>NC_139387.1:83845000-93845000 GCF_054392235.1 Sus scrofa | reverse complement strand
AAAAGCGTTCTCAAAGCAGAGATTAAAACGTAAACCCTTTCAATAACAAAAACAAAAGCTTCTCCTCCACCCCCGTGTTTCCGATGAAATGGCCTTTCTCTGGAGATATAATTTCCTCTGTTCACCATCTTTCTTTTAAATTGCCCAATCAATCAGGAGGAGGGATTTGCGGCCCACCTGTGGCGAGACATTTTAAAGAGACGAGACGTTTGATTGCTATGTTTAGATTTATGGGGATTGAGATGACCCTGAAGATTAAATGAAGAAGCAACTGTGGGAAAGAAACTGAAACATGGGAGAAAATTGAATTTTAAGTTGAAGAGTATTGGCACTGAGAGGTTTAAGTAAGGAGATAGGTCAGAATGATAAGGTCCAGGTGGGTGGGGAGGGGGCACCCTGAGGGGAAGCCTTGTTGTTTAATTGTCACTCGTGTAATCCCCGTTGACCTTCAGGAGGCTCCAAGAATGATGCTATCATGAGAGTTGAGTTTTTAAATCACATTTAGTGAACACCTAATCAGAGCTACAGATAGGCTTTAGATTTGATCCTCCTGATGAAACTGAATTAAGACCGGGTAGAAGACAGATAATAAAGAGTGACTATGAGATGAAATTCCTCAGAGTTATTTTTCAAGATGCGAGAGGCAGTGAAAATATATTGCTGGCTAAAACAAAAGAAATTTAATCAGTGAAGATAAAAATATGATTTTTTTTTTCCAAAGGGGGGAAAAATGTCTTGGATACTTCCTCAAAGTGTACGAGCAGTTTCTTTAGAGGAGATCTACCCCTGCACAGCAGAAATCGATTTATTTCTGCTTCCTTCCAGGTTGCTTATCTCATATCTGTTCTTCTGCGCTTGGCACCATGACATTGTTTCTTTTTACCTTTTCCCCATCATCTTCGGATGACTTCAGAAACACCTCTCTGGGATTGACTGTGAAACTCCAATGGCCTTCAGTGAATAAGTTTTGGTGCTTGCTCTTCACTTAACAGGACTGTAGGATTTAAGCTACAGGTCCTGTCCTCAGGAATTTAAAGGACCTTTGAGGATACAGAGCACATACATGAAATAATGAATTAACAGCTAAGCCATAGACGTCCCTCTGGGCTGGCCCATCAGGATACACTGCATGATGCAGCACTGGGGAATGGAGAAGGTGTGGGTAACGGAGTGTGGGGGGAAGTAAACCAGAACAGTCTTGACCTAGTTGAACAGGGGGTATTGGCTGAGCCAGTGAGGAGACTGACCTTCGGAAGCTAGAAATTGATCATTAAGGAGAAGTGAAGATCAACTGAATTATAATCTATGGCCTTTGGGTAAAGGTGAAAAAGAACTATATGTTCTAAAAACACGATTTTATAATTGTTAAAGCAGTTATGTGTTGCATTTATGTATTTAGGCGTAAATACATAATGGAAATACCGGGTCCTACAATTCTGTTTCTTTGTTTCTCATCCTTGAAGTCAT
The DNA here is from genome assembly GCF_054392235.1 of Sus scrofa. Classification (NCBI taxonomy): domain Eukaryota; kingdom Metazoa; phylum Chordata; class Mammalia; order Artiodactyla; family Suidae; genus Sus; species Sus scrofa. The sequence goes on along the minus strand of NC_139387.1, from coordinate 93,843,533 downwards.
TCTGTTTACACACACACACACACACACACACACACACACACACACACGGTCTGCAAAGAACTTTGCTAAACACAAAGCTCCATGAAGTGCTTAATTAATATGATCGATTTTTCCAGAAGGAGGAGAAAATAAAAACCTTTGTCCTGATCACAGTCTCCCTACAAGATAAATAGGCTAAAGGGACTAATATATGGCCTTCTGCATGGGGAACAGAAATTACCAGACACAAAAATTCCATTAATGCATGCAGGTGGGAACAAAACCATGGTAGATAAGTGGTTCTTTAGAAATATACATTTAAAAAATATGAAGTAAAGACGTTTGGACAATTAAAAAGATAGCAGGAATAATGTAAGAACATCTCCTGATGTGTAAGTGAGAGAAATGCGTAGGGAGAAAGGATTTGCATTTTGTAATATTATAAAAAGAATAATGAAGCTTACCAAACATTGAATTTTAAATCATAGGAAACTCATGTGGAAAATAATGAGGGGATAAAATGTGATGTGTTTGGAGGCATCATGAATTGTTCAGTAAGTGAAGCACCAGGTTGAGAATCTATAAACATTTCAGATGTCCTATGCAAACCCACTTACTCTGTATTAAAGGAATCCTAGATAGTCCTTGGCTTATTTGTTCCTGGACCCTTTCCTTGCCCTTTTCCTGTTCTGTTCCAAGGAGCAGAGGCCTGACTGTGTTTCCAGGGTTCACGTGCCAGCTGGCATTGTGAGGGGTTTCAGCTCTGGGAAGCACTTGCAGAAGATTGGAGGACAGGAGAAGTAGGTATTTCCCTCCCTGCCCCCTACACCCCAGGTCGGGCCGCAGCTTCTCCTTAATTGTAGTCATTCCAGACAGACGTGCTCCTGTTGTTCTGGCTTTAGTAGGGTGACCCTGCGCCTGGGTTCCAGAAACACACACACAACTTAGAGGAAGAGACTTCCTGTGTTGCTAATCTGTCAGTTGCTTCACTGACCCTTTGGTTACTCATCTCTTATTTTCTGTTCCACAAAATCCCTCCAGTATTTTAAGTTCCTTTAAGTACTGTTTTCTTGGTTGGACTCTGACTGATATGTTGGTTTTACATGGATAATACAAGGAATGAAATAATACAGTAGAGCAGTCTGAGATAGTTGGAAAAAGGCAGTTATACATGTTCAAATAATAATTTTTATTTGATACCTCATGAATCCAGAGTAATCATATTAAACACTACAGGCTTTCACAGAAGTGTTGCAAGGCTTAACCATGAGATAAAAATCTCCTGGTGACTCTGAAATTATCTCTTAGTATTGCTTTCTGGATTGTCACTAAAAATTGATAAATTCCAAAGTTCTGGAATGTATCCAGTGTATATAATGTGAAGGCAACCCAGGTAAATGCTTCTCAATGTTAAATTTATTGTACTCCTTTGACAAGGATACTGCTTGTTTTTGCATGGGTGATTGTAATGTTTCCTCCATTGCATAATTGGTTTGGTCAAAGAGCAGAAGATCGTGGTGAAGGAAAGTGCCTACCTTTGTAAATCAAGTACATTTCAAAACAATTCTGGCATTGCTAATATAGGCAATACGTAAGAACTCTGTTATTCTGTTATCCTTATTGTCCTGATTCTACTGGGAAGTTTTGTATGCTGTTAACCTATGATGTCTGAACTCTGTTCTGGTCCTCTGATATTTTGACTCTCTGTATCAGTTTTTCTCAAGTATAGTTTAAAATATGCTTATGCTATACTCGCCTGGGTGGGGGCAAGGGTGCTTGTTAAAACCCAAATGCTGGAATTCCCATCGTGGCTCAGCAGTTAATGAACCCGACTGGTATCCATGAGGACACGGGTTTGATCCCTGGCCTCGCTCAGTAGGTTAAGGATCCAGCATTGCTGTGAGCTGTGGTGTAGGTCACAGATGTGGCTCGGATCCCGAGTTGCCTGTGGCTGTGATTTAAGTGGGCAGCTACAGCTCTGATTCGACCCCTAGCCTGGGAACCTCCATATGCTGTGGGTGCGGCCCTAAGAAGATGAAAGACAAAAAATAAATAAATAAATAAATGAAAGTCCAAATGCTGAATCAGAACCTCTACACATAAGATAATGGAGACTTGAATTTTAATAATAAGATTTTTTTTTAAGCTACTAAGGTTTGTAAAACACTGGATATCAGTGAATGCAGAATTCCCATTAGTCCGTATTTTATTTCATTGAGATCAATAGCTTCCAGAAGAAATTTTTTTCCTCTAATCTATCTTCCTTACATTGCCTGGCAGAATAATAAGCAATTAGTAAATGTGCAATAAGTATTTGTAGAATTGATTTGAATCCCTTTGTTGACCAAAATATGAGGAGTAATTTTTTGAACCTTATCCTAACGGTAATGATTATTGTTGTTCTTTGAAAAAATGAACAACACTGACATAATTATCTAGCAAAAGCAAGGTAAATCTATATTGGAAGAACAGAATGAACATTAATAGAAAATCTGCAAGCATTGATGAAACATATAAGGATAATGATAATGGACATTATGAAATGGGAATTTAAAAAGAGCAAATCATGCCAGAAAAACGCGATTGCTTTTTTTGATAGAGCTACAAGATCAGTAGATAACGGTAATGTGAAATTGTAGATGCAATCTATCTCAATTTTGGTAAAGGGTTTGATAGTGTCACATGAAATTTTCCATCTTGAATTAATTGAAATTGGCTTTGCTATGAACCTCTTGTTGTCTGCTAGATGGCACAGAAGGCTGCTGATATAAAATAACGATGCAGCTGATGACGAGATATTTCAGAAATGAATTGCCATCTTAGTGCTTGATGTGGAGGCTGTATTTAAGTGAGTTAGTGACATTTTATATTTGTGCTGTATTAAAACTTATTGGAATCACCAGGGAAAGAGAAGTTTGCTAAGGTGTGTTCAGATAGCATAAATATTCATATTTTATGCCATTGATAACTTTGAGTCTTTTAAGTATATTTACCAACTTGCATAGCTCACATATAGTCTTCTCTAGACTTTGTAAATATATAAGCATATGCCTGTTTTAAACATATTAGGGGTTGCCAGATTTATCAAATTAAAATACAGGCAACCCTAAATATACTTAGAATTAATTCTCAAGCATAGACACTTTAGGATATCCTAAGAAAAAAATTATGAAAATCGGAATAATTATACCTACTCATCTAAGTGTCCTGGGTCAGTTCTCTTAGGGCTTAACCTGCTTTTGCGGATTGATATAAATGTCTAATGTGAACTAGGACATGGCTGTCCAAGTAGGTATGTTTGGGTATGAATTAGAAATAGCGTACTGAGGGGAGTTCCCCTCGTGGCTCAGTGGTTAACAAATCCGACTAGGAACCATGAGGTTGCGGGTTCATTCCCTGGCCTCGCTCAGTGGGTTAAGGATCCGGCGTTGCCGTGAGCTTGTGGTGTAGGTCACAGACGCGGCTCAGATCCCCCGTTGCTGTGGCTGTGGCTTTGGCCAGCAGCCATAGCTCTGATTGGACCCCTAGCCTGGAAACCTCCATATGCCACAGGAGCGGCCCAAGAAATGGCAAAAAGCCAATAAATAAATAAATAAATAAATAAATAAAAAATAAAAAGAAAAATAGCGTACTGAAAAGAACATTGGGATTTTTCTTATTATTCTGAGGGAAGCTTTATTCTGAATTATTATATCTTAAAAATTGTATTTATAGAAAATGATAGGAATGATCAGTGCTGAAGGATTTGATTCATATAAGTTAGAAAGATGAAAAGAAAGGAAATAAATCTATTTAGTCGATTGAAATGGTAGCTAAAGGAATGTGGTATGTTGAGGTGATTACCTAATAATATTCAAAGGATCCGAACAGTGCAGAATTAGTTACCATGGTACATAAGTATTAATGAATGACATTAAGTAAATGAAAATTTAAAGGGAGTGATACCAGGGTGAACTATTTTAATCATAAAACTCTTCTAAGAAATTGGTAGTCTAACTTTTAATATACTTAAAATTAGACTGAAGCCCAGCATAAAGCTCAAAAGATGTTTAACTGAAGATGACAACTTCTTATTTCTCATTTTCTCTGGTTGTATTAATTTTACGTTTTTCTATATAAGAGAGCTAATAATAGTTAACTTCTATTTAGTGCAAGTCACAGACTTTCACTCAGCACTTTTATGGGGATTTGTACACCAAATCCTCCCAACAACCCAGCACCTACCAAGAGATAGGTGTTCTTGTCATCCTCATTTTATGGGAGGACAATCTGAGGCTTTGAGGAATTAAATGATTTGGCCAAGGTTACATAGATAAGAAGCTGGGATTTAAACCCAGGCTTGCCAGGTTCCTAAACCCTTAATTTTGATGCTACACAGCATCTAAGGGAGCTTTGCTTCAGTTCACAAAAGAGCTTACCATTGTTTTAAGCAGTAAGCCTCACTGGTGCATTTGAAATTATTCAATTTATTCAAATTTGACTTAAACACAACTTTTGGGAGCAGATGTGTTGGGTAAATTGAGATATGTCTGCTCTGCTCAGACTTCCTTTGATGGTCAGAGGCATCAGTAAATCCCACCTCAGTAGTGCTCTGTGAGGGTAATGATGTGAAATTCATGAACATAAAGAATGCTTCGTGCAATTTTCCTAAAATTTCTATGGATGATCTCTCAGGACTAATGTTCCCCGAAAATGTGAGCATTCCCTCAGAGGAAAATCTGATAGTTGAGCCTAGTGGAAAATATTTAACCCACAGAGAATCTGATCTGTTTCTTCTACCTTGTTCTAGTATCATTGTACAAATAATGGTATTCTAGGGGGAAAAAGTTACTATAAGGAAGGAAATGTAGTATTTCTTTTTTACAACTTACTTTTTACAAAAATTTAATTAATTAATTATTTATTTTGGGCTGCCCCATCGCATATGAAATTCCCGGGTCAGGAATAAGATCTGAACTACAGTTGTGACCTAAGCCGCAGCTACAGCTATGCTGGATTCTTAACCCACCGTGCCAGGCTGGGGCTGGAAGCTGGGATTGAACCAGCATCCCAGCGCTCTCAGGATGCTCCCAATCCTGTTGCACCTCAGCGGGAACTCTGGAGATTTAGTTCTTTAGTCTTTTTCTGTTTTTGTCTTTTTGTCTTTTCTTGAGCTGCTCCCGCGGCATATGGAGGTTCCCAGGCTAGGGGTCTAATCGGAGCTGTAGCCACCGGCCTACGCCAGAGCCACAGCAACGCGGGATCTGAGCCATATCTGCAACATATACCACAGCTCATGGCAACACTGGATCCTTAACCCACTGAGCAAGGCCAGGGATCAAACCCGCAACCTCATGGTTCCTAGTTGGATTCGTTAACTACTCTGCCACAGCGGGAACTCCAGTTCTTTATTCTTTGATTCGCATTTCTGCTCCTAACTGATTGTTTCATAAAAATTTGGGTATCAGTTACAGTCTCTGGTTTGAAATCTGAGCTTGAAGACCTCTGCTTCTGGCTAAGATGGAGTGATAGAGACTAGATTTACCTTCCTTCTGAAGTAAGTGGAAAATCACACAACGTATATGGCAGTGGGCAGTTTTTAAGGCATTGGACATCATGCCATGCTGGACAGTAATCCCCAAGATCTGGGAAACAAATGCGGTGAGTCTTACAGTTGCCCCTGCTGCTGCCTGGAGAGAGTTTCCAGGCTGAGGTCCAGGGAAGGGGGACAAGTGGAACGGGACAGTCTCCCTAACTTGAGAGCTCCGTGCTGAGTCCCGGTTTGTAGGGCAGAGTGTGGGAGATGAGAGAGCTTCACGGAGAGAACTCTGGATAGCTACAGAGGTCCCCCTGAAGTCTTGGGCTGAGTAGCAATCAGCACATGCATGTGAGGGGGCTCCAAGGGTGGGGAAAGAACCACCTGGGAAGACTAGAGGGGTAATATGAGGAGCTCCCTCAGACCTGGGGCCAGTTCCTGGTCCCCCCGGCCAGAGCGTAAAGCCTCAGAATTCAAGCGGTGTCAGGTGGTGTGGTCCGTAGACCAGTGCCTTAACAGTGGGGAGTACTTAGCTCTTGACTGAGCATTATGTTGGTTCTGCCTAGTAAAGTTTAAAAGCAAGAGCTGAAACAATTGATTTCTCCCCAAGATCTTAACTACATTTCAGAACATAGCTCAAGAAAATAATACAAAAATATCCAACTTCAACAATGTAAAATTCACAATGTCTAGCTTCAGTAAAGTTACCTAATCTAAACTTGAATACTTACCACCTTGATTAAGTATTCAGACTCCCTAATCCTGTTTCTTCATCTTCATAGTAAGGATAATAGTAGTGCATTTCGTAGGATCGTGAAGAGCAGATAACTTCATGTGTGTCAAGTGTATAGTGTAGCGCGTAGTGCACAGCACATGCTCAATGGACAATAGTCACACATCACTGCAGTGGTTATCTGTGAAGAACCACATTTCTTATGCAGACTTTCAGACATCTGTTGAAGACCCTTCTCCCGCTAACATTTACACGTCCACCACGTACAGATCAGGGCTTGCTGTTGTGTAGCGTGAACAGCTTTTCTCTAAGGTATACTTAGATTTTTAGCAGCACTTCCCTCCCCCAATTTTATGATAATAAGTAGTTGGGGGTATACTTAGGGCAATAAGAATGTAAGTAGTCTTTCTTGATAGATATATATTCTTTCTGAGTTTTGTCAGTTGCAGATTTTTATTTTTATTTTTTTGTGTGTATGTTTTTTTCTCCCCCCGCACCCCCACACCTGCCGCCGCTGCCCATGGCATGTGGAAGTTCCCTGGCCAGAGATTGAACCTGCAACCTGAGCCACAGCAGTGACCGTACTGGATCCTTAATCCACTGAGCCACTAGAGAAATCCTGTAGATTTTTATTTGCTGAAGCAAACAAACAAACAAAATAGCAAAAGGAATATAATGCCATAAGATGTCATTATTTGAGAACCTCTTCTGACAGGAAAAAGGGATACCAGGATTGCCCAGAATCTTCTCTTGACTGCTGCCATCTGCCAAAATCTCCATTCTGTTATAACTGCTTCTTGGGACCCCCTTACTCACATAGCATCATCCTATGGTCTCTGTCCATCTTTCTTTGTCACCAATCGTATTCTAATCCCGCCAGGATCATGGGGACCGAGGCTACAAAAGGCACCTGATGGAACAGGTGCCACCTCAGCCAGTGAGTCCATCTCCATCTCTAAACACTATTATTTTGAACTTTGGTGGCTGGCTTTATTGTCTTCCTAGTGCAGCTATATTTTTAGCAAAATAGAACAGAATCCATGATACTTAATTTGATGCTATAGAGCCTAACATAAGAAAGTAAACTAATTGAAGTGATTTTAATTTAGGAAGATTTGTTTCTTTTTCCTTCTACCCTAGTGTATGACTCTGTATTTCTAACATTAAGCAGACTTAAGCAGGTTTCCAGTACTTTCCATGTGTGTGTCTGTGTGTCTGTGTATGTGTGTGCGTATGTGTTTAAGGGTCCTACCCTGTTATTTCCTTTCCTGACCTTTCTTTCTTTGGTTACTGGATTCTTTGTTTTATTTTATTTGTTTTTTAGATGCTTGCACACTGCACCTCCAAAGGTTGTTAGCATTTGTCAGCTCTCAGAATGACAGTTCTATTCACTATAGGAGACAAGTCATTTTCTTCCTGAAGAAAGGGGAAGCTAATCTCCTCCCACAGTAACATGTTTTGAGAAACATAATGCAGTGGGAAAATGTACCAATTATTTCACTGCAAATTGTCTTCCTTCTGCTAGATAGACAATCATATCAACATTTTCCGATTTTTGGACTCCTTTTTTCTCTTTCAGTTTTAGAGCAAAACTCGCCTCTTGCAAAGTTAAACTTGATGTTGAAGAAAATGAATGAATGTTCCATGAACTATATGAGTGATAATGTGTTGCCGTGTGGTTCTGGGCAGCTATCATTTGAGATTTCATTCCTGTTGATAGCTTCCGTCGAAACCCTTTAGCAAGAACATTTGTTTTCCATTTTTCAGGGGCAGCAGTGGGGGAGATGACTGGATTGGTTACTTATTGTTTGTGAATTTGGCAGGGGAAATTAGGTAGAGGGTGTTTATTACATACCCACGTCCCTCTGACCTCTTTAATGATTAGGAAGAAGGGAATAACTTCTTTTTTTGAGTCCATGTGCAAACCAGTTTGTATATTGCTTTAGACATAGAGTTTGACCTGAGTTCAAGTCCTGATTCCTGCCCATGCTGGCTGGGTGGCTTTGGGCAAGTTGCCCAGCCTCTCTAAGGCTTACTTTGTGCGTCTGTAAAATGGAGCTTGTCATAGCACCTTGCCTGTAGGATGCTTCAGAAGATTAAGGGCTCAGTGGACTCAATGCAATGTCCAGTGTCAAAAAGAGACTTTAGGTTGAAGCCTGCTGTGATCATGACCATGATCTTAGACACATATTTAAATTAAATGACTTAAAAATGGTTATGATCTCTTTTAATGTAAAATGAGTCTTACGCAATCTCAGTGTTGTATTTTTTTCCTCAATAGAGTATACCCATGCAGCAGACATATTCAGTATATGTGGAAGTGGCTCCCCTGTTCCCCAGTACATTGAAGGTGTCTGGCCCATGTTATTTTCTTACCATATCTGAGGGTAGGTGAACTTAAATGAAAGAAAATTTAGGTATTTAAAAGTAAATGTAGAGTTGTTGTCAAATACAGATTAATAATCCAACTGATGGCTAAAAAGTGTTTGTCCTACTGGTCCTGCTTCGGCCATTTGGTAACATCTTAATTTCTAGAGACTGAGGAGACTTTTGTGGTTTATCCAGTTCAACCACCGAGTAGTATAATCGAGGAAACTGAGATCTTGAGAGTTTATTTTTTCCCCAACATTGTGTAATTTATTTGCGACAGAGGAGAGTATGAACTCAGACTTCTTGCAGCCTAGTTGAGCCCCTTTTCTATATCTTCCTGTCGTTCACTGACTTTAGTAATTTTAGTCTCATTTTTATAGTGTTTAAATCAGAGGTCTCATGAACATAAAAATAAGTTCCCTATCCTTTTGCTACTGTTTATAGTATTAATTTGCCTTAGTTTTTGTTTGTTTGTTTGTTTAGTAATTTCCAGACAACAACTTACAAATTTGGAATTAGTACTATCCAAATGACTATTACTTTGTTTTAATAGCGTCTGTAATTTCATTGCACTTTGTGTGATTCTTAAGAGGAACCCTTTTGTTTGCATACCTGTGCATTTTCTCATCTTGAAAAGAAAAAAAATTAAGCTTTTCAGAGATAATAACTCAAGGAGAAACCCAACCAGGTTTTAATTTGACAATGTGAGTCACGTGTGTGCTAGATGCACAGCTTGCATTTTCCCCCTTACTATGCAATTATCTGTAAATACTGTATGTACTCAGCTAAAATGCTAGGGAGTCTACAATTATATTAATGTAGCTCCTTAATTGCATATAATGGGATTTTCAGGCTACTGCAACCTATCACATTTATCATATTCCTAATAAAATTACTCGGTTTTTGTCTAAGACCTTTTTATTTACTCTTCATTTAATTTAGAAGAACTCTATAAAATAATTTAATTCTTGAGAAATTAAATCATTTGTATAAAGGAGAAAAATTTTAAATCCAGGTTAAGAGCTGAATCTACTTAAGAGGCAGTTACTGAAACCCCAATTCCTGTTGATGAGACATTTTATGCCTTGGGCAGCAAATGCTAACAAGTGAGTCTTGCTACAACTCTGCTTATAAGATTTCTAGTTGTCCTTTGGGGAGAAATAGGAATGTTTGTAACCACTTTGATGTTGGTATATAGAATATATATAGAATATATATATATTCTTGGTACATAGAATATATATATATTCCTTTCCAAAATGTAGCTGCTTTGAGTCAGATTTCTTCACATTTCAGTCCCATTTGTCTGGATGGCCAATAAGAAATTCAACTGGCATTTCAAGACCAAAGACCCTTCAGCATATGTAGTGTTAGGATCCTAGTGAGTAAGAAGACATTGGTTTGTAATGTAAAAGTTACTAGTATTCAAAAATCACTGAAAAATACCCATGCTGAACCTCAGAATACCAAACTCAGTTTAAACCTGTAGGGAGGGAAAGGAAGGAGCAGTGCTCAGGAGCTAGATGAGCAAGTGGGCATGGTCAGGTCCTGGCTGAGCTCACGATGGGGGCCCAGGGCCTGGGAGGGGCAGGTGCAGAAGGGCCTAATCATGGACCAACCTGCTCACTCGCTGTTCTTTGCTCTTATTCATTCTCTTTGAATTTCTCTAATCTCATTGCACTTGTTATCTGTCTGCTCAGGACTTTCTATTCTAGTTTATCCAACTGGGGTTGAATCGCCCTCTCCTTACACTTTTGCTGGAGTCCCAGATTACATGTGTGGGGTGACCAGTCCACTCTCTTAATGCTTCTGGGGAAACCATGACCTCCCACACAGGAAATATATATGTTGTTTTGTGTCTTCCTGGTCTGACTACTTCTATCAGAGGCATCCCTCCAGGCTCATGGTAGCCTCTGACTGATCTCCTGGGCTCACTGAATACTTCCTGTAGCCTGTGGTCTCTGACTTCTGAGAGTTTCAACTCTGTCTTAGACCATAGAGTTGCTAGAGGAGCCAGAGGTACAGTTGCATCTGTCCTAATGGTGCTGACTTCCCAGAGAACATCTGGCCATTGATGCTATCACCTAGGAGCACTGGGAGGAGGAGAGACAGAGAGAGAGAGAGAGAGAGAGAGGGATGGGGGTGGGGTATAAATAATGATACCAGGGCATTTAATGGTAGAAAATCTCTTGTCAAGGTCTCTCCAAGTGCATGGGGACCTTCAGGGACAGTAGAGCAAGGGCATAGCAAGCCCAGACAGTTGAGTTGAGATTTAAACCCCAGTACCAATTCTTTGTGGCTGTACCTGACTCTTGGCAAGTTATTTATCCCCCTGCCCCTCAGTTTCATTAGTGGGAAAATGGAGGTATCAACCTTTACAGGAGTGTGGGGAGGCGTTACTAAGGAGCAGAGAGTCCGCATTCGCACGTGAACTGCTATTACTACCAGCCCCAGAGTAGAATGCCCAACTCACCCTTTCTTATTAAGTGCCTTGTATTAGTTTTGAGGTCAAAATGTTGTTCCACTTTGGATAAAATTAATAGAATTCGGTTTTTAGGGAATGCCGGTAGCATGTTTCTTGTCACATAGATATTGTTACTGTGAAAGGCTGCTTGTCCAGCTGCCCTGTCTTGAGAAGTATTTGCATCGTATGCAATTACATATTCAGCATATACTGGGGGGGGAGGGTGCTCAAATTCCAGAGGCTTTAAACTGTGGCATCCCTAGTGACAAAAAGGCTTAAGGCTTTTCCTCTAGAATTATGTCTGCATATTTTCTATGAACCAAGTGCTTTCCATCACAAGTGGGTTTTTTTTTGTTTTGTTTTGTTTTTGTTTTTGTTTTTCTTTTGTCTTTTTGCCTTTTCTAGGGCTGCACTTGCGGCATATGGAGGTTCCCAGGCTAGGGGTCTAATGGGAGCTGTAGCCACCGGCCTACACCACAGCCACAGCAATGGGGGATCCGAACTGCGTCTGTGACCTACACCACAGCTCACGGCAACGCCGGATCCTTAACCCCCTGAGCAAGGCCAGGGATCGAACCTGCAAACCTCATGGTTTCTAGTCAGATTCATTAACCACTGAGCCACGATGGGAACTCCCCATCACAAGTGTTTTTTGGGTAATATCTCAGTCTCCCCTACAGCCACTTCCTCAGTCCCTAGTTCTGAGTACTAAGTAGCATGTCTACTAGTGTTATATGCTACTATAACAGTGGTCAGACAGTGAGAGTCCCCAGATTTTTATCTTTATTCTACCAAGAACTCTCACTCAGGTTCTATTGGTGAACGTAGGAGTGATGAAGTGGATGTTAAGAGAATTTCTTCTAGCTCCTTATTTTTTGCCTTCTTCAGGGGTTCCTCCTGTAGGTTAGACAAAAGCAATCCCAAAACATGGAATATATTTTTTTTCTCAACCTAATGAAATAGTTTTGGAAATGTTGAAATAGGGTGTGATGTGTGGAGAAATAGCTCTTTGTGGCTTCATGGGGAGTGAGAATGTTGAGGGCCAGTTCATTCTTTGCTAGCCCGCCTGTTCAACCTGATGCAGTAGCATCTGAGAGAAGTGAATCTCAGGAGAGAATTTATTTGGGTCACCATAGCAACAGGAGGGGGGATGTAAAGATGGGTTTGGAAGCCTGTAAAGAATGCACACCAGTCGGTATGACAACTGCAATACCTACTTTTCTGAGTTTAAATGTTTCAGGGAAAATCTAATATTTAACTTTTCCACTGGCATTCAGACTTTTCTTTGGCCATTGGTGGTTAATGTTGCATGACTCAGACGTTGATGTCTGATGTCTTTTTAAGAAGTTAGATTCCTGCAGGAATTCAGTGACTATTACATTTTGAGTCATAATACTCCTGTGGCAGTCTAGCAGGAATAAACTTTTTCTTTTTTAATTATCTTGTTCTATCTTTTTGGTTTCTGACTAATAAAAAAATGTTCTTTTTGCTGATGTGTACTAACACCGGGTGCCCTTCTTTATCATTCCATTACTGAGCTGAACATTTTAAATGTCATTTAGAAGAACATTATATTGAGCTGCTCACAAAGAAATGCCTTTCATGTTGGGATTCAATATGGGAATTTAATTCAGCCTTGCCCTGAGATACCGGAAAGATTAACAGATTATAGGATGAGAATGGAAATTTAAATGACAGATCAAAGAGAGTTGAGTGGGCTGTCATCTTGATTTCCCCAACTAAGAGACAGATGAGTAAAATAAAGCACGTGTATTTGACAATAAAGCAGGTGTAAAGGCAAGTTATACACATTTGTTGGAAATCTCTACACTGGGTGTTGGAATCTGTAGATACAGGGGAATCTGAGGAGCAGAGGGTTTTCGAGACAAATGGCCATCTTCCCATCTTCACTCTGTCCAATCTCAGCCTTTTTTCACTCCACCTCCTGCTTCAGCTGCTTTGGTTCTTGTGTGGAATCTTCTCTTCATTCCTCCTAGGCACTTAGTAGATTGTCTGGTGGTTCCACTTTGCCAGGACGGTCATATTTTGAGCATTGAAAGTCCCATGAGACTCCACAGTCCCAGTCAAACTGGGTAGGTGGTCACCTCAGCACCGAGTGTTCTTTGCATTTTCTTTCCCACTTTCCCTGTTATATTTCCCATCACTGTTCCTGTTTTCTGCCACTGCATAATATAATGATCCAGACATGCCCAGTACAGTATGTTAGTCATGAACTATGTGTGATTATTTAAATTTAAAATAATTAAAATGAAGTAAAATAAAAAAAAATTCAGTCCCTCAGACTCTCTAGCCAAGTGCTCAACAGGTGCATGTGGCTTGTGGCCACCCTGTGGACAGTGCAGATACAGGGCATTTTTAGGATCTCAGGACATTGTATTGGACAGTGCTGATCTATGTAACAGCTACTGAAAATGGGGGTAAGGGCACACATGCAAGTTTTCCCTACAATTTATGGCTTAGATATAATGTTTGCTGGACACATGAAATGCTGAAAGCACCAAGTAATCCTTAGATTCCAATTTCTGTGGACTTCTTATACCAACTATGGAGCATATAATAAGGCTATCTGTCATCCTTATTGGGTCATTTGTCAAACAGGTATTGAGTACCTGTGCTAGGATACCATGATGAATTATGGTGCCTGCCTTCTACTAACTTATGGTCTAAAATGAGAAGAAGAGTTGTGATGGTTATCATATAATAAGTCTTTTCATGAGGTGCATAAGGGGGGTTGATGAGCAATTAAGATTAGTAGTCAGAGAAAGCTTTGCAGAGATGATACAGAAGGAGGAACTGAAGGAAGAAATGGAGCAGCAGGGCAGTGTGTGGCTGGGGAGCAGACTGCCTGGGTTTGAACTGTGCTTCCTTTCTTCTCCCATCAGTTTCCTGGCTGTGTGACCTTGGGCAAGTTTCGTAACAGATCTGTGCTGAGGTGTCTTATCTATAAAATGAGGACAATAGTAGTATCTATCTCACGGAGTTGTTACGGTCAAATGAATTAATACTCATAAAGCTCACGAAGTAAGATGTGGTACATGATAAGAACTACCTACCTATTTCTTAGTAAACCAGAGGGAAGGATAAATGAGGCGCAGAATGTGAAAGTATGGAGATTGCAGCCGCATGATGGATTGGAAAATCACAGGCTTTAAATGGTGGTGATGGGTGGTGGCCATGCTGGGGGGGTGTGTTTGGTGAGGGGAATAGGGAATGGGGGAGGGCAGGGGGATTGAGGACAAGGTAGATGGACTTAGAAGTGGGGCATACCAAGGAGGGGGGATGTGATTGTGTAAGTGACAGGATGTGGATTTTTCTAAGCAGGGAAGGGAGGAAATTAGATATTCAGTTTACAGGGTCCCAATCAAATGGCTAGAAAGATGTATTTGAGAGGATTAACAGAGGCCTGAAAGGAGACAATAGATTTGGGAGATATTCAGAAAAAGGTATTCAAAGATATTCTTTCTTTGGTTGAAAGAAGAAAAGAACTGTGGGGAGGGAGCAAAAGGGAGAAGTACTGTGTAACAAAGTCTTAGCCCAGTGTCCTTGAAAATGGGAAACATAGGGTTAAATTGGGAGACTAATTGCAAAGACAGTTTTATCTGCCTCTAGAGATGTCACAAGAATATGCTGTTATTCTTACTATTGCTCTGTTGTAAACTCATAAGTGGAGTCTTAATTTTTTTTTTTAAATTTCCCTGTGATATGGAGGAAGAAAAAGGGAAAATTTGAGGGTGAAAAGTGGTAGAAAGTTTAACATCATTCTGTTATTCTAAGTTATTGCCTTGTCTTTGGAAAAGTAATAAAAGCTTATTTCCTTTATAACTTCATCTGTGTACTCAGGGCTGTCACATTAACCCCACATTAGTATTAGATTTTAATAAAAGACAACACTGCAGGAAGAAAGATGTTTGCTAAATCTAGAGAGTGGGGCATATAATTTCGTTTTGGGAAGGTTTCTAATATTGTTTTTATTTTTTCATTGTCTTAAAAATGATATTTGACTTGGTCAAATAACTGCAATAGGAAAAAAGGCTGTTTTTGAATAGAACTTGGGAGGCGTGGACTTCTGTTTCTTTGCCAGTTTACCTCTTGGTAGCATTTTGGAGCCAAAGGGGAGTTGGATCCCTTAATTGGGAAGCATCTTGGGTGTTTATTTCTGGAGTTCACTGCCTGAGGCATGTTTCTGTGGATGATCTGCCTTGGTGTATGGCTTTCCTTTCTTCCTTCCCATGTTATATGCTTAAAGACTGTAATGAGTATATTATACTGACCTCATGTCACCTCTGAGCCTCTGATGGCTAATGAGCTTTGGTCCTCAACCTAGAGCTCATGCCTGTGGCTCATGCACCTAAGGATGTCTTTGGTGTGCTCCTTCTGCACACCTCTTCCCTCACAGCTCCTTTTATGGGTCCCAGGCTTCCCATCTTAGGCATCTTCATAGATGGAAGATCTCTCCATCTAAGCCTTTACCTTTGGGTGTAGACATGCTACTGCCCAGACCATTAGTATTTTTCATTTCCCCTTTTCTTTTTCCAGACGTATTTTTATTGACTCTCTGATTCCAAGTGAGGTCATTCTGTCACCTCCTTTCCAGGGCAGGTTCCTTGAGCCTTCATTAGTATCAGAATATAATTGTATTAATTACATTAATAGCTGACATTCTGGATTTCTTGCTGTATGCCAGGCATTGCGCTGAGTACTTTCCATGCATTATTTCTTTTGTCTTGGATATAACCTACTGAAGTATGTACAGTTATTACTTGCACTTCACACATTCGGTAACTGAAGGTCAGAGAGGATGGTCGATTTGTAAAAAGTCACACAGTAGAAAGTGATGGAGCTGGGTGATCTGGCTCTAGAATTCCAATCTCTTAACCAGTATCCTATTAGCATTCCTTTCCCTGCAGCCACCAGCCTTCCTTGTATACACCTGGCTTTACTAGGAAGTGACACCTGTGGCAGGAAGGTCTGCTGACGTGTCACTCTACAGGATCTTGCAGAAAACGAACCTTCTTTACCTTTTCTAGGTACGATGAGCATCTAAATCTTATTTCTCAGTGGTTCCCAAAGTGCTCTTAGAGGAGATTGTCAGACCTCAGGACATAAGCGTTGAGCTTTCATAGGAATAACTTTGTCTTCGTAAGACGCTTTGATAGCAGTAGCTCAAACTCTCTGAGGAGGAAGGCACAATTTTTGTCATCATCATTGTTAAAGATGGAAAAAGGGACCCAATAAGGTTAAGTAACTTCCTCAAGGTTAAGTTGTGAGTCTTCAGAGGTGACAAAAATAGTGGCAGGAAGATAAAAAAATTACAACTTTCTTTCAAAGTCCCATAAGTTTGGGGCTCATAGGATTCTCTTCTTTCATTCAGCTTATCTAGCCCCACTCCCAGGGGCTGACCTGACCCCTCCCTCCCCTGCGAGAGCTAAGGCAGCTGCAGGGTCTTGCAGGGTCTGAATTGGCTGATTCTGTTCATAACTGCTTTTTGTTGCTCTCGTCCACTTGGGAAAGGCGCCCCCTTTTTCCTCTGTGCTTACTCAGTCACACTGCCCATTTGCTGCTGAGAAAGGCCACGGAGTGTTTTTATTTTGGTCATCCTCTCATTACCTTTGGATGAAGTGGCCACAGGCACAATGTAGGTGGCATTTATGGTGGTTTGCTGTAGAATTGGCATTCCTCTCTGTTTTTCCAAAACATGGCAAAGAAAACTCTTCCGGCAGTCAGGGAGAGTGGAAACTCCTCCCCCACAGGTCAAGTCCTGTACCAAGAGTGCTGCCACGTCTGCCGCCTCAGGATGATGAAAAATGCTTTTGACTACAGCACCCATCTCCCAGAAAACAACATGAGACCATTTACGCTGCCCAGCCACTGTTTCATCTCTTCCCTTTCATCTTAATCACTTCTGGAGCACTGTTCCATTACTGCTTGAAATTCCCAGAGACCCCTTTCAGAACAGCTCTTCTTCTTCCAAATTACACAGAGCCCACCTCTCTTTATTACGATTGCTAAAGTTTCCCTCACCTGTCGACTCAAAGGCTGCTTCTCCAGTGCTTGGGCTACGAGACCACATTTATCCTGCACTGGTCTGTAACTCTCTGAGGACCCAACTCAGTGCCTGGTACAAGAAAGGAATGCACAGAAGAATCGCCCACGATGACGTGGCCTCTGAGGAATGGCCTCAAACGGGCTGCCTGTTTTTTTCTCTGACAGCCCTTCTACACCTCCTCTTTCTCACTTAAACACCTCTGGGGCTGTCGCCTAAGTTTCCAGATGTCCCGCCTCTGTTTGTGTTCTTGCTCTTGATTGATCATTGACATCCTCTGGCTACAGTTTCCTCTTGTTCAATCTCCTCAATTCCTAACTCACTTTGGCACCTGTCATGTTCCTCGTCTGCAGCCCATACAGGCACAGGGACACCTGCATAGTAAACAGTTGTGGGGACTGCTTCCACCAGAGGGGTTAAGAGTCTTCTCCCCTTTAAGTAGCATCACAGTCCCTGGATCTGCCCACATTGTTCCCTTTTCTGTTGACAGATGTATAAAACTGACATATCAATTCCAAATGACTTTGTCCTCCTAACCTCCCAACCAAGAGTCAGCGAATTTTTCTCTAAAAATATTTTAGTCTTTGTGGGTTGTATGGTCTCTGTGGTAACTGCTCAACCCCATGATGTGAAAGTAGTCTTAGGCAATGTGTGAATGAATGGGCGTGCCTGGGTTCCAATAGAACTTTATTTGCAGAAAAGCGACCAGGTAGGATTTTGTTTGTGGGCCAGAGTTTGTTAACCCTTGACCTGGGCTGTGTGGGTTTTAGCCTGCAATCTTTGAACCAGTTAATGGGATTCCTAGTGTAATTTTTATAATCAAACCCAGGGCAAACTTCTGTGGTTTTTTTTGTCTTTTTAGGCTGCCCCTGTGGCATATGTAAGATCCAGGCTAGGGGTCGAATCGGAGCTGTAACAGCCAGCCTACACCACAACCACAGCAGTGCCAGATCTGAACCTCGTCTGTGACCTACACTACAGCTCATGGCAATGCCAGATTGTTAACCCACTGAGCCGGTCCAGGGCTCAAACCTGAATCCTCATGAATACTAGTAAGGTTCGTTACCAGTGAGCCACAGCGGGAACTTCCAAACGTCTGTTTTGTCCATAGCAGTGTTACCCCTGAGCATTTCTGGAATGTGTGCCCAGATACTTTTAAACTTCTCTCTCACCCTAGTTAACACTTGCCACGAGGTTCCACTTTCAGCTGCTTTATCAAATCTCTATTGATTTAATCCTTCCCAGAGTTCTTGCCTTTAGCAAGTCCTTTTATTTAACTTTTTTGTTCTTTACTCTTTCAGTCATAGCTTTGTTGCCTTAAAGTCATCTCTTTGGTCTTAGGAATCCCGGATCCAGACTTGTCTTTTTTACCATTTCTATAAAAAAGACAATTTCTAATAGTTGGGACAAGCATAGGCATGGTGGGGAAAGCAAGGGGTCTAAAAGATCTATCAGCTACAATCCTTTTGTTGCAGACAACAGAGTTTATTCTAGGTAGTTTAAATGGAAATGACTTCATTACAGAGTATTGGATAATTTGTACACTTTCCAGGCCTGGGAAACAAATTTGCATGCTGTGCAAAGCAGAGATAATATAGCCTGCAGAAATATTTCAAAATTGCAAGGAACTTCTTTATAGAGAAGACCCCACTATCAACTCTGTCTGCTGCTCATTGTTCCTATGCATTGAATACATAACTTCCTTGACTGCTGCCCCTGAAGAACCAAAGACTGCCCTGTGCTTAGCAAAGAATCCCATCTCTTCACTTGATGCTCACGTCCACCTTCCCTGTCTTGCGTGGATGTTTCTGCTTGGCTGAACCTAGGTCATATGTAGAACCAGAGCTGCAAGGGAGTCAGAAACTAGCCTCCATAGTACAGGAAAGTACAATGGAAGAAAGAAGAGTTGGTGAATGGTGGTACCAGATACTGCCATTTACTAGCCATAACCTTGGGTGAATTACTTTGAATTCTCTTGGACATAAAATGGGGATAAAAGTACATTCCTTCACGTGTTGGTAAGATTGTTTGTAAAACACCTGACACATAATACGTGCTCAATAAATGGCCATTATGCTATTATAAACAGACTGTAAATGAATGTTTTAAACTACACCTGACCCTAAACAACATGGAGGTTTGGGGCACCAACCTTCTGCCAAGTCTAAAACTTGTATATAATTTTACAGTCGGCCCTCCATATCCACGGTTCCACATGCATGGATCCAACCAACTGTGGAAGGTGTAGTACATGTTTACTGAAAAACATTTGCTTGTAAATGGATCTGTACAGTTTGAACTCTTGTTGTTCAAAGGTCAGCTATATATAAGTGTACAATGAGCTCGTTAAGGAAAGTTTTTCTCATACAGAAATAGTAAGAATGGAGCAAGTTTCTCACCTCAATAGTTTTAGTGTTCTGACTTGCTGACATTCTGTCCTTTGGTCAGTCCAAACTAATATCACAATGCTCTAAACTCATGTGTGTTCAGTGCCTTTGGTCCAACTCCAACCTTTAAAATCCACCCATGATTTTTTACTCATAAAACATAAAATTTATACATGATCCCTGTAGGAAAACTGGAAAACATAGAAAAGTATGAAGAAGAAAGTAAAAAGCACCGGTATCCATGCTCATTCCTAACTTATGCATGGTAAAGTAAAAAGGCCTTCGTGGTAAGCAATTCAGATGTTCATTGCTTAATACTAATGGCAGTGAGGTTGGGGTTGAGCAAAAACTTGAGCACAGGCCACTGCATTTGGTGTTGGAACAAATGTTATTGATTTCTTTTTCATTAACATTTGGGGAGGTAGCTACACTTGTCATCCTCATTTTACAGTGGAATAAATCATAACAGGAGGTGACCAGTGCGTGGTTTCACAGTTTGTGTCTTGTGAGGCCAGGCATTCAGATCCCAAGTTCAGCTCTCTTTCCATTAGCCTATCTTTTCCCTTTTTTGAGTTGTGTTGTCCTGTGGTCAGTCAGTAACGCGCAGGGAACAATTCTATTGCATTCCTACCCATTTTACTGTCCAGGTGGGCCGTTCCTACACATTCTACATAAAGAGCATAGGTATCATACTCTCAGTTTAGGAAAGACAATGTCTTGCCCAAGATTGTGCCAATTAGTTGCTCAAAAATAATTTTGGAATAAAAATAACGTTGGGATGATGACGTAATGAATTGATAGCACAGCATAAGAGGTAGGTTTTTCTTTTGGTTTTTTTTTTTTTTTTTTTTTTTTTTTTGTCTTTCTAGGGCCGCATCTAAGTAGAGGAGAAGACAGAGAAGGAGGGGCTAGAGGGAGAGAAAGAAATCGGGAGAGTGTGGTATCGCTGAAGCTGAGGAAAGACGGTCTTTTTTTTCCTGATTTTTGTGGGTTTTTTGCTTCTTAGGGCCACACCTGCAGCATATGGAAGTTCCCAGGCTAGGGGTCTAATCGGAGTTGTAGCCACCAGCCTACACCACAGCCTCAGCAACGCAGGATCTAAGCTGCGTCTGTGACCTACACCACAGCTCACGGCAACACTGGATCCTTAACCCACTGAGCGAGGCCGGGGATTGAGCCCTCATCCTCATGGATGCTAGTCAGGTTCATTAACTGCTGAGCCATGACGGGAGCTCCCCAAGAGGTGTTTACTATATTACAATCATGAAAGTGTGAATTTTATTTTTTTGACTACATATACTTAGCACAAATAGTGTCTCAATTAAGTATTTGAATTCAATTCATGTTTATAACAAAGGTGACCTGTGGGAAAAGATGTTTCTAAATCGTTTACTAGTGCCTGGCCGTTTCTTGCAAGGCTTTATTTTCTCATATACTGATCAAATGAAAATAAAGGACAGCATATGAATACCACCTAATTTAAATTTATTTGGCTTTTTAAAATGCTTTAAAATGCATTCTCACATGCCGTTTGAATTTAGAGGTGGGGGGAAGTTAAAAAAAAGGACACCCTGAATATGTGGCAGACACACCCCTGTCCCCGCTCCTTCCCACTTCCCGTGGGAGCAGAGCCCCATTCCCTTCCTCTCTGCATTCAGCTGCAGTGCATTCAGTACGGGGCCCTGAGCTCCGCTGTTACACTTCCGCAGTGCTCGATGGTATATACATCTGTTTTCAGTTGACCCAATCTCATCAGGGCTAAAAACAGAAATAGGAAAAAAAAAAAGAACAAACCAACAGCTTAATGACCTTGTATAGCTGATGGGAAAGGATGGACCCAGCTGATTTCAGCCCAGGCCAGGGCAGTTGGAATCAGGTGCAGCATCCCACTGTACCTCGGGCTGGCAAAGCTTGTCTTGGCCCAGGTACACGCAAGTCTACATGCGCTGAGGAGGAGTCATGGACAAGAAAGGAGAGTGCAGCAGCTGGGGCAGCAGGGGGAATGTGCCTCCATCGAGGCATCTCCTTTTGAGCCGCAGTGTGACTCCTTGATTCTCTGTGAAGGGTGTGCACGGAGCTGGGATTTCTTCTGGAATGTCACCGTGATGTCCTAGTCTTTCTGTAGAAACCATTCTTATAAAAAGGCAAGTCCTTGCTTTAGGATACTAAATGTCAAATATTTCAACATGTCTTTAGCTCTTGTTGCAGACACGCTTATTGTTTTCTGTGGAATTTAATTGCTTTGCTCCTTAGCTAGTTTTTCCCTCACTGGTCTTTTGCAAGATGGAAGGAGTGAGGAAGTAAAAAAGTGTCAGTTTTCTCTCTTCTTAGGATCACGTTCTAGTCAAAAGGACACCAAAGACAGCTCCACTTTAAACATGGTTCAAGGGTTTCTTCAGTAGAAAGAATCCCAAGTTTGGAAGATTATTGTGATTTAATTAATGCATTATTAATTAATTAATTAATTTTCCTTTTTTCTTTTTCTTTTTTTGGCCATACCCTCAGCATGGGAAATTTCCTGGGCCAGGGATCGAACCTGAGCTGAAGTTGTGACCTGGGTCACAGATGCAGTAACACCAGTTCCTTAACCCACTACGCCACAAAAGGAACCTCCAATTGTGATCTGTTTTAAAAGCAACCAACAGGGATATCTTCTTCCTTGACACTGTGCTTTACCTGTGTTGTTAATAAAATTAGGCAGTGC
This sequence comes from Sus scrofa, assembly GCF_054392235.1. Taxonomy (NCBI): domain Eukaryota; kingdom Metazoa; phylum Chordata; class Mammalia; order Artiodactyla; family Suidae; genus Sus; species Sus scrofa. The sequence continues at coordinate 93,821,317 of NC_139387.1, read as the reverse complement.
TTATAGTTGTGAAAATCTTTAAATTGACTTGGTAGTAAAAATAGTTATTAAAGATGAAAACTCTCCTAGGGATAATACGAATTCTGAGTGGGAGTTCAGTTCTGGGGATAATACGAATTCTGAGTGGGAGTTCAGTTCTGGGGATAATACGAATTCTGAGTGGGAGTTCAGTTCTTTCTCTAGGGTTAAATTCTCTCTTTAAAAACGTATCATTTTAAAATACCAAGGGGTATTGCAAGGCTCCTTCATTTTCTGAGCCTAGCCTGGTGGGCATATTTCCATTAACTTGGGAGCAGTGACTCTCAACCTGGGCTGCACATTAGCAATCACTAGGGGCACTTTAACAAGGACTGGTTGTGCCCTCCTGGAGTCCCATTTAATTGGCTTGGGGTGTGGCCTGAGTGCTGTGTTTTAAAAACTCCTCAGGGATTTTAATGTGTGACCAACATTAAGAACTACTGATCTAGCGCAAGGGTTTTATAGCACATCTGTTGTGTTCTCAATTTATAATTATTGAAACAGACTCTTGCTAAACTTATGGACCGAAGGACTATGTTAAAGGATAAAGGGCAGTTTGCTGACACAAAGGAAGAGTCACATGACCACGTCTCAGAGAAGACGGAAACCAAGACAGCTCTAGTGATGGAGGTAGCATGAACTAATGGACAAACTCTTCAGGCCCTGCTGGGATGAATCAGCTCCAACCATTTTCTTTCCCTGAAGTTCTTTTGCCGAAGGTTCTGATGGCAGGGAGAGAAGCGGGATGGGCTGAACTCTTGGCTCCACCCTTAGCCAGGAGAGGATGGGGCAGGGCAGTTCCCCAAAGGAAAATTGATTTGCTCTTCTTGGAAGATGGCACTGTTGATTCTTGGCAGATAGCAGGGACAGATGTCCCCACACCCTGAAACCACTTTGCTCTGGATGAGGAGAATATAGGGAACACGTCTCTCAGAAGGCAGCTGGCTCAGGATCAGACGCCCTTGGTATCTGCTAATGTGTTCATGATAGTTATTCATTCATTCAGAAAATGTGTATTGACTGTCTATAATCTGAGGAATGCCAAATTGAGGAAGTAGTTGATGCCTCTAGGGTGCCGACAGTGTCATAAGGGTAAGAGACACACGGTGTGTGTGATATGCCAGACAGATCTGCAGGCCCTGCTCCACAAAGTAAAAACAGCATCAGTCAGATGGCCACTGTTTGAGCACCTGGTGGGCCTCAGCCAGTGAAGAGATGGGAGCCCATCCCATGTCTGTGGAAGTGCTTGGTCCTTGCATTGGTTACCCAGGGCTGGAATTTGTGATCTTGTGACTGGATCTTTCCCTGTTGTTTCTGCATTCCTTTTGAAATGCAGATGGCACCTTCCTTCTAGTGTGCCTGGACTCAGAACTGCCTTCATCTAATCGCCTTGCTTTGGTTGAATTTTCTGGACATAAACCTCATGCCTAACTCAGAATCCTTAACTGCATCATTATTTTTTTCTGAGCCACTGCTCTGACACAGGCCTACCTTCTTGCTTTGCTTTGTCAAGCAAGGTCCAAGAAGATAGGCTCTCTCCTTAACCTTGGACATAGCTATTCTTTATTAGGCATGTGGAGTATGCTAGATGGTGGGCAGCAAACACATTCATTTTGTTTTTTTGATTGTCTCTGCAGCATGCAGAAATTCCCGGGCCAGAGATTTTTGAACCTGTACCATAGCTGTAACTAGAGCCACAGCAGAGACAACACTGGATCCTTAATCCACTGAGCCATGAGGGAACTCCAGAAAGTATATTCTTAATACTATTCTCTGGCCTTTTAGGCTTATGTTCTAAACTCAGATATTGTCAGATGACTATTATATTAGACATAAATTTTATTTTGGGTCTATTTTCTTTAATTTCATTCCCACAATGTGGTGGAAACCTGCAAATGCTATCAACCTAGCAGTAATGACAACTATAATCAGGATATTTCTGATTTTTGAATTAAAATACAAAGCTAAAAGATCAAAATAACAGTAACAGCAATAATAATAGCCAATATTTATTCAGCGTTTGCTACACCTAGTACATGGCATATAGTAAATGCCCCATGAGGATTGGTTGTGGTTTTATGGTTGTTGTTGTTGGTACTGTTACGTGGCCTGGCCAGCATTGTATACAAATATAAAAATAAGTACTTTATATTACCAACTTATTTAGTTGCCACAACAATGCTATGAGGTCAGAGTACTTTCATTATTCACTTTTTACAGAGGAGGATACTAAGTTATATACAAAGATTCAAGAACTTATTCAAGGTTCCATAGTTAAAACTAAGTGGTGGGGAGTTCCCTGGTGGTCTAGTGGTTAGGACTTGGCGCTTTCACTGCTGTGGCCTGGGTTCCATCCCAGGTCTGGGAACTGAGATCTCACATCAAGTGGCACGCCTTGGCCAAAAGAACCAAAAAGACTAAGTGGCATTGTTAGGGACTAAACTTGGGCAATGTGGCTCCATTTTCTTAACTCCTAAATAGTTGCTGTTTTTGCTGACAGGTATAGGTTCCACATAAGGTTGCTTTACACATGTTTATAGAATGAATGAATGCATGAATGCATTGTGGGATCCGTGGCTGGCTTTTTTCCACATGCTTCCCACCACCATGCTCTGGAACACAAAAATTTATTTAAAATTTTAACTGACACATCATTATGATGACAATGTATCTATATTAAAAACTACATACTCTGTGGTCTATAAACCTAATTCTCAGTTTTTTTAAATGTTTTGATTTATTTATTGTTTTTCCAGCTTTATGATGATTGCCATATAACGTTGTGTAAGTTTCAGGTATGCATGTGTTGATTCCATACATATTGCAAAATGATTACCACCAAACATTAGCCTGCATCTCCATCCTATCACATAATTACCATTTCTCTTTTGTGGTGAAAACATTTAAGATTTACTCTCTCAGCAACTTTTCTAGTTATGATACAGCATTATTAACTGTAGCAATCAGGGGGTACATTAGATCCCCAGAACTTGTTAATCTCACACTGGACATTTGTATCTGTTGACTAATGTTCCTGTACTTCCTCTACCCTCCAGCCCCTGGTGACCACCGTGCTGTTCTCTGTGTCTCTGAGTTTAGCTTTTATCCAGGAGTTTGGTTTCTCATGATTTTACTAGTTTGAATCATTCAAGTTTCCTTATCTTCAGAAGCATGATCTGACCAGTGTAGACAGTACCTCAGGACAAGGCAACAGTAACCAAGAGAAAAGAGGCTGTTGCATTCTTGCTGTCTTCCTGATTCTGATTCCTGCGCCTGCTTTTTTAGGCTGGAGATGACTCTCCCTCAAGTTAATTCCTCAATTGTCCTTGCACTGTCAGTTGCCTTTCTTTTCTGAAGGATTTCCTTAATCCACTGTGGTTCTTTAAGTGGCTGTCTTGATAACACCAGATGCTGTCTGGCAAGTGAATGACCTTACCTGACCATCCACATATTGTCAGAGGAGCCTGAAAACTTTGTTTTGGCTTTAATTTTAGGAAACCAAATCCCAAGGCAGATATAACAAATGTGAAGACCTTTCCCATTTCCCGTTCCTGCACTTTGCTGGAGAATAATAGAAATGATTGCTCTTTTAAAATTTGTGTTTATTTACCTATTTTTGAAAGAGCTACTTATTTTTAAGTGACAGGGAAAGAATGTCAATAAACCAATACCTGGGTGAATCGCAGACTGAAAGTAACCCTGCTGGGGATGTTGCAGAGATGCTGCTGTGTCTTTCAAACCAGGAGATGGTGAAGGCAGCTGTTTGCTGTATCTCTTTGTAAAGCTTTGCCCTCAGGTTAAGTTGTGCTGTGACAAAACAAAGGTCGATAAACACTGAGTTCTAGTCGTCCTGTGTCTGGGGAGAGTAGGAACTAGGTCCACTCCCGAGTGTGGTTTTGAGAAAATCTTCCATCTAAGAGGCAGACTGAGCCTGGCTGCTGTGCTGGAGCAAATATCCAGGCAGAGCCCCCACCTGGGGCTGGCAGGACTCTGGGCCTGGGTGGTGTAAACCCATACCTTTCATCACAAAAATGAGAGAAAGATAAAGTCTCTAGGCATGGGGAACTGTGTGAGTGGTCCCATTGTTTTCTAAGAACAGGGCTGCTGGAGGAGAAGCAGGTTTGGAGAAGAATGTATGTGCCTATCCCTAGAAGCTGACAAGATCTATATACTGGGCTATTGTTTTCCGCCCCCATTACCTGTGTATGTATATAGTGGTACTTAAGTTCTCAGCCTTGGCTGATGCAGTCCAGCAGTCCCTGTTAAGACTGTCACTACTGATTCTCTTGTGAATCATTCCAAGACCAGAGGAGCTTGAAAGCGGAGACATCTCCCACCTCAGAATGACTTGAGGTCCATCCTCCCCCAGACCTGAGCCTTAGAATCTGGGGAAATGAAAACAGTCTTTCGGCTTCCTGGCCTCTGCAGAGTAGACAGGTGATGTAGCCACCCAGCTGTGCCTGGCAGTAGTCAAAGCTCTGCATCTAAAGGGAAGGGTCACTCCCACTCTGCCCCATTCAGGGTGCTTGTCCTCCAACCCCATTGTACTGAGCTCCCTCAAAACACAGGAGAGGCTCCACATTTCTGCCCTTAACAGACTTTATGCAATAAAGGATCCATACCTCCTGTGCTCTTATAGATGGACTATTTTATTATTTCCAAAATTTAGTTTTCAAGTTGCAGAGTCTTTCCCCAGGTGAGTGGAGTCTCAGTGATAATAAAAATTTCTCTCATTCTTATCTTCACCTGCATAGTCCATTCCAGCCAAGTATTTGATGAGGGCGTTTCGCATGTGCTCGTAGGAGTCCTCATGTTCTGCTCTGACTGGTCACCACCACCAGCCACCACTGCGGCTCCTGGTAGTGACTTGTGCTTTGGGTGGCAATGCTGATGTCTCTGCAGAAGGCACTCCGAAGAATTCCCACTTGCTGTGTGGTGGCTGGGTGTCAGTAGCCATGCTAGACAGCTGTTTGGTCAAACACAAGTCTAAATTTTGCTGTGGAGGTGTTTTGTAGCTATGATTAACGTTTACAAACTGTGGGCTTTAGGTATGGCAGATACCCCGTCCGTAATGTGGGAGGAGCGCCTCCAATCAGTTGAGCGAAAACAGGCCTCGAGAGCGAAAACAGGTTCCCCAGAGACGAAACCTGGGAATCAGGCTGTCACATTGGGAGCCTGAGTTTCCACCTGCTGGCCTGCCCTGTGGCTTTCAGGCTTGCCGGTCCCCTGCAGTCAGTGAATGCGTTGTTGAAATTGTTCTCTCTCTCTCTGTCTGCAGTATTGGTTCTGTTTTTCTGGACCATGGGTATACTCAGCATTCTTAATTCTTGAGTTTCCAAAAAAATAAGGCTGTGTCTGCAGGGAAAAGGCCTCTTTTCTTCACCTGTCGCTAGAGCCCACGTGGTTGGCCTCAGGTCTCTGCCTCTCCCTGTCTCTCCGCCTGAAACCCTCATGAGGACGTTCCCCCTGGGATCCACCTGTGGCTCTTCACTCACATCACTTAGTTACAGGTCCTGGCAGGTAGAGGGCTAGTGTTCTTGCCTGTAGCTGTGTGTGTGTGTGGGGGGGCGCTGACACCACATCTGCCTTGTTCACCCATGTGTCCCCAGTCCCAGTTAAGTCCTTACATTGTGACATAGTTTTTCTTGGGGTGTTGTAATGAGGTAGTACATGCCATGTAATAGGTACCAAATAAACATCCGCAGGTTGACACATTGAGAAGCCCCTCCTACCATCCCCTTTACTGGTCACTGTCCTTAATCCAGCAACCCAAAGGCACGTCAGCTTGTTCCAGTCCTGCCTATGACTAGCATGCTCCAATCAAGTCTCAGTACTGCTTTCGGCGCCAGCTGAGGGAGTGGGGTATGCAGTTCCCTTCCTCTCTGGCTGGATTTTATCCCCCACCTGCTCCCTTCCCACATATCTTTGCCATGTGGAATCCAGGTCATCTCTCACTTTGCATTTTAAGTATTTTTTCCATGCTGTCTTTCCAGTGAGAATAGAGCCCTGGCTTAATGTATCTTTACCTTCTCAGTACCTCAGACAGTGTCTGGAGCTGCTTAGATGCTAAGATAATTTTCCATAAAGAAAGAATGGGGGGGAGTTCCCGTCGTGGCGCAGTGGTTAACGAATCCGACTAGGAGCCATGAGGTTGCGGGTTCGGTCCCTGCCCTTGCTCAGTGGGTTAAGGGTCTGGCGTTGCTGTGAGCTGTGGTGTGGGTTGCAGTCGCGGCTCGGATCCCGCGTTGCTGTGGCTCTGGCGTAGGCCAGTGGCTACAGCTCCGATTGGACCCCTAGCCTGGGAACCTCCACATGCTGCAGGAGCGGCCCAAGAAATGGCAAAAAGACAAAAAAAAAAAAGAAAGAAAGAATGGGGGAAGGAAGGAGGGAAAGAAGAAGGCAGAAAGGAAGGGGAAAAGGAAAGAAGGAAAGAGGGAGGAAGGATGGAGTTGAGTAGAGACACAGATTCCTAGTTTTAAGACAGCCTCCATTCTCTTGTAATCACATTTAGTTCTGGCGGAGTCTTCAGGTAACAGGTGTTCTTTTAGCTGGTAAATGAAGTAGTTTGAGAGGCCTGTTAGTTTGAAAACTGTTGGTGCGAGACATGGAAGATAACTTAAGACTTGAGAATATCCTGAGAGTTGAACACTAAACTTATTTCCCCCACTCTTGGTCTGGATCAGACACTTAATGCTGTAATGGAGAATAATCATATTGCATGATATACTCTGACTAATGAATGTGTGGGATGGTGCTTCTGTGACTGCAGCACACATGGCTTTAATATGGCTAAGTGGAGCTGATGCCTGGATGCTGGGTGTTAGAATTGTTGTCTTTGCAGCCAGATCCTAGAGAGAGAGACTCAGATGGAAGAATCCACCACAATTAGAATGTCAAATCACACTTCCCCTCTGCAAATTGCATTTCTAAAAATAAGATAATGAAAATATGTATTTGTGTGGGAGAGGGCTTATTGTAGAAAGCTGCAAATAAGACGCAAAAATGTCTGTGCTCAAAAACCCTATTCAGGAGGAGGCTTTCACTGCAGGGAGCTTCTGTGCCATGAAGAAAGCTGCATAATGTGCTCTGCTCACTAAAGGGTCACAGCCAAGAAAGCTGATTGCGTTTCTAAGCCTCTAGAATAAAGAGGCGTGCAGAAAACATTGTTTTTTTCTGGCTAAAGTCAGCCTTTCCTTCTCCCTGTCATTGGATTTCAGACATTCTTTAAAGGGGCTGGAGAGAGACTTATAAACCTTGCTGTAGCTTTTAAACCCTTAAAGTGGTTTCTTATCCAATACATTTGGTGGCCACTGTGTAATGGGAAGCATCTAAGGAGTCCAAAGGATTTCTCCCATACTTTCTTCCCTACAGCTTCCTATTGTGCAGATAAAACTAAATATAGTGAAACGCTTTAGGGTCGTTACTGATGGCCACAGAAAGAATCAGCTGATCTGTGAGGTTCCTTCCTCTAGGAGGTTGTTCTTCAACAATGAGGATTAGTGGAGGTAATCTTTTTTTTTCGGTATGAAAGTACTAAGTGGAAAGAGAGGTTTGGGGGAACCTACATTATTAAGATTTAGTTATTTGAGGAGATGTAATGAAGTAGAATCATTTTCAGATCTAGGGATAGACTCTTGTATTGTTCTCCTTTTTCTTTCTTTTTTAAGGTTAATGGATTCTTTAGGAACATAAAATTTCTCTGACTCAAGTGAAGGTGGGAGTAAGGAAACTAACCATTTGGAGTAAGGTGCAGATAATGTTATTGTTTTAACAATTAGAAATTTACTAAGAGATAGTCAGGTATGCTAGGAACTGGCCATAAGCTACTGACCTTCTTGCTATTCTGAAGATTACTGAAAGATTTTTGAAAATGTAGGCTTTTTATTTCTTCCCACATTTCAGTATTGCTGTTTCAGATTATTTTTCTTCTGCCTGAAAGAAAATTTTTTTAGTAATTTTATTTTTTAGTTCAGGTCAACTCGAAATGTATTTATTTTCATATTTGGGGTTTGTCTTAAAATACCTTAATACTCCTTTTGTTTTTGAGTATTGAAATCTTGGTCGTTATTTTCTTTCAGCACTCTAAAGATATCATTCCATTGTCTTCTGGTGTTCAGCATCTCCCATGAGAGTTAGCTGCTTCTCCTACTGTTGCTCTAAAAGATGATGTATCCCTCCCCCACCCCCCATTCACATTTACTTTTTAGATGATTTTCACTTTCTTTGGTTTTGAGCAGTTTGACAGGATATAGCAAGCTATAATTTTATTTACATAAATTGTATTTATTTTACATTCTTAGAATTCTTGAAACTGTGTCTTTCATCAGTTTGGAAAATTTTAAACCACTATTGCAGACAAGTATTACTTTTGTATAACTCCTTTTCTTTTGGGATATCAGTTACATATTTGTTAGACCTTTTTGTTGTTCAATGTGTATTTGTGCTCATTTGTATTTTTTATACTTTTCTTCTCTGTTCTTCAGTTTGGATATTTTTATGGACCTGTCTTCCAGTTTAATGATTTTTGTCTTCTGCCATGTTAAGTACCTCCAATAAATTCTTAAGTCATTGTATTTTTAGCTCTAGAATTTTTATTTGAGTCTATACATTTTAATCCTTTGTTGAAATTCTCCACCTTTTCATCTATTTAAAAAACTTTCTCCTGTAGTTTCCTGAAGTTATAATTCATGGTTATTCTAAAGTTTCTTTTCTGTAAGCTCTAATACCTTGGTCAGTATGTAACTGTTTTAATATCTAGTTTTTCTTTGAATTTTTAGGCATACTGTTTTGTATTTTGGCATGCTTAGTAATTTGTAAATTAAATCCCAGGCATTGTATGTAAAAACAAATTGTGGTGACTCCAGGTAATGATATCTTCCTCTAGCCAGAGTTTACCTTTATTCTGCTAGGCAGGGTATGAGCTCTTTCTTAATTCAAGTAAAGACTGTATTTCAATTTTGTTGAAACTCATTCTACTCATGGTTCACCTCTACCCACAAGCCCTAACCTTCTTGAGAGTTTAAGAAGGTCCCTGGGTCCCTCACCCAGACAGGGCCTAAACTAATTCTTTTCTCCTTAACAATTGAGATTCCTAAAACCTCTGTTCTTATTTTCAGATTATCTGTATAGCTTCTAAGCCCCCTGGCTTTGCTTCAGCAATTGGTGTTTATATTAAGGGAAAATCTTGCTGTATATCAGGCTTAGCTCTCTACTCCTCACCTTGGTACCAGTCCTCAGCTCTTAAAGTCTCAAATTTTGTCTCTCTAGCCTTATGAGCCAGTGGAAAATTCTGCTCATTTTTCTTTCCCTAGAAGCGGCCTTCTGCCCGAGTACAACCCAGATTTTCATTCTATTGCTCCAAATCCAGAATCCTCAAAACAGGTGCACAATGTCATTGTTTTTCCTAGTTCTTTCCTTCACAGAGTCTTGTCTCTTCTGGTTCTGCTTGTTTCAGTAGCTTGTCGATGCCTTTAAACAGGTTGTTTTTTTTAAATCCTCAATTTTAAGTTATTCTTAGAAAAGTTGACCCACCATCACACTGGGTTTCTTTTATAGGGAAGAACTGTTTGTGTCAGATCTAAGACATATCAGATACTGTTTGAGGCCTAAGAAGTACAAAGGCAAATAGAGTTGATAAATTCTTGGGGTAGATTCTATTTTATACAGGAATATAGGGTCTTGTCATAGGTTGGGTTCTATCCTAACTCCCAGTACCTTAGAATGTAACCTCATTTGGAAATAGCATCACGGCAGATATAATTAATTGTTCTGGGTTTATACTGGGGTATGGTGGGCTCCTAACCCAATATGACTGCTCTCCTTGTAAGAAGGCAACCGTGTAAAGACCCAGGAACACAGGAAGAATGCCATGTGAAGATGGAGGCACAAACTGAAATTATGCATCTATAAGTTAACGAATGCAAAGGGTGGACAGCTGACATCAGAATCTAGGAGGAGACAAGGGGGAAAAAAAAAAAGGAAAAAAAAATCTTCCATACAGCTTTCAGAGGGAGGTGATCTACTTCTAGTCTCCAAAATGATGAAGTAATACATTTTTGTTGTTTTAAGCCACTCTGTTTTCAGTACTCTGTTATGGCAGCTCTCGGACACAAATATAAGTCCCTTGTCTTTAGAGAAGCCGCTGTCTTTAGAGAAGCTGCTGCGAATAAGAGAGGAGAAATAATTGGGAACTGCCGTGAGACAGAGAAGGGAGGGGGCCAGGAGGAAGAGAGACAATAAGCTAGAAATAGTGACTTGACACCATGTTTTATATTGTCAATGATGTTTGTGACATTCTAAGTCTTTGGTACAGCTGAGAAATGGTCATTGATTGATACGACTAGATTTCTTGAAGCAACCAGAAAAGGGCTTGAGAGCAATGTCTACTTAATTGTGAAACAAAACTACTTTAAGATAAATGGGTGTCAGTTTCAGAGAACCCTGAAACTTTGAATCCTGTGACATTCAGAGATATCTTAGGAAGGATTTTGGAATTCTGCTGGCTCTGGGATTTTCTTCAGTGGACGTGAGGGGGATTAATTTTAAGAAAGTTTACTTCAAACTTAAGAATCATGACTGTGGGTTATTCATGTGTTGATTCACTCAAAATTTGTAGCATTTAGTTCCTTATTAGCTAGATTCTTGAGTCATGCTTTTGGAAGATTACTTTTTTCCCCTGGTTATTTTTCAAATGCAGTGTCAACTATATTACTCAGGATAGGCTGATGATGCTGGAAGAATAATTTCATCCTGAAATCTCAAATAAAGTCTATTTTTTTAAATTTTATTTTATTTTCCCACTGTACAGCAAGGGGATCAAGTTATCCGTACATGTATACATTACATTTTTTTCCCCACCCTTTGTTCTGTTGCAACATGAGTATCTAGACATAGTTCTCAATGCTACTCAGCAGGATCTCCTTGTAAATCTATTCTAAGTGTGTCTGATAACCCCAAGCTCCCAATCCCTGCCACTCCCTCCCTCTCCCATCAGGCAGCCACAAGTCTGTTTTCCAAGTCCATGATTTTCTTTTCTGAGGGGATGTTCATTTGTGCTGGATATTAGATTCCAGTTATGTGATATCATATGGTATTTGTCTTTGTCTTTCTGGCTTATTTCACTCAGGATGAGATTCTCTAGTTCCATCCATGTTGCTGCAAATGGCATTATGTCATTCTTTTTTATGGCCGAGTAGTATTCCATTGTGTACATATACCACATCTTCCGAATCCAGTCATCTGTCGATGGACATTTGGGTTGTTTCCATGTCCTGGCTATTGTGAATAGGGCTGCAATGAACATGTGGGTGCACGTGTCTCTTTTAAGGAAAGTTTTGTCTGGGTATAAGCTCAAGAGTGGGATTGTGGGGTCATATGGAAGTTCTATGTATAGATTTCTAAGGTATCTCCAAACTGTTCTCCATAGTGGCTGTACCAGTTTACATTCCCACCAACAGTGGAGGAGGGTTCCATTTTCTCCACAACCCCTCCAGCACTTGTTATTTGTGGATTTATTAATGATGGCCATTCTGACTGGTGTGAGGTGGTATCTCATGGTAATTTTGATTTGCATTTCTCTTACGATCAGCGATGTTGAGCATTTTCTCATGTGTTTGCTGGCCATCTGTATATCTTCCTTGGAGAACAGTCTCTTCAGGTCTTTTGCCCATTTTTCCATTGATTGATTGGCTTTTTTGCTGTTGGGTTGTATAAATTGCTTATATTTTCTAGAGATTAAGCCCTTGTCGGTTGCATCATTTGAAACTATTTTCTCCCATTCTGAAAGTTGTCTTTTTGTTTTCTTTTTGGTTTCCTTTGCTGTGCAAAGCTTTTCAGTTTGATTAGGTTCCATTTGTTTATTTTTGCTCTAATTTCTATTGCTTTGGGAGACTGACCTGAGAAAGTATTCATGAGGTTGATGTCAGAGAGTGTTTTGCCTATGTTTTCTTCTAGGAGTTTGATGGTGTCCTGTCGTATATTTAAGTCTTTCAGCCATTGTGAGTTTATTTTTGTGCATGGTGTGAGGGTGTGTTCTAGTTTCATTGCTTTGCATGTAGCTGTCCAAGTTTCCCAGCGATGCTTGCTGAATAGACTTTCTTTTTCCCATTTTATGTTCTTGCCTCCCTTGTCAAAGATTAATTGACCATAGGTGTCAGGGTTTATTTCCGGGTTCTCTATTCTGTTGCATTGGTCTGTCTGTCTGTTTTGATACCAGTACCACACTGTTTTGATGACTGTGGCTTTGTAGTATTTCTTGAAGTCTGGGAGAGTTATGGCTCCTGCTTGGTTTTTGTTTCTCAGGATTGCTTTGGCGATTCTGGGTCTTTTGTTGTTCCATGTAAATGTTTGGATTGTTTGTTCTAGTTCTGTGAAAAATGTCATGGGCAATTTGATAGGGATTGCATTGAATCTGTAGATTGCTTTGGGTAGGATGGCCATTTTCACAATATTGATTTTCCCAATCCAGGAACATGGAATATCTTTCCATTTCTTTACATCTTCTTTGATTTCTTTGATTAAAGTTTTATAGTTCTCGGCATATAGGTCCTTTACCTCCTTGGTCAGGTGTATTCTGAGGTATTTGATTTTGTGAGGTGCAATTTTAAAAGGTATCGTATTTTTGTATTCCTTTTCTAATATTTCATTGCTGGTATACAGAAATGCAACTGACTTCTGAATGTTAATCTTATATCCTGCCACTTTGCTGAATTTATAAATCAGTTCAAGTTTTGGGGTTGAGTCCTTAGGGTTTTCTATGTATAGTATCATGTCATCTGCATACAGTGACAGTTTGATCTCTTCTCTTCCTATATGGATGCCTTTTATTTCTTTTGTCTAATTGCTGTGGCTATAAAGTCTATTTTTTTATGTAACATCTAATGTGGGTAGTAAATAACGAGGGGTGTTCTGTGCTGTATAATCACTCAGGTACTCAGCATGATGGAGGCTCCACTCTCTGGATCCTCACATTCTCTATGGCAGGGAAGAAGAGAGTGTAGAAAATTGTGAGCCTGCTTCTAAACTCGTTGGTGGTCTGGATGACACAATTACTTATACTTATGTCCATTGACCAGCACTAGTTACCTGATTCACTTTCACTTCCGGAAATGGAGAACGTCTGGGAACACAGAATATTTTGATGAGCAGTAATATCTCTGCCACTCCATCTTAGCTGGTAAACGAGTTACTACTATTATCCCCATTAAATAGATGGGCACATTTGAGGCTTAGGGAAGTTAAGTATTTTCCCAAGGTCACACAGCTAGGGAGCTGCAGAGACAGGTCTCCACCCCCAATCTGAATTACTAAGCACTGTCCATGTTATATGGAGAGGAAGAGTGGTCAATATGCTTTGAATTTTAGCCTTTCTGGTGTTCCTTCTCTGCCCCCCAGATAGTGGGGACTTCATTATAGTATTTCTGATTTCCTAAAGTAAGAGGTCAAGAACTTTTAAGTGAAACATGTCTTTTGCTTCTTTTTGGAAAATGAACAAAATAGTTTTCCATGAAATATTTCTTTCTTTTTTTAATTTATATATATATTTATTTATTTATTTTGCTTTTTAGGGCTGCACCAGTGGCATGTGGAGGTTCCCAGGCTAGGGGTCCAATCAGAGCTACAGCTGCTGGCCTACGCCACAGCCACAGCAATGCAGGATCCAAGCCACGTCTGCAACCTACGCCATAGCTCATGGCAATGCCAGATCCTTAGCTCACTGAACAAGGCCAGGGATTGAACCTGCAATCTCATCGTTCCTAGTTGGATTTGTTTCTGCTGCTCCACAACGGGAACTTCTCCATGAAATATTTCTTAACTAGCTGTCTTAGTGTGTTCAGGCCACTGTATCAGAATACCAATGGCTGAGTGGGTAAAACAACATTTATTTCTTATAGTTCTGAACGCTGGGGAGTCCAGTATCAAGTTGCCAGCAGATTTGGTGTCTGGTGAGAACCTACTTTGTGGTTCAGAGACAGTGGTCTTCTCACTATGTCCTCAGGTGGCAGAAGAAGCTTGGGACTCTTTTATAAGGAAACCAGTCCCATTAACAGGGGTTCCACCTTCATGACCTAACTATCCCATAAAGACCCTATATTCCTAATACCATCACACTGGGGATTAGGTTTCAATTTATGAATTTTGGAGGACACAAACAGTCTATTACACTAGCTAAAACTGATCTCTTCTTGCTCTGAACCCTCATTACATTTGGATTGTATTGCAACAAGGGCGAACTGAAGGAGATTAATTTTCTGTAATCCCGTAATATCTTTTGACCTCCCTACCACACATACCACACACACACACACACACACACACACACACACACACACACACACACACACACACACACCTTTCTCATGTATTCCTGACATGTCTTTAGTCTTAGGAGTAGTGCTGGGCCAATATGGGTTTTTACTTCCCTTCTAAACAGATTGTGGCTCCTAAATCACTTCTGTGTAGAAATCCCGGTGCTCTATTCACACATTTGGGGATTCACTCTTTCCTTAAACAAGGGGTTTTGAATATATACCTTGTGCTACTCATTGTGGGTGCAGCAGTGAGTAAGATCCATATAGTCCCTTTTTCTATGGAGTGAGGGTAGGAGCAATAAATACACAAAGAAGTGTATAATTACTTCTTGTAACCTTCTCATGGTTGATTTCCTCAACTTAATTGCAAATTTCTTGGAGGCATTAGGCACATCTTATACTTGTTGGGTCCTTCCACCATGCTTGGTTGAACTCTCAGTAACTCTTGGTTAATTATTAATTATCTGACCATCTGGAGTTGAGAAGAGATCCTAGGACTTTTTGGCAGAAGGAGTTCTCTGAGGCTGACATAGATTCTTACCTGGCTCCAACTTTTTCTTCCACTTAGGAAGATGATCATGTTTTTGAGGCTGGTTTTGATATGGTCAGAGGTTAATCTATTCTACTGAAGAATCTATGTTCACCTATGAAATTCAAAGTGTTTGGCTGAAGTCAGAGGTGCTATTTTATGTAACTGACGAAAGTTGAGCAGGTCAATAATACAGTTTCTCATGCAGGTAATATTGCTGAGCCAGCATGATGCTGGATCCATCTTAGAGACTCCTGAGCAGGGACTGGCTCTTTTAACCAAATTAAGTTCTCCCCTACTTTCTGACCCCTGAACAGGGCAGGTTTCATCTTATATTCCAGGCCGACATCACTTGTGTTTTCAAACTCAGGACTTGGTTAAAAGAACTTTTATTGAATGACAGTCTCTCATACTGCCTTGAATTCTCTTGTCTTATTACTTAATAAGGTTAAAGGCTGCATTGATCTTAAAGTGACCAAAGGGCCCCAAACCCAGCAACCTGCTGAGAATTAGGCTGAAGCTTTGGCAGAAAGAGCTGAGCCTCTTAACTGAGAGAATGGGTTTAAGAATGCCCTGGAAAGGAGGAAGCTGGCAGGAAGAAAATAAGGTCATAACCTCTCCCATTCTCTTTTTATGCCAGCCAATTATTGATATAGCTTAAGAGTGTCTTCATTGAGCATGGCAATTTCCCCTTATATTTTGCTGCTGAGACAAAGGAAAGTTTCTGGTATGTTCACACAGATCACCACATTTTTGGTCTCCTTTGCTTTTAAATGAGGAGTATGTCCTGATAAAAGGAAGCAGTTGCCTCCCAGAATGTGAAAATCACGATTGCCAGCATGTTTTTTAATATGAATGGGGGACTAGATAGCATATGACCCAGTGAGAAGTTTTTATGCTCACTTCATAGCTGAGATGTCCCCATTGTCAGGAATACAAATAGAAGTCTATGATGCATTCTCAGTATTGTTTGTTTCATGTGGACAAGAGTCAGCCTAGAGATGTTTTAAGATAAAAATCTGAACTATCTGGAAAAATAGTTTATCTTCTAACTTACTTCACTGTCTTAGCTCCCCAGGACTGCTGTAACAAATGACCAGAAATGAAGTGGCCTAGAGCAATGTGAATGTATTGTCTTACAGTCTGGATATCTGAAGTCCAGAATGGGTCTTACCGGGCTAGAATCAAGGTGCTAACAGAATGCGCATTTTTCCTGGAGGCTCTAGGAGAGACCCTGTTTTCTTGCCTTTTCCAGCTTCTAGAAACCATCTCATTCCTCCCTCGTCAAAGCCTGGCCCAGCCCTTCTCACCCTGTTATCTCTCTGGCTCTCCTGTGTCTTCCTCTGTTCCTTTTGAGGACTCTTAGGATTACTTTGGGCCCTCTTGGATAAACGCAGACACTCGCCCTAATTAAGTTCAGCTGATAAGCAGTGTCATCGGCAACTTTAATTCCCCTTTGTCAAGCAACCTAACGTATTCACAGGTTCTGGAGATTTGGCTGTGGAGGTCTTTAGGGGTTTCATTATTCTGCCTATCGCAGGAATTAGGAGGTCTTTGTTATCGTTTAAAATCTGATTTTGATGGGAATTGCCTGATGGCGGAGCAGAGGAAGGATCTGGCACTGTCACTACTGAAGCTTGGGTCGATGTTGTGTGGTAGGTTTGTTCCCTGGCCCGGGGACTGCCACATGCCACAGATGCCGTCCCTTTCCCCCCAGAAAAATCTGATTTTGATAAGCCCTGGGCCTGCACCCTGGTGTTAGGGTTTTATCTGTCAGTTGCTTAAGAACTTTTCATTTTAGATCTTCCCAGAGACTTCACTGGTCTCTATTCAGTATCACTTCACAATATTCTTGGTTTTGTAACTTAAATAATTAGACACAGGATTGATTATCCACCAACTATTTCCTGAGATCAGAAACTGCTGGGGAGTTACTTATTGACTGTGTATGACTATGACATGATTGTTTTTGCTTTATTGTGGGTCTTTGCGGTTAAGATAGGATCAGATGCAAACTTGTTTCCAATATGCTTTTATATTCCCAGACCCCCATCCCCAACAGGCTGCATCTTTGACTTACTGATCTCCCAGACACGGAGACTGGAAGCTTTGGTGTCATCTCTGACACTCTGAAGTGTCTGTTTTAGTTTCCAGGGTTCTAACATCCACGCTATACCAGAGACTTGATTGTTGCAATAGCTTTTAATCATCTGCCTTGATTCCAGTCTTTCACCCCCTCTCCATCCTGCACACTCAAACCAGAAGACTTTTTCTAAAATATCCATTTCATAAATCATTAATTTTTGTTCCAGTACTTTGCAAAATTAGTTAACCTCTCTGTGAGATGCAGACGAATGGAACTAATGTACAGTGTCTTCCTCTAAGGTGGTGGTGAGGATGGCATGAAATTTAATACATGTAAGGGGCTTTCAGCAGTGTCAGGAGTATATCAAGCACTCAACAAACATTTGCAGATGTCATTATGATTATCCCCGGTGTTATTAAGTTATCCACCAGTATGAATGCCTCTACTCTTGTCTGCATGATCTCTCTAGCCCAGTCATCATCTCCTGTGGAGAGAGACTGGCCTCTCCTCCGCTTGCTCCCCCTTCATCTTTTCCCTACTCACCACCCGCCCACAGCCCTTAGACCTAGGACTTCTTATCTGTTCTTGGGCTAGGAGAGGTGGGAAGTCGTCCTTTATCTCCTGAAGCCTTTTTGCCTGCATCCCCTCTGGGCCTGAGTTTCTGAGACCTAAAAGGCCAGACTTTGAACTTCAAAAAAGCTTCTTCTCTTCTTTTTTGTTCTAACAGCACTTCCTGAGTTTGAAGCCTCACATTGGCTTGAATGGGGAAAGTGCCAGAGTGTAAATAAAGAACATCCTAGGAGTCCCCCTAATCCTGCATGCACGCACCCACGCGCACACCCCCCCTGAATTATTAAAATATTATCTGGCTTAAGAAATATTTTGAGGAGTTCCTGTTGTGGCTCAGCAGGTTAAGAACCTGACTAGAATCCATAAGAATGCAGGTTCAATCCCTGGTCTTGCTCAGCGGGTTAAAGATCCAGCATTGCCATGAGCTGTGGTGCAGTCACAGTTGTGGCTTGGATCTGGCGTTGCTGTGGCTATGGTGTAGGCTGGCAGCTGTAGCTGATTCGACCCCCTAGCCTGGAAACTTCCATATGCCACTGGTGCGGCCTTAAAAAGAAAAAAATGTATTTTGAATAGCAACAACAACAAATATTTATGAAGCTCTTTTTATGCTGGGAACACTCTTTGGCTGTGCCATCTCATTTCTGGTTCCGCGTTCAGGAGTCCTCTGCCTCTGACCTCCACTTCACTCTCTGACTCTGAATTTGCATCCCTACCACTGACACTTTGATGCTGCTATTTCCCCTGTTTGGATCACCTGACCTTTTTTTTTTTTTTTTTTTCCTGGCTGTGCCCATGGCCTGCAGAAGTTCCCTGGGCCGGGGACAGAACCCACGCCACAGTAATGACAACACTGGATCCTTAACCACTAGGCCAACAGAGAATTCTCTGCCCTCCTCTTTTTGTTCATGTTTTGACTGTAGTCTCTGCATCCTTTATGACTCACCTGTACCACTGACTACTCTTAATACCTGTGGCTCCTCTATCAGCCAGGCACCGTGAGAGAGAAAAGTGAAGCAAAAGGAAAGACTCTTGCCACCAGGCCAAGACACACTAGAGAAAACTCCATAGTACTATCGAATTCTGGGGTGAAAATTATAATGGCTGCACAAGTGTCCAGAAGGCACAGTCAAATGACCAGTTATAATCCTAAATTGACACGTGTATAGAATTGACCAAATCCTTTCATCCTTGAAGCAGATTTCTATTATGAGTATGAACGTGTTCCAGTTACTAGGCATAAATTAGTTCAGGAGCTTTCCACTGCCAGCAAAGCCGATGGAGACACACACAAAACAGGATTGACACAGCATTTTCAGTTGTGATTATTCCCCTCACCAAGACATTCTTCTAAGGAGCGAAGCTTATTTGCTAAATAGACTTAAAACATGATTTGATTTACAAACTGGTTTTGTTTGCGTGGGACTTCAGGACAGATAGCCATTGCCTAAAAATGAGGCAAGC
The DNA here is from genome assembly GCF_054392235.1 of Sus scrofa. Lineage (NCBI taxonomy): Eukaryota > Metazoa > Chordata > Mammalia > Artiodactyla > Suidae > Sus > Sus scrofa. Next base: position 93,802,344 of record NC_139387.1, on the reverse strand, counting down.
CTGTCATTACGTTACCAAATAGCCTGGAGTGTCGTGAGTTAACGTAGCTCCCCAGTAAGCTTAATTCATTCCTGAGAAGTAATCTGAATTTCAGTTTTGGTGGAAGGTATTAGTAAAGCATGTCCGAAAGATAATTAACTGCTCATATTCATCAATTTAGATGCCCTTAGGGAGTCTCACCTCCATCGTGGCTCATTTATGACTTTATTTATGAATAATGAGTCACCACAAAAAGAATGTTTGAACCCACAGAAAGGAGAGATTTCGAAATTTAGACTGGTTCTGTCTCTAGAGCAAGGGTTCTTTTTTGTTTTGTTTTTTTGTCTTTTTGCCTTTTTTTTCCCTAGGGCCACACCCATAGCATATGGAGGTTCCCAGGCTAGGGGTCTAATTGGAAAGCCACAGCAACATGGGATCCAAGCCATGTCTTTGACCTACACCACAGCTCACAGCAACGCCGGATCCTTAACCCACTGAGTGAGGCCAGGGATCGAACCCGCAACCTCATGGTTCCTAGTCGGAGTCGTTAACCACTAAGCCACAATGGGAACTCCAGAGCAAGGGTTCTTAAATGGGATCCTCAAATTTTCAGTGAGTTTTGGTGGAGTTCGCAAACACTGGAGGTTGTGAGCCAAAAACTGAGTGCACACAGGTGCTTTTTGTGAGGAGAGGACCACAGCTCTGTTCAGATTTTTCAGAGAGATCCATGCCCTCCTTCCCCAAAGCGGATCCTTATTCCTACATGGCTGAGCTCTAGGAAGTTCCATGAACCTCCTTCCTTGATTGGTATCACAATCCTGTGTATCAGATACACCTGGGACAAAGCCAGCTCGGTACCCAGATTCTCCACTCCCCCTTGTTTCCCCCCCCTTTCCCCTTCCTTCCTCTGGCATCGACATTTGCCTATTTGGATTCTGAGAACTTGACTTTATATAGTGTTTCATTAAATACAGTTTCCTTTGTATGGTCAGATGACAAAATGAAGACAATTTAGTGTGAGTTTGATGCTTTTATTCAGAGGCAGACAATCCGTGGGTTGGGAAGTACAGTGCCTCACTAACTAGTGGAGCACTCTTGCTGCGGACTTTGGGGCAAGAGAGAGTTGTAGGGAGTGTTGGAAGAGGCGGGGTGGAGACAGGGCGTGACTGGCTAGGAGACTGGGGATTCCCTTCTAAGATGAGCAGGTCCTGTTTTCTAGGATGAGGGGAGCTCACCAAAGCTGAACTAGAGAATTGTGATTGGGGTGCCGTTTCCTTGACAGTGAGGCATTTCATAGAAGGGCAGGCTAACTTAGCTTCAGATTGGCGATGTGGCCTGGGCCAGAAAGTGGCCTCTGTTTGATGCGTCCCCATATACAAACTTTCAGTGTGGATTTTGTTCTTCATGAGCATCTGAGTGGCTCAAGAGGGGAGTCACTACGTTGTCATCCTTGCAGGTTTCCACTTGTTATGAGGTGTACAAATTTCCCCTTTCAGAGTGGCTCTCTAGTTTTTGCCAAGGGTGTGTTATAGGACATGGCCCTTCTGATGTCTGCGTATTCAGTGAGTGTGAGATGCTTTGTATCATGTTTACTGGTTTATTTTGACTGCAATGTGATTTTTTTTCTGACTTAAATTTGAATTACTTAACAGAATACCATTTGTATACTTTATTTTTTTCTTTTCTGTGAGCATCCTCTTAGTCATTAGATAGAAAATAGCTCCATAAAAAAAAAAAAAACCTAAAAAGGATCAGGGGAACAACCTTATTGTAGAATAATTAATGAAGGAAAAACACCTTGTTAGGTTATGTTATTATAATGAATGTTAACTGTTGAAGTAATTGAGCCCATTGTAATGGGATTTGATGTTGTTTTAACATAAATGCCTATCAATTTGGGGAATGGAAATAACAAAACTCTTTCCCGTTGAAATTGATTGTAATAACATTTTGAGAAATAGCCCTCCAGATTTCTTTTCGGGAACCAGTTGCCCTCCAGCAGATTAGTGAAAGATGGTGTTGTTCTGGTTCTATGGAGGAAGATTCTTTTTCAGTGTTTTCAGACCTTTGACTGAATTTACCTCCTCTAGTTTTGTGTGTTTGATGACTGTTCTTCCTTTTCACAGGCAGGTGACTTTGTTGTTGTTGTTGTTTAAAAAAAAAAAAAAAATGCAGCTCACAGTGTCAGTGCTGGGACCCTGGGCGTAGAGAAGCAGCCCCCTGCTACCTGATACTCCAGACGGCCCAGCCACTCCGACACTTTCTTTCCTTGTTCTCAAAGGTGAAACTGGCTTATGGGAAAATGGGATCTGGCCTCTTGGCTCAGAGGGTACATCCCTCCCAAAAGGAAAAAATGAAGATCGATGATTGCCTTACAGAAGTTCAGGTAAGTTTCCTCTTACTGTAGAATGTTCCAGTTTTTGTCAGCATCAACTAGAAGTGTCAAGATACACGTGTAAACCTATTGGACGTGTGTGTGTGTGTGTGTGTCTGTTGGGGGTGGTTAAGTTAGCAGGATATTGAGAAGAAGCTGAATGGTTGCCATTGGCCCCTTGGCGCTGCAGGAAGATTTTGATAGATGCTGTTTACTGTTGTCAAAGATCTGACTCAAGCCTTCTGGAGAAAGGTCATGAGTGACACCCAACAAATCACTTTTATGTTGTAGCTGATGTGAAAGTCAAATAGAAATTGTTTTTAAAAGTCAATCAGAGCGCAGCTCACCGTTACCTCTGGTTAAAATAACTTCCCGCAAACTTAACAGTTTATAGGGTAAAAAGCCATGACCAAGAGTAGCAGAAATCATGAAAGAGAAAAGATCTGGCTTTAGTAAACACTGTGGGAATGAGGGCCTGGAAGGGACATGTTTTTCAGGGCAGTGCAGCCTTTCCAGAGCCGGAACAGCACGGCCCCCTTCGGCTTTGCCTCAACAATGCCGACACTTAGCAGAGAAGCTGCCAGCGCCGCTGGACCAGGCCTGCCAGCCGATGACTGCTTGCTCAAGCATAAAGGCCCAGGGAATTGAAGTCCGTGATTAGGAAACTGAAGACTGGCTGAAAACTTGAGATTTCCTGTACTTAGCTGGGGGGACTCTTGAGAGATTTGATTAGAATGCACGCCGTGGAGAGGCCAGCTCTTTTGTCTCTCCTGCTCTACATTGGACTGAGGTGGTGGGGTGCATTCCAGCGCCCTTATTGGATTTGTCTCTGAAGATTTAAAGCATTCAAAAGTAAAATTCCATTGATCTGAAAGGTCAGGAGGGGCCAGAGAAGGCATTACAGGTTTAATTTCCAGTTTGAGGTGACTTCCTAGGGCCTTACCTCCTTGACTCTGTACCTCATCCATAAAAATGGAAGAAACAGGGAAAAGAAAAAGAAAAGAAAGGTAAAGGAAACATTCCTGAGAAACAATACAAATGAAAACAAAGTAAACATGCTACATGCTTCCGAAAGAAGTTAGTAAAAATGAATATTGTTAGATATTGTCTCAGCCTAAAGCCTGTAGAATTTCCTACTATAAATAAAAGGCAAAAACAGGACAAGAAATTGTGTGTTGTCATGACTGATGGTTAATGTGAACTTCAAGTATCTTTTAACAGAGAAGAGAAAGTTGGGGCTCCAGCATAGCCTTGGAGCCATGTAATGAAATCCACACATCTAAAAGGGAACAATCAAAGAGGAAAAGACCAGACCAAATTGAGTAGGTTGGAACTCCAAGAAATAGTGTGCTGCGGGTAGCTTGGGTGCTCCTGACGTGCCTGGCAAGAGGTGGGCGTGTTGAGTGTGGCTCCTGTGTCTCTGGGAGCCTTGAGGCTGGTGAGGTGGTTTCCTCTTCACCATTGTGAACTCCTTCCAAGTGAGCCCTTTGATTAATTCTGCCAAGTGCATGTACTGCCAGAGTTATTTCGATTTAGTGACGTTTTAAATCCATCTCCTGTGTTTCCTTCCTCCTCTGGTCTAAAGTTAGCCTAGCCAGATCACTCTGATGTACAGTTGCCCTGTGCTTCTGAAGGGCGGGATCCTAGAGAGAGCCCTACTGCGGCGTCTCTGACTTTCTTACCCCAGAAGCAGGCAGAGCTGGAGAGCATCTGTTGAGGAAAACCTCTTGCATGGTGACTGTGGATGGCCCCGTTCCCTCCCCAGCCACATCGCAGATTTAACATCAATTTCGTACTCCAGCTTTTCCCTCTCTTCTCTCCACTTGGTATTTTCACACCAGAGTTCTTTCAGGCTTTTCCAGCCAAGTCAGTTCCCAGGTTGGCGGTGGCACGGCACTGTTGATGTTCTGACAGCCCATTAGGACAGGGAGCTGTGTTGTCAGAGTGCTGGAAAAGTGCAAAGGCAAGAAAAGAAGCTGTGTGTCGCTAATGCTTAATGTTCCTGCCTAGGTTGCCTAGCACTTTGCCCGGCCCGTGTTGGGAGCTAAATATGTATTTTTCCAATGGCATCATTTCATCTATGTGTGGAAGTGCCAATGATCAAAATTCATGATGAATCCCAAGGTCCCAGAGTCTTTTAAAACTGCATGTTTTTGCATTTTAGGTGGAAAAGATACTTAGGATAGTTCATAAGTAGCTAAGTCAGGGAAAGCTACACTCTCCAACTGGGCGTCCTCTCTGTTCATTCCATGCTTCTTTTTCTTCCTTCCTTTCTTTGTCTTTTTTTTTTTTTTTTTTTTTTTGGTGCCCATGGCATGTAGAAGTTCTCAATCCAGGGATCGAACCGAGGCCCAGCAGCAACAATGCTGCAACCCCAACTGCTAGCCCACCAGGGAGCTCCCATTCCGTGCTTCTTGTAGGTCCTATAAGTATAGGAAAGAATTTCCTGTCTTGATTTGGCCAGTAATATTGTCAGTGCTGTCTCATGTTCTGGTTTCTTTCCTGGGCATTCCTTTTCATTTTTAACAGTGCTTTCCTCCTGCCAGCAGCTTGTACCAAAGACTTTGGAGTCGTTCTGGACTTCTTCTTCTTCTTCTTTTTTTTTTTTTTTTTCTCACTCTCCCATTCAGTGAGTAAACACATCCTATTGTCTGCCATTTCCAAATATCTGAATATGACCATCTCTCACTCCCGAGGGTTCAAGCTGCCACTGTCTCCTGTCTGGATGGTCACAGTGGCCTCCTAATGGGTTTCCATAGACTTTTCTCAGCCCAGCAGCCAGAGTGATTCTTTAAGACACTTTCAAGTCAGATTATTAAACTCCTCTGTTAAAAAACATTTTCTGGCTCCCCATCTCACTTGGAGTAAAAGCCAAGTTCGTTACAGGGACCTTGGATCTGGTCTGCGTCATCTTTTGGACTTCTGCTCCATCCTGCTTTCCCTCCCATGCTTCCTCCTGCAGAACACACTTGTCCTTACAGGGCCGTGAGCAGGCTCTGTGCCCTGCCCTCGCCATTCCCTCCACGCACCTGCATCTCCATGGCTGCTTCCTTGACCGTCTTCAGGTATTTACTCAGATGTCACTTTCTCCAAAAGTCCTTCACCAACCACTCTATTTTATTTTATTTTTTAGTTTTAGTTTTTAAAATATTTTGAAGTTTTATTGAAGTATAATTAATTGATTTATAAGGTTGATGTACAATTTCTACTGTACAACAAAGTGATTCAGTTATACATGTACACACGTCCATTCTCTTTCAGATTCTTTTTCTACATAGATTATCACAGAATTTTGGGTAGAATTCTCTGTGCTATACAGCAGGTCCTTGTTGGCCAATAATTCCGTATACCTCAGTGTACATATGCCAATCCCAAACCCCCAGTCTGTCCCTCCCTCCCTGCCCCAACCTGTACCCTTTGGTAACCATTAGTTTTTCAAAGTCTGTGAGTCTTTTTCTATCCTGCAAATAAGTTCATTTGTATCCTTTTTTTTAAAGATTCCACATATAGGTAATATCATATGATGTTTGCCTTTCGCTGTCTGACTTCACTTAGTATAATTCCTGGGTCCATCCATTTTGCGGCAAATAACATTATTTCATTCTTTTTTATGGCTGAATAATATTCCATTGTATATATGTACCACATCTTCTTTATCCATTCCTCCACTGACTACTCTATTTTAAATGACCACTCTTGACATTCCTAGCCCTGCTTTGTTTTTCTTCATATCACTTATCACCATGTGACATTCTTATATTTTACTTGTTTGTCGTTAGTTTAACTGTTCATTAAAGGTGACCTTCTTAAGACCTGAGGTCTTTGTCTGCTGTGTTCCCTGCTGTGTCCCTGGAACTCATAGGGGACTGACTCATTAAATATTTGCTAAACGGATGAACGAACACTTTTCTATTGTTTTGACTAAGCCACAGTGTTTATCTTGATTAATCCAGTTTTTAACAAGCCGAGTAGACAGATTTATTCTATGACAGAGCTTAACAATATGATTTAATATGTATTTAAACGTTGATGACAGAAAGAAACTCCACCAGACCTATACTCCTCAAATGAATGTAGCTCTCTGTGTAATTACTTTAAACGTCATGGGAATCAAACTTATTGATCTAGAATTGCATGCTTCTTAATTGAATTGCCTTTAAAAAAACTGTTGGTACTCCTTTACCTCTCTGAGCCCGTCAACCCAGGTTCATTGTGCTTAGAAGTCTAGAGGGATCATCACATTACCTCGCTACTATCAAGGAGAAAAAGATGCAAGAGGTTAGAAAAGAGGTGGTAAATATGGTTATGGTAATATATAGGTAGAATAAACTGGCTATAGTTGATTATGTATTATATATAAGGGACATTTCAGTGTTTGAAAGTTATTGCAGTGTGTAAACCCTGGAATCTTAGTTAAATCATCATGTCAAAGGTGAAATTATTATGAGAAAGGCAGCACAGAGTCTTTTCTGAACATTTATTGGCTGACTGGAGAAAGCTGTAACAAAATTTCCCATAAACAATAGTGACCAAAGAAAAGTAGATCCCTTAAAGAGCTGACTGCTCTTGAAATCCCATTAAAGAACCAACTGCATTCCAAAGTCCATTAATAAACCTAATTAATGGCATCCTATTTTGGTATTAATGAGACAACTCTTTGACATGGTCTTTAGCTTTGTAGCAATAGAATATACAAAGAACAGTAGATATAAAAAATAAAAATAGACAATGCTTGCCCCTGTTACTCAGCCCATGAAACTTTGAACCTACTTGAGTTTTCTAGCTGAAAATGCTTTAGTAGAATTAATTACTCATGTGAATTTATTTCCTTTTACCTTTAAATTGTTATATAAATACATTTAAATATTTATGTTTGTGTGGGTGTTGGAATATAATCAAAGATGATAAATTTAGTAAAATGCTTTATTTGCTAGAAGTATTTTTAGGCGACCCTCGACATTCAGCTCAGTCATAGGTACTTTTATCTTATTTAACCTATAAAATTTGACACATAGTATTTTTGGAAGTTCTACTTAGTTTCCTTTATAAAATACTAATTTGAAGGGCTTATATCATGACAGTCTAGTATTTTCCCTCTTATTTAAAATAATGCTAAATTTGCTGGTTTTAAAATATCATGATAAAAAATCTGTAGTGAAAACAGGTATTACAAGGGTGGCTTTTTTTCTTTAAAAAATTTTTTATTATAGTTGATTTACATTGTTCTGTCAATTTCTGGTATACAGCAATAAAATTTTTCTAAATTTTTCTGTTTTCCATTCACTTTATCACTACTTAATACCAGGTCAGGTTTCTACCTACCCATAATGTTTTGCAGCCTTAGGCTACAACGGCTGTTGGGGATTTGTCCCCTCCATCTAAATGATTAAATTTATGTCATAAAATGTGTGACAGCAATGGAGCCGTGCATAGAAAAGACTAACAACCTTACTGACAACCATTGCAAACCTTGAGAAATAGTGTCCCATTTAGTATTTGAAAAGGAAAGAGGAGAGGATGCCATTGGATGGATATTAAAATATGTAGCCAGTGAAGCCTGTTGAGTTGGTTTTCTTCATCCATTTTCATTTCCTTAGAATGATTTTTTATAAACATTGGCAAGTAGAGCCTGTGCCTTTGCAGGGATGAATTTTTCTCTTTGCAAACCAAAAATAGTTTTAAAGAGGTTGTTCTTAAGTTAAAACAAATGGAAGCCAAATAGCTGGGGTTCTAACTCCATCTTTGCTACATGCTAGCTATGTGATCTTGACAAGTAAATTAATTTCACTTTGCTAAAATTACTTCATCTGTAAACTGGAGATATTAATGGTCTCTCCCTTCAAGTCTTGATATAAAGATAAAATGAGCAAATATATGTAACATGCTTAGAATAGTGCCAGAAACATAGTAAGTGCTACTGCATGAATGAATGAATGAATGGGCTTTGGAATCAAACACATTGTGGTTTGAATCTTTGTTCTTCTAATTATTTGCCATATGGTCAGTTAGACAACCTTTCTCAGTTTTGTTTTCCTCAACTGAAAAAATCAGTGAAATAATTTCTGTCTCCAAGGACTGTTGGATAATATCAAATGAAATTATATCTTTTCACATTGGAGTAGAAAATCTATACATTTAATTTTCTGAACTGTTGGGAAAATACGGGAACATGGTTCATACACTATTTGCAGGAGAATAAGTTGGTGCAACTGTTTTGAAGGTCAGTTTGGCAATATCTCTTATCCATTTAAATGTGCATACTTTGGCCCAACAGTTTTACTTCTAGAAGTTTATATCATTGATAAGTAAAAATATATGTGCAGGGATACTTACTACATGTTTGTAATGATAAATAATTAGAAACAACATAGACATCCATCAATAGGGAACTAGTTAAATAAATGATAAGAAATCTATGCAGTAGAATTATATGTAGCCATGAAAAGGAATTAGATAGATACACAGATATGGAAAGATATCCAATATGTATTCTTATATTAAATAGCTAGTTGAGAAATATAGAATAGCTATCATATACACATACATGTATATATATGTGTATATACACATATAGTAAGTGTATATAAATATAAAATATGTAGTATATTGTATGTAACCAGCTTGATGTGCTTCACTAACTTGTACACAGATGAAGATTATTCCCACTAATTGCTCGTGTCCACCTGTCATAATGAATTGTCCAAGAACTCCAGGGTTTATGCGAAGTTCAAAAGGGGTATGTCACTCCAGCTGTCAACACCAGGGGGAGCCAGCATAGCAGCGTCTGCTCAGTCCTCCCTTGGCTGGGCTTATGTCCAGGCTAAATTGTACGGACTGATGCTGCCCAGGTTACACTTCTCCACGGCTGTTGGGATGCCTCGCTCCTCCAGGATCCTGAGAAGCTATGATGGCCCATTTTTGTGCTGTGGAGGGATAACTATTTTAATTAGCCACAGGCTCAGTCATTCTTCTCCAAATCATAAGTCTAGTCTTAGCCACGTTTTCTAGAGGAAAGCCCTTCTTCAGTGGAAGCCCTTGGGCCCAGTGATGAGCTCATGTCCTTTTGCCCATCTGATGAGGCTTCAGTGTCCTTTCCTGATGAAATCACCCAATCAGCCAACCACTTTCCCTAAATTCACGCAGAGGTGGACTCTAGATTTCCTCTTTCCCAGAGGAAGGGGACAGCTGTCCTTTTGCAGATTGGGCCATCTCTCCAGACTCCACAGACCAAGGATAGGAGTGGCTTTTGCTAAAGCAAACAGGTCTGAATTGTCCCTTCCTCTCTCGTCCCAGGACACTGGGTATCTGCTGGCCTTGCATTTACATAGCTATAAGCAGCTCCTTTTTCATTGCTAAACGGAGAAGTCTCTTTCAAGGTGACATCCTGGATATGCCTATTCTAACAGGCAATGATTTGGGGGAAACGGGTGCTCATTCCTGCCTTACTAGGCATTCCATTTGTCTAAATATTTACTTTTCTCAATGCATGCAAGTTTTTATTTATTTATTCATTTGCTTGTTGATGATACATATGTGTACAGAAATTCCCTGGAGGAATTATTATTAATGCTGTTTAACTGTGAGGAGTAAGAATGGTTGTTAAGAGGAAGATTTTCATTTCTTACCTTTGATCTTAGTTTTTTTGCTTGGATTTGATTTTATTTTTGATTTATTTTTTTTCCCCACTGTACAGCATGGGGACCAAGTTACACATACATGTATACATACTTTTTCTTCCCGTTGTTGTGTTGCGATGTAAGTATCTAGACATAGTTCTCAGTGGGACTTTAAAATGTATACTTTGTTATACAGATAAAAATAGGAGTTCCCTGGGGCTCAGTGGGTTAAGGATCCAGCGTTGTCACTGCTGTAGCTCTGGGTTACTGATGTGGCATGGGTTTGATCCCTGGCCTGAGAGTTCCACATGCTGTGGGCATGGCCCATAAAAACAAAAATAAAAAGATAATTTTGAAAACAAGAAACTGTATTTCCCACTATATGGCTGATTTTGTAAAAATAATTATTTCCTTTCTGCACCTGTCACTGGCATTTTATGACCCTCTTATCCAGACAAGGGAGGCTGATCAGGTCTAATGTGTCCAATATTCTTGCAAGTGTTCGTCTGTAATAGAAATATGAGAGAAGGGTCTGAAAAGAACTCTTTCAAGGTGGGCCAGTTTGTATGGATATTCTTTACCATGTCTTTGCTCACAGGGCTTCCATGTACAGTTGCATGTGATGTATACTACATAGGAATGTCATACTAAGGGGTACATTCATCCAACAGGCATAGTAAGTTTGTATATTTATCATTGCCTTTGCCTGGAAGTACAGAAAGTATCCTGTTCAAACAAATTATTATGACAATCTTCTAACAGGTGGAAGTAGTAAAGCACATGGGCACTGAAGAGCAAACCAAAGCAGGCGACTGCTGGAGTCGATCATTTCCAGCAGGGATGGAGAAGGCCATTCTCTGCTCTTCTCTGACTTCCGTTTGCCTCTGTGGGTGTGCCGTCATGTATCACTGAATCCCTCTTCTATAGGAGGAGAGAAAAAATAGGATGGTGTACGCTTTCCTCTTCTTTGAACCTTCTTCTCAAACAAGGTATCTTCAGAGTCATGGGTGAGTTTGTCTTTTTCTGTGAACCAAGATAGAAGTTCTTCTGCAGTCCTTGCTTATATCAGAGAACTCTTATGAAGGATGTGACTGCATTTAGCTGGATAGAATTTTTGTGCTTTCAGATACAAAGTTATCTTCAAATTGCTATGGACTTTGACAGGGAAACCCAATAGGGTTTTGCATGAATTAATTTTTGGTATATCTATTAAAATATAAGAACTGTTTTTAAGGTATTGCTTGGAAGTTTTCAAAGATTAATTTTTAATACATTAGTATATACTAATGTTTGTATATGTTATGTAACTTTAGGGTTAATTTATTTGTAATGTAATCATTGATACCTGCCCTTATATCCTCAGTGTGTAAACTATTGTACTTAGGCCCTAAAAGACAACGTGCTACATAAAAATTTAAAGTTTATGCATTAAAAGGAATACAGTCCCAGGAGTCTGCCTTTGCAACTCTGTTGGTCTTATCCAGGTACAACAATTAAATCCTCTTTGAAAAATGCCTCTGAATAGGATTAAATAGATAAAAGGTTGTATCAGTTAGACTCTTTGTAAGGGATAAAACTCAAGTTGAACTGCTTAAGCACAAAGAGAATTTATTGGCTCCTACAACAGAAAGGTCCAGGAGCAGTGAAAGTTTCAGGACTGGTTTGATCTAGGGACTCAAACAATGTAATGAGGACCTAATCTTTCTCCAAGTAAGTTTTATTCTCGAGTTTGTTTGTTTGTTAGTTAGTTTTTTTTTTTTTTTTTTTGTCTTTTTGCTATTTCTTGGGCCGCTCCCGTGGCACATGGAGGTTCCCAGGCTAGGGGTCCAATCAGAGCCGTAGCCACCGGCCTATGCCAGAGCCACAGCAACGGGGGATCCGAGCCGTATCTACAACCTACACCACAGCTCACAGCAACGCCAGATCGTTAACCCACTGAGCAAGGGCAGGGACTGAACCCGCGACCTCATGGTTCCTAGTCGGATTCGTTAACCACTGCGCCACGATGGGAACTCCAGTTTGTTTGTTTTTTAATGCTAGGAAAACAGCTTTAAAAAGTTTTAGACTTGCACTTATCCAGATTCAAGTCCAGCAGAAAAGAGTATGTACTTCTTCCTTAGTCTTGTTGAATCTCTTTAAGATTAATGAAGTGCTCATTCCTGAGCCAGCTGTTGTAGCCAAAGAATATGTTTGGCCAGGAGTGAATCACCTGCCCACATCTGGAGTCAATGTTATTCTAAACCCATAGTTTAAGACTAGGGGAGGAGCTGATTCCTCGAAGAAATGTTAGAATATAGATAACAGAAGAAAAAAAACGGGTATGTGAAAAGAAAAAGTGCCCACTTTAAAGATAGGAATGGCTCTCACTCATTATTAGAGAGATGCAAATCAAAACCACTCTGAGGTACCACCTTACACCAGCCAGAATGGCCACCATCCAAAAGTCTATAAACAATAAGTGCTGGAGAGGGTGTGGAGAAAAAGGAACCCTAGTACACTGTTAGTGGGATTGTAAATTGGTGCAACCACTGTGGAAAACAGTATGGAGATGCCTCAGAAAACTAAACATAGAACTACCATTTGATCCAGCAATCCCACTCCTGGGCATCTACCCAGAGAAAACCACGACTCGCAAAGACACCTGTACTCCGATGTTCATTGCAGCACTAGTTACAATAGCCAAGACGTGGAAACAGCCTAAATGTCCATCGACAGAGGAGTGGATCCAGAAGATGTGGTACACATACACAATGGAATATTACTCAGCCATCAAAAAGAACGAAATACCAGCATTTTTTACAACATGGATGGACCTAGAAACTCTCATGCTAAGTGAAGTCAGCCATACAATGAGACACCAGCCTCAAATGCTTTCACTGACATGTGGAATCTGAGGAAAGGACAGACTGAACTTCTTTGCAGAACAGATACTGACTCACAGACATTGAAAAACTTATGGTCTCCGGTGGACACAGTTTGGGGGGTGGGGGGATGCGCCTGGGCTGTGGGATGTGAATCAGATTGTTATGATCATTATAGAACTACAGATGTGATAAATTCATTTGAGTAATAAAAAATTAAAAAAAAAATAAAGATAGGAATGTCTCACTCACCAAAAGAGAGTGGATAGTCCGGATTTCCAGATGAACATTTTTGTCTAAGGTGTGTGAGAACCAAAATAACAGCAGCCTGGGCATGTCTTCGGCATGTGCAGTGATGGCGGTTGTGTATGTCATTCTGTTTGGCATTGGTTCATTCCAGTCATTTAAATCTTAGTGACTTTTTTGTCTAGATCTGAAGGAAAGCACTTATAACATTTTGTTTTTAAAATTCTTTTTCTTTTTTAACTTCTTGATTTTTGACCTGCTCCATTTCCGACCTGGGCCGGTTCACCCCTCCTTAGGCAACCTGGTGGTCCCCCGCTCCCAGAGGGTCACCATATTGATGCCGAACTCAGTGCGGACACCTGATCGGCACAGCGCACTGCAGCCCAGAACTCCTGGGCTCAAGCGATCCTCCAGCCTCAGCCTCCCGAGTAGCTGGGACTACAGGCACGCTCCACCAAGCCCGGCTTAACTTCTTGATTTTTGATGTTAACATTTGCATCTCTCCCCACACCTCCCATTTCATATCTTTGTGAAAAACTTGGAAAAATCCCATAAAGTAAAGAGATATGAACAAAAATCACTCAGACTCATCAGCTAAAGATTTTTTACTATTGGCATCTTAGCATATTTCTCTTTTTCTATTGTTTTATTTTGCGTCAAGAGTTATAGGAATGATTTAGAAAGGTTAATGAGATTGTGGCAATTCTGGGCTAGGAGCTTAGTATCTAGATATAAAGATTTCGGTACAGAATGTTTCAAGAGCATTTAATGTATGAAAACAAACTTTAAAAGACAACTGCATTTTCTGATGCCGTGTTCTATCCTGCAGGCAAGACATTATTCTTTCTCAGGATATGAAAGGTTATTTCAGTGATATTGGTTTAAATCAAAGAGTCAGGTCAATCTGTCATATGTCCCTGAGTTTTCCAATCAACAGGATTTACAATATTATTAATCACATTTTTATGTCATTTTTATCAGCTGTAGAGGTCCTGGGCAGGGCTCCTGTGAGAAGATACAGTGTGTCATACATTTTTAATACACTTGGTATTAGGCTTTCCACAGAGCTCCTCTCCATTCATATTGGTATATTCTTATATTAAATCATTTTTAGAATAACATGAAAGTAAAGCAAGGCGAATGCTGCTTTCACTTCCCTTGATACTCTTTCCCCCTTTGCAAATGGAGAGTGTATTTAATGAAAGGCTGCCTGAGAGCAGGCCGCCCAGGTGCATTAGCCTTGGGCCCTCCTGGCCCAATTTCTCATATACTCGTGAAGGCCGTGGCTCCCTTTAGTGACTGAACAAGATACAACTTCCCGTGATCTTTTCACAGAACCCTGTATTAATGCCCTATGGTTCAGACATGTCTTTCAGTCTTGAATTCCATTTTTTGCAGTTTGGTGACCACTAAACAGAGGCTGTAAATCATGAATATTCAGATTCAGCTATGGCAAAGCCCTCTGGCTACTGCATGTGACTGAATATCTCAGACTTATTTTTGCTGATTTTTATGGCCACTGACTCAAATGCTATCTCACTCTTATTTGTTCTTTAAGGCTCCAATAATTCCCCCCTCTACCACTGAATATTAAGTTAGAAGAATCCTATAAAGGCGTCTAATTGTGGAATTTTTAAGCTCTTAGCATTCACTTTCTTCCCTCTTCAAATTTCTCATCACTCACTTGGCCAATCTGTAATGTTCAGAGTCACTTTCGATTTCTTTGCAACCTCCTCTATCATCACCCCCCAACCCTAAACCAGGTGGTGTGAAGTTCTTCCAATTAAATCCTTGCCCCCTTCCTGTTTCTCCAGCCCCATGTCTGGACAGTAGCACCCACTCTTTGGGTGGGGGACCAGACCACCTACCCTCACTCTGCACACATTTGGTTTGCATGGGGTTGACCCCACTCACTTCCCAAGTCATTGGCCAAGTCATTGTCAATACACGGGCTTTGTAGGACCCCTAAGAAAGAAGCATTCCCCTCCTCAGTGGGGGCAAGGTTCTAATTGGAGCTGATATTAACCATTTTTCCAGCATACAATTAGAGACTGTCTGAAAGCAGAGATAAGCAGAGTGAGGGATGATTCCTGGAGACCAGGTGAGATGCCTGGGATCCTGCCATGTTGGCCTCTGGAGCACATGAGCCATTATAGTCCCTTCTTGCCTTTGGTCCGTTTGAATTTGGTTTTTGTCACTTGCAAGCCAGAGTCCTGACCAGTATGGAGCCTAGCAGCATTTAGACCAGTTCTAGTGAAAAATTCTTCCTTGGTCACCTTCAGCTGATGTCCTTTTTTTTTTTTTTTTTTTTTTTTTTCCTTTATAGACAACACTCTGGAAAGTCTGTCTTACCATAACCTTCACCATGCCCTTGGTTCCCACTCCTGCATCCAGGTGCACCCTGACTTCTGCCTGTTCCACTCTCCCACTCACCTAACTCTGGTGATCCCAAGCTCTCTTGTTATCAGCAGGTCCCGAGGCTGCCACGCTTACACTTCCAGCAGTGTTGGGCACCAAAGGCCATTTGCTCCATCCTCACACCCTATCCTTTCTCCCAGCTCCTCCCCCACCCCTGGACACCTTCTCAGTCTCCTTGGTGGTTTGCAGTGCCTGGGAGCCTCATTACTCTTTTCCAGGCTACTGTATACAATGCTGCTGGGTGCTCTTATTTATTCCAGTGATTTTAATCACCCCTAAATATGGATGACCCTGTATCAATCAATACTTTTTGGATTTTAACAGATAGGGTTCCAACACAAACTAGTTTAAATTTTTAAGAAGAAAACATCTAGGAGTTCCCTGGTGGCCTATTGGGTTAAGGATCTGGTGTTGCCACTGCTGTGGCTTGGGTCACTGCTGTGGCACGGTTTCAGTCCCTGGCCTGGGAACCTCTGCATGCTTTGGGCGGAGCCAAAAATGTTCAGTTTAGATGCTAGAAACATGCAGTGCTTGACCTGTATCATATCTGGTTGCATCTTTGTGCTTAAATAATGGCATCTGAGGCCCATCTTTTCTCTCCATCTCTGGTGCAAAGTCTCCTCATATCCACTTAGCAATCCCAGTGAAGAGTGAGAGTTTTCCATCCCATCTCCAGGAAGGATTCTGATTGGTTCAGGATGAAGCAATCCCTGTGGCTAGAGTGGTACATGTTCTGATTGGCCAGATCCAGGTTGTATGTCCTTTCCTGCGATAGCAGGAGAAAAGAGGTGGTGTCAGCCCTACTTAAACTACATGAGATAGATTCTCTATGGGAGAGGGGGTCCTGTTACCCAAAGAGAGAGGAAATAGGGGTGGTTAAAGCCCTTAGTGTTCAAAACAACACCCAAGCCTAGGATTTCAGCTTAGATCTCCCTCCTAGATAAGATACTTGCATAGTCAGCTGCTTAGTTGACACTTTTTTTCTTAAACAAACTTGTTCTTTCTCCCATGACCACTACCACAGGAAATTTTTTTCACTGCCATGCAGTTTTTAAGACCAGAGATCTGTGTCATCCTTGGTTCTTGCTTCCCTTTCTCCGCATATCCAAAACCAATCATACACATGTCCATCATACATATCTCCTGTGACCATGAAGGAGAGGTCTAGACAATCATAGGAACACCAGCTCTGTCATTTCAGAACCACTACATAAACACCAGCCCACCTGACTTCTTGTTATATGAAAAAAATAACCCCCATTTGGTTAAGCCACCATTTGGACTTTCTCTTCCTTGCAGCTGAAAGCATTCCTAACTGGCACTGATAATATACATTATCCCCTCATATATCATTTGTATTTTATTATAATTTTTATCTAATTGTCTGTCTCTTTAGCTAGAAGGTAAACTTTCCTACATCTCTGTCTCAATCATTGCTATACCTCCCAAACCTAGCAGAGTGCCAAAAGCCAGAGTGTCAGAGTCAGATCTAGCAAAACTGGACTCAGGTTTCCAGCTGAAGCTGAGTGGCAGATACACGCCTGAACAAGAGGCATCAACAACCAATTGTCTATAGTCCCCACCATATATATTTTGTACCTGATGTTAAAGACCAGTGTTAATAGCCATAGTCATTGTGTTTACATTGCTGTCTAACGTCTAGAGAGCATTACTTTTGTATCTATGTAACTATAGGTAAATGATTAACAGGTAATTATATGTAAGTGATTAATAATCGCTACGTGAATATCTGACTTGTACTAGGCCCTGTCTTCCTAGTAGTGACACTCCTTAGAATATTAGAATCACCTGAATTAAGGCAAATGCTAGTTGACTCACATAAATCCAGGTAAATTTGGTGAACATTGGGGGTTACTGTACCAAGCAGTGATGGAAGGTGTGTTACAAAGGTAATTCCTCATGTTTTAGGTCTTAGCTTAAATGCCACTTTCTTGGGAAGGCCTACCTTAAACTTCCCTTTTTATGGGGTTGGACATTCAAATGCAAACCAGTTAACATAGACGAATAAGGTTGATGATAGAAGCAGAGGGCATCTTAAGTTGTATTCTTCCAACACATACACTGTCTTTTGCATTAAAAACATGCAACAGTTCATCATTTCTACAAAGAAATATTCTCTCCCCTATTTTTCTGCTCTCTCCATCTATGTCTTTACTTGTTCCTTTTTGATAGTTACGTTAGCACAGAGACTGCTGTCTGCTGGAAGTTAGGCAGCAGTGGTGAGCACGTGGTGAGCACAACGATTGTGGCCAGGAGCACTTGGCATCAACATCAGGGATAAACTATAAATGGTGGGGACTATGGGGAATTTTTTTTTTTGGCTACCCTGTGGCATATGGAGTTCCTGGGCCAGAGATCAGATTGGAGCCGCAGTTGCCACCTAAGCTGCAGTTGCCGCCATGCTGGATCCTTTACCTACTGTGCTGGGCCAGAGATTGAACCCACGTCCCAGAACTCCCAACTTGTGGTCAATCCCATCACGCCACAGCAGGAACTCCAGGAAATTGGTTATTGACACCTCTTGTCCAGTTTATTTACTACTCAATTTTGGCTGAAAATGTGGGCCAGTTTTGCTAGATGGGAGTTTTTTGGAGAAGGTGAAAATCTAAGTTTTTTCTTTTTTCTTTTCTTTTCTTTTCTTTTTTTTTCCCTTAGGGTTGCACTTGTGGCATATGGAAGTTCCCAGGCCAGGGGTTGAATTGGAGCTGTAGCTGCTGGCCTACACCACAGCCACAGCAATGCCAGATCCGAGCTGTGTCTGCAACCTACACCACAGCTTGAGGCAGTGACAGATCCTTAACCCACTGAGTGAGGCCAAGGATCAAACCCACATCCTCATGGATACTAGTCGGGTTCCTTTCTGCTGGGCTACAATGGGAACTCCTGGGTTTTTTTGTTTGTTTGTTTTAATGGGGAATTTTTTTATTTTAAAGTTTGGGTCAAATAAAACGAACAAAAGAAGCGTGCCAAACATAGCTAGGGTTCAGATTCATCCATGACTTATGAGTTTGCCACCTTTGTTTAAGGAATCGAACTCTGGTATCTGGTGCTGATACCTCTGAACAGAGTGGGTGAAAGGGCATAGAGGTGAATGAACTATTGGTCTTTCTGCTTTTGATTTCTTCTCTCTTCAATCTGTCTTCTTTGTAGTTAACAGAAACACTTATATAGAGTGCAAATTGGATCATATTGTTCATAAACACCAGTACCTGACTCCCCACTCATTACCTTTAGGTTAAGATACAAACCAACTAGCATGGCCTTGCCCGGTCCTTCATCCTCTAATATGTCTCACACTTCAGACACATTTGCCTACTTACTACATCCTTGGATAGCTGAATCTGTCCTAATTTTGTTCTTACTGTTCCCTTGGGCTAGATTGCTTTCCTCCTCCTCCCTGCCATATTAAATCACTCTTATCATACTAGTTCCATATTCGTTGTAACCCTGTCTATGAAGCCTTCATGGACGTATGAGTCAGAAATGATGGCTTCTTACATCTTATCACATCCTCCCCCCTCTTTATACCACTGTTGCATCTTGGCCTCTGTTCTAATACAGATCTATTTTTAACTCTGTCTCTGTAGCTATGTTATGAAACACTCAAAGGTAGGGACCAGATTTGGGTCTCTTCTTGAGTAATCTCTTGTGTCTTATTGCTTCTTTGCTTTTTTAAACTTAATTTTTCATTGGCCTGTCAATGCTTAGCTTGCCAGTTAAGTTGGAAACTCATTAAGGTAGAGATTGTATGGCTCATAAGACATCATTCTCTGTTATATCTAGAGTGCATGTTTAATAATTATCTTTTTAAATCGTCTGAATGATTGCATCAAAGTCAACACCTTTTGGAAAAGAATAATGAAGATATTATGTAAGACTAGTGACTTGCTCTATCTTCTCTTTAAAATAAATTGATTCTAAGGACCATTAAACTGAGCTTATTATCCTTAATTGAGAGGAAATCTAGTCCATTTTTTTTTTAAGTAGAAAACTAGAATTATAGGTTTTATGAGGAAATTCTACGTTTGTTACATTCAAGTACATGAAGCACAGGGTTTTTTAAATCGGCACATTCATACTGTATAGAATTGTTTTATGAGTATTTAAAAGTTTGCTGGCCTTTGTGCTTAAGCAGACCAAATTTCACCTTTGTTTGCCCTCTTCATTGGCTTAGTGATGAATATTTTGTCCCATCTCCTACCACAGACAGTACAAAGGCAAATATCACTGAGATGTGATTGCTCTGCTATGATGATTCCCACCACATTGGAGGCGCATATCTATCTGTGGAGCACCTGTTGAACCATCCTATGACAGATTCTAGTATGGACCCATCTTAAAATGCTATATCATATCTAGCAATTGGGATTCTTTGGGTGCAAGAAATGGAAAGTCATTCTGCCCAATTTTTATTAGATTGTCAGATACCTCATAGAATCAAGAGGCTTGATTTCCCTAATTCTGGAAAATCCCGATAAGTAATTTTCATGTTTTTTTTTTTTTTGATAAGTGCTTTCACAAGAAATTTTCCTTCATTTCTAGCCTAGCAGAATGTCTTGCAGTCTCTTTAAGGTGAACACCCCAAAGAAAAATAGCTCTCCCATCATAGCCCTGTCCACCCCAGCCCTGCCTTACTTCCTTTCTGTTTTGTACTCCATGGGAAAAAAGTCACACACCAGGAAGGAAAACGTCTCCCTTCTTTTAATAGGCACAGTTGCATTCCAGGCTATAAGTGAGTTTCAATTCAAGACATCGGAAGGTCAAACTGAGGATATTAATGAGAACCATATTTTTTCCTCCTTGGTGGCTATTAAAATGATACATGCCAGTGCAGTGGGCTAGAGGAACCCACTCAAGACCTTGAATGTTACCATCCATCGTTAAATCTCACACATACACGTGTCATTATACGCGAGCAGTGTAAGTGCAGCCAAGCT
Source organism: Sus scrofa (assembly GCF_054392235.1). Lineage (NCBI taxonomy): Eukaryota > Metazoa > Chordata > Mammalia > Artiodactyla > Suidae > Sus > Sus scrofa. The sequence goes on along the minus strand of NC_139387.1, from coordinate 93,781,892 downwards.
AAGGCCATGACTGCTTCCTTATCCTGTCGCTGGGCTGTCAAATCTTAAGCACACAAAGAAGGTTTCCTTATCATTGATGCAATGAGAAACAGCCAGAAAAAGGTGGAACCAGTTCTTGGTGCATGCATTCCTGAGCTAGGGTCAAGCCAGGTCAGAAGGGCAGGAGTAGGGCAGCAAAGGAAATTATCCCATGCAAAATACTGGCCTGAGAGGCGATCTGCAGAGGAGAAGCTCTATTTGCCCAAATTGTCTTGATCTCTAAATCTCACCTATCTGTCAGCTGTTCTCATGGTTGGTGACAGTTTTAAGGGCTGCTGTTTTCCTAGACAGCAGTCATATCTGTTATTTAAATCAGAGTGGCAGAAACAAGGAAACATGCATTGGGAGGGGCAGAGTGAGAGTGGAGAGAAAAGAAGAATTTGGATGGGAGGTTAACATGACATGAATCCACTGAGTTAATTAATTCGTTCAGGTACCCACCCAGTCAACCTATATTGAACACCTTTATGATCCAGACACCATGCCAAATGCTGGGTGTGTCAGTGGTCCCCAAGGCTACCCTCACACTGACAGTTTGCTAGAAGGACTCGCAGAACTCAGAACAGCTGTTATATTCGTGTTTGTGGTTTATTGTAGCTAAAGAATACAGAGTAAAATTGAAAAGGGAAAAGGGCACATAGGACACAGTCCAGGAGAGACCAGTTCAAGCTTCCAGTTGTCCGCTCTCAGTGGAATCACGCAGACAGTACTTAGTTTTCCCAGTAATGATGTATGATGACAGGTGTGAAGTAGTACCACCAAGAGAGACTCATCTGAGCTTTGGTGTCCAAGTTTTTATTGGGGGGGTCAGTCATGTATTCATGGAGCCCTTGCATTACTGACTTCAGCTACTCTACCTCCAGCCCCTGCGTCCTCAGAGGTCCAGTTGATACAGTGGGTCCCAGGGCCCCAGGAAAAAGTAGGCAATTACTGTAAAGCACATTTTTTAGCATGTTTATCTGATGTGATCTAAGACACCAGATCTACAAAGCACTCTATCAGGTGGGATAGTGCAGGACCTTAGAGGTTGTCTCCCAGAAGCTGGTCAAGGGCCAGTTCTTCTCTGGGAATGTTTGGAGGGCTTGAACACCCCTAGTCATCTGAGGTAACCCTTTACTGCGCATGGGGGATGGGGTTCTTTCTCCCAAGATCCTGAAGGTCTGTTATACAAACAAATACATGTAAAGAACACAACCAATACTGTGTTGTCATTTTGACCTAACTTCTTCAACAGCTGTCGTATCTCCTATGTGGCTGTGCCTGCTTAGGTACTGGGGATAAAGCGGTGTTCTAGATGTCGGCTAGCTCCCATGGTGGCTGGGGGAGGCAGACAATTGACGGATTGTTAATAAATGTGTATCAGATATCTTGCAACAAAGGAAAGCAAGGTGAGGGAGTAGAAGGAGTTGGGGATATGGGATGATGAGGGCATGTTTCACTGATAAGATTGTTTGGGCAGAGCTTTGAGGTGAGTGAGAATAGGAAAGGAGTTCCAGGCAGAGACCAGTGAGGGCAAAGGTCAGCAGGCAGGTGCTTTCTTGGTGTTCAAAGAAGAACAAGGAGGATAGTGGCTCAGAGGCAGAGTCAGAAGGGAGAGTGTGGAGGTGAGGCGATTGGAAAGGGAGTAGCGGCAGGATTGTGACTCCATGAGAAGTGGGAAGACTTGGAAAGGCGTTGAAAAGGGGAGTGATGTGATCTGAATTACATTTTCCAAGTGTTTCTCTGGTTTCTGTGAGGAAAGGATGGAAACAAGGAGGGGAGATGCGAAGCTACTGTAGTAAAGAGGTAGCTTAGACCAAATGGCTTATGGTGGCAACAGTGGGGCTGGTTAGGAGTCACAGTCTATATCAATGTCAAAGCTAGAGCTTCAGGATTCTCAGATGGAATGGATGTGAAATGTGAAGGAAAGAGGGAAGGAATGAAGGATGGTATCACTAAGAAAAGTAGTGTCTCAGTCTGATTTGCTCCAGACCTTCAATTTCTAAAATATTTTCTTGGTACGTCAGGATGAAACACCTAAGGATCAAATGTGATGAATGCTTGTGTCGCGTTTTATGATTAACAAAATTTCATTTAATTGTTGAGATATGGCATGGGATATGAATTAATATTCCCATTTTATAGATGTCAAGTGATGTCAGGGGTCAAGTTCTAAGTGCTAGTGAAATGTGTCAGTCATGATGGGTTCAGCCTTACGTCTTACTTTTCATATGTGGCATCATTATTCGATTAACCCTTGTGTCTTTCGAATCTTTTGGCTCCAAGAACTAGAAACCTGATTCAACCAAGCTTAAACATGAAAGACATTCCTTATGTTACAGAACTGCAAGTCCAGGGTGGGGTGAATTACAGTCACGTTATGATCAAAGGCATTGTTGACGACTCCAGTTCTGTCTCTTTAATCCGGCCCTTAACATTAGCTCCCTGATAAAGCTATTTCTCCTTATGGTTGCAGGGTGGCCATCAGTGGCAATCTGGGCTTTATGCTTTCTGTTCAAGTAAGAGAGGAGCTCGTCTCCCAAACGTGGGATGAAAATCCTTCCTGTCAGTCTTACTGGAGCAGCTTATCACCCCATGACCAATGGCTGTCCCCAGGTAAATGTCATGCTCTGATTGGCTTATATTAGGATGGATCCTTGATTCAAGTATGGGGCAGGCAGTGGGAACAGTAAAGCCAAGGTCCTACAGAGCATGCCTAGAACACTCTAGAAATGACAAGGAGGTTAGAGTGGTTGGAGGGAAATGAATTAGGGGGTGAGTAGCAGAGAATGAGGTTATGCAGTGACAGGGGTCAGATCGTGTAGGATCTTATCTGAAGGAAATGGGAAGCTCTTGCAAGATTTTGAGAAGATTGGCATGATCTACCTTGTATTTTAAAAGGATTCCTCTGGCTGTTGTGATAGAAGCAGATTGTAGGGGAGCAAAGGTAAACACAGACCTTTTGAGAGGCTGGTGCCATTATCCAGCAGAGGCAGTGGAGGCTGTGAGAAGTGATCAGATCCTGAATATTGTTCGAACTCAGAGCCAACAGAATTTCCAGAAAGATTGGATTTATACTCAAAATAGGAACAAAAAGGGTAGATAAAATAAAGTTTCCTAATATCAAAAGCTAACATTTATTGAGAACTGTGATAAACACACAAACTGTTCCATTTGGTATCCATGACCTATGAAGTAGTCACCATTTCAGCAGTGATGTAACAGGGATTAGAGAGGTTATATTACCTGGCAGTGTTTACTGCTGCAGTTGGTAAGATGGAAGACCTGTGATTTGAACTAGGTCCTATTCATATAATTAGTTCTCCTGATATTACAAAGTTTGTATTACAGAATTTAGTCTATGTAAAATGTACAGTGCCTAAACATTTGTAAGTGCTACAGAAATCCTTGCAAATTTTATTGAATAGAATTACATTATTGGGCATATTGAGATGCCCAAGCCAGGCCCAGTTTGCAGTATTGTTTGGCCAAGTATCTATTTTCCCAGCTGAGATACTTCCCCCTTTTCTCCCCGATGCAGCCAGGCAGACACACTTTCAGGTTGCCTGGTTTAAAAGCAATTATACCTCTGGAGAATCTTGTTGCCTCTGATTTCTAAGTGCTGGTTGTTTATAGAATTACTGCTCAGATCCCTTTAGTTCAAAATGAACATGCCAATGAAACTGAAATGAGAATCTGCACTTCTAAATTGGATTATCGGCTTCCCTAGTGTACCAGTTTGCACCATTCCTCCCTCAGCAAAGTTGCCAGTGATTCTCAGCAGTTTAGTTTTATGGCTTATGCTGGATGGTTGGAGCTAGGTGCGTCTAGTTAACTTATTAGTTATGCTGCATCTTGGGAATGACTGTTGCCACAGTAACAGACCAACAGACCTTCCCAACCTTTTAAAATAGATTCCTTAAACTGTAACATTTTTTTCCCCTTAAACTATATTGAGAGGAGGGTAAGATCCAACGCTAGTTCTAAATTAGCATGCTCCAATGGAAAAATTAAAAAACAAACAGAAAATATTCCCTTGCATCTTTCCCTTTTTTCTTTCTGCTTGGAAAACCCTTTACTGCTTTTCTTTGTACCAGGGAATCAAGTTGAAATCAATATGGCTGTTTTGATACAATAGCAATTCACACAGCAAGTTTCCATCACTCTTTCTGTCCGGCACTAGCATAACTGAGTGATGCCAACAAAGCTGGGTTAGTGTTTATCAGTTAACTGCTGCAGAGCTGTACAGAGGAGGTAGCACAATGCAGTGTTTTCATGAACTGGATGAACAGAGTGGGTGGTTTAACTTCCCCCTGAATGGAGTATTAGAAGAATTAACGGACTTTCTGGAACATGGTATACTTTCAGGTAAATCAGGCTTGGATCTAATTTCAGTCAAGTTACCTTTTAATTTCTAGAAAAGGATTTAACGAAAAGATTTGTTGAGGAATCATTAAAAAAAAAAATACTGTTCTGGAGTTCCCATCGTGGCGCAGTGGTTAACGAATCCGACTAGGAACCATGAGGTTGCGGATTTGATCCCTGGCCTTGCTCAGTGGGTTGAGGATCCGGCGTTGCCGTGAGCTGTGGTGTAGGTCGCAGATGTGGCTCGGATCCCGCGTTGCTGTGGCTCTGGCGTAGGCTGACGGCTACAGCTCTGATTAGACCCCTAGCCTGGGAAACTCCATATGCTACGGGATCAGCCCAAGAAATGGCAAAAGACACACACACACACACACAAATATATATATATATATACTGTTCTAATGAAGTGCTTCATATTTACAATTTATGAGGAAGAAAAAGCTCACTGTAGTTTTAGGACACTGAGAAAACAATTAATTGTGGAAAGACAGAGGAGCCTGATGTCAAAGTTGAAGAAACTGAACCTGCAGATAACTTTGTGACTCAGGAGCTACAGTCTGAGACCACGTGGAGTGTAGTTCATGCTCTCGTGTGGGCAAAGGAAAGGATGCCGATGGATGCTGATGACCCATGTGCCATCTTTGCCATGCCCTTGATTGGCACACACTCCTCAGGGAGGAATGTGCTTTCTCTGCCAAGGGAAATAAAAATATGGCAACAGGTTGGCAGCTGCTAATGAGAATGAAGAGGCCAAATGGGGAAAATGGAACACAGTGCATTTATTTAGCTGCGTGGGGACTGGTTTTAAAAGAAACTGTGTACCAAGTGCCACTCACCCTTCCAAACAGAGTGGAAAATGTCCTTCCTTTAAAAATGGAACTAGGAGTTTCCGTCGTGCCACAGTGGGAACGAATCCGACTAGGAACCATGAGGTTGTAGGTTCGATCCCTGGCCTTGCTCAGTGGGTTAAGGATCCGGCATTGCCGTGAGCTGTGGTGTAGGTCGCAGATGTGGCTCAGATCTGGGGTTGCTGGTGTAGGCTGGCGGCTGCTCCTCCGATTCAACCCCTAGCCTGGGAACCTCCTTATGCCATGGGTGCGGCCCTAAAAAGACAAAAAAGAAAAAAGAAAAAAAAAAAAAAGAAATCTCAAAGCCCAGATTGATTAATGAGAGTCTCTGGCATTCTTATTTAAACAAACAACATCTCAGGTGATTCCAGTGTTACCAAGGTTGAGGACTGTGGGTTTGAAGATGCTGCTTTTCTGGCTGCCCAAGGGGGCAGGCGGGGGGAGGTCTTTATTGTGCAGGGGATTCACTAATTTATGGGGAGAAGCACATTAGAGGATAGTGGGAACCAGAAGAAAGAGTTTCCCATGGTAATGAGGTGCAACTTTTTGAATCAGGAAAACATATTTTTAAGTGGAAATAAATGCTGAGCCTAGGAGGTAGTGATGGCACATGCCATTTATTAGCACCTAACTTTGTACAAGGGTCCTGAGTAGACACTTGCATGTGATATTCCTTTCAATCTTCACAGCAGTCCTTGAGGTAGGTGAATATATCCACTTGACAGATGAAGGAAGATAGGCTCTGGGAGATATAAGTAAGATTACACAGCTGGTGGAGCCGGAGTCACTTCTGGAGCTGAGAAATTCCAAAGCTGCTTCCACCATATGCACTGCTTTCCCACAGCCTCTCTCTCTCTCTCTCTCTTTTTTTTTTTTTTTTTGGTCTTTTTAGGGCCACACTCCCAGCATGTGGAGGTTCCAGGCTAGGGGCCGGCCTTTGCCAGAGCCACAGCAATGCAGGATCCAAGTTGAGTCAACTTACAGCAACGCTGGATCCTTAACCCACTGAACGAAGCCAGGGATTGAATCCCCAAGCTCCTGGCTCCTTGTTGGAGTCGTTTCTGCTGAACCCCGGTGGGAACTCCAATCCCACCGGCTAAAGAAGCTGTGCAGCCTTTGGCTCCCCCAACTCATGGACACTGCTCAGAGTCCTAGCTGCAAGGGTGCTATTTTGTGTTCTTCACATTGTTTGAAATTGCCTCTATTTTCCTCCTTGTTAGTCCCTTTCTCCTTCTATTTTACTTTCCTATCTTATTATATTCCTGCTCTTTTCACTTTCCTACTAATGCCAATATTAGAATGTTTAAATTGTACATTGCAAGAGCTGTTTTCTGGCACACTGAATTTTTTTAAATCATTATTTGCATACATTCGACTCACAGCACACATTCATTAAACAGATGGGAACTGAGGGGAAGCAGTCTCATTGTTTCTCTAAGATATGAAATATTTTCCCCAATGGTAAGAATTTGATTATATACCTCCCATACTGTAAAACGTCACTGATGCCCAAAGTCTCTACACTATAAATGACAGAGAAAAGTGAAACACAGAACTCCCACCCTGTTGGTTTCTGTAGTTGGCAATTTGTGGGCCTGGGGTAAGTGCCTGCCATCAGCATTTGTCTGGGGAAGCACACTGAGGTGCTGAGGGTATGACCTGAAATGATGATTTGAAGAATGGTGTGAAATCGAGGTGGGTCCTTGTGTGAGTCATGATGAATAATGCCTTTGTCTGCAAGTGGATGATAAGCTGCAATTGAGATTCCGCTTTCCAATAGAGTTCAGGAGAAGACCTACTAAAATATCAACAAGCTGCCTCCATTTATATAGCGTTGTGGCAAATATAGTTGGTGAGTTTCTCATTTTTTCCATGTTCTTCCTCCTCCTGACTTATTTATGCAGTTTAAATGAACTACTGCTAGGCGGAACATTTTTTCCAAGGTTGCTAAGAGTTTCTTTTCTTTTGGACAAAATTGTTCCTTTTTTTCTCCCTATAATCATTAGTCTGTGTTTTAATGATAAAACAGAATTAGAAAGTTGGATATCCATAATTAATAGATGCTTACTGTGCCAAATGTGTTCCCCCCACCCCCACTAGAGAAAACAATGGGAGACCATCTAAGGAGGGCTTTGATTCTGGGACTCTCAATTAACAAAGCCACAGTAGTTACTTACTATAGGGGCGTGCTAGTGGAAATAGCTATGCTTTGGAGTGGGATTCCACAAAAGAGGTTATTTGAATAGAATTTCCTGGGATATTCAAAGCATGTACTGCACTTCTTGGTTCTTCTTCATCTTCTTTTTTGACATAATTAAAAGCTGGTAAAAAATTGTAACAAGTCTTTTGAAAAAATAATTATGCTAGCAGCTGCAAATCTGAAAAGCCAGCCAAACAGTAGAGTTGTCCAATAGGGCAATTCCCATTGACAGTCCTAAAAAAAGATGGATATTAGTTACCATTTTGGAATATTGGCTTACTTGTAATTTCTGCATTGAAAAAAGTCCAAACATTTTTGATGGAAATTAGAGGTAATGTATGGCTTGCCTCAAGAATGATAGCTTTGTATCTCTTCCTGGAAATCCATTAAGCCTCATCTTCTGTCTGCTATGTAACCCCATGTCGTGCTGGAGCTATAGAATTTTCTTCCTGCTACTTTTTTATTTGTGGTATTTATGCATTTTATTGATTATGTGACATAATAAAACATAGGAAGTCGGAGCCGTATGTGCTGTATATTTTGTTCAACAGCAATGCAGAATGTCAGGGCTCTGCTCTCCACTTGGAGAGACATCGTGCTGGGATATAAATAGATTTATAATGACTGCTAGGCTCTGTGCCTGAAAAATATCCTGGTAGGTAGCTCATTATAGAGCTAACATCATTAATAAGATTGCTGGAAAATTTCACAAGTACAGGAATATCTTTTATATCAGTAGCTGTAAGGAAAATACCTAGCGTATGCATAATTTGAGACATTTTAAAGCTATAATTTATCATCATTATCTACATATTATAATAGCAAAATGGGTTTAATTGCTTTTGACTGGACTGGCATGATGATGAGAAGGAAAGTTAGTGGCAGATGGCCCCACTGTCAAAACTACAGTCTCCTAGCCCAAAATAAAGTAACACACTGAAGAGAGCATGTCTCTGGTTTCTAGCTCTGTATTATCTTGGTAAGTATGAATTAGCATTTTCCAGTATTGTAATTATCTAGAGAAAAGTAGAAATAGTAATTATTTACAGAAAACTAAAATAGCTGTGAAATTCAACTTTAACAGGTTTAAATTGTTTAATATTTTTGGATTAAGAGAAATATTTACCTTTGTTTTGACTTAGTGGGTTTACAGAATATTTCCTTTTTAGCTTTATAATATTAAATTGCTAACATGTACACATTTTGGAGCACTCCGTTTTGGTATTGCGTAATATTTATCCTTCTGCTTCTTCTACAAGGTTCTTCATTCTTCAGTGAAAAAAAAAATATTTTATTTGGAATAACCAGCCTGTTTGTGAACCAAGTAATTCATCCAGCAGCCCTTTAGGATGTACGCTATTTACATCTCTCTGTATTTGAAATTCCAGTATTGTTGCATCAGTTACAATGCGACCTGAAAGCGTTCTCCTACGTGAAGCCCAGTACAGATAGATAAATGTGATTTGTTTTAAAAAAAAAAGAGAGAGAGAGAGAGAGAGAAATCCCACTCCACCCACTCACGGAGTTCCTCAGCAAATCATAGAATTTAAGATCAAATCATAAGAATTCAAACTATGAAATTGCAAAAATTAAGTCTTCTTCTTTGTCTTTTAAGACTTTGGTGTCCCGAGAAGAACACAATTATCAGGTGGTAGATTACACTGTTGGCTGGTCAATGCAAGTAAATTAACTGCTCCAGCTGATAGAAGAGAAATGCCAGCTATAGCAACTTAAGTGAAGGTGACATGCTATCTGCAAAATAATGTGAATTCCAAAGTGCAGTTTAACCCCAAAGTAAAGGGAAAAAAAAAAAGAATAGAGCAATCTGCCAGACTAAAATAATGTGCGACAGAGAAATTATTCGGAAATGGAACTGGTTATAGAGATACAGATTTATTATTTGGTTGCTGTCATGATAAATTTGCCTCAGCTATGCCCATACATGTTACAGTATTCATGTCTGAGATGAGTGGAGATGTTGCAAAAAGCTTTTGCACAATTGAAAATTCATTCTGAAAATATAAATGAGGAAAAGCTCCTTTCAAAAGTATACATACCCGCACACACTCACACATATTTACACATACAGATGTATTTAAAAGTAAAATGGTCAGTTAGATTGATATGTCCACATACCATAAGGGATTTGAAACTATAAAATGAGTTTATTATTATTATTGCATATTGGTGTAAATGGTTTAGAAAACCATTTCAATGGTTATAAAATGGTTATTCTGATCTAATCCCAAATAGATAGTATGTGGGTCAACATTACTAATGAGTATTATTTATTGACTACTAGTAATATATTTAAGGTAAATAATTCAGTTTAATCTAGCTGCATATTCTTTCTTTTCATGTATAGCAGTTTCTGCTACCGTGATATATTTATCATGAAGTAGACTTAATGAAATATTATGAAAAATATGAAATATAGAAGAATCAGAGGTCATGGGATTACTTTGGGTATAGGAGAGGAATGCAATGATTCTTCTAGTTGGGATATATGGGGCCTCTCATGGCTTGGGAGGCCATAATTTTGGAGGCCTGTTTGGTGAGAAGACTCACAATTTGTTTGGTAGTTTCCCCTTAATGAATCATACTAAAATCTTTTCTACTGATCTTTTTTCTCCAAGAACCATTAATGCATATGGCTCCAGTTTGGACCATTGCAATGGTATGAAGTTTGTCTCTACTCTTTGAAAATTTCTGTCGAATGGTTATTGTCATTTGATAGCAGAGTTCTACTTCTAGTTGTTCTTGTTACCAGATATCCTTCTGAGGCTGTCTAGGGCACCATTATTTTCATCTCTTCATCTCTTCCTGGTAACTAAACAAGTCTTCTGATGGCTCTTTCTTCAGCTCTTCTGTCTCTAACACTGAGGCATTTTAAATACGGCTCGCTAAAAACATTGCATCTTGTATCAAGCGTGGGGAAGGAAAAAATATTTCTTCCTCTTCTCATTTTAAGTTTGTTGGCAGGGACCCTGCAAATTGGACTGACCAAAGACAGATTAACAAGAGAAAAACAGACAAGGCTTATTCACACGTGCTTTACATGCTCTGGAGTTCTGGAGTACTCTGTGACGAGTAACTCAAAGTAGTTAGAACTTGGGGTTAAATAGCACCTTAACAGAAGAATTTGCAGAAAAGTGCCAAGAAAACAGAATAGTACTTTGAGCTTCTAGAGGCAGCAAATTGCGGGCAAGTATGTGGGAAGTCTAATGTCAGACAAGGGCTAGTTAGTAAGTAAGTAGGCTTGGTTGTGTAGACTCCTTCTTGGTGCCGTCTTCTCTCCTGTGTTAAGGTTGTTATCCCCTTCCTGGTATGGAATTGGAGGGAGGAGAAGAGCTTCATGGGGCCGGGGGGGGGGGGGGTTATGCTCTGTTTTCAGGTAGAAATAAGGAGTGCAGAAACTCGTCTGGTATCTGCTTTTTCTCAGTTTCCTTCGGCTCAAAATAATCTATATGCCAAAGTGGCATATTTTGGAATGGCATTTTCTGCTGCCCTTTATAAGCAGTAGACTGACAAAACATAGTCTGCATGTGTCTGTATACTTGCTTCTGATCACCTTAAACTCTGGTTTCCAGGCATCAAGAAGATCATTTCAGGTATCTTCAAACATAGTATTTTATGGTACATAAATCCTCAGTGTCAAAATTGTTGTCACCATCATCATTTTCATCACTTTATTCTTATACATAAATAAACTGACAGCTTATAACTTGCAGGCACCACCTCAGTGTGCACAGTCACATTTGATAAAAAGCTCAGTGAGGTAGATACTTTTATGATCCCCACTTGACAGATCCAGAAACTAAAGTTTAAAGAGTTAAAGTGCCCAAGGTCCAACAGTTAATGGAAGTGACTTGAGATTCCAGCCCATACATCTTAGATTCCAGAGTCTAGCTATTAACTACTAAGCTTTGCTGCTGTCTCAGAATTTGGATTCTTTTTGATTAAATGGAATCATATGCTAAGCCTAAATATAGATAGATTTTTGTGTTGTAGTCATTCAGGAACTATAATTTTATTTTATCCTTTTATTTGAAAAATATATGCACTTAATGAATTAATTCATGTTTACTTAGATTCTATATTTGCAAAATTGAAAATGACGGAATTTCTCCCAAATAGTCTCTTTTATATTTAAACTCATCTTAAAAATATAAGATTGGTTAGAGTGAAATGACTAGTGTTTGAAAACTTGTTTAAAAGGTCAGAAATGAGGAGTTCCCGTTGTGGTGCAGCAGAAACGACTCTGACTGGGAACCATGAGGTTGCAGGTTCGATCTCTACCCTCGCTGAGTGGATTAAGGATCCGGCGTTGCTCTGAGCGGTGGTGTAGGTTGCAGACGAGGCTCAGCTCCTGCGTTGCTGTGGCTGTGGTATAGGCCGGTGGCTACAGCTCTGATTGGACCCCTAGTCTGGGAACCTCCATATGCCATAGATGCAGCCCTAAAAAAGACAAAAAAAAAAAAAAAAAAAAAAAAAAAAGAGAGACAGAAATGAAAAGTTAGACCAATGAAAAGGGAGAAGAATAGTAGGTGAGATCCTTTTGTTTTATTACATTGGACTTATTTTATGTTTTGAACAAATTGGAAACAACAATCAAATCAATGAAAAGTGGAAGCTCCTAGTTAGGGGCAGTGCAGGAAGTTTTACACATAGTAAAATCTGTTTCATCTAATCCCTGTGTGATGATTTATTATATTCTCCTCTAGAACAATGCAAAAAGAGCATTTTGGAACTACGCTGTTGGAAATATACACTTTACCACTGTAATGTATCATTATAGCCTTCTATAGAAGCTTATATTATCCTTTAAATATTTATCTCTTTGATAATTGGATTTAGGAGGTTTGAATTCATTTGGTGAATATGCTATTAATTTTTCATATATTTTGATGGTATATGTACGAATCACTCACTCGTTTAACATCTAGTAAATGTAACTGAGCAGTGCGGAATTTCACAGCAAAATTATTCATCTTTCTGGATGCTTTTGAATATTTACATCCAAAATAAAATACTTGATAAACTGGGGAAATTCAGTTACTGACTTAACTTCTGGTGGCTAGAAATTAATTTGACTAGCCTTCTGTTTTACTTCCCTTTGTAGTTGAAAGTAATAGTTAAAAATAAATGAAGACAATATTACATCAAAACCCCTCCAAAGCTCAAAGAGGTTTAGAGGCTGTTTCCATGGTACCCAGTGTGGCAGCTCACCAGCGGAGTTTGGCAATAGACGCCTCAACAAAATGGGCCTAACTTTTGTTTGCTACAAGAACAGTAAGACTCCAAAGGCCTGTGTTGACAGGTAATGAGATTTAATTCATGAGAGGACAAAAAAAGGGGGAGGGGGAGAAAATATCCATATTCATTGCTTAATCAAATAAAATTCTTTCAGAGGATTCTGGGAATTCTCCCTGGTTGCTTCCAAAGCTTCCCTTTGATAGCTGTAAACAAATTACCTTACGAATAACTTCTTAATCAGGGAAGAGAAGAATGGTTCTCTACTTGATCTTTCCCTTTGGGTGGTCCCAGTTAGAGAGCAGCGGTCTTCCTCCTGATAACTTGGCTTCTGAAAAGCCATCTAGCATTATGCTGACAGCTGTAGACCTCTTTTTTGTTAGGATAACAAACATCCTGCGTTGAGGACAGCATCAAGCCAGCTTGCAGTATGCCCAATTAGAGAAGCTAAAATCTCATTTGTTTCACCATGGGAGCCCCCTGAAAGCACACCGTTTTGGCCTCATTACAGTATTTTTAACTTTACAAAAACAATTTCATTATGGAAATTAAAGAAGCTCATTTGGTCCTAGCATGTATACTGAAGTTAATAAATTCCAGAAGTATTTCAACTACCTCAGCACATAGTTTTTGTCTTCACTTAATCACAGCCGGTAGTTGCTTTGTAGAAAATATGGTGGCTCCAAGGAAAATGATCATTTTCATTTGCTGTTTACTGTGCTTTGATTAAAAAACAAACAAACCTGCAATAAAAGTATTAACTTCAGCTGTGTTGGAATAGAGTGGATTCATGAAATTGGTGTCTTTGTGGTTGTGCTGAGCCCATGAATACATTAAGCCTGGTGTGCTCTGTTTATATTGTAACTTCTTTGGCCCATAACCACAACCTAGAGAGTAAAATTGAAATAGCATCCTCTACAGACTCCATGAAGTTGATGTTGGATGTTTAAAAAAAGTGCTAAAAATTTCCACAGTTACTAATATTCGAAAAGGGAAGAATTTTCCTGTTTTGGAAATAGTTGGTTTTTGTCATACCAGATAAGAGGGGATATAATAAAATAGGTAATTGAACAGTGATGTTTGGTAGTGTTAGATTTGAGACTCCAAATAGCTTTATATAAGATGCTATCACTGTTAAGAGCCCAAGTGATGAATATGCTCTGCTGGCCCCCAGCTTCCCTCACATTGGACCCTGTGCTGGGCTCCATGGAACTCAGCTACTTTTTAAAAGAAGAAATGATGGGCTAAAACACATCACATCTATTTTTCCTTTTTCTCTTCAAGTTTCAAATATCCTGAGATCATCTCATTTGGATCGACTGTAATCAATAAATGGATGACATTAAATAGAAGACCTCTAAAATTATAGTAGTGAGATTTTAAATGATTACTTAAAGCATACATAGATACTTTTGTTCCTATCAACAGTAGACAGAAAAATGACATGTTAAAGTTAGGGGGTAAAGGAGAAAAGAAAGATCTGTTTATAAGCTAGAGAAAAAAAAAACTGTCAAAAAACATTGCAAGAATTTAGTTTGAAAAATAGAAGATGATGAGCCATAATTTCACCTTTCTGATACATAGAAATCTATTATTTATTTTTGTGTGTTTTCTCCTAGTAACTCTGTTCATTCAACCTCCTCCCTCTCACCCTTTCATATACCCATCTCTCTATCCATACTCATCTGTCATCTGTCTGGAGAGTAGCTGAACAGTTACAGACAATGTTCTTTGTAACATAATATCTATCTACTGTATTTTATCATTGAGTGCTGTTCATTTGATACCTCTTAAAATGAGATAATAGAACAGTGATGTACAATAGTGCAAGGAGCAATACAAACCTAGGTGAGATTAGGTTTACTGTCAGATTAGTTCACTGCCCCCCATGCAGACAACTTTGCTGTCTCATAGTGGAAAATTCTGTGTCCCCAAAATCATTGCTAGCAATTTAGGCTAAATATTCATGGCCTTTCTCATTCTCAAAGATAATGAGCCGGAAACTTGATCTAGTAGAAAGATTACTGGACTTGGAGTTAGAATTCTTAAGTTTTGGTCTAGCTCTGAGTATTGGTTAACTGTTGTTTAATAATATATTGGACCAAAACTTAATGGCCAAAAACAACGATAAACATTTATGATCTTAACAATCCCCATAGGTTAGGAATTCAGGAGTGGCTTATTTGGATAGCTCTGGTTTGTATTAGTTTCCTAGGGCTTCACACACTGAGTGGCTTAAAACAACAGACCCTTATGGCCTAACAGTTCTGGAGGCTAAAAGTTCAAAATTAAGGTATTGGCAAGGTCATGTTCCCTCCAAAATCCATAGAGGAGAATCTTTTCCTCCTTCTTCACTGTTCTGATGTTGGCATGGCATGCAATCTTTGGCATTCCTTAGTAGATGCATCACTCTAATCTCTGTCACAGTTGTCCATGGCTGTCATCTGCTGGTGTCTCTCAACGTCATTTTCCCTCTGTGTGTGTCCGTGTCTGTGTCTAGATTTCCCTTTTTTGTAAGCACACCAGTCATGTTGGATTAGGGCCTACTCTAATGACAACATCCTAACCCGATTACGTCTCAAAAATGAGGTCACATTCACAAATACTACTGTTTAGAACTTTATATCTTTTTGGGGAAACAAAATCAAACTTATAACAAGACTCTTTCATGATGTTGTGGCCAAGATGTTGGTCAGGCCTGCAGGCATCTGGAGTCATAACTGGGGCTAGAAACTCTGCTTTCTAGATGGCTCGTTCTCATGGCTGGTATAGGAGACCAGAGCATGTCACCTCAAAATAGGCCTTTTTGGTATAAACATTATTTTGAGAAACAGAAGACACAGGAAAAGCTCTGAAGACAAAGCACAAGTTTCCCTTTTTGAGGGAAATTAACATTAATAAAGGAAATCTCCAAAGGATGTCTCTCTTTCTGTGCCAGGAGGAGTGAAATGATTCTTAATTACAAATGATTCTTAACTAATCCTTGTAATTAAGAAGTTCCAGTGGAGAAGACACTGACTTAAATCTATATACCTTACTCTTGTTTACCATACCTTTCCTGATCCCCTTCCTGTAACTTTCCCGGGAGCCCAGTCCCCTGTTTCCTATGTGTTAGGCCCCAAGTTGGTTTATAAACCCAAGTTTTAACCACTCCTTTGAGTTACTCATCCCTGAGTTTCTCCCATGCAGGTATCAGATGTATATGTTCGTAAACTTCTTTCTGTTTTTCTTTTGCTCATCTGTTTTTTCCTAATGCACCCCAACTGAGAACCTAGAAGGATGGAAGGAAAATATCTTTTTTCGTTCCTTGCACTGGTGTGTTGATGCTGGTTGTGGCAGAAAGCCTTAGTTTTTCCCTGGTGGGCCTCACGAGAGGCCGCTGGAGTGTCCTACTTATAAAACTGCTGACTTCCTTCAAATGAAAGTAAAGCAGAAGTGGGAATGTCTTTTGTGACTTAAATTTGGAAATCACACACCACACGTCCACCACATTGTGTTAGGAGTGAGTTGCTAAGTCCAGTCCACATTCATAGAGCAGGGAATTTGACTGCATGCTTGGAAGGAGGCACATCAAAGAACTCGTGAACATGCTTTGGAATCACCCCACTCTACTGTTTGTAGCTGTGTGATCTTGGGAAAGCCATAGTATGTTTGAATCTATGATATCAGCTTAATCATCCTGCAGCTATGAGCATAGATTCGCCACTTTATAGACCTGGAGATAGTCCCAGGTATAGAATCAGAGCAGGAAGGACCTTAAACCCCCTCTTGTCTAAATATTTCACGTTGCATGTAAGAGTCCTAATCCCAAAGTAGCAAGTCATTTAATAAGTGTTTTATCCACCCTTCCAGAATATTTGGATGAGAAAGATGTCCCATCGTTTTTTCAAACCAACGGAGTCCTTTCCCACTCTTCTGAGCTCAATATGTTTGTTCCGCTCTCTGGTACTGGGGATAGACATCATGCTCAATGTTTGGACGTGGTAATGGTCTCACCATGTCTATACATCAAGTTTAAGGGCAGGAAAAAGAAAGCATGTTTCAAGCACAAAGTGATTTAACACACAGAGTTACAGGTCTTTACAAAATCAAGCGGGCAATGGTTAGTTTTATATGCCAGCTTGATTGGGCTGTGAATGACCAGATAGCTGATAAAACATTTCCGAGTGTGTCTGTGAGGGTGTTTCTGGAAGAGATTAACATTTGAAGTAGTGGACTGAGTAAAGAAAATTGCTCTCACTGTTTTGGGGGGCCTCATCCAATCTGTTGAGAGCGTGAATATAACAAAGAGGAGGAGGAAGGGCAAATTTGCTTGCCGTCAGAGCTGGGGCATCCAACTTTTCCTGCCCTCAGACATTGGCACTCCTAGTTCTTGGTCCTTCAGACTCAATCAAGGCTTATACCACTGGTGACAGATCATGGAACTTCTAAGTTCTCTCTCTGTATATATGGAACATTTTGGAAAGACAGAAAGAAGGGAGGTGAGGGGAAGAGAAGGAAGGAAGGAGGGGGATTGAATGAACATAAAGAGTCACTGGGAGAAAACAGAAAATCGTAAATACATATATATATATATATATTCTATACATATTTCATACATATTCTGAATATATATATATATTCTGTTTCTCTGGAGAACCTTGACTAATATACTTGTTAAGAGCTAGAAAGGCTGAAGTCAAGCGGATTCTACCAGACTGCTGGTTGAAGGTTCAGCACTGGAACTACAATCCACGCATCAAAAAACTGCTGTGATAATAGTTTTATACCCATGGAGTGGGCCTATATGAAGTGAAGTCCACCATTATAAACATTCACCTGGTGGAACTTGCCTTCCAGCAGCCAGGCACAACCACAGATGAACCCTAAAACAGTCTTAATCTCTGCAGATATATCTAGTTAGCAAAACATAGTTCACACTAAAAATCGTAGCTGCAAGGGAATCTGGGAAGTGTCACTTCACATTTCTAAACTATCCACAGTGAGGCAGGGTAAAATGAAGGTTGAGGGAAACTACTCGGGGTTATACATGTCATGCCCTCCCACTTATAACTTACGATGGTCACTGTCATATACCATGATGACTACTTTTTATGGCAGTGACCCTTGGATACTATCAAACCCCTAATCCCTTTTAGTGGGTGTTTACATTCTTTCAATTGTTTCTAGTGATTGGAAACTCCTACCTACTCTCCCACTAACTAGATTGCATTTTTCTTCTTTTTAGGGCCACATCCATGGCATATGGAAGTTCTCAGGCCAGGGGTCGAATCGGAGCTACACCTGCTGGCCTACGCCACAGACACAGCAACATGGGATCCAAGCCACATCTGTGACGTACAGCACAGCTCATGGCAATGCTGGATCTTTAACCCACTGAGCGAGGCCAGGGATTGAACCTGCATGTTCATGGATAGTAGTTGGATTTGTTTTTGCTGCACCACAATGGGGACTCCCTTGACTGCAAAATTTTGGAGGCAAAAAAGACCTTATATGGTATTTTCCTCACAATAATCCTAGCATCCTAGTATTTTCACACACAATAATCCCGATCTAGTGTGTCTGCTTATTAGAAATGTGATACAGAGGAGTTCCCTGGTGGCCTAGCAGCAGTTAGGGCTGGATACTCTCACTGCTGTGGCCTGTATTTGATCCCTGGTCTGGGAACTAAGATCTCACATCAAGATGCTGCTGCATGCCAAGACCAAAAAAAAAAAAAAAAAAAAGTGATAAAATGGAACTGTAACATAAATTTGATGAACGAATGAAAGATAGGATTGAGAGCTGTTAGTGAGTCTTTTGTGCTTTCTGGAGATGGGTTGCAAAGTAAGTATTTGTAAGGAACATAACCTCCTCCAGCACTAGAACTAGTGCAGATATAATTCTGAAGAGTGGTTTTAAGCAGGACTATGTCATGAAGGAACTAAATTTTAGCTCTCTTTTCCCAGAATTACATGACAATCAACTATCTGGGTCAATTTGGTTGAAGAGTTCTCTTTTTGAGTGCCATTATCCCACACTTTGAAAATTCACATGACCTTGGATTGGTTTTGTTCAAAAACTGGCTCTTGATACCTGTTTTAATGAGATAGCTTACTTACCTGCTTTTTACTTATGCATCTTTTTTGGTCTGGTGTTAAAAGATCTTTTGAAATGGACCTATGTAATATAGTCATTCAGTCCAACTTGTGACCTAATGTTTCATCTTAAACTATTGTTAATGATAATGACGTTACAAAAATAAACTTTCACCAAATAAATCCTCCCCAGGACTATGTGCCTAGAGTAGTTAACAACTTAATTAATTAGATACTCCTTTTATTTCAAGTAAGATCCTTACCCTCTTTGCTCTGTTTCTGGACATCTTGCCATTTGTATTTGTGATTTCAGTGACCCAAGGAAAATGTGTTTCTGGTCTCAAAAATGCCTCTTGCCTTGCTTTTCCCTTATCATGTGCTTCTGCTGAAAGGGCAAAATAAGAATTCTGAAATTTATTATCAAAATGCCTGTGATTCAGACTCCAGATCCTGTCAAAAGAATTTTTTCACGTGTGTATCATACGAACCAATTCTGGTTTTAAATTTTTTTTTTTATTGTAATTGATTTACAATGTTCCGTCAATTTCTGCTGTACAGTAAAGTGACCCAGTTACACACACACACACACACACACACACACACACACACACACACACACATATGCTCTTTTTCTAACATTATCCTCCATCATGTTCCATCACAAGTGACTAGATATAGTTCCCCATGTTTTACAGCAGGATCTCATTGCTCATCCACTCCAAAGGTTATAGTTTGCTTCTACTAACCCCAAACTCCCAGTCTGTCCCACTCCCTCCACCTCCCCCTTGGCAACCACAAGTCTGTCTTCCATTTCCATGAGTTTGTTTATTTCCTGTAGATAGATTCATTTGTGCCATATATTAGATTCCACATGTAAGTGATTACATATGGTATTTGTCTTTCTCTTTCTGACTTAACTTCACTTAGTATAAGAATCTCTTAATTTTATCCACGTTGCTGCAAATGGCATTATTTTGTTCTTTTTTATGGCCGAATAGTATTACATTGTGTATATGTAGCACATCTTCTTAACCCATAAATCTGTCAATGGACATTTAGATTGTTTCCATGTCTTGGCTATTGTGAATAGTGATGCAGTGAATGTAGGGGTGCACGTACTTTTTTTTCAATGGAAGTTTTGTTCCAATAGATGCCCAGGAGTGGGATTGCTGAATCATATGATAGTTCTAGATTTAGTTTTCTGAGGTACCTCCATACTGTTTTCAAGGAATCAATTCTGTTTTATGCATCTCTCCTGCTTACTTAGGAATCTGCACTGGCAGATTCTGCACTCCAGAATTTTACATTGGAAGGGTTGTGAAACAGAGGTCTGGCCTGTGATTTTTCAGTTGGTGAGTGTGTTGGGCAGGAGGCATGTGCATATCTTCAAATGAGGAGGAGTGCCCAAAAGTTTCATTTTTTAAAAAAATTGTTTGCATCTAACATCTTGATCAAATGGATATATTAGAATCTTAGACTATCAGAGTTGCCTGATATTTCAAGAGATTTTCCATTTTATAATTGAGAAAACTGGGGTACAGAGAGGTTAAATTTGTGAGAGAAAAATGAAAATGAAACAAAACAAAACACGGTTGGGGGAGCTGATCCAGTTTGAGAACACCTGGGCTAAACCAACATGCTTTCCATTACAGTTTAGTTGTTCAGTGTTGAAAGACAAATATAAATAGTCCTTCATTGTCTTTCATTGCTACTCAGCAGTGGGAAAATAAATGCAAAAGGCTTGAGACATACAAAACATCAATAATCTTGGCCCTATGAGTAGTTATATTAACTCATTTAGGAGAGGCAAGCTATTGATAAATAGATTTGGCTGCAGTGGCAGGTGTAAGCAGCTCCCTCAATGTCTTAGAAGTCAATGATTCTTTTTAAACATTAGGCACACCTCCTGAGAGATACAATTATCACTCCTAGATGTTCCTGGAGAATTTGGAGCTTTGAAGAAAGTTTAAATAAAAATCAAAAGAAGGAACTACCATCATACAGTAGGCCGTTTACCCTGTGTGTGTCTGATTCCCACTAAGAGCACTGTTTTAGAGACAAGGGTTCCACGTTCATACCGTGTGCACCAAAAAATCTGAAAAGCAGAGCTTTTCTTCTCTAAACTGAGGCTGAGTATCAAATAGGGGCATTCTCATGGTTCTACATATTTTGAACAAAGTAGCGAGAAGGACCGTATGGAGCAATCGTGTGCCAGATGTGAGGTAGTGACGCGCCACCCCTCATCCTCCACTTCCTCACCTGTGTAAGGAAGACATTTTTGATGCCTTCAAAGGAGATGGAACAGAGTGGTTTATTCATTCACTCACTCATCTACTCATTCATTTAATCATAACTTCAACAAGTAATTGAGGGCCTGAGATGTCTTTTGTTGCTAAAAGTGCTCTGTTCCTTGTTTCTCCAAATGAGATTATATTGTAGTTGTTTTCTGCCTGAACCTCCCCTGCTACTGCCAGACTATAACCCCCATTGTGGGCAGCCACTAGGTCTTCCTCACCAAGGAATTCTGATTCCTCAAGAAGCTGCTTGTCACATAGTAGATATTGAATCAGTAGCAATCAGTGAATGCAAATATGTCCCCAATAAGCCTGCAGTGTCCTGACAGAGACAGAAAATCACACAGACAAAATTCATGGCTCCTGGTATGGCCTTTGAAAGAATATACATCCAGTTTTAAGGAAACGTAAAAAAGAAGCATTGACCCCAGCTGGGTGGCATTAGGGAAGAAGGGTAGAATCTTTACAAAAACTGCGAGGTCAGTGTTTTTTAATCTTCACAAGTAAAGCTGAGGGAAAGGAGGCTTGAGACTCTTAAGACTCAAGGATCTCAGTCAGAAAGGCCTGAAGCCGGGT
This sequence comes from Sus scrofa, assembly GCF_054392235.1. Lineage (NCBI taxonomy): Eukaryota > Metazoa > Chordata > Mammalia > Artiodactyla > Suidae > Sus > Sus scrofa. The sequence continues at coordinate 93,760,261 of NC_139387.1, read as the reverse complement.
CTTGAACACCTGTGTCTGCATCTGTACCCTTTCCCCGGACTAGTTCTTTCTTCCCCGGGAAGTCTGCAGGTCCATGTTTCCTAGGAAAGTGGCCAGAAACTCTGTGAGCATCTGAATTACTTGAGATAGAAGAGGTTTTTTGTTGTGGTGTCTTTGAGCTGATAGGATGCTTCCAGGCTTACTGCCCTTTGTTTCAGGTCATTCTGAAAGCAGGCAGTCTGCTAGGTACAGTGTTCTTGTACCTCTATTCCAAAGTGTCCATATAATGATACTTTCGATTTGTTATCTTCAGGGATATATTGATTAATAGAAACAAGGTGCCTTTGCTTCTCCTTTTGTGTTTACAAAATAAAGGTATTTAAATTCCAAAAACAAAATCAGTGTTTCCAGCCTCCTTCCTTTCAGCTGTAGTTTCTGTTTTGATCTCTCATGCTCCAAACATCCTTTCAGTAGTTTCAGAAGGTAACTTCAGTACTATTGGTTATCAATTTCATGATGGCTTTTCAGTTTTCTACCCACTGGATCAGAATGTTAACCGACCTTTGTCTCTGCCATAAATCCCATCAAAGTGTTTACATCTACCCCAAATCTCTTTTAAATGCAAATAAACAAGTTCAGCAGAGACACAAACACCATGTGGATAGTTAACTGCAGCCTGAAGACGATTTCAATCCTTACCCGCAGCTTGCAGAGATTCTTGTCAAAAAAGAAAAGGAAACAAGAAAAAGAAAGCATGGATGGTCTCTTTAATGAGGCTTTTCCCCTCATTTATCAAAGATGATGTAGCTTTGCCCAGCTGGCCTGGTTCGAAAATGGGAAAGTAGCTTAATTGCATTCACATAGAAGACCTCTGTAGCAGGTGAAGAAATACATGTATAAAGGAGTATGTTTTCTTTGCTTTATTTTTTAAGCCTTATCCTTTACCCTGAGTCTATGATAGGGATGATTAAAGAACACAAGAATCTGGCCATTTGCGTAGAAAACATATTTTTTTCTTTCTGATTGTTTCCCGAGTGTCCTCCCAGTCAAGATGGTTAGGCAAGTATTAATGTGGGGTCATGGGGCTGGAGAGCCCTGAGATGTGCTCCAGTTCAGACCCCTCATTTCCGCCACGAGAATCCTCAGGTGTCTATGCTGACTCCAGGGCTTGACCTTTTTTTTTTTCCCCCACAGACAGTTTGGGGCACTTGTGGAGCCAGAAAGCCGGTCTTCCTGTTCCTGGCTAGAACCCTCTTCTGCTATAGTGGTAAGTTAGGGATGGAAAGGGTTGTGGTGTTTCCTTTTTTGGTGGGTCAAATATGTAACAGTGTTTTGAATTTCTTTGGCATGATCTATTCATTTAAGGATGCACAGAAGGCTTGCTTCAAATTGGCTTAAGTGAGAAAATAGAACCCAGGGTTCATGCAAGCACAAGGTCTAAGGCTTAACCCATTCCCAGGTTTCCCTTAATCTCTGACCTCCTGGCTTCTGACCATCGTGGCTTCATTGTAGGCTCCATGCAGTGGCAGGATGGCTGCCTCCAGTGGCAGGATGTCCTCTAGGCTTAAATCCAAGGCAAAAGAGAATCCCTCTCTTCTCCAGTAGTTTGAATGAACACTTATTAGCTCAGTTTGGTCACATACCCACTCCACATTTATCATTGTGACCTGGGGGATTGTGATGCTTTCCGTGGACAGACCTGAATCATGTGCCTTTGGAGCCAGATCATCATCAATTCTAACAGCAAGCAGCAGTGTGGGGGAGAAGGTGATTCTCTAGAGGAAGGCTGGAGTATGTTTACCTGATGAAGGGTGAATGGATGCGGACAATACAAACAACAAATAATCATTATAAACAGCCTTTTATGACAGTCTTTTCAGAAGTCAACACCTTCCTTTCCTTTGTTCATTTGTAAATTTCTTTCAGCTGTAACCCAGCAGAATCATAAATATGCAAAGAATAGTTAAAGTCCTATGGGAAGGAGTATGCTTGAATATGATAATGATCCTTTCATTAAAATGTAAGTTCTTATTATTTTAGAAAAAAAATACATGGTGAAATTTTAAAGCAATAACCTGAGTTGACTATGGATAGGCTAGAGGACTCGGGGCACTCAGGCAGAGGTCTCCAGAGGGGAGCAATTTCTTCAAGCTCGGCTGAGTGGCTGAGTCTCTCTTTCCTACAGCTCACCCACTGTGCTCCTCAGTGAATATTGTGTCTGTGTAGAGGGCATTGTAGCATTCACTTGCTGCAGAATTTCCTCTTCATTATTCTAATACTCCTACAGCATACAGAGAACAAGTCACCATCAACCAATGAGAAATTTTGTTTCCCTTTTCTTTTCCATCTGGGTTGGATAATTGAAAAGAGTTTAGATTCAGTTTGACCATAGAGAAATCCAATGGTCTTGATAGGAATCTCCTTAAGCTCCCAAGGCCCTGTTTTGTGTTATCTTTTAGATTTCCAAGTCTGTTCTGCTCTGTTGGTACAGCAAGCCCTCTGAATCTTGGTATTTCATTGTCTTCTTTCTAGTAATTTCCCTGAGCATGAGAGGAAAACTCATGTGGCCACAGGGCAGTTTTATCTGAGATGCTTCATTTGGGAACCAATGGGGCTTCTGGAAAATGGACCCCATCCATGCCTTTAGGATGAAAGTGGCTTCACATTGCCTGGGCTCCATGACACTCTCAGTGGTATCACCTTCACATGCAAGGCTAAGAATGATTCATTTCAAATCCTACCTGGAACTATTCAAACAGGTGTCTATTTATGCTGATTAGCTCTCATTTCCGCATTTAGAGAGCCCTGTGAAATTGAAATAGACACAACAGTGGTATTCAATGTATTCAGATATCTACTAATTAGCAGGTATGGCTATGCACATATACTAGTATACAACCACATTTTCTTTAGCTAAGTAAGCTTGTATGCAGATCATATTCTCCAGCAAAGTGAGAGTGTAGTTAGAAACTGAGTATCATAGTAGCAACATGTGCCCAAAGCATCCCTTTTCCTGTGAAATCTCTCATCTGGGCACAGTACGAACAGACACTTTTACTATTCATCCAAAAATGGAAGATTTACTTGAAGCCTTTGATTAATGCAAATAATCGCTGCACTAGAGCAGCTCTGATGCTTAGTAGGCCATTAGTGGTGCACAGCTGCCATCAGCCAGGGACAAGCTTTACATACAAAGATGATTCATGGACCACTTCCATGGCTGGAGCATTCTGAGTGCTGTACCATTTGGGCCTGGTAACTCTTAGAATTGCACGATATGTGCTTGGAAGTGGAGGGTGCAGGTGGCTGGGACAGAGTGCCAGCGCAGAGGTGGTAGAGCAGAACAGGTAAGAAAGGGAAGTGTTCTAATAACAATTCCTTCTATTTCTTGGGCACTTTATGGTTCCTCTGTTTGACTTAGATTCTCACAGTGTGTGTGTTAAGTCAGGGAGTATTATTACTTCTGTTTTACCACTAAGGAAAATGAGGATCTTAGAAATCAAATGACTTGTTCAAAATCACAGTGATGACAGTTGGTGGAAGCAGGACTGTTTGAATCCAAGACCAGTACTTCCTACTCTACCAGGTAGTAGTAGTGCCCTTTGGCTGGATGGAAAAATGTATGTGCGTTCATCCCTTAATGATTGTGGGTGAAGTGATGGGGCATGAGAAGTACCTGGCCCAAATGGTACAGCATTCAGAGTGCTCCAGCCATGGAAGTGGTCCATGAATCATCTTTGTATGTAAAGCTTGTCCCTGGTTGATGGCAGCTGTGCACCACTAATGGCCTACTAAGCATCAGAGCTGCTCTAGGAAAAAAGGGAAGAACTGTGAACAAATAATGCAAAAGCCCACAACATTCTATGCAGCATGTACATGAAAAAAGATTGGGCCATGCTATTCTTCCTTAGCTTACATATCTTACAGTAAATTCATAATTTGGCATATGGTCTCTGCAAACTTGATTAATATGAGTCATCTTTAGAAGTCAATGCATTCTCCATGGACTGACTAGTCAGGTTTGTGTTGAAGGTATTTGCCAAAAACTGTACAGCATGACCCATGCAAATAAATATATACTCCATAGAAAATTATGTTCAAAACTTGGCCAATGATATACCAATTCTGGTGCACAGTAGTCAATATCTGTACAAAGTTCAATTACTTTTACCATGATTTACTGAGGGCAGAATATATTTACTGCTACCACTGACTTTGGTCTTGGCCCTGTGGTCAGACTTGGCTGATGGACTACAAGGGCCATTCTGTACAAAGCATGTACAAGCCATCCAATTTGAAGCTTTTTTTAAAAAAAATTCAATGAATTTTATTATATTTACAGTTGAACAACCATCATCACAACCTAATTTAGAAGATTTCCATCCCAAACCCTCAGTCCTTTAACTGGGCTTGTGTAGTTTAGGTTGTACTTGTGTTCTTGCTCTGAATAATGAGAAGAGTATGTCACCATAGCCATAGTCTTTCATCCTGAGTCTTGAATAAGAGAAAGACACATGGAACAGATCTGAATCCAATCTGAAGTCTAAAATAGAGCAACCCCAGCCAACCCAGAGATCTGCGGGCAAGAAACAAATGTTTGTTATTGAAAGCGACTGAAATTTTTGTATTGTTTGTTATGGAGCCCTATTGCAATAATCGCTGGCCGATACAGATGCCAAATAATCGGAAAGATACTGCTTGAGCATCGGGTGGGAGCAGACAGTTTGAGGCCTTAGCCTCATTTGTTGGGTCTGATCACTTCTCTCCTGAATCAGCATCTCTATTATTAACACTTTCTTTTTCTTTGTTTCTCTGGCTTACTAACTCCTCTCCTACTCAACACGTCTTTTTTTTTTTTTTTTTTTTTTTTTTTTTTTCCCTCCTTGATGGGGAATACTTTTAAGTGACTTCTCCTGTCTCTTTTATGTTTAAAGTTTTTACTTCCAGAAAGTAACCATATGCCCCTGCTTCTACTTATAATGATGCTTTTCTTTGAGCTTCTTTGCAGCAGCAATATCTGCTGTAGTTAAGTCTGGACCATTTAGTAGGTGGGAAGGAAGCCCCCGCTAAGTTATAATCATGTTAAAATTGAACTACAGTTAATACTGAGCAGTCGATGGCTGGAGATAGTGTGATTAAGGCAAACAACAAGGACTGGGATCCTGCTTTTCTCCCTGAAATGGGGATGGGAAATGGGTGGTAATGAGCTGATTAACCTTCATTGCTGACCTCTACCTGGAAGAGTCAGAAGAGAGAACGGCCTCAGAGTAAGCATCAGGGAAGGCCTGCAGGTTCCTCCAACTACAGTTTGACCAAATCTATTTAGATAATTGAAAACTGACTATTATCAAGTGCTTGGAGCAGGGAGGGTTCTGAGTAAAGAGGACATTTAATGCAGCTCTATACTCTCTCAGGATTAAGATCAAGAGCCAGGCTACATGGGTGTTTACCCTGGACTCTGCCACCACTGTAAGCTGTGTCACATGAGCAGACCACACCTCACCTCAGCTGTTGTATGGAGATAGTGATAGTGTCCACCTCCTAGGGTTGTTTGGGGGTATTAAATGAGTTAATAAGCATAATATGCATTAAAGAGTACCTAGGATACTGCTTGGAACATAGTAAATAGTCATGATACACAGTGTCATCAAATCTTTATGTTTAAGAAACTTAGAGTCTAACCGAAAAGACTGCTATTTATAAAAATATAATACTAGTACAGATGTTATAACATCAGAAAGGGAAATTATAAATATTGGTGTATATTTTCTATTTTAGCATAGGCTACAATTTTTCTGGGCTTGAAAAATAGGAACCATCATTATGACACTGGTTGAATAAATTATAGTACCATGACACAATGGAGTACTGTACAGCTGCAGAAAAGAATGGGAAAGACAAAAAAATTTATGTGTGCTTTGCTTATTTGTGAGAAACACTGAAAGGAGAAGTCAGTTTTGATAAAAATGGCTATCTTTATGGCTAGAGAGGAATGAATACCAGACCCCTTGAGTATAATTTTTTATATAGTTTTGATTTTTAATCATATGACTATTTCACATATTCAAAAGACAAAATTAATTCAAAGGATTAAAAAACACCAAATGTAAACGAATGGAAATAAATGAGTCTGATTCTATATCAGAATTATAATCATACAGGAAGGGTATCCCAAGTGACTTTTGAACAGAATGCTCTGACTCTTCATTAGTTGGATGTGTGATCAAAAACAGCTACAAAAAACAAATTTCCTTCTGTGATTTTATTGTTAGTAGCAATAATATGGTGTTATAGACTTTGAAACGATTTCACATGTATTTCATGTGTAAAAGAATGTTGGCGCTATTAGAAACTAAGGTATACTGCTGTGTAGCACTAGGAACTATGTCTAGTCACTTATGATGGAGCATGATAATGTGCGAAAATAGAATGTATACATGTATTTGGGTCACCATGCTGTACAGTAGGAAAAAAATTGTATTGGGGAAATAACTATTAAAAAAAAGGTGTTCAAATATAAATATAAAATTGAAGACATTAAGAAAAATCCTGTAATTTCAATTTGAACTGAAATACATCAATATGAACTTGTGGTTTCTAATTCACTAGACCGTTTAGAAACAGTAGTATTCCAGTAGCAATGAGCACATCTAATAATTACTTTTGTTTTCTAAATATCATTGCTCACTCAAAGGAACCAGGGCTCAGAGAAATGGCTAATTCCAAATCTGGGACAGGCAGCAATATGAGCAATGGACAGATAATGCTGGAAGATGAAGAAGACTCAGTAGACTAACAAGGGCAAGACAGAGAACTCAGGTGCCAACTCAGTGCAGCTTCCATTGCCCCAAATTTGTGGCAGTTTGAGCATCAAAAGACTAATTTATTATAATTAAGTTTAAAACATTGACTGAATAAAAACAATGAATCCTAGGAGTCATTTGACAATATTGGAATATTGGTTGTTAATCAACTATTTATTCTAAGATGTAGTGATTGAAAATAAAACAAAACAACGAAAATGAAGGGTTTACTATAAGCTTTTTAGGAAGAATTATATTTATTCTTGGTTGTTGAGAAAAGCTCTTCTTTCCATAAAAACAAAAATACAAAAAACTTATATCTAAAGGTAGAAATGATGGGATTAGGAAATCACCATTCTGTAGCCTCCAGTGAAAGTCTTGATTTAGAGAAGAATGGTACAAAGATGAGAAAACTGTTAGATGAGAGGTTTGGGGGGCATGATATATTCACATGGTGCCAAAGGATAGGCCATAGGTTAATTGCTAGTTGCAAAGGGAGGACCTACCTTTATAATCAGTGTGTCGAATGCAGTATCATGAATGGTGGGACAACCTAACCTTAAAAGTGTCTCCATTTGATGCAGTCTGAAGATCTAGCATTTCCTATAAGTACTCTTGCCCCAAATATTTAATCTGAACCTAACTGAGATTTAGACCTCATTTCCAGTTTATAGTAATTAAAGGGAACAGAGAAACAAACAGTGCTCTGAGGAAACAGTCATTCAAACCTAGGATGTAAAACAGTCTACCAAAAACCAAGTTTCTTCAAAAAGTCATTGTCACGAGGAGAACATAAAGATGGGTGGACTGTTCTGGAATAGATTAAAGGAACAAATGCACTGTGAGAACCTTGATTCCATCCTTGTTAAAAAGCCAACCAACCAACCAACCAACAAACAGCTTTAAAAGACATTCCGGGTAAGAAAGGGAAATTAAATATGCACTGGATGGTAGGTGATATTATCGGAATTATTGTTGGTTTTCTTAGGTGTGATGGTAGAATTATGTTTATGCAGGAGAGTGTCTTTATTTTTAGAAGTGGCATACTGAAGGATTTACAGGTAGAGTGTTGTGGCATCTTCAATTTACTTTCAAATGATCCAGTAGCAAAAGAAAAAAAAAATATATATATATATTCATATACCCACATATTTGTATGTAAAGCAAATATGGAAGAATGTAATATAAATAATATTAATTATAGATATATAATATAAATAATTGTTGAATCTAGGTGGTAGGTAAATTAACAATTACTCATTAGATTTATTCTTGTTATTATTCTATATGTTTGAAAGTTTTCACAATACAAAGCTGGAAAAATGGACTCTTCTCGTTAGCTGTTTTAGTGATGTAGTGATTTTGACGTGTCTGTGTTATTGACAAACTCTTCTATTAGATTTTAGTCAAGCATAAACCACATTAATGCCACCACTAATAGTGCAGACTTCTCCATTATAGAGGTTAATTCTTTGCTATTAATAGTTATTTCCAGGCAGGATGAGCTCTGAGAGGATCTGTCCTTTACTAACACCGGTTTGGGTTTTGTTATTCTGTGACTGTCATGTCAGAATCCAAAAGAAAACCCATCCAGCCTTCATGTCACACTGATCAAGTTCGAGAGAATGTCATATGTCTTCTCTCAGAACTGTTTGAATAAGAGTCAGATTCCATGTAAAATAAAGGTTATTTGCAAAATGAATACATTAGAGTTATTATGAATCATTTTGGGATTTGAAGAAGCATACTGACCTTTTTTTTTTTTTAATGGATTTAGTGGTCAAGCGAATTGGTTTAGGGATCCAATGAGATGAAAAAAATCTATGAAAATTTATCCCAGAAATAAGGGAGATCAAGATTAATTTCCATACTATCTCAGGGGCATGGGTGGGAACTTGACACTAAGATTCTGCCCTAGCAAACATTTGTCAGCACCACGCCTTAATTAGGGTAGAAGAGACTGAATGGGGGACATTGTTTTCCATCTCTTGGATCCCTTTAGTGATTTCTTGTGTATGGTGGGTGTGTGGGGGGTGTGTGTGTGTGTGCATGTGCACACTCGCATGCACATCCGTATGTATTCTCTTCCAAAGGCTTTTCCTCACCCTCCATCCTTGTTCCACAGCAACAGAATTTTCTTTCTCTTTCTCTGCCACTTCCCTTCATACAACTGGACTTCCACTGTCAGTCATTAAAAGCTCAAACATTCCACCTAGTCTGGGCTCCTGTTTTGGCCTGGCTCTCTTGTCACTCACCCTAGCTGAGGGCTGGGCTGGGAGAAAATTGAATCTGCTGACAATCCAGAAGGACATGGTTAGCCCTGTTATTGCTGCCCTGCTACTTTGATCCCCCGAGCAAGGGAAAAACAATTTAAAGGTGGAACCTCTGGCGCAGGTAAGCAGGAGTTTTTCAAGTGAGACCTACCTACCTACAAAAAAAAGCAACAATGTTAAGAAGAATCAAGGGGTAATTTTCACTAAAAAAAAAGAAAAAAAAAACAGAAACAGTAAAAAACAACAAATAAGAACCAGGTTGTTGATATTATTTTAATTGGAAATGGATATTTGCAAAAAAGGAGCACTAGAAGCGAAACCGGAAACACCTGTGTCTCATTTAATGATTTTTTAAAAAAAATTTTTAGGGCTCACCCGTGGCATTTGGAGGTCCCCAGGCTAGGGGTCGAATCAGCTGCAGCTGCCGGTCTACACCACAGCCACAGCAATGCAGGATCCGAGCCATACCTGTGACCTATGCCGCAGCTTGCAGCAGCACCAGATTCTTAACCCGCTGAGCGAGGCCAGGGATCAAACCTGCATCCTCATGGATACTAGTCAGATTTTCAACCTGCTGAGCCACAATGGGAACTCCTCTCATTTAATGATTTTAATTTGTTTCTAAAAACCTTGTCACTAAGTGAAAAGCCATTAAATAAAAATATTTTTCAATTAATTTTAATTGGAAAAAGTTGTGATGCATTCCACCCACCCAGAACTCCCGATCAGTATGCAAATGTAGAAAATATGATCACCTTGGGATTGGTAGATGCGCACTGTGGTATATGGAATACTTGGCCAATGGGGACGTGCTGTATAGGACAGGGAACTCTACCCAGGAGTCTGTGATCATCTGTGTGGGAAAAGAATCTGTGAAAGAACGGATGTGTGTACATGTATAACTGAATCACTTTACTGTATGGCAGAAATCACATTTTTGTAAATCAACTATACTTCAATAAAACTTTAAAAAAATGAAGGAAATGAGAGTATCAAAAAAGAAGATATGATTACCTGAATGAGAGAAATAACTTTATATAACTAATAAGTGACAATTTGAAAGTAAATAAACATCCTTTATTTAAAACAGGTAGTGTAATGAAGGGCTAATGTAAAGGCAGTCACTCAACAAGGAAGAGAGAAGATCAGTAGGGGGTGCCAGGGAGTCAGTCTTTTGAAGGTGATGGAGAGTTCGGTGATCAGCTTCTAGGCAGGCAACCTTCTGGGACTCTGGGGATCTTGCTCTTAAACTGCATGTAAAAATAAAGTCGTAGCGCGTACAAAAACTTTAAGGGCAAAATCAAACGAAACACGGGAGATTCCTAAAACACATAAAAAGCACAGGCAGAACACAGTAGAAAGTCATAGAAAATGTTACCTGTTCCACCCTCTCACCTGGTGTGCGTCTGCAAAGAAAAATGTTTGGCACATGATAGAAGCTCATCCATATAATTCAACTTCTTTTTAGTTGACTCAGGATGATGGTAACACCTATTAGTTCTCTCATGAGATTGAAACTATATTCTTAACAATATCTCTTAGAAATTTATCGCAACCATAACGATTAAGTTTCCTTTACCTTAGTGCATGTCAGCGTGAGTGAAACCAATGGAACCGTATTCCATGGTGCCATAGTGCCAGGAGTGGACTTGTTGAGCTCCCATGGCAGGAACTAGGTCTCAGTCCTCTGGACATCCCTTCTGGCTGCCTGAGAATCTGGTGAACAGCAGCGCCTCCTCTCGACTGCACACACTCCCTGCTTCCTCCATTAAGCTTGTTGGATGAATGAATGAAGGTCAGCCAGGGCCCTTTGCACCTGATACTCAGGTGCTTTGCCTTCTCACCTGCCTTGCCCCACTTGGACCTCCTCTCTGGCACTCTGGTGAGTTTGCCATTTTCCGCAACTCAGAACCAGCCACAGGGAGCCAGAGTAGCTTCAATTGGAGTTTTACCTGCATAGAGAAAACCCCCAAGGAAACTCTAAAGGAAAACAAAGCCCTGCACTTCATCTTGTTTCCCAGACATGAGCATCTAACAGTGAACTCTTACATCCGAGCAAATTTCTATCAGTTATTTTGGAGTCGACATGTCAAAACCTGCATCCATCGTCTCCCTTTCTCTCCGCTTATTTACCTTGTTCCCTACCTGGGCAAGTATACTCACCATCCACCTGATTGCCTTATCCGGAAATCTGAGACTCAGTCTTCCTGAATGCTTTCTAGCTTCTTAACCTCCATGTCATTCAGTTTCTGTGGATTCTGCATCCCGAGACTCTTCCATACCTCTCTGCCCTTTTCTACATCCACTGCTATTGCCCTTGTTTATGGCTTGTTCACAATGGCAGTAGCCTCCTGTTTGCAGTCCTATAAGGATTGGCCTTTCTGGAATCTCCTTCACTTTATTTTTCATTAGTTCATTCCTTCAGTCAATAAATATTAATTGAGGATCTACTATGTGGAGGAACTTTTCTGGGCAGGGAACTTATAGCAGTGAACAAAACAGACAATTCCTGCACTCATTGATTCTACCTTTTAGTAAGAAGAGAAACAATGTAACAATGTAAGGCATTATTTATTAGCAAGTGATGTGTTAATGAGATAAACAAAGAAGGAAGATGTGAATGTTGGGGAGAGGGAGATGAAATTTTCAAAAGGGTGGTTGGGGTGGTCTTACTGCATGTGTCTTGAGAGGACTAAGTTGTGAACCATGAAGGTATCTGGGAGACAGGTGCAGTGATCAGGGAAGAGAAGGCACACATGCCCTGTGGCAGACCTCTGCTTGGTATTTTCCAGGGGTTGGAGGGAGAGCAGTAGCAGAAGAGGCCAAGATAGCTAATGGGAGCCAGATCTTGTAGAATCTCTTAGGCCATAGCAAGAATCTTGCCATCTATTTCTCTGAGATGAGAAGCCTTTAGAGACTTTGAGCAGATGTCATGATGTAAGTTACATTTTAACAGGATGAGTCTGGCTGCAGTGTTGAGACTGGGCTGTAGGAAGATAAGGGCAGAAGAGAGAAACTGTAAGGAGACTATTACAATACTCTGGATGCCAGAATGATCGTACTAAGAGATAACTATATATCTGACAGTGTCATCCTCTGACTCACAATTCTCCAATAATTTTTCAACATGGACAGGATAACATTGAAACTCCTTTGACTAGCTTCTGAGGTTAGTCATGACTTGGTACCTTCTACCATTTGATCTTATCTCTTGCTAATACTGACACCTGCCTCCCACATCATTCCCTTGTCTGATTGACAACCTATGAATGTCTGTTGAATCCTCGAGCTGCAGTTCAGATGCTTCCTCCTCCATGAACAGCTTCCTGAGTTCACCCATGTTCCTAGCCCACATTCTGTTTGATCATTTATTTCTTTCAGTATTAATATTTTTGTCTCTCTCCTCCCTAGAATGTGTGCTTCCTAAGGTTATGACTCTGCTTTTCATTCTGTTATGTAACAGAAGAACCAAAACAACATCAGATAAATGGATGACTTTAACCATGGAATATGTGTTGGCTTTTCCTCTCTTTATGCAGTATGGGGTAGTGAGGTGGCAGATGGTGGAAGAGGTACTGGATTTTGAGATCATGTGAGTTACTAGGGTCTTTCTTCTTTTCTTTCCTCCCTTCCATCGTCCGTCCTTCCTTCCTTCCTCTTTATTTCTTTCATCAAACTTAAAAAACTCAAGAGGTTACTGAAATCCTTATCTGGATGAGGTTGGGGTTGAAAGATTTAACAGTGCTACCTCTGTCTGCTGATGGCATCTCCCCTCTCCTTTAAAAAAAAAAAAATCACATCTTTTTCTAGAATTCCTTATATTCATTCTATACCAGAGTTCTCCCACTAAACTTCAAGAGAAAAAGAAATAGTGAAGAAGAAAAAGACTCTTATTTAACTCCTACATTGTAATGCCCTGTGCTTATTTATCTATCTATTTATTTATTTTTTGGGGGGTGGGTAAAGGGTTTTCCTAGGCATATAGGCTATCTCTGAATTTCAAGTTTGGGGTAAATGTTTGTTTTACTCAAATCACAAAGAATGCTATTTTTTAAGACTTCAAAAATGCATTTCCTCAAAACCTTTCAAACCATTTTCCCCAAAATGTCAGCTTCTAAGATGTTTCTTCCCAGTTGTGTCTGCGTATTTATTTTCTCGTTGCAGACCTCTCAGTTGAGACTGGAATTCATAGCGTTTCCCCACAGTTTCTTCAGTAATATTCATTAAGATTCTCTTTTGTCTTATTGTGTAGATCATTAATGAAGCTGTTAACTAACATTAGTGCCTCATTGATTCCCAGGGCAGTGCTACCAGACACCTCTATAACATGACACATCACCTTTATCCTTGGTTTCTTTGTCCCCACCCCTCAGTTTTCAGCCAGTATGGGATGGATGCTCAAGTAGAAATTCAATCTGTGTTGAATTTATTTTGCAAGTAAGACTTTATTAGATATTGTATTAAGTGCTTTACCAAAATTAGGTTATGTTACATCTTCATTTTCTCTCTCTCTTTTATTAATCATGCAATTCCCACTCCCTTTAAAAAAAAAAGAGAGAAAAAAAGCAATTAGGTTTGCCCAGCTTGATTCAATCTTAAAATTCAGACTGCTTATTGCCCCTGGATCCATTATAATCTAAATGCTTACAGATGCTAACTGTCAGTCATCTTCCTTCTCTATGAAATCAGTGCCACATCAGCCCCTATCAAAACTTCACACCTTCTTAGGCCTTAGTTGTTTTAGACTGGAAGTCTCACCTGATTAATGATGCTTGGATCTGGAAGTCTCTCCAGAGGCATTGAATAATGTGGTTTTAAAGTGCTTTTCATGAAATTCTGTTTCCCCAAAGATGCCTAGGGACCACAAGGGAATGATAAGGCAGAAGCCCAAAGGAAAGGGTTCTTCATCCTTGCCTTAATCAGAGCAATACAGTTTTCACCTGTCTTCTGTATTTAGTGGTCCATGCAGGGCTGCTGCTAGTCCATATCGAGCCTTTGTGCAAGTTAGAAAAAAGGCACGGGTGGACACAGACCCACAACAAGGTGGTTCTAGTTTTGCATAACACTTGATTTCCAAAAAGGGGCTCTAGTGCTAAAAATTAATTTGGAAAACCTTTAACCTAGGCCAGCCATTTTAGGTAACCCAAGACAAAACCAAAATCAACAAGACCACCTTTTCACCATTCTATAGGAAGGCCGTATATTCAGCTTCTTCCATCCTAAGTATGTAAGTACTTTTGTTATTTTCAGTGGATAGACACTCCTACCTTGACCACTCGTTCATGCTCACAGATAAATGGATTAATTCAACACATATTTACTAAGCACTTACAAAGTCCATGCTGTTGCAAGGTTATATTCTAGAGGAAGAAGATAAGTGATAAGATCCTATATAAATGAAATGCTAGGCAGTATAACAAAGAAAAACAAAAAGAAAGAAAAGTAAAGTAGGATAAAAGGACAAAGATTAAAGTATTCTCCTCTGTTCAGTATTTAGAATATACTAATAATGTAATAATCAAATATATAGCAAACATATGATTTTTATTCATTTCATAAATGTTACTGAATAGATTGAAATGAATACATGCAAACAAAATTTGTGGTAAAAACATAATTCCTACCCTCAAGGAGCTTGAAGTCTAGTGAGAGACAGGATATATACACTTAACCAAACTATAACATATCCCATAATGAACTAATTGTTCCAAGGTTTTTCAGAGAACAATGACTGCAGCTGATGAGATGTTGAGAAGAGGTTTTATTCAGTGATATTCAGCAAACATTTGTGTGTGTTTGTATTCAGTAAGTGAAGGGGGTCATATGAGCTAAGCAGCAGAGATGAGAAGGATTCCAGTAGAAGGCTGAGGGAGAAAGGATGGGCAGAGACAAGAAAACTGGTCTGAATAACAGAGAGTAGCCTGATGAGGCAGAAATGTGCAGTGTGGTGGGGGAGACCTTGGAGGCATGGAATCGCCTGCTGAGGAACTGTGGGCTTATTCCGTCAGCAATAACGAATGGGGAAGAGTCTGATGAGATGAATGAATCAATCTAAAGGAGATTTGCAATGAATTTGTGATATATTGTATTTGTCAATATGTTGGCTAATATATTGACTATATAACATAAATAATTTTGTTAGGGTTCTCCAGAGAAACAGAACCAATAGGGTATGTATGTGAATGTGTATATGTGTGTGGCGTGTGTATGTATATATATTTCTAGATATGTATGTATTTATTTATAATATTTATAAATATTACATATATTTAATACTTTAAAATGTACTAAAATATACTATGTGTGTGTATATATATATATATACACATGGAGAGAGAGGTAAATTTATTTATTGATTGATTTTTAAGGGATTCGTTCATGCAATTATGAAGGCTGGCAACTCCAAGATCTTCAGGGTCGAGCAGCAGGCTGCAGACAGTCTGCAGGCAGAATTCTCTCTTCCCTGAGGAGGTCAGTCTTTTTCTCTAAATAAAGTCCTTCAACTGAGAATGAGGCCTACCCACATTATAGAGGATAGTCTGGTTTGCTAAAGTCAACAAATTAAATGTTAATTTCATCTAAGTGTCACCTCCATAGCAACATTTAGATTAGTTTTTGGAGAAATATCCAGGTACCTAGCTTAGTCAAGTTGGCACATAAAATTAGCCATCACACATCTCTCTACCATTTTGTCTGTGGTACACAATAGATGCTCAGCATATGATTCTACCACTGGCCTCGGCAGCAGCCGGTTTGTGGACAGTGTAAATTGCAGCATGTATTCAAGTGATGGGAATGGAGGAGGGCTCCAATGTGTTTCAAGAGAAGGCACAGTCCTGGAGCACAGTACTTCCCAGGGACAAACTTGCTTAGGAAACACCTAGAGGTCTTGTTGAGGAGCAGGTTCTGATTGGGTAGGTCTGAAGTGGGCCTCAAAATTGGTGATTCTAACAAGGAATGCTAATGCCACTGGTCCATGGTCCACACTTAGGACAGCAAGGCAATTACTAAAGAAGTTCTCTCTCTTTCTCTCTCTCTCTCTCTCTTTCTTTCTTTCGTTCTCTCTCTCTCTCTTTCATCTTTTTAGGGCTAGACTTGTGGTATATGAAGGTTCCCAGGCTAGGGGTTGAATTGGAGCTGCAGCTGCCAGTCTACACTACAACTACAATGCAGGATCCGAGCCATATCTGTGACCTACAGCACAGCTCATGGCAATGCGGGATCCTTAACCCACTGAGCGAAGCCAAGGATTCAACCCGCATCCTCATGGATGCTAGTCAGATTCGTTTCCGCTGAGCCACAACAGGAACTCCAATATTTTCTAAAGCTCTAATTTTGACAAGATAGATGGGAGCCTGAGTTCCTGTACAGGAACAGTTATGATTTGAGGGGTAGCAAAAATTGCCTCTAGTGTCTATTTGAAGGCAATGGTTGTCAGACTTTTGTACCTCATAGTTCCTTGGAGAGCTTAGAGAACATAGAGAGCCCATCTCTAGAAACTATGACCAATTATACCTAGTTTAAGGCCAGGACTCCACATTAACAATAATCCAGGAAATTATGATGAAATCTGGGACTACCCTTTGAGAAACACTGGTTTAAATTTTTAAGAATCAGGAAAAAATATATTTTCTAGAAAATTCTTTGAGTCACCTGCAGCCATATTTGGAAAACCAAAGGGGGTGGAGAATAAATTTTGGCAAATTTGGAGTTTTACTGAGGATGAGAGGATATATTGTTCTGGGCAATGGTGAGTATACAGCTATATGGAAAAATAAGACTGAACATCAATACCTCTCCTGCGCCAAGGCTTAGCCAGGGCAAGAGCCAAGAATTTTTCTTAAGGCCTGTGCATAGATGCAGAAAAGTCTCTGGCTCTACTGGTTGTAGTATTTAGGATTAAGTCTAGCTGTTATTATTATTATTTTTTTAAATGCCTGAAACAACAGTGACTTTACTGAGATTTTTCTTTTTCTCATGGAAAGGAAGTGTGACAGTAAGTTGTAATGTGTTGTGACTGGTGTGGTGACTCCAGAAAACTCAGGGGCACAGATTTTTTTCTGTCTTTAGCATATTGCTTCATGGTTCAAAATGGCTGCTAGAGAACCAGCCATCACTTCCACATCTTAAACAGCAAAAGAGAGGAAGGGTTGAAGAAGGGCATGCCTTTTCCTTTTTAAGAAGACTTCCCAGTTGTCCCATGTAGTACTTTTACATTTTAATGACTGTACTTATTCAAATGGCCAGTTTAGTTGAAGTATGGGAAATGTCTCCCCAACTCCATGCCATATCTATATTCTCTGTTACAATTCAAGTGTTCTTTTACAAAGAGAAAGATAAGAACTAACATTCCGAGGCAGCTAGAAGTCTCTAGGAGTAGTTGTTAGAAATTAATCCGCAGAGATGACAGACTGATAGAGAGGGGAAGTAAAGGGCATTCCTACTGGAGTGATGTAGGATGGAATGGTATATGAAGGCAGGGGTTTCACAACTAATTTTGTAATCATTCTGGCCTTCATTCATTTATTCAGAAATGTTGATGGAATCACTCCAATGTGCCAGACACTGCACTATTTGGTAATATAACCCTGAATAAGGTACAGTCCCTGTCATTTAGGAATCCAATTTCCTGATATGAGTTACTGATACATTTAAAGGCAATTACAGTGTGTCAATTGCAACATTCATGCTAAACATAGATACTGAAATGGCCCATAGGATTGGTATACAACCTAGTCCTGGGAAGCAAAGAAGATGTCCTAGGTGAGGTGAGAGGAACACTAAGAACTGAGAAGTGGGAAGGACTTACTAGAAGTGTATGTATGTGTGTGTATCTGTGTGTATCACTGTGTCCATGTATGGATGGACATGCACATACCTGGGGGAGTGTTCCAGATGCAGAGAAGTCCCTTGCATTAAATAGGGAAAGATATTAAAGGGACTCAGTATGGCAGGTTGCAAAAAAAAGTTGGCCGAGTCCTGAACTGCAATATACATATGCATCCAAACCAATGGTAAGCCAGTGAATATATGTGCTTGCAAGTGCAAATGTACTCACTCGTGTACTTTGATAGAAAGGTGAGGTTTATTGAGTGAAAGTCTAAGAGAAGCAGTTATTTGTAAGACCATAGATAATCATGTAGATAACCATAGATAATCATATTTTCAACATCCTGTACACAAAATAAAATACATGGGTAGTAAAAGACTTTTTTTTCAGCCATAAGAGATTGTGGTACTGTGATTGTGACAGTACAATAAAGGGTTGAGATCAGGAGGATGGGGCAAAATCTAAATCTGCAACCTTGTATATTTTACATACATGTGTGAGAAAAGACTAGAGTAATTCTCTTGGGGTTAGTTCTCCAAAAATAGAATTTCACATTCTAAAGGGCAGAAAGAACCATCGAAACCAAGGATTGAAATTTTTTTTTTAGGATAGCGATTTTGAAAAGTAAAAAATTTGGTGAAAAGTGCTTTAATCATTTAGGTCTCTCTGGGCCACTGCCATAGATCCATCACAAACCCTAAAAACCCAGGGTGGAACTTTAGCAGACTGATAAAACTTATCCACAACCCCAAAGATGCTGTCATAATTAAGAAGTTTTTGTTTCTCCTAATGGAGTTTGATGGTCTTAGTTTATCAGCAACCTTTGAATTGAATTAACAACACGAAACTAATTAATCCTGGTATACCCTAGCAATCCACTTAGAAGCAGCATACAAAATTCAATTAAGTCCCTTTGCCTTTTATGAAGCATGCACACTCGAGAAGCTTCGGTTTACAGCTGAGAATTAGGTAACAAAAAGAAAGAGCTTGTCATGTTTTTCAAACCCAACTTTTGAAATTAGACAATGGGTTTTAGAATTCTTCCCTGATTCAGAAAGTTGGAATCTAAAAGGACAGAACAAAAACCCTCCCTGAACTAATCAGCCCTTTCCCCTCTCTCCTATCGTGAGATCAGAAGAGAAAGATGGTGGTATGTGTGCCTCTGCCTCCCTGGCCCTGGTTTGTCACCAGAACCTTATAGCTCGGGCTGTTTCTTGAATGCTTTTTTTTGCAAACTCTTCTTTTCCTGGTTTCTGGCATGCTCTGTGCTGTCAGTCTTATTGATTAAAACCCTTGGTGGATTTCAAGACCTTCTCGCCCTGTATTGTCACAGATCTACTTAAAATGGATTTTCTCTCTTTGCCAGACCTGCATTTCTCAGTTGGTCGAGCAGATGCAAAGCAGGTGGTACTGAGATTTCAAATAGAAGCTCTTTCTAGTTACCGCAAGGATAAATGGTGGCATTGCAACTTTTGTTTTCTTGTTTCTTTATACTTTTACTTATATAAAAAATTCTTTATACCTTTCAGTGTGTAAGTTGCATTTATTGCTTTTAATAGAAGGATATTTGGCAGGGGTGACAATCTGAGACTTTGAATATCCAAGACAAAATGCTAGAAAGATGTGATAAATGCACTGCAAAGCAGAAAATGTGTGTACTCTTGGTTGCTTCTCCCATATTTATTTTCCATCTCTTCCTCCCAACTGTCCTTGGCATTGGAAAAAAATTCATGGAATCTGCTAAATTTGACCTCAACCCCTCTAGCTTCAGGTTTGGAACTAAAGACTTAGCAAGAGTCCACCAGAACATTTCTTACCCTGGTTTAGGAGCAAACAGGGATCTAAAATGGTCCTATCAGAGTGAACCTCAGGACTTTTTTTGGAGTGCTGGGATAAAGGCAGTATTTAATATTATTTTTTCAAGATGAAATATGCAAGATGAAGTATGTAAGAATGCCATTTTGTGCCAATAGATAAAGGTGACACATAGACAAGTGCAGAGGCCAGAGACTGTAGAGAAATTGGAAAGATTTTCAGAAGACATGCTGCACTTCTGGGTCAAAATGAACATAAACATAAGCCAGAACTATTACTGGCCTTTTCAATTTGGGGGGACAATGCATTTTTTAAATGCTTGAGTTATTTAGGGTCATATTTTATGTTACTTAAAATGGAAAACATTCTAACATGAGCCAGATTTTGCTATATAACAAAACACTCTAAAATTTGATGTTTTATTAAAAACAAGTAAAATGATTTATTACTACAGCACAACTGCCTGTGGGTTGGTGGGGATCAATTGATCCAGGCTCGGCTTTTCTGGGTTGATCATGAATCTACTGCATGTCAGCTAGTTTGCTTTCGCTTCTGTGGATAAACGGGGACTGTGCTTGAGTCTGAGCTGGGTTGAGTCAGTTTACCTGGGGCAGCTTCATTCCAAGTGTTCCTTTCTCCCTTGGGGCCAGAAGGCTAGCATAGGAGTGATTTTTTTCATGATATGGTAGAGGCACAAAATGAAAAGCAGAAACATGCACAGTCTCTTGAGGCCTAGGCTCTTTACTGGTTCATTGCTGCCTCATTCTTTTGGCCAAAGCCAATCACGTGACCACACTCAAAAGTCAACAGATGAGAAAGTAGACTTGACCTCTTCAGGAAGGAAATGAAAAGTCACATGGTAAAGGGCAGGGAAAAAGGAAGGGGTGAAAAATTGGGGCCAGTGATGCAGACTGCCACAATAGCTTATATATGACCCATGGATTTATTGTTACCTTAAGAGCTCAAGATAGTTAGAAAACTGGCTTGTAAGACTATGTAGGAAGTTTTTATGTCAGATATGGTAGCCATTTGAAACTACTTATGTTGTTAGCTAATCTATATGCATATTTGTGGTAATTTGTTTCTCATTGACGAAGTAAAAATTAATTTTGTATCATGCTTTGGTTTCTTTATAAGCTGATCTCTATTCAGACATGAATTAATCATACTCGATTTAAAATATTTATTTTCTATGCATATACTATTGATTTAATGACTGTAAAACCCAGCCATTTCCTTGGAAAAATGATGCTTGTGTGTATTTGTGATCTAACACTGCAACTTTATGTCTGAACATATTTAATTAGTTCTATTGGGAAAAGGCACAAGTAATAAAAGTCTGGAACCTTTCACCTTCCTCATTCAGTTTAGACTTGGGTACTCTACTGAGACTATGTGTATAATTCTAAAAATAATAACAACAGTAATAATAGCTAATGCTTATGTAGTGCTTTGTATGGGCCAGGCACTCTCCTAAATTGCTCTACATAAATGACCTCATTTAATCTCACATTATTATCTCCATTACACAGACAAAGAAACTGAGGTGCAAATTCAGATACATGGTAAATAGCAGATCTGAGATTTCGCAGTCTTAATCACGGTAAATATGTTAAAGTAATGTTGGAAAAACTCCATCATTGTACTATCCCACACCGTGATAGCCACAATAATATTCTTGTTTCTCAGGGCTGTGAATTTGTAAAGATTAGAGATGGGTTTGTTAATTTTTATATCCCTAGTACCTTGCACAGTGTCTGGTACATGGCAAATAAAATGAAGGTTATTCATAGCCATTGGATACAAAACTACATTTGACTACTATAGGAAAATAAGTAATTATTTGAATCTCCAGTTCATTTAAGCTCTTGTTTGCCATGCTTACCTTGTTATGTACCTAATCTGGGTTCATACTTTCTGTATTTTTGTGAGTAAATTCATTTCTCCTCCCCTTGAGATATAGAGTCCTAAATACTTAAATGATTTTAGTCTGCTGTTGACACCAGTAGTCAACAAAGCTCCTGTGACACAGATTATGATGACAAATTGGTCATGTGGAGTTTCTTCTTTTTCTGTTTGATGTTGTAAGAAAACATAGGCATTAGTCTAGAAATGAGAGTTCTTTGATCTAATTAATTATTCATTAAAACATTAAACATCAAATCTCTAACTGCTGTTAACTCTTCCGAAATATGTAAAGTCAAGGATAGAATGGTCATTCTTTTAAGAAGCCTGTCTGGATTAATTGAAGCCTTTCCCTTGTCTTCATGGTATTTTGTCAACTTTTATTTTTATTATTTATGCTCTTTAGGCATCTCCATTACTGTTTGGGGTAGGAATTTAAATTGCATTCCATACACATTCTGTACCATGGCATATTAGAAGTCCTGAATCTCCCAGAGCTGGAACAGAACTTAGAAATGGCTTAGAGTAAACAAATCATATCTTTTGTTTCCCTTTAATAGTAAGCGCAATGATTTATTGACTAACAGTATAACACAAATAGAGTTCACTTCTTATCTTTGATGCCAGATGCACAAATGTTGATGAATTAGACCTTTAACCAAATATCACCATTACACTTTTCTTGAGAGTGGAATTTCTGTCTTATTTATTGACATATAGCCAACACCTAATACGGTAGCTGGTGTATAACAGTTAGCAATGAAAAGATAGCTGAATGGTCGGATGAATATCAAAGAAGTAAAATTAACATTTTTATAAGATATACATTAGTGTCTCGATCACATGGAGATATTGGCAATCAATAGGCTAATGGCAACTGAAATACTTTTTTCTCACCCAAGGTAGTCACAACAGTGACTATTAAAAATAAAAGACAAAGCAAAAAAAGTGAAAACAGTGTGTTTTCAACCATCCATACCAGAAATTATACTTCTAAGTGATGGCTATCGAGGTAGCCTCCTCGTTTAATCCTACCTTGCTGCCCGTGTTTACAATGTTTTTGCAGTTTCCTTGGAAGAGCCATCACTCTCTCAGATATTCATTCAGATGCTTGTTAAAAATCATCCCCATTACTTTATGGTTACCATGCTTATATTTCATGACAGTGAAAAGATGACATCTGGAAAAACAAGAAGTGGCAGAGGTAAAAGTATTTACTCTTCGTCGAATTAATGAGATAATGTGGTGATCAGTTTGGGGATTTGATGACAAAACAAAAGTTTCCAACTATGTCTTAGGGTCTTCAACTACAGGACAATGAGAAAATATGCCATTTACAAGGCCAGGCCTCATCTGCATTTCACCGTAGATGACTACATTTTCAAAGGACTCATTCTTAGCTATTGCGGCCTTTGATTTATGTTCCATAATATTTAAGTAGGTGGCTAGATGGAAGAGTTGGAAGCATGCCTTGAACACCTGACTGTCATTTTGCAGCTTCTCACATGAACTGTCTTTTAAAGCAAGTACCATTATCCTGTGTACCTTCATAACAAGGACATTTTGACATTTTCCTAATAAATTATTGATAAGATCATTGAGAGACATAAAGAGCTATGTAACTGCTATTATCTAACTTTAAGTAGCTGTAGTTCATTTTTTTTAATGCCCGCTACTAC
Organism: Sus scrofa; assembly: GCF_054392235.1. Classification (NCBI taxonomy): domain Eukaryota; kingdom Metazoa; phylum Chordata; class Mammalia; order Artiodactyla; family Suidae; genus Sus; species Sus scrofa. The sequence goes on along the minus strand of NC_139387.1, from coordinate 93,736,977 downwards.
TGTATTTCTTAAGATCATTTAAATGGTGAAAATTCTCTATGTTCATTAGAATTTATGGCTAATGGGGTCTTTGGGTTTTTGAGGTTTCTATGGAAAGTATTGATTATCAAAGAGGAACTCAAAATTTATTTATATGAAATTTTCATTTTCTTTATCATAACTTCTTTAGAAACCCCCTTCCTTCTTATCTCAGGATAGGGATTATGTCAAAAGATCAAAAAATGCAATTTTCCATTTTGACTGTTGAAATCCTGGAATCATGGTTATTCTGTCAGTTATATCACAGTTGTATACGTCATAGCTATTGTTATAACTATGACAATTGTTAACAGCTTTTCTTCTAGGGTCTTTTTTTCCTCTTAAGCACATTTTGAAAATAGTTTTAAAGAACCATTCCCATCCTCTCATAGAAAATTATATTCTGTTCTACAGTTGGAACCATTCTCAGCCTCTCTTGAGTTTTACCACCCTAACTTTCCAGGTCCGAGGAATTTAGATCACACATTTGTGTGTCTCCTTGTTCATTCTGATGTCCTCTTTTCACCTCCACTAAGCAGCTGCCCACACTTGCCCAATGCTGTATTTCTATGTCTTCTTTTATTATGACTCTGCCTTCCCTTACTTTAAAATTGTTTTTCTACTTTTTTTAAAACCAAGAGCCTAAGATTTCTATAAAAAGACGGGGGGGGGGGGGATAAAATCTTCCGAGGATTAAGTGTAGTTAGGAACTGACCTAATAAATGCAACTTAAAAAATTCTGGCTAACATGGGAAAATGAAAAAGATTGTTTTTTATGATAAAATATTGTTCCCCTTACAATTCCTCCCCTGCCAAATATATGAGAGTTGTATAATAAAATAGAGAAAATAAAGTAATCCTTTCTCCTCAACACTGTCATCTTGTTGTTGCCATTTTAAGTTGTTGGTTTGCTTCTGACACTGGCAATAATCATTATGAGATGTATGGATTAGCAATAGAGTGACAAGAGCCAGTGAAAAGATTGCAGCCACATCAAGGAAAAGGGCTTCTAAAAGCTCTGCTATTTGCTAAAATAGGCTTTTGTTAAAATGGAAATCTCCAGTCATCTCTAAAATAATTGATTGGCAAATACAATGAGTGACCTAGCTGAACCAGAAAGAATTTGAAAAGTACCAACAACGAAATTATATCCTTTTAGCCAAATATGTTTTCTTTTCACTGAAATATGATTGACTCATAATAATGCTAATTATGCCTAATTATCATCTCAATTATTTTAGCTCAGCAGAACATTTCATTATTGTGGTGTTTATCAGTTATCCAATAATAATTTATATTGTTTCCACTTTTTTAAAAGAAAAGTTTCACTGGTTTAAACACACATCCATGGTTTGGTGAGATACATAATTATTGTTATTGGCTTTTATATGATTGTAGGCTTTTGATGAGTTAGGGAGAATAGCTTTCTCTAAGCTCTTCTATGATAAGTTCTATCAGGAGGCTACTTTCAAGGGCATAATGGGCCCCTGTAGGATTAGTTGGGGGAGTTGAAGTACTTTTTTGTGGGATGAATGTGGCCAAGGACCTGATAGGAAGCAACAAGAAGAAAAGGTTAAGGTACTACCATAGCCTCAGAGTTGCTAAAAAACAAACAAACATACAAAAAAGCAAAACCCACAAAACTTACATACTATTAAATGGGAGAATTCCTCCTTACATCCAAATCAAATCTTCAGCTGGTCAACCTTTGAATATCTCCAGATGTGGGAAGTCAATTGACTGAAATGATCCTTCCAGTTGGTGGAAAGTTCTTTTTTTTGAACAGAAATGCTTTTAGCTCTTCATCCTACTGCTCCCTCTTAGGGCCACACAAAACACATCTAAAACCTCTTTATATGACAGGCCTTCAATTTTAATAATGGGTCTTAACAATTGTAAAGCATTTGTGGGCTGACAAAGTGGCTTCCATATGTTATCCAATTTCATCTTCTCGCTGGCCCTGTGACATAAGCATGGTTATCTTTCATTTCACAGAACATTTTCCTCACTCTGCTGTCTCACCTTCACCTTACTCCAAAACCGTCTCACTCAACTTTCACATCACTCTTCTGTTCTGGCTGCTGCCCTCTGAGTTCTTCCTCTCCTGTCTGTTCCTTTCTGATTTAAAAGTGTTACTCTGAGCATTGAGTGTCCTGCTGTAGGCTTGGTCATCACAGCCATGTTTTAACATACTAAGATCGAAGACTGCTCTCATGAGGCAGTACTATACTGCGTTTGTGTTTTCAGCAAAGCCATCCTACAGGGGATTGATCTACCTTGAACTCAACTAAAAATTTTAAGAATTAACCATGTGGTTGCTCAGACACTTTCCTGCTGTCACCTACCCCCATTCTGTACTTGTGAAGGTGCATATTTGTTTTTCTATTTTTAAATTTTAATTCTAGGATATCACCAATTACTCCTGTGGGATCCAAACAAGGGCAGGGATGCCCTGAGCTCAAGTTCCTGCTATACCGTTAATTAGTTATCTTTCCCTCTCAGAAAATGGCAACCCCATCCTTTCAGTTGCTCAGGCCCAGAACCATGAAATCAGCCTTGACTCCACTCTCAAAGTTCCTTCTGGCTCAGCTTCAGATATTTCTGGAAGCTGATCATTTCTCACCACCTCCAGTGTAACCTCTTGGAGTCCAGTGCATCACTTCTTGCTTGGATTGCTGCAACAGCTTCCTAATCGATGTCCTCACTTCCCCATTTGCCCCTTTGTAGTCTCTGCTCTATACAGCAGGCCAGCTGATCTTTATAAATCATGTCAGAACATATTGTTCCTCTGCTTAAAAATTTCCAGCATCTTATCATCTAATGCATTGCAAAAGGTAAAATATTTAAGAGGCCTACAGTACCCCACACAGTCTGCTCCTTCTCTCGCACCCTGAGTCTCTCCTTGTCTCAAACTACTTTCCCTCTTTTTCACTCCATCCAACCCTGAATTCCTTGTGTTCTCAAACTCATTAAACCTGGTTTATGGTTTAGAACCTTTTAACTTGAAACCCTCTTTTACCCACTATCTGCTTGGCTCATTCCCTCATTGCATTCAGATCACTGCTTAAATGTCCTTTCTCAGAGAACCCTTCCCTAGCTGTATAGAATAGCACCTCCAGTCCTCAGTAGCCTGCTTTATGTTTCTCTAGAGCACTCTCCACTACCTGCCGTATTGCATTGTTGAAAGATAGACAGAAGTACTATACATTTTGAGTTTATTTGAGCAAAAATTGATTCAGATCAGGTGGCAGCAAACCAGACGTGGTTAGGAGCACTCCACTGACAGGAGCTAGGGGCAAGATACATAGGGAAGAGGCAGAAGCAGAGAAAGGAAATTATTTGATTGGCTATAGCTTAAAGCCTGGTTAGCTATTTGTGATTGATTGGCTTAGGGTTTGATTTTTCTTTTTTTTTTAACCTTGAGGCACTTACAGGCTTGGGTTTTAGTTTGCTTACATCAGCCACCAACGCACTGGAGCCACTTCAGTCTAATGGCCTCCTTGCTTGATTAATCTAACAACATAGTCATTTGGTTTCATTATTTATTGTCTATCTTCCTCAATTCGAACAAGAGTTCCTTAAGGCCAAGTCTGTTGTTTACTGCTGAATCCCAATCTCTAGAATAATGCCTGGTGCATAGTAGGTATACAACAACTACTTGCCAAATGAATTTTTCAGAATATTGTTACATGTCTGACTTTGGTTTGCTTGTTAAAAAAGAAAGAAAAAGAGAAAGAAAGAAAGAAAGAAAGAAAGAAAGAAAGAAAGAAAGAAAGAAAGAAAGAAAAACATAGAATACAAGGAGAAAGGTATTTGTATTCATTTCCTAGAGCTTTAGTAACAAAGTGCCATAGACTTGGTGGCTTAAAACAATAGAAATTTATTCTCATACAGTTCTGGGGTCCAGAAATCCAAAATCAAAGTGTTGGCAGGATTGGTTCCCTCTGGAGGTTCTGAGGTGGAATCTTTTATGCATCTCTCTCATAGCTCCTGGTGGCAGCTGACAATACTTGGTGTCCCTTGGCTTCTAGGTGCAGCCCTCCAATCTTTGTCCCCATCTTCATGTCACCTTCTCTGTGTCTTACCCTCTTCTCTTCCAAGAACCCTTGTCATTGGCTTTAGCATTCATCCTCATCAAAGATAACTTGTCTCAAGATCCTAATTCCATCTGTAAAGACCATTTTTCCAAGTACAATCACATTCACATTTTCTGAGTGGACATATCTTTTTGGGAGCCACCATTCAACCCACTATAGCACACGAAATAAGGTTTATAGAGGCTCTTTGTATAATTTCATGTAGTATTGATGTAAGTTATTATGTTAACACATTTCATCCTCTGAGATCTTTTTCATTGTCCCAGCCCATTAAATATGTTTGTTTAAATACTAATCCTAGTTTCCAAGATATTCACTGGGCTTCCTAAATCTAAGTCATTAGTAAAACTGTTGAATATGACTTCTCTATATTCATCCTGGTAATTGATGTAAAAGCCATATTGCATAGAGCAGAGCCACAGGCAGATCAGTGAGATCTGAAAGCTGGCTGTCCCTCTGACTAGCATGAAATGGTTAAGCGGTACCTTTGGGGTATTGGACTTTGTTCAGTTATGAATCTCCCTCAGGGTACTGCCATCTTTCTATTTCTCCACAGCAATGTTACAGTATTCTGTTGACTGTCTTATGGAAATACAGATATAGCTGGCTGAGCCCATTTCATTTATTTATCTGTTGCTTTACTCACCCAGTCATTCAACCAGGAATCACTGAGTGCCTACTAGGCGCCAGGCACTGCGTTGGCAGTGAGCTAAAGAGATAGTGTCCTTGTTCTGATGGAGTTCATTGTTGCTCATCTCCTGGTCTGTGAGTTTGACTTAGAATAAAAACTGTGTGTGTGTACTGGGGGGAGGGGAGCGGAAATGAAGTCAGCCAATCGTGACTTTGTTGCGGTCATCCTGGCCATCAGGGTTCCTTCTCTAGGTGTTTCCAGCCATCCCGATTAGCTGGTCTGTTCATTGATTCCAGCTTTCTCCTTATCTTGTTTAAAAAGTAGAAGTGCATTTGCTGGCCTACTGTCTTAGGATATTTAGGTTTCTCTGATTCTTCCGATTCTACCTTGTGGGGGTTGGTCAATCCCCTTGGATACTTGTCTTGGTCCTTTGAGGTATAATTCTTGCAAGACAGCAGACCTGAGCCCTGTAACAGGATCTGGATGCCTTTTACTATAGCACTCATATAAGTATTACTTTAAAGACAACAAGCACTGCTATAATTTATTCAGCAACTCCACTGGGCTAAAAGTTTAACATGTGTTATTTTTGAATAATTTTACAAATTTCTCCTATGAAGAAAGCACTTTATTTCTGCTTTACAGATCAAGAGGCTGTGGCAGTGATGCACTAAGTCACTTGCCCAAGGTTACAGAGCTAGTGATTGTCAGAGCCAAGTTCAACCCCGCCAGGCTACCTGCCTCCTTTCTTTGCCTTTGATCTCAGAGCTCCTAATTCCCTCCTGGTGTTCTTTTTTACGCATCTATGCTCCACCCCCTTCAGTTTGAAAATCCCCCACTTTCATATTACCCTGCTCTTCTTCCTCTTCATTATCCATCAACTTAGACCACCTGCCCAAGGCAGAAAGTTGCTTATTCCTGTCAGCTTCATGTTCCGAATAAAACTGTAAAAGCTTCCTTTGTTGTCCCTCACATTTTTCTCATCAAGCCTCAGTTCACTTGGGGCTTTTGCCTTTCTGACACAGTTCTTATAAGTCCATGTCTCTTTCATTTGGTTAAGAGCCCTTCTTACCATCTTTAGAATATTTCCATTTTAAAACCCGAGTGTCTCAGAGAATTGGCTTCTCCAGGTACTTCTTTTCTTCCTGATGGGATTTATCTGCAACTGTATGTCAGAATTACTTTCTTTTTTTTCCCTTTTCCTTTTTTTCCCCAGAATTTCCCACTTTTCTTGAGTTATCTCCCTTTACTTAGCACGTTACAGTCTCAGCATCACCTATGCCCCCAAAAAGTTTTATATATGTTTCATGGGTCAAGCACTGTGTGCAGTACAGAAATCTAAGAATCTGGCTTCTCAATCTCTTGAAGAAGATGTTATAATAAAACATGTCTGGCAGTATACACTGATATACATATTGTGTCAAATGTATATTTACTCATTAAATGGTGTAGAATGGGTTGGAAGAATAGATGTGGCCCAGAGCAGCTAGAGAAGCCTTCACAGGATAGGAGGGACTTGAAGGATAATAATAAAGTATATATAACTTTATAAATACAGTTAATCATCCCCACAACCCAATAAGCTGAGAACTTAGAGTATCCTCATCTCTCTGATAAGACAGTGGAGGTACACAGTGGAGGCTAAGAAAATTGTCTAAGGACACACAGCTTGTAAGTGGCTAAGCCAGGGTTTGAACTTTGGGAGTATGACTCTAGAGTTCAACTTTTTAACTGCCCAGGTCTCCTGGGGAAGCATCTAGAAAAAGAGAAAAGAGGAGAGAAGGCCTACCAGATGAATAATGTTCAGGATTGTTTGGGGTAACATTGAGAAGAAGAGTTTTGTTGAAGGACCTTGATTTTTTTTTTTTTTTTTTTTGGGCTGTGCCTGTAGCATGCAGAAGTTCCAGGGCCAGGGGTCAAACCTGTGCCACAGCAGTGACAATGCCAGATCCTCAACTGCTAGGCCACCAGGGAACTCCTGAAGGACCTTTACTTTTGGATGAGGGTTATGACAGCCTAGTGCTTTAATACTTGTAAAAACCACCTGAACCACAGCATGCTTGGAGATTTGAAACAGCACCAGATCTCACTGAAGCTTAGTTCTGATAACATGACTAGAGTAAAAAGAGGCGAGACTCATTCTATGAACTAAAATGAAAAAGTGGAGTGGCAAATGACAGCACAAAGTGTCAATAGATGTCCCTTTTAGCTAATCAGACACATTCAATGTGAAGAATCATTAGAACACATTTTGACATCTTGGGCCATTCTCATGCTCACAGGTAGCTGTGTTGTTAACAACATTGCCATTGAAAAGGATGAAAAGTAGCGCTCATCAACAGGTAAAAATAAAGCCATGTGCAGGGCACGGAATTTCTCAGGAAGGTGAATTTGTGGAAGATTCAAAGACACACACATCTGTTCTAGCACTTAATTATTAAATACCTTGTATGTGCAAACTTTTGACTTTGAACACCAGTTGGCTATACTCTCAGCTGGTGGGATAGTAGATCACCAGTTGCATCTACTATCAGTTGGCTATACTATCAGCCCCAATAGGTAACTCTGGAAAATACCACTTCTGTTGTGATCAACCTCTGTGTTTTGTTATGGAGCATGAAGTTACTTTCTAAGGATTTCTAAATACCAGGTGGCTGACTGGGTGTGATTATTAACAATCAAAGAATTCTGTTCACAAATGTAAGGGCTGCAGTCCTGGGAATCTGGCCAACTTCCAATTGGGTAATTACATACAGAAACCTTACTGAATCCCCCTCAGAGCTCTAGTTATGAAAGCAGCTTATAGGGTGATTTGTAATTTTGCCTGTGGCCAGAAAAATAGTGCAGTGAACCTAAAATAAAATAAACAGTAACTTCTGAAAGGATAGAAAGCAAACCATCGTACCTGCTATGGAAAGCTAATGGTCACCCGTAAAAAAGATTAGTGATGCAACCAAAATATAATGTAAATAATATTTTACCAAATACAGTCAATTACCAAACTAAAGCAATGTGTCTGGAGAGTGTTTCCCCAAATGTTTGTATCATTTATCCTGGAGATACTGTTTCTTAGGTGACAATTGGAGTCTGAGCCCTTTTAATTATTTTTGGTATGATAAAGCAAAAGAGTTTTTCTTTCATATATTATATCATATAAAACTTTCCATCCAGTAAATAAGAATTCAAATAACTTTTTGTTATCAAAAGATTTGATAATTCATGTTATTAGATCCCCAACAAAATTCCATGGTCTCAAGTCCCATATATGACCTAGTTAAACAGTAATTGGGCGTAGGATTTGGCAATCTGCATTTTTTTAAACGTTCCTTCTGATGGTTGTGATGAGCATCCAGGTTTGAGAACATCAAACCCTACTTAGCTTCTAGACAATTGCTTTCCTTATGAAGAAAATGTTTTTAAAAAGTATCTTGGATTAAAAGACTGATGGTGACCAGGATAACTTCCCACCCAAAGTAGAAGCAGAAGCTCTGGGGATGAGGGGCAGGGGCATCTGAAACCACAACTCTTTCTTTTGACCTAACCTCAGAATTGTGGAAGGTAGAAAATTAAAAATCTGATTAGTTCCTGATTATTTTTAGAAAAAGATCATCAACCACTGAGAAATCCTTGTTTCTTAAATGCTTTTTATAGTACCTCCTTGAAAATAGGTTACAGTCATTTTCAAAAATAATTTCTTAAAAAAAGCGTAAGTAGGGAATTGCAACATTTTTCTGCTAAAGTCTCAAAGGGAAACCAAGTAAACGTGCATCTGTTTTTCTTTCTGGGTCCATTTTTTGGTGTTCCCTCAGTGACAGTATATTTGTAGAAATGATGAACGCTTCCTAACTTAAATCGACTGTTTATTTAAAAAAGTTTACTTTTTGTGGCATGGAGAAACTCTAGTGTCTTAGGCTGCACCATGGCCGTCTCAATTCATCAGACCACCTATAACTCAAGAGAGTCGTGTTCATCCGATTTCGCCAGTTTATTGGCGATGGAAAAGAAAAGTTTATTCATCTTGTTGGGTTAGATGATCTCTAAGGTCCTTTCCATCTCTAAAATTCGATTATTCTCTTCCATCCCAATGATAGACAAAGTACAGAAATTTATCACATCTCTCTGGTGCAATAGAAACAAGTAGAATCCACAAACATTTTAATCCCAAAGTTTTGGTCTTCTCTTGTATTTCGCTGGTGAAGCACTTTATGCAATCTTAATTTTTTTATCAGTAAAAAAGTAGAAATTCATCAGTAACAGTGGTTACAATCAATATGAAGGTGCTGACGGGTGGTGGTAAATAATAGTCTCATTACTATTATCTTGGGTCTTATTCTGAGCCGTTGGTGAATAATGTTTGCAATAAATAAGATCCTCTAGGATATTAAATTATATGAAACCTATGGAATATCAAATAGCTGTGGCTCTCTCTTTGGTATTCCTATAATTTTCATGTATCTGTTAGTAGCTCACTATTTTTCGGGCTTTTTATGGTTGTTGTTGTTAGGTGTCTGTCTCACATACTGGACCATGAGCTCTTTGAGGATCAGAACTATTCATCTTTTCATCCCCAGGACACAGTGCAATTCTGAGATCATATTTAGTTGGCATTTGATTGGATGTTTCTTGAATATTAAGTTTAGCTTCTCTCAAATAACTGCATAATTTCATAAACTCCAAAGGCAAAAATCTTTCTGCAAAGTCTTTGATAAAGCCCGAAAAGAAGCTAGGAGAACCTCAAGTGCCCAACAAATGTTAAGAGAAGAAAGCCGGAACATTCACTTATCAGGCCAGTGTTTTCTTGCTTCTGTTTCTAGCAGGGATGGGTAGATCAATTAAGCAATCATTATATTTCACTTCAGTTTAGTGTCTCTTAGTGCTTAGATCAAATGACACCATGTGTAACACTGATGCCATGGGAGAACTTCTCCCTAAGCCAGGATTTGGGTTCTCAGTGGGTAGCCTTGGCAAGATACTTAAATAGCCTGAACCTCAGTACATCTTTTGAAATGAAAAGGTGAAATTAGATCCATAGTTTTCTAAAATCATTAATAGTGGAATCTCTTCTATCTTTAAACACATGCTTATGTGAAACCTTTTGTGTGTAAAAAGGATAAATACAGTGCTATTTAGATTGAAGGAGGAGTGTTTAGTTAAGATATTAACTCACTTGCACTGTACCAGATAACCCCGAATCTTAGTAATATAACAAAACAGTGTATTTCCCATTCACATAAAGTCAATTTATAGCCAAGAGCAGGGGTTGAGGTGTGAGATCTCGCTCCAGATGATAGAGAGTGTCTCTGCCACCTTTAGCATGGGGGCTCTCAGGTCGAGGTTTTGACACCAACTGGAAAATGAGAAAAAGAGAGAGGATTAACCAGGGAGGTTTTTTTATGTTCCAGGCCTGGAAGCAGGCCCCTCAATTCCATCACATCTAATTGCAGGGGAGGCTGGAGAATGTGATCTTCCTCTGTTCTTGGGACAAACAATAAGAAACAGGTTTGGTAGCAGACGGGTAGGCTCTGCCGCAAAGAATGGGATCTGGCACCCAGGAGAGTTTGCCTAAGACTGTGAAGAGCAGTCTGTAACCTCTGAAGCAGGTGTACCCTACAAGCCCTGCAGCTTAAATGTGCTGTAATTATTCCCACCACTGTGCTTGATACATAAGATGTTCAATAAAATACTTCAGTTTTCCTCTATCTTTGAAAAAGAGATTTTAATTCCCACCTGGAGCAGCAGTTATGCAAGCCGTGCTTTGGTACCTCCTTTCTGTCAGCTCTGGAAATGCATTAACACTCCAAATAGTTCAAGTGGCCTTGAATTTGGGTACTTGCACAGTGTAAGTTTGAAGAACTCCCTTAATTCTGGTTTGAAGTTGTGGGATGGGTTTAGCTGTCTTTTGTTCATGTGAAGAAGGAGGCAGAACACATAAATGTGAAGAGTTTGACTCAATCAGATCAGATCAGGATTCAAATCCATGTGATGCCAGAGATACCAGTTCTTCCCATGTTGAACCATTATTGCAAGCTATTGGCAGGATCTTACACTACCCAGGCCTGGCTGTTGTCCCCTCATGGATCAGCGCTTTCATCCCTCCTCCTGCCAAGACATGTCTTCCCCATGTCTCTCATCATTTGTGCTTTCCTTATGCAAGCTAACTGCACTCAGAATTTTGGTTATCATCTGATAATTTCCAAAGCTCTTCATTCAGTGCAGGCTTCTCTCTCTATTTCTGTAGATCTGTATTTCATAGGGCCATTTGTGTATCTCAGTATCATCTCAAGTTTAAAATGTCCAAGACCAAAATCCTATTCTTCACTCTCTTAAAACTCTTCTTTTGGAACCTTGGATGTCTTGGAAAATGGCACCATCATTCACTAGTTCATCCAATTCAAGTTCAGGAATTGTAGTCTGTTCCTCCTTCTTTTTCATATTCTTCCAATCAGAATACTCACAAAGTTGTATAATAACCTATGTCTTCTTAAAAGTTTTTCAGATTGCCCCCCTTTCCCTTTTTATCACCATAGGAGCCACAGTGCCATCACTGGACTCAGCTAGACTATTTCCACAGCCTCTTAGTTGGTGTCCCAGCCTCTGGTCTGTAGTGCATCCAGTTACTTAATATACACTCCCCTGTGCCAGCCTTTTGCCCGGCCCTTGTCATCTAACTTCTACCAACTGTCTGTCTTCAAGTATTGCCCAGATATCCCACATGAGCAATTTCCTATAAATTACTTTTCCTCCTCTAAATACTCTGTGCCTCTGGTGCCTCTATGCCAGGAGCTAGAAACAGACACAGACAATAAACAAATGGACATGGATGTGTTCCAATAAAACTTTATTTACAAAAGTAGATGGGGGCCAGATTTGACCCAGGGGCTGTAATTTATTGATTCCTGCTCTCCATCTTTGTATTTGTTGTTCTTTCTGCCTGGAATGCCCTTCTGTCCTCACGGCACACCTCATGGTCTACGCCTCCACCTCTGATTTTTTACACATTTACATAACCATTCTTCCTTTATGAAGCTACCCTTGTATAATGATCATCCCCAGAGTATATTATACATAGAATCAATTCTCATTATTTGCTGTAGGCATAATCTATAAAGTTGCCTCAAACACTGAATTCACAAATACGAAACTATTGTTCCTGGGGAAGGTATAGGGTTAGGTTCCGGAGAGCCTGCAGTCCCAACATTTTCACTAACCAGTCAATACCAAACCTTGTTTTATGGGTATTTCTGTCTAAAGACACCTTATATAATATATATTGTTTATACATTGTTGGTTTATTAACATTGAACTCACAGCCACCAACACTATAATTCATGCCTAAATGAAGCTTATCTGAAACACTTATTTTCTCCAGAAGGCTCATCACAGCCTTCTTGTGCTTAGGATCACTAGATAGCACTATAGCACTACACTTAGGGGGCATTTTAAAAATCAAAATCACCAAGAAAAGCACACAGATTTGAAAAATGTGGCACTAAACTGACCATTAAAAACAGCAGCTGTTGGTGCTGTGAGAGTGGAGACAAGAAGGCAGAATGTTCTTCCTACCTCAGACTGTTGCTGAGAACACGCCCATCAGGCAACTCAAAATTTTCACTGCCCTGTACATGTCTGTGAATGACCACGAAAGCGCTGTGAGTATTGATTTTGGGGTTATGAATACATTTTAGAGAAAAGAGGAATTTGCAGATGAGGAACTGGTAAGTAATGAGGATTGCCTGTATCTCTACAACAGAATCAACAGGCTGGGATAGCTAGGTCCTGGTAAACTAGGTAATCTTTTTTCTTCTTCCTTTCTCTGTGGGCTTCCTGCTCAAATGAAGATTTTGAATATTTGTATGAATGAATGAAGAGAGGAAGGAATGACTGAATGACTTGAAGGAAATATATTTTGTTTAATATTTTCAGGACAGGCTTTATACATCAGGAAAATTTTTTTTAAATGTTGCCTTCCGGCTGGATTAGCAATGGGATCCTGCTGTGTAGCACTGGGAACTCTGTCTAGTCTCTGATGATGGAACATGTAATGTGAGAAAAAAGAATGTATGCATGTAAGTATAACTGGGTCACCATGCTGTACGGTAGAAAAAAATATACCAATAAATAAAAGATAAAAAAAAAATCAGAGAATGCCAGCTTAAAAAAAATGCTTTTTTCAGCATTTGCAAAGTGATTAGGAATTCTACTGCAGCACATAGGAAATAAGGTTGTTTTCTTCGTATTTAACATCTTCATTAATGTTCTTCAATAGGCAGTAAACAATAAAATAATGAAATCTACAGATGATACTAAATTAAGAGGTGTTGAAAACACCAGTGAGAGTACTGTTGCCGCTTAAATGCACTTAGAGAAGTAAAAAATGTGAAGTAAATGAGGAATGATGCAACTGGAAAAATACAAACTAGAAAATCTAGCCAAGCAAATTCTAAATGTCCAGGAAGACAGGACACTACTGCTTGTTAATTTTAAATTGCCTGCGTATTTATTCACTCAGCAGGCATTTATTGAGGGCCTACCATGTGCCTGATTTAGTGCTCTGCCCTGGGCTTCTCACAGTGAGCAAGACAGTTGAGGCCCCTGCCTCATGGAATTTGTATTCTAGTGGGGAAACAGAGAAGAGGAGTGAACAGTTAAGCCTCTCTAAGATAACTGGGAGGTGAAACTAGAGTTGAGACACGTGGGATAAGTGGAAGAGTAAAGGGGTGGGTGTGCTACAGAGAGATGGCAAACAATGGCAAAGTTTACTCGTGACCAGTGTGGGAGTAGGCAGGGTGCAGGTGATGTGGTGGCCTCCGAGAATCGTGAAGGAAGTTGGATTTTATTCTAGATGCCAAGGGAAGCCATTGAGGAGTTCTAAGAATGGTAAGAACTATCATTTGACTCACACTATTGGATTGATGTAGGGCAAACATAGCAAGGAGTTCCGTTAGGAGATTGTAGCAAAATTCTGGCAAAAGAAGATGGTGGCGTGGACCAAGACACAGAGTGGGAAGTTTGGGAAGAATCGGGATCTATTTGGGGTGAAAACTGGAGGGACTTGCTAATGGATTGGCCAAGAGTGGGGAAACCATGGAAGGACAGGAAGGAGTCAAACTTTTTGACTTGAGTAACGGATGGCTTGAGAAACCAAGAGCTGGAGCTGTTATTGAATTAGGGAGGCCTAGAGGAGACACAGTTTAAAGGAGAGGTGGATAGAAATTAGTACATTGTAGATATATTAAGTTTGTTGTACTTATCAGACATTCAAGCAAGACTTCGTTGTGATTTTAGGCTGTGTTTTCCTGATAGCTGATGATGTTCAGTGATTTTTCATGTGATCCTCGCCCATTCAAGTATTTTCTTTTGTAAGGTTTCTGCTTAACACCTTTGCCCATTTTTATTGGGTTATTTATTTTTGCTAATATTCAAAATTGTTTTTGCTTCCATGATCATAAGGGAAGATGGTTTTTAGTCTTCTTTTCTTTAACGTCTTTTTTTTAACGACTTGATGAATTTTATTACATTTATAGCTGAACAATGATCATCACAACCAAATTTTATAGCATTTCCATCCCCCCACCCCAACCTGTCTCATTTGGAAACCATAAGTTTTCAAAATCTGTGAGTCAGTATCTGTTCTGCAAAGAGGTTCATTGTGTCCCTTTTTCAGATTCCACATGTAAGTGATAGCATTTGTTGTTGGTGTCTCATTGTCTGCCTGACTTCACTTAGCATGATAATTTCTTGAAAGTCTTTATCTAGTTTTGGTATCAGGGTGACGCTGGCCTATAATTTGCCTATTGACTTTCATAATGTATCCTTGGGTGAGTAGAAGGTTTTAATGTTATTGGTGCCCGGTATACCTTTTTTTTTTTTTTAAATTATGGTCAGATTTCTGGTTCTGTATAAGAAATCTTTGCCTATCTCAATGTAGAAATTTGGGGAGGGTGGCACTTTTGGAGAGGGCATGGAGCTCGCGCCATACCTTGCCCTAGGCATCTTTTTTATCTGGCTGTTCCTGAGTTATATTCTTTCGTAATAAACTGATAATCTAGTAAGTTAATATTTCTCTGCATTCTGTGAGCTGCTCTAACAAATTCATGAAACCCAAGGTAGGAGATGTTGGAACCTTAGATCTATAGCTGGTTGGTCAGAAGCACATGTAACAATCTGGACTTTGAGTTGGCATGTGAAGTGGGGTGAGTGGCAGTCCTGTAGGCCTGAAACCTTAACTTGTGGGATCTGATACTATCTCCAGGTAGGTACTTCAGAACTGATTTGAACTTGGATTTCCTGTTGTGGTGCAGGGAAATGAATCCAATTAGTAACCATGAGGTTGTGGGTTCAATCCCTGGCCTCGCTCAGTGGGTTGAGAATCTGGTGTTGCTGTGAGCTGTGGTGTAGATTGCAGGTGTGGCTCAGATCCCGAGTTACTGTAGCTGTGACGTAGGCTGACAGTTATGGCTCTGATTTGACCTCTAGCCTGGGAACTTCCATATGCTGCAGGTGTGGCCCTAAAAAACAAAACAAAACAAAACAAAAACCAAAAAAAAAAAAAAAGATTCGAACTGGTGTCCAAGAATTGGTTGTTTGGGAAGCCAGCCCTGCACATTGGAAATTGGGTCCAGAAATTTTTACTATCTATCTATTGAGACTTAGTTTGTGAGCTAACATACAGTCCGTCCTGGAAAATGTCCTGTGTACATTTGGGAAGCATGTGTGTTCTGTTGTTGTTGAATACTTCTGTATGTCTGTATGATCTAGTTGATTTATTTTATTATGTAAGGTCTCTGTTTCCTTAATTAGCTTCTGCCTGATTGTTCTACTGATTATTGTGAATGGGATATTGAAGTCTCCAGCAATTATTATGGAACTGCCTATGTTTTCCCTTCGATTCTGTCAGTTTTTGCTTCATATATTTTGATGGTCTGTCATTAGGTGCATAAGTATTTATAATTTTTCAACCTTCTTGCTGTACTGAACCTTTTATTGATATGTAATGTCCTTTGTCTCTTTTTTTTTTTTTTTTTTGTCTTTTTGCTATTTCTTGGGCTGCTCCCGCGGCATATGGAGGTTCCCAGGCTAGGGGTCCAATCGGAGCTGTAGCCACTGGCCTACACCAGAGCCACAGCAACTCGGGATCCGAGCCGCGTCTGCAACCTACACCACAGCTCACGGCAACGCCGGATCGTTAACCCACTGAGCAAGGGCAAGGACCGAACCCGCAACCTCATGGCTCCTAGTCGGATTCGTTAACCACTGCGCCATGACGGGAACTCCTGTCCTTTGTCTCTTGTAACCTTTTTTAATTTAAAGTCTATGTGTCTCATGTTAGGAGGGCTATCCCTGCTCTCTTTTAGTTGGTTACTCTGCATGGAGTATTGCATGTGCGTCTCCTGTAGACAGGATATAGTTGAATCATATGTTTTCACCCATTCTGCCAATCTTTGTCTCTTGAAAGGAGAGTAGGAACTTCCTCAGTTTCTACTCTGTGCAGTCAATGTGCTTGGCTCTGGCAATAAATCCATAAATGAGATAAAGACAGTCACAGAATTTATGACTTCAGAGAATTTATGTGTTCCAGGAGGTATACAGTCATTAAAACACAATCACACAATTAACTTCTTACAGTTATATAAATCCTACAAAGGACAATATATAGAAGAATGAGACTCAGAATGACATACTTGAGATTAAAATCAAGCTTCAAGCCCTAATTAATTATTTAAATCTGGAACTGACAAAAAAGTAATAGTGTAAATGTTCCTGTCTCTCCATGACTCTACTTGATGTGCAACTTACATGTAATTTTTTGATGTATCACTATTCCTCTTAATGATTAAAATACATTAAGAAGCCATTTAAATGTTTAGAAATAGACCACAAAGGATATACCAGTAATGATAACTTTTCTTAGAAACAAATAATATTGCCCTATTTAATACTTGACTCCATCACAAGAACAGACACTTTGTGCTCTTTTTAACAGCTAGATTATAGGTATTAGAAATGGAAAAGGCAGAATTGGCCACAAAAGTCAATCCTCCCCCCACCCCACCCCCCTTAAGAAAACGTCTAAATCTCCGGGAGCCTGTCTGACCTCCTCATTTTGGTCCACCACTTTAGAATGATTGCATCAGCTCGCCCATTGTGTTGGGCGGTGATAAGCACTCCTAAATGTAGCCCACAGGAGGTAGCTGTAGGAAGGCAGGCTACTTCCCAAAGCCCTGTGATTGTCTCAAGTGCTTCTATGGACTGGCCAGCCACATAATTATCTGATTACTTCCTTATCCACATTTTTGAGTTTTAGTTCTCTTAGCTAAAAGTTAGTGTAACTTTTAAAACTCTCTGAGATGTGATTATTTAAATACATTTAAGTGGATTCAATATCGACAACCTCATTATACACTGTTCCAAATCCATTAATAAATTAGCCATAATTCAGCTGGCTTCTATATATTAGAGTTTTTGCTAAAGGTGCTGTAATTGGAAGAACACCATCAATTGCTTGATTTATAAAGATTTTAAAAAATGCTTATAATCGGAAACCAAGTAGCATTAGTTGGGAGTGTTATTGCTCAATTCATTCCTGGACTCTCATAATTAAACACAGCTACCTGAAATAGCTGGTTATGAGCTGCAACATGAGGAAAAGATAAATGTTAAATTGACTCATCAACTCATGTGATGCAAACTGATTAGTTAACATATTTTTAGGAATTTGAAAAAAACATCTCGTTGGAAGAAGAGGGTTGAGGGTGGCCATGGCCATAAGTAAGAAACTCTAATTTTCTCCTTCAACATAAGCTTTGTGAATAGTTTTAAAAGCTCCAAACATCTGGAATTAAAAAATGGGCTTTGATAAAGGTGGCAGGTGCTGGAAGCCGGTGATGTGACAACTCGGGGAGATTTTTGTCAGGCCATGCGATTTTATCACAAAAGCCTATGGCCTGCAAAGGAGGGCAGGTTTCCACGTTTCTGTTTCGGTCAGCTCTTTGCATTGTTGATTGATTCACTGTAGTGCTGTTGTCAGGATTTTGTCAATAGTCACAAAGATCTCATGACTGGCATTTTGCCTTTTTAAAACCATCCCCGTTGCTGTTATAGAGAATTGGAATCTAGAAGCCTGGTGGGACAGGTTGGTGCCTTTTTATTATTATTTATGAATTCATCAGAAAGGAATATTGACCTCTAATTAAAGCCAGAAAATTACTCCTGGAATAAACTGCTAAAGGTTAGTCTCTTTGCATAGAGCTTGCTATGTGTCTCTTGTACCTCATGTTATCGCCATTATAAATAAGGCAGCACTCAGCCTATTTGTAAGAATAGGTGAAGATATTGAATCATTGTATTAGTTCTTGCTTTTTGTATTGAATTTCAATTAAATGTTTCTAATGCTTTTTCCATTCCCAATGTTTTTCTTCTGAGTGTAGGAAAAAAAATGCTCTGTAATTAAAAACAATTAGAATGTGCAATTTTTTTTTCCTTAAGAAAAGTAATATGTGTATTTTTGGTCTAAGGAAATTAAAATGGCAAAAATGCTTTAGAACCTGCTTTCCTAACAAAAGAGAAAGTTTTTCCTCCCAATTATAGGAAGGTCTAGAAAAGCATTTGTCTATTTTAGATTAGGAAATCAAAGTGAATCAAAATACTGTAATAATCAAAAGAAATAATCAAAAGAAACAGCCTCACTTGAGATTTTGGCACAGTGAATAGATATTTAAATATTTAACAACTCTTTTTATCTTTATCTGTTCACAAGTTATAAACAGGAATTTGGAATGAAATGAAAAAAAGCCGCCTATTGACTTTGAAATTAAAGTAGGTATTATGCCCAGGTATTGAATAATTTGCCTTTTCTCTCTCATAAGGATCTCAGTGACATGAGCACATAATCCCTTGCCAGGGTTAAATTAATTGTGTGCCTAAGAAGATTTTCATCATGCTGTATTGATGCTAAATACTCAGTTATATATTTAGATTATTGGGCAAGTTTTGAAATTTATCAACCCTGAAAAAATATTTTGGAGGTAATTTCTGAAATCTTCTTATTTATTAAGTTAACAAGTAAATTTAAAAATTACCAACTTTCTAATTAGGCCTTTCCAGCAGAGGTTCTCAACTGCGAGTGATTCTGGCAACATCCAGAGACATTTTGAGCGTCACTAGTGGGGTAGGGGTGCTACTGGCTTCTACTAGGTGGAGACCAGAAATGCCGTGAACATTTTACAATATTTATAAGACAGCCTTTAACAACAAAAAATAATCTGGCCCAAAATACGAATAGTGCAGGGGTTGAGAAACTCTAATTTAGAGAAATATGATAAAATGTTTTTCAGTGTTAAGAGTGATTCAGCACAAAAATTTCACATGGGGAAATACGAGTTAAAATAACCATGAGATGTCTTTTTCCATCTGAAAAGCATACATCAGAGGAACTAATAACACTCAGTTCTGGCAAAGATGGTAGGAAACAGGTACACTCATGCATTGCTGATGGGAGTAATTTGGCAAAATCTACTAAAAATAAAAGCATAATTTTTCTTTCACTTATTAGTCCTTCATTTGAAAATATTTGTATACAAAGATTCGGACTTTTTGTTATAGTTAAAAAATTACTGGAAAAAACCCTGAATATTAATAGATATGGGAGTAATTTGTGGTATATCAATAACATAGTATATTACATACTTAAAATACAATGTGTTAGATTTCTATATATCTAAACATGGATAAGGATATCCATGATGTTTTATTAGGTGAGAAAAATCAGTTTCATAATAACATGTGTATTACGAGCTTATTTTTGTAAAACAAGCAGCAATGTCTTCTGTACATTTGCATTTTTTAATGAGCGTGTAACAGTCTCTTTAGCAGCTACTTAACTTGGTTATCTTAATGGAATAGATAAAAATGAAGGTGGCTGAAGTTTAATTATTAACTTCCCCCTTTTCTCTCTGCTTTTCATTTCCAATCTTAATCTTAATTTCAACATTACTTTTGTAATTTACAAACAGTTTAACAAAGAAAACCTTAAGGAAAGTTTGTGTCATTCTTCAGCAACTGTTTTATGTTTAGCATACTTGTCTTGTAGGCCTCATGGAAATTTATACCTGAGCATAATTACAAGAAGGATATTGGATTTTGTTTTTGTTTTTAGCAGGTGAATAATGCTGAAATTTAAGGTTTTCTAAAGTGCATCTATGTCGGTACTTCTTTTTTGTATACATGGCAAATATTTTATTCTACCATTTATGGTAGGATACAGATTTCATGTGATAGAAATTGCCTGCATTAAGAAAATTGTAATAGAGTATCATGAAATGATGGCCGACAACGAAGAGGAGAACTGGGAGCTGCAGAGCTGCTCCCTGGCTTGGGCCCATGGGTGGGCCATCCCGAGCTGCCCAGGGACCTGTGGAGGAAAGGGCACTGTTGTTTTCCAGGAGTCAGCCTCAAAGGTTAGGAACCTTCTCTGAGTCTTTTATCATCTCTATGTTATGGGTAGTTTCGGCATCTCAATAACATAGAAGTTGTTGGAGATGAGACTTGATTTAGTTACAGTTTGAGAATAATGTTGAAATGACTTCCTCTACTTGAAAATGACATGTGAACACTTCGGTGTATAAATTATGGTGAAAATACGGCATTGGCTACTATCTAGAAAGAGAAAGAACAGTGAGAAAATATGAGGGTCAGCACCGTCTTTAGAATTTAAGTGTGATGGATACTGAAATCACAACCGGAAAAGTATTAACTGACTCTCTGACTCCATTCACAGCTCCTCCCCCCAAAAAAATCAGGCAGCAGTGTGGATCCTAGTCTAGCCAGTTCATATGTATTAACTGTTTTAATTTTATCACAATTTAGTGAGTCATATGCTATTTTAACCTCATTTTACGTATAAGAATACAGACACAGGGAAATTCGGCAACTTGCCCAAAGTCACACAATGTCCATGTAACATGGCCAGAATGCTGGCCAGGGAAGAATGACTCCAGGGCCATTGAAAGTTTAATGGAAATTCAAGACTGTGGAAAGAGAAGAATTTTATTATTTTCTTCTAAAGATGATAAAAAGAAAAACCCAGACATCCTAATTCAACAGATTCTTAGCTTTCTTAATCAGTATTTGGTAAAGATGACCCTTGTGAATTAATTTGAGAATTGACATCACCTACTGTGGAGGTTGGTGTTTGATGTTTCACTAGGAGCTGTTGATAATTTTTAAGATGGCATTTATTTTTGCCCAGTAAGTAAAGAATAGAATTTCTTCAACGTCTCCTCTTCTTTCAAATAAGTATGTCTATGTACATATATTCATGTAATTAATTTGCCTTGGAGGTCTGTTTGTAGGCAACACAACCTGCTATAAATAAAAAATACTGAAAATTTAAACCATTTGAACCAGAATCCAGCTTTTCTGGCCTGGTGATTCTGTGACTACAGTTATCATGAATGCAGTTCTATTACCATTTAATATCTCATGTACATGTTCAACTGAATTGTGACACCAATACATCACAGAATGCAGGTTATTAGGTGAATAAAAATAAATAGTTTGAGAGTACGTTCTCACATTTGAGGTTTAATTCTCTCTCTGCTGGGAGTGTTATATTGAGAAGGACATAGTTTGCAATCTTTCCGCCTTTGCAATTACAGTTCTCGATTTCTGTCCTCCCCCTGCCTTTATAATTTCCATGTTCTTATACAATTCTTCAGCCGTGAAGCCTACCACTAGATGACTGACTCTGGGGGGGCAATTTTGTATCTAAGTTTTCTCGCCACTAGTGACTCTTTTTTTCCCTTCTCCTTTTATTGCATAGATTTTTCACATAGCTCACAAACCACACATCCCAAAGTGGAAACACTGGTATAAAGTCCATTTTTCGGAGGCTGAGCACCCCCTCCTTTTTTTGCCCCCAGCAACAGAAAATTCAAAATGTGAAGAACTGTAACAACGTATCCACTGCTTTTGATGAACAAACACTTGTACTGACAAGGTGAAAGGATGGCGAAGTGTGAAGGTCTTTGAGCTGGAAGATTGCTGACAGTTGAGGTTATCAGAGACGGGAATGAACGATGAGGTGGGGGAGGTGGTGGGGTCTCTCATTCCTAGAGATGGCTGCCACAGGACAGACGCCCTCGGGCCAGGCTCCCTCAAGGATAATTCTTCATGAAGGCGCCTGGCGTGATGGGGGGTGGGTGGGGTAATATCTGCTAGTCCTTCTTAATGCTTTCCCAGAAATAAAATCTAGCCTGAGGAAGAATCAACACGGAGGTATTATTACACCATGGGGTTTTCCCTAACGAGGGTAATGTCTTTGGGAACAGTTAATCCTATTGAACCAGTGTACTTCTCTTTTTTCATCATAACAATCTTTCACCTACTAGATGGAGAGGGTGAACAATGTTGAGTAAGACATGGCTGGCACTTATTGTCCAGAGATACATGATCAATTGATTATGTGGAGATAAGCATCCCCAGAGCTAAGTCTAGAACAAGTCAGATTGAAGTAAGAATTGTTATGGAGTATATAAGTTATATGAAATGGAAAGAGAAAAAGGGGAGAAAATCTAGGAGTAGCTCATGGAGGAGGTGGCATGAGAACAGGGCTCTTAAAGATGCTTAGGACTTTGACAGCAAGGAAGAGAGGGATGTGTGGGAGGAGCGTTGAGTAAAAGCAGAATGCAAATTGTATGAAGTGACTCTTTGGAGATGGTAGGAATAGAGATCATCAAAGAGGCTGTAGTGAGATTTGGGATTTAGTCTTGGAAGACTTGGTGCCTTTTAATCCTTTGCTTTAAGGGAAGGAAACCTTGTTGCATAATGCATTGCCTGGCACTCAGTAGATGCCCGCTATGTGTTTCTGAATAAATATCCAGTTCTCTGTAACCTAAAGAGTTAATTCCAGTCTGGCTGTGAGCTCAAGTTTATGTTGGCAGTCGTCACTTATGTCCATTGTCGGTGTAAATTTCCATCATTAATCCAGTTTTCAGCAGTATGTTTCCTGATTTTTAAATCTTATGCAGAGTGGAACATTATCCTGTGACACAGCATTGTGCACATGGTTGTAAATATGGAATAGGTAGCACTCGACTGAAATGGAATTAACACAGTCCCCCACTTGTTTGGCCAATTTGAAGGAGATAAAATACTTCTGTATCTGGCAGAAATGCCCCCCAATGCTATAACTCTTGGCATTTAAAAAAAACTGATGAGAGGTGGCCTGGCTACTCCATCTTTTTCATCCTCTCCATCTTGAACATCGGATTGAAGGGAAAGCAGGCTCTGAATAAGGCAAAACAAATCATGTCAGTGTGATTGATCGTGGCCGGGCTTGGCACACCCCAGGTGATTGTGTTGAGTAGAAGAGTCATCAATTTGCTCCCCCAAAAGCATGTGTGGTAGTCATAAATATTTCACAAAATGTAGGGTGGCATCTGCCTTTTTGTTTATTGAGAACAATGCCTGCTAGAATGTTCCTCTTCCAGACAGTTTTTCCTAGTTCTGACCTATGAAAAACTTACCTACCATTGGGAGGTGTTGCTATTTGTTTATTTCCTTTGAATTTTCATTTTGATTTTTGATAACTGCATATTTTCCAGAGGCTGAACTATTTTTTTTTTGTTATGCTTTTTGTGGGAGGCAAAAGAAAAATACACATTCTTGGTTACAGGTTTGAAGTAGCAGTTTTAAAGGGCAGACTCATTTTTCATGTATTGGTATTTTGCGATTCAGGAAAGAGAAGCTGAGGTCTTATAACACAATCGAGAGAGATCAATGTACACTTTGGAAATTTTGGTTGGACTCCCGTTACTTTTGTACGTTTTCACAATACTTTATATTTTAAAAGTGCTTTTATATATATAACCTTTTATGGTGATCACAAAAGCCCTGCACGGAAGGGTAGAAATTTTTTAAAAAAATTTTTAGAGAGGCGCAAACCAAGCCTGAGTTGATGCACAGCTAGTTAGTGGCAGAACTAGGATTAGAACAGTGACCATCCTTATAAAATTCTTAAAATATACACAAAAAAGGAGCCTTTAAAATGCAGCATCTTTTTGCCTGGTAATTTTGTTATGTATGGAGCATTCAAATGTCAATGGAGATTTAAGATCATGGTTGGTTATGAATGTTGTTGTTTATGTATTTTTGCCCTCTTTGCAGTTAGGAGACCTTGGGGTGGGAGCAGAGGAAGTGAGTGATTTGTTTGTGGTCAAAGATCGAGCCATGGGAAAGAGACAAGGCTCCATGTATTTTTAGGCGCATCTTAGGTCATGCTGCAGTTGAAGCCTCTCCCTCTTAATCCAAGTAATGAAACTGCAGAGGTGACTGTGCACTAGTAATCACCCAGCGGGTCTGTAGGTGAACTCTGCTGTCATTGTCATGTGCTGGAAATGCAGCTCCTACCCAGCTTGCCTTAGCGAGCCCCATCCATTGTTAACAGTACGGTAACTCTAAGTCATCATGAGGCCAGGCTGCACTCAGTGCTGTTTCCAGTAGAGAGGAGTTGTCGCCTGGCTCCTGATTGTACACACTAGCAATAAGTTTTCTTTTAAAAATTTCCAGGAGTCCTGTTGTGGTGCAGCAGAAATGAATTCAACTCGTATCCATGAGGATGTGGGTTCAATCCCTGGCCTCACTTAGTGGGTCAGGGATCCGGCATTGCCTTGAGCTCTGGTGTACGTCGCAGTTGCAGCTTGGATCCTGTCTTGCTGTGGTTGTGGTGTAGGCCGGCAGCTGTAGCTCCAATTCGCCCCCTAGCCTGGGACCCTCCATATGCTGTGGGTACAGCCCTAAAAGGCAAAAAAAAAAAAAAAAAAAAAAAAAAAAGTTTCAAATAAACACTGGAAATAATTTTGAAATAGAGTTTCTGCAGTTGCTGAACATTCAGATGGACACAACCTGAGGTTATTTCAATTTTAATATTGCTCCCTCTCTGGGGATCTCCAACCGAAAGCAGCTTATATTTGCAATAGGATCCTACTTTCAGTTTTTTTTATTTTTACAAATATTTGAATTGAGTGCTGTTTCTCCTATTCCAGGGCCAATTTTTTTTTCCAATGAAAAATTGAGGGGGCATAATATTGAAGAAAGATAGTATGAAATATTATTTACAAGGATATATTTTAATGCTTCTGTCTTTGCAGTAATTGGCTTGTATCTGTCATCATTTACACTTTGAGACAGCAGTGAACTCAGTTTGCCACTGTTGGTGGTCAAGCTGTCTTAGAGGGAGTTGGGCTGGGGTTTGTCACCAGGCTCTTGCTTGTGGAAGAATACAAGTCATGTTGGTATTTTTTTGGTTGGGTTGTTTTTGTGTTTGGTATTACTAGGAATGTATTCAAAGTCATAAATGGGACCTTGGGGACACAGAAGTGGTGCCGAGCCAGGAGGCTTATTCTTTAATAGTGAGGCTTATTCTTTATAAGCCAAGTAGGAAGCCTTACTAGTTATGAGCGAAAACTTGGTTTGGATGGATTATTCATCCAGCCCTCCATTATAACATAAACCAGTGCACAGGGGCAAGAGGCTGATGCTCTAGGGGGCACTGTGGAGACAAGCTGTCCCTGAAAATGCCAGGTTAGTCTTCCAAACCATCTCAGGCCTCTTTGATGACATACTCTGATTGGAGTTAGCCAGCTCTTGAGACCTAAAATTTCTGAAGATTTTCTTTCATTCTCTAAAATTGAGTTTCTTATGAGTTTTCAGTTTGGGGCATATTTTGGCTTCCTGAATAAATTTTAGGAAATGATCAGACTTGTCTTTATGTAATTCATATATACAATGGTTTTTCCATTGGTTTTAAGTTAATAATAGTTGATTTGGGCATGGGAAATAGAATCAGATGAATTTCTTACCTTGAAATGAGTTTATTGGGTCTGATAGACAACTCTAATATCCATTCATTTATTTATTAAGTCAGTCATTCAATAATGCCCAAGGTGTTGGGATAAAACAATGAATAATTAATATAACAAATATTAAAAGGTTGAACATTTAGTGTTCACTATGTACCTGGGATGATCCTAATTGCTTTTTACATATTCACTTACCACAAACCTATGAGGTGATTTCCTATATTATTTCCCATTTCACAAATGAGGGAATTGAGGTACAAGAAAATCGCTCACATAAAAGTAACTTGCCCAAGGTCAAATCCAGTGTAACTCCAGAGCCCAATCTCAAAACTACAGAATCTTACCACTTAAAAGGCTATAAGCTGAAGGACACTGGGTCACATTTTAGCTTATTCTAGAGTGGACAAATAAATGAATGTACTGATTTCAAGACGGGGCTTTTGCGGAAAGTGGGGACCACATGAGCTGGTGTGTTCAAAGAAGGCCTCGTTGAGGAGTTGACAGTGGAGCAGAGAGCTGAATGACTAGAAAAAGCCGGCTTTACACAGTCCTGGAGGAACTACACACTGGGCGAGGTAGCCGCAAGAGTGATATCCGTAAGGTATGCACAAACCAAACATATTCTAAATACAAAAGGAAGGCCACAGTTCCCAGGGTGTGGAGAAGATGAGATTGTATAAGACAAGGTAAGAGTGGGCAGAGGTCATATCATGAAATCAGGGAGTTTGGGTTTTATTCTCAGTGCAATAAAGAAATTTAAGCAGGGGCAAGAATGCACCTGGTTTGTATCTTACAAAGGTTCCTCTGACCTCTCTTTGAGAAGAACTTGCTGGCTGCCCAGGGTAGAAGTGGGGACCCTGAGCCTGATGTAGTGGCCCAGGGGGTGAGAGTGGCTTGGCCTAGGTGGTAGCGGTGGAAGGGGAGGGGCTCCTCCAGATCTGGAGGGATATAAAACTGCTGCTTATTCATCCACTTGTGGGCTAGGGCTCTTCACTTTCATTACTCATGCTTGTGATGGTGTCCTGCTTTCAGGGTTTTTTCCTTATGCTTATTTTTGCAACTCTTTGAATGAAAGGCTGTTTTCCTCGTCTTTCCAGGCCCAGGCCAAATATGTTTGTTCTTTTATTAAGAACCTAAACAGGAGTTAATTGATTAGGCCATTCAAAACATTGTAATAGAATCACATATAAATAAATCATATATCTTGCCCTCAAGTAGTGGATAGTCTAATTGGGGAAATAAAACATAAATACTAAATAAAAGGCAGGGGCTAAGGAAGGAGATGAGTGTTTTAAGAGGCGTGTAGATAAATACTAGGGGGGTGCTTAGGAGACAATAGGAAAATTCAGAGGAAGGAGGTAATACTTTTAAAAGGAAGAAATCAAAGAAAAGAGAAGTAGCATTTGAATTGGGTTTTCAAAGAAGGTCTGTTCAAACAGGAGGAAACACAGGATGGAGCAGTCAGCTAATGCCACAGTGGTGCTGTGTCATAAACCACCCCAAACACCATGTATTTAATATCACTCATGTGTCTATGGGTTGACTGGGGATTGGTGATCTAGCCTGAGTCTGGCAATACCGTAATTTTACTTTGGGTAGTGAACCTGCCCCCCTATTAACTCATGTAACACTGACTCCAGCATCCTAATGCCAGGGAAGGAACATTTGACCTTGGCTGCACCAGTCAGCACTTGGTTTGGGGACAGGCACGTGAAAGAGTCAAGCCAATAGGAGCCAAAGAGACTTAATTCTGCCTTTTTTTTTTTCTGAGATAAAGAGAAAGCTCCCCCTCCCCGTGCCCCCGCATTCTCCTGCAGTTATGAAAAGTCTAGAGCAGCCACAGCCAATGTATGATCTATGTGATAATGAAGCCAATGCACAAAGGAGGGCAGAGGTCAAGAAAGAAACAGAAGCAAGTGGTTCCAGTGCCAGGGGTGTGGCCTTGCCATCAAGTGACGTGTGAAGCCAGAATTACCTCTTGCTTGTAGTCTACAGACAAGAACAGACCAGTGGGCTATCTCTGCCATACTTAAATAGTTCGGGGATATAGTTTATTGTTTTGCACTTGCTGATGATGTCTCTCACCAGAGTTCTTTAGCCACTTCATGTGTCTGTCCATAATTGTAAAACTCCTCAGATGGGAAGGTTTCCCTCCAGGAGGACGTAATTTCCTTTTTGCCTTCTCCATACCTGGTGCAACAGAGAGGGCACATGGAGGCTGATGCCTAATTGAAGGCTGACAGCTCTTGATGAGGAATACTCACCCCAGAATGTGACCTGTTTCTCTGTGTTAATTTTACAGTTTGCGATTTGAGCTAGTGAAGAAAAATGGTCTTCTACCAACTGGTACCACTTGTCTCATCTATACACTTTTCCCTCCTAAAAATAAGCAACTTTACTCAAGAGGACACAGCCCCAAGCTTCAGAATATGTAGTCTCTCCTGAAATACCCCCGCCCTGAACACGCTCATGTCTTCCTAACAACCCACTCACTGGCCTTTTCCACTAATTATTCTCAGAGTGGGTTTGCACTGTACTTTCTGTAATTGCTCTTTTTTCTTAATCCCTAATATGTCATTGACACAGCACTAAGATGTATTGTATGTTGCTCTGGAAATTATCTTAATTTTTTGGAGTTCCTGAAACATCCTTAAGATGGACAGCTTTATCTCGTATTTACTTCGTATTCTTCTTTCCTTCTCTGCCTCGTCAAATTTTGGGCTCAGTTCAATAATAAGGTTGATCTCTTGAAATATAAAATGTAGACAAAAGGGGCAGAGCTTCTGTGCCTGCCCACTTGCATCTCTCACAAGGGTCTTATCTTAATAAATCTATGTCTTGCCCATCAAAAGAATGTAAGCAAAAGATCATAGTAGTTAAGAGGGCAGACTCTAGAAGAGAATGGTATGCGTTCAAGCCCTGGCCCTGACACCTGCTGGCTCTGTGACCTAGGGCAGACTATTTAGCCTTTGTGACTCTCAATTTTCTAATCTGTAAAAGGGGAGTAATGTTTGTACCTACATCAGAAGGTCATCCTGAGGATGATGGAGGTAAAACATATATGAGTTTAGACCAATACCTGATACCTGGTAGTTGCCCAATAAACATTAACTATTGTTATTAATAATAGTCTGTGATTAACTGCCATCCAGCTTTAAAGTTTGACATTTTTTACTTATTCGGTGGTTTCTAATCCTTAAAAAAACATAGACAAATTCTAAATAAATTGTAAATGCTTTCTGCCTCAAAGACATCTTGTATCACCCCACGTTCTTTATCTGTGTCTCTGTGTGTACACACACACTTATATACACAGATATTTTTAGATCAAAGTTAAAGACCATATAGATTTTGTTCAAGAAAATAATAGAAGTAAAGCTTAACATTCTTGCACAAAGAAATATGTTTGGAATGCATCTAGTTGAGAGGAAGTGAAAGGAGATTTCCCATGCTCTTATTGCTATGTTATGTTTAAAAATTATCCTTGGTACTCTCATCATTTACTAAACACATCATTTTGTTCTTCACAACAAATGTGTGCAGTCAGAATAGCAAGTACTGTTTGTACTGTTTTTCATGGATGAAAAAACCAACACAGGAGGAATTTGCCCGAGCTTCCATGTAAATGACCAGGCAAGGATGATTCCAGCTCCCTCTCCCTGTCCCGAACACCTCTGATTCTCACCTCTGCTGGCATTCTTGTTCACAATGCTTTTGCAGGATGGCCGGCTAGATTTCCTAATGTCTCCACAACAATCAAAACCAGTTGGGAGTATACCGGGATCCGGACTGGTTAAAATTTTGAGAGGAAGAGAAGGCTTGTGACTTGGAGATAAGCCTGATGAGCCAGTCACTGTGTGGCAGTCATGATTTCTACGTGCCCAGCAGGTGTGTGAGGGAGCTGCCGTCTTCCGCATCTCACGAAGAGACGAAGAAACTGTGGTGCGGTGTTGTGAAGGATTTATTCAGGGCAAGTCGCGGAAGCGGGATTCGAGCCCAGGCTGTTGTACTTCTTCAGCCTGTCCACTTCCCCTTGCACAATTCTGTTTTCCATCCTTATAAGAGAATCAGTTCACTGCAATTCTCAGTATTGCCATAATCTTCAAAGGGATGTGAGAGATAATGTAAAGCTGAGGTGGAGGGAAAAAAGCTGACCCTATTCCATTAAAGAAACAAAAAATACTTCTAGAGAAACTGTTTTCACTGCTTATTAACCTGTGTGCTATTAAAAAAAAATGTAAGGGACAAAGACAACGAAAGCTTTATAATATTCCTTTGAAATCTACATATTCAGTGAATTGCCTTTTGAGTAGAATGTGATTAATTTAGTCTCTTATTTTGAGAAGTCAAAAAGGGCCGTTTCTCTTGCTTATTCAACATCTGTGAATAAGCAACAGTAGGATGTAAAGGGCAGAAAGAAAATGCGACCGTATCAGGCAGGTTCCCATTAATAACCTGGATGGTTCTGGAAGCAAGCCTTTGGCGGTTGCTCTGATGATTTATTTGGGCATCTGCCCCAGTTCTTCATCCTCTCCAGAGTCAGGAGTGCAGTCCAGTGGCATCAGAAGCAGATGCAAGTCCCTAAAGTTCATGGTGTGACTGTGGACAAGTCATTGCTGGCCCCTTCAGGCCCGTTTCTACCTCTGAAATTCCACCCAATTATCTTTGGAAAGGTTTGGGGAAAAGATTCATTAAGGAAATTACCACTCATTTAGCAAACTGCTGCTCAGGCTCCCTAAATGTTTCCCGGGTGGGCTTAACGAGCACGAGGCCCTCCTCAAGGTGGATGAATCACCTCTGCTTCCCCGGGGGAGAGCTTGGCTTCTCCCCCGCCTCACTCCTTCTCTGGGGTGCCCAGGACTAACAGTTGGTTTCTTTAGGAAGAACACTGACCTATTTACCCAATCTTTAAAAAGAGCCTTGCTTCTCCAAAGCCATCTGGTTTATTTTGAATATTTCCTTCCTGTTCATTCTAGGCATGTGAACACTGGGGGGCCGTGTGGGGGAGGGTGTAAAAGGCAGAGGCCCCCCTTGGTGTTTCTATAATCACAAG
Source organism: Sus scrofa (assembly GCF_054392235.1). Lineage (NCBI taxonomy): Eukaryota > Metazoa > Chordata > Mammalia > Artiodactyla > Suidae > Sus > Sus scrofa. The sequence continues at coordinate 93,706,320 of NC_139387.1, read as the reverse complement.
TGATTATTCACTCTGTAATTCCCAGAGATGATTAGTCAGGATAAACACTATTCGGTGCCGAAATGATTTATAAAAGCACATGAGAGTGGCATGCCAGACGGTTCAACCATCTTACCCACTGTTAAGTATTTCATAACCTACTCGCTTCTCAAGTCATCAGTGAACACAGGAACAAAATGCCAAAGACAGCCCGACTCCTTCAGTAATCAGGCGGGTAGTTGAAGATGCCCAGTAAGAATCCTCAGTGCGTATTTGACTGTGGGAACAAGATGATGAAGTAGACACTGTTATTATCTTGGAGCTGATGGGTGGAAAGACTGGAACGTAAGAAACGCGTCTGTTTTTTCCCTTGTTCACTGATAACTTCAGGCTTCAGCCGTCTTCCATCCACATTCTCCTCTTGAAAGAGAAAACACGGGAATTATTCTGATTGACTGAGAACACTGGCTGATGGGATATTGTTCTTCTCTTCTCTGTCTGGCCCTGTGCGTCTGTCACATAATGAGCTCTAAAATCAAGGACTGGGCTGGCAAAAGCTGTTAGCAGAGACCCCTCCAGTGGAAGCTTGGTGTGATAAAAAAAGTTTTTGCCTTTATCTTTTTGTTGATTTGGGGGCCCTCTTGTCACTGGCGAGAGGCTCTCACACAGGGCTACAAACTCACACCTCAGGTGACTTTGCAACTTCTGATGTGTGCTTTCTCTAAGTCTATCATTTCTTAATATTTCTCTAACATGTCCCAAACTCATGTATGAGGAAATATGAGTCCATTTATTCATTCGTCCATGGAGTATTTTATTGAGACTTTCTAAATGGCATTATCTCTGCCATACTATCCAGAGGGTAGTATGTCTCCAGTCATAAGTAGTAGAGAGAACACAGAAAAAGACGTGGTCCATGAAGCTCAGATCCTTTTCCTCAGTGAAAAGCAGACAGAGATGGTGGAGTGTGTGTGTGTGTGTGTGTGTGTGTGTGTGTGTGTGTGTGTGTGTGTGTTGGAGGTGGTGGGAGGGACAGAGATCAAAGGCCTATAGACACATTGGCCAGTTCATCTCTCCTTTGAATATATTTGTTCTAAGCATTGGGGGAAATTATGGTGACTGGGTCTCTGCCTTCATTGTGTTTTCATTTGAGTTTATGGAATAGTTTGGAAAATTCTGCTTCAAATATTTAAGTTCCTTTAGTGGTATCCCAACATTTGATAAGTAGTGGAGGGAGGTCCAGGTCTTTGGAGGTCTGTGGGGGCTGGGGGCTAAGGAGTAGATGGAAGGAGGTAAATGACACTTCCTTGCATCCCTCCTGTGAGCCCCTACCCTGCCTGGTACCTTCACTGCTCTTATCTCACTCAGGGCTTCTACAGTCTGGCCGGTAGGTCAGATTCTCTGTTTCAATGACAAGGCAGCCTCGGTGAGATAATTTAGCATCTTTAAATGAGGCAAGAAAAGAAAGAAAACCACCCACATCCAAAAACTACGTCATAGTTAATAAGTGCTTCTTGATCTTGGCTGCACATTAGAGCTTTTACCATCCTTGGTGGCCAGGCTACACCCAGACCAATCAATTCCCACTCTCTGGGGGTGGAGTCATAGCATGGATATTTTTTAAAGCTCCCAAGATAACCCCAATGTGCAGCTCATATTGAGAGCAACTATTGTAAATGACTCTTAAAATATGTTACATGTGTATTTCTTTCTTCAAGATTCATAATCCAGGAATGTTAGGGCAGAAAGGAACTGTAAAGTCACCCGATTTAACCACTTAATTGTACAAAGGAAGAAACTATGGGTGAGATAAGTAAGGTGACTTACAAAGTCTTATAGAAGGGCTTGAACACACTTACTTCCCTAGAGCTAAGGCGAATGTTTACTCTTTGAGCTTTATTATGAATTTTCTTGATTTTTTTTTTTTAAACTGTGGAAGCCATTTCTAAACATACCACAGCACACCAATATTTTAGTAAATTAGTATCAGTTTTGGTGGGCTTTTTGTAGGGGTGGCAGTCTTTTTTTTTTTTTTTTAATCAAAAGAATATCCAGAAGGCGAGGCTAGAAAATAGAAAAGTAATTTAAAATTTATCAAGTTTTTGCATAACCGGTGTGTCTTTGCTGTCTCAGAAAAGGACTAGGGAATCAGAGGTCAACTTGAAGCACCTCATTTATATGGTAATTACCAGTAAGCAGTGGCCAGTGATTCATGATACAAATCATTTGTTCCTCTGGGACGTGTATGTTTACTGGGCAGGAAGTATGTGATTATGTCGTACTAATTAGTTTCTAGGTGACAGAAAGAATGTAGCACAATTGAGACTGAGTTTGTTAATTGTGTGCTGTTTAGTTTCTTTATTTACTTGTTACGGCAGAGTTTTTAATTTAATTTTTAATCCACAGGAAGTCTCTGAGTGAATACACACCTGGATGACTAGATACGAACTTCATATTATCACTTTCATAGTTTATAGCATACTTTAATATGCTAATCTTAGGTAATCCTACCACCAGTCCTCTGAGGCACATATTACCATTGTTATAAGACCCTTCACAGATGAACAAGCTGAAGGTAGAGAAGTTAGAGTAAGACTTGGAGATCCTACAGCTCAGAGTGTATCATATTACTTGGTGTTCACATCATTAATAATTATGAGGAATGATAATGAACGGCCAGAAATGATCATAGTTTAGCTGACTTCTCCTAATTTCCTCAACTCCCAAGAAAAAGACTATGAAGAAAGGAGATAATAAGAAACATAGAAACCATCGTATAAAGGGATGGGGAATAAAATTACTAGGGGGAGTATAGATTTGGAGAGGTCGTTTCTTCACAGCTGGAGAAAAGAGCTTCGGTGAGCAGAAGCTGAATTAAAAAAATAATGGAATTCTCTTTGTACGTTAGCTGAAAAAAAGACAGAAAAGCAAGGAGAAGGTAAGAGCAACAGCACAGACCCCCACAAAGAACAATAACTGTAAATAGGGAAGGACAGAAGAAAATGAAAAAGTATGAGCAGATACAGTGGGAAAAAAATTCTGACATTAAACCAAGACAAGATGGGAAATTAAAATTGGATGCATAATAAATTTGGTTTTTAGTGATTTTCAAAAATGTTTCTGTGGCCCAGAAATACTCATTTAGATGATAGATGGAAAGTCATTATGATCTGAAATGGAACAGAAAGAATGGATAGGAGCTACTTCTACCTATAGTGTGGTGTTCACTGCCTCTGTTTCCCAGGCAAATGTTTCTGAATATGTATGACAGAGCCTTTCTGACAAATAATACCGAGAGTTGTATTGCCTGAAATATTGGAGAAATGCTAGCTAGCATGGAACCCAGAGGCCCTCAGACATGGCTTATGTGGAAAGAATATTATCTCTGCGATGGCAGACTTTGCTACATTTATAAAAAGCCTTGGGCAAAATGTAGATATTACAAGAACCTGAGACTATCATTCTAGAGGTAAAGCATTCCACAATCTGATAGGCAGAATGGCGCTGCCATAGAAGATTAAGATTCACAAATGCTAAGGGCATCAAGTTTGATTTAATGCCTTTCTTAAGTTCCAAATGCTTTCCCGAGGAAATCTTTCCACATTTCCATAAATTCACAGTCAAAAAAGAATTTGGGGTCAAGGGTTTGCTATATATTGTTACCTGTTAGATCTCCATTAAATAAACTTTGATCATCTTAGGTCTTCAAGTAGCCCATCAGGAGAACATCAGAAATAACGCGGGGGAGAGATTTATTATAAGGAATTAGCTCAGGTCATTATGGAGACCATCAAGTCCAAAATCTGCAGGATGGGCTGGCAGGCGGAGAACAGCAGAGCTGGTGTTGCAGATGAAGGCTGAAGGCCATCTGCTGGCAAAATTCCCCCTTGCTCAGAGGAATTTATTCATTTGTTCTATACATTCCTTCAGTTGATTGGATGAGGCCCATCCATACTAGGGAGGGCAATAGGCTTTACTCAGATTCAGCCAACTTAGATGTAAGTCTCATCCACAGACCCCCTGCCAGATCCAACCAGAGTAATGTTTTACCCAAAGCCGGGCTCTGTAGCCCCACCACACTGACACATAAAATTAACCAGACTGGTGAGATTTTATAGTCGCTGACTTTCCCACTATCTGAACTCTAATATTTAAGCTTTTACAAGGAGTAAGTGTGTGTGTGTGTGTGTGTGTGTGTGTGTGTGATGTCACTTTATCCCCACAAAAGAAAGGGAAGCATCATTGGCTGAATAGAGAAATCAGTACCAGAATTCACCTTTTTATTGGCGTGTATGGGAAGTCCAAGAATAAACACATAAAGCTGGACATAATTTTTGACAACTGATTCTAGTAGCTTTGGATAACGGTTACTGTGGAAACTACTATATACGATTATGGAAGCATAGAGAAGTATATTTTCATTTAAAAGGAACATTCTTTGGGTATGCCTAATAACAGAGACATGTAAAATTCACGGAATGTTCCCAAGAATGGCACTTGAGACCCCAAAAGAAAAAGGCACTACTGTATTTGGTTTATGGAATAATAATAATAATGGCTAACATTATAACAAGTCCTTTAAATTTATGATGTTTATATAATCCTCAAAACAGTTGTTCTGAGTCTCCAAACGAGGAGCCTAAAGCACAGAATGGCTAAGTAATCTGCCTGAGATCAAGAAGCCAGCAAATGCTAGGCAGAGGCAGTCCTTGGGCAGTAAGGGACTTTGACAGTCATGTGGGATGCTCTTGAACCCAGTGTCCAGTTCCTCCTGACAGTAGCGCTGGCAGACAGCCATCCTGCTCACACTGATCTCCAGACACAGATGACCACCGGCCTGTCATGTCTGCAAATCAAGGAAGGATTCTGGGGAGGTGTCTGTTTGTGAACCATGACCTACATTTCATTCTAAGCCCTGCCGATCCCATTGGGCCCTCCATGCAGCTTGTCCATCATTTCATTCATCTCTAGCTGGCAGTTTTCCCTTGTTCCCTTGATGGATATTTTGAACCCTCACCAGGTTTCTCAGTACCCTTCCCATCCCTGGTCGCTCAAGGAGAATGATTTCTTGCCTCACTGAAAATGAACGGGCTGGTGGTCATGCACTCCTACACCTTACTTCTCTCCATCCAAAGTCAGCCCCGTCTTCACCGTCCTTGCATCCTTCAGTGCCCTCAGGCCTTTATTCCAAACTGATCAGTTCAAACTGGTCCAGGTCATAGTTAAATACTTCACATGGAGGGGAAAAAGGGGAATTCCTCATGTACACTTTTTTTTTTTTTGGTCTTTTTAGGGCTCCACCCGAGGCATATGTAGGTTCCCAGGCTAGAGGATGAACCCAAGCTATAGCCACTGGCCTACACCACAGCCACAGTAATGCAGGATCCGAGCCACATCTGCGACCTACACCATAGGTTAAGGATCACGGCAATGCCAAATCCTTAACCCACTGAGCAAGGCCAGGGATCGAACCTGCATTGTTATGGATGCTAGTCAGATGCGTTTCTGCTGAGCCATGATGGGAACTCCATGTATACTTTCTATACAAGCCAAGTCTTGAACTTTCCCATGTGATCTTTTCAAATTTTGTCCACCCTATTTTTGAATTGCCTGACTCAGGGCTGTTTATCCTATTTTCTACTCACCCTTTAGATTTAATGCACAGATTTTTGTTTTCCTTTTTTTAAATTATAATTTTGGCGTTTCTCTCAACCATAGTGATGACTTGCCTTCCGAAGTTCTTCCTTGAAGTATTTAGAGCAGACTGTTGGCTACATAATAATAATAGCTAAATGCTTACTGAGTGCTTACCATATGGCAGGTACTATTTTAAATGCTTTCCAGGGGCCTCCTCATATAAAGATACTTAACTTGTCTTGTACCACTAATTCCTTTGAGAATCTGAATCCTTTTCTCAGAAGAATCTGCCCTCAGGAGCACCCACATATCTTCTGTTTTACTGTCTGTTACTGTGAAACAAACGGCCCCAGAACAACAGTTTTTGTTTTTTAAAATTTTCTCATGATTGCATGCATTGACCAGTGATTCTTCTACTTCATCTGTTATCAGCTGGGACTCTGGGGCAGCTGGAAATTCCAGAAAAGCCAGAGTTGGTGCCAGCTGCTAGCTTTTGGCCATGGGCTTCAGTTGTCTTCCTTGTGGGCCTCTCAGTGTGGCTTCTTGGACTTTTGACAATCTGGTGGCCGTAGGGTCACAGGAATTTTTACATGGCAGCTGGCTTTCCTCAGAGCTTAAAATCTTAAGGCTAGATCTCAAAACTGGCTCAGAGACATTTCTTCTTCCAAATTATACTGGTTAAAGTAGATCACAGAGCTTGCCCAGTTTCATGGAAGGAAACTACATAAGCACATGAATACTGGGAGGCATGGTTCAGAACAGGCCACCAAAGTTCCAGCCTACCATGTGCATGCACAATTCCGTATAATGATTCCAAGAGGTATGCGTGCCTCACAAATCTACTTAAGGACCCCAAGGAATGGATAGACCTCAGGTTAACAATTCATGACTTAGGATCAAGCAAGGGAACCCTTTTACCCAACCAGTCTAATGTAGAGACTGGGGAGATGACCTCAGTTTGAAGGGAATTGCACCTGCTGGTACATTGATGGGCATTTTCATGGTATGTTCCAGGGACAGAAAGAGATCAGTTAACTAAAAGGCTCAGAATTAAGGTTGGAATAAGGTTATGGAATATTTTGAAAGGAGCATTAACTTCATTAGTGGGCACTGGGGAGCCATCACAAGTTGTTTTTGTTTTTGTTTTTGTTTTTGTTTTTGCTGTTTGTTTGTTTTTAAATAGGCATACTAGCACAAATGCCAGAATAGTTAGGAGAATTACAGGTATTAAGACATAAGGAGAATGGTGAAGAGGGAATTACGTTACAGAGCTTTAGGAGGTGGTGGAGTTTTTTGACTCAGAAGTAACTTTTAGAGTCAAGACTAACAAAATCACCCTAATGAAAAACGGAAGCATTAACATTTAGAAAAGTGTTTGTAGTGCGTGATGTAGCAAACAGATGACAATATAGAAAGCATGATATATCTAGTATCATTTTGTGTGTTTGGATTAAGGAAGAGCTGTCAGCCTTTATGGCTTCAATTGATATGAAAAAAAAAAAAAAATCAGGCAGGGGATTTTTGGAATTTCTTTCTACCCGGAGTTAATAGAGTTTTCAAGAGTGACTGTAAGGGAGTCTCAGACCGAGACATTCTGATTTGGGTCCCTGAGAATAAAGATGCCCGTGGGGTCAAAGTTAGTAGGTTACTTCTCACTAAGAGAGAATATTAAATATACAGCAAAAAATCCCAAAGGGCAGAAAAGCATCGTTAGTGGTTCAATTACGGTTTGTCAGCCATAAAATTTAAAAGGGGACCTCCCCACTTTTGGTCCTAAAATGATACCTGCAGGATATATACAAAAGTTTAGGTGGTTAAATTTCTTTTGCAAACTTGAATCTGCTGCTTGTTTTCTGAAACTGCCTCTGTTGGTCTTTATCATTGAGTTTTGACTCTGTGGTACCTCAGGGTGGCTCTGCTGGCTGAGGAGATGAATTGGTGCTGAGCTGTCTACATTTACCTTGGAATTTTCTAAGGCCTACTGGCCAATATTTGAGGAATTGGACAGGATGGGTTGAGAGTGCCATCCAGGGGTGTGGAACTGATCAAAGTCAGTGAGGCTGCAGGGATTTCTCAATACCGGTGGTTCTCAAATTTTTTAAAAAAGAATGCTTCTCTCCCACCCCAGAAATTTTTATTTAATTGGTCTAGCATACAACCTTGGAATGGGGAATTTTGTGTGCATGTGTATTATTGGTTTTCCTTTTCCTGTTTTTGTAATTTTATTGAGGAATAATTGACAAACATAATTGTATACAATTAAAGTTTAAAATGTGATACATATACACTGTAGAATGATCACAGATATTAAGATAAGAGGAACTTTGTGCCCTTTGGCCTACACCACTGGCATGGGGCATTTTAACGACCTGACGGGGTGATTCTAATGGGCAGCTGCATTTGGAAACCACTGCTTTACACTCTCTGCTTCTGAGTATGGGGCTCTTAGCTATCGAGCTAACGTACCCCGCCATGGTTTCTGATTTTGTGAATATTCAGATTACTCGGGGGAGGTGTTGTCAGGCACCCATCAGGAGATGGAGGATGGCAATAATAAGACCTGTGTTCATGGTGTCATAAGGTATTGGCTCAGAAAATGCAGAGAATACTGGCACAGGTCTTAGAGGGTTTTCAGCTTTCTGTTTTCTTAGCAGTTAGGTCTCTGTGGTGGAAGCCAGGCAAAAACCAACCTTGGAAATTCAGTTGCAGCAACACTTGGACTAAGAAGGAAAGCAAAAGAAAGAAACCCTAGCTGTTGGATTTTTCACAGAACTGATATTCGGGTTGGTGGCTTGGATGTTTTGTCCTCTTGTACTTGATTCAGGCAGTTCCAGCCTCCCTCCTCGGCAGCCTAGCACCGTGGCTTCTGGGTTTCTATCCTCTCCTCAGCCGTTTATAATGATCTCTTCCTTGTTGCAGTGCGTGGCTTCCAGCCCTCAATCTGCTAATTAAACTTTTAAGCTCTAATTCCACTTGGGCTGTTGTGCACTAAGTAAGGCCTTCCACCTCTCAGATCTGTGTTTTCAACACTGTACCCACCAGCTAGGGTTGTAGTCAACCAGTCTTCTCTCTCTCTCTCTCAGTTCTCCCCTACCCCCACTTTATAATACTATTTCATCTCTCTTATTCTAACCTTCAACAACACAAATATGCTCTCTCAGGCAAAAGTCACATTCAATAACTTTAGGTTTCCATTTCCTATATTGGAGCACACTTTTTTTTCTCACTTCAACAGCAATAGCCTTTATGCTGACACAGCAAGAGCTTTGTTCTCAGGATACCAAGAGCTACAAATAAATATGTGTGTGTGTGTGTGTGTGTGTGTGTGTGTGTGCATAGCGAGGGAGGGAGGAAACAAGAGGGGCTGAGAAACTGAAATGTGGACAAAGAGAATGGTCTACGCTGGGCTTGAAAACTAGTTGTCTTGACTTTAGTTGAAAACTTTTCTTATTGAATTGCCCTCTTGGAGATTGGATCCATTCAGATTGATCTTTTCTATGAGAAGGCACATCATTCTAGAAACGTTTCGGTGAAGATGTGCTGTTTTCATGCTTAGGGAAGCACACTGCGTGCTGAGGGAGACTGGAGGAAATGCCAAATTAATTCATTATTTCCCTGGCAGTGTTCTTTTCCCAGGAAAGGACTGCTTTAATAAAGCAGGTGGCCGTGTGTGCCGGGGTGTGCCTGCCTCTGTAGGAAGCTTGGTAATCCTCTCCCTGGAAAACTCAGCTCCGGTGTTTGTTGTTTGAAGCTCTGAAGTGTAATGTTAGTTTATAGTTCCATTCCTGGCCATATTTTATAAACAGTGGGAGAAGAACAACAATGGAAATTATGGCATAGAATGCTTTACTTAAGCCTTTCAGAATGGACAGCGTTGTGCATGGCTGTGGGTCTGTTTTCAACACCCTGCCTGAAAGAGTGAATGGCTGCTGTTTCCAGCCAAATACTGGCGACAGTAGGGCCACTTCAAACCGTCAGTGTGACAATGTTATCAGGCAGCTGAGTTCCTGCTTCTGTCAGTAAGCCATCATTATTCCTCATGAGCCAACTGCAGGAGAGGGCCACCGCGACAGGTACACTATTATGTTGCATTTTAATGTGTGCCAGTCAGCTTCATGCTGGCCCTGACATTTATCTCAGGTATTGCTCTTTGCCACAGCAGATGCCTGCGTGTTCCCTTCAGCTGCAGCTCCTGAAGGGGTCTGAGTGGGCCAACAGGCCCCAGGAGAGGTCACCTCCAAAGAAGTAGAAGGGAACCAAACCTGTGGGATGATCGAGCTCCTTCCATTGAAGTTCAGAGATAGAGTCCAAAATCGTGTCAACATCGGTGGCTGAGCTGTCTGCACGCTCGCTGTTGAATTAGGGAATCAGAGGCGGACATACCTGTCTGGCCAGGATGGGCTTCTGCTACCAGATTTCACCAGAGTCTGCTGAGCTTTGAGGACCCGTAGGTCCTGTGGGGACTTGCTTTTGTTCCTTAGGGAGCAGTGTACAATGTGGATGTGATGCTTGCCATCACTCGACACTTAGGCTTGGGTTTGGAGGGCTCCAGAGGTAATTTCCTTTGAGCTTCCATACCTCAGTTCTAGATGGCAGCCACCTAGATGCTGTGGTAGCTGGTTTATCACTTCTGGGTCTCTGTAACCTGTCCTCCCGGTAGAAGAGACACTGAGACACTGACTCGGAGTAACATTTCTGCCTAACCATGTCTGTCCTGTGAGGGAAGGGAAAGAATTTTGTTAAAATTTCTGAGTCTAATAATCACTACACTTTTAAAGGTCTGAAAATGTACTTCAGAACAAGGCTGAAAGAAGCATATCCTTTGGTAAACTTCTCAGTAATCATCAGCTGTTATCATTTATACATCTGGACTTTATATTAAAAAAAGTTGACCTTGAATTTCCTAAATAAGTTGAAGCTCCTTAGAGGTGGTCTAAGCGGTCTTAGGTCAAAAGCCCATTATCTTTTGCTCTGTTAGGATATCCTTCAGCCCAGGCTTCCCAGATGCTGTGATGAGCTGGCAGGGAAAGAGAAAAATATGGACAATGTGATGAATTTAAAGATGGATTTATTTTATTTTTTTCGGGCTGCACCCATGGCATATAGAAGTTCCCAGGCTAGGGGTTGAATTGGAGCTGTAGCTGCTGGCCTACAACACAGCTACAGAGACATGGGATCTGAGCAGTGTCTATGACCTATGCTACAGCTCACAGCAGCACCAGATCCTTTAACCCACTGAGCAAGTGCAGGGATCAAACCCACGTCCTCATGGATACTAATGGGGGGTTCGTTTCTGCTGAGCCACAGCGGGAACTCTGAGATGGATTTATTGAAATTACAGTTTTGTTTTGAGATTATGACTTTACTGCTTCTGGTTCAGTTGTCCTTTCTTTTGAAATGACAGTGACAACATTTGTTGTTTTCAGTGTCCTAACTTGGCGGAATGAACTTACTGTCTACGGCAGTATACTCAATCCATCTTGTCATCTACCTACCTATGTTTTTAATTTTAATTTTTCCTGATTCTTGAAATCCAGAAGTCTAGGAACTATTGTTTCACCAAATAAATCATAAATTCTTAGGCGAAAGATTCGAAATGTCTGGGGGCTCTCCCAGCTGCCAAATAATAACAAACCAGACTACAACAAAGAACCAATTATGTAGTGACATAATGTGTAAACCTGTAAAAAAAGCCACAGTATCTTCTAATTGGCAATTCTGTACTCCCTAGTTTTTCAATCCCTTCAGTTTTCTCTCCCACCGAGTATCTGGCTAGTAGATATTTACCAATTAATGTACCTCACATATCATTTATATACTTAGTCACGAAGGGCTCACCTTACTGTTACACTGTGTAGCTTTAGCTCCTTTAAAAATGTTTGCCCAGCTACAGAGACACCTAACATAGACTCTTTTAATGTGGCCAAATTGCCGGCTTCTTTTAAACGTTACTTTTGGGACACTGAGGCCAAGGTTTCCAACAAAGTTATCATGTGAATCCTTAATGATGGTTGCTTATACTTTCAAGCATCTACCAGGTAATACAGAGGACATTCGAAACCTCTCCCGCGTGATGGCAGGGCTTCCACGACCGGACGTCCACACTGAATATCTGGGTCACAAGGGCGGCTCCTTTGACAGGTGTACCTTTAACGGTGAGAATCACACAGCTAGCCTTTCACATCCTGTGTGTGTTTTCCATCGCTGCCTACAAATCTCTACACACTTAGTGGCTTAAAACAACACGCCTTGATCATCTCACAGCTTCAGTGTATCAGGAATCTGGGCACAGCTTAGCTCGGCTCTCTGCATCCAGGTCTCTCATGGGCTGTCATCAAGGTATTGAGGCCCGAGTCTTCTGAGGGATCCACTAGGGGAGTATCTACTTCCAAGCTCACGTGCTTGTGGGCAGAGTTCTGTTTCTGGAGGGTTGTTCTGGTGGAATAAGGACCTCAGTTCCTAGCTTACTTTTGGCTGGAGGCCACACTCAGTTCTTTGCCATGTGAGCCTCTCCAAAATGGCTACTTGTGGAGTTCCTATTGAGGCTCAGTGGTTAACGAAACTGACTAGCATCCATGAGGACACAGGTTCAATCCCTGGCCTTGCTCAGTGGGTTAAGGATCCGGCGTTGCCATGAGCCATAGTGTAGGTCACAGATGCAGCTCAAATCCTGTGTTGCTGTGGCGAAGGCTGATAGCTGTAGCTCCGATTTGACCCCCCTAGCCTGGGAACCTCCATGTGCCAGAGGTGTGGCCCTAAAAAAAAAGAAGAAAGAAAAGAAAAGAAAAGAAAAGAAAATCCTATCCAGCACAAATGAACATCTCCTCAGAAAAGAAAATCATGGACTTGGAGAAGAGACTTGTGGTTGCCTGATGGGAGGGGGAGGGAGTGGGAGGGATCGGGAGCTTGGGCTTATCAGACACAACCTAGAATAGATTTACAAGGAGATCCCATTGAATAGCATTGAGAACTATGTCTAGATACTCATGTCGCAACAGAAGAAAGGGTGGGGGAAAAAACTGTAACTGCAATGTATACATCTAAGGATAACCTGACCCCCTTGCTGTACAGTGGGAAAATAAAAAAAAAAAAAAAAAAAAAAAAAAAAGAAAATCCTGAACAAAATGGCTACTTACTTCATCAAAGCCTACCAGCAAAAAAGGCAAAAGAGAGCTAGCAGGACAGAAGTCACAGTCTTATGTAACACAGTCATGAAAATGACATCTCATCCCTGTGCATAGTCTGTTGGTTAAAAGCAAATCATACATCCCACCCACCTTCCAGAAAAGGGGGTTACATAAGGGCATGGACATCTAGAGGCCAGGATAATTAAATAACTTTCAGATTAAATAGCTTGAAAAGCATCATTATGTCCAATTCTCTTTGAAATGTCATTCCAATTCAATTCTCAAAATTGAGTTACACAATTTTGTGCAATAACATTGACCCGAAATAAATACGGGGAAATAGTGGAAAGAGCTGAACTGTTTTTGTTTGTTTGTTTGTTTAAATTAAAAGTTAAGAACATCACCAATTCAAAGTATTTGTAGGATAAAGTGCATCAAGAGGGCGATGAAAACCAACCCTCAGACTCGGAGTTGCACTTTCAAGTGGAGTTGTCCTTGTTCAAAATTCACAATGGATGCTCTGCCGAGATCCCGCGCCATGCCCTCTTTGACCACCTTTAGGAGGAACCTGGTCTCCGTGGTCACACGACATGGCCTGAAAGCCATGCAGAGACTGTCAGAGTAGTGCAAAGGGGTTTTGGATTGAGTGAGGTCATATACAAACATCTTAGGGTTTGCCTGTCGCATTACCCTGGACTTTGGAGATCTGAAACCTAAGAGCCAAGTGTCTTAGGTTAGTTCTTGGTTTCCGTCCCTTCTTAGAGAAAAGAGGTCTTTGAATCCATTTGGAGGAAGTCAGTCTGAAATGATGAAAGATCCAAACTATATAATGGCATTTAATTTTCCTGCTTACAGTATAGAGTATCTTAAAATTAATGCCGGTAAAGTATTACCAAGCAAAGTTCCTGTTTGGCCTTCTTTAATAATGACATCATATCCATTCATAATTATCATTTTGTTTTCATTCCAGTCTATAATTGAGGAAGTGCTTCTTATGATTCCAGTGAATGATAAATGTGGTAGGGAATACAAATTAAGATTATGACAAGGTTTGCTCTCTGAAGAGACTTGTGTTTAGAAGCAAGGAGTGATGAGAGGGGAACAAAACATACACAACTATAATGGAGAACGAAATGGAATTAATCAGTCCAGTGCTAAATGCATTTAACACCGCCCTCAGCTCTGAGGTACAGGAAGGAGAGATCAGTGTTGGGTGAAGTGACTAGAGGCCTTCCTGAGGGGAGTAGAATTGGAAGATGAGTGGAGCCTGGATAGGAAGTGAGAAGGAGAGACTCTAAAAAGAAAAGAAAGGAAGGCAGGAAGAGCCCGGGACTCAGAGAGAAAACTTTAAGAAGCTGTCCTCAGTGAAGGGAAGGGGAGCAATGAAAATGAAAGTCAGAGGGACATGGCTAGCTTTGCTTTTGAATGCTGAGGTGCGGTTTGTGACTTTATGGGCAGTGGAGTATCATTCTAGATTCTTCAAGCAGGGGAGAAAGGGGCATCGGTTTGGTGGGTATGTGCTTGATGAATAAGAAAAGAGAGCCTGTAGGAGACAGGTGAGGTGATGAAAATCCAGACGAGGCTGATTGCAGTGAAAGTGATAATGAAGAAGTATTTATGATGAAGAACTCCACGGTTTGGAGAGACCGACTGGATATACTGATGGCACCAGGATGTGTTCACCCTGCCCGTGGCCAGCCTCGTCTCTCCCTTTGGAATTGGACAGCATCTAGGCAACGAAGGGGCTAGTTAGGATTCCCACTGCTCATTGGTTGTGCTTGTTATCTCTAGGCTTTATTCCTGAGAATTTGTCTATTAATGAAGGCCTCAAAAGCCCAATAGCTTCTAAGAGTTCTTGATATTTTGGGGCTTATAACTACTGTAGAACACGTGGAAACTTTATATATTCCTCAAATAACACCATATATATGATCAGATGCAGGCTGTAACAGTACTTTCTAAGGTGTTTCGGCAAACCAGTGGTTTCCATAATATGTAATCAGTTTTCTGAAAAAACAGAACCATATGTATGTTGTCAAAAGGTCCATGGTCAAATAAGTTTGGGAAATCCTGAGTTAAAATTTAAAAAATCTCCAAAATTTCAATGTTAATGAGCTACCAAGAGGAATGTGGGAGGAGTTATAATCAGAAGTGTTTCCCAGACTTCTTCCTGGTGGAACCCCTTGTGTCTGTGTAGCGGGCATGCTCATCATCTTAGGACTGGTGTTTTTCCCAACACACTGAGTATTAACAAGTTTTCAGTGATGTCAGTTGATGTTTTGGCTTGTGGATCATTGGGTTTCTCATCATAACTTCCTTTGATATTTTATATGACTGAATTTTTTTTTTTTGTCTTTTTGTCTTTTCTTGAGCTCTCCCACGGAATATGGAGGTTCCCAGGCTAGGGGTCGAATTGGAGCTGTAGCCACCAGCCTACACCAGAGCCACAGCAACGCAGGTTCCGAGCCGCATCTGCGACTTACACCACAGCTCACAGCAATGCTGGATCCTTAACCCACTGAATAAGGCCAGGGATTGAACCTGCAACCTCATGGTTCCTAGTCGGATTCATTAAGCCACGATGGGAACTCCTATATAACTGAATTTTAAAGCTGTTTCTTTCCCCAAAGTACCTGTTCCAGAAATTGGAAAGGGAAGGGAAGGGGAGAGAATGGAAGGGAAGGAAGGAAGGTAACTCTTTTGGTTGATGTTTCTTTATAAAAGATGTTTGAGAAAGGCTTGGGGAGGGAAATGACTCAAGCTAAGGTCGCTACTTCCCTGGGTTGTCTTATTGCCCCATTTTCAAAGATTCTTTGCGTTCTGCCACTACCCTCATTTCAACAGGCAGACGTGGGTTTAACTCCTGCCTGGATCACTCTCGTCATCAGGCCTTGGATAATTTATTTAACCTTCCAGAGCCCTCCCTCTTTTTCTTTTTTTCCCCCATCCATTTTTCTATTATGTGAACTTTGTTTCTTAGAGTTTCTGTAGGAAGAGCAAGCATCCCTTTAAACTCATAATTTGAAATGTATTTAAGCTTTTTTTTTAAACTACCACTAAGCTATTTTATTAAATTGGGATTCTAGATTATAAATTCTAAGATGCTAAGAAAAGCATCATAAGAGGTGGTGGTTGGTACATAGATTGGTGTTGGCCTGAGGTGTCCAGTTGACCTACTTTATTAAACGCATTTTCACCTGCTATTGAAATTCAAAAGGTGCTATTTTGTTTTGCAAAGTCAGTGTCATAGTAGAAAGTGTTTTGTCTGTCCATGTCATGTTATGTTTATGCTTTGTTTGTGAGGTTTCTAACATGATTTCAGTCATGTAACTTTTCATACAGGGAGAGAGAGGGAGAGAGAGAGAGGTGGGGAGAGAAAGAGATTTTACTAGGCTACTAAAATGGTTATAGTTTCTGCATCTTTAAACTCGATGCTATATCACAAAACCTATAAAATCCTCCCTGCAGAGCCCACCTGATATGTGTTGTCATCATTGAAATTAATTTTATTTTCATCATGTGGGTCTTGGGTAAATCTTTGAAAAATAGAGCTTGGGACATAATCATTTGAAGGTTCTTTTAAGTAGGTTATAGCTAAAACCATGACACTGGATGAAGTTGCCCATGAAGAGTGTGTACTTGCATGTTGAATATAAGTTCTGGGGATGTAAGTTCTCCGTGTGATTCCTCGTTCAGATTTGTTAATACCAAGAGAGAGCAGTCTTGACATATAAAAAGCTACACTCAGTGAAAAATGACGGCTCTTATTTTTATTATTTATTGAGCACCTGCTATATGTGAGGTGGTGGTAATGCAGCTGGGAACAGCAGCACCAGATAATGACAACACTGGTTTAAGTCTGAGAGCAACACAGAAATGTTGCTTCCCCAAAGGCACGCATACTAGATTCTCACTCATCCTCGACATGCTAACTTCCAAGGCATCTACCTACCCCTAGGACCCAAGGTGGAACCCGCACTGATGTCTCATCATGATAGAAGTTCTTTAATTATCAACCGCCAAAAGCACTAAGGTACTTTATCCATTTTTTTTTGTTGTTGTTGTTTATTTGAGCTGCCCTTGCCTCTCCCAATTCCTCATGGCTGTTATTGAGCTAAGCAGCAGTTAGCTGCCCATTAATATTCTCCAGTTTAAGGTTTCCCTGTGCATCTCATACCTAGCTTTTTTAGTACCAGTTAAAATGCACCTTAACTTTTAAATTTCTAATTTATGGAGTTCAAATTCTGTCATCTCATGAGGCTGCCTCTGTGCAATCTTCCTGACCTCCCACCCACCCCAGATGGAGCCAACTGCTCTCTCCACTGTATTCTGCCTCTATTATACTCCTATCGCATGAATGCCATTTAATTATTTAGATGTTGAACTCACAGAGCACAGGAGCTATATATTAATCATCTCTGTGTTGCTATCACATAGCACAGAGCCTGAATCATAAATATTAGTTGAATTGGACTGAAAAAGCACAAAAAAAAAAACAACCACTGCCAGGAATTAGAGATAGTAATATATTTCTGGCCAGTCTTTTCCTTGTCTCCAAGCCACCATATACAAAGCTGGGAAGAGAACCAGGTATGTGAAAACTCATTTGTGAAATTCTTGTGAGTGTTGCCACGATTATTAGAACAGAGGAGACCCTTTTCTTGCTTCTTTTGATGAACACTCACCAGAAAACCTTAATAGGCAGCAATTTCTAAGGGTTCATATCAAAATAGGACATTTTCAACATACTTAGTGGCTTGTAAATATTTATCTTTTGAGCATATGAAGACAGAAGTTGTTGAATCTGAATGTGTATGCAAGGGAAATGCAGAATTTGCCCTTCTGACAACCTGCTATGAATTTTAACAATATTTGAAATATTTTATTGCTAATTAGCCAATTTGATATTTGGCTGCTGCCTTGGGGAATTTACAGTGACCTATTAACAATTTAACACTAGGCCAATTAGGTAAAAATTTGAGCTTCCTGGAAATGCCTACGTACTGTAGAGGGAAACCATGACATCGTAATTGGGTAACTAGATATTAACCAATGCCCTCTTCACTCCCACCTAGGAGACAGGGATAAGGTTCCCAAGAACCACAATTCTGTGGCCCAATGAGCAGTTGATAGCCGTCCTGTTCCCTGTGGCTGGGGCGGTGATGTCGGTAGTGATGGGGGAGGGGGTTGGGGTTAGAGGGAGTGGGCTTCCTTCCTCCTGCCTTCTCTCTGACCTCTTTCTCCCCTGCCCTCCCCTCTGCTGAGCTACCTTACTGCCACATCAATCTTCATGAAGCCCAGCTCACTCCCTGGTTTCTGAGAGAATTGAATTCAAATTTAGTAACTTTAGTAAAGAGTCAGAGAATGGGGTAGAGGAGGAATACAGGGCTGGACCATGTGGGATGCAACCGTTAGCATTCTTGTTGCTTCCCCCATGCAACTCATCCTCCTCTCTTATATCCAGTACATCCAGGTTTTTCCATTTCCCTCATGCAGAAAGTTCTGTCTGCATTCAGGGCTAATATCTACTCTAATGTGACTTGTCAAAGCCTCTTCCCACAAAGATAAAGCTTTTCTTGAAATGAGTTCTAGAGCCAGCAGCTACATTTTTTTTCCCATATTGTTATTCCCATGATATTTTAAAAACTAATTGGTGTTGTTTTAACTTAAAACTTATGTGACTTAGGGGGTTTTATTTAACTCTGCTCGGTTTTGAGTGAGGCAGAGGTTGGAAGTGACCTGGACTATAGAAGGTCTGCAACCAACAACATTTTTAGTTCTATCCTATCCATTCGAGTGTCAATTCATTTTTTTTTAATATTCTTGACACAATTGGTTGTAGGGACCAATGCATGGTATATCAAGGTTCAACCAGAGAAGTAGAACCAGTAGAAGATATGGATAGATAGATACAAGGGATTTATTACAAAGAATTGGCTTACATGAGTGTGGAGAGTGGCTAAGCAAACCTGAAACCTGTGGAATAGGAAGGGAAGGCCATGGGCAGATGGGCAGTCCGAAATTCATAGGCCAGGTCTGGAGCTACTGTCCACAGACAGAATTTCTTCTCTTCTGGGGAGAAATGTTAGCTCTAATTTATTTTTTTTTAATTTATGGTTGTAAAATACATATAACAGGTCTATTCATATTATATAGGATGAAATCCTGGATGTATTTAGACTTTATGTAAAATCAGTTGGTTAGGAGCTTTAATTACATCTGCAAAATACCTTCATAGAACCACCCAGGTTAGTGTTTGATGGAATAACTGGGGATTGTCCTAGCCGAGCTGACATATAAACCATTATTGCAGATGAGTAAGCTGAATACAATGTTTAACAAAGGATGATGGTTTGAATGTATTCAACAGAGACTGTAATAGTTTAATAATGACAAAAAAGGAAATATATATACCGAATAACTCTCCTTCTGCTCTCTTAAACTCTTCACCAAAGTGTTTTTCCTCACATTTAAAAGCATTGATTGCAAATATATAAGGAGTTATTTTGATTTGTATTGGGAGAAGTAATGCTTATTTTACTTATTGCATTTTCAGAGTTCTACCTAAATTTATAATTATGGCCCGAGGAGGAAAATGAGATTAATTTCTTTTTAAATGGACTGCTAAGTTGTTTTTCTTTATAATTAGAACTCATGAAGCCAGTAAATTCATTCATTCAGCAAATATGTAATGTGAATGTAGTATATGGCAGACACCATTCTAGAGTCTGTGGATTAAATGGTGAATAAAACAAATGCTGAACCTACCTTCAGGAATTCTACAGTCTAGGAGTTGCCTTGTGGTAGAGCAGGTTAAGGATCTGGTATTGTTAGTGTAGCAGCTCAGGTCACTGCTGTGGTGCAGGTTCGATCCCTGGCCTAGGAACTTTCACATAATGTGTGCATGGCCAAAAAAAGAATTCTATAGTCCAGTCAAGGAAAAAAAGTATTAAATATTGACACAAACAATTTCGCCGATAGTTTCTAGGAGTCCACATTAAATGGTTCCTGACCTTCTGTGGGATGTCAGAAAGTTTACTTGAGGGCAGATATGTGAGTTGGGATCTAAAGAATGGAGAGAAGTAATTGGGGTAAAGAAAAGGAGGAAGAGATTTCCAGGCAGAGGTAAAAGCCTATTTAAAGAACCCGACCAGCGCCATGAAGGCTGGAACACAGAAAGTGAGAGGGGACATGGCAAAAGGCAATGCTGGAGAAGTTGGCAGCAGCTGGCACCTTAAAAACCACATTAAGAACTCTGGTCTTTCTCCTAAGAGCAATGGAAGGCATTAAAGGATTTTAAGATTTCACACAATCAATATATAACTTCTAGCAGGACTTTGCAAGATAGAAGTTCCATTTTAGCCCCTAAGGCAGAGATAGCAAAATTTAGCATCTATATCAGTAAATCCTTGTTCCTTATCCATGGCAGACATCACCAATCGATCATGAGAAAAAAATTTTTTTCCCCTGACTGAACCCAGACTTAGTCTCAGAACATTCCAGACAGCCAATACCAATGTGATTTAATACTTAAGACAAACCCTATTTTACTAAATTCCTTGGTTCTTCTTAATAAAAATATAAGATTGTTTGGATTGAGGTTTCCAGATAAATACAGAACACCTAATTAAGTTTGAATTTCAAATAAACAAATAATTTTTTAGTGTAAGTATGTACCAAATGTTGGATGGGACATATTTACACTAAAAAAAAAAATGTCGTTTAGGTGAACGTCATATTTAACTGGGTATTTGCTGAATCTGACAGCCCTCATTTGAGAGAATTACATAGGTCTAAAAAGCCCACAGCACAGTACCAGCCCCCAAATAAATGCTTAATAAATGTTTATTCATTCAATCAGTTCATTTGTTCTAAAGGTATAACATTAGAACAGTGTAAAAAGTATTGGTTTATGACTTACCTTAATTTTTTTCTTCATGTGTTATTTATAAGAAATAGTCAAAGAATATCTGAAGCTATCATTCAGCTGCTTTTCCACATTCTGTGTCCAGACTAATGGCTTTCCATTATGCTTTCCTGTACCCCAGAAAACAGTGCAGGAAACCCATAGTCCACTCACTCCGTCCATTTCCACTTTCCAATGGGAAAAAGCAGGATCAGAACGTGACAGTGCCTGAGAGTACCACATGGTTAAACAACCCACCCACAACAGCCTACCTTGATGAGGATAAAAATAGTCTTTTTTTTTTTTTTAATTCAGAAGGAATAATGGCAGTTATTCAAATCATGAACAACTTGAGAAGATTCTTGATGCAGTAAAAACAAATCACACTTCCTGAATTTTGTGGGATTTCTGGTAGTCTGCAAGTGATCATAGACAGTGGGAGTTTCCCTCCCTGTCGACACTGTGTGGCAGTCCGATGTCTTAGAAGGATGTTGAACTATATTCCTCAGTAAACTCTAGGCACTGCCTAGTTTTAGTTTATGAATGCCAAATTTTAGTGACTGTCAACTGATTTAGGAATTTACAGGAAAATAAACCTGAGTTATTTATAGAAACTAAGCCTATGGAATTAAGTGTAATTCACCCCAAAAGGCTAAAGCAGAGACTTGCAGACTGAGCGTTACAAGCTGGCCCCATGTGCTCCACACTTTGAGAATCGCTGTCTTTTTCTGACATTTGAACTCTAAAGTACATGGTAGATATTGCAGTGTCTCAAACTATAAATTCAGGTAAACCTTATGAAATAAAAACGTGATTCGGGCTTCTAATTTTATCATCAGGAATTGGGGAAAATGTGAGTTAACTAAATATATGAAGCACTTGGACCTCTTGGGTCCAAAATGTATTATTAGGCACATTATCTAGTATCTGTAATTAATTCCAGCATCTCAGTGTCTCTAAGCTGGCTGGAATTAGCATCACCTTTTTTCTGAAAGAGATTACACCGTAAGATTAACTACCATCTTTCTTCATGGTTGTGACCTGGCTTGACCATGGTCGTATTATATTCAAGACTGATGCACTTCAAGCTCCCTTGCGGTCTCGCCCAGATTCTTTTCAATATAAGGGTCCTGTAATTAAGGCTGGGAGGTGTGGTTTTGACTGAGTGCCCTGCAGATTGCTCATTAACATGCCATCTGAACAATTTAATAACCTTTTTAATTAATCCAAAATTGGCATGTCCCCCTTCAGGCTACTGTGCTGCTTTTACAAGAGTTGGTCTCTTGGTAGTTCTCAATTTAGCTTATTATTTGAAACTTAAATCTGCCCAGGCTAATGAGCGTGACCAATTCCTCTTACCAAGACCACATAGGAGTCTCCATCTGCACTTCATGAAAGGAGGAGAGGACCAGATGTCTTGGGGTGATATTCTGGTTCTTGGTTTTTTAAAGAAGTTCCCGTCAGACTAGAGATGAAAGAAAATAATTTATAGGGTGGTTGAAAATCACTTTTTACTTTCACTTTCTTTTTCTTTTCTTTTATTATTATTTTTTTCACTTTCAGGTTTGATGTTTTAGAACTTTCCGTCTCAATCACTCCTTCATACTTTGATGCTAGATATAATTTAAAGTAATTTAATGGTTTTTGGTAATTTGATATGCTGAAGCTTTTAGTGTTTCTGAGAAAAATGGCTATTCAAATGGACTTAAAATATAATTTTGGCAAGGTTAGGCTTGTACTTTTTTTTTTTAACTTGGAAAGATAGGACTAGGGGATACTCTTTTTTAATTTTAAAAATTTTTAACAAATTTTTAAGGATTGCACTCCATTTATAGTTATTACAAAATATTGGCTATATTCTCCATGTTGTACAAATCCTTGAGCCTATCTTACAACCAATAGTTTGTACCTCCTACTCCCCCACCGCTGTATTATCCCAGCACCACCATTGTTATCACTAGTTTGTTCTTTGTATCTGTGAGTCTGCTTCTTTTTTTGTTATATTCACTAGTGTGTTGTATTTTTTAGATTGTACATATATAAGTGATATCATATTGTATTTGTCATTCTGTGATTATTTACTTAGCATACTGCTCTCCAACTCCCTCCATATTGCTGCGAATGGCAAAATTTCGTCTTTTTTATGGCTGAGTAGTATTTCATTGTGTGTATATGTGTGGGCATATGTGTATCACATCTTCTTTATCCATTCATCTGTTTATGGGCACTTACATTGCTACCATATCTTGACTATTGCAAGTAGTGCTGCAACGAACATTGGGGTGCATATGTCTTTCTAAATTAGTGTTTTTTTTTTTTGTCTCTGAATGTATTGCTGGATCCTATGGTAGTTCTCTTTTCAGTTTTTTGAGAAACTCCCATACTGTTTTCATTGGATGCACCAATTTACATTCCCACCTCAACAGGGGGACAACTCACTCTTTAAAGCCTGAAAACAGTGTGTGTGTGTGTGTGTGTGTGTGTGTGTGTGTGTGTGTGTGTGTATTTCACTTGGCCCTGATCTCCAGTGTTTACTTACTCCCAACCAAACAGAAGATTTCTCTCCCCCCTTAAAATGTACCCCCGTTGTTTTTGGAGGCCCATAAAGGAATGCCTCACATAGGCCAGCACTCTTCTGCCTGCCAGTTGCATTCCCTTTCTTCCCCATTTTTAGACGTATTTGTTTCTGCCTGGGACAACAGCTCTCAGCTGCCATTCCTGAGAATCTCAATCATTCATTCTTGCAATAAGGATTAGTTGAGTACCTACATGTGGCAAGTGATGTGCTAGAAATTTGTGAAAATCTAGTATCTTTGCCTGTGATGCTATCTCCATACACCCCCTAAAAGTGTCTTCTTAAGGCTGCAGACCATAACAATGATAGAATGCCCTCTCCGCACTGGCCCCTCTTGACACCAGGACTTTACAGCGGCTTGGTTCATGCCCTCGATTTCATAAAAATCTCTATAGCCTCTACCTCTTACAAAACAAAGAAAGGTTTGAATATAGATTTTCCTGGCTATCCTCACTCCTTCAAAGACTGTTTTAGTAGAGATTTTCCTGACTGTAAGCTCTGGCCACCCTCTGGACAGCCATGTATGTGAGAAGAAAACTTGTCTAAGAGTGTTGCTCAGCCCTGTGATCTGGCAATGGGAAGTCTGCTTGTCTGTCCCACATGGATTAGCTTGAAGAGAAAATATTTTGCATCTGAAAGTACCAAGTCCCATCAGAGTTTGGCCCTGGCCCAGTTCACATACTGCCGTCTCCCACGTGATGGAAATCAAAAATCAAGAAATTCTCCCCCCCATTATCCACATCAACATCTTCCACCAGAGTGGAACATATATTGTAATGGATGTGCACATGGGAGGAGGTGAGGCCATATGTGTGTGTGGGGGGGCATATGGGAAACCCCCATACCTTCCTCTCAGTCTTGCTCCCACCCTCTCCCACAGACCTTGGCGACCCCAGTGCAGCTCTCCAGCCTCTGGCTCTTAGTCTCCGCCACCATAGTGTCCCGGGTTCCTGCTCCCAAGAACAAATCCAGATGGAGGTGAAGGGAGACAAAGCCCTGCTCCTGGTGGAATGGGAAGTGGGACTCACCTCTGTTTGTAAACAAGAAGGAAACTGATTCCACCTGAACTTCACTGAAGCCTGAATTATCCTTTTTATATTCTGTAAGATTATTTTTTGATGCTCTTGTACCCTAGGGTAAAAAAATAGCCCTTCTAAAAAATATATCAGATGTCCTCCCAGCCCTACAGACTGTATTTCTGGTACAGCTCTAAGCTGGGGACCAAATTTCTTTTTCTTTTCTTTTTTTTTTTTTTTTTTTGGTGGTGCCTGAAGCATATGGAAGTTCCTGGGCTAGGGATCAAACCCATGCCGCAGCAGCAACCGGAGCCACAACAGTGTTATCACTGTTGTGTTAAACTGCTGTGTTACTAGAAAACTCCTGGGAATCACATTTCTTTTAGCCACACTCCGCACGTTCCCTGCATGCCTGGTTAATGTGGGTGAAGTGCTTTGTCCCAGATTAGGGCTTCTTGTTGAGTTGCTGCGGAGTGTTTCTCCCTTCTGCTGAATTTCTTCATTCTGTCTGTGGATGGATAGTGAGCATGTTACTGACAGCCAGAAGTGCTAGAGGATATATTATATAAAAATGATAAACAGAAGAGGTCCTTTGGGCATATCTTTTTAATTGGAGGAAAATGTAGGCTTTTGAGTGACAATATTTTCCACGTTTCCTTAAATATAGCACCTTTAAAGAGCCAGAGGGCCAACAGGTATGAAAAGGAGAGAGGCACTGAGTCTCAGGTGTCCTATGTATAACGTGAGAATATTGGGATGTGGAAGAATTAATTGCAGTAAAGTACACTGATTCACAAGATATATAGTTCTTTTTGTCTGTTTGTTTGCTTTTTAGGGCCGCACCTGCAACATATGTAAGTTCCCAGGCTAGGGGTCTAATGGGAACTACAGCTGCTGGCCTACACCACAGCTCACGGCAACACTGGATCCTTAACCCACTGCTCAAGGCCAGGGGTCGAACCTGCATCCTCATGGATCCTAGTCAGGATCGTTAACCGCTGAGCCATGAAGCCATATATATTCCAAGGTACATAGTTCTTATATATCTTCCTCCTTCCCCCTTTGAAGGCTAGAAAAAGTGGGGAAGAAAACCCATAGGTCAGGGCTTTACACTGAACTCTATAGAGAAGGAAAAGGTTTTTCTCATTTCTCTTAGGCTTCTTAGCTGGGTCTGAAAATTAAGACAGATTAACAGGAGAAAACTTACAATTTTAAGTTTTACATAACCCAGGAACCTTCGTAAGGAAATGAAGACCCAAAGAAACAGACCTGAGTATTCGTCCACCAGCTTTGATGGAGCCTGCTCAGGGGTGGAGGGGTGTGACCAGCCAAGGAATATGCGGTACCTGCATAAACTGGGGGAAAGCTCAGCAAAGCCTGTTTGTTGTGTTTCTTCTTGGCCTCCCTTTGTCTTTGGAGATAAGCATGTCCCTTCCTTCCAAGTGTAGGGAGGGCACCACTCACAGGACGGTTTGGTGACCTGTTTCGGCCAAGGGAGGAGTTCAGAGTGCCCTTTAGTTTACAGTTTTCAAGATGCCAAGGGTTGGGGGGCAGTGTGGCTGAGCGCCATCCTCTCCAATAACTCATGCACAAGAATTCACTTACAAAAGCACGTATCAACTTGTGCCCGGTGGAAAGATCACAGTGCCTTTTCTCCTTCGGTCCCTTCCCATGCCCCCTCTCAGAACCCCATCTCTCAATGTCTGTTTTTTGGTGTGAGGAGATGGGAGGGGCTGCCTTCCGTGCCTCTGTCCCCGTGGACAGAAGCCAGCTCCAGCGGGCTCCACTCTGCTGAGTGTTTTTCTGTCATTTTTAAAGGAGAACAGCAAAGATGCAAATTGCTGAGCCTGCTGGGGGCAGGGGGGTGCGGGGCCGGGAAAGACACACAAAGAGGCGATTCAGGGGGCCGAGTGTGCAGGGGGCGGAGGGGAGGAGGGGCCAGGGCACGGCGCAATCTTCAGGTTCTTTGTTCCGCCTTTTGTGATCAGATTTGCTGGGCTTGGTAAGGACTTAGGAAACAGTGTGAGGCTTGGCAGCCTCCAGGCCTGGGAGGCCCTTTAGAATTCTAAACTCAGGCCTCTTGGGGCTCTCTGCCTCCTAGGATCCCCTGAGACCCCTGGGAACAGGCACCTGGGCTCCTTAGAATGCAGAGATGAATCACCTTTTCGTTCAAGGTGGTGGGGATATGACAGTCCCTGACACAGGCAGGTAAAAGTCACAGCCTCGTAGTGTCTGACACGGCGGCCCTCTTCCCACCCACACCTACTCCCCTGCCTTCCTCAGCGGCCCCCCACGCACCCCAGACCCCAGGCTTCCTTTCAGCAGTAGGTTAGGCCTCCTCCTGAACCTGGCCCGTGTGCCCTGAAGGAAAGCCCAACCCAGGCCGCTCAGAGGGAGCCCTGAGCCGCCTTCTCCTCCCCTGGGTCTCAGATGCAGCCCTTCACTGGGTGGGGTTTGGGTCCTGGCAGAGGCAGAGAATTATGATTTCTGGAGACCTGGTTCCCTAGTTGGCACTGTGACTCTGGACAAGTCCCTCTCCCCAGCTGGGCCTCCATTATTTCTTCCGTAAACCAGGGGGTTGGCCTGGGGTCTTCAGAGCCGCCCTGCTCTGACAGGGGAAACCTCAGTGGCTCTAATTGCCTCATTAGAACACCAGGGAATGCCTTTCTAGGAAGGGCCTCCCTGGCTCCTGCGTCGTACCCACTCCCTCCTGGGCTCTGCCGCCAAGGGAACAAAAGCAGCTGCTCTCTCCTCTGGGGTTTCCACAGAATCTGTGAGCCCTTCTTGACAGCAGATGTGCACAGCCGTCCTCTGCCAGCCTTTTCACGCTGTCTGAGGCCTCCCTCTGAGGGCCGCGGAGGGTGGATGGTACCCTTTTGAGCCGGCCCCTTCTCGCGTCTCCCTCTTTGGCTAGCATCCGCGGTCCCCATCCCAGGTGAGATTAGAGCTTCCTTTATTGTGCTCCATGCTGCACGTGGACTTGGTGGTGAGAGCTGCGATGAAAGCTGAAAAATCTCTTATAACTGTCCCTGGAGAAATTTACATGCAGAGATGCAACAGCTGCCCTTAAGAAATGGTCCCTTTGCTAAAACCTAGGATATTTCATTTTGTGTTTTAAGAACCAGGCTGAGTTGACAGTGAGGCTTTAGAATTTGCCAAATGAGCCAGGCCTGTAAGTCTCCCACAAAACCCTTAATATGTTTAGGATTGTGCCTGTTTCTGAGAAGTAAGGAAACAGTTTTTGCGTATTTTTCAGGGCACACGCGGGGATGGCCCAGTGCAAGGTCGGAGATGTGTGAGGGGCTTGGTGGGGAATGCAAATTTAGTTAGAGACCAGAGAAAACAGTAAGTCTGGGAGAATCCAGAACAGCAGGATCTAAAAACAGAGAGAGCGAGTCTAGGAAGGCAGCCAAGGTGGGAAGGTCAGTTACTCTGGGGAGGTTATGGTAGGTGGGGTCTGGCATCCAGCAAGGTGGAGGATTTCCCATCCTAGACAAGAGCAGCTTCTCTCTGCCCTGCGGAGGGTGGGTGCTCGGAGACCTGTGCCCAGAGCCAGAGCTTTCTTCATCCCTGATTTATTCAACGTCATTCCTTCAGCTGTGTGGTGTGAGGTTGAAGAGTGTTAAGCAGAAGGGGTTCAGATCTCAGGTCTGCCAATTTACTTGCCAATAGCCTATGCCTCAGTTTTTCTCATCTGCAAATTGGGAATAATTATAACAATTGCCTCATCGGGTGTTTGGGTGGATTAGAAGTGCCTACTCTAGAGCTTAATACATTGGAGGGTTCGCTAAGTGTCAAATACCATTACTTATTTTGATATGTTTTTATTTAGCTCTCTAATAAAAGCCAGAGGACAGAACAGACTTCAACATGCATCCGAATCACCCAGAGGACTTGTTAAAACTCAGATTCCTAGAACCTACCCCCAGAGTTTCTAGTTCACTTGGTGTGGGATGTGGACCATGGAGCATCCTTTGAGAACCACCCTTCTGTATCCCACACACGAGACATGGGTACAAACGGGACCACTATTTACTTAACGAACACTTCATTAGCACCTACCCTGTGCCAGACTTTGTATGTATACACAATACATAGTATTACAATTATTGACTCATTTACTCATGACAGAGACCCTGTGAGGCAGGTTCTGTTGTACCCACTTTTATAAAGCAAAACCCAAGGCCTTGCCCAGTTTTAAGTCCTTTGCCCAGGCACTCTGAGCTATTAAGTGAGCGTGTTATACAACTGAATAAAGGCCGCAGGAGGTGCAAAACCTTCCACAGGAGGCATGGAGATTTTAGGGTTCTCAGAAAGTCTTCAGGGTCTGACGCTGAACTATGCCTGGGGGGTTCTCGTAAGAACCGTGTTAAGGCAGGGGAGGTGCAGGGACAGGAGCGGGGATGCTGGAGCCAAACTAGGCTGGAGACCCCGTGCTGCCACGTTCCAGCTGAGTGGCCTTCCGCAGGGGAATTCATGTTTGTGTGCCATGCTCTTTGTCTAGAAGAAGAAGAAGAAAGGCTGAGGAGAACCACACCCAACTAGCAGGGTTTTCTTCTGGGACCAAACAAGAGAGCCCACGTGCCGTCCTTGGAGGAGACCGGCTGCTTCTGGCAGGACAGCGTCCCATGTTTTCCTCATCTTTTTGAGCCATCAGCAAAGGCTTTTGGTTGATGGCGATGCGAATTCATTTCTCTTCCTGCAGATCACCCTTTCCTCAACCCAATTTCAGCTTCTCTTTATCAGTTGACAGCATCTTATGACGGTAGAAAGAGAAAATACTTCAGGTTGTTTATTCCTGACTGCGGATGAGGATTAAAAAAAGATACTCAATTTCTTGCCTCCTGGGGCGAATCGGATTATTCTTCAAAAGTATTCACTCTGTCCTCCTAATTTCCTTGGGGAGAACATACTTCCTCCTCCCGTGTTAGCCCCGGCTTTGCTTTGCTTAACAGGGTGTTAAACAGACATGATGTAGTAGAGGCTTGAAAGGAGCTCGTGAAGTTAAGCTGCCTCCTTTGGAGCTCTCCTGTGGCCGTGGGAAAGCACTCCTGCTCCGGCATGCTGTGCCCTGGCGTGGGATAAGATACACATCGATCGGAACTGGGCCACCTCCATGGAGCCCAGCTCTCAAAGGACAACCCCCAGGGGCCCCCAGATGTGACGACTGGGTGGCCAGGATCGGCAGAGGCACTCGGCTGAGCCCAGCTCAGGTCCAACCAGCCCAGACTTGTGACCTCAATATTTGAGATGTTGTGGTTCTGTGTTAAGGGTCTGAGTTTGGCTCCTTCTCCGGATGTGCTGAGTAGGGCCCAGGAATCTGTTTACAGAAGCTCACCTATGTGATTCTGTTCTGCAGCTGGATTTGGACAAAGTATCTGACCTAATCTCTTCTCTGAGAAGGAGATGTTGAGACCCAGAGAGGTAAAGTGACTTGTCCAAAGTCCCAATACCTGGCGAGGTTAGTATTAGAATTCTTGATATTTCGCTTTAATAGTCTTTCTACTATATCACACTGTTCCCATAAAAAAATTTAACGTGGAAGAAGAAATTCTGCATGTCCCCATAACTTAGGCGCTTTGGACTGGAGGATTTCAACCCCATACTGACATCAACCCTTTGAAACCCACTGATGAAAGGAAATACACAACGGGAAGAGTATATTGACTTTGGTTGTAATTGTATTTGCTATGCCAAATGGCTCAACTCAGGGTGAAAACGTGGTCACTAGATCATGTGCTTTAGAGGGAATTTAAAGTGTGGTATTCTTTTTCAACTTGGGAAAGTTTATGCGATTTCTAGGCAATTATTTCCTGTAGGAATAAAAATATGTGTTCCTCTTTCATCCTATTCCTCTTGCCGCATTTTCTCCTCATTAGTGGTTTCCTTCCTCTTGAGCTGCAGTAATGCCCACAAAGTACTGAATCTATTACAGCTGAGGCTGGTCTTTGCAGACCTGACAGAAATACAGATGGGCAAACGGAAATGTCTATCTCAAATCAGGCTAATATTTATTGAGCACCTGCTATGTACCCAGCTTATGCGGACTGCTTTCACATACACTGTTTTTATTAAGTGTGCAGGCATTTGCAAGGAATGGGTGTAGCCTGGGTAGAAGAAAAAGAAGAGAAAAGAGACACTCACGGCTTAAGGCTGTTATTGCAGACTCCTTTCGTGACATTTCTCTATTTGCCAACACTCTCCTGTTTAATCTCCCCCATCTGTTAAGTAGTGAAGAATCATCTCTTTTCCGTATCAGCCCTCTAGCCGAAATATCACCTTTTCCTTCTGTTTACTATGCCAGGGACGACTTGAGTAGATATAGCCAGACAAGGTGTGAAGTATTTCTCGGCTGAACCAGGCAAGAAGAGGGCATCCTTCTTGGTCTGAAACTCTTTCCCCATGCGAGTCATTACAATATCCCCTCACGTCTTCTGCCCACCTGTTTCTCCCTTGTGTAATCTCTCCTGCCTAATTCTCAAAATGTCACAACACCCCCCCCCCGCCCCCGACTCCTGAGAGGCATCATTCTCATAGAGCTCTCTGCTGAAACTCGTCACTGTCCTTCCTTTATTACATTGCTCAGCGCCCATCAGATCCGTCCATTCTGCTCTAGGTGGTGCCATCACTCACTTTTTACCCCCCTGACTTGAACGACATCCAGATGCATGCACAGACACACAGCCTGATAAACTTTCGGTCCTTTGCATATACTCTTTCCCCAGCCTAAGTATATCTGCCTGCACTTCCAGTCTCAATTTCCCACAGGGGCCATGCAGTGTAAATGGGTGAATTTGATGGGTGTGACACAACAGGGAGTGGTGGGGAGCACGGCAAACTGGAGCAGGCACACCATGTCTACAGGGAACAGGCACCACTCCCTAATGAATGAATGGAACATCACAGCATAGCCTGGTGTTGCTATATCGTCTACATTTTTAGAAGCTAGAAATCCAGATTTTATGTGAAATCTCTAGGTGTTTTTTTTTTTTTTTTAATTTCCTTCTTTTTTTTTTTTTGGCTGTGCCTGCAACATCCAGAAGTTCATGGGCCAGGGATTGAACCTGAGCCGCAGCAGTGACAATACTTAACCACTAGGCCACCAGGGAACTCCGGAATCTCTAGATTTTTGAACGTGTGGAAGTACATTAAAATAAAGATGAAAAAAGTTTGTATGCCAGATGATCCAACCTACTCTGCACTTTTTGCTTATTGAAATCCTGCCAAACCTTAAAGTCCAGCTTAGGCGTCCCCTCTCCCCCAAAGCCTTCTTTGGGGATTCTGACTGCTGCATTCTTTCTTCTCTGACAAGGAGAACTGGATTGTTTTGTGTACGAGGTCAGGAGCAGAGTGTCTGAAGCAAAACCACCTACTAGCTGTGTAACCCTGGGCAAGGTAATTAACCTTCAGAGCTCTGTTTCCTCATCTTCAAAAGGAAGGGGCAGCCATAATCTCTATTTCATAAGCATGTGATGAAGATAAGATGGAAATAGGGCTTTGGAGCACTCAACCTAACGTCTGACATTAGTGAGGTCTCAGAAAATGTCTTATTACTTATTGTCACACAACCACAAGCATCATCATTCCCCTTTATGGTGAGCATGCTGTTCGCCATTGCCAGTAGAGGGCGCTGGAGGAGCTCCATGGGAGGAGGGAGGGGGCTCACATAAATGGTGCTGCTCTGTCCCAGCCATGTGCCCAGAGGGTGCCACCTTGCCCTGGCCCTCCTGACAGGACACTTCCCACTTCAGGTCAAACCTACAGCAGTACCCACCCTCCCTGCCCCTGGCTTTGACACACCTGCGCATGGAGGTCTGGTGCCTGCTTGCTCTGCAACGGTGCACCAGCTCTGGCTCAGGCAACCCAGCAGACCTCTCAGCGGTCTGTTCCTCCAGTGGGGACTGATGACAGCAGTGGGTCCTCTCCTTCCGCCCGAGGGCAGGCTCCCTTTAGATTGCTCTCTACATCTTTGCATCTGTTCCTCTACCCTGGTTTAATAATTTTTTATATTAAACTTTCTCTGTTTAAGTGACTGTGTGATTTCTGTCTCCTGATTAAACTCAGACTGATATATACCTTGAGTCTAAACCTTCTCCCTGACAACCCAGACCTCCTGGTCATAGTCCTTTCTCTGGCTCTACTTATACAACAGCTGCTTCCTTTCCTACTAACATGTTATTTGGTACATAAGAGATACTGAGGTCACACACAACCTGGTTATAGGTATGTTTGCAAAGCCCCTTAACCTAAAGAAACTCATATGGGTTGTGGAAGACACTGTTGCTTGTCAGTCTACTGTCTGTGGTGAAGATCATTTTTGAAAATTTAATTTCCAAATCTTTCATAAACCGATATTTTGTAAAGCATAATAAAAATGAAGTATTAGAAACATAAAAAATTTTAAAAGATATACAGAATACAAGCCCAATGTTTTAGTGCTAGATTCAGTAGACAGACTTATTCTCTGAAACTGCCATAGAAGTTTGTAAACACCCTCCGTTTGTGTCCTTGTGTTGCTGCAGGTGGTGACACAGTGTGTAGAGGACGCATTGAACAGCCCTGATCTGGGCTCTTTGCCACTGTCAGGAGCTGTACGGTGTTCTACACCCTGATTCTGAAATCTTATCCTCTCCTTGCATCTTGCTTGCATTTGTGGGTTTGCTTTGCTGCTTTACTGCTTCAGGGAGATAGTGACAGGATCCTCTTCCATCCTGTGGCTCTGGCCGTGTGCCTTCCAGCACCTGCTCCTATTCAGCCTCACTTTCGTGAGCCGTCTTAGCCTAGTGCAGTAACTTTGATCTCTTTTTCAGAACACAGTTCCTCTTCCATTTATCAGGTTGTAGCTGTGGCAGTAAAATGTCCCCATATTTCCCTGGGCTCTAGGCCACTGAATTAAAAAACAGACATGCCACCACTCCCCTCCTCCACTATGTTTGTGGCTGATAAGAGCCAGAAGCTGAGGGTTATTTGCACCTGTGACTTTTCTTGATAGGATGGGTTGCACCTACTCTTAGAGCCAAAAGCCATGTGACAAAACCGGAATTCACCCAGTCAGGCAGAAAAATACAAATGAACTGGCTGTGATGTCCAGCAAAAGCACCACAATTGGAGCTTTAAATGTCAGAGTGGAAGCTATAGTACCCAGTCTCCTCGTCCTTCTGTTCTGATGTGGGCACGGCAGCCCTGTCTCCTAGTGCTTATCATTATACTAGTCTATCTAAAACTGTATTAGTGGAAGTCTTAGTAATCCATGGTAATCCCACTGAATTTATTTCCCCATCTTTCCTTTGGGTTTAAGACCTGCCTTCTCAGTTCAGTTTGTCAGCCAAAGATTTATTCCGTATTCACTAGAGCTGCCATCCCATGGCTGGTGTTCGCTAGATTGTAAAAGAAATACCATGCCACCGAACTGTGAGTCAAAGCTGTATTACAATGACACTGCCCCAATTTTGCAGATGCCGTCCAGTGCCAAAGAGCTTCCATGAAATGCTCAAGGTCACAGAGCAAATCTGATGTAGAATCAGGGGTGGGACCAGCTGTTGTGAATTTTGAGCCCAAACCTCTTTTCATTGTATCAGATGGCCTCTCAAAACTGAGATACTCTTATCAGTGTTGTTTGGTCGGTATTCAGTTCACTGCAGTTGACGCTGTCAAATGAAATCTTCAAATGCCAGAAGTATGCTGTCAGACGCACCACCTTTATGAACCTTAGCGTTAAAAGCTGCAGCAGCGCAGATGCAACCGGGAAATCTTTACCTGCAGTTAACACTAGTTGTTAAAGGTATGTCTGCTTAGAAGTTATTCTACGGTGACAGTGATCAATGCTGGCATTCATGAAAACAACAGTGACAAAAACAGCAAAACCCACAACTCGCCTGAAACAAAATCTACACAACCAGAAATACAGTCCACGGCTCCTATGGAGAACCGGGAAACGTATCGCTAATTATCCAAGTGATCTGATTCAAAATAATAATATTGAACATGCTTTTTTTCAAACATGACTCTTTCCCTCCCTCCTTCTCAGGATATTCTGATCCCTTCTCCCCACAACCCCTGGGGTCAGGCCAGTGGAAATAAAAGTGTGGAAAACTAGATTAAAGAGAATTTGATCCACGTTGCTAGCCTAGAAAGGTATTTAACATTTATGTGTGACTATGAAGAGAAATGCCGTGATGGATATTTTACATACGTTCACTCTAATTCCTACATCAGTCTTGGAGGATAAAAACTGAATCTCAGAGAAGATAATTTGCCCATGATCTAGATGGGAAGTAACTGGGTTTCAGCATTTCTGGTTCTAAGTTATCCTTCTGCTCCACTCGCAGCTTTCCTTTAAGAAGTGATTCGTTACAGTAATTAATGGCAGTAGTTTATTTATTCACCTTTAATACCAACTATTGGTGCCTGGTTGGAGTTGCACCAATAGTCAATGTGAATTGTTCAATCTATAAACAAACTCTGGATACTGAAAGCAGAACAACCTAAAAAAATTAAAAGTCAGAATTCTGACTGTTTTATAGGTTCTATTTTAGATTGCCACCTGCTAATCATAAAATCAAAGGAAAATAATGAGAACGGAATCATAATTTTCCTGGCATTCAAAGCAGTTTGTTCTGTCTCACTTTAAAGCTTGGTGATTGCAGGGCATGAGAAGGAATTTGGACTGGGGAAACAAGGCATTCAATGGCAGGTTTAGAAGCTTTCTTTGTTTTACTAGCACTCCTCCTCTCCCCAGTTCCATGTGTATCTCAACCTTTTCACTTTTTTCTTTTTCTTTTTTTGTGCATTTGAGGGCCACACCCTCGGCATATGGAAGTTCCCAGGCCATGGGTCAAATTGGACCTACAGCCGCCAGCCTACACCACAGTCACAGCAACACAGGATCCAAGCTGTGTCTGTGATGCACACTGCACCTCACAGCAACGCTGGATCCTTAACCCACTGACCAAGTCTGGGGATCGAACCCTCATCCTCATGGCCACCAGTTGGATTTGTTTCTGCTGAGCCATGACAAGAACTCCCACTTTTTTTTTTTTTTTAAACTAAATTAGACTAAAGCAGATTTAGGAATTTACCTTGTCGGTAGAACTGGTAGAGGTCTGTGATAATGTGTCTAATTTGAGGTAAAGCAGAAATGATAATAATTACAAGGATATCTTGAATATATTTGATTACTTTTTTAAGCTTGATTGAAGTATAATTGAAAAATAAGAATTGTATATATTTAAGGTATACAACTTGATGTGTTGGTATATGTATACATTGTGAAATAATCACCACAATCAAGCTTGATTAATGTTTCCAGCACCTCACATAGTTACCGTGTGTGTGTGTGTGTGTGTGTGTGTGTGTGTGTGTGTGTGTGTGTGTGTGTTGGGGGGGGTACTTAAGCTCTACCCTCTTAGCATAAAGTATACAATGAAGTATTGTTACCTATAGTCACATCACTCTAATTAGGTTTCCGTAACTTATGCCTCTTGTGTAACAGAAACTTCGTACCCTTTGACCAACATCTCTCCATTTCCCTTTTCCCCTAAATCCTGGTAACCCACGTTCTCGCTGTTACTATGGCTTCAACTATTTTAGATTCCACATATAAGTGAGGTCATGCAGTACTCATTATTATGTATCTGGCTTATTTCCTTTAGCATAATGTCCTCCAGTTTCATCCATATTTTTTGAAAAGGCAGGCAGGATTTTTTTTTTTTTTAAAGGCTAAATAACATTCTATTACACACACACACACACATAAACACACGCACACGCACTCTCATCCATCGGCGGACATTTAACTTGTTTTTCATGTGGTAGCTATGATGAATACTGCTGCCATGAACATGGGAATGCAGATATCTCTTTGAAATTTCTTTCCTTTGGATGGCAGTTGTATTTTTAATTTTTTTGAGAAACTTCCAGACTGTTTTCAGTAATGGCTGTAACAATTTACTTTCTTGTAAATATCATATGAGAGTTCCCTTTTCTCTACATCCTTGTCAAAACTTGTTATCATCTTATCTTTTTGATAATGGCTATTCTAACAAGTGTGAGGCGATATTTCACTGTGGTTTTGATTTGCATTTTCCTTGTGATTCGTAATGTTGAGCACCTTTTCCATATGTTTTGGCTTTTTCTATGTCTTCTTTTGGGAAATGTCTGTTTGTGTGCCTTGCTCGTCTTTTAATTAGGGGTGTTTTGTTTTGGCTTTTTTTTTTTTTTTTGCTATTGGGTTGAGTTTCTTATATATTTTGGATATTAACCCCTTATCAAATAGATGGTTTGCAAATCTTTTCTCCCATTTTATAGGTTCCTTTTTAGTCTGTCCGTTGTTTCTTTTACTGTGCAGAAGATTTTTAGTTTGATGCAGTTGAACTAGTTTTGCTTTTGTTGCCTGTGCTTTTGATGTCAGAACCAAAATATCTTTGCCCAGACAAATGTTTAACTCCTTTCTTTATTTCTAGAAGATCATGGCATTCCAAAGCCTTATTCATAGAATATTTTGAACCTTAGTTTTTTCAGAATTGATAGACAATAGTTAATGACTTCATTTTGCACATGTCAAAATTGAGGCATATGGCTACATTAAAAGATTTGTCTGAGGGAATAAAGTCAATGAGGGGGAATATAAGCTGGAACTTCTAATTCCTCATTTGATGTCAGTTTAACAACACATCAGATGTTCAGGTATTGCCAGTATTTTCCTCATTGTAATCATTTTAATTATATAACAAATTCCTGGATGAAATATATAGAAATATCATCCAAACTGGATTGAAGTGTAGCACTGTGATGGTTGCACTTTGCTCAATAAGCAGTGACTATGTGCGAAAGTTCTAAATGTCAAGCAGAGTTTTAGGTCTCAGGAGGATATTAGGAAAACATGAGACATGATCCTACCTTCAAAATGCTCAGAGTCTGATCTGAGAAACTAAACTTACTCCTATAAAGTCATCATAGCCCCAAATATGAGGTGCTGACCAAACAACAAGAGCAGTCGAGGGAACAGAGATTGACTGAAAGCCTCAGAGTCCATGGAAGACATATTGCTGAATCTTAAATGTGGATACATTTCAACAAGGACAAAAGGAGAGAAGGAGAACATCCCCTACAGCATTTGCATAGCGCTTGTTGGTTGACACAGTACCTTCATGTTTATCTTGGAATTGATCCCTACAGTAACTCACTGGGAGATGTTATCATGCTTTTCATTTTACTGTTGAGGATCCCGAAACTCA
The DNA here is from genome assembly GCF_054392235.1 of Sus scrofa. NCBI lineage: Eukaryota > Metazoa > Chordata > Mammalia > Artiodactyla > Suidae > Sus > Sus scrofa. The sequence goes on along the minus strand of NC_139387.1, from coordinate 93,668,845 downwards.
GGTTAATTAGACTTTTTAAGATGACACAGCTTATAAGAGGTAGAGCTTAAAGTCATATTTACATCTGATGCACATGCCTTTGCGCCAGATTCTGGAAGGTTATAAAGCCAGGTAGAGGGATTATTGTAAATTCTGGAGCAGGGGTATAAAGTAATAAAAATGGACTGTAAGAGAGTTGGAGAAATAGGAGAACTTAGGATCTCCCCCAGCCCGTGAACCTCTGTCAAGTGTCCGTGACCTACGGTTGTGCTCATTCATTGCTGCTCTGTCTGTCCCCTCAACTCTAAGCTCCTGGAGGGCAGGGCTTCAGCTTTGATATCAGTGAGGACCAGCCTGTGGTTCATCTAGTAGGAGGTGCCGGTAATATTTTAAATGACTGAATGAAGTAGTTACAGCTTTGATCTTGGTATGGGGTAATGACAACCTGTTGACAACAATGAAATTAGAGCAGTGAAGCCATGGGAACTGGTGAAGTAAGAAGTGATAGGATTATCAGGGTTGAGTCCATAAGGGACCTCTAAAGGCTCTGCTAGTGTTCTGTTTTTTTTTTCTTTTTTCTTTTGGGGGTGGGGGGCATGGTGCCACACCTGTAGCACATGGAAGTTCTCAGGCTAGGGGTCAGATTGGAGCTGTAGCTGCAGTCCTATGCTGCAGCCACAGCAACGCAGGATCCAAGCTGCATCTGTGGCCTACACCGCAGCTCATGGCAATACCAAATCCTTAACCCACAGAGTGAGGCCAGGGATCGAACCTGCGTCCTCATGGATGCTAGTCAGATTGGCTTCTGCTAAACCACGATGGGAACTCCCCTATATCCTGTTTCTTAACCTGGATGGATGGGCACCAGGTACTTGTTATTATTCTTTAAAATGGACATATACTTTTATGTATTTCCTATTTCAATAATAAAATGGAAAAAAATTGAAATAGATCAAAATACATAACATTTGGTGATAGACTTTATATGAAGAGTAAAGGGGAAGAAAATAAATAACAAAAACAACTTCAAGTTCGTTATTGTGACACACTTAAAGAATGGTTACCTGGCAGAAATGGGACACTTGAAGGCAGAGATGAGAAGGTTAAGTTTGGACATTTTCAGAGAGCTGTGTGCTCCCTTGGAGGTTAAGTCCTTTCCATCCTGGGAAGTCCCTTGTTTCCTTTGCTCCCATGTCCCGGAGAGTTGACTTACTCCCCTTTCTTCTTTCAGGTGCCAGCATCCATTTGACATTGAGGGGCTACTGTTCTCCTCAAACAGATTTGGGAACCGAGGATTCTTTTAGACATCCTCTTCATTATGTCCCCTCCTCCCCAGATAAAGTCAGAGAGACTCTATTTAGAGATTTCACTGCTGACCTCTGTGGGACTATAGATAGAGGTTAGCAAAATTACAAGCACTTGGGGACCTATAAATTTTGAAGAAGTCTTACCAAGTTCTGTAACAGTCCAAGTCAGCATTTCTGTGTTTTGTAGATAATATCCAGAAATCTCTTTTATGTAGTCCTGAGAGCCTTTCTTAGATGATTCTAAGTGAGCATCTAAACTTTTCATATATATAACTAATCCTGGTGGTGTGCTTATCATATACCAGGCAGCAGTCTGAACACATGGCACATATCATCTATTTTAAACTTCGCAAAGACAGCCCTAGAGGTCTGTACTATTATGATCCCCATTTCACAAATGAAGAAATTGAGGCATAAAAAATACAAACACTGAGACCCAGATGGCACGCTAGTAAATGGCAGAGCTAAGTCTTGAACCCAGGCAGCCTGACTTCAGAGCCTGTGTCTACTGTGTACACTGCTTAAGTATCATCCCCAGAGGGCTGAGGCCAGGAACTTTGGGAGCTTTGATATAGTCGGTGGCTCTTTTCTGAGTCTCATGGTCCAAGGATGGTCCTAGGCACTTTTTGTCATCCCTACCCTTTAAACATCCCTCTTCTGGGCTTTAGGCCATTGCACAGCAGCATCCAAGCTGCCCCCTGGCTGCTTCCCAGGCTGCCCCCAAAAACTCAGCTTTTGTCCCAGGCTCCCTCTCAGGGAAGCTCTCTTCCCTATCTGGTTTCTACAGATTCTTCCCCTGGGTTTTGAAATCATTCTGCATAGACTTGAAATTGTCCCTCATTCATCCTTCATTCACTTATTCATTCAACAAACGTTCAACAGCTTATTACTTGCTGGACTCCAGGGGATACTTGGATAAATAATTCATCACCCTCATCCTCTAAGGTATTCTCAGTCTTATGGGAAATTCAGGTGTTAAAATAAATACAGTTCACTGTAGTAAATGCTGTGGTGGAGGTATATATGAGCAATGAAGAAAATGCATTTGGAAGTTATTGTGTGGGGGAGAAGAGAGGGTTCCACAGTAGAGATAAGTTTACTTTGGATGGATAAAACTTTTCTAGAGTATCAGGATAGAGGAAGGTTATTCCACAGACAGAAAAGAGCTCATGTATAATTTATGATTGCAGAGAATCTTGAATGTGAAGATTTAGTTCAGTGATTCATTCACTCATCCATTAATATTTATCAAGTACCTACTTTGTGGAAAGCCTCATGTTACATGCTGGTGATGCCATGTAAACGTAGAGTTCATTGCCCTTTCGGAACTTTCTATCAAGCACTAGGAAAGACCTGTTTCCCTCACTTTTCCAGCATCCATGGTTGGCCTGCATGACTTGGCTCGTGGTCCCTTCCTCCATCTTCAAAGCCAGCAGAGTAGCATCTTCCAACCTCTAACTTTCATCCCTATTCTGTCATCATAACTCTTCTGTCTCTGCTGCCAAATTGGTTGTTCTATAAATGCCTTTTACACTGTGCATGTTCCAAGATCCATGTACATGACTTTTTCTAAGACCTGCTTATTCCAATTTTAACTTCCATGCCTCTGACCAATATGTCCAGCCATTCACAATGTCCAAGAGTCTTTATATATTTTGCCACACAAAGCAGATGACCAGATGAGCCACTGTGAAGTTCTGTACAATGAGAAGATTTTCTCTCCTTGCGGTCTTTCAGGGCATCGGAAGTCTATTTTTTGTGGGGTTTTTTATACATTGTACCAACTCTTTTGTAAAGTAGGCACTTTTTTTCTTTTTTCACCAGCTGGTTATAAGGGTTCCCACTGTGGGACCATAGGTGAGAGTCGAGGGTGGTGGTACAGCAATGCTGACATGGGGATCTGAACCATTCGCTAGTATAGCTCACTTGTTTACTATGATCTTGCTTATGCCTGACCGCAGGTGTACTATTTCTACCTGATACTAGATTGTTAATATGATTTGAAGTGTATGCCAGGACCAGCTCATTATGGGCACTTCCAGCTGTATAGACACTGGAGTTCAGACACTCGGTTTCTAAGGCCCAGTGTGCCAGGAACTGTTTTGAACAGTGTATAATTTTCCAGTGCAGCTGGTATGACCTTGCTCCAGAATACTAAGGGGCTATATTGTGACTCTCCTACTGAGCCTTGGCCCATAGCTCCATGCAAGGTAGTTTAGGACAACTACAAGGTTAGAGGAAATAGCCTCCTTTGGACACCAATTGCATGTTTTGGGTCGAGGGGGGGTGGGAGGGGGCAGGGTTTCTAAAACCACCCTCAGATTTGATAATTTGCAAAAGAGACTCAGAGAATTTTATGAAAGCTATTATACTCACACTTATGGCTTATTACAGGGAAAGGATACAACTTAAAATCAGCCAAGGAAAAAAGTGTCTAGGACGGTGTCTGGGGAAGTACCAAATGTGGAGTCCTTGCTGTCCTCATCCCAAGGAGGCAGGGTACAGCACTTCCCCAGCATTGATGTGTGACAGCACTCTCGGGAGTATTGCCAACCAGGAAAACCATCCGCACCTCAGTCTTCAGAGTTTTCATTGGGCTCTGCTACCCGGACCAGATTGACTTTCCACATGCTTGATCTCAGTCTCCAGGTCAACTGCTATCATGTGACTCCAAGCCCTCCCTCTAAATCACACTGTGGATCTTTTTGGGATAGTCGCCACCTTAAGGTGACATCACGTTGTTACTGGAAATCACTTCGTCACTCCACAGCTTGCCCCCAGCCTCCAAGCAAACACTGATTACCTTCCAGGAGCCAGACTTAGCTACGCACTCTTTGCGGTGCTTTTTCCTAACCACGGGTATCTCTCCTGCCATAGGGACTGACTTGCATTGAGGTCTGACCTGCTCAGGCAGCCTTCTGTGCCACGTGGTGAGTGAGGTGGAGCAGACTATCCAAGCGTAGACTGTGTTGCCTCTAGAACCCCATACCCTGAGGTTTTCCTTGTCAGCTGGCGCGCAGGCAACCATGTCCACAATGCTTCCTTAAGTGGGGTGGCGGTATGAAATGCCAAAATCTGCCCTTTCTTTTGGAGTGGATGTTCTGGCATGTCCCAGGTTACTTGGCTCCTTAAATCTCCACCAAGTCAGGGGGCCCTTGAATCCTCACAGAGTTACTAATGCCTCCAATCAACTTGTCGTGTCTTGATCATCACGTCATTGATGTAGCCAACCAATGTGCTGTTCTGAAGGATATCCAGATAGTCCGCTTCATTTCACTGTGTTGTAACAGGGGGTGGGAAAATTTGCCTAGCCCTGAGGTAAGAGCACAGATATATACAGGGGTTTTTTTTTTGGTCCCATGTGAGTTCAAACTGCTTCAGATCTTCCTTCGTAACAGGATTGAAAAAGAATGCATTCATCCAAAACTGTATTGATCTCCTCTAGCAGAGATACCAATTCTGCACACTCCTGCAGGTGAAGAAGTTTCTGCGGAATCTGGGGACTCAAGGTTCCCAAATGCATTGATCCAGATGTACCCATATCAGGTTTTGGGCCCCTTCCTTCCCAATTAGATCCCTAACTTTGGCATAGCAGACTTGCTCGCGTTGAGAATTCAACATTTGCTGGAGCTCTCATCTCCTCAAAATAAAGTCCTGGCCTGATCCTCAGCTTTTCTCCCCTCTGCCTGCAGGAGATAAGAGCCTTTCATATACTGCCAAGGAGGCCCTCTGGTTTTCACAGTTCACCTTAAATTAGAAGTAGGTTTATCCTCAGATTTTCATTGTCTTTCTCCATTTCACTGATAGCGCACAATAAGAGCCACTCAATACCATAGTCCTTCTAATTATCATTTTCCCCAAACCTCTCTAACTTTGTAGCTATTGCATCTGGCAATGTACTTTCTTTTGCCGTTAGCCCATTCTGTTTGAAAGTTTTAAAAATTGTACCACTTCGGCACACCCGGGGATATGAGTACTTTACCTTCCAGAAGTGATGGGTGTTTTCTTGCCAGCTGGCGTGCAGTTGATTCATCTCCAAAGTCCCATGTTAGAGTCGGCTTCCTAGGATGCCCTTCAGCACCAACTGTCATAGGTCTAATTCCCAAGGAGACAGAAGACTCTCAGCAGGGATTTGCATACAGGCATGTTATTGGTGGGTGTTCTCAGGTACAACACCTCTGAAGGAATAAAGGGAGAACGTAAGGACTGGAGAAAAGCAGATGAACTGCTATGAAGTTGTGTTGCAAGAGAGACTTGGCCAGTCCTCTACGGAGCTCTCACATGGGGATGGATGGCCCTGAGAGTTGTCCTTAGGTGAGGGAAGAGGCCTGAACCTTTCTAGCCTATGCCAGCCGGTCATTATGTACAGGCTGCCCTGTGGGAGGGGCATGGCCTTGGGAGTGGCACCTCTCTTTCTCTGAAGACAGTGGAAGGCTTCAGCTGTAAGTTGCAAACAGTCAGCATTCCTTGATGCTGGAAGAATGAACTGCATTCTAGTTGTACAGCCTCTCTCAGCCTAGACCTCCAAGTGAACATGTGAGGCTAACCCATGGCGAACATATTTCTCTGTGAGAGAGAAATAAACTTTTGTTTGGTTAAGCCCTTGAAGTTTCAGCCTTCATTTATGGCCTTAGTATAGTCTAGTCTTTTCTAACCAATGGATTCTATAAAGTAATAGTATTATTTCCATTATTATTTCTAACCAATGTATTTTATAAAATAGTTGTTACTATTTCCAGATCCTGCACAGAGAAATTAAGTGACTTGATTAACATTACAAAGTAATTGACAAAGTAAGAATTCAAACTTGGACTTGCCCAACAAAAAAGGCTGAAGGTGAAGTAAAGGGGTATTTTTGCGATCTTGGAATAGGCAATGGATTCTTAAACAAGACTCCTAATCACAAACCCTAATGTTGATGGATTTGGCTATATCAAAACCAAAGATTTCTGCTCAATTCAGGACATATAGACAGAGTTGATAGTGGGGAAACAAAAGCTGTGATGTTTCAAACCAGCAAGGGATTATTATCTAGAATTAAGCAAGACATTGGGGGTAAATCAGCAATAAAAATTGGAGAAATGAGAAATGGGGAGAAATAGGTAACTTCTAAAGAAGAGATCTGATTGGCTAATAAATAAATGACCAAATACACAACCTCACTAGTAATCAGAGACTTCCAAATTAAAATGACAAGGAGATACCACTTTATACGCGATAGATGGGCAGAAAGTGCTGGCAGAGATGTGGGGATGCACATGCCTTTTATGCCCCTGAGAGTGAAGCTTAAGTAGAATAGCCACTCTGGAGAGAATTTGCCTCATGTAAATGCATTTAAGTGTATACATATCTCGTAACCTAGAAATTCGGTCCCTGAGAACAGACCTTTGACAGGTTGGCTCAGGGCCATATAGGTACTCTTATGAAGCTGTTCCTTGCCATGGGGTTTGTGGAATGCTAAGCACTGGCTCGCCCTGTATGTGTTTGTCCCTAGGGGAATCAATATGTGAAATCAAGGCAAACAAATGAAAAGCTCAATTTCTTTCTTTCTCTCTCTCTCTCTAAGCATATGTATGTGTGTACATGTACTCATATGCACACACACACGCACAAACACATACATTTATGGAAGGTGAAATGGAAGAATATGTACTGAACCATTCAGTGTGGAGGTGAGGGGAGTTGAGTATGGTCAACTAAACTTGATGCATTTGAGATTGTAAAAGAAAAGGAAAAAGGGAGTTCCCATCGTGGCGCAGTGGTTAACAAATCCAACTAGGAACCATGAGGTTGCAGGTTCAATCCCTGGCCTTGCTCAGTGGGTTAAGGATCTGGTGTTGCCGTGAGCTGTGGTGTAGGTTGCAGACCTGGCTCGGATCCCGCGTGGCTGTGGCTCTGGCGTAGGCCGGCAGCTACAGCTCCAATTCGACCCCTAGCCTGGGAACCTCCATATGCCGCAGGAGCGGCCCAAGAAATGGCAAAAAGAACAAAAACAAAACAAAACAAAAAAAAAAAAGAAAAGAAAAGGAAAAGGAAGGTTAGCAAAAAAATGGTTCATGGAGTTCTCATTGCTGTGCAGTGGGTAAGGATCCAACATTGTCTCCGTGGCAAGCTGCGTTCGATCCCCAGCCCTGCGCAGTGGGTTAAGATTCTGGTATTGCTGCAGCTATGGCATAGGTTGCAGCTACGGCTTGGATTCGATCTCTGGCCAGGGAACTTCCGTATGCTGTGGGTACAGCCAAAAAAAGAAAAAAATTGTTTCATAACTGTGGCTTTTGCAAATACATATTTATACGTTATTAATCCATGAACTCTAATAATGCTTATTATTTAAAGTTACATAGAGACTTCTTCTGATCCCCATTCATAATTTCATCCCGGTGTTGGGGGACTCTTAAACGAAAACATTAATTAGCATTCTCTTGAGGGTTTGGCTAACATGATGGCCCTTTCTGCAGACCTCTGAGGAAGGAACCGTATGTAGTCTCTGTTTTGTAGTTGAAGGGAAAAGGTTCCGAGAGGTTAACAGCGTGTCCTTGGTTGTGCAAGTTCTCAGTGAATTGGAATTGAGGTTGATCTAACTCCAGCAGTTACATTCTTTTCTCATCAGTTGGTTTAGTGCAAGTCTTTGCAGAGTGTTGTACAAAAGCAATTGAAATTTGTGGAGTGGCAGAGTGCTTATGCTACCAACAGGAAGAAAAGTTGAATTATTTTGGAGACGAATTACAACCTTACACCAGTACTGGAGTCTTTTCGAGGCTCAACTGTTCAATGAACCATGCCTGGCAAAGTTCAGACTTGATCTGAGGAAAATGACTTTCTCTTTGGAAAGTGAGGTGGTTGGCCTCTCAGCTTTAGCCAGTTTCTCTCCTCAGGAGCTTTCCATTGAGAATTAATTTACTGGCATAGAAGAATAGAATCTTCATAATCTCCCCCATGTCCAGCGCTGTTGTCTCTATCTCCTTTTTATGTCCTTTCTGTACTTTGCTCAGGACACAGATAGGATTGAACTTGGCTGGTGATTCATCACATACTGTTTCAGGAACAGCCGCTGGAGCTGTCTAGTGCTTTACAGTTTATAGAGGTCTCCTCCCTGGCATCCTCTCATAGCCTCTGAAGGTGGCCCTCCCCTCTTGATGCAGAAGAACAGATGAGGATTCTAAGAGGTCATGTGGTTTCCCTAAGGAGTAGAACATGAATTTGAATCTTACTCTAAATTCCACGCCTCTCTCATAGGAGCCAAAAAGACTGTCACATGTCCCAAAAGCTTTCCCGTATTCCAGCCGCCATTCCCCTCTTAGAGCTGAGACCCAAGTGCTTGTAGAGGTTGGGAGACTTGCCTAATATCAGACCATCAGCTGGGCTGGGAAAGCAGGATTTGAACGTGGGGGTTCTGCCTCCACGTCCCTGAACTTTGTTCGCAACTCTGGACATGAATACTCCTCCAGTCTCATGTGCGGTTTCGCTAACGTTCGTCAGAGATTGCGCCAGTAATATCATGCTCCGGGTGATGAATGGTGCTTCCCCTTCTGTGAGGCTCTGGGGGTGAAGCCGAAGTTTCAAGAGAGAAAATAACCTGTCGGGAGTTACTCAGTGGAGCTGGAATGGGAGCTCGGAGCCCCAGGCCCAGCCCATTTCTCAGTGACTCTTAGTCTGTGAAGGACAGCCCACACGGGAGCAGCAAGTGGGCTCTAAAGTGGATGAGACTTGATGAAGCTTCCTTCCGAGCTTTGTAAAGCGGCTGACATGCGAAGGGTAGTCCAGAGGTCCGGAGGAGTCAGAGGGTGGTCGTCAGCGGTGCCTTCTGGAAGCCCCCTTGGCTCTCCACCTCCCCGGTGCCTGCCTCCCTACCTTCCCTTTTACATTTTCGCTGCTCTTTGGCACTTCCAGGAGAGGGTGTTAAAGAAAGTGAATGCTGGAGCAGTTGGTTCATTGCTTAAAGCTGTGGACATTTTGGGGTGTCAAGGAGTTTTTCCTCAGGCTTCTCAGGTCAATAAGCCCATATACCCAGAACACATCTCCAGATCCTGGGAAGAAGCATATCTTGCAAATCAGGCTCGGATTAGTAAGCTTAGAACTGGGTCTTCCAGAGAAGGTCTGGCTTTTAAAGGCAGTGCTCAGAAGGAGGTCCCTCTTAGAATCACGTGTAGGATGGCGTCTTATATAGAAGAGGCATTCTTTTACAAAGATGCTTTGATAGTGGGCTGGTTAGCCTGAGAGCATAAACACAGACAGACTATGTTTCTCACTTGCTCAGTCTGTTCCTAACCTTGGTCTTTTATTTATAAATGCATGTAGACCATAAGGTGACTTGGTAGATGGAGTTTTGATGACTCAGGGCCCCTGTCATCTCTGCTGGTAGATAAACAGCCCTGAGCACATGTTTGTGGCATTATTTCTGCAAGTGAAAGGACAGCCCTGCTGTATCACTACGGTATGAACCAATTAGCAGATCAGTCTCGATGATGGAGCTTGTGCAGTGTACTTGGAATCTGTCCTTTCCTCCCCATTTCATCAGCCTCCACACTGACTCAGATCCTTTTATGCAGTTACATTCATGGGCTCTTACATGGTCTCCTGTCCATTGCGTCTTTCCCCAGGATCCACCCAACCCAAGGCATTCAGATTCTTTTTCTAAAGCATGACTTTCTCTGTGCTACTTACTAGCAATGAATTTTTCAGGAGACCAAATGCCTGCATTCCTGACCCTTTTGAGATTTCAGAATACTTTGTTTTTGCTGTGTTATATAGAGACTTTAATCCTGCATCCTTTTCCAGCTGTTTTATAAAAATGAATAGGCATGAGGGTCTCTTTCCTTACATGATGAGCTTCCCCAGGGCAAGTCCAACCTTCTTGATCTTGCTTGTCCTAAAAACCCAACCCAGTATGTGTCCCATAATAGGGACCCATCATATGACCAGAGAATTAAAATATTTAATGTGAATTAAAGTTTTAAATACATATGTCCTGTTACTTCTCCTGGAGCATGGGATGACAAACTATAGCCAGCCTACAGCCAACTAAGCCAAAGGCAATCATAACTACTTGGTTTTTATAAATAAAGTTTTGTTGGAACACAGCCATGTTCATTCATTTATGTATCCCCATGGCTTCTTTTTTTCCTTAGGATAGAGTTGAGTGGTTTTGGCTGAAATCTTCTAGTCTGCAATACTTTCCAGTATTTACCACCTGGCACTTTACATAACCCATAAATGCTCTGATAGCAAGCATTGTGTTTTGTTTATTTTTATATGTAGTCTCCGTAGGCGAAGCAGAATAAATACTGATTGAACAAATTAATCAGTGAATCAATACTTTCTGAAGTACTGTAATCCAAAAACTTGGTCTTCTTTTAACTTGTGAGATGACCCAAGCTGGCTAACGTCCTGATGATGGATCCATCCTTTCCATTTATTTCTTTATTCATTGATTCATTCATTCAGTGATTATTGAGCATCTACTGTGTCTCAAACACTATGTTTGGTACTGAAACAAATGGTGAGTTAGGCTAATACACAGAGGAAGGCTGCTGTCCTGAACATCAGGGTTTTCTGAGGGAGACAGACATCATTCAAAGGTCAAGTGTATCATGTTAATTACAACAGGAAGAGAGCAGTACGTGGGGTGCTGAGAGCCTGTTTCCAGTGGAATGAACTCCATTAGGGAGTTTAGGGAATGCTTCTCTGAGAAAGTGGCTCTGGAACTAAGATTTCAGGGAAGAGTAGGGGTTCGTTGGCCATCAGTTAAGGGAAGAGTGGCCCACACTGAAGGAACAGCGTGTTGAAGACAGTGGCAAGGGGAGCTTGGTGAGTATGCGGAACAGGGCAGGGTGACTCAGCCTGGAAGTAGGGGCTGTGGCTGGAGAGAGGGGTCTGGTAGAGAGCCTTCCAGGGATCTTCTCTCTCCTGGGAACAATGAAAGGTAAGCAGCAAAATGTTAGTAGAAGGAAGGTGAGAAGGGGTGGATTTGAATATCATTTGCATTTTGCAAAGATCACTCTTTTAGTGACAGCTGCTTTCAAATCTTGATTGCCTGTTTCTTAATAAATCAGCCTCAGGAAAATGACAGCCCATGTTCTTATTAAATATTGTGATAGTAATACCTTATACTTGTTCAGCTTAAAAAAAACCCCAACCCTCTGTTTTCACATTTAATGCTGTCTCCTTTAATAGGTATTGTGCATGTGGGACTGAAAGGTAGAATATGTGAGCCAGCCTACTGTGTCACCCTCCCAGGAACTGCACACAATTGTACATTGATGGAGGCTTTGGGACACTGGTTTTAGTTCTAGGGCTGATTGATGTTTCTGGATCTCCTTAAGCTGAATGCCCCTAGTCCAGGCTAGTTGCTTAAAGGTAGGAGGGCTCCATTGCCTGTAACGGTCTTGGTAACAGCGAGTGGCTGCTACATTTTGTTCTAAGGTTCAGAAAACCTTGGGATTGGCTGCAATGAGCCACTCTTCCCTACTTGTTCTCTAGCTAAGCATCGTCTTATTTCTTTCTTGCCTTTCTTTTACCTTCCTTTCTACTTAGTCATTAAAATCTCTCTCTTCTGCCTTGTTGTTCTTTCTCTTAACAATTTCCCATCTCGGAGTTCCCGTCGTGGCGCAGTGGTTAACAAATACGGCTAGGAACCATGAGGTTGCGGGTTCCATCCCTGGCCTTGCTCAGTGGGTTAAGGACCCGGCATTGCCATGAGCTGTGGTGTGGGTTGCAGACGCGGCTGGGATCCCGCATTGCTGTGGCTGTGGTGTAGGCCGGCGGCTTCAGCTCCGATTAGACCCCTAGCCTGGGAACCTCCATATGCTGCAGGAGCAGCCCTCAAAAGGCAAAAAGACAAAAAAAAAAAAAAAAAAATTTCCCATCGCTTCTCAGCTGAAGCAGATGCTTCCCTGGCTCTTCTGAGAAGAGCTGTGAGATGGGGGGGGGGCGGGGGGGTGGTACCAGCTGTTGGAAGCACAGGGACACCTTGCCCTGGATAAGCTAGGACAGAAACACAGGATGTAGGCCTCAGTCTTTTTGTTCTTATTTTCCTTTAGTTGAATCATGGCAGCTAAATACGTGAAGCTGTCATGCAAAACCAGGAGAAATCATGTTGGTACGCTGGGTCTCCTGACAGTTGCAACCAGGATACCTGGCAGAGCCTCTGGAAGTTGGAGGACTCTTGGCCAATGTGTACCTTTTTTTGAGGCAGCGAGATAGGTTAAGGCAAATGTCATGGTTTTCTCCTTGGTGCCATTCTGTATCACATCATTTATTTATTATTTGATGAAGACATTTTAATGAAACCACAGCCACTGTTTAGAAAGGGAGGGGAATTACTCATCTTTAAATTCAGTTGTCTTTGCCATGCCTAACTCAGCTCATACTTTCTTTGTATCTAACCTGGTATTCGTTTACCATTTTAATTGCAATTAAATGTAAACTTGACAATTACATCAGTAAAATGCTGTGAAAACATTTTTTTCTGTTTGAAAGAGTCCCTTTGGGGTTAAACTCTCTTTAGGTTTTTCTTCCCTATTTTTTTTTTTTTCATTATCTGTAAATGCTTATGATGCTCACGTTTGATTGCCAGATCTGTATTTCCATTCACCTTCCTTCTTAGGCCTGTTTTTTCTGTCCTAAAATTGTCTGAAATATATTTACTCATTTATCATCCTTTGGTTCACTAGGTTCTTTTTCACTATAGCCATGATTTCATTAATCTCTTGGTCCAGAAAGAAATAGTTGGCTGTAGAGAAAGAAGGGAGAGAAAACAGATTCAATTTGGGAGCAACCCTGATGATCAAAGAAGAGATGAGATCTGTGAACCATGAAAGATAAGAACTCAAAGAAGTCTGATATTCATGCCCTTGCTCTATGTTAAGTGTCCAGAGTATCATCGTTAGTGAAATTACAGTAGACATCCCCTGTTCTGATCAAAACAAAACAAAAAGTAGATTGAAGGGGAATATTATTCTATAAATTGCATTACAAGATTTTGACTAAAATTATTTAAAAGTCTCTTAGGTTTTTCTTCCTCTAAGCAGAACTGATCTTAGATCGATGACATCCCAGTCTCTCTCACTGTTAGTGAAACAAAAACAAATTTGCAATTTATTTTCATCTTAGATGCTATTCGATAAAAGCTAATTTTTGGTTACATAAAAATATAACTCTGCGTGTTTGGTTCTGAGATGCCCTGTGGATAGGACGAACTGTTCCATTCTCTGTTTGAGGTAGTGAGGCCAATTAGCTAGGAACTAAATTAGCCACAGATAAAATGCTGCGACCCTGCACAGACTGGTAGGATAGAGAGTAAGACAAAGAGCCTTTCCCACCTTTAAGTTGGTTGGGATCAGCTGTTTGAATTATCCCACAGAGGAGCTAGAGTGACCGACTGACTCACATGTTTAAAAAAATGGTAGTGAATCCTTGGAGGACGCCATATGTTCTGTGCTTTGCAGCAAGCTGCTGACAGTACATGACAATCACAGACCTGAGAGGCTGCACCACCCCAAAATCCAGGGGACAGGAATTTCTCTAGGCTTTTTAATCGCTCATGGGGACACACGTCTCCATTTCTGATATTTATCGCAAAGCGAATTAGTTAAAATGCAAATTCTCTCTGCCTAGAGATCTCTGTATGTGGACCGAATTAATAAAACATTATTTTTAAAGTACTATGTTGGAGGTATGGTTAGAATTCGTCGTGCCTCTCAGTCATCCTAGCCTTGGACATCCTCACATTCTGAAGTTTTGGCCTTTTCAACTTAACCTATTTGATTGCAGCCCCAGTCTAAAATGAAGTTGTTGTTCCAGAAGCTTCTTTATAAATATTCATCTCAAAAGGCAAGGGTGACAGTGTTATAACAGGACAGTTTTGCATGCAAAGCAAGTGGACATGGGCCTGTATTGTTAAAGGCACTTTTACTTCCTTTTTCTCCGTGCCCAGGAAATTCTCGTGCCTGTAATTACTGGCGAGTAGCATGGCTCATGCAACATGGAGCAGTTGGCCTCTTGTACAAGCCATGATGGATGTGTACTGCGCACGGCAGAAGGAGCGTCTCCTTTAATAGGCATGGTTTGCTGCATATTTATGATGTATTATTATAGTCTTCTTTGTAACCTAGCCTAGAGTGAGGATTGCAGTGTGATTTCCATTGTAATTTCTTATTTTCATTCACTCACAGCACTGAGAAATGAGGTGAATTCTTTCATGAGGGCACTGAAAGACCCTTTAGTTGTACTGGGGCTATTCACCTGCCTCCATCTGACCCAATGAATGTAACTATAACGGCGCTAATATATATTTCAGAAGATTGAAAGACGGATTCATGAGCCAGTGATATTTTGCTCTGGCTTTTGCGTTATATTCACTCTCCATATTTTTGCTGCTGATAGCTCTCTCTATTGGCATGGAAGCATCCTATGTCATGTTACAGCATCCTAGTTAGTGCCCAGTCAAGAATCCAGCCTGTCTGCTAATGACTGAGCAAAACAATAGGCCAGAGGAGAGGGAACTCAGTTCCAGATTTAGAAAATCCAGGTTAGGGAGGCCTTTGCCGGCTATTCTCAATGAAACTCTTCTCATTTGATCACCGCTTTACTTACTCTCTTAGTCTCTTAATGGTTTTTGTCTATTGCTCTAAATTCAATGTTCCAGAAATTATAACTCTGTTATGGAGCTGTTTAACTTGAGATAAAGAATTCAGCACAAACACTGAGGTGCTGGACAGGTTGATAGGAAGCAGTGACATAACCAGCAAAACATTTAATAACATGGAGATAAGGGCAGAAGAAAAACAATGGGATGACACAGGACATGATTAAAATATCAACAGAATAACAGTGTTATTGGATTGAGTTCCAGTCAGCCAGAATGTAGCTTGTTGAGCTCTAGAATGAAGCTTTTTTCCCCCTGTATATGGACATGGTGTTATGTTGATTGTGTAATGCAGGCTTTGGCAGAGAGCAGTGGTTCTCAAAGTGTGGTCCTCGGACCAGCAACAGCATCACCTGAGAACCAGTTAGAACTGTAAATCGTTGGGCCCCACTGTAGACTTACTGAATCAGAAACTCTAGGGGTAGGACCTACAGCCTGTGTTTTAACAAGAACTTCCAGGTGCTTTTGCTCCAGCTTAAAGCTTGAGAATCACTGGCCAGTGAGGGCCCAGTTGAATCTTCAAATGTTAAGAGCCACTCAGAATTTAGTACTCTTGACTTGAACTCTTATTTATATTTTGAATGATTTGTTATCAGCAATTGGTCACACCAAAGGTGGGGAACTTCAAATCCCAGATTTCTCTTAGTTGTGTGGTCAGGCTAATGGCTGGCTTCTAAATCAATGACCAGGCAGCTGTTTTGTAGTGTAATTCTCATTTTGATGCCTGTGTTATCACTAGGGAATGAGGATTTTTTTATTTTAGTTTTTGAAGTGAACAATCTGTTGATTACCAGTGTGTTGTTAACCAGGCAACTGCTAGTTTCTTCCTTAGTATATCAATTTCCTATTTTTTCATCAGTGGAATGCCAGTAAACACTGTCTTTCTGAGAACTTTTTTTCTCAGTATGTGTGTGGTGGGAAGGAGGTAGTGAGGGTCTCAAAGGATGCGTGACATCGTCAGTCATTTTATACAGTGACCACAAAGTTCAGATTTCGGTAAAAGTGCTTCCTCCTCTAGCTCTTTTGCATTTATTAAAATTTGGTCGTCCAGTGTATCTGTTAATAGTGACCTCTGCTGTCTAGAAGCAGCACTGCAATCATACAAATCAACATGGGAATTAGCTAAGAATAAGTAATGGATTTGCTGAAGTTATGTCAAAGGAAAAGTAGAACAACTTACTGCAGAATTGGCTCTTCCCAAATGAAAATGCATTGCACTTGTCTTGAAAAGAAAAAAAAATAGTATTTCATCGTCAGATATCAGATGTCACCTTGGATGGCACTCCCCAGTAGGGTAGGAAATTACTAGTGTTAAAGGAAAGGAAGTCAACATGACCTAAGTACCAAGACGATTCTCAGTCTTTAACAAGCGACATAACTTAACATTAGGTTACTTGACACTTAGGTTATTGCTGATCATCTGAAATAAAATCTTACAGTTCTCAAAATAAAATACTCAGTTTTATGTGCCTTAAAATATCAACTCGAATTGTGGAATTGGTGGGACTGGAGTTCCTGGCATCCAGTAGGTGATCGAAAATATTTGTTGAATTGTTCTCTAAAGACAAGCGGTACAAGGTCGAAGTGGTACATCTGCAGCATCTAAGACAATCCTGCTTACAGTAAAGATGCCATCAGCGGGTGGCTTGCCTTTCAAAAATGTAGGATCTGACCCAGAACTAAAGGGCCATTATCCAAATTCCCTCTTCCTGTGTTTATAAACTTTGCCAATGAGTAATTTAAGTACTTTGGGACAAATATTAACTATTCAAGGTTACTTGGCTAGTATTTTATAAACTACAGCCTTTGGATGCTACTCCTGTGTCAATCAATTTAGAAATATTTATTTAATACCTAACTGTATGTTATGTGCCTAACTATATTATGTGGTAGAAGCAAGTCAGACTTTGGAATCAGACAAACTTTAGCACAGATTTATGATTCTTCTACTTTTTTTGTGGTCATAGCAAGGTCTCCCAACTACTCAGTTTCCACATCTTTAAAATGGGGATAAGTTATACCTTCTGTTAAAAACTTCCAAAACAAGAAATCAGGCAGAGAGAACATAAAGGTATTCTTTTAATGTCATTGCTAAGAACATTTTCTAAACGTCATCTAAAGGTCATCTGACTATCTAGGGAAATGTAAATTTGCATAATCGACCAGAGTCCAGATATTTTCTAATTCTGGAAAATTAATGTGATGATATATATTTCTGTCCAATGGAGAAGATAGCCACAAAAGTTATGGTTTTATTGCCTTGTAGGACATTAACTAGTTTTGCAGCCAACTTAGCAATACTTCCTCAGCATTTCTTTCTCCCCCCATTCCATCCCCCTCCCCAACTATAATACTTGATTTCATAACTCTTTTGAATTCGCTTAACTATCTTGCTTGTTTCTCTTAATAATGAGCTAAACAACATTTGATACAAGCTCACTGTATGTTTATGTAAGAATTATGTTTTTAACATTTGGAAAATTAAGCTTTGAGATAACACACCCTTGCAACCCCACCTTGAAGAGTTTTTATCAGAATTAAACGAGAACTCATGTGGGAACCCTCTAGCACAGTGGTTGGCACATAATATGCTTATTTTCCTCTTTCCCTGAATTAAAAATGTTTACACATTGTTTTGCCTTTGAGGAAGAAAACTCTAGCTAGGAAAACACGGTGATTACTTAAGAGGAAACTGGAGAATGCCTGTGATCTGGGCTGTGAAGTGTCACTCTGAGGGCAGAGCTGAGAGAACAGAAAGATGAGGGGCTGCAGGAAGTTGTTAGAGAAGAATATTTCATGGTGTCCTCTAGAGACTGGCACTTGCCATCTGCCTCTACAGAGATTGAATCACGAGCTGCAGTGGCTGCTGACTTTCAACACCCGTTGAAAGGGTTTAAGGTGGAGATCGGGAGGGAGGCCTCTGTGCTCTGGAAGAACTGGTAGAACAGGTCTTCAGATAGTTAGATATTTTCAGGAGAAGGTTTTATGAGCCAATTCCTATATCTTCTCATATCTAGAAAAGCACGAAAATCCTTCATGGTGACGTCTGCTCCTCATGACTAGTAGCAACCTCCAAAACACAGCAGCACCTTCTAGAAATTGTGTGTTTGGTTGCATGTACCTCCTTCTTCACCAAAAATCACAGATACACTGACATTCCATCCTGCTTCTTTGGAACAGTATTTCAGAGCTGGATACATGCTGCCTCCGGGGCTAAAGTCCTCATTTTGCCCCAAATAAAACTGAACTCACAACTTTGACTATGTGCTTTTTTTTTTTTTTTTTTTAAGGTCAACAATGATCTTGGACTTGTTGAGGCTGATTCCTAAGACCCAGGAACTTGCATTTTACATAAATACCTCTGGTGACATGGATTATAGCAGTTTAAAGGCCAAAGACAGTTTAGCTTTTTAGCAGAGAGAATGGAGAGGGTGATGCTTCTTGTCCAAACACTTATTTGTAAAGTGACAATATTTGGTGACAGACAGGATATTAGGGTTGAAAGAGGATAAATCCTATAGTTTAACATATTCAGACTGCTGGAATGGGGAGGAAGAGTAACAGGTATGAATCTTGGTTGAAATTTCCAGTGTGCCAGAAACGTACGTTTATTTCTCTATAACTGAATTTAATTTCTACGTGGAACTGTCTGTCTGCCAAGAGATACCACAGTGCTATCTTGGGCTACCCTTAAAGCTACAACCTTCACAACCATACATAGCAACCCTGGCGGTCTGTTCTGGGTGTACTCACTGTGGTCCTAGAGCTGTGGTAACCATTGGTTAGAGGAAGGGGCTGGATTTTTGACTGGTGCTGTGGCTGCCTGGGCTGGCATCTGCTAGAAAAGTGGTTTCCCTTTCCATTTCCTGAACTGCTAGGTGTCCAGTCACCGAGGCTGGCAGGCTATTTTCAGTATTTACAAATATTTCCCTGACCAAGTGTCCATCTCCCATTCTTTCTGCAGACTGAACTCTCTCCTAATAATCCATACTCCATCCTAAAGTTCTTAACTAGATCTTCCTACAAACACTCAGGGAGTCTAAGTCTGGTTTTCCTTTGAAATGTAGATGTGTCTTCCAACAGTCCTTGGAGAGCTCAAAGATTTAGGATCAGCATCTCAGAGTGCCTTTGTTTTTGTCTTCTGCGTTTCTAAATGAAGCCTCCACCTGGGGCTGGCAAATGGCTTGGGTGGGGGTGGAGTGTACTTTGGTGAAGGCAGAGCTTTTATTTTTTCCCACTTTCCTTGCCCTCAGTATAAAAGACTTTTAAGAAATCATTAGAAGAAGTGGAATAGAATAAGGAAAGGAAAGTAGGCTGGCTTTCCCTGGGGCCAGGAGAGATGCCTTGGGAGAACAGATTCTGTAACACTTTGGATAAAGGTGATCGTGGCTACCTGAGTTTCCATTTTTCCCTGTAGCATCCCTTCCCCATCCCCCATCTCCACAAGTATCTGCCTTTGCACACAGTCTAACTTCAGAGAGCCCATTCCCACTGCATTTCTAGCCCCTATCCAGGTGGGAAAGGGGGCTTATTCATTCGTTGAGCAATGTTAATATGCATTGAGCACAGGGCACCGTGTGGGGAAAGGTCCTGAGTGTTCCTCCTAGCTAGAGCGAAGGAGGCAGATGGGAGAATCCCTGCTCCTTCCACTCTCCTTCATGGGCAATCCCTGACTCCAGTTTGAAAGAGGGATCCCTAACTCCATCTTACTATTTTTTATTACTCAATGAATTTATTACATTTATAGTTGTACAATGATCATCCCAATCCAATTTTATAGGATTTCCATCCCACAACCCCAGTGCATCCCTCCACTCCCCAAACTGTCTCCTTTGGAAACCATAAGTTTTTCAAAGTCTGTGAGTCAGTATCTGTTCTGCAAAGAAGTTCATTCTGTCCTTTTCTCAGATTCCACATGTCAGTGAAAGCATCTGAGGTTGGGGTCTCATCGTATGGCTGACTTCACTTAGCATGAGAGTTTCTAGGTCCACCCATGTTGCTAAAAACGCCAGTATTTCATTCCTTTTAATGGCTGAGTAATATTCCGTTGTGTATATGTACCACATCTTCTGGATCCACTCCTCTGTTGGAGTAATATTCCGTTGTGTATATGTACCACATCTTCTGGATCCACTCCTCTGTTGATGGGCATTGAGGTTGTTTCCATGTCTTGGCTATTGCAAAGAGTGCTGCAAGGAACATCGGAGTACATGTGTCTTTGCGAGTTATGGTGTTCTCTGGATAGATGCCCAGGCGTGGGATTGCTGGATCAAATGGTAGTTCTATGTTTAGTTTTCTGAGGCATCTCCATACTGTTTTCCACAGTGGTTGCACCAATTTACCTTCCCACCAACAGTGGGAGAGGGTTCCTTTTTCACCACACCCTCTCCAGCACTTATTGTTTGTAGACTTTTGGATGATGGCCATTCTGGCTGGTGTAAGGTGGTCCCTCAGAGTGGTTTTGATTTGCATTTCTCTAATGATGAGTGATGTTGAACATCTTTGCATGTGTTTTTTGGCCATCTGTATGTCTTCGTTGAGGAATTGTCTGTTTAGCTCTTCTGCCCATTTTTTTGATGGGGTTGTTTGTTTTTTTGGTATTGAGCAGTAGGCAATGTTTATAAATTTTGGAGATTAATCCCTTGTCAGTCGATTCATTTGCAAAGACCTAACTCCATCTTAAATAATGAGAAATGTTACAGGCCTCCTGGCTTGGAATCCTAAATGTATTTTTCCATGCGAACTTCAAATCTTTGCAGATGCTCTAACTTCCCTCTGAAATGCCCTTACCTTTTTCTATCAGTTTCCTTTGGAACATTCCTTAGCACCTCCCCCAACCATGAAGCCTTCTCTGCAGTGTGTCAGGGTATCCCCCTTCCCTTCCCAAGACAGAGACCACTCCCACTGATTTTACAGCATCTTCCCATCTCAGGGACACTTCTGCTCAAGCATTTATGTTACCAAACCAAACTCGGGCTGGTTTGCCTATGCTGGTTCACCAGTCTATTGATACCAGGTTGTGAGGAAGGAAAGTGCAGGGTTTGTTGTAAGGAGTCTGGGGCAGCTCATGCTCAGAAAGCCCTATCTGCCCATGGGCTTGAGGAAAGCATCGTAAAGGCCAGGTGAGGGAGGGGAGTTACAGGGTGTTTGATGAGCTCGTGCACAGTTCTCTGATGGGCTGACGGTGAGGTAACAGAGCAGCGTCACAGGGGTTAACGTATCCATCGTCAGGCTCTAGTGGGCCTGGGGGTTACATGCTCAAAGTCATTGAGTATTTAACTTCTTCCATTTGGTGAGAGTCTTAGCAGCTGTAAAACAACTCAAGAAATGTGCATCGAATACTTTTCTCTATATATTTCAGAGAGGAGCTAAAGCAGAGGTCCTGGGGACAGGGTCTGTCCTAGGAAGGCCTCAGAGGGTCCTGCTCAGTTACACTTAGCTCTCTCATTGCAAATATTAGTTGAATTCAAAATCTGTTTAATGAGTCCCTACCAAGAGATAGTGTGGAGTAGTAGTTAAGAGCATATGGCTTTGCAGCCAAGAGTCCTGGGTTTGGATCTCACTTTTGCCACATATTAGCTGTGTGATCTCAATTAAGTTACTTAACCTGTCTAAGCTTCCTCCTCTGTAAAGTGAAGGTTAGTAGTAGAATTAATCCAGAGGATTTCTGTGTGTTAAATGGTGTGATATGTGTGAAGTTCTTTGAACAGCGTTTTGTTTAATAAATATTATCTGTTACCCCGTGCCAGATATTTTCTATTTGAAATTGTGAAGCAGTCTGTATCTTATTAATTTTTGCCTTGCTTTTGTGTGTATATACACACGTATAATACATGTATGTAATAATATATACATACACATGTATGTTATGTATATATACACATATATTGAGTAAATGGATAAGTGAATCAGTGACAAACATTCACATACCATCCACCTGCCAATCTACGTAAAACAATCATTTTACGCTTTATACATTCATTCTGTGATTACCGGTTCTCAAATGGATGATTGATTTATACTATATTTTCGAGAAATGTTTTTCTCCCAGATTTTTTTGTGCTAAAGATCGTAAGTTAATGGCTTCTATGAATGCATCCATAATATTGTCACATCATTGTCATCATTGTCAACATTATGGAGCGCTTATATAGTAAGCTCTGGGCCGGCTTCCTCCTGCCATATAGGCCAGGCGCTGTACCAAGTCATTTATGAAAGTGATATCATTTACTTCCCTCAGCCGCCCCAGGAAGCACTTTCACTTTATTAGCCCCACTTTATAAGACAAGGCAGTGTTCCTGGCTGCCTCACTTAGCTGTCTGAAGGTGGATACATTGTTTGGCCAAGGGAGTGAACTTGTTGGCATCAAGCCACCAGCGACTGGAGGAGAGAGAGTGAGGAGAGAAAAAGTAGTCTCATTCCTTGTAGACTGTCCTGGAAGTGCCTGGAGATCCTCATGGAGACAAATATTCCGAAGTATTCCAGAGCCAGCAGATGGATGGCACAGGATTTGCAGAGATGCTTGGGTTCAAGTCCTAACTCTGTTCATCTGTAACTATATGACTCCAGGTCAAGTCATTTAACCTTGAGACTTGATTTCTTCACCTGTAAAACCAAGAGTGACAATAACCTACCGTCAGGGATATCCTGAGAGTCCATTCAGATGAAATTATGGTGAAGGACAGTATGCAAGCTTCTATTGTTTTGTTATCGATCTTAGCTAGGAAAAAGCATTAGGTGTCTGAGGCCAGAAGGATACTAGCCTGGGAACTTACAACTTGCCATATCCAGTCCTCTAGAGATTAAGTATCAGTAGCAATCTCTATGTCAAAGGGAGGATCTTTGACGTTGTCCACTGCTGGCTGATGTAGAAACCTGCAGCAGCCAGCCCAAGGGGTTCGGAGGCACTCGGGTCTCCTAGTGACCTTTGCCCTCTTGGGAGGTCCCTCCTCCCCTCAGTGCCATATAGTTTATATTTAATTTTTAAATTACAGTGTGACCACTGAGTCTGTGAGGACAAAGAACACGGAACTAAAGCCAAGGGATCTGATTTTTTATCCTAGCCCAGTCAGTTACTATGTGGGTGACCTTAGATAAATCCTTTAACTACTGTAGTCCTTTATTTCTTAATCCAAATGTGAGATCATAATTTCTCACTGAAGCTTCATGGTTGCTGTGAGGGGTAAACATATGCCAGCATTTTGAAACTGATATAAAAATTAATGTAATGTTGGAGATAAACCAAGATTAAAATCTTGTATTGACCTACACCTCTGATAAATCTTCAAAGCTGCCATATGGAAAACATTATCCTAGACATTCCAGGGGTGCGGTGGCAATTGTAGTTTGCTGGGTGGTAAGTGAAGAGGATGGGTACATACAAACTACAAATATAGGCCCAATGGCAGATGTCTTGTGAAGGTATAAGGTACAAAGTTTAAGACAGGGGGAGGTTGAGGTGACCTTGGAATTGAATCTGAAAGATGAGTGCACTGTTTCTACACTTGGGTATGAGAGGATCAGAGGAGAAAGAAATTGAATCGCGGAAGGAATTCCGTGGCTGGACCACAGCTACTGCAGACGTGATTTCCCTTTTGCCCGGAATCCCTGATGAAACAGTGAGCAGTAGAAGAAGAGGAGGATGGTTAGGAACTTTATGACCTGGATAATTTCTTTTTCTAGTCCAGAGAGTTTAAAAAATGTTTTTGAAATGTACTTAGCCTTTCTGCTTATCAGTGGACAGATCTGAGCTATTGCAGGACTAACCAGCCATGTCTTTTTGGCTTTGGGATTCTTATGTGCCATACCTAGGCCATGATGCCTTAAAGGAATAGCTGTGGCCAATTTTATCCCCTAGAAATTGCATCCATTTTTATCCAGTGTCAGAATGTGTAAGTGGTATTAACAGGAAATGTAATTGTATCGGGTTGGCTGTTTGTAACAAGAGGAACATACTAAGGAATATCAGGTACCTTGATGGGCAGAGTCACCTAGAAGAAGCAACCGTAACTGATCCTGATTACTGCCACGCAAGAATGCAAGCGAAATTACCAGATGTAGGAGACCGCATACGTACAAAAATAGCTGCAGTTGTTCATGCATCCCAGTATCCACTGCCCTTTGCAAAGGGCCTTCGGACCTCCTCCCATCAAGAGATGAAACCTCTTTTCCCACCCTTAAAACCCAGATTGGCTTTATAAATTACTTTGCAAATAGAATGCTGTGGAGCAACTAGATGCCATTTCTTGTATGCTTCCTCGAAACTCTGCCCAACCACGCTATGAACAAGCCCAGGCTAGCCTACTGGAGAATGAAAAACCACGTGGACCAGAGTTGAGACAGCCCAGTTGTCCTTCTCTAAAGATGTCACAGTGTCCAGCCAAGACCAACAAAGCCTGCAAGTAACTGCTGATGCAGAAAGAAGCCCAACTAGAGAACCACCTCGCAGAGCCCAGCCTAAATTGCCATTCTGCAGAATTTCAAGCTAAATAGATTTTGTAGGCCAAATAAAACAGACCTACAGACTGAATCAGTTCTCAGGCTATCAATTTGTATGTATGGTGTGCCCTTGCATATTTTCCCTAAGCCATTTAAGGACCTGGCTGGAACCTAGTTAGACCAACAGTTTGTCATTCTTTCTCTTAGGAAATTATCACTTTATAACTATTCTGTAGTCCCCCTTCTTGTTACCCCTGTCCCACTGCAACAGGGTCCCCATTCTGAGACTGTCTCTAGTTGCTGCACCCGTAATGCTTACTCTAATGTAGGACATGTCTTCCACATCTGGCCCTCTGCTGTCCATCTTCCCATCTGCCTCTGAGGCTGAGTATTCAGAGGCCACAGAGATCATCATTTTATAAATAAGAGCTGGAATGAAAAGGCACATGAATGGATAAGGTTATCATCATTGGAATGCTTCTCTCAATAAACCCGAGAATCTTCTTTGCTGGGCAGGAGGGCTCCAGTGAAATATGCATCAGTTATGAAATTGTTCCTGATAACCACTTGAGATAAAGTGGCTGTTGTCATTCAGACAACTCAGATTTCATACTTTGTCCTCCTGCCTCCTCTCTTCCTTCAGCATCCTCCCTGGTTCCCTCGGCAATCAAGCCTTTATTAGGTGTGTGCGTTGCCTGTGTCTATCCCTCTTCCTAGTTTAATATTATACCCATTTTTATGTGTCCTACTCAGCAAATCCTTTCTCCATACATTCTTTGTTTTGTTTTGTAAAAAAATATTCCAACATCTATGAGAGAAGAGTTTTTAAATAAAGGCACATGCATGTACCCAGTAAAGTCCTAGTTTAGATGTCCCCTTATTAGCTTTCTGGACAGGGTTTCTATGGAGAATTACATTTTAGGTTGAATCTGAGAGTGAGTGCACTTGCGTCCCAATGCTTGTGTCACTCTTCAAGTGACATCTCTTGTAGATTTGTAGGACAAACCATTCAAAATTCGAGTTTTATTTTAAAGGCGCATTCCCTAAGTGTGGGATTATTCTCTCTTCTTTGGTGGCTAGTTAAATTAAATTCAGATTGTGGTTGAAGAAATATTATGATTGTGTTAGCTGATTAGTTACATATTTAGACATAACTGAAATTAGAAATTATATGACAACAATCCTGATTCTCATTAATTGGGCAAACCTGTTCCCAGGATACATGTGAAGGGATGTCAGGACGGCAGGTGACTACTCACTCTGCATTACTCATGTTTTGATCTTTATTAACCAAGAGTTGGCGCCACATGTTCCTGCTAAAGTGACTGGCTTATTCAACACCCCCACTCCAAACCCCAAGCCTTTGTATTTGAGTGTTGCTCTTAAAAAAAAGAAGAAGAAGAAGAAGAAGAAGGCTTTCCATTTCAGTTCAGTGAGATGAAAGAAATCAGTGTGCTCTTGGGCATGGGAGCCCCCCTCCCAAGCCCAGCCCCAGCCCCAGCGCTCTCCAAAGACGCCATCTCTGTTGTGGGTGTTTAACGTGCCCTTCCAGAGCTGAGAAGCCCCTTTCCTCTCACAATAGAGGAAGCGCACCACGTTCCTGGACCGGGTCAGAAAGGGGAGAGCTAAACATCAGACTCTCCAAGAGCTCAGATGAGCCTTTGCAATGCAATTTTAAAGGGAGCAAACCTCTTCTTTCAAGTCAGGTCTTAGAGCAAAAACAATACTGCTCTGCATACAGATATGGCTGGCAAAGGGCCCCAGAAGCAGGTGAATTTAGGGAGCATGAGGGCCATGAAATGAAGCCTGTTATTGTGCTGGAGTTTTTGCTGTTTACGGTGAGGGAAGGTGGTGGCGGACTGAGTCCAGTGTGGGCTGGAACACAGGTCCTCGTCTATTATGTTCCAAACCTCTCCTATTAGCGAGACCAGCCCTGTTTCCAGCAGTTCTGGGGAAATGGGAGAGTTATTTGGGCTGTGTGCTTTATTGACTCGAGACCAAATGGGGCCACAGATGTCATAATTTCCCTATTATCACTTTGTCGAGCACTTCCTGGCCTCCCTTCATTATCTTGCTCCACATTAGCGGTTATAAGTAGCTTCTTTATAGGATCCGAACGCTGTTGGCTCCTCTGGCAGTGCTTCTGCTTGTGGGGACCCAGTGGGAGGATGTGCAGGAGCACAGCCCCCGTGTTTCCAAAGTGGCTCGTGTGGAGGCCAGAGGAGCACACAAACACCAGAAGGTGGAAGGCACGGACGAGGGCTGTGTCCTGACAGAAAAGGTTAGGACAGATCACGCGCAGCCCTTCAGGGGACAGATGCCACCCAGGGTGGCTTCGCACTAGGTATGTGCGCATCAGCGTGCCAGGTGACCCAGCCGAGCCTGTCAGGCCATCAATTTTGCATTTGTACTCTGAGCCCGGGTCTTTATTTTCAGGTGTCTTTTCTCGGAGGCTTATTCAACCTGGGCTTAGAAAGTTACTCTTTCATGAAAGAGACCGTACCTGGCACATAAGGCAGAGAACTCAAAAGAGGCATTTCTGACAGAATATTTGATAACCGCGGTGCATATTTCTTTATCGTCTTTATGTCATTACAGGTCTGGCTGCTCTGGGCATAAGTAAGAGTGAATTAAGTTGTGTTTCTTCTCATTCCTAGTAATGCAGGTTGTACGTATTTGTACACAAATTTTAGCTTCCTTAGCAAAGAGGTCCTGTGGAGTGCAGTGCCTGGAACAGTGCCTGGCTCACAGTCAAGGCTCAAAATAAATTACTGTGGGACAGAGAAGTGACCCATCCTGATTCCACCATGTACAAGCTGAAAAAAGGCCCCATTTCTTTACCTTTGTGAGCATGGATCATACTCACTGTGATCCAGCTCTGTGTGGCTGGCCCGAAGGGTTTAGTGAGATTGTGTATATAAAACCCACTAAAGGTGCCTGCTTTTGGTAGCTAGTCATTTAAAGTTGGTTTTGTTGGTTTTTTCCCCTTATTCCTTTTCTTCCTTCCTCCTGGACTTGTTATAAGCTGCTGAGGGAATACTGGGTGCAAATGTTCCAGAACATCTACACAAATACACGGTGGTTTTATCGTCGTCTGGTGGGACCTCGTGGACAAATGCAGATGCGTACTGGCTCCACGTATGGCCCATTTGAAAGCCTTCCCATTCTCCCACAGGCAGATATGCACAGGAAACACAGTGAAGTCTGCCTAATGGTGCTTTGTCGGAGCCGGGGGAGAAAGAGAAGGAAAGCGCAGCGTGTGTAACGTGCAAGCGTTTAGCTGGAGCGTCTTAGATGCCTGTGCCACCTGTGCTGCTTGCAATGCTGTCTCTTCGAAATTACTAACTGGCCGCCCTGAGCATCCAGGACTGGGGAGATATGACCTGCATCCTCTTTAGACATCCAGGCCCTGCTTGAGATGACCCAGCGAGTAGATACAGAACAAGCAAGTTTGGACAGCGTTGCATTTTTCAAAAGCTCTTAGAGGAAGAGTAGTCCTTTATGTCTTTTTTCCACTAGCTTGTTTATAGACTATGTAGGGTGAGGAAGTAATTGTCTGCATGTGTTTGTGTGGGTTTGTGGAGAATAAAGAGAAAGAAGGAGGAAGCTTCGTGCCAGGGAGAAAGATGGTCAAGGTCCCGCCTGGAGACTAGAGACCCTGGGGCAGGAAGGAAGGGGGCCGGGGGAGCTAGCTGAGCGCACGCGTGAAACGGAAAAATGTAAACGGTCCAGTTTATATAAAAGGAGCCAAGAGGTGGACTCACAGGAAGAGAGAGTGATGGTGGACCCTGGAACAGCAGGAGAGACACAGGCCTGGTGGCTGCACACAGCGGGGGGGCGTCGGCACCTCCTGGGGGAGAGGGAGCGGGTGTCAGTAGCAGAGGACGCGCTCTGCGGGGGAGGGGCGAGTGCGAGACGGGCGGCAGATGCGCACAGCGGGGAGCAGCCGAGCGGCAAAGAAGTTAGGGATGGAAAAGCCCTGTTAGGTCACTCCTTGCTCCCCACCGCTGGCTAGTGCTGCCGGCTTCTGTTGTCTAACAGCTATTTTCTAAAGTCTTCTGGGTTACTGCACCCACTCCTTCCCCTCCAACGCTCTGCTGGAGGATAAGGTTTCTTTCCACCACCTTGAGTTTCTGAATATACATACAGAATACACAAAGCAAGCCCGGGAGAAAGATAAAAGAGAGCGAGGTCCTGCCTGCGGAAGCACACACCTGTTTGGTACTCATTAGGCTGCCGCTTCTCCCACGGCCCCGTCGACAAAGACAACCAAGATAAAGATAACGAAATTTGCAGATTTCCAAAATGTTATTCAGAGAGCCGTTTGGATCTTGAATTGGGGAAAG
Source organism: Sus scrofa (assembly GCF_054392235.1). Classification (NCBI taxonomy): domain Eukaryota; kingdom Metazoa; phylum Chordata; class Mammalia; order Artiodactyla; family Suidae; genus Sus; species Sus scrofa. The sequence goes on along the minus strand of NC_139387.1, from coordinate 93,640,130 downwards.
GAAGAGGTGAGGAGGGAGAAGGGGTAAGAGGTAGACAGCTGGGCTGGAAGGACAGGAAACCATCTTCCTTGGGGGCGCGGTGGGGGGTGGGGAAGAAAGCAGAGGGTACAGGGGAGGTGTCGGGGTGTCGAAGGGGCGCAGGGGAATATAAAGTCGGTAGTTTGCTTTGAGAATTGAGAGGCCAGGAGTCATTCATTGTCAGAAACGTTTTACAATCAGTACAGCTGTTCTGCACTGGGAGGATTTTTTTTTTGCTCACCAGGAGATGTTAGGCAATGTCTGGGGACATTTGCGGTTGTCCCACCTGCGCATGGGGATGGTGTGTAGAGCATCTGATGGAGGCTAGGAATGCTGCTAAACAGCTTACAGTGCCCAGGACAGCCCCTCACAACAAAAACCATCAGCCCCAGAACTTTAGCAGTGCTGAGTTTGAACCGTATCCACATGCTTGCAGAGTTTGTACACATGGGTGAAATGAAGGTCCCACAGATAATACTTATCCACCCTTCCTATGCAGTGTACTTTCATGTGTGTATTCTGGTTTATTCTGTCACTATGTTGATCACATGCCACTGAATTAATTTTTTGACCCACTTTTTGCAAATATTACAGAAGTGATGGAAGGAGCACAAAATTCTTTGCTCCTTGAAGAGTGCCTTGCATGGTAGTGGGTGCTCAGGAAAGCCCTAAAGACCTTTATGATGTGACTCCTGCCTACCTTCTCTGACTCCTCCTCCCACAGTCTGTCCCTGGCACAGTGTCTTCCCGTTCCTTCCTGCCTTAGGCCTTGGCTGTCTCTCTGGGCTGCGCCTTTTCTGGCTGTGCACAGGGTTGGCTCTTTCTCAGCACGGAGGTCTTGCTTGTACATTTTCTGTATCTGCCCACCAGAATGAGGCTTCTGGAGGATGCGGAAGAAGCCTCTGTCTGTCTTGTTTACCATTTTATCCCTCAATGTGTGTGTGTTTAGCACAGTGCCTGGAACATAGCAGTCACGCAACAACAATTTCTGGAATTTCTGAATGAGTAATGACTGAATATCTCCTAGTGCAGAGTGAAACTCTGCCGTGCAGTATTCTTTAGGAGATTTTTGAGATCAGAATATTTCTGCTTAAAAAGAATATGAATAAAATGCATCACAGGGATATGGTTAATATCTCTTGCCTTTGTCTTTTCCCCAGTATCATCTTTTTCTAAAGGCCATACTTTGTGCCAGCACTGCTCTTTGAAAGGAAATGCTAGCCTTTTCTATTCTAGAAGCTTTATGGAAGGATCCTAGGGGCACTGGCGTTTGCAGTGGTTTTCACACCACCTCATATTCTTATGATGTGAGCATAATTAATAGATTCATGTTACTCCTTTACAGTCAGTAAGAGGGGCAACCTTACCTCTTCTGGGTGAATTTAGATAAGTCTTATTTCCAACATTTGACATGACTTGTGCCTCTGTTTTGGGTGGACACTGGCAAATGATCCCTCAAATCATATGAGGAGGGCATTGTTACATCTTTCTTTTTTCATCCTACTTTTATCATTAGGTTATTGGGTTTAAAGTGGAGACAGGTCCATGCAAATGATGTGGATAGACTTCCTCATTTTTCAGAGGAGGCGACTGAGAAAGGGTCAGGTGCACTCATCGCGATGGGTCTCACCACCACCCATGAGTGAAGTTTCGTTGTTATGTGTCCCCCTAAAATGAGAGTAGGGGGCACGAAGAGAGTGTGGTGGCTCAAGCTGATCAGGTAATATGTGGCACAGCGAGGCTTCAACCTTATGTCTTCTGACTCAAAAAGCAATATCCATGGATAAATGTTGAGGAAACATCAGCATTTATGTGGTGCCAGAAGCCGTGGAGGTAGAAGATTCCTTCGGGTAAATTGTGTAGCATGAGACAAGAAGGGGGCCTGGGAAGGAGTCTAGTAAACATGATGGTATAATATCCAGGCAGAGGAAGCTGAGCCTGAAAAGGGGGTGACTGAGAAGCAGCAGAGACAGGCCGGGCAGGGGAGAAGAGGATGGTATCACAGAAGCCCAGGGGAGAGAGCTTCACAAGGACAGGAAGGATCCAGGAGGCCTAGTACTGCAAGAAATAGGGTCACAAGTATCCTGGTGGACAGTGCCCTAAGGACTTGGCAACGTGGGTGTAAGGAGATGGTTGATGACCTTGTCGGCAATTATTTGAGTAGCCAGGTTTCAATGAATTGATGAGAGAATGTGACGTGATAACTGGAACAGTGAATATCCATTTTGGTGTTTGGTTGAAGAAGAAAAGGAGGATATAACTCAAGGTCAACATAGGTTGTGTTTGTTTGCTTGTTTTTAAAATAAGAGAGAATGACTTCAATTTAAGGGCTCTTAAGAAGTCTTCAGTAGAGAGTTAAGGATACAGAAAGAGAAGATCGTCAGGAGCTGAGGCCCCTGCGTTCAGGAGGGTGTTGGTTTGCATTCTCCTAATTAACAGGAATTGAAGTGAGGTTTAGGACATAAGAAATTGAGAACTCACAGAGGGAAATTTATAGCAATCCAGGCCTTTCTCAAAAAAGAAAGATCCCAAATTGACAACTTAACCCTCCACCTAAACGAATTAGAAAAAGAAGAACAAAGAAGTCCTAAAGTCAGCAGAAGGAAGGAAATTATAAAGATCAAAGAAGAAATCAATAAAATAGAGACTCAAAAAACAATAGAGAAAATTAATAAAACCAAGAGCTGGTTCTTTGAAAAGGTGAACAAAATTGACAAACCCCTGGCCAGACTCACTAAAAAGAGGAGAGAAAGAACCCAAATAACCAAAATTATAAATGAAAAAGGAGAAATCACAACGGATACAGCAGAAATACAAAAAACCATAAGAGAATACTATGAACAACTGTATGGCAACAAGTTTGACAATCTGGAAGAAATGGACAATTTTCTAGAATCTTACAGTTTGCCAAAACTGAATCAAGCAGAAACAGACCAACTGAACAGTCCGATCACTAGAAATGAAATTGAAGAGGTCATAAAATCACTCCCTACAAATAAAAGTCCAGGACCAGATGGCTTCACAGGTGAATTTTATCAAACATATAAAGAGGAATTGGTGTCCATCCTCCTTAAACTCTTTCAAAAGGTTGAAGAAGAAGGAATACTCCCAAAGACATTCTATGAGGCCACCATCACCCTCATTCCAAAACCAGACAGAGATACCACCAAAAAAGAAAACTATCGGCCAATATCATTGATGAATATAGATGCAAAAATTCTCAACAAAATCTTAGCCAACCGTATCCAACAACATATCAAAAAAATTATACACCATGACCAGGTTGGGTTCATCCCAGGTTCACAAGGATGGTTCAACATAGGCAAATCAATCAGCATCATACACCACATTAACAAAAAAAAGGTCAAAAATCATATGATCATCTCAATAGACACAGAAAAAGCATTTGACAAAGTTCAACATCCATTCATGATCAAGACCCTCGCCAAAGTGGGTATAGAGGGAACATTCCTGAATATAATCAAAGCCATTTATGATAAACCCACAGCAAATATAATCCTCAATGGGGAAAAACTGAAAGCCTTCTCACTCAAATCTGGAACAAGACAGGGATGCCCACTCTCACCACTGCTCTTCAACATCGTTTTGGAAGTCTTAGCCACAGCAATTAGACAAACAAAAGAAATAAAAGGCATCCATATAGGAAGAGAAGAGATCAAACTGTCACTGTATGCAGATGACATGATACTATACCTAGAAAACCCTAAGGACTCAACCCCAAAACTCCTTGAACTGATTAATAAATTCAGCAAAGTGGCAGGATATAAGATTAACATTCAGAAGTCAGTTGCATTTCTGTATACCAGCAATGAAACATTAGAAAAGGAATACAAAAAAATGATATCTTTTAAGATTGTACCTCACAAAATCAAATACCTCGGAATACACCTGACCAAAGAGGTAAAGGACCTATATGCCGAGAACTATAAAACCTTAATCAAAGAAATCAAAGAAGATGTAAAGAAATGGAAAGATATTCCATGTTCCTGGATTGGAAAAATCAATATTGTGAAAATGGCCATCCTACCCAAAGCAATCTACAGATTCAATGCAATCCCTATCCAATTACCCATGACATTGTTCACAGAACTAGAACAAACAATCCAAACATTTATATGGAACCACAAAAGACCCAGAATCGCCAAAGCAATCCTGAGAAACAAAAACCAAGCAGGAGGCATAACTCTCCCAGACTTTAAGAAATACTACAAAGCCACAGTCATCAAAACAGTGTGGTACTGGTATCAAAACAGACAGACAGACCAATGGAACAGAATAGAGAATCCGGAAATAAACCCTGACACCTATGGTCAATTAATCTTTGACAAGGGAGGCAAGAACATCAAATGGGAAAAGGAAAGTCTATTCAGCAAGCATCGCTGGGAAACTTGGACAGCTGCATGCAAAGCAATGAAACTAGAACACACCCTCACACCATGCACAAAAACAAACTCCAAATGGCTGAAAGACTTAAATATACGACAGGACACCATCAAACTCCTAGAAGAAAACATAGGCAAAACACTCTCTGACATCAACATCATGAATATTTTCTCAGGTCAGTCTCCCAAAGCAATAGAAATTAGAGCAAAAATAAACCTGTGGGACCTCATCAAACTGAAAAGCTTTTGCACAGCAAAGGAAACCCAAAAGAAAACAAAAAGACAACTTACAGAATGGGAGAAAACAGTTTCAAATGATGCAACTGACAAGGGCTTAATCTCTAGAATATATAAGCAACTTATACAACTCAACAGCAAAAAAACCAATCAATCAATGGAAAAATGGGCAAAAGACCTGAATAGACCTTTCTCCAAAGAAGATATACAGATGGCCAACAAACACATGAAAAAATGCTCAACATCGCTGATTATAAGAGAAATGCAAATCAAAACGACCATGAGATACCACCTCACCCCAGTCAGAATGGCCATCATTAATAAATCCACAAATAACAAGTGCTGGAGGGGCTGTGGAGAAAAGGGAACCCTCCTGCACTGCTGGTGGGAATGTAAACTGGTACAGCCACTATGGAGAACAGTTTGGAGACACCTTAGAAATCTATACATAGAACTTCCATATGACCCAGCAATCCCACTCTTGGGCATCTATCCGGACAAAGCTCTCCTTAAAAGAGACACATGCACCCGCATGTTCATTGCAGCCCTATTCACAATAGCCAGGACATGGAAACAATCCAAATGTCCATCGACAGATGATTGGATTCGGAAGAGGTGGTATATATACACAATGGAATACTACTCAGCCATAAAAAAGGATGACATCATGCCATTTGCAGCAACATGGATGGAACTAGAGAATCTCATACTGAGTGAAATGAGCCAGAAAGACAAAGACAAATACCATATGATATCACTTATAACTGGAATCTAATATCCAGCACAAATGAACATCTCCTCAGAAAAGAAAATCATGGACTTGGAGAAGAGACTTGTGGTTGCCTGATGGGAGGGGGAGGGAGTGGGAGGGATCGGGAGCTTGGGCTTATCAGATACAACCTAGAATAGATCTACAAGGAGATCCTGCCGAATAGCATTGAGAACTATGTCTAGATACTCATGTCGCAACAGAAGAAAGGGTGGGGGAAAAAACTGTAACTGCAATGTATACATGTAAGGATAACCTGACCCCCTTGCTGTACAGTGGGAAAATTAAAAAGAAAATAAATTAAAAAAAAGAAAAAGAATTTAAAAAAAAAAAGAAATTGAGAACTCAAATCTGATATTAAATAGCAACCATTCATTTCCCATAAACATCAAATAATTCACATATAGATATTTATCCTCTTCTAAAGAAGTCACCGCTCCATCTTTTTTTTTTCTTTATAGCATTTATAACTTTAATATACTTACCTTTGTTTCCTTATGTTTGTCTCTGTTCTTCAGTAGAATATAGGATCCAGAAACAGGGCCCAATGCCAGAGAAATGGCCTGAAGACTTAGGAAATTTCCCCCTTGAAACCATCCTATTTGAAAGCTAGGGTGATACCAAGACATATCTCCCATAAGAAAGTTTTAGATTCATATTGAAAAGTGAGAAAAAATAGTGAATCTTTTTTTTTTCTTTTTTGTCTTAGGGCCACACCCACGGCATATAGAGGTTCCCAGGCTAGGGGTCTAATCGGAGTTGTAGCTGCCGGCCTACACCACAGCCACAGCAACTCAGGATCCGAGCCACGCCTGCAACCTGCACCGCAGCTCACAGCAACACCAGATCCTTAACCCACTGAATGAGGCCAGAGATCGAACCCGCAACCTCATGGTTCATTTCCACTGCGCCACAACAGGAACTCTGGGAATCTATTAAAAAAAGATGTGTGCGTGGACTTGGATTGCATTGGACAAGTAATAAGCCTAAGGGCATATAAAAAACAAAAACTAATTCTCTCTTGAGCATGCAGGGCTCTTGAAGCAAGCTTACAACATGGCCTTCCTCTTAATTCTTGCCACTCTGCTGGATAATTTTCAATTTAGAACGTGTTTGTACTAATTTGAAGAAGGTAGAGCGTCCGGACAGGAGTCTTCAGTGGAAACTTTGTATGTTCTTCACTTTCTCCTCTCTCAGTTCTCTCATCTCTCTCTCACTAGCTTACCCCCACTTGCAGAATGAAGTTGGCATTGCCTGGGAGAAAACCGGGACACACACCACCTCTTGTCCTATTGGTGGGTGTGATGCAGACTGTGGCAAACTTCCCCTCAGCTGCCAGGGCAGGTCCAGGAAGCCAGACCTTTCCCTTGAGAGGATCTTGTTGGTTTTACAGATTTCAGACTGATTCTTGAAACCAAGTAAGATGGACTAATGCTGCATTTTTCCCCAAACTCACAGAAAAAATAGGTACCTTGGGCCTGTGTGGGGAGGATAGTGAAGGAGAGGGCAGCGGGCGCCATGCGAGGAGCAGGGCCCAAGGTTTCAGTTTAGAATCAGGGGCCAGTAGCATAGAGTAGAGTGCTCAAGGCCTTGAAGGGAGTCAGGGCTGGATTTAAATTCTGTTCTGTCATGTATAGCTTGGCCTGTACCTTAACCTCTTTGAGCACTGGCATCCTCATGTGGAAAGTGGAGGTGATTATGCTTTTGTAGAGCTGTGAGAACTGAATGGGATCATCCGTGAACGTTACCTCTTCAGGGCCTCAGCAAATACAAATAAGCCATCTTGTCATTGAATTTGCATTCTAGATTTCTCCCCTCCTCCAGCTCTGTTTTGAGTGACAGCACCCTTAAATAGGTCTTTTTTTCTCAGGTACAGTTGGCCCTCCATAACTACAAGCTTCGGATCTATGGATTCAACCAACTGTGGATTGAAAATACTTAGAAACAAACTCCAGAATGTTCCATAAAGCTAAACCTGAATTTACTGCATATCAACAACTATTTACATAGTACTTTTATTGTATTTACAGTCTTTATGTAGCATTTGCTTTGTAATGGGTATCCTAAATAATCTAGAGATGATTTGAAGTATACAGGAGGATGTACCTAGGTAAGATGCAAATAGTGTGTAAGAGACGCGAGCGTCTGTGAATTTGGGTATCTGTGGGGGGTCCTGGAATCACTTCCCCTCGGATAGCAAAAGATAACTGTATGTGGTGTGGTGATGAGGACCTGGGGGGAGGAAAGTCAAAGGAGAATTAGGACGTGGAGGCAGGAGATGAATTTGGTTTGGAGCATGTTAATTTTTTTTTTTTTTTTTTTTTTTTGGCTACGCCTATGGCATGTGGAAGTTCCCAGGCCAGGGATCAAACCCATTCAACAGCAGTAACAATGGCAGATCCTTAACCCACTGAGCCACCAGGAAACTCCTGGAGCATATTTTTTAAAATATCTCTGAGACTTTCAAGAGGGGAACTAGGAGTCAAAACTTCTAGAGAGATGTTAGGCTATAAGTTATTAATATATAGATGGTAGGCTCTCTCTGTGTATAATATGTATAGTTGAAGAGAATGAAAAAAACTTGAACCCAAGGAGTACCCTTGAGCCAGGCAATCTGAGAATGAGTTGCTCTAGGAGGCTGAGATAAGTGGAGCAGGGAACCACAAGTACCAAAGGAAGAGAAAAGTTCAAATAACAGAGTCATCACTATTGTCAGATGCAGCAGTGCAGTTCAGGGAGATGGTAGAAAATCTTTAAAATATGGAGCTTGTTGGTGAACTCGATGGCAGCATTTCTGATGAAACAGTGGGGGCAGCAGCCAAATACTGTGGGAGGGATGGAAGCTGAGGAAGTGGAGACCCTGAGTGTCAACTGCTCTCCCAACAAAACGGGTCATGGCTAGAGAAGGAGGCAGGGTCAGGGTGACCTTCATGCTCTGGGAAGCAGAGGTCTTCCCGTGTTCATAGCGGAGAGGAAGGAGGCTGAAGGAAGAGGAAGACATTTGAGACATAAGAAAAAGAGAGTAATTTGCAGAGAAATTGAGGGAGATTGGAGGCAATTGAATTAGGAGCCTAGGATGTGGGGTTGGCCTTACACAAGATGAGGGTGGGGTTACCTTGGGCTCCTGGATTGGAGGAAAGGGGTTAAGGATGGGTGTGCAGGTGGAGGGACTTGAGATGGACAAGGATGACAGGTTGATGAGGCTCATGGCAAATCATTTATTTTACTTTTGCCTGTCAAGAGGCGGTGAGGTTTGGGGATAGTTATTGAGGAATTTGAAGATTTTTAAGGATTTTTGAGGTTTAGAAGGTGTTTGCTTAGCTCTAGGCCCTTGACTCCTATTGCATTTGTCCTACAAGTGTACAAGAGGCCTCTGTGTGGCTGGGTCCTGCCCACGCTACGGCCCAGGCTTCTAAGCTGTGGCCTCTGCACCCTTTGCCACTTTTTTGTTGCCAGCCTTAAGCATTTAGGGGTGGAAGCTCCTTTGTTGTTGTTGTTGTTGTTGTTGTTGCTGTTTTCCTTTTTAGGGCCTATGCCACAACCACAGCAACACCAGATCCGAGCCATGTTTGCAACCTACGGCGCAGCTTGCAGCAGTGCTGGATGTGAGCCTTTAACCCACTGAACCAGCATCCTCACAGACACTGTGTCGGGTTTTAACCTGCTGAGCCACAATGGGAACTCCCTCCATTGGTGTTTTTAGGACAGCACTTATCCAGTAGCAGCATGAGCCCCTTCTAGGGGCTAAGTCTGTGACTAAAATCGCATAGTTCCAGTCTGCATGGGACCTTCCGTCTGGTGAGGGTGATAACAAAGCTAAGTATAAACTACAAAGGCTGCTTAGAAAGTAAAGCACGGGGCATGATGCTAGGGCATCACAGGGGCCCAGACGGGTCTGCAGAGTCAGGGACGATTTCCTGCTGGAGGAAGAGACATTCGACGGGAGAACGGAAGGTCGACTAGAAAATTGCTTACAGGGGAGCTGCGTGGTGGAGCTGAGGGGAAAGCCTCTCAGGCAGAGGGAACACGTTGAGCAGTTGTTCAAAGGAGAGGGTGAGCATGGTGCTCTCTTTCAAAGAAGAATGTCATTTGAGTAAAAGATGTGGAGAGAAAAGGACAAACAGTTGATGGAGAGAGGGAGATACGGCCAGACTTCACTGCACCTTATCAGCCATATTAACATCTGTGGACCTTGTATTGAGTACAAGGGAGACCATCGGAGAGGCCGAAGCCGTACGTGGGGCCAGGAGAAGGGGAACCTAATCGGATTTGCTACTTTAAAAAGATTCTTGTCACTTTATGGAGAACCACAGAAAGGGGACCCAGTGTGGAAGGAGAAGCAAGGCGACACAGTAATTGTCCAGTGAGAGAGGGTGGGCGTTCGGGTGAGGGTGATGATAGAGGCTGTGGAGGAAAGAGCCCTGACTCCAGGTCTGCTTGGGGAGGTGGATTCAACAGGCTTGGACATGGAAGAGAGACGGTGCTGTCATGATGGCTCTCGGGTTCTGTTCCACCGAGGTCACCAGACCTGGAGAGTCCTTTGGTCTTTGTTTCTTCCAGTGTGTTCTCTCTGGAGCTTCAGGAAAGGACCCATTTTAAACTAAGACTGATTCAAGCAAGCAAGCCCTGAGTCATGTTATTCTGATTCTTTGTGATCTTCAGCTGTTTCATTGTGCAGTGACCTTAGGTAAGTCACTTAATCACTCCAGCCTTAATATCTTTATCTGCAAAGATACAAATTCCTGGATGAAAATTTCAGAGTTCCCCTGAGGTTATGAACTAAGGGACTATGGTAAAGTTGCATTTTTATGAGATTAAATTCCAAAGTCAGTACTTAGAATCAGCTATGAAGTGGTCTTACATCTAATCAAGCATATTGATTCATCTGATCTTCAGGTTACAAGAAAGTCAAGGGACAACAGAACAAATTAATTAGTGCTAAGAAACAATCAGATAAATTCAGCATGTGGGATCTCCTATAAGATACCAAGCTTGGTCTTCTAAACAGTCGATATCATGGCAGAAAAAAAAAAAAAAAGAGAGAGTAAAGAGACATATCAGTGAAATGCAGTGTGTGAAGCTTGATTAGATCACAATTTGAAAAAACTAGCTCTGAAAGTTATGATAGGGACAACTGGGGAAATTCGAATATGGATCACATGACTCATATTAAGGAACTACTGTTACTTTCATCAAGTGTGATCATGGTATCTGGAAGGAGTGAAGTGCCATGGTGTCTGTAACTTTTAACAGTTACATAAAAATACAAATAAGGGTGGAGAGATGGGTGGAGAGATGGAGCAAAGTATGACAAAATGTGCATACTTGCTGTAGAAACTGGAGAAACGATAGTCACCATCCTGCTCTTTCAACTTTTTTATATACTTGAAAATTTCAGGTTGAAAAGTCAGCACAAAAGGCAAAAATTATGTATGACCGGCATTGCCAAATAAGGAAGTTGGTTTCTATTTAGGCTCCATGTTGTATGAAATCGAGTGTACCTGAAAACACTAGACTCAGGCTCAGCCAGGAAGGCACTGACACTAGACGAGGGCCTTGGGGACTTGAGAGCCAAGGAGTAGTGGGTCTGGGTGTCCCACGTGACACTCTTGGGTAGGCTGAGTTTATGCCCCACCACGGAGGGCAGGGGCACTTGTATGATGCAAACTGTTCATTTCTCTCTTTGTAATCTGTTTGGCCTGGATGGTATGATTGACCCTCCTATGAGGTCAGTGCAGGCACAGTGCAACTATGGTGTAATTTATTTTTGGAAACCGCTCACCACTGTGTATATATAATGTGATAAACACATTTTAATACCATAACCCTTCATTGTTCCAGACCAAAGACTCCCTGTCTTTGCATTCTGTTCCCACTGACCTACTCTGTGCCATCAGCATCTGCTTTCTACTCTTTGTCTTCTTTTCCTTAGATACCATATACTTTAATTTTGGAGGAAGATGGAGTCTTAACCATATGGCTGGTGTCTTAATCAAGTGGTTATGGGCTGATGCTTGTGTTTCCTGAGTCAGAAGTGGCTCTGGGTGGGGAGGGGGAGCTGATGTTTTGAAAGGCTCTCTTTGAGGAAAAGAATTCAAAATTGCAAGTATAAAAATTTATATGAAACTGAATGTTTATTTAGAATGACAAAAGAAACCACAACAAATTAAACTTTAAAAAAAATCTGTGAAGTTCATGGACACATCCACACCAAAAATTAATAACTTAAAAAAAAAACCTGTCTTTCTGGCACATACCTGTAATACTCCCCCCGCCTCCCCCCTCCCCCACTTTTTGGCTGTATCTTTTAGTTCTTAAATATGGCAACAATTTTGAAAATCATTTTCTGTGGAAAAAAATAAAAAAAATAATCCCTCCTTTCCTCCAGCACTCATTATTGAAAGGTATGAAAGGTTCCTTTCATCTTAAAAGTTTGTTGTTGGTAATGTCAGATACATTATCGGCGTTATTGTTGAATTTGGGAAAGGTTCTATTAAGTTTCTCTCAGAGATGGGCTATGTAAGACTTCAGGTCATTTCCAGTTTTTCATGTGCATTGACTAATCACAAATTCCCCTCAAATTGACAACATTCATTAACCAATTTTTCATCAATGTCACAATGAGTTTTTTGTCAGCCCTGAAATTTCATGTCACTTGCCTGGGTAAGTCAGTGCATGGGCAATAGGAATATTTCTGCAAGTCATTGCTGTATTAGGACAGCTAGCAATAACTTCAGTATACACAGAAATGACAGTAAATCATGTAAATATATTCTACTACACCAAAACTAGTAGAATATATATCCTCAACTCAATTTCCCTTTCCCCACAAAAGTGTTGCTAACCACTCTGACACCACCAGGCACAGGGAGAAATGTGATGGGACAGTTAGAGGGAAAGAGATAGCAGTGATATAAAACCATATGATTGTTGCAGATTTTATAAAAATATATGAAGATGTCAACACATTGCTATTGGAAGGGCTCTGTGAACATGAAGGCCCTAGAATTTAACTCATTAGCTTTCTGGTAGGTCTTACTCTGCTTGAGGGAAGCTTGTATCCTTTTCTCATAAACTTACAGCATCAAGAAAAGTGTCCTGCTTAAAATGGGCTCCTAGTAGTTGTTAAAGTTAAGTTGATTTTTTTTTGGGGGGGGGTATGTTTTACGTGGTACTGTTCATGCTATTTGAGCGCTCCAAATAAGGTAGGCCATGAAGAAAATATTTTTAAAATATGATTATTCAAACTTCCCCCTATAACTTATATATTTCCAAAGAATCTTTTGGTGCTGTGTTTTTCAAGCCTGGCTGCACACTAGAATCTCCTGAGATACTTTTAGAAAAATACCAATGGGAGCGACTTGGACAATGGTATTTTTAAAGAGCTCTCCAGGTGATTCTAATGTTCAACTAGAAATTGATATCTTCTATTTTAAGGGTTGAAATTCCTTTGTAAAATTTTTGTCTCTCATTTTTTTTTTTTGCTTAAATGCAAAATATTATTCTAGTTCTCCCAGGACTCTTTTGAATGAAGTATAAAGATATGATATTCAGGAAATGTGTTAACCCATGCATGGCAATCTAGGCATTATGTAAAATATAGCTTTGCTAGAAAAGAACTCTTCTGGTAAAAATTCCTGTTTGTGTAGAATGCAGGACCACAGTGTGCTGACAGGATGAGATATGAACCAGATGATGTGAACAGCTCCTAATTAAAAATAAAATTAATTTTCTACCGAGCATCCTCTGTTGTACTTGAAGGCAAATGCAATTTTTCCCCTGTAATAAAAGGTGCCTTGAAGGGGTCAGCTACAAGGATATTTCAAACAGAAAAGTGTCCGGCATGATAAATCCATTCCAGCTCATCAGACACCCACGCTTTCTCACTGTGGTTCAGGTCACCTATGGAGCCAGGCTGGGCGGCCAGCTGGCTGTGCCTCTCTCATCTCCTATAGAAGTGGACTGTGCATTACAAATGATTAATATCTGCTTGTTCAATCTGTCCACCTTGAATAGATTGCACTTATTTCTCCTAAGATGGCTACTTTGAATAATAAATATAGTAATTTTATGATGATAGAAAATTAGGATTAAGAATTTTTTCATGTCAGATATTTAATGCTTTCAAAAATTATTAATATTGCCTGAATACAGGCTTAATCTCCATTTTCTTAGACCTGTTTTTTTTTAATAAATTGAGGAAATTCTACATGCCCACTTTTCATAGTTATTTCACTCACACCTTCCATAGTTATCAATGAAAGTGTTTTTATATGTCCATTTAAAACTCCGTATTATATGTACACAGTCCTCTCTAATCTTGGAATATAATCTTGCTCTAATGTAAAGAACTTACCTCAGATGTGATACTGGCCCATGATGGCCTGATTTCATACACTTAATGCTGGGCAGCTTAGCTACTGGAAGGTTTGAAAGTGGTTTCCAGCCCAAGAAGGATTTATAACATGAAGAAGAAAATGACATAAAGATTGTCAAACTTAAATAAATTCTATAATAAAGAAAAAGTAAGCGTTTGAATCTGCTCCATGCCAGAGCTAAAAATTTCTTTCTGTTTTGATCTCTTGTAATTTGTCAGGCAGGGGCTCTTAAAGCTGTAGTAAGAGCATATCCTATCAGATCTATATTTCTTACAACAGGAAAGAGGGCTGCAGAGTATATCCTCAGCCATCTGAGAGAAGAAAGAGAAGCCGGAAGTACAATTTGATGCATCAATACCAAGTATACTAAAAATCCAACCAGAGAAAGTAGGCATGAGCAGGCAGTTGCAAGAAAAAATTTCTGAATAATGGCTCAACTGTTTTAACTTCTTCTTTATCTAGAATGAGAGATGGCCGCCTGGTCAGGTCAGGCTCTCGATTTCACATGGCTCAGAGAAATCTTCTTAAAACATAAAATCTTATCACCTCTGCTTAAGACCCTACAATGCCTTCCTCTAACTTCACGAATCAAGTGCACAGAATGCAAGATTACTTTAAAAATAGAAGCCCTCTGCTTTCCTCTCCAGTTTTTTTCTCCTCTTTCTTTAAACATTAAAATACTTGCGGACACATACAGTGTCATGGATCTTCAGGCTCTTTTGTCCTTGCACATTCTGTTTGCTTTTTTCTGGTTCACTTGAAAAACTCCTTCTCCTTCATGAACACCTTGCTTTAGTTTTGTTTTTTCACGAAGTTTCCTCTGAACTCTGACAGGATTATTCACACCCATATCGCTAAGTCTTCTGAATTTCTAAAATTTCATAAATTCCCCTGTAGATTTACAATATGGTTTTTCTACCACAGACTATTAGTGCCTTAGAGTAAGGGGCGTTTCCTTTTACGGGGTCTCCACTACTTAACTGTGGACCAGCACAAAGAGGCACTTGATAATTGTCCTATGATACATAAGGGGCTCAAGTGTATTATTTCCATTCACCCTCACTTGTTCTGCTCTCTCACATTGGGTGAGTCCCAGGATCACAGATGAACACATACTTCTTACACAAGTCCATTAGCTTATTCATAATTCCGCGTGGGTACAAACATAACCACAGCAGCTAGTATTTAACTCTAAGTTCTGTCTGCATATGTCATTGCTTTTATCAGATTATTTGCCAAAAAAACTTACCTGGAAAGATAATTATAGACTATGGCAGAATAAAGAAGGCCTCAGATTCTGTACCCTTCCTTCCATTGAGAGGGAGAGTCTTATTCTTCTCCTCTTGAGTGTGGGATGGCCGCTAGGTATTTTTGACCAATAAAATGTAGAAGAAGTTATATTCTGGAGTTACTGAGGCCAGGTCATGCCTTGAAACATCTTCCTGACCCCCTTGGGACCCTCCAGGAACTCTGAGCTATCATATAAGATTCCATCTACCCGAGACCACTATGTTAGAGGGCCCATGTACAGGAGTTCTGACTGACAGACTTAGAGGTGCCCCAGCCTTCCAGCCATCCCTGCCAAGGGGCTAATGTGAGTTAATCCTTCTTGGATCTGCCAGTCTGCTTCATCTGCCAGCTGGATAAGTACTACTATGTGACCTCTCTGGATACCACATAGAACAGGAGAATCACCAGCTGAGTCTGGCCTTAATTCCTGGCCTGCACACTTATGCAATAATAATAACGTAGTTGTTGTTTTAAGCCACAAAGTTTTGGAGAGGTTTGTTACACAGCAACAGATAACTTCAACACAGCCACTTTCCCCCACCACTTCTGCCTGATTACTGAGCACCCTTACTGGCTGAGCAATCGAGGATTTCTGCTCTGGGTTCTTTAATTATGGGATAAATTCACTGCTACAGATCCCTTTTCCCCATCCCTGGTGAGGCATGTTTTCTATTCCTTTCTCAGATAATGGACTCTCTGCCTGACTTATTATTCTTCTAAAATTTCCAAACTTTTTCTTATCATTCTCTAATTTGCTTCTGTCCCACCACACTCCCACCTCTGTTGTGTTGTTATTATGGACATCAGTAATTCCTGAATCTCCTTGCCTTTCTCCTCAAAGCAGTGCTATAGAATTATCCAGCAACCAAACTGATGATAAGTATTAAAAGGGGCAGTTAGAAATGTTGGAGACATCCCTGGAGGACTTGAAAATAGGATATGAAATAAGTAATCTTTTGGGTGGGTGGTTTAAATATTCCTCATCCCAGAATCATTGGGCCTGGATTAGACAACCTCTAGTGACTTGTTTAAGCTAGAAGGTTCTATAATAGATTCAGATGCATAGATTCCAGGCACAGTCCTGAAACATGTAAGCTGTAAGTTTCTTAATCGCATAATTCGATTGCAAATAAATAACTGCTTGAATCATGTTTTTGACATATATTTGAAGAATTTCATCTTCAAGGAACATGTTTTATTTCTTGAAAAGAACTGTTAAGTATGAGGTTTTTCCAACTATAATCAATGTTTAGCTCTACATTGATTTTCTTTCTGGTATTTTGCAGTCCACGAATATATCCAAACCTTAGCTATAACTTTTCATTTCTGGTGTATTGAATTGTTACTCCAGAGTGTGTGATTTATCCTCCTTGTATGTAGAAGAAAGAGAGAGAAATAAACATTTTTGCTTTGGTGAGTAATTTGTGCACTTTAGAAATGAGTTAAGATTCACTTCCCTACTTGATGGCAAGATGATGTCCCCATAGCATGTGGAGAAGGTGTACAGTGCTGCTTATCTCTCCTCTGAAGGTCTTTTTTATTACTCAATGAATTTATTACATTTATAGTTGTACAATGGTCATCCCAATCCAATTTTATAGGATTTCCATCCTACAACCTCAGTGCATCCCTCCACCCCCCAAACTGTCTCCTTTGGAAACCATAAGTTTTTCAAAGTCTGTGAGTCAGTATCTGTTCTGCAAAGAAGTTCATTCTGTCCTTTTCTCAGATTCCACATGTCAGTGAAAGCATTTGAGGTTGGGGTCTCATCGTATGGCTGACTTCACTTAGCATGAGAGTTTCTAGGTCCACCCATGTTGGTAAAAACGCCAGTATTTCATTCCTTTTAATGGCTGAGTAATATTCCATTGTGTACATGTACCACATCTTCTGGATCCACTCCTCTGTTGATGGGCATTGAGGTTGTTTCCATGTCTTGGCTATTGCAAAGAGTGCTGCAAGGAACATCGGAGTACAGGTGTCTTTGCGAGTCGAGGTGTTCTCTGGGTAGATGCCCAGGCGTGGGATTGCTGGATCAAATGGTAGTTCTATGTTTAGTTTTCTGAGGCATCTCCATACTGTTTTCCACAGTGGTTGCACCAATTTACCTTCCCACCAACAGTGGGAGAGGGTTCCTTTTTCACCACTCCCTCTCCAGCACTTATTGTTTGTAGACTTTTGGATGATGGCCATTCTGGCTGGTGTAAGGTGGTCCCTCGGAGTGGTTTTGATTTGCATTTCTCTAATGATGAGTGATGTTGAACATCTTTGCATGTGTTTTTTGGCCATCTATATGTCTTCTTTGGGGAATTGTCTGTTTAGCTCTTCTGCCCATTTTTTTGATGGGGTTGTTTGTTATTTTGGTATTGAGCAGTAGGTGTTTATAAATTTTGGAGATTAATCCCTTGTCAGTCGATTCATTTACAAATATTTTCTCCCATTCTGTGTGTTGTCTTTTCATTTTGTTTAGGGTTTCCTTTGCTGTGCAGAAACTTTTAAGTTTAACTGAGTTCCATTTGTTTATTTTTGTTTTTACTGTCATTACTCCAAGAGGTGGTTTGGAGATGTTGCTGTCATTTATGTGGGAGAGTGTTTGGCCTGTGTTTTCCTCTAAGAGTTTTATAGTATCTGGTCTTATATCTAGGTCTTGAATCCATTTTGAGTTTATTTTTGTGTATGGTGTTAGGGAGTGTTCTAATTTCATTCTTTCACATGTGGCTGTCCAGTTTTCCCAGCACTACTTATGGAACAAGCTGTCTTTTCTCCATTGTATATTCTTGCCTCCTTTGTCATAAATTGGTTGGCTATAGGTGTGTGGGTTTAATTCTGAGCTTTCTATCCTGTTCCACTGATATATATTTCTGTCTTTGTGCTAGTACCATATGGTTTTGATGACTGTAGCTTTGTAGTATAGTCTGAAGTCAGGTAGCCTGAATCCTCCAGCTCCATTTTTCTTTTTCGGGATGTTTTTGGCTCTTCTGGATCTTTTGTGCTTCCAAACAAACTTTAAAATATTTTGTTCAAGTTCTGTGAAAAATGTCCTTGGTAATTTGATAGGGATTGCATTAAATCTGTAGATTGCCTTGGGTAATATAGTCATTTTGATGATATTGAGTCTTCCAATGCAAGAGCATGGTATGTCCTTCCATCTGTTTGTGTCATCTTTGATTTCTTTCATCAATGTCTTATAGTTTTCAGAGGATAAGTCTTTTGTCTTTTAGGTAGGTTTACTCCTAGGTATTTTATTCTTTTGGATGTGATGGCAAACGGAATTGCTTCCCTAGTTTCTTTTTCTGATCTTTCATTTTTAGTATATAGAAATGCCATTGATTTCTGTGTATTAATTTTGTATCCTATGACTTTGCCAAATCCATGGATGAGCTCTAACAGTTTTCTAGTAGAGTCTTTAGGATTCTCTAGGTATAATATCATGTTATCTGCAAATAGTGATAGTTTTACTTTTTCCTTTTCAATTTGGATTCCTTTTATTTCTTTTACCTCTCTGATTGCTGTGGCTAGGACTTCCAAAACTATGTTGAATAGTAGTGGTAAGGGCGGACATCCTTGTCTTGTTCCTGATCTCAGCGGGAATTCTTTTAGCTTTTCACAAGAAGAGATGTAAAACACAATAACTGAAGTAAAGAATTCGTTAGAAGCAGCCAACAGCAGAATACAGGAGGCAGAAGAACAAATAAGCGAGGTAGAGGAGAGATTAGTAGAAATCATAGATGTGGAACAGAAAAGAGGAAAAAGATTGAAAATGAAAAGTGTCTCAGAGAACTCTGGGACAACATTAAACTCACCAACATCCATATTATAGGGGTGCCAGAAGAAGAGAGAGAGAAGGGGACAGAAAAAATATTCTAAGAGATAATAGCTGAAAACTTCTCTAACGTGGGAAAGGAACCACTCACTCAAATCCAAGAAGTGCAACGAGTACCATATACAATAAATCCAAGGAGTAATACCCTGAGACACATATTAATCAAACCGACCAAAATTAAAGACAAAGAGAAAATCTTGAAAGCAGATAGGGAAAAGAAACAAATAACATACAAGGGAACCCCAATAAGGTTATCTGATTTTTTAGCAGAAACTCTGCAGGCCAGAAGGGCATGGCATAATATACTTAACATGATGAAAGCAGAAAACCTCCAACCAAGATTACCAGCAAGGCTCTCATTCAGATTTAAAGGAGAAATCAAAAGCTTCACGGATAAGCAAAAGCTAAGAGAATTCAGCAACACTAAACCAGCCTTACAATAAATACTAAAGGAACTTCTCTAGGCAGAAAGGAAAAGGCCACAACGAGAAACAAAAATACCACAGATGACAAGGCTCACCAGTAAAGGTATACATACAGTAAAGATACAAAATCATCCACACACAATTATGCCACCAAAATCAGCAACTGTGAGAAGAGGAGCGTACAAATGCAGACACTGGAGATGCACTTGCAATTAAGAGACCAACAACCTAAAACAATCTCTTACATATATAGACTCATATCAAAACTTCAGAATAACTGCAAACCAAAAATCTACAATCAATGCACAAACAAATAAGAAAAATCAACTCAAATACAACACTAAAGATAGTCATCAAACAACAAGAGGAGAGAACAAGAGAAGAAGGGAAGAAAAAAGAGCAACAAAAACAAATCCAAAGCAAGTAATAAAATGGCAATAAGAACATACATATCAATAATTACCTTAAATGTTAATGGACTAAACGCCCCAACCAAGAGACATAGACTGGATGAGTGGATACAAAAACAAAGCCCATATATATGCTGTCTTCAAGAGACCCACTTCACTTCTAGGGACACATACAAATTGAAAGTGAGAGGACAGAAGAAAATATTCCATACAAACAGGAGTCAAATGAAGGTCTTCACCTCAGACCAAGCCGGGAGAAGCAGCACTGCCAAGAATAATTGCTCAATAGCTTATTAGGTTGACCTTTAGAATGTGCCCAGTTACCTGAGGAAACAATTTTTGGCCAAAAGAATCAAGATGGTGAGTGATTCTGTGTCCTTCACCAAAAGCAGTGAAAGTAAAGGGTTCTCTGAATGTGATGTCTTGATCAGCAGAGGAGAGCTGTCATGGATCCACATCCTAAAGTAGCAAGAGGGGAACTAGGGCAAGGGATGGCTGTGGGGGAAGTATGCCCTAGACAGTACCCCCACTCCAGCACCACTTGCTGGCTCTCCCCACTGTGGCAAAATTTAGTTGCTGTAACTAAGAGACCCAACATCTATAAAGAGATCTTTGAAAAAAAACTTTATTCACTTTTTACTTTGAAATATTTTCAAACTTATAGAAAAATTGCAAGAGTAGTATAAAAACAGTAACTTCTCAAAAGATTGCCCGGCTGTTAACACATTAGCACATTCTTTTTATCATCTTCTATCTGGGTAGATGGATGCATAGACACACAGACAGACAGACAGATAGGTGATAGAGTACGTATGTGTAAATTAACATTTTTCTGACCATTTTAGAGTAAGCTGCAGACATCATGCTGTTTCCCCAACACTTCAGTGCACATTTCCAAAGAACACAGTATTCTCATACAGTTATAAGAGTTAGGTTATTTAATCTTAATATAATGTTGATACTCTATTATTATTCAAATATTTCCAGTTTTCCCAATAATAACCTTTATATATATTTTTTCCATCCGTGAACCAGTACACAATCACACAATGGATTTAGTTATGTTAAAGAGTTCTTATTTCAAGTCTAATTCAAGGTGTGGTTGGAATCAGGTTGGGTTAGACTCCCAGAGAGATTCCTCAGTGTTATTGCAGGTAAAGGCAGTGTCACGTGGAGTCCAAGAGCCAGACACAGTCCTCTTGGGAGAGCTGTCACACAATGCATGGTGCACTGCAGAGCCCAGAATAGCAGAAAAGCCCAAAGACTCAGGAAAGGGAGAGGGAAAAGGCTGGGCCTTACAGCAGGAGTGTGCCCACAGGTGAAGAAGCCAGGTTAGACAGAAAAGCTGCAGAGCACATCAGCCTTAACAGATGTGGGGAGCCACACATGGTGCCATTCCTGCCTCTCTGCTTAAATCACTCGGTGTCTTTGGGCAAGGTTTTACTCCCTCTGTGCCTTAGTTTCCTTCTCTATGAAAATAGCACTCCAAAAATTATTGTGATATATTAAATACATTTATTTTTGTAGTTCCTAGAACACAGAGTACTCAATAAGTATTTTATTGCATCTATCACTGTAGATTTCTTGAGTCCTCTTTTCTGTTTATATTGTTTGATGCATTCTGTACTTCTTTTATAGACAATCAATTATTTATTGATAGTATTGCCTTATTGGCCAAGATGACCCTAAAACCAGATACTGGAATTAATCAAATTCTCTTTTATTAACTGGGATAGAAGCCACCTGAAATATTAGCTGTCTCTGCCTACCTAATAGCCTGATAGCTGAAACCACAAAGGGGAAACCAAACCAACAGAAAGCCGAAATAAACTTCCTAAAGGGTATTTTGCTCTTTCAGCCTTCTGCATAATAGACCAAATAATACACTAGACATGTAGCTCCTCTAACATTGGTTGGAGCCTTTAAAGCCGGAGGCAAAATGATTTTTTCACCAGGATGCTTAAAAATTAGTAGCAACTTGTTTTCCATTTAAACTGTTGACGTTACGAGAACAGGGACTGTATCCATCATACTTACCATGCACAAGGCCTAAGATGGAATGGATAGTTGTCTAATGAATTTTGTTTTGCTTGGTCAATATTTATTGAGGGTCTATTACATGCCAGGCGCACAGTGCTCAATGGTGCAGAAGACAGCCAAAGCCCGTTCCCTCATAAAGCTTATATAGCAGTGGTGAAGACAGATAATTAACAACAACAAAAAAAAAAACAATGATAGATAAATCAATCAATGGATCAGTGTTTAATGTCATGTCAAATGATAACGAATTCTGTGAAGACAAATGCAGCTGGGCAGGTAGGGAGAAAGTGATGGGGGCTGCTGTCTTAGACTAGTGATCAGCAGTAACCTCTCTGTTCATGAATGACCCAATTGAATCAAGAGAGTGATTCTGAACATCCCTGGGGAAGGTCGTGGCTGTAAAGAGTAGCGAGGCTGGGGTGAGGGAAGCCGAGGGGAGCAGAGGGAAGAGAGTGGGATGAGGGAATCAGGGACCAGGCCATGTAGCAGGGCTTCCTGTGCTGTGAGAGAACTTCAGAGCTCACTCATGACGTGGAGTGTCATGGAGAACTCTGAGCAGTGGAGGAAAATGGTCTGACTTCCTTGCAGAGGTCACACTGTGGTTATGTGAAGCATCAACTTCTCAGGGAATGAATGAGTCAGAGACCGGATCTGGAAGAACACTATTAAACACCTGGTTGCATTACTACCCATGTAGCTGGGCTCTTCTCGGAGTCAGAGGAGCAGGAGGAGAAGGAGGTAGACCTTTTCAGAGAAATCTACCTACTCCCTTCTTGAGAGGTACGGACCTTGGAGCTTATCATCGTCTTCCAGTTTTCATACACGGATTTAGGTGTCTTTCTTGAATTTGTTAGGCTATCATATCATATCATAAAATATTATATTTTTTGGTTCATCTGGTAATGAACCAACTTGTGTATCATTGAAATAAAATTACAGATTGGATCACTGGGCTCTAACTATGCAGGAGAATTTAAACTCTATGTCAAATGCTATAACTGCATAAAAGTTGTTATCTAGTACTAACCAATCACCTCCTAAAAAATTTGCCACAAATTGCTTAACTCAAAAGCAGAGAGTAAACATGAAAGAAGAAACTTGACTGGGGTTTAACCTTTAAGAGACTGAGGTTGCCCCTCCCCAACGCAGTAGGTAGAATACCATGTATCACTTACGTGTGGAATCTAAAATATGGCATAAATGAACCTATCTACAAAACAGAAACAGACTCACAGACATGGAGAAGAGAGTTGTGATTGCCAAGGGGGAGGGGGATGTGTGGGATGGACTGGGAGTTTGGGGTTAATAGATAAAAACTATTACATTTAGAATGGATAAGCAGTGCGGTACTAGGAATGGCACAGGGAACTATATCCAGTCTCCTGGGACAGACCATGATGGAAGATAATATTAAAAAGGAATGCCCTGTGTGTGTGTATGTATCTATATCTATATCTATCTATATCTGTATCTATATCTATATATCTCACCTTGCTGTACTGCAGAAATTGGCACATTGTAAATCAACTATAATAAAATATGTATATATAAAGAAGCTTATGACTTTTTTGCCAAGGAGGTTGGTTAATCAAGGATTACCCTGTGAGCCAGGAAAGTTGGCAGAAGTTGCTCTGGGAAGTATGAGAAAGTGGCCAGGGATAAGAAGAAGAAAGCGTTGAGGGTGAAATGACATTGAAGGTGATAGTTGAAAGGAGGGTACGGGGGGTTGGGAATAAGTGGGAGAAAGTCATCCTCAGCACCTTGTCCAGAAACACAAGGAAGCGCAGCGAGTCCCACACTGAGGGCAGCAGAGGAGAGGGAGGAACAGCCATGAAAGCCTCATTCCCAAGGCAGGAAGGAGCAAAGGAGACACTCTTCCCAATCCCTTGCTAGTTACGTGCATCGATTATCCTTATACTCTGGGACCACATCTAGGTGGAAGGATGACCAAGAAATATAGTCTTTATTCTGGGCAGTCACGTGCCCAGATAAATGTGGTGATTACGTCGCCAAAGCAAGAAAGAATGATCACGGAGGACAGTACAGATCTCTGACTCGTGTGTGTGGGTGTGTGCACGCACGTGTGTTTGTGCCTGTGCATGTGTGTGACGCTGGGCACATATCTAAGTGGCAAGGGAGAGAGGTGAAGATTGAATGGGATGAAATGTAAGAAGTTACCTTGTAAACAGAAGACTTACAAATAAGGAATTATCCTATGACAAGTATGTATGTTAGTGGTGACATATTTAACGTTTAAAAAAACTCACCTGCGTTTACAATACATTGGCAGATAAACAAATTTGGTTACTTCCTCATTTATGTTTCCGTGACACTTTATACCAATATTACTACATAACCTATTTTTCTTGTTAATAGTTTATCTCCGTTTCTCCAGATTATAATTTTTTCATTTGGGGAAATTGTCCCCCCCTCTTTGATGCTTCCTTCCACATGGAGGAGAAATCTATCTGTGTAATACTTCTAGACTTTCCTTGCCTCTTGGAATAAAGTTGGAGGTGGGGGAAATGGCATAACTGAGAGGATTGGGGTGAAGAAATTGATGTGTACAGCTCTATCCCTCCCCTCTTTCTCTCTCTCTCTCCCTCCCTCTCTCTCTCTCTCTCTCAAAAATTCTGTCCCCACAGACCATATATTCTGTCCTGCTTCTCTAAACAAAACTTTAAAATTGGGGAGTTAGTTCAGTTCAGGAGTATCAACATCTGGTGCACAGGCACAGACTATTGAGCAAAAAATCCAGCAGGTTAGGTTTGGAGTGGCTGGAACAAGTCGATTTAAACTTTGGGAAGAAGGCTGAACTCCTGAGAATGTGTGGTGCCTTGTTTCTATTTATTCTTTCATCCAAGAAGTATTAATTAGTGTCTACTAGCTGCCAAATACTGTTCTAGGCACTGGAAATGTAGCAATAATGAAAGCAGTCACAAAGCCTGGTCCTCAAAGAGCTTACACTGCAGCCAGGGAACTAGCCAATAATAGACATTCCTTTTTGTAATTGCAGAGTGGCAACCAATGCTTTGCAGAAAAGTAAAAGCAGAGCAAGGGGGCCAGAGGGTGAGATGGATGAGCGCTTTTAGTTTTAAGCAGGGATCTCAGAAAAGGTGTCTTTGATAAGGTGACATTTGCGTGAAGGTCAGGGGGTGAGCAATGCCAGAACCTCAGGCAACAGCAAGTATGGGTTTAGTTGGTGTGTGGCTCTGCCCAATTTGGAACCTGGGTTCGGTGGTGCCAGGGGTATCTGCAAAGGAACAGTGTGTGCTGCAGATGGCTGTAATATAGCTCAGCAGCTACAGCTCTGATTGAAGCCCTAGCCTGGGAACTTCCATATGCTGTGCGCGTGCAGCCTCCCCCCCGCCCCCCAGTAGTGGATGTTATGATAAAGAAAAGGCATCTTTGGAGTTCTGGCTATGGCATTTCTGCAGTACCGGAACACAGGTTTGATACCCAGCCTGGCACAAAGGATTAAGTGTCCAGTGTTGCCACGCTGTGGCACAGGTTGCAACTGTGGCTCTGATCTGATCCCTTGACCCAGGAACTCCATGTGAGAACCTGCAGAATTTTGAGAGAACACTGGATGGTCTGAGAATCTAAAAAGGTGTGCTTCACACTAACTGCACTTCCTTGACTTTGGGTTATTTTGTGATCATGTTTAAAAGTGTTTTTTTTTTCTTCTTACAAAGTTATTGATGAGCCTAAGGGCTCAGACAAGAGAGTAAAAGCAGGAATCGTGCGAAAGACAGTTTGCTTTTCTTTTGTATTTGCTGAGCATTAAAATTATGTTTCTGTTTTTAAATAGAAATTGCAGCATAAAGAGATACCATAATCCATATTTTGGTTCATTTGGGTGGCTGAATTAGGGTGTAATGGGATTTGCTTATATTCTACTAGCTGATAAATGTGACACCATAAACCAGCCTGGAGCTTTTTTATGTAAACAAAAGACCAGAGAAATTAGCATTAGGATGAACTGCATTTATAAAATGCTATTAGCTTTTGAGGTGGATTTAGATTTTTTTTTCCTCTAGATTGTAAAAATCCTCTGCTTCAGTCTCTTTTCTGCTCTGTTTTCTGCTGAATTCAATATTATAAACACAAAAGTATTCACTAAATATAACCCGACAATGACAGGCTTGGATATGAAAACAAAACAGCGCTGAAAATTGCTAAAGTAGGTTGGTTATGGTTAGTGTTTTAAAGGCCATGGTGGTACAATTTGGTGGAATTCCCAGCTCCCTGTACATGATGACAAAAGGTACATGATGACAAAAGGAGCCAGGGCTGTCTCTGTAAGGCCCCCAGGTGTCAAGAATAAAGATGAATTGAGGAGAAAATGTCCAGGAGACTTAGCAAAGAGCTTTGTCATAATAGGATGTAGGGTGGCATAGTTCTTAAAATTCTCCGTAAGGATCATATCCATTGATAAGTTCCCTACCCTCCTCAGAAAGGGCACGGCAGAACTGCATTAACTTGCCGTGTGAAATAATACATTACCTTGTCACATCTGGCGCATTATAACCGACTTGGTGAGCTTCACCAATATCCCTTCTCTGCGAGTTCATCTGGGATGCTTTCTGAATGACGGCCAAGCTCTGAAACCCACACAGCCTTTCTTATATAGAATTGGTCATCCATAAAACTACCGTCCCTTTAAAGAAATGACCAATTTTGAACAGATTTGTGAGAAAGGGGACCTTTACTTCTAAACTGTGAGATCACATTAATGTGAATAGGGACAGAGTTGGGAGAGAAATCACCCTGAAATATTACTATTTCAATTCTTTTTGAAGACTAAAACTAGGAATAATTACACCTAATACATTCTTTAGGGATTCTTTATTTTCGTAGAAATTCGGTTTAAACTACCAGGTACAGTTTTTCAACTTTGTGCTTGGGGATTGCTTGACTCTTCCTTCAAAAGACATGAGGGTGGTTTATTGGCAGTTAATGGTTGGATTTTCATAGCCAGCATAAAATAGTTGAAGCAGCAAATGATTTGTGGTGCATGTGGTGGGCAGAGGTAGGGAGGTATGCATTGTTTTCTCTGGCAATCTGCAAATATACTGCCACTCCTGCCTTCTTTAATGATTTACTTGTACCTCTGTGTTTCTTGCAATTTCCCTGTCCTTAGATGTGCTTTGTAGACCGAGGGAGAGCAAAATTAGTACACATCTCAATTGCAAATTATTTATCAGCTTCCTTTTTAAAAAAATTCACTTTTTAGATTTTCTCCAGGTTATTAGAGACCAGGCCTGAATATGTGGCATGGTTTAGCCTCTCCCATTGCTTTTCATACATAATAAAGCCTCTTTGTTCTTCAGAGCCCATCTTATTCATGCAGATTTATGCTAATGTTACTTCCTATGCAAATATTTCAATTTAGTATTTATAATAGAGAAAGCACTGACCAGTAGATCTGAAATTGAAGCTTAGCTCAGCTCTTAATTGTAAGACCTCATATGTTTTACTTAATCTCTCTGGGACATGGTTTCCCCTCTGTAGCATGAAAATCTTAATAACTACCTTACAAAGTTGTGGTAAAGATCCAGTAGATGAAAAGCTCTACGGACTTTGAAGCACCTTACAGGTGTTAGGCATGTAGCAGAAACTGCTGTCTTTTCACCCAGGCATTCCCTTCTTAGTAATGGCATTCTGTCTGGATCTGGCTTGAGACTATACTTTCTAGCCTCCCTTGCAGCTAGGTGTGGCCCTGTGTTTAAACTCTTACCAGAGGAATAAAAGAGGGAGAGATGTGTATCATTTTTGCTTTATTGACCTTGCAGGATATAGCTGGCCCTGAACTTCAACTTGTCCCGTTTCTGATGGCTAGTAGGGTTATTAGCAGAGTGACCTTGGAGAGCAAGTGCTGTTACATCAGTTCCCTGAATCAAAGGAGGGGGCAGAGCTGTCAGCTGCTCTAGAACATTTGTCCTGGACCTGTGCGACAGGAAAATAAATTCTATTTTGTTCAAGCACTTGCACTTTTGGGTCTATTTGCAACAGCAGTTTAGCCTACTGTAACTAATACTGGCATTATTTTGAGTCCCGGTTGGTAGAGATTCACAGAGTAATAGAGCTGGAAGGAGTTCTAGAGGTCATCTGGCAAATAAAAATAACAATCAGAGAGGAAACAATTTTTACTTGGTTGCAAAGCAGGTTAGTTATGGGACTAGAATAAGACCCAGGGTTCACAACTTTGCTTCTTTATAAAGTGAGTAATAAATATATGGAATCTGATACTTGAGAAGTGGTACAGACACATGATTAGATCCCAGAAGTACCCATGTAAACTTTTTATAACCCTTCTAGAAATAACAGGTTAGAGAAGTGGCATTTTACCCCACTTTTTTACATTGAGATCTGTGTAGAGAGCCAGCTCTTTGGAGAACACAAGCTCTGGAGTTCCTTTATCAACAGCCCCCAAGCTGGAGGGTCCATGTGCCAGGTAAAGGGTTACAACCCCTTTTGGTTCTTTGTGAGGACAGCCTAAGGGAAAAACGACCAACCTAGCCATGGTGCTGGGTATGTTTTAGCCACAGCTGCTGGGAGCTTCTGTACTCAAAAAAGATTGATCTAAAATGGCTTCTCAAAACATAACCCAGCGAGAGAGAAAGAGACGAGATTATGTTTCTAACATTTGAACCAGAACACGTTCACTCCGCTTTAAAAGGTCTTATGGGACTGAAAAAGCCCAGGGAAATAGAAGTTGCTGTTCTCATTAAAAGAGAGAGGTATTTTTATTCATTGTTTTTATTCACATCAGTTAATTCAACATGCCTTGGAGGGGCCTCTTCCAGGCTCGCAATATTAAAGTAGCAGCTTACTCACTAATTATAAACAAACATTAGTCAAGTTGACTTACAAAAGATGGTGCACGGATAAAAAGCAAAAGAATCACCTTCTACCTGACAGATGGAATGAGTCCCCAAAGTCTCCTTGGGTCTTGTGATAGTCTGCCGTGCAAGAAACTTAAAATGAAATCCAAACTCTTTGGTTAACCAGGACTTGGAAGCCTCTCTGTGATCTGGCCCGTACCTACCTCTCACCTTATCTCATGACCCTTCTCTCATAGCTCATAACCAAGAAGCTGCACTTGGCTTTTCTGTTCTACAATCACAGCCTCTTTCCTGTGCTGCGAGGTTCTGCGCTTGCACTTGCTGTGGCTGGCTACCTCTCCTCTTCTTATACCTCAAGATGCAAACTACCTCTTTAGAGATATCTTTGCTGACCAGCCTACAAAAGGAGGGTCATGCCACTCCATTTTTCCTTCAGTTTAGTTTATTCCCTTCAAATCACTTATAGAAATTGCTATTTATTTTGTTCATATGTCAATTTATTTACTTTTGGGCATGAATCTCCCCCACTGGACAATGACTGAATCAGCAAATGACCCATTTTTACCATAAAAGGGGCAATAAATCAAGTAAGGGCCAGAAAACCCCATGTTGAGGCCAAGCTAGAGCTCAGGCAAGAAGACATTGAAACCTCTTAAGAGACTTGGGTGGAGAATGGGATTTGTGACCTGAGAGAATTTCCTTGGAATGACAGGCCAGCTGGGGTAGACTCCAAGTGGAGATCAGGCTAGTATGGGAAGATGGACAGGAAGACCTTGAAGGTCAAGGACCTGAGAAGAAGCCAATGAAACAGAAGCTATGGCAGAGAAAGAGGCAGAGTCTTAAATAGACTTATTCCTGGGCCAGTGATTCACATCCATCTGAAGACTGTGCTATTTGTCCTTGGGTCAGATAATAGCAGGGTGATTCTCGCTTCTATCTGTGTCACCCCTGACCAGTTCTTAACTTTACACCATATCTCAGCAATAGGATATTTTCCTGCAGCTCTGACATCTGACTTCTCTGATAGAAGCGGTGCACCTTTGGCCGAGAAGCAGCTTGTGAATCTTGAGCTGCCTGTCTACCTTCCCCCAATCCTGACCGCCCTATGCCCCATTCATACATCAAACCCCTCTTCAGTTCTGCTTCTTTTAATGAAAATTCACCTTTCACTTCTTAGAGAGGAACCCAAGAATCCTCCTGGTGTGTGGACTGCCCTCAAGTACAGATGATTCTCTTTAGACACTGCCTTTCTGTTGTTATAGTAACAGCAGATGTGCCTTCTGGAATGTTACGCTTCCTGAGGACACTGTTGTGAGGATCATAAGAGAGATTTACTTGGTCCCAACTCTATTTCAGACTTAAAAAAAAAAAGAAAAGCTTGTGCCCACAACTGTATTTTTTTTTCTCGCAATACTGAAACTAGGAGAAATGGACGGGGTAATAGAACCAAATCTTTGTAAGAAGTAGGGCATGTAACATGATGAAATCTGATATCTAGCATGTTCTACTTTACTGAAGAAAACATAATGCTAATAATTTACCTGTACTGTGCTTATCAGCATAAGCCGCGCAATAAAATATATGAGTATAATGGAAACTTCGAAAGTGTCCAATAGATGATAAATGATATAAGACACAGTGGATTACTTTACTTAGCTTCGATTTTAGTGTTGGTAAAATGAATGAAACAATGCATTTCAATGCAGAAACCCATATTATCATAAACATATTTGCCAAAACAGGAAACATAAATGGTGGTTAAATTTCATAATGTCTGATGGTATGCTTGAATGTTTCTTTGTGATTAAATGTGAACAATTGCTCCTTTAAGGTAAAGGTCTGTGTATATGTGATTAATCAGATTGAAATGAAAGTGCAGACAGCTCATGCCATGCCTAGTTATCAGAATGATTGATTTTAGTCTGTGCTTCTAGGTGAGAAAATATCTGTTAATAATCCCGGCAGCCAAACCCCTGATGTCACTGATAGCTCAGTGATTTGTGCGCATCCTGCATTATCAAGCTCATTTGCAGGTAGATAGTCTACACAATGATCCATCGGATTGCAAAATTATAACATGAAAAAAGTGACATCCAGATTTATGCAAGCGTTATGACTGCAAAGTGCATTTCATCAGCGAGAAGTTTAAAATTGCTGCTGTTGTAGCTGTCACAGGCATGTTATTTTCTTTGGTTTGTGTGTAGGCAAAGCTGTCAAGCTTTTATCACGCAAACTGGTGTTTTTGTGTACCATAGCTCTCTGCCTGCTGGTGACAGCCAGTCTCTGAACCGGGTTGTTATTAAGTCTTCAGCTTTAAGATAGTACTTTACCAACTTGGTTGAATTACGCTTGATCATAAACACCTTAATGTTTTACTGGGTATAAAAGCTTCAGAGGAAAATCGGAAAGCACTCTGAAGTGAGTATTGGTGCATTGCTGGTGGAGACTTGTTCTTTAACCCTGCGGAGGAAGCAGTGTCATACTTCAAAGTCTCTGTTCTGGGCCCTCTCAAACTGAAGGACTGAGTTTAGCCAGAGACTTTGCATGTGAAACTGGGATGTCTTCAAGCCACCCTGTAACCCCTGATTTTTCAGACCTAGTCACTGTATTGTCCAATTGCCAAGCACTCCAGCCCTGTGCCCTTCTGCCAGGAAATGTTTTCTCTCTACCAAGCTGTTTGTTTCTGGATGCATGTTGATCCAAAATATCTAGGGGAATTTATTTGGCACCAAGTGTCCTTCAAATTAAATTTTTTTTTCTCAGACTCACAATTGGTTTTGGTGCTTTGCTGTAAAGAAACCAGGAGGAATTGGCAGAGCAATAGAGCCAAATCTTGGCCAGAAAGCAGTGAAGATGTTTTTTATATGGTGAAATATTATACATAACATGTTCTGCTTTTATGGAGGGAAGCGTAATGCTAATACTTTATCTGCTTTTGCTTATTAGCGTATATTGTGAAGTAAAATATACGGATATAAGGGAAACATCAAATGCTGCAGAAAACACATCTAAACCAGATTGGATTCATTTATTTGGCTTCAACTGTTATACTTGTGAAATGAGTGAAGCAAAGTACACCAAAACCTTTCTTAGAAGATTTTATGCGGTTGTGTCTGGTACGACATCTTGTCCTCAACAGGCAATCAATAAATAGGAGACATTGTTATTATTATCGATATCATAAGCAAAAAGGGATATAAATACATGTACATTTGTGTGTTGAATGGCCAAATAATGAGTAAATGAGAATTCTTGAAGAAATGGACACCCATGGGGCCTGCACCCCAAGAACTTTTCCTGGCTATGTGTGTATATATATGTTTATATTTTGCTTTTTAGGGCCACACATGTGGTATATGGAGGTTCCCGGGCTAGGGGTCAAATCAGAGCTGTAGCTGCTGGCCTACACCACAGCTACATCAATGCAGGATCTGAGCCTCGTCTGCAACCTACACTACAGCTCATGGCAATGCCGGATCCTTAACCCACTGAGTGATGCTAAGGATTGAACCTGCGTCCTCATGGATGCTCGTCAGGCTCATTAACCACGGAACCACGGTGGGAACTCCAGCCTGGCTATACTTTTAAATAGCCTGTATTAATCCCAACCTAAATCCCTAGGAATATGCTATCCAGCACAGTAGCCATTAGCCGCATGTGGTTATTTAAATTTAAAGTTCAGTGAAATAAAAATCCCTTCCTCAGTCACACTAGCCACATTCCAAGTGCTAACAGCCGCCACATATGGCTACTGACGACCATATTGGCCAGTGCAGAGAACATGATTGTCATCCCTGCCCAGAGCTGTACGAGGCGGTGCTACTCTAGGGTAAATTCTGCGAAGAATCTGGGATTTATAGCCTGAGGTCCACAACATACAGGAGAAAAAACCTGTGCAGTCAAGTGAGTACCAGACCTGTTTGTGGAAATCAATTAGCAATGAATTGAAGAAGAACAAATTGCACCATGTGGATGCATTTTAAAGGCTTTGGCGCCTCGTGAATGAAATTTACAAGTAAGCAGAAAGAATCATGGTCACCATTCAGCATCACCTCTCAGCAGCCCGTGGGCCCTACGGAAGTGTGATGGAAGGAAAACCAAAGCTCAGCCCAAGTCCCAAACTGGGATTATCTAAGAGAAATGTAATTTGTTCAAATGGATATGGAACCATATGAGTCATCTTAAAAGTGGCTCTTTTCAAACACAATTTGATTTGGTAGTTTTTTTTTTAATATACCTGAATTTATTTAATCACACTTTGAAGGGGAGCAAACTCAGTCTTGGCTCTTCATTCTTGTGTAAGTTCCCAGTGATCCATCACATCATCCTGAGTTGTGCTACATTTATTAATGATACTCACTTAATTAATCCCAAGAGAGGCAGGAGCTAACGTCTGTCTTAGTCTTGACAATTACTAGAAATGAAACCAATGGCTTTGCCTTCAGAATAAGTGACTAGAATTAAATACGTGTAATAGTATGTTGACATTCTGTCACAGAAACAATGTAAAAATATGTGACATTTAAAGGTTTATAGGTTTTTCTCCATAGAAGTTTTTGTTTTAAACTTCCTTCATATATTTTTCAAACAATTGAAGTCTCTTCAGTTAGAGAAAATTGTAGAACCCTGTTTTAAAATATTCTACCATGTGTGACCTCCTAGGGAATTTGAATACAGTAAATTTTGCTGAATTTCCCTGAATTGAAAACTGAAATTGTCACTTATCGCAGAGTGCAGTGGATTGTATGGTATTGTCCGCGTATTAGATCTTGGGTGAAAGTTATAAATGTTATTGATTGTTTTTAAATTAGAGAAGTGTCTGTTCAATATCAATTTCAGTTCATTTTTTAGAAATCATGACACATATTAGAATTGTAATGCTGGCAGGGACCTCAGCTAACAATCTTGTCTTTCGTCTTTGGCTCTAAATCAGGCTGGATCAAAGTGGTGCTCGGAAGCCTGTGGGAGAAGGGACGTGGGATGGGGAAAAGAGCACTGACTGGACTGTGGCCTATGCTCTGGTTCCAGCTTTACCACCATCTCCCCCCAAATTCTACAGCTTCCTGGGTCTCAGCTCCCTTAATGATAAAATGAGGGAAATGACAAAATAGTTTCTATAGCACTTTCTATTAGTTTTCTGTGGTTACATAACAAATTACCACAAACTTAGTGACTTAAAATAATGCCCCCTTAGGGCAAATGACCTGAATAGACATTTTCCCAAAGAAGACATCCAGATGGACAACAGGTATATGAAAAGATGCTCAAAATCACTCATCATCAAGGAAATGCAAATCACAACTGCAGTGAGATATCCCCTCACACCTGTTAGGATGACTTTTATCAAAAAGACAAGAGATATGCTGGCAAGGGCTTGGAGAAGAGAAAAGCTTGGTGCACAGTTTGTGAGAATATAAATTGCCAGAGCCAGTTTTGGAAAACAGTATGGCTGTTCCTCAAAAAATTAAAAATTGAACTACCACATGATCCAGCAATGCCACTCCTGAGTATATAGCTGAAGGAATTGAACTCAGTATCTTGAAGGGATATCTGCACGTATGCGCACGCGCGCGCGCGCGCGCACACACACACACACACACACACACACACACACACACACAATGGCACAGGGAAGGAGCAATCCTGCCTTCAGATCCTAGTAGCAGCCTTTGTTCAGGCCATTTATAGGGAGGCATTTTAAATTAGGTTGACCTTTCTGCAATCCAGTCCCTTTGTGATGATTTCAAATGACTTAAATGGTTATAGCAAATGCTTTTTCATGTGATTTTTTGGGCACAGATAAATGAAGTAACATCTGAAAATACGGAAGATCCAGGAGGCAAAATGAAAACCATCACAATCCCATCATCCAAGGGTACCCACTGAGAATGTTGGGTTGCATGTCCTTCTAGGATATGTGCAAAAATTATTTTCAAATGGATATTACACAACATTTATCAATATATAGTGAAAATTTTCATGCCAGTAAAGAATATTTCTATAGTATTTTAAGTAACTTTCTCTTTTTTTCCATCTTGTGGATATAATAGTGTTTATTTAATCGTTTGTGCTAAACATCTGTGTTGTTTCCATTTCTCAGTGTTATAAGTAATGCTTCAGTGAATATCTGTATAACTAGATCTTTGGAGTTCCCTGGTGGCTCAGAGGGTTAAAGATCTGGTGCTGTCACTGCTGTGGTATGGGTTCAATCACTGGCCCAGGCATTTCCACATGCCATAGGCATGCCCCCCCCCCCAAAAAAAAAGAGTATATAGCAAGATCTAATTATTTAGGATAAGTTTCTAGAGGTGAGATTTTTTTTTTTTGGTTAGAGCATACAGACATACTGAAATCTTTTTAAATGTATTGGTGATGCCTTCTAATTGTAAAATGCACATTAACTAATATGATAGCCTGGAAAGAACACTGTGTTTGTGGTAGGAAATTGGGCTGGAGTTTTCTTTCATTGATTGCTTAGTCTCTAATTTTGATCAAATCAATATCCCTCAAACTCAGTGCCCTCATTTGTAAAATAGGAATAATAAAATTATCTCTATCTACCTCAGATATGAGGGTTTATATGCCAGCAAAGAGGGAGACTATGGGGCAAGAACGTTTGAAAATTGTAAAGTTAAAAGGATAAGTACAGGGCACTCATTTATCTTTTTGTCTAGATGGAACAGTGGTCTTCAGAAACAATGCCCGTCATCTCCACTTCTGTGAACATGTCCTGTACGGACATCCCCCAAGAGGGTCCTGTGGATTCGATGCCACTCTGTTGAGGACACCACTGGCTCTAGTCCTGATCCAGAGGTATGCTTCCATATTTGTGTGCCTGTTTCTTTTCTTGCACAATGAAGTCTAGGAATGGGGAAGTCTATTCTGTATGGTTACTGTATTTATTTATGTTTTTGTCACCTTGCTTTTTCAAGCTGGCTATTCACTCATTCCCCTGCCGATCTATTGTGTTCTCTATGAGGTTTCCTTTATTGGTACTCAGAGGTGGCATTTACCACTCATATGGCACTTTTCATCTTGAAAGCACTTTACAGACATTAGCTAATTAATTTTCACATCACAGCATGATAGGTTGGTAGGGAGCTAATCTAGGCATTTAAGCTATGACGATGAAAGGTGTCTTACAAGTACAGTAAATTATTTTTTTTATTATTCTTGGGAGGAAGAAGAGATGGTTATGTAATTTGTCCCAAACTGCATAAAGCATTTACGTTACAGTTGAAATTCCAGCCTAGTCTCCTTTTTAAAATAAATTTTATTGTATAGTTGACTTAGAAAGTTGTGTTAGTTTAGCAAAGTAAATCAGCTGTGCATATACACATATCTGTTCCTTTTCAGATTTTTTTTCCCAGATAGGACATTACACAGACTGAGGAGAGTACCCTGTGCTATGCGATAGGTCCTTGCTACCATCCACTCTATACACAGAAGTGTGTATATGAATCCCAGTCCCCTAATTTATCCCTCCTGCCCCACGTTTCCCATTTGGTAACCATACATTTGGTTTCAAAATCTTTGAGTCTGTTTCTGTTTTGTAAGTTCCTTTGCAAATTTTTGTTGGATTCCATATATTAGTGATCTCATATGACACTTGTTTTTCTCTCTCTGACTCCCTTCACTCAGTATGATAATTTCTAGGTCTATCCATGTTGCTGCAAATGGCATTATTTCTTTCTTTTTATGGCTGAGTAATAGTCCATTTTGTATATATGTACCACATCTTCTTTATCCAATCCTCTACTGATGGACCTTTAGGTTGCTTCCATGTCTTGGCTCTTATAAGTAGCACTGAAAGGTACATTAGGGTGCATGTATCTACCAGCCAACTCTGGTAGATACATGGTAGGCCTTCCAGCTGGTCCTGATCGGGCTTCCTCCCAAAAGCAGAGTCACGGGAGTGAAACCACCCAGCTGGTTTCCCTTTCCACGCTGCAGGGGTAGCAGCATTATTGGCACTCGAGTCACTTTCTTTCCTCCTTTCTTTTTTGAATGATTCATTTCTTATTGAAATGAATCTGATAAGAAGTTTGAAAATATTTCAGAGGGGCTTCCAAGTTTATGAGAGAAAAGGATGGAGAGCAGCAGGGGGAAGGAACACCCCATATGGGGCAAATACGGTTGGATTGTAATTTGTTTGTTTGTTTGTTTTTTGCTTTTTAGGGCCGCACCCTTGGCATACGGAGGTTCCCAGGCTAGGGGTCCAATCAGAGCTACAGCTGCTGGCCTACACCATAGCCACAGCATCTCGGGATCTGAGCCATGTCTGCAACCCATACCACAGCTCACGGCAGTGCTGGAGCCTTAACCCCCGAGCAAGGCCAGGGATTGAACCTGCACCCTTGTGGTTCCTAGTCGGATTCGTTTCCGGTGCGCCACGAAACTAGGTTGTAGTTTCATAATTTGCTTTTGAAACTAGGTTTATCTAATTGGTAAAATGATGCTGTCGCTCTTGCTTGGGGAGATGGAGAAGTAGTAAGGGTAAACCCCCCTGGCCTTGGCTTTCCTGAGCTATAGCAGTAGGGATCTTAGAGTGAAGAAAGGCAGGAAGAGGAAGACCCAGGAGCTGTGCTCTGGATTTTGTTCTTTGGTCCCTGAGCCTCCACGGGGATGAGATTTCCCAAATGCTCTCTGATCTTGGGGCACCAATCTGAGTTCCAGCATTGATTTCAGAGAAGAAAGAATGCTAGTAAAACCGGTTATTAGGAAGAAAGGGAGCTTGGTCAGGATTCTCTAGAATTCTTCCTGAAGTGGTCCTGGATGGAACTTGGGCGGTGATGGGCTCTGAACCCACCGTCCTTCTCTTTTCGGTGATGTAGCTGAAGGTAGCGTGAGAATCACATTCTTGCCAGAGATGATGTAACGCTGTCCCTTGTGTCCTGACTTTCACGGCAGGAACGCAGATGGTAAAGTCTTTAGACTGTGGAAGTTGCCGGTGAGGGTTCTAGTGGAGGAGAAGCCAGAATGAGCAAGTCCTGATGTTTGATCCATTTGCCGGTAGCTTCTCTCCGAGAGGCAGATTTCCCTCGTCTGTATAATTTCTCATGCCAGTGGGTATCAGTCTGAACACCTCAGCAGATGGCCTAAGTAAGAGGGGAGATTTGACATTTAGCTGTTAATTTATTTTACGATGTGGGCTGCCATGTATTATACATGAGGTAAATAAACGTGATGGACTAATTATGGAAGTGTGCGCTGCCTTCCAATGACTCTTAGATTACATGTTTACTATTTTGAAGAATTCCAGTGAGGGGGTGATTTGTCACTGCAGCAAACTTTTATTTGTGGGATTCCAACTTTGTCTGCTGTGAGGCTCAGCTGATTTTGTTCTGCTAAGTAAATGAACATCCTAGACTTTCCAACCCAATTGGGATTTTTTTTTTCTGGTCGAATCATATTTTAGACTTATATTTTTGACAACCTATTTCGCAGTTGACTGGCTTCCCCTCCCAATCTGGGATTCTGGTCCACTTTCAAATAGTAGATCCACATTTGTTATCATAAAAGGGCAATCTTGTCATTTTAAAAAGATCACTTCTGGTTAAGTCAAGATCTGTAACTTGTTTTGGTCTATTAACTCTCTCATATTTCTTTCAAGAACAATTTGATTGGGAAAGGAATGGATCAACACAGCAAAATGGTTCAACATTATCCAAATGCATGGTTAAAAATTATATATATATTTTAAAAAGCAGAAACAGCTCAGGTCTTTGAAGCTTAGGTTAGCAGTAATAGAAACTAACCTTCTATGTTTTAAACCCAGAGGATTGTTTGAAAACGTAGGGGATTGTTTTATGTTGTATCTAAAGACTTAATGAAACTCAATTTTGGTTTTTTTGGACTTGTATTCTAATTTATGCTAACCACACAACCCAGAGTCATCCTTCACAATTTCATAAAAATTTGAAATTTTGTAAAAATGGAAAATTTTTTTTGCTTTTTTTTTTTTTTTGCCTTTTAGGGCCACACCCATGGCACATGGAAGTTCCCAGGCTAGGGGTCGAATCAGAGCTGCAGCTGCTGGCCTATACACAGGCACAGCAATGCCAGATC
Organism: Sus scrofa; assembly: GCF_054392235.1. Classification (NCBI taxonomy): domain Eukaryota; kingdom Metazoa; phylum Chordata; class Mammalia; order Artiodactyla; family Suidae; genus Sus; species Sus scrofa. The sequence continues at coordinate 93,601,421 of NC_139387.1, read as the reverse complement.
CAAGCCTCATCTGTGACCTACACCATAGCTCATGGCAATGCTGGATTCCTAACCCACTGAGTGAGGCCAGGGATCGAACCCGCATCCTCATGGATGCTAGTTGGATTCACTTCCACTGAGCCACAGTGGAACTCCCCAAAATGGAAATTTTTGCTTTGTTTGTTTTTCAGTTTAAGATAATTATTGCCTCTAGTCCAGAGCTTACCAGTTTTATTTTGATCTTTTAAAAATGTAAGCTTCATATAATAAAGTGCAGTAGCTTTATTACAGCGGAGAGTATTATGCATTTTATGGTTTGAGCATTATATCCATAAATGGTTACACTAGTTTTTTATGCTTATATCTAATCTCATTTCAAACAATCATTTGAGACAGTTTATACAAATGCATAAACTGAAATAGACAAATTATAAATGAGTTATAAATCAGGAATAAGAACAGAATAGGAAGTCAAAATTTGGGAAGAGTGAATATAAATAAGAGGACACAGTTGCTAAAGAAATGGAGGTTCCCAGGCTAGCGGTCTAATCAGAGCTGTAGCCGCCAGCCTATGCCAGAGCCACAGCATCGCCAGTTCTGAGCCATGTCTGCTACGTAACATCGCAGCTCACCGCAATGCCGGATCCTTAACCCACTGAGGGAAGCCAGGGATTGAACCATCAACCTCATGATTCCTAGTCAGATTCATTAGCCACTGAGCCATGACAGGAACTCCCAACTGTGTGTTTCTTGGTATCCAAGTGAAAAGGGAAGCAGGATCAATTTTATAAGACAGATGATCCTCAAGTAACAAACATACCTGTTCCTCAGGGGAAACAAAACATTTTTTTCCAGGTACTTAGTTTTTAATATTAGTGTCTTACTATACATAATATTAATATATTAGCATACATTTTTTGGACTAACCCTCAATACAAGTTGTGTCATTTTTTGTGTCATTTATTTTTCTATAACAAAATCCAAGCATGGTGGCCTAAAACAACAAACATTTATACTGTCTCTCTCTTCTGGAGGTTGTGTGGGTGGTTATTTTGGTCTGGGTTGGTTCCACTGGGGCTGGATGGTCTACGATGGTCTGACCTAGAATTCCTGGCATGCTTGAGTCCTATCTCTGCATGGTTCCTCATCCTCCAAGGCGATTAGGCTCTTTCATTGGGTGGCATTTCTGTTCCCAGTAGTAAGAGAACATGCTCCAATAAGCAAGCACTGTTCAGGTCTTTGTTGGTTTGCTGATGTCCTGTTGGCTAAGGCAAGTCATATGATCAACCCAGATTCAAGGAATGAAGAAAGAGACTGGCCCTCTTAAGGGTAAGAGCAGCAAGATCCCATTGCAAAGAGCATGGATGCAGAGAAGGGAGGAGTTACTGTGTTCTTTTTGCATGTGGTCTACCACAGTCGGAAAGCACATCTTTCTCTGTACCACCCACTAGTCGTTAAGGCTTAGCCCAGGCCTGGAGTAGAGAAACTGTCAGCCATCAGTTTGTTGCCTCTCAGCTTGAAATGCACCCTTCAATATATGTTCTCTGTGATAACCAGTGGAATTCATTTAAACGGTTCTCCTTAACGTGAGCACAGTGGTAGGCTTTCTCAGTAGAGGGCCTGGGAGGGACACTACAAGAGAAAGAGGCTTCCTGCAATTGCTGATGGACTGAGAGGTCAGCAGTGTGGGTGTGAGGCACCCTGTAGAGCCTGCCTTAGCCAGAGGCCCTGGGTCCCTCTGGGACTTTGTAGCCTTGGCCTAGTGATAACCTTCCACAGTCCTCTCCACGTGGAAACCCAACCCTGTGCAGCCTGCAAGCAGCTGCCCCTAGCCCAGAGAGTCACACACTGAGATGGTGTCCCTTCTGCAAGCACTGGCTTCTTCTCCACCACCCTGGGCAGCCTGAGCACTGATGGCCTCTGCCCCAAGCCCTCTAGCACCTAGACTCTCACTGTGCACCTGTCTCTGGTCGCTGATCGTCTCTTCCCCTGCCTGCTTGCCTCCGGGTTGCCTAGTGTTTGCTCAGCAACTGCAGACCAGCTCTGGCCTTGCTAAGCCACTCATTTCTCTGCTCTCCAGGGGCCAAACCACCCCCCACCCCAAGTTTGTCCTTCCCTGGGTGCTCTCCCTCAGCCCTAAGGTACCAGAGTTTCCTTTTCTTACAGCTTCTCTTTAATCAAGGATAATAATTCTTGGAGTTCCTGCTGTGGCACAGCAGAGTCAGCAGTGTCTCTGGAGTGCTGGGACGCAGGTTCCATCCCGTCTTGGCACAGCTTGAATCTGATCCTTGGCCCAGGAACTCCTTATGCTGATGGACAAAACCAAAAAAAATAATAATAGTAGTAATTCTTATATTAAATTTCCCCTGTTTAACCTACTGTGTGGTATCTATCTCCTGGTTGGCCCCAGACTGCTGCAGACAAGAAAGAGAGGACATGGCAAAGCTGAAGACTGCCCTCCTTGATCTGGGAAGCAGGTGGACAAAGCAGGTGGATGGGAAGGGAAATGAAGGAAGAGGGGTTGGGGAAGAAGGGAATGGAAGCAAGAGAGCTGGGTTTCTGCTTTCCCCTGAGAGCAGAAGCTTGGGAGGCATGTTTTGGAAATTAGAGCTACCCAGGCAGTGGAGATTCTGGATTCTCGTACGTTGTTGTGAGAGGATGTCGTGGCACATACCCTGACAAATGCCTGGCAGTTGTTGTTTTTTTTTTTAATGAAACTGAAAATATGAATATTCTATGACCCAGAGATTTCAATTCTAGGAATTTACCCAAGAGAAATGAAAACATGTCTACAAAAAGATTTGTACAGGACTGTTCAGAACAGCTTTTTCATAACAGGCCTAAACTGAAAATAGCTTGTGTCTGTTGATAGCAAAATTGATAAAACGAGGTATAGTCATACCCTGAAATACTGTTTCGTAATAAAAAAAGATGGACTTTTTTTTTTGGTCTTTTGTCTATTTAGGGCTGCACCCATGGTATGTGGAGGTTCCCAGGCTAGGGGTCAAATCAGAGCTGTAGCTGCTGGCCTACACGACAGCCACAGCAACGCCAGATCCGAGCCACACCTGTGACCTACACCACAGCTCACGGCAGTGCCTGATCCTTTACCCACTGAGCAAGGCCAGGGATTGAACTTGCATCCTCGTGGATACTGGTCGGGTTTATTAACCCCTGAGCCACAACGGGAACTCCAAGATGGACCATTAATACATGTGATAACATGGATGAATCTCCCAGACATTTGCTCATTCATCCATCCATTCATCTTATTTTTTTATGTATTTCAAAGTAAATTCCAGATGTCTGTATACTTTCCACTAAATATTTGAGCACACGTATTGTTAACTAGTTCTGTTTGCACACAGTTATGTGAAAGAAATTTTATGAAAAGGAACGCAAGTACTATTCATCCTTATAAAGTTCTAGAAAAGGAAAATCTAATCTATGGTAAATAAAAATAAGAACATTGATTGCCTTTGAGGAGGTGGTATGGTGGGGGTGGTGAGTGGAAGGGGACCTAAGGAAGTTTTCTGGGGTGGTGGTAATATTCTGATATCTTGATAAAAGTTTGGGTAGCACAGAGATAAGTAGGTGTATGCGCTTGTCAACATCCACTTCAGATTTGCATAATTCATTATATAAATTTTATATCGAAATTAAAAATGGACACAAATATAACTTGCTAATGATAAATATGCTGATGGATAGGTGGTTAGGTATGTGATAAAGAGAAAGCATCTTTAAATGTTAATGGCGGAAGCGAGGTGGTGAGTATATATGTATTCACTGTGGAATTCTCCCAAGTGTGCTGCATGTTTAAACTTTTCATAAGAGGAAATGCAGACAAGTAGGGGGAGCTAGAGAGCATCAGCGTAAGAGCACACGTCCCCTGACTACTGGGGAAGACTGTAGTTTTTTAGGGTGACAGTCTCACTGCGGGCACTGGGGTAGCAGCAAAAAGTGTGTAGACAGATGTGTCCAAGGCAAAACTCCTCATGCTTTGACCGTGATGTTCTTATGCCGATGGGGACATGGAGGTGCCTGTGAATGACATTTTTGGGTCAGGGTGAAGAGGCCATTGTAGGTGACCATGAAATTAGGGGCAAAAGGCCAAGACTTGGACAGAAGGCCCACACAATAGGTGTTAACATGATGTTAATGAGCCAAGGATCAGAGAAACCTCCTAGGTCACCTGCCCATTTATTCATTCAGCAAATATTTAGTGATCATATCCTATGCACTGTATAGTACCCGAGGTACGAGAGGTATAGCAGTGGACAAAACCAGTTGAGTCCCTGTGCCAAAAAAATCTTGTGTCCCGGTGGGAGAGACAGAGACAGCAAATGAATAAGCAAGTATAGAGAAGATGCCAGAGGATGACAGATGCTATGGAGAAAATAAAGTAAGGGAACTAGATGGGGAGTATCGGAATAGAGGGATTAGTATTTTATAGAGGGTGGTCAGGGAAGAACTTAAACATAAGGTGGTATTTAAGCACACATCTTAAGTGTATGGAGAATGGAACCATATGGCTTTCTTAGGAAGGAGTATTTTGTGTTAGGAAAGCAGCAAGTGCAAAGGCCCTGAGGTTGAAGTTTGCTTGCCCTCTTTATAAAAGAGTTAGGGGCTTAGTTTGACTTGAATCAGCAAGGAAGGAAGTGAGATTAGAGAGGTGGTTGGAGACCACAGCAGATAAGCACTTAGGCTTTTACTTTAAAATAGGTTTTGAGCTAAGTCATGAATTCAGAAGTACCATTTTAAATGGATCACACTAGCTGACTGCAAACAGACTGAGAGTAAAGGGTGGAAGCAGGGAGGCCAGTTACAGAGCCTTTACATTTATCCAGGTGGTAAATGATGGTTTAGACCAGGGAGAAGAGAAAATGGAACTGGTCAGGTGCTGGATATGTTTGAAGGAAGAGCCAATAAGATTTACTTATGGATGCAAATAGGATCAGGGAGGAACCAAAAATGACTCCAGAGTCATATGGCATGAACACCTAAAATGATAAGCGCCTGCCACAGCAAGAGATGGGAAGGACCCATCTGGGAAAATGATCAGGAATTCAGGATTAGACATGTTGAATCTAAGATGACTTTTAGCTGTCTGATTGAAATTGCTGGGTAGGAAATTGGACAAACGAGTTGGAGTTCCAGAGAGAGGTGTGATCTATAGATATATATTTGATAGTTACTGCATCTAGATGCTTTTTAACACCATTAAGCTGGTAAGATTTTCTAGAGAGTAGGTGTAAGTAGAGAAGAGAGAGGACAAAGGATTGAAGCTTGGGGGCTGTAATGTGGAGAAGTCAGGGGATGAGGTGCAGCTAACACAAAATATTGAGAAGGTTTGGCCGGGAAAGTGGGGTCTTATGGACTGAATGTGTGGACTGAGATTCAGATATTGATGTGATGGTACCTAAGGTGATGGTATTTGGAGGTGGGGCCTTTGGGGAGAGTTAGGTCATGAGGGTGGAGCCCTCGTCAGTGGGATCAATGCCCTTATTTTAAAAGGAAGAGACACAGGGTCTCTCCCTCTCTCTCTGCTCTTCCCGTGTGAGGACACAGAAAGAGGATGGCCATCTGCACCCCAGAAAGAGGGTCCTCACCAGAACCCACCCAGGCTGGCACTCTGACCTTGGACTTCCAACTTCCCGCACTGTGGGAAATAAATGTTTGCTGCTTAAGCCACCCAGTCTTTGATAGTCTGTTATCACAGCCTGAGCTGATTAAGACAGGCAGCCAGAGCCAAATGAAGAAAGTGTTTGAAGGAGAGGGCGTAATGAGTTACATCAACTGTTGCTGATGGTTCAGGGAACAGGGAGCAGCACTGTCCAGCCACTTTGTAACAGAGACCCACAAGGACCCAGGGAACACTGTGCATCCAGGATTCTTGCTGTCTCTCCGTGGGTCGTATAAAACACCCTCTTAGTGCCACAGATCCAGTCACCCCTCAGAAGGAGATGGCCAGGTTTGGAAAGATTCCAAAATAGCAAGACACAGCATTTAGGGAAAGGGGTTCCTGAAATAATTTCACTGGAGTAATGTACCTTCTGGATTAGAAGGTTCTGCCCAGCAGGAAGAATCTCTGAGGGAGGATGATGCATCAAATAAATAAATAAATGAAGCTGCATTTTCTTTACACGTCTGAATGTGTGATAAGTAATTAAGTGACCTTATTTCATTAAGAAATAGTCACACTCTGAAGGGTTTGTTTTTAATGTACTTGACTTAAAAATCACTCTCATTTTTAAAAGTATAATTAACAGTGTGGACCCAAGTTCAATGTGTGTGTTGATTGTAAATGAGATGCATAGTTTTTAATAATGCAGAGGGTGATCCAAATGTATATGCAGCATACAGGAGATTGCAGGCACAGTGCTGGGCAGTCAACACATTTTTTTTTGTGTGTGTCTTTTTAGGGCTTAGCACTCATGGCATATGAAGGTTCTCAGGCAAGGGGTTGAATCGGAGCTACAGCTGCCAGCCTACACCAGAGTCATAGCAATGGGGGATCCTTAACCCAGTGAGCAAGGCCAGGGATCGAACCTGTTGTCCTCCTGATCCTAGTGATACTTGTTGCCACTGAGCCACGATGGGAACTCCAACAAATATTTGTTAATTAAACAAATCTAGTTGCATTTTTAGAGTTTACTTTATCTTTTTTTTTTTCATGAGATTCCTACTTTCAAAGATGAGTCCACCATATAGATGTCTTTCTTAAAGGCTCTTCTGGTTGTTTTCGTGGTGATACAAGAGCCATCACAAAGTCGTCAGACTGCAGGAGGGACAGGTGTTAATAGATGAAAGTCTTAAACCAGCAAAGAGAAAAGATTTTTAAAAAGGGGATAATTAATTAAAACTCTTGCTTAATTAAGCACCCTTTAACTAAGCCAGGGTCCACGTATTATTCATAATGAATGCAGCCTCTGTCTGTAACAACCTCCTAGAATCAGTGTCAGAACCAGCTCTATTACTTTCAGATCGGAAATTGAGGACCAGGGAGACTGTGAGGTGTGCTGGGTTACTGGCTAGATAATAGCAGTGATGGCTCTTGAACTAGCCTCTAAATTTTCTTCCAATACCTTATCAATGATCCTAAATTCATAACCTGTGTTTCCTTATGAACGCCAACTATTCATTTTATTTTATTTTTCCTTTTATTGAAGTATAGTTGATTTACAAATGTGTTAATTTCTGCTGTACAGAAAAGTGATTCAGTTACATGTATGTATATATACACTCTATCTCTTTTATTCTTTTTCCTATTCTTTCCAGTTATGGTTTATCACAGGATGTTGAATATAGTTCCCTGTGCTATATCGTAAGACCTTGTTGTTTATTCATTCTATACATAATAGTTTGCCTCGGCTAATCCCAAACTCCCACCCCTTCCCTCCCCCATTCTCCCTCTCCCTGGGCAATCACAAGTCTCTTCTCTGTGAGTCTCTTTTTGTTTCATAGATAGGTTCATTAGTGTTGTATTGTAGGTTCCACATAGAAGAGATATCATGTGGTATTTGTTTTTCTCTTTCTGACTTCACTTCACTTTAGTATGATAATCTCTAGGTCCATCCATGTTGCCATAAATGCATTATTTCATTCTTTTTATGGCTGAGTAATATTCTGTTGTATATATGTACCACACCTTCTTTATCTACTCATCTGCCATGGACATTTAGGTTGTTTCCATGTCTTGGCTATTGTGAATAGTGCTGCGATAAACACAGGCGTGCATGTATCTTTTCAAATTATAGTTTTGTCAGACCATTCATTTTAAAGATACTCAACAATTCTGATGTGTGCGCGAAAAGAAGAGACTGAGAAATCATCAATATTTGCAAAGTATTTATATCAAATGAGTCCTTATTTTCCACATTCCTTGACCCACAAAGGGAGTTAAAGGGATCTCTCAGAGAGACCAGAGGTAGAAAATTCAAATACTTACAGGACCTGAGGTAGAAAATTCAAATACTTACAGGACCTTTGATAAAAATGAACAGGCCACATGAAGACTATGGCAAAGGAGTGGAGAGGCTGATGGTCAGCTCCAGCCAATCTGTGCAGGCTCATTGTTGCATCACCTTCTGTTTTTCCAGCATGCACTTTTTCTATGAGAACTTTCCAATTTTGTGTATTGGCCACTAATTCAAAATTTCAAAAAACCGAGTCGACAAAACACCGTGCAAGTGAGGACCCAAAAATGAACAAACATGTCTGTGAGGTGGATTTGGCTGGAGGCTTTGTCTTTGCAGCTCTTGTGTAGAGGTGTGGAGGTATTTTGCAAAGTCTGCTGGTACATAATATACATTAAGTTGCTCATGTGGGCCTAGCATTGTACTAACACTGTGGAGATGGAGAGAAGGAAAACCTACAGCGATTTAGGGCATGTTTCTTATCTTGTGGAAATTCCTTATTTGGAAAGACCTAAATATGTGTATCTCTGTGTGTGTGTGTGTATGTATGTATGTGTAAAAAATATAACTAGGGAGGGATGTAATCAATATGAGATTCCAGTAGGTGCTGTTGGAATTCAGACGGTGATCAGTAGAAACAAATTGAAGTGTGGGCTGATTATTGGTATATTATCTCTCAGTTCCAAATGGATTCTTTTTTGCCTGATCAGTGAAAATGGATCTGGGCCCTTTAAATATTTCCCTTTTACCAGCTGGCATGAGGTTAAGCTTTGTCTTTTTGTAAGGAAAGGGTCTGAGGGGCTAGCTCGGAAGGCGCCCTCAACCACTCAGCATCTGGCTTCTCCAGTCCCAGCTCCTTCTGTGCACAACAGCCAATAACTGCTGTTGACCAGCAGCTCCTCCCCCATCCCCCTCAGGCATTTCTAGTGGATTTCTTCCAGTGAGAAACCTCCCAGTGGGCAGCTCTTCCTGATACCCTAGGCAGTGGGTTCTGGAATGTTTCTTAGGGAGGATTTCCAGCATAGTTCAGCAGTGTGATACCACCCAGCCATTCAGAAAGTCATGGGGATGTGCTCTCTAAGGCCTGGACCTCAGCCCTGGGAGGGGTGCCTCTCTCCAGGATGCTCTGTCTCAGCCCTAGGGATAGAGGCCGTTCCTTTTATAACAGCAGTTTTGACACTCTTTAGAGTTCTCTTTGCTTCTTATTAGCCAAACCCTTGTTATAGTTAATATATTTTATACGAAAATTTCCCTGTTAACATTAGTATCTTATTAGTATCTTGGTCTCCTGATTGGACCAAGAATGAGATAGGATATGTCCCCCCTCCCCAGACTATTAATGATGTATCCAGGAATCACCCGTAGGCTACAGACTGTACCCTTTGTTCTTTCTCTACTCCAGCCTTCCAGCATATGATATTAGCGGGGGATGGGGTCGGGAGCTGTCCATCTTGTTTCTCAACTTCGTGATGGTCAGTTTATAGAACACGTACTGACCCAAAGCTCGCCAGAGTCCTTTAGGTTTTCTAAAGCTCGAGCTGGCATGCTGGGCATAATCTATAGTGAAGCTGTAAAGATGGCTTTATATGGATGTGTACATTTGCTACAACTCGTTCAAATGTACACTTAAAATGGGTATATTTATTGTATGTTAAGAATGTCTCAGTATAGGTAATTTGAAAAAAACCCACTTGTTTTCTGGGACTGAAGCTGAGACTCTGTTCTCAGAGCTGCCCGAGACCTCAGTCCCAGCCCTGTGGGGAAGGCCAGTCTGGGAGAGAAAGCTGGCGTGCACACGCACAGGTGAGGATGAGAGACAGGAAGAGGAACGCCTTCCGGTTCTGGCCTCTTGTTCCTGATGTTTCCAAAAGTGACTCGATCCCTTTCCTTTCTGCTCTTTGCTCTTGTGAGCTAAGAAATTCCCCACTTTGCATAAACTAGTTCAGGTTGATTTTCTTTCCCCCGTAACTAAAGTATCTAACACAGAAAGAAAAGGCCATCGTAGGCTGAGCTAATCACTGCGGGCAGACTTTGTCTCAGAGATGAGCGTGAGCTGGACCGCATAGGATGCACAGAGAGGAGGTAGAAAGGCACTGTAGGTGACCATGTAGAGAAAGCAGAATAAGGATGTGAGTGGCATTTGTGGTGAGAGGCCCACAAAATATAGCAGTTCAGAGCAGGGACTTTGAAATCAGATGGCTTTAGGCTTAATTCTTAGCTGTGTTGTTTGCAAGTTAGTGTCCTGGGATAGAGACCCAAGGTCTCTGAGCTTCAGATAGTTTTTGCAAGGTTTAAATGAGATTAAGTATTTAAAGCATCACAGTGAATGGCATAGTAGTAGAAATGATAAGAAAAACAGTATCAGTAGTTATTCGTGCTCATGATTATGGGAAAAATTAGCACTTGAAAAACAATTATTTATTTCCAAATTAATAGGTGGTGTAGCTGACATTATTCTCTAGAAACTCTAAGAAAAAATATTAACCAAATTATAGTCTCGTATCAAAGAATTAGGTGGTTCCTGAGTGTCAGCAATGGCTCACCAAGATCAGGTTGTGTCAAATGAACTTCCTGACCCCTTTGTTAGTTTTATGAGACAGAAGGAACAGGGAAGTGTTATTGGCATGGTCTGTCCTTTTTGGAAGACCCTGGATAAAGTGATCCTGTGGGCTGACTTGGATGCTTCCAGCCAGGGGACCTCTGTGTGCCCAGAGTACCCTCGATTTCTCATAGCTCTTTTCAGTGTTTAGAAAGCCTTTCCTTTTATGACCTGAAATTTTTATATTCACATCTTAGTTTCATTTGGAAGTGCACAGAAAGAAGACTGGTTCGTCTTTCCAGTATTTACAAATCCCTCTTTTGTCTTTTTTTCAGATATTTTCTCCTCTGTTACATCAATCCTCAGCTTCTCACATTGCTCTTCATTCCAAATAAATTCTAAACATTTCCAGTTGTGCATCTCTTTGGTGCTTTATTTTGTCATGAACCTTATGAAATGTAGAATCTCTTAGAATGGTTGTGATTTTTTTTTTCTTTTTAGGGCCGCACCTGCAGCATGTGGAAGTTCCCAAGCTAGGGGTCGAATCAGAGCGGCAGCTGCCAGCCTACACCACAGCCACAGCAATGCAAGATCCTAGCCACATCTGTGACCTACACCACAGCTCATGGCAGTGCTAGATCCCTAACCCACTGAGCTAGGCCAGGGATCAAACCCGCATGGATACTAGTCAGGTTTATTACCACTGAGCCACAATGGGAACTCCCTAGTTGTGATATTTCTGATATTTCAGATTTATGCAGATTATAGAAAGACTGTTCCATAGGATGCATTAGTATTTTTATCTTTAGATTCCAATATTATTAACATTTAAAAGGAACTCCGTCACTTTGTGAATTCATTTTGAACGTGAGAGGAAAAAAATTTAACAGTTCCATTTAAAATATACCTTTATAAAAAAATAAAATAAAATATACCTTTATAAATCTAAATCTGTAGCTGTGCTATAACTATTGATTTTTTTATCTAAAATGTAGGGTTTTACCATTATCCTTCTTGTTAGTTTCAGCACAGTAACTCAACCTGTCAAAATCTTGATCCCGTCATCTGTCATGTTAGTTATCCCTTCCTGGCTTCATTTCATCCTCAAATTGGATTTGCATGATCCTATATCATAAGCCACTGACAGAAGTGTTGAATAGGACAGAACCAAGTGTGGAGCCCTGAAGCATGTCCCAAAGACTTCCTTCTGCATTGACATAGTTTTACTAATTGGTACTCTTTCAGTAAAGTGTTTCAACCAGCTAAGAATTTTTTTATTTGCACTCTGGTCATCTTCTCACATGGATATCAAGAAAAACTTCTTTGGAGTTGTGAGAAGAATCCAGATTCTAAATTCTGGTTATATTAGAGCTCTTCAGAGAAACAGAACCAATGGTGTGTATCCATATACATAATACTATACTATATACATATATTTTTTGTATGTATATATATATATATGATACTATATATACATCATACTGTAATAGACGTGTGTGTCTGTGTGTGTATATTTATATATCTATATCTACGTTAATATAGATATGTCCTTTGACTGATAGGGTGAGGCCTACCCACATTATAGAGGGTAATCTGATTTACTCAAAGCCCACTGATTTCTTAAAAATATATTTTACTGAAGAATAATTGATTTATAATGTATTAATTTCTGCTGTACAGCAAAGTGATTCAGATCTCTCCCTCTGTCTCTCCCTCTATATATATAGATATATGTAATTTTTCATTTTCTTTTCCATTATGGCTTATCGCAGAGTATTGAATATGGTTCCCTGTGCTATATTGTGGGACCTTGTTCAGATCTGCTAAGCCCAAACTTCCCTTCCCTTCCCCCTTGAAAACTACAGGTCTGTTCCGTCTGACTGTGAGTCTGTTTCTGTTTTATAGATAAGTTCATTTGTGTCAGATTTTAGATTCCGCATGCAAGTGATAGCATATGGTATTTGTCTTTCTCTTTCTGAAAGTCTCCTGATTTAGATACTAATCTCATCCCAAAACACCTTCGCAGAACTACAAAATATTGTCTGACCAAATATCTGGGCCCTGTGGCTCAGCCACACTGACACATAAAATTTAGGATCTTTCTGGGAAGGTTAGACATACCTGGCCTGCCACGAGGACTGCCAGGAAGAATTGTTCAGTCCACGCCCTTCACAAAGGCACTGTGCTGAGGGAGTGGGTGCTGAAGTGTGCCCTGAACTGGGACTGCCTCTCCTAGCAGGACGGGCAGCTTGTACTAATTAGCAAGGAGGCACAGTCTGTTCACCAAGCCACGTGCCCTTCGCTACTTTTTCTAATTTGCACAAAGCCTTTGAATAGGCAAGCCAGGGTCCTGCACTTGGCTTCTAATCCTGACTTAGCTTCCTAGTAGCTCTATGCCCATGGGCCAAGTTACCTTTTTCCTATGAAGCCAGTTTCCTCGATCTGTAAAACGGGTATATGCCCCTGGTTGTAAGACTTAGATCAAATGGGTTAACACGTATGAGATGCCTGGCCAGCCTGATATCTGGCCCACAGTAGTTACACAGGGAAGAGTAGCCAGGGTGACGATGATGAACAGCTCCCTGCTCCGGTATTCCCTCCAGAGTTACCCCTTGGCAGGTGCTCCGTTCCAAACATCCCTTCTTTAGTTGGCTTAACTGTGGATCCTATTTGGAACCATTGGCTGACCTCAAGGTCTGGATGGCCCCCAGGGCCGCTTTCCCAACATTTCGAAAACAAGAGGCTCAGACATTGAAATTCCTCGTCTGGCTTAAGCAAAGACCGTCAGAGTCAAGGGACGGTGAGACAGGCCCCCAAGTTCCCACTGCCTGGAGCACACAGCTGGCAAGTCGAATTTTAAGTCCTTGCTCAAGTCCCTTTTGACACTCATAAATGCAGAATGTCCTATCTTATCAAAACAATGACTTCTAGAGAGACACTCAACAGATGACAGCCATGCAGCCTTCCCAAGTGGAGCAGAACACATGGTCGCAAGTAGTGTTTGTAAATAAATTAATAAGTCGTACAAAGAAACACAGGATTGGGAATGGATAACTAACAAGAAAACTGCCCCTTAATGAAAAGGGCTTGGCTGCATAAAATACCAAAGCACCCTTTGCCTTTGTAGAGGAGGGATACTTGGAATCAAGTGTTCAATCTCTTCTGATAATCTGATGACAGCCTAAAATTTCAAATGTGTAATGGTTTTAGTGTGACACTCTTCTCCAAAAAAGGGGCAGTGCTTTGAATAAATCAGTTGTCAGTGAAGAGAAAATTAAAAAAAAAAGTTGCATGAATTGATTTTTATCAAAGTCACAGTTTAAAAAGAGCTAAAGATGCAAGTCCTCTATGGAGGATATTCTACCACAATACTGTGTTCCAGATTAATTTAAAGATTTTCTTAACAAGCCTGCTAGCATTCTTACTGTCTTTCTTTTTGCCCTTCTCTTCCTCTTCTCTGTAAAAAGGCAGACTTGACATTGACAGTGGTATCTGTGCACACCTGGCAGAGAAAATACCAAAAGCTGGTAATTCTCTGTTTTCTTTTCAGTAATTTCCCCCTACACCTGGCTTTCTCTCTCCTCCCATCGCCAACCCCTCTCTGCCCCTACAGTCAGGCCTTCCTGTGTGTATGTGTATAAGAGAGCAAGAAAGAGGGAGGGTAGGAGGGAAGGAAAGAAAGAGAGAGAGAAAGAGACCAGTAGGAGATGGGACAGCAGGAGCGAAAGGGGGAGGGAGCGACACGATCTTGCTGGTCCGTTGGCTCTTTCGCTGGTGTCCACTGAGGGAGATTGATTCTGGGATAACTTCGAGAGGGTAGAAAGAACTTTGGGCTTTGGATGAGATTTGTGCTTCTATTGCCTTAATCTACTCACAGCTCCCAAGACCCTCCATGGATTCAATCCCCTCTAAGCCATAGATAATAGCATCACAGCCTCAAGAAAAGGAAAAAAAAAAAAAAGCCTTTGAGGTTGTCTAGTTCATATTGTAGAGAAAAGGACTAAGACCTTGTGAAGGGTGACTTAGCCAAGGTCATTCAGCCAGCGATGGCTGCAAGCTGTACTGGAAATTGCCTTTCCTGAAATCTGTTCAGAGCTTTTGTCACTGTCATATGCAATGTCCCTGTACTCAGGTCACCATTCCCATTATCTCTAGTTCGATGTCACTTTGAGCTGTCTTAAAAATACAGTCAGATAAATGCCAGTTGGTTTGTGCATTAATTTACTTCCCTTACACTTTTCTGGGAGACCGAGGAAACAGGCAGTCTTATTAACTTTAAATACTTTGGCTTAGCATAAAAGTTTCTCCACTATCATCACCTTCTCTGGTCTTCCCAGGGCTCATGCCTCAGGGGTCTTCATCTAACCTCTGTCCCTTGTGCACATCTAGTCTCACTTTGGCATCCTTGCACATGCCACATCTTCTGCCAGAAAGGTCATAACAACAGTGGCAGTGGTGGCATTTACTGGTGGCATATAGTGCTTCACCGGGAGCAACTGATTGGCAGGCCACTGGGATCAATCACCTAGTGACTTAGAACATTAACGCACTGATGAAACATGCAGGGGTATTAAGAAACCACAGCACTGTCATCCATTGCTTCTGGGGCTGACAGAAATATTTCGCTGTATTATCCAGGGGATATTATGGTGTATCTGTCAAGGCTCAGACAGGAAAACAGAAACTGCTCTAGGTATGTCCAACAAGAAGGGCTTTAAAGGAGGGAATGGATGCATTAAAAACCACTGGAAGAAGGAGTGTTTTAAAGATCAGGAAAAAGGCTCTGCTAGTTCTCAGATTCCTACTAAAGCTTTCTTCAGGGCCCATGGAATGGTCACTGCAGCCTTGAACACTAAACCAGGTGGTCTTCAGAGACCACTGCAAAACCTTTTGCCCACCACCTTGCAATCCTACCGCCACTCTGCCGGAAGAGCGCTAGTGTCCCTCTGTTTCATTCTGTTTCTCCTCTACTGCCTACATTTCATGGGACTTCATCTTACTGATGCAAACTGGCCTACAAACCTTCTAGCAAGGGGTTCTGGGAAATGTAATTTCCAGACCGTTAGCCTGTGAGATACAGGGGATAATCTAGGATAGAGAATAGTATCAAACTTCCACCAACCTGGCACAGGTGGCATCCATATTTCTTCATGTTGTGGTGGGAGAAGGGAGAGGAAAATCCCTTTTTAGTGTTTATTTCCATTCTAAGTAGATTTTTCTCATCAAATGGATTTTTTTTTTTCTTTTTAGGGCCACTCATGTGGCATATGGACGTTCCCAGGCTAGGGGTCAAATCAGAGATGCTGCTGCCAGCCTATGCCACAGCCACAGCAATGCAGGATCTGAGCCACGTCTCTTGACCTACACTCCAGAGCCTTAACCCATTGAGCAAGGTCAGGGATCGAACCAGAGTCCTCATGGATACTAGTCAAGCTCAGGACCCGTTGAGACCGCTGAGCCACAATGGAAACGCCCTCAAATGGATTTTAAACTTCCTCCTCTCATCACCATAGCCTGCAAAGAATGCTGTATAGGGAATAAACACAAGACACAAGTGTGCAAAGGGCTGTAGTCATTCCCAGGTTAATAATCTAGATCAAGAAACTTCATGCAAACACCAGATAGTATATGCTTCAGGTTTTGTGGGCTATCTGTTCTATCACAGTTACTCAGCTCTGCCCAGGTAGTGCTAGAGCAGCCATAAACAGTATGAGAAAGAATGAACATAGCTATGTTCTAACAAAAACTTGACATAAATATAGATGGTGAGCCAGATTTTTCCAGCAGGCCGTAGCTGTCTGATCTCTGATCTAGATCATTGATAAGCAAAAAAAAAAAAAAAAAAAAAAAGCACCCCCCCAAAAAAAGCGAAAACAAACAGAAAGAACCAGCCTCCCAACAACCTCCTCCTCCCAAACAGAAAGAACCAACCAACCAAAAAATACAAAAAAAAAAAAAAAAAAAAAAAATTTGAACCACCTAGTAGAGCTATCTGAGACAAAGCCAGTGCAGGAGATATGAAGAGGGTACAGAATGGGCAAGAATTTTTGCCTTGCTGTTTTGATTAAGAGGTGGGATAGAGATGGAGACGTCCCTAAACTTGGGTGAGGAGAAACAGAGACTAGTAACACAAGCCACGTGTATCCTTTGTCTTGCTTGTACATGGCAGTATGCATAGTACCTGGGACATTTGATTCTCACTATGGAGTTTGAACCTACGCATTCTCTACAACACGTTTTTTCACACCATTATCAACAGTCTTTCAGTGGCAAGTGATGAAAACCCAGTCCACGTTGGCTCAGGCCAAAGGAAGGATGCCTTGGCTCACATGCCTGAAATCACCAGGGCTGTTACCCACTTGCTGCAAAGCTGGCTCTAGGGGTGTGTCGAGAGAGATCAGTCTCCATTGCTCAGCACTGCCTCTCTCTACTTTTCTTCGTCACACTCAGGCCGCTTCTCCCTTTGGGGTGGTGATCCGTGATCAGGCGGCTCACAAGCTTCATGGTTGAAGAAGGGCCCCCCGACTCTAGGTGGTCTGAATTGAGTCTCAAGCATAGTGTAAGACCACTTATTCTGGCAAAAGCCAAGGAAGATACTGGGTGCCTAAGCCTGAGTTGTGTGTCCTGTTGCAGGTGGGATCAGGCCTGTTTCTGCCACATAGACTGGGAATGGGGAGGAAGCATCATTCCTGAAAGAAAATCAGAATTGTTGTCAAATTGTAGTAAAATGGAGGCTCTGCAAGTAAAACCCACAGCTCTGCAGTGCGGCTTGCTTTCTTAGAGGTCCAGCTTACCCATGCCTGATTAATCTTGGATACTGAGCAAGGCAGATGATCTCTGATGCACACAGTGCAGCTGCCAATGTCCCTCTAAGCGGCAGTGCTGCCTCGGCCTCAGGCACAGAGCTGATGGGAGGCAGATGAGTGAATAAGGTTGAAGGACCAAATGGAACTCCCTGAATTAGCACAAGTATAGCACACTTTCTGGAGGGATACCTTTCTGAAGAACCTTAAACAAGATGGAGACCATTTTCCTTAATAAACCAGAATCATTTCATTGTTTGTTCTTCTTTCTCCTTCGTTCTCTCTCGTGAGTGAGAGAGAGAGGGAGAGAGAGAAAGGTCACAGTGAACTTTTCTAGGAAGCTGTGTCACTTGACTTCACCTTGGCTTCAGCTTATCCACTGAAATGGATGAAGACTTTGAAGCTTTTAAAAGCAAAGAGCACATAGATTCATTTGATCGGGTTAGAGAAATGTGAGTTTCATCACGCCTGAAAGAGACCCTCCCCTACCAGCCGTGGGTATGTGTTTAAGCATGGCCACCAGTACCATGGTGTGAGCAGGCACTGACCTTTTAGATTAGTGCCTAAGCCTTCATTAAGAAGAGCATCCAAAATGACAGCCATGCCTCTAAGGAAGCCCGGCATTCCACACTGGTAGCCCAAGCAGTGAAAATTGACTTGGCGTGGGATTCTCCTCTCTCGGGCCCCCATACTGGGAGCCAGGAGCACAAGACAGCACGTTGGCAGATTCCAGTCACTTAGGAGCTTTCCTTTATGATGCTGCTTTGTAAGAATGCATCTAGTTAAATTCACAGGGTCATTGACTGTGGCTTTCAAAACACAGGCTTTTATGAAGGAATGCGGACCTGGAATCCAAGGTTCAGAGCCCAGACCTTCAAACAGATTAATCGCCATGGGGAGCATCGTAAGAGTTTTCCAACTTTGGCTTCATCCCGTGCCCTAGCAACCGTGGGGCCCCTATTCAGCAGACCCAGGTGTCCACTCTGGTCTATTGGACAGAGCCCTGGGCGGGGAGCCAAGAACTGGGACAGTCTCATTTCAGCTCCCCGACTGGCTCCCATGTGCCCCCTTGAGCAGATTTCCAGCTTATTAAGTTAAGAGGAGAACAATAATGCCCCAAAACACAGGGTTCCAGGGTGGGGGTAGAAATGTGACAGGGGTGTGTGTGTGTGTGTGTGTCTGTGTGTCTGTGTGTGTCTGTGTGTCTGTGTGTGTCTGTGTGTGTGCTTGTCTGTTGCTGCGAGGAGTGTCTGGAGGGCAAGTAAATTATTTGCGATGGAGATAGCAGCCTGCTCTGTCTAGTGGATAAGACAAGTGACTATTTGCTGCGTTTACATTTCCTTCTGATAAGCTGAAGGGGAGACAAAAGATAAATAGGGCTGAGGAACAAACGAAGAATTGACAGTCTATCTTGTGAGTTTAATGTAACCTTCCTTAAGAATTTTCTGGCACCCTGTATTAAAATTTAAAACTAATTTTGTCTAAATTTGAATTTTAAATAGTATTTTCCTCCAGATAGGGGGCATATGGGAGATGCCAAGTGTTTATCACATCAGTAAAATAATTTTACATATTAGCTAGAATGCAGCCCTAATTAGCAAGTAGATTACCCTCTGTACTAGACAAGGCAACCTGCGGCGATTACTGTAGCTTAATAATGGTAACTGGCATTTATTGAGTGCCTACTGTGTGCCAAACATGGAGCCTCACTTTACAGATTGTGTCGCTTCCTCCTTACAACAGATGCATAAAGTAGGGTATTTACACTCAACCCCATTCTACAGATTGGGAAACTAACTGATGTACAGGAATTAAATGCATTTTCTTGAGGTGATAGAGCTGGGATAAAAAGTCAAGCAGTACAGTTCATTCGCGAGTTCACATAACCCCATCTGCTACCCTGCCAGTGATTACCTTGTCTTCCTGTCACATGTAAGTACGAGGACCTGGGACTGCCAGGTGGGAAGGCGCCAACCAGAAAGAAGTGGGAGCGTTGCCAGATTTGGCAAGTAAAAAATACAAGATGCCCAGCTCAATTCGAATTTCAGATAAATAAAATATTTTGCTGTAAGTATGTCTTATGCTATATTTGGGACAGACTTATACCAAACAATCATTTCTTGATTATCTGAAATTCTAACTGAACTATAGTTTATCTTACAACCCCCTGCCTGGCTGACATGGCTGCCATTGAAGGGCCAATTTCTTCCATAAATCCTGGCTGGTCTGGGATCCCAAAGGACCTGCGCCACGAGTCCCTCTTCAGAAGTTACCGCTCAGTCTCAACTTCTCACCCAAGGCTGCTTGCTTCCCCCAGCCAGCTGAAATCTAAAGTTCCCTAGGTGCTTGGAGTGGGGTTAGGTGACTGAGCACAGTAGAGAAAACCACCCTTACATACATGTGTTTGTGGGAGAGCTCAGGGGGCAATTTCTGCCCACATATATATATAGTAATAAGACCTGATACTCCAGCTGCCTGTGGCTAAGAGGTGTGTTTCGTTGGCTCTGTGGTTATTGTTGAGGCTCTGCCCTTTGTCCACTTGAGTATCCACTTATCTTTTTTTTTCTATTTAGCTATTGGCCCGCTCTATTTATGTTATCTCTCTGACCACCTCCACAGCCATTTGAGTTAACTCCTTTTAAGAAGACACCTCCCCAAGAGATAGCCAGAATTCAATTTCCATTCTAAAACTGCCTTGGATGAGATGTCATAATTTAGGCAAATGAATGCAGGTTTTAATATGATTTATGCAAATTCCTTGTGATCCTCCTCTTTTGTACACATGGCAATGGCCGTTGGTAAAATCCTAGTGAAGCCCACAGGTAGAAAATATGTGTCATTGAGCACTGGACTGAGTCAGAGTTCTCTGAGCCTGGAAAGGGCAAACGGTGCAAATGTTCACAGGGGCTAACGTGGAGAGGAAGGCTGGAGGGGCTGGACTGGAACGTCTTTGGTTTAGAAGCAGTGAAGCACTTAATCTCTGATTTATAAACAACCCAGAACCAGATGTAGGAATATTCGTTTTCTGTGAATATAATGCATCCTGCTTATGAGACTCTTTCTCCAAAGAAATAAAGAGAGGATCTGCCAAACCATTTAAATGAAGAAAAATGTGTCTGGTGCTTTCATTTTGCCTGCCTTGGTGTAAACCAGATTGTGAATTTAGAAGACTTCAGCCTTCCTCACGGCTCCATGTCTGAACAGGATTGTTCTGCAGACTGCCGATTGAGATCTGCTCAGTTGTAGAAGAATTGTTTAGGGTTTTAAGAGATGATGTTAACATGTTTACAATTTCATTAAGGAACTAGTTTTCGTTTTTTTCTTTCGACCTCATTGTTATTTCAACACCCTTTATTGTCAGTGGATTAAATAAAGTCATACCATGGAAGTGATTTGAAAACTATGCAAGGTGAAATGGTGTTGAGGCAACCATTAAGTATTCTGTAAATTTCCTTTGTCTTTGGTCAAAACTCAATTTTTGATTTATAAACGGTCTGCTCCATGTTGGAAGAGAAAGACTTCTACAAATGAAAAGTAGCATTTGGACCGGGGAGCAAAATGCGTCTCAGCTTCCTTTCCTGTTTCTAGCCTTGAGGAAGATCAGTGCTGAGGGCCCATAGGAGGTACTGGATATGGGAGTATAAAGGCCAAAGCCTGTTATGTATTTAAAGCTAGCTAGTGACTCGCTATCTTCATGTTCCTTTTATCCTCACCCAAACCATTAGGTAATCAAGTTTACACTATTCAGATATGCATTTTCAATATTTATCTCCAGGTCATTTAAACCAAGGTGCATTTCCGTGATTAAAAGTGGCACAATCAGGAGAGTTATGAAAAATGACTATATAAAAGAAGAAAATTGGAGAGATAAGCTAAATAAACGAAACCAATTAGAAAACAGGCTTCACAAAGAGATGAAAATACATGTAATTTTGTGGAAGAAATAGATAATGTTAGTTAAAGGTTTATAAAGTGCTCGGGGGGAAATGAGAGTCAGCCATTTAAATGAGAGGCAGAGATGAACTAGAAATCAGTAGACTTGATGGAGTGGGCGAATAAATTATTTGAGATTCAAGGTTTTAAATAGAGTTTCAATAGTGTTTTGAAACAGAATGTCAAAAGACCAACATGGGTGAATTACAGAGATCAGGATGGGAAGTAATGAATAAACTGGAGGAGCCTGGATGAAGGAAAGAAAGAGAATGAATTCTAAAAGGATGAAAGCAGGTTTGAGTGGTAATGAATAACATATTGAGAGTAAAATATGAATATTCAACAGTAATATAAGACCATCAGATTAATAGTTAAGAAATGATATGAATATAATAGGAAATAGAAAAGACA
Organism: Sus scrofa; assembly: GCF_054392235.1. Lineage (NCBI taxonomy): Eukaryota > Metazoa > Chordata > Mammalia > Artiodactyla > Suidae > Sus > Sus scrofa. The sequence continues at coordinate 93,579,837 of NC_139387.1, read as the reverse complement.
GAGCAGATGGAAAATAAGGCATTTTCCATTTCTCTTTTAGGATTAAGGGTTCTGATTGCAAATGGGGAGAAATAAATGTCAAGATAAATAAAATTAATGTGCTTTTGGCAAATGGAGGAAGGTAATACCAAAGAGAAATGAAATGACATCCCTCTTCCTCCCCGAAACGTAACACAAACTAAAGTAAACCATATTTGGCCATTTTTGCTCCTTCCAGGAAAGTTTTCACAAAATTTCTTGTTTATTATTATATTTGGACTTTTAAGGTGGCACAATTTATAGTATCTTTATGTCTTCATTTGCAATGATCTTTGATTTTTGGGTCAATTTTTTTTCTCTCATTGTTATATACATGTGGGTTTCATGTCTCTTTCACTATTTTTCAAGGGTGAAGAATAGAGCCTTAATTTCATTTCTCCTTTTCCCCACTCGATAGCAGCTGCTCACGATGTTTTTTGACTGCTTTACCAACTCTTACACAAACAAATTAGGTATGTAGAGAATGTCATATTTTACAAAAAGAGACTAAAATTTCGAGTGAAAGTTAAATTCAGAAGTAAGTAATCTGGATAAAAATATAGAAAAATATTAAACTGATGAGAGCTAGTTCAAGCACATGTCTGTCTTCAGGGAGGTCATAATGACCGTGATACAGCAAAGACCTTTCATGGTGAAAATGGAAAGTTAACTCCCGAATTATTTCACCTGGCAAGGAATATCCACATACTTACACAAATGGATGTTTTTCTTTTCCTTGGGCAGGCAAAATCAATTACATTTTTTCTTTTTTTTTTTTTTCTGAAAAGGATGTCTGCTTGCTCTCTGGTAATGATGGAAGGGTTTGTTCCTCACCAAGATGAATGTTCTTAGGTCCCTATGTCTGACCTTGAATTTGACCAGAGTTTCCGCTAAGCTTTTTTCAAAGACATTGAAAATTCCCATCTATAAAGTAAAATGGATTTAACAATCAGAGCCATTGAGAAGACCATGCTAGTCAACCCACTCTCAGTTAAGCAGTCAGCTAGTGTACTTTTTTTTTTTAATGTGAAGGATGAGCTGGTCTTCAACGGAAATCACAGCTAAAAGGCAGAAAATTGTTGGTGACTTATTAATTTAGAGGCAGAATCAAAAGAGAGGTAATTTGCTCTTCTAAGGTATATTCAGGTAGTTTGTAGCAAGTCTGTCTAGAAGCCATGCATATGCTCAAATATTGTTTCATTAACTCTCCAGGCTTCACTCACTAATAGATCTATTGGCAGAATGCAGAGATCTCTATTCCTTATCATCAAATGACCCGTTGAATTAGGTCCCTCATATTAGGTCTCCATAAAGCCATCTTCCTGCTCTCAAGTGATTGCCCTCTGACTGTGTGATTAAGGATATCCATTTGCAGTTTTCCAGTGCAAAACAAATTGAGAAATTTTTCTGTGGAACAGAAGTCTGAATTACAGGGCATTAAGCTTTCTTTATGACACCAGCAAGATTCAAGCAGAGCACAGATCCTTTCTCTCCTGAAGTGCTAATGTGGCACTTCCTGGAATCAGAACGTGGCACAGGAAACGGGAGACAGTATTGTGCACTTGAAAACTCCCCAAATTACTTTCTACTGAGTTTCACCATGACTCAGGCCCTTGAATCCTTCAGGTGGGGGCAGCAGTTGTTTCGATGGAATGAGACTGAGAAGTGGTGAATTTATGAGCATGGTGTCCAGAAAAGAGAAAGCACATTTCATGGTGCTTGCTCAGGGCTTTGGATTGTAGGGTGGGATTTGAATGGTGTATGGCTTTGTACAAATTGAAATTCTTTCTAGATTTACCTCTAATCTAGGTTTAAAAGGATTGAGATGTTTTGTTTCCCCTTCCCCTGACTTCTTTAAAAACCAAAAACCAACCCCCCCCCCCGACACTGCAGTCTTCTTTCCATGTCTTCTTTTTGTTTTCATATAATAGAAGTCAGTTTTGTGACCCTATTCTTTCTTTCTTTCTTTTTTTTTCTTTTAAATCTTTTTAGGGCCGCACCCACAGCATATGGAAGTTCCCAGGCTAAAGGTCAAATCAGAGCTGCATCTGCCAGCCTACGCCACAGCTATAGCAACACCAGATCCAAGCAGTGTCTGTGACCTATACCACAGCTCACGGCAGTGCCGGATCCTTAACCCATTGAGCAAGGATGGGATAAGAATCTTCCTCATGGATACTACTTGGGTCTGTTCCTGCTGAGCCACTATGGGAAGTCCTGTGACCCTATTCTGACCTCTTTCTCTTTTCTTCTTTCCTCTATCCTTTCTTACTTTATTTCTTCCTCAAGCCTTGTTATGGGCCAAGCAGAGGTGGTGGTGGGGATTCAGAGAAAAAAGATGGTAAAACTGCAAGGAGAAATGGATAAATCCACTATTACAGCTGGAGACTTCAACGTACCTCTCCCAGTAATTGACAGAGAGAAAGGAAACAGGAGGGGCTCACAGTCTTGTGGGAGGTGAGAGATGCGTAGCATCCATCATGGGACAGGTGATGAGTTTGCCAACAAAGATAGTCTCCCTGTGCTTCGTGAGAGGATGGCCAAGGGGGTCTGAGAAGGGCTTTTGAGTTGGACCTTAAGCTCTACAAGGGCTCAGAATAGCCAGTATCACACGCTAAAGGAAATTAAGGATTGGATGAAGATGGATAGATGAATGAAAGGAGAAAGAAAGAAGGAAGAATTAAGTGAAACAATTTGCACCTCGAGGATGAGTGAGCAAATCGCAGGGTGCATGAGAATAGCATACTAAGTGTGTGAGTTTAGCTGCTTGAGAGGGTAAAGCAGGAGACAAAGTTTAAAGCTTTTAAGACATATGTATATTAAATTTATATTTTATGTAGGTCTAATGTGTTATTAGGGCCCAGACTGTCTTTTTACCTTTTTAACTCTGGTTATTACAGAGTGGCCCTTAGAGATTCACAATGTAAAAGTGTTGTTGGAAGGAATGAAGGTAATAGCGGCCACCAGAGGATTTTAATTAAGGGAGTGAAATGATGAGATCCGTATTTTAGAAAGGTGACCCTGGCATCAGTGTGGGGTACAGCTTTACAGCTTTAGTGTATGGATTATAGCCGTTTGGGTTATGGCCCGTACTTGAAAATGGAGAAAGTGTGTGTGTGTGTATGTGTGTGTGTGGCTGAGAGAGAATAGAAAAATCAGCATGCATTGCTCTATTTTTATATATTTGCACAGCTACCCAATGTACTTCTCAAAGTGTCATGGACAAAAGCCGTTTAAGAAACCATTTAAGAAACATTGGATTTGAGTTTGGAGAAGTAGAGAGCAACACAGGCTATATCTGCAATTGAGACAACAAACAAACAAACAAACAAACAAGAAACAAATGAAGGTTGGACAAGGCAGCTGCTTTATATTGCAGGGAACTGCATTGGGCTAATTTTCTGACTCATCATATCTATTCCTGTGTTGACCTTTGCAGGACACTGAATAACGGAGGAAATTGGTAAATTGGAAGGAAGCTCTAAATTTAAAGTCAAGGAACTTTGGTTGAGTAGTTCCCTCTGTTACCAAGCTGGGACATCCATCTTCATCCTAACGTACTTCATTTGTTTTAGAAAAAAGAAATCTTTTGGAATTCCCGTCATGGCTCGGTGGTCAATGAACCTGACTACTATCCATGAGAACATGGGTTCGATCCCTGGCCTCTCTCAGTGGGTTAAGGATCCGGCCTTGCTGTGAGCTGTGGTGTAGGTTGCAGACATGGCTTAGATCCCGTGTTGCTGTGGTTGTGGTGCAGGCCGGCAGCTGTCGCTCTGATTCGACCTTGACCCCTACCCCGGGAACCTTCATATGCCTCGGTGTGGCCCTAAAAAGACAAAAAAGAAGGAAGGAAAGAAGGAATGAGGGAAAGAAGGAAGGAAGGAAGTCTTTGAAAGTATACATTAAAAGTGTAGCTCCTGATTTCCATGGTGTCTGAGTCCCACTCCAGTGCTGAAGTGACCAGATTCCTCATGTTTTAGAGAAGGAGAAATGGCTATGTTAGGAAGAATCAGGCTGGGTCATTGGAGGCTGTATTGGTTTCCTAGAGCTGCTATAACAAATCCACAAGCAACAGAAATTTATTCTCTCTCAGCTCTGGAGGTCAAAAGTCTGAAATCAAGGTGTTGCTAGGGCTACACTGCTTCCAAAGGTTCTAGGGAGAATCTGCTCCTTATCTCTTCCAGCTTCTGGCGACTATTGACATTCTTTGACTTGTGACCATATGGCTCCAGTCTCTGCCTGTGTCTTCATATTTCCTTCTCCTCCATATTGGTCTTCTCCTCTCTGTGTCTCTTATAATGACACTTGTCACTGGATCTAGGGTCTCCCCAGGTAATGCAGGATGATATCCTCACCTCGAGATCCTTAACTTAAATTTATACCTGTAAGGATCCTTTTGCCAAATAAGGTAAGAATCACAGGTTCTGGCCATTGGGACATGAATATGTCTTTTGAGGGGCTACCACTCAGCTCCCTACAGAGGGAAATTGCACTTTGGTCAATATTTGTGTATGATACATCAGCAGAAAAGACCTGGCCCGTGCATCTGCTATGGACCGAATGTTTGTGTTCCCTCCCCTCTGCCATCCAAAAGCATAGGCGACTTTCCATCCCCAGTGTGATGGTGTTTGGAGATGGGGTTTTGAGAGGTAGGTAGGAATGGAGGCGGAGCTCTCACAATGGGCTTAGTGCCCTCTTAAGGAGAGAGAGGAAGGTATGTTCTCTCTCTCTCTTTCTTTGTTCTCTCTCTTTCCCCCTCTCTCCCCTCTCTCCGTCATGTGAGCTAAGCACCTGTCTCCAAATCAGGAAGTGGTCCCTTACCAGGCATGGGAAATGCCAGCACCTTCAGAGATGCCAACCTCCAGAACAGTGAGAAATAACTGCTTGTGGTCTAAACCACCCAGTGTATGGTATTCTGCTGTAGCAGCCTGAGCTGTACCAGAGAGCAGCCTAGTGAACACACAGTGGAAAAGAAGCCTCCATTACATGGATAATGTTGAGGAAAGTGGGTGGCCAGGTGAGCAAGGTGGCCAGGATCCAGAGCTGAGATTTTGTGTCTTTGTTGTCATGGGAAAAAAATGTTTATTAATGGGAAAAGAAATATATGGCACTATTCCGGGAAGTAACCCCAAATATTCAATGCAAAAGTTTATTAACAAGGGATGCCTATGTATATAATTTGGGGCAATTGCCTGAACTCTCAGATTGTCCAGATCTCTTCTATTACATGAGTTAAACTGGATTATTCCTTTCCACTTTTATTTTCTTCTGTAAGAACTTGAGAGCAGGTGTCCAGCTCCCCCAGCCCCCTTTCCTTTCTTCGTGCATTGCTCTGTGCTTGGAGTTTCCTCCTGTTATCACAGGCTGGTTTGCTGGGGTGTGGGAAGTCTGTTTCTCTTCTGGTGAATGGGTCTTGGGAGAAGTCCAGAATGGAAGCTGTGTCCTTGGGCAAAGTAAAAGTTTTACTGGGAAAATAGAACTTGATAATGTCCGTATACATTAGCATTGCAACTTAGCAAAGAAGAGGATCCTGTTCGAAACACCAGCCAAAGAATAGACCTAAGTTTGCATGTGAAGCACATAGCACAGCCCCACGGAATTGTTAGGGGTTCAGTAATCGCTTGTTGAATTTAAATGCAAAGGTCTAGGAAAATCATTCCCCGCAGCCTCTAGTTTGGAAGGAACCTACGGAGCCCTGTCATGGGACTTGCCCACTTTTCCTTCCACTTCAGAGCTGGAAACCTGGGGTGGTACTCGCCGCAGGGTTCAACACCACTTCAGCCTGGAGAACTCCAGCCTTGTTAGGATGTGGCTCTCTTCCCTTCCCTTCAGGGTCTGGAGCCCCTGGCGTTGTATTCACTCCAGGGCTCCAGGATTCAAACGGCCCTGCAGCCACTGGCAGCTTGGTTCTAAATGGCCTCAAGCAGTTTTGGCACTTTGAGCCTCTAAAGCCTGGCATCTCTGCGTTTGTGGCTTCAGCGTTGAGAACCCCCTGTACTGCTGCCCACTCCCTGTAGGCATCAAACCTGCAATTAGATGCTTATCGGAACACCCAGCAAACGTGCTTCTGTGGGACCCCCTTCCAGTCCGTCAGAGCCTCCTCTCTTCCTGCCACACGTCAGCATTTCCTTCTTCCCAGATAGAAAAGGGCAGGGAGTGGGGTTCAAGTAGAACCAATGCTTATGTGCGAATCTACAAGATCTGGCCCAGCTCTGGGGTCCCCCACACCCAGCAGCTCCTAGGCTGCCTCAGTTACTGTGGCAACTGGACAATCACAGGGCTCCCGGCCTTTGTTAATATTTCATACGGATTCAGCATCTTACAGTTTCTCCACTTCAGACTTGTCAGTTTAAACACAACTTCCTTCTACCTTCTTTAACTGATTAAACCTGTTGTTGTTTGTATTTTTAAAGAAGCTAAGATTTCACACATAAAAAGTCTCCAACAAATATTCAATAAATGAATAAATGGTTTGAAATGCCTCCTGTCTGTGACAGTACAACATAGCAAGCTCGGGGGAATGGATTCCTCTAGAGAATGAGGTTAAGATTCGAGAAAATCTATATGAGCTTGGGACACAACCTTTTGTCATGCATGATCTACTCTTTTCACAAAATGAGTCTGCAGTTATTTTATAATTCCATACTATAATTAGCTATAGCTATTTAATCATGGCAGACGCTAGTCTTCAAATAAACATTTTTACATAAACTGAAAAAATTTAAAATTGTTGTCATTCCTCAAAGACATTGCCTTCCATGTCAGAGCTTGTGTGCATTTTTATGTGGTTTCCAATCCACTCCATTCCTTTGTTCTCAGTGGTCACTAACTAATCTTAGATGTGTGTCTATCATCAAACATGATATGTTATTAAATCTGGGTGTGCCTTTGCCTCCCTCAAGCTGAAGGCTTCGTGGTTCCAGACTTAAACCGTCTTATTTTCCCAGCGTCCACGCCCTTGTTGAACAATAGCTTTCGACTTTGCTGAACAGTGTTGGACGTTGTCATTGAGCAGTGTTGAACACTGTTTGTTGAACATTGTTGAACATTCCTGCTTTTGATTTCCTTGCTCCCTCCCCTCCTCCCAGAGGGCCTTTCTATTTTATGCTTTAGTTTCTGCCGTGGGCCTTTGCACGGCTATTCAGCTGTGTGCTTGCTGTCTGTTATGGGGAATGGATATCAAGGTGGGGCTTGGGATGGAAAACAAGGCCAAGGACTAGTCTGTTTAAGAAAGAGTTAAATCTCTAGCATTAGCTATAAACTGTCCAGCTAGGGAGAGGTTCCTAGAGCTCACAAGCTCCCTTTTCTGAGGATTTTTCTTGATAGGAACAGCAGGAGAACTTTCCCCCAAAGAGTAATATGCATCCTCCAAATCACAAGCATTTTCCGAGCGCAATACTCACTTGCTTGTTTAGTGGAGAGATATTTATGGTGCCTACTATGTGCCAGAGCCCTTCAGATCTGATGGGCTAGAAACCAGGGGTGTTTTAGAAACAGGCAGCCCGTTGAACAGGTATCTGCATGGCAAGAAAACACGACAAAAGGAGTTTCAAATCCCCATCTTGGGTGGTCAATATTTTCCTACTTTAAAGTGGCTTTTTGATGTTGAAAATGAAAACCAAAGTGCTACGACTTCTTCAAGAACCAAATACCTCCCCACCCCCAAAGAGATTCTTGTTTTTCTCAGTCTCAAAGGATAACTTTAACTTTTCAGAGCAGAAACCGGCTTTTTATGGGCTTCATCATAATTTTTCCATGCTTGCTGTTAAGCTGTAGGCTTTCAAAAGATGGGCCATTCCATACCCACTTTTCCCCCTTGTAAACATTTAGGTTTCTGGGCTTAGGTAAAACTGCTTAACTCTTTCAAATACCCCTCCTTATTCATCTTAAGTTTCTTGTGTTTTAATTTTTATGTGACTTTTAATTTTTATGACTTTATTGCAGCAAGATTTACTGATGAGTGAAAGTGATGTTGATTGTTCTGCAGAGTTTCTATTTTGGTTTTGTTTTGCAAAGAATTAATTTCCAAAACTTTCCTCATATATATATATATGAACATATAGTTTTCTTTTTAAAGATATCAGAACTCTGGTAAAGAGGTGAGGAGACTTGGGTTTGAGCCCTAATTCTGCTACTTTCTAGCAAGACAGACTAGCACATCACAGCTGTCCGTGTGGGTCACGTGGGAGTCAGATAGACCTAAGCCAGGAACCCCATTCTGCTCTCTCTTCTTTTCTCCATTTTTCTACCCTGTAATCCTCTCCACCTCTTAGCAGTGATTCTCATTGCCAAAAACTTCTCACTATAGGATCCGCCAATCTACCTTTTTAAAAAGGTTCTTGGTTGATATAGCCCAAAAGACTTACCATTGCTTTGGTTTTATTCTGATGACCAGCTAGGTGACCTTGGACCAGTCTCTTAACTCTTTAAAATGGACCTCTAAAAACTTCTCTAGCTCTAAAATTTAAAAAGTGTAACATTCTATACTATATAGTCAAGGTAGGGTCAAATTCACCCTCCTTAGAGGCAATTTTGTATCCTCTTTATTCCTTACCCTACTTGAATCTTCAGGAGAGTTTCCAATTCAGTCTTTTATTCATTCGGCAAACATTTACTCAATACACACTAGATGGCAGTCTCTATAATAGACACTGGGTTTAAAGATAAATAAAATGTAGTCTCCCTTGCTGAGATGTCTACAGAAAGAGGTACCAGGTAAACACTGTATTAGAACATATATAGAGATATGGAAAGAAGTGTGTGGAAACTTCTGGAATATATGCTTATGAGAGGATGGGCATTTATAAACAGGAAGAGAGAGAGTTTTTTTTCCCCCCCTCTATTTCCCCTGCCTCCTACCTCACAACATATGAACACACAAATGCACATGTATTCAACACAACTTAACAAATGTGAAGGGCCACTATGTGCAATTGATTCTGAAACATATATAAATGAGAGGTATACTCCATTTTTATCAAATAGTTTATACCCCATAAAGGAAGGTAAGATTGGTTCATAAGTGTCTGCGCTGTTACATAAAATGAGTACATACTATAAGTCAGGTCTAAAGACATCGCTGAAAGGATTTCTAAGAAGAGAGTATTTCCAATAGAGCATCAGGAAAGGCTTGATGGAGAGGCTGATATTTCAGGCAGAATTTCAGAGTGGCTGAGCAAGTCCAACTAAATACTAGGTATCTTAGAACTATTGACTTTCAAGGTGAAATTTACAGCTTGAAGTAAATTCACTTTGTATTTCTCTTTTGGTACCCTTCCTTTTCTATTTAGATGTGTTTACAACTTCTGATGTAAGTTAGCAATTCTGGCCAAAAGAAGCCTGTTTAACTGACTCCCCAGTTTACCTGTGCCCTTCCACTCCCACCAGCTGCTTTGTATGCTTACCAAGAGTCTGTTGTAGTTGTTCCCAAACTGGGTGTAATTTAATTAAATATGATGTAAAAAACTGATGAAATAGGAGAGAGAGAGCGAAGACAGGAATTGTTATTTCTATAAAAATTAAATTGCTTTAGAAAGTCTAAATAAAGGTGAGTCATTTAAAAATTGCTATTAAATTGGAAGCAAATGAAAAAATAAAAGATTTGAAGTAAAGTAATGAAAAAAATCCTTTCAGCAGACCCACACTTAAAAGCTGTAACTTTACTTAAAAATTTAGTTGAAATAAAATTCTTGGGAAAAAAAAAAAAACTATGGAGTGAGATATGCATCATTTTTAGAATCCCCTGCATAAATTGACTTTTTATATTGAATTTTTAAAATTGTGTTGGGGGGGTTCTCATTGTGGCTTAGCAGGTCAAGAACCCAACATAGTGTCCGTGGAGATGTATGTTCAATCCCTGGCCTCGCTTGTGGATTAAGGATCCCACATTGCCGCAAGCTTATGGCATAGGTGCAGCTTGGATCCAGTGTTGCCTTGGCTAAGGCATAGGCCAGCAGCTGCAGCTCCAGTTTGACCCCTGGCCTGGGATCTTCCATATGCCACAGGTGAAGCCATAATAAGAAAAAAAATATATTTGGTAATAAGGTCTCTATACTAACTCTATCCTCACTCTGAGTCCTTTTGTATCATTGCAGACTTTATCAGAACCTTTAGAGTAACACTGCAGGAGTTCTGTGGTTTGAATGACTGTTCTAATATGTACATTTATTATTAAGCTTCATCTCCAGCTTTCACAAAACCAATGCACATGGCCAACAATGTGCATTCTGACAAAAGAGTAAGAGAAGCATTTTCTCCAGGGATAACCTCTACCACCTCTACTTTCTTCCCACAGGCTAACTCTTAAGTCTGTATTTTCTGCCCCATGTTCTCCACATCTTTCTTCTTGATGATTGTACATCTTTCAACTAGTTTTATAAAGCCTTTGGCTGCTCATGATGACATTTTTAAACCATATTATGATAGTTAGTCATCTAACCATATTTGTTGATGTATATTAAAGTTCCTTTCCACCTCCCAAAACAGAATTTCCAAACAACAGCCTAGCCAATGAGCATGCATTACATGCAGAAAATGTACATAACGGGAAAGTGATCCAAAACAGAACATCTCACGGAGATTAAGGTTTCATGGGGTCCTGGTGGTTTTCTGAAAAAAGATAATAAGGCACAGTTGTCCTTCTCCTATCATTTGAGATTTAGGAGTTTGCGAATGTATTACCACTACGACTCTCGATAGATGCCAGAGTTTACTGATGCCAGCGTTTTTCTGTTTTAGGTGTGGGGTTTTTTCCAGGTAGCAGCCTGTACATTCCCACTTTTCTCTCAGCCTTGTGCTTTGTCTGAATCGTCTTTGGTCATGGTAATACTTCTAAACTGCAGTTCGTTCTGGAGAACACTGTCTTTTGCAGAGACTAACTGGCAAGAGGGTTAGTGATTTTGGAAATAATGGTTTTCTTGGCAGAACAGCTTTGTGGTTTCCTTGACGTTGCTCTCCTTGGCTGTCTTTTGTCACTGGTCTGACAGTCCCACACCCTTGATTTTCTGCCCAGAGAATCGGGTTCTTGATGTTCAGCTGCCATTTGCCTGTTCCTTTCCCTTGACACTTTCCCCTGGTTCCTCTAAGTGGGCCAGTTTCCAATTTATAGATTGAAATTTTTTTTCTTTTACCCTTCTTCCTGTCTCAAATTGTTCCTCCTGAGCTTTCCTGCTTAATACCTTTCTGCAGGAGTCCAAAGGCAAAATCAACAATCTGTTTATTACTGAGAGAAAGGTTATTAACCCAAATTCCTGCAAGGGCCCGACGAATACAGTAATGAGTCAGGCATGCAGGTCGGGGACTGGGGTAAAGGACCAATAACAATTTGCCCAGCTGGATATTGTCTTGCTAAAATATGGGCTTGGGGTGCCAAGCCACCCAGGGTTTTACAGAAGGTAGTAACCCAGAATTCTAAGTGGAATATCCTGATTTTCAATGTTTGCATCTTATTTAAGTATTTTATAACCTTGTGAAAGGAAAAAAAAATAGAGTCCTGGGTAGAAGATGGCTTGCAGGGCTTTTTTGTTCACTTTTCTAGAAACGATGCTGTCTTTCGTGTTCTTATCTCCCCTTCTGCCCCTGGAGGGTCTTACTGTTGCTTAAGTTCAGGTCACCTCCTATAAGGAAAGCCACGAAGATAGTAAATGCTCAGGTCTTCCCTGGGTGTTCTGTGTCTCCCCCAGATTCATATGTTGAAACCCTAACTCCCAATGTGATGGTATGAGGAGGTAGGGCTGTTGGAAAGTAATTAGGTTTATATGAGTTCGTGAGGGTGAAGCCCCCATGATGGGATTAGTGTCCTTATAGGAAGAGGACCCTACAGCTCTCTCCACCGTCTGAGGACACAGCCAGAAGGGAGCCTTCTGCAAACCAGGAAGACAGCCCTTACTAGATACCGAATCTGCCGGCACCTTGCTCTTGGACTTTCCAACATCTGCAGTAGCAGTGCTGCCTGTGACTCAGTGAATAGGTTTTTATAATTCCAAGCTTCAAATTAGGAAATCCTTGTTGCTGCACACCTAAGCTATGTTTTCTACAGGCCAATAAAGCTGGCACGTGGGTTTCCATCTGCCTAATGTCTCCATCTCTTCTGCCTGTCTCTAAATTGGTTCAAAATTCTAGCAGTGAATTGGGTATAATTTCTAATTTCAGACACCAACTTTTATATTCTTTGAAATTAAATACACTCTAATTTCAGGCCTGTTCAGGAATCATCTGTCTTTCTGTGCTTCCCTAGAAGCAGATGTAGGATTCTGATCCTGTCTTTTCTCTCGTGTTCCAAGGATCGGCCCAACTTATCCTCAAAAGTGGGATGCCAGACACAGTTTTGTTTTGCTCTCAGGGCTTAATCAAGGCAAAATCAATGTGTATTCTTAAAATATCTTTCCAAGATCTCTGTTTGGGCATCATACTTGGCTTTATATTCTGTTATTATTCTGTAATCATTAGCTTTCTTGTAATTTTCTTCATCCCAGTAAGTTCATGGACTTGAGTTATCATACTTCATCTCTTACGATATTAGATCAGAAAATAGGACCAGTACCTTTCTTCTTCTCATCAGATGTCATCAAACATCATCACATATTTGTATCAGAAATGTTCGTTTTCTTCCAAATCTTTTCATCATGCCCGTATTCAGAAAGGAAGGGAGAGAAGAGAAGCCAGTGTGGAGTATAGCGCAGATCCTAATTATACTAATCAAAGCCAAGTTCCATTCAGCTGAATTCATTAGGAGCTATGAAGATCATCATCAGGGACTCAACAATGAAGAGGAAAAAAATGTAGGACTTTATGAAGAAAACCACAAGCTTCAAACTGTAAAGAAAAATAATATTATTCTTATGGTGGTGTGATTTGCTAAGGCTCAGCATGTGGCATTCCTCACTATCCACTAACCATGTTAGGACAGAAGATTTCACTGTTAGAGTTATAATCCTGACCCTTTTGTAGGAGGGTCTTACCAGGAAGGCAGTAGGTCCTTCCCAAGCCTACTCGGAATCCCCTGCCACTCAGACAACCCTTTTCATTATAACCAATGGAACTCTTATTCATTTAGGGTTGAATTCCACCCCCACCTTTGCCTCAAATCCTTCTTCCATCTTCCCCTAATTAAAACGCATTTCCCTGTGACAATATCATTTCTTAGAATCTGCCTCATTTGGAGGGTACTCTTTTGTCCATCTTTGGTCAGTTATTTAGGAACAAGTATTGGCAAACTATTTTTCGCCATGAGAACTCCCAGGTCTTTGTTTTATTGCCAACCCTCGGCAAAACTCTTCCTTCTGAAGATGGATACAGTGTTTTGGAGAGGTACCATGTCCTTGAGATACATCGCTCCCATCCAGAGACTTCAGTACCTAAGTCTCTTCCTTACCCTACCCCACAGAATGGCTGTCTTGATAGCATCCTGGGTGTGCATGTTTTCAATGACCTGTCTTAATGTGGGCTCTCACACTATCTAATATCACTCCTGCTCTCTTTCTAATTGCCCAGACCATTTCTCAGCCTCCATTCAGCTTTTGATTTTGTTTTGCTTTTTTTGTTTGTTTGTTTTTGATTCACCCAAGCAGTTGTCATCTTTCTTCACTGAACACTTTCAGTGCTTTGTTTCTCTCCTCTTTCCATCTCTTACTATGTGTCTTGCGTTAGAGTCATTTATGTTCCTCTCTCCCTAGTACCTTATCAGAGGCTGAATGGAGTGGAAGACGAATGTGGAGCAGAGTCTGACTGATTTAACTTCAGATGCCAACAACTCTGGTTATTGGCTTTGTGATCTTTGGTAACATAGACTTTTTGAGCCTTAATGATTTGGGTCATTTCTGAAAATTTCAGTCAGTAGCATCTAGTTATATAGGTTGGTTGAGGATTAGATGGAAAAATGTATGTAAATCTCCTAACAGTTTTTGTTGGACAGCAGTCAGAAACTACAGAAAAGATATTACTACTAGAAACTAGAATAATGAGTCTAGTACTGATCCTCATGCTTAGTGCCTTGCCCAGCAGATATGATGGTTAATATTTATGCAATAGGTAAACAGGTGAATAAGTGAATAATTGAAAGATATGTCCAGCACACTGTGGTGTTTGGAATGACTGGCCAATGGGGACCTGCTGTATAGCACAGGGAGTTCTATCCAATATTTTGTGGTAACCTATATGGGCAAAGAATCTGAGAAAGAATGGATTGTGTGTGCATATATACCTGAATCACTGTGTTGCATAGCAGAAATTATCACCATATTGTAAACCAACATTTCAATAAAACTTTAACAAATAAAATAAAAAGGATGATACTTCCTGCTAAAGAATGATTTTATTTCTTAATAAAAATAAAAGCTATTGAATTCGAAACTGAAAATGACACAAATTAAGTGATTAGTGTTGCCTTCTATATTAGTTTGCTAGGGCGGCTGCAACAAAGTACCAGAAAAACCAAGTGGCTTAGGTAATAGAAATTTATTGTCCAATAGTTCTGGAGGCCAGAAGTCTGAGATCAAGGTCCTGCCAGGTTTGGATCTTTCTGAGGAGGGTGAGGAAGGGATCTGTTCAGGGCTCTCTCTGAGCTTCCGGTGGGTTGCTGGCACTCCCAGGTGTTTCTTGCCCTGTAGAAACATCGCTTCGTCTGTGCCTTCATCTTCACATGACATTCTTCCTGTGTCTCCACCTTTTCTTTCTCCTGCACATATCTGTCTCTTGTGTCCAGCCTCTCCCCCTCTTTTATAAGCATGTAGTTCTGTTGGGTTAGGACTCACCCTGATGGCCTCGCCTTAGCTTGATCGTCTGCAAGGCCCTAGCGCTACATCAGGTCGCATTCATATAGTGGGGACTGAACTTCAACATCCTTTTGGGCAACACAGTTCAACATATCACAGCTTCTCATTTTTAGTAATTTTAATAGAGAGAGAGAGATAAAGACCAAGATAAGAATAATTAATGAACAATATAGAAAAGAGTATATTCAACCATTAAACTGAATGATGTAAACCCCTAAGTATTCTAAAACTTAATAAAAATGATGGTTTACAGGGTCAAGGAAAACTTTATGGAAAAAGAGTGATTTGAAGGTGAGCCCTTTCCTTAAATAAGTGTTATTTCTAAATAAGCATATTTTCTATGTATTATTACTGGTTAACATTTTGAAATAGCTTTAGATTACTCGAGCTAATGAGACAGCTCAAACAATAGGATCAGGCTATTAATGCTGCACACAATAAATGTGTGTTGCAAGAAGGAAGTTTCCAGGGAACACGAATTGCTATGGTAACCTGATATATCATTAAAAATGTAATGAATAAATATCATCAGGGTCTCAGATTCATCGCACAGAAAAAACTTCAAGACTCGTAGTTCTCATGCTGATTGCTCGATGTTTTGTACGCTAAATCAGAATGATTGTCCATTAGCAAAAAAGTAGTAATAGTCAAGGAATTCAGGACTCTGTAAGGTGCCTGAAAACTCCTTCAGTATAACCTTTTGATTTAAATCACTGCCGTTTTCCTCAAAATATTAATTTTAGCTGCAAGAAATAGTCATAATAGTAGACCTGATTATACACGTTTCAAAAGAAATAATATTTTGCCAACTCTTAGAGTATAATAGACACTGTAGTATCCTGGTATTCAGCACAGAATTAGGAAGGCGATCTTTTTCTTTGCTCTCTCTCCTGCTGTTATTGGATCCACCTTCACACCCCACCTTTTCTCTCTCCCTGCAACTTTACCACTCACGTAATCCCTAAGTCATATCTTGCTGTTTGTCCATTTCTTCCACCTCATTGCCTCTGTCTCTGAAGAAATGGGGCAGATACGCTAGTGCTCCAAGTGTTAAATAAAATTCAGTGTCCTTCTTGGGAGGCGTGATAGAGGAAACATTGCAAAGACATCCCTGCTCCTATTTCTATCAGTTCTTTCTCCAGTAGCTACTTTCTTCCTACCTGACATCTTAAGTATCTTCTCAGTTTCTTTCTACGCATTTTCCATGAGAGGAATGTGGTTATATCACCAGCATTCTGTGTCTTTGCCACGATCCTCCTACCTCAGGGCCTTTGCATGGGCAGTTCCCTCTCTCTGGAACACTGTTCCCCCACATGTGGTCTAGGTGATGACCCATTTGTCCTTCACATTTCAGCTTCAGCTTTACTTTCACAGATAAGTCTTCACCTGACTGGTCAAATCCCCTTTCTATGAGCTCTCATAGCACGTGTACCTTTTGTTCATAACACTTCTCATGGTGGCACCTGTGTGACAGTTTGATTAAAGAGAGAACCATCCTGGCACCTACTGTGCATTCCTGCTCACCATTGTGTTTCCAGTTCTGGTGTGTACTATGGTCTCAATAACTACGTATTGAATAAATGAATGAATAGCTTGTGTTCCCTGGATTACGCTTAAGAATTTCTGACTTAGATATGCTTGCATCCAAGGGGGATTCTGTTTCCTGTTTGCACTGGCACAGTATGTTGGCGATTAGTGTGCTGTTGTCTCACAATCTACAGTGATACCATTAATGACTGTTGAAACTGAAACTTTATATAGCTCTCTTATTTTGGGTAGTATGTTTTCTAAATAGCGTCACACAGTTATAATTTCACTGGCCCTGTTGATGTGTATTGTTCATCATATAATGCACACAGTTGTTGATGTAGTGTAGCCAGAAATTTTCTATGGAGAAGAGTGTTAGGCTTTAAAATGGTTTTTGATGTGCTGAATGAATGAATACCCCTGTGAAGTAGCTGGAAAAAATGGTAATAGATGTGCAGAAACACTTTGAAGTATAATTAGTTCTTTAGGATTCTGAGGCCATATTGATATTTGGCAGGAAAGGATTAATGTCACAGACCTTATGGTCTTAGGAAGCAGGAAGTGATGATATATTTGCCCTCTTTGGTGTAGTATTTTGGAATCTCAGAGAAATCTCCAAGAAATATAAGATATGTTCTCTATCTTCAAGAGGCTCATAATCTTGTTGGGACATGGTCCATACAAAAACAGAAAGCAAATATGGATTTTTAACGATATGGTAACACACACACACACAGGACATTCTTCCAGAGTCATAGTTACGAGGGAGAAACAGATCATGCTAATGATCTATAGTCCCTGCTCAGTCTCTGACTCCACCTTCTGTTGTTCTTTCCTCTTTCACCCCATACTGATCCACTCGCTGTTTCTACCTCAGGGCTTTTACACTTGCTGGCCCCTCGCACTGGCATGCTGTTCTCCCAGATAAGCGCGTGCCTGGCTTCCTCAAATCCTTCAAGCCCTGACCCAGTTACCTTCTCAATGAAGTAACTGTTAAAAACTGTAAGATCAGCCAGCCTCACTGCCCTCAGAAAGCCTTTCTAACAATAGCAACAGTTGTCATTTATGGGAGCACCCATCGTATGCCATCAACAGGGCCACCGGTGTAAGGATGGGGGCATGACTATCTCACTTGTACAGTTCAGTTAGAGGTGGCACCTAGAAAAATAGTTCTAGGTAGTAATGGGGGGGTGACTCTTCATTTTACAGATGAGGTTCACAGGGGCCAACTCTTGTGCCTGGGATTACCCAGAAAGTACAGAGAGAAAGTCTTTAACTCTGAAGCCTGTGTGCTTTCAAACCCTTTTATCCTGGGCAGTGCTTTCGTTCATTTATTCAGCAAATCTTTATTGAGCTCCTATTATGTATCAAGTGTTGTTCTATATACACTGGAGGTCCAGGAGTGAGAAAATGACAAAAATCTCTGTTCTCAGGGAGCTTATGTTTTAGAGAGAAGGCACAACACAGCGGGATCATATAGTGTTATTTGAATAGATAAGGACTTGAAAGCAGCATTAGCAGAGTCTACAGAAACAAGGAGTTATGTGTGGGGATTGAATGAGATAACGAATATTAAATTAAGTACAGAACTTGCCTATAGTAGGGGTTTGATACCAGTGGAGGAGTGTTTGCTGTTCTTATGGTGCTTAAGCATAAGGTCTGCTCTGCCCAGAAAGCAATGAGAGCCTTGGAGCAGGCTAAGAATCACCAAGCTGTGAGAAGACAGCAAGATGAAGAAGCAGATGTGGAAACCATCTTAGGAGGCTGTGACATGACCAACTATTGTGTGGGGAAAATTCTTTCTTGAAACTTGTGCGGATGTTTGGAATTGTGAAAAGCCAGTCGCGAGGGCTGAGAAGTGGTGACAGGTAGCCTTCTGGGGTACTGGAAATATTCTTTACCTCCATCTGGCTGGCGGTTACATTGATGAATACAAATGTTAATTCATGAAGCTCTTCACATTACAGTGTGTTAGCCAAAATACATCGAGCTGTGCACTTGACCGTGTGGAAGTTACACTTCAGTAAAAATGTAAACTTATGCCCGTGCGTGTGTGTGTGTGTGTGTGTGTGTGTGTGTGTGTGTGTGTGTGTGTGGGGTCCCAAGGAGACTTGCTTTGCAATGATGAACTGATGATGATACGGAAGGCTATGCAAACCACTAAGAAGGGAGAGATTCAAGCAAGAAACGTCAGTGATGAGCGGCATAGAGAAGAAGGTGGACTTGAGAAACCAGAAAGATGGTGGCGCGACTGCTTGTAGTCTGTCCATTTAAAGCTAAAGAGAACTTAAATCTGCAATTGTTTCTTAGACTCCTCGCTCTCCCTTCCTTCCTGAGTCCTTCCTTTCTTTTTCAAATTAGGAAGGCACATTTAATAATCCCCTTCAAAACAGGGTGAATAATTACTTTTTAGATATTAAGAAATTGTATTTATTTCAGTTCACTCTGGTCGACAAATTGTTATTTGGATTGAATTATTTAATATATTGAAATGTATTCCAAGTTCTTTACCTAAATAGCACTGTGAAGTAAAATAGCGTATTTGTTTTCTGTGTAGGCACTTGTTTTAAAATGTGTAATAAGATTGTTTTAGGGTCAATAGCACCTTCACAAAAGGAAAGCAGAAACATTAATATTATAATCCTTGGTAAGCTATTCAAACAAACACAACAGCACGCTTTAATTTCTTTAATTCACACTAAGTTGTTAGGAAAATTACTCATGTTCACAGCATGGGTTCTTATTTCTGGGTCTGTAAAACTAAAACAAAGGGAAATGACATGGAAATATTGAGAGAAAAGTCAACAATTAAAATTTTCATACTTAACCTACTCATCATCAATTAAACAACCGAGGAAGTGAGTCAGTTTTGAGATGAATCTTAGAACATTTTCAATTAAAAGGAGCAAATTCATTTACATCTCTTAGTTGTATCTAAGGTGCAATTGAAATCTTAAAATATTATTTTTGAATTAGGCATTATGACTAAAATTTAATAGATCATCCTTCATTATATTAAGGCTTTTCCTTTTTATTTCAAGTATCAAAATGTGAAAATGGTTATTATTACCTTCTGGTAAAAGAGAATATATTATGTGAAAGAATTAAGACATTTTTCTATCCATGTAAGTTCATCTGGGGAAAGAATTTGAAAATACTTGTACCTTGAGCTCATAAGGGATTCTGCCCCTAAATGGACTTTGCGTTGCTTGTTCTGTTCCCACATGTGAATCGTTTTGACCTCTAAGTCGGGAATGGAAAGAAAAACAGGAATGAGATGTGTCTTTTCTTTGATCCATTCTCTGATCGTAAAGGAAACTGGGAATATGGAAATGCGTTTTCTCTTTGATGCAGGTTTTGATCAGCATATTTATAAGCAGCACAGGGAGTTCCTGCAGAGAAATGAAGATGGGAGAAATCTCCCACCCTGGTGCTTCTGGTGCTTCCAGTGTGTCTGACATGATTATAGAAAATACAGATGGGCTCAGCTTTCATGGTGGGGTTGAGTCAGATAGTCAACAAGTGTTTGTCAAGCATCCACAGGGAGGATAACTTTGAACCACACACACCCCAGGCATAAACCGTAACCTCTCACAACTCAGCTCTGTGGGTAGGAGATTTAAGCATGGTTAAGAGCTTCATACTGGCAAACATTGCCTTATTTATCCTTAATCTAGAAACTGGCGTTTAAATCTCGTATCAAGCTGCTGTTGCTGTGGTCGCATTCACAAAGTTGGAATAGAAATATGTCCATGTCCTGGGAAGCCTACGTCTGTGCTGTCTGTTGGCCTGACGGGAGGATGGTCTTATCATTGTTTGAGTTCTTCAATTCCCAACATCAAATGGAAATCTCACTCCGTTAGTGATCTTAGTTGTACCCCTAGCAACTCAGAGCGTGTCAGTGACATAATAGGGTTGTACTTGGATTTAGTATTTCCCCTATCTCCTCTCCTCCTCTTCCTTCTCTCATTCATTTCTGTTGCTACCCACCTCCCCAGAAGAGCTCTAAATGCTTACCCAACTTTGTTTTTATGGTCGTTCACTCCTGCACCCAGTCAGGTCAGGATCCCTCCTGGGGCCTTGGCGCCATAAAGTCTGGTCTGGGTTGCTTGATTCTGGAACTTCATTCTCTGCTCCTTGTTCGCAGAGTGTGACAATCCAGTCAAAAGGCAGGGCAGTTGGGAGTGATGCTTCTCACACCCTGATGATGACCTGCATGATCTAGGGATTTTCTTTAAATAAAAGAAGTCTCTTGGCCCCAACCTTAGGAATGTTGATTTCAGTAGGTCTGAGATGAATTCCAATGATGGACCAGATTTGGGAAACAGTGTTTTCCTAGAGAGTCTACCGTTTAGAGTGTGGACTGCAGACCAGCAGCATCAGGGTCACCTCGGGGCTTGATAGAAATGCAGACTCTCAGGCCTCACCCCAGATCTCATGCATCAGTCAGAATCGGCATTTTACCCACTCCCCGTGCATAAGCATATGGAAGTTTGAGAAGATCTTCTGTGGAGAACTCTGACTCTGAAGCAGAAAAGCTAGATCATACCCTCAAAATTACTAGTGACTTAGGACGTGTGCTTTAAAACCTTCCTACTCAAGGAGTTCCCTTCGTGGCTCAGCGGTTAGCGAACCTAACTAGCATCTATGAGAATTTAGGTTCGATCCCTGGTCTCACTCAGTGGGTTAAGGATCCGGCGTTGCCGTGAGCTGTGGTGTAGGTCGCAGACGCGGCTCGGATCCCGCATTGCTGTGGCTCTGGTGTAGGCTGGTGGCTACAGCTCCGATTAGACCCCTAGCCTGGGAACCTCCGTATGCCACGGGTGTGGCCCTAAAAACAAAAAAACCTTTTCTACTCATTTCTTCATAGGAAAGAAAGACACCACACACACAGCGGAAGAGTTAGTGTAAGTATTTTATTTTGCAGGAGTCTGATCAGTTTTAAGAGTCTTGGTGGGTTTTGTTTTTTTTTTTAAGCAGCAAAGGTGAGTTAGAAAGATATTTAATAGAAATGAGAATGTCAGGGTGTGTGGTATGTTCAGCATGTAGATGTGCTGTGTGTATGGTGTGGGGGAGTGGGGGATGTGTGCATTTTTGTGCTTGGTGATGGGAAAGCAATGATTGCATTCCCCACTGTATTCCTTTGCTAGGACTGCTGTAAGAAGGCACCAACACTGGGTGGCTTGAACAACAGAAGTGTATTGCCTCATATTCTGGAGGCCAGAAGTCTGAGTTAAGGTTTCAGTTCCTTCTGAGGGCTGTGGGAAGGAGGCTTCCCTCCTTACTGCTTCATGCTTGTGGTGACACAGCCGTAGTCTTCACATGGCACGTCTGCCTCTGTGTATGTCCCCAAGTTTCCCCTTTTTTATAGAGACACCAGTCATACTGAATCGGGGCCTATCCCAACGACATCATTTAACTTGATTATTTCTGTAAAGACCTTATTTCCAAACAAGGTCTCATTCTGAGGTTCTGGGGATTAGGATCTGGACATGTGAATTTTGGAGACACGACTCAACCTGTAACATCTAGAAGAGTAGCAGGCTACACATGACAAGATGGGGGTGGGGTAGGCTCCCGAATCTCCCTCTCTGTCCTCCCCACATCCACCTGGGATTAGATCAGAGCTATTGTGGAGAAATAGCTCCTGAGAAGGCCCATTCCCTGGCTGCGAGGTCACACCAGCCTAGGCTGATTATGCTCAGCATCAGTCGAAAAACACAAATCCTTCCACTTTGCTGACTTTTACTTCTTGAACATAAGTGAATGGAGGACCAAGACAAATGATCCTTGATGGACTACTGGCAAGGCTTATTTCCACCAAAAATCAAACCCACCATAATTTCTTTCTAATGGCCCAACTGATTCCTCATCGAGCCTACAAATCTACCCACCCCTCTGTCCTCCCAGCTTAAGGGAGACAAAAATGTCAGTGATTTTCTGAACTAGGCACTCTGCCAGGGTCCCTTGGGTCCTAGTTTTATTATTGCTGTACTCATGAGGTGTGGTCTGTGCATAATCTGAGAAAGTCAGCCGCATGTTGGGTGACCTTGATTTAAAGCAAAATGCCGTGGATGGACTAACTTCCCCAGGTAGTCATGGGCTCAGAGAATGGAGTGAAATGAAGTCTGTAGTGAGAAATGGCTGGGATTTAAATTCCTTCAGTCCACAAAACCTGAGGGAACAGGGAGCACAGCTACAGCTAGGAGAAACCTGCACCCCACAAGTATTTCTCTGAGAGCCAACAGAATTACAGTCAGTGACTCAAACAGTGGAATAAAATATATTCATATTAAATCTGCCAGTGACACTTGCTTTTGTGAACCTAAATCAAGTTCAAGGTGACCTTGACAAATTGGAGAAGTGGATACAGGCAAACAGGGAGAGGTTTCACAGGTAATTCATGTAGAATAATTCAAACTTTGTAAATATAAGCCACTGATGGGATTGATTTTGCAAAAGAATGGCAACTAGGTATCGGAGACAGGTCAAGGTGATGGAGTGTGACGCTGTCCTGATGTGGATTAATATGTGCACGTTAATTAATAGCATTAATTAATAGGATGGATAGAGCCTAACATAAGCATTTTCAAACTTTTTGATCATGACTCACTATAAAAAGTAATTTTATATTGTAACCTACTATATGTGCATTACACATATGTATCTGAAACAAATGTTTAGCAAGATAATACTCAACCTTACTACATGTGAGACTCTATTTTCTCCCTTCTCCTCCCCTTCCCTCTCTCCCCTTCTCTTCCTTCCCCTCCTCTCCTCTTCTCTTCTCTCCCATCCATCCCATCCCATTCCAGGCTATTCTATTCTATTGTATCCTACCTAATCTATATCTTTGCATTATTTTTTAAAAATTTTAATGTGGGTATGAACTAACTACATTGATTTTATAACCCACCTAATGGGGTAGGTACAACCGGGAAAGGATGAAAAGATTATCGCTAGATCAGTGGTTCTCGACAGGGCAGGGGGCAGGCAGTATTTGACAATATCCAGAGATGCTTTAGGTTGACTCAGTTGAGAGGATACTACTGGAATCTGGTTGGATAGAGGCCAAGGATGTTGTACAACATCCTGCAATGCACAAGACAGCTCCCCGTGACAAAGAATTACCCTTGCCCAAAATGTCACTAGTGCTGCTGCTGAGAAACTTGCTTCTGTGCTTTGCACTCTTCTAAATATTCTTGAAAGCATGATTTTCAGTCTGAGTTCCTCGGAGCCTTGGGAGCTCTGTCAGAGCGCGTCAGGGGGAGAATGATAGGACCCTGGGACCCTCTGATACCAGTCCTCCCAAACAAAAGCAGGATAGACTTTTATTTGTAACCACACATCCCCATTTGCCTAGGATGTTCGATCATGATTTTAGCACTGCAAGCCCCATATCCCAGGAACTGCCTCAGAACCCAGCAAACCAGGCCAGTTCATCATCACCCTATACTAGACAAGAAGAATTTCTTTTTTTCTTTTTAGGGCCACACTTGCAGGATGTGGAAGTCCCCAGGCTAGGGGTAAACTGGAGCTACAGCTGCTGGCCTGCACCACAGCCACAGCAACATGAAATCTGAGCTGTGTCTTCCACCCTATGCTGCACCTTGTGGCAACACCAGATCCTTAACCCACTGAGCCAGACCAAGGATTGAACCTGCATCCTCACGGAGACTACTTTGGGTTCTTCACCCTCTGAGCCACAATGAGAACTCCAGAAGAATGGTTCTTGTGAAGAACGGGTCTTGCTTAAAATAAGAGGGGAATGCTGTTATTCAGAAGCATAAATCTTACAGTGGAAGAGTGTTGAGAACTTGGAGGAGACCTCTACGGGTTCCTTTTTGAAATGTTATTAATGGTTTGGGGAAGGATCTTGCGCAGAAATTTTAAAGAACCAGGGTTTTCTTCCCAGCCTGAGAATCCTGGGGAGAGAAAGATCTTAATGATCATCTTCATGGGAAGGAAGCAACCACACTATTTAAATGCATTTGAGCAGCTGTTCTCTGTTCTGACATCTGAGAGGTTAAGAAGGATTCATCTTGCAATATCAAGAAGATCTTCTTGCCTTGAAGAGCATGTTTGGAATGTTATATTCTGGGTTTTTTTCTGAGAAAAAAAAAAAGAATTTACATTTTTAAAAAATGTTTTTCTTTGAATTGGCTATTTCTTATAGTCAGGGGACTTTCACTGTGGCCCCTTGAGCTTCTTTTCGTCCATAGTTCTATGAATGGCTTGAACCTTTGTCTAGCAAGTGCCCTGGGCTAAGTTCACTCTGGAATTAATGAAAAAAAGACACAAATCCTGTCCTTTAGTCCTTAATTCCCCAAACAGTCAATCAAAAATAAACTGCAAAAAAATAAAAAAGAATAAAAAAGGAGTTCTCTTAGCTCAGCGGTAATGCACCTGACCGTATTCATGAGGATGTGGGTTCGATCCCTGGCCTTGCTCTGTGCGTTAAGGATCTAACGTTGCCGTGAGCTGTGAGCTGTGGTGTAGGTCAAAGATGTGGCTCAGATCCTGTGCGGCTGTGGCTGTGGTGTAGGCCGCCAGCTGTAGCTCCTATTCGACCCCTAGCCTGGGAACTTCTATATGCTGTTAGTACAGCCCTAAAAAGACCAAAAAAAAAACAAAACCTGCATCTTTTTTTAGGTCATAATATTCTTGAAAGTGTCTCTGAAAGGATATGCTTTTTTTCTGTTTCCTGCAAGCCAGTTTATTGTGGTTACCCAGGTACTTTCTCTCTGACCTCAGAGGTACAGCTAATTAAACTTGAACAACGTAGCACCTGACCTCACTGCCTGACCTCCTTTCGGTGCCATTTTATTATGCTGTGGTTCAGGGTTCTCATATACCCTTAGTCGAAGGTCGACAAACTATTTCAAAGCTGTAATTACTAGTATTTTTGGTTCTTTAAATGTTTAAAAGCAATAGAAATCCCCCCTGATCTCTATTAGCTGCCCAGAATTAACATAGCTATGTATCAAGATAATTGCATTTGAAATTCCTTTCTCTGGAAGAGTCTATAATAACATTTGCTCTTGTGAAGATGAGTTATCCACCCAGAAGTGAGGAGAAGACATTCCTGTAGAGAGAGTGTCTCCAACCATTTTAAAAATAGAAACTACTTTTTCTTTCCCTGATGCGTGGAGGTCTTTTAGAGTGTGACATGATGGTGAAGTCTGACTCAGGAAGTGAGAGGGCTGCTCACTGAGATGGAAAGCCTTAGAAAGAAGCAGTAGAGTGAGCTCGGCGGCAGTTGTCTTTTACTGCCCTCTTCGTGGCAACTTCAGGGGAACTGCAGAGGCAGGGCAGCCGAGGGGCCACGGGGTCATACATGAGGCTCTTCCACCAGCCTGTCACGACACTTCTAGACGTAAACAGTGCATGTCTAACAAGGCAACACCTCATTTCCTTCCCTTAGAAATAAAGAGAATCTCTTTGAAGATGCAGGCACTGTGTCACCACCGGTGTTTACAGTATTTTAATTATTATAGACCCATTTGTTCAATTTAAGAGGCCATGGATAACACTTAAATACCTGAACGGTCTATCCTGCATTCACAGAGTCACTGAGCGATAAAACACTCATTTGCCAAATCCTGTTGTCTTAGACCGTCAGTCACCACCGAGATCCGTAATGGTTTGGCCATTTCCAGCGATAAGCGAAAGGGAAGCGGCTCATTATCTTTAGCACCCACGACTAAAATTACTTATTGCAACTCTTAACTGAATGGTTCTATTTGCTAATAGTTTTTCCAAAAATTGAATTTTTTTAGTCAAAGAAACATCATTTTTTCCTCAGATAACTATGGATATATTTTGTTCTGGAATACCTATTATGTCTTAGCAAAAATTGAATGTGGCCCTCTTTTTCGCATTTAGAATAAAAATATCATTAAGCAAAGTTCTTGCTGCTTGAGTGAAAAAAATCACTGTGTAAATAGTATCATATAAAGTAATGGCTTTATTCCAGTTCCCTTTCCGATGGAACACAATGGCTCAGCACAGACGTCTAAGAACCAAGTTGGAAAAAGGAACAATACAAAGAAAATAGACAGGAATCGTAGATGCAGGATAGTTTAGTAATTGCCTAACATTTCTCAGCTGGGTGAGGAAAAGAACTTAATAAATATCCCAGGGTTGGAGGATGAGAACCTGAGGGCCTGGGTTGGCAGGGGAGTGAAAACCAAAGAGGACTCAACTAACTTAAGTACATAGTAAATTGGAATAGGGGTGTGAAAGGGAACAGATAAGGAGGAGGAGGAATCTTAGAAAAGGAAGGCTGAGGCAGCTGGTGAGGAGTTAGCCTCTGAGCAGCAGAAATGATGGCCCTCGAAGCCGAATATTGAATTTTGCATATTTGAATGTCAGCCCCCTCATTCTCTCAAAACCTTTGGTAAACTCTGAAGTGGCTCTTGCATCCTTGTCTCACACTTGTTGGTTTTGAATTGTTTGGTTTTTATTTTGCTTTGTTAGAACTTGTCATTTTCTGAAAATCTTATATAAGAGTTTATAATCTATGTGTTTGTTTATGGCCTGGATTTTCCTCCTAGAGGAGGGGATTTTGTCTGTTTTGTTTCCCCCTGTAGTCCGAGGCCCTACAGCAGTGCCTGATTCAGAATAGATCCTGATGCATATTTTTGACTGAATGAATAAATGATTGAATGAGAGCCACCGCTACCCTGAGGCTTTCAGAAAAATTGGGGGAAATCCAGAGGAGGTTTGATGGCATGCCTAAGATGGTCTTATGTAAATTTATTGGTTCCAGTTACTTTAAAGTTCTAACAGTTCTTCCTTTTTCCAGTTTTCTCTTTCCCAGAAGCCCAGCTTTTACCTGCATAAATTCATGGCCTCTCCCAGGTGCATGGACCAAATTATCTACTATTTTGTTTAATGAGGAAAAGGATTATGGTTTTTCAGATTCTGTTAATTTGTTTGGTGATAGACCTTTTTTCGATTCTCATTAATAAGTGGTTAATGATAAATTAACAATAAACAGCATTTAGCAATGATGTATTTCCAGCTCTAGAAATACGGATGAGATTTATATGACTCTCGATACCTCATATTTTACATTCTGCCTTCGGATTTTCAACTCTAGACTCTGAAATTTAACAACCCAAGCATTAAACTTGCTTGATGCATGGAAGTTGTTATGAGGATGGCAAACGGAAGTGCTTCATGGTCCAGAATGGGAAAGCAAAGCAAAGAAGCAGACCTCCCTAGAAAGTACGGGGGGGCCAGTGGTGAGTTAGAAAGTGCTGGCTTCATCTGAAGGTATTCTGATTCACATTCTGAAAAGTTGTGATAGCCAAATGCAATGCATTTATATTACCATTTGAGGAATGCTGTTATATAATTATGATTCCTAATCTTAAGCATAATAGGGTGATAAAAAGCTGATTTTGCTCATAAATCTAATTTTTGTTTTACAAGTTCTTAAAAATTGTCCAGTCAGTTGTGACTCATATGAAGATCTTATATGAATATACATGTACACACACACACACACACACACACACACACACACAACACACACAAGTTGTCTTTCAAATCTATGGTGTTGAGATACACAACAAAAAAATACGCAGAGGATGATAAGACAATATATGAACTGCCGTAATTCCGCAAAATATGAAATTGGAGCCAGAGGTGATGAGGAAAAATATAAAGTGTCACCTTGTCTCTAAAATTCCTGGAGAGGAGTTCCCGTGTGTCGCAATGGAAATGAATCTGATTAGTATCCATGAGGATGCAGGTTTAATCCCTGGCCTCGCTCAGTGAGTTAAGGGTCCGGCATTGCCTTGAGCTGTGGTATAGGTCACAGTCGCAGCTCGAATCCCGCGTTGCTGTGGCTGTGGTTGTGGTGTAGGCTGGCAGCTGTTGCTCTGATTGGATCCCTAGCCTGGAAACCTCCATATGCAGCTGGTGGGGGCCTACAAAAGACTAAATAAAATAAAATAAAATAAAATTCCTGGAGAGCTCAGTAGGAATGAGGCTCTCCCATCACACGTGGAATATGATGTAACAAATTCTATGTGCAGCTAATTCAGATCCCAGTTCCTCCCTTACTAGTTGTTTGGCCTTGGACAAGTCACTTAACTTGTGCTATTTCTGTGTTAAAGTGTCTTTATCCGCATGGTGGGGTTTCTAATGGGAGGTGCTCCTTGGTTCAACCCAGGAAGGGCTGTTACGAGGATTAAATGAGGTAAGGCACACAAAGGCACACAACAGGAACTGAAAGGATGGATGGACGGATGGATGGATGGACGGACGGACGAACGATTATCACTGTAACTTGGCTGCTATTTCAAAAGGCTCTGCTGACACGTAGGCTATCCTAATTCACCCCCTCTGCCTTCCCTGCCACATATGCCTACTTGTTCAGGACAATTATAATGAGTTGTCCTGATCAGTGTAACTCCAGAACCCCTGCCTATCATCAAGGGATGTGCCCTTTATATATTGAAAAAAAAATTCATAGGTGCTGTTGATTTCTTCTCTATGATAAGCCACTGAAATACAGGAGCTATGCCCCATCCTAGACCCAGATTGCTGATAGTCCCAGACCTAGCATCTTTTGAAAACTAATGCCAAGCCCTAGTGGCAGTGTTTCCCAACTTGGCACAGCACATAATGGATCCTCAATAGGAGCCTGTGGAATATATGAAAACTTTATGCACCATGTTTGCTAATCAATGGAATCTTAACTCCTGGAGATTTGATTAGAAAAGCATGCTCAGTGTTTTGTGTCCTAAAAGCACTGTGGCTTATGCCCTTAATTTTGCAGTCCTTCTGCAACCCTGCTCTTCAGCTTCTATACTTGATTACACTTTCCACAAGAGAGACTTGAGTGCATCTTTCAGCTAGTACGCATCAGATGTCCTGCCAACCTGTCCCCAGTCTGCATCATTTTTCCCTCTCCTGGTTACACACACACACACACACACACACACACACACACACACACACACACGCATGCAAAGCAACAGTAAAATCTTTTCCCTTGAGCCAAACGAAACAATCCCCTATTCTGCCCAAAACAAACCCTCTGTGCCTGTCAACACATGACATCAGTGCCCACTGAAGTGATTGAAAAACCAGTTCTGCAAACAGGAAGATTAATCTGTTCCTTCATAACCTGACTAAAATGGCAGGTTCTCTCCAGGCCCTCAGAAAAGATGGGCTCACATCCTATAGCCAGAGATGAGATTGCTCTCCATGGGCTGTGTGCCTCTCTGAGGCTGCTCAATCCCTTTCAAATCCATTTTTAGGCATTTAATTGCATCAATAAAGTTCTAAGCAGGGCAGCATGTATTTGAAGAGGCTGCATGAGATTAGCTGCTCACCACTTTGAGTTTTCAGACTGGTTGTCTCATCTTTCTGAGCTTTCAGCTTTCTTATGGTTGAAAGGAGAATAATGTAGGACCTTGCCAAGCTGAGGGTAGGTAAAAAGAGGCAACCTATGTAAATGTGCTAAGCCAATCCCTAGCATTTTCTCTACTTCTTAGATAAGGAGTGTGGTGACCAACCTGGGACCAAGCAGGTGATAACCCCCACCTATCAGTGCCTCGGCTCCTGGCTCACAGGTTCTGAAGAATACATGTATGTATAACTGGGTCACCATGCTGTACAGTAGAAAAATAAATAAATAAATAAAAGTTTAAAAAAAAAGAGAATAGTTTGGGAGTTGTTAACAGTGGTTCACTTTTTTATTTCCTAAAGATTTTTCCTTGACTTTTTTTTCTAGTCTTCACAATCATTATAGCCCCTAGACCCAAACTCTATTGCAAAAAAAGTGTATTTAACATTAAAAAAAAAGTATCAGCATCATGAAATAACTGCAATTTTCAAATGTTCCACAACCTCCGGGCAGTTAAGGAGGGATACAGCCCCACCTAAGCCCAAATAACAAAGATAAAGCAATTGCAAAATGTTACCGCAGGAAGGAATTTAAAACCTGACAAATTTTGAATGTCAAGGAACTTTTAGAGGATTTTTACCAAATAGTCCACTATAGCTAAGATCCTCAGGAAACTTTCTAAAATCGACATTATTGCTGCATACCTGTTGAAAATGCATAGAATTCCAGAAAGTTATAAACCATTTGTTTCAGCTAAACAAATATTTGAAAATAAATGATTACTAATAAGCATACTTTGAGTGTACACGGTGTGCCAGACACACTTCCAAGTGCCTTATATTCATTAATGCCCTTAGTCCTCATAAGAATTGAATAAAGACTCTCATCCAAGGTCATACAGCTCATAAGGGGTGAGCCAGGATTTCATCAGAGACAGATTGCTGTTTTCTAGTACAGGTGATACCACACTAAGTCAAGAATTTGCAATGAGGAAGTGCTGCTGTTCCATTCTTCCTGTCCTGTGTGGTAACAGTACCCCAACAGCAACTGTTGACATTGTTGCCTGGTTTTAGACAACATCACTCCGTCTGCTTTACAGTTACATGTGGCCTTATGACCATGTGCTGACCGGTGAGATGCAAAAGGAAATGATGCACAAGAATCCCAGGAAACCTGTTTAAAGGGAGCTGATCCAACTGAGAGGCATCCTTCTGTCCTTCTGCTTGTCCTCCTTCAGGTTGGCAACGTGGATCAGAAAGTTGGGATAGTCACATGATAGCATGATTTTAAGGTCAAAGCCATGTACTAGGATGGTAGAGTCGAAAGAGAACCCCCCCCAAGCCTGGGTCTGTCTACATCCAAACTTTTTTTAAAGACATTTTTTTAATATCTAAGAAAGGCCTTTTATAACCTCTTTTCGGAGGGTCTCACTTGACCTTAGTTTCCTTACCTTTTCCTCCAGTTTTGTCTGTGATGTTTTATCTCTTGTTCGATTTCCATCCAGTCCCTTGATTTTTCTTTCTCCTCAGCCCTTTCCTTCTCCACCTCCTCCTTTCATCACCTGTGGCTCCTTTTCTATTCCTTCTGCTTATTGTCAATCCTAGCTCCCTTTCATGCTCTGTAACTAAGTATAAGAATTAAGGATGCACATGGAAGGTGCTATGCAACTTTGAGGGAAATATGGCCATTGTATTTGCATGGTACAATTATGTATGCTTTCATTACTACTCTACCACGAATAAGACATTCTAAAGTTACATGTGTTTTTCAGTACAACAGTGATAAATTGTACATTTATAATTCTCTCTAAAAATCAGTATTAACCATTTTGTGTTTATTCATAGTTAATTTTCCTAACCCTCATCACTGAAGTGTTCAGAGGTTACCATTGATGTGTGGCCTGGATCAGCAAACCCATTTTAGTATTAGGGCAGGGTAAATATAATTAGAAAGTTAAATATATATTTTAAATCATATAATACATTTTAATCCCCCAAAACAAGGATTTGGGGATTGTCTGCGGGTTTGTATTATCCACGTGGGTGAACTCCTCCATGCAGGAGTTGCGTTAATTGAAAAATAGCAGTTGGCTCATGCAATCCTAGAAGTACATTCCCTAAAATCACTTTCAGTTGTAAGAAAACCAAATGTATGCTGGGAGTGAACAACATAGCATACGGTATAAGCACCCTCTCTCTTCATTACCGATACCTGGGTGTTTGTACAGAGAGAGGAGCCCTTAAAGTTTCTAAGTATCTTCTTTCATAAACTCAGCGGAACCTTCATTCTCAGAGCCATTAAGTATTGTATAGATTTGGGAAAGAAAGGTAAGTCCCTTCCAAGTTCTCCAATTCTTAAAAAAAAAAAAAAAAGAAATTTACTGAGAAAATCTATTGTTTAACAGAGCCACACGACTTGAAATGAAATGATCCTTCATTAATACACATTTTCATTTCTTAAGGCAACATTTAGCTCCACATATAGAAGAGAGAATTTAATTTTTCTTTGAATGTTGACATTATGAAGATTCCAGTAGAGACTTCTGCTGAGGAAACTAAGAAAAGGGGAATATTATCCATGTCTGTTTCTTAAAAGAAGAACATTCCTGGCAACTATAAAATAAAATCTACCTTCATTTCTAGAACTTGTGATGTTTGGGCAAACTGTACTCCATCATCGACTACCTTGGAAAAATTGCATGTATTCTGATACTATCATGGATCTGTATGTATTAAATCATTCTGCAACAGGGATCTATTACCGTAAGAGGAAAATAAAGCATTTTCCTGGGCATTTAGCTTTCTTCAAGCTTTCACTGCTATTTGTGCTTTCAAGAGCAGCCTGTCAAGTATTGCAGCTTCATTACTCCCAGGATTTCAGCTGTTCTTTAACCCTTCCATGCTACCTGATTTTCTCAGAATGTTTTCTTCTGCTATCAATGACAAAGCTGGAAATTTTGATTCCAGAGAAAACATAACCTGTAGTTTACAGTCAACTATCAAGAAATATAATTATGTTCTGTGAATTGTAAATTGTGTTGTCTCCTGTAGGTAGTTCAGATTTTTGTTGTCTGCTTCTACAGTCTCTCTTTTTTCCTTTCTCTCTCCTTTTTTCTTACAATATTAAAAGCCAGTTCAATGATTTCCTTATCTAAGGAGACCAGCTGTTTCCTGGAGGTTGGATCGAGTCCCTCCTTTCTAAATCAATGTCTGTCATAGGGAGACAGAAATATGTGTATGACTTACAGGATTTGTCTTCATAATGATGAATGTTTAGTTAGAACATTGATTATAAAAATAGAAACCAGACTTTGAAAAGCAATTTAAAGCTATGGTATCTGTCTGTTACGATCATTAAAAGATAATGAGTATATTTCTTTGGTGTAGTTAATCTTTCCACAGTCTAAAAACAAGTTAATGTGAGAAAGATTACATTTTAGTGTATGATAAACATTTTGCTGATTAGTCCCCAAATTATATGCTATTTAGCCCATTATTTAAATGTGGTATAGAATAGAATCTGCTTCTTAACTAACAATCAGTGAGAAAATAATCCAGATTCAGGCAGAATTGAAAGACCATTTTTATGTTCTATACTTGAAGATACATTACATGTGATTAAAATTTTAAATTGTTGCAGGAACAGTTGTTTTCAAAGAGATCAAAGGTTGGTTTTATGCATACATCTTACTGCAGTTGGTTTATAATTATTTATCAAATGTATGACAAGGCTAATGAGCTTTGTCTACATTTTCCATCCATCTTACTACAGTTTATTCTCTCCATTTTTCAAGACTGTAAATATGCATAAAACTGCAACTGGCAGAATTTTCTCTAAATTGGGGGAGCTTATCACAAAGCACATGGCTTCATGAAACACCTGAAGCTTAAGTTTGAGACATCTAAGATTAAAAAATTTCGTGTCATTTTAGTTTTAATTTTCAAAGAAGCATGGGCTTTTAGATCTGAGAAGTAGATATGGAGAGTATCTAATTCATTTCCTATTTATTTTTTTCAAAAGAAAATATTGAAGAAAAAATTCAATTGGAAAGTCACTCTTAAAGCATTTACTTAAAAATTTGAGGTACTAGTGCAGAGGAGTCTCTCTCTATACACTCTTATGAATGGTATATACCCCCACATCTGACTCTGTTGCATAAGTAATAGAAAATGTAAGCTGGCTTTCATGATAAAGGAGACCCATTGGCTTCTGTAACTGGGCAGTCTAAAGATATGCCACGTTCAGAGCTGGCTTGATTCAGCTGTTCATCAGCAACATGGAGGTCTTTGTTTCTTTCCGTCATTCCTTATCGTCAGCTTCATCCTGGGGCTGACTTCTCTCTTTCTGGCCTTGGCATTTTTAGGCTTTATATCTACATATCCTGCCAACCAGATCAAAAGAGAAAATCCTGGTTTTTCTCAGATGAGCAAATCACCTTCTTACCCAGAAGACCCCAGAAAACTGCCCAAAATGTTTCAGTGGGAGCAATAACTCTGGCCAGAACTACACCACAGGTTGAATTGATTAGGGATTTATTTGACAAGTAGCCAGGGGTGTAAGTAAAACCATAGGTTTAACTATGGGTTGAACTGACTGAGTTGAACCATCAGAGACTATGCTTTGAATAGGAGGAAGACCCCACCACTGTCGCATACTTACAGGGCAAACAACTATAACTTCTCCCACTATCTATGCACCTTTTACCTTAAGTGATCTTAAAAGTAACTTCTGCTTATTGTAGAAAAATTGAAAACGTCTCCCAGAATAATAAAAAAATCATCCATACTCTCACTTATAGAAATTATAACTAGTCAGATGTTAACTAACCACAAACATTTGGTGTATCTTCTTTTAATTGTTTTTAAAAAATGCAATGTTAAGATTTCACTGTAGCTATGTCTATCTGTCAACCTGTCACTTTCGGTACCTAGCTTCGGTTTTATATCTTATTTTATATTTCAGCCTAACACTATTGGAAAGCTTTCCCCATAATGTTTAGAACCTTTATTTTTAAGGGTAGTTGAGTAGAACTATTAGGGGAGACAATAAACAGTTATAGGCAATCCCTTGTTTCTCACCATGTTTTTTATTTTTTTTAATTTTTAATATAGTTAATTTATATTGTCCTGTCAATTTCTGCTGTACAATAAATGACCCAGTCATACATCTATATACACTTTTTCTCATATTATCTTTCATAATGTTCCATCACAAGTGATTAGAGATAGTTGCCTATGCTATAGGACAGGTCCTCATTGTCTATCCATTCTAAATGTAACAGTTTTCATCTATTAACCCTGAACTCCCAGTCCATTCACCTCCCTCCCCTTACTCATTGGCAACCACAAGTCTGCTGTCCATGACTGTGAGTCTGTTTCTATTCTGTAGATAGGTTCATTTGTGCCATATTTTGGATTCCACATATAAGTGATATCATATGATATCTGTTTTTCTCTTTCTAAGTTACTTCACTTAGTATGAGAATCTCTATTTGCATCCATGTTGCTGCATTATTTTGTTCTTTTTTATGGCCAGGTAATATTCTATTGTATATATGTATGATATCTTCTTAATCCATTCATCTGTTGATGGACACTTAGGTTGTTTCCATATATTGGTTACTGTGAATAGTGCTCCAGTGGACATAGAAGTGCATGTATCTTTTTGAATTACAGTTTGGTCTGGATATATGCTGGGATATATATATAGGAGTGGGATTGCTGGACCATATGGTAGTTCTATATTTAGTTTTCTGAGGAACCTGCATACTGTATTCCATAGTGGTTGTATCAGTCTACATTCATACCAACAATGCAGGAGGGTTCTCTTTTCTCTACACCCTTTTCAGCATTTGCTATTCGTAGTCTTATTAATGATAGCCATTCTGACTTCTGTGAGGTGGTACCTCATTGTAGTTTTGATTTGCAGTTCTCTAATAATTAGTGATGTTGAGCATCTTTTCATGTGCATGTTGGTCACCCATATGTCTTCTTTGGAGAAATGTCTCTTCAGGTCTTCTGCCCATTTTTCAGTTGGGTTGTTTGTTTTTGTTGTTGAGTTGTATGAATTTCTTATATATTTTGGAGAGTAAGCCCTTGTCTGTTGTGTCATTTGCAATTATTTTCTCCCATTCTTTAGGTTGTCTTTTTGTGTGTTTTTATGGTTTCCTTTGCTGTGCAAAAGCTTGGAAGTTTGATTAGCTCCCATTGGTTTATTTTTGTTTTTATTTGTGTTGCCTTAGACTGACCTAAGAAAATATTTGTACAGTTTATGTCAGAGAATGTTTTCCCTATGTTTCTTCTAGGAGTTTTGTGGGATCTTATCTTATGTTTAAGTCTCTAAGCCATTTTGAGTTTATTTTTGTGCATGGTGTGAGGGTGTGTTCTAGTTTCATTGCTTTACATGCATCTATCCAGTTTTCCCAGCACCACTTGCTGAAGAAACTGTCCTTTTCCCATTTTATATTCTTGCCTCCATTGTCAAAGATTAATTGACTGTGAGCATCTGGGTTTATGGTTTCAGGTTTTTTTGGTCTTTTTAGTGCCACATCCACAGCACATGGAGGTTTCCAGGCTAGGGGTCGAATAGGAGCTGTAGCCTATGCCACATCCACAGCAACACCATATCTGAGCCATGTCTGTGACCTACACCACAGCTCATGGCAACACCAGATCCTTAACTCACTGAGCGAGGCCAGGGATCAAACTTGCATCCTCATGGATACTAGTCAGATTTGTTTCTGCTGAGTCACGACGAGAACTAAGTGTCTGGGTTTATTTCTGAGCTCTCTAGTTTGTCCCATTGGTCCATATATATGTCCCTTTTTGTACCACTACCACACTTTTTTTTTCACACTTTCTTGATTACTCTAGTTTTGTAACATTGTCTGAAGTCTGGGAGAGTTATGCCTCCTACTTCCCCCCCCCCGCCCCCTTAGGATTGCTTTGGAAATTATGAGTTTTTTATGGTTCCCTATCAATTTTAGGATTGTGGTTCTAGTTCTGTGAAAAATGTCATAGGTAATTTGATAGGGGTAGCATTAAATCTGTAGATTGCCTTGAGTAGTATGGCCATTTTAACAATATTAATTCTTCCAATTCAGGAGAAGGAATATGGTTCCATTTCTTTTAATCCTCTTTAATTTCCTTGATTAATGTTTTCTAGTTTTCAGCATATGTCTTTCACCTCCTTGATCAGGTTTATTCCTAGGTATTTAATTTTTTTGGGGTGCGATTTTAAAAAGTATTATTTTTGTATATTCATTTTCTAATATATTTCACTGTTAGTATACACAGATGCAGCTCACTTCCGAATGTTAATCTTGTATCCTGCTACTTTGCTGAATTCATTGATCAGATTGAATAGTTTTTGTGTGGAGTCCTTAGAGTTTTCTGTATATAGTTTCATGTTATCTGCATAGAGTGACAATTTTACCTCTTCTCTTCCAATTTGGATACCTCTTATTCTATCTTATTTTGTCTTTTTAGGGCCACACCCATGGCATATGGAAGTTCCCAGGCTAGAGGTCGAATCAGAGCTGTAGCTGCCTGCCTATGCCACAGCCACAGTAATGCCAGATCCGAGCCATGTCAGTGGCCCTTACCACATCTCCTGGCAGTGCTGACTCCTTAACCCACTGAGCAAGGCCAGGGATCGAACCTGCATCCTCATGGATAGTAGTCACTTTTGTTACCACTGAGCCACAACAGGAATTCCTTGATACATTTTATTTCTTTTGTTTATCTGATTGCTGTGGCTAGGCCTTCCAATACTATGTTGAATAAAAGTGGTGAGAGTGGGCATCCTTATCTTGTTCCAGATTTTAGCAGGAAGGCTATCAGCTTTTCTCTGCTGAGTATTATATTGGCTGTGAGTTTGTTAAATGGCTTTGATTATGTTAAGGTATGTTCCCTCTTTACCCACTTTGGTAAGAGTTTTTATCATGAATGAATGCTGGATTTTGTCAAATACTTTTCTGCATCCATTGAGATGATCGTGTGGTTTTTGACTTTTCTTTTGTTAATGTGGTTTATGACATTGATTGATTTGTATATGTTGAACTGTCCTTGTGAACTTGGGATGAAACCCATTTGGTCATAGTGTATGATCTTTTTTATGTGTTGTTGGATTTGATTGGCTAAAATTTTGTTGAGAATTTTTCTGTCTGTATTCATCAAAGATACTGGCCTATAATTTTCTTTTTTGGTAGTATTTTTGTCTGGTCTTGGTATTGGGTCTCACCAATTTTAAAAGTGTATCTTTTAGCATTGTTGGACTGAAAAGGTCATTAAGACTTTACCTCATCTCTAAAATGGTTCTAAAAAATTCCTCAAAGGTTGAAGTCTTGCTATGGAATAATTAGATGTGTAGAGGTTGTCAGCTGTCTGTTTCTTCCCATCACTGAAATGTAAGGCACCAAAAGGTAGAAACCATGTCTCATCTGTTCCCCATTATAACCCCAGCAGCCAAACACAAGGCAAGTGCTCAATAAATATTTGCTGAATGAACAGATGTAAAATCGATCAGAAGGGATTCACAATAAACTGTTAACAGTGATTTCCTCTAAAGTAGGGAGAAAACTACAGGAGCTAGGTGAAGGGAGTTTTTATTTTTTACTCCAGTTTCTAAATAGTTGGTTTTAAAATAGTTAAGTATGAATTACATTTATCACTAAAATATAGAACTGTGCCAAAACATTTAGATTTGACTAGGAAAGAATTGCTGTTCATTATCTGTCTTTGCCTTGAGCATCTCTCTCCTTCTGGAGTTTCAGTGGGGGCCAGCGACAGTGAGAAGTATCTGTGTCATCACCCTCCACTTCTGTTGGAAGGATCTTTCAGGTTTCTGAAAGAAGGCAAAAGTCTTACTGGCAGATCTACTCTTTACCTAGGATTTCTGTTTTCCTTAAGCATATTATTTGATTATACGTACATTGCTAATGAGTTTATTTAAAATGCATTTTCTAAGAGCCTCTTCAGGTGTGTTGAAGTATGGACACAGGTGGTTGGGAAGATTATTTACCTATTAATGGTGATGAGTAGGGAGACAGAAAGTCTTAGAAAATTAGTGCATAGCAACACAGGCTTAAAGGGAGAGTCATTTCTATCCTTGTCAGATGAACAGGTGCTAAAATTGCAGATGGGACAAAAGTGTATCCTGAAGACGTGACAGTACTTCCAAAATGATGACAAGAGGCTACCCCAAACTGCAGCAACTCAAACCCCCACCTGGAGATATTTTAATGATTCAGATTTGAAGCTAATTTTCTATGTACTATTGAAACCGTCTTTCTACATAAACATCTGCTGTTCCTTCTATAAAGGCAGCCTAAAGTTGCCATTGGGTGATGATGGCTTGATTGGCAAAATGCTTATCTCAGACACACAAGGTTCAGCCTCAGAAAGCTGGATGCCCAGTAGGTGCCTAGAACAGAATGGAAGAGAAAACCTTGACTCTACAAATCTCCCCCCCCCCGCCCCCCCCCCCGCCAACACATACACATACATACAATGATGTTGTATCTCTGCAGCTGCACAAAACAAACACTACCCTTCCACTAGACTGGTTTCTCAGCCTCAACGCCATTGACATTGGAGCCAGAAATTCTTTGTTATGGGAGTCTGCCATGTGCATTGTAGGTTGTTTCACAGCATCCTTGACCTCTGCCCACTAGATGCCAGTAGTACCCTCCCACCCCAATTGTGACAACCAAAAATGTCTCCAGACATTGCCAAGTGTCTCTTGGAGGGCAAAATCACCCCTGGTTGAGAAACACTCCTCTAAATCACAGCTTTCCAATAATGAGAGCAGTTATTAGTGTTACACCTTCATTTGTCTAGCACTTCATAGTGTGCAAAGCCCTAAGAATATGTTTCAGAAAATCAATTTTATTGCCACCAGGGAAAACAGTATGAAAAAGTGGTTGACCGTGTCTTACAGTGATCTTCCACAAGCTCTTATCAGAAGAAATTGTTGGCCAGCGGGAGGCTGATGAATGGAACTTTCCTCTTGGTTTTTGTTCCTTTGATGCCACCTGCAGTTTGGAATCCTGGGGCAAGTTTTTTGTTCACTTTTTTTTTTTTCTTTTTAGAAAACGTCAAAAGAAATACTGGCTGTAAAGAATTTAAGTCGTAACTTAAATTATTAACTCTATTTCATTAGTTTATCTCTTGTATTCCTATTCTTTAGGGGCTTAGGGGAGAGTGTGAAGGAAAGTCAATGAAATCTCACCCTTTCCCTGATACTCAAAAGTCTTGAGTCAGATTCTGTAAGAGAAAAACCTAAAAGGTGGCTTAAATGCATTCAGTAGGAAGAGGCTGCTGGTACATGAAGTAACCTTTGGTTCTTTAACGCTGGGTGACTATTCCATTTAACGGCTGTATCAGCTTTGTTCAGGGAGTTTTTGCCCCTTTATTTATTGATGTCTTTTCTCACACATGATGCTGTTGTCTAACACTGTTATCCCTTCTCTGGCTCTGGCTCTCTCTGTTTATGTCTGTCTCTCCCACTCTTTGTCTTTATCTTCCTCTCACTGGTATCTGAGACCTCAGCATCAGGGTGCTGTAGGAAGAATGAGGTCTTTGGAGCCAAATAATCCTGAATTTAAATCTTGTTTTCAACGATTTTAAAATTCTGACATTGGGCAGCATATCTAGCTTCTCAGTATTTCAGCAGTCTAGAGTTTATGGGTCAGGAGAATAACAGCTACTCTGTCAAGGCTATTTAGTTATGAGTGACATATAACCTTACTCAAGTTGGCATAAGGAAAAAGGAATTTTTTTTTTTTTTTTTTTGTCTTTTTGCCTTTTCTAGGGCCGATCCCGTGGCATATGGAGATTCCCAGGCTAGGGGTCTAATCAGAGCTGTAGCCACCAGCCTACACCAGAGCCACAGCAACGCAGGATCTGAGCCACGTCTGCAACCTACACCACAGCTCATGGCAACGCCAGATCCTTAACCCACTGAGCAAGGCCAGGGATCAAACCCACAACCTCATTGTTTCTAGTCAGATTCGTTAACCACTGAGCCACGACGGGAACTCCCGGAAAAAGGAAATTTGTTAGCCAGTAGGAACAAGAAAGTCTGTGAGTAGAGCTGTCTACTTTCAGGAAGGGTTTGATCTAGGTCTCAAATAATGTCACAAGAACTTATTTCTCATTGTGCTTTCACTGACTGAGTATATTCTCAGGTCTACTTAGTGATCCCTGCTCTCCCAGCTCCCCCCACCATCCACTTTACTTACATTCAACACCTGCTCAGTATAAGAGAGTCTGCTCCTCAGTAGATCAGCCAAATGTTCCGGGCTTGAGTCTTGTTGTCATTGATTAGCCCCAGTTGGTGAAGAGTTCAGATCTGAAACAGTAACTATGGTAAGATGGTAGGAATGCACTAACTGGCTTGATCTGAAGCATGTGGTGAAAGAAATGAGAAGGATGATTCTTCAAAGTCAAAATCCAGGGCATGCCCTAAGAAGAGGACTGGATGCTAAGCAGAGAAATAAGACAAAATCAAAACAGAGAATAACACAAAACTCGTAAGTCCACTAAAGCTACCTTGAAATATTGAAATATATATTAAATTATATAATATACAACTGTCTTCTGGAGTAGTTTTCTCCTACTCCAGAATTTGGAAAAAGCAAGATGTTATTTCATTCATTTTCCTATACTTTTGTATGTCTTATGTGCAGGTGAATGTGTGGATGTGTGTTTAGTTGGCATTAAACTCTTTCTGTAATACCTGGGTCACTTAAATTATGTATTTATTTGTTTTGGGAAAGAGGTATTCTCAAAATAGTCTTCTATGTCACCTTTAGAAAAAATAAAATGTTATGTTATACACAGTCTTCTCTCATCCCTGTTCCTCACCCACCTAGTTGTCCTCCCCAAAGGCATTAAGTATTAGCAGCTTCCTATATAGACCTCTAGAAATAATTCATGCCTGTACAAACAGAGACCTATTTAAGCTTCCCCTCCCCGGCAGTGCTCCCCCCAACCCCCACCTTTTCTGCTCCTCGATTCTTCTTTTTCTGCACAAAATAGTAGCATATTTTGCACAAACTACCACCTATGACATTTTTTCCCTTAAAAATATCCTACAATTTATCCGTAACTATACATAAAGGGCTTTTTCATACTTTTGCATAATATATCATTAATTTGTCCAACAGTAGGTGTTTATTCTATGCCAGGCCATCGATGAACAAAACAGAGAACAAGTTGGGCAAAAATATCTGACTCTGAAAGTTACATTCTAATGGGAGCAGACAATAAAAACCTAAGAAAATAAGCACATTACGTAGAATGGTAGAAAATAATAAATGCTGTGGGGAAAAAAA
This sequence comes from Sus scrofa, assembly GCF_054392235.1. Taxonomy (NCBI): domain Eukaryota; kingdom Metazoa; phylum Chordata; class Mammalia; order Artiodactyla; family Suidae; genus Sus; species Sus scrofa. Next base: position 93,537,818 of record NC_139387.1, on the reverse strand, counting down.
TGATGCAAGCAAGGGCAATGTAGTGTGAGAATTCACATGTTTAGATCAAGAAAGGCCTCACTAAAATGACATTTGAAAAAAAATGAAGACGTAGTCCCTCGTTCATAGTACACCATAGTTATGTGGGCTAAAAATTTCCCAGGCAGAGGAAGTGGCAGGTTCAAAGTGCCGCTGAAACCGAGGTGTACTTGGTGTATCCAACAAAAACCTGAGAGGCCAGTGTGGATTGAGTACTGAGCAAGAGTGACAGGAGGTGGTGCCTGGGAGCCAGTGAGGGGAATAATGGACGGCCTGCAGCAACTGTGATGACTTGTTTTACTGCATGAAATGAAGAAACATTAGAAGGTCGTCAGCAGAAGAATAATGCGATTTTACTGCATTTAAAAGCCATCCCTGTGGTCAACATGTGAAGAATAGACTGTGGTGGGGAGCAGAGCAAAAAAGGATGCAAGGAGCTATGTTAATATCTTTTCCCATAATTTCTACTTTGTTACGAATGTCTCTCAAGAATGTATTTTGAATTTTATCATGCATTTATTTTAGCGTGTTTGGCAATAATTATGACTTTTCTCCATAGATCTATCTTACTAATAGAGTGAATTATAGTAATAGATCTCCAAGTAAAGACTCAATCTCGCATTCCTGAAATACACCCTGCTGGGTCATAGTATACTTTCTATGCTCAGTTTCCTCATAATAATACTTGATAAGGGGTTTGTTTGCTTATGCTTGTAAGTCTGGTTGGTTGTTTTCTTTCTGCAGTGTTTTAGGAGTTCTGCATCAATGTTTTTATCACTACAGGAAAAAAATTGGAAACTTTCTTCTCTTTTCTACGGACTGAAACAATTTAAAAGAGCGCGAGAATTAGCTGTGCTTAGCAAAGTTTGTTAGAACTTTTTTGAGGGGATAGGGAAATGAAACTGTGTCACTAATTTCTTTATTTCTTTTGTAGTCATTTATCAGTCTAGATTTTCTTTGTCTTCTGAAGTCAGTGTTGGAATGTTCTACTTTCCTAAAAAATTATCCATCTCAGCCAGATTTTGAAATTAATTTGGAAAAGTTTGTGATCAAAGCCATCTGATGTTATTACTTAAATTTCCTCTGTATTTATAATTATTTCTTATATTCTGTTATATGTCTCCTCCTTTCTTGATTATATTAGTTAATAGTTTATCCATTTTATGTGGCATATTGTTGTTCATTATTTTTGAAAACCGTCTTTTAGATTTATTTGTCACATCTCCTTTATTCTGTATTTTAATTAACTAATTTTTGCTTTAGTATTTACTTGTCTTCTGGTTCTTTGTCTTACTAGTCTGTTTCTAATTTCATAAGCTGGACACTCAATTAATTTAATTTCTTCTTTTTTATTAATATGTGTTTATGTATGACTTCACCGATGATTGCTGCTTTAACTGAATCATGTAGTTCTTATATGTAGGGTTTTTATTGTCAATTTTCAAACATTCTGCAATTTTGATTTATGAATATTCTCTTTGACCTAATAGTTCTTTGAGACTGAGCTTTTAAATTTTGGGGTGGAGGTGATTTCTTTTCTTTCTTTTTTTTTTTTTTTGTCTTTTCAGGGCCCCACCTGCGGCACATGGAGGTTCCCAGGCTAGGGCTCTAATCGGAGCTGTTGCTGCCGGCCTACTTCACAGCCACAGCAACACCAGATCCAAGCCATGTCTGCGACCTACACCACAGCTCAGAGCAACGCCAGATCCTTAACCCACTGAGCAAGGCCAGGGATCAAACCCGCAACCTCATGGTTCCTAGCTGGATTTGTTTCAGCTGCACCATGACAGGAACCCCCAGGAGTGGGGTGGGGGGAATTTCTGTTTTCTGATTTGTTATGCTGTGTTGGGATCAAGTAATATTTTCAGTGCTACTTCTACTACTCAAAGTTTTTTAACGTTTACTTTATGGCCTAAAATATGTTTTTTTCTAACGATATTCATTTGATATCTAGCAATAGGGATATTCTGTTTTCAGGTGATAGGGCTTGATATGTATCTATTAGAGCCACCTTATTCATTTTTTAGGCCTCTTATATATGTATAATTTTTGTACTTTTGATATGTTATGGACTAAAGTGAAATAAGTTTCTTCTAACTGCTAATGTGGCTTTATTTCTTATTGTATCACTTACAGTTTTTGCTTTAGGAGTGTTCAGGTATTATCTGGTAACTAGATATTGAGAACGTCTTTGTGGATTGTACCCTTTGATTTTATGAAGTTGTCTTTATTTGTTTTAGCTAATATTTTATGCAGTGAACCAAACTTTGAGATTAAGATAACAACCCTGAATTCTTTTTTATGCTTATTTGCTATGCATTTGCCTATCTTTTTGTTCTCAACCATTTTGAATATCTTTGCTTTGCCCATTTTTTAAAGGGGTGGGGGATAGTACGTTTGGTTTTTTTTATTTTGGTTTGGTTTTGGTTTCACCCAAGGCATTCAAAAGTTCCCGGGCCAGGGATCAAATCCACACCAAAGCAGCTGCCCAAGTCACAGCAGTGACAGCACTGGATTCCTAACCTTTGAACCACCAGGGAACTCCATTTACCTACTTTTTATATAGCACACAATGGAGTAGTGGTGGACAGGCAAAAAAATGATTTTTCCTTTGCTTCCTTGTCTTTTTCCCTTCCCCCTCACTCTTCCTCCCTCACTCTCTTCCTTTTTTTCTCCTTTTACTCACTTCTCTTATTTTCTCCTTTTATTCAATTTTCTTATTTCTGTTCTTTGTCTCTCTTACTGCATTTCAGCAGTGTCTATACTCTCTTATACTGCTAATTTCATATTCATTTCTTTGTTTAATTTTTCTTTCACTCTTTTTTTTTTTTTTTTTTTTTTTTTTTTTTTTTCAGATCTCTGGGAGCTGGTGTTTCCTCTCCAGTGTCCTAACCATCTCTTCTCTGGGGTCCTCGACTCCAAGTTGTGTTCTTACTTCTTAGAAGCAATTGTCATAATAATCACAGTAGTAGCATTTAGATCGTTAAATATTCATCAAAATTTTCATCTACTCCATTGAAACATTTTTTTCAAAAAATTTTTGGTGAGTGTTCTTCATTTATCATAATATTTGTGAACCTTCTTAGGTTTTTATTATAGTATCTGTATGTATTATCCTTATCTGTTCCCTTTTGACTATTCACCTGGAAGTAGAAAAGTTTCTTTTTCTGAACCCACCGTTTGCAAGAGGTTTCTGTATGTGGGTAGGGAAGAACCAAGATCATGCTTTAGTTGAGTAGGAATTTTCTTTTTGGCCCAGGGGAATTAGGAGACTTTGTTTAGTCTTTAAATCTCCCAGTTACTAGAAAGAGCCAACTATGGGGTGGTTCATGATGCAAACTCTGTTTTCTCATCATTGCCACAGGCTGCTTCCTGCAAATTTTGGCTTTTCCATGTTATTCTTCTTTGGCTGGGATTCTTTGTTTTTCAGAACCAAATCATATCTGAGGAAACTCCTGTCTCCAGGTGGTTCATATCATTCTTATGATAGTAGAGCAGGTATTTAGATTTTAAACTTGTGTTTGGGAAAGAATAATTTAGTATAATTTAATATCTCTTCCTGATTTCTGCAGCTGAAGGACCTCCCCTCTTCATTCTTCTGCATATACCTCCATATGATCTATAATGCTGTTGGTAGCCACTCCATCTACTTTCTGATACAAGGTTTCAAGTTATCCTAATTTCATAAGATACAGAGCTTAAATTTCTTATTCACATTCACCTAATTTCTTTGAGGGAAGAGAATTTCCAACAGGATAAAGGGAAAATACTAACTTCATATCACCATATTAGAACCCAAATATTTTTATTTCAGTTGTTTAACCCAAGTACTTGTTTAAAGTTTTCCAGCTATGCCTTTTCATTTTGATCAGAAATAATCACATGGCACATAACCCAAGTTGACAACATTGTTTTATTTATGAGTTATTCTAATCCCTTTTCTTTCAACCAATTTTAATGAACAATACATTCTTTTTGTTATTTTGAACAATGATTAAATAAGTGAAGCCAGATTTACCTTATAAAATTTATATTTTAGCTTTTATGTTAAAAGTAGCAACTAGTGGTCCCCAAGACCTAGAAGATCAACACCTACTTCTAAATTGTTTTTCTTTTTTAAGTAAAAGTAACAGCATAACTAGAAATACATACTGCCTTAGAACTGTCATTGTTTGATAACCTACCTGGTTTCTGGGTCTGCTGGTTAAAGAGTATTTATGGCTGTATAAGTCAGATCAGCACCAGCAATGTAGGAAATTAAATCTAAGCCCACCATAATAATTAATTTTATTAAGAGAGTCATTTCCTTTTTTTTTTTTTTTTCCTTGCTTTTTATGGCTGCACCTGCAGCATATGGAGGTTCCCCAGGCTAGGGGTTGAATCGGAGCTATAGCTGCTGGCTTACATCACAGCCACAGCAACTCGGGATCCGAGCCACGTATGCAAGCTACATAGCAGCTCACAGCAACATCGGATCCTCAACGCACTGAGCAAGGCCAGGAATTGAGCCCGAGTCCTCATGGATACTAGTTGGATTCATTACTGCTGAGCCATGACAAGAACTCCTGAGAGTCATTTCTAATTGAAGAGATTGTAATAGAAAGTATCCCTTCAGGAGTTCCCGTTGTGGCTCAGTGGTTAACGAATCCGACTAGGAACCATGAGGTTGCGGGTTCAATCCCTGCCCTTGGCTCAGTGGGTTAAGGATCCCGCGTTGCCGTGAGCTGTGGTGTGTAGGTCGCAGATGCGGCACGGATCCCGCGTTGCTGTGGCTCTGGCGTAGGCTGGCAGCTACATCTCCGATTCGACCCCTAGCCAGGGAACCTTCATATGCTGCGGGAGCGGCCCAAGAAATGGCAAAAAAAAAAGACAAAAAAAAAAAAAAAAAAAAAAAAGAAAAAGAAACTATCCCTTCGTTATGTGAATTGGAAGTAAGGAAAAAACCTAAAAGGAATTCCCAAAAATTATAACAAAATTATAATAATAAATTCAGAAAGGACAATCTACTGCTTCCCCTCTCCCACTCACCCTATTTCTTACAACTCTTGATTGGTTTTCCATTCCTTTTAGAATAAAAATCAGAACTCCTAAATATAGTCAACCAGCCTTTTTGTGATTTGGCTCTTAACTACATCTCCAGCTCCATCTTATAACATGTCTTTAAATTGCTTTTTCTGGGAGTTCCTGTCATGGCTCAGCGGAAACGAATCCAACTAGGAACCATGAGGTTATGGGTTTGATCCCTGGCCTTGCTCAGTGTGTTAAGGATCCAGTGTTGCCATAAGCTGTGGTGTAGGTCGCAGACGTGGCTCGAATCTGGTGTTGCTGTGGCTTTGGTGTAGGCCAGTGGCAACAGCTCCAATTGGACCCCTAGCCTGGGAACCTCTGTATGCCACGGGTGCGGCCCTGTAAAAGGGCAAAAGACAAAAATAAATAAATAAATATTTTTTTCTGGAGCAGAAAATCTTTACTTCTCATACTTGGCATACCCTTTCCTACTCTAGGGGCTTTGCCCCTGCTTTTTCCTTTGCCTACAGAAACTTGTCCTTTATCTTTGCTTACTTAACAAACTTTTATTTTATTTTATCTTTTGTTTTTTTAGGGCCACTTTGCATTTATTGAGAGCTAACTTTGTGTCAGGCATCTGTGTTATCTTACCACAAATGCAGATCTTCCTTTCAGAAAGTATGAAGTAAAGCAAGGAGAAAAAAAAAAAACTAGAGGAAGAAAAAGGAAAGAAATGGATCTAATTGTGTCCTTGCAAAAGAATTTTTGATCTTGTAAAGTTTTGTCTATTTACTTCTTACGTTGGTTGAATATGAAAGATACCCAGGAGTCCAGAATTTGCATCAAAGCTATCTAAACTCTTAAGCTTATAAAAATGAGGAAGGAATCTAATGATGGGTTTTTAGAAGATATGTTTGGCATTTTCTGCTTGTAATTGGATTAGAATTACAAGCCGATCAAATTTTCCCACACATTTCTTATTTCTACCCTTGATCCTATACTAAATCAGAAAGCCTGAGGTAGCAAGGGGGAAATACAGTTTTTTTTTTTTTTTTCAATGTGTTGTAATCTAGGCCTTTGTCTTCTGAAACCTAATGAGAAGTTTGCTTCAGGTTTTGGTTTTTAATTTCTCATATTTATTCCATTTTGCAATGCCTGCTGGATATTTTCCCATCCAATGCTACTTTGAATTTTGAGAGAAGAAAATGAACAAATTAAGAATTACAGAAGTTTTGAGCTAGAATAGGCCGAAGGAATGATCTGTTCAGTGCTTCTCATTTTACAGATGAAGAAACTGCTGCCCAGAGACCATATGTGCCAGAACAGTGGTGAGAACTCTGGTTTCCATGCCTCCTTCCCAAAGTCTCTTCCCACCAATATCTGGTCATAGAAAAAGACAAAGGTTAGACCCAGTGTTGAACCTTACTTGTATAGGTAATAGCAGAAGTAGTTTTCTCACTGACTTAGCTTCAACATAGAATGATGAAAAAAATCACATCTTGAAAATACATGGATTTTATTACTGTAGCAATAGTAACATAAATGAATTTCAACTTTTGAATCTATTTTCATTGTGGGTTTTTTTATTTGTTTATTTTTTGGGTTTTTGTTGTTTTTTTTTTTTTTTTTTTTTTTGTCTTTTTGTCTTTTTGCCATTTCTTGGGCCACCCCTGCGGCATATGGAGGTTCCCAGGCTAGGGGTCGAATCGGAGCCATAGCCACCAGCCGCAGCCACAGCCACAGCAACTCGGGGATCCGAGCCGCATCTGCAACCTACACCACAGCTCACAGCAATGCCGGATCCTTAACCCACTGAGCAAGGGCAGGGATTGAACCCGCAACCTCATGGTTCCTAGTGGGATTCGTTAACCACTGAGCCACGATGGGAACTCCTGTTTTTTTATATCATAGAGAAGTTACCACTTTTTTTTTCCTTTTTTTTTTTTTTTGTCTTTTTAGGGCCGCACCTGCGGCATTTGGAGGTTCCCAGGCTAGCAGTCTAATCGGAGCTGTTGCTGCTGGCCTACGCCAGAGCCACAGCAACACCAGATCGTTAACCCACTGAGCGGGGCCAGGGATCGAATCCACAACCTCATGGTTCCTAGTCGGATTCATTTCCATTGTGCCACAATGGGAACTCCGAGAATTTACCGCTTTTGATCCATATATACATATACAGCAGAAAGCTTTGTTATAAACATATATCTATGTTCAATTCCTGTCTCCCTTCACTTGTTACTAACACCTTAGGCAGACTATTTACATTTAGAACCTTGGTGTCTTTATGAGAAAAATTAAAATATTAGCACCTATTTAATATACTACCTGAAATATTTTCTTGGTATATTAATATTCAGATAAATATGTATTTAATAAAATAGTTTACAGATTACCACGAGGAGTAAATGATATGACAGTGCCCGGCATATAAAAGATGTGTTCTACATCTGAATTTCCCTTTTTTTTTCTAAAATTGTGGAGCTGTTCCACTCAAGTCAACTTGGGTGAAGTTCTGCTTTTCATCCTGCAGAGGCAGGCTATTTGAGATCTCTTAGGGAAGGCACCATTGGAAATAATTCATGTCAGTGTTACCTGACATAGAACATGTACTGAGAATTTTTTTTTGTACTGTTTAAGTGGTTTATAAAATGACCCCTATGGTGGTTGCTGCTGTAAATGACAGGAAAATGCACACACTCTTATGATTGAAAATTGCTGCTTACTGGTATGCCAGACTTGTTAAAGTATTGATGGAGAATATTTGCATACTAGGTTTAAAGTTCTGTCAGTTTAATAGATTTGACTATCAACCAGAAAATAACAGATTCTTTTGTACAAACAAGCAAGTCAAATTCAATCTGCCTTATGAAGCAGATTAAAGTCTTTAGAAGAGAACCATTGCTCCATGACACTTGAAGAATATACCACCTCAGGGTGAAATGTTATTTCAGACCTGGAGATCCTGGCTTTTCCTGCTTAGAACCCTAAAACCTTGGGGGAAGGCAATAGAATTTAGTGGGATAATTAACACTGCTTTCCTCTAGTTCCCAGAACCATGAAGAAAGAGCTGAATTAGCTTCCAGGTACCATATTGTTATGGAAGAACCATTGAACTAGAAACTCATAATCTTGGGTTTTCTCCTACCACTGTATGGCATTGGGCAAAAGCACCTAACCTCTTTCAGTTCTCAGTTTCTTTATTAATAAGTCATAGAATAGAAGCAGACTCTCAGTAAATCTTTACAATCAATGAAGTCATACTTAAATATATTTTAATGAAAAAGGAGAAATGAAATGAAGTGAGTATCCAACTCATGAAGTTAGAAGCAAATTAATAAAACAAATATAAAGAATCAGAATATAAGTAGATACTAAAGCAAAAGTTAGTATCTAACTTTTTGTCCCAACAGCCACAGGGGCTCAGCAACTGGGATGCCATTCTCCTATAAGGGAGTCTGTAATATGTTTGTTCACACCTTACTCTTCTTTTATATAACACACCTTAAAGCTTTCAAAGATAGATTTTTGTACCCACTTCCCACTCTTGTCTTTTCTAGGCCAAATATCCTAATATGGTTCCAAGTTATTTTACTGACCTGGCTGTGTCCTCTGGATGAGGTTCCACTGCTCATGGTCTTGTCATGGGCTGGGTCCCTTGACTGCAACATAGTGCTCTTCATAGAATGTCTCCAGGGCAGAAAGCAGAGGCAAGATGTCTCAGCTACAGTTCTATCTTAGAGTTCTTCATCTTGTCTGCAAGAGGTCCTAAGGCAATGATCTGCTAGCCCGGAATACTCTTATCAAAGAAGGAAATATATTTTGCTCAGGATTACGTATTTCTTAAAGAATCCAGGAGGCCTTCCATTTATTTCCATTTCCTTTGCTAATTGCTCACAACTTCTCTATTCAATTGTCTCTACTAGAATTTTCCCCAGAAGTTGATGTCACACTCATTGATTCATAGGCTCAGGAATCTAACATTTTTCCTTTTTCTTGGGTACACCATTTATCCATGTTCCATAAGCTGGACTTTTACCCATTCATCTATTTGCACTAAGACCAAAAATGGCCTATCTGTTCATTATTTTTTGTGACTTGACTTCTTTTTCAAAGTTCCTAAATGCTCTTTTTTTGAGTAAAAAAAATGTGTTTATTGTCCAATCAGTGCAGATGAAGTTTTTTTTTGTTGTTTTTTGTTTTGTTTTTGTTTTTGTTTTGGCCACACCTGTGACATACAGGAGTTCCTGGGCCAGGGATGGAACCCATACCCCAGAAGTGACCTGAGCCACAGCAGTGACAATGCCAGAACCTCAATCCACTGAGCCATCAGGGAACTCCTCCAAATGTTCTCTTTCTCTCTCTTTAAAGTTAGAAGATATTTATTGAATACACTGCTAAGGGAAGGAGTGGGCAGGAGAGCTCATCTGCCCTGGGGTAATGGTTGGGCTCTTTATTAAGGGAACTGGCTTCTGACCATCTTCTCTAAGTTCCTGCCATGCAAACAAGGGATTGAAACATGGCAGTTCTGGTTAGCTGATATTCACAGCCACTCATTAGGTGGTTGGAAGTTAACACAAAATGGCTTATATATCAAACAGCTTCCACACTCCCCACAATAGATTGACAACACCAAATCTTTGGCATTTAGTCTAAATGCTTTTTAAATCATCCTACCTCTAAATTCCCCTAAGCCAAAGGATGCAAAACTAGTGCTCCTGGAAGTCTGAATTTGAATGCCTTGGATCAGGCACCCAATCTCCAGTCCACCCAGTCCTTGCTAAGCTTTCTCTTTTCTTTTTTTTGTTTTTTTTGTCTTTTCTAGGGCCGCACCCGCAGTATATGGAGGTTCCCAGGCTAGGGGTCTAATTGGAGCTGTAGCTGACGGCCTACACCACAGCCACAGCAACTCAGGATTGGAGCCACATCTGCGATGTACACGACAGCTCACGGCAATGCCGGATCCTTAACCCACTGAGCAAGGTCAGGGATTGAACCTGCAACCTCATGGTTCCTAGTCAGATTCGGTAACCACTGTACCACAACCGGAACTCCTGCTTTCTCTTTTCTTAACCTCACATTTTCACACATTTATATGACAGGACTGGTCCAGGAAGTGCTTTGAGTTTGCAACCCCTGTTATTTCTACCCCTTTCATCTTGAGGATTATTTTCCTTGGTGAAGAAGGAATCACAAAAGGAGTTGCTGCCAAAGGTCCCTACTTTTGTTCACAGAGAGTTCTTTGTCCACTCCTCAAAATCTTTCCTACATTATCTCATGTAATAACAACAATAATAGCAACTATTAATTGTACACCTACTATGACCTAGGTGCTATGCAGGGGATATGGATATGAATGAGACCTAGTCCCAGGCTCAGGTCCTTGGTCCTGTATGAGGGACTGACGTGTACGCTGCCCTTATAGTATGCTGTGTATGGTGTATTTTTGCACATGGACTTAGGAGCCAGAGTGCCCGGGTTCAAATCCAAGCCTCAACACCTAGTGACCATTTAGCCTGCAAAAAGCTTTTAACCACTCTCTGCCTCAGTTTCCTCACCTGTGAACTGGGGATAAAAGTAGTACCCCCTTATCAAGCTTTTGTGGGGATTAAATATGTAAATTAATGCATATAAAGCATTGAGAATAATACTTCAGCACATGTCAGGTCTCAATGTTTGCTATCATTTTCATTATTCTTAAAGTATAGGTGTAATAAGGAAAGCATTCTCTGACATCCTTCCTGCCTCCCTAACCACTCCCATGGATTATGTGTTCCTTCCCTTTGCTGTACCACTCTGTGTATATATTTATAACAACCAAAGCTGAAATGATATAATGTAATGGTCTCTCTCCAAGGTACTAGCTGGTAATATTTTGAAATCTTTCCTCTTGTTTGTTTTAAAAAGCTGTCACCTCAAGTTTACCTCTCTCCCCACTGTTCCCATTTATGGTCCCCTTGGAAGCCCCAGGACCCATCTCTGGTGTTCTTTGGCCTTCCTTAATGTATAGCATTAAAAGGTTAATTCTTGACATGGAGGGGTCTTTAGCATCCCACCCCAGTGCTAATTTTCCTTCTTTCGTTCTGAGCTATGCTTTGTTAAATATTTGGAATTTCACTGTCGTTTTATCCCTCTGCAATTATATATAGAATACAGGTCTGCAGTTCTTCATCCATGATCCCCAAATTAGAAAAGAACTGAAAACCAGGTTTCCTCTTCCTCCCTCCCTCCCTCCCTCCTTTCCTCCCTCCCTCCTTCCTTCCCTCCTTCCTCTCTCTCTCAGCTTATACTTAAAACATATTTAACCACAAATCTTAACCTGGACTGAGGGATGGAATTTACAGTCTTTATCTGTTATCCCATTTAGTATTAAGCTAGTATGTTTCACTACAAAATTATTAAGAAATGTATCATAACCACTACCTCAGACTATACTGGGCATTTTAAAAAATAAAAGTGTATATATTATGTTATATTCTGAAGTCCAAAAAAAATTCCTGAATTCTAAAAGATGTCTGGCTCTAAGAGTTTCTGATCAGAGATTTATGATTTTTATGGACTCCTATCTTGGATTTAAACCTTGACCCTTTTATATAAGTTGTGTGATTTCAAACAATTTGGTCACCCTTTCTCTATGTCAAAAATACTAATTTATAAAATGGAAATAATATTAATACCTATACCCATAGAGTCGCTGATGGTATTCAATAGCTATTACTTTTAAATTTGTTGTTGTTTTTATTTGAAGGCAAGATTTGTGCTTTGCAGCTTTGTGCTTGTACAGTGCCTTCTGCTCAGTGGGGAATCCATGAAGTCTTGCGGGATGACTGCAGGAATGTGTGGCCCCATTTTCCCCAAGTGGTGACTTGATCCCGTTCCTGTTTTTTCTTTAGAAAAACAGACTAATCAGGTTAAAATGCCTGTTTCTTTTTCTTTCTTTTTTTTTTTTTTTTTTTTTTTTTTTTGCATTTTTCACACACCTTGACTTATTCTAGCCTTTTTCTTTCTGACAGCATCTTACAGATCTTTGGCTTCCTGTTCTTTCCATCCTTGGATATATGTTTTTCTTTCTATCTTTTATATGTGACTTCATTCAATCAAGCTTGGTTAAAGTGTACATTGTCAAGCAATACTGCTTTCTTCAAATTTTCCTTCTTCATCATTTTTTTTCCCCAGGGTTGAGATTCTAAGAATTTCTCATCATCCTTGAGACCTCTTCCCTCTTGTATTCCTCCTGGAACACACAGACTCCCGTCTGCATTTCTTTGAAACGTTCTGAAATGTGCATCACAATGTACATATCTCCTTCCTGCAGCTACTATAAACTATGAGGAATAGGGATGTTCTTCTGAGGCTACCATCATTTTAACCCCAAGAAACTTTGTCTCTGGTCCTTAGGGTTCACTTTTGGTTTCCAGCAAAACGCATTTCAGTACATTTTTGTTTTGGAAGAATTCAAAACAACTATGCAAAACCACCTCACACCAGTCAGAATGGCCATCATTAATAAGTTCACAAATAATAAATGCTGGAGAGGGTGTGGAGGAAAGGGAACCCTCCTGCACTGTGGGTTGGAAAGTAAACTGGCACAACCAATATGTAAAACACTGTGGAGGTACCTCAGAAAATTAAATATGAAACTACCATATGACCCAGCAATCCCACTCTTGGGCATATACCCAGACAAAACTTTCCTTGAAAAAGACACATGTACCCGTTTGTTCATTGCAGCACCATTCACAATAGCCAAGACATGGAAACAACCCAAATGTCCACCGACAGGTGAAAGGATTAAGAAAGTGTGGTGTGTATATATATATATATATATATATATATATATATATATATATATATATATATATATAATGGAATACTACTCAGCCATAAAAAAGAACAAACTAATGCCATTTGCAGCAACATGGGTAGAATTCAGAGCTTTTTTATTGGTCAGAGTGAAGTTCAGAGAATCTGCCCCAGTCATTTCTTGTTCCATCATCTGAGAGGTGAAATTGTTGCAAAAATTGACTAGGCGGTAATAGGTTGTTCTGCTTGAAATAGACTTTATGAACAAGTCTAGATCATTGGAGTTGTTCAGGATTATCATGTCTGTCTTCTGTAGTTATTTATTTTATAAATCGTCTTTTCCAGCGGGGAAATCTGCAGGACACCCCAACAGCAATAGTCTTCCCATTTCTTTTCTCTTTCATTTTTATCCAAGTTCTTTTTATCTGCAGTTTCATGCAGTTCTCTGCTGGCATCCTCTTTTTCGATACACTGTTTTACTTCCACCACTTCTGTTAAATATATTGCTTTTGAGCAAAGTATAACTTTTAGTTCTCATAGTCTTTATAATGACTTCTATCCCGTCAAACAGCAGGAATATTTAAGATCATACTTGCTTCCTTTTTTTGGATTTTCCTTTTCAATTAATTATCCAGTATTGCTCATTGATACCTATGTATTGGAAGGTAATTTATATTCGTGACCCATTTCCTATTACTTGAGAACTTACGTACCTCTTTCCTACTGTTCACTAGGCGTACGTGCATCTTTTCTACGATTTTAGGCTTTTTTTCCTGTCTCACAAATGCCATTTTTATCACCCTTATGATCTAGTTGGAAAGTCTCTGCTAAGAACATTCTTCCTAGAACACATTATTCATTATCAAGAGTCCTCTATTCAGGAAATATTTACCATGTTACAGAAAGGCAACGCTGTTCCTTGGTTTTTAACTTCCTGTTGCCAGTGGCCTGTGTCTTCCTTTAGTATCAGTTACGTACTCATGGCCTTGATTGGAACCATGCTACCTCTGACGTCTCAGTTCCAGACTGTCTCTCATTTTTCCAGCTCATTCATTCAATCTTCATCCTTGTTGATACCTACAGTCCATTAAACCTACCCATTCTCATTCCTGAGGAGAAAGGAAAGTCTTCTCTTCCCTCCTTCCCAAGATAAGATTCCATAATTCATTAATATTGCCAGGGTCAAGCAAATGTCCCCAGTTCATCTTATCTAATTCCCTTTGTTGTTTTTCTTGGCAAAGCCCCAGTCTGGTACCTTTCAAATTGAACACTTAAAGTTTATTGGAGAAAAAAATCAAATGTGTACCTAGATTTTTGTTTCATTTAAATTCAAGATTGTCAACCTCAAACCTACTTGATAACTCTTCTGTGTTATCTAGTAAACTTATATTTCTACCCAACCAATGATAAAGTTTCTCAATGACCAAACTCTGGACAAGCTCCTCTGAGCCCTTCTATGACTAGGCCCCAACCTTGGGCTCTGTCCTTGGTCTGCTTAGCCTAGTTTTAGCAAGAATCCTGCTGAGTCAGTTGAGAAAAATTCACCACCTTTGGTATCTGATTACCTTCTGTCTCTGATCAAATCTCTCATGCTCCAGCTCTTGATATCTTATCACCTTGGCCTGCCTTCAGCAAGAACCCTGTTGAGTTGGTTTAGCTGGAATCTTCTCTACCCTTGATGTTTCTTTCCTCTTGGTAATTTTCCATGCATTGACCCCCTACCCTGCCCCTTGTCTATAAACCTCCACTTGTCCTTGTTGTATTGTGAAGTGAACTGATCTCTCTTCCCTACTGCACACCCTCCACCCCCACTGCGGTAGTCCCTCACAAACAAAGTCTTCTTTACTCTCTTCAACAAATGCTATGAATGATTTTTAGCATAAGGTGATGTATTTTATACTTTCTTTTCAAACTTCCACATCCTCTCTTCTTGCCTTGCTCTTAGCTGATCACCTTGACTCATACTTATTATGTAAGTTAACTTGCAGTTTAGATAACTTTACTTATAGATCGTATAACTTAACTTATCGATTATAGAAGCACTTGGTTAATCAAGAACTCACTCCTCTTCTCACCACCAGATCTGCACACCTGACTGCATCTTCTCTTTCTTGTCTCCTGTGATAATGATGGAACTATCCCCTCTCTAGAAAGGTCCAGTCTTCCACTGGTGCTCTAAATCTCTTCCTTTCTTGCCTTATCAAAGATGTCATTTCTTCTCTCATTCTCTCTTTCTCCTCAATCAATAAACTCTTCTTTATAAGTCAGTGCATCTCATCACTGTTCACATACTCCATATTCTTCAAGATTGAAAGAATAGAAAGAAACCTACTTTGACTGGCTTTCCCAACAGCTACTGAACCATGTGTTTTTTCATCACTAAGCTTCTCAGAGATTTGTCCAAACGTGAGATCTCCACTTCCTTATTTCCCAGTCATCCCTCCACCCATTCCAAGGTACCTTTTACCTCCAGCATTCCCTTATACCACCAGTGAACACTTAATCCAAAATGTTCTTTCCTATTCCTGTCTTGCTTGACCTTTTAGCAATATCCTGCACAGTTGACCATTCCATCCTTCCTGAAGTAGCTTCTTTCCTTAATTTCTGAGGCACCACTAACTTTGTTTTTTCCCTATCTCTTTGCTTCTTTCTCATTTCCTCCTCCTTTTGTCATACCTTTAAATGCTGACATTTCTCAGATCTCTGGTTTAGGACTCATTTTCTTCTTTCTGTGTAGATTTTTTCTAGGTGATTTTTTTTCTGGAAGAGAAAGAAATGTCTTCATAAAATATCTATACGCTGACAACTCACAAATTTATGTTCCCAACTTAGACTGTATCTCTGAGACATCCATGATGTCTAAAATCCAACATATCTGGAACTAAACTTTTGCTCTTCTCACCTCACCGAGCATTTTCCTGCCTCTGTATCCCCCTCCCCCATAGTCCTCATTCACAACAATCTGGGAATTGTTAACTCCTCTTTCTGACTCACCGGCCTCGACCTATCCCTTTCCACATGCTAACAGTTGTACCTTTCCTGTCTACTGAAATCCATCTTCATCTTCTCATATTGACAGCATTCCCCTAGTCTAGGTCATCAGCATCTCTTTACTGAGTCTCTGCAGTAAGCTCCTAATTTATTTCCTTCTCTCTACATTCATGTCGTTCGAATCTATTTGAAATGTAGCATCCAGAATGATCTTTAAAAAATAATTTTATCATGTTACTTCTCTGCTTAAACCCTTCAGTTAGTCTAAGACTAATTGACTTCGAATCACAGTCTATGCCTTCTCTAACCAGCTCATGAGCCACCATCAATCTCACTCATCTTACACTGGTCTCATCTTACTTCTTCAAGCAAGAATGACCCTCCTTTGCCTGGAACACTCCTCCCAAACAACTGGTGTGTGGCAGCTTCATTCTAAAGGTCTCAGATTACAAATGTTCTCAGAGGCACTATGGTTTTCTTTAATACAATATATAGTTTATTTGCTTGCTGTTTCTTTTTCCTTCCATCTCCTCCCCAGACTAGAAGGCAAAATAATGTCTCTTATTCACAAATGAGATACACCCAACACCTACCAAAGTGTCAGTTGTATGATGAGTTTAGTAAAAATTTATTCAAAGACTGAATCTGGAATTATAGCTGGCAAGGTCTTTAGTGATTCTTTGACTCCCATTTTTGTCTCTGTGAAGTAGTATGGTTCGACAGACTGTTAGGAGATTTCTATGTTATTTATCACTTGGTGTCTTCTTGTACTCAACTATGCCACTAGCCAAGGTAAATCAAGGGAATTCTTATTCCTTGGTCCTCAATGAGCTTGTCTAAAATAGCATCCCCAACCATGTCTACCTTCCTTACCATCCTTTGGCATTCTCACCATATAAGTCAATATATGTATGGTTTTTTTTCAAAATCCATTTTACAGTCATTTTCTCTGATGAAAGGGGGATGCAAAGGAGAAGAAGAAATCTCATTATGATGTGCAGTTTTGTTCATACTGAGTAAAAGTTCAGACATAGCTAGCCTATGTAGGCTAGGTGTTCTTTGGATGTTAAAAAAAGCATGAGATGGAGTAGAGTATACGTGGTAATAACCACAGGGTAAGAAGAACCCACATGGTCTATATCTTACAGAAATCCAAAAGTTTTAATATGAAATGTATGCAAATATATCATGTTAACTGTCTTAAGTACTGTCATAGAAATGTTCTTTTTTCCTAAAATGACTGTTATTTTTAATTTATTACCATTTCAACAGTTTAATATATATAAATAGAGCATATACTTAAGTGGTAATCGACAATGGTGCTATTTTACTCACAGTCTTAAAAACATAGTCAAAGCTAAAAGTTTACTTGCAAAACATCCACAGAATCATGACAAGAATTCAATATATTTAATAAGTAGTTAGAGAGCAGACATTTCTCTTAGGATTATAGCAACCTATGACTAGGATTATTCAGGTGCCAACATCACTAAATAATATGAGAGTTGAAAGAAAAATCTGTGTAACATTTAAACTTCATTTAAATACTCAGTTTTAACAGGGGGGAGAAGTGCACAAAACAATATAGATCCAGATTAAGTACTGAGCCCTCACTTTATTAAGGCTAGAAGGAAATGCATGAATTTCTTCCCCAGGTTTTTACTGTTTTTCTAAGGACAGCCTAGATTAATTTGAAGAAACAGTGCACTTTTTCTTAACAGAAAAAAATTGAATCAGCTGAGAGATAAGCAGAATAAACACTGAAATAAACATTGCAGCCGAAACTAAAGTAACTGAAGTGAAAATGTTTTCATAATGAACTTTTATGTTTAACAAGCCCAGACACTTGGAACAGTGTAAGCTATATTAAACCCTTCTATGAAAGGATTACGTTTTGTATGATGAGTGTTTTAATATAAGTACGGTACACAGCGTAAAATACAACTACATTTAACTCAAAGTAATTATGAGAATTCAGGCAAAATTATTTTCTCCTGTACTATCACACTGATACAGGGAAAAAAAATTCTTCTGGAACCTTTCACCAACATGTCTCTGTTTCAATTATTTTTGGCAGTATATATATTGCGTCTCTGCCTCAGCTACCTTTTATATCGACAGTTGGTAGCACAAGCCTTTTAACGCACAAAGGGTAGCAGCTCTTCAGCCAATCTGTGATAAAAGGGAAAAAATGAAATCACTATGGAAACTGCAGGAAGGATCTAAAAGCTCTCTTTATAAAGTAAACGTCTGATGTTTGTGACTGCAGGGGTAAAAAATTCATAAATCTCTATGATGCTATCATTTCTGATTTGTTATCACTGCAAATGCCAACTCGAAGCAGCCTGACCTTAGCTTCATTAAGTGTTGTCTGTTCAGAAGTAGTTACTCTTCAACAGGAGGAAGACGTGGTCTGCAGAGAGGTCAGGGGTTTAAGGGGATGGTGTGGGACAGAACGCAGAAACTCATTTGCTTAGACTGTTTCCTTTCTTCTCTCATTTGAGTGTCTTTTTCTTTTAACGCACAGTGACTTGATGGAATCAGGCACACAGAATTGTTCTGGTCTGTGGTCTTTTTGGGAGGTTTCCTGTGTGTATGTCTGTGTGGTTTTTTTGGTTTTGTTTTGTTTTGGGTTTGTTTTTCATTCAGAAATGCAGCAAATCCCAGATCCAAATTCAACTTAGAAAACTCTGTCTGTCTTTGCTCTTGAATTGAGAAAAAAAAAAAAAAAAAAAACTAACCCTCTCCTTCCAATCAAAAAGCAAATACATACCAGGGAGAAGCCATTCTTACTTCAGCACCCTGGACCCTTCAGGAGGAAAAAAGGAAGGAGACTGTGGCTATACACGCTCTGATCTCTGATGAATTTGAACTGACAACAGACAGCAAGGACACCTTTGTTAAGGAATAAGTTTCAGAATATCTCATCAGTTCTCAGAAGTTAAGTGACTTAGAAGAGGGTCGCATGGATGTTGGGGTGGGAGCTGTTTATTTAATAATGGTTCACCTGTGGAGGAGGGACTAAGAGGGCAAGAGGACCCTGAGAAATTCTCAAAGGTGACATTCTGCAAATTCAAGAGTAGTCTTAATTCAGAGGAAGATGAATAGTCAAGTAAATAAAGCAGTTCAGCACTGCACATGCTACCAGATGCTTATTTTTTCCATGTTTGAAATTGAATAGTACTTCATTAGGTGTTCAGGCAATAGAAATTAAAAAAAAAAAAAGTTTATGGTAACTTGACTACAGTTGAAATGCATTGAAATGTCAAAGATTGATGTGCATGGTAATTGATTTCATATCGTCATGCCGTATTTAGACAACTATAAACATTGCTAATCTAATGTTTCAAGGTACTTATGAACAATTAGCGATTCTGCACTAGCATCTCAAACACACTTTTGATGATAATAATATATTGAGATAAGTTCTATGAATCCTAAAAGGGCTGTTGTGTAAATGATGACTAGAAAAACAATTAGAGTTTCTGTTTCCAGTGAAATGATTATGGCTTTGCAAATAAAAACAGGAGGATTCTAGTTGTGATCATGCAAGAATTCAGCACAATTCTCAGGGAGACTACATTGCTTTACAATAATATCCTTGTTTAAAATAAAGGAACATGACATCTGCCATTCTAACTTTATGGAACTTCTGCTACTGCTAGTGACTAACTTGGCTGTTTGTGCAGCCTTTACAGTTTCCAGAGTGCTTTTTCTCCTGCTGGAAGGGTGTTAATGGCCAATGATATAGAATGGAATGGAAGTGTGTATTTGGGAACCCAAACATAAATACATGCGGACTTTCATTTGAAAATATTTAAATGCCTTATACATACTGACTTCACTGATGCTTTTTGTGCATGTAAAGAAAACCAATTATCTGTGGAGAAAACTTGACTGGGTGGAAGGAAATTAAATTGGTGCTTAAAGACTTCCTTAAACAGCAGTAGCTAGGGAAAGCGCCAATAACATTTTAGCTCAGGATTGTAATGACTTGGCCATATTAATAAATCATGCTTTATCCTGACTTTTATCAAAAGACTTGGATGGGGAAGACTGCACGTGACAGAGGAGGAGAGAAGGGCACTTTCAGCAAAGCTGTGCCTGTGTCAGGCCACTCTCCCAGTGCCTCTGACGCTCTGGAAACAGCTGTTGGAGAAGTCAGGTAGGTCCTAGTTCACTCAAAGAGCGGAATGCGGGATAATATATGTCTCCTAAGAAAAAAGTTCCAGTCGTAATTTCTTGAAGGCGATGTTCCTGTTCTGGAATGGTCTGTGATTTTTAAAAGGCTGTACAAAATAAATATGAGGAAATCTCCACCAACTTTTCTGCCTAATTTCCTTCCGGGCGTTTCCTAACTTCTATAAGATGCTTTGTGTTGAATATCAACTCTCATCCATCAGCTCCATGTTAATTTTTTTTTCCCATTGTGCTGTGACTCTGAGCTCCCTTAAGAGGACATCCATGGAAACATGGAAAACATATTGTTCCATTTACACATGGGACAATGCAAATACTTTCCTTTTGTTACTCTTCAAAATCTTAACGTTCTGTTCTCTGTGTGCGTGTTCCCAGAGTTGGCTTCCCAGCTATTGTAGAATAAGGAAGGCAGAAGACTCTATCATTAGCTCCAAATATTGGATTGCTTACTAATTGATGAGTAAAATATTTCATTGAGTTTTCCTGAAACCAGATATTTATCTAATTTAAACTCTATATCAGGAAGTCGATTAGGTAGACTATCTAATATGTATTATTGTGCTGCAGTGAGGGGATTGTTAGAGAAAATGCGTATTTTCCTTCTATTAATTATCAAATGGCCAAACTATTACATATTGCAGGCATTTGGAGGATGTAAAGTAGCCTCTAATGTTTTCCACTAAATTTTCTCTGACTTTTCAGAACAGTGCTCTTAGAAGTATTGTTTTCATGTAGTGACTTAAAGGAAAACCTCTGTAGCATTTACCCCATCCTAGATCTTAAATATTGAGACGTTTAAGGTGATATATTTCATGATGTGTTTCTAGTCTGCCAGCTGCATGATCAGATTTTTAAGATGTTGGTTTTAAATATAATCATAATACTAGCCTCTCACACCCTGTAGAAATTTCATCTCTCCTGTTTTTCTCTCTCTCTCCAGTTCTCAAGAAAGTAAAGTTCTATGGAATAAGTCCTCAGGGAATCTCTTGATGGCACTAAATACCTAGGGTCTAAAGGGGGTTTCTGAAGTTGTTCACCGTTGCTGGTTTTTTCTTTCTATTCAGAGTCCTTTGTAACACTGCCATTAACTGACAACTTGCAACCTTCAGAAATCTCAGTTCCACATGAGCTTTCACTCTGAATCAGAATTTACCCTCTAATCTCAAATCGGCCAACTGAGATAAGACAAAAACTTTTAATTAGAATTTTAATATGTAATCCAAGCCATTTATAGATTACGCACAGAGGTGATCGTCTATGTATTTAAATAACTGTGTGGAGAACCTAGATAATGTTTAATTTGGTAGAGAGACTATTTTTAACTTTGCTGGAGTCGGGTTACCTGAAAGATTCCCAGAGAGTCTCTTAGAAGTTCTGTCAGCATGAGGTTTATTGTGTGAATGAATAACTGAATGTGTCCTGGGGGGAAATTATAAAAATTGGAATATTCTGTAATACAACGAAGGCATTCTGTTTTTCTTTCCCATTTCTTCCGGGAAGCCTAATTTCATGTCTCCAAGTTCAAACTCTGTGGATGAAAGGAGAGAAATACCCAGTGGTGTCCCAGGGGAATTAGCTTACCCCTTGCTACTGTTAATGAGTGGTGCCCCTAACCTCATGTGTTTATTCCTCAAAAACCCAGCACATGAAACAGTGTTGTTTTTTTTGTTTTTTGCTTTTGTTTTTTTTCTCTTTCCTTTCAAGAAACAGTTGGCACTTTATGTTGGACTTCTGCTTGACATGAATTATTTGGCAAATTGGGGACTGAGGTGTGAATTACAAACTTAGGGCTATGTAATAGGCTTCAGGGGTGTTCTAGGACAAAGCCATCCTAGTAGGGTTTTCACAAAGAACTTTATTGAGACAAAAATGGTCTTTTCTCCCACTCCTGAAACAACAAAAACATGTGTACCTTGCTAAAATACTGATCACGCACACACACACATGCACACGTTGCAGGAGTGTGTCCTCTGGTTTTTGTTTCCATGTGCACATGACTCATTAGTGTTGATAACCCTCTGCATATGCCTCCAGAAAATAATGGACCCCGACTGTGAGAACTGTCTGTGTTCAAACATGTTAAGAGCTGAATATTTAAAATCTGTTTGGCACACCAAGCTTGGTTTTTTTGAAGACAGCAGAAGTTGGACAGAAAGATCAAAAGAAAAAAAAAAAACAAAACGTAAAAGATAATGACATCTGGATGGGGCCTGGGTAATGCTCTCATTAAAGGTACTTACACCTAAGTCTTATCACATGCTCAGGAGCAAAGCTTAGATGCCCCTTTTAAACTGCAACATTAGAGGCAGTCGTGGGAGCTTTGCCTGTGAGCCGGAGCTGTCACCTCCCCTGTGATCCAGCTCAATTCTGTATGTGTACCTATAACCTATCTTACTTTCTTTTCTTGGATGGTCTTCTGCCATTTTGCTATTAAGATGGTCATGAAAAATTAGGTTATCCCTTAAGCTTACAAAGATATGCATGTTCTCTAGAATGGGTTTGAAAAGACTCTAGAGAAAACCGGCTACAGGATTCTTTTGTTTTGTTGCTGTTTCATAGTTGAAGATGAGCTGAGTAAGAAACCCTGTAGACTTCCTGCTCAGGTAGTCTTTGAACACCCTTCCTTTCTGAGCATAATAGAAGCTCTCCCTGAGGACAACACACAAGGTTGACTTCCAGGAGTCACCACGTCTAGCAGTGTTAACTTCTAAAAGAGTTCTATATTAATTGCACAGAGTTCTGGTTAAATTAGCATGCCTTGAACGGGTTTCAAAATGCTGGCATTAGAGACAGCGTGAAAGGAGGAAACTATTTGCTAAGTCATTTTCTTCTTTTTCTTTCTTTTTTTTTTAATAAGGTTTAGAAACGTGCAGTGTCTTATTTGTTTCCTAAAAACGTAAATAAAACAACCCTAGATATTTAGAAGAAGCTGCTGGGCAGTGCATAAACATATACTGCCTATCTCATTACCATTAACAGCCATGCATGGTTAAACCTCCCCCTATTGCTTTGAGTATTTGCCCTCTGGCTTTGTAAAGTGATGCTTGAGTGTGGGTTTTACTAAGGACCTTCATAACCATTTTATAGACTCGGCAGCCTACCTACTATATCAAAATATGCATACTGTTTCTTGGGTAAGTGTTAACAATTAATAAAATTGGTGTTCATTCTAGGAAAAAAAAAAAAAAAAAAAAGAGGACCTCCAAAGGGCTTTATATTGTCTTTGGAGGAGGGTGGAGTATAAGTCTATCTCTTATTTTAACTCAATGTGAAGCTACTTTT
Source organism: Sus scrofa (assembly GCF_054392235.1). Classification (NCBI taxonomy): domain Eukaryota; kingdom Metazoa; phylum Chordata; class Mammalia; order Artiodactyla; family Suidae; genus Sus; species Sus scrofa. Next base: position 93,514,520 of record NC_139387.1, on the reverse strand, counting down.
TCTCTTGCTTCTACCTTCCCTACCTTCTAATGGTGCTAAACAATCAAATGCAGAGCCCTTTGCCTTCTTTCAGACCTTAGAAGAAGAAAATTATTCAATTCATACACAAAGATGAAGGTTAGAATCTAGAATCCAGAAAGGTCTAGGAATTTAGAGAATCAGATGTACTCTCTGGATCTCGGGATCCATCAAGGAGAATCAGAACGAGTTATTTTTCTCTGAGCTTCCTGAATTTTGTTTTATGCTTTGGGCATAATTAGAACACCCGCGAGGCTTTGAGGAAGGGAGATGTTTGCAGGGGTGCTTCAGATGTCTAGTGGGGTCTAGAAAGAGGGAGACCAAAGAGACTCCAGCCCCTAGGAAAACAGAGGTCTAGTGGGGCAGCTTTTGTGTGGAATTCAGTGTGCCACACCCCTCTGCAAAATGTTGGGACCCCTTTGGCTCAGGTAACCCCATTCACGTTCTAGGGTGCTTTCAGCAACTCCGGTTTCCGTCTTCCCTTTGCAATCGGCTGTGCTGTTCATCTAGGACGTCAAGGTTTTCCTTTCCTCGCTAAGTCTTCCCTGTGTAATCTAATGCTTCGTTTCTTCCCAGAAAAATAAGATAGTTGCTCCAAATTCAGCATTTCAATAAGTCATGGAAAGTCCCTCTTTGCAAAAGATAGGGGATTAGTTCCTGCCATGAGCTCATCGGCATCATCTCCATTTATTTCTCAGGGGTGATGAGAAGACCTTTGCATTTGACCAAAAAGCACTAGTAAATAAGGAGTTAAAATGAAGGCAGGCTCGCTGGTTTGCTGAGATCTGTCAGAGTCTGACTGGCTGGCTACATATCTGTCTCTGGAACAATAGGTACCTGTATTCTGCACGGACTGCCGGGCAGCACTGACACTCTGGAGAAGGTCTGCCTCTGTGTGCGCTGCCCCGGTGAGAATCCCCAACGACAGCTCCACTTTCCAGTGGAGGAGGAAAAAAATCTCCGTCTACTCTCTTGATGAAGGACAGAGCTTTGATCATTTTTATTCAGGCTTGTTTTGGCCGGAGGTTTCAGGTTCTTAGTCTCAAATCAGCAGTCTCTCCCTTCCTCTCTCTCTTTCTCTCTCTCTCCCTCCCTCTCTCTCTCTCTCTCTCACACACACACCCACTCTCTCCCTCTCCCTTACTCTCTCACTCTCTCTCTCATTCCCCCTCATAGGTTGCATGCGAGCAGATGAATTCCACAGCTGGAACTGAGGCACAGAGCAATAAACACAGTGGAGCCCATCTCTGCCGTGGTGAGAGGGGGCATCAGAAGTGACAACAATGACAAGGACCCAAGGACCGTCCTTCTGACAAGTTTCAGGTAAGATTCTATTTATGCCCCAATTCTTGTATTTTTGCATCCTTGTGGTTGAAAGGGACATTGAGCTAGAAGGCAAGTGTCGAGAGGGAAATCTTTCCGTGAGTAGCATCTGCTGTCACTTGCCTGCAAACCTGTGTTCTCAGGGCTTTGTGTTACTGGAATCATCGGAGGTGAGGTGTGAGCGGGGCTGGGCAGAAGCATGAGTTGCTTTTTATGTCTGTCTGGTGACATTTATCATGCTGTATAAATTCCTATCTGGAAAAAATTCTGTTTGATGATAGTTAGCAATGTTTTGTGCAATATAGAGCATATGGCTGTGGAGAATTCAAGTGATGCTCTTTCATTCTTAATTTGTAATTATTTTTACACTCAACTGTACTGAGGTCAGAGAGTTTTAAAAATTAATGAGATTTCCTGTGGAGTTCAAATAGTAATGCCTACGTGAGCTGCCACAAAAAGATAAGCTGATGCTGGTATATTTTAAAGATAGACTTAACTGTCTTTTTTGAACATACTCCATTGGAAATATTTGGGTTTTCTATGGTTGAATGGATGCTTAAGTATGTGGGGATATTAGTCCTTAAAAAATTTTTTTTAATGACCTGGAGAAATTTTGTCAAAATTAGACTGTAGAAGATGAGTGTATTTTGTAGAAATAGTGCTAAAACTCAATCCATTTATTGTTATGGCATTGGAGAATAGCTTATACTTTCGAGGAAATGACAAATAACGAGTGAGACACATGCTAAGAAAAGCTGCAAATTGCTTTCATCTGAAGTAATAGAGAAAAATTCAGGAGATACTTAGGGTACAAAAATTGCTGGCACGAACAAAGAAGCAAGTATACCCATAGATGAGAATTCTTTGTCACAAAAATGAATCCAGGGCATGGATTTAGAAGGTTAAGTGATTTCCACAGTTCTTGGTGCCCCCACAAAATGGGTGAGTGCAGGCATTTTAAAACATACCGAAAACTTTCATTTCCCACAATTTAAAAACATTGTTTGTGTTCCTGATACAACACGTTGTTTAAAAGAGCGAGATTGGAAAGCAGTCTGAGTATACAGTAATGGGGCTCAAGATGCTTTTTATCCTGAGTCCCCCATTTACAAGACCCATTCTGAGCTTCCTGCGATATATTGTTATGTAAATACTGTGCAGCCAGGGAAAGCAGTACTATGGAGATTCAATTTACTTTGAAAGTTGTTCATTATAGCAGGGATGAATGTTATTTATTTGATGTGATTCAAAGGCTGGAAATGACTTTTTCATTGTGGCGCCTTTTGTAAGGGGTGCAGGGTGATCTAATCTTTTTAATTTTGGCTTTCACACCAGTGGAGATGAAAAGAGATCTGAACTCATTTATTGGTTGCTAGGTCTTTCTGGAGACCCAAGTCCTGTTCTTGGTTGCTATGGCCAGTCTGACCTCAATCTCTGTGGTTTGGGGGACTTAAGCAGCGTGGGTTTTTTTATTTTTGTATTTTGTGTGTGTGTGTATTGAGGAGCATGTACCTTGAATTATGTCCAAAATTGTAGCTGAACGTCTTTGTCTGCAAGTGATAAATGGTGGCGAACAATTCATCAGTTCTTACAAGTAAACACCGCTGTCCCACTAAAAATATGTTTTGTTCTGAGTTAATGGTATGGAACAAGGCAGCCTCCACACACAGCTATCTTTTATTGTAGAGGGGCCTCTGAAACTTGGAGCAAAGTGGAGGAAATTGGCATTCATTTTCGTGTCCATTAGCATTTCATTTGTGATTCGGACGATGCGGCTTTAGGTGGATTGAGGAGGAGAGGGTAGACCTTCCATTCCCTTGCTTTCTCTTTAGTGGGGGCTGCCTGTGAAACAGGCCTTCTTCCGATGCCTGGATTCTGCTAGGGTGCCGAGAAGTCAGGACTAGTTTCTCCTGCCCAGCTTTGCAACTGCCAAGAGCTGAGGCACCAATAGGTGGGTGTGCTGTGGCTCTGGCGCCTTCGGTCTCCTGCTGGTTCTCGGAGGGAAAGTTGTGTCTGTCATTGGTGACTCCCAGGAATGTTTGTGTGCTACTTAATGGTCCCTGGTCGTCCTTGCATTCTAGAACCTTGTTAAAAGGAGCCGTGGTGATTAAGAGGCTGTGGAGTATACAGCCGTGCTTAGCAGATGAGCCCTCGTACTTGTCCCCGTTCCCTTAAAAAACTGCTTAATTGATGCTGCGGGGAGCACACACTCTGATAATAAGACAATGATGACAGAATAGGTATCAGGAAAGGCTTTTATTGCTTATAAGCGCCATCGGCTTCCTTCCAAGAGAGATTGCTGCTTTGTGGTATAGTTTTTTCTTTTAATAGTAGTGTGCTAATGGTTTTTATTCTAACTCGGCCAGCACTGAGTGTCTCCAGGAAAAAGGGGTTCCATAAGAAGTGGCATCCTCCTCCAGTTGAAAGGTAAAAACTAAACATTTTTAAAAGCGCAATTTTCAAACCATTTCATGTACCTCTTGCCGGTAGCATTAGAAAACTCCTTTCTAAATGAAACTGTTTAAAATGTAAACTATTGTTCTTAACATAAAAGGTTTAAAGAAGAAACTATTTCAGGGAATTTTATTGTTAGTCATTTGCTAAAGATTGCCTAGCTTTTCTGAACAAAATAGGATCAGGTACCTTGTGTTTTACCTTCAGCCTGGAAAATAAGTAGACTTTATATTTTAGAGAAATGATCATTTGGGGATCAATAAAAATGATCTTTATTTTATGTAGACTTTATTTCTAGAACTGGCCGAAAAAACACAAAACAAAACAGGATTAGGTGATATGGATGGTCTCTTCTGGCTTAAAAACTCTTCAAAGAGTGCTAGTTTTCTGAAAAAAAAAAAAAAAATATATATATATAAGGATGCCTTTATTAGTATAATTGGACTAATTCATCTAATGTTTAGCTCTTTCATTGAACAGCAGTTAGAAGTTCTATGCCCTGTTGTATAGGTAATAATTGCGGTGGAGGTAATGTCCAAAAAATTGAATTTTGGAAGTATTTTTAAACTGCTGCTTTAGTGCTTTATTAAGAGTGAGGTTTTGCAAAGCTCAGTTGTGGCTGCTTAACTTGGGTTTCTTACCTAGATCTTCTTGAAGGTAATACTTTCTATGAGGGGTTAATTTCAGAAGAAATATTTAATTCCAGGTACCCGAAGACAAATATTCCCGGTATGTGGTATGTATCTATGTATGTATATGAATGTATTTTAATGTAAAATGTCCTATAAATTTTACATTGTGTTTTGCTTTGCTCTTATTTCAATGGATTTAAGTGAATGTTGGATAGCGCTCAATTTCCTGAAATGATTAAATTCAGTCTCTGAAGAATCTGGGGAAAAGGCCTGTAATGACATTTTGATGACTTTCATTTTAAGGTGTAATAGAAATTGAGTAAAATATTTTAATAGTTATTCTCTAATATCTCATTCCAAATACAATGTTTTTATTGCTCATTCTAGCTTACAATTTTCTGGTGATAATAATGTTAGCTGGTAATTGTTTCTTGCATAGAAACCATTTTCACCTTATGTAAAAGTATTTTAGAAAAGTCTTCATGAATTTATCTCAGCTGAAGCAATTATATTGAACTCTAGATAAAACAGTGAGCATTCCCAGATTCCTCCTGGTTTAATTTAGTACTTCCCTATAAGATTTAGCTTTATCGGAAAAGGAGGACTACTCCATATGATAGTTTGTGATTCAAAGAAGAAAAACAAAGAGTCATGTAAGTCAGGGCAGACTGAGAGAACAGAAGGAATAAATGCTATTGCTACCCATTCTCACAAAAGTGGCTTGGCTTTTCTTCCAGATATCCTGTATGTTTTAAAATTTTAGAATGTACTAAAGTGTGTGTATAAATACGCAGTTATTGTATCTATCTTTATTGAACAGATACATGCAGATGTGTAAACTTAATTTGATTGCTGCTAATGGTACCAGAAATATCTTTGTTTCTCAATTCTTTTGGGAGATGTAGACACAAGTAAAGTTAATCACATAGCTTTTAAAGAATCAAATCTTTTGGGAAGTGGAGTTGTGACATATTAGATCAATTTTCACGTACGTCAAAATGAAATCCTTAAATCAGTTTTTCTGTGTATGTTACACAAAGCCATTAGCTTCCAAATTGCGTTCTAAATACTAATTAGAAAAATTTTATGCAATTTGACTTGATTGTAGTGAATATTTGAAGTCAATAGAATATTATTGCTGCATTAGCATGCCATCAGTGCATTTTTTAATAAGAGTAAAATTAAATTCTAGTATCAGGTTATTCTCCTCCCCTAATGTGTTTACTAAATTTCTCCAAGTTTGCTTTCTTTTTGTAATTAACATTCCTTTCCAAATACCAGTGCTGCCCAGTAATCGGTTACTCTTAGTTTCTTTCTGCCACCTATAATTTTGTTTTTTGTCTTTTTGGTGTACCATTATTCTTACCTGTCACCTGGAAAGTTGTATTGACTTTGAAGCTGTTTATCTGACCTATTTGTCTGAGTTTGGGGTTTAAAAAAAAAAGCAAACTTGTTTTATTAGACATTGTGTATAAAGTGCTGAAAGATTTGAGCTGGCCTTGGGATGTTGTTCAAGGGCTTGATATTAGGATGTAGGATTTTCCCAGTAGTGGCAACTTACTTGCGTAATTCAATAACATCTTTCCTTTATCTGTTAGATTATTTTCCACAAAATAGTGTGCCAAGTGGTAAACCTCAAATTACACTGAGCATCATCTAAAAAATTTATTTTAGACAAAGAACTGGCAGGGGAGGCGGGGCTCTTAGAGAGCTAATGGATTTGCCCCAAGTTACCACCCTAGCATGTTGACAAGGACACATGGTAGTTTTATCTACTGGTATTTTGTGTTTAATCACCTCCAAGATCCAATAGCAGGTTTTAATTTGCACAGCTATCACTCAGATACTTTTGTTTAAATGATACCAGAGTGATTTAAGAAAACAAAATTTTGGCTAAAAGGCCTAATTATATATATATATATATATATATATATATATATATATATATATATATATAATCTGCTCTAGCCCTCAGTAATAATTAGCTGAAACATTGAGAATTTGTTCAGATTTTAACATGTGAAAGTGTAATTTGCTTAATGGTGTTTATAAATTTTTTTTATCAAAAGATGGCCTATATAGACTTACAATGACCCCAAGTCCTTCTAAAGATGCTAGACTTTATGATCCCACACCATATGGTGAACAGAAGCTTTTTACATTATTAATAATATCTCTAAGCCATTATTTACATTCTTAATGTTGCTTTGCATTATTATTTAAGCACGATGTACTTGTGATGCATAAATCCTTGAATTTCCTGTCTTTTTCACAGTCCAAAAGCAAAGACTGAAATATACCATAAGGCTAGGAGTGTCCTTAGAGAAAGGAAGACAAGGTAGCTTACCATGGTCAGGAACATCTGGTGTGTAGTTAATTATCACAGCCTCAAGGGTTTTAACATAGTTTACTGCAGGCATCTTTGAAAATATTGGATTTTCAGAAAATACTTAAAGAATTCAATTTGCTAGAAATCTGAAACATGGACATCTAATAAATTATAAAGATGTCTTTCCATATGGATTTAGAAAATAGTCATTTGTTCATTCGACAAACACTTATTCGGGACCTACCCCAGGCCAGACACTCTTCTCGTAGCTCTTAATTTAATATTCACCATTGATTCAATATTCATTATTTGCCTCGTTTGCATGTATAGGAGTCTCACCAGCTATTCATACATCATCAGTTAATCACATCACAATCCATATTATTTTGGCACTTGTATTTCTCATGGTTTAAAATATATTCTAGGCATAAACACTGATTTAGAAGAATGTATTGGCAAAACAGTCACAATGAGTTTTAATAATTCATTGATATTCAGGCCCACGATGCCACAGACACTTTGTTGGCTTTATTGTTACTTATACTATTTTAAGGGAACTTTAATTCTAATTATTAACGGCTAACACTTATTTTCTCTGTGCCAATCATTGTGCTTAGCTCTTTACCTTTGTTCTTTCAATTACATTGTGAGAAAGATGGTATCACTGTCCCCACTTGTGGATGAGGAAGTGGAGACTTTAAGAAGTTAAGTACCACCCTGGAGGTTACAGAGCTAGTTTAAGCAGCTGAGGTGACTTAAACCCAGGTCTTTCAGGCCCTAGTCATTCAACAACTATCATTGAGCATTTGCTCAAGAGGTTTAGAAAAAAGCTGTGGATACAACAGGCAAGTCCGTGCCCTTAGACAGGGACTCAAAGGCACTTTGATGCTTTCATTGCGTCATTTCCCTTTGCATATGTGTTCCCTAGAGCCAATAGGATAATGTTTTAAAAGTTCCAAACTTCTTCAGCCTTCTCTCCATTTGGCTTGAGTCTTTCTTTCTGATTTCAGTATTGCCTATTTCTAAACAGGAATTTTCTGCAATAGGCTGATCTGCTCATTGCCCCCACAGTTTGCCTATATTTCCTCTGATAATTCCTGCACCTGAAACACTTTTGCTATTGCTTTCTCAATGCCTTCCATGGTTGTTGTGAAGCCTGTCTCCAAAACAAAGCCCTAAAATTCTTTTATTTATGTTGACATTTGACGTGGGACATTTGCAACAGCTAAGGCCAGTTGGGATTATTTCACACGTTTCCTATGTCCTGACTGTTTCCATGTTTGTGGATATGCCCAACTGATGTGTTGACAAAAAGTTCAGAGAACCATCAGTAAAATAAGAAAGTAAAAAAGCTAACACTGAAGGGCTTGGAAGCAAGAGCCTTGCTGCCTGGTACAGCACCTGGCATAGATCATACGGTTACTATACATTTGAGGCTGGGATAAGGGGAAGAGAGGACCAAAGGAGGGAGAGATTGACAACAGAAGGAGAGTTCACAGAGAAAAAGAAACTAGCATCCCTAAATTTATAGCCCAAGGCCTTCAAAGGTCTTTAACTATTGAATGAGGGTCAAGGGTCCTATTGAGGAAAATATTAGATTTACATAGTAATCTTTACTTTCAAATATGTTTTTGCTTTTTCTGAGAATAAATTGTCACTCTTATCAATATTAATACATTCAGTATATAATGAACTTTCTGATGTTTCTAAGAGAAAGCACAGTTGTGTTCTGTCTGTGTATGTTTCCATCGCTACTTAGGCCCACTGTGCAGAAGCTGCTGACCAACCCTCCTCGAAAAAGAGCCATTCTCGTAACCATCATAAAGTTTCCTTAGTTAAAACTTCATGTTGGATATTTTTTTCAATAAAATTTAAATTCAGCATTCAAAATCCTGGTTCAAATCTCCTATGTCAACAAGCTGCTCTTATGGTTAATTTTCTTTATATTTTTTTACCTAGTTGTACTCAAAAAAAGTAGCCTTGAAATCTCAAGAGACATTCATATGTCTATATTTTTATAGATTCTCAACTCAGTGTTTCAGGTAGGAAGTTTGCTTCATAGAAAAATCCAGGTGAATATTTTTTAAAGGCTACCTGATCTGACCTCTGCCATGGAGCTATGTTGCCGACTGTAAGAGCCATGATGTGTATATATAGATATGAATACAGGGCTCACTTCAAGGAGGTATTGCTAATGCATAATCCATGTGTACCACATCCTGATGGTGTGAAGCAAGCTGGAACCAGTGAACATGGCAGTCTACGCACACCCTCTGATTTATAGGGAGGGCCTCTGATGAAGCAGTCCCATTCATTGGGCATCCCTGCCTGCTAGTTGAGATAAGTGAGGATGAAGTTTCCCATGAGGCTTTTTATCTATATCCTGCTTTTAAGAAACAAGGAATATTTCTGCAGTACCAGTTACTGTAATAGTAGCAGCTAAACAGCCCCTAAGAGTTCCGAAAATAAAACTGTGTCCCAAATGCTTATCTATTTATCACATGCTGTGTTGATGTTGGTAAAATGCAAAGGATAGGCTTGTTTCCCCTTTAACCCTAATTTTCTTTGGTCCTTTCATTTTGACACTAATTTCAGGCATGGACCTTGGCACTTAGCTGCAGTGTGTAATTGTTGGTATCTCGCTGCCACCTGGGTGCACAATGGAGAACAATATTTAGCCCCTGTGATTTGCCATAAGAACACACCACATGCAGTTGGAAAGGGAAATATTTAATCAGCCAGGTTTCTCCATGCATTTCCAATCATTTGAGTCCTTTGAAGATTTTATTTGCTCTAAATTAACTGCTTGTTTTGTCATTGCTCAGGTAAAACCGTTGGATCCCCCTTGAATTCATACTGTATAAATTTGGGGACATTCCATATCAATTTGAATGTATAATCAAAAAGATATTTTAAAATATGCTAAGTTAATAAGTCATTTTGGTCAAAAGATTTTTTTTCAAAGTTCCTTGAGTCCTCTGTTCTGTTGTGGGCTCTGGACTTAATATGTGAAAGGCTCAACGTGACGCACGAATAATACCATTCCATTTTTAGGCACGTTGTGTGATGATGCTGTTGATCTTTAGAAGAAATTCCATTTGGTGACATTTACAAAAATAGTTTCACGTTAGCAGCTTTTAATTTTAATTTTTAAAAAATAACCAGAATGATATAACTTGCAAGTGACAAGAAAGTCACCTAGGAAGTGTGTAAACTTACATAATGAACACACGAAACATACCTGGCCTCCCATCTGATGTTGTGCTTATATGTAGTCCAGGGATACTGTTTTGACAAGTGGAAAATGGTATAAGAGTAGAATTACCTGTTTAAATAGGCACAATATCATCTTAAAGATTGAGATCTATTTTTGCAAGGCTGGTGCTTTCAAAGTGCTGGAAAGATTTGAATCCAGAGTTTAGTCTTCATTGTAACTTTAATCCTGCTAATATAGTGCAGTGCCATGCAATCCAGTCCACTGCATTTCACCCAGTTGCTCACTGAATTTCTAATATTTATGACCATTTTAACCTCCTGTATTTCATTATGTCTTTAATGGTTTCACATTATATTTTATTTTCTTGGTCGGGCAGATACAATAGGAAATGTCAGTACATATGGCAAAGAATCTCTGGTTCTTTACTACAAAACAAAATACTTTAAAAAGTTCGGAATTGCTGTGTGGTTCAGGGCATTTTTTTTTTTCCATTCCAAGCTAGGTAAAAGATGGTACAGAATACGATCTTTCTAACAAAATGCTCTCTCTTTTATCAATAATCATAATTATTGTCATATATTTGGGAAGAATTCAAATCATTTATTTACTCAGTTATTCAATTGGCTTTTTTCCCTAATTATCTTGTCTGACCATTGTTGCTAAAGGCACTGTGGAGGATTTTATAAAAGGAGAAAATGTGATCTTTCCCTCATCAACTATGGTATAATTGGAGAAAGAAAAAGAACTCTAAAGAACTAATTGGATAATATAATAAAATTACTCTTAGTAATCACGCTTCAGCACTGTGAAGGGAGAAGCTATTTTCCCACAGGTGGAAAACAGTATTAACAATCAACTATAGCTTTTTGGCTCAGAATATTGTTTCAGATTATTTGTTGTGAGAACAATAATGAGAACATTTAGAATAAAGGCTAGTTCTTGAAAATAGGTTTTACAATTTTCAATTGATTTCATCAGCCAAAAAAAAAAAAAAAATTCATTTCACGAAGACTTAAAAAAAAATTTAGCCGAAATAGCTTAGCTGGGAGAGTGTTAGACTGAAAAAAAATTAACTGTGTTGCATGGTTAGTCATTAATCCAACTGTCCAAAACTTTAAAATGCCTTATTTTAATTGATGAATTATAATAAAATACGTGGGTGTTGGGGAGAAGGGGGTGAAGTTTACTCTATTTCCAAAAACTGTATTCCTAAATTATATTTCCAGATATTGGACACAAATGTAAATTGAAATATATTTTTAAATACTTCAACTTCCTTGCTATTTTGAGAAGACAGGCTAACACATTCTATGAAATGGAAAACTTTTCAAAGCTGTCTTTAACAACTTCCCTGGATGTATAAAGCCCTGCCCATAGCTTTGCTCTCTTGACAGAAATGTTACACCATTCACCCACGTAGATAAAAACACGATTCCAGATAAAACCTAATGTCAAGTGAAAAACTTTGGGATTGGTTCAACTTAGTTTCTATCTCAAATATAAAATTTCACGATTTTCAGGAAAAACAACTTTTTTTTTGGTATCTGGATTATCATTTTCCAAAGCCAAAGATTAGTCAGCCAAAAATTTTAAAAACTTTACTTAGCAAGCCTTGAAGTGTTTACCTTTATTTACATTGACAGCTGTATTGAAAAGCACAGTAATAACTTAAGTACTCTTTTATTTTGAAGAGTTTGTATTTTGTAGCCATAGAAGAGCCTGTTTTCTCTGCTCAGGAAAGGGAAGAATGGGGTAGAAAACTGCACAGCCCAGACCTACCAGACATTTCCTATGGACAGTGTATGGCCTCCACTCAGCAGAAGAAGGCAAATGTCCTGTTTTAAGAGGCCGGGGTGGGGGACAAAGAACAGATTCTCCTGGGTCTGCTTGCCTGGGAATGGACTTATCCTTGACACGTCATGGAAGGATCAGACAGAAGGCTACTTACTGAGACGCACTGGGAAACTAGACAGGAGCATCCTCTCTAGAATGTAACAGTTCTCGATTCTCAGGGTCTTTGGGAAGCAGGGCTCACCACCTACCTGTCTAAACAGGTGCTGAGAGCAGAGACACGACACACCTCCCTGCGACGGACTTGTGAATGCTTCCACTGCCCCCAAATATGGAACCCCCCCAACTGCCGTCTGCTCTGAGCTCCATTTCGTTTTGACAGCCACTTGCAGTAGGCACTTTTAACTCCATGCACTGTAAAAGGTATGGTTGAAAAATTCTTCAGTAGGATTTCTCTCTACCCCCCAAGTAGGACCTGGGACATGAAGATTAGAGACTTAGAGACATTTTATCTAGCCTACCTCTCAATTTACACATTTAGGCTCACACCCTTTGAAGAAAAATCAAACAAACAAAAACCTTGAGAAGGCCAAAGTATTCTACATCAGGCAATATGGAAAATGGTGAAATTTGTGAATTGCAAAAGATAAAAGAAAAATATTTAGGGAAAAAAGAGATCAAATTTTTGTTGAGTTACAGATTCACCAATTCTCAGTTTCATTTTCACTTGCTGGATCACGAAGCCATTGTCTTCCCCAAATGTAAATTTAGCATCACACCCCTAAAAGTAAGTACGTTTAGCTTGGGCATCATCACTGTGTTCACTTTTTCAGGGGGCAGCACACCTCTTCCATCCCCGGCATGCTCACTCTTCATAATTTCACTTTGGCATAACTTGCTCATTGTCACTCAGTTTTTCCTCTCAATAAAATAGCCAAATTATTTTGATGAATGGTGCTTCTCATGACCAACACAGCTTTTAATGTTTCATCTGGAGATACTTAAATGAGAAATTACTGTATCAGTGTCCCGGAGCACAGAGCCTTTTCTTGCACCTGTGGTGAATCCACATCTTGTTAGTGATCTACAGGTGTCAGACTTTCAGATTCATGTTCATTTTTTAGACTGTATTGACCAGTCATAGTTTTAGTCATTTTCACATTTGAGTTTAGTGCTCTGTGATTTGAGGACCTTGAATGGTTTTTGCAAGTCTAATATTCTAATATATGAATACACACTTTGGAAGAAAGGGTAATTGGGACACAGGCATCTTTGAGTGAGCATCAGGGTAGCATTTGGAGAATCTTCTCAGCTGATGTCTCCTTTTCTGGTCACTTTGGGGCTCTCAGTTAAGCAGCAGCCTTTGAGGCAGGAAAGATAGAGTCTTTGAAATCAAACCAAGTTAGATCAAATCCCAGACCTGCTATTGTCTTGCATCAACCTCTGTGAAACACAGTTTCTTCCTCTGCAAAATCAGGATTATCACACACACTTTACTAACATTCCTTGACCATTTCCTGCTTGCCAGGCCTCAGAGCCACGTGGCTGTAAGGCAAGTACTATTATTATCCAGTTTACAAATTACCACGCCGAGACTTGGAGAGGTAAAGAAAACGCACTTAAGCATACGTGTTTGTGAAGTTTCAGGGCCTCTTGTTGGTTCTTTTATTTCTGTAAAATTTGTTTTTAGGAAAAGAAATTCAGGGCCAAAAGGTACGTACAAGATAAATTTAGTTAATTTTCAAAATGTTACTTAGCGTCAAGCGCCGGATGGTGGAAAGCGATGTTAAAGCAGTAACTTGTATTTCCCCATGTTGCTGCCTTGCGGACTGAGGCCGTTTGAGAGTGCGCTTTCTAAGGGGTCGTGGAGAGCTGTGGGCTGCTTTGTGCTTTTCTTCGTGAAGATGGTGGTGGGGCTCTCATCCTGATGAGCACAACTCCTTTTCAGTAAAGAGTCTAGATAAATGGCTGTTCCATCGAATTGAATGCTAGTCCACATGGCCATTGTTATGCCCTCGATGAGGAGTGGATGCCTTTTCCAGAAGAGCTTGACGTTCTCAGGGAGGGGTTTCATGACCTTGAAGAACTGGCTACCTGTGATTTGATTCTTGATAAAGAAAAAATGAGAATTGTTTACTAGAAATTTAAGACTTTTCTTCTCTTGTGGCTTCGTTTGCTGCCCATTCCCCATGTGCAAGACACTGCCAACTTTGGTTTCTTCTCTTGCCTCATCTGCAGGCTCTTGAAGTCTGTGGGATGCCCAAGTGTGTATAGAAACAGGAAATAGCACAGTCCCTTTGGTTAAGAATAACACGTCAGTTTTCTTTCCTTGCTTTTGTGTGCTCTCTGGAGCTCACCCATGCATGATGTTCCAGTTGACTTCAAAGACAAGTCTGTGGTTGGATTAGCTCCACGGGACCGGGAGCAAGGTAAGAACAGGCTTAGTGCTTTCAAAGCCCCCACTGGGGAGCTGATAGAGCCAAGCTATGTGGTTACCAGGACAACTCGTTCATTGTGTCCCCCTGGAAGAACAGGTAAATTTGCATAATGCTTTCTATATTATTGTTACTACTAAAATTATTTTTTAAATGATGACTGGACAGTACCCTAAAATGGTTGACTTACAGCTGTATAAGTCCTGCACTTGGGGAGTTTCGTGCCTAATAAAGCAGGCATTATAAATTTGGAATGAGATAATACCACTAAAGTTATGAAGGTATAAAACATGCAAATCATAGGATGATTTTAGGTTTTAAAAAAGGAAGGGCATAGCAAGTTGTGTGGGCTTGAGACATTGCATCTTAGGTATGTTCATTTCCCAGACATTGCCAGCCAAAGTAATCTTTCTTACAGAAGACTAAAACCAGGCATTTCTGAGGGAAGGAAGGAAAAAGGCTGGACGTCTTGAAGGCATCATCAGAACCTTACTTTGGGAGAAGGCTTAGTAATGAAAGAGGAATGGTTGGAAGCCCTGGGCATGGAGGTGACTTGCTGGAGGAGAATATGGTAGACTGGAGAGGGTTAAGAGACAGAGCAGATAGGGCAAAGTGAGCTTTCCCCATGGACTGTGAACCTAGAAGAGCCTGCAGGATAAAGTGTCAATGAGGAGGAAGTGGAAGTGATGGGGTCCATGGGAAAATAAAGGAAGCAGCCCCAGTGTTCTACTGTGTGGTTATTGACCATAGGCTTTCTTAGGAAGTTTCAGAGCCATGTAAAGGCAGATGGAAAGTCTTAATTTTCAGAAATCAGAGGACCAGACAGAAGAGGCCACAATAATTCAGGTGAATGACTGCCAGGTCCTTCCCTGAGACTGTAGGTGTGAGGTGAGGGGAAAAAAAAAAAAAGCCATAAAGTTAATAGATGCGAAGGAAATAATCAACAGAAAAGCAACAGCCTTGACAAAACCCAACACCGTGGAAGAAGGACTCAGAAACAGTAAGGGATAGGAAGGAATTAAAAATTGTTTGAAGGTTTTTGCTTATTTGATGGAGGAATTACAGGTAGAGCCAGACTCAGTGAGGGTATAGAGTAAATTCTAGACAGAGGACCAAACATACTCATTGCATGGTTTTCCTTCTGAATCTGGAATGAAGAAAGAGAAAAAGGCTGTTTCTTTACACTTTGATTTATACCATTCATTTTAAATCCAGGATCACAGAGTATTAACATCTACTAACATGTGGAAGTTACATGAAGCTAAAAGCACCTTTTAATCCCCTGGCTCCCACACGCTGGAGTTCTTTGAGCCCATTTCATTCAGCATTGTTTCGGGAGACACGGCGGAGAGAAACTGCTGTCTGTGTGGTAACCAAAGGCAGAGACTTTGTATTACTGAACCTCAGATTGAATCTTGACTGTGGTTCTGTTCTAGTGAATAGAGCAGAAACAGAAATGAATCACTTGTCTCCAGAAATTGTCATTCTGACTTTGCTTTTGGAGACACTGGCATGTGTACTGTGGCTGGAACAATTCTGCTTTGATTTGTTGTCAAATACTTGATATTGGCCTTTGAAAGAGAAGGAAAATATTGTGTGATTCAAATGGGCTTTTCATTTGAAAAAAGAAGACTGTGGATAAACTCTCTCTTCTAATTATTACCAGTAGGTATTCCTCTCCCGAGATATATGCCATCATTTTATGACCTTGGAACTGCTCAATATTTGTTTCAGCATTCACAGAGCATTTTTTTTTTGTCTTTTTAGGGCCCCACCTGCAGCATATGGAGGTTCCCAGGCTAGGGGTCGAATTGGCGCTGTCGCCGCCAGCCTACGCCACAGCCACAGCAACGCTTTAACCCGCTGAGCAAGGCCAGGGATTGAACCTGCATCCTCATGGATACTAGACAGATTCTTTCTGCTGTGCCACAATGGGAACTCTTCACAGAGCATTTTTGTATATAATATCCTAAATCTTAGGAAATATAACAGGAGTTTTAGTCTAGCTGGAAATTCTGGAAGAGAAAATTATCAGGTAGAAGCCCCTCATGTCAAAGTTACTATGAAGGCTGAACCTGGAGGAAGGATTTTGAAGGTCAAGAAGGCTAGGTAGTGACAAAGCCAGGAGAATTTCAATTCTCTTTGTATCCAGATGAGCCTCTTTTTACGCCCTGCTGTCCCTTCCAAGTGTAGGAGATTCTAAATGGTTAAAAACTAGTTGCACATATAATTGCCACTGACCAGTAAATCATATCTCACATTTGATGTCTCCTAATGTGACCACACACCTTATCACAAAAGCATTATTCCAAAACAAAGCATAAGCACTCAAGTCATGATTGATAGGGTTTAAATAGGAATTAAGGAAGATTTAAAAAAAAAAAAACTAATTATTTAAGAAAAAAATCATATTTTCTCTGATTTCCTCAGGAGATATAGTAAGAGAGTTAGGGGTCTACCGCTATGTCATTCCATGTTTGCTCGCTCAAGAGCCCGCCCTCTTAGGATGAGGGCTGATTGCCCAGAAAGTTTGTCAAATGTAAACGTGGTCGAAGAGTAGAAAGGCCAGAGGAAGAGAAAGGAAGGGGGATGGAGCAGCCGTTGACCAAGCCCCAGCTGAGCTTGCCGTGGTCTGGGTGGCCCAGACTCAGACATGGAGGGTCATCTCTTCAGGCGTCTTTTCCTGTCCTAAAAGTGCTCTCCTTGCTTTTGGTCCCTGTCCGTCTTCATTCCCATCTCTCTCCTCCCCATCCTACTCAAACCTCTTGAAAATTTGGTCTGGATGTGCTTTGCACCCTGCCTTGTCTCCACTTTAGAGTTCCCAGTCTCTGATACCTTCTTTCACTTCCCAACTGAGCGAATGGTTCTTGGATTGCTAAATCCAGTGGGTTTGGGAGTCTTTCCTGGACCTCTCTGTGCTCTCGGCCCCACTGATCGCTCCCTCCTCCTTCAAGTTCGCTGCTCTCCTGTCTTCCAGGCATCATACTCGCCCTGATCATCCTCCTCTACGTCTCTTCTCTGTCTCTTTCATGGCCTTCTCGTCTTCCTCTTCCCCAGGGGTCATCCTCAGCCCATTGCTTTTCTCACCCCCTACGCTTTCTTTTTGCACATTCGTCCATTGTCACAGTTTACAATTGCTCATAAATTTTAAATGCAGTTTGAATCTCCTTCCTGCAGTTCAGATTCAAATATCCAACATCCTGAACGGCCCATCAGGCACCCAACCCAGCATGTATTAACCTGTTGTTGTTTAAACAACCTCCTCATTGTTCCCATAACCTGGTTTTTCCATCCGTGCTCTCTGCAGAGTTTTGGGGAACTGCTATCACCTCATTCGCCCAAACTGCAAACCCAAGGGTAGTTTTTGGCTTCTCATGTCCCACTTCTGTTGTTTTTCACATCAAACCCATTACCAGGACCTGCTAATCCTCCATTCTAAATAGTTCTTGAACCCAACTCTACTGCTCATCATTAATACCGTTATAGCTCAGACCTGCTGCCACTTGCTGTGTCCTGCTAGGTCATCTGCAGCATTTGAATGGCCTTTCCTACACCAACCTTGTCACCATCGAATCCATCTTACATATAACCCAAAGTCAACCTGCCACTTGCAAGCTTAAAGCCCTCTTGTGTTTTCCTGCCCTGCTGGATAAATCCCCAAATAGTCCTATCTTAAATTCTACCCTTAAAATGCTACTTCCTGCCTCTCTCTAGTCTTATCTCTAACAATTTCCTGTTTTAAACGGCTGTCCAGCAGCACACAAGAGCTGGGGAGTCCACATATAATCCATATCATTTCTTTGCTTTTGCAGACTCCCCAGCCTCTAAGTCTCTCCTCCTCTTCCCTGGTCACTCTTCATCTTCCTATAGGCAACACAAGTGTGTCCCCTCCTCCAAGAACCTTTCCTTTATGTGTCTTGTCCATCCTTCATCCCAACTGTCCTTATCAATACTCCGTGCATACTCCAGTGATTGAATTAACTGTCATTTTCTAATTTGTATTTTCGTGAGCTGTACGGCCCACTGATAGCTGTTAACAGCTTGTTAGCTACTTATTTCCTTCACTAAATTCGGATGTCTTTGGGAAAGAATTTGGTACAGACATAGAACAACCTTTGTTAGTTCCACTGCTGACAGTTGAGTTAGGAGGCTGTCTGTGTGTGTGTGTGTGTGTGTGTGAGTGTGTGTGTGTATAAAAGGATATATACATATATATAATATATATATAATATAGTGTTTTTAATCTTGCCTTTCCTTCGAAACAGTAACTGAGTCGCAAATATACAGGTGTCTTTACCCTCTCTCACAACATCCACAGTTCACCTATATTTTACCACCAAAAAGAAGCTGAAATTTAAAAAGAAATTTAAAAAGAAATTTAAAAAGTTGTTGGCTTGCACGGAACACCACGTATCATGTAGAAATATCACAAGAGTCTTTTTTTCTCAATTTCCAGATCAACCCTTTTAACTTTTATGGTATTTCTTCTCTGATTTTTTTTTTTAAACACTTAAAGGGATATTTTATGTGACCTTTATTCAGTCACATGCCTAAAACATGGATTTTCAGTTACCATGTCAGAGAAATCATTTTAAAGCTTTATTTGTCCGTATTTCAGATATATGATTTTTCATACCAAGAGGTAATTATGCTGAGCTTTGCTGTCCCCCAAAATATGGCAAATGCTGTTTTCTCAGGCAGAAGAAGTGAGGTTTATTTTTTGTTAATGAAGTGCCAGACAAGCTGAGCCAACTTGCCCGGCATGATTAAATTGGAGCATCTTTGGCAGTTAGCAGAGTAGCTCTATCCATGCGAATGTTTTGTAAAAATTTATCTTAAGCAATTTTTTTTTTTTTTTTTTGCCAGATTCTTTTCAGGATAAAGTTGAGACATTCAGCAATTGGGGCAGTTTTCACAACATCATAAACATTTCTAAAGACTGGTCAAATAAGTTCTATTATTGTCTTAATTATTCAGCTCCAGTCTTTCTTCCCCTCCCCCCACCCCCCCCAGAGGCACCAGAGCTTCAGCATTTGTCCCATATGGGTGTGAAGGAAGTGGCAGAGTTCAGATTTAGAAGCATGGCTTGTAAAGTCACTTCATTTCCAATTTACATTTCCTCTACTTATGCTTTATAATGCTATTTGTTCACTATCTTTTTTTTTTGTTCTTCCTGGTATCAGAGAGAGAACAAACACACATTTCTTAAGAATTCACTCTTAGAATATCCTACAGAAATAGATTCCCGAAAAAAAACACACCAAAAGTGGAAAAATAGACAAATGGGTACATTCTGTGTTTTAAACATACCATCCAATTTTATTTAATATGTTTTCTATTGTGTCGACTCACCTCTTCTGTCGTAGCTCAAAAGCAGCCATAGGGGAGCAGTGACTTTGTTCCGGGGAAACTTGATTTACACGAATAGGTGGCAGGCTGGACTTGGCCCGCGGGTCATAGTCTGCCACCTCTCTGTTTAACTCATCACTTCTATTAGTGTTATTTTTTAAAGTCATAGACATAAAGATTAATCCTTACTTCAGTAATGAATAAAAATTTAGGTTATATCAAAGACAAACAGGAATTCTTCAAAGCTGTTAAAAAGGATTCATTTTTAAGGTTTTTTTTTTAGAATTGAAGTTATGGCTTTCACAATGGTCAGTTTCTTGAGGAGAGTGAATAGATAATTCATCATAGGCTCCCACCTTGACCAGAGCTCGTGGTAGAGGCGTATTTTAACACCAACATGTGATTAAGGCCAACTCCTAAGTCAAGTTGCTCATATTGTAGACAAACTATGAGACCCAATTTTTAAGATTCTTTGTTCTTTGTGCTCTGTTACTTCAAAGGATCCCAGAGTAGCTGCATTGATAATGGGATAAAGAATGGAGCCTTTGGCAGTGAGGAAGCTTTATGTGCTTCCCCCGAGGCTGTGTTCTAAAGCTTGTGGGGTCTTCTGTGGTAAGCATGTAGGGATAGGTTTGTGATAAGTAAGATATGTGTTCTTTCACTAGTGCTTCAAATCTGTTTCGTTACAAACAGGAAGAAAAACACTTCTGGCTGTGAACATGGGCTGACGGTGGATTTACTAGTATTTTCGACTCCTTAGATTTGAGGTTATCATGGACTAGTGTCCTGGGTGAAGCTTTGAAAGTACTCGTGACCTGTAAATGGCCATATGTTGGAAAAGGTGCTACTTGGCAATTAAAAACATCTCTTCTGTGGAACTCTGTGACCACCACAGTAGGCTCCATTACAGAGTACCCGAAATATATATCTTAACCATTCCAGGCTAGCGGGTGTAAATCTCCCTCGTTCTTTTATGGAAGTACTGCCCGTTATAAAACCACTTTATGCTTTTCTTCCCCCCGCCCCCCATAAACACTGTGC
The DNA here is from genome assembly GCF_054392235.1 of Sus scrofa. Taxonomy (NCBI): domain Eukaryota; kingdom Metazoa; phylum Chordata; class Mammalia; order Artiodactyla; family Suidae; genus Sus; species Sus scrofa. The sequence continues at coordinate 93,493,931 of NC_139387.1, read as the reverse complement.
GGTGCTTACGGTAGTATTCCAAAGATGCTTATGGTAATTAATTAAGGAGGTGAAAAACATCCTTCCCATGGCGGGGAAATGAATATCAACTTTTATTAATCTAGTTTTAATTGGTTCGAGGATGATTGCGGATAGCCTTGTGCCAAATGTGTCCTTGATTCTTACTGTGGCATATTTTTTGCATAACTGTGCGTTTATAATTACACAGCTATAAGGGCCCATGCCTGCACACACGCACATGCACATATGCAGATTAATTAATTTCAAGGAGACAATTCCGATGGCCACGCTCAGAATGGAGATCATTATGGCATATGTCTGCCTCTTGTGACAGGGGCGTCCTAACAGATAGAGTTGAGCCTCAGAATAGTCTACCATCCTACAATAATTGCTGTATGCTTTTAGCCCCATTAAAAAAGCGCATCTTTAACCTTCTGTAAGAAACATCTATACCTTACTATTCAGAGACAGCTATTTTTAAAGTTTCCAAATTCACTTACAGCTGTTCTCTGCAAGGTCTTCCCGTCTAGTCCAGCAGCGTCCAACTGTGTCCAAACCAAAGGAAACACGAAGAGACTCTCTGTCCCTCACGGTGGCTGAGAGATGAGTTAAGAAAGCAAGAATTGGATGATGGGGGAGTAAACGTGCCATCATTTGAAAAAGAACTCTTTTCCTTTAAGCTATATATAACTTATCCATTGTAAACTGAGTAAGGCTGTTAATAGTAATGATTAAAACAACAACTGACCCTACATTTGTCTGTGCCAGTAACCTACAAAGTCTTCCTCAAACTTGAATTCACTTCATCTTTTTGACAGTCCTATCAATTAGGACAGAGCTGATTATTTCCTCCCTATTCCCACCTCTGCAGTTACTTCCAGCTGCTCTTTCCAAACCTGGTGCCCCAGATTTGGAGTAGACCTCTCGCCTTGAACACCGCCAGGAGGCATTGTGTTTGGGCAACATGTTTGGTGATCCATTATGAGGCTGAAGCACTACCTACTGCGCTACTGAGTCACCTAGCTGATACCTTAGAATGTGGAAATTTCTGCTGTGGCAAGATCTCCTTAGAGAGAACTCAAGTCAATAAAAAGTGCAGATCAGATATCTTAGAATTATCAGGGTGATGCTACTTTTTTTGACATAGAGACATGTGACAGTATTAGAAATGAGCAGCATGGATTAATTCCTAAAATTTCTTCTCAGTTATAGAGTCATTTAAGTTTCCTCCATCTCTCCAGTAAATTAGCCACGGATAATCATAATTATGACCCTTAGGTGTGATAAGACAGTGAAATGCCTCCTGAATTATTAAGAAGTGTTCACTTCTGTCTACCTTGTATGTCATTATCACTTCTTAAAAATCGGTCACCTGTATATATGATATATACATAAAATTAAATTTTAGTAATGGTAATATTTTTTAGAAGAAAGCCCTGTTCCCAGTGTTGAATAAACATGATTATATTTTATGTGGATGTTCCCCCTAGATTTCTGTTTGTTGTCCATGACTTCTTTGCTCATTCAGCATAGGTTATTTGAGAAGATATAATGCTGAGCATTTGTATGATGCTTTATTATGAACCATTGCATTCGTTGTCATATACCCTGTCCAATTTATTCTGTTAGCTTCTGGAGGTATTATTACTAGTGTTTTATGAAGTAAGCCGTGGGGAGTGTAAGTGGTTTGCTCAAAGCCACGTGGCTAATACGTGGTAGAGAGGAAATCCAATCCCATCTGTCCAAGTCAAGAGTTTTTTCCATAAGCCACAGCCATCTCAGAAACTCATCTTCCAGAATCGTGTTGTTGGGAAGTTCCAGCCAGCTTGGGACTCTCTACTTGTAAACCCATCTAGCGGAGTTTTTTTCCTAGAGCCCATCAGAGGAGCTAATATCAACCAACAAACCTGACATTCAGAAAATGTGTTGTAATCCTGATTATCAATGCAAAGGGATAATGTCCCCAACATTAGATTGCATTCCACCTGCCTGGAGAGGTACATAGAATGCATCGTTTTGCAGAGAGACGACTTTATTTATCAAACAATACGACCAAGACTGTGCTAAAGAGGACCCTTTGTAACAGCTTTTTACCATATCTGAGAACAGTAAGCTTTGAAAAGAACTATGGATGTGGGCATTCTCCATTTACCTTCGACACAAAACAGATTTTCTGCCTTTGATGAAAAGAACAGGCAGTGCCCATTCTAAAGAGAGAGTATGAAATAAGAGCTCTGAATGCAAGGTTTTATCGTCACATCCTGGTTTTATTATTTTTTTTTCCATTCTAATCAGAAACCTGCTTTAAAACAAGCTGCCCTGATATTAATAAGTGACAGAGAAAAGTCACTGCCTTGAACTTGCTCACATGAAAAGTGGCACAAGAAGGCGAGGGACACATTAGAGGAAGAAGTGCCTTCTCCATTAATAATTATCTATAAGGAACAAACAGTGCCTGGAGGTAGGGCTGGATCCAGAGAAATAGAACTCGGAAACATTAGGGCAGGCCTCTGCTTTTTCAGGGGATACAGCTGATGCTGAATGCAAATTTACAACTAGAACAGAGCTGCTAACAAAGTCTTTCTACACTCACCCATTCTGGAACAGTAAGGAGAAACATCTCCTGTTTTTATTAGGCTCCTTCTAATTACTTCTGACGTGTCAGTATATATTGGGGATAGAGAGAAGAGGGAAAGATTGGGGGGAACCTTTTTTAATGTGATGTCAGTCTTTAAAGAATTGAATGAGTCGCCCCAGAAATGATCTTCTGTAAGCATGACACTGCCACTTAATAAAGCAACAGAGAAAATATTGAAAGGAATGCTGTCAACATTCTGGGACTGGTGTAATTTTGAACAATCAAGCATAATGGCAAGATCAAGTTTGATGCCATGCTGTACAGCTTGCAATTCTGTGAAATTATAAAACTTGTGAACGGAAGGGATGGAGAAGTACGTAACCGCCGGATGGAGGTAAGGATACGGGAAGCCTGAGATTCCAGTGGGGTCGCGTCTGACCTTACTGATGTGCGGAGTGTTCTCTTGAGTCAAGGTAACAGAGGGGAAACAGTCAAGGTTTCCAAAGGAAAGAATTTCCAGTTTCATAACAGGAAAAGTTTTTGCATTTGGAACATCTGAGAAGTGTTGTCTCATTAAAATTTATGATCAGAATTAATTCTCATTCTGCTAAGAACCAAATCACCTGGGTTGAATCTGGATGTGGGATCATATAAAAAGGATAATGAGAAATGACAGTGAGGACCACTCAGCAGATCTGAGCTTTCTCTTTTTCCTTTTTTATTGTTTTAAACTTTCCATATGATGTTTGGAGGTTATATGGTGTTGGAAAGTCAATATCCTTGGTTGGCATTATTATACAGTATGAAATAAGTAGGATCCTTTTTCAAAATCACTCAGGTTAAATGATTTAAATGGCCTTAAATGAGACCCAAATATGTAGCCATAAGGAGATACAACACTGCTGCAAGATAATGAGAATTTATTTATTTTGTGCCTGGCACAGTGTCTCTGCTGACTTAAGGATGCTCACATATAGAAAAACTAAATAAGCGTGGGATAACTTGCCCACGGGGTTGTTGAAACAGTCCATTTCCTTTGCTCTGAATGGCTCCTCATCGCAAGTAAGAAACCAGATTTATGCTCTTTGGCTCCCCATCACCCCTGTTCTCTACATCCTCTTGGTGGCAGAAGGCTGAGTACTGCATCTCCTCTTTATGCCTTTATTGTTGCATAGATAATTCCAGCTAAGGATATTTACATCTCTTGCCGGTATTGTTTCTCGGTCTTTCCATTTTCCTTGGAATAATTGAATTGCTATCAGAGAATCTATTTCTCCTCTGACACTTCAGCCCCTTCCTTGACCTCCATGAGTTCTAATCCTAAAATTGCCCCCCTCTCAATGATACTTTAGGCGGGTGTCTATTTCTGGGACACACCATGCCTATCTGGAGAACTGTAGGCCAATTCTTGCTACATTCTCATTTCAGAATGAGAGTCTGGTGGTCTTTGTGTTTGTAAGTCCAAGCCTTCTGGAGGTTGATGGTGGTGCACTTTCACAGGCGCAAGTGTGGCATTAAATTTAAGACTTATATTTGCCTCACCATTACTTTTTCTGTCTTCTCACTCTCTCTCTCTTTTGTCTTTTTAGGGCCGCACCTGGGGCATTTGGGTGTTCCCAGGCTAGGGGTCGAACTGTCACCTGTGCCACGGCCATAGCAACGCCACATCGGAGCTGTATCTTCAACCTACAGCAATGCTGGATCCTTAACCCACTGAGTGAGGTCCAGGATCAAACCCACATCCTTAAGGGTACTAATCAGATCCGTTACACACAATGGGAACTCCTCTGTCTACTCTATATACCCGATGAGGCTACACACTGACCCCTTTATTCAAAATTTTAATTCTAGACTAGGTATACGCCAATACTTTCTTCCTCTCAGGATTACCAAAGAGGATCCCGTGTCTGAGACACTGGTAAAGGAGGCAAATGTTCCCTTCCTCACTGCCCACCTCTTGGGTACCAGCCAGTGATTCCCAAGTCCATTGGTGCCTGGACCACAGAAAGGCAATTTAGTGCATCCTGGGAATATCCCAACAAAAGTGGGAGCTTTACCTAGAATAGCTTCTCATGTTTCTCATTTGGGGCCTCCAGGCTTCTAGCTCTCTCTCTCTCTCTCTGGTGACCGAGTCCATTTTAGAACTGAAAGGAGAAAGGTGTCAGTCTGTTCCTTTTTCTTTGTATAATACTTACTGAAGAGCACAATGCTAGTGGGCATTCAGCACGTCATCTTCTAGTACCTACATTACTTTCTCTTTGCGATGGAAATTTCAATTTTAGGTTCCTAAGTAGCCATTTCTAAGTCTCCTTTTGGCTTCAAAGAGTTGGAACTTAAGCATTAGCCTAAGCTTCTAGAAGATAAAGAAAGGAAGGGAGCAGAGAGAAAAGACAAGCTGAGAGTGTGGACAGTTTTATGGCTGCTGAATCGTGCAAGTTAAATCACATCTCTGCTGTCTGGGTCAATTTCTGTTCAGTAACTCTGCAGAGAAATCTGGATTATGATCTAATCAAGCAAGAGTTAAGCAAGCCGTCCTTTTATGTAACTTAAAACCTAACCATATAGAAAATCTACTCTTGACTTTTGAGCTGAGTGTCTGACAACATTGTAAGCACTTATTTTTATTTAAGATAGTTCTGTCGTGTTTTGTAATTTGCCTGTGCTCTCACCAAATAGAGGGGGATGGAATTATTTGTAGAGCTATGTCACAGTGAATTTTAAAAGCCAAATTGTCCCTGGGCTGAAAGAATTTCCTGTGACCACAACCAATTTTCCTAAAATCTGTATTAGTGCTTTTACACTGAAATGGCAGAATTTGGATTGTTAGTGCTTAGTTGCAGTTCAGGTAGTCTATTCTAGGTGAACTAAATGTAAATAAGAACAGCGTATATTTATTGAGTGCTTGCTGTGTGCCATGCACTACATCAAGGATTTTATGGGGATTAATTTACTTAATCTTCACAACCCTAAAATGTCGGATCATTTTTTCTTCCTATTTTATAGATGAGGAAATTAAGTTGTGGAGAGATGAATCACGTGTCCCACTTGCAAAAGGTAGTGTTAGGATTTGACCTCAGGAGGCCTGACTCCATTAGGCTGCAGTTCGTTCGGTACCTGCTCTACACAGAGACCCTATTTAATAATGTCTGTTCTTGCAGTTCCTTTCTGACTTGAGATTTTCCACATTCAGTGAGCATCTTCAAGAATTTAAGTTTTAAAGGAGTAAATGGTATCCCCAAAATGACGATCAATGGGAATCTGTTTTGCATTTGAGTACATGGAACTTGTTGGAAAGAAGGAGATGCTAGGAGCAAAGTAGAAGAAGCAGATACGTGAGCCTAGAGCCCAGAGCAGTTCGTAGGATAAAGCTTTAGTTCCAGGCATATTAATTCCACTTATATGGAAAGAGCCAATGTAAAGAACTCATGTCTTGATATAAATCTCTATCCATAATGACATTTGTTTTGTAACCATGCTGGGCAAGGAGAATAGAAGCAGTGAAAAGGACTCGGGAGCAAGACTGCCTGGATTCAAATCCTAGCTCTACCACGTCCTAAACATGTGGTCCAGGGTCAGTGCCTAGATGCCTCTGAGAGACTCTGTTTCCTTATCTGTGAAAGAGAGATAATGGTACCTACCTTACAGAGTTGTCATGGGGGTTGAATGAGTTCATATACATGAAGGATTTAGAACAGCGCCTGGCCCATAGTAAGTACCCTGCTGTGAGAGTGTTTGCTCTATTATCATCACACCACCATCACCATTATCATCACAGGGTGCTCAAACATGATAAGGCAAGGATATCAACAGGTGTTTTATATTTAGACATTCCTGGGGCTTTCGTATAGGAAAAGAAGATTCTAGATTCGGTTGATCTTAGGTAGCATTTGCTATATAAAGTGACTCAAATCACCTGGATTTATTTTGGTTTTAGAATTTGAGTCATAATTTATATGTTAGCCAACAAATGTGTTGCCATACCTCAGTCTGAGGGTGGGATTTTGCTCCCAGCAAAAGGGGCTTTAGCAGCCACATCGAATGATTATTAAGCAGAGAGATTAAGCCCTATCCTCAAAAATCTGAAGCTGGAAGTGGCAAAAAATGAGAGCTAATCCTACCTGCATTTGGGAAAGTGGGGTTTGGAACTTATGTAGCATAGCAAATCAACATAACTGATTTATTTTGGGATAACGTCAGGAGAGGTAAAATGTGGCTTATAGAGCACAGTTCTGATAGAGTTCCACAAATTTAAATGTTTATCCCTCCTTTCTTAAAAGAATTGGAACGGATGCTCTCTGACACCCTTTGAAGGCATCTGTTGGGGTGAGAGAGGCTTTCTTCCTTCAAGGCAATTTGGTCCAACTCTGCCCACTCACTGATGGGGGGGGGGGTCCTGGCCAAATTCCAAATGTGATTAGTGTTGTAACTATTATTTCACAGGGTGGAGTGTGTTTGGGTGGATGGAGGGGGAAGCCTATAATTTCAGAGTTGTTAGGGGAACATTTCTGCTAAACCTCTTTTTAGTCCAAAAATTGATGAAAAGATCTCAATGTTCAAGATAATTTGAGGGCATTATACTGTCCCCAGAATAGAATGCACCCACGTTGTTACTGAATCTTGATGGTGCAGGTTGGAAGAGTGTAAATATTTCCTCCAGAACATTGATAACCATTTTGACCCATTTTTTGGTGAGGTCGAAATCATCTTTTTAATTATTTGAACTCTGAGAATCACTCCACGTAAACATAAAATCAGAGGTAGAAGCTTAACATAGACCAGTTAAGAAAAAGTATTGCATTTATTTATTTATTTGGCCCTGACCGCAGCCTTTGGAAGTTCCCGGGCCAGGGATCAGACCCTTGCCACAGCAGCAACCCAAGCCACTGCAGTGACAACACTGGATCCCTAACCTGCTGCACCACAGAAGAAGCCCCAAGTATTCCATTTTTAAATCATGCCACCATTTTCCTATTTAGGAAGAATATGACTTAGGTTAAACTGAATGCTATCGATTATTTCAGTACCCATATTCATCATTGCCTGTGAAGTGTAAGCATTTTTATTTTTTATAGGTTATTTGAATTACATTCTAAATGACTACCATGTAAATAAATTAGGACAACAATCATGCCATGCTTTTTTGTCGTCATGGGTCATTTTCGTCAAATGCTGAGTAATTTCATTGCACTTGTGTAATTAGGTGAAGAAGCTCCCCCCCCCAAGCATCCATGGGTCAGCTATGTGGACTCTAGCTGCCAAAGGCGCTTCTCCTTCTGAACAGAGCGCTTTGCTCAGCCAGTGTAGACATGGCCTGATACACAATGGAACTTCTCCCTTGAGAACTGGAGTTTGGACCGATCTAATTCTTTAACTCAAAAATGTGCACAGGTTTGATGAGCAGTTAAAATGCCTACATTTTAGCAAAATGGGCGTTTCAATTGACAGTAATGTTAAGAATAGCATTAATTTATAATGAACTTGAAAGGCAGTAGCACTCACGGTTTCACAAGCTAATCAAGGGACTATCACATCGAGGTTTTAACGTGAGCTTAAATAGCTGTGGCAGGGAGGTTGTTCTTGCAGGTTTATATCTGTCAGGTCTTAACACTAAACCTGTCAGAGTGCACCACGGCCGTGTCACTTTTAACCAAGATGTCACATGTCACATACATTGTGGGAAACAACCTGCTTTGTGTTTTCTCTCCTCTAGGATTTTAAGAGGAAAAGCAAATGTACAAGGAATTTTTTTTTTAACACTGCATTTTTATTTTGCAGATTCTTGGGCTGATGGAGTAAGTGAGTGACGGAGTGGGTTGCCAACTGTAGTTACTCCACTCAATGCGGAATGGCTGCAGGGAATATATTCTGATGTGCCCAAAGAAGTCTGCCCAGGGTGAAACAAATACCTTTGAGGTTTAAATCAGGTGTGTGAAGAATGCTAGGGAGTCTCATACTAAGTGAACTCAGTCAGAAAGAGAAAGACAAATACCATATGATATCACTTATATGTGGAATCTAAAATGTGACACAAATCATCTTACCTGCAAAAGAGAAACTCACAGACATAGACACACTTGTGGTTGCCAGTGGGGAGGCAGGCTGGGGAGAGATGGATTGGCAGTTTATGATTAGCAGATGCAAACTATTACATATAGGTTGGATAAATGAAGTCCTACCGTATAGCACAGGGAGCTATAGTCATAAATCATAATGGAAAAGAATATGAAAAAGAATGTATATATGAATAAGTGAATCACTTTGCTGTACAGCAGAAATTAACGTTGTAAATCAACCATATACTTCAAGAAAACTTTTAAACTGTAAAAAATAATGACAGTCACAAAACAAAAAGAAGGCTGGAAATATGACTTCTTGGGTTTTAGATTTTGTTTTTTGTTTTTGTGTTTATATGTCTCAAGCAAAATGGTGGCTCTTGACTGTTCTCCCAACTCTTGTAATGTGGTAAAATACAACCAAAAGTTTAACCCGCCCTCTCTCCTAGGATTGGATATGCTAGACTCCACTGCCTGGAAAGGTCCTCTACTTTATCAAAACTTTTGATTTTAAAGGCATGTTTGTGGCTTTTCATATTTAAAAAGCATTTTGATTCTGGATAAATTTTTAAACTGGGAATTTAAGTTTGATAGGCTTTATTTTACCATTTGTCTATTTTCTTAGAAAAAAATAACTACTATTTATAATATAGGAGTTAGCTACAAAATTTTTAATAAAAGTATGTTCAAACTGTCTTTTAAAATATATGTTCACATTATCCTTAAAAAGCTAAGTGGCTCAGAAAAATCAATCAAAGGTGACGTCTTTTTTTTTTTTTTTTTAGAAAACATAAACACATTTCCCTTATAGGAAGAAGTTGTATTTAAAAGCCTCTGTTTAATTTATTCAGAAACTACACGATTTTTGTTGCTATATTTTGTTATAAAGGAAGAGAGGCTGTTTCTACAGGTGTCATAGAAAAGTCGATGCTGAGCCATGGATTATTGGATCTCATAGAACCACGGAGACTTGGCAGTAAAATCCTTCCAAAGGTGAGTAAGGACATTGATTTTCCTTCTTGTGCCTGAAGAAATATGACCCAAAGAACAGAGGCTAAATTTAGACTGGAAACAAGTCTGATTTGAAAGGATGCCTTTAAAAGATTGGTGACAATTTTTTCAAAAAAATTAAATTTGGCAATCCAATAAAAATTTGAGCACCTAAATTTTTCACATATATCTTCTTAGATATGCTTCTTTTCTTTATTCCTTTGGGTACTTTTGGGGGAAAAAAATGGCTCTTTGACCAACATTTTACCTGCAATTGAGATCCAGTGATTTTCTGGTGACACGCTTGTGTTGTACAATGCAAAACAATCTCTCTCGTAAACTTGTAACCAAGAAAGCTTTGGCTTCCAAGAAAACGTGTTTTTTACAACAAACCAAAAAATATGAGCCCATCACTGATCTTCTTTATTTAAACTGTGTACTATTCCAGGAATTAGAGCCATAATTTTTAGACACATACTTGCTTATTTGTGTACTTATTTTACAGTTTCTTCTAGATTTCACAGCGTTGAAAAGCTATACCTAATGCGTTGGTTGTTTTACTGCATTGCTTAGCATTCCATCCATGCAGGCAGACGGTGTTCCTAGGTTTGGAAACGTACCTCCCAGGGGAAGTGAGCTGAGGAACATTTTATGCATCATTCATCCGGTTATGAGCCCTTGCTGCTCCATCTCTGCACAAGGTAAGTGATATATTGTGAGTTGGCTTCCGGCAGTGGAAAATGACGTATGCTAATGGCTCTTGCTGCAAAGGGTATGTTTTGGGGACTCATCATGGGGAATATAGAAATCATTTTAGAAGCAAAAGAATAACTGAAACAATTTAAGTTACTCACACACACTCTCGCTTGCTCATCTGTCACACCCTCTCGCTTGCTCATCTGTCCCCAGGTAGCGTTTGGTTGTTTTATCCTGGGACCCACATTCTGTAGTATGGTCTTCCTCATGTGAAGTGAGGTGGTAAATTGGTCATTTTTATAATGAATTTGAGCAGAGTAGGTGATCAAGGAAGGTAATTCAGGCCTCCAAGTAGAAAATTGCCAAATGATCACCACTTTGCTATGTCCGGGGGTCGATAAAATTTGACTTTGAATGCTTTATGGGATCAACAATTGATTATAAGTTAAAATACAGAATGCTAGCAGGTTCATGATAATATGGAGAATTACCTTAATACGTTTTTCTCTTTGATGTCCAGTGGAAAATTTTTAGCACTTTTTCTCTTATCTTGAACTTTCAGATGTTGAAACAACAGCAACAACAAAAATTGTTTATAATGTGTATTCTAACTTTGGATCATCTGGTTAACGCCCTGATGCTATTACCCAGAAAGACAATGCTCTGTCAGAAAAAACCATTAAAGCTCGCTGCTGCGTGATTAGTAAAATAATAGGGAAAGTTCAGCATTCTGGATGTCCCATCTAATGAGGTAAGATTTTATCATGTCCCTTAAATTGAGATTACATTTCATTTTATTTGTTATTATCCCAGCCTAAAGAAAGTTTTGCGTTTCAATTTGACACGAATCCATGATATAAAGCTTTGTATTCATTGTCTCATCTGTGACCAGTTTGAGGCATTTAAAGCCAGGCTATTTAATGTATTTTATTTATGAATAAACTACATTCTTTTCAATGTTTTTCCATCTTTTCCAGCTTAGACAATTGTAACTCAGTATGTCATGCGTATTTAAATAAAAATAAATTATGTACATCATTATAATCCTTATGGGCGGGAAGGACGTACATTGTCTAACCTTTGATGAAGTTTAACTTTGGACATGTTAGTTCTTAAATTTTGAACAAACCAAAGTCAGTGGGATACTTTGAAGTATTCTAAAGTTAAAATGGAAATTAAGATTTCATGGTAAGTGGCAGTCTCATGTTTACTGTTAAAATAGTATAACATCTGCGTGGGAAGAAAAAATGTACAACAGACAGTGGCGAGGTGATGGAGGAGCCAGACATATGGAAAGTTCCAGGTGCCTGTAGACACAGCCTGAGAATTCTCAAATACTCAACCTTCTTTATTTGGTACATATACTGTCATCCACCAAAGTCCTCCTATTTTGCAGACCAAAAATATTAATGTTTCCAACATCACTACCCCTTATATTTATACCAAAATCTCCCACAATGTGTGAAATACAGTTTATTCAAGCCTAAGCACCATGATAGTAGCCATCGTCTCTTTGTGTTAACTATATCATATGACCTTTCCTAAAATATTACAAAGAGGAATTTCTACTAGATAATTTGTGGTTTGTAAAACCATGAATTTTTGAAGGGAAAGAAATGGCAGTTAATTGAAGCATCATTGTCTTCAGTGTGAAAACAGTCTGGGATGCCAGCCTTGGCGGGCAGTGTCTTTGACTCAGTTTCATTTTCTTTGCTTGCTTTGTTGTCACCCTCGGGCTTCTTTCTGGTTCCATCTCTTTTTTGTCTCCCTTTGACTCCCCTATTGTATTCCAGTTGGCAGTTACAGAACAGAAACAGAGCAATAAGACCGCATGGTTACATTTTCCCAGTGCCACCAACTGGGAGTTAAGCTGACTAACATTTCGAAAGCCCAGCCCATTTCATTCACAGCAGGCATGGCAGGTAAAAGCATTTCTGTATTAAAGTACACACTTTGTTTCTTCAAGTTCTTGGTCTAATTTCTCTTGTTTGCCAGTTGGGGGGAGAAACAAAAGTAGATTGGGGACCAAATGCCTGGGGTATTTAATCAAACACCCAGCAACTGTTGATTATAGGATGCAGAAATTTCACTTTCGAGGATTAACTATGGTGGATTTTGCCAATCCAAATGGGTATCCCCTTCCACTCAGCATGTTATTGGGCTCCTTCCTACCACTGGCTAAATAAGATGTAGTGGGAGAATTCCAAGTAGTTGTAATAATAACTCTCGGGTTAGCAGAAGCTGAATGTGCAGGGTGAAAATTCTCATTAGATGTAAGTATTTGTGAAGGTCCTCAAACAGTACATTTTAGCATGTTATTGTTTGCTTCTATTAGAGCACGTAATTGAGAATTGATTTCACTGTGTTCTGTTAATTTGATTACTGTTTTCTAAGTGGTAAGTATAAACTCCTTAAATATTTTATGAAGCTCACTTCATCAAGCCAAGCCCCTAGTGCCCATCACTAGCACATCACTGTATTGATCCCTGACCTTTTGACCTGTCACTCTGCCACGCGGGATGCCTTTCTCTCTCGTCCTTGCAGAGGAGAGCTTAGGGAGCAGGAGTGAGGAAAGGCGTTAGTCTTTCTCCCTGAGTAAACTCGGGCTGTGGAATTATCAGAAGGGATTTCCTTGCCAGCGGTGAAGTTGGGTTGGATAACATCATTTTGCATCTATGCTGAATATATTTTGGAGGAAGCCTGAGAGCACTATGTGAGAGTCATCTAGGAGGGATGAATGTAATACACCTTTCAGGTGGGAAGATGCAAGTTCTGAGATGCATGCAGTTATTGTAATAGTAGCTCATTTTATGAATAAATAAGAAAATTCCTCAGCTGGTGCGCCCATGCTATATATTGAAACAAATTTTACAAACCCTCTTCTTTGACTAGAGTTAGAGCCTTCACATGCACCCTATTAAAATGTAGGATAACCCTAGTTTGTTTTGTTTCATGTTCTATGACCATCCTATGGCTATTTCTTATCAGACTGGATCAAAAGTTAATAGAGGGTATAGTGGAAAAATAACTGTTCTTTAAAATGTTAGCAATGAATAAATAAATAAATAAATGTGTGCGTATACACACGCGCGCACACACATTCATGATTAAAGGCCAGTGGATGCCCACACCCTGACTGTATCTGAAATCTTTTCAAGAGTGTGAGATTTTTTTTTCTATTTTAGCCATTAGATGCTTTGGCCAGTTTGGCCTCAAAAAATTTTTGTGTTCATAAACATCACTTGGGATCCATGAAGAATCTCCGGTACTTACTTATTTTTAAAGAAACATTCAGGATCAATAAGTTCAAAATATTTCACAGTTACCAGAGTAGGTCTTTCCTTGACTAAAGCGACACAGCCATGGTGTAACCGGATTCTCTGGGACGCGTGACCCAGCGCACCGCTGGCGCACTTCACTGGATGAAGCGGTCTCCTGCTTGTCGGATAGCGTGAGACCTCCCATTTGTTTCCACAGTGCTTTCTGCTTTTCAAACCCTTTCCCAAGACAGTCATGGTTAGAGGCCAAGGGTAGAATAAGGGGGAATAAGGGTGATTTTTGTGTGTTTCTTTTTCTTACATGGTAGATGAAAAATGCTAGAGAATGAAATGTCTTTCTTTAGCTTTGGGTCAAATTACTGCATGAAATATGAATCACAATGTAATTGTCACGGTGAAAAGAGAGGGAAAGAGGCATTTACCCTTCAGCTACTGTGATTCTTGGGGCCACTGTGCTGTCTGTTATTGAGCTAAGAGGCAACTCACAGCATTTCTCTCTAACATAACATGAAGGTAGCACTTCCCTTAAACAGATTCATTTTTAAACGTGAACATCTGTGGTCCATGATCCAGGTTAAGTACGTGTACGTACGTATTCATATGTATATGCTTGTCCAGATTTTTCAGCCAAGCAATAAAAATGGTGGAGGGGAGGGAACAGAGGTTCTTTAAGGGTCTAAGGGTTGGGGGGGGGAGTGTTACCTTAAACAGAAGCCAAAGCAAGCGCATTTTTAATTTGAAGCTTTGGGTTTTAGCTTAAAACTTCACTCACATTTTACTTTCTGTTCTATTATATATTATAATTGTTCTACTATTTTAGAAAATTTTAATTTGCTTACCTTTGAGTAAATCTGCTATTTGAGAAGACTGCAATATTTACCCTGTCATGACTCATTCAGAGAACATTTATTGAGCTTCTACTATGTGCCAAGCACTATTTTCCTCCCCTCCCCCAACACTCTCAGGTATTCTAGATACTCCTATTCAAGTCTGAAAAGCACAGAATAGAGGTATACACATTTGTGAGACAGATGAATAGATAGGTGAATTGTAAATTACCACAATTACCTAAAACTGTGCACATTTTTCTATGAAGGGATTTTAGATAATCATTGTCAGAATTTAGCAGAAAGCCCCAGGAAGTCTCTAGGTTTTTGTTGAATTTAAAGCAATTCCTTCATACTTTAGAAGGTTACATTTTCGTTGTCTGTTTTTCAGAGATAAAGTTCTTTCTTTTCCATTTCTGCTTTGACACGTGTTTCACGTTTTATATCCTTTCAAGTTTTATATCCTTCCTCTTTCACTCTTTCCCTCCTGTTTCCCATCTTTCCTGAAGTTGAAGTGCTGCATTGTTTTCCTTCTTAATCCGACTTTTGTGAACTTGCTGTATACAAGTACAATCTCCTGGCGTATATAATCCAGGAGATTAAAAACTCAGGAGATGGGGCTCTGGTTTCTGTTACAGGGTCTAGAATATTGATGTGTGTGTGTGTGTGTGTGTGTGTGTTATGATGAAAACACTGCAGCTTAAGTTTAGTGTACAAAGGTAGTAGTTACGCTGAAATTGGATTGGCTGGTTTGAAATCTTGCTCTACCACTTACTGGCTATATAAACCATTTCTAAACTTGCTTCTTCAGCTATAAAACAAGGAAAGGAATTGTTCCCATCCCTATTTGGTTACTGTAAAGATTAAATGGAATAATGAGTGTAAAGCACAACACTTGGTAGATAGTCAGAGGTCAAGAAATACGCAATGGTCTTCAGTATTGCGTGTTATTACTTAGTATTTAGTAAATTATTATTATTTAGCATTATTTATTGCATGTCAATGCAGATACATGCATACCCGGTAGATGCAGTTTTCTATGTGATGCATCATTCCAAGAATGATGGCTAATCTTAGGCACAGTTGTGAAAAGTCAGTGTCTGCCTTCGGCATTGCCAGCTTTGACTGAGAAGGAGCTCCTTCCTCCCTTTGAGTGCCTCGTGCCCTGCCCCTCTTCTTCCCTTTACTGGTAAAACCTCCTTTCAAATAAGGACCTGAAATTTATCCACACAAAGGTCTAGATGACTGAGACCATTTGAGGTGTTGTCCTTGTAAAGGTCACGGACCTCTTATCAAAGATCAAATACCGAGCGGATGAGATTTCAGGCTTCTGACCACAGCAGCTGGATGTTTGACAGTGTGATTGCTCCCTCGCCTTCTGGAGATCTCCCCAGAGTGGGAATGGTTAACTGGGCCAAGGGGTAAGGTTAGTTCTGCTACTGAAGAAGGCGCCTGCCGGGGCTCTCCTGGAGGGTGTCGGACATCCTCAAAGGCTGCCTTTCTCTCAGCCTGGGGCTGTTTAGGAATGTCTATCAGCCATTCTTTTTTTTTTTTTTTCATTTGTGTCGATGGGTTTTGAATCTAGTTATGACTTAGCCACAAGCAGTAGCCCTTTGAACATTTTTTTCTTAATACTCTTCTTTATCTTGGGATATACATCCATTTTTCTTCTACCTACATCCCATCCATATATTCATTCTTGGTTGTCCATTGTGTTTCTTTCACAAAGACCTGTATTCATGATTTAAAGTTTTCACACATCAAACTATTATTCTGAGACATTCTCCTGAAATAGTCTTTTTTTTTTTCTTTTAATGTAACGCCACTTTATCTGTGTATTCTGTGCCCAGGTTTGAGGATTTGAAGGGCTGAGTTCATGTTTAAGGTATGCCTTCACCAGCAACGTAAGGTTGGAAAACCACTCCCTTTCTCAGCTTTAGTTGGTCAATGAAAGGGGCAGAGAAGGCTCTGCCGTGGTGTTGTAAGAATCAAATGAAAGAGTTTTGTAAACTCAAAAGTGAAGTAGAAGCTTTTTGGTCTTCTTTTCACCCATTATGACTACCTCCTCAAGCAAAAAAAAATTTTTTAAAGGGAGGGCATGAAAAGACAAATTACGCTTAGTGCTTTGTGAAAGAAGAGAGAAGAATCTCTCTCTCTGACATTTTCCCTTATTACCTGACATAGATCATTCTGCACATTCTTATACTATTGCTGTCAGTTGCCTTCCACCAGCATGATACCTTTTCATGCAGAGACAGCCCAGAGAGAACTTCTCAGATAAAACTGTAAGAGGAGAAATGTCTCCTGGTTAAGAGAAGGGGCCTGTAGGGATGGGCTAGATAACAGTTTCTCAAAGGGTCCAGAGCATTCTTTCGCACATCTGCATGCAGCGTGGTCAGGCTGAGATACTTCCAGGTCACGCAAAAGTTTGGACTGAACCAATGAGGCATAACATTTTCAAGATCCTCTATACAAGTGAGAAAAGATAAAAGCTCATATTTTATCCAGTAGCTGCCATGTGAGACAACACTTTCGACAATAATCACTGCCAACTTGGGGGTTTGGGGTGACAACTACTAGTTACCGAGCTACAGACGTTACCAATAATCTAATCCTTACAACTTTGTGACACGGTATTATCATGCCTGTTTTACAATGGAGGAAACTGAGGGCTTTCTGACACTAAAGCCAGTGCTTTTGGATTTTCACACATATCCCGGGATCTAAATAGTGTGTGCATTTTGCAGATGAAGCAATTGACAACAGGGAGTTGAAATAACTTGTCCTGTGGCTCTATGTGGAAGAGCTGGAATCTCATCCGGTTGGGCCTGACCTTGCACACTGCCATTCTGAGAGCCCTCCTTCCCCAAAAGACCTCCCTCCCCACCTTAATTTACAGTCTGATGCACAACATAGGATCAAATTGAATTACTGCAGGAAAATTACAAAAGACACATAAAACACAAGCAATTATTTATTATTAGATTCAGCAAACATAGACTTTCTCTCACATTGTTCTAGACACTTCTAAGTGCTTCCTCGAAATTTCTGGCTTATCTCATGGTGGACCAATAACAAAACTGCTTGCACCGGCACCAATGCACGGACAGTGCTTTGGAATATGAAGATAAGGCAGTTTCCTCATTAACTGAAGTCTTGTAGCCATAGATTTAATTTCAGTATTTACCTGAGAGGCCTTAAATAATACCCACGTTGGAAATATACTAAAACACAGTTAAAAGTTAAAAGTCATGGCCCCTACTTTTTGTGTTTTTTTTTTTTTTTTTTTTTTTTTAATCTAACTGAAGTTAAATAGAAGGTCTTAGCAATGTACCCATAAGAACAAAATTAATTTTGTATGGAGTACAGCTAGTATGTGAAGGCCTATCCTCTCATAACCAATGTAACCAAGACATGAGGACAACTGTAAATTAGCTTATTTGATAGAACAGAGATAGCACTACATTGCAGGTATATGCACTTTTTCTCCAGAGGACAGGTTCATTGTTGTATTGATTAATTAATTTCCTCTCCCACCGTATCAAAATAGGTGAGAGAAATTAAAAGTATGATAACAAAGCCAGCAAAGCAAACATTTCTGGTTACTTCTCCCAGTGACTAGAGAAATGCTTGTCACCTTCTTCCTCTTGCTGGGCAGAGCAAGTTGGCTTAGCAGCAGTCCCTTCAGCATTCCTAAAAGCGAGTCTTAAAACAGAATGGCCACGAAAAACAGCAAACGCGTGTTTCTCAGGGGAGAACAGGGTCTGTGGCAGGTGCCCGTCTCCGCATCCATCCGTAGATTGTCTGCAGGAAATAGATGAGGGGAAAAGGCTTAATAAAGAGAAAATGTCAGAGTCGCTATTTTTGATGTTTATTTAGCAACATCATATCTTGGATTTCAAGACAAAGCTTCGTTTTTGCCTAATTCCTGGCCCACCCTTCCAAGCATATGGCTGCTGTTCAGAGCACTGTCCTCACATAGTATTAGTGCTAGCTATGATTAATCTTAATTGGGCTCTGACTTCTCAGAAGAGGTGCTAGATTCGAAGATCTGTCTGCGTCAGTCATTGTGTTAACATCATGTCACAGATTCTTTGCCATCCGTGGAGGTATAAATGACGGCAAAGGTATGATGATCTTTATTCGTCCTTGGAAGGGAGCCCTTTGCCGACTGTTACCTGGGTGACCTTAGTACCCTGAAATTCAGATGCATCTCCCTTCTTGTCGTTAAGCAGTGCCCTCACTCAATATCTAATTTGTTATTGAAATTTGCTGCAATCATTCACACACTGCTCATTCGTTTATGGAGGACTGACCATGTGTTAGGTCCCGTGGGAGATTGCTGTGTATTAGAGATACAATTATGAAGACACGTTTCACCTTCCATCCACATCAAGAGTTTCCAGCCTGGTGGGGGAGGCGCAGGGATGCAGAGATAAATTTAAAGCATTGTAGCACTTGCCATAATAAATAGGGATTGACTGTCCTGTGAACATGGAAGTGACAAACTAGGCTGTGGAGTCAGGAATTGCTTCACAAAATGAGTGGCATGCAGCCTAGATATGGAAAAATAAAGAAGACTGACATTTAATCATGGTAAACACTTACAACAATATTTTTGCACAGTGTGACTTTCCTTGAGTTCTTTTCATTCTTGACCTGTTTCCTTGGGACTCTTATTATTAAGTCTCCCAAGGGACCTACTGTTTTTATGGAATATTTTATATTGTTCCTCTGATTCTCCACACCATATTCCTTGTGCCTGGACAACAGCTAAAAGTTTAAGTGGTTAAAAGCATGTTTTTATTTATGCTTTCAGCCTACTGGCTGTCTTTGCCATATTGATTGCCAGCAGCTTTCTTCTAGTTTCAAAAACTCACCATCTGCTAATGATTTTTATTTCCTTCTTCCCCTATGATAAAATTCATTAGTAGTTAATGAGTTCCTAACAGTTAAATAGGACTTTAGCCTTGCCTCAAAGATCTATAAGACAAGATGTACCTAAGATAGCATTTAATTAAAAAATAAGCTTATACTTAATCAATTTTAGTGATGGTAATTTTGATAAAACCAAGGCTCTTGTTTTTTAAAAAATTAGTGAACTTATAGGGAGATTAGAGAATGTTTTAAAACATCCTTTTTCATTTTTTATTTTTTTAGAATTCCAGGGGAAAAGTGTGGTGCTTTTAAAAAAGTAAATAAGCACTTTTGAGAATAAAGGCTGTCACCATGCATTGCTAACTGGCAATTTAGACAAAGCCAACCAGAAAAGAGATTATATTGAACAACAAGAAAATTTGCCCAAATGAGCCAAATAGGCTGCTTCAGAATGCTGGCTACAAACTGGACATTGGGTGAGGTCACGTAGAATTTGAGGTCATTGATAAAGAATGCCACAGCTGTGGTGTATGTCCGCTAAAGTGTGAAGGTAGCACATCCTTCGACGTGTCAGGAAAGCAGACAGAGTAAATCCCAGTATTCTAGTTTTGAACAGACACATACTCTGCCACATCCAGAATCCTGCTGTTCTGACATGAATAAAGACATCTGAACATCTGAAGAAGCTGATGAAAAATGCTCGATAAATGTCAGTCACTGTTCATTTATTAAGTTAGACTGATATAATTAAAACAGTATTTTTAAAAACAAAACCAGAAATTTGGCACCAGGTCTTTACATGTGCCAGACAGTTCTTCTAGGGATTGAAGGCAGGATAGTGAATGAGAAACACTTACTCCCATCCTGTAGCACTTATGCCCAAACAGGGAGACAGATGCTCATCTAGAGTTAAGCATGTGACAGCTGGGTAGGTAGAGGGTACAGTGGGGAAAATCTTGGGGTAGCTGGGAAAGTCTTCCCGGAAATTGAGGAGTTTTTTTCAAATTTTTAAAAAATGTTTGGGCTATGCCCACACCATGCAAATTTACCTGGCCAGGAATCAGACTTGTGCCAGAGCAGTGACTATGCTGGATCCTTAACCACTGGGCCACCAGGGAACTCCAGGAAGTGAGTTTTTGTTCAGAACTAGAGCAATTGAAGTTAGTCATTTGTGATTAGAGGCTGAAACTCAGTGGCATTTGGAGTCCAGTGGCAGGATGGGGTGGGGGAAAAATGTTGAGCAAATGTGAGAGATGGGAATAGATTTCATTATAAGGTAGACTTTTTGGCTAAATCACAGGGTATAAGAATTGGAATTTAGTCCTGGGAGCTTGGAGGAGTGGGAAGACCAGTTACCCAAAAATGAAAGATCTAAGACCTAATGTCAACTCAGACACTTACCAGGGGTGAGCTTCAGTATATGTCTTTTGGTCTCTTCCAACTTCTTTTCTCTAAAATGGTGGGAATTATATGGGATAACTGCCTAGCTCATGGGATAACTGTGTGGATAGCATTATAAGAAATGAAGCATATATGATGATAGACTTTGTTTATTAATACTTTATATGGCAAGGGAAACTGAGAAAATTTATTTCAAGGTATAAATACATTTTGGAGGATACAGATCTGAGATTTGTGACCTCAACTGAGCCAGCCCTTCACATTAATAGTGAAGGGAGCTCAGTCAGGGCAATGATGTAAAATAGTGGGGACTGTGGCAAAATGGAAAAGGCATGCTCCACGTGAAAACCAAGACAATGTGGCATATAAAAACATGGCAATGCTAGCTAGGTCTTCGAATTTGAACTTCTAAATGTAAAGTAGGAAATTCACATGCTTCTGTGAAGCTAGTTGGTGGTAAGTTCAAATATTCAACACTGACACTGTGTGTTTCAATGTGAAACAACCCTCACTCTCCCTCCAGCACACATACATGCACACACGCACACATGCACACACACACAAACTGTGGATTCTGACCTGCAGACTGAAATCAGGCTAGGGGTCCAACTGGAGCTACAGCTGCCGTCCTATGCCACAGCCACAGCAATGCAGGATCCGAGCCGTGTCTGTGACATACACCACAGCTCACGGCAACGCCGGATCCTCAACCCACTGAGCGAGGCCAGGGATTGAACCCGCAACCTCATGGTTCCTAGTTGGATTCGTTAACCACTGCGCCACCAAGGGAACTCCTAGGTTAGGATATTGAAAGATGTAAGTGACAGTCTTTATGTTCCATGTTATTAGACTGCTAAGACAGTTTGCTTACTCTTTCATCTTTTTCCCTTCTGTAAAACCCATTGCAGCCTTCAGAGTCGTATTTGTTGAATTCTTTATTGAACATGTCCCTCCCTTGCTCAAGAACTTCAGATGGTTCTCATCATATATATCAAAACTCAAAATCGATACTCTGTCTTCTTCACTCATCACACCTGATCCATTCTTTCTGTTCTCCTCTTTGTTTTCTACATCTTACGAAGAGCCGGCTCTGCCTTTTTCCATGCACACTGAGTCTTCTGAAACCATTTATTGGCTTTTAGCTCTCAGAGGTCTTTAGAATCACAAACACACAATTGAAGTGCTAATAGTTATTTTTAATGGACTTTCAGAAATTTTCTTAGGCTGAGCAAGAAGTGTGGCTCTGGTTAATCATTTATTATTTTGGCCCTACCTCATTATTAAACTGTATTAAATCTCAAGCCGATGAAAGCAGATGTAAATACATGATGAAGAACACAGAGACACACCCACTTCAATGGCTAGGTTTAGTCCAAATTTCAATGTCTACACTTCCTAAAATACATTTCTTATTTTATGTTAATGTTTTTATCATAATATTAAAATATTGCCCTAAAAGTATTTTTAGCACAATAACCTGCATGTGTGATGTGTGTGATATCATATAACCTCAGTTTTTATCTTTGGCTTTTGAATGCCTGATAAAAAAGAGCTCTGAGTACTGTATGTCATTTTATAAACATGAAGTTCAGAGACAAAGTTATATTTGTTAAAAGTGGTCACCAACTTATATTTATTTGTATATTTCTGTTTACCAACTCTTGGATATTCTAATACATATGGTCTCAGACTTTAGTTTTTTTTTATATCCAGGATATGGGATAGGGAAAGTTAATTATTTCTTTTCACTTATTGCTATACTTCGTTCTACCCTTTGGAAACATGGCAAAAAGGCTCTTGGTCATATTCAATATGATTAGAGAAGGAAATGGTAAAGGAAGTAATATAAGAAGGATTACTTTCCTGGAAACTTTGGTCACCCCTGTTTGAGAGTCTCTCATTTTAATTTTCATGTTATGTTCACTTTAATTTCACTTTGCTGTTGATGCCTTATGAAAGATGTTAATGGAAAATATTAGGTTCCCTTTTTCTCTCTGTGATTTCTACTTTGATATAAGCAAAATTTAGTTGTCAGATCTGTGCACATTATTTAGAAGTGTCTAAGGCAAAATCAACATCAACGTAACAGGTTCCCTTAAGGTACTCAGAAAGCAATTAGGAAAATACTAATACTCAAATCCTATTAGTATGCTTACAGAATCACAGGTTAGCGTAAAAACATTTCTGAGTTAAGAATGCCTAAGTGATCAGTGATGAATGCTAATCTTCTTAAATGAATGACTGCTTGCAAAGAACTTGCTTTTGTCAAAAGTTTAAACAAAAATTGACAGCTGCAGAGAGTTGTGTGTGTTATTTCTTCTACGGTAGTACAACAAATGCGTGCATGTGGCAACAAAGATGGAAGAGGTTTACAGTGGGAGACTGAGAGTAACACTTGTCCTCTGCAGTAATGAATACTTCAGGCTCCTTCACTGTGAATTGAAAATGGTTTTTTTTTCATGAAAAGCATAAATATATATAAGGCGACAATGCCATGTATAGCTAACTCTGTCATTCTTCTGATCCAGCAGCTAACGAAATGTTTGTAGTTGCTGTTGTATATTGACAATGGGTAGGTATGACATAGGTACCTTCTGTTTTACTAAGATCACTTTTGTTTTTATTCTTCTAAAGATTTCAACATAATACAAAGAAATTTCAGAACTGGATTTAAGTTTTTTTTTTTTTTTTTTTTTTTTTTTAATTTTATTTTCCCACTGTACAGCAAGGGGGTCAGGTTATCCTTACATGTATACATTACAATTACAGTTTTTCCCCCACCATTTCTTCTGTTGCAACATGAGTATCTAGACATAGTTCTCAATGCTATTCAGCGGGATCTCCTTGTAAATCTATTCTAAGTTGTGTCTGATAAGCCCAAGCTCCCGATCCCTCCCACTCCCTCCCCCTCCCATCAGGCAACCACAAGTCTCTTCTCCAAGTCCATGATTGATTTTCTTTTCTGAGGAGATGTTCATTTGTGCTGGATATTAGATTCCAGTTATAAGTGATGTCATATGGTATTTGTCTTTGTCTTTCTGGCTCATTTCACTCAGTATGAGATTCTCTAGTTCCATCCATGTTGCTGCAAATGGCATGATGTCATCCTTTTTTATGGCTGAGTAGTATTCCATCGTGTATATATACCACATCTTCCGAATCCAATCCTCTGTCGATGGACATTTGGATTGTTTCCATGTCCTGGCTATTGTGAATAGTGCTGCAATGAACATGCGGGTGCATGTGTCTCTTTTAAGTAGAGCTTTGTCCGGATAGATGCCCAAGAGTGGGATTGCAGGGTCATATGGAAGTTCTATGTATAGATTTCTAAGGTATCTCCAAACTGTTCTCCATAGTGGCTGTACCAGTTTACATTCCCACCAACAGTGCAGGAGGGTTCCCTTTTCTCCACAGCCCCTCCAGCACTTGTTATTTGTGGATTTATTAATGATGGCCATTCTGACTGGTGTGAGGTGGTATCTCATGGTAGTTTTGATTTGCATTTCTCTTATAATCAGCGATGTTGAGCATTTTTTCATGTGTTTGTTGGCCATCTGTATATCTTCCTTGGAGAAATGTCTATTCAGGTCTTTTGCCCATTTTTCCATTGATTGATTGGTTTTTTTGCTGTTGAGTTGTATAAGTTGCTTGTATATTCTAGAGATTAAGCCCTTGTCAGTTGCATCATTTGAAACTATTTTCTCCCATTCTGTAAGTTGTCTTTTTGTTTTCTTTTGGGTTTCCTTTGCTGTGCAAAAGCTTTTCAGTTTGATGAGGTCCCATGGGTTTATTTTTGCTCTAATTTCTATTGCTTTGGGAGACTGACCTGAGAAAATATTCATGATGTTGATGTCAGAGAGTGTTTTGCCTATGTTTTCTTCTAGGAGTTTGATGGTGTCCTGTCGTATATTTAAGTCTTTCAGCCATTTGGAGTTTATTTTTGTGCATGGTGTGAGGGTGTGTTCTAGTTTCATTGCTTTGCATACAGCTGTCCAGGTTTCCCAGCAATACTTGCTGAATAGACTTTCCTTTTCCCATTTGATGTTCTTGCCTCCCTTGTCAAAGATTAATTGACCATAGGTGTCAGGGTTAATTTCCAGATTCTCTATTCTGTTCCATTGGTCTGTCTGTCTGTTTTGATACCAGTACCACACTGTTTTGATGACTGTGGCTTTGTAGTATTTCTTGAAGTCTGGGAGAGTGATGCCTCCTGCTTGGTTTTTGTTTCTCAGGATTGCTTTGGCGATTCTCGGTCTTTTGTGGTTCCATATAAATGTTTGGATTGTTTGTTCTAGTTCTGTGAAAAATGTCATGGGTAATTTGATAGGGATTGCATTGAATCTGTAGATTGCTTTGGGTAGGATGGCCATTTTCACAATATTGATTTTTCCAATCCAGGAACATGGAATATCTTTCCATTTTTTTACATCTTCTTTGATTTCTTTGATTAAGGTTTTATAGTTCTCGGCATATAGGTCCTTTACCTCTTTGGTTAGGTGTATTCCGAGGTATTTGATTTTGTGAGGTACAATTTTAAAAGGTATCGTATTTTTGTATTCCTTTTCTAATGCTTCATTGCTGGTATACAGAAATGCAACTGACTTCTGAATGTTAATCTTATATCCTGCCACTTTGCTGAATTTATTAATCAGTTCAAGGAGTTTTGGGGTTGAGTCCTTAGGGTTTTCTAGGTATAGAATCATGTCATCTGCATACAGTGACAGTTTGATCTCTTCTCTTCCTATATGGATGCCTTTGATTTCTTTTGTTTGTCTAATTGCTGTGGCTAAGACTTCCAAAACGATGTTGAAGAGCAGTGGTGAGAGTGGGCATCCCTGTCTTGTTCCAGATTTGAGTGAGAAGGCTTTCAGTTTTTCCCCATTGAGGATTATATTTGCTGTGGGTTTATCATAAATGGCTTTGATTATATTCAGGAATGTTCCCTCTATACCCACTTTGGCGAGGGTCTTGATCATGAATGGATGTTGAACTTTGTCAAATGCTTTTTCTGCATCTATTGAGATGATCATATGATTTTTGACCTTTTTTTTGTTAATGTGGTGTATGATGTTGATTGATTTGCGTATGTTGAACCATCCTTGTGAACCTGGGATGAACCCAACCTGGTCATGGTGTATAATTTTTTTGATATGTTGTTGGATTCGGTTGGCTAAGATTTTGTTGAGAATTTTTGCATCTATATTCATCAATGATATTGGGCGATAGTTTTCTTTTTTGGTGGTATCTCTGCCTGGTTTTGGAATGAGGGTGATGGTGGCCTCATAGAATGTCTTTGGGAGTATTCCTTCTTCTTCAACCTTTTGAAAGAGTTTAAGGAGGATGGGCACCAATTCCTCTTTATATGTTTGATAGAATTCACCTGTGAAGCCATCTGGTCCTGGGCTTTTATTTGTAGGGAGTGATTTTATGACCTCTTCAATTTCATTTCTGGTGATTGGTCTGTTCAGTTGGTCTGTTTCTGCTTGATTCAGTTTTGGCAGGCTGTAAGATTCTAGAAAATTGTCCATTTCTTCCAGATTGTCAAACTTATTGCCATATAGTTGTTCATAGTATTCTCTTATGGTTTTTTGTATTTCTGCTGTATCCGTTGTGATTTCTCCTTTTTCATTTATAATTTTGGTGATTTGGGTTCTTTCTCTCCTCTTTTTAGTGAGTCTGGCCAGGGGTTTATCAATTTTGTTCACCTTTTCAAAGAACCAGCTCTTGGTTTTATTAATTTTCTCTATTGTTTTTTGAGTCTCTATTTTATTGATTTCTTCTTTGATCTTTACAATTTCCTTCCTTCTGCTGACTTTAGGACTTCTTTGTTCTTCTTTTTCTAATTCATTTAGGTGGAGGGTTAAGTTGTCAATTTGGGATCTTTCTTCTTTTTTGAGAAAGGCCTGTATTGCTATAAATTTCCCTCTGAGCACTGCTTTCGCAGCATCCCATAGATTTTGAGAGGTTGTGTCTTCATTATCATTTGTTTCAAGATAGTTTTTAATTTCCTTCTTGATTTCCTCATTGACCCATTGGTTTTTTAGTAGCATGTTGTTTAGTCTCCATGGAGTAGGTTTTTTCTCTTTCCTTTTCCCATGGTTGATTTCTAATTTCATGGCATTGTGGTCAGAGAAGATACTTGAGATAATTTCTATGCTCCTAAATTTATTGAGATTCGCTTTATGTCCCAATATGTGGTCAATTCTTGAGAATGTTCCATGAGCATTTGAGAAGAATGTGTATTCTGATTTTTTTGGATGTAGTGTCCTGAAGATATCAATTAAGTCTAACTTTTCTATTGTTTCCTTTAGGATCTCTGTTGCTTTATTGGTTTTCTGTCTAGAGGATCTGTCCATTGATGTGAGGGGCGTATTAAGGTCTCCTACTATGATTGTATTCTCATCAATATCTCCCTTTATGTCTGTTAATATTTGTTGTATGTATCTGGGTGCTCCTATGTTTGGGGCATATATGTTGATGATAGTAACATCCTCTCCTTGGATGGATCCCTTAATCATTAAGTAGTGTCCTTCTTTGTCTTTCTTTATGTCTTTTGTTTTAAAGTCTATTTTGTCTGATATGAGCGTTGCAACTCCTGCTTTTCTGTCATGTCTATTGGCATGAAATACTTTTCCCCAGCCTTTCACTTTCAATCTATATGTATCTTTTGTCCTAAGGTGAGTTTCTTGTAGGCAGCATATTGAAGGTTTTTGCCGTTTTATCCACTCAGCCATTCTGTGTCTTTTGATTGGGGCATTCAGTCCATTGACATTTAAGGTGATAATTGATAGATGATTATTTATTGCCATTTGATCCTCGTGTTCCAGTTGATTCTATGGTTCTCCATTCTTCCTTTCTTTTTTTTTTTTTTTTTTTTTTTTTTTGGTTGGATGGTCTCCTGTTATTATCTGCTTGAGTGTTTTTTTTTTTCATTTTTTGCAAATGCAATATTTGGTTTTGGCTTGTGGTTGCCCTGTTTTTTAAGTATGCTAACCCCTTCCCATAATTGTGTGTTTTAGCCTGATGGTCCTGTAAGTTCAAACACTTCATTATTATATTAAAATTAAGAAGAGAGACATACATACAAACAAAAAGGATTATTTACCTCCTAACATCCCTTGCCCACATTTTATGGTTTTGATGACTCTTTTATTTTTTTCTTTTTAATTTTATTTTGTTTGAAGCATGTTCATGATTAAATCTGTATGCTGGCTTATTTGAATGACTGCTCTCTGATTGTATCTTCCTCTGTCCTAGTTCTTCCTCTTCTTCTTCTTCTTTTTTTTTTTTTTTCTTTTCTTTTTTCTTCCCTTTCCTTCCTTTCTTTTGGTTTAGAGAAGCCCTTTCAATATTTCCTTTAACCTGGGTTTTGTGTTGCTGTATTCTTTAAGTTTTTGTTTGTTGGGAAAAATTTTTATTTCCCCTTCTATTTTAAATGATATTCTTGCTGGATAAAGTATTCTAGGTTGCATATTTTTTCCTTTGAGCACTTTAAATATCTCTTGCCATTCCCTCCTGGCCTGTAGTGTTTCTGTAGAGAAATCAGCTGATATTCTTATGGGGGTTCCCTTGTAGGTAACATTCTGTTTTTCTCTTGCTGCCTTTAGGATCCTCTCTTTATCACTAACTTTTGCCATTTTTATTATGATGTGTCTTGGTGTGGGTCTGTTTGGGTTCAGTTTGTTTGGGGCCCTCTGTGCTTCTTGTATCTTGAATCCAGTATCCTTTAGATTTGGGAAGTTTCCAGCGATAATTTCTTCAAATATATTTTCCATTCCCTTATCTTTTTCTACTCCTTCTGGAATTCCTATTATGCGTAGATTGGCTCGTTTTATATTATCCCATAGGTCTCTTATATTGCTTTCCAGTTTTTTGATTCGGTTTTCTGTCTGTTGACCAGATTGAGTGATTTCCATTATTCTATCTTCCATATCACTGATTCGTTCTTCTGCATTATTCATTCTGGTTTTTACTGCCCCTAGTTCAGTTTGCATCTCTGCAAATGAATGTTCTAGTTTTTCTTGGCTCCTCCTTATATTTTCTAGCTCCTTTCTGAGGGTATCTGCATTGCTGTTCATATCTTCTCTTAATTCCTTCAGTATTTTCACTATTTCTCTTTTGAACTCCAGGTCTGTCAGACTGCAGAGATCAGTTTCATTGTTGACTGTTTTAGGTGAGTTCTCCTGTTGGTTTGACTGGGGGTGGTTTCTCAGCTTCTTCATCTTGCTTGTTGTCTTCTTTCTCCTGAGGGAGTTGTACTCTCCGTTATCGGGTAGTGTTTGCCTTGTCACTGCCGTGGAATATTTCCTGAGGGCTGTCGTTGTTGGTCAATCTTTTTTTGAGGCAGTGTGGCTTTTCTGGAGTGTTGATGGGACTAACAGTGTTTCTTTGAAGCAAAGGAGGACTTCCTGAGGGCAGACAGGACTGGGAGGTCCACCCCACGATGGTAGCAGATTTCACTTGGTTCTCAGCACCCCCTGGGGTCTTGGGCGGGTAGCAGGGCCCTTGGAGACTCAAGAGGTTCCTCCCCAGGGCAGCCCGATTCAGAAAGACCGTCTGAGATCTTTTCCCGATTCCGCCAGGCTTGTTGCAGCTTTTCTGGGCTGCAGGGGGTCCTGCCTGGAGCTGGCAGTCCTATGCAGCTGGTCCACTAGGTCTCAGCACCCCTTGGGGTCTTGGGCGAGTAGCAGGGCCTTTGGAGACTCAAGAGGCTCCTCCCCAGAACAGCCCGACTCAGAAAGACCGTCTGAGATCTTTTCCCAATTCGGCCAGGCTTGTTGCAGCTTTTCTGGGCTGCAGGGGGTCCTGCCTGGAGCTGGCAGTCCTATGCAGCTGGTCCACTAGGTCTCAGCACCCCTTGGGGTCTTGGGTGGGTAGCAGGGCCCTTGGAGACTCAAGAGGCTCCTCCCCAGGGCAGCCCGATTCAGAAAGACCGTTTGAGATCTTTTCCCGATTCGGCCAGGCTTGTTGCAGCTTTTCTGGGCTGCAGGGGGTCCTGCCTGGAGCTGGCAGTCCTATGCAGCTGGTCCACTAGGTCTCAGCACCCCCTGGGGTCTTGGGCGGGTAGCAGGGCCCTTGGAGGCTCAAGAGGCTCCTCCCCAGGACAGCCCGACTCAGAAAGACCGTCTGAGATCTTTTCCCGATTCCGCCAGGCTTGTTGCAGCTTTTCTGGGCTGCAGGGGGTCCTGCCTGGAGCTGGCAGTCCTATGCAGCTGGTCCACTAGGTCTCAGCACCCCTTGGGGTCTTGGGTGGGTAGCAGGGCCCTTGGAGACTCAAGAGGCTCCTCCCCAGGGCAGCCCGATTCAGAAAGACCGTTTGAGATCTTTTCCCGATTCGGCCAGGCTTGTTGCAGCTTTTCTGGGCTGCAGGGGGTCCTGCCTGGAGCTGGCAGTCCTATGCAGCTGGTCCACTAGGTCTCAGCACCCCCTGGGGTCTTGGGCGGGTAGCAGGGCCCTTGGAGGCTCAAGAGGCTCCTCCCCAGGACAGCCCGACTCAGAAAGACCGTCTGAGATCTTTTCCCGATTCCGCCAGGCTTGTTGCAGCTTTTCTGGGCTGCAGGGGGTCCTGCCTGGAGCTGGCAGTCCTATGCAGCTGGTCCACTAGGTCTCAGCACCCCTTGGGGTCTTGGGTGGGTAGCAGGGCCCTTGGAGACTCAAGAGGCTCCTCCCCAGGGCAGCCCGATTCAGAAAGACCGTTTGAGATCTTTTCCCGATTCGGCCAGGCTTGTTGCAGCTTTTCTGGGCTGCAGGGGGTCCTGCCTGGAGCTGGCAGTCCTATGCAGCTGGTCCACTAGGTCTCAGCACCCCCTGGGGTCTTGGGCGGGTAGCAGGGCCCTTGGAGGCTCAAGAGGCTCCTCCCCAGGACAGCCCGACTCAGAAAGACCGTCTGAGATCTTTTCCCGATTCCGCCAGGCTTGTTGCAGCTTTTCTGGGCTGCAGGGGGTCCTGCCTGGAGCTGGCAGTCCTATGCAGCTGGTCCACTAGGTCTCAGCACCCCTTGGGGTCTTGGGCGGGTAGCAGGGCCCTTGGAGACTCAAGAGGCTCCTCCCCAGGACAGCCCGACTCAGAAAGACCGTCTGAGATCTTTTCCCAATTCGGCCAGGCTTGTTGCAGCTTTTCTGGGCTGCAGGGGGTCCTGCCTGGAGCTGGCAGTCCTATGCAGCTGGTCCCCTAGGTCTTAGCACCCCCTGGGGTCTTGGGCGTGTAGCAAGGCCCTTGGAGACTCAAGAGGCTCCTCCCCGGGGGAGCCCGTCTCAGAAAAACCGTCGGAGAATTAGGTCGATCTATTCACGGCCTGGCTAGGCTTGTTCTAGCTTTTCTGGGCTGCAGGCCTTTTCTAGGGGGCTGGTGGTGTTTGGTGCTGCTCTGTGGAAGTGTAGCCCCTCCAAAGGGCAAGCAGGCCTGTGCAGGGAGAGCCCCTGCGGTGGTAGGCTTCAGGCAATTGTTGAGGCCAGCCCTCCTGGATGGCAGGCAGCCCCAGGTTTGGCGAGAGCGTAGGGGGTGGCGGGGGTGGGGGGAGGGAATGCACTGGGAAGCACAGCTTTCTGCTAGCTAGCGGGCCTGTAAGCTTGCTGTGGCGTGGGGGGTATTCTATGGGGACCCACCCCTTCTTCTCTCCCCTCCCCAGCACGGGCGCAGACCAGGCTCTTCTCCCAGGTTCCCTCTGAGGCGGCTTTCCACTTCCCCGCCCCTAGAGTATTGCTCCCTTCCTCTGCGACAGCTTTGTTTTCTAGTCTCCCAGGCAGTCTCTGCCCCGTCAAATGGTTTAGAGACCTCCCAAGCAGTTTCCGCTCTTCCCCGCCCCCCTAGCCCGGGGACTAATCTCTGGAGCCGAGGTCTCGGTGCCCAGCCCCCACCCAGGCGGCGCCCCCCGGCCCTTTCTTGGGGACTAACCTTCGGAGGCGAGGTCTCGGTGCCCAGCCCCAACCCAGGCGTCCCCCGGCCCCCTCTCGGGGACCAACCTTCAGAGCTGAGGTCTCGGTGCCCAGCCCCCACCCAGGCGTCCCCCGGCCCTTTCCCGGGGACTAACCTCTGGAGCCGAGGATTCAGTGCCCAGCCCCCACCCAGGCGTCTCAATTTTTGGTGACTGTGCCCGTAGTTCAGATGGTCCGTTGGGTTCTTGATCGTTTTTCCGTACTCCGACTTACTGCTACACTCTTCTCTGCATCTGGAGATTCCTCCGGTTCGTTTGATCTTTCCCCCGGTAGGAGACTTTCCAGGGTGCGGGATCCCTTTCTCCTCCGCAGTTCCCTTTCGGGAGCGCCCGTCCCGCTCGGATTCACCTTCTCTCACTCTCCTCTTTTCTCCCGTTCTGCCCAATAATGTCACGAACTTCTTGCCGTTATTGGAGTTTAGGTTCCTCTGCCAGCGATTGGTTGTTGTTCTGTGCGAGTCATTTCTTCTGTAGATGTGCTTTTTTTGTTGTGTTTGTGGGAGAAGGCGAGCGTGTCCCCCTACTCCTCCGCCATCTTGTCCTCCCTGGATTTAAGTTTTGATATCACTGCCATGACAGAGTGTTTAAAATGAATTTAAGAAAACTTCCACATATATAGATCTTGTCAAAAAAATTAAAATTTTGATTTGTACATTTTCAGATAATATGAAAAGAAAATATAGTCAGATCTAGGTACCTGAAAAGCAGTTTCGTTTCTTATATGTTTTCAATATACAATAAATTTAATACATGAAAGCGTGAACCATTTAAAATATTTATTGACTTCTGTATATATGAAGTCATTTTATTACTAAAATGTTTATTTTAATAAAAGTGGCCATTATAGCTGTTGTGAGTACGTTTAATGGTGAGTCATATTCTTAATATATATATATATATTAGGTAGAATGAAAAATATGAACATGTATGACCAAAAAAGATATTATATTAAAATATAATTGATTAGTTATGTATTAGTTATCAAGCAATCTTGTTAACTGCCCCAAATATATTCCATAAATACAGTTCATAAAGTGGCTTAAAAATCTACTGTCTTTATAACCTATTTACCTAATTTGTTTTTTTTGGTTTTGGTTGTTGGTTTTTTTTGTTTTTTGGGGTTTTTTTTTTGTTGCTTTTTAGGGCCATACCCACAGCATATGGAGGTTTCCGGTCTAGAGGTCTAATCAGAGCTACAGCTACCGGCCTACACCA
The DNA here is from genome assembly GCF_054392235.1 of Sus scrofa. Taxonomy (NCBI): domain Eukaryota; kingdom Metazoa; phylum Chordata; class Mammalia; order Artiodactyla; family Suidae; genus Sus; species Sus scrofa. The sequence goes on along the minus strand of NC_139387.1, from coordinate 93,461,082 downwards.
CAGACACAGCAATGCAGGATTCAAGCCACATCTGTGGGCCTATACCACAGCTCACAGCAATGCCAGATCCTTAACCCACTAAGTGAGGCCAGGGATCAAACCCACAACCTCATGGTTCCTAGTAGGATTGTTTCTGCTGTGCCACGAAAGGAACTCCTGTCAACCTAATTTGTAAAAGTAATCTTTGTAACATGGGAGACATACTGAAAAGAAAATAGTGGAGAGTTTCTTTTCCTATGTGAATTCTCATCATTAATTTTCAGTGATTAATGTAAAGCATGTATGTATAAAAATATTTATCAATTTGGCATTTACTACTTCCTATGATCCAGACTCTCTACTAGGCACTGGGCATTACGGAAATGAGTAGGATAAATTCTTTGTTCTAAAGGACTAGATTGTCAAGACAGGGTGACAGGAAAATGGATATGTTGCCACACAAGGAATTGGAGATTTCGTTGGTTTTGGTAACTCTCTGGGGTAACTGTGGGGTAACTTTCCAGGTTGCACCTAAAAAGATAAAATTCAAGCTGTTTACTAAAAGATGTAGAATGAAGACATGGGGGGAAATCATTCTAGGCAGAGAAAGTAACACCTGCAAAGGTACCCCCATGTTATGGTGAGAATTTCAATATGGCGAAGCTTGGAGTTGTATGTACATATGAAGAAGGAGAGGTGATGAGCTAGAAAGATGAGATGAACTTTGAATGCAATGGAAAAGAATCTGAATTTTTAATCTCGTAGAAAATAGTCAACCAAAGTGTAGGATTGCATTGTTTTTTAAATAGGCTTATGATTTGAAATGCTTAATTGTTGTTATTATTTATTTAAGATGGTAACTCTGCCAATGATGGCAAAATATACATACTGGCTAAAAGGAGAAACAGGAGGGAAAGATAAGGAAGATTTTATAATTTTCTAGCCTTCCAAATAATAAAGAGCTGATTTTAAGGATAATTATGAGATTGAAGCAAAAAGGACTAGATTGAATAAACATTTCTGAGTTAATATTGATAAACATTAGCAACCAATTGAATGTGATGTGACAGAAAAAAGGGAACCTCTAGGGATGGCATTGAATGTTCTGGTTTAGAAGACTATAATGGATGATGATGTTGTTACGGTTAATATTGGAAGTGGGATAATTTACTGGGGATGGAGAGAGAAATAAATATTAAATTCGAAATACTTGAAAGAAATTCTGGTAGAGATCTCCAGAGATTAGTAATGGGGACTTGGAACTCAAAAGAACTGGGACTTTTATTCTTATTTGTACTTTTTGAGGCGGGTGAATGTCCGTTAACTGAGAGGTGGTGTTTATGAAGCAGTAGAGTACCTTTCCTCCACCCCCAATCTAGGAAAATGAGTGAAAGCGTGAAAGAATACCACAGATGGAAACTTTGAAAATCGGTTCACGTTTAAAGAATGGGTAGAACGGAAGAGTCTGTCAAAGGAGACAGAATGAAGCCAGGGAAGACTTAGAGAATAGATTTTGAGCAGAAGGGTGTTAGGATGGTGCCAGATCACTAAGCTGCCAAGTAGTGTGAAGATTAAGCATCATTCCTTGGGTAGAAATACGGACGTTCATGGTCATCTCAAAGAGACTGAATTAGTGGGACTGTAAGCCACGTTATAAGGGGTGGAATATGAATATGACTTGAGGAAGTTGATTCAGTAAAGGCAGGCAGCCTACATTTTCTACACGTTTGGTGTTGAAGGAAAGGAGGGGATGGATTAACAGCTACAAGTGCTGGTAGGATCAAAGGAAGGCTCTCGAGAAAGCAAGGGGTGTGAGAACATTTATAGGGAAAGATATCTGTAATGAAAGAGAAATAGATTATCTAATGGAGCAACTCCTGGTGGGGGTGGAAGAGAATATAGTCCACCTGGAGGAGGGACCTTGGGGAAAAAAATGTGTGCCTTTCTCCACCAAGAGAGGAGGAAAGAAGCTCAAGACAGTTGTCAAATATAAAATGAAGAGGTTTCTCCCTCTTTGGCTCTTTTATTCTTTAGGAAGTAGGAAGCAAGGTAGTCAGCTGAGAGTTGACCAGAGAAGAGGAAGAGTAAAGATTTGTAACAGCTGCCTTGAGGATTGGGACGGAGAGATGCGTAGGTGTAAGTGAAGGAGTTTCTAAAGTCATCCCTTTGTCGTGACAACAATCTGCTCCGTGGTGTAGGTTTGTTCAGCATCACTGAATAGCTTTGGAGCATAAATAGAGAAGAGCTATTACCTTGAGTTAGAAATTGGTCCAGGGGTATGACAGAAGGACAGTAAGGCAAAATATAGAAGTCTGAAAGTGGTAATGTAGTTATGTAGGGTGAGAGAGACTAAATAATCAAGATTTATAACATAGCTTCTATTTTTTACTACAATCTTGGAGGTTTAGTCAGAAAGACTTAATTTATTCTAAGTCAGCTTTGAAAGAAGACAAATATTTAGACAGGAATCAGCTTGCCTTCTTTACTAGATTCCTCATTGTGTAAAGCAGCATAAGTGGAGGAAACCTAGACTCACTGGCTTAATTTTCTCGCGCTTTTATAGTAAAATGAGTTCTCAGAAAGTTCGTCATTTGAACAGGGTTTTAACCAGGAGACCATCATTACTTTGTCTCAACAGCTGTGCTTGTAATTGCTTAAATTCTCACTTGCACTCTAGTTAGTCAGGGGTAGTAAAGATAAACCTTTGAGAAGGGCGATTGTAAATTTATTTAGAAAGATTCCGTTGTAGGTATACAGCTGATGCTAGGGTTCCTCTCTTCTGTTCGTGTCTGAAGTCCAATCTTTAATTTACTGTCACAGAAATTTATTGAAGTCTGCCTTCAAGTATTAAAAGCGTTTTCATTAGTACACTCTCGAGGGGTGTGACAAAGTGGACGACATACCGAACTTGCTGGCCTGATGCTGCTCTCAACCACTTAAATCCAAATATGCCACTTTACATCTCACGGCCACAATGTAATCAGCATAAAAATAACTGCTTTCCTCCAAGGTTCAGGCTGAAAGCCTGCCATTTAGGAGAAATCATATAATACAATCCTAAAAGGTAGTGAAGGTAGAACCGCTCTCACTTAATTAAGATGGACAATTAAGATGGTTCTGCCTTCTCTTACTACCTTTCCCTTTCTCCCTCCCTCTCCCTTACTGAATGAGGTCAGAATATTCTGGAGGCAAATATAAGTAGAGTCAAATATCTCCTCCTTATCCATCACCCCAGGCCCCAGCACGAGAGCCCTGGCTCCATATAGGCATCTCTCCTCTTTGTTCCTAATATAATGTGATGCATTCACTTGCTCCTCTAGTCAACAAGTATCCTTTGAGTGCCTACCATGTGACAGTCACATTTCTGGACACCGGTGACATCTGTGAACTTAAATGATTCTCTGTAATGCGTTTTTACCTCACCGAGTTGAAGTTTTACTCTCATGTTTATGTCTTACCCACTAGACTGTACCTACCTGAAGGAAAGGGATTATGCCTTATTTCTTCAAATCCCCATAATCTAGCATAGTGTTTTATACATAGTGTGTGGCCAAAGTTTTGTTGAATGTGTTATTTATTTTGAATAGCTCAGTTAACATGAGCACAATTACACCCCGAGACACATAATGGAGGAAACATACTTATAGAAGACTTGGATTAATTGTCTCTTAAGATTTAATGATCTGCCATGTTAAAATCAAAGAAATACATTTAATTAACTTGATTTGTTTGTGACCTCAGAAATGAAGCCACTTTGTAATTTTGGAGAAAGTTACAGTTAAACTTCCATGAGACACGTTTTCTAAAAGTTCCAATAATAGATGGAGGCATTAAAAAGTCCTATTCATGAAAACCAGAGAAGGGCAGGTTAAACCCATAGAGATAATAAAAGCTTTGGTTTCCATCATTGCCATCTAATAAGTGATTTCTGTGAGCTACTTATTTACTTTGTAATTGAGCAAGTTGTAAAATGATTTGAACATCTGAAAAATCTGTGGGAAATGAAGGTGACCCCAACATGTGCTTTTATTTTATAAGAAACTGAATTTTTAAGATTGTTGAAAAACTTGGTGCATAGTGTGGTCACAATGCCATTATTTCAAACGAGTGATTGTCCTGTCCAGTTCGTCTCAGTAGAATGTTAGACTATTTAAGAGCAGTATTTCACTAAATTGGCTTTTTGAATTCACAAGTCAAAATTATCTTATCTTTTTATCACATAGAGAGTTACTTCTGGAAACTCAATAAGTGATGGAAACATTTGTCATGCTTGTTTACTCTATGTGATATCCACCAAATTGGTTACTTTTTTAAAAATTAAATTTATCACATTCTAGCTCATTCTAAATAAGCTAAATTTTTTTCATGCACAGTCTTTTTTTTTTTTTTCTTTTTTGTCTTTTTGCCTTTTCTAGGGCCGCTCCCTTGGCATATGGAGGTTCCCAGGCTAGGGGTTGAATCGTAGTCATAGCCGCTGGCCTACACCACAGCCACGGCAACATGGGATCCGAGCCACGTCTGCAGCCTACACCATAGCTCATGGCAATGCCGGATCCTTAACCCCCTGAGCAAGGCCAGGGATCGAACCCACAACCTCATGGTTCCTAGTCGGATTTGTTAACCACTGTGCCATGATGGGAACTCCTTTGCACAGTCTTTTAAGTTGAATATAGTACTTGATTTATCTTTGTGCAAACATAACTTATTCACACGGAGTCCATGACTGGGATCTTGTTTCTCCTCTTGTTAACTTTTTATTGTTTTCTACCTCCACCAGCTTCTTTAGTCATAAAGAATGGAAACTTAAAATTTGACATACATTTCAAATTTCTTTTATTATTTTGATCTCAAATTGAGACTGTATAGCAGAGATGGAGATTATGTTAAGGAGAATTTTAATAAACTCTTTGGGAAATCATACTTATCAGAAATATACAAAGCATTCCAGCCGGTCTCTCTTTAAAAATTCATTGTTGTTATTTTTCCTTTCACATTATCTTTCAATATTGCAAAGAAGGAGAGCTTGGAATAGTGAAAAACATTTAAGATGTGGTCCTAAGGTAACTGAACTTGAATCCTGACCCTGAAATTTACGATTGGAGAACCAGGGCAAGTTGTCTCTGTTGTCTCAAGTAGGAGATGATGAGTGTTATTTTGAAGAGTAAATATAACTAATTATAGCAGAACTTAAAATGGAGTGAAGCAACTCATAGAAAGATATTCACTTTGTTGTTGAAAAGTATGGGGTGTGGTAATGACAAAATGGCTTTGAATCCAATGATTCATAGGCTAACCAGAGCCATTGCTTTAGCCACATTTTGTTCATGTATATGCATTTGGATATCGTTTTAGCTGTTGAAAAATATGATCAAAACCAAAATAGATGTCTAGATACTCATGTTGCAACAGAAGAAAGGGTGGGGGAAAAACTGTAATTGTAATGTATACATGGAAGGATAACCTGACCCCCTTGCTGTACAGTGGGGAAAAAAAAAAAAAATAGGATCAAAACCATACTCATCAATACAAAGCTCTATATTTAGATTTTTTAAAATCAGTTTTATGAGTACAGAATGGAAGGGACCTGGCTTGTCAACAGTGCAAATACGCAAAGATCTAGCAGCTTTAAATGAATGCTTTGTTCCTACATTCATTCACCAAATATTTATTGGTGCATACTGTGTGCTCAGTGCTGGAGAGGGACAGTAAACAAAACAGACAGGATTTCCTGCCTTCGTAGAACCTCTACTTGGTCATGAACTCAACCCAAAACAAATCCACTGAAGCTGCTATGAGAGAGAGGGAAAGAGAATTTGCTTTTATATAAAGAGAGAATTTTATTTCATATTCTATTTCCAATTTTAATAAATCTAATGGATTTTATGCTTTTTGAACATGCTTGTTGTCTTATGTTTATTTTTGATGGAACAAATGAAAAGTGATATTGATAAATTGAAATGGTTTGGGAAGACAATGCCATGAATTTTCTGAAACCATGTGCATGATAAATGGTGTGCTGGGAAGAATAGGTGAAGGAATTAGATAGGTTATATCTAAAAAAGAAAAGAGCCAGAAGAAGTGATAGCTGACCTTAAGCATTTAAGGGGTTGATTCAGAGGAAAGGCAACAGCCTGCCTTTATGTTCTTCCAAATATGGGACTAGAAACAAAGAGTAGCAGTTTTTTAGAAAGTAGGTATCAGCTCAAGTCAGAGAATGTTCTATTTAGAAGAGTTACTCTGTAGACAAGAGGTTGTCAAGGGTCAAGCATCCTCTTTGCTGAAGGTAGCTCAGCAGGAGCTGAGGGTCAGGGATCTGTTCTGAGTGGGCGACTGACAAGATGTGTGTCTGATTCTCCAATTGAGCCGCATCCTTACCACTGCAGTAATTTAAAAGCTCAGAGAAAGTGTGAATCCCTATAAGGTACACCTGTTAACTTATATAATGTTATGTATCAACTATACTTCAATTTTAAAAAGTTTTTTTTTAAAGTCCCCAAACAAATTCCAATGACAATATCTCTATAGATTTCTTGCCTTTAAGGTTCCTTACAGTTTTTCAACTCTTAAAATTATCTCTACGTGGTAAATTTTATAGGAAAAGAGAATGAAGCCTTTCTTATTTATCAGCCATGTTCAAGAAATGTTTTCTTGGAGTTCCCGTCGTGGCGCAGTGGTTAACGAAGCCGACTAGGAACCATGAGGTTGCGGGTTCGATCCCTGCCCTTGCTCAGTGGGTTAAGGATCCGGCGTTGCCGTGAGCTGTGGTGTAGGTTGCGGACGCGGCTCGGATCCCGTGTTGCTGTGGCTCTGGCGTAGGCCGGGGGCTACAGCTCCGATTCGACCCCTAGCCTGGGAACCTCCATATGCCGCGGGAGCGGCCCAAGAAATGGCAAAAAGACAAAAGAAAAAAAAAGAAATGTTTTCTTGGCATGTGATTTCACTTTTGCTTTTTAAAATTGGTGACCCCTTAGAGATTTACCTGTCTAAATCCATTTTCTTGTCAGGATTGGAGATGACAGGTTATTCTGATACCTAAATATTAATTTCTATGGCATATCTATGTATTTCATTGGCCAACCCTCGGTGAATTTTCTGGATTTCTATTAGCTTGTCTTAAAATCCTGGCAAGCTAAATTTCTCTAATGGTTTTCAATTCGATGCATTAAATGTCTGTTCAGCCTTGGAAGATATATTGATTTTTTTCCTCAGCAAAGTGACAAATACCATTTTCATGACTATAATAGAGATTGATTACATTTTATGGAACACAGAGAGAATGCTGATCTTAGTGAGACAACCTTGGGGCTTACAAAAATGAAGAAATCATTTGAAATAATAATGAAGTTAATGAATTCATCTCTTGCTGATGAAGTGGAAGTATTTTGAGAAAAAAATGAAAAGTTCTGCAGCTGCACAAACACTAAGAATTAAGACCAATTTCAATACTTTGGAGGTGCGAGTTTTGTGAAACCTTCTTAAAAAGTTAATAGTAATTGTTCTTAAACTCAAAGCTATGGCATTAACCCCCAGCACACCTGGGCAGGTTGTGTGACAGTGTTTATATTGAAAGACGGCTCTTCAGTTAAGTCAGAATGAAATTAAATCATGATCAGTGCCAATCAAATTTGAAATATTAAGAAGTCTATGGGAGCAGTCTGTGTTCCTGTTATGATTTATGTAGCCTAAATTTACAATTGAACCAGTTTCCTTTTTATTCTAAGCTTCTTAACAGGCCTAAACTAGAACAAATGTTAATGTGTTTTTACTATTCTCTCTTGCTGTTTTTTGCTCTTCTGCCTTTTAAATAACGTAAAAGGTATTTAAAAAACAAACAAAGTGGAATTCCCTTGGTGGCTCTGAGGAAATGAATCTGACTAGCATCCATGGGAACGCAGGTTTGATCCCTGGCCTTGCTCAGTGGTTTAGGGATCCGCGTTGTTGTGAGCTGTGGTGTAGTGTAGGTATGTGAGTCTCAGATGCGGCTTGGATCTGACGTTGCTGCGGCTGGGGTGTAGGTCAGTGGCTGCGGCTCCAGTTTGACCCCTAGCCTGGGAACCTCCCTGCACCTCAGAGGCATCCCTAAAAAGCAAAAAACCCATGCATGCATGAGCTTAATATGTGTAAAAAGTATGTACTATATTTTGTGAGAGCAAATAGAAATAAGGAACAAAGGTAAGTGTTTGAAGGCGTTGGAAGTCAGCTATGGTGGCCCTGCAAACATTGCTAATGGAAGATTGTAGAATTGTTTTCTCTGAAAAAACCTTTAAAACAAGGAAACCAGCTCATGTCTGTTTAGGGACCATATCCATTTATTCATTTTCTGTCCCCCCCCCACCTCTCATGTAACAAACACCATTTCTTGCACACAGGAGGAGCGCAAGTAGTAGTTGTTAAATGAATGAATACTTTTTCCCTGATAGCAGAAAGAAACTCAAATCATCACAGCAAACAGTGTTTGTTGAGCTACCAATATGTGCCCTGGAACTTTACCTTTTTTATGTCTGATTTTTGCAATTCTTATCTGGCTACAGGGTGATAAGTCCCAGGACAAGACTAGCATTGACGAAGCTGAAGAATATTTATGCATATTCTGAAATATATATTTTTACATGTTTACTGTAGTTATGAGGGAAAACGAAGAAACCTGAGGATTTGGGAAACACCAGAGAAATTATCACGTGTATTTTTGCAGCCCATCTCTTTATTCTATGATTGTACTACACATAGTAACACCATTATTGTAAGAATACTTTCTAATTGTTTCATACGTATATATTTATCTCTTCTGTAAGCTTTTTGTTGAGAATTTTTGGTCCATCCTAGATGTTCTCTGTATCGACCTTACTGTGACTTTAGAGTCAGAGAGTTCTAAAACTCTTAGGTCGCTGACCCATACGGTGAAGAGATAAAATCTTCAATTTTAACAAATTCATACCTAAATGATACAGAAACTGCTCCAACAATGGTTGACTACTTCCTTTGATCATATAGCTAGAGAAAAGCTTTTATGTAATTTTATTTTATTGAACTTTCCAATTTTACAGTTTTAGAAAGAATACTTTAGTTCAGTGTTTGCCGAGTCTTACAGTTTGTAAATCATGACTTTAAAAGTAATTTAAATAAAATAATAGCTGTAGGACTTGCTAATTAAAACTCCGCAGTAAATAATTTTCTCATCATTTCCTATCTGAATAGGCTTCGTAAAGCTATTTCTTTCACTGTAACACAACACAGCCTGCAAAGGATGCATGTGTACCTTTGGTACCATTAAATATATGAGAATATGATTTAATTTACACCATAACTATTTGATATTTTACTTTCCCACTCCTGTTTCTTACAATTAGAATGAAGCTAGAATTCAGACTAAAACCAATTGCTGAAAAATTGGAAAATTAAACCTAAGAAATAACATAATCTATATAGAAATTCATGATGAAATTATGTCCTTTTCTATAATGTTTGAGTAAAAAGAGACTTCCAGACTTTTTAAAAGATACATATATTAGTTTCGTGTTAGTTGTTTTTAATTGCTAGGTTGGTGTGGAAAAAAACCCCAGTCTTTAATATAGTATGAAGTTAGTGATTTAAATAGCATCTCTTAGATATATTTTGACAACAAACAGCTATTACACTTAAATGTAAATTAAATATTTATATTCATCTTTCCCATATGTCAGTATATTTTATGAGAACTAAGCACCTAACAGTGTTAAATCGTAGAATGAGTGAAGATGGTCTTATGAAAGGTATCTAACGAATGATTAAGTAGTATAATTACATAATTTAGTCTATATGCTCTAATATCATGGGTGTATATTTATTTCATACTCTTTAAAATGTAAATATAAAGTTCCCTTCATATTAAGACTAATAGATTAATTAAGATGAAAAGGTTTTTGTAAAGTGGAAGTCAATATATACACTAGTAGCTTTTATGAATGATTTTAAAAGTCTGCCATTCCACTAATTTTTAAGAATTAACTATTCAAAAAGAAAGGAAGCCAGTTTGCCCTCCACACCATCTTCAAAAGTGACACTATTTTCAGAAATTATTAAAATCCTTGGCAAGCATTTAATAGATTTCAAATGCTATATTTTTTAGTTACTTCAAAGTTACATTTTAAAGCTTATTTTTAAGTTACAGAAGTGTTTTTGCGCATTGTTAAAAAAAAAATCAGTGATACAGACACATGTAAATTAATAAGTGAAAGCCCTACCCTCACTTCTTATTCTATTCACCAGCCCGGCCAATGTTAACTGAGCTTTTTCTGTAAGCAGAGAAACATATACCTAAATACACTTCTGAATACACGTTTCTTTTTTCATTAAAAATTGAATTTTTCTATACATATTTTCTGTTTGTCTCTATGCATTTTGAATATTCTACAATAACACAGATTTTCAGAATTCATGGCTATAACTGCATAGTTTTCTGTAACATGTATGTACCTTGACATAACTATCCCCTTATTAATGTTCATGTAAGTTGCCTCCCCTTTTTTTCTGCATATTAAGGATAACACAAGCATCTGCGAGTGTGTGCACACATGCACATGATCTGTCATTCCTCATGCATCTCTGCTAGACCACTAGAAACACTTTTTCTTTTGTTAGAGTGTTGGCATTTAAAATTTTGTTAGGTTTTACCCATTGCCCCTTGAAGTGGTATATCAATTTAAACTTTCAAACTAGATATAAATAATCCTCTTTTCTCAATGCCTTCATCAGCAGTGAATATTATTTATTCTCTTAATTGTTAAACACTCTGATAGTATTTGTGGATGCCTAGCTGATTTCTCTAGGATTAACCAAACGAATGTTTATCTGAAGGGTTAGAATTGAGTGAGACCTTCTGAAAACGGGCACCTAAAAAAGAATTATCAGAAGTAGGATAGTGTACTTTAAAAGGTTTATTTTTTAAGGGAATAGTATTCTTACCAAAATCGGTTGAATTTCAAAGCCAGTCCTAAAAACACATAGATAGGAATATTGATATGTAGGAATTTCCGATGAGACTTTGGATTAAGTTTCTTTGAGATAAGTGAAAACATCAATGTTTATTTGGAGCAAAAGTGATTATTGTTGCCACACACGTGGATTGAAATAAGAAATTCTGGTTTTGGTTTCTTGCCCAGAGTCTCTTCTCATCTCCCAGTCTCCCTTCCTCAAGTCCTTCTAACACATCCTTCAGTTCAGTCTTCCCCGAATACGCTAAAGGTTCCCTTTAAGCAATTAAAAATAATATCACAACTTGCAAATTTGTTCAGAAATGCAGTTTTTCAGGTTTCATCCCTGAAGATTCTGATTCACTGTGTTTGGAGTGGGTCAGTTCGTCTGGGTTTTCAATAGAAATGCCAGTCAGGGAGTTCCTGTCATGGCTCAACGGAAACGAGTCTGACTAGCATCCATGAGGACACAGGTTCGATCCCTGGCCTTGCTCAGTGGGCTACAGATCCGGCCTTGGTGCCATGAGCTGTGGTGTAGGTTGCAGACGTGGCTCGGATCCCGCGTTGCTGTGGCTGTGGTGTAGGCCGGCAGCTACAGCTCTGATTCGACCCCTAGCCTGGGAACTTCCATGTGCCTTGGACACGGCGGTCAAAACAAAACAAAACAAAACAAAACAACACAGGCGGTTCTCCAGATTACATCTTGAGAAGGACTGGAGGAAGAACAGTTCAGGACTAGCAAAAACACCTAAAAATTACCTTTCTTACCTTTTTAACCTCACACTTCATGTCTCTCCAGCCAGTGTCTGTCTAGCCGATGGAATGACCTGCTGTCTCTCAAACTGAATGCTAGGTCCTTCTCTCTCTACTTTCCCCCAGGAAAACCAGTTCCCTCCGCTCCACCTCTTGCTTCCCCTTATCCCTCATGCCCTCATCAAATCCCACCTCTTAAACAAAGACTTCTGTTTCTTCACCCCCCAGGGGCCCCTTCTCCAGCGTTTATCCACAGCACGCACTTGGTGCTATGGTGTAGTGCTGTTACTTAGGGTTCGTGTGGAATTCTTCTCTGCGGCTCCCCTAGTGCCTGGCACATAATCAGCACTCAAAGTGTGTGGGTTGACTGGTTGAGTGAGTGAGTGATAATGTAATTAGACTAATAGGGAGCAGGTCAGAGACTGCACTTCGACTCTACGAAGCCACTTCTTGACATTTTGCAACTTGTTCTGTTCCCCAGCGACTCCGTTGCCCTCACTTCAAATTGGATTGCTTGTTTTGGTGAATAAAACAAAAGCTAACGCTTACCATTTATTTGGGTCTGTCAATTACATGTTTAAATCATCCCTACATGCAGGGCTTGAGAAAGTTAATCCATAGCAAAGGCAGAGTTTAAAAATTGTATTTGAAATCTCCTGTTACAACTCTATATAATTTTTATCCCAGTGGGTGTCTGTTGCTAAAGGTCCAGACATCTTAGCTTTCTTAAAGTAGTTGAGCTTTCTTAAATCTGGTTTTGTGTTCAGAATAATTTCTTATCCACAGTTACAACAAAACAGTGCAGTGAGGTCTTTAGAATAAAGGCAGCATTTGTCACAGGCACAGCATTTGAAGTATGTTGGTTCCTGTGCTATACTCCTGCTGTATAGAGCCAAATTATGCAGTTTAGCATAGCCAGTGTGTGTTTCGTAAAAACTGGCATGTCCTTCATGCTACTAAGAAAACGATCATTTCTGAAGAATGCAAAATGGAACGAGCATGTATTTACCAATGATATGCAAGGTTGTGTTAAGAAAACACTATCCATTTGAAGAAATCTAATCATGAGGTAGGCATCTTCCTAATACTGTTACATGACGTAGGGAGATTTGCACTATTTTTTCTCAATTTTGAGAAGCAAGCACTTAGAAAGTCACCTTGGAAAAATGGAAGTGATTTATTAATTTGTCATTTTCCAGCACTGAAAATATCTTGACAAATAACAAGTCGTCCACTGGACATATATTCCTTTTTCTTAAAACCGGCAATTTAGTACATTAGTGGAACGTCTTTGGCCAGGCTGGTCTCCTGTAGGTTTGACTGTGGAGGAGCAGGTGTGTGCTTCCAAAGTGTCTTTACAAGTGTCTCAGTGGGGCTTCCCTCCCACGCCTCCGCAGGAGACAGCTCATCTGTTTAATCCTTATGTTTTAGTCAACCTTTCTTATTATGCAGACAGGGCTTCGAGGCTCAGCTGGATTTTGACTCTCTGAATGAATTGATGGGGCTCTTTGATCTTAACTGTGTATTGCATCTGTTTCATCTTTCCTCTTCATGCTTAGTCTTCCAAACCCCGATTCTAGCTGGTGTTCTTAAGATAAATGGATAATTAAACAAACAAATAAACACATAAAAATTGCCGTTTAAAACTCAGGTACAAACACCACTTTTCCTGTTGGATGTTTTTGTTGTTGTCGTAGTAAACTTTCTTGGAAAAGAGTCCCCAGAGCAATGTAATGTTACTCGGTAAGGGACTCCCAGACTTCGGAGTATCTAACTGTGTGTGAGTGTGGATGTGTTTTTGTAGAACAGATTTGCACAGAGAATAATAATGAGTGATCTTTGAAGGTTAGTATATTGTATGATGTAAGTAATATCTTATTAATAGACCATATTGGAGCAAGAGGTATACAACTCGCTTAGAAAAATCTATCTTAGAACTATAATGAGTCTGCTGGGTAATATTCCTCTTTTTAATGGGGCTAGGGAAGCCCAAATTGCAGAGGAAAGTCAGAGTGAGAATTAATCCATATGGGAAGATCATACGGTTATAGGATGCTAAAATAACATTTCTTTTAAACGAATCTCTAAAATGGAAAGGGTGGGTATGAAGTTGTGTGGGGTAGGAGTGGAGCAATGTTGAGGGAACAGCATGGATTGTTTGCTTCCTCACATTAAAGCATATAAAGTTATGATTAACTGAATCGGAAAATATCAAGTTTTTATCTGAGTAGCCTTTGATAGTCTAATCTGGTATTTTGGAGACTTGTATTAATTCTTTTTATTTTTAATCCCCCATAAATCTTGATTTATCTGTAAGTATACCATGATCTGGTGATGATAATTTAATGTCAGAGCTGTCAGAATAATTTCAGCTGAGCAAAAAACTGATGTTTCATAAGAGCCAGAGGCCCTTGAGAGAGTATGAAAAGGTTTCTCCCCAAGAGCAGGAATATTGTGATAAGACCTTCTGGTCTATTAAACATGTGCTTTATTCCAACGTACATACCCTAAATATACTAAGAGCTCTTAGTGAATTTTCAGAATAAACATTTTCCTTGGAAACATTTAGAGATAAAATATGTAAAGAATTCAGACCCTACTCGTAACCTTATACTATTACTGTTTTAAAAATATTCAGCTAACTTTCTTCCGCTCAAAAGTACCTCTCAGGCCCCCGCATGGTGCTCAGCTCTGAACTGGGTAGACTTTTCATCATTATTTTTGTACTTTCCATATGGAATCCGAGAATAGTGCTGCAGGAAGGAAGGAAGGAAGGAAGGTCACTAAATCCTTCTTCGAGCAGAACTACTCTAAACCACCCACTAAAGATCCTGTTACTCCTCACTAACCAGTTTGCCTGCTTCATTACCAACTGGGAAGGGCTTCCCGTGTATTTATTTTTTCCTTATCTCCTTACTTCTTTCCTACTTACTTATTTATTTATTACACAACACTTCAGTTAAAAAAAAAAAAAAAAAAAAGATCCAGCAACCAGCCAAGCAAAAATGTGTGCTTTCAATAAATTTCATTTAGGCTCCCTGATTTTATTTCCTTTAGTGTCTTATCTCACATACCTGATTGCTGTGTTTCTTCTGTAAAACTGAAACAAAAGTGCCTACCTTCATAGTCTATAAAGATTCTGTGCTGCTTGAACTGCTAAAAGCTTTGGCCTTGTCCTCATGAAATAGATCAAAACATGTCAGAATCTTACTTAATTTCTATGCTTTTCTGTGATTTACAAGTTCTGAAAATTTCCAGTTTATGTTAGAATGTGTTCATTTGCTTCACTAATGTAACTCCCAGGTCGATGCAGCTCACAGTGTTAGAATTTATTTTAAAAAGGCTAAATTGCCACCTGCACATTTCCTTACGTTCATAGATTCTGACCCACATTAATTCTTAACTTGCTTTCTTATTGGTTCCTTATAGTAATTGAGTGATTCATTGGACCTCTTGTAACCTTCCTAACCGTGAAAGGTGGTTTTCTTACATTATCCTCCAGAGAAGGGAGAGAAGAAAACATGAATGGGGGGTGTATTGGTGGAGATGTGGTTTCTTACCACTAAGTGCCCTGAAATGCCCTTGTACGGGCTCTCGGACTGTCTCTCGTGCTGTGGCCTCACCTCTTGAACACCCCTTGCACCTATAAATTTCTAGAGAACCAGAAGTTACCCCAAGCTATGTTATCTTCATCTCAGAAGTTTGCATGACTAATTAGTGGGTCATGAAATAAACATAGTACATAGACCATAACCAGCATTAAAAGAAAAAACTAAGAGGGAAAAAAAGAGTTGTCGGAACGCATTGGGAGTTCCTGTTGTGGCGCAGCAGAAACAAATCTGATTAGGAGCCATGAGGTTGCAGGTTCTATCCCTGGTCTTGCTCCGTGGGTTAAGGATCTGGCATTGCTGTGAACTGTGGTGCAGGTCATAGATGCGGCCTGGATCTGGCGTGGCTGTGGCTGTGGTGTAGGCCAGCAGCTACAGCTCCCATCAGACCCCTAGCCTGGGAATCCCCATATGCCGCAGGTGCGGCCCTAAGAATACAAAAAGACAAAAAAACAAAAACAAAAAAAGAATGCGTTGAATGTAGTAAGATTAAATATCATTTCATGAACAAATGTTTTCAAAAATATTTTAAGTGTTCTATGGTACTTGGTTGTGCTGTAAATATTTTCTTACCATGGATCTCAGTTTAAAAAAAAAAAAAAAAAAGCCTGAAAAACCAAACCAGACCCAAACTGGATCATATAGCCTCTAATAAGGTTTTGCCTGGTTGCTGGTTTTAGAATTAGAGTATTATTTTACCATATTTGAGTTATACATTTCACCAGTTAACCTCAAGCAAATCAAAGGAATTAGCTCAAAGCAGTAGAAATAATAATGGAAACTTAGCAAATGTTTGTAGAAATGTTAAGAGGTAAGCTGTATCATGACAATCTTCTCATCTTCAAATGATTTAGCTTTAAGTAGTTGTTTTAGTTACATAAGAGAAGCATACAGATCACAGAAAAAGTATTTTGTTGGTACCTTATTTTGTCATTGGCCCAGACAGAATGAATATAAACTATGACTATACACTTCTGTTGTGACAAGAGAGGAAATAATAGTTATCACTCTTTTAAGTTAAAAGGATAAAATCTCAAGGCTAAAATCCCCTTCTTTCACTTAAAAAATCTCTATAAATGTGATCCTTTCGCTTTGAATGATATAATCGGGTTTTCCCCCATTGTCTTTGTATTCATCAGGAGTTAACTAGGGAGGAGACTGTCATTGTCATTGGATTGCACATTTGCATTTTATTTCAGGACTGAGAAATACAGGTGCTGCTCAGCAAGGTAAGATGAGAGGGATGAAAATTATAACTTGGTTGCACACATGTGTATATGGTTTAAGGTTCATTGTCATGTCATTGTGTGAAGTCCACAGTGGTAAATAGCCTTTGTACTCCGAGTAACTTCAGAGCCTGTCAGAAATGTGGGGTGTCAGGCCCACCCTAAACCTACTGAATCAAAATCTGAATCTTAAAAAGATCCCAAGGGAATTACATTATCATGAAAGTTTGAGAAGTGCTAGTGTATAGAATAAGTATTACCAATTCCTATACAGACTGTATCCATTTCAGGGATAATATTTGCTTGACATTTGCTGCCAAGGACAGTTGACAGGTGAAAAGAACCAACAGTTTTTCATATCCTAGAGCTGCAGTTGACCGTCTAATGGTGTTTGGAATTGATGATGATGACTGTGCTGCTGCTGTTGATTAGAGCACCATTATCCAGTGCTCCCAAGTCATGGCTTTTGTGTCTAGGACCTCAGGTAACCCATTTAACCATTTTTTTTTTTAACCCTAATCAGCTGGATGCCTTTTTACAGATGCCACAGTAGAGGCCAAAGATTGCCTAAGGTCACCAAGCATCTGATGGCTAACATCTGTGATTGGTAGTCTCACCTTTTAAAAGTTAAAAAAAAAAAAGCCTTATTTGTTTCAAATAGGGAGAAAACTTGCCACTTGAAAGATTCCTAAGAAGGGATCAATGAACATTTGTTTAGATAATTAACAGTGACTTCTCATTTTTCTAATTAACAATGGCTTCTCAAATTTGCATACTTAAGTAGACAAAAGTCTTACATTTTAAGCCCACCTCAAACTTCAAGGTTATCAGTTTACAGTTTATTATATACTAATCATATCTGCTGTGCTGCATCTCGTACCCCCTTGGCTCTGGATATTCTGCTGGCATCTTGGGAACTTAGCCTTGAGAGTGAACTTCCTGTCTCAGGACAAACATTTATACACTTGTACCACGAAGAGAAGACACCTTCCTTGAAATGACTCTAAAATTGTACATAACGTAGGATGTACATATGCGAAATGAAATCCTTTATGAGGAAGACATCCCGTGAGAAAGGAGATGCTGCAGAAATGTCAACATTTTGGCATGTATTGGCTGAGGAAAATCAACTCATGTAACAAATGCTGTTAAAAATTAAATGAAATATTTTTTTCTTTTTCTTTTAGCATGTATGTATATGAGATGATGGATATTCACCATACTTATTGTGGTAATAATTTCACGATGTATGTAAGCCAAATCATTATGCTGTATCCCTTAAATTTAGACAGTGCTGTATGCAGTTGTGTACCAATAAAACTGGAAGGAAGAAAGAAAATCCCAAATTACATAGAACTGGAAAAAACAGCCCTGAAATGAGAGTTGGAAGCAAAAGTTGGCAAGGTCATGTTGTGGTGCAGAAAAATGTCTACGTCCTTCAGGTCAACTGGGCAAACCTGAGCTGGTGAAGCAAGTCCCTAGCCTGGGGAAATGAAGGGCGTTTGGGCTTTTTTTGTAAAGAAACTAAAATAGACTGATTGCAGTCTATTCAAGTAAGGATACAGAAAAAAAAGTTTAGATGTTAAATTTGTTATGTTTTAGGAGTTCCTGTTGTGACTCAGTGGACGTGAACCCCACTAGTATCCATGAGGCTGCAGATTTGATCCCTGGCCTCGATCAGTTGGGTTAAAGATCCGGTTGCCAGTGTAGGTTGCAGATGTGGCTTGGTTCTGGCATTGCTGTGGCTGTAGTACAGGCCAGCAGCTGTAGTTCCGATTCGACCCCTTGTCTGGGTGCAGCCCTTAAAAAAATTGTTAATGTTTTAAATACACACACACACACACAAATTCATATAATAGCAAAGAATCTACAATGAAGAATAGTTGTCCCTCCGCTCCTGCTCCTCAAGCCCCAGTTTCTATACTGAAGCAACCATTGTTAGCAGTTTCTTATGTATTTTTCAGAGCTATTCTCTCTATATACAAGCATTATGTACACAATTCCTATTAAACAAAATGATAACATACAGGACCCGTGGTTCTGCACCATTCTCTTTTGGCATAAAATGTATCATAGAAATAATTTCATATCAGTATCTTCATTTTAATTCCAGGCAGCACTCTGAAGTATGAATATAACATAACTTATTTAACCAGTTACCATTGGTGATCTTTTAGATCATTTTTAGCGTCTGGCTATTGCAGATAGTACTGCAGCTAGGATTACTATCCATGTAATATCAGTCATATGTGAATATTTGTATTTTTAGGCATCCACAATCAAAGTCCTGATTTATTTTTACTACGCAGTAGTTAAGCCGTGGGGAAAAAGAACCAGTTAGCACAGTGGGCAGAACAATACTAATAATTGCAAATATTATTTACTGTGTGGTATGTACTTTAGAGTAGTTGTTTAATTCTTATAATTCTATGAGGAAGTTATTACTACTGTTAATGTTGTTGTTAATTATGTAAATGAGAAAGCCAGCTGCTGAATTCCCTTCAAAAGCTTGACTCCTGACCCCTTGCTCATGCTTTCCAGGCTCTGCTGCTTCCCGGTGATTCCATTGCCTCTGCAGCAATAACAGATCATTTATTAGACACCTACTATGTGCTAAACAACTGATATGTATTCTTGAATCACAACAGCATTCTAAGGTGATTTTTTTTTTTTTAACAGTCTGAACAAAGTTTAGTAATTTTCACCAAATCCCCAGCCTAGTGAGGAGCCAGGAATGGGATGGAAGCAGGATGTCTGATTCTGGAGCTATGGCACAACAGTGAAGGGAATTCAGGCTTTTGATTCTTCATGCAGCAGGCTGGAAGAAGGGAAGGAACACATCTATGACATTTAGTTAAACATATTCAAGTGATCAGAGGGTTTCAGAGGGGCTGTTGCTGAGGCCAATGGATGATAGTTTGTGGCACCCCTGCATACCATCTGTAGCCCCAGGGCTTTGTGGTCTGTTTGGATCCACCGTGGATACTTCATGGTTCTCCATGGACAGCGTGTCCAAGTCTAGATTGCCTCATTCTCACTGACTGCTTCCATCTTTACAAAATCCACACCCTTTACATAATACGCAACCCATTTGATATGTGGTGCCGGCATGCCCTAGAGAAAGAGCAGCCTTAAGAGAAGTTAGAATTTGTGCCCACTGGGATCCAAAATCAGCAAGGGCTCACCCAGGAAAATGAAAGGAGAAGCACTGAGATTGCTCAAGGTGTTGACTATTCCTCCAGGTCAATTTCTGTTTCAACTTCAGTGTTTCTAGCAGTCCTGCCTCTTATGGGCATGTTATAAGTTGCCACAGAAGAGTCAAAATTGGAGCCCTCTCTATAAGACCTATATGTTTTATAAAATCTTATGCAAATTATAATTTGTCACCAAGGTCACAAGTATCTGTTTGTTGTTCTTATTGTCATTATTTTAGAAATCAGTTTTACTACCTAAGCCATGTTTCTGTGCCTCATCTCTTGTGTTTAAAATACTGAGTTTTCCTTGTTGTAGATTGCCTCTCTTAATTCAGTGACTCTTTGGTAAGGTTTCCTAGAAAAAAATAAAAGCTGTAGTTTAGATGGACAAGCCAGGATTATTTATGTGGTGGTTATAGTAGAGATAATAAGTAAGGCATGTAATGAGTGTATACTAAGCAGGTCACGAAATATGCAAAAGGTTGTAAATACATTATCTGAGTTAACACCCAAACCCGATCAGGAGAGTATTATTATTGTTGTTGTTGTTCTCATTTTGCAGGTGGGGTTTTTTATTCCTACTTTTTGAGATTGACAGAATGCCTGAAGGCATACTTGCCCCTCCCATCTCTGTTCTAGCTCAATTTAAGAAACTCTTGTCTTCTTAGAATGAAGATGTCTTTCTCTACAATTGGAAGGGTTCCTCAATCATCTTATCCTCATTGTATATATTTTAGATTGTATCTGAATACATTTATCTTTTCAGCAAGTTAGCCTAAATAAACCAAGTGCAGAGGCATTGGACCCTCGATTACAAGAATATCTTCATGTGAAAATAAAATGTAAATTTAGGCCACATACCATGATGTACTAATACAGTGCATTGTAAGTACAATTTTCACAGGTAGAGATAACCATTTTGGTCCCCACTTGGGGAGCCAAATATAAAGAATCACTATGAAAATTACCCTTCAAAATTGCATCTTAACGTTTTACCAAAGTCTTCCATCCCAGAAAAACCTATTGATTTCTGGATGAGTATAACTTTTTATCATATTGTCTACTATTCTTTTTTAAACTCTGCAGTGCAAACGTTTTACGTCATTGATACTGAAACGTTGCAGTGGGAGAAGCTAATTCTTTAGTAAATATTACCTCCGTCTAATGGCTTACCAAGCAGATCAAGTGAATGTTTCACTTTCAAAGATATTGTCATATCATTTTATAGGAGTGTATGTTACCTAAATATGCACTTAAATTTTACTAAATTCTCCATATGGACATTTGTGTATTTCTAAGCATTTCTATATGATTCAGTAGACCGACTTGTAGGAGGGAGAATATGAATTAGAATGTAACGATATCTGTGTTTCTAGCCTAAAGTTTTATAAGTTATTGTTAGCATAGATGCCCAAATTAGTTTCTCACATTATTCTGTATAAATATGATTTGAACTTTTACATGAGGTTATGTTCCAGATATTGGAATTTATAGAGTACACTTCTTGTTGAAAAAGAGAAGGATGGAAATGACTCATTAGTGTCGGATCACCACTTCCACGAGTTGACTAAAAGCTGTGTAGCCATTAAGTTGGCTCCTCCTGGTCACAGTATGCCCATAGACATTACCAAGCTAGTAAAAGGTAGAAAAGAAAATACAAAGGCATCTGAAAATGGAGCTCCAGTAAAAGTAAAAATTCCTCCTTATTCTAATATCTCATATCTTTAACGTTGAGATTTAAGTCCTCCTTATTGTAACTTTGCACATACCCTACTGTTTGAACTGAAAACCCCAGGAACTACACGTCTGAGATCTGAATGTATTCTTGGTCCCAAATCAATCTTGTCACTTCTCGGAAAGCAATGCAAGATAATAAGTAGTATTCACCTGATTGCTTTCCTGCTCCGAGACAGCTGGTGACGCGTGTCTTCCTGATAACCAGGAGTTTCAGATCTAAGACAGGGATAAAGGGAAGCTGGGAGCTTGCAGAATCTAAATTTGACAGTCGATGGCTGAGGAGAGGGGTCAGAAGGGATAGAATCTGTGACACATATGAGAAAAGAACAAAATTTATCTGCTCTGGTTGCAATGATTAGATGTCTCTTTGTCTGGCTTTCTTACAGCGGTTGACTGATTGTACCTGCCAGCTGGCTAATATCATAATTAACAAAGTTGCTACTACGTGTGCAAAGTTTAATCGAAAAATTTGCCAGTGCTATGATGGCATTGTCACAAAGATCACAAGGGACTCGGAGTCGACTTTTGCTCAAGGTGGAACGGCAAAGCTGTGTAGGCAAAATGAGAAATCTTGAACTTGTTCAGCCAAAGGTAGGTTTCTTTCATTCTCCAACCTTCTGGGCTTTCTTATTAAGGTTTTTTGTTTGATGGTTAGTGAGCTTTTTTGGGGTTTGTGACCAAAATGATTCAGAAAAAGAACTATATACTTCTGGAGCACTTACAGCACCATCTCGGAAAGCTTTGGGGTTTTTCCAAATATGGAAATGCAAAAATATAATGGAATAGCTTTTGATACTGAGAACGAAATATAAAGCCATGTATTTTTCTGTTGTGTCCAGCTATATCTGTTTACAAGAATCAGTAACAAATATCAATTGAACATTTATATCGTATAGCACTTATTTTGCTCGACAATGTAAGAGCCATTACTCTGTTTTATTCTATTGTGTCAACTTAGGTATAGGAGTGAAAAAAAAAGCCATCGTAGTTCTAGAATATGTTAGAGGTTCTATTTCAGTTTCAAGAAATGCTCAAAGGGGCGGGGGGGTGGGGGAGAAGGCTGAAGTCTTAAGTCAACAAAGTGACTGGTGCTTTTTTTTAAACACTAAGACTGGTAATTTTTTTGGGGGGGTGGGGGGAATTATGTGCTATTCGTCAGTGTCAATCTGGCCATTGAATATTATACCTGTATTTTCTTTTTACTGTGATTGGCTTTGCTTGATTGAATATTCGAGCTCTGAGGAGTTTCCCAAATGATAGCCTTCACATACTGCTCATTAGTGAATGTGAATATCAATGAGAATGCCGGTGCCCTTCCTCTGAGTACAGATAGAGGGGAGAGCGTCTCAAAAAATATGCAGGAGGTGAAGTTTGGGTTATTTATGCCGTGTCACAGCACCAGTATAACAATAAGGCCATCAATTTGCAATGTAATTGCGGACATACCTTAAGTCCCAATTACTTACCCTACATAGTCATCCAGGCCACTATATCATGGCAAAAAAAAGCGCAATAATTTGTTTTTTGTCCATTGCTATTTGTCTTTAGTGTCAATAGCAGTTTTTAAACATAGTGAAATAACATTTTGGATACAAATTAATGCATAGCATGTATATTTTTTAATAAACCATAAACCTTCTCATGGTTTTATTCCTACCCATAGGAGACTAGATACTCTGAATATACTCATTTTAAAATTTGCCAGTCAAATTTGATATGCCCAAATTTAAAACAAAGAATCCTTTTATTGGAGTATAAATTTCAAAATCTTTAAGAGTCTGGATACTTTAAAAAAAAACTCTTTATTGACATTTTGGTGAAAATTTAACTGAATATGTTTCCGCCCTTCACTAAAAATTTTGTGACGTCGTTAAGAAAAGCTTAAAGTGAGGGTTTAAATCATTATCTGATTATATTCTGGACATCATTTGCAGAAGAGAACGTTGTTCTCCTGATCAAGGCTTTCTTTCTTTTTTTTCTTTGACTTTGTCTCTCCCTTCTAGTGTCTGGCATATGGTAGGTGTTCAATATATATTGAGTAAATGAATTAATGAATTTGAGTTTTTCTACTGCTATTCAAATGTTTACCATTTGCTTCCTCCAAATCAATAACTTTTGTACACAGTAACAAGTAAATGAATGGCACAATTACAGACAATAGGGAGGATTAGGTTTCTAAAATAATATAATGTTGTTTTAACCTAAACCACCATAATATTTTGTGTAATTGAGATTTGCTATTGTAAGAACTCAGTTGGAGGAGCAAAGGTCTATGAGGATTAGAAAGGGCTAGGAAAGTGGTTCACAGCTGATGTACCCGTTCTTTTAAACAGGATTATCTCCCGAGATGTGTAGAAGTGAACTCTTGTCAGAGTTTCAAAGGAATTAATATATTGTGGTAAAATGTGCTAATGTAAAGAGTTAGAAGATGAGTGATGCATAATGAAAGCAATGCATTCTTTCACATGGAAATAGGAATATAATAAATGTCCTGCAGGTGATTAGGCTGTAGCAATTTTATTCAAGATTAAAGTTTGATTGACCTTTGTTAGGGTGATTAACCCTTCTGAAATTAAAAGCCAGAGCTGAATTATTCTGGCCAATTTAAATGCAAACATTGAACAGGTCGTATGTCATTCAAATAATAATAATAAAAAACCCTCCTATTTTAATTTTCATTTGTGCACGTCTGAATGGGATGCTGCTTCGGAAGGATTATAGTTCAGGCCAGAGCCTGCTGGTGGCAGAGAATATGGAATAATGTACAGATAATTGGGAGCACGTGGGAAGAGTCCCAGGCATCGCTCCCTCCCCCCCCCAGTTCAAAACATCAAAACCACCACCCCAACAAAAGCAGGGAGCCTGAAGGCAATCTCCACACACTGAAAATGTGTGCTCTCCGTAGGAAAACAGTCTAGGAAAATGCTGAGAAGGCTAGGGATAAATAACAGTGACATCTCTATTCTAATCCAGTGCCAACCACCTAAACTGCGTATGAGAGCCACATGAAATTTATGTGACAGCTCCTGAAAATGGGGGCTTTGGGGTACGGTGGCTTATGAAGCTGTGCATGAAAGTTGATTATTTGCGATGTCTGGGATTTCATTCCCCATGGTCTCTGAGAGTCTGAGGACAGAGCCAGTGTTTTCAAAATCCTTCTAAGAGAAGCAAACTCTGGTCATTTACAAAGCTATTCAGTGGTTTGGTTGGGTTTTTCTTCGTTACATTTTCTTGAAGCCTTGTAAAAAGTTGCATATTCATGTCGCTTCAAAAACCCATTTCCATTTTTCATATTATATTAAATTTTTTTATTATTAAGTCAGTGAATATTTTTAGTTTTGGTTCCCGCCACGTAGTGAACGCATCTTCCTTTTATGTGTCTGTGGACTATTAAAATGATAATAAAGGCTCTCTTCCTTCCATGTGTAATTTATTTCTCTCTCTTTTCATCAAAGAATTTACTCTGAATGTGTCAAGGTAGGAAAGTCCAAGATATTATAGTGTAAAAATTAAGAAGCCCGAGGTGCTATAGTTTATTTTTGCACAAGCTTTTCATGTACTCTTTTAACATCCTTCTGAAAGATAGGCTTCTACTCCAGGCCTGTGAAGAAAGTCAAAGACGAAAAAACTTGTGATAGACTGACTGAGATTATTCAGCAGGCAAAGTGACTCTGACAGCCTCCAGAGAGCTGGATAATACCTTGCAGCATAGATTAATAACATGTTTAACTAAGATCTGTTTGCTCTAAGGATAATTTCCTAATTCTTAATCGTGAGGCTAGTACTCAGCCATAAATGGTAAACAAAGGCTTTCTGTCCCTTGCCTGATAAAATGTAGATTATAGGCTTTAGTTTGGGGTACATCGAATTGTCAAACTTTTTAAAAAGCCCCATTCCGTGCTAATATTTTCACGAAAAGAAAACAATCATTACTGCTTAATCAAATCCCTAAAATAAACATTTCTAATTCTTCAGATTTAAGTCAAGAATCTTCTCTAATTTGATTATTTTTTCTTTTACTTCTTACTAGAGCTGAATGAAAATAATGTGGGACATTATAAATACAGTGTAAATATAGCATTTTCAAAGCATAAAAGGCTAATGTACCAAACTACTGATAACATCTTCCCTGTGTTGCCATGAATTGTCAGCAGTCTTTTCCATAAAAGAAAATCATGGCTCGAGAAAGTGAAATTCTTATTGTCTGTGGGTAGAAAAAGAATTGGTGAAAAAGCAAAGGCACATAAGATTATATTTTGTTAACTCCCAAATCCAATCATTTGTTCTTCTTCAGTGTGCTTTGAAGACATTTTTATTTCTTTGTTGCCTTTGTTTTTGGCAATCTGTTCCCCCACAATCCATCCAGGCCCAGACCTGACATTTTTGCTTCTAGTTGTGAAATAATGTTCTCTGCCATTAACAGGCCAAAATTAATCTGTTTGATATTTTCATGGGCCACATATTTTGGAGTCCTTCTGTTCAAAAAGCAGACAGTTTAAAAAGCAACCAGTGGTGTTATTTTATACATCGTGTATTATTTGCGAGTCAATAATTTAATTTAATTTAGAGTAGGCCTACCATGAGCAAATTTTATTGTTCTGGACTAAAGAGAGAGAGCGAGTGGCAAACTCGAGGATTTTCAGGGTTTTATTCATCATTAATAGTGAAAAAATAGCCACTTATGAATTTTTCAAGATGTTATTCTCAACGTACACTCGTTCTCAAAAAAATTAGTGGGTTACGCAGGTCCAGTGAATTATTTTTCATAATTTGTTTGGCAAAATAATATGCTCTAAAGACAATAAGTGCTCTGATGTTGATTTTCCAGCTAAGTGTGAAGGTTAGTTCCCTAGCTTTAGTTTTAAAGTGAATGGGAAGGCTACTTAATATAGTGCAGTGACCTGTGGCCTGTTGATGCATTCCATTCTATTTGTATTAAAATTATCATACTAGCTCTACATATTACCTTGGAATCTAGAGAACTGCTTAATATGATGACTTTGAATAAAATGCCTTTAGCATTAGTAATTCTGAAGCCATTGCTAGCTGCCCCTTAATTCAGTTTCAGCAAGTATTTATTGAGTCCCTCCTATGCTCCCGATACACCCTCCAAGTGGGCGGGTGGGTCCATGAGCACATTTTATGGACCAGAAACTGAGACTCAGAATGGAAAGTGATTTGCCTGAAGTCACACAGCAAATCAGTGACACAGCCTGGGTTGGAAGCTGTGCCATATTTCAAGGCCTTCAAGATCAGAGCTGTCCTGTATTATCCATAGCCTTCCACTTGGCTAAAACTTAGTGATTGTGAGCACAAGACTTTTAGCACTTTGCCCAGACAAAGGAATTTCCTAAATTGCAGGAGCTATAATGAAAGAGTTAATTCTCCGCTGATTCCTTCCTAAAGAAGTAAGAGAAGAGGTGGTTTAGAATGACACATGTTATTCGCGGTGCGTCCAGGCAGTGAACGGCACTGAGCTGGCTCACTTCGTGGAGACCAGAAGTTTTCCACCACAAATATTAGTTAGTTGAAATCCAGTCACTGAACTCTTTGAAAAGTTGTCTCTAAAATATGTGTGTTTACCTATCTTTCATTTAAAATTCATAAATAAGAGTACCCGTTGTGGTGCAGCAGAAGACAAATCTGACTAGTATCCATGAGGATGTGGGGTTTGATCCCTGGCCTTGCTCAGCGGGTCGGGGATCCAGCGTTGCTGTGAGCTGTGGTGTAGGTCGCAGATGCAGTTCAGATTCAACCGTTAGCCTGGGAACTTCCATATGCTGTGGGTGTGGCCCTAAAAAGCAAAAAAAAAAAAAAAAAAATTCAAGTTCTGTAGGGTTACTGCAGTATGAGAAAGATACATCATGCTACACGGCAAAAACAATTTTGGTCATCATTTCCCGATTTATTATGAGAATAGCAGAATTAGCATGGGTTAGACAAAAAGTAAACTCTGCAAAATTGGCCTAGGAGGTTCCCAGAGTTTGAGATTGACAGATAAATTTTCCCTTGGAGACTTGTTCTACCTTTTGAGGTCTATAAATTCTTAGAGCACAGCTCAGAGCAGTGTAATGGGTCTAAATCATCTCTATACCTACACACAGGGCCTAGAAGAGTGCCTTATTGATACATGCAGGTACTGAGGAAATATTTAAGTTGGATTGAAACCATTACCGTTAAATACAGCTAGGGATGCTGAACTCAATACTTCATTTAAAGGCCTGGTGTCTACACTAAGAAATAAACTAAGAAATAAACTTCAGAGTCAGAAAAGGGAAAGGAGAAATCGAGAGAGAGAATGAGAGTTGGAGATGTAGAGATAATTATAGCTATATTCCCATCTCTATTTCAGAATGTTTTTAAAAATGGCCAAATTTCTCCTTTACTTCCACCGCCTCTAGGCCTATGCACCTTCCCCAATCCCAACTTGTTAGTCACAGTAGTTTAGTCACTTATAACCTACTGACCGTGAAACTAGTTTTTCTGAACTGATTAGAATAGTTATTTGAAATGATCAGATTGGTTTAGATCTGCAGGAAAACAGGGAAAACAATTCACAAAATTCACTTTGAAAAGGGTGTTGTGTAGAACCAGGAAAGTTTAAGAGTAATTTGCAGGAAAATAAGAAATTACTGTTATGATCCTGACTGCAAATAAATGTACTTCGTAGCAGAGAAAATGAACATGTGTGATGAGCCGAGACAGACTGAGAACATCTTCCCTAAGAGATGCTCGGCAAGATGGGAGAGCAAGTTTGACCAGCCTCTCTTCTAATGAGATAAATACTTGAGCGTTCCTTAACCATTTGGGTCCTGCTGCATGATGATTAAACCCTCCAGCAGATGTGAATCAGCTTTACTATGTGGAAACATTGAGGAAAACATTTATGAAAAATATGATCCAATTTCTGAAAATACAGGCCAATTAAAGTTTGAGATTTAATTTAGGAAGTTTTATCCCGTCTGCATGATGTATATATTAATGATGATTTCTCTCCCCCTCATTCTTCTTCTTCTTAAGCAAAAGGAGATTTTTACTTATTGACATATTACTGAAGAATCTAGCTTTTCTCCAGAATTACAGATTTTTTTTGCATAAATGTGCCTAATTACCTGAATTCAGTTTTGATTAGCAGTGTTAATTGATGCAGCTGTGGATGGTATCTGTTTACCTAAATTACCATGTGCAAACAGCAATATGTCTGGAAGTGAATATGCTAAACTGAAAATACTAATTAGCTAAGACAGATTTTTATTCAAGTCACATCGTGGAGCTTTCTAATGAAAGCCTGGATGTGTCAGGGTTTTCTGATATTCAGACAGAAATGTCTATATTACATATGATTTCTAAATTTAATTCATAAGAACAGATGGGATGTCAGCCAGGGCTCTTCTGCCATATTCCAGTATTAGTGTGAATATTTGACTCAACTGGAGATAAATTCATATGTTTTTTTGGGTCAGAAATGGGTTGTGTGCTTTGACGGCGTGCCAGCGCTGCACATGCAGAGTCTTTTATTTCCTGACCGGTATATTCCCAGATTATATCCACCTACTGTCCCAAAGATGAAGACGAATAAACCACCTTGTAAGTTTAATCACATCAGCTGGCTAATTTAGTGAAATCAAGTAGCAGAAAGTTTCCTTAAATAGACAACTTACACCAAGTAGTATTTTATGGGTGTTTTCTTCTTGTATCCCAAATAATAATAATAATAACAATAATAATAAAAGTTTGATCGTAGGATTCTTAAGAATCAGCCAGCAGCTTGCAGGGTTGAACCGTTGATTTCTCATTGACTGTCTCTCATCTTTAATCATTTGAAAACGAATAGCAAGGCAGTGCTTATCTTAAGTGCCCAGTTTTAAAGTATTACAGCTTTTTCTGTGTCTGTGGTTCCCATTACCTTTGTCCTGGAGCATGATCTGCTTTACTTAAGATTTCTCCCCAAAGAGAGCATTAATCTTTCATCATTTGCCGAGGCCCTTAGCACTCATTAATGGCCATGTGTCTTAGAGGTACCCAAAGAGTATAGTACAAATCCTACACATTATATAGTGAAGAAATAATGGACCCGTATTCTCTTTCCCAAAAGGCAGAGTAACAGTGCTTACTGCATAAGAAGTCTCTTCTTCCCAAGGCTGAGAGAATAAGGCCTCTTGACTCAAACTTAAGAGTTTAAGATCCTTTATTAGATATTTTAAGATGCCATGAGCAAGACGGGGATAATTTTCATGGTGCAAATTTGAACATAATTATAGTTTGGCATATTTAATTTAGGTTTAAGTGAGAATTATAATTACCAAAAATTGAATTATTTCAATTATGTTAATTTCTATCCCCAAAGTTTTGTGTAATTTGGATTCTCAAAGATAGGTTTAGACCCAGCAAAATCACAGTGGAATCTAATATTAAAAATAAGGAATTTGTGAAAATGACTCTGCTTTTAGCTGCAAAAATGTTAAAGTGCTGTTAACTGGCCTAGGAGAACATGAAGCGCTTGGAAGAGCTTAAATCAAAGCAGAAAAAAGGAACATTACACACTGCTTCAACTGTTAGCATTCCATTTTCTGTATCAATACCAACGGTAGTGTATTATTGCTGTTTGCTATCAAATCAATAAATCTAATCCCAGTATTTTTAAAATAAAATTCATGGAGGTTATAGTTATGATTATTCAACAGTACACTTTGAAAAGTCACCTTCCGAATAGTCTTGCCTTTGATTTGCATTTTAGCGTCAGTCCTTTCAAAGAGGCTTCATGTAAAATTCCTTTATTCTTAAAAACTTGGAAGGTCTTATCTCCCAGTGGCTGATGGTAGTTGACTGAATTGTTCTGTGGACAATCCAAGAGCGTTCGCTGTTATAAAACCAAAGTGTGTCTGTGTGTGCGTGTGCGTGTGCATGCATGCATACACACATTCATAAAATCACCTAAGTGCAGAGTTGAATTCAGACACTAGAGTCAGCCAACCAGTTTGATTGTCGGGTGTGTTTACGTTCTGTGCTGCTGGATTCACCTAAACAACTGTTGAATTACTATAAGTCTGCTTTCCAAGTATCGAAAAGGACGAGCAGTCCTCTCTATGAAGTTCAGCCATCTATTCTATTCAAAGCGATGTTTGGGGAATTCTTTGCTCACCATGAGAGTCCCTAAATATTGTGGTAAAAGGGATTTTTTGTTTGTTTGTTTCCATGTATAGAACATGCACATGGACTCGTGTCAGAATCTTTTCTAGAATCTTTATTGACCCATGTGAGCCTTTCTGCATGATAACCTTAAAATGGGAAAACAGGTCAGTGATGTGGAATGTGCAGTGGAGTTAAGGAGTTTAATCAGACTGCCCGTGAATTGTCTGTAGGCAAATCACTTAACTTCAGGGTGCAAATTAGTTAATTTTAAGAATAAATATAGCTCTCTTTCTGACTTATGAAGGATTTATCACTTGTGCCCAAGGTTCAATGGATCTGTAAATGAAATGTATGAATCTTTTCTTTGAACTCTAATTGGCTAGTGAGGGAAGCAGGTCAGACTAAGTTAAAGGCTGAGGAACTTAATCCTTTGAAGAAATTTTGATTTAGTTTTATTACTTCTAAGTATTGCTAATGTATCCTAAGATTAATTTGACTCTTTCACTTCTTCACCTATGCTGGTTTCTTTTCAAAAGGATAGATTGCAGGCTCCCTGAGGGATCTCTTTTACTTTGTTGTTAAATCACCCCTCTCCCTTCACACAGCTTTATCACAAGAGAAGTGGAATGCTCATACCTTGTTTATAAATCTCAGTAACTTATGACACAGGATACCATATATTATCTGACCTAGAGGCTGTAAATGCTCTGAAGACATTTTAAAAATTTTAAAGCTCTTGGTTATTTTGAAAAAAGAAATTGCATATTTTTCATCAGTTTACATTCTGGTCAAAGGAACGCTAACATTTTACAAAGGATAGAATTCATTTGAACTTGCTCCCTGAAAAGCCTAACATATGCTACACTTGAATTAATGCAAATTTCAAATGACTGGGATTTGAATTGGTAAACAAAGCTTTGAAGACAGGCAGACCTGAATGCAGATTTTGCTTCTGTCATTTGCCAGGCAGTGTGACCTTGGAGCATTTCCTTAATTCTTCTGGGCCTTGGTGTATCCATGGACCAGAGAGAGAACGATGCCTACTTGTAGGATGTTATGCTGAATAAACTATGTAATGTATGTAAACACCTTAACCCGGTGCCCATCAAGTTAACAATAAATAGCAGGTATAATTACTGTATAAAATACAGTAGCTCTGCATTAAAAACCAGCAGAGGCCATTAGAGAAATGCTTTTAATGTGCCATTCATTAACTCTTAGTTTTATGCAATAAAGTGATTCAAATTTCCCACCAGTGTATATACAAGCTCATTTTGCCCCAGGTATATATGTATGCATGCGTGTGTGTACCCATACGCGGATCATTTACATAAGAAGGAAATTAAACACCTGGCTTCCCAGGGTATGTGGTTCATGAACGTCTGGCTTCCTTCTTTTCCAGTAGTTTCTTACAGCTATGTAACAGTTCAGAGCTCAAAAATTATGCTCTGCACATGATCATCCATAATCTTCACAGTAACTAGGTAGGGCAAATGGCATTACATTCTTCTTTATAAATGAGATGTGCAGAGAGGTTAAATGACTCACCCACTGTCTCTTGGGGTGGAGTGGGGTGAAGGAAGGCAGGAGAATATACTCTGAGTCTTTATCTGCACCGTTTGGAAAAAAAGAACCTAATGATGCTGTTTCTCCATATGCAATATTGGCAGAGGTCTGTCCTAAAAGAATATTACATTTTTGTAGAGGACCCAGGGATGAGCGTATTATAAATTCCAGGGCATTACTCAGGTTTTGACAGGTGGAGTGGAATTTGCTTCTCGTCAATAAACCTTTATTAAGATATTCTGACTGATCGCATGGTTCACAATGGTTGGACATTATCATTTCCACAGCTGTCACTGGGGCTCATATGGAAAAGGTGTGGGCCATATTTGGAAAAGCTGGAACCTGGAATTTAGGTCCTCCTCAGGTCTGGAAAAAGGCCCAAATGTCTAAACATGAATGCACACCTAGGGATTTCTCAAGAAATTAGTACCTAGAGCCAGATTCCAGAAAAATGTATTCTTCCTTCACATAAGGAAAAGAAAAATGACCCAAACATGCCCTTTTACTCACTTGTAATTTATTGTGTTGGGTTAAAATAGTCACTTATTCAACAAATATCTTACAAATACCTTGTATTTGTGAGGTATTGGAAAAAGCACTGTAGATATGTAGAATAGAAATATGGAAAGATAAGATGCAGTACCTTCACAGATTTTAAGTCACTCTCCTGTCATTGTATCCCTGTTATTGCAACAGCAGTAGAGCTTCGCTGGTAAATAATTCTTCCTTTAATTCTAAAGATATTAAGTGATGCATTTGTCCATTCATGTACTCATTCCACCAGAATTTATTCCTTCCTGCACTGGGTAGTGTAAGCCAAATGTGGTCTTTGAAATTGGATGGCCTGGCTATAGATGATTGGTTCTTCACTAATTAGAGGCGGGGCAAATTATTTGAATTTTAGCTTGCTTATCTATAAATTTGGGTTGAGCATA
Source organism: Sus scrofa (assembly GCF_054392235.1). Taxonomy (NCBI): domain Eukaryota; kingdom Metazoa; phylum Chordata; class Mammalia; order Artiodactyla; family Suidae; genus Sus; species Sus scrofa. The sequence continues at coordinate 93,428,003 of NC_139387.1, read as the reverse complement.
ATAAGATTGATATGAGAACCAACGATATTTGTAAGGCTCTTCTCACTGTGCAGGGCACACGCAAGTGCTATTATTTCATGACTGTGAATGCTCTTCCACTCAAGGAGCGTTAAAACAGTTGGAATGGATATACACCCACGCAGAGCAACTAGTGAGTTCTAACATGTGAGTAAGTACAAATGAACATTGTCCAGACTCCATAGGTGTGGACAGAATTTGGAAACAGGAAAGGTCTTTTAGAGAAAGAGAAACTAGTAGACAAGGTGCTTTCTGAACAGTGTGGTGTCTAGATTGTAGCCATGCATTTTTCAGTATATGCAGCTGGATGAGCATCTCCCTGGAGACCACTGTTAATTTAGGAACCTACCCCGTCTGTGCAGTTTAAATAGGACCAGAGCCCAAACCCAAACCACATGGAACACGATTTCTTATGCAGTGTGGTTGAATAGGACAACATCCGTCCCCAGGCTTTGATTCATAAACGACGTGGACCTAACTGACATCAAGTTGTTGCCATTTCAGATAGTACTCATGGTAGCGTTTTGGTGTGTTTGGATTTGGTCAGGGTTCTTATGTCCAGAAATTCCAAATTAGATTTTTGTCATTAGTTTGTCAAGCTTCTCTTAAGCCCATTTAATGAGGTCTGCCAGTGGCATGTCTTTTATGTTCTCTGGCCTTTATGCCTAGTCTCAGCTCACTCTCATTGTGGCTGAGAAGTTAATGAAGTTATCACAGTGCTCGCTTTTCTGCGGCTTTTGAAAACACACCTCGTGTGTGTTTGGATATTTAAATTCTGTTTTCTAGCTTTTAGGGTTTATATCCTCGTAGTGCATTCAAGTGCTATGGAAATAAGACCAGATGGATGTGACAACCAGCCATTCGGGAAATTACATACACATTACATTTTAGGAAACCAGTGTACATATGTCTTTCTGGATGCCTTCATATGCTGGATTATTTTTGTGGCATGCAAACGGTTGGGCTTTCAATGAACCAGTTACCTAGAATGTCAGCCTGAGAATTCCTTTCAGAGGAAGAGCATGGCCTGCAGTGAGCCTTTTTGTGAAACACAGCTGAACGTGGAGGCAGAGTAAGGGTCACTCACATTTCCCTACCTTCCTTTGGTTTTCTCCTTAGTCCTCGTCATTATAGACATCACAGTGTACGTTTGTTTGTCTATAATCCCCCTATAAGGTGAAATCTATAAGGAGAAGAAATTTTCCTGCCTCATTTAATATTGTACTGCTCGGCACATGGTAAGCATGCTATGTGCAATATCGAATAAATTGGCTATCACTGAGATAACGAAATGGTGTTTAATTCCCCCTCGTGCTAAAACTGACATAACATGGAGATTTCCTTTTGTCTCTTAAATGATGAATATATGATGGTGAATAATGATGGTCATACCTAATACCTATACCGTATTTGCTGTGTGCCAGGCACTGTTCTAGGTGCTCACAGGGACCTTTGGTTGGGGAGGCTAGTATTCACCCTATTTAATGGATAGGGCATCTGAGCCCCAATGCTATGGCATGACAGAGCCAAGACACAGCCAAGATTCACACTCCTCAGCCTGCCCTCGTAGCCTGCCCTTTCATGTGCTGTTAAATGTGGCTCCCAGGATTTGACAGTAAGTCATCTCAGGAATTCATCCACCCTTTCAATTAGCAAAAATCATCACATAACCATGATTTATTAGTTCTGCCCTATTCTTAAATATGCTATTCATTCAACTCAGTGGTGCAAGAATAATTACTCGTATTTTACTCTAAGAAGTGGGAATCTGTAGAGACAATCACTTTTCTTATTTTGTATTACCCTCATCATTGATTTGCCTACTTACCCCTCTGTGGAAAGAAGCCTAGATAATAAATGCTGTAAATAAATATGTCACCTTTCTGTGCTAGTTAAAATGTTATGTTAATAAGCCTGAAACATATTGTCAAGCTAAATGGAATGATTGGTATTGGGGATTCTACCTTGGCTTACTCATAGTTACTCAGGTGTCACTCTTACTGATACAAAGGGTGATGGAATAATCTAATTTAGAGTTGAAATCAAAACATAGAACATAGCAACAAATGTGTCTGCCCAACTGGGTTTACTTGGATTGATTAAAGATTAATTTATAGGGAGTTCTCACTGTGGCCCCCATTGTTGGCTTAAGGACCCAACATAGAGTCCATGACGTTGCAGGTTAAACCCCTGGCCTTGCTCAGTGGGTTAAGTCCTGCATTGCCGCAAGCTGCGGTGTAAGTCCGAGACGCGGCTCAGATCCTGTGTTGCCGTGGCTGTGGCGTAGGCCAGGAGCTGCAGCTCCAATTTGACCCTGGCCCAGGAAATTCTATATGCTGCAGGTGTCGCCATAAAAAGAAAAAGAAAAAAAAAAAGATTAGTTTCTGTGCTTCCGCACAGATCTTCCGTGGTGGTGTAGGCTTTGTTCCAGGTGAGTATCAGAATGGAATTGTTAATTCCTACTAATTGGCAAAAGTCACCTCTAGACATGGAGGTAATCAGGCAGTAGATAGAATATAGAATGTAGTGGCTAACAGAGCTTCAGAAGACTAGTGCAGTTTGCAAGGATGCATTTGTGTACTGAGGGAACAGCGTTCCATGGCCATGGGAAGCGTATCTTCACTAGAATGGGGAGTTATGTCATTATCAGCAATTTTCCCTGAAACCTTTGCTCTTGTCCATCCATAAAGCAGCATTATTTTGCCAATTTTTCCTAACACCTCCTCCAATTAGTTCACATGTTCCAACGAATCTTCCTGCAATCCTTGTTTTCCTGAATTTGTCATCTCCATGAAATCCCTTTAAAAATGAAATAGTTTTATTTTGGGTTTATATAGTCCTATATATTCCTTGTATATAACATGCATTCATATACTATGCAATTTTGATGTTATGGTAGGATATCAATTCCTGCCACAACTACCTGCATGAGATAACTAATGCAGAATTGCTGAGCAATGCTACGTACATAAGAGCAAAGCTCAAGAAATGGCTTCTGTTATTAGGCACCTATTCCTTGTAAACATATTCAAATACACTAGAAGAGGAGTTCCCATCATGGCTCGGTGGAGACGAATTTGACTAGCATCCATGAGGATGCAGGTACTATCCCTGGCCTTGCTCAGTGGGTTAAGGATCTTGCATTGCCATGAGCTGTAGTGTAGGTCGCAGGATCGGCTCAGATACCACGTTGCTGTGGTGTAGGTTGGCAGCTGTAGCTTCGATTGGACCCCTAGCCTGGGAACCTCCCTATGCCGCAGGTTCAGCCCTAAAAAGACAAAAGACCAAAAAAAAAAAAAATACACTGGGAGAAAGCTGAAGAAATCCATTTTACACAAGAACTTTTGGATGAGCCCAAGATTCTTCCCATTCAGAGTCAGAGAAACAAAATTGTGTGTGATTCAAATGACACTCTTGGACCTTGTCGTGGTACTCCAGCTTGCTTCTTCATGCCTTCCCTTTCGTATGTTAGGACATCCACTGGTCCACATCTAACAATCATTGTCATCAATGTCATCATCGCCACCAACACCATGATAACTGTATCTCGGAAAAATACCACCAATATTTACAGACCACTTGACTGTTTATAAGGCACCTCTTCTATGTCTTCTTCTTTCCAGAACCCTCTGTGGTTGACGTTGCAAGTATAGAGGAAACAAATCATCTTGCCAGGATGGGACAAATCTAAGGTTCAGAATCTAATGCTCAGATTGTGTATCACAATAATAAATGGGAGATGTGTGTGATTATTAGTGCTACATAGAGTTTTAATAACACCGGCGGGCATGCCCCATCTTTAGAGAACAAATGTTGGAAAAGACTTTTTTGAACTCACCAGTGATTGAGCCTGCCCTGCAGGGATGTAGACATTCTCTCCTGCGTCTCTTCTCCCATCACCTCCAGGTCGTGACCTGAGAAAAGATTTCTCAGACGTTGGCTTCCAGCTGTTCCCAAGCTCTTCTAGCAGGCCGAAAGGCAACCAAGTATTCAGGGTATAGGGTGGAGAATATTTGATTTTTCATCAGGATCATAATATAGCAAGGCCAGTAATATTGGAAGGCCATGGGACTTTTTTTTTAAAGATTTTATTGTTTGAGAGCAGTTTTAGATTTACAACAAAGTTGAAAGGAAGGTACAGAGCTTTCCTCATATAACCCCTGCCCTCACATTGCATAGCCTCTCCCATTATCAGTATCCCTCAGCAGAGCAATACATTTTTTACTAAGAATGAGCCTACACTGATGCAGCATAATAACCCAAAGTCCAAGGTTTACCTAAGGTTCGACTCTTGATGTCATACATTCTGTGGGTGTAGACACATGTATAGTGACGAATGTCCGTCATTATAATATCAGAGTATTTTTATGGCCCTAAAATTCTCTGTGCCCGTCCTATTCGTCTCTCCCCAGCCCCACCTTTGCAACCACTGATCTTTTCTGTGTCCATAGTTCTGCCTTTTCCAGAATGTCATATAGCTGGAATCAAGCAGTCTATAGCTGTTTTCAGGTTGGCTTCTTTCACGCAGTGATGTGCATCTGAGGTTCCTTCATGTCTTTTCTAGCTTGATAGCTCCTTTATTTTTATTGCTAAGTATATTCTATCGTCTGGATGCATCACAGTTTATCCATTTACCTACTTAAGGATATCTTGGTTGCTCAGGTCGTGGAATTAGGTGAGGAAAAAATCCTAGTGATGGAAAAGTTCTACTCATTCTTGTTTCTAACATTGCAGTGTTACTGCGACATCACCCAAATAAGTCCTAACAGCTTTAAAGCTGATGAGATGAATGGGACATGGTTTTTACAAATTATATGCGTCATTGGATGGCATGAGAAATGGGACTATGCTAGGTTTTATTTAAGCAACAGTTTACTAGGTGACAAAACAGTCAAGATAACGAGAAGGACTTATCTGTAAGTGCAGTGTTGAGAGTTTAGTCACTGCAGGCACAAGAGGAAGTGAGAGACGGGGAAAAGATGATTTAAGAGAACTGAAGCAAATGTGACTCAATCATTACTATTATCAACTAGCTATTGTTATTTTCTATCAGATATCCCCAATCTGGATGCTCTCTTCATCCTAGAAGGGCTGATATCTTGGTGAATGTTGGTATTTTTGTTATTTTCTTAATTATTGAGAATATTTGAAGAATATGTGTGTGTATACACATATGTGTGTATATGTATATACATATATATTTTTTGATGACAAAGGTTTAACCTTTTACATTTATGTTTTTAATCAAGGAAATATTAGTGTCCAAGTAAATTTTTGTGACTGTGACTATTTTGATGTGAGAGTAAAGAAAAATATTTTGATTATATAAAGAACAAATAAAAGTCTACCAACTGAATATTAAAAATAACCAGCGGAAGGGTCCCCTGGCGGCTCATTGGGTTAAGGATCCAGCATTGTCGCTGCACAGTGTTGGTCACTGCCGTGGTGAGGGTTAGATCCCTGGCCTGGGAACTCCCACATGCCACAGGTGCAGCCTAAATAAATAAATAAATAAATAACCAGTGGAGGTAGACTTGAAAAATTTATTTTTATTTGATCAAGCTCTGACTCTAAATTCTGAAAGCAGGAACTTTGGGGAAGAATGATTTGGGAACATAGCTAAAACAGAAAAAAAGATACTAGATTTTGCAGGAATACAGAACTCACTCCCTGTTACTCACCTCGAATGGTTTTAAACTCTGAAAATGTTGCTAAAACAAACACATCTGCACATCATTAGCTGTAAAACAAGGCCTTCTAACACGTCAGAAGATCCTTATGGGCACAAATCTGTAGAGCCTGAAATCCTTTTTGGGTTTCAGAAGGGAATGTCTTACCACGTGACTGGTAGAGTGTTGAGAATGCCTCTGTATACAGGTGTTTTTATTTGATTTGTGCAACAGGCCCTTTCCCTTTATAGCCAGAGGAGCCAGTCTCAGAAGGCATGCAGGCAGTCAAAATATTTTCAAATCCTGAAAGCCAAAGAAACACTAGATTTTGGTTTATTCAATGGGCTGTGTCTTTCTAAACCTTTTCTTTCTTAAACTGGCCCTAAAGGGAAATCAACTAGGCCTCTCTTAGGCCTGAGTGAATAGAAAGATGAGGATTAAATGACATTCAGCAGGAGGGTCACAGAGATGATGTCTGTCTCCTGATGGATGGTGGTTGCGCTAAGTTGAAATAGGAAAAGGTGAACAGAGGGCCGATTCTCCATGTTCGTACCAAACGGCCAAAACAGACGCAGCCGTCTGCTAATCACAAACTCCACTAGGTAGCATACTTGTCAAGAAAACGTGCATATGAGGGGTTCTCTTTCTTAGTCTTCCCCTATCCCTATCTCATGTGTCAGTGGTGTGCTAGGTCTTGATGAGGCAATATAAACATTCAAGAAATTGGAGTTCCCGTCGTGGTGCAGCAGAAACGAATCCGTCTAGGAACTATGAGGTTTCGGGTTCGATCCCTGGCCTCGCTCAGTGGGTTAAGGATCTGGCGTTGCTGTGAGCTGTGGTGTAGGTCACAGACGCGGCTCAGATCTGGCATTGCTGTGGCTCTGGCATAGGCTGCTGGCTACAGCTCCAGTTGGCCCTCCAGCCTGGGAACCTCCATGTGCTGTAGGTGTGGCCCTAAAAGGACAAAAGACCAAAAAAAAAAAAAAATTCAAGAAATTGATGGGTGTGTTTTACTGGAAAAGCAACTGTTGATCCATAAGCGGGTATTAATAATAAAGTGTAGGTTCAAGACTATGCTCCACAGAGAAAATGAAGTGACATAAGCCAAATTGGAATTTCCAGTTTCTACAGAATTCAGTATTTTGTCCTTTGCTGTTTTACACGCCAAGAGATGAAAACATACAATGTTTGTTAAGTCACTAGCATCATTTGAAGGTTTGAAGACAAACTGAGAAAATCAAATAGTGCTATTGGCAAAGGACCCTTTCTTAGAGTTCTGGGTGCTGGATTGACAGCCATTAAAAGCAATGATATAGTATAAGAACTGAAATAGTGTAGATGTGTCCAAATCTAGGGACGTGGACTGGGTTCGATAGCCCGACATGGACTTTCCAGAGAATTCACCTGTGTTGCATAATTTAAGATGTGATTGACAAATCCTTACTTCCTCACCACATGAGACAGTTGTGGACCCCTGTCAGTTGCTGCAAAGTTAAATTTAAACCCACACTCTTGGCTTCATGAGATGAAGTATTTCGGTAGTATCTTTATTTTTCCTGACTTTATTATTTTCAGTGCCATTTATACTGCCACCTTCCTAATCCCCTGCCACCAGGGATCCAGAACAAAACATATTTTGTGGCATCGCTCCTTAATGGCTGTCTTTTGGCCATACATTCACCCACATATATCCCAAGTGGGGCTGGAAATGCGAGTTTAGAAAGTCGCCTTATCAAATCTCAGGATCTCTGAACGACAGAGTTTTCACTAAAACCATCAAGGAAAGGGAGTTGAGCTACCTTTATTGAGCATGTACTTTATTCCAGTTTACATACACAGGTTTCCCCCATCCCCCTGCTATCCAAAAGTAGAGTGTTTCTAAGAAACCTTTTGTAAGCCTAAATGGGCATAAAGCAAAGAAGCAATGACCTCAGGAGACATCTTGGCAAGAGACACAGAATAAAATGAGGTAAAACACAGATGCCCACAAACATAGTTCAAAGCTATGGCGACTTGATGCCTAGATACTGAGTGTGGTTCCCGGGGAAAGGAGCTTGGTAGAGCCACTTGCTGCTGGGATGCACTGTCTCCAGGATGGATCACTGTAAAACAAACACTAAATACTATCTTTGCTTTTCTCCTTGATTCATAAAAGCCAAAATCCTCTTTGGATTTCTTTCAGTGAGATATATATATATATATATATATATCTCACTTTTATATATATATAAAAGTACTGGAGTTCCCGTCGTGGCGCAGTGGTTAACGAAGCCGACTAGGAACCATGAGGTTACAGGTTCGGTCCCTGCCCGTGCTCAATGGGTTAACGATCCAGCGTTGCCATGAGCTGTGGTGTAGGTTGCAGACATGGCTCGGATCCCGAGTTGCTGTGGCTCTGGCGTAGGCCGGGGGCTACAGCTCCGATTCGACCCCTAGCCTGGGAACCTCCATATGCCACGGGAGCGGCCCAAAGAAATAGCAAAAAGACAAAATAAATAAATAAAGTACTAATGCATGTCTTTTGTACGAGCGAATTGGCATAAACTTTCGAAAATCAGGGGATACCTGTATAACCTCTGATTGTTACCCAGCCACTCCGAAAAGTAGACAACACTGTCACTATTTTGTAGCTGAGAAAACTAAAAACAGAGTGTTAATGAACTTTTCCAAGGTTGCCCAGATCAGATCTGTAAATGAGGGTTGACTCTGGACACCCTATTCTTCGTATCACAACACAACGTGTTCTCTTACCACCCGGAGAGGCTGTACCAATCTGAGGTATAAAAAAGAATCAATGGTCCCTTGTTAACAAACACGAAGCCCTGTTCCAGTGGCCCTTTAGTTGTCTTGGTGATTGAAATGACCAGGCCCGCCGTTTTCTTTCTTTCTTTCTTTCTTTCTTTCTTTTCTTTCTTTTCTTTCTTTCTTTCTTTCTTTCTTTCTTTCTTTCTTTCTTTCTTTCTTTCTTTCTTTCTTTTTCTTTCTTTCTTTCTTTCTTCCTTCCTTCCTTCCTTCCTTCCTTCCTTCCTTTCTTTCTTTCTTTCTTTCTTTCCTTCTTTTTTTTTTAGGGCCAAACCTGCAGCATATGGAAATTCCCAGATTAGGAGTTGAATCAGGCTACAGCTGCCAGCCTATGCCACAGCCACAGCAACAGCAACGAGGGATCCGAGCCACATATGCCACCTACACCATAGCTCACAGCAAAGCCGGATCCTTAACCACTGAGTAGGGCCAGGGATCAAACCTGCATCCTCATGGATACCTGTCAGATTCAGTTCTGCTGTGCTGCAATGGGAACTCCAAGCCTGGCATTTCTTAGGTCATCTTGGGAAAGATAGAAAGTTAGCTGAAGGAGGGAAAAAACAGAAAAAAAAAAAGGGGGATACCAGACCAGTTCTTGGTGGTGGCTCTGAGAGGAAATAAAAGGAAGATACATGTTTTCGTGCTAATTTTTTCAGTTTAAACGAGAGCAGGGCTGGCCTGCGGTGAAAGGCAAATCGAGAATACTGATGCTGTGATAATGAGCAAAGGAGGGTTGGTCTGGGGATTATTTCTCCATTTCCCTGGTCATCCCATTCTTCACAGAATGAGAATATTCTGTTTGGCTTTCAGGCCGGGGTTGTCATGCGAGAAGTGTACGTTAATTTCCTATTTTCTCTTAACTTTCTTTGGGGGATAAGCATTTTGGTTTTTCTGCTGTTTATTATTTCAAAGGCATCTATATGCTAATATGTTTTATGCTAATTATTTTCATGTTTTCCCCTTAGGTTATGCTTCATATCACCCACCAGGGAGGATCATCTCTCATGAAAACTTTCAAATTTGATTTTGAAAATTATTCAGAAAAATTTAAGCCATGCTCTCTCCCAATGTAGGAAAGAAAATACTCTGGAGATTCCTATAATTCAAAGAAAATGGACTGGAGTAACATCTGAGTTCTCATGCAGCCAGAATCCTCTTGAGAAGAACAGCCAGGTACACAAAGCATTTAACATTGTGACATTGAAATGGTGGAAGAATAATTAAAATACAAATCTAATAATAGGTTTTCAGCAACCACTAAATTACTCTTTGGTCCAGAGAGGAGAAAGGAAAGGCTGTTTTCCTTCTCCGCAGTGTCTGAGGTGGACTAACCACTTCTATTGCTACGAATACCATGTTTTAATTGTATTTCATCATTCCTTCGCATCATTTCTCAAAAGTTAATTGCAAAGATATTAGTGCCTGAAACGGCATTTGTGCTGACAGGAAGAATCAGGTGAGAGAGGAATTTCATATAATAAGCTAGCTTGATGTTTTCCTCCATTTTTTAAAAAGGCATTGCGATTGGTTTGGAGAGTAGGTTGCCCTTTTTTAAAAAACACAGAAGTCAGCCAATCTGTCTTAAACCATTTTGCCAGCATCTTCTTTAGAAGATACCCAAGGCTTAAAAACTGATTCCTCAACAGGAGATATTAAAACTTAGGTCCCCTTGGAGAAGGTTTTGCATTTTTCTTTGGTGAGGAATTGGACTTCTTTGGTTCCCCAGCACTTTAGGGGTGCAAAGAAAAGCCCCCCATTTCCCCACTCCTCTGCATTGTTCTCTGCCCTGTCATGTGCTTGAGAAAAGCGAGGAATCAGAAGCGCTGGGGGATGCACCCTCCAGACTTCAGTTCCTGCAGTGTCCCGCCTCCTCTTACCTCGTCCTCTCCCCACCTTCAACAGCTGCACCTCATTCCGTTTCTGTGTTTAAAGGCTCTCCACTTTAGACCCCAGCAGTATCTTCAGCCCTCGAGAAGTACAGCCCAGCTGCTGCTGCTTCCCCTCTTGGTTCACTTCAATACCTCTCGAGCTCTAAGGCAGCTCTGTGAGTAGGAGCGCCCCCTTTCGGGGTGGGGAGAAAGGTCTCCCCCTGGAAGGGAGCCTGACGAGTAAGCCAAGCTCCCTTCCAGGCCGAAGGGGCTCAGCGTCAGCCTCCAAAACTCAGGTGAAGACAGGTACCTGGGCCACGTGTTCTGGGGCTGCCAACCAGCTTTTCAACACTTGGTAGTCATCACCTCACTCCAGATGGGAAGCATGGTTGCTGGGAAGACATTTGGTAAATTGGTTAGAACAGGTAACTGTCAGTTAACAGGAAAATAACATTTTGTTGAAACCTGGCTGTGTTGGGTACATTCTGTTGAAATAAAAGACCTGTGATAGTTTATGTCCTAAACCTTTATGACCCATCATTTTTTTTCTTTTCGTTCTACTTATTTGTAGGTGACAATAACAAAATTGCTACACATTTTCTCTTTTAAAGTTGTGTTAGGAGAAGGGTTCCTTGAGCGAACACATTCGATCTTAAGGCAGCCCAGCTGAGAGAAAACTTTCCCTTCTTGCTCTTCTCTGTACATAATTCAAAGGTGATTCAAATAGAAAAGCAATTTGCGTACACTTAGGCTCCAGAATGGATGAGGTGCAGGCGAACCAAGTGATTCGATTAAGGAGCCCGCTATGAGTGTATTACGCCCCTTCGAGAACTAAACTCCATGAGGACAGAAGGGAGATCCATCAACAACTATTAGCCTGTCGTAGCTCTAGAAGGTGGCTGCGGTTGGTGGCTTGAGTCCATCTGTAAGAGGAGTGAAACCGGCTCGGCTCAGCTCCAGAAGTGCTGCCTGGTCTGAGAGGAGTAGCACTGCTTGGTCTTGAGCGTGGCTGAAAGTACACAGCTTTGAAACGATAGGAACTACAGTTGGAGGAGCGGGACTTACCATCCACATCAGCTCCTGCTCGTTTTCTGACCTGGATGAGCTTCTTGACCTCCTGAATCTCATTCTCCCTGTGGGTCATGTGAGAGGGAAAAAAAAGAAATCCCACTTAATTTTTGAAGGTGGCTCCGAGGATTAAAGGAGATGAGGTCTTTACGTGGTGCCCACACCTAATAAAATGCTCAGTTAATGGTCTTTCCTTCTAGTCTCATCATTATTCTTACTTTTAGGATTGTTAGTATCATCAGCAGCATTAATGATATTAATGGCTTTGGGAAGGGTTCACAATTTTCCTTTATGGAGAATTTAGGTAGTGGAAATGCAAAGATGCACACACCAGATACTCGTTCTGCTGGTATTGCAGCTCCTGTGAAATGAAGATGTGGACAAGCTCGAGCTTTAAATGGTTCACTGGCATCCTCTGAAATGCCAGCGAGTCCCTGGAAGCCTTTATACCATCACAGACTTTCAGTAAACACTGATTTGGGGGCAAATTTCGCACGAGATGAAAAATTTTTTAAATCCACCAAATGTTACTGCCTATATTAACCTGATGCCAGATATTCAGTAAAGTAGGAAGAGAGTCATCCAGAAGGTTGATATTTTTACCCTTACTGCCAAGAACTCAGACGTCTAGCTAATGAGCTGGCTTTTTCACTTGTCTTTTCCGTACCTGAGACTATGAAAAGCTTCTAGTGCTGGCGGTATTGGTGGCCTTGTTGATTATGGGGTACAATTTGAAATTCCTGAATCTCTCACTAGGTGTGGAGTTGCTCAGTACGAAGACTTTTTAGAGGAAAAGCCATTTTGCTGATTGAAAGGCCCTAGCGAGCTTCCAGGCCATCTTCATGGAGCCAGAGCATCGCAGAAAAGCATGCAGTCAGGTCTCAAGGCCATTAAAAAGTGCAGCCTCGCTGCTAAGCAGGAGAAGAGTAAATAGGTTTGTGTTTGCCTCCAAAACACATGGCTGTTTCCCAGACAGAAAAGCCAGATGTTAATTAAACCATTGCAGGCTTAGAAAGGATCATGCCATTCTGTATTGAACAGTCAGCTTTGACTTTCAGCTGCACGCCAAAAGAAAAAAGAAGAGAAGCTCGCAAATGTATTTGCTAACAAAGGTTCCTATTTCATACAAGGCACATTTAAAGAAAAAAGAGAAGTCTTTTCTCTTTGTATGTAGAATGACTCTAATCACAAAAGCCTTCATTAAAACAGTATCTCGAGTATATATTTATATGTTTTATTTAATTTCCATCCTTTGCATTTAATTTTTTGTTTAATTCTCACCCTGTGTATTTTCCTTTTTCATTTATGGATATTACTTAATCAATAAGTTAATATCCATACCCTCCATTCGATTAAGGAGCCTGCTATGAGTGTATTTTGAGGTGTTTCGTTTTAAATATTCACACTTGGGCTAAAAGTGAAGTAGGTTTTACCTTTCACAGTGCTTAGCATATAGTAGAGGCTAAATAAATAGCAATTACAATAAAATAGCCTTACCAGCATCATAGTGAGACTCTCCTAGATTTCATTTCCATTCTGTCCTTCAGTGAAGTTGGTGTAATTTCTCCTCAAATGGGCAAGATTTGGGGTTGTTCACAGTTACAAGTGAGAGGACAAAATAAGAGAGATTTTCATTTGCAAGATCGCCTCTCTCTTCTCTATTGGTCTTGCCTCCCAGACCGTCTGTCTGTCTCTGGAAAGCAAAGTCAATAAAAATGATTAGAGCTGGCATCTCACAAATGTACACCCTTAAACCATGAAGCAGTAATGCTGTGCAGGAAATATTTTTCTGACCTTTTCAAATTGCATCCAACTGTCTCGGGAATTTCTCAGTGACTAGAGGTAATAAGGTTCAATCCGTTTTACTGGCTGGCTTCAAATTTAGTTCCCCGAATCTCTAACTTATCTATTCTTTGCATCTCGGCTCTGGCATCTATTCAGCACAGAAATCCATGCATCTAATCTTTTTTCCCCTCCTCAGGTTTTGCTAAAGGATCACACCGTGGAACCTACAACCATGACAACTTTCCACTTATTGCCCCTTCAAAAGCAAAACATTAGCAGGGGGAAGCTTCGTGGGCATGATGTCTTTTGAGAAGCCCCTGTTGAGTTTAATTAGCTTGTAGATTTCACCTCCATCTTCCATCTCAGTTTTTACCTATAAGATTTATGCCTCAGTCATCTTCACTATATAAAACTTTTTCAGCCCTACTGCGGGCACTCTTGCAGAATGTCAAAGAGGCAAAAATAGGTGAATTTCTTCTGTGTTAAATTGATTTGGGTTTTTCTTCTGTGAGTCCAAATGCAAAGAACACACTCTCCCAGTCAGGACAGGAGTCATCCAAGTGTGACTTGCTAAAAGGCAGCTGGGCGGCCCCGTGTTCCCTGAAGGAGAACAGAAAACAGAAGCTGAGGACACATTTCTTGACCTCACCAAAGTGTTGGATGTCAGGAAGCCTTGTCAAGGAGTTAAAAGGCTTGCCTTACTTTTCATATTTAGAGCACCTCCATGCTGCATGTGGAGCAGGGGAGACGTCCATGTTTTCTCGTTTGTAGGAAACACCAAATTCAACACGTTTTGTTGCTCCCATCCATCGCCTTTGTACTGCCTTCTGCAGCAGTGATTAGAATCTTGGCTTGGTTCCTGTGGTCAGCGGAGCTTGGAGCCTCTTTCTGGAGACTCTGTTCATGGGCAAACAGCCACCAGGAGGAGGAAAATCTTTTTGAAGTTCCCCTTCTAAGAGTCTGTTTTTGCTTGTTCGGTAATTGTCGAGTTAGATCATCATAAGATATTTGGCTTTATGAAAATGAGATTATTTCAAACAACTCTATTCAGAAAATAGGTTTAGAGGGAAGAGGATAAAGAGCAGACTCTTTAAAATTCACAACAGTGTACTTTTTTCTTGAAAGAAACTGAATAAACTGATGCCAGAGTTTATAATATAGCTTATGGCTTCCATTTTAGAAAACAAAAATTATGGAGTTAATGAAAGTTAAAAGGAAACGTACACAGTACATTTAAGGATACGAGTGTTTTTTGAAGTTCCCATTTTGTCATTTGAAATTCAGTTCATCTCAACAGTAGAGTCACAGTCCTGACCTTGTTCTCTTAGAACCTGGGTATGGTTGGCTGGTTTGTTTTGTTTTTAATAGAGACAGCCATTTGGGCAGTTTTGCACAATCAGATCACCCAGTATGTGCAGTGCAGCACAGTGGTTTTACCACTAGCTGAGGAAGAGTGTAGACTTTCAGGTGAGGTAACTAGAGGTCTGTCCTTTGAAAGGAGCTGCAGTCCACCGAGTAGGTTGTTAATGAACGTGTGTGTCAGGTGTGTGCACGTCTGCGTGTGTATCTGCACCCGTGTGTGAGGTGTGCATGAAGACCTGAATTCAGCCTCTGAAGGCACCCACTCCGGAACAAAATGCATTCCAGTTTCTCCCTGGGGTCATCATTTCAGTAAACTGGAAACGGCTCTACCTACGAACCAGAGTAGCTTGGCCCACTAGCTCTGATGATTACACATTTCCTGCCTCCTCTTTCCCAATTTCAGGTAGATCATCTTCCCACCCTTCAGGACTTGGAGGTAAAGCAAAATCAATGTCCAGACCTTTCACTGAAAGCGCAAAGTGATTTGACTCTGGTGGAAGAAGGGAACGACGGGGCGTCGGGTTCCATGTGTCATGAGTTATTCTGCGTGGCTGGCCGTTCTTACGTTTGGGGGATGGTTGGGAGCTAATCAGGAGCTCCCAGGTAGAGGCGCAGGGGGAGTGAGACATCTGCTTAGCAGCGCTGGGAATACGAACAGCTGTTCCGTATGGGATAACTGCTCATAGCAGGTGTGTCAAAGGGAACTCAAGTGGCCTCCCGTAACCTTCTGGGAGCCCCATAAGACAGGCACGACTACCTTTGATTTACAGGAGCAGAAAGCGAGGCTTAGAGTGGTGAAAACTGAGTTTGCTTGTGAGTGGCGGGGCAATGTACAAAGACAGTTGTTTTTCAATGAAAAGGAGGAAAATACTTCATTTGTTGAACTCTTTGACATTTTGGGTCTTTGACATTTTCTCCTCTTCTTTCTTCTTCTCCTCCACCTCCTCTTCCTCCTTTCTTCTTACTTTGCTTCTCCTTCTCCTGCTCTTTTCTCAAAGAAATAATGAAAAGAAGCCCCAGTGGTAAAGCCCTCTCCCGCTGTGTCCTCTTCAACCAGATGGCCATTCTTCTCTCCAGCACCATAGAGGTGCTTTCAGGGGAGTTACGTATTTAATGATGTTGAAAGTTTAAAAAGAGCCAAGAGTTCTGGCTAGTGGCCGATATTATCTTCACCTAAGGTCATGCTTATTACCTTAAAATAATAATGCAGGGGCAGAAATGGTGATTCTGTGCTGGGCTCACAAGCTCCCATTCAGCCCTGTCTAGGGTGTCTTTCGTCTGTATTAATGATTTACCCGGATGAAAGAAGGGATTGAAGAAAGCAGAAGTTCAAAGGTATTTTTCGTGAGTAACCCAGTAAAACCTCATGTTTCTAAATCAGGATATCTAGGAGATGAAATTCCTTCAGATATATAGCTAAGATCTTTTTGCTTCTTCTATTTACTTCACATCTCAAGATTACCAAAATAAATATGCTTCATTGCCAAAGCAGGCTTATTACCGTGGCCTTAGCCCAATGAAGATATTGACACCTAAGGATTCAATTTCACTCATATAGCAGTGCCTAATATACTTCCATTTGTTTCTCGGTGAAGGGGCTTGGTTATTTATTCTGGGTAAACTGGGCTTGTGTTGCTACAGCTCCACTTAATCTCTTACGCCAAGGCCAGCCACCTGACGGGGCCTCATTTGTCCCCGGCATATCGGAAGACAGAAAATTGATTCAAATCTAAGCAGAGTGGTAGAATCTCAAAAGCTCTGTCACCACTGTTCATGGCAAATATATTTCTTCCTATAGTGGGTGTTATGAAATTTTGGTCCGCATCTCCCCTGAAATAAATTACCCCCTTGAAAAAAATCTCAAACGGAACTGCCCAGGAAAGGCTGCATGGCATTAGAAGGAAATATGATTTCAAGGTTCCCTCTCTCTCTCTCTCTCTAAGGCCTCTTGAATAGGCATGTGATCCCCGCACAGATTCTTCTATGAAAGCCTTTATGTTTTGCTCAGAGCTCCTTTGGTTCCCCCCATCACCCTTATTGGAAATAAATTTAAAATAACATAAACAAACAAGAATAAATGGTTCTGAAATGTTCTGTCACACAGAGTCCCCTTCAGCACTTTGCTCTCCATCACTGCTGAAGGAAGGAAAATGACAGCATCGGCTCTAAGTGTGTAGATTCCGGCGTGGGCACCTGCCTGGGCTTCTGTGATATACTGACAGTCTCCACTTCCTGGCGGTGTTCAGAGTATTTGTTTGTCCTTAATTGGAACCCCACTGTTACCCTTGGGATTTCCTCTCCTTGGCGAGGCGATATATCCATATAGACAGAGAGCATAGCCACCGTGGCCTCCTGTAATATTATAGTCAGAAATACCAACATTGGGATCAGAATTAAACCAACAGCTAGGCAGGCAGAGTCTCTAGACTGCCTTTTGATATGATTAGGAACTTGCCGTTTTCCTCAGTGTTTATCTTTGGACTTGATGGCAGCAGAAATGCCAACTGAACATGCGTCATCACAGTGGTCCCTCTTTTGTTGGAATTGCGTTGCTTCCAGAAGGGAGGGGAAGCCTGAGAAAGTTACAGACGATGATGCGATGATGCGTAATGAACACATATACAACGGACACCAGGGGTCTGGGCCTCCGTATAGAACTGTTAACGTTATGCCTCCTACCTTTCCAAGTGAATCAATACAAGATCAGCTTTATGCAAACATACCTGGAAAGCCTTATTTTTACTAAAATGAATTAACATGACATTAACAAATAAGTCACTTTTAAGTTGCCGTGTCAAAATATAGGACCTTGGACATCAGAGGGCCACTTCATTGTCTTTATTTATGGTCACAGCATTTGCATTCCCGTCTCCCTCGTGCTGTTTTTATTTTTGTCACTGGAGTCCATGAAGACTTAATCATCAGCCCTCTAATTTTCCAAAAGAAAAAAAAAAATGTTGATTTATCGAAATGGCTGCAGAAAAAGAAGAAGAAGAAGATCAATCTGACATTGTAGGTTAATAGTAGGGAACAAAACACATTCATAATTAGAAGAGAAAAGGACCTTCCTTGTTCATTCCAGTTTATAATAAAAAGCGCCTCGCCAAAGTGTCTTAGAAAATAATGCATTCAGACTGAGTCGAATTACCGCCTAGCAGATTCTATTTATCTGTAGCTTAAAAAGCAGCTGCGTTTTTGTAAAAAAGCAATGAATGTGGCAGTCCTACTTAAAGGTAGAAGAAAAAGAACACCCCTTGTTTTGTAATAAGGGGATTTTCCATTTAAAAGAGAGAGCGAGCCTGTTGTGTGAAGTCCGATTATTACATTCACTGTATTCTATCTCACCCACCAGGAGGCTAATAATGGAGGGGCCAGAGAAGGAGGCCAGTGCTCCGAGGGTTATCTCACAGCCTCAGATGCTGGATAAGCCGAAGGAGGCAGAATCGCTTCTGGATGACATTCAGAAAGGCCGGAGTGATTATTGGAAGAGAAAAGCCTGCCTATTCTTTTCCAAGGTAAACAGTTCATTTCATCCGTCCACTGCATGTTTTATTATAAAAATATGTTTACATAAAGCTCTCTATAAAGTTTGCCTTTAAAAAATTATTTGTAGGTGCCTGACTATTCCCCGGGCCCGCCCGTCCGGCCACTGATGAATGATTAGCCACCTGCCTCAGACAAAGGATGCCCTGGGAGCCTCCCCACACCTACGGCCGCTTTGAAGGCTCTGCCAAGCTCACTTTTAATCACGAGAAAGGAATTACCCACATGGAGTCAGCAGAAAATGAGAAAGTAGAGCTCGTGCTGCGAATCATTCCAGCAAGTGCCAAGGGGCTAGTTGAGGAATGGCTTCAACGAGGTGAATATCTTTAGCTTGTACTTAGGGTTTGGGTAGCGTATAATCATTTTCTCTTTTAGGAGCGATGATTGTCCTAAGTGCCTTCCCCAGCCCGAGAGCATCTGTCAGGCTGCCGGCAGACTTGATAAGCGTCTCCGTCCTTGTTGGTATTTACTGTTACTCCCTGTACCTCTGCGACCGCGCCACCACCATCCGCCGGGGCGGGGAGGCCGCCGAGCCCGTGCCCGTTCATAGCTGTGTGTCTTTGTTGGCGTGTGTCCGGTGATCTCTGTCTCTGTGTGTGTGTGTGCCCTCGTTCGCGTCTTTCTCCCTGTTGTGCACAGCGGTGGGGAGGACTGGCCAGCCAGGGGGTTCGCAGATGTGGTCCGAGGCTTTCATTTGAGTTTTGGACCTGGGAAAAAAGAATGTGTCACATCATGATTAATGGTCAATCTGAATGTTCAATTCATACGGAAGGAGAAGGGGGAGGAGGATATGAGCCCAGTGATGAGACCAACCTTTTCCCTTTGGGAAGAGCAGGATTTAAATTAAACATCACTTTCGGTGTGAAATTAGTTTGAAGCCCTCTCTCTCTTTTTAACTCCTTAACGGGCTGCTCTTTCAGAGAGCATCCTCTCTGTCGAGCCCCGTGCCCGAGTCTGTTCCCAGCAGCCACCCGTAGTTCTTCCTTTGTTCTGTTTTCCTAAAGATCGGGTCTGAAAAACCAAGAGGGTAGTATTTTACTGTTTTCAAAACTCCATTATTCACGAGTTAGCATTCGCCCTAAAACATGTTATTTCCTTCTGTCCCAAACTCAAGTCTCAGATAAACAAACAGAAAAAACGTTCTTCTTTTAAGGCTAAGTCTGCTGGGGGTTGGGGCGGGGGGAGTGGAGGGATGCTTTCGAACCCCCCCCCGCCAGCCCCGCTCTAGGCCAGTTTCTGCTGGCCCAGGGAGCCACAGAGGAAGAGCAGCAACACGCAAGCCCAAGCTGTCTCTCACTGACCTGGTCTCCCACATACCTGAGTCACAGGATTGCCACGCCAACCTACAGCAACTTGGGCTTCAAGCAAGCATGTGCCCGGGATGCTCTGAAACTGCCCTTCAGTACTTACTGGTCCAAGGACCCAGGCCCAAACATGTAGAAAGAACCGCTGTCCGTGGACACGCGAGGCCGCTTGCCCATCTGGGGGCGTCCTTGCTGCCACTGGTAGGCACCAGCAGGCTTGAAAATGTGATCAGTCTCTTTCTGGGGTTTGCTGGCTTGCGGGGAAAGGGACAGTACTGAAAAGGCTAAGAGACAAAGTTGTTCTTCCAATGTATTTTCAAAAGGAAAATGTTGGGGCCTTGCCATTCCTTTTCTAAAGGAAGGAGAGGTGTGGCGGAGGAGGCCGTGAGGCAGCTGGGAGTGGAGTGAGGCTGGGGAGGTGAGGCAGCTGGGGTGGAGGTCGAGGCGGGGTGGGAGGGAGGTGGAGGCGGAGGAGCAGCTGTGTTTATTTTAATACATATCATTTAACCCTCCCCTAAAAACAAATTGGAGAGGTTTGGGAGTGCATTAATCTGGACCCAATTAGCATGTCTTCCTCCTTCAAAAGTGCAACCTGAGATTAATGAATATAAACTAGAGTTTCAAATGCAGGGCTTAAATCATTTGCATGTTTCATGCATGATGATTGAATTTATGTCTGCCCTTCCTTTCCCTTAACTATTTCCAGTCCCCTTTCTGTGAGTCCCATAAAGCAAGATTTTCTTTCTTGTCACTTCTAGGTGGGAAAAGCTTGCCTAGACCTCACTCCTGACAAGAAACTCAAGTGCTTTGTTTCTCTTATTTGAATTTGAATAATACAGTATGTTTCAAAAAACAGAAGGCAGTTTTTAAATAGTCTGGGATGCTTTTTCAGGAACCGGTAAATAGGCAGTCCAAGTTTGTTTTTTGAAAGCCAGGCAAACGGCAGGCCTTGAGTTCTCAGGGGTCCCAGAGACTGGGGTTTCAGTGTGGCCACTTTTAAGTGTATTAAAAATTCCAAGAGCAATGTCACTTTAATGCAGCTTAAAGAATGTTCTCGGGTTCTGGACCGGAGGTACTTAGATCACAGGGGTTTAGCGTGCAGCCTTGTTTCTGGCACAGTTAGAGATTTGCTTCTGCAGATGGGGGTGGGGCGGTGTCAGCCTCCACGAAGGTCTGTGGATGTGCAGTTAGCACGTGTGAACCCTTAGCATGCAATAGGTTTTTTCCGTCTTCTTCTTTTTCTCTCTTTCTTTTTTGTTATTTAGGTGTAGAAAGCTTAATGCTGACTTAGTGCAAGCCGGTGATGAGTCCTCCCAGCCCCCCATCTGCTCCAATGTGAAAGGTCTAGAAGCTGGCAGTGGGCATATAAGAACGCCTCCTAGGGAAAAAGTTGAAACCAGCGGCTGGAGATAGTCCCCCTGGTTTCAATGTGTATCAGTGATTTGTGTGTCTTCTGTCTTTCCTCATGTGTTTCCAAGTCCAGTGTCAAAGTAATGAGCTTTTCTCCAGGAATTCTCCCCAGTGTCCTTTGTTTTTGGTGAATTCAGTGGTTGAGTGTTGCTGAGTGTCTTCTGGTCTTGTTTCCTGGTCCCTGTAGCTAAGAACATTGTTGAAGGATAAAATCTTGTTAATTTGTGATGTCACAATTTAAGTGTGCTTCCTGTCACTTATGTGTAGTTTAAAATGTTCCTTAATGTAGCATGAAATGATTGGTTAGCTTTGAAATGGTTGTGAAGTCATGTGAAGAAAATAAGTTTTGCATCCGACCAAGATAAATTCACTCTAGTGCTTTATGGCTTTTTATTCCTATGTGATAGTAATAAAGTCTCATGTAGGGATGGAAGCCATGAAATACATTGTGAAAAATCATCAACCAAGAAGGGGCCATCAGGATAGAACACGTTAGCCTGTGGAGCTGGGAGCATGCTGGAGAATGGATTTAGCTACAGCTTTGCTTCGTGCGTGGTGTCTGTTTGTTTCTTTACTTTTAGATTTTGATAGCCAGAGAATCTAGGTGCCAAGAGTTGATTCATTTTTGTAATCATTGATTTACATGCACTTCTGGGTGTGCACCTGTCTGTCTCTCATACATTTTCTCCATTTTCTATTAACGACCATGCTCTAGGGGAACTATTTATAGCCCACCCATCGAGGAGGCCCACGTTTTAGTCACGCCAGGCCTCCTTTCTCCCGTGTGGTCTTTCTTCTGAAACAAAGAAGAAATAGTCAAATCAGACTTACCCTCTTGGAAATGTGGTCCAGATTGCTCTACTCCCAAGCTCCAAAAAAGGTATCCTTGAGTGGGCTCGAGCCACACCTCCTCGGAGCCGTGAAGCCACGGAGGTGTTTTCCACATTGCAGGTGGGGCAGAGAAAAATCCCATCTCAGAGCAGAGGGGGGGCTTTGGAACAGAGATGGTTACTCATCTCTCTGCCACTCCAACTTCGAGACCAGGGGCAAGTCATTTAGACGCTGTGAGCCTCTTTATCTTCAAAATGGGGAGAAGTAATGCGCCCTAAGGGAAGATTGTAAGAATTAAGTGAAATAATGCATATCCATGCCTAACAAAGCGCTTAGCATGTTAAAAAAATAGTTCATGAAATATTACTTATTCCCCCTTCCTCTCTCTCTTCCCTGTCTCTTCCTTTTTCTCCCCCTCTCCCTTCAGATGTTAGTCTAAAACCAGCCCCTTCAAGAGAGAAAATACTAGAAAATGCCTAATAAAATACAAGCAAGCAACTAAAAAAAAAATGCCTAGTTGCCTCCTTTCCATATGTGGCTGACATCCGTCAGTTGGATCAATAGTTTAATTCTTTTCCCTTGAACTGTTTTAATGATGATTGACCTATTTTCACTTCTGCTGTTTTCTGTATGTTTATTTTTGCTTGACTGTTTTAATATTGACTATTGATCTCTACTCATTTTTACTGGTTTTCTGTAATTTTTTTTTCAATGAGAATTCCAATAAAACTTACTCTGTTTATCTTTGGCCTCTCCATTTCCTCCACACAACGGGATTTTAGCCTACGCTCTGAAAATATCTGGGCTGCTCCAGAAAGATAAATGATGCCTTTTCCTTAGAAACTGCCCACTGGTAGTGCCAGGAGAACTGGATCCTTTCTGTTCTATTTGCATATCAGTGTGCTTGGGGTAATGGGTCGTGTTAGTTGTAACTTTTGATGCTAGTTTAACTTTCAAACATACAGAAATTATAGTCGACTTTATCGCTAAAGTCTATAGGATAATTGCGGGCAAGGAAAAGGACTTCACAACTGCACAAATGCCGAAACAGTAAAAAAAATTTACAGAGTTCCCGTCATGGCTCAGTGGTTAATGAATCCGACTGGGAACCATGAGGTTACGGGTTCAATCCCTGGCCTTGCTCAGTGGGTTAAGGATCTGGCGTTGCCATGAGCTGTGGTGTAGGTTGCAGACATGGCTCAGATCCCGCGTTGCTATGGCTCTGGCGTAGGCCGGTGACTACAGCTCCGATTAGACCCCTAGCCTGGGAACCTCCATATGCCGCAGGAACGGCCTAAGAAATGGCAAAAAAAAAAAAAATTACAGAGTAATTTAAATGTATTGCTATAAAAAACAGAGTATAAGTAAAAGTCTGTAAAAGTCTGTGAGACCATATTTGTATCCAGAGTTCTTCTTTAATTGAATTTGTTTTTCAAACCATATTCTTAGCCATATATATAGATATATATCCAGATCCTATTAGCATCTCTCCCCCTTAGTACGTATTCAAATAGTAGTGGATAAGTTAATGGGAGAGAAAGGAAGGGAGAAGATGTGGGGAGGGAAATAAAGAAGTAAAAGGCCCTATCACCATCAGAAATAGACTGTATGGTGAGGAAAGTAGGGCATACACGCATACTCAGCTAAAGGTCTACTACAAGAGTTCAATTCTGGAGCAGGATAGATATTACTAGGACATTCCGGATGAAATGTGATGAGTGACATAAACAAAATTCCTGTAGGGATTCAGAGCAAGGAAAGTTCTCTAGAATCAGGGACGGATCTGTGTCAGGATTTAGGACATCAGCCAAATTTCCATGGGCAAGAGTCAAGGACTTAGAAATTAATTTATCAAGGAATTTATGAAAAGCTCAAGTGAGTAGTTCTTGGAAATTTTTCCAGCATACAAACTGTTCGACCCTGGAGCATGTATTTACTTCTAAATATCATGGCAAGTGCCATTAGAAGCAGATAGTAGAGTTTAACGGACACACTTTCTCAGATTAATTAATTACTGCTGAATCCCAGTGGGCTGCAATTAGCTCTTACCCATGTGGGAGAAGACAAGTCTAGGCTGCCAGCAGGCCTGTGATCTTAAGGATGGCCATACACTTGTCCGATCTTTCCCCTCTTTTCTTCTTGCGTGGTTGTCTCTAAGCTCCAATATTACTGAAGTTGTGAGGCAGCTTGTGCAAAAGTGGTTGCCTTCAACAAGGACCCAGCATCCTCCAGCAGCTCTAGATATTGAATCTGTCACTAGACGCTGGCCTTTCAGGGAGATGGGGTGGCAACAGATCTCACAGTGCATTCCTTTGTAAAGTGCGTATCAATCACTGCCCAGTGGAACAAAATGCTGTCGTAAAAAGCGATGTCACCCAACAAACAAATGAGTAAAGACCTGACCGTGGTCATGCCACAAGCAGGAGACACAGGCATCGGCACAGGGTGAGAGTGAAATACGGGACAGAACAATCCTTTTCACTTTCTTTCCTTCCCAAAACCTCATCAAAAGTTTCACATCATCAGAGGTTTCACCAACAAAATTACCTTAATCAATAGACAGTAATATCCATGGGATCTGGGTTGGGCAGCTTCAAAAAAACCACGCGTTGTCTTCCACATTCAAATCCTAAAGCAGCACTATGGAATGATAAGACTTCCTGTTTGGTGGAATAACAAGTTCAGAATTATGTCATTCTTTGGACAGTTGCAGGAACTCTGAAGCCATGGTTCCTTGCAAAGACTTATCTTTCTCGTCCCAATCTGGACCTCCCACTTGTCTTTGCCTGAGCGAGAGTGGACGTATGCTCACCCCCACTCTCACCTGCCTACATTTATGACCCAAAGTCACTCATATCCACATGTCAGGCATGACTGATGGGGAGGTTCAGCAGCAGCTCCAGGTGAGAGTGGAGTCTACACAGGGGAACAGAGCCCAGGACCTCAGGGAGCCCAAAATAACATGACCCTCTTGGTCGTGAGCTTCAGGTCTTCCATCTCTAAACTATTCTTAAAATCAGATCTCCCAAGGGCAGCCACTCCAGAGAGAGTAGCCCCAAACCTGTACTTACCCAGTTCTCCTTGGGTTGGAAACACTGAGGGTCAGTGGGTAGAGTGGGAGAGGGTTTGAAGCAATCTCTCATGATGCTACTTACTGGATGGCTCTTCTCTTCAAGACCTTTCATCAAAGAGCCCCTAGACATAGGACTGTCTGCTAGTCCAGGCCTCCTCATCTCTCTTTTCACCTTTATCCAGATGAATATAAAATGAATTGGTTGGTTTAAGGTAATAATATTATGGCCCTCATGGTTCATTCTTTCATTCCATTAGCTCTTTTCTCTTTCATATGTTTATTTGGACATTACAAAATAGAGCTTCCTGGCCAAGAGATATAAACATATTCTGGGAATAGGTTTTAAAAGGGAACATACAAGCAACTTATTGCTCATCCAAAATCAGATTGCAAAGAGGGCTCAGTGAATATGATGACTTAGTTGCTTGCTGAATTAAGTTCAAAGTGCCAACCGTGACCATCAAGTCCCCATGAGGCCTGCATTTGTCCCCTCTCTCTGACTTCATCTCCCGCCTCTAGTTCAACCCCTCGCGGATTTTTTTCATGTTCCCTAAGTAAACCAAATGCGCTTCTAGTGCAGAGCCATTGAAATTGCTGTTCCCTCTGCCTAGAATATTCTTCCTAGACACCTACTTGTCTCATCTTCTCATTGCTTCAAGTCTCTTCTCAAAAGTCTCCTTATCAGTGAGACCTGTCACGTGACTAACCTCTAGCAAATAATCAGTCCCATGTATATATAATATAGATATATGAGTCTGTGGATAACTGAATCACTTTCTTGTACACTTGAAACTAACACATTGTAACTTAACTATACCTTAATTAAAAAAAAAAAATAAGTACCCTCTTCCTCCACACTCCCACCACCTAACTCTGATTCATTTTTGCCATAGGTAACACCTTTCATTTATCTGATATACTCCATGTCTACCTAATTTTTAAAGATCGCTTGGTTGCCTTTCCTCACTAGAATATAAGCTCCAGGAGGCGAGGGGATAGATCTGTCTCTTGTTTACTGCTTTATCTCCAGAGTCTGTGCATTGTAGACATTCAAATATTTGTTGAATGAGGTAATAGTCATCAGGTACTTCCTGGCATCTTTGTGTCTAGATGCTGACATTATGTATCACAATAGCAAATAATTGCTTGTATTTCTGCTCATTTGAAGTAACGATGCTTTAAGCATTATCTTCTCATAAGACCAAAAACAAAAAAACAACAAAAAAAAACACTTTATGTTTTCCAGTGTCCCCCCCCCCCTTATAAGTAATAGCATGGTGTGCATCTTTGCCCATCAAATTTTATACAAATTCTTCCCTATGAAAAAATGTTTTGTTGTGGAATTACTGAGTCAGAAGTTAATGGGCATTTTTATGGCTCTTTATTTATGTTACCAAATTGCTTTCCAGGGAGAGCAGTCCATACTCCAACAGAAGGAAAGTGTCAGAAATTTTTGTTTGACTTTTTGGGGGGCAGTATCATGTTGATTTCTAACCAAGTTAACCAGATTCCCTTGTTCTCCCGGTTCTTTTATCCCTCCTGACAAAGTCCAATTGTGCTATTCTTATTTACATTTTGAACTTTGATTCTAGATATAGGAGGAAAGAAATTTTTTAGAAATAGAAGCAAGTCAGAAACTGTATTTTCCAAGTCCTCTATTATACATAAGAGGCAAGGAAGTTCCAAAATCAAACTATTGGTTGCGAGCAAGGCTAGGCATGAGGGATTAGGGCCTGGTGGCTCTCAGGTCAGCACCTGAAAATATGTGAAAACAGCGAGTTAGTTTACAGGAATCAGAGTACACCGTGCTACCTCTGAATGATCAGTGTCTACCTGTTCCTTGTTGAAATTAATGTCAAAATGTCCACAAGAGTCTCTCTTGATGTCGAGAGATTAGATAGATTTCTGGCGAGTAGGATGTAACTTTTAAGCTGAACTACCTGTTCCACTTGCTACATTAACTTGTTCTGGAATGCTGTTTATCTTATTTTCTCTTGCACAATCTGACCTCTTCACATTTGCCTTCTTTATTTCATAAAATGACAACCAAGAAACTAGTTGCATTTGTTGCAAATCTTTGAATAGAAGTAAAACAATTAGATAACCGGTCTCCTTCCCAAAGGAAAAGGGTTTGTGCTCCTCTGAGCTAACACAAAATTGTCGTTTGGACACTGTGGGAATGACTATTCAAATGAATGCATACATTTATAGAAAGCTATATGCCTTTGAAGACATTTCTCTCACATATACACACACACCTCCTCTTTCTCTCTAGGGAAATGTAGGCTAATGAAAACTTGGAATTATATTTTGCCTTTCCTTTTAAATCCTCAAAACCAATACTGTATTTTGGTTTTTGTTTTTTTTCTTTCTCACATGTGTATGCCTTCATAAGATCTCTTTTCAGATAAGGTGTTCTTACCTTATTCATGGATTGATTTGCTACAAGAATGTCATAGCAGAAGATCAAACAGTGCTTAACATCCGTGGTAAACAAGAATAATTAACAGAGCTCTGTTTATTTCTAAAAAGATCTTGAGGGACGAATCAATTAATAGCTTAAATAGAACACTGTGTCCTGATTAAAAAAAAAAAAAAAAAAAAAAACCTTAATATATGAACATGTGTCTTAACCTGGGTACCTCCTCTCTAAATGCAGGAAATCTGAAATTCCAAACTATTTATGGAGAACGCTCTGTTACTGATCGGCATTAATGTCTCTAAAGAAAATGTAAGAGGAGTTCCTGTCGTGGTGCAATGGTTAACGAATCCGACTAGGAACCATGAGGTTGCGGGTTCGGTCCCTGCCCTTGCTCAGTGGGTTAACGATCCGGCGTTGCCGTGAGCTGTGGTGTAGGTTGCAGATGCGGCTCAGATCCCGAGTTGCTGTGGCTCTGGTGTAGGCCTGTGGCTACAGCTCCGATTGGACCCCTAGCCTGGGAACCCCCATATGCTGAGGGAGTGGCCCAAGAAAAGGCAAAAAAAAAAAAAGAAAGAAAATGTAAGAGCCCAAGTAAAATAAACAAATTGTTCAAATTCACAAGAAACCTCGAAGGGAAGCAGAATGCATGAACTTAATTGTCATTCACCATAGCTGTGTGGGCTAGACGTGTATATGTAAGCATTTCTATTTGTTTCAGAAGCATACATTTATTTTATTTTATTTTTAAAAATTTTATTAGAATCCAGTTGACTTTAAAAGTGTTCATTTCAGGTGTACAGCAAAGTAAATCCCAAGACGCTGCTGATACTGTTACATCATAGCAGGAGCTCCTAACACACACACACACACACACACACACACACACACACCCCTCCATCCGTTTTCAAATTCTTCCCCCATGTAGGTTAGTATACAGTATTGAGTAAATTTCCCTGTGCTATACAGTAGGTCGTTGTTATCTATTTTATATGTAGTAGAGCACACATTTATTTTAACTTCATGGGCCGAAAGTTGTGAGGCTCACCTGAAAGAAACCAGGCTTTGCACAAATAACACACATGATTTGGAAAATTCTGTTTTTTACTTTGAATATATGTGCCTTGGTTATGGCCACTTCTTCCTTATGTTGTAGGAAATAATTCCAATAAATATTTTCCTCATTTTATCAAATCTAGATCTTTAAAGCCAATGGACTTCCAGTATGTGTCAACAGCTATACCTTCTCAAGTGTAGAAAATAAACTTTTCTTAAGATATCCAAAGCCTCATTCGCTCTCACTCCATCTCCACACCATCTTCCCTTCCAAGGTGCACAGGAACTAAGAAAAAAAAAAAAAGCAATAATCCACCAACAGCCTGTTTCAGGCGATGTTGTTTATGTGTAGCATCTCGATTAATCCTCGGCCATCTCACCAGGAAGTTATTGTCCTCATTTTTTT
Organism: Sus scrofa; assembly: GCF_054392235.1. NCBI lineage: Eukaryota > Metazoa > Chordata > Mammalia > Artiodactyla > Suidae > Sus > Sus scrofa. The sequence goes on along the minus strand of NC_139387.1, from coordinate 93,399,389 downwards.
TTCCAGTTATAGAAACTGAAGGTCTGTGAGATGGTGAGTCACTGGGCTGCTTTTCGCCTCCTCTCATTGCATCCCTGGTGTCTGTCCTCAAACCCAGGGCATGACTCATGCTAGATGCCCCGGTTGTTAAGAGAATGTGTCTCAGTTCCAAACCCATACTCTGTGATACAATAGGACCCCCTATCCTCACTTCTCCTCGGAGGGTTGAGTTTGGAGTGAGTGCCCAGCCCCATCCCCCCATACACATCCCTAAGGGTGGAACCTGCCCAGGAAAAGGAAGATTCGTGAACCCCAATCGCCCCACACCCTCTGCCTCCCAGGTACTGCTTTCAGGCTGTTGTTGCCAATATTTTCCCATAACTCTTGCTCAAAAAGTGATGCGAGAAAAGGCAGGGCAGGCCCTATCAGGGTGCCTGTCCTCTGGGTACCTGAGCAGTAAGCTCCCTGCCTCCCATGAGGGAAGCACAGGGCCACAGATCACTGGGTCCCTCGGGAAGGCTTTCCAGACCCTTCCCCACTTCCTTGTTAGACAGCACAGTGGAGGAAGATCTGTATCCTAATTCTACTAGGGCAGGTGGCATCAAGAATAAAAGGGGGTGGTGGAGTAGGTATTTCATAGTGACTCAGCCATCCTTTTGCAATCCACAGAAGCTTTCTGAGGTCACCGGGTACAGTGCCCAATGATGGATGGCACATTCAACAGTAGAATTACAATCAGAAGGCTCAGCTCTGCCCCTGGCTAGACGTGTGAGCATGTGAAGGTCACTTGCTCTCCTGACCCAAGTTCCTCATCTGTAATCTGGGATAGTTTCCATCCTGACTCCAGGTGATTTTGAGGCTCAGCTCTAGCGATTCATGAACAGAAACGCTTTGGTGAAATACAGCACTTTGGAGATGTAGCATCTAGGGGTTATTAGGTTGGAAATGGACACAAAAATGGCAGAAATGTAATTACACTTGAAATTTAACCTGGCGATTTTAAGTTCACCCACTGATTCATAGGCCAAGCCCTAGGCCAGGGGACGGGATGCTGCCAAGAGCAAGGCAGCCACAGTGCTGGGTGGGGGGACTCATGGTGCGGGTGGAACACACAGACGGAGCAAGTGGTCAGAGTGGAATGAGGGCTGTGAAAAGGAATGCCCAGGGTTCAGGAGTGTTGGAGGGATCAGGAAAGGCATCCTAGAGAGGCGACACTGACGCCTGCTTTCAGAGGTGGGAGGCCACCACTTCCCAAATACTGTAAAACTAGCGCCATCAATCTGCCACTGTCTCCTCTGACTTCCACTCCTGGAGAAGAAGAAGTGCTTTCTGTCGCACAGATGTAAAAGTAAAATTCAAAGGAATTCTTAGTCTAAATGTGATACATTTTTACACAAAGCACTTCCCGTCCCGATCCTCCTTGGATCTGCTGAACCGTGACTGGGACACACACCTCCTTCTCCTCGTGGGGATCAGATGGGAGCCGTAGCTCCGTTCCTTTGAGGGGATAAAAAGGACATTTTCCTATCCCTGCAAAAACAAACCTCTAAGCTACTTTTAAAGTCAACCCCTCCAGCTACTTTCCCAAATAAATCTCTCTTCTCCTTCATGTACAGAACTTTTTCAAAGAATGATCATTGTGTGTGACCTTGGACGAGTTATTTAACCTCTCTGTGGAGGACTAGTAAAATGATAGGGTGTTTCTTTTGGGGTGTTGTAAGAGCTAAATGAGTTCCGATTTAAAGTAGTGCCTGGAACGTAGTAAATGTTAGACAAATGGAAATCAATGTTGTGATATAATCACCTTCTCCCTTTTCCTTCTCCGACTTCCTCTCAGTTCTCTGCAATATGCTCATAACCCATCCATGACTCATATCCTTAAACAGCTCTTCTTAAGGTCACCAATAACCTCCACGTAGCTGAATCTAAGCAACTGGTTCAGTTCTCATTTTACTGCTGACTCCATAGCCAACTACCCTGTTCATCAGAGCCTTTTAAACATAGATATTCTGTGAGTTCCCGTCGTGGTTCAGTGGTTAATGAATCTGACTAGGAACCATGAGGTTGCAGGTACGATCCCTGGCCTTGCTCAGTGGGTTAAGGATCCTGCGTTGCCGTGAGCTGTGGTGTAAGTCGCAGACGCGGCTCGGATCCCGCGTTGCTGTGGCTCTGGTGTAGGCTGGTGGCAACAGCTCCGATTAGACCCCCAGCCTGGGAACCTCCATATATATATTCTCATCTGTTGACACAACAATTTTCTATTTTCTATTCCCTTTTCTCTCTCTGGCTATGGCTCCCATTTTTTGTTGTTGTTATCGTTGTTGGCTTTTTCATCTGTGTCCCAAACTTTAATATGAAACTACTCAAAATTTGGACCTGAGTCTTTCTCTTCTCTCCCTGGGTAAGCTTCTTTAGGCCGGTGGCTTTATAACCTCTTCCGCTATCACTCTTCTGGTTCCAAATCCATATACGTAACTCTAGACATCTCCACAGGACATTTCAAAGGTATATCATTTGCAACACGTTCAAAACAAATTCATTCTCTTTCTCCCTAAATCTGGGCCTCCTTCACAGTTTCTCACCTCTTCAAATTATACCCACTGCATAAAGCAGAAATTCAGGAATAATCCCTGGTATAGTTCCTACCCCATTTCTAATGTCAAGTTATAGTTTCTATGTATCACTTCAATCCATCACCTTTCCTCTGACCCCACTGCTAACAACCCGAGGTCAAAATGCCAGGACGACTGCAACAGCATGGCACTTCCAAGCTGTCCTGCACCCTCCCTGGGTCTCTAGTCTCACGGTGCAGCCTGACATAGCTCTTCAAATTCAAAACTGGGAATTCCCGTTGCGGCTGTGCTCAGCAGTAATGAACCCGACTAGCATCCGTGAGGATGCAGGTTCGATATCTGGCCTCGCTCACTGGGTTAAGGATCTGGCATTGCCCTGAGCTGCGATGTGGGTCGTGGAGGCAGCTTGGATCTGGCATTGTGGCTTTGGTGTAGGCTTGCAGCTACAGCTCTGATTAGACCCCTAGCTTGGGACCTTCCATATGCAGTGGCTGTGGCCCTAAAAAGCGAAAACAAACAATCCAGTTCCAAACTGACACGTCACCATCCTCTCCGTCTTAAAACCTTTTCTGTGTTTCCCAAACTGTTAGAATAAAGGCCAGAGTCACCACCATGCCCTCCAAGGTACTATAGGATCTGGGCCCTGGCTCCCCGTCCACCCCCAGCCTCGCCGCCCGCCCCTCTCCTCGCGTCCCTCTGTCCCTGGGTTCTGTCCGTGCTTTCCACCTCTTTACACTCGCGGCTGGGCTGCCTCCATCTGAAGGCGGCCTCGTTCACGGCTCCGTGTCTGTCTTTCCAGGAAGGGACATCTCTTCACCCTTCAGACTCTCCCCCTCCCACAGCTTCCCAGTCCAGGTCAGGTGCCTCTGTTCCATATTCCCAGAAAAAAATGGTCTTTTTTTCAGGAGTTTTGACTCCGTTTATAATTAACCCTTCATTGTATAAGTAATGAGGGGTCTCCGTCCCACCTGTAACTTCGGCTCCATGAAAGAAAGGACTGGTTCTGGCCTTGATCCTCTTCCCCTCAGGCCCTTGGCAGAGGGCCTCGTATAGAGAAGGAACTCAACATTCACTGAATAAGTGAAGGAGTGATTTGCCCATCCTGGGTTATCAGAATGTTTCATGTTTTCAAAATCCTCAAATCCCCTCCAAAGCTTGTGCTTACCACGTTGTAAGAAAGATTTGAAGGTTATCATTAAATTTTGGGCTAAAACATAGCAAGGGTTTCTTTTTAATAGATGGCGTTTCCCTATAAAAGTGAGATTCATTAACGCACACGTTGAACGATTGTATGTAAACAGCCTCAAATCAAGTACACAAGATTCAAACAGGAGAGAAGCTGCAATTAACATGAAACCTAAACTGTATTTCTACATCAGCAAGGTTATAGAAAAACAAGTCATTAAGTAATTGCTATTGTGACATAGATTCATGCTATAGTTGAAGTCCTTTGCACAGCTGTAATCTCAAACTACCCGGAGGTTTGCCACATTCTTTAATTTCTGATTGATTAAATGGATTATTTGACATTCTGGCAGATCATAGAAATTGCTGAATAACAAAGACGCCTTTCATTCCTCATTATTTGCTCTCTCAGAGCTTCATGCAAATTCTTTAGAAACAAAGGTGTGATATTTCCTTTTCTCTAATTTTGTTTCAGCGTTGTATTTTTACTGATAATAGGAGCAGTTCCTACACAAAAATTTCGCATTATTAACTTAGCACTCCCTCTAATTAAAATGTAATGCATAATAAGATATGAACTTCATATCATATTCAGCCTTTTATCTCCTTGTCATTTGTGTAGAGAATTGCGTACTTTTATATTCTTATCATTGAAACAGAGGATTTAAAAAAAAAAACCACCTATGATGGAAAATTTCTTCAGTTTTGGACACCAGTGCATCCTTTGGGAGATTAGGTATTTCCAGGTGGCCGGTTAAATGATGATCGGACAGTGTTTACATTAACCAGACTGGCCAGGGAAGGGCTTTTTGGTTCCAAGCTCATTTTCCCAAGTCTATTCAGTTAGTATGAATTTTATAAATATTGCACAGTTGTCATTCATCCACGAGGACACCCGGGCTACAACTAGGACCTCTATTTACAACCTTCATCCAACTTTTGACTTGGGTAAAATTCCATAAGGCGGCCTCTCCCATCAGGTTCTCATGCCCACTCAAGGAGAGAGCATGTTTGTTAAGGGGCTGACTGCCTAGAAAGACGACCCCAACGAATATTCATTGTTTCTACTAATTGATAAGGAGCTGCGCAGGGCATTAATTAGAAGGAGATACTAAAAAGACACGGACTTCTCTTTAGCACAAGATACTCAGACTCCAGTGGCAAAAATAATTGTGATGTAGTATAGTAACTGCCATATTGGATGATTAAACCATTCCCTGTCCAACTTGGCAAGCAGAGAAGGCTGGCCGGGGACTCGCATCTCAGCTGAGATTTGAAGGCTAAGTAGGAGGAAACCCAGGGAAGAGGCAGGTGGAGGAGAGCAGTCCTCGGAATACAGCAGCAGCGCAGTTGGAGCTTGGAAACTTCATCCACTGATTCAAGATAGGCGATCAAGTCCAATTCACGGGGTCCCAAGCACAAGCTCTCAGAGGAGTAGCTTGAAGAGGAGATTCAGGTAGAGACCTGAGAGGTGCTTCAACTACAGAGCTCTATGTTAATCTTTGTAAGCAGCTGAGAGACACTTAAGACTGCAAGGCAGGGAATGCTATGATCAGCTTTGCTTCTTGGGAAGATCTCTCTGTTGGCAGGGGTGGAAGGAAAAGATAAGGTGGACCAAGGAAGGCCCACGTGGAGGCGAATTCAGTAATCCTTTGCTATGTGGTCAAACCACTGGGGTGGCAGTGGAGACGGTGACGACAGGGGACAGATTGGAAAGCCAGTTAAGAGGTATATGAGGGAGGAATTTCCACCCATTGGATGCAGTCAGGGTGGAGTGGAGGGACGGCTTAGCCTTAGTACTTAGCCTTCCTGGGGCTCCAGCATGGATGGCATCAGTCGGTGAGATAACACAGGCTGCCTCCTGGCGGTATTAATTAAAAATAGCTAGACACGGAGTTCTGGCTGTGGAGCAATGGGATCAGCAGTGTCTTAGGAGCACTGGGATACAGGCTCGATCCCCAGCCCAGCACAGTGGGCTAAGGATCTGGTGTTGCCACAGATGCGGTGTAGGCTGCAACTGCGGTTCAGATCTGATCTGATCCCTGGCCCAGGAACTCCATGTGCCATGGGGCAGCCAAAAACAAAAACAAAGTAAAGAAAAGAAAAGAAATAGCAGGACACACCCTTGGATCCTGGACCCTTTACCAAAAGGATCCAAAGCATTCCTCAGCTGGTCACTCTCCTCTCTGTGGAAGAGATTTGAGACTGTGGACCTTCTCCTCCAAGGGAGTCTCCAATTAGGTGGCTTTGTATTCTCAGCCGCCCGCCCTCCTGAATCCCTCTCTGTATAACATGTATCGGATTGTGCTGCAGTTGTCCCTTTGTTTAACTGTTTTCCTCGCAGGAACACCTTTTGAGCAGGAACAAATCATCACTCAGACATTCCTGACCTCAGCAAGGTACTCGGCCTTCACAGTGAATGCTAGGCCCCAGGCACGAATTATAGGGGGCCCCTCAATGAATGCTTGGTACATTGAATGCAGGCCAGTATTTGACTTAGTTGGCTACTGGTCAAAGATTTTCACTCTCATGTGAGGAAATCTCAGAGTAGTAACCTTGCAGACAGGTTGTCCAGACTAGTCTTTTTTTTAATTTCATTTTTATTTTTACAGAATAAAATACATATATTTAAACACAATTACATTCACACAGATTATTATATCATGGATTTTAAGAAAGCGATTAAGTGACTCCCTCTGGAGAAGTGGAATGGAAAATATGCTGAGACAAATAGGAAATTTATTCTATACTTTATCCCATTTTGTATGGCCTTCATCTTAATTATTTAGTATTATCTATTACATTTCAATTTTTCTTTAAAAATTAGCATTATATTAAAATTGTGTATATTATGCAACTAAAATTTATAAAGAAGAAAGCCTTATATACCATTAAATATTTTACATAGCATAATAAAAAGAATAACTGGTAAGAATAACAAAAATAATACACCCTCTGAAGATAAGTAAAATATAAAATGCATAAATTGGTTAAAAACCAGTGGAACTGTGTAAATATGTCCTTACAATTTGTTACATCTTATTGATTCTTCAATATAGGCATTACGCCATTCTAGGTGATGTGATAAACAAGACCTTATAGACCTTACATTGTACCATGGAGAGAAATGGTTATTAATAATACAGCGGTAGAACTGTATTATTTAATTGCACAGTTGCGTTATTTAATTCAGACTAGTCTTTCTACTCATGTGGTCCAAGGACCAATAGCATTGGCACCTCCTGGGAGCTTGTTAGAAATACAGAATCGACCTACTAAATACCCACCTCAATCTACTGAATCAGAATCCGTGTCGTAATGAGGGCCCCAGGAGATGTGCGTGCCTGGTAAGGTTTGAGGAGCTCAGCCCTGGGGCATCAGTGTGAATTCCTCTGGGCCTCAGATGAGGAGTGTGCAAATGGTGATGCCCCAGGATTCCGTGATTAGCCCTCAGTGGGCTCCAGTCCAAACTAAACTTTCTTCTTCACTCCCTGCTAGCACTAAACGCTACTCACAAAAGGTCAAGTTTTCCTCCTGTTCTTGTTTTATCAGCCGCCTACCCTCTGATCAGGTTGCATGGTGGTGATGCCCGATATAGAGAGCAGTAACAGCCGCCGTTTCTTTAGGGTGGTGGTGATTAACCATTGGTGCTTTGCAGTCATTCAATTTATGTTCAAATCTTGACATTTGTGGGATGTCACAGCTGTTGTATTTTATTGTCTGGGCACCCATTTTCACATCAGTAAAATATGGACAGTAATAGTACGCACATCCTAATATCAAGGGGGTGAATAACTGAGGTATTAAGTGCCTATCTCAGTAATTGATGCACAGAACTCATTAAATTTATCTACAGTTATTTCACTTATTTCCTTTTCAACTTTTCAGCACTGATGTAATATGACTTATGAGAAAACTATGATGTATAAAAGCCTATGACATGGAGGATGCAAAGATGCTTACCTAAGATGCTTACCTTGAGTCTAAGGAAGGAGATAAAATAACACATAGACAATTCACTGTGCTAAAGGGAGCATATACTAAGTGCTGCAGTATGGAATGGGCTGTTGTTATAGGTCTGTGGTTTTTCATGTCGCTGTTGAAACCAGACCCTACCCCAGAAGTTCTGATTCGCTTAGCCTGGGCAGGTGGTATTTTTTAAGTACCACCTGGATAGTTCTATATGTAGCAGGCTTCAGACCAGGAACATTAAGAAATCCAATGAGGGAGAAATTTTTTAAGAATGAGATTCCCAAGAAAGGCTTCTTATAAAAAGAATTATCTTGTGGGGTGAATATGCTAAATTTTTTTTTTTTTTTTTTTTGCTTTTTAGGGCTGCACCCACAGCATATGGAGGTTCCCAGGCTAGGGGTTGAATCTGAGCAGCAGCTGCCGGCCTATACCACAGCCACAGCAATGTGGGATCCAAGCCCTATCTGTAACCTACACCACAGCTCACGGCAGTGCCGGATCCTTAACCCACTGAGTGAGGCCAGGGATCGAACCCAAAACCTCATGGTTCCTAGTCAGATTCGTTTCCTCTGTGCCACAACGAGAACTCTGTGAATATGATAATTTTAAAATATAATTAATCATGCATTTTATTATAAAAATTAAATTTTTATTTAAAAAATGAGCAAATGCACTCCCAAATCCCAGCATTCTTCTCTTTCTATATTGTTTTTGCCTTTTTTTTTTTTTTGGCTATAGGCATACATATTTGTCATGTTAAAGCAGAACCACTCAATAGAAATACAATGTGAGCTACAAAATTCAAGCCACACATGTAATTTTTTTTTTTTTTTTGTCTTTATAGTGCCGTGCCCACAGCATGTGGAGGTTCCCAGGCTAGGGGTTGATCAGAGCTGTAGCCGCCAGCCTACACCAGAGCCACAGCAACGCCAGATCCAAGCCGCATCTGCGACCTACACCACAGGTGACGGCAATGCCGGATCCTTAACCCACTGAGCAAAACCAGGGATCTAACCCGCAACCTCATGGTTCCTAGTCAGATGTGTTTCTGTTGCGCCACGATGGGAACTCCCACACATGTAATTTTAAATTTCTCAAGATTGACACCACAAAATTTAAAGAGATACAGGTGAAAGTAATTTTTAAAATATTTTTATTTAACCTACTATGTACAAATATTGCCAATACAAAATTAATGACACAGCATACATTATTATACATGCTGTCTTCAAAAATCCAGTGTGTATTTTACACTTGATGTAAAATCCAGTGTGTATTTTACACTTGATGTAAATCTTAATTGGGACCAGCCTCATTTCAGGTGCGTGTGGCTTGTGGCTACATGTGGCTGCATGTGGCTTTTGGCTACCATACCGAACAGCATAGTTCTAGAAGGTATGATCTATACAAAACATTTAAGGGATTAAAAAATGGTGACTATGTTTCAACTATTATTCTTTTTGTTGATATAGAGCTACAGTAAGACAAATCCCATAGAGTCAGATCACAGTATGGGTTATCTCAAATCCTGAGTTAAAGGATTTGAATTTTGCTTAATGGCCATGCGAAAGCACAGGCAATTTTGAATAAAAAACGCTCACGTAACTGGGCTATGTTAGAGCAACTGGAAGAAAGGGTGGTTGGAGGTAAGAAGACCAATTAGAAGTCCCAGGGAGAGAGAATGATGGCATGGATTCCAGCCAAGGCAAGGAAAATGGAAGGAAAGGACCAATGGGGTACTGTTTCGCAAAGACGTGTCAATTGGGATTGGGGTAGAGAAACAGTGGAGCCCAAGGTGACTCCCTGACAGGTGGGAACATCGGGGGAAGCGCTTGTCCAGGGGTGGCGGGACTGGTGCTCTTCAGGCTTGGTCACGTTGCTTGAGCTCTAAGCAAGATGAGCTCCTGATCCAAATGTCTAGCAGGTGATGACGGGAATTGGGCTTGGAGTTTACTGAGAGTGAGCGTTAAACCAAAGAAGAGGGGAGAGAGCCTAACAGGAGAAGAGGAAAGCTTTCGAAACACTTCATATTGGGGGAAATGGACACGGTGGGCCGGTGCAGTTTAGCAAGTGGCATTAGTGAGAAAAGGTAGAGCGAGGCAGAGTTTAGCTTCCTATGTAAATAAATTACTTAGCATTTTGATAATTGTCCATTCAGAGAAGAAGTGGCCTCAACAGGTGGTCAACTCCTTGGACCGTTTTCAGAGCAAACGTTTCGAAATAAAAGCACATGTAAATACAAACCACATGGCTTTCTTCCTTTCTAACTAGACTTTGCGTCATTTCTGTAAGAGCTTATTTATCCTCCAATCTTGAACATAGACCGTGAATAGACTGTTGACCTCTATCAAAATCCTTTTTTCTCGAGTGGCTGGGCCTCTGCCATCCCCATTCATCCTTTCACCGCTGACAGACAGGTTTCATTAGCCTACCTGAAGTCGTTCTTCCTCTGCTTGCTCCCTGAGCCCTTCTGGTAGAGTGTTCGCACGTCACTTGGCCCTTCTGTTCTCCAGCCAAGGATCCACCTTCTTTTAGCTTTCTTCTCTCTGTTCAACCAGGGCTGACGATGGCGAGGCCATGCTTGTTTGGGCTTATAGGAAGATTTCATTACGTCCTTTGCTTCTCCTCCCTGTCCTCAGATTGAGTTGGAGTCGATAAGAAGAAATTTAGTCAGTTGCAGGATTGTGTTGTGATATGAGTTTGGTGTGAGGTGAAAAGAAGTCAAGTCTGAACCTACGTGAGGTTCCCCTTGCCTCCTTCGTTCTCCCCTTCCCTCCTTCTCTCTTTCCTTTCTCCACCTTTCTTCTCTTTCTCCCCTTTTCCTTTTCCTCTTCCTCCTCCTTTCTTCTCGACTCTGTTTGTGGCTTTGGCTTGACGGAGGAATGGGCCTCACTCTTTTTCTCCCTCACTGAGGATGGGATTCTTTCTCTGCTATCCTCATCTGTGTAGAAAATAAGTAAGACTCGGGGAGGCTCCAGGGCATCCGACATGACACCATTGTATTGTCTCCTTTGGTTTCAGGTAACAATCCTGAAAGCAAAAGTTTTGTGAATTCACATGGTTTTTGTTCATTGAAACCTCCTCCATTAGACAGACTGCAGTGTAGTCAATAAGAGCACAGACTCCGGAGTTAGGCTGCCAGGTTCAGGCCTGGCCCCACCACTCCCTGGATGTGTGTCCTGGGTCAGGTTGCTTAACCTCTGTGTTCTTCCCATTCCCAACCTGTAAAACAGGGATGCGTTCTTTCTACAGTTTTGCGGCTGACATTCAGGATAAAGCAGTAATGAAACAGATACCATTCCTACTCTGAAAGAGCCTGCGTTCTAGCAAAGACAGAACCCAAACAAATACAGAGATGATTGGTTGACTGGTGATAAGAGCAAAGAAGACAAGCAATACAGGGTGGAGTTCCCACTGTGGCTCAGTGGTAACAAACCCAACGAGTATCCTTGAGGATGTAGGTTCGATCCCTGGCCCCGCTCAGTGGGTTAAGGAAACGGCATTGCCCTGAGCTGTGGTGTAGGCACAGACACAGCTTGGATCTGGTGTTGCTATGACTGTGTGTAAGACAGCAGCTACAGCTCTGATTTGACCCCTAGCCTGGGAACCTCCATATACCGCAGGTGTGGCCCTAAAAAGACAAAAAAACAAAACAAAACAAAAAAAAAACCACAAAAAGCAAAAACAGGGTAAAGGGACAGAGAATGCTGGAAGGGGTATAAGTTTTATGCAACAATCAGGCAAAGCCTTTGTGAGGAATGATGTTTCAGCAAAGACCTTGTATGATGGACCAGCAGGTACAAGGTCCCAACGGAGGAAGCTCCTTTGAATGTTCAAGGAGTAGCAAGGAGACCGGAATCACTGGAGTAAAGTGAGAGGGCAGGAGGCAGCAGGAGATGAAGCCAGGAAGTAGAGAGAGGACGGATCATCTTGGCCTGTAGGTGGTGGCACGGAGTTTGGACTGTATTTCTAAGTGAAACAGAAAAAGCCATTGGAGAAGAGACAGAGGTGATTGAAGCATCTGGTCGGTGCAGTTGAAATTCTGTACAAAGTAGTCCTTTACTGAGGTGAGGGAAGATTGAGAGAGAAACATAATGGAGAGATCAAGAGTTTATAGCTAGACACCTTAAATTTGAGATGCCTATTAAATTTGTAATTGGAAAAGTCAAGCAGAAGGTTTGGTATCAACCGTCAGAGTTCAAATGCTGCTGTGCGCCTTTCTGAGATGAGAACTAAGAGTTGACCTTCGAATTTGATAGCACCGAGGTCATTAGTGACTTGGACAGGGAAGTCTCAGTGTTTCAGTATTTTAATATTTCACTGAGAGGATGGAAGCCTGATGGTAAGGAGTTGGAGAGAGAATGAGAAGATTCTGCTTTTGGCTATGATAGTTTTTTTTTTTCTTTTTTAGCCCCACACGCAGCATGTGGAAGTTCTGAGGCCAGGGATAGAACCTGAGCCACAGTTGTAACCAGAGCCACAGCCATGACAACACTGGATCCTTAACCCAATGGAACTCCTTGGCTATAATGATTGAGCTTGTATCAAATGAATCTCTTGCTGAAATAACCAGAAAAGATGGATTTAAAAAGTCTGTTTGAATATATTTGAGATATACTAGGATTGAAACTGCTCAAGAAGCCAAGATGCAGAGAGAAATGACATGCACGGAGGAAAGCTCAATATTTGATGGGGTTTTTTTTTCCACTTAAGGCATTTGCCTGTTCATAAGTGGTACTGAGAAGAAACTAGGAGACAAGAAGAAAGTGATAGCCAAGGAATTAAGAAGTTGAGTAAACCTATGAACGGTCTAATGGAACTGCAGAGAAAAAAATTAGGGAGGGGAGAGCTGGTGAAAAACTCAGGATTTCATTTAGGGCCCCTGAAGGCCTTCATCCTAAGAGTAAGAACAACCATGGAGTCCCCGTCGTGACTCAGTGGTTAATGAATCTGACTAGGAACCGTGAGGTTGTGGGTTTGATCCCTGGCCTTGCTCAGTGGGTTAAGGATCCAGCGTTGCCATGAGCTGTGGTGTAGGTCACAGACGCGGCTCAGATCTGGCATTGCTGTGGCTCTGGCTGTGGCCGGCAGCTACAGCTCCGATTGGATCCCTAGCCTGGGAACCTCCATATGCCATAGGTGTGGCCCTAGAAAGAGACAAAAAGACCAAAAAAAAAAAAAAAAAAAACAGAAAGGGAACACACTTCTGAAAGAGTAAAGCCCAGATTCTACTCGCCTCAATTATACCTGGAGTAACCTTCTTCCAGAGGCAATAATAAACCCTCTGAGCAGAGCTGTCCAGAACGTTTCATGATGATGTCAGTATTTTGCATCTGTGCTCCTGATGAGGTAGCTGCCAGCGTATGGGCTGCTGAACACTTGAACTGAACCTAGTATGACCAAAGAAATAATTTTTACTTTTATTAATTCTAATTCAAATTCACTTTTTAAGTAGCCACATGTGCTATTAGACCTGTAGCTCTGGCGGAAGACAGTATATTTAAAGCCTCATATTACCCCTTTAATTTTTCACACATCTTGTCAATTTTCAATGAAAAATCATCAGGCATGTCAGAATGTAAGAGCCCAAAAGACAAGAGAAAGAAATTATTAAGGAGAAACATAGATGATCCAAATGGATCAACTGATTAATATATTCCTAAAAATGAATGAAAAGATGGGGAATTTCAGCAGACGCTTGTACCAGAAATAAATGGAAACTCAAACAGAAAATTGGAAAACTTCGATGAGTATGATTATAGATTAGAAACCACTGATGAAAAGATCGGTGAACTGAGAGGTAGGTCATTAGAAAATATTTGGATGGAAATACAAAGAAAAAAGAATGGAAAATAAAGAAAAACATCAATAAGTCATCTGCAACACAGTGAAGAGTTCTAGCATATATGTAGTTGAAGTACCAGAAGGAGAGGAGAGAAAATAAGCAATCATTCAAGGTATAGGAATTTTCCAAACTGATAAGAGATTTCAGACCACATTCAGGAGAGGTGAGCTATAATGGTATAAATTTCAGTGTTATGGGTTCAAACGAATCTTATAATTCCCTTTCAGATATCTTATAGCAGCTCTTGGCCAAAATGAGCCAAGAGCTATATCTCTTACCGTACCAAGAGAAGCTAGCATAAATCCATGCACAATGCTACATTGGTTACCAGCTTACCCCTGTAAACCTAAGCAGTTGATCTTATTAGAACAACCACAGGTAGAAAAATTAAGCACACCAAAACAATGCATTGAAGAGAACAAATGAAAATCATGATTTTTGTGCTGAACTCCAGACTGTCCTTCTCACCACACTGGAAACTGCCAGCCTGAAAAGGATGTGCCATGCTAAATTCCTGTGCACCTCTGTTTTGTTTTAAGACAGTAGACTTGAGCTTGAACATATACTTTAGAATAATCTGCCTTCAGGCTCTCTTCTCCATTTCATCCTCTTTTTTTTTTTTTTTTTTTTCTTTTTTTGTCTTTTTGCCATTTCTTGGGCCACTCCCGTGGCATATGGAGGTTCCCAGGCTAGGGGTCCAATCGGAGCTGTAGCCACCGGCCTACACCAGAGCCACAGCAACACGGGATCCGAGCCGCGTCTGCAACCTACACCACAGCTCACGGCAACGCCGGATCCTTAACCCACTGAGCAAGGCCAGGGATCGAACCCGAAACCTCATGGATACTAATCGGATTCGTTAACCACTGTGCCACGACGGGAACCCCTCTTCTCCATTTTAATCAGAAGTGCTTCACTTATTTTAAACATTGATTTTAGAAGAAGAATGCAAAGAATGAAAATACCAACAATGAACCAGACGCTTGAAATGGAAAGCTTACATAAAGTAAAATGGTGGAGCTTCCATAGGGTGGCTCAGCGGTTGGTGAACCTGACTAGCATCCAAGGACACAGGTTCAATCCCTGACCTCACTCAGTGGGTTAAGGACCCGGCATGGCTGCGAGCTGTGGTGTAGGTTGCAGATGTTTCTTGGATCCCATGTTGTTGTGGCTCTGGCATAGGCTGGCGGCTACAGCTCTGATTGGACGCCTTGCCTGGGAACCTCCATATGTTGTGGGTCTGGCCCTAAAAGGACCAAAAAAAAAAAAAAAAAGTAAAATAATGGAAGGAGAAAGGACCTAATGGTTATTTAGTTCAAGGTGTTCTGAAGGTTTGGTAGAAGGAAGGCGGTGGTAGGGATGAGCAAAAGATCGGTAGGGGCTCTTCTGATTTCCTTCTTCAGCCAGAATTGTTCCGGGTGTTCGAATTGGGTTTCATTTGAAGGAGTTTCCACTGATTACAAGAAGGGAAAGAAAAATACTTTGCGAATTAAATGGCAGCCACTGGTCTAGTGTAACCCACTTAGCGGGGAAACTGCCTCCGAGAAGAGAACAGCTCTATGTTAGAATTTTGTAGGGCTTCAAAGCAATTTTTTTTTTTTCTGCCAAAAAAACTCTCAAGCTTTATCCAGCAGGAGTGCTCATGTGTGAAATCTTACATTAGTAAGGTTGAGAAAATTACCTGGATAATTTTACTGGCAAATAAATCAGTAATCTGAAATGATTTAGCATGGGACTAATGACGCTTTATATCATTTTAAGTACAGTTAAACTTCTTAATTACAGACACTCTAGAGACTTAGAAAAATGGCTACAATAATGGCATGTCATTAATTCTAAGGAAACAGCTTCCTGGGCAACACCTGCTAGGTCCATGTTATTGCCAGGTTAATAAGGATGATTAGAAATTAATAGTTTCCTTGCTCTTAAACCACAGTGAACTCCTGAAATCTTTACCCAGAGGTTGAGAAAATTCAGTGTAAGTATCGAGTGCTGGACACGGACTAAGTAGAGGCTGTCTCAAGACTGCATGTGTTAAACATGAATATTTTAAGAGAAGTTACATCTGCTTAGTGCAAATGTAGAGAAAGGGAAATAAAAGATGGCACTCTCCGGATAACTTTTTCATTTCCAACTGCCAACGTTGAGTAAACAATAATGCACTTACTGTTTTATCACGTCTTCCGCTTCTGATGGGCTTAGAAACCTGTTCATTTTCTTCAGCCTTGATCAAATGATCCTCCAGCTTTACCCATGAAAGCTTTCAGATCTCCCACTTTTTAGATTTCAGGCATAATTCTGCCTTCACAGGCCACGAGCGTTGTATAACTATAAGAAGGAAATGGCAGCCACACAACACAGCCGTGTCCTTTCATATCAGGCTGGTGATAATGACAGCTAACACCGAGTACCGGCTGCGAGCCCAGTCATGGCTTTACACGCATTACCCCAATATTATCCAACCAATAACCCTATAAATACTGTCATTATACATGTTTTATAGATTCAGAAACATAGGATCGGAAAAAAAAAAAAAAGAAAAGAAATTGCCTAATATCACAGTGTGCATAGGGGCTGAGCTGGGCCTGCAACCTTGCTTCTTACTCCAAAATGCATGTCTGAATGAGAGTGATATTTCATGCTGCTTGTAATGCTATGGCCAGAAAAAAAAAAAATACCATCTTATTTGAATAATAATGCTTTGTATTTACAGAATTCTTCATACCTCTTGGTCTCACTCGATCTGCAGAGTTTTCCGCTGAGATAAGAAAGTGAAGAATTGGAGACATAAAAAGATTGTCACGCACAGTCTTCCCTACGTGGTTTTTATTCCAAAGCCCGAGTTCATCCCACTAAACTCTCCTTCTCTACCATGCAGTGAAATACATCATCACAATAATAAATAATGTAAACATGGGCGTTCCCATCATGGCTCAGTGGTTAACAAACCCGATTAGTATCCATGAGGACACAGGTTCGATCCCTGGCCTCGCTCTCTGGGTTAAGGATCCTGAATTGCTGTGACTCTGGTGTAGGCCGGCAGCTGTAGCTCCAATTTGACCCCTAGCCTGGGAACCTCCATATGCCACGGGTGCAGCCCTAAAAGACCGAAGACGCAAAAAATAAACATGTGTTGAATGCCTACCGTGTGCCAAGAGGCTTTTATCCTCTCTACCATTTTTTTTTTTTTTTTTTTGTATTTGCAAATCTCCACTGTTTTTAAAAGATGTTTGTGTCTACAGCAGTGTTAATGCCCATGATTGTCTCGGCTTTCCACTTGGATTTATCTTTCCACTGTGCGGTCCCAAACATCTGCACACATTCATTCAGGAGCCTTGTAGATCATTCTTTTATATATGTATTGCTTTTCCCAACGTCACTAATCTAGTACAAGATTTCGGTTTTTTTTTTTTTTTTTTTTTTTTTTTTTTTTTTTTTTTTTTTTGTCTTTTTGCCATTTCTAGGGCTGCTTCCACGGCATATGGAGGTTCCCAGGCTAGGGGTCTATTCCGAGCTGTAGCGGGATCTGAGCCACGTCTGTGACCTACATCACAGCTCACGGCAACGCTGGATCCTTAACCCACTGAGGAAGGCCAGGGATCGAACCCGCAATCTCATGGTTCCTTGTCGGATTCGGTAACCACTGAGCCACAAGGGGAACGCCAAGATCTCTTCATTTTATACCTAATTTACTACAGCTTCCCAATAAATCTTTTTTTTTAGAGACTTCATTTTTTTTTAAGCAGTTGGAGATTTACAGCAAAGTTGAGAGTAATGTGCTGAGATTTCCCACATATCCCCCTGTCCACACCGATGCATAGCCTGTTCCATTATAAACATCCCTCCCCAGAAGGGTGCATTTTTTTAACAAGGATAAACCTGCACTGACGTCATACTCACCCAAAGTCCAGTTTACCTTAGGGTTCAGTCTTAGTGGTCTGCATTCTGTAAGGTTGGACAAATGTATAACGACATATATCCATCATTATAGTATCATTGAATATTTTCACTGCCCTAAAATCCTCTGTGCTTTGCCTATTTTCTCGAGTTTCCCCACCCCCCAACCCAGGCAACCACTGATTTTTTTTTTTTTTTTTTTTTTTTACTGTGCCCATAGTTTGCCTTTTCTAGAATGTCCTACAGTTGGAATCATAGAGTGTTTGGCCTTTTCACATCAGCTTTTTTCACTTAGTAATATCCATTTAAGTTTCTCCATGCCTTTTCATGCTTTATAGTTCATTTCTTTTTAACACAATATTATCCCCTTGTCTGGATTACCCCAGCCTATTTATCCCATTTGTCTTGGTTGCTTCAAAATTTTGGCAATTATTAAAAAAAAAATTGCTGTTAACATCCATGTACAGGCTTTTGTGTGGACATAAATTTTCTTTTTTTTTTCTTTCTTTTTTAAAAATGAGAGTTGCAGCATTTATTTCAGGTTCTCTCTTGTGGGTTTTTTGGTATTTTTTTTTTTTCTTTTTTGCCACACAGGCAGTATGTGGGAATTCCTGGGCCAGGGATTGAACTTATGCCACACAGCAGCAACCATAATCACAGCGGTGAGAACGCAGGAGCCTCAACCTGCTAGGCCATCAGAGAACTCCTTGGATATAAGTTTTCAAGTTTGAGTAAATCGCAAGTAGTGTGATTACTGGATTGTATAGGTTATGCTTAATTTTGTAAGAAGCCACAAACCTGTCTTCCAAATTGGCTGCACCCTTTGGTGTTCCCATCAGCAATGGATGAGAACTCCTCTTGCTCCATATCCTCGCCAGCATTTGGTGTTGTCTGTGTTCCAGATTTGGGCTGTTCTAATAGGTGTGTAGTGTCATCTCGCTGTTGTTTTAATTTGCATTTTCCTGATGACATATGATGTGGAGCATCTTTTCATATATTTATTTGCTATCTTTATATCTCCTTTGGTGAGGTGTCTGTAAAAATCTTTGGCTCACTTTTTAATCAGGTTGTTTTCTTATTGGTGAGTTGTAAGAGTTCTTTGTACACTTTGGATAACAGTGCTTTATCTTTCGAAATGTTATCTCCTAGACCGTAGCTCGTCTTCTCATCCTCTTGACAGGCCCATCGCTGTGCAGAATTCTTAAATTTAAGTGAAGTCAGGCTTATCAATTCTTTCTTTCATGGGTCATGTCTTTGATATTGTATCTGGAAGGGCATCACCAAACCCAAGGTCATCTAGGTTTTCATATAGATTATTTTTGTAGGAGTCTTATGGTTTCACATCTTAGGTTTTTTTATTTATGTTGAGTTAATTTTGGTGAAGGGCATAAGCTCCATATCTAGATTCATTTTTTGACATGTGAATATCCATCTTTTCCAGCACATTTGTTGAAATGATCTTTGCTCCATTTTATTTCCTTTGTTTCTTTGTGAAAGATCAATTGATTAAAACCATTTCTTGATTTCTGGACACTCTATTCTTCTCTATTGATCTGTTAGTCTATTGTTCCACCAAAACCATGCTGCCTTGATTAGTATAGACTTATAGTAAGTCTTGAAGTCAGGTGCTGTCAGTCCTCCAACTTTGTTCTTCAATATTATGCTGGGTATTTTTAGTCTTCCAATCAATTTTCTTGCCTCCTCCAGTTTTACCTATTACCTCACCTCTATAAAGTGTTTTCCCTTAGTTCTATGCTCTTGAGCAAAGGAAGTTATCTCACAAATTCTATTTCCTTCCCTGTAATTAAAGCACTTGTGTCAGAGAAAAAGACAAAATTCCTTAAAATTCTGATATCTACTGATCCCTGGATTTTTTTTTTCCACCAGATCTGCTTCCTGCTTGACCTTTCGTGGTTCCCTATTTACCTACATTATAAACGCCAATATTTCTAACTTAAGGTAATTCTCTTTTAAAATGTGTTCCAACATATTTTCCAGTCTCTTAATTCTTTGTTTTAATCATGTTTACTCCACGAATGTCACCTGGTGCCGGGCTTCATTCTTTCTTCTCCAATAACTTTTCTTTTTAAGCCTTATAACTGTCCCCACAGAGAGTTCCAGAAGACTATGACAAATAAAAGAGCACAATCTGAGACAATAAAACAAAATGCTTAAAATATTTAGATAAAGGAAGGAACAGAACCAATAAAGAAAAAAATAGGATTTTATGAAGCATAAAAAAGGAGATTTGAAAAGGAACCAAATAGAGTTTATGTATGAAAAACTAAATGGCAGACTAAAGCATAAATTAAAAATAGTTGAAAAGAGAATCAGTGAACAGGAAGATTGATTTAGAGAAATCATCCAGGATGCAAAACACAGAGATAAATAAGTGGAAAATTTAAAAGAACATTTAAAGATGTGAAAGCAAGAGTGAAAAATTCCAATAATACATCTAAGAGCTTTAGGAATGAGAGAGTTCAGGGAGTAATTTCAAAGAAATATTGATTCAAAAAAGTTTCCTTAGAAACTTAAAGATTTTAAGTAAGTAAAGAGGAGTTCCCATCATGGCTCAGCAGTTAATGAACCTGACTAGAATCCATGAGGATGCAGTTTGATCCCTGGCCTTGCTCAAGGGGTTAAGGATCCAGCATTGCCATGAGCTGTGGTGTAGGTTGCAGATGTGGCTCAGATCCTGTTTTGCTGTGGCTGTGGTGTAGGGAAGCAGCTACAGCTCCGATTCGACCCCTATCTTGGGAACCTCTGTATGCCGCGAGTGTGACCCTAAAAAAACCAAAATAAATAAATAAATAAATGCATAAATAAATAAAGTGATTCAAGGAACACTGATTATAAAGCTATTGCAGAAAATAAAAATAAATCTGCTATTACATAAATCGAAGTAAAGTTGCAGAACATGAAATAAAAAGATACTATGATATGGATTAAGACAAAAATATAGATTGCCTTCATAACATTTTCAAAATGACAATATAGAAGTCTATATTCTGTTAATTTTCTCTACCAGATAAGAATGAGATATAAATGTATTTCTTACCTTTAAGGAATCTATATACTGCTAGATAAGATGATGAAGATTGGCTACTTAAAATCATATAAATGAAGGGTCAGCAAACTCGTTCAGTAATTACTTTAAATATTAAGTGAATATTTTAGACTTTGTTGATCACATAAACTCTGCTGCATATTCCTCCTTGTTTCACATCCCTTTTAAAAATAGTGAAACCATCCTTACTTAGCTCATGTGTTGTACAAAAACAGGTTATGAGCAGATTTACCCGAGTCATATTTGCCGACCTTGATCTAAACTTTCAATTTGTGAGTTAATGACCTCTACTTTCTTTTCAGGCTTTTTTATCCTTCTTTTTTAAAGAACCAATTTTTTTAAAAAAAATATCAGTTCTACATTCGATTTTCTTTGCTCTTTGGACAAACAAACAAACAAACAACAACAACAACAAACAAGCTATCTTTTCAATGCTGTTCTGCAGAGACACTCTATTCTGATATATTTAACAGGATGGAATACGTTTACTACGAACAACAGCAGAAAAATATGTAGTTCTTTCTGTGCTGTCTCAAATGCTATCGGTTGACCTGGGCAGGGGGTAGTTGTTGGGCAATGGGATTCAGAAAAATGTTTCTCTTTAACAAGGATATAATGTAAAAGTGAAGCAGTCAACTAGAGGCTTTGTCCATTCATATTTATCCTTGTAATTATGAGCATATATACTAAGACTACAAAAATTAATAGGATTCTCATCCTAGTTATGAACAATTCAGTTGAATATTTGCATTTTACAAATACCCTGACCAAGTCAAGCACTGTCTAATCGCGGGGGTTCCAAAGATGTTGTTTTTTTCTTCTTTTTCTTTTTGCCATTTCTTGGGCCGCTCCTGCGGCATGTGGAGGTTCCCAGGCTAGGGGTCTAATCGGAGCTGTAGCTGCCAGCCTACGTCAGAGCCACAGCAATGCAGGATCCGAGTTGCGTCTGCAACCTACACCACAGCTCACCGGCAACGCCGGATCGTTAACCCACTGAGCAAGGCCAGGGATGGAACCTGCAACCTCATGGTTCCTAGTCGGATTCGTTAACCACTGCGCCACGACGGGAACTCCCCCAAAGATGATTTTAACAGTCACCTACTTGGACGACCTCAGAATCTACAAAGAAGAGAATTTAGATGAAGGGGGTCAGTGAATACGTTTAAATTCATGATCATCAGTTTCAAATGATTGTCTATCAAAGGACCTTGCAAGCAAAGTCTAGAGATTAATCTTGCATGCTCACCGTTAAGTCACTTTAAAAACAAAACCAGGAAGTTCCTGCCATATCAAAAAATACATAGCTATTTCATGATTCTGTTTTCTTTGGGCTATAAGTTATTACACAAAAATTTTAAAGAAATCTGTTTTTTTCCTCAGGTACTTATCTTTTCAGTTACACTTTGTCATCTTGGTATCAACCACTAAGCTCAGGGACATAAAATAAAGACCATTCTAACTATTTCATGCTTTCTGCAGAAAGTGTGGCTGACTATCGTGTGTGTGTGTGTGTGTGTGTGTGTGTGTGTGTGTCTGTGTGTGTGTGTGTGTGTGTGTGTGTGTGTGTGTGTTGGGTACGGGGTAAAGGGATTGCGTATTGTTAACAGGGGGATGGGATGATCTCCCTTAACAGAGAAACTGCTTTGCTTTCCTGATCTTTGCAACAACCAAGACGTCTCTGTGGCATCTCCTCCCCATCATCCATCACATCCCTCAATCAAAACCCCAGGGCAGGCTCCTCCCAGCTCCCCCACACAGTTCCGCAAACCCTAACACCAGCCGTCTCAGCCCTGAAGCACCGTCTTCACCGAATATATCAAGTGGCTTGTGCTGCTTCCTTCGCAGTAATCAGAAAAAGAAGTCAAGTGGGCACATTTATCATGGTGACCTCAGAATTGGTAGGTGAGCTGCTCCGAAGGGAGAAGATACCTTCGATTAAGTTAAGACAAACTGTAATGGATGAGAGTTCTGCTCCAGTCCAATAAATCACCAGAGCTAGTAGGAAGAGGCGTCGTTGGGAAATTAAAATTTGCTGCAATGGCTACATTGACGCCTTTCGCGTGGATTCTGCCCGGATACCTCTGCCGAGGAGAGCTGGAAAAGGAAGGCTAAATAGTCTTGAGGGGATGTTTGTGATTGACGACTATAAAATGTATTACCCATCAGGCTTCTTCGGGGCTATGCTTTAATAAACCTCGGGCCCTTTTAGCTGTGGGATGCGGTGAGATGTTTCTGGGCTCGGGTTTAGCAATCAGACTGGCAGGCTGAAATGGCAGTGGTGGTGTGACCATCGTGTATGTGAATCAGCCTCTGAGAGTCCGAGAGTCAGAAGGTGTCATTCGAAGGAAGAGAGTGTGAGCCTGTTTGTTTGGGGTTGCTCTGTGTCTATAAATTTTTGGATTTTTTTCCCCCCTGGGATTCTGAGCCATGAATAAAATATGAGTAGGTTCTATTTCTCCTCTTCCTTAATGAGAGGCTGCCTCGGATGGGAGGCCATTCCTTGCACAAAGAAAGCCACACGCTGGATTTATTAACTCTTAGCAAATGTGTGTTCGATGCTGAGTAATGAGGAGGTTTGCCAGTGCGGCAAGATAAAAGGCTTCCCCACTTTGTGTGTATCCTCTGGGTAATGAAAAAACAAATTGGCGATTTTGTATTTTTCCTGTTGGAAATCCATACGGTCACCCGGGGAAACCAGAGAAGGTTAACCGGCAGGACCACTTGCCTGTAAGCACGGTGTCGGGGAAGAAAGGTTGCAAATGGATGAAATCCCCCAAACCGTAACCAGGGCCCCTGTAAAGGTAGGGCCCGAGGACAAGACGCTGCGTTCAATGAAAGCAGAGCCTCGGGAATAGCCCTGACTGCCGGGCGAGGAATCCTGTGTTCTCAGCCTGCATGTTGCAAAAACGTTTGTAAACCTGTGGGATAATATCTCCCTTTCAAAAGTTTTGCATTTGTGCCACGTGCCATTATCTCCCCCTCTGTGGGCGTTTTTTTTCCCTTTCTGCCTTTGTAGTCCGTTCGTCCACCCTCTCTCATTTCACATCTCTCACTGCAAAGAAAAGCTACTCGCTAAGGATCAAAGGGAGATGGAAGGAGAAGGCTGCGAACCTGAGGCTGAGATTGATATCTCCCTGGATTCCGGAAGGTTCAGACCTACCTTAAGCGTCCGTGGATGACTTTTCTTAACGTGGTCCAAAATCGGTCCTTTTTTTTTTATCCTTTGTGTAACTCATGAGGAACCGAGAAAAGGGATTGCCTACAAGTTTGCAGGGAATGTCAGTTGAATATTTTGTTGTGACGTCAAACCTGTCATTCCCTTTGGATGAATGAACCTGTGTGGCAGATTCAGTTAAGTTCATGGGCAAAAGCCATGGTCATTTCCTGCCAGCGAGCTTATTTCTCTGCCCTGGGGAAAACTGCTTTTTTCAGCCCTTTAGGAATCCCTGTTTTGCTCCAGAACAATCTAAATTGGGTTAAAATTGGAAGAAGATTCTTCTGGTTGACTGCTTTTGCTGAAGATGAAATAACCCCTGTCCTGGATGGGGAGGTAGGTGATGTCTGCCCCAGAATAGGAAAACTGGAAGGCGCATGAGAGAAAGAAAGTGAGACGATGGAAGGGGAAGAGGGAAAACCTGGAAAGAGCAGTGGAAAGGTGAGAAGGGTGAAGGCCCAGGCTAGGAAAAGAGGGGAAATTGTAGGAAAAAAGAGGAAGAAACGGAGAGAAACCAAACTGGGCGGTCAAGTCAGCATAAGCTAAAGTGGACAAAGGTCGTGGGAAATACATTCATTCCGAAGAGGCCCATATTAGATTTTAATTGTCCCCCCAGGTCTTCTCTCCGTCCCAAGTGACAATTACAGAGTTCTGATGGGAGAAATGCCACCTCTTCATTCTGTATAAAAAGGAAGGGGAACCCAAAATGGGCTCAGAGGGAAAGACGTGCAAATGTCCACGCTCCACGTTGAAGCTTTGAAGAAAACTACATGGTCATAGAATCTTCAAGTTGAGAGGACTGTTGACCTCTATCTAATCTAATTGGCCCATTTTACTGATGAGAAAATCAGGGTCGAGATTATTGCGAGGGCTTATCCCTATTGCGATATTCGTACGAAGGATGCAGCTGGGAACTGGACCCCGATTGGCTGCCTCCCTGTCATGTGACTTCTAGAGCTGCTGCTGGAGTGGACCATTTATTTCTCATTGTCGGTGCCTGGCCCTTGATGGAGTGCTGGGCTCCTGTCTGCTGCGTGCCCCCCACAGTTTGGACCCTAGAAACAATAGGGGACCTCAAAACGTTTCCAAGCAGGGGAGGGATGTACCAAAACGGGGCTGCCAGAGGATCTTTCTAACAGCAAAGTGTGGTAAGCAGGTGGGGGATAGAGAAACCACAACACCCTAAGCTCTGATAAAGTACCTGTGTGACCTTGAACAAACCCTGTTAATCCCTGAACTCAATTTGATCACGGATAAAATAACAGCATTGGCTGGTCCCATGCACCTGTAACGTTTCACGATTCTGAGCCACCCCCTTCTGCAGTCGTGGCAGTTAATGTTACTTAATTGCAGCAGCCGGCAGGCTATGCCATGCCTGTCATTTATTTCCCTCTACGTTGGCCACACAGGCCCTGAGGTAAACTGGCCACTCCACAAACAAATCCCTGAGAAACGGCAACTCCAGCAGCTTGCCAGAGGCTGGGCCTTGCCAGTCAAATGGGGAGAGAAACAGGCGCACACAAATACCTGTTTAACGCTACTCCCTTTGATTAATGAATATTACCCAAGGTAATAGTCATAAAATACAAGGAATTTACACAGCCAGAGACTCTACGCCAGTGTCCCCAACCCCAACCAGCTAATAGGAATAGAATCCCAGGGGTTCAGCTGATGTGGTTCAGTATCTAATTGAAGGCAAAGAAATAAGTCAGCTAATTTTGGTGCTGGTAACATGTCATCGTGAAGAAAACTCAACTCCTCAATTGTTTCAAACCAGTTACTCTCCTCTTTTACATTTTAAAAGTTGTCATTTCAAAGGAAAGGCTGTCTCTTGGCAGAATTTACCCTTTAGAATCAGGTGGATAATAGCCCATTATATGGAGAAAGAGGTCAGTAATGAGAGTTCTGAAAAAATAGTACGCCCTTGTCATATATGAAGATAGGCAAGTCTTCTGAAAGAGAAAAATGTTATGGAGAGAATATTGTTCTAGTATTTTCATAAATGTTGCATGGGTTGTTCATAAAGCATTCTCTGAGGTTTGAGAAAATTAAGTTACTTTTCTGACTAAATTAACAAACAGCTTAGGGATATATGATAAGCATGGGGAAACTAAACTAGAATTTATTACTGGGTAATCAAACTTTAGACCCACAACCAGTAGGAGGAGCAAAAATGATGTCAGGGGGAACAGATTTGTCTGGAAGGAAGAAATGGGTCAGCATTGAGGGTTCATGTCCACTCAAAAGTGCAATAGTGTGTGAATCTAACTCTCTGATCAGACTGAAGAAAGACCTGGGATTAGGGGGCGCCATCTAGTTCTTCACTGAATTTTTTTTTAAGAGGAATTAAGTCAAATCAGAGATTTGACCATTGCATAACTGGGGCTTTTATTTTATGGTAACTATTTAGATGTATTTATATTTATATTAGAGATATCTATTTACCTTAACTAAAAAGACTTCTGTTTGATTTCCTGGTAAGAGATTTGTCTTGGGTGCTAGGCAGTGACATTCAGCTGAGTCTAAAAATCCAACTAAATGTTAACAGCATGGGCAACAACTGTGGGCGGGGGGGGAAGAAGAAGAAGAAAAAGAAAGGGAGTTCCCATTATGGCACAGCAGAAACAAATCTGACTGTTACCCAGGAGGATGCAGGTTCGATCCCTGGCCTCACTCGGTGGGTTGGGGATCCGGTGTTGCCATGAGCTGTGGTGTAGGTCACAGATGCTGCTTGGACCCCAAGTTGCTGTGGCCATGGTGTGGGCCGGCAGCTGCACCTCTGATTCGACCCATAGCCTAGGAACTTCCAGGGTGTGAACCTAAAAAGCCAAAACAAAACAAAAAAAAGCAACCCTAGATGGGAAATGAGAGCAAGTTTATTAATTCTCCATACAAAAACATAGTAGGGCTTCTCTGTGCCAGGCACTCTATATATGTTCATATATAGACCTCTGTTTGAGTTTTCAGAAATTTCCTTTGAATATTGTGTCAGATGACCACTACCTAACAAACGCTTTCATGCATCACTTATTGGAAGTCATATATTTGAAAAATAGGAAAAAAGTGATACACTTTCACTCTCAGTTTTAATTTCTGATTGTCTTTTAAATGTACGTATTTCTCAGCACAGTTTTAAAAATCTCTCATTGTTGTGAAATTTTAAATGAAGGTAATACCAATATTATCTCTTTATCATCTCTCTTCCCTTCCCTCTTCCCTTTCCCAATGTTTTCAGATGTAGGATATAAAAGTACTTTTATTTTTACTTTTATGTGATCCAGGGTCATAGCATTTACATTTTGTTCTCTATTTATAGTGGAATCTTTGCTGCTTTTCCTAAATATGGAAAGCATTTAAAAGCACTCGCATTATGATGACTGTGTAAATATATTTTGCTGCAGAGCCAGTGTGTGCTCATATTCCATCTCTTTATGTTTCTCTTGGCCACTCAAAAATATAATGTTTTCAGAACCAAGGTCAAAAGATTCTTTACTCTTACGCTTCGTTAAATTCTAATTTGTTTTATTTTGGTGACACAATATTCTTTTCTGAGTTTTTGATTGTCTCTTGTCCTGAGAAAAAAATGGCAGTGATACAGTTCAGCTCTTGTTCATTGCAACTGCTCTTCGAAACCAATTCCCTTCCTCCTGAAGCCGTGCTTGCTGGATGGCAGTAACTTTTTGTGCTATGGTTTGCCAGGTTTTTTTGGCCTGTTGTGCAGCTGTCGTGCTGATCGTTCTTCTCACTGGACTCTTGTTTTAGTTCCTGTTTCTTTCCCCCTACATCTTCATTTTTTTGTTCTTGGCTTCTATTTTGCCCGAGTATATCCTTAAGTACTTTGAAATAGGGTGATAAACCTGCAGAGTCCTCACAATTCTGAAAATGACTAGAATTTCCTCATATTTGATTATTAGATTCTGTAGTTACAGGGTTCTTGAATCAATAGAATAGTCTATGAATTTTGAAGGCTCTAATTTACCATTTTCTAGCATTTATTACTGATGGTGATATGTTCAATGAGGATCTGCCTCTAATTCTCTTTAGAAATTATACAGGGTTTCTTATTGTGGCTCTTTGTTGGCGCTTAAAAAACTCTTTTAAAGTAAAACTTCATCTTTTTTCATGCTGCAAATTTTTTCTTTCTGTTTTATTAAAAATTTTTTATTTATGGATAATCTACTTAGAAATGCACAAGTCATAGGAGTACATTTAATTATTTTTCATGAGCTGAAAATATCCTTGTAACTGCACTGAGAACAAGTGCACCCCAGAAGCCTGCCTAGTGATCTCTTCACATTATTCTGCCAATGGAACCACTATCCTGATGTCTAATCGGAAGATTCGTCCTGCTTGTTTTGTTTTCTTATCTAAATGGACTCAATAAATTATTTTAACTTCCGTCTATGCAAATTTTTCACCCTTTCTCTGGATAAAACTCGTAGTAGTCAGATTTTAGACCTTCTGGATTAATGCTTTCTCTCTATTATCAGTTCACTTGTATATTCCTTCTTCTGCTTTTTTTGTTTGTTTGTTTGTTTGTTTGTTTTGCTCTTACTAGTAGAACAAATTCTTACCTTCCAGTATTTTACTTTGGGGACATTTTATTTTTTTCTCTGTTACTTTTCTGTATAATGTAGGGTATTGATATAAATAGCCTACATTGGTTGGTGTCACCATAGGCCTCCAAATATGGTAACTTAAATAATACAGAATGTTTTTTTGTGCTCATGCAACTGATATGAAATGGATGGGATAGCTGTGTCACCTGAAGACTTTCAGAAACCCAGGTCCCCTCCATCAGTCACTGTGGGCACATGAACATGTTAAAACATTACATTTATATAGGAGTTAAAAAAAAAAACCTTACTCTCTTTCCTTCAGGATTTTGACATACTTTTATCTTCTGTTTAATCATTCAGTAGATCTGTAGAGAATGATTGCTGTTAGGGAATCTTTCTGCCACCAGAGGTTTGAGGGTATATATTCTAGCTCCTACCTTCTTTTCACATATATATGAAAATTTCACAATGTTTATTTTTAATAAACATTAAATAAACGTTAATTTCATAAACGTTAATTTCACAGTGTTTATTTTTTCCCCTTGGGGTCATGTTATTTTCTTATCTATTTTGAATATGACTTTTTCCACTTATTTTGTGCTGTTCTAGTTTGAGTTTAATATGTTCAAGAGAGAAAGTATGCTTAAATGATCATACACCACCATACACCCACCATCTTGAAACGTTTTTTCCGGAAGGAATATTTGTAAGACATATGCATGCATTGAGAAATTATTGGATTCATACTGGACCCCAGGTGAGAATTATGCCTAAAAAAAAAAAAAAAAAAACCTAGATCTGTCCAACAGTGTTGCTAGAATACAGCAGAGCAGCTAAGAAAATCTGTATTCTTTTCACATGTAATTGAAAATGAAAGAAAAAAAAGCAATTAACATCCCAGTATTTTTGAAATGTGCTTATTTTTTATTTATTTTTGTTTGTTTATTTTGCTCTGAAGACCAAATTTCAAGAGAAATACTTGAACTGCTTGGTTAGTCATAAGTTTAGCAAAGATTGCCATTGGTTATAAACTTGATACGAATCAGCATTGCTGCGCTATGGTGGTAAAGCTACCGCTATTCTGAGTGGTGTTAACTAAGTATGAGGCAAAAGAAATCAGAATTGATACTTCCAGCAATCTTTGTCAGACTTTTACTTTGAAAAACTATCTAGTTTTGCTCATGAATATTTATTATGCATCTTCTATCTATCCCAGGCTCTGTGCTGGGCATCGATGACATAATGGGGGAAAGTTTTATCCCCTCTTGCCCCTGCTTTGAAGTGCCAACTTCCTCTCCATTACTGTACGGACCCAGTGCTCACAAACACCTTCCCCAGAATTTCCCAGGTACCCATTCCTCTGTCTCAGGAGATGCCGTCCAAACCAGCAGGTGGGGAGGCTCAGGTACCCCAAGGAGTTCTGGAACTTGGGCCTTTGCAGACATCCTGGGCCTCAGACCTGGCACCCACTTCCGGGGTGGCAGGGGGGGAAGCCTGGCAAGCAAATCCCTTCTGCTGACCAGTATGATATTTCTTTCCAGGATCTCTTGAGCTTCCAGAATGGTTCTGACTCATTGTTTATATCAGCAGAAATCACTGGGAATTGCCTGGGGCGCTGCCTACCTTCAAGGTGAAGCTGGGGTAAGAAACACACTTTCTGTTCGTTATCAGAACATTCAGAGGCCAGATGCAGGAGAGCACACTGGAACCAGGGAGAGTAATTTAGATGCTAGGATGTGAGGTGCTGTGTATCCCCCAGAGAGAAAGTAGGACTTCACGTTGAGGTCAGTGGGAGCCATGCTCAACCTCGGAGCTGGGTGAATGGGACCAGCCTCACCTAAGGGCCTCAATATGATAAAGAGCTGGTGGTGGGTGATGCCCAAAATTATATTAGCGTGATTTAATAAGGATGAAGAAAAATATGCCAGACAGGCAAAACAGACAACAACAAAACAAAACTCATGTCCCTGCCACACCCGCATATGTCCACTCTACCCTTTACGGCCTCTGTAAAGTCTATGTTTACCGAGTTTCATATCTTCAGATTATGAATCCAGCCAAGAGCATTCCTAGATTTACTAAATTTTATGCTGCGATCATTTGTACATGTGCCGTCATCTTCTACAAATGTGTTTTGTTTCCACCCTGCACACTTTGCAACGAAAGCCAAGGCATCACGAAGCGAACTCCTTGGCTCTGGATCACCCAATAAGCGGTGTTCCCGTATATGCTCTGGACTGGAAATACCTCTTGGCAAGAAAATAATGGAACTAGCTGCCTTCACCACAAGGGAGAAGAGCCATGTGTAGCTTATGCCTGGAATAAAAAACCCAGTGTACCACTTTCAAACAACGGATTGTCCCCAGCAGTAGTGAGCCCTGGGCAGTGACAAATGAAGCCTTCTCGGGCTGTGCCCTGAACCTTAGTTGTGTTTTGAATTGAGCAGAGCCACAGCTGAGAGTGGTTGAGGCAGGCACAGTGCCCAGTTAATCCTTAGCGCTCATGCCAAGACTGTCCACAAAGGGCCCCATTGTCAGGGCACCGTGGGGCGGCAGTACCAGTACACTAGGAACTGAATGGAGACCACCAGCTCATTGACTGAATGCCGTCTCCCGCTCCCTTCCCCAGACGGAAATCAGTGGTGGGCACTTAGCATTCATGAGCCATCTGACACCACCATTCTTGATGTGCACATGCTCGTGAGCAAAAGGAAATGGGGGTGCTAACAGCAGCCTGCACTTCCAAACCTCCAAGGGGTGGCACATATCATTGAGAAAAATTGATCTAGCGAAATGATGGCTGGTCCTGAGGGGCCTTTTAATTACATGCTGAATTTGGAGATGACGTGTCTGCGTTTCCTCATGCGTTATAAAAAGAAAAGAGTAGAAAGAAAGAAAAAATATGGGAATCAAGAGTCCCTGAAATTTCCTTTTAAACTTTCAGTCTCAGTACTTACGGTGCTGGCTCTTTCTCTTTATTCCTTGCTAAATGATCTCACTTTCAGTGTTGGAGGTTATTCTCTTGAACCGTTTCAGACAGTTTTCTGTTATTACTTTAATTCTCAGTAAGCTGTTGGCAATTGCTATCAAATTGCTTCATGGATCAATTCTTCCCTCATAGCCCATTAAATTTTGCTTTTTCGACCTGAGCAAGAAGTCACAAACACATTTGGCTACATTTGGTCAGCGGGCCATAAGCCCTTAACTCTTCTTTAGAACTTACTGCAATAGACTCCCATTAGAATTTCTGAATGCCCCATATTTATGGGGCTTTTCCATATTCAGCACCATACCTTGCTATTACGGAAAGGTCTGTTGGGAGGCAATGTTATTTGCTTGGATATGTAATCAGGAAGGGGTGTGAGTATACTGGATGTAGTTATTGTCTAAATCCCAGTAGTCTTGCTGTAGATGGCAAAAATGGCCACAGATTAGTCCTCTCCCTTTTTACCGGCCACTCGGCAATATGACTTCGCAGCACCTTTAGACAGTAAGTGGGTCCCTGTCCCCACCTCTTAAATGTGAGTTCGTCCTGTGATCAACAGCATGTGGCGGGAGTCATGATGAAGCCTGGGCTTCAGGAGGCTGTGCCCGCTATTGCTTGCTCTTCTGGAAGCCTGCCTCCCCCAGGTGACCAGATCCAGACCAGCCTGCTGGGAAACGAGAAGCCACTTGGAAGAAAGCCACAGTGTCCTGACCGACAATAAACCAGACCCCGGGTGATTCCAGACATGGCCCAAATTACTGACCACAGAGCCAAAATAACGGTGATGATTTTTAAGCCATTGAATTTGTAGTTTATTATGCTATAAAAGTTAATTGATGGAATCCTTACTTTACTGAGTCTGGTGGTCCTTGCCATTCTTACCTTGTAAATATCACCTTCTAACATTTACCCTAAACTAAGAAATCCTTGCTGTACGCCTAGTTGGAAAATTAATGAAGATGAGGCTCTATCGCTGTAACATTTATATCTGTGATGGTATCAGCCCTCTGTTAAAAGATTGAACAGCTGGTTACTGCCTTCTGAATAATTCTCAAGCTTATTAATCCAACATTTAAGACCCGCCACAATTTGGTTTTAGCCCACCCTTTCAGCCTTGTATCTAATTTCATTCAAAATATTTTTTTTTTGTCCTGGGCTATCTGGATTACTCTGTTTTCCCAGTTTTCTGTGCTGTCCCACCTCTTCCCATTCTTCACACTGTTTCCACTACCTGGAATGCCTTTCCCCTCATCTCTGCAAGGTCAAATCCTACGTAACAGCCAAGGTTCATTTCAAACACGAACTCTCTAATGATACTTTTCTAAAACATCCTCATCCGAAGGGATGATTTCTTCCTCCCCTTGAAAGGCTGGAAGAGCTTGCCTTCCAGCCTTCAGGAGGCCCCCAGGGGTCTGGGGTTCTCGCTGCTTTGACCGCGCTGTCTGGGATCACCTCTGCCATCATCGTCACTGAACTACTGAACACGTGTCGTGCTAGACCCTCCTGTTACTAGCTCATTTAGTCCTCTTAATTATCCTGTCGAGGAAGCGCTATTGCTCTCAGCTCCTATGTGATAAAAGTGAGGCTCGAAAACCTAAGTAATTGGTCCAGGGTACCACCACTCTTGAGTGGCAGGTGTAGCAGTAAAGCTGAGCTTTTATGGTGTCTCTTAGGTTGCCCTCACAGCCTCTTGTTCAGGGACACACAGCCATTGCTAAGTCCAGGTCTTGGAGAGGGCACGGTCAGAGCTTAGATCACACATTTTAGACCAAAGGAACCTCTGTAATGAGTTCAGGAATCAAACAAAGAGAAGAAATTGCTGAGAAGAGTCAGCGGGGGTAGCTGGTTGGTAATACTGAGCTCTAACAAGACATGTTTCTTCAACTTCCTTTGCCTAACCTGGAAAGTTCTGAAATATTTTATGAGTTGCTATTGCCAGAAAGTGGTTCACCGTTAGGGACCGTTGTTAAGCTTCCTGCAGTTTACTGATAATTGGGAATTAATACCACCCCCCCCACCACCCCCCGCGGCCACTCTTAGTTGTAATGAATTTCTGTTTGTGTAGTCTAGCTTGTCTGTGAGGTTGGCTATGTGACACGCAAGAGGTTGGCCCCAATGGATCGGATTTCAATGTGGCAGCTGCCTTTTGGCCCAGGTACTGGGAGCACATCGTTGGCAATGGAGACCCAAAGGTGAGAGGCAGAAAGTTTGGCTTGGCCACTCGGGAGACGCAGACGAGGCCCCTCTCCTTTTACGGGCTTATTTTATGCTTAGTTTGACCAGGGCTTATTTTATTGCTTAGTTTGTTTGGAAAGGCACCGTTCATTCTCTCATACTCATGAGGGAAGTGGGACAATTTCCCTATACATGTGAGTGATTTCGTCTTTTTTTTTTTTTTTTTGTCTTTTTTTTTTTTTTTGGTCTTTTTTTTTTTTTTTGTCTTTTTAGGGCCATACCCATGGCATATGGAGGTTCCCAGGCTAGGGGTCCAATTGGAGCTACAGCTGCCAGCCTACACCACAGCCACAGCAACACCAGATCCAA
This sequence comes from Sus scrofa, assembly GCF_054392235.1. Lineage (NCBI taxonomy): Eukaryota > Metazoa > Chordata > Mammalia > Artiodactyla > Suidae > Sus > Sus scrofa. The sequence continues at coordinate 93,365,569 of NC_139387.1, read as the reverse complement.
GCCATGTCTGCGACCCACACCACAGCTCACAGCAATGCCAGATCCTTAACCCACTGAGCGAGGCCAGGGATCGAACCCGCAACCTCATGGTTCCTAGTTAGATTCGTTTCCGCTGCACCACAGCAGGAACTCCGAGTGATTTCTTCTTACAATAGTGGAAGAGAAAGGCAATCAAAAGGCAGCATGTTTGGTTTTGGAAAGGTGTTCGCGTAGACGGAAGCATTGGGGTCTTTGCTTTGAAGGGCGGGAATGATGAGTTGGACTTGGTGTCCCTGGGCCTGCCTGGCCACAGGCTTCAGCACAGCGATCCTGCTGGCAACCTTCCATTGGGTCGGGAGTTGGTGTTTGCTTGACAGAAGGCGCTCACAACTGGGGCCTCACACTAGGAGAGGTTTGTCCTTGAACCTGCCTTCTATAGGATGTAGGCTTCCTGACTAACCCTGTGTTCTCATCAAGGAGATTCCTGGGGCTCATTTGCAAAGGGTCCTCCCCCGGCTAGGAGCTCAGAAGACAGCACACATGCCTGGAAGACCACAGCAGGTCTCCACTTTACCTGAGGAAATAGCTGCCACTGCAGAAGGCTCTGGCTGTGTGCGGATCTTGCTACCACCCGGGCAGTACCTAATTTGGGAGAGGGTGAGCCATGCCAAGTTCCCTCCTTGGCTTCTTGAACGTCTCAGCCGCAGAGGCGTTGCAGCAGGCCAGTGCCAGACAGGTTCCCAGCTCAATCTGATGCAGCAACTATCTGTAGACACTAGGAAGGCCTGGCAACCACGCGAGGCCCAGAGGGGAATTAGACTTGGTTTCTACTCTCCAAAATCTCTTCGAGGCTGTGATACAAATACATGGATTAGAGAAGAAAATCAAAAAAACACAACAGATCTGGTAGTTCACAATGCTTCTTCTTATGTTTTCCCTGCGTTTCCTCCATGGGGTCTTATCTGCTTCCCCTTTCATGAAGTCACTTGCCTATTTTCATTTCTAAAAACAGCAGCGACAGCAGCTAAGCCATGTTTCTTTAGCATCTTCTTGCCAATTATTGTGCTTCACTCCAAACTAATAACCTGCCATTTGAGAAGAGCTGTTACCGGAGGCTCATGGTTGGACTCCGGCAGTGCCTTGCACAGAATAGGTACGGAAAAGGCTTACGTCGGGGAAGAATTATTCAGTATTATCAAGGAAGGGTAGCCAAGGGTTCTTTAATATCAGGAAGCCTGAGTGTGCGACGTGGTCCTGCCACTTACTTGCAGTGACACCATGGGGCAAATGTCTTTACCTCTCGAAGTCTCTCCGTGTCTTTGTCAGTTAAGATAATAATAATAATAATACCTAAATTATAAGTTGTTATGCGGTTTAAGCAGTAAGCTCAGTAGGTAGGACGTATTAAACACTTAATAAATATTATTATTATTATTCCCATTATGATTGTTCTCTTTGCCAAGCATCTACAAAGGGCTTTGTCTTTGTCACTGAATGTTCATGTGTACGCTTTGAAACAGGTATTAACATATATGTTAATTATATACATTTCCCAGTGGAAAATGAAAATCAAGACTCAGATAATGAACTTCTGCAAGGCCATAGAAGCAACTGACTCTGAGATCTAGTCTCTCAACCCCCAGCAGCTACAGCAAGTGAAGGTGCGAGAAAAGAAAGGCTCTTTATGAACTTAAAAAAAATTTTTTTTTAACACTCTGTACAATTAGTGGAAGGCTCATTATTCCAGAACTGGCAAAGGTTATTCTACGCGACTCAGTTGGTCAATAAGTCTGGCTGTGTCCTTGAAGTGGGATAATTCAGTTCAGAGCTAAGAGTCTCTGAAATCTCCTTGCCGAATGCTCATGTTATTTCCCATCAAATAGAAGACAGTGGCTCTCTTTTCCTTTGTTACTGGAACCTTCCCTTTCTCAGGCCACTCGTTATCCCAAGAAGGAGTTACAAATTAGGTTATAAATGAGGATCCCTTCAGCAGTCTTCAGTCCCATCCAAGTTTGGGTCTTCACGAAAGAAGACTAAACAATTCTCTCTGTCTGGTCAGCTCCCTCCAGGTCACACCCAGACAGAAACAAGGACGCACACACGCACCGTGCCTCGAGGGGCCAAGGATGTCTTGGGCAGGTGGAGAGGCTGGAGTTCCTGAGCAATAATATTTGGGGAGTCCCCCTTGTGGTTCAACAGGTTAAGAACCCGACTAGTATCCATGAGCATAAGGATTCGATCCCTGGCCTCTCTCAGTGGGTTGAAAATCTAGCGTTGCTGTGGCTGTGGTGTAGGCCAGCCGCCGCTGCTCCACTTTGACCCCTAGCCTGGGAACTTCCATATGCCACAGGTGCAGCCCTAAAAAGACAAAAACAAACAAACAAAACAAAAGCCCAATAATATTTCTACAGCACTCAAATCTGGAACTGGGGGTTCCTGTCGTGGCTGAGTGGAAACAAATCTGACTAGCATCCATGAGGACACAGGTTCGATCTCTGGCCTTGCTCACTGGGTTAATGATCTGGCATTGCTGTGGCTGTGGCGTAGGCCAGAACCTGCAACTCCGACTCTACCCTAGCCTGGGAACCTCCATATGCCGTGGGTACAGCCCTAAAAAGGCATAAATAAATAAGTAAATCATAAACATATCAAAGTTTTTTTTTTTTCTTTTTAAATCCGGAATTGGGTCACTCCTGGTCCCTATGACCTCAGGCTTTTCTGCAACTGCAGATTCCTAAAGGGCCAAGCTCCAGTGGCTCTCCCGGTGATGATGGCGGCAGCTCCAACAGCAAGGTCTTCATGGACCTAGTGCACAAGACAGCCTGTCTGCCTTAGGAACCCCCCTTTGAGTGTGGGGCTCCTGGCAACAGCATCTCTCAGTGATGGCAGCTGCCGACATCCTGTACTGGTGGCCGTGGACCTTCCTCCTGGCAACGGCACCAACCTCTGTACCTCTCAGGTTCTCTGGGGTCTTAAGAGCCCATCCTGAGCATCATCCCAGATGGCTGCTTCCAGCTGGGCCTCTACAGAGCCCTCTGCTGGCAGCAGTGAGAAACAGGCTCTTAAAGAACCACTGCAGCCTTCAGGACTGCTCATGTCATAGCCATCGCTGCTACTAACGATAATAAAATTAACAATAGTTGCCATTTTTACACACTTCCTGCATGCAGGCACTATATTCATATATTTTATCTTCATCACAATTTTATGAAGTAAACCCCCAATACCCATTTAAGATGTGAAGAAATGGAGGCCCAGAGAAGCTAAATTCAAAGCCACTGGTTGGTAGGTGGCAGAGTTAGCATTTGAATTCAAATTTATCTGACTTGAGAGTTCTTGCAGGAGTTCCTGTCGTGGCGCAACAGAAAGGAATCTGACTAGGAACCATGAGGTTGCGGGTTCGATCCCTGGCCTTGATCAGTGAGTTAAGGATCCGGCATTTCTGTGAGCTGTGGTGTAGGTTGCAGATGCGGCTCAGATCTGGTGTTGCTGCGGCTGTGGTATAGGCTGGCATCTGTAGCTCCATTTGGACCCCTAGGCTGGGAACTTCCATATGCCGTGGGTGTGGCCCTTAAAAAAAAAAAAAAAAAGAAGAGCCCTTGCTTTTATCGCCAAACTTCCATTTGTCAAGTGATGGGTGCTGTTCTGGGAGCCTCGTACACGCTGCCTCACATAAAGAAAGCGTGGGCAGTTAGTGCTGCGCCAACCACCCCTCCTTCTGAGATGGCCCAGGTATCCAGCTAGCTCCATCTGAGCCCTCAGGTTCTGGGCAGGCACTCCTGGCTCCTGGCAGTACCTGTCAGGACACTGGCAGCAGCTTAAATTCTACACCCCATCCCTAACCTCTGTGCTACCAGCCCCCCCTCCCCCCCGCCGCCCCACAGAGCTAATCCCTAAGACATGCAAACCAAATTCCCAATTTTGGCTGACCTAAGTTCACTGAAAACTGGTAGCAATGAATGTGTCTTACACAAAATAAATGGATTTGTGGGTCCCCCAGAAAGCCAGCTGAAGTCAAATCTAATAACTGGCATAAAACTCCAACTTCTATCGCCGTGAGTAGAGTATCTATGGCAAGTGTTTAGTCCCCCGTGAGGTAACATATGCAAAAGGGCTTCGAACAGTATAAAATATTCTGCAAATGCCAAGTACGATTATTCTTGCCAAGGCCATTTTGGCCTCTCAGGTACAAAGTACTAAGAGTATATAAATGACTTCAGGACTGGTCCACGCAGGCACAGCTGGGAATATAGCACGTGTGAAGGGGAGGCCCGGTGATGTCAGAATAAGAGCCCTCAACGACAGGCAGGAAGCCTGGGTCTGAGCCCTCACCCTGCCATCGACAGGCTGGGGAAGCTTCGGGAAGCCGTGGCCCTCAGCGGATCTTCAATGCAATACGCATTCGATAGCAATCATAGCTACATATAAACAAAATGATGTATTATTACTCGCTCCAGGCCCCGTCCTTGTCTGAGGGCACTGCATACCAGAGTTCGCTTCACTCTCCAACAGTCCTCTGTGCTGTTAGCAACCCATTTTACAGGTGCCTAAACAGAGACTGGGAGGGATGAAACGACTTTGGCTTCCTATCAAGCGCAGAAGGAAGCCTGTGTTGGATCCAAGTCGCGTTCTGTTTTGCTCTTCGTTGCAAAATCAAGTGGAAGGGGTTATGCGAGCCCTGTTTCTATTTCACTTGTAGGAAAATGAGCTGTGGCTGGATTTCGAATTCTTAAAGAAGGAGGACGAATCATGTTAGAATCCCAGAGAGAACAAACAGACTCCTGATACGTGAAGCCGGCGCGTGATTGATTATGACGTTTTCTTAATACATGAGCTGCGCCTGCGCTCTCTTTGGAAAATGCTTCTCAGACGGAGCGCCTTGCTCCCGGCAGAGGCTACCTTGGGAGAAAATGGAATATTGTACTTCACTCCTCGTGTTACCACTATCGATCGAGCCTGCTCTCTTGCTGCTTCTAGACCGTGAGCTTTTTAGGGAAAGTGCTGGAACTCATCTACACCCCCAGCACCTATCACAGGGCTGGTCACACAGTGGATCAACGTGCAGTGGCAGGATGAATGGACGTGTGTTTGCGGGATGAATGGATGTGTGAATGAATGCATGTCTGGCTCCTTGCCCTGGCGATGCTTTGTTCTTTTCTAGCAGAGCTAATTGACTCCCGGGTAGAGCTCCATGACAGTCTTGTCCTCTGTCACCTGGAGCCTAAGAAATCTAGTGCTGCGGCTCAGGTATTGAGTCCACCTTGGCATTCCTGATTCTCGGCTGTCGTCGGTCTCTGTCTGACTTCTCATGAAAGCACAGGGGACATTTACTGTTCATGAATACCCAGATCCCATTTTACCTTCTTTCAGAAACACCTGCTCCGTCCTCTCGTTCGGGGTGATTCTGATGAGGGTGACACTCCTTTCCTCCCTCCAGCCCTAGGAGTGGACCGAGGGTCCAGGTATGAACAATCAGGGTTCCCCGTCCTCTGGCCAGAGTGATTGCTTCATTCAGAAAAGGACACATCACTCCTCAGAACACCTTCCAGTGACTCTTAGGACTTCCGTTGAGCCAATAAGAGAAAAGTAGCTCTTTCCCACTGGGGATGCCAGGCTAGTTCAGTGTGAGCCTCCAGCCGCTGGTGGTCATCTTGCTCCTGCAGGGGAATGACCTGCCTGAGAATGAAGCCACATTAGGAAGGGGTGTTTTAAGAGATGCAGAGAGAGGTATTCTGGACAGCACGATGTACATGTAATTTAAGAGTTCATCCATGCTTGGAACCCAGTCTGCTTATTGGACTTCCACCTTTATAATCCAATAAACCCAGCCCGCCACCCCTTGTGTGTGTGTGGCGGGGGCGGGGGGGATCTGACCACCAGCTCGGACTGCCATGCAATCCACTGCCATGTTTGTTGAGTCCTGTGCTTTAAGGACCTAACCTAACCCTAACCTAACTTGTTCCTAGTACAGTTTATACCCCTCTGACCAGTGTCTGCCCCATATTGGTGGTGATGTGTAGTCTCTAGTTCTTTGTTCTTTTTTTTTTTTTTTTTTGCTTTTTAGGAGGGCCACACCTGGACGTTCCCAGGCTAGGAGTCAAATCAGAGCTGTAGCTGCCAGCCTACACCACAGCCACAGCAATGTGGGATCCAAGCCCTATCTGTAACCTACACCACAGCTCAAGGCAACGCCGGATCCTTAACCCACCGAGCGAGGCCAGGAACAGAACCCGCGTCCCTCTGGATACTAGATGGATTCTTAACCTGCCGAGCCACAATAGGAACTCCCAAGTCTTTGTTCTTTCTTTTTTTTTTTTTGTTGTTGTTGCTATTTCTTGGGCCGCTCCCGCGGCATATGGAGGTTCCCAGGCTAGGGGTTGAATCGGAGCTGTAGCCACCGGCCTACGCCAGAGCCACAGCAACTCGGGATCCGAGCCGCATCTGCAACCTACACCACAGCTCACAGCAACGCCAGATCGTTAACCCACTGAGCAAGGGCAGGGACCGAACCCGCAACCTCATGGTTCCTAGTCGGATTCGTTAACCACTGCGCCACGACGGGAACTCCTAGTCTTTGTTCTTTCAGTGTGGGTCTGTTCCATCAGGAGGAGCATTCTGAAGTTGCTGTTTTGACGTATGTCAGTGGAGAAAACTGGTGGTTTTCAGTTAAAGATACAGTAGCCTGGCTTAATAGATAAGAGCCTTTGGTCTCAGGTAAATGGGGTTCAAATTCCACTTTGACTATTCAGAAGCTGTATAACCTTAGAAAATTGCTTTATCGCTCTGAAACTAAGCTCTCTTCACTATAAAAAAGGGGGGCTGGAATGACTCCACTGCAAGGAATTAGATAAGTTATGTGAAGCGCGTAGAGCTTGGCAATACATAGTAAATGCTCCATAAAGGGTATCTATTGTATTATTTTTTTAATAAGCCTAAGGCAATCTACCAAAAAAAAAAAAATCCTCTTGGTTTCCCTTAAATCTGTATACTGACTGTCGTATGAAAAGCAGATATGCGTGTGCCTGGATAGAAAAAACTGTAAGAATGACCATTACAACAGATTGTGTGATTATTAAAATCTTCAGAAACAGGAAATGATCAGGTGTGTATTGTTGTGTAAGGCGGACTTTGGAAGGAAAACAAAAGCCCCTGAGGGTTTTGGGGGGTTTTTTGTTGTTGTTGTTTTTTAAACCGAGAGCTCTTGGGAAGAACAATAAAGACGTTAAGATTTAAAAGGCACCCAATAATTTACATGAACACAAAAAATGTGGAAAGCCATTTTAGATTTCATTAAAAAGGATTAGGGAAATATGGGTAGGACTTCTTGATATGAATCCAGCTAAATCAAACATCACAAGTAAACAAATATGTGGAGGGCTTTATTACAATTATTTACCCATATGTGATCTTGTACTATGAACTTTTTAAAAGGCAGGCATATAACGTAGAAGGAGACAAAAATAGTTGCTGTGCAATTTTTTCGAGTGAAAAAAAAATAAAGATGAAGCAGGGAGTGAAAAAGCAAAATAATTGCGGTCGAAAAGAAATATTAAGGGAAATATAAAGATGTACGGAGAGCAGTAGTTCTAAAGATACGAAGGTCCTTAGAGAAAAAAATAAAGTGTGGTTGACAGAGGCCGTAAAACGTAATGTCAGCGAGGGGACCTTCCCTTTCTGTCCCTCTCGGGTTCTTGTGGCTGAACTCATAATAAAATTGACACAGGACAGATTAACCGGAGAAAGGAGAAACAAATTTAATTCATGTGCACAGAGGTCTCATAGAAATGGGATCTAAGAAGTGGCCAAAGCCAGGCAGCTTTTTATACTTTTTAGACAAAGAAACAATGCATGTGAGAGGAATTGACAGGACAAAGGAACTTAGGCTTGGCTGCTTAATTAGGAAGGAATTTAAGCAAAGTTTGGGCCTGGGGAGTAAATTAGCAAAGAATAACAAGTTGCTATTATACCATCTCCTCCGCTCTTATTTCTCTCTCTCTGGTGGGAAGGATTTAGTCTTTCTGCCTCCGGGTCCCAGGAGGGCCCCTTTCACAGGGGAGATTGGCTTCCTGCCTTCGGGGAGACAGAGGAGGGTCAGAGTGGCTCTTGTGTTGCTTGTTTCTTAAGCAATTTTTATTTCAAAATAATCCATATGGCACTGGGGCGTATTTGGGGAAGGCCTGCCCTGGGCCCCCATGTTACCAAGCGAAGGGCTTGCTGGCGAGGCCCATAAAAGCCAACACGAGGACAGCGGCTTTTGAGAGAAGAGAGGTGTTGGTGTGAGGTCCAGTTAATTCCAGCAAGGGGACTGGAGGCTGGGCTCAAATCTGTCTCCCCAATCTGGGGTTTGGTTTATGAGTCGGGGAGGAGGTGCGTACCCCAAAGCGCTGGTGGGCAGGTTTGGATGGGAGGGCTTGGGAACTTGGCCTTTTATGGCAAAACGTGGGACAGGGGCTTCACCGCATCTTCCTGGACAAGAGACCCTTCGCCTCTGGAAGGGTTCTCACCTTCAGGTTTCGGTCCAGTCCCGCCCCTTGGTTTCAAGGGGAGGAGAAGCTCTGGTTCCAGATGTTATGTGAGATCAAAATTTGCTCCGCTGCATATACTTTGGCTGCATGATTTGTGGCTTTAATGTGTTGTCTCCGAAAACCAACTCAGTATCATGTTAGAAACAGGATGGTGCCAGCTCGGGGTTGGTTCTGCGATCCCATTGCTAGCCACCCACCGCAGTGAATTCTTTCCTCATTGATGCATTTTTTAATTGGTGTTTGCACCTCTTCTGCATCCCATTAAGGAAACACTTAATGTATTCATAAATGTTAACTAATGGCTCTAAATTCAGGCCTCAAGCCCTAACACCATCAGCGACAAAGTCTTTGGTCCAGTTTCTCAGAGTGGGCTCTTGCCTCGGGATTGATGGCTGCAGGAGGGAGAGGAACGGAGGCGGCCCCAGACGAAGAGATGCAGGCTCTGCAGTGGCAACTGATTTCCTTTTTCAAATGAGGCTGAATTCCGTCTCCGTTGCCTTTGGCCCTCTCTGCCGTCCCTTTAAATGTCACATCTGCCTGCATCACTCAGAATGTTTTTGCATAGGTCAAGATGCCTCTCCAGCTCGGCTGAGGAGAGATGGAGTCTTGGGCACTGAGGATTCGTCATCTTTATGGATGTTGAATGTGCTCAGTGTTCGAAAGAAAAGCCACAGAGCAAGGCCTTTAGAGAAGGGTCTGTGCCATCCCCTAATCCCGGGAATTTTGTCCCAGGAAATACGTTGAATGCCATCCTGGGGCTCCTTCAGTGGCATCAGAGAAGGGCGACTACTAACTGCTTGGTAAAACCCACTTGCTAATGGTTGTGTGGCTGCCGTGTGGTTATTATCTTCTTATGACTCCTGGGTTAAGTGTCCATCGGGTACGAGCATCCAGGGCTGATGGAAAATCAGTCTAGATTATTGCAGGGGAGGTCGAGCAGCCTTCATGCCTCTTGGCCACCAGCTGATTATTGCAGAACCCAGGCAAAGCTCCACATGCAGCATGTGTGGTTTCCATAGGAAAGTTATCCTTGAATCTTTTTCTACTCCCCCCCCACACACCCCGAAACTTGTAATTGGTGTGTCGTGTTTAAATGGTAGTTTAAGTTTTGTTTGCCATTAACTCTCCGGGATGTCTATTTGGAACAGAAATAGCAAGAATAGGAGGCGAGTGTTTTGCCTAGAGAATTAATCTAAGAACCCAAACAGAATCCTTTCCGGAGGCAAGAAAATTGACAGAAAATGATGGGTGAGACACGGCTTGCTGTCAGAGTCATCGTCTTTAGCTGTGGGAAGGGGGGATGGAGGGCGAGCATGATCCCCATTAAGTGAAACAGGTATCACGGAGAAGGCGTTTCTGGGAGCACATTTTCATGGAGATGCCTCATCAGCTGCCACGTCTCTCGGCAGCTCAGCGAAGATGGTTCCGCAAATGGCCATTGCGGCCTGGATTTCATCGCTTCACATTCGCACCTTGCAGCTTTTAAGGGCCATTAGAACCTAAGTACTGCCCCATCGGAAGCCCGATCTAAAAGGGGTTGTTGCTGGCAGCCAGGGAGCCCCTGGAATCTCAGCCTTCGAGCGTTCTTAATAGGTAAATACCTTTGCTTATGAGAGAGAATGATGATCTGGAAACGCTGATGCCCTCAAACGCTGACGGCATCCACACGCACTTGGAAATTTGACACTGATGCCCACCGCCGCCTTGTGAGAGCGTCATTACCCCGCGGGGGCCGGGGGGGGGGGGGGGCTGGAATATCAGAGACCTCGCCTTTTGAAAATTTTGCCTAATGTGAGGCATTAAAATTAAAGGTGGTGTGTCCTGTGCAGCTCTTACCTCGCTATTCCCAGGTTCACAGCGAGATATTATTTCCCTTGAAAATGCTTTCTGTCCCTGCCAGTTACCGAATGCAATCAGATAGCTTTGCGTGGGCTGGCATACCAATTAGAGGCCTTGTCTGGGTGAGACGCAAGTGTGATGTCTCCCCTGCTAAACTCAATAGCACATCTGCACGTAAACAAGAGAGAGAGAAAGGAGAAAGCCCGACCGACTCCCACAAAAACCTAGAGACGGTTTCTGTTCTTAAAATTCCGTGTGTACGGAGCCTCAAAGTGGGAGGCAAAATAGCCACACAGCGTGGCGAATAAAAGAAGATTAATGAGGGAAAGAATCTGACAAAAATATTTAAGTAGAATGCAACCGCCTGGCCCTATTACCTTGTATTATTATACATCTTGTCATTAACCAAATCTGTAGCTAAACGGTAGGCATTTGTCTTCATTATGTAGTAAAACATATAACGAGCAGGTTCCCAACAACGCAGAACCGTCCTGAAATTATCACAAACCTGGAGAATGGTAAATATTTCCATTTCGAGTCCATGGGCTCTGGCAGCTGGAGCTCAGGCCTGCTTTGAGCAAAGAAGCAAGAGGGCACCTCCTCTGTTTAGAACGGGGAGTGGTTGCATCAAACCGAGTTGTCGCAGGCTGTAGAATTCCACAAAAACGGCATCCAGGGGCCCAGAGGCCGGGCTCTGCTGTAAAGTCACCGTGAGACCTTTTGGGATCGTAGTTTCCTTATCTGTCAGACATGACGGATCTGTATCATCTCCAAGGTCCCCTCTGGTGCTAATATTCTGTGTTCAAGAAAATGATGTGAATTGTTCATTCTTGTTGGGGGTCTCGTTTAACTGATAGGCAGGAAGCCATTCATTCATTCACTTGTTCATTCACTAAACATTTATTGAATGTTAATAGAATGCCAGCTGCTACTTCAAGTACGAATGGTCCAGAGATGGAATTTCTGCCCCTAAGCTATTTCTGTGGTTTCTAGTTCTAACGGCACATTCCATCAACCGGAGAAATATTTGCAAACCCCAACGCCTGGGCCCGAGCCCCAGAGATTCTAATTAAATCGGTGTGTAATAGAGGTCCATTCTAAAACATGGTCTGGCCTGAGACACGCCTTATCTCGAGGAAGATGCAGGATTACAACACATCACACTGTCGCGTTAAGTGTGTGTCTCTGAGAAACCCCTTCCACTCAAGGTGAGAAGTTGTGTAGGCAGTGACATCTGAGGTCCCTTGTGGAAGATGAGCGAGAGAAAAGCTGGTGGACAGGTGCTGGGATTCGGGGTGGGCTGCCCCAAATATACCATGATGGCACACTGATGATTCTGAACCAAAGGGACTTCAGACACAGCCAGCGCCAAAGGGACCCTCTGACCCTCCTCTCTGTCTCTCTGAAAGCAGAAAATAAACCTCTCATGGGAAAGGGGCCCTCCCAGCCTCTGGAAATAGAAGGACGTCCTAATTGCCAGAGATAGGAAATTTAGGCCGAGAAGTCTGTGTAAACAAGCCTGTTCTTTCTTTCTTTTTTTTTTTAAGGGCCGCACCTGCAGCATATGGAGGTTCCCAGGGTTGGGGTCCAATCGAGCAGCAGCTGCCGGCCTCCACCACGGCCACAGCAACTCAGAATCTGAGCCGCATCTGCGACCTACACCACAGCTCACGGCAATGCGGGATCCTTAATCCACTGAGCGCGGCCAGGGATCGAACCCACAACCTCATGGTTCCTAATTGGATTCGTTTCCGCTGCGTCACGACAGGAATTCCAAGCCTTTTATTTCTTAATTTACTATCCTGAGTCCAGACTCAACAAATTCTTCCTCATTGAGCACCCTAAAGCTAAGTTTCTTTGTCCTGTCTGTTCCTCACAAATGTATTATTTCTTTGTCTAAAACTATAAAAACTGATTGCTTGGGCCACTTCTTAGGTCTCATGTCTAGGAGATCGCCATGCACAAGAATTAAAACTTGATTCCTGGAGTTCCCGTCGTGGCGCAGTGGTTAACGAATCCGACTAAGAACCATGAGGTTGCGGGTTCGGTCCCTGGCCTTGCTCAGTGGGTTACCGATCCGGCGTTGCCGTGAGCTGTGGTGTAGGTTGCAGACGCGGCTCGGATCCCGCGTTGCTGTGGCTCTGGCGTAGGCCGGTGGCTACAGCTCCAATTCAACCCCTGGCCTAGGAACCTCCATATGCCGCAGGAGTGGCCCAAGAAATAGCAACAACAACAACAAAAAAAAAAGACCAAAAAAAAAAAAACTTGATTCTTTCTTTCCTGCTAGTCCATGAGTCGTGTGTATTAGTCCAGCCACAAGAACTCAACGGAGGTTGAGGGGGGATTTTCTCTCCCCAACAGAGGGAAAGCAGATGTACTCCTGGAAGAGAGTTTTGGGGGCATCAGACAGCCCAGCGGTGTCTGGAATCTCAGAAAGTTCAGTATGGCCAGAGCCCAGGGGAAGGGCTCACCAGATGAGGTTTAGGAATGAGGTCCTTTGGGAGTTCCCTGGTGGCTCAGTAGGTTAGGGATCTGGCATTGTTACTGCCAAGGTTCCATTCCTGGCCTGGGAGCTTCTACATGTCATGGGTGGGGCCAAAAGGGATAAAGCACTTTGGTGGAAACTGCTAGTGGTTCCCCAATAACCCTTACTTAGTTTTAAGGGGAGCCCGTAACTACCCAGTTAGCGACCACCTTCCCAGCGCTCTGGCAACCAGTTATGGCCACAGATCTAAGTTCTGGCCAATAGGAATGTGACTAGAAATGATGGGACCAACCTCTGGTTTTAACATCCTCGGGTAAAACATCTCCTTGCCTTCACGTCCTCTTTCTCCCTGCCCGTGAGTTGAAACACAAAAATTGTGCCGCAGCCATGCTGGTCAACAGCATCCGAGGGAATGAAAGATAACAGATCAGAAGAAATCCCTTCTCTAAATGATACTCGGATCATCCACTAGCTTCCACGGATACCCCAAGGGAGAAAGAAAGCTTTCCCTTTTGCTGGAGTGACTGTTTGATATCTCACACAGCAGTGTAAACTCTCCTCTAATTAATACACCACTGGAAGGTTACTTTCTGGCAAAGACAAAGAGATCACTGCTTCTGGAGGGGTGGCTTTTATAAACAGCAGCTTTCATGAAGTTCTCTTGTAGAAAGTACAACATGGGGCCTTTCTCAAAATCCCAGAAAAGAAAGACATCGTCTGAATGACAATTTTCTGCTAATGACCCCCTTGCTCTCAATGCAGTTTTAGTGTATCTGACATGGGCTGGAGTGTCTAAATATCTCAAGATGATAGGTAAACGTGCTCATTCGGTGACTACGTCTGTCATGGTTTAAGGCAGGCCCACGTGGTGTAATTCCAAAGATCTGTATTCTTAGAGTGGGCCTGGAATCGGCCTGTCATTCAACATTCTGGAATATGATTTTAGCGTGCCCTACTCAGCCTTCAGGGTGGTACAAGCCCTCCGACACTTCATTGGGGTTTGATTGAGAATATTTGTGGGAGCGATTTCCAGGGGACACTTAGGTGACCTGCCTCAGGAGGCTGCGGAGCTGGCTGCAATCTCAGGTCCCGAGGGGAAGGAATCACCAGTGGAAACATCGGGAAAATAGGTCTTCGTGACAGATCATCAATCAGAAGCTCTGACCAGACCTGGCAATGGAAGTGGCCTCGGTCGTCCTCCGAGAGCGGAGGCGTTCACCTCGTCTGAATGCCTGAGACCGCCCCCCGCCTTGACTCTAGGTCATTCACTGACATGTGTGCAGACACTGGGCAACCGGGGGCCGTGGGTCCAGTGTGTTGTGAGGTCTGTCTTCCCAACAGATGGGCTGAGTTCTCTCACTCGGTCTCGCCCCTAAGACTGCATCAGGGCCAAGGGCCCTCTCCCTCCCACCTCTCAGGCTCCTATTCTCAGTCTCTCTTGCTGCTGTGTTGGTTCCCAGTCCTAAAATCTTTCATGGGAACCCCTAAAATCTTTCATCGGGTGGCTCCAAGCTCTTCCACCCTCCCCGGGGCCTCTCCACTCTAAGGTCATGCTGTAGCCACAGACCCTTCAGGAGCACAGGTGCGACCGTGCTGCTGGCCTGCTCCAGCCCTCCCGCGCCTTCCCTGTGCCCAGCTGCTTCTTATCGGACCAGGTCTGCCAACGTCCTACAGCTCCCTTGGTCTCCCTCCTCATCTTCCTTCTCTAGATGGGCAGACGCCTGGCTTCGCCTGCTTTTGTGAGTGGGTGACATGATTTTCTTTGCAAGAGATGAGGGAGGCATTCCGTCCCTCAGGGCGTCTCTGAGCCCAGAGTTCCTGCTCTGCTTCCGTTCGCCTTGCCTCTTGGGGAGCAGCATTTCTGCCCAGTGGATGCTGCCAAAAAGTCCAACAGCTGTCTTCATACATGTAGGTAGCTTCACCATCCGTGGTGCTTGTGCTCTCAGGGTAAGAAATCAGATGGGCTGTGGATGGTTTGTATGATGCACCCAGCCTGTGGCAGGAGAGGCTATTTATTTTTTTTTAATTTGAGGTATAGTTGATTTACAATTGTGTAAGTTTCAGGTATACAGCAAAGTGATTCCATTATGCATATGTGTGTATCTATATTCTTTTCTCTCATAGGTTATTACCAAATATTGAGTAAACAGATGCTCCTTTCACATGTAGTATGATTCTAGAAGCATAAATAAGCCTCTTCCCAACACACACACATCTGATTCCTAAGAATCAAAACATTATTTAGAACACCTCGGACAGCAATAGAGAACAAGAGAGTATTAAATGGGGTGACGCAGTGTCAAAAAAAGAAGCTGGGAGCAAATGCTTTTGAAAGGGAGTTTAAGAAACCAACTTGGAAACTTTGAATATTTAGTTTTGTCAAGAGCTGACCGGGACCCAGGCCAGAGTCGTTTGGATTTAGGTGGCCTGTGTATCAGGGGTTGCAGAGATGCCGAACATTTGTAACAGCCTATGTGAAATCCCTCTAAGGAGTTGGCATTCTTGATCACTCGTCCACTTTCTCCGAATCGCTTGAGAAATGAGGAAGCAAGATATTGAAATGCAAAGAGCATGACGCTGTAAACAAGAAAAATTGGCTTTCGGTCCCAGCTTTCCCATGTACTAGCTGGGTGCCCGCAGATAAGTAGCTTAACTTCCCTGAGCCTCCGTTCACATAATGGCAAACACGGGAACACAAACACCTACGTACCAGCCTATCGTGAGTCTCAACGAGATAAGGACGTTCAATTGTCGGTATTGAAGCAGCACACAGAGGTGATCAATAGATGCTTTATCTCATCTCTTCTAAGCATGAATCTCCTCCCCGTCAAAAGGTGGAAGGACTGTTTGCCTTGTTTCTCACAGGGCTCTCAGGACCTGTCATTGGATAATGTGCATTGAAAGACCGTGGCGCCTTATATCCTTCTGCGTGATGTACGTTACCATTGTTGCTTTGTTCATTATTCCCGTGATTCCTTACAATGATTATTTGTGAGGATCTGAAACTTAACATTCTGTTTTTGAACGGTTAATGATCCTTAGTCGAAGAAATGCAGATCCCTGGTTCAAAGGCAAAGGCAGGTCACTCCTGGCAGCTGCCTAACAGTATCAGAGAGAAGGGAGAAAAGCAGTGACAGAGAAAGGCCTGGCAGTGCCCTGGGAGGCAGCATGGGTGGAGACCTAGTGAGGATGTGGTCTGTGCTGCACAGTCTCTGGCTCTCGGATGGTAGGAGAAAGCTCAGAGCTGCTTTGCTGAAACAGGGTGTTGGTGAGGTCACGATACGGTGTCAGTCTTACATGACGGGAACCACAGTCTACTGAACTTCTACCCCACCTCAAAACGCAGCTCAAGCACCCACTGTCTTACGTGGGTTTGGCTTCTTCTCCTCTGTGCTCTTATGACACCCCGTAATTCCCTCTGCGCATGCAGCTACCATACTGCCTTACGCTCTACCTGTCAACCCAGCCAGCCAGCCAGCCATCGTTCGATAAATAGCTATTGCATGTCTCTCACGGACTGGGCACTGTGCTAAGTACAGAAGTTATCCAGGTGGTTCATTCACCTGTTTCTTCCACTAGACTGAGTGAGAGTCCTGTGACTTTTTTTTTTTTTTTTTTTTTTTGTCTTTTTGCCATTTTCTGGGCCACTCCCGCGGCATATTGGAGGTTCCCAGGCTTGGGGTCGAATCAGAGCTGTAGCCACCAGCCTACACCACAGCCACAGCAATGCAGGATCCGAGCCACATCTGCAACCTACACCACAGCTCACGGCAACACCGGATCCTTCACCCACAGAGCAAGGCCAGGGATGGAACCCGCAACCTCATGGTTCCTAGTCGGATTTGTTAACCACTGCGCCACGACGGGAACTCCCCTGTGACCCTTTTTAATTCTTGCCTATATCCTTGAGGCCTGGCCCAGGGCCGGGTACATGATAGACACTCAGGAGTCGGTATAGCGTGGTGACTAAGAGCATGCCAAGTCCTGTATTAGTTGCTTAAGCCTTGAGCCTCATTCTCCTCACCTGTTACACTAAACCTACCCCTATGTTTACTCTGGGGATAAAAATAAGATACATAAAGCACTTGGAAAGGTACCTGGGATGGAGTTAGCGCTATATAAATAATCAATCACTCCGACTTACGCTCTCAGGCGGAAGAGCCAGCCTGTCACCATGGATGAGGGGCTCAGGCTTCCTTTCCCCTCCTCTTCTCATCCGTCCCCTCCTGCCCCTGTGACCACACACACATACGGAAGCATCTCCTGGGATAAAGAATTTGCTAAGATCTCTGACAGGCCTCCCCAGTTCCAGATGTCCTCTGTCCAATTTTTAGCAACTTTGTCCCTCTTTCTGTTCGCACATCAAGGAGCGTCCCAAGGGGCCAAACCCACAGCCGAGCACAGAACACTCTAGAAGCAACGCGGGAACTGTCTGACCACGAACCATGCCCTTTTCCCCGGGATCAATGTTCCCTTCTCATAACCGCTGATCAAATTAAGACGACAACGTGAGCAAAGGCAGAGAGGGCAGAAGGGAAAGCTTAGGGTGCAGAGAATTCTTCTCCCCATCCCCTGCCCCGCCACCAGCTAACCACACGGGGCTAAAATAAAATTAAAGGGAAAGAGAAAGAAAGGGGCCAAACTGATTAGGTGCTGGTATGCAGTTTAGAAAATCAGTTTAACAGAAGTTAAAAAAAAAAAAAAAAGTGCTGTGGAGGTTCCTGCAATTGGATTTTAAAAGTCATCTCTTGTGCTCAAACCTTCTTTGTCACTCTGCTGCCTCTGTCCCTCTGTCCTGCCTCCACGTCATCCCAGTGTGGGGCCAGTTGTCTCTGAACCGTGTTCCCCATCTCCGTGGCCAGTCACTGTGACGCTCCGCTAGGGACCGTCACCAGGAAGAATATTAATAAAAACACGGGTACGGCGTCAGTGAAACCTGGGCTCATTTCTAGATCCGTGCCCTCTGAGTTCTGTGGCTCTGAGCAAGTTTGCAAACTTCTCCGAGCGTGTTTCCCATCTGTAAAATGGGTATAACAGCCCCTCCTTCACAAGGCAGCTGTGGAGATTGCACAGGCTTTGTCCATTGCTCGGCATACAATAGGTGGTCACAGTTGAGCGTTCCTTTCCCTTTGACTCCCGAAGATGCTACTTTTGTTTTTGTTTTGATTCCCATTAACAGTGTAGCTCTTTCAGCTGTGCTCAGTTATTTGCTCCCAAATGGGTTTCAGATTTCTTTTTTTTTTTTTTCCCCGGAATACAGGCTTTGATAGAGGAGAGAGTGGGCAGGCGGAATGGGATGGATACAGAGTAACCATGGAATCGGGGGGGGGGGGGGGAAGACAAGTCTGGACTATGGAAGGAAGGATTACAGAATCACGAGACCAGGAGCCCAAGGCCACCACGTCTCCTTTTAAAATTTCTCAATCCTGCCCTTTCCTCCCTTCCTCTTTTCCTCTCTTCCTCCCTCCCTCCCTTTTCTCCCTCCCTTCTTTTTTTTTTCTGATCCTTTTAAATATTGATGTTCCAGATCACAGCGGCCATATCATACAAGGACGTGAGGAATTTTAAAAAGTGATCTGTCGCCTAAATACAAGATTAAAAGTGTCCTGGCATTACGGGATTTTGCAGCTGTGGGTAGAACCATGACTTAAAGCCTCGGCTATTCTTCTGCTTCTTGTCTCTTTGGGCAACTTTCACATGCCAGAAGGAGAAACATGCGCGTGCGCACACACATACACACACACTTACACACACGTGCATGCAAACAATGTATGACTATTTATTAAACTCTTACTATATACCCTGCATATACTATATACTAAGCAGCTCGTGCACATTATAACTTAATTCTCAAAACCCACGTATAAATTAGGTTTATTTCAATTAAGATTTTAGAAATCCAATTCAAACAATCCAGTATACAAAGGAGAATTTGTTGACTTTTAGAACCAACGAGTCTAGAGCTACAGCAGGATCCAGGGACTTAATTGTCTTTCTCCGTCTCCTGTCTCTGACTGTCTCCATCAGGGTCATGCTTGGACAGGCTTCACCAAGGCTTCCTGCAGCTTCAGGTCTAATTTCCACCAAGGCTTCCAGCAGTTTTGGGTCTAATTTCCACCGGCTCAGTTACTCCAGTGCCCAGAGATCATTTCCCCTCATAATTCCCTAAAATATCTTCAGTGACAGTCTCATGGGCCCAGCCCGTGTCACATGCATGACCTTGAAACAGCTCCATGGCCAGTGGTTGCACAGGGGTCTGAAAGTCCAAGGACACCTCCCGCGTCCTCTCTCAAGAGCCGGAGGCAGGGTCACCCTGTGAAGCCACGTGCCTTAAGGGTGGAATGTGTGCTCCTCCAAAGATAACTGAGGTCCCGTCACCGAGAGGGTAGAAATGGTGGAATAAGAGAGGTGCCCTGGAATATTCCAGAAAGTGACTATTACTGTCCTTGTTCTACAAATAAAGAGATTGTGGGTTAAAGAGATGAGTGACCTCCGGCGAATGGCGGAGCCAGGACCTGAGCTGACATCTGCCACCACTTTCAGGGCTCCTCTCATCCAGGGCTCTGGTCCAAAACCGGAGGTTGATTCTGAGTGAAGCAGGCAAGTGTTAGATGGTTCCTCGATGGAGAAAACTCATTTTTGTTTGTTTTAAAATCAATATCAAATGAATGTTCTTTCCCAGTTCACTCTGTTCAATCCATCTCACTCTCCTTCTTCCTCCTGGACAGTGAATGCTTCTTCCTACCTCCACTTCTTCCCAAGCAGAGCCTCCACGTAAATCAGTTATTTTTTTCTTTTTTCTTTTCAGGGTCGCACCCTCAGCACATGGAAATTCCTGGCCTAGGGGTCGATTTAGAGCTGTAGCTGTCGGTCTACACCACAGTCCTGGCAACACAGGATCCAAGCCATGTCTGTGATCTACACCAGAGCTCACAGCAATGCCAGCTCCTTAACCCACTGAGTGAGGCTAGGAACCGAACCCGCACCCTCATGGATACTAGTCAGGTTCTTAACCTGCTTAGTCACAATATGAACTCCTAAATAAATTCTCATTAGTAAATTTGGGGGCATATTTAATCTGCTTCCAGCTTAAAAAAAAAAAAGGAAAGAAAAGCAAGAATTTCTCAGCAGTGTCAGCCTCATCAAACTGAAAAGTGTGGAAATCTTAGTGTGGCAGCCAGGGGTCCAAAGTGGGGATGGATTTTTTTTTTTTAATTTATTTCTACATTTGTGTTAAGGTCAGTGTATTCATTTCACAGTAGGGAAGGATGAATTTTGACATTTTTATAAGGGTGATTGATTGGTTTGTGTCCATTTGTGAGACTCGACATGGCAAGAGGCCATGGCTAATGGAAGAGAAAGAAAAAAGAAAAAGAAAAAAAACCAAACAACTACTTTTGTCAGAAGTCTGCCTGTCACCGTTTTGGAAGCTGCCCAGAAATGTTGAACGTGGACACAGATCTGAGCAGAAGATAGAAAAGTGTTCAACACACATTAATTAAAGTGCAAAGGGAAGGTGACTGACAAATATTTAATTTGAAATATGCATCCCAGCTGCCCTGAGCAAGACTTACCCATCTCCCTGCAGCCCCCTGCTTTTTGCTGACCAAGCCTCTGTGTTGGTCCCACAGAGGAGTGACCACCCCACCAAAGGGCCCTTCTTCCTGGAAGCCTCTTGCCCACACTTCATGTCTCCATTGGAGGTTCAGTTTATGGGGACCTTGGAGCATAGGAAGCTTCCCGAGCCCCAGACTAACGCCAGCATCTCGCCTAACCTTTGACCTCCACATGATTAGAATCAGAGTAGCTCCTCCCTCAATCATTGTCCTCTTGGCTAGATCCTGACTTTGACGAGTTGGTGAGACCAAAGAGCACACGCATCTGTCCCTCGTTGTAGCTCATGTGCCAAGCATAGGGCAGAACATTGATAGCAGGTGTTACCAGCGTTGGTTAAATGAATGAATGATTGGCCCTTAAGCCATTTCAGTTGCTGCCTTTTGCACTGTAGCAAAGAGCTATGCTCTCATTTTGGAGAGACATGCCCCAGCTAATTTTACTCAACCACCCTCCTGAACCGTGGATATTAGTCCCTTGGAGTTCCCGTCGTGGCACAGTGGTTAACGAATCTGACTAGGAACCAGGAGGTTGCAGGTTCGATCCCTGGCCTTGCTTAGTGGGTTAAGAATCTGGCGTTGCTGTGGCTGTGGTGTAGGCCGGCAGCAGCGACAGCTCCAATTAGACCCCTGGCCTGGGAACGTCCATATGCCATGGGAGTGGCCCTAGAAAAGGCAAAAAGACAAAAAAAAAAAGTAGCCCCTTATGAAATAGATGTAAGTTTTGGACAGCCCACAGAACCACGAGTAAAGTGTTGCAGGAGTGCTTCTTGGCTGGTTAGGGCATTGCTCAGGAATACGCAGAAGCAATGAGGTTAGCCTGGCATGTTGTCATATTTCTGCTCTGAACACCCAACTCCTTTCCTTCTCACCAAGAATGAGAGCGAGCTTCATCTAAATTATAATGTTTATAGCTGATGGATAGGGAGTCATAAACATTTAACTGGAAAGCATTTCTCTGTAAAAACACAACTCTTCCTTGG
Source organism: Sus scrofa (assembly GCF_054392235.1). Taxonomy (NCBI): domain Eukaryota; kingdom Metazoa; phylum Chordata; class Mammalia; order Artiodactyla; family Suidae; genus Sus; species Sus scrofa. Next base: position 93,344,145 of record NC_139387.1, on the reverse strand, counting down.
TGACGTCACATTTTTCTGTGATGACCTCACCTCCTGTTTAACCACACTGACGCTTCCATGTTGACTCCAGACCTGTTTATTCCCGTGAGTTCTTGCACTTTTGGCTTTGTGTTAGAGCGTGTGAAGTCAGAGATCTCTGTGTGGACGTCAGGGTTGGTCCCTCCAGAGCCCTCAAGCTGAGCTTTCTAATGGTGATGGCCGGGGTTTGAGCAGTCCATGATGCCTTGCTAGTCCCATGGGGCCTGGAGGTGAAAGTCCTGTGGTTCGGTTGACACCCCTGCCCCCACCACAGACAGTCCCTGGAATAGTAAGTTACATTGTTCAGGGATTCCCTGGGGTCAATAATACCCAGAAGGGTAACCTCAATTTTCTCGTTTGGGGTTCAGCTTGCATGCTCTCATACAGGGTTGGATATTTACTCATGGATATTCCCAGTCTGTCTGTCCCCTTTCCACTCTCTCCCTCCCCTCAAAAATTCCAGTGTTAGGGTCAGATTTTTTTCCTCCTCTGTTCTAAAAATTCCCAGGGTGGTTCTTTGGTTTCTGTGTTGCAGAATCTGAAGGGAGGGTAGAGTAGGAAATGTCTAATCTAGGAGTTCCCATCATGGCTCAGTGGTTAGCAAATCTGACTAATATCCGTGAGGACGTGGGTTCCATACCTGGCCTCGCTCAGTGGGTTAAGAATCCGGCATTGCTGTGAGCTGTGGTGTAGGTCGCAGATGCAGCTCAGATCCCATGTCACTGTGGCTGTGGTGTAGGCTGGCGGCTGCAGCTCCGATTCCATCCCTAGCCTGGGAACCTCCATAGGCCAAGGGAGTGGCCCTAAAAAGACAAAAGAAAAGAAAAAATCTAATCCAGGAAGTGGTTTTGCAGTAAAATGGGCCTGATCAAAGTGCAGGCCTCAGGGCCACCCGGTGAGTTGAAGGGGCAGGAGGAGTAGGATGCACAGAGAGCCCATTCCTGCCTTCACACCTGCCACACAGTGTGGATCGCAGGTGCAAGGAGAGTGAAATGGCATGAGGAGGAAATGAGTTAGAATTCCCAGATGGCACAGGCTGTTAGAAAAGTGGGTGATGACTAAGGTTGCTGATAGCCGTTTCCGTGAATTATCTGCAGCCGTCTGCTCTAGCATTTTCAAGAGGCTTGAGGATGATTGGAAATTCTACCACCTTCCTCTGCTTAGAGCTCTGCAAGTAGGTCAGGCCCAAACAAGCAGACGGGCCAGAGCCCTTCTGCAACTTTCCACACGTCGCCAAAATAAACGGGCTTCCTCTATGCCTGGTTTCAGGCCCCTTCGTAAGGCTCCTTCCCCTTGATTTTAATACCCTCTGATCCAAGTCCCTCATCCCATCCCTTCCCATTTGAACTTGACGTTCACGTCTAGACTAAGCTGACTATGGAATCCACCACTGGGGGTGAATGGCCCTCTGGGAAGCTTCTCTTACTTTCCCTTGTGGTAGAAGGCTTATCACCCAGGATCAGACGGCTGCTGACTGGCCAAGGGATCCGTAGCTGACTCTGCCCTCAGAGCAGAGTTGAAAAAGTTTCACTCCGCCATCCAGAAGCATCACCTAGAACGAAGTGCGTCTCCAGGGCACAACACACCTGGGCCTTTTCCTAACTTTGCCCTTTTCAAAATTCGAAGGATAGCTAATCACATACACATTTTCCAAAAATTTAGCCAGCCCCACTCCTGTGTTCTTCAATAGCACAGCTCTTCCTCCTTCTCCAAACCCGATTTATTCCTTCGTGTTTCACCTGTAAACTTGGAGTCTGCCATTCTGCCTTCTTCCCAGAAGCTCTGCGTCAGGCAGAGGGGCAGAACCAACCAGCGGAGAAGCTACTCTTTCCCAGGCTCAGCAACTAGCACCGTATTAACACACAATAGGTGCCCAATACGTATTTATTGAATGAATGGTTCTGCTTCAGAGACCCCTGGAACTGGGTTCTCACAGTATGGGCAGGAGGGTGGGTTAAGTTATCGAATCAACCTACTTAAAAATTGCTCAGCTGTCTCACATGGGGTTTCATGTATTCGAACAACAGGATCTGCCCAGGCTTCAGGACAACATCCAGGGCCATGGTCTGGTCTTTATACCTCTTTCAGATGGATAACGAACTTGAGTTTGGTTAAGAGGTTGGTTCCAATCTGGTTCCAATTTGGTCCCAATCGGTTCTATTCCATTTTACTTGTGTGAGTTTAGGGAGGTGGTTCAACCTCCCAGGCTTTCATCTAGCCCATCTGAAAAGTGGGGATAATAACGGCTTCCTCCTCGAGTTATAATGAGAATAAAATGAGATAAGAAAGCCTGGCACGTGTTGAATATTCAATAAATGGTCCCTGCTGGTATTGATTGATTCACTGAAGAGTCTGCTCTGGAAAAGTCAAAGTTTTGGATTCACTTGAAAGAGAAACAAAAATCCATTTTTATTTTTATCACAAGACGGTTGCTCCAGCCTCCCTCTGCAACTTACCTATCCTTCATTGCAAAAGTCTCGCTGTTGGAAAATTTAGGCTCACCTTACCTAGGCAGGGGCTAATTCCCTCCATAGAAAATAATTTCTCAAAATTCTGGGCAGAATAACTCCTCACATGCTTGGTGGTCATTCGTCGACATGAAGCTCCACATGGTAAATTTTTCATTTGCGCTAACACGTTCGTTGTTTTCCCAGGTATAAGGGAAATAGCTCCATGGCCACGCGCCCTGCATCCTGGGCCATTGCCCGTGGAGGAAAACTATCACTAATTAGCACCTTTGTGCGAGCCTGTGGAAGGGCTGGTTTTTTGGTTTTGTTTTTTTTCCTCCTCCCACTTTCATCCCTTTGGCAAACATCCCTGGAAAGCTAGTCATAAATGCTAATGAAATCGCCATTTCTGTTGGACGATGCAATCCCAGAACATTAGAAAGCTCAAAAACTCCCTTTTCTGTGTAGTACATTGTTGTGTATGTTAATATGCCTTTGAGACTGGCTTTTTTAAATATATACTTTAGTATCTATTTAAAGAGCATTTGTCCAAAAGTAAAGCACAGCCTATCCCGCTTCCCCCTTCTGCAGCATCGGCAGGGAAAGCGCATCCTGACCCCGGCGTGGGAAGAGTACGTCACCTTTATCGTTCGAGCTTCAGGGTGATCTGGTCATGAGAACTACATAAACACCTAGGTGGGTGGTTACCAACCGTCACTCTTTCGAGAGGGATGAAAATATGGGTCCCAGGAGTTCCCCTGGTGGCTCAGGGGTAACGAACCCAAATCGTATCCATGAGGATGCGGGTTCGATCCCTGTCTTCACTCAGAGAATTAAGGATCCCGCCCTGCCGTGAGCTGTGGTGTAGGTCGCAGATGCGGCTTGGATCCCACTTTGCTGTGGCGGTGTTTGAGGCCGGCAGCTGCAGTTCCAGTTAGACTCCTAGCCTGGGACCTGAACTTCCATATAACATGGGTGCATCCCTAAAAAGACAAATGCATATATACATTCATATATACATATATGAATCCCTACAAGAATATGATATAGCTGTTTCAAGAGATGCGCTTTCTTAGAGCTCTGGCTTTCGTAGGATGCAGCACCTATCAAACCCCGAAAACTGAACAGCGGGAGCAATCAGAGTCAGAGCCGCAACATTTTGCCTTTCACCGAAGCTTCTCGATAAGCAAGTCCATCTGCTTTCTGATCCTGGCAAAAACGTCAGGGTGTCAGGCCTACGGTCTACACACGCGTGCTTAGATTCCACGTGAGGCCACGTGGAGGAGAAGCCAGCCAGGTGCCCTAGTTAGTGGGTGACGTGCACCCTGGCTGAGCACCCTCTGGAGAGGGGGGTGGTCTTGGTTGTTTCTCCATCATTTCCCATTCCGGCTCGCCGGTCCGTTTTCAGCACCCTGTCCTTCTTTCCCCCACGCAGCCCTACCCCTCACTTTATCTGCGATTTCACACTGGTGTCTGAGGCTTCGCTATAGAGTTTTGGGTCTTGACAGTGTTTCCCATCACAGTGTGAGAATTTTCTATTTTCCCAGGCCCTAGAGATCAGCTCTGTCTTTTGTGAGAAGGAGGCTTTCAAAAGACAGCTCAAGTGGATAAGAGCAGCGGCCGGCTCGCCAAGGAGGAGGCCGCGCATGAGCTGCCAAGCGCGGCATTAGCCCTGCTCCGGCTCAGCGCTGGAAGAGCTTGCTCTGAGGGGGTTGGCTTAAGCCTACAGAAATACAAAGACTTTTCAACTGTACCTGTCCCCGGATGGGCCGGAGTTATCATTCAGAGAGCACAGGAGGACCCAGCCAGGAGGAACACCAGCAAAACTTATTTTAATTGGGCAGCAGAGGCCCGCAGCCCAGCGGCTTTCACAAGGTCAGAAATACACAGCCCTGACTTTCCTGGCCCTCTGTTATTTCCTTGGTTTATTTCTATTTTCTTTTTAAGATTTTTTTTTATTACTGTTGATTTACAATGTTCTGTTGATTTCCGCTGTCCAGCCAAGTGACCCAGTTATTCATATACATAAATACACACACACACACACACACGTTCTTTTTCTCACCTTCTCCTCCATCATGTTCCATCCCAAGTGACTAGATATAGAGTTCCCTGTGCTGTACAGCAGGATCTCATTGCTTATCCACTCCACATGCAATAGTCTGCATCTACGAACCCCCAACTCCCAGTCCACCCCGCTCCCTCCCCGCCCCCCTTGGCAACCACAGGTCTGTTCTCCAAGTCCACGAGTTCGTTTCTGGTCTGTAGACAGGGTCATTTGTGCCATATACTAGATTCCAGAGATAAGCGATGTCATGTGGTGTTTGTATTTACATTTTCAATAACACCATCAGTGGTAACTTGAACCCTTTTCTCTTTGAGTCCACGATGCCAGGAGCAGATTTCTGAGCAAGAGCTTTTACATTTCAGACAAGAAGATTGCTGTCCAGGTTCAGCAAAGAGAATGTTGTCATGCGTGTAATACAAGAGAAGACGATTGTGCAAAATCAGTATCTCCTTTAACACAAATTACGCTAATTAGGTCGGGACAATGGAAGGACTGATCTGTGAAGAAGCGAGCTGACTTGTTGCAACACTTATTTATTCTTTCAAAATAATCTTCCATCAGGTGAGTCAAGACATTTTGGAAGCTCTTCCCGACATCCCAGAGCTGACTTCCCTTTCCTCCTCGGCTTTTTGAGCTGCAGCAGAAAGACTAAGAGATTGCGTGAAGATTATTAGGGGCAGCCTAGGAAGTGGAAGCTGGCATTAATATGAGCTCAGACTGGCCCTTAATGTCACCTATGAGACAGTGTGGAGACGTGAAAACTAGAGGCATTTCTTGCTGGTTCTGTGGGAAGCAATGCATGGAAGGAACGTTGGTGTTACTTTGGCTTAAGTTTCAGTAACATTAATCTTCATTCCGTTATGCTGAAATCAGAAAGCAAACACAAATGCCTCCATCAGAAGCATTACTTTCTACACAATAACGTTTTGGAATAAAATCTTGGTGTCGGTGGAGACTTATTTCCACATATTAGAGAGGTTTTGACTTTTTGCTGTAAGAAACAATCCCATATATGTAATTAAAAATGCAAAAAGATAGTCTCAACAGAAGACATCCTAGCTACTCGATCACAAAGACAAACCTAATGAAAATGATATTAATGTTGAAGCCTGTAGCAGTATTCATAGCTCCGCTCTCCAGTGGGAACAATAAGTGTGCTTTTATCAGGAGCCATAGGATGCTCAAACATTTAATGTTCTCCAAAATCTAAAGGGAAATAACGCACGACAGGCTCTTGGCGTGATGGTTTGGCTGATAGGATGAAGTGTTAGCCTGACTGTGGCTGGTGGAAGCAGAAGAGGCTCCAGCATGGATGCGAAGAGTGCCAGGTGCTTGATTTTGGTCCAGAGGAGCAAAAGGAGAGTAAGAGAGGGATGGGAGATGGGAAGAAGGCAACACGCTGTCAGCACATGTTTGTACGTGCTTGCGGAGAAGGTGAGCAGCTTCTGAAATGGCCCCTAATTGTCTCCCCCTCCTGGTGTTCATGCCCTTGTGTAATCGCCTCCCTGTGAGAGCAGTGACTTAATTATAACGAATTGAATACGGCAGAAAGGACAGGATGTTACCTTCAAGATTCGTTTACAGAGAGATGCTGACTTCTGTCCCATTTGCCTTCTCTCTCTGGTACCGCCTGCTCGTTTGCTCTGATGAAGCCACTGCCATGTTGGGAGATGCTCTTTGCAGTGTCTCAAGTGCCCAGGAACGGAAGGGGGCCTCCAGCCAACAGCGTGGCAGGAACTGAGGCTCTCCGGCCAGCAACCCGCGAGGAACCGAATCCTGCCAACCGTCAAGCCTGCTTGGAAGCAGCTCCTTCCCCGGTAGAGCCTTGAGGTGACTACACCTCGGGCCGACACTTTGATCATCGCCTGTGAGAGGTCCTGAGCCAGAGGACCCGGCTCAGCTGCACCTGCATTCCAGGTGTATCTCACAGACTCTATGAAATAATATGTGTTGCTCTAAGCCTCTGAGTTTGGCGGTAATTTTTTTTACTTGTATTGATCACACAGCAATCGATAATGAATGTGGTGCAAAACTGAAATTTTGTATCAAATCAGGCATCACTTCTGAACTGGCTCAAGCCTCGTTATTCCTCTTTGCATAGGATGAGAACAGCAATCTTGTCTATGCCTGGGTATATATACATTTTCCTTTTTTTTTTTTTTTTTCCCAGCTACTCTTAGGCACTCCAGTTGCTTAGGGTCTGATTCTGATTCTCGTGGTGCTAGATTTGATCCCTCAGATCCTCTGGGGCTTTCTGGTGGCCAATAGGCCAGTGCTCATGTGGTTACCAGGATGGAGAACAGTTATGGCAGATGGGAAAGCATCTCGCTCCCCGAGTTCGCAAGAAGCGGACTGCAGAGCCACAGCGGCAAACGCATCAGGCCTGATGCATGGAGTTCCGTCCTACAGCTGACACCTCTCTGACAGCTGTGTATCTCGTGCACCAATGGGAAGGCACCGTGCCAGGCCTTTGAGGGATGCCAAAATAAATAAAACAGTTCCTGCTGTCTAAGAATGCCCGGAATAATCAGGGAGACAGACATATCTGTGAATAATTCTACTTTGAAGGTGGAGCAAACATCTGAGTGAAGTTACTCCCTGGCTTCTTTGAAGGAAATGATTTAAGAGAGAGGAAGTTTGGGGAAGTTCATGTCTTCGGACTCTGTGAACTTGGGACCGCCAACCGAAGTGATTTTTCCTGATGGAACTTTCCATTTTCTGAGAGAAGATGAAACGGAGGGGGTTCAAATTTGACATGTTGTCTCACGGCTGACACGGGGTGGCTTGGGCCGTGCTGACGCGATGATCCCCGGGGAACCTCCAGAAAACCTAATCAAAGGCCCGAGCTGGTGGGTGGTGGGTGTAGCTTGAGGCAGGAGATCGAACGGGAGTTAACTCTTGCCCTGATAGCGTGTGATCTGCGAGCTGACTTAACAAATGCCCTCTTGCTCCCATTTTTAGCAGTTGGGTGAAAGCCCCAAGAAAAATGCCCTGGGCTGTGGTTCCTGGAGCACAAAGAAACAGAGTTCAGTATCAGGGGAGCCCAACTTCCCTGATATTACATTGTTTCTCTTCTTGCAGGAGGCAGAGCAGGGACAATGAGCTTCGGCTGTAAATTCCCACAGGTTTACAGGAGAAGAAGAGGGAGAGCAGAGGAGCAAGGGTGCCCTCCTGGCCCTTTCCCGAGGCCGTGTGCCCTAAGGAGAAGGACTACTCCTCTCACGGGTGGCATCACAGGTGTCGGTTGGACCCCACTTACTAGCGGTCGGTTTGCCTCCTGTCAAACGGTCATGCGTGCACCTCAGGCCCTCTTCCTCGTTGCCATTTGGCTGTGTGGCTGAGGCTGAGGTGGGGAGAGGTTTGGAGCCAAGATCTGCCACAGGGAATCTCTACTGTCTCGCTGCTGTGTTTTCTTCTCACGACCGACTCGGGAGTGATTTACGGAGACTCAGTAGAGAAAGGCCTGCCTTCGTCTCAGGGACGAACCCACAAGCGCCAACCAAGCATTAGCAGAGCCCTGGATTGAGGCTGTGGCCCAGCTGGTCACGGACACCTTCTTTCCCATTTGGTTATTGGTCCCTGCGTGTGTATGAATACACGTGTATTCCTTCAGAAGTTCAGATTTGCTGTCATAAAGTTGTACAGCGCTGTGGTACTTTCGGGGGTAAAGACATTAATTTTGATGAGAAAATCTAGGGAAACTTCATGGAGCTATGAAGTGATTCTTGAAGAATGGATAAGAATTTGGTTAAGCGGATATGAAAGGTCGGGGCATGCCAACCTGTTCCAAGTTCAGGAAGCTAGCTCTGCTGCCTCCCCGGGGAAGGCATTAAAGCTAGAGGCCTTAGGAGACCGTTGTTGTGGTTCTGAGATGAACCTTACAAAATACTATAAAGAGTAACATCTGCAGAGAGTGTGGTAGCATCAGGAGTGGTATAGATTGAGTTATTTTTTAATAGGGGATATCTTAGCAACATCTCAAACTCGTGGTTTTAAGCGAGATCTTAAGCTAGAAGAACATGAACTGTGTTGAAAGCATTGTGTCCAACAAAGAAACATGATCAAAAGGAAATGAAATGCTTCGGAACCTCCTTTGAGGAGGCTTATGTATAACCTGTTTTACAGAAAATACCCAGATGTTCAAAATGATTGAAAAAAGCTTCTGAAAAATTTGCCTCAGAAGTGCAAATACATGTGATTCTTCCATCACCCATTTCGGATTGGTGAGCGAAGGGGAATGGAATGGACTGAAATGCCCATTGCTCCAGGGCATAGACATGTACCCTGAATGGATAAGCATATTTATTTTCATTCCTGGGCACTGCACTTGCCTACAAATATCCCATAAGAATCTTACATCTAGTGTGTGTCGTCCAGGAGAAGTAGGTTCTGCACAACTTTAATGAAATGAGGTGCATCTGTTGGTGGAAAGAAGTGGGTTGTTTGTCTCCACTGGGAGAAGAGGACTGTGAAGTGAAATGTATATAGGAGTTCCCGTTATGGCTCAGTGGTTAATGAATCCAACTAGGAACCATGAGGTTTCGGGTTCAATCCCTGCCCTTGCTCAGTGGGTTAAGGATCTGGCGTTGCCGTGAGCTGTGATAAAGGTCGCAGACGCGGCTCGGATCCCGAGTTGCTGTGGCTATGGTGTAGGCCAGCAGCTACAGCTCTGATTCGACCCCTAGCCTGGGAACGTCCATATGCCGCGGAAGTGGCCCAAGAAAAGGCAAAAAGACCAAAAAAAAAAAAAAAAGAAAGAAACTATATAAAAGTGATTTAGGACATTCCCTTAGTAAGAGATGAAGTTTAGAAAAAACTAGAAGCCAGATATGAGCAGATTTAATGGCCAGACTGAGGATTTTGGTAGAAGTCTTGGTGACAGATGGTTATCACACTTAGAATACCAAGTGGTTGCTTTTGCATGAAGTCTGAAGGATGTACGAAGATTTGCACTTGAACTAAGAACATCATGTTTGAAATGGACCATTTCTTTGTGTAGGCGATAAACTCTCTTAAGCACAACTACCTTAGAAAAGCTAACATATGAAGCTGGCCTTCGATCATTCCCACTTACATTGGTGTGATAATGTAATGCTTTTCTTCTGAGATCGATGTCTCCAAGGTCCAAAGTTTCCAGAAACCAGGAGAGGTCTGAGCAGAAACTTAGAAGTTGAGGGTACTGCCCAAGAGGGACATTCTGAGTGGGTTATCTCAGGAAGGCATATTCCATGAAGAGAGGAATGATGGATGAGACTGGACAGAGGTGGATAAGAAAGTTAAAGAAAAGTGGAAGTGGGAGATAAACCAAAGCTAGTTTAAAAAAAAAAAAAAAAAAAAGTAACAAAAGATTCTCTATTGGAGGAACACATAGGAAGCAAGAGCCAAGAGGCTTCTCCTCTTAGAATCATGGTTCTGAAAGAAAAGCCAACATGGGTGTTGCTAGTTGGCTTGTGTTCCTTGATAACCATGATAAGCAACAGAGGAGTTGTTATCTCAGAGCAGGGCAGGCCAAGAGACTTATAGACAGTATTGGACCTGGCTGGAAAGTCAGCACAGAATAACCATGTAAAAAAAAAGAAAAAAAAAAAGGTGCTACATCTGGGGCTTCTGTGAGTATCGTACAGTGGTCAGCAAAGTTTTTCTTTAAAAGTCCACGTATTTAAACAGTTTTGTGGGCCATATGGTCCCTGCTACAAATAATAAATTCTGTTATTATCGCATGAAAGCAGCCATAGACAACAACAACAAATGAGTGTGTTTGTATTCTGATAAAATTTAATCTACAAAAAATAGGCTATGGGCTAGACTTGGCCTATGGGCCAGAGTCTGCCCACCCTGGCATAGATCAAAGTCTATTGCTGGTATAGTACATTTTTTTAAAAAAAGCAACCAGGGCTAGGTTCAGCATATCCTGGCTAACAAGTAGTTATAGGGAAGGTAAAGAGTCCGGCATCAGGATCTCGGTATCAGAACTGGGCAGGATGGCCCCGACAGCTACTCTGTCTGTCCTTGGGGAGGACTCCTTGTTCAGAGTTCAGACAGGCCAGGAGAAGCTGGGTGAGGATGGAGACCATGGGGGAAATCTCAAGAACACACAGTGGCTGTTAATGAGATGAAAGGACAAATTTGGTTCAAAACAAAAACGGGAGTTTCCATCGTGGCTCTGTGGAAATGAATCTGACTGGCATCCATGAGGGCACAGGTTCAATCCCTGGCCTTGCTCTGTGGGTTAAGGATTGGGCGTTGCTGTGAGCTGTGGTGTAGGTCGCAGATGCAGCTCTCATCCCGTGTTGCTGTGGCTGTGGTGTAGGCCGGCAGCTACAGCTCTGATTCGACCCCTAGCCTGGGAACTTCCAAATGCCATGGATGTGGCCCTAAAAAATCCAAACAAACAAACAAACAAAAAGCAACCAACCAACCAAACAAACAAACCAACAAAAAAACAAACAAAAAAAAAACCACCACAAAAAAGTAGCATAGAAACCAATGAACCATATGGATCTAATGTTAGGCATCCTTCCCTATGGACAGGTAGGGCTGGCAGGTATGATGCTGACTGGCTACTACTTCACAGGTGAAATGGCACCTGTGCTGGAGCATCCTGCCCTTTTTAACAGGCAGTGGTTTCTCAGATGTCTCCACCTCCCACAGCCCTGGAGTTCAGCCCCCTCACCAGAAATGTACTGACTGATATTCCACATAGTTAATTTGTTTCTGAATTTATTAAAAAAAAAAAACTCAAAAAGAGCAGTTTGGGTTGGGACATTCCATTTACACTCAGAGAATGAAACTGTAATTCATCTTTTACGCCTTTCTGCCTTGCATGCCAAATAAAAGCCAAATTGTCATTTTCCCTTCAGAACCAAATACCATCTTGAAATTGTTTATTATGGTTTAAAACAATTTTGATTCTAGATGGTTCATCTATCTTGATGAAGCAATGCACATTTAAGAAATTAAAAAGTCAGATTATTTTTTTCTATTGAAATAATTTTCTTTTAGGAAGAACATTGTTTTGTCAAAAATTGGGATGTCTCAACGCTTCTTCTTGTTTTAATAATGATTTTTATTTTTTCCATTATAGTTGATTTACAGTGTCAATGCTTCTTATAATTTTTTAATGTGTTAGGTAACTGCCTAAAATCTGAGTCCTAGTTCTAATTCTGCCACTTATTAACCCATGTAATTTTGGGGAAATTGTCTAAATTTATTTTTATTTAATTTTGTTGCTTCTCTTTTTCATTTTTGGCTCAAAAAAGAGATGCTACTTCTTACTCTGGCTCTCTACTAAGAATCTGAGTCAATATATATAAAAGTATAAGACTCTGGAAGAACAGTAGGTATTACTATTCATCAGTCATTGATTTTTTTCTGATTTTTTAACCAGGAACTATAAAATGGGTGAGGGATATAAAAATGAATAAGACTAGTCTCTTCTCTCCAAATGCTAACTATATTAAATAGTTAACTACAATAGATAATACTTTTACAGCATTAGCTATTTTCTAAAGCAGTCTGCGTATGTTTCATCTAATCTTTATAGAATAAATACAATTGTTGTTCCCATTTTTAGATAAGAAACACAGAGAGGTTAAGCAATTCGCCCGAAGTCACACAGCTAGTGAGTGGTTGAGCCAGGATTCCAACATAGGGTATTCTACTGAATAATAGGACTACAAATACTTCAGGTGATTAGCATTTTGATTTTAAAAAGCAAGTAATCAGGAAATAAAAGTAGGGATGGCCAGAAGTAAGAAATATTTCCCTAAATGTTTTCCATGAAGCCAAGTCCCATAGATGCTCTGTTGAAAAAAAAAAAAAAAAAAAAAGGTTTTGTAGAAATTCCCTGGTGGCCTAGCAGTTAAGGATTCAGCACTGTTACTGTTGTTGCCTGGCTTTGATCCCTTGCCCAGGAACGTCAGCATACCATACCCTGGATATGGCCAAAAAGGGCGGGGGGCGGGGGGCAGGGGATAAAAGTTAGGTTATGCTTAGAAGCCTTGCAGAAAAGATATCTCTTTTTGGTTGGTCCAGTGTTTCCTAAAAGTAATTGTCAGACTCCATTTTTTCAGCAATAGAGGTTTGGTTTTTTTTTTTTTTTTTTTTTTGTCTTTTGTCTTTTGTCCTTTTTTAGGGCTGCACTTGCGGCATATGTAGGTTCCCAGGCGAGGGGTCTAATCAGAGCTGTAGCCGCTGGCCTACACCACAGCCACAGCAATGCCAGATCCGAGCCGCGTCTGCAACCTACACCACAGCTCACGGCAACACTGGATCCTTAACCCACTGAGCTAGGCCAGGGATCGAACCCGAAACCTCAAGGTTCCTAGTCGGGTTCGTTTCCACTGCGTCACGTCGGGAACTCCGAGCAATAGAGTTATAAATGAGTTCTACTGAGTATTGTGTCTCTTGACCCACTGGTGTAGAACTTACCTTTAAAGAAACTTTGCACGGAGTAGGTAGTGATTTGAAACAGCTGAATGAGAATAAGAAAGGGCTCTAACCAGGGGCAAAGTAAGAAATTGCTGAAAAGCTTGTGAGTGCAGCTGGTCTTGAAAACCATCCATTGGTGATCGTGCCAGTTGGCATGGTTATGGGTTATCTGTAGCTGTGCTTGGCAGTCGTAAAGTAGGCGCAGAGAAAGTGGAAGTTTGAATTGATCTAGGATTAAAGACTGGCAAGAAAGATGAAAGAGAAGAAGGGAAGAAATGAATTCTCTATCAATATTTTAAAAGAACAGGCAGACATAATGTTGTTATACTGTTAGGTTTCTTGCACGTTGTACAATATTTAAATCAATAAACCCACAACCTTCAGAAATGTCCTTGTAACTTGACAAAGAAAACAGAGAAACCTGTGCTTATCAATTCTGAGGGCAAGATAACTCTCCCCAAGTTCACTTAGCATCCCTTACGTTCTTGTTGGGGGTCTAAGACTTCCAAAGTTCTGATGCTCAGACACCTCTGCCGTTATTCCCAGTACCTAGTAAATGCAGGGGTTTCCAAGCCATACGCATATCTTGATAAGGAGAGGTTCCAGCCTAACCGGTTGTTATCGCAGACGCTGGGGGCTGGGTAAACAGCCTTGCCCAGTTGTGACTAATGCATAGAAGCTGGCTAAGGAGGGCACTTCACATGGCATCTGAGGAGTGTTGGAGTGTGGCTTTCTGAAAAAGAGAAAGGAGTGGGGCTCAGAAGGCAATGCTACGTTCTGGGCTCTCTCCTGTGCTATTCCAGAAGAAATAGTGGCCTCTCGCAGCAAATGCTGGTTGAGTTACTAAGCAGGGCGCTTCCTAGGGCCGGGGTCCTTATTTTTAGCTCTTCAGGACTCCTCTGCATCCTTAAAATGTATGAAAGTCCCCACAGGGCTTTCGTTTATGTGGATTGTATCTATCAATATGTATTTTATTTGAAATGAAAACTGAGAAACATTTAATATTTATGAATTTATTTTAAAATCGAAATAATAAACCCACATGTGCACATAAATATTTTTGTAAAATATGCATATATTTTCCAAAGTAAAAGAAACTTTCACGCGAAGTGTGTCATTGTTTGCGTTTCTGTGAGCCTCTTTAATGATCGGCTTAATAGAAGACAGACTCTCCCTATGTTTTTCTGCCATCAGTCTGTCATGATCTGTTGTACACATACATATAATTGGAAAAGGGAGAGGCATTTAATTGCTTTTTCAGATAAATGTGAACATTCTTCTGTGAGATCATACCAAAACTCAAAAAGTGGTAGTTTCTTAATGACGAGTTGCAATATTGAACCTGAACCCATGTGAATGAACTCTCGGTACTCTGTTGTATCAAAATTCATTGCTCATTCTCAGACTTTAAATGGATGTTTTATCCAGGCAGGATTTTGTAACATCATCCATTGGCCATTTGGAAAATATCAGTTCACTGAGATGTGCAGATCTTCCAAATGTTCATGTATCTCACGAAACACTATCAAATATCACATTTCCTAATATCACCTTCATCTCGTCAGAAAAGTCAAGTTTTGTAAAGCCGTGAAGCTCACAGTGGCCAATGCAAGTTTTCCAAAATTCTAATTTTTGCTCGAAAGCTCAGATTTTATCCTGGCAAGACAAACTGTCAGTGTGTTCTCTGAAATGACAGGTTCACTTAGGGTGGCCAACCATCCCACTTTGCCCAAGATTGAGGGGCTCGTGGGAACGTACGAGGGTTTCAGCACTAACGCTAGGAAAGTCCTTGGCAAACCTGGACGAGGCGCCCTGGGTTCCTTCACTTTTGAGAAAACATTCATCAAAAACTCAAGTCAGGGTAACCAGAGTTTGCCTGTCAGTCCTACTTTCCAGCAAAACATGGTGTTCCAACACAGAAACGAGTGCGATTTGGGAGTTCTCCTGCGGTGCAGCGGGGTAAGGACCTGGCATTGACAGTGCTGGGGCTCTGGTTACAGATGTGGCTCAGGTTCGAACAGCGTGGCCCAAACCACAAAAGCAACAACAAGCACAAACCTCGTTCCGTTTGTAAATCAACCACGCACGTGCTTTTTCCTCGGATGACCATCCTTCTCTGGCCTGCGGTGGACAGGCTTGGAGACTGCTTCCTCTTTTGTCACACAGAATGTTAAAAAGACACGTACTCAATGGTCAATGTTTAAAAAGATATTAATTTCTACCACTTCGTTATAGGCATTCGCAAATGCAACTGGCATTTTTAAAAAGGAAGCCTGCAGCTGTGACGTCTCTCATAACTGCAGGAGTTTGGTGCCACGGCTTTAATTCACGCTCAGGTGTCAGTAATTGGTCCCACCACGGCTTTTGCACCATGTGGATAAAAGTTAACACAGACAATAAAAAGGCAAACAAGGTCTTAGTATATTATGAAAATAGCTTTGGGCTCACAGACTGCCTAGTCCCGAGGGTCTAGAAACCGTATTTTGAGAAGCTCTGTCCTGGGGCACAAGCCTCACCAGGGGCTCTAAGAATTGGTTCAAGCATCTGCCCCCTTGTGAACCCAGAATCACCATCCTCTTTTCCCACCTCCGAGGATCTTGCCAAGGTTTGGAAAGGTTTTCCTTTTACATCCTCAAAGTACAAAAGCTTCAAATATACCTTCTTTTTCATAACAGAAGACGGACCCTATGCCTACGCTTCTGAATAAAGTCACTTGTAGTGATTCGAAAGCTCTCCATCTTCATCCTTCTAAGAATCTACCTGCTAGACCCCAACATGGTCTCTGGCCCCATCCATCTAAAGAAGAGTGAACAGAAAACAGAAATTTCATCTCCATTGGGTCACAACCCTGCTACATTTTTTCATACACCTTGATATCCTCGTAGTCGCCATCAAGGCGGAAGACTGGCACTGAAAAGAGAATGGGATCATTTTCAAATTAGTCCATTTACTAACTGCTATCATGTGACTAAAGGTCTTAACAGATTTTATTTTTGGCTCTAACCTACACCTGAGGTTTGAGGTTGTTCTTGCCAGTAAGAAACCTCCGTTGGAAGTATAAAAATAAAAATGATAGCTTGTAACCTTGAGGCCTCTGCATAAAAACAAGGCTTTGTAACAGAAAGTAGACTCTGAGCTACTTTTCCTCAAGTCTTAGAGCTGTCCAGGATTCTCATTATCTGGCAGAACACCTTCCATAGGCTGATGAAGAATGAAATAAATGTAGTCAGTGGTGACATTTTGCTCCATTTAGGGTTTGAAATGAGATAGATATATATATGAGACAGATGAAGAGACGTTCATGACAAGATAGGTAGACATATTCCCTGGAGACGTACACTGCTGTTCTTTGGAGTCAGAAACATAAGCCAGAATTATTTTAACTACATAGTTCTACTTTCATTTCATGTGGCATTTTAGAGTTGATTAAACATGTAACATGCACGATCTTATTTCTCTTCACAGCATTTGTAAAGTAGGTATATATTTTCCCTCTCCGTTTGACCAGAGGAGGCCAAAGGCTGGACGATTGGCCCAAGGTGACACCTCAATTAGTATCCTATCTATGTGTGTGGACCCAAAATGCAATATTCATCCAGTGGACAGCAGTGGCTTTATGGAAACCTTGACGGCAGAGAGGAAAAAGTGGGGGTTGAGAAGTTAAACAGAGTAGCCTGAAGTCACTCTTGATCTCTGCCAGCTCCTTGTGCTACTGGAAACCCAGCACCACTCCCCTCTGTTTCTCCCTGGAAAACACTTTTCCCAGAACCCCTTGCTAGGGTGTATCCAGATTAGGTGAAGGGCAGAAGAGAGATGGGCATGGTGCCATCGGTGCTGTAGCAAGAATGAGTGGAGGCGCAGCCTCAGTGGGTCTGAGTTTACAGCTCTCTGCAGGTGGTTTGCAACGCTGCACCGACCTCGGGGCTGTAAAGATCAGTGAGCACCGTGGGCGGTTTCTCATGGTTCCTGCAACTTCCTGACTCTGAAGGCTGATGGGGACCTGAGGACAGCAAAAGTTTTCCTTGCTTGGTCTTTGAAACGCCAGCCCTTATCACGACAGTCTAAACATCGACATTCCCTAAATTCTTTCCTGCTTGAAATACCTGCGAAGCTTATTATTTTCTGAAAAATACCAACTGGTAATTCCTCAGCCCCACAAAAAGGACAATAAGATTTTTTTTTTTTTAAAGCATTAGTCTTTAGGGACAATGAAAATGTAAGTTAAAACAACACAGGGATAGCAATGATTTTGGGGGGAAGATAGAGTTGAGATGATTGAGTTGTGACTGACCCATCAGAGAGGAGAAAACAACTTAACTCTGTGTGGTGGTGAAATGCTGATAAGAAGTAAGCAGATTTAGGCTGTACTGTTGATTCCTGGAAAGTTTCGGATAATTTTGAGGTTGATAACACAGGATGAGTTAGAAATAGGTAGACTGACTGGAAGTCTATAGAAGTATAATTTAGGGGCTGGAACACTTTTTCAATAAAGGGCCAGATAGTAAATACTTTAGGTTTATGCCTCATATGGTCTCTACCACAATTATTTCACGCTACAGTTGTAATGAAAAAGCAACCATAGACAATATTTCAACAATGGATATGCACTGTTCCACTTTACTTACAAGCCCAGGTGGCAAGTCAAATTGTCTGTAGACCACAGTTTGCGGACCTGTTTGGATCATTAGACTCTTTAATCAACTTGCAGAGGTCTTCCCTTCCAGAATAAGACAAAAGTTGACTCTCTGGAAAGGCTGAAATAAAGAGATTCTATCCGTGGGGACACCAGACACAGCTAGGGTGTGGATATGGAGTAAAGAATCATACAGAAAATAGAAGAACTATGTGCAAGCCTGCAAACTGAGCCGGGGACCCATAGAGACTTCACCTCACCTGATTCCTGAAAAGCATGCCTTTTGGAAAAGTGGGGGTAAAATACAAAGGGAGATTGAAAGTGGTTGCCGAAGGGGAATGAGAATCAGGTGGGGGGTGCTTTTTTCTTTTCATAGGTATCAAAGTAATTATTTGACTTTTAGAAACATGGCATGTATTATTTAGATAAAAATCAATATTATATTAAGGAAAAACTTGAAGTAGAGGAATTCAAGGTACTGCGTTTATACTGAATGGCCCCGGAGAGTGGGCAGGGCAGGTATTACTGTCCTGATTTTTCCCAGTGAAGAGACCGAAGGGTTAAATTCTGAAGCTGGATAACACAGAGGGGAAACAATGGCACTGCAGAAGGGAAATATATTGGGTTTAGTTGGTAAAAGTGGAAGGGATTATCAGCAGATTAATGGGAGGTATTGGTAGAAACCCACAAATACAGGAAGCACTGCAGTGTTTATACTTCTGTGATCACAAGTGTGAGCCAAGAATATGGTTGGACACCAACAGCTCCAACCGAGTGGAAAATCTTGGCGAAGACTGAGCAATGCTGGCATCACTCCTAGTTGCCCCAACTCTGAGCACCCTCATGTTAATGATATCATGCAAAAAATGCAAATTAAGTAAACAATCATTAGGTGCAGAGCACCACATGGCCCAATTAACTCCATCTTGGGGGACGTATTGGAATGGAATTTACAGGGCTGGGGTATAGACAAAGGATGAGATCCTGAAGAGATGGACTTGAATTATAAATAAATGTGAGGGAGTTCCCGTTGTGGCTCAGTGGTAATGAATCCAACTAATATCCATGAGGACGTGGCCTCAATCAGTGGGTTTAAGGATCCAGTGTTGCCGTGAGCTGTGGTGTAGGTCCCAGACAGCTCGGATCCCGAGTTGCTGTGGCTATGGTGTAGGCTGGAAGCTACAGCTCTGATTCGACCCCTAGCCTGGGAACCTCCATATGCTGGGGGTGTGGCCCTAAAAAGATAAATAAGTAAATAAACAAATAAATGTGAGCCAGAGGTTCTCTTGGTTAATGCTGACCTGCGCCATCTCTTTCTGATATTGAAGTAGGTATATGTTGGTGAGTTTCAACCCCTTCCCTGTTCTGTGCGGAGCCATTACTTCAGGGAAGGGAACTGCAGGGCAGGCAGATGACAGAGCTCATACATCGCTCCCCATGGCTTTGGAAATTTACTTGGAATTATCACTGCTGCCTTTCCTAGTTAGTTTTCCCAGTAACAGTGGCATTTCTTGCCACCATCAAAACAGAAAAATAACCCTTCCAACAGGTGTGTATAGGAGTAAGGAGGCGCCCACAAGAGGCTAGGCTTTAGCACCAATGCTTGGATATCACACCTCCTTCTCATCAGCGAGATGACATCAAGCAACTTCTGCAGAGCCCCAGCTTCCTCTTCTGTGAACAAGCATTTGGGGGGACTGTGATGGTTAATTTTATGGGTCAACTTGACTGTGTCGTCAGATGCCGGGATATCAGGGTAAACAATCTTCTGAGGGTGTTTCTGCATGAGAAGAGCATTTGAATCGGTGGACTGAATAAAGCAGATTGCCTTCCCTGCTGTAGATGGTCCTCATCTGGTCTGTAGAAAGAACAGCATCAAAAAGCTGAATAAAGGAGAATTTGTTCCCTTTCTGCCCGATTGTCTTAAGCTGGGACATTTGTTCTTCTCCTGTACTCAGACCATTGGCTTTCATGTGTCTCTTGTGACTGAAGGTCTTGGGACTTCTCAACTTCTCTTATTATGTGAGCCAAATATATATATATATATATATATATATATATATATATATATATATATTTGGGGAATGAGAATCAGGTGCGGGGTGTTTTTATGGGGAGATATATATATATTTCTCCTCTTATTGGTTCTGATTCTCTGGAGAACCCTGGCCAATCCAAAGATAATAATACCTTCTTTCTCTCATTTGGGTTTCTAAGAAAACATTTTACTTCATACCATACCAGGTCAATTTTAAGTATACACACAGGCACAGAAAGATAGGTCTTATTATAACCTATAAAGATAGGTCTTATTTCCATCCTCTTGGGGAAAAAACAAAGTCCACAAGTGTAAATGCCTATGGGTTATTCTTTGGGAAGAAGCAGTAGAATGTGGGAGATTGGGATATGAACTTTGGGATTAGACAGAAACTCTGATGCCACATATTATCTGTAGGATTTTGGACAAATTCCCTCACTTTACACCATCTCAGTATCCTCTGCTTTAGAATGGAGTCAATAACACTTTTTTCCCCATAAGATTCTTTTTTTTTTTTTCCTTTTTATTTTACTTTTGTCTTTATTTATTTTTAGGGCTGCACCTGAGGCACAAGGAAGTTCCCAGGCTAGGGGTCGAATTGGAGTTGCAACTGCCAACCTGCTCCACAGCATCAGCAACCCAGCATCCAAGCCTCGTCTGTGACCTACACTGCAGCTCATGGCAATGCCAGATCCTTAACCCACTGAGCCACAATGGGAACTCCCCCCATAAGCCTGTCTTGAGGATAAAATGCGGTTAACATATAACATCTCTTACTCAGCAAATAGTGACTAATATTGTTAAAGGTCAAATGATTACTAAAGACCACTTAATTGATTAACGAAGACAGGGCCCCCATCCAAGCCCATGACTGTTCAGTCCTAGGATCTCCCACTTTATTAGCCCTCTAGTGGTTGGAGAGCCAATCCCTGATTTGGCTGGGTGAGGAAAGATTTTTCTGGTGTCGCTTGAACGTGAATGCACACTTTTCTGCATGACCTTCCTGAACTGTACCCATTTATGAGCGAAGGGAATCTTCATTTGGCATCAGCAGTTCCTTCTCTCCTCTGCTAACCACTCAAGTCAGGCTGTCCCCTAAAGAGAGCCTGTGATCCTAAGTCTTGGGCTCTTTTTTTTTTGCCTTTTTAGGGCCACACCTGTGGCATATGGAGGTTCCCAGGCTAGGGGTCTAATCAGAGCTGTAGCTGCTGGCCTACGCCAGAGCCACAGCAATGTGGGGTCCGAGTCTCGTCTGCGACCTACACCACAGCTCACGGCAATGCCAGATCCTTAACCCACTGAGCAAGGCCAGGGATCAAACCCGAAACCTCATGGTTCCCACTCGGATTCTTTAACCCCTGAGCCACGACGAGAACTCCTTGGGCTCCTTTTTATTAAAGCTGTGAACGGCTAATGAGCAGGCTTCCAGGGGTGAGTGTTGGGTGGGGGACAAAGTATGAGGAAGTCCATGAGGAGTAAGATGCTAGTGGCGGAGTTCCCGTCCTGGCGCAGTGGTTGGCGAATCTGACTAGGAACCATGAGGTTGAGGGTTTGGTCCCTGCCCTTGCTCAGTGGGTTAACGATCCGGCGTTGCCATGAGCTGTGGTGTAGGTTGCAGACGCAGTTTGGATCCCGCGTTGCTGTGGCTCTGGCGTAGGCCGGCAGCTACAGCTCCGATTAGACCCCTAGCCTGGGAACCTCCAGATGCTGTGGAAGCGGCCCAAGAAATAGCAAATAGACCAAAAAAAAAAAAAAAAAAAATGCTAGTGGCTGTACAGGCTATTGCATACCAGGCATCCAAGCTCATTATTCACAATTGCTCCAAATGATTTCTCAGATGTGGCATGTATGTATCAGGCACACACCCACCCAATGCCCTCGGCTGTCTGAGGCAGCAGTGGGGCCCTTGCTTTTCCAATGGGAAATGCCTTTCAGGGCTGTATAACCCAAGAAATTTGAACTTCTGCAGGTCAGCAACAAATAATGATAATTTGTTTCTGGATAAAATCCCGAATCTGTCATCTCGTTCAGCTTATTGCACATTTCCTGGAATGTAGGACACGGTTTATCACAGTTCTGAGCAGTTTTCAAGAGTGTGGATTGGGTCTCTTGATACAATGCGGGGTAGCTCAGGTCACTATTCCACTTTTGATTACAAGAGTCCCCTTGAGGCTTTGCCTATGGGTAGATGAGTGCTTTGAAAACTGTAGAAGCCTTTTAAATGATTTTTATCTTTTCTCATGTCTTGTGAGTTAAGGTACAACAAGCTCTATGCAGCTGTGGTTCTTCTTTAGGAAGTTAGAGGAGGCAGAACTCAGTCTTCTCGGACCCTCTCTCCAAACTGAAACGTATGCACATATAGGCGCACACACACACACACACACACACACACACACTTTCACACTTTGGATTTTAAGGAATCCTTGTTCTAAAAACCACTGGTTGGGGTGAGGGATGGAAAGAGTCTGAAGAGTAGTATTTCCAGGGCACAGCATGAATATTCCTGGGAAAATAGCCAGACCAGGTATGTGCGTCCATGAGTCACTTTCTTGAACCCATTAAAAGGGTTTAGGTCCTAGAAGGAGAAAAGAAGGAAGGAAAACTGGAGAGAAGAGAGGAGGGAGGGAGAGGTAGAGCGCTGGAGGGTGAAGAAGGCCGGTGGCAGAGACAATCGGAGAAGCTCAACCAAGACTGATGTCTCCTCTGCAGCAGGCACATGCGACTATTGGTTTGTTGGAAAAGGTTCACAGGACAGAAGGGAGCAAACGTGCTATCATTTAGCCTGACAACAGGTGCACGGAGCATCCAGAGAGGACAGTGGGGGACACTCAGGAAAGGCTTCAAAGCAGAGGAGATATTTGAGTTGGGCCTGAAACCTAACAATGATATCAGCAGGCCACTCAGGTTTAAATATTTTTAGACCCCTTGAATGCCTGTGGATTTGTGCTGGCAGCATGACTAGTGTCATTGTTTGGAACTTCTATTTCCACTGGAATCATTCAAGTATGTCTGAGGCTTCTGCTCTGAGGCAGGACTGGGGAGAAAAAGAACAGCATCTTACATGGCCTGCCACCTGCGGGAACTGAGGCCCTAGGCGAACACAGACCAGGAAGAGGCCGGGGAAGGTGGGAAGCAGGGGGCCAGGCAAGGCCCTCGGGACAGCCTGGGGCAGGAGGCCTCTTCTGGGCTCAAAGTACCAAAGTACCAAGGGCTGGAACTGGCACCTGAGCCCAGAGGAGGAGTATGCGTGGCTCAGTGTCTCGGCCCCTGGGCTTTTCCCAGCAGAGAGATCTTCCATTAATTAGATGCTGAGGATTTCCTTCTCTGCCCCTTCCTCCCATATTCTCAGCACCATCGTTTTGTGAATAAAAAAAAAAAAATGGTTATTTTGGGAGTCCATCTCATGGCTCAGCTGTAATGAACCTGACTAGTATCCATGAGGATGCGAGATCAATACCTGGCCTCACTCAGTGGGTTAAGGATCTGGCGTTGCCAAGAGCTGTGGTGTAGGTTGCAGACGTGGCTTGGATCCTGAGTTGCTGTGGCTGTAGTGCAGGCTGGCAGCTAGAGCTCTGATTCAACCCCTAGCCTCAGAACTTCCCTATGCTGCAGGTGCGGCCCTAAAAAGACCAAAAAAAAAAAAAAAAAGATTATTTTTGTTTGCTCGTCTTTGTATAATCTCTCGAAAACGTGGGTATATTCCATCTGGAAGAGGAAGACCCTTGGAGCCCAGCCTGCTCTGGATAGATTAGCAGAGAAAATGGCAAATATTTTAAAAATGCAGTTGTGGTGGTTTTCCATTTTTCAAGAAAATCTATTTTGACTGTGCAGGAGAGGTAGAAAAATCTTTCGCCCTTCGAAGTTCTCAGCTGGGGCTCTGTTACAGAAGACAGATGATCTAGAGAAAAGCATACAAACTTATTTAATAGGTTTTACGTGACATGAGATTTCATTAAGAAATGAAGACCCCCGACCTGGCTAAACCTGAGTGTTTATGCTGGGAGAGATGAAGAGGGGACAGTCTGGAAAGATGGGATAGGACAAGGGTGTGAACTAAGGGTAAAAAACCAGGGGAACTTAGGAAGACCTGTTCGTTTGGACTCCACGTGGTGTCACTCTGTCTTCTAAGGAGGGTCCTTTCCTGGGGTGGGGGTGAGGGAGGCGGCCTTCACCGGAGGGCTTAGGGGAAGGTCAGGGGAAGGTGGGAAAGTCTTGCCAGCACCTGCCATTTCTCAATTTCCTTCAGCTTAAAATACTCAGTACACCAAAGCGCCCAGTTTTGGGGTAGCGTGTTCTGAATCCCATCACCTGTTCTCCCCACCTTCTAATAGATGTTATTATACCTCACACTGTTCCCTGTTCTTCTTTAGTCCTTGGCTCAATGTCCTTAAAAGAGAAACTCGAGTTCCCGTCATGGCACAGTGGGAACGAATCCGACTAGGAACCATGAGGTTGTGGGTTCGATCCCTGGCCTCAATCAGTGGGTTAAGGATCCGGTGTTGCCGTGAGCTGTGGTGTAGGTCGCAGACGCGGCTAGGATCTGACGTTAGCTGTGGCTGTGGTGTAGGCTGGCAGCTGTAGCTCCGATTTGACCCCTAGCCTGGGAACCTCAATATACCATGGGTGTGGCCCTAAAAAGTTAAAAAACAAAACAAAACACGGAGAGAAGGAAATGAATCCTTGTGTCATTGCAAGGGTAGCGAAGGAAGATGGCACAAGAACTATGTGTCCCACTCAGACTATTTGAGCTTCTTCTAGGAATGTAGTCACTGATTTGTCATTTCAAAAATATTTATCAAGAGCCTGCACTATACTAGCCCCAATTCCAGGAACTGAGGATAGAGCAGAGGAGGAAAGAAATCAGTAAAAATCCCTGACCTCCTAGATCTTACACTCTAGCTGGGGAGATGCACTAAAACAGACAATGAAGGGAGTTCTCATTGTGGCTCAGTGGTAAAGAACCTGACTAGTATCCATGAGGACACGGGTTTGATCCCAGCCCTGCTCAGTGGGTTAAGGACCTGGCGTTGCTGCAAGCCACGTGCAGTGTAGGTCACAGACCCAGCTGGGATCCCGCGTTGCTGCGGCTGTAGCGTTGGCCAGTAGCTGCAGCTCCAGTTATAATGACCCTTAGCCTGGGAACTTATATTATGCTGCTGGTGCTACCCTAAAAAGACAAAGCAAACAGACAAACAAACACCAGATAAATAAAATGTCCACTTCATAAAGACAAAATGAAACCAAAGAAAGCAAGAAAGAGGCGTGGGCATGCTGAAGTAGGGGAGGATTGGCAGTCATAGGAGTCAGGGAAGGCCCCGCCCAGAGTAGCATCTGAGTTGAGGGCAAAGACCCTGCAGACCAGAGAGTCTGTGTGGCCACCAAGCCCTGTTTGGCCTCAAGAGAAGTATTTCTTTGCAAAGGCCTTTTGTTTTTTTGGTGGTAAAAAAGTATATGCCATAAAACTTACCATTGCGAACATTTTGAAATCCGCAATCCAGTGGCATCCACTGCATCCACCACGTGCTGCAACCACCACTACTATTTATGTCCACAGCTACTCTTCCAAACAGAAACTCTGTAAACCATTTAACCTTAAGCGGTTACTCCCCATTCCTCTCTTCCCCTCACCTCCTGGTAACTTTTAATCCACTTTCTGTGTCTATGGATTTGCCTATTTTAGCTATTTCCTCTAAGTGGAATCATACAATATTTGACCTTTGATTTTATTTAGCATAATGTTTTCAAGGTTCATATATGTTGTAACATGTATCAGACTTCTCTTGCTGTTTATGAAGAGTATTCCATTGTACGCCTACATGGCATTTTGCTAGCCATTAATTTGTTGGCAGATGCTTAAGTTGCAGTCGTACTCTGGCTATTGTGAATAACGTTGCAATAAACATTAGTGTACAAGTATCAGTTCAAGTCACTGTTTCCTTTTTCTTTTCTTTCTTTCTTTCTTTCTTTTTTCTTTTTTTTTTTTTTTGTCTTTTTAGGGCTGTACCAGCAGCATGTGGAGGGTCCCAGGATAGGGGTCGAAATGGAGCTGCTGGCCTATGCCAGAGCCACTGCAACACCAGATCCGAGCTGCATCTGCGACCTACACCACAGCTCATGGCAACGCCGGATCCTTAACCCACCGAGCGAGGCCAGGGATCAAAACTGCATCCTCAAGGATGCTAGTCAGATTCATTCCCGCTGAGGCACGACAGGAACTTCTCAAGTCACTGTTTCCAATTCTTCCGTTCTTATACCTAAGAACGCAATTGCTGGATCCCATGATATTTCTATGTTTAGCTTTTTAGGGAAGACGAAACTACTTTCAATAGTTGCCACACTTTGTACTTTCCCACCAGCAATGTATGAGGATTCTTATTTTTCCACATCCTTGCCAACCCTTGTTTTGTTTCTCTGGTTTGTTTGTTTGTTTTAACTTTCACCTGTGTAGTAGGTCTGAGGTGCTATCAATTTCCATTTCCCTAATGACTAATGATGCTGAACATTGTTTCATGTGCTTATCAGCCAGTTCATAATTTTCTTCAGAAAATGTTTAAGTCCTTTGCCCCATTTAAAATTGTGGTGCTTGTCTTCTTGCTGCTGGAGTTATTCCTATATTTTGGGTATTAAATCTTTATTAGATATATGATCTCTCCAAACATTTCCTGTTTGGAGAGATCTTTTAAATGAAAACCATATTTTAAAAGGTTAAGGAAGGAGGCAGAATAAAGCAGTGAAGGAAGCAGAAAGCAGATGATCCTTTGGGAAATTTGGTGGTAAAGAGAAAGAGGCAAGTAAGGAAGATGTGTGATAAAGCTGAGGGATAGTCAAGTGTAGTGAAATATAGAAACGAAGAAAGGACGGAGTTCCCGTCCTGGCGCAGCGGAAACGAATCTGACTAGGAGTCCTGATGTGGCGGGTTGGATCCCTGGCCTTGCTCAGTGGGTTAAGGATCCAGTGTTGCCGTGAGCTGTGGTGTAGGTTGCAGATACGGCTTGGATCTGGCGTTGCTGTGGCTGTGGTGTAGGCCGGCATCTGTAGCTCCGATTAGACCCCTAGCCTGGGAACCTCCATATGCTGCGGGTGCAGCCCTAGAAAAGGCAAAAAAACAAAAAGAAAAAAAAGAGGAAAGTGTCATGCCAGGGCTCTATGCCCTCCCTGCCATCTTCATAGATGTGGGAAGTCAAAGGAAAACAAATCAGGTCAGTATCATCTTGAATTTATAATTTCTCCCTCATTTCATTGTGCTTCATGAATAGCTATTTATCTTCAAAACAGCCTCAAAGGTAGGCTTAAAACCTAAGCCTGTACCTTACAAACATGAAATCAAATGTCTTTCAAAAGCCCCTAGGTTTTCTGGGCCTCTCAATACCCAGGCCAACCTGTTTTGCAAAGAACTGCCTCCCACTGCTCATCATTAACGGCAGTGATGATGGAACATTTTATTTTGATAAGCCTTTCCCTGGAATTAAAGACCCTGACCAACTGTTCCCACAAAACCAGCCTTGTATCACCTCTGCTCCTGAAGTACTCCCTACCATATTAAAAGACCTGAGAAGAAATCAATTCAACTTGGTTAACCCAGGTTTTAAAAAATTCATTCACGGTGGTGTAGTGGAAACGAATCTGACTTGTATCTGTGAGGACGTGGGTTCAATACCTGGCCTCACACAGTAGGTTAAGGATCTGGCGTTGCTGTGGCTGTGGTGTAGGCTAGCAGCTACAGCTCTGATTCGACCCCTAGCCTAGGAACTTCCATATGCCAAGGTGCAGCCCTGAAAAGCAAAATTTAAAAACAATTTTTGAAAAGCCTCATTGGAGCACAAAATGTTTTGTTTTCTCTTAACCTCCCAGGAACCAGAATTCCAGAAAATATACTTTGGAAAATGCTGATCTGGATAGACAGTTCCTTTCCTGGAATGCTCTGCCTCTCCTTAGTTTTAACTCACACATCTCAAGAGAAAACCTACTTCATCTCAGCCAGGGTTTTTCTTCCTCTGCTGCAGTTCCTTTGCTCTTTGTTCTTCTCTAGGAAGCAGTAAGAGTGGCATTTCCATGAATGGGCTTCTACAGAACTGAGTCTCGTACTGAATACAGAAAACACACACACACACACACACACACACACACACACACACACATGCACAAAGCACACACGTCTATATTTTGTTATTATTATTATTATTATTGGATCGAGTCCTTTCTATGGTTCTGTTCTTTGACATCCTCAGCAGTTTCATGGGCAACCTTCCATCACATGGAATTTTGAGCATAGATAACTCAGTGGTGGTACAGAAATGTGCCCCAGGGATGTGGAAATTGAAAATTGTGCCCCAAAGGAAGACACAACCCAACACCAAAGTGGCGTGGCAGCATGCTTCCAGCCTGCCTGTATTTATATAGAGAAGGGCAGTCGGTCCGTAATGAGCTGGTTTCACAATTCTATAGCTTCTTCCCTGCTGCTGTGATCATGAGCCCCTACTGTAATTATAATGAAGTGATTCCATAAACATTATTACCATGTATTAAACATATGGGATAGCGTCAGATAGACACCATAATGACAACAGAATGTTAACAAGCACGAATGTGTTTGTGTTTGACAAAGCATAACACAAAACTTCTTTAAGCAGTGCCTTTCCTTTCAAAGGATGCCAGCAAGTCTGGAACAGAAGATTCACAAAAGATAAACAACCAAACAAAGAGCCATACACCGAGAAAAAGAAACCCTACAAAATTTGAATCCAAATTCCAGTTTTCAAAGAACACATTGAGTTTCTTATCCTCGGTCTAGAGTCAGAATGACAATATTATTTAGGTGTAAGCATTGAAATTTAGTGTAAGAAGGAAGTACACTTGATGGGAAAATAATTTCTAATTGAGATAGTGAGAGACAAGGAGAGACGGGACCAAAGCCAGGTCAATAGGGAATGGCAGGCATCTACCAGAGGACATGGGTCCTGCTGCTCCCGTGATAGGACCCTCCCTAAGGGTCAAGATAATGAAAGTGGAAGAAGAGTGTGGTCTCATTGTGGCGGCAACACAGAGAAAGCAGAGACACGTGCATCTGTGAAAAATACAGAGCTGATGGGAAATCAGTGATCAGAACTTGAGGAGCCTGTTTTGGAGAATACATTTTGACTCATTGTGTTGGGAGGTGGCAAAACACAGACTAGACATGAGTTAAACGTCCCAGGGTAGGTGGACTCCTGTGACAAATGCCCCCCAAATGTGAGTGGGTTTGTATAATGAAAGTTTATTTCTCACACACATCACAGGTCCATGTGATCCAGCTGTGGGTTCTGCATCACCAAGGCATTTGGGGACCTGCAGTGCTTCTCTATCTTGGCTCCATGACTCCTAGGGCTTCATGGTCTTCTAGTCCATGTCTTACTGGAGAGGAAGAGAAGAGAGAGAAGGAGGGACCACAAGAGATGTTTTATGAGCTTGAAAGCTAGAAGTTGCAGGTTTTGCTCCACCCACATTCCACGGGCCAGAACCCCATAATGTGGTCCCATCCATTTGCAAGGGAGGCTGGGAAATGTAGTCTTCCTATGTATCAAGGAGGAAAATGAAAGGGGTTTATCTCTGCCACATAAACCTACAAGTGAAACCTTTTGGTCTCACTTTTCTCATCAATCAGTGGTCAGTTCTCAAATCAGAACTGGGTTATGAGCCAGTTATCAGCTATGCGGCCTTGGACAAGCTACATAAACGTTCAGAGTCTCAATTTTCTTTGCTTTTAAATTGGATATTATATTATAGTATATTCCTCATAGAGTGCCTATGAGGATTAAGCAATATAAAGAATTTAGCATAGTTTCTGGTATAGAATAAGCACTCATGAAGATTACTTGTACCATAGGATTTATTTCCAGTCTAGCATTTAAGGTTTTATTTTTCTTATATTTGTTATTGGCACGTCAGCCCACAGTCATTGTCATCAGAGAAGGAAAAGTTTCCAGGGTTGGTAAGCAACTGTGTCACATCTGTGTCACCACTCTCCTCTTCCATCAGCATTGTAGCCATTGCTAACTGATAGGCACAATCTCCCCCTTTAAGTTTAACGAGTCCTCAGAGTCCTTATAAGCTTGGCATTAGAGTTGGCATGCATGATGCAACTATCTGCCACGGTGAATTTAAACTTTATCCTAATAAGAAGGGAAATCAAAAGTTCTGGGACCTGTTGTACTATACAGGTAACAGGTTTGGATGCAAGAAAGATCTTGATTTCAAAATTGAATTTGGCATTACTTGGAGAGGAAAAGAATATAAAATAACCTCCAGTTGTATGAAGTCTAGCCGGGAGCACATAAGTCATAAGAGAGAAAAGAGAATAAGGATAACAGAAGCTGATAAAGAATTTTAATGACCAATTGAATCCCCAAATCAGAAACTAAATTAAGTCAAATCAGGGCTGATGAAAACCTATTCGATTTGAGTGGTAAGAGGTTTTCAAGTAGATCTCTGGATGCTATTTGTGCGCTGTGACGAGCTCATGAATCCAGTGGGAGAGGAGCTGCAATGTCCGTCTCTGCAGAAAAGGCAGGTTGAGCTCCATTCTTAAGGAACAGAGCCAAAAATACGAGGGAAGAAACTGGCTCCTGCTTAGGCAGGAGTTGATGATCGAGGAAGGATTTTTTATGTAGGAATCATGAAAATATGCCTAAAACTCTATGGAAGGAACCCCAGAAACCAAAGGTCTCTTTCATAACAGCAGCAGAAAAAGACAGAAAAATCCCAAAGAGAAAACCTGCAGGGGCACAGACGCGTGACAAGAAGTCAGAGGAAATTAATAAGAGTCTGGACACAGCCCTCACAAACCAAAGACTCCAAGTGCAGGAGGAAAAATGGTCAACTTTCTGCAAATGGAATGGTGCAGAGAACCTGTGAAAATTAGGGCAAATGGATCTAAACTGAACGTTTCAAAGTGAGGAACATAAATTCCATTTCAGATTAGGACAGGGCTGCAGTCGAGGAGCCTGTGAGTCATAGAGAGAGGCTGCCCACACACAGTGGCTTTGCCAGGCCATGCTTTCATCTCCAGTTCCTCCCTGAACCCTAAAATCTTCTTTCCTCTCTGACAATCCCTCATGGATTGTCATCCTTTCCTTCCGTGCAGCTCAGGTGGGGGAGAGGAACACCGTGGAATGAACCAGTGCAGCAGGAAGACAGCCCAGGGTTTGAATCCTAACTCTAGGACTTAATGCTTAGAACCATCACGTCCTCACTTGTTAGGTAAGAGTAATAACACATCTTTTAAAAGACTATTATGAGATTAACAGAAGAAAAGACATATTAAAACATCTAGCACTCTGCCTCACATTGATAGATTCTCATAATGACCAGCTTTCTTTTTTTTTTCCCCAAGAGCTGCACCTGAAGCATATGGAAATTCCAAGGCTAGGGATCGAAATGGAGCTGCAGCTGCTAGCCTGAAGGATCCAAGCTGCATCTGTGACCTACACCACAGCTCATGGCAACACCAGATCCTTAACCCATTGAGCCAGGCCAGGGATAGAACCCGCATCCTCATGGATACTAGTTGGATTCTTAACCCACTGAGGCACAATGGGAACTCCATGACCACATTTTTTATTAAAAAGCAAAAGAATTCTACTATATAGTTCTGCTATAGATTGATACCCTAAATATTTTATTTGATTGCTTTGCACAGCATTGAAAAAATAAATTAGACAACCTCTGTTTCTGATTATGGCTAGCAGCATCCAGACTCATCCTCCCACCATAAGTAACTAGAAAACTGGACAAAATATGTAAACAGCTGCTTTCAGACACTGGACCACAAGCAGCAGAGGACGATGGTCCCTGATAAAGGAAAACAACCGAGCTAAGCCCTATTATAGCCCTGGCTTTTTTCCTGGAGGTGATTCCGGGATCAATGTGCAGAGAGATAAACTCAAACAAAGCCCTGCAGCTTCTTAGAGTTGAGGCAACAGAGACTGTACACCAGGAAAGCTGAGGGGGCTAAAAATTTCAGGGGAGAGTACCAGAAATAATGGAACCACAAGTGAAAGAGCTTGTGAAGTCTACACAGGGGTACTTTGAGTCTTTGGCTGAATACCAATCTGCCCTAAGTAAGGTGAAACTTCATGAAATCAAGCAAAGAGCAACTTTCAAGGAAAGTGTAATTCTGTGGACTTGTAAGCGAAAGTTCCCAGAGCTCACACAGGGCTAGAACTCGTTATTTTTCCAGAAGCCAGAGTGGAGAGACCATACTGAATACCTGGAGCATTCGGTGGAGACTTCAAAACACTCACAACTTACTAGTGGGACTAAAGGAGCCCCACACTTACTAAAAATAAAGCTTAAAGTCAAGTCTCAAAAGGATCAAAGTGATCCACAAGTACCTTCACTGCCACCAACACTTTTTAAAGGAAGAGGGAAAAAAAAAAGCAGCACTTACACTGTAAAACTCATAAGGCTTAACATTCGATTAAAAACTGAAGCAGGGAAGCAGGGAAATGAGTCCTATATGTACAGGAAAAGAAAATTCAATAGATTCAGTCATGACAGAGATGATAGAAGTGGCAGACAGAATGTAAAACATGCTCAGTGTACTCAAAAATTTGAAGGAACATATAATGCAACAAGAATAGAAGACAGAAAAAGGAACCAAATGAAAGTTGAAATGAAAAATATAATATCAAAATTAAAATTTTACTGGACAGAAGTTACAGCAATTAGACACAAAAAAATCAACAAACTTGAAAAAGTGCTAACAGAAACCAACCCCAAATTAAGCATACAGAGTAAAAAAGACTTAAAAAAAAAAAAAACAAACCCAAGAAGAACCTCAAAGAAAATATCTAATGGTCTAATACACATATCATTGGAATCCAAGAAAAAATGTTTGTGGGGAGAACGGAAAATATACTTACAGAAATAATGACCTGAAAATTTCAAAATTTGATGAAAATTATAAATCTGCAGATCCAAGAAAGAAACGAGGAAGGGGGAAAAAAACAAGATTTGATCAAAATGAAATTGTTGCAAAAGAGATAAAGACAAAATCTTAAAAAGGGTCAAAGGAAAAACGTCAAATAGGTATAGAAAAATAATAAGAATCATCTCAGACTTCATGGAAATTATGTAAACCAGAGGCAATGGAATGATGAATTTACAGTGTTGAAAGAAAGATAACACTGTCATTTTAGAATTTTACACTCAGCGAAATAGCTTCCAAAATTGAAGTGAAAATAAAAAAATTTTTAGACATACCAAAGGTAACAGAATGCATTACTAGCAGAGCTGAACTATAAGAAATATTAAAGGAAAACTTCAGGCAAAGGGAACAGCATGCCAGATGAAAATCTGAATTTACAAAAAGGAATGAAGAATATAGGAAGTGGTAAATATATTGTAAAATATAAAAAAAGTCATTTTAAAAATAAAATAAAATTATTTAGGGGATATTTGTTTAAAGTAAAAAATAACAATATATCATGTGTAGAAATAAAATGCATGGCGACAATAGCACAAATTATGGAAGGGGAACATAGATGGTGCTGACATTATATATGAAGTAGCATAATATTATTTTATAGAGACTGTGCTTAGTGAAACATGTAGGTTGTAAACTAGAAAAACCACTGAAAAATAAAAACAAAAGGAGTAAGTCTTGGTGATAGAGTATAATTATTAAAATGCTCAATGGATTCAAAAGAAAACAAGAAGGCAGAAAAATTAACAAAAGCAAGTAGAACAAATAAAAATCAAATAATAGATGTAAACTAAACTTATTGTTATATACATTAAACATTTGGTCTTTTCAGAGTGGATGAGAAAGTTTTGATGGTCTGAATGTTTACATCCCCCCCCCGCCAACCAGCCAAATTTATATTTTGAAATCTCAGTGCCCAGTGTGATGGTATAGGTGGGTGGGGCCTTGGGGAGATGATTAGGACATGACGGTGGAGCCTTCTTGAGAGGCGCTAGTACTTTAGGCCCCACAGATCTCCTTAGTCCCTTTCACAAGGTAAGGACACGGAGAAGCCTATGCCCTGGAAGAGGGCCCTCACCTCACTATGGTAGCACATTGATCCTGGACTCTCCAGCGAGAAATAAACTTCCTTTGTTTATATGCCACCTAGTCTATGGTATTGTTATAGCCATCTGAACAGACTAATAAGACAAAAGCAAATCCCAAATATATGCTGCCTGTAAGAAACTAACTTTGACTATAAAGATACAAATAGTTTAAAAGTGAGAGGAAGGGACTACATGCAACACAAACACTAATCATAGGATGGCTAGAGCAGCTAAATTAATATCAAAGAAAGTGGAACAAACAATTTTGTTACCAAACTATTGCACTCGGAGTGGATAAGCAACGAGATCCTGCTATATAGCACAGGGAACTATATCTAGTCACTTGGGATGGAACATGATGGAGGAGAAGGTGAGAAAAAGAATATATATATATATGGATGGATGGATGGATGACTGGGACACTTGGCTGTACAGCAGAAATTGACAGAACATTGTAAATCAACTATAATAAAAAATGAAAAAAAGTATTGTTACTAATAACAAAAGGGTATTTTACCCATAACAAAAGTAAAAACAATAACTTACTAATAAAGCTCCAATTCATCAAGAATATGAAACTTTTTTTTTTTTTTTTTTTTTACATATGGAAGTTCCCAGGCTAGGGGTTGAATTGGAGCTACAGCTGCCAGCCTTCACCACAGCCACAGCAAGGCAGGATCCAAGCCACGTCTGTGACCTATACCACAGCTCACAGCAACACTGGATCCTTAACCCACTGAGTGAGGCTAGGAATCGAACCCATATCCTCTTGGATACTAGTTGGATTCATTTCCGCTCTACCACAGTGGGAACTCCAAGAAGACATAACAAATTTAAATGTGTGTGCTGAACAAGAGTTTTAAAATACATGAAAAAAAAAAAAAAGACGAAAAGAGGAAATAAACAAATTCACAATGATAGTTGCAAATTTCAAAATTCCTTTCATAACAATTGATAGAACAAATAGACAAAAAAATCAGGAAGTATATAGGTGTCTGGAACAGCACTATCAGTCAACTTGACCAAATTTATAATTTTATAACACCCAGTCCATCAAGAGCAGAACATATATTCTTTTTAAACGCACACATATATTTACTAAGATATTCTGTTCTGGGCCATAAAAAAAAAAAAAATCAGTAAATTTCCAGTGATTGACATCTTAGAAAGTATATTTTATGACC
Organism: Sus scrofa; assembly: GCF_054392235.1. Taxonomy (NCBI): domain Eukaryota; kingdom Metazoa; phylum Chordata; class Mammalia; order Artiodactyla; family Suidae; genus Sus; species Sus scrofa. The sequence continues at coordinate 93,309,278 of NC_139387.1, read as the reverse complement.
ACACAGAATTAAATTAGACAGCAAAAGTATATGTTCAAAGTCTCCAAGTATTTGGGAATGAAGTGACATACTTCTAAATAACTTACTAATTAAAGAAGAAATCACAAGGAATCGTGAAAATATATTGAATTGGAGAAAAAGAAAACATCAAATTTTGTGGCTGCAACTGAAGCTGTGGTAAAAGGAAAATACATATCTTTAAATGCTTACATTTAAAAAGAATAATATTCTAAAATTATCTAAACCTCCATTTTAAAAATAAAATGGAAGAAATATAAAAGCAAAGTAAGTGGAAGGAAGGAAATAATAAGATAGAAATGAATAAAATGGAAAATGGATAAATTATAGAGAAAAAACCAATAATGCCAAAATTTGGTTCTTTGAAAACATCAGTACAATTAATAAATCTCTAGTTAGGCTGATATTTAATGAGGAGTGGGGGGAATGAGGAATGAAATGAGAGATATCACCACAGAAAATGCAGGAATTAAAATAACAAGGAAATATATTAAACAATTTTATTATTTATTTATTTATTTAGTCTTTTCTAGGGCTGCACGCGTGGCATATGAAGGTTCCCAGGCTAGGGGTCCAATTGGAGCTGTAGCCGCCACCCTACGCCAAAGCCACAGCAACACGGGATCTGAGCCGCCTCTGTGACCTACACCATAGCTCACGGCAACGCCGGATCCTTAACCCACTGAGTGAGGCCAGCGATCGAACCCACAACCTCATGGTTCCTAGTCGGATTTGTTAACCACTGAGCCACAATGGGAACTCCATACTAAACAATTTTATGTGAATAAGAGTTGACATCCTAAATGAAATGGATAAATTATTTGAAAGACATAAAGTACAAAACAAACAAGAAGAAATAGAACACTTCAAAAATTCTTTGTTTTAAGAAATTTTTTATTGTTATTTTCCCAATACAATTTTTTTTCTACTATATAGCATGGTGACCCAGTTACACATACATGTATACATTCTTTTTTCTCACATTATCATGCTCCATCATAGTTCCCAGTGCTACACAGCAGGATCTCATTGCTAATCCATTCCAAAGGCAATAGTTTGTATCTATTAACCCCAAGCTCCAAATCTATCCCACTCCCTCCCCCTCCCCCTTGGCAACCACAAGCCTATTCTCCAAGTCCAGGATTTTCTTTTCTGTGGAAAGGTTCATTTGTGCCATATATTAGATTCCAGATATAAGTGATATCATATGGTATTTGTCTTTGTCTTTCTGGCTCATTTCACTCAGTATGAGAGTCCATCCATGTTGCTGCAAATGGCATTATTTTGGTTTTTTTAATGGCTGAGTAGTATTCCATTGTGTATATGTACCACATCTTCTGAATCCAATCATCTGTCAATGGACATTTGGGTTGTTTCCGTGTCTTGGCTATTGTGAATAGTGCTGCAATGAACATGCAGATGCATGTGTCTTTTTTAAGGAAAGTTTTGTTCAGGTATATGCCCAGGAGTGGGATTGCTGGGTCATATGGTAGTTCTATGTATAGTTTTCTAAGGTACCTCCATACTTTTCTCCATAGCGGTTGTACATTTCAAAAATTCTATATTGGGGAGTTCCTGTTGTGGCTCAGAGGAAATGAATCTCACTGGTATCCATGAGGACACAGGTTCTATCCTTGGCCATGCTCAGTGAGTTAAGGATCCGGTGTTGCAGTGAGCTGTGTGTAGGTCACAGACACAGCTCGGATCTGGCATTGCTGTAGCTGTGGCCTAGGTCAGCAGTGACAGCTCTGATTCGACCCCTAGCCTGGGAATCTCCATATGCTGTGGGTGTGGCCCTAAAAAGCAAAAGCAAAAGCAAAAAAAAAAAATTCTATATCAATTTTAAACATTGAATTTATACTTTAAAACTTTTCTCAAAGGAAAACCGCAGACTCAAGTGGATTCACTGGTGAATTCTACCAAACATTGAAAGAAAACATAAAACCAATCCTGGGACATTACAAAAGAGGAAAATCTATAGAACAGTATTTTAATAAACATAGAATCCAAAATTCCTCAATAAAGTATTAAAATCAAAGATAGCTATATAAAAATAACATCATATAATTATCAAGTAGGAAAGCACGGTTGGTTTAACACTTGAAAGTCAATTAACTTATTCACCACCATCGTAATTCATCAATGAATACATTATTTAATAAAAAAAGAAAATTTTGCTTACCTCAATAGATGAGGAAAAAGCATGTGAAAATTTCAGCATCCATTCATAATAAAACCTGATGGAACTAGAGGCAGAAAGAAACTCCTTTAACTGGAGAGAGGGCATCTACCAAAAACCTTCAGCAAATACTTTATCTAAAGATAAAAGACTGCTTTTTTGCTAAGACTTACTAAGGCAAGGTATTCACTCTTACAGCCTCTATTCAACATGTCCTGGAGGTCCTTGCCAGAGCCATTAGGAAAGGAAAAGGAGTTCCAGGCATACACATTCAAAGAAAGCAGTAAACTTTTATTTTTTTCTCATATAGAAGATCAAAGGGATTTATTAAAACAATGGTAGAATTAATGTCATTTAGCAAAATTGCTAAAATACACCATCAAAATACTAAAATCAAATGTTGCTCCATACCAGAAATAAACAATTGGAATATTAAACTTCAAAATATCACACCACTGGGAATTTCATTATAAATATTCATAGCAGTTTTATTTATACTAGAAAAAATTGGGAAATAATCCATATGGATTATTTAAAATGTGAATGACTTTCTAAAATGTGGTATATTCATACAATGGAATCTACTCAGAGAAAAAATTACAAACAGGAGAATAGATTTTTTTTAATGTGGTATATTCATAAGATGGAAACACACTCAGGAGAAAAAAAATTACGAAACATGCGTGCATCTCAAAGACATTTATGCTAAAATAAAGAAACTAGACACATAGCAGTCCCCAGTGCTCAATTCAATTTTTATGAAACTCTAGAGAAGACAAATCTAATATGTAGTGAACAAAAGCAGATCAGCTGCTACCTGGGGTTTGGAGGTGAGGAGGATATTGGATGAAAAAGGGAATGATTAAATCTTTTGTGAAAGTAAAATATTCATCTCAATTTTATCGGTGGTTACAACTACCTATCAAAACTTATTGAACTGCATACTTAAAACCACTGCATTTTACCTTATGTAAATGATGTCACAATTAAGTAGGTTAAAGATAGAAGTTGCATTTGCCATTCTTTCTCCATTTAGGACCAGTCCCTATGACTCCCTACTGTCTTGCCAAGCCCACTTCCTTCCATGAGAGGGCCAGGAGCAGGTGAAGAAAGGAGGTGGAGGGAGTCAAGTAAGGAAAAAAAAATTTTTTTTTTTTTTGTCTGTTTTCTAGGGCTGCTCCCGCGGCATATGGAGGTTCCCAGGCTAGGGGTCGAATCGGAGCCGTAGCCACTGGCCTCCGCCAGAGCCACAGCAACACAGGATCCGAGCCGCGTGTACAACCTACACCACAGCTCACAGCAATGCTGGGTCCTCAACCCACTGAGCAAGGCCAGGGATTGAACCCACAACCTCATGGTTCCTAGTCGGATTCGTGAACCACTGCACCGCAACGGGAACTCCATGTAAGGAAAATCTGAGCAAGGTTGACGATCCTAATCATCTTGAAGTCCTGTATCCTTATTAGCTCCCAGCTATGGGTATGCTTCGGCTTTCCATGTTAGCCTGTCCATCCACTGCTGTGGTGGTGATTGTTCTGCTCTTCAAAGGGCTTCTACATCTTCCTTTGAGCTTTGCTTTCTATCCTGAGCTCCAGATCTAAATTGTCTCTGGTCACTGCATGGTTTTTACTTCACACTTCGCCAGATAAATCTAAAATCATGAACTTTGCTCCAAATGACCTTCTGACCTGCCTCCTCAGATGTTCTCCTGGTCACACTATTCCCTCCTGGTCACACTACTCCCTTCCATCACTGCGTCCAGTCAATTCCATCTCTTATTCCATTCTTGCTGCTACATCCACCACCTCCTCTCAAACTTGCAACTCAGTATCTTGTACAAGTGTTGCCTAAAGACTCCCAGCTGCTCTATGTCTCCCAGTCCCTCTTACTCTAATCCACCCCACGGGTCTCGTCTTTCTGAGGGTAGATCTAATAATTCACTCTCCTTTCAAAATTCTTAAATGATTCTCCACATACCAAATAAAATCCAGGTCTGTAGTTTCTGTTCAAGGTTCTCCATTCTTTCACTTAAATCCCCTCTTTTTGCTCTCATCTCCAAATACTCCTCTTTTAAGGGGAAACTGCACTTTCCTTGAATATATTTCCTGCTCCATGTCTCATCTTTGCTGTTGATGATTGTTTAATTTACTAGGGTTGCCATAGCAAAGCAACACAGATGGAGTGATTTAAAAAACAGAAGTTTATTTCCTTATAGTTCCAGAGGCTGGAAGTCTGAAATCAAGGTGTCGGCAGGGTTAGTTTCTTTTAAGACCTCTCTCCTTAGCTTGCAAAGGGTCATCTTCTCCCGTGTCATCTTATGCTCTTTCCTCTGTGTGTGTCTGGGTTCTAATTCTCTCTTCTTATAAGGACATTAGTCACACTGGAATAGGACCCACTCATATGACCTTATTTTGATTTAATTACCTCTTTGAAGACCCTGTCTCCAAATACAATCTCATTCTAAGGTATTTTGAGGGAGACATATGTTAGCTCATAACCATGGCCATTGGTTTAGTATGACCTTGTTCTGCTGATATAACTTCCCATCCAATACTCAGCCTCAAAGACCAGATCAGATATTACCTTGGTCTTGAAGTTTTTCCATATGGGCAAACCAGATAGGCCCACTTACTATTCTGAGACCCAGTAACATTTGGTTTGTACATCTGTCAGTAGATGAATCATAGACATTATGCATTAGAGCTACTTGTGAACTTTACTTTTCTTCTCTCTTCTTCTATACTCTAAGTTCTCTGTAGCCAGAGAAAGTGTTATTTTCTCTTTATTGTAACTCCCTGGACCACCAGCACTGTTCTAGTACAGATAAACATTTGTGATTGAATGTGGTACTTCTAGATAAGTCAGCCTTCAAGATAGGACTTCAGGAGCACAGAAGGTCGGGGGGTTTTGGCTGCCTTTCTCCTTATGCCTTGATGTATTTCATTAGTTCCCTTATGGCATGGATTCTAGATGAAGTACAATCCCTTGGTAAGTGTAGTGATATTTTAGTTTTTTAGAGTAGATTTAATCATGAGGAAGCATGAAGAATATTGAGAGTTGGGACAGGGAAGAAGGTGAAAAAGGAGTATAAATATTTATTGAGGATTTACCGCATGATAGGACTTCTAGAAACATTGTATTCGTATAGTCCTCATGACAACGCTGTGGACATGGGCTATAGTTTTTCACATTTTACAAAAGAGAAAGCTGAGGTTCAAAGAAGTTAAGCAGCATGCAGTTAGTAGTTACTGGTAGTCAGTGGCACAACCAGAATCCAAATGCAGCCCCAGCAGCTTTCCAGTACTTGACCTCAGCCTCTTTCTACCATGTCCCATTCAACAGTAGCCTGGGTAGATCTGAGAGTTACATAGTAGGTGGTGTTTCTTAAGTGGGGGCACCCATCCCAGTGCCTGAGAAACTGCAATTCATTTCATTTTTAAAACTCAGGAGGTAGGCCCAATATTATCACCATTTTACACACAAGGAGACTGAGGCACAAAGCTATTAAGGAACTTGCTCAAGATTAATAATACGTAGGAGGTCCAAAATTTGACTGAAGCCAACTGATTCCAGTCACAGCCCTAAACCCCTCTGCCATGCACCTCTCTTCACAAGTTGCCGACTTCCCATGTAGCCCAGCGACCCCCTGATTTGCATTCCCACTTGGAAATTCCGCTCCTAGCGTCTGCTTAACAGCCTCCTGGAGGCCAGCCAGACATAGACACACAAGGCAGTTAAATCGTTCACAGTTTTTTTTCCTTCTCAAACTTTTCATCCTTCAGTAGCTACTGAAATAATAGGTACTAGACATTCACTTTTCACTCTTTGGGAAACATGTTCCCCAGTCCACATGCCAGCACACATACCTTTCCAGCCCAAGCTGGGATGAGAATTGTGTTTGTTTGTTTGCTTTGTTTTGGGAAAAATGCCTTTCACACATCTAGTTGATCTCCATAGGTTTCTTTTGGGTTTGGGTTTCATTTTTACTTTTTTAAAAGAGGAGCACATCAATTGGGAAGTTGTCCAAAAGTATATGAATCTTTTTCACATGTATTTGTATATGCAGACACTGTATTTGTGCAAACACTTTCTCCAGATGCTGCTAAGAGGCAAGAAGACATTTTACCAAATGTCTTACCTGTGGCACCTTGCTTCTATTTGTTACCTTTGAAGAAGAAAATTGAATTTTACCAAGAAGCAATGTGGGATGTGTTCTGGGCATCACATCTCACCTCTGATGCCCATGGCAGGGAGAGGACTTTTTCAGACTCCTTCACTCACGTTGCCCCTCTGGAGCTGAAATAATTCATCTGACTGGGAAACGTGGGACGAATGGCTGGATCAAACACCCTTCCCTTTGATATGCCTTGAACTACCTTCACAGCTAAGAGAGGGAACCCACCTTAAATTTATGTGGCTGCTTCCTACCTCAAAAGACACTTTCCCCACAGGACTTCAAACGGACTTTGGATTTAATGACGACATAAGTAGATACCTTCTTGGAAGGAAGTTCTCTCAGGCCTAGGCAATTCTATGACAGAATCAGTGTGCGCAAATACAGCGGCATTAAAACCAAAATGTTCACAAGATTTTGCGGAGGCCAAAATCTAAATAGAGTTCACAGGGTGTCTGGAGCTGCCACCATCCAAATTCCTAAACATTGTTTGGAGGTAAGCTCTCCAGAGAGTCTCTGTGAGAATGAAGCCAATATGGAGACAAAAGCTTTATTTCCTGTCCATGGTAAATGCAGAATGCCAAAACTAAGCTCTTGTGGGAACATTTCTGCCAACCGTGTTTAAGTTCATAGATCGTGACTTCAGGACAACTGGCATCTACAAGGCAACAGCCTGGTGGGACTCAGACTTCTCAGAGCCCATGAAGTCCCTGCTCCCATCTTTGCCACTGCTATTTGAGGTAATGCAGAAGACCTGCACGATATGTTGGGATGCCTTTTCTGTTCAAGTTTTGAACAGAACAATCTGAGAAAATAAAAGAGATAGAGAATGCAAATAATTGAAAAAGACTTAGTTGGAATGACTAGGCAGTTCTAGAAGCCAAGCAGACTTAGGACTACTAAATTGTAGAATCAGGCAGACCTATCTCCTGGGTCTCATCGATGCCGGGGCCAGCAGTGTCTTCTGTTCCCTCCGCTGCAGAAGCAGCAGAGAAACCAGGGCAAAAGAGTATTTGTCTTGCGGGAAGCTCCCTTCAAAGGAAGAAGAATGAGTTTGTGATAAGCACGCTCAGTTCTGACTCTTCTACACGATAAATGGGGAGAAGCCAGAGAAAAACAGCCTCTCCTCATGGAAACTAAGAACAGGAAAATGGTGTTTTCATCCAGCAATGTCCAATAGAGTTAAAGTTTTCTACTTCCCATTTTGGATTGATCTATAATGCATTCTACTCCAACTTATATCAAGGAGATCAGTTCTTACACTAGTTTTTTGTACTTTTGCAAATGCTGGTGGCTGTACGTACAGTAATTTAGAAGAGTATTAGCCCTTTACAAGTTGCACCAGGACTGTAATAAGTTCTTGCTTTTCCATAGCTGACTTCAAACAACACCTACATCATTTTCTATTATTAATACTTCCGGGTAGACCATTCCAGAGTGTCATGTCAGAAAAGGATAAAAATACTTCCCCCTATTCACTGGTGGGGCAAAAATCACAATTTTAAAAATAGCCTTTAAATCCAGGGATATGAGGAAGGAAGAAAGCACATCCCAGGTGCCTTTTGTCACCTGGGACTGAATCATCTTGTTCTCTTTCTTACTCATCTGTAACTCCCAGGATTTATATATACATAAATCCCTCCTTCATTAATCATACATTATTCTACCTTCTCCACCCCACAACGTCCCTTCTCCAACAAGTAGATTTATTCTATTTTTACATCTTTTTACAATGCTTTCATTGGCGAGCAGATAAGCTAAAATAAGCTATAATTTTTTTTTAAAAAAATTCAATTGATACGGTGAGCTTAAACTCAGTGGAGCATGTCTGTAGAGCGGTAAAACAGTGACTCTTGTTCCTCTCCATTGGAGTGATGGGTCAGTGACAGATATGACCATTAGTTGATGTCCCATCTGGACACCGCAACCATCACACATGACACCTGCCATAGGATTTGCTAAGCTGATTTGCCAACATTGAAAAGGTTACCAATTTGATTGCTTAAATTTTATTCCGAAGTCAGTTCTTTTCAGGTATGCCACATCACTGGGGCTGGGGGAAGATTAATGCACAAAGTTTGAATCTCAGAAAGCACGTCATTTCTTCTCAAGTTATGAAAGACTTTGAAAGGTTTTCTTTTTTAAAAAGCCTTTTTTTTTTTTTTTGCAAGGCATTACCTCTCAGTAAATGTTTATCTTTAATTTTAACCTGAAACTAAGTTTGAGAAATTCCAGTCCACATGGATTTTGTTTTTTACAAAACTCATCAGGAAGGCTCACAGAAGACTGCCTCTGATAAAAATAATGAAATTGCTACTTCAACTCCAGGAAAATTTGGAGTGTTTTATTTATCATGACCCCGTTTACTGAAAAAGCTCCAAGTGCTTGAAATTCAATTTAAATGTCAGAAATTTCTGTATTTTCCAAACCAAGAAAGAAAAGAAGAAGAAAAAGAAAAAAAAAATGGGAAGGGAGGGAAGAAAGGCAGGAGAGGGAAGAGAAGGGAGGGAGAAGGGGAGGGAGGAGCAGAGCAATTGAGAGACGTGAGGGAGAAGAAAGAAAGAAAGAAAAAGAAAGAAAGAAAGAAAGAAAGAAAGAAAGAAAGAAAGAAAGAAAGAGAAAGAAAGAAAGAAATAAAGAGAGAAAGAAAGAGAAAGAAAGAAAGAGAAAGAAAGAAAGAAAGAAAGAGAAAGAAAGAAAGAAAGAGAAAGAAAGAAAGAAAGAAAGAAAAAGAAAGAAAGAAAGAAAGAAAGAAAGAAAGGGAGAAAGAAAGGAAGGAGGGAAGGGAGGGAGGAAGGAAGAATGAGGGTTGCAGAAGCGTCACTGACTTTCTGAGCAGCATCTACAGAAAGCGATGAGAACAAGGCTTGGGAGGGGATAAACTTATCCAAGAAATCTCTCCCCAAGTGCTCACTCAGGACACCACCCCCAGGCTTTCCTCTCCACCTCTCCTCATTCTGTTCTGAACCTGAACTTCTGCCCAGCTTCACCAGGGAAGACATGAGCCCTGCAGAGGAGAACAAAAGCAATTCATTGCTTCCAGCTCCCGGTGGCCTCTCTGCTGCTCTCCAGCCTTTGTTTTCCTTCAAGCCAGGCCTGGAGATCAGCGTGCAGCGAGAGGACTCAGTTTTCAATGAGACTTGGGGCTTATCTCACTTGGCCAGGCCGCCTTCCCAGGAAGCGCTCTGCTGGCAGTGCCCTTCACCTGCAGGAGTCCGCCTGGTGCAGTGGGAACGGCTCCCTCGGCCTTTAGCTCTGGACCTCAAGGCCTAGTTCTTGATTTTGTTAGCTGATCTCGGTCAGGGTTCTTCCCGAGATGCAGTTCTGACCAGGTGCCTGGCCTCCTTGGGGCTCCCCAGTGAGTCACTATTGCTTTTTTTGCATAAAAGCCAAACCTTGCCTTCTGTCTTATAGGCTTTGCAGACTCTGGGCCCCAAACCCCACTTGAATCTCTCCCCACACCACTCTCCTACTCCCACTGAAAACTGCAGCGCTCTGGCAACTTCTTCAGTATTAAGGGCTATTTTGTGTGACTCTAGAACAAGGAACAACACACCTTTCCTGCAAAGGAGCAAATGGTCAATAGGTCCTGAAAAAAATGGGTTTGCAGACCAAATGGTCTTTGTCACAACTATTCACCTCTGCCATGGTGGTGCCAGTGCAGCCACAGATAATACAAAGATGAATGCGCATGGCTGTGCCAGGAAAACGAGCCTGGGGGGCAGTTGGGAGAAATCAGTGCAGATGCAGGTTTCACCCAAAGGCTGTAGTTGGCTGACACCAGCTCTTTACCTTCATCCATGGTCTTTATTCCCTCTGCTGGGGTCACCTTCCAGCTGCCTTTCACACCAGCAATCCCCCCCCTTTTCTTTAGGGCCGCACCTGTGGTATAAGGAAGTTCCCAGGCTAGGGGCCAAATCACAGCTGTAGCTGCCGGTCTACACCACAGCCACAGCAACGTCAGATCCGAGCCGCGTCTGCAACCTACACCACAGCTCACGGCAACACAGGATCCATAACCCATTGGGCAAGGCCAGGGACTGAACCCACATCCTCATGGATACTAGTCAGGTTTGTTGCCACTGAGCCACAATAGGAACTCCATAAGCAGCCAATTTTTAACTAGGTTTTTATCTTTCTTGCCTTAGCTTAGGTGCACTGCCTCTAGGAATTGTCCCTTATGCTCAGCTCTGGGTCACGTGCCCTGTCCCCATGAATTTCCAAGACAGCCTGTACTTTCCCCACTGCTGGCTCACCACGTTGTATTATAATTGCTTATTTACATATTTACACCCCTAACCCAGACTGTCAGTTGCACAGGCCAGGGATCTAGCTTGCCTTGTTTATTTTATACCCAGTACCTGCACCTAGAAGGTACTCAATAAATCTTAGCTCCTATTGTCATTATCATTACAGTAGGGTTAGGTTAGGTGGGTCTTTTGGGTGAGCCTGCAAATCTACAACTCTTCTACGGAAAAATCAACCTGGCGGACTCACAGAGGCAAAGTTTTCCCAAGTCACAGTTGCCTCGGGGTCTGCACGGAAGTGATTTTTACCAATAAATAGGTACAAGAGCCTGAGCCCCAAATCAGCAATTCTTAGCTTTCAGGTACCAGGCATCATCTGGGACAGTCTTAAAAGTTACTGATGCTTAGATCCTACCTGTGGAGATTCTTCTTTGCGCCGGGGTGCAGGCTGCCATGGAATCTTTACCGTCTCTTGAGGTCTGTTATTTCCCTTGGGCTGCCGTAACAAATTATCACAAACTGGGCGGCTCAGAGCAACAGGAATTTATTCCCCCAGAATCCTGGAGGCCAGAAGTCTGAAATCCAGTCCTTGCAGACTCTAGGGGAGTCTCCTCCGGGTTCTGGTGCCTGTCCACATTCCTTGGCACCTCGGCTTGTCCCTCCCATCTCTGCCTCCATCTTCACGTCACTTCTCTGCGGTGTGTCTCTTACAAGGACATTGGTTATAGGTCATTTAGCACCCCCCCCCCCGGATAATCCAACACGATCTCTCAAGACTTCAACTTTTACATCTTCGAAGAGCTTTTTTCCAAATAAGGTCACCCTCACAGGTTCCAGGAAGCAGAACATGGACCAGCCTTTTGCGGAAGCCAAATACCAGGGGATCCTGATTTACAGCCACCCTCTGAACAAGACACGTGTATTTGTAGGTGGGCTGTCATGTCTCTGCCCAGGCTTGTATGGGAACTGACCACTTCTTTGCCAGGTGAGAAGCATCATTTAGGAGCGTTGCTTACCCTGATGAAAGAGGAACACAGAGTTAAGGGTGGACGGCGAGGAAACGCCAGGCAAGTGAGACACAGCGGATGCAAGGCATGGATTCGATATCCAGTTTCCCTGTCCTTTGTTCTTCCTCACTCTTTCCTATGGGATTATCTTTCCCTTTATAGAGGAATCTGTACTATCTAGATTTTTCTCTCTCTCTCTTTCTTTCCCTTTTCTTGGTTGAAGCATTTTCTGCCCTAGACTGAATAACTACAATCCTACCATCTCATATTATTTCAAAGACAACCATGACCTTCACTCGGGTCAGACTTATAGACAAAATTATAGCCAGGCTTTTGGTAGGTGTCTTTGGGGTAAATGCGACATTCACAATTATGATAAAGGATATTGTGCTCTTTCTTCAGACTAGTTGAGGACAGAAAATCAGAGGTGCCCCAAATATTTCACTGAAACCTGAGCTGTCTCCCACTGAGTCTGAATCCTTTAACAACTGAAAAAAAGGGAAAGAAACGAAATGTGTAATCCTCATGAAATTAGGACTCCTTCCTGCTTCTCTGTTTGCTGCTTAATTTTTACTTTAGCACTTATCGGAAGTGAAGTTGAACATCTAACAGTGATGACTACATTCTGGAAGGAGGTCATGAGACTGGGGATAGAATGCTTGGTTATCTTTGGTTTTTCCTCTCTGCCATCTTTTGGGAACCAAACATCATTAGAAGTTCCAATAATTGCAGTACAAATAGTACTTTCATGACAGTCCTTCAGCAACCTCCTTGAAGGGAAATGTCTAGTCCTTATTTATAATAACATAATGATGTGATTTTAAAAGAGGCAGCATGAGTGTGGATTTTGTTTTGGCTGAAAAAAAAAAAACCTCCAATTTTTTTTAATGGAGGCATGGAAGGTTGTTGGATGCTGTTTAGCTAAGTATCACGAAGAATGTACTTGGTGGTGCATTCCGCTGTCTGGCATGTGGGCTAATACTCCCTGACTGCTGGCACCAACTTGCCTCTCCATTTTGCTAAACAGAAAAGGGGGGAAAGAAAAAAGAAGAAAATACCCATTCTGCCTGTTTTCACTGTATTGTCTCATTCTTATTCTAATCCCCAAATAAAAAGAGCAAAATCCTTTCTGCTGATTCGAGACTTTTTGCAATTTGGAGAAAAATCCTTTTTTTTCTCTCTCTCCCAGTTTTGATGAGACGGGGAACAATGTTGGTAGACTAATTTAGGTAACTTTTCAGGTGTTCTTAACTGAACTGAGAATTGCCAAAGAAATGCGAAAAATGCTAGCACTTATCGGAAATGCAAATGTGGCATTTGTTCAGCTTAATGTGAATAGCCTTGCCCAGGCAACAACAGAAGAGACAATTAGAATGCAGTCATGGTTCCAAAAATTCACCCTTTCTTCCAGCTAATATGACATTCTTTCAAAAAGAAAAGAGAGAAAGAAAATGAGGAAATATATGTGGTTTTGCTTCAGTTACCAATGCAAAAAAAAAAAAATGCCAATTTGGTATGGCTCTTATTTTAACTAAAAAAAATCTGTTATTGTGCAAGCATTGTCAGAACAAAGTAGCAATAAAGGAATTTTATGTCTGTACTGCCTTCATTATGGCTGGGTTTTAAGAGCAATGGAACTCAGGTCAACTAATGTTAGGAGCGACGGTGGACGTTATTCCCCGTTATTCCCCGCCGAGGACTGTGGTGGAATAGCCATGTTTATTGCCCATCATTTTTCAATGATTTTATGCCATCATTTGGGAGATGAATAAAATAACTCTGTAGCAGGCATGCATGTAAATAAATTAAGCATTAAGAACCAGCGAGTTGTAATCATCTTTCTTTGAGAATGTACTAAATAGTTGCAATCAGTGAAATGGACGAGAAATTGCATTAAATTGCAGTTCCAGTTACATAGCATACCAGCTAAAACAAGACCCCGGTGGGAGAGTCTGCAGGGAGAGAAGAATGCGGTTGTCTTCTGGGTGTGTTTTAGCCTACAAAACCACACTGGGCAAATAAGGCATGGGTCACTTAACCTTCCTAAGTGAGAGTATCTATTATTGATGAACAAACAACAATGAATGAACTCTTTAGCAATATATTACCATTTCCCTCATTTAAGCATTCAAGTCTTCAAGGCCTGAGAACCACGGCAAATATAAAACCAATTGTCCCCTTGTATCCTAATGCCTCTTCCACAATGACCACTTTAATTATTTAGAGGATCCTTTTAAACGTTAAGATTGATTGGCAACAGGAGGAGAGAGTTTGATGAAGAGATGTGGATTTTTTTCTTCCTTTTTCTTTTAGAAGGAAAATGGGAATTATGTACTGGGAAGCACTTTTTTCACTTGCTGAGTTAATGGTTGGACCTCAAGGGTGTAGACTGCAGATTTTCCAGCATCTTCTCCAAAAAAAAAAAAAAAAAATGTGTCCTCCCAGCTTTGCCTAATTCCCAGTTGAAATGAGGTACATTTGGCCTCCCTGGATGTGTGCTTTAGTCAGGAGACATCTTGGCCTAACATCTTGATTTGTGATGCATGTGAGCCAGTTTATTTGGGGAAACTCTCAAGGCAGAACAAAAAGCATAGGCTTCAGTCATCGCCAGACACTGGTTCAAATCCTGATTCTGCCACGTACAAAATGTCTGTTTTTAGGTTGCTTGTCTGAACCTTGTTTCCCTCCTAGATAAAATGGACATATTATGTTCCTGTCATATTCACCTCCTGGTACAATGTCTAAGGTAGTGTTTGCACAATTGATGAACGCTGAAACTGTTAGTTTTTGTTTGTTTTTTTATGGCTGCCCTTGTGGCATATAGAAGTTCCCAGACGAGGAGTTCCCATTGTGGTACAGTGGTTAAGAATCCGACTAGGAACCATGAGGCTGCAGGTTCGATCCCTGTCCTTGCTCCGTGGCTTAACGATCCGGTGTTGCTGTGAGCTGTGGTGTAGGTCCCAAATGTGGCTTGGATCCAGCGTTGCTGTGGCTCTGGCGTAGGCTGGCAGCTACAGCTCTGATTAGATCCCTAGTCTGGGAACCTCCATATGCTGCGGGAGCGGCCCAAGAAATGGCAAAAAGACCAAAAAAAAAAAAAAAAAAAAAAAAAAGAAGAAGAGGAAGTTCCCAGATGAGGGACTGAATCCAAACGGCAGCTGTGACACTGACAGATCCTTTATCCCACTGTGCCGGGCTGGGGATCAAACCAGCGCCTCTGCAGCAACCCAAGCCATTGCAGTTGGATTCTTAACCCACTGCACCACAGTGGGAACTCCTAAAGCTACTAGTTTTATGGCTCAGAAAACTCTCAGTCCAAAATTGTTCTTGGAATGGTGCAGCCAACAGTGCTAATGTTTCTTGAGCTCCTGGTAAATGCCAGGAGATGGGATAGAGACTTTCATGTACTTCGTCTCATTTACTTTTTACACCATTCAAGGTGCTTTACATAATTCCCATTCTGCAGTGGGACAAAAGGCAGTTCAGGCAGTAGGCGGCCTGCTCACTTAATTACTAGAAGCTTGGGTTGGATTTTGGATCCGAGTCTTCTAATTCCAGGCTAAGGCGTCTCTCTCTCCAGTGTTCCCTCGACCACATGTGCCAACAGAACTAGGAGATCTGAACGTAAGATCTGAAAAATACAGGCTTTATCGCTGGCTGCAATATTAATATGATTGACTTGGCCATTTTTCTGTGTTAGAATTCTTTGTCACAAATAAGCAAAATCTAAATTATACCAAATAATGAAAAAAGGGAGAATTTATTGACTCAAATCATGAAAAAGGTCAGGAGAAGTTGGTTTTAGGCACAGGTGGGTTCAGGGACCCAAGCACGTTCAATGGCTCTTGACTGTCTTCCTTCCTGCTGGCTGCATCTCAGCTGATTCCTCCCCTCCTCGAGGTAACAACAAGGCTGCCAGCATTTCCTTGCACATCTCTTTGTAGCGGAAATAAAGATCTTCTCTTCCCAACAGAAAATGCTGCCTCATTGAAGTCTTTCTTTTTGGCAATTTGAGCCACATGCCCATCCCTGAATCAGTCACTCTAACCAGGATAGCTGGGCAGAACTGGGTCATATGCACCCACTTCTGGAGCCAGGGGTAAAGTTCCATCAGCTGAAGCAGCCGAAACAGAGTGGCAGGAGAGATGTCCGAAGGGAAGTATTTGGAATTAATGTGGGTGAACCAAGTTACAGTTGCTGTTCTGGAAGGAAAACTGAGAACCAAGCATCTCATCTGTGACCTTGAGCTGATAAGAATTCAGGCTCTGGCACCAGGCAGATCAGACGAATTCTGGCTCTACCATTTTCCAGTGGTGTGACCTTGAGCAAGATACATCATCTCTCTCTACCTCAGTTTCCCCATCTGCAACATGGCACAACTATATATATAAAACTTGGCATATATGAAGTGTTCATTCATTGTTAGCTGATGGCTAACATTTTAAAATTATTATGATGCCTCAATTTCCTTGAATTTAACACAGGACTTTGCCTTCCTGGATTAACTCACCAAATGAACGTGAGATCTTACACATGATGGCATATTGAAAAAATAAAAGACATTCTAAAGGTTTTGTGCAGTTGGCATTGTTAGGGCATTTACAAGGGTCAGATGCCCTTCCCTCATGGAAACTCCTTCAAGTAAAGCCTCTGACCCGAACTTTGCAGTGATGTTGCCAGGAACCTACCATACTTGCCATTTTCCAGCGAGCCATTCCAGCGCAACTTTGCCCGGAGCCCCTGGCTTTTACTCTGAGTGAAAAGAGAGGAGCCATTGCTGGTTTTCGCCAGATCAACTCTCCCCTCTGCTCAGACTCTCTCGTGGCTTCCTATCTTACTCAGAATAAAATGCTGGTGTTCCTGTCGTGGCGCAGCAGAAACGAATCTGACTAGGAACCCTGAGGTCTCGGGTTCGATCCCTGGCCTCGCTCAGTGGGTTAAGGATCCAGCGTTGCCATGAGCTGTGGTGTAGGTTGCAGACTCGGCTCGGATCTGGCCTTGCTGTGGCTGTGGTAGGCTGGCTGTGACAGCTCCGATTAGACCCCTAGCCTGGGAACCTCCATATGCGGGGGTGTGGCCCTAAAAAAAGGACAAAAGACAAAAAAAAAAAAAAAAAAAAGCATAAAATGCAAGGTGCACACCGTGGCCTAAAGACCCCACATAACCTGCCCTCCTAACTTCTTTCTCTGTCGTCTCAGCACTTCACTCTGCCCTCTTCTCTCACTGGCTTCTTCCCCGCTGGCCTCCTTGATCTTTCTCAAATGCGAGCGTGGGAAGTATGGTACAGCTCAGGGCCTTTGCAGATGCTTTTAACTATGTCTTACTCACCTTCTCACTTCGGTTGAGAATCTGGGCAAATATCAATCTTGTCAGTGAAGCCTTTTCCAACCCGCCTGACACAAAATAACCCCCTCTTGATGCTCTCAGTCTACCTTACCCTGCCAAACTTTTTCTAAACACCCAGCCTCCCTCCCATTTTACACATTTATTTACTCATTCATTTATACTCTGTTGCTCTAAGTAGGATAAAAGCTCCTTCCTCAAAGGAAGGAGGGTTGTTGCTGTTGTTCATGGCTACATCCCCAGTGCCTAGATGAGCTGGCCATACTACCAGATATTCAATAAATATTTGAAGAAGGAAGGAATAAATAAAGGATGTAAAAATGCCTGGTGTGAAGCTTGGAACATAATCAATATTCAAGAAATGTTGGTTTAAAAATATATTTTTGGTTAACCTCTCAGCGAGATTTAGTTGGGCTTATTGGGTTATTGGAGATACCATTCAGCAATTGCACTCTGAGGTATTTATTCAAATGACTTGAAAATTATGTCCATATAAAAACCTGTAAGTGAATATTTATAGCAACTTCACATATAATTGCTGAAAGTTGAAAGCAACAAGAATGTCTTTCAATAAATAAGAGAATGGATAAACAAATGGTGGCATATCTGTACAATGGAATATTACCCAACAATAAAAACAAATGAGCTATCAACCCATAAAAAGACATGGATGAATATTAAATTCATAGAGCTAAGTGAAAGAAGCCAGTTTAAGAAAGCTATACACTATATGATTCAAATTTTATGGCATTCTGGAAAAGGCAAAAATCTAGTAACAATTAAAAAAATCAGTTTTGATTCAAAAAATATCAGTTTTTGAATTAAAAAAAAATTAAAATTACCAGGGATTTGGGGGGAAGGGAAAGAGGTTAAATAGGTGAAGCATGGGGAATTTGGGAGTGACGAAATTATTCTGTACGATACTGCAATTGTTGATAAATGACAGTATGCATTTACCAAAACCCACTGAATTTTGCAGCACAGAGAGTAATCCTTAATTTTTGTAAATTATTTGAAAATCATTTTAGGAGGTCTAGTAGTCACAGGATGTAAAGCAGACTGTCACCAAATAATCTAACTGTGTTGCAAATGTTTGAAACAATCTCACTGGAGTGGATGGGAGACAAAAATTACCAACCAACGTGACTTTGGAAATGAGTGGAATATAAAATGGTAGTGGATGGTTTATCGCTGCTGGAGTGAAAGTTTAGATATATGCACAGGGAAGAGGCTAGAGTGACCCATGTCTCACTGAATCAGAAAGACATCAGTATGAACTCATGTTTAGCTTAACATAGATATAGATGGTCCCATAGAAAAATATGCAGAGATATGCATGTATCTGCATATGTTCTTGCTCTCAGCTGAGAGAGCTGAGAGGCTCCAATAACACCAGCAGCACTGAGCACACATAGTAGGCAGAGCTTGGTTTCTAAGACCATTCTCCAACTAAAGGAACAAAAGCTCTTTGAAGAAAGAGCTGAAATGGTTGAATCCAGGAATAGAACAGGGACTATACACGATGAGTCTGGAGCATCTCATAGTGCCAGAAAGTAAGTGCTAAAAAGACGAAAACAAACAGATGCCACAATGACAAACGTATGTCAAAGTGATACAGGAACAAACTGAAAGAGTTCCGAGTGGCCAGAACTGGAACAATCTGAGCAACAAAATAAATAAAATAGCATTGGGTTACAATGCAATTATATGAGATAAATATCCATGAGTCATATCAATGTAAAGTAATGAATAAATAAATAAATGAGTGAGAAGAGGCACATTTCCCATGCAGAAGAATTTCAAATAACTTTAGATATTTCACCTTCTAGTATATAGAGCATCAATCCCAAATCACATAAGTACAGCTGCACAGTGGAGAAAGCTAACAAACAGGACCTTAGCCAGGTGGTCAAGCTCAACCACCTCTGTGATTAAGTCATGTTGATAATAAGCACCCTTGACATGACATGATAAAAATAGAGCTTCTCTGTGATCTTCCTTCTTCAAACACATAACCTCCACCCAATCATGAGAGAAACTTCAGACCGATCCCAACAGAAGACCATCTACAAAATATCTGACCAGTACTCCTCAAACTGCCAAGGTCATAAAAAAAAAAGAGCCTAAGGATACACGGTCATTAAATATGCTGTGGCAACCTGGATAGGATCCTGGAACCGAGAAGGAACATTAGATAAAAACTAAGGAAATCTGACTAGAGAATGGACATGAGTTATTAATGCTATATATCACTATTGGTTCATTAATTGTAACATACTAATATAAGATGCTAATAATAGCAAAAACTGGGTTCAGGGTATGTGAGAACTCCCTGCACTATATTTGCAATTTTTCTATAAATATAAAGCTCCTCTACAAAATAAAGTTTGCATATATTTGGAAGAATTACTGAAGACAGAGTCTCTGGGTAAAGAGCACATTGAATAGGGTGTCCTGAACTGGCTAGAGGGATTCATGGAGAAAGAGGTGGACGGGGGATCCCAACAGTCCTTACCTTGGACTAATTAACAATTTCTTTTACCTTCCTTCATACACTTATCCAACACAGACGCACTGCACATCTGCATTTTCCAGGACACGATGGTGGACAAAGAAGGGGCATGTCTGCTGTGCTCAGGAGTCCAGATGAGTAGGGAACACAAACATCACTCAAATAATCATACCAGTAAATGTAAACTTCCAGTGGTAGGTGGTGTCACAACAGAAGTACACAGATCCACGAGAACAAGAAGAAAAAGGGACCTCTACGTGCAACAGTGAAGCTAAGAAATGTGTCCCTGGCGCAGTATTAAAACCACAGTGGTATTATATGTACCACTCTGGGAGGGCAGAGAAATCCTTGAGCAGTTTACTGCACAAAACATAACTATTTGAGGTTTCTGAGCTTCATCCTGTCTTGCAGTCAACCTGGACAGATCAGCTGTTGTGCAAACAGCTTCCATTTTGTTTAGTTTCTGATAATTGTCATTTTTGGTATAGGTAACTGCTTCCTGTTTGAAGTAGGATGCTCAGTGAGAAAGGATGCAAAAGACTTTAAGACTACCTGACAGGATTGCTTCATGACAGCAAACAGAGCCATGAGAATGTTTGAAGGGTGAAAGATGACTTCCTCGGGGTTTTTTGCATTTTTGCTGTTGTTGTTGTTGTTTTCCTGGGTCCCCCCTCACCCCCACCTGCCAATGGTTTCCCCCAGTAGATAAGAAATAATTACTTGTTTCTCGAGGAATAAAAAGAAGGAATATCCTCAGGCTGCTTTCCTCATATTTGGTATGAATATGACTAATGTCTAGTCTAATCCTTGAGGCATTCTTAAGAAGAGCCAGCAGAAGAATGAAAAAAGGCTTTAACCTTTCTCCTTTGCTCATTATGTAAATTCTATTTTTTAGCTTCCCTTTTGCCTCTCTCCAATCTCAATGCTAACTCCCCGCCCCCTCATTTTTCTGAATGAGTTTTCTTCTCTTTCGTCTTTTTCCAAGATTCACATTCTTTTGGGGTGGATGGGTATCTATTAAGACTATTCATGTGTTTTTTGTTTTTTTTCGATTTAGAATGTAGTGATACACAAGGAAAATAAACTGAGTAAGCAGTGCCCTCTGGATAACGCCACGGAGCTGACAATCATGGCAAAATCTTTTCCAAGCATTACGTGGTAATCTGGCTGCATTGTTAGAGTAAGCAGTGTTCAGCTTTCTAATCTCTTACAGATAACAATAGCCCAGTATATATACATATAATTATAACTTGAGATATCGATGTGTGCGTCTAACACCTAGGCACCATCTTCCCCCAGGCAAGATGAAACAGTGTGAGCACAGATATAAAATAATCATCAAACTCATGGCCAACCTTTGCCCTCATTCTCAGTCCTGGTTTTATGCAGGAGTAACTGAGCAGGTTAATGTCACAGAACTGGCTGTGATTATTTTTAGTTTAAACAACAGTGTCTGCCTAAGATAAATGCATGTGCAAGAGAGATTTCACCCTGGAGAACAGTTCATCTTTCTTTGGCGTGCCATTTTCCCTTTACTGCCCTGCAAATGGATTCTGAATGTATAGATTACATTATCACATTAAATGAGGATGGGCAAACTTCAAAGGGTTCAGAGTTAAAATGCACCTGGACTTTTAGATTTGGACTTGAAAGTGAGCTCACATTAACTGATGTATGAAGCCGTAATGGAGACACCTAATGTCATTGTCGAATTCCTTTGAATGGTTTTAAATGAGGCAAACCGAACATAGGACTTAGGAGCTTTTGAATTATCCTCTCTAAACTGATGCTGCAGAAGAAGGGAAAAGAAAGAGTCAATATTTTTATAAAATCATATATTATAAAAGTATATTGATATCAGTGCCCAGAGCTAACCTTATATCTAGATGTGTCCATTTAGTCATTTAACAAGGAAAAAATGTGTGTAAATCACAGTTGTTGGCACATAGAAGCAATGTTACATATAAATTATTGTTATTTCTGTTTATTGCTTCATTCCTTCATTTATTCATTCAACAAACATGCACTGGGCTACTGCTACATCCAGGCACTGTGCAATAAAGTGAATTCATGATGCTAGTTCTAGGCACCAGGCTATGAGCTGAAGTGATGTGTTACTTCTGGGCCAAAGAGTTATGGATGCTGGTGCAAGACTCCCCAGAGCTCTCTTCCTCTCCTGGGGTGACTGAGAGAGCCACGTCCCATATGAATAGGTTACGACATGGGGGAGAGTGTCAACCTGGGTCCCTGAGTGTGGCCCACTAACCCACAGTGGAGATGTGATATAAAAACCAACTTTTGTTATGTAAAGCCATAGGGTTTTGATTTGTTACTGTAGCATCACCTAGTTTATCCTGACTAATAGAGTATTTCACTGCTTAAGCAGTCCTAAGGATGATAAGAGTTGCCATTTATTAAGTTTATAACAAAAATC
This sequence comes from Sus scrofa, assembly GCF_054392235.1. NCBI lineage: Eukaryota > Metazoa > Chordata > Mammalia > Artiodactyla > Suidae > Sus > Sus scrofa. Next base: position 93,287,364 of record NC_139387.1, on the reverse strand, counting down.
TTAAGGGGGAGCCATTTCATTCATACTTTAGAGGTGAGGAAACTGAAGCTCAGAAGGTCAAATGACTTAGTCACAGAGTTTAAGAGAAGCCAGAGAAAGGCATTTAACCAAAGCCCCATGTCTATGAAGATGTCTCCCACGCCACACGCTAAGTGTCATAATTAGGGGCTACATATAAAAATAAAAATATTTTACAACGCAAGGAAGATATTTACTAATGCATCCATGTAGTTCAAACTTGTTCAGTACTCATAAAACAGAAATACACTAATAATATCAGTACATCTTGAAATGGATTCTACAACACTCCGGATCCTCACAACGTCGATAAGACTTGTTTTATGGTCAAATAATTTTGTGAAACACTACAATTTGTGTATGACTCAATTCATGTACCCATTCAGATTCATTTAATTTCACCTGTCCCCCAGCTGCCACTACTGTCTCTATGGCTATAGCTTCCACTACTTGGTTTTGCCACTACTATCGTTACCATAACAATTTGCCAATGATTGGGCCCCAGGAAGGCCTCCATCACTCCTGCTGTTGTGGAGCTAAATCATGGTACAGAAGTGTCAATGGGACATACTGGTACCGGCTGGAATAAATTGCTGCTGTATGATGGTCACACAAGGGCTCAGCCTGAAGCCTCCCCTCTCCTGCCCCCGCCCCGGTGTGGTTCACACACTTGGTGTGGAGGAGAGGTGCTCAGGGTTTGGATAAACACTGACTTCTGGGCAGTACGAACGGGCTGTCTGGTTGGCTAGTGAACTGAGAGAAATAAGACTGAAGGATTGGTGAACAGAAGGTCTGGGATAGACCTCTGTGAAAGGACCCAAGGAAATACAAATGAGCCACCTTGATAGCTTTGGAGATCAAAGGAGACTATCTCTAAAAAAGATCAGAGTAGAAGGAACTACAGTAAGACTTCCCCTGAGACCCAGTGTCCTTCAGCTGCCCACCACTGTGATTTTCATCACAGTAACCTATTCCTTCCTGAACTCAGTGCAGAACTAATCTGTACTGGACAAGCCAGTTTATGAAGGCTAATAAAATTAATACATGACCCTGCCAAAATAACATTTCCATCTTAGTAAAGGCCTCCAGAAGTCTAATAATAAATGAAAGGGGGTTGGGGTGATGTCCACCAAAGCAACAAAATGGTAGAGAAAAAATTCTGAGCAAGCTTCTTGCGTTAAAGTCATCAATTTTGCCCGATGAAGATCAATTTGTCAGTGGCATTAGTGCCTCCCAGTAGTACACTGGTTCTCCCCAGTAGGTAGGGTACTATTTGGGGCCACACTGTGAACTTGAGACACGTGAGGGTTCAGCAGGACTAAAATGCTGGTGGAGGAAGGAAGGGTAGATGTGCCACTACCAGCACCTCCAGAATCATTATCCCATACAGGTGTTTTTCTGGGAAGTAAGCTGTAACCAAAATATGACAGTAATTCTGTAAATGGGTAAAGTCCTCTCAGGTGATTCAGACTTGAATCCTGGCTGTACCATTTTATTCAGGAGATTAACCCTGGGGAAACAGTTAAAACCTGAGTCTCAGTTCTCTCATCTGCATAGTAGATGTAATAAATAATATCAAATATAATATGTATTATAATATATCATATATTAGCATATATCATCAAGATATCATGAATTTTCTCTCTTTTTTTTTGTCCTTCGTGCTTTTAAAGCCACACCAGCAGCACATGGAGGTTCCCAAGCCAGGGGTCCAACCCGAACTGTAGCTGCCGGCCTATACCACAGCCACGAATTTTTGTAAGATCATGATTCTTCCATAATTTGAATAATTTTGGTCAAGTAACTTAAATTATCTGAGCCCTATTTTCTCCATGTCAACTCTATATTAGAGGCTTTGTTCAGATAATCAGCTAGATCCTGCTAGCTCTGGGGTTATAGATCTAAGCATCTGAAAGTGTTCATTAGGCAATGTTAGAGAAATGTAAATTTGGTTGCCCTATGGTTGATAACATTTGTATTACTATTGCTATTTTTAAAGAAGAAAGAAGCCTGGTCTTTGATAGCCTCCACATGGGACTACGGTCAGTGGCAGGGATTTGTCTCTGTAAAGGCTGTTGGTCAGAAGCATAGAGCCTTTCGCTCCTTCTGCTTGAAATTGATGACCTTCTGCTCTAACCACCAGAAAGGAGACATCATCTGTTTCCCGTTCTGCTTTACACACAGGAGCTTCTAGAGGTGGGTCTGAACCCACACCCTCCACAAGTCAGAAGCAGCGGAATCATCCATTCCTCATGGATTTCAAGGAGGAGGAGTGAAGGCTCTGTGCTCTCACCTCCTCTCCTCTGCTCTCCTTGGAGGATGGACAGAGCACTACAAGAAAGCTTGGTTTCCAAAGGGTCATAAAAATGCTCCTGGAAGTCACTTCATGCTCTCATTCCCTTACAATGATGACAAACCACCCAGGAAGAGTCGACTGTGCACTCAACCCTGAGCTCTGTTGTTTGCCCGTATTTTCTTATTTAGTCCTCACAATAACTCCACGACGTAAATGTCACTCTTATGCCCAGGACGTGGAGGCTTAGAAAAGGTAAATAACTGGGAAGTCAGTGAAATGGAGATTTTAACCTATATCTGTTTGACTCCAAAGCTAGTAATTCTCAAATATTTTACTATCAGGACTGCTTTACATTCTTAAAAATGATGAAGGGCTCCCAAAAGCTTTTGCTTGTGTCTGTGATATCTATTGATATTTATTGCATTAGAAATCCAAGCCAGGGTTCTCTTGTGGTGCAGTGGGTTAAGGATCTGGCATTGTCACTGCAGCACCCTGGGCCGCTGCTGTGGCCTGGGTTAGATCCCTGGCCCAGAAATTTCCAAAAAACCCCAAAACCAAATACATACATAAATATATACATACATACATACATAAATTCAAGGGGTGGAAAATTTAAAACACAAGAATACACAAGCAAACATTTCATTAGTCATTAGGGTGATGATGTGATTGCCTTGTTTAGCCGCTGGAAAATTCCATCATCTGCTCAAAAGAGAATGAGGAAAAGAGGCACATTGCAGTATAACGTGAAAATCATGCTAACTTTGTGGGCTCCCAGAAAAAGTTTTGAGGATCACTAGAGGTCCCGAAACCATCCTCTGAGAGCTGCTGTTGTAAATTTTCACATGCTCTGCCCTGTGCTGTCATGACTTAGACGTGAAACCTAATGATCACACTGACATACAAATCAGGCAGAAGTGTACAATTCCCAAAAGCTCTATCGCCACAGTGAGGAATTCATACGCTCTGTCCCATTTGAATCTGAGAGTTAGTCTTTTTTGTCCTCTTCACATGGTTATTATAAAAGGTCTATACAAATGAAAGGTGATATTACTGTTCTTACTCATTATTCACAACTTCCCCTTGCTCCCTCTTTACTATGGAGTTCTGAAATCAGTCTTATCTGGTAACATTTTATCACACACCAGAAAAGAGTTGGAAAGAGTTTATTTTTACCTTCCAGAAATATTCAATGCCTACTATGTGCCAGTCACTGAGGCTGGACAAGATTTATACCAATGAATGTCACCCAATCCTTATGTTCCAGAAACTTAGATTCTCATCTGATGGGGAAGCATAGACAAATCAAAAGATAATTTACAAAAACAATGTGATAAGTTAGGAATATGGGAGCACCTAATTCATCTCACAAAGAACAGAGAAGATTAAGAAATACCCTAGAAATTTTACTGCTATATTTCAAAGGACCCATTTTAAAATTTAACTCCATTATCCAACTCGATGCCACTTTCAACATTGACTTCTAGTTTCTCCCCTCTATTTAAATGTTGAAGGTTTCTTTCTTTCTTTCATTCTTTCTTTTTAACATTCCGACACATCGCTTTGCATTTTCAAAGTCAAGTCTCATTGTTATTCCTTCTCTGGGTCCTTTTGTATCATTTCCCTGATATCGCTGGTATTCATAATACCTCCCAAATGAGTACCATCTGTGAATTTCATCAGTGTGCTGTCTGTTCCCTATTCTGGCTTATGAATGAAGATGTTAAATAAGAACAGACATTGTAGGGCAGCTGCTTCCTGCAGCTCTCCATCAGGATGCTCTCAGTGCTTAGGACACCTTCTCACTGGCATTCATTATATTTTGTTTATAGTTCTTCAGGTAACATTGACTCCCAAGTGATAAGGATGATGGCAAATGAATTCAAAGTTTAGTGATGAAAATTTGAGGTAAGATGTGGCATACTTTCTATGAAGTTCTAGGTTCTGGAAAGCAGTTATCTAACTTCCTCCCCTCCTTACCTCCAGCCCCAAATGACTCTAGTAGCTGCTGATAGACTTAAAAACCTGCATGTGGAGAGTACTTTATCTCAGTGTACAGGACAATGAAATGGAAATAGGTGTCACATTTTGATGTGAGGTGAGAAACCATGAGGTGGGATTTGCAAAAGAAGCAATCAAAAATCAGTTAAAAGATCCTTAACCCAAGATCCCAATGGGCTGAATTATTGGGGATTAGAGAGTGATTTTTGGAGTCATTTGCTATACTGTGAGTCCCATCCATTCACTAAGGTGTAGGAGGGGTATTTCTCTCCTCACCTCAAGCCAACAGAGAGAAAGTTTAAGATGATTCAGAAAGTTTGACACCTATGCTCTGAAGTTTGGGAGATACTATATATTGATATTTTTCACAAACACAGCAACATCTAAAGGCAAGAGGGAGTGGCTACTCAGCAGCCTGCTATCCTAGAATTAATCTGAGCAAAAAATATGGGATGATGTATGGGCTTTGCACAAGAGAAATCCGCTTGGTCTCATTGTTACCTTGTTCAAAACTGGTAAAAAGGGATTTTGAAGAAAGAAGCTAAAGGTACCACTCAGTTTCTATTGATGACTAATGAGATGTAAGCACTCAAGTAGAATAGAAATGAATTTATCTAGGTCAATGAACCACTGTTGGATATAGGGTAGGAACAGTGCAACTGGGAAGAGCCCATGTGTATCAGTTAGCTTATGCTGCATAAGAAAACACCCCCAAACTGAATACCTTAACCATTTATTTAGCTTGTGATTCCTTAGGTCCTCAGTGTAAGTGGGGCTCAGCAAGGCATGCTTTGCAATCTAGGCTGGCTTGCTCATACTGCTGTGGTTAGATGTAGGATATAGTGTAGCCTCAACCAAGATAGCTAGTCTCTACTCCACATGAACTCTTGGCCTCCAACAGGCTGTTTTAGTGGCATCAATGCTGGTTTCCAAAAAGAGTAAAGGAAGGCAGGAATTCTGGAGGCCTAGACTTATAACTGAAATATCTTCAATTCCTTCACACCCTATTGCTCACTGCAAGTTAAGAGGCCAACCTAGACTCAATGGGTGGGGAACAAGACTCCACCTCTTTTTGGGAGGACTTTAGTCCTTTCCTGTAATTTTCTTTGTGTAATGTGAACAGCAGCCTGGAGGTACAGCAGTCAACTACTGACCATGAAGTTACATGAGAAAAGCCTCATTCTAAGGATAGCAAAGGGGGAAGATTAGAGGGAAAAAAAGAATCCTTAATGTTTAAAAACATCGAGTCACCAAGCTGCCGTGTACTGCCTATTCCTGCCTTCTTACTGTATGACACAAATTAGCTTCTTTCCTGTTTAAGCTACTGTTTGTTGAGGTTTCTATTACTTGCAGGCAAACACGTTCCTTATGGATACAATGGCAAATTTTCATATAAGATGAGCTAAACCGAGCTGCATGAATAAAGAGGGATCAAATTAAGAGAAGAGTCATAAAAAATGGATTATGAGTTATATGAGAAAACATCAAAGCAAGTCAACTCTTTATGGTCAGGAAAGAAATACAGAATTTGAAGAATGAGTTTAGCAAAATTGTGTGAATGGTTAATGTGCAAAGGATTATGAATAAGCTTTGTTATTTATAGAGGGAAAGAAACAAGACCCAGGATTACACTGTAAGGTAGTTAGATGGATATATTAATCTTTGAAGAGAAAACATAAACAGAGGAATTCTCTTTGAGTATGGGTCTGAATCCCTATTTCTAGAAATCTTTAAGAATGCAATGTATATTTTCGATATCTAAAATCAGAAATATTTTTATCCCAAAGAAAAATATATTAAGTAACCCCTCTCAGCATTTTTCAGCATTATGTCTCTTTAGCAAAGTCTTAGTTATACAAATAAGAAATAGATAAATATATGAGGCAAACCCGATACCTTCAATAACTGAATGTAGGCTTATGAGAAGTTGAAGGACTATGCCTTAGACTGCTGTCCTGGTAATATATGCTTCTATTTTTTGATATTCAGAGTCAGAATCTTGACTTCTTGACTGTCCATGCTTCATATTTAGTTTTATTTAATAAGAGAATCTCATTTTCTTATAGAGATTCATGGTGTTTCTATACAACTCCTTCATGGTAGAAAAGTGATTTATTTTACAACAGATAATCACAGATTTTATAATTGTCATTTAAAATCTTGTTTAAACTTTATCGCTTGCTTGAATCTATTGCCGTCATTTTCTTCATTTGCTCCAATTTCTATATATCACTTGAGGAGCCACAATCCTTTAGAGTTTAAGCTTTCAGCACAAGATACCCAGGTTTAGTTATTGCAAATACTGTATTCATAATAGGGGAGACTGTTTCAGTCTTTGGAATATTTTCTTCTACTGTAACTCATGGCATGCCAAAAAATATAAGCCTTATTAAGATAGAATTTTATGTGGGGGCTATTTATCCTGGCTTATTCCAACTTAGACACCAACATCACAGTTATGTGGTATTCATACAGATCAGTTACCTGCTGGAAGGTTTACAAAAACAAAGCAGAATTTGAGAATAAAAAATATACTTGTCTTGGAATAAAAAAGATACTTGTCTTAAATCACATTCTTAGACTTTAAAAATTGTGAATAAGATACTTCAAATTCTGACAGAAAAATCAAATTTCTCTTCAGCTAGGAACTAGAAGCTCTGTGGGATACTTCAATATATCCTGTTGGATTTTTCTTGCAATCTGTTTCATGCCATTCCCACCAGTTAACATCTTCAGAGAAATGTTTATACCTTGCTTTAAGACTCTAATTACTATTATTTTTTGGCCATGTGGAAGTTTCTGGGCCAAGGATCAAACTTGAGCCACAGCAGTGACAAGGCTAAATCCTTAACCACTAGGTCACCAGGGAACTCCAGGACCCTAACTATTAAACACGACTTACTTCTAGCCTTTGATAATACCTTTCTTTCAGAGGTTAGTCTCCAAATACTAAGTCATCATCAGTTAACTTCCATGGAGGGCTTAGCTTCCCATATTTCATAAGCACTTAGGAAAATGTTGGCTGGCACCAGATGTGGATTTACCAAGAAGCTAGCGAGGTTATGCTTCGGAACCCTTTGACCACGCAGGCCTCTTCCAAGGCTCTTGGAAAGGACTCTATAAATGTGCAAAATTTGCAAGAATAAGATAATTTAACCATAATTACTTAAGGTTGTTTCTTCCCATGCCAATCTCCACTCTGTCCTACTTCGAGTCAGGAAGCAACATGGTTGCAAGTATTTGGGGATCCAACCAAGCAGGGGTGGACTGGTTCCCACTTTTATTTGTGTGGCATACATTTCGGAGGCTCACCGTCCCTTCCGAGAGTAGTTAAGATACTTCTGGCCTTTCTGGTGATGACGTGTCTCCCAGGCACACACCTACCATCCACTAGCTACCTTACTTGTCTTCACAATACCAAGGTGCAGGGGCAGAGGTCACAGTGGCAGGACAGCCGCTGGCACAGGACACTTGTGGAGACTGGAGGAAAAACATGGTTTGAAATGTGGAGCAGGAAGCAGGCTTATGGAAAATCTTCCCATCAGAAGTCACGTAAAATTGAAAATAGAGGATTCAGTTCTCACTGCCATCTGGTCAGAACAGAATTTCTCTCCTATCAGAAATACACTCATACTATGGTATGTGCAGTTACAAACATACTATCCATTGCCTTTTTTGAAGGTAATAGTAAGAAGTAAAAATTTTCAGATTCCCATGTTTGGAGGACCCAGAATTATATCAATATTACAAATAGGGAGTATATCTATATTAGCTTATAAATAAATGAAATTTGACAGTTTCCCAATTTGTGAAATGTTACTAATAATTAGCATCAAAGATAAATTTTCCACATTATTGATAATAAAAAATAAATATTAATAATTCTAAAAGACTGGCTAATTTCTATTTTTTCTAGAAAAACTACACTTCAGAATGATTGTCATATGAAGAAGCAATCAGAGACTATGCAACCAAAAGTAAGTATTATAGAGATATGTTAGGTAGTGAATTATTTTTGTAATGTTTGTGGTATTAAGCAGCTTTTAAAATGCATTATTTGTTGTAATACCTATTCTTATTCTAAATAAATATTTATTCTAATAGTTACGTTGTTATTTATAATTTTGTGTTTTTTCTTAAAGTGGATTACCTAAATTGTAAAAGCCTCAGGCTTCCAGAAACTTAAATCCATCTCTGACAAAAGTCTCTATCTCCTTCTCTCTCTCTCTCTCTCTCTCTCACACACACACACACACACACACACACACAGTTTACAGCGTCTGTGACCTACACCACAGCTCACGGCAACGCCAGATCGTTAACCCACTGAGCAAGGGCAGGGATCGAACCCGCAACTCATGGTTCCTAGTCGGATTCATTAACCACTGCGCCACGACGGGAACTCCAGGAGCAAGATATTTTAAAGTTCTTTCTTCCTAGGGGAATAGTCCCTTACACGGGGATAGGGGGTCTGAGCTGATAAGATGATTTCCCACTGGGCTTCCCTCTGAGCGTTTTCTAGTAAGAAGTTAGGGTGTTGAATCACTTCACATGTATAATCAGATTTGTGACATTCATAGCAATCACTTCCTGTATGTCATCATTGTCATCTTCTTCCTCCTTTAATAAACCCTATAATTTAGTTTTTATTTTTCCAAGAGAAAGAGAAAAGGACAATCCATGTACCAGGAAGAGTACTTCCAGCCCACACAAGAGGCCAACTTGCATTTCAGGTAGGGCTGCTCTTCCAGTGGCACCAAAGGATGGCACAGGGACAACAGCAGATGTGGAACCTCTGAATAGAATTAGGAGGATGTTGAGGCCAAAAGGCAAGTGGTTGTTTAGGGTGGGAGGAAGTTCTAGCACCAGGGATGAATCCACATAGACATAAATTTCCAGTAAGTATAAAACAGAGCCGGGGCAGTTTAGAGACATATTTTAAAGTCTAAATTAGAGATTGAAAGTCAAATGGGAGTTTCCACTGTGGTGCAGTGAGTTAAGAATCTGACCTCAGCAACCTGAGTCACTATGGAGGTGCAGGTTTGATTGCTGGTCCTGAACAGTGGGTTAAAGTTGCCACAGCCGTGGTTGCGGTTCGGATTCAGTTCCTGGTTCAGGAATTCCATATGCCACCAAGGCCATAAGAAAAGAAAAGAGAAAAGGAAATAGAAAGAGTCAAGTGGCTGGGGGATGGAGAATGAGTCCACTGGAAACACTCAGAGATGTGGGTTCAGTTTAAGTGCTAGATCAGGACCAGAATGGATGCTCCATCAAAGATGCAAACCTAATCAGGGTATGTGAGCCATGAATGACATCCAGGGTCAAGTTAGCAGCCAGGCCCCAACTTCTCCAAACCCCGTGTTCCTTACTTTGAAGGACTAGACCTGGCTATTGGTTGGACATAACAGGGATGAGAGGCTTCTTTCCTTGAGGAACAGTATGGATTCCAAGAGATTAGTTTAGAAGTGGAGTTCATGATATCCTCTTCAAGCAATAGTTCCAATTTCTTCTAGGTATAGGTATGACTCTCTCATACTTCAGTAGCAGGTGTCATATTTGAAAGGAGACGAAAAATTCGAGGATCCCAGGTAGAGTCTCTCCCACAACAAAGTCCTTCAGCCCAATGATCCTCTCCATTAATGAATAGCAACATCTTTTCTTTGTCTTGTGAGTAGTGGTTCAAATCATTTCCTGTTATTAGTCAGGTGAATTTTTACAAAATAATTCATTACATTAACACTGCTAGCCACCTTTAGAGGTTTTTACATTCTTTTTCATTAAATGAACATAGCACGTATCCTAGATGTTAGGGTTGCTATTATTAGAAAGAATAGCAGCATAACTTCATTTTACTTACACATTTTATTATATTTGTCCAACTGAGTGCTATTATGTCCCAGAATAATGGAGGATATTCATAACTTTCTCCGATCTCAAAATAAACCAAGGACTTAAAGTTTTCCCCAGGTACCTCTAGCCTTGAATTCAAGGATTATTCCTCCTTGTACATTCCTCCATCTTGTTCTATCAGACCTTCTAACTTTAATGCTTCAAACCCCTGAGGGCTTTATAAGCTTAACCACAGGCTGCATTTAAACAGACTTCACTTATAATTAATTAGTTGAATGTGTTTAACTATTACTCATTGTCCAAATAAATGCAAAATAAAGTGCCTCTACTTAAATGTAGAAAATAGCCATCTATAAAATCATATGTAATAAAGTTATAGAGTTGGATTCATTCCATTTTTTTTCACCAAGATAAAAATAGAACGTTAGCTTCTTAATAACATTTTCTTATACTAAAGGAAGATATAGCACTTTTGATTGCCTATCAACTTTAATATTTGCTGATATGGAAAAGCGCTGGCCTCTGCTAAATACGGAGAAGGCTTGACCTACTTTATTTGATTTTAACATCTTGCATTTTAAAGTGTAGGATCAAGCACTGTAGATTTTTATCATCTTTCCTTAGCCTTCCCTAAAATAAAGACAACACAGGGAAATTTTGGAAGTAGAAAAAGATGTGGGACCCTTGAGGCCAATTTGATAGAAAGGATTGTTTTAAATAAATTAAAAAATGGGATATGTTGAAACTTGTGCAAGGAGACACGGAATTTCCATCACATTTATATTAAAAAAAAAACAAAACAAAAACCATGTGTATTCACAATGAATGCTTGGCTTGGAAAGATTTTATAAGTCTGTGCCTCTCATTTGTTTGTCTCTCATAAATCTGTCAGATGAGGGGCATGAGATATCGGGAATTGTCCTCTGAGGTTAACAGGAGAGAGGGCTGTGTTTGTCTGGAGGGAAAAGCCTACCGTTATGTGTCAAGTTTGGGGGCTGTTATTAGAGCACTTACTAGGCTCAGTTACCCACACATATCAATCAAATCTAGACCAGAGCAGAGAAAGGCAATAATATTGCCTTCAAGAGACACAACTGGATGATAAGACAGGGCAAGAGATGCCTGCAAATATCAGTAACCTGGGCAAGAAGTTACCTGAGAAAATTCAGCAGCAGATAAGAGAAGGGGAGAGCTGGAGAAGGAAGGAGATGTCTGGGCAAAGTATGGCGCCTCCCTGATCCTCGGGCACTCACATAAATAGATATCTGGGGGTGGGGGTTGATTAAGAAGGGGGTGCATGCTTCTGCTAATCTCGGATGGCTAAACGGCCAGAGACGTATGGTTTAATAGCTGATGTTACCTACTTCTGCTCCCTATTATAATATGAACTGGGACAACATGGTCCCAAACAGAATTTTCAAAGAAATGATGGAATCTCAAACACTGCTTCCCTACAGTTCGTAGTGTCTGGACTACTGAACACTCAGATGTTATTCATTTATTAAAGAGTCTTTAAAACGTTCTGGTTTGTGTCTGCAAGGTTATGGTATACAATTGAGGATATATTATGGCCAGTTACCTTAGTTGAGTGTCCCCCAAAGCAGATCCTGACACAAGGATTTCTGAGCATGTACCTCTTAAACCCTGTCCACTTGTGAAAAATATTGCAAATGTATTGCTGGAGAGGTATTTAGAGTGTAACTGTTACAGGGAGAAGCTCTCACACCAAACTACTGGGTTTAGAGTCTGAGGTTGCCATTTACTAACCATGTGGCCCTTCAGTAGTTACCTATCTGTGTTTGACATTATCAAAAAATGTTGATTCAACTCCTCAAGTTGTTGTGAGTATAAAGTAAATTTATACAAATACTGTGCTTAGAAAAGGGCCAGGTGCATGACAGATAATGCCAATAAGCATTCACTCTTTTTATCACAGATATTTTTTTCATTCAGTCTCAAAAATCCTTCTCAAAACAGTGTTCTGGAATTCCTGTTGTGGCTCTGTGGAAACGAATCTGGCTAGTATCCATGAGGACACAGGTTCTATCCCTGGCCTCACTCAGTGGGTTAAGGATCTGGAATGGCCTTGAGCTGTGGTGTAGGTCACAGAGCCGGCTTGGATCCCACGTTGCTGTGGCTATGGGGTAGGTTGGCAGCTACAGCTCTGATTTGACCCCTATCCTGGGAACCTCCAAATGCCTCGGGTGTGTCCCTTAAAAAAAAAAAAAAAGACAACAGTGTTCTAGGAAGCCACTGTCAATGAATCGGGCTTGACACAAGAGATGAAACCAATCTGTCTGTTCTCCACCCTCTATAAATGAGAAGACCCTGGAACAAAGAGAGAGATCTGTGTTTCTGTGTCCATATTGCTTTAAAGACTTGTGAAATCACAGACTCTCAGAAGAAAGAGGGATCGTCACAGTCAGCCACGTTACCCTCTATCTTGCTCTGGAAATATCTTCTGTTATACGTCCTAGCACACATGCATCTGGTCCTCTGCCTGGTACCCCATGCATATCAAATTATTTAATTTTAATTTTAGGCATTATCTTAGTCCAAGCTGCCACAACAAAATAATATCACTGGATGGCTTAAACAACAGATATTTATTTTGCTCACAGTTCTGGAGGCTGGAAAGTCCAAGATCAAGGTTCTGGCTCCTTCAGATTCTGGTGAGGGCTCTCTTCCTGGCTTGTAGACAGCCACCTTCTTGCTGTGACCTCACATGGTCTTTCTGTGGTGTGTGCACATGAAAGAAAAGAGAAAGAGATTTCTTTCTTTCTCATCCAGTTCCATATGACGACCCTAGTGATCTCATTTAACCTGAACTACCCCCTAAAAGCCCTATATCCAAACACAGTCACATTGAATGTTAGAACTTCAACACATGGGTTTTGGCAGGACAGAATTTAGTCCATAGCAAACATTTTTAGTTCTACTGAACCGAATTCAGCCTCACTGTAAGTTATACTTTGGTTATAAAGGAGGAGATGAGATGGGCTCCACATGACAGAGTTATAAGAATTCAAAACACTTAAGGTGTCCTCTAGTTCATCTTGTCTTTAGGTTAAATGCCCCCAGTTCTTTCAGTAATTTTTCACCTAGACTTTGCACCATCCCATGAACACTATATGCTTTGCTAATTTCTATACCTAAAAAGGGTGACGATAATTGAAAATAATGTTCCAAATGTCATTTGATCACTGTAAAATGCTGAGGACTTAGTATCTTCTCTGTTGTTATAACTATTCTTGCTTTGATACAGACTGACACTGCATTCACTGTGTCAGTCATTGAGTGATAGTTTATAGGCAATTATCTTACTATCTGGTGTTTTAGGTACTCGGTAAGCATTGGTTGAATTGAACAGAAGTCCACTCTGGTGGAGTTCTTTGTCACAGTAAGGTGTATATTTTTCTGAATCATCTCCTATCTAAAGGGTTCATACAACACTAGAAACTCAGCCATTTTGGAGTTCCCTTGATATTTTTTCATTTACATTAAGAAAAATAGTAAAAGTCTAGACCACTATGGAGAGAAATTGCAATGGATCAATATAGAGAGTGTCTGCACTGAAGAAAAACTGATAATAGTATTTTCATCTCTTTCCAGAATAGCATGGACATAGAGAAAGAGTGAATAAGGAGCTATGCTTCTGATATGTGTGTCTTCAGTATTCAACATATAACTTGCCATTTAAGCAATAAATGACATTTATTAAAGGTTTACTATATGTCAGCTACTGTGCCAGACACTTTCACGTCATCTGGTTAATCCCCTCAATAGCCCTGGAGGTATGTCTTATTAGCCTCACTTTACAGAAAAATTATGGAACTAGCGTATTTTTACGTCATAAGATAGTCCTTGCATTGGCTGCCAAATCCCAAATACTTTCCACTACACCTGAGCTAGTGAAACTGGGGTGTGCCAGGGCCACTAGAAACCCCAGCTAATATGTGGCATATCATTCTGGGACATTAATATTCCTGATGGCAGGTGTATTCATTCATTAGGGTTGTCATAACAAATACCACAGTCTGGGTGGCATAAGCAACAGAAATTTATTTCCTCAGAGTTCTGGAAGCTAGGAGTCCAAGATCAAAACATGAATGGAGTCTGCTTCTTCTGAAGCTTCTCTCCTTGGCTTGTAGGTAGCTTCTTCAAATGTCTTCACATGCTCTTCCTTCTATTTGTATTTGGGGCTTAAACTCCTCTTCTTATAAGGACCTAGTCATATTGGAATAAGACTCACCTAAATGATCTCATTTAAACTTACTTATAATGGAAAAAATAAAAATCATTATATATATAAAAAATAAATAAATAAACTTATTTATCTCTTTAAAGACCCTTTCTCCAAATAGTCACATTCTAAGGTACTAGGGGGTTAGGACAGTTCAGCTTATAACAGCAAGTAATTAAAAATGTCTTAGAAAGAAAGTAACCCTAACCCTAACCCTAGCCCTAACCCTAAGGCACAACAGCCTAGACTCAAAAGTTTGCTTGCTTTGGTTAAATCCTGATTCTTTCATTAGTCAGCTGAGTCACCTTGGGCAAGTTATTTACCTATCTATATCTCAGTCTCCAGTCTTAAAGATGGAAATGCAATCATATATTTATAGGGATTTTTTAAAAATGAGAATTGTTTGAATAATGTATATTTATATATACATATATATTGCATTAAGTCCTGGTATATGTGTTAACACATTATAGAATAAAGTGAAAATGCAAAATTCCTTTAATTTAATTTTTTTTTGTCCTTTTCTTTTTTTTCTTTTTTTTTTTTTTTGCCTTTTCTAGAGCCGCTCCTGCGGCATATGGAGGTTCCCAGGCTAGGGGTCTAATCAGAGCTGTTGCTGCCGGCCTACACCACAGCCACAGCAACACGGGATCAGAGCCGCATCTGCGACCTACACCACAGCTCACAGCAACGCCAGATCCTTAACCCACTGAGCAAGGCCGGGGATCGAACTCGCAACCTCATGGTTCTTTGTCGGATTCATTAACCACTGAGCCACGACGGGAACTCCTGTCCTTTAATTTTAAAGTTGAAACATATTGTAGAGTTTTTTTCACTTAGAAAATGCTGATTCAAT
This sequence comes from Sus scrofa, assembly GCF_054392235.1. NCBI lineage: Eukaryota > Metazoa > Chordata > Mammalia > Artiodactyla > Suidae > Sus > Sus scrofa. The sequence goes on along the minus strand of NC_139387.1, from coordinate 93,272,100 downwards.
CATAATATCCATTCATAGTCTTCTAATGGGGTCAAGTGGAGAAAAGTTCTGAGGAGTAGTTTTTGCTACCATGGATTTGCTCTCCGTGCTAGGCAGACTTCTAAAATGCTTCCCAGTGATCCCAATGAGTGGTGTTTATGCCTAATGAAACCCCCTCACTGTGAGTGTAGGCTGTACCTAGTCACTCACTTCCAATGAGTGAAATACAAAAAATATGACAAAAGTGTTGGAATGGCACTTCCAAAGTTAGGTTATAGAAATCTGTGACTTCCACCTTGCTTACTTGCTCTCCCTTTGGATTCTTTTTGCCTGCTTGCTCTGATGGGGCAGGTCGTCATGTTTGGTGTTGCCCTAGGAATAGGCCCATGTGGCAAGTAACTGAGCACAGACTTCAAGGAATCTGAGGCCCCTGGGTTCAACATCCTGCAAAAACCTGAATCTTGCCAACAACCACATGATGAAGTCTGAAAGTGAATTCTTTCCCAAGCAAATTCACTGCTTTCAAGCATTGGATGATGGAAGCCCCAGTTGCTGCATGGATTAGAGCTTGTGAGGGACTCTGTGGCAGAAGACCCAGGTCATCTGTGCCCAGATTCCTGACCTACTGAAACCATGAGGAACATAGATACTGTAGATTCATGGCACTAAAATTTGAGGTAATTTGTTATGCAGCAACAGTTAACCGATACACTCTTCTGAAACTGGAGAATGTTGTGGAAGATGAAGTCATCATGATTCAAGTGGAAAACAAGATGCTTGCAAACAGAGCAGAAAGACCTAAAGAGGGCTAGAAAGGAGCTATCCTCAGAAGATCCCAAATATTTTCTAATACTTACTCTGTTCAAGTAGATTTTCCCTATCAGCATGTCTAGAATCAACCCTCAATTGGATACTTTGCAAATACCCTTGCTTTGCACCAGTTGCATTTCAAAGCACTTAAATTGCTCAACCTGCTCCAATACATTTACTCCTACTGTTTTCATCATTAATGAGGCATTCAGCTTTTATAATCTAGGAGATGACCTAAAGATCAGAGTTAATTTAATTTAAAATCAATGTACTAGAGAAAAAAGCCCCTGACTCCAGTATTGACATTGAACTGCAGGCTTCTGTAAACTCAGAAGCAAAGACACATAACAGCATATGCCATGCTATTATTTCTAGCCAGATGCCTACGGTCATGCAATTACAAAGTTCTACCAAAAGAGACTTTGAAAATTCATCCCCACCTGATTTAATACTACTTATTGGAAGCTTTTGTTTGATCAAGTGAATTGCAAACCATTTCCTGGATTCATTATTGAGTCTTAAATCCCACTGAGTAGCTAAGACCAATATCAATGAATCCTACATTCTTGATATTTTGGACAAAGTCACTCATGACTGAGATAATCAAAAAGTTTAGGTTTATGAGCAATGGTTCCTATAAAATATTTGTGTTTTTAGCTGAGTTCTATCTGCAAAGTTGCTTATTCCCACTGCAGGAAGTGAGGCAGCTCTGCGATGCAATGCCTGGAGGCATCTAGTTCACGTGTAATTTTTTTATCCTAAAAGTTTGCTTTCTGATTTCCAAGGGTCTGCAGTGAGATGGCTTCCCAGTTAATTGTTTTCTATTCATCTACTCATTCATGTTTATTCATTCAGTAAAAACTTCATATCTATTCTGTGCCAAGCACCATGCTAGGTTTTAAGGATTAAAAAATAAATAACACAGTCCTTCAGTCAAAATTGGCTAAGTTTTGCTATTATAACAAACGCGCTCAAGATCAGCTCAATGGCTTATCCCAAGAAATTTATTTCTTGCTTATACCAAGGCTGCAAGTTTCACATGATAACTCCATGGCAGCTGGGGCTTCCATGTTTGCTGAGACAAGGGACAGCCAGGATGGAAATTTTCTGGTAGTGGTAATTAAATGCTTCCATCAGAAAGAGATACGAGCTCTTTTGTCTGCATGGCCATGTCTGCCCTCAAGTAAAACTGCAACCCCCACAGAGTTTTCAGTAAGAGGAGAGCAGAAATAGAATGCACTACTATCTAGCACACAGAGACTCTGCCTGCTGACGCACCCCATCCAGTTTAGTTTTATTAGCCTGTGCAGACTTGTCATGGACATTTGTGTGACTGTATGATTCTTGTCAGGGCTTTAAAACATTAAATATATCTTAGTATTCTTACAGACAATTAAAGAAACAAGGGACTCCACGTTAGAAATGACCCATCTCCCTTTCTCTGAAGATATTGTGGTTCTTCCCTCACTTCCCCTCTGGCCCGGTGGGAAGCCTAGTCACTCCTTGAAAGTGGAGATCGAGCTAGGCTTTAAGAATTACATTAAATTCTCCATTATTTACTTATCTATATAATCATTTGACCATTTGACAACTATGTAATAAGTATCTCTACTATGAGATATTGATCAAAATAGATGGGATTCAAACAATATTGAGGAAGATTGTCAAGCCAATGAGCAATTAAAATGCAGTGTAGTAAAGGCCTTGCTTGAAAAGTGCAGACATGGAGTTCCCATCGTGGCGCAGTGGTTAACGAATCCGACTAGGAACCATGAGGTTGCGGGTTCGATCCCTGCCCTTGCTCAGTGGGTTAACGATCCGGCATTGCCGTGAGCTGTGGTGTAGGTTGCAGACGCGGCTCGGATCTTGCGTTGCTGTGGCTCTAGCGTAGGCCGGTGGCTACAGCTCCGATTCGACCCCTAGCCTGGGAACCTCCATATGCCGCGGAAGCGGCCCAAGAAATGGCAAAAAGATTAAAAAAAAAAAAAAAAAAGAAACATAAGAAAAGTGCAGACAGCCCTGGGGACACTTTGGGGGGAACCCAGTGGATAGGGGAAGGCCCTTGGAGGGAATCATGTTCAAGCAAAAGTCTAAGGTATGCAGAGCAGTAAAAGACCTGGGGGAATGAGTGATTGCTCCAGAAGAAGAACAAAGACCTGGAGCAGAGGGAGAGGCAGAAGACGAGAAAGAAGATGACACTTTTGACATAATCAAGGAACTGCAAGAAGCCAGAACATAGATTCAAGGTAGGGGAGTTTTGAGAGGAGACTAGAGCCGTTAGAAGGAGCCAGTGATTCAAAACCCTTGTAAGCCATGAACAAGGGTTTGGACTTTTTCCTAAGAGCAGTGGGAAACCATTGAAAGGTTTCAAACAGGAGAAAGTGATATGATAGATACTTCATATTTGAAGTAACAACTGCCCTTTACAAATGCCTGGCAGTTATGCTGGCAAAGCACCCAACCCAATGCTTGCTCACAGCAGTCCTGATCTTTGGCTGGTTTCCCTAGTAGGGTAATTTATGAAGAAGTGGATTGGGGATTAGAGTGTTTGGTACGATTAGCAACACCAAGAGAGCCCCTAACACAAAACTATTTTTTTCCACTCTCTGCCATCAACACTGAAATCCCACTCTTTATTCCTTCATTTTTTTCCCCATTTATCTGTTCATCAAATATGCACCAAGCACCTGCTGTGTAAATGGAATAGATCTTACGTGGTAAAGAAAAGAAAACAAGGACTGGGCTCCTGCTTTCAAAAGGCTAAAGTCTAGCAGGGGAGATAAGACAAGCTGAATTGTATCTCATGTGGGAGGAGAGCAAAGCTCCAGGAACCCAGAGGAAGAAATGAGCCTTTCAGGCTGGGGACCCCGGGGAAGGCTTTGTGGAGAAAATACCACCATTGCTGGGCCTTCAAAGATGAAAATGAAAAGCTTTTGCACAGCAATGGAAATGATCGACAAAATGGAAAGACAACCTACTGAACTGTGGGAAATATTTGCAAATGATATGACCGATAAGGAATATCCAAAATACATAAACAGCTCATACAACTCAGGATAAAATAAATAAACTACCCAGGGAGTTCCCATTGTGGCTTAGCAGGTGCATCTGACTAGTAATCTCAAGGACGCAGGTTTGATACCTGGCCTTGCTCAGTGGGTTAAAGGATCAGGCACTGCCATGAGCTGTGGTGCAGGCTGCAGACACAGCTCAGATCTGGTGTTGCTGTAGCTGTGGTGTAGGCCCAGCTATAGCTCCTATTGACTGCTAGACTGGGAACTTTCATATGCTGTGGGTGCTGCCCTAAAAAGACAAAAACAAACAACCTGATTAAAAAATGGGCAGAATGACTCAGTAGACATTTTTCCAAAGAGGATATGCAGATGGCCAACAAGCATGTGAAAAGATGCTCAACATCACTAATCATCAGGTAGGATATCACCTCTTACCTGTCAGAACAGCTATCATCAAAAAAGCAACAGATAACAAATGTTGGAGAGGATATGGAAAAAAGAGAGCTCTCATACAGTGTTGCTTTGTATACTTGCTATGGAAAATGGTATGGAGGTTTCTCAAAAAACTAAAAGCAATCCCACTCCTGGATATATATCCAAAACCAAACCAAACCAAACCAAAAAAACCCAAAAGCACTAATTCAGAAAGATCCATGCACCCCAATGTTCATAGCAGCATGATTAAAAATTGCCAAGATATGGGAGCATATCTTTCTGATGGAAGTGTCCATTTTATATATCTATATATCTATATCTATATAGATATATATATATGCACACACACAGTGGACTATTACTCAGCCATAAAAAGAATGAAATTTTGCCATTTGAACTAACATGGATGGACTTGGTAGGCATTATGCTAAGTGAAATAAGTCAGAGAAAGACAAATACTTTACGACATCACTTATATGTGGAATCTAAAAAATTCAACAAACTAGTGAATATAACAAAAAGAAGCAGAGTCATGGGTATAGAGAACAAAGTAATGGTTACCAGTGAGGGGGAGGGGCAATCCAGGGATGAGGGGATGGAAGGCACCAACTCTTGGGTGTACGTAGGCTCAGAGATAAATTGCACAACACAGGGAATACAGCTAATATTTTATAACAACTGTAAATAGAAAGTCACCTTTCAAATTTGTATGAAAAATAAACTTAAAAGAAAGATGAATATGATGTTCTCAGTGCTAGGTGCTGAGCTACGTTTTCATCAGAAGTCTTTCAGCTATCCTTGAGAGAACTTTAACTCAAATGCGCTTCAACAAAAAGACAGCATTTTTGGTTCCCACACAGAGAAGTCCTGAGGTGCAGCTGACTTCCAGCCTAGCTGGATCCAGGGACTCAAGTTTATAATCAAAGCTCAATCTTTCTCTCCCTATTCTTAGACTCTCTCTGGCTGCCCAGATGACACTCAGCAAAACCAACATATTCACTCAATAGGGCTATTCTAACAAATCACCACAGACTAGGCAACTTAAAACAACAGAAATTTATTTTCTCATAGTCCAGGAGGTCTGAAGTCTGAAATCAAGGTGTCAGCAGGCTTGATTTCTTCTAGAGGTTCTGAGGTAAAATTCATTCCATGCCTGTCTCCCAGCTTCTTGTGTTTGACTGAAGACCCCCTGGACCTAAGAGTCCATGAGGACAGGTTTAAGGGCAGGTGCTCCCAGACCTGCATTTGGAGAACAGGAGGTATGCAGAGGTGGGACAAACCAGACAGGTACAGGCCCAGTGCAGGAGACATGGATTTTACAATAATTCCTACAGCTATCCTTGCCTTAGCCTACGGAGGCATTTTACCCATAGAGCTAAAAATTAGACCATTGGTTTTCAGAGGCTACTCTGAAGACCTGGGTTGATGTCATGTTTGCATCCGTCGTCAATGAAGTTAGAAATTTATGAAAAACATGGCATTTTTAAAGCTAAATTAATTTGATTTAGAGTTGCATTCTGTTTCCAATACTATCATTTCTACTTTTTTGGTGTTTGTTAAGCTATTTTTAAAAATTAAACCATGGTCATCATAGAAGGTAATTTTTATTTTGCATTATGAAGTTTTGGGGCCTGTATTTGGCAAAGGAAAATGTTGACAACCCCCGTGGTGGCTTTCCGTATTTTTGAACATGGAAGGGATTTTACTGACTAAAAAAAAATCCCAAGGTCTTGGATACCTAATCTTTTTTTTTTTTAATTAAAAAAAAATTAAAGTATAGTTGATTTACAGTGTGTGTCATTTTCTGCTATATAACATAGTGACCCAGCCATATATATATATATATATATATATATATATATATATATATATATATATTCTTTTTCTTATACTGTCATCCATCATGTTCTGTCCCAAGAGGGTGGCTATAGTTCCCTGTGCCGCACAGTAGGACCTCACTGCTTATCCATTCCAAACATAACAGTTTGCATCTACCAACCCCAAACTCTCCATCCATCCCACTCCTTCCCCCCTCCCTCTTGGCAACGACAAGTATGTTCTCTATGTCTTGACCAACTGTTTCATCTCATTAGGTAGCTCCAGAGCTGAGAAACCCCAGGGAGAAATTGCAGGGGACTTTTCTGAACATTCACTTTCTAAAGAAGAAGGTGGCCTTGATTTTGAATTGATTTTTACTGTGTTTGGAATGTTTTAAAAAAAGCCCTGTTTTGCTCAGGATGAGATGGAGTTTGTTAGCTGCATTATTAGTTGCTAAGGGACATGCCGCCCTGAAGTAAAGCATGCCTGTGGTACCTCCTAAAGTCCTGTAGCTTAGAGACCTTATCATCATTACGGTAAGTGTTCAAAAAATACAAGACCCACTTGTTGGTCAAAGCAGCTGAGCTGTTTGAAAGCCTCTGATTCATTTGAAAACATTTACCTGTACTTTTTCACACAGGAAAATTAGCAGGGCATTCTTCAGAGTAGTTGACCTGTGAATTTGCAATTGATTTGTTTATCCACAACAGCCTTTACACTGTATTAGCAACAAGCACACTTCAGCCAAACCTCAAGGTTGGTGACATCTGAGCTGCACATCATCCATCATGCTACAAGCACTCAGGCCTCCTCTATCCAAGCCTCTCTTGTTAGAATAACTATTTGGAAGTGGGGGGAGGGCATTGTATAAGCTTATTTAAGGAACCAGTTAGACAGAAAAGAGTTCTTTCTTCACTAGAAGGATGAGTTATCTTTACCTAACCAGGAAGCGAAGAGATACTCAAGAGTAGCATACTAACTATTCACTGGGGTCTCTAGAGTTCTACCTGAAATTTTGTAGGTAGTCCTATTGGATCCACTCTCTCCACCTCACCCAGCTTTCTTTACGTTTGTTCAGTTCCTGAGAATGAAGTAGATAAATGATGCCAAATGTGTCCCCTTAAACTTCGAATATTAAAATCCAAATGCTCAATGTTATGGTATTAGGAGAGGGGTTTTGGGGAGGCAATTAGATCATGAGAGGGGAGCCCTCAAGAATGAGACCCCTTAAAAGAGACCCCAGGGAGCCCTCTCGTTCTTTCCACTGTGTAGAGATACAAGAAGTCAGCAGTCTGTAGAATGGATCAGCAATGAGGTCCTACTGTATAACCCAGGGAACCATATCTAGTCTCTTGCGACAGACCATGATGGGAGATAATATAAGAAAGGGGCAATATATATGTATGACTGGGTCACTCTGCTGTACAGCAGAAATTGGCACAGAATTGTAAATCAGCTAGACTTTATAAAAAATAAAATATCTACCAAAAAAAATAAATGAAAAAAGAACTCAGCAGCCTACAATTAAAAAGAGGGTCCTCACCAGAAGCTGATCATGCTGCCAGCCTGACCTTGGAATTCAACCTCTAAACTATGAAAAAATTTGTTATTTATAAGCCACTCAGACCATGGCACTTTGTTACAGCAGCATAAATGGACTACGGCAGTGATCATGGAAGGTCTCACCAGGAGTGACATTTGAGCAGCTGAATGGAGGGAAGGAGTGAGCTATACACGGAGGAAGAGTGCTATGTGGATACACGGAGGAAGAGTGCTCCAGGAGAGGGGAGAGCAAACACAGACCCAGATCTGCTCAGCTGCAGAATACAGGCCTTCGATGCCATATTTAACAAACAAAGATGAGTTAGGTTTCGACTCCGACCTCAAGGAGTTAATAGTCAGATAGGAGGAAACGGGCAGGTTTAAAAATATGAACAGTAAGGTTGATTGACTTCATGATGCAACTAAAAGTGAGGGTTAGGGCAACCTAAGGGCGTGAAGACAGGAAAGGAGAGATCAGGGAAGGCCTCACTTTGGAATCAAACCTTTGCTTCCTGGGGTTAAAAACAGAGCACCCTGGGAATTCCCCTGTGGCTCTGCAGGTTAAGGACGCAGCATTGTAACTGCTGCGGCTCCTGCTACAGTAGTGGCACGGGTTTGATCCTTAGCCTGGGAGCTTCCATGTACCGTGGGCTCCTCCAAAAAAGGGAAACCCCAAACGTCTCCAAAATATAAAACTCTGATCATCACACACAGTAAACAAAATCATGCCTGTGATTTCCATACTTGAGTCTTTAGTGATTGTTCCTTTTACCTTTTCCACAGTAAAACTTGTCAAGAGTGGCAAGATCGCTGTATTCGTGTAATGGCCTGTAGCATCTTCTCATTGATGTGGTGATGAATCTGAAATCCATCAAGGAACAATGGACAAAAAAGCTTTGCTTCACAAAGGTTAACCTTAAAATCTCATGCTGTCATGTTGCTGCAAATAAAGGGACATTTGCCAAGAATCCCCAACGAAAGCCACCAATCAAACTCACTTGCCCTTTCTGGCGTTCTCGCTTTCTATCTCATGCACTGAAGAATGATTTATCTTTTAACTTAGCCTTAATTCACAATTTCACAATTAATTAAACATCAGCCTAATCATTATACCCACAAAGCATTTAAACTGATGTTGGGAGAATGATGGGGAAATGAATAATGCTTTGAAGGTCCATTTCAAATTAGTTATTTGATTAATGAATATCCCACAAGGGCATTTGGGAGATGACCTCTGTTGATGGCTTAAAAAAAGACATGTCTGTTTAGATAATGAGAAGACAAAGCCGAGCTTGAGTTATCTCTGAATATACATTGTGTAGAATTACAAGGATTAATCCATACAAAATGTATTACTTTTCCCGTGGCTTGTTGGAGATAACATAGAATTGTAAGATCAATAAATAAAGTTTGGCATTTCAAAGATGCTGCTTGATGATAAACTGTGCAGTGCACAGCCCAGACCGCCAGCCGTGGTGGCTCTGAGCACCAGACGCCCACCAGAGGCTTATGAAAGAAAGCTGGGCTTGTTCCTGATAAGGCTTGCTGTGGGGCGGGCTGCTCGCCTCATAAACTCTCCATAATCCCTCCTAACACCTGACCTTTCGATTTCTTAGATGTCGAAGAAGAAATTGGTTGTCACCAGCTTCCTGTATATTCAAACAAATAAGAAACAGCTTACCTTGTTTTGCGGTTTAGAAAGAACCTTTTCCCAGCAGTTTCATGATCAAAAGTGAATATTGCAAAAGGGAATCAAATATAGGTCAAAGACGCTGACTGCTGCACATAAGCGGAGGACTCAGAGGAGGAGGGGCTTCCATCATAACCGGGCTGCCTTCTCTGAGGAGAGGTGCATATCGCAAACCCGACATCGCAATCTCAGCCAGTTAAGTTACTTTTCGTCCTTAATTATGCTAAATCTTAGAACAGTCCAAGAACCCAAAATGGGGGTCATCAGGGTCCCCAAAGGACTGGAGTTGTTTGAATAGGAAGCAAATGCTAGAGAAGGTTTAATTACTACGGCAAACAAAACAGTACTTCCGTCCCTCCTGAGCTGTTTTTTGCCTTTAAAGTAGGGAAGCAATACTCCAAAAGCAGGATTTATGTTCTTTCAATGGAAAACGAATAATACAGAGCCTCCTAGTACTAAATTATTTCTTGGGAGCTGGTTGAAAACTTGATCTCATGGACCCTAGGGGACCTTTGGATGCGCAGCACAGGGAGTGTAAGGCAGGCCCTCTACAGGGAGAGGCTGGAAGTGGACCAGCTCTCGGTGTTCACCTTCTTCCCCAAGTACAAAGGATGAGTTAACATCTTCTAAGACCGTCTGTTCAGCAACTCTGAATGAGTGTAACTCCAAAGGAAGAAAGATGGAGTACTCTTTTAGAAAGAGAAGAGTTACAATGTGGTTCAGATTGCAAGGCTCTAGTTTGAAACAATAGAAGTTTTAGCAATGGTAAGACCCCAGATCTAGGGGTGTCACTGGAACTGATTAACTGTTCAGGTTTGGCTTTGGGCAAGTCACTTCATCGCCTTCCTCTGAAAATGGAGGAGCTTTGTTCAGCTCAAAGTTTCCTTTCAGCTTAAAATCTCTCTTCTATTCCTTTGCATGGGTGAGAAAATCAGGAAGTATGACATTGAGATTATTTGTAACTGCTGTCACACAACCATTAGGAAAAGAGTTTATTAGCCTTTTGGGTGGTTGTTTTTTAGAACTGAGCTCTCCATTTTTGGTTTTCAGATGTCCTTTTATATGTATCACCCAGCAGGAAGTTATTTATTACACTGCATTTACCTGCGCTCACTTCCAAAAATTACTTGAGAACCAGGTTTCTTTTATCATTTGTAGTATTGCATGATGATCCTGGCATATTTTGGCATGCAGTCCCTTTTGGACTTGAGATATTCTAGCTCATGCAGTATTTCTAAAGGTTATTGTCAAGGGAAAATCCTTGCTTTAATTTGGCCTTAAAAAGATTTCCTTATGCTGAATATTTCCAAGATAATCTTCCTCCAAGAGATCATTTCAAAGTCAAATGACAAGACTGTCTTGCATTTCCCCTTTTCGAGTCCAGAAAGACTTTCTTGAAATATGTGGCATCTTACTCTTTGCAAAGCAGCATTTGGGGATTGTCTGGGATGTCAAGCACTTCTTGATTTCTTACCTTTGCTCTCTCTTCTCATAAATGGAGACATCTTTGCAATTGGAATCAATTCATACCCAGGGGAGATTTCAGTAAATCTATTATCTCTCTCTGGGCCTTGTACCATGGCTCCTCAAAACCCCCTTAGCTTAGACTTTGGGCCTCACTCCAATGACAGACTTTCTACCATTGTGCCTTCATCTTTGCATCTTTTCTGGAGCCTCAGTTCCTGAGAGTAATGGTGGCCTGGTCTTTGAACTGGTGCTCATTGACTGGCTATCTGATGTTACCTGAAATTCTTCTCTGGATATAGCAACTTCTTCCCTGGATTTATTAATATTTATAAAATATTAGATCTTGTTCTGGTTCAATAAAAGGTTCCAATTCGGTTTTTTTTTTTTTCTTTTTTTCTTTTTAGGGCCGCACCTGCGGCATATGGAAGTTCCCAGGCTAGAGGTCAAATCAGAGCTATAGCTGCTGGCCTACACCACAACCACAGCAACACAGAATATGAGCCAAATCTGTGACCTACACTACAGCTCATCCCAATGCCAGATCCTTAACCACTGAGCGAGGCCAGGGATCGAACCCACATCCTCATGGATACTAGTCGGATTCATTACTGTTGAGCCACAAAGGAACTCCAAAGGTTGCAATTCTCCAAGAGTGCTCTCAGGAACATCTACCTACCAGAGTTCTAGGGCCAAGGTCTTTGTACATCTGACTTTGGCTGCTCCTTGAATTCATTTCTTGACCCTAATCCAACAACAACTGATACCCAGGTTTAACATCCTAGGTGAGTCCATCCTCACCTGTATGCATAACAATTTTAACAATGTACAACACTATCTTTAGTTGACTAGCATAAAAATTTTCTTTCTGAGAAACTGATCAACATGAAAATTCTTTTTTTTCCCCTGCTTCTTAGGGCCGCACCTGTAGCATATGGAAGTTCCCAGGCCAAGGGGAGAATTGCAGCTTCTGGCCTATGCCACAGCCATGGCAACACCAGATCCTTAGCCCACTGAGTGAGGCCAGAGAGCAAGCCTGCATTCTCATGGATACTAGTTGGGTTCATTACCTGCTGAGCCACAAGGGGAACTCCAACATGCAAATTCTTATTGGTCAATTTCTAATAAGGAATATACTTAAAAAAAAATAATCAAAAAATGGGCAGATGACCTACACAGACATTTCTCCAAAGAAGGCATACCAATGACTGTTGCACACCTATAAATGTAAGAGAATTCATTAAGTAATTATAAAAAAAGACTTACCAAAGGCCAACAGCACATAAAAAGATGTTCAACATTGCTACTTATTAGAGAAACGCAAATCAAAACTATAATGAACTATCTCCTCACACCAGTCAGAATGGCCACCATCAAAAAGTCTACAACCATTAAATGCTAGAGAGGGTATGGAGAAAAAGGAACTCACCTAAACTGTTGATGGGAATATAATTGGTACAGCCATGATAGAGAACAATTACAGAGAACTCTAAAAATAGAGTTACCATATGATCCTGTAATCACACTCCTGTGCATATATCCAGAGAAAACTCTAATTCAAAAAGATACATGCACCCTCATGTCCATGGCAGCACTATTTACAATAGCCAAGACATTGGCAGATGAATGGATCATGAAGCTGTAATGTGTACTTATATATGTGTATGTGTGTGTGTATATATATATATATATATATATATATACAATATAATATTACACACAAAACAGAATATTACTCAGCCCTAAAAAGAATGAAATAATGCCATTTGAAGCAATATAGATGGACCTAGAGATTATCATATTAAGTGAAAGAAGTCAGACAAGAAAGACAAATGTCCTACCACTTATTTGTGGAATCTAAAAAATGATACAAATGAACTTATTCACAAAACAGAAATAGGCTCACCAACATAGAAAACACACTTATGGTTACCAAAGGGGACAGTGGGGGTAAAGGAGGAGATAAATTAGGAGTTTGGGATTAACATATACACACTACTATACAAAACGGGTAAACAACATGGACTCAGTATACAGCACAGGGAACTAGACTGATATCTTGTATTAACCCATAAAGGAAAATAATCCGAAGACAAATATATATTCTTTTTATATATACACACACACATAACTGAATCACTTGGCCATATATTTGAAACTATGGCAACATTGTAAATTAACTATACTTTAATTTTAAGAAAGAAAATGTGGAAAAAAACTTGTGAATTCTTTTAGTTATTGTTTCTGGCTAACGGGTCCAAACCTCCAGAGTCTATACAGGGACTGGATGCCACAATATCAGACATGTCTGGACAATGACAATACCCGATTGGACTCGTAAGTACAATTGCTGCAATGCTGAGTTAACCATCATGGTATCTTGGTACTTGTGCTTCCTGTCTGAGGACTGCTCCTGCCTAACTGCTCATTCTGTTAGGAATGTCTGGTTTCTTGTTTGGGGGCCTCCTCTTTCTGGCCCCGGGACAACCAACTACACTCTGCTTATCCACATGCAAATAAAGCCAAGAAACCAGACTGAACAACAGGCTAACCTACGGCAGCTCTGCCAATAGAAAACGCCCTATTTTGCAGGAACTGTAATGCTACTACCACTGCCTCTCCACTTCTCCACGTGCTCCTATTCTTTTCCATCGTTTCCCTTTCATCGTGGGTGCTACCTTCTCATTTGTGTCCCAGTAGGAAAGAATCTTCACAGAGAAAGCTGGCTCAACCTGTCCTTGTGGAAAGCTGTTCCCCGGCTTGCATTTTCGTGGCTGAAACCCATGGTTCCATTTGCTACCTACCCTTTATCACCTGGGCTTTCATGAGAGAAAAGGAATTTAAGAAGCAAATGTAAGAATCTAAAAAGATCAAAAAGTCACTTAAGCACCAAATCTCCAACAGAGCAGAGATGGCTGGGAGAGTGGGTGCAACTGCAATCTTTATTCAGAAATGGACCTGTTGCAGAGAGCTTTCAGTGCAGGGAAATCACACAGCTGATAGTCATCAGGCATAATTTTTACATTGAACTGCCGTGGGAAGTCCCATTGTGAGACACTAAACTTATTTCCCCCACTCTGTGAAAGTTCACAGTCAGGGCTGTTGTGAGTATACCATACCTTTAAAGTTGGTAGGAGGGACTTTCCTATAGCAAAAGTCATTTTTACACATGGAGATAGAATGCATGTAAAGAATTCTTAGGATCTTGGCATATGGCAAACGTTAAATTTGGCCTGAGGAGTAACACCTCTCAAGAAAAGGAGACGTGAGGGAAGCCTTGCTATATAGTATCTTCAGTGCAAACTTGCAAGTCAAACGCTGGGGCTATGGGTGACTGTGGGGCAGAAATCTGAGAGAGTCTTATTTTGGATTCATTTCTCCTGCACTCTGAGGAGTCTTGCACTGCTTGGGGTTTGGAGGTGAAGAGGATGAGACAGACTCTAGCATCCTGAAGATCCTTGATTGCGAGTATTGTGATGTAGGAGGGTGCTGCTGAACCATTCTCAGCAATAATTCTTACCTGACAAATTCTAGGATTTGAAGGCACAAGTGGAAGTGGACTTGGAGGCAGAGGTGGCACAAATACAATGCTCTATACCTTACCTTGGTGAGTTATCTTTAAGACATCATTTATTTATTTTTTTAAAGTAGCTATGGTTCTTGCATACCAGGAAGATAATGTAATTAAGCTTTTCCTTTATGGTGCCACTGGAAGGGCACATTTCATTGCAAAGAACAAAAACTTTGCTAAATTAATTAAGAATACAGAAGGCACTCATGGGACCTATTTGTAAAAGGTTCAGCTAAGCTTTACACTGCCTGATTCTGGAAACCATGGGGCCTCAAGACTGAAGGACTTTCTGAAATTGTTTTTTCTCTTCTTGCCCATGGCCCAACATGACCTTAGTTTGTCCATGTTCCCATATAGATAATTCAATCCACTCTATTCAACTTTAGTAGTGTTTCCAATATCATTCCCTGGTCCAAACAGCACTGGCCAGGAAGAGACTCTTTCATGTCTAACCTCTAGTATGGCAACGTGGTGGTCACTCAGTCAACATATATTTGTTGAATTGATGAATGAATGGGTCAAAGAGTCTTTAAATGGATTAGAGAAATATTACTGCAAAACCTCCTTATCCAAAGTATCAGGGAAGCAATGATCTTAAGGAAAACAAAAAAAAACCGACTTGAACGAAGAATAGACCCAAATGTTCACTAATACAAGGACTTCTGCTTTATATTCTGGATGGTGCTGCAGGAGGAAGGAGGCAAAAGAGAAAAAATAGCTGTAGGTACCCAAGGACACTGGGGATGGGGTTTTTTCTCAAAGAAAGGAATATGGGATGCCAGCGTCCCCAAAGCTGCTTAGTACACTGGCTTCATGTTTCAACCTTCTCAGAAACATCGTGTCTTAAAGGAAGATTCCCAGGAGAGGACCACAAAAGATAAAGCCATAACGCTTTACGAGTGTCTAAAACATTTTGCACAATTAGACTCCAAAACACTCCATAGAGATGCTCCCTGATAAAGACTCCCTCTTTGACCGAACGTTAGTCAGGCTCCTCTGAGTACTCTTTAACTAAGATTTAACTTTGGCCTGCCTTTAGCAAGAATCTTGTTAGGCCCTTACTCTTGGTATTTCCTCTTGGTAACTTCTGTCTAATGACACGCTTACTGTCTTATAAATCTCTAGCTGTCCTTGCTACATTGGGGTTGAGTTCAGTCTTTCTTCCGTATTGCAATAGTCTTGCCCTTTATTACAATAACCTTAAATGAAGTCTTCCTCAACATTTTTTTATTATTTATTTATTTATTTATTGTCTTTTTGTCCTTTTAGGGCCACACCCATGGCATATGGAAGTTTCCAGGCTAGGGGTCTAATTGGAGCTGTTGCTGCCGGCCTATACCAGAGCCACAGCAACTCCAGATCCGAGCCGAGTTTGCGACCTACACCACAACTCATGGCAACGCTGGATCCTTAACCCACTGAGCAAGGCCAGGGATCGAACTCGCCACCTCATGGTTCCTAGTCGGATTTATTTCCGCTGCACCATGACAGGAACTCCTTCCTTAACATTTTTTAGAAGTGTGGGACTGATGTATCTATTTATCTTTTACACCCTTTCTCCACTCATTAGTGATCCTTCCTCTCAGGCTACCTTTCCTGGTCTCTCTGGGGAAGAAGGGAAAATGGCTGCCACTTCCTGTAGTTCCATCTAGAATATGACAGAGATCTTTATGTTAGTGGAATTTTGTGCTATTCCTCATTTGAGTCAATTTTTGTTTTCTTTGAGACAATGTTTTTCTACTCCGGCATTTTTGGTAAAGAGATTTTGCAATGCTATTCCTCTAATTCATGTCAAGATTATCTGATTCATTCATTCACTCAGCAAAAATACATTGAGGGCCTCCCACTTGCTCATTGTTATAGTAGGTACTAGGCATAAAGAATCCTTAAAACTCAGAGTCATGTCTTCTGCTTTTAATTAATTTTTAAACTGTTTTAAAAAATAAAAGCATACATTAGTAAAAATGGGATGCCCTCAAGCACACACTGCTTCCCTCCCCTCTCCCAAACTCTAATCTCCTGGGGAGGTTTGTACAGATTTTCCCCCAAGCCCAAACATATAAACACAGGTTCAAGAGACCCAGACAGATTCTCTTTCTTGCCATTTGCAATTGATGTCTTGGGGCCATTCCATCTTTATCTCCTCCATCGAAAGTTTTAAAATAATTTTTATGTCAAGGGAGTCAATTTTGATACACAGTGTCTAGAACACTGCAGATGATCCACAAATATCTGCTGAATAAATAATCTTCCATGCAGATGCCTTGGCTAATTCAAGAGCACTTACTGTTCCCATAGAATTTTCTATGTGTATTTTGCCACCAATGATAGGTTGTTCATCTAACCTACTATTACATAATAAATTTACCCTTGCATGTATATTCTCCCTGCTATTTGGTTATTCTTGTCTTATATGTATATCTTGTCTCCAAGCTAGAATAAAAACTTCTCGAGAGTTCAAGGGTAAGGCTCACATTATTAAAGAATGGCAATGTACCAGTCTTTTGACTAGGTGCTGGGGATATGTTAACAGCTAGTATTTCTGAGCACTACATATTTCATTAAGCACTTAAAGTGGAATAAACTCTTTCGACCCCCATTACAACTATGAGCCAGGTACTATGTATTATTAGCAACACTTTACCAATGAAGAAACTGAAGCACAGAGACGTTGAGTAACTTTCCAAAGGGTACTCAGGAAGAGGTAGAGACAGGTTTCAAACCTATACAGTCCCAATCCAGACTCCATGCCCCTGCTGAGATCTATGTTTTACAGTATGACTTATAATTCCTGGTTAATTAATTTGAATATATGGGAAGATAATTTTTTCTACCATTCACTCAATCTTAAAAGAACTGTGTTGGAGAAAATAGGTTGGCAAGTTTGACATCTTTTTAGCTGGAGTGCGTGAAGAGACGCCTGCTGTTCTGGAAATAACTTCAGCATGACACTGTGTTTTGCCAGCCTCCCAGCTAACTTTAAATCGTGTGGGTCACAACTATAAATGCTCTGTTCTTTTTCTTGTCGGGATTTTGAATTTGCAGAGCTTACATAAGTAGATGTTGTTAAGACAAGGATGAGAGAAGATCTGATTCAGGTGTATTTGCTTAGGAATAAAGTGCAAAGGAGAATTAGCCCTGAAGGGAAGGGCTTGTGATATCAGTTTTTCATTTTCCAGAGAATCCACTGTGCCTCTAAGCAAGTCATTTTACTTCTACCTGCCTGTTTACCTTTTTCTAAAATGTGTTAGATAATCCCTATGCCTCTTGGAAGCAGATAAAGATGACAGCTTATTTTAAATATTAGAAGGCAATAGGATGAAAAATTCTCTGATTACATGTTTTTGTTCTACAAGACAACAACAGACCCATAAAAAGGTTGAGTGACTCAATGTCTTGATGTGCAGGTGGCAAAATTAAGCCCAAGGAAGGCAATGTTCTGAAAGAGGTGCCGCTTACATACTTATATCCACCCACTCTGGATCCCAGAAGTTTAATTGAAATAGCCTTTGAGAATCTACTCTAGAGGAATCAGTGTAAAATACCATCACGAGGGGCTTTAAGTCTAGACCTCAGGAAGACACAAGAAATGATTCCCAGTAATAATACACATTAAAAACAGACTAGGACATCATCATATGTACATAACAAGTGATAAATTCTATGCTAAGTTCTGAGATAAACTACCAATTTGTCCTCACCTAGAAACTGATGACAACCCTTTACCAGGTCAAAAGGAAAGTCTCATCCATTAAGGATTCATTATTCGTTATTTGTTCTGTGTTTCTCATTATCTTTGCTGAGGTTGGTAGTATCTTTGTATGAGTCTTTATTTCTTCGGCAGATGACCTCCATCTCTGCAACTGGCATAAATTTCACTCTAGGTGTCCTTTATCAACTGATGAGGACTTTGACACTTCCCAATGGGCTCCCAAAGACGCCTGTAGCCGTGATGTGTTAAACCCAAACTGGTGTATCCCACTCACTCTGTTTAACATGCTCTCTATTGTGCTCTGTGATGAACAGACATTTTTCATCACCAGGTTGGGGTCCAAGACGAAGATGACAAAGGCTTCTTTCAGCACTCTGAAAATCTCCCTACTTAACATAGCCCTGAACTTGCCAACAAAAGCAAAAGCAAACACATGTATGCCTAATACATTGTTATGCTGTTATCACTAAGTCTTCATTGCCCTAACATCAAGTGCCTGCTGGCATCTTAACTTTCTTTCGGATAAATGGAATACAAAATCTATTCTGTGTGTGAGAAAGTGGCGAAGTAAAGGCGGTAACAAGGAACTAACTTCCAGAAGTGAAGGGGAAAAAAAAAGTACACTGCATATCATATCTGATTTTGCATTAGCATCATGGTAAGATGGTTTTCCTTTGTTCCTTCCTTCTGAGGAAATACATATTTTGGATGTGTCTTTGATGCAGGGAGTTATCTTTGGTTACTTCTATCCCAATTCAGTGTCTCAAACTTTTCATACTTAATCAGCTGTTTGGAATTTGAGAATAGGAGAATAATTCTACATCTGAAATTCTGTGAAGTAAGAGGGATGGATTAGTAAGAAAGAAACTCAAATGCATTGACAACATGGCTTTCAGGCTGGGCTGTACTATATTTCTTTTTTCTTTTCTTTTTTGTCTTTTGAGGGCCACACCTGTGGCATATGGAGGTTCCCAGGCTAGGGGTCTAATCGAAGCTGTAGCTGCCAGCCTACACCAGAGCCACAGCAACGCGGGATCTGAGCCACATCTGCAACCTACACCACAGCTCATGGCAATGCCGGATCCCCAACCCACTGAGTGAGGCTAGGGATCGAACCCGCAACCTCATAGTTCCTAGTCAGATTTGTTAACCACTGCGCCATGACGAGAACTCTTGTACTATATTTCTAGTATAGTAATTCTAAGCATACCAGGTATGCCATCATACTTTGTAAAGGATGAAGAGTTATCTAAATTCGAAGTTGTCTTTTGTGATAAGAGGAGACTGAGTCGCATGCCCTTTGGCCTTTAAATACATTATCAACGGCCAGTTAAGCTCAGAAGCGTAAGCACAGAACTGGGATAGACTCTCCTCCGGTTGGTGTGCAGAGGCTCTTTTCCACTGGATGTGGGCCACTCTTTCTAATTTTATTTTGGCGGAGCTGAGGTTTGTTTGCCAGGCAGCCCCTGATTGTGATCTTACCCCAGAAGTCTCACTTAATGAACTGTGTACCTGGTGACAAGATTTGTGTGCAGCTATTTGGCCCATTAGTTCTGTGCCGTTTGTAGTGTGCTGAGGACGAGGCAGTCCTGGAGTCGGGTCACCACTCATTATCATACCTCATCATTACATTCTTCCCACAGGTAGAAGGCCATGCTGTCTTGGCAAAAGGTAGATGTTCAATTCCATCTTCCTCTTTAACATTTCACAAAGCGATGAAGGGTCCCTTCAAGTAAACACTTGAAACGAATACTTATACAAGTAGGACCGAAACGGAAGTGTTGTATGTTGGTACAGCGTTAGCAGGGGAACTCCCTTACCTGGCAAGTGTCAAGAATGGCGCTCTGGGCTCCCCAGGAGTGACTGGACGGGTGGGCAGGATGCTGTGGTGGAGACGTAGAGCTGTCTTCAGACTTGAATTTGGCACCTCTGCTTCCCAGCTGTGTGAACATGGACAGGTTACTCAGACTTTGATAACCTTAGTTACCTCATCGACCAAACAGCAATAATAATACCCACTTCATGGGGTAGCATGCATGTGGGCTTTACCTGCAGGGGGTCCTTCAGCAAAGCATTCCTAAAAGGCTCAGCTTACTTTAAATCATTGTAATCTCTTTGAAGACTTTTAGCAGAGAGATAATTCTGTTTGGTAGTAACCATCAGTCCTCATTTGGGCCAGCGTGGCACTCATACATATGATGAATCTTGTGCCCGGGAGGGACTGTGAGGACGCGGGCTTGGAATATGGCAGGTGCACTGCGGCCCCCGTGGAGCCCATGCCAGTGACTCAGGTCATAAATGTTACTGGTGTTTTCCATCTTGTGCAATGTAAATGAATATCTCTATCTATGATTTCCATAAATGGCCAGTTGATATACAAAAACCTATTTCTGAGGGTTGGGGGAAAATATTAAATTATAATTTGAGAAAGGCATATTACCTCCAGATTTTGATATGTGTGGGCAAACACTGTTGCAATGAAAATCTTGGTAATTTACTGTTACAGGTAGCCAATAGTCTATCAGAACCAACTTACACAGACTAAAAATCTTTTCCATTGTAAAACAGAACAACAAAAACCTGTCTATCAAACCTCCTTCACTATCTATGGCTCCAAGTCTGTAGAACAGGGCCTGTACCCACCAACCCGGCCTTCATCTGGGGTGTGATGATTTTACAAATGCTATAGTCTGAAAGTTGTATCCCTGCAATATTCATATGCTAGCCTCCCACGCGACTGCATTAGGAGGTGTTACCTCTGGGAAGTGCTTAGGTCATGAAGGTGGAGCCCTCACAAATAGAATTAGTGCCCTTATAAAAGAAGCTTCAGAGAGATCCTGACCCCTTCCACCGTTGAGGACACAGTGAGAAGGCTCTGAAGTTTATGAACCAGGAAGAAGTCTCTCATCAGACTTCAGATCAGCTGGTGTTATGATCTTGGACTTCCCAGCCTCCAGAACTATGAGAAATAAATGTTTGTTGTTTATAAGTACCCAGTTTATGTTATTTTTGTTACAGAAGCTTGAACTGACTAAAATACTTTGATAAAAACAGCATATAGTGGGTATACAAGAAATTCGAGGGAGTTCCTGTTGTGGTGCAGCGGAAATGAATCCAACTAGTATCCATGAGGACATGGGTCTGATCCCTGGCCTTGCTCAGTGGGTTAAGGATCTGGCATTGCCATGAGCTGTGGTGTAGGTCACAGATGTGGCTCAGATCTGGCGTTGCTGTGGCTGTGGCGCAGGCCAGCAGCTGTAGCTCCAATTCGACCCCTAGCCTGGGAACCTCCATATGCTGTAGGTACGGCCCTAAAAAGCAAAACAAAACAAAAGAAGAAATTCAAGTTTCCTTCCTATTCCCTCCCCTATTAAAATGTACTTTGGTATCCTGTTAATATAAATGCTATTTCCATGAATATTGTTTGTGTGGAGTATTTGGTAGTTTTACTTAAATCCAATTTTTTACTTACCAAAAGTAAGTCATCTTTTATCCATTCTGTCTATGGACTTAAATAGTACCTAAGAAAAACAAATAAGGAATAGCCATTTAACCTACACTTCATTACAATGAAACTTTTGTTTTAAATCAGCAAGTGAAATCACAAGCTTATAAATGCTTTACACACAATAAAAATAGCTTAGACTTGCTCCAATAATTTCAACCTGAAAACCAAACATTTCACTTAGCCCTCATTATACCGCATGTTCATTTAGTGAAGCTGCTTCGAAGTTATTTTTAAACACAGCCATTTAAATCATCACGTCTCACATACTGTCTAGAAGATGCAATGTTTCATTATCAAACAGAAACATTATGTACTGTGGCATATGAGTCATTAAGGAATCAGCAAGATATGTTGTCACTCCCAAATAATAAGGCTTGTTACTATTATTGATGATGTCTTTATAGAACCTCTTAACTGAGAATCTCAAATAACATTCTAATTGAACTACAGAAAATTCCAATAATGCAGATATTCTAAAGGATTTTTATATCCTCAGTCCATGCTTTCATTTATGTAACAAGCATTTATTGAGCATTTATTATGTGCTGGGTCCTCAGCTCAGCTCTGAGGACTCAGAAATGAATAAGGCCGAGACAAAGCCTTATGCAAATAAATTGGTATGTAGGCAAATTTAATTAAAAACTCTTTTAAAGTCTGGTTTACTTTAACCTGCAGAGTGATCCTGGTACCCTGAAGAAACTCCTATTTAGCATAATTAAAAACAGAACCTGTTGGGATGCAGATTTCAAAATAAAAAAGCAAAGATGATTCTTGGAAGCCATGTCATTTGAAGAGACTGAGACTTCATTTTTTAAAAATCTTACATCCTTCTGTTTAAGTATGGGTTTAAAGTATGAATAGGAGAAAAGTGGAGGACATCTCAAATTGGATTTTTTTTTTTTTTTTTTTGGTTATCTTAAAAGCTTTCAAGCAAAGCTTGAAAAAACCTGAGAAAACAAAGACTATCACAAGGCCTATGTTTGTACCAGTGATTCACAGTGTATATATTGTCACTGATCCATTTCAGGTAAGAAGAGAAGGAATATTGATATAGTCAAGTAGCCAAAAACACTACTACTAAGATAATTAATCTATGTTTTTCCAATAATGATGAAAGTAATTAGGTTCCTACTGTCAGAGAGAGAATTTTTTTTTGTTTTGATTTCATGTAGCTCTGAAACCCCCAAATACTAGAAATATATATATACATGTACATACGTGTGTATGCAAGTGACTCTGTTGTGTGTATGTGTGTATTTCCCAAGCACCTCTTAACTTTTATCCTTACAACACAATTCATACCACTGTCTAAGACTGCTCTATGGATCTGTAACCCCAAATTAAAGAAATGTTGAGACAATGATTGATAAAATCGATACTTATATCGATACAAATAGATTTTATATTGGTTTTCATTTTTATACTTCAAAATGTTCCTCTGACATGTGTGCAACCCTTCGAAATAATAATTCATTTATTTTACTGCATTTTATTCATAGGTACTGTATTAGGTATTTTATTCATAGGTACTGTATTTTATTCATAGATACTGTCTAATTTGTCATGGAAAGATGATAAATGAATAGAAAATTATATTCCACAATATGTGTTCATTCTTACCACAGCTTCGGGAAACCCAATAACACGGATCCTGAGAACAAAGCTGAGGCCTTATTGTCTACTCAACGACATTTACCCGAAGGTTACATTTACTACCAGGGAAAAAGGAACATTCCTGAAGCCATCTCAATCAGCAGAAATATTTTATAGAGTCACATAACATATACTGAAGCTCTACTGTGTGCTAGCTTTGCCCTGGGTGCTGACAATTCAACAAAGACTAAGACCCTCTTCTTCTCCAGGGGCTCACAGTTGTCAGAGAAGACACTCAAAGCAGCGTATTACAAAGACCAATGGAATTTTTTTGTGAGGCTTTAAGAACCCTTCCCTAACCAGACAGGGAGCAGTGGCATGTTTTCTCCCTGGAATGTCCAGTCCTCCCTTTTCTGAACTAGCTAATGCTTAATCATGCTTCAGATCTCAGTGTAATTAATATTTTCCAGACAGCTTGAGGCCCTGAGGCCAAGGGTAGGTCCTTCTGTTTTATGTTTCCATAGCACCCTCTACTTTCTTTCTTTCTTCTTTTTTGTAAATTCACGGTACCTTATGATTATTTGCTTGATGCTTGTCTTTCCCACCAGCACATTTGTCCCACCAAGACAGACTTAACGTGTCTTCTGTTTACTGCCGTACCTCACATCTTGAACAGAGATTTCCACATCATGGGTCCTTGGAAGAGCACATCAGGGGAAATCTGAGCATTTGTAAGTTTTTGAATTATGCGAATTTGCCCGTTTTTATCAGACTCTCGGACTTCACTCTCATCCTGCTGTCTGCTTGGTCTATTATCTTTTTGTTACATAAAAACTAATCCAGGACTGCTTGCCTGTCCAGTCACCCAAAGGGTTCTTTTCACTTCTAAGAAGCACTCAGAATCTAAACTATTCTTCATGATTTGAACCCAAGATACTCCCAAGTCTCTCTTTAGAATGGCTGAGTTCTGAGTTGTTACCCGATGTTTTTATCACACAGTCCCCTGAAGGCCTAGGTTGAGTTCCAGTTGAATATTTCCAATCAGAATTGATGGTTTTGTCAAGCTATGGTGCTGACAAGGAGACTGGCAAGCACAGATCCAAAAAGAAACATCTCACATCAAAGGCTTTGTGTATGGAATTTTGTTTCTTTTAATACTTAGGTTTAAATATTGATGAAGCTTGTATCTGTACAAATTAGATGAGAAAACAAGGTAAAAGAAAGTGCTTCCTAGATTCCCATGAGACAAATCAAGCAAGAGTTTGTGTTTCCTTCCACACCAGGACATATTTTGAATTTCCCCTCTCATCAATATTTAAAGTTGAAGTCTAGCAGCAGTTATTTATGAATAAGGATGACCAAATTTTTACAATGAGGGAAAAAAAATACATTGGCAATCCAACCAATTTCTTGGTCCACTAGGGAATTTCTAAAACATGACAATATTCCCAAAATAGAACCATCAGGGTAATGCATTTAGGAAGTACACACATAAGCTCTATAATGATATATTTATACATGGGACATATATTACATATGATCTGTAATATAAGTTCTTTTTATTTGCTCTTGTTTATTTTTGAAAGTATCTATAAGGTACACATTTCAAGTTATATATTGTAACTCCTGCCCTTAAAGACTTAAAATGGGATTTTGCCTGAGGAAGAAATTTTACTGCTATATCCACATTTACAGTTAGATTTGGGCCAACATGGTTCAAAGAGCAAAACTCATTAATGGGGAAATTCAGATTATTTCTTGAGGTATTTCCTGTTCTAGACCATACTTGAGTAAAGATACAATTTAATATCCAAAATAAGTGAATTAGCTTCAATCTTACAGTTTCTTAAAAGAAGTTCCCTTGTCACCTTTCTTTGAAATCATGAAATACTAAATATCCAAAAGGAAAGGTTAAAGGAGTTTTGATATAATTGTTTTCAAACATCAATGAGAATACAGTCAATTATTCTCATCTCAACTCCATAAAATAACCAAGAGTGGGAGTTCCCATCATGGCACAGCAGAAACGAACCTGACTAGGAACCATGAGGTTGCAGGTTTGATCCCTGGCTTTGCTCAGTGGGTTAAGGATCCGGTGTTGCCATGAGCTGTGGTGTAGGTCACAGATGTGGCTTCGATCCAGCGTTGCTGTGGCTGTGGCGTAGGCTGGCAGCTGTGGCTCTGACTGGACCTCTAGACTGGGAACCTCCATATGCTGTGGGTGCTGCCCTAAAAAGCAAAACAACAACAAAGACAACCAAACAAAGAGCTTGCATGCTTACTATAAGACAGTGAAAAAGAAAAGGCTCTTTTCAGGAATGACTAAAATACTAGAAAAGATTATCAAAGAAGACTCAGAAATCAGTTGTATTGTTATTTTTTAATATCATCATATACTTTTTCAGATTCCAAATATTGTAGGGCTATATAAATTGCAAACATTATGGAACTAATATCATGAAAAGAAAATATCACTCCCAAAGGTAACTACTTTGAAAAGTTAAATGCATATTTCTTTGATGCTCTTCTCTAAATAATCTAATTCATTATCTGAAAATTATATAATTGCTTTGCAACTTGATTTTTATATTATCAATTATCTTAATCATCTTTTCAAATTAGAAATATTATTTTCTCTCTCTTTTATTCTATTCTTTCCTTTTCATAGCTGCATTTCAGTAATTCATTAAAATGATTTTCTTACATTTTTAACCATTTTCATAGAGGTAAACCTTTCTGTTATTTCCATTTTGGTGTTAGTACAAACAACACTGCAATGAATGTTCTCCTATGTATTTCAATGTAATGTGGAAGTATTTCTGTAGGAAAAATATGTATAAAGCTTGATTTAAAAAAATTAGTAGATACTCTAATACTGTTTTCTGAACATACGTGCCTGTTTTTTACATACCTTTGTAAGTATGAGTGCCATCAATTTTTAAGTATTCTGAAATTTTGATAATGACCAATATTATCTTATTTTTGGTTTCATTTGGATATCTGATTATTAGGGACGCTTAGTAATCTACACTTGTAGATTTACACTTGTAGATTTCACGTGAACCACGTATTCTTTTTCCTGTTACAGTATTCTTCCCCTCCCTTCTCTGTAAGGGATACTTTCTAAGATCGCACCATGAGGGCCCCCACCCTCCTGTTCTAATTACCTCCCAAAAGCCTCATCTCAAATACCATCGAGTTGGGGATTAGGGTTTCAACATAAGAATTTTATGGGAACACAAACATGCAATCCCTAACACTGAGCCTTTTTTTTTTTTTTTTTTTTGGTATCCTTTTTCTTTTCTTTTTTCTGCTACTTGGTTTCAAACCTCAGCTTCATCATTTACAAGCTAGGCAACTTTGGAAAATTTTTTTACCTCTATATGCTCTCATTTTGCCTATTTCCTCACCTGGAAACTGGAGGTTATTATATTTCCCTCATAGTATTGTGATTAGAATTAAATGCCTGTAATGCTATTCACAAATGTCTGTCTTGCTGTCGATGTAAAAATCCTAGATAATATACTAGTAAATAGAATAGAGCAATATAATAAGCAAGTAATTCACTACAAGCAAGTATGGTTTATCCCCCATGTAAGCATACTTCAGTACTAGAAACTTAGGTCTATAATGTGGGTACAATCAGCATTACTTGGAGATAATAATAGTATATACCATATAGAGTTGATAAAAGGATTAAATGAAATAGTTTTTATTGACATATAGTTGATTTACAATATTGAGTTAGTTTCAGGTGTACGGCAAGCTGGTCCAGTTATATATTTTTTTCAGGTTATTTTCCATTATATCTTATTATAAAATAATGAATGTATTTCCCTGTCCTATATAGTAATTTTTTGTTGCTTATCTATTTTATGTATAGTTGCTTATATTTGTTAGTCCCACAAGCCTAATTTATCCCCCCTCTCCCCTTTGGTAACCATAGATGGAATAGTTTATGGAATGCTTAGCTCAGTACCTGGTAAGAACTAACTTTGAATATATTTTGGCTACTTTTATTCTTAATATTATTATTATAGATAATAGGCAAGATAGCATATGAGCATCCAGAAAAATTTTGATTTTTCGGTAACATCTAGCAACTCTTCTTGATTTAAATATACAAATGCTTATAAGTAGGTGTAGAAAGAAATTTCTTTAATAAGAAAAAAAGCTGTGTAAAGATAGCTAGAAAACATCATATCTAAAATGAAACAACAGCAAAATTATCATTAATCCCAATACCAAGGACACTTGCTATCATAGCTATAATTTAACATTATTCTAGGAAGTGTTGCTAATGTATAAGAAAAGTGTATGAGATATGCATATCTTTAAAAAGTAAAATAGTTTATCACTATTAATACTAATAGTTTGTTACTTTCTTACACCAAGAAAACTTGAGAGTCAACTAGTAAGCAAATTTAATAATGTGGCTGCTGACAAAATAAACAGACAAATGAATAGATTTTCCTTTCCACCAGCAATAAGCAATTTAGAAATCAGAATAGAGTAAGAGTTCTCATCCACAGAGCATGGAAAAACCCTAGCAATGAAGTGAACAGGCAATATGCATGGCCTGTGTGAAACAAAGAATAAGATGCTATTGAGATTTTCAAAACATGTTTAAATAAAGAAGAAAATACTGTCTGCCTGGATGGAAATAATGTTCCTTATGAAGATATCAATTGCATACACATAAATCAATAAATTTAATGAAATTCCAAGAGAACTTCTGAAGACATTCTATACCAAATAAAGTCATAATTAAAAGAATGTTATATAACACGGGGAAATTTCCTCAATACACTGCAAAGTGAGGGAAGCAGATTAGAAAAGATATGCCCTATATGTATTGCTCCTGTATGGCTGACCCTTGAGTGACATGGGTTTGAACTATATAGGTCCACTCTTTTTTTCAATAGTAAATACTATAATACCATACAATCTGCAGTTGGTTGAATTCATGGATGTGGAACCATGGATGTGAATGGCGGACCATAAGTTAAACCTAGATTTTCAGCTGCACAGAGCATTAGCATCCCTAACTCCCCGGCTGTTCAAGGATCAACTTTAGTTTTAACTTGTAAAAATAAATAGCAATTTAATGAAATTATGAATTTGTTAAAAATAAATGTATTTTATTATTAAATTAAATTTCATTTATTACTAAAATTAAATTATAGTTATACATTTTAAGTACAGGAGCAATACATATAAAATATCTTTTAAAAACCCACAAAATTTTAACACTGGGTTGGGAGGGTAAGGACAGGGATTCCTGGCGATATTTCCTTATTTTTTTCAATGTTACACAATGAGAATGTATTAGTTTCTGTATTTTTTAAAAAGGTATGCTACAGAAGTAAAGTCTAATAAAATGATTCCATCAGTGTGAAATATGCTGATGATGACATTTGTTTTCTGTCACCCACACTTGGGCCCCACAAAAACATCATTATCCACACTGCTTTTTGTGCAATGGATAATATATTTAATAATTAACTCTCCACAGTATGTGGAAATTATGCTTCAATACTAAGTTTTATTTCACATAATAGATTTCAGTAATGTGTTTCGGCACACAGTATAATTAGTTAATGGGGTTATATTCATAAAGACTTGGTCCAACATAGAATTATGTTCCCTTTAAGACCTCTCCCTCTTGAAATTATGCACTCTGCTGTGCCTGGATCACACATATATGCAGACACACAATGTTTCATTCAGATGCTCATAATTTGTGGCTTTCAGAGAGGCTTTCTATTTCAGTTTCTATTTTTACTCTGTAGTAGTAAAATGTCAGTAGACTGAAAATCAGGTGAGGTTTAAAATATTAGCAAGACGGTTCATTAAATATCATACGTCCAGAATAAAGTCAAAGAAAAAAATTCCTGTCTAGAAAAAATATAATACACTAATTTTTTAAAGTGTACTTTTGCACATTCTAATGTAAAACTTTTTATTCATATAAATATAATGTTATTTTACACAATAGAATTTTTTTAGAGGATTCCTCAAAATTTTTTTACCAGACCAAAAAAAAAAAAGCAGCTAATTACGGTCACTGTGGTGTCAATGAATGCTGTCTTCTGGAATGTGAGGCATTAAGAGACCATCTCCTGGTAGGAAAAGTGAATATGAACACCTGATGGCCAATGATGGAAAAACTTCCTTTATATGGTGACATAATAGAAAGCCCATATTCAGAAGCCAGGTAAACCATACTGAAATAGTTAATAAAGTTTATTTCTCTCCTAATACTCCATGTTATACTTTCATAAGTGCTATTGTAGGCATTTCATAACAGTTTGGTAAGTTTGACATAATTACTGCAATTTTACAGAAAAATGTTCATGCAAATATATTAATTTGCCAAATAACAAAGAAAATTGTGGAATTGAGGACAAATGCCCAGCTAGTTAAAAATGCATACTACTGTTGTTCTTCATAGTATAATATATGAATGTCCATAATATTTCTTCTGAAATTGTCCATACTTCAGTTATTTTACATTTTGAGGGATTCCCATTCATCAAACTCAAATGTCATGTAACTTAAACGGAGGGGAAAACTTTGTCTTTCTCCATTGTAGGTAAGGAGGATACCCAGTCTGAAACCTGGGACTGCCTTTGGTTCCTTCTCTTACTATTCACATTCAAGCCTTTGATGTAAGTCCTGTCAATTGTGCTTTAAAGGTATTGCATTTATTATTTCTCTCCAGCTCCATTGGTCTCAGTCCAAGGCAAGCCCAAATTTCCATCCACCTGGACACTATGGCATCTCTAACTTATCTCTTCCTCCCCCCACCCCACTCCCGCTTTTTGTCTTGTAAACAACAGAAATTTATTTCTTACAGTTTTCGAGGCTGGAAGTCCAAGATCAAGGCACCAGCAGATTTATGGGAGCCCTCTTCCTGGCCCATATATGTTCGTCTTCTTGCTGCAACCTCATGTGGTGGAAGAGATTTCCCTTGCTATTCAGGTCATTCTCTGCAAAGTAGCCAGAGTAATCATGTCAAGCTTAAATTCATTTATGCCACTCCCCACCCCTGCAAAAGACCACAGTAGCTTCCTAGTGCTCTTAGCATAAAATAATTACATCCTAATTCTTAACCCTGCTTGCAGAGCTCTGCACACATGGGTGGGCCCTGCACTGGCTCTTCAACCTCACTTGTGCCACACACCTCACTGCCCATTCTCTGGCCACGTAGCCTTCTGCTGGTGCCTAGAACACAGCCCAGAGCTGTCTCCAGCCAATTTACTCAGTTCTCCCTCCATCTGGATTATTCTTCAAATGACCAGCTTCTTATCCTCCAAGTCTCATCTTAAATGCCACTAACTTAAAGAGGTCTTCCTTGAGCATTAAATCTAAATAGGGCCCTATCCATTGATTCTTTTTAAAAATATGATAGCTTACTTTACTTCAATTTAATTTTATGACTGTACTATATACACATAATTTTTAAAAGTCAATTATTTTTGCGGAACTCAGAACAAAAGCTACTTTTCTCTATCCCATGCCTCACCTCTCTTCAAGTTCTTCAGAGAAGCAAACATTTTATTTATTTATTTATTTATTTATTTATTTATTTATTTATTTATTTATCTTTGTCTTTTTGCTATTTATCGGGCCGCTCCTGTGGCACATGGAGGTTCCCAGGCTAGGGGTTGAATCAGAGCTGTACCCACTGGCCTATGCCACAGCCACAGCAACACGGGATCTGAGCCACGTCTGCAAACTAGACCACAGCTTGTGACAATGCCAGATCCTTAACCCACTGAGCAAGCCCAGGGATCGAACCTGCATCCTCATGGATGCTAGTCAGATTCATTTCCACTGAGCCACGACGGGAACTCCATTATCAGTGTGTTTTTATTGTTCTTGAGTTCTATGTGTTCTTTGCATTTGGATACTAACCCATAGTTAGATAATATAATTTGCAAATATCTTCTCCCATTCAGTACAATACCTTTTCATTTTGATGATTTCCTTTGGTGTGAGATATAGTCCCATTTATTTATTTTTGCTATTATTTCCTTTGCCTTTGGAGTCAGAGCCACAAAACCATCACTAAGACTGATGTCAATGAAGATACCACCTATGTTTTCTTCTAGGAATTTTATGGTTTTATGCCTTACATTCAAGCCTTTCATCTATTTTGAATTAACTTTTGATATGGTATAAGATAGTGACCTAGTTTCATTCTTTTGTGTTTGGCTTTCCTGTTTTCCCAGCTTTATTTATTGAAGAGACTATTCTTTCTCTGTTGTATGTTTTTTGCCCATATGTTGTAAATTAATTGTTGATATATGTGTGCGTGGGGGGGTTATTTTTGAGCTCTCAGTTCTTTTCTATTGATCTGTTTTTGTGCCAATACCACACTGTTCTGATTATGATAGCTTTGTAGTATAGTTTTAAATCAGGGAGCATGCTACTTGCAGCTTTGCTCTTCTTTCTCAGGATTGTTTTGGCTATTTGGGATCTTCTGTGCTTCTATACAAATTTAGGATTATTTGTTCTAGTTCTGTGGAATATGCCATTGAAATTTTGATAGAAATTGCATTGATTTCTGTATGTTGATTTTGTATCCTACAACTTTACTGAGTTTATTAGTTCTAAAAGTTTTGGGGTGGAGCCTTTAGGGTTTTCTATATATAGTACTATGTCATCTGCAAATACTGACAGTTTTACTTCTTTTCCAACTTGGGTTCCATTTATTTCTTTTTCTCATCAGATTTCTGTGGTTGTTGGCTTTTTTGCTGTTGAGTTGTATAAGTTGCTTGTATATTTTAGAGATTAAGCCCTTGTCCATTGCATCATTTGAAACTATTTTCTCCCATTCTGTAAGTTGTCTTTTTTGTTTTCTTTTTGGTTTCCTTTGCCATGCAAAAGCTTGTCAGTTTGATTAGGTCCCATTGGTTTATTTTTGTCTTTATATCTGTTGCTTTGGGAGACTGACCTGAGACAACATTTGTAAGGTTGATGTCAGAGAATGTTTTGCCTATGCTCTCTTCTAGGAGTTTGATAGTGTCTTATCTTATATTTAAGTCTTTCAGCCATTTTGAGTATTTTTGTGTGTGATGTGAGGGTGTGTCCTAGTTTCATTGATTTGCATGCAGTTGTCCAGGTTTCCCAGCAATTCTTGCTGGAAAGACTGTCTTTTTCCTGTTTTATGTTCTTGCCTCTTTTGTCAAAGCTTAATTGACCATTGGTGTCTGATTTTCGGGTTTACTATCCTGTTCCATTGGTCTATACGTCTGTTTTGGTACCAGTTCCCCAATGTCTTGATTACTGTGGCTTTGTACTATTGCCTGAAGTCTGGGGAAGTTATTCCTCCTGCTTGGCTTTTGTTCTTCAGAATTGCTTTGGCAATTCTGGGTCTTTCGTGGTTCCATATAAATTTTTGGATTGTTTGTTCTGGTTCTGTGAAAAATGTCATGGGTAATTTGATAGGGATTGCATTGAATCTGTAGACTGCTTTGGGTAGTATGGCCATTTTTACAATATTAATTTTTCTACCCCAGGAGCATGGAATACCTTTCCATTTCTTTACATCTTCTTTAAGTTCCTTGATTATTGTTTTATAGTGCTCAGCATATAAGTCTTTCACCTCCTTGGTCAGGTGTATTCCCTGATATGTGATTTTTTGGGGTGCAATTTTAAAAGGTATTGTATTTTTGTATTCCTTTTCTAATATTTCAATGTTATTATACAAAAATGTGACTGACTTCTGAATGTTAATCTTGTATCCTGCTACTTTGCTGAATTTGTGGATCAGTTTAAGTAGTTTTTGGGTTGAGTCCTTAGGGTTTTCTATATATAGTACTGTGTCATCTGCATATAGTGACAGTTATACCTCTTCTCTTCCTATTTGCATGCCTTTATTTCTTTTGTCTGTCTGATTGCTGTGGCTAGGACTTACAGTACTATGTTGAATAAGAGTGGTGAGAGTGGGCATCCTTGTCTTGTTCCAGATTTTAGTGGGAAGGCTTTCAGCTTTTCTCCATTGAGTGTTATATTTGCTGTGGGTTTGTCATAAATGGATTTTATTACATTAAGGTATGTTCCCTCTAGACTCTTACGTTAAGGTAAGAGTTTTTTTATCATGAAAGGATGTTGGACTTTGTCAGATACTTTTTCTGCATCTATTGAGAGGATCATGTGGTTTTTGACTTTTCTTTTGTTAATGTAGTGTATGACATTGATTAATTTGCATATGTTGAACCATCCTTGTGAACCTGGGACGAATCCCACCTGGTCGTGGTGTATGATCTTTTTTATACGTTGTTGGATTTGGTTGGCTAAAAGTTTGTTGAGAGTTTTTGCATCTATATTCATCAAAGATATTGGCTTATAGTTTTCTTTTTTGGTGGTATCTTTGTCTGGTTTTGCAATTAGGATGATGGTAGCATCATAGAATGTCTTTAGGAGTGTTCCTTCTTCTTCAACTTTTTGAAAAAGTTTAAGGAGCATGGGTACAAGTTCCTCTGTGCATGTTTGGTAGAATTTGCCTGTGAAGCCATCTGCTCCTGGACTTTTATTTGTAGGGAGTGTTTTTGTGACACATTCAATTTCATTTCTAGTGATCAGTCTGTTCAGTTGATCTGTTTCTTCTTGATTCAGTTTTGGCAGGCTGTAAGTCTCTAGAAAGTTGTCCATTTCTTCTAGGTTGTCAAATTTGTTAGCATACAATAGTTCATAGTATTCTCTCATGGTTTTCTGTATTTCTGTAGTATCCGTTGTGACGTCTCCTTTTTCATTTGTTTTGTTTATTTGGGTTTTTTCTCTCCTCTTCTTGGTGAGTCTAGACAGAGGTTTGTCAATTTTGTTTTGGTTTTTTTTTTTTTCAAAGAACCAGTTCTTGGTTTTATTGATTTTTTTTCTATTGTATTTTTAATGTCTATTTTATTTATTTCCTCTTTGATCTTTATGATTTCCTTCCTTCTGTTGACTTTAGGTTTTGTTTGTTCTTCTTTTTCTAATTCATTTAGGTGGTGGGTTAAGTTGTCAGTTTGAGATTCTTCTTCTTTTGTGAGGAAGGCCTGTATTGCTATGAATTTGCCTCTGAGCACTGGTTTTGCAGCATCCTGTAGATTTTGAGTGGTTGTGTTTTCAGTATCATTTGTCTTGAGGTATTTTTTAATTTCCTTCTTGATTTCCTCATTGACACATGGATTTTTTAGTAGCATGTTGTTTAGTCTCCATGTAGTAAGTTTTTTCTAATTTCTTTTCCTGTGGGTGATTTCTAGTTTCATGCCATCATGGTCGGAGAACATACTTGAAATAATTTCTATACTATTAAATCTGTGGTGGTTATATTTGTGCCCCAGTATGTGATCAATTCTTGAGAATGTTCCATGTACACTTGAGAAGAATGTATATTCTGATTTTTTTTGGATGTAATGTCCTGAAAATGTTGATTAAGTCTAACTTTTCTATTGTGCCCTTTAGGATCTCTGTTGCCTTGCTGATTTTCTGTCTGGAGGATTTGTCCATTGATGTGAGTGGGGTGTTAAAGTCTCTTACTATGATTGTATTCCCATCAATTTTTCCTTTTATGTCTGTTAGTATTTGTTGTAGGTATCTGGGTGCTCCTATGTTAGGGGCATATATATCGATGATTATAATATCCTCTTCTTGAATGGATCTTTTTAAAAAATCTTTTAAAAAAAAGTGTCCTTCTTTGTCTTTCTTTATGGCCTTCCTTTTAATTTTGTCTGATATGAGAATTGCAACTCCTGCTTTCCTGTCTTGTCCATTGGCATGAAATATCTTTTCCCATCCCCTCACTTTCAATCTATATGTGTCCGTTACCCGAAGGTGAGTTTCTTATAGACAGCAGATTGAAGGTTTTTGCTTTTTTATCCAATTTGCCACTCTGTGTATTTTGATTGGAGCATTTAGTCCATTGACATTTAAGGTGATTATTGATAGATACATATTTATCGCCATTTTAAACCTTGTTTTCTAGTTGATTCTGTTTCTCTTTTCTTCTTTTCTTTTTTGGGGTTGGATGGTTTCCATTTATTTTATGCTTGAGTTCTTTTCTTTTCAGTTTTTGTGAATGTAATGTTTGGTTTTGATTTGTGGTTGCCCTGTTTTTTAAGTATGTTAACGCCTTCCTATATCTGCTTGCTTTAGCCTGATAGTCATATAGGCTCAAATACATCATTAAAATAAAAAAGAATCTATATTTTCTTACTTTCCTTCCCCACACTGTATGATTCTGATGTCTTTTTTTAAAAAAACATCTTCATGTTTAGATCTGCATGCTGGCTTATTTAAGTGACTGCTTTCCAATTGTGGTTTCCTCCATCCTCTTTTTTTTTTTTTTTTTTTTAATTAGAGAAGCCCTTTCAGTATTTCCTTTAGAAAGGATTTAGTATTGCTGTACCCTTTTAGCTTTTGTTTTTTGGAGAAATTCTTTATTTCCTCTTATTTTAAATGATATTCTTGCTGGGTAGAATATTCTAGGTTGCAAATTCTTTCCTTTCAGCACTTTAAATATATCTTGCCACTCCCTTCTGGCCTGTAGTGTTTCTGTAGAGAAATCAGCTGATAGCCTTATGGGGGTTCCCTTATAATCAACGCTTTGCTTTTCTCTTGCTGCTTTTAGAATCCTCTCTTTAACTTCTGCCATTTTTATTATAATATGTCTTGGTGTGGGCCTGTTTGGGTTCAACTTGTTTGGGGCCCTCTGTGCTTCCTGTATCTAGATATCAGTATCCTTTAGATTTGGAAAGTTTTCAGCCATAACTTCTTCAAATATATTTTCAATCCCCTTTTCTTTTTTTTCTCCTTCTGGAATTCCTATTACGCATAGATCTGCCTGCTTTATATTATCCCATAGGTCTCTTATATTGCTTTCATGTTTTTTTCATTTGGTTTTCTGCCTGCTGTCCTGATTGAGTGATTTCCATTATTCTATCTTCCACATCACTAATTCATTCCTCTGCATTATTCATTCTTGTCTTTATTGCCTTTAGCTCAGTTTGTATCTCTACAAATGAATTTTCTAGTTTTTCTTGGCTTCTCCTTATATTTTCTAGTTCCTTTCTAAAGGAATCTGCATTACTGTTCATATCCTCTCTTAATTCCTTCAGTATTTTCACTATCTCCCTATTGAACTCAATGTCTGTCAGACTGCAGAGGTCTGTTTCATTGTTGACTGCTTTACGTGAATTCTCCTGTGTCTTTAACTGGAAATGGTTTCTGAGCTTCTTCATCTTGCTTGTGTTTTTCTTTTTCTGTTAGTTTGGGGAAGCCAAACTGTAGTCTTGTAAGTCTATTTCTATGCAAGAATACCCCTTTGTATTTTTGGGGGGGGGTTACCATTTATTTTTGGTGTGGGAGTTTGAATATTTGCTATCTCTTTCTTCAGTTTGAGCAGGCTGTTGTTCCAAGGATGCTCAGTGTGTTTTCAGGGAGAAGGAGGCAATGGGTAGGGCCAGCAGTCAGTGCCTGGTTGTTGGGCTCTCAACAGCGGCAAGCACCTGCAGGAAGGTGTCACAAGCTACTCTTAGTTGCAGGGCCCTGGGAAGTGGTAATGAGCTCTAGGCAGATCTACAAGGTGACCAGAGCATTTGGCAGCAGCAGCAGCAGGGTGCATGAATTCCCAGGGGAGTGAGAGCACCAACAGGTGGTGTTCAATCGCAATGTCCTCTGTGGTGCCTTTGAGGTTATGGGGCTGCAAGTGGTGTCTGTTCATGGTCCCCTAGTGGGAGTGGGCCATGACCATCTCTGGAGCCAGAGATAACTGCAGTGGTTTGCTCCTGCCACCTGTAGACCATGCCAGAAACACCTCGTCCTGCTTAGCTCCCACAGGAGGTGCTGCACAAGCTGCTCCTAGTTGCACGTTCCTGGGAAGGGACAGTTATCAAGCATTTGGGTTCTGCCCACAGTGTTTGGCAGTGGCAACAGCAGGGTGGGTGTGCTCCCAGGGGACCAAGAGCAACAATAGGTGGTGTTCTGTCACTATGTCCTTCTCTGTGGTGTCCTCTGAGGTGGTTGGGATTTTAAGTGATTTTTGTTCAGGTATCCCCAGTGGCAGTGGGCCACGCACACCTCTGGAATCAGGGATAACAGTGGCAGTTTGCCCCCACCACCTGAAGACCACACAAGAAGCACCCTGTCCCACTTAGCCCAAGCAGGATGTGCTGTACCAGCTGCTCCTAGTTGTAGGGTCTTGGGATAGGACAGTGACCAAGTGTCTGGGTGTCACCCAGAGCATTTGGCAGTGGCAGCTGCAGAGCAGGTGTGTTCGCAGGGGAGTGAGAGCAACAGCTTATGGCGCTTGGTTGCAGTGCCCTCTTTTTTTCTTTTTTTGCCAATCCCTGAGGTGACTGGGGTCGCAGGTGGGGCCCACTCACAGGCCCCCATTGGTGGCAAGCCACGCCTCCCTCTGGCCTCTGAGATGACCACTATGTCTGTCCCTGCCACCTGTAGATTGTGCCAGAGGCACCACGTCACACTTAGCCCCTGATCCCCTTAGCCCACACAAGAGGTGCCTGGCCACCGCCACTGGTAGCCAGCACAAGAAGCGCCCAGTCTTCCCTAAATGAGCAAGAGGCCTGTAGCCTATGCCAGAGCCACCCTGCCCTCTGAGAGCCTGCGGGCATACTTTCAGGTGCAGGGAGTTTCCTACGGCGTCCGCCCCTCCTCCTCTCGCCCTCCCCGACAATGGCATCTTTTCTCTCCTGCAGGTCTGGACCTTCTCCTGGGTTCCCTTTGCTGTGGTGTTCCCCTCCTCAGCCTGTGGCACACTGTTCCCTAGCCCCTCAGGCTGTCCCCACACAGCCAGCCCCAGTCCTCTCCCCAGGACTGACTTCCAGAGCCTGAGTTTCAGTGCCCAGCCCCTGTCTGAGCATCAAAGGCTGTGGTGTCCAAGCCAGTGGTTCGGATGATCTGTGCAGCTCTCACTCTAATTCGCCCTCCTCAGCTCAG
The DNA here is from genome assembly GCF_054392235.1 of Sus scrofa. Classification (NCBI taxonomy): domain Eukaryota; kingdom Metazoa; phylum Chordata; class Mammalia; order Artiodactyla; family Suidae; genus Sus; species Sus scrofa. Next base: position 93,234,018 of record NC_139387.1, on the reverse strand, counting down.
CTGCTGTGCTTTTCTTGGCGACTTTGAGGTCCCTCCGACTAGGCTAGTCTTTCCATCAGTTAGGTGGCTTCCCAGGATGTGAGTTCCTTTTCTCCTTCACAGCTCCCTCTTGGGGATGCTAGTCCCATCCTGATTCCTTTTCTCTCTCTCTTTTCTTTTGTTATACCCAGTTATTTCAAGAGTTTCTTGCTCTTTTTGGAGGTTTAAGTTCTTCTGCCAGCATTCAGTTGATGTTCTGTATGAGTCGTTTTACATGTAGATGTGTTTTTTTGATGTGTTGGTGGGAGAGGGTGAGCACGACTTCTTACTCCTCAGCCATCTTGCTCATCTATGTCCCACAGATTTTGGTATGGTGTATTTCTGTTTTCATTTGTCTCTAAACATTTTTTGATTTCTCCTTGATTTTTTTGATGACACATTTGTTGTTCAGCAGCATGCTTTTTAATCTCTATATTTTTGTAGCTTTTTCTATTTGTTTCTTGTGATTAATTTCTAGTTTTATACCATTGTGGCTGGGGAAGATGCTTGATATGATTTCAATCTTTTTAAATTTATTGAGACTTCTTTTGTGACCTAACATATGGTCTATCCTGGAGAATGTTCTATGTCCACTTGGGAAAATTTGGATTTTACTACCTTTGGAAGGAATGTTCTCTACATAATTTAAAGTCTATCTTGCCTAATGTGTTGTTTAAGTCTAATGTCTGTATTGATTTTCTTTCTGCATGATCTATCAGTTGATGTAAATGGGATATTAAATCTCCTTACTAGTATTGCTTTCAATTTCTCCATTTAAGTCTGTTAATATTTGTTTTATATGTCTTGGTACTCCTCCTAGTTTTTTGTTCTTTACCAAAGCAACCTATGTATTTATTTACCAAACACAACAGCATCAGTAATACTTTTGTGCATTTGTTTACTTGTTTGCTATCTCTCCTCCAATCTAGAACTTAGATCAGTAAGAGCAGGGCCCTTGCATATTTCTGGCATGGTTCTTGGAGCATAGTGGGCTCTCAATAAAAACTGAGTGAATGTATACTTTTTTGCATGATAAACACATGAAGGCTGTATAGAAAATGTAGACACTCACTCTTTCAAACATTTCTAACTTCTCCTGTAAATTTCAGCAATACTAAAAGCAAATTATGAGCCATAATATAGGACAGTATTCCATTATTCTCTAAGACCAGACTTTTGAGAATTGGCTTATGAAATATTCAAAGAAAGCAAATTTTTATTTAATTTAATTCAGAAAAAATCTGATGTTAGTTTAATTGCTATAATTGTAGTAATATCACTTTAAAAAGATACCTTGGTTAAACGAATATTGTTACCATTAATATAATGTTTTCTTTCCATAATCAGTTTCCTGAAGCCTGTAGTTAGGAAATCTTTTCATTTTCTAATTAGTTTTCTTTTTGTTTGTTGTTGGTTTGCTGTTTTTTCCTGAATAGTTAATTACCTTTCACAGTACTTAGGGTAGACAATACATAATCTCTTGTATCCAACTTTAAACTTTTCATTTGGATTTTTATCATCCTATGCTGACTTCTCCTGCTTTGAGTTGCTTCAAACTGTGATTTAAAAACAAACACAAAATCAGTTGCCAGACTGTATAAACTCTAATAGAGAAAATACAAATGTTGCAAGTTAAATACTTTATTCTCTAAGCAGGCATTTATCCTATTCCTACTATATGGATGATTCTAGCAAAAAGTAAAAATAATACAAATGGCTGCAAGAAAATAGCATTTGTTATATCCTGCTATTTTTAAATAGGCATCTTCAAAGAGATAACCCCATAAGAAGAGCTTATCTAATCTGAGTTAAAAACATAAAGGGGTTTCTTATAAATGGACTGGCATGCCTTGAAGTTGACATATCAGCATTAATTATTAAAATAACCTTTTATTTTTAAAATTTTGTAAGTTAAATTACTCCAAAGCATGTAAAAAGAAGAAATGAAATTAGCCAGGCAGTTTGCCACAATTAAAAGAAAATAATAAATTACAGCATCTTTCTGCCACATCTTTCTTTTGCACCATTATTCAAAAACCTGGGGCTAGGGCTTTGTTCACCAGCCAGCAGTAAATATATTGGCTATAATGTCAATGAACTTTAAAGCAAGCTCACCAAAATGGAACTCATTATTCTTTGAGGCACATCACTATTGGCAGACATTACATTCATGCCATGACTTTTCATTGTGTAAGTGGATTATATTTCTCAGAATGATTTTATTTTTTTAATGCTTAAACAGGCATGCATTTTTATTTACTGCAGATCTGAGAAGCTTTGTGTGGAGAAATACATCTTTAAGTAAATATAAATTTTGTCCTTGATGACAAGCTAATACATATTACACCAGGGAATTTGGTAGAGATTGATTTCTGTTGGTGGATAAGAATAATACTGGCATGTTTATTCTTCTATAAAGTTCACAAGGAAAGGGGATAAAGAAAGGATAGATTTTTGGAGTGGTTCTAATTACAAACAGATTACAGAATTGACATTCTATGATGGTAATGGAGAAGAATATGTTTCGATTATGCATCGACATAGAATGGTGGATTAGGGACCAGTGAGCTGGTGAATAAATCAGAAGCAAGAGTGATTTGCAGGGAGATAGCTTAGAGTTGACTTTTCCTAGGTTAGGCACAGCCTGAAATCAAGGCAATCATCTGAATAATTCTCTGCTGTGCTTGGGACCTGGGGTGGTTTAGAATCAGCAGATCATCTCAATAATATCAGAATGGAAGCATATTTTGCTCCATAGGGAATAAGTACTTCTCCAAGACAATAACGGCTGAAAAAATCGCATTTTTGGTCATAGGAAATCTATAAAACATAAAAATATCATTTCTCTTTCTCATCTTGGACTCAGGTCATCAACAAATATATGTTGTTTTTTCCTTTTTCTCTTTATGCACAATGCTATAAAGATTCAAAATGAACATAATTTAATGCATCAGGCATAAAAGTAAGGTTATAAGGAAAGAGGTAAAACAATAACACAAGCAAATGTACATTTTGGCTGTATTTAGTTCTTGATATTTGGATATCGAGCATTGTTCTTCCCTGTAGGCATATGAACTTGCCAAATTCTCCTTCGGTAGAACACTATTCAAAATTTATCTTTCCTTCTATTACCTTTAAAAAGGCTATCTACTTCTTTATTTTGAAATTACTTATTAGATAGATCACGTCAAGTCTTTTCTTGTCCCACTTTCCTCAAATGATCTTAATGTCATCTCCTAGGGACAGACAGATAAAATTTAGTACTCCAAATTTCTACTTTAATTAATTTTATTATTACTACTAATACCTGACATTTCTCATTGGTCCCTGACTCTAGTCCATGATCCTCTGTTGGGCTCAACACCAGAGGCTTAGCTTTGCCCCACATTTCTGTTTCTGTTTGTTTAGGGTCATGACCAAACTTAATTTAGCAAAAGAAAAAGTTTCCAATTTTTAACTTCAGAAGTAGCCCTTTGTCTCTCTCCCCAAAAAAGGAAATAAGTGATAAACACAGACATAAGTTAGGAAGCAAAGGTTAAGATGAAATGATGGCTGCATTTAAGAATAAAAGTCAGCTCTCAGTTTGTAATGGCAGCTTGCACACAATGGCTGTTGTTTCCACAGTTCTCTTCCTGGGGAAGGTGCCTGCCTTGATGGCTGTTCTGAACTAAGCACATTAAACACTGCAAATGCTAAAAATTTCAATTATCTGCAATCTCTCATGGATAACAAATCTAGTGAATTCTCCTAAGTTCGATTATCACATTTTAGTAGATCTATACATGTGAAAATTTTCCTATTAGTAATACAAAGAAGGTAACAAAACATTTTGAAATGCTACCCTTTAATAAGGTAATAACTGTATGAGCTAATATTTGTTGCAACAGTCTGTTTTATATTCATTTTCTCATTTGATTTTCTCAACCACCCTATGAAGTGAGTCAAATGAGTGAGACTTACGGTATATAATCATAAGCTTTTTTTTTTTTTTTTTTTTTGGTTTGACTCCCAACATTTCTTTAAGTCTGTACAGTGAGAAAGTTCTTTCCACCCCACCTGGAAACATGGTCAGGCCCCATAATGTCTTCAACATCTCTTAATTAAGCAAAACTCCTACAGTCACTTTAAGCCATAAAATATAACCTCAATTTTAGTATTTAATTTATGAGGAATATTTAAGGTAAAAGCCACTTATTCCTGAGCCCTCAAAGTCCCATGGTTCACATTTAGCATTCCTACTCAGGCCCACTTGCCCATCTCTGCAGTCCTACAGGGCAGATCCTAAGAGGATCTCCATGCCCAGAAACACTCATGGTTTCTTTTAAAAATAGATTATATACATTAGATTATACATATATATATATATCCTGATCCCTAGTGCATTGACTGTTAACAATAGTTAGTATTTTCTGCCAATGCATAGATTCTCTTTTCATTTTCTTCATGATCATTTTTGATAAGGAGAAGTTCTTAAACTTAATGCGACAAATCTATCAATAACTTCCTTTATGCTTTACATTTTAAAAGTCTTGTTTAAGAATCCCTCTTAATCCCAAGTTTGCAAATATATTTTCTTATATTGTCTTCTACAAGTTTTATAGTGTTGCCTTTCACATTTATCTATCACCTACCTGGAATTGATTTTTGTATAATGGTATGATATAAAACTCAAGGTCTTTTTTTATCCATACGAATGACTCTCCCAGCACTGTTAATTGTAAGATCCAGTCCTTCCTCATGGCTCTGTGGTATCATCTCTGTCATTAGATTTCCATATATTAGGGAGTCTGCCTGAAGAGTTCTATATTCTGTTCCATTGATTAGTTTGTCTGTCCCTGCAATAATGACACACTATATTACTAAAGCTTCTGAGAAAGTTTCGACATTTTATGTGCCACAATCCCACGTAGTTTTTCTCCCTCAGGCATTCTGTGGCTGTTATTGGCTCACTGCTCTTCCAGATGGATTTTAGAATCAGCACATCACAATTCATACATGCATCACAACAAAACAATGACTGTGTTGACCTTAACTCCATAGATAAAGTCAGGGAGCATTGACCTCTTCACCGTGGCTTGGTGACATGGCTCAATAACAATAGGACAGGTCCTTTTTTCTTAACTATGGTGTTCAATGTTGCCTGGATTATTTGGGAACTTTTTTTTTTTTTCATACAAATTTTAGACTAAGTTTACTGAGTTCTTCAAAACACCCAACTGAGATTTTATTGGGATTGCACCTGTGTGGATTAATCTAGGGGAAGAATTTACATTCCCATAAGGGATAAACCATCTTCTCTCTCTTTCATTCTAGTTTTAAGATTTTTCTCCATAGAAGTCTTGTATATTTCGTTTAGGTTAAAATTCTTTGTTGGGAGTTTCCATCGTGGCTCAGTGGTTAATGAATCTGACTAGGAACTGTGAGGTTGTGGGTTCGATCCCTGGCCTTGCTCAATGCAATGGATCCAGCATTGCCGGGAGCTGAAGTATAGGCTGCAGATGCGGCTCGGATCCCGCATTGCTGTGGCTCTGGTGTAGGCCAGCGGCTACAGCTCCAATTAGACCCCTAGCCTGGGACCTCCATATGCAGCGGGAGCAGCTCTAAAAAGACAAAAAAAAATTTTTTTTTTAAATTCTTAGTGCTTGTTGCTCTAGTGGATGGTTTTTATTTTAATTAAATATTCTGGGTACTTCTTGCTTTTGTAGAAACTGCTCCTCATTTTTGTACTTTGGTCTTATATTTAGCTACCTTGCTAAACACTTATTAGTTCTAATAGTCTGTCAGGCTTTATTCTGGTTTTAAAAAATATTTCCTTCTAATCCTCATTTCTCTTATTTCTTTGTCTTTCCTTACAACATTGGCCAGGACTTCAGTACTATGTTAAGTAGTAGCGGGAAAATTGGTCCCAAATCACATAGTCCCAGTCCTGTTATAAGTTTCACTAGGCTTTAAGTACAAGAGAAGGGGTAGAGGTTCTCCCTACCTCATTAGAAGGTCTCCTCAAGGTGATATATCTCACAGCAGTGGGAGCTGTGATGAAAAGCTGCACCATTTCATTCCAAAAGCCTTGATTTTTGCACTGTATTTATAATAAATATGCATTGACTAGTGATTAGTTCTAAATAAATAGTATAAGTCATTGTGGTTTCTGCATGAAATCTGTGTTATAATTTTATGGGAAATACATTTATAAAAATATATATATAATATCCTACTTGATTTCATCAACTCCCTCTAAAAAATTAAAAAACAATCGCTTGAAATTTTCTTAGCAAGGAAACTCCTCAAACAGATTTGTTAACCAGAAAATTGAACAAGAACACTGTCATTTTTCAAAGCATTAAATTATCCAAGTGAAATCATAACATCAATTTTATAAAAGGAATATTTTACTCTTCACTTGAATAGTAGGCCTCAAAAGCTAAAAGTTAGTCATTTCAAGTTTGCCCTTCTTTCACAGCGGTATTTGATTATTCATAATGAGAAGCCAGTGCTTTTGAAAGTAGACTATAAGAGGAAATAGACCCTTTTTTTGTCATTTTCCTAGTGACTGCACAAATGAAGGACCTCATTAATCAAGATGACTCCTTGAAAAGCTGACATGAGACACATCACCATACAGTTGTCATTTTTGTCTCCCTGTGATCTATTTCAGTTTCATATACTTGCAAAACAAGTTTTATCCCCTTGCACCCAGTCAAGAATCTAACTGCTTGTCTTCAAGTATTTGAAATGCATTCAACAAATATTTATGAAGCGCCAACAAGCCTCTATGTTGCATGCAAGTCTCTCAGGATATGCAGAAAGATGTAACCATCTCGTCACAGGTCTCCAAGGCCAAAGGAAGCAGAAACTTCCAATAGCGAGGAATACGAGTTATAATCAAGGCCAGTTGCAGAGCTTTGAAAGTATGGATGGATAGAGTACTAGCTATCTATTACTACACAATATCCCTACAAATTTCACAGTACAAAACAACATATGTTTATTTTCATCCAGTTCCTGTGGGCCAGGTCTTAGCTGGGTCCTCTCAAGGGTCTTACAAGGCTACAGGCTACAAACAACATGTGACTTGAGGTTGTACTCTCACCTGAAGTTTGACAGTGAGAAAATCCTCTTTCAAGTCCGCATGGTTTTTGGAAACGGTTCTTTGTAGACTCCTGCAAAACTGGTCCCAGCTTCTTTCCAGGTGATGCTGGAGGCTGTCCCCTAATTTCTTGCCATGATGCACTCTCCATCTTTGCAGCTTGCTTCTTCGAAGTTAGCAGGGAAGAGAGAGACTGCAGCAAGATAGGAACTACAACTGTGTATAACATAATTGAGTACAAAATAACCACGTTCTCTCTTTAAGCAAGTCACAGGTTCTCCCCATACTGAAGGAAAAGGATCATACTAGGGCATGAACACAATACATTGTTTCTGTCTGACACAGATATTTAGCCTGGCCCTAGGGTGCTGAGTCCTAAAAACACAGATAGGTTCCAGACAGAATGCATAATCTGATAGAGTAAGACAGCAGACTAGTCAGAAACTCCAGTAGTCTTTGGGACTTTTAAATGGTGGGAAGGGGGTGATTACAGGTTGAAAATCGATGCTAATCATAGTAACTCTCCTGTGCACTTACCATGGTCAAGCTTTTTTCAGAGGAAGTTACATGTGTTGTTTCCCATTAATCTTTAGTCTGTTTGTACTGCCACAATACCAATCATAGACTGGGTGGTTTAAACAACAGACTTTTATTTCTCACAGTTCTGGAGGCTGAGAAGTTCAAGATCAAGATGCTAGCTGACTCAGCTCCTGGGAGAGTTCTCTTTCTGGCTTGCAGATGGCCAGCTTCTCACTGTGTCCTCCTCACTTGGTCTTTTCTCAGTGTGTTCCCATGATTGGGGGGGCGGGGAGGACAGAGGGGAGATATCTTTTTTATAAAGTGAGTAATTCCAGCATTAGAGTCCCACCTTCACATGACCTAGTATAACCTTAACCACCTCCCAAAGGGCCCATCTCCAAATCATCATTTTGAAGGTTAGGGTTTTAATATAGGAATTTTGGGGAGAGACAAACATTGACTCCTTAACAATACCATGAGGTTACTCTGTTAATATCCCCATTTTGCAGATGAGGTAGTAGAAGAGGAAAGAAGTTGAGAAACTTTTCCCCGGAGAGGTAAAGAGAGACCAGATTATAAAGAACTTGCTATTCCTTATCAAGGAAGTTTAATTTTATTCTGAAGATACTTAGGAGATACAAGCAGTTATATTCATTGGCAATTGTGTGTGTGTGTGTGTGTGTGTGTGTGTGTGTGTGTTCAGTGGGCTAGGGTCAGGGAATAGTGTAATAGTCTAGACAAGAAATGGTGCGGGACTGATCTGAGGCAGAAGTGGGGATGGAAGAGAGGGGCTGGCACTGAGATATATTTAGGCGGTGGAATCTATAGCGTGAAGGCTCTAGTTGAATACAAGCATGGAAGGGATCAGAGATGATGAGGGATGATTCCCAGGGTTCTGCTTGGGTCACTCACAAAGCGCGGTTAACAGGTGGTGGAGTGGGTTTGTAGGGCAGACAAAGGTCACTACACGCTCAGTTAAGGGAACTTCAGTGAATTCAGTTTTTGTTAAAGCAGGAGGCGAGGCCATCAGCTAATATGTGGTGACTGAGGGGAGGGCTGAGAGGGGAAGAGGGCTGAGCCTGTTGTGATGAATGCAATAGGAAATTAATACAAAGTGAAAACAATTGGCTATGTACTCAGGCTCAAAGGAGGCTGGAGACCATGAATTTGTGGTGGAACATGGCATTGGGCTCATAGTCTATCTTTTGTTCTGCCACCAGAGAAAAGAAATGAACGGTGAAAGTTGTTCAAGGATGGAGACTGGCAAGAGAGATCATCAGGAGGATAAGGTAGCATTTTTACTGTGATCCTCCCCCCCTGGCTGGGTGGGAGGCAGATAGAGCCAGAACAGAGAAAGGACTAGAAGAAGTAGCAGAGCATTGGGCATCAATAGAAAGTATATTGTCCTCCAACTACATAAAGAACAAAATCCAAAGCCCTCACCAAGACCCACAAGGTCCTACACCATCTTGCCCCCAGCTATCTCTCCAAAATACCCTGACTAGGGTCATAGGTATGGTCCTTCTGCAAGATTTTGGCAACTGTTATTTCCTCAGCCCAGACCACTTTTTCCCAAGTTGGTCCCCTCTAACTTTATTCAGTTTTGTCTTTCCAAGTGACTTCTTAGAGCATCCCTCTTTGCCCCCTTATCTAAAATAGCTCCTCTTTTCTGTGGAAAGGTTCATTTGTGCAATATATTAGATAATTAAAATAATTCCTCTTTTTACTAACCATCCCCTTACGGAACTTTGCTTCTTATTCTTAGTAATTACCATTATTAGATACTATGTTATATACTCACTGTCTCTTTTTACCTGTCTCTCCTACTAGACTATAAGTGCCAAGAAGACAAAGACTTTACAATGTCTTTGATTAAGGAATTCTTTCATGGATATCGAAAACCACATAAATGCAGTGTACACTTAAAAATTGTGCAGTCTCCCATTCATTCAGTTACCCTTCTATAAGACACCACATGTGCTGAATTCTTGTGTATTTTTACAGGTTCCGCATGCAAATATAAGTAAATACAAATATACATTCTTAGCTTTTTTCTTTTGTGCAGAAAGGGAAACATATGAATAAATACACAACTGAACCTGCTGTTTTCCTGTTGCAGCCCTTTCCCAGCAGTGCATAGAGAAAGTCCTCATTTTGCTTTTGCTTTAGAGATTTAGAGTTTTGGGGTTATTTGATTTACAGCCACCTTGTGTTTCATTATATAACTATACCATAGTTTATTGGACATTTGGGTGTTTTCTGTTTCTCCTATTGAATAAATAACTTTGTACATACGTTATTTTATCTGTATGTAAATATAGTTATAGACTAAATTCCCCAAGGTAGTTCAATGTCAATGTACATTTATAATTTTGATAGATAATGCCAAATTGCCACCCATAGGGATTATACCAATTTATACCTCCCACAGTCTTGCCAACTGAAACTTTTGCCAACCTGAAAGGTGAAAAATGGAATCTTGGTGTAGTGCGGTGTAGTGTTTTATTTGCATCTCTCTGACTATGAGGGAGGTAGAGCTCTCTTTCTTAGGTAAGGTCCTTGATGCATTTATATGCATTGTTCTTTTCTATGAACATGAAAAGACATTGTACTGTGAGTTGTTCTGGGAAGAATGTGCATCCTTGAGTCTGCCAAAGGATAAGGATAAAAATGATTCTGTGACTCTAATTGGCTATTTGGGAGTCTACTTCTAAGATGAATATCTGGGCATTCAGATCTGTCTGCTTTGGGTCTAACCACATTCCTCAGCCTCCCATTATTTTTTATTCCATCTTTCACCCAGCTTATCTTGGTGTATCAGCTCCTCTGGCCTTGGATCCACTTATTCACCAATATCTCCTCTCCTTAGGCTTACTGTCGTTCAGATTTACTCTCTCTCATCAACTCCTTCTTGGACTCAAGGTTATCCACTGCGCCTCCTCCCTGCCTTTGTCCCCAGAGGGTTAGGTGTTGAATACAGAAAATAAATTTTATTTTCGTTCTTGCCCTTGTCTTTCAGCAGTAAGTGAAATCATTTGTAATTACCAAAGCCATGTCCTGGTAGATTCCTCCCTCTCAAAAATGTGAAGAGCTGTCATAGAAAATGACTTCCTAAACTCAGATGACTCTTTAAAAAATCAGAGGATGACAACCACTAAAATTAAAGTATATCTTTCAAGGTTTTTTTGGAGGGGCAGCTTATAATCTATTTTGGAACCTTTGTAGTAGTGCCACTATGTTATTTAGCAGGTATTTCTTTTGTTCACCCTTTATATTATGAAAAACAATCCTATTACTGCAAATTCAATTGAATTTAGCAAGAATTTACTGAGTATCTAGCAACATTTTTAGCATTGTGCTAGAGGTTGTGGGGAAAATAGATGAAGTTTATGATATACCCTTGCCCTCAAGGAGTGTAGGATTTTAGGAAGAAACAATATGTATGCAAATAATCCAATTAGCCTGGAAACCCACAGAGTGCAAATATGGAAAAGTAGAGAATACAATAAGTCAACTGGATATGTTATGCTCCAGACACACTGGAGCATTCATCAACACTGGACAATCCAAACTTAGGACTTTGGTCTGGAAAAACACTACCTCAAAGCCATGGCATGGCTAGCTTCTATGTTTTGACCTCTCAAAACTCAATCAGACCTTTTGTACTGACCGATCTAAATCATCCAGCCCTCTCCAGCATCAATAACTTTTTCTATTTTTTATTTTCCTCATATCATTTCAGTCTCTAAAATTATCTGGTGCATTTATTTGTTTACTTGCTGATTATCTTCCATCTCCCACCAATGTAAGCTCCAAGAGCACAGGCATTTGGGTCTACACCCTTCCACATCCCCGGGGACAATATCAATGCCTGGTACACAGCCAAGATTCCTTGAACTAATGAAACAAGTGGACAAGACGGATGGGCCTGACACTAAAAGAGATGAGAAAAAAACCAAAGTCTGCTTGTGTTGGATATGATTTAATGAATGTGGTGGCAATTTAGGTAGTACTGAAGAATGCACGGCATTTAATTTGAGAAGAAAGGAAGGATTCTGATTATCCAGTTAACTGGTAGGTGTCTCGATGGAGAGAAGATTTAATAGGTCTTTAGAATCTTTTCTTCTCACCATAGATATGTGTCAAAACCAACAAGTCCACACCCAAGGGGAGCAGCTGTGCTATTCAGAGCACTGTACATTAGAGAGTTTCCTGAGTTGTGAAGGGAGAAGGGCTCCTGCTGCCACTGATCATCCATAAAGATCCATCAGGATGCTTGAGGTTTTTTTTTTTGCAATGACAGAACCTCCTTCAGTGTTCAAAAACATACCTAATATTATTAGAGGCCATTATTCCAAAAAGAAGCTTCAAGACTTCGAGTCAAGGAATATGAGAGAAATTAAATTTCATGTCTCATGGAATAGTGTGGCAATGAGATTGGATTTTTTGGAACTTATTTTCAAAGACAGTTAAGCTCTATTGCCCAAGAAATAATCCAGCACTGTTGTTCTCCCCCTACCCCAATCTAGTCCGTCACCAATTCTCATAAAATCCACTTTCTTATAAATCCCTTCACTTCATGTTTTCCCTAATGCTACTTCTTTTGTGTAATCTCCATAGCTATTACTTGGTTGGCTTCTATCGTCTCCTAACTTCCTCCTAACAAGGAAGGAAGAATTCTCTTCTCTGTCCTTGACCCTCCACATTGTAGCCGAATAATTCATAAGAAGGAAATTTGACCACATCACACTCCTGTTTAAACCTGTAAAGGTCTTTCTATTATCTTGTGGATAAACTCCAAATCATGATATTCAAGCCTCTTAATGATTTAACCATTTTTTCTGCCCCCAGCCTCATCCCTCAATGCTCTCCTATACCTTTCCCCATTCTCCTGTACTCTACATTAGGAACATATGGAACTGCTTGTTGGTCCCCAAACTAGCAGCACTATTTCTTGATTCTGAACATACATTCTTTCACCCTATTAACCCTGCACCACAATTCCACTTACGCCCTTACCCAAGCAATGTTTCCATGTTTCAATGATGCCTGTCTAATCTTGGATGCCTAATGTTCTGCGAAGCTTTTCTAGACAGCCCCCCGACTATTCCAATATCAGCTATTTACAGTGCCTCCCTTCCCTACTTCTCACTGTTGTACTTAAACTCTATCTTAATTCCTTAATTCCCCCAACAGCCTGGGAGATCCTTAAGATTTGGATATTCCTTATTCATCTTTGTATCCATAGCAGCTTACATAAGTTTGGCATGATCCCAGTGTGCACCCAATACACATTTGTTAACTTCCAAAATAAGGCAAGAAGAGAAAAGACTAGAAAAGTCAAGTTTGCCAAAAGTTAATAGCTGCAATCTTATAGTATCAGTCACGAAAGTGCAGGTGGGGTGGGGAGTGTGGGATTGGATATAAAAGTCTATGAGTCCAATGCTGTGAAGGAACTGAGGACGCAGCCAAGAATAATTTTAAGTTCTTATTTTCCCAGCAAGGCAGCAGCTGGTGCCTGGCAGAAGGGGAAGAGCGTTGCCATGTCACTGAACAGCAATCTTGGAGTAGCCACTGAGCTAGCAGCCTAAACACTATTCCCTGGGCCAGAACGGGGCTGCAGGGAAAAGGTGGCTGTGCAGCAAGCATCAGCTGGAGAAAGCAGCAGAGGCCATGGTGGCACACAGGCAGGGGACCTGCTTCTCCAGATGAACCCAGTTAATTAAGACTAATAGGGCACGAGGCCAGTCTGAAAGGCTAAATGCCCCAATTTTAGTATGCAGCGAAACAAACACATGGTCTATAAAGTCTCCCATGCAAAGAACCTCCACAACACCCTTCCTTTGCTTCCCACCACCTACATCCCACCAGCCATTAAGCTTTGATCATAATATCTGATAAACGTCTTTACACATTCCTTCCATTTATCATTTTTTGCCACAACTTTTACTCAGAACTTCATCATTTAATCTAGACTCTCCTTAACAGCCTACTAACAGATTTCTGTGCACAAAAATAATCCCTTCCATCTATCCTCCATATTCCTGGAATATATATTTCTATAGAAATTGAGCAAGGTCATGTCTCCTCCCCTTTTAAGGATACTTTGAGCTTCTAATTGCTGGTGGAATAAAGGCCAATTGCTTCACATTCTTAATACATTGTACCCTGATTTTCTCATGTGTACAATGGCATAATAGTCCTAACCTCGTAGTACTCTTTGAGGATTAAAGAGTTAAAGTGTTAGTGTTAGTTGTTATTAATGTTATATTTTTATTAGAATGGTCTCCACGATTCCTTATAATATGATTCAGTCTAATTGGAAAAACAACAGAGGATTTATCAGTGCAGACGCAGAAGTCAGACTGACCTGGATTAAGCCAAGTTCCAATGTGTGACCCTTTCTAAATCTCAATTTCCTCATATGCAAAAATATGAATAAAACTTGTTGCTGCGTCAATAGGTTATTTTGATAAAAGTTCAGGAAGAGGAGCTGGCAATGGTGACTGACCAAGAAGAAGATATCTAAAAGTTAGGAGGAGAGCCAGGAAGGATGGTTTTCATGCCAAAGAAAAAGAATTCAAAAAGGAAGAATATGGTTGAGAGTTATAAATGTTCCAGAAGAGTCAACTTGAATGACGTTTGAAAAGAACTCTTCAACTTGACAATGAGGGACTGGTAGTGACCACAGCAAGAGCAGTGCTGGAAAAGTGATGGAACCAGAAAGCAATCGAAGTGGCTTGGAAGTATAGCAGGCACTATAGCTGAAGAAAAAAGTTGCCTGAAGTCAAGCTGCTCTGAGATCTGTGGGTGTATATGAAACCTGAGTGCCAGAATCACAGGCTCATGACTTGTCACTACCTAAGAGACATGATCAATATCAATCATAACAAACACTTGCCAGGCATAGCATTAATACAGGCCAGCTCTTGGCTTAAGTACTTTCAGTGTATTCTAACTATCTCATCTTCACAACAAACCTAACATCCTCCTTTTGAAGAGGAGTAATCAGGCTCGTTAGCAGTAGAGCTAGGACTCAAGCCCAGTTATTCTGGCTCTAGATATAGTGTATCTATGCTCTATGTTATACCTCTCAATTCAATTCAATGTAACAAAAAGTTTTTGAGTGACTATATGGTGACAGAGATGATTCAAGTCTCTTGGGCACTCATCGGAGGCGAAACAAATACACAAAAAAACCACAAAGACATATCTTGCAGACATTAAAACTTGGCCTATACCTGGCCTAAAGGACCCCAACCTACTCTGTTGGATTTCTATGTCATGAAGTGTGGGCAGCATGTCAAGAATAATACACTATCAAGGATAAGTATGTCAACTTTCTTATGTAAGAAAGGGGCCCTTAGTTGTTTTCACCCATTAAAAACCATTCTGAGCACTCAATGACCTTTCTAAGTCATCAGTTGTCGGTCGAGGTTGCTTGAGCTGCTGGTCCTGCACCGAGATGCTTCAAAACCTTATTAAGAATGTTTGGACCCCCATGAAGCCCTACTAAAAATATACCCAAGTTTACCAGGAGATTTGGGTAGGAATGGAAGAATGATGGGCTTCATCGTTTATAAAATCATGAGTGCTGATAAAAGAAACGAAGCCTGGAAAGCTTCCAGTCCTGTACCTGCTCATAGCCATCATTAGCCACCTCTTCTTGTCAGTCTGGCTGAGCTGTGGGAACTTGGGATGTCATGCACACTTGTAGCAGTGCCGCTACCATGCAGGAATAAATGTCCCTGTGAGATAGCCCCCCCTCGAAAAACAAACAAAAAACCCACTCTGAGTGGCAGGTTCCTGCTAAGTAGCTATATTGAGGTGACAAAAGATATGATATTAGAATGATCTCCAGATGCCATAGTCCAATGATAATTTTTTTAATCTATTAGCTACTTAAGACTATGTAGTGTTATCAGTGGTTCCTCCTGTATGGGGACAATGACAGTCAGTGGCTCTTTTCCTAGTGAAAAGTGATTATCCTTCTCAGATAATCTGCTTCCCTGCCCATACCCGTGGGTAGTCTTTATTTCCATCGCACCACAGACTCTGCCTTACATCTGTCTGCACATCTGCTCCAGCAAATGACTTCAGTTTTCTGTTGGAATAGTAGCTTGGTTGCTCAAAGACAAGTTCTCTTTAATCTTTTGATCGTCCCCTGCTAAAGGCTGAAAACTTTTTTGTTTGGTTTTGTTTTTTGTTTAGATATCAGAAGTTTGGTCAACAAGTAACCCTTTCAAACTCCTTTATGAAATCAGATCTCTTTCATACCCCAGGAATTAGTGCCCACTTCCGCCTTGAGGTCCCCAGTGTAACTTTATTTAACTTACTGATTCTTCTCCCATGGAATTTTCAAGGTGATCTTTTGGTCTGTGGAAAACAGGATGGTGACTGACACGCAGTAACTCCTTCGTGTTTAATAGATTATAAAGGAGCTGACGGTGCCCATCACATCACAGTTTTCACTACATAGCCTCTCTTGGGTGTGTGAATACATGCATGAACAAATGAATGAAAAACAAACATAGATGCTAGATGTTTTCATCAGGGAATAAAATGCATAAACTGCTAGAATTTCCAAGGAAGACCTGGTGGGTGGTATGTTTTAAAATCAGTAGTAGGAACTGGTTCTTTTTGATGTCTAAAAGAAAAGAGAAAATTGTCAGTCGATTTGAAAAGCAACGACTTTGCATAATTATTTTATTAATATTTTGAGTGATGCTGGGCCCATTTGCTGTAAAATGACAACCATTTCACAGAAATTGCTTGGGGCCAGTTCGGGGATGAAAAGTGCTCCCTTTCAAAGCGCTTTCATGTGCCATCCACAGGGGCAAGGGAGAGACAAAGAGCTAACTTAGATCCCGCTTAGAAGAATCAGCCCATTATTAGATACTCCAGCCTCTTTCCCTGAAAGCCTTGAGGCACAGGACTGACTACACAAAGAGGACACGACCACGATGTATAATCAACAACTGGCCAAAAGGAAAATGCTTCCAAAGGAGGCATCTATGGAAGCCACCAGATAACAAGAGGGAGAAGTCCCAGTCACAGTGGAAAGCCCACCTGTAGGATGTTACCAGCTGCACATGAGGCCCCAAGAAATGGGAGAAAGGCAACCACTACAGTAAAGAGAAATTATAAGCCAAAGACTGGAAACCTTGCCTTTGCCTTTCAAGCTCCTTCACGCTGACTCTCAGGGTCTTGCCTTGAGAATTCACTCTAGCCCCCAGCCAATTCCTGGCTAATGAGTCCTTGCTCCTAGAATTCAGACACCAGGTAAGCTCTCTAGCTTTCGTCATTTCAGGCCATCAACTTCCCTGCATTGCTTTCCTCCATTGAGACTTCATCTGAAACTTGACACCAAAGGCAAGTTATTTAAGCATTTTTTTCTTTATCTCCTGATTGTTTACTTTCTGTCAAAAAAAATAATAATCTTTACATCTGAGAAAGCAGAATTCTACTGAGAAGAGGGAAATGACTAAAGCCCAGAATAGGTCAAAGAATGGAAGAGAGGAAGTAAGAGATAGAAAAATAACATTTTTGTTAATTAATTTGTATCCTGATTTTCTCTAAAATAGAATTACAGAGACAAAAATTTATACGAGGTTAGAAAAATAGGCCAAGAAAAGATGAATTAGAATATTTGGATTAAGTTATCAATTTGAATGATGCACAAAATATATAGCCATAAAATCTGATCAACTTGCCAGAGGTTAAGCACATCTAGCCTTCAGCTTATTCCACACAAATTTTATTCTAATCTCACGGCTTTAATTTACGTAATAAAAATTTACTGGGAGTTCCAGTCGTGGCTCAGTGGTTAACAAACCCAACTAGTACCCACGAGAACGTGGGTTTTGGATCCCCGGCCTCCCTCAGTGGGTTAAGGATCTGCAATTGTGGTGAGCTGTGATGTAGGTTGCAGACATGCCTTGGATCCCGTGTTGCTGTGGCTGTGGAGGAGGCCAGCAGCTGCAGCTCCAATTGGACCCCTAGCCTGGGAACGTCCATATGCCATGGGTGAGGCCCTAAAAAGACAAATAAAATAAAATAAAAATGTACTATTTCATTATATTGTTGCCATAATAAAATTGTTGAAAATCCCATTGTATTCCATTTTATGGTATCAGTGACATGAATCTCATTTGTTCTTCCTTTTCCCTTTTCCTTTATCATCCATGGGATAACACGAAAGAGACTGACTGGAATAATCTTGGGGTCTTGGTAACAAGTCAATGTCCACTTAAAGCCTGACTCAAAGGAGCATTCGCCAAGACTGAGTACACCCCAATATGAGAGTCTTCTTCATTTCTTTCCCGCTCCTTTTCCATTACCATGGCAATCCACGTAATTAAGCGGAAGAAAGATCCCCAAAACTATCTTGTTCTGGCACCTTAGCTGGTTCTTTGTGATTGCAAGATTTACAGTGCTACCTACCAATTATGTTCAGCTTTGTGTTCTGAACATCTCAAATTACGTACAGTTTATACACACCTGTGGGAATGTTTGTCCATCAGAAAAACAAGAATGGAAAAACTGGTGGAAAGAACAAAAGTAGGAACAGAAAAATATACAAATCTGGGCATCTGACAGGGTTCTGCCTTTAGGAGATACTGAAGCCATTGGGAAGATCTGCATAGCTATTAGTGAACTCCCAAACAATTTTTTGAAATTCCTCAAGATTTTTTTTTTTTTTTTTTTGTCTTTTTGCTATTTCTTTGGGCCGCCCCCACGGCATATGGCGATTCGCAGGCTAGGGGTCGAATCGGAGCTGTAGCCACTGGCCTACGCCAGAGCCACAGCAACGCGGGATCCGAGCCACGTCTGCAACCTACATCACAGCTCACGGCAATGCCGGATCGTTAACCCACTGAGCAAGGGCAGGGACCGAACCTGCAACCTCATGGTTCCTAGTCGGATTCGTTAACCACTGCGCCACGACGGGAACTCCCCTCAAGATTTTTAATTTACTACCATTTCCTTAACATTCTCATATGGTTGACATGCTGGTGACCTCCAACTCTCTGCTCTTATATGTACAGTGGGCACTTTTACCATGAAAGGTTTTCCACATTAAGGTATTTTGTTTGAGAGAGATTCTTGGTGAGATGAGCCACGTCAACTCTGAGTACGAATTTCCTTTTTAATCTTATCTCCATCATTCATTGGCTATGTAGCTGTGGACATGTTACTTTACTCTGTCACAAGTTTCCTCTTTTACTAAATTAAGTTAGTGCTAGCGGCCAAAACTATGATGCAGGTTATGAAATTTAGTTAACATAATATCTATAAAGGGACTAAGAAAGCGATTGATACATAACAAATGCTCCAGAGATGCTATTATAATTTTCTACTTGTGAAGATTAAACCATGAGCTTCCAGTTGTCTGTGAACTCCCAAGCACAAATGCTAAGCCTTCAATATATTTATACCTTCAGATCCCAGAACAGTGCCTGGTATGTAGTAGGAACTTAGATAAGCTCCAAGGGCAAGGACCTTCTGTGTTGTTGACTGCTGAATATCCAGAGTCTATAACAGTACCTAACACTCAAGAGCACCCTTCTCATTTTGTTGAATGTTTAACTATTTGTATAACTAAAAGTGAGTCATTTGAAACTCATGAGGAACTGAGCAGGAAATAGTTCACCACACTCACTACTGTTGCATGGACTGCTTGAGGTATAAGACTGGGGACAGGTACGTTTTAAATGTCTGCGTGTGGTAGCAGGGGCAGGAAGGAAGGAATAGAGCTTCGTATCAGAAAGAGGTGCAAGCTAGAAACTCAAGGAGGAGGCAGACATGCCCAGGATAGAGCGCACTGCAGGCTTGCGCTGGGGGAGTCCAGGAGACCCCAAACTCCTGGGAATGGGATGGCTGTAGAGAGAAAGGTTGAGGATAAAAGCAGGTAGAGGAGCCAGAAAAGTAGGCTTTGCATCTTTCCACTAAGACAGCTAAAAGAAAAAGAATAAAATTCTTCTCTAGAATAGCTGCTGACACGGTCAAGCTATGAAAAGGATTAATTAGGTAGTTTTTATTAAATCAAGGAACCATGGCACAGGGGATTGAATGGGATGCAGGGGTTGCTTAGAGCAGATAGATTTGATATGCAATTCTGTCTCTGCCACTCACCAGTATGTGACTTGACACCAAGCCTCAGTTTGCTGATCCTCAAAATAGGCCAGTATAGCGTCCCTTTCCAGTTTGTGGCAAGGGTTAAAATTTCCACTGAGACAGGGAGCTTGAAGCATCTCTGCTTAGTGCCTGGCACCTAGTGGGTCCTTAATAAATGGTAACTGGTAGTATCAAAATTAATCACAGTAATCAGGCTTCACAATAAAAACTGACACAGGGCTTATCAAACGAATTCTCTCCACCGCATGAAAGAAACATGAGAACGAGCCCAAATTAGCTTCCTATTTTCCAGCAGCAAGCAGAGGAGATTGCTGAAGGTCATAGCAGCCATCTCGTAGAGAAAGAAAATGACATGGAACACTGGATCCCTGCTCATCGGCAGTGAATGCCCACCCAATTAAGCAGATTAAACATTCACTCCTTGTGATGAAAAAGCCCGGTGCAGCTGAGCTAGGCCGCCTTCTCTGCTTCCTAGTCCAGAGCCTCTATCTGTTAAATCACCCTTCCTTTTCCTTCCACAGTCAGGAAATAATTGGCACTTGTTTAATGCCAAATTTACATTTGTTTTGCATGGGAACAAAATTTGCTTGCAAACAGCTATGTGTGTGAGCAAATGGGCATTTGTGCTGGTAAATAAAATAGACATGCAGTTTTCCAGTTTGCAGATGTATTATTCAGCAAAACAAGCAGCAATAGCCTTTAATTTTCAGTTATTCCTAAGTACTTAAGCACAAATTATAGCAGAAAAGCCCTTTTTGTTTTTGTCATTTATGTCCTGAGATTTTCACATTTGTCCTACATGTATATGTTATCAGAACTGACTAGATTTTCAAACCTTTTAGAACAAATCTTTTTAATGAAGCAATTTATAGATTTAACAAATTTTTGCTGAGCACCTACTATGTGCTGATTTGTAGGGATTCAGAGATGAATTCTCTATGCCTGCCTTGAGGGATCTTGCAAGTCATGGAGATTGATTCGTAAATGAAATATAACCATAAAATAAAAGAATTACCCCAAAAGAGCTTTATGTGACAAGTTAAGGAGCAAAAAACTGGAGTCATTACTTCTGCCTGCACAGCTGGAAGAGATGAAATTTTATATTTATTTATTTATTTATTTGTTTTGTCTTTTGTCTTTTTAGGGCCACACCTGTGGCGTATGGAGGTTCCCAGGCTAGGGGGTCTAATGAGAGCTACAGCCACCAGCCTATCCCAGAGCCACAGCAACGCAGAATTCAAGCCTCGTCTGCAACCTACACCACAGCTCACGGCAATGCCAGATCCTTAACCAGTTGAGCGAGGCCAGGGATTGAACCCACAACCTCATGGTTCCTAGTCGGGTTTGTTTCCACTGTGCCACGACGGGAACTCCTGATATTTGATTTTAGTGGTGAAAGCAAAGAAAGAATTGGGGTTCCCCAAGCTAAGGGAAAAATCGTGGGGAGATATGAGAATCCAGAATTATTTGAGAGCTTTTAGTGAGGTGGACTCGATTTGTCTGGCAGGAGTAGTGGGAGGATATGAAGCTGCATTTTGAAGGGCGTTGAAGGCAGTGTCAAGAATTTGGACTTTATTGATTCTTCTCTCACTTTAACATGCATGTGGATTTCCTGAGAATTTTGTTAAAATGTTCATTTGATTCTGTAGGTTTGGGATGGAGCCAGAGATGCTACATTTCTTACAAGCCCATAAGAAGTGATGTGCCAGTAAATATTTAACAGCTGGCTCTGGGGTCAGGGATCAGAAGGGCATTTTCCAATTCCCATGGTGTAACTACTCCTACCATGGCCTGTTTCAAGCTGTTAACATGACGTCAGCAAGGGTTAAGCTGGAAAGAGAGGTATACCATCGGCTTTTTCAAGCCACTGCAAACTGGCAATAGGATACCATATCTCTGAGGTGTTGTCCAACCTTGCTGGTCCAAGGATCACCCTTTGAATTGGAAGACTCTAGTACAGTGGTTCTCAACCTTGGCTGTCATGAGAATTACTACAGCACTTTTTTTTTCTTTTTATAGCTGCACCTGTGGCATGTGGAAGTTCCCAGGCTAGGGCTCGAATCAGAGCTGCAGCTGCAGGCCTGCACCACAGCCACAACAACACTGGATCTAAGTCGCATCTGTGACCTAGACATAGCTTGCGGCAATGCCAGATCCTTAATCCACTAGCAAGGTGACGGACTGAACCTGCATCTTCAGGGAGACAACCTCAGGTCCTAACCCAATAAGCCACAACAGAAATTCCACTGTGGGACTTTTTAAAGTCAAGAAGGAAAAGTAAAGAAAACAAGTTCCTTCCAGCCCCCATTCACATATTTGGCAAATTATTTTTGTTTTTTGGTTTTGGGCCATGCCCATGGCATTCGGAAGCTTCCAGGCCAGGGATCAAACCTGAGCCATAGCAGCAACCTGAGCCACAGCTGTGACAACACCAGGTCCTTAACCTGCTAAGCCACCAAGGAAGTCCTATTCAGCAAGTATTTTAAGACACGATGGCAAAATGGTGCAAATGGCTTTATATTTTCCCCTCTTCCTTTCTGTCCCCTTGTGTTTCTACTTTCTCATTCCATGTGCTTAGAGCTCTAATTCAGTTCCCATTTTGCTTACAAATATTGTTTTTTTTTCTTCTTCTAACAGCCTGTAAGTTCTATATTCCTTCAACTTTTTTCCTATCTCCAGTCCCCTTAAGGAAAAAGGAAACCTTTATTTCTCCACCTCAGACTCTGGCTGGACAGACATGTAACAATCAAGTGTTTTAGTAGATATTATAATATAGGTATTGTAAGGCCAATGGAGCAGGAGACAATTGCCATGGAAAAGGTATTTTATTATATCCGCAGATACCAAAAGCGGGAGTACTCATCACACTATGGAGGCCATATGAGAAAGCCTTGGAGTAGGTCACAAGGCAGAGAGGCAGGAACCTGTGAGCAAGAGCTTCGAACGTGGGAAGATACAGCCAAGGCAGAGTAAGCAGGTTTAGGATTGGCTAGTTTGAATAATTTCCTGTGAGTTCTGTGGTAGAGGAGATGTTCCTGGTTATGGGGTACCTGTCTACCTGCCTCTGGGGTGATTGGGGCCAGTAGATAGTGACTCAGAGCCTAAGAGCCCAAAAAGGAGGCTGGCTGGGGATGTGGACTCTGGATTGGTTGGCTTGTATTTGAAAAGCATGTCCCCAGGAGGAGACCTTCTTTGGAGAGGAGGTGGGGGGTTGACCAGGAAGGTAGGAGATCAAGGCAGGGGGACCCAGACATATCATCAGGTTGTCTGGAACAAGGCATGTCCAGCACATGCTGCCTGTGGGATGAATGTTAAAGCATCAAGTTTACAGAAGCTAGAAATGTGGTTACTACAAACTCAGAGTGAGAGAGACATTTCCTACAGTCACTTTACCTTTAATTTTAAGAGTAGATACATTTTAAGGCAAGTGACTCCCTAGCTGGTGGAGTCTTTCCTGTGTTACCATTAGTACTTATCCTATTATTCAATTCAACCAAACTCAGTACCCGGTACATGCCAGGCAGAGCAATGAATGAGTGCTAAAGATGGGGAAGGTGTGTCTGGAAGAGGGGGTGACAGAGAAAGGATGACTACGACACGGTTTTGGCCATCCTGTGCCTCTCTATCTTAGGGGAGGGACAACATGTAAACAGCTAATGGGGAAGCCAGGCAGAATAAATTGAGGCTTAGAGAATCTAGAAGAAGAAGATTTACCAGGTAATCCCTGTGGGGTGGCAATTGTCTCAGCTCATCTTTGACAAGAATTATGCGGAAGACAATTAAAAGTGGAAATCACTCACAAACCCCAGAAATGCAAATGCTCTGTGGTGTTGATTGAAAGGAGGATAATTTTCTCAGTGTAACAGCCCTCCAAGTAATATGCAAGGTGTTTTTGTTCTGAAAATTGAAGAGTTTAACTTGTAATTTTGTCTAGCGTGAAGACTACTTCCTCAGCTTGCAGGTCAGCTGCTGGAATGCTGGAGGGCAGGTTGGATCCATTAGAATATGTTGGCAGAAAATAACAGAAAAATTGTCTTGTGGTAATTTAAACCATAAAGATATGTATTGATTCAATGTTAGCTGGTCCCAATGTGGATTTGGTATTTGTGGCAGACAGAAAAACATAGCCATAATTCTTTGTAGCACCTCCCCTCAAGAAGCTGATCCTATTACCAGCCCTTGAGTATGGACTGCCTAGCCTCTTTCTTGAATTAATAAAATGCAGCAGAAAAACTGTTAGACAAGTTTTGAGACTAGGCTTCAAGAGACTTTGTACACCTTGACTTTCATTCTTGAATTACAACTAACGGTAATAAGCCTGGACTAACTTACAGAGGATGGGAGACCATAAGAGTAGAAATGGCCATCCTAGCCTACCCCTTCCTACCAACCAACGCTCAGCTGACCTGGCAGCTGACCATGGATGCATGAATCAGACCAGCTGAGTCCAGGAGACCCACCCAAATTACCACTTCTAGAATCTTGAGCTAAATAAATGTTATTGTTTTAAGCAACATTTTGGGGGTGGTCTGTTACTCAGCGAGAGCTAGCAGATACAGCATCTCTGTGATGTGACCAGGAAGTAGGCTCTTTTTGGTTTTCTCCTGTGCCATCAACTGTGTATTGTTAGCAATAGTTCCATTATGGCTGAGGGGTGGCCACTGCAACTTTAAGTGTCACATTCTTATGCTACAGCACCCCGAGCAGGAAAGAAGTAAGAGAGGCAAAAAAGTAAAAGAAAGAGAAAGGAAAAGTTCTCTCTTACTGGTTCAACTTTTTACCGGGAGCATAAGGTCTATCAGACAGCCCCTAACCCATTTCACTTCGTGTCTGGCTCTGACTGATTCACATGGTCTCCTTAGACAATCCCTGACAAAGGAAAATGAGAGAGTGTATATAAAGTCATTACATATTTATATGATGTTTGGATGGATTATGATTATTTTTTTTCCTGTTTTTGCCTCTCCTTGCCTCTGGCAATAGTCCTAAATTCACTACTTTCTGGACGAGGATAAAGTTCTAGGATGAAGTGACTTGTGAAGGTGGGAAGAGATGTTCTTTAGTAAATTTGCTATCAGTGAGAGGAAGGCTTTATAATGTTAAAGGGAGAGAAAAATAAGTCATGACAATGTGCACGGTCTATGCAAATTAATCACAAAATTTAAAAATAATTTATATACAGTGAAGGTCAAGTGAGAAGAGCTGTAGCCAGGAAGTTGAGATAACTGAACGTAATTTTATATGTTTGGTGTTGGCATATGATTGGTTTGGCATGTTTTAAGCAACATTGGCATTCAATTGGCATTTAATTTCAAAGTAAAAATGCATTGGCTGCTAGTAGGATTTCTAAACATCATCAGTGAGTTGATCCAGGCCTCAGAGTGAAGCATTTGACACTGTAGAAGGCACTTCAAGTGTTCAATTTACTCATAGACATCTCTGCAGAAGGTTTGAGTGTGCATACAATTTTAGGGCCAGAAAGTTTGGGAGAAGGGTATTTTATTTTATTTTTTTGTTTTTTATTATTTTATTTTTTTTGTCTTTTTGCCATTTCTAGGGCTGATCCTGTGGCCTATGGAGGTTCCCAGGCCAGGGGTCGAATCGGCGCTATAGTCGCCGGCCTACACCACAGCCACAGCAACGTGGGATCCGAGCTGTGTCTGTGACCCACACCACAGCTCATGGCAACACCAAATCCCCAACCCACTGAGCAAGGCCAGGGATTGAACCTGCAACCTCATGGTTCCTAGTCAGATTCGTTAACCACTGAGCCATGACGGGAACTCCAGGGAGAAGGGTATTTTATGTGACAAGCTATCCAGCAGAGAATATCCAACTCATAATGCCATTAGTTTGTTTGGCACTTTTAAAGGTATCATTCTGATAGTAGAAAATCTATACAAACATAGCACACCATTACTTGTTTTCTTATGGTAATATTCCTGAGAACCAGATAATCTGCATAAGGCAAAAATGTAGTGTTATTAAAGGAACAACTTATAATTGGGATTCTAATGGCTGGCAACTATAATGTGGCAACTAGCATAGTTATTTTTTTTTTAAGAAGCTGCCAAAACAAGGAGTTTTCTAGCACCTGTGTAGCAAAATCAACTACTTGGAGGCAAAGAAAACTCACAAGAGCATACATTATATCTTGTTTGGGTAGAAATGAGTATTTCTCCACTGAATGCTTTTAGACCATCTGCCACCCTGGTGTGAAATATGGGCACAACCAGTAGGTTGCATTTACAATATGAAATTAAATGTAATTTGACTGTGATTGAAAAACAAAACAAAACAAGAAGTTTAACTCCCGGGAGGACTTAGAGGGGCTGGGATGATAGGTCTTTAGTACTTGAATTGCATGTAAACAACAATTAAACTCATTGTGTGCTCATTGCTTGGTGTTTTTTTAAAGGGAAGATGGAGAAAGGGAAAGAAGGAAGAAGGGAGGGTGGGAGAAAAGAAAAGAAGAAAATATAAATATGAATAATCAAAGAGTGAGTTCAGAAATCAAACAAACAAACAAACAAACCAAAAACCTTTTAAGAACACAGATCTGTGCTCCACATAAGGAACAACTTAGTGAAATTTCAGTCTTGGCCCCAATGGGAATGGGCTGCCTGGGTAAGTCGAGGGTTACGTGCCACTTGAAGTATTCAACGAAAGGGTGCATGGTCACTTGTTAAGAGCATTATAAGGAATTCTCATGTAATAGATAAGGGTTGAATGAAGTGATATCTAGTATCCCTTTTGAATCTGAGACAATCTGAGTTACAATACTCTGATTTACTTAGCTACCAGCACCAGACCTAGTCAAAACTATGGTGAAGCTGACAACTTTTTTTTCTCCAAAATTCCTACCTCTTCCTTTCTCTGTATCAGTCATTTTGTTTCAATGTCCCCTTTCCTCTCTGTACCAAACATCCCTGTCCCTTCTCCCATACCAATAGGGCACGATAATCACTGTCTCCAAAGAAAAAGAAAAGCAATCTAATCAACTCACTGCCTTTTTGTGCTAGAGACTGAACTCATTGAGTCCCCCGCCTGCCCCACCAACCCTACCCCCAGATATTGTCCCATTCTAAAGGAATGGGAAATGCACTGCTTCCAGCAAAGGAATGAGGGAATTACTGAGCTCCAGACACCAGCCTTTCAGATGAATTGCTCTGCTTGCAAAAGAAACCTCCTTTAACCCCTCAAGGCTCTGTGGTTGACCATCCACATTTGAAGTCTACCCTGTCAAAAATGAAGACTATTTGGCAGTCATACTGAAGCTGCTGCTGAGGAGAACTTCGAGTTTGGCTGTACAGATGGCATAACAGCATAATTATCTCTCCTGCTCCTGGTTTCAGGTAAACAATGATGACTCCAGCATCCACTGGTATAGGTAATTTGTGCTTGATTTATACTTGCTGACATAACTAATAAGGAATATAAAAATTCACAGACAAGAGTGATCCATATGCCACCCAGCATTTATTCAGGTTTTTTGTAGATTTTGCGCTAACCATACATAAACGGCAACATTTTCTAAGATACTCATGACCACACATGAGAAGAATACACCTTACCTCAGGAACACATAAATGAAACTCACCCCCTCTCTTAGCCAAATTGCAACATCTCTTGCCTGGACTCCAAAAAGCAAATTCCTAGCTGCAGTCTCAGTTTTTTTGCAATTCACTTCCCCAAGGCCTCCAGTCACTTCACTGGAACATACCATATCATGTCACCTTCTGTCTAGGCACGTCCAAGGTCACCCTATGGCCAGCAGAATCAAGGCCAGACCCTCTAGTCTGCTACAAATAAAGCTAACATAAAAATCCTATTTTCCTGACAGTCTCAGTTTTAAAATCTCTCTTGTCTACTCTACAGCTTATTATGATTTCCCAGAAATACCAACAACTGCCAGTTGGACTCTCATTCCTACAGCAGCATCAAAGAAAAATATTTTGTTAAGCTGTGAGTCCCCACTGTTTTTGAAAAAGTTGATTACAAATTTTTGATTTGATGTTAAATAATTCTTTTATAATTGACCCCTTTTTCATTTTCTGCCAAACACTACTTCTTTCACCTACTTAAATAACAAACAGTGGAGGCACGCTGCCCTCCTCTACTAAAAAATAAATAAATAGGAGTTCCCCTCTTGGCTCAATGGTTAATGAACCTGACTGCGTCCATGAGGAGGCAGGTTTGACCCCTGGCTTCGCTCAGGGGCTTAAGGATCTGGTGTTGCCATGAGCTATGGTGTAGGTTGCAGATGCGGCTCAGATCCCACATTGCTGTGGCTGTGCTGTAGGCCGACAGCAACAGCTCCAATTTGACCCCTAGCCTGGGAACCTCCACATGCCGTGGGGGCGGCCCTAAAAAAAAAACAAAAGACAAAAAAAAAAAATGATAACAGTGACGATAATGATGATGAATCTCTCTTTGTACTCAGGGGAAAATCCAGAGACGCTAACATCCCACGGAGGCTTGCGGGATCTACTTCGTTTTCATTCTCTACCACCCTGGGTTCCAGCCACTTTCACTTTTCAGTTCCTCAAACTCTCCACATTCTTCTCCGCGCAGGACCTCTCCCCGAACACCTTCTCCCTCATATGGATCAGGCGATTTCTTACTCATCCTTTGAAATTCAGGCCCAAACCACTTCTCTACTACTCAGATTTCCTGCAGTTTTCCTTAAAAGTGCTTATTACCATTTAAAATTCTAATGGAATTTGTTGGATTATCTGTGCTTATCTCCTCCTTTCTGAGGACAATTAAAATATATTCCCAATTCATAACTGCTAAGAAAAACCAATCTATATTTTTGTATAAAAAAAAAAGATTAGAGGCTGAAGAATGAACTGTAATTCAAAGCCAGCACTGTGAATACCCCTTCCTTTTTTTTTTTTTTGCATTACTTCATTTAGATATGCTTCAGTCTTTCTGAAAATTGGATATATACCACAAAATCTTTCCTAAAAGTGAGAAGAAATTTCTTGCAGAAATCACTGAGGCTCCCACGCCTAAGCAGCCTAATTACTTAATAATATAACTAAGATTTCCATAAATGGTCATCCATTAAATCACTTTATATATAGGTTGAATAATATTTTTGAAATCAATTTGTGGAGTTATATATAATAGAGTGCAAATTGTTTATATTTTACATATATTTTAGATATATTAGGGTTGAGCATTTAAATATGTCCTATGGACATTAAATATGTACAACTCCCAGCTATATCCTTGGAGTTGTCTGGAAATTTTATTACAGGAGAGTGGTGCTGTTTGTGTTAACTCTCTAATGAATAGCATCAGGATGGAGGAAAGAGGAAGAGCTGGCACTCTCAAACTTCAATCAATGGTGCAGAGATTATATACCTACCTTATAGTGTTGTGAGGATTAAATAAAATAATATTGGAAACGCCTAGAAAGTGCTGTTGCTTAGCAGGCATGTACTATATAGCAGTTACTATTATTATTTATCATGTTAGTATTATCAACATGTCTCTCAAAACCATATGTGAACGGTGTTATTATGGAGCTAGTAATCAAAGAGCATTGAATTATATTGTTGGGATGGTCATTTTTGTACAACTGCCAAAACCTTAAAAGCTCCCCATTGCCAGTGACTCCCACTGCCAACTGGAAAAAGTCCCAGTTTTCTAGCAGGGCTTTCCAAATCCTTTACAAACAATGGTCAAAGAACAAGAAGAGAGAAGAGAAAGTGCAAAAGGTCAATAAACATTGAATTAATATTTGGCACCACTGGTACTCAAGGAAATATAAATTAAAACAATGGCATGCTATGTTTCACTATCAAATTAGAGAGGCTAATTTGTTATAATTCTGTGATAATATTTACAGTAGGTGAAGATGGCATTTCGCATTATCTCTTCCAGAAGAATAATTCATGAAAATAATTTTGAAAAAATTAATCATGTGTATTAGAAACCTTAAAAGCATTCTTACTTTTTGCTCAATGATTCCATTTCTGACAGTTGTAATTTAATATTTGAGCCAACTACTAAAGGACAATGGATAATAACGTTATATTGAGCCCACAGCCACTCCACAGCACCACGACTGACAGGAGACAGTTAGAGGGTCTTCGAAATAGGAATAAGGTTAAATATATCAATACCAATTTTGGCAAATTATAAGGAAACTAAGACACAAATTCCTTCCATTAAAAAAAAATAGGATACTTTTTTTTTAAGTCATGGAAAAACAACATACCCACCAAGTTCTTGTATTTATGAGTTTGAGTTGAAGATCTCATTTCATATGTTAGCTTTTTGGGTAGGAGTCACAGCTTTGCTCTAAGTTTTTAATTTGAGTTTTGAAGCTGTTTAAGGGGCTTTCAGCAGAGACTGGTCTTGAAATAACTTTTGACCAGAAGACTAGGAGATAAAGCATTTCCTTGAGTGCAATGAAGACAGAAGTACTTTTCATTGTGTCCAAATATTATTTTTCATCAAACCTGCAGAAAAGTTTTCAACCTGCCCTAATTTTTACCAATGAATCTAATAGACCTGGATTAAACTTCAGGGAAGATGAGAACACAAATTTCATTCCTTTCATTCCTTGTAATATTAGGGTTTGTATTCTTTCCAACTGTAATAACCTCTAGACTTCAACAAAATTGAAAACCTTTAAATAGCCTTTCACAACCTTTCAGTGGAATAATGAAGTTTTAAGTGCTCACTGGGGATTTTTCAGCTCAGAAAAATCTAAGCAGCAGTAGATATTAAAATCTAATGTTTACTTCAACTCTTTTACAGCCTAATGGGTTTTTCTGACAGTGTAATTTTTAAAAGGTTGGGTTTCATTTATTAATATAGTGCACCCATGCTGGAACCCTTTATTCTTAAAGTTCTCTGATGAGAGTCTTACGGTTAAACCTTGGTTGAAAGCCAGAGGGATCAGCAGGGATAAGGAAAACAGAAACCTGCAAAAGGACTTGCGAAGGCTGCCCCAAGCAGGTTGTTTTGGGTTTAGAAAATGGGGGAAAGTCTTCTCTTTATGATTTAAACACTACAGGAGGTGAAAAAACAAATGCAGGATGGAGAGCCCCTGGGTGTATATAATTAAGAGTGTGTGAGTCACCAGAGTTCACAGTTACTCACAACCAAAAGATCTGCCTAGGAAATCCAGCTGTTCACTAAACTGATGGAAGGGTACTGTTCTCTGGAGCTGCTCCACCAGGAGCCAGTGGGAGGGTATTTGGAAACTAAGGAAAAATTGCGGGTGAGCAACATAAGAACCCATAGTTAAGCAGAGAGAAGACGTGATTTGGAAGGATTCCATTTTACACATCGTATGCTGAAACCAGTATGCGGGGAAAGACTGAGTGAGCTCCCACCAAGTGGTAATAAAAAAACAAATGCCACTTCTCATATGCATAATGCCTCCATGTAGTTAACGAAGATTTGCAAGATAAGTACACTAGAGTGGAAAGGGGCAGGATTTATTTCCATTGACTATGATGTAGTAAAGCTACTCTCAGGTTTATATATTATCCAGTGCGCTATTTTAAATTATAAAATAAAAGTGCCACTTGAGAAGGTAATTGAAAATAATATTGTAAAGTAAAGGAGCTTGATGGTCATAAAGAACAGACAGTTTGGCGTGTTTTTCATCACGTTTCACAAATAGACGGTTTTATTCTCATATATATAAATATATATATATATATAGCTCCCAAATTGGAATCTTATCCTTATAGATAAGGCAATTTCAGAAAACGTAGAAGTGTACTGAATTATCCCTCTAAAAATTTTATAATGGTTTCAGTGTTCATTATAACTACTACCTGAAAGGTAGTTATTTTTTAAAGAATTTTAAAAATTCAAATAGGTAAAACCATAGCCAAAATCTCTTATAATTTGAATGGCCACAGGCAAGAAATCAGTATTTGAGATATAAATTTTTAGTAGATTCTACTTAACATTATGTCCTGAAGATTTTTTTTTATGTATCCCCTTCTATATTAAATACACAGCACTCCTTTGATTGTTCTGCTATAAAATTTTGATAAGGACCCAAATAAGAATCATGAGAAACTGAGTCTCATGCTATTTCAAAACTTTTATTTGAATGATTAACATTAACCCTGACATCTCAGCCAAGATCTTGTTCTGCTTCTCTAGCTGCTTTTGTGGATCTTCATCTTGGGCTACCATAACCCATAAGGTATAGTCAGTTCTTCCAAATATCTCTAACATCAGTGCCTATAGCTACTCCAAACATTTACCCTATCATGACCAGTGTATTACAGTTAACCTACTAATCTCTTGTATCGCTTCTCTCTTAATTTCAAATACTATGCCTTGACGCCTAAGTGATTAATTCATTTCATTATTTAGTCACTCAACAAGTATGTACTGTACGCCTACTATGTACCAGGCAATGTACTAAACACTGGGGATGTGAAGCAAAATTGAATCCTTTTTTAAAAAATTTGTTTGGTTTGTTTGTTTGTTTGGCCATACCTGCAGCATGTGCATCCCTGGGCCAGGGATCAAACCTGAGCTACAGCAGTGACAATGCAAGATCTTTAACCCACTATGCCACCAGGGAACTCCAAAATTGCAGCCTTCTTTCCTCAAGGAAGGCTAAAGTAGACTACTTTGGATGGCATTGAAGTGGAAACTAAAGAACTATGTGGTGAGAAGTAAGAACAATAACCCAATAATTATAAAATGATCCTTAAAATCAGTAGAAACACAGAACAATAAATACTTAGGCCTTTCTGAAAGACTCAGAAAAGATTCCATCTTTCAAAAATAACAATATTTTTGTGTCAAATCCAAATCAAGAGAATTCCTAACTGCCTCCTATAAAGTACAAAGCCCTCAGCTTGGCTTCATGACTCTATAAAATCAATGCCCCTCCAATCTGTCTAATCCTGCCTTTTACTTCCCCATACAAACCCTTCACTCTAGTCAATACACTTCCCATCTATAACTCTGCTGATCATGCTCTTTCCTCACCCAGATACCTTCCCCAATCCCTTCTGGTTTCCAATCCTAACTATTTATCCAGGCCCATTTCTTTCACAGGCCCATTTCTTTCATCCAGACTCCAAGACATGCCAACTAGTATTGATCTCTCTCTGCTTTGGCCTTCCAAGGCAATTATAATGTTTCCCATTTTGCTTAACCAGTGAGTGTGTGTGTGTGTGTGTGTGTGTGTGTGTGTGTGTGTGTGTGTGTTCGCGTGTGTGTCCTACATCCTTAGCTAGATTGTTAGATCCTGGAGAAACGATTTCTTTGTATCCTCAGGACATGGCACAACATTACATACGTCACATAATCTAAACAAATACTGCGTAACCAGAAGAGCAAATAAGTAACTGTGTAAACTACTTTAAATGGCTTTTAGCTCTTCATTATTCTTTTGGTATTCTGTGACTATCAGAGTGCATATCACTTGATAATGTGGGTTTTGCATAACTGTTTCATGTATGTATATACTTCCTATCAACTTAGGCTCAGGGAGCCTCAATGTCAGGGAGCATAACTTCAATGCATTTAGCATCTGACAAACACAAAATGAGAGCCTACTGTGGAGTGTCAGACACCGCACTAAGTCACTGGTGAGCAAGACTGCCATGACGCCTGCCCTCCCTGGGCATGCAGCCTATGAGTGTGTTATATTCGAGGACCTAGAACACATTCAATATGGCTAGAACATAAAATGAGGGGAATGAAAGATGGACCTGAGGAGGTCGGTGAAGGTGAGGTCAGGTTAAAGACTTTGAAAGTGACCCTCAAGGGTACTAGGAGCCTTTTAAGGGTTTTAAAGAAAGTGGATGACATGCGCAGATCTGTATCTAGAATGTTTCTTAGGCAGGTGGAGGAGGGAATGAAGGAGAGCAAAGGAGAAGTCAAGATTAGTTGAGGAGAGATTAGTCTGGGAGGAAGCTGATGATAGGCTAAAGTAGACTACTCTGGATGGCATTGAAGTGGAAACTAAAGAACTATGTGGGAGAAATAACAGAGTGGATGTGGTGTCAGGACATAAAAATCACATACTTATTGGACTTGCAAAACACAATGGTTCTGGAATCAGCCAGACTTGGTTCAAGTTTTGGATTGTTCTCTCCAGGTGACATGGGCTGAATTATTTCACCCCTTCTAGACCAGTTTCCTTATCTACAAGATGGTGATTATAGCTGGTTCATGAAAGCTGGGGTAAGGGTGATTTCAGTAAGAGAACACAGACAAACCTACTTCACTTAGTATTTAAGCACCCAGAAATTGTTAGTCCTTTTTCTTTCTTCCCTTCTCCACATGTGAACAAATTTTGCCAAGACAGGTATCAATTCTCTAGCAAAATTACTCCTTGATACAGCCTTTAATTGGAAAGCTTTCTAGGGCAACAATTTAGCTTTGTTCTGGGTAATACATATTTTGTATAATATTTGTACATGATGCATGATGGCAGGGGGCTTATGCACAATTAAGCAGGTCAAGTGATACTGACAGATGCATTGGCATAAGGCAGGAGAGAAGAGTGGAAGAGATGGAGGAAAGCAGAGAGAGAGAGAAATGGAAAACTAGGGAAATGAAAGAGTATGAATTGAGAAGGTACACAGAATTTATCGCCTAGATACTTTCTTCATTTCAATCACAAATTTATGCAAGAAAAGGATTTGCTTTGGGGAGGACTGAAACTTTGCAACGGTGCAAGTTTCCAGCAACTTGCAAAGCAAAATATTCTTTTAGTATAACTGTTTTAGGGCCTAACCCAGATAGAGCATTGGTTTACATTTGAAGGATTATATCCAGCATTTATTTATCACTTCAGTAAAATGTTAATTCCACATAAATCTTCAACTTTTATGTTTCAGATCAGTAATTTAAAGCTTGTATCAAAATAGCAACATTACCAGAGTGACCACAGTAATCTTTTATTGCAGTGATTAACTGTGGCTTTCTTTTGGAGAACTTCATTGGATTCTCTGCCACTCTCTGCTTACTCTCTGTCCTGTGCAGCTTTGAAATTTCCTAACTACATTGGTTGTTTCAGCATCTCTTTGGTAGTGGGAGATATTCATATCTCTAGCTTTCCATAGGACCCAGTTCAGCCAATAGAGCTCAAGCATGCACATGGTCTAGAATCCAAGTGCTCCTCTCCACTGTACCTGGCAGATACACGACCCAGGCTGGTTCACTTAGATCCTCCCTCAGGAGCTTGACCAGAGCCACAGGAAAAAAAAAAAAAAAAAAAAAAAAAAAGGTGTTTGTTATACGGGATCAGGAGCTGAAAGGGCAGGTTGACCAAAAGAAGAGTGAGCTTCCTGCTTTAAACTGAAGCCATTAGGGAAGAAAGTAGAACTAAGAAGAAATAGAACAAGACAAGCCCTGATGATATTCTTTGAGCACCTGAATCCCGACATACCTGAATCCATCAACCCCTCCTAGGATTGAGTTAAATGAACCAATACGGTTCCTCACTTTTTGCTTAAGCTTCTTTGCATCAGCTTTCCATCACTGCCAAAAACAGACTGGCATCACCTTCATGTTCAATGATACCTAAATGCTTATGTATTGATAAAGAAATACTTGCTGAGAGACACCTAAACTATTTTATTAGAATTCTCTCTGGATCATCCTTTTAACTCAGTTTTATATTATATCTTTCTCAGAAATGTCAATTTGATGGAACTTCAAATAAAGGCACTTTCACTCAACATAAGCTATAGGCATTTACAAAAGAATATTTGTGACTTTATAGATTCAGGATGTTGAAGAAGCTGTGTGGCTTACTGGAAGGAACACACACTTTGAAGACAGACCTGGAGTAATAGCCTACATCAGCCACCTAATAGCTGTGTAATTTTTCACAGGTATTAATAGTTATGTGGTGCCTCAAACTTATCAATAAAAGGGGAACGATAATGCAGCCTCGCTTTGGGGAAGATTAAATGAAACTACATTTATAAAGTACTAATTCTACAACAGGGATAGACTCAGAGGGTATTATATTACGTGAAATAAGTCAGACAGAGAAAGACAAATACTGTATGATATCACTTATATGTGGAATCTAAAAAAGAAAAAACTAGTGAATACAACAAAAAAGAAAAAGACTCACATATATAGAGAACAAACTAGTGGTTAAACAGTGGGGAGAGGGAAGGGGAAGAAGCAAGAAAGAGGCAGGGGATTAAAAGGTACAAACCACTATGTGTAAAATAAATAAAGCTTCAAGGATACATTTGTACAACAGGGAATATAGCCTATACTTTAGAACTATACATGGAATATGACCTTTAAAAAGTTTGAATCACTATGTTGTACACCTGAACCTTATATTAATATTTTTATATCAACTATATCTTAATAATTTTTTTAAAAAGTACTTATCCCTGTTCACTGATACATTCCTAGGCCCTAGAAGGATGTCTGGCCCACATTCTATGCTCCTTTACTATTTGGATCAAACGGAAAGATCTGGTACCTAGTAAGTGTTTATTACACGGTCACCAGTATGACAGTGACGATGGTGATGACGTACACAGGGCTGGCAAGTGTGTCACTCGTGGGTAACTCACAGGAGAAGTCTCCTATCCAAAGCAGGCACCTTGACATTACGCATGTTGACAAATACATGGCTTTCCAGAAGGTTTCTTTATAACCCAGAACATAAAAGAAAGCCATGCTTTTCTCATGGATATTAATGAGTAACAGTGAGCACACAGAGCCCAATGCTAGAGAGTAGGAATGCATGAGGAGCAGCACAAGCAGTATTAATAATAACGACTGAAATTCCCTGGGGGCCTAGTGGTAGAAGGATCTGGCATGGTCACTGCTGTGGCTCCAGTCACTGTCGTGGCACGGATTTGATCCCTGGCCCAAGAACGTCTGCATGGTGGGCACAACCAAAACAAAACAAACAAAACAAAACAAACTGCTAAGTTTTCTGAGTATTTTCTTTGTGCCAGGTACGCCTCCAAGCACTTTACATGTTTTAGCTCATTCATTCTCACAAGTTCCATGTCATT
The DNA here is from genome assembly GCF_054392235.1 of Sus scrofa. NCBI lineage: Eukaryota > Metazoa > Chordata > Mammalia > Artiodactyla > Suidae > Sus > Sus scrofa. Next base: position 93,197,250 of record NC_139387.1, on the reverse strand, counting down.
GGCACTACTATTGTCATCACAATTCCATAAATGAGGTCACTGAGCATAGAGCATTTAGATAATTTGGTCAAGGGCAGACAACTGAGTGGAGCCAGACTCTGAACCCTGTTGCTCTGATTCCACAGCTTGCTACAGTTTCAGATCTTTTTCCTAAAAAAAAAAAAAAAAATTATTTGAAGTGTAGCTGATTTACAATATTATATTAGTTTAAGGTGTATAACATAGTGATTCAAAGTTTTATAGACCGTACTCCATTTAAAGGTATTACAAGCTACTGGCTATGGTCCCTGTGCTGTACACTATATCCTTACAGCTTATTTATTGTACATGTAGTAGTTTGCACCTCTTGATCCACTGCCCACATCTTGTCCCTCCACTCCTCCTCCCCACTGGTAACCACCAGTTTGTTTTCTATAATAGTCACATCTTCTTGAAGAGCCACCCGAATGTGAGGACCAGGTCTTAAAGTGTAGCCTAGCAGGTGACATGAGGTGGCTAGTGGGCAATGGAACAGTGTTTTCTTTGTCCTAAGGAATGAATAAGATATGGAAGGAGCTCCTGTTGTGGCTCAATGGGTTCAGAACCCAACATAATGTCCATGATGATGTGGGTTCAATCCCTGGCCTCATTCAGTGGGTTAAGGATCTGGTGTTGCCACAAGATCCAGCGATAAAGAGGGAAGAAAAAAAAAATGACATGGAAAACTATATCTGAAACCAAACTGGGTTTTCTTAGCTTAAAAGATGGGACTAGATCTAGAAACAATGTGAAGGTGGTTTCAAGGTCATCCCCTCATCCTTGCAGGCCTTTCCAACCAACTCTTGCCTCTTTGGATATAAAGGTCCCATAATTACCCTTTCTTCTTCCCTTTATACTTATCCCCATCACATGTACTTTTGTTACTTAATATTTTTCCTTGAATGGTTTTTACTTAATTCTTGTCAGAGGGATTGGAGACACAAATTCACAGAGCTGTTGGGGATTAATTATCATTCCTTGGTCCTTCTCGAAAGTAATGCATCTAACTTTTCCCTCTTAAACTACTGAATAGTTCTCTAATTCTTTCTCCAGACCTCAGTCTCTGCGCCCTTATTCTGGACACAGTAGAAAGGCTAAGCTTTTCCAACATTGCTTTTGAGTGACTTTCCTATTCTAAACTTTATGGCTGCCCACTTATAAGAGAAAAAAGTTCAAATTCCTCAAATTAGTATTTGACACTCTCAACATCTGCCTCGCTCTCCCTTTTGGAATGTGTTTTCTGCCATGACCTTGCACTTTGTTGGAGTTTCCTATGCACATCCGTGGACTCTAGCCAGCTCAGCATTTTGTATATTCTTCCCTATGCCTAGAGTCTAATTTTCCTCTTTGACTCCGTTCATTCACTGACATTTTTTTGAGTTTTTACTGCAGGCCAGTCATACAATGCTTCATTCCGGGCCCTGGGATTACAGCACCAATCGAGTGGGACAAGGTATCTACTTTCATGGAGCTTTTATTCTAATGAGTGAAAGCAGTAAATAAATAACACAGTAACTTCAGAAAGTGGTAAGTCCTCTGAAGATAAAAGAGAGAATGTGATAGAGAGTGAGTGGGAGGTGTCATTTCATTGAGTGTTCAGGGAAAGATATTTCTGGGCAGATGATGTTTGATTTCAAACTAAAGAGTGAGAAGGAGCCAGCTATGTGAAGATCAGAAGTTCTAGGGAGAGACCTCCGCTAGCACCCCAATATTCAAATACTATCCACTTTTGAAGCCCTGGTTCAGATGCAACCACAGCTTCAAACTTTCTCTTATCTTCTCACCTGAAATTCAACCCACAATACTTTGTCTCTGCAGTGCTTCTAACTACCTTGGATGTTGATGTTAGTTAGCTATTTACATACAAGTCTTTCTACCCTATTAGAATTTCCACCTCTTAAAGATGTGTTCCTCTTTTTATCACCATCTATGTCTGGTCCAATATTAATACAGATACTCAGATATTTCTTGAATGAAAGGATAAAGGAATGAATGAATGAATAAAGGGAAAATGGAATTTTATTTCACTTGTGGAACGGATGGGAACACAGATAGTAGGGAGACAGTCTTGGAGTGCCTCAAAAAGTGCCACAGAACCTGTGAATGAGGCTGGTTCTCCTTACGGAGAATAGAATTCTCCAAGTGCCTGTTGGCCCATTTTGGAGGAAGTTCTAAATAAATTTGTTTGTTTGTTTCTGATGAATGTTTCAAGCTTCTGTCTTTCACAGGGCACGCTGAGGTGTGCTGATGGGGGCAGACTCCAAAGCCATAGGGAAATTCTTTAAAGATCTGGCACAGTCTGAAGCCTGGGCATGCTTTGATGAATTTAAGCATATAGAGCTGGAGGTAATTGTAGTACCAGTTTCTTAGTAAGGTTGGTATTCAATGAAAGTGACAAGCCTGACAACTTCATTAACAGCATTGACATTAAGCAACAGTGACTGGTGTCTTATAGTTAAATAGGGGAGGAAAAGTTACAATTTGGGTACATTTTAATCAAACTCTGCTGGTAGTCTGTGTCAGATCTGTCCTTGTTATTTTGAGTGCTGTTTTTTTCAGCCTGCTCTTCCTTTAGGTGTTGCTGGGGAGATGTTTCTCTCCCAGCCCCCTCTCTGCATAGTAACCAAGGGAGGTTCAGGAAGACACTGCATATTGTTCACAATAGATGAGCTGTGAGCTCTCTCTCTGACACACAACCTGCCACTCACAGTGTCCAGCAGACAGTTGCTAACTTTCATCTGTGGAATGCTCACAGCCAGGGAAAGATGCCTTAATGCAGTGTTTATTACCTTTCTAGAACCGTTTCTGCCTTCAGATATTTTCCTGTAGGCTGAAATGCCTTTGTTCTTGACTGAGAAGGAATCCTGAATAGAGAATTAATTTTACTTCCCCAATTAACCTAAGAGAATAAATGTGGAGAAATATAACAGGAAATACTCTATAAGACATAGGAATGACACACTTTATCTGTCATGTTTTAGCAACAAATGCAGTTCAAGGTTTAAAAAAAATAGTTGAATCTGATTCAAATGTCTTGAAGTCATGTCTTTTTGAAGTGGTGCAAATGTATCTTTTAAAATACTTTAAAGGATTTTTAAGTGTTTCCATGTCCTATATTTATGTTATGTTTATGATAATAACACATTTAATAAAAAAAATCACCATTTTGATGTCTTTCCTTTGAAATGTCTTTATTTTAAACATTTATTTCTTGTCGATGTTTTGAATAAATTATCTCTTTGAATGCATTCTCTAGGATCGTGCTTGGGTGGTACTGACCAAAAAGCTCTTAAAGGAATGTTATAAAATAATCTGACATCCAGAGCTAATTTTTAAAGTTATCCAATAAGATTTGTATGGAGTTTTAAGTTTTCTTCTTCCTTTACTATCCCTTTAGAAACCCAACTTTTTCCTCCAACACAGAAATAACCTTTGACATTGAGCCCCAAATTGGTAGTAATGAAACTAATTCTCAGATAGAACTGAGCTGTCATCTAATTTCCCTGAGACAGAGTGTCACAGGTATAATGCCAAAGCATCCAAAATGGGTCTGTGCTACTGGGACGTGACACAATTTTCAGAATGTCCATGTCAAAAGGACAGTGTTTGGCTTCCATCAAGGAAAGACATGCTCCTATATAAAATATAAATTGTATGTTCAAATAAAGCACATGGGAAGAGAATGTCTGTGTAAAATCTTTTTATGCCTTTGTGCATTTTTCCTCTTATTCTCTGAAGAGTCCCCACAGGACCAGCACTAAGCTTCTCTTCATTAGAACCCAGATTTCAATTTCAATTTTAATTAGAATAGGTGACTAGAATACTTACCATTCTCTGTAGTTTCTGCATAAAGCTATCAGCATCCAGAAGTATGTCCCATGCTTTCACAAAAAGATTGGGATCTTATTCCACAAAGATTTACTACTACCCATAAAAATTACTTTATATCCACCATACCACTATTTTTTGGATGAGTCTATTTTGGAAGAAAATACGTTTTTCGATTTATGTAGTCACAAAACCAAGCAGAAGACTTGATTTTAAATATGCACAAAACTTCCATTTTTATAAGATCATATAGCTTTACTAATACACATGCCATAAATCTCTGGACTCTCAGTGTTTCAAGTATAATTTTGAATATTGCAATAATTTCTACAGACTAAAAAGAAATGTTACTAAGCACCCCACCCGTGCTATTCTGTAACCCAAACTGGTTCCACGACAACAAACAGCGATCGGGGTGATCATGGTGAATGACTACATAACCAACACCTACAGTTACACACTTCAGAGTTTCCAAAACGATGGCATGTACACATTCATTCATTTAACAAGTATCTACCGACCTACTTTGGGTCAGGGACCATTCCAGTTTCGGAGGGTGGGAAATATTCAGCAGTGACTACGCCTGGCAAGGCCTTTCACACACAGCTTACATTTTCTCGACTAGGTAAGAATCTTATTATCCTGAAGAACCTCAGGCTCAGAGAAGCTATGTGACTAGCTTAGCATCATCACATGGCTGATCGGTGGCCAAGCTGTGACTTACACCTATACTGTCTTCCCTCCAAGGTCACTGTATTGGATAAGAGTAAAAATAGGTAAGGAATTCAAGATTCTCTTTAAGACAGTTCTTTTTTCCTATGCAATTGCTATAGAACAAATTTCTATTAAAATCACAAGTACGACAACTCGAGTGGAAAAGAAAATTAAAATAAAACATGGCTATTCCGTGGCACGACTAATACTTCACTGCCTCTTAGCTAGTTTGTTCTCTCCAAAATGAAAACAGCGGGCCATTTATGTTTATTACATAAGTTATGCATATGCTGTTAGTTATGGACAGAAACATTGTGTCCCTAAAATTTATACGCTGAAGCCCTAACCCACAATGTGATAGTATTTGGAGGTGGTGCCTTTGGGGGGAAGTTTGGTTTAAATGAGGTCACGAGGATGAGCCCCCCGATGAGCTTAGTGCCTTTATAAGAAGAGAGACTACAGGAGTTCCCATTGTGGTGCAGTGGTTAACGAATCCGACTAGGAACCATGAGGTTTCGGGTTCGATCCCTGGCTTTGCTCAGTGGGTTGGGGATCCGGCATTGCCGTGAGCTGTGGTGTAGGTCGCAGACGCAGCTCAGATCCCACGTTGCCGGGGCTCTGGTGTAGGCCTGCGGCTACAGCTCCGATTGGACCACTAGCCTGGGAACCTCCATATACCGCGAGAGCGGCCCAAGAAAATGACAAAAAAGATGAAAAAAAAAAAAAAAGAAGAGAGACTACAGTTCATCCTCTCACTACCCCCCCTCCGCCATGTAAGGACACAGTAAGAAGGTAGACATCTGCACAACAGGAAGAGGGCCCTCACCGAGAATCAAATTGACTGGCACCTTGATCTTGGACTTCTCAGACTCCAAACTGTGAGAAATAAATGTCTGCTGTTTAAGCCGCCCAGTCTATAGCATTTTGTTTTAGCAGCCCAGTCGGCTAATGTAGCTATACAAGAGAAATCAAGCATACTGAAAAGAATGATGAAAAAGTAAAAATCGTATAGTTTCATCATCCAGAGATAATCATTATTGCTCTGTCTCAGTACATATATATCCATATATTTATTACAATATGATCAAACCATACATTGTTCTATAACACAAATGCCTTCCATGTTAATAAATATAGATCCAAGTACTCAGTTTTCATGACTGTATAGCATTCCATTCTGAGTATATAACATAATTTATTGAACCAGTTTCCTTTTACTGCACATTTAATAGTTTCCCTTTTAACTAAAAAACAGCTAAAATTAACATCCTTTCATAAAGATCTTTACATACTTGTCCATCTGTCACCATTGCATAAATTCTTTGGGGTAAAATTGACTGGGTGAAATGGTGGACCCGTTTTAATAATACATGTCTCAGTTTATAACTTCTACCAACAGGATATGGGGGCACTCATCTCTCATGCTCTTATCTTTTAAATCTTTGATATTCAGATAAGCAGGGGAAAATACTGTCTCAATGTTGTGTTGTTCTTTCTATGTTTCCTTTTGTCTCATAGTAAATTAATACATATAGGAGTTCCCGTCGTGGCTCAGTGGTTAACGAACCGGACTAGTAACCATGAGGTTGTGGGTTTGATCCCTGGCCTTGCTCAGTGGGTTAAGGATCCAACATTGCTGTGAGCTGTGGTGAATGTCACAGACGCAGCTTGGATCCCATGTTGCTGTGGCTGTGGTGTAGGCCAGCAGCTACAGCTCTGATTCAACCCCTAGCCTGGGAACCTCCATATGCTATGGGCATGGCCCTAAAAAGACAAAAATAAAAAATTAATACATATATTATAGAGAATTGAGACAAGTATATAAACTCACAAAAAATAAAACTCATTCAATAATGGTACATCCAAGAGGTAAACATTATTAACATTCTGCTGTAGATTTTTTTTTTTTTTTGACTGCACTTGTGGCACATGGAAATTCCTAGATTAGGGATTGAATCTGAGCCACAGCTGTGAACTATGCCACAGCTGTGGCAATGCCAGATCCTTAACCCACTGCACCACAGTGGGAACTCCTGGATCATTTTTTTTTTTTAATGGCATAACTTTTCAAAGTAAAATTGGGATTATACTGTAAACAGGCTATTGTTTTCTGTCTTTTTCAAAGTAAACTTTTTAACTGAAAATATTATGCATACAGAGAAAAATTTACAAATCATAAGTGATGAATTTTTGCAAAGTTAACGCACCTACAAAACCACCATCCAGGTCAAAACCAGAACATTATCAGCCCCTTCCTCCATCCCCTGGAAGTCTCCCTTGACCTCCCTCCCTCTCAGAAACTACCCACTGTTCTCACTTTTATTACCACGTTAATATTGTCTGGGTATATGAAATCATATGTTGTGCTCTTTTGTTGCTGCTTTTTCACCCAATAGATCCATCCACATTGTTGCCTAGCTGTAGCCCATGTTCATTTCCATTGTTATAATGCTACGTTGTTGCATATGCCACTATTTATTTATCTTGATGATAGTGATGGACATTTGGGTTTTTTCCAATTAGGTTATTATAAATAACACTACTCCTTCCCCAAATCCCCTTCATCTTCCTTTTCTGAACCAACTGATTTCCAGGCATACCGTACAAGTACTATCCTGGGAATTCCATCTGTCCCTGTCCACTGGGTTGAATTCTTACCTGGATTCCACAGTGTTCTCATTCTTGATTTAGTCATATTTGTGGATACATCACCTGTAGCTTCCTGGGAAAAAAAAAAAAAAGGATGCATATGAAGTACATTTTTTGAAATCTTACAAACTAGAAATAATTTCCTCTTTGCATTATAAAAGTGTTGCTCCACTTTTTCTAGCCTACAATATTGTTAGTGTGAAATCTAACTTCATTCTCATTCCTGATCCTCTTAATCTCCAGTGCTGGGAAACTCCATGATAATGTGCCATCCTGTATATTTTATCCCATTCTCTGAAATGGGCATTCAGTTGGCTCTTTCAATGATTATACGTATGTTTTTCAATTCCTGGAAATTTTCATTATTATTTCTTTTGTAATTTCTTTCTCTCCATTTTCCCTCATCCTAGCACTATTGACAAAAAAAAAAAAAAAAAAAAAAAAATTGAACCTACTACTTTGTATTTTGTTTTAATTCTTTATCAACGTCCTGAACCTTAGTTCATGTTTGCTTTTCTCCTTAGAAGTTTCTCTTAACTCTATCTTCAAATTTTCTATTGGCTTTTTAAAATGTCATGCTAATTTATTTTTAATGTCCAAGACCTATTAACATCCAAGGATTTCTGTTTTTTTTTAAGTCTCATCCTATTTTTCATTTATTTAAGGAAATTATTTGCTGTATTTTGTTTTTTATTTTTCTATTTATCTTGTTTTCTTTACATCCTCTTTGCATCTACTTCTTTGTTCTGATCTCTTTATATAACTAGAGAATTTCCTCAAAATTCTGCTGATTGCTGGCTATCTGTTCATATTTAAAAGTGGAGCACTGTATAGTCATAGGCTACATATTCATAGTTAGTAGATTTCACTCTAAGGTTACTGGAAGTGGTACTGGGTGACTCTCTAATGTCAGGGTCCATGGGTTTTTTGGTTTGTTTGTTTGCTTTTTAATTCCTGGGAGATTATTTCCCCAAAGAGGACTCTTTCATTATCTTTCTCGAAGGGTATAATCCTTACAACAAGGATTCTGTAAGAAGAGATTCAAAAGACGTGCTCTTCTCACCATTGTGAGTCTGTGTGTGTGTGTGTGTGTGTGTCTATATATGTTGATCTCTCTGTTTTCAGTACCTTCCTTCACCAACTGCACTGTATCTACAACACTGAAAACTGAACTCCTCTGGTTAAATGTTTTAGGAGAAGGCCAATCACCTGGTAGCTGGAGAGAGGGAGTAAATCTGGGTGATCTAGTTGATTCTTTTACAACCACTCCTCGTATTTTTCAGCCCAATCTTTAACCCCCACCTTTAGAAGTACCTGATGTCTCCAATTCCTGAGGCTTCTGGAAATTGGTGACAATAGATTCCTTCTTTGACTTTCTCCCCTGCGAGGAGATTTCTGTTTTCTCTATGTTACTGATTCAGTTCCTACTCATTCATTTGCAAATTGCATTCTTACATTCTCAAGTGGCATTTGTGGTTTTACCTGTTCTTTATGTCTTTGGGGATTGAATAGCTTTTTCATTCATTCACAAACCTGAAAAATCAGTCTTGAGAAGAGATGACGGCTCAAGAAGAGATGTTTATGGTGATTACATAGGAATTAAGTTGGGTACTTTGTCCTTTCCTGCCACTGAGATAGTAAAGCTACACTGGCTCTCCAAGACTCCCAGGAGTTATGTTGATCCAGCTTTTCCAGTGCCCTAGTGATTGATACTGGGCAAGTCATTAACCTTTCTAATCTTTAGTTTTCTTATCAATAAAATTAAATAATAACTCCCATTTCATAGGATGTTGTGAGAATTAAGACAGATAAAGCACATATAACATTGTATACATTGGATACATACAGCTCAATGAGTGTTGGCAGTTATCATTTTAATTGTTAGTATTATCATTGTTGTTATTTTCATAATCAACTGCACAATAGCAAGCATCTTGGATTTGATTTCACATCTTTTGCAAAACAATTTGCTCTAAGGATAGAAAGGGGGAAAGAGTAAGAATTAAAATCATATTGTCCAGATTACATAATTTTTTATCTTAAAAAGCCTCATCCAAGTCAGCATAGAGGTATTTGATGACAAGTCAGTGGAGCCACTACCTTCGGTTATTTCTAAGACCAGTAGTTTGCAAATGTCGTTTATAAATGGCCAGACTATAAATATCTTAGGGTTTGCGGGATAAACTCTCTCTGTCACATTTTATGCCACTGTACCATGAAAGCAGCCATGGACAATTCATAAACAAATGGACACGGCTGCACTCCTAATAAATCTGTATTTAAAAAACAGGTGGTGGCCCAATTTGGCTTGAAGGTTACAGCTTGAAGACCCTGCTTAAGAAAAATGTCTTTTGTTGAAAATATCACAGCTGGGTTAATTAACACTATTTCTGTAACTAATAATCCCAAATTCTCAGTGGCTTAACACAATTGATGTGTGTTTCTTATACAAAGTTTGGTGGACAGCCTTCCAATGGTGCTCTGGGGATCCTATCTCCATCCATCTCAGGGCAACCCCATCTTCCAGGGTTCCCTGGAGCCCCTTGCTGGATGCTTTGTATCCAGCCAGTCCTTGAGTGAAAAGAGAGAAGGAAGAAGAGAGGATCACGAGGAGCTTTTCAAGGCCAGGCCACACGCGAACCCACACGACAGGGGCCAGAACTAACTACAAATGATTCTGAGAAATACAGGAACTTGCTATAAAAGTACCCAGTAAAGAAATGAGGATTGACGAGCATCAATCTAGCCAATATCTAACAAATAAACCAAAAAAAAAAGTTAAAAAAAAAAATTCAGCTTTGGCAGCATATCTTCCCTCTAAAAATCTGGATCCTCCTTGTAGGACAGCTACATAATTTGTTGGGCACAGTATACAATGAAGATGCAAGGCCTCCTGAACAAAATCAGGGTAAAACGCTTTTGTCATAGTATTTTCTTTATTTGTATCTAACCTCTCATTCTCTTGGTCCTGGGGGGACTCACAAGGCAAGAGTGTTCACAGGCACCCAGCGCTTACCCACAATTCAGCATATGGGACCTACTCTGAACCCTGACTCTATCTGTATATGCACTGACTCCCCCACCCCATGTCACCCCCAGGGTAGAGGGGTCAGGAGCCAAGATCTAGTCTCAAGAAAAAGAGCCTGTTTGTGAGCCAAGACTCCAAGCCCCAACTCTTGCTCCAATGTCATCAAACTTTACTTACAATACACAAATTCAAAGATACAATTATTAAGAAGTTCAAGATGGTAACTACAGAACATTAAATGCCAAAGGCATGGCCCCCATGTGAATATGTTGTCCTGTGCAACTGCACTGGCTGTATCGCACGAGGCCAGCCTGCTGTCCTTTCAGCTTGATCACTTGCTGAAGGAGAAAAGCCTAGAAGTCCCCACGTTAAGAAATGTAGTAAAAAGTCAAACTCAGAGTGTCACACCCAGAGCTACTAACTGCTCTTGCCCAGCTTTTTCCAACCTTCTTCTCCAGAAAAGACATTGTATCAAGCCATTGTAGAAATCTGGCCAAGACTGAATTGGCCTCAACAAGACAACCCCTAGCTCTGGGCTGTCTAAATTGTTGCACGATAAGGAAATTCCAATGGACCCAGGGCTCCAACACTGAATCATTGTACTATTTTTCGTATGTAACATTTATTCCTATTTAAAAGTCATATAGGTGGACCTCAAGGAAGCTAACTATCCATTCATGATTTATTCTGTGCTGCTAACCATGTGAAAGACAATGTAGAGTCAGGGTGAGGAGTTCTGACTAACTGAATCCAATCCTACTTCCTGGATTAGCTTTGTGGCTTTATGCAAGATGCTATACTTCCATGAGCCCCAGTTTTATCATCTATAAAATGGGTTTAATAATATCCACCTCATAGTACTGCAGTGAGGATGACAAAGAGATAATATGTTTACAGATCTTGATACATAGTAAGTGTTCAAAACATGGAAACCATAATTGCTATGCACTGGTGATAATGCCAGCCATTATTTCTGGGAGGTGGGGAGAGGAGTGGATCTTCAGACACAACCCCCAAACTGGAAGGTTATGAGTTTCGAGGGAGAATGAGTTCTAAACAAAAACTGCAAAGCCAGGTGGTAAATACACAGAGCCGCAATAACAGGACAGATCATAATGTTATAAAAGCAGTACTGTTGGCGTAGCTTCTCATTTGGATTGGTGACACTTGTCAGAGACTTTTCAGGCTCTTCTTGAGTCTGCCAGCTCTAAAGTTAAACACCTCTACATAATTTTCTTTGGGAGGGGAGGGTACATGATTTAAATGCAAGGCTCTTTGGTGGTTTAGGAATTTACGAGGGGCAATTATCTATGTGAGTGAAATGTGAGTGCAAGTAAATAATGTGATGCATGTACCCACAGTAAATAATAAAAATCAGGCAATGTAAGTGGTTTCTGGATATCGTCTTTGCTTTCTGGATATTGCCTTTAGTACTGCAATTCAGCCAGCGTAGTTAGATGCTATAAGCTCAATAGGGAAGAGGAAGCATCCTCATAAAATAAACATTTGTCTGCAAATTTTCCAGTTGAAGGAAAGGCTGGCTCTTAGCTCAGCTACCTCCACTGCACATGATGATTGGACATTAGTGAATCATGCAGCCTGGGTCAGCCTAAAATTGTCTTATAATGAAACTGAGATATAATAGGAAGTTGTGCTATTTTTGTATTTCCAAAGGAGGAGGTCTCTCATACAGCTGTGCTCCTGTGTTGAAAAGTGACCCTCAAAACAAGAAAATGATACAGGACAAATTCAAGCTCTGGGATTAAAAGAGGCAACAAAACAATCTTGTTTCTGCTTCATAAAAGGATGTTCTCACAACAGACACATGTCTATGGTTACCAGTAATAAGAAAAGATCAGATCAATCAGCTTTCCTTGAACTTTGGTGATCTTATACACAATTTTAAATATGGAAGCTGTACTTCCTTCATCAGGCTGATTTTATTTTTCACTTCAAAAATATCTAACTATTCTTAGAGGGTCCATGTATAAGAAAGTACAGAAGTCTGCTTAGTTCTCTAACGTCCTAGCAGAGTACTGGAATTTCATTTAATGTGGAAGATCACAATGAATAAGAGTTGCAAATCTCTTAGTGAATCACAAGGCCTGCAACATGCTTGAGAATACTGTTACATAAAGTATTTCTACTTGACCATGCAGTATATATGTTTGCCCTCTGTGGTCTCTGGAAACAAGTCTAAACCTGCTAGGTTCTCAGTAAGAATAGAGGTCATGATATTTTAAATGTGTATGCCAATGTTTTGTTTGTAAATGTCAGAAATTCACTTCTATGGCTGTATTGGTTTCTTATGGCTGTTACAACAAATTATTACAAACTGAGTGGCTTAAAACAACACCAATTCATTAACTCACAGATCTGGAGGTGAAGAGTCTAAAAACAGGTCCACAGGCCCATATTCCTTCAGGAGCCTCTTGGGAACAATCCCTTTGTTTTGTTCAGCTTCTGGAGCCCCTGTATTCTGTGGTCGTGATCCCCTCCTTCATCCTCAAAGCCAGCAGTACAACATCTTCTCTGTTCTCTGACCTCCAGCCTCCCTCTTATTAGGACTTTTGTGGTTTCATCAAGCTCACCAGGATAATCCCTCCTCCACAAAATCCTTCATTTTATCCCATCTGAAGAATTTCTTCCACTATGTAAGGTGACAGGTTCACAGGATCTGGGAATTAGAATGGAGACATATTTTGGGGGCCATGATTCATCCTACCACCATGTCTGTCATCACTGCAACTCTTTTTTCCACTTCATGTGCAAATGCCCATGTGATTTCATGTATCAGCATATAAACAAGCTCAAGTCTCTTCATGGCTTAAATAGACCCTCTCTGAATGCCAAATCTCCTTCTAGCTACCCTCCTTATCTTTCTTCATATTCAAAGTCAAGTAACTGGGCACAGTGACTACACTATCTCTGAGACATCTTTCTTTTTCCTAATCTTAAAATCTTCACCTGCTGCTGCCTGACATCTGCCCTCCCCCCCGCAACTCCATCATAGTTTGGCGAAAGTCAATAATGACATTTCCATTGCCAGAATCCTATCCTTATTTAACTTCTCAGTAGCATTCTATACTATTGATGTATCTTTTATTCTTCACTTTCTCTCTTACCTTGGATCTTGGGATGGACATTTATTGTTTCGGATCTTATTCTGATATGGGCCCTTGATTTGGTGCAGGGAACAACTCCCCCTCCCTCCCTTTCAGTCGTGCTAAATTCACCCTCAGTGGCTGCCCTGGGCATATGACTTAGCCTAACAATCAGAGTATCACCTGTCCATGGTCACAGTGGTTGGTTCAGGGACAGGCAAATGGTACAAACAAAGCCAGTGAGGTACAATTTCAGGACTTTTATTGGGACAACTGAGAGATACTTTTTCCAGTAAGATTAGAGAAGTGGGCAGCCATTCTGACACACTGACCACAGTTTGTGAATGAAGCGGATGTGAAGGAGAATTACAGGAAAGAGAAGAAAAACCACGTGGTGATTATATTATCTCTGGATTTAGCTTAGGCTGAATTCTGCCTCTGGGCTTTTTGATTATGAGATCCTGTATATTCCTTTCAGTTGCTTAAACAAACTTGAGCATCTTTTGGGTCACTCCCAACAGAGTTTCTCCTGACGTGGTTGCCACCATGGCACGTCTCTCTGGTCTCATCCCAGGACTTCCTTGTTCTTTTTTTCTCTGCTCTCCCTTAAACACAGGTCTCTGGTTCTGCCCTTGTCTGTCACATTTTCTCCCCTACATTCTCTTACAAATCAATGTTCACATTTTCTGTTACCGCCTGGGTGCTCCTGACAGCCTCATATATGTCTACAAACCAGACTCTCCTGAATTCCATTTCCATTTAGCCAACTGTATTCTTTTTATTATTATTATTAATAATATTATTTTTGGTCTTTTTGCCTTTTCTAGGGCCGCTCCCACAGCATATGGAGGTTCCCAGGCTAGGGGTCGAATCGGAGCTGTAGCCGTCGGCCTACACCAGAGCCACAGCAATGCGGAATCTGAGCCGCGTCTGCAACCTACACCACAGCTCACGGCAATGCCGGACTGTTAACCCACTGAGCAAGGCCAGGGATCGAACCCACAATCTCATGGTTTCTAGTCGGATTCGTTAACCACTGCGCCACGACGGGAACTCCTAGCCAACTATATTCTAACACTGCCTCCTAGATATCCCACAGGTAACCTCCAATTAAAGTGTCCAAAGCAAATATATCCTCTTCCTCCCCTCCACCACCCTTAGTCAATAAATTCCCACTTCTGTATTCTCTATCTTAGTAACCACCTGTTCAGGGTTGAAATGTGTCCCCTTATAACATGTTGAAGTCCTGACCCACAGTACCACAGAAGACACAATTCTGTTCTCCTCTGCTAGGAATCCTACAATGATTGCTTACCGCCTTCACGATAACATATAAACCTTTCAGAATAAACACAAGATCCCTCATTATCTCACCTCCGTAAGTCCAGCCTTGCATCCTCCTATTTTTCACCTTGAACTTCACAACTCCCAGTCACTGCATCTTTAGCTCCATAATCTTCCATCCTGTCTCATGGCTCTGTGTTTTATGTTCACTGCTGTCTCTGTTAGAATGTCCCTCCCACTCACACACCAAATTCTTCCTCCACCTTCAAATCTCAGCTCACTGACTATCTCCTTAGAGATGCTTCCCCAGATTCTCTCAGGAGTTTAAATATTCTTTCTTTAGTTCCATCATCTTTGGTGCTTCCTCTATTGCAGCAGTTATAGTACTTCCCCGAAGGTCTGGGTTTTCTCAGGAGTGTGAGCTCCCTGAAGGGAGTGACTCTGTTTTCACTTTTGCACACTAAGTAGGGGTTCAGTAATGTGGCATACACGAATTAATTAAGTAAATGAAGTAAACTAGAATTGCAAGGAACTGTTGCAAATAATTCAATATATCAGGAGCTGGCTTTAACTGGATGGGAATGCTCACTTATTATGGTAGTGCTTATCATTCACATTCATTCATTTATTCACGCCTGCATTTGCCAAACGTGCATTGCATACCTAGGATGTCAAATCGTGTGCCTGGCACTGAAGACGTGAAGACAAGGATGACAAACCACCTTGCACCAGGAGCTCACAATCAGAACTGCAAACAAACGTGTTATCAAGCATTATAAATACATGGACAAGAGCCAGTAGAAGATCCTTTTGAGATACTAGTTACGGAGCAAGGCCTTGGTGAGGTGGATGGCAGGGAGGAGTAATTTAATCCTCACATCACCTTACTGCAGATAGAGGAAACAACCCACACAAAGTAATTAAATAGGAATTCTGAGCTTTCCTCTATTTAAAGAAAATGAAAAGGATTTGATTTGTAACCTAGAGCCCTAGGTCTGAAAATATCTACTTTTTAATTTTCCTTCCTCTTAAATCACTCACACGATAGCAATTTAGAGCCTCTTCTGCTCTTAACTCCTGATTCCCAACTTCTCTCCTTCAACTGCTTCCTGTCCCATAACACACAACCTCTTGTGGGTTTTTTTGTGTGTCTTTTTTTTTTTTTTTTTTTTATGTTTTTAGGTCAGCACCATGGCATATGGAAGTTCCCAGGTTAGGAGTCAAATTGGAGCTGTAGCTGTTGGCCTATGCCACAGCAACATCAGATCCAAGCCACATCTGCAACCTATACCACAGCAATGACGGATCCTTAACCCACTGAGAGTGAAAGCCAGGGATGGAACTTGCATCCTCATGGATCGTAGTTGGGTTTGTTACCGCTGAGCCACCACAGGAACTCCTTCACAACTTCTTTTGATTAGACTTGGCTCCTGGTATCCACAGATTAAGCATTTGCAAATTCAACCAAATGTGCTTGAATATTTTTCATAGGCTCAAGAGACTTGAGCATCTGTGAGGTCTGGTATCTGTGGGGCATCCTGGAACCAGTCTCCCTCAGACAGAGAGGGACAATTGCATGTCCTCCTCATTTCTACCTCAAGACCCATCATCGCCCAGTCCAAAGAGAATGACAGGCCTTCTGTTCCTATCCATGCTCATACTCCCTAGGAAAGACAGAAGGGAGGTGGCCACACCACTGACATTCTCCGAGACCCCCAGTTATTCCACACAGTGCCAGGGAACTCCTGAAGGATGAAGTTGTTCTCCAACTCTAATACTTTGCTAAGAGGAAACCTCCTTCTTTCATTAAATTCAGCAAACATTTTTGAGTATATTTGGAACAACTCGTGTGTGTTGAATTTGCTTTTTCAACTGCTAAGTTTATGAAATCTGAATATGGACCAAGAATTTCCCATGAGCAGTGCTTAGCATAAGCACTCAGAAAATAACTGTTTTCATAGAGTTTGGATTTTAGTTGAGGCATATAGCTAACAAGCAAACATAATAAATCAGCAAATTATATAGCACACTAGAAAGTGGTAAGTACTATGTAAAAAAATTGAAAGGAGTATTTGGGAAGAATAAGCTTACTCTCACCTTGAAATGGAAGAAAGCGTTTCAGAGATTGCCCAGTTAGTAACTGGTAGAATTTAACCTCTTTTCTGTACACCATGCTGCCCTAATTAAAATAGATTATTAAGTCATTATGTATTAATGGTAATATATGAGGGATTTTAAATTACAATCATATGTCTAGAATACATAGAATAAGTTAGGGGTGTACATTCATAGGGAATTTTTTTCATTTTTAAAAATTCTTATTTGTTTTATTTTACATATATATAAAACTATATTTCTATTCTATATACACTCTGTAAACACCAGACACATTTCAAATCCATTCTGGTAGTAATTTTGGATTTTGCCCTATATTTTTAAAAAAATACATATTTGATTGTAGAAAGCACAAGTTTTCTTTTCTTTTTTTTTGGCTTTTTAAAAATCTTTTATTTATGTGTATATATTTTTTTCTACTGTACAGCATGGTAACTCAGTAACATTTACATGTATACATTCTTTTTTCTCATATTACATGTTCCATCATAAGTGACTAGACAGAGTTCCCAGTGCTACATAGCAGTATTCCATTGCTAATTCATCCCGAAGGCAACATTCTGAATCTATTTATCAAACCAGTCAGAATGGCCATCATTAATAAGTTCACCAAAAACAAATGCTGGAGGGGGTGTGGAGAAAAGGGAACCTTCCTGCACTGTTGGTGGGAATGTGAGCTGGTACGACCACTATGGAGAACAGTATGGAGGTACCTTAGAAATCTATACATAGAACTACCATATGACAAGTTTTCTTTATTAGGGAAACATGGGATAAATGAGAGACTCAGAAGATCTGGGTTCCAGTCTCAGTTCAACCATTTCATACATTTCGGTCTTGCACAAATCATTGAGGCTTATCTGCTTCTCAGCCAGGCACTGAGTGAAGGGTGACTTCTGCACTTAAAAAAAGAGGAGTTCCCTTCCTGGAGCAGTGGAAACGAATCTAACAAGTACCTATGAGGATGTGCGTTCAACCCCTGGCCTTGCTCAGTGGGTTGGGGATCCGGCGTTGCTGTGAGCTGTGGTGTAGTTCGCAGATGTGGCTCAGATCCCGTGTTGCTGTGGCTGTGGTGTAGGCTGGCAGCTGTAGTGCCAGTATTTGACCTCTAGCCTGGGAACTTCCATATGCCACAGGTGTGGCCCTAAAAAAGCTAAATAAATAAATAAATAGCCCACCAAAAATGGCAACAGTCTGTGAAAGCTCATATAAACTTGAATATTCAATTTAGAAGTGAATTACTTACACACATGTTAAGTACCTGTTTTCTAGAGTTGTCATAAAAATGTCTAAGGGGAGAATTCTAATTTGATTCCCCTGTGGTGACTACGTGTATGAGCTGGGTTCTTTACCCTTTTACATGGAGAGTATCTATCTTTTTCTTTTAAAGGAATCAAAGAGCGAGACTACCACTGCTTCTCTTTATTGTCTCATTAGATACTGTAAAATTTTATTAATATGAGGCCTTTTGGGAGTCAAATGCACTGAATATTATTACTGTATATCATGGTGCCTTTTTGATGTCAAATATTTACATTGATGTATGATTACACCCACGATATGTTTGCGCAGGATTCCTATGACTTATTCAGGCATTTTTATTCCAAGTTCCAAGTCTTCTCACTTATCCCAGCTGGAACTCTTTCTCTTAACTGTCTTTCTCTCTGAATCCCACCCACTAGTTAGTATAAGAAGAGCTAAAGACAGTTTAGTATTTCAAGTAACATTGCACCACTGTCCCAGAGAACAAATCCTGCTGCCTTTCCTGAATTTGCTGCTTCCCCAAAGGTCTTCAAGCTCTCTAAGCTTTATTTTGTCTATCTGAGAATAAGACTCATAGTTTCTTTTCCCTTTTTATTTTCTGTTTCAGGACTATGACCATTCCCCTATTTTTTACCAACTGAATATTTGGAAAACAGTCCAGCAAATGGACTGCAGGGTTCTCTACACAGAATTCCAATTGGCTGAATTATTGAGCCTATCTGGTTCCAACCGAATCTCTTGAATTCTGGTCAGGCTTCATGCACCCTGGAGCTTTCTTCTTATTGGCACTGACCCAGTGGGATCCAGAACCATGTCCAACATCAGCCCTAACCTTAAGAATCTCACCGAAATGGGCATTATTTTCACATTCCGCTTTCAACAAGAATTTCGGGGACATCTCCAGCTCTTGCCCCAAACTAGGCTTCTTGGGTTTAGAGAGAATAAAAAGAAGGTTTCTATTGCACTCCCACAGTTGGCTGAATATGTAGGGACATGTACATCCACCCTTATGCAACTGCCACTAGTCACACATGGTTATCAAGCACATGAAATATGGCTAGTGTGACTGAGGAACTGAAATTTTAATTTTTATTTGAAAATTTAAATCGGTTAAAATAAAAAACATACTGAATTCAATAACTCATACATTTACTGAAAAACATTTAAGGAGCAACTTGTGTATGTGACTATATTGTCAGCTCAATTTTATAAAATCTAATTACAACTCAAATATTTCCAATGAAAATTTAGTGTCCAATTAAGATGTGCCCAAAGTGTAGAATGCACCCCAGATTTCAAAAACTTAGTAATGAAAAACATTAAATATCTCATAAAATCCAATATTTTATGTTGATTTCAGATTGAAATATTTTAGATAAATTGAGTTAAGTAAAATATCTTATTCAAATAAATTTCCATTATGTTTTAAACTTGTTAAAACATTTTAATTCACATTATATTCTCCCGGATAGCACTGCTCTAGATCGACCTCAGGAGTACTGAGAAATCAGTGCTTTCTAGTCTATCATGCCCAGATTGCTGTTGAGGGAACTAACTTCTGTTAATCAGCTTCTACACTCTGGAAATTATTCTAGTTTCTTTAACTTATTAAATCATGTAATAGTCATGACAACTCTGTGATTAAGGTATAACAGAGGCTTATAAAAATTCAGCATGAGCCCCCCTACCTCAAAGCACATAGCTAGGAAGGGTCACCCTAGGTTTAAGTAGAGTTCTTCTTAAAAACAATAATATAGTAATAATATTTAACAAAATCTATGACGTGTTTTCATAGAAGCTTTTTGTGTCATCTGTCATTTAATCATAAAATTAATCTTATGCATTGTAACTACACCTACCTTATAGAAGGGATGCGAGTTTGAACCAAGAGAATACATATAAAATTCTGAGAAAGATATATATGTTAATTACTATTTTATTTTTCAAATGAGGAAATTACAATGCTACCTTTGTCTCATTCCACAGGCAAACTATTTCTCCTTTCTCATACTGCCTTCTATTTCAGGATATTTATGATACAATTACCATACATTTGTATGCATTTTTTCCAGTTCAGTGTTATGGTTATTTGTTTTGTCTTTGACTTACAAATTGCATCTACCACTCTGCTTTTTCTTAACCTTTCTGGTTATATCATATGTGTGGTCAGTACCCCTTTCAGTATTAATCACCAAATTAATCTTCAGGCAAAATCATCTCCCTTTTATATAGCATATGGGAGAATTTAACCTATTATTTTTCTCCCCATTTCCTTATCTATAAAAAGGAACCACTCAGAAATCATTGCCTATTAATTTTTAGCTAAGTTTAGCACCGACAGACAGTACAAAAAGAACCACTCAGTGAATTTTCCAATCTAATGTTTCAAATTGCATTCTTCTCTGACTAAAGTAAACAGATACAAAATAGGAGCCAATGCCTTCCTCAAAAAACAAGAAAAATTTCAAATAATCTAAAATACCATCTAAAGAATTAGAAAAAGAAGAACAAAAAGCCTAACATCAGCAGAGAGAAAGAAACAATAAAGATCAGTGAGGAAATAAATAAAAAAGATTTTTTTAAAATTATATAAAAAAATCAATAAAACCAAGAGCTGGTTCCTTGAAATGGTAAACAAAATTGACAAATCTCTGGCCAGAGACACCAAGAAGAAAAGAGAGAATGCAAACAAACAAAATAAGAAATGAAAAAGGAGAAATCTCACCTGATATTGCAGAAATACAAAAACCCATGAGAATACTAGGAAAAATTATATGACAACAAATCATGCAACCTAAAAGAAATGGGCAACTTTAGAAATATATAGCCCACCAAACTGAATCAGGAATAAATAGATAATTTGAACAGACTAACCACTAGAAGTGAAATAGAAAATGTGATTTAAAAAAAAAACAAACAAAAACTCCTGGAGCTCCCATTGTGGCTCACTGAGTTAAGAACCTGACTAGTATCCATAAGGATATGGGTTCAATCCCTGGTCTTGCTCAGTGGGTTAAGGATCTGGCATTGCTGCAGCAGCAGTGAAGTCTGCAGGCTAGGATCTGGCATTGCTGTGCTGTGGCTATGGCATTGGCTGTCAGCTGCTGGCTAAAGCTCCAATTCAACCCCAGCCTGGGAACTTCCAGATACCACAGGTGTGGCCCTAAAAAGACAAAAGCAAACAAACAAACAAATACAAACAAAAAAAAGCCCCCGCAAAACCAAACCAAAACAAAAAAACCCTCCCTACAAATAAAAGTCCAGGACCAGACGGCTTCACAGATGAATTCTACCAAACATACAAAGAAGAGCTTACACCAACCCTTCTCAAATTCTTCCAAAGACTGAAGAGGAGGGAAGACTCCCAAAGACATTTTGTGAAGCCACCATCACCCTAATACCAAAACCAGACAAAGCTACTACACACACACACACACAAACACACACACACACACACACACACACACACACATATGTGTGTGTGTGTGTATATGTGTGTAGGCATATATGTATATATATATATGCCAACATATTTTGTTGGCATATATGTATATATATGTCAACATCTTTGATGAATATAGATGCAAAAATTCTCAACAAAATGTTATCCAACTGAATCCAACAACACATAAAAAAAGATCAAACACCATGACCAAGTAAGGTTTGTCCCAAGATCACAAGTATGGTTCAACATGCTCAAATCAATCAATGTAATACACCACATTAACAAAAGAAAAGTCTAAAACCACATGATCATTTCAACAGATTCAGAAAAAGCATTTAAAAAATTCAATATCCATTCAGGATAAAAAATTCTTACCAAAGTGGGTAATGGAAGGAACTTATCTCAACATAATAAAAGCCATTTATGACAAATCTACAGCCATATAATACTCAACAGAGAAAAGCTGAAAGACTTCCTGCTAAAATCTGGAACAAGACAAGGAGGCCCACTCTCATCCACTTTTCCTCAACATAGTGTTCAAAGTCTTAGGCACACAAAAAAAAGAAGGACAGACAGAAAGAAAGAAAGGAAGGAAGAAAAGGTATCCAAATTGGAGAGAAGAGGTAAAATTGTCACTCTATGCAGATGACATGATACTATATATAGAAAACCCTAAGGACTCTACACAAAACTACCCAATCTGATAAACAAATTCAGCAAAGTAGCAGGATACAAGATTAATATTCAGAAATTAGTTGCATTTCTTTATACTAACAATGAAATATTAGAAAAGGACTATTCAAAAATGTCTTTTAAAATTGCACCAAAAAATAAAATAAAATACCCAAAAATAAACCTGACCAAGGAGGTGAAAGACTTATATGCTGAGATCTATAAAATATTAATACAGGAAATCAAAGAGGATTCAAAGAAATTAAAAGCTAGCCCACACTCCTGGATTGGAAGAATTGATATTGTTAAAATGGCCATACTATCTAAAGCAATTTATAGATTTGATGTGATCCCTATCAAATTACCGATGACATTTTTCACAAATTATCCAAAAATTTATATAAAACCATATAACTCTCCCAGACTTCAAACAATATTACAAAGCCACAGTAATCAAGACAGTGTGGTACTGGTACCAAAGCAGACATATAGACCAAGAAATAAACCCCAAAATAAACCCAGAACCCAGAAATAAACCCAGACACCTATGGTCAATTAATATTTGACAAAGGAGGCAAGAATATAAAATGGGATAAAGACAGTCTTTTCAGCAAGTATTGCTGGGAAACCTGGACAGCTGCATGTAAATCAATGAAAGTGGAACACACCCTCACCCTACGCACAAAAATAAACTCAAAATGGCTTAAAGACTTAAACATAAGACAAGATACCATCAAACTCCTAGAAGAGAACATAGGCAAAACATTCTCTGACATCAACTTTACAAATGTTTTCTCAGGTCAGTTTCCCAGAACAACAGAAATAAAAGCAAAAATAAACCAATGGGACCTAATCAAACTGACAAGCTTTTGCACAGCAAAGGAAACCATAAAAAAAAAAAAAAACAAAAACCAAAAGCACAACTTATAGAATGGGAGAAAATAATTTCAAATGATGCAACTGACAAGGGCTTAATCTCCAAAATATACAAGCAACTTATACAACTTGACAGCAAAAAAGCCAACGACCCAATTGAAAAATGGGCAAAAGATCTGAATAGACATTTCTCCAAAGAAGATACACAGATGGCCAACAAGCACATGAAAAAATGCTCAACATCACTGATATTAGAGAAATGCAAATCAAAACTATTATGAGGTACCACCTCACACCAGTCAGAATGGCCATCATTAATAAGTCCACAAATAACAAATGCTGGAGGGGTGTGGAGAAAAGGGAACCCTCCTGCACTGTTGGTGGGAATGTAAATTGGTACAACCACTACGGAGAACAGTATGGAGGTACCTTCGAAAACTATACGTAGAACTACCATATGACCCAGAATCCCACTCTTGGGCATATACCGGGACAAAACTTTCCTTGAAAAAGACACATGCACCCATATGTTTATTGCAGCACTATTCACAATAGCCAAGACATGGAAACAACCTAAATGTCCGTTGGCAGATGATTGGATTAAGAAGATGAGGTATATATACACAATGGACTACTACTCAGCCATAAAAAGAACAAAATAATGCCATTTGCAGCAACATGGATGGAACTAGAGACTCTCAGACTAAGTGAAGTAAGTCAGAAAGAGAAAGACAAACACCATATGACTTCACTTATATCTGGAATCTAATATATGGCACAAATGAACCTTTCCACAGAAGAGAAAATCATGGACATGGAGAACACACTTGTGGTTGCCTGGGGGAGGGAGTGGGATGGACTGGGAACTTGATGTTAATAGATGCAAATGATTGCCTTTGGAATGGATAAGCAATGGGATCCTGCTGCATAGTACTGGGAATCATATCTAGTCACTTACAATGGAGCATGATAATGTGAGAAAAAAGAATGTATATATGTATGTGTGACTGGGTCACCTTGCTGTACAGTAGAAAATTGACAGAACACTGTAAACCAGCTATAATGGAAAAAAATAAAAATCAATAAAGGCCAAATAAATACATAAATAAATAAATATGGGATTCTCAGTAATAAAAAAAAAGTGTAAATAGCAAGTGCTGGAGAGGGTGTGGAGAAAAGGGAACCCTCCTGCACTGCTGGTGGGAATGTATATTGGTATAGCTATGGAAAACTGTATGGAAGTTCCTCAGACAACAAAAAATAGAACAATCATATGATGCAGGAATCCCACTCCTGGGCATATATCCAGACAAAACTTTCTTTCAAAAAGATAAACACACCCCTATGTTCACAGCAGCACTATTCACAATAGCTAAGACATGGAAACAACCCAAATGTGCAACAACAGATTATGGATTAAGAAGATGTGTACACACATACAATGGAATGCTACCCAGCCATAAAAAAGAACAAACTTATGCCATTTGCAGCAACATGGATGCAACTAGAGATTCTCATATGAAGTGAAGTAAGCCAGAAAGAGAAGGACAAATACCATATTATATCAGTTATATATGGAACCTACAATATGGCACAAGTGAACCTACCCACAAAATAGAAACAGGCTCACAGACCTAGAGAACAGACTTGTGTTGCCAAGTTGGAGGAGAGAGGGAGTATGACGGACTGGGAGTTTGAGGCTGGAAGATGAAAAGTATTATATTTAGAATAGATGGACCAAAAGGCCCTCCTGTACAGCACAGGAAGCTATATACAATCTTCTGGGATATATATGTTTATATATATGAGTCATTTTGCTGTACAGTAGAAATTGGCATAACATCGTAAATCCATTATACTTTAATTTAAAAAAATTTTTAAAAATTAAAATTGCAAAACAGGAGCCAGTGATAGAAGTTCCTATTACAGGGGCTTATTCATGGAAACTATAGGCACCAAACACACCCTGCTATTAGAAGCAGCATGTCCTCAAAGCCCTAGTGAAGTTGCAAAGGAGGAAAAACAGATATGTGGTTAGGGCTTCTGCCTATCCATTTTTAAGGCCCCCTCATAAATCCCTGGTGAATCAGTTTCAATCATGGCAATAAGGATGGTTTATTGAGTAACCCACACCCAAGTCAGAGGGAAAAATCGGCACTAATTCTTTTTGTTTATACTTTTATAATTTAGAAAGTATATTTGCACGCATTGCTTTGAGCCCCTCAGCTTCACTGGGAGAATGTGTATAAAACCTCCTATCCGCTGTGGTGTTCAATTTGTTTCTTTGCTACTACCTCCCACTAGAATGAAAACTTCCAAAGAGCAGGAATTGTTGCTCTGTTTCGCTTATGGTTGTGTCCTCAACACCAGGTTGAATGCCCCGGCATGTAGTGGGTACTCGATAAAGATCTGACTGAAGGAGTTCTGCAGGTCAGAAGACTGAGGGGCAGGCGAAGCACAGACCGCAATGAAACTGGGAACCGCAGGCAGAGCTGAAGGAGTACGCTGGGCTCTCCTCACCACCCGCCCCTGCCCACCAGGGAGCTGCTTTCCCCTGATGAATGATGAACAGATTTCTTTCACAAATGCGATGTGTTCAGTTGTCCCCTCATCTTTGAGTCTGGCTTTCCAGTGGATGAAAATAAGGTTCCAGAGGACATCAAACCAAAGCAAATACCACAGTGAGCAAGTCGTTCTGAGCCAATTAGAGTCGACAGATGAAGAACCTGATTATGAAACCCCACGGCTGGGATGCAGGATGTGGTCAAGGCCCCTTTCATCATGTCACAAAAATGTCACACAATTGGAAAAACGCATTAGAGTAAATACACATCCATTTCCACACTGAAGTAGTACCAAAGCTGAACATTTGCATTCAGCTAGAAAGAAAGAAAAAAAGAGAGAAAGAGAGGAGGGAGGGGGGAGAAAAAGAAGTACAGAGTAGCTGTCTAGACCTTGGTCCCATATGGTGCTGAATACAATGCTTTTAGGGGCACACAGGCAGCACCTTGCTGTGAGAACCAGGAAGGACTTATACTAAAGGAAGACTAAACCCCAGGAAGCAAGGAAGGGCAAGAACATCTAATTTCCTTTGATTTGGTATGATGCTAAATAAAACCCAGCAAGAACCAGAGTGCACAGGACCGCCCTGACAGCAGAAAGGAGAATTCAACACTTACAGTCAAGCACCTTTCAAAAACCCAAACAAATGTTGTTTTTTTAACACTCTGTAGCCAAGACATGGAAAATTTTTTTCTGATTTATTTATCCATTCCCTCATTTGTTTAATAAATGCAAACCATGTGTCCTGTGCTGGGCTAGGTATAGGATGTAATAGTTAACTAAGGTATGTTTTGTCTTTCTGAGGAGCTTCACTCTATTACATGGGAGAGACAGTCACAAGCACATAATCAGATTGTAAGACATGTTTTTATAGGCACATCTAGAAGCCTAGTTTCCTAGGGCTGCTGTAACAAATTACCACAAACTTCTGTCTTAAAACAACCAAAGTTTATTTTCTCACAGTCCTGGAGGTTAGAAGCCTGAAATCAAGGTGTCAGCAGTGACATGATTTTTCTGAATCAAGGGGAAAGTGCTTCCTTGCTTCCTCCAGGGTCTGGGGGTTCCAGGTGTTCATTCCCTGGCTTGTGGCTACATAACCCCAATCTCTGCCTCCCTCGTCCCATGGCCTTTTCCTCTTCTCCATCTGTCTCTCCTCTGCTCTTATAAGGACACTAGTCAATGGAAGCAGTGCCCACCCAGATAAACCAGGATGGTCTCATCTCAAGACTCTTAACTTAATTTTATCTGCAAAGGCTCTTTTTTACAGGGAAGGCCATAGTCACAGATTCCAGGATGTGGACAGTTTCCAGGACCACCACTCAACCCACTCCAGGTAGTATGTGTGAATAATGATATTGGCAGGAAGACTCACCTGGAAGAAATGAGGCATAGAAATGTGTGAGTTATACAGGCAGTGTTAGGGCATTAGGTTGTCATTCTAGGCAGAGGAAATAGCATGAGCTAAAGAATAACGACAAAATTGGTGAGCATAAAACAAGAGAAAGCAACTCAGTGAATCTGGAAGGTAATGTGACGAAAAGTAGCAAGAGATGCTGGAAACAGAGGTGGTAGCCAAACCCTGGAGGAGACATTCCACACCCTGGAGCTTGAGCTGTTGGTCAGTAGTTCCCAGCCAGTACGCCATGGCACACTGGAGGGTTGCCAGCTCATCAATGTTGGTCCAATGTTGGTTGCACTCTAGCCATACTGAACTTCCAACTCTTCAAACTGGACATGCTCACTCTTACCTCTGAGCCTTGCTACTTGCTCTTTTCTCTACCAGCAATGTTGAGTAAAACTAAGGAAAATGAGATTCAGAATGAACATGGAGTCAGGACACAATCCCAGATACTCTGCCTCTAAAATCACCTATTTGTCCAAAAGGGGAGTTTATTTCTCTTAAGTAAATGAGGCAAGTTGCTCATGGTGACTTTGCTCTCTGAAGTCCTCAGGACCCAAGCTCCTCCCACTCCCTCGAGTATGGTCGTGTCCTCACAGAACAAGGTGGCTTCTAGAAATCCTGCCATCAGATCTCCGTTCCAAGCATAAGAATGGGAGAAAAGACAAAGAACAATGGACAGAGGGCACCTACCAGATGACATGTAAGTCTGTGAAAGCTGCTTTATGACATTTCTGTGCCTCTCTTAGGCAAAAAAGCCCACCTTCCTCTAGCCCTCCTGCCTGTAGTAACAGGAGTCAAAAGGAAGTTGTGTGTGCTCCTAGCTAAACTCTCAACCTGGCTTTTCCTCAGCACTACCAGTCTCACCACCACTATCCACTCTGCCATTATCTCAGTGTCTGGTACCCCTGAGTCCCAGGCCAGGCTTCATCCCCAGGACTTTAATTCCTGCTCAACTTCATGGACAGTGAGGTAACACCCACCTCTTCCATCACTCTCTATCCTTCCACCTTGCTTTATTTTTCTTCATAGTATACTTGCCATCACCTGAGAAAATGTACTTTAAGTTATTTCCTTCCAGTAGATGGTGGGTCAGAGATTACTGGAATTTTTGTTTATTTTATTCACTGCCATTTCTCTAGACTCCAGACTATAGTATGTGCTCAATAACTATTTGTTGAATGAATGAATGAACAAATGAATGAGTGAATCTCATTGGTCAGGACTTAAACACATGGCAAGACCTACCAACGAAACTAGGAAATGTTGTCTGTATGCAAGCGATCATATACGACTTGCTAAAAATTGGAAGGATGCAAGAAAAGGAATTGTGGGATAACTGGCATCCTCTACTGGGGAGGGGCACCCACTAAGTGATCTTACAGACATCTTATAAATATGTTTACCTTCACTAAACTCAAACTATAAAGACAGAAGGCAAAAATATACCTGAAAGACAGGATGATGGTTATATGACTTAGGAGTTAGGCGTTTTGGTGACAGAAAGCTCCTTTAAGAAAAAAAAAATCTGGGAGTTCCCATCGTGGAGCAGTAGTTAACGAATCCGACTAGGAACCATGAGGTTGTGGGTTCAGTCCCTGCCCTTGCTCAGTGGGTTGATGATCAGGCGTTGCCGTGAGCTGTGGTGTAGGTTGCAGACGCAGCTCGGATCCCGCGTTGCTGTGGCTCTGGCGTAGGCCGGTGGCTGCAGCTCCGATTGGATCCCTAGCCTGGGAACCTCCATATGCCGCGGGAGCGGCCCAAGAAATAGCAAAAAGACAAAAAAAAAAAAAAAAAGAAAGAAAGAAAGAAAAGAAAAAAAATCTATGTATTTAATATAAGTGTATATTTTAAATATATGTATATTCACACATATGTTACTATATATTACTATATACACGCAATATATCATGAAATTCTACTGTGCATATGAGCAAATTGAGAAAATGAAGTAACCTACTCTGGGACACAAAAGCCATTACGTGTCAAAATGAGGGCTAAAACTTTGGGTTTTGTGTTCTCTAGGTGTTCCACGAAACTTCTTATCATACTGTTGGGTTGCTGATTTTCCATAGACAGAGGCATGTGGGAAGAGAGAGATGACTATATGTGTGGTCAGAAAATCCATATCCTTCAGACAGGGCTAAAGAGTAGGCGGTGAAGAGAGCTCAGGAGAAATGAGAGGCCAGGACATCCCAAATTTATGAACTGATGTGTTTTGAGTGAAAAGACTTTTAAAATAGTCCACTAATGACTGTCGGAATCCAGCTAGTTCTAGATGTCTTTCTAATAATCCAACACTTAGTCTGCTGTGTTATTTACGTACTGAATGCTGCATGTGTACATTTAAATGTAACCTTTTCAACTGGAATCATAGGTAAATGTCCAGGTTCTTTGGGTTAGCTGATTGTCCTCTACATTGCTGAAAATGAATTAAAGTAAAAAGTCATGTTTCTATCTTTTGCAGGTCCCCTCATAAGCTCTAAGGGTTGCAGCATGTTGGCGATTTTGCTGGTGATGTGTGAGGCTGAGCCAAACTCAGTTTTCTCCTTTTCGGATGTTGAGTCTAAGGAAGTGCTGACAAGCAGGAGTTAAAAAAAAAAAAGAAAAAAGAAAAAAAAAGGTTGGTACCTTTTTTTTTGGCAAGCTATTTGATATGTGGGACCATTATTATTTTAGAAAGAAAGATGGCTTCCTGTGACAGACACAATCCTCTCTATCCACCCACCACCACCACTATCACATGCACTCAGACACCTTGCCTGAAGTCCTGAAACCAGTTACTAAGAAAGAAAAGAGTCCTAGGACTACGTGTGTCTTCATACTGTGGTTTTAAGGTATGAAGGGAGGGGACAGGTCTTTCCAATACAGGCATCTGATCCCACCTCATCAAGGAAGCAGGATTTGAGTGATACTACCATAGTTCTGCATCTTCCTGCCAGAGTCCTTACTCTGTTACACTGTAATTTCTCCATTATTAGTCTTCATCTAGCTACTCTGTGCTCTGTGAGGGCAGGAACTGTCTCTATCTTTTCACCTAGACATCCCTAAATCTTCTTAGAGCCTGGTGCATAACAGGTACTCAATAAATACCATTGAATTGAATCGATTCAGCTATCATACTACAAAGGGAGGATGTGAAGGTTAAAATAAGTGTGGGCATAGAGAGCATCAAGGTTAAGGAAAGAATATGTTAACATAGGAAAAAAATGCTTGAATAAAAACAAGAAAATTTAAACACCCACCCACTGAAATTTAGGTCCTCACAATTAGGTGAATTTTTATAACCTAATTTAAAAATTTTTAAGGCATCGATGTATTTCTTTAGCATGCAAACAATACAAGGGAGTCTAAACAACTTCATTTATTATTAAAGATGGCATTGATTTGGGTCAGTGTCATTTTAAGCTTCAGAGGAGATAGAAGCATAAGTCGGTTGTCATAGAAATTAGGAAATGATTCAGATTCTTAAAGAAGCTTGACTGGAATTTGGAATTGACTTGAAATTCAATATATTTTTAGTTGATGTTGAAGCCAAACTCAAAATGAAATCTATCAGTTAATTAAGTGTATAGAAGAGTTTTAATTAGATTTCATCAAAAGAACTGCTGCAATGAAATAATGGTATCCTATTTAGCACATTGGCTCCAAATTTCTCTTCCTATTCCCCAATTCTATTTGTTTTTCCTAACCCCACAAACAAAAAAAGATAAATACAAACAAACAGAACAATCTTTATGAGTACATGGGAGAGCTGTAAATTCTTGCTTTATTTCTCATAGGACACCAGAGGTCCTTTACAGAAGGTGGTCTTTTAAGACAGAGAATGCTGTCAAGTCCTTCAAATGTTTAAGTTCAGGGATCGGTGTTAGAATCCTGAAAGTTTAACTAATACATAACATGAAAGTTGTTTAACTTAGCATTTATATTTCTATACATGCATAAATTATGAAGATATATACATGTTTCTATAAATACAGGCTAAGGGGGAAAAAATGTCAGGAAAGATCTTATGTCAACCTTCTATTTTTACCCACACCTTTTATAAAGAGACCATCCTGACACATTTTTTTTTTTCTTTGTCTTTTTGCCTTTTCTTGAGCCGCTCCCGCGGCATATGGAGGTTCCCAGCCTAGGGGTCGAATCAGAGCTGTAGCCACAGGCCTATGCCAGAACCACAGCAACGTGGGATGTGAGCTGCATCTGCGACCCACACCACAGCTCATGGCAATGCTGGATCCTTAACCCACTGAGCAAGGCCAGGGATCGAACCTGCAACCTCATGGTTCCTGGTTGGATTCGTTAACCACTGTGCCACGACGGGAACTCCCATCCTGACACTTTTAACAGAAGTGTGTAATTACAGTCACTCAGCTTTTTGCTTATATTTACAATTTCTCCTTCACTAAATACTTTTCGGTTTAATAATGGCTAATGTCTATTAAGTTCTTACTATGCTCTGGGTATCACACAAAGAAATTCAGCATGGGAGTTGGTGTAGTGGCTCAGCAGTTAACGAACCAGACAAGTATCCATGAGAACAT
This sequence comes from Sus scrofa, assembly GCF_054392235.1. Taxonomy (NCBI): domain Eukaryota; kingdom Metazoa; phylum Chordata; class Mammalia; order Artiodactyla; family Suidae; genus Sus; species Sus scrofa. Next base: position 93,165,749 of record NC_139387.1, on the reverse strand, counting down.
AGGTTCAATCCCTGGCCTTGCTTAGGGGGTTAAGGATCCAGCATTGCTGTGGCTGTGGCTGGCGGCTACAGCTCCCATTAGACCCCTAGCCTGAGAACCTCCATTTGCTGCGAGTGTGGCCCTTAAAAAAAAAAAAAAGAAAGAAAGAAAAATTCAGCATGAAAAGATTAAGTGACTTGCCAAATAAATAGCAAAGTCTTAACTTGAATTCCAAAGCCCTCATCACCTCCCTCAGTTTTAGGACATGCTTATAAATTTGTACGGGCTGAGTTACAGGTAATATGCATAATAAAGGCATAATAAAGAGCCTTTAATGACCACTCTGTCACCTTCTGCCACCTTTCCCCCTGCCCCCCCCTTTTTATCCTTACTCTGGGTAACAGCTCCAAAGGTCAACTTTATCTACTTTTTGATGAGAAAAAGGTCTAGTTCCTTCTCTACCATCCATCTTGCCTCCTTTTCCCATCTCTGCTAGGAAAAATATCCCCAAAGGAAAGATTCACAATGTCTGTACACAAGAACAAGAAAAAAGAATTCTCCCAGTTACCCAAAAGTGTGCTATTACTTAGAGCAGCCGAGATCTGTTAAGATAAAATTTGATCATCTAAGTTGTACCTTCAGTGACTGTATATGGCCTTCATGAAAAGGAAATCTACCTAGGAACTTATGCTAGTTCCTATTTTGAATTAAGCAAGCTTTTGAAACATTGCATAAAACTGTTTTACATTGGCAACCACATGAGATGAGAATGGTGTGTGCATCCAGACTGCCCTTTTATTCTGATAGAGTCATCACATCTGCTACACAATGTGCATGATGTTCCCTAGTCCATGGTTTGATGGCTTTTCATCTGGGTTTATCTGTGGACTGGGAGAAAAAATATATTAAATCCACAAGCAATGAAAGAACTCATTATGAGATGCACCAAAAAGAGTAGAAAAAAAAAAGTATAATGAGAAGCATCCAGAAATGCAACCACTTCCCAATGTTTCCTTTGATTGTGACAGATTTCAACTGGATCTGAAAGACATGAGCTGGACAGTCAACTTTTACTCTCTATCATAGACAGAAAAATTAAGTGGAATTACTCTCTAACTAATCCTTCTGTAAGCACTGCTAAAAGAAAAATTGAAGAGTATTAAAAATTTTAAGAGTTTGTTTGAGTAAACATTGATTGGACTCAACACCAAACTCTAAGTGATTAGGGGCACTCCAAAGACAGGAAGGAGCCAGGGACAAGACTTATGTAGAGAAGGTACAGAAGCAAAGCAGGGAAATTATGTTATTGGCTGTAATTTAAAGCCTAGTTGGTTATGATTGGTTGTTTTTAGATTTTGATTTCATAACCTTGAGGCATTTACATAGGCAGTCCAACAGCAGAGCCATGCCTGTCTAATGGCCTTTTGGTTTAATTAATTGAACAGCACATGTTTGAAATCATTTTTTTTGGAGAAATATGGTACACCTTGCCAAACAGCAAACTGAGCTGAAAGAAGATGGGAATTAATTTGGAGTCAATCACACCCAAGCAATTCTAACCAACATGGGAAAAAAAATTCTGTCATATTTCTAATGATCTTACAAAAAGCTTTCAAATTCCTTCAGACTCCCCTTTATGATACAAACTCTCAGCAACAGTAAATGGTGGCTTCTTTCCAAGTGAAGACCTCCATATGGTAATGTTCATAGATTATTTTCCAAAAAATTTTAAGCATTTTTTAAGTAAATGAAGACAGAACAACATATCTCCATTCTCTTAGTCGAAATGCTAAAATTAAATATTTTTAATTTGAATTGTCCTTGATTTTTCTCTCCTTCAAGCTGAAAACCCCAAACCCATTTAATTTTTTGCTCTTAGATCTTTTGTTTTGTGTATTAGAAGAAGTACATCTGAAGGCAAAATTTAGATTAAAATGCCTTAGGGTTGAAGTGATTTCACTAAAATGTTCTCCATTTCAGAATACACTTTTGGCTTTTATTTACATTTGAAAGCCCTTGTAAATTAAGCGTTGTTTTTTTTTTTTCCTAAAATGGTTACAACTTTTGCATCACAAAATGCAGATCCCTTGATTATTTACTCAATCCAAAAATGTTAAAAATGAGCTTCTAATAAAAGCAGCTTCAAAGAAGCTTTCCTAAACTAGCACTATAAAAAAAGTCCATTTGCCTATTTTGTCTGCCATTGCTGAATGAGGAAACATTATAAATGCCATTGAAAGACAGACTATTTATTGTATTTTCCCATCTGCTTACTACATTGGTTATTTGAGGCTCTTCTAGGTGTAAAATGCTTTATATTAATAAATTCAAATGCTGTCTGATGTCTTGTACAAACACAGATGTCACTTTTGCAGCTTGAACTTGTTTAAGTTCACAAAATAAAATAATAAAAAATAAAAACATGAATTTTCAACTGAAAGAGAGAAAAAAACTGTAGTAAGTGTGAAAGCCCATGGTTGCCTTTTATATGTCCACCAAAAATAAAATATTTCAACTTATCACTAACCTCCACTACATGCAGCACTTTTAAAAGGTTTTTTTTTGGTGTGACGGCATCAAATGTAATATTTACATTTCTTATAACCCTTATAATTATTTTATACATAGAGGTCCAAATTCATAACCACAGTGAAATTTGGTTGTTTTTTTTTAATTTTTTTATTTTGTTTGTAAAAGTGGAAACAGGCTAGAATATTGGTCACCTATCTATTCTCAGCCTTTTGTCTCACAATGATCAAAACGATGATTTTGCCAGAAAATGGGAAGCTTGTTTGGTCCAAACAACACAGCCTAAAAGGTACTCTGAGGACACAGGTCTCACCGTTTGTTTTCAAAGCAATACAGAGTAATAATACTCCAGTATGACTGCAGGGAAACTTTAACATCAAACACTGGCCTAGCTTGGGAATCTAGCTCCAAGCAGTCCTCTCCCTATTTCTGTGAGATTCGTATTTGACACATTCCAGATTATTTTCAAGAGCCACATCCAGCGGCCAGAAATCGGAGGCATGTTGTAAGACTGCATGTGTTTTCTCCAGGTGTGAACTTTGCACATGTTAGGACAACAGTGTCATCACTTTATCCTCTTGGAAGATGAAAGTGATGATGATGGCCATTTATCGAGCACTTCACCACAGACCAGGCATTGGACTAAGTTTTTATTGTTTAATCCATATGAAAACCCCATGATACAGATAATTATTCTTATTATTCCCATTTGACAGATGAGGATAAGCAGAAGCTTGAGAGCCTCAGTCTTCACTGAGATAATATTCTTATTAAATGAAAGAGTCAGAGCTGCAACCAGATTGGGCTGAGTCCAAAATGCATTCATAACCACTATGCTATATTGACTTCAACTATTTAAAAAATCCAAATGCATTGAGTCTAAAGTTCAAGAACATTTCCTTACTCATCTCATCTGAGACTCCTCTACCACTTCCTAATACCACTGACAAAAGTACTGGATAAAGTCATAAGGTCTATGGTTGCTGAGCTCTTTGGACTTAATTCTTGAAATTAAAGGAAAGATAAATCTTAGTTGTCTCTTGGGTTTACTATAGAACTTGATAAAGAGTCATCAACCTTTCTGCTGGGATATTTATCATCTTGGCAACTTCAGAGGAGGAGATTTTGCCTTCAACAAATAAGATTTTCCTCAAAGGTATATACGAAGTAAACACTAAATGTCCCCAGTATCACGGAGATCTATTTCAGCCTAGCTGGGCTTAGGCAAGGAAGCCCAGAAGAGTACAAACATTGCCTTCGACACTGGCTGAGCCCCTGAACAAAATAGGAGCTCATGCTCTCCCCATATTCCCAGTTCTAAGCATCCAAAACCTATACCCTATGCTCAGATCTTCACAGCTGTCCTCTGCTGCTCCCCCCGCCCCACCCCACAGAGCACCTTCTGCTAAGGCCTTAATCAACCCCTTTAACCTTGGAAATGCAATTCTTGTTGTATCCACTTAGAGCTTAAGATTAATTTATGGAAATCCAAATTTCAGACATGAGTAAGATTGTAAATACTATCTCTCTGGAATCTTCTTGATGCAGATAAGAGATCCAACACTCTCAGTCCAGTGTTCTTTGCACTGCAACATGTCACCTCCTCTTACACCATACTGTCAGCCAGTTAACCCAAAAAAGTAACCTGCAACAGAGATATGCAATAGTTCCTCTTCCTTTCCAATTGTCTTATGCACTTTAGTAGGGGATGCTTTTGAAGACAGGAATAATGTATAACCAGTAGTGATTTAAGAAGCTCCAGGCCTAAACAGTCCAGGAAGATAGACAGCCTTCTGGGCAAAGGACACTTATATTCATTGTTAAGATACATTCATCACAACTGTCTTTGGTTTGGCCCAACCAAAGCTCTAGAAAGACCTTGGAAAGACGTAGCTACTCATAGAATGAATTATGAGATTGAAAGCAGGGCCTGTGAGAGAATTTAGGATTATTCAGCTAGAAGAAGAAAAAGCAATGAAAGCTACTTTCAGAATTGCCTTTGGTCAAGGGGATTTATAATACAGAAAAGAGTGACTTGTCTCCCATGGTTAGGATACACAAAGAGAAATTGGGCTTAAAGTGTAGCAAGATAAATGGATGGCCCCACTGAGTGTCAATGTGGTCAATTAGGTAGCCTCTGGAGGCTTTCTGTAAGCCCAACTACAAGGGGGGAGCTTGACCCGCACTAAGACAGAAAGCTATCTTATCAGAGGCACTGGAGAAGAGGTGTAAGTCTCTAATGGTCAACCCAGGCTCTTTGCTGAAGGCAGAGGCATGCACTGTGCAATGTCTTGAGTTTCCCTACAATCACATTACCTAGAGTTGATTTTGTTTGCTTTATAACTGCTGAGAAATTTTGAGGAATCACCTACCACACACAAGCTTCTATCATGTGGGCAATGAACCTTCTATTGTCATTGACAAAGGGATCAAATTTCATCCCGTCTCAAAAAGAGAGTCCAATTTTGGACCATAATCTGGTTAAAACTGCTCTCTGCAAAGAGGTTTCTAAATCAGTTTCTTTCCTAGCACAATGGGATAAGATCTGTAATTCTCCTCTTTGAATTACTCTGACTGTGCTCTGAGAAGCACAAAGTCAATCTTCATTGCTACCAAATCTGAAGGTTAAGTTTCCAGGCAAGAAAGGAGGTGATGCTGGAGCCATGATCAATCAGTGATGTCAACCTGCCAGAAGTAACTTATCACAGAACAGGTACTGGACATTTTAGTTTGAAGCCTTCTTTTTTTCCCTCACTCCTTGGAATCTGACATTCAGTCACTTTAGTGTTTTTCTTTTTTTCCTTTTTTTTTTTTTGCTTTTTAGGGCAGCGCCTGCAGCATATGGAGGTTCCCAGGCTAGGGGTCTAATCAGAGCTACAGCTGCTGGCCACAGCCACAGCCACGCCAGATCTGAGCTGCATCTGCGACCTACACCACAGCTCAAGGCAAAGCCAGATCCTTAACCCACTGAGCGAGGCCAGGGATCGAACCCACAACCACAGTGTTCCTAGTAGGAGTCATTTCTGCTGCACCACGACAGGAACTCCCATTTTAGTTTTTTTTTTTAATTTGTTGAAAGAAACATTCAGTGGAAGAGAATTTATGATCTCTAGATAATGAAATGCATTTTCATTACCATCATCGTTGATTTCCTGTACACTGGTCCTAGTGGCATTTTCTCATGTCCTTTTGAAAACTTACAACTTTTCCAAGTCTAATTGTGATGTTTGTTGGAACATGTGTAAATCACCAATTTCTTTTTTCAAACTGAGAGATAAATTCTGTTTGCAAGGAAGAAGGAGATTTTTTTCAGTATTAATTCCAAATGTGAAATAGCCTTTAGTTAGTTCAGCTGGTTGATCTTTAAATGAAAGTCATCTTTTCAACACCTAGCCCCCCCTTAGAGGTAGGCTAATGAGTCTCGAGTTGGTAGGAAAAATAAGTTATCCTCTTCAGCAAAGCTTTTTGAATATAGGGTGTGCAGAGTGGTTTTAGATATTTAGACTTAATGGTCCTAGTATTAAAAATATTCTTTCTGAAGTTCCTGTTGTTGGCTTAGCAGGTTAGGAGCCCAACACAGTGTCCATAAGGATGCAGGTTCAATGCCTGGCTCAGTGGGTTAAGGATCTGGCATTGCTTCAATCTGCAGTGCACGTTGTAGATACAGCTCAGATCTGGTGTTGCTTTGGCTGTGGCATAGGCCTGCAGCTGTAGCTATGATTCAACCCCTAACCCGGGAAGTTCTATGTGCCGCAGATGCAGCCCTAAAAAGAAAAAATATATATATTTGTTACTTAAAATCCAAAATTAGCAAATCTGAACTATATCAGAGGAATTATAGTTGCAGTGGAGAAGACAGAGAAAGGGATTAAATGGTGGGGAAGATTCCATTTAAGAGCGAGTCATAGTCCAAAAGAGGTAAATTTATGGTCATTATTTTAATACAAGTCTTCCACTGAAGGTCTTCCATATTCAAGAACAAAATCAGTGGTCTAGTTGATATATCCTCCAAAATTTACCTGACTCTTGCGATGGTGACTTCATCTACTAGGATTGTCATAACAAAATACCACAAACTGGGGAAACCTAAACAATAGAAATTATTTTTTTATAGTTTTAGAGGCTGGAAGTCTGATGTTCGAATGCCCATATGGTCAGGTTCTGGTGAGAGCCCTCTTCCTGACTTGCAGATGGTCACCTCCTAGCTGTCTGCTCACGTGGCTCTTCCTGGGGAGTGCAAGTGGGAGAGTGTATAAGCACACTCTCTGGTGTCTCTTCTTTAAAAGGACACCAATCCCTCCCTGTGACCTCACCCAACCCTAACTGCCTCCAAATATCCCCGTTTCCAAATACCATTATACATATTAGGGCCTCAATATAAACTTGGGAGAGATATAAACATTCAGTTCATAATGGACAGTAAAACTAGAGTTTAACTAAGCTGTGCATCGTACTCAATAAAAGTTTTGCCTAGACAAATCTTCCTTTTGTCTCTTCAGACAAAATCCACATCCTCCATCCCCAGGGCTGCACCTGTACTGGCTCCTTTCAACCACATCTGCATTCATCCAAAGGCTCCAGCTCAGCTCTCTTCTTTTCCAGTCTTCCCCATCAAACTGCCAGTTGTCACCCAAGAGTTCAGAAAAGGGACCGTGTGCATGATCAAAGCGGTGATCAGGCTGCATTTTGTGTTATTCCAGAAAAATATTCCTCCTTGTTCTTCTTGTACGTCTCTGCCACCTGTCTTGTGCATCTCTGATCTACTCTCTCTGGTTCATCGAAGTCAAGAACATGCAGTGTTCCCAAGGCCATAGCAGCCTGGGAGAAGAACGCGATCACGGCTTCCTCGATAAAGCGCCTTATGACTTACAATACTGTCATACATACCAATGTGTGTGATCCTTGCTTTTATACGGTGAGTACCTCCACTTCACAGATGAGGAAAAAGCTAGCATCAAAGAATCGAATCTGTTGCCTGAGGACCATGGGAGTGAAGTAGTGTATTTGGGACCCAACCGAAGTCCTCCTGACCACAACGCCAGGGCCCTTCCACAACGTCGCAGCCATCCCCCCTAAAACAGTATCAGGTGGTCAGTAGACCAGCCAATTGTGCTTTGAAATGTTTCCTCCACAACCTTTGCAATGACTATACAATTAACTTTCTGTTGTTCAATTACTCTGAAATGCTTTTTCAAAGATAAAGACCAGTAAATTTTAAGAACTGAAATTCTATAAAGGAATGCATACATACATGCACATGTATGTTTCGAGGATGGAGAAAACTTTTCTACTGAGCTCCCACTGCAGGCTTCTCTCAATGTCACTCTTTCTATCCAGCCACCTCTGTGGAGGGGACATTCATATTTTGAGCTCCTAACAGGTTTCCAGTATTAAGCTGTATCCTATATGAGAATCACAGGGTATCAATCAAGCGAATGTCTTTTGAAGCTAGACAAACCTCGGTCCCACACCTGACTGTGTGCCACTTGGCCATGTGACCGTGAGCTTACAAATTGTCCTTCCAAGCCTTGGTTTCCCCATCTGTTAAACTGGAATAAAAGTAATACCTAAACTGATTGTGAGTATTAAATAAGCCAACTCAGGTAAAACACTCAGCACACTATCTGCCATGTGGTAAATACTGCTTATCGTCATTATTGTTGTTACCAGTTATTGTTCAAAGATAAGCAAGACATAGTTCTTACCTCAGAAGACTCATGATATAATGGGAAAGTAAAGCAGGCTTAAATAATGCCAGTAAGGCACATTTCAGAAAGAGAATGGAACAGGAACACAGATTGTCCTCCAGCAGCCTTCTCCCTACTAATTCTCACATGTCATAACTCTCTCGCCCTAAGACTTAGCAAAATCCTCGCTGATTTATACCCCAGTACCTCTCTTCCCTGGGAACTAGAAATCTTAATGCATGAAGGAATGTCTGCAGAAATGGCAAGCATATGGGGTAAAAACTCAAAGCAAAAAAAAAAAAAAAAAAGTTTAACAGTTTAGGACTCCAGCTTGATGTACTGTTGCAATTCACAGCCTTGTCAGTCTGTTTTATAACACCATTGCTCAAATTTGTGACAAAGTCCCAGCCCCAGAATTCTAGAATGGAAAAATCTGGCATGGGGTAGATTTGTTTACACTCTCTTCTTGCGAATATTTTCATTTAGAAGTTTCTTTAGCTGGTGTTTCTGGTGTAGGCACCCCCGATCATAAGCAGGGAGGTAAAAATATCAAATCTCAAGGCGAAGAGGGGCAGAGATTACGTTGGGTCTGAGATGGTCTCTCCAAGCCCTCCCGCCTCCACTTGCTCACCTTTCTGAGATGTTCCTAACAGAGACGTAAAAATGAGCACAGCTGGTTTACCAGGGATAGTCATATTTTCTTTTATTTTTCAAATACTTCTCATGGGCCAGGGGTTGCTTCAGGTAATTCACGATCAATTAATATAATTCATTAGTCCTCATAACAACCCTATGAGATGAACGCTTTTATTACTCTCAATTTACATATGTGGAAGCTGAGATACAAAGAAATTAAGCAATTTCTCCTAGGGTACAGAGACAGTAAATGATGGGGCATGTGTTATGAACCAAGACAGGCTCTAGAATCCCTGTTTTAACCTCTATGCTAGTGTTTATTTGTGGGATGTAGGAGGTATTGGTTTTTCACTTGCCGCTTATGAAATTAGCATTAGAAGTACAGAAAATGACTGTGAATGTGATTTGGGCAGCTTTGGGGCCGCCTGGCCTATGGAATTTGAAAGCATTAATGTTCCATCTAAAGAGTTAAACTTGCTTGCACGCTGGTTTATAAAGATTAAACCTCTCTTACCGAGATATTGATAGGTTTATAGACTTCAATTTTACAATAACATGAATTCTAATACAAGTGGGGGGGTCCTAATTTTTACTAGGTTTGTGATTTATGATCTTAAATTATAGTCATATGGATATGGGAGGAAACAGGGAACACCAGATATTGAACATATGGTTTCTTTTTAAAACAATTTAAATTGGACTTTTACGTAATTTTTCATTTCTCAAATCCCTCTTTCACACTCAAATTGCAAAGCCAAATTCTACTTTAAACCAGATGATAAGTGGACAGATATTACAGTCTGGGTTTTGGGTTTTTTTTAAACATTTGTTAGAAGGGAAAGTGGTATATTCATTTAACACCTTCTTTTTCTACTGCCGAAATCACATACCTGGATGCAATTTGGTAGTTAAGAAGCACTGCAGCCCTCTTACATGTTAGAAAATACGACCCCTACATGGCCAGGGACTAGCACTTAGTAGGTATTCACTAAAGAGTTGGTAAACGAATGGTCCCAGAGATTCAAAGATGAATATGATTCTGCCCTGCCATCCAGTGGTTTGTGATCCATTAGGTCAGTCCTGAAAACCAACAACTAAAATACAGTGTGGTAGATTTTGAGAAAAATATACATACACAAGTAGTATAAATGATTACTGGTGGTAGTAATATTATATACATAGATATGTTAATTAAAAAAATCTCCCCTGTTCTCTACCTTTGATCTCAGCATCCTAAAATACTGTTAATACTAAAAGTATGCTTCAATATATAGAACTTTTTTTTCTAATAATAAAGGGGGGGTACACTACACACACTTTGGAATGCCACAAATATCATGCCTCTAGATCTAGACCAATGATGTGAATGCAATCCTTAAAAAATACATAATGCTGTATAAATTGAATATTCACAATGTATTAAATGATAAATTATAGACAATCATGTTATAGCCTCGATATTACTTTTGTTTTTCTGTTTCATTTTTGTCCTTAAAACGTCCTCATGCATCTACCTTTAGTTGCAAGTGTTTGTTTGAATCAGCTTTACTGAGGTATTTTATATCCAGTGAAATTCACCCATTTTAAGGACATCGAATAAAATGTTTTAACAATAATATATACAAAATACATACTGTCCTGTAAAAAGCACAGCAAGCAAGCTGCAGAACACATCCACCACCCTCGAGAGGTTTCCCATGTCCCTTTGCAGCCCTAGCCCTCCACAATCACTGATCTGCTTTTAACATTTCTAAACGTTTGAATAAATAAAATCATGTAATTTGTAGTTTTTGTGTATAGCTTCTTCCACTTAGCTTTGAGAAATAATAAGCTAGATGTTTTCCATAAATGTTCTCCTAATCTGCGGCTCTTCTATCCATATCTTAATGTCTTCTGAATAGCAGATGTTTATAATTTTGAAGAAATACAATTTACTAATTTTTCTTTTTTCTTTTCTTTTTTGTCTTTTTAGGGCCACACCCACGGCACATGAGGTTCCCAGGCTAGAGGTCGAATTGGAGTTGTAGCCTCCGGCCTATGCCAGAGTCACAGCAAGGCCAGACCTGAGTCGCATCTGTGACATACACCACAGCTCATGGCAACACCGGATCCTTAACCCACTGAGGAGGCCAGGGAACAAACCTGTGTCCTCATGGATGCTAGTCAGGTTCGTTAACTGCTGAGCCATGACAGGAACTCCTAATTTTTCTTGTATGGTTTGTGATATTTGTGTCCTATTTGACAAATCTTTACCTAAAATAAGACCACAAACATCTCTTCTTTTAACACATATTTTAGCTCTTAGGTTTAGACCTCATATATTTAGAGTTGGCTCTTACATATGATGTAAGGGTTGAGTTATTTTTTATCAGTATGGATATCCATTTATTACAGAATAATTTATTGAGGAGACTATTTTTCTGCATTAAATTGCCTAGGCGCTTTTGTCAGAAATAAATTGAGTACGTATGTATGTGTCTATTTCTGGACTCTACTTATACCAATGCTAAATTCAATTATTGAGGCTTCGTCTTTAATTCAGGTGATATAAGAGGTAGAGCTTTGTTTTTCTACAAGGTTATCTTGCTATTCTGTCCTTTCCACATCCATGTAATTTTTGAATCAATTTCTCCAATTTTTTAAAAGTCTACTGGTATTTGATTGGGATTACATTGAATCTATAGATCAATTTGAAGTGAACTGACATTCTAATAGTATTGAATCTTCCAATCCATGGTATGCCTCTCCATTTATGTAGACTTCTTTAAATTCTTTTTAGCAAGATTTTATAGCTTTCAGTATACAAGCCTTGCACATGCTTTGTTAAATTTGAGAATTTTATGTTGTTTATGTTATTGCAAGTATGTTTAAATTTCAATATCTATTTACTTGTTGCTTGTATTGGTTACAATTGGGTTTTGACTACTGACCTTGTATCCTGCAACCAAGCAAAGTTCAATTAGGTTTTTTTGTAGATTCCTTAAGATTTCTTATATATAAACTCGTGATTATATGAAAGAGATAGTGTTACTTTTTCCTTTCTAATCTATGTGAATTTATTTTCTTGCCTTATTGAATTGATCAGGATTTCCAGTACATTGTTCAACAGAATTAGTGAGTGTGGACATCCTTGCCTTGTACCTAATCTTAAGGGGAAAGCATTAAGTATTTCACCATTAGTATGATTTTTTAATGGATACATTTCATTATTTATTTAGTTATTTATTTTTGTTGTACCTGCAGCATGCAGAGGTTCCGGGGCCAGGGAACAAATCCAAGCCGCAGTAACCATTCAAATCACAACAGTGACAACACCAGATCCTTGACCCACTGCACCACCAGGGAACTCCTAGATATCGATTATTAGGTTGAGAAAGTTTCTTACAGTTCCTCATTTGCTACAATTTTTTTAAAAATCGTGAATGGGTATTGAATTTATCAAATGCTTTTTCCTACTCTATTGAAATTAAAGCTTTAAAACATTTTAAAATCTGTTAGTATAGTGAATTACACTGATTAGTTTCCAAATATTTAACTAAACTTGAAATTTTTTGAAATAAATCTCAGTTGATCTTAATATTATTTTATATAGGGCTGGATTTGATTATTCTGGCCTGTGGTTTTCCTTCTCTTGTAATGCCTTATTTGTCTAGTTTTGATATACTGGCCTCATGAGGTTAATTGAGAACTATTCCCACCTCTTCCATTTTATGTAAGAGTATGCAGAATTTGCATTATTTCTTCCTTAAATACTTGACAGAATTCACCATTGAGGACACATTGGCCTACAGTTTACTTTTGGGGGAGGTTTTAAATATAAATATAATTTCTTTCATAGATATAGGGCTTTTCAGGTTATCTATTTTTCTCCTTAGGTGTGCTTGGTAGTTATCTTTTTCAAGAAATTTGTCTGTTTTATGAGAGTTGTCAATTTTATTGACATAAAGTTCTTCATATTTTTCATTTGTTATTCTTTAGTGTTTCTAGAATATTCGGTGATGTGCCCATTTTAATTCTTGAGGTCGATAATTTCGGTCTCCTGTGTTTTTTCTGGACTAGTCTTACTAAAGTTTTATCAATTATATTGATTTTTTTTCCCAAAGGACCAGGTTTTGGTTTCACTTATTGTCTCAAATCTGTTTCGTTATTTTGCACTCATCTCTATTATTTCCTTTATTTTTCTTACTTGGGGTTGTGGTGTGTGTACATTTTCTAATTTCTTACAGTTAAAGCTTGAATCATTTTTTGAAATCTTTTAAATCTCTTCTAATATAAATGTTCCATGTTATAAATTTCACACAAATGTTGATAACTCTGTTCCATGAATTTTGATATTTTATGTTTTCATTACTGTTTAGTCTAAAATGTTTTTTGCTTTCTCTTATAATTTCATTTTTAGTCAGTTACTTAGAAGTACGTTATTTAATTTCCAAACAGGTAGTGATACTTCTGATATTTTTCTTTTGTTGATTTCTAATTTACTTCCTTTTTGTATAGGATATAATCTATGATTTCAGTCCTTTCATATTTGTTAATTTTATGATCCGGAGTATATGTTTTTTTCTTTATAGAACTGTTCTCTAGAGCAAGATTGCCATGTCAAAAGAATATGTTCATTTTTATTTCAAATATATACTGCCTGATTACTTCCTATAAAAACATAATTTATAATGCCAATTTCCATGTTGTCTTTATTGTAATATGTTATCAAATTATATTTTCCCATATATTTGCAGAGTTCCTGCTGTGGCACAGCAGGATTGGTGGTGTCTCTGCAACAGCAGGATGCAGGTTTGATCCCAGCCCAGCACACTGGGTTGAAGGATCTGGTGTTGCCTCAGCTTCAGAGAAGGTAGCAACCGAGGCTAGCATCTGATCCCTGTCCCAGAAACTCCATATGCTGCAGGGTGACCAAAAAAAAAAAAAAATTTTTTTTTTTTTGCATTTCCCAGGCAACAAATAAGGTTAAGGTACTTTTAAAAGTACATTATGTGTTTACATTTTTTTTAATGATTTGCTTGTCAATGCTCTTTGTCCAATGCTTTATTTTAAATATAAGTTCAAGAACTTTCTTGAGTTTTTTGAATTTGGTACTATTATTTATGGAAAAGACACATTTTTACCCTTAATTTTCATATAGTAGATAAAAACAATCAAATATATATATATTTTTTTCTCTAACCTTTAAAAACCCTCAAAGGACATACACGTTTATTTATATATTATCAGTATATGCCTGGTACTACTATCATAGCTTTCAAACTGCAGATGAAGAAACTGAACTAATTGGAGTTACTTGCTGAAGCTTACACAAGGAAGTGTAGATTTGAACCCAAGTCTGTCTATCTCCAAAATCCATGTTCTTATCACTATAACATACAAGCCTTCTCTTAAATAAAACAATCAAAGTGTCAATGACTTTTTTGTTGCTACTATAATTACATGTTAAAAGACAATAATGAGCCATTTACATTCAAAATTTGAAGTTATAGGAATCACGGAATTCCACAGTCAAGAAATAAAGTTATGCAACCTCAAGCGTTCAGAGCCAAATTCCACCCTCCTGTCGTTGGCCAAAGATTATGCCTCGTCTGTCCCACTCATAGTATATACTTTCTCTTTCTGTGGACTGAAAATCCTACTACTATGCCAGTTCCTTTCCCTCTCATATTGACTATAGTTTTAATGGAAAAATTCCAGAGAGTTATCTATAAAAGGTCAAGGTCCAAGAGCCTGGACTGATTCATGAAACATTCAATCACATTTTCCACTACAGGCCATGATCTGTGTCCATTTAGATGAGCTACTGGAGTCATAGAGTTGAGGAATCCCATTTGGCAGAATGACAATAAGTAGTCCTTCAAAATGCTTTGCATGCAATCATTATTATCTTGAATTCTGGAAACAGAGAGTGAGTAAAAGAGATGCTTTTCCTATTATCCTTATTATCTCCATGGAAGCAATTTGCGCTGGGTTGTCATTTTATAAAACAATGCATTGCAAATGCATCTGGCCACTGCTGTGGTTCTTCCATTATGTAATGGCAGCTGACCTCTGCTCCTGCTGACATCCCTCTAACACATTCTGTCCACCTCATTAACACAGGCTTAGAATGATATGCTTACAACCTCTCCGGTTGTTTGGTCTGTCCAGATAATTAATTCTAGTTAAGAGTTTTATCTCTTCCCTCAAGTTGTTGTTGCTACCAATAGGAGTACTTAATAGTTTTGAATTAAAAAAAAAAAAAAAAAAAAAGGCAACTACCTCATCCTTGGCTCCAGAGAGCAAACAAAAATAACATGGCTCAGTTCTCTTAAGATCTGTTGAGTGGCAGTATCCAGACTCTAAGGGCTTCTTAATTGTAAATCAATGCCAGGTACTACTCTAGGCTCTAGGACACAGCACTGAACAAAAGAGGAATAAAAAATTCCTACTCTCCTGGATCTTAAGCTCTAGAGGGAAACAAATGTCTATCTCATTTCATCACACCTTCCTTTATGGTGCTCAGCAGATATATTGTGTTTTTCACAAACTGAAGGTTTGGTAGCCCTGCATCAAGCAAGTACCATCAGTGCTACTTTTCTAACAGCATTTGCTCACCTCATGTCTCCGTGTCCCATTTTGGTAATTCTCACAATGTTTTTACATTTTTAATGTATTATACTTGTTGTAGGGACCTCTGAACAGTGATCTTTGCTGTTACTATTATAATTGTTTGAGGGGACCACAAATCATGCCCAAACAAGACAGCAAAATTAATCAATAAATGTGTGTGTTCTGATTTCTCCAACAACTCATTGTTTCCCCACCTCCTTCCCTCTCCTTGGGCTTCCCTACCCGCCAAGACAAAACAATATTGAAATTAGGGCCATTAATAACCCTACAATGGCCTGTAAGTATTAAAGTGGAAGGAAGAGTCATACATCTTGTCTCTCATTTTAAATCAAAATCTGGAAATGATTAAGCTTAGTGAGAAAGGCATGTTGAAAGCTAGGCTTCTTGTGACAAACAGTTAGGATGATAAAAAAGTGAAACAGCGTTATTGCTGATCGGAGGAAGATGTAGTGGTCTGGATAGAAGATCAAACCAGCGACAACATTCCCTCAAGCCAAAGCATGATCCAAAGCAAGGTCCTACTTCTTCAATTCTATGAGGGCTGAGAGAGGTAAGAATACTAAAAGAAAAGTTGAAGCTTGTGAGTTTGGCTCATGAGAGTTAAGGAAAGAAGCCATCTTTATAACATAAAAGTATAAGGTGAAGTAGCAATCACTGATGTAGAGGCTACCACAAGTTATCCAGAGGATCTAGCCAATATCAGTAACGAAAGTGGCTACACTAAACAGACTTTCCATGTTGGAAAAAATAGCCTTCTCTTGGAATAAAATGCCACCTAGGACTTTCACAGCTTAGAGAGGAGAAGTCATTGCCTGGCTTCAAAGCTTCAAAGGACAGAATGGCCCTCTTGCTAGGGGTTAAGGCAGCTGGTGACTTTAAGTTTGAAGCCAATGCTCATTTACCAGAGCCCTTAGTAATTAGGTTGAATCTACTCTGCCTGTGCTCTACAAATGGAACAAGAAAGACTGCATGATGACACATCCGTTTATGACATGTTTTGCTGAATATTTTAAGCCCACTATTGGGACATATTGATCAGAAGAAAAAAAAAAACACGATTTCTTTCAAAATGTTACTGCTTGGAGTTACTGTTGTGGCTCAGCAGTAATGTGGTGTAAGGTGGCAGCTACAGCTCCAATTCGATCCCTAGCTTGGGAACTTCCATATGCTGTGGATGCAGCCCTAAAAAAATAAAATAAAATAAAATAAAATAAAATAAAATAGGGAGTTCCCGCTGTGGCTCAGTGGTTAACGAATCTGACTAGGAACTACCATAAGGTTGTGGGTTTGATCCCTGGCCTTGCTCAGTGGGTTAAGGATCTGCCATTGCCACGAGCTGTGGTATAGGTTCCAGACATGGCTTGGATCCCGCATTGCTGAGGCTCTGGCATAGGCCAGCAGCTACAGCTCCGATTAGACCCCTAGCCTGGGAACTTCCATATGCCATGGGAGCAGCCCTAGAAAAGGCCAAAAGATAGATAAATAAATAAATAAATAAAATAAAATAAAAAAGATATTACTGCACATTGAAAATGCACCTGGTCACCCAATAATCTGATGGAGGTGTACAATGAGATTAATATGGTTTTCTTGCCTGCTAACACAACATCTATTCTGTAGCCCATGGATCAAGGTGTAATGTTGACTTTCAAATCTCATTATTTAAGAAATACATTTTGCAAAGCTATAGCTGCCACAGATAATGATTCCTCTGATGGATCTGAGAAAAATCAATTGAAAACCTTCTGGAAAGGATTCATCCTTCTGGATGCTATCAAGAGCATTCGTGATTCATTAGAAGAGGTCAAAATGGTAACAGGAGTTGAAAAAAGTTGATTCCAACCCTCATGGATGACTTTGAGGGGCTCAAGACTTCGGGGGAGGAAGTTACTGTAGATGTGGTAGAAATAACAAGGGAACTAGTATTAGAAATGGAGGCTGAACCTGTGACTTGAATTGCTGGCAATCTCATGATAAAATTTTAAGGAATGAGGAGTTGCTTCTTATGGATGAAGAAATAAAGTGGTTTCTTGGGATGGAATCTACTCCTGGTGAAGGTGTTATGAAGAGTGTTGAAATGACAAGAAAGGATTTAGAATATCACATAAACTGAGTTGATGAAGCAGTGGCAGGATTTGAGAGGATTGACTCCAATTCTGAGAGAAGTTCTATTGTGGATAAAATGCTATCAAACAGCACTGCATGTTACAGAGAAAATGTTCATGAAAATGTTCAATCAATGTAACCAATTTCATTATGGTCTTACTTCAAGAAATTGCCACAGCTACCCTAGCCTTCAGCAACCACCACCCTGATCAATCAGCAGCTATCAACGTGGAGATGAAACCCTCCACCAGCAAAAAGATTACAAATCACTGAAGGTTCAGATTATGGTTAGCATTTTTTTAGCAATAAAGTATTTTTAAATTAAGGTATATTCATGGTTTTCTTAGCTATAATGCTGTTGCACACTTAATGTACTGCATTATAAACATGACTTTTGCACGCATTAGGAAACCAATAACTTTGTGTGACTTGCTTTATTGTCGTGACCTAGAACCAAACCCACAGTATCTCTGAGGTATGCCTATAAATGTGTCCTTTAAAAAATATGGCTCCCAGCTTTGTCATTTACAAGCTGTAAGTGCTTGTAAGTTACATAAGCTGAAAGTTACATAAACTCTCATTTTTCTTATCAGGGTAGTGATTGTAGCTAAGGTGGTTATAAAGGTGAAAAGACATATGGGTAAAGTGTTTTAGAACAAGGCCTAGCATGTAATAAGGACTTAATATAAATGAGATTTATTGTTATTGTTATTATTATTATTATTACTACATTTATCTTCACTCCTATTTTCACTCCTATTTTGTGACATACTGTTTAAAAATGTATTTTAATACACACTCAACCTAATCAGTCAGATGTCCACAATCTAATTCTCTATTGTATTATATCTGACAAAATTCTAACCATGTCCCCCCATATTATCTCTGCCCAACCACACTGTATTTGCTTTAAGTTCTTGTTAACTTAAAATGGATCATATATATCCTCCCAAATCAAATTTGTTCAGCCCAAAGTTAACTTCCCTATGCAGATAATGTAGGTCCCACAAGAGAAGGATGTTGATACCTTGGGTGATTCATGGAGATGGAAGCAATCATGAGAATCAGCAGCACTGTGGAAGCTCTTGCAGGCAAATAGACAGTCAAATGCATCACAAGGCAGGATGCTAAGGGACCAATCAGCTCAGAAACGTTGACTCTCTGTCAGTTATACTACTTAGAGGAAATGGATGGCAGAAAAAAGGGATAACAACCAAAAAACCCTCTTATTTAAAACACTATGTAAGTGGGAGTGTGGAGGATATGGGGTGGTCCTAGAACATTCAAATAGAATTAAGAGATCTGGTGTTCTAGCCTTCCTTCTGTCCCCAACCTGATGCATGACACTGAAAAAATCAATCATTCTCTCCATGCTCATCTCTAAAATCAGGCCAGGCTATCTTAAGTTTCCTTCTTGCTTCTAAATTGCTGTAAACTTCTGATGCAGCATGATTTTTGAATGAGAAGCCTGTAAGAATAGAACTTTTTAAACAGAATTTCTTCTTCATCAATAGTGGGGGGGAATAAGACCTACCTGATAGGACTGCTGTGAAAATAAACTTGGAGAGTACATGGAAAGCACTTCGCATCATGACTGGAATGTTGTAGATTTACCAAGACGTGACGTTCCATCAGGTCAGGAGGATCCTGGCAAGGCAACATAACCAAATAAAAATGTAAAAAATGGGCTGTCTTTATAATGAACTACCAAAAAGGGAGAAGAAAGTAAACAAAGGTATAAACAAAATTAAGATGTCTGGGTGCTGGGATTAGAAATATTTTGGGTTCACTTTTCTATTTGAGAGACATAAGATAGTGGTTTGACTCATGGCTTTTCTTGGCATTGACGTCAACTCTTTCACCAACCGTGGGACTTTAAACAAGTTTTATAACCTCTCTGTAAATGAATGTGTGCTTGTACTTCCTTATTAAAAATGAGTTTATATGTGTGAAGCACATATTAAGCATGATTTAAGTGTTTGTTAAAGAAAATACTTTCCAAGTCTGCAATCACGGACACATGCACTACTACAATGAAAAGGAAGGGATATTCTTTTATAAAGCAATGGTTATTGCCCCTAATTTAGTCATTTTCTTCCCATGCTGGGCCCTATTCAAAGATCTTTATATGGATCAACTAATCCTCACAATAATCATGTGAGATGGGTACTATTGTCACCAGAGGTGAGAAACACCCAAAGGGAGACTTCCTGGTCTCCTCAGTCTCACCAAGGCACAAGGTGGTGTCTGTTCATCCCTATAAGCATCCCCTCGTTTGCTGGCCTCTGCAGATGGGACACTTTGGATCTCATTTGCCCAGAAGCTGAGCTGCTCCAAGTGCACTGGGACAAAACTGGACCAGTCCCACCTTCTTCTCCTTTTCTCTTCTTAGCACCTGCTTAAGGATCCAGTTCACATGTTCCTCTTGCTTGTCCACTTACCAACACTAAACTCTCTTTTCAGATTCTCATGTAAGATAATGCAATGAGTTGATGGTCCAAAGACTTAGCTTGAGTCCTGGTTCTATCTTAAATGCTGTGTAACTTTGGACAAGTTACTGGATGCCTTAGATTCTGAAATTCATATGTCCTTAGATTCTGAAATTCATATGTAAATTTCAATCCACTCAGAATCTCTGAGAATTTTTGTCGGGGGGGGGGGGCAGAGAAAGAGAAGGAGAAAGAGGGAAATGGTTACCCATTAAGACGGTGAGTGCATGTTGTCTCAGAAAACTTAAAGGAAAACAATGGTTAAAATGTCAACATAGGGAAATGCACTTCTGAGGGTCAGAAAAGGTCCTAAAATTTAAGGTTAGAGTTTCTGAATCTTTGATTTCCTATAATTGGATGGAATGATTTTCATTAGGCAGAGTCCCCAGTGATTTTCACAGTGATAAAACCCTACAATGGAAATTTTCCTTGTCTTCTGCATATGTGCTGCTCCCAAAGAATACGAAGAAAGATGGCGTTCCTGTCGTGGCACAGCAGAAACGAATCTGACCAGTACCCCTGAAGATGCGGGTTAGAGATTTAATACCTGGCTATGCTCAGTGGGTTAAGAATCCGGCACTGCCTTGAGCTGCGGTGTAGGTCAAAGACGCTGCTCAGATCCCAGGTTCTGTGGTTGTGACGTAGGCTGGCAGCAGCTCCGGTTCAACCGCTAGCCTGGGATCTTCCATATGCTGTGAGTGTGGCACTAAAAAGCAAAAAGAAAAAAAAAAAGAATAAGAGGAAAGGGAAGCCATTTATTGAGTGATGTTTGTTTGCTTTCACTTATTATTACCTAGAATAATCCCAATTTGAAAGTCCAGGCAGAGGACTATAAAATGTAATAATAAAATGTTAGCAACATTTCCATTCTGCTTTTTCAGAAATTGGCCATTTTGACACTATTTAGAGCAACGTTAGTGTTTTCAGGAGAATGCTACTAGGTGGCATTCATATAATCTGGCCTACCACTTTAAAAATTACTCTAACTTATAGTTTAGGGCCTGTTAAATTTATGGCATTACTTTTTTAAAAAGTAGTGAATAAAAAGGCTCAGTGGAAAACTACAAATTTATTTTTTTCCCTAAGCATTGTAAGCTTGAGAAATAAATATAATGCATTGGTTATTTTGACCTTTTACAGGCCCATTTGCCTTGCAGGTTGCATTAGTAATTCTTCAACATCTACTAAAATTGCTAGTAGTTATGCGTACGAAGAAACCATTTCTCAGCCATTTCTTTGTCCAGATCCTTTATAAAGGGGACATTCTAATTTTCTGGTTCAAAACATTAGCATACTGTTTTCAACATCACCAAGTAAATATTCACTCAGTATGAAAGGAAGAATGGCTGCCTTTTATTGAACAACTTACCAGATCTTCTGCTAGGAGAACTGCATGTATTATTTATAAATTCACAACTCTGCATTGCAGATATTATCACTCCCAATTAACAGATAATAAAACTGAGGATTTGGTCATCTAAGATGCTTAACTGAGATCACATAGCTAGCAAGTTACAGAGCCTGAAGTAAAAAAATTAAGATTTGTCTTCGGACATTTCTCCAGAGAAGATATACAGATGGCCAACAAGCACATGAAAAAATGCTCAACATCACTGATATTAGAGAAATGCAAATCAAAACTACCATGAGGTATCACCTCACACCAGTCACAATGGCCATCATTAATAAGTCCACAAATAACAAATGCTGGAGGGGTGTGGAGAAAAGGGAACCCTCCTGCACTGTTGGTGGGAATGTAAATTGGTACAACCACTATGGAGAACAGTATGGAGGTACCTTCGAAAACTATACGTAGAACTACCATATGACCCAGCAATCCCACTCTTGGGCATATACCGGGACAAAACTTTCCTTGAAAAAGACACATGCACCCATATGTTCATTGCAGCACTATTCACAATAGCCAAGACATGGAAACAACCTAAATGTCCGTTGGCAGATGATTGGATTAAGACGATGAGGTATATATACACAATGGACTACTACTCAGCCATAAAAAGAACAAAATAATGCCATTTGCAGCAACATGGATGGAACTAGAGACTCTCAGACTAAGTGAAGTAAGTCAGAAAGAGAAAGACAAACACCCTATGACTTCACTTATATCTGGAATCTAATATATGGCACAAATGAACCTTTCCCCAGAAGAGAAAATCATGGACATGGAGAACACACTTGTGGTTGCCTGGGGGAGGGAGTGGGATGGGCTGGGAATTTGATGTTAATAGATGCAAATGATTGCCTTTGGAATGGATAAGCAATGGGATCCTGCTGCATAACACTGGGAACTATGTCTGGTCACTTGTGATAGAGCATGATAATATGAGAAAAAAGAATATATACGTGTATGCATGACTGGGTCACCTCACTGTGCAGCAGAAAATTGACAAAACACTGTAAACCAGCTATAATGGAAAAAAATAAAAATCATTATTGAAAAAAAAATAAAAAATAAAAATTTTATCCTGTCAAAAAAAAGATTTGTCTTCTTTCCAATTTACCATAAATATTACCAAGCCATTTTATTTTATTTTATTTTTGTCTTTTTAGATTTATTTTTATCTTATTTTATTTTAATTTATTTATTTTGTATTCCTGCGGCATATAGAAGTTTCTAGGCTGGGTGTCAAATCAGAGCTCGAGCTGCTGGTCTATGCCACAGCCACAGCAACTCAGGATCTGAGTCGTGTCTGCGACGCACAGTTCACAGCAATGCTGGATCCTTAACCCACTGAGCGAGGCCAGGGATCATACCTGCATCCTCATGGACACTAGTCAGGTTCGTTACCACTGAGCTACAACGAGAACTCCAACCAAGCCATTTCAGAATCAGATAAGAGAGCCCTGAAAAGAAATGATTGACAGGACATTTTCCAATGCAAAGGAGTTCTACTTACAAATTTCTCTAATTAGAGGGAGTTGGCAGACTAGGGTTCAAATAACGTGGGATTTGAAACCTGCTAAACCTGGATTCAGAATCAGCTCCACCCCTTGACAGGTACATGGCTTTGGAGAAGTTACTTAATATCTACATAAAGCTGGGAAAACTATTAAGATAAACCTCATAAGTACTGAAGACATTACTTATACCTGGAATGGACTTAATAAGTGGTCTATCTTTTCAGTCTATTATAATTTTTTTAAAGCACATATTTTAAGCTGCCTTAAAATATAAGTATTCAAAAATAGTTATCTTATAGCTTCCTAAGGCCACAATTATTGTATTCCTTTTGCTGTGTCACTTATCAGCAGTGACATAAACCACCTTCTTAGAGAGGATTTGGAGGATTTGTAAGAGGACCTGCTTTCCTTGACGCATGTAGGAGAAGGAGCAATTCTCTTTTTTCACCACCAGAAAAATAGAGGCCACTTTCCTTCCTCAGATGCACATGGTTTCTATTATGTGAAAGCAGATTGAATGTGGGTCTGACAAGATTTGGCATAGGGTCTAATAGGAACTGAAATGGAACTGGGACTCAACATGATTTATCACAGTAATTTTTATAAATACCAAAATGGAAAACTTTTTTGGTGTTGGAATGAAAAAGTGAATTGACTGTCCCATTAAGGATCGGTCAGTACTTTTCACAGGTCATTTGAACTGAACCGAAGGGATGTTAAAAGGACTTGAAATACTCATGTCTGTAGCTACTAAGTGAAGTCTGAGCAACACCCACAAATATAATAGGATTAGGCAGCAGTTTCTTTGAATGGTGGACAAAGTTGCTTTTCTAAAAGATCATAGAGAACTGTGTTTACTGGGTCCAGGAAGAAGTGACAATTGATTTAATCTAAGGAGTTCACGAGAGAGAAACCTTGGCAGAGCTGAAGGGGTTTGCAGGCCAAGACCAAAGTGCTGTCTGTAGGGAGAGCTCGCCAGGGAGAAGCCACTGCCCTCTCCCAAATGGAAAAGCCCATGGAAAAACCTGTGCTATGCAGATTTTTTTTTTTTTTTAACTCTTTTCTCATTATGCTTTCTGGCAAATTTGCAATGTTATACTGCATGGCTGCATGGAGTTTTTAATCTCAATTCCACACTTTTGTGTTTTGTAATGATACTGTTCTCATGTGTATCTCACTGGAATAGGCTTTCACTCATGGCTGCTGACTTTAAGAAACTCCATGACACTAGGAAGTGAAATCTATCTGCATCCAACATGGGCATTTATGTATTTATACAATGTCTATGAAGCAGCATAAATGCAGTGTTCTTATGGCCAGTTGCTTTGTCACAATGATGAAGATAAGTAGCTCTTCTAAATGCCTTACCATTTATAGAAGATTTTCATACAAGCAAAGAGAGAGAATATTATGCTGGGTGCACACGATGTGTGGGGTTCTAACTAAATCTTTTATTCCACCCTCTTCATCACCTGAAAGATAATCATCATCTACATTATTCAACTGAGAAAACCAAAGTTCAGAGAGGTTCAGCAACCTGTTCAATCCACATAGCTAAGGAACAGCAAATTCTGGGCTAGAACCCAGGTATTTGAATCTAAGCCTGGATTACTAGAGGGCGATACAGCTGGAAAACTACATTGGAGTAAGAATTTATAGGATACTGAGTCCAGCTGAGGAATTCAGACCTCAGTATTTATTTTGTGGGAAAGAGAAAATTGTTCAAGGTTGTAAGGGAGGAAATGTCATGAGTCTTCTCGGTTCTCTCAACCCAAGTCTGGGGGCCTTTCCTTTTTCTTTATTTTGCTCATCCCTATCTACATTCCTTCCATGAACCTATCCTTTCATTCAGTTACATGCTTTCATCTTAGGAGGAATCTCCTCTTACTAACTCTACTTCATAAATTGGGCAAAGGAGGCAGAGAGAAAAGGAGTTTGCCCGAGGGCAAGGGCAGGCAGAGACAGGATTAGACCTCAAGTCTCTCTGGACTCCTTCTTAATCCCAGAGCCTAGCTCCATGTATCTACTTACATAAATATATGAGGAAATAAGTATTTGAATATATAAGCTCATATAAACTTTCAACTTACTGTTAACCCCACTGTCAAAAAATTTTTCAAAACACTATACATTTCAGGTAGAGAATACCCAAAATGCCATGATGACCTATATAACATGAGGCAAAGAGCAAAAACAGAGGAATACAAATAACTGTTGTAATCACCCAGCTGCAATCATAGGATGCTAAAGGTTATTAGACTCTTTCACAAATATCTTGAAAGGAGTGCCTCTGTATTGATGCTGACTCGTCATCATTTTTCTCAGCTAATATCATTGCTGCACAGCATATAATAAAGGTTAGGAATAAAGAAAATAATTCTAGAATCCTCTACAGGAAAAAAAATACATTTCAAGGAGAAGTGGATTTTTTTCCACTTGTTGTTGTTTTATCATGGCACATTAACTTGATGAAAATTTCCCTTGTGGATTTGAGGGATTGTTTTGACCCTATGTACTTGTATATTTATTTTGATATTTCTAAATTTAGCAAAGCATTATTGTCACCATTGATCCTAGAGAATTATTCACCTGTTAGTGAGTCAATAGCTGCATGGGTTTATGGTATCATGAGGGGTTATTGACTGTCAAGTTTATTTACAGTAATTGACAATTTTCTAATTGTTCTCTGCTCCTGTTCCTAAAACAAGTAAACAAGGATGATCATTTCACTGGATGAAGAAAAGGTTCATATAAGTGAGGGAGGGGAAGGGTTCAGGTATACGTACTTGAGAAATAGGACATGCCTAAGCAGCCCCCAGAATTGTTATAACACTGGCACAATCTTAAGTAATCTGCAGGAACCAATCAGATACTTGTCTCCCATGGGAAGTGTGCCTTCCTCGAAGTGTTCCCTCCCTTCTCTGTCTCTCTGTCCTGACTTACTTCTTCTACCGCCTTTCACAGTGGATGACCTGCCTCCCCTACAACAGAGTCTGTACTCAGACATAGAGGTTGCACTCAATAAGTATGTCAAATTACTGAATATGTTCATTAGGCTGTTTCCATTATTTTACCGTGAGCTCCTAAAGGTATAAGAATGTTGTATGTTTACAGGGTTTGTATGCCCAGAGCCGTAACGTATGGTCTGCCTGGACCTTCACACGTGGATGTTTTTTGAGAGGCAGTACAGGCAAACAGTAAGACTTAGGAGCCAGTCAGTGTGTTCAAATCCTGGCTCTGCTATTGACTAGATCTATAACCTTGGGCAAGTTACTAACTGCTCCATGCCTCAGTTCTCTGATCATAAAATGTAATAACAGAAAACTTATAAGATATTTGTGAGGGTTCAATGTGTTTTTTATATGTAAAGTGCTCAATAAAATAAAGGATTATTTCTCCAGTGCAGATAGTCCTTGCTAAATGGCAGGTCTCCAGGTAATGATTCCAGGATCAAACTCTTCCTATCTTGCAATGCCATCATCTTTAACATCTGGTATTCAAGACTCTGTGGAAGGGGAAGAAAGAGGATAAGTATATCCTGAAGCTTTTGTTAGGGGCTAGGTCTGGTAATGACATGTGAACCAGTTTTAGGAGTCTTCCTAGATGCCAGGGGACTGATTCTGGCCAAGAGAGCCATCATAACCTGCTTCGGCATGACGTGAACCAGTGCAAAGCATTTTCTCTGCCATTGGAAAGACGTAAGTAGATGCTAGTAATTACTTATAAAACTCAAAGTTCTAAAAACATATAAGTAGATGTTCATAACTGGGTAGCTTAGTTTCAATTGCTTAGGTTCAATTTTTTAAATTTGAAATTCAATTATTTGCTGCATAGCCCTCTGTAAAATTCCGGCACCACTCTGCTACCCTTGATGCTTCCAGCCCACCTGAGACCTACTGAGGAAAGGCAGGTGACATAAAGGAACAATGCAGCAGAGGTGGGTGGGGACTGTAGAGCTTTGGGGAGTAGCACATGCTCCACCAGGCACCAAGACAGGGGTCAGCAGGAACACCATCCCAAATTTGCCTAGATCTGCAATTTTCTAATAAAAGCCAAAAGTGGGGATTTTTACGTGAAATCTTCCAGAGTTAAAATGTTGGCAACTATTTCCAGTGTTTCAAAAACACAGGGTGGTTAAAATATACATTTGCCAATAAATGTACAAACATATTATCATAAAGAAACCTGTTAAGGTGATTTTCTTATGTTATTTAAGACAGGATAAAAAGAAGCTTGAGAAAAAGGTGCAAAGTCAAGACTATGAGGTGCATAAAGAAGGTAGTCAAAGGGTGGAAGCTTAATTTATATGTCTGCTCCCTCGCCAGCCCAGAGTATGGATCTCATTCTGCCACCCCATTCCCTGAGTGTGGTCTTCCCGATATGAACATATGGCCCGCATTACAGGATGGTGGTTAAGTGCATAAATGCTAGAATCAGGCTCCCTTGGTTTACAGACCAACATTACAACTTAGCTGGCTCTTAACCCAGCTCCACCATTTGTAAACTGAGGAAACTAGTGGTATTCATCTCAAAGGATGGCTGACTGGGGTCAATGACTTAATATGTGTTAAATATTTAGACCATGCCTCATGTGTAGAAAACGTTCAATATAAGTTAGCCATTACTTTTTATGACTTATTGCTTGTGGAGTGCATTTGACCAGTTGGGCCCTCAGTTTGAAATTTTTGCTTTAAACCATGGCAACTGGAAGCCAAATCAGAAAGCACTTAGGAGCCCACCAAACCAAGCATTAGAGACTAGCCCTAGCTTCCTGGGAAACACCTGCCACCTTTGGCTTGGCTTTGCCCTACCCTCAGTCTTTGCTCCCTACTCCATTCCTGCTTGTACTTGGCTCTTGGTCTCTGTGGTTAAAGCTCAAAATTTGAACTCCATTCTTGTTTTTTGTACTGACAATGTTAATTTTCTGCTCTGAACTGATTTTCCCCTAGATAAGGCCCATCACATACCTTGGCCTCTCACCCTTTTTGACCATTATTACTGATTACTGGCCTGCCCAAGCTGAAACTCACAGAAGAAACAAGGATTGGAGAAGCTAGTCACTTCATCCAAAGTCACACAACCAATAAGACAAGGATCCAGGATCTGAAACAGATCCCGTGACTCTAGTCAGGGATCCCAAATTTTCAGCCATACTGTAGTAGATCTCTTTTGCTAAAGCAGAAATTTGAGAATCAAATGATTTTGGAGATAGCTGATAAGAACAAACCACTAAGGGAGAAGTCAGCCTAACCCCAGGAGTCATATCTCAATGGGTCTTTGCTCTTCTCAGCTCATTGTGGAGGTATGCAGAATTCCCATGAGGTGACCAAAGCTTTGTTTTTTCATGACAAGTGCTCAATATAGTGAAAGATCAAATTTTAGTGACAGTTAAAAATGCGGAACTAACTAGGAAATTGGTGAATCTCAGAATTAAGAAGAGATTCCTAAAAATCTGCATGTTTCTCTTAGCAAAAGCAAGGGTCTACACACAGAGTCACAAAATGATGGCCCACTAGCTAGGTCTAATGACTTGGTGGAGGAAAAAAACTTGAAATCTGTTAAACAGAACGCGGACTCTCCAGTATGCCTCAGCTACTGGCACTCTTTTTTGGAATTTTGGCTCATCAACCTATTACACAGCATAAATGAGTGTGAAAAACTCTTTCTAGGAGTTCCTGTCATGGCTCAGCAGTAATGAACCCGACTAGTATCCATGAGCATGCGGGTTTGATCCCTGGCCTTGCTCAGTGGGTTAAGGATCCAGCATTGCCCTGAGCTATGGTATAGGTTGCAGATGTGGCTCAGATCCGGCATCATTGTGGCTGAGGCATAGGCCGGCAGCTTCAGCTCTGATTCAACCCCTAGCCTAGGAACTTCCATATGCCACAGATGTGGCCCTAAAAAGACAAACAAAAGAAAAGAAAAGAAAGAAAGAAGTGTATCTATATACAATATTTGGTATTTCTCCTGTAGATGCACATTAATTTTGTTACCCTATTACTTAAGCAACACAGAATAGTTATTTGAAATATTTTAACAAAATACCTTTTCTCTGTGAGTATTTAAACTCATTTTAAAAAGTTATGATACTGGAAGAATGTCTGAGGATTAGTGAAACATCTTGTTGGTTCAGATTCAGGCTTACTTCATAGAGTTTACACAGCATATTCCAGACAATGCTAAGAAGTTTCACAGGCATTTCACTTCTTCTCCACAAAAATCTAATGTGCTTTAATAATATTATCCTCATTTTACAGTTCTGGAAACTTTGGTTCAAAGAAGATTAGTCATCTGCCCAATTATCACACGACTGGGAAATGGTGGATTGGAGATTCCTACTTAAATTCAGTGCTCTTTGCCATTTCATGCTGCCTCCCACGAGTATGATTCAGCCCTTGGAAACAATTTTCCAAAATTTAAAAAAAAAGTAGCCTAGAAAAGTATCCATCCATTAAAAATTATGCCACTGTCCCTCTACGTACCTTGTCACGACTGTGATGGAGGAGAGCATCAGTTGTTTGAAATATTCAATAACAATTCCTTGGACGGTAGTTCTAATTTTAGCTTCCTGTGGACCCTGTTTCTTCAGGCAATGAATAATTTGCATGGCAAGTTTACTTCTGCACAAGGCACTAGAGTTGACTCCAAGGATACTTAGAATAGTTTCATAGGCAGGCTTGGTTTCAGAACTGCGTGAAAACGTGCTAAAAATTCTGCATTTATGGTTCACTATTGATTACACACTTAATCTTTTTTATGGTTTTCAAGTGTCTATTGAATTTTACTTCAACACAGTAACCATTTATAGTTCATAATGATAATGGCAAGACAGTGACTTCTTGCTCATTTGAAACTGTATTTTTATTTCGGGTAATAGCCTTCGCCACTCCTTGGCATTCTGCCTTGGGGTTTTCTGACCCAGGACACAGGGTTTAATCTCATGTCATCAGACTCTTCCATCTACTACCCTCCTTGGTATGGTCACCTACTAAACCCTATTTCCCCTAATTTTTTGAAGATGTTCACTCCTATTTCATTGTCACACTCTCCAGCACTATTTTATAGCAATTCTTCATTAATTCTATAGATTACAGCCCAGCCAGATAGTAAACATTGTAGGCTTTGGGAACCAAGAGACAAAAACAAAAATATTATGTAGATATGTGTATAACAAAGGAGAAAACTGCTGCCTGTCCCACCCACTTCCTTTGCCTGAGGCTCCATTGTAGTCCGTTTCACCCTCTGCCCCAGTGCTCCAGATCTCAGAATGCTCTTTCTTCCTGGAAAGCCCAGGCTTTTCAACTCAGGCAGCTGGCAGGAGGGGAGGGAAGTCACTGAATCACTGCCCCTAGGACTGAGATTTCCCAGCTTGGTGCCTGGAAGTTGCCAACAGGGAAGCCTCCGGGGATGGGTGATGACCAGTAGGAGTCTAGAGCAGCCATGAAGTGTGGTCCCAGCTGGCCCTGGGAGTGGAGGTGTGCACAGTGAAGAGTCGCAGCAGCTGTGGCTCACAATGGAAGCCAGCTCCAGGGATGCTGGAGGTGTCACATACAAAACCAGGCCCTGGGCCAGACTGGGCTGTGGTTTGCCAACACTTGATGTAGATTATCATCCCAATACTTGGGTCTCTCAATCTCTGGACTCTTCTTATGACGGTCTTGTCCTCATCCTGCGTTTGACATTCATGCCCATGGTTATACCTTCTCATTGCCAAAAGCTGCAACCACTCCCTGTAAATTTTCTTCTAAGCACCCTCCTCTCTCTTACACTCGTCCTTCAACTCCAACAACTCTTCAACCCACCAACTCTGACAATCCACTGATCCTTCCCCTCTTGTCGCTGTATCTCAGTGTCTCAGGTTTTCTTTACCTGGCCATAGAGAATCACAGCCATCAGCCCCTTCTAGACAGTTCTAATGCTCTGGCCATTCTCTGACTTTGTCATCATCTGGCACAACTCCAGCCCCACATAAATACACTTTTCTGCCGGCTCCATACTGCAGCCACATAACTAAACGGAGCTGAAGAAAAACGCTTCCATACCAGGTAGTGTCACTCACATTCATGTCTCTCCCCTCAGGTAGACTTAGTGCTGCGGGAGTAACCCCACACCCATTCATTCTTCTAGATTACTATTACATGTCTCCAACTTTTCCCTCCAACTTCTATCTTCTCATACTCAGTTAATAAACATGCTTCTTGTTTAAATTTTTTAAAAATTCAGAAGATAAATTTCCCACGAGCTCATACTACTACATCGATCCACCCACTAGCATCTGTGCCCTCAGAATCTGCCTTCTCTCCTGAGCATGTCCTGCCCATGCTCCTCCCTCAGGAAACTTGGGCAGTAAATCCCACCTACCTTGCCTACTCCAGAACATTCTTCCATAAATGCTTCTCTCTCTCTGCCCCATCAGCTTTTTCTCTTCACTAGGTCATTCGTGCACATCTGTAAGAATGCTGTAATTTATCTCAGCCTTGAAGTGACCTCAACTCCACATGCCCTAAAGCTACATCCCCATTTCTCTGCCCCTTATTGATTCATATCAATACTTATTGATACTTTCTGGCATGCATTTCCTCCTTCTAGTCTGCCATTAACCCATTCAAATCGGGCGCTGCCCCCTGCACTCCTCCAAAACTACTCTGGCTTCCAAATTTTAAAGCCAAAAGAGCCAAATGACTATGACTCATCTTATTTCCTCATCTTAACTGATCTTTCAGCAGTCGATCATTCTGTCCTTGCAATTCTTTCCTCACTTAGGGCACTTCTCTGAGACCACACTCTCCACCTTCACTGACATGTGTGTCTTAGTCTTCATTGGTTCCTCATCTCCTCAGCCTCTGAGCCCTTAAATGCCCAAAGTCCTTAGACCTTTTCTATATCCATACTCACTGTTTTGGGGATCTCATCCAGACTCTTGGCTTAAAATACTATCTTTATGTCAGCAACATCCAAATTTATATCACTAATCTAAACCCCTTCCTTGACTCCTGAAACATTTATCCAATTATCTCTCTTGAAAGGTGTCTTAACTTTAACATGGCCAGGGAACTTTTATTTCTGATAGTAAAAGTATCTTGGTACATGAGTCAATTATCTTACTTAAAAATAATTAAAACTCCTGAGTTGAAATGTTTCATAAAAACAACATCAATAATCTGTGAGGAAGCAAAAAAATCTGAAAAATTAGTGAGGCAATGAAGTTTACGTTCATGCTCAGGCACTTTGTCCAGTAGAATAACTACAATGTTCAATATTCATGATTTATATGGTGCATGAAAATTGGAAAAAACCCTAAGCCTACCAAAGATGGAAAATTTAATAGGCAACCTTCTCCCCATAAAATTGGAAACCTAAAGTGCTATATTACCAGTTTATGGATGATATGTCACCATATATATTGCTATATAGGATGACATCTGATGGTATATATGCGGCAACTTTGTTCTTGGCTGTCTTAGGTTCTTTCCATTCTCACATAAATTTTAGGATCCCTCTGTCAATTCCTACTACACATACACATTACAGACACACACACACAAACATGCAAAGAATTTCCTGGATTTTAATTGGGATTTTACTGTATCTAAAGATTAATTTGAGGACAGCCGACATCTTAACAATATTGCTATCTATAAACATGGTATATCCATCATTTATTTAAGAATTCTTATTTTTTCTCAGCTATACAGTAATTTTCAAATTTTCACTATAGAAGTTTTATAGCTATTTTGGTAAATGTATTCTTTTGTATCTGATGTTTTAAAAAGCTAATGTAAATAATTTTTAGATTTATTTTTAATGTTTATTGCTCTAGCATAAAAACATAATTGATTTCTGTATACTAATCTTTTATCCAGAAATTTTGCTAAACTCACTACTTCTAATTTGGTTGAACATCCGTTTGGATTGCTTTTTCTTTTTTTTTTTTTGGCCCAGTCCACAGCATGTGCAAGTTCATGGGTCAGGGATCAAAACCATGCCAAAGCAGCAACCTGAGCCACTGCAGAGACACTGCCAGATCCTTAACCCACTAAATCACCAGAGAAAACTTCCTTTGGATTATCTCATCACATTAGCTTTTACGTTTAGCCATCCTACTGATTTAACATTATTTCTATAAAAAGTTCACTTCTACTTTACTTTTTACTTTTGTTTTGCTGGCGAGAAATTAGAATAATGTGAGAATATAATCTAGATAAAGAGCTACACAGGACCCAAAGATATAAAATATACAAAAGGTTATTCCAGTTAAGGTCTCTTTTTCTAGTCTGATCTTTCTCATTTCTCATTGAGAATTCACTTCAACGCCTGAAAACTTCTTCCATATTCTAGAAGAAAAGTACGAATTTCTCAAGGCATCTCTAGAAATTATTCCAAAGTTCTCCTTTATCTATCTCTTCCCTCAAATATCTTTTATGCCTAAACGCTGAAGAGTAGTACATTAAACCATAGCTTCAAACTTTTATATGTTTAACAAAATCAGGAATTACCTAGATGGCAAGGTGCACCTTATAATAAAAGACCAACGTTATAAGATGATTTTTCTGGTCTTATTGAAGAACAACATAGAGAAGTGAAAAGAGTCCAGACTTTGACATTCCAAGACTTAAGGTTCAAATCTTCTCTCTTCCACTTGCTGGATGAGTGGCCTTGAATAAATTACCTTTGTAAATCTCATTTTCTGCCTCACTGTGAAAGAGATATTAGCTGCCTCCTTCAAAAATGCTATAAGGGTTCAGTTAGACGGTGCATATAAAGCACATAGCCAAGGGTCTGAGGTGCCATTGACATTCAATAAGTACTAGTTCTCCTTCTAGCCCTACTGTATTGAGATATGTCACACTTAAACATTTCCCAAGAAAACCTGGAATGTGACTTGCTGAAAATTAATTTGAGATTTTATTAGGTATACCTCATTTTTTTCCTATTTTTTTAATTGTATCTATACCTCAAATTATTACTTTATTTCAGAAGAATTTAAAACTTGGATAATTTGCTATCACCATACATAAAGGCAGTAATGGCAGCTATTACAAATTCACATCATTCCACTCTGTTAGATCCTGATACCTTACTGCATCCCTAAATATCTCTTTCTCCTTCCTGAGAGCAGCTCTTTCAATTCTTCCATTCTTTTCAATGCCTCAAGGACATCTTAGTCCCATAACACTCAGCAGATATGAAAAAATAAAAGCCATCAGCCATGAAATTCCCTTAGGACCCCTCCCCCACTTTCTTACGTCTCTGGCTCTTCACTTCTTCTTGCTCACTTCTTGCTTATTTTCCTTCTCATTTTAAGGATATTTTCCCTGTTCTTTCCAAGGAAATCCTTTCTATTATATCCTTTACCTCATATTTTTCTCTCTCCATAAATTTACTCAACCTTCCTTTTTTTCTGCCATATTTCATACTCTTGATTTCTTCATCTGAACAGTCTCTTCCCCCTGGCTTGCACACAGACTGAAAGTTTGGTCCTTGCTTTTTTTGTTTTCTGTTTTTGTTTTTTGCCACACCTCCAGCATGTGGAAGTTCCCAGGTCAGGGGTTGAACCCACACCACAGCATCAACCCAATCTGCTGCAGTGAAAACAGCGGATCCTTAACCTGCTGTGCCACAGTGGGAACTCCAGTCCTTGCTTCTTTTCTCATCCTACATTAGTTTTTGGGGATTCTTATACTGTATCTACTCTCCTTTTCTGGTGACTCTCAAATTCTAAGCTCTGGCTCTGACTTCATGCATGTGCTTAAGATCAATATTTCCTACTACTGCCTGCATGACATTTTCCACTGGGCTACTCCATCCCTAATTCAAATTCGGTGAGGCTAAAATGGAGTGTTATATTCTTCCACTCACCCACCCTCATTTGGTCTTGACCCTGAGCAATAATAAGCCCTCTGTGCTGGGCTAGTAGGAAAAGGAAGGAACTGGAACTAGCAGGCCTGAAGCTAAAGAAGCAAAGTCAACTCTCCAGATATAAAAGGCAAAATCATCACTGGAATGGCATAATCAGGGAAGCTAATGTAGTGAGGCAGGGGCCAGAAAGAGCAATGCGGAAGTTAGGCAGGAGGAAATGTTTTACTCCTGAGTTATCCTCCTGGTTGAGAATATGGTTCCATTCAATGGTTGAGGATACAAGAGCAACAAAAGCTTGTAACTTCCCAGAGCCCATTTCACTAAAAAGATTAGAACCCAAGGCAGTTTTCCTTGCCTCAGTGATAGAATTAGGTAAAGTTTAAAAAAGTAAGGCTGAACCAGCAACCCCATTTCTGGGTGTATATCCAAAGGAAATGATATCACAATCT
The DNA here is from genome assembly GCF_054392235.1 of Sus scrofa. Taxonomy (NCBI): domain Eukaryota; kingdom Metazoa; phylum Chordata; class Mammalia; order Artiodactyla; family Suidae; genus Sus; species Sus scrofa. Next base: position 93,130,478 of record NC_139387.1, on the reverse strand, counting down.
TTATCTGCATCCACCACCTTTATGGCAACATTATTCACAACAGCCAAGACAACATGGAAACAACCTGAGTGTCTGATGTTGGAAAAATGCCCATGGGACAATACTCAGCCATTAAAAAGGTAGGAAATCTTGCCATTTGCAACAACGTGAATGAATCTCAAGGGCATTATTCTATGTAAAATAAGTCAGACAGAGAATGGAAAACACTGCATCATCTTTCACATACGTGGACTCTTAAAAAGTCTAATTCATACAGAGTAGATTGGTGGTTACTGAGGCTGAGGGAGGGGTGGGAGAAATGATGAAATGCTGAAGAGTACAAACTTCCAGTTATAAAGGGAGTAAGTTCTGGGAATGCAATGTCCAGCGTGGTCACTATAGTTAACAATACTGAATTGCATATTGAAATTTTCTAAGTTCTTACCACTAAAATAATAATAATAATAATAATAATTAGGTAACTATGTAAGATGATGGATATGTTAACTAATCTTCTACGGCAATCATTTCACAAGATGTACATATATCAAATCATTTCACTTTACACCTTAAACTTCCACAATGTAATTTGTCGATTATATCTCATAAAGCTGGGCAGGGGTGGGAGAGAAGAAAAGCTGGGGGGTGTCATAATAGGAAAAATCATCAGGTATGAGATGTAGGTTCCTTAAATGCCAGCTTTATGAAAGCCAAACTAATTGAGCCAAATGTATTTTTTCAATAGATCTTTATTGAGCACTTACTGTGTGCAAGCAATACTAAGCTGGGGACTGGGAATGCTAATTGTGAATACATAGAAATTCACAGAACACAGCCCTTTCTCTCATAGGCAGTCTGGGGAAAGTTACAAAACAGTAAAGAGCTTATTACCATGTGGAGGTGGGAGGGAGATGCCAAGATGAGGAAATGCAGTGTGCTGAGGGGCAGCCAACCCAGAGTAACAAAATCAGGAAATGGATGGTGAACATTTGTCAGCATGTTTGATCTTTTTTTTTTTTCTCCTTATGCATCCCTCTTCCCTAAAATAGGACCCAGGAAACTTGAAACCTAGCCTCTTTTTTAACTGGGGCACAGGTGTGTTCCCTAGACCACACTAATTGGGCTCATATCTGAGAGACTTAGATTTAAAATTGTGAAAGAGGAATACAAAGTCCCCTCGTGGAACCATTTGGCCTTCAAGGCATCCAAACCTTAGTAGCTACACTGGTTGGAAAATCAAGTTTCTAAATCAGGTTTGGTATCAACACTGGCAACAGTAAGCAGTTCCAGTCAAGTCAGGATGCTCTAAAACTTCATAATCCACGTAATAATCTTTTTTGCTTAACAAGCCAGATTTGGTTTCTTCCTCTTGCAACTCAAAAATCCCCAACAAATATAAAAGGCTTCCCAGGGTAAGTAAAATCTAAACTGAGACGCAAATGAGGAGTGGGGGTTAGTTAGGGAAAGAGGAAGTGTTTGGAGTGGAAGGAACAACATGGTCCAGTAAAGAGAGACAGTACTTGTGTATTTAGGAGACTGAAAGAGTTAGATGGCATGGGAGCTGGTGAGTGGTGAGAAATGATGCTGACTAGGGAAGCAGGGGTCTGGCCATGTAGGACAACACAAGGTTAAGAAGCCCTTTAGAAAACGGGCAGTATTGAGATCATGATGGAAGATGTTATTGCCAAGAAAGAAGAAAGAGGTTGAGATAGGCTCAGGCCAACTTCATTATTCTCCTAGGCCTCTTTGCTGCCTCCAGGAAGGATGTTTTCCTCAAAACCCTTTAGCCAAGGCTGAGTCTGATTACTTTTATCTTCAAATTAGACACTGCAAAAGAGAACACTCAGAGCAAGCCATCTATCATGAAATATTTTCCAACAAGGACCGGAAAACTACCTAGGAGAGTTTCATGCAACAGTGGTGTCAGTGAATAGGACTTCCCGCCCAACGCCTCCATCTCAGTGCTTTTGCCCTGGAGAACCCAGTGCATAGTCCATTTACCACACCTGGAGACCCGCCGTCCATTCCAGACAGTGAGTCAAAACAGCATCAACCAGCAAGTGCCAAGCTGTGAGGTAAGTAGAAAGATAGTCACAAAGTCGGCCACATCACCTCAATACACCAAGGACCATTTAGTACTAAAGACCTATAAAAATGGTGCTAAGATCAAATAATGTTGGGACACATTTATTGAAACAGTTTATGTGCCGAGAGAATGCTTACCATACACCGAAACCTCCAAAACAGAGAAGATATGCAGCATGTTCCAAATTGATTGATTATTCTGTGACCTGTATCTGGAGAGGTGACCCACAAAACTCATCTCAGGTCATTATCTCTCTTTAATGGGACCTGCAAGTCATGTAAAGCTGAGTCTCAGGTTAGTATTTACCAGAAAGAGAAAAAAACAAACCAAAAAAATAAAATAAAATAAAATAAAACCATAACCCAGGTCATGTCCCTTGTCCAGTGACTTTCCATCTCACTCTGATATAGTTTACCTTTTGGTGAGAAAGAAACTAATTCCACATATCTAATAGTTTCCTTTCTCACTGTTGTCTTTTTTCTTTCACTTCCTTTGCTTTTATTACTAACATCTTCCCTGTGGCGTTGGACTCCCTCTGTCCTGGGGAGAAAGTTCCTTCATTAAATTCACCTGGAAAATTTACACTCCCAGGCTCCAGTAAGATTTTTCACATTCTAACCTGGGTCTGACACATGTTCCAATTAAGATACACACACTCAGATATAAACAAAGCCGCGACCTTGAGGGGAACAGAGGAAGTTTCTTAATGAGGTCATCTGTATTAAACAGTAGTTGATACAATCAAAAATAAAAAAGCTCAGGGATCAAAGATCAATTATAAATCAGTTTGGGGTAGGCAATGAAGGGAGAAATCCCACATCATGAAAATGTTCTGAATTCGAAGCTTGAGTGAAAAATCTAGTTCCCGATTTTAGATTTTGTCTGTCTCAACCAAAGACAATGAATCAGATTCACCTTGTCATCTGACATGGTTGGACCCCAAACAAACAGAAGGGCACTGCAGAACCTTCCACATTTGCCTAGACCAGTGGTTCTTGGATTTTAATTGGCTTCCAATCCCTGTTAGCTTGTCAAAACTCAGAGTACTGGGTCCCACCTCCTGAGGTTCAGGTTCAGCAGAGCACCTGCTTCTATTAAGTTTCCGGATGATGCTGACAATGTTACTCTGGGGACCACACTTTGAGAACCAGACCTAGACGATAGCCGACTACAGCCTGGAGCCAACCTATTGCTAATGAGGCACTTGCTCTTCTTCTTTCTTCTTTTTATTTTAAAACAATGAACAGCCTAATAGCAAAATGCTAAGGAGCAGATATTTGGATCAGAGAGACCCTGGGTTCAATCCCAGATATGCCACTCACTAGCTGAGGTCCTAAAACAATTTACTTAACCTATGAAAACCTCAATTGTCCCATGTGCAGAACAGGGCAAAGAACAGGCCCACAACAGGGACCATCATGAAGACCGAGCAGGACAAAGCTCTCAGCAGGGATTCTGGCTCACAGCAAAGCACTCGATAAATGGGGACCACGATGAGTATTGCTCTGTGAATTTTTCAAAACCACTGGTGGTATGCAGCCCCTAAACTCCAAGGACTGAACATGGAGAATCTAGGTGTTTTAAATAGCACTTTTCAAAAATTTGGTAGGCAAGATAGATTAAATCTCCAGACTTCCAGGACATAAACCAAGAATTATTATAGAACTCATCTGCAAATTATTGAGGGTTTTTTTTAATTTATTTTTAGTTTTTTGTAGATCTTTGAGAGGTTCCCTTTTTTTGGTTTAATTTTTTTAAATGAAAGTATAGCTACTTTATAATGTTGTGCTAGAGGTTGTTTTTGAAAATTCTTTTTCTTTCTTTTTTTTCCATTTTAGCACCACACCTGCATTATATGGAATTTCACAGGCTAGATGTCAAATTGAAGCTGTAGCTGCAGGTCTATGCCACAACCATAGTAAAGCCACATCTGAGCTGCATCTGTGACCTATGCTGAAGCTTAAGGCTGGATCCTTAACCTACTGAGGGAGGCCAGCTTTTGAACCTGCATCCTCATGGATACTAGTCAGGTTCTTAAACTGCTGAGCCACAATAGGAACTCTAACGATTCATTTTCTGACAGGGAAATATTTTCTCCAATAGCTTTTCCCTTTATATGGTTCCCGTCTGCAGCAGAAATTGGACTTTGGGGACCCCATGCAAAACAAATAAATAAATAAAATAAAATAAAGTAAAATAAAATAAAATAAAATAAATTCCAGAAGGGCTTCCTTACCCATTACTAATTGTAAAATAAGTAGGGAGTCCTATTTTCCTTGCGGATCCCCAGATCACATGGTAAATATAGGTCCTTGGGGTCCCTCTCCCTGATCTAGTCCTCGCTTTCCTCCCAGACTTGGTTAGAACACCTTGCGGTGAGCACACAGGGTATCCCCCACCCGTACATTTTCATATTTTATACATTTGTAATCATTTCCTAATTGTTTGTAGTAATGTGTTTACGATTTATTTTCTCTCATCTAATATGCCTTTTCATGAGAGAATCGTGTTCACTAAGTTCCCCGCCATACCCCCAGAATAGAATCTGGAACATAGAAAGTCCATAATAAATACTTGATGAGGATCAGACAAACTGATCAAATTCCCAAGAATCTGGAAAAGCAGAATGAGAAAAGCAATTTATTTCTCTTGTGCATAGGTATACCAATCAGCATACTTTAGGAATGTATATAGTTGACAAGGAAAATAAGATTTGACTCCTCCAACATCTTTTGGTGACTGGATATTGGAATTTTCCACTGAATTAAGGACTTTATTAATCCATTTTAAGAAGCTGAATCAAGAACCCCTACTACAGAATGTCTCCTTAAGAAATAATGAGTTTGGGAGGTTTACACATGTTGGAAATTCAAATAGTGGCAAGGCATGTACATAGTATTTGGCAAAATTCATTCAACTCAGTTGTATCTTTTTCTGTTGAAAATACTGCTTTTTTTCCTTGTTACTCTCCTTGGTATATTCCCTTTAATATGGATATAAATGTAAATGCATTTCTGGGCCTTTGCTTTTCTTTTCTCATTTTAAATTACCTCTCCACTTCACCACAAATTGTATATTTGGAGTTCCATTTGTGGCCAAAACGCAATTGTTTAATTGTGCAATATGTAATTTGTAATATAATTATGCTGGCCAAATTATTTCCTGGGCTGCTCAATTACTGTGATTACATTTGTTAAGTTTACAAGCCACATGCTGTTATTTTCCTTTCCCTCTGGCTGGTAAATAGTTTTATTTCGCTTTTAGTTCTCGGGTTCAGGGCTTCAAGTGGGTGTCATAAGGGGAGTGAAATTTGATATCTTGTTTTCTACCATTACAGTCCCACTTGTGTTAATGAAGATGAGAGCTGGAGCTGAAAAACCACAAACTGACTTTTACCATTATGCATCCACACAACACTTAGAGAGATTGATGACAGCACATCTCAAATTCATCTTCCAGAACATTTCATCTCACATGGGGAAATGGCTAGCATTTACTGGGTACTTTCCATGTGCCAGCTACTAGACAAAGGACTTGGCGCACACTTCAATGTTCATCTTCAGAACAACACTGCGAGATCAGTACCACAATTATCACCACGTAATAGCCTAGGTTCCCCCCAAAGCAGAGCCTGTGACAAGGGCTTGTGTGCAGGTAGCTTATTTGGGGATGTGATCAAGGAAAGGGAGAAGAAACTAGGAAGAGTGAAACAGCAACGTGTGGAAAACCAATCAAAGGGTGTGTGATCTGGTTGATCTACTCTGTGGGCAACTGACGTTCTAACTAATGAAGGCAGCTATGCAGAAAGCACCCCACAATTATCTGAGCTCTAAGAAGAAGGATATTTTCCCCCTGGACTTTGTTCCTTTTGGTCAAGAGTTGTAGAGTGTTGACACCACAACCCTTCAAGGGCTGTAATGTCTAAGAGCAGTGAGTCCCAAAGGTGCCCCATTGTGGCTGCTGTAGAGATACCCTGGGGCCAAGTGTAAGACATGCAGGGGGCAGGCCAGGGGCGATTCATGTCAATTATACCTAGTGTAAGACGGAGGCAACAAGAAACGGGGTTCTGCAGGCGTCCACTACACACTGTTTTTCTTCCTTTTCTTTTTTGCAACATACCTCAAAGAACTTTCATTAATATTCCTATAATTCACTAACACTTTTTTGAAGCTTTAATTGATTATAATTAATATATAAATATAGTAAAAAACTGCTCATATTTAATCTGTATAATTTGATGAGTTTGGACATACACATCCACCCATGATCCTTCAACACAATCAAGATAATAAACATATCCATCACCTCCAAAAACTTTCCTCATGCTCATGTTCATTTTCTTTCTTTCTTTTTTTTTTTGGCTACGCCCAGGGCATGTGGAATTTTCCAGACTAGGGATGGAACTCATACCACAGCAGCAACTCAAGCCCCTACAGTGAGGACACTGGATCCTTATCCCACTGTGCTACAAGAGTACTCCTCTCTTTGCTTTTTTTGGTTTTGTTTTTTGTGGTAGGAACATCTAACATGAGATCTACCTTCCTAACAAACATTTAAATGCACATCATATTGTTAACTGCAGACACAATGTTTGCACAGCAGATCTCCAGAATGTATTCATCTTGAAGAACTGTAACTTTGTACCCATTGAATAAGGACTCCCCATTTCCTCCTCCCACTATCCCCTGGCAACCACCATTCTATGTTCTGCTTCTATCATTCTGACTGTTTTATATACTTCATAAAAGTGGAGTCATGCAGTGTTTGTCCTTCAGTGACTGGCTTATTTCATTTAGCATAATGTCTTCAAGTTCCATCCATGTTGTCTCAAATGAACCATTCTTATATCCCAGAGATAAATCCCACTTCATCATGGGGTATGACTCTTTTAAAATGCTATGGAATTCAATCTGTGTGCATTTCATTGAGGATTTTGCATCTATGTTCATCATGGAAATTGGCCTGTAATTTTATTTTCTTGTTCTATCTTTTTCTGGCTTTGAGTTCGCACTCTTAAAAAACTAAATAAAGAACTACCACATGATCTAGCAACCCCAGCCTGTGCATATATCTGGAGAAAACCATGATTCTAAAAGATACATGCACCCCAGTGTCCACTGCAGCACTATTTTTACCACAGCCAAGACATAGAAACAACCTAAATGTCCATCAACAGAGAACTGGATAAAGAAGATGTGGCACGTATATACAATGGAATATTACTCAGCCATAGAAAAGAAGGAAATAATGCCATTTGTAGCAACATGGATGGACCCAGATATTATACTGAGCAGACAGAGAAAGACAGATATATGATATCACTTATAAGTGGAAACTAATAAAACTGATACAAAACAACTTGTTTATAAAACAGAAACAAACTCAAAGATTTCAAAATTAAATTTAGGATTACCAAAGGGGAAATCGGTGGAGGGGGGATAAATAGGGAGGATGGGATCAACATACACAAACTACTATATACAAAACAAAGACCTACTGCATAGTGCAGGGAGGTTTACTCAACTTTCTGTAATAACCTATGGGGTTTATGTGTTGGGGGAGGGAGGAAGAATGGATACATGTATATGTATAACTGATCAACTTTGCTGTAAACATGATGCTAATGCAACATTGTAAATCAACTGTGCCCCAATCAGAAACAGACTCACAACACAGAGAACAGACTTGTGGTTGTTAAGGGGCAGGGGAAGGGAGTGGAATGGACAGGGGAGTTTAGAGTTAGTAGATGCAAACTTTTACATTTACAATGGATAAGCAATGAGCTCCTTCTGTATAGTATAGCACAGGGAACTGTATCCAATCACTTGTGATAGGACATGATTAAAGATAATATGAGGAAAAAATGTGTATGACTGGGTCACCTGGCTATACAGCAGAAATCGACAGAACACTGTAAATCAACTATACCTTAATAAAAAATTTTAACTATCATGGGGGAAAACAAGAAAAAAAAATACCCCAATAAAATTTTTAAAAAGAAAACTGAGGCTTGGAGAATTTACCCAAGGATACAGAGCTAGAATCTGGCAGAGTTCATGATCTTATAGTACAGATTCTGGCCTGTTTTAATTTCCTAGGGCTGCTATAACAAATCACCACACATGAGAATAGCTCTATAGTCAAAACAATAGAAGTTTAATCTCTCAAAGGCCTGAAGGATAGAAGGCTGAAATCAAGGTGCCAGCAGGATCTGACTCCCTCCATAGGCTTCAGGGGAGAATGCTCATATACCTTCTGGTGGTTGTTAACAATCCTTGGAATACTCTGGCTTTGGAAATACCACTACAATTTGCCTTCATTGTCCCATGGCTACCTTCCCTTCATGCCTGTGTCCAAATCCCCCTCTTCTTACAAAGACACCAGTCACACTGCATTTGGAAACCACCTAACCCAGCATGACCTCATTTTAACTTGATTATATCTGCAAAGATTGTCTTTCTAATTGAGGTCTATGACAGATTCTAGGTAAACGTAACTTTTGAAGGAACTCCTTCCACCCAACACATGACCCCAGTTCTTCTCCTTTATTTGGAAATATTCTTTTTTTAATGTTTTTAATTTTTAAAATTTCATACATATCTCTTTCAACAATTGAACACTAGGAATGTCTGAATAACACCCCCTAGAGTCAGATATTTATTTTTTTCTTCTGAAGAAGGCTTTGTGTTCTATCTGCCTCCAGATTTCTCAGATGTCTTCCAGAAGACAAATCTACTAGCTGATCAGGAGCCTTTGAAACACACCACATTTTGTGTTAATCCAGTCCCAGCCAGAGTTCACCTTGAACTCATAGCTATTGTAGCCACTCCCTAGAAAAAATGGGCAGGCATTGGAGAAATGTCCAGATCTTTGCACTGAATCAATCTAAAAAAAATCTTTTTTATCAGGTTCTGGTAAGTTGGGCTACTTGAAGACATTTACAGGAGTTCTACTAGCATTGTTTTAGTCATGTCAGGTTTGATCATCTTTGTTTTGACCAAGTTTCTGTCCTGGTTGAATGACATGGTTCTAGTATTAAAGGTATTTTATGCAGCTATGACTATACATTGCCCCTTGACCTTTGTGTACAATGTATTTAATCCTCACAACTCCCCTTTTGAAATAGTATCAGTTTAATCATACCAGGAAAATGACATTTCAATAGAATAAGAAATCTACACAAGGTCACAGCTAATACTCTGGGGACTGAAACCAAATGTTTATGACTCCAGAACCTGGGCTAGTCTCTTGACTTGGTCCACAGACATCAAATGCTTTCAGCCATGTCATTTAGGTTTCATTATTTCTTGCTTTCAAAATATTTACCTAAAAATACGTACAAAATTATGAACAAATTTAATAGTAGCTATCAACTCCTATTGAGTCTGCTTCTATGGACCAAGCATCTTATACCATTGAGGTTGGAAATATTCTCCCTGGTGTAATGAAATTAAAAGTCAGAGTTTTAGATCACAAAGGTGACAAATGCTAGGCAAGGATTCAACCCAAGTCCTACTTACTCCAAAGCCTGTTCTCTCAACTACTTCATATATTACTTTTCAATGTCAATTCCTTAAACAAAAAGCATAGGAGCTCAAAGTGAGGTTCATTTTGAGTGAAGGGATTGGAGAAAGACTTCTTGCAGAGCTGACACTAGAGAGGTCTTAAAGCATGAGAAAGATTATGATGAACAGCTAAGGAACAGTAAGAGAAGTCTGAATACTCACTCACTTATCCATTCTTTCAATTTGTTTTATGGAGCACGTACTCTGTTCTAAGACTCTGCACTGGTGACTGCGTGAACACGACAGCCATGATCTCTGCCCTTGTGTTGCTTGCGGCTCCTGGGAGAACAGACAATAGTCAAAGAAACATGCCAGTAACTGAACTCACGACAAATTATTTGTACACTGAAGAAAAAGAACAAGGGGAATATTACTTAGTGAGAATCAGAGAAGCCTTCTCTGAGGAAGTGATATAAAAACTGGACCCTATATCTGAGAAGGCATCAAAACTTCAAGAACAGAGAGAAGGTGGCTCCAATAAAAGGAGTCTGCAAAGCTCTGAGGTTAAGAAAGAAACTCAATACGAGAGACCAACAAAAAGGCTATAGTTACAACCCAAACAAAATATACTGGCAGGTGACCAGGGTGGTGGCTGTAGAGATGGACAGAATGAGAGAGAGAAGGAGAGAGAGAATTGACAGTTTGTCTTGATGGATTAGATAGAAGAGGAGAAAGAAGAGGAAGAGAAGGGAACAAAATAAGGATGGCTCCCAGCTTTCTGGCTTGAGCAATTGAGTGGAGGGGGTACCATTTACAAAGAGGGGAGAATGCCGTAGGGATGAGGCCGATGAGATGAGTGAGGCACGTCCATGTAAGGAGGATGATGAGAACAACATATGGTGGTGCATTTTGCTGATTATAGATAGAATGGATGGTATGGCACTTAAGTTTCTTACAACCTGACCCCCTTCACTCTCTCTTTTTCTTTCTCCTCTTTCTCTTCCTCTTTTTTTCTCTCTCTCGCACACACACACATACAATCCTGTGATACTGTTCCCCATCTTAATGTTGCAAATTCCTCCTCATCTATACCTGGAGATGAAAAAAGTAAAGGAAAGAAAGGTTATGTGGATAAATTGTTCCCAAATGCAGCTAAAGATAGCTCTGAACAGGTGGATCTTGGTGACAGCAGCTTTTGCAATTTAGAACATAATTTCTTTCCCATTTTCATCAAGACCACCCAGCCAACAGTCTCTACCCCTTCAAATCATTCTAACATCATTGCCAGATTCATCTTCTGGGGGAAATCAAGTGTACATCACATTATTCCCCTGTTAAGAATCTTTCCCCAGTTTTCTAAGCCCATCAGGAAGCTCCTGCTGTTCTCAAAAGCTACAGAGCCCACCAGAGGGTAAATCGCTGTAAGTGGGAAACGTTCCTTTTAAAATTTTAAGATGAACTAGAAATATACAAGGAAGGAAGGGGATCAAATAAATATGTTCACCTGGATATGACTCACACAGCATTTGTAGCTAAGAACATGTTTGATGGTTTCTGTCCTAGCAGTCTGGTATGCTGCCCTGAAAGAGAATTGTCTATCAATACAATCATTTAATATGTTTGTTTTTTTGGAAGATGGTATGTGGGAGAAAGCCTGAGACAGGTGGTTGTACTATATTTACACCTGGCTGCTGTTATTCCTTCATAATTGAAAGTGATGCTACTGGTGATAACTTCTATCTTTCAGTGCAGGTGTGCATAAAAAGGCAGATATGAAGCCTCCACATACACCACTTGCCCCTAAAGATGGAACCTTGATTTGTGGGCTCTCACAGCAACGCTGTCCAGTAGCACCTCCTGCAATGATGGAAATGCTCTCTCTGTGCTGTCCCAGGACTTAACTATGAGCCACATATAGCAATTGAGCACTCACACTGTGGTTAGTGCAACTGAGGAACTGAATTTGTTTTTCACTTTGTCCAGCTTTAATTAGAGTCGCCATGTGTGGCTAACGCTACCATGTTGAATACCACAGTTCTACACCTACCAAGGTCTTTTTTTCTAGTTCTGAGTCTCCTCTTCGTGTGTGCGCATTTTGTTTATGGGTGGTTTGATTTCTTTCTGAGGCTGCTGTAACAAATGACTATGAACTGAGTAGTGTATAACAACAGAAACGTATTCCTTTACTGCTATGGAGCCAGAAGTCCAAAATCAAGCTGTCAGGGTTGGTTCCTTCTGCAGGCTTTGAGGGAGACTCTGTTATAGCCTGTTCCCTAGCTCCCAGTGGCTGCAGGAATCCTTAATATTCCTTGGCTTGTAAAGCATCACTCCAATCTCTGCTTCTGTCCACACATGGCCTCCGTCTCTGTGTCTGTTTTTGTCCCATCTCCCTTTCTCTCTTACAAAGAGACACTGGTGTTTGATTTAGGGTCGGTCCTAGATCCACAATGATGTCAAGATCCTTAACTTAATGACATCTGCAAAGACCCTGTTTCCAAATAAGATCATGTTTACACTTACCAAGGATTAGGACTTGGACGTCTTTTGCGGGGACAAAATGCAACTCACTACTGAAGTATTCTGCCATTTTCTTCCACAAGCAGGCTTTTGTATGCTTGCATAGGGATACATATTACCTTTCCAAACAACAATTTGCATGCTTATCCTCATGCTATCCAAAACCACAAACACACTTCTTTTCCCCTAGCTGATCTCCCTCCTACAGCCTTCATATCATGAGCCATTTTGATACTTTTATATTCAGTCAATTACATTTTTAATTGTTTTCTAATATTAAAGGTGATTCCTTCCTTGGAAACAGACTTTAATTTTGTTTTTAAAAAGCAATGGGGAGTTCCCGTCGTGGTGCAGTGGTTAACGAATCCGACTAGGAACCATAAGGTTGCGGGTTCGGTCCCTGCCCTTGCTCAGTGGGTTAACGATCCGGCGTTGCCGTGAGCTGTGGTGTAGGTCGCAGACGTGGCTCGGATCCAGCATTGCTGTGGCTCTGGCGTAGGCCGGTGGCTATAGCTCTGATTCGACCCCTAGCCTGGGAACCTCCATATGCCGCAGGAGCGGCCCAAGAAATGGCAAAAAAAAAAAAAAAAAAAGCAATGGAACAGGAAGTTTCTTGTGGCAGAAGGGGTTGAGGATCTGGCATTGTCACTGCAGTGGCTTTTCCTGCTGTGGCATGGGTGGGAGCCCTGGCCCAGGAACTTCCACATGCTGTGGGTGCTGCAAAAAATAAAATAAAAATAAAGCAATAGAACAGAGGTCTCAGGACATTATGAGAGGATTCAAAGAGTTCCTTTCCTACCCTTTTTGGATTCTCTACGTGGAAAAATATTAAGCGATATCCAGATAGCACCCAGCATTGTTTCAGCCGTCTGCATGTGACTTTTTTTTCTTTCTCAGGTGTAGGAGGATATATGAACATTTCCTGCCACTTTTTGTGGAAAGAAACAGCTTCAGACACCAGAAGACTGTGACTCCAGGGAAGAAAGGTGCCCTGACCCCATTCCTAAGTCCCTTGGAGTGGATCAATTGGTGCGGTAAGATCCAGCATAACCCCATCATTTTCTCTGAGGTGGGATGAGCGGCCATTTGGCTCAGTTCTTCATAACAACTCTATATTTAGCAAGCTGGCACAATTTTTAGACAGAGATTTCTCACAAGAACTTGGCAAACATTCCATGTTTCCTTTGCTGCAATATGTAGAATTGATATTTCTAACAAAATTGCTCACACGTCTTAGGGTAACCTGTTTAGTAGTTGCAGTTTGTTAATGTTATTTTTCTCCCCAAAGCAAAAGGAAAAAATGATTTATGCAATGACACTGGAGGCTGGGGAGGTGACCACAGATCTCCCGGAAAACCAAAGCCTGTCAAGTCTTCCGTGCTGGGGTCTCTCGTTTCACACCTTCCCATCCAGCCTCCCACCCATTCTGGAACCATAACCATGTGCCTACAAGAAATGTCTGTATTGAAAGACCCCGACTAGCCTCCCTGCTCAAGGTTTCCCCTTCCCATTCGCTGTGCACCCCCTACCAACTTCATCTAATAAAACATGAAGGCGTTTATATATTAGCAACTGGGGGGAGGGAGGAGGGAGGCCCTCAGTGAAGAATATACTACTTTTTCTGGATTTTGCTCTATACTTGAACTATTTAACTAAATATTTTAAAAATAAATTTATAAACACTATTGAGTATTAAATAAAATTTTTAGAAGACTAAAGCCACTTGCTCACACATAATTAAAAGATTAAATTTATTTTTATTTATTTAACATTAAAAATTTTTTAAACTTGTAGTTCAGTCGTGTTCCAAACTCCTTTGCCCAACACTCAAGATTCTAAAACTCCACCCTCTCCTTCCATTGACTTCATCTCTCACCTCTGCCCTTCACAAATCAAATTCTTGTGTTGTTATCAAATATTTACCATTATTGAATTTCAATGGCTTTATACTATATATATATTTTTTAAGATTAAATAAGAATGGCTTTCTTATTTAATTTTAAAAACTATTCCATGAGGTGGTTGTTACTTTTTTTCCCATTTTACAGATAAGGAAATGAGTCTTAGAAATATAGAGAGGCTTTTTGCTCCAAATCACACAACTGTTATGTTTGAATCCAGATTTGTTTGATATCAAAATTCACATTCTTAACCTAAGCACAGTGTCAGGAACAATGGTGGTATTCAAAATCCAGTAGTCATATGGGGTATAATCAGGTACAATCACAGTCTGTTCCATCCTGCTTCCCTGATTTGGAAAGTCCTCTCTTGAGGACTTCAGTGAGCATCACTGGATGAACACACAGATTGTACAACACAAGAGTGAACCATAATGGAAGTTCCCATTGTGGTTCAGTGGTAGTGAGTCTAACCACTATCTATGAGGATGAGGGTTCAATCCCTTGGCTCGCTCAGTGAGTGGGGGATATAGCATTGCCTTGAACTGTGGTATAGGTCCCAGATGCAACTCGGATCTGGTGTTGCTGTGGCTGTGGAGTAGGCCAGCAGCTACACTACAATTTGACCCCTAGCCTGGGAACTTCCATGTGCCATGTGTATGGCCCTAAGAAGACCAAAAAAAAAGAGTGAACCATAACATAAACTTTGGGTTTATGATATGTCAATATAGGCTCATCAATTGTAATCAAAGCACCACTTTGGTAGAGAATGTTGATCATAGGGGAGGTATGCACGTGTAGGGGCAAGAAAAATATGGGAGATCTCTGTTATCTTACACCCAGTTTTGCAATAAACCTAAAATTGCTGTTAAAAAATAAACTCTTAATTTGAAAAAAAGAGCATTAGATAAACTATACTCCCCTGAAAGCCAATGGTAAGGATTCTGGTTGCTATTGTTGCAAAACACAATATCTCAAAACTTAACAGCGTAACATAACAGAATAAAATGTTTTCATAACATAACATAGTGACATTTTATTTTAACATAATAAAATAACACATTTTAATATGTTCACATATTCTGTGTCTGAAATTCCAACAAGGCCCAGTGGTCATGGCTTATCTTTGCCCCATGACATTTTAGACTTTATCTGGAAATACTCAAAAGCAATGGGCCATTCAATGGCTGGGGATGGAATGATCCGAAAGTGCAACCAGATGTCCAAGGTTGTTTACGAACAAGGCTATCCACTGATGCTCTCTGTCAGCTGGAGGTTTCACAGGGAGCACTGTCTGGAGCACCTATTCATAACTTCTTCAGAGTAACTGGACCTCTTACTTGGAGACTAGTCCCTCTAGAATGAATATCCCACGTGAATTGGGAAGAAGTTGCATGATCTTTTCTAACTTAGCTTCAGTGGTCATATGTCACTTCCTGTGCATTTGATCTGTTAGTACAGATTCATTCAGACTGGCTCAATTCAGAGAGAGGGAATGCAGACCCATCTCTTCGTGACTGAAGAGGTGTCAAAGAATTTGCTTACATGTATTAAAACCATGACATCAGTATCATCCATCATGAAAGAATAATTTCAGTGAGAGGCTGAGCACCTATTGCTAGTACCATTCAAGTACTAGAAATGGTATCGACATGAATGCTGAAATCACCATGATGATAGTTTAGGGAGCAAAAAGGAAACCTATGAACCAGTTGCCAGAGTCTTCAGAACAGAAATTTGAAGGAGTTTCTTAGATGGGGGCAGCAGGGAGTAGCAACAAGATGCAGAGGTAGAGGATGTCTTAACCAGATGGTGGTTATCATTAAACATAATAAGGAATCATCACAATCTGTTTCCTCCTGCCTCCTCAAAGGAAGGGGATTTTTCCCCCTCATAAGAGCAGAAAATTAATGATCCACCAAGGCAGTGCATATCTAAAACAATGCCATCTTTACCTCTGATCCCTGTGACATTAGGAGAATGAAGAATGGCATGATTTTCTGAAAGGGCTGCAACAGATTCAGGGCTCTCTGAAGAGAACCAGAGGTCAGGGACAAGAGTGTTGTGATGACATCTGAATTATTTACAATGGAACCCAGATTCCAGAGTTTCTGGTAAAGTGAGTTAGGGAGGAAGACAGCAGAAAGAAGAGTTATAGAAGATAAAATGTAGAAATGTTATGGTTGCAAGTAAAAGGAAAATACACAGAGAATTAAATCAAAAGGACATTTACTGTACCTAAGGAGAAATCTTGACAGAGATTGGGCCTGAGTTCCTTTGATTCTACCGATCTATCATCTAGTATGTGTAGCAACGTCTCCCTTCATCATACAAATATGTCTGATCCAGCTACATGCCACATCCTCAGAAATTAGCATCTACCCTTGAAGCAAAGTAAGAAGAAGCAAAAAAGACTTTTCTCCTCACTTGCCTATTTTTTTAATGAAGAAGGAAAGCTTACCCATAAGCCTTCAGCTGACTTCCCTTAAATCCCATTGTCACATTTTCATCCCTATATCAATCACTGGCATGGAGGAAGGATAATCATGCCTTGAACCAATCACGATTCACCCTGAGGCTGAGCACGTTGCTACCCAAACAACAAATCATGTCAGCAAGGAAAAGGCACTAGCTGCTGGGAAGGCAAGCGATAGTATCTGTCAGGCTGAAGGATGGAGCTTCGAGTACTGTGGAAATGGGAATGTCAGGACAGCAGGAGTAGGGAAGGCCTCAGTTTACCCAGCTACAAAAAGAAGCACATGTACTCACTAATCTCCAAGTTCCCTCCAAAACTGAGAGCCTAATCTCCTGTCCACGACAGTTATCACACTCGTAACTTTTCTTTTATTATGGATATTTCCTTGTATTTTATCTTGCCAACTAGATCACTGCACCTTGGTCTCAGGGACCTTGTTTGCTTTGTCTTTCTGTTCCACATGATCATTTTACATTTGAGGATGAAAGCAAGGCACAGCACTCTTCAAAGCTGCCTAGCTTTCTTTATGAGGCCAATCTGGTTTTCCCCCAGTACCTCCCCAATGTTAGAGATGAAAAGATGTGTTCCTTGTTTCCCTATATATTGAGCATTCACCATGTGATTCCTGCTCTTGTAAAATCTGAGAAAAATGTAAGAGAGACTGGCATAACAACTCTTAAAAACAATAGGCAGGCACCTGGAACCCCGTGCTGCATCTTTAGACAGAGCAGCTGTGCTTCCTCCACTGTATTCCAGAGAGATGTACCCAGACGATGGCCTGGAAACACCAGAACAGAAATTTATTTTTCTCCTTGTAGACTGAGTTATAAAAAGCTAGTGGACAACTGAGGGAAAATGATTGACAAAACAGCAATGGAAGATGAGGGTAGGTAGGGAAGCTGGACATTTCTTTTTGCTATAAAACAAATCACAAATTTGATTATCATTTAGACTTAGCTAAACTGTCACTAGTCAATGAATATTTTAGGTATGGATTCATAATTTTTAAAACTTGCTGGAGTTTCTTTCCAGTTGGATGGTTTCCTATGAGATTCAAAGAGACAGAAATGATCAGATAGAGTGGATATTTGTAACATGAGAGAATACGTGTAGTTCTAAATTTAACTCAGAGTGTTTGAGACTTGATATTACAGTTTTCAAAGAGTATGAGAACAGGTGGACAGAGAATTACAGAATCCCATAATCTCAAGGTTGGAAAGGACCTTAAAAACCATTAACTCCAACCACCCTTCCAGTGTTTGGATTCCCTCTAAGACCAACCTTGCCACATCAACATCCAGTGAAGCCTGAGCATCTCCAATGATGCGAAGCTCACCATCTTCCTAGACAGCCCAGATTATTAAAGAAGTCTTCTTTCTATTAAATATATGACTCTATGGAGTGTCCACCTAGATGACCTGTTAAAAACGACTGAACAAGGACTCTTTCTTGTGAGAGTCCTTCAGTTTGGGAAAATAGTAGCAGGATCCTTCTGAATCTCTGTACTATCATGCCACTTTTGTGTCAATGGTTTCTTTTTGTTTTCTTCTTCATGTACAGTGCCTACAGATGCTCACAATTCTTATGTGAGAAAATAAGAGCAGATTTTTATCCTCTTGCATCTGAAATACTCCATAATTTCAGTGACTACATTGACAAGCTACAGTGTGGCATTATCAAAATATAACTTTGTTTTGTCTCCTACCTTCCTTTAAAATGTAATCAGAGATGGTAAAAAAAATTTTTTTCCTCACTCTTAAGTAATAGATATTCTTAAGGTCGCTTTAATTGCAAACATAGACTCAATTCAGTAATGAAAACGTCTACTTCGAGGTGTTAACCAAAATCATCAACTTGGTTGGGTCAGCTTCATGCTGGAAACCTGCAACAGAAAAGGGGTGGTGGATTCATGTCCTTGTGAACCGTGGTGGGGTGGCTGGCTTCTCTCTGTTTCTCTACTTGCTAATTTCTAACTTTCCAGAGTTAGAGTGGATAAGATGAAAGAAACAGTCTTAAATCATAACCTGGCTTTGCTCCCTCTGGGCTTGGCAGGTGTTTAATGCTTTTTTTTTTTTTTTTTTTCCTTCGGTGGATGTTTTTGTACTCTCTGGCTGAGAATTCCATCTCTGAAGCCTATTTTCCTGAAAAATCTCTTGGCCCTACCATATGTATCTCTGCTTCAGTTTGTTGTCTCAACGATTATTATTTGGGACCTAGAATCCAGCCCTCTCCATCATGTTCTTGCTGTTGGGGTCATTCCTCTCACACAGGTAGATAGATTAAACAGGACTCAGGAAAGCCCCACATCAGCTCTCTCTCTTCTGTATGACCCACCTGAAGTCCACTCCTCATCTCAACAAATACTGGCTATAGCAGCAGGTCGTATGTAGTCACCTGTATCCTTAGGTATGAGTCAGGCACCAAGCCACCCCTGACTAAGCTCTGTAGTGAGCAAATACTGTAAGTCTCCAAATGGCTTCATGGAAGCTCCGGTAAGGGGAGCAGCCTGTGGAGAAAGTTATAACTTTTGCCACAGTAATTTCCTGCCCACACTGACCCCCTGCTCCAGGTTCTGATCCGATTTGTAGCTATTCCTTTGTAATTCTCCATGCAGTGATTTATCTAACCCTCACTTCGGTCTCTATTATCTATTAAACTGGAGCCCAGGATGAACCAAGGCAAGAAGAGTCTCACTCTAACCTGCTGTTTCATACTCATAAACATGTAGCCTGAAGTCTTATTAGCCATCTTACTCTTTCAAGACACACTGAATGTATTCTTTGCCATTTTCCGTATGGCAGACTGCCAGTGTTCTATGAAATCTGTTCTTCCTTTCTTCTTAGTAAAAACAGTTTCAGCTTGTTTCATTACCTTAAGGTAGAAGATGCATTTTTCCTGTCTGCTTGGCAGCTAGGAGTGGCCCTGGTGTTAAGTTCTCACCAACAGAATGTAAGTGGAAATGAAGAGTGACCCTGTCATCCCATGTGTTTAGGAAATCATGAGGTTCAATTCTCTTTAACGTGGAGTGAGCACACCTCACACTATCTCTCCCACTTATTATTATTATTATTATTATTATTATTTTGTTTTTTTCTTTTTAGGGTCACAGCATATGGAGGTTCCCAGGCTAGGGGTCTAATCAGAGCTGTTGCTGCCGGCCTATGCCAGAGCCACAGCAACGCCAGATCTGAGCCGCATCTGCGACCTACACCACAGTTCACGACAATGCCAGATCCTTAACCCACTGAGCAAGGCCAGGAATAGAACCCGCAATTTCATGGTTCCTAATTGGACTCGTTTCTGCTGCACCACGAGGGGAACTAAAACTTTTGGGCAAATTATATAAAGCAACTACCAGAAGACTCTGAAAAGTACACATAAGAACATGAGGACAGATAGGAAGTTCAGGACTCCATAGCAACATAGTGTTGTTTGTTTGTTTGTGCCTCTGATGTATGTTGGCTTGGGCTCTGGATCGGCCAAAAATGGAATCACAAAGAGGAACTCCAAGAGAAGCTCATGTTCTCTAGTCAGAGAACCTAGAGAGGTAGTTACAAAGATCTAGGCATGTGTCAAAACTCACAGGACTATACAACCCCCCCAAAATGAATTTTACTACATGAAAATTAAAAATAAATTTTAAAAAAGAAATCAGTCTTCTTCCAACACTTTAGGAAATTGGCATAAAAACCGAGCCATTCTGCCCACGCAGGCAAGGTTACCCCCTAGTGGACGGCAGAGGAATGGCAGTGGAGAACACCCGGCAGTAACATCTGGAAGCTGTGTTTTCTGTAGTGACTTTACCTCTACCTTACCCCATCAAACCGCTAACGCGTTTCACACGGGGAACAAGTAAGGCGTGTCTGCCCCTTCTCTCATGGGTGCAGACAGCTGTTTAAACTCAGGCAATGTGTCATCCAAGCCCATCTGGACTGTACTGAATTTAGATTCTGTCATACAATATATTTGCCATTCCTCACAAGTGAGTCACATCTGAAAATTTAATACCAGAAAAGGCATGGATAAATATGTTCATTAGGACCACAGAGAGAGCCACAGGGCACTACTGACCTTTACTTCAAGGAGAAAAGGAGAGAATATAGAGAATGCTTACTGAAACATGAAGAACTGAAAAAAAAAAAAAAAAACTTTTTGAGTGGAATTTCTATCTGGCTGATAGCAATGAGTTTAATTGTCAAACAAATTATTAATCCATCGAATTACGTCAGGTCTAACTTATTTTTCCCCATTTTATCCGCAAGAAAATAATGGGAGATTTTTCATTAGTGACTTGCTAAAATGCAAATATACTCTGTCTCTCACATTTCTCTGTCATTCTAGTTTTAAACAAAGCAAATAAAAAATTAATTTGGCCAACAAACCTTGTTCTTAGTGTGCTAAAATCTGTCTTAGTGGTAAGTTTCCTCCAGAAGGAAAGCAAAGAGTGTAATAATCAATTATAAAATCTTATTCAGGAGTGACCATATTAACCTGAGGTTTGCTGAATCTTTGCTTTACTCTTTTTTTTGAAAATCAGAAAAACTTAAAAATTTTTTAAATATTTTTTCGATTAAAGTATAGTTGATTTACAATGTTGTGCCAATTTCTGCTGCACAGCAAAGTAACCTAGTAATATACATATATATACATACATATATATATTCATATATATATGAATATTATTTTTCTTATATTATCTTCTGTCATGGCCTATCCCAAGAAACTAGATATAATCCCTTGTGCTATACAATGGGATCTCACTGCCTATCCATTCTAAATGTAATAGTTTGCATTTACTAACCCCAAACTCCTAGTCCATCCATCTCTCTCCCCCACCTCCATCCCCACCTTTGGCACAAGTCTGTTCTGTTTGTCTGTGAGTCTGTTTCTGTTTTGTAGGTAAGTTGATTTATACCATATTTTAGATTCTACATATAAGTGATATCACATGGCATTTGTCTTTCTGACTTGCTTCACTTAGCATTGGAATCTCTAGTTGCATCCGTGCTGAAAAACCTTTTTTATGTCCAGAGTTTTCTGGCACTTTTTTTTTTTTTTGCCTTAATTCTCCAATAATAATTAAAGTAGCTCAATGACCTGACTTATAAGTTCTTTACAACCACGAGGAATAATCTGGGTTCACAAGCCAAAAAAAAAAAAAAAAAAGTCACTTGTACCTGAGTTATCTGTCTTTCAAACTCTTTATCCAACTGAGGTTTCAATCCTTCATGTCAGAGTTCACTTCTTCATTGTCTCATTCACCCATTCAACACATATCTACTGAGAGTCTCCTATGAGAGCAAGGCTCTGACAGAAGTGTTGAAGTTTCAGCAGAGAACAAACAGACAAAAACCACTCAAGCAGTTTATAACTAATCAAATGAAGTTTAAATTATAGAGTGTCAGATGGCAACCAGTTGGATAAAGATGGATATTTTAAGGAAGAAGAGGCTGGTATGAGTGTGGGATTAAAATTCTTAAAATGATGGTCAGGAAAGGAGCTCCTAAAAAAAAGATTCACTTGAGCAATGATGGGGAAGGAGAAAGCCATGCAGATATCTGGGGTAGAGGATTCCAGGCAAAGGAAGCAGCAAGTACCAACACCCAAGTTCAGTCTGGGGTGATTGGACCAATCTGGCTGCCATGCTAAAAATAGATTATCTAATAGTTCAGGAAGTAAACAGGAAGAACAATTAGAAGGATGTTGAAATAATCCATACAAAAAAATGATGCTTCAACCAGGATAATAGTGAAGAGACAATGTCCAAATCTGGGTACAATTTAAAATAGAGTCAACAGGACGGATGTGAGCATGGAAAGGAAAAGAGGAATCCAAGATGGATCCAAGGTTCCAAGTTTTTGTTTCCCCCTCAGAGGAATCAAAAAGAAAGAGTCACCATTGCTTTAGCTGGAGAAAACTGTTGGGGAAGAGATTTGAGTGCAAAAAAAATCAGGAGTTTTGTTGCAGACATTTTAATTTTGAGAGGTTTTATTATATATCAAAGTAGAGATGATGAATAGTCAAGACTTGGGAAATGTCCAGGTATAAGATAGAAATCAGGGAGTCATAAGCATATAGATGGACGTTAAAACTGTGAAGCTCAGTGAGGTCATCAAGGAAGTGAGGGAAGACAGAAAAAGGGGACACCCAAATGCTAAGTTCTGGGGCATTTGGACACTTAGAATTAAATGAGGTAAGGAGAAACCAACAAAAAAGAGCTGAGAAGAAGTAGTCATAAAGGTAGGAAAAAAAAGTAGCCAGGAGAGTCTAAGGATAAACAAAGAGGTCCTACTATACATACAGCACAGGGAACTATATCCAATCTCTTGGGATAGAATATGATGGAAGATAGTATGAGAAAAAGAATACATATATATATATATATATATATATATATATGGTGGATAGGTCACTATGCTGTACAGCATAAATTGACACACCACTGTAAATCAACTATAATTTAAAAAATAAAAAACCATAAAGCTTAAATAAATAAAATTTTTTGAAAAGATAGATAATAGGTCTAGAGAGGTACAAGAGAAAATACCTAGCATGGGCACTGTCTGCTAATAAGTCGATAAAACTGACCAAAGATTTTTGTGCAAAAAAAAAAAAAAAGTTGTTTTTAAGATATATGAATTTGGAATTCGGTCCCCAAGTCTATAGCTAGCATATCTATTTTCTCACTAGTGTCTTTTAATAAGAGTAGGTGTTTAAATTTTGATTAAATTTACTTACAATTAAAAAAAAAAACAGGAGAGTGAGGTGTATTAGAAGCCAAGTAGAAAATCAGATCTAGGAGGACAGAGGGATCAAGAGTCGCTTTGAGGAGAAGTCAGACAAGGACTAAAGACTACCTATGTGGAGGTCATCTGTGACCTTTACAAAAGTAATTTTGGTGATGTGCTGGTCCAAAAAGAATTGGAAGAGAGGTACCGGAGCAGCAAGAACAGATATCCTTTTCTGTAGACTTAGGAAGACAAGGAAACAGGTTGAATTGGAGGTTATTTCTTTGTTTTTTTAAGAAGGGAACGATTACAACATCTTTGCATGATGGGAATGATCCAGTAGAGCACCAAAAAAGTATACTTTAAGAAGGAAAAAAAGAAATTTCTGGAATGTCATCTTTGAGTAGGTAAGGAAATGGGATCTAGTGGGCAGGTGAAGAGCTTGACTTCAGACAGGAGCACAGAGAGATTATGATGACTGCTTCCACTATCCGCTTTTTTTCCTCAGTAAATCACCAGGCTGCGCCTTTGGTAGTTTTATTATTTCTACATAGCATACATGCTCCTGCTCTCTAGAAATAATATTTAAGGTTTTATCCCCTGCCTATTGATCATGTGAACTGGCTTCCAGATAATTTTATATTCATTCACATTCATCAAGCCACTTCACTGTCCCAACACTGTCCTGAGCATCTGAGATGTAGCAGTGAACAAGACAGAAAAGGCCCCTGCACTCCTAGAGCTTGCACTAACAAAGGAGATGGTCCATGTGCCAGTAGATATGCAAATAAGAACATGCGTTGGGATGATGCTGAAGGCAGAGACAGAACCAACCTGGAGTAAAGAGGGTGGGAGCTTCTTTAGAATGAGTCAAGGGCTCCGGGAATACTTTCAACACTTGAGCTACAACCAGTATTTTGAGAAGGAACCTACTGTGTTTGAGGCACAGATGCTAGAAATGGAGGGAGAGGTGATGCAAGAGGAATAAAAAAGAAAACAAAGAGAAGCCCAGTTTGACTGGAGTGTAGTGAGCATGAAATAGGAGGTGCTAGAGGAGGTCAGGTGGTGAAGACTTGGGCTTCATACTTCAGGGGAAGGTACTATAGACTGAATGTCTGTGTTTCCCCAAGTTCCTATGTTGAGATCTTAACCCCCAATGTAATAGTATTAGGAATTGAGGCTCTGGGAAGGTGATTAGGTCATGAGGGTGGAGCCCTCATGAATGGGATTAGTGCCCTTATAAAAAAGACCCCAAAGTGCTCCCTCACCCCTTCTCCCAAGTGAGGGCACATCAAGAAGATAGTTATGAACCAGGAAGGGAGGTCTCACCTGACACCGAATCTGCCAGCACCTTGATCTTGGACAACCAGCCTCCAGCACTGTGAGAAATAAGTATGTATTCATTAAGTCACCCAGACTATGGCACTTTTTGTCATAGCAGCCCAAACAGATGAAAACAAAAGCAGATTCAATTTTGTGCCAAAGGCACTGGGGTAAGCCATTGGTGAGTTGTAAGCCTGACCCCTATTCCCATTTGAAAGAAAGCCTTCTGGATACCATATGAAGAATGTATTGTAAGGGAATATGGGAGCAAAGGGAACAGGAGCAAGCCTCTGCAGTTCTCCAGGCAAGACACGGGAGGCTTGATAAGAACAGTGGCAGCGAAGATGAAGAGAGGTGGAGAGATTTGTTTTCTATTTCAGAGGTTTGACCGGAATGATTTGCTGATGAATTGGATGTGAAGAGTAAGAGAACAAGAGGAATCAGCAATGATGCCTCAGCTTTTGGCCTGAGTCACTGGGTCAAGCTATTATTACAGAGATGGAAAAACAACACAGGAGATTGGCTTGGGGGAACAGTAAAACCTGCAATTCCATTTTGGATTTAATTTGGAAATACCTATCAAACATTCAAGTGGAAATAGTTACTAGGCAATTAGCTATAATAAATAACAATAGCTGACACTTCGATGGCGTTTACTATGAACCAGGCATGGTTCTCAGCACTTTGCAAACATTAAATCAGCATAGATTGCATTTACATATGGGGTGAGTTCACCTGGGGAGAAAAGGTAGCTAAAGAAGAAAGCTCAGGAATAAGTCCTGAACACACCAGCATTTAGAGTTCAGTTCAATGCCCTTCTTCCCCAGATCCCCAGGTAAAAGTCACTGGTTACAGGCTTTTACATAATAGATCAGAATCCCAAATCCTATTTGTTGACAACATCTGCACAGACAGCTGCTTACCTCCCATCTCTTGCTGTGTCTTCCAAAGTCCCAGGCATTAGTGGGAGGAATTCATGTAAATACCAGATGTATACATAAGCCTTTCTGTTTTCTGTCTAAAAAAAATGATTGTCTCTAAGGATACTTCCCCAGTCTTAGATGGCAGTTTATCTCTATTTGAACTCCCCCCACCTCCCAAATGTACTTCAGTGGGAAAACTTATTAAGTTTCAGCTGGCTCTCCCTCACGTGTTTGCTACATGCTTCAGGTTGTATATCTCAACTGGCCTTTCTGGAGAAAAATTCAGCTGCCTTCTTCACCAAATTTATAGCTAATTCCTTCCTCCCGGGATAAGTTTTCACCTCCATCAAAACTCTACTATCCCGTAAGTGACCTTCTCAATTGCGTACTAGCACTGATGTATATAATTCATGTTTCCTCCACTTGGGAAGTAAAAGGAGGAGACTGTGGATTCCCCTTTCGAGGAAAAACCTGTAACTAACATCATCAGTCTCAAGGGAGAGTAAGCTCGGGAGGGTTAGTGGCCAGCATGGTAGTTGTACAAGCCAGCACCACTCTTGGTGAAGCGTACAAAAAGTGTGTACGTATTACTGAAGGATCAGTAGTAGTTGCTTCCATACTGAAAAACAGTCCCTACTACACAAATTTCATTGTATTGCATTCTTAGGACTAATTTAATAATACTTACTTGAACCACTTTTAATGATGTGGTCCAAGTGCTTAAATTGTAGGGGGCATTATCTTTTTTTCCACTGTTTTATTATTTGAGGAAATCAGGCTTGGCTTCTATTTATGATCAGCTCCAAGAAACTTAAAAGGAGCTTTGATTCCGAAGTATATACATAAATCGTGTGGGGTTTTTTTCCTTTCGAGATGATGAAAGGCCAATATTTTTCTTTTATGTTTCAACACTAAACAGAAGGCCTTCTGAAATTTTTTAAATAGCAGTTCTTATTAATTACAAGTAAAGGCTTAAAGAGGGTTTAAATAAGACAAACCAAAATGACCATGTTGGTGGCAGTACTTCACGTATTATTTCTTAGTTTGTGCTACCTTGCATACAAATTCTCTCAATCTCGTCCCGTTTTTTTGTTTTTTTTTTCCTCTACATCTCTCCCGCTCTTCCTTCCTCTCTCCCTCTCTCATTGTTTCCAATTTTCAGTCCTTGTCCCATGACATTTCTGTCTCTGATAGCATTGTTTCTGACCTCTTCCCTGGGGTTTTCCTGCTGGCTTCTCACCACAGCATCCAGGACGTATTCAACAGGGAAATCATACAGAAAATGAATCTGAAAGTAAGCCTTTGGTTCATCAAGGGGATAATACGAGTCAGAAGATGTCTCATCTAATTCTCTGGATTCTGTCTTACAATCTGCCATAAAATATTGTACCTCTGATTTTAAATCAGAACCTGAAATGAATCCAAGATGTAGATATTTAAAAGAAAATCTTTAGGGGTTTTACTCTTCCATATAAAATTAATATCTTGATTTTCTGCCAGTTTGGTATATGGATTTCAGATATGCTGATGAGTGGATTTTTTTGAAGGACTACAGAAATAAACTACTGTGGAATGACTTTATTTTGGGAAACAGCTTCTAATTAGAAAACTGCTTCATTATTATTTATAACATGTTATAAATTAGGTTTGTGCTATGGTTTCTTAACCTAAATATTTTACAAATCCTCCTCTATATTTTTAGGTTGAAATATGTATGCAGAGCTACAACATTTTATGGGAAAGCACTAATGCCCCTGGGTTAAGTATTTTAACATCTTAAGTAAATGTAAAATTTTAAAATAGATCTAGGAGGATAAACTGGCATGGATGTATGTTGGTAGAAAGCCCTCAAGGATATAAAACTTCTGTGTTGAAGGAAAAAATCTAGAATTTGGGAACAGCTAGAGGCAAAAGTTCTAATGGATGAACATGGACTGTTTTTCCTAAACCCCAAACCTATTAGGACAGGGCAACTACAGAGTAGAGGATAAAATTTCACATGAATAGAGGAAAGCTATGGTATCTGAAGAAGAAAAAAAAAAAACTCCTGTAGAGAAAGCTACTAAGAGACTTTAATCACACATGCATTTATCATGAATATATGTATTGATGTGTGTATGTATCTGTGTGTGGGTCATGACTCTTCAAATGCTGCTCTTGGGCCAGGCTGAAGGCATAAGCATCGGGTGGCTCTTAGTAACTCCTAATGTGTACACCAAGCTCTCTATCAGGAAGAAGGTGATGTTTCTTATGGAAAATACAGAGTTATGGAGATAGCCAGCCAGAGTGGGTTTGCATTGTGAGTCTGCATTGTCAAGTTTGGTAAAGGACTTCAATCTTTCTAAGCCCAATAAAATAAAGAAGTGAGTTCCCAGTGATATAGTAGAGATTAAATTCAATGGTATAGGTAATACTTAGTACAAAGAAACAAGCATCCCCTGACAATGTCCCTAGTATTTTTAGGCAACTTGTCTACCAGTACTTTGTGTAATCATTACAGGTACCCAATATGGTAACCAGGAGTTTAGTAACATCCCTGGTGTCTACCCATTACTTGCATACAGCACACCCTCTCCAGTTATGGCAACCCAAAAGATCTCCAGACATTGCCAAATATCTCTGAGGAGAGCAAAACCAACCTTGGTTAAGAACTGCTATTCAAGGGAGATAGGTATATAAATAGATTGGGAAAATGTAGTATAAATAGATTGGGAAAATGATCAGCATTAAGGGCATGTTTGATGCTTATGGATTTATATCATGATTGAGTGCTTTCTACAGTCATATTCAACTGTAAAGGTGCAGACATGGAGCAGGTAGAGAGTAGGATTTGACCAAGAGTGGGCTTTTCCAGTTGAATGTGATAGAGGAATATATGGGATAAGGAATTGAGCTCTAATGGGTAAAGGCCAGGAATGCTGCTAAATATCCTAGAATGTTCATGATAGCCCCCAATAAATAACTACCTGGTCCAAGATGTCAAGAGTACCGAGATAAATAAATCTTATTCTAGAGCCTCAAAGTGTGGTCCATGGACAAACGGTATCTTCATCATCTGATATCTTATCATAAACGCAGAATTTCAAGCCCTACTCTAGACTTACTGAATCAGAACATTTGTTTTAACAAGTCCACGAGTGATTTGCATTCATATTAAAGTCTGAGTAGCCCCTTTCTCATCATCTCATTTCCTCTCATACTTACAACACCTCCTCACTTCCTTCACTCTCACTTGTGCCCTGTTTGCTACTGCACTGAAAAAACAGATGTGTTCAGAAGATATCCAGCATATGCTTTCACTGTCAAAGCTTCCCACCCAACTACATCTACATACCTAGGAAGGATTATAGTGATAGACCATAGTAAAGAGGAAATTTAGAACATGAGAGGATGAGGTGTAATGAGAAGATGATGAGACCGATTTAATATAGATCCTGGTAATAACAAAGAATTGTTGGAGTTGAGGCACTAAAAGGAGAGAGCTAGGAAGATGGTGGGCAGCAGTCAAAGATGATGATAGAAATGAATATGCTAGAGGAGATGCAATTATTGATAATGAAAGATCAGGGCATGACCGTGGTGACTGAGGTATGTTGAAAGACATGACCACTAGAGAAAAGGTCAAAGAGCTAAAAAGCCAACATTTCAGAACTATCATCTATGTGAATATTGGAATCTCCAAGAATTTTGTCACCAAAAATATTAAAGAGAATGAAAAGAAATGATGAGTTAACATCTTCAAGGAAAAAATGAAGGGTTCTGGGGGTCTACTGATCACAGCAGTACAGGGGAGGAGTAGGCGATATAGTGGGATGGCATGAGTAGGGTCAAAGCTGGGTGTTTCTAGGGAGAAAGGAAGGACAGTGGTCTGAAGGCAACAACATGGAAAAAGAAGGGCACCACCACCACCTCCATGTCCAAGTACAAATGAGAAGCAGAATCCTCAGAAGAGAGTCAGAGTTCAGTTAGAAAGGAGGTTAAAGAGAACATTCAGGGAAAACACTTTTGATTTAAGGGAGCCTCAGACAGCACTTAGAAAAGATTTGGGAAACTGAGAAAGCTTGGGAAATGGGGTCAGA
Organism: Sus scrofa; assembly: GCF_054392235.1. NCBI lineage: Eukaryota > Metazoa > Chordata > Mammalia > Artiodactyla > Suidae > Sus > Sus scrofa. Next base: position 93,100,964 of record NC_139387.1, on the reverse strand, counting down.
TACAGAGATGTGTGAGGAAGAGAATCCATGGGGAAAGTGGTAGCCTGGGAATTTTAAGTTTCTTACAATGCCTGCTGTAAATACGGAAGAATAAAGTGTCCATGCAAATTATCATCCAAACTGGGACATTTTGAGGAGATAAAGAGGGTGTCATATTAGGCAAACCAGGATATATCATTCCCTTTGGGGTAAATAATAGGATTATTTGGGGTAAATAATAGGATTGATTAGGACAATCTCAGGCAGCTTGTGATGGTAAGGACATAAGCATTGAAAAATTGGGATGTAGTCATTCCGGGAACACAAAGTTCTCTGCAACCCTAAAAGCACTTCTGCAAGGGCAGAAAGAAATCAGAAGAGGGGCTATGCATTGCTGAGAGACCTGAAGTTCCAAGATGCCAGTTTCCCTTACAAATTAAGAAAGCCAATGAAAGAGACTCCTTGTGGGATTTGTTTGTTTGTTTGTTTGCTTTTGATTTGTTTTGTTTTACTGTTTTCAGTGTTAAACTGCTTGGCTATAATAAAAATATTTTCAAAACATTTTCAGCAAAATATTCAAAATGCTTCTATGGGTCACACACCTCAGTAGCCTCTGAAGCCCAGGGAATGTCTGTGGTTCCTGACTATTATTTGAGTGGCTTTCAAGGGCGAAAAAAACAATGAGTTCTTCTAGTTGCCAGAATGTTTCCAAGTAACCAATTAAAACATCACAGAGTGAACTGGAAAAAAATATGAGCCATCATCTGGTCAAGACAATTGCCTCTAATTAAGTAAATGTGGGAACAAAGGTCAGGACTATACACACCATAGGTCCTCAATAAATGCTGGAATTAATTCTAAGCCTAGAGGTTGAGTCTAATCCAAGAAACACTCTTGCTCTAGACACCACTACTGGAGACCACTCTACTACAGACACACCAACACCACCACCACCACTTGACCACCTCTGCCCTACCCCAGGGTATAGAATTTAGAGAGGAATAATGGGTTCAGATCATTTTAAACCTTGTAGACTAGTTTAAAGATCATGGGTTTTCTCTAAGTACAGTGGAAAGCTATTGAAATATTTTGCACTGAGATATGTTGGGGGTGGGGGTAGGGTCATGTTCAAATTTGCATCTTGGAAAGCTTCCTCTGGTCGCAGGTGAAGAATAGTCTATAGGGATGGCAGAGTAGATTCGGAGATATAAATTATGGTAATATAGTGGTAAAAGTGAGGGGTAGGCTTAGGATGGACTAGAGTAGTAGATGATGGAGGTGATGGAGAGAAGAGATTCAAGTGATATTAACAAGTAAACTCAGCAGAATGTGGAGGTATATTTAGTACAAGGATTAAAGAGTGGCAAGTGTCAAGAATGACAATAGATTAGGAATGTGTGATGTTGGCAGAGATGGACAAGACTCAAAGAAGACACAGGCTGGAAGTAGAGTGGACACAGAGCATGAGTTTGATTTTGAAGAGACTTTATTGTTATTGCTTTGATTTATATATACTGTTAGAGGTACTCTATAGGCATTGACTATATGGTTAGTGGCATGGAAGAGAGGCCTGGACTGGAGGCAGCACAGAGTAAGTTATCTGCATATGACTCTGTTCTTTTAATCTTTCTATAGGGACTATTTATTTATTTATTGCTTGCTTGTTGAATGGCAGGTTGATTGAATGTGGTTTGCTTGAATGAGTTTTGGCCATCTAAAATAGAAGCCCCTTCCTAATTGCACCTTTTTGACACAGTGTTGACCCTTCCTCTATGAAGGTAAGGATTTGACCAAAGTTCCCCTCAGCTCAACACTGTCAGAGGATGGGCTGTGACTTAGGCTCAGCCAGTGAGATCTCCTAGCCAGGGCTCACCAGTGACCCAGGATTGTGGCATCAGGTGGGGATCCTCATTAACCCAGCAGCAGCCCAAGTGGCCTTCAATCCAGTCTGTTTCTACTTTGCTGCCTTTGCTATGGTTCCAGTGTCCCAGCTCTTGATTCCTGCCCATTATCCAAACTTCTGGCGGAGTCTATGAGCTTCCCATATCTTCATGAAGTTGCTATTTTTATTTATTGTTTATTTTTTGTTTAAACTGAGCAGTTTCTTTCTTTCTCTTTTTTTTATTTGCTCTTTTTAAGGGCCGCACCTGCAGCATATGGAACTTCCCAGGCTAAGGGTCAAATTGGCCGACACCCCATCCACAGCAACTCAGGATCTGAGCCATGTCTGCAACCTACTCTACAGCTCATGGCAGCAATGAATCTTTAACCCACTGAGTGAGGCCAGGGATCAGATAAGCAACCTCATAGATACTAGTTGGGTTTGTATGAGCCACAATGGGAACTCCCAAAATTGAGCAGTTTCTTAAAATTAAGAACTCTGAGTGCTGATACCATTCCTTTAGATTTATATTTTTTTCTCTTTCTACAATTTCCCTAAAACCTTTTCTATCCCAAGCCCTTATTTTCAACTGGCTACCTCCTTACCTCCACCATCCTTTCTAAATTCCATCTTTCTCTTTACCTTTCCCTCATGGACCTCTGCTCCCCTTCCTATCTAGTCATAATATCAAACCAGGGATTCAGGGTTGAGAAACAGAGTGAATCCAATGACTTCATAAAATCAAGAATTTAAAACTTCTGACAAGTTGGAAGGAGAAGCTGAAACGCATGGGCTGGAATTTGAGATAAATGTACATTTCTGAGTTTAGCTTCTAAAATGAAGTATAGAAGATGAAAGCAATGGTTTAACAGCAAATTATATTTTTAAAAAAACCTTAAGATTGCCAAATAAAATATGTGTTACATACTTACATACTTATACTAAATAATTATTCACCATTTATCTGAAATTTAAATTTAACTAGGTAATTGTGTTTTTGCACCCCAATATTCATAGCAGCATTATTTTAAACTACTAAAATATGGAAACAACCTAAGTGTCCATCAACAGACGAATGGGTTAAGAACATGTGAGATATATATTAAAAAAAACAAAATTTTGCCATTTGCAGCAACATGGATGGACTTGAGGACACTATGTTAAGTGAAATAAGTCGGAGAAAGACATACTATATCATTTATATGCGGAATCTAAAAAATACAAGTTAGTGAATAAAACAAAAAAGCAGACTCACAGATATACAGAGAACAAACTAGTGGTTACCAGCATGGAGAGGGAGGAGGGGGCAATATAGGGGCAGGGAGAAAAAAAAGGCTATTATGGAATTACATGAAATCATCTGTGTGAAACTTTTGAAAACTGTAAAGCATTTTGGATTTAAAGAATCTTTCCTTCAAATTTTTAATAAGTAAAAAAATTAACTCTGTGTTCTGTGTTTTATTAGTAACTATAGAAGCCTTATTTTTAAGTTTCTAATTGACTGAAAGCTCAATAAAGGTCTTCAGACATGGGTGCCTTGGAAAACAAATCGATTTTTCAGTATATGAATGGAATCATGATGATTAGATGAGAGAAAAAAAAAATCCCAGGATTTACTGAGTTCAGCAGAGCTTCTATTGATTGTTGCGTGCCTTTCCAAGACCCATTCTTGGAGAGATGCTGGTGACCTGGACCACTGTCCACAGTGGGCAAGGATAATGGAAACCACATTTTAGGAAGAATAGCTGAAAGAATCTGAAAAAGGAAGACCTAATTGTATCAAGCTACCAAGACCACCAGAAAGACCTGATTCCTGTCTACTAAACCTTGTTCTCTAGGCTTCTCTTCCACAACGAGCAGCCCAATGTCTCACGAAGGAATTTCCTTTCTCCTTAGGTTTGCCAAAGTCAATTTCTGTTGCTTGCAACCAAATATTTCAAATGGTATAATGGGTTTTTGCCAATATCTGAAAGGATCTTCTATGGATGAGAATTGAATCATATTTAGAGAGCAAAGCTAGAACCTGAGAATGAAATCATATGAATCAACATGGAAAAGTATTCTCTAATTATCTGAACAACCCAGAATTAAAAAGGTCTGTGCATTAGTGAGAGGCCATTATTTAAAAATGAGCAAGATAACCCAACAAATGGGGACACGATTCCTCTCCTAACTGGGAAAAAAAGATGGGATCACTGCCTTATAATGGCATGTTTTGTTTTAACTTAGAGGACTTTGTTCAAATTAAAATCTTAAATAAAGCAAAATATCCAAAAGCTGAGAAACTTGGTGGTTCCAGACAGGGAACCTATTACCCCTGCTTACCCTTCCCCTAAACTTACAGACATTCCAGAATGGAATTTTGGTGCCTAAGACTCATTAAAGCATAGCTTAAAAATCAGTGGACTAAAAATAACTAATATTTATTGAGCACTTTCAATGTCTTAGGCACTCCACTAGGTACTTGCTATGTATCTTCTCATTTCGTCCTCCCCTAAACTACGAGAAGTGCTATTATTAGCCCCATTTTACAGATGAGAGAATGGAAACACAGAGAGGGTAACTGACTGACTCAAGGTCACACAGCTAGAAGATAGGAGACCTAAATTTCAAATACAGGTGCTCTGATTGCTAAGGTTGCACTCTGAACCAGTATGTTACTGTCCTTTTAAGATTTATGATTGAATGAAGTTTGATTTTCAGTGTTATCATTCCTATTGAGTTCTGTACTCCTTTCATTCATTACCATCAGATTAATTTAAGCTTTTCTAAAATAGCCCCAACTCGAATGAATTTAATTTGTTTTTCATGACTCTCAGTTCACAGTTTTCCTTTTAGCTGGTTTTCTTAATTAGTATTTTTAAAAAATGACTCACGTACCTCTCTAAACTAGTTGCTTTAAGGCATCAGTTCTTAGGGTTGACTGTAAAAGCCTGTTACCTGCCTGTGTTAGCACTCATTCCATCACTTTAAGTGTTCGTTGTGCCTCCTTTATCATTTCACAGCAAAACAAAGTGAGGGAAAGAGGCTAGGTTTGTTTGCCTGGCTTCATTTGACCAAATGAAGATGGAGATTTCTCTGATCACAGCCTGGAACGGGAGGCAGGCAGTGGAAAAAGCAACGCTGCACACTAATTGTCCTGGTGTTTGCTATGACCTCTCTCGCCCCTGTCAGGAAGCGTCAGACAGGTAGGTTTGAGGCAGCAGGAGGAGCAGCCTGACCTAATCAAATGCTGTCCTGACCATTCCTAGGAAAGCCGCCAGCTGCGGCTCCCAGGAATCAGTAGCCAATGTGAGCAGTGTTGCTGTCACCCATTCTCCTCGGCTCAGGGTGACCCTTGACTCTCATGCTGTCAACCACATCCTACTGTTCTCTTTTTTCCATGTGAGAAAGCAGATTCCTAAAGGCACAGGCCACCAGGACCAGGCTTTAAGTTAGGAGCCTGGGTTCCGGAGAAGGGGTGCAAAAGAGCATCTGTGTTCCACTTCCCAAGGGTGGGCCTTCTGCTGCCCTTCCAATCCACCCCATCCATCCCATTTCTAACCACCACTAACAGGCTGTCAGGGTCTGAGTTTTCTCTTTGTGGGGTGCTCTCAAATACTGTTTGCCTAATGTCCCCCATGAACCCTGGAACCCTGAACCATTACTTCACATTTTATAAAGGATGGTAGAAGTTCAGCACTCCATAAATATGAAATGGTGAATAGCAAATTTCCCCCATACGGAAGCCATTTCATTTTCTTCAGCAAAACGGCTCCTTTTATTTCCATGCAGAAAGCCCAATGAGGGAAATTTCTCCATTGCTCAGACAGCTACAAAATGTGATCACATTTTTCCCCACAGCTAATGTGCTCTTATGTATAAAATTTAAATTTGAAAGTCTGAGCAGATGGCCTATAAAGTTCTTGTTTTCCCTCTGAATTTAATTTCTTCCTGCTTATTGCGGGATTTTTTTAATCATTTGAAAAGGAACAATAAACTGTTTCTATAAAATATAATAATCATTATCCTAATGATTGTTCACTCCCAAAGGTATCCCACAGGAAAGACTGGACCTTGACTTTGGATCTGGAATCTTACCTGCCCTGTCACGTTCACAAACATTAATAACTTCCCATGAAACCCTGCCAGGTGGACCCTGCTCTTTTCGGAATTTGTCATCATTCTTACTTGAATGAGGCAGAAGTTCACCTTACTTTAGAAAACAAAATGACCTACGTAAATTAGCTGTATAAAGAACAGAAGCAAAATATTAAGGCTCATTTAGAAAATACTGGTTTTGAGTGCCTTTAGAACTATTTTATTTCATTTCGTCCAGAGACATTAAGGAGCTGATTACCTTGTTAATAAAGAAGGCCCATAAGACTTCAACTTAGCAATACTTAGTTGATCATCAGTTTTGATAGCTATACGTAACAAAACTGTGTTGTTTTACAAATTCCTCCATAATTCAGATTCTTTTTTGTCATTTACTACATTCAAAGGTTATCTATTCATAGGAAGGTTAAGTAAGTTGATAAAATACAGGGATTGACATCGCCTTTTAATCCTAACATTTTTTGTTTTAAAATGTATTTTTTAAAGTTTTGTTGAAGTATAGTTGATTTACAATATTATGATAATTTCTGTTGTACGAAAAAGTGATTCAGTTTTACACATACACATGTCTATTCTTTTTTAGATACTTTTCTCATATAGGTCATTTCAGGATATCAGGTAGACTTTTTTTTTTTTTCCCACTGTATAGCAAGGGGGTCAGGTTATCCTTACATGTATACATTGCAATTACAGTTTTTTCCCCCACCCTTTCTTCTGTTGCAACATGAGTATCTAGACATAGTTCTCACAGGTAGACTTTCTTGTGCTATACCGCAGGCCCTTGCAAGTTGAATTCATTGGCATCCCCTGCCCTTAAAAGTTTCAGGGCTGAGTGGTGAGAGTACAAATGGATGTCCATCTACTCTATGTCCACATATTTAAAAGCTATAAATGAAGCCAGCACATGCGAAAATAAAGTTCTTTCTGTCTACTTTGAAAAATATATCTTGTCATATAGTTCTACTTTAGTCTGGAAAATTGAAGGCCCAGTTCAAATTTAGAACTCTTGGGTGATCAAGTACTATACCTGAACATGGCAGCGTAGAGGGCATCAGCACCCAGCCTGCTATTCACTCACCTTCTCTTCCCAGCCCCAACTCCATCCTGCACTGTGAGGGCCATCATGCACTCACAGTGTTTGCACCTCCTGGCTCATATTTCCAAGCTCCAGCTCTACCTCTTCCTCTCCCCTCTCTGCAAATAACTGCTCCTTGCCCATCCTTCAGGCCTAAGGATGCTGAACACTAGCCTCAGAATCTTCCCTTGGGAGAAGAGGCCAGGTCCATGCAGATTCTGGAAGTGGGCTCAGGACCACTAGGGTAGGAAATTTCAGGGTAATGGATATGAAGAATATAGTCTAGTAGGTGCAGAGAAGGGAGGGGTCCAGCAGAATCTTGTTTATCTCTCATGATGTTCACAATCATCTATTGAGATAACAGTAGGCCTATAGCCCCAACAGTAGGGCTATAGCCACAGAAGATCCAGCACAGGGGCCCCTCCAGGAACAGGACTGCCGATTGTCACAGCATGATGAACAAGCCAGCAGTGCTTATTTCACAAAGTGCTCACTAGGCACTGAGAAGTAGCGCTGGCAAAAGGTCCTACTATGTGCCATAAGGACGACAAGCATCCAGGAAATTTATTCTCTGTCTTCAAGAAACTTACAGTCTAGTTACGGAGTTCCCGTCGTGGCGCAGTGATTAACGAATCAGACTAGGAACCATGAGGTTGCGGGTTCGATCCCTGGCCTTGCTCAGTGGGTTAAGGATCCGGCGTTGCCGTGGGCTGTGGTGTAGGTTGCAGACACGGCTCGGATCCCACGTTGCTGTGGCTGTGGCGTAGGCCGGCAGCTACAGCTCCGATTCGACCCCTAGCCTGGGAACCTCCATATGCCGCAGGAGCAGCCCAAGAAAAGGCAAAAAGACAAAAAATAAATAAATAAACAAATAAAATAAAATATTTTAAAAAAAGAAACTTATAGTCTAGTTGGGAAGATTAGAGGCACAGAAATAACTGTGCTTTGAATTTGAATTTGAGATGAAAGCTCAAAGAAGAGATATAAGTCAAGTCAATGGCTTATGCCTCCCCAGAAGCAGCTAGGGACCAAGTATTAGGTAAACAAGTCTTCTTTAACCACTCAGTTAAAATGTTCTACCCTTCTAAATCAGCCTTCAGGACACTCCTTGAAAAAAGCTTAGTATTATGCCATGGAACTCTGGAAATGAATGGGTTAAGCTTTGGCTTCCATCCTGAGCGAATCTGAAGCAGGCAGGATTAGAAGGAGAAAGATTCAGCTCCCAGTTCAGCACATTGTGTGCCAACCCATCTGCCCACATCAACGTCTATTTAAAAGCAGAACCAATCAGGCTAGCCCCATCTTTACCTGTCCTACTGATCACCCATAGCAAGGCAGGGACAGAAAACCCACAAGGTGGTCTGGAAATTGGGCCTCTATGCAATTTCCAGTCGTGTGTCTGCTTGGAGGCACACAGCCAACAAAGCCATCAATCTGGCAGTTCTTTAACACTGACCCAGTATATATTTGCTAGGCCATTTGCGCCATCTGCCATGCAAATGTCAGTTAAGGAAATAGCATAGAGCTATGGGAATACCAGGGTTAAAATGCCATTTAGCAGGAACGCAGCAGTTCCAGCAACAATTGCCCACAGGAGAACAAAGAGCCAGGAGAGCCAAGGGTAATAAAAAGAGAAAGAGGTGTAACAGACCAAGGCTCCCAACCTTGCTTTCTCTTCACTCCAGGGTTATTTTATTATGGCACTTTCAGGAACACATGGGTCTTCCTTGCTGAAGAGATACTCTGCATGATTCCATTGAATTAAAACTTCCATGTAGCAACTATACACTAACATGTATATATAAACATGCATTTCACATATATAAATATATAATTGTATGTATAATTTTATGTGTATATAAATTTTAATAAATGTGTATATACTATATATAGCATATATACATATATGTATATAAAATCTCTAAGGGGAAAAACAGCATCCATAATTCCATCTCCCTAAGATAGCTCCCCCACCTTCCTAAATACTGCCTCTTGGTTAGGGTCCTCCTAGTTTGGTTAGCAATACTTGTAACCAGCTATGGAGCCTTTACTATAATATGGTGGATGCTGTATTAGCTTCCAATTATAAATTTTTCTAATGTTCACATCAACACTAAAAGGTCAATATTAAAAAAAATAAAATAAAAGGAGTTCCCATTGTGGCTCAGCAGAAATGAATCTGACTAGCATCCATGAGGACACAGGTTCAATCTCTGGCCTTGCTCAGTGGGTTGTAGATCTGGCATTGCCATGAGCTGTGGTGTAGGTCCTGGACGTGGCTCAGATCTCGCCTTGCTGTAGCTATGGCGTAGGCCGGTGGCCACAGCTTGGATTTGACCCCTAGCCTGGGAACCTCCATAGGCATGTGTGTGGCCCTAAAAAGACAAAACATAAAATAAAAGGTCAATATTTTCTTCCAAGTTTATAATGCAACAAACAAAGCTCAGAGATGCATTTTTTAAGCCCTAGGACAACCAGCTTGTAAATGAAAGACCCAGACTTCAAATCATTTCATCCATATCCTTCATACTAAAGCCACTCCTGTGGGTATGCACACTTGTTTATATATGGCTAAACATCAGAGAGTATATACTATTTTGTATTTAGCTTTGTTTGAACATCAGTATTTTCATGTATCTTCATGTTTTTATAGAACTTTCATGTTTATTACTTTTAACAGCTAGGCAATAACCCATCTAATTATTTATACTGGTTTGTAGTTAATACTAAAATGAACTTACTGGTATATCTAGGTTTGTGCATCTGTTTTATTATTTTCTTAGGATCAGTTTCCAGGAGTAGATCACTGGGTCAAATAGTATGACCACTTTTATGGCACTTGGTACATATTGTCATGCTGACTTCCAAAAATATTCCATTAGAAGCAAGCGTGTTTCAACTTACAACAACCACACCACCACTGGATGTTTTATTAAACTTTTTTCTTGCTAGTTTATTACATTTAAAATGGCATCTCAAGCTTGCTTTGGTTTGCCTTCTTTATTCCAAAGTCATTGTGGCTACTTCTTCCAATCTACTTGTTTCCTGCTCTCAAGTTTCCTATAGCTGTTCTCTCTCCCTAGCCCACCAGTCTCAAGGTGCTTTGTATAAATATGTATGAACTCTTTAAGTGGGGCTACTTTTACCTCTTTGCCTAATTTTCTTTTTTCTTGCAGAAATGTCTGAAAAGGAAAGCTGACCTGACATACAAAATGCCACTGACAAAATCCTTCTCCAGAACTATGTCTAAATCTGAAATGAGAGGTAGGAGTATGAGGAATTTATTTGGAAATACGTAGGTAACTATCAAGAGAAACAACTGAAAAGGCTTTAAAGAGGTAGCCTCTGTGGGGTGGGGAGAGCAGAGAAGGGGCCAGGGCTGGAAGCTGCTCTTTTTCATAAGTCTTGCATAACTACTTTTCTTATTATGCTGCAATTACAACTAAGAAAAAAAAGATTAAATTTATAAATTCTTTCTCAACAAATGAATTGGAGGCTCACATAATGCTCTGATCCCTGCTTGAGAAAAATCTTCCAATTAAGCTTTCTTCTCTCAAAAATTAAGGTATGTTTTCCATCTCCTTCTTATTGCTCACAGCTATAAGACACTAAGAGGAAGGGACAAAATCTGGCTAAATTGCATTCAAGGTTGCTATCAGAGTCATGTCTTTCTGAATTCCAGATTCTCATTATTTCCCTTTTTTATGTACTTTGCATAGACTTAATTAGAGCTCCTACATTGCAGTGGGGATCCATAACAGGAGGGGTCCTCTCTCCAGAGAAAAAATGATGCTCATTAACAAAAGAGAAATGAATCTCCAAATTAATTTTGTCTTGGGAACCTAGGATTCAAAACCAGCAAGCAGTGGTCCGTCATTTTGCTCTCTTATAGCAGCAAATCAAAATTACCTGAGATGAATCATGTCCCCTAAATCAGGCTGATTTCTAGACCCAGACCACCTGAGATGAATCCTTGCTCTCCTACTTTCCAGGCCTATGACCTTGGGCAGGTTATTTAACCTTTCTTTTTCTCTCACTTTTCATCTCTGTAAAATAGAGATAATACCAATACCTGCCTCATAGTGTTTGTAAGAATTTCTTGAGGGCTTAGAACAGTATCTGCCACAGAATAAGAACTCAATAAATGTTTTTCAAATGGCATTCTTGTTATTATTCTCATTTTGATAGTTTATCCTAGAGAGTAAGAGTCTTTGCCCATGGGCCTGTGGCATGGCAAAACTGTGAAGAGAGATTCATATTGAATTAAAAATTGGATATATTCAAATACTAACTTTGACTCTGCTACTTAGCTGTGCAACTCTGTGCAAGACATTAATTTCCTCATTATACATTGGATCCTGATATCTAGTGTGCAGCATTGACTGGGAAGATCAAAGAAGAGAATGTGTCTGAAATCTGCTCATCTCATTTTTGCTAGGATATATTCCTCAAAGGGACAAAGAGAGCAGGGTCACAGGAAGAATTAAAGCAGTTACCTGAGATGGCTGGAGCTGAACCATCTTCTTTTGCCCTAATGGTACCAATTGCAAGTGATTGGTGGCAGAGCAGTGGGAGCAGAGAAGGCCATTGAATACATGTTCATTACTTAACACACAATTATTGTTGAGCCAGGTGCTGTGCTGGAAGATAAATCAGGTCACTGCCCTCAGTGAGCTCAGTGCAGAGCAGGAAACAAAGACAAACATAATTAGAATACTGTGTTCTAAGTACAAGAATAGAGCTACACAGATGGCTGCACAAAGGAGAGGTGTCTAGGGTGTGGGGAAGCCACTTGGAAGGGAGGTGTATTAGCAATCTATTGCTGTGTAACAAATTATTCCAAAACTTAGTGGCTTAAAACAGCACACTATATTATCACATCATTTCAGTTTGGGTCAGGAATCTGGGCATGGCTTAGCTGGATCCTCTGTTTCATAGTTTCTCCCAAGGCTGCAGTCAAGGTGTTAGTCCAAGTATGCAGTCTCATCTGAAAGCTCTACCAGGGGAAAGACCCATTGCCGAGCTTTGCAGTTGTTGGCGGAATCCACTTCTGTGTGCACTATGGGACCGAGAGCACCAGCTCCTTGCTTTTTTGGCTCAGGTCCTGGCCATGTGGATCTTCCCAACATGGCATCTTGCTTCATCAAAGCACACCTGCCAAGAAGGCAAGAGAGAGAGTGTACTTTCAAGATGCACATGACAATTGTTTGTAACCCTACCATGGTAGTGACATCTCATTACTTTTCCATACTAATAATCACATTACATTTGCCAATGTTTGGCCAGTTACTAGGTTCAGCCCATGCTCAAGGGGAGGGAATTGCACAAGGGCATGAATACAAGGAGGCAGGGGACAGAGGGGGCTTTCTTAGAAATCAATCTTCCCCAAAAGGACTCCTGAGCCGATTCTTGAAGCAGTAAAAGGTGGTCTCAGTCTACATGGGAGAAAGGTAGGAGGTTGTGCAGGAGACAGAACAAGCAAATAAGAAAAAAAGAAAAGGATAAAAAAGGATATATGTTATCTTATTTCTTAAGATGTTATCTTGGAAGAAAAGAACAGAAAAAGGATGTGCTTCAAATAATGGAAGGAAATTAGACAACTGATATAGATATGGGAAGAATAGGGGTGAATTTTCAAGGGAAAAACAAAGACTGCTAGTGTCGCTTGTGGATTGATTTGAAAGCCACACTGCTGATGAGGGCGATTTTCTCAGATTTAGTTTGCGTGGTGAATGGAAAGGAGGTCAGAATGACAGAGGTGGGCATGCGCTGAAGCAAGGATGGCAGTCACAATCTGTTCCTCGGGCTTTTTACTTTTAATTTATTTCTCCAATAAATACACCTCTTCTTTAGACTACACTCTGTGATGGTCATTTAACTAATTAATCGCATAACGCCAGTCATAACACTTCTCTGTGTCTTTGTAGTTTTTAGGGTACCCATATTCTTATAGCCTTGTTGTTTACCTGATGTGCTTGTAAAAAAGGAAAAAAAAAATGATTGCAAAGAATCACAGCCATTATGTTGTGTATTTCAGCCTAGAATATGATATTTTCATTGGTCTTCATTATCCTGGCCAAGACTTAAGTTCTTATAATAAGGAAGAATGATGGGTACTCTCAATTGAACTTGGGGTTCAGCTTGGTCACTCTCCTCTGCTTTGCTGTCCACAGCTATAAAATGGGAATAACAGGACATACTGCCACTATTTTTTCTAGTCAATGTCAGTACTGAGTATGATAATATGATCAACACGGTTTAGAAATTATAAATAGTACATATAATACATTAAAAAGTAATCCATTCCACAAATGGTTATTGAGTGCGTGGCACAAGACACAGTGGAAATGTCTAGGATAGGACCTAGCCCTTATGTCTGAGTGGCTCAACAGTAGTGGGAGAGAAAGACATTTCAACACATCCTTAGAGTACAGTTTCCTAAATGTGATAATAGAGACTTATACAAAGGTATGAAGGCTATTGACAAATTACATCATATTTTAAACATTCATCCTACATTAATGAAGTCACATAACATTTAGCAAATGTTATTGAGCATCTGGGTGTGTGTGTGTGTGTGTGTGCACGCGTGGGTGTGTGGGTGTGTGTGTGTGGTTTTTTGTTTTTTGCTTTTTGCTTTTTTGGGGGACTATACTGTGGTGTTTAACCACATGGACTATGGAGAAAACCTACCTAGGTTCAGGCCTCAGCTGTGATTCTTACAAACTGTGTGCACTTGGGCAAGTTTCTTAACCACGCTGTATCTCATTTTCCTCTTCTGTAAGATGTGGATAGTATCTACCACATAGAGGTATTGTGACAGTTAAACAAGCTGGTATAAGCAAAGCTCTCAGGAAGTCTTGTGTTCATAAACACGAGCACAGCCCTATGCTGGGCCCCAAAGAGGCAACACTGAACAAGAAGAATGTAGTTCATGCCTTCCAGTGACTTGGAGCTCAATGGATGAGTCTCATACTCCATTACACACCAAATCATCTAGTCCAGGAATCTGGAAGTCACCTGAGACAGTCTTCTTCCTCAATTCCATCACTGCACACCCAGCCCTCACAATTCGTCACTGAGTCGGATCACGTACATTTTCCAAAGATCTCATATCTATCCCCTTCTTCCAAACCCCATAACTCCTATATTCATGCAATAACTCAGCTTTCCTCACCTGCACCAGTGTCTTTGGCCCCAATGCCTCCTTCACGATGTTGACTCTGTGTCAATCTGAGCCCCTTTACCCCGACTCAAACACTTATAACCTTCTTTACTATTTCCTGGAACAAATTCAAATTTCTTAACAAGATCCTTCATAGTCTGCTCCTTGCACATCTCACGACTTGCCCAGAGGTGGTGTTACATAGTGATTTATGGACACAGACTCAGGAGCCAGGCAATTAGAATTCAGCTCCAACATTTACAAGTTCTATAATCATGGTCAAATTTAACATATATAAAGTACGCTGGCATAGAGTAAGCATTATGTAAATGTTAGCAGTAATCCTTAGCTGCCTAGTCTTGAGTCTGTCTTTAACTCCTCCATCCTATTACAACTACACAGAATCAACTACTGTTGATTCGCTGCATGCCGTCTTGTCTGCTTATCTCATTCCTTTCTTCAGCCCATGTGTTAGATAGACCCTAGGATGAACCCCAGTGACTCCCACCTGCTGGTGTTCATGCCTTTGTGTAATTCTCTCTCCTTAGGTGCAGGTGAGACCTGTGATTGGCTTCTAACCAAGACAATATGTTAAGGCTATGGGATTCTATTATGCTGATTAAAACTCGGCCTTAGATTAGACTAGAAGCTCTCCTTGCTGGTTTAGCAAAGTAAGAGGTCTTCCGGAGAAGACCACATGACAAAAAACTGTGGGCTACCTATAGGACCCAAGGATGGCCTCTATCTCATAGCCAACAAAACCTGGGGCCCTCTGTCATACAACCACGAGGAAATGAAAGTTGCCAACAACATGAGTGAGCTCAGAAATGCATTCTTCCCCAATCAAGCCTCCAAATGAAAATTCAGCCCTCCTAATGTCTCGGGTATAGCCTTGTGTGACCTTGAACAGAGAACCTGGCTAACCTATGCCCAGACTCCTGATCCACAGAAACTGTGAGATAATAAGTGTTCACACCATTAAGTTTGTGGTAATTTGTAATACACAGTGATAGAAAACTAATACACCCTCAATCCTGTTCTCTTGGTGAATTCCTACTCAAGCCTCTGTTGAAGTGCTACCTCCTCTATGAAATCTTCCCTGATGTTCCCGTGTACAGATAGCATCTTCCTTCTGACACCCCAATGGCACCTTTTTCTCCCTTTCATAACAAAATAGTTGCACTACATTACATTGTTACTGTTTACTAAGCTCTAAGTCCTTAGGATGGGAGCTATATTTTATTCATCTTTGAATTTTCAGTTTCTGAAATATGATGTCAATTTTGCAGGAAAGAGGAAGGAAGAGAATGAAGAAGAGGGGGGAAAAAGGGAAGGAAACCAAGGCAACTAAATGCTCAATAAATGTTTGTTGATAAGTGGATGAATAAACAGTACTTTGATTATTTTCTTCTCTGGTCTATTGAATTCTACTGAGACGCTTTTATTTCTCTGATAGGCATCTCAAATATTGAGGCTATCATCATAATAGATGATGGAATTATCACTGACTGGAACTGCAAGCACAAAAATGAAAATAACTTTGAGAAAAGGATGCCTCACCAAGAAAGATATTTGTATTTACTTGTTTTGTTAAAAGAAAACCTTGGCAGAATAAAATCCAAATAGTAGATGAAGATGTGACGGGGATAATTTTTTCCAGTATGCCAAATACTGGAAATGCATGTTGAAACAGACCAATTGATAACAAACATAGATAAAACTCAACCAGCTTGGGAAAGATCTCTTAACATTTTCAATAGAGACAAACAATAGAACAAGCAGATTCTCACTTCCTTAAACTTTTTATGAAAAAATATTTGTTATTTAATTTCTTTGAAAGAAAAGTAAGACAATTAAATCTTCCTTTTGTAGGAATCTTGTCACGCTGAGATGCATGGTTCCTCATCCTTATTATGTTGCCTTATTGTTTACTATATGTGTTATGTTATATCCAAGAAAAAACAAAAGTAGAAGAGGCCCACTATACGTAAATACATATGTATGTGTATATAAAACCTGGCTGAAGCATAATTTAACCACAGGTAAATTCTGAATTTTTCCTGGTGTCTGCTTTCTGCAGATCAGGGCCACTGTAGGCAGGCAAATGATGAGCAATCCAGCTGGTGGGATGCAATGATAGATGGGTACACAGCCGGTCACCTGCTGCTAACATTCAGTGCAGCAGCTGCCCTACAGTGTTATGTTACTTGCTGAGAGGAATAAGTATTAACTTCTGACAATAACGGCTATTTCAAGTTGCCTGTGTGTCCAGTAACTTTGCAGTTTACCCATAATGTTGCTTGAGGAGACAGTCCATACATCAGACATGTAATGCCCCATGCCTGGCACTGAGTAGGGGTATAGTAATATTAGTTGAATATAAGTCTGAATTGCCGCTCTAAAATTGCTCCTCGTCTCTGGGAACTGAATGCCTGTGATTAGAATTGGAGTTACCGGTACTTGTGTTAATTTGGATGGTACTCTGGCCGGGTAGGCCAAAAGTTGAAAATTTAAGGGTGCCACCAGAGACCTCATAGGGAACTGATTCTTTTAAACTTAGACTTGTACAATGCAAAAAAAAAAAAAAAAAAAAAAAAAGAATAAAAACATTGGGTTTGATTGTGATCTTTTGTGTTTAAGAGGAAAAAAAAAAAGCCAGTGATTTGGTGGGGAAAACAACACACTCAATTAGTTGGTTCAATCAACAGCCAGTGAACTGTGTTGCTCTAAGCTTTGTATAGCCTGGAAACCTTTCATCTTGGGCCACCTTGTGTTTGCTCCATAAGAATAAGGATTATCTAAATTTCCCATTCCTGCTTAACAAATTATCACAAACTTAGCAGCTTTAAGCAAAGTACATTTATCCTAAGAACTTCAAAATGGGCCAAAGTCAAGTTGTTTACAGGGCTGGTTCCTTCCAGAAACTCTGAGGAGAAAACTGGTTTCCTGGCTTCTTTTAGCTTCTGATGGCTACCTGTAATCTGTGGCTTCTGGATCGTTCTTCCAGCTTCAACACGGCATCCAATCTCTTCTGCTTGTATCACACGGCCTCCTGCTCTGATAGGACCCTTGATTGTACCAGGCCCACCCAGTTAATTCAGGATAACCTCTTACACCTCAAGATGCTTGACTTAATCACACCTTCGAGATCACTTTTGTCCTATCAGGTGGCATATTCCCAGGTTCTAGGGATTAGCACATGGACCTCTCGAAGGATCATTGTCCAACCTACCTCAAAGATGTAGCCACAAATCTAATTGATAGAATACTGAAAGTTCAATAAGACAATCCAAATTTAGGATCAAAACCAAACCTTGGACTAACAAATGCCCTTTTAAGTATAAATAAGGCATGTTGCTTTGCGTCTTTAAGCCAGCAGTTCCTCCCCCTATTTTCCTTCCATAGGACAAGGCTGCCCACCTGAACTTCTCATCAATAAAGATTGCTCACTTCCTACCAGCTCAGAATCCCATAGCTGAGAACCACTGATTTTAGCCCTTGAGAAGTCCACAGGGTAAGCTGGAATGAGGAACTTCCTAACTTTGTAAGAATTCTTTCCTGGACTCCTCTGTGTCCCCTGGTGACCGAGTACACAAATTTATTTCCAACTGTGCTTAACAAACTCAGAGGGAATTTACTCACCTTTATTAGCATAAAAATGTCCTCACATCATGCTTTCCCCTAACTGGCTTCATTTTCTTTCTCAAGCTCAGCCAACGCAAAACAAAATCAGCTCCTGGGTTTTTACATCCTGTGACTTGTACTTATCAGGCCTATTGCTGCCAGTGGGTGGGTGAAAATTGGGAGCGAGAGGATAGTGGGCTGGGCTGAGCCTGACTCATTCCTCCTAGTTTATTTGGCTCCTGATGTCAAAGACCAGTATTCTATTTCCTATATTAGATAGGGGCAGAGCTGCCAGCTGGGAACAGCTTGCCCTCTGCCCCTGCAATAAAGCCAAGCAAAGTTTGACTTGCCAATTTTGTGCCCCATCAGAATATCCATGGGCAGAGACTTTCTCTACTTAATTAGAATCTATCTTAGTGGGCCCGCTAGGCCATGGGAGCCCAAAGATGCTCCTACACAGCAGTTTTCTTTCTTTCTTCTTCTGGTCTGGCACTTGCCTTGTCAACAGGTGTGATCAACAGTAAGGAAATACACAGTGCCAGTGCTCCCATTCTGGTCCAGGATGAAAACTTGCTACCAAAAAGATGGCACTCACAGCATTAGGCAGGCTGCCATGAAATCGTCCTTCCTTGGCACTGGTGCCCATGGTGAGCATCTAGGCAACTTTTGATTGGGCACCATGCCCTCCAAACAGATGGGCATGAATGTAGGCAGGCAAGAGACCATTTATTTATATCAACTGTATTTGCTGAGGGCAGGGTTCCCAGCTGGGAACATCAAAACAGCTCTTTGTCCTAGCCGTCTGCAGCTCTGATGGAGGTGAGGCAGCCTTGCAAATTCAGCTGGATTAATTTTGAAAAATAAGAACAATGTTTCTATGGACACTGGGGGACATTTTTGGCTCTCTTGAATGGTTCAGAGCACAGAGCAGGCTGAGCCCAAGTCATTTTAATAAAATCTCCCATCCCTTTTGGATTTGGTGGTAGAGAGCCAAGAAAGCTTTCCAAATCAGGCCAAATTTAGGTGAACAGAGTTAAGCCCCACATGGAAGCCAGCTTTGTGAGTCCTTTCACACACAATGGCAGTGGCTTCCAGAAAAAATTAAGCTGAAGTCACCCAAACGCGGGTGCTACAAACGGCCTTCTGGTTGATCTCCCCACTGCACTGTTTTTCTAAACAACCGTTGACCTTCCTATTGTTCCTCCTGTAAATGATGAATGAGATCAAATGTAAGCTAAAAACGTAAGGGTAACATTAGGGCCAACTTCCATGAGAGATTCAGTTGCCTTTAAGGGTAAATAGATAAATTTTAAAAGAAAGAATTATTATCTGCATTTAGACATCTGAGCAATTGTTGAGGTCTCTGAAGAGTCCAGCTTTATTAGTAGTGTTAATGGCATTCTTTGCAAATGCTAAATAAGACAATGGATAAAGATGTGTGACTGGAGATCCCTCCCAATTCCTAGTCATTTTCTTTTCTTGATGCCAATTTTTTATAACGATCCTGGAGACAGGTGATGGGATGGACCTGTTACTACCATGGTCTTTAACGTGAACAGCTGCAGGCAAGAACAGACTGAGATCAGCAACACCACTGCAGTGGTTGGAAGGCAGTGTAACACAACGGGAGCTGATGGAGGTGACAAAAAGTTATAATCAGAAGCATCATCTTTCTATAGCATAGATTTTGTTGATCGTCATTTTTTTGGTTGAAAGGATCTGAAAAGGGAAACTCAGAGATATTCAAATCTCCACCGAGTTAAAACCTTTAATTAATAGCACATAACAAGCAATAGTATGGATCAGGTGCTCAATGATTGCATTTATTAAAGAAGAGCAATTGATTCCATGTTGTGGCCATGGCTCTTTCTGGGGTTTCCTACTAAGTGTGATCAAACCAGAAGGACTATAGATTATTAAATCCAAATCAATATTTTTGCTGGCAAAAGCAAAGCATTCAATGAGAGGGAGGACAAAGTATCCTATTTTCAAAAGATCTCAGTTTCATGTATTATTGATGCAAAGATGATCAGATAAAAACTGGAACTTGGCAAGCTGTCAAATAAAAAATGCAGAGTGAATCAAAAATTTATAAAATAGTATTGAGTTATTACAATTCCATTATAGACACCAGTAATCATTTTTACTGAAACAAACCTCTTCTGTGACTGTACAGCTGGGATGTTAGGGTATGAGGATTTAGGACTCGACCTCATTTGGAGGGGAGAATACCACAAAATTAAAAATTAAATATGAATAGTAAATGATTTAGTCATAGTTCAGTAGCAGATTGAATAAAAAACAATAGAGTTAAAAAATAATGGCAGGATTTTCTTTCTTGGGCTACATTTTGCTGACTTCCTTGAAAAATTACTGGCATTAGATTCAGAGCAGGAGGAACTGCTTTACAGAATCTGTAAACTTAATTTATGCATGTGCCAAGCACATGCAAAATGCAAGACACTGGGAGGGGGGAATGATTTGTGAGATATTTTGTCAATTATGGATTTTCTTTTATAGGGAAAAAAAAATCCCAATTCTATAGTTTTATAAGCTACTTCATTTTATGTAGGAGATTTCTCCCTCCCTTTTTGGGATTGAAGCTCTGACAAGGCCAGAAATATATTCAAGAATGGAAAGATGGCTGTCACCATTCCTAAATATTCTGAAGGTAATTGCCAACCAAAGTTAGAGCATCTTGACATAAAACATTCCTTCCGCTTGCAAGCCGATTTGTCCATCCAGAATCAAATAAATAGCTATAATTATAAAATCGCACATACTGATACCTAGTCAGAATTAGGAAAATGACCCTGAGGACATGTGACAGGGAAGCCTGCTTTCTGTCCTTGGCTTTTCCTCAGTGCCTGGGCAGAGCACAAAGATGGTCTCTTCAACTAAAAATGACTCCAAAGCAGGATAAGTATAGAAAACAACCAGAAGAATCAGCCCTGGGTTCTCCTGCTTGAAGGCTAAATCTGAAAATTGACATTATTATAATGATTTAAACATAAAATAGCTTTATCTTTAAGAAACAGAATTGAATCTATGTAAATGGACTTTAATCAAGAGGCTAAAGGGGGAGGTCTCCTTGTGGTTCAGTGGTTAGCAAACCTGACTAGCATCCATGAGGACACGGGTTCGATCCCTGGCCTCATTCAGTAGGTTAAGGATCCAGTGTTGCTGAGGTGTGGTGGTCACAGATGCTGCTGGGATCCCGCATTGCTGTGGCTCTGGCACAGGCCAGCGGCTGCAGCTCCAATTAGACCCCCTAGCCTGAGAACCTCCATATACCTGGAGTACAGCCCTAAAAAGACAAAAAGACCAAAAAAAAAAAAAAAGAAAAAAAAAAAAAAGCCAAAGGGAGAAAATGCTTTATTTCATCAGACCCAGAGCCAAACTACCCCACACCATAAGCCATTCTATTCTATTGGGGATGGGAGAGTGTGGTCAACATTAATTGGATTTTGACAGGCAAAACCTTCATGTGAATTACGTATTTGCCCATTAGCTTTCATATTACACACTGAACACCTCACCTAAAGTGCTGATGCCAAGAAAACCTGCAGATTTCATCAATGCCTATGCATGAAAGAGCACAAAAAAACTTAGATTCTCTATCATGACCTATGAATTATGTTGAATCATTATTTTTGACCTGATGTTTCATTTAGGTCACATGGCTGCTTTCAAAGAACACTGGAAGAAATGAAAAAGCCAGAGGAATTTTCATTTCTCACCTAGAACCAACTTTATAAAGTTCCCATGACACTTGCGTATGTCTTGGGTAACTGGTTATACACTCCGTAGTGTTCATCTTCCCAAGATTAGGGTTAATGATGCAGTGTTGGCCTTCCTGGTCACTAGATGAAGAATCAGCATAAACTAGATTAGGACTAGAGACACCTCCAGTGAGAAAACAAACATGTTGTTTGAAATAGGCCTGTTGTGTGTTGTGTGTTGTGTGCCCTACCTCACCACAGTCCAGGCCGGAAAACAGAAACAAGACCAAGTATTTCACAGAAGGGAGGGAGTTGGTTACATGGGTGTAGTATGGGCACAGGCCCTTTTGGACAAAGTATAAATAAAAATCTCTGGGGTGAAATACTTTCAAACTAGAACACGGGAGTTTGATCGGCTTAGCCAAAAAAACCAAAAACTCTGGTCCAGCATGCATTTCGGCCATTTGAATTGCCTGACTCACTTCTGTTGGGAGGCATAAAAATCTCTCTTCATTTCCTATTGTCAATTGCAACATGGAGTAGCTGAAAATTGTTCAAGCAATTACTGTGTTTCACCAACCGGGTGCCTTTGGCCATAAGGGCATAAGGGGCCTTTGGGGTTTGCAATAGCTCCACTGTCATTTTCCTTCATTGGCTGATCCCGGTACAAATTACTGATGGCTCTGAGAGTGTGTCCTCTCGCTCACTGGAAGGGAAGTCACGTTCCTGCAGAAATGCTTCACTTTTAGATGCATCGTGATGAGGGGAGTAGAAGGTGGTGGTGGTAGGAGACAATAGGGACAGAGGAGATGGCTCCCCACCAGTGCCAATCAGGCCACCGCTGAGTCCTGTTGGTTCTGCCTCCTAATTATCTCTCAAATTCATCCCCTTCTTTATTCCCATGAATTTTTCCACTATGTCCCTTCAGGCCATTTCACTCCTCAGCTTAGATATCACAACAACTTTCTAACTGGTTCCTCTGCCTTCCACCCAGCCTTCTCCTAACCGTAATTCTCATAGCAGTGGTTCTCAGCCAGGGGTGAACTGCAGGCAGCAGCAGCAGGCATTTGGAAATGTGGGAGAGTATTTTGGGGTTGTCATGATAATATGCGGTGGGGGAAACACGCTAGCATTAAGGGGGCAGGAACCAAGGACACTGAAATACCTAGTGTATTCATTTTCTGTTGCTGTGGTAATGAAATACCACAAACTTAGCAGCTTAAAACAAAACCCATTTATTATCTCACAGTTCTGTAGGTCAGAAGTCTGACAAAAGACTAAAGGCCTAAAGCCAAGGTTTTAGTAGGGCCCTGGAGAGCTGGGGGGACCCCTGTCCAAGCACAGTCAGGTTGTTGGCAGAATTCAGACCCATGGGATTGTAGGACTGAAGCTCCAGTTTCCTTGCTGGCTCTCAGCAGGGAGCATTCAAATCTTCCAAGCGTCTCCCACATGACTTGGCTCATGCCCCCCTTCATCTTCAAAGCAGATAATGAAGGGTTGAATTCTTCTTACACCTTATGTTTTCTGCCTTTTCTTCTGCCACATCCTTCTCTGACTTTTGATTTCCTCTCCATTTTTAAGGGCCCATGTGATTAAATCAGGTCCACCCAATCTAAGTAATCAAGGACAACCTCCCAGGTGGAAGGTCCCATCTTACAAAGTCCCTTTTGCCATGTAATATAACATATTCACAGATTCTAGGAATTTGAACATGGACACCCTTGGGGATCCATCGACCTGCCAACCACACCTGGAATGATCTGCACAACAGAGAATTGTCCCACCCAAAATGCCAATGGCAGCCTCATTGAGAAATATGATGTCGGCGATCTTTCTAAGATGCAAATCTGACTTATCTTCCTCGCCTTAAAATCCTTCAGGGGATCTTCATTGCCTTCAAGATAAAACCCAAGGCAGGAATTCCCTATAGTGCAGCAGGTTAAGGATCCAAGGTTGTCACTGCTGTGGCTTGGGTCACTGCTGTGGCATGGGTTCAATTCCTGGCCCAGGAACTTCTGCATGCCACTGGCTCGGCCAAAAAGAGAAAAAAAAAATAAAGATAAAATCCAAGGCAAAGTCTTAGTATTCTTAAAAGAAAGAGATTTAAGAGCTATCATTTCTTTAAGCCTCTAGCTCATTTGTTACTATTCTGCCTCTGCCTCTTAGCTCAACCACACTAAATGATTTTCTGACCATCTTGGGTGGTCTCTTACCTCTCTCTCTCTTTTTTTTTTTTTTTTTTTTTTTTTTTTTTTTTTTTTTTGTCTTTCTGCTATTTCTTGGGCCGCTCCCATGGCATATGGAGGTTCCCAGGCTAGGGGTCGAATCGGAGCTGCAGCCACCGGCCTACGCCAGAGCCACAGCAACGCAGGATCCGAGCCGCGTCTGCAACCTACACCACAGCTCATGGCAACGCCGAATCGTTAACCCACTGAGCAAGGGCAGGGAGCGAACCCGCAACCTCATGGTTCCTGGTTGGATTCGTTAACCACTGCGCCACGACGGGAACTCCTTACCTCTCTTTCTTTACGAAGACCCTTTCCTCCCCCTGAGCACTCTTTCCACACTTACCTCCCTTAACCTAACTCCGTCTCAATTTTCAGGTCTTTCCTTAGATCTTACTTCCTCACGAAAGCCTGTCTTTACCCTTCGGGTCTGAGTTAGGCACCTCTCCTACATGCTCCCAGAGTGGCTGCATGCCCACCCACACCATTCGCTACACTGTTTTGTGACTTCTTGCCTGTTTGCTGGGTCCCCCACAAGCTCTAAGCTCTAAGAAGACACTGATGACATCTTTTTCACCACTGCATCCACAGGACCCAGCTCACACCTGTTTCACACTTACAGTCTCAGCAGCATTTTATCTAAACTTTACGTCTGCATGAAGTTGGGCGTATTATTATTAAATCAGCATTACAGAGGAGGAAACTAACTCAAACAGGATAAATAATCACAAAAGCATGTGGCCCACTGATGACAAAGCTAAGAACCTAGTCTAGTTTCTGATTCTCAAGCCAATACTATGATTATTTTCCTGAACCAACAAATAGCATCTTCTGGTTTATAAGGCATTATGTTGTAGAATCCTCATAACCTCATATAAGATAAAAATGTTGACCCCTTTTGTTAAACATGAGGACAGAGACTCATCAATGTTAAGTGACCAAGATCACACAGTTTATGTGGAAAATGCAGAGCTAGAAATCCAGATATTCCATTCCTCTCGTTTTAATCACTTCACCTATGAACTAGGAAGACGGCAGAACCTGGAGAGTAGAAGAAACCATCCTGGAACTTTATTATCAACTTTTTCAACTCATCATCTCTCCCCTCCCTGCTCACATGTAAAGAACTTAAACTAGTGAAAAAACTGTTTCGATGAAAAGGGAACTGCTCTATTCATGAATCATTTGTATATTATGCATGTGACGAAAAGAAAGAGAAATATATTATGTGAATTTTACCTCCAAAAAGATGATGGTTGATGAATGATGGCAATTACCTTAAGAACAAATATTGGTTATCTCGGTGATCAGAACAGCCCCGTGGTATAAAATCTAACCTATGGTAGAAACGGCTGTCACCATAATGGACTAGTCCGGACTCTTCTGCTTCTTTTTCAGCCAGCCTCCAAGACAGCCTCCCTTTGCCTTCATCTTTGGTAACACATCCTTGTATAATCCCTCCCCATATTGAATCATGGCTGACCTACAGCAGCAACAGAATACTGAAGAAGTGACCACGTGCGACTTTCAAGGCTGAGTCATAACGGACATCTGCATCCTCCACTTGGGTCCCCTGGATTGCCTATTCTAGGGGAAGCCCTTCATCATCATAAGAGCACAAGCAGCCCTGTGGAGAGGTCTGCGTGAAGAGGAACCGTAATCTCCTATAAAGAGCCAGTATCTATGTACTACCATGTGACCAAGCCACTTTGGAAAAGCTCTTCCAGCCCCAGTTGAGCCTTCAGGTGATTGCAGCTCCAACCTTCTTCCTATCCATAATCTCACAGGAGTGGTTCTCAGCCAGGGGTGAACTGCCCTCAGCAGCAGCAGGCATTTGGAAATGTATGAGAGTGTTTTGTGGTTGTCATGATAATGGGGGGGGAGGGGCATGCTAGTCTTAAGGGGGAAGGAACTAAGGACCTAGAAAATGAGAGAGAGAAATGATAATAACTAATGATAATAGACACCATCTATCAAGCACATGTCAGACACATGAGGTTTCTGGATGTCATGTAATTTTCCTCATCTCACAGAGCTGATAAGTGTGACAGCTAAGGCCACACCTGGATCTATCCATCACCTAAGTCCAAGTTCTTAATCATTATGTAAAACACCAGAGAAGGGATCACACAAACCTGGGATTTATCCTGAGCCTTATCCAAGTTTCCACTTAGTGCCTAAGCTAAAGAGAGGCAAAGCAAGCTGAACACAGCTCAGGAGTCATTGTCCTGTAGATTCTGTATCTAGCTAGACCTCAACTCAGTACTCCTCTGAGATCTGCCTGAAAGAACTGAACTCCAGCCCACACCTGATTCTCTTGTCTATGAAACAAAGCAAAACCCAAAACAAAGGTTTTCAGAATGTTGTTATACCAAAATATCTATTTTCATTGTCCTCAGAAATAAGCTTTGCTAAACCAGTACCATATCTGGGTGGCTCTCAGAGGAAGTTGTAGAAAAGAAGAAAAACCATGAGACTCATTCTGGCTGGGAGTAAGCCACATTGGAACAGAAGATTTTGGAGGCATGTCCTCACTGGAGACAAGTGAGGCCAACCCACAGTTGAGGACCATACCTCTGTCACATCAACTGTGTCTTAGAGAAGGCTTACCATCTCATGATATCTTTATCTGAAAAAATGAGCATGAGGCATATATCTCACAGTTATTGTGAAGATCAATTGAGGTACCATTTGTGGAAACACCCAGCAGAGTACTTGCTAAATGTTGCCGGAATTTTCTTTTCATCAAGAAGGATTTGTTTTGTTCTGTGTCTCAGTGCATGAGACTTCTCTCCTCAAGGAGGTTATAAGTTGTTTATGATTGAGACACTCTCTTTTTCCTGTTCTGTACTCCACACATCACTTATGAGCAGGTAGTGCTTGATGTGCTAATGTGGTGGGCTGTGCTGGGCTCCACAGGGATCATGTTAAACAAGCCAGCAGGCAACATGCTTTCTGGAACGGTGCAATATGCCTGCTTCTAAACCAGACAGCAATAATATGGATGAACACTTCAAAAGTTGGACAGACAGATATCCAAGCTCATAGGCTCAGTGACTTTAAGAAACAAGCCTATGGATACATATAAATATTTTAATCCTACAAGTCAAAAATAGTGTCAATGGGTATAGGAGGCCTGTTAACAGGATCTACTCCTCCACTATCTGATCTAGGCAACCATACCCTCTTTATGGCCCTTTTGACAAGGAAGTCCAAGATGGCCACATTTCAAACCATGTGACCCAATCACCCTACTCAGCTGCACAGCTGGGTGGACCAGGGCTTGCGTCTTAAGATACAACTAGGCACAGACTGAATAACTGAGCCAATCAGATTCTTTTCCTTGGATACCTGTCTTAGTCCATTTCAGCTGTTGTAACAAAACACCATAGACCTACTGATGTAGAAATATTTATTACTCACAGTTCAGGAGCCCAAGTAGTCCAAGATCAAGGTTCTGGAAGATTCTTGTCTGATGAGAGCCCCCTTCCTCACTGATAGCCATCTCCTCACTGTGACCCTGTATGGAGGAGGGAATAATAATAATAATAATATTAATAATATTAATAAGGGCACTAATCCTATCATGAGAACTCCACCTCTGAGACTTCATCACCTCCCAAGGGCCCCCACCTCCTATACCATCACAATGAGTAGTAAGATTTCAGCATGTGAATTTGAGAAGGAACATAAGCATCCAGTCTCTAGCAGAACGTGAACTTAGAAATACTGAGAGAATAAGGCAGTGCCCATTGGCGTTAAAACTGAAAGAGTACTGTTAGGAGGGAGATTACAGTCAGAAATAAAGACTGCAGTCAGATGGCCCATATTCATGTGCCAGCTCTGTTAGTTCCTACCTGTGTGATCTTGGGCCAGGTACTTTACCTCCCTGAATCTCAGAGTCTTCATCTGTAAAAGGCGGATGATCATAGAACCTGACTTTGCATGATCATAGCATAGAGATTCAAAGAGTATATGACTATGGAAAGGATCTGGAATGACAGCTGACATATAGCTAGTGCCATGCAAGTGATAGCTAGTATTACCAGGTAGACTCCAAGATAAAGGCAATCCCACGCTTTGTGCAAATCATTATGAGAAAACAGAGACTATGGCTAATACTGAGGGAGAATGGGGCATATGCAAGGAGAAGCCATGAGTCACAAAGACCTCTTAGCTCATGAGAGAGATACAAGTCATCTTGAAGATGACTTGCTTCATTTTCCTTAAAATAAACTCCCTGGAGGATGGGTCAACTTGACTATTCTCCAAGCTGAGCAACCTAAAGAACCTAAAACTTGGTTCAAGAAGGACCTTGAATAAGCAGAAGCATTGTGTCTTTATTGCCAGGAAGTTCACAAAGGCTTTGATGGAAATAACATATCCCAGTAAAGAAAAAAAATGAGGCTCTGAAAAAACCCATCAGTATGCCCCTTACGTTATCATGAATTTCTGGTGCAAGCCCCCAGTTGGCACATAGGAGATTTCTATATCTCGCCAAGTGATAACCCTTATCAAAGAGACAGAGTCTGAAGCAAAGAATGCCTTGCAGTCCCGATAAGCTCCAAGGCGCTGGGCCAGGGTAATGGACCATAGGCGATGGAGCGGAGGTCTGCCAACCTCAATAATACAACATTGTTGCTGCATTGGAAAATGCTTTAATTTACATTTTCAAGTGCAAAATATTTTCCCCTCATGCTTTGGCTAAATTAGGTAGTTAAAGTCTGTGAAGTGGCAGTAATTGGAAACAATGGATTTTATATTGACATTTATTATTTTAGTGGAATCTATTTTACATTTACATCAAACATCCAAGGACCCTGAAGAAGTTTCTTTTGCTACTGCATTGCCATTTAATCCTAATAATGCACTTCGAATCCCCAAGTCTTGATTATAATTACATCTTTTCAGATAGAGTAAGAGATGGGACTGAGATAAACCTTAATGGCAATTGCACCCCCGTGCTTTCCTTCCCTTTTGTTGAACTTTCAATTTCATAAGCTGATAATTCGCTCAATATATTTTTACCCTAATTTTTTACAGTTTCCTGTTGTTTTCTAATTATTTTTATATTTTGACCTTATGTCATCAAAAGGCTACTTAAGAGCAAAGATCATGGTTTATAACCTCATAGCACTTGCTTTGAATCCAAGCATGTAATAAGAATTAATAAACATTTTATTGACTATTCAAAATACTTTAGTGTTATCTTACAGGCAATGAGAAGCAGACCATAGGGGAGGCAGATGGAAGGACCAAACTCCAGTTTGGTACAAGGAAAGACTCATAGAGCTGCTCAAGTTGGTTTAGGCTGACTGCAAAAGTGGTGAGTCCTCCATTCCAGTGGTGTTCAAACAGAAATTCAGTGACCACTTGATACTGAGGAAACCAGCCAGGAATTAAAAGGTTTTGAGTAAAAAAAAAACAATTGGATCAGACCTCTAGCTCCATACCTTAAAACTGTGCAACAATAGCCAAGTTACTTACCACTGTAAGCCTCCCTTTCCTCATCTTTGGGTGGGATAAATAGTCTACCTCTTATGAAAAGTGAGGAAACACATGCATAGAATGAACCAGATGTCCTGAGGGTCCCCTAAATATTCAGTGGTTCTTTCTCCCTTAAAACAGCCCATATTTTTCATGGTTGGGAAAGGTCAAAAAGTACCACTTCATTATTGACTGACAATTAGAGAGAGACTGAGAAAGGTTTTAAAATAGGTCAAAGACGGCCATTAGAAATAAACATAGATTGCATACCCTCCAAATCACAAGAGAAACTGAAAGCAACTAAGAACAAAGGAAAAAGAAGAAAATCTAAGATAACAGAAACTATGAAGTAAAATAATACAACAAAAATAACATATTTATTAATGCAGATGAAAGCATTAGTAAAGCCTTTACATACTTTATCTCCTTCAGTTTCCACCTGTCCTAGAGGATGGCATGATCGTTATGCCCATTTTACAGGTGAGAAAACCATGGCTTAGGAAAGTAGAAAATTCCTCAATCTACCCAAATTTGAACAAGGGCAGCCTAACTAATGGCATCATCCTAAATATTATGCCACCCTGCAGGAGCAAAAGAAGGATGCATATATCCAGATGTCTAAATATGCTCACAGATTTATACTGGTAAGAAAGAATGGGTCATAAATACATGAAAATGTTAAATAGTATTTATTTATAGGTAATGCATTTATGAGCAATCTTAATTTTCTTTTTTACCGTTGTCTGTACCTTCTGAAATTTTCTGCAGTGAGCATATATTTTTATCGTCAGGGGAAAGGCTGTAAAATTTACAATAGATTGTTCCTTTTCTTGTTATACTAGGAAGCCTTAAGTCATGGTATAAAATTCTTGAGATTTTCATGGGATTTATGCTTCCTGAGGGAAAATGTTTCCAAAGTGTTCTCATTATTTCTTCCAGTGGAGCCAGAATTAAAGCTAGTAGATGAAATGGTTTGTTTTGTTGTCTCTAGTATACGGATTTCAAAACAAAAAAAGAAGGTTTTAAGTCAGAGGAAAATTAAATAATCTCTCATCCTATGTTATATTTTGATTCAGAGTAAAAATTTTAAAATACAGTTGTCAAAGTTCTACAACGAAGTTTGAAGCACTGGTGTAAAGCCTGTCTCATCTGAGGAGTTCTAAGAGAACCTCCAGGAGTTCCCTGGTGACCTGGCAGGTTAAAAATCCAGTGTTGTCACTGCTGTGGCTTAGGTCACTGCCTTGGTGTGGGTTCGATACATAGCTTGGGAACTTCCACATGACCAGCATGGCCAAAAAAATAAGAGAACCTGGAGTTCCTGTCGTGGCTCAGTGGTTAATGAATCTGACTAGGAACCATGAGGTTGCGGGTTTGATCCCTGGCCTCGCTCAGTGGGTTAAGGATCCCACGTTGCCATGAGCTGTGGTGTAGGTCGCAGACATGGCTTGGATCTGGAGTGGCTGTGACTCTGGCATTGGCTGGCAGCAACAGCTCCTATTAGACCCCTAGCCTGGGAATCTCCACATGCCATGGGTGTGGCCCTAGAAAAGACAAAAAGACCAAAAATAAATAAATAAATAAATAAATAAATAAATAAAATAAGAGAACCCCCCACATCCAGGGAAAGGCCCCACCCAAAAGGCAGCATGTGTGAATGCATATCTATACACTAATCACCTGTTCACAGAGCAACACACTCTTCCTCAAAGTATTTCCATTCCATCAAACCACATAAATTACCAGAAAGCCTCCTAGCATTGAGTCCAGCCCTTCTTTTGCAGCGAGGAAGCTGAAAGCCATAGGGCTATGTCACTTTGCTTCTAGCCTCACCTCCTTAGACCAAGACGTAGCTATCCCTTATTGGGATTCTTCCTTATTGATCTGAGTGCACCTACCTGAGCCTTGCTCATATCCACTTACCACCATGCTGATCACCCAACTCCCCCACTCGTGCCTTCTTACCATTCTTAACATAAACAATGTTCTTACCCTGTTCGACAAGGTCCCCCCTAACCTGACCCAGCCCACTCACATTATCTAAATCACCTCTTCAGTTCTCTAAATTACACCTGCACCCTTCTATTTCCCAGTCTTGCCATTCTACCACTCACCAAAGGATCATCACACATGCTCTCTCCCTCCATCTGCTCTTCCCCTAAATAATTTCCACTCAGAAGCCTTCCCAGATGCTAGTCCAAGTCAGATCCCTTTCACCTATCATTTATGTGTCCTTTGCTAGCACTCATCACAGGTGTAGCTTTACATTTCTATGTCTGTTTTCTCCCACGAGGTTGTAAATCTCAAGAGGCAGAGCTATGTCGTTTTCATCCACCTCTAGCCCCATGCCTGGCATGTTTTAGGGCTCTATCAACATTTGCTGGATGAATAGCACACAGTGAGTCTAGGACAGAGCAGGCTCAGTGCTTCAACCCACACTATTTCTTTTATACCCTTGGGGACAGAAAAAGAATCCCTGAATCCCTGGAATCCCAGGAATCTGTCTACTCTACATTGTCTAAAGTAGCTTATTCCTCTCCCATCTTAGAAATGTGGTTTTAGAAGCAGTTGGGGAATTAGATGTCATCCAATCCAATAGTCTCATTTTATAACCAAAGAAACAGGGGCCTGGAGAGTTTACATGCTTTTCTCAAGGGCACACAACCAAGAGTGACAGGCTCAGAACCCAAATCTAGGAATCCAGTATTGTTTTCTATAGAACCCATTATCTCTTCCATGTAAGGCTACCTTTAACCATCAGTCATATCCAAATTCTTTTTTTTCCTCCAGGACTTAAACTGCCAGACCTGGTCCCTCTGACTTCTCTCAAAGTCTACTCTCCACCCTTAATCCCAAGTCCCAATTGACTTCCTTCATTTTACTTAGACTTGCAAAACTACTTGCTTGTGTTTGCCTCAACATATTTCCCTGACATTCCGAACTCTCAATAAATCAACCAGTGACACAACTGCATTCAATCCCTCTTGTAACTTCAGAACTAAGCTGAGTACCACAGGTAATCCAGGAAAAACACAAGTGTCCTTATGACCGTTAAGAAACAGAAAAGCTACTTAAGAAACTAGGGTTTGCACACCTCACAGTACTGGGGTGGGGGAAGAATAATGATAGTAATCAAGCTTTTAAATATAGACTCCAAGTGCTACAAAAATTCAGCTGAAGAGAGATGGAAGATAGAAGATGATTTTGATCTTGAAAGGAAGGGAAGAATTTGGACTTGCAGAGAAGAGAGAGAAAAAGCAACTCATCATCTTCCAACAAAAGGATGATGCCTCAGAAAACCTCATCAACAAGTTCTGTAAAAATCAATCAAATGAAGAGCAGAGCCAGGTAAGAAAAGTAAGTGTCTAAGGTCTTTTCCAAACGCCACAGGGACAACTGACAGTCAAGTTAGGGAGGCATGGAAGACAGTATGACTCTCTGATTCTGCCATGACCTCTCCATCATCATCTTTCCCAGGTGTCAGTATTAATATTTAATAATGGTGTTGACCATTACTGAACTCTAACTATATATAGCATGCATTGTGTAAAGTGCTTTGTATATATTGTCCCATTTATTCTCACTTCATTCTTCCCAAATTCCAATAAGAATAGGTGTGTTATTATATTTACTTTTTTATGAGGAAACTGAGGCTTTGGCAGAGTAAATAACTTGCCAAAGAAGACGATGTGGTTAGACTACATAAAGACTATGTGGCTGGACTACATAAAGCCAGTCAAACTCTGACCTCAGAGCCTGGGAAAAAGTAAAA
This sequence comes from Sus scrofa, assembly GCF_054392235.1. NCBI lineage: Eukaryota > Metazoa > Chordata > Mammalia > Artiodactyla > Suidae > Sus > Sus scrofa. Next base: position 93,067,938 of record NC_139387.1, on the reverse strand, counting down.
ACAACTGAAACATTTCTGATGCCATTTTAGAAAACCTAAATAACAGCACAGAGCGTGAACTAAGACCATCCATTCCACCTATTATTTCTAGATAATTATAGATAAATTTTCCTGAGCTGTGCAGGAATAGAGAGATGCAAAAGGGTCAGTTCCCACAACTTTAAGGTATTAGAATTTCATTAGTTTAAAATCACTGTCATAACTAAGAGAGAGAAAAACTATATGTATCTGAACTGGCAGTCCCAAAACTACATGAATTCCTCTCCATTCTTCCACCGGCACTGTATTGTTCCCTCCTGATGTTAATAAGAGCATTTTTAATATACTCATTGCATGTAACAGAGATAGAGGATGTAAACTGAAGCACTGAAGGAAAGAAGAAAGGGAGGAAGGGAGGAGGAGAGAGGAAGGAAAGGGGGAAGGAGGAATTCTGAAAAACTGTCTTCCGTTATTATCAAATGATGTTAGCCAATGCCTCTATCTTCCCTCCATCTCAGGTAATGTGTGTTGACAACAGTGACACCTCCTGGCAAGAACAAACTTGATCTCCTGCAGGATTTCATTTTGCTCACTCACTGGAAATTACTCTTTTGACTCTTGTTGCCTCCAGGTGTAATTTTCCTTTCCTTCTCTGTAAAAGTGTACACTGACATGGCCCATCCTCAACCTCGTAAACTCAATAACTCCGTGCTGATCTGACCACAGAACTCCACTATGCAGAGCCCCCGAGTTTCATCCTGAACACGTCAGCATGATGAGCCCAGAGACCCAATTCACAGTCTTCCTACTTACAGCTACATTAAATATAAATAAAGCAAACTAAATACCAGCTACTGAAAAATAGTTCAATTAAATCCTACAATGAGAGTGCCTCTTGATTTTAATGTGTTTAATCCCCTGGGAAACATGGCTGGAGTATGCCTTTCTTTTCTTGTAGAATGCTTTTTCGGTCTCAGATGTGTGTAAACCATACAGCCACCAAAAAGATTTGGTATTATTGTTCACCAAGAACAGTAAAAGATTTGTTTAGTGAGTTTGAAATGTATTGTTTCATCTCATTTGCAGAACATTCTAGGGTGTGATTCCTATGGTTCCTCAGCTGGAGTATAGCATATTGGAAAATATAGTAAGGTGTTTTGTCCCTTTTTTGAAAGAAGTGCAGCATTTTATTTGTTAAACTAGACCACTGAATAAGCATCTTTGAAGGAAAGAGGCATTGACCAATCACAGGAGAGAGTGAAGGGTTCAGATCCCATGGTATTCTCAGATTTTATATAATAGCTGAGGGCTTCTGTTGTTCTCTCTAGAAGGAAGGCATTGAGTAGTTCAAAGCATGAAGAATTTACCTTGAAACTGGGTTTGCTTCTATTCCATTCAATCTGCACAATGTGAATGTTTGGCTAACTCAGCCTTGTGAATTCACAGGTTGGAAAATGTCTATGAACTTTCCCTTAGTTATGCTTTTATTTTGAAAGGGTTCCTCTGAGAGACCTGCACACTAAATCTCAGGTGAACCTGCATCCCAAATTAATAAAAATTCAAACCCTTTTGCCTTCTCACATCTAGTTTTTTTTTTTTTTCAAATAAACCTTGGAGATTAGATTATGTCTTTGCTATGCATGAACAGAAAACACTTGTATTAGAGTGAACAAAAGCCCTTCCAACTGATCAAAAAGGAAAAGGCAGTTAAGTTGTGGAACTATATTTTTGCTTCTGTTTTGTTTTTCAATGAAAATTGTGATTGAAATTTCAACTTCATTCCAACACAGTGAAGATTCCAAACCTGGTCATTTCAATTCATTCATGCAAAAGCTAATTACGGTGGGAGTAGCCAATTCCCAAGCTCTCTACTTGCTTTAAAACACACATGAAAGGGGAGTTCCTGGTGATGTAGTGCTTAGGACTAGCACTTTCACTGCTGTGGCTCAGGTTCAATCTCTGGTCTTGGAACTGAGACTCCACATCAAGCCACTGCATCAAGCCAAGGCCAAAAACAACAACAACAACACCACATGAAAGACAGATGACAGGACTAGAAGAATGTGTTTCATGATTAACGGAGCATCGAAACGACAGCTCAGGATCATGCCAACACATAATACACAAATAATGAATATATGTTTAGATTTCATTAAGTAGTTCATTCATTTTGTTGCCAATGAATAAAGTGTGAACAGCGGGTTAAGCAAAACGCTAAATGTTGAGAACAAGGATAACCCTTGCCCTCAAGTGATGTCAATCTAGCAGGGGAAGAAAGGTTTGTTTGGGACATGCATATACTAAAAATTATTCATTGTTCATCTGAAACTCAAGTTTAACTTAGTGTCCTGTATTTTTATCTATTATATCTTGTAATCCCAGGAGAGGGTAAATGAGCAATTTCAACACAATGTGAAGTGGTAAGTGAGATCTGAATGCTAAACAAGAGTATAAGTAGGTTCAGGTAAGCCATACTTGGGTACCAGGATCTGAAAGATAAATAGGAGTTTACCAGGAAAAGAGAAAGAGGTAAGGATTTCAAGAAGAAAAGGAAGCTCAAAGTTCACATGGAACCAAAGAGACTGGCGCGTGCCTATCACTGTTATTCAAAATGACAGGACCTAGGGTGATAGGGCAGGAGAGATTAACAAGTGCCAATCAGCGGGGACCCTATAAAGGCATTTGGGCATCTTTAGGACAGTGGAAAGTTGTAAATGTTTCTAGGCAGAGGTGTTATATAACCAGATTGCGATTTAGGAAGACCATTCCGGGTGAACGGTGGAAAATGGACTGACAGCTGGCAAGATGAAAGGCAAGGAAACCAGTTGAAATAATTTGTCTAAGTGATGCTGGTGACTTGAACTAAAATCCTAGCAATGGGGATGTTAGAAGTGGGTAAATTAGAAAGACATTTGTAGTAGAAATAGATTAGGAAATAGGCACAAGAAGATTTGATGACCAGTTGGATATGGGGTTGATGGAAAGGAAAGAATGAAGTATAATAAAAAAATAACATTAATTATAGATCAGCCACTATGCTGACTGCTACATACATATATGTACCAGTTAATGAAACAGGCATTATTATTCCTATTTTATAGATTATAAAGGTGATATTTAGAGAGACAAATAAGTAATTAGCCTATAAATCTAGTAATTGGTGCAGTAAGGATGATGACCAGGTTTGGAACTTGAACCAAGGGCTGAACAATGGTACAACTGACCAAGATTAGACATATAGGAGGGTGTACATTTGTGAGAAAGATGCTGAGTGTCTTTTTAGCCTTATTGAGTTTCTGGTACCCGGGAGTGATATCTGAGGGGAACTGGATAGACAGGTTTAGGGTTGGGCCAAGGGATTGAATCTTGGATAGGGAGGGAGTCATTAGAGTAGCACTTAAAATCAAAAGTATAGATAAGATGAAAGTACAGATAACTGCGAGATTATAGATAATATGGCCTAGAGAAGGTATACAGAATGAGACCAGAAAGGGGTTTAGGGAAGAATCCTGAGAAATACCAAGATTTAAGAATCATGCATAGCCAGAGTAGTAGAAGAAAAGCCAGGAGAACACTGTGTAAAAGATGAAAAGAGGAAATGTCAGCATTGTGATATGAGCCATGTGAGATGTGCTCTTATATAGAGGCAGAAAAGAAAGGTTTCGAAGCTAATTAGTTGAAGTAAAAGGAGTTGAATTAGTATGTTTAGAGTGTATACTGGTGTACAAGGAGAGACAGATAAAACAAAGAGGATGGTGGCAGTGTGAACTGCTGTGTATTGTTGCCAGCCCAGCAACTAGGCAGGATAAAGTCAATTTCAATAAAGACTAAACTGTACATTCTAATAAAGTTCAATAAAGACCTCCCATCACTTATATGCGGAATCTAAAGTATGGCACAAATGATCCTATCTACAAAACAGAAACAGACTCATAGACTTGGAGAATAGACTTGTGGTTACCAAGGGGGAAGAGGGGAGGAAGTGGGATAAATGGGGAGTTTGGGGTTAGTAGATGCAAGCTATTACATTTAGAATGGATAAGCAATGAGGAGGCCCTACTGCTGAGCAAAGAAAGCTATATCCAATATCTTGGGGTAGACCATGATGGAAGACAGTATGAGAAAAAGAATGTAGGTATATGTGTATATGTGTGTGTGTGTGTGCGCGCGCGCACACACGCATGTATACATGTCACTATGCTGTAAATCAACTATACTCATAATAAAAATAAAATAAAAAAAAGACCAATCCTACTCCTGGTTGATCTAATGACAGGGATGCTCCCACCCCATGCTGATGATATTATTGTGAAAAACAAGCATAGGGGTGGAGTCATATTCAACCAAGCAGGCTTTACCCAAAGGAAAAGTCTGGGGAGATGCTTTGAGGGAGGAGGAGATTCAGTTGACAGTGATCCCAAATGACTGACAGAAGGAAACTCAAAGTTTGCAGAGAAGTAACTGTCAATCCAGACTAACAGTGACTTGAAATGCTATGGACTGTAAAAGATTCTAAAGTGTGAAGAAAAAGAAAAAGTTCTCTAGACTCTAGGAAATAATGTAGTTATTTCATGTTTCTAGCAGTCAGCCCAAAGGACACACGGACTTCCTCTGGTGCCCCAGGAAGTTGACTTAGGATCAGAACTTAGATGAGTTACCCTGGACTCAGAACTTAGGTTGCTCTTACTGTCTTACTCTCGTCCAAAGCACTGGGCCTGCCCTGAGGAGGTCCTGAAAGGAGAACAGGGAGTTGGATCAGGCTTGGGTCAATGATCAGAGTAATGGAGGCTTCGGGCCATAATTGTTCCAGTCCAGCAGAAGTCTTCTCAAGGCAGATGGCAAGCTAGGTACAGGTAAACACAGGTTAATATTACTGGGATCACTGCAGATACCAGACGACACTCTTCTTCCAATTCAATAAAATAAGGACTAAAATAGCCCAGTGGGTTTAGCAACTACATTGCTACCCTCTTTCAAGAACAATTCTGATGGAGTCAAGAAGAGAGAAGAAAAATTGTGTTGGGTTGAAGTTGGAAAGGAGGTGAATAAACAGGCAGCATGTGAAAACAATGGTTATAATAATAAGCTCAGTTCTAAACAAAAGGATAGATATGTTAACCCTCAAACATGGTGTCTGCCTATTTGACCTCTTATAGAAGGTCAAAATAATAAATTCCTAGAAAAAAACTTTTGGGGGTTTCACTGGTGAGGGAACCTAATCTAAAATCAGTAGTTATATCCAACCAAAAGCTCTTGAAATGAAAGATATTTTTCATGAACCTGCTTCCAGATTTGTTAAATTAGACACTGAAGAGGCATAATCTTTCATATTAAATGATTTGTATCTTTTGGGTCCAGTGTGAAAGAATGTTTAAATTAATTTAACTTGCTTTATTCCACTGACTAACATATGTTTATACATTTCTGCCTAATACGTATTCTAGTTGACACCAAAGTGCTCTTCTTTAAAATTTTCCTGCAACCAGATTATCAGCTGTCAATGGCCTCCTCCACTCTCACTTCATTATCCTAAATTAGTGAAGTCTTATTGCCTATGTAATAATTATATTTAGAGATACATGTAATAGTTCTTACTGTTCCACTCATGGTTTCCAAACTTGAAGAATAAAATGTAAAATAGGCATTGTTCTTGCTATAGGGGCTATCCAGCAAGAGATTCAACTTTCTCCCTCTCCGCAGAGAAGTAAAGTCATACAGATACGTTTACATTCCAGTGACTAGATTCTTTTGCTTATAAGAAAAAGACTGGTTTTGCCAATGTAGCCAAAGAGATGTTTTGATGTATTCTCTTTCTGAGACTTGTCTCCCCAGTGAAATGGAACTCATAGGGCCAAAAGTAGGATGTCGTAAGAGAAAACTGACGAATGAAAAGACTCATCTCTGCACTTCTGATTTAACAGCCTTGATGAAAAGGACCTTTAAAATCCAGGGCTAAAAAAAAAAAAAAAAAAAAAAACAGGGCTGCTTTTATTCCCTAAGGATCAGGTGAGAGGTCAGAGCCTCATTAAGGGTAGGAACACAGTAGTGAGGATTCTGCTGGACCACCTGAAACTCTGCAACCAAAGTTGACAACTGGTGCCTTCTCTAAGAACACGGCAAGCAACTAGAAACAGAAACATGGTAGCAACTGGATCTTCATCTAAGAGGAATTAGTTACATCACATCCAATGCTCTCTATGTACTTCCTGAGAAAGAATGTCCAAGATCTAAGAACTGGTAACTTCAGGCCAAACATAAGAGATAAGGATGAACTAATAGGTACCAAGTCGATATCTTCCTTTTGGTCTATCATCTTTATTCAGTAGGATTATTTTTCTTTTGTTACATATTTTGTGCTTATGATGTCGAATATGAAACAGGCAGCTAGACTATTCCAACTAGCCTAGAAGAGCATTCACAGAATAGAAGTTTTATATGCAGTGGAGGCTCATTCGGCTGGCTGGTGGGCCCTAATGTTCAGATGTTATAAGAGTATCTTATTCTACTAGTTTCCCACTACCATTATAACAAGTTACCACTTTCTTATTGGCTTAAAATAACAGAAATTTATTCTCTCACAGTTCTGAGGGCCAAAAGCCCTAAGTCAGTATCCCTGGGCCAAAATCCAGATGTCATCAGGACCACACTCCCTCCAGAGACTAAAGGGGAAAATTCATACCCTGCCTCTCCAACTTCTGAGGGCTGCTGGCATTCCTTGGTTTGTAGCCACATCACTCCAGTCATCAAGGCCAGTATCTTGAAATTCTTCTGTTCCATCTCCACACAAGCTTCTCCTCTGTGTGTTTCAAGTCTTCCACTGCTTTGCTCACATAAGGATACATGTGATTGCATTTAGGGTCCAACTGGATAATCCAGGAGAATCTTCCCATCTCAAGATTCTCAACTTAATTACATCCATGAAGACCTTTTTTAGAGCCCAGTAAGGCAAGGTTCACAAGCTCTAGGGGTTAGAATGTGGAGCTCTTTTGAGGGCCCATTTTTCAGCCTACCCCACACTGAAGTCTTGCCTATGCACAAATAGAGGCAGAAATCCAGTCCAAAAGCAAGTGACAAGCTATCAGTTTATTCTTCAAACTTTGTTATATCCAGTTATTGGGAAAATTCACCTAAGAGCAACCTTTCTAGATGAATAAGATGCAAAAAACAAACAAACAAACAAACAAACAAACAAAAACCCACCTCTTTGGGCCACCACTTTGCATCATGCTTTAGGAACAGTTTAATACGGAAGTGAGAATGAAAACAGAGAAATGGAATCTCCCTACTTCCTCTAATTGTGCTACATCTACCCTCACTTTTTGTCAATTTAGCCGGGTGGGTGAGGAGAGGAGAAAGAATGGAGTTTTCCACCTTTGGAATTCAGTATATCCTTAAAAATCCTTACAGAAACTCTGACAAAGTGAAAGCCATTTGCTTCCGTATTGGAAGAGGACATGCGTCCCTGGGGTAATAAAACTCAACTCAATTCAATTCACAGCCCAAGGGAGGATACAGAATTGGATTCAGAGTTATACCATTCAGAATTTAAATACATCAAATTCCTAATATCTCCAAATGTCATGTTGGTGAGTCATCCAGGCAAGATGATGTGGTGGATGAGATTAGAGGTGGGGACAGATCAAGAGCAAAAACAAGACTTGAGAGCCTGCACCTCCAAAAGAGCCCAAAGTGACCCCAAGCCTCAGGCAGAGAGGAAGATAAATGGTTCAAGTGAGGTCTTCCAAGGGAAATCTTTGCTTTTTGTTTTCACCTTTTACTTCTCTTCTATTAAGTATTTTCTTGTCCTATAATAAATGTGATATTCTGAGCAGGTATGAGTAAGAGGCATTGTGAGATTTAGACCAGAAATCACCCAACAGAGCAAACACATGCACGCACGCGCGCGCGCACACACATACACACACACACACACACACACACACACAGAGCTATCCTCACACTGAAGACTATGTGAAGACGCCCCTGTACTGCATGGAGGGTAAAGTGACTCATGAAGCTAAATTGTGCTGACTGTTTCTAATCCCAGCTCACCAGGGATTTAAATTGTACAATGAGGAAACGACTTGTTGGATAACTTCCAGAGTTTGTCTTAAAATTTAATTGCAGCCTACCTAACACTTTTGCAAAATATATACATTTTACTTACGTTTCTTAGTCAAAATATTCCTCTAACCTTTTTTTTTTTCAAGTAAGTGACAAAAGTGTTCTTGTTGTAATTAATGGAGTACAAAAATATTGGGGAAACATGCCTAAAGGCTTAAACTATAATTCTATTACTAATATATTCCCTTGGCTTGCCTTTTGAACTCTGCTGCCTCTTGCCTTGCAGCTGTGTTTAATGAGTGGAGAGATTATTCAAATGAGCCCACAGTAGCGCATTAGTTCTGAGGTGCTCACCATCTTGAACAGGCATCCTCTCTCGCAACCATGTGGTTAGAACAGACCATCCCTCTTTAGTTACCTGGTATGTGGTGATATAATTCTGTAGACACCAGATCATATCCCTAGGCATGGAGAGAAGCTACTAATGATCCTGTGACCCAACAAAAGGACATCAGAAACAGCCTTCAAGGTGAAAAATGAGAAGATTTCTATACCAGCCTCTACCCAGCTTCACCTTTCAACTTGTCACTACCTGTCAGTGATGGAGACTGTTAGTGTCTAGTAATGAAAACATGCAGCTGTACAAAGCTATCTCTTTAAAAAGCACTGTTTGTGGGCATATGGCCTTTGCCCCAGCTAATATTGAAATGCAACCCGTTGCAAATGGGCAGGCCAATGTTTAATGATTTTTAGAATGTTAAAATGAATTTCTACTCATGTAAGATTTAAAAGTAAGAATAACTCTCTAGGGGAGAAACCCTTGAGACAGTTACAAAGTTGCCAAGAAAATTTAATAAGAACTAATTTTGAACTGATAAGCATTCAATCCAATATGGCAGGATTAAGCAATAAGAATTCTTCCTGGGAATTTACAGAGAGATAAGCATCTCATGAATAAGTAAATTCTGAAACAGGAGGCTACAGGGTGTTTATTGATTTTGAAATCATTTGTTTGAGAAATTGCCCTTGAGGAAAAGACTATAATGGCTGATAATATAATAGTTATATTCAGAGACAACCCACTTCTTTGGCTGATGGGAGAATATAAAGATTACCCACCCAATACAAAATTTATAAGCGAAAATTTAAATTGTAAAACCCAGGTTACTCATTATCATAATCTTCCATTTCCTAATTTCTAGAAGTTAATTTTCAGATGTAATACAAAATTCAAAAATAAGTAAAAGCTAAATAACTGAAATTCTCAGTTCACTAAATACTTTTGCTACAACTGGAATTGAGAAATTTTTTTGGAAAAAAAGACTCTCTCCAGGGACATCTAAATTCCATACCCATTAATACTAATTCTTTACGCCATCTGTATCTACCTCTGCAACTCAGGATGATTAGAATTAAAATTTGGAGGAAGTTTCTGAATCACTTCAAAATTTTAAAAAACAAAATATTCTTTCAATTTACCCTTCTCAGGGGAGACAAATGCAATCACTTTCAATAATGGCTGGAAACACAAAGGTTTTTTTGGTCAGAGTCAAATTCTGGGTCAGAAAATTCCCATATGACATCCTGTGTTTGCCAATAATTTTAAAAATTATTTTCTTCTAAACATTTCTCATGAAGAAAAACCCCCAATTGCCACCTTCCTTAACTGATATCCAACATAAAGTGAGAAAAGAGAGTTCCATTTAGTTGCCCATAATGACTCAGTTTCTATAATAATACTGTCTTCCATGACCTGATGAATCACTACTGGATTCCACACAAGTGGTAAGATGCCCAATCTCCCTCCTTACCTCTAGTTTTGGAGAATGAGTTTTTCTCAAAAGCAACCTCCCTCTTCCTCTCCTCTCTAAATGTTATCCTTTCTTATTCCTTCTGGAACCTTATTGCATCAATTGTGCCCTCTTCTATGTCTATCCTTGCCTCTTCTGTTGACTCTTTAGCTTTAGCCCACTAACATGCTCAAGTGATATTACCACACTAAAAAGTAAGATCATCCTCTCTCAAGTTACCTATTTATCTCCACTCCTATTCTTGAGTAACTACACCATGGTCTCCACACACTCCATACACCGCTTCATCCTTTGATCCATTTTCCACCAACAAGCTGAAATGTCTCTTAAACCTCACACATGTGCAACCACCTCAGATTCTCTTCAACATTTGATACTACAAGGTCATCCCCTTAATCCTTCTCTCTGCCTTCCATGACCCTGCATTCTCCTGGAAAGTCCTGATCCTGGCAGGTCTTCCTGCTGGACTCTGAATCTGAAATACCAGCCTATTTTCTCCTCCTAAAGAAATACTATGTCCTTCAAGGTCAACCTAAAATGCCACTTTGTCTGTGGAATCTTCCTGGACTCGGTCCAAAAGAAGAAGTCATCCACATCTTGTTTATACCTCTTTAAAGTCTTATGACATAAACTGGAACTTCCATTCATTAAGTCATCAAACATTATTTAGCATCTTCTTGGTGTGAGGTACTCTTCCAGGCACTTGAGATATCTCAAGGAACAAAATCAATGCCCCAGCCTTTAAGGAGTTGCATTCCATTGAGAATAACTGTTAATATTTTAGATGGTTATATGCTCAGGAAAAGAGAGAGAGAGAGAGAGAGAAGTACATCTTGGAAGGAGAATAAGGATTGCAATCATGGAGAAAGATAGCAGTTATATGATAAAATACAGTGTTTGCATGTTTGTCTCCTCTGCCGGATTGTGATCTTCTTCAAGGCAGAAGTTATGCCTTATTCATTTTTGTATGTCCATAGCTTAGCCTAGTGCCTTTAGATTATCATTTATTCATCTGTCCCTTCAACGAACATCTATTGAGGATCGACTCTGTCCCCAGGGACCATACTAGGAAATATGACAGCAACATTTATTGACTATTTTGTACCAGCTACTTCCATTTCATAGATGAAGAAACAGAAGCTCATGGAGGCTTAAAATCTTACTAGCCCAAGGTCACAATGCTAACAAATGGCTGAACCTTGGTTTGCACCCAGCCAGTCTGACTCTGAAGCCTGTAATCTTAGCCACCACATTATATTGCCTCTCTAGCTCATCCTCAAGTTGTGTAAAACTAGTAGATAGGACAAATATTAACAAACAATTCCAGAGTGACCAACTATCCTGATTTGCCCAGGATTGTCCCAGTGTCAGTACTGAAAATCCTACATCCCAGGAAACACCTCAGTCTCAGGCAAACTGAAACAGTTGGTCAATTAAAGTCTCTGCTCAAATTCTGCTTTCTCAATTAGATCCACTCTGACCTTGTAATCCGCTCTTCTGCACCACTCCCATATCCTGAGCCACTTTTTCTTATCATACTTACTATCTTATAAAAACTATATAATTTGCTTATTTATGTTCAGTGTTTATTGCCTGTCTATCATAAGCGTTTACTGCCTATCAATCAGAGTATAATGCAAGCACCCAGAACAGTATCTAACACTCAATTAAGAGCTGGTTCCCAGCATGATAAGTGTCCTTAAGGTAATATGCCTCTCATTTTAAAGGCTCTTCCCCGGAGGAACTGTGGCTGACTCAAAGACTGAGTAGGAGTTTGACTAGTTGACAAGAAGGAGCCCAAGGGCATGAGAATGATATTCCAAACAGAGGGGATGACAGCCACAAAAACCCAACTGGTATGGTGGTGTATAGGATATAGGGTGATTAGGAATTGTTTGGAATTGCTGGGATACAAGGAGTGAGGCAGGAATTGGCCAGAGGTAAGGATGAAGAAGTAAGAAGAAAATATATTAGGTTTTTCATTTGTCTTTAGGATAAAGTCCAAGCTCTCGAGATACAAAATCCTTCATTATCTCAACCTCTGAGCTCTCATTACTGCTTTATGTATTCTTCATTCCAACTGAGCTGAACAATCTGCCATTCTCTGTTCATAATCTAGATTGCCATGCCTTCATATCTTTACAGAGAAATGACACTATTTAAAATGCTCTTCCCAGAGTACCTTTCATGGCTCAGTGGGTTAAGAACACAACTGGTATCCATGAAGATTTCGGGTTCAATCCCTGGCCTCGAACAGTGGGTTAAAGGTCTGGTGTTGCCATGAGCTGTGGTGTAGGTCACAGACTCGGCTCAGATCTAAGCTGCTGTGGCTGTGGTGTAGGCCAGCAGCTGTACCTTCAATTTGACCCCTAGCTCAGGAACTTCCAAATAACGCAGGTACATCCCTAAAAAGAAAAAAATAAAATAAAATGCTCTTCCCCTCCAGCTTTTCAGGTGCTCTCTTTCGAGGTACAATTCAAAAATGCCTTTTCCACAAATACCAAACATCCCCACGAAAGTAATAGTTCTTCAAGCGCTCTGAATCATTAATCTATATATCTTAACTCTTGCCTGCTTTATTCTCTATGTCAAGGTTACCTTTATGCAGGATGTTTACCCCCTGTCTACCTCTGACGGCATCTTTGCCCTCTTACCTCCTCTAAGGACTTGGGCTTCTTTCTGCTCCAGGCAGTTACTCCTGCCTCAACACTGTGGCACCGGTGTTCCTTCTGCCCAGGACTCAAGCCCTCAAGATCATCATGTGACTGTTTTTTTCTACATCATCCAGATCTGCTGCTCAGAGAGGCATCCCAGCCACTTTCTATCATGTTACTTCTGTACTCATTTCTTTGTAGAGCTCATCAGTACCTATTTTTAAAATGTATTTACTAGAATGCAAACTAAACAAGAGCAGGGACTTTGTCTGTCTTGTACCCTGCTGACTCCCCATGGCTTATCACACATAATAGGACTCAATAATATGTGTCGAGAGAATGAAAACCTCATGGCCTCTATTAACTTACCAGCTACTCTGAGAGCATAGAAATTCCTTTATAGAGTCTTTGAACCTCCTAGGGTGCCTAATCTATTTCCTAATGGTCAGTAGTCATTCAAATACTTATTCAATAAATGTACAAGAGTTCTCTGGATGTATTCTGGTGACAAAAACTCTAAAAACCATTGGCTTTTCATCCTTGCTGCCCATCATCTGGAGAGCTTTTTAGAAATGCCAGTGCCCTAGTCCCATCCTCTGATATTTTAATTTAATTGGTTTGGGAAGGGGCCTGGGCATCAACATTTTTTTTTTTTACGCTCCTCATATGATTCTAATGGACAGCCAAAGTTGAGAATGGCTCTAAACCCTACAAAAGAATGCTGAGTCTAAATAAAATGTTGAATTACAAACAAGCTTTAGGATGTGGCCAATGATTTAATTCTTGAATTGCTCTTCATGAGGAACTGTGAGCAAGTGGCCTCTTTTGCAAAGTCCTGTTGAAAGAGAACACCTTGGGTGGGGGGGGAGGAGACTTTGGTGCCATACACTGAAGGAGGTAGCCTTTAAAGGAAATACTTCTTAGACCCATCTACTGTTCACAGTTTCTTTGGAAAAATCGTCGGCCATAGCACACGCAGGCCCCCATAAGTTAGACTAGGAAAATGCACACTGTGTCACATAAAAGCATTTCAGATCATTCTTGAAGTAATTTGGTGGCTTTATGCAAAAGGGTGGATTATACCTCCCGATCGTGGTATTACTATGAATATGTAAGCCCATTGTGTTTAGGATTCAATAGACCTGCAATGATTAGGCAGAGAGGATGTTTGTGAAGCAGAAGAAAGCTTGCTTAATTAGGAAACAAGGAACAGGAAAATAAATAAAGGGCTGAACAAAGTCAGCTCTGGCTCTAATTTGCCTGGAGACATCCTAACACTTGCTGTAAAATAAATCGAATTTTTGCTGTATACATTCAATATTTGTTAATAAGCTGCCAGCTAGTGTGCGTGTGTGTGTGTGTGTGTGTGTGTGTGTGTTTTCTTTTTCTTTCCCTGTGTTTCTCGCACTTGCAGGGAATGGTGTGTGTGTTGTCAGGTTGGCACACACAATAAGCCTCATGGAGGCAACTCCTAGGCTATGGAGAGACAGCTTGGCCCAGGAGAAGACCTGTCCCCAACTTGTAAAAATAGAAGTGGGGGGGGAAACAGTACAAGTTATGGGCTTCACATATTATCTCTGGAGGAAAATAATGATTTTTAGAGGCAATTTGATAAGGAATTTCTATCCTGCTAGTCTGGGTTAGTGTTTCTGAATGTGATAAATAACAGGGCTCTTGGACAGCCCATTTTTTCTTTATTTTGATACCCTTACAGCAGTAATCATGCCTCTTGTCAAGTGTTATAAAGATAAAGACAGATGTTCCCTATTGCTATTCTGTCAATGCAGCTCAACCCAAGCCAAAGAAAGGCACCCCTGCCGGATGCGTAGAATGTTCCATTTGTCTTGTCTCCTTCAGAGATTGAGGCACATCCTGTCCCAACAGGATCCTTAGGTCAGAAAAATAGAAATCTGCTGCTGCTGACAGCGTTGAGGCTTGCTTTGCTTGCTCTAGAAACCAGCACCCCCATAAGCGTTCCCTTCATGCCGACACTGAGATTTAGCTTCCTATTCTGGGTCTGTTGATTAGACAGTGCAGCATATCTCTAAGATCAAATAAGCAAAACAATCCCTTGGTCAAAAAAGATGAGTTTGGCATCAGCGATTTTTTTTTTTTAATCAGAAAGATTCCACACAGTTGTCATTTATTGATGGTAGCGATATTTGAAAAACATGAAATGATTTCCAAAGATGTGGTCCAGGAACCCATCTGAAAAACTGTGTATGCCAAAACAGATGGAGTTTGGCTTAATTGTTGAAATAAATTGCCATATGGAACAAAACACAGCTGATTATTGCATTAACACTAATGTTAATATGTTCCATTATTCTGTTGTCATTGTAGCTACAGTTGTCAACCAGACTTTAATCAATATGTTTACAAGGGAACTCAAAGTCTGGAATTTGGGGCCCAAGGGAGATTTCAGAGATAATCTAGTCATTTTACAGATGAGCAAACTGAGGCCTATAGAGGATGAATGATTTGTATTAAGGCATACACCTTACAACCTGAAGATGAAATGTATTTTTAAAATTCAGGCCAGGAGTTCCCATCTTGGTGCAGTGGAAACGAATCTGAATAGGCACCATGAGGTTGTGGGTTTGATCCCTGGCCTCGCTCACTGGGTTACCAATCCGGCGTTGCTGTGAGCTGTGGTGTAGGCCAGTGGCTGTAGCTCTGATTAGACCCCTAGCCTGGGAACCTCCGTATGCCACTGGTGCAGCCCTAAAAAGACAAAAGACAAAAAATAAAATAAAATAAAATAAAATAAAATAAAATAAAATAAAATTTAGGCCACATTTGGACAAGTTATTCATGAACAGCAAGGCCATTATAACTGAAGATTAAAAAACACCACTACTGCAAATGAGCATTACAGGAGATTTTTGGGCAATTATATGAAACAGACAGGACTATCTAATTTGACAAGAATTCCTTTTCATGCTTAGCATCTCTTAGTTAACACTCAAAATATGATATATGTTCTCTTCCGAAAATTTTGCAATGATTTCTTGCTTCATATCTTCTTCCCAGGATATTCTCAATATAAAATAAAAATCATTGTGGATGATAGAAGGAAAACACAAATAAGCCACAGGAGACAGTGAGGGAAAGAAAATGGGACATGAGAGTAAAGAGATAGTTTCCATTTCCATGTGTGGTGAGCGGCGTTTTTTCCTCTTAGTTTTCTCATAACTGTTGATCCTTCCCTGGTCCTCTTTTTCTCTGTAAAGTGGGAAATGAATGGGAATTGATCCAAAAAGCTATTTCAAAACTTATTACAGGATTGTCAGTAATCCTCTAAACCCAACCTTCGTCCCTACTGCCACCCCTAAACCTGACACACAAAACCCTTTGAACAGCTAGTTTTGGAAGTCTGAAGTGCGAAAACAGTAAGCCAGGAGCCATCCCCATCCCTGCGCCAGCTCAAGGTCAGTGACCCAGAAACAAGCAAGAGGAGGCCTCCAAACTCTGTGAAAGAGTTGTACAGGTGCATTGAATGCATGCTCTGTTTCATGATCTGTGTTTCATCCGACTGTGGCAAACTTTTAAGAGATAGCCAAATCCTTTCATTTTTCTCTGGATACCACCCCAACAGAGTACTCCATTACAGTAGGCCTCTCCTTTAATTTCCTTTTTCTGTTAATTTTTTTTCTATCTTTCCCTTCTTATTTGTTAGCTCCCAACTAAAAACAAAACAAAACAAAACAAAACAAAACAAAGTATCTGTGCAAATCTTTGCCTCATACACAATGGGAGATCAGTCACTGTTACTGAATAAGTGCATGAATCTAGCATTTACTGAGCTCCAGAGTTCTAAGTGCTATGTTAGGTAGTATGTGTTTATGTGTTTGTGCCTGCAATGTATGTGTTAAGTGTGAGTCAGGATAAAAGTCAAGCTGCTATAATAAAGAGCCCTAAAAACACAGTGGCATACTTAAGATAGAAGTTTATTTTTCTCTCACATAGCAGATGAGTAGTAAGCAAGTAGTCAAGTGGTTTGCGATGGGTAAGTAGGTCTGATGTGCAAAGTCATTCTGAGACCTGAGTTGTGGGTTATCTCTACTACCTTCAACATATGGCTTCCGTATCCAGGTCTAAGGTGACTATATTTTCCAGCCTGAGAAAATGGGGAAGGGAAAATGAGAGGAAGGAAAAGAGAGTAGAGAGCAAGCTGCTTTCTCATCACACATTTCTCCCACTCAGATCCCTCTGGCTGAAACTTTGGCATGTGACCACATCTTAGTGGCAAGAGAAGCTGGGATATTCAAACCCAAAATTTGAACATTCAAATATGGGAAGGTTGAGGAAGTGGAGAGGTCTACTAATACAGAAAGAGAGAAAAGTCGATATTGGGAGGTCTAGTTGTCTGCAATATTGTGAGTTATAAGAAATATGAATCCCTATTCACTCAGATAATCAAAATATATTTCTCACATATATTTGATCTTTGTCCATGATTCTTGGCTCACAACTCCCAAAACCCTTAGCATTTCCTGATCTATAAGGACAATGCAGACATCTTTGGTTATATTTGATCTCTTATCCTTCCTGAAATCACCTCAGAACCATAAAGTTGAAATGGATAGCTTGTTATTCAAAACAAGACCCTTTCCACCATAAATTAGGTTTATGTTAATGAAATTACTTTTGCAAATTATCTAAAGAGGACAGCTGGTTACTAGGGGAACCAACCTTAGGTAAAGGGTGGCACTTCCTGTCCCACCGACCCCTGATTTCAGGGGAGGGGAGAAGAGCTGAAGGTTGAGTGGCCAATGATTTAATCATTTGAGTCTATGTAATGAAGCCTCCATAAAAAACTCAAAAGCAAGCTGTTCAGAAAGCTTCCAGGTTGGTGAATCAGAACATTTTCATATGCCACTGTGCCAAGCCCAAACTCCGCAGTACAGAAACTCCTTTGTTTGGGAGCTCACCTTAAGTATCATTTCATTTGGCTATTGATTTATATCCTTTATTGTCCTTTGTAATAATGTGGTAATCTAGTGAGTAAACAGGTTTCCTGAGTTCTTCAAGACACTAGCAAATTTACTGAACCCATGGAGGGGGTCATGGGAATTTCTGGTTTATAGCCAGGTGGTCAGAGGTATAGGTAACAACCCAAACTCGTAACGAGCATCTGAAGTGGGAGGACATTCTTCTGGGACTAAACCCTTAACCTGTGGAATCTGGTGCTATCTCCAGACAGTGTCAGCATTGAGTTGAACTGTAGGACACCCAGCTGGTGTCAGAGAACTGTTTGGTGATGTGGGGGAAAACTCCCCCCGCATCCCCGCCACACACTGGCATTCATTATCAGAAGTCTTTTTATTTCTACCACAGTGTGTGTTTAGGAAGAAAGAGAAGCAGAAAGAACGCGTACTTTGGATTTCACAAAATAAAAACAAAGAGGGATAGGAGCTGTATCAGATCAATTTTTCTGTCCCAAACTTAGCACTTAAAACATTTCTTTGATCGCTATTCTGTGGATTCGAGATTTGGGTTAGGCTCAGCTGGGTTGCTTCATCTGTGGTCCACATGTTGTTGGCCAGGTTCAATCTCGCATCAGCTAGCTGACAATAGCTTCATTGGCATGTCTTGTGATTGGTTGGCTATTGTCAGCAGTAAAAAATGTAACTGGCCATATGTTACTCATCATCCAGGATGTAAGCCTGAGCTTATCTACAAGGTAGTAGCCACAGGCTTACCAAGAGCAGCAAGGGAGGGTCCTGTGTGCTCTATTTTTAAATGTTCTACTTACACCTCAAGTGCTAATGTCCCACCAACAAAACAAGGCATATGGCAAAGCCCAGATTCAAGGTGTAGAGGAATTGATACCACCACTTGACGGGAGTTGCTGCAAAGTCACATGATAAAAGGGCATGCATAGGGGAAGAGGAAGAACTCCTGACCCATTGTTTTGAACAATTTATCACAAAAGCTAAACTCAAAGTACACAAAAGAAGTATCATGGAATATTCCGCAAAGCTTTTAAAGAGAAGGCATGTGCTAAAATTCTTGGAAAAAAATTGTGAAAGGAATAATTAGATATACATGATCTGTAGCATCATCCAAAGTACAAATCTAAGCAGAATGAACCATTTCATTCTCTAACTTAAAGAATTAAATAAGCTCTTAAAAAGGAGACTCACAGGAACATTATGAAAACAAAAATAATGTGATTTCTGGGTATCAAGAGTGATGTTTCTCAGCAAGAGTATATTTTGGCTAAGCAAATAAAATTCTATTAGCCCTAAATAAATATGGAGAACATTTTACATATCCTCCCATTTTACCTTTATAATTCAATTCCATAGATTTTCATTATATACCTACTATATGCTAAGCCGTGTGGCAATTATAGAGAGACAAAGAATATTATAAGATCATGAGTTTAGATATTATTTTATTTCTTTTTTTTCCTGTCAAATCATTAATAAAGTGAGCTTGGCGAGAGTATTCTCATTTTTTTGGTAGGAGAGCTGGAGAAAGGTGTTTTATTAAAGCTACGAGGACAGCAGCCAGAGCTGCCTCTGCAAAGTGCTATAGCACTGCTGATGAGAAGAAGGCAAACAAGACAGAAGAGGAGTAGATGGAGACATCTTTGATTTTAGGAATTTACAGATGCAAAAATAGGATCAAGAAGGAGTTCCCTTTGTGGCTCAGTGATAACGAACCTAACTAGTATCCATGAGGATGAGGGTTCAATCCCTTGCCTTGCTCAGTGGGTTAAAGATCCAGCGTTGCTGTGAGATTTGGTGTAGGTTGCAGATGCAGCTTGGATCCTGGGTTGCTGTGGTTGCAGTGTAGACCGGCAGCTAGAGCTCCAATTCAACCCCTAGCCTGGGAACTTCCAAGTGCTGCAGGTGCAGCCCTAAAAAGATTAAAAGAAAAAAAAAAAAAAGATCAAGAACTAAATGCAAGTTATAAAATTAATTCTATGTGGTTAACATATGAATCATATGCTTCTAGAAGCTTCTGATCTCAGAATAAAATCCAAATCCTTACTATGCCCCACAAGGGCCTAAAAGACCTAGCGGTTCCTCTGACCTTGTTTCCTAGCATCACCTCTCCTGCTCTCTGCTCCTGCTACCGTGATTCATTACTGTTCCTCGAAAACACCAAGACACCTCACCTCAGGGCTTTGTATTTCCTGTCCCCTCTGACTGGACCACTTTTCCTTCCCAGACGTCTGCAAGCGTTCTTTCAAGTCCTGGCTCAACATTGCCACACTAAGGAGGCCCCTCCTAGACATACTGTATGAAACACAACCCTCCCTTAGCCTTTCATTCTCTGTCCCTGTAACGTGTTCTCTATTTTTATTCTTAGAGCTTATCTTCTGATTCAATGCACATGTATCGCCTGTCTGTCCTACTAGAATATAAGCTCTTCACAACTTGGTCTGTTTTTGTGGACTTTTTTATCCTCAGTACCTAGGTGAGTGTCCAGTACACAGTAAGTGTTAAACATTTGTTGAATGAATTTTTCCTCATTGACATGTATGCACATATCATGTTATGTATATATATCTATGCATATTCTATATGTATATAGGTGTAATGTATATACATAATCAAACATGTCAATCCAGAATTGCTACCATGTGATTCTAGGCATCATTAACAATCTCATCATCAGCACATTGTTGAAGCTCTAAATTATATTTTGCCAAGCAGTTATGCTGTGAGCCACATGGGAAATCCTAAACTTTATATTTCTACCTGGTTCTGATCTACTTTTGTTATTCTGTTTCATCAGTGCTTGCTGATTGGTTTCTGATTCGTATTTCACACAGATTCGTGAACTTCACTTTCTTTTGTCAGACCAGGTATAACTAATTAAAGAGAATCCCCATGACCATCAATTGCTCAAAGTGCACTCTTTCAAGTAAAGGGAACATCTGCCTTGCAATGCATAGATGCCATCTATAATAGTTATTTCTATTGATCTAGATGTTCCCTTTCCCAGGCAATGATGAAAGACAATGTTCTCTGTACCACAGATGCTGAATTACAAAATGCCCCTAACAAAATTCCTGCTACACCATAGCCACTGCAGATAGATAATGAAGAGTCTCAACTCAAATGCACCTCTCTATAGTTCAGTATCCTGAAAGAAAAAGAAGGCTTTCAGATTAATTACTTCCTGGAAGCCTATGAATTAAACAAAAGCTATTTATTGTGTGATTGTTTTCTGCTTCTAAAATATCCCCCACCTTAAACAAGTGGGAATAAAAGCTGTTGGCTTCCTAGCTCACTGAGGTCTTGCCATTCAACCCTATGCTAAGATACCTGTGGGTTACCGAATACAGCCAGATCACCCAGAAGAAATGCCACAGAACCTGTAAAGGTGGACAAGAAGAACCACAGCAGGGAGGAAAAGAAACAACATGGAGGTAGAAAATTTACCAGACAGCATCTACCTTCTCGGCTCTCAGCTCTCGCTCTACTCTTCACCCCAACCATTGCAAATTAGATCCTCATAATCTCCCACTAAACTCTTCCCATGGCCCCTACCTCTTCTCCCTGACTGCAGTTCCTCTCTTCTCTACTTTCTCCTTGACAGAATCACCCAAGTCTTTTTCCTAACTCACAAATGGGATCATATTGCTTCAACAGCCTTCAATGCTTCCTGTTCCCCATAGAGTCGACTCCCCACACCACTTAGCAGAGCACTAAACCTCTTGCTGGTTGAATCCTAGGCCACTCTCCCAACTGTATCTCCCAGTCCACCCTCTCACTCAGCATCAACTCTGCAGCCAAAGAGAGGTGCACATCAGAGACTTTCACCTGATTCCTTTTGTTTCTTCCACCAAGATATCACTCTTTTGACATTCAGCTCAATCCTCCATGTCCAAACCACAGCTGACCTAATTCATGAGACCTTCCCTGGTTCTTGCGGTTGAAATTAATGCTCCGTCCTCCTCGCTCCACCAGGTTCTACAATTTCTCCTCTGTTGAATGTGTATCATTCCCCTTTTTGTTCTTGGTATATGCTTTAATCTCCTCCTCTAAACTGCCAGCTCTTTAAAAATGTATTCATCTCCATATCCCTTTGGGGGCTTTTACTATGGGCTAGGCATGAGTTCAAGTGCTACAGGTGGATTACTAATTTATTTTTAATCCTCATAACAAACCTACAAAGTATATCCTTTTCTCTCTATTTTATGAATAAGTAGAATAAGGCACACACAAGTTAGGTAATTTGTCTACCCTCACAGAGTGAGTAAATGTCAAACTGACAGAGTCCATATGCTTAAATACTAGACTATGCATATATTTAAATTTATCCAAAGAAAGCATTTAAATATTTCCAAAGACTGATAGAAAATGCTATAAAACAGGTGATAAGAATATGAGGGAGGGAGTAACTCAGACTAAAAAAGCCCGAAGAAGTTAAGCTGCTTATTCAACTTCACCGGTGAGTTACTGGAGAGAAAAAAAAAAAAAAATGAAGTATGGGTCTCTTAGAGGCTGGCCGAGTGCTCCTTAAACTAGATCATAGTTGCCTGGAAGTTCCTATGGTGTGATTAGTTGTGAAAAAAAGAGATGGGAAAGGTAATGGAGTCTCATGTAATTGTAAGAAGTAATGAGGAACTTAGGCAAGGATGGATCTCAAGATAATTCAAGCAAACTCCCCAATAAACACCTCTCTGCACATGAATTTTCTTAAACTCTAAAATGTAAAAACCTAAATCTATGGATCCAAGTAAAAATATGGGCAAAATGTAAATGGACAGAACCTAAAGTTCAATAGCTCTTTTTTCAGCACTTACGGTATGTTGAGAGTTGTGTTGGCACTTGATCTAATTTAATCCTCACAACCAGCTAATCATTATTAATATGAGCCTCATTTTGCAGAGAAAGGAACTTTCCTAAGGTCACAGAGAGGGTAAGAAGTAGCACTGGGATGCATATTCTAAATTAGTGAATTTTTCAGATAATAGAGGCTTTTTCCTTGAAGCCCTAAAGCCATTTTGGATTTCAGCACTCTCGTAGACAGTATATATTTTCCTGCCTTTCAAGAGAAAGAACTAGAATATATTTTAATTTTTTATTTGGCTCCCAAAGTCATCATTATGTGTGTCCCTATGCACCAGCTCCCTTCAAAATGGTTGTAAAGAGGCAATTATCATACAACAATGCCTTATGAGGCAGGTACATCTAGTGTCTGACAATAAATGGTCTCTTAAATATTATTTCCTTAATCCCTTTGCCTGCTGTTATAGTTTCCCCACGTTCTCTCATCTAAACATAGCAGCTATGATTTCTTGCAATTACATGTCTTTATCAACCTCACCATTTTCTGCCATGGGCTGGGAGACCACATAAAAAGCATGTTAGAATTTGGTTTAAAAAAAAAATTCAGAGCTGTTAAAATTTGAGTGAGGAGGAGAGATACTGCACCACAGATAAAGTTTCTGAGCAGAAGTAAAGCCATGTGATTTCTTTCTACTGGTCAAATCCCTTTCTTTAACTATCTTCCTGATTATTTAAATCCTAAACAAATATTGGGGGTAGGGTTGGGGGTGGAGATGACCATGTAACATTACCTTGTAAGGAGAGATTTATCAGGGTGAATAAAAAAGCACCATTTTAAATGAAAAAATAATAAAACACTCCAATAAAATCATAATGTAAAAATTCAAGTGTTGCTTTTAATCTTTATTAAATATTAGAAAGGTGATATGGCAAGATGTAAGAACCTGGACTTTAGACCTAGAAGTACTTAAGTTATAATCTCTCTCCACTGCTTTCTGACAACTGACTTTGGGCCTTCACTTTTTATTTTCATATCTCGAATTGTGGATAATGATAAAACCTATCTCATAAAGTATGTAAAGTACCTGACACATAACAGTTAGCTTTAAAATCCCATATAATAGACTGGAGATCATATTTTTATTACATGAACTTAAAATATGCTTAGTCTCAAAGTTTCTTTCATGGTCTAGAATTTATAACTCATAATTATACAGCAGGAAACTTAAAGAATTTCATATTGTCACCTTACAAACTCTGAAGCTAGCAGAGTTTTATCCTCAGAGTTTTGGCATGGCTTACTTTTACCAATCATTATTTGAGCCACATGCCTCAAAATCAGTTGGTCTTTTTTTCTCCCCAGGCATGCCCACGGCATATGGAAGTTCCCAGTTCAGGCCAGCAACTGAACCCATACCACAGCAGCAACCGAAGCCACTGTAGTGATGATGCTGGATCTTTAGCCCACTGTACCACAAGGGAACTCCTTAAATTCAGTTGTTTCTTCCCAAATATCTTTTGGATGGGTGGATGAATCAATGAAAAGAACACTATGACTTAAAGTTATTTAAAAAGGATGAATTCAGGAGTTCCCGTCGTGGCTCAGTGGTTAACGAATCCAACTAGGAACCATGAGGTTGCGGGTTCGATCCCTGGCTTTGCTCAGTGGGTTAAGGACCTGGCGTTGCCATGAGCTGTGGTGTAGGTTGCAGACGTGGCTCGGATCCCACGTGGCTGTGGCTCTGGTGTAGGCCAGCAGCTATAGCTCCAATTGGACCCCTAGCCTGGGAACCTCCGTATGCCACAGGAGTGGCCCAAGAAATGGCAAAAAGACAACAACAACAAAAAAAGGATGAATTCAGAGTTGAACCTGTGTGTGTACTTGCTAAGAATACCATTTTACCTAGATTAGAAGCATCATTTAATATAATTAAAATCAATTTGGCAATTCCTGCATAGGCTTGAGTTTTAAGTATGAAGAGACCTCAGACGTGGAATTGGAAGAAAGAGAAGAGAAACCAGGAAGGATAAGAACTGCAATGGAGATAGCACAGAATCTGGCCCAGCTACAGAGACTGGGTGGTGAGAATCAACTAATGAGAAGTCGGGAAGGAAGAAGCAAGAGAAACAATGCTGATCATATGTTTTGATGTAAATATACTTTGAAAACCTCCCTGTGGTCATGAACCAAATTTTCCTTAACTACTCATACCTTATAACACAGCCTTGCCTAGGTGGGCACCATAGTTAATTCTCAGCAAAACTTAAACCCATACTCATGGGTACAAAGTAAGTACATCAGTCACTGTTTGTTATAAGCACCACTTGCCTTTTTCTCCTTTGTTATCTATAGACAAGTATATTGTGCTGTATCTCATTTGCTACTCAAAAATCTTTCCAACCTTATCTCTATCTGGGCACTGACTGCTTTTCAGAGAGCAGCAAGTACTTCATAGGATTTATTGGTTAAACTGAAACCCTCTTATCAAAGGTATTTTGGCCCATATAGATTAGCGTTCTGAGCTTCCGCATAATTTTTTCTTCATAGTGGTGTTAAATTTTAATTAAACAAATATTCATTCGGCACTACCATGGGGATTAGATGAAAGGATGCAAAGGAATGGTAGGCATTTGGAGCAAATATGATTATGAAAAGGTCCCTGTCCTCAAGAAGCTTTAAAACTAGGCAAATAAACAAATACAAATAATGAAGCGTGCTAAAGTTAAATAAAACAAATACTGCAATAAAGATGCAAAGAACATAGAACCAATTAATTCCTACTCAAAGTGTGTAGGAATCTCAGTATTACCTCCCTTGTGCATAACCTGGGCCCTCCAGCAAATTTCATTTACCCTCCTCTCTGAAATTCCATAGTATTTATTCCAATCCATGAAGAGACTTTCTTAGATTTTTTTGTCTTAGTTGCAGGCTCCTCACCCTCCAAGTAGACTGAAAGGTGATGGAGGACTTTTGTGTCTCTGGCACAGATTCTTGGACATGGAAGGATTTAAGCTCCATTTCTTGAACTGAACATAACATGCACACACACACACACACACACACACACACACCTCTACAAACACACAATTAACGCCTCTTATTTCAGGAGCTAATCATTATTCTTAACACTTTGAGTCCAAAATATCCCCCCACCCCAAGATCCATGATTAACATGTTCAATTAGAGTTGGTTCATCTTTTACTAGTTGTAAAATAACTATTTCAGCTATTTTTTATAAAGAAAATTACAAAAGTATTATTCAATTTCCTGATGTAGGAACACAATTTACAGGGAAAATCTAAGCAAATCACTACTTTAAGACACACAATGTATAATGAATGTCTATAAAATGAAATTTTAGCTATATTTAACATACAAAATAGTCAAAAAATTATGATCAAATAACAAAAACTCACTCTTTGCAAAGACAATAAATATAGTCACTTGGTTACTGCTTTTGACCAAGACTTAAATCCACTAAAAGCCAACAGTGTACATCATCCACATTAATTTAAAAGAATTAAAATCTTGACATTGGAGCCAAATCCAGAATGTGGAACACTGACATCAAGAAATACATAATTTCCACCAAAGTATATTCCTGTAAAGCTCTGACTCCAGATGATTTTTGAAGTAAACATTCCATTATAAAAAGACCTTGTCTGATGTAAACTTTCCCAGGCCACATTTTTCACAGAATCTAAGGACTGCCATTTAGTGTCCACATCCAGAGTTCTTAGATCTCCAATCTTTGAAAGTTATTTCCCCAAAGAGTTTGATAAACAAGGATGGTTGGGTAAATTACTTTCCTCCTAATGTGATTATGGCACCACTAGAGGCCTTAATAAACACGTGTTTGAGAAAGAAAGGAGGGAAAAAAAGAGGAAGGCAAGAAGAAGGAAGGAAGAAAGAAAAGAAGGAGGAAGGAAGGAATTCCAATGAGAAAGAAGAGAGGAAGTGAGGGATGGAGAATGGATTCCATATTATCCAATGTACTTAAAATTTTAAAGTCTTTAGAAATTACCCTAACACCATACAGCAAAATGGAGAAATATTTATTGAAGAAAATTCAATAAATCTTGGAAAGAACAGTAAGAGTCAATGGCATTTGAGCCACAACATGCCCATACACTCTACACTCAAGCTTGGTGCAATGGAAGCTCTACTCTGGGCAGTTATACCCAGAAAAAAAAATGGGGCAAGAAGGAAAGGAGAGAGTGAGGGATTGAATGGATGTTATGTGACAAGGTGACTGGACCACAAGTTACCCCAGATATTTGATCAGCATTATTCTGAGTGTTTCTGTGAGGGCATTCTTTTTATTAGATGCACATTTAATCAGTAGGTTAAGGAAAAGAGACTTCCCTTCCTAGTATGGATGGACTTTATCTAAGCAATTGAAGACTTTAATAGAACAAAAAGCCTCACCCTTCTACAAGTAAGGAAAGACAAAGTATTTTTATACAGTATAGTGAATTCGAGAGTTACTCTTACATGGTTAAGTAATATTTCAATAATGGGAACACAATGTTCAACTTCGTTAAACTTGGTCCTAAAAGTATAATTTATTTTATGATAACATACCTATATTTTCTTTGTCACCAATTTTAAGAATTAGACTTGATTTAATTCTGCAGGATTAAAATCTTCTATTCTCTGATGCTAATTTAAAACTAAGTCCTGTTTAAAACTATTGGGCCCCTATCAAGAACCCAATAGTGAGGTCCCACTAAAAGGAATAATTCAGGAAAGGTGAATCTTGGAAAATGGGACACTCATCTTCTATGCAGTCCTGGAAAGATCAAAATCCTTGCTGCTGCATAAACACACGGTCTCTTGAGATCAACTTGGAGATTTTTTGGAATACAGAAGAAACAGCACCTACTCATGAGATATATAGGTCTCCCACCTCAGAGAACATGCAGTAGGGAGGTCCCATAATCTCCCCCACAAAACTCACACATACATACCCAACAAGAAAGCAAGGATTGGATACTGCCACATGGAAAGCATAAAATGGCCATTTGCTTGGGTCAAGCTGAAAGAATTTATTAGAAGATAATATAACCGCCCAATTATGTTAAAAAGATTAATATTCATTTATTTATTCCCTTAATTCCTTCTTCAAAACCTAGAAAATGAAATAGAAAGAGTAATACAAAAGGAGATCCACACCCTTCCCCACTTCAGCTTAAGTTACAGTTGAATCCAAAAGGAAATGTGCATGGTGGCGTGAGGAGAAGATGGAGGGAGATGAGATTAAAATCAAGTTTGAGGAGAAGAACTTCTCCAATGATGATATGAGAATTTGTTCCACAGCAACACAACTGTAAACCATGAAATTTATTTTTAAAATAATTTCAAGTCTCTAGAAATTTTCATAAATGGCATATAGCAAAAGAGAAACATTTATTCAAGAAACGCTAATAACTCTTGATAGGAAAAGCAAGAATCTGTGGCATTTGAGTCATGTCCCACCCCTTCAACCCAGACTCCAATTTATTTCAATGGAAATTAAATCATGTAAAGAACTACCATAAGAGATCTAGAATGGCTAATATCAGACAAAACAGACTTTAAAACAAAACCATATTACTAAAAGTAATGATAATTTTATAATAATAAATGGATCAATCCATCAACGTAACACCTATAAGCAGATGTAACACTTATAAGCATATATGCACCTAACAACAGAGTTTCAAAAAACAAAAGCAAAAAAAAAAATTTTTTTTTTTAGGGCTGCACTCCGGGCATATGGAGATTCCCAGGCTAGGGGTCAAATCAGAGCTACAGCTGCCATCCTACGTCACAGCCACAGCAATGCCAGATCCAAGCTGCCTCTGTAACCTACACCATAGCTCATGGCAACACCAGATCCTTAACCCACTGAGCGAGGTCAGGGATTGAACCCACAACCTCATGGTTTCTAGTTGGATTCATTTCTGCTGCACCATGATGGGAACTCCTAAAAGCAAAAATTGACAGAGTGAAGGGAGAAATAGTTCAACAGTACTGGTTGGATCTTTCAATATCCTACATTATAAAGCAATATAAAACATGCCACCCAATAAAAGCACAGTACACATTCTTCTGAAGCACATAGGGAGCATTCTCAAGAATAGATCATATTATAACCATGATGAAAACCCAATAAAAATAAAAAGATTAAAAGTATACAAAGTATACTAAGAATGTTCTCCAACCAAAATGAGATGAATTTAAAAATAACAGAAGGAAATTTGAGAAATTCACAAGTATGTGCAAATTAAATAATACACTTTTAAATTAACAGCAGATCAGAAATGACAAGGAAAATTAGAACATATTTTAAGGGGATGAAAAAACACCAGAATACAGCAAATTTATGGGATGCAATAAAGTAGCACTTGGAAAGAATGTGTAACTAAAGCACTGTTTGGAAGGAAAGAACAAGAAATGCCTATTTTTTAAAAAGAGAAAGATCACAAATCAATAATCTAACCTTCTACCTTAGGACACTGGGTGGAGGGGGGGAGAAAATGAAACATAAAGCAATTAGAACAAAGGGAATAATAAAAACTAGAGCAGAAATAAAAGACATTGAAAATATAAAAACAACAGTTAAAATCAATAAAACCAAAAGTTGATTCTACTATCAAACCAAATTTAGACATATAAAAGTATTATACACTACGACGAATAAGGTTTATTTTGGGAATGTAAGATTTCTTTAATGCCAGAAAATTAATATACCCATCATATTAGCTAAATAAAGGAAAAAATCCACATCGTCATCTCAATAGTCACAGAAAAAACAATGGATAAAATCCAACACCTTTTCATGATAAATATAAAAAACACTTAGAAAAGGACTAGAAAGGACCTTCCTCAACCTGATTTTTAAAACATTTATAAAATACCCACAGCTAATATCATACTTAATGCGAAAGACAAAATGCCATTCTCCTAAAACCAAAAGCAAGACAAGGAAGTCTACTCTCACAATTTTTACTTAATATTGTACTAGAAGTTCCAGCCAGGGCAATTAGATAAGAAAAAATAAAATAAAAGCATCAAGATTGGAAGAAAGAAGTAAAAATATCTCTGTTTATAAATGACAAAATTTTTAATGTAGTAAATCCTAATACTTCCACTAAAAAATTACTAGAACTAATAAATGAGTTCAGTAAAGTTGTAGGATACAGATCAACAAGCAAAAATCAATTATGTTTCTATAAAAAATCAATGAATAATCTGAAAATAGAATTTAGAGAATAACTTCATTTAAAATAGTATTATAAAGAAAAAAGACACTTAGAAAAAAAATAACAAAAGAAGTACATAACTTGTACGCTCAAAGATCCAAAACATTGAAAAAGATAAAAGAAGACCTAAATAAGTGTGCAAATACCATATTCATAAATGGATGACAACATTATTAAGATGGCCATACTTCTCAAATTTATCTGCAAATTCGATGCAACCCCTTTGCTTTCTTGCAAAAAGTGACAAGCTTATCGTAAAAATCATATGAAAATACAAAAGACCTAGAACAGCCAAAGTAATTTTGAAAAGACGAAGCTGGCAGACACACTTCCTGATTTCAAAACCTGCTAGCTACAGTAATAAAGATAGTGTGGTACTGATATAAAGACAGATGTGAGGGTCAATGAGTAGAATTGAGAGTGCAGAAATAAACTTTTACATTATTGCTATGGTCAATCAATTTCTGACAAGGTAGCCAAGATAACTCAATAGGAAAAGCCTTTTCAACAAATGGTGCTGGAACAAATGGATATCCACATGCAAAACAATGAAGTTGGACTACTTATCTTGTACGCAACAATTAAGTAAAAATGGATGATAACCATATGTGTAAGAGCTGAATCTATGAAATTCATAGAAGAAAACATAGGAGTAAATTTTCATTACCTTGACTTAAAAGGTTCTAGGGGAGTTCCCGTCATGGCTCAGTGGTTAACGAATCCGACTAGGAACCATGAGGTTGTGAGTTCGATCCCTGGCCTTGCTCAGTGGGTTAAGGATCTGGCGTTGCCGTGAGCTGTGGTGTAGGTTGCAGACACGGCTCAGATCCTGTGTTGCTGTGGCTGTGTCGTAGGCCTGTGGCTATAGCTCCGATTCCTAGCATGGGAACCTCCATATGCCGCAGAAGCAGCCCTAGAAATGACAAAAGACCAAAAAAAAAAAAAAAAAAAAAAAGTTCTAGGCACCAAAAATACAAGTGAAAGTACAAATGAAGTGTATTTTTGTTTGTGGTATAAAAGCTTAATGTGAAATCTACCCTTTTAAACAAACTTTCAAGTGCACAATACTAAACATAGGCTAAATCTAGGCATTATGTTGTACAGCACACCTCTAGAACTCATTCACTTTATATAACTGTGTAAATGAACAACTCCCCATTCTCCTTTGCCCAAAGGCCCTGGCAACTACCTTTCAATTCTCTGCTTCTGTGGGTTTGACTATCTTAGGCACCTCGTATTAGTGGATTCATGCAGTATTTATCTTTCTATGACTGGCATATTTCACTTAGCATGATGTCCCCTTGGTTCTTCTACGTTATCATGAAAGGAAAGATGTCCTTTCTTAAGGCTGAATAACATTCCATTGTACGTATATACATTTTCTTTATCAGGATCATTAAACTTGAAAACATATTTCTCAGTATGATCATTCTTCCATGATATACCAGCTGTTGACCTTGGGCAAGTGACTAACCTCTCTGAGCCTATCTCCCCACTTCTAAGATGTGAATAGTGCCCCCCGGACATAGTTCTTGCCTTAGCCCCTAAAATGATGTGTTTACCTACCACACCTTCCCAGCCTACAATGTGTATTCAATAGTTGTTACTTCTAATCCTCCTTCCTCCCTTCTCCATTCCCTCTTTACCTCTTCATATGCAAATATAAAGATATTCACAAATATTTCCCTTCATTGATGGTGGTGGATGTTGTTTTCAAGAGTAGATTGAGGGAAGTTGGTCAAGTTTTTGGTTTTGTTTGTTTGTTTGTTTAATTTCCAAGCTTGAAGGTCAGGAAGGTAAGAGACAAGACCAACAGATCTCCATTGTAATACTAATTCTGAGTGATGAGAACATGGAGAAGCCCACCAAGGAAAAAATTATTTATGGCTTGGTTTCCCCATCTACAAAATGAAAACAGTTTCCCTTTTTTTTTTGTCTTTTTGCCTTTTCTAGGGCCGCTCCCGCGGCATATGGAGGTTCTGCAGCTAGGGGTCAAATCGAAGCTGTAGCCACCAGCCTATGCCAGAGCCACAGCAACACAGGATCCAAGCTACGTCTGCAACCTACACCAGAGTTCACAGAACGCCGGATCCTTAACCCACTGAGCAAGGCCAGGGATCGAACCTGCAACCTCATGGTTCCTAGTCGGATTCATTAATCACTGTGCCACAATGGGAATACCGAAAATAGTTATAATTAACCTACTTGCCAAGTAGTATTTTTATAAGAATTAGGTGAGTTAAAAAAAAGTGACATACATAGGAAAAAATAGACACACAAAGATATTATACTAACATAGTCCTTTTCTTTTCTTTTCTTTTGGCTGTGCCTATGGCGTAAGAAAGGGCCAGGGCTGGAGATTAAACCTGTACCACAGCAGTAACCAGAGCAACAGAAGCGACAACTTTGACCTTTAACCTGCTGAGTTACCAAGGAACTCCTATACTAACACTCTCATTTCACCTAGCTATATACTTCACTCAGTTGAAAACTGAGTTTAAAACAAAAAGAAGTTCATCCCTCCTGTCCTCTACGCACACCCCCTTACTCAAGCCCCCCTAGAAATGATCATTCGTTCTTGAACTGAATGAGGATTTTGTTTACTCTTTAGGAAATCATCACTGCATTAGAGCAATAGTAATAATTCAGATGCATTCCATTATTAGCATTTCTAAAATCTTCAAAGTTAGAACTAGGGAATTTACTGCAGCTTTAGGCAATGCTGAAGGTGCCCCCACAGCAATAATTGATGCTCTGAAAGCACACACATAGGCAAAAAAAATAAATAAATTTGAATTCTTTCAAGCTGTTTCTCTTCAAATTTATGAAATATTGATAGAAAAATATAAATAGGTATTAATGCTGTTTTAGTAAAGATGAAGTCTGGTAGAGACAGAGCATAATTTATTTCCAGCCTGCAGGATTAAGGCTGGAGTTGTGACTGATTCTCCACTAATAGCCAGAAATGTGTTTCATCAGTCTCTGTGCTCCCCATCTCCCAGGCAGGCAATGGGCCCTCAGAGTCCAAGGCATGCCTGTGGAGGACACTGCTTAAAGCCCATAGAGATGTCCTACTCAAAAATCATGGGCCAGAAACTCTATCCTGTCCTGTTTCCTTATTTTCCTAATGCCAACTTATATCAGTCAGGGATTGCACTTGGTTGTGAATTTTAGAAAACCCAATTGTTAGGACTTATACAAGAAATCTAGAGGTAATTGCTAATGTTGATTTATCAAGTAAAGGATATTAGGGCCATGGTCTCTAAGTTTCTTGGTTTTACTATGGCTGCTAGAGCTCCAACCATCACATTCATTCCAGACAGGAAAAGGAAGATAGAGCGTAAAACAAAGGTGAATGGTACTCTCCACTGCATCGAGAAAGAAAAGGCCTTATCAGAAATCTCAAGCAAGATTGCCTACTTATTTTTCATTGGCCAGAAAAGTGTTTCATGGCTACCTATAGTTTCCAGGCAATCTAAAACTGTGAGTGTTGGCTTTACAACTACTACAGAAAAAGGCAAGGGAACAGAATTTGGAATGGGTCCTAAGAATGCTAACATAGTATCTGGCTTGCAAGCCCTAAGTTATATTTGACAGATGAGTGAGGTTATTTGATCTGATCCTTCCCTCCCTAGTAACTGGTAGTGAGAATTTTGTGACTCTAGAAATACCCTTGTCAGATCCAAATTAGGGTTTCCTAAATGAAACTATAATGGGGCGGGGGGGGGGGTAATACAAATAATATCCTGTGGGAAAGAAAAGATGGCAGTGGAGTAGTAGGATGTGAGGTTCACCTACTCCCACAAATTCACTGAAAATCCATCTATATGTGGAACCATTTGCACAGAAAATTTTCTAAATGCTGACAAAAGACCCTAGGATTCTGATAGAGCAAGAAAAACCAGGAAACTGGGTAGGACAAAAGAAATAAGTAAAGGAGGAACTAAGCAGGGTGGGACCTGCACCCCTAGGCGGGAGCTGGAAAGAGGAAAAACTACCACACCCTGAGAAGACCCCAGGCCATCAAGGAGACCAGCTGGGATAGAGGAGGAACACTGGAGTATTGGAGGAGAACACAGCGATCAGTGTAAAGCAGTTTAAATGGAAACAGTCCTATACAAATGGTCAGTCTCACAGCCCTGCACTTCTCAACCATAGGCTTATGTGACCAGGGGTCAGCTTTGGAGATCAGACTCAAAGAGAGAGCTGGAACTGGCTACAGGGGAAATAGCTAGGACTGGTAGTATGGAGACAGCCTGAAGGGATTAGAGTCTAGAGTGACCACATTTGAGGCTGTAAGCTAAGGAAAACCAGTCAGGATTGGAAACTAAAGTAAAATTGAAAAAGAAAAATGGGAGTTCCCTTTGTGGCTCAGCAGGTTACAAACCAACTAGTATCCAGGAGGATGTGGGTTCGATCCCTGGCCACTCTCAGTGGCTTAAGGATCTGGTGTTGCCAAGAGCTGTAGTGTAGGTCGCAGATGTGGCTCGGATCACATGTTGCTATGGCTGTGGCTGTGGTGTAGGCCATCAGCTGCAACTCTGTTTTGACTCCTAGCCCTAAAAAGATAAAGAAAAAAGAAAAATGGAAATGGAGGAATCAGGCTCCCTGATTTCAGGCAATACTATAAAGCTACAGTTATCAAAACAATATGGTACTGGTGCAAAAACAGAAATATAAATCAATGGAACAGGACAGAAAGCCCAGAAATAAATCCAAGCACCTGTGGTCAACTAGTCTATGACAAAGGAGGCAAGAACACCCAGTGGAAGAAAGATAATTTCTTCAATAAGTGGAGCTAGGAAAACTGGAAAGCTTCATGTAAAAGAATGAAATTAGAACACTCTCTAATACCATACACAAAAATAAACTCAAAATGGATTAAAGACAAAAATATAAGGCTAGAGGAAACCACAGGCAGAACACTCTTTGACATAAATCACAGCAACATCTTGTTTGATCCACCTCCTAGAATAAGGTCTCTAAAAACAAAAATAAACCAATGGGACCTAATTAAACTCAAAAGCTTTTGCACAGCAAAGGAGACCATTTTTTTTTTGGGGGGGGGTCTTTTTGCCTTTTCTAGGGCTGCTCCCACAGCATATGGAGGTTCCCAGGCTAGGGATCTAATCGGAGCTGTAGCTGCCAGCCTACACCACAGCCATAGCAACGTGAGATCCAAGCTGCGTCTGCAACCTACACCACAGCTCATGGCAACGCCAGATCCTTAACCCACTGAGCAAGGCCAGGGATCGAACCCTCAACCTCATGGTTCCTAGTTGGATTCGTTAACTACTGTGCCACGACGGGAACTCCAGGAAACCATTTTAAAAACGAAAATACAACCTATGGAATGGGAGAAGATCTTTGCAAATGATGCAACAGACAAGGGCCTGATCTTCAAAATATATAAACAATTCATACAACTCAACAACAACAGCAAAAAAACCCAATTGAAAAACAGGTGGAAGACCTAAGTAATTTCTCTGAAGACACATGGATGGCCAACAGGCAGATGAAAAAATGCTCAAAATCACTAATTATTAGAGAAATGCAAATCGAAACTACAATGAGGTACCACCTCACACCAGTCAGAATGACCATCAGTCAGCAAATAACAAATGCTGGAGGGGGTGTGGAGAAAAGGGAACCCTCCTGCACTGTTGGTGGGAATGTAAATTGGTACAACCACTATGGAAAAAATATGAAAATATCTTAGAAAATTAAATATAGAACTACCACATGATCCAGCAATCCCACTCTTGGGCATATATCCAAACAAAACTTTCATTCAAAAAGATACATGCACCCCTACGTTCATCGCAACAGTATTCGCAATAGCCAAGACATGGAAACAACCTAAATGTCCATTGACAGATGAATGGATTAAGAAGATGTGGTGCATATATACAGTGGAATACAACTCAGCCATAAAAAAGGACAAAATAATGTCATTTGCAGCAACATAGATGGTACTAGAGATTCTCATACTAAGTGAAGTTAAGTCAGAAAGGGAAAGACAAATACCGTATGATATTACTTATATGAGGAGTCTAAAATATGGCACAGCTGATCCAATCTACAAAACATAAACAGATCACTATCATGGAAAGCAGATTTGTGGTTGCCGGGGGGAGGGGGGAGAGAGTAAGATGGACAGGGAGTTTAGGGTTGGTGGATGCAAACTGTAACATTTGGAATGGTGGGCAATGGGATCCTACTGCACAGGACAGGGAACTGTGTGTGAATGGGTCACTTTGCTGTACAACAGAAATTGAAGAAACACTGAAAATCAACTACACTTTAATTAAAAAGAAAAAAAATGCTAATATCCTGACAGAAAATTTGGATGGGTAGATGGATCGATGGATGGACAGTGGGATGGATGGATGGATGGATGGATGGATGGATGGATGGATGGGTAGAGAGAGAGAGAGAGAGATAATGTGTGTACATATATATAATTTAAAACATATTTTCTTTATTAGATTGAATAAAACTTTTTTTGCTATCTAGCTCAGGCTGCCTAAAACACTCATCCTCACCCCAACCATCCCACACCCCGAAACACAAACATGCACATAAAAGATACAGCACATTGAAAGTATAAAGGAAACAAAAGTGAAGGAATGTTAAAGAGGCCCAACACACACCTGTGTGTATATTTGGGGGAGGGATACAAAATAGTTGTGGGGGAAGACAATTATAAATTGTATCTATTTATAATCTTTGCTTCAGAATGTGGGAGATACTTTGCAACCACAGAAAGGAGAAAGAGAAACACCCTACCTCAGCAGCAAGGCTTAAGGTTTTGGTTCCTTCCCCATGGCTTCTACAACCTATTCCCCTCTGCCTTCCCTGCTGGCCCTCACCCACCCTAGCAGCAGGGAGGGAACGAGGACTGGGGCAGAAAGTCTGTGGTTCTGAGCACTGAGTCCTGTTCCCTCCACCTCTTTAGCCTCTCTCAAACCAACTGATTCCATTCCCCCTGTGTGGCCTGTGTTCTCTCACATCTGAGCCTACTCTGGCCACAGAGCCACCACAGGGGTTGCCTGTAAGGGGTCTCCCTGCTCCAGTGCTTGATCAGCAATATCCACAGTGTCATTCTCCCCTTCTTCTTCAAAGAGTATTTATGCATGTAAGTGCATTCATACATGGATGCACACATATATGCGCACACGTATACATACATGTATACATAAATATGTACATACAATACATTTATGCATACACATATGTATGTCTATAGTATTGTTTTTATATTCTACCTATTTTTTTTTTCTTTTTACAGCTGCACCTGCAGCATATAGAAGTTCCCAGGCTAGGGGTCAAATCAGAGCTGCAGCTACAGGCCTGCACCACAGCCACAACACCACCAAATCTGAGCCACATCTTTGACCTAGGCCATAACTTGCAGCAACATCAGATCCTTAACACACTGAGAGAGACTAGGGATCAAATGCACATCCTCACAGACACTATGTTGGGATGTTAACCCACTGAGCCACAACAGGAACTCCTAATTTTTACTTTTATTTATTTATTTGCTTATTTGTTTGTTTGTTTTTGTGGCTATGTGCATAGCATGTGGAAGTTCCAGGGCCAGGGATCGAATCCACGCCATAACAGCAAACTGAGCCACAGTACTGACAACACTGGATCCTTAACCCGCTGTGCCATTAGGGAAATCCTCTATCTAATTTTTCTTTCTTTTTTTTTTTTTTTTTTTTTTTTTTTGGTCTTTTTGCCATTTTCTTGGGCTGCTCTCGCGGCATATGGAGGTTCCCAGGCTAGGGGTCGAATCGGAGCTGTAGCCACTGGCCCACGCGAGAGCCACAGCAATGCAAGATCCAAGCCGTGTCTGCGACCTACACCACAGCTCACGGCAATGCCAGATCTTTAACCCACTGAGCAAGGCCAGGGATCGAACCTGCAACCTCATGGTTCTTAATCGGATTCGTTAACCACTGCGCCATGTTGGGAACTCCTCTATCTAATTTTTAAAAGTCATATGTAAATCAAAGTTTCAAAATGACAAACAAATATCCCCCCACACACATACACTTCCCACCTCCCAGGACAACTTCCTAGAAGCAACCATTTCAGACCTTTAGCTGCTTCTGTGGGTAGTTGCCTCCATACTGCTAAGTAACATACTTCTGATGCTCTTTCTGGTGTATCATCAATTCAGCATCACCTTTTTCTGTTGTGATCTTCCTAAGACCCAAATCTGATCATGGCTCTCTGTCACCACATACTGCTGAGCAGCTGAGCACTGCCAATCACCCCGATGGCACCCTTCCCCTTGTACTTCTTAGAGATGAGCAATGTGGTATCTCCCCCTAGACTGCAATGACTCTGAGAGCTGCTTGGGTCCTGGGTCAGGCCTTCCTCACTCAGTCTCTCCTGGGTTGCAAGTTGCCAGTTTCACGGTATTTGCATGAGATGACTAATTTTAATTGTCGATTTGACTGGGCCAGATATCTGATTAAATGTTATTTCTGGAGGTATCTTTGAGAGTGTTTACAGAAGAGATCAGCATTTGAATTGATGGTGGACTGAATAAGCAGATGGCCCGCTCCAACGTGGATGGGCATCATTCAGTCTGTTGAGGACTTGAACAGAGCAGGAAGGCAGAAGGCAGACTAGCTCTCTCTGTATGAGCTAGTCCGTTGATCTTCTGTCCTCAATGCCTGTGGTTCTCAGGCCTTCAGATTTGGACAGAAATCTACACCAAGCTCTCTAGTTCTGATGTCTTTGAACTACCCCTCTAGCTTTCCTGGGCCTCTAGCTTGCAGATGGCAAATTGTGGGCCTCCATAACTGCATGACACAATCCTTATACAAAATCCCATGTATTATATATAGGAAAGATAGACAGATGACAGACAGATGATAGATGATAGGTATAGATAGATGATAGATAGATGATAGATGATAGAGAGATAGAGAGAGAGAGATTGGTTCTATGTCTCTGGAGAAATCTAATACATTGCACATGTCTGATAACTGAGATGAATAGCAAACATGGCTGGTCCTGGAATAACAGTAAGAGACTAGTACAGAATTTTGATTTTTTCCCCCCATGCCAGGAATGGAACACACAGAAGTGACCCAAGCCCCAGCAATGGCAGCACCAGATCCTTAACCCACTGTGCCACCAGGGAACTCCAGAATTTTGATGTTAGATATGGGTCACATACAGTCTGTACATGAGGCTTGAGAAGGAACCTTTCAGGGCTTTTCAATGCCTGTTCATCTCCATTCTCAACAGGAGACAATCACAAGGGAGTTGGGGCAATTCCAGAGGCTCTGCTCACTATACAGCAGGAAATAGGCACTACGTCTCTGAGAAGTCATAAAAAGTTTGTCTCTTTGGCATGGAACTTGCCCATTCCCTGAGAAGCTGTGTTCCACTTCTCTGAGGCCAGTAAATCTTATCTAGGGGTAGATAGATGATAGATAGATGATAGGTATAGATAGTTTACTTTCTCTCCCTTTTCTTCCCTTCTTCCTTCATTCCTTCCTTTATTCCATCCTCTCCTCCTTCCTTTCTTTCTTCATCTAAATTTATTTAATGGTTTATTTTATGGTTTATTTCAATTTTCTTTGAACTGGACCCAATCTGAGGTCTAAAATATGGAAACTCTGCTCCAAGCAAATAAGAGTATCTTCTAGATATCAAAATATACAAAGCAGGATCTAGTCTTTATAAAATAATTAAAATATATACTACTTTTGCAAAAAAAAAATTAGTCTACATGGGTAAGAATTTTGAAGTAGCTATTCAACAATCTCCTCAGTTAGATAAGGTTCTTTTTCTTTGTAATATGTACTTTCTTGCTGTAAGGATTTTGGTGAAAAACAGAATCAGCAAAGTCTTAGAATAGAAGGATAAATAATATTATTTATGTCATAAAGGCAGCAGTGATAGAGGATACATCTTCAAGCATAGACTCTCATATGCCTGGATTTGAAAGAATGTGTGTACACATGATCTGTCTAAACCAACCTCTCCTTTTGTTCTCTGAAATTCCATCATTAGAGATTCAGTCCTTTGCCATAAATATTGCCTAGTCCCTACATTTAACATGTAGTTATTTCTGAAAGAATTAACATAGTAAGTGTCTAAGAAAGCATGAGTATACTAAAAATGAGATAGAAATGGGAAGTGAAATGCAACAAAGACCGATTCCCAAGGGTTTACCCTAGGGTGTTTTTAATTAGGTTTCTTTTTTTTTTTTTTGCAAATGAAAAGTAATTAAAATAGAAATCTAGTAAAGGCTGCCATCAAATATTTAAAAAATGGGGAAAAAATGAGCATTCACAATGATATTTGATTAGCATTTTCATTACCAATTTTCCTTTATCCTTGCCTACAAATGTCAGCATATAAACTAGGCCTCTTTGGTTTTGCTTTCTCTCATAGCTTCATGTTTTAAGCCCAGAAAATCTGGCCATTAGAAATTTATTTTTAAATAGATTAAGTGCTCTCCCAGGAGCGATCTTTAAACTTTTCCATCTATATTTTGATAAAACTCCACATGAAGTCAATAACAAATTAGAACATAAATATTTAAGCAGCTCAACGATAAAATGAGAGCTTCCTTCTTTCTCTCTTTTTTATGTTGCTGGTAATGTGCCAAACAGAGAGGAATTAAGGGTCTTGGGGAATATGTCAAAAGCCTCCGCTTGTGCAAACAAGAAAAACAAAGCAAAAGGTCACTCATCCGAGAGAGGTTGGTGTCACCTTGGAGTTGATCTCATTCACGTCAAGAATTCCTAATACTCTCTCCATCTTCTTCATAGAAGTTTTTAATGCAGGCAGAAGTACACTAATCATTTTCCATGTGGGGCTTTTGCCCTTAATGAAGGCTTGCTATTAGAACACTGCTTTTTTTCTTTTTTTCTTTAATGTACAGGAAATTCTATTTATTTTCAAAGGACACCTAAAGAAGAAAAAGATTCTTTGCTTCAAAAGCAAATCAGATGAAATAAGGAGCAGACAGAGTATCCCCCATCAAAGAAACAAAGAATCAGTGAAACGAATATATGCTAATATATGCAAAGACGATTTCAGAAAGTGATGAACTTAAATAGATAAACCCATGAATAAGCCACCCATTTGCTAAAAATCACTCCAGAAAGACTGTTTACTGGAATCACCTAGGCGTGGAGAATGTCTATCAAGGAAGGAATCTTATCTGTTCTGTGTGCTGAGATAAGATCTCCTGCCAGGGAGGATTTTTCTCAGGCTTTCATTATAACTGTAGATATTTGATTGCAAATCAGAATGTTTGTTCTACTTAATGAACAAAAACACTGGATTAGTCAGAGCTGATATTAAAAGTTGTTTTTGTTTACAGCATGGTTTAGACTTCAATGTTTTCTGAGTATTCAAAAAACATTCTCAAATGTCATATTTGTAGCACACGCTAGGTTCCCACTTCGAGCAAGCTAGAAACTGACAAATGAAGTCTCTGCTTGCCCTTGACCAACAAGCCGAGTATGGGGAACAGGCTGGAAGAGAGTAGTTTGTTCTGATTCACTTTCATTTCATTAAGGATGGGAGAAGGCATTCAGTGCCATGGCATGTCATGTCATGTCATTAAAGGTGTACTTTCAGAGGTGACTTCATGATAATTTCATCCAACTGAAGGATGATAAAACAAGGGATGCTGAGAGGGGATGCCAGCCAATCTCTCTAATCCATCTCTTTGGGAAGGCAGAATGATTAGAATGCATTCATCCTTTCATTCATCCAACAAATACTGATCAAGTAAATTCCAGGCACTGAGCTTGATGTTGCAGATATGACAATCAGCAAAAGAAACATATCCCCTGATCACGTCTCCAGACAGACACACCTGAACTTTCATTGTCCAGCTGTATGAAATTTGAGCAAAAAATGAACATGAAGGCAACAGTTTTTGTATTCAGCCCTCAATTATTAACAAAATACAGAATCAGTGTTGCAGAAACCAGAATGTTAGCACTAAGAGAAAAAAGTAGGACCATCTCTTTGTAAGGGGAGGTGATGAAACAGCATCAGAAAGGCCAAAGATGTCACATGGGTATTTGAGTGGCAAAGTCAAGACTGGAACTCAGACTTGCTACCCTTCCTCTATAGCTTTAACACAACTCCATGGGGCCTCCTTCTCCCACCCGCTTCCGAGCAAGAGAGGGTCTGAATGATGGCTATGCAGATTACATCATGATGTAGTTAATGATAAAAGCAAGACTTCAATACATGCGTACTTTAAATAACACATTAGGCTTATCACTGCTGATATCTTTAATTATGCCAAGGCAAAACTGGAGACAGTCTAATGGGAAATACAGATTACTTGTTGAAATTATTAACAGAGTTAATGTGCTTACATTTGTTTACGTGTACTAGAATCAGCTCAGATATTTGACTGCAATGACAATATGTGTAAGGATCAATTAAAAGTCATAGAGATGAGATATTGGATTTCCAGACCTTAATAGGATTTCATCTGCACTTGCTATATTATGTTATACAATTATAATTGAGCTTCCATCAAACCACAGAATCTGTCACATCACCAATTTATTTCCCAAGTACTAATGAAACTTATTTCCTGTTGAGAATGCTTTTAAAAGTATAACC
The DNA here is from genome assembly GCF_054392235.1 of Sus scrofa. Taxonomy (NCBI): domain Eukaryota; kingdom Metazoa; phylum Chordata; class Mammalia; order Artiodactyla; family Suidae; genus Sus; species Sus scrofa. The sequence goes on along the minus strand of NC_139387.1, from coordinate 93,025,791 downwards.
CTGAGAAAGAGAGGTGATAAAAGAGGTAACAGGCTTCTATTTACTTAGCAAACCTGGGTAAAAATTTGGACATAAGTAAAACAAATTTGGCAGTTTTAGGAGGGTCTTCAGTAGCCTTTGTTCATACTATAAAGAGCACCTAAGTGGTTTCCAAAGGAGTTGTAAGCAACACATATAACTCATGCTCACTTTAAGCCCTAACATCAGATTGACACTCTGCCTCTTTATTGTGAGGTAGTCGAGCTAAAGGCAGAATTGATATAATATTTTCCTCTGGATATTTCCTCATGGTTTTTCCCAAACTGATAATCATGCGTTAACTTATAAAACCAAAGTGGATTGCTTTCATTTGATATAATGAGAATTCTCTTTCCTATTTCACTTAGAGAAGCTGAGGCAATGTCTAGAGACCACAGGGTCACACAGCTATAAGATGGCAAGCATCCGGAATCACACAAGAATGATACTCTTTGGAGAGACTCAAAGCTCCTCTAATAATAATCTTGCGCTCCTCATACTGACTTGTGGTTGTACCATGTGAGTGAGAAATGGACAGCTTCCCCTCACTGGTAGGGAGTGTAATTTCTTCAAATCATTTATTTAGAGTTAGGCATTAGGGACAATAGAGATCATGTGATGTGGACCTCAACAAGAAAGAAGCCCGCCTGACAGATGTATGGCCAGATCCACCTGAACACAGCCAGGAATAAGGCATTCACCTCACTGAAACGACTGTCAGACACTTGTCAGAAAGTTCGTCCTTGTCACTTCCTAATATCTGCTGCCTTGTAACTTTAACCCTACCCTCTGAAGCCCCACTGTGTGGCTCAGTTAGAGAAGCATTTACTTTGCACCCTTGTATACCCAACAAATGCAGCCGAGAGCTGGAGGTCAGCTGCCCTTTGTCTCATACCCCTAATTCCTCTTTCCCATCCCTGGTTCTTGGTGGAGACTATTTGGACTGGGACATATTCCCAGGCCTCTCCCGCTTCTAGGATTCAGTGCATGAGTTCAGGGAACACCTACACTCAACTCATTGTCTTTGGCCACATAATATTTTAACAGATACACTCTTAGCTGGCCACTCAAAGGGAGACAATAAATTTAAACAAAACATTTTTTAAGTGATGCTACACTAAATATTCGAAAATCTCTCTCATGTATCCTCTTCCCTTTACCTTCCCTGACTAAATATGCTCAGTTCTCTTAACGAGCTTAATCTCCATCGTCTGATAGAGAGTTTTCCTAAGGGTATCCTGGTCGCCCCTCACATCAATCAGTCACCGAGTCTTGCTGATAGTACCTCCTGGATTCTTCTTCATCCCACAGTCCTTCCCTGCCCTAGGCCACAGCCATCCCTCAGCAGATGACTACAGCAGCTTCCCGGGCATCTCTCTGCCTCATTCTTGTTCCGTTCCAATCACTGCTTTAAAATGTCACCAGTGATCTTTCCAAAATATTAATCTCACCATGCCACACCCCTGCTGAAAACCCTCAGTAACTCCCAAACTACACTGAGCATAAAGTTCTTCTCTAACATAAACTCTATAATCTCATCTCTTCTTAAATCCTCTCTCCCATCTCCCTCTTGGAAATATTAGCCCCAGGCAGAGAAAACTCCTTTCAAGTTCTACAACAATTTACACTCTATGTCACCTCTAGGCCTCTGCCCAGGCTGTTTCCTATCCACGAAACACTCTCCTAAGCCTCCACCAACACCCCTATCTCCCAGCTTATACAGGCTTCTAGTCTTGGCTTACATTGCCCTTCCTCAAGGACATCTTCTTGGACACTTGGGACACCCATCCACACACTCCCATGACACCTTGCAATTCCCTGGACCTCATGCTCATTGCACATGTTTGGTAAGTACTTTTCATAGTGCCTCTCTTCCTCTCTAAAACACACAGCTCTCTGAGGGCAAATGCCATCTTGTTTGCTATTGAATCTCAGAGCTTAGCCTGGTGCCTGGTATCTAGCACATGATGATAGATATGCTTGAAGGAGGAAAGAAGAAAGGAAGGCCTGGGGACAAAAGCAAATCTTAAGACAGAATCTGCCCTCCTTACCATTTTGTCCAAGGCGGCTTCTGAAACTTATACCTTTATTGAACTACCATTCTTTAAAGTTGGATTGTCAGCAAGAATTCAAGTGCTATCTATTGAATTTCAGCAGAGCTAAATTCCCCAGACATGTACTGTTTAGGTTTAGTTTATCCTTCTCTCTCTTTAATCTATTATCCAAAGCATGGTCAGAAAAGAAACACTGGTGATAACTGATGTTTCCATTTGCCTTCAAGGCATGGATATAGGTGTGCTTTCAGTGGTTGCTGAAAATATTGTACTACGCACAATTCATGGAGGAAGGGGGAACATACTGGTTTTACCATATTTCTGTGGTAAACTTAAAATGCTACATTGTCCTGGAAATTGCTCTCAGGCCTCCAGTGACTTGGATAGAATCATGATGAGGACTGTGAGATTTAATAACACCATGGTTACAACTGAAGTTTAAACCCATAAACCACAAATGCATGTCTGACCGGAAATAAAAAGGATCTGAGTGTTACATCCTCCTAGGTGGATTCTTCCACAGAGTAATGTTGGAGAAGAGTCTAGCCCCTAGTGCTTAACTTTGCAATTCAAAAGAGTTGTGACTTAGCTTCCCTTATATAACATGGGCAGCTTTTCATTATGTTTATTTGATGCAGTGTTATTGAGGCAATATTTCATATGAATAATTCATTTCTACTCCAACTTTATCTAGTAAAGTCAAAAGCAGAATCCTAAATTTCAAAACAGATCAAAGAGTTCCTTAAATAAATTGGAAATGCCCTGAGTTGCCTGCTTTCTGAATCTCCCTGTCTTGTCTATGCATTAAGCAAGCACTTACTATGGGTGGTTAGATACCAACGTTATTAAATGTTCACAGCACTCCCTGCATTTTCGTGGGCCAAAATGAATTTTAGTGTCCCAGTTTTGCACTGTTTCGTCTTGTTCTTATCCAGAAATTGAGTTCTATGAGAGCAAATCACATCCAAGTCATTTTTTTTACATAATTTTTAACTTTGGTTGTACGTGCCTGACTTTCTGAGGCCGTCTCAGCCCTGATTACCTTCTGTTCACTGGGCAGTCTGATGAACACAGCGGGCAGGCTGTGGTGAATAAAAGAGAGCAATTACATTTGGATGCTCAAGACTGCCAGCTGCCTGGGACGCCTCACCGCAGCCTCCCCATTGTAGCTATCCTCCTTTCAGATCTAACCAAGTCATGCAAGAAAGTCACCCTTCAAAATGATTGACATCCAAAGACTTGCCAGGCTTTATCCAGCCACAGGAGCTGCAAACAAGAGTGGAGCAGTCAGAGAGAAAAATTAAAAATGGAAGAAAAAAAGTATTCAGAATCACTGAATCATACCTAAGCACATTTTTAAATGGCTTTAGGTCAATGGGAAAAAAATAACTAACGGATCTCTCCAAGCCACCAAAGGACTCTTGCTTCATAGATGACTGTGCGAGAAAGGGCCTCAGAGTTAGTCATCTGGTCATCTGACTGCATCTAAGAGGAAGCCCATCTTTCCTGCCTGGGGTAGGTAGGCATTTGAAGATGAGCATGGTGGAGGCAAAGAAGTACAACAAACAGAGGAGTCAGAAAAATCTGCCTTCAAATCCCAACTCAGACACTTACTTGCTAGGGGGCCTTATGCAACTTGCTATACATCTCTAGATCTCTGTAATAGAGGAATGATACTACCTACTTTATGAGATGTTATTGGGAAATGTAAATAAGCTGATGTTTGTAAAGTGTCCAGTACATAGTAGGAAATGGTAACCCTTATTCAGTAACCTAAATGAAAAGTCTACACTTCAGATTTAAGTAAAAATATTCTGGAGTTGCTTACTGTTGCCTGGTAGCACCATGTGTTGAAGACGAATGAAAATATCTGCTCTAAACGTACTCCTTTAGTTACTTGATCTCTGGAGCTGTTTACCCAATAGTCAGTTCTATCCTCTACTTCCTCCTGGTGGAGCCTGCCTCCAAGACTGAGGCTCAAAAGGCTGTATACTTACTTCCCACCACTCCTTGTAGCTAAGATAAATGACAGTTGCTGGGAACTTCTGGGAAGGAGTGTCTTCCCTGATAAAAGAAAGAAGAATGTGAGGAGAAAAAAAACCCTTTGCCGTTCTCTAAACTTTCTGTCTCCTAAGGATATCCTTCAAGCTGCAGCAGCCCTTTAAATCTTAAGGAAACAGCCCAAACAGACACCGACCTGGCTCATTAACATTACAGAGCCCCTGAACTAACTGGAAGTGACCTAGCATCACACTCCTTGTTCTGTAAGATAATAAAGTATTTTTATTATTTAAAATATAGCCCCTCTTTATAGTTCCCGTTGTGGCTCAGCAGTAACAAACCCGACAAGTATCCATGAGGACACAGGTTCAATTCCTGGTCTTGCTCAGTGGGTTAAGGATCTGGAGTTGCCATGAGCTGTGGTGTAGGTCGCCCATGCAGCTCAGATCTGGTGTTGCTGTGGCTGTGGCACAGGCTGGCAGCTGCCGCTTCATTTTGACCCCTAGCCTGGGAACTTCCATATGCCGCAGGTGCAGCCCTAAAAGGCAATTAAAATAAAATAAAATAAAATAAAACAAAACCCCTCCCATTATTTATAACTGACAATACAGCCCTTACAACTGCTGTCTTCCTCCAGGGTTTCAAGAGACTCTTTCCATTTTATGCTTAAGCACTTGAGCAGGAACATGCAATGTTATTGAACATGGGTTCATCTTTATGAAAAATGATAACTAATTTTCAGAGAGATTGAGTAATTCATCCAATGACACACAGCTAACAGCAGGAAAGAATTGGAATTCAGATCTGACTCAAAGGCCAACCTTTTCAAAATATTGCTGCTACCTATGTAACTGTTAGCCAGTCTAAGGAGAACTATTTTAAGTAAAGTTTCCTTTTCTTTTCTATCTCTCCTTTCAGTTTACATTTTAAGCTGTGTAATCCCAAATCTCCCAAATTTTGACTTCTTTAAGCAAATTCCTGTCCTGAAATTTCCCCTTCTTTTTCCTTCCTCCCATCAAAATATGCCAGTTCCATTTCCTCAGGAAGCCCATATGCTTATAAAGTTAAAGCTAGATAATAAATTTCTTTTAATGGGATCCAAGTTTGGACAGTGTCTTCAATGGAAGTTTTCAATGCCCTCGTGGACCAGAAAGTGAAATGATCCTTTCATACCACAGGCTCAGTTATCTTCCTTAGGCACAAAGGACTAATTCTGCCAATAGAGGTTAACTGGGGACATGGAGCATGGTTAGAATTCATTTATTCTTTAAGCAGGTACTTATATATACACACCTTACACACCATGTCAATAGTATTTTAGATGCTAGGAATATAGTCTGAACAAAAGAAACAAATTTCCTCCTTTCATGAAATTTAAACTCTAGCTGGGGAGAGATAAATTAAAAATAAGTATGTAGTATTTGAAATGGTAAAAAATGCTCTGAGGAAGAAATAAAGCAGGCTAAAAAGGATAGATTGATGGGGATAGACTGTTTCATTAAGAGTGATCAGGACATACTGTATAAAGAAAAGGATATAAATGTTAACAACACAACAATATAAAAGTCATGGAAAAGTAAAACGGGAGAGGAAGATGAAAGCTACTACTCTCTTCTTCTAAAGTAGGAAATCAAGAAATATACTAAAACTTGATTGAACAAAAAAGAGGAAATGAACCCTATTATTGAAAGTAACAAAGATGATCAGTAGAAAAACTAAAAACTCCTGAAGAAGAAAGGATAGGAGAAGGGATGTTATAAGTAAGCTAAATCCTCATTTTTCATTTCTAGAAGTTTCTATTAAACTGCTTAATTGGAAAAATAAGTTTATCTCACATCCTAACATTCACTGATCAGTGGTGGCTGCCTGGGGCTCTACTGAGTAGAACTCCATACACAAGACCCAGCTCTTTAAGAAAGTGTGCTGTGATCAATTAATTAGTGCCATCTGTCATGGGGGCAGAAAGGATCGATGATGGCACATAGGCCAAGAACCTGTCATCTCCACTTGGAGCAATAGAGGGTCATTTGGATATGATACGGCCCAGGGCAAGAAGAAAGCAATAGCAGCAGTAAGAATAGGCTATATCAAAATATAGCAAGAGAAACAGGATGGCAAGAGGGTTAGTGATGTGATGGATTCTTATGTCATACTTTTCACTTGGATTGACAACATTCTGAAATGTACACGGGACAATAAGCTACAGAGAAGACTAACAAAAAAGAGTTAGCTTTTCATTGCTAATGTAAGAATTGGGTCTGTTGGGTTCTGAATCTTGCCTTTCCCAAGTCTTAGAGAAGAATTTAAGCAACAGAGTTTCTAAGATGTATGACGTCTTTGGCTGGATTGTATCCAGTGACTCATTTAAAGTCAGTGAAATGTATTTGGGGTATTGTAAACCTTCGGTAGGGAAGACTTATCATAGTTCCAAAGATGCCCTCCCTGCTGTACCAATTGCCTAAGCAGAGGATGCTGAGATACCAGCGTCCCAGCTGTACTATCATGCCAAATCCTGGGAACACAAACAAAGCTTGAAATTCTTGTCTCTAATTAAATCATGTGGTGCCTTGTGACTTTGCTGGCCTCCTGCTCAGTAGAAAATCATGTGAAACTCTGAGAAGGCTCCCTTGGTGGCTAATGTCTGTAATAAAGACACAATCCCCAGCCTGTCTTTGCTCCCCAGGACTAACACCAAATAAAGAGGACAGGAACACTTGTGGTTATCAGAAGGCACAGTCAGAGAGCTGCCTGATCACTAAACAGAGCAAGTGAAGCTTCATATTCCATCAGCACCCTAAGTCCATCTCTGCCTTGGTGAAAAGCACCCAGAGAGGTGACTATTGCAAAGAGCCCTATTCTAGAGTTTTTTTTACTCACCCCTGGCCTGATATTTTACTTACTTGTTCAACCAATATTCTGCCCAGTGCTGTGTTAAATGATAGATGACCCTGTCACTCCACTCCAGTACCCCAGGTTCCACCAGTAGCTGGGGCACCTCACTCCATAGTGTTAATTCCAGAAGGTATGAATTGTTTCCAGTGTGGCCAGACAGGCCATCTCCCTGCTAAGGGTCCCATTGCCCATGTGGGATGGTTAGAGGGACCTAGCCCCAAACACCTCTCCAACTTGCTCCAGGAACCTTAAAATTAGACACTTCTCCCTTTAGATGCCTTTTTTTTTTTTTTTTTTTTTTTTTTGCTATTTCTTGGGCCGCTCCCACAGCATATGGAGGTTCCCAGGCTAGGGGTTGAATGGGAGCTGTAGCCAGTGGCCTACGCCAGAGCCACAGCAACGCAGGATCCGAGCCGCGTCTGCAACCTACACCACAGCTCACGGCAATGCCGGATCGTTAACCCACTGAGAAAGGGCAGGAACTGAACCCTCAACCTCATGGTTCCTAGTCGGATTCGTTAACCACTGCGCCATGATGGGAACTCCTAGATGCCTTTTTAAACACCCCTGTAGAAATGGCTCTGCACAGTTATCAGTCATTAACACCTTAGCATGATGTTTCCAGAGAAGAGCCTACTGGGTGCTTTAAATAGACTCTGTAATCCTCAAAATATTCTAGCAAGGTCTATCCATTCAATACACACACACACACACACACGCACACAGATTATTTTTAAGGACCTGCTATGTGCAGGGCATTCATGCTCAGGTGGAAAGATGGTTTGGCATATGGTAAAAAAAAAAAAAAAAAAAAAGCAAATCATACATGGCCCTGAGCACCATCTAGTAAGAGTGTTAAGATACATGTATAAACAAATATAATACAGTGCACAATGAATTTATTGCCATGATAAAGGTACAAAGTATTATGCTTGGGATTTAGATGTGCTGAAGACCAGCCTAGGAACTATTCATTCATTAAACACCTATTTAGAGAGCACAAATAGACTCTCCTATGAAAGACTGCAGGACCAAAGACTTTAATGTTAGAAAAAAGGAGTATATGTGGGATACATATGCAAGTGAAGGGTAAAGAAGGAGAATATCATATGCAAGTGAAGGGCAAGGGAGAGAATCATAAAACTATCAGTTTTGGATGGGATGATGCAGGAAAATGGGCAATAGAATATAAAATTAAAGAGATTAAGAGGGGTCAGATCTTGGAAGATTTTTGTATGTCACAAACTAGAGAGTTTGGACCTTATGCTATAGCCAATAGAAATTGGGGGCTATAGAAATTTTCAAGCTGGAAATTACTATAATTAAGATTCTGCTTTCTAAAAATTAACCTGGCAACAAAGTATGGAGGCAATTAAACTAAAGACAAATAAGGTAGAAGATCAGTGAGGAAATTACTGAGCACTCTAAGTAAGAGGGAATAAGGACATGAGCTGGAACATTTGATAGCAGAAACAGAGAGGATAAATGTTGGCATTTTTGGTTCTGAAAGAGGTATTACCCTCTCCTGAAACCCCAACTCCTGGGTCATATCCTACCAAGTAGATCGTGCAGTGCCTGGTACAGACTAGGGACAAGATAAATGTCAGAGGTGGGTAAATGGATGGTGGGGGAAAGGAAAGAAGTAAAGATGGAGATGTTTGGGGCTAGATGTCTGGCACCATCTCTTAAACAGGTTTGAGAAAAAGAACCATGATGGATCCGTGTTGTTGACTGAAGGAAATAGGAGAGCAGAAATTATCTGAATCATAGGGGTTGGGGACAGCACAAGGGGCCTGAGAGTTTGGCAGGAGAAAGGCAGAAGGCAGGAAAGGGGAACAACAAGGGTCTGATTCTAGGCCACCTCGTAGAACAGGGTGTGCAGGCTCAATACCCACAGTCTCTAGGGGTGGATGACCCCTGTAAGGATCATCAGATGAAAACTGTATCAGGATGGGTGCTGGCATGAGGCACTAGTTACAAGGATGGGATGTGTAATCAGAGAGAATTCCAACAGGCCTGTGTAGGAATCCTGATTATGCCACTTACTTAGGCAGGTCACGTTATTAAAAATTTCCAGGTCTTCATTTGCTCTTCGACGAATAGAGATAATCTTACCAGATAGGGGTATTCAGAGGATGGAGAGATGACAGCTGTCCACAAACACGCTCACTCTCCATAACCTATATGGTCTGTCATTACTAGGAGGAAATTATCCAGCCAGGCAACTGCATATCCCAGTCCCCCTCATGACCAAGTGCTCCATGTGTTGAACAAAAGAATGTGAGCAGAAAAGACACATGCCTCTTCTGGCTAGGACTTTTTAAGGAGCAGGGAAGCCTTCTCTACACACTTTTCCCCAACTAGTTGCTGGACGCAGAACAGCACCATGGACAAGGCCTTCATGGCAAGTCATGGCGTGGAGAAAAGCTGCCCTGGGACGAGAGCTCCAACACACAGGGCCACATATACAATGAAATAGCCTCTTTGGTGTTCAGCCACGGCGATTTTGTGGTGTATTTGTGATGGCAGGAGACCTCATGCTAACAAACGCTGTGAGGATTACAAGGTAAATAAGAGATCAAGCAGGTAGTACTCTATCTATTCATGGTAAGTACTTAATAAATAGTAGCTGAGGTGGGGGGGTACTTAGGAGAAGAACTTGTGATGATGAATAGAGAGGAAGGCTCTAAGGAACTCTGAGAGCCATGGGGTCTGGTTGGTTGCTCTTTCTTTTGTTCGGGACCTGAAGCAAATCTTTCTATGAGGAATATTTATTTATTTATTTGCTTGTTTGTGTGTTGAATGGCTGGTTGACTGAATTTGATTTGCTTGAATGAGTTTTGGCCATCTAAAATAGAAGCCCCTTCCTAATCACACCTTTTTGACACTGTGTTGAGCCTTCCTCTATGAAGGTGAGGATTTGACCAAAGTTCCCCTCAGCTCAACACTGTCAGAGGATGGGCTGTGACTTAGGCTCAGCCAGTGAGATCTCCTAGCCAGGGCTCACCAGTGACCCAGGATTGTGGTGTCAGGTGGGGATCCTCATTAACCCAGCAGCAGCCCAAGTGGCCTTCAATCCAGTCTGTTTCTACTTTGCTGCCTTTGCTGTGGCCTTCCTATAGAAGTAAAAATAGGAGTTCCCGTTGTGGCGCAGTGGTTAATGAATCCGACTAGGAACCATGAGGTTGCGGGTTCGGTCCCTGCCCTTGCTCAGTGGGTTAAGGATCCGGCGTTGCCGTGAGCTGTGGTGTAGGTTGCAGACGTGGCTCGGATCCCGCGTTGCTGTGGCTCTGGCGTAGGCCGGTGGCTACAGCTCCGATTCAACCCCTAGCCTGGGAACCTCCATATGCCGCGGGAGCGGCCCAAGAAATAGCAACAACAACAACAACAACAAAAAAAGACAAAAGACAAAAAAAAAAAAAGTAAAAATACCTTGAGAATCTAAAAAGAGGGACGCTTCCGAAGGAATAAGGGAATGAATGATAATTCATGGACCTCTTGAACCCTATCTTTGTACAACATACAGACACACACACAAATAGGCCTACTTCACCCCACCTGCTACTGACACATATATACATGCTCACCCATCTCCCCATCCCCAAGCCAGGTTAAATTCCTTGGCTTGGAATTTGGAGGTACTGACAGCCTCCTACCTCTTGGCCCTAGAGCCCATCTGCCAAGCCTCTTCCCTGTGATAAGCAGAATAAGGGCCCCTTAAAAGATGTCCATACCCCAACTGCCAGAACCTGTGAATATGTCGCCTTACCTAGTGAAAGAGATTTTGCAAATATGATTAAGGATCTTGAGATGAGATGATCCTGGATTACCCAGGTGGGGCCAATGTAATCATAGGGTCCTTATAAGTGAAAGAGGGTAAGAGAGCAAATGTGACAATGGGAGCTAGTCCAGTGAACTGGAAATAGGTTTGAGGATGCTATGGTGCTGGCTTTAAAGATGGAGGAAGAAGTCACTAGCCAAGGAATATGGGTGGCCTATAGCAGATGGAAAACACAAGGAAACAGATTCTCCTCTGGAACTTCTAGAAGGAACCAGCGTATCAACAAGCAGCTTGATGTTGGCCCTGTGAAATGGATTTGGGACTTCTGACTTCAAGAAATGAAAGATCATAAATGTGAAGCCACTAAATCTGTGATGATGTGCTATAGCAGCAATAAGAAACTAATACCCCTCTCAAGAACCAGTCACCATGGCCCTGTTGCTGGGCTCCTCTCTGCCTTGGCTTGCTGCACTCACCACACAGAAAAGAGGCCACTCTGGGTTCTCAATCCCTAGAGAAACAAATCCCTACACTAATGTGCAGAGCCTCTTCACAGCTCAGCTGTCCAACTCTGTGATCCAGCTTTTATCCATCACAGGCCAAACCAACCATGACAGCGCACCAGATAACTACCGGCTCTATTAACTGGGGAATGACTTCTCAGCAAATGAGAGGATTTCGCAGTGATCAGATTACTGATCCATTACTGGGAAGACCTGACACTTTTTCTTAAGTTCTTCACTAGGTAGTCAATTAGGCAGAGGTATCATAGGATAATACTATTTTTATTTAAACTTCTATATCCACTGGATTTGTTTCATGTGTTAATAAATGAGTGAGTTTCCGAATTCACTTCGTATTTTAAAAGACTACAGTGAGCATGTAATGGCACCTAGATCCACATAAAATCTCCACAACTGGAATGAGGCCCTCTCTATCCCCCCTCCATTGCTGTAACAGGGTTGGCAATATTGGGGAGTGTTATAGGCTGAATCTCACGCCCCTGAAATTTATATGTTGAAGCCCTAACCTCTGTATCTCTGTCTCTGTACAGAATGTGACTGTATTTGGAGACAGTCTTCCGAGAGATAACTAAGTTAATATGAGGTCATTAGAGCATGCTTTAATCCAATATGACTGGTGTCCCTGTAAGAAGAGGAAATTAGGACACAGACACGCCCAGAGGGAAGACCACGTGAAGACATAGCATGGGCTTGTACATGGTCACCTACAAGGCAAGGAGAGAGGCCTCAGAAGAAAGCAAACCTGCAGAACTTTCAGTCTCCAAAAGTGCGAGAGAATTAATTTCTATTGTCTGAGCCCACCCAGTTTATGGTACTTTGTCACGGCAGCCCCAGAAAACTAACACAGGGCTTTTTCTTTACTAGCACCCTAGAAATTACACTGAAGATTCCTTTACTTTAATAGCTAGAATTAATGTACTAAGATCTTGTTTCCAATATATTCAACTCTTTTTAAAAAGGAGCAAATTGATATCTTATATTCTGTCAGTGCACCAACAAATTAGGTAAGAGGAACAAACATTTTTCAAATTCCTGCTATAAACCAGTCATTGTAATAGGCTCTTTACATCTGTTATCTCATTTAATCCTCAAAGAGGCATTATTGTTTCTTTAAAAAAAAAAAAAAAATCAAACAAAAACACAGATGAGGAAATGAAGGCCCAAAGAAATTAAACAACCTGCCCAAGGCAACACCGATGCTTTTCAGTCTGTGGGGGTCTCAAGTTCATATGCTTACCCCAGATTTTGCACATTTTCCACACAGCTGCGTGTTATTTTTTCATTGAAAGTGCTAAGAGCTCCCAAGGAGGAATGAAGATTAATAGAGGCCCTATTCCACCTCCTTTGAGCTTACGAGCTATTTCTGGGGAGAGGGGTGCAGAGCAGTAAGAGGATAAGAAAAAGAAAAGCATCCCTTTTTATGTATACATAAGAAACAGAAATCTGGCTGCCTATCAGGAGGGTATGAGCACAATTTGCCCTCCCTGGGTAACACTCCTGATGCCGTGGCTGCTTGGGAGCGCGATAAACAAGCTGTAATATATTAGCACCAGCAGTTGCAGTGAGCTCCTATAGCTGGCAGAATTCCTGAGAAATGGCTTTTATGGCACCGATCTCCTTGGAGACCTTAAATAACGGCCTAAAATGTATGGCACAGAGATCACGGTGTTTATTACTTAGTTTCAGTCTGGTGTTCTGCAATTTATAGTTTTCCTGATAAATTGGGATCCATTCAGCTGGTAGATATTATGTGGGATGGTGGAATTGTGGCTCTGCATTGAAGCATTAGAAATGGGCAGATGCCTTGACTGGATAATATCAGCTCCAGCCCAAGCTGTGCCTGTCAGACAGGGCTTGCTGTGCATCTGGGCTCATTTTAAAGAGGAATGGGCTCGCACAGTAGGACTGCACCCCTTCCTCGATCTCCAAATACCTTCTAATCCCAGAAGAACCCAACACTGAGTTAGCAGTCTCATGCTTTCACTACAACCTGGCTGAAGGCAAACAAATTCAGCTCCCTTTGGGGGAGGGTAGAAGGGGTCTCTACAAAAATATGCAAATAAAAATTGCACTTCTGAATCTAGCAATAGAGGGATGGCATTTTATGCAGAACCTAGGAGTACACTATTCCCTAATTTCCTTGAAACTAAGTTAAAATAAAATCTTTTAGTGGCTGTGGCTGCTCTATATATACTTAATTAATTTGACATTGTTAGAAATCAGATTTTACAGGACATAAACAAAGTACATCTGAGAGAAAGCTGTTCATGTCCTTGACTTTCAAACAGTTGATAAGTCTCTTGGTTTAAAAAAAAATTTTTTTTTTTTTTTTTTTAAGGAAAGGGATATCAATTGAATTTTGTGTTGGTGGCAATCTAGTTTTTAAAAAATCAAGCTAGTATGCAGGAATAGTAATTTTCAGCTGAAATTCTGCTATAGAAATCTATAATTAGCATTTGGACATTGGAGCCCCCTTCAAATCCCATCTGTCCATTAATCTGCAAAGAAAGAAGGATTTATACAAAGGGCCTCAACTCCAAGGTGTCATTAAGTTCTATTGGGTCAATAATTCCTGAAAATGAATTTAAACAACAAAGCTCAATAATTCTATAGACATTGTTAGCAGTTTCTTTGACGGGGAAAGGGGGACAGCGGGGAGAGAGGAAATGGACTTAGATATGAGAGATTGGAAAAATGGTTAGAAGGGAAGAACCAGTCCCTAACCCCCATGAATTCTAGATCTTCCTTTGAGCTCAGAAGGTGCTCAGTTTTCTGTAGTAAGAAATGCTTTCCAATGTGTGACTGTGCTTTGGGCTCAGTCCTGGGTCTTCAGCTTTCTTCCTAATGGGTCTGGCGCCGAGATAGTCAACACCCCTTTATGATGTCATTGGGGTCCCTGGAAAGGAGATAGGGCAGAGAATGAAACGGACATCCAGTATCATGAGAGAACTGCCACATTCCCTGCCTCATTATATTAACTGCTGCTGCAGAGCCACGCAGAGCCAGTGCTGTTGAAGGCTCATGCCTGGTCAGGTACAAGGTCATGAGTATCCTCACAGGGATTTTATCAAGGGTCAAGCTAACTATTTTTGATAAATGGAAAGATAACCCAGGTGCTTACTATTGTAGAACTATAACAAGATTCTCAATTGTCTTATCTCCTGGGAAGGATGCATTCTGAAAATGACTCCTATGAAAGCAGAGATCCCATGTGCAGGGGACCATTCAAACAGAGAGGGAGGGAAGGAAAGGTGACAAGACAGGGGGAGAAGGAGCCATCCCATGTGCCAGGCAGGAAGCACTTCTCCTAGATCTTCTCTTTCTCACAACCATCTCGCAAGGTAAGAACTGCTACAGTTACTCCCATTTTACCCACGAGGAAACTGACATAGACAAAATGACTCATTCTAAGACCTACAAATGCTAAGTCACAGAAGTGTGGTTTGGTAACAGGAGATCTGGGTCTACTGTGCACAATTTAAGTATCAGAGTTTGCCCTTCAGTGGACAAAACTGAGTTTATAAAGTTCACCAACAACCTGAGACCCAACTTTGGAAGCATAATTCATTTGTCAAAAGAGACTGAAAAGTAATAAAGACACACGCAGACATCAAGACCCACCAGTGTTTCTACATATAAGAAAAGACCCAATCAAAGCTCAAGCACCTTTCAGCTGACAGCTAGATGATTTACAGTAGCCATTTTAACTTGGCTGTGGGACCATCACAAGGGAGCCACTTCTTTAAAACATCCTCCTCTGCGATATTTCTCATAACTTTCCCACTTTTTCTTTTCCCTTACTCCCAGTGATCCCTCAATAGGTAATCCCTTACTCTTGTCACTGGTTCCTTTCACCCCAAACATTTCCAATTACTGAGATGTTAACTGGAATAAAACAACCTCACGAACCTTCCAGGGTAAGCCCAGAGAAATGGCAGTCAACCCAAGCCAAGAGATGGCTGGTCTCATCTTAAAAGAAAACAAATCAAAACACACAGCCTTCACAACCTGACTATTTCTCAGAGCAGAGTCAGTTATCCATTGGAGCAAATCTATTCTTTTTTCTTTCTTTCTTCCTTTCATTCTTTCAAGTAAAATTTCTAGCCATGCTTATAGAAATAGATAAGCCCAAGCCAGGAAAACCATTAACATTACGACCAACTATTTGAAGGACTAGGGGTCCTCTGAGCCCTCACAATGATGGAAAGTAGTCACTTCCTGAAGAAAAAAATAGTTAGGGGCCTTCTGTGACCAGAAAGAGGACACTATCTGTGTTCATTAGCAGCCCTGTGGGGCCTTACAGTTCCGATCCACACCCCCCCATCAGTGTGGAGATGGGTGAACTGGGGTTACACATCAAAGCCTTTGTAGTTGACTTCTTGCTCAGAGCCAAGGCCCTCCCATATGCTTACTCCTGGTGAGGAATTAGTTTCTCTGTCCAGGGAGTAGGGAAGTAGTTTGAAAGGCCAGTTATAGCTTCTTCATGTTGGAATGGGAGAGGAGGCCAGAGATGCACTCCCAAGAAGGCCCCATTATCCTGACATTCTTCTATCAGCTACTCCCATATTCTCCCGTATTTTGCTTGGAAAGACAATCTAGGATGGTCCTTCCAGCCTCTGGAGAAGACTCCGGTATGGATATAGATTAGGCATTTATTCCTTCAGCAAATATCTATGTAGAGTAACCGTAATGTACCAGAAAATATTTGTAGGGATCAAAAACACCAAAGATCTCATCCCCACCATGCAAGGAGCTCACAGACTGGTTGAAGAGAGGGATAAACAGAGGATTACACTAAAATACAATACGGGCTATGACAGAGCCAGAGTCAGGCATAGATTTCGTGGGCACAGACGGTGGGGTGGGAGGCAATAAATCAGACCAGGGCTACAAAGCGACACCAGAGGTGAGAACTAAGTTGAGTTTTTAAAGGCAAATGGGAGTTTGCAAAAAAGAGGTGGCCAAAGATAGATGGCCCAACAATTACTCCAAATTTTAAAATGACACAGCAAAGGAAACCATCAACAAAACAAAAAGACAACCTAGTAAAAGGGAGAAAATATTGGCAAGCGATATGACCAAGAAAGGATTAATTTCCAACATTTATAAACAACTCATACAACTCAACATCAAAAAAGCAAACAACTCAATTAAAAAATGGGCAGAAGAACTGAATAGATATTTTTCCTAAGAGGAAATGCAGATGGCGAACAGGCGCATGAAAAATGCTTATCGCTAATCGTCAGGGAAATATAAGTCAAAACCATGGAGAGATATCACCTCACACCTGTCAGAATGGCTACCATCAAAAAGAACACAAACAACAAACGTTATTGAGGATGTGGAGAAAGGGGGACCCTCATACAGTGTTGGTGGGAATGTAAATTAGTATAGTCGCTGTGGAAAACAGTATAGAGGTTTCTCAAAAGACCAAAAACAGAACTACCATATGACCCAGCAATTCCACTTCTGGGTATATATTCCAAAAAAACAAAAACACTAATTCAAAAAGATACATGCACCTCAATGTTCATAGCAACATTATTTGCAATTGCCCAGATATGGAAGCAACCTAAGTGTCCATCAACAGATGAATGGATAAAGAAGATGTGGTATATGTACACAATGGAATATTATTCAGTCATAGAAATTTTGCCACCTGCAGCAACATGGGTGAACTTGGTGGACATTACGCTAAGTGAAATAAGTCAGATAAAGACAAATACTGTAGGAGTTCCTACCGTGGCACAGCAGAAATGAATCCGACTAGGAACCATGAAGTTGCGGGTTTGATCCCTGGCCTTGCTCAGTGTGTTGAGGATCTGGCATGGCAGTGAGCTGTGGTGTAGGTGGCAGATACAGCTCAGATATGGCACTGCTGTGGCTGTGGTGTAGGCCGGCGGCTACAGCTCCTCTAAGAAAGAAACTAATAAAATATAGTACATCATGAAGATATTCCTCGTAAGAGCAGCAATCTTGCCTCCCTTTGTTTACCATTCTATTCTAGCAACTCAAAAATGGTGTATCACAGGTGCCCCATAAACATCTGTTCCCTGCACATGTCAAGCACACCTGGCCTCAGGACATTTGCACTTGTTACTCCCCCTACCCTGATGTCCCCATTCCCGCATCTGCATCGCTCGCTTTTATTCTTCCTTTTAATCACTCTCAATGCCTTCTCCTTACTTGAGCTTTTCTCAGTGCACCTACCACCTGACATAGCACATGACTGTTTACCCCACCCTCATTCACCCCCACTGGAACATAAGTTCTATGAGAGTAGAAACTTTATTTTTTTCTGTGCAGTTGATATCTTCAGCATTTAAATGGTACCTTGCATGGAGTGAACACCAATAAACATTTGCTGAACAAAGGACTGTATTGTTCTTACAGTTACTCTCTCCCTCAAAGCCATCCTCCTACTTCCGCTTCAATTTTGTGTTCATCAAACCACCTATGGTCCTAATTCACTAATCTTAATACCAGGAGGAGATTTCTTTGAAGAGTGTTTTCTTCTTCTTTTAGTTAAACAATAACGCCCAGACAACAGACAACAGTTTTACAGACAGTTCTAATAAACATGGAAGGACTTCCTATTGTGCATAGAGTCAAGGCCAAAACCTCAGCATCTCACTCTTCGTGATCAGGATCCTGTTCTTCCCTCAACCCTCCCTCTCACTACTCTCTACCTCCTAGTTTAGACTATGATACATGGAGTCACTCATGACTAATCCATACACTCACCCAATACTGAGTGGAACCTCCTCTGTGCCCAGCATAGATTCTTGCACAGTGACTTTATATGTGCTGTTTCTTCCCCTTGCAAACCTCTTGATTCTTTGATGGGCAGATTATTAGAGTTGAAATTTAAATATAGAAGACCATGCCAGAGGAAATCAGAGAGGACCACCAGGGAAACTAATTTCTGGGTTTCTGGGGGAGCTTTAGGATCATGAAAATTCTCCAACAAAGAAGGCAGAGGGAGACCAAAGACAGCTACTTTATTTATGTGGTTACTTGATATCCATTTTTAGCCTGTATTGTCCTTAAGATCCATTCCCATCAAGGTGGAATTTATAAACTAACAAGGGCTTGTGGTGATTTAGCTCAACTTGTGCATTTCATCCACAATAGTGAGTAGAGAGAACAACATGAAAACTTGATTGACATGAAATAACAAGATTCCATTTTGCATTCGTGAGATGGGTAAAATGCATAAAATTCAGATGATATATAGCATTAGAAAGGATGGGCAAAAGTGAGTCCTCTCATACATACCACTGGAACCTCTTAGTGGGGCACTTAGCATCTACCCAGACACATGCACATGTGCCCAAGGAGCCATGAATGAGTGTGCTCATGGTAGTACTGTCACAGCCAAACACTGGAAATAGTCTAAACATCCATCAATACAGGAATGGCTAGATGAATTCCAACATGCCCATATTATAGACTATTACACGGTTATTGAAAAGCATGCAATTTATCTATTTTACTGCATGAAGAGATTGCCCATGTGAACTCTATGAACTCAGGGGTCTAATTTTCTCAGTTGGTTGTCCAGTTTATTACTAGAAATTCAGGACAGTGCCTGGAACCTTGCAACTACCTGACAAATATTCATCAAATAAATGGAAGTTGAGTAAAAAAAAACCATGTCACAGAGTATATACAGTATACTACTTTTATATGTAACCATTTATATTAGAAAAAAGGAAAACAATACTGTTTTCCCTAAATGCATGTATGTGTATTAAAGCTTAGGAAAAGATCTGGAAGGATATAAACAAACTGGGAATTCACTGGGGGCAAAGTAGAAAGGGTCAATGGGACTTAAGCTTTAATGGTAATGTTTTAATTATTAGAAGGAAAATATTCACTTATTACTTGGCTAATAAAAATTAATTTTTAAATGTTCAAATGCATGATTAAAACTATGATGCTTGGTCCTGAGGGGGAAGAAAACAATTAGTACAGTGTTCTTTAATTTTCCTTTGTTGAAAAATGGGATGAGTCCCAGAATTTGAAGATACAAACTGATCTACAAGTGCAAGAGAATCGAGATCTACGAGGGCAAGATCCAGCCCCTTGCAGAGCAAAGTGGTGTCTGTAGAACTCAAGATGAAGAAACAGGTCCCAGAAATTTTACTTGGGAAGAAAGGTAAGGGATAAATAAAAGAGATGGTTCATAAAGGATTCCAAAGTACAAATGGCTAGCATTGTTGAGTTACCAGCAGATGAACTGCTTGGGAGAGAAACCTTGCTCCAAGGGGAGACAATTTGTGATTTTGGAAATCTGGGGCTTGATGTGACTGTGAGACGTCCAACTGGAAATATCTGGTAGCAGAAGGACATTTGTGGAAATGGAACGGGGGTGATGCCAATGTGGAAGTTATTTGCATAGAAAGGATAATGAAGCAATGGAATCTGAACGCGCTATCCACTGGGGAGAACATGAGGACTGAAGAGCAGGGACCAGGTATCTAGTCAACAGCCACCCCAGTTAGGGAAAGACCCAGGGATGGCACCACTCTTGCAGTACCTCTGTCACATTACTCAAAGGTCAAGCATTCAGACAGTAATAACAAGGACAGAACTTTGACTGATGTAAGTCAATAGGATGCAAGTATTAGCAAATTCATTAACAAGAGTCCTATTTATATCTGTGGCCAATTATAATCAATTTCCTAGCAGAGATGTCCTTGATTAATAGGTCATTCTTGCCTGTAAGAGTTATGACTTGTGTGAAATGCATTAATCTTGTGTTTCCTAGGGCCTCTCCCTTCATGTAGTACAAGACTAGTTTCACTAGACCACCAGGGCAGATTATCCACAGAGAAATACCAAATAACTACTTCCATGTCATAATTTCAAGACAAGCATTCCTCAAAAAAAAAAGATCAGATTGATGCCCAAAACTCAATTGAAGGACCCAGTTCCTTCTTGTTAAGACCCTCCATTAAAATGCATGCAACCCCATGGCAGTAGCGCCTTGGAAAGCATGCTCACTTTGGAATCAGCCCAGCTGGAAGTCAAATCCCAAAGCTGCTGCTTAGCTCTCTGAGCTTGCCTCTCAAAGCCTCTGTTTCCACATTGGTAAGATGGTGATAATGTCTATATGGTAGAGTTACAGAAAGACGCAATGGATGTAGGTGGATTTGCTTCAGCACAGAATTCCAGACAACTCCAAGGGATGACTATGACCATAACGAATTCTTGATCAGGTAGTTCTGTGCTCACCTGGATCTTGCACATCACCAAAGGGGGAAAAAAACAACTTATCTGACACTAAGAGGATTACATAACTAAGCAGTGTCAAGATCTTTTTCCTGGAATCCTAGGTGTGAGAAGAGGAAGAGGAAAAGAAAGGGAAGTGTTTTTACCTGGAAAAAGACAATCCCAAAGCATCCCCAGTTCCCTATGATCCCTAAGACTTCTCCTCCTACTCTGTGATGAGGCCACTCCAGCATATGTTAGAAGGAAAAGGATGAGGAAGACGGGAGGAGGGGCAGGAATAGAAATAGAGTGGAGCCAAGAACCCAGGGCCAGTTATTGTCTTACTGTGCCTGCATGGGTGCCAGAGCACCTGGCCTCACAGTAGAGCAGCTCAGCCATCAGTGTGTTTCATCCCCAGGGTGCCAGACGCTCGAGTAACTATCCCCAACTTTTCATGTTGTGTTTGCATATGTGGCTGTGAAACGACTTAGTCATTCTAGAGGGCTGGAAATACATACACAATGAGGGGAAAAAGGATCTCCTCTTCATGTACCTTTCACAATAACCCCCAGCCAGAGAGTGAATACACACATCCTAGACACCCACATGCACTATTTCAGAGATTTTTTTTTTTTTTTTTTTTTTTTTTGTCTTTTTGCTATTTCTTGGGCTGCTCCCGTGGCATATGGAGGTTCCCAGGCCAAGGATCCAATTGGAGTGGTAGCCACCAGCCTACGCCAGAGCCACAGCAACGCAGGATCCGAGACACGTTTGTGACCCACACCGCAGCTCACGGCAATGCCAGATCCTTAACCCACTGAGCAAGGCCAGGGATCAAACCCGTAACTTCATGGTTCCTAGTCGGATTCATTAATCACTGCGCCACGACGGGAACTCCAGAGACATTTTAACCAACCCTCTAAATCTACCTTACATTTCACTACAGTATATACAGCCAAATATATGCTGGCATTTTGTCAGTTTTGATGATGACACAGAGGCTCTGGAGCCTAAACACCACAGTGCATGCCTGCCTTGCCATTTATTAAGTTGTGTGACTTTGGGTTTGTTACTTTGTTTTTCTATGCCTCAGTTTCCTCATCTGTAAAACCTTAAAATGTGGATATTAGTACCTACTTTATTATTATGACCTATGTCCTAGGTTTATTTTGAGGACTAAGTGAAAAGACATAAAACTCTTGGGACAGTAGATTTTACTAATACAGTAGCATAGATCGGGCAGAGAGTTTAGTAAATATTAGTTATCATTATCATTACTAATATTAACAAGAGTTTAATATCACAAAGTTGTGATGGACAACAAAAGACTATCCCATCCCTGCATTTGAGTATTATTTTCAACTCTCTTCCCATCAATCATTCTGCAATCTCACTTAATTCTATGATTAACCCTAATTTTGAGGATATTCTTGAGTATGTGTATATATATCATTTAACCACAGCTTCCAGCAATGCTGTCAAAGCATAACACAGTGACCACATGTCCCAGATTTTCTTGGATAACCTAATTTTATTCTTTTTTCATAAAAAGCTTTGATTTGCTAAATACACAGCTAAATGGAACTTAATTTTTGCATCATGGCAAGATTTCCAAATACATAATTTTACAAATCAAGCAGAAATGTTTTAGTCCTGACTTTTCCTTCTGAAAATGGCTATAATAAGAGTATATGCAATTTTAAAAGAATAGTTTCTAATGATTCCCATGTTGGTAACAACACATCTAAGAATTAGAAAAAAAAAAACCAAAAACATGGTGAGGGCTTTAGGCCTAGAGATTCGTTTTGTCACTAAGGAAGCTTGCTGGCACCTTGGTCAACAGAGTGCTTTATGCAGGGTGTAAGCAATTAGAGTTCAACCTTTCTGATTCACACTAATGACCACAAGACCCAATGAACACATGATCTACTGACTTCTGCTTATTAGGGAGAATGTAAAAAGATGAGAGGAAAAACAAATAGGCTATTTTATACACTAAAAATATAAGAAATGCATCTTAGTGTTATTTGTATTCATTTTCTAATTTAGGATATTCACGCCAAAGGCATTTGAGAATCCAAAGCCTCTTGAAAACTAAGTAATTTTTGTCATCCTTGCTATTAATTAGCGTATGAAGGGGTTCACAGGAGATTAAATTGGCTATGTCTCAAAAGGAAAATACTAGAAGAAACTATTTAGGTTTTGAGTGAGAAGACCTCAACTCTGTCATGAACCAGCTATGTGGCTTTAGGCAAATCATACATCCATCTTTCTGACTGGACTGCAAGGTCACTGAGTTCCTTTAGTGTTTAGAAATCTTGGAATTGTAAGACTGCTCAATTTTGTAAAATTAAAAAAAAATGATAAATTAAAAAAATTTAGGTGTTTCAAAAGGATTTTTCTGTATTCTTTTGAAAAATTCTTTTTCTTTAAGATTAATGGGAATTGCTTAGCTGCTTTACCTTGTTTAAGTTTCACTCCTTGCCCAAAAGCTTCTCTCTGGATAGGATAGAAGAAACCACAGCACATAGAGATCCCCTCTCTCCACCCATGGACTCTACACTAGAACCATGCCTGCACCGTCCATTCAACTCAGCTAATGCATAAATGGTCCCAATTTAGAAATTTCTGGTGGGGGCTAGAAAGGTAATACTCTGGCCCACCAAAATTGAAAGTCCTTTTGAAGAAAAAAGATAGATAGGTTCATAAATATTTCTGCCTCACAAAGGAAATCATAAAACGAAAAGACAACCCATAAAATGGGAGACTATATTTGCAAATGAAGCAACTGACAAGGGTTTAATCTCCAAAATATACAAATATCTCCTGCAGCTCAATATCAAAAAAACAAAAAACTTCAAAAAATGGGCAGACAGAGTTCCCGTCGTGGCTCAGTGGAAACGATTCTGACTAGTATCCCCGTGAGAACTCAAGTTCGATACTTGGCCTCACTCAGTGGATGAAGGATATGGAGTTGCCAGTGAGCTCTGCTGTAGGTTACAGACATGGCTCAGATCTGGGGTTCCTATGGCTGTGCTGTAGGCCTGTGGCTATAGCTCCAATTTGACCCCTAGCCAGGGAACCTCCATATGCTGCAAGTGTGGCCCTAATAAAAATAAATAAACAAACAAACAAAAACATGGACAGAAGATCTAAATAGGCATTTCTCCAAAGAAGAGATGGCCAAAAAACACATGAAAAGATGCTCAACATCACTAATTATTAGACAAATGCAAATCAAAATTACTATGAGGTGCCACCTTACACCAGCCAGAATGGCCATCATCAAAAAGTCTATGAACAATAAAATGCTGGAGAGAATGTGAAGAAAAGGGAGCCCTTTTACACTGTTGGTATGAATGTAAATTGGTGCAACCACTGTGGAAAACAGTATGGAGGTTCCTCAAAAAACTAACAATAAAATTACTATATGATCCAGAAATCCAACTCCTGGGCATCTATCCAGAGGAAACCATAATTTGAAAAGATACATGCACCCCGATATTCACTGCAGCACTATTTACAATAACCAAGACATGGAAGCAACCTAAATGTCCATCAACAGAGGAATGGATAAAGAAGATGTGGTATATATACACACTGGAATATTACTCAGGCATAAAAATGAATGAAATAATGCCATTTGCAGCAACATAGATAAACCTAGAAACTATTATACTAAGTGAAGTTAGATAACAAAAGACATACATTATATGCTATCACTTACATGTGGAATCTTTTTTTAAAAAGGACATAAAATGAACTTATTTTCAGAACAGGAGCAGACTCACAGACTTTGAACACATTCTGGTTACCAAAGGGGACAGGTGTGGGGGTGGGTGGGATTGGAAGGACAGATTATGGATGTGGGATTGGCATATGCACACTTAAGTATATGGAATGATTGGCTAATGTATAGCATAAGGAACTCTATCCAATATTCTGTGATAATCTATGTGGGAAAAGAATCTGAAAGAGAATGTGTGTGTGTGTGTGTGTGTGTGTATAATTGAATCACTTTGTTGTACAGCAGAAATTATCATAACATTGTAACTCAACTATACTTCAATAAAACTTAAAAAATACTTCTGCCTCAAGGCATATTATGGCAAGTTCTATGGTAAGAGGTTACAAGGTACTCTGAGAGTTTTTAAAAGACCATTATCTCTAGGGGACTCTGGGAAATTCTCACGGAGAAGTTGGAATTTGGGTTAGGTTTCAAAACTGAGCTAGCGTAGAGACACCAAAACGACAGAGAGGTCATTTCAGAAGCAAAGGTTCTTGTAAAGGAACAATTCAGAAGAGGGAAGTGTAATGAGTTGAATACTACTCCCCACCAAAAATATATGTCCAAGTTCTAACATCTGATAGCTGTGAATATGACCTTCAAAAAGCAGTTCTTTACAGACATGGATCTCTCTAAATGATATGAATATGAGATCATTCTTGGCTTAGATTGGGCCCTAAATCCAATGATAAGTATCCTTAGAAGAGACAGAAAAGAAGAAGACACACAGGGACAAAGGGGAAAAGGCCAAGTCATGATGAATGAGGGATTAGAGAGACGCAGCCACAAGCCAAGGAACACCAGGAGCCATCAGAAGATGGTGGAGGCAAGGAAGAGTTCTTCCCTATAAATTTCTGAGTAGTTTTTGTTTTGTGTTGTTTCATGGCCATCTAGCTTGTGGTTCTTTGTTATGGAAGCCCTGAAGAATTAATACAGGGGATGTTCTCAGGAATGGAATGTGAGGGGTGTACCTGGCTCTCACTTGGGCAGCATCTGTTGGAAAGGTGGAGAACTGAAGGGAGAAAGGAAAGAGAAAAATGAAAGGATAGGACTTCAAAGAAAGCCACCAATGATGTGGCAAGCTCCTTGAATAGTAACTGAGAAATGCACAAACGTTTGAGACACAGTAGTAGTATCAAGACTGGATGATTTGGGTTGTGTGTGAGACAGACTCGCACAGGATGAAGCTAGAGATGGGAAACTACTGCAAAAGTTCAAGGAAATGTAACGTGGGATTAAGTGGAAGCAATGGCAGCAGAGTTGAGATCTAGCAGATGTTGGGCTAAAGATGTTGTGATTAGGTGGATAGATTAGGGAGCATGAGAGGGAATGCCTGGTGAGTCCTGAGGAAGCTCCAGTTTAAGGGTTTAAGCAAGGGAAGAGAAGCCAGTAAATGAGATCTGGATTCCACCAAAGAAGGTAAAAGAGAACTGGTGGAGTTCAAAAGGAGGCTGGAGATGAGAGGAGCAGGCACTGTCTAATATTATAATAGGTCAATAGGCTTAATACAGAGAGTTTAGTGATTGGATGGTTGGTGGTGATTTCTGGAGCTCGGCAGCTGTGGAATAGCAGGAAGGACAGGTAAATTATAAGAGAGTACAAAAGGCAATGGATATATTAAGTATAATGTATTCCCTTGAGATTATTTTGGTAAAAGAGAATAATGAAGGATGTAGCTTGAAATAAATGGTGTGAAGAAAAGGTCCTTTAGACTTTAATTAGTCTTTAGCATGTTAACATGCTATCTCCAGAGAGACCCTGCAAACCTGCAAATGACATGGGAAACACTAATTCATTGTATGAATACCTTTGCCTGATGAGCTAATTGTCACTCTGAAAGAGCCATCATTCAAGAAGGATGCCTAAGGGAACTGGAATATAGCATAAATCTGTGTTTACTAGGAAAGAGATCAAAACAGACCAGCTTATGTTTTAACAGAGTGTACAGCTGAAGGTCCTGGAGAATTGGGGGGGGGGGGAGCTGTTGTATGAAACCATGGGAAACTGAAGATGGGAAGAGGAGATGGAGTAGGGCAAACCAGATGCACCAAATGACAATTTTGCCTTCTTTGCCATTCTGTCTAGGGACAGCCTTTGCCTTGCGGGTTCTCCAGTCACTCAGTGATTTGTTCTGATAATTATCTAGCAAGTATCCTCCAAAGAGATTTCAAAGAATGCGTAACAATCTGAAAGTACACACCGCCTCTGATTTCTGGTCCTTTTCATATACTCAAGAGTATTTTTCAAGAGTGTTCAAGAAAGTGCAAGACAATTGCTGCCAGTCCAAGAAGGTTTTGTGTGAAGATCCTCACAGAGCATCAGAAACAGAGAATTTCTAAGTAGAGGAGACCAGAAGTCACCCAGCCCTGCTCTCTGCAGTCATGCAGGTCATTATCCAATATGCATACTGTAGAACAAGCCATCAGCTTCTCATTTCCTCCTGTCTGTTTACCATCTTCTTCTTTTTTTTGGGGGGGGTGTCTTTTTGCCTTTTCTAGGGCCACTCCCTTGGCATATGGAGGTTCCCAGGCTAGGGGTCCAATCAGACCTGCAGCCACCGGCCTACGCCAGAGACACAGTAATGCGGGATCTGAGCTGCGTCTACGATCTACACCACAACTCACGGCAACGCGAGATCCTTAACCCACTGAGCGAGGCCAGGGAATGAACCCGAAACCTCATGGTTCCTAGTCGAATTCGTTAACCACTGAGCCACGACGGGAACTCCAGTTTACCATCTTAAATATGGGGGCCCACCATGCACAAGTTTCCTGGTAACAGAGACTATCCAGAAATTTAATGACATTTACAAAGAAATATAAATAGGATTAGAAAATCAGGATATCCAATGGTCATCTGAAAGGTCTCTCAGCCTCTCCTTTAGACCCTCCTCTTTCTATATCAGCAACTCTACCTACACCTTCAAAACTGATAAGAATTTATTATAGTTTTAAAATGTTTTCTTCAAAATTCCACAGCCATATTTAGTAGCTGAGGATTATGCAGAGGGAGAAAGTTTGGGAAAATAGAATGTTTCCATTTTGTAGAAGACTGGACAATTCATAAAAACAGTTGACTTGGTTATTGTAAGGTTTGAATGGAGAGCACAGTCTGAATGAGCACCTACAAACTCGGGGTTTCATGGAATATAGGAGGAGCCTCAACCTCCTAGGAACCTCTGTGAAGAAGATGTTCGAGTAGGCAGTAAAGATCCAGCAACAATGAGGTTAAGACCTGAGCAAAGAGTGGCAACAAATATTTACCCCAAGCTCAGAAGTCAAATATTTCCAATCACAACAAATACATACCAATATCCTTCCATGAGCCAGAAACTGGTCTAGAAAGGCAAGGAATTCATTACGAATCAAGAAGAAGCCAAATATTCAGCCCTTATTACAGTATGAATCATTTTTAATGTGATGTTGCATGATGATCCTCAAATGTGGAAGAATTTTCCTCAACTTTCAGAAGTGGTGATGCACAAGGATAATGATAGAGGCTATGGAACAGATGGTGGCAATAGTTCAATACTGGCTGGAAGTGAAGAAGATTCCAGCATCCCTTATAAGTATATGCCTCCACTGGAAGAGCAGCAAGAAGACTCTGAGTCATTGTCAAGTGAAGACTCCAGTTGTCCAGTTGTCCCACGCCAGGGTCCTCCAAAGACTTGATGAATGATTCTTGTTCTTCCTGCACAGTATCTCTTCTCCTTCTGCTAACAGAACCCCTTTTTCCTCTAGAAAAGCTATTCCACATGACTGAAGTGAGACTAACCCTGCCCTAAGTCTGACTTTTTGGAATACCCCTTTACCTGGTTCCTATGACCAGACTATCAGAGTCTTTTATTGTCAGAGCTCTCTTTCTTCTGTGCTTGAGAAAAAGTTTGTCTAAGAGATGGAGAGAAATGTGGAGCCATAAAGACATGGCTGGATCACTTGGATCCAGCTTTACCTGAAGCAGAATTTAACCGAGGGCTTTTCGTTACTTCAAACTTAGCTGCTTTGAGTCAGGTTTCTATTACTTGAAACTGCACAAGTCCTGTCTAATACAAAAGGAAGCATGCTCCAGATGCAATCCTAAACAAGTTTTGGTGAAAAATAATTAAGAAGTGGGAGGACCTGAAGTCACAGTGTCCCATTTTCAAGCCAGCAAAATGGTAAATCTTTTAAATGAATCTCTGATGCATAGCTGCAAACTGCCTCCTTACCAGCAACTCTGCTCAACATCAAACTATTTATTTTTATTATTATAACGAAAGTTACTAGGATTTTTTCTAATTAAAAAGCTACATATTTCATCATAGAAACTACTGGGAAGCAGAATATGTATGTCCGCCACTCAGTGGGAAACAGCATTAAACACTGTAACATGCTTCCAGCTCTTTTAATGCAGGTACATCTTTTTATATTATTCTTCCCCCATTTAACTTATATACACCATGAACATTTCCCTAGATTCATCAATATTTTTATGCAGCATAATTTAACAAAGAAAAATATTCTATCAAATAGATGTTCCATAATTTATTTAACCATAATCCTACTGCCAAAATTTTAGATTGTCTCCAATATTATGCTGGTATGCATAACATTTACATAGATCTTCATCCTTGAGAAATATCCCCAGAGCCTAATCACTTGCTAAAACTTATGAAGTTTTTAAAAATTTTGATAAATGAAATGGGATTTTTAAAAAGATACCCAAAGAACTTCTCTCTTGGCCCTTTTTGCCTAGTGGGAAATAAGATTCACTAAAAAGCTACATTCTTAACATAAAAGTTTTGAGATATATACTATTTTCCTATTCCTGTAGTAACGTACTGCACAGATTACAGCATCCATTCATTGTCTCATCATTCTCTAGGTCAGAAGTCCAGCGGGTTTAGGTGGCTGCTCTGTTTAGGGTCTTGCAAAATCTAGGTGTCAGTCAGCCTGGATTCTTAACTGGAGGCTCTGGGGGAACCTCTTGTTTCCACATGAGTTCCAGGCTCATTCAATTGTTGGCAGGATTCATTTCCTTCTCACAGTTTCCACATGACTCCCTGCACCTTCAAACCAACAACTGGAGTCTTTCTCATGCTCAGAATGTCATTAACTTTTTCTGCTACCTTTAACTCCAGCCAAGAAAGTTCCCTGCTGTTAGGGATTCAGAGGATTAGAATGGACCACCCAATAATTTAGAATAATCTCCCTATTTTAAGGCCCATAAGCTTATATACATTTGTAAAGTCGCTTTAGGCATGTAATGTAACATATTACATGTTCCAGGGATTCGAGAGTAGATAATTTTGGGGGTGGCTATCCTGTCTGCCACAGGGTAGAACCTCAAAACTGCACTAAACATCTTTACCATCTAGTCACCTGATTAGCCATCTTTCCCCTCACTGCAACGTTTGGGGGACTAGTTCAGTCTTTTCAAGTATATATGGAGAAATACTCTCTTTATACTTACTACATGCACCCAAGCAAGTTCCCAATTGGTCAGAAGGATTATCTTGTGAAACTTTCCAACATCTTCTGTTGCTAGGAAACCATGGTCCCCTTCCCTAAGGAGCAGGCTTCCCCTCAGATTTACATGCATTGCTGTACCATTGTAATAAACTACATTGTGTCATGCGCTCAAGCTGTTGCCAGTCAAAAACGAATCTAAAAATTCAAGTGATTTTATATACAAATATAGGCAACTCTGCCTCAAGCATATGTATAGGTATCCACACATATAAATGTTATTGTGACCTACTAAGTTCGTTTTTCCTCCCTTGAATCTAACTCATGTATTCCTTATTAGTTTTCTGCAAAGGTTTTCTTTTCTGTGGCTAATTTCGAAGGAAATAGTGTGAGTTTTCAGCAAAAGCAGTTTCCATGGTTACACTGAAGTCTTACTAAAAATAGCACATGATGTAATCAGCAAAACTTTAGCTGCTAAAGTAACTAGACAAAATGGATCTGCATTTCTGTAGGAAGTTTGTTCTGTCGTTCAAGCTGTGTCTATGACATATGAAGAGAATGGTCTGAATTATTTTTGATGCCCGAGATTCCAGCTCCTCAAACACTTCTGTGGGCAGCTCCCAAGCTGTTCATGCTGGAATTATTTCTAACACGGTATGAAGGAGAGAGGGAGAGAGACAGGGAGGAAGGGGCAGGAGGGAGAGAAGAGAATGAGAGAGATAAGTACTTACCTACCTCATTTCTTCTCCGGAGGTAACATCTCCCTTTTCTCAGACAGTCCCTGTAAACTCGCTACTATGGTGGCATTATATAAGGAAAAGGTGTTGCTCTCACTGGACTCATCTATACCCTCTAAATTCTGCTGCTAGCTACTCACTCTGTTTTCCTTACTTTGTCTTGTGGACTTTCTCTTGAGTGAGTGATTCAAGGTTCGGTACCAGAAGGAACTACAAGAAGGGGACCCATTCATGGGATTATTTCTCTTCCATTTTGCTGCTTGTTTCCTTTTGTACGAAGCTGGAAGAGCACAGACATCTGAGATTAAAACATCTTCCTTCTTGCACTTGCTGTTCTTTGTCCTCATTATGTTTGAACTGTCACTCTGCACAGCTGGGTCTCTGTTTCTAATATCCTTTTTCCTTACACTTCATATAATTAGAAAAGAGAATCAAGAATGGCAGTCCCACCTGCTTCCAAGGCCATTCTCCGCCCCCCCCAAAATCTTTGAAGCCGAAAGTAGAAAGAGGTGCCCACATCTTCTCTGCTTAAGCCCTAAACTCAGCGTCACCCATCTGACCACAAAGCCAAGTCCGGCCTCCAAGCCTGCTTGTTTGTTATTTCTGACACAGTGTCTTCTTCAGATATCATTTCCTCTCCTTTCTCCATACAGATGTTCAAGAGGACGCTCTCAGAACAAAACTCAATCTCAAAACCAAGTTCTTTTCACTGAGTCACTATCTAGTAAAGCCCCAGAAATATCCTTGGCTTCCCTTTGGAACCAAGACAACAGTGCTTGCTTAATGTCAGTTTGGGAACACAGCAGAGCACCATCATTTTATTCAGAGGCCATAGCTCTGGAGAGAGAAAGCTGGAAATGATTTGTAAAAGGCCATTGCCATTGCATATGTTGGCAATTTCTTAAATGTATTTTTATATCAGGGACGTTGTTAACAACTATAGGGCCAAAGCAACTTAAAAGTCTCTAGATTATGCTAGGCAAAACTAATACGACTGTTCCTTTTAAAACACTGTCTTTTAAAATAACTAGCATAAGAAGGCACTCGGAGCAAATATTTTTAAATAGCTTTTTATGGCACACCTTTAAGATTCATTTTTTTCTCATTACCTTCTATGGAACACTAACTCCCGAATATAGTCTCAGAGATGATGCCAAACCTGGCCCAGGAACTCTCGAAGTAACATGCATAGACGGTGTAATTCAAATGCAGAATATATCAGGTGGGAAGGAGATGCTGTGAGTTGATTGCGTTTAAATTCCTACAGTTTTATTTATTGAGCTACTTGAATGGAAACATTCAGCAAAGGATTCTCATTTAAAAGCCTAATTAAAGAAATCCATTTTAAAGAGAAATGGAGGTAAGAGGAGAAAAGATACATGAGGGCTGAAGGCCAATGTTACATAGTGACAGTAGCCCAGGTGTTCCAGGTGGGGGGATCAGAAGATACAAAGAGATTCTTTCTGCAGGAGATATATGTATGGAGAGCAGGTGTTCAATAGGCGTAATGCCAGATATCTTTATTGAGTTACTGAGCCCTCCAGATGCACTCTAAATCCTCCTCCCTATTCCCCCGCCCAGAGGGGCTAGCCCTGGGTGGCAGACCCCCCTCAGTGGGAATCCTACACCCTCTGGCTTCCTGCTGAGTCAGTCCATGGGGAAACCTCACAGGAGATGTGGGTTGTAGAGGTGGGAGAAGAGTGAAGTCAAGATATGTATTTCCCTGGTTCTTTGACTATAGGGTCTTCATGGGCTGAATCCAATCATTGCTTTTTCCCCTGATCTCTTCAAACCTCGGGGGGTCTTAAAAGAGTCTCTACTGGTAGCCCTGGGTTACTGCACTATTTCTTTTGGTTCCCACACCCTGTCCAACTCTTTTTTTTTTTTTTTTTAAAGAACTCTCCTCAAATTAATTTGCTAATTTGTGGTATCTATTTTTGGCACTCTAATTTCAGAATCTTTAGTAAATGGACCCTTAGTTCATTCAGGCTACTATAGCAGAATGCCATAGACTGAGTGGCTTATAAACAGCCAACACTTATTTCTCACAGTTCTAAAGGTAGAGAAGTCCAAGGTCAGGGCCACTGGCAGTCTGGTGAGAACACGCTTTCTGTTTCATAGACAGAGGTCTTTTTGCTGTGCCCTCATATGGCAGGAGGAGTGGGGTCCCAGATCTCTGGGATCTTCCCCCCACCCCAGTTTCATTGATAAACAAAATTATTTCCACAGAAAGGTTCATTTGTGCTGTATATTAGATTCCAGATATAGTGATATCATATGATATTTGTCTTTCTCTTTCTGACTTACTTCACTCAGTATGAGTCTCTAGTTCCATCCACAAATGGCATTATTTCGTTCTTTTTTATGGCCAAGTAGTATTCCACTGTGTACATATACCACATCTTCCACAGAAAAGAAAATCATGGACTTGGAGAATAGACTTGTGGTTGCCAAGGGGGAGGGAGTGGGATGGATTGAGGCTTGGAGTTAATAGATGCGGACTATTGCCTTTGAAATGGATTAGCAATGACATCCTGCTGGGTAGCACTGAGAACTGTCTAGTCACTTATGATGGAGCATGACAATGTGAGAAAAAAGAATGTATACATGTATGTGTAACTTGGTCACCATGCTATACAGTAGAAAACTGGCAGAACACTGTAAACCAGCTATAATGAAAAAAAAAATAAAAATCATTATATAAAAAACAGAATTATAAGATATTTAAAGTATACGTGATGATTTGATATACATGTCTATTGTAAAAGGAGTTGAGTGAAGTAACACATCCATCTCTTATATGCTTACCCTTTTGGAGGAGGGGGTGAAGAGAACATTTAAGTTCCACTTTCTTAGCAAATTTAACTTACACAATATGGTGTAATCACCTATAGTCACAATGTTTTCCATTAGATCCTCAGACCTTATTCATCTTGTTACTGAAAGGTTGGGCCCTTTTATCAGCCTCTCCCTGTTTCCTTCATCATCCAGCCCTTGGCAACTACTCTTCTATTCTCCATTTCTATGAGTTCAACTTTTTTTAAATTGCACACGTTAAGTGATACCATGCAGTATTTGCCCTTCTCATCTGGCTCATTTTGCTCAGAATAATGTCCTCCAGGTTCATCCATGTTGTCACAAATGACAGAATTCCCTTCTTTTTTAAGGCTGAATAATATTCCACTGTATCTATAAATCACATTTTCTGGATCCATTCATCCATTGACTGACACTTAAGATTGTTTCCATACTTTGGCTATTGTGAATAATGCTGCAACGAACATGGGAGTGGAGATAGCCCTTTGAGACAATTCGTTTCATTTTCTTGAGAGATATTCCTAGAAGTGGAATTGCTGGATCATATGACATTCTACTTT
Organism: Sus scrofa; assembly: GCF_054392235.1. Classification (NCBI taxonomy): domain Eukaryota; kingdom Metazoa; phylum Chordata; class Mammalia; order Artiodactyla; family Suidae; genus Sus; species Sus scrofa. The sequence goes on along the minus strand of NC_139387.1, from coordinate 92,991,957 downwards.
TAATTTCTTGAGAAACTTCCATTCCGTTTTCCATAGTGGCAATACCAATTTACATTCCTACCAACAATGCACAAGAGTTTCATTTTCCCCACATCCTTGCCAGCACTTGTCTCTCTTTTTTTTAGTAATAACCATGGGATTTCTTTTATTATAAGAACACTAATCCCATTCAGGAAGACTCCACCTTCATGACCTAATAACCTTCCAAAGGCCCCACCTCATAATAACTCACATTGGGGATTAGGTTTCAACACATGAATATGGAAGGACCCAAACATTCAGTCTATGACCCTTGACCCTTGATCATCACATTTCTTCAGGCTGTATTCTATGAGAGTTGGATAATATATAAACTATATATATAAACTGCTTCAGAATAAGAAGTCGTATAGGAGATCTGAAAGTGATCTAGAGAGAGGGACATGAAGTGTAATTAATAGCACCTAGAAATAAGCAGAGAAAATGAGGAAAAGGTAGGAGTCAGTAGGATTCATTGGAACTAGATGTGAAAAACAAAGAATTGATTAAAGCACAGGGGAAAAAGTGAGGTCATGTGGATGTCTTAAACATATTATTTCATGAGTAAATTAGTATCAATATGAAGTCAAATTACTTCACATTATTGTTTGTTATTTTTACAGACATAGTCCCAATATATTATTTCTTAGAAATAAATTATAATACTTTAGAACATTCTGATGCAGTTATTTATCCTAAGTATGATGATAAATATCATCACTGGGACCGAGAAGGAAATTCAGCCCTGCCAAAGCTTTGATTTTAGCCAGTAAAACCCATGTCATACCTCTAACCAATAGAACTCTAAAGATGGTAATTTGTGTTGTTTCAAGCCACTAACTCTTTGATAATCCGTTATAGCAAGAATGGAAAACCAGAACACCTACCCACTTATATTCCAGGCTATATCACCTCTCCTGACTTTCCCTGTTCTCTTAGTGATTTGGGGCTTTCTCTTGTCAGTATAATTATATGGTTATATTTCCCTCTTTCCCAACAGACAAAAGGCACATTCTCCATCTCCTATCTATACGTTAGCTATTATACATGTGTAATACACATATTTTTAATCAAAAATAGGAGACTAAAATGAAAAATGTAGGTATGTTTCCTAGCTCTATGACTTTGGGCAAGTTACTCAACATTTCTGTGCCTCAATTTCTTCATTTGTAAAATATATGTTATAATAATAGTTCACTATTTCCCAGACACTTAGAAGTAGACAACAAATACTCAATAAATATTAGCTACTGTTATTATTAATGCATCCAATAGGAGAGATTATTGGTGTCACACCTGTTTTAGAAATCCAAGAAGCCTAGACCCCCACACCATTAAGCCACACTACAACCAAATACTATATTTTTCCGTATTTTTGCAGTCAATAGCTTTCTCATGCTTTCAGGGATGATTTAGCCTATCACCTTAGCAGAGATTTTAAGTCTGACACTGCTCAGTGTGGACAGATATGGGGAAATAAGTACACTCACACTCATTTGACCTGAGTGTTAGCGGTAAGCCCACTGACCTCTGCTAATTCTGCTTTTCTGTATTGATCAAATTTTGTGTAATGAATGTAAGTTATATTTAACATAAAAAATTAAAAGCTGTCTTTTATTTTAAACAAGAGCAAAAAATTTAGCCTCACCGATTAAGTTTAGTAATCGTCTCTCAGCTTTCTCTGGAGAGTATTTGTGGCAGAGAAGATATGATCATGGAACACTCAGTATTCTTGTCCTCAACCCAGACCAAGGACTGGTACTTAGAATTTCCAAGGAGCACATACACAAAGGAAGAAAACCCTGAGAGCTAGAGGCTGTAAATATGTATGCAGAGGTAATAATCTCTATTGTATTTTTCCCACACAGAATAAGATTGTTGTAAAACTTAGTAATGTGGTTCTTTCTTGAGTGGTACAAAGAGTCCATGGGTGACAGTATAATGATGAAGAAACAGAGCAATAAAAAGAGTTAGACATTTGGTCCAATTGTTTGAGTCAATTTGCCTCTTTTGAGTAAACCAAATTCATTAGCATGTATTATGAGGATATGTGCCTTCTACAGCTGCTTCCTGCATTTCAAATTTGACATTAGATAGGTTTGACAGGTTTCTGATGAGTTCTTCCAACTTTGTAAATTAAAAAATCACTTTCCATGGCTAGTTTAATATTGTTGGGGGAATGCACTTGGGTGTTGAATTGGTCAACAGGAAGATTTTAAATACTTCATTCTGAACTTAAAGGTAGAGAGAATTTTTTCTATTTATTGATTTATTATTTTCTTCACTCACTCATTCATTCACTCAGCCATTTATTCATTCCACATTTATTTGTGGTCCAAACACTGTTTTAGATGCTGATGATACATCAATGGACAAGATCGACATGGTAGCTTCCTTACCCTTCATGTAAAAACGAAAAGGAAGAATCAAAACTAAAATTTCCCTTGAACTCTCTTGATAAGGTCTAGTAAAATTTCCCACTCCATATTCTTTGATTCTTCATATTCTTTCAACTTTACTAAAAGAAAAGGAGACCTATGCATGTCTCCCAAAATGGACACTATGGCTATGTGACAAAGTGCAGTAAGAAGCAACCAAGGACAGGCAATTTGTCCGTTCATTAATCCATTCATTCTTTCAACCAAAAAAACAGGGGGCGGGTGGCATCTACTAGCCACTTTTCTAGGTGGTAGGGATACAGCAGTGAACAAAGCAGATAACATGCCCATTCTACTGGAGCCTAACACTCTAGGGAATAATATTAACTACTTGCATTTATGAAGATTAAACAAAACATTTACCAAGAGAATAAAAAATTTAAGAAAACAGGTCTCTGAGTGCCCTTCCTCCTCTATTCTTTCCTGTTGAAATATTGACTTTTCATGAATACTCAGTTCAAATATCAAGCTGGCTATTTTCCCTCCTCTCTATCCCTTGTTTTGTTTTGTTTTGTTTTTTGTCTTTTAGGGCCGCACTGGTGGCATATGGAGATTCCCAGGCTAGGGGTTGAATTGGAGCTGTAGCAGCTGGCCTATGCCAGAGCCACAGCGACACAGGATCTGAGCTTCATAGGTAACCTACACCACAGCTCACAGCAATGCGGGATCCTTAACCCACTGAGCGAGGCCAGGGATTGAACCTACGTTCTCATGGATGCTAGTAGGGTTCCTTAACTACTGAGCCATGATGGAAACTCCTTTATCTCTTTTATATCTTGCTGATTCAGAGTTCTTTATGCCTTGTGTTGTGTTCATGCTTTAAACCCATTATAGATTAGAAACCTCTTGTCTGTCTCCCCTTGTACCAGCACCTGGTATGTGGCATAGCCTTAATAAGTTCTTCTTCAATTAAGCAGATGTAAATGAGAGGATAAATGAATATCAAAGTGGTTAATCATATTCCTTTCCTAGAAGAAGGCTGGATTGGATTAATTCTTCAGCAGTCCATAAATAAAATTATTTTATGATAGAAGATTCAATTTGCTTGCTATGTAGTAATATTAACGTCAATTAGGTTTGACAGGTTTTCCCAAATTCAGCAGAGTCAAAATTAAGCTGTTTGCTTTGTTTCTAAAACCTGCTTCTTGTGTTTTTTTCCTTATACCATTTAGTGGCACTGAAATCCTCCTGCTTACTCAAGTTAAAAACTCTGGTCCCTCTTGATTCCCCATGCTCTTTTTGTTGTTGTTTACGTATTCTCCAACCTCCCCGATTCCTTTTTATTTTTCCTCATGAATATCAATTCATTACTCGAATGTTTCTTTTCCCCTTGGTCTCAATTGTCACAGCTTTCGCAAGTCTAATTATCTTTTGCTTTTGAACCACTGAAGTTTCTTCCAATAATCTCCCTGTCAACATTCTTTACCATCTTCAGTTCCATCTTTCACACATTCCAGGTCACTCTTATAAAAATCTTCAATGGCCCCCTAAAATTACACTGTCAGAAGTGTTTCATTGAGAAAGTTGTCCTAAGGTCAAATAATTTGGGACAATATTGGCTTAAACACATTCAAATAGGTATCCTTTTTCAGGACTTCTTAGAGACGGTGATACCCTGCCAAGTAGGATGACTCTCCAAGAGGAAGCAAGCATTTTCCAACATATTTGATTTGAGCCACTTTTGAACTTTGATATTGCAGGCTGGTTTGCTTATCATCCATGTCAACCTCTTAATTCTCTAGGTTTCTCTATTACAGAAGTTAGAAAAACAAAAATACTCATTTCCTAGCTTTCCTGGTGTCCAGGGGTACCTAAATGGCAGTTCTGGGCAATGAGATGTAGCAAAAGGCCCGGGAGAACACTTCCCTTTACCCCTTTCCTGTCTTTTTCTGAGGAATGGCAAGCATCTATGGAAAAGCAGGACCGTAGGAGCAGTCTGCTTCCCTAATGACATCATTGATTCATGAACCAACCCTGGACTTCCCATAAGAAAATTAAGCTCCTTTATCACTTAGGCTCCTCTATTTTTGGATGTTGTATTACTTATGGCTGAACGCAATCCTAATCAGTACAAACATCTCACAGACAAGGAGCGCCGTTTGGGAAACAATGAAGTACAAAATAAAGTTTAGATTTCTATGCATGGCATACAACCCATTATAATTCTTAATAGTCCTAGTGACTCTCTATGACTTTATATGATGTATATAATATCTATGTCATACATATGATATATATGTCACTTATCACGTATGTCCACGATGGCACCAGAATCTTAACTGTGATCCTTAGTTGTGTTCTTCTGATTCAGATGCCGCTCTTAGGTAACACCTGTAAGTACTGTTTATTGAACTAACTGTAGCCATGTCTGCTACTGTTAGGAACTCTACAGATCAGTGCACATTTGGGAACTTCAGGGAATACATCTTTCCTTTACTGCTCACTCTGAAAACTATGTCTGCTACAAGTGCAGAGAAACACCTATCATTGCCTCCTGAGTTAGAAGTTTTATTGCTCACTCAGACTCTGTGGCAATAGATCCTTCTGGGCTGAGCAGCGCCTCAGAGTGTTTTTCTGCCATTACCCCCATAGACACAGTCTCTGCGCTACACCAGCAACCCACTCCACTGGTTATAGCTTTTGCTTTCCAGTTATTTTATACCCACTAGCTTTCTCCCTTGGTCTGCCCTACCCTTTTCTTCATCTACCTGCTAAATGATTTCACATCCTGGAAAACACTGAGCTGAAATGTCCCCTCTCCTCTGAAGCCTTTCCTGCAAGATCCAGAGTTCTTTGAGCCTACTTTCTTCCTTAGCACATTGAACATGCCTCTATTGAGACACTGACCACAAAGTAATATAATTTTCTGTTCATGTAGCCCTTTATCCTAATAATCTGTACATTCTTTAAGAAAAGACATCACATCATCTTTATATTTGAAATTCCAGCCTCCTATATTAAGCATGATATATGCTAGACACTGAATAAATATTTAATTAATGAGTAAATAAATGATTCAAACCAATCAATGACATATAGTTGGTAAGAATATGGTGTTTGGAAAGGCTTCAATTTAGCCAAGGTTGAATTCCTTCTCTTAGCAAAACTGTATTAATCATCAAAAAACTAGTAAAAGGACAGAATCCTATTCTAAACTGACTATATAGTCATAGCTTTATCATTACATATTAGGTAATACATATTGTTTTATGAAGTACAGTCAACCCTTGAATAACATGGGCTCTGAACTGTGGGTGTCCACTTTTACACAGATTTTTTTCAATACATACACACAGTACCACACCATCTGCACTCAGCTGAATCCACAGATGTAGAACCACAGATATGAAGAGCTCGCTATAGGATTTTAGCATCCACAGATTTTGGTGTCCATGGAAACTTCTGAAACAAATCTCCTGCATATATCAATGGAAAATGATACTTAAAACATATATGAATTAGAATATAATTGTTATTAAGACATAAGAAGTTTTTACCTACTTATAAAACCATGTAAGTTACCCATGAAATATAATAATTTCTAACTTTCTAATATAATAATTTGTCACTGGTAACAAATGTGCCAAAAAAATAACAGTACAAGGAAAGTCACATCTCTTTCATTGTGGCCAATAAGTTCCCACCTTCCACACAAGCAAGAAATCCAGTATTATCCTGTATCCTGCCAACTGTCCAAGAATTCCTGAGAGCATCCAAAGGTCAATCCGTCCTCCTGCTTTTCCAGGTGTGCAGAGGATTCTGCAGGTCACCACTGCCACTGCTCCTCACCACGGCATGGCATCAATGTTAAAGCTTATCCCTAAGCAGCCCCACAGGCCCTCAGCTCGTGGCCACTCAAAGTGATGCCATCTCCAGGTTCTGTGGTGCGTTCCCTCAGTGCTCCAAGACTGAAGCTCTTGTGGACGTCTTTTCAGTTCACATAATTCCCAGCTGCTAGGGACTGAGTCACCATAAGGGCACCTATATCCATCCCTTCCCCACAAGGATTTGAAGTTTAAATCATCCCTGCACTGAAAACCATTCTTACGTTTCCCTAAGGATGAGGCCTCTTCCCTGTCACCCAAAATACAAAAAGCCTCTTTTTACCCTTTTTTCCTGATCATTCAGGCCACTTTTCTTACATAACTCTACCAAGAGAAGGTAGTGGTGTTCCTGGGGTGCTTGTTATGGACTGAATGTGTCACCCATCTCCTGAAATTCATTTGTTGAAATCCTAACCCTTGTTTGATGGTATTAGGAGGTGGGAGGGGAGAGCGTTTGGAAGACGATTAGATTATGAAGATATATCCCTCATAAATGGGATGCATGCTGTCATAAAGAGACCCCCAGAGAGCTCCCTCATCCTTCTGCCACATGAGGACACAGTAAAAAGGCTGCCCTCTATGAGGAAGCTGGCCCTCACAAGATACCAAGTCTGTCAGGGGCTTCTTGGACTCCTCAGCCTCCAGAAGTAGAAGAAATAAACTTCTATTGTTTATAAGTCATCTTGGCTATTGTATTGTGTTATAAAAGTCTGTAAAGACTGAGACTAAGTGCCAAAAGCTATCTTTCAGAGAAAAGATAAAACTACTGATGACCATGTTGTGTTAACACTTGCATGGTCTGAGCCCTAAAAGGTAACTTCTGTAGGTAAAGAAGTGAAGGTCAGCAGGTCCCCAGCATGACATTCCCCAAGGAAGACACACTTTAACGCAACTGTCTTTTATTCCCATGAAGACAAGAGAAAGAGAAAGGAGCATATCACAGGAAAGTATCTGGGATAAGACGATGATTATTTTCAACAGTTCAGAAAATAAAGGCATATACACATACTCACATGAAGCAACATAGAAACTTTGGGCAATGTTCCCAGCTAATTGTGTTTTAAGGACTATGCACCTTTGGAGAGATGAGGTCAAGCTCATTGTTTAAAAACACTGGCTAATATTCTCATCAGCATCTCTACTTCTCTGCTCAAACCTGATTTAAATTGCCTAGAAACAGAGATTGTGCAGTGAGATCCTGATATATGTCATTATATGTGATTTGCTTGTCAGACATTTTTTGCTTGAAAAATAGAATTTTTTTTCAAATAGTAAGATACAGAATGGACTTGCCAATATTTCACTCCCTGATAAACATTGATAATTTTACTATCCACAAATAGAGTCATCAAGACAGATGCCTTTGGGTGACTGAAATCCCTCTGCATGAAATGTTATTTACTGGCTAAAGAGTCTTGAAACTGATTCTATGGTGTAAGTCTCTCATAGGTGAGCCATCATCCAGCAGCCACAGGCTATGAACGGGGGTGCTGGTGTCTTTTTCATTCTTCTGGTAATGCTCTTCACAATTGACAAGATGTATTGTGCCAGAGGGAGCCTTTTTCTACAAGTCTGCACAAAATAGTTTCAGAACTGAAAATAAAAATTAAGACACATCAAGACACATAACAAAGTTCTCTCCTCTCTCCCTCTTTTTTTCTCTCTCCCTCTGTCTCCCTTATCTTGCTCTTTTTGTTCTTCTCTTTCTCTCCTTTATTTATTTATATTTTCTTCAATAATCCTATGAAGATCTTTTTCCCTTCAAGTTCATTGAACTTTGAAATCCTATTGAAATTGCCTGGGGAAGTAAGAAAGGTAAGATAAGAGTTTTAAAACCAGTACTTGTAGAGTTAATTCTGGCCAAATGAAAGCTCTCAGAACACACCAGGGAAGCTCTAGAGGTACTGTTTTTTCCTTAGGGGTTGGGACCATACTTGAGCATATTTTTCCTTGCTACCCAGAAGCCATTTCCCCACTTCTGGTACTAACTTCATCTGATAAGATTCTTGGGTTGCAAGAAACAGGAAACAACTCTGCTAATTTAAGCAAAAAGCATTTTATTTTAAATACATGGAGGAGCCCACAGATACAGGACTTAGCTCAGAAAGGCCAGAAACCAGGGAAGCTCTGAGAGTGTAGGTCCAGAGCCCTAAGGACTAGCTCCTCAGGCCACCACTACTGAGAGTTAATCAGCAATTCAGCCTTTTTGTAGCTTTGCTTAGGATTGAAATTCCAAAGAAAGAACATTCCATTGGCTGTACTTTAGCCTATGCCCACTCTTGACAAGGGAAATCAGGGAGCCTCAATTTGCAATCCATCAATTTGGTACCCAATGGGTAAATTATAACTGCTCCAAATTTTAAAAGGCTGCTGTTACTAGAAAAAAAGGGAATGTTGAGGAGATGTTGAGGAGCAAAAAGGAAAAAAAAGTTAATGACACAAGCTCCAGGTGATCTGAATACCTCTTAAGAGGTTTACTGTATCATATTTCTCTGGTATTTCCCAGAGTATCTAGTCCAAGGTAAGTGCAGAACACAAAGTAAGAATTTAACATATATTTTACTGATCGGTTTCAATCACCATACTAGACTATAGCCTCCTTGAGTGATGGAACAGCATCTTTTATGTATCCTTGATGCCTAACGAAGTATATGAAATAAAGGATATTTAATAAATACTTGAAAAATGAATAATTTTTTAGAGTATTCCAAGTATGTAGATAGATTTACTTTCCTTCCTCTTTGCAATTTTGTTCACATTTCTCTATTTCTCCTTTATCCATCTTTTGCTCTCTTTACCTTTATCCTGGGCCAATTTTTTTTTTGGGGGGGGGGCTGACTTTTTTTAATCAGAGACATAAACACTCTTCAGTGTCCAAATATTAGTAATAAGAAAATCCACAAGAACAAAGAGCTTTATCTGAGCATGATGGTGGTGGCAATACGGATTATTCCATCTTATTTCCTATCATCTGAGCAAGAGAATGTGGAATAATACATTAAAAAGAAAATCAACATGTAAGCAAACTGGAGACTCTTAAAAATTTGCTTTCAGCAATTCACTGCAGACAGACCACATTCTCCATATGCTTAGAACAATCTCACAATTCAGAAAAGATGCTTATTATAGGAGGCAGTAACTTAGAAAACCCCTTTTATTGGAAAAATTCCAAGTCAGAAATACCATATAGATCTGATATCTGAATTGCACCTTTAATGTAGCCCAACTTTGCTTGATAAAGAAATGGGGATGGGGGAGATGGTACTGTGTTCTTGACAGTTCATTTAGTAGTTCAAATTTTAATTATATTTTGTCATTCAGAAAGATACACATCCCCAAGGAATATTCTCTCTACATGGCTGTAGCCAGCTTTCCTAACGAGCCTTTTGCACAATTTACAGAGTTCAGTGGATGCCATTGCTGCCACTTGGCATGGCCTTTGTGTTCTGACAATATGACTTCTCTTTATGACTAGACTTGCCAATTCATGGGGTAAAATCTTCAGGTAAAGGCCAAGGGAAAGCTTCATTAGGTAGCCTCAGCCTCTGAACTTCCTTCTTTTGAAGAAAAATATTTGCCAGATAATACAGGTCTTAGATCTGTTGGCAATTTTACTCTCTGGAGGATTTGGTAAATAAGTGGTGGGAGGAAAAGGTGAGAAATTTAAAAACTCCAAGGACCAGTATAAAGTACTAGACTATACCAGGACATCTTCTCAAATGTTAACATGCATACCAGTCCCCAGCAATTCTGTTAAAAATTCACATTCTGATTCAGTGAGTAGGTCTGAGAGTCTGCATATCTAATAAGTTCCCACCTGGAGCCACTGCTGGTAGCAAGAACCTGAATAATGAGTTCTGATCCACCCAGAGTATTTAAATCAGTCTGCTCAGAATATTCTCCTTTTTCTTAAAACTTTTGACACATCTTCCTTGCACACCCCAATTTTCTTTCAAGCTTCAGACTGTGAAAATTAGCAGATACAAAGAATTTCCTCTTCCATCCATCATCCCCACATTTTCTTGTTTCTGAGGTTCACAGTCCACCCTCATTTTGCATGAGCTATGAACCTAATGTTATATTACTCTAATTTGCCTCACCCCTCATATTTAATATAAATTTGCAATTCTTCATGAAAGTGTAGTAACTTTTTATTCTTTTCATGATTTCTTTCCTAATAAACTTTGCTTCTTATCAGGATAAAGGAGTACTTTCAGGTACACATAAGGTATTATTTAAAATATTTCCTCAACTACTTACAAAAAAAAAGAAAGCAAGAATAATCAACCTGCCCCGTAAAAAAGCCATGACAGTTAGTTTATTTTTAAATTTCAATCCACATCTACTGAGGGCAACAGAATCTCTGCTTAACTTTCTGTTCTTCTATCTTTTATAGCTCACTATTATGCAGCAGTACTTTTTCATCTCTGTTCAGAAATGGAGATGGCATTCCATCCACAGTGAACTTCTTTCCACAATGCAAAGAAGTCATTTCAAAGGGGCTCATTAGCTACTGCCAGGATCTGTGTCAACAATGGACTGAGACGAAAAACTCTGCCAGAGCTGCCGCCACATCAGTTGACAGCATGTCCTTGGGAGATTTCCCTGAGTCCTCCTGGGACCAAAATAGTTAAGTTCACAAGTCCTCCTGCCCTCTCTACTAGAGTGAATTGATGACTCGTTGCTTTTTTCTCCTCCAAAGATGATGTTTGTCACTGGGCAGGGGGATCAGTATTGTAATCCTTCTTAGAGTCTGTTGAATTGGAGTTTACTGCTTTGACCTTTGCAACAATACATATTTTCTGAATGACTGCATGTTCCTTTTCTTCAGGGGATTTGAAGCCATGAGGGCCAAGGAGCTAGCAGTGATGGGGAGGATGCTGGAGGAGGGATCCAGAATGATGGTGATATGGTTTTTGACCTTCGGGACCAGAGATTTATACTCTTGTGACTGAAGATATCCTGTGGCTATATGGATTAACATTGCAGAGGCTAAATGGCAAATCTGATTGCATGTAGCAGGAAACTAGAGAATTTTTCAAGTCTAACCAAGTACTATATTGAGGACAATGAGATCATCCATAATGGCTGCCTGGCACACCATGTCGGCCTGGGCTATTTTTCTCCATTTTACACTCTCTGCCTTAAAAACCATGCTGGGCTTATTCATGTGCCAGGATGGAACATTATTTCATCAGATCAGAAGTCATGGGATGCCAGCAGAGGTTGAGCAGGGGTAGACAGGCTGCCCACAGATGTTTTTAATACTATGACGAAGTAGCCAGAAGTCAAGCAGGAAAATAAAAATCTACAACATACACTACTGATTGCATGCCCTTCTTAAACATCTTGATTTTTCAGGTCTGACTTTGCAGAAAAAAACACTGGCATCCATATGTAGAATCAAGGTACATTTGCAGGTGCCACTGTGCCTAGCACTGTGCCAGACCTCAAAAGGCCTTACAGTCTCCAGAGATGATTGGCCCCAGGAGGGCTCACAGACCTGCCTTTGTGCATGATCTTGGACAATTACTGGACTGGGGTTTCCTTATCTGTTAGAAAATTATTTCTCTCTCATTTAAGGATTAAATGATTAGGTATTTAGGTAGGGAGGTAGGTAGGTAGATGGACGGATGGATGGATGGATAGATAGATAAAGATATCCATGTAGATAGATAAAAATATATCTTAGAATAGGTAATAAACTATTATTATTATAAATGTTGCATTTAATTCTTACAAGGAAGGTAGACTTTGTTGTGCTCATGTTTTAGTCTGTTCAAATGCCTATAAAGGAAAACCACAGAGGCTAGGTGGCTTATAAACCACAGAAATTTGTTTCTCACAGTTCTGGAGATTGGAGGTCCAATACTGTGGCACAGGCAGATTCAGTGTCTACTGAAAGTCTGCCTTTTAGAGAGTTATCTTTTCAATGTGCCCTCACATGCTGCAAGTGGCTTGGGAACTCCATGGTGCCTCTAAAATTAGAGCCCTAATCTCATTTATGAGGGCTCCATCCTCATGATCTAAGCACCTCCCAGAGGCTTCATGTCGTAATACCATCACATTAGCCATTGGGATCTCAATATTATGAATTTGAGGAGGACACAAACATTCAGACCCTAGCAGCCCATTTTACAAATGAGAAAACTGAGCCTCAAAGAGAGGTTCATGGGGAATTTCATTAACTCTTTCAAGCCATGTGATGTCCTGGAATAAGTGCAAAGGAAAAAAGTACTTCCCCTACCAAAGGAATAAAGGACTGTACAAGAGTCCCAGAAGTCACAGAATATTCCGGAACCTCAGCTTAGATGATATCCTATAAAACTTGCCTTCTACTGGCCTTGTGAAGCTTTTACTACTCGCTAAGGATTGGTTAGCTGAGGAATACAGCAAGTTAAAGGAAATTCCTATGTTAATACCTAGAGTATCTAGCAGAAATTGACAGAACAACATAAATCAACTAAAATAGAAAAAATAAAAATCTAAAAATAAATAAATAAAAATATCTAGGGTATCACCCACCTACCCTTTTATCCTTGAATAAATTTATTTCATAGATAAACTCAGATAATTTTGCAACATAATGTGTATGGGATGTTCCTTCCTGATTTTTAAGCATAATAAAGCAAACAATAGCCTAAATATTTTTCAAAATGTGGCAATGTACATTTATCACAGTACATTTTTCCAACTTTACTGAGATATTATTGTCATATAACATATGTAAGATTAAGGTGTACACATGAGGATTTGATACACATATACCGCAAAATGATTAGCATAATGAGGCTAATTAACACCTCCATCCTCTCCTCTCACATAACTACCATTGTGTGTGTACAAGTGTGTGTGTGTGTGTGTGTGTGTGTGTGTGTGTGTGTGTGTGTGTGTGTGTGTGTGTGTGTAGTGATAACATTTAGGATTTACTCTTTTTATTTTACCTCCCCATCTTGATGTCGGATCCCATGTTCTTTGAGGATCAACATCTCCAGAGAGGTTACTCAGGGAAACACCTAAAAGGGATGGCAGGGATTATTAATTGTGGCCTGAATTGGATATGGTCTAACTGGGCTTTGTTCTTTGCTTGTTTGTTTGTTTTCTTTTCCCTGTTCAGTACCAACTCAGAAAATAAGTTCCAGATATACTAGGGCTTTCTGTATTTGCAAAAGAAGCCTACACTTTCAAAGTAAGTCTTGGATAGTGATATAAATAACCTGCAGAAACTTGGAAAGTGCTTGTTAGAATGTTGGCAGCAAAGTGAGAGGTAAGGTTAGCAGTGAGGGGCCAACTGCAAGGCTTGGGGTGATGAAATAAGTACTAGGTTGCTGGTCTGTGGTCCAGTGCTTTTTCTTTGTTCAGCAGATGATTACTGAGCCCCTCCTCTCTGGAATCTGTGCAGGGAGGATCCTGGGAAGACAGGGATGAATGAGATGCTGCTGCATCCTTCTTGAGAGGGGGCACCACTTACTCACATGATTGTAATAAGACAGGGTGCTACCCTTCCAGTTCATACCCCAGTACCAGCCCACTATCCCTCAAGCCCTCTCTAAGCCTTAACCATACCAGTGGTTCAGCATGCACAGACTTCTACATGGCCTGGGCAGTGCTGGTTTTGCCATTAAGTAGTTCTGTTACTTTAGGCTACATGCTTAAACTCACTGAATTTCCATTTTTTCATTATGAAAAGTAGGGTTTATAACACTCACTTCTTCAGAAAATTATTATGAGGGCGTTCCCATTGTGGCACAATAGAAACAAATCCAACTAGTATCCATGAGGATGCAGGTTTGATCCCTCGCCCCACTCATGGATGGGGGATCTGGCATTGCCATGAGCTGTAGTGTAGGTTGCAGACATGGCTCAGATCTTGTGTCACTGTGGCTGTGGTGTAGGCTGGCAGTTGTAGCTCCAATTCAACCCCTAGCCTAGGAACTTCATATGCCACAAGTGCAGCCCTAAAAAGAAAAATAAAAAGGAAAAAGAAAACAAACAAATTATTATGAGTGTTAGAGATGGTTTACATTAAGAACTTAGAACAGAATTAGGTATGTACTGAGTGGTCAATACTCAGTACACTTATTAATATGTTCATTGTAGTCAGGCTTTTGAGCTATTAAAAATAACAAATGCCATTACTTGGAATATTATTCAGCCATGAAAAAGGAGGATATCTTCGATTTCGAACAATGTGAATGGACCTTGAGCACATTGTGCTAAGTGAGATAAAGTCAGATAAAGAAAAACAAGTACTTATATGGTATTACTTACATGTGAAATCTAAAAGAGCCAAACCTGTGAAAACAGAAAAAATGGTGGCTACCATAGTGGGGACAAGATTGATGGTATGTAAAGCTACAGCCTTGTAATGAGTAGTAAATAAGCCACAGAGATCTAATGCATAGTATAACAGATATAGTCAATGTTACACTGTAATGATGTAACATGATAAATACTGCTGCATCTGCAATCATTACAATATTTAAGTGTATCAAAGTAACATACTGTACACCTTAAATTCACACAAAGTTACATGTCAAGTTTATTCGATAAAAAATTAACAATAAATACCATCACTATTTATTGCCAAATACACTCAGTCCACCTTAATAATATAGGAGTTGATTGGAAGGATGCACTGTATCCCCATTTCTGTGCCTCTGTCAGCCCCAAGCTCACTGCTTTCTTCACTAAACAGGGTGGTTACAAGATCTGGGCCCAAAGTCAGACTAACTGAATTCGAATCCCTGCTCCTTTACTGATATGCTAGGGTGGAGGGTTTAAATACATCTCAGCACATCTCTCTGCCTCAGTTTCCTTGACTGTAAGATAAAGTTCATAACAGAACATGTCTCACACGAGTGTCATGAAGCTAAAGTGACGCCATCATGTAACGGGCTTATCACCTAGTACCAAGCACAGGGTACAGGCTTGCTCAATTGTACAAAATTGTATGGAATGGAATAATACTTGCTTGGACGTGAAAAGCTCCAGCATGGAATTTTAACTCAAGTCCCCTTCAGAGGCAAAGGTGGCAATAAATAGGTGTGGCTGGAGTGGGTGATTTTAAGAAATGTCCCAAAGGAGCATCTACTTTTCAGACTCAAGTGTGGGAAAATCCTGGTTAGGATGGGAGGGGAGGAGGGTCACAGTAGGAGTCAGATGAGGGGCCATGTGCATAACTTCTCCCCTTGACAGTTCAACCCGCACCCCCCGCCCCAAAACTGCCTCACACTAGTAGGCACCCTCAACGCACTTCTGCTCATGACTTTGCAGAAATAAGCCAAAACACCTTTCAGTCAGAAAGTGGAATTCTGTGAACTTATAGAAAAGCAAGACAATATATTGTTCTTTGAATTGAACAATGTGGCCAAACTCTGGTTTAGGTTTGCAGTTAGGATGCAGAAAAAAACAAAGGGCAAATCAGCAGACCAGAAGCCAACCCCGGGTCAATCAACATCAAACAAATGGCTACTAGTGGAGAGTCTGGCCTCTCCTGGGCAGAAGCAGGAACCAGGAAAGGGGGCCCTCCCCCAGCTGCAGCTCTAGCTCACCACCCATAATCTCTGCCTCTGCCACCCTTCAGGTATATGGGGATGGTTTCACTTTTATTGTGATTTGAAATGATTCCATGACTCAATTCTACTGTTGTTCTGTGTACAATGAGTAATGAAACATTTTTAACAGCATCTTTTGGGCACCTTTTCCTTTGATTTTTTCAGCTTAATGACATTATTGTGAGGGCTTCAGGGACTGTTATGCAGATGTACTTCCTGGCGAAGTTGCTGCTTCAGGAGAAGTCATTACTTTTTGTGGGGCCCACAGGCACTGGAGAGGCTGCTCTGACAAACAGCTTCCTACGACAGTTACCTCATGAAAAATATGTTATGTGTCAAATTAACTTCGCAGTGCAGACCTCAGCTAAGCAGACCCAGGACATCTCCCTAACGGATCTTGAAAGGTACCCAGAGTTTTAATTAAAATCAAGAATGTAATTGTGCTTAGTTTACTCCTTAGAGATTATCCACAAAATAATATGAAGCGCTTGCCTTCGGTTTCTGACAGAATAAATGAAACTTGATTTGTTCCTCCCTGTAATGTTTATTACCAGGGAAACTACATTTTAATTGTTGTTGACAAATATTCTGATTTATGGGATGCATAAAATGGAACGCCGTCTAGATAGCATGCGTCTACTTAACTTTTTCTTTGCAAAATTTTGCTTCAGGAGGCTGTGCTAGCTGTCTGTCATGGGTATTCTTTAGGCCAAAGCATATTAAAGTAAATCACCAGATTGGATCTTGACTAGTAAAAAGAACCATCTGTTAGGGAAAGATGTAAGCAGTGGGCGAGAGAGTTGGTACTTGCCAACACAGGGAGGGCAAAAAGATCAGCTGGAAGAATGGCAGTGTCCAGGGGATTCTATCCAGAAGCTGGTTAGCTTTCCGGCATCCAAATCATGCATTTTTAATTCATCACATGGCAAAAAGACAAGTCAGACACTAATTGGCACCATAAAAGAAAGTTTGCACCATACCAGGAACTGTTCAGTCAGGGAGACTTTGCTTCCCATTCCACATGGACCATTTTGTATTCTGTTTAAAGTTTCTAACTGAAACCTGAGGATGCAGACATGGCTACAGCCTTTATTTAAATCACAAATTCCATTCATAATGCTTGTTCATTACTAGGAAAACATTTGGAGGTAAACACACCCACGAATTTTTTCCAAACAAAGGTATAGTAACTGGCATATATGAAATGTTCCAATTTATATACATATATGTTTATACATAATCTTTTACCTATATTATATAATAATATTTCATGTTTATTATAGGTAATCTTTCATTTCTATATACATTATTTATATATATTTATTCTCTTAGGTGTTAATAATAGAAAGTACTTCTACTATATCAACAATGTATTGGTTCTGCTAGTGGTCATCTTTTATTTGTGTGTCTTTAAAAAAAACTGTTCAATACAGATTGATTCACTTTAACGTCATATGTTAAAGTATACTTTATATATATTTGAGAACTATTAAGTTGAAAAATCTTAAGACTCAGTATTTCTTTCCATAGGGATAGGTAAGCCTCAATAATATGCAAAGTCACTATTGTGTTCCCCCAAATCTTCGTCCTAGAAAAAGCCAAATGGAAGTTAATAGAGGGCCCTCTCTGCCCTCAGCACGGCTGTGGGTGATTACAGACTTTGTGTACTTTGGTCTTAAGATTTTTCTCTGGCTCCTTTCTCAAACTTGTATCCCAACACATTTCACTTTTATTGCATTTTTAGCTCAAAAAGCTCTTTCAGGCATAATTAAATCATTTAATGTTCTTGAGTGTTATTTCCCTCCTTAAGAAATGCAATTTTGTGTCATTTCTTTAATTTGAACTCCTATTAGTATTTCTGCCTTGGAATATACCTGTCTTTATGAAGTTCCTGCAGGTACATTTCCAATGCCTGAGATTCTAAGAAATTAACCCACTACTGTCCCACCGCAGATTGGCACGGCCAGACCACTAGTCCCACTAGTGCACTTTCTGTGGTATATTCTGAGACTTAAACATAACTGCAGGGGGCTCAGCATTTCATCTCAGCCAAGTTCTCCATCCCTGTCTCCCGGGACGAGAACAATGTGACAATCAACCCCTTTCTAACAGTTGATATTTGCAGGGTTCGAATAGGAAAAAAATGGGGTTTTTTCTTCTTCTTTAGCCTTGAAACTTTTCAAATCTTATGGCAAGTCTGGGGAAATGCTGAAGAATTTTGATCATAAAGGTAGGAAAGAAAGGTTGGGACTCAGAGGGGCCATGTGCAGAATCTGGAAGAGAATTTGGGAATAACTGCTCAATTTGGCAACTTTACCAAAAATGAGGTGGTATCAAAAACAGCTGCTGTCTTCACTCAGGCTGCCATAGCAAAATACCACAGACTAGGTGGCTTAAACAACGGACATGTATTTCTTCACAGTTCTGAAGGCTAGAATTCCAAGATCAAAGTGTCAGCAGGGTTGGTTTCTCCTGAGATGTTTCCTTGGCTTGTAGATGCTATCTTCTCACTGCGTCCTCACGTGGCCTTTCCTCTGGGTGTATACATCCCTGGTACCTCTCCTTCTTCTTATAAGGATATCAATCATATTGGATTAGGGCCCACTTGGTGTGACCTCCTTAACCATACTTAGCTCTTTAAATACCTTATCTCCACATACACTCATAGTCTACGGTACCAGGAGATAGGACTTCAACATACGAATTTTATGGGAACAGAATTCAATCTATACCAGATGCAAATGCTCTTAAGTGTGGACAGAGCAGCCAGGGGGCCTAAAAGTAATTAACTATGCCCAAGATGCAGAGCACCTCACCAGACAACGTGAAGAAAGAAAGGCCCATCCTTTGCACTTGAAGTATTTTATTTCTGTGTCTCAAAGGGCGACATGCAAATCAATGGGATTCACAGCCCAAAACACTCTCTTCAAGAAAAAGATTCAAGAAATAGACAGAGCTAAGAAACCATTCACAAGACGTTCCTGGTTAACTCAGGCTCCTTTTCATTCTAAGCCCGGTATTAGAGCACCGGCTATCCCTTCTCTCAGTGGCTCTGGACTCTGAGCTCTCCCAAGGTAGCGATTCTGTCATACTTCCCCTGGGTCCCTCATGCCCAGCGAAGAACCTGACGCGTGCTGGGGGAATGCGTTTCTTGCAGGGAATCAAACCCTCTGCCAGCAGAGCAAAGGTAGAGATTGTGGAGAGCCTCAAGTCCTGCTGATTTCATTATATTAGGTGGAAATATCTGGTGTTCCTCTCAAATTAGAGCTTTTCCTGCCAGAGTGGTGTTTAAAATAGAATGCATGACAACTGTGAATAAAATGAAGCATTCACTTTAAAATTCAATTTATTCACACCCAGTGTTTACCCAGAAAGTATTTGCTGAGCATATTAAGGCATTAAAAGTTTCATAGGGATTAACAGCCTCCTTGGAATGTCAGGGGCCTTATGGAAATGATATAAATATTTCCTGAAAACTCCCATCGAACTTGAGCATGCTACTTCTTTTACCTTTATATCCTTTCTTATGTGCTTTCTTCTCTCACTTCTAAGTCTCTCTGCAATTGTACCAGATGGAAATTTCCACTCGGTCCCTAATTTTACCCCTTATTGGTTTCATTAAATACCAGCCATTCAGCCAACTCACTCTCAAATAATTGTTTCTTTAGTAAGAAACTCTGATTTTCATTTATTAGCATGGCGATAAAGGGACTCATAAATGTTTTAGGTCTAACATATTAACTTTTCAGTTGATAAGCTGGTAAGCATAATTCAGAGGCCATGAAAGAATCAGGCCCCATCCTTCAGACTCAAAGTGTTTTCTTTAAAGAATAGCTGGCATAAATCTTGGCTTGACTGTCCAAGTTTTCCTTTATTTCTAAATACTCAAAGCGTTCTCTTTTATCTTTACAATATCCCTGTCCAGAGTAGCCTCGGCGCCTCTGTTTGGTGAATGGAAACTCTCGCACAAGAAGAGGTGATTGTTTTCCTACAAGCCTCTGTGTGCACAGAGCCGGACGGACTTCAGGTCTGTGCTCGCTTCAGTGGTAGATCTGACCTTAACAGCTTGGAATGAACCTTCTTAAAGGTGCCTGTCATCTGTACAGCTCCTGGCATTTTGTAGGCATTCAGTGCAACACAACTTGATGTGGCCACAGATTTCAAATCAATTGAGTTTCAGTTAAAAATTCTACAGTGATTCAGGACCACTTATAAAACAAAGCCTTCTTATGAACATTGTTTTCATGATAAAAAAACTACTTGCAGCACCACTTTTAGCAACCTGGAGATGAGAGCTGGGAGGTGTTAACAATACCTCCTCTATAAGGAACAGAACAGTGATTATTACTGAAAAGACAGAAGAAACTATTCTCTCCACCACAGAACTCTATCTTCAATACCATTATTGACTAGTTCTAAATGAAGTTTGTTAGAACCATGCAAGTAGAGAATCTTAGTGTTGTAAGGAGTCTTAAGAGGCACTTTATCCAGCATTCTTAAATCTCTTCCATGCTATATCCACCACCTGACAGTCACTCACTCTTTGCTTAACTATGTCCAATGCTGTAAGGGGAATATCTCCCTCAAACATCTCTGACAGTTGAGTGATTTCCATATGCTTCATTGTCATACATTGAACAGAAATGTCATATTCTAATTTCAACCTATTTATTCCAGTTCCACTTTGCAGGACACCAGAGAACTGATCTAATCCTTCTTCTACAAAATGATACTTTTAATAGTTGGTGCTACCAAAACTTGTCTCCTTTTCTCTCAGATAAACAATCCCAGCTCCTCTGATCCCTTAATAGGACATGAATTCGGGTTGCCACCTCGCTTGTGGTCATGTCACAAAATGTATACATTTTGATATTCACTCATTTGATAGATATTTACTGAGTGCTACAGTAGCCAAGGACTCTCCTAATATGTCCATGTCTTCTCATGTGAAGCCAAGAACTAAAAATCATGCTATAGATATGATCTACAGCTCTCCTAACAGACTGCAAAGACTTATTCAATGCATTTAGTGTCTTTCTGGTTATGAGTTTCTTCCAGAATATCATTTCCCATCAATCTAGAAGTCATACTTGTAGTAATATAGCTGAAGCAGTTTTGTTTTGTTTCTAGTTTTGGTTGTTGTTATCATTTTTAGTATGGAGTAATGGTGGTCATTGTGGCAACAATCCAAAAATCTCCATGGCTTTACCCATTAATGGTTTACTTTGGCTCACTTTTCAGGTGTCATGAGACCACAGGTTGGGAAGCAAGGGCAGGGGAGGGGGGTTTGCTCCACACAGTCTTTCATGGACCCAGAAAGCACCTCCTAGGGCCTCAAGGTGCCCCACTGGATCAGCCCTAAATCAAGGGAAAAAGAAACTGTGGGGCAGACTTAGTGGCCTTAACTATCTTGGCCTAGAGAGGAGGCACATCTGTTCCAGTAGTAAAAACCAGCCACCAGGGAGGCTGGGAAATGTAGTCTAAATGAGTTCCCAGAAAAAAAGAGAAAAACCGAATTATGTTGATTACAGCAGTGTCCACATAGCTTTTTTGTCAGCTGTCACTCACCATGGCATTGAAGAGAATTCACAGCCCATTTAAACGCTCTCTTTTTAAAAGCCACATGAACTATACTGTCCTAAATTTGTACAGTTGGCTTATTAGATCCAAGAGCAGATATATTTGTTAAAAATTTGTCTGATTCAATCCAGAGATTTGTTCTGTTGGGTTTATCATCTGCATTGTCATAGGTTATATTTACTACCCCTTCTGGGTTCATATCATTTTATCATCAGCACATTTCATATTGCTGTTATAGCCTCATCAAAGACATTAATTGAAAAGTTAAATTATCGAGGGCAGAGGGTGAGCACTATGGCACTGTATGGGAAACTCCCTTGGAAGGTAACAGAATGAGCATCCTTTGTATTTATCATCATTCCAGAGATGAAGCCATATATATAGGCATTCTGCTAAAATATCCCTTCATTATTCTCTAGCTTGAAGTCCATCATTCATTTATGGAATTATTTATTAATTTACTGTGGGCCAGGTACCTTGCTAAGCTTTTGATACTTTTCTCTCTAATACTCACAACTACTTGCAAAGTAACTAGGCTCATCTTACAGATAAAGGAACTTAAACGTAGTAAGATGAAGAAATCCACTCAAGCTGTGTAGTTTGGAGTCAGAATTTAAAACCTGATGTCTGCTTCCAAAGACTGTTTTGACTGTATTTCACTACCTTTCCTACCTGAGTGGGTCCTCTGCTCTGCTCTCCCCGCTCTGGGGGTCCTACAGGGATGGGAATGGGAAGAGAAGGATAACCTCAACAGCACTTATCACCATTATTTTCCAGGAAACATTGCTATGTCCATTATCACATTATTTTCCCGAGATTCAATGTCAAATAACCAAATCATGGAATTCTCTACATCCAATAGATCTTATTGCTGGCCTTTTCTCTTGACATTCATTGACTCTGCTGGCCAACTCCTGCTCTCTTGAAAGACCTTCTTGGAAGTTCCCACTGTGGCTCAGCAGTAGTAAGCCCAACTGGTATGAATGAGGATTCAGGATCGATCCCCAGCCTTGCTCAGTGGGTTAAGGATCTGGCATTTGCTGTGAGCTGTGGTGCAGGTCCCAGACACAGTTCCGATACCACATTGCTGTGGCTGTGGCGTAGGCCAGCAGCTGTAGCTCCAATTTGACCCCTAGCCTGGGAACCTCCATATGCCACAGGTGTGGCCCTAAGAAGCAAAAAAATCAAAAATCAGGGAAAAAAAAAAAAAGACCCCCTTTCCTCAGCTTCAGTGATACCCCACTCTCCTGATTTCCTTCTCTCCCTCTAGCCGCTCCTTCTACTTAGCATTAATTGTTATTGGTCCTTAAAGTTGGAATCCAAGCCCCCATCTTTTCCTCCATGCCTGTGGCTATGCCACTACCTGTATGCAGATATGTCCCAATGCGCAGATGCCCTTTTAGACATTCCTCTGAGCTCTAGACCCAAATATCCAGCTGTTTCCTTGACTCACCACAGTCAACAGTCCAAAAAGGGACATAAGATTCCCTGGTGAACCTGGTTTTCTTCCACGGGTCTCTCTGCTTACTGAGCAGCAGCCCCATGTACACCGGAATCTAAGAATCACCCCTCTCCCCATCACCATCTGTCATTTTTGTCACCTCATTATCTTTACATTCATTCACTCTCTCCATCTCTTCCACTTTCACCCCAATCCATCCCTTCTGTGCTATCTCTCCTGAAATAACTAGCTGGCTGGTCTGCCCTTACCCATCCTGACAATCAATGCCCTATACTGCAGCCACAGTGATCTCACCTACACTTAAATCTATTTACATCTTCATCTGCTTTAAACCCTCAAGGGTCCTCCATTGTTCCCTGACCTCTAGCCATCTTTTCTCAGCAACCCCTCAGATTTCATGCTCCCTCCTGCCACAGGACATTGCACATGACGTTCCTTCTGCCTGAAGGGCTCTTTCCCGTGACCATTCCACCCCCTTACCAGAAATAAATCATATTCCTGCCTCACCTCAGAGCAGCCACTTCCCAGGTAAGACTATGTCAATGTCCCTATCATATGCTCATACTTACATCCCTTTTTTCCTTTCTTCTATCATAGTTGTAAATTTATACTTATCCTGGTGACTCTTTGATTAACATCTGTCTTCCCCCAACAGGCTACAAGCTCCACAGGGGCAAAGCAGTGTCTCCATATAGCCCCATGGTATTGCCATTGCCTAACAGAGTGCCCAGCAAATTTCTGTTGAATATGCCCCAATTCATGCTCTAACTCTAATCATTTGATTTCCAAGGAACTGTCCTGATTTAATAAAAATTAAAATATTGACTTCATTATTACATTTGCCTTCATGAGAATTTATTGTCAGTGAGGGCAGAGCCAATATTTCACCCAACCAGTAGATGCATATTCATTCACGTGCATGAAATCTGCCATATTAGTGCACTGCATATGATACGACATAAATGCCAATGCTGGAATGTTTTCCAATCATGAGCTATTAATAATTTAACAAAATTAATTCAAAACACTTCACTCAACAGTGAAACAGAGATGAGGAGGAAATGATGCATGCTCTGGTCTTCCAGAGTTGAATTAAATATGGCAAAACAAGTAAAAGGGACAAGCAACCAACCCGAGTTTAAAGTGAACATCCTTGTTTAGGATTTAATACAAATTTTATGTTTTTATAAAGATATTGAAGGACAAACATCAGAGTCATAAATAAAAATCTTTTCTCACACAAGTGAATAATTTAACACAGCAACAGTCATTTGTCAAGCCGTGGAAAAGGAAGGGAAAATTGAAGGGATTTTTTTTTTCCTTCAGTATGAAGCAATAATCAAGTCAAAAGCTTTCAGTAATTATTATTATTAGGAGTAATCATTAGGAGTAAAAAGTAAGACAGACAATCCACAGAGCATAGAATTAGCTCCTAAGCAGAGGATCCTACAATTTATACTAGAACAGCATAGGAAAGAAGAGATATTTGTTAGAAAAACAGGTGAGCCAGTAATGGAGCAAATCCCACCTGATATTTCATTTGGATAGGAAACCCAGCTGAATTCTCTACCCCAGACACCAAGATTGAAGAGGAGAAAGATGGTGGACAAGTTGCCATAATCATTATCCAGAAGACTGGGGGGGAAGGGGGAAAGAGATGTGTACTGTCAAGATGTAAGGCTGGTCAATGAAAAACATCAGAATGTAGACCAGTAGTCCCCAAACCTTAGAGCGCTACAATCGCATGAGAGTCAGTTAAAATGCAATGACTAGGGGAATTCCCTGGTGGTCTAGTTAGTGATTAGGACCCAGTGCTTGCTTTCACCACTGCAGCCCAGGTTCAATCCCTAGTCTGGAAACTGAGATCCCACATCAAGCCACAGCATGCGGCAGCAAAAAAAAAAAAAAAAATGGGATCCACACCCAGAATTTCCTATCAGGTAGGTCTAGGATTGAAACCAAGTTCCCCTAAAACCAAGTTCCTCTTCTGAGTTTATGATTAACCTCTCTATCTAAAACTTTATTCGTTTTCTTTTCCTGAACATGTTCCTCTCAAGATTGAGGAGTATCAAAGAAAAGGGGGAGTTGAAACTATATATATATATGAGCCCCTGTGTCCCTGTCTTTTAAAGTAAAATGCTCTTGCTTTAGAATTCCAGGCCTCCCTTGAGTCTCAAAAGGCTGACTTAAGAGTTAATGACTAGGAAATATGAAGATATAGAAACAAGGAATAGCTGCTGGGCCAGGAAACTGGTAACAATTTACATTATAGCAGAATCACTGAACTCCCAGTTCCCTGAACTGGGGTACAGCTAAAGGCTTGACATATATTTCTAAATTGTTTCTGCAGAAAGCAGACCACCACACACACCAGTAAAAACTGCTGACCACAAGCTCACAGACCCTAGACCAATTGAAAGCAGAAGGTTGATGATGATTGATACTTCACCTTGATGCCAACAAATCCAAGAATTATGCACAATTTGACCATATACTCTGCAGCCCCCTCCTTCCTGCCTTCCCATCAGGGAACTCAGGTCTTTTTGGCATGAGCTGCCTGTTCTCATTGCTTGGTGCCCTGTAATAAATACTGTACTTCCATTCACCATGACCCAGTGTCAACAGACACTGTGAAGGGGGAATAAACATTCCTATTTGACAATGAGGAAACTGAGGCGAGGGCATTAGGTGGCTGGCTAGCTCACTGAGTGGAAACTTCAGTCTAATTCTAAATCCCAGTGAATTTAACTGCTATTCTGTATAGTCTTTTTGGCATTGGACCCAAATTTAAGAACCTTTCTTCAAACTAGGGCACTATCAATTCCAAATAAGCCATTGTTGATCTTCTCCCACGCCCTCAAAAAATTAAGAATCACTAAATGACTTTCAAAGTTTATAGCAGAAGTAAGCCCACAGATACACCGAAAGGTGTTTATGGTTCAACATTATTGGTGCTGCAATAATGCACTGTGAAAGGATAATTAACAATGTTGCAGACAGCAGCTGGATGGATGTGCCAGGCCCTTAGGGAGCGAGAAATGGAGTAATAGGATGCAAGGCTCCAATGGAACCGAATCAGGGACTAAGAGGTGTGGATCTTACCACAAATGAGTAATAGAGAGGACCACCAGGGAGCCATTGGGGGCCCTGGAGAGAGGATGGGGGCAGTCAAAATAGAAAGGAGTTAGAAAAGAGATGGTGAAGTCAAGAAAAATGACAAGGTGAAGTAATGACCCGTTCAGGAGCCAGGGGACAAGCAGCAGGGAGGTGAAGGAGCTGCTGTGTCATATAAATGAATCTCATCCACAGTCACCTCCCTTCCCCTCCAAAGAAACCTACATCCTAGAGAAAAGGCAGAAGTCAGGAGAACAGCTTTGGTGTATAACAGACAGGGCCTGGGTGTTAGTGGTTACAATACCCCTCTATACTTCAATTACTCTTCTATTTAATGGAACTAATAATTCCTACCACAAAGGGTTGTAAGAATTAAATGAGATAATGTATGTAAAGCACTTAGCACCTGGGGCATCGTACTAGCTCAGAAGACGCTGGCTCTTTTATTACTATTGCTATTGTTGCCTGGTTATTATCATCATTAGCATCATCATCCTGGAGGGGAAGAACAATTATTTTTAAAGGCAAAATATAATGGCCTAGATCATCTTCAGTGAAAAGTTCACGGGTATTCCTCCTGTTAATCAAAAGCTTGGCAGTTTGGGTCTTGAGATTTCTAATGACATGGGTGCTCCCGATAAAATTAGTAAAAAAAAAAATAATAAAATAAGGCAGCATTTGGTGCCCTACTTTTCTCCAGTGCTGTTTACATGTTCTTCTAATTAAATTTTTGAGTAAACCCGTTCCACAGCCGTGCTGGGTTTGCTCAGATGCACTATAGAATGATTCACAGCCTCGATATAAACTTCTCGCTCTGAGTGCCAAATTCCTTGCTGTAGGTGCGATATCAGAATCCATTTATTATTTCACCCTCGCTTAATTAATTCTGCTGCCAGCTACCTGTTGACGATGGAGTTCTGTTGACAATGCTGAACAAAGTTTTAATCCAAAGAGTTTTAGTAATGTGTTTGCTGCTCGGCGGTCTGCCACATTTGATTAAACTTCATGAGGATTTATAACCATCTTTCCCCCTACATGTCTGTAACCTTTAAGGGATGTCTGATAAAAAGCAAAGGTCATGGGTTCCAAAAGCCCTTGTTCTAATAAATATCCTGAACATGCAGCTGTTTCTCATCCTTCCTCCACCCTCCCCTCACTTATTATTTATAGTGATTCCCAACAAGGATAAAAATTAACACGAATAGAATTAATGGTTTAATTTTGCAAGAGAAAAGGGAGAGTTTACGATGTCTCACTGGGGAAAGGGGCTTCTGTCTTTGCTGATGACCCAAACATGTCTGCCAAGGAGAAATATAGTGTCCAGTCTCCCATTGAACTGCCACAGGAATGGATTGGCCGTGGCTTCTGGCTTGACAGGTGCAATAAATATTAATTAGAGTGCTTGGCTACAGAGGGAGTAATGATATACACCGCTCCTCTGAAGCGTTAAATTGTAGTGTTAGTCTTGATAATGCCTCATCTTCTCCATCACGGCAGGAAAACATTTTGAGTTACACACAACCCTGTACAGGCGAAGGAATAAAGGTTTATCTGGTGTCAGGAATTACAGGTGCAAAAAGTGGGGGTTACGACTGATGGTGAGTTAGGCACTAGGCATTCCCTGTGTGACTGTTGTGTTCTATTTTTACATCAGCATTTCAGGTGGCATGAACCAATTTCTAAAATGTTTGCTGTTGTTAAGGGATAAGGATGAAATACTTTGCTATTGTCAAGATATCCGATTAGGTTGGAAATGGATTTGAAAACTCTTTGTCTAGAACAACCTCTGAAAATATGCATTAAATATGAGAGGAACTGCATTTATTAGATTATGGCGAAGTTGGTAGGTTTATGATGTTGGATTGCATGATTAGGATGTGGCTGAGTGTTTGTGAAGAAGTACTTACAACAGCCTGGGAACTAGAGATGGCTGTATTTGGGAACTCACGATAAAATTGCTCTTAAAATTCAGCTCTGATCAGAAACAAACAAAAAAACCAGTTGAGGAAGCCACGATAAAGAAATTAACATTATCAGCAATTCTAGGCTTGCGACAAAACATGTTTTTGAAATGGGTGTGTTTAGCTGTTTACACCTGAAGTTACAGCAAAACAACAGCATTCCACCAAGAAAAGAGGCTCTAATTAAATACTGATATTTTCCAAATCCTTAATTATAATGGCTCACAGTTCTGCCTAAGGGCTTCTCTAGGAGCTAATTTGCTGGAATATTACCATTTACACTTTTTCATCTGTTGAGGATCTTGCTCCCTTGCGAATTGCCTTTTTTAGTTTGTTGTAACTTCCTTTGGCATTGTCTTTCTGGGAATGTTTCCTACCCCCTGTATAGGAAAGACTAGCAAAAAATCTGGCAAAAAAGTTTCATCCTGAGTGGAATTCTTCCCCCTATTGCGTGGCTTAAATGTGTTGATATCTGTTTCCGTATTGCAGCTGCAAAGAAATGTTTTTTGGCAATGGGAGTGTTTGTATGTTTCTTATTCTCTCCTGGAGTCCTGGGTTCTAGCAGCATATCCCCAGGCAAGCATTTCTAGAGCTACAGAGAGCACAGGAAAGCAGCACCCAATGGGCAGTGAAATATTAACTAATCCTGAGTTGCCCTGAGTCAGCAGGTGCCTGGGGGCTGGGGCCAGATCATCTCCGCAAAGTATGCTCGCCAGGCAGTCTCCCAGGACACAGGAGGCACCAGTCAGTGGGACATGCCATTCCCCTAGTCCCTCCTCCCCTACAACACTTCCACCTGCTTTCTCAGAGAGAAGTAGAGTCCATCTTCCCCCCAGGACCCTGGAAAAGGTTTGTCTACCCTCTGGAGGTGGGGTCCACAACTGTAATCCTTTATATTTCCTGCCTGCAAGATCCTCCAGCACAGAGATCACTGTGGATAGGCAGTTGATGGGAAGTAGGGACTAATATTTGAATAGTCACCTCTTGGAGTTCCCATTGTGGTTCAGCAGGTTAAGAACTTGACCAGTACCTATGAGGATGTGGGTTCAATCCTTGGCCTCACTCAGTAGGTTAAGGATCTAGCGTTGCTGCGGGCTGCAATGTAGGTTGCAGATATGGCTTGGATCTGGCTGTGATATAGGCTGGCAGCTACAGCTCCAATTCATCCCCTAGCCTGGGAACTTCCATATGCCTCAGGTGTGGCCCTAAAAAGACTAAATAAATAAATAGTCACCTCCTGTCCCCAACCTGGAATCACATCCTAGAACTTTGTCCTGGGCAGGGTGGACCAAGAGGTGAGCAGGGGAGGCCAATGGAATCAGAGCAGAGCATATTCTCTAGCCTCAAGGAATAAAGTGCCCCTCTACAATCCCCTGGACTAGAAGGTTTTGTCTAGCTGTTACGAAACAGTACATAGAAACGGCTAAGACTCTAACTGTCATTAAAACACAGATAATTAATGAGATTCTTGAAGAAGATTACATGAGATCAGGCGTGTTCAGGGTGGTATGGCCGTAGGCTAGATCCTTGAAGAAGATCAGAATGTGGGTGCTATGCCCCCATATTAAACACTGCCTTACTGGTGCTACCTACTTCGAAAATTTTCAAAATTCAATCCCCTCAACCAAAAGCAAGCTATCTTGATCCAATGGCAAACTAGGAGAAAGTATTCAGGAACATATTGGCCCCATGAAACTTAAAAGACCACCAACTAAATGCTGAGAAAAGTATATTAAAAAGTGAGCAACTGGAGCTCCAGTAATTCTTTAAAACCCTCTCTCACACATAAGATGCCATATCTGCTCCAGTCCTGGGTTATGATATAATGATTGGAATTACCAGTCTCCTTCTAGGCATGGTTAAGAGACTCAAACAGAAACACACCCTGTTAGATACAATTATGTTTTGCCCATAAGAACAGAAAAGGTCCTACTGAAACCTCTCTGTGTGTGTGTGTGTGTGTGTGTGTGTGTGTGTGTGTGTTTTAAAATCAAGTCTAAATAGGAGAGAGTTTAAACAAAAATGCTAATGAGGGGTTCCCTGGTGGTGCAGCAGATCAATGCTCTAGAGTTGTCGCTGCTGTGGCATAGGTTTGATCCCTGGCCTGGGAACCTCTCGATGCCAAGGGCACCGCCAAAAAAAAAGGCTAATGGGAGTTCCCACCATGCTGCAGTGGGTTAAGAATCCAACTATAGTGGCTCCGGTCGCTATAGAGGTGCAGGTTTAATCCCTAGCCCCTCACAATGGGTTAAATGATCCTGTATTGCCGTAGCTGCAGTGTAGGTTGCAGCTGTGGCTCAGACTCAATTCCTGGCCCAGGAACTTCCATATGCAGCCATACAATTTTAAAAAAGAAAATGCTAATGAATTTGGAGCCAGACAAATCTGGCTTTCAATATGGATTTATTAGGTGATTTTTGGTACTGAGTAAGTTGAATGAGCCTCAGTTTTCTCATGTGTAAATTGAGTCCAGTGGTACTTCCCTCAAAGGGCCATTAGGAGAATGAAATAGACTATGCCTATAATGTTTGGCATAGAGCTTAGTGTTAACAAGTAGATACTATACATACTAGTTACATGATGATAGTAATTACTGTAATTATTACCATTAAATTAAATTCCAAAATCTTCACCATGACCCATAAGGCCTTACAGCATCAGACTTCTCTCCCGTCATCATACCTTATAATAGGCAGAATTACAGCCATCAGAGAGATTCCATGCCATCTCCAATTCAAGACTGTGAATCTGATGAGATATCACACCCATGAATATGTTGCACTGAATATGTTTAAGGGACTGATCAACTGACTTTATTTATTTTTTAGCCAGGCCCACAGCATGTGGAAGTTCCGGGCCAGGGATCAAACCCACACCACAGCAGAGACCTGAGCCACAGCAGTGACAATGCCAGATCTTTAACTGCTATGCCAGCAGGGAACTCCTCAACCAACTTTAAAATAGAGTAGCAGAGATTATCCAGACGGGTCCAGTAAAACCATATGAGCCCTTAAAAGCAGAGGCAGGAAAGGCAGAGAATTGACGTTTGAGAATGACTTAACCTGTTGTTGCTGGCTTGAAGATGGAAGCGACCATATGGAAAGTGTGAAAAAGAAATGAATTCTTCCCACCACCAGTAAGACCCCTGAGCCCCACATGAGAACTGCATCCTGACCAGCACCTTGATTTCAGCCTTGGGAGACCCTCAGCAGAGAACTCAGCTGTGCCCAGACTTCTGACTCATGGAAATTGTGAGATAATAAATGGACATTGTTTTAGGCTGCTAAGTTTTTGGTCTTTTCTTAGAGCAGCAATAGAAAACTATAGCAGCTGTCTATCCTTTACCGTAACAGCTGTCTTTGAATATGCCATGCTCATTCTATCTCAGGGCCTTAGCACAGGCTAATTCCTCTGACTATGATCTCTTTCCCCACTTCTTCACCCAGCTGACATCTTTTGTTCGTATGTTGTGTCAGGTCAAATTTCACCTTTTCACAGAATTTCTTTAAATTTCTTATCTAAAGTGTGTCCCCACACCCAGCCATTTAAACTCTCTTGCAAGATCCTGTTGGTCTCTTCCCAGGTTTTTGTCAGAGTTCGTAATCATTTTGTTAGCCTTTCTTCTTGTTTATTTTCCCTACTTGACTGTAAATGCAACACATACGATGACTCCATAAACAACTGATGAATGAACATGGATTAATGCTTTATCTCACTGAATCTTTATGACACGTGTCTACTTCCATGAGGTAGATACTACCTTTATCCCCACTTTACAGATTAGGAACCTGAAAAGCCAAGAGATCAAGTAACATTCCCAAGATGACATAGACTTTAAAGTGATTGAGCCTGAGCATGACTCTAATGTTAACGCTACAACGTCTGAGCTACCATGCCCCTCCGATGTTAGTTCTACAGGTAGAAAAATATTACAGTATCAGAGTGAACCAACAGGTTTTATTCCCTCAATTCCGATATCTAAGTAACAGACCCTCACATTCAAAACTTCGTCCTACAGCAACTGAGACATGGTCTCTGTTTCAGTGTCAGGACTGCCAAAACAAAGTGGGTGGCTGAAAACGATAGAAATGTATTATCTCACAGCTCTGGAGGCTAGAAGTCTGCAATCAAGGGTTGACAGGACCATGCTTCCTCTGAACCCTGTAGGGGAGAATTCCTCCTGCCCTCCTCTTAGATTCTGGTGGCTTACTGCGATCAATTAAGGCCAGAGTGTTCCTGGCCTTGTAGGCACATTGCTCCAATCTCTGTCTTCACGTGGCAGAGGCATATATGCCTGTGTCCAAATTTCCCCTTTTTATAAGAACACCAGTCACCCTGGACTAAAGGCCACCCTACTCCAGTATGAACTCATCATTACTTAACTAATGGCATCTGCGAGGACCCTATTTCCAAATAAGCTTACACTCTCAGGTATTGGATGTTAGGATTTCAACATATGAATCTGGGGGCCACAATTTCACTCCTAACAATCTTCAAACTACATTCGTGATTTTGATGTTTATCTCTATGTCCATGCAGGTCCCACTACTCTCTCTGCTGATCTGTGGCTCCTCGTTACCCGGGTAGACCACAGCGGCTGAGGTCAGAGGCTGCCGCTGCTGCCAAGGTGGCTGCAACAGGAGGGAGCAATTAGAGAAAAGGCTTGTTTGCGAAAGCCAAGCTCTGTCACCTCATTACTTTCTCCCCCACTTCCTGCTTCCTCCTTGCTCTCTGGTCAGGCTCTTGGGTGGTCATTTATAGGAAAGCATGTGATAGGCATGTATCCCTGTGAAAAGTGTGATCGCTGTACTAGACATTTGATTTTGCAAATGAGAGTTTTACAAAAGCATCTGCAGAAATCTGGTTGACTCCTTTCTTGATGGTTCTAATTAGAGACAAAAATAGAAACATGTACAGCAACCAAAAATTAATGGCACCAGATTATTAAAACACTAAAATACCCACTCCTCACTCTGCAGCCAGTCACGACTCATATATGTTTTATTGTACTAGCAAGAGACCACTGCACAGCTTGAAGTGTGACTTTGAGGTCACTGAACATGGGGAATTCTCCAACTGTTCACAGCTACTACCACTGGGTATGTGTGCAGAGCCTGCATATTTGCAGGGAAAAAGAAATCTGTGTTTTAAAATTAGCCAGTCAAAATTTTCCAATAATAGAAAAATGTGAGATGAAATCTATGAAATAAGCTTTAGGGCATCTACCATATTTTGGATATATTGAGACTGGAACAAAGGCCCTCTGCCTTTTAGGAAAATATGTGTTGTTTCTTGAGCTGTTTGTTCCCACTCATCTCAGGCTTCCCGATAGCCCATGGCTACCAAAAGGAAAGCAGTGAGAATAAAACATTTTAATATCTGTCCACACTGCTGTTCATGGAGCCCGGGCAGTCTGGTTCACGTGTTCCAAAATACTAATTAGATGTTTAATACTGGTATGGCTTGGGCACAGGCAAAAGGAACAGACTCTGCTTTTTGCAATACAGAGACAGGCATTAACCCACTAGTGCCTGCATGTTGGAGGAAGTCTGAGGGGTCCAGAAAAAGGATCAGGGCAGCCAGGGTAACAAGGGGCCCTCCACAGACACAGAAACATATTGATCAATTCATCAACTGTATCAGTGTGAACCAGGTAAATAGCAAATATTATGCAAATTTGTACCCTAAAGCTTGCCTTGAATGTAACAATCTGTAGACACACTTTACCATGAAGGATTTTGGTAGGTGTTTTCTTTGGGGTGCAGTGTGAGTTCTCCCAGCCGACCCTTGCTATAGCCGTCCCAGGTATTCCCAACACAAGTTGCAGCATTTCTACAAGAAGCACTACTTTTACAGGAAACAAATATATTCAAAGACATTCATAGAAACAGATCTGCTCAATAGGTGATGCTTGCTTAAAACATAGCTTCAGATGTCCCCCAGGTAATTTCCCACTACACCCTGTGATCCAGCCGTCACAGGTCAAAGTGGAACTGTGGTTAATTCCTATAGTAAAAAAAGAATAATTGGAAAACCCATAAACTGTTTCTCTTAAAGAAAGCAAACTGATGGCCATGAGAATAATCCATATTCTTAAACTGGTTATCAACAACTGAAGTTTAAATTTCCCATTTAAATAAATGTGAGAAAAAGAATGCATATGTTGATGTAACTGGGTCCCTTTGCTGTGCAGCAGAAATTGACAGAACGTTGTAAATCAACTATAATTAAAATTTTTAAAAATAAGTAAAAAATAAATAAAAAATAAAATTTGAATTTCCAGATTGGCTTTAAAAATTGGATGATATGGCCACCCTGGACCTTCCTTCCCAAAATCACAGCAGAGTCAGGAGGGGCTAGCCCAGTGGCCAGCCCTAATTCACCAGAGTCCCCACTTACTTGACTCATTTCTGTTACCTCATGTCTCACCTCTGTGGGCACTTAAATTACATCTGTCTATTGCCAAGGCCAATTTCCTTCTATAAGGAAAGGCCTCTGTGTTGATTAATAAAAGTTTTCAGGACATGAACCTGAATTTTCTTAGTCTTGGTCGCTGCATGTGAAATTGAATACTCAAACTATCCAAAACTCCCTCAATTCCTATTCAAGTCAGCTGCATTTACTTAAATAAGCAATTAGCCTTGGCAATAAAATCCTGAAAAGAAATGAAGTTCATGAATCTGCTACTTGTTCTTCCCCAGATGACACCATTAGTCAGTGTCCAAGTGTCAATATGTAGCAAATATTGTGCCAATTGTGGTACCAAGGAGATTCTTCAATCTCCATAGGAATTATCTTCATAGGAATGTCTAATGTTTCAAAAACCTCAAAGGGGCAGAAGATGAGGTTGGCTGAGAAATAGTAAATGAATTTACCAAATGTCTGCTGTGCATACAATGCTCTACTAGGCAGACTATGGGCTTGGGAGGAGGGTTTAGAGACTGAGACAATGGACCCCCAAAGTTATATAGTGTTTATATTATACATATTAATAGTGACTATGTAACATATGTATTATATAGATATGAATATGAATTTATACACATATTGTGCATATATATTCATATATATATATATATGAAATACTAGCCAGTGGTTGGAAAATAAAAATAAATGTAAACTACATCTGTGAATCAATGACTGGTATTTAAGGTACAAGTACAACTTAAATACTTTACAGCCTAAATATTTTATAAATAAGAAAATCAAATTCACTGTTATCTAGAGTCTTTTTATAGAAGATTACTAGACTGTCCAATATATGCATAAAAATGCTGAAAAAAAATTCAAAAATATATTATTTTTACCTCTCTGCACAGAAACCAGTGCTGCCTTCAGTTTTCTCTATGAAACTTAACTTGGGTTTACCAAAAGGGAAAAGATGGCTCGATTAAAAGGCCATACATATTTTAACAGTGTCAATGGTAAAGGGAAAAGGAAGCCTTTGTAGACATCCCTGACATGCTCTCATCTCCCTCCTTTTCTCTAAATCCCAATACTTTCCCTACCCAGGAAGGCATCCTCCCTGAACCCAGGATCCAGCACGTGTCCTCCCCTTGGGAGTCTCAAACCGTGAACTGGAGCCAAGGTGACTGACTGCTCCTTCTCTTGGACAAAAGGTTCTTAATTTCCAAATATAATGCTTGAAAGGAAAAAAACTTTAAAGAAGAAAAACTATATTTCTTTTTTTTTTTTTTTTTTTTGTCTTTTGTTGTTGTTATTTCTTGGGCCGCTCCCTCGGCATATGGAGGTTCCCAGGCTAGGGGTCCAATCGGAGCTGTAGCCACCGGCCTACGCCAGAGCCACAGCAACTCGGGATCCGAGCCACGTCTGCAACCTACACCACAGCTCACGGCAACGCCGGATCGTTAACCCACTGAGCAAGGGCAGGGACCGAACCCGCAACCTCATGGTTCCTAGTCGGATTCGTTAACCACTGCGCCACGACGGGTACTCCAGAAAAACTATGTTTCAAACACTTTTATTTCACAATTAAGCACAGATTTGACTGAAACAGAAGCTCTGGCTAAATCTGAATGGCCAAAACCACACACTACATTCAGTTGTTACATAATAGATTAGGAATGGAGGAGTTGATGTACATTTCCATTCCTTAATTTAATATTTATTGAATACTTATCATGTGCTAGGTTATGTGCTAGATACAAAAAAATGCAACCCCTGACTTAAAAGGCCTCAGTCCAACAGAAGACTCAGACATAATAAATGCTATAATAACAGTATATACAAGGTTCTAAAGGAGTATTTCAGAAAGAGGTATAGTGGATTTATCAGTTACTTACTACTGCATTACAAAACACCCCATGGAGTTCCCTGGTGGCTTAGCAGTTCAGGATCCAGCCTTGGCACCTCTGTGGCACAGGTTCAATAACTTCCGCATGCCAGGGGCATGGCCAAAAAAAACACCCTAACTTGGACTCAAAACACCAACCATTAATAATTTCTCACGTGTCTAAGGATCAGCTGAATGATACTGCTGATCTCAGCTTGATTAAGCATTTGTAGTCAGATGTTGGATGGCCAGTCCTGGGTAGCCTTGGCTCGGTCTACCTGGGTTATGACTTGGCTCGGTTTCACATATCTTGTTGCAGTAGAACTCTCTGTACATGTTCTCAGAGAAAATGCAGAGGATTTGGGCGGGGAGTGGTGGGTGGTGGCAGAAGCAAAAATTGACACATGGTTTTTTTTAAGCCTCTGTTTGAGTCAAGGTTTTACTATCACATTAGCCAAAGCAAGTCACATAACAAGCCCAGTGTCAGCTTGAGAAGGAACCATGATGTAACAGAACAAAGGACATAGACAGAGGGAGGCCATTTAATTAGTTATTGATGCAATCATTCTACCACAGGGAAGAAAGAAGAAAGGCTATGTTGGTGACTTCAGAGGATGAGAAGAATATGAAAAAGTATAGATAGGGAAAGCATATTCCAGGTGTAAGAGGAACAGAAACACACTTTCTCCTCTGTAAAGGAGAGGTTGGAAGAAAGGGAAAGCTAGGGAACAAGTGAGGAGCTGTTGCAGGTGCACAAGCAAAAATAAGAATAGAAAAACGAAAAAGCAAAAAATAAGAAAAGAAGGACTTGCGCTAAGGTGACAGCAGCAGGGAAGGCAAGAAAGGGAGGGATTGAGAGGCATTATGAGAGTGGAATCTACAAGAATGAATTGATACAGGAGCTGGGCAAAAGAAAAGACTCAAACATGAGCTGAAGTATGTATGATGAGCACCTGAGCTGATGATAATGCTTGTAACAGGTCATAAAAGAGAAGCAAATTTGGGAGCAAAGAGAAAGGATGAGCTCTGTTTTTGTCATATTGATTTAGAGGTATCTGTAACAGTAGGGAGATCTGGTCATCTACCATATAAAGAAGAAAATTTTCAAAGATTAATGAGCTTGGCTGAGGGCAGTTGTGATAAATTGGAAAGAGCCATGAATATGGAGCTGGAACTGCTGGAATCCCAGCTCTTCTCCTTATTAATTGTGTAAAAATATGAGGATAAAGCAGAGAAGAAAATGTGGCAACACAGGGGGTTACCAATTGTTCATTTACTGATATGTTTTAAATCCTTGTCTTGCTTTTGTTCCAATGCTGCCTCTTCCCTCAGCCTATATTCCCTGTTCATTTTTAAAAACCAGCCATGCCTACAAAATTCTTTAGGAGAAAAAAACAATCTGTGTATCCAGAGGGACATGCATTTCACCTACAGCTTTCGTAAACAATTGGGGATTTTTTTTGAATATCAATGAGCTCTGTTCAGATAAGATACTGCTGTAATTTTTTTCTTTAAAACTTTAAGTTACTGTAATTTTAAAAATAACCTTAGCTGTTTTGCATTTATATTGACTTATTTTGGCATTACTATTATTTCATCAGGAAAAACTTGACTCAAATAACTTTTAGATATGATTTCCAAAAGATTACTGACTTTGTAAGTGTGATTTGATTGGATTTGGATGTAAAAAGTTTTTCAGTGAAACATGTACAATTTTATGTTGAAAGTGTATGGGAAAGCAGAAAGTCATTATAACAAAACTGACACCACAGACCACCTTCAGCAGTATACCTACTGCAAAAATTCAGATTAACTTCAGAGTGAAGAGAGCACAGAATTAGTAAGAGGTCTTTGGAATAACCAAGTCTAGTCAAGCCAATGATATTCCTGGATGGGACTGAATTTAACCTCAATTTGAAGAAGCAGAGAGATGTAGGTTGAATGAGAGAAAAGACAGTGTAGAACTGGCAAGGAAAATGGTCCACTGTGCACTGTATAATCAGCAAGTATTCGCAACTGGGCTAAAGAATTGAGCAGTGTGCAGAATCCTGAGACCATTGAAAGCTCGCTGAACTACATGTGAAGATCAGACTCATTTCCTTGGCCTTTATGGCCTTCCTAGACCTGCCCCATTCCTCTCCAAGCTTCTCTGCTCCAGCTAGATGGGTCCACCTCAGTATCCTAGCAGCCTGCCATACTTCAGAACTATCCACCTAGATTAAGAGAATGCTTCTCAGCCCTGGCTATACCAGTGTCACTTGTGAAGTTTTGTCAGCCTTGCTGTATGTTTTCAATACATCTGTCCTTCCTCTCCACAAGAGAAAGGACAGATATATTAAATTCCTTGGCATCAGAGTCTAGGTCTAATGCAAGTTTGTGGAGACAATGGTGAAGAAAGTCAACATTTGTTTTGAGGGTGATTTTAATGAGTCTTATAATGATTGACACCTTCCTAAAGAAACATGATACCTAGGTCACAAAGAAAAACATGAACTTGTCCTCCTAGTGGCAGATTAATGACTTTTTGAAAACTGCCGTCTTCAAGAGGCTGCAACAAGTATCATAGCAAGAGGCTACTGAAAAATAAAAGTCAGAGATTCTCCCTAATCTTTCATCCAGCATCCTGCAGATAGTCTGCTTGCTCTGTAAGTTACTACCTTCACAAAAGGGACTTTAGGCTTCTTTTATACTCCCTTTTAAAGGGTCTAGTAAAAGAACAGCCTTGTGAGGAGGGCAAAACAGCCCAACTTTGGTTGCTAAATAGTCTGTGTGTCGGTGCTAGCTGTTTACAGTTGTTAGCAACACAAGCTGCAAAGGTGAATGCAAGGACAGCTCCTCCTGCTGGAGAGAGGGTACTGTTGAAGGTCCCCCACTCCACCCTCAGGTTCGCTGATTCCTAGAAAGATTCACGAAGCTCAGAAAAGCTCTATATTCACTGTCATGGTTAACTACCGAGGAAGGATACAGATTAAAATCAGCAGAGAGGTCAGGTACAAGCTTCCAGCTATCCTTTTGCAATGGAGTCATATGGACAGCATATAATTCTCCCAGAAACAATGCATGACAACTCATAAGAGTATTGCCCACCAGGGGGATTCACTGAGCCTTAGGGTCCAAGACTTTATTCGGGGTCAGCTATGTAGGCATGGAGCATCCTCGTGGCCCACATTTGTTTCTCAGCCTCCAGGACCTCCAGAGGTCAAACTGATAGCACGTGGCCCCACCATAAATCACACTGTTAGTGTAAACCATCTGGTGTGGTCCAAGGCCACAGGTAAACAACGGCACTCTTGTAAAGGATCCTATTCCAAGGTCGCAGAGGTTATCTCTCAGGACCCGGTTGAGGGCTATATCTTTCTTCGAAAGGTACAGGGTTTGAACATTCCAGGTCTGCTAAGTCAAACCTTTGTAGCACCGAAGGGGAATCATTCAGGGTGTACCCTCAGGGCTGTCCACCGGAAAACCCTGCTTGTCTTTCCATGAAGGTTAAGAAGCACTGCTCTAGGACCCCACACTCCTTTTTCTTACAATGCAGGCCCAAACTGATGTCCAACCATACTTATCTTTGAGGTCTCGATTTGATGTCTATAGAGCACAGTACTTTGCAATCTCACATATAAGAGAAGAGCATAATGTACATGCTAAAAAACAAAAATGAAAACAAAAGTCTTTCAGAATTTTCTATGCTAATTAACCTTCTGCTAAACATTTTGAAAAGTCAAGAAATAGTCTTTAGCCTTGAAATAGTCTCTGGGTTTTCAGTATTTTCTTTCCTTCTTTCATACTTGGCTATCAGATATTTTTCAAATATATATATATTTTGTCTTTTTGCCATTTCTTGGGCCGCTCCCGCAGCATATGGAGGTTCCCAGGCCAGGGGTCCAATCGGAGCTGTAGCCACGGCCTACGCCAGAGCCACAGCAACGCAGTATCCGAGCCGCGTCTGCAACCTACACCACAGCTCAAGGCAACGCTGGATCGTCAACCCACTGAGCAAGGGCAGGGACTGAACTCACAATCTCATGGTTCCTAGTCGGATTTGTTAACCACTGCGCCATGATGGGAACTCCTCAAATATATATTTTATAGAAAAATCCAGTATTGAAGTTTTGAGAGGCCTCAAGAGCAAGTCAAAACATCTTAATACAGTTCTCCTAAAGAGAGACTAATATAATGTATACAAGACAATCCTCTCGCTCAGATTATTCCCGTCTCTTATTTTTTTAATACAAAACTCTGAAGACCTTTATCTTTTTGCTGCCTACTTGCAAATTAAATCTGTGCTCTTTGATCCATGTTGATTTCTTTGTGTCTGTGTTTAATACTTTCACCAAAGGGCAACGGCAGCTTCTATATATGTGACGAATCTTCTCTTTTTATGAGTTGAGAGGAGAACAATCTGCAACACTAAGAGAACTGAACAAAGATCAGAAGTTTGCATTGAACCTGAGACTCTCCCACACTGTACCCAGGCCCGTGCCAAATTTGTACAGGTGTACACCACATGAGCAGATGAACAAATGTGATTACAAGAGCTCTCCGGATGCGCCTGAGCCTGGAACGCATCTCTCCCAAAGTGGACTTGTGCATCTGTTATGAACTCGAAGTATTTGTTTACTTGCCAGCAAAAAGCTACTTCAACTGCTAAACCTGCATTCTATCAGGTCTTATGGTTTTCAAATGAAAGAAAGAAAAAAGAAATGATAAGATGGCATGACAGGGGTGTCATGGTGTGCTCAGTGTGAAGGGAGTACAGAGCCAAGAGAAGAGGCACAAGATTTGAGGTGCCGCAATGGTCAAAATATCATGGTGATTCGTTGCCATTCTTTTGTGCTAGGAACGCATTGTTAGTTGGGAGGGATGTTGAATTGTAAAAGGTTATCTAATGTGTCTTTTAAATAAGGTTTGTGGAGGGCAAAACAACTATAGAAAATTTGGAAAAGAAATATGGGAAGGAAGTTCTCCACTCCAGACTCTGGATATTCTTAAAGATATTCTCAAAGATAGTCTCTTTATCTGACTTACTTCACTTAGTAGGAGTCTCTAGTGCTATACAGTAGAAAATTGACAGAACACTGTAAACCAGCTATAATGGAAAAAAATTAAAACCATTATAAAAATTTAAAAAGATAGTCTTTTTATATATTAATCTTTCTTCTCAGTAACACCTATGCCATGCATTCTTGCTCCCTTCCCTTTGCTATCTCCCAAATCTGATCTTTTTTTAAATAAACTTCTTCAATTTTTTTATTCATTTCATAAATGGATTTTAGTGCCCAATTACTCCCTGACCCCATGGAGCTTAAATTCAAGTGGGGTAAAACAGATCATTAACGTAATGTAAATGCAAATTAAGTATGTTAAAAGGTGCTGAGAGCTATAGAAAAAGAAAAAAAACAAGTGATGGAGATGTGAAAGTGCCAGAGGGCTGAACCAAAACTTTCTGGTGTTCTTTCTGTTTTCCTCATACTTCTCAGCTGTTCTGGTACACTGATTCCGCTTGATTTGTTGCTAGGAGAAAACAAATTCTTTTCCTTTCTTCCTTGCTTTCTCCCTAGTGAGTACAATGTGTCAGTAATAACGAACATTTGAGTGGAACTTCCAAATCATTATTTCTTTTAATGCTCAAAATAATCTATTTGAAGAAGACAAGCCTCACAAAAAGTGAATAACTTGGTTAAGGTCAAACAGCTACTAAAAAACAAATAGGAATCTTGAACCTAGGTTCTCTGAAACCAAGTTACATGAATTTTTGTACACACAGTCACTGCCACTGCTTGACACCCCAAAGATAAACTAAAGGTATGAATATCAAGCCAAGTGGAGGATAGAATGTCTCAGGCAAAATGGCAAAAGAATCACTCATGAAGGCAATAGGCAAACTGTCTTGGGGGACACTATGGCTGCTCAAGCAGTCATTCAACAAATGTTTATTTAGAGTGTCTACTATATTCTAGGTGCTGATTCATCATCTGCATGTAAGATATATTAGCTTTCAATCAATAATACATGTTAGGCTGAGGAATAAATGTTTTAAATGAGAGCAAGATACATTGATAAATGTTTCACAAGTCTATTAACTTTAATTGGAGTCTAAAAAAAGTTACTAATATAAAGAGAAGAAGAAATAAAGGACACAGGAGGTATAAATAAATTAAATTTTGAAAAAAGGGCAGAATTAAGTGTTAAATCAGAGTGCCCCCATTACATTCATAGTAGGTTGAGTAGGGTGAAGTCGGGCTATAACATTAATCACTGTAAATTCCTCTTTTAAAAAAATCTTAAAGAGAGATATTGTGAGAAAGATTTATGGTGTAATAGACCAAGCACAAGA
Organism: Sus scrofa; assembly: GCF_054392235.1. Classification (NCBI taxonomy): domain Eukaryota; kingdom Metazoa; phylum Chordata; class Mammalia; order Artiodactyla; family Suidae; genus Sus; species Sus scrofa. The sequence continues at coordinate 92,949,376 of NC_139387.1, read as the reverse complement.
CCTAAGACTTTCCAATCCTGACCCTGTCATTTAGTAGTTTTGTGACCTTTATCTACAGTGAAGCTAATACTGGGTTGGGATTACATAAGGTCACACGTGTAAACGTGGCACCAAGTGAGCATTTTTGTCAGAGCTCTTGCAACTGTAGGGGACAGAAATATAACCCCAAAGGTTATTCATTGGCTTGCATGAATAAAATAAAATGAGTGCTAGGGCTTTAGGTGTGTCTAGAGGCAAGACCTTGACTGCTGTCACCAGGAACACAGCTCTGTCCACCTCTTGGCTGTGCTCTCATTTGTACTTTGTCCTCAGATTGGCTCTTCCCTTGAGAGAACAAATTGGCGGCTGGCAACTCTAGACTCAGTTCTTCACAGTTAAAGGGCTTTTTAACCATAATTCCACCCAAATCCTTAATAGTGCTCTCCTTGGCCTGGACTGGACCACGGGGCTACTTCTAAACCCATCATTCTGGATAAGGCAATTCACTGCTCTGATTTGCCTGGCTTGGGTCATATGAGATAAAGGCAGGCCTAACTGACCCAGAAACACTAAAGCAGAGAAGGATGATGCCCCAGAGGAACCCAGAATGCTATTGAGAGAAGGGGGAATATAAAATGACAAAAGCAAACTAAACCCACCAGTATAGGGGTTCTGTTAGTATCTGTTGCCTCTGGATCAGTTGTATTTGGGTATCATGCTGCTGGATAAACCAGAAATAGAATATAGAACCCAACTTCTGTGCTCATCATGTTTTCTAAATAATGTTTCTTCTGTAAGAAAATGTAATAATAAAAATAATACTGTTTCCTCTGAGCACAGAGAGCCCACTCAAATAGCCTTGTGTTTTCAGGAAAAAAAAATCAGTGCTATGAAAAATGCATTTCTTGTTTGGCTCATGAGCTAGGAAGAAGATATTGAAATAAATATTAATATTTAGTGCATGCACCTAGAAATGACCCCGTATGCATAAATATGCCTTAGCATCTCCATTTATACCTGTATCAAGGGAAAAAATTACATTACGATATACTGCTGTGAAGAAATGAAATGAAATACCAGACATATATTAAACTTAAAGAATAGAAATGAACCCACAACACAGGAAAATTTGGAATTTCACATACTCCACTTTCCTTAATACGGATCCCTGTGCTTTCCTGTCTGTTTCTATATACTAGTTACAAACTTGGTTATATATAAAATTAATAGCTTTTTTACCTTTCGCTTTGTCTAAAGAACTTGATAAAGCAAGTCTCTCCCATTTTAAATACAACATGTTTTTCTATCTACCCAAGTTTCTCCCTTTCTTTACAGCTACAGTTCTAGAAAAGGCAGTCCACAGTGGCTGTTTCTATTTTCTCACCCCTGCCCGCATTCACACAAAGCCCATGAAAACCTGGTTTCTGTCTCTAACACCAAGAACTGCCCTCACCAAGGAATTTTTCCAAAGCCAACAGATCCTCTCCCATCCTTACTTTACTAAATGTACCTATAACATTCTCTCCTCTGGAAACTCCCCTTCTTTGATTTCCGTTTCACCGACCTACCCTAATTTTCTCTCGACTTCTTTAGGTGCTCCATTTCAGCCTCCCTCACAGCACTTTTTCCTCCATCTCCATTGTAAATATGATTTCCCTGGGTTGGTTCTTACTCTAAATAATCTCCCCTAGTCTTATACTTTCACGTTCCCCTAATATGCTGATGGCCCCCAAATCTTTATCTCAAGCCCACACCCCTGGACATCTCCACTGGACTGTTCCATGCTTGTGTGGACTATAAAAAAAGAACGCGGACCAGGAAAAGATCTCTGGGGAACAGCACTGTCTAACAGATGTATGAAGGCTTAGAGGCAAAAAACCAGGTGACTGATGCCCAAACAAGAGAGGGGGATTTTTTTGAAAGAAAAAAAGGGGGGGGGGCATGTGTTATTCTGACTTAAAACAAAATTTAGAAACAAATAAAGCCATAAAAATTGATAGTGCAATTAAATATATCACTTTAAAAAAAAAGTAAATGAGTAGGAAAGTGGATATAGAGAATATGATCCATTCTTTTAAGAACTTGGCTGAGAGGGAAAAATAGCAGATGAGGGGTAAGGGAGTACTTGGTTTATTGGGTTGGTTGAGTGGGTAGTAACTTTTAATCGGGAAAGTTGTGGCTATTTATTAAAGGTGGGAAACAGTATGAAATTAGAAATAGAGGGTGATGTTAGTCGCTGATAAACTCCCAACCACCTCTACTGGGTTTTATCAAAATCACAACTGTGCATGAGCTGTACGGCCTTCACTTCCAATGCCTTTAGTAATTCTTTATTGAGCACAGGTTAAAATTGAATCCTCAGTCTTGCATTTAAATGATCTCCTCAAGATCTGATTTCACCCCTCCCATAGTACATCCCACAAGTCCTACTTAAAACAATGCTACGCGTCTTTCCTTACCTCTTCTCTGTCTCTCTGCTGGTTTATAAACAAGTTCTTAAGACCTAGTTCAAGTTTAGTTGCTTCTTAGTTTTCTCCAACTACCTCCATTCACAGCAATTATTCCCTGTGTAGAACTACTGTGGGCATTTTATATGGGTCTTCATTTTTCCTGACTTGTATATTCATTTACCCATTTAGGTACACATTCCCGTGTACTATCAGTTGTAAACCCATGAAGGGCTCTGCCCCTCCAACATCCAGAAAATCCCGATATTTGACTGTGGGGGTCCTTGTATTAGGGACAACTACTGGTTTTATAAGCTTTAGAAAAAGCTGACATTGACTCTATGAAGGTTACTGGTGACCTTGTGAGAGTAACTGACAGGTAGAATGGAGAGCAGCAGAAGCCAAATAAGACATGAGACAGCAAAAGGAAATGCACAATTCTAAGAGAGTCTATGTTATTTAACTAAATATTTATTGAGCAACTACTATGAACAAGGAAATGCTAAAGATATGAAAAATACAGCAATGAACAAAGCAGAACAAGTCTCTGCCCTCATGGAGCTTACAGTTCAGAATAGCAGACCTATAACTTGAAATGTGACATGTGGAAGAAAAAGGAAGAGTACTCTGTGAAAGCATCCTATCCTGTACATTCTTGGTGGCTTGAGCACAGCCTGTGACACAGCAGATACTCCCTGTCTGAAAGGACAGAAGAAAGAACAGAGAGGAGGAAAAGTGAAGGAGAAGGCAGGGAAGGAGAAAGGAGAAGGCACATTAATTAGGAATCTGAGTACTTTGTATGTTATTGATGGCATAAATATTGATGGATAAATTGTGCAAAGTTAAAAAGAAAAGGTTCAAGTCACTCATTCACAAAACAAATGTGTCTTAAGTACTGACTACATGTGAGCTATTCAAATGGGGTTATTTTCTGTTTCTTACAGCCAAGACATATAACTGAATAAGATTTTAGCTTGTGATAAAAATAAAAGGAAGCTTTTGAACTAGATGACTTTTGGAATCTCTTGTTTGCTTCTCTAAAACCCCAAGCCTCAACCATCCACTTTTTACAGGGGTCCTAAACACATTAGTTGTGCACAGATGTTCTTTGGATTGAACTGCTTATATTAAGGTGAGATTTTTCCAAGAATCCTAAATGAAGCAGATGACTTGTAGCCACTTATTAATTTCAAATGTTGTTTGTGACACCAAGGAGTATACTTCTCTCTTGTTCCTAAAAAAGACCAGAATTGGGGGGTAACTTCATACATAGCCAAATATTGAGAAATGAGAGAATGAAAAGTGGGAGATACCTCCCATTGTGTCAGCTAGTATCTCACCATAGAGACTGTTTCATGTGTCACCTTATTTGTCATTTTACTGCAATAACATAACCACAAGATTACAAAGTTAAATGTACGTAAATCATGTTTTGGAAATGACTGGAGCAGACTCTGGGGGCTGTTTATACTCCGTCTGCTAATGAAAGGAACCCCCCCCCCAACAGAAAATCAAATGAAGGAACCATTTTTGCAGTACTTCCTTTGGTCTATTTTGAAGTTGTAAAGCATTCTGTTAAGAATACCGCCCCCCCCCACCCCCAACAAAGACTTTAATTTGGAAGAGATGAGGAGGAGAGAGAGAAGTCTGTGTCCAACCATTGTTAAAGAGGCCACCTCGGGAGGTGGGGAATGTTCCCTTTGGTTTATTGTATTTTCAGTGAGGCTGGTGGTATTTTTGCTCCCAGCTGATTAATCTATCAAACCCACAATGTTTTCAAGGAACCACAGACGACTCCGGCAATCCTTATGAAGATGATGTTACGGCATCATGAACCTAACATTCATTTCCATAGATGGCAGCATGACTAATGATGAGGCTTCACGTTTCTATAACAATTTACAGTTTCCAGACCACTTTCACATTCATCATCTCATTTGATTCTCATGACAACCCTGTGAGGTTTGGAGAGCAGGAATTATTGTTCTTATATTTCAAATGAGGAAGAGGAACTCAAGGCTCAGAGGGGATGTCACCTTCCCAACCTAGTAAATAATGAAGTCATGACTCTAATGGTGAACTTCTGATATTGATTTTAGTGTTCTTTCCATAGACAATTTCCCAAATGTTTTTTCTGAAGAACCATGGTCTTGAGAGCTATGCCATGAAAACAAAAGCACAAGGGATGTGTGTGGTGTGTGTGTGTTTATACACACATGATATATCCCTTATATCACTGAGGTTCAGTGCAGGGAACAGAAATCACTCTAAGTGCTTCAAGCAGAAAATGAATTTAATATGAGAAATTCGGTGATTAAAAAATTTTGGGAAGGGCTGGAAGAGCAGAAGTCAGGGACTGCCCCAGGCTATTCAGCTCAAGAGCCCATCACTGTCGCCACAATACCAAAGTCTGGAAGCTGCTACTGGCGCATGACAAAGTCAAAACTGCCTACAAATAATAATGTCCCTATGACCTTGCTTCAACAATAGCAGGAAAATTGTCTGCATCTCATTTTTACTTCCCAAATTTCACAGGAATGCGTATGATTGGCAGAACTGAATTCTCAGCCAGAATTTTAGTTGCAAGGAAGTCTGGGGAATGTAGTTTTTAGAATGGGGTTTAGAACACCAATCACAGTCTCAATGATAACCCCTTTTAAAAATGCATGGTCCTCATTAACATTTTAAGGCTATATATAAAAAAAAAATCCTGTGGTAAAGGAAACTATTAAACTTTAACCTTGCTAAACTCAGCTTTTTCCCAAGCTGTTTGACCATGGAACACTTTATCCAGCAGCTTCATTAAGCCAACGTGCTCAGGAAAACTGCCCAGCAGCAAGCTGGGGGAGGCCATAATGCAGCACACACACTGTCATCAATGTTGTCAGTCAAGCTCCTGATAAACATACAATCAATGAGCATCTGCTGTGGGCACTATGGTAGACACTGAGGCAGCTCCATTGGCCAATCCCAATCAATGCAACAAATGAAAAGCAAAATCCCATTCCTTAGGGTGATTACAGTGTAGCTGAGAAAATTTCCCCTTAGGCCCAGGCACCCAGAATTTAAGATGCTAGGCATTTGAGTTTGACACACAGAGGTGGACACCTGCAGGTGAGAAGACTGTGGAAAAAGTGGGATTTGAACTGTGCTTTGAAGGCTGAGTGGAACAACGTCCTCAGTAGTATTTCTTCTGGACATCTGAGAGAGTATTCACATTACCCACATTAGCGGGCATGATGTGGTTCAAGGGTAATCCTTGACTCAGGGCCTCACTGAGCACTCTGGAAATATGCTTCTGCCTCTTTATAGTGGAGAAATTTCTAATGGGAACAGAATATATGAGGCAGGTCTCAACTGTAATTTAGGGGACAGCACGAATCTTTCCCTAAAGCAAAGAGGGTGCAGAAGAGGAAGACAACATGTCCCTGGTTGTTTATGAGAGAAACAGAGAGAGGAAAGCACATGCCATATAATGGCTATTGCATCTCATTATTCTAATGGGGCTACCACCATGAATAAAGAAATCTTTTCTGCATCCAGACTCAACTTTTAAGTGGCTGAAGTGAATTACTGAAAACACAATTCCCCATGCACCCGAATTTGGAAATCTTTTTTTTTTTTTTTTTTTTTGTCTTTTTGCCATTTTCTTGGGCCGCTCCCGCGGCATATGGGAGGTTCCCAGGCTAGGGGTCTAATTGGAGCTGTAGCCACCAGCCTACGCCAGAGCCACAGTAACGTGGGATCCGAGCCGCGTCTGCAACCTACACCACAGCTCACGGAAACGCCGGATCCTTAACCCACTGAGCAAGGCCAGGGATCAAACCCGCAACCTCATGGTTCCTAGTCGGATTCGTTAACCACTGCGCCACGACGGGAACTCCCCGAATTTGGAAATCTTATCCTGCAACAATGTGGGATTTTTTTCCTTCCCATCCTCACCCCACTCCCACCTACTTATATTGAAGAAATCTAATACAATCCAATTTTTTTTTGATACTTTCAAAGAGAAATCCATTTTTAGGAGGACTTTTAAAAGCCCTAAAGAGCATTAATTAGGAAACACAGAAATGTATGTTTTTTTAAAAGGCAGTAGCATTACTCAGGGCCATCAAACTGACTTTGAGAAACTGAAGAGAAATTGGAATGAGTGAAAAATACTGGTGGGCAACTATAACAAACATTTAAAAAAAAAAAAAAAAAAAGAGTGGTGGGTTTGAAGTAAGCAAAGCAGATTAAAAATGGAGGCGACAGGGCCAGAGACAGGGCCCACGGTGAAGAGTCCCGATTTCATTCTGGGGTAAAGGAAGCCACTAAATGATTCTGTATTAGCTTGGGCCACCGTAATAAAATACCATGTAGCGTGAGGGGTTTAAACAACAGAAACTTATTCCTCACCGTTCCGGAGGGTGGGAAGTCCCAGATCAAATCCATCTGTTTGGTTCCTAGTGAAGGCTCAGTCTCTCACTTGCAGATCACCACCTTCTTGCTGCATGTGCACAGGGCCCTTCTGCAGTGTATGTGAGGAGAGAGACTAAGCCCTCTTACCTCTCTTCTTGTAAGGACACGATCAGATCAGAGGCCCACCCTTATGACCCCATGTAACCTTAATTACTTCCATAAAGACCCCACCTCCAAATACAGTCACTGGGGGTAGGGGTCAGGATTAGGGCTTCAACATATGAATTTGGAGGAGACCCAAACATTCAGTCTACAATCGGTTTAAAACAGGGAAATAACCTCATCTTGTCATCCAATTTCATTTTTTAAAGGTCACTTTGACTACTGGGCAGAGTATGACTCATTAGGAAAAGGAGAAGAACAGAGGGACCAGGAGTCCTAAAGAGAAAAAACAATCGCTCAGACCAAGGTAGTGCTGGTGTTGCAAAGAAAAAAAGTAGGAAAGAATTGGGTAATCAGATATTTAAAAAAAAAACAAAAAAACAAAAAAACCTTGCCTAATAGTTGGAGAAAATGAATAAGATCTGGCATAATGAGAAGGAAAATCAGAGCAGGAGGTAACACAGTATCCACTTGTAAACGACTTTTTTAAACAATATCATTTAAGTCATTTAAGGAGAGAGACAACCTGTGTGGGTCCCCATATGGTAATGCTGCAGAATTGTTTTGATAATTAGCCTGCTTTCTTGTCTTATCATTGTGATTCATAGTTATGAGAAAATTCAGGAAGGTTGCAAGGTTCAGTTAAGATAGGCAATTAAACATACAAATGTTTATTAGAATATGTATTAGGTTCCTATTTCTACGTAACGAATTTCCACAAAATTAGCAGTTTAAAACACCACCTATTTATTATCTCACTATTTCTATGGCTCAGAAGTCCTGGCATAACTCAGCTGGGTCCTTTACTCAGTCTTATAAAGCTGAAAACTAGTGTCAGCTGGACTGGGTTCCTGTCTGGACCTCAGCATTCCCAAACTCACATTGTTGTTGGCAGAATTCAGCTCATTGTGGTTGTGTGACTGAGGCCCCTGTTTATTTGCTAATTGCCAGCTGGGGGACGCTTTCATCTTCTACAAGCTACCCTTGGCCCTTCTTTTACAGGCTCCCCAAATTAGACCAGGTCCACCAGATAATCTCCCTCTTGATTAACTAACCTGATCGGTGCCCTTGATTATATCTGCAACACTTTTTTTGCCCTATAACAACATAGTCATAAGAGCAGTACCTCATCGTGGTCACATTCAATGGGAAGGAATTTTACGAGGTTCAAAATCATTAGGGAGCATCCTAACCTGCCTACCAGAGAATATCACAAAACCTTGACCCTTGTGTAAAGACTTCCCATTATCACAATCTCTTGTAATGCAATTCCTTGCAATATACTCTGTTGAAAAACACAGACGTTGAAATAGAAAAGTCAGTATTTCGGCTGGAAAATGAATCTCTTTAAAACAGTCATGCCTATAAAGGGCCAGATTCTTGACTGGTCCATAATGGCTCTTTCATTCCATCCCAGTGTCCTCCATATTGCTTTTTGTCAGAAGATATCTTTGGAGGCCATCTTCTTCTAACCTGGGTTATTTTCTAGAGAGTACTGCTCTCTAACTGCTGATATGAGTCCTTCGATAAAGCAGCAAGAATACATCTTCCTGTAAAAAGGGACAAGCCTTCTTCCTAATTGCTCTAGGGCTAGACTGACTGACCTGAGCAGCAATCATACAGACAACCATCATTTCACCAATGAGCACGTGAGAAAATCTAAGAAGGAAACTGAGATAGGGAAAAGTGACAAAAGATGAACTACAGAGGGTCCAGAAAAAATATTTATGGAGGGTGACCTGGAATAGGATGTGTGTGGCAAGGAGACAGATGTGCTTAGCTGGGCTAACCAACTTTTTAACAGCCCTTCCATCAAAAAATATCAAAACTGAAACTGAGTTTTCTGCAGAGTGGGAGAAGACTATGGGATGGACATACAGTCTACCTCATCTGTGTGACTTCATCCCCATAGGCAGTATTTGATGACAGCTCTCCTCATATCTCTCAGTATCCTAGCAACACTGACTCCACAGGCCTTGGGCATCCTGGCTGTCACCCTGTCCTGCCCCCTTTGTCAGAAAGAGCAGATGTCCTCTACTCATCTAGCTCCAGCCACACCATAAGTCCCATCTTTTGGACATGACTCCCAAAATTATACATCCAGGTATCACTCCTGAAAGCAAATTCTGAAATTTCTACAGCCTGCTGTACATTTCCATATTCTAAATTATTTATTGAGTACCTACTATGTACTAGCTGGAGATACAAAAGTGAACAATATATAAAATGTCCTGCTCTCATGGAGTTTACACCCTAGCAGGGAGAGACAGAAAATAAACAGATAAATAAACAACAACAAGTGAGATCAATTTAGATAAGAGTAAGCCCTAGAAGGAAACAGAGTGAAAAGACAGACAGGAGTGGGAAAGAGAATGTCTCTTGGAGGAGATAACATTTGAACTAAAACCTGAATGCTGAGGAATATCCAGCTTTGGGAGAGCTGTGGAGAGGAAAAGGACAGGGCATGGGGAAGTGTCCTGGCAGAGAGGGTTGCAGTGAACTTGACAGTGGAGGAACAGAAAGCAGTTATGGCTGCAGCACAGTGAATGAAGCAGAGAGTAGAGTGAAGAGGTCATACAGCTGGGCAGAGGCCAGATCACGGAAGATCTTTACAAGCTTTGGGAAGATTTTGAATTTTAGATCCTAAACTATATCAAAATTACCTCATGCATCACCTTCCCTCAAACTATTCTTGTTAAATTCCCTGTCTCTGCTGAAACAGATTTTAACTCCATTCTTCTTATCACTTGGTTCCAAATTTGGGATTTAACTTGACTTCTTATGCCCCTTTGCCCTGTATAATTGCTCAGCTATGTCAACTGCCCCCTCCTCCATTCACCTCTTCATCCTTTCAGAGGCCCCCATTACCTCTCTGCTGCAGACTTTCCTGACCTCCTGCCTGGACAATTGCAGTAGCATCCTAACTGGTCCTCTCACTTTTATTTCTCCTTGTACTAATCCATCAAACATGATTATCATGTTTATTGTCTTAAATCATCATATTCATAATGTCACTCCCCTGTTTACAAACTTCCAGTGGACATCCATGACTTAAAGGATGAAGATCAAATCTTTGATAGGGATTGGGGGATTTAAGTCCCTAAGCTCCTGCATAACTTGAACTTGATGTGAATGCAGACCTTCCTTTCTCCATATTTCCTTTTCTTCTCCTTCCCAAACACAGCTTGCTCACTTTCTCCTTATGGCTTTTTCTCACACTATTTCTTTGGTTGGATTCCCCATATTTTTTAATCTAAAATCTATTCCATATAATCCAGTTCAACATCCAGCTCTTTCCTCTCTTTCAGTCTCTCTGAAAACTGCTAAGAGAGCAGTTTTCAAAGTGTGTTTCTAGGGGTCCTAACATGCCTTTAAAGGGTATTTGAGGTCCTCCTTTCCTGACTATAACCAGGTGAGGCCAGATTTTCTCCATGTACTACAACCAAAGCAACATATCACAATAAGACAGACTGCAAAAGCAGCCAGTAAACTGAACATTGAGATTTGTAAAAATATAAAACAACATGACTCTTCTCATCAATTTTTTTGTTTTGAAAATGACGAATAAAAGCAAAAACAGTCTTAGATAAGAAAAGACTTTTTTTAGAAATACTATTGCAATGAGGGAAATGCTTTGACCTCAGGACCGGCAACCATCTCAAAATCAAACAGAAAGAGTCTTGTCTTATATAGGGAGGGGTTGGAGGAGCTAGCAGGGACTTTGTGGGAAAGGAGAACAAGCTGATGGGGTGAGAAGAAGGCAAAATCAGGGCACTTCAATAAAAAATGTTTCTTTTGTAGTTAGCCAGTTCTCAGAATGAGCTGTTAAGGAGGGATGGTCTGAAACTTAGTACTGTGGTGTAAGCTCAAACGTGGAGGCAAGCCAAAATTTAGGGGCTGATGAGGAAGAAAGAAGCCTGATTAAAATTTGCTCAAGCCAAAGTTCACTGAATAAGCAATAGGCAATTGTAAGCACTTGATCAAAAAATAGTTATTTTTTATGAAAATCATTTTGAGCTTGTAATGAGCTTATTATTTTTAAATGTCTAATTTTTGTGTTAAATAACAATTATGTATGGTTAATGGTAATAGACATAACCCACATAAACAAAAGCTCTTTGGGGCTTTAATAATTTTTTAAGAGTATAAACGGATCCTGGGACCAAAAGGTTCAAGAACCACTGCTCTCGATCACTCATAATTGTGCCCATTAATCATAGAGCAGTAATGTGACTTAGAGATCTTTCAGTTAAATGTTCTCATGTGCTGTATATTAGATAGCAGGTATGAGTGATATCATATGGTGTTTGTCTTTCTCTTTCTGACCTACTTCACTCAGTATGAGAGTCTCTAGTTCCATCCATGTTGCTGCAAGTGGCATTATTTCATTCTTTTTTATGGCTGAGTAGTATTCCATTGTATATATATACACCACATCTTCCTAATCCAATCATCTGTCAATGGACATTTGGGTTGTTCCCATGTCTTGGCTATTGTGAATAGAGCTGCAATGAACATTCGGGTGCATGTCCACAGAAAAGAAAATCATGGACTTAGAGAATAGACTTGTGGTTGCCCAGGGGGAGGGGGAGGGGGAGGGAGTGGGAAGGATCGAGAGCTTGGGGTTAACGGATGCAAACTATTGCTTTTGGAATGGATTAACAATGAGATCCTGCTGTGTAGCACTGAGAATTACATCTAGATACTTACAGTGGAGCACGACAATGGGAGAAAAAATTATGTATACATGTATGTGTAACTGGGTCCCCATGCTGTACAGTGGTGGGGGGGGAGTGTGTTGGGGGAAATAACAATAAAAAATAAATTTTAAAATATGTTTTCATGTTATACATGAATTGAGACAAGGAAGGAAGGAAGAAAGGAGGGAAGGAAGGGAGGGAGGGACTTTTTACAGTCCCATAGGTCTTGACACTCCTGCTGTCTTCCAACAACACATACATCCATACCATTCCACATACATTACTCTCCTAGTGGTTATTTCTAGACACTTAGGGCCACAGAAATGTGTTCTAAGAGAAACTCCCAAATATCCCTAGGTGGTTTACTCTTCAGCCTGAAATACCAGAGGAAGACCCACAGAAACAACATGGACTGTCACCATTCTGATGTGCACAGACTCTCTTAGGCCACAGCAAGAATGTTGCTGATGCTTTGCTCTGTCCCACTGTGTTGCCCACACCCCCTGTGACTCACAGAGACCTGAGTGCTGTGGTGGTTCAGTTGGTCCAGAGGGAAAAGAGAGGTGGAGGAGTGTGTCAACACAGGCAAGAGCTTCTCCAGATGGGGGTACTAGAGCAGAGCCACAAGGGGGAACTGGGGTCAGGAAAACAAATAGTAACTGTTAGAACAGCCTGCTTTTCAAAAGCAAAAGAAACCAGAAAGGCTATTGATCTCTTAAGGAAAAGGGCTAAAAAGCTAGGAAATAATTGGGGGGAAATCATTTCTTAACAAAAGAAAACCATCCTCTCCTTACTTTAAGGAATACAATCTTCCACTGTCTCCCATTGGTTAAGCCCACCCAAAGGGAAGCTGGCCAGAGAGTTTGGGAAATAGAATTTGTTTTGCATTGGAGGGACACAGAATGGATTTGAGGATGAACGGGTCAATGATGAACAGGTGAATAACCAACCTCATGGAAATTTCTTCCCACCTGCTCACCTGGCTTTTACTTTTGCCCCTCTCCCATCCCTTCTCTACGTGGAGATCTCTATAAACGTCATCATTTCTACCCTTCAGTAGCTTTCTCTTTCTTCCAGGATAACATCTAAAGCCCTTAACATGGTCCACAGGGACCTGGGTGGTCCTGCCTCTGCTAATCTTCCCCATAGTATTTCCAGCCACTCTCCTCCTCAGTCACCAAGCCCCAATGCTAAGCACTATCTTCGGAGTCCCTATAATGTGTCAGACGGCAGGGCATTCACACCTGTCCTTCCATGTGTCTGAACACATCTATTCCCCCTGCTTTGGCTAAATCCTACTTATCCTCCAAGTTTCAGCTTAAATGTCATTTCTTAGGAGAGACTTTGCTGAGCTTTCCCTACTTCAATGAGAAGCAACATTCGGGGTCTTACTCAAACCCTGCTCTTTTTCCTTCCTGGCATATCACATAGTATATATATATATTTTTTTTCATGGCACTTCACAAGAATATAAACATATACATCTCTATTTTTTAAGATATCTGTTCCCCACCTGCCCAGAAACTCAACAACAGAAGGTATCTTGCTGAGTGTTGTCTCTGGGGTAGCAGCTGCATCTAGTACCGTGCCTGGTGTTAAGCTATTCATTAGAGAATGACAGGGGGTGAGTCCAGAGGGATGCTGTGGTGGGAGCGTATTATTTAATTTGTATGTTTTTCCAAGATCCACCCAGTCTCCCTTCTGATTGTTCATTTAGAAACCCAGGAACTAATAATCTCTGAATAAAGTCTCCCCAGTGGTAAATAGATGTGCAAACCCACTGTTGCTAAATTGAGCCTCAAGGATACATTTTTTGACTTCTGTGTTTAGAAGGACAAAAAGTTTATTGTATCCTTTGGAGAATAACTCTTGCTGAGAAAACAGGAGAATTCTGAGGCCGCCAGTTACCTTTTGGTGACAACATGCAAAAAAGCTTTTCCCTTTTTATTTCTCAACAACATTGTAGCTTGTCCTTATTTTTTGTGTGTGGCTGTGTTTCTGTCACGCTTTGTAATGTTCATTTAATAACATAAGGATATCACAGTATGTTTATATTACTCACAAAAGACTACTATTCTTTCTGGATGTGTAGCATATTTGTTAAAAAAAAAAAAAAAAAAAAAGCTCTTTTAAGTAGGTTTTGTTTTTCATGCAGAAAGGCTACTGGTTTAATACAAGTCAAGGACACATCCATGGTTGTAACCATGGCCCCTCCTTGTGGTAAAACACATGCAATGACTCCAAATGCTATCTCTGTTTTCCTCTCTCCTCTAACCTTTACCAGCAAACTAAAAGAGGAGCAAAATCCCATGGTCTAGAATTTTAGCCATGACTTTGCTACATTCCTCCAAGTTTCCTCACCACCCTACCCAAAGCATTTTTTTAATGGGGCAGCCCTCAAGCCTTTCTAATTCTGGCTCGTTATTTTTCATTCTATTGAGCTAAGTGTGTTACTAATGACAACAACAAAAAATTAAGTATGGTGTGCACACTAATCTAAAATTTTGAGTTGGCAATTAGTTGGAGCGAAATGCAATTAGATGTTTTCCTTCAAGTCCTAATTTACATGCTGGAAAATATGGGCAGCCTTCACAAGTAATTGCAAAAATAAGCCCTGCTTTCTGTTTGTGTGCAAATACAAAGCTTCCAAGCACACCTGCCTTTGCCTAAATAGAATAGAGTCCCAGGGGTCTTCTTGCTTTATGATCATTGAGATATACAGCATAAAAGAGACTGATCGGCCTTTAGGTGAAAATGTGCTTTCTTTCCATTGCAGAAGCTCATTGTTAATTGGCATTGACTTTACCCGTGGAGAGCTGGGATATATAAACTAAATCTGAGAGTATCTCCATGTAACCCCATGAGGTGAATTAAGGCTCTTCAGAGCCCTAGCACCCCTTTTTTGTGCACTTAGAGTAATAGCTAATGCAGTTCAATCCATTACACATTTCATGAGCATCTACCATATGCAAGACTATTAGGAGCCCTGGAGGGTACAAATTGAATGAGATACTGTTGACATAAGAGGTTACGGTCTAGTAGAGCAGATAAGGCACAGACACAAACACCATCTTGAGATGGGGTCCACAGGAGGTTGGTTGGGTATGGTGTGACTAAGGAGTAACATTCCCGGAGGCTGCACCTCTATGTCTCCTGAGGAATGATGAGATGTGGGGGTATCTCCGCTTCCAGGTCAGTACCCCAGTGAAAAATATAGCTCAAATCACATTCAAGAAGTTACTATTTTTTCAACTGAATCATAGTTGATTTAAGAAGTTACTCTTGTAATACAGGGGCATGGCAGGAGGACCTCCCACCTCTGCAGAAAAACAAACAACAGAAAGGGAAAAGTAGGGTGATTTTGCAGAACATAAGAGCAAACAAAAAAATCAAGGACTACGGGTTTTCTGCAAACAGCTAGAAGAAAGCAACATTTTACTGCAGATGTGGAATCAAAACAACAAAGAACACACAGAAAGAATCCAGGAGCTAGCTGGGAGGACCTGGATGACACAAAAAGGAAAAAATTACATATATCCAGCACAAAACAGAATGTTTTGTGTTGACCACACAACTGAATGGTTTATCAATTTCTTAGTGAGGTAAAAATTGGCCAATGTCAGAATCCCCCACCCGCATATAATGTATAATTCCTTCTTTATAAATAATTTTGCCTGCTAACTCCATGTAGCTCTCTTTGCATAGTTTAGGTTCAGTTATTTTTGACTTATTTAAACCCCATATTATTTCAAGGCATCTAGCATTTGATTATCTTCATAAAGTCCTACAAAAAAGTGTGCCTTTTAGATACTGTCATATACATGGAATTCCAAATTGGGTAGATCCCACCTGACTGCAGTGATAAAGATTTTAATTCTCAGAGTTTATAAAACCACACAAGTGACACAACGGCATTGCATTTGCAAAGAGTCAAAAACCCTGTTGTGCCTGAGTGTGCTAGAAACTACAAAAATGCAAAGTATTGCTAAATGCTGTAATCCAGATATAAACAAAGAAAATAAGTAATTCCAGTTGGAGGGACCAGCTTCGAAGGGGGAGCACCATTTAAAGACGGATGGGAGGGTAGGAAAAGAGGCATTTCAGCCTGGAGGTAGGAAATCATCTGGCTGTATGCACTGTAGAAAAGAAAAAAATAGAGAAATGCTTCAAAATTTATGTTCTAATTTTTTAAAGTCTTTTTTCTTTTTACATAGAGGGAATACTTTCAAGGGGATGAAAGATGGCATAGCACCTATTTCCCTATGACAGATAATGAGATGCTAATGGAGCCAGACTCATACCAGATGGAGAAGGTCCGCCAGCACAGTTTTGAGTTATAGAAGGATTTCAGAGAGAACAATTCTTAAAAGTATCCTCACACCCTATACTCAAGTTCACCTTAAGTCTCTCAAATGGAAGGAAAAATTTTAATTTTACAACTGGCAATAGTGCTTTAAAGGGAAATACTCTTATAAAAGACAAGAGAGTGGCTGTCAATCCCATGGAAATGTAGATAACATCATTGCCATTATGTGTGGCCAGGATAGCTGGGGAAGGAAGAAGATAAAATAATGAAACTAACTGTAAGCCTGAAACAAGGACCAGACTAAGGTCCAGGTTTGAGTTAGGAAACAAGCAGGGTGAAAAAGGTTTTGTTGGTCTGTTTCTTCCCTTCTTCTCTTGTTCTCGTCTCCTGTAGCTTGATGATTATCTTTAGTGTTCTGTTTGGATTGCTTTTTCTTATTGTGTGTGTATCTATTGCAAATTGAGAGGAAGTAAGCTCAAGTCCTTCTATGCCACTATCCTATCTCTAATACGCTTGCCTACTTTATTCTTATGTGGGAAACAGGTATAGGTACAGAGCCATTCCCCAAATACCTGCTTGAGAAGGTCAGGGCAAATTTAGTCCACTGCATTTTGGTACAGTTCTATAATAATCACAAGCTTTCCTATAAAACCCAGCACAAAGATGTCCAAAGATGTCAAAATTTTTTTCTATATTCCTTACTGCTATTCCAGGTTTCAATAAGATCTTTTTATTCTATAAGGAAGGCCAAAACTGTGAACTGCTGAACAGTATTTAAAGGAGAACCTCATTTTTAAACATGGATTTATTTTATTTTTTAATATTCAGAGGTAATGCATCTGAAGTTTGGAAGAGGGAGAGTTGCCACAGAAACTAAGAACGTGCAGGACCCTTGTTTAATACCAGCATGGGAAGGGCTTCTAAACAGGAGTGGCATGATCGAAGAGGGGCTTTTAGGAAGAGCTGCTTTTATAAGAGAGCATCACTAAACAGACAAGGGAGTATGGGAGCTGTCAACTATAGTCCCACACTCTGTAGGAGATGTAAGGAGGGATCACAGGTGATTAGAAGTGTTTTGAGCTAACTGACTCTCCCAGGTAAGGTTAAGCTTAGCAAGAAGACCCCTGCCAGACTATCGCTCCCACTTTGATCTGCACTCAGTAAGCAGCTGGCATCATGACCCTTTATCAAAAGCATGTGTGAGTGGATGAAAAGATAAAGTAAAAGACAGTAGGTAGGAAGTATCCAGGTGTCCACGGCTAATTGCATTAAGCCTCACTTGTCCATCTGTGCATCGTATGGGGTCTTTTTTTTTCTTTGTATATGAGCATCATTGGCACAGAGCAAAGGCCAGAGAGGTGTGCACTTCCTTCATCAGTGATGTGGCGATTTACTCATTTTCAGACATCAACTGTACTGTACTGTTATACTGTCACCACATTCTCTTTTGTTCCCTGCTGGGAATGCCTTTTAATAATAACCAACTATTCTAATAGAATGATTCCTGGTTTGTTTTAAATTCATTCAAATTTAAAATCAACAAGCAGGTAAGAAATACAAGAGCCTAAATTAGAGTAATGGCTAAAAATAAAAGATAGATAATTCCAAGAAAAAATATCAGACTTAAAATCCACAGGAATTGGTTAATAATTGGATTCAGTTGAGAACCAGGGAGCAATGAATTGGGTGACTGAATAGAGGATGGTGCCACCAACTGAGGTGGAAAATTGACTACCTGCAGAACTCAAGGTGCCTAAGGGACACCGTATTAATAAAGATCAAGCTCTACTATGGCAACAAATAGCCCCCAAATCTCAGTGACTTAACAAACTTTTATCCCTTGCTCATATCACAGCCCATTGCAATTTAAGCAGCTATCCTAGAAAACTCTCCCTCAAGGAGTGACTCAGGAATCCAGGCTCCTTCCACATTTTGACTCTGCCATCTTGGAGAGCTTTGCTTCCAGCCATGAGGATAGGAGAGTGAGGGATTGGTACATAGCATTCTCACTCACATCAATACATAAGCTAGGGCTCATTCATTTGATCCCAAACCCAATGCAGAAGAGATCTGCAATCATAGTTCTCCTGTGTGCCCAGAAAGAAGAACAAGGTAGGATAAGCATCTAGTCATTTCTGCCATAGACATCCAAGTGATAATAGAGTAGGCAGCTGAATAATCCAGCTTAGGGTGAGAAGGGTGTGAGTCAGAGCTAGAGATGTAGATTAGATGTGACCAACTACTTAAACCTAGAAAAATCTATCAGATCAACAAAGGAGAGCATATATCGTAAGAAAAGAAGGGAGCTCTGAGAAACACCAAGGTTTAAAGAACCAGAGAAGGAAGGCACATGGAGAAAGACGGCCAATGTAGAAATTCAACAGGGACAAAGTGGGGAACACAGAAAGTAGAATAAAGAATTTTCTGCTAATAATTAAAAGATGTATTCAACTTTCACTGAAATGAAGCTGGGTAAGAATAAAGGGACCATGTTTACAGAGCCGAAAACATGAGCTCATTCTAATGAATTTTTATTCCTTCTGGGTAATAGAGAATTGCTAGGATTGGTGGTTTAGAGGCTGGAACAATAAATTTCTAGGACCTCTCAATTGTGTTAATAGAAAGAGTATTAGGATTTCAAGAAAACATATTCAGAACTGTTGGCATCTATGTAACAAGAGGTAAACTGGGCTAGTTCCCATATGAAATGAGTCCTAGTTCTAGCTCTGTGTAGCCATGATGAAGTCACTTAGTGTCTCTTGAGGAATGTCAGTCCCCAAATCTCTGAATTTGGAGATGTACTTCCAATAACAGCAATAATAGGTGACATTCTTTATTCACAATAATAAGTGTTCATAATGTACCAGCCCCTATGCTAAATCCTTTTCACTGATTATCTCATTTATTCAGTCTTATTTATTTCAATCCTATGAAGGAGATAATATGAGAATATCCATTTTACACATGAGAAAACTAAGGCTGGGAGAAATTAAGTTGCCCCTGATCACACACATGTGAAATTTAGGCACAGACAGATAGAATATGGGCCCAGAAATATCAGGATTCCCCACATCGAACCATGCTTCCAAGCTTTCTTCATTTATTGAGAAAATATATAAACAGTTCTTCAGAGAGACACTGTCCCTGCTCTCATGGAGCAGTTTTCCAAGAAATGGGAAGCCAAGCACAGCACAGAGGTGTTCCAACACCCAGGCTGGCAGGGGGTCGGGGGGTGGGCCTAATCCAGAGCAATGTCTCCTCAATACGAACTTCCTCTCCCTCACTCTAAGTGGGATAAATTTCAAGTCCAGAATTTGATGGGCCTTTAATATACTTGAAAAAGTGCTTTTCCATTTTTGAGAAGGTGATTCCCCTATCTTTGTTAGCTGAGTAGTTTAATAATTACGTTCTTTATCACTTTGTCAAAAATGGAACAAGAAGAGCTAAACAAAGCTAGACTTCAATGACCTGTATTCCATCAATATGAAGAAAATGGATAAGGTGACCCAACTTTTAAATCTTTTTCAAGGTAAAGAACTCAATCTTTTCACTTACCAAAAAAAACCTTTTCCTTTAAATCTATCAGTTTATATAGTATAATATTCTTATTATAATAATCCATAGAATTTAATGTATTCTATGAGGTTATGATCATGTAATGCAAATTATCAGGGAAAACAACAATATCACAATAAACTAAACTAGTTTACTATTTTACTTTTTAATTTCAATTTAAGTGCATTCTTTATTCCCCTATAATTGTCAGTAAAATTAAATTCTCTTTTCCAATTAGACTAAAATCAAAATGCTTAGCTGTTGAGCCTCTCTGAGCTCTCTATAAATCTCCTTTAACAGGTAAAATAAAAGCTATATCTGGAACCCTATCAGTCTCCAACAGTGTTATTACATATTGTACACAATAAAAAGATGGTGACTTTTTAAAAAAATTTCAAGGCCCAACTCTAGAAAAGAAGCCTCACTAATGATTTTTTTTCATATTACTACCAACAAACCTATGAAGCCTGGAGTCTTTTTATTGCTACACTCCCAGGAGCTAGTCCAAGGCCTGGGTCATAGTACATATTCAATATCTGGTTGTTGAATTATCTGAATACATAAAAAACATATTATTTATTAAGGATAGAGCAGCAAACAAGACATAAAGGCATCTGCTATCAAGAGGGCTACATTTGTGTGTTGAGGATGGGAAAAGCAAACACATAAATAAAATATTTTGGCAAGAGATCACAGCTACTAGTATACTCTTAACCAAATAAACAAACAAATAAATAAATAAATAATTGTCCTTATTTATACCATTGAAGTTCATTCTCTTAACCAAATAGCTTCTGGAGGAATAGAAACGGTATGATAAAAACGGGCATCCCACCAGCCTGTTCTTTCTACTGAGGCCCAGTGATCCATCTTGACCAGGCTTGCAATTTGTTCTTGGGTAAACAGATGCCCCAACCACCCCAGCTCCAATAAAGTGACTACTAAAAAAGAGCCTGGAGAAAACTGGATAGTATTAGCCTCTCACACGAGAGTGGAGAATCCCCCAAGGCAAAACTTAATTTCGTTTTTCTGCAGGGCAGACACTAAAGACTAACGTCATCTGGGTCTACAGATGTGAAACTGCAATGGCTCACTTAAGAATGCTGTTCTGGGTTAGCAGTATTCATGCCCATCTCATGTGTTTTGCATACATAGTTTTAACTTGTCTACACTTGGGTAAAGGTAAGCACAGCAGCCCTAGGCAAAACTGAAAATCAAGCCTGTCTTAACGATCTAGCTTACTCTTTCTGTACCCTGCTATTGCATACTCACATACTCACTGTATCGGTCAGGTTTTGTGCAGGAAAATGGGAGCCACTCTCAGTAATACATATAGATTGTATTTTAATTCAGAGAATTAGGTATTTCCAAAATCACTGGAGGGGGGCTTGAGGAATGAGAACCAAGGAGCTCAACTAGAGCACCAAAGAAAATAATTGTGGGGGTAGGGAGAGCAAGGTTCAGGGTTTGAAATTTAATTTTCAAATATAAACTGAATAAAGTGGCCCTCAGTTTCTCAAAGAACAAAAATTGCCCTATCAAAAAGTCTATTCAAATCCCTTTGCCTTTCTAAGGGATTCTGGACTCAAAAGCAAATTTCTAAAATTTAAGCCTTTCTTGGTCCATGAGCAAAGTCTTTCAAATTCCATGGACAATAACTATTTACTCCAAAAGTATCATTTGGAATTTGAAAAATGAAGAAGTAAAGCTAATATCCAGCACTGACAAGACTGTTAAATCAAAGAAGCCTTCCAAAGGTCAAAGCTAATAATTAATTCCAAACTTTGTTTTTTGTTACCATTTTGTGTAGGTTTAGGTCCTTTGGGTCTGTGCTGTCTCCTCTTTCCTTTTCTAAGCCCTGGGAATCTGTAGCTTATTTACAGACCACAGGTAGCAATATTACTCATTGCAATAGCACTAGATCTACAACCTAGCTTCGCACATTCAAGAATTTGACACTATTCCACAGAGCAACTTATGCAGAATTGCTCTATTACTTTAAAAATAAAATTAAGCTTTGAAGGGAAATTTTAAAACTATAATAAAGTTTAAACTTCACATGTTTCTAGCACCAAACCATTCTTGTACTCCATTTTTGTTTGTAATATATACTGGTGGTTTTCAATTCTCTTTGAAGCTTTGCCCATGCTGTCATTCCCTGCCATTCCAAACACCTATGGCAGCCCTCTCTTCCAGAGTTGCACAAAGAATCCTCTCTTCACATGGTGCTTGGTCCTGACTGGCTAAGAATGCAGCCATCTCCACAGCTGTGGAAGCAAAGCCTCTGTAGGGGCTATGACACTCTCGATGCCTTTTCCTAAGTCAAAATAAAGAAAGTATCTGTGCAGCTCCTCTTAGTGCCTTGACTATGGATTGTCCCCAGGATTAGTTATTGGGGACAATTGATTTTACACCTGTTACTTCATTTTTCTGTTTTCCTTGCTTTGTCAGTATTTGTATAAAAAATGGTGCATCAGCTAAATGCCTTCAGATCAACTTCCAAAGGACAGGAACATAGTAGACTATCCCTCTAGAACAGTGGAATGCAGACATTTTATCCAAGTCCTGCTTTGCCAGAGGCAAAGACCCTATGGCATTCCTATCCTTATCATGTCTACAAAAGAACAAAGAAAATCAGGAATTAGAGCAGAACCAAATGACATTAAAAATGATAACATACAGGAATCTCCCAGAATGATCAATCAAAATGAAAGCTTTAAAAAGTCTATTCATTTATGTAACAGCAGCAACTGGATACCATGACTCATCCAAAACCACACTGATGAGGCAGTGATAACAAAGCATCTTTTCCACAAGCTCAGAAGTTCCACCCAAATGCCTATAAATATGTAAGGCTAGAGTTTTGTAATAGTGATAAATACTGTGTAACTACTAGAGTTTTTATTATTGTTGTTATTGCTATTATCATTATGATTATTATTTCAAACACTATAAACAATAACTGAGGGACTTCAACAAAAATTATCCAAAGGTAAGAAGGGAATTTATTGAAAGGGACGTGAAAAAGAAGCCAGAATATTTTGTAAAAAGCAGGAACCAGGCACTGCCAGTGATAAGCAACAACGCCCATGACAAACAGTTTATTTAGTGAGCTGCCATCAAGGCGAATAAGATGTAGCCACTTGCATTTTGGCTGGCTACACTAACAAGAGAAATTTCAGGAAGACATTGTCTACCCAGATTAGTTCAGGTCATGTGCTTATTCCTTGGCTAGTGGAGGGCTGGGCACTGTGATGGACAGTGCCACCAAATAGAAGGAGGAACTGAAGCTATAACGGCAAAAACTTAGATGTCACAGGTGCACAGGTGTACATGGCTGCCAGGCTTCATAGCTGAATGCACACTAGACTGGGAAGGACCCTCAAGTAACACGATCACCTTTAACATCTCAATTCATAGCTTATTTGTAAGTAACCCTTAGTAATGTGTTGTTATAAACTGAATTGTGTCCCCTCAAAATATATGTATTGGAGTTCTGGTCGTGGCTCAGCAGTTAAAGAACCCGACTAGCATCCATGAGGATGCAGGTTCATCCCTGGCCTCCATCAGTGGGTTAAGGATCTGGCATTGCTGTGAGCTGTGGTGTAGTTTGCAGACGTGGCTCAGATCTCATGTTGCTGTGGCTGTGGTGTAGGCCTGCGGCTACCGCTCCTGTTAGACCCTAGCCTGGGAACCTCCATATGCTGCGAGTGCAGCCCTAAAAAGACAAATAAAATATACATACATACATACATACATACATACATACGTATATGTATGTATGTGTATTTGAAGATAGGGCCTTTAAAGAAGTAATGAGAGATAAATGAAATCAGAGAGTGATGCTCTAATCCAAAACGACTGGTGTCCTTCCAAGAAAAGAAATACCAGGAAAGTGAGCACACACAGAGGAAAGGCCATGTGAGGACACAGAGAGGAAAGCTACCCGTAAGCCAAGGAGAAAGGCCTTAGGAAAAACCAAACCTGCCACATCTTGATCTTGAACTTCCAGCCTCCAGAACTATAAAAAATTAATTTCTGGTTTTTCTAAGCCACCTGTTCTATGGTACTTTGTTATGGTAGCCCTAGAGATTAATATACACTTGGAATATTTTTTAAATGAAGTCTCCCTAGAGAGAGAGACAAACTCCTTATGTGTCATTTTCAATAAAGACTGATGAGAAGACATACCTTTTTTTTAATTGAATATAGTTAATTTATAATGTTGTGTCAGTTTCTGGTATACAGCAAAGTGATTCACTTTGTGTGTGTGTGTGTATATATATATATATTCTTTTTAATATTTCTTTTCCATTATGGTTTTTTACAAAATATTGAATACAGTTCCTTATGATACACAGCAGGACCTTGTTGTTTATCTGTTTTATATGTAGTAGTTTATATATGCTAATCCCAAACTCCTAATTTGTTTCTCTTTGTGTGTGTGTAGTTTTTTTCTGTTGTTGTTGTTGTCTTTTTAGGGCGGCTTATGGAGGATCCCAGGCCAAGGGTCGAATTGGAGCTGCAGCCGCCAGCCTACGCCACAGCCACAGCAATGCCAGATCCAAGCTACATCTGCGACCTACACCACAGCTCACAGCAATGCTGGATACTTAACCTGCTGAGCAAGGCCAGGGATCAAACCTGCGTCCTCATGGATTCTAGTTGAGTCATTACCGCTGAGCCATGACGGGAACTCCCCAAACTCCTAATTTGTCCCTCCCCACTCCCTTTCCCCTTTAGTAACCTTAAGCTTGTTTTCCATGTTTGCGAAGGATAAACCTCTTTTGATTATGTCATGGCCCCATAGCCCTCCAAAAGTTTTAGACCATGCCTTGGAAAATGGCTCCAAGAACACGGGTTCAGTCATGCGGACACTCTCCCGGCAACCAATCCAATGTTACTTCCACTTAAGCCACAGCACATCTTATAAGCTAAATAAAATGAATTGCTGACAATTATCAGTCATTTTCCTCAAAGATGTTCACAGCCTGAATGAGTCTTTGACAGCCTGAGTATAAAATATACACTAATTTATTCCATTTAGTAAGTAAATACTACATGTTACTGTTTGCTATGCCCTAAACCAGCCCCTAATGATATGAAGAAAAATAAGATCTAGTCCCTGACCTCCAGGAGTTCACAGTGGAATGAAGGAAACAATGTGAAAAGTCATTAAACTTTATCATAATGATATTTATCTAATATGTTACAGCACCATGCTTTTCAAACCAGAGTTTTGTTATTCTACGGAAGTACAAAAAGTGATGCCAGAGAATACCTAAATTCATAATCTAAACATGGTTCATTATCCTGCAACATCAGTTGTATTTGAATATTTGGACACTAAAATTATGTTAACAGGAGATAAATATCATTTTTAAAGTTTAGTCTATAATGCAAAATTCAAGCTGGAATAGCAGACGCCTAGGATCTACCAACATTCAGTTTATCTAGTTATTGAAGCTTATGGGATGGAAATATTTTTAAAACACTAAGAAGGACCCACAGCCTTCATTCCCTCCTCCCTCTACATTTCTCTATATACTAATTATGTAAAGTTTTTGCTTTCTGATCTTTATTGAGTTAATGAGTATAATACTCTGTTGGCTTTCAATGATGTTATCCTCAATTGATTTTTTTTCTGTAACTCAATGTCTCTTGAAAGAAAAAAAAAAAAAATCCCCTTGCCACACTACATCAAGGTCCCCAAAAGAATATAAAAAATACATATGTAGATGAACTTTCAAATCCTACTAAAAGTGTACAGAAACTTATTTATGGAGTTTAGGTGTTTGTTTGTTTGTCTTTTTGCCTTTTCTAGGGCCTCTCCAGCAGCATATGGAGGTTCCCAGGCTAGGAGTCTAATTAGAGCTGTAGCCGCAGGCCCACGCCACAGCCACAGCAACGCAGGATTTGAGGTGTGTCTGCAAGCCACACCACAGCTCAAGGCAACACCAGATCCTCAACCCACTGAGCAAGGCCAGGTACTGAATCCGCAACATCATGGTTCCTGGTCGGATTCGTTAACCACTGCGCCACAACGGGAACTCCTAGAGTTTTTAGTTTTTAATAGAGGAGAAAAATCTTCTCATTGTCAGAGTTATCTGTCATATTTATAAAGATGTATATCTAATTAGCATCTCACCTACCACTATAAAGTGAATTTGGCTAGCATCTAAATGCATTTAGATACCTTTGTAGGTCAAGAATAAGTAGAAAATTATTTAAAAAGAAGTGACTAATAGAATTTTCTATCTAAAGTCATACTTTTATCATACTTAGGAAATATCTCTTCAAAGTACCTATTAAAACTACACTGAAGCTAAAATAGTTTCTTCTGAAAGAAGGACCTTTCTAAAACATAAGAGACACCAAACCGAACAGGGAAAAATACTCTTTTTGAGCTATTCCTCCCACTGTCCATAATCCCTAGTTGATCTGACAATATTCTACATTTCCAAGGCTGAAAGTCAGTCAATAGAGAGATATTTATTAAGTTCTACTTGGGTACAGAAACCAGTTGAGAACTGTAGGGAAATAAGAAAAGCAATAGAAGATATGGTCCCAGTCTTATAAGAGGTTCAACTGGAAGAATAAAACCTACCCTCTGCTAAAAGCAAAATTCTTTCCAGGTTGCCTCAAGTTCAGATCATATGTTTGACTCTCAATGGAAAGCAGGTTAATGAACTTTCCAAGAACAAATCAAGGCAAATCTGGGCAAACCAGCAGGGTTGCAGTTGACATGATCTCAATTCCCAACTTCCTTCTGAACAAAGAGAGTTCCATTAATTTAAGGGAAAAAACTTATCATACAGTTTATATGATTATATGCTTCACATTGTTTATTAAATTCACCAGCAAGTTTTTCCAGGAATTCTATTTTGTTTGCTGATATGAAATAGCAATGAGAGTAACTTCTATATTCACATTATTATTTGTGACTCTTCATTTTTATTCATTTTATTTCCTCAGCTTGCTTTTCTGATATCACCTAACATTGTTTTCTTTCTGCCACTGAATTTTAGAAATACCAATGGAAGTGAACAATCTGAAAACATAAAGAAAACCATAAGCTGAAAATGTGGGAGAGTTCTTAAAAATGAACCCAATACTCTTGGGTGCCATTAGCCCTATCACAGGGGTAATGGAAAAAGGGCCTAACCATGAATTGGCCCTTTTTTCAGAAAAATACTGGCACAGAACTCCCTAAATAAATTCATGTCCCAATCTTTATTGATTCATTTAATGGGAAAAATAAGTAAATGGACGATGGTTTATGGCATATGTGTGGTGTGTGGTTTGTTTTGCATAGAAGTGAGTAACATACATTATAAGGTTGAACCAAGATATGACTGTGGCACTAGAGAAGATAAAGAGGCATATGAAGAGATGGGAAATAAGAAGTGGGCCACATTTTTTAAGACAGGTGTTCTTACACCATTTTACATAATGAATGATTTTCCTAGAGTGCAAGACAAATTTGGGGAAGGAATATTATAACCTCAAGCAAAACTAAAGTTTGTGACATGGCAAACATCCCTTCTCACAATATTTTAGGTCATTTTTATACAATATGAAAATAAATTTAATGGATTCTACGCGGGGCACCCCTACTAACAGAATCACAAAATACACCTTGTCACAAGGGTAGAATAAACAGCAGTAATCTAGTGTACACATAGATCAATGGAATAGAATTGAGAACATGAAATAAGCCACACATATAGGGTCAATTACTTTACGACGAAGGAACCAAGAGCATGCAATGGAGAGAAGAGAGCTTCTTCAATAAATGTTGTTGGAAAAACTGGACAGCCATATGCAAAAGGATGAAACTTGACAAATAACTCTATTCAGGGCTCACCCAGCCAGAATAGAAAGACATTGCTGAGTAATTTGGGCACTCAGTTTAAACCCTAGAAATGTGATGCATCCAGAAGAAGCATCAGACAACAGAGTAAAGGTCATACACTATAATTAGTACAAAACTGAAATTAGACTCAACCTAACAAAGAATAAAAGCAAGTCCAGTAGAACCAAAAGAATTAGCCATTAATTTAACTGCCTGTCAAAATAAAACTCAGCACCTACTAAAGTAAGACATTACAAAGCACTTTTCCTAAAATGTGTCATCTTCAATGTCTGGTGTAAAATTAAAACCTACTAGACATGTGATTGAGTAGGAAAATATTAACTATAATCAAGGAAAAAAATGCAATTAACAGAAATAGACCACAAGATGACATAGATGATAGAATTAGCAGACAAGATTTTAAACTAGCTGTTATAAATATGTTCCAGGACTTAAAGAAAAGATGATTATAATAAGTGAGAAGATAAGGAATCTTGAAGTACAAGTGGAACTACACATATATTTTCTAAACCCCAAACAGAACTTACAGAATTGAGGAGTAAAATATCTGAAATGAAAATTTCATTGGCTGGGTTTAAGAGGAAATTGGAGCTGGCAGAAAAAGAAATGGATTAGTGAATTTGAAGACAAATCAATAGAAATTATCCAATCTAGGGAGAAAGATTAAGGGAAAAAAATCAAAGAGACCTAGTTACCTGGGAAACAATATCAAGCACACATGTAACATGAATCTCAGAAGGAGATGAGAGCAAATGGTGTGGGGAAAAATTTTTGAAGAAAAAATGGCTTAAAATTTCTGCAATAGATTAAAATTATCTACTCAAAGACACAGGAAGCTCAAGTTTTATAGCTGAATAAATTTGGGACCTCTTTCTAACCTAAGATATGAATAGTTTTATTTAAAACTTCTTTTCATTACCCTAGTACCTAATGTTGCTTTTTTCAAATTGTGCTTGGTTATAATAAATAGAATAACCTTCAGGATATTCAAAATTTTTCCTTTGATATCATTTTTCAATACTTTGAGGTCTAGAACAAAGCTTCTCTTTGTAAAACATACATTACTACACAAATATAAATTATTGGGAGTTCCCGTTGTGGGGCAGCAGAACCGACTAATAGCCATGAGGATGCAGGTTTGATACATGGCCTTGCTCAATGGGTCGGGGATCTGGCAATGCCATGAGCTGTGGTATATGTCGCAGATGTGGCTTGGATCCAGCATTGCTATGGCTGTGGTGCAGGCCAGAAGCTATAGCTCCAATTTGACTCCTAGCCTGGGAACTTCCATATGCCATGGGTGTGGCCCTAAAAAAAAAAAAAAAGGCAAAAAAAAATATATTCATTATTATTGGAGTCTTTGTGACATCCATCTCAGTATCAGTATGCAGACTAAGAAAACCACCCCCAGAGTTCCCGTCGTGGCACAGTGGTTAATGAATCCGACTAGGAACCACGATGTTACAGGTTCGATCCCTGGCCTTGCTCAGTGGGTTAAGGATCCGGCGTTGCCGTAAGCTGTGGTGTAGGTTGCAGACATGCCTCGGATCCCATGTTGCTGTGGCTCTGGCGTAGGCCGGTGGCTATGGCTCTGATTAGACCCCTGGGAATCTCCATACGCCGCTGGAGAGGCCCTAGAAAAGGCAAAAAGACCAAAAAAAAAAAAAAACCACCCCACAGTTGCTGTGAAATAAAAAATTGTTTGAAAGTTGAGGTGTTACCTTCTTCAAGATCACTGCAAAGAGAAAAGCAACCTCCCTCATGCCATACATTTTCAGCAAGCTAGAAAGAAACAAACTCCCTTTAGTCTTCCTGCTATGTATTCAGTGCAAGAGATCTCATTCCCTCACTAAAAATAGAACATATTCATAAATACTTAACTCCCTCAGCATCCCTACAAAATGAAATATCCACAAGTATCTTTAAATTGCATGTATAATTGGAGGTATACAGAACCTAGTACACCTAAAATTGTGAAAATCCAACTTCAGTCTTACAAAAGCCCCGAGGCAAATATTTAACACATTTATTAGTCAATAACAGTAGACTCCATCTGAACTGAAATCCAGGCTTTGACCACTTCATGCCTTGATAAAAACACAAACAGAACACATCTCTTCACTCCAATTATAAAATTTATTTTACCATTAAATTTATATACAGTAAGTTAGGTTTTTATGACTTTTTAAAATCCATTCCATACAAATATCATTGTGCCATCAAACCCAAAAGAATCAATCTGAAGATATTTAGATAAAACAAAGGCGCACAAAATCAGTGAGATCTGAAACTATAATTCTGTGCAAAATATATAATATCAAATTTATATTGTCTATTTTCAAATTAAAGGACAAAAAAGGGCCTGATACATCCCCAATAGCCTGAGTTCATCCCTAACAAGAGCCTACGGGAGAGTTGAGTGCGCTCCAGTGATTTAGCTTCTCTTAAATTCACCTTATTTGTCTTCATAGTGCCATATTCCTCTCTTTTGTTGTATTTATCACAGTTTCAATGTTATCTTTTATTTATATAATAAAGTCTTCCTCCCTTACTAGAATATAAGCTCTGGGCTTGATTTTTGTCATTACTGTGCCTCCAACAGGTAGCACAGTGCCTGGTACATAGTAAGTCCTCAGTAAACATTTGTAGAATGAATGAATGATACCCTCCCAGCTTGTTCTCCAGATCTCTTCCTTCACTGAAACCCTCCATAAAGTCCTTGGGCCTTGTATTAGCCACTATTCACCAGGGAAACAAAACTAGTATTTTACATATAAATATATGTAGTAGGATATTTATTATAAGAGTTGGTTCTTAGGATTATGGAAGCCAAGAAATCCCATAATCTGCTGTCTGAAAGCTGAAAAACCAGGAAAGTCGGTGGTATAATTCAGTTCAAGTCCAAGGTCTTGAGAACCAAGGGACCACCGATAAAAGTCACAGAGTCCAAAGGCCCAAAAACCAGAAGCTCTGATGTCCAAAGGCAAGAAAAGTTGGCTGCCCCAGCGCAAGAAGAGAAAGGAAATTCAACTTCCTTCGTCCTTCTGTTCTATTCAGCCCCTCGATGGATTGGATGATGCCTGTTCACATTACTGAGGGATGATCTTCTTTACTCAGTCTGCTGAAGCAAAGCTACTTTCTTCCAGAAACACTCCCACAGACAAACCCAGAAATAATGTTTTACTCACTATTTGGGCATCCCTTAACCTGGTCAGACTGATACCTAAAACTAACCATCATAGGCTCCTGCCGTGACTCTTCTACTCAGAGATACAGTTATTCCAGATCAGGAATCTATCTACTCAGGGATGATCAGTAGCACTTTTAATGTTGTGCCTTATATACTTAGCATTGTTCTAATTATTTTATTAACTTTTTTATTATAGTTTATTTACAATGTTCTGTCAATTTCTTCTGTACAAAGAAATGACCCAGTCATACATACATACACACACATTCTTTTTCCCTGTTATCTTCCATCATGTTCTATCATGAGTGATTGGATATAGTTCCCTGTGCTATACAGCAGGACCTCGTTGCTTCTCCATTCTAAATGAAATAGTTTGGATCTACTAACCCCAAATTTAATCATTTTAGAAATAAGGAAACTAAGGCTGAGAGAGATTGAAAGAGCTTCTGATGCAGTCATAAATAAAGCTCCAATCTTGTGGTTCCAATTCAGATCTCTCTTCGGGACACCACAGCTTTGGGATGAGGGAAAAATGAGTGACCTGGGCTGGTAGAAGAAGTCGTCATTTTAAGGCAGACCATGAAAGTGCAGCCATGAACAGTTACTGGAATTACCTATATAACTAGCATTAAGGAAGAGAACAGACTTGGTATTTCAGACGGATAACACTACCCTGCATCTAGGACTAGCGGGTCTCTTTTCTTTCAAAATTCACTTAAACTTTTCTACCCACTAACAACTTGGCTTTTAAAGGAGTTATATATGTTCGTTTTTAACTTGCATAAATTAGAAGAAAGTCTGCCATATGCTTTCTCTTAAATGCCAAGATTATCCTAGAGAAAAGTTTGTAAAACATCATCACATCTGGCTGAGTTGTAAAGATTGCAGGAGCATATTCCCTGGGATTTGTTTGGTTATGCACTACCATGCTTTTCTAATATGCTTGTGTAAATTATTATAAGAATTTATTGATTTTATAGGATTCATATTATCTGCAATTTCTCATTGATTAGTCCAGGGCTGATTTTACTGAAGCCTAAACAGGGACCTCTAGGAATTGAAGAAACATAAAAATGAATGCAGTTCTGAATTTCATTATATCTACTGAGTCTCATGTGGAAATTTTACCAGCATCCATGAGTGGAACTACCTAAGTACCAGAGCCAAGCTGGGAAGCTCTGGCAATTTTAAGAAAAATGTTTTAAGTTCAACAATAAGTTCACTGAAAGTACCTCTGATTTTCTTTTCCTGCCCTTTTTTTATGGGCTTGATTGTTTTGCTAAATTAAGTTTGAGGTTCACTCGCTTTGTTATAACACCATGTCAATGAGGCCAAAATATCAGGCGCCATCTCTGTAGTGACAAACTATGCCCCTAACCTCAGGGAGTTTCCCTGATAGATGAAAACAGGGAGGATATTTCCACAATACAGAGGAAAAAACCTCAGGCCACTAAAACTGGCATCACCTTCATTTATACAAAATAGCAAATTGTTTTCCCCTCTGTTAAGAAGGAAAATCCCAAAGGAAATTATAAGCGTCATAGAAGAAATGAGATTGCCAAAAAAAAAATATAGAGGGTCCAAAAATGATTAACAGAAAACCATAACCATGGTTTAGAAGATGGAAATTTTCAGCCAGTTGGTTTGAGATGCCCCAGTAACCACTAGGCATAAATGTGCTAAACAGTCAAGGCTGCACAACAAGTAATTAAAATCTGATTAATTCTTATCGGGTTAGCAAAGGGTGCTGCTTTTTACCCCCCAAACAAATTGGCAATGCACCTGAACATTAAATTTAATTTGTCATTTTGCACATTTCACCGGCTCTATTGTAACACACTTAGAAGCACATTTGCCACTCTGTCCCTTCTTGACATCACTTCTCCCTACACTATGTACACTAGGTAAATACTAAAATGCAGATAGGACAAAGTACTTTTAAAATTCTCTCTCATTTAGGAACATCACAATGAACTAATTGTGATGCAAGACATCAACGTTGCTTCTTGGCAGTTGCTACCAGCAAAAAATAATAAAATGTGAATGAACAAATTACTGTTTAAACAGCAATATTTTTGATAATTAGCAGATATATTGAGGGATAAATAGTGGGGAGAAAATCCGAAAAGGGAAAAAGGGGGATTTAAATTTAAATAGAATTTCTTTTAATGTTTCCCCCGTTGTACAAAAGTCCATCTTTAATTCATATTACAGTGAGTAATTTGTAATGCTGTGTCAAAATAGATATGCAAAGAGGATATGCATTTGAATTTTAAATCTGATCCCTAAGTTTGAATTTAATATCATGCCCTGAGTCCTGTATGAGGAATGGGAATTTTGAATCTATTTTGAATGTCACAAGGATCAGCAATCATGCATACTGTTATCATTGTTCATTATCTATCATGACTTCTGAAAGGAACACGAAATGGCATTAATCACTATTTTCTACTACTAATAATATACTTTGAATGCAAATTTCACCATTTTCTAAATATCTGGCAGCAGGAACTTCTCCTTCATCACACCTACAAACCACTCCTTCCTCTTTATTCTGGACTTGCAGCTGGAAGCCTTGGTGACTAAGTTCAGGAGAAAATGCATCTCCCTCCCCATCCCCACAAAGGGAAGATTTAGACCTTACAATATTAAAGAAAAACTAAATTCCTGATCCAAACCCAGTATCTAGAATCACAAAATCATCAGGGCCCAGGGGACCTCAGGAGTCATCAAATTTGTCAGACAGGGAAATAAAGGTCCATCTGGTAAACTGACTTGCCCAAGGTCACCCAGCTGGTCAAAAGCAGAGAGGAACATGGAAACCCCAAAGTTCTAACTTCAAGCTGAGTGTTCTTCCCAAAATACAAAATGAGCAAAATAACATCAGCTTTAGAAGCAAAGTCTTTGGGATCAAACAGACCTGGGTTTGAATTCTGATTCTGCCAATTCTTTGCTTTAATTTCTTAATCTGAAAAATGCATAAGCTAACAATACATGCTAGTTATGTCATTATGAGGATTAAATGATATAATGCCCAGAAAGCAGTTAACTGTTGGCCTGACAAAAAAGTAAATACTCAATAAATATTAACAACACATTAATAATTCATGTTGCCCAACAACAATTCCTGTTAGTATAAGTAACGTTTGTCTCCTACTCCCCCCAAAAAATACAAACACAAACACTTATATATATGAAATGCTTGAAACCTAGAGTGGAAGTAATGAAACTTGCTGATGTATCGATCAAACACTGGTGATAACAGTCAAGACCTCAAGTGAAACCCCAGGTAAGGAAAGCTGTCAAAGCAAACCAGAGTTTTCAATTTCCCTACACTGGTATATCAGCGGATGAACAAAGAAAGCGACCATCCTATTTCAACATTAAGCAACCTTGTGGGATGAGAGAGAACACACCCTTGAATCCATTTAACAGAGGAGCAAATGGAGGCTCAGAGAGGTCATGAGTGACTTGCCTAAGATTATACAGTTGGTAAGGATGGTGAAGATGAAGTCTGGACTCAAAACCAGTGTTCTGCTTCATCAAAAGAGAAAAACAAGAGATTCAGAGACAACATCACCAATTACAGGTCAGATCTTCTCCAGTGTGTCTTCAATGGCCTGTAAAATGATCCTAGGGACCTCGTTTGTCTGCCCAACCAACTCCCAACACATAGCTGTCCCCTTTAGCACAACTGGGAGGTGAGCAAACACGGTAATGGAATAAGAAAAGGGAGCTGGGTGGACCTAATCTAGCCCAGTATGGTATGTGTGTTTGTGTGTGTGTGTGTGTGTGTGCATGTGGGGGAGACACAGAGAGGTTGACTAGTGAGGCTAATTCCTTAACCAAAAAAGTTCAGTTTATTGCTACCAGGACAAGGGTCCTAGGTACTGTTAAGGAGCCATGGCCTAAAGGCCAGAGCTGGAATAAGGAGGTCATTGTGGCAGTTGCCAATCTAGAAGCCTTAGACCCTTATTGGAGATGGAGACAAGGGTATTCAGCAGAACTCTCTCCAGTCCGAACACAGTATGCGCTGAATGATTTGAGAGGCTGTCAAGAGTTTGGACTCCACAAGGATGTTGCTCCAGTGTGGCTGTATTGGTCTGGACTTTGGGGTTCAAATGATATGGCCCAATAATTTATCCTCTCAATCAGGACACTTCTGAGAGTGAAGTAAGACACTATTAAAAATTATACCGGGACAATAGGTATAAACTAGGACTGTCCCAAAAAGAGAACATACGTTCACCCTAGTTTTAAGTGCTGGAAATCAAATCAAACCGGCTTAAGCAAAATGACATTTAGTGATGTCAGTGTTTGAAAAGTCCAGGGGTAAGTCTGGCTTTTAAGGATGCCAAGACCCCCTGATGTCTCCAAGACTCAGTCTCTCATCTCTCTGTTCTGCTTTCCTTCTCTCAGACAAGCCCAGGAGTCCACATGATAGCCCCTGGAACCTCCAGACTTACATCCTACATCCCAGCAACATCAGCTTCTCTTTCTCAACACTTTACCCAAGTCCCAAAAAAGAGTTTCATTGGTCCACTTGGGTCACAAGCCCATTCTTGACCCAGTCACTTGACTCAGGCTAATTGGTCAAATCTGTATCTTAAGGCCAGTTCTGGACTTGAGGATAAGAGAGAAGAAGAGTCAAACCGCATGGACAAAGCTTGGTCAAGATATGCTTTCCCAACGGAAAAGCAAGGCATAAGTTCGCAAGAAGGGGATTATGCTGGACAGACAAAATCAATAATGTTCACTAACTCCAGGACTTTTGTAGCTAATAGTAGTAGATAACATTTTTGTGTAAGAGCTCTATGTGCCAGGATCCACATTAATGGCTCTATCTGGATTATCCCATTCTAAACACTTCTATAAGCTAGATACTTTATTACACGTATATTATAGATGAGGTAACTGAAATACACAGAAAATTAAGTAACTGGCCCGAGTTCACAAGCCAGCACATGAAAAAGCCAAGATTGGGAAGCCAGGCAGTCAGATTCCAGAACGCATACTCTTAGCTCTTACCCAGGGCATCATACCATGTGCAGACTGCAAGCACACCTGGTTAGACATCTCAGAACAATAGGGGAGCGGTATAGAGTGGATTAGAAGAAAGAATTTAGAGCCAGTCAAGGAAAGCATCCTCTCTGTTGACTAACATCCCAAAAGCCCTGATACAGATTACTTCAGTACCTGACAGAGTCCTGAGGCCACAGTCAACCGTTTCTTGGGAGAAGCACGTGAGGCTGTATCTGTTTGGTTTCATCTGTATCTCTAAAATCCCAGCAGGGAAGTCTCTTGACACAGCTGAGAGGGTATGCTCCAGCAGGGAGTCCTATGAATTCAAAAAGCCCTCCATTAACAAACAACAACAAAAATTTAATCTCAAGTAATGGGGAAAAAAAAAGAAAGGGATGTTTATAGACTACCTTTTTTATAGCAAAGAACTTCTAATTATAGTTATGCAAAAGGGACTTTAAAGATTTCAGAAATAGGAGTTCCCGTCGTGGCGCAGTAGAAATGAATCTGACTAGGAACCATGGGGTTTCTGGTTCGATTCCTGGCCTTGCTCAGTGGGTTGGGGATCCAGCGTTGCTGTGAGCTGTGGTGTAGGTCGCAGACTCGGATCTGGCATTGCTGTGGCTCTGGCATAGGCGAGCAGCTACAGCTCTGATTAGACCCCTAGCCTGGGAACCTCCACATGCCATTGGTGTGGCCCTAAAAGGACAAAAAGACAAAAAGACAAAAAAAAAAAAAAAAAAAGATTTCAGAAATAATTTGGTTATGTCAATTCAGATCATTAGTTGGCAACTTTTAATGCAAGTATATTTAAATATATGTGGCCATGTTTACTTATATATTTCTAAAGTAGATCTGAATCACTAGCTGATAGATACATAGTACAAAGCAGCTTGTGTGTAACAGGAAAATTGTTCAATCTATCTTCCTTTATAACTGAGCCTCTACATTCTTGATTTATTGGTATGGTTCAAGAAATCTGTCCCACACAGTTATAGGGAATCACTTTCATTTGTATGCTAACTGCTTTTGATTTTTTTTTTTTTTAGCATCATCAGTAGCCTTGATGATTGATTTTAAGTCTAGCTAAACCCATTTGTATTACACATATTCCCCAATGGGAAAGAGATTAACTTAGCAGACAGTACACTTCATGGCACAAAGAAAGTTCTGGCTCATTCTACTGACATTTGAAAGTATTCATGGGACCCACATGAGTAAGGCTTCTGGGCTTTCAAAAGAGAGATGGTAGCAACAACCCAAAAAAGTAGGTAATTCTTTAATGAAATGACACAATGAAGATACACATAATAGATAAACAATTACTCAAGAATTTAGTCTCTGGGATCAAGACTCTAGGGTTTGAATCTTAGCATCACTGCTTAACAGATTTGTGACCCTAGGCAAGTTGCTTCACCTATCTTCATTTTCACACCCCAAAATCAGAGCCACTAGCACTATCAACAACATTGAGTTGTTAAAGGATTATGATGCGTGTGTAGCACATTTGGCATGGTTCTTGGCTCATAGGAAGCCCTCAGTAAATATCAGCTGTTATTATTGTTGCTGTTATTGTTATTATTGTTTTTGTTGTTAGAGCTGCAAGGAGATAAACACAAAGATACCCCTCTGGCCACCAGATACCTAACAACTTAAGGGGAGTCCCTCAAAAAATATCAACAATTTTCACTTAGCCCATTGTGATTTCTCTGCACATGGGCTAGAATTTATTCTTTTGACTATCAACCCACATTTGTCACAATGTCCCAGTCAAATAATGAGATGGGGTTATTATTCCAAGATACTTTTAATGAATACAGCAGTAAGTTTTCATTCATTTCAGAGTCTGCCTTCTTGATTCGTATCATATTCAATCATATATTATTTGCAGACCACATAAATGAGGTCTTTAGCCTACATTTTGCCTTGCTATATTATATCTTTTGCCCCGCAACAATGCCACCAATTCTCAAAAAACTTATATCATTCCTAGTTGTAACATTGCAAAATCCAAGGGTGGACTTCACATTATAACTGAGGCAGGTACCAGACAGCACATTTCCCATCCTTGACCCCAGCTCCCTGGGAAAGCTCATATGATACATAATGGACCTTTCTGTGGTTTCTGCCATCCATCCATGTTCTTTTCTTTGATGACATCACTGGATTTGCTTTGGAGAAGTCCCTCTAGCCCACTGCACTCAGTTTCAGTGAAGCTGCCAGATACAGTGCCAGCTGCTCCTGGGCACAGAATGGACACATGACCTGTATGTGTTTCCTAAGGGTACTGAAAAAAATTACCACAAACTTGGTATTTCAAAACAACAAAAACGTATTTTCTCACAGTTTAGGAGGACCCCAGTCCAAAACCAAGCTGTCAGCAGGGTTGGTACTTTCTGGAGACTCTCAGGGAGAACGTGTCATCCCACACCTCCCTTCTAACTCGCTGTCAATCCTTGGTGTCCCTCAGCGTATAGACACGTCACTCCACTCTCTGCCTCCATTTCACATCACCTGCTCCGCTATACCTCCCTTTCAGTTCTTCCTAAGGACATTCTCAGCAGAGGCAGGACTCACCCTCATCAAGGATGGCCCCATCTCTACCTTTTCCTTAACTACATCTCTAAAAAACCCTTATTCTAAATAAGGTCGTGTGTTTTGAGGTCCCGGGTGGCCAGGAATTTTGAGAGGATGCTACTCAATCCATTCCATGACCCAAGAAGTCCAATCCAACTCTCTTTCCCTGGAAAACCGAAAGAACTGAAACTATTTGCAACACATTCATTCTACCAGGAGAATGCCGGAGAGATTGCTACTAGCTCCAGAAGCTTATGTTACAGACGCGTCCCTGGTCTCCTACATTGCATGACTGAACTATTCAGAGTCTCCTTCATTCTGTGCATGACACAATATCCTGGCAATAAATTCCCACGTAGCTTAACTGGTGGAAACAGGTTCTGCTACTAGAAACCAAACACATCTTAAGCAGAGACTACAACATCTAGGCCACTTCAGTACTGAAATGTAGAAATAAGAACAACAGATGTCAAGGCCTGCTTTTCACACTTTCCACAGACTAAACAGTCCTTTGATCATAGCTTCTCCATCCATATAACTTAGAATCCTTTATTTCTGGACACTTTACCTGCTTGTCATAATAAATTTTCTAGAAGTCTTAAACATTTAGGCAAGCGAGTAGGTGATAGTTCCTGGCATCCTTCCAAATCCTGAAAATGCTGACAGACTGACTAAACTAAGAAGTTATCTTATAATCCTAGGGCAGACTAATTAAATCCTACACAATGACATTTTTGGCTAAAAAATAATAACTATACTAATTAGCCCGTTAGAAAATGTTCATATCTCATTGTGCCAAATGAAGGGGGATTCCTTATAATTGTTCCTATAGGATTGCAAGTGACTGCTGGGGACACGATCTAATTGCAGGAAACGTCATTACCTCCTAAGTCCCATCACCCACTTAACTACCAAAGAGGTTCCCACCCGAACAGTGAGGAGGAGTCAGAGCTGGATGGGTTTCCTAGAATCATGCCTCATTACCACTGCACTCCAAAGTTTTCAGGAACATAATGAGTCTTTGAAAGTGGAATGAATGTGGCCTCTGAGGTCCCACCAGATCCCACACTGTCTCAGGACACAAAGAAGCCAAAATGCTAACAAACTAGTACAGAGTGAACAATTAAAACACTGCAAACTTTGAAGGCACCATGGAAGCTATATAGCAAGCATGCTTATGAAGAACATTTGGCGCTTTCAGGAAAGCATTTTTTTGTTTGCTTTTTTGATATTTACATTTGCCTTTGTATTTGCTAAGATATTTACATTTTTTAATTTTTAAATTTTTATTACAGTTGATTTACAAAGTTGTCCATTTCTTTTTTTTTTTTTCTTTTTTTGTCTTTTTTAGACCCACACCCATGGCATATGGAATTTTGCAAGCTAGGGGTCAAATCAGAGCTATAGCTGCCAGCCTACACCACAGCCACAGCAACGCCAGATCTGAGCTGTATCTGTGATCCACACCACAGCTCACAGCAACGCCATATCCCTAACCCACTAAACAAGGCCAGGGATTGAACCTGCATCCTCATGGATACTAGCTTTTTACCGCTGAGCCACAATGGGAACTCCCAAAGTTTTCAATTTCTGCTGTACAGCAAAGGGACACAGTCATACATACATATGCATTCTTTTTCTCATATTACCTTCCATCATTTTCCATCATAAGTGGCTAGATATATTTCCCTGTGCTATACATTGCTTATCCACTCCAAATACAATAGTTTGCGTCTATTAACCCCAAATTCCCCTTCCCCCTTGGCAACCATAAGTCTGTTCTCCAAGTCCATGAGTTTGTTTCTTTTCTGTAGATAGTTTCATTTGTGCGATATTTTAGATTCCACATATAAGTGAAATCATATGCTATTTAAGTACAATCCCTAAGAATTTACTAAATGTCAAGCAGAGAAACTAAAATGTTAATATATGGCAGAGGTCAAAATTGAATTAATACCATGGAGGCAAATTACTCAATTGGATACCATTTAACCAATCTAGGTGGACACCTAGTATGTGCCTGACATGGCAGTAGGCACAGCAGAGGATCAATGATGAGGAAAAAGAGGCTATGACGCCCAGAAAGTTTACAATCCAATAAGAAGGATGTGAGAAGAAAACAAACTCCAGAAATATAAGGGGAAAAATGTTATGAGAAACAAAGTGCTAGAGGAGAAAGGATTAATCAGCTGCAAAGATCAAGGAAGGCTTTCATAGAGGAAGTAAAATTAGGGATGGTCCTTGACTGACAGATACGTAGAAAAGATTAACCAGATGAAAAGTCAACCCAAGCAAAATCATAAAGACAGGAAAAAACAAGGTATAGCCAGAGGATAGAAATTAATTTCGTTTTTCTGAGACATAGGGCCCAGGAAAGAGGGAGACATGGCTGGAAACCTAGGTTGTAGCTACCCCAAGGAGGGTCTTACAGGATAAATGCAGTTTTTTCCACTCAAAGATGGTAATGGGGTTTTTCAAGGATGCAATCTGTCCAGCACTAGCTTTAGAAGGATTCATTTGGAGGCAATGCAAATGATAAATGGGACCCAGATAGACCAATCAGTTGAGAATCTGACTAAGTTTAACCAGAAGAGTTTGGAAAGAAAGCAGGAAGACACATATGCAAGAGATAGGATGACATCCAAACCCAGAATAGAAGCTCTTGACCCTTGGCAGACTCTCACGAGTAACATTATTAAAATCCTAAAGGCCAGGGCCCACCCCAAACCAATTACATCAGAACCTCTGTGGAAGGGCCCAGGTATAGGGATGTTTGAAAAGCTCACCAGTTGATTCCAACACAGAGATAGTACTGACACTCACTTATTCTTCAAGATATAGTTCAGGGACCAGCAGGCCCGAATCACCTGAGAGCATGTTGGAAATACAGACTCTCATTCCACTGCACTCAGAATATGCACATTAACAAGATCCAAGGAAATATGCCCTTGCACATTTAAGTTAGAGAATCACCAACAGATGCTTCTGGAACAGGCCTTGAGATGCTGCAGGTCTAATCAGAATCCAGATGATTATTATTGGCTTAATGCAGGTTCACAGACAAGACCTGAGAATGTGTTAGAAATGCTGACCCTGTGCACAGGCTGTCACTCACTGGAGCTTCTGCTCTGTTCCTGAAGTCCAGTTTCTTCCCTTTCGCTCTGTGTCCTAGCATCCGACCTCATCTCTGCAACATGTCACAAGCTTCACAGGTGTTAAAAACAACTCCAGGATAACAATTTGGCTGTTCCTCAAAAAGCTAAACATAGAATTACCATATGATCCAGCATTTGCATTCCTAGGTGTATACCCAAAAGAACTGAAAGCAGAGACTCAAGCAGACACCTGTACACCAGTGTTCATAGCAGATACACGCACACGCGCGCACACACACACACACACACACCCCTCAACTTTAAAAATCTAGTAAATTCTGACACAGGCTACAGTATGGCTGAACCTTGAAAACACTATGCTATGTGAAGTTAACTCAGACACATAGGACAAACATTGCTATGCGTCACTTATATGAATTATCAGAAATAGGCAAATTCATGGAGACACCAAGTAGATTACAGGATACCAAGGGCTAGAGGGAGGAGAGAATGGATAATTATTCCTTAATGATTACAGAGTTTCTGTTTGGGGTGATGAAAAAGTTTTAGAAATAGATGCACAACATTGTAAATATGATTAATGCCACTGAATCATATACTTTAAGTGGAAAATTGTACATTACATATATTTCCCCACAACTAAAAGGAAAACAAATTCCATAACCACTATATATCTGAGGGCTCTAAGCCTCTTGCTCCTGATCTCCCTATCTACACCTTACTTGTGTGGACTGCTCCCATTCCCCAAAGGGGAAACTCCCTGGGCTCCACCCTAAACTCACATTGACACCAAGGGGACAGAGTCTTGATTACACACAGATGCTTCAAATCAAAACACTTAGCCTTTTTGTTTTCTTTTTTTCAACCATACCTGTGGCATATGGAAGTTCCTGGACCAAGGGCTGAATCAGAGCTGCAGCTGCAGGACTACACCACAGGCACAGCAACATCAGATGCAAACAGCATCTGCGACCTACACCACAGTTTGCGGCAACACCAGATACTTACCCCACTGAGCAAGACCAGGGATCGAACCTGGGTCCTCACAGAGACAACATCGAGTCCTTCACCCACCAAGCCACAATAGAAACCCCAACATTTCACCTTTAACCCCTCTCTCTAGGGTACTTGGAGTGTCACTAGCCTTCAACTTACAGTGGGTCCTCCAGTCTCTGCCAGGAATGCTGCACTGGTCATTCACTCTAAACAATCCCAAATTGGTCCAAACTCTTTGCCCCAGCATTCCTAGGGGGTACTCACAACACTCAGTATCTTAGCTGTGTGACATCAAAAAAAAAAAAAACCCTACATTCAACAAGCCAACACTTCTAAGGGCAGGAGGGAAAAAATCCATTTCACACAAGAAAATGCTTAATGCCCAGAACCCATGAGACTTAAAATGACCAAGATGAATAGAGTGAAAACATGAGTCTTCTTATTCACATTCTCTTCTTGAACCAAGAGGGTCCAGCTTGATGTCTGGTACAAAGACAAAGTGTTCTGGGCAGATTTTCCAGAGTAATCCAAGATCCCTGAGTCCCTCTACACGGTGACTTAATTTCATGTTTTTCGTTTTAAGGAG
Source organism: Sus scrofa (assembly GCF_054392235.1). Taxonomy (NCBI): domain Eukaryota; kingdom Metazoa; phylum Chordata; class Mammalia; order Artiodactyla; family Suidae; genus Sus; species Sus scrofa. The sequence continues at coordinate 92,906,463 of NC_139387.1, read as the reverse complement.
AAGGGATTTGGATAAATGTTCTAATGTAGTAATTAGCAGTTACATTAATAGCATTGATTTCCCATTATGTTGTCCCATTATTCTAATTATATTTCTCTTTAAACAATTTTTCAGACTGCAATCTTCTACTTCAATGAGCCTAATACCTCGAATAACCTCCTCTCTCCATTGTCCACCCAAATTGGTAATGAGTCCTGCACTATTTAACCTCACGTCACATTTTTTAAAAACCATTCCAAAGAGCCCCGGGTCAGTGTTCTCTCTTGAGCAATTACCGCCGGGACCCAGAACCAACGTTACAGTAATCAAAGCAGGTGGCCATTTGGCAGGGCGCTATACAAACAGCTCCTTGACATCCCACTAATATGCCTGAAATCCTACCCCTGAAGAGCTCTTTTCAGTGATTTGGGGGGTTTTCAGTCTTCAACAGTTGCTGAAAACAGAAAGTCATACCACAAAACAATCTGGAGAGAATATCACTTCATGTGAGCCCATACGATGTGCAAAATATTCTCAAGAATTGACACTTGCTGTATGTTTCATGCACTCGTCTAAGTGCCTTACATATATTAACTCATTTAATTCCCTCCCAAATATCTGTAAGGTAGATAATATTCTAATCCCTGTTTTACTTATGAGCAAAACTGAAGCTCATCCAAAATCATCTAGCAAATTAAGGGACACAGCCAGATTCAAATCTAATCAGGCTGCCTTCACAGGAGCTGTGCTCTTCATCACTGCTATTCTGCTCTCTGATACATCTCTTTTTCAGTCATCTCATGAGACAGGCATTTTATATCTGTTTGGACAGATGAAGCTAACGATCAGAGAGGTTAGATAGCTTACCCAAAGGCACACAGCTTGTAAGCATCCAGTTATAATACATATAAACCCAAGTATTTCTGACCCCAGAGACTTGCTCCATCCCCTCTGCTGCCTATCCAAGAAGACTATATCACAGCATCCAACCATGATGGCTATTTATGAGCAAGACCTAAAAAAAAACAGGAAATGACAAATAATGTAACAGGCAATATGGTCTACTGAGGGAAAGAAAGGCAAACAGGTGTGGCAGAGCCTACTAGCACATCAACAAACCTAACTCCTCGTCCTCCTAGGCACACACTGCATTTTCCAACATCCTTTGTAGTCAAATATTCAAGTGTCTGAGTTTTAGCCAGTGGCTTTAAACCAAAATATTTTAGCAAAATCCTCCGACTTTCTTTCCTTACACCCTTACTGAATGGAGAGGCCCTAAGAACCTAGAGCAGGAAGGAGCCACAAGAGTGAAGGAAACTGGGATCCTTGTTGCATGGAAGGCTACACAACAAGGAACACACCCAAAGATTTGCGGCAATAAGAAGTAAACTTATACTGTGTTGAACTACAAAGATTTCAAATTTATCTCTTAGAGCAACTAGTGTTATATCAAATAATATAAGATAAAAATTGAGTGTTGTCATCAAAAACTTAAAACACATGTCATTTATTTACAGTTGGGTTTTGACTAGAAGAGAAATAAGCAACTAATTCAGATTGGAAAGCTGGAGATCATGTGATATGTATCCACAAAGCGTTTGGTAAAGTTTTCACTGCAGGAACTTGAAAAGCACACATATGCCTCTTGGCTTTCATTCCAAGTGAAATGGGCTGCCCTTTGGATGTTTTGGGTAGCAGGGTGACATGATCTGATGGTATTAAAATTGATCACTGGGTTGAGAATAGGCTGGGGGTCAAGGGTAGAAAAACAAATTTACTGACCACGAAGAGTGAATTTGTGGGATGAAAACTCACCTCTGGCAGCCTAATGATGCTCTGCTCTCCTAAAGACTGTTTCTGAGCCAGTGGGCCAGACAAAGTTACCTTCACTTGTTCTGAGAACACTATTATTTCTGATCAATGATACTTCAAAACAAATTGAAAGTGGAGAAATGAGTTGTGTCAGAGCATTCAGTTTTTTCTTTGCTAAAAACTTCTTTCAGATGGTCTTAATTTTCTTTCTTATGATCTTATTTACATTAAAAAGAAATGAGGAGTTCCCGTCATGGTTCAGCGGTTAATGAACCCAACTAGTATCCATGAGGACACAGGTTCAATCCCTGGCCTCGTTCAGTGGGTTAAGGATCCGGCGTTGCCATGAGCTGTGGTGTAGGTTGCAGACACGGCTCGGATCCCCAGTTGCTGTGGCTGTGGCATAAGCCAGCAACTGCAGATCCGATTGGACCCCTAGCCTGGGAACCTCCATATGCTGTGGGTGCGGCCCTAAAAAGACAAAAAAATAATAATAATAAATGAATATCCAATTAAATAATTGGACACAGATGTTCGATTTACTTAAAGGATCCTTAAATACCTAATTTTGTTGCCTATGGAATCATGACTTCTCTCAATTTTGGATGTATGAAAATAGAAGTGATTTTTAGGAGTCTGCCAACTGTGACAGGGGCTGAGAGATTCACATGCGGCCATCCTGAGATACACCTACACAGTTCACTGAAACTCCCGAGGGCATAAGTATGAAGCCAGGTAGTAGGAAAAACTACCTTCCAAGCTTCAGTTTAACATCTCTCTGTCCCACCCTCAGGTACACCTGGAAAACACATTCCTCCATGGGACACACTGCATCTGTTGTCTGGTTACAAATAGCTGCATTACGTTCATTGTATCTCTGCCTACATCGCATTCTAGTAAAATCCTAAGAGATTTGCAGGCCTAGGAGCAGGATGTTTGGAGGACTATGAAGAAATAGGAATTCTAGCACATGGCATTTATCTTTCTCTTGTACTCAAATTCCAATTTAGCCAGTAATTAGAGAGCAACCACTGAACCCCACGCACTGGAGTCTGCTTAATTGCACAAGCCTGAGGGGTAGGCTTATATGTCCACAACTCATTTCTGATCCGTGTCATTACTGAGATTTACATTCTAGGAGTTCGGGCTCTAGTGGTTTGTTTGGGGGTTGTTTGAAAATTAAAAAAAACAAAAACAAAAAAAAACAAAAACTAGAGTGGATGGCCAGGGAGTCACAGTTTTTCTTAAATGGAGGAAAGACTCTCTTCCAAGTCAGTATTCAGATACCACATGCTCTCATCAATGATGAAATGATTCCTTGAAAGTGCTGAAAAGGGAAAGGCAAAATGGGACACCCACTGTTTTCCTGTTTGCTGACCATCATTCAAAGGTAGAGTTAGCCGTTATTGAAATAAACGGTGGAGAAAATATCAAAATAAGCCTATTACACTAGGACCCAACCATTACAGCCGAGGAAATAATACAATAAATCCTTTGAAATGAAGAAATGTAGCAAGAGGCACTTGAAAACTGAGAGGTGTTTTGTCACTAAATTGCAGCATTAATAGTGCTTTGATGCTCCTTGCTAAATTGTATAGTTCTGACACTCAAAACGAATATTAGGAAAATCATACTTATTTTAAACAACTCGTTAGCAGAAAGGAAGAAAATAAGATGATGTTTTAAAACCATAAATCTCCTTTATAACTAACTGTGAATCTGATGATGTTGGAAGAGGGAAGCAAATTGAAAGGAAAAGGATGATTCTAAACTGCATTATAATCTTGGGTGTAAATGAAATATTATCTCATCAGCCGAGGATAAGTCCTATTTGGAATATGATGTTGAATGCTAGCAATATTCCTTTTTTGATAATGATGGGAAACTAGGAATCACGGAAGAAGTTACTTCTTTTTCCATTACCAGCAGGACACTAATGTCATTTCTATATACCTGTGATCTTTTTTTTTTTTTTAACAGATTTTTCTTTCATCCAGGTATACCCATCTGTCTCAACTAATGAAATATCGCTTGAGTTTAGGATATTTAATACATACAAAAAAAATTCAAAGAATAAAAAGGAAATTGGATGCTCACAGCACACTGCCCCATGGGCAAGGTTTAACTGGCACCATTTTTAGACTTCCGTTAATGCTTGCCTGGTACTCTAGATGTCTGTTTACCCGATCTCATTTTAATTTGTTAAAAGAAGTTGAGTCATGACTCAGCTATAATGTGGCAGCATTTGAGTATTAAACAAAAACACAAATCTGGCAGTGCATCCCTAATGATATGCAGCAAGCTCATTTTTCTTCATATCATTTATAATGCAATCTTTTTGGTTTGGGGGAGCATTTCTATGGCACATGGTCATGTTTCAACTTTATTTTATTACTCCTAAGCTACTCCCATGTTGTTAGTCCAACCTGAAGTCAACTAATTCTGAAATCTGTTGTCTTAGAGACATGCGGAAACACTTAGGAAAATATATTTTTTTCATGCAGTCGCTGCACCAAAAAGCAGGAAACGTCTGGGCTGTTCTAAAACTCTTCTGTCTGTGCACAAAAATGACAGCTAGGTTTCAGAGTTCCCAGTGTCTTTAGACATATGCAATGAGTCTTTCTCATCTAAATTTTTCATTCTAAATAATGCATGCTTCTGTCATTAACCAGCAGACCGAAGACCCCCCCAAGGGGTACCTGGCTGTCTTAACTTGGGTCTTAGATGAAGGAAGTATTGGGGAGGTGATCTTAGGAAACACCATGAGCAAGTAGGGAGAGTGGGAAGGAGAAGGAAGATCAGTGAAAGGTGGGTTAATAAGGGATTACTCCCTGGGCAACCCAGACTCTATCCCACAGTGGACTCTGTGAACCGTTGTATATTGCTGAAGGGCAAGGAAGCAGGTATTAATCTTTCCATGTCTAAATCTCAGTGTTTGAGGGTTACTCCTGGGGCATGAACTCCTTAGCACTTCTGAATTACCCTGAGTCCTAACCAAAGCCACTCTAGCAGCCAGAGAACACCCTGGGTCAGAAAGCTGCAGGAAACCACCTACAGGTATAGGAACTTCCATGTTGGTACTGCCAAGAGGGCCAAGGACATACAAGCAGAACCTGCCAGCAAATGCTACAGCACTGCGAGGTAGGATGCTGACAGGCTTGTCTTGAATCTGCAGGGAAGCAAAACTTAACACCTCAAAATGTGTCTCTTTGGCATGAGGATTATTTTGTGCTGAAAACAATCAAGTCCCATATGACTCAGGAAGAAACTCTGATCTTCCCTATAGCTGCCTTAAAAAAATGTTGATACAGGACCTGACATTGACCAGCTTAAACTGGTTTTGCCTCCTTATATAGGTTGTTTACTAATCAAATCTTGAGTTTTATATATATATATATATATATAGAGAGAGAGAGAGAGAGAGAGAGAGAGAGAGAGAGAGCTGTCAACTAATCAAATCAAAGACAGAACTGCACGTGTGCGAGACAGGAACCCCCTATCTCCCAGATGACCCTGGAACCAAGAATCTCCAGTCTACAGAACTCAAAGAATAGAAATGTCGCCAACAAAGCCTTTTACAAAGAGAGAAGGCCTTCAATAAGGAGAATCTGGATTCCAGCAGCACAAGTAGCTTATGTGGACTAATTCTAGACTTGCCAATCAGCTTCCAAGTTTGAAAATCCCTTAACCCCTTAAATTTCTGCTCCAAACCTTATAATCAGGGAGACAAGTTTAAGCTGTGCCTCCAAAGGCCTGTCAACCACTTAATAAAGCTCTTCCTTTTCTCAAAAGCCTGTGCCATAATATTGGCTTCTATGCACATTGGGCAGGGAGCTCCTGCTCCATAACAGGCCATAACGGGCTCACTGAAATCACTTCTTTGATATGCACTATAACTATCTAGGGCCAGTGTCCTGGTTTTCTCCATCCTAAATCTCCTCAGTGTGCAAAGTCGGAGATGGCTACAGTGGCTGATGGTTTTATGGCAGCAACATCACTTACACACTGATGTAGCAGATGACATTCTTCATCTGCAGCAGTGATACCCACTCTTACTTCTATCCCTCCAGCAAAGCTCCAGTCCTCTTGAGTTAATGGTACCACCAGGTCAAAGTCACCTTTGTCCCAACCCCTAAACAACTGAACCTACAAGGTGAAAGTGTCATAACAGTAGCTGTCATCAGGTAGTCCTAACTGTTAAAAAGAATACTGGGAGTTCCTGTCGTGGCGCAGTGGTTAACGAATCTGACTAGGAACCATGAGGTTGCGGGTTCGATCCCTGCCCTTGCTCAGTGGGTTAACGATCCGGCGTTGCCGTGAGCTGTGGTGTAGGTTGCAGACGCAGCTCGTATCCCGAGTTGCTGTGGCTCTGGCGTAGGCCGGTGGCTACAGCTCCGATTCAACCCCTGGCCTGGGAACCTCCATGTGCCGCGGGAGCGGCCCAAGAAATAGCAACAACAACAACAACAACAACAAAGACAAAAAAAAAAAAAAAAAGAATACTGCACCCAAGTCCTAGCTAACGTCTTTTGATTTTTATAATGCCTAGCTTTTAAGATTCTAGTCCTACTTTGTTCCCCCTCTCTGTTAAAAAAAAAAAAAAAAAATGTAGGAAAAAAACTAACAAACTCATGCTCCAAGTTTATTCTGTAGCTAAACTATGTCTCCCTGGATCTGGGTTCTCTTGCCATTTGTAAAGTGTCAGTAAAGCCCTCAACTCCACAGACCACTGGGTTCTCCCTCCTCTTTGTATACACAGCTAAGTATCCCGAAAGTGTTCCTCCTGATCTGTACTTACAAATATGTGTCCCAGGGAAGAATCCAAAATGAGAACACTATGCTGTCTTCTATCCCTGGGAGCCCTGCTACTGACATTTCAGAGGAACCAAAGGATTGAAGGAAGAAAAGAAAGAGGGTAGGGAATGGAGAATCCTAACATCCATGAATGTGTCTTACTGTACATTCATTTGCATTGGAGTCCATCAGCTTTCTAGCACATTGGGTACCTAAATTGTACACTTATTTGTATGTGTGTTTTACACAGGAAGACTGAGGCAAAAGAATTATTGATATGGCCCTCAATTTTACAAAAGCAAATGAATGGTTAATGAAAATCTACCCACTTGGTGAATTTTCATATCTTATTCTGATGTGGCTGCATGTCTGGATGGCAGGCTGAATTATAAATAGTTGATGCTGTGGCCTGATACAGCAGTGCCTACTGAATTGTTGCCTCCATAAACCTTTAATGTGTTGCGCTGTGGAAGCGAACCAATTAAAAAGTTTTGCCAGTTTGAATCCTTAATATAAAATATCTTCAGCAAGGAGATAAACATCTTTGATGCCTCTGACTGCTTGCTAAGCTAAAACTTTATTCAAACTGTCTTTGTAATTTTTTTTTAAATATATATTCCTGTGATGTTTTGCTCTTATATTTGTACTAATTGAATATTTGGACATCATTAAGCAAGAATGCTTGCTGAACTTTTTTGCTCCCCCTTTTGTAAAATGAAATTTCAGGACAGACTTTTTAATTTGTTCAGGGCCTCTTTTTTGCTAAATTTGTTTGTATCTCTAACTATTCCATTCTGACCTCCCTGGCATCAATGTGAAGAAATGCTCTGAGAAAAAAGCTGATAGTTATGTTTCATGGGAGCCAAAGTTCTCCTTGCAAATTAAAATTACATTCCACTTTGCTGAACACTAAGAAAATCAGCTTTGGAAAATTACCTCAGCCCTAAAGATTGGGCTGCCACTTACCAGTCAAACTCTGTTCCTTTAATGCGCATCTGTGAGCAAACATGCTTGGCTCTGACTCATACTGGACTAAACAAAATCTCATTAATAGACTTGGCCTAAAAAGCACTTGAAAAGACAGCTAATCATGTTCTACATGATAGGAAATGTCACACAAAATCAGAATGGAGGTGAATTTTTGGGCAAGTACTTCCATCAGAGGACTGCACCCTCTCCAAAAAAACAGTTTAGAGTGTGTTAAAGTTGACCTTCCAACTGTGCCCACCACCCAAATTAGATTATTAACAAGCTATTTTTATTTTTTTATTTTTTTTTAATTTTCCCACTGTACAGCAAGGGGGTCAGGTTATCCTTACATGTATACATTGCAATTACAGTTTTTCCCCCACTCTTTCTTCTGTTGCAACATGAGTATCTAGACATAGTTCTCAATGCTATTCATAACAAGCTATTTTTAAAATGAAGACCAGAAGAAAAAAGAAAGAAGGGAAGGTGGCAGCTTGCTTGTGACAGGGAGAAAAGAGGCAGTAAAAATGGTCTGGGCACTGCAATAGCACTGGAGTTACGGATGTAAATGCGGAACTGATTCTGCCCTCCTGGGGCTTGCTGTATAGAGGGAAGGGAGACTGACAAAATGAAAGGAAAACAAAAACGCAATTACAAAATAGTAAAAGTATTGCTTGAATTGGGACTGCAGCAAATAAAGAAGCTCGAAAGTCCACTTAGGGAAGTCAACATCTTACAGAGAATGCAGAGTTGAGTCTCTGAGAATGAGCAACTCAGAAGACAAATGTGGGAAGGACACTGCAGGCTGCAAGAACAGTGTTTGCACATTCAGTTTTGCCAGAGGAGAGGCTCAAGAGAAGAGGTGAGGCTAGACAGGTAACATAGAGCCCCTTCAAGAACGACCTGGAATGCTTTGCAAAGAAATTTGGATTTGGTTCTGCAGTTTGTCCAGAGCCAGTTAAGATTATTGTGTAAGGGAATAATATGATTCTACCTAATTATTAGAAAAATCTGTCTGTTTACAGTACAGAAGAGAGATTTGAGAGGTGTAAGAATATAGTCAAGGTGAACTCTGGGAAGAATAGGATCCCTACCACAAATACAGTGGTATATTTCTTGGGCCATGTCTATTAACACTCCCCAACGAAGGTCTCCAAATTTTATGAGGGGGACAACTGGTCTAAGTTAAGGCTCCCTAAAGGTGCAGCCTAAATATGGGAATAAATTGTAGAATTTAGACTTTCCATCGATTCACCCAAACATTATTTAAGTCAAGTTTTTTGTAAGTTTTGGACAGCTGTGAATCAAAGGTTATACTTCCTGGCACTTTCCTGGCACAGTTTCCTTGAAAGCCCATTAAGGACATGCATATACTCTAACTTCAGTGCCAGGTGACAGATTTAACTCTCCCAGTCATTTGAGACTGTGAGGCAATATGCCTCAACACATTTAAAATGGTGAACTCAGGGTTTAGCTATCCAGGTGTTGCCTTTATCTGATTTCAACTTCTCAAGAATCCCATCGGTCCAATTTGCTTTCCTTGAGTACATTTAGCACTAAAACATGAGGTGATAAAGCTTGGACTAGCACATATCCCTATTTATCTGTGCTGAGAAGATAGGTGAGGAAGAATTCAGAACTTCTGTGTCACTTAAACATGGATATTACATTGGCTAGGTCTTCATTACTAAGGTTATATTGTGGGTCTGTCTAGTAACATAATGCCTAGACATTGGGTAGCTTACATGCAGTAACTGTATAGAAACATAGCCTCAGACAGGTTAATCAGCACGTTATAAAGAAACAAGAGTTGGAATTATTGCCCAGATCTTCCTGAACCTAAAACCTGAGACATTCCATGATGCCATTCCACCATCTTGGAAGTAATGTTCCTTCCTAACTTAGTTTTGGCTTTCATTCAGGAATATAACTGAATTTCATCAAAAATACAGCATGAGCAAAGAATGGATTCAAACTTCTCAGATACATCCCCACACTAAAGTTTCCAAAGATTGGGAACATACCTAGCTTTCTGGTGTTCATATTTTTCATATTTTTCCTCCAAAGTCTCTTTGTTCTTCTTGAGAAGTCAATTCCCATATCACTTTCTTATCTAAAGAAATGGGCTTTATGTGTGTTATGACAGTTAAATATTCCATCTTCTTATAACTAAGTATAAAACCAATAAATAGAAGTATGAATTTTTACAATTTCACATGAGAATGCATCTGCCTTTGGTTTCATCAATTTTTATGCGGTTATTTCTTATCATAAATAGGTTTTGAGCTGTCAGAATGATCCTTTTCTTCACACATTTCCCAAACAAAAATTTTGCACAGAGCTATCTATACCCCCAAGAAGCACGAAAAATACAGGTTTCCTGACAAGGAAGAAAACATGATAATTGATGACTAAGATAGGCTGCCCTTCTCTGGAGGTTTTTAATTACCACCTTTCATTTACATAACACTTGAAGCTCTTCCAAGAGCTTTCAGGTACATTATCACATTTGTTCCTCAGCACAACCCTGCAAGGAGAGAGAGCAAATATTACAATCATCACTTTCAAGAATAAGCCACTAAGAATGAGACAGGTAAAGTGATTTGATGAGGTCACAAAACTTGTTATGGATGGAGCTGGTGCTAGAACTCAGGACACCTAACACACAATCAGATATTCTTTCTACCACATTTTCCATAATCCCACTGGCTAGAAAGATCTGGCATGGCTCCCCTTAAAGACCTAAGGAGCGTGCAGCTGATGGCAAAATTAGTGTTATAGTTTCTTTTATGAGCATCTGTTATCTTTCCATTGGACACTTCAAAAAGCTACAGTTTGAGACAAGGGATTGGGGCTGTGGGCATCCATTCCAGAAAAGCCTGTTGGCTTTGAAGTCATCTCACTCACTTGCTAGCTAAGCATCTGTAAGCCTCATTTTCCTTAGCTATCAAATAAGCATGATAATAGTACCTATCTCATGGAGTTATTGTGAGGATTGGAAGAAATAATGCATTTAAGGCACTTAGCATCATGCCAGGCACATAGTAAGTGCTTAACAAATGGTTGCTGCTATTTTTAGGGTTGTTGTTGTCACATCATTGTCATTATTATTATTACAGATCATGATGAGTGTAATTCTGAACTCTGCGGGTAAGAATCTCCAAATACTGCCAAGATGTCATTGGGGGTTATATTGGCCTGTATTTTTCTGGCCTGGACTCAAATAATGAGGTTTGCAATTTCATTGACTGGGTGTGCTAATTAGAAGCTTTTTAAAGATTTCTCTTGTCCATTGAGGCCACTAAATAATCTCCACATGAGTCAAGCTCTGTAATCACCCCCGTTGTCTCACTGATTGTGCAAGTCAGCAGTTAGAGCCATGATGGAAGATCTATGGTGAAATAGATAGAAAAGAGTCTAAAGACCGGAAATCGAGCTTGTCTGTGGTCTGGTTTATTCTTTCATCACACCCAATACTCAACTTTTATCTACATGATAATTAAATAATAGGACGTTTTCTTAACCAGCATCCTGCCCATTTTTAAATACATCTTTTATTAAATGGTAGAGCTTATAAAATATTCATCAACACAAGCTATTGCAGTTTTTTTCTGCTGACCTAACCTCAGAGCTGCTCAAGTGGAAATTAGATTTTTTTTGTTAACTTGCTGAAACTGTCTGCATTTGCTAGATTTCCTAAGGAGGAGGGAAAAAGTAATTCTGTAGGATTAATAAGGGCAACGCACATTCTTATTCCAAAAAGACACACAAAAGGGGTCAGAAATGCTATTCAGTGAGGATAATTGATATTGTAACACAGAGTTCTGCCTAAGCTCATATTTTGAATAGGTGTACAGGTTCTTTGAATCCCCACTGAGAACAGCTTGTGTGCCTCTTATGTCTTACCTTGAATTAAAGAAGACTTTTAGGGATCTTGTGAAATATAAGATGCTTGTGATGCTAATCAGTAAAAACAGAGATCTGATTATACTTTTTAAAAAAATAAGCAAGAGATTTTGTCACTTTATAGATTTTGCTCCTAACTCAAAAGTAGGAAAACCTATTAATTGTTCTTTATCTGTTCCTTGCTCAACTTACACTTATATTTCCTATTCTTTCCATTCTCTCTTCTTCCCTCAGTACTTTTGCTCCTTTATTTCTCTCCCTTAATTAAAAAGTTCAAGTTTCCAGAAGGTTATCGGTTTGTTATTGAAGGTCTTGCTTGTTATCTTTGTGAAGATTATGAGGCCAGGACCTTGAAGTGCCCTCTCTGTAATCCAGTGTCTTACCTCGGCATCCTGGTTTTGAGGTAATTTTGCTGCAGACACTCAGAGACCTATTTGATGAGAATGTTCATCAAGACACTGAAAATAAACTAAAACACTCAAATTCATCAAGTAAGCCTCTGCAGAAAAGCAGCCCGCCCCCTCCCTGTCACCCTCACATGTGCCCAGTGTCTCAACCAAAGCATGAGACCAAGGGAAGTTTCCTTATTTTAATTAGATGTAAATTTCTTATTAGAAAAAAAAAAAAAAAGAAAGAAAATCTGCTTAGCATTTACATCACTGAAGGGAAGGCGACTTGTAGCCACACAAAAGAACTTAAAACCACCCTCCTTATGTTAATAATTATTGCAATGTTTTCTCGCAGAGATGTGTTTCTTGACCACTCAGACACTACCTTTATGATAATTGAAATTTATGCTATCGATATCAAGACCCTGTGAAATGAAAATGGAATATGGTGTTATCCTATAGTTAAGTTTTCTGTTTGTACTTTAAGGTCCTCGAGTTTACATATCAATAATCAGCTTGAAACTTTTCTATCTCCGAAGTAACCTTAGCAGCAGGAGAGTGTCAGCGTGGTATTTCCACTGACATACTTTCCATTTGATTAGAATATGCTTATCTGAGGTTTGAGGAAAACGGAAGGCATGATAACTGCCATGCGCTCTTGGTAAAGCTTTACTTTCCCATTTCCATCTCCGATTCTCATGTCACTATCTCTCTCCCCTTTGGAAACTTTAGAAATGGAGAATCCATGTCAGTGGTTTCCACTCAGCAAGCTCCAAGCTTTTCAGAAAGCTTTGGACTTATTACACGGGTTGAAAAATCCAGATGCCCTCCAAGAATTAGCTCAGTTTTGTCACCATAAGCCACCTAAAGCAATAAGCCTGCAGTGTATAAATCCTCCAGGTTTCTGAGGGAGCTGAGGAGATAACCCCACTTTTTTATTTTTCTATTGAAGTAGAGTCGATTTACAATGTTGTGTTATTTTCAGGTGTACAGCAAAGTGATTCAGTTATACATATACATATACACCTGCTTTTTCAGATTCTTTTCCCATATAGGTTATTGCAGAATATTGAGTATAGTTCGCTGTGCTATACAGTAGGTCCTTGTTGGTTATCTATTTTACACATAGTAGTGTGTATATGTTAATTCCAAACTTCTGAATAGCCTAGAAGCCAGTGGGCCTGTCCTGCTCTTTCAGACCAGGACACATCCATCTGGTCAGACAATGTTTTGAGACTTAACCCAAGGCTCAGGGCCATTGACCATGATGCTCAAGATGAGGGTCTATCATCCTGTCCACCACCAAATATTAAGGAGAATACTCTGACTGGAAACATAAATGGAACAATGATAAGGAAAGAGTTGGGGCTATCTGCTTCTTTTTTTCTTCTATATTCAATAATTAGGCTTCTCCTAATCCCACTTTTTTTTTTAAGTTATGGTATCAGTCTTTCACCATGGAGCTGACCATGTCACTGATTTGGAATTCTATTTACTATATTTTCTATAGTATTTACTAAACTACTGTTCTTATACTTCTTATACGGTATTTCTAAATTCTTGAAGTGCCTAAAAATCAATGTGCATGTTGGTTGTATTTATTTTCTAAAATGCTAATATTAAATCAAGAAGGGTCTGATAATCTATGTCATCTCAAAACCACTGAAATCAGGTTCTTCCTCTGGGTAACTTCAAAGTTGTCTAGATCCACACCCCAAATTATGCTTACCTCCCAGGTTTTTTAAAGCCCTCCAGGCTTCTATGATGAAGTCACTCAACCACTCCATAAATTCATTCTCATTTTTGGACTCTTTGGCTAACTCAGCTCCCCTTACCCCTCATATCTTAACAAATACAGGCCATCCTTACATCCCAATAATGAAACCTGAGCTCTTGCCTCACTTCCTTTAGCAACAATCTCCACCACCTGCTTGTTCCATGGTCCCTGTAAGCCAACAAATGCACCTCATCTCTGCTGAGTATCCACTGTGAGTCCAGTGTTCTACCATGTGTTTCCGGGAACAGAAAAAAAGGAGACGTTATTGAAGTTTGCAATGTTTACATTTATTTTTGATGTTTCTCATGTATTCACTTTGAATCAATGTGGCAGAGGGTATTATAATCTCTATAGCACTATATCCTCCTAAGAACGTAAATCTTATCCCTGAATTTTTGTTTATTACCAAATATTCATGGTATCTCAAGCTACTGGTTTTGGGGGCACTCACCATTAGCTACATTATAGCCACAGCAGCCCTCACTAACCTTGGCTTTGGTTCTCTCCTCTTACATGCTAATGACTATCGCCTCTTCCTTAGTTTTACCCTTGGAGGTCTATTGGATTTTCAGGACCTACACTGGCCATTTTACCTTGGGCAGCCATGGTTATGAGGCTACTCATTGTTTCATGAGCAGATTGGTGGAGGGAGATCAGTGTAGGAGTTAAAAATACAGATGTAATATCACAGAGACTTTGAGTAGTATTTAATTTCTCTGAACTTCAGTTTCACTTGTAAAATGAAGATAATAATAATATTTACCATTAATGTTATATGAGGATTAAATAAGAAAATTATGTAATTATCTGATCACATTTTCTGTTATACTAAGTATTCCATAATCTGTAGCAATTATTAACTATTGTTATAAGGTGACATACCAAAAGACAGACAGCAAGTGGGTGATGTAATTCTAAGCCACTGGCTTGCCCCACTTCATTTTTAGAGCTGACCTACTGGTGTGGATCTGTTTGTCCAAAGCAGAAATGTCTCTGGAGTTAGTTGATGCAAACTGTTACATTTAGAGTGGATAAGCAATGAGGTCCTACTACACAGCACAGGGAACTACATTCAATCTCTTGTGATAGACTATGATGGAAGATAACATGAGAGAAAGAATATATATATGTATGTACGTATGTATGTATGTATGTATGTATGACTGGGTAACTTTGCTGCACAACAGAAATTGACACAACATTGTAAGTAAACTGTAATTTAAAAAAAAAATTTTTTTAAAGAAATCTCTCCATCCTGAAGCTCTCTCATCACCAAGGCACAACAGGGACTTTGAAAGGCCAACATAGGTCTCCCTTCCCTTTGCCAGGAAAAAAGCTGTCATGGGAGAGATGAATTAAACTTATCTTATATAGGTTATACTGAGGAGAACTTGGATCTATTGGAGGAAACAAAAAATGACTCAAGAAAAAATGTTCTAATCACCTGCACTATATGACAATAAACAGACCATTGCATAAGATGAAGAGTTCTCTTTCACCGAAGATGTTCAAACTAGGATAGATGCTGTAAAGGGTTAAGAAATGACAGCCTAGTCTTTACGTTTCTTTCCAACACCGAGATTCTAAAGATCAGGAAACAAGACAGCCTCTCAGAGTTTATTCATTCATTCAACACTAACTATCAAAGAATACAGCATGACTCCAATTTGTGGTTTGATTTGGAGATGTCAAAAGCACTTTTTTAAAACTACTGTAGAGGAGAAACCATGAAGAGAGTTCCTGTCTCAAGCACAAGAAATTAAACCATGATTTATATAGTCTTAAAGATCAAAGAAGCTTTTCTCTGGATGGCCAAAAAATTAAAATCTAGGAAGTTCATTGTTGATTTATTTATTTCTAAAGTTACTGATGATAAGTCCAGTTCAGTTTATGAACTATAATATTTTCTACATTGGCTTTCTTTTATACTTTCCTTTGCAAAATTTGATATCTCTACAAATCGTTAGGTGGGTAAAGACAGCTTCCTTGGTAAAACAGTCTAACAAGGGAATTCATATATTTTTACATTGTATAGCAAGAAATAGAAAAAACTATGATTTATAAAAGAGAAATAGCTCAACTTAATCCTACATGGACACTTCTTAGTTAACTGGTCAACAACCCAATAATCCTTTTTGTTTAGTTTGCTGGGTCTGAAACAGAGCTTCCACAACAGAATAAAAAATAATTTTTATCACATTTTCCAAAAATAAAGTACTTTTAGGGCTAAAAGATTTACATTGTATTTTTCTTTCATGGAAAGCTGATTTCATTATTCAAAGGACAATCAGATATCTAATTTCATATCTTATTTTTTTCAAAGAAGGGGCTTTTCCAAACTAAGAATACATTGACAAATGAATAAAGAAGATGTGATATATATACACAGTGGAATATCACTCAGCCATAAAAAAGAATGAAATAATGTCATTTGCAGCAACATGGATGGACCTAGAGATATTAAGTCAGACAGAGAATGACATATATGATGTCATATCACTTACAAATGGAAACTTAAGAAAAGATATAAATTAACTTATTTATTAAACAGAAATATACTCACAAACAAATTTATGGTTACCAAAGGGGATGGGTGGGGATAAATTAGGAGTTTGGGGTTAACATATACACACGACTATACATAAAGTAGATAAACAACAATAACTTACTGTATAGCACAGGGAACTCTATTCAATATCTTATAATAACCTATAATGGAAAATAATATGAAAAAAATATATATACATATATACATGCATATATATGTATGTTTATATATATAAAACTGAACCACTACACCCAAAACTAACACAACATTGTAAACTAACTATACTTCAATTTTTAAAATGCTTCAAACAAACAAAAACAAAGAAGGAGCTTGTGGCTGAGGCTTGTCACTGTATTTGGAGATCCCTCACTCCTTCTTCCATAGATACTAGAATCTCTGAACTTTATCTGAATTGTTGAACACCAAGGATGAGATGCACTTCCCAGCCTTCCTTGCAGCTGGCGTGACCATGTGGCCAATTCTGTCTACTAGGATGTGAGAGGAAATGACGTGTTCAACTTCCAACTTGGGACTTGAAGGAAAGGGTCGTGCCTATCTACTGCCCTTCTCCTTTTGCCACTGACTAGAGTGCCAGGAGCTCAAGCAGCCACCTTGGACTATAAAATACAAGTCATGAGTAAGGAGAGCAGATTGTTGAGGAGGAAATGTTTGCCTTCTACTCTTCTAGGTTCTTCTGGCTTGTCTAAGAATTAAATTGACACAAGACAGATTAACAGGAGAAAAATCAAAGTTTAATAGCATGTACACACTGGAGAGACCCAGGAGAACAAAGTAACTCACCAAAATGGTCAAAGCTATCACCTTAAATACCAATTTCGGCCAAAGAAAAAAGAAGATGTTGGGGAACTCAATTCCTCACACTCCCCAGGTCTTTATTCAAACACCACTTTTCCGAAGTTCCCATTGTAGCTCAGAGGTAATGAGCCTGACTAGTATCCATGAGGATGCAAGTTCGATTCCTGGCCTCACTCAGTGGCTTAAGGATCCAGTGTTGCCGTGAACCATGGTCTAGGTCACAGGTGTGGCTTGGATCCCTTGCTGTTATGGCTGTAGCTCTGATTTGACCCCTAGGCCAAAGCTGTAGCTCTGATTTGACCCCTAGCCAAGGAACTTCCATATGCTGTACCTATGGCCGTAAGAAGCAAACACACACACACACACACACACACACACACACACACACACACACACACACACACAACAGCAACAAAAAAAACACCTTTCCAGTGAGAAAGTCTCTGACCACCTTCTCTAGAATTTCAACAGCACTCTAGAATTTCACTCCTCCCAAACCTTCCTATCCCTATCCTTGTTTAACTGTCCCCCTCAGCACTTATCACTATACGGGCTATTAAATGTGATACTTTCCATCATGTTCAACTGCCTGGTTGCTCCATGAGGACAGGGATTTCCTCTGTTTGATTCACTGCTGTGACTCAAGGTCTAGAACAAAGTAGGTGCCTAATATAGATCTTTGTTGAAAGAAAAGATAGAAAGGGCTCAGATCCCTGACTTTATGAAGCAGCCACACCACCTTAAGCTCAGAGAAAATTAAACCAGTAATTTAAGTCATTATTACGTTCTTCCTTTCTTAGAGCAGTCCACCTAATACTCAACTAAAACAGAGATAGTGATTCTCTCTTCAGCAGAGGTGAAACAGTGCCCCAATCCGACATCATCCTCAACTTTGGGGAGGGGGGGCGCTCTTCCAAAGGGGGATAAACTAATGAGCTAAGACAGACAGGGCCCTCCTTTCATGGAGTTTACATTTAAACCAGGAGGAAGGCATTAATCACAGAATCACACCAACAAAGAACAAGTTACAAGTGAGTGAGACAAAAGAGAGGTGACAATGAGAACAAATATAGGGAAGATTTGACCTGATTGGGGAGCCGTGAGGAAAAGATATGGAGAGGGCGGATATGTGCAAGGTAAGGATGTCTTTCTTTGGGAAGGAAGAGAGAGAACAATCTTCCAGGCAGAGGGAATAGGCTATGCCAAGTCCCTGGGGTTGGAGGAAGTATGGCAAACATGAGAGACTGAGGGAAGCCTGTTGGCTGGAACAGACTGTAGGGGAGGAGCAGGTGCTGCCTCAAGGAGCCCAGAGACAGGAGTTCAGGGGTTTTGACTTTTTATCGGGAACACTGGAAGCCCACTAACACATGCTTTAGACAAGACAGCGGGAGACCAATAAATGCCTCCTGACCTTCAGAAATATCTCTGGAACTTTTGTGCTTCTCTTCAACAGAGTCACTCCCCAACCTCCCCTAAGATGAGAAAAGACTGGAAACCCTCAAAATGGGAGTTCTGCTCCTGCTTCAGCTCTTTCACTTGGCGCCTCACAAATTAGTTGCAAGAACTTGCCCTGGAGACAACCGGATGTAAATGCAGACAATGTGGAATTGTAATAACATAAACATTATGAAACAATGCAAACCAGTTGGGCCCCCCGTGGAGAAATAATCCCCATGCTCCTTTCTGAATTGTCTTTATGGAAATTTCATAAAATTTGCCATTATTAAAACTGAGTAGCAATTATTTCTTTCTTTGGTTCATCAGTTGTGGGAGGAAAATTAATTGCAGTTCTCCTTCTTTACTGGAGTTCATCAGATAGAAATGAGGCAACAAGGATTGACAGGACCGGGGCCTCCGTTGATGGAAAGAAGGCAGGAGAGCCTGTGGGATGTTATCACAGATGTGGCTTTAGAGGTGGGAGCGGTTAAGAGAGTAGTCGTGGCAGATGCGGCCGCGCTAACAAGTGTGCTCAGGAAGCCGAAGTCATTACGGTGTGTTGACATAACATTTGCCAGCTTCACAGGGGCCATCATTGTAAATTAGATTTAATATTGATCAGGCCGTTCACAATCAGGGCCAGGAGAAAATTGGACACAGGGTTCTTAGTCAAAATTGGCTCTTAAGATTCTGCTTTCTAATTACCAAGGAAGAACAGAAATCCGGGGCCTGTCTGGCTGACCCAGCATGGCAATAACTGCTCTCCTGTTCCCTGAGGGCAATGCGGAAGTGATAGCAATTTCCAGTGTCTTTCCATTTTCTCTCCCAGGCCAGTTCCACTGTGCAGCAGCGGAGGAGAGAGAAAAGGTGAGAGGTGAGCTGTGGCAAAGGGGGCAGGGGGTTCTAGGGTACAGATGGTTGCATTTCTCTTCTCAGCCATCACTCCAGAAAGCCAAGACACTTTTTAAAGAAATTTGGATTTCCATTAGTCTAGTTTTGAAAATAAGCCATATTTTTAAAGTTTACTAGGGGCTGGGAGTTTGGAAAAACTGCCAGTAAAATCTCCCACCACCACTGGCCTAGCTTGTTCCTTTGTGGCAGCATGATTGACAAGCCTGGGTTTGAATCCTGACCTTGGCACTCTGCACTATCTGACCTTGGGCAGATGACTTGACATCTCGGAACTTCTGTTTCTTCTTCTATAAAATAGAAATCATGATACTACCTACCTACCTCAAGGGGCTGCTATGAAGACTAAATGGGACAATGCATTTGTCAGGCGTTCAGCTAACATTAGCTATATTTTTCAGTACTTTCATTATTATATGCTTATTGGTGCCCTTAACATGATATGGTTTGTTCTACTTAACAAGACTATTAATACTAACATAACAATAGAAAAATGACACCTAGTTTTGTCCTTTAACAACAATAACTGCCTAAGACAACTCTAAGGCAAGTAACAGGAAGCAGAAGCAGCCCCCAGGCCATTTTTGACATCTGTGCTTCCCTCTACCAACTCCAGCTCCAATTCAGAGGCTCTCAGAATCCTTGAACTTGAAGTTTCCCTTTTTATAGCTTTCCCCTGTGTGGTAGACATGATAATTCTCAAGGCTTATCCTTACCTTTCATGGACTTTCCAGGTGGAGAACTTACTGGAATAAGAGATCACACACATCCCATTTATCTTTGGATCTCTTGACACTTTACAGCGAACCTGGCCCATAAAAGCAGGGCCAGACTAGGGGAAAGCAATGGAGTTTCCTTGGGCATAAAATATAAGGTTGCAATCAATCTCAGGCACAAGCTCTATACTTTCATGATCCTGAGAGTGAGCGCTTCCTTAAACTTTGTGCCTTAGGAGCCTCACTTGCATCACCAGGGTACTGGCTCTGCTCAGAAGAGGTGCTTAATCAAGATGACCTGAATAGATGAATGATAAGAAAAGGATCTCCCAATGGTTCTATAATCCAAACTCCCACCCCTGAACCCCAGATGCTTTTGGTCCTTTGCAGGCCTGGATATACATGGGAAGAGAAGATTTTGAGACAAGAAAATTTTTACGAGTCCACTCTATCAAAAATAAATGCAAAAATACCCATTTTAAAAAATCTAAACAGCAGTCCCAGGCTTATCTCAGCTGCAAAGAGTTCTTCCTCTAAGTTTCATGGAGTTACTGGTTTTCAGAATGAATTACAAAACTCAAGTCCAGCCAGAAACATCTGCTGCCCTTCACTAAAAGGCTAACCAAGGAATTGAAAGGAAACGGGTCCCAGGGGCCTTAGCTCCCCATTTATTAATTTACAAAAGCTGCTTCCTCCTGCTCCAATGAACAATTTCCAGGAAGAGTCAAGCAGGTATAAAATCTCTGTGGGATTTTACTCTCTGTCCCCCAGGACTATTTCTTGCATAACCAACACTTTTTCTTAGGAAGAAAATATTATTTCCCTTTGACTGTAACTCTTCATTCAATTCCAGTCTCTGCCTTCAACTCCAAGAGTGTTCTTCCCTTGAAGCCATAGGACCCTCATCCATCCTTACTGTTTCTCATTTCAGTGAGTTCATCTACTCTTGGACACCAAACTGCAGCTGTGGAATTTGTTTATGGAGTAAGACCACATACTAAAAATGTTCAAAATTTTATCATAAGCACAATGCACATGATAAAATATGTATATATGAAAAAGCATCCAGATGATGATAAACCACTAAAATCTCAACCATGTGTTGTGCATTTACTATGTGCCAAACTTTTCACTTTATCCTGCTACTAATTACCTCCGTTTTCTCTCCTATAAAATGTGCCATGTGAACTAATTTAAGTTACCTCACTTAAATTTGAAGGCATCTATTGAAGGGCCACTCGGGTTGCTAAAGCTCTGAAGAGCCCAGAGCATGACTTAGTTATGCCCTGGAGTGGACATCTGTCATTTTTTCCTACCCAGCATCTACTCCCCTGTTTGTGAAAACACTTCCCCAATTTTCTTTTAGACCACCTCTCCTCCTCTCTCAGGGTGGGACTGACACTTTTGGTTTCAGAGATGGGAAGGGGTCATAGATCTGGCCGATCCAAATGGTGCCCATCTCAACCCCTGTGATTGCCCAGGTATGGACATGCAGTGAAAGCCAGAGGGATGGAATGCAGACCCAGACCATTAGCTGGAGAAGTGATTCCTTCTCTGCACAGGATAGCCATCAGCTGGTCACTTTGTTTCCATGCAGGAAGACCCTGCCTGTAGAAAACAGACCTGGAGCTGGGGTAGAAAGACTCTCCAAACACCTTATGTGCACTTCTGGAGCCACCTATGCGAAAGGCTGGACTTTGAAGTTGCATAAACAATTTGTTTTCACTTAAGCCAATATAGGATATATGAGACAGTCATTCACAACAGTCTGAAGCAATGATTTCAATCAACTGGAGAGCAGTGATTTTCATAGTAATATAACAACTTGGCCCAGACCAGTACTGCCACTGTCTTCACAATCAGATCTGCCAGGCATGCAACCAAATGATTAGTCCAAACTGACCTCAAAACAGGCTATTGCTGCAAGTATCTCCATTCATTATCCCTACAGATGGGTAGATCCCATCCCCATTCAGAGAGAGAAATGTAGTGCAGAGAATGTCAGGTTTTTGACAATTTGCTTCTGATGGAACTGACTTGCTTTTGAGAAACCAAGTTTGTTGTCCTCCAGTTAAATACTTGAGTGGTAAGAGTGAGGGGTGTTTTATTTTGCACTCTGGAATGGTGGAGATTAGGTGAGCTGCACCTTCACACCCAGAAGCTGCAGGGGCTAATGAAGGCTGAAATGAGCCAGGAGTTGGCATGCTGGGCAAGGGGAAATGGATGAACCTGGGAGAGAGGCTGCTGCAGGGAGTCTCTCACAGGCAGCCACCTCTAATTGTATGAGCAATAATGCTGACACGGTGGGGGGCTGGAGGCTTGGCAGAAGTTGGATGTTGCCTAAATGAGACCACACCGAGTTTTTAAACTTCTCTCTTGGTCACTAAGACCTGACTGGCCTAAAGACAGAGGCATTTACATAAATCCTCAGCCCATAACGCAGATTCCATGAGGAAGTTCTGGAAAAACCAGGATAGCTAAGAGCACAGTAGCACTATTAAAGGACCTGGAGACAGACATAGCTCAGCCTTCTCTCAGTGTTTTCCAGACTCCTGGGTTCTATTTAGGTCTTTCTCGAAATGTACACCTTTTCTTTCTCTTTGCTTCTTCAAATGGAGGTATCTCCTGTGAACAGTGCTAGAGAGAGGCAATGCTGGACCAAGTAACACATTTTTAATGATGTGAAACAAAGCTTTAATCACCATAGTTATTTACAAAATAATGTCTTCATTGCATTTGGTTTAATAGCACTTTGTCCACAGCTTTCATCAAAACAACTACCCATCTGACTTACTGGAAGATTATATTAAATGTCAGAAGAGCTCCCTAGACTCATAAAGTGGTTCCTCGCCCATCAGGATTTTAATTTTGGATGGGGAAATAATAAATACAATAATTATTGAACACTGTGACATTAACTGGTAAAGATACCCAGTTCCCTTGAATTATCAATTTCACATTGGCATAAAAAATAGATCAGTGACAATTTAATCCCACATCTGGTGACCTTTAAGTAATGTTGTAACACTTCACAGTTTTGTCATTAGAATGTCATCAGTCTTCTCTCTGAAAGAAATGATACCTAAATGCTTCATTTTAGAACTGTCTCCAAAGCTTGCTAATGTTTAATTTTTCTTAACAAATCTGGAGGAGCATAAAAGACCCAAACCGGGCAACTTTATCAAAAGCAATTTTTAATCTAGCTCCATTGTAATTTACCATATAAAAGAGATTAGGTAATCAAAAAGCCGTAGAACCACGATACACATTGTGTTCACGGGGAGATGATCCCAGCCATTCCCTCCTGGTGGGTAAGTATATTGGTGCCAGCGCTGGGGCTGTCAACTGGCTGAATCCATCAAGATTTCAAAAGCTCATCCTTTTCTCCTCAGCAGTTGTACTTCTAGACTCCTAATCTACAGAAATATTTATACATAGGCCAAAAGGCTGTCCATTACAGCACTGTTATTAATATCAATTACATTCAAAGGCAATGCTTAATTGGTATACCTGCATAATGGTCTATGACTCAGTCACTAAAAACCAATGAGCTACCAGACACACTGACCTTGTAAGTTCCTTGAGCTCTGTTAGCTCCACATCTGACCTCTCAGGAAATCTTCTTGGACTCATTTCAAACTATGACCAGAATCCAATCACGTCTCACCACTTCCCATTCTACCACCCTGATTCAAACCACCACCGTCTCTCCTCTAAATGACTGCAGTAGCCTCCTAAGAGCCTCCTCCATTTCCACCTTTTCCCCACCTTTTCTGAACACAGCGGCCAAAGTGATCTTTTCAAATGCGACTCAGATCAGGTCTCTTTCTGATATCAAAACCTTACAGCAACTTCTCATTCTATTCAACATAAAACCAAAGTCCTCACAATGGCATGAGGCCCTACCTGAGGAACTCATTCCCTCCACCCCAACAATTACCTCTCTGACTTCATATTCCTCCAACCCTCACTCTGCTTTAGCCTGACTGAATTTCTCGATTCTTCCATCGGGCAAAGTCCTCAGGGCCTTCACACAGGCTGTAACCTCTGCCTGGAACACTCTTCCTCAGATAACCACAGGCTTACTCCCTCTCCTTCTTCAAATTTTTGTTCAAATACCACTTTCTCAATAAGGTCCACCCTGCTCATCTTGTGTAAAATTGCAAAGCGACATCCCCTGGCACTTCTAATCCCACTTTCCTCACTGTTCTTTCTCTTTTCTCCATAGCACTTATCTTTTAATCTACCACATAACTTACTTATCTGTTGTATCAGTTGCTTACCGTCGACCTACCCCTCCCCACTACTATGCAGACATCAAAAGGGCAAGGATCTTGGAGTTCCTGTCGTGACTCAGCAGTTAACAAACCCAACTAGCATCCATGAGGACGCGGGTTAGATCCCTGGCCTCACTCAGTGGGTTAAGGATCCGGCGTTGCCGTGGCTGTGGTGTAGGCCAGCAGCTACAGCTCCAGTTGGACCCCTAGCCTGGGAACCTCCATATGCCGTGGCTGCAGCCTAAAAATGACCAAAAAGGGGGGGAGGAGGGGGCAAGGATATTTGTCTGTTTTGCTCAATGATGTATACCAAGAGCCTGAAACAGTACCTGGCACACAGTAGATGCTCAATAAATATTTGATGAACAAATCAATGGACATAATAAAACAATGTCCATAATTTTTAAAATGATTTACCAAGCATGGATCTCCCGATTAGCAATAAACTAAGCACATTACATATATGTCTTTTAAACCTTACATCGATTCTATAGAAAGTAGGAGGGGCAGGAGAAGGAGAAAGGTATTACAATTCCCATTCTGTAGCTAAAGAAAACTGAACACCAGGAGGTTAATAACCCACCAAGGTAACATTCTAACAAGCAGCAGAATGAATGAGGGAAAAGAAAGGAGATTTGAATGCAAGTCTGTCCACCTGCTAAATGAGAGATCCTAACCACTTTGCCCTCTTGCTTCTCCAAACGCAGCCTAACCAGTTAAAAAGCTACGTATTCACTCAACCTCCATCCGTTTGTAGATTTCCACAATACCTACTATTTAGATGGACGTCACTAAATTGAACATGCTTTAACTTTGTGTACATAAAAATTAACTGTGGTCCTGGGTAAGATGATGGATGAGGTCATAAGTCTCTAAGTTTCCTTCAAGCTTTGTGACTTTATCAATATTAAGTTGCAAATCATGCTTTGCTTCTGGGAGTAGTGTTTTGGTTTGTTTATTTTTGCTTTGAGGGACTGTATCTCTCCCTCTTGCCCAACTATTAGCTTTAGTCATAAACAGCAATCAGTGGAACATGAGAGGTTTTTTTATGAGATAGTTAATTCCAATGTGGTATTCTTTGGTATTTCAGAAAATTTTTAATGTCAGCAAAATTTGCTTTTGTATCTGCAAATATGGTTTTGTTCTAGATGCTCCTGTTTTATGAGTGAGATTAATTTTATTTAGGACACTGCTAAAATTTTTAACTTAGTGTTACATGTCAACAAAAATTTCTCTCCAGTAAACTAAATGATTTATGATTTAAAAAAAAAAAAGTTGAAGTATCTATAATATAGGTGGCAAAATTAAATTGGATGTCTTAAGGAGAAAATATCCTCACTGCTTTATTAGAATTTTTCTAGGATCAGTGACGTTACTGTTAATCCCACAATTCTCAATACTCATTTAGAGACATCCCTGCATGGGTAATAAAGCAGATTCTGTGGGTGCCCCACTCATACCCTTCTGAGCCAATTCACTTCCAACATACAGCCTGATTTCTAATGGCCAGCATCCCCATCCTTTGCCTGAGAAGTTTCTTTGGCCTCCTAAGCTTCTTCTGTCCAAGCACACAGGCCAGAATGTCAGAAATTCATCCCTCTGGAAACAGTCCTCAATTGCTAGGGATTAGTACATAAAGACTCTAGCGGTTTTACTCCATAGGATGATTCTGGGGTACCTCTCCTCCACTGGCTCCCAGTATGGTCCAATGAAACGCCAGTGGTAACCTACCTGACAATATCTTCTTGATTAGTGCCTCCCTTTTCCTATGTTAATTCTCCACTCACTTAGAATTTTCAATTCTAACTACCATTTCCTGGGATCATCTCCCAAGTGCTTATAACACGATCTGCTTCTGGGGAAACCCAGATGAAGACAACTGCCTTCATTTGGGACTGAGCTGTAGGTCTAGGGAATAATAATAATATATTCCTTCTTTTTTCAGCATTTATTGAGTATCTACCATGTTCCAAGCATTGTTTTTGTCAGTGGGAATCCAGCAGAGATCGAATAAACAAACATCTCTGTCCTCGTGGAGTTTACATTCTTATGGGGGAAAATAAAAAACAAAATAAAAATATATTGTCAGCCAGATTATGATAAGTACTAGGGAGGAAAACAAAGCCAAGGAGTGGAATAGGGAGTGCCAGCAGTTGAGGTATGCAATGGGTAGGCAGCGGAGGCCGGATCAGAGGGTAAAATGTGAACAAAGACCTGAAGGGGGTGGGGAGCAAGCCAGGGAGGAAGAAACAGGTACAGAAGGGGCCAGGCCTGGAATGTTCCAGAACCAGCAGGGCCACTGGGGCTGGAGCAGAGTGGAAGGGAGAAGGTGACAGGAGATGAATCGTTTCTGTTATTGTCAATCTTTGCTGTCAGTACTACTGTTTAGTGGTTTCTTTTGTTTCCACATTTTGTGATGAAAATTACAGAGGCTGAAAGATTTTTACAGTATCCATAGACTCGCCACCTGAATTCTACCATTTTGCTGTATTTGCTTTTCCACACGTCTATCTCCAAGCCATCTTTCTAATGCATGTCAAAGTAAATTGTAGGCATTTCAAAAACACAGTCATTATACAGATGTTTCTAAACCCGACAAAAGCCTTGCAAGGTGGATGGTATATCCCCATTTTAAAGATGAGGAACCTGAGACTCAGAGAGGATGAATATCTGAGCTAAGGCAGTAACAAAGGCACTGGCTGAGTGGGGATTTTTGTTCAGGTCTGCTCAACGCCAATGCTCACATTCTTTCCACTATGAACATACTTGTTGCTTTTGGCCAACAGATTAATGATGAAGAACAGACAAGCCATTGGTAAGTAGTTCTGCTCTTCCCTGAAGGAAGCTGTTTCCGTTCCCATTTCCTCTGCATCGGAAAGGTGGAGATCCAATGATGTGCTGGTAAATGGTTACCAATCAGCTTTGTGGGGATGGAAATGAAAGAAGGGAGAAGCCCCAGTTTGCAACATTTGCCAATTCCTACCATGGCCAACTTCAAGCCACCAACCCAGTATCAGTGTGAAAGCTCTAACGAGCTGGTACCACCTGGTTCCAGCAGAGCATTGCAGATTTTCAGTCACACTGTGGAAAAGTACCACAGGCTCTTAGAACCAGCATCAAAGCCCAGTGCCACCTGTACCCGTGCTCAGTAAATATGAGTGGTGGTGCTGAAGATAAAGATCTTTACCTTTCCGCCCATGCCCACATCCAACATCACACATCACACACACACACCTTTTCTTCCCAGGGTGGACGATAGCATATTTGAATAACAAAGATAGGACACTATATATATAACACATTGTATAAAACAGACTTCTCCACATAAAGTAACTAAACCCCTTTCTCCATTTAATTTCTAGCTCTTGTCCATGTTTTTCCTCTCCATTTCTACTGCTCCTTGCACTGCTGACTATGATTTTCTTTGGTAAAAACACTCATAGTGTGCCTGATACCAGAGAATACCATGTTTTACATGGGCTGAAGTTATAAATCACATAAAAAAGAAACAATCTGCCCCAAGAAGCTTGCCTTTTCTCCTCCTTCTTGAGCTCTCCTCTTTGGCTGAAACATTCACTCATCTTCAAAGCATTTCCCAGGGCTGCCCCGGACTAGGTTCTGCCTGTTTCTTTTCATCATGCCATCATGTCACCTAAAATCCTGGTTCTTTTATCTCCCTGCTGCCCCTCCTCCTGACTGTTCTCTTCCTTCTTCACCTAAATTTCCCTCTGCTTCCTTTTCCCGGGGGCCTCACAAACCTAAAATAACATCCCTGATCCCATCACCTAAAGCCCCCTGTTTTCCACAGCTGGCTGAGGCTGTTTGCACCAACTTTGGTGGGTCAGCTCAGCTTTACAGACAGGCCTGTCCTCCTTCCTCCCCGCCGCAACGTCCCATCTCACTCCAAATCCCACCCCCTGCCATACTCTTGCCCCATGCAGGCCACATCCCCAGCAGTCTGTAGTGCAAATAACAATCATTGCTAGCAGAATCTGCATGAACAAAATCTGACACTTAACGACTTCAAAGCATTTTTATAGTACGGCAAATCCCATTACCATGCAACAAAGAACAGCTAATTGTTAAGAATTAATAATGAGAAATAAGTATAGATAATGGTTTAGCTGACACTGTCATATTTTAATACACTATGTTCTGAAATATTTGCTCCTTTGGGTTGTGAATGTGCTATTTTTGTCACTAATAGGCCTATAGAACGCTGGTGGAAATGAGAAGTTTCCTCAAAGAAAGTTATGCATTCTGAGATTTCTGTGATAAGGGGAAGGGGTCAATGTGCCTGTAGTTTCTCTGCTTCATTAAAATTCTGCTTCCGTACTGCATAATGTGAGTAATATTAATTTTCTAAACATTCGTGTACAGCAGCTGCTAACTAATTTCCATAACAGTGTTCCTGTTCTACAGACATTATAAAAAGGGGAAAGGAGATGACTGCTGACTGTCTGCCAAAAAGAAAGGCTCATCCTAACTCACTTCTGAACCATTCCTGACCAAAAAAGAAGGCCACATTAGGAATGCCAACACCCCACTCACAAGAATGTCTGGGAGGGAACAAGCTGCTTGGGACCCAGGGCTGACACACCTGAATAAGCTATGGGGTCACTCTCAGGGTTACATTCTTCCCCTACACACCTTCGAAATGGCCAGTTCATGTAACATAGAATGGAGAATAATCCAGGCAGCACTGTAGCCCTGGTCAAAATGAGCACTAGCTGTTTCCCTTCCCCTCATGGTCTGGGCCACTGACTGCTCAGTGGGACAAGCTGCAGTTACAGCCACCCAAGCTGTTTGGGGGAAAGCATTGTAGCTGGTGCATATGTACCCCTTGCTTTCAGGGTCTTGCCCTCAGGACATCCTCCACCCAACCCCCTCCAGAAAACAGTGGGATATCCAGGCTTACGGTCAGAATATAATTCTAAGTGTTCTATTTATACACATTCTCAGACTGGAGTTCTGTTTTCTGCCAAGATGAACTAGTATCATGAACTTAAATAATTAAATCTCCCTTTACTCTCTCCAGCAGTCCTGTCTTGTCAGAGGTACCATCCAATGTTGCATTCATTCACCTCTGCAACCCGTCTTTACCTTCATACTCTAGCCCCAGCTTTTCTCTCTAATCCTACCTTCCACTTCTCCAAGTGCCCAGCAACCCCACCACACTGGTCTACTTGACCATTCCCCCAAATAAATCATGTCAAGTCACTCCTCTAAGCCTTTTCTCAAGCTCTCATCTCTGGTAGTTAGCCCACTCCCTTCAATCCCAGCAAAACTTGACTCTTCATCTTTTTCTAACCACATAAAGTTAGTCACCTCCATTTTCAAACTTTCCTCTGTTTTTGTCTACACCCACCAACTTAGCACTTATTGTGATGTTGGTTGGTCAGTGGACTGTTTGGTTGGTCATTTATATTCAGATCCATTTCCTTTGCATCTCTGTGACCCATAGAATACAGGAGCCTGAGTTTTACCCATCTTTTTATACCCTGTGCTCGAACTCATAGGCACTAAACAAATCCTTGTTGAATGGAATTTACCCTCAAAATGAGCCTACACAAGCTATGTAAAAGTAGGTGACCATACATTTTGTCAAGTCATATACATGCAAAATTAGAGCCAGCTCAGATAAAACTAGGGAACCTTTGCTCCTATTCTGTAGGTCTCCCATCCAAAAAATGGCTACTGCTTACTGATCAATTACCATCCATACAGATTAACAAGTGAGGGTGCTCCCAAGAAAGAGAACCAACAGAGTATGTGTATATATATCTCTGAAAAGAGATTGATGATAGGGAATTGAGTCATGCAATTATGAAGGCTGAGAAGCCCCATGCTCTGCCATCTCTAAGCTGCAGACCCAGGAAAGCCAATGGTGTATTCTAGTCCAAAGGCCTGACAACCGAAGAACTGATGGTATAAATTCCAATCCAAGTTCGAAGGTCTGGGAACCAGGAGCACCCATGGTGTAAGTCATAGACCAAAGGCAGGAGAATACAAATGTCCAGCTCAAGCTGCCAGAAAGAAGAGAGTGAATTCGCCCTTCCCCCACACGCGTGTTCTATTCAGGCCCTCAGAAGACTGGATGAGGGCTCCTCACATTGGAGTGGCATGTGTCACGAACTCTACCAATGCAAATGCTAATCTCATCCAGAAACACCTTCACAGCCACACCCAAAAATATTTAGGCAAATACCTGGGCACGCATGATCTAGTCAAGGTGACACATAGAATCAATCATCACAGCAAGTGTTTTATGTAGATCAACACAAATCCTCACCAACAATGATTATACTGTTGTATTTTTATGATTGTCCCATCTAACATATTATGAGTTGAAGAATCAGAGAGGTGAAGTCTCTTGACCTAAGCCACACAGCTAGTGAGTAGCACAGCTAGTGAGGGGCTCAAATCTGAGTCTGGGTAGCTCCAAAGTCTGGGTATCTGCTTCCCCATCTACTGACTCTTAGCACAAAAAGGCGACTCCTGCCCCTTTACTTCACAAAGCCATTCAAAGGAAGAATTAGGAAATCAGCTGAGAGAGAAGCTACTCTGTCCCATGTGATCTACTTCTCAGGGCAGTATGGACAGAGATATTAGAGGCCAAACACTGTAAATAAATGTTAAACAGACACTGCTGCTGCAGAAAGGCCATCATGGAGGTTCAGACAAGGCTCAGCAGACCCCAGGAAAAAATGGCATCTATTTTTATTCCAGATATTTTCCCCTGTGTTCTCTCCTCCACCTTCCCAACACCCCCTTTACCCGCCTAAGTTGGCTCCGCTACTCTTATTCTGCTCTGTTATCATGAAATTGTTCCTTCCCTCTTTCATATTTCAATGCATACCCAGCCAGTCCCCAGAGTGTCTGACTTTTCAAAAACTGTCAAAATATCCAAGATACAAAATTGAAACAATAAACCAAAATGAGAATGCAACTCAATAGTGAAAACTCCATATGTGACAATAGTCAGAAATGCAGAATTACCATTCTTAAGTCTGCTATCATCAAGGATTCTGTGACTAAATTTTTTTTGCCTTAATTCTAAATGTAGTACTGGCCTCAACACACACTAAAATGGGCAGGAATATCCTGCAAATGATCTCCCTTGAAAGCCAATGAAGCAACTGAGGACATGTTAATCTTAATATCAGAGCCTCGACGTCATCAACTGAGTCACAAAAGACTAGTTCCCAATAAAAGTGAGAGACAGACTTCACAGTCATTTGGTAAAATCGCTATTGGTCTGGACCACTAACTGAGAGGTGATGGATTACTATTTTTTTTAATTGACTTTCTTTTAGAATACATAGAATTTTTTTTCTTTTTAGGGCCATACCTGTGGCATATGGAAGTTTCTGGGCTAGGGGTTGCATCAGAGCTGCAGCTACTGGCCTACGCCACAGCCACAACAGCATGGGATTTGAGCCACATCTGCAAACTACACCACAGTTTGTGGTTTCAGAACTGAAGACATGGAGAAAGGAGGTATCTGAGAGCATCACTGAGTTATTTTGCATGCATTTCCTTATGTTCCCCACATCCTAACCATATGAGACTGCCATAGAAAAGTCACACAACACTGCATCAGCACACACACACCCCACACACATTCTTTGAAATACCTTTTCCAGTTCCTCGTCACTGGGTTTCTGGGCTCAGCACCTGCGTTTTCTATACTGAACCAGTTTTAATAGTAACAGACCAAGCTCACTGGGTATTTAGTCTGTGTCAGTCAGCATCCTAAGAACTTTACAAGAATTATCTCATTTGAGCCTCACAGCCATTCCATTTCTATTGCACAGCTGAGAAAACTGAGGGTCAGAGAAGTAACTTATTTACGATCACCTAGCTTAAAATTACAAAGCCAGAATTTTAAGTCCAACTCCAGACCCCAAGTTCTAAATCTCATTACTATAATTCCCCATAACTTAGGCCAAAACTGTTACAATAGCCCTATTAGACATACCTAAGGAGCAATGGTCCCATTCTAACGTGGATTCAAGGTCCAGATCATCTGGGTCCTTAGTGTCCTCATCTGTAAAATTGTTAATAAGATCTCACGTGAGATGAGGATCAGATGAGTTCATGAACAAAGTGGCCAGAGTAAGCATTCCATACACCGCAGCTATAAGGCAGAAACTCCTTGCCTGTACTTCTTTGTTCTGGGAATGTTCCTCTTGCCCTCTAGGGGTTGCTCAAACCTCCACTCCCTGCCTCTCACACCAGGGAGTCATCAGCGTTCTCAGCCTGACTAGGTATTCAAATCTCCTAGGGATAAATACATATACACATACATCCATGTGTGTTTATTTGTATACACGTATGTGTGCAAATGTGTTCATATGTGTACACACGTGTGTGTGTGTGTGTGTGTGTGTGTGTGTATTTATAAATACACATCCAGGGGTAGAGTTATCCAAGTGATTAAAAGCCACGGCAAATGAAGAACTGCTAGAAAGGCCAATGACTTTTTGAAGTTGAAGCAACAAGGACATGGATGTTTCTGAGCAAGAAGTTAAAAAGTCTTGTGCCCAAATGGCAAGGTTCCAAGTTTAGAATCTGTTCTTCGGTTCCTCCACTTTAGACTTTCCCTCTTCACAGGAGTCCTTTCTTGGCTTATTAGTAAAAACCCTGAGCTTGACTCTGCCCCCAGGGGCCACCATCCCACAGCCTAGATTCCTTACCATGAGGCCCTGATGACCACTGGAACATGTCTCTGTCCTTGGTTCTGTCCTCAGCAAGCCTGGGTTAGAGGATGAGCTAGTCCTCAGATGCCATGCCCTTCCCCACCACAGATGACCTTCAAGTATCAGCCCCAGCATGCAGGATGGGTGTCCCACTACTATTCACCTCACAAGCATGACAAGAACCAGATCAATTTTGCTCCAAGTAAAATCCCCTTTAAATTCTGGGCTGAGAAAAGACTCCTAGAACCAGGGTCTCTTTCCCCTACAATAAAAATAAACAGGTATTTGACTTTGTTGATGACTATTGCGGGCTGATCACACACTCACAATCCAAAATCCAAAACCCTATCCTTGGAGTTCTCTGGTGGCCTAGTGTGCTAAGGATCTGGTGTTGTCACTGCTGTGACATGGGTTCTATCTCTTGAGCAGGAACTTCTGTGTGCCGCAAGTACAGCCAAAAAAAACCCAAATCCTGTCCTTTAGTTCAGCTGACAAGGCCAATAGCCTGCCCCATATGGACTGATGCCCTCATAACGCAGGATTCATATACTCTCTCCCCTTCTCCCTGTCCAGATTCTTCAGTTCCTTATTCATTATTTTCCCAGGCTATGAAAGACCCACGGAAGAAAGCATTGCTCACTACCTACCCTGCTTTGCACTGGCAATGCAAGCCGTTAATAAATTATGTGGATGTAAGAGCCTCACATTTTTTTCATAAGAGGCAAAATGCCCCCCTTTACTCACACACTTGTCACTCAAAGAGAGCTGAGCTTATATTCACCGAATTTGGCAGCATTTCACTCTGAGACTGAAAACAAACATGATAAATTTCTCCTCCAGAGATAATTTTGGTGATGTGTATAGGCCACTAAAAATGAGAATGTTATGACTTTAGTGCTGTGATAATATATGGTAGTAATTATATTAACAAGGGAAATTACATCCCTTTTCAGCAATTTCAGCTCATACCACCCACATGAATAGTGGGCAGAAGCACAAATGCTGAAATGGCGCTAGTAAAATAGAGCGAGCAGTATTTGCTGAATTTAGATCCTACTTTCATCACTTTTTAAATGTACTGAGCTCCTACTATGTGCCAAGCACCATGTGAGCACAGTGGGGAATAAATTCAACATAGCCTCTGACTTTAAGCTGCTTACAATGTAATAAAGGAAATAAAACATGCACATAAATCATTGTAACACCAGGCAGGAAGTGAAAGATGACAGAAGAGAGGCACAGAGAGAATTTTATGGGGATTGAAAAGAGGAAGACATCACTTCTAGATAAAGCTATGATGAAGCTCTGGCCTGCCCGGAAAGCAATCAGATGCCCAGGAGGAGATGGGTAAGCAGCACTCCACAGTTTTCCAGCATCAAGATAAACTGCAGTCAATTAACTCTGGAACTTGTGCCCACTGACCTAGCCCCAGACAATCTCCACCAGAATGCTCCATAACTGGATGACCATAAATGCAAACCCTACATCCCATGGCTCCAGAAATCCTTCTGAAGAAATTCACAGACTTGGAGAACAGACTTGTGGTTGCCAAGGGGGAGAGGGAGGGAGTGGGATGGACTGGGAATCTGGGGTTAATAGATGCAAACTATTGCCTTTGAAATGGATAAGCAATGAGATCCTGCTGTATAGCACTGGGAACTATATCTAGTCACTTATGATGGAGCATGATAATGTGAGAAAAAAGAATGTAGACATGTATGTGTGAATGGGTCACCATGCTGTACAGTAGAAAACTGGCAGAACACTGTAAACCAGCTATAATGGAAAAAATAAAAATCACTATTAAAAAAAAGAAATCCTTCTGAAGAGTCTTTTGTTAGGAACTTATAAATGTGTGGGTTAATGACCTATAAATAGGGATTAAATGCATGAGTAAAACTCTATAATTCCTTTTGAAATTTTATTCAAATCAAATTTGATAACTCTCCATTTACTTACCAATTTGATTAGTTTTTGTTTAGTTTCTCACACTTACAAGAAGGTATAGGGGATTCTAAGAGAAATAAGATATAGTCAGACCCTGAAGGGCCTTAGAAGCTCACATAGGAGAGGAAGATG
Source organism: Sus scrofa (assembly GCF_054392235.1). Lineage (NCBI taxonomy): Eukaryota > Metazoa > Chordata > Mammalia > Artiodactyla > Suidae > Sus > Sus scrofa. The sequence continues at coordinate 92,871,353 of NC_139387.1, read as the reverse complement.
TACTAAATAATTGTAAAGATGATCTGCTATTTTAACAACATGATCTGGTAGAAAGAATACATGGTTTAGAATCAAACAGACATGAGCTGAATTCCCACTTAGCAGCCTACAAGCTCTGTGACCTAAAAAAGAATTATTGACTCTCTCACTAGGTTAACATTCCTTTATCTGTAAACTGTTCAAATCACAGGGCTGCTGGAATTCCCTAGTGGCTCAGTGGGTTAAGGATCCAGCATTGTCACTACCATGGCATGGGTTTGATCCCTGGCCCTGAAACGTCTGCATGCTGCGTGTGCAGCCCAAAGAAAAAGAAAAAAAAAAATCACAGGGTTCTGGTAAGGATTAAATAATATAATATCATGAAAGTATTTCATCTAATGCCTACAAACATCTAATGAATCTGTTGTATAATATTTGTCAGAAGGCTTGGGTGTGTCAGAAGAAAGTTACAAAGAAAAACATAAAGTCATCCTCAAAGGAAGAGTTCATCTTGAATTTGGAAGAACCAGGAAATCTTCATGAAGAAGCTATCATTGGAGCAGGACTTTAGAGGAGAGGTAGAGATTTGTCGGTATGCAGTCCACTTTGGCTGGACTGAGCTTTTGAGATGGGGTGAACAGGGCTGTGTTGAAATATGACATTGGATTTCTATAAAGCTAAGAATTTTGTATGTGGAAGCATTTGACTGACCAATTCACTCTAGGCAAATCAGTAATTTAACACATATCCTCCAAGATACCAAGCCATGTAATCAAAAATCCAATGGTGTCCAGGAAAAAGAACCTACACATGGCAAAGGAGGACAGTTCTTCCAGAACATAGAAAAATGAGAGTTTCAAAAAGTCAGCATAACATTTATAACATAATTTTTTAAAATAGACTAAAGACTGAAAATTCTTCCTATAAGTATTGAAGTAGAAATGCTATAAAACATTGAAAAACAGAATTCAGAAGCATAATAAAAGAATTAAAAATAACACAATTCAATGGAGTATACTCTGGAATTGCAAGGAATTATGAGAATACAGCCACAACGGTAATTTCGTATAAGAATATTCTAAATCTCTATGGAATAGCATAAAAAAAGAAGGGGAAAAAAACCTGGAGAAAACTCACAATTCACAAAAAACAAAAGGACAGTTTTCCTAATGTATGAAAAGCATCTACAAATCAATAAACAAAAGATGAATAACCCAGTAGAAAAATGGGCAAAAGATGTGAACAGTTTTTAAGAGACAGAAAATATGAATAGCAATGTAAATATATGAAGAGCTGTTCACCTGACCCAGAAGAAGAGAAATGTAAATTCAAACCACAACTAGGTAATATTTTTCACCTAACATATTGGTAAAGGTCACTAATCACTAATGTTTAATAAAACACTGTGACAGTGAGAATTTGGGGAACAGCCTTTTTTTTTTTTTTTTTTTTTTTTGTCTTTTTAGGACTGCACCCATGGCATATGGAAGTTCCCAGGCTAGGGGTCGAATTAGAGCTGCAGCTGCTGGCCTATGCCACATCCACAGCAATGCTGGATCCAAGCCACATCTTGATCTATGCAGCAGCTTGCAGCAATGCTGGATCCTTAACCCACTGAGAGAGGCCAGGGATCAAACCCATGTCCTCAGGGACACTAGTCAGGTTCTTAATCCACTGAGCCACAAGGGGAACCCCTAGAAACAGTGGTTTTTTTTTTTTTTTTTTTTTTTTTTTTACATTTCAGAGGAGATTGTAAATTGCCATGATCACTGAGGAGGGCAATTGGCAAAATCTGTCAAAAATGAAAATGCCTACTATACCCTTTGATACAATTGGATTTCCAAGGAACTTATCCTGCAGACACTGTAGATAAAATATGTTCAGAGATATTCTCTTCAGTACGAAATCTTTGACGTGGACAAAAAAGGTTCCTTTTGATAGTTTGAGAAGGTACTATCACATCCACATAATGGATTTATCAAAGAGAGCAAGAGCCCCTTGATCATGCAGAATCTGGCGCTCAGCACAGCCTAATGCAAACTGTAACTTTAAACATCTGTTCACATGCTTAACGCCATTCAGGTCCTGAGGAAAAGCTGCAGATTTTCTGCCCTATATCTTCAAAATGAAAGGTGACTCTAACCAAATATGGTAGAAATTTGTAGGTCATGCCATTGCCAACATCAGAAATGACCAATGTGGGGAACAGGAAAGGTGTAGGCTGCAGAAGAATTTATGTAAGAACAAAGACTACAAGAATGCAGTAGATTCTTGTGTTCTTTTCACAATAAAGCTGATAATACATTTTCTTCCTTCATGTGTTTTGTTTTATTTTAATGTTTGAATTGTGACGGTATCTACAGAAGTTACTGAATAACAATTGGTTGAAGAACATTATTCAGTATAAACAATTAATTCTTCTAATTGTGGCATGATATAGAGTCCTTACAACTTGGTCACTGGGTAGACTTTGAACACCAGAACTGAAAAGCTTCCTTTCATGTTAAGTGAGGTTTAATTTAAATTAAAATATTGGGAATTCCCATCGTGGCTCAGCAGTTAACAAACCTGACTGGCATCCATGAGGACGCAGGTTCAATCCCTGGCCTCGCTCAGTGGGTTAAGGATCTGGCGTTGCCATGAGCTGTGGTATAGGTCGATGATGCGGCTCAGATCCCGCGTTGCTGTGGCTGTGGCGTAGGCCAGCAGCTACAACTTGGATTGGATCCCTAGCCTGGGAACCTCCATATGCCACAGGTGCAGCCCTAAAAAGAGAGAAAGACAAAAAAAAATTACTAATACAAAAATTATCATTTTATTAATTATATTTGTAATTTAAATATTAAATGATATTTAATTAAATTTCAAAAAATAAATATGCAAGAAATTTAGCTACATTCAAATTTTTGTCTTTGATATTCAGTCCTTAAATTTTCCTTTTGCCTTTACATTTAGTGGGGTTTTTGCTGTTGTTTTTGCTTTTCAGGGCCACACCTGTGGCATATGGAAGTTCCCAGGCTAGTGGTCAAATCAGAGCTGCAACCTATCCCACCGCCACAGGAACACGGGATCTGAGCCACATCTGCAAAAACCTACACCATAGCTCATGGAAATACCATATCCTTAACCCCACTGAGTGAGGCCAGGGATAGAAGTCACATCCTCATGGATACTAGTTGGGTTCGTAACCTGCTGAGCCACAAAGGAAGCTCTATATTTAGTGGTTATTTTAAAAGAAAAATAACTTTTCAAAGACATAACATGTGATTTTAAATGATTGATATTTTACATTTGTATTAATTATTTATACTTTGTTGCAAAAAATTTGTACATTTTTATTTACATATTCAATCCTAAAATCATTATTGAAAATCTTTATTAAAATAACATAGTGTTTTTGCTGAAATGAGAATAAGAAAAATAAGTTTTACAGAATACATAGTGAATGAATTATATGCTTTTTTTCCCTTTTATAGCTGTATCTGTGGAACATGGAAATTCCCAAGCTAGGGGTTGAATTGGAGCTGCAGCTGCAGCCTATACCACAGCTTGTGGCAACACCAGATCCTTAACCCACTGAGCAAGGCCAGGGATCAAACCTGCATCCTCAGAGACAACATCAGGTCTTTAACCCACTGAGCCACAATGGGAACTGCTATATGCTTTATTTTTATTATCAATCCAAATAATAACTGAATTCTACTTTTTACATTTTGCCAACTCTTAGTTATATAAGAAACATAGTTTTATTCATGTTTTTCCATTTCATGTTATTTGTCAAGGTGATGGGGAGAGGACATATTTTAGTTAATAGTTTGTGAGCTTGATTTAGAACCTTTAAATATTTAGACACATTTGTGGCGGCTCCATTTATACTATCACCCTGAGCTTCACCAATGTTTTGAGAGGGGTGGAAAAAAAATTTAAGAGATCCTAAATATCTATTAACATGACACTTGCTGAATATATTATATGTGGAATTTTTCAAGGACATATATGGGTTTGTTTATAAGTGGGTATGTATAATCTCTAGAATGATACACAAGACATCAATAGAAACAACTGTATCTTGAAAATGAAATCTTGAGAATAAAAATCATGTCTAGTTCACTGAAATGCCACTACGACCAGAAGAGGTATAAGAAACACAGTAAGCGTTCAACAGATAACTAACTTTGGGTCAAATAAATGAATAAACCGATCAAGAAGGGAAAATTAGCTGACAGGCATTTTACTAATTATCCTTTCATATATACTGAATTTTGAACTATATACATTGTACATGTCCCCCCTAATTAATTCATGGGCAGAGGGGAATCCAATGACTATTAAATCTTAACATTCCAAGTAGTTCTGATATTATCATCTCAGAACCAAGTACCACCAGATTTCCATTGCCATAAATTCTACTAGCCAGTGTCCTGAAATTGGAATTACCAGTGGATGCACATACACTGGAACATAGCACCACCTTGCATATGTCTGGTTCTTTGTGGTTAACCACATTCTACCACGTGTACTTTGCGGCTCATTCAAAGTAAGTAGAGAAAGTGTCATCATCTCTAATTTATAGATTAAAAACCTGCATAAGTTCAAACAATGCAGAATCTATTCACTTCCCATAGCCCACACAGTTGTTGTAAAAATATGTTCATGTCAATTGTTTACATTGCTCTGGAAAGACAGCTTTGTTCTATGGAATAGACAGCAGATTCACTTCCTCTAAATGGCCAGCATCCTTTACTGTTACGGCATCCAGTAAAGTTGAGTTTGTAGCCAGTTCCAAATTCACACTTTATGAAGAGAAAGAGGAACTGTATTTTGTCTCCTCCATTATTTATTTTTATGGTGCCCTGCCTTGAGGAATAAATTTTGTTACACAATTGTGGTAAAATGTAATACGTTTGCCTGAAAATTCTTCTCTGAGGTGATGAAACTTTCTGAAAAGAATTTTCCTTTCCACTTTTTTTACCTTTTTAATCCACTTCCCTGAGACTTTTTATTTAAAACATTTCAATGTTTAAAGATGACATTATCACATTTTTCTTAATTTCATCATCTTTTCAACTCCCTCATCCTTTATGCACTGTGCTTTTGTATCCTTTTATTTTCAAGTTCTTTTCATGTTTTCTCCCTTTTGTTTTATTTCCATGGGAGCTCTTATTGTCATCTTAGTCTTTATGTTTGGGCTTCTACACTAAGGCCTGACCCAACAATGAGGAAATGAATAGAGAAAGTATCTCAGCCACGCTGCAGTGGACGAGGCAGACAGGTGCCAAGGAAGGGAAAACGAAAAAGAAAAGAAAAATATTGGATGAAGACCTGATTATTTTTTTAGTCTCCAGGGTGTAATATCTTTGAAGGTGAAAAATCATGGTATTTACACTGGCATCGATATAAAAGTGTGATTTGCAGAACATAGAAATGAAGAGAAAACCATTTCCTTTATTTAGAAGCTTAGTTCAGTGTCCGATAGGCTGAGTCAAATTTACTCTGAAGGCATGAGTGAGAGTATTGCCCTGCAGGAGGCCAAACTTGACAAATGAACTTGGTCTCTATCCTGAAACCAAAACACTAGTAAGTGAAATTCAGAATTCTGCTTGAAGCTCGTTAACATTGATTTAGACAAAGCAAGCTCATGCTCCTTAAAGATCTCCAAAGCAAGGTATCTATTTAATATATCAGTAAGAGTGGTCAGAGTATAATTCTCATGTGGAAAGATCAACAATCACCATTAGAAATTTTGACAAGTAGTTCCTATCTCTATTTAATAGGCATTTCATGTTTCAGATCTAGCTGTTTACATGCCCTCTTGCCTGGGAGCTCATCCTGGCTTGATTTATCTTTCACCTGCCTGTCTTCCCACTGGTATTGCCTGACTCCTTAGTCCATCTATAATTCTACCTCGACTATCCCATAATCCCTAGAACAACTATAGATCAAAAATGAACAGTTAAAATAAGAGACAGATCACTACTAAATGAGAACATGTATAAAGTTTTTATTGCCTTTGCAGTGAACTAAAGTAAATCTGAAAATTTCATCTCACAAAAACATTAAAAGGTGATGCATGCGCATGGGTATGTCTGTGCACGTGTATGTATTTGTGAGAATGTTTCTAAATTTGTATATGTGCCTTTGAGTGTGCAAGTGTGTGTGAATATGTGACTATATGTTTGTTTACCATGAAAAGGTAATGAGGAGGAAAATCATTAAATCAGACCATTTTTAATCTACCTGGCACTAAATGTCTAGTTACTTCCAAATACATATGATTATTTTTTTATTTAAAAAATGAAAATTTGACTGGTGTGAGGTGGTACCTCATAGCAGTTTTGATTTGAATTTCTCTAATAATCAGTGATGTTGAGCATTTTTTCATGTGCTTCTTGGCCATCTGAATATCTTCTATGGAGAAATGTCTATTCAATTGGGTTGTTGGCTTTCTTGCTGTTGAGTTATATAAGTTGTTTGTATATTTTAGAGATTAAGCCCTTGTCAGTTGCATCATTTGAAACTATTTTCTCTCATTCTGTAAGTTGTCTTTTTGGGTTTTTTTAATGGTTTCCTTTGCTGTGCAAAAGCTTGTCAGTTTGATTAGATCCCATTAGTTTATTTTTGCCTTTATTTCTGTTGCTTTGGGAGACTGACCTGAGAAAACACTTGTAAGGGATGGAACTAGAGACTCTCATACTAAATAAAGTAAGTCAGAAAGAGAAAGACAAATACCATGTGATATCACATATCTGGAATCTAATATACGGCACAAACAAATCTTTCCACAGAAAAGAAAATCATGGGCATGGAGTGGGATGGATTGGGAGCTTAGGGTTAATAGATGCAGACCATTGCCTTTGGAACAGATAAGCAATGAGATGCTGCTGTATAGCACTGGGATCTATGTCTAGTCACTTATGATGGAGCATGATAATGTGAGAAAAAAGAATGTATACATGTATGTGTGATCCAACCATGCATCACCTTGCCATACAGTAGAAAGTTGACAGAACACTGTAAACCAGCTACAATGGAAAAAATAAAACTTATTATAAATGGGGAAAAAATGAAAATCTGGATGTTAAAACATATATAGCAAATGTGAATGATTTCATCTTTGCCTTAAATTCTTTTTTTCATTTACCCCTTTTCCTTTCCTTATCTGCTAGCTTTCACCCTCATTTTGCTTTTCCTATCTGGTGTTTCCTAGTTCTGTTCAGTCTAATTTATCCAAATGTCATACCCAATAAGTTGCTGAATTTCCACTCCATTCCTACTGAATTCCAGTTACTTTTAAATAACTTGCATCTGCTCTTGATTCTTCCATCTGCTTCCCTCTGTCTCTACTTTCTCATCAGGAGGCCCAGCTCTGGCTTAGGGACGTTGTCCAGGCACTCCTAATTTTCCATTTTTAACTGACACTAAGTTCATCATGCTTTCAGATTCACTCTCCAAAAAAGCTGGCCCCAGGAAAAATTATAAAGTAAGTCAGATTATGTGAATGCTGCCACACACACGTTTAGTACTTTCTCATTCGTGTTGGTCACCCTCCTACAGAGGTACCCTCTAGACCTTCCAGCTTCCCCCCCTTTAACGCCCATCCTTCAAAAAGTATACATCCAGGGTCACTTTTCCCCATTGCATCACTTCTAGGACAAATCCAGTCAGACAATTCCATCAAAATATGACTCATATACAATAACAATTTAATTTTTCATCCTCTATGAAAAGAGTCTTGGGATCTATGTTTCTGTGTTTTGCTGTTAATGCAGGCATGCGAAGCAGCACCAGAAAAGTAACCAGCTATAACAGATTTGAGGTACCTGTAAGCAGAGTTGGCTGCTCTCTTAAACTTGTATTTGATGATGTTTTAGAAAAAGAAAGGAAATTAACATGTCCCAAGTTTTTATTTTGTGCCAGACACAAACTAATTTCATGCTCATTTTAATCAGTGAAAAGCTAGAATAGAATACTTGCCCAGGGTGAAAAAGTCATATGGCTATAAAAAGTAGAGATGACAGGTATAACCCAACAGCAAAGCCTGATGCTCTGTCCGTTTCATCATGCTGTGTCTTGGGTCTAGAGTTATGAACTGGTAGCTTTCCTCAGTTTTGGGGTTCCAACCATGCATCATACATTAAGTGAGCAGCTTTTATGTGTCAAGACACAGCTGGATGTGAGAAACGACTTAGAGCGGATGGTGAACTGTTACAAGAGCACCAAGTCTGGAGAGGGATGTGACTGAAGAAAGATCACCTGGGACACCATTTTGAAAGCTTTGTGGTATATGCTGTAGAACTCAGACCTGACAGCAAAGACAGTGGAGCACCTTTAACGGTTCTAAGCAAAGGAATGAGATGGGCAAAGTTGAGGTCTAAAGTCACCATTCCAGAACAGGCTTTGAAAGGGATAATCCCTAACTAGGGTGACTAGTTGGCAATCTACATTGCTGTTACCCAGGCAAGAGATGAAAGTGGGCCTAAATAATGCAAGAGGGGTACAGAGAAAACCTCTCATTAGGAGGTAAAATTAGTAGGATTTGATCATTTGGATGTAAGAGTAGAGGAGGGAAAGGAATTGAAGGTGCCCATTTTTCCTTTGTATTTGTTCCCAAATTCCACATTCTTTTTCTAACTCGAAGGAAACTATTGTAATAAGCAGGAGTGCCTTAGGACAGATTTCCCCAACTGAACTGATGAATGTTTGAGGCTGACAAAATTATGCCTAAGCTCACCAGTGATACATTTGGCAAATATAGTTTATAGCCAGAATATATCTCATCCACACAATTAAAGAACAATTTAGTCTTAAGAAGGGCCAGAATTCTCTTTTCTGGAATACTGTCTCTTCCTACCTCAAGAGATGTTCCTGACAGGGATATTCTTTATAGTTCTTGGTTATGTTTATGGCAATTTGATTTTAGAAATCATCCTAAAGACAAATATCACTAGAAAATATTCCCAGCTGCCGTCTTTGGAAGGAGTAACTTGATTAGTGGTACTATGCTGAATTGCGTTATAACTGGTTTCTTCAAATAATGTCTATTACCTACATAAAGAAAAAAAGAAATCATAAAATAATATCTAGGTGATCTGCTTGGTACAAAAGTGATGGCAGGATGGGGTTAACAAGTGTTTATGGAGAGATAACAGGGAATGATGAGCTCTCAAGTTTTGATGTTTATTAAAGAGTTTATTGGAATTTCATAGAGCAGTAACAAATGATCTAATAAAACAAATAAGATTAAGCAGTGCCAGTAAACAAAATTATAATAAAACTCCAGGAGAGTAGATGTAAACCATTTTTATTTTTTTAATTCTTGCAAAAATCATACTAATATTTCCAAATCTTATAAAGAGTTTTGAGATTAGGACCCCATTTAAAAATGGGCATAAACATTCAAATCATGATTCATGTAATTTATGATTCATTTAATAGACTATTTAGCCACATTAGTAAACTTTTTAAAGAAAAACAATTTTTCCTGGCATGAGATACAGGGAAAACCACTGCAAATCAATCATGAAATAAATGATGTATGCTACAGAATTTTGTTGGAAAATGAAAACCAAGTAAACAAGCTTGAGTTGAAGAGAGGAAGTATAGTCTAGGTTAGAGAAAACAAACCTTCTGAAGGAAGAAAGGCTGGCTGAGATGTTTCTAGGATGCTCCTTTCTTGCCCACCTCTCTAAAAAAAAGCAAATGGCTGTAGATGTGCCATTTGTGAACAGCCTCCAGGGACTCCCATATCCAATATGTCCTGGGAATAGTAAAATGACTATTTTGGCCAAAACAAGGTGATAGGTAACAGAGCAATCAGCCTGAAAGAGCTAAATGGACAAGAGCCAGGCACATTTCAGTAGCTAAAACGTGGGCCCATGTCCCCATAAGAGAAAAGACATCTCAGTGGGTTCTTGTATGCACAGATAAAATTAGAGACCAAATACTCCCTAAATACTTTGGTGTTATATGAAATCCCTTAGAATCTAGGAGATTTTGAATTTCTACCACCCTGACAGAATGGGGACTTGGCACAGTAAGTTAAGACATAGGAAAATAAAGGTTCTATTTCTTGCCCACTTAAATAGTGGACTAGGCATCAACAGAGGAATCAATAAAGAAGATGTACATGTATGCAATGGAATATTACTCAGCCATAAAAAATAATGAAAATACCATTTGTAGCAACGTGGATGCAACTGAAGATTCTCATACTAGGTGAATTAAGTCAGAAAGAGAAAGACAAATACCATATGGTATCATTGTATGTGGAATCATAAAAAAAAAAGGATACAAATGAACTTATTCATTTGTATGAATAGAAGAGAAACAGATTCACAGACTCTTAAAAATTTATGATTATCAAAGGGAACAGGTGTGGGGAAAGGGACAGACTAGGGGTTTGGGACTGGCATATGCATACTGAGGTATACGGAATGATTGGCCAACAGGGATCTGCTGTATAACACAGGGAACTCTACTCGATATTCTGTGATGATCTATGTGGGAAAAGAATCCGAAAGAGAATGGTTGTGTGTACATGTACAACTGAATCACTTTATTGTACAGAAGAAATTATCAGAACATTGTAAATTAACTATACTTCAATAAAACTTTTTTTTAAAAATTGGGAAAAAATAGTGGACTATGGTTCATACCTGCTGTGTATGGAAGAATGCTTTAAATCTCCTGGGTAGATACGGACAGGTTGGTTGAAAGAAACGTGAAAGACAGTTAAGGCAGCCTGGTAAGAAATCAGGGGAAATTCCTGAGACCCAGGAAGCTTCCCAGAGGGGTAAGAGCACTGATTTTTAAAGACCCTGGATTTCTAGACATCTTTCTGGATGGGGAAGGGTGTTTATGGACTAGATGTTTATGTCCTCCACAAAATTCATATATTGAAAGCCGAACCCTCAATAGGAGAGTATTAGAATGTGAAGCCTTGGGAATTAATTAGGTTTAGAGGATATCATTGGTGTGAAACCCCCATAATGGGATTAGTGCTCTTGTGAGAAAAAGACTAGAGCTGTCTCTCTCTGCCTCTCTCTGACTCTGTGTCTCCTTCCCTCCTCCCCCACCTCTCTTTTTCTCCCCCCTCTCCATCCCTCCTTCTCTCTCTCTCTCCCTCCCTCTCCCTCTCTCTCCCCACCTTCTATCTCCCAATCTCTCTCTCTCTCTCCCTCAGGTGAGGATACACCAAGAAACCAGGAAGAGGCCCTTCACCAAGAATCCAACCCTGCTGACACCCTGATCTCAGACTTCTGGCTTGCAGAACTGTGAGAAATAAATATCTGTTGTTTAAGCCTCCCAGTCTATGCTATTCTGTTACAGCAACTCTAAAGGACAAAGACAAAGGGTAATTCGAAGGGTAGCACAAGGGTCTTGCAATTGGTGCAGACAAATACTTGTACTGAAGTTCACAACAGCCATCCCAAAATTGAGCTTTGAGTTTTTATCTCTAGGCTTCCTGACACCCAAAAGAAATGGGAAATGTGAGTAAATTATGTGATTCACATCTTTTAAGAAAATCAACATATGCAAGTTCTTCTAGACACCAATAAAAATTTAAAGAAATACATTATTTTTGTCTTTATTCCATGGATATTGCTCAACATAAGACACAATGCTTCCAATGAAAGTTTTATTAATAAAATAAAATAAAATAAAAGTGGTATTTCCATGTTTGGCTCTGTTTTGTTTTGGGGTTGTTTTTTTTTTTTTTTTTTTTTTTTTTACAGCCACACCTGTGGCATATGGAAGTTTCCAGGCCAACGGTGGTCGAATAGGGGCTATAGCTCTCTGTACGCCACAGCCATAGCGACACCCTATCCAAGCCGTATCTGTGACCTACATCACAGCTTGCATCAAAGCCAGATCCTTGACCCCCTGAGCGAGGCCAGGGATCAAAACAACATCTTCACGAGACAACATCGGTTCCTTAAGTCCACTGAGTCACAACAGGAAGTCTTCCATGATTTTTTTCTTGCTTCAACTCTTAATAAAAACCTATGTCTTAATATTATTATTCATCTTTGCCACGTTTCTGTACTCATCTTTTCTGTTGGATTACATTTTCTGCCAGGATGAGGTCTGTGACTTATTATAGAAGCCAAGTTCCTAGCACAGTGGCACATGCAAGGACTCCACACGTGTGTGCTTAACCAAAAGGAAATAATGCAGTAGAATTACTTTTGATGGAAAGAGAGCATTGACATAAACTAATAACCTCCAGATATATAAACTTTTGTGGTCTGCCTCAGTCAGCTTAGGCTGCTATACCAAAATGCCATAGACTGAGTGACTTATATAACAGGCATTTATTTCTCACAGTACCAGAGCCTGGGAAGTTCAATAATAAGTTTCCAGGAACTCAGTTCTTAGAGAGGGGCCTCTTCCAGGCTACCTTCTCACTTCAAATTCACATGATCAAGACTGGAAGCTCTGTTGTCTCTTCCTTTTTTTTTAATGGTACAAATCCTACCTCAGGGGTTCTATCCCCATGACCTCATCTAACCCCAATCACCTTCCAAAGGCCCCACCTCCTAATATCATCACAAGGGGGTTAGGGTTTCAACTTACAAATGTTGGGGGGGGGGGACACAAACATTAAGTCCATAACAGGATCTAACCTGAACTATTGATTAAAACCTAAGCCACCTCACCTCTCCTAAGCTCATAGCTTTTTAACACATGCTGAAAAGAAGCTTACTATATCTAAAATTTCTTCTCTAAATATTTCCTTACTTTGCACTAGGGCTATGAGAATTTCCCTACATTTCTAGATTCTTTTTTAATGATGAATCTTTGGTTCAACTACAAAATAAGATTTTCTGATTTAGGGCAAAAACATCTAAGTATCTTAGAAATAAAGCTCAATATCAAATCCAATATTTGATTGTGTGAAGGAATCCATTTTCAAACTTTTGTCAGTGACATAGCATGGACACTTTCTAATCAGAATGTATACCAGCTATAAACAAGTGCTTTAATCATCAGGGTCTGAACCAGGAAAATATCTGTGGGTTATCAATGAGTTTAAGACTCAAAGTACTCAACAGATGGTGAATAAATAAATTAGTAGTCAATTAATTGTGATTTTATTCATACAGAGCTTTCTAGAAGTAGCAGCTATAAGAACATTCTTAGGATAATCTGTCTTTACTCAGGTAAAAATTGATTTTTGTTTTACTATTGAAACCACTTAGCCAACAAACTTATATGTGTAATTTGAACCTCAAAAAGGCATTCAGATTTTCCCAATATAATTAATATGACTGAATGTTGGAACTAATGAGGCAGTGACAATATTTCCTTTATACAAACAACTTTACAATTATGCAGGACAGTGGCATCTAATGACTGCTACCAACACAAAGTCACTGGGCATCCAGTTTCTATTTTATGCAGCAAGGGTAGCAATTATTCTGTAACACTTAATTTCCTGTTACTAATGCTTTCCCAGAAGCACTTAAGCATGATGGCCTTATGAATATAGTTGTTAGTAGAACAGCGTTCGGTATTTGGGTTCCTCTGGAAATCTGATAAAGATAATATTCCTCCAAAGGTTACTGTCCAGATTACAAGTCATTTTATCATCAGACCTAAGTTCCAGCCAGCTGTCATTAAGAGTGTCTCATTAGCCAGTGAAGGACTTTGTAGCTGGGTCAGGGCCGTGGAAGTCTGGGGCAATGTTGCTAAGGTAACGAATCTGTCCAAAGACTTCTCTCAGCATCAACCTTTCATCTTGTTAAATTTATAAAAGCAAAGCACTGTGAGGAGAATGCTAATAGACCAAATGCCAGAAACAATTGTACCAAGATATTTTTAAGCTTGATAGGTGTGTGCTGAAGCTCCTTTATAAAGATACAACAATATATGTGGGCTTAGAGATGTTCACAGAAATGAGCTAAATTACCCTGGGTTCACACATTGTTTACATTAGCATGTGAAATATGCAGCTCTACAAAGCAGAATTTAATATTATGATATACATTGATTGAGTGCCTGCTTGGTTCCTGAATTTATTTTTCAGTGTAACATTTGAGTCTAAGAAGAATTAAATTCTAAAGAAAGTGAAGCTTAGCATGCCTTCCTTAAAGTCCAAACTCAGTGAGGTAGAGAAGCTTCAATTCTTGCATTAGGGATTATTGGCTAGGTGAAGTGAGGCTGTTGTATTAAAAATACATAGACTGTCGAAGACTACTGGGGTCATGTCTAAAGGATGTAAGAGCCAAACTGAAGGGCTCCCTTTGACCTGAGACGGGCAATTTGAATACCAAAAAGAATAATTATGACAATGGATTGAAACACATCAGAACTATAAAAATCCATGAGTTCATAACAATACTGAAAAAAAAACCTCATTGACTTCTATCAGGAGTTGCTAAGACTAATTCAATATTGAAATTCAGTGAATAATAGGAAAGAATGAAGTATATTTCTTGTGCTTTTCCTGCATGAATTGTATTTTTATAAATCCAAATAGCAGATTAAAAGTAAGTTTTTTGAAAACAATTCCAGATAATAATTCCAGAAAAAAAATAATTGGATTAAAAATCACCACTTTGCAACTCTTACGGAAATGACTAGTCTAGACAACATATATCAATGAACGCCAAAACTATTAGGTAAAATGTTGGTAGGGAACTTAATGCTGGCAGGATTATGTTGACAAAATCTGAATTCACTAATCAATCACAACATCATTAAAGATGGGACAATCAGACCTGAGGTGCCTTGTAATGGGAAGTACACCCATCACCTATGAAATAGTATTGCCTAGGAATACTAATTGAACCTGAATCTAGTCAACCCTCTACTTCTAACTACAAAGGAATAGAGGAAATTGGTTTTTTAAAAACCAAAATTCAAAAACTGGGACATTTTAAAGACAAATGACCTGGTTTCTGCAACAAATCAATAATGTGAAAAGAAGGCAGGTAGAGAAGCTGCTTTAGAATAAAAGAACCTAAAGAGACATAACGTTCAAATACAACAGGTAGACCTTTTTGGATTCTGAGTTGAACAAATCAAATATGAAGCAACATCTTCGAGAAAATTAGAAAAAAAATTAATGTAACCGAGAATTAGATGGTACAAAATTATTATTTTGTGCATTATGATATTTATTGGTAATGTTTTTAAGATTCTAAGCAGCTAGAGATGCATAGTAAAGTATTTACAGGTGAAATAAAACAGTGTCTGAAGTTTACTTTTAAATTCCAGGGGGGAAACGTGAATAAAACACATTGGCAAAATGTCTGTGATTGTCAAAATTCTAAAGATAAAAACTTGTGGAAAACTGGATGCCTGAATTACAGTGTCAGAACTGATTAACATTTTTCCCAAATTCAGGGAGCTTCCATGATGGCGCAGCAGAAATGACTCCGACTAGGAACCATGAAGTTGCAGGTTTGATCCCTGGCCTTGCTCAGTGGGTTAAGGATCCGGCATTACCATGAGCTGTGGTGTAGGTTGCAGACATAGCTCGGATCTGGTGTTGCTGTGGCTGTGGTGTAGGCCAGTAGTTACAGCTCCGATTCGATCCCTAGCCTAGGAACCTCCACATGCAGCGGGTACAGCCTTAAAAAGACAAAAAGACAAAAAAAAAAAAAAATCATCAATACTGGGAGAACCAGTAGCACCTGTCTGTTGCTTGTGTAAGGTATTCTTACTTCTGGCAAGAGTCCATATGAAATGGAATCAGCAAAACTATCAAGATTAAAAATTTAGGGAGTTCCCGTCGTGGCGCAGTGGTTAACAAATCCGACTAGGAACCATGAGGTTGCGGGTTCGGTCCCTGCCCTTGCTCAGTGGGTTAACGATCCGGCATTGCTGTGAGCTGTGGTGTAGGTTGCAGACGTGGCTCGGATCCCGAGTTACTGTGGCTCTGGCGTAGGCTGGTGGCTACAGCTCCGATTCGACCCCTAGCCTGGGAATCTCCATATGCCGCGGGATCGGCCCAAGAAATAGCAAAAAAAGACCAAAAAAAAAAAATTTATATTTATCCTAGTCTTTATTCTGAAAGAAGACAACGTGTCAATTCCTAAGGATAATCCGAACTCTGAAATGTGTCCTTATGTAAAAATATGAATAAAGGAAGAATTTGATACATTGAAAACACTGTTCTCAGATAAGATTAAATGACTAGGTAATTCAGAAGAGCATAATTTCAGCAGTAACCTCTGAAAATTCTAAGTTTTCTGCTAATTTGGACTGCTACCAAGTAATTGAGGCTTCTTCCTCATCAGGCCAGACACTCAGGCTTCTGTAAACAACATGAAAAACTGAAGGAGGAAAACAGGACTACATGGTCATTCTTCTTTTAAAATAAACTGAAGTTACAAAATAAATATTCATGATGTTAAGAACAAAAGAACTTTTAAAGAATTAAGGAATTATTTATAATTTGACATTGATAATATATACAGAGTTCCTACAAATCAATAAAAAGATGAACACTCCAACAGAAATATGGGCAAAGAACAGTAATCAAGACAGTGTGGTACTGGAACTAAAACAGACATACAGACCAATGGAACAGAATATAGAACCCAGAAATAAACCCAGACACCTATGGTCAATTAATCTTCAACAAAGGAGGCAAGAATATAAAATGAGGAAAAGACAGTCATTTCAGCAATTGGTGCTGGGAAAACCAGACAGCCACATGTAAATCAGTGAAACTGGAACACATGCTCACACCATGCACAAAAATAAACTCAAAGTGGCTTAAAAACTTAAATGTAAGACAAGACACCATTAAAATCCTAGAAGAGAACATAGGCAAAACATTCTCTGATATCAACCTTACAAATGTTTTCTTAGGTCAGTCTCCCAAGAAAAAAGAAATAAAAGCAAAAATAAACCAATGGGACCTAAGCAAACTGACAAGCTTTTGTGCAGCAAAGGAAACCATTAAAAAAAAGAGACAACCTACAGAATGGGAGAAAATAATTTCAAACAATGTAACTGACAAGGGCTTAATCTCTAAAATATACAAAAAACTTATGCAACTCGAAAGCAAAAAAACCAACCACCCAGTTAAAGAATGGGCAAAAGACCTGAACAGACATTTCTCCAAAGAAGATATACAGATGGCCAACAAGCACATGAAAAAATGCTCAACATCACTAATTACTAGAGAAATGCAAATCAAAACTACTATGAGGTACCACCTCATACCTGTCATTGATAAGTCCACAAATAACAACTGCTGGAGAGGGTGTGGAAAAAAGGGAACGCTCCTACACTGTTGTTGGGAATGTAAACTGGTACACCTACTATGGAAAACAGTATGGAGGTACCTCAGAAAACTAAATATATAAAAAAAAGAAAACTAAATATAGAACTACCATATGACTCAGCAATCCCACTCCTGGGTATATGTCCAGACAAAACTTTCCTTGAAAAAAGACATGCACCCACAGGTTCAGTGCAACACTATTCACAATAACCAAGACATGGAAACAACCGAAATGTCCGTCAACAGATGAATTAAGAAGATATAGTATAAATGCACAATGGAATACTACTCAGCCATAAAAAAGAATAAAATAATGCCATTTACAGCAGCATGGATGGGAAGAGAGACTCTCATAATAAGTAAAGTCAGAAAGAGAAAGACAAATATCATATGATATCACTTACATCTAGAATCGAATATACCACACAATGAACGTTTCCACAGAAAAGAAACTCATGGACTTGGAGAACAGACTTGTGGTTGCCAAGGGGGAGGAAGAGGGAGGGGGATAGACTGGGAATCTGGGGTTAATAGATGCAAACTATTGCCTTTGGAATGGATAAGCAATGAGACCCTGATGTACAGCACTGGGAACTATATCTAGTCACCTGTATGGAGAATGATAGAGGATAATGTGAGAAAAAGGATATATATATTTGACTTTGTTGTACAGTAGAAAATTGACAGAACACTATAAACCAACTATAATGGAAAAAATAAAAATCATTTTAAAAAATGGGCAAAGGATACAAAATCAATTGAGAAAAATATAAATGGCCAATAAACATTTTAAAAATCACTTTGAAATATTTAAAAGTCAACCTCAATAATAATCAATGAAAATTAAGACAAAGTAATAGCACTTATTTCTATCAGATTGACAAATATTTTCAATGATAAAACAGTATTGACTTTTTTTAGGAAGCAGTAATAAAACTTGGTTCAACACTTGAGAAGGTCAGCTTGGCAATATGTATAAACGTCATTAATTATCTTTGAATCAACAATTCTACTTTCTGGAATTAGTCCAAAGGAAATAATTATGGATATGGACAAATATTTTAGAAGAAAATCCATTCTAGTGATGTTTATAGTAGTAAATATTGAAAATAACCTAGATATCCAATTAACAGGAATACATTTTATACATACATGAAACAGAACACTAGGTTATCATTAGGGATGTTGTCATAAAGCTATGCAGATAAATATGAAAAGATACAGAAATCTGTTTATTAAGTATAAAATTGGGGCTATTAAAGTAGTATGTATTATACATGTCCATGTAAATATATGCAAAATATTCACCAATAAAATGTACTCAAAATGGTAAACAATACTATCAGTGGGATTGTAATTATTTTTATTATCATTCTTTTTATTAGTCAATATTCTCTAAAATTTGTACACTGAACATATAAGGATAAGAGCTTTTTTTTTAGGGCCATACCCGCAGCATATTGAGGTTCCCAGGCAAGGGGGCTAATTGGAGCTACAGCTCCCAGACTACCCATAGCCAGAGAAACACCAGATCCAAGCCACATCTGCGACCTACACCACAGCTCACAGCAACGCCAGATCGTTAACCTACTGAGCGAGACCAGGGGTCGAACCTGAGTCCTCATGAATGTTAGTCAGGTTTGTTAACTGCTGAGCCACAATGGGACCTCCAAGAGCTATTTTTTTAAGAGTGAAAAGAAAGAACTTTCTAAGCCCTAACTTCTACTCCAACTGTGCTCAATTGTTCTTTCACTCAATCTAGATTTATTGTACCCCGTTTCCTCACTTATAGAACATAAGAGGGAAATCATAGCCCCGCCATTTCTACCTGCTGCCTCTACCAAGAGCCCTAGGGGAGGAGACATATGGTAGCTGACCAACTAAGTGTGGAAAGCCTTTATTATTCGAGTTGCTATACTTAGTGTTTCATTTTACCTTACAACCATTCCACCAGAATCAACACCTCTATCTTTACTCCCTGGATAAAACTAAAATCCAAGCAACATAGAGCCCTTGCGCCCTTCTCTTCCCTGTCAATGGTCCCCTATCAGAAATATTCTGCCACCTAAAGGCTCATTCATCTAGCCTGACTTCTATTCCAATAAATGCTTAATCTACTGGTTACAATTTTTTATAACCTCATACTTCTATTTCCAGGGCAAATCTATATTACCTCTTAGCTGTATCCATTTGGGGCTCTCAAAGGCATAATGCCTTTTTTTTTTCTCCTTTGATAAAACTGTTTTAAATACCAGAGATTAATAAACAATTTTTAAATGTAGAAACCAATTGTTTTGTCATTGAAGGTGATCCTATTTCCAAATTAAGACATAATTTTAAGCCTCTATCCTCATAATAAAAAAGTGATTAAGGTCATAGAAATCAGTTAAATTGAACACTGTACAAAGCAGATTAGAGAAATTTAATCATTGCCTTCTGGGATCTTATAATTTCAGGCAAATCACTCACATTTTCATAGTGTGAATGTACAATTTCATCCTTATTTAACAAACATTTGTTGAGTACCTATAATGGTCAGCACACCTCTTCCACCAAAGTCCTGGGGGTACAAATATGTATAGGCATAGGCACCATTTGAGCAGCTTATGGATTAGTCAAAGACACAGACATATAAGTAAGCAATACAATTCAATAGATGAGTGCAATAATAGAAATGCGTTCAGGGTATCCTGTGTTCCCCATGGGGACAACTAAAGAGTCACTTAATACACATAAAGGAGAGCTTCTCAAATAAGGTGTTATTCAAGCTGTTAGTAGGTGATAAAGTGTTTCCTAAACCCCAGAATGGACTAGGTTGAACTGATTTCAGCAAGCTTCTTGGCTGTATCACTTATCAGAGATTTTCATATGTAATGTTCATTGCGAATTCCCACGGATGAATTTCCAAAGATTTGCAGTGTGAATTTCTAAGGATAAACTGGCATTTCCCAAGCTCATCTGACCACAGAACCCTTTCTTCACAGATCATCTTGATCAAGAGCTTTAGAGTTCACAAAATGCTTTTTTCCATGATATATGATTTCATGTGCCCAAGACTGCAAGCTTCTTATGAGAAAGAACTGAAGACATCAGTGAGCTCTGGAAATGGGAACGTATCTTACTCATTTTTCTATCTCTAGAGTCTAACACAGCATTCAGCACAAAAAAAAAAAAAATACTCAATAATTGGTAGATATGCCTGTGATTTACTGAACTTTCTCAGCTGAGATATCACAACCTGAGGCAGGGATTCAAGCATGTATTATCCTCATTTTACAGAAGAGAAACTATAGCTCAGGGACATTAAGAGACTCAACCAAGACTGTAGAATGAGCTATCGATACAACTAGGATTAGAAACCAGATCCACTCTTAAGTCCAATGCCCCTTTTCTTTTTTTCTTTTTAATTACTTAATGAATTTTATTACATTTACAGGTTTATAACAATCATCACAACCAAATTTTATAGCATTTCCATCCCAAACACTCAGTGCATCCCCCATCCCCCAACCTGTCTCATTTGGAAACCATATGTTTTTCAAAGTCTGTGAGTCAGTATCTGTTCTGCAAAGAAGTTCATTCTGTCCTTTTTTTAGATCCCACATGTAAGCATTTGATGTTGGTGTCTCATTGTATGGCTGACTTCACTTAGCATGATAATTTCTAGGTCCATCCATGTTGCTGCAAATGCTGTTGTTTCGTTTCTTTTAATGGCTAATATTCCATTGTGTATATGTACCACATCTTCTTGATCCACTCTTCTGTCGATGGACATTTAGGTTGTTTCTATGTCTTGGCTATTGTATATAGTGCTTCAGTGAACACTGGAGTACATGTGCCTTTTCGAGTCATGGATTTCTCTAGATAGATGCCCATGAGTGGGATTGCTGGATCAAATGGTAGTTCTATTTTCAGTTTTCTGAGGAATCTCCATACTCTTTTCCACAGTGGTTGCACCAGTTAACATTCCCACCAACAGTGTAACAGGGTTCCTTTTTCTCCACATCCTCTCCAGCACTTACTGTTTGTAGACTTTTTGATGATGGCCATTCTGGCTGGTGTAAGGTGGTACCTCATAGTGGTTTTGATTTGCACTAATAATGAGTGATGTTGAACATTTTTTCATGTGTTTTTTGGCCATCTGTATGTCTTCCAATGCCCCTTTTCTTATACCAGTATGACCATACAATCTGAATTTTCTAGGTAGTCTTAATTTTATATAGTCTGTTTCACTTTTAAACAAAGCCAGGTAACATCCTGGTTTTTTGTTTGGAAAATAGCCTCCATAACCACAACTTTTTAATGGTTTATAGACATAAAAAAGATATACATCCACCTAATAAATATGGAAACATAAAACATGATATAAGTGAAATCTACATTATATTGTGTATGAGGGATTAAACAAGAATGATCTTAAGATATCATCTGATTATTCTGGGAGAAAAGGGCATTTGCAATAATGGGAGAGTCCATTTTCAGTTCAGATTCTAGGTAGCAATAGCTACACCCTGGCAAAGAGGCTGAGAGTTTCCTCCCACATAGACATCACCCAGAGAGAAGAATGCCCTCTAGAGTTACACGTAGGTCCTTCAGAGAGAGATACTATAACACAAAGCACTATCAATTGTTCATCAGCTATCAAGCCAGGTGCCCCCCTTCACTGCAAGACTTCATGTTAAGAAAGCATATAAACAAAGATGAAACCAGGATGGATCAATGAATTTTCTACAGGAAGAGGTCTTCGGCAGCACCAGTTGCGTGGGATAATGGAAGATAGTCCCTACCCTTCCAACCCTAGGACTGTCTGCTCAGTCACGTAAGTTCAGGGGTATTGCTAGCCCTTTAGAGAGCAGGATAGAGGTGGTCATCAGAATGACCTCTCTTCTGGAGGCAGAGACACTCTGAGTCAGAACCTCGCCTCTGCTGTGACACCTTTCCAAATCAACAAACCTTCACCTTTAGCTTCCTCACAGGATGACTAGGATTTACATGAGATAAAAGGACAAAGTACTTACCAGAGGACCTAAAACAGTGAGTGCTCAGTATTTCTATTATACAAAAGAATTATTTTAATTAATAATTCTATTATCATAACTCATCACACACATTAGGCTATGACTCATTCCCATTATTGGATGTAGCTAGTCATCTTCAGTTAGTCCTTTTGTCTTTTCCTGAAAGTTTCCAGTTCAAGATCTTCCCAGGAATCAAGAGAGAAATTAAAGTAAGGGACTATCTATTTATTAAAGTCACTTCTCAGGGACCCAGAATGAGTTAAAAACATGGAAGTAGTCTCCTGATAGAATGCTATCTCAACAAGGCTTGGTTCTGTGTGGGAACCCCAAATTATGAGTAAGTACTACTCCAAATGAGCAAGTCTTCAAGTATATCAGAGATAGCACAGGTGGAATAAAGGAAAGAGCCTCTCCCTGCTATTCCTCCCAGTCAAAATCATCTTGTTTTTCAAGTACAGTTAAAAAAAAAAAACAATAAAAGAGTGGGCTATTTCTAGGGCTAGGCTCACAACACAGGTTTCTTGGCCCATGAGGCTTTGTTTTACATTAAACACAGTATTTCTTCGTTTTAGTTTCCTTATCTGAATAGAAATCCCTGATAAAATTTTCAAAAGAAGAATGAAGGTAATAGGTTGATATGCATAGTCTTGATCAGTCAACATCTAATTCCTGCTGGGTCTCTTCAATCTAAGCCGTGTATTGACTAATAAGAACCCCGTCCTGTCACATGCAGTGGCTTGCGTGCATCACAGACTTATTTGCAAGTTAATATATATTAAAATCACATATGCCCACACACATTACTTCTGTGTGTCAGGGGACCTCAAGAGATAATACATCCATCTTCATTTGTGACAGTATATGCACCCATAGTTCATAAATGGTGATAAATGAATTGTCATGCCATCCCAATGGTATAATACACTTATCCCCTATTCTTGCCATATTAAAACATGTTCATTTCAGCACCAGTCAAATCTTTTCAATGAGTGATCCAACATCTGCCTCCTATTGGTAACCACAGAAGAATGCTAATTTACCTCTCAACACCCAGTATAATTTGTTTGCTATATAAATAAACAGCAGACAGGAGGAACCAAAAAATAATAATAATAATTTCAACTCATTATGCCCCTCTGATTTGCTTAGATAAACTGAGATGGAAAATGCTTGCCTTGTTTACATTTCAGTAAATTCAGGAAGCGACTACCCTCAGCAGCTGACCCACCTCGAACTCATGGCTCACCACAGTGGGGAGGGAGGGTAAAGTAGGGAGAATTATTCAGGTTGATAAATGGGCCTGTGAACTTTTTTAAGCCAGTCTAGTTGATGTGTTTATCACTTTAGTATCTGCCTGTATTAAGCAGATTTAGCATCTGCCATCCTTGCCTTGCTTTATGCAGTCAACTTTCAATTTTTCAGAGGCAAATGGTAGTTTGTAACTTTACCCTACCTATAGCTTTTTAAGGAGTATGAAATATCTTTCAGCCATTGCACAGCCCCTCAGCACCTGCGCTTAGTGATGGCTGACAAAAGGAGATACAATCTAAGGTCATGAAACCTTGAGGCTGAAAGGGAACTTAGAGGTTGTGGACTCCATGATGCCCCGTATCATCTCTGTACCGCTCTGCTCCACACTTCCTCTTCCCACTCTCAGCCTCCCTCCCTCACACCTTCCTTCTATCACTCAAAGTGTTTTGGTTCGTTTGGCTGGTAAAAATGCTACTTAGGACTACAGATATAAAATGGATGGCTAAAATGAGGAGTTGCACTGAGTGAATCTTATTA
This sequence comes from Sus scrofa, assembly GCF_054392235.1. Lineage (NCBI taxonomy): Eukaryota > Metazoa > Chordata > Mammalia > Artiodactyla > Suidae > Sus > Sus scrofa. The sequence continues at coordinate 92,847,326 of NC_139387.1, read as the reverse complement.
ACAAGGTCTCACTAAGAAAGGTGATGCAGCACTAATTAGTTGATTCCAAATTTTTCTGATTACACACACTACAGGTATAGAAAAATTTAAAACACATTCCATATACATAAATAAGTTCCATATATATAGGAACACTTCATATAGTGTACATATTTAAACTGATAACAAAAGGAGATAAAATGGGAATAGATATACTGTTTTTCTTTTTACCCAGCTTGGAGACAGTGGATCCAGCTAAGCTACTCCCTTTCATGAGCATTTCTCAGATCCCAAATGGTCCAATGTACCACTTTGGGTGGTGTCTTATGAACAGACACTCCTTTTGGTCAGAGTTCTGTGCACTCAGCACAGATTTTGTTTAATCCCTTGTTTGCTGGAGGTTTACATTCTGAGGCAGCGTTCTGTTTTTAGTAAGTTTAGGAATAAAACTTTCTTGGAAAACAAGAGTCAAACCTTCTGAAGTTATATACACATTAAAAATAAATATATTCTCAATCACTTCTCCATTTGAGACTAACAGGTGGTCCTGGGACACAGCCAGGACCAACTTGAGGCCTCCGTCAAAAGCAAACAAAGAACAGGTGAAGCTTCTCATAGGGGTGGTCTCAGGGGCGGCTGCCTGAACAACTTTCAGAGAAAAGAACGCTGGAGGGAAACACTGAACTGACAAAGTCGGTGATTTATAATCTCTCATTCCCATAAAATGACTCTCGTTATTCTTGGGAGCTTAGACTCTGAAGTGAGCTGTAATGGGCCACTAGGCTAAAAATGAAGTGCAGATTTATTTCTATAATCATCACCAGCCAAACCCTTCCCTGGGAAATAACTAACTTGGCTTTTAAAGTGCTAGGATACCTTTAGAATGCTTGAGATTTATCTTTGGGATTGAGTGCTTGTGTTGCTCTGGGAAAATCTAACTATTTGAGTTGTAGATGCCCTGATCAGTGTGCTGGGGAATGCTGGAAAAGACAACAGAAGTGAGCTCTGCTTCCCCTCACTCTCTACACAGAGAACATTCTTGTGCCTAAGAGACGGTAAGTAAACAGCAGTTACAAACACATCGAATACTGAGCTAAGAGACTACCTGATACAGCTTCTGTCCAGGAGACAAATAAGTTCAGCCTCAATGAAAATCTAAATTCTGAAATCGAATTTGACTCGTGGTAGACTCCTACACTCATGGCTTTTGGCTAGAGGCGGGGTACTTCCCTTGCTATTCAAAGACTCACTGAATCTAGAAAATATTCAGATATAATTATACAGTCATGAATCTCAAGAGTTAAGGTAAAAGATACAAAAAAGTGAAACAAAAAAGTAAATAAGTAAGAACCACAGGATCCTTAGTGTAATTCTAGCTCAGAGTATATTACATGATACTGCCCTTACTCTGGCACACAGGTAATCAGCAGCCATTGCCAGTCACTAATACCTCCTGGCAGATGTCTTAACTCATAACAAGTTCACTCACTGCTTTTATGCAGGCAAATATCCTTTTCTGACTTCCTTCTGCCTCATCTTTAAGAATTTTCCCAACTCTGTACAACAGCAAAAGTACTCCAAGCAGTCTCTGGAGGTGAAAACACATCCCACTTGTGGAATTACCATCACGTTCAGAGCATAATCCAAAAATCAGAGAATTTCAGAGCTGGAAAGATTCTGAAGGAGCATTTACACCCAACCTGATGGACAAAAACACTGAAGCCCAGTGAGAATGAGTGAGTTGCCTGAGGTCACCCAAGCAGTCAGCAGCAGAGCTGGGAGCAAAATCCGGTTCTCCTCTCTCTGCCATGATGCCTCCTTAAAATATTTTAAAGAACTATAGACCCTGAGGAATGACAGAAGAAGAAAGATATTTCTTCGCCTCGAATGAGTCAAACATCTGAGCAGTTCAGAAACGCTTTCCAACATCTAGAGCTTTAGCCCAAAATGAGATAGACTATCAGTATTTTGCTAGAAAAATAGCTGCTTCTCTCACTGGCCAATTAATTTTTTAATGATTTATGGTGATTCTCAAAGAAAATGCTTTTCCTACAAGAGAAATTAATATGCTGGACTTAAAATATTTGCACTAATTACTAAAGGCCAAAGTGGGATTGTGCAAAGACATAAATCAGAGGACCCAAGGGAAATGGGAATACATTGGACAAATAATGTGAAATTCTGATCAAAATATTGAAGAAAGTGCACTTTTTTGCTTACTGATTGCAAGGACATTCTCCCTTAACTCTAGACCATAGGGTTCATGATGACTTGAAATAATGACTGTAATATCAAAACCCCTCAATGGCTCTGAAAACCCTCAAGAGAAACTCCAAAGTTAATTAGTAACACAGTAGATAAGGCTCTTCTTAATCTGATCCTACCCTGCTCATCTCTTTTCACCATTGTCTTCTTCTATCTGTACACACTGGTCTTCTTTCAGTTCCTCAAACTCTCCACGTCTCTAGAACTGCCCAGTTGTTCTTTCTCCTCCCCAGGTCACTTCCTCCTCTGACTATCCCACCCACTTCCTTTCATCTAGGTAAGTCCTACTCATCCTTTTGGTCTCTTTAGGTGTCATGCTTTGTGTGGAAATGTTGCATCACTCTTCCCAAGTCTTCTTTTACTATGTTCTCACAATTTGTCCTGTGACTTTTCAGTTTCTCCCACTAATGGATAAGAGAATATTTTCCCACTCCTTAAATCTGGGCTCAACCTTATGCCTTTCATTCACTACTAGACTGAAGTAGTAGTAACAATATGCCAGTTCTGATGGTAGGCCTTAAGAGGTCTCATGCATTTCCAACTGCCTCCATTGATTCTTCTGTAGTATGAGAGGAACACATTTGTACTGGACTGGCCTGCTGACCCCACGAGAAGGATGAGAGACAATGCAGAGCAGAGCCACCCTAGTAAATTTCATCAACCAAGCCCAGACCAGATCAGCTATTTCCCAGGTGACCCATGTACATATGAGCAAGTCAAGAAAAGTCCTACAGAGCTATTTAGCCTAGGTGAGTTGACATAAAGATACCTAAGAAATGAAAAATGATTGCTGTTCTAAGTCACTAAATCTAGGGATAGTGTACTATACAATAATAGTATTTTTTCCACCATAGTAGTTATTAAACCTTATTACAATTCTTGGATTTCTTTCCTCTCTCTTGAAGATTGCATATTCCAATATAATTAAAACTACGCCCATCTTGCTCAACACAGTATTTCAAGTTTTAGTACAATCTACTGGTACACAATAGATACTCATTAAATAAATGGTTATAGAACAGATTCTTTATCATTGCCAAACAGTTTATCTTCCATTCTTCAGTTTCTCTCTAGCCCCAACAGCAAACTGCTCACCTATACTTTTCAAAGCCCTCCCACAGTAGGTACAGCATTTTAACCTGACAAGCTTCCTGCAAAGTAAATTATGCTTATTTGATCACATGCTCAACAGAATGATTATGAAGACAAGGCCCTATTTGGCTCATCTATTGTTGTTTATCTCATTGTGGTTTTATAGTTGGTACTAAACAGATGGATGAACATTTACAAATAAAGCATATTCTTAACATTTGGCATCACATTTTATGTTCCTCCAAATTTCTTCAACCTGTATAAATTATACTCAAAGTCAATCTCTGAATACATGCAAACCTGTTAGGAATTAAGATCCCGTTCTGTAAATGATTGTTGGAAACCTGAATATAGTGGTGAAAATTGCACTTAAATAGTCATCAAAGAGCCCATCTCCTGCACCTGTTTCCACATGGTGCTTTGGAAAAGGGGGAGATGCAGGGAATTTTATAATCTTTTGTTAATCTCTTGTGCCTTTATATCATATCCCAACTCTTCACTTGCATTGAAGGTTCATAATTGTAAAAGTTTGGCATTGTCAAGGGCTCAGCTACCATGAGCGAAGAGAAAATGGAGGTATGATTCATTTAGCCCATTTTTCAACTTATTTTTTAATTACTGCGGTAACAATGCTAAGGTACTTAATATCATTGAACTGTACTTTCATTTAGCCCATCTTTGCTGCTGTATGATCCCAAAGTCCTTAACCTCTAGGAAATGTAGGATAAAGGAAACTGATTACATTTGAGAGGAACACTGCTGGTCTCCACCACTGCAAAGCTACACACCTTCTTCTCATCTATAGTCCCTACTCTGTGGGCTACTTCCCATAGGGAAGGGGAGTGAAAGAAAAGTACTCTTTGTGTTAGAACCCATTCCCATCACCTAAGAAGAGTAAAATTCTCTTGATACAACCATCAGTGCCAGGTGTAAGCTTATCCCATGAGACAGCTCTCTCATTAAAAGATCAGTGTATCCTGGAGTACCCATTGTGGCTCAATGGGTTAAGAAACCGACCAGTATCCATGAGGATATGGGTCCAATCCCTGATCTCACTCAGTGGGTTAAGGATCTGGCGTTGTTGCAAGCTGCAGCATAGGTTGCAGATGGCCCTCAGATCCGGCATGGCTGTGGCGCAGGCTGGCAGCTGCAACTCCAATTCAACCCCTAGCCTAGGGACTTCCATATGCTTCAGGGTGACCCTAAAAAGACAAGAAAAAAAAACAAAAACATATATATATGTTAAGGACTTCCATATGCTTCAGGGTGACCCTAAAAAGACAAGAAAAAAAAACAAAAACATATATATATGTTTAAGGACCCTAAAAAGACAAGAAAAAAAAACAAAAACATATATATATGTTAAGGATATGTTTACATATATATATATGTAAAACATATATATATATACCCTTAGCTTTCTTTTTTTGTCTTTTTAGGGCCACACCATAACATATGGAAGTTCCCAGGCTAAAGGCTGAATCGGAGCTGTAGCCGCTGGCCTACACCACAGCCACAGCAATGCCAGATCCGACCAGTGTGTTGGACCTACATCACAGCTCATGGCAACGCCGGATCCTTAACTCATTGAGTGAGGCCAGGGATCGAACCTGCATCCTCATGGTTATCAGATTCTCTTCCCCTGAGTCACAACAGGAATTCCTCCTTAGCATTTTTCAAAGAGAAGTCCTCATTTTATGAAAAATAGTGTTGCAAGGTCTAGAATCTTATAAAAAAAAAACAGTAATATCTTCCTAGAATACATATGTAAGACTAAAGGGGAGTGGAAATTCCATCTTCTGGGAAAATAGCAGCCCCTCTTGCCAAGCTGGTTTTGTTTTTTTTTTTTTTTTTTTGGCCGCACTTGCAGCATATAAAAGTTCCCAGGAATCAAACTTGTGCCACAGCAACAACCTGAGCCACTGCAGTGACAATGCCAGATCCTTAACCTGCTGAACCACATGGAAACTCCCCAAACTGGTTCTTTTCATAAATGACCAATGAGAATACAAAAACATTCTATATGAACAAACTGGTCCCATGTGCTCAATGCTCACCAGCTTGATTCATGTTGGGTGTGCTCCAGAATCACCTACAGAGCATGGAGAAGTCATTCTGATTCTTCTGTTCTAGGCCTGGCATCTACACTTTTAATAATTCCCTTAGCTGGTCAGATGTAGGTGGTCTATAGACAATGCTCCATTCTTTGCATGAAACCAAAACAAACTGAATCCAAAAGAATCCTTCTCCCACCTCAGGCCCCTGTGAGCCTTATGTGGAACTTGGGAACAGCATTTATGTCTTAGTGTGAGTATGAGGGCTAGACTATATGCTGCACATAAAGAAATTTACACTGAAGTTTACTCACAAATGTTAGCTATTATCATGATGCAGACTTTTCTGCGTGGTTGATTCCTAAAATACAAACAAGCCACCAGCTTTTCCAACCCTAAGTGTGAGAAGGTTAAAAAAAAAAAACAACTGGACTTAAAGTAAAATCTTTTTTGCCTTCTTTCCTCTGTCTTGTGAATTTCTGCTTTTTAAAAATTCATTTTAAATAATGTCTCTTCTGTCTCCTTGCTTCACACAGAGCTAGCTTCTCTCCAAGGCTACCTAAGCAGTCACACTTTCCTCCATCACACCACTTGTTACTTGGCACTGGAATACTCTGCTGACTTATATGCCTCCTCACTGGATTGTGACTAAACAAAAGGCCCATTATTCCTAGAAATACATTCTTCTGGGTATTGATCTGCACCTCCCTACTGCCTAGTTCAGTGCCAAGGACCCATAGATGTTCAATAAATCCTTGGGGAACAGAGATGAAACAGAAAGGGACACTTAGACTAAAAGAATGCACATGATGACAGACTTGGCACCTGGCATACCAAAGGAAGCAGACAAATTGAGAAGTCCAAGCAAGGGAGATACTGTCTGTGTCTAGAACCTAAAAAAGGGCACAGACTAATGTAGGATCTTGGCATATAGGTGGGAGGGCATACTGGTTGAGGCTACAGGCTCTGGAGCCAGAAGCCTACTGAGCTAGGCTCTAGGATCTTACCTGCTGTGAGACCTTTGAGAAGTTAGCAACAGATGAGCCTCAGTTTCCTCCTTTGCAAAATGGGAATACCACCACTGATACCTTCGTAAGATTCTGATGAGGATTAAATGAATTAAATAATGATAGAAACTATGTGCCTAGCACATGGTTAAGTGCTTAATAAATGGAAACTGCTGCTGGTATTATTGCTACTAATGCTCAAAATTACAGACACTGTAGTCACACTTGAATTGAAATCCGAGTCCTAGCTCCTATTCATTGTGTGACCTTAGGCAAATTAGTTAAATTCTGTAAACCTCAGTTTCCTCATCTATACTGAAGCAATAATATCTATATCATGAAAATAACAAATAAAAAATAGCACCATTGAGACAGGCTGGGACCTAGAACCTAGGACCCTTTGCTGCAATGCTTTTGCACCTGGACAAATGTCTCCTTTAGTGAGTAATAGAACACAAAGAAACTATAAGGGACAAAAAATAACCACACGCATGCCCAGCTGGGTCAAACCATGAACAACACGATTCAAAAAAAAAACCAAAAACCCAACTTCCACTTCTGGGGTGTCTAGAGCAAAAGCAGGGTACTTTGCAAGATCCCTGCACAAAGAACTACCAAGAGGGTGAGGAGACCACCCAAGCAATGCCTCTTGGGGGATCCCTGGACCTGCCCCTACACTCACCCCATGTAAGCGACATCTCCCAATCCCCTCAGGGAGAGAGCAATGGACTTTGTTCCTTGGTTTTGCTCCCTAGTGCTGCAGCATGAGTCCCAGTAAAGTTCTGACAGAATTTCTTATCTGACATCTTACCAATTTCTATTGATTGAAGAAGAGTTCAAGAACCCAGGTTGGTAACCCCAAGATGCCTGGAACCTATTAAGTTCTTCATAAAGGATCATTATCATTAAGGCAGGAGTTCCCACACAGAGTTCAAACAGGGGAAGGGACAGAATGGAATCCAGACAGAAACGGAGGCATGTCATGGGATCAGGCCAAGGAAATGGTGTTGAAAGAGGCCTGGCTGCCTTCTACCTTGTTTAATGCATGTGGAAAAGGAGCTAGGTGACTGTCTGAAGTGAGGCGAGACTCTGGGGATGTGACAGCCTCCCCCACACCACAGGCTGGACGTGCTCTGCACTCCCACAGCTCATTGTGTTTCCTCCATCTTGGCCTCAATTTAGAAGTATTTATGTGGGTATCAACATCATGTCTCATCTCCCTTGGTGCCCCTATTGCCTGGCTTATTGAAGGAACCCAATAATGCCCATTGAGTTGGCACTGACAAACAGCACTGATAGACAGCTCATTGCTCTGAAAAAGTCGCAATCCCAACACTTGGGGTCTATTGCCTCAATGTATTTCTTAATGTCTATATTCGCATTATTTATATATATATATATTGCTTTAAATTTTTGGAATTACCTTGTGCCAGCTACAAAGTAAACTGGTGTAAAATCCTTAGCCTTAGATAGTGTAAAATTTCTGAGGTCCACAAACCTAAGAGAAAGGTCAAACTCCCTACCATCCCTTGCCTATCCTCACCCCTGCTCCCAAAACAAAAATTTCTACAAAATCTCACTGGAAGTAAACAGACTATTAAAAATGGCTATTTTTTAAAATAAAGTTTTGTAATCAATTTTCCCAAAGAACAGGACAAAAAAGCAAACATGGTGTTTTTTAATCATATATACATACACACCAAGAAAGCTTAGTTCCTAATATTAGTGAAGTTGGTCTCTGTGTGTTTCAGAAACTCAATTTGCAGCCTGGGAAGTGATATTTATTTGAAGAAGCGTATTGCCAAAAGTGAATCATAAATCTGCTGGCTGTTGAGACTTCAAGGCAGGAAGAACAGAGGGAATTATTAGTCTGAATGTTCTACTGACAATATGAAATCTTTGTCTTTCAAAGCATTTGTTTAAGTAAGAAAAAGTTTGCCCAGGCTGAAGAACATTCTATTGTGGGAAATGAAACTTCTGAAACCTCCAAAGCTTATTTATATATTTGCTAGGCTTCTCTCTGCCAACTTTCTCCTCTCCCAGAGCGTCCGTTAATGCTAAGAAAAGCCTCCGAAAAGCACACATTATAAGCAGAGAAAAATCTTAATGAATGTAATATATTTGGCAAATCTGTTTTATCTACCAAGGAGATTTCCTTCCTCTCTTCATCACTCATCTCTTTTGGTTTTTTGTTTTTTAATGTTTTTCTCCTTCTCATTCCAAAAATTAAAAATAAAAATAGAAACCCAAACAGCCTCTTGACTTGCATTCTCTTGCTGTCATTTTCTAAGTCTTCCTACTTACTCAGTTTCCCTCCTTTTGGAAAATTCTAGGGGAAGGTTGGGGGCTAAGGTGGGAGCAGGTGGTGCAAGGAACCTTAAGAGCCCTGTGCTAACTTTCCTTCTCCAGCTCAACCATAGAAGCATCCATTGAAAAACCCAGCTCCAAACTATGCATGTGTGGACTATGCACTTTACAGATGGTCCTTGGACAATGTGCATGCCAAGCTCTCCTCCCCCTGTCGCCTAGCATGCTTCTTCTCTCAGCTGGTGTGTGCTTAGGAATTGCTAAGCCATCTTAATAGAGACCTGAACAGCCCCACATAAGCTGTCAGCTGTAGAAAGTGTTTTTTACCATCATACAAGGCATTCCAAATCCAAAAGATTTAGGAGTTGTCTGGATAATTTCCTCCTAACACCAATGAAGTTAAATATGAGTTGAATGCATTTGTATATCTTTGTACATAATTTTATTCTCCTTCCTATTGAAGCTGTGCAACCTGAAAGCACACCTGTGACCTAATATTCTCTTAACACTTTCTTAATCACAGCATGGTGTCTGAGCCAGCAGTACGAGCATCAGCCGGGAGTTTCTTAGAAATATAGTATCTCAAGGTCTATCCCCTGACCTACCATATTGGAAACTTCATTTTTTTCTTTTTACCACCACACACACCTGCAGTATATGGAAGTTCCCAGGCCAGGGGTCGAATCAGAGCTGCAGCTGCTGGCCTACGCCATAGCCACGGCAGCTCTGAGCCACATCTGCAACCCTACACCACAGCTTGTGGCAACACCAGCTCCTTAACCCACTGAGCAAGGTCAGGGATTGAACTGCATCCTCATGGAAACTAGGTTGGATTCTTAACCCGCTGAGCCACAATGGGAAATCCAGAAACTTCATTTTAACAAGATTTCCAGCTCTCCTGCATATCAAGGTTTGAGAAGCTATGTTAACACCAAGTGTATACAAGGCACCTGAGGTTTGGGTTGCAGAAATGAGGGGGCCACGCCTGCTCAGCGTGCTTCTTCTTCTGTGCCACACCCTCTGCAGGACAGTTCGTGCCTCTGTGGTGCCTCAAGGCCCCACCACCATCACCCCTTCTACATCTCTTATTAACTTCACCTTCCATCTGTAGGCTGCACTGGATTGCCAGCACCTTGGTCTCCATAAATGCAGGCACTGCTGGTGCATGGGCTGTCCACACTCCTCCCTCCCTGCCAGGTCTGCTCATACCTGTGTGAGCTATTATCACAGAAACTGACGATTTGACATTTACAGTTCCTCTCCCAGGGAGGAGCAGGAGACATTTCATGAAAGCTGCACATAATCCTCCTCAATCCCCTGTAGAATGGGGAGGAGAGGTGCATTTTAAAATAATCCCATTTGATTCATCCCACCTACATGGTATTCTCTCCGTTCTCATACAAGGAAAGCAAATAAATAAAGACACACTGCCCCTGGGGGAAGAGTGTGTGTGTGTGTGTGTGTGTGTGTGTGTGTGTGTGTGTTTTTTAGTTTTAAAAAGGCTTTCTGGTTACACAATTTCAGATTCTTCACAGGCCTTCTGATTCTGACTATAGGCACCTGTATGAGTATTCCACTCCCTTCTCTGGAAACTCTGACTGCCTACCAGAAGCTCATAACCCCAAACACCCACATGCCCATGGGTGCATGGGCTGGAAACAATGTGCAATGAATGGCTCCCATGAGGTTTGTCTCAGCTTCATATTGAAGACCCAACCCCAAACCTCATCGTTAGCCTTTCAGCAGATACTCTCCATGCTGAAGCAGTATAAACACTTCTCCACACACTCCTCCATACTCATGCATTTTTAGTTCCTTTTTTTTCCTAGGTTTCTTATTCTCCCAAGCAGCCTCTAGCACTAAGCCATTTGCCTAGAATCATGAGTTCTTCCTTTCTTTCCTTTTAGGTAGACAAGAATGTGGCAGGCAGTCTCCAGCTGATGTAAACACAGTGAGTTTCCCCTAGACATCAAAGGTTCTAGTCAGTTTGTTGTGGGTTTGTTCCTCTGAATAACCTGACACAGTCCTGGACAAGCTGTCAAGCTCATATGCTTGACACTCAACACCTCAGCCCTGGGAGGACAGCAGGGTCTGGAAGCTTCCAAAGGGATCACATCTCCTGTCCAGTCATTGTTGGACATCGCACCTCCTCCCAGCGGCCCTTGTAAGAGATGTCAGAATGTGTGCTTCCTGACAAGTGGCATTAGGCCTCTGGTTTTTAAAATACCTCAAAGAACAAAAAGAAAGAGTTTCATCCTCCTCCTATTTTAACATGACCACAGACATTTTTTGTTGTTAGCCTCCTACAAGTACAGGAGGAAGAAAGATGGACACGGGCAGCTAAGAAAGAGGACGGGACCTCTCATGGCATACCCGCCATTTGTTGTTCATGGAATGGAGCATCTGGCCCTCTGAAAGTCCCTAGGGCGGCTCTGTATGAACACAGCAGGCCCCCCTGAACTCAACAACATGTGCAAACTCTACGATCCCTGCTTCCGTCAGAAAGTCCCCACCGATCACCAGCCTGAGATGAATCTTCTCTCCTAGCTATGGAATGAAAGACAGCCTCTTAGAAATGAAACTTTTCATCTAAATTCCATGTACTAAACCCAGTTAATTCAGCTGAAACAGAGACCACAGGGGTGTGTTATGAACAAGGAGGATGCCATTGTTTTACTGAGTTCAGCAGGGATGCATAACTCAGACTCTAGCCTAGACTGTGACTTTTCTATGCCTCTCAGGGGTATGAAAAAAATTCTATTTGAATACTTTAGGATCTTTAGAAGGACCTGGTTATTAACAGGAAGTGACTTGCTTTCCACAGATTAACTTAAATGGAAAATAAGATCAGTCTAAACGACTTCCTTGCATATTTTTGGAATAGTCCCAAAATGGAATGTCCTTCTCTCTCAATGCATTTTTTTTTTTTTTGTCTTTTTGCTATTTCTTGAGCCGCTCCTGCGGCATATGGAGGTTCCCAGGCTAGGGGTCTAATCAGAGCTGCAGCCACCGGCCTACGCCAGAGCCACAGCAACGCGGGATCCGAGCCGCGTCTGCAATCTACACCACAGCTCATGGCTACGCTGGATCGTTAACCCACTGAGCAAGGGCAGGGACCGAACCCGCAACCTTCTGGTTCCTAGTCGGATTCGTTAACCACTGCGCCATGACGGGAACTCCTCAATGCATTTTGTAACACCATTCTTTAAATCAACTAAAGAAAAAAATGGAATGTAAAAATGGCCCTCATTTTAGTCCTTAGTCCTAATCCTGCCGATATTTAGAAGCTCTCAGACTGGGTGGCATATAACCCTTAGGTTACACCTTGCTATTATGTGCAACAAATATTTACAGTCCCTAATATGGGGGCATCAAGGAGGATACCAACATGTGAAACTCAGTTTACTACACAAGGTTGTAAGCCACCTTCAAGCCAGGTTGGCCTTTTTTCACCTAGAAAGGAGCTTAGCCTAGAATCTTAGTCAAAGAAATACAGTCAAAAAGAACAGAAAAGCAATTTATGTCTATATTAAAATAGATAAAAATCCTCCAAAGAGGAGTCCCACTACAGCACAAAGGGATTGGCGGCATTTTGGAGCATCAGGACACAGGTTTAATCTCTGGCCCGGCACAGTGAGTTAAATGATCCTGTGTTGCCACAGTCGTGGCGTAGGTCACAAATGTGACTCAGATATGACCCCTAGCCTGGGAATTCCATATGCCACAGGAAGGCCAAAAAAGAAAGGGAAAAAAAATCTTCCAAAGAGCTCCCACTCATTAAGACACAGCAAAACTGACTGAAACCAGCTTTTTCTGTCACTTTTAATCTACATATATTATTTGTGTGTGCATTTATATGCATTGTACTTGCCCCCAGAAACTCTCTTCTCCTCCTTCAAGCTTCCAAAATCTCTCCAACTCAACTCCCACTAGATTTTCTCTCTGTATCCCTTCCCTGCGTCTATAGCTAATACTCTTCCCCTGTCAGTAGTTCTCTAATATTTCCAGTGTAAACCTGGCTGGCCACCCTTACAATCAGTAAGTGACTAGCCCAGGAGACTACCTGGCAAGACACAAGGTGAGGTGGGAGGGAAGCACCAGGCGGTGCAGGCTGCTTCTCCTCAGCAAATTGAGGAGGGAGGGATGCTAGGAATATTTAAGTGATATTCATTTCCCTATCAGGAGGGAATTCATTAGCAATTATTAATTGAATACTCATCTTGTCAGCAACACATTATCCAATATAAACTTTATTGATAAAACATACCTGGTCCTTGCCCTCAAGGAGCTTACCATCCACAGGGGGAAGCAATTACTATTACGATGAGTCCTGCAGTCACCAGCAGGGTACGACTCTAATCTAGCTGTCCCCTAAAATATAAATTAAAGCAGTCAAATCCCATTCCATATCCACGGATTAAGGCAAGAGCCTTCTTCAAGATGCCTGCAAAATCCCTAAGATGAGGAAGATGGGGAAATTAGGTATATTTTCTAGCCTCTGCTGCATTCTCTCTCATTTCCTGCCTCTGCTGAATTCTTGTTCTCTGCTCGGTGCCTGGAGGTCAATCCTTTATCTCCCCAATTCCCTACTCAAGCAACAAGGGAACAAAGCCTGTGATGTGTAGCAAAACTTTCACTGAAGTTTTCTAGGTCACCGCTAAAGAGTTACATTCCTGCATGACACAGCAAGTAACTTAAAACTACATATTATTCATCTCATCTTAAATGTTCCCTTGGCCACCAAGACACAGGGGATTTCTCACTGGTCTCCATACTCCAATTAGCACCTAGTCATTGACCATCTTCCTGCCAACTGCACACACAATTGTCCAAGTAATTCCAAATTCCTCTCACTCTGTTATGCACAGGAATAAATCCTCTCTTAACTCTTCCATCCAAACTTAGCTGCAGGCCCAACCTTGGAGAGCCAAAACCTTCAGTTATTCAGAGGAGCAAAAAAGCTATCTATAAGTTAAAAGCAAAAAGAACCACAAATTTATAATCTTCCCTTGAATAGGATCTAGCCTCCCTTATTAAGTGACAAAAAGAATTATGGAGTTCCCGTTGTGGCTCAGTGGTTAACAAATCCGACTAGGAACCATGAGGTTGTGGGTTCGGTCCCTGCCCTTGCTCAGTGGGTTAACGATCCAGCGTAGCCATGAGCTGTGGTGTAGGTTACAGACGTGGCTCGGATCCTGCGTTGCTGTGGCTCTGGTTTAGGCTGGCGGCTACAGTTCTGATTAGATCCCTAGCCTGGGAACCTCCATATGCTGTGGGAGCAGCCCTAGAAAAGGCAAAAAAAAACAAAACAAAACAAAAAAACCCAACAAACAAAAAAAGAATTATGCCAACACTGAGAGGTATAAAAGTTGTCCCTTTATGTGTAATAAGATTAGACCAAATACTCTCTAAAACTCACTAGACTCTAAGTTCCCGAAGAGCAGGGACAGTGTCTGTCTTATTCTCTGTTGTATATAATATCTAGCTACCTCAACGAATGTTTTGAATAATTCATTAAAATCCCGTTCAGTACCAACATTCTATAATTCTTTAATATTTGCAATGCTTTTATCTATTTTTATTTTTCTTACACTTGTCTCACATTTGAAGGAAGTGTAAAAGAAAAGCTTTAGTCAAAAGAGTTAAAGCATTAGCTCTGTATGCTTATTACTGTATCAGTTAGGATGATTTCAACTACAAATAACTGAAGAGCCAACTCAAATTGGCTTAAATGATAAAGAAATTTAATATTTCACAGAATACAGCGTTCAAAGATGAGGTTGTTCCAGGGCCAATCAATTTTGCAGCTGGCAACATTATCAATATCCAGGTCCTTTACAACTTTCCACCCTGCCATCCTCAGTGAGGTCCTTAAGAACATCTTCTCATAGCCGCAAAATGGCTAGAGCCACACCAAACATCATATTCCACACAGCGAAGCACTTCTTTGGGTCCTTCATCAGGAACAGGGATAACTTCGCAAAGCACTTCTTTGGGTCCTTCATTAGGAACAGAGATAACCTTCCCAGAAGCCACTCTATAGACTTTAGCTCATATTTCACTGGCCAAAACCACATTACCTGCTCAGTCCTAAACCAATAAATGGCAAGGGAAATGGAAGATCCAGAGCTGCCTAAGACCAACTAGGATTTAATTCTTGGAGTTGGGACACCAGAGTCCCAGAAGAACCCGAAGTCCCTGAAGAACGTGGTTACTCCTTGCGTGAACAAAACTGGAGTTCTTTTAGCAAGGATAAAGGAAAGAGGGTCTGCTGGGTAGTCAACCAACATTGTATGCCATATTTACTGTCATTAAAAAAAATCCATTCTGAATGCAATGAAAATTATTTTGGGTGGGGAACTAATTCCAAATGACAGGAATATTTTTAAGATGGGATCACTGATTAAACAAAAATTGTCAATATTGAGGCATCAATCTCTTTTTCTACAAACCTTTAATTGTATTTTGTGTCCAAAGTAATTGGGAATATTAGAGATAATAATTGTGAGTGTCTTCCTTGGATTACTTAAGATTCCTGTTTTAACTCAAACTTTTCAGAAGGATGTATTGCCATTCCTGATGTTAAAACTCTGAAACAAAAACCACATGCAATAGATTACACAGAACTCTAAGAGGCTGTTAGTTATTCCAAACACTATATAACCCACCCTCTTAAAAATATTACCTTGTGAAAGTTTTTCTCCTGGATACCAAACTAGAACACACAAGAACTAGGCATTAATTCTAATGACCACAGCAAACTGTGAGAGACCTAGGCTGTCAGTGCAAACTGTCAGGCCATATAGTAAAGATCCACAGAGAAAGACAATAGGCCCTTTTCATCTCCACCACTCTTGATAAGTCAAAGACTCTTCTAGATGCAAGTCACAGAAATCTGACCTAAACTGTCTTAAACAAAAGAGGACTTCTATTGACTTGTTGTGACATTCTCTGTGATTCTCCATAGAAAGGAAATTTCTTTCTAATTTAAATTTTTATATCATCTTCTTTTAGGATTTTTTTTTTCAGAAAAAGCAAAAAGTTTAAAGACTTTCTACTTGCTTGCCAAATAGCACAGCATGATAAATCTTACAGCACCCAAATTACCATCAGTAGCATCCCAATAGCTCACATCTGCTTGTGGAGTTCCCTTTATAATCAATCAGGTGTATTGAAAAGGTCTTTGTGATGCAGAAGTGAACAAAAGTCACCTGTGTTTTTCAGTTTACTCTAATTTGTACACTAATTTGCTACACTGCAGGTCTCTTGCTCAAAGAGATTCAAAACAACAAAAGCAAAAATAATCACTACTATTCTGAGAGTGAGATAAGTGATAAGGAATCTAGCTGTGATCAGCTGGTAATTACATTAAATCTAAGCCATACACAGGAGCAAAGATTTTTAGAAGAGGAAAAGACCTAAAAAATGCATTCACTATAAACACTCACTTCATAGATGAAGAAATGAGGTCAGTGGCCTTATAGTTAACATGGCCAGTTGGATATATAAGTTGATTTTCATTCCCTACTCAATCCCAACTAGACTATCAGTAAAGGGATTTGAAAGGTGTAAACCCACTGGGCAAAAGAGAACAGGAGAGAAGATACACATAGATAGGAGACCACAGGGAAATGGACAAGTGGTGGTCATCAAGTGAGCAACCAAAGAAATCTAGAAACTAAGTGGTTCCAGATGGACAATCCAGTGGTGAGGAAAGCTACTTCTTCCTCTAAGCCACAGAAAGGCAGCTACTTGCTTGAATTGGTGATACCAGCTACCTCTGAAGGTTCGAAGGATGGGAATGAAGATCCAGAGGAGTGGTTGAAAGTCAGGATAAAGAACCAGTAAATCCCCTAGGTCACCTTCCCAACTCTACTTAGCCAAGAGATTGTTCATCCTTCACTTTGGCAGAAGGTAGGAGGGGTTTCCACTCTCGAAACACTGAGCCAGAGAAGCTCTGTGCTAGGGCAGTGGAGGGACAGGTGAGGCACAGTGAGGGAATTATACTGAATAGTAATGATGACAATAACAATAGTAAACATAGTTATAACAAATGGAACACTCATTATGTTTAAAACACCATAGGCATTGATTCACTTAATCCTAAAAATTGTAGGTATCCCTCACTTACTGAAAGTTCACTTTATGCCACCTCGAATTTATGAAAGACCTATATTAGTATCTGGTTTTGCTAAGCGAGAAATCAAAGAAGATTTTCACTTTACAAAAGAAGGCAAAAAGTGAAAATAGCGTTCAGCATTTGTTTTGCAGTGAACCGTTACAGAGGCAGCTGGCACTCTGAGCAGTGACAGTGGCTCCGCCAAGCTTCTTCCCCAGGAACCACACTCAGCCTCTCAGCATCAAGCCGCCATAGCTTTGAACTGTGCTTTATCTCAATTTATTTTGTGTGGCAGTTAGCAAGATGTGTCCTAAGGTAATTGCTTCTTCCCTTTAGACCCTTTCAGTTTATGAAGTTTTCATAGAAATGCTCTACTTTGGGATGGCAGGGGAAAACTGTATCCTATAAAGTAGGCATTACTAGTGTCCTTATTTTACAGATGACAGGAAACAGGTCAAACAAGTCACAAGGAAGGTTCCAGTGACAGAGCAGAATTTTGAAACCAGGCAGTCTGACCCCAGCATCCAATTATTAACCACTATATAGGGGACAATCATCCCTTGGTCAGTTTCCAGAAAGCCCTCATTCGAATGTACAGCTGCAACAGTAATTTCAGTACTCATCTTGAAAGAGTGGAAGAACCATAGAACCACAGAGGAAAGACCAGCAGGTCCTGCCTGATCTGAGTCACTGGTCAGCCTGATCCACCAAGCATCCAGAACTGTTTTATTCAACTCCTAAGAAACTTACAACTGCATATGAACAGAGAGCTAAGGACACCACATAATTGAGGAAAAACTCTCACATGAAAAAGAGGAACCAAAACAAACTGGAAAAATAGAATTCAGAAAAATCAAAGAGAAACTAGAATACCGTCGAGATATAAGAAAAAATACTACATCCAATAAACAAGTACAGAATGCTTTTTTTAGGAAAAAAAAGTTTCTATTTTTTTTATTTTAAATAGGAAAATCAGGAGTTCCCGTCGTGGCGCAGTGGTTAACGAATCCGACTAGGAACCATGAGGTTGCGGGTTCGCTCCCTGCCCTTGCTCAGTGGGTTAACGATCCGGCGTTGCCGTGAGCTGTGGTGTAGGTTGCAGACGCGGCTCGGATCCCGAGTTGCTGTGGCTCTGGCATAGGCCGGTGGCTACAGCTCCGATTCGACCCCTAGCCTGGGAACCTCCATATGCCGCGGGAGCGGCCCAAGAAATAGCAACAACAACAACAACAACAACAACAACAGACCAAAAGACAAAAAAGAAAAAAATAAATAAATAAATAAATAGGAAAATCAGAAATTATAGTTGAAGTTAGAAAATAAATAAGAAAAACTAAGACAAGAACATAATCAATTTAGAATTCCAATATCTTATTAATAGGAGTTTTACAAAGAAAAAAAAAAACAGAGAAAAGGGAGGGGAGAAAATTATCAGAGAAATAATATCAGAAATTTTCTCAGAACTTAAAAAAATAGAAGGACCTACTGAGTGTCCAACACAATGAACAACAAAGGCAACTCCAAGGTACATTATTACTTTCAGAATATCAGAAATAAAGAAAAGATCCAAAAAACTTCAGAGAGGACAAGGAAAACATGTACAAAGAATTAGAAATCAGAACAATATTTGCTTTCTCAAGAGGAACCCCAGAAGTTAGTAGACTGAAGAGATATACCTTCATAATTCTGAGGGAAAGTAATCTCCAAACTAGCTTTCGCTGGAGTTCCCTGGTGGCTCAGTGGGTTAAAGATCCAGCATTGTCACTGCTGTGGCTCAGGACACTCCTTTAGTGTGGGTTCCATCCTTGACCTTCTTTCTGCATGTTGCAGGTGTGGCCAAAAAAACAACCACAACAGCAAAAAAAAAAAAAAAAAAAAAAAAACCTACTTTTGGCTAATTCTCCAACCTCTCCTGCTCTGCCACCTTATCCTGCCCAATCTAACTTGCAACCAGACTCAAATCCAGAAGAAATGAAGTAAATTCCCAGGAGCCCATGGACTGGCCTGCACTAGACTTGGTTTGGGATGGTGGCTGTAGCCACCACTGTAATCACACCCCTGCTGCTGTCACTATTCCAAGGAATCCAACTTGGGCCACTTTTCAGGGGCTCCCAGACCCAGACTATTCCACCTTTATGACAGGTTTCCAAAATCTAATCTTTTGGCACTAGTAAATTCATTTCTATATTCACTTTCTTTTGGTTCTTATAAATACTTACTTCTAATTTAGTGACATATAACAACACAAATTTGTTATCTCGTGGTTCTCTAGGTCAGAAGTCCAGGTAGACTAGACTGGTTTCTCTGTAACTGATCTCACAGGCTGAAATCAAGGTGTAGGCCAAGCTGAACTCTTAATCTGGAGCCTCGGGGTCAGGGAGAGTCTGCTTTCAGATGTGCTCATATTGTTGGAAAAATTCAGTTCCATGTGGAGGTAGAGCTAAGGTTTTTCTTGCAGACTGTCAGCCAGAAACTTCTCTCGGTGCCTACAGGTCTCCCTTCATTCTCTGCACACAGCCCTCTACATTTCAGGGCCAGCAAACAGCACATCAGATCCTTCTCACACTTGGAATCTCAGTAACTTCTTCTGATGCATCTCTTCTACCTCCAGCCAGAGAAAGTTCTCTGCTTTGAGGAGTTCTTGCGATTAGATTGGGCCCATCCAGATAGTGCAGGATGATCTACTATTTTAAGATCCATAACCTTAAATACATCTGCAAAATCTCTTCTGCCATGTTAGGTGCAATATTCACAAGTTCCAGGATTAGAACATGGATATCTTGGGGGAACCATTCTGCCCACCACAATTTCTGAAGAAAATAAACTCAGTTTATTAAGGCAATAGATAAATGTATTTGGCCCCTCACCCCTTAATGGAATAGGAGTATCTCCACTTTCATATGTATCTGATAAGATCAGAAATTACTAATATAACAAAATTGGGTGCCTACTATGTGAAAACACTATAGTGAGCCTTGGGAATTCAAAAGTGATTAAAACACAGAGCCTACTCTCAAGATGATCTCAGTCCAGCAGACGAGCTAGAAAAATAATCATAAAAATACATGGAAAATTCAGTGTAAGATAAACTCAAGAATCTTTTTTTTTTCTTTTTTCTTTTTTTTTTGTCTTTTTGCTATTTCTTTGGGCCGCTCCCACGGCATATGGAGGTTCCCAGGCTAGGGGTCGAATCGGAGCTGTAGCCACTGGCCTATGTATGCCAGAGCCACAGCAACTCGGGATCCGAGCCGCGTCTGCAACCTACACCACAGCTCACGGCAACGCCAGATCTTTAACCCACTGAGCAAGGGCAGGGACCGAACCCGCAACCTCATGGTTCCTATTCGGATTCGTTAACCACTGCGCCATGACGGGAACTCCAAACTCAAGAATCTTTAAAAGCATAATAATGAGGCACCAACCCAGCCCTGGGAAATGGGGGCAGGTTTCTTAAGGGAAGTAACACTGAATTGAATTTTTTTTTTTTTTCGCTTTTTAGGGCTGCACTTTCAGCATATGGAGGTTCCCAGACTAGGGGTCAAATCAGAACTACAGCTGCAGGCCTACACCACAGCCATAGCAACACCAGATCCTTAACCCACTGAGCGAGGCCAGGGATTGAACACACACCTCATGGTTCCTGGTCGGATTTATTTCCACTGCGCCACAACAGGAACTCCATGAATTGAATTTTCAGAATTAAGCAGGAGTTAGCTTGGAAAGGTTATGGGGATTGGGATGGCAGAGAAGGGGGGAAAAAGCAGAAAAATATAAATATATATGTGTGTGTATGTAAATATAACTATATATGTGTGTATATATATATATATACACGTAAAATATATACACACATATTTCAGAATACAAAATGAACAACTGGAAGGCAGGAGTTCTCTTACAAGCAAACACTGTGGTTCCTGAAGAATAATGAGAATATTAAAGAAAATCATAGCTCCAATAACTTGAAAATACATTATATTCATACATGGTTCTCACATTTTCTCAACACTTACATACATGTCATTTTATATTTCACCAGCCCTGCAAGGTTAGAAGAGCAAATACTGTTATTCCCATTTTATCAATGTGAAATATAGAGTACAGAGGAATTAGGGACATTATCAGAGATGAGCCACCTGTTACCTGATGGGACTCAAATCAGAAACCAAGCCATCCAGATCCAGTTAGAAAGTCCAGTACTTATTTCGCTGCAGTGCATCACCTCTACTTCGCAACTTTTCTGTTCAAGGTATTTAGCTCCATGCCTCATTTTTTAAATGCATGTGATATAATGATGGGTTTATGAAATACCAGAAAGACACCAATTGATTTTTAGTTTTTGCCTTCGAGCTTACTGCACAAAATGGGAGCAAAATTATCACATACACAGACATTATTGCTTTGTTGATTTTCATGTTTCCCAAAATAAATAATTTTTTGTTGTTCTACCACAGTCATTAAAAGAAATAAGAGATCTGATCTGTGGGAACACTGTGATTGTCACAAGGAAGCCTCCTGGAGGACACGTGGGATATTGATATTCTCTCCTCAAGCCGGAAACGGTCTCTGGAGATCCATGAGAAACACAGAATCACAACAAAGACTGGAAAACAAATTGATAGAATCAGAGACGGCTGCAGACCCGTAAATAGCTTTTCACGCTGATGCCATTTCGATTTGAATTATACTTTAGTTTTGCAAATTGATGGGGGAAAGAAAATCTAGTTTTATTTCAGTATGTTTAACTTTTCGGTTAAAGACCAAAGAGTAGGTTTCTACATTCAAAATGGCTCCTTTTGGTTGCTTTGTTAAAAATCACAAAGCCCCGTCCCCCCAAAAGAGGCCTATTCATTACGCTGCAATGTTAGGAACAAACTCAAAGGAGAATGTGTGACTTTCTTTGTGCGAAGGTTTTAATATTTTCATAAAGATCCTCTCCTTGGCTCTTCAAGCATTTGCCTTTCATTTTGTTTTATTGAATTAGGCTGCAAAGCACTCGAGCATGAAGCTCTTTGTCATCTCTAACCAGCCTTACATTGATTCCGCGTACCCATATGCCTCGTCTTGGTATATTAATCTATACATCTATTCTACTGAAAAAGAGAACTCTTTAATTTATTATGTAAAAGGATAAGCCACCTCCATAGGCCATCTGCATGTAGGTATGCTTAGAAGTAGATTTGTTTCCTCAGACTTATAGCTGACTCCTTTAGTGGCATTAAACCAAGGGAAAAACGAAATTATATTGTGATTTTTATGGTGGATTATACTACAACCATGACAAAAGCAGACCGACATCAGCTTTTATTTCTTTAAATCAAAGCAAAATTTTTATACAAAGAACTCTAGACCAGTATAAACAAAACTCTGCACACACACATACCCTCAAAAATGCAAATCACACTATTAATTCACCACCTGCTACTCATTTGGGTCAGATTGTTCATAGCCCAAGCAGAGCATTTCCTGGGATGGTAAAGAGCTTTATGCAAGTGACCCCAAAAATGTATTTTCCTCCTAAATATTATTATTCCAAATATTAATAAGAGAAGTGTATCAAATAAGCAATAAAACAATCACAAATTTCAGAGACAGAAGACCTAAGCTATGGCTTATAACACACTGTCAGCCTAACCTTTCTCCAATATTCTTGCATTTGAAGCAAGATAATTGATATTTTTCAGAAGGTCCTCTCCTTAGCAACAGAAAGTTTTTAGGTATACTTTTAAGTTTCTCTTTCACTTTATTCTGATTCAGAGGCATCGTCTCTACTAAGAAGAATGAGTACCTCGTTTGTCCATTTTACAAATATATATTGAGTGTGTCTTCTGCACCAGGCACTATTCTGGGTGCTGGTAGTACAGTAATGAGCAAGTCAGATAAGATCCCTGCTGTTGTGGAAGATGAAGAGCAAACACATGAATATATTAGAAAACTTCAAAAGCAGAAAGGTCTTTGAAGAAAATTCAGTATGACAATGTGAAGACACTGACTGATGGAGCTACATCAGATGTGGGTAGTCAGCAAAGACCAGAGCTGAGCTCTGAATGACAAGCATCAATCACATCGAGTTCGGGAAAGAGTAGTCCAGGTGGGACAATAGCAATTTGAAAGGCCTGAGCTAGAATGGGACCCAAGGCAGGCCCACTCCAGCTGGAATAGGAAGATAACCCATCCTCCACTCACTGAGCCTCTCTGTTCAGCAGGGCCCGGGAATACACAGGTGAAAACTTCCATTGCTGTTTTTAAAGAGCTCTGTCTAGTGGAAAAGACAGACAAGGAGTTCAAACATAATGCAGTAAGTGCTGTGATAGCAGTATGCCCATGGGGATATGAAACAGAAGAGTACAGATCAGGTAGAGTCATGGAACCAGTCATAAACTAGGCACCAGCCAAAGATTTGCCTAACTGAAATGTCCAGGGGTTTGACTTCAAGTATAGGGTAGTCCAAGGGCCCAAACAATAAAGCTAAGTCCATCTCAACCTTATAATTGTAGGCCTTCAATTACAGATAACTTACATTTTGCACAAAATTAAAATTTTCCTCCTCTTTGCAATTGTGTTCTCTCAGTTTGATTCCTCTAATTAGTCCCACATCTTAAAGGGGCTGTGTTCAGCATGTGGTATTTGAGGATCCCATGGGCCTTTGTTGCTGACAACAATGCTGCCATCTCTATGTCTGGTTTAGAGTCAAATGCATATGTGTCGCTAATTGCTTTTATTTTTAATGGAAAGTTGATGAGGAAGATCCTCAGATTTTCTAAAATGTTCATCATAAAATAAATCCCTGTCTTAGAATTCTGTTCAAAACCTTAGTCTTTTTGAGACAGGTTGGCTGGAGTGTGAGTTTTGTCTATACCTATATTTGCTGAATATAAAAATCAATAGCTCCACCACTCTGCACATTTATCTAATGTAATAATCAATACCAATACCTTTCCTGATATTTACTTAATATAATAATCAATAACAATACTGTTTGTTTATTTGATGCCAGTGATCAAAGAAGAAGACGAAATCCATGGGCTTTACCCACCCCATGTACATTCAGACTGGGCCATCCACTGCCAACATCTCCCTTCTTTATCTACTTCCCCCCCTCCAGACCAAAAGAGAGCGCATCCTCCTCGCCTTGCTTGGAAGGCAATAGTGTGTGAGGCAGCCAGCACTGATGGATCCTTTCTCCACATTATTCTAGGCACAATGAAGCAAACAAAGAAATAGAATATGATTTGCCCCCATATTTGTTAGTGTAATACTAGCTGTTGCAACAGGTTAACCCAAGATCCCAATGGCTTAATACATGATAAGTTAGTAAACTGGTGGCTTACCGTCTAACAGGATAGTGTGGTTATTTCTGCTTGATCAAATATTTCCATATAACACTTCAGAGACTTAGGCTGCTTCCATATTACAGATCTACCCTCTCATAGAATCCCACAGTCCTTTGCATTTAGACAACATACACAAAAAGAGTAAGGAAAACCACGCTGGAATATTTTAATAAGTCAGACCTGGAAGTAGCACTTAGCACTGCTGCTTATATTCCTTTGGCTAGAACTCGATCCACATCTAATGACAAGGCAAGCTGAGAATATAGTCTGGCTATATGCCCAAGAAGAAGGGAATGGATTTGGTAAACAGTTTGCCAGTCTCTGCCTCCATTCCATGCTTGTGTTGCTTATAATTCAAAGAGGAAGACAAGATGAAACAAATGAAATATTATACACATAATGAAGAGGAAGAAACATTAGACTGGATTAGTCAGGATTTCTAAGAAGATACTTTAAAAATGGATAGAATTTGGAGATAACATGAAAAGCCACCCCACAAAGCAAAATAATACAGTGTCAGCAAAAGCGGAGATAGCGATAGAGAGAGGGAGGCACTGGGTGGAGGAATATAAGAAGCTTATCTGACAATTGTACCCAGTCTATGTCAGAAAGTAGAAAACCACATACCTGGCTAAGGAGACGAAGATGAAACTACCTTGACTAGGACCACTGATTCTGCCACCTTGAGCCCATGTTTGCATTGCATTAGGATCGCTCTGATCCAGCCACAGAACCCAGTGTACTTTACCATCTCCTCTAAATAATCTTTAAATATCAGCTGACATTTCAAGTTTGAATGGAAAATGTTGACATACCTAGTTTTGAGTTTCCCAAAGAACAAAACAAAATAAACAAAAAAAAAATGAATAGTAAATTCTAAGAGACCATGATTAACCTAAGTAACCATCTCACCTGTGAATTAAACAATTCTTTGTAATACAACAAAACTAAGAAGTCATTGAGAATCAGATGCTCGAGTTGAGGAAACACAGGAGGGATTTCAACTTTACGTGAGGGAGGCATTCCAAAGAACCTCTTACAATTTAAAATCTCCATTTTTCAGTAATAATTTCCCATAGGAACACCGTAAACTTCTATGGAGCTGCCCAGCACATTAGTGAAGACTATCTGCTTCCTCTACCAACTCCAATTTCCCCATTTTATAGATGAGAAATATGATGCATGGAGACATTAGTGGATAACTTAACATCATCCATCTCTAGGACGTGACAGAGCAGGAGAAAGTGACCAAGCAGTCTACCTCAAAGACCTTGCTCATACATATAAACACAGTGAGTAACTGCTCTCACTTCCCTGTTCTAATGATATATCCCTTCTATTTAAGAAAAAAAAAAAAAAGCAGAAACTCTTCTATCCATGTTACTGATGTTAGCCCTTAGGGGGTTGAATACTGCACATTGCTAATACTACATGTCCCTCCCACGCCCTTTGATCAAGTAAGCAATGAGGTATACCTTCATACACCCTTAGAAAGAACTCCTTACTTCCAAAAACTTATGCAGATGTGTTACCAAATGCTCTGCCTCTTTTTCCCCTAAGCTCAAGCCAGGCTACTTGGTTTCTTCTAATGCTAATTATTGAAGCATCAATAATGGAGGTCCCATATTTCTTTATTTTTAATCTCCCTGACTTTCAGGCCATACATCAAGACAAAGTCCTCCTGGATGGGAGTGGTATATACACACTACTATGTAAAAAATCAGTAAGTAACAAGGACCTACTGTATACACCACAGGGAAATCTACCCAGTACTCTGTAATGGCCCACATGGGAAAAGAACTGGAATAAGAATGGATGAATATATGTATATGATAAATGATTCACTTTGCTGTACATCTGAAGCTAATGCAACACTGTAAGTCAACTATACGCAAATAAAAAAAAATTTTTTAAAGACAAAGTCCTCTTGGACCTAGTGTTATTTTACACTCGACAGACACCATCACAGGAACATCAGTATTCTCCTCTTAATTTCCTATCACTCTGGAGTCCCTAAGGTTTGCAGTTAGACATACCATTGGTCAGGGAAAGACTATAATCAAAGCTCTTTCAGTCCAAGTTAATAAAAATCTTTTTTTTTTTTTTTTTTTGTCTTTTTAAGGCCACACCCCTGGCATATGGAGGTTCCCAAGCTAGGGGTCAAATAGGAACTGCAGCTGCTAGCCTACACCACAACCACAGCAACGCCAGACCCAAGCCACATTTGTGACCTACAACATTGCTTGTAGCAAAGCCAGATCTTTAACCCACTGAGTGAAGCCAGGGATCAAACCCATGTCCTCATGGATACTAGTAGGGTTCACTACCACTGAGCTACAGTGGGAACACCAATAAAAATCTTTTTACTTTTCAATTTAAATCTCCTCATCTTGGTTTTATCTTGGGCTAAGACGCAGTCATATATAGCTAAATTGGGAGACAAACATTTTAATTGATTTACTTATTTTCTGTAATCTTAAGCAATCTAACACCCCACACTTGAGGTAAATTGTGTTATAATTCAAAATAAACATTATTTAATACTTTTTAAATTAAATCCAAATGCATATGTTTAAAATTTTATGTTTATGAAGAGCTTCCTCCCACCACCTCTCCAGAGAGGGACTGTGGCTAACAGGTGCCTTTATATCATTCCAGACTGGATTTCTGGCTTCAAACACAACTGAAGGCTTTCCCACCATTATCTCTGTCAGCACTTCACGATCTACTCCAAATAAATACATATTATAAGTGAAAATACTGTTCTCACTATGTAGTTCAACATAAAGACCATACCCAATTCCCATCAACCTGCTCTCAAGCTATTCCAAATAAACATGCACATCTAATAAAAATATAGTGTTTGCTATGCACACTGAAAATGCAACTATCATACAGATTCCTTAACAAGCTCTATAACCTTTCAGAAATGTTGATGCTCCCCTTGGTGTCAAACACTGTCAAAGAAACTCTGTGGCTTAATTCCACATTTTTCTTACCTAAAATATTGAGTGCTAAATCCAAATTTAGACATTATGTAAATGGTGTAAAAATCTGTAGCTAAGAAATAATTGACTTATAAACTAGTCTAGAATCACTGAAAAACATAACCCCCTAGCAAAGACTTGGGTAAAAGTACCCCATGGAGATGTTTCCAAAACTCAAAACTCAAACAAGACCCCCTAGAAACAACTCCAACTGAAGATAAGCTCATAACCCACAACTGTGAAACACATGGGCACTTACAGTCCTGAGAGAAAAAGCCAACACAGTAAATGGAGGGATTTACAGCTGGGAAAAATTTGGGTAACAGAGCAATCTAAAAATGGAATCTTTAAAGTAAATATGTTAATATAAGGAAAAATATTAACAAGATAAAACCAAGATGCTATGAAAGAAGAACAGGCAGACTTGAGAAAGGAAAATATTTTTTCTAGAAATGAAAACCAGAGTCATTAAAATAATCAATCAGTGCCTTAAGCAAAAGACTAGACATAACTGAAAAAGAAATTTGAGTTGGAAAGTAAAGAACTAAGGCAAGCACTGATAATGAAAAGAAATTAAGAAACACAAAAGGTAGAGAGAGAAGTGTTAGTACACGTATTATAGGGGCTTCGGAAGGAGGGAAAGGGTAACGAGAAAGACTAATCAAAGAGGTAATAGGGAAGATGTTTCCAGAAATGAATAAATGTATGAACCATTAGATTTTAAGGAACATAGTGAGTTCTTAGCAGAATTTTTTAAATCATGCATCATAGCGAAACTTTAAAAAAGCACAAATAAAGGCAATAGGAGTTCCCACTGTGACTCAGCAGGTTAAGAACCCAACTAGTATCCATAAGGATGTGGGTTCAATCCCTGGCCTTGCTGAGTGGGTTTGGGATCCGGCATTGCCACAAACTGCAGTGTAGGTTACAGAAGGGGCCCAGATCCAGTGTTGCTGTGGCTGTGGTGTAGGCCAGCAACTGCAGCTTCAATTCAATCCCTAGCTCGGGAATTTACATATGCTGCAGGTGCGGCCCTAAAAAGAAAAATAATAATAATAATAATTAATAATAATAACAAAAGAGACAATAAAGCTACCTGGAAGAAATGACTGTTTATCTGCAAATAAACAACAATTAGACTGACAACAGAATAGTCATCTGCAAAAACAGGTTCCAGAAAACAAAGGAAAAACATTCAATGTTCTAAGTTCTCTGCCCAGTGAAACTTTTAAAAGTGAGAGTAAAATAAAGACATTTTTAGATATACACAGAATAAAGGAGGTTGCTACTTGAAAACCACCTGCCCTTCCCCCAAAAGAACCACTAAAAACAAAACTTGATAGAGAAATGAAAATCAAAACTACTATGAGGTATGACCTCACACCAGTCAGAAGGGCCATCATTAATAAGTCTACAAATAATAAATGCTGGAGAGGGTGTAGAGAAAAGGGAACCCTCATGTACTGATGGTGGGATACAAATTGGTATAACCACTGTGGAAAACATTATGGAGGCTCCTCAGAAAACTAAGAACAGAATTACCGTATGATCTAGCAATCCCACTCCTAGGCATATATCCAGACAAAACTTTCATAAAAAAAGACATGCACCCCTATTTCATAACAGCATTATTCACAATAGCCAAGGCGTGGAAACAATCTAAATGTCCATTGACAGATAAATGGATTAAGAAGATGTGCTGCATATATACAATAGAATACTACTCAGCCTTAAAAAAGAACAAAGTAATGCCATTTGCAGCAACATGTATAGATCTAGAGATTCTCATACTAAGTGAAGTAAGTCAAAAAGATAAAGACAAATACCACATGATATCACTTATATGTGAGATCTAAAATATGGCACAAATAAACCCATCTATAAAACAGAAACAGACTCACAGACATAGAGAACAGACCTGTGATTGACAAGGGGTGGGAGGGAGTGGGATGGACTGGAAATTTGGGTTAGTAGATGCAAACTATTACAATTAGAATGGATAAACAATGAAGTCCTACAGTATAGCACAGGGAATTACATCCAATCTCCTGGGATATACCATGCTGGAAAATAACATTAAATTAATATATGTGTATAACTGAGTCACTTTGCTGTATAGCAGAAATTAGCACAACATTGTAAATCAAATGGGATCCTACTATACAGCACAGGGAACCGTGTGTGATTGGGTCACTTAGCTATACAATAGATTGAAGAAACACTGTAAGTCAACTATATTTTAATAAAAAATTAATAAATAAAAATTAAAGATATAATGTTAAAAAAGAAAAATCTAAAAAAACTCTAATAAAAAATAAAAATTAAAAAAACAACTTGAGCAGAAAGGAAAGATGGAGTGGAACACAAGAGACAATGGTTTTTTAAAAAGACCTGGTTTTATTTGCAAATCTAAATAAACAGAATCTATAAATAACGACATTCACAGTAACTAACATTGAGGGGTGGTCTATAAACAGAGTGGAGCTAAAATGTGAGATTAACAATAACATGGAAGATGGGTGGGCTCAGAGAAAAATTAAAGCATTCTAAGGTTCTTGCTTTTTTTCAGGGAAATGACAGAGGGAAAATAAACCACATAGCACAAGGCAGAAAAAGTCATTCAAGGAGTTCTCCTATGGTGCAGTGGGTTAAGGCTTCAGCATTGTCATTGCAAAGGCTTGGGTTGTTGCTGTGGCACCAGGAACTTCCACATGCCATGGGAGCCGGGGGGGTTATGCCATAGTTATGATTGAGTTATAAGGTTCTAAGTGGGAGAAAAGTAGTTAAAATCTCTTTTTCCCAAACCTTCTGACAATAGGATTATGTCCTTCTCAAATAAGATTAATATAAATTGCTTTAAAGGTGTTTTTCAAATGTTTTCCCTCCCATCAGAAGAGATTACCATTTTCTAGAAATTGAAAGAGAATGGCTTTGTTCAGAAATGAGGAAAGTTAACCTGTTTCCTCTTTACCTATTTGTGACCCAGGTCATGCAGAATTAATTGTGATATTCTGTTTCCAAGATTAATATTTGCCTCTATGAGTCTCTGTGAGCTCTGAAACCTTCCATAAAAATAGACAAATTATCTCAGTAATTCTATACACTTCACAAATTAAAACTAAAAACATTCTTCAGGAGTTCCTGTCGTAGCACAGGGGAAACAAATCTGACTAGGAACCTTGAGGTTGCAGGTTCTATCCCTGGCCTCTCTCAGTGGGTTAAGGATCCAGAGTTGCCATGAGCTGTGCTGGAGGTAGCAGATGAGGCTCAGGTCCCAAGTTGCTGTGGCTGTGGCATAGGCTGGCAGCTGTAGCTCAGATTGGACTCCTACCCTGGGAACTTCCATGTGCCTCAGGTGCAGCCCTAAAAAGCAACAACAACAACAAAAGGCTATCTTAATTGATTTCGACAATAAAAATAAATGAGGGTAACATTAAAAAAACTGAGTGTCCTAAAAAGCCCTCAAGAATAGTATCTCTTATATTTCCCTTAAAAAGTTTTTCAATTATCCCTTTCTATTTACCTGAGGGAAAACCCATTGATAATATGTTAACTATAATTTATGAATAAATAATTATCAAGACCCAGGCTGCCCTATCACCAAAGAATTGATTTGGAAAGTCACCTGCAGAGTCTATGCTCATCTGAGAAAAAAATGTCCATCTATAAAATGATATTTTAGGGATTTACTGCACTAGCTAGCTACTGTTGCCTCAAAGAATCATTTTTCCCTGAATATAAAGTTGCTAAAAACTTAACTTTGCTTTTTTATTTGGTACTTTTGAAAGACTAAATTGAAACACAAAGAGTTATTAAGTCTGGATAGAAAAATATTTAGATTAAATATCATGCTCACATTCAAGAATCATTGTAATTGGTCCATTAAACAGCAGCACTGCAGTGAGATCCAGATTTTTATTTGCTTCATTACTTAAAACTAAATAGCAGTTATTATCTATACTGCAGCGGTTAAAGACTCTACTGTTTACATTGTTAATGTTGAAATTTAGCTCTGTATCAACTCATTGACAATTTCTTCTATTTAATATTGATTAAGTGATAGATGATAGTTTAGCTGAATTCTCTACTTTTACGTCAATTTTTTAAAAGGAAAGTTGGAAAAAATCCAATGAAGAAGATGTTTACATCCACAAAACAGAAACAGACTCACAGACAGAGAGAACAGACTTGTGGATGCCCAGGGGAAGGCAGGAAGGATTGGGATGGACCAGGAGGTTGGAGTGAACAGAGGCAAACAATTGCATTTAGAATGAATAAGCAACGAGACCAGACTGCAGAGCACAGGGAATTTACATCCAGTCTCTTGGGATAGAGTATGATGGAAGATAATATGAGAAAAAGAATGTATATATGTGTATGCCTGGATCACTTTGCTGTGAATTGGCACAATATTGTAAATCAACTATACTACAGTAAAGTATATACATAACATTATATATATATAACATTTTATATACATATATATGTATATAGAATGGGTTATTAGCAATTCTAAAATCTCAGCAAGGGTTTATTTTTCTTTGTGCTACATATCCATTGCTGGTTTGCCATGGGTCTGCTCCACATCAGCTTCACTCTAGGATCCAGAATGACAGAACACTGTGAGACAACATAGATCTCCATAGCAGGGAGGAAAAAAAATATGGCAAATCATGCAATGGCTCTAGAAGCTTCTAATGGAAGTGTCACATTTCACCTCCACTCTTATTTTATTGGCTAGAGCAAGTCACATGACCAAACTTCCTTCAACAAGAAGGAAAAAGTGTAATCTTCTCACGGGATGAGACATCACATGGAAGGCACCAAAATATGGTAAGCAGTCATACAATACACAACAATGACCATGTCAATATTTTCTATAAAACTGAGGAAAGAATCACTTCAACACACTCTTGGTTCTTCATAGCAAAATTGGTCCTGTTTCTTCACTGAAGAGAAAAAGTGACTCTCACTTAAAAAAATTCAAATAAATTAAACTTATTTACTTGAACCACTAGACAGTATGACAAGGAATGAAAAATGTTATTCTCCCCTGAAAAGCAAACTTTGGTTCAAGATTACAAAAATTAAATTGTCCTCTGACTTTCTGCTCAACCAGGAATGAGAGGACATGAAATGTTCATTGTAACTAAGAGCCTTAAAGATCATGATCATTTACAGAAAAAAAAAAAAAAATTCCATAAAAGTCTTCTAAGGGCATTTCACCAAAAGCTTACATTTGAATTTCATTTCATATAGAGGATGGAGAATATGCTTAAGAGGCAGAGGCTAAAAAAGTGAAGTTTAAAAAAATTTTGACAATTTAACACTCCCAAAATCAAGTGCCACCTCAGGCACCCTTATGATTTGTACTTCAAAAATCTTGAGAGGTTTTAAAAGGCTAAAAGTATTTAAGTCTAAAAAATGTTTTGGTGTTGTGGACAATATTAAGAAACCTCCAGATTATAGAATATATTAGTATTTGAGACTGACCTTTTTTCGCTTTTATTCAAGGAAGTAAATTTTATCACAGCAGTTACCTGATGTGATTATTAGAACAAGGTCACAAATTAGAAGCCACATGAAGCCATATCCCTGGTTTGCTTAAATGTCAATAATGCTTTGCCATAAGTAGCTTCATACATTTGCTGACCACTGAGACCTCGTCTCTTTTATGACCGCATGCCAACCCAAAATTAAATCAACATAAACCCAAGAGGGCTTCCTAATGTTGGGATTCAGAAGAATACAGTAAAACTTTTAGCACTATAATCACAATAAAGATCAGTTGTTAAAATAAATTCAAATGTGACAATCACCCTCAAGCCCATTCACTCAATGAACTGCTTGAATCCCATTACCACGCAATTCTGTTTATTCTGCTAAGAAATTTAACATCAGCCACATTAGCTTTTCCCAGAGTACCCCCAATAAATTGGTAGTTCTGTGGGACTTAATTGATGGTTATATGATAAATAGAGTCACAAGATCAAACAAGTTTAGGAAACACTGAGTTAAAAATAAAATGTTTATTTATTGAAAAGTTCCCACAGCTATTAAAAGACCAGTGTACATTAAGAATCTTCAAGAGAGGAGTTACCATTGTGGCATAGCCACAACAAACTTGATTAGTGCCATGAGGATGCGGGTTCGATCCCTGGCCTCGATCAGTGGGTTAAAGGATCCAGTGTTTCTGTGAGCTGTAGTGTAGGTCACAGACATGACTTGGATCTAGTGTTGATGTGGCAATGGTGTAGGCCTGCAGCTGTAGCTCCAATTCAACCCCTAGCCTGGAAACTTCCATATGTGGCAGGTGAGGCCATAAAAAGAAAAAAAAAAAATCTCCAAGGGAGAAGTGCAGCATGGAGCATTTCCCAAACATACCTGACCACACAATCCCTTTTTATCTTTTTTTGAAGACATCAACAGTGGGTCAGCTGTTCCATGGAATACACTTCAAAAAATTCTGGATTAAATTTTTTCAGATGTCTAAATTAGATTATTACTGTAAATATTATGCAGAGCTAATGCCTTAGTCACAACATCTGTTCGAAATTATTAAATCATGCCATTTGGAAAAAAAATGACTAATTAAACAGTAATGGCCATTACACAGCTGATTCAACCATAACACTGTGGATTTCCTCTTCTCCATCATTGTAAGACCACATTTAAAGAACTTTTGACAATGTGAGCAGTTGCTCCATTATCAGGAATTTATGAATAGAGGGTAAAAGGATGACAAATTAATCAGAAACTACTTTCATTACCTATGTATCATATTTTACCATCCTCTCATATAGAACCAGACAATGCAAAGCCAATCTCAGAGGTCCGTTCAGAGACGAGGAAACAACATAGATAAATGACAAGAAGCAGCAGTTTTCCCAAATAACCAATCTGGCTGGAACAGGGGTTGCTCATATTTTGTGAGAATGAGCCTACCTTGATTTCCCTTCAAGGGTCAAAAGAGTCAACAGGATTGAGGTACTGACAGTGGAGAATGTTAAGAGCAGAGCACCAGCAGCCCTCCTAGTTCAGGTGGAGATAAGGAACTGACGTCAGCTGACTTACCTTCTTTAATAGTGGGAGGTATGGTATAGAAGGAAAAGTGATGAACAATGCCGCTAGTTAACGATGTTATGAAATAATCAAGGCCTGTTGAAAGCTCAGTTGCTTTTCAGATGACGACCTTATGGCCATAGTAGTCACAACCATCTTGAAAGCCTTGAGAGGAAAAAAATCAAGAGCTGAGCCCTGAACCGAGCGACATACAGGCATTAAAAACAAGATAAAGAAGACTGGGTTAAGAGGAGGAGATAATCTATTAGATATTTGGGAGAGGGAATTGAGAGAATTAGTTATTTGGGGTAAATCTCTGAGGAAGGGACCATGTCCTCTCTAGCGGTTAAAAGTTGGGAAGGAGAGGGGCTCACAGAAATTCCAAATGACTTGGGGAGATCTCAGCGCAGAGCAGACCTGTGCCTTCCCTCCCAGTGTCCTCTGGAGAATCCGCAAGCCTTTCAGAGAAGCTGTTTCCGGCAAGCATGGGAGTCGTGAGTCAGCAATGGCAGAGGGAAGAATCTTGCTGGATGGGCCCAGAGTGGCCTGGAAGAGTGAGGCCCTGTAGAAGCCAATTTGGTAGACTTTCAACCCCAAGAGTTTCAATGCCATCAAGGGAAAAATAGAAGTGCTGAGAGAGGGTGGCTGACCCAAAAGTGCTTGGGACCAGGACAAAGTGGTCACAAAGAGCATGACCATCAATAAGAGGCCAGATAGGACCACAGAAGCAAATATCAACACTCACTGACAAGGAACAGCTTCATTAAGACACTTCATCAGAGGTGAGAAGATGAGCAGGGACCAGACGCCCCACATCCTTTTGATATCCATCCTCTGAGGACAAGCAAAAGAAAAATAAAGCAAGCATTCAGAAGTCATTGTATGTTTATCCCAAAGAATTTTAAGCAAGACTTGGCTGACCCTCCTTGTTTTTCGGCAAGATTAAGTTCTCCGCTATCTTTGGAATTTGGATTATGAGAGCTAAGACTCTCTTTTATCTAGAAATAAAGCAAATTAACACTGCTTACAAACCTGAGTTTTGAAAACTGTTGTGACTATGAACATTCACTACCCAACATTTGCTAATGGCATTGCCAAGGGGTGGGGGAGAAATAGCTGTACAGACAAGTTCATTATGACACCACAGTTTAACTGTTTTGGGTCTTGGAGAATTGGAAAAAAAAAAAAAAATCAAGGCCTATTGGCCACCAAACCCAAATACTTTCTTAATGAAGTTTGCCCTGACCCCCCCATTAACACTGCAACCTGCACCCCACCCGGCACCAGCCCCACCCAACCCCTAGAACTCCCACTCACATTGTCCTACATTTTTCTGAAATTCTTCCCACAATCCAAAACATATAATTTGCATATTTATGATACTTGTGGTTATTGTCTGTTTCCACCACTAATTTAAGCTACATGATAACTGCATAAATATTTGTTGAATTAATGAAGTTAATTAGAGAAAAATAAATCCTCAGAACTTTGGTCCTAGGAAGTTTCCCTTATAGGAAGGATTTCCAAAGACATCCATCCCAACAGTGCCTGTTTCTGCCTGTACATTCTCCCAGGAAGGAAAAGAAGACAGGAGAGATAGCTGAGATCCCCTCTACCACATCACACTTGCCAGTGCTAACGCCACTGTCTGCTACTACCCTCACCTTCCTGTTACTTACCCTCTTTGATTGAAAAGGATTAGAAAGACAAAAAGGGCAGAAGTCTACTGACAATATTCTCTAACATCTATAAAGCAGGAGAACATGGTGCAGAAGCCTCCTGACTGAGGTCCCTGCATTTTTATCTTCCTTCAGTCTACTCACAACACAGCAGCCAGGGTAATCCTCTGAAACTTAAGTCAGATCATACTACTTCTCAGTTCAAATGGCAGCCTATGTCCCTCAAACTGAAAACCAGTATTCAATACTGTATGTCTGGCCTTCCATTCCCTCTCAAACCTCAATTCCAATGACTATTCCCACCGCTTGACTCCACTCCTACCTCCTCACTGTTTCTCAAACACAATAAGCATGCTCTGACCCCAGGACCTTTGCACAAGCTGTTCCTTTGGCCATGAATTTTCTCCTCTGATCAGATATCCACATGGCTCATGTCATCACCCCCTTCAAACTTTTGCTCATGTGCTACCTTGTGAGGGAGGTTTTCTGTGACCATTCCACACTATGTCCCCCACTTTTCCCAACTATGTACCTGCTCTTTATTACCCTGCTCCCTCACTTTTTACTTATCATACATAACTCACTTACATCACATAATTTTCTTATCATGTTTATTGTTTTAATTCCCCACTAGAATTTTTTTAAAAAAGTAACGTATCTTCACAAGGACAGAGAATGGTTGCAATTTTTCTTCACTTTTTCATCCTTAAGGCCTAGAGTAATCCTAGCACACAGTGCCCATCAAATGTCTTTTGAATGAATAGAATGGTTAAAATAATGCATTTGGGTTACATAATCTCTGAACCCCAATTTCCCCCTCTGTGAAATGATAACAATACCTAACTCACAGAGTGCAATGTCTTATAGAGCCAATCAATAGAGGATATTATTATGCCTTGTGGAGGCTTGTGGAAGCAGAATATGGAAGCAAATGAAAAGGGCCATAGTATTATGTTGCGTGATTGGAAATGGAGAGAGAATGTACTCAGCTCTCATGTATTTCTGAGTATATAAATGTAAAACCAATATATATTAAGGATTAAAAAGGATATGATTTAAACAAAATGATCTACTACGCAGTAGATTTGATGAATAATGCAGATAATAAAGTGGCTGACCAGTACAATGCTTTGAAGGTGAGTGTCTTTCTTCATATTGGTTGATATGTACTATAAAGTATTTTTAATACTTCAGAATCAATGCTTCTATGGTATCTCTAGGTTATTCAGATTGTCTCCACTTCATATATTTTATAATGTCCTTAGAATGACTTTGCACTTGCCATTTCTTCCCTGTGTCTTTTAGTTAGACGGGCTTTGGCAGCAAGGAAAGGCCATATGGCGACCATCCATATGGATGGGCTGGCTGAGAGTTTTAGAATCTTATTCCCTATTGATGTTCCTGTTGCGTGAACAAAATAGCTTCCATTTAAGAATAAAAGACATATGATTCCAGCCTTGCATATTGTATTGGTTAGAAAACGTGTTCAACTGTGAGTAGCAGGCTGAAAAGCAGGGCTTAAACAAATTAGGAGCGATACAGTGGCTCCACGACCTAATTATAGACCTTCTCTATCCCTTCTCTGCCTCCTATCTTCTCTGTCTTGAGACTTCCTTCCTCAAGGCTGCCTCATATTCACAAACAGGCTCCTGGAACTCCAGCTAGCATTTCCTCATTCCAGGCAGAAAAGATAAGACAGGAATAAAGGGATCATACGAGATGAACCACTGCCCCTTTCTTTCTCTTTCCTTTTTCTTTTCTTTTCTTTTTTTTTTTTTTTTTTGTCTTTTTAGGGCAACACCCAAGGCATATGGAAGTTCCCAGGCTACAGTTTGAATCAGAGCTGTGGCTTCCAGCCTACACCACAGCCACAGCAACATGGGATCCAAGCCATGCCTGCAACCTAAACAACAGCTCATGGCAACGCCAGATCCTTAACCCACTGAACCAGGGATCAAACCTGCGTCTTCATGGATACTAGTCGGGTTCATTACCACTAAGCCATGACAGGAACCCCCCACAGCCTCTTTTTATGGAGCCTTACCAGAAGACCTACCCAATAACTTCCCCTCATATCTCACTGGCTAAAATTCAGTCACATAACTTTCCCATCTCCCAGGCAGGAAGAGAAATCGGTCATATTTCAGCAAAGGATGTTGCTGCTCTAATAAAATCTGGGCTCTGTTTTCAAAAAAAGGGGCAGGGAGAGATAGTGGATTGAAAAAGATGACTGCCATAGCTTGCTAATGACTTTTTAGTTACTTTTGCACCAACCTAGAAATTAAAATTGTTCCTTTAGTTCCCCGAATGGTGGTTTATACGAGATTATCTTTTTTAGAAAGACCATCTTTATGTTGGTATCTACCCTACATCCCCAAGACTCCGGTTTAGCCTTTGCTGACCAGGTCTCCATTTGGATGACTACATAGGCAATTTCAGTTCTTCACTGGACTGAAGAATATACTTCTGAGAACCCCATCATTAGAATCTTCATTGTGCTACAATGCTCCAGGATCAGAAGCTTCTTTGTGTAATCAAGAACCCTGCCTACATCTTACCCCTACACAATACATACTGTAGAACTGATATTTGGGGAGCTTTATTTGTTTTTCATTTAGCAAAATTCTAAGAATCTGTTAAGCACTCGTTAGCTCTTTCAGGTCACCAGGGGGTGATCTGGGTACATCTCACCCTAGCCAACAACTTCTGTGGGTACCATTCCAAGGACTAATTTACTAAATAGTCCCTCAGTTGCCTGAAAGAATTACACAGCTTCAGAAAGTGCCTGACTTATTTCCATACAGTGGCCCATCTACTAAGAAGATCTAGAGGCAAAAATATATACATACAGAATTCCTGTTGTTGCTGACTATTTTCTAATACCACTTTGAGGAATGGGAAAATATGAGTCAATTTGTGCTAAAGTGTATAGCCACTTTGGACAGAGCCATGAAAAAAAAATGCATACACATACCCCATATCTTTCCCTATATTCCTGGTGCAATGCTTTCCTTCTGTTGTCTAAATAAAATAGAACCTGCATCCACTACAAGAAAAATAAGCCTTTGATTTTTTTATCTGAATTCTTTCTATCCTTCACAGAGCTTTCAACTTGTCGGATATAATCTGTTCCAACCACACAGTCGTGAGACGATAACAGCCACAGAATCTGTAGTGTCAGATAAAAATGGCATGAATGCAGATGCAAAGGCATAACAAAGGTGATGAATGAAGTTCTCTCTCCCTGAGAAGGAACGAACAAGATACTGGACCTGGAAGAAACAGTTACAACAAATGACACAGGCCCCTATGGACAGGGTGTAGCCCAGAGCCTCAGCTGGTCTTGTGGGCAGTTCCCAAAGGCTACACATCCTCACATCTCTCTTGTCACTACCACTGAGACCTTTTGGAAAGAAGGCCAAATCGCTTTTCATCAAGATATGCTGATTCAGGCAGACAGCTAAGCTGCGATGGCTTTGGTGAATGCACTCCATGGGTTGAAATGAGCTCCCCTGTGGTCTGCTGCCCTGTTGCTGTTAAACTGAAACCAGAGGAACTCAGAGTTGCTAAGAGATTGTCACATTGCTTCGGGAAGGATTTGCACGATTGGTGCCCTCAGGCAAGTAGTGCTGAATCTGTCAGTATTCAAGACTGTGTAATTTTTTCAGCTATTTCTTCATTCTAGCCTATATGGAGTGCAGCCTTCTCTCCGCACTGACAGAGTGGGTATTTACAGCACTGCAAGATCTGAGCAACAGCAAAGATTGGCTACCAGAGGTGTGGGTTCATGGGCTGACCGTAGGGGCAAAACTAGGAAGAAGGCAAACTGTCAGAACTGGGACTGTGGACAGCTCCAAGGACAGACAGAAAAGGCATCATGTGGAAGGAGGTGAGCCAAGGCAATGGCAGAAATGAGGATCTGTCCCTAGACACTGGGAGTCAGGATAGCTGAGGTCTGAAACCTACTGGGCAGTGTGAAAATGGGTTTGCACTAAGAAAGATCCAAGTCAAATGATAAGGCAGAACCAAGATGCTGCATGTATATTGCTCCATTTGTCCTGCTCCTTCTCCACGAATCAGAAAATCAACATCATAGCCCCAGTTGATGGTGCAGGGAGCTATGTAGCCTCACGTAACTTTGCCACTGCTCATTGGATCTCAGAGGAACATATGACTCAGTCAATCCGGCAGCAGAGTAGCAACCATCTGATTCTCTCTCTTGAGAATTTAAAATGAAAGATACACTGATTGCAACTGATCAGAGAGTACTGGACACTGGATCTCTTTTTTTTCTCTTTTTCCTTTTCAGGTCAGCAAGTGCAGCACATGGAAGTTCCCAGGCTAGGGTCGAATCAGAGCCGCAGCTGTCAGCCTATACCACAGCCACAGCAACACGGGATCACTTACCGTGTACCAGCTACAGGTTTGGGTACTTTCCACATGTAATCAAAATTAAATTCATAACAACACTGTGATACAGGTATTATTACACCCATTCTCCTAATGGGGGGAAAAAAAGGCTCAGGGAATTTAAATAAGTTGCTCAAGGTAACATATCCAGTGCTGGGACTAAAATTTGAACCCAGCTCTACGTAACTCCACCTCATCAAGCCACCTCTCAAAAATTAAATTTGAGATCTTAAAGCACTGAAACATTATAACTAATTTCCTCTGAAGTAAATATGTGATGGGGTTATCATTAAAAATCAAGTTATAGTGGTCATTTCTTCCATATCATTGGTGCTTCAGCTTATGCCAAATAGAAATGTAGAAAACGAGCTTAACTGATGCTTGGAGTATTTCTCATGGTCCTTGTGTAGGTGAATTTACCATGTAATTTGAAAATGAGATTTTTGAAGGCAATTAAAGGAAAACTTCTGAAGAGGCCAGTTAGCCCAGGAAAACAAAACAAAACAAAAAACGCCCAATATGCTGAAAAGCATTTGGAACTAATTTCCTATTAGTTGAGTAAAAAGAGAATAATTCCATTGATAACAGATTGGTTAGAGAGATATATCACATTCTGTTTTGACAAATATCACCACAAATCAAATTTCTGTTCACTTTAATGGGATTTGGCCTGCATCAACATCTTCCAAAGCATGAAAGCGGGGGGAAAAAAAATTTACTGGAAGAGTTTTGCTATGTTTGGGTTTTTCCAGTTGTTAACAGTCTATACTTACCAGCAAATGAAAGGCACCCTGCATCAAAAAGTCATAGGAGCGAAAAAAAAAAAAAAAAAATTCTTTTTTCTTTTCTTTTTCTTTTTTTTTTTTTGGTCTTTTTGCTCCTGTGGCATATGGAGGTTCCCAGGCTAGGGGTCAAATCGGAGCTGCAGCTGCCGGCCTACGCCAGAGCCATAGCCACGTGGGATCCGAGCCACATCTGCAACCTACACCACAGCTCATGGCAACGCCGGATCCTTAACCCACTGAGAAAGGCCAGGGATTGAACCCACAACCTCATGATTCCTAGTCAGATTCCTTAGCCACTGAGTCATGACGGGAACTCCAAAATAAAAAAATTTTTTTTAAATTCTTAAGATAAAACCACCTGTAAGATTTTTTTTTTTTTGCTGCCCTATATTAGCAAAATTCATTTACAGTCTAATATTAAAGAATGTCAAAATTCATAAAAACAGCATAGAAAATCATACCACATCTGTAATTTGTTTCATCTCTGCTTCAGATACATTTTGGACTAAATGTCTTTAGAAGAGCTGTACTGAAGATACTGCAATTGGAAGACTCTTCTGAAATAGAAAGTCTTGTCTTATCCTAAGATCTCTCTTGAAACAACAGAGATATTCTGGAAAGTCTGAAATTAAAGTTCAAAGTTTTGTCCTTATTGTACTTAAAATGTGAGAGATGAAAAGACAGAATAGTGTTTGATGAGGAAAGAAACTTTCTTTAAGACTTAAATGTTCAGATTCAGCCCATAAATAGGTAATTTCATTCAATGTAAAAGGAAAACAAGGTCCTTGTGTCCCAAATAAGTAACTGATACTCCAGAACTTGCTCTTCACCTTTCCATCTCAAGGCTGTGATTCAAACCAGTGTTTTAAAACACTTCGGGTCTTTATTCTCCTTCAGTTTCTTCCATTAGCTGAGAAATACAATCTTCTTTCATGTTGTGTAGCTGATAACAAAAACTGGCTAGCGCAAGAATAACCTGCTGAATTCACAGTCGGCTTTGCAGAGCTTAATTGTATAGAAATGAATGCAACTACTTACTGTCTTGCTGAATTATGGATTTTAGAAAACTGTTTAATAAGGAGGAAAACACTTAAGACAGCTTCTATTGAATTTTACAAACACAGAAAGCTACCATGAAACAGGAACTGATAACAGATTTTGTTGGGAAAGTTAAATTGTAATTTTATGACCAGTTAGAAGCCTAGATATCTTCACAAGGACTAACCCCGCAACTAACTGTATTAGTAATCTTGGATTTGTGAAAATATATTTTAAATTGTCAAATCCTTCTTTACCAACAACTTTAGATTTAAAACTTTTGATACTTTACCCTTTATTTAGCTCCTGGAATCTATAAAAAATAACAGACTCTCCAAATGTTTGCTACTTCCTCTCCTGCAGTTGTTCAGTTGTTCAAGGGACTGAATTATCACCAGAATCACTGATTACAAATTCCTAGAAGAAGGTAAACCTATTAAAACCTTAAATGTATTCATTTTTATATCTTCCGGGGCACTTAGTAAATTATAGGCACAAAACAGGCCCTCAGAAAATGTGCTGTAATTGATTTGAATTTATATGTTATAAAGCGAAGTCACAAGACTTATGTTTGTTATTTTCAAAGTGTTTATTCATTTAGATTTGCTGAGAGCCAAATGTAACTCAAAGTGATTAGAGTAAAACCCAAGAACAGTCTTCACATGGCAGCAGCTCCCAGTCTAGTGCAAGTGAAAGAAAGAAGGTGACAGAAAATCATAATACTGTGTGATCAACACCAAACATGAACCATAGGAGAGAACAGCCTAACTTAGAGGACTCAGAGCTTTGGTAGAAGCTTACATCTAAGCTGAAACTATAAGCACAAGCAGTGAAAAGAGAGGGGAAGGCGATTCGAGGCAGAGGGAAAAGCATGCTGCAAAGGTCAAAACTCAAGAGAAAAGCCACGTGTTGGGGAACTTCAAACAGCTCAGTAGAGCTGGATTAGAGAATGTGTTGTAGGCAGGAACAAAGACTGAAACTGTGAGCAAGGGGGGACCCCTGGAGAGCTTTGGGCACCAGGCTAACTCATTTGATACGTAAGACCTTGGAATAAAAACTGCTGATGCTTCTGTGTTCTTTTCCATTGCAAAGAGTTGGGTCTTATCCTAGCTCCCAACATGGAGTCATTACTAAGGCAAAGAGGAACAACAGGGAATAGGCTTTAAAATCAGGTGATATAATTCAGCAGTTATTCTTTGAATCCAGATGGTTTTAGCATATGGACACAAACATCATATCCTTCTTTCTTTCTCTTTTTTTTTTTTTTTTTTCTTTCTAGGGCTGCACCTGTAGCACATGGATGTTCCCAGGTTAGGGGTCAAATTGGAGTTGCAGCTACCGACCTATGCCATGGCCACAACAATGCCAGATCCAAGCTGCATCTGTGACTCACACCACAGCTCACGGCAATCCTTTAACCCACTGAGCAAGGCCAGGGATCAAACCTGCATCCTCATGGATACTAGTCGGGTTCCTTACCACAAGCCACAGTGGGAACTCGTTGGGTTCATTACCACTGAGCCACAATGGGAACTCCATAGCCTTCTTTTTCTGCTTTCACTCCCTTCCTTCCCCTCCCTTAATCTTCACTAGATTCTGATCCTAAGTATAGAAAGCCATCCTAAGAGAGGGAAGAGGGCATGTAAAGCGAGAGATGCATAAGATGATGTTAATTTTGAAAAGGTCAGTGTGAGTACACTATACACAGCAGTCTACCCTTATGAGCCCCAAACTACTTTCTGAATAATTAACTCTACCTGTTCTTTATGCTGCAGCCGCACAGAGCTAACTTTCAGTAAGCTTTTGCCAATTTATAAAACATAAACACTAACAATATTGCTTTTTGGTCAAACTAATATATCCACAATAGGTCTTTGCTGTTGAGCAAATAAAATTACCTAACCTTTCCAGTGAGCATCTTAACAAAACATATGCCAAACTTAGAAATTTTTCATATGCTTTTATCTCAAATGTTTACTTCTAGGAAATTGCTCTCAGGAAATAAATAAGGACACGCACAAAGATTTGACCAAACGTCATCATGCTTTGATGATCATCATGATGAACAGTAATCTGTCTAAACATCATCAAAAATATTCCAATCCCAACCAATTGCTAACTACCCACATCAAGTCACTGAACACAGAATTAGGAAGAGATACACGTATCGGCTTCAACACATCACTGAAAAGAAAGCACAGGGAGATCTCACTCCCTGTCTTCTGTTTTGGAAATGACACGTGTCTCTCACACACAGCTCACCTACAAACACACACACACTCACACACATACATGCACACACACTTCACTTTACTCACAGCCTGTTGGCCAGAATTAGTCACTAGGCTTCCTGACTGTGAGGGTATCCAGAAGGAAAAAACTGGATATTGATGAGCATAACAATGTTCTCCACAGAGCCCAATCCTTGGGCTTCCTCTTTCACATCTGGTAAATCTATCAGATAATTTTCTCAAGCAAAGATTATTCTCTCTGTCAAAGAAATTCTACCACTAGCTTCAAAATAATTATTTGGCCTCACTTATTACATACAGGATA
Source organism: Sus scrofa (assembly GCF_054392235.1). Taxonomy (NCBI): domain Eukaryota; kingdom Metazoa; phylum Chordata; class Mammalia; order Artiodactyla; family Suidae; genus Sus; species Sus scrofa. The sequence continues at coordinate 92,802,652 of NC_139387.1, read as the reverse complement.
CACAGATACAAAGAAAAAAGCAAAATTATTTCTGAGTAAAGAGTTTAGGAATTTTCTAATTTTCTTTTAATTAAATCGTATTTCCTAATTTTCCACAATAAACAGATTACTTTTTACAAGAATAAAACATATTTTTATGTTTAATATAGGTGTGTGTGCCTTTCGTGAATAATTCTTGCAAATTCTTCTTATTTTGACACTCAGATGGGGGAGACAGAATACATAATCGTTTGGTAATCAATTTTCTGGTGACTTCCAGCACCTGTGCAATCTTCCTTTATCTTTAGAAGTTTCTCTTACATTTTGCCTTAGAAACCTTACTTAACATTGACTGGCAAAGTTCCTCAGAATCTAGATTTTCTTATAAGTTTCTCTTCCCTGTCAAACACCACAGCTGCCGCCAGATCAATGTGCCTGAGGCACAACTAATTAATAACTTCTCAGTTCCTCCCATGGCCACTAGCTAATGTCAAAAAAACAAAATAGAAATTTGGAAATCATTCAAGGAAAATATGTTCTCCTGATTTCCTCCAATAAATTGTCTGAAGAAGAATACTTTTAAACATTTGGTAGTCAATTTTTTTATCTTCATTTTCCATCTCCTTTCCAGGATATGAAAATTAATCCTCGAGGGACATAAGAAAACTTTCTCCATCTACGAAAGCACAGGGGTAGAGAGAACCGTTCAACTAGAGAAAAAAAAAAAAATACCCTAAATGAGCAATGTGGGTGAGTGGACCTATAAACTCGGAGGCTTTATACAAAATTATTATAAAATATAGACTGCATTCCCCGTGCTGTGCATCCCTGTATCTTATTTATGTCTAGAAGTTTTACCTTACGTCCTCTTCACTTATTTTGCCCCTCCCTCACTTCGTCTACCCACTGGTATTGACTAGTTTGTTCTCTGTAACTGTGAGTCTATTTCTGTTTTGTTATATTTGCTCATTTGTTTTATTTTTTAAATTCCATGTATAAATGAAAATACGTAGTATTTGTCTTTCTCTGTCTCACTTATTTCACTAGGTATAATACTTTCCAGGTCCATCTATGTTGTCACAAATGGCAAATTTTCCATTCTTTTTCATGGCTGAGTAATAGTCCATTGTTGGTCTTTTCAATCTATTCATTTGTTGATGGAAAGTTAAGTTGCTTCCATGTCTTGGCTTTTTTTTTTTTTTTTTTTTTTTGTCTTTTTGCTATTTCTTTGGGCCACTCCCACGGCATATGGAGGTTCCCAGGCTAGGGGTCCGATCGGAGCTGTAGCCACTGGCCTACGCCAGAGCCACAGCAACGCGGGATCCGAGCTGCGTCTGCAACCTACACCACAGCTCACGGCAATGCCGGATCGTTAACCCACTGAGCAAGGGCAGGGACCAAACCCGCAATCTCATGGTTCCTAGTCGGATTCGTTAACCACTGCGCCACGAAGGGAACTCCTGTCTTGGCTTTTTATTGTAAGTAATGCTGCCATGAATATCAGGGTGCATATATCTTTTCACAGAGTATAATGTATAAAAATATCACATTACTATGTTGTATATCTGAAACTAATATAATCTTGTAAGTCAACCACACTTCAATATTTTTTTTAAAAATGAAGAAACTGACAGTTTTATAAAGTAGTTGTAACATTTATACCCCAGTTAGCAATACATGAGTATCTACTGCTCCATACTGATTCTGGTGAGTAGGTAGTGGTACTCTTTGTGGTCTCGATATGTGTTTATACAACAAGCTACTGGTCCTCTGCAATAAATACCAAGCGAATCTCGTGAAAATGATGTTAAAATAATTATCCTGATGTTTTATAATAACAAGGGTTAACAAAATTGTTAATCAATTACCTGTATATATTAATAAAACAGTATAACCTAAAAAAAAAAATCTAAGGCTCTAGATATATATGTCATTATTACTACATTGTAGTATAGCTAATACTCATTTGTACTTGGTATACCTGAGTTTTCTAGGAGAGGTTTTTACTTGTGCATAAACTTCTATTTATTTTATTATCATTCTTCAGTACAATGCACTTGTTTTTGATTGTCTTTAGTATTGGAATAATAAAGATTTGCATCTATATTGTAACCTGGAATAAATTCATTGCAGTCTCTCTTAATTGTTAACTTGTAATCCAAGTCATTTTTCAAAGTGAATTCTAGAATAGCAAATGCATAAATCCAAATTATTCTATTAAAGGTAAAAGTAAAGCTTGAGGACAAACTTATAAACATTTTAGAGGATATTTGACACAACTTTATTACCACTGCAATGTTCCCTTACATATCAAGTAACCATATTCCAGCACTGAGTGTTTTGTCAGATAATGGAGGAATATTCATCAAATTGAAAAAGGCTAGACAACGACATTATATTATAACTTTTACATACAGGAGAAGTACATCATAGCAATGCCTTTTCTTCTCTTTATCTGCTTCCCCTTTCCCTTCAGGCAAAAATATAAATGAAAAATGTCTTCTACCTTCAATCAAATACCAAAGATAAAATGCCGATTGCTTGCTTGACTGCTTACAATGGAGGTATAACAAATGTTAATCTATTTCTGCAGCCAGCAGAGAGGGGAAGCCGGAAAGGGGAGAAGGGGATTAGAAGAGCTTTTCCTCTGTGGCATTTTTGAGACTTCAAAATGCTCTTAGAAGCTACTTAACAACAAAATCAGTTGATCCCATTGTTGTGGCTCAAAATTCCGTCTCAGTACATCACAGCTGAGTAAGGAGGCTAAGGTTCTGGAGTGGCATGAATGCACTGCCCATGGATATTTTCAAAACCTTTTAATTGGAGCACTTTAAAGAAGCCTTATGAAAATCCTCTGGCCTGCCACAAGACGTGTGTCTCTGGGGCCAGGACCACCATGGAGAGAATCAGAGCCCAGATCAGCATCTCAGAGGATCCCACCTAGTTTATTTCTGATGCTCTAACTCTGCCCAGCCTCTACACCCACCCACCCATGCTCTTGTTTCACCTCCTCTCCGTGGTGGGTGTGTGACAGACCCTCTCCTCTTCATCACAGGTTCTGTATGGCTCCCTGTTGTGCTGTTACACTTTCTGGTCCCACTCCTTCTCTGCAGCCACCAATGCCTAGCCCTGAACACGAACACCGCCTGAGGCACTACCCTGACCCACTACCACCAACACCACCACTGAAGATTCATATCCTGCTTAGCTGCTGCAGAAGAGAAAAAGAAGAGGAGGAATTTGAGAGACAGCATCTTTCCTTCCTTCCTGCATCGGTTAATTTTATGTGGCAATTTGACTAGTCCATGGTACACAGCAGTCAGATGTCACTAGGAGGGGAGGGGAATCAAGGTGGCAGAATAGGAGAACGTGGAGTTCACCTCTTTCCATCGAGAACACATCTACAAATGGAACGATGTTCACAGAACACCTACTGAACACCAGGAGAAGACCTCAAACACCTGAAAGGACAAGATATATGTTGCATTAAAGTATTATTTAGATTAACATTTAAATCAGTAGCCCTTGAATAAAGCATATTGCCCTCCATAGTGTAGATGGTCCTCATCCAATCAGCTGAATGCATTCAGAGGGACTGGGTGCCCTGAAGAGGAAGGAATTCTGCCTCCACACTACCTTTCAGACTCAAGACTACAACATCAACTCCTGCTAGAAGTTCCAGCCTGCTGGCCTACCCTGAAGATTTTAGATTTTCCAACTCTCACAATCGCCCGAGCTTATATGTAAGTATGTATTATGTATATGTGCATGTATGTATGTGTGTGTGTGCGTTTTTTCCTTTTTTTATTTTTCTTGGCCACATGCACAGTGTTTGGAAGTTCCCAGGCCAGGGATTGAACCCATGTCTTAGCAGCCACCTGAGCTGCTGCAGCGACAATGTCAGGTTCTTAAGCCACTGCGCCACAAGAGAACTCTGTATGTATGTATTCTGCTGGTTCTATTTCTCCTATTGGTTCTGCTTCTCTGAAGATCGCTAACTAATACACTTTCCCAGCCGTTTTCCCTCTTCATGGGACAGTATATATGTCCTAAAAAGGTAGACTTGCACACCCAGGATCCTAGACCCCTCAACAAAGGGATCACCCAAACCTTCAGGGTGTAGGCTGTGAAGACCACTGATGTGACTTTTCTCTAATCAGCTTCAAGAGCTTTTCAAGGCTTGAAAAGAAATCAGTATCAAAAGAGCTCTCCCTTCTCATCATGTTGCTGCCTCAAACCCAGTGACCAGGGGATTTGGATTCCTTTCTCAACCCAAGGGGACACTTTCTTTCTTTCTTTCTCTCCTTTTGGTGACTCTCCTGAGGAGAAATAGCTCTTCCATTTAATGAGAATCTTTCATCAGACAGACCATGGAACTAGTGGATAGGCCACTCTGAACATGTGTCTGTATCCACCACATACTTCTTGATAACTGTGTACAGGGGCTTCCCTCAAGCTTCCAAAAAGGTGAGAGATCCCTAGTGGGTATTATAAGATGAAACTGTGCATGATTTCCATTTATCCGCTTCCGTGGAACAACAGTTCCAACAAGAGATCTGAATTCTGTCTTAAGGTTTTTCATTCTTTCTAGCTTTTCAGTTTGAACTCTGCAGGCACAAATCAAACTCCAAGTATCACCTTCTAAATTATTCATTAGTCACTCAGAGTCATGACTTTCCAAAGCAGGATGAATTTTCCTGATTCATACCCTTTCCATGTGACCTTAGGTTGTTTTGTCATCACCCTTCATTTTCTGAAAATCAAAACCAATATTTCATATGCTTTCTTCCTCACCTTTCTCCATTCATTCTTCACCATTTTCCTTTTCTTTAGTCTCTCTCCTTTATTGGACTTGACCTGAATTATTCCAACAACTGCATTTTCCTTCTATTTCACAATTGCTCTAAAAACCAAATATCAACATATTTCGCCATTCACTATATTCTGGATTTTTTTTTCTCTTTTACCAGTTGAGAGTTCCTGTTGTGGCTCAGTGGTTAACAAACCCGACCAGTATCCATGAGGATGCAGGTTCAATCCCTGGCCTTGCTCAATGTGTTAGGGATCCCATGTTGCCTTGCTCAGTGTGTTAGGGATCCCATGTGGTATAGGTGGCAGATGCAGCTTGGATCCCACGTGGCTGTGGCTATGGTTGTGGTGTAGGCTGGCAGCTACAGCTCCAATTAGACCCCTAGCCTGGGAACCTCCATATGCCTCAGGTGCAGCCCTAAAAAGACAAAAGACAAAAGACAAAAAAAAAAAAAAAAGTAGCCAATTGGCTTAGCTACTTCATCTATATTCATCATCTGTTCTCACATAAACAAGGCACCAAAATTCTCTGATAAATCAGCTCTGCTACTCCCAAAGTATAGGAAAGAAATCGTGTAAGATTCCCTGAGAGATTTAAAGTCACCATTGTGGTAACTTATAAAGAACCAACTACAACTGCTCCACTGAGGCCAAAGACTCAGCTAATTACCACTGCTTAATTAATCTAACTGAATTCCCAATTGGGTTGTGAAAATAATCACTAAATAACCAAAAGGTCTTCTAGAAACCAAGAGAAGAGCACTTGGGTCTGCCTATAAAAACAGAGATTGAATTCCTCCTTTCTGGCTCACTTATTAGATGGTTTTAGAGAATGGGTTTTGGCTTCAAGGTCTCAGAATGACAGACACGGTGGGGGATAGGGCTGGTATATGGGAAAATCCACTATCAGCAGCATAAACAAAGGGGTGGTATATTCAGGTAATGGCATACGACTCACAATTAAAAAAAGAATTAGGTCCTGAATACACAACATGTGGCTAAATTGCAAAAACACCATGAGTGAAAGAAGCCAATTACAAAAGTCTATATTGCATGATTCATAAAGTTCTAGAAAAGACAAACCAATCTAATGATGACAGAAAACCAGTGATCATTTCTGTGGTAGGATGAGTGGAGAGGGAATGATAAAAAGAGGCAATATGGAGAAGGATGAAAATGTTCTATATCTTATTTTGGCGGCGGCTTATCAAAACTCATTGAAGTAAAATATGTGGGGTTTTTTACTGTTATCTTAATTATCACTCAATTAAAAATAATAAGTGAGAGCAAAATAAACACATTTCAGACTAACAAAGACTGAGAATTTCCCACTCAAGGCCCTCTTTGAAAAATGTACTAAAGGATGTTCCTCATAAAGAAGAAAATTAAATGAAGAAATGAAAAAAAAAATAAGAGCAAAGCAAAGAAACTAGGGCAGTATCAACTGTATACAGAAATAACAAAAATATTCACTCATGTGTGCGTGTTTCAAAAGGTAAAATTAAATATTATATGATAATAACATGAAAGGCAGGAGCTACTGCTTTTTCATGAAATGAGCAAAGATATGATTAAATTTAGACTTTGTAGTAAAAGAAATTATAGCACCTAAAAAGATATAGTGATGTACATACAGCTTGTGGACTAGAAGGAGATGTGTGAAGGTATACGGGGATACAGAAAGTCGGTGAATCTACAGACACCATCAAACATACACAAACACACATATACACAGACACAAGAGAATGTAGTATCAAAGAAATATGTGAGAATCATAAGGTACAAAATAAAATGGTGGAAATAGAGACATCAAATGATAAAAAATACACACAGACTAAACTCATCAGTCTTACATTGGTTTTTAAACACACACACTCTCCAATTATATACTGCATCCAAGCGACATAGCTAAATATAATGCCAAAAAGATTAAAAGAGGGGCAAAATTACACAATGGGAAGATATCAATGAAAACAAAACTGATAGTCATATTAAATCAGACAAAAATATATTAACAGGAGAAAACACATGGTAAAAATACTACTATGTAACAGTAAAGTGAATAATTTTTCTGAAAGATATAATAATCTTGAACCTTGAAAGTTATAATAGTCTTGTATATACTTTATAACATAGCTTTAAAATATATAAGGCAAAAAGAAAAAACAAGGAGAAATTAACAAATCCACAATCATTAGGGGAAGATTTTAACATCCTGCAGTAACTACTGTATAAGGTTAATAAACTTTCCCAAAAGCACTGCAATGTATATCTTACACCAAAAATTAAAGAATACATTTTATTTTCAATCACACAGGAATGATTTCCCAAAATTTGACTGGGAACTTTCCTACAAAGCAAAATTCAATAAATTCATGTAGCATAGAGGTCACATTTTATGGCCAAAGTACTATAATATTATAAATCAGTAGTTTGAAAATAAAATTGAAAGCCATTTTAGGCTCTCATAAATCATTTATAGGACCACAAATAAATCATAAAGAAAATTATTATTATTCAAACCTGAATGGCAATAAAGTCCTATATATCAAAATTGATGTATGCAACTATCCATAGTAAGTACTTAGGGACAATTGTAGCCTTAAATGCATATGCTAGATAAAAAGAAAAATCAAAAGGTTATGACTTCAGCGTCTAACTCAAAAAATTAGAAAATAAGGAGTTCCTGTTGTGGCTCAGCCAGTAACGAATCTGACTAGAAACCATGAGGTTGCAGGATCGATCCCTGGCCTTGCTCAGTGGTGTAGGTCGCAGACACAGCTCAGATCCGGCTCTGGTATTGGCTGGCAGCAACAGCTCCGATTAGACCCCTAGCCTGGGAACCTCCATATGCTGCAGGAGCAGCCCTACAAAAGGCAAAAAGACAAAAAAAAAAATTAGAAAATGAAAAAAATAGTAAATGCATATGAAGGAGTAGAAGAAAGGAAATGAAAACTAGAAGGGCAGAAACACAAAAAACAAAGTAAAGAGGGTCAACAGAATCAAAGCCTTAGCCTTTGCAAAAACCAAAAACAAGCCAAGCCTGTGGTAAGATTAAATAAGAAAAAGAACTAAGGTACAAATTAGCCTTATTAGACATGAAAAAAGATGTACAAATATGGATACATTCAAAATTTAAAGCATCTTAAGAAAATGCTTGGCCAACTTTGATGCCAATAAATTTGAAACCTAGAAGGGCATGCATTTTTCAAAAAAAAAAAAAAACCTTGAATTATAAAACTCTCTCATTAAAAAAATATAGAAAACCTGAACAGACTTATGATTACTAAAGAAGTTGAATCAGTAATTAAAAATCTATGCTCTCCCCAGCCTCCAAAATAAAAAGGACCACAATGATCTTGATAAACACCAAAGTCTTACTGTATAACAGAGGGAACTGTATTCAGTATCTTGTGATAAACCATAATGGAAAAAGAATGTATATAAAACTGAATCAGAAAGACAAATACCATATGATATCACTTATATCTGGAATCTAGTATATGGCACAAATGAACCTATCCACAGAAGAGAAAATCGTGGACATGGAGTGGGATGGATTGGGAGCTTGGGGTTAATAGATGCAGACTCTTGCCTTTGGAACAGATAAGCAATGAGATCCTGCTGTATAGCACTGGGATCTATGTCTAGTCACTTATGATGGAGCATGATAAAGTGAGAAAAAAGAATGTATACATGTATGTGTAACTGGGTCAACCATGCTGTACAGCAGGAAAAAAAAATGTATTGGGGAAATAAAATTTTTAAAAAGTATATAATGTTATGCCGTGAGTGTGGCCCTAAAAAGACAAAAGACAAAAATAAAAAATAAAAAAATTAAAGTATAAAAAATAAATAAATAAAAATAAAACTGAATCATTTTGCTGTACACCAGAAACTAATACAACATTGTAAATCAACCATATTACAATATTTTTAAAAGGAAGAGTCAAAATGATTACACAGGTAGATGCCAAACCTTCTAGGAATAAATATTTCCTAACTTATGTAAATCTTACCAAGCACATAGCAAGAGGAAAAACTCCCCAACTCATTATATGAAACTATCTAACCTTAATGCTCAAACTGAAGAAGAATACAAAAAGCAAAGATTACAAGTCACGCTCGCTCATGAATATAGATGTACAAGTTTTAATAATCTATTAGCAATCAAATGCAGTGAAGTATTTAAAAACAAAGACCCTATGAGAAAGTAAGGCTTATTTCAAGAATGCAAGGATGATTTAGCATTAGAAAATCAATAAAAGTAATAAACAACCCTAATAGATAAAAGCAGAAAATCCATCTGATAATCTCAAAAGATTTTTTTGCAGAAAAAGAACAGATGAAATTACATCAACTCAAGTAAAAACTCTTAGCAACCAGGACTGGAGAAGAACTTACTTTACTTGATTAAGGGTATCTACCAAAAAACTTCGACAAACTCTGTGCTGAATAGTGAAATGTTAAAGGCGTTCCATTTTAAGGAATAAGGATGCCCTTTAGCATTGCTTGTATTCAGCACTTTGCTGAATGTCCTGGCTAAAGCAAAAAGATCAGGGCAAGAAAAAAAGATGTAAAGATCAGACAGGAAGAATCAAAAACTGTCACTATTCACAGATGATATGACTGTCTACATGGAACAATCTTTGAGGTTATAAAAAAACTTAACAGCAATAAGAGTGTGGTAGATAACTAATACACAAAAAATCAATAGCATTTCTATATATACCAGCAAAACCCAATTAAAAAACGTAATTTAAAAATCACCTTAGGAGTTCCCGTCGTGGCGCAGTGGTTAACGAATCCGACTAGGAACCATGAGGTTGCGGGTTCGGTCCCTGCCCTTGCTCAGTGGGTTAACGATCCGGCGTTGCCGTGAGCTGTGGTGTAGGTTGCAGACGCGGCTCGGATCCCGCGTTGCTGTGGCTCTGACGTAGGCCGGTGGCTACAGCTCCGATTCAACCCCTAGCCTGGGAACCTCCATATGCCGCGGGAGCGGCCCAAGAAATAGCAACAACAACAACAACAACAACAAAAAAGAGACAAAAAGACAAAAGACAAAAAAAAAAAAAAAAAAAAATCACCTTAGTCACAAGAGCAACAAAAATGTAAGGCACCTATGAACACAGCTGACAAAAGATATTCATTAATATCATAGAAACAGTATAAAATTTTATGGAAGGATATAAATTTTTTAAACCCAAAAAAAGAAATGGAAAATGCGGGAAGTTCATGGGTAAGAAAGACTTGATATTTTAAAGATAGCAATTCTCTCCAAATTAATTTTAAAGTCAATACATTCCGGTCAAATCCTCCTAGAAAGTTTTCCATAGACCTCACCAAGCTGAAGCTAAAATTCCCACAGAACAATAAAGGGCGAAGAAGAACTAGGACAATTTTGAAGAAAATAAACGAAGGGGAATGTACTCTAGGAGATAATCGAGATTTATTATAAAGTCAGATCACAGAACAAGGTGAGAGAGTAGACAGACAATCAGAACAGAATGAGAGCCTGGGAGTTCCCATCGTGGCTCAGTGGAAATTAATCCGACTAGGAACCATGAGGTTTCGGGTTTGATCCCTGGCCTTGCTCAGTGGGTTAAGGATCCGGCGTTGCTGTGAGCTGTGGTGTAGGTCCCAGACGCGGCTCGTATCCCGAATTGCTGTGGCGGCTCTGGCGTAGGCCAGGGGCTATAGCTCCGATTGGACACCTTGCCTGGGAACCTCCATATGCCGCGGGAGCGGCCCTAGAAAGGCAAAAAGAAAAAAAGAAAAGAAAAAAAGAACGCAATGAGAGCCTGAAAACAGGCCTGGGTTTACGTACCGGAACTTAGTATGTGACAAAAGAGGTCTTTTTTGAAGCACGATCTTTTTTTCACAATATAAATAAAATATTTATTTCATTTTATTTTATTTTATTTTATTTTTTAAGGCTGCACCTACAGCAACAGGAGATCTGAGCCACAGCTGCGACCTACCCTGCAGCTTGTGGCGACCCTGGACCCTTAACCCACCGAGAGAGGCCAGGAATCGAATCCACATCCTACATCCTCACAGACACTATGTTGGGTTCTTAGCCTGCTGAGCCACAATAGGAACTCCAATAAAATCTTTGTTCTAATGGTTAATCATTAGCACAAACTGTTGGCAAGTGCGTGGGAAATGGAACACAAGTACCTTCACAGGAAGGTAAAATACCTAGCCAATTAGGAAGTGACACACACACTTTTGACTTGGCAGTTCTACACTTGGTGTCTACCCTCGAGAAACCTTGGCACATGCATACAAAGAGAGATGTATAAAAATGTCCACTGTATTATTTCTTTTTTTCATTTGTTAAATATTACATTATTTCCATTAAATGCAGTGTTTCCATTTTTAAAGTTTTATTGTAGTTGATTTACAATGTTGTGTTAATTTCTGCTATATAACAAAGTGATTCAGTTATAATATGCACATATCCATTCTTTTTCAGATTCTTTTCCCATATAGGTTATCACAGAATATTGAGTAGTGTTTCTAAAAAGAAACAACCAGAACAAAGCACTTATCACAACAGTCTGTAAAATGTGGTTTATTCACAGAATGGAACACTTTAAGCTATCACAATGAACAAAATCTTGATAGAATGTTGATGAAAAAAATTGCAAAATGATTTGCATGATACATACAGATTTGTCACTTATGTAAATTTCTCAAACACAAAAAACAATATTTCATGTTAGTAAAAATAAAAAAAGCACAGTTCCCATTGTGGCGCGGTGGAAATGAATCTGACTAGTATCCATGAGGACGCAGGTTTGATCCTTGGCCTGGCTAAGTGGGTCAGGGATCCAGAGTTGCCATGAGCTTCGGTGTAGGTTGCAGACTTGGCCTGGATGCTGCGTTACTGTGGCTGTGGTGCAGGCTGGCAGCTGAGGTGCCCAGCCCATTCGACCCCCTAGCTTGGGAACTTCCATATGCTTCAGGTACAGCCATAAAAAGCAGTCAATCAATCAATCAATCAATCGAAGCAAGCATGAAGGGGTTCCCACTGTGCCACAGTGGGTTAATGATTCATCTTGTCTCTGTGGCATTGGTGGGTTCAATCCCTGTCCTGAACACAGTGGATTAAGGATCTGGCTTTGCCACAGCTGTGGCGTAGGTCGCAGATGCAGCTCAAACTCCACACCTGGCTTGGGAACGTCCATGTGCCACAGGTACAGCCAAAAACAGAAAAATAAAAATAAAAAAGCAATCATGAGAATGATTTCCTCTCACCTCAGGATGTGTTTTTTTCTGTCATTTCCTTGAGTGGTCTGAGGTTAAAATATAAAATGCGAACCTCCAGTAAATCTGGGTAATGGTATGTAAGTGCCTGATAAATTATTTTCTGTACTTATTTGTAAGTCTGAAATAGGTAGGACTAAGCCACTGAAGATAGAATACTTCTAAGAATGTGACTGACAAAATCTGAGAAGACAAGTTCAGTGACAGTAAAATGGAGGTGAACATAAGTGGGCAGAACGGAAGGATAATTGCATTAATTAAGGCTTAGAGAAGGTTGGACCAGACAGCAGGAATGTGGCAGGTATCCTGCAGTCCTGTCCTGCACAGGGAAGAGCAGCACTGGGCACTATCATTTTTTAGAGAAGAGATAATTCATTGGACCTCAACTTGTGAACCGTCATGAGCTCAGAAACTACTCCATCAAAATTCTTTCCCTTCCTTTTCTCAACTCCATGTGTAGTTAGCCACCTCTGGTATTAATCCAGCTTCCTAGGTACCCTAAAACTCTGCTATGGAGAGTCCAGACAGTATTCACTGTAAAGGAAGACTCCTACCATTGAGAGTGTGGTGAAGCAATTATGGCATGGCCTTTGGATTAGGGTCCAAAAACCCCAAAGCTCAGATCCTGCACTACCGGTAGCTGCCTGAGACTGGGCAAGTAAACTAACCTCTCTGAGCCTCAATTTCTTCATCTTCAAAATGGGTATAACAAGAATATTTGCTTTATTGGATTATTCTGAAGTTTAAATCATATGATATGTGCCAAGAAGTTAGCACATTATCAATTACAAAGAAAATGTTAAATATTAAACAGACCAGCAACATCTGCACCACCTGGGAACTTGCTAGAAAGAAAAATTCTGAGCCCTGTTCCAAACTTAGTTAATCAGAAACTAGAGGAGCCTAGTGGTCTGTGTTTTGTTTTGTCTTTAACAAGCCCTCTGGTCATACTGATGGCACAAGAATTTGAGAACTACTGGGTTCAAATCATCCCACCCCAAAAGCTGAAGTCAATTGGCCTCCTCCCCTTCATGGGCTGCACAGAAGAGGGATGGACCCATAAACAAAATTAATATATTTTTAATAAAGAGGAAGGGGAAGGCTAGGTAAGAAGCCATATATGCTAACATTCATTGAGTACTTACTATAAACCATTGGGTCAACCATTTTGCAATCATTATGTAACAACTAACATGAAGAAACATTGTAAATCAACTGTACTTTAATACAAAATAAATATTAAAAAAAAAGCAGGCAGTATTTTTATACACATAATAGGTGCAAAAATTGAAGCACAAAGGGTTTAATGCAACTTGCCCAAGATCATTCATCCAACCAATAATGTAGCCAGACTCCCATCAAGCTAGACTCCAGAGATTGCCTTCTGAATCATGCTATGCATGGGTTTGTTTTTCTCTTCAAAATTTTTCTACATGTGAAATGGAGGACTAGCTTCAGATCTCTAGCAACCCCTCTGCTGCCTGGAAGAAGCCAGCTATCTGTAGCTTGCCTTACTTTACAGATAAGGAAATGGATAAAGATGAAGCTAAGAGAAGCTAAAATACTTCCAAGAGTCACTGAGTCTGTTTCCACCACAACCAGAACTTGAAACCCAGTTTCCTTAGAACAAGAAAGTTTATGACATCTGTTAAAAGTACATCTGTCTTAGCATTCAGGGACATTTACTTCCTTTTTTATATTTCATTTAATTTACCGTTAAATCTGGGGTTTTAAACAACTGAGATATTAGCAATTTCTTGACTGGAATAGAAGCTGCTGAAAAGATCCATAAATGAGCAGTTTCACTTAGAGAGGAATGAATGGTCCTCCTCTTTCTTCATAAACCCTCTAAAAATTGCCTTCTGTGCTGTGGCAGCAGCTGTTCCAGTCTCATATTTGACTCCATGGGGAGTCAACTAACGTTAGGGCTCCTTTTTTAAAAATTGGAAATCAATGTCAAATCGGGTGATGGAGAGAGCCAATGAAGCCCTTTTGTTCATATTCCCTTGCTACGGGGCACAAACACTCTTCCCTTCACCAGCATTGATCTGATAGCAGACAATTGTCTGCATTTCTTATGTTGGCATACCAAGATCCTTCAAGTACTCAGAGCCTGGCATAGGCTGGACTTGCTTTAGACTAGAAAAAGAAATCTATATTTCTTTCTAAAAGTTTTACTTGGGGCAGTATTCAGAAGCCTTCTATTTCTGTTGCTTTGATCAAAATGACTGAAAGATTCAGTATGAGACTTTCACTCTAATTTCTGTAAGCTGCTGCCTTAAATTCCTAAATTAACCAAAAAGGAAGGCAAAGAGTTAGGGCTATCATTCAGGCAAAGGAAGAGTCAGCAGAATGACTATTTCTCCTGAAATTATCACCTTTTGCGATTTGGGTACCTAATGTACCACTTGATCATTTTCTAGCTTCACAGCACTATCTTTCATCTTTTCACCCTCTTTGTGGTAAACTGAAATATGGGTTTCAATTCTTTACCCCTCCCTTCTCGTGGTCTTGCCATGGCCAGAATGTATTTCCTGCCCCTAATGTTGGGCTCTGCTATGTGGCTTGCTTTCATCAGTGGCAGAAGAAGGAAGTGACAGCCCAAAGCCTACACATGAATTTTTCTGATTGCCATCTTGTTCCTCTGCATCACCATGAAATGGACCAGCCCCACTAGCTCGAGCCAGACGGCTCCTCCAGGAAGGATGAGAAGCATGCAGAGCCCATCTAGCCTACACCTTTCAAGGCAGGCCCACCCCAGACACTGCAACTTGACAGGTGACACACAGCTGTGCCCAGCCCCTAAGAGCTGATCTCTACCTAACCTACACATCCATGAGCTGAATAGGTGTATACTGCTGTATGCCACTAGGATTTTCTGCTACATTGATGGAACAAGAGCTAACTAGAACACTCTTTTAAAAGAAAATTAGATAATTCTATGCATAAATAAACCTAAAAGAAAACATGACTTCTTTTGAAACACAAATATGTAAAATGTACTTGTCTCAGATCCACAAATGTGTCCCCTTTGGAGGGGACACATTTACTCTTTTGGTACTGCCTTCTTCCAAAAAAAGTTTGGGGAAATGCTTTGAGGAATTTTTTTTCTTAATCTATATCACAGATTTTGGATTATCCTCAGTAATAGAAACATTTTGTACTTTGAGAAAGCCTTTTTGTTTTTTAACTAAAAGACATTAGGGGGTATTTAAATTTCTTCAGAATCAACAAGAATTATTTTAAGGTTTAGTCCAGAGAAAATAATATAAACATAGTTTAGAAAGCTTAGAAAATTAAATGTTTCACCCTCAAACTTACTACAATAATTCAATTGTTGTTTTGTTGTATTCAATTTCTTTTTCCTCAAATGCATGTTTTCCTAATGTGTTACAAAAGCTCTTTCCTAAGAAGAAATGGGTTTCTTGTTACAAGTTTGCAATGTGAAACTTGAACTGAAAATAAATATTTAGTATCAACTGGAATCATTTTTAAAACATCAATAGCCATGTGTCTTTTATATATTTTTTACTTTACTGAATGCTAATTACAGCTTCCAGAATGTGTGCCAATAAAATTGCCATTCACGTATCTCTGTGTTCCCTCTGAAATAAAACCAGGAATAGAAAGATAGTGGCAAGAAAATTCAGGATTTAGAGGAGTTATAAGTTAGGGTCTAGAACTGTAAAAACCAAGAGTCCAAATGGGAAGCTTCACTAGATCTTTGACACAAGGAGATGGCGGTGTGTGTTCGATGAAACTTTGAGTGAAAAGGTTCACAACTTTAAGCCAATTCTTGATGGTTATACCATGAAAGCTACAGTGAGAATGTGTACATGAGTTTTAACCCCTGCTACCTGGCTTTCACTCTTTGGTATGCCAAAATCATCATATTCCTTCAACAAAGCAATGTCTCAGCTTGGTGAAAACTTTTGATTTCCGTGAAAATCTAGAATTTGATGGGATGCAAGTTCTGACACAGCCACTTATTCAATGCCACTGCAACATGGTTCTTCTAGATCATGGCCATTTTTCTAAACAGAGTCATCAATTCTTTGCCTCCAATTCCAAGGAGTGACACTAATGCCCAGAAAAGAGTCATTTATCAACAAATATGACAAGTTATATTTCACAAAATAATTTTATTTAGCACCCAGTGGATCATCTTATGGAAATGAACTTGTGATAAGCCTTTATGTATAACTGAACATCTACTTTTAAAATGTATCCTGGAGTTCCCGTCGTGGTTCAGTGGTTAATGAATCCGACTAAGAACTATGAGGTTGCAGATTCGATCCCAGGCCTCACTCCGTGGATTAAGGATTCGGCGTTGCCGTGAGCTGTGGTGTAGGTTGCAGACACAGCTCAGATCTGGCGTTGCTGTGGTTCTGATGTAGGTCGGTGGCTACAGCTCTGATTAGACCCCTAGCCTGGGAACCTCCATATGTCACAGGTACAGCCCTAGAAAAGACAAAAAGACTAAAATAAATAAATAAATAAATAAATAAATAAATAAATAAAATGTATCTAATCTTTGCCTAGAGTTGTAATTATGGTATGCCTACAAACTCTTTCTTTTAACATAACTACACCTATTTAACAACTGCATAATATCCCACAATTGAAGACATCACATTTATTTAGTCATTCTCTTACAGTTGGATATTTAGTTTTTGGGTTTTTTTAAATAAGTAATAAAGTAACATATCTGTGCATATAAATTTCCCCTTTCACATTAGTGCCTGGTTAAAGATTGCTAGACATGGAACTATTAGATCAACAGTTGTGAATATTTTTGGGGTACTTTGTACACAGTGAGATACTGTTTTCTAAAAGGCTATGCCATTTTCACTGGAGTGAAGAATATCAATTTTACCACAGTCTTGTAAAATTGTTTACAGATATTGTTTATAGATAATTTTTGCTGATACAATAGGCAAGCAAGTTACCTCTTTATATTTTCAAAAAAGCATTTGTTTGATTATAAGGCAGACTGAATATTTTCCATGTTTATTTTTAGTTTTATATATGGTTTATTTGCTAGTAATCTTTTCTTTTTTATTTTTGCTAGTTTTTTATTTAGTAAGGAAAAGATATAGCTAAAGAATCAGTGATTTGCTGTGATTGGGGAGATGGAAAGAAGACAGACTTCAAAATACAGAGATTGCAAAGACTCGTCCTTACCAATAAATACATTAAAGATGTTCTCATCCCCAAAATGTTCTTTGAAAATTGTGGGTTAAGGGATAATAGTGAAAACTGTGTTAAAAGCATAGAGAAACTGGAAGTAAACAATGTATATAGAGTTAATAATAGCAATATAAGAGTTTTCAAACCACTCAAAAGTGACACTGTGGAGCAAATGGACAAAGATTAAAAGCTATGGCCAGACTTGGTGTCTGTGCTAAGAACCAGGCAGGGGATCCAGTACATCAAAACTCAGGAGAACCTGGGCCTTACAAGGTTAAGCTAAGTCCACATTTGGGGACACTGACACTGAGAGGTGTTTCTGGATGTGCAAACAGAATGACCCTTTCTGAGTCCAATGATAAGGATACTTGGGGGGCATATAGTGGCATGGTTAAGGGACAGAGATTTGCATTTGATCTCTACGATCTCCTAGCTGTTTGACCTTGAAAACATGACTTCGTCTCTCTCTCAGTTCCGCACATGCCACTTGACTGACTGTGCTTATCTCAAAAGACAGAATTCAATACAATATTTGGAAACTTGGATACCTGGAAACTGCCTAGCTCAGTGCCCAGCCCAGATTTAGCTCTCAGCAAACCTGATTTACTGAGCACTTATTATTAAATTTAAAAGAAATGTCTACATGAATGATATTTTAGACTTCTTTAAAAGACCTAATGAGGAGTTCCCATCACAGCACAGCAGAAACAAATCCGACTAGGAATCATGAGGTTGCAGATTCGATCCCTGGCCTCACTCAGCAGGTTAAGGATCCGGCGTTGCCATGAGCTGTGGTGTAAGTCGCAGAAGCAGCTCAGATCTGGCATTTCTGTGGCTGTGGTGTAGGCCAGCAGCTGTAGCTCCAATTAGACCCCTAGCCTGGGAGACTCCATACACCGCAGGTATGGCCCTAAAAAGCAATAAATACATACATACATACATACAAGACGTAATGAGACCAAGAGCAGGGAGTTAATTGTAGTCATATTTGCCAGGTCTGGCCTTGCTTTTTTTTTTTTTTTTTTTTTGGCCACACCTGCAGTGTGTAGAAGTTCCCAGGCCAGGAATCAAACCCACACCACAGCAGTGATCCAAGCTACTACAGTGACAATGCCTCATCCTTAACCTACTGCAGCACAAGGGAACTCCTGGCCTTCCACCTTTGATTTGGCTAACTTGCCTGGCCCCCATGTCAGATAGCCAGATAAGTCTAAAATATCATTCAGGTAGACATTTCTTTTAAATCTAGTAATAAGAACACAACCATGGCAATGTGAGATTATTCTCAGCCAATAATGAGTTACAATTTAATACCAAAATATTAATAATAATACGGTTAATATTAGCTATTAAAATATTGATTATTTGCTAGGTGCTACTGTGCTAAACCCTAAATTTTATGTTACAATAACACTGTAAGATGAATATTATTATTATTCTAATGTGGAAGAATGAATAAAGGATTTTTTTACCACCTGGCATCAGAGGGCCTCTTATGGAGGGGACTGCCTTGTGTAATGGCCACTTCCATAAAAGATAGACAGTATACATTCCTTTCCCCCCTTTTCTTATTTCTCTTTTCCTCCATTCTGCCACTTGGAGCTTGGCGTGATGGCTGGGACTCCATTTGGGGCCCTGAGGACAGGGAATACACCCTACAGAGAGTAGAGGGAAAAGCTGGAGGCAGCCTGAATCCCAGATGATAGAGCTACCATGCCAGTCCTGGACTGTCCATCACTGGAATTTATAAAAAATAGTTCCCCTTTTTTGAGCTAATATTTTCAAGTCTCTAACTTTAACTGATAGGAGAGGGCACTGGCCTATACCCAGAAGCCAAAATTTGGACTCAAAGAATAGAATGAACTCAGCTGACATCTAGGTCATGACCATTTTAGAGACAGGGTAACAGAGGGTCAAAAAGTATACGTGACCTGCCCAGAGCTAGATGTGTGGCAGAACTAAATTTGGGACAAGGTCTACCTGATTTAAACCTTTTGTTCTCTTATTCCTGCTCTCCTGATTTTGGCCTCTCCCTTGGAGCTCACACTAACACTGCTGTCTGAGCACTGAACTTGTCCCCCTTCTCAGCTATAATCTGCACTTTTGCTCTTCCCTCCCCCCAATGGTGGTCAGCTTCTAGACCTCCAAGGAAACTGACACTTCCCCCATTCCAGTCAAAACTAGCTCCCAGGGTAAATGCCTGCAGAAGCTCCCCAGTAACAAGGAATTAGATGTTAATTCAGCCATGCTTCCCTTAAGACTTTTATTAAAATTAGGCACAAGTGCAATTTTTTTTCTTCAAGTCGTAGTGAGATTCAAGAAGAATTTCTAAAAATATGAGGATAAGAATTCAAATCAGCTATTATTAAAGGACGCTAAGAGGTGTTTGGGGTATGTCCTTCAACCTCCTGAGATTGATAGCAGGGAAAAACATGCCCTTTCAAAAAAGATTCTAGAATGCCACTGTAAGAGAGAAAATGCTAAGCTGGCCTGACCCTTTTGGCATTTCTTTGGATCAATCTAATAAATTTGTCCTTAAAGTAATTTTTTTTCTATTATGAAAGTAGTTCCTGTTCATTATGGAATAACTAAAATAAAGAAGGATTATAACTCAGTAAGAATCATTGTTAACATTTTCATGCCTTGCTTCATAAATGTTTTTTTTTGTTTGTTTGTTTGTTTTTTTTGTCTTTTTGCTATTTCTTTGGGCCGCTCCCGCGGCATATGGAAGTTCCCAGGCTAGGGGTCTAATCAGAGCTGTAGCCACTGGCCTACGCCAGAGCCACAGCAATGCAGGATCCGAGCCGCCGCGTCTGCAACCTACACCACAGCTCACGGCAACGCCGGATCGTTAACCCACTGAGCAAGGGCAGGGACCGAACCCGCGACCTCATGGTTCCTAGTCGGATTCGTTAACCACTGCGCCACGACGGGAACTCCCATAAATGTTTTAAATCCTTGCAATCATATGGCATTTAAAAACTTACAAAGAGTGACTGTTAACAACTATTTTTATTTTTCAAGTTACAAATACACATATCAAAATATTTGGAAAATAGAAGTATGGCAATATAAAACACCCAGAATATCTATGCCCAGAGAAAATTAATGAAAAACATTTTAGTGTTCATCTCCCCAGCCTTCCCTGCTATATATTTCCACATCATTAAAAACAAATTGGAGAGGCTGGATTTAAAGTAAAGTCAACACAAAAACACCAGGTACTAAATAAACATTGCACAGTCTTTCCCTTGGATACCTAAAGTCTGAGGCCATTAAGCGAATTTTTAAAAAGCAGACCATCAACTCTCAATTTCCTCGGCAAAGAAAATGGCTAATATATTGCTCTTTGTAACTCTGATTTTGTGGAAGGAAGAGAATATAATTTGTTTAGTAATTTTTCTGGCAGAGTATCCCCAGCATGTAAATAGTTTTGTCATTCTTAGTAAGTGCTGGAAGAATAACACCAATTATCATTTCAAGTGGTTTTCAAACATGGCAACAACGTCCGTCTGAATTATGATGGGAAGAATGTGGCCCAGAAAAACACATTTCCTAGAACTATAAAAAGAGCAAAATCAAAAAATAATAATAATAAAGAGCTGAAAGACCCGCTGTCTTAATCAGTGCAGGCTCCTATAACAAAAATCAGACTGGGAGGCTTAAACATTTCTTTCTCACAGTTCTGGAGGCTGGGAAGTCCGAGATCAAGGCCCCAGCAGATTTGGTGTCTGGTAAGGCTCTATTTCCTGGTTCACAGATGACTCTTCTCACTGTCTTGACATGATGGAAAGGGTGGGAGAGCTCTCTGGGGCTCTTTTACAAGATCACTAATCCCATTCAGGAACACCCCACTCTCATGACCGCCTCACCTCCGAAAGGCCCCATCCCTTAATACCATCACATGGGGAGTTAGGTTTCAACACATGAATCTGGGAGATGGGGGGACACGTTCCGTTTATAGCACCCACTTTCTCCCTTTTCATCCTTTTTCTTCATGTTGTTCACTAATAGCATCTGCTGCCTTTGTTTACAAAGGACGTGGCTTCTTGCTACTTCTGTGTTTCCTCTTTCCTGCTTCCTGACCCTAATTTTCTAGACTGCCTCCTCTGAATAGATGAAGACAGACGAGGGAGGCTATAACTCACACTTCAGACGTATACAAAGGTGCAAATGAAACCCTGGCACAAGGATCCTCAGAGTTAAACAACTCTGGACACAAATAAGCCATGTAACCTGTAGAGTCAGCCCATTATTACCAGAGTGCACATAAAACCCTACACGGCAGCATTGTGTTTAAAGAAGCAAAGCCTAAGAGTTTCTAATCTTCATCCCTCTCTCCTTCAACATTAAAGGGTACTCACAAGAACTCATTAAAATTCCAAGGAGTGCCTTACTTCATTTCCCCAAAAGATAGCTCCCTCTTCTTCTCCCTCTCCCATCTATACCACCATCCCTACAAGCCTGGTGCCTCAATGACCTCAAGAAACAAGCTATTGGCACTTCTGTCTCCCACTAGACCCGAGGAGAGCTGTCATTCTTCTACATATCTGTTCTTCTCTTCAGAATACACCTAGAGTTTCTGGTCTTTTCTTGGAAGAAGTGGAGAGGAGTCAAGAGGACAAAGAGCAAGTGAAATAAAGCTGTTTTCCAGCCCATCGCCTAATATGGTCCAGAATTGAGTGCTCTAGGATGAATGAGATGTTGGTGGTATATGGAGAGGAAACCAGTGAGACTGGAGTACAAAGCATCACCACTGCAGGGACACAGTAAAGTGCAAAGCATGCTTCTACTCAAGTTCCAAAACTCTTGCACAAGAGTCTGGATTGAGGAACACAAGGGGGAAGAGTTCATGCCAAAGGTACATGAGAACACATATCACACAGGAGACGTAGCACTAACAACCTCCACTAACCCTCCACACCTCTACCTCCTTCTCACCTGCACCCGCCGCCACCTCCACTACCACCCCCCACCACCACCACCTTGGTGCAAGTTCCTATCTTTTCCCTTTTTACAGAAATTTCTAAAATATGAAAAATATAGAGAAAAAAGTTCCACTAAGAATAGGTCATTGTTAGCATACTGCCATTTGTTTTAGAGTCCTTTTATGATTTTATTTATGCTGAGTCGGTAAGACATTCACATGTTTCAAAATATAAAAGGTAAAAGAAGCTATATATCTCCCACCTACAGCTGCCCAGACATCCAGTTCTCTGTCCCTGAGGCTTCTATATTTCAAATATTTTTTAAATAAAAGAAATAAAACATTCTAGTTTTCCCTTTTCCTTCAATGCTCCCTAGAGGCAACCATTATCATGCATTTGATGCATTCTTTCAATGTCTTTTTATGGTTCTTACATACTTCTGCATGTATTTGTGAACCACAAAGTTTTATACTGCGTGCTTTTTTTTAATGTTCAGTTGATTTATTTTTATTTTTTAACTGTTATTTCTCCAATACAATTTTTCCCCAATACAATTTTTTTCTACTATACAGCATGGTGACCCAGTTACACATACATGTACACATTCTGTTTTCTCACATTATCATGCTCCATCATAAGTGACTAGACATAGTTCCCAGTGCTACACAGCAGGATCTCATTGCTTATCCATTCCGAAGGCAATAGTTTGCATCCATTAACCCCAAGCTCCCAATCCACCCCACTCCCTCCCCCTCCCCCTTGGCAACCACAAGTCTATTCTTGAGTCCATGATTTTCTCTTCTGTGGAAAGGTTCATTTGTGCCGTATATTAGATTCCAGATATAAGTGATATCATATGGTATTTGTCTTTCTCTTTCTGACTTAACTTCACTCAGGATAAGAATCTCTAGTTCCATCCATGTGCTGCAAATGGTATTATTTGGTTCTTTTTATGGCTGAGTAGTATTCCGTTGTGTATATATACCACATCTTCCTAATCCAATCATTTTCCTAATCCAATCATTTGTCAGGGACATTTAGGTTGTTTCCATGTTTTGGCTATTGTGAATAGTGCTGCAATGAACATGCGGGTGCAAGCGTCATTTTTAAGGAAAGTTTTGTCTGGATATATGCCCAAGAGTGGGACTGCTGGGTCATATGGTAGTTCTATGTATAGATTTCTAAGGTACCTCCACACTGTTCTCCATAGTGGTTGTACCAGCTTACATTCCCACAAACAATGCAGGAGAGTAATTCACATCAATCATATCATACCTTTAAACACTACCCTATGTTGCCAGTACATTCCTTTTGACTGATATATGCTATTCTAATGAATAACTAGACTGTGTTTTATTCATCCATTTTCCTGTTGATAGGAAATTCTTTCCTATTTTTCAAAAATATAGACAATGCTACACTTTTGTGCTTTCTAAATTAAAATAACATTTAGGGCCATTTCTCTCCCAGAAGAATCTGTAATTTCAAAATAATCAAGTCAAAACCTAAGAGGGATATATTATGAAAACTGATGAGCTAATTTTAAAGTTCATCTGGAAGAGAAAACAGCAGTGGGCATATATTTCCTGAAAAAGAGGCAAGGGAAATGGCCCTTTAGTTTTATATCTGTTTTTTTTCTTTCACTTTGTGCGTTATGTATGGGAGAAGGATCAGCTGGGTGCTTCTAGGAAAGAGGAGGTGATTCTTCTTTCACAGGAGGTTGTTTTCTCTAGAAGGGATGCGGAAAGGGCACAGCCATCTAGATACCAGCCTGGGAGGAAAGCCAATATAGCAAGGTCTAAGAAGAGGAATCAAGAGCAACTAAACAAGACCTTGAAATACCTCAGTTGGGACCAGACCTACCTCTGCACTTGTTATTTAGATAATAAATGTATTCAGTTGTAGACCCTAATACAGAGGCACAGGGGAGAGGGGGAGGATTACTGTATTTGTAACTGAAGGCTTCGTAACTGATACATCTTAAAACAGTATCTGATTTAGCCAATCCTGGACTGTCAGATTTTTTTCAAGTGATTTTCAATTTTTAGCCACCCCCGCCAAACAAAACACTACAAGGAATATCCCTGTTTCTAAATCCCTATGCAAATCTATGATAATTTTCATAGGATAGATTTCTAAAAATTCCTACTCATGGAATTAGTCCACCCAGAATGTAGGAAAAATAAGTGTGCTTGATAGAAACTGTAACAAATTCTAACTCAGTAGAGAAAAAATATGGGAATTCCGAATAATCATGGGAGTTCCCAGTGGGTTAAGAACCCAACAAATGAGGGTTCGATCCCTGGCCTCACTCAGTGGGTTAAGGATCTGGCATTGCTGTGAGCTGGGTGTAAGTTGCAGACTCACCTTAGATCCCATGCTGCTGTGGCTGTGGTGTGGGCTGGTAGCTGCAGCTCCAGTTCAACCCTTAGTCTGGAAACTTCAATATGCCACAGGTGCAGCCATTTAAAAAAAAAAAAAGAAAAAAAAAAAGAATGATTTCTGAGTAGGAAGCCTGAACTCAATGTCTCCTGCTTCACTTACTATCTCCCTGCCTTGAACTCCAAGGCCTCTACTGCATTTGCTGCCAGTAATAATAACAACAACAGTAATGATAATAACCAACATTAATTAGCATTTATTCTGTGCAACAAGGTATTCATATATTATCCCATTTAATCTTTGGAACAATCCTATCGATAATATGCTGTTATTATTCCCATTGTATAAGTAAGAGGACGAGGCTTAGGGAGAGTTAGTGACTTGTCCCAAGTCACACTGCTACATGAAGGAGCCGGGATTCCAACCTGGGTCTTACTGCTTATACTTCTGCTCCTCTGACCTCTCCCAGAGTCTTCACTGAGAGCTTTAACTTCCGGATCTTCCCACCAGAGTTTTCTAGCTTTGTCATGTGTCCTTTTAGTTAGCATTAAATATAAACATATTTATACAACATTAAATATAAATATATTTTATATATATATATATAAAGAATATTCAAAATAATAAATGCCAGGGTTTCTAGGAGTGAGGCAAGTAAACAGACGTGTTCCCAGCAGCCCTACCTCTCCCCTCAGTTACTCCAGAGGTAGGGACTAACCTGGAAGGATGCCTTGGTGTCGGCAGAGCTGAGCAAGGGAAAACATCTTCTAATCATGTTCCTGTCTCATCACCATCATGATCCTTCCTTCTCTTTCAGAACTAAGTCATGAGGTCCCATTGTGGCTCAGCAGTAATGAACCTGACTAGTATCCATGAGGATGTGGGTTCCATCCCCAGCCTCACTCAGCAGATCAGGGATCCAGTGTTGCTGTGAGCTGTGGTGTAGGTCGCAGACACAGCGCAGATCCCATGTTGCTATGGCTGTGGCCTAGGCCAGCAGCTGTAACTCCAATTCGACCCCTAGCCTGGGAACTTCCATATGCCATGGGTGGGGCCCTAAAAAAACAAAAACAAAACACAAAAAAGAACTAACGAAAACCTCAGCAAGTGCTACCAAAGGCCATGCACAAAGATCTCTGATTACAGACACTGGTATTGGTTCCCCCTGCATCCATTTCTCCTTTCCTTCTTCCTTAAAGCTCCTTTACACTGGAAATTCATGTGCTTTCAGGGAATGTGATTTCACCCCCAGCTTGAGGGAGATGGCCATGACTGAAGCTAAGGCCTATATGAAGTGAATGATTCAGAGATGAGCTGTGATCTAAACTGGTCCAATCAGACTCATTCTTGAGCAAAAAGCCTTAAGATTCCTCTCAGCTTGACTCACCTTTAGACAGGCTTCCTGACCAGGCCCCTGACCTCTCTTTTCTTAGAACATGTACTTTAGAAGATTTGCCATTTTCAGAAGATGTAATTCTTCCACAACCCAAGGATGTCTTTCTGATGGGCCTAGGAGCTATCCCTTTAAAAAGTCACCATCAAGGATAGAGCCCCTATCTCCCAGTCTCTGTGGGAAGGGAGGAGTCTAAAGGACAGAGGCCAATTTAGCAAACAGATGGCCTAATCACATTGACCAACCTCCCTACAAAGGTCCTCCACTATTTTCCACTAGTTCACCCCAGCACTTACAAATTCCTGTCTTGGAGTTCCCTGGTGGCACAGTGAGTTAAGGACCCAGCATTGCCACTGCTGTGGCTCAGGACGCAGCTGTGGTGCAGGTTTGATCCTTGGCCTGGGAAATTCCATTTGCCACGTATGGGAAATATATATATATATATATATATATATATATATATATATATATATATATTCCCCTATTTTTTGTTTCAGAAGAATTGAGTTCAAGCTCTCCCCCTTATGGCACTTTCTCTTGGATACTCTCAGCACTCTTCCTGGGACTGCTAAAATGAAGACAACCTCCCACTAAACAGAAATGAGTATCTTGGGATCTAGAGGCAGTCCAGCCTCGGGATGAAGCTGACATCATCATGGAAGGAGGACAGAGCAAAGATATGGGGGGAGGGGGGAAGGTGTCTAAGGCCTCAAGGACACACAGGTACACTGGATCAAGTCTTATCCCAAACCTGCTCTCCCTCTCAGCTTTTTAAATATATGAGTTAATAACTTCTCTGTATTGTTTAGGCCAACTTGGGTTAGGGATTTTTGTTCACTGCAGCCAAAAGTGTTCTGATAGCTTTCTTATCTCAAGCTTCACAGCACAAAATTTTTTTATCACAGTCTCCCAATAACAGAAATGCTAGCATTCACATAGTACTTACAATACATCAGGCACTGTCCTGTGCATTTTTTATTTAACCCTCACAACAGCCCTATGAGGTGGCTGGGATTTTTTAAAAAACCTTTTTTTTTTTTTTTTTTTTTTTGGTCTTTTTAGGGCCACTTCCATGGCATATAGAGGTTCTCAGGCTAGAGGCCGAGTCTGAGCTGTAGCAATTGGCCTACACCACATCCACAGCAACGCCAGATCTGAGAAACATCTGTGACCTGCATATACCACAGCTCACTGCAATGCTGGATCTTTAACCCACTGAGTAGAACCAGGGATTGAACCTGTGTCCTCATGGTTATTAGTAAGCTTCATTTCTGCTGGGCCACAAGAGGAACTCCTTAAGCCCATTTTAGAATTGAGGAAAGTGAGGCACAAAAACATATTAAATAACTTTGCCAGAGTTAGCAGGTGGCAAAGCCAATATTCAAGCCCATACAGATCCTCTGGCTCTAAAATTCTTGGTCTTAACTGGGTGCCAGCAGCTCACCCACTGCTGTCCTGGGTTCCCTGGGGAAGTTGGGAGTGGGGTGTGGGTGAGAAATATACAGATGTTCATTTCTGCTTTTTTTTGGAGGGGGGACCTGAAGGTGCACGTGTCAGTTTTCATTATCCCCAAATGCAACTGAGAATTCGACTTTGTTCACCCAAGTCACTAATGAAACTTCTTCTGCCAGGTTATTTCTCAGCCGCTGACTGTGCTTGTCTATGGTTGGGTCGATATTTTCATGTCTACTCATAATACTGTGTGTCAGGATCACTGAAAAATAAATGCCAGTGTTTTTTCTTGGTGTTCCAGCTGCTGCTTTGATTTTAGACACAAAGTCTAAAGTCTATCTCTCAGGTATTATGGGTGCAGAATTTAAAAGGTGTAAATTTTTGCAGAATTTATTCACATAAACATGGAAGTATTCTCAACTATTGTGCTTTTTGAAGCAAAGCAGCCCATGCATCTTCTTCATTTTGCTGAGGTAGCTGTGGAAGCTTAAACCAATGACACTTGAGTTTCAAACTATGCCTTTATCTCCAAGTCAAATATTCTTAAATTTTGTGTTAAAAAAGAAAAACCAGAGTATTGCAAAAATTCTTTTTGCTATCAGGAGCTTGTGAAGTTTTAGATTAATAAAAATATTTAATGTAACTGAATGGACACTATTTATTACTTTACCTCTTCCTCTCTTTGGAATATTTTTGTTTTTGTTGGTTTTCTCTTTATTAATTCAACCATGAAAGGGGCTCAAGAAGGAAAAGAAAAAAGAAGAAAAATGAGGGCAGTACCTGCAAGTTCAAAGACCAGCTGTTTAAAAATCATAGTTCATAATAACTAAAAGTCTGAGATGTGATGTTTGCAGAGGTACATTTCAAAGTGAACCAGAAATCTTTCCTTGGGAGCCAGTAGGGGAAAAAGAGGCTTCCAATATTCTTGTCCTATGCAAATGATTCCCAGAATGGTCTGTGGAACGAGTGAGACCACTACAAAAACACACAATCTAGCCACAAGTACATACTGCAATCTTACTTTTTAGTGATATAAGCTTCCATTTTTTTTCACATTTGTAATTATTTCTTTTTCTCCCCAGTTTTATTGAGATACAATTGACATACAACATAATTATTTCTTTATCATTTTATCTCAAGCTATACACCTCCATTTTTTTTCTGTTTTTACCACCACTCCTGTGGCATAAGGAAGTTCCCGAGCTTTGGGTCAAATCAGAGCTGCAGCTACAGGCTTATGCCACAGCCACAGCAATGAAGGATCCAGCAGCATCTGCAACCTATGCTGCAGCTTGAGACAGTATCAGATCCTTAACCCACTGAGCGAGGCCAGGGATCAAACCTGCATCCTCAAGGACACCATATCAAGTTCTTAACCCATTGAGCCACGATGGGAACTCCGTTTTAAAAGAAGCTGGAATCTATCTCACAAATATGGATTTATTTTGCACCTTGGGGAAAAAAACCCAAAGATCACTTCTCAGAACCTTCCTTTACTTTTCAGTGTCTATATGCTGGCCAAACATAAATGGACAATTGAGACCAATTGTTAAATTTCTACTAAACTCTAAGTTCTAAAGAAGATACTTTACATTCGTTGCTTAAACCTACAAAAGTTCATGACATGTTCACCATCACACTTTAAAGAGGAGGGAACTAGAGAAGCTTAAGTTCTACTGCAGTAAATAATAATCCTTCTGATTGATGCAATTTCTGCTACCATGCTTTTTTTCTGGAACAACTAAAAAGCAAATATGCTTAAGGCCAATGATTGCAGCACAATGGACAAGCCAGTATGAGATAATTCCTAGTGTGAAGACTTC
This sequence comes from Sus scrofa, assembly GCF_054392235.1. Lineage (NCBI taxonomy): Eukaryota > Metazoa > Chordata > Mammalia > Artiodactyla > Suidae > Sus > Sus scrofa. Next base: position 92,773,424 of record NC_139387.1, on the reverse strand, counting down.
TACCTCATCCTTGATTCTTAGTGTGAAGACTTCTACCTCATCCTCAGACAAACACAGAAGGCAGGCATATTTGCTAAACTTCCAATATCACATATGTTATTAATACAGTAGCTAATATGAATAGGAATGTGACCAGTGTTGGAGAGAAAGGCAGCTGATAAAGACCTCATGCTTTACATCTAGTTATTAAAAATGTAGACTGAAAGGCTGGCAAGAAGCTTCATATCACATCACCAACCAGAGCAGGGCACCCAAACTGATGTCAGTACCCAGACCCGAAACACCAACAAAGGAAAATATCCAAACAGGACCAGGACACTTCCCTTAGGTATTTTATTAATACCTTAGTGTAGCGGAATTAGTAAGAAGTACCAATAGACTATGGTGCTATGTTTATCAGTGTAATTTATTTGCAGCTTACTGTTCTGTGGACTATATCATTCTTCCCTTAGTGTAGATTCAGCCATTCTCAAATAATCACTGGTAAGCATTTAGAGTCCCCTGTGAAAAGAATCACCCTGAATAAGATAAGAGGACCAGAAATCAGGAATACTGCTTTCCCCACTGTTGCTAATGGTGCTCAAACCCAATTGGCAATTGCTCTGAAAATTCTGATGCCTGAAAGAGGGACAGTGTACACAGCATGAACTCTTCCTGAGCAGTTTTATTTCTGTTTGATTTCCTGAACGAGTTTCATTATGTATTAAATAAGTAATAGGCTGTAAGCATACAGTACTGAATATAATAAGATTTACAGCAAATCCTTCACTAACTTACTAAGAAATATGCTTGAAAGCCTAATTCTTCCATAGATAAATCAGAGTAAAATGCATCTTTCCATTTATCCTCCAAAGCTTTGTAAGCTGCTGAAAGGAATTGTGCAGGAATGTATGCATGTCAGAGACTGTTTTACATCATATATGATTGGTGGCCAAAGCAGATTCCAGACTTTTCTACAATTTACTTTACCTTAAGAGATGCTTCAATAGTTCATAGATACACATTCCTTATTACCCTTTATGGGATATGCCTCCTTTTCAAGGCCAACTCCAAATAAATTATCCCTTTGCCTCTCATAGGTTTTTGACACATTCTCTTGAGTCACTTGCACGCTTTCAGAGTGTAAGCCTTGGAGAAAGAGGCTTTGTTTTGTTTTATGCAAAACCTTTGACTCCTATAATGTGCAGTTCACACCTTCAGTGTCAGATAAATGACAAATAATCATTGTTAGAAGCAATAACACATTCGGATGTGATGTTTTACAACAATCCCTGTTTTCCTTGAGCTGCTAAAATCATTAAATTTAGGACATTGGTGGATTAGTGGAACTGTATGCCTCTGCTCTATTTACTTAATTTTTGAATTGACTGGAACGTGCTTTTAATGTGGAAATTGTATTATGGTGTTCAAATATCTTGTGCTCTGAACAAGATTATTAGCTGTAGAAACCAAATGGGATTTTAGCCCTTGTCATCGTCCTCTATTTTTCTTGACATGTTCATCCCACCTATTGGCAAACCAAATTTGATGTCAGAATTTGCTCCAAAATACCAACAACACGTTTTGTAATTGCAAAGCTAACACCAATGAATAATAAAATTGCAAACAAGCAGAGAAACCATCAAAAATTCAAGATGATTATTTTTTAATGATTATATTACTCCCTGTATGTGATTTTACACAAAGCATAGGGCACTGTCTTTCTCAAGATTGAATTCCAGGGAATTGCTGAGCCTGAGGACCCATGAGGGCAGAGGCAATATTTTTTCCATCAATCTAATAGTAATGCATGTCTTGGAAAGCAGCAAGTTAGGTAAAAGAAGAGGATTCCTAGCTCATTTCTCATCTTCTCTCAAATACTTTTAGGCTAATTACATCAACACTGCATGAGAAATAAAATATCCTTTGCCTCCAGTGCTAAGGGGTGGGAAGACAGAATGTCAATACAAGTCCTGTCATTGATCTTCTGGACTTATTAACATACCCTCTAAAATCTACCCCACTTTAATTTTATCCTAGAACCAGTAGATGACAGACTAACTCCCTCACTTTTAGGTGAAGAAACCAAGGCTCAGTGAGCTTCAGGGACTAGTCCAGAGACTTTCTCCTTTATTCTATGGCTTGTTTAAGTGCATACCTATCCCACTGCTTCACAGCAAGTGTCCAGCTTCACCTTAGGGTTCAATTCCTTGGTCCCAAACTACCTACTCAGACCCAATTCAAGATCCACATCCATCCCTCTTTCAACTCACAACCCTTTCCTCTTATCTCATTTCCTTCAAATGCAACAATAGGAGTGTCTCCCTTTAAAGTGTTCTGTTCAATTGCAAACACCCTGGGAGGTGTGATGCTTTACAATCGAACTATGTCTACCATTTATTGAATGCCTTTTATGCCCCAAACACCAAATGGGCATTTAATCTTCACAACACTATAACATTGGTACCATTTTAAAGGTGGGAATACTGAAGGTCAGAACATAATTAACTTGCTAAGGTCAGTCAGCTGCTAACCAGACTTTGTACCTGCCTCTATCTGGTGCTAACTGCCTGTCATTTCCTCCTAAAGCATTTGGTCATTCACCCAACATACATTTTCCAACATCAAACATATGCTGGGCACAGTGCTAGAAGAACAGGGAATGCAGGAATGAAAGAACAACCTGGGGTATTGGGGGAAGCTGTGACACTTGAGATCTGGAACTATTTGTCCCCACAGTGCCTGAGCCTAGTCACATCCCAGGGCTTCCAAAGAGGCAGATCTCAGGGCTGTTCCCAGCAATAATAAATTAGATGTGGTCTGAAGAGGGCATGCATCCAAGCCTCCATATACTCAGGTGACTCTACAATTCCAAATATCTCTTTCTGAATTTCTTCCCAGCCGTGGTTGCCATTTCCCCAGAGCTCTTCAATTTGCAGAAATTTCAGACTCTCCTCGCCTGGGTCTATAAGGCTAAGGAAAGTGTGGTTCCTGCCCCCTTCCGCCACCCAATACCCGGACAGGATGTTCAGCAATTCGCTCATCTGTTTTTATTTGTTATGCAGTCACAGTCTGTGGGTATTTCATAAATCGCTAGTGTTTGCAGAATTTGGTTCTCTGGCTGCTTCCCCGACTCTTCCCTCATTCCCCGACTGCCAATGTAGCGGCTGTTCTTCCCCTCATATCTGAACATTGGCTCAAACTTCCTCTTTTAAATTACTTCTGCTGTCAGCTCATGCAGCGGCATCACTCAGCCACAGGTTGGCGGGTTGCTTTAAGTTTCTTTCTTCAACAAAGCTTTGAAGATAGGGTCCTAGACTGATCACGCTGTGTTCTGGTCATTTGCTATTTGCATCTTGAATGTATTTCATCAGCAATATGCTTTTTCTACTGCCTCTTTATCTCTGCAGATTTGTGAAGTGTTCTTTATTGGGTTATAGGATATGGGGGAGGCGGGAGGTTGGGGGGACCCTGCCTTCGGTTCTGCTATCTCATTTGAGTTTACGCATTTGTCTTAAGCAGGTTCGTTGAGCTTGGGAAAAACAGCAATCAAAGCAACTAAGTATCCGTGAGATATAAGCAAAGCAAAACAGTTAAACCCTACGAAGATGAATTGTGTTAAAAAAAAAAAAAACAGATGATTTACTCATAGCAAGAAATTAAAAAGTTGAATAGAAAAGGAACAGTGAAGTGTGAGAGGAAATACTGACAGCTAAATTACCCATCAAGAAAAGAGAGATAATCCTCCTGCCAGGCCTAGAAAAGGGGCATTCATGCCAGAGCTCAAATTTAAATTCCAACAGCCCTATATGGGCCTTCGGCCCATTATTCTCTTTCCTGTATTTAGTTATCAGTTCTTTCTTTATTGCACTAAATGTTTGGATACATTCAGCCAGAGGCTTTTTAGATGATGAACACATTTCTACAAAGTGGAAAAAAATAAACATGATATGGTTGCTGCCTATTTCCAGAACCCCATATGGCTTTCAGAGGGAGCCGTCCACCTCTGGAGGCCCGCTTCCATTTAAAAAGATGTACAGTTCATCCTGAGACCAGCTTTCTAAATCACTTACAAAATTCCAATCTCATTCTGTTACTCACTTCAGCTTTGTAAGAAGAAAAAGGGGGAAAATTTTTATCACTCTGGAAACTTCTATATGCATAAAAACTATAATCAGCAAATATTCAATTTCTTCTTTGGCAGATGACTCTGGTAATTAAGGTAAAACACTAACAACCCTTTTCAGAGTGCTGGGTAGATCATTCCAAAACATATTGAGAGGAATCATATTGAGCAGCTTGAAGTCCAGACAGATCCTTAGAGACAGCCCTGCCAAGAACAAAAACAAAACAAAACAACAACATGCCCACAAGGAAAAAATAAACCTGGAGGAGTCAAAACTCAAGACTGCACCAAAGTTTTAATCCATCTGATATGTTCTTTGCTATACCTTTTTATGAAAATTCGCCTTCCAATTCTTCTCAAAAGGTGATATAAAATTGACCAATCCTCTTTTAAAGCAGGTATTTTAATGACTGCCTTTGCCAAAAAGTCTTTGAGTATGGTTGGCAATTTTCTGCTATAAAAGGCCAGATAATTAATATTCTCAGCTTTATTGGCTATACTGTCTCTCTGGCAACTATCAACTCTGCCATTGTAATAAGGAAGTAGCCATAGACAATAGTAAACACAACTGGTCTCTGTGCCAATAAAACTTTATTTATAAAAAGAGTGGGCCATATGTAGCATAGAGGCTATAGTTTCCCAACACTTTCTCTTGGGAATAAGGAGTAGGGTATGACCCAGAGCAAGCCACCATTCCTTTTCCCAGGGAATGGATTTCCCAGTTCCAGGCATAAGCAGTAAGTAATGCCTGCGAAAGATCAGCTCAGTCTAGGGGGAAAACAACCCATTTTGGAAGTCTAGACTTCTTGAGCCCTCTGACAACTATGACACATCACAGCATTATTTTGTCTCTGGCTCATTTACAATGACTCACCTCTTGATTTGCAAGATGCCCTACTTCAATGATAATATTGAAAGACCACTAATATCAGTCACAGCAAGAAGCTGCCCCTAAAACTAGGAGAGGAAATTACAATTTTAATTTCAGACGGTAAACTAGAATGACTATACATCAGATAGCTTTTAATGCTGCCTTCTGTACTAACACAAATAAGAATGATCACTCTCAAATTATTTTGTTCTCCATAGCAGAACACTGTCTGGAATCTTGAATCAAAGGACAAACAGATATGCCCTACAATATAGAGAAAAGGACATTGGCTTTGGACTCAGAAAGACCTAGGTTCTAACCTCTGTTCTGCCATTTACTACCCACGGAATCTTGCAAATTGTTCAACCTCTCTGACTTCATTTCCCTGATTACAGAATCAGGCAGTAAACCCTGCCCTGACTCTCTCTACCTCAAAGGATTATTGGCCAAGAATTAGGGTATTGGGACAGAGGGCTGCAAAATGAGATATTGGCTAAGGAATAGCCCTGTCCATTGTACAGGGCTCCTCACACAGGAAGAGTTAAAATTTTTGAGATGGGAATCAGCCACTAGAAATAAGAATCCCTCCACTTGCACTGCACCAATTTGTGCCTCTGGTGTGACTCTCAGAGTAGATTTACCCACTGAAAAGCTATCTGGTCTCGTGCATTGTATCCACTGAGAAGCATCCTAATGACCAGGCATTGATCCTGAGACATATTGGAACTCAGTTCACACACACCATTTCCCATTTTCAGCTCTTAGGGCAAGAATCACTAAATAACTCTAGAGGTAGCAAAAACATTCAGGCAGATGACGCAGGCTAAATGAAGGGGTCACCTCTTTTCCTATCCTGAACTCTCCCATCTCTCTTTTACATTAACCCTGGAAATGGACAGAAGGATGGTGCACTCCACCATTCTCTTGGTGATAGATTTATCCCGAGGCCAGATATTCTTCTCACAAGATTTTTCTCCTCAACACAAGACGTACCCCATCTTGATATTTCCATCTCTCCTGGTTATAAAAAAAAATTATATCATGTATTTTTTGCCATGATATTGTGCCTTTGCAGTGGTCAGAGGCAATTGGTCAGTATGAGATAGGCCCAGGGGGATGAAGTAGCATTTATCAAAAACATCCTGTAGAAAAGAAAATGTAATTTAAATGGGGTGAGCAGTGGGGATGCCAACCCCACTCCTGGATGATAAAACTATTGTCAAGGTATCTCTTACCTAACTAATATCATTTCTATGATTTATATATTTCCCAAGAAAAATTCCAATGCAGGGGAAGTATTTTGTCTTATATACCTTGACAAGATTATTCTAAGTTCATGCAAATGAATAAACAGATGAAACCAGCTGAGGAAAGATTTAAAATGAAGAGTGATGAATAGATGTTTGACCTAACATTTCTAATTTTAAAACTATGATACTCACATAAGAAATTTAAAAATGAAAGCCAGATCAGTGGAGACAGTTTCACACTGAAACAGATTCCAAAGTATTTATGGGAAAATATCAAAGATATATGGCAAAGGTACACCTTAAATTTATACAGTGCTGAATGTCAATTATATCTCAATAAAACTAGAAGAATATATACATACCTACATACCCCAAAAAAGATGTACGGCAAAGGTAAGGATAAAGACTGAGAACCACCTCTTACAGGAAGCTTTCCTTGGTTATCTTAGTTCTGGTTTACATGTCCATCTTCAGTAATCATACAGCATATATATATAAAGAATGTTTATATATACACACATATATATGGTGAAGTATGCCATACAGTTGAATGCAAAGCATATGGGTCCATCTCAATGAATTTTCACAAAGTGAACACACGTAAGTCACCACCACTCAGACCAAGAAATGAAACCCTATCAGAATATCAAAGCCCCCTCATTCCCCTTCCAGGGACCATCCCCCACCTCTAGCACCGAGGTCTCTGTCACTATTATTCTGACTTCTTCTTCTTCTCCTTCTCCTGTTTTTTTTTTTTTTTGTTGTTGTTGTTGTTGTTGTTGTTGTTTTCCTTTTTAGGGCCACACCTACAGCATATGGAAGTTCCTGGACTAGTGGTCAAATCAGAGCTGCTACTGGAGCCTATGCCACCACCATGATGACGCCAGACCTGATCTGCACCCACAACCTATGCTACAGCTTGCAACAATGCCCGATCCTTAACCTACTGAGTGAGGCCAGGGATAAAAGCCACATCCTCAGGGATACTATGTTGGGTTCTTAACCCACTGAGCCACAACAGGGACTCCTATTCTGACTTCTAATACAGAGATTCGCTTTGCCTATTTTGGAACTTTCCATAAATGGATTCATATAGCACATACTCTTTTGTGCCTGGCTTCTTTGGTTCAATATTATTTTTCTAAGATTTATCGATGTTGCTGGAGTTCATGTTTTCATATTGCTATACAGTATTCCAATAACTGAATATACGGTAATATATTTTTCCAGTTTACCATAGATGATATTTGTCTTGTTTCCATGTGGGGGCTATGTGCTACTATGAACATTCTTGTGCAAGTCTTTTGGTTGAACATACGTGCACATTCCTGTTGGTATACGCCTGGTGATGGAGGTACTGGGGCATTAAGTATGCATACTTTTATCTTTAGTAGACAATGCTAAGCAGCTTTCCATAGTGACTGTACCAATTTGCATGCCCCCCAGCAGTGTATGAGTTTTCTTTGCTCCATATCCTCACCAATTCTTGGTATTGCCTGTTTCATTTTAGCCATTCTAGTGGGGTTCTAGGCATATATCTAAAAGTACCCTGTCATGCTTTATCTGACTACTTGTCTCTCTCCCTCACAAGTCTGCAGGAAGTCATTCTAAAAAGTCAAGAAACCAAAGCCCAGAGAAGTTGAGAGATATGCCCAAGCTCATAACTTTTAATTATTCTTTACAGCACATAAGTCCCTAATGGGCAATGTTTATAGGATCAGGGAAGACAAACTGCCTTCTATAAAAGAATTTTTAAAACTATTTCCAGGCCAATGCAGAACTGCTGTATAGCACAGGGAACTCTACCCAATATTCTGTGATAATCTATATGGGGAAAGAATCTGAAAAAGAATGAATGTGTATATATGTGCAACTGAATCACATCGTGGTGCAGTAGAAATTATCACAACATTGTAAATCACTGTAACTACAATTTAATAAAACTTTAAAAGAAACTGCTTCCAGATAATTAATACAACTTGCTCATACAACTAGAAAGTCACTTAGATACATATGTGGAAGCATGCACATGCACACATACATTCAGCATTTCTAAATGGAAGGTTTAATTTGGAAGCATACTGCTGTTAGTTAAATGATCCTGCAACCAACAGCCACACATCTCTCCCTTATCTCCCTTTGGTTAAATGTTTTGAAATGAGTTTCAAATGGGGTTGGCTCAAATGACAGCTCTTCATTTCACCTTGTTTCTGCAGATGCCATTTATGGGAATGTTTTATGGTTCCGTTAATTACCCACGTCAAGAGGTTATTTTATTGTTTCCAGAGAAGTAGAGTTATAAATGTAAATATTCTGAGGTAGCAAATTGCCTCTGCAAACTAAAATTAGGAGTTCTTACTATACGAATCAATGCATATATTTAAAATTTGCATTATTTCAACTATTGCTAATACCCTAAAATATTTTTCAGACACAGATCAATTTGTGGAAGAGCTGAGGCAGATGATATGCTTTAAAAGCAGACTGGAAGTCCAAAAGATGTGGATTTGCATCCTGGCTGTAACATTCAAACGATACTCTTAACTTCTCTGGGCCTCAGTTTCCTCATCTCTAAAATGGGAGATTATAATACTAGCTATCTGCTAGCATCATCAGAAAGCCCATTATCAATTCCCAGGAAATAAAACTATAATCTGGGTAATAAAGACTAACCCTTTTATTTTTCCCTTTGTGCTCAGTTTCATTTCACTTGCTCACAAGGTGCCACGTGCAGAGGCCTTCCACCCAGCACTTCAGACCAGAGTCCCCATTGTGAAACGGCAGTGCTCAACATCTCTGCTTGGTATGTAGAGGCGCTGGGTGGACACAGAGATCCGGAGCTGTGAGCAAGGCAGCTGCCCCGCCTCTCCACTATAAGGCAGACCCCACCTACAGCCTACCAGAGAATGTGTGCTCTAGAGCACAAACTTGCACTTCTCCGTTCCTTGATCAAAGTTCTCCTTTGCTTCTGAACCGAACTCGGTCTCATTCTCTGGGCTTGAATGACATCAAGAGGGGGACACTTGGGGACAGACTCTGGAGAGTAGGAAACACTAGTGTTATTGAGGGGTTAAGTCGACTATTACATAAAAAGATTTGACAATCATCAATGCACAATTATTGCCTGCTGATGACTGAGGGCTGAGGGATTCTTTCTCAGACAAATGGTGTAAAAAGCTTACAGCATAATGGCTGAGAGTTGAAGTCATGGAGCCGTACTGCCTGAATCTATATTCTGACTTTGCCAGTTACTAGCTGTGCTTCAGCTTCTGCATCTAAAAAATGGGCAGCAATAGTACCAGTTTCAGTGTTGTGAAAACCAAATGAGATAATCTTTGAAACCTGCTTCAAACAGAATTTGACACGTAGTTGAGTGAATAGTAAACACTGGCTACAAACAGGTGTGGGTTTGTCCTGTGGATGATCAAGTACTTGTGCTTTGATGATGAGATAGTGTGGCGATAAGGAGGATTTCCGTTGTTGCATTTCACTTGCTCCAACCCACTGGCACCCCTCCAAGTCTAACATTTCTCCTGCTATGTGCCTTGAAATGGAAAATAAATGCCTTAATTATGAATAAAAATGGAATGCTTCTCTCCTAGGTGTCAATAAAAATGATTTTTTTTCCTGAGGAAGAAAGTACTCTTTAGCCCTCCTGGCAACTCCTGGCATCAGAGCCTTGCTGTGCTCAGCATGAGGGGCTTGGTGCCTGCTTGGAGCCATGATGTGTACGCGCCTCAGCAGCTCTGAGCACAGTGAGGGGCCTCAGCACCTTGGGCAGCAGCTGTAGGAGCAGTTCAGCATCCTGACAGACCAGTGCCCACCACAGAGCCCTTTCAGAAAAGGTGCCAGAGAGGACAGCCTCTAAGGCCATGGCCACCAAGACAAGGCGTCCTACAGGAACATAGCCCCAGCACACCACAGCCTTGCTCCAGGAGGGACACCTCAACTCCAGCTTTAGGAGAAAAGCCTAGAACCCTTGACCTGGATTCAAATTCCAGGTCCGCCATTTAAAATATCATGATCTGGAGCAGGTTATTTACCCTGAGCATCAGTCTCACCTATAAAGTAGGGATAAAATACTTACCTTGGATGTGATCATGAAGAATGAGATAAAGTAGGTTCGTAAAGTTAGGTCTGACAAACCTCAGATGGAGAATTTAATTTAAAGTAATTAGGATTGACAGTGCCTCAGGCAATTGGCAGCAATAATGAAAACACTATTTCAGGCAAACACAGGATTACACCTCAATGATTTCATAAATCAGCATGGAATTTTACACAGAGTGATGCTGTAGGGTTAAAACCCAGACCCATGGACAGGCCGAAGAGCCCCTTTCCTGTTCCCCCCCTTTCGAACCCAGATGTCTTGGCCAAATTATCGGTAATCTCAGGTTCTACATGTGCAAAACAGCATCATAATAGCACTAATTTTAAAGGGTCATTGTGAGAATTAAATGAGATAATCCACAGTAATATGCTGACTACCATATCTTGTACATAATAAATACCAAATAAATGTTGGTTAAATTTTTTAAGTAGGTGTGTAAAGTGCTTCTGCCAGGAGCTGGCAAGTAGCAGCTATGATTATAATTTTCCAAACCTCAGCACTCATGTATCTGGACTTTTCCACATATGAGATCTACAAAAGCCATGAAAGAAATAGGAGGCTCCTGCAAAAGCCTGGACTACATCTTCTGCGTTTTGGAGTAGAGAAGCAATTGGCTGTTTTGGCCTGAAGGGTGTCACGTGATCAGAACCTCAGTCAACCTTTAGGCTGCAGACCACAGACAGAGAAGGCAGGGCCTCCCCTTGCACAGCTTAATTACCTTTCATCTTTGCTTACAAACTGGCCAGATTTCTCTCTCACAGAAGTTTGCTAAAAATGTCAAGAAGAAGCCAACACACATTGATATTCTGAACTTTTTCAACCACTTCTAGAGGAACAGGCTTGCGAGATATCTGGTCTCACTACCAAGGTTGTTGCAGGCAATAGCTGGCTAAATGTTTCACCATATACATCATAAGAAGGATCACCAACTTCCCAGACTGCAGTCTCTTCATTCCTGCTGCCCAACTCTCAACACCTGCCCAGCAAGCCAAGATCGCTTTTTTTTTTTTTTTCCGTCTTTTCTAGGGCTGCAACCGCAGCATATGGAGGTTCCCAGGCTAGGGGTCTTATCAGAGCTGTAGCCACTGGCCTACACCAGAGCCACAGCAACTCGGGATCTGAGCCACATCTGCGACCTACACCACAGCTCATGGCAATACCCTAACCCACTGAGCGAGGCCAGGGATCGAACCTGCAACCTCATGGTTCCTAGTCAGATTTGTTAACCACTGAGCCACGAAGGGAACTCCCCAAGATCGAATATTGTTAGGGGTTTTACAGCAGTTTTATTACCAGTTCCAATTTCATATTTCAAAAGGATTCAGATCTCAGCTACTCTAATATATCAGGAACTGAAATAGGGTACAGGCTCTGAAGTCAGACAGCCTGGTTGCAATCCTGACTCTATAATTTACTACTGCATGCCCTTGGACATGTAACTTAAATGCTCTTAGCCTCAGTTTCTTCATCTGCGAAACAGAGGTGGTAATCAGATTACCCTCCTCATGGGGTTATTGTGAGCATTAAATGAGTTGATATTATGTAAAGCTGTCTATGCCAGGCATGTGATAAGCTCTCAATAAATGTTTCTCATTATTATTAAACCCCTTGTTGTTCTGAGCATTGTGCTAGTTATTGGAAAGGTCATGGGTAACAGGCTATACACATTGTCCCAGTCTCATGAGGTTTACAGTATAGAAGCAAACCTACCAACATACAATTACACAGATAATCATTTGTATTGCAAGAACAATAAATGCTACAAAGACGTTCTACTTTGTTTCCATCCTTCTTGGCACACTGTTTGAAAGATTTGCTGAGGGGAACTAATAAACGCAGAAACAGCATTTGTAACATCCAGCATGGAACGAAAAACCTAAAAAAAGTCAACTCTGCTCACTCGTTCCACCTTATATTGCTTTAAAGTAGCTGGCATTGCATTATAACATCTGTAGAGAGGCAAGATATTACCGTAATTAAGAATAGTCTCAGCTGGAGTTCCCATGGTGGCTCAGCAGAAACAAAGCTGGCCGGCATCCATGACGATGCAGGTTTGATCCCTGGCCTCGCTCAGTGGGTTAAGGATCCGGCATGAGCTGTGGTGTAGGTTGCAGATGTGGCTCGGATCCGGGGCTACTGTGGCTGTGGCACAGACCAGCAGCTATAGCTCTGATTTGACCCCTAGCCTGGGAACCTCCATATGGCACAGGTGCAGACCTAAAAGAACCAAAAAAAGAAAAAAGAAAGAAAGAAAGAAACAGCCTCAGCAATCAGACTGCCTGAGTTAAAACTCAAGTTCTACCACGGGCCAGCTTTGTAACCTTGGCTACTTTCCATATCTCTCTGTGCTTTGGCTCCTCATCTGTAAAATGGATGTGGTAACAGTTCCACCATGTTATTGGGAGGGTTAACTAATTTAGTTGCTATCTATAAGTTAATTAAAACAGTGCTTAACATATAGTAGTCACTCAATAAATAGCAGCTCTTATTATTATGTCATTTGAACTTCTCAACAGCCCTATAGGTAGGGTAGTTATTGCAAACTTTTTACAGATAAGGAAAGAGAATCAAGAAATAAGCCAATAATTCACAAAACTGGAATGTGAAACCAGATCTCCTGGCTCCGTATCAGTGGTGAAGTGGTGATTTCCCCTACTGAAAAGCGTCTCAATCAGTTAAAAAAAAAAAAAAAAAAAAAAAGCTTGTCTTTGAAAACTCAGTACATAAAATGTGTAAGTTAAAGTCTTTTGTGAAGAGGGGCAGTATTGTGACATACAACTGAGTAACATAGTAAAATACAACTTTTGAAAAACCAAAGGTTTTATTTTAAAAGACAAATGAGTAGCAAATCAGCTGACTTAAAATAAGAGGGGTTAAGAATACTTCTCTGCATGATTAAATCTCAAAAGGTTTGGTTAGAGTAACATAGTTTGCATCGGGTTAAAGCAAAAGATCACATTAGCAATTGCACAAGCTTACATTCAGTACTTTACCCACAGAGCAACATTAGTAAGTCAATTTTAGAGTCTGATCAAACTGTTACTGTAAGATAAAAGAAGCAGGACATTTAGCGGTCAAGATTTTCCACGCAATACACACAAAACTCCTATATTTATTCTATCACCAGCACTTACCTAGAATTTTTTTAAACTGGGGTGAAATATACATAGCATTAAATTTAGCATCAAAAGGAGTTCCTCTGTGGCTCAGCAGGTTAAGTATCCAGCATTGTCACTGCAGTGGCTCCAGTCACTGCTGTGCCTTAGGTTCGATTCCTGGCCTGGGAACTTACACATGCTGTGAATGCAGCTAAAAAAAAAAAAAAAAAAAATAGCGTCTTAATCATCTTAAGTGTTTGGTTTTAATTCCTTTTTTGTCTTTTTAGGGCCACACCTGAGCCATATGGAGGGTCCCGGGCTAGGTAGGGGTCAAATCAGAGCTGTAGCTGCTGGCCTACACCACAACCACAGCAACACGGGATCCAAGCCGAGTCTGCCACCAATGCCACAGATCACAGCAACATCAGATCCATAACCCACTGCGCAAGGCCAAGGATCAAACCTGTGTCCTCACGGATGCTAGTCAGATTCGTGTCTGCTGAGTCACAACAGGAACTCCTTAATCATCTTAAGTGTTTAGTTCAGTGGCATTGAGTGCATTCGTATTGCTGCACAACCATCACCATCATTCACTTCCAGAACTCTTTCATCTTGTAAAGCTGAAATTGTGTACCCATTAAACAGTAGCACCCCATTCCTCCCTCAAAATTACAACTTCTAAATCAATAAATTTCCTATTCAGGATCACTTTTCTTTCGACTGTTTTTTTTATGCTTTTTTTTTTTTTTTTTTTTTTTTTTGTCCTTCTTTTCTAGGGCAGCACCCGCAGCATGTGGAGGTTCCCAGGCTAGGGGTCTAATCGGAGCCTAAGCCACCAGCTACAGCCACAGCCACAGCAATGCCAGACCCAAGCCACATCTGCGACCTACACCACAGCTCATGGCAACGCCGGATCCTTCACCCACTGAGCAAGGCCAGGGATCGAACCTGCAACCTCATGGTTCCTAGTTGGATTCGTTAACCACTGAGCCATGATGGGAACTCCTATTTTGTTTTTGTAAACAAACTTTATTACAATTTAAAGGCTTTTCAAGAATTCAAATATGATACAGCTTATTCTAATCAGAAAGTCATATTTAGTCACTTCCAATGTTTGGAGACTACCCTCCATCTAATGCTATGCTGTTGTTTTTATGGCCCCACGATAATCCTGATTTTAGAAAGTCAAACAACAGAAGACAGCTATTTGTAACTCTAGCCCAGATGACAAGGGCAGAGTTTCTAGAACTCACTCTGGGAACAGTTTGCCCCTTGCTATCAGCCTCATTTCCATTGAAACAGGATAAAAGAGGGGAACTTCCTACATACACAAAGCCCAGTGACTATCTGGTCAGTCTGGGAGAACGTGCTGGTCACTCCAGCCTATATTCCATAATTATGCCTTCAAACATGTTCACCACAAGAAGCAGAGTACTCTAGCTGCTATCAGAGCCCTCAAAGAGACTTCATAACATCCAGTTCAACAGATAACAAGTCACAAAGAGACACCATTCTTTGCAAATGACAATAAATTTTTCATCTCAGGCTTTTGATGTGAAAAGACATATATTTAGAAGGAAAAGCTTTTATTACAGCTAATCACAAAAAAGGGGGCTTTTTTAAAAGGAAAAATTTATCAGGAGTTTCTTCAGTCAAACGGTGTGATCTGGGGCTTTATTTCTGGAGATGGTGTGTCTCTGAGGACAATGGAAACTGCTGCAACATCATCCGATTGCTCCCTCCCGGTCAACACAAGCAGCCCCTTACAAATGGGCTCCAGCCGGCCATGAAGGTGGGGATGAAAATTGTCAATCGCCTCACATTTATTTGACCTCATATGGTCCTCATGGGTTTCATTTCTTCAGTCTGAGCTTTGTAGATTCTGCTGTTCTGCTTGCTAATGACATTAAGGAGTGTCCTGTCTCATCTATGAGCAGTTGCCATTTTTAACAAAAGCTAAAAAAAAAATTGGAAGCTCCAAATTCACTAAATATACAGATGCAAAGGATTCCTGCAGAACAAACTATTTGTACTAAATCTGATTTTTAAAAGAACTGATGGAGAAATATCCGTGTGTGTGTGTGCGCGCTCATGCAAACCCATCATGATAAAAAGCAGATATATACTATGAAGGGAAAAAATTTAGCTGTGTTCCGCACTTTAGAAAATCAACTTTCTCCCTGTAATTATATTAATATTCTGTCAAGGGTGGTGTCTATATAGTTCAGCCCTGTTTATTGATTACACATCCAGCACTTCAACTCCGGTACCCTTCTTAAGGAGACTGGGTCAGTGTCAGGGTAGCCTGACCAGCTTGCCTCTCAGGTGAAGCTGGCCTCCTCAAGTCCTGGCCACAGTTATTTTTTCCTGCCTGCTGGCTTCAAAGACTCAGTGAAAATAAAAACATCAAAAGCATCTCAGTTTGGGCAACACTCCTCGTGAAAATGTTCACTTTAATGACACTGTAATGTCGAGCCCCTCGGTGTGCCATTTTATTGTGAGACTTAATCAAAAGCAAAAAAGAAATAAAGATGTCTGGCTTGGGTGCAGGTGCTTCTTTGCTGGAGTGCTGTCCTGGGAAAGGGAGAGTGGTCCACAATAGAGGCTTATGCACAAAAGCTGAGCTGCCCAGGGTCTGCACATGTGTTTTTGTGTGAGTCCAAAGGTCTGCATGTGTGCTTTGTAGAGACCCATATATATGGACCCCTGGATTAAAACAAACAAAAAAAAATACACAAACACACACACACACACACACACACACACACACACACATACATACATACATACAGAGGGAGAGAATGAATGTGTCAGGGAGCCCTGGAGTTACATGCATGCAGTAGTATGTATGTACGTCCATGCATGTATGGAGGAGTGGGGAGTGTTTGTATGAGTGATTGGTCTGTATGGATGTGGTATACATGTGTGGTGTGTGTGTACTTTGTCGAGGTATGTGTATGTGGTATGTGTGTATGTTCATGGGGAGTATGCATGCACTGTGTGTGTGCATTTGGAGGGTATGATGTGCAACTGCATATATGTGTTTGTGTGCACTGTGTGGTATGTGTGTGTGTGGTGTATGTCCATTCATCTGATGTGGGTGTATTTGCATGTGGTATATGTGCAGGCATATGGTAGTGTGTGTGCATGTTGTGGGTGTGTAAACACATCAATGTATACTCACGTACATGCATATGTACATATGATAGCAGAGTCCTCTATAGACCCTGGGAATCATGTGTTCTTTCTATAGAAATGTCTTCTATTTGTGGGCACATTTGGCCAATTGGGCTGCCCGTGGCCCTATATATCATTAGGGACCAACCACTGTTATTCAAAGAAAAGACAAAACATTTAACCTAGTGCCAAGCTCACAGTGGTCACTCAGTTTGGTAAATGTTTTTGAAGAAGGGGGAAAAGAGGGGGAAAAAAAAATCTCGAAATTAGGATTTTTTTTACCTTGGCATTGATATTAGGATTTAAGGGATGATACTAAGAAATCATACCTCTTCCTTGATGGGTTCTGAACCCATTGAGGATATAGACCTAAATCAGCAGACCTGAAATGATCAGCTTTATTTCCAAAAAGGCTGCCCTGGAGAACTTGCTTTGACCTCTGACAGAACTGACTTGACAGCAAGAACCCTGATTTCCCTCCAAAGGGTTGAGCCTCTCTGCTGAGTTTATGGTGCAGAGGGGCTGGACTTTCACACATCATGACCTTCTTCCCAGGCAGGGAAGGGGATGGAAAAAAGGACAGAGGCTTTCTCCCCAAGTCTGCCCTTCTTCCACAAGGCAGAAGTTCCTACTTTACCCAAGATTTAAAATTAAAAAAAAAAAAAAGGTGAAAGAAAATGAATTCCTTATGATCCAAAGATTTTTCTCTCTTAACCACCAGCCTTCAGCATCCAGGTCCAAGGAGTATGAGGAGAGTGCGGAGCCCCCATGGGGGCGGAGATCAGTGGTTAACCAGGATACCCTCATGTATCCCATACATCATAGTCCTCCACCATCTGGTCTTTTTCCATGTTTATCTCTGTTTTTCTCCAAATCCTTTTCTTCCAGCAAACCCAGACCTACATACCCATAGGAATTCCCATCTTTCTACTCTTACACTAATGTCACATTTAGGTAAGTTAACCTTATGAGAATTCAGCCTTATGCAATCTTCCCACCACCCCAGTCATTCTTCCACTCCATGAGTGGCACATGAGATATACATAGATTGTGTCTCCTTTTGAGCAAGGTTCATGCCACTGCTGACTATTCCCCCTTCTCAAACTGAACACCAGTACCTCAACTTTGTTCCCCAATATTTAACATGCTTTCATATCAGCTTAGCTTGGGCATCAAAAATGTAGATGCATTCATTTCTCCATCCTTGAGCTCACTTAGGCTTGTTCTCAGGAAACCGAGATACAGCTTAGAGACACCAGAGAGCCAACCACAGAGGCAAAGGACCACTCCTTGTCCCATACCAACCTTCAGTTGTCACACATCCCCAAGCGTTTTGACTCTAGTCCTTAAAGTAATGTTATTTTTTGTTCAACACCATCCCAAACACAAGCCAACTATAGAAATTTGAGAGGTGGCAGAGACTCTGTAGACCAAAGAAGTGGGAATCTGTGCTAACTGCCGGAAAAAGTGACCGGGCTGAGCTAGAAGACAGAAGGTGCACGCACACCACAGAATCAAGACAAGAACCTACACTCTGGTATATTTAAGGGAGTTTTAAGAGTACAATCTAACTTTCCATGAATTTATGTTCATATACCCCTCTATTAAGTGCAATTCCTGCATAAAACATGACACTGCTATGCCTAATCCAAGTGCCCAACCCAATACCCTCTTTGTTTCAATGCACAGTTGCAGTCCCTCCTACTCCTTACTGCGGCTTCTGACCACTGAGCCCTCAGTGATGGCTCCCTTCTCTGGACTCACTGGATACCTGTATCATTCTCCTGGAACAAACTTGTATCATTACCCATCAGGTTATGGGTGATGTGTATATACACAGCCAATCTGTCTGATGGGTTTATAACCCCTGGAAGACAGAGACCTTAGCTCTTAGTCTTTGCATTTCTAGCATCCAGCCAGAGTAAACTCTGGGTAAACATGTAAGATGGCAATGAATGAATTAAAAATATGGTTCTTTGGAAGGATCCCAAAGTCAAGGTGCCAAGAAAAATGTTTGCACATTCTGTCCACCTAGAAATGCCTGTTCATCCTTTATGATCCAAATCAAATGCCAGCTCCTCTTCACTGTAGATGAGACAGAGACAAACACAGGATTTGCAGTCAGCCAGAGAGGGATTCAAATATTTTCTGCACCACAACTGGGCTGAGTAATTTTGAGTAACAAGTGTTCTGAAGCCTTGATTTCTACTTCTGTTAAAAGGAAACAGTGATATCTACTTTAGAAGGCCCAAATAAAACTGTATAACATATGCAAAGTGTTTAGAACAAGGCATACATGGAATAAATGGTAATTATTAATATTCTCCCCATGTTCTCCTCTGTGCTCCCATCCCACTTTGTATGTGTTGCTGTCACAGCCCTTTTACACTACATTGTGAATATTTGTGTCCAACATCTGTCTCCTCCACTAACAGGCTGGGAGCTCTTTGAGGACAGGGATTATTCCACTTTTATGAACACTTATTTATGGCCAGGCTCTGTGCTAGGCCCTGTATGTATACTATCTCATTTAAACCTCACAACACACAAGAAAAGCCCCATCTTCATCTTTAAAGATGAAGAATTTAATCCCCACTACAACTGACTATTATCCCCATTTTAAACATGAGAAAACTGGCCTTTAGAAGGTTTTTAAAAACTTGCACACAAGTTCACATGGGTACAAGTAATGCAGGTGGCCTCTGTACCCATGTCACTCCAACTCCAGGTCCATATCCTTAATCACTTCACTATGTTGGAACCAAGGATATCTTAGCCATCCTTGCATCAAACCTCTAAAACTTAGTAGCATGTAAGTGGAATAAACATTTACAAAGTAATTATTTAGTAAATAAAGGGATTCCGAGTTTATATAAACGAATAACTATGTTCGAACTTGAGGTGATCCTATATCTAGAACATTGCCTGAGACGTGAAAGCAATGGCCTAAGTAACTTTCAGAAAAAATGCCTCTAAATTTACTGGCTCCTGTTTCATTGGAGGTATACATTTAGTATATAATGGAAAATCATTGTTTATATCCCAAAGAGATTCTCCCATAGGTCCTGAGGGAGGATGCTCATTGCAACACTATATGTAGAAGGAGGAAACTGGAGTATCATCACTGGGAGAGTAGAAAGGCAGCATGTGATAGAAGTTCACCCTGAGGTACAGCCACCATAAGAATGGATCATAAATGGACAAGCAACATGGATTCTTCTTAAAGGCAAAGTGTTGAGTGAAAGAAGACACAAATTGAGACTCATAGCTGTGCTTACACAATATCATTTATGTAATTAAAAACTGCATATACACATAGCCTAGCACTCATTCTGGTGGTGTAGCTGGTAATTAAGAGCATAATTTAAGACCTCAACTGCCTAGGCTCAAATTCAAAACTTTTTGCTTAGTAGCTGAGTGATCTTAGGCAAGTTACTTATCCTCTCTGTACCTCACTTCTTTCTTCTACTAAATGGGGATAATAAAGGTTCTTAACTCATACAGTGTTATGAAAATTAAATAATAACATGTAAAGGGCTTAGAGTAGAACCTGGAACATAGTACTTCTATATAAGTATTATTTATTATTATTTTTTAACACATGCAAACAAGAAGTACACATGAAACACATCAGAATTACTGTCTAGGAGTTCCCGTCGTGGCGCAGTGGTTAACGAATCTGACTAGGAACCATGAGGTTGCGGGTTCGATCCCTGCCCTTGCTCAGTGGGTTAAGGATCCGGCATTGCCGTGAGCTGTGGTGTAGGTTGCAGACGCGGCTCGGATCTCGTGTTGCTGTGGCTCTGGCATAGGCTGGCGGCTACAGCTCCGATTAGACCCCTAGCCTGGGAAAACTCCATATGCCGCGGGAGCGGCCCAAGAAATAGCAAAAGACAAAAAAAAAAAAAAAAAAAAAATACTGTCTATAGGGGATGAAATGAGGATGGGATAAAAAGGAATAAATTCAGACAAACAAAAGGAGCTTTTTGGGGAGAGAGGGGCCACATCCAGAGCATGTGGAAATTTCCCAGCCACCCATATAGTGACTCAAAATTCTTAACTGCTAAGTCACCAGAGAACTCCCAAGAGGAGCCTTGTATGAAGCAGTGATGCTAATTTACCTTGTATTCAGAAGTATGATTAATTTAATCCTCTTCAATTTACATTAAAAAAAATACAAGAATTTACTAACCAAGCCATTACTAACCATTTGCCCTATTGAGTTGGTAAGTGATTAACGCAGGTCACATTTGTGGTAAGTCAACTGTTCAAAGTTCAAAACACTCTGAAATTAAGATCAACATACACTTAAGATATGACTACAGGGAGTTCCCATCATGGCTCAGTGGTTAACAAACCCAACTAGCATCCATGAGGATGCAGGTTCAATCAGTGGGTGAAGGATCCTGCAGTGCTGTGGCTGTGGTATAGGGTTGCGGCTACAGCTCCGATTTGACCCTTAGCCTGGGAACCTCTATATGCCAAGGATGTGGCCCTAAAAAGGCAAAAGACAAAAACAAACAAACAAAAAAGATATGACTACAGCTAAGCCCAGTCCATCCCAATACCCATTCTGAGCCAACAAAACCACTGGGTAATAAATAAATGAGCATTTGTTAAGTGCCTACTATGTGAAGGACACAAAATTGGCTATAAAGAAGCAAAAGAAAGTCATTAATGTAAACTTTTAAAATATAAAATATTGTTTAAGGACAAGTTGAGCAGTACCAACTATAGCTGTTGAAAGCCCTTTTAAACTACTAGCAGCTAAGTACTAGGAAAAGAAAATCCTCACAGGAAAGTTGGAAAACAGACTTAACCCCATCAGCAGCTTGAATAACTTCTAATGGATCTTCTTATTAAGAAAGGCCTCAGAAATGTCAGTGTCCAATGAACAGAAAGGATAAAGAAAATGTGGGATATACATAACAATGGAATATCATTCAGCCATAAAAGAGACTCTAGGGAGTTCCCACTGTGGCACAGTGGGTTTAAGGATCCAGCATTGCCACAGCTGCTGTAGGTCGCAGCTGATGCTTGGATTCAATCCCTGACCGGGGAACTTCCATATGCTGTGGATGGATGTGGCCTGAAAAAGAAGAGACTCTTGTTATTTGCAACAACATGGATAGAGGGCATTACGCTAAGTGAAGTAAGTCAGCCAAAGAAAAACAAATACCGTGTGATCTCATATGTGGAGTCCTTAAAAAAAAAAAAAAAAAAAAAAAACTGAGCTCATAGAGTCAGAGAACAGATTGATAGTTCCCAGAGGCAGGAACTGGGGCAGCGGCAGCAGGGGAGGGGTAGGTGAAATAGGTGAAGAAAGTCAAAAGTTACAGACCTCCAGCTACAAAATAAATAAGTCATGGGGATATAACATACAGCACAGTGACTACAGTTAATAATGCTGGATTGTATATACTAAAGCTGCTAAAAAGGCAGATCTTAAAAATTCTCACCACAAGAAAAAAATTATAGCTATCTATGGTGATGAATGTTAACTAGACTTATTGTAGCAATCATTTCACAATATATGCAAATATCAAATCATGTTGTATACCTAAAACTAATATAATATGTCAATTACACCTCAATTTAAAATTTTAATAAAATAATTTTTAAAGAGATTTTTAAGACACAAATTAGCCAAGAACTACACAGAAAGGAAAGACTCATGTAACAAAATAATTTCAACTGACCTTAGTCTTCAGATTAACTAACATCTCCTGATATCTGATATGACAGTTAAGATGGGTTCATTCCTTAAGACATGAGCCAGCAAGGCACTATGGACAGCAGATCAACAGGACGAAATTATTATTCCAGAGACTGAGGAGAGAGGGAGTTTTTTACACCAATTTCTTTTGAATCTTATCAAGTCATTAATAATTACTAAACTATCAGTAATAAGATGCAAATGCAAAGTGATAGGATTATGCTGTGGGTATAGAGTTCTAATTTTTAAAATGCATGCTTTAGTACAAACATCAAATATACATACGTGTGATTCCTACACTACCACAGATGATCCAAAAATCTAGTACAAAGAGAAGTCTAATTAGTATATCACTACTCTCAACATGATTCTTAGTAATTCTAGCCTGCCATGGTCCAAAATAATGCAGAAGTTTAGAAATGAGTAACCTGTGCACACTGACACTATCTACGTCTCCTTTAATGACGAAAATGTGAAATCAAAGCTTTGACTTGGCCGCCCTGTGTTGGAAACCAACAGACTTGGTTGTTTTTCCTTCCTTATTTTGATAGGATACCTTTTTTTTTTTTTAGGGCCACACCAGCGGCATACGGAAGTTCCCAGGCTAGGGGT
The DNA here is from genome assembly GCF_054392235.1 of Sus scrofa. Taxonomy (NCBI): domain Eukaryota; kingdom Metazoa; phylum Chordata; class Mammalia; order Artiodactyla; family Suidae; genus Sus; species Sus scrofa. Next base: position 92,750,484 of record NC_139387.1, on the reverse strand, counting down.
CGAATTGAAGTTACAGCTTCAGGCTTACACCACAGCCACAGCAATGCAGGATCTGAGCCGCATCTACAACCTATACCACAGATCACAGCAATGCCAAATCCCTGACCCACTGAGCGAGGCCCGGGACTGAACCCGCATCCTCATGAATACTAGTTGGCTTCATTACCGCTGCACCACAACGGGAACTTCAGTATATTTTAAAATAAGTTCTTGTGAGGAATTCATATTCCTTTTGGTCCTTGACTTTGTCTCCTAAAATGTTCAGATCCCCTTAAAACCATGTCTTTCAATCACTGTATCAATGATGAAATAATTATTAGGATTAGATTTTGCTTCAAGTGACCAAGAGCTCACAAAACAGTGGCTTTGAAAAAAATAGAGTGTATTCTCTCTCTCCAATAAGCATCAGAAGTCCAGTGCTGAGCTGGTAGCTTTATAGTCATAAAGGACCTAAACTTCTCTATCCTTTAACAAAGCCCACACTTTGGAACCCAGATGACTATTCCTCACAGTTCCAGCAATCACATCATATTATAAACAACAGAGAAGGCCGGGGGGGGGGGGGGGGTGGAGCACATATCTCTCTCTAAGAAAACACATTGGGAGAAGGGAAGAATTGGGAGGGTGGGAATAACATACACACACTACTGTATAAAACAAATGATTAACAAGAACCTACTGCATAGCACAAGAAAATCTACTTGATAGTTACAAATAACCTACATGGGAAAAAAATACATATTTATATATATAACTGAACCACTTTGCTGTATACCTGAAACTAATACATTTTAAATCAACTATACTCCAATAAAATGAAATTTTAAAAAAATTTAAAAACACATATATGTACATAAACACATACATATATGTTAATGTAGGTGTGCACATGTCATTTTTTAAAAATTATGTCTACTGCTTGGCATTTCAGTTCCTTAATTTCATAGTGTTCCAGTCATCCATCTCCTTTGCAAGAGTGAATTGGTTTCTTAATATCCTTCTATGAGTTTATTGCATTTTATTTGCCGCTATTGAAACCCTGACTCATTCTCTCTTGGGCTGGGTTGGAATATAAATGAAAAATATTAAATATCAACAGGAAAAATGAAGGGAAAAAAAAAGAAAACATGGTAGATAGCACACCCCACTTCCCTCATGGCTCACTGTCCATGGCCACAACTCCTGCAAAAGAGACTGGAAAATGAAGTCATTATTCCAAGGAGCCATGGGCCATCTAACAATGAGGGATTCTTTACAACAGGAGAAAAGAAGAAAGGATTTTGGAGGATAATCAGCAAACAGCCACACAATTCCCAAGTAAAACAATAATTTTTATGTCTATGTGTTCATTTGCCAACTTGGGGAACCATTTTGGTATATCATACGTTTTTTCCAAATGCTACTTTTTCCATTGTTAGGAGAATAAAAAAGGTAAATAATATTGGATATTTCTTGTATTCAAGAGCTATCGGGCATTGTATTGGTAATTTCACATTTGTTATCTCATTCAATGCTCACAATAAGGCATTATCCTGATTTGCCGAAATTAAGATTCACAGCATTGATATGTGAAATGGGAGCATGTAAGCTGACAGCCCCTCCTAGTTTTCTCCCCTATGAAATGTATTTAACTAAATTCTTTTTCTCCTTAGAATCTATAAACACCCCCTACACAACTCTCCACATGACCAAGACCTTTTTTCTGAAGCACTATTAAATACATCAGGATTCTGCTGTTCATCTATGAAAAGGTTACCAACATTTGCAATGTAGAACATAAGTTCTCAAATGTTTCAATCTTTGTTTTAAGTCACAAATTCAAATTCTTCATACCCCCCACTATTAACCAGATGTTTTATTTTAGCACATACTACTCAGAAGTACCACGTAATTTTATCACTGGCTCCAGTACCACAGAACATTGGAAGGGATTTGCTCGGCTTCCATCCCAGAAAAATGCCCAACTTCCAGGACATGCATCAGCAATCCTTCCTTCCTCTCCACTCGAGTATTTAACATCTATAACACTGGAAATTTCAAGGCAATTGAAATTCATAATTGTAACAGAAGATATTTATTGCATGTTTCACATGTGCCAATGATGAGGCAATGATCTATGAGATACAGTGGATTGCTGTAATTATTCTTATCCCCATTAGAAAGGCTTATTATTAGAAAGGCTTCTTATTACCTTAGAAAGGCTAGTAACATGCCCCAGTTCTCATAATTAATATGCAGAAGAGCTGGGACTTGAACTTGCTTCTCTTTGACCAATACCTCATATTCTAAACCTGCCTACAAGGAACCAGGTACCAGCTAAGGTGTGGACATAAGAGCAGGTGTGCCAGCATCAGGTCTGTCCTCAAGGAATTACAGTCCAGTGGGGTAAATGTCACCATGCCTTCAACTGCACTGCATTGTGACAAGTTCTAGGACTGCCTGAGACCCAGTGTTATTGGTGCCAACCCAGAGGAGTAGCTAATCCCACATTCAGAATGTAAGACCTTGCACTGTCTCCTTCCTTTTATGTGTTCAGTATCTCTCTACCTGGGGACTAGAGTCTCATACATCTTTGTTTCCTTAGTCCCTAACACAATTCCTGACACATAATAAGTGCTCATGAAGTGGCCCACACTATGGAACCAGCTCTGTACCACCCAGAGTGAAGAGTGGGTACCCTGACAAATAAGGCAATTCAGGACTAAATCTACACTTTGAAGCTGAGATTGTCTAGCCCAGATTTACACCAATTTCATTTTTCACCTAGTGGTATTAGAAGACACGTAAACTAGGTGGACAGGAAAATCCCAGAGTGAGCAGCAGCTGGACTATTTCCAATCCCTGGGGAAGCTTCTGGCAAAGTGAGAAGGTCATGTGACTGAGGAAGCAGCCACAAGGCAGAAGGTTTCTGACAAGTACAGAGACTTGGAGTGCTCAGGACTAAAGTTGTTTTCTTTTCCCAAAACGCCTATCAACTGCCTAAAAAATCCTCCCTTCAGTAACAAAGATGAGGATATTATGCAATGACCCAAGTGGACATTTGAGAGAACTGGAGGACAGGTCACTTCAGTAGCAAACTGGAACAGAAATAGCTAAAGCAAAAGAAATACAATTGACCAACTGATGAAGTCACAGCACTTTAAGACTGCACAATGAGCAATTTCAGACAGAGAAACTGAGAATTCTCTGCAGCTGCAATGTCAACTCAAATACAAAGGGAAAAAAAAGACCAAACATGAACCTGTTTAAATCAGCATGGAAAGCAGGTGTGGAACATGAAAGAAAATTAGCATAGCCCAGAGAAAATACATGGTGACCAGTGTGGAAATAACACCAATCAAATGAGAACAACCAAATCCTGTTTATTCAGAGCTTGCTAAATAAAGCAAGGTAGTCAGCTACTATCACTTACATTCGGCAGACCCAAAGGCAGACAAAAGAGTGGGAAAGCTTCACAGTGGAAAAAAGAAGGTGGCTTCAGGGATGCCCTAATTGGTGACTGGCCTGGGGAAGCTATAAGCAGGCTGGCCAGAAAAGAAACCTCCTGTGTGGCTGATGATGGGTATGCATTTGGCTTTCTCTAGTTGGTCCTAAGTTGAAAGTATGGACAAAAATTAGGAAAGCAGCCAGTGATTAAGCTTGGCCATTTGGGGCTAATTGTTGCAGAGGTTATTCTTTGGCTTTCTGGACTACTTGCTAGAGATAGTGCTCTGACTTCCTGCAAGTCTGACCTAAAGCTAGCAGGCTGGTTTCCTGGGCTGGTTATTGTTGACAATGGGTTGGTTTCCTGGGCTGATTGCTGCAGACTGTGGATCAGCGTTCTATTTTTATATATGGTCTGGCCTTTGTCTGTTTGTATATTCCATCTCTCACTGAGGAAACACAATTTAGAAAAATCCAGTGCAATTCTGATGTCAATGTACTGTGAGCAGGCTCAGGTCCACCTGCCACTTTCTGGCTGTGGGATTTGCATCAAGTTGCTTGACTTTCTTCACCCTCAGTTTCCTCATCTGCAAAGTGGAGAAGTTGCTTAAATGTCTGATGAGGATTAAATGAAACAGGGCACATAAAGTGCTTAGCACAGTGCCTGGAACATGGAGACCAGCCAAATGAGGTTAGCTGCCACTAATATTATGAATAGTGTCATTGTCTTTTTTTACCTAAACTAATCCAGGAATTTAGTCAGATAAAGGGGATGAAATTCCAAAGGACATCATTCTAGGAAAACCCTATGGAAAAGCTTAATAGGATGTAAATAACATATATATTGTGTGTTCTATATGATAATAAAAAAGATTAACTGGGAAAAGGATATGAATCCCCTCACCCTCAGAGAAAAATACCACCAGAGAGTTGCCTTTAATAGCTTATGTCTGCTATCTTATGATTGGTTCTAATCTGCCTGAGAGTAAATTTACTCCAGAAAGAGTCACATGGCAACAATATGAAAAAAAAAAAACAAAAGTACAGGGGAGGTTAAAACAGTCTGCAAACTTGCAGAGAAGAAAACAAAAGAACCCAAGATACTAAGAATCTCATGACATCTCCTATTTTACAGACAAGAAGACTTAGGCAGAAAGAGTTTAGTAACATGATGGTCATAATCAGAATCAAGAGGACGCTTAGCAGCTAAGTGGAAATTTATAGAAAAGAAAAAGAAAAAAGAAAGGCCTGGATAGTTCTATTAAGAACACGCCACAGAAAAAAAAAAAAAAAGAGTTCCTGTTGTGGCGCAGCAGAAATGAATCCAACTAGGAACCATGAGGTTGCAGGTTCAATCCCTGGCCTCGCTCAGCAGGTTAAAGATCCAGTGTTGCCATGAGCTGTGGTGTAGGTCACAGACATGGCCCAGATCCTGTGTTGCTGTGGCTCTGGTGTAAGCCAATGGCTACAGCTCCAATTAGACCCCTAGTCTGGGAACCTCCATATGCCCGAGGTGTGGCCCTAAAAAGACACCAAAAAAACCACACACCACAGGAGCCTTCATGGCTCAGTGGTTAACGAACCCAACTAGGAACCATGAGGATGTGGGTTCGATCCCTGGCCTCACTCAGTGGGTTAAGGGTCCAGCGTTGCCATGAGCTGTGGTGTAGGTCACAGATGCAGCTCAGAACCAGCATTGCTGTGGCTCTGGCATAGGCCGGCAGCTGTAGCTCCAATGCGACCCCCAGCCTGGGAACTTCCACATGCTGTGAGTGCAATCCTAAAAAAAAAGAACACACCAAGGAACAGAGGTTTAATTAGGTACACATGAACTGAGAATGTGGAGCAAAAAAGTTTATAACCACCAAGTTGTCTTTTCAAAATTTTCCCATATTATGAAATGCCAGCATCTTCCATTTTTCTACTTAAGGAATCATTGTTTTTAGTTATACTTGCTTCCCACATTTTGAATTAAGTTTCTCTGAAGTGTTACTTTCTTATGGGGAGAAAATGCCTGAAAGAAACAAATTAATCTTTTTTTCACCTGAAGCTAAACTTCCCCTCTCTCTCAGCCTTGGCCTCCAAGATCCCAACGACTTCCTCTAAGCAGCCAACACCAGAGCAGGCTTTGGTTCAAAGAGGCTGAGTTTATATTGTAGGAAAAGAAGAGGAGAAGCCACTAAAAATATTTGGTTGATTTAACGAGGCAGTTTGTACCTTCTAGAATGTACAAGTTGTTAATAAATTGCATTTCTTCCCTTTTTATAGAGTACATTCCTAGTGTGGTGTTTTGGTTTATGTTTTATGATAGGTGCTATAGTTTCAGTGTTTGAATATGGGTTTCATTAATCCTTAATTTGTGCCTCCACCAGAAGGGACTGAGTCTTCTAGACTTTGTGCACAGTGCCCTCTCCTGGATGAAGTGACGTCTCCTCTCCTTATTTGCAAAGCTGATAAAGGAAATGGATGTTTAAAGACAAGGGAGACCCTGCATAGTGGAGATTGCTGCTGTCTCCTGGGGACGCGAAGAAAGGGGCTCAAGGTGGTCAGCAAGACCCAGGCCAGTCCTGTCCAGTGAAAGATGAGAGCCCCAGACTTCTATGGCTATAACGAAAAAAAGAAAAGAGATGCCAAGGAGAGGATATGATCGCTGTCTGGATCCAGAAGTCTAAACACCTGACAATGAGTTGGATGGATGAATTTAATCTCACTTCAGACTAGTGCAGGGACTCAGAACCTTGATGGGCTTAAAGAAAAAAATGTCACATACTTAGTGCTTAGAATGACTCCTGGAAATTAGATCTTGTTCATCTACTAAATTGGTTTAGTTCCATCAAAGTAACTGAGTTAGATTGCATTTAAGGGATGCTTTTTGAAGTGTTAGTCTAGAACTTGAGGAAATATTGGCTTCTCTAAATACATATATATAGAAGGGATGTGGGATCATTGGTGCTGTTCACCGATATTTCTGGTTCTCTTTCTGGGCTAGGATGAGGACTATACTTTTTATACCTCCATGAAGTTAGATGTGACCATGTGGCTTGCTATGGTAAATCAAGTGTGAGTGAAACCTAAGCCGCAAAGAATTGGTATAAGGAGTTCCCATCATAGCTCGGCGGAAACAAATCTGATTAGCATCCATGAGGATGCAGGTTCCATCCCTGGCCTTGCTCAGTGGGTTAAGGATTTGGTGTTGCCATGAGCTGTGGTGTTGCTCGTAGATGTAGCTCAGATCCTGCATTGCTATGGCTGTGGTATAGGCCAGAGGCTACAGCTCTGATTTGACCTGTAGCCTGGGACCCTCCATAGGCCTCAAGTGAGGCCCTTAAAAAAAAAAAAAAAAAAAAAAAAAAGAATTGTTATAAGGTTCGCCACTTTTCCTTCTCCTTTCCACCATAGGGTAGGCAAACTACAGCCTATGGACCAAATCTAGCCCACTGTCAATTTTTATAAGTTTTCCCAGAAGACAGTCGTGCCCATCCATTTACATAGAGTCAATGGTTGTTTGCATGCTACAACAGCAGAGTTGAATGGCTGCAGGAGAGGCCACATGGCCCACAAAACCAATATATTTACCACCCAGCCCTTAACAGAAGAAGTTTCCAAACCCATGCTATCAACGGTGGGGGGTCCCTGAAAGAAAACATCGTAGAGCACAGCTCATGCTGGACAAGATGGACATGTCGTATGAGATGAAATAAACCCTCACTGTTTTAAACCACTGAGATTTTGAAGTGGTTTTGCCATCCCAGCATGACCAACCTCATCTTGACTGATACACAGGATTAAAAAAAAAAAAAAGGGAGTTCCCATCGTGGAGCAGCGGAAACGAATCCGACTAGGAACCATGAGGTTGCGGGTTCGATCCCTGCCCCTGCTCAGTGGGTTAAGGATCCGGTGTTGCTGGGAGCTGTGGTGTAGGTCGCAGACACGGCTGGGATCCCAAGTTGCTGTGGCTCTGGTGTAGGCCGGCGGCTACAGCTCCGATTCAACCCCTAGCCTGGGAACCTCCATATGCTGCGAGAGCGGCCCAAGAAATGCCAAAAAGACAAAAAAAAAAAGATCTCTAACAAAAATAGAAAAGGAGAATGTACACCCAGAATCTAAAACACCTTGAAAGAAGCTCTCCAAATATTAATGACAGAAAATATGCAAATTCAATGTCATTGACATTATTCTTTTAACCAGGTGGGGAATAAGCATGATCCCCACATGCAAATGAGGCTGTTATCAGGTAAGCCAGACAAGTGTGATATTTTCCCCCTAAAATCAAAATGAATTAATTTCTGTATCTAAGGAGGGCCAGCCAGCTCTAATCAGACACTGGTTTATTTTATGAGAGGAGTGAAGAGGCTCATTACAGCAAATTCCAGGCATGTTGATAAATTCCCAAACTTGGACTCATAAAACCCACGAACACACTTCCCATTGCCTTCCACGCTTCTGAATCATTGAGCCAGAGGCAGCCGCCTGATTTGTGACCTTCAGCCGACCGCCATCCCTCATAGATCATTTCTGCCTAATAGAGCCTTAAAATTGTCATCATTTTCTTTACTTCAACATTTGAAAGAAATGCTAAAGATTGATCCGATCCACCACTGCGTTGGCTATTTTGCAACTTCTCCCAGCTGGTTAAGAAGGAAGTCATTGTAAATAAATGCAGCTTTCCTGGATGTTTTAAATGGTAGCAATCACAACAAATTTCAGTAACACAGAGAAGAAGGAGGGGAAAGAAAGAGACGATGGGGGGGAAAAAATGGTCCACAGGCAATGCATATAACCCCTAGGGAACCAGAGGAGAGCTCTTCGCTGTTCCCTCTGATTGAAAGTTGTAGCCACTTAGCAGTCAGGAGCTTGGAGGGAAAAAAAAGCTCCTTCCTGTTCCCTGCCCATGTTCTTCATAAACCCTGAGGTCACATCTGGCTAAATCTAATAGCCCCTCTCTGCCCCTAGGCAGGATCCTAAGCACTAAAAAGGCACGGATCCTTGTTGATCTTTGCTGACCAACTAGCAATTTAGAAGTTGTTCCACTGGACTCTGGTCCCACTGGTGGTTAAAAGAGAGCAGGTCCCCCATAAGGTCACTGCAGATAAATATGGAGATTCCATCAGAAAGGCAACAAATGAAGCAAGTCAGAAAGAGAAAGACAAATACCATATGACATCACTTATATCTAGAATCTAATATATGGCACAAATAAACCTTTCCACAGAAAAGAAACTCATGGACTTGGAGAACAGACTTGCGGTTGCCAAGGGGGAAGAGGAGGGAGTGGGATGGACTGGGAATCTGGGGTTAACTGATGCAAACTATTGCCTTTGGAATGGATAAGCAATGAGATCCTGCTATATAGCACTGGGAACTATATCTAGTCACTTATGATGGAGCATGACGGAAGATAATGTGAGAAAAAGAATGTATATATGTATGTGTGACTGGGTCACTTTGCTACATATATACAGTAGAAAAGTGACAGAACACTGTAAAGCATAATGGGAAAATAAAAATCATTTTAAAAAAGAGAAAGGAAGAAAGGCATCTGTGGACCTAGGAATCAATTCATCTGAAACTAGGAGTGGAACAGAGGGGAGTGGGGCAGGAGTGACGCAGAGTCTCAGAGAGCAGCCTCTGTGCATTCTATAAAGCAGATCCATACCCCTGATTCTATGGATTTGTGCTGCTCACCACTGCTTCATCCAAATTTGGCTCAGAACAGAAATTCTTCTAACTAATCCAGAACTCCACACTCCCTCAGGCTGTGACAAGTGTTCTCTACAGGCCCAAAAAGTAAGCAGAAAGAAAGGAAGGGTTTTTTTTTTTTCCTTTTGCCCTTAGTGCCAGCCTTCTTTCTCTGCGAACCTGATCCTTCCAATCTATTCCAGGACAATATCTAGAAATGAGCTTCCCAACAACCTGGAGAGCAGGTAGGAGCCACAGAAGGGACATAGAGCTGGGGGCCTCAGTTGGGGGTGGTTGAACTGAGTCTGGCATTTGAGTTTTGTCAGTTGCCTATGGTTGCTTTGTTACATTTACAGATAACTTTAACTAGGGCAGATGCTGAACACACTGGAAAAACAAAAGTTCAAAATGCCCTCACTAAATTAAAGGTGAGACCTAAAGCCACCAGCAAATGAAGGTCAATAGAGGGCCCCTACTGCATCTTAGACTAAGGGAAAAATAATAAAACTACCCAATACAAACAGCATTTGAAAGTGCTGGCCATGAGTGCATATGGCAGAAGAATATCCAAAGGTCTTAGTGGACAAGCTCATTGGGCCAGCAATATAATAGAAATGTTAAACCAGTATATAACAGAAATAATCTTCATAGAGTTATACATTCTTTTACTCAACAAACGTTACTGAATGCCTACTATGTGCCATGCATTTGTGCCAGGATCTAGAGCAAGAATCAGCAAACTTGAGTCCACAGCCAGATCTGGCCTACCACCTGTTTTTGCATGGCCCTTGAGATGAGAATTATTTTCACACTTCCATAATGTAAAACATAAAAAAGAGTACTAGCCTTTCAGAGACGAGAGCTGTTCAAAGAATAGGGGACATTGTCTCTTGGCCTACAATGCCTAAAATATTTGCTATCTGGCTCTTTTCAGAATAAAGAAAAAAAAAAAAAGGTTTGCTGATCCCTAATCTAGGGGTACAAAGTTGAATAAGAAATAACCCCTGCCCTCAAAGAACTCCCAGTTTGGCATGAATTCAATAATCAATATCATAGCACTTTGTCCTTTCCTGGCTTCATAACTTAGAAACAAGATAGAAAATTTGAAGAAAGCTCATGGAACGTTATAAAGATTAATAAAAGAATGGGAAGAAGAATTTATGAGAAAAGTTTAAAGGAACTTGGATTATTTATTCTCAAGGAAAGGAGACTATGGGGAGACTTAAGAATAGTCTTCAAATATTTGAGGGGATATTATCAAGCAAAAGGCTTTTCCATTGTGGACATAAAGATTAATAGAATGTAGGCTAAAAATTTTTATTATAGAGATGGAAGGATTTCCTGGAAAGCTTTTAAACTTCTACAATGAATTGAGAAATCCATTTTCTTTAATCCTCTAAAACTAGTGTCTTTTCTCATCTGTCTCGGAGCTGTTAAGTGTTGTTTGAGTGTTGTCTGAGCTAAACGTAGAGGTGGACTAAATGCCCTGTGTCCAAACCAGCTCTCTGATTCTTCCATTCAGAAGTTGGGGCTTTTCAGAAGAAGAAAGTCTTTTTCCCCCTTCTGGATCTCAATTTCCCTCTCTTATAAAATGAGTGCCCTACATGCTCTGATTTCCTAGGCCAAAACTTTGAAATGGTTCAGCAGCCAGGGAAAGCTAAGGAGCTGCACCAATTTCATCTCCTGAGAAAGGAGGCAATAAATGCTGTTTCATTCTTGATGTGAACAGAGAAATTTAAACTCAATATCCATTTTCATTCAAAGATAACTACTAGTTAGAAAAAAAGTAGACTATACTTACTAGAGGGGAGAGAAAAACAAAGAAAACTTGAATAAATGACCAAAGATGGTAAAAGCATAAAAGAGGAAACGTCAAGGAGACATACACAAAGAAAGACATAAAATAAGAAGACAGTGGTAAGAACTGACATTCCACAGTCACAGGCCATGTGATGGGGTGATAGGCTCCTCTTTAGAAGAGGTACTCTTAGATTAGATCCAAATTCAAAACTCTACTCCATACTGTTTACCAGAGAGCTACTGAAAACCAAATGGCCCAATACCATAAAAACATAAAGGGTTTAACTATGGAATTTGGCTCATGACATGAATGCTGACATCTTTAGGGATGAAATGTACTGATGACTGCAACTGACCAGGGAATTCATCAAAAAAAAAAAAAAAAAGACAGACTGATGCTTAGATAGAGGGATGGATGGACAGATAGGTAAAAAAGCAAATATAGGAAAACATTAAATGTAGAAGCTAGCAGGTAGACACAGGGATGCTTTACTCAACAATTCTGTATATTTGAATTTTTTAAATAACAATTTGGGGAAAACATAAACAATTAGCCACAAATAAACCAAACAAGTACAAAGAGTAAGATTCCATTTCTTTTATGAACTCCATCAATGCATAAAGAAAAAGAAAGCTTTAAAAAATGATATTTGAAGTAGGCAGAATCTGAGTTATTTGTCTTTCTTTGCCCTGCTCTTTTTATGATTTTGATAATAATTCCAAGGCCCACAACATAAGGTCAACTTCTTTTACTGTGCTCTGTGCCTCTGTCCAAATGTGACCATCCCTCGCTTTTTAGGGGAGATCATAAAGAAGCACAGTTTAAAGACAGTTTTTAGGAACTGGTGATATTAGAGGCTTCTTTGTTTATGCTGATTTATGTCTAGAACTCTCCATCAGGAGAAGGACATTGGTCTTAGAATCAGATAGAGTGATTTCATCCCAGTTTCATCACATTGTAGCCATGGTCATATGAATTAAACACTGGCCTTTGGTCAAAGAGAAATGTAACACTGGATATGTTACACGCTGCTCAATATGACATAACTACATCTCCACTCAGATCTCTAATAAGCATATTAACATGTTAAAACCAGCACTCCTGATTCTTCAGCTCAAATCTATTTCTTATGGTTTCCCCCATCACAAATGGGGAAGTTTCTCAGACCAAGATCTTCGGAGCCATCTTTCCCCTCTCTTTCTCTCGTCCTGCATACATGATGCAAATCCTATTGGCTCAATCCTCAAAAGATACCCAGAATCAGATGGATCTGACCACCTCTAATGCAACCTCTCTAGTGCCAACCACTATTGTTTCTTTGCTGGATCATTGCAACAGCCTTTGAATAAGTTTCCTAGTTAAACCTCAGGCCCTGTGGTTTAGCCTCAACACAGGGCCTAACCGATCTCTTAATATTATGTCTAATCATGTCATTTCTCTGCTCAAAACTCTTCAGTGGCTCCCCACCGCAATCAGAGTAAAACCCAAAGTCCTTCAGTGGCTTACCAGGTCTCTGACCACTATCTCTGAAACCCCACCTTTCCCCTTTCCCTGCTGCTCCCTCAGGTGCAGCCACACTGGCTTTCTTGCCATTCCCTGAACTTGTCAAGCACACACCAATCAACCGATCCCATAGCGTTTGCTGTTCTCTTTGCCTGGAACTCTCCCTGGTATCCACATGATTCACTCTCTTCCATCCTTCATGGCTGTGCAAAAATACCCACCTTGCTCACTGACCCTCCCTGCCCGGCCGTGTGACATGGCAACACCTCCGCCCTCCCTATTACGCTTATTCTGCTTTATCCTTTTCCACAGCACTTGTCTTTCTCCAGCATATTACATATCTACTTGTTTCCTGTGGTCTGCAGTTCCTGCCCTTCATACATAAGCTCCAAGAGGCCAAGAGACTGTTTCAGTCATTTCTGTATGCTCAGAACTACAACAGATCATGGCACTTATTTTCTCCTCAATAAATATTTGTCGAAGGAATACAAACGTACTTTGAAAATTATAAAGCCCTAAATACATGTGGTGGGGCATTACTACTATTTACATGGAGAGGCCAAAGAAGAGCCTTCTTTTAAAAATCCCCAGTTCAGAGTTCCCGTTGTGGCTCAGTGGAAACCAATCTGACAAGTACCCACGAGGACGCAGGTTCAATCCCTGGCCTCGGGGGAGCTGTGGTGTAGGTCGCAGACGTGGCTCGGATCCCGCGTTGCTGGGGCTGTGGCGTAGGCCGGGGCTACAGCTCCGATCGGACCCCTAGCCTGGGAACCTCCATATGCCGCGGGTGCGGCCCACAAAAAATAAAAATAAAAATAAAGAAAGAAAATCAATAAAAATCCCCAGTTCATTTTTCTCCTCAACGTACGCTCTTGGCTGCCAATAGGGAGAGTCTTCCTGTCACTTAGAGAATACACACTGCCAAACTTGGTCTAGGGACACCCAGGGGTGTGACTCAAAACAGTTACCAACCTGCTCCACAGAAACCCATCAGAATGGACGCAATGAACAACGTCACCAGCAAAGTTCCTTAACAATTCCAGGGGGATAAAAAAGGAATGCGGGTAACAAAGTCTAACCTTTTTTTCTGTTGTGCTCAGTCTGGTTTCACTTGCTCCCAGCAGGCCACATGCAGAGGACGTGCCCCCGGCGCTTCGGGCCAGAGTTCCCCGCGTGTAAGGGCCAAGCCAACGCCTCAGCTCAGGGGCTCCCTCCCTGCGCAGAAGCGCTGCTCCCCACACTCAATCCAAGATGGCTGCCGCGGCCCGTGAGCAAAGGCGCCTGTACGGAGATCTGGAGCCTGAGAAGCACTCCGCCCCGCCCCCAGAGACTCCACCCCGCCCCCAGAGACTCCGCCCCGCCTCAGAGACTCCGCCCCCTTCCCCACTGCCTGCCCAGGACTCTGCTGGGCAGCCTGCCTGGCCTCAGTCTTTAGGGAGAGACCTGTGCTGGACATCGTGAGCTCCTGCATCTCCATTCCTAGATCAAAGAATACAGCTCTGCTTTGCTTCTGAACCAAACTCATTTTCATCCTACAGGCTTGAGTGACTTTGAGGAGGAGGGCCCTTCTTGGGGACTGAATCAGAAGGGTTGGAAACACTAGTGTTGCCAGGTTAAGTAGACTCTTACATGAAATCAAACAACGCAAGTAATACCAGCTGAAACTAACATGGTCCAGAGGAATACCGGCCTGGAGAAACTTAAGATCAATGACAGTTCTATTACACTGTTATCTTTAAAAACGTGTAGAGCAATAAGCATTGAACTAGGAATCCAAAAAAACCTGGATTCACTGCCACTCCCTCCAATTCAGGGTTTCTCAGCCTCAGCACTAGTGGTATTCTGTGCCATCTAATACTTCGATGGGGCTGGGGGGGGGGGATGTCCTGTGCATTGCAGGGTCCGTAGCAGCATCTCTGGCCTCTACATATTAGTAGTTTTCCTCTCAGTTGTGACTGTGAAAAATGTCTGCAGACAGTGCTGAATATCTCCTGGGGGTTCCAAACCTGGCCATGGAAACAAATAAATGAGCAAGCCCCTTTGGAGGTTAATTCCCTTACTTATAAAAGAGGACCGGTAGTACCACTCACATAGGATGGCTTTAAGGACTCAAAGAAATAACGCATACAAGAAGTACTTGGCGAATTTTACTGTATTACCATTTTTGTACCTATTCATTTGTACTCCTGATAAATAATAAGTTATTTATTTTGCTCTAATGAATGACTTTGCTTATGTAGGTTATACTGATGGGCATCCTGCATTTCTATAATCATAAAGTGGAGCTTTTTAGTGCCTTATCAGGTCACACCTGCAACACACGAATTATCTCCAAATCCATTCCCTGGTTGGTTTCTCCCCTTAAAGAGCATGCCCTTTAAAGAGTGCATTTAGAGACAGTCTGCTCACCCATGGTTAATTTTATGGGCTGTTTATCTACAGTAGGATTTACTTGAGTCTATCTTGGTAAATGTAATGAAGCCTGGGTGTGCTTTCATGGGGATGTGAGGTGAGGCTAGTGAGAGCACAGAAAAGTCTTAAGCTAGTTTTAGAAATGTCATTTCAGAATCACTTAAATTGGAAAAGTTCTAGACAGTTCTAAAAGAAGAGCTCCAGTAAACAAACCCATCACAACAAATAAGACAGAAAACCCACATCTGCTCTTTCGAGCCAGAGAATTGTGCAGCATTTGGTGTGGATTCTATCTTGAAAACTATTAATAACCTGGTCTGCCAATTTTTCAATCCCCTCAAGGACTAGACGACTACACTGTGCAGTAGACTATATCCATCGTGATATTAATTTATGTCTTTCTCTGGTGAAAAGATTTAAATGGATGGAAGGACTCTCAGAGGGATGGATAGAACTGCCATCATTTTACAAATAAAGAGACGCAAAGAGCTTTGGTAGCCTATGCAAGGTCACACAGATAATAACTGATGGAGTCAAGATTTGAACTCAAGTCAGCTACATTTGGACCCCAGCTCCTTTCATTAAACTGCAATGAAATAACTCAACATTCTGGGAGTTCACTACCCCTTGCCCCACGGAGAGCAGTGGCAGAAAATATAAGCAGCTTTTATTTTTAACAGGATCAGCACTTTTACCAAAGGAAAAGCAAAAACATGAATAAATAAGAAAAGAAGTTGGGTTAATGACAGGAAATGCTATCAGCCCCTCCCTGGAGCAACTGTTGGTGAAGGTACATAGGCAAGGGCTTACACATCTGAAGCCTCAGGGAGATTCATACATTCTCTCAGAGAATTATTAAGCTACTGAACCCTAGCCTGCCAGGTGGAATGTGTGCCATGAAAATTACCTCCACCAAGGATGATATTCAATAGACGTACATCTAGTGCAGCAGAGGGACCATCCAGTGAGAGCAGATGCTGACTGCAAAAACCCACTACTGTGCAAACCCTCTTTAGTTGGCTGATCATGGAGCAGTCTAGGGGTGTCCAACACTCAGAGGGGCTTGTAATGACTACTTACCACTAGAATAGGCAATTTTTCAGCATTTTAATGGCTTGCTCAGCCATTCAGCCCTGCTCCACCCTTCCTAGATATGTGACCTTACATAAACTACTTAACCCTTCCAAGCCTTCATTTCATTGTTTGTAAAATGAAGATGATGATAACAGTGGCTTAACATTCATTATTAACAAAGGAGAAAGCTTGAAATATATAACATATCAATTAATTTTGGTGACAATGAACCTGAGTTTCATATATGAGATGTAACTATATCCTAAGGTCAGGCAAACCTAGGACCATCTGCCCACTCACTGAATCACACTGCCTAACCCTGGCAACTCAGTCAACTTGATTCCCTTTGGTTCCTTTTTCAGGTACTGATACTAATTTTGTCTCCAAATAAGACAAATAGGATGACCTGTCAACAGGGTGGCTTATAGAGTCAATCATGACAATTTCTGTTTCTACCAGCAGCTGAGTCCCCCATCTTGCATCTCAAGTTTTCAAAAGCAAAGCCCCAACCTTCCCAGATGTTATGTAGAATTTTATGCACAGACCTCCATGGCTAGGTTTCCTGTTCCTTAATGCCTGTCACCAGCTCCCCCAACCACCAGTTCCTGGCTTTCCCAATGATTCTTGCCAACTTGATCAGAACTCACCTTCTTCAAAGCTGTGTGAGTCTTAGGCAAACACATTTTTAGACCTTGGATCCTCGGTAGACACTAGATGAAGAGATTCAATAACCCCACATCATCATCCCCTGGACTCAGCTCCCAATGGTGGATCTTCTAAACATCCCTATGAGCCAACCTTGCACATGCTCCTAGACATGGTCCCTGTCTTTGGCCGACTGAGATGCCACGCAGTAAAGCACAGTGGTTATGAACGCGGTGCTGGAGTTGTACAAAGGAGAGTGTGAATTCCAGATTTTGAGCAATTACTGACACTTTCTGAATCACACTATAAAATGGAGATTCAAATGC
This sequence comes from Sus scrofa, assembly GCF_054392235.1. Taxonomy (NCBI): domain Eukaryota; kingdom Metazoa; phylum Chordata; class Mammalia; order Artiodactyla; family Suidae; genus Sus; species Sus scrofa. The sequence continues at coordinate 92,733,621 of NC_139387.1, read as the reverse complement.
CTACTTCTCAGAGTTGCCGTAAGGTGGAAAGAGGTAGGTTAAACGTAGTTCCATAGGTGGCACAGAGAAGCATTCTACAAGCAATCCTATGTTGGATGGAAAGTAGCACTCCTCTTCTCCACCGCAACTTGATGTCTGGCCATTTTCTACCTATTTAAACTAAATCCTCAACAAAACTACTTAGAAAAAAGCCTAGATAGCTGCTCACACCAATACTGTTAGATTTCTCAATCGAAATTATCCACAATCAAATTTGGTCATGCACTTTTTACTATTTGTTTACAACTTCATTCCTTTAACAAATACACAGTGAGCATCTAATGTGCTAAGGACTGGGCCGTGTGAACAAAACAGAGTTGACACTTGCCCTCATGAAGGTTACAGCCTTGTGTTCCACAACCAGAATCAAGGAAATTCTTTCTTTCATGGAAACACCCTTACTAATCCGGAAAGAGATCTAGCACAGTGCTTGATAAATAATTATCTTGATAATACTTGCCTACATTTTCCAATTTTTTTTTTGGTCTTTTTATGGCCACACTTGTGACAAATGGAGGTTCCCAGGCTAGGAGTCAAATTGGAGCTGAAGCCACAGGTCTATGCCACAGCCACAGCAACGCAGAATCTGAGCCACATCTGCAACCTACACCAGAGCTCACAGCAATGCCAGATTCTTTAACCCGCTGAGCAAGGCCAGGGACTGAACCTGCATTCCTCATGGATACCAGCCAGGTTTGTTACCGCTGAATCACAGCTGGTACTCCCCACTTTCTAATATTTTCAGTGGGAATATATTATGCTTATAATTTAAAAATTCAATAAATTTAAAAAATACTGGCTATCTCTCTGAGAAGAGCATGAAAGTAATCTGTCAGACCACTTTATGCAGCAGGGAAGTGCTGGCTGTCCCAGTGCACTTTTCCCAGGTAAACTCCTGAGCAAAAAGGCACTGCTGGCTCTTCATCTGCTGCCCAAGATCTATTCTCTTCTCTCCAAGTACATTGCCATTTTTCTAGGCCTGAACCACCCAGTATTCCAAAATCAATACTGTGTTTAAAATTCAACCAATTTTGGGAGTTCTCGTCATGGCGTGGGGGAAATGAACCCGACTAGTATCCATGAGAATTTGGGTTCCATCCCTGGCCTTGCTCAGTGGATTAAGGATCCGGCATTGCCATGAGCTGTGGTGTAGGTCGCAGACACAGCTAGGATCCTGAGTTGCTGTAGCTGTCTCGTAGGCTAGTGGCTGTAGCTTCGATTCAACCACCAGCCTAGGAACTTTCATATGCCTCAGGTGTGGCTCTAAAAAGCAAAAAAAAAAAAAAAATCCAACCAATTTCTTCTGGAAATTTATTTATTTATTTTTTTCCATGTACTCTGTAAAGTTCTTTTTTTTTTTTTTTTTCCCACTGTACAGCAAGGGGATCAAGTTATCCTTACATGTATACATTACAATTACATTTTTCCCCCACCCTTTCTTCTGTTGCAACATGAGTATCTAGACATAGTTCTCAATGCTATTCAGCAGGATCTCCTTGTAAATCTATTCTAGGTTGTGTCTGATAAGCCCAAGCTCCCGATCCCTCCCTCTCCCTCCCCCTCCCATCAGGCAGCCACAAGTCTCTTCTCCAAGTCCATGATTTTCTTTTCTGAGGAGATGTTCGTTTGTGCTGGATATTAGATTCCAGTTATAAGTGATATCATATGGTATTTGTCTTTGTCTTTCTGCCTCATTTCACTCAGGATGAGATTCTCTAGTTCCATCCATGTTGCTGCAAATGGCATTATGTCATCCTTTTCTATGGCTGAATAGTATTCCATTGTGTATATATACCACCTCTTCCGAATCCAATCATCTGTCGATGGACATTTGGGTTGTTTCCATGTCCTGGCTATTGTGAATAGTGCTGCAGTGAACATGCGGATGCACGTGTCTCTTTTAAGTAGAGTTTTGTCTGGATAGATGCCCAAGAGTGGGATTGCAGGGTCATATGGAAGTTCTATGTATAGATTTCTAAGGTATCTCCAAACTGTTCTCCATAGTGGCTGTACCAGTTTACATTCCCACCAACAGTGCAAGAGGGTTCCCTTTTCGCCACAGCCCCTCCAGCACTTGTTATTTGTGGATTTATTAATGATGGCCATTCTGACTGGTGTGAGGTGGTATCTCATGGTAGTTTTGATTTGCATTTCTCTTATAATCAGCAATGTTGAGCATTTTTTCAAGTGTTTGCTGGCCATCTATATATCTTCCTTGGAGAAATGTCTATTCAGGTCTTTTGCCCATTTTTCCATTGCGTTGTTGGCTTTTTTGCTGTTGGGTTGTATAAGTTGTTTATATGTTCTAGAGATTAAGCCCTTGTCGGTTGCATCATTTGAAACTATTTTCTCCCATTCTGAAAGTTGTCTTTTTGTTTTCTGTTTGGTTTCTTCTGGAAATTTAGACCAGACACCAGTTACTTTATCTGAATTCTTTAAGTAAGGGGGAAAAAAAACTCCAATTGCCACGGTTAGTCTTTTAGAAAAGCAAATATACTTCTCTTTGGGAGTTGCCATGTATGACGCCACTCTGTTCTAAAGGGTCTTAGATAAGTCTTCAATTTGGGGAAGTTTAGAGATTAATAATACCTTTGAGGGAAAAAAATGCTGAAAGGTAGGCAGGTCTTGTCACAGGAAAAGAAAAGAATCTTCCCTGCTTTGCTGTGATTAGCTGCATAAATTGCAGTACAAGTTCCAGAGCTAAATGAATTAGTATGCATCCCACCCAGAGTTCTTTATTTGTTGAAGTAAAATGCTTACAATCTTTGCTTGGGGGAGAAAAAAGAGGGTATGTCATTGAATGAATATGAATTAATCAGTACTTTATGGACAGAACCCATAATTTTAAAGCAGCGAAAAAAGGCGAGGCATTTATCAGGGTTCCACTCAGCAATCTCCCTCTGTCATTGCTAATAAATCTTTTATGAAATGGAGTTTTGCAATCTTTGCAGGAACATCCCCCCCCACCTTTCCTTGGAAGAAAAAAAATAATAAGTTGGCATTCATCTCTAATATTTTCTCCTCCCTTCCCTATTTGAATTTCCTGTGCTCAGAAAGTCTCTGAAGCTCTTTATTTTTAAAGCTTTTTCCCAAATTTAAAAGTTCAAGACCTCTTTCATCAGAAGAAATAATTTGTATGAAACTTCTCCCAAGAGAATGGAGGCAAGCAGCTGAGTTTCAGGTGAGAAACAATATTTTAGTATGTATAATACCCTGGGCCTGCTAAACAATCAATATTTATAGATGGAGTGACACAGTCTGTAGACTAAAGGAGTTTCGAGACAGATAAGAGGATAATTAAAAGATTCAACATTCCAGTTTTAAAGCTTTATAATTTTCCTATAACTACTCATAGAAACAAGATTCTGCCGAATTATAAACAGCCTGCCAATAACCTCAGGATGCCCTGATTTAATTAGGATTGTATGCTCCTACTTGAAGGTTAGGTTCATTAACTGTGAAATACACCACCGGATGTCTGGATTAAGATTTTAAGAGAACCCTAAATATGGCCTGGCACGTCGCCAGTTTCTAGCCGCTTAAACTGTGCAAAGGGACGTGTGATCATTCTCCCTGAGGTTGGTAACTTTTTATTTTTAGCCACAAATCCACAGGCCCTCTCTCTTGGTTAGGGATGGGGCCTGATGGCCGGTCGAAAGCTTAAAAAGGTACATGACTGAGAAACAAGTTGTTAAGAGGCTGTAATGAAGGGTTGGCAGGAGGGGGGTAGGATGCCAGTAATGATTTTGCCATTAAGAGTGCGTTCCATTTTACAGCTTGGATTTATTTATAACAACAGGTGGTGGTATTTGTGGGGAATTGCTTGTTTTTTCATTTGAGAAGGGCAGCTCCATACATCTGCTAGAAGGCGAAACAAAACCTTTTCCAAACACCGTTTTCCTTGCTTTCTGCATCACCATTAGGAAGCAAGAATTTGTAGCAAAAGGCCACCCTGCCATTATTTCTTCCTGATGACACTCATTTAGCAGCCATTAAAATGCAAATAGAACTATGATTTTTAGATCACAAAATTAACATTAACGGTTGGATGATTGATTAAAGGTCATGGCAACGGTATAACTTAATTTCTTAGATAATTGTGTTCGGTTTTCTGCAGACTGTTTGGGTTTCTGAATTAATTTGATCTGTTGTTGAACACTGACAGGTGCAGTAATTGGCAGCGTCTCCTTGGGGCTCATTTCTTCCCTTGAACCAAGCCCTCTTGTCTTCCTCGAAGCCATCGTCTAAAGCACAGAAGAGAAGGCCAAACCAGCCAGTGTGCAACTAGCATTCTTGTGAGTCTGGGTGAGGTCACTGGAGGGGTTATTACAGACCTGGAAAGCTCCAAATAAAATTCCATCCATGGCTAACGAGTTTTCCCTCTAAGAACTTATGGCATTGGGCTCACATGGGTGTAAAATGACCCCTGGCCCTCCCCTGGGGCTCAGGGTAGCCTCTTCAGAGTCCAGGTTGAAGAATCCCATCTCTGACCCATTTTTCTTTAGTCGAGGCAATAAGAAAGGTAATAATAAACCACCAGCTTTTCATGTCACCTCTGTATGTGAGAGTTCAGGCAGTGACCCTGTAAGCTGAGATGGGAAGCAGCCAGATATTTGGGCTATCTGCTCTGCTTCTCGAATGTCAAAAAATCAAATATATATATATATATATATATATATATATATATATAGAGAGAGAGAGAGAGAGAGAGAGAGAGAGAGAGAGAGAGAGCTTACCCAGTAGGCTAAATGCCGTCTTTAATCCCAATCATTGTAAAGTCAGGAATTCACAAGAAAAGCACATAGCATTGAGAGAATTGAGTTAAACTTTATTATTATTATTATATACTACTACTGCTGCTACTATGATCTCTTAGGCAGTTTCTTCTGGAAATTTCAGAGGACTTTGTTTCATCAGGATGGATTCTATTTTGTAAACCTCTGTCCATAAGCTGCTGGATTCTGGCCCCAGTCAAGTGCCTCTCGATAGCTGAGCTACTGAGTACTTATCGATAACAGCTGGTGTTGATGACGCCATCCTGGCACAGCCTCCTCAAAGTCAACAAATTCGCCCTTAGTAGAAGGGGAAAAGGTGATGTATGAGGGGAAAAGAGGTAGTGTAAAGCAGCAGTTAGACCTTTGGTCTCTAGAACAAAGGTTAGCAAACTACAGTCTATGGATTAGCTGCCTGTTTTTATAAATAAAGTTTTATTGGAATATGGCCAAAAAAAAAAACTGGATTTGAAATTGTAACAAACTAATACCAATACCCAACAAGGTCACAACCACGTCTCCTCAGGATTTAATTCAACGCAAGTATTGATTCAACAAATATATACTGAGCACCTACTGTATGCCAGGCTCTGTTCCAGGACTTGGGGATACTCTAATAAAAGGACATGATCTCTTCAGAATGTAACTTACGGCCTCTGATGAGATACGAGGGAAAGGAGAGCAATGAACCATCCTTAAGGGTGGGCTGAGTGCTACAAAAGAAAAAGAAAAAAGAGAAAGGAAAAACCAGCCTTTGTATTCCCAATGCCTTTCATAGTGCCTACTAGGTGCTAAATTATGTTTATTGAAACCATCAATCTCTTTATTAATGAATCAGCAAGAGGATATAAGGATATAATTCTGGGAAGTCCTAGAAAAGTCCATGGAAAAAATGGGACTTGCAGGCTTCCAGACTGTCTATTGTCTGTTCCTCAAACACACCATGCTTTCCCTGCCCCAGGGCCTTTGCATATGCCACTTTTACTGTGAGACTCTCCCTCCCTCCTATATGCCTAATTAATGACCACTCATCCCTCAGACCTCAGCCCAAAGGCCAGGACCTCAATGAAGACCCCCTGACTGCCTCTCTCCTTCCCCAACCCAGAGCAGGTCCAGAGCCTGGGTATAGAGCCCTGGTCAGGTATCCAGGTGAAGTTTCCCACCGACTCCATGGCTCCAAGCCCCTATCCCACACCTCCTGCGTGGCCCACATCCCGCAATTTACGCTGATCTGGATGATTATTGGATGAATGTCTCTCTCCCCACTCTGGACTCTAAGCTCCATGAGGGCCTAACAATGTCTGTCTTGCATTGCTATGTCCATTGCAAGCCCTCAATAAATAGTTGTTAAAGGCACAGATGGAGTTTGCTGTGGTGGATCTTTAAAAAATCTGGAAAAGGGAGTTCCCCTCATGGCGCAGTGGTTAACGAATCCGACTAGGAACCATGAGGTTGCGGGTTCGGTCCCTGCCCTTGCTCAGTGGGTTAACTATCCGGCGTTGCCGTGAGCTGTGGTGTAGGTTGCAGACGCGGCTCGGATCCCGCGTTGCTGTGGCTCTGGCGTAGGCCGGTGGCTACAGCTCTGATTCAACCCCTAGCCTGGGAACCTCCATATGCTGTGGGAGCGGCCCAAGAAATAGCAACAACAACAACAACAGACCAAAAAGACAAAAAAAAAAAAAAAAAAAAAAAATCTGGAAAAGAAGAGCAAACACCCTGACTGGAAAATATGCAGAGTGTGTCCCATGGGGCTGTGCAGAGTGGATACAAAACATTTCACCAGCTGTCAACTGGGCTCAGAACACACAGACTAGAAAGTCCGAGGCTAGCACTCCTGTCTGCCTTAACGCTTTTGCTCCTGGCTTATGGGGTGCAGGCAAAGGTGAACCTAGGGCTGGGGATGGGTAGGGATGCTCCTCAAGGAAGCAACTATCTAACATTTTAACAAGCTGAGGATTCTGTCAGAGTACCAGCTGTCTGAGAGCAATCTCAGAGGTGAAGAGGGCCCCCGGGGGGGCTAGCCTCATGGAATATATATTTAGAAGATACACTCAATTATGAGAAGCCTTACAACTTGGGCATAGGCTTTTGATCTTAAGTTCAGCAAGCAACATAGGAAGTCACTGTAGATCTCTAAGAAAGGGAAAAACGATGAAAGGCATATTTTAGGAGAACTGGTACAAAGTTCAGGCCAGATGCTGTGTTAGATGCCAAAGAACTAAAGATGATACATAGACATTAGGCTTTGCCAAAACAAAGTTTCCCTTTTTATGTATGTATGTATGTATTTTTTTCTGCTGTACAGCGTGGGGACCAAGTTACACATACATGTATACATACTTTTTCCCCCCACTGTTGTGTCGCAATGTAAGTATCTAGACATAGTTCTCAATGCTACACAGCAGGATCTCATTGTAAATCCATGCCAAGAGCAATAGTTTACATCTGTTTTTGGGGGGTTTTTTTGTTTTTGTTTTTCGTCTTTTTTCTTTTTTCTTTTTAAGCCACACCCACAGCATATGGAGGTTCCCAGGCTAGGAGTAGAATTGGAGCTGCAGCTGCCGGCCTATGCCACAGCCACAGCAACGCAGGATCTGAGACATGTCTGCAACCTACACCACAGCAGACGTCAATGCCAATTCCCTAACCCACTGAGCGGAGCCAGGGATTGAACTTTCGTTGGGTTTGTTAACCATTGAGCCATGATAAGAACTCCAAAAGTTTCCCATTTTATAATGCTCAGGGGAAATTCTGAATTTTCCCCAGAGTTAAAATCTCCATTTTTTGTTTTTGCTTTTTTTTTAATTTTTTACAGTTTTAGGGAAGTATAGTGATTTACAATGTGGTGACAACTTCTGCTGTACAACACAGTGATTCAGTTATACATGTACACACATCCATTCTCTTTCAGATTCTTTTCCCACATCGATTATCACAGAATATTGGGTAGCAGGGCACCACTGACCAATAATTCCATATACCTCAGTGTGCATGTGCCAATTCCAAACCCCCAGTCTATCTCTCCCGCAACCCCAAACCTGTCCCCTTTGGTAACCATAAGTTTGTTTTCAAGGTCTGTGAGTCTGTTTCTGTTCTACAAATAAGTTCATTTGTATCCTTTTTTCAGATTCCACATATAAGCGATATCATATAATGTTTGTCTTTCACTGTCCAACTTCACTTGGTATGATAATTTCTAGGTCCATATATGTTGCTTCAAAAGATATTATTTCATTCTTTTTTACAGCTGGGTAACATTCCATTGTTTATATGTGGTTTCTAGGGGGGGTGGGGGTGGGGGGCACACCTGTGGCATGTGGAAGTTCCCAGGCCAGGGATCAAACCCACACCACAGCCGTGACCAGAGCCACTTCAATGACAACACAGAATACTTAACCCACTATGCCACAAGGGAACTCCCCAAAGTCTCCATTCTCAACTGCTATGAGGCTGGTCTGGATGGTTTTCTCTTCTGACCTCTGAGCTCCCTAAAAGCAATTTCTCACATCCTTAGTAACAAGGACATTGTCTATTCCTTAGTAACTGTCAAATAAATAAATGAATGAAGGGCTTTATTTTACAATATACCTATAAAAAGTAGCCCCCAAGCCTGTGCTATTGTGGAAATCCTCTCTTCCCTCCAACTCTTTCTTAAACAAGGCTCCCCAGCTAAAGCTTGTCTTTCATCAGCTTTGCCAAAACCAAAGACAGCCTAAGTCTTCTCCTTCTTCATCTGCAATCTGATAGAGCCCCAACTCTGGGTCAGATTGCCTGCTCCCCTCTGAATCCAGCGCAGTCCCCCTTCTTGGCAAACACTCACTGGGTAAGCTGTATTTCATGAAGTTAACCAGGCTCATTGCAGGGAACATATTTCTAGGAGAAAGGATGTTAATTTCTTCCTCATACAAAGACCAAAAATCAATATCGTAAATCCAGGAAATCTCCCCTAAATGTCTCCCCTGTCATCACTCTCCCCTGCGCTCCAGGTAAATACCGTTATGACAGGTTAGCTATATTTCTCCTCAGCAATATGATATTGAGGCAACTGCAGGACAAGCCACGCTGCTGAGACATTATTCCTCAAGGTATTTTGTGTCATTGGAATTCCATCACATCGAGCTGAATGTACCTAAACAAGCCCCAGTTCCATGCCTTGGCCTGCTTAGAATATGCTGAACTTGGAGGGTGACCTATTGATTTTCAGCCTGAGTTAGAGGTAGATGAAAAGGAAGCAGTTTTCTAGGGCATAGTTTTCATCTCCATATATTCATTTACTCAAACTGTATATTCATCTATACCAGCTGCATGCATTGTATAAGAGATACATAAAAACATGGGGACAACAGCACCGATGTTGCAGGAATTGACAAAAGTAAGCAAATAGAGTTTAAACTAAGACTTAGTTTTCATTTTAATGCACACATATATCGGATCCTGGTAAACTCCTGTGCAGAAATGAGAAATCTCCAGGTGATGTTTTCCCTGCCACCTTTTGAGAGTCCCTTAATCGCATGCAGCATCGGGAGGGGCGGTGGGACACAGCTTCATTTTAGGAGTAAACAAGAATCTAATTTTAGAGATCCTCCAAGATGCTGACCTTTGTGTCGGGATCTGTCAGCCTGAGACCCAGGGTCTTGGATGGGTTATTATAAATTAAAATCTAATACCCCTTCCTTCTCTCTGGATCTATAACACCCTATTCAATCAGCAACGTCCAGCTTATGTGTGCAATTCAGCTCCAAGAGGTAGACTGCAAAACCTACTGAATTCAACATCCCAAGGGCATAGGCAAAATTAATTAAGGCATTGCCACTAAATATTAGCCCTTCTTGAGTCCTCCCTCCCAAGTTTATTTCTAATTATCTCCCATTGAGTCATGTCTCCAATGAGTCAAAAATTTTATTAGATTTTTAGCAGCCTATCTCCTGACAGCTTCAAAGGATTTTTATATTTTAAGCATAGTTGATTCCTTCTAATATGCTTCCATCTCTTAACTAATCTCTATCCTGAATTGTATTATAAAACTATAGAATGGAAAGAGTCTTTTGAGGTCACCTAGCCCAGCTCCATCTGATTACAGACAAGGAAGCTGAGGCCTAAGGAAGTTTGGTATCTTGAGAAATAAGAATAAGTTAATGTTGCAGAAACCTGATGTAACAGAAACCTACTGTTAGATCCTATCAAGACCAGATGGAAATGGTCCTAGAATAAAGGTTTACATACTTTGATTTTGAAGATACCCCATCAAAAGGTTATCCTATGCTCCAGTCATCCTATATCAACAAGTCCAACCCATGCCCTCAGAGCTCCCAGCTGACCTTTTTGGCTCCTACTTCTTTAATGTGGACAGATGGGCAAGGAATCCTCAAACACAGGAGCAAAGATTCCACCATGAGAGACACTAAAGCGAACTAAAAGCAAAACAGAAGAAAATGAAACCAGAGACAACAGAAAATCCAGGAAACAGAGGAAAATCTCAAAAAAGTATATTCTCAGAGTGATATCTTATACATAAAACATGATGCTATGAAAGGGAATTTATTAAAGAACAAGAAAGAGTTCCTAGATATTAAAAATATGAAAGCGGGGTTCCCACTGTGGCTCATTGGAAAGGAACCTAACTAGTATCCATGAGGACTCGAGTTCAATCCCTGGCCTCCCTCAGTGGGTTAGGACTTGGTGTTGCCGTGAGCTGTGGGTTAAGGATCTGCTGTTGCTGTGGCTGTGGTGTAGGCCAGCAGCTATAGCTCCAATTCAACCTCCAGCCTGGGAACTTAAATATGCCATGGATAGGGCCCTAAAATGACAAAGACAGAAAATAAAAATATGAAAGCGAATAAAAAACTTCATAAGGAGTTTGGACAATCAAATGCAAAAACCTCACATCAAGGAAAACAAAAAGATAAAGAGAGGAAAACTAAGCCCCCGAAATGATAAGAATGCTAGAGGGGTTAATTCAGAAAGTCTGCCATGCAACCAACAGGAGTTCCAGGAATTCGGCCCAGAGAGAACTGAGGGAAGGGAACTCTCAGAGGCATAAAACAAGAACATTTCTCAGAATTGCAGGATGGACTTCTGCTTTAGGGAGATTTCTGGGTGCCCGATGTCAGGGTACAGCTGTGTGGAATTTCCAAGGCCAGGGATAAAGAAGGAGATCTGAAGAGCCTTGAAGAAAAGGAGGGTTTTCATCGAAGGACCAGTAATCAGGATGGCTCTGCACTTCTCTTTTTTTTTTTCACTGCACCCACAGCATGCAGAATTTCCCAGGCCAGGGATCAAATCCGACTCAAAACAGTGATAATGCCAAATCCTTAATCACTAGGCCACCAGGGAACTCCCTACACTTTTATTCACTAGGGATAAAAAAATAATGGAGCAAGACCTCCAAAATTCTGAGTAGAAATGATTTGAAGGCTAGCATTCTATACCAACCCAATGATGAATCAAATGTGAGGATGGAATATTGACAATTTCACACCAACAAGGTTCAGAGTATGTCTCCTACGCATTCTTTCTTAGGAAGTTGCTGAAGGGCTGGGCTTCTGCAAAAAGAGAGAGAAAAAAATGAAAGAAAAACATGGTATTCAGGAAACAGACCCAACAGAGAAGAACAGTAAAGGGGAGTTTAAAGGGGAAAGCTGTGGAGTTCCCGTCGTGGCACAGTGGTTAACGAATCCGACTAGGAACCATGAGGTTGCGGGTTCGGTCCCTGCCCTTTGCTCAGTGGGTTAACGATCCGGCGTTGCCGTGAGCTGTGGTGTAGGTTGCAGACGCCGCTCGGATCCCGCGTTGCTGTGGCTCTGGCGTAGGCCGGTGGCTACAGCTCCGATTCGACCCCTAGCCTGGGAACCTCCATATGCCGCGGGAGCGGCCCGAGAAATAGCAACAACAACAACAAAAATAAATAAAAAAAAAAAAATAAAGGGGAAAGCTGTGAAGCATGCCATGAAAGGAACCATCTGGACCGAGGACTAAAGAAGGAGGTGTCCAGGGAAAAAAAATAGGAACTATAGATTATCTGTTGATTTGGGGGGAGGGAGCATTTTGCCTGCCTGCACAACAGCCATTTCCCATTTATATATACCACTGGATTTTGTTTGAGCTGCAATCTCCCCAGCTCCCAGGATGAATTGGAATTGGCCTAAACCAGTCATGGAGACCCATTCCCAAATGCCAATAATTCATCGAATACAGACATGTGACTGGTTCTGGCCAATGAGATATAAGCGTAAGACTTCATGGGGATACAAAGAATTTCTTTCCTGGGAAAAGCGAGGAATCAAAGGCAAAGCCCCAGGTTTGACTCCTGTCATCTTCCTTCCTGTTCCTGCCTGCATGGTATAAGGATATGCCACTTGGAGCTGCAGCAGTGGTCCTGGGATCACCCAAGAGATAAGGCCAATGTGCTGAGGACGGCAGAAGAAAAAGACAGGGAGGAGCAGGTCTAAACTCAACCTGGAACCACCTATCGCCCGTGATTCTTCTTATGTGAGATAATTACGTCTTTGGTATTTATGCTACTATTTGTTGGGTTCTCTGTTACTTGAGGCCAGAAGCATCTTGCCTGGTATGGAAAATACCATGGACAGACTTTGACAGATATGTCAGAACATCTTTTTTTAAAAAAAACTAACCATATGTATATTGAAATCTGAGCACATGAATATGAGACAATCATTTACTCTACAAAGAATGGCCAATAAACTTAGGAAAAGATTTCAGCCTCACAGGTGAAAGGGAAATGCAAATCGAAATCACATTTAGATGCCATTTTATATCCGTGATCTTGGAAAAAAATAAAAGTCTGACCATTCAGGAAAACCCTCATACAGTGCTAGTGGGCATTTAATTATCTCAACCATTTTGAAGAACAATTTTGACAATACCTGGCAAAACTGAAAATGCTTATATACCAAAATTCAGCATATTTAGAGAAACTCTTCCTAATGGCCCAGGAAGGCATTATGAGACCATTTTTTGCAGCATTGTTTATAATGGCAAAAAAAAAAACTGGATAAAAATGCAATTTTGTTTATCACTAGGAAAATAGATTAATGCGGTGCATTATAATCATGCAGTGAAATACCATACATTAGTTTTAAAAGCCAGAGCTACCTGGATAAACCTCAAAAGCAAATATTGAGGAGAAAAGTAGGTTCAGATTCTTTTGTTTTTGCTTTGGCATATGGAGGTTCCCAGGCTGGGGTCCAATCGGAGCTGTAGCCACCAGCCTATGCCAGAGCCACAGCAACGAGGGATCCGAGCCGTGTCTGTGACCTACACCACAGCTCACTGCAATGCCGAATCCTTAACCCACTGAGCAGGGCCAAGGATTGAACCTGCAACCTCATGGTTCCTAGTTGGATTCGTTAACCACTGAGCCACAACAGGAAGTCCAGAAAAGTAGGTTCAAAATGTTAAAGTATTATGCCATTCACATAGAATTTAACATACCAATACTACATATCATTTAGCAATCATGTGTATGTAATATAAGTAAAAAAAAATAATTCACAGAATGACAAACAGAAACTTCAGGATCATGGTTATTCTAGGGAAATAAAGAAAGAGAAAAGAACCAGAACGAGATTAGGAAGGGAAGACCAAAGGGTTTTCAACTGTATCTGTCATGCTTTGTTTCATGCCTGAAACAAATGTGGCAAAATGTTAGGTTATGAATAAATGAGATAATAAGATCTGGCTGCTCATGGTATTTTTTTCTATAACCGTTTGCTTGAAATTTTCATAATGTAATCATAGTACTCTAACTGGCTCAGTACTCTGTTCAAAGCAGAAGTAATGTTAAAATTGGTTATTGAATGAACAAAAAAAGTCATAAAAAATACTAATAGAAGAGCAAATAAGAGGCTTAAGAATTCTAACAGAAAATAAATCTAAAACATTCACAATTTCTAAATTGAGACAAAAAGTCACTTTATTATTTAGCAATGAACGCGGTGACTACCAAAAGAAGCTTTCAAAGTTGAAGCAGTCGGCTCGGGCAAGGAGATGGAGAGTGGATGGAGAGGGGACATTCTTACTGCTACTGAGGACTGAAGCCACGTATGTGTTATTCTGGTTCTTTAAAAGAAAGCAGATTTAGTGATTTTTGCCATCAATTTTGGTCAAAATTATCTAATATGGCTAAGACGAGTTTAGTCTGTTTTGCCCTAGAAAGAGAGACTAGTGGGGCTGAAGCCCAGGGTCACTTGGGATCATCGGGAGCGGCAGTCCATCGCTGAGCAGCTGCATGGCAGCCGTCAGCAACCAAATGGGCTGGGGACCCAATACGGACAGTCCGTGGACAAAAGGCAGGCGTGGTGTTGAACCCCGGCACAGAGGAGGTCCTGATGGGGAGACAAAGGGGAAGAGAAGATCTGATGGAGAAGGAACGTTAGAAACACACACCTCAAAGGGAGCCAAGGTGGACTTGGTGAATGTGTGCTGGTGTTCAACTGGGCAGAAGAAGAGTCAGGAGTGAGTGTGAAGAATATTTCTGGAAGTGGCACTGAGCTACCCCAGGAAGGGACACGTTTCAGGAGCCAGAGAATTCCATGATTTCTCAGAATACGGGGACTCGGGGACCTAGTAAATCTTCCAGATGGCTTCCTCTACTCCTAGCATGGTTTTTGCTGAGCTGTTCATATACGAATTATGTCTCTTCCCCTAACCCCTCGGAATCTCAAAAGCTCTCCCTGGCCCATGTTCCTACTGCAATAGTCCTAACACAACAAGCATATTGTGTTCCATTAGGAAGAACAGCTAGACTAGATGATTTGACTTTTACTGCTTACTAACTCTGTGACTGTGGGAAGTATGTATCCTCTCTGTGCCTCAGTTTCCTTTTTTTTTTTTTTTTTTTTCTTTTGTCTTTTTAGGGCCACACCTGCAGCATGTAGAGGTTTCCAGGCTAGAGGTCTAATCGGAGCTTTTGCTGCCGGCCTACACCACAGCCACAGCAATGCAGGATCCGAGCCACGTCTGTGACCTACACCACGGCTCACGGCAATGCCAGATCCTTAACCCACTAAGCAAGGCCAGGGACTGAACCTGCAACCTCATGGTTCCTAGTCAGACTCGTTTTCACTGAGCCACTGGGAACTCCTCAGTTTCTTTTAAAATGGGTATGCGTACCTACCTCATAAGGTAATGTGCTTACCAAATACCTTGGCCCATAGCAATCATGCAATAAATCTCAACAGTTGTTTTGGAAGCCAGATCTCAAAAAGGCATCATCAGAGACATGCTTGGAGGAAAGCAAGCAGGCTGATGAAGGAAAATGAAATCAGCTCAAGTGAAGAACATTGGGGAAAAAATCCTTATCACAGCTGGCGTAGTTGAATTCTTGGTGTCAAAGAAGCAAATAGTTTGGAAGGGAATAGAGAGAGGTTCTAATATGTAGCACAGTTTGAGCAGCTATCCTCTGCTGGGCCCAGTGGGAAGAACTCTGGCAAATTCAATGAGTTTCTCTCCAGTACTGCTACCAAGCAAAAAGTTATCTCCAAAATTTAGTCTTTTATTTTTTTTTTTTTTTTTTTTTTTTTTTTTTTTTTTTTTTTTGTCTTTTTGCCATTTTCTTGGGCCGCTCTCACGGCATATGGAGGTTCCCAGGCTAGGGGTCGAATCGGAGCTGTAGCCACCGGCCTACGCCAGAGCCACAGCAGCGTGGGATCCAAGCCGCGTCTGCAACCTACACCACAGCTCACGGCAACGCCGGATCGTTAACCCACTGAGCAAGGGCAGGGACCGAACCCGCAACCTCATGGTTCCTAGTCGGGTTCGTTAACCACTGCGCCACGATGGGAACTCCTTTTTTTTTTTTTTTTTTTTTTTTTTTGTCTTTTTGCCAAAATTTAGTCTTTTAAAACAATAACCACTGAATTATGCTCACAGAATCTATGGGTCAGGAATTCAGACAGGCTTGTCTTTACTATGTGATGCTAGAGCTTCAGGTGGGCAAACCCAACAGAGGGGGCATGGGATCATCCGAAACCGCATTCACTCACATAGTTTAAGCCAGTATTACGTTTCCCCTACTTACAATTGAAAGGATTCCCAACCAATACAAACTCATGATTTCATTTAAGTCTCATTATAAATGAATTAGGTAGTATTCATTTAGGCTTTATTACCCCCATTTTACAGGCTGGAACTTGAGTAAATTTTCTAAGGTCTCAGAGCTAGAGAGTGAAGCCAGATTTTGAACCCAGGGATAATTTCAAAGCCCAAGGTTTTCTCTCTACCCCTTGCTATTTGCAGTATGTCTCTTGAACCAGTAGTGGTGGCATCACTTGGGAGCTTGTTAGAGATCCAGAATCTCTGGCCCTGTCTCATAGCCACCAAATCAAAATATTTAATTTAACAAGATCCACAAGTCTTGCCTAGATATTCCCAGGGGTTAAAAATGTAGTCCCCTGGCTGAAACCTACAGGAGGCCAGATTTCAGATCAAAGAAAATGAGAAAAATTTAACAATTAAAACTATCAGGAAGGAAAACACCTGCTTGGGAAGCAATGAATTCCTCATCACTGGATGTATTCGACATGAATCAAACACCAAATTGCCAAGGGTGCTATGGAGAGAAACTTGAGGACCTTACATTCTAGGAAGCATTCCCATTGACCTTTCTAGTGCCTAAAATTGCACCATAATAGACATCCTGGGACGTTCAAGTCCTGTCTAAAAAAAATCATGTAGGAAGTTCCCATTGTGGCTCAGCAGCAATGAGCCCAATTAGTATCCATGAGGATGAGGGTTCCATCCCTGGCCTCACTCAGTGGGTTAAGGATCTGACATTGCTGTGAGCTTGGTGTAGATTCCGCATTGCTCTGGCTGTGGGTAGGCCAGCAGCTTTACCCCCGATTTGACCCCTAGCCAGGGAACTTCCATATGCTGCAGGTGCAGCCCTAAAAAGAAAAAAAAAGTCATATAAAGTCACTGATATTCCACATAGTAAAGAAAGTTTGCAGTGCGCTCTGTGTGGGGATAGGAGTAAGTAGATAATGTTGGGAGATGGAGAGAAGGTCTGGGGCAGGGTGCTGGTCCCCTGAAGGCCAGCTCTCACGAGGCAACCTAGCTGGGAGCAGAGGAAGAGCACAGAGACTGAGCATCTGAACCTGGGGCAGCAGGTGCATAGGGGATGGGACCTCAGGGCTATGGCTATCAGTGGCCCGGGATGCAAAATTTGCAGTTGCTTTTGCTCCAAGAAAATGCCACCTGCTATTGAGTTTGAGGCTTCCCTCAGCTTCCCTTGCAATTGCATCATCCTTGCCTGAGCCCCAGGCAAAAGCTGCAAACTGGAACGGCTTTGGAAATGCACACATGTAACCACATTCTCACCCTTTTGAATTTAATTCCACATTATAATTAAGCACATATACTGCACACACATGGTTATAATATGAGCTGTCGGTTCAATCTGGAAGTGTGCATTAAACAAATCCAAGTGAGGAACAACAATCTGAGTCTTAGGCCTGTGAAGGAGCCATGCGCCAGGCCCACAGAAATGCGCATTTCATGGGACACACTGCCACCCAGTGGCCACAAAGGAAATTGTCAACACTTGGAAGCACAAAGTAAACCCTGCCTTGGAGTCAGTCCTTGGACCTCACCCCACCCTCCACACCCCCCAGTGCCTGGCAAACTCTCATAAATGTCTCAAGCCATATTACCCCTAGGGCTCAAAAGCTCAGAATGATGGTAGACGTTCTGTTCAAGGGGCAATAGGCCTGTGTCAAAACAGACAGAAAAAAATGGTTTTGTTGGAATTTGCTTCATTGCAACAGTAAGAATGACTTCCTTCCTCCCTTCCTTCTTCTTCCCTCCCCTCGGTCCCTCTCTCCCTCCATCCCTAATCTGCTATGTGATGGGTATGTGCTAGGCACAGGGGATCAAAAGATACCTCTGGAAGTTCACATCCCAAAGGGGACAGACTCTAAACCCACCTTTAATACGCAAGGTCGAAATAGCTGGAATGGGAGTAGAATGTTCAAAGTGCAGTTAGACATCAAGGAAAGGGCTCCTGAGACTGATGGTGGCAGTTGAAACTATCACTGCCATGCTGGTCTGTTTGTTAAGGATTTGAGTTCATGTTTTGTTTATATATGGATATTTCTTTTACTTTATTGAAGTATGGTTGCTTTACAATGTTGTGTTATCTCAGGTGTATAGCAAAATGACTCAGTTGTACAGATTCATATATCCATTCTTTCTCAGATTCTTTTCCCATATAGACTAATTTAATAAAGAATATTGATTAGATTTCCCTGTACTATACAATAGTTAGTTATCTATTTTATATGCAGTAATGTATATATGTTAATCCCAAACTTCTAATTTATCCCTCCCTCCGTGTCTCCTCTTTGATAACCATAAATTTCATTTCAAAATCTGTGAGTCTGATGAGTTCCCGCCATAGCACAGTGGAAACAAATCCGACTAGGAAACATGAGGTTGTGGGTTCGATCCCTGGCGTTGCTCAGTGGGTTAAGGATCCGGCATTGCCATGAGCTGTGGTGTAGGTCACAGATGGCGGCTCGGATCTGGCATTACTGTGGCTGTGGTGTCGGCCAGCAGCTACAGCTCCAATTTGACCCCTGGCCTGGGAAACTCCATATGCCATGGGTGTAGCCCTAAAAAAAAAAAAAATCTGTGAGTCTGTTTCCATTTTGTAAATAAGTTCTTTTGTGTCATTTTTATTAGATTCCACATACAAGTGAAGTGATACTTGTCTTTCTCTGTCTGACTTGCTTTATTTAGTATGATAATCTCTGTGTCCATCTATGTTGCTGAAAATGCCATTATTTCGTTCTTTCATGGTTAATATTCCATAGTATATATGTACCGCATCTTCTTTATCCATTACTCTACCAACAGACATTTAGGTTGCTTTGTATATGAATATTGCCATGCTTATTTATTGAATATTTATTTGTAAAGTATCAGAAACAGGATTTATGCTGTAGTCCTGGTAAACCACATCTGATTACCACTTGAGCCAAGATACAGGTTAAAGCCTAACTTTTTTGAGATCTTTTCTGATAACAACTCTTCTTTTTCTTGATGCCAGTTGCAAGGAGAATGGCTCCCTCTGGTCTAAGGTATACTGTGCTTTCTGATGTTTAGGAGTAGGTCAACAAACCCCGGCCATTGTTCCAGTACAACCCTTCCTTCTCACTTCTTTCCACGGCATCTTCACTCAGAAAGGGACCTTCAAAAGTTATTGGGGAGTTCCTGACGTGGCTCAGTGGTTAATGAATCCGACTAGGAAACATGAGGTTGTGGGTTCGGTCCCTGGCCTTGCTCAGTGAGTTAAGGATCCGGCATTGCCATGAGCTGTGGTGTAGGTCGCAGATTCGGCTCAGATCTGGTGTTGCTGTGGTTGTGGCGCAGGCCGGCAGCAACTGCTCCGATTGGACCCCTAGCCTGGGAACCTCCATATGCCACGACTGCAGCCCTGAAAGGATAAAAGACAAAAAAAAAAAAGTTATTTGGGCGTTTCCGTTGTGGCTCGGTGGTAACAAACCCAACTAGTATCCATGAGGATGTGGGTTTGATCCCTGGCCTCACTCAGTGGGTTAAAGATCCAGCGCTACTGTGGCTGTGGCCTAGGCCAGCAGCTGCAGCTCCAATTCAACCCCTAGCCTGGGACCCTCCATATGCCAAAGGTATGGCCCTAAAAGGACCAAAAAAAAAAAAAAAATGATTACTGAAGTTTTTCAAAACTGTATCCCATCATGATCATCTAGGTAACTATTTCCCAAAGATAAACTCCTGGGGAGAAATTTTGTTAAACCAGGTGTGAATCAAAAATGAGGATGACACACAGGCATTCTGGAGAGAAAAGAGCAGCAGGGGCGTCTTCACTGGGAAGAATATTTAAACTGAGATTTTCATTTACAGCACCAATGAGTCCAAAACTGAAGCTATCACCACCATCAGAGCAGACCATATTTGCACATTAATATTTTTCCATTCATCTTCATTTCCTTAAAAGATTCCTCTCACATGCACGCGTGCACGCGTGCACACACACACAGTCACACAGACACACACCCACACACCCCTCTGTCTACTGAAAGCTATACTCTTACTCAGAGAATTCACAGCTAACCCTCTCTGGGAAGCTCTTCCAGCTGTCCCCTTAGACAGGCCAAGGCCAAGGACAACCCCCACCTCTGCCCTCCTGCAATGGACTGAAGGTGTGTGTTCCTCCAACCCAGATCCTAACCTGACGGTGTAGGGAGGGGGGTGGCCTTCAGGAGGCGATTAGATCATGAGGCTGAAGACTTCGTGAATGAGATTTAGT
This sequence comes from Sus scrofa, assembly GCF_054392235.1. Classification (NCBI taxonomy): domain Eukaryota; kingdom Metazoa; phylum Chordata; class Mammalia; order Artiodactyla; family Suidae; genus Sus; species Sus scrofa. Next base: position 92,713,503 of record NC_139387.1, on the reverse strand, counting down.
GCCCTCAGAGACCAGAGGGCTCACCGGCAAAGAGCAAGCTGTAGGGACATAGCAAGTAGATGGCAATCTTAAACCAAGTAGATGGCACTCTTAAACCCAGAAGAGGGTCCCCCCCCCAAACCTGACCATGCTGGCACCCTGATCTTGAACTTCCAGCCTCTAGAACTGTGGAAAACAAATTGTTGTTTAAACCACACAGTCTGAAAAAATTTCCTGCAGCTGCCCACACTGAATAAGATGCTCCCTCCACTCCATGGCTCACCCTGCACAATCACGGACCATACACATTTTGGTTGCTTCACTAGCCTGTAAGCTTCTTGAGGTCAGGAATGGTGTGAAAGAGAAAATAATCATTCCCACTTTGGAGTTCAAAGAGCAACCAAGATGATTCCAGAGAATTATCAACCCAGTCACAGGCCCACAGCTCTAGCCAAATATTGCACTGGGCCTGATTTATTGAGTTGAAAAACAAATTTTTTATAAATACATCATTGTTCCAGATACATGCTTGTGGCTATTGTCAAGGAAAGGAAAAAATACCCATCCGTGGTGCCCTTGCAAATGTCACAAAGATAAAAGAGCCCTCTTTTTAAAATGAGAGAGGTTCATCTTTCACCAGCTGATCCTAGAGGATTCAGTTTTCAACCCTTATAAAGCTTTTATTCCAAATAACCTTATGGTGTCAGCTTTCAGGCTATGAATTTACAAGCTCCTTGAGGGCAGGAACCAACCCTCCTAAAATATATCAGTGGTTTTTAACCTTTTTTTGAGATAGGAGTTTCAGGGAATCCAATAAATAATTCCTTGTCTTCCCTTTCTGAGTTCCAGATCAAGTGAGAAATAAGGTACCAGCATCATGGAGATCAAAATATCATAGTCATTATCAGTAACACTTAATTGTGTCCTAGGACCATAAGTACTAGACATGGTAAGTCATTTGATAGTATTACAGGATAGGATGCTGAGAGACATGAGGCTGACTCACTTGCCCATGGCCAAGTCACTAGTAAATGGCAGAACCAGGATTGGTACCTGGCAGTGGTGCCAGGGCCCAACTTACAACCACTACACTGTGCCACCCCTGAAAAGATTAGCATACCCATGAATCTGGCTGGAGAATGTGCCTTAGTTTTATGGCCAAATGGACTTCCTCATCCTAAAACTTACCTGCTACATTGAAATCTACCCTCTACAACTGCAGGCCTCCCCTTGCAAGGGCAAAGCCTTCCCCTTAATGGAGAAGCAACGAGAATACACCTTCTCTCCAGGACCAGCTACAAAATTTGCAAGGATCGGTATGAAAAAAAAAATGCAAGGCTCCTTGTTTAAAAATTGTTGGACTTCCCTCCGTGGCACAGTAGGTTAAGAATCTGACTGCAGCAGCTCAGGTCACTGGAGAAAAGTGGGTTAAGGGATCCAGCATCGCTACCACTGCAGTTCAAATGCAGTTCCTGGCCTGGGAACTTCCATATGCCACAGGTGCAGCCATAAAAAGAAAAAATAATCATTAATAGTTTCATTGGCAACAGCAGGACATTAACCCAAACCCAGGGCCCTTCTGCACACAGAGGCCTGCGCAACTGCATACGTTACACACCTCTGAAGCTGGCCCTGCCTCTGCAGCAGGCAGAGTCCAATGAGAGGGAGGCCAGAGCGGCATTCTCAGACCCTCCCGCCAGAGAAGTTGCTGCAGGGGAGGAGTGAGCCAGATGGCTGCAAACACGAAGGTGGGACGGGTCTTCCCATCCTCGATCCTGCTGGGGAGAGAATGAAAATTCCTCCTTCTCCTCAACAGAAAATGAGGAGTGGGGAAGAAACAAGCCACCACGGAGGGACCTTTTTTGAGAAGATGCACACACTTCCATGGGCTTCACAAATGTCCTTGAGTCGTGTGTCTGCTCAGACTACTATAGCAAAATACCATAGACGGGGTGGCTTAAACCGTATTTATTTCTCACAGTTCTGGAGGCTGGGAAGTCCAAGATCAACGTGCCCTTCAACTCAGTGTCTGATGAGAGGTTCCTTCCTGGTTTGCAGGTGGCCGCCTCCCCATCGTGCCTTCTCAAGGCTACGAGAGAGGGAAGGAGCAAGCTCTCCTGCGCCTTTTCTTATACGGGCACCTATTCCTTCATGGGGGCCTCGCTGTCATGACCCCATCTAAGCCAAATCCCCTGCCAAAGGCCCCACCTCCAAATACCAACACATTGGACGGGGTTAGCACTTCAACATAGGAACTTCGGGGGGAAGACAAACATTCAGCTCATTGCAGGTGTTATCACTTTAAATCCACTGCCTTAGCCCTGAAGGGGATGCACAGGGGTACACACACATACATGTGCACACGCAGAGATGTACACAAACATGCACATACATAGGCGTATATACTGTATACATATACACCCATATATACACCAGCATATACACATATGTATATGCACGTACATAAACGAGAGACCCCCTCAAGGTCCACTTCCAGCTCTCAAACGGATCTTCCCGAAACGTGCATCCCGGCAGAGCTCCCGTGGCTGAGAATGAGTCAGCTCATCCTCTTCCCCAGGTAAAGGTCAGACCGCATCTACCGAGCACAGGAATCTTCAGTCTCTGTCACCCATGGCTGTCCATCCAAAGGGCCAGATGTACACTCAGTGTGGACTGGGCTCTCATTAACTCGAATCACCTCCTCCCACACAGAGCCATGACATTTAAAATCCTATCAAAGTCGCCTAAAACGACCATCGGATTGAGCCTTTGGGGGATAAAATAAATGACCCATGAGCCCAGGATGAGAAAGAAATAAAAACAGCCCTAAAGAAGGACGATCTCGAGCAAAAACATCACTCACATCCCTTCGTGCTGGTCTTTGGTGGCAGAATACCTGGAATTGAGTGATGTTTATCAAATTGAGCCCTTTAAAATTACGTTTGATTCTGAGTTCCACCTTGAAAATGCCGACCAATCAAAATTTCTGGGAAGGTATATGGTACTTTTTAGTGGGTTTCCATAAATGTTACACAAATTCCAAAGACAGTCTTATTTTTTTTAATCAAGTTCCCATACACTGTTGTAAAATTGATTCTCCAGTATCTTTATACTGCATCAAATATGTCTCTCACCCCAGCCAGGCTGGTGGGAATCACTTTTACTTATTCATTGGTTGAAGATGTATTGAGAACCTACTATGCGCCAGATGATGCAAGAGGATTTAGGAATACAAAGACAATGCAAACTAGCTTCTGTCTTGAACGGCTTCCCAGTGCAGGCAGGAGAGAGTCACATGAGAATAAATGCTGTGATAGCAGCCTGTTCACAATACAGGCTGTAGAAAGACCAACAAAAGGGCCTGACAACATCGAGGAGACATTCTGGGCAGAGGAAAGTATGTGACCCAAGACAGCGTGGTACAATTGTGAACGCAGCTCAGAGCCCCTAAATACAGCGAGCATGCTGTTGTGTTGGAAAGATGAGTCTCGATTCTGTCATTTGCGGACCTCATGACCTTGAATAGATCACCTGACTTTTTGAACCTCAGTTTGCTTATCTGTAAATTGAGATGGCTACCCCATGCACGGAATTGCTAAGAGGTTCTGATGAAAATTTTTATAAAAATGAGTTGCAGGAGTTCCCGTCGTGGCGCAGTGGTTAACGAATCCGACTAGGAACCATGAGGTTGCGGGTTCGGTCCCTGCCCTTGCTCAGTGGGTTAACGATCCGGCGTTGCCGTGAGCTGTGGTGTAGGTTGCAGACGCAGCTCGGATCCCGCGTTGCTGTGGCTCTGGCGTAGGCCGGTGGCTACAGCTCCAATTCAACCCCTAGCCTGGGAACCTCCATATGCCGCGGGAGCAGCCCAAGAAATAGCAACAACAACAACAACAAAAAGACAAAAGACAAAAAAAAAAAAAAAAAAAAAAAATGAGTTGCAAATTTGATGAGCTCTACCAATGTCAGTTGTGCTTGTCTTTTACTTTAAGCCTATTATTTCTCTGTTCTCGTAATCATGAAAACATACTCTCAGAAGAAATGTCATAGGCCACTGCAGTCACTCAGATAACAAAGCTGAAGCCCAGAGGGATGGTGGGCGGCATCAACATCAGTAAGAGCCAGAGCTTCGGGATGACACCGTGGTTGACACCGTCACCATTTCCCAGGACTTGCCACATCCCGGGTTCTTCCCCAAAGATTTTATGAGTCTCACTGCATTTTCAACAATCCCACGTGATCAGTGTGATAATTACCTTCACCTGACAGAGAAGACACGGAGGCTTGTCTAGCGACCCGCAGATTAAAATGGCCAAGTCAGGAGTTCCCATCGTGGTGCAGTGGAAACGAATCTGACTAGGAACCATGAGGTTGCGGGTTCGATCCCTGGCCTCGCTCAGTGGGTTAAGGATCTGGTGTTGCCGTGAGCTGTGGTGTAGGTCACTGACCCGGCTTGGATCTGGTATTACTGTGGCTGTGGTATAGACCAGCATCTGTAGCTCCAATTCAACCCCTAGCCTGGAACCTCCATATGCTGTGGGTGTGGCCCTAAAAAGAAAAAAATAAATAAAAATAAAATAAAATGGCAAATTCAGAATCCGAATCCAGGTCTGGCCCGTGACCCAACCCTTCATGTGAAGCTGTAATGCCTCCCGTGTGGTCCTTTTCCTCCTTTCTCCTCTCTTTTACTTCCTTCCTTTTCCTTAAGGTGGACCACTTGTAAACACTCATCCTTTTCAAGGAGATATATTTTTAGAAGGATAGTGAGGACAAGGAAACAGACAGTCTGGTCCCCAGCAACAAGTGTCTGAGTCCCGTGTCACTGTTCGCCCCTGTGACGCCGGGAGAGCACCACGGGACACTGAAGAAGCCTCTCCCCAGATGTGGAGCTCTTGCTAGAAGCAGGAGCTGTGCAGAGGAAACTCTGGGCAAATCTCAGGAGAAGCTGTCTGTTCAGGAACCTTCCAGACCCATGAGCAGGAACAGCGCAGAGCCCCTGCAGAGGGGGGAGGTGAAGAGAGGGGCTCATAGCGCTGGCTCCCTCCACTTTTTTTTTTTAAGATTTTTACTTTTTCTGTTATAGTTGATTTGCAATGTTGTCATCGGCAGAGTGACCCAGTCATACACATATATACACATTCTTTTTCTCACATTCTCCTCCATCAGGTTCCATCATGAGCGACTAGATACAGTTCCCAGAGCTATACAGCAGGATCTCATTGCTCATCCACTCCAAATACAAGAGTTTGCATCTATGAACCCCAAGCTCCCACTCCATCCTCGTCCCACTTCTCTCAATTCAGTCAGGGGTCCCTCCTTCCTCCTCTGAGTTTCTGCCCTCTCTCCTCACACACTGGTTTTTGTTTGTTCCACCATATTTTTACTTCCAGAGTGGAATCATTGCCTCCCTTTCTGATTACAGCAAAACGGACGTTTCTTGGGGTGTTGGGGGAATGTTTAAACACCTTTGCTGCCCCAGTCACCGTTGGAAGAAAAGGGGACACATGATTGTCCCTTGTACTCCAGAAGCCTAGGTCAGGCACCTGTTGCATGAATTTGTAAATAAGATGGGCCCACGGGGACACAAATCCAAGGAGAGAATAAAATCTATAATCTCAAAGGAATGGGGGAGTTCCCTTGTGGCTCAGTGAGTTCAGGATCTGGCGTTGTCACGGCAGCAGCTCCGGCAGCTGCTATCACAGGGTTCCATCCCTTGCCCAGGAAGTTCCATGTGCCGTGGGTATGGCCAAAAAAGGAAAAAAAAATTTTTTTAATAAAAATAAGTAAAAGGAATCACGCTGCCATTGTTTGGTTTGGGCATACCCAGTAGGGCCGCAGGTGTACCCCCCCCCCCACAACCCAGGGTGGAATCCAGCACTAACTCTGCTGTGGATCTACTTCACGTTCCTCTCTTCAGAACCATTCGCAGGTTTTTTGGTTTTTGCGGGATTTTTTTTTTTTTTTTGCTTTTTAGGGTCACACGGTACATAGAAGTTCCCAGGTTAGGGGTCAAATCAGAGCTACAGCTGCTGGTCTACACCACAGACACAGCAACACGGGATCCGAGCCACATCTGCGACCCACACCACAGCTCATGACAATGCAGATCCTTAACCCACTGAGCGAGGCCAGGGATCGAACCCACAATCTCATGGTTTCTATGAGGTTCCAGCTGTGCCACGATGGGAGCTCCCATTCCCAGGTTTAATCCACTCAGCTCTAAATCTCACAAGAGTCGTGTTCATGGAGAGACCCAGAACCTGGCACCAAGTAGTTTCAACAGATACTCATGGAAAAAAGGAGTGACTGAGTGAAGGCATTGAAGGCTCTGGGGAAATGGAAGTATGTCCTGAAAGTGGTGGGGAAAGGCAGTCATGAAGCCACGCTCCCCACCAGGAATGTGGAATTGCCCTCTGGGAATGACGTATGCGAGGAAGAGTGAGGAAAGATAGACTCTAACCAGCCTTGATTTATGACCCAGCGAGAGACATCATTTGTATCCTACATGCCAATTCCAGTCAACGGACTGCGGGCCTTGGAGTGCTGTATAGAGAAGGATTATTGAGGCTTCATCTGAGCCCAGTGGGAAAGAGAGCCATGATCAATTAGTAATGTCTGCTATGCACACAGGAAGGGGGGTTGATGGCAAGATAGCATGTACTTGCCATCCCTTTATTGACGCATCCAAAAACACTGTTAATCAGAAATGGGATTGATCAGCCACAGAAGAATGGGAAATGGGAGCCACTGAGGCAAATGTAGACACTGCCCAGAGGAGCCAGAGAGCAAGCATTTCTCCTGCGTGGATGGGCACAGAGCTGCTGCATGTCATGAAGTATTCACCACCCTAACGATTCCACGATTACCAAGCAAACTCTTACTTGCCTTCCAAGTACCACGCCTTCGGGGAAAAAATATTCTGGGTCAGGACATATTTAGAGTCAAGTGGCCTGTTCCCTTGACATTTATCGTTCTTGGTGGGGATTTAAAAGATGCCTTTCTGAAAGTTCCCGTCATGGCTCAGGGGTTAACACACCCGACTAGCATCCATGAGGATGGGGGTTCAATCCCTGGCCTCACACAGTGGGTTTAGAATCCAGCGTTGCCGTGAGCTGTGGTGTAGGCCACAGACTGGCTCGGATCCTGTGTTGCTATGGCTGTGGTGTAGGCCGGCAGCTACAGTTCTGATTTGACTCCTAGCCTGGGAACCTCCATACGCCGCAGGTGTGGCCCTAAAAAGACAAAAGACAAAAAAAAAAAAAAAAAAAAAAAGGCTTTCTGGTTTCATTGATTACTCAGTGCAGACCATGTTCATGTGTGCCCGTCCCAGAAAGATGAATCTGCACTCAGGGTAAATTAAATCTTTGGCCACTGTTGATGAATACAACCTCCAGCTTGGCTCTCCTCTGAGGAGGTCAGAAGGTGGAGCTGAAAGTTCCAACCCTCTAATCACACGCTTGGTCCTTCTAGCAACCAGCCTCCCCACCTCCTCCAAGAGCCACCTTGCTAGCATAAACTCTGGTATAGTGAAAGGGTTTACTATAGGAGTACCCACTGTGGCTCAGCGGGTTAAGGACCTGGCGATGTCTCCAGGAGAATGCGGGTTCCATCCCTGGCCTCACTCAGTGGGTTAAGGATCCAGAGTTGCCGCAAGCTGCAGGGTAGCTTGCAGATGCGGCTTAGATCCGGCATTGCTGTGGCTATGGCGTAGGCTCAGCTGCAGCTCCAAGGGGACCCCCAGCCCGGGAACTTCCATATACCCTGAGTGCAGCCATAAAAAGAAAAAAGGTTTGGGATACTATGGATAACAAAAAATGCCCACCTTTGGGAGTTCCCTTGTAGCCTGGTGGTTGAGGACTCAGCATTGTCACTGCTGTGGCCCAGGTCCAATCCCTGGCCCACAAGCTTCTGTCTGTCATGGGCGTAGCCAAAAAAAAATTCTTTAATAAAACTAAAAACAAAAAAACCCCACCCGATCTGCTGCATAATAGAGGAGAATCTACTTAATATTCTGTGATAACCTATATGCATATATATAGCTGAATTACTTTGCTGTACAGCAGAATTTAAAACAACAATGTGAATCAACTGTACGTCAATAAAATTTTAATAAATGAAAAAAACCCACCCATCTTAGCTCTACCCCACAGAAATTCCAAGGCATTTAAGAATAGGGCCTGTGTGCCAGGACCTGGGGACAAAGACCAAATCTGTATTTCTTTTTTTTTTTTTTTTTTTTTGTCTTTTTGCCATTTCTTGGGCCGCTCCTGCGGCATATGGAGTTTCCCAGGCTAGGGGTCCAGTCGGAGCTGCAGTCACTGGCCTACACCAGAGCCACAGCAACACGGGATCCAAGCCATGCCTGCAACCTACATCACAGCTCACGGCAACACCAGATCCTCAACCCACTGAGCAAGGCCAGGGATCGAACCCGCAACCTCATGGTTCCTAGTCGGATTCGTTAACCACTGCACCATGACGGGAACTCCAAATCTGTATTTCTTATTCTGTCACAACAGAAGAGGTGCAAAGTGCTATGGGAGCATGCCACAGGCCTGAGCTACACAAAGACATCAGAGAAGGTTTGCCTAAAGCAGTGATAGTAGCTGGGACCTAAACAGTCATAGGAGTTGTCTGATGCAAAGTCTGTAAGAAAATGCTTCCATGAGGAAGGGAACAGCTGGGCAAAGGCATTGTCGTAGAGGCAGCTGAAGGAACTCAAGGAGAAAGATGGTACCAGATGGGGCTGGAAAGGGAGGAAGGAGCCAGTACCTGTGGGACTTAAAGGGCAAATGAAGGATGTTTTTCTTTATCTACTTGGGAGAGAGGGAGTACATGCTTATACGTGTGCTGCAGAAAACCTTAGTGTGAAGAATAAATTATCACATCACGTTCATGCATTCGGCACCCCCAAGCCCTGCCCTAGGCCAACCTCAGGGAAGGTGAACAGAGTCGCCTTCAACAGCAGCCCCCACCCCCGTGGGCCATATTTCCAAGATTGGTTCAGATTTGATATATCACATATGTATATGCAATGCCCAAGAAAAACACTTATTTCCAAAGAATGCTTTGGAGAGAAACAACTTGGCTCTACCCCTCACATACAGAGGCACAGAGAGATTTATACTGGCTTTTTTGCATTTAATTTATTTTGCAGAAAGAAATTTAAAAGTCTTCAGGATTGGAGGTTTCCTTTGAACTAACATCAAACCACCAGACCTGCTAAGGAAGGTTCAGCCAAGCTTTGATATGCCTTAGCACACACATAGCATTGCCTCTGCTTTGGACATGCAAAGGGAAGAAAAAAAAATAGCACTCTGCATCGTGAATCACTCCTTATTAAAAATAATTAGTGGAGATAGTGCATAAGTCACTTTTAAACTCGGCCTTTTCTCTAATTATCCTCTTATATACGTACCAAGACCAATTCACTAAACACTGCTTTGGACATTTTAGAAAAATATCTTTTGATTCTATCCAACAAGAGCTTAAGCAAGAAATTGTCTGTACTCAGGCCAAACAAAATATTAATTAAACTGACTTTTTTCCCTTGTTTTTAAATCTCACTCTTTTTCATGCTTAAATTTTTTCTGTCATGTTTGTTGAGAATTGAATGAACTGCTTCTCCAACATCACCACCCAAATTATAATTTCATTAGAAGCTATGGATAGATCCACAACCACCATTAATTCTTTTTTTTTTTCATCTTTTTAAGCCCACACCCACAGCATATGGAAGTTGCCAGGCTAGGGGTCGAATCAGAGCTGTAGCCGCCGGCCTACACCACAGCCACAGCAACATGGGATCGGAGCCACATCTGCAACCTACACCACAGCTCACAGCAACACCAGATCCTTAACCCACTGAGCCAGGGATCGAACCCCAATCTTCATGGATTCTGGTCGGGTTTGTTGCCACTGAGTCACAATGGGAACTCCCACCATTAAATTCTTATGGGATGGAAGTTCCCATTGTGGCTCAGCAGAAACGAATCTGACTAGAATCCATGAGGACAGAGGTTCGATTCCTGGCCTCGCTCATTGGGTTGAGGATCTGGCATTTCTGTGAGCTGCGGTGTTGGTCGCTGATGCAGCTTGGATCTGGTGTTGCTCTGGCTGTGCCATAGGCCAGTGGCTACAGCTCCAATTCCACCCCTAGCCTGGGAACCTCGATATGCCATGGGTGTGACTCTTAAAAAAAAAAAAAAAAAGACCAAAAAATAAATAAATAAAACAAAAATAAAATATATACTTTGAAAAAAATGCTTATGGGATTTTATATACTTTTCTGGGGATTAAGCAGAAATTTTGCACAAAACAAGAAAATGTACTTTGTGCAATAGGGTTTTTGTTTTTTTTTTAAATTAACTATCTAAACTGTCTTTCCATAAATTCTAACATCAGTACCAATAAAATCCATTTTATGTTCATGGTCATTCTAATCTGACTCTGTTCCTTCCTAAGCTTAGCTAGCCCTTGACATGTCTGAGGTTTGGTTTGCTTACCTTTAAAATGGGAATAATAATTAAACTAAGGTTAAGGAAGGTTTCAAAGCAAAAGGGGAAGCTATCAGGCCTGTGTTTCCGAGGAATGCTGGCAATGCTCTGGCTTTTTCAGAACCTCAGTGCATTAACCACACTCTCTCTTCAGCATGCCTCGCTCCTGCTGCCCTGAAAGCAGGAGCCGTGCTTTTCATTGCTTGGGGCCTTGCAGACTCTCATACCCGCTCTGTCTGAAATTTCCCAGCTTCCATATCTTGAGGTGATCACCCCTGCCTCTGTGTTTTCCTGAACTCCCCCCAGCTTATCACATTATAACTACTTATTTATGTCACTGGCTCTCTCACGGGGACAGGTTGCTCCTTGGGGCAGCAAGGATGGCTTATTCATCCTGTATCCTTATCCTCCTTCAGACTTCCTGCCCTTAGAAATGCACTGGCAGGCCGGCAGCTAAGCTCCGATTCGACCCCTAGCCTGGGAACCTCCATTTGCCGCAAGTGTGGCCTTAAAAAAACAAAAAAAAAAAAAAAAAAGAAAAGAAAGAAAGAAGGAAATGCACAGCTGAACAAATGAATGCACAATGGTACACAATAAATCTAATAAAAATAAAAGTTACAGGGAGACCAAAAATTACCATACCATATGTCAAGTTTACTAAATGCTGGTTTTGTCTCCATTCAAATATCATGAGCAATCTTAGTTAATGATAAAACACTGAAAGGTGAGATCTACCTTTAAGCAAATCCGCTCTATCAAAAGCCACACTCTGCCTTTCTTATCTCTTACCCTTTGTTTCTTTCCATCCTGGAATAACTGCAATTCGTAACAATTTCTTCTTGCTGTTATTTTTTCACCACTGGAAGTTCTCAAAGGCAGGGATTTGTCTGTCTTGCTCATTCTTGAGACACAGCTCCTGAAATACAGTAGATTAAAAAGAAAAATTGTTCAGGAAATGAGTGAACCAGAAAGTATGGAACAAACTATCATATAGAATCTCTGCATTCTGTCACCAAGTTGTTAAATTTTCAAGATGATTAAAAAGGGTCATAATTACAGCCTCATTGGGACCTAAAGATAAATAGCACTCTTTTCCCCTTTCTGGGCCAGTTGACAATTAAAACAAGGGAGCTGACAGAGGATCAAATTTTACGTTTGTTGGAGTTCCCATCATCATGGTGCAGCTGTTAATTAATCTGACTAGGAGCCATAAGGTTTCGGGTTCGATCCCTGACCTTGCTCAGTAGGTTGAGGATCCAGCATTGCCATGAGCTGTGGCATAGGTTGCAGACGAGGCTCGGATCTGGCACTGCTGTGGCTGTGGTGTAGGCCGGCAGCTGTAGCTCCAATTGGACCCCTAGCCTGGGAACCTCCGTATGCCAAAGGTGCAGCCCTAAAAAGACAAAAGACACCAAAAAAAAATTATGTTTTTCAACAATCAAGCTAAAATTTAAATATGTGGCAAGTGACCCCACTGCACCAACCCCCAATCTCTGGGCAGTCTCTGCTTGGGAATAGGGGAGCTTCCCTTAAAAAATTATGTCATAGGCCACAGCGCAGATGAATCTTGAGGACATTATGCTCAGGGAAATAAGCCAGTCACAAAAAGGCAAATATTATTATATACAATGGAATATTAGCCATAAAAAACAAGGAAATCCTACCATTTGCAACAGCATAAATGGAACTTGAGGGCATTATGCTAAGTAAAATAAGTCAGGCAGAGAAAGAAAAATACTGTATGTTCTCACTTATATGTAGAATTGGAAACAACACACACAAAAAAAGCAAACTCATAGACAAAGAGGGTGGACTGGTGGATACCAGAGATGGAGGGATGCAAGAGAGAGAATTGGAAGAAGGTGGTCAAAAGGTACAAACTTTCTGTTATAAGAGAAATAAGTACGAGAGATGTAATGCACAACATGAAGACTCAACCTAACACCGCCGTATGATATGTAGGGAAGTTGTTAAGAGAGTAAACCCAATGAATTCTCATCACAAGGATAAAATTCATTGTGTTTTTTTTTTCTTTCTTTCCTCTTTATTGTACGTATATGAGAAGATGGATGTTAGCTGAAGCTATTTCGGTAATTATTTCATCATATCTGTAAATCAAACCATCATACTGAATGCCTTAAACATACAGTGATGCATGTCAATTATTTTTCAGTAAAAATGCGGAAAGAAGAATTTTTTTTTTAAATGACAAAAACTGGAGTTCCCTGGTGGCTCAGCAGGTTAAGGATCCAGCATGGCCACTGCTGTGACTCAGGTCACTGCTGCGGTGCAGGTTCAATCCCTGGCCCAGGAGTTTCTGCATGCCATGGGCACAACCAAAAAAGAAAAGACAAATGCTGTGTGATTCCATTTATATGAAGTACCTCCAATAGTCAAAACCGTAGAGACAGAAAATAAAATGTGGTTGCCAGAAGCTAGGGATAAGGGGGAGGGAGGGATTATTGTTTAATAGGTGTGAAGTTTCAGGTCTATAAACCAAAGAGCTCTGGAGATGGACTGGTGCTGATGGCTGGGCATGAATGTATTTAAGCTCATTGAACTGTTCACCTAAGAAATGGTTACAACGAGCTCTTCTCTGGCTATTGCTGCTCCAAGCACCATGAGCAGCAAAATCTCCCTCAACACCCTCTACCAGGCCGTGTGGGAGGTCCTACCTGAGAACCAGTGCAAGTGGCGGAACTTTTTGGAGACAGTGGAGCTTCAGATCAGCCTGAAGAATTGTGACCCTCAGAAGGATAAACACTTCCCAGGAACCATCAGGCTTAAGTCTGCTCCCTGCCAAAAGTTCTGTGTGTGTGTTCTGGGAGACCCACAGCCTTGTGATGAGGCCAAGGCAAAGGACATCCTGAACCTAGATATTAAGGCACTGAAGAAACCAACAAGAATCAGAAACTGGGCAAGAAGGATGATGCATTTTTGGCCTCAGAGTCTCTAATCCAGCAGATCCCACGAATCCTGGGACCAGGCCTGAATAAGGCTGGACGTTCCCTTCCTTGCTGACCCACAATGAGAACATGGTGGCCAAGGCTGAGGAAACGAAGTCCACCATCAAATTGCAGTGGAAGAAAGTCCTGTGTCTGGCAGTGGCTGTTGGCCGCATGAAGATGACAGGTGATGAGTCTGTGTACAACACCCACTTGGCTGCCAACTTCCTGGTGTCATAGCTCAAGAAAAACTGGCAGAACATCCGGGCTTTGTACATTAAGAGCACCATGGGCAGGTCCCTACTCCCGTACTAAGGCACGGCTTAAAAAACCATAGTGTTATCATTTAAAAAAACACATGGTTAAATTTTGTTTAACCAAATTTTATGTTATGTGCATTTTTCCACAATTTTTTTTTTTTTTTGTCTTTTTAGGGCCACACCCTCAGCATATGGAAGCTCCCAGGCTAGGGGTTGAATCAGAGCCATAGCCCCGGCCTATGCCACAGCCAAAGCAACACCAGATCTGAGCCAGATCCAGGACCTACATCACAGCTTATGGCAACACCAGATCCTTAACCCACTGAGGAAGGCCAGGGATCGAACCCACATCTTCATGGATACTAGTCGTGTCATTAACCCACTGAGCCACAATAGGAACTTCATTTTTTTTAACCACAATTCTTGAAATGGGGACAATTACGGTAGAGAATTGCAGGAGGGAGCATAGGCTCCTGTGGACGACTCATTCCAAGAGTAAGGGTGCAAGGGTTTGGGCCCCAAATGTCAGCCTCTTCATCCACTCACAGCTCAGAGCCATCTCTCGACACCCGCCCCCTCCACCCAGGCAGAGGGAGACAGGAAACCGGGAGGCTGGTGAAAGAATGGGGCTCCAGGTCCCTCCCACGGAGAAGACACCAGAAATGGAGAGGTCCCCCCAACTAGCCCTGGCTCCAAATACACCTGTGTTCAGATGCTCTCTGCTAAGATTCTGAATTAGACACGTGAGTTAAGTCCGCCAGGTCAATGCTAATGGTCAGAAAGGCAGCAGACGGCATCAGTCTCAAGTCAACAAAATCACCAGACCCAGGCAGTCTGGTTAATTCAGTCATTTTGCATCAGGTTTGGGACCCACAATATTACTAGCCAGTAATATAACTAAGAGGAAAAAAAAATAAACTTTAAAAATAACACTTTCTATCACCTTTTGTCCATCCAGGTTTGGTCCCATGGCTTGTTCTATAGCCTCCCAGCCAGTTTGTTCCCTGATTTGGCCCCACATACTTTCAGCCCCTGAGCTATCAATTAGGATAAAAACCTTGTTTTGCTTTTTAGGGCCACACCTGCAGCATATGGAAGTTCCCAGGCTAGGGGTCAAATCGGAACTGCAGCTGCTGGCCTACGCCACAGCCACAGCCATGCCAGATCCAAGCCTCGTCTTCGACCTACACCACAGCTCACAGCAACGCCAGATCCTTAACCCACTGAGCAAGGCCAGGGACTGAACCCATATCCTCATGGATAATAGTTGGGTTTGCAACCTGCAGAGCCACAACGGCAACTCCAGGATGGCCCTTTCTTAAATACTTGAGATGCCCTGTATTGAAATCATTCTTTTCCTGGATGGCTAAAGGGCCTAAGGAATTCTCCAGAAGCAGTGCTCTCCGGGTGACAAAGCCAGATAGAGGGAGGCAAGTGGAGAGGGAAGAAGAGACCCTTAACACGCTTTGAGAACACTTCTGCAAGATGCCAAAAAGGAGAAACTCAACGGCATTTTCCCCAGACCTCTCAGTCTACTGGAAGCAGGGCTTGTGTGGAGGGGTTAGAGGGAATTTATCACAAAACAGAGAGACAGCCCCAAATGTAAATGTTTGAAGATTTGGTTTGGTGTCTGCCTTTTGAGCTCAAAGAGGGAAAAGTACACGGAGAAAAAGGCCCTTAAAACTACTAAGTAATTTTTTTTTTCTGCTTTGCTTTTCCCTTGTGCAGAGCAAACTCTTGTGTTACATCCCAGCCTGGAATAAATCTTCTGGGCTGAATGATAAATCAGGGATTGTAATGGAAATCACTATTGACCTTTAAAAGGGCACTGTCTTTATATTTTCACACTGTGCTGTTTGAAATGTCGACTCAGAATCAGGAAAATAATATGCCATCGATTTCTCTCCATCCCTCTTATCACAGAGCCTGAAATTGACCCGGGAAGCATGGGTATGGGTTTTCTCATTACGGTTTCAGCATCATCGGAAATGATGATTAATGATTCAGTCTTGGGAACGGCAATGTCAGACCTCGTAATTACTTTGTGACTCGTGTCCAAACAGCAACTAGCCTACCCTGCGCATACCACCCCTCCAGAAATGGATTATTTCCACCCTCATGTGGTAAAACGTTGTGGTTCTTCATTAAAAGCCCATATAAGATGGGAACGTCATTTTTTAGTATTAGTGTTTATCTTGTTTACTGTCTTCTTGTCCAGTTATTCCTTTTTCATTTCTCCTCCCATTTATTAAGGTACCAGAGCTCTCTGGCAATTTGTTAGTTTTAGTTTTTCATTCTTCCTTTTTTTTTCTTTTTTTTTTTTTTGTCTTTTGTCTTTTTAGGGCCGCACCTGCGGCAACTGGAGGTTCCCAGGCTAAGGGTCAAACAGAGCTACAGCTGCCAGGCTATGCCTCAACAACTGGGGATCCTACAACACAGCTCACGGCAACGCCAGATCCTTAACCCACTGATCGAGGCCAGGGATCAAACCTGTGTCCTCATGGGTACTAGTCGGATTCATTAACCACTGGGCCACGACAGGAACTCCTCATTCTTCATTCTTTCTAATTTCCCTTCTTATTTTTCCTCCAATTTCATAACACCTACCTCTCCCTCTCCCTCTCATTCACTGGTCTTTTTCACACCTTTTCCATCTTGCCTGTGATTTATCCATCTCTCATTGGCACAGGAGGAGACCCTCCAGAGTCTCTCGCCCTCTCCTGTTCAGGCTGACACCTTGGAATGTCTTCTCTCACTTGCCTTAATCTTCGCAAGATCTGGCCCATGGAGGATGGTAGCTGAACTGCACATGGGCAGCCCTTACTGCCAGCTCTCCTAGCAACCTGCTTCTGTGGAGAAGCGTCTGCAGACGTCCAGCCAAACACAGAAGCCGGTGAAGGAGTCCACTTTTCATTTTAAAAGCAGCTAGATAGAAACCGTTGATATCTTTCTCTGTTAAAATTTAAATAGCTTTTAGATGACGTGACTCAGCTGAGTTGTTCTGTGGGCTCCGTTGGAGCCTCTCTATAGAAGCAGGAGGGACCTCCACTCAGGTTGGTTTGGATGTCAAGACTGAGGCTGTTACACATACACCAAAAGGCTATGAAAAGCCTTGTTGTGTGCATAATTGAGGCTCTTCTGAGGAGATCAGGGCAGGCCTCCCAGTCAAGTCCAAAATGGCTAGAGACACAAGAAAAGGAAGCACGGCTGGGTTATAAGGTGTAGACAGGGGGTGGGGCCAGGGGGAGGGTACCCACATGCTGGCAGGCGCTAGGGTCCTTTAAATCTCCCACCAGCACCAAAGGAGAGAACACCCTGGCTTTTTCATCAGCTTGCCCAGATGTGGGGCAGAGAAGGAGAGAAAGAGGTGAGGCTTACAGCCTGTCAACAGTGGAATATCGAATAGAGTCCGACTCCTTGGAGAGCTCTGACCCAGGATAACGTAAAGCAAACTGACAATCCCAGACCTAAACACAACTGCAGACACCCAGGGAGAGAGGGAGAGGAGGCTTGGACAGACTCTCTGGGGCCTGGAAAAGAGAAGCATCTCCCAGGTATGGTGAGCTCATTCATGCACCTCTCTGGCCAAAGGCCCCACAGGAACCTGAAGTTTCAGTCAAGTAAAAAAACAAAGAAGAAAGGTTCACCCAGCACTTAAAGGCAGTCCATAGCCAGCCACAAAAGGTGATAGAAACGTCACAAAGAAGTCTTCTGCCCTAGAGTCAGACACACTCCATCAGCCCTCCTTTAAACTCAAAGACTCCATAACGTTCGGAGCAGCGCTGAAGAAAGAGCGTGTTTTGTGGACCCAGATTCCACTCCCTCTTTTGCCACTTTTATAACCTTGAGAAATATACTCCTTTCTGAGCCCCTCATCTAGACAATGAGGATAAATGATATGCACTCCATTTCATCAATTCTAAAATGCCTTTTTCCTTGCATTTCGGCATTTCCAAAATCTGGATAGATTTGGGGGCTTCTGACAAATTGTGTAACTGGCGGCTTTTTCTCTCAGGGGCACCTAAAACAGTGGTGCATCTTATGATCAACGGCACCTTATATTAGTGGAATACAGTACTTCGCAGGACGTAGAATGCAAATATGAAAAGGTTTTATTCATTATAAACTGCATATAAATGTTTTGTATACCTCTGGGGGCCTTAGTTTCCTTATCTGTAAAATGGACGTAATAAGAGTATCAACTTCGAGGAGCCGTTGTTAAGGGTCAGTTAACACAGAGTGTTCAAAACACTGTATGGCTCGGGGCCGGAGACCTTCGTATTCCTGTCATTCCGAGACTCCTGACGCATCTGAAGACAAGTTGGTTATTGATCTATTCACCCAACATTGAATGTTCTGTGGGTGCCAGCAGGGCTCTAGGGTCAAAATGAATGGTTTCGACTCCTGGCTCTGCCGCTTACTAACGCCTGGGCAATGTCTGTAATTTCATTCGGCCTCCTCTCTGGCATCTGTGACATGAGAATGACAGCACCTGCCTCAAAAGTGCGAGGGAGCCTTCAATGGTTCAGTCCTCGGAGAGAGGCCAGCATGGTGCCTCTTCGTTTTAGGGCCACACCCAGGGCCTATGGAGGTTCCCAGGCTAGGGGTCTAATCGGAGCTGCAGCTGCCAGCCTACACCACAGCCACAGCAACCCAAGCCCTGTCTGTGACCTGCACCACAGCTCACAGCAACACTGGACCCACTGAGCCACAGTGGGAACTCGCTAGTTAACATCTCTGGTAAGTGACTCAGCTTTGAAAAACATCTGGTCTAGCTGTAGAGATGCCCAGAGAGAGAATTACAATACCACAAGGGAAGGGTGGCCTTCTTAACACATGGCCCTTGTATAAACCCTGTCAGTGCCCCCTTGTCAAAAACCATCCAGAAACACACCTGAGATCAAACACAGCTGGTGTGACTCCCTGCTAGGGGGACACCTGACACCATGAAGACACACGAAGTGTCTCAGAAAGAGGGTATCAGAAAGGGCTTGTTCTCGGATTGGACCCCTAGCCTGGGAACTTCCATATGCTGCAGGTGCAGCCCTGAAAAGCAAAAAATAAAAAATATTAAATTTTTTTTAAATAAAATAAAATGAGGTTGGTAGGAAAGCTTACTGAGATAATGGCATCTTCAAAAATGCCTTTACACGTCACAGGCACTGCGCTGGCGTTACTCTTCATTCCTCCCCTAACTCACACCCCTACCCCGGTTCCGTATCGGCCCTGCACCGTTTCATGCAGAGGCCTTGATTGCCAATTACATTTCAGGAAACCTATTTTTATAGCTCGTAGTATGGGTCCAGATGCCTGTAAACACTTAAACATTGATTTTAGTTATTACAGTTCCTTTTTCTTCTCTTTGGTACTCCACTTATTTCTTAGGCTTCTCTATTCCCTTTTCCTGCAGGAAACTTAGACCTGTAAGTAATGACGATAATAATAATAACAAGCCCTCCATTTATGGAAAACTTTACATCTTATAAAATGCTTTTTGGAGTTCCCATCGTGGCTCAGTGGTTAACGAATCTAACTAGGAACCATGAGCTTTCCGGTTCAATCCCTGACCTTGCTCAGAGGGTTAAGGATCCGGCATTGCCATGAGCTGTGGTGTAGGTCGCAGACGTGGATCCTGCGTTGCTGTGGCTGTGGTGTAGGCCGGCGGCTACAGCTCCGATTAGACCCCTAGCCTGGGAACCTCCATGTGCTGCAGGTACGGCCCTAAAAAGACAAAAGACAAAAAAATAAAAATAAAATAAAATAAAATGCTTTTCACCAGAAAACAAAAACAAAAAAATCTGATTGGCAAGTATTATTACTCTCCTGTTTACAAATTAACAAACCAAAGCTGAGAGAGGCTGTGCCTGATTCAGGATCACACGCCTAGGGGTTTCCGTGGTGGTGCAGGAGAAATGAATCTGACTAGTATCCATGAGAACACAGGTTTGATCCCTGGCCTCGCTCAATGGGTTAAGGATCCAGTGTTGCCGTGAGCTGTGGTGTGGATCACAGACACGGCTCAGATCTGGCATTGCTGTGTCTGTAGCATAGGCTGGCAGCTGTAGTTCTGATTAGACCCCTAGCCTGGGAACCTCCATATGCCACAGGTGCAGCCCTAAAAAGCAAAAAAAAAAAAAAAAAGATCACAGGCCTAGTAAAGAAAAAGGACCAGGAATTCTCTTATGGCACAGCAGGTTAAGGATCCGGCGTTGTCACTGCTATGGCCCAGGTTCGATCCCTGGCCCAGGAACTTCCACATGCCACAGGCATGGAAAACAAAAGAAATAGAACCAACTTTCTGAATCTCCACTCTGCTCCAAAACAACTTCCCCTGGGGACTCGAAACTGGATGCCAGTGCGTCCCCATTCCTCAAATAACAGGGGCCCTGGATGGGGCCTCTTGACCAGATGTGCTCTTGAGACAAGCAGCTGTCGTTTGTAATTTCCTGTGTTATCCCCCAGAGTCCACAGCTTAATTTCACTCTAAATCCAGCATGCCTCTTGCCAGATCCATGAGAAAATCCTATTTGAGACCGCATCGCTGAAATCTGATTCAGAACTCTCTGCTGGATCTTCTTCTGACTGTCAATTCGGCTGAGGCCCTAACAGCAGCGCTGGGCTGTGACTGGCATTCTAACTTCCTGTGACTTGCCATCCCTTTCCTACTGGCCCGAGAAGGGCTACCAAACGGACTCACAACTGCTGCCCTTGGGAATCCTTTCAGTGTCCTGGCCTCAGCAGAAATTACAAATAGGGCTTGGTATTTAACTCAGACGGATTCCAAAATATTTCCCTGTCCGGAGCTCTTCCATGGAAAAAGTATTTGCAGTATGCAGAGGCGGGGTGTGGGGCTGGAGGAGAGCCAGGAACACACGATCTGCTGCCTTGAGTCCTACTAGCAGAAGGTGTGTGAACACAGATTACCTTTCCAGGGTAACAAAAGCCAGTGGAATTTATGATGAGGCAGAAAGAGGCTAAGTTTGGGGTCAGCAGATGCAGGTTCAAATACCAGCTCCCAAGGTGAGTGGCTACATGCTATGTATGTATTCAGTCTCTTAAGTGTGTGTTCTCCTTTGAAACAAGAAAACAGTAATGCCTGCCCTGCCCCTCTCTTTAGGGTAGTCCTCAGCTAACAGACATAAAAGCGCTTTGGAAACTGGAAATCACTGGACAAGCATAGGCTGCTAATATCAGGGTGCAGCTTTCTAAAGTTGGCAATATATTTTTCAGACAGAGATCCACTGAGCATTCCAATTCTCTTTGGTCTTTGTTGTTACTTCTGGTTCCTTTGATCTCCCTGCACAAGCTCAAAGTTGCCAAAGAACAGGTCTGCATTTGTTTCGTAATTCACAGTTATTCAAGGCAGCATCTGGTACTCCAACCCACAAAGATAGCCCAAGAAAATTTAAATGACTGGAAGGAGAGAAAAAAAACTTTTCCTTCAAAATTTGCTTGGTGTTTTCTGGTCCCCTAATCTATAAGGAAATTTCACATTTTGTTTCGGAAGCAAAAAAAGAAACAGGAAAACAAGAGAACTTGAGACCTGGAAAAAACATTGCAGCTCTCACATTTATGGATGATTGAAAAGAGATTATAAATAAGGCAGTTAGTTACCAAAGTAAGAGTTGTGAATTCACAACACAGAGAGATAAAACTGTCAAAGGGATCTTCCAAGTATTTGAAAATCTTTGCTAAGCAAAGATGAATTTGTTTATCATAACCCATGTCAAAATTCTAGTAGATTCTCCTAGGGCTTTGTCCAGGAGAAGAGATTTTTAGAAAATATGACCCAACTGTTTTTTACCTCTTAATAATATTTCTCTTTCACCCACACAGCAGTTAATATGTTCTCTGGGAACTGGTTATATTGTTTATAAGCAATAAACAAAGGACTGAGACTAGGAGAGTCCGGAAATGTGGTTCTCTCTACATATGCTGTCCTTCCAATTTGGCCCTGCTTCTGTTCAGATATCCCCTTATTACATGTTTCCAGCAGAACTTTTTGTTTTAGCAACTTTCAGCAGGATGATTGACAGATAAGACCAGCTGTGAACAGGTGACAGTCAGGGCATGTGCATATATCTTAACCACATGAAATCCTTCTACAGCACTCACAGCTCACGAACAATGGAATTTAAATTTGGCAGTTGAATTGTGGACTCATTCCAGAAGATTTAGGTCAGGAAATACCAAAAGGCCTCACCACTGCGCAGCAGCCTCACTTTCAAGGTCACGCCTCCCCATGTAGGGGTGCTGTGTGGGAATGCAGAAAGCATCAGGTGTCAGAAATCAGAAACTTTTCCAAGTGGCCACAAGAGGGCCTCACCGTTCAGACCAATGTTACCCGTTCAGACTGCAGTTTTAATCCTCCAAGCAGGGTGGTGGGCACAGAGTGTATTTCAAAGATCACCACTGAAACCACCATCAGGAAGTGGCTGCCTTCCTGCTGTTCTCTGGAAATTTATCAACTTATCTGGGAACTTATCAACAACATAGATATAGTGTCTCTAGCAGAAGAAAACAGAATTTTATGCATGTTTCACTCTAATGTTATAGCTAAAATATTTTCTGTTCAACACTATATATACACTTTTGTTAAATCCCCCAAAGGGAATCTCTATATTCAGTCGCTTGTGATAGAACATGATAGAAGATGATATGAGAAAAAAGAATGTACATATATGTATAACTGGGTCACTTTGTTATACAGCAGAAATTGACAGAACATTGTAAATCAACTATAATTTTTAAAAATTTTTAATAAATAAATTTCACTGGTATCTTTTTTTTTTCTTTTTATAGCCACACTGAAGCGCATGGAAGTTCCTGAACTAGGGGTCGAATCACAGCTGCAGCTGCCAACCTAGGCCACAGTCATAGCAACATCAGCTTGCAGCAAGGCCAGATCCTTAACCCACTGAGAGAGGCCGGGGATCAAGCCCACAACCTCATGGAGACTACTTTGGGTTCTTAACCCACTAAGCCGCAGTGTGAACTCCAAATTTCCTGGTATCTTGATACATAGCAACAAATCCACTAATTAATAAGTATATTCCCATAATTTTTAAAAATTGATATACTAAGGACTCTTTGAACACATAAATTGGTTCTACAAAAGTTAATAACTAGTTTTAGGCTAACAGACAAGATGATAATACCCATTACCTGTATCCCATCCCCAGTGAGATACCCTTTTTTTTTTTTTTGCTTCTTAGGGCAGAGCTGCAGCATATGGAGGTTCCCAGGCTAGGGGTCCAATTGGAGCTACAGCTGCGGCCTACACCACAGCTACAGCAATGCCAGATCCTAGTCCCACCTGCAGCCCATACCACAGCTCACAGCAACGCCGGATCCTTAACCCACTGAGCAAGGCCATGGATCAAACCCACGACCTCATGGTTCCTAGTCAGATTCGTTTCCGCTGTGCCACGACAGGAACTCCAAGGTACCATTTTTAATCTCTCTTTTGTGTTCAGATGTTCTCTTCTGGATCTTTCCACGTAATGCACTAGAGTTTGGGTGAAATTTCACAACATGACATGACATGGGCTAAGGAATAAGCTGACCTGGATAAAGAAGCAGCTTTTGGAGTTCCCATAGTGGCTCAGCAGTTAATGAACCCGACTAGCATCCATGAGGATGCGGGTTCGATCCCTGGCCTCGTTCAGTGGGTTAAGCATCCCGCATTGCCCTGAGCTGTGGTGTGGGTTGCAGAAGCTGCTCAGATCCCCTGCACAGCCTGTTGCTGTGGCTGTGGTGTAGGCTGGTGGCTACAGCTCTGATTCAACTCCTAGCCTGTGAACCTCCATATGCTGCGGATGTGGCCCTAAAAAGACAAAAAAAAAAAAAAAAAAAAAAAAAAAAGGACAAGAAGAAGAAGCTTTCGAGTTTAAGTCAGCATGACAAGGACCCACAGTCATTCCGTCGGCCCATGAAGAGGCATGTCAGCGTCTACTGGACCCGCACTCTACTCCATCTTCTAGGACAAGCAGGAGAAGCTATTCATGGGAATTGTCTTTTATCGCCAGCTGCCCAGCTCCTGCAGACTCTGGAGCCCCAAGGATGTTTCAGCTCAGTCCCTCCATAGGCAAGAGTACGAAGTCCAAGTTCCAGGAGAAAGTGCCTTTCCCACCTGTCCAACTGGGGGAAAGGCAAGGCCCAGAGCCCTGACCCAGGCAATTTAAGTGTCTGCTAGGGCTGCCACAGTCTGAAGTGGCTTCAACAGCAGAAATGTATTTCTCATAATTTCTGCAAACTGGAAATGGAAATGGAAATACAGACTGGAAATGTATTTCTCATAATTTCTGCAGATTTCTGCAGACTGGAAATCCATAATCAGGATGTCGACAGACTTTGGCTCTCCTGGAAACTCTTGCCTTGGCCTCCTCATGTGGCCCCCACCCCGTGCATGTGCTCCTGGTATCCATTTCTCTGCCTATAAGGACCGGTCCTATTGTTAGGGCCCCTCCCTTATGATTTAATTTAACCTCAATTATCCCTTTAAAGGCTTTATCTCCAAACACAGTAATTGTGGGGTTTAGGGCACCAACCTGTGAACCTTGGCAGAGGATGCAATTCTGTCTGCATCACCAGATAAGCACACAGGGTTATTTGGGACAATTCTGCTCCTCGAATAATTCTTAATCCACTAATTAAGCAAAAATGGTATGACATAATAGCTTTCCCTTTCATTTGTTTGATTACGAATGAAATTATATACCTTCCACATACTCAATGGCCAGTTCTACTTATGCACTTTCCCCATTTTTCTTTGGGAGTATTAGTAGTTTACTCTTGAATTGTCAATTTTTTTTTCTTTTTTTAGGGCCACACCCGTGGTATATGGAAGTTATAAGGGGTCCAATCAGAGCTGCAGCTACTGGCCTACACCACAGCCACAGCAAGGCCAGATCCTTAACCCACTGAGTGAGGCCAGGGATCAATCCTGCATCCTCACGGATACTAGTCGGGTTCTTAACCCACTGAGCTGCAACGAGAACTCTGAATGTGTCAAATATTTTTATAAAGAATGTCTTTTATTCCATTATAATTACCATGTGTTTGTTTAATTGGACATGTTGATGACATAATTTGCATTAACATAGAAGATGGTTTTTTTTTTTTTATCCCCCCTGAATCCACATTCGCCCCTTCCCTGTGGCCTCCCAATGCTTGCCAGGGGATGCAAGTAGTTCCAGGAAAGCTGACTCCACCCCAGCTGGGCTACAGACTTCGATCAAGCCAATCAGCACAAGCTGTGCCCTATGAATGGTACAGGGTGGGCATGTGACACACGTTGGCCTAATTAAGGTGCTTTGAATAAGGACACAAAGACACCCTTATTTCTTCCTAAATCAGAAAAGTGAAGCACATGAGCTTAAGAGCTACTGTCAACTACCTTGAGGAATCCGTTTAGGATAAGCATACAGCAAAGAAAGTAGAGCAGAGAGAATAGCAGCTGAATATATTTGGAATATTGTTGAGCCACCAGATCAAGCCTCACCTGAAGGAAGCCTGCTCCAGAATTTTTCAATTACATAAGCCCAGGTATATTACTCATTTGTACAGACTGGAATAGCCATCCTGGTTGTACATCCATTCTTATTATTCAGGTGTCCACTCTAATTGGTCAATACCCATGTGGCACTGGTTTTAAGAATTTTTAACATTATCCTCATATATCCAATAATTGTCTTTATCACTAAACTGATTTCAGTAAATTTGATTTTTGTTTAGTGTTTAGATTTGGAGGTTTCTCTAGTATAGCCATTAGTGTTGCCTTCACTAAAACATAGAAAAAGGCCTTTTCTTTGAGTATCAGTTGGCTAAGTAGAAATCTGTACCATCTTTTCCACCTAAGTCAAATCTCTACTGAAGTGCTAGTCCCTGTGTAGTTCTTTAAAGAAGAGAATTGTAGTTGTTCATAAAGCAATATGCATGCAGAATTCTTCTAGATTTGGTGAATTTTCCCCAAATATTATAGTTGCCTTATCCTCTTTTTTCAGGGACTCACTTGCATTTTATCCCCGGGCTCCAGGTCAATAAGCAATCTGAGGTGCCCCAAAGTTCAGCTTACAGGCACCAACCAGAGTGGATGCAGCAACCACTAGAACAAACTCTGGTTGCAGCTGTTTTTAGTTTCCTTTCTGGAGCTGGGGCGCCTCACTCCAGGCATCCGATGGGGTATTCCCATTCCTGTTGCCAGGGGTAACAGTCTGCTGGAGTGCTCTGGGCTGGCCCGAGTGCCTGTCTATGGGCTCAGTGATGGTATCTCCAACATCATCGTGGGGCAGGAGCACCTAAGACCTGGGGACCCCATGGACTGGATGGAGATAAACCTCAAAAGCACAAGAATTGGGTGGAGAGGATCAGAGAGAGAAAACAGATGGGATAGTAAAGATAAAATCTTCCATTGAAGAAGGGTCTTGTGAACCAAATCCCCAGAATACAAGAAGAAAAGTAGTATAAAGAAAGATAACCAACTCTATTACTATGGATTGATAAAATCACTACTAAAAGAAAATTAAAATGACACACTTTACCTACTCTAAAAAAGGAATGTGTTTTAGTATCCTCAAAAAGTTTTTAAAAAATTTTAAGTAGCCCAGGAAAAAAACAAGAAACTATAAAGCAAAAAGAGGCAGAAGCAAAAGAGGAAAAGGGTGATATGAAAAAGAAAATATAAGCAAATTACTTCTTCGGGAGAGCTCCATTCATGGTATATTTCGTGAGCCCTTATGCGTCTAAAGTCATTCTGATGTATTTTTTACACCTGAAAAACAACTTGATGGAGTATAAAATTCTCCAAGTGTGCAGTCATCATCATTCTATTTCCTTCGACCATTTACTTTCACAGGAAAGAAGGCTAAAGCCAATCTGTATATTATTCTTGAATAGATTTGCAAGGGGGCAAGGACAGTTGTCTGGATGCATCTAAGGCTCTTTATCTTCGCAATACGAGAAATTTGCCCCAGTGTGTCTAGGTATGATTTTCTTTTCATCAGTTTTGCTGGTATACTTTGAGTCCTTTTCATGTTTATTTATCTGGTCATTGCTTCTCTATCAGCCAGTGCTCAATTGCAGAAAACACAACCCAAAAGTTTAAGCAAAGAGAGATTCATTACAGCACATTAAATTATTTACTATATTGCCGGGAAAACCAAAAAAATTAAAAAACAGACCTATACTGTCCAATAAAGAACCACATAAGGGACAATGAGTACTAGAATTATGGCTAGTCTCAAATGAGATATGCATTAGTACAAAAAATGCAATATATTGACTAGATGTGGAAATACTATTTTTGATCTGCTGGGTTAAATAAAAAATATCATTAAAATTAATGTCACCTATTTCTTTGTACTTCTTTAACTGCAGCTAGTAGAAGTTTAAATTGCATATGTATGTTCTTACATTTCTATAGGATAGTGCTGCTTTAGGCTGACCTTCCATGAGTGACTCCCAGAGACACATCTGAGAAGTGGGCTGCCAATAGAGCCACCGCTCCAGCCTCAGTCAGGGAGTATAGAATCAGGATGTTGTCTGCCAAGACAAGAGCCACTGCCACACCTGCTGGCTCCACCCCCACCCCCACCAGGAAGGTGACTGCCGAATTGGAAAGCTGCCTCTGCCATAATCAGCACCAGCAAACGGGATGCCCCACGATGTCCCCACTTCCCTCTCTTCCAGGTGATTCACTTAAGTAAATCCAGTCTCACTGGAGAGCATCATCGTGGCAGAACCTAAACCACATTCAAAGCTGCAGGCAATTCTAGGAAGAGCGGGACTTGACTTTCTAGCCTCTGCACACTACTAGAGGGCTGGAACGCTCTTTGAGCAAGCCAATCTGCGGTAACCAGCACTGCTTCCATTAAAATCACTTTTATTTCTTCATTATGAACACAAATACCTCTTGGATTGAATCACTTTATGTCTACGATGTGCTTTCCATTTATCCCTCCGCAGTCTAGGAAAACCTCACCAATTTCCTTTCAATGTTACCACTTCCATTTCCTACAGTGTTAATTTGCCTCCTTAATACTTCTAATTCAGATCTTAATTTTCCTATCAAATATTAGTTTCCTTGGAATTCCATGATGAATGGTACAAAGTCATGGAAATGTAGAGCTAGGGGCCACAACCAAGTCTAGGGATGGCGTGCTTTTTTCTTTAGTCAGCAGTAATTTTCCCCTAGACCTCGTGTTTGGCTTCATTTTACTGTTTGCTCATCTTTGAAAGAGAGACTAACCCCTAAATGGTGTTTTCCAAGTATATATTATCTCATGCTCTGCCTATCAATGCCCTCAAGTAAAAGGCCAACCAGTATCACACTGAACGTATTGAATTGATTACCCGTTGTGGTCAGAGAATTATGCCATGAGGAACCATGGGGCATTTCAGTAAGAGGATGTTACAAAGAATTCATTAGAGGATTTGGATTTTGATTGGGTGAGTTGGCAGATTAGGCACTATCAGAAAGCAGGGACAATTTTATAATTGAGTATCTAGGTAAGTCTTTATTCATAAGGAGGGCAGAGTGGAGCAAGGTGGAAGGGGGTAATTGGCAAGGAAGAGCCATCACTCATTTTAGCTGGCCGAAGCCGCTTGGTACTTTTTGGCTTGGACAGTGTGCCTGGTCGTCTGTGTTCAAACATGTTACCGAGTAATCTTGTTTTGGCGCTTGAAACATCCTGGTCATGGAGAGACCTTGTCTGATGTTGACATCCTGTGAAATTTATGTCCAAGCGGAGCACATCAAGACTGAACTGTGAGTGCAGGCCAGCTTACACACCAAGGGCTAGTTCCTAAAGATCAAGGACTGCATTTCTCTCGTTCGCATCACTCAGATGCTAGTATAATTCCACTCTGAAATCCGCTGCTGGAGGGAAAGCTGTTGATGGTTCCCTGGCCCAGTTCCCAGGATCAAGCAGACATCCATCCAGTGTCGCTGTATCTTCTTTGTTGGTTCTCTCATCTCTGAACAAAAGCAAAGTGTTCTAGCTTGAACTTGTACTAGGGCTCACTTCCAAGATCCCTCTGTGCCAACTCCAATCCCTTCGTGCTTCTTGCCATTCATCTCTGGAAACTGCAGACTCTGAGAGTATGAGGAAAGACAGCTGCCTATGGGAACAGTGGGGAAAGGAGTACGCCAGGCCTCTCCTCCAGCAAAACCCTCTCTGTACAGGCAGGGTCATAGCATATCCTGTGATTTGAACCAGGATACCAGTTGTGGTAAGGGAATTGGATTTTGGATTTTGATTGGGTGAGTTGGCAGATTAGGCACTATCAGAAAGCAGTAGAAGAATGATAAAAAATGTCTTAAGGAGTTTCCATTGTGGCTCAGCGGGTTAAGAGCCCAGCCAGTATCCACTAGGGTGCAGGTTCGATTCCTGGCCTCGCTCAGTGGGTTAAGTTTCTGGGATTGCCACAAGCTGCAGTGTAGGTTGCAGATGCGGCTCAGATCTGGCATTGCTGCGACTGTGGCAGAGGCCAGCAGCTGCAGCTCAGATTCGACCTCTAGCCTGGGAACTTCCATATGCCTCAGGGGCAGCCCTAAAAAGAAAAAAAAAAAGTGTTTTGAGAATCTTAATTTTTTTATTAAAGTATAGTTGGTATACAATATTGTATAAGTTATAAGTGTATGGTAGAATGATTCACAGTTTTAAAGGTTATATTCCACTTATAGTTATTTTAAAATATTGGCTATATTCCCTATATTGTACAATAATACTTGTAGCTGACTTCATACAAAATAGTTTGTACCTCTTGTTATTTTTAAACAAAAATAACTTCCTCTATTTCAGCCACATTATGTTTCTCAATCCATTTCTACTGGCTGTTCAGAAACTGAAAGTTCTCCCAGATTCTGCCAATATATCAAGCGTCTGTTCTAGTTTTTGAAAATGTATTTATTGCCTTTTCGTTTTTTGGAGAACATACACCAGGAACTTCTAGCCAGGTAGCATGATCTTCAATTTTGCTAAATTTATACTGCAAACATACTTACTCTGTCCAGCTTTCCACTCCCCAAGATATCTCTAAGAAAGATGTCAACCTTGTCCTACCCACTCACACAGGCGCCTGGATGACCCGCTGAAGTTCACTGAAAATGGCTCTTTAATTAGCATGGCTACCTACAGCCTGCCTCTCTCTCTAGAAATGAAGCAAAGGCTAGTGCAGTCTTGGCCTGCAGAGACACAGAACGTGGAGAACGACACCTGTGATCTTTCTCTGTTCAGGCACCACATGGACAAATACCGAGACCCACATCTACATCTGTATACACAACAGGAACTTGTCTGGGGTGCAGTGACCCACGCGTGAGATGACTTAAAAACATGTCACGTGCATAAGTTAACAGAGCTGAAGATGGCCATCCTAAAGAAGAAAGGGTTTGGTAGCAGGAATTGGGGATGGGGCTTCAGGGGAAGTAGAAATATCACGGCCCTCAAATATTTGAAGGCTGTCATGTAGAAGGATTATTCTAAAAGTCAAGGGAAAGGTAAGAACCAGAATCAACAGGTGGAAGCTTTAAGAAAGCAAATCAAGACTACAGACTTCCTTATAGACCTGGGCCCCATTAGAACAGACTGTCACTGGAGGTGTCTTCTTGCAAAGGAAAAAAAAATTGATTAACCGGGATAATTATAGAGGGGATTCAAGAATCCACAGGATAATTCATCTAAAAAAAAACCTTTAGGAGTTCCCATTGTGACTCAGTGGGTTAAGAACCCAACTAGTATCCACGAAGATGAGGGTTCAATCCCTGGCTCACTCAGTGGGTTAAGAATCTGGCATTGCCAGGAGCTATAATGCAAATCACAGATGTGGCTTGGATCCAGCATTGCTGTGGCTGTGGTGTAGGTCAGTAGCTGCAGATCCAATTCGACCCCTAGCCTAGGAACTTCTATATGCTGCACGTGCAGCCCTAAAAATAAAAATAAAATAAACTTTAATGTCTTTTCCAATCTTAAAAGTTAATGATACAAAGAAACACTGAGGAGGTGACTCTGGATGACAAATGTAAGGTGGGATCCCAAACTAGATTCTGGCCAGAGAAAGAATGTTGATGGAAAAGCCGGAGAAAATCAGATAAGGTTTGTAGATTAGTTAGCAGGATTGCATCAATGTTAGTTTCTTAGTTTCAATCATCATACTATGTTTATATAAGATGTTAACATTAGTGGAAGTTGAGGAAAGAGTATGTGAGAACTCTGTACTAATTTTGAAACTTTCTGTAGTTAAAACATCATTTCAACATAAAAACTTTCAAAAAATTAAACAGAACTATCAAAAACTTCAGAAAGACAAAGAGTCCATAATACCAAAATTCCAAATACCTATCCCTTGAGCCTGGCCCTCCTGAAATTTTCCTAAAATTATTATTTGTTTGGTTTATTTATTTATTTATTTGTGGTTTTCCAGGGCTGCACCTGCGGCATATGGAGGTTCCCAGGCTAGGGGTATAATCGGAGCTGTAGCTGCAGGCCTACACCAGAGCCACAGCAATGCAAATCTGAGCCACGTCTGCGACCTACACCACAGCTCACGACAACGCCGGATTCTTAACCCCCTGAGTGAGGCCAGGGATCGAACCCACAACCTCATGGTTCCTAGTCGGATTTGTTAACCACTAAGCCACAATGGGAACTCCAAATTATTGCTTTTTTAATCCATCTATCGAGGAAATTAAACTCAGTGGTGAACATCAGATAATTTTATTTTTCCCTAATCAATCCCTCCCAACATGCTCTGTCAAACCACCCTTCCCCACTTCCAGGCAATATCTCAGGCTATCCCACAGATTTTTAAAGTTACTTTCAAGAACTAAAACCCTTAGAGTTCCACTGTGGCTCCGTGGGTTAAGAACCCGGCATAGTGTCTGTGAGGATTCATGTTCTATCTCTGGCCTCGTTCAGTGGGCTAAGGATCTAGTGTTACCACAAGCTGTGGTGTAGGCTGCAGATGTGGATCAGATCCAGTGCTGCTGTGGCTGAGGCACAGGCTGGCAGATGCAGCTCTGATTTGACTCCTGGCCTGGGAACTTCCTATGCTGAAGGTGCAGACCTAAAAAGGAAAAAAAAAAAAAAAAAAAAAGAATTAAAACTCTTTTAAAAGTCCTATCTAAGGAGTGCCCATTACAGCACAGTGAAAATGAATCTGACTGGTAACCATGAGGTTTTGGGTTTGATCCCCGGCCTCACTCAGTGGGTCAGGGATCCGGCATTGCCATGAGCTGTGGTGTAGGTCACAGAGGCAGCTCGGATCCCCAGTTGATGGGGCTTTGGCATAGGCTGGCAGGTGTAGCTCTGATTTGACCCCTAGCCTGGGAACCTCTGTATGCTCATGGTGCAGCCCTAAAAAGAGAAAAAAAGAAAAGTCCTATTTAAAACTTGAATCACACAGTCAAGCCAAAGTCCCCCATCATCCCAACCTGTTGCCTAGTGAATACAGCCCTCCAGTGCAGAAAGGAAGCACCATCTGTCCCACCCCCTTCTCCTTCATGCTCCATGGGGTAGGGTGTTAGAGAAGAAGTAGCACATGTTTCTTTCATGGTTGGTACCATTACAACACAGTAGACCACGGTCTTGAGGTAGGAGCCCATTTGCTGGCTTTCCCCACTGGGATGCGTTTGGGGGGCTTTCAAAGGCTCGCTGTGGTGACCACCTGGCTGAAAAGCCCCCTTCAATGCCGGTGCACTCTCCCACTTCTCCCAGAAATCTCTTGTAAACTGCTCAGCTCCTGCTCAGATGTACCAAGAGCAGCTTATCGCTGGGGTCTCTTCACCCCATTGGCAGCCCTCCTGGCTCAAGGCCAGCTATCTCCCTTTGGAACTCCTGGAAGATGCTTATCCTTGCCATTAGACATTCTGATGGTGCAGACACCGCTCACTGCCTCCTTCCTCACTCATTTAGGGTTCACTGGTTTTTCTGACCTGCCTCCCACATTCCAGATTCACCAGGCAGGAAGCAAGCACCAGGTCCCATTCATCCATATCCCTAAATTCCAGAAGATACATATCCATTTCTCCATGAACTCTCTCACCAGCTCTATTCCAAGCCCAGGGCACCACTGGAGCCCTCCATGCTCTTAAGGGTCCCCTCATGAGACGAGAAAGGGAAATGCCACAATACCACCCCACAGAGTCTTTCTGATGAGCTTCTGCATCCACTGCATTAGTGTGTGATGGAAGGTTGATACCAGTTTTGCTGTCTTTTTGTAAGTTCTGCATGGATATGTCTACTGCTAGTACCCCATTCAGAAATCTAGGATATTATCACTTTTTGTTCTCAGCTTTGGGGCTTCTATTAAGATACCATGAAAATTGCCATTTGCTGTACTCAAAACACACTGTGATGCCGTCCATACAAACTCATCAGGACTATCTGCAGACTACACAATGGGAAACAGAGAATCTGTGACTATTGGCACAGTCCTGTGTCTGGGCCACTGCGATAAGACTTTGGGAAAGATCCAAACCACAGTCTTTGGTAATATTTACGCAATCACTTCCGGCCCACCCTCATGCTGAACTCACTCCAGAAAACTGACCATTCCTTACGAGGCTATCATATAACTAAAGTGGAAAGGTTTGTAATTGAGGTGCAGAAATATCCTTTAAGGGACTGAAAATATACCACATGAGAAGAAAAGACTTAATTAGGATAGGCCATTCTGCAGAGAAGGAATTTAAATCATTCTAAGTTGAACCAAGGGAGACACTATGGGAGCCACAGAGCAGCCAGTCTGGGGCCCAATCATGTTCATTCACTCACTCGTTCATTCACTCATTCATTCACTGAGTTCCTGCTTTGGGTGAGGCTCTGAGTTGGGGCTAATTGCTGCCATGACAATAAGATTTTGTCCTTGCCCTAAAGGAACTCAAAGAAAATCTCCGTAATGGAATAAACTGCCATGGGAAGTACAAAGATCCCCCCGAATCCCTTCAACTCATCCAAACCTGAAGTTCCATGTATGCTCTGGGAGGCAAAAACTTCAGGCGGGATGTCCTGCTGGCAATTTGCATAAAACAGAATGAGAGACTGAAGGAACTGACTCGGTTGCAGAAATAGGGTAAAAAAATAGGATAAAAAAATTACAGAGCCCAAGACGAGGGGTGTCTTCCTCAAAATGCAGAGGACACCCAATAACAGGATTTCCATCAAAGAGACCTAGTTCAGCAGGGGAATTCAGGTAGCTAGTGAGTAATAGAAATGCTTCGACATGGTCTATATGCACAACACACAACAAGGGACAAATATTTAAAACTTGTTCAACAATGTCAAATGGGAATTTTTCTGCCTTTACACTGTGACTGAGGGAATCAGAGCATTTAAATAATGTGCTTGATGGAGTTCCCATCGTGGCTCAGCAGAAACGAATCTGACTAGCATCCATGAGGACGCAGGTTCAACCCCTGGCCTTGCTCAGTGGGTTAAGGATCCAGTGTTGCTGGGAGCTGTGGTGTAGCCCAGCAGCTACAGTTACGATTCAATCCCTAGCCTGGAAACTTCCATATGCTGTGAGTACGGCCCTAAAAAGATAATAAATAAGTAAGAAAATAAATAAACAATGCGCTTGATACTCCAAGACATCGCCTATACACAATTCGCAGTGCCAGCGAAGTTGTCAGTCTCATAATACAGAAAGTACACCGCTGCCCTCCCAAACCACGAGACAGGAGCTTCCAGAAGAGCAACAGTAGAGAATGGAGGTGGGATTCACCCCCAAAGGAAGGACACATTCTCGCCTCTTTCTCATCCCATGAGGGTTAAGAAAGGTAGAAACTGGTAGAGAGAAAGTCTGGGGGAGAGAATTAGTTTCTATTGCTGCCATAACAAATTACCCGAAACTGATTGCCTTAAGACAATGTAAATTTACTGCCTCACAGTCTGTGCAGCAGGAGACCAGTAAGTGTCTCACCCAGCTAAAATCAAGGTGCTAGCAAGCTGAGTTCATTTTTCAGAGGCTCTAGGAGATAATTCATTTCCCGCTCACTTAGGCTGCTTGCACAATTCAGCTCCTTGTAGCTGTAGTTCGGTCCCCATCCTCTTGTGAGGGCCATTCCCAGCTTCTAGAGGTCCCTGCATTCCTTGGCTTGTGGTCCTCTTCCTCCATCTTCAAGCCAGCAATGGTGAGCAGCGTCCTCATGTCACATGTCTCTGACCCTTCCTCTGTAGTCACCTCTCTCTCTCTTGACTCCACCTGGCATAGATTTTCCACTTTGAAGGACTCATCTGGTTAGAGGATTAGAGCCACCCCCCCAGGCAATCCAGGATAATTGCTCCATCTTAAGGTCCATAACCTCAGTCACATTTTCAAAGTCCTCTTTGCCATGCGAGGTAACTTACAGGTTCCAGAGCATAAGGTGTGCACCTCAGCAGGGGCATTATTGCGCCTCCCACAGGTGATTTGATCTCTGTTCTCTGGAGTCTGGGGAACACAGAGATGGAGTCTCACCTAGAAAAGTCCAAAGGGGAGAGGCTGGCTGGAGCTATCTATGATGGACAGCAAAGCAGGAAACTGCACGTCCAGAATAACCAGAGAGGCAACACTCCAGGTAACCTGTGGGCTAAATGGATGCTGCAGAAGATAGTCAGCCTAGAGCCTCCTTGAGAGGAGCGCATTTAAGAACACTGCCCACCAGGGTCCAGGCTGCCTCTGCAGGAAGAGGCTACACAGTACCAACAGCTAGAGTAGGGTGGAGGGCACGTCAAAAGACGGCACCAAGAAAGTGCCTCTCTCATGCCAGGAAAGGCTGCCATCAGAGGTCTCCAACACAGCACCCCCAGAGAACCAACAAACGCACCCTCTTTGATAAATGGTCAGTTTAAAAAATGTCCCTCAACCTCTAGCCCCTCCTTGCGACCTAACCCCTGAGCACACAGCAAGTAGGTACAGGAGCTGGAGAGAAGAAGAAGGAAAAGGCAGACCTTGCCCCCGCCCCCGCTTCAGGTCTCTGGGAGCTCATGGAAGGGGGGAGTCTCTCAATTAGACAGGTGATTAAAGTCATGATTTAGACGGGGCTGGAAAGTTTATCCACCCACAGTTCTCACCTTCCATGTCCAGAAATACGAAAGCCTGAGATACCACCCAGGAGCTTGGAATGGAGTTTATTTGAAGGTTTTATTTGATGACAGTGGTGAAAAAAAAGAATAAAGTGGATTCCTCCCAGCATAGCCCCCAAAGCCAGTACCTTCAATGTGCTGAACACATTTTGCCAGGGGTGGAGGTGGGGGGTGCGATTTAGGATTCTTTAAGAACCTGAATACTACTCAATAGATGTGCGCTTGCCCAACAAAAACTGACACATAAAGAGAACCACCAATCCATCTCTGAGAGGCTAAAGCAGCTTTTGAGGTACGAGATTCTACTCAAAGACTTACCTTTGCAAAGGCACCTCAATGTCCCTGAGTGAGCTCTATACTATGCTTTGTTTTGTTGAATGTCACACTTGAGCCAGGGTTGGACAAGTGAGTCTGGTTTTAAGTGAGGAAAGGAGGGAAAGCATTCCAGGAAGAAAGTATTAGGCATAGAAAGTTCTACAGACTGGATGTTTATGTCCCCCTAAAAATTCATATGTTGAAACCTAATCCCCAATGTGATGGTATCTGCAGGTGGGGCCTTAGGGAGGTGATTAGGCCATAAGGGTGGCGCCCTCAAGAACGAGACTAGTGCTGTCATAAAGAGACCCCAGAGCCCCCTTGCCCCTCCACCATGTAAGGATATGTCTATGAATCAGGACGTTGGCTCTCCCCAGACACCAAAGCTGTGGGATGCCTTGATCCTGGGCTTCCCAGCCTCCAGAAGTGTGAGAAATAAATTTTTGCTGTTGATAAGCCACCCAGTCTGTCGTATTCTGTTTTAACAGCCAGAACAGGCTGCCAGAAGGAAAGCCACAGCATAACAGGTGGGAATGAATAGAGCAATTGCAAGGAAAAAAGACCAAAGGAGCTTGACTAGAGAAAAAGGGACGTGTGTCCAGGAAATAGGAATAGCAAAGTTACCTGAGAAGGGAGAGAAAAAGAAGTCTGGGCTTGTTGCAATGTATAATGGAAAACTATTCGAGTTTCTGAGACTTAAGGATGGGCACATAAGAGTGTTTTGTTTTGTTAATGAAAATAAGGGAAATGGATTAGAAGCTAGGAATAGGGGTGAGAACAGCTGGGGGTCTGTTGCTGAATTCCTATGACGACTCTGCTTTTTGAACATAAGTTGGGAACCGAAGGATGCAACGTCGTCAGCAAAACAGAATATCTAAGTTGAGGATGTCCCAGGAAGTTTTTGGTTATGGTAAGAAGAGGCGTGTGGCAATGAGGAGGTATGATTTCTTAACCTCTCCCTCTTTGTTACAGCATGTTGTAAGATGAGATCTCCCCAACCTTCTGAAAATGGTCAATTTGGGGACAAGCAGGAAATTATTAAGCAACAGTTGCACCAGTGTCAGGTTTCATTCTTTCCCAAAGTTACATGTGAGACTTACTTTTACAAGTAATTCATCTCATGCAACCAAAATGAAATTATTTTTAATATGAATAAACTAGTTGGCTGCCTCCCTAAAGCTAAATTTCTCAGAAACTGCTACTCTCCCTACCTCATTCTTACTGCACAGTTGGGTCTCACAGGTACCAGCCATGCTGACAATATTAATATTTCTCAGGAAGGACAGTGTAATTTCTCTGAGGGAAAATGACCCTCCCCCCGCAACATACACACACTCTGTTTAACCATACAGCTATTGTATAACCTTAGCTCTATCTGTCCTGATTTCCTTATTCAGTTCCAACTACCATTAAGTTCCCCCCACCCCTGTGCCCTGGCACTAGGGCCTCATGAGGTTTAACAATGAATTTGATATAATTTTCTAAGTTTGGAAGCAATAGAAGAAACTACAACTGATAGGACCGGTCATTTTATCATTAAAAATTCAAAACCTGGAGTTCTCTGTCGGCTCTGTGGGTTAAGGATCCAGCGTTATCAGTGCTGTAGCTCTGGTTACTGCTATGGTCCATGTTCGATCCCTGGCTCAGGAACTTCCACGTGCTACAGGCATGGCCAAAAAAAAAAAAAAAAAAAAAAAAATTAAGAATTTGTACTAAACAAACAAACAAAAAATGAGAAACAAATACAAGGGACAAAATAATATTTACAGTAATTAAACAAGCAAAGGATTAGTACCTAAATTTGGTAAGAATACTATTGAGGCTCCCTGGACACAAATGAATATATGACATAATCAAAGAGTTTGCACCCAAAAATAGAAATTATAAATAATAGACACAAATGTGGGAAAATGTTCAATCTCTCTAATAATCAAAAAAAATAATCACTAAAATAACAACAAGGCACCACTTTTTTGGCCTTGGCCATGCCCATGGCATGTTGAAGTTCCCGGGCCAGGAATCAAACTTCAGCCAAAGCAGTGACCGTGCCAAGTCCTTAACCACTAGGCCACCAGGGATCTCCTGATTTCAGCTCAGATTACTCAGATGAGGTTGTGCACTGTAACTGCACAGAATAAAAGGGTATGATAACTGGACAAAACTTTCATTCAAAAAGATACACGCATCCCTATGTTCACCACAGCACTACTCACAATAGCCAAGACATGGAAACAACCTAAATGTCCGTCGACAGATGAATGGATTAAGATGTGATACATATACACAATGGAATACTACTCAGCCATAAAAAAGAACAAAAGAATGCCATTTGCAGCGACATGGATGGAACTAGAGATTCTCATACTAAGTGAAGTAAGTCAGAAAGAGAAAGACAAATAACATATGATGTCACTTTTATCTGGAATCTAATATATAGCACAAATGAACCTATCTACAGAAAAGAAACAAACTCATGGACATGGAGAACAGACTTGTGGTTGCCAAGTGGGAGGGGAATAGAGTGGGATGGACTGGGAGTTTGGGGTTAGTAGATGCAAACATTGCATTCAGAGTGGATAAGCTATGAGATCCTGGTGTATAGCACAGGGCACTATATCCAAACATTTCTGATGGAACATGACGGAGGATAAAGAATGTGAGAAAAAGATTGTATATACATGTGTAACTGGGTCACTTTGCTGTACATCAGAAATTGACAGAATATTGTAAATCAACTATAATAAAAGGTATGATGACAATTTTTTAAAGAGGAGTTAACACAGCAAAGAATTATTAAAATGTTAATGTCCTTTGATACAGAAATCTTATTTCAATGGATTTATTCTAAGAAAATAATGCAAAAGTTTTTCTTAAACTTGCAAAAGACTGGCAATATTATAATATTAAACAAAACAAAAGAAACCTGGGCTGTCCGCCTTATAGTTTGCAAGTGGTGACTAAACAATGTTCCACCTAATTGATAGCATAAAAGAATCCTACAAAAAAAAAAAAAAAGGAAGTAGAAAAACAGATTGACTGCTGGATAGCAGGAATGTGAGTGCATTTTTTTTCTTTTATGTACATTTCCACTGATGTTGCTGCAATAATGTTTCTATAGGTAATTTCTTTCTTAATAAGTTATTATGGTATCTACGATAAAGAACCTTCCCTTCTTTCCTCTCCTTTTGCCCTTTTCTGTAGCATTGGCAACTAAACACATCATTGGCATTCAAGATAGTCATTAAGTAATCCTCAGGTTACATTATAAATGCTTCCTTTCAAAACATGCTAACTGTTAGTTTGGCTTTGAATTTCAGCTTTCCAGACCAGCCAATTCCGAGCTTCCTACACACAAGGGAGATCTTCATGACTTTATTATCTGACAATGTATTTCATTTTGCTCCAGGAACTTATCCCCCTGAAGCAGCCTGTCCCTATTTTACTTCTAAGTACAAGAGAGCCATCTGTAAAAAGTAAGGAGAGGTATTTTTCTTGAATCATTAACACTTTGACAATTAATAATCACTTTTTAGAGTGAAACTGACATTCTGAACTAAGAACTAGGCCCAAAGAACAGCATACAGAGTAAGTTTTTCAGATAGGTCCAGCAATATATAAAGCAGCTTTTAAAAGGCATTGTTTCAAATCAAATCAGATCAAAAGTACGAAAGAATAGTTTGTTTTGTAAATCATGATCTAAAATTAGCTTAGAATTGGCTGGGGGTTTGGGATGGAAATGCTATAAAACTGGGTTGTGATGATCATTGTACAACTGTAAATGTAATAAAATTCATTGAGTAATTTAAAATAAAATGTAATAAAACAAAATAAAATAAAATTAGCTTAGAATTTCTCCAGGAAATGATGCCATTAACCATTGATGAACCATCTTTGGGAGTTCCCATCCTGGCTCAGAGGTTAACAAATCTGACTAGCATCCATGAGGACGCAGGTTTGATCCAGGACCTTGCTCAGTGGGTTAAAGATCTGGCGTTGCTGTGAGCTGTGGCGTAGGTCGCAGATGAGACTTCGACCCTGCATTGCTGTGTCTGTGGCACAGGCCAGCAGCTACAGCTCCAATATGACCCCTATCCTGGGAAACTCCATATACCACGGGTATGGCCCTAAAAAGACAAAATAAAATAAAATAAAATAAAACAAACTGAACCTTCTTTATCCTAGCAGAATATATTCAACCAATCAGGAGAGGTAACATCCTTGGGGGACTCAGCAGAGTTAAAAATATCACTTCAAGTTTCCTTATATATTTAAAATTGAAAAGAAGTAGTAGAGCGGAGGCTATTATATGAGAACACAAAACATTTTGAATTAGATTTTAAATGGTCTAAATAACTTAAAATTACTGTTCTCTTACTTGAATACATTTTTTAAAATTCATGCAAGATGTTACAATTTTAAGATCTATTTAAAGTCCAAAGTGTTATAGTTTCATGTTATATTTCACATAATACATGAAAGTTACCACTAATTTTATCACAGTACTGATATTTTTTCATCAAGGAAATAGTCTCTTGGTTATTAAGAAGCCACATCTGGGAGTTCTCATCATGGTTGAGTGGAAACAAACCTGACTGGCAACCATGAGGACGCGGCTCCGATCCCTGGCCTTGCTCAGCAGGTTAAGGATCTGGCGTTGCTGTGAGCTGTGGTGTAGGTTGAAGATAGGGCTCAGATCTGGCGTCGCTGTGGCTGTGATGTAAGCCAGCAGCTACAGCTCTGATTCAGCCCCCAGCTTGGGAACCTCCATATGCTGCGGGTGTGGCCCCAAAAAGACAAAAAAAAAAAAAAAAAAAAAAAAAGAAGAAGAAGAAGAAGCCGCCACATCCATTTCATGGGTATCATATTTCCATAAGGGAAGTTCCACTTTAGCAATGGTTCACAATTCTTGCTATGTATTAGAATTATATGGGGCTCTTTTAAAAATATAAGGTTTCGCCAAAAATCTACTAATTCAGAAGGAGTGG
Source organism: Sus scrofa (assembly GCF_054392235.1). Taxonomy (NCBI): domain Eukaryota; kingdom Metazoa; phylum Chordata; class Mammalia; order Artiodactyla; family Suidae; genus Sus; species Sus scrofa. The sequence continues at coordinate 92,672,459 of NC_139387.1, read as the reverse complement.
AGTGGAGAACTTGCGTCAGATTTTATAAAAGCTTCCTAAGAGATTCTTAATGCTTATCCATGGTTATGAATCACCACCATAAACTCTTATTTCTATTCTCTCTCCCTACCCCTCACTTTCTCATCCCCCAGTGAGAAATTTATATGGCTTGTTGAGTGTTTAGAGTAAAGCATACATTGATTCATGTTCCTCCACTGAGTGAATTAATGTTTCAAAAGCAGTGTGCCATTTCCTACACAATTAAACATATACTTACCATACGATCCAACAATCACACTCTTGGGAATTTACTCAAGGGAATAAAAACCTAAGTCTACACCAATACCTGCAGACAAATGTTTACAGCAGCTCCATTGGTAATAGCCCAAACCTGGAAACCCAAATGTCTAGCAACTGGCGAACAGATAAACTGTGACACATCCATGCAATGAAATTCAACTCAGTGATACCGACAGAGGCAACAACATGGCTGCTACGTGCTACACAAGTCCATTTATACAACATTCTAGAAGCAAAACTATCAGGGCAGAAATCTGCTCAGGATTGCCAAGGTCTGGAGGTAAGTTTAGAAAGAAGAGGAGACTGACTGCAAAGACATAGGAGGAAACCTCCTGGGGTGATGAAAACGTTCTATACCTTTTTTTTTTTTTTTTTAAGGGCCGCACCCGAGGCATATGGAGGATCCCAGGCCAGGGATCGAATCGGAGCTGTAGCTGCCCGCCTACACCACAGCTGCAGCAAGGTCAGATCCAAGCTGCGTCTGCAACCTACAGCTCAGCTCATGGCAACACTGGATCCTTAACCCAATGAGTGAGACCAGGGATCCAACTGGCATCCTCATAGATGCTAAGCAGGTTCATTTCCACTGAGCCACGACAGGAACTCCAAAAAAGTTCTATATCTTGATTGTGATGGTCATTATATGATTTTATATATTTGTCAAGACTCACCCAACTATACATTGAAAGTGACCGATTTTACCGTATTTAAATTGTATTTCAATTTTTTAACCTTTTAATTGAAGTATAGATAATTTACAGTGTGTTAGTTTCAAGTGTACAGCAAAGTGATTCAGTTTTATATGTAGATAAATATTTTTTTTCAGATTCTTTTCCATTACAGGGTTATTACAAGATATTGAATATAGTTCTATGCTATACAGTAGGTCCTTGCTGTTCCCCCCGCCTTTTTTTTTGCCACACCCATGGCATATGGAAGCTCCCAGGGATCAAATCTGCAACCCGTGCCATAGCAGCTAACTGAGCCACTTCAGTGACACCACCAGGTATTGAACCTGCTGTGCTGCACAAGAGAACTTCTGTTTACCTATTTTGCACATAGCAGTATGTATCTGTTAATCCCAACTCCTAATTTATCTCCCCCCACTACCCACCCCATCCCCTTTGGTAGCCAGAGCTGTTCTTCATAGTGGCTGCAACAGTTTACATTCCTACCAACACTGTAGGAGGGTTCCTTTTTCTCCACATCCTCTCCAGCATTTATTCTTTGCAGACTTTCTGATGATGGCCATTCTGACTGGTGTGAGGTGATACCTCATTGTAGTTTTGATTTGTATTTCTCTAATAATTAGCAATATTGAGCATCCTTTTATGTGCCTGTTGGCCATCTCTATATTTTCTTTGGAACCATTTAGGTCTTTTGTGTATTTCAATTTTTTCTTAAGTTCAATTCCCAGTTATGAATTTCTTCTCTGTCTGCTCTCATACTTGGGATCGCAGAGTATAAGGCATCAATTCTGCGTACACAAGTCACTCTTAACACTCAAGCTTTGGAGTTCCAGCCTCTTGGGATCAGTAGGACTCAGGTTTGATCCCCAGCCTGGCACAGTGGGTTAAGGATCCTTCATTGCTGCAGCTGCAGCTTAGGTAGCAACTGTGGCTCAGACCTGATCCCTGGCCCAGGAACTCCATATGCCATGGGGCAGCCAAAAATGAAAAAAGCACTCAAGCTCTCCCTCAGGCAGGTTAACCCAAGGTCTAGAACTTGAGCCTGAGGAGATCTAACCACATTTTCAAATCCACTTTATAACAAGGCCTATGTCCGTCACCTGAATGACCACTGAATCTACTTCTCAAAATAATTCTAAATTCAGAGGGTAAGAGAAGGTGAAAATAATCATCACTCCAGCTCCCTTCTCCCCAGTATATGGCCATAATGATCACAAACTCTTGTGAGATCAGTACTGTGCTAAATTAGGGCAATCAAAATCAAAATAAGGGTGAAGATGAAGGTAGACAGAAGACCTTAACTTCAGTACTTTTATGAGTCTTGGCCCTTGTAGGCTGCAACACATTACGCTTTGGCTGACATTTATAGACACAAAGCCAGTTTCTCCTGGCATTAATAAGAAGATTTTTCTGGAGTTCCCATTGTAGCACAGCAGAAACGAAGCTGACTAGGAACCATGAGCTTGCAGGTCCGATCCCTGGCCTGGCTTGGTAGGTTAAGGATCTGGCGTTGCCCGTGAGCTGTGGTGTAGGTCACAGACGCAGATCCTGCGTTGTTGTGGCTGTGGCCGTGGCATAGGCCGGCAGCTGTAGTTCCGGTTTGACCCCTACCCTGAGAACCTCCATATGCCATGGGTGCGGGCCTAAAGAGGAAAAAAAAAAAAAAAAAAAGATTTTTCTGACAGACTTAGATCTAAGCACATTAAGGACTGAATCAAACATTAATTTTCTGGGGGAAAAAAAGGTATTTTCATACCATATAAGACATATAAAACTTCATTATACAGGATTATTAGGCTTTGGTTGGTGGAATAATTTTTACTCCCTATAAGATATTTATTAGAAAGGACAGTAGACCAGGAGTTGAAATTACAAAGGACAGGTAAGTACACATAGGCCATGGAGAACTGGCCTTTTAATTAAGGCATCTGAAGTTCCCGTCATGGCGCAGTAGAAACAAATCCAACTAGCCATGAGGTTGTGGGTTCAATCCCTGGCCCCGCTCAGCGGGTTAAGAATCCAGCATTGCCATGTGCTGTGATATAGGTTGCAGACTCGTCTCGGATCTGGTGTTGCTGTGGCTGTGGTGTAGGCCAGCAGCTACAGCTCTGATTAGACCCCTCACCTGGGAACCTCCATATGCCATAGGTGTGGCCTCAAAAAGACAAAAAGACCAAAAAATAATAATAATAATAAGGCATCTGGTATTAAACAGGCAGCAATAATTCAGCAGACCCAGGTTCTATTCCTCTCCATCTTGTTTTGATTTTCAGCAGTTTCTAGAGTCAAGGAAACAACAGAGAACAAACCTCTTGAAATCTGGCTTTGCCGCCATAATTTGTCAATTACATGAGTCCACCATGGCTTTCTTTTTTTATTTTAGAGACTCAAGTTTTGGCTTCAAATTCACGAAAGAGTGAAAAGTGTTTCAAGGGATAAACAAAAAGAATTGGAATACAATGCATGCACCTTGATGGTTCTCAAAAAAACCACCAAAAAAAAAGAAAATATATTTGGAGAAGATGAGGGATACTTGAATATGAACTAAATATCAGAAGATGTTAAATTTGTTCCATTTTTTTGGCGTGATAATGATATTGTGGGCATGTAGGAGACTATTTCAATTTTTATGGGATATTTGCTAAAATATTAGGGGCAAAGTTTCCTGGTTTCCATAATTTGCTTTCAAGTGGTACAGAAAGTTATATACCATATATTTTTTCATACACATATATGCATTCACAAACACAAAAATATTTAAATATATGTATACTTAGATGTATAAATTTCATATACATATGGACAGACAAAGCAAATACAGTTAAATAGTATTGTTGAATGGGTGTATATGAGAATGTATTGTACTTGGGGTTTTTTTTTGGGGGGTGGGCTTTTTTTTTTTTTTTTTTTTTGCTTTTTCGGGCCATACCTGTGGCATGTGGAGGTTCCCAGGTTAGGGGTCGAATCGGAGCTGCAGCTGCCACTGGCCTACACCGCAGACACAGCCAGCATGGGATCTGAGCCTCGTCTGCAACCTACACCACAGATCACGGCAATGCCAGATCCTTAACCCATTGAGCGAGGCCAGGGATAGAACCTGCATCCTCATGGATGCTAGTCAGATTCATTTCCGCTGAGCCATGACGGGAACTCCTGTACCTGTCTTTCAACTTTTCTTTATAGCTAAAAACTTTCATAATAAAAATTTAGAGAAGAAGTATTCATTCTATAGAGGCCATGTCATCTGCTTGGCTTTAGGAAGAAAACTCAATTAAATTATAAATCAAAGGTTAAAAATACTTTAAACACATCAATGTTAATGTACTTAATACTAGTTATCTATACATTTAATGGTTAAGATAGTAAGCCTTCTGTGTATTTTACTGCAATTTTTTTCATTTTAAATTAAATTTTTAAGGCCTCTACCTGGCACTGTCTCTGGGAATCAGTTTTGTTCAGGAAATAGGAGACAAAAGCACAGATTTTAAAAACATGCTTCAGTTTTACCAGTGCAGTGAGAACACAGGAGAAAAAGCAAAAAATGAGAAAATAAAAGAACGCTAGCTGATCAGGTGAGACTCTAGAAGAAAAGAGAATTTCTTGGGAGAAAGAAGAAGGCCCTAGAGAAAAAGCCAAATCAATATAAAAGGAAAATAAGAAATCTTCAAAGCTAGGTTAGAACACTAAAAAGAAAGGACATATGCTATAAAATGAAAAGATGAGTTGATACTAAAAGAGAGAGGATACCTGAGGTGCAAAGAAACCTTATAGAGGAGGGGCCGAGGTTTGAGAGAGAAGCTTGGAATGAATTGTATCCCCCCCAAAGTCATATGTTAGAGTCCTTCTCACAGCCCTCAGAAGGAACCAGCCCTGCTGACAGCTCGATCTGAGACTTCTGGCCTCCAGAACTGAGACAATACATTTCTGTTGTTTTAGGTCATACAGTTTGTAGCAGGTACTTTGTTACAGCAGCTGTAACACATTAATTCACCCCACAAAGGAAGCCCAGGTCAGAACACTTCTCAGAAGCACCCCCATTAAGTCTGTTAAAAGTCCATCAGGAACTGGAGAAACATCCTGAAAACTAGGGGTGCTACATGAGGTCATCACAGAATATGTGGACCAACTGGCGAGGGAAGACAGGCTGTCAGGGCCGAAATACCAAAACTGTATTAAGTTTGACAAGATGACACAGCTATTTCAAGAAGAGACATAGGTATTGCTTACGCCCTAAGGAATCAAGCCTGGGAATTTTCTAAGTGAGGAGTTTACGATGAAAGAGAAAGGGGGGAGAGACATTCTAAGGCGGAGGCAGGCAGGACAATAATACATTGAGCCCAGGCCTAAGCTGATGCTAGTCTGATGGGAGAATATCTCCTGGCTGGAATTACACATTTTAAGAAGCTGAAGGCAGACAAGATGCATGTCAACAATGAATGCTCTAGACAGAGCCAGAACTCCTTGATTCTCTCTCTTGCGTTATGAGGAAAAGCCACAGTGTGAAAATCTAATAGAATAGGTTAGCAAAAGAGATGTCTTGGTGCAGGAGGGGGAGGTAAAGAAATAAAGAAAAAGTAGGCGTTCCCATCGTGGTGCAGTGGAAGCGCATCCGACGAGGAGGAACTGTGAGGTGCAGGTCCAATCCCTGGCCTCCATCAGTGGGTTAAAGATCTGGCACTATTAAGGATCTGGCACTGCTGTGGGCTGTGGTGTGGGTCGCAGGTGCGGCTCGGATCCTGCCTTGCTGCGCCTGTGGCGTAGGCCAGCAGCTACAGCTCCAATTTGACCCTCAGCCCAGGAACCACCATATGCTGCAGGTGTGGCCCTAAAGAGCAAAATAAATTTAAAAAAATATTTTAAAAAATTAAAAAAAGAAAGAGTAAAAAGACACTAGGATCGTTCAGGATTAGCCCTGTTTACGAAGAGAAAGAATGGGACCAACTAAGAAGTTAGGTCTTTATTTTGTTTTGTTTTTTAAACTCAACTGAGACATCCCAGGAAGATTAGGGGAACCATGGAGGAAAATGGACCAGTAGGTCACATCCTATCATTTCAGGCACAGGTGTAGTGAAGGAAATGGTTTTGTTCTTCTGAAGTATCAGAAGTCAAGCCCAGAAGAAAAAGGAAAAAAAGAAAAAAAAAAAAAAAAAAAAAAAGCAGGAAAGGCAAGGTCCAAGATAGAACCCACTGTAAAAAAGTGTTTATTTTCACCCGGGCCCTAGGAACACATCAGAGACAGTAACAACAGTTTTAAGCCAGGGATCGGCTGAAGGAGGCAAAACTCATATGCCTGGGTGAGAAAGTCCACAAACTTTCCTGCAAAGGGCCAGCTTTAATAAGCATTTTTGTCTTTGTAAGCCACACAGTCTCAAGCGCTACTCTTCAACTGGGCCTTGGGGTATGAATGAAGCCACATGCCGTGTAGAAACGAATGGGCATGGCTGTGGTGCAATAAAACTTGATATATGGACATCAAGATTGGTTTTTGTGTAAACAGCGTGTCATGCCATATGTTTCTTTTGATTTTTTTCAGCCATTTAAAATGTAAAAACCATTACATTTATCGGTAAATGTCATAAATGAATGTTTCATATAAATGTAAATATAAACTGATAGTTTACCAATTTTTAAAAAAGGCAATGGAGTGGATTCTGCCCACAGGCTACAGTTTGCAAACACCTAGTCTAGGCAATTCCAAAACAAGAGCCCATGGTAACAGACACTGTAGCAAAGGCCTAGAAATGCCTCTCCCTGGAAAAAGCAGAGGCAACACCCCACAGGGCTCACGCTCAGTTCTCCCCTGGGGTGGCAAAGCTGTAGCCCTCAAAAGACAGATGGGAGTAAGGAGGTTTTGCATAAGCTAAAGGGAAGAGAAGGGCATCACAAATAATCATCTAGGCATGTCACTTGGGTAAATTTCTAAATTTCACAAAAGCTAGTCTCTGAGACAGGAAGTATTATGTATAGAGGAATTTTCCCCAAGATACAGTAAACACAGGGTCTGGTGCCATAATTAATCTCTTGAGAAAGGTTCTCCTGAGTTTCTATTTGTTCATCATGGTCTCCAAGCAACTGGCACAAACTAACTGATATCCTAGTGAGGCTGAGACTTGGCTGACTTTCTCTTTGCACGTGTGTGTTTCCACTGTCTCTCTCCTTCTTTCAGATACCCCTGAATGTCTGGTCAAGAACATACCAAGTTCAGGGTTCCAGGAAGATCATCTTGCTTATAATAACTACTCAAAAGGCAAAGGATGTGACTATGTTTTAAATTTTCTGCTTGATAGCTGTATTTATATGTGACCTATTCAGATTTTAGACTCCTTAAAAGTGGGGCTTTTGAAAGACTGTAGTTTGAGCAATTTCAGTATTCCTGAGAAGGTGTATCAGTCAGCATAAGCTAGGTTATTATGTAGTAACAAACAATTCCAAAACATAATCTTGCCACCAACAGTTTGTTTTTCCATCCGTACCTGTCTATTACAAGTCAACAAGGGGATTCTGCTTATCACAGTAAATCAAGGACCCCGTCCATTGGATATTCCACTTCAAGCTGATATTTCCACAACTGCCAGGGCAGAAGGACTAAGCAGAGTGCACACAGGCTCTTAAAGGTTCCACCAGGAGGTAAAACATTCCATTGGTCAATGTGAGTCATATATTAGGTATAACTTCAAAGCCAGTAGCAATGTGAAATCTATCATGTGCCATGAAAGAACAAAGCAGAAAATATTTAATTCATAGTACTGAAAATTCTCACAGAAAACAACATCCATTCCAAGAGTTCTGCTCTTGGAATGGGATCAGCAGGGACTCTGGAGCCCCAGGATGCAGGTTTGATCCCCAGCCCAGAACAATGGGTTCAGGATCCAGTGTTGCCACAGCTGCGATGCAGGTCACAACTGCAGCTCAGATCTGATCCCTGGCCTAGGAACTCCATATGCCGAGGGAAGGCCCAAAAATAAAACAAAACGAAAAACAATATCCATTCTAACAGAAGAAAACCAGAGCTGCCAATGGTAAGGAACTCGATTCTATCCGGGGTCTGAGGAAGACCCCTCTGAGATTTAGCAGAATGGCAAATTAGTAAGAGCTCTAACTGCTTTGCACTTAAATTTATATAAAGGAAAAGAAAATTTCGTTCTTAGACTTTCAATTGGGGGGATGTTTTTAAATTGCTGGTATGATATTCTTTGAAGATTTTTAGTTGTCATCTGGGCTCACAACCTCATTTCTGATATACCATATTAGCTAACATAGCTGAGCAGAAACTGAAATGAGAAATAGAATGGGGACTTACTTTCAGCCAAGAATGCAGACCAATCTTGCTTATGATTTAATGCTTGTTCCTCTTCTGTCCCATTTCAGAGCCTTCTGGTAACAGAAGACACACCTCCTACTTTGAGTCACAGGCGGACACACAGAGGAGCTGTGGTTGGTGTTAGGAGTGTGGTTTTGAGCAATAAGGAAGAAGGAAATCACCACACCGCACGTGGAAATTCCTAAGAATTAATACAAGAGCGAAAAGCTGGGGACTCTCAGGGAAGTACATTAGTCCCTTGGATGAGTGGTCCTGAAGTCAAGGTTTAGAGAAACAACATCGGGAACCTGGTTGTTGCCACAATCAGGATGCAATCCCCAACTGAGTTTTACCCACAATAAAGCTGATTTTTTTAAAATCTCCATCTGACTACTACATCTACTTCTCAAATGGTTTAAAATCTGGAACAGGAAAAGGTGTGATTAAAACCAGAACAGAGGAGTTCCCGTCGTGGTGCAGTGGAAACAATCCAACTAGGAATCATGAGGTTGTGGGTTCGATTCCTGGCCTCACTCAGTGGGTTAAGGATCTGGCATTGACGTGAGCTGTGGTGTAGGTCACAGACACGGCTCAGATCTGGCGTTGCTGTGGCTGCGGTGAAGGCCAGAGGCTACAGCTCCAATTCAACCCCTAGCCTGGGAACCTTCATATGTCTTGGGTGCAACCCTAAAAAGACAAAAGACAATAAAATAAAATAAAATAAAAACAGAAAACCTTCAAGCAGAACACTTCTTTCAAATATAATCTTAGAACCTGAAAATACAAACAGAGTAAAATTGGAATAATTTTAGTGAAAGGGGAGAAAAGAGAGTTAGCGTGCTCCTCATCCCCTATGGAGCCTATGGGTGCTCCTTAGAGCACAGCTTGAAAATCACTGCCTTAAAAGAATTAGAAATGCCAGTGGGCCATTTAATGCATATGGTAATCTGGCCACTTTTAAGGTGGTGAGGCCACCACAAGAGCCTAATCCCGACATCATCCCATACAAAACATTCCTGTGCATCTACAAGCATCTATAAGGAGTCTTTTCCTCATTGATTATACTGGGTACTCTTTTTTTGTTTGTAAGATTTTTTATTTATTCAATTACACTTGATTTATAGTTGATTGCCCAGTTGTCCAGTCGATTTCTGCTATACAGCAAAGTAACCCAGTCATTCGTCTGTATATATACTAGGTACTCTTGAAGTTTAACATATGTAAGAATCACCTGGGATTCGTATCTGCAATACAGATTCCTGGGCTCCACTCACAAAGATAACATTCACTGATTCTGGGGAGGATCTTAAGAAACAGGTTAAACCTGGGTCAGGTGTCCTGAAGACTACACTTTCAGACACACTAGACTCAAGTGCAGAGAATGTGAAAAGAAAAACTAATGAATATATTTAAAACATCCACTGGGCCTAGATGACAAAAAGTGCCTTGAATGCCAAGTGAAGACATTTGGACCACAGGGAGCCATTTAAGCTATTTGAACAGCAGAGGGACATGATTAGAGGTGAATTTTTAGAGAGAGAATCTGAAAGCCGGATGTGAAATAAGCAAAATAAGGGAAAATAACTTGAGAGGTTATTACAAGAGTCTAAGAAAGTGATCTGGAGTTTTTGGATTTGAACGGTGACATTGAGAATGGAGAAAATGACATAGGTAACAGCTTATGTTACGGACTGAAGTTTGTGTCCCCTGCAAAATTCACATACTGAAGCCCTAACCTGCATTGTGATGGTATGTAGAGATAGGACTTCTGCAAGATAAGTAGGGTTAAATGAGGTCACCAGAGTGGGACACTCTTGATGGGATTAGTGTCATTATAAGAAGTGACACCAGAGAGCTTTCGTGCTCTCTCTATACCATGTAAGGACACAGCAAGAAGACGGCCATCTGCCAGCCAGGAAGAGAGCTGTCGTCAGGACCTGATGATGATGGCACCTTGATCTTGGATTTCCTGGCCTCCACGTTTCTGTTATTTAAGCAATCCAGTCTATGGTATTTTGTTTTGGAAACCTGTGATGACTGACAGTCTGCAAAGACAGAATCAATACAGTTTGGCAGGTAGGAACTGAAAAACAAAAGGAAAATAGGTTCCTCTAGGAGATCAGGGTTTCCCATTTAACTAAAAGGCAAGACGGTTGTTCCTTTAACAAAAGGGAAGAGAATGGACTGGCAATGCCACAGGCCCTGCCGAAGTGGTAATGGGTCAGTCCTCAGGGACCACATAATCCCTCCAACCATAATCAGATGGTGTGGTGTCAACATTCAACAACAAGGCAGCCAATCTGCAGGTTGACCAAGGATGTATGAGCTGCCCTGGCTCAAAGCCCTGAGCACAGCTGGTCAGGTTACTTGTCTCAGGAATCTGGGGAGAACACAACACACACACAGGCACAAGGAAATAAGACTATTAAATGCAGGTGACCCTGAAAGGGTGCTAAGGAGAGTCATGAACTTGAAAAGAACCACAAAGCATTAGTAAAATAAAGAAGCAAAAACAGTAAGAGGGAAAAACCTAATCCAGCAGTTAGGTCAGAAGGAAGCAAGACATGCAGAAAGTGAGTCCCATTAATAGTGAAGCACTCAAGTAGAAAACTACCAAGAGCTGTAGCTGAGGTCCCTTCACTGGGCATTTGGGGATCCTGTGGTCACTTGCAACACAGTAAGCGCTCAAGAAACTTTGAGAGTTGAAAACAAAGGTCATTCGAGTCTTGTCCCATCTTCCAGTCCCTGCCCTTCTTGAAGCTGTGATGTTTCTTTTCTCCAGGTTTCCACATGCTCAGAACCTGCTCCTCATCGTTTGGCGACCTGAATGAGAATTTGCTCACACTGAAGCAGGAGTGTGGCTGAGGCAGGGACATACCGCATCCAGGGTCCTTCCAGGAAATCGACGCATAGAGGACCAAAGTGCTGAGAATCTAGAACTGGAGCTTGGGAGAGAGGTCAAGGCCCGTGTGGATTTGAAGGTCATGCCCATGAAAGCAATACATTAAGACTAACTCAAAGCAGATCACACAGGTGGAGAAAAGAGACCAGCGTAAGCCCTGAGGGAATCCTTCTAAAGGGGAGAAGAGACGGGGAGACAGAAGCCATCTTTTGGAAGGTCCTAGCCTATGCTGCACCAAGATCATATACGATCCTTTGCACTGACCATTCAAACAGGGCTGCTTTTATCTTAAACAAAGCACCGTTTAGTAGGAGACCTCCTTCCCTGGCTTCATATTTTCATGTAGGGGGGCCATCGCAAGAGTAACTGTCCTGGCTTCTTGCCCGCCCCCCTACTCACTTCTCCCCAGGAGAAGAGGAATGACTTACCTAATTGATGCAAAGGGAATAGGAACAGCTATAAAGCAGGCTTAAGTGGGATGGACTCTGAGTAAAAGCAATTGGGAATGACATATGAGTGAACCTGTTAGATTCTCAGACTTAAGCCGTGTTCTCTCGTCTCTGCTCTGCAATAATCAACCTAAGGAGATCTATTGGATCCAGGTGCCCATCTCTCAACTGGTCCTAAAATTTGGGCAGGGCAAAGAAAGGCATTTTGTTTTAAATTTCACTCTGTTGCAAACTCATTACTCAGAGAGCAGATGCCGAGACAGAGGTCAGAATGTGGGAAGTTGGTTGGGGAATCAGCATCAGGATCAACACCTGCGGAGTAAGGGAAAGAAGTGGGACTGCAGGAGAAGAGCATAGGCTGCGATGCCTCATGGGGCTGCCAGATTTAGCAAACTAAACATGCTGGGTGCCCAGTTAAATGTGAATTTCAGAGAATCAGCAGAAAGAATTTTAGCAGCAATATGTTCCATGCAATATTTGGGACATGCTGATTCTAAAAAATTATTTGTTGCTTATCTAAAATTCAAATTTACTCAGACATCCTGTATTTATTTTATCTGGCAACCCTAAATCCTCAGCCACCCGGCAGGGAGCTCTGGAGCTGGGAGAGGCCTTTCAACCTGTCCTGATTTGGGCAAGGGTGCTGGATATTACAGGCTAGTCACTGGATGCAGCTGCTCCAGGGAAAAGCCTACAAGCTTGAGCAAAGTGGTTCTCTTCAGCCACGGGCAATTCCTGGAAAGGATTGGCAGCTGGAGAGCGTCAGCCAATGATAAACAGCCAGGAGGCTAAGTCCTTCAGGACTGGAGGCAGGTGGCGGGGAAACTGGGTGGTGCAATAGAGGCTCCATGTCTTGCATCTCTCTCCCCTAAAAACCCTCTAACAATGATTCATTGTTTATTTAACCCCGTCTGTGTTTTCAGCAATATGCTAGGTCCTAGAGGCACTTCTACTCTTGTTGAAAACTATCCTTTGAATGAAAGAGAGAAGCCAATCTAAATATTTGAAAACCAGGCAAATCCAGGCAAATCTGACCCTGAAAGTGGCCCTAAAGTAAATTCCTTGAAGAAATCCGATCCCAAAGATTCTAGGTGGGGAAAGGCTTGATCTTATCAGTGTGTCCATATTCAATCAGAGATAAAAGAAGTCCAACTAAAAGAATCACGGTCTTACTGATAGGACAGCTGTGGATTAAGCATAGGTTCTTTCTTGAAGATAAACCCAGAGGCAAGCTTTGGAGTAACTCAGGTGATGGCCGGTGGAAGCAATCACATGTAAAATCCGTTAAAGAAAAGGTTATTGACTTTAAATAAGTTTGTCTGTTACACATAATTGTATAAAACACTTCACACTGTTAAAAAAAAACCAGCCATCTAATTAAAAGTAATCCAGTTGAAAAACAGGTAAAGATGTAAGCATATAACTTACAGATGGCAAGAATCAAATGTTCCAAACCACTCATATGAATATGAGTAAATATGAATATCGCTCATATGAATAAATTCAGTTAGTAAAATGATATATAAAGTTAATGAAATTAAGTTAATAGATCAAGCTATTAAACTCATGATGTATCAATTTTTGACCATTACTCTGTCAAAAACTGTAAAGAGCCCATGATTTTACCCTACTTTCAAGCTAACAAGTTAGCTTATGACAGCATTATATACACTCTGACAAAAGAATACAAGCTCCCTACCCCCCAAAAAAAATTAGATGTTCTGACCAGCAAATACATGTATAAAATCTGTTTGGTGCTTATGTTCCTAATTTTAAGCAACTGGCATTCTGGTATATGCATCAGTCTCTTAGAAGTTTGGTTAGTGTGAGTCAATTACCACATGTATGATAAGCTGTGGAAGTTGATTAAATGATATAGCAATATCCTCAGACAGGCAAACCTGGAAACAGAGTCAGGACTCAGCATGATTATACAAAGCTACTGTCAACCTGCTGCACGGTCTTTCTCAAAGACATCTATCTCTCCGACCTTTTGCGGGCCCTCATCAAACAAAAACATTTTCAGCTATTCCTCTTTTGAGATTACCTCCTACCCATCTTATTATCATAGTTATTTCCAGTTTATTCGTACCTGTTAAAAAATAGTATCCAAACTTGAACATACTACTTCAGAGGCACTCTGAACAGCACAGACTATATCATCTTCGCTGGACCTATTTTTGTCTGAATATGCCCTAAGTATGAACCAGCTTCTTCCCCAGCTACTATGCTTGCAGAGTCTTCTCAAGCTTGTATTTCACCCTCACTCCCAAGTTGTTTTCACCTGGGAAAGGAAGCGAGTAAAAGCAGATGAGAGTTTTGTGCTGTGGAATCAGACTTCCTAAGTTTGAGTTCTTGTTCTGCCGTGAGCTGACTAGGTTATGTTGGGAAAGTTACTTCATGTGTTTAAATCTTAATTTTCTCACCTGTAAAACAGGAATGATGACAAAAATATCCACTTCAAAGGGTTGTTGTAAGGAGTAAGTAAGTTACTGCAGAAGAAATACTGGTACAATGCAGGCTATTTCCCATGCACTGCATTCCACGTTGCACTGAATAGATCTTATTTAATCCTTACGAGAATGCTATGATGTATATATTATTGCGTCCATTTTACAGATGGGAAATCTGAGGTGCATAGAGTTTAAGTAACTTGCCTGAGGTGAAATATTTGCAGAGTTGCAATAAGATTTTCCTGACTTCAAAGACCATGTTCTTTCTCTTGCACCCTTTAAAGGCATCCTTCCCCTTCCTGTATTTCCACATTTTTTCAAGTCTTCACACGGTATAATAAAGAGGTTATTAAGAGGGCAAGCTCTCCGGGCAGACCGTCTTGTTTGATGAACTGGAGAAAGTTACTTAATCTCTTAATGATCTGTGCCAAGTTACTCAACGTCTCCATGCCTCAGTCTCCCCATCTCTAAAATTCGAATTTTAATAGCAATGCCCACCTCAGAGATTTCAGGGCTGATTAAATGAGATAGCATTTAACACGGTGCCTATCCATTGGCTAGGACATAATAGAGGTTAGTGTTGCTATTCCCACTCCAGGTCAACTTGCTGATCCTAAGTCTGCTTAGGAAACAATTCTAGAGTATTTCCAGGCATCCACATCAAATTCACAAAACTTCTCTAAACTTTCTCAAATACATGTTCCTACGTCCAAGATAAGTCAGACTGTGTCTAGATTCTTTTCCTCACCTGTATGAACTCCAAGATGATAGGACTGAAAAGAGGGAGACAGAGGCCCTCACAACTCATAAAATGCATCGGAAGGCCCAGAAATAACAGAAGGCTGTCTTCAGCTATGACTCATCAAGGGCTATTTGCATCAGTTCCTACTGCTTTACCACAGCTCCCTCTAAATTTATCCCCACAACTCACATGTGGGGGGCACTGATTAGAAAAAGTTATTTTGTACATCCACCCAGCCGCCAGGAGACCCTCACCCCCACACTCAGCAAAACGGGTTCAGATAACGAAGCTTCTGGCATTTCAAGGCAAAGACAAGGACCCCACAATCCCCAGAGAAGGTCTGCGGAATATTGATCACTGTCCCCATTTTACTGCCGAGGAAGATGGGGCTTGTCCAGGCCATTATCTGTATTTTACCCAAGCCACAGATTTGACTAAGGGGTGGAGATGAGAGTTCACTCAGGGTCACTCCAGGTGGAAGGAGCCTGTGGGTTGCAAACAGCAACACCTCCCACACGGGCCCCCCCTCCACATGGCACCCACATGAGTTTTACCGTATCTTCCTACCTCCCACAGGATTGTTAACGTAAGGTTTGTTTCATCAATGCACTTTTTCACTACCTAAATTGATGAGGGAATACCAGTCTAAATAGTAAAGCTATGAAATAACAGGTTTCATACACCATGTATATTTTATTTAAGACATTTTTAAGTGTATTCATTTCCTAGGGCTGCCATAACAAAATACTACAGATGGGGTTAAAACAACAGAAATTTATTCTCTCACTGTGCAGGAGGCCAGGACTTCAAAATAAAGGTGTCAGTAGGGTCGGTTCCTCCTGGAGAAGAAACTATTCCATAGCCCCCTCCTAGTTTCTTGATGTTCCTTGGCTTGTCCATACACTGTTCCAACTTCTGCCTTCATAGTCATGTGACTTTTTTCTCTCTGTACAAGTCTGTCTAATCTCTCTCTCCTTTGTCTTATAAAGGCACTAGTCATGGATTCAGGGCCAACCCTAAGTCTAAGATTATTTCATCTTTGGAGTTCCTGTCGTGTGTAAATCCAATGAGGAACCATGAGGTTGCGTGTTCAATCCCTGGCCTCGCTCAGTGCCATGAGCTGTGGTGTAGCCGGCAGCAACAGCTCTGATTAGCCTGGGAACCTCCATATGCCTCGGGTGCAGCCCTAAAAAGACAAAAGACAAAAAAAAAAAAAGATTATTTCATCTTTGATCCTTAACTAATTACATCTGCAGACTCTACTTCCAAATAAGATCACATTCTGAGGTTCTGTACGAGCTTCCGGAATTTTTAGGAGGACACAGTTCAACCCACTACCAGTGAATAATGACTAAAATGGTTTTGAAAGCTCAGCCATGCATCACCTAAAATCATCTTGCATCCTGCTAGCGGTTTGCAAACCACACTAGGGAGACCTTGGTGTTCAAACATTTAGAGATCCTTGGGCAGCTCCTCTAGTTTTAAAAGCAGCATATTAAGGAGTTCCTGTTGTGACGCAGCGGAAATGACTCCGACTAGTATCCATGAGGATGCGGTTCCATCCCTGGCCTTGCTCAGTGGATTAAGGATCCAGCGCTGCCTCGAGCTGTAGTGTAGGCTGCAGACACGGCTCGTATCCCGTCGCTGTAGCTGTGGTGTAGGCTGGCAGCTGTAGCTCCTATTTGACCTCTAGCCTGGAAACCTCCATATGCCACAGGTGCAGCCCTAAAAAGAGCAAAAAATAAATAAATAGAATAAAAGCAGCAGACTAAGGAGGCTACGCTTCCTTCACTACATTTGAACCAATGAATGTTTTGGTAAATCAAGAAGTTGGTCCCCTAGGTAGAACTGATTCTCTGGTTTTGAGAACTCAGGAAATATTATTAATAATAGATTTTTTCAAGTGCTCTCTCAATAAGGTAGGTGAACACTAGCTTATGGCATGGTTCATTATTTTCTGAAATCTGCAGTTGTGCACGTACAGCTCTCTCTGTGGGTTGTATTTGGGGATTTATTAAGTCTTCTCTCCACAGAGACAACCAAAGGATCTTCAGATAAATTTGCAATTTAAAAGAAGCTATTAGGCAATGGTGGACATCCTGAAATTCCATTTTGAGCATAAAGGCAGGATGCCTGAGAGCACTAAATAGGAACCCAGAGGAAGCCCAAACATTCAGTCTACAAGAGAAGGATGGAAAGGGAAATTCTATTCTCAGCAGTCTTTATGTGACTCACAGGTTAAATAATATTCAGAAGACCTTACTCTTTTAAATGCAAGACTTTAGCTCTCTCTAAAAAAGTATGTATTGGATAGGAGTTCTGGTTGTGGCACCATGGAAACAAATCTGACTAGTATCCGTGAGGACGCGGTTCAATCCCCGGCCTCCCTCAGTGGGGCCGGGATCCAGCGTTGCCGTGAGCTGTGATTTAGGCTGACAGCTGTAGCTCCAATTCCAGCCCCTAGCCTGAGAACATCCATACCATGGTGCAGACCTAAAAAGCAAAAATAAATCAATCAATTTTTAAAAATTAAAGTATGTATTGTATAAAAGAAATTAAAAGATCTCAGGGAAGGAGTTCCCATTGTGGCTCAGCGGAAAGGAACCTGACTAGTAAGGATACTATGGTTTGATCCCTGGCCCTGCTCAGTAAGTTAAAGATCTAGTGTTGCCACAACTGCGGCTTAGGTCACAAGTGCGGCTTAGATCCGATCCCTGGCCTGGGAGCTCCATATGCCACAGGGTGCCCAAAAATGAAAAAAAAGCAAAACAAAACAAGAGAAGAGGGAGCTCCCTTCTGACACAGCAGGTTAAGGAGCCAGCATTGGTTCAGGTCACTGCTGTAGCTCGAGGTCGGTCTCTGGCCCAGGAACTTCCACATGCCCACAGGCATGACCGAAAACAACATGCGAAGAAACTGTCTTAAATAAAAAATTATCAGATGGTGGAGATCAATTACTGTATGGGCTTGATGCAAAATATTATAAAAGATGCATAAGAGCAGATGCTGTACTTGGAAACATCTCAATAAGCCTATTTCCATAAACACATATGGTGTAGGAACTTTCGCATCCATACTACCTTAGTGTTTATACTGAGTTAAATAATTCAAGATGGTGTAACCAGCTTATAGAAATGTGATAAAACACTTTAAATAAACTGAGTTGTTGCCATGACGAATAACCTGAACAAAAGAAACAACCACCACCAAAAAACGAGAGAAGGGGAAGGCCCCCAAATTGAAAGTTTCAGTATTTTTTTTTCTTTGGCAAAAACTCAAAGTACAAGATCTGACTAACCCTACCTTGTGTTTCCACCAACGACCTGTCTTAAAGAAACCACCCACTTTCATGTATGAATGTCTGCTGGCCTTCAAACAGTCTTTGTCACTATCTGACTCAACAGCACTCGACATCATCGCCAACAGAGAGAGCTTCGTAGAACATCCCTGCAGAATTTGCTCAGAGACTGTCCACTCATCTCACAAGAAATGCATTGCCCAAATGAGTAAGAAGGCTTTGGAGGGCCAAAGAAAAGCAACTCCAAATGAAACTGTGTTGCTTTGCCAGAAACACACTTTTTTTTTTTTTTTTTTTTGTCTTTTTGCCTTTCTAGGGCCACACCCACAGCATATGGAGGTTCCCAGGCTAGGGGTCTGATCAGGGCTGTGGCCACTGGCCTACACCACAGCCACAGCAACACCAGATCCGAGCCATGTCTGCAACCTACACCACAGCTCCATGGCAACGCCAGATCCTTAACCCACTGAGCGAGGCCAGGGATTGAACCCACAGCTTCACGATTCCTAGTTGGATTCGTTAACCACTGAGCCACGACAGGAACTCCAGAGAAACATACATTTTTAACAGGAGACAGGTAGCATTCTGATACGATTTTAGAGGGAACGAAATGGGCGTGGGGTAGGGCAGAAGGGCCCACTGGAAGAAAATGTGGAGAATGAGAAAGAAATTGTGGTTTACTCTACCCCTCTTTCAGGAATTCAAAGCAGGTATCAATGTACTAAAAAAAGTATGGAAGGCAGCAGGAAAGAAAACTGTTTAACATATCCTTTCTCAAACACTGACTTAACTACAAATCCCTTTTTTTTTTTTTTGCCATGCCCATGGCATGTGGAAGTTCCCAGGCTAGGGATCAACCTTGAACCACAGCTGTGACCCAAGCCACAGCAGTAACAATGTCAGATCCTTAACCCACCGAGCCACCAGGGAACGCCTGCAAATCCTTTTCTTCATGTTACAACTTTTAATATCCCAAGTCTTCAGGATGTGTTTTGAGGACCGTGGTAGCCTAAGACAGCTCCAAGATGGCCCGCTGATTCTTAGCTCTTAGGAATCCCACCTTTGTCTAGTCCCTTCCCACATTCAATAGAGCTGAGCAATATGTGAAAAATGGTAGAGTGTGACTTTGGGGCTAGCCCATTAGATATGGATTTCACCTTGTCCTCTCCTGATTGCTCACCCTGGGAAAAGCCAACCACCATGTCATGAGGACGCTCAAGCTGCCCGTGGACAAGCCGACGAGGAAAGGAACTGAGCACATGTGAGTGAACTGTCTTGGAAGTGAATCTTCTAGGAAAGCCTTCAGATGACTTCAGCCCCAGTTGAAATCTTTTTTTTTTTTTTTCTCCTTTTAGGGCCACACCGGCAGCATATGGAAGTTTCCTGACTCGGAGTCAAATCAGAGCTGCAGCTGCTGGCCTACACCACAGCAACACAGGATCTGAGCCACATCTGCAACCTACACCATAGCTTGCAGCAATGCTGGATCCTTAACCCATTGGGTGAGGCCAGGGATCGAACCCACATCCTCATGGATACTACGTTGGGTTCTTAACGCACTGAGCCACAATGGGAACTCCTCCAGCAGACATCCTGACTGATCCTCAGAAGGAACCCTGAGCCAGAACTACCCAGCTAAGCCAGCACTGAATTTCAAACCACCAGAGACTATGTGAGATCATAAATATTTATTGTCATTTTAAGTCACTAATTTTGAAGGTAACCAGTTACGCAGGGATAGATAACTATATTAACCTAAAGCATTTGGTATTAATCATTTTAGTTTGTCATTTAACCAAATATGAAACTCTAATGTGAAATATGTTTTTACACCTTTCTGTCTCTCTAGACACAAAGGGATGGACTCATACAAGTGAATCAAGTTCATTCCTTAGGATTATTGTAACTAAAGCTGAACAAAAAGATTTATTCCAGTTCCCATCGTGGCGCAGTGGTTAACGAATCCGACTAGGAACCATGACGTTGCGGGTTCGGTCCCTGCCCTTGCTCAGTGGGTTAACGATCCGGCGTTGCCGTGAGCTGTGGTGTAGGTCGCAGATGCGGCTCGGATCCCGCGTTGCTGTGGCTCTGGCGTAGGCTGGCAGCTACAGCTCCGATTGGACCCCTAGCCTGGGAACCTCCATATGCCGCGGGAGCGGCTCAAGAAATGGCAAAAAGACAAAAAAAAAAAAAAAGATTTATTCCCTGGTGGTGAGGCCAAGAGATATGAGACTCAGGAGCTGCCAGTGGCCATATTTCATGCTGTGTAAAGAAAACTTTCCCAAGAGGAAGAAGTTGACAACACAGAGAGAAGTAAGGCTGAGAGACGAAGAAAAAAATATCTGGTAGGAATCTAAACCCTAGTTCCAGTGGCCCCTGATACCACACCTGCCACTCAGGCTTCTCAATGTGAAACTTCCAACAAGTTCCCCTTTTTGTATAAGTTCGTTTTAAGTTGGGTTTCAAACCCTTGCCTCCAAAAGAATCTTGATTGACACCCCCCACACACATCAGTTCATGCTTCCCCTAGCACAGCACTGGCCACGCTGGGCTGTAACTGCCGTTGCTTATCTACCTCCCCGCCCACAGAGTGGCCTTCGGGTTCACAGCATTCGGCCCTTCTCTGGAAACTGCACTCAGCAGACAGGGCAGGACTCCAACAACCATGTCTATACTTCATCACCTTGGGCCCTGAACCATAGCTGATTCACCTGAGGTGGACTAATCAGATTCTCCCTCTAGGAATGTGAAACTGACGCACACAGAGACTGGACACAGAAACCCCTTGGCACTAACAATAGCAGTCCCAGAGAAGACTGGTAACCTCTAGCTAATAAGGTACCCCAAGGTGCCTTAATCTCAGCTCCTTCTGTGAATTCTCAAAGAACCTGCAAGATTCTTCGAGCAAGCTTCCAGCGTCACTTCTGCTCCTTAAAACCAAAAGAAACTTGACCAATGCATGCTCCCACCGTTGTACTCTCCATGAAAGCAGAAAAGCTCACAAGGTCATCATTGTGTCTCAAGGGCCAGCACAGTCCCTAGCATGGAGTCAGACTCACTAAAGAGTTCACGAATGACTGAAGTTCACTGCACTCAGTTGGAGATACTCTTCTCAGCTAGATGGGAAAATCTCGATTCTTTTACTCCCTTGCCTTCAAGGTCTTGAATTCCTCTGTCCTGACCTTGGTTCCCCCCATGCTCTCAGCTATAGGACCAGTGAGTCCTTCGTAGGCAGCACATCGCATCCCTGATCAAGATACACATGAGAACTAGAAGTCCCAGGCCTCCCACCATCCAAGAAACTGTACCTTTGACCGAACGCCCAGGGTCACGAGTCCTACCATCCTGCTTTCACTGTGTGCCTTGTCGTTGCTGAGCTGGAGCCATGCCGACGGGATGACTTCCTCGGCCAGGGCTGGCTTTCTCCTGACAATGCCATGTTTCCAGGAGGCTCTGACCTTCAAATGTTATTGCTCCTCTGGTCCTTGTTCCCAGCACTGTAGAAGGGGCTTTTTACCATGACCTTATTGCTTAGGGTGAGGAAGAATGAGTTCCAGGATCCACCTTTCCATAAAACCATCCTTCTAAGAACAGACTGTGTAGGAACAGAATGAAAAGAACTGGTAGGGAATGGGACAGAGCATGGGGTTATAAATCAAGTTCAACAATTTCCAGTTGCAGGGAGTTTCTGTTGTGGCTCAATGGTTAACGAACCTAACTAGCATCCATGAGGATAGGGGTTCAATCTCTGGCCTCGCTCAGTGGGTTAAGGATCCGGCGTTGCCATGAGCTGTGGTGTAGGTCGCAGACAGGGCTCAGATCCCGAGTTGCTGTGGCTGTGGTGTAGGCCAGCAGCTACAGTTCCAATTCGACCCCTAGCCTGGGAACCTCCATATGCCACAGGTGCGGCCGTAAAAAGAAAAAATAATAATAATAATGATTATAATAATTTCCAGTTGCAAGGAGAGGAGCTAGGAAATCGTGGCTAGCAGAGACTAAAGGACCAAAGTATATTGGGCAATGGCTGAGTTGATTACCTAAAATTCCCCCATTTTCTTCCTGTTCTAAGAGTCAGAGTTCGCTTTGGGGAATTGCCCCTCCTCTTTGCTTCATCATACGTGGAATTGATACACTTTCTCTCCAAACCTAAACAGCCTGAGCCAATCACCTTTTACCTCAGTGATCTATCATCATGTGGTATTTATCTGGTCGTAGCAACTGCTAAGCACATGACCTAAACTGGATTAATCAGAGTAAAGCCCCGCATCTTTTTTTTTTTCTTTTTGGAGAAGACAGTTTGTCGTTCTCTGACATAGAAGAAGTATTCTGACCCAGGAGCTATTGACAGCTGTCTTGCACCCATGAGGGCAGGAAGACTTTGGGTAAAGTTGGCACTTTGAAAGGTGAACTTGAAAAATGAACTAAGTCCTGGATGACATCATTGAGCTCCTAAATCAAACTAACCCTGAAGGCCATTCTACCACTCAACTTTGCAGTGATATAAGCCAATAAACTCATACACAGGTAAGTTTGAGTTCTGCTTCCTAGTACTTAACACCAAAAAGGTACGAACCAATACACAAGGGCTAACTAGCAGGCACCACACACTAGAACATGCACAGACCCATAAAGATGATTTCCTATAGTCTCTCATCCCTGCCCCACAGTGGTTATAAACCTACTGGTTTTAAAAGGGTGGATGTAGAGCTACTCTCTTAGAGTCATGTTTTGTACAGCCTCTCTTAGAAGAGCTAAAACATGATTCACTCCACTGAATCAACTAAACTTCTTTTTTTTTTTTTTTTTTGGCTGTGCCGGTGACATACAGAAATTCCCAGGCCAGGGATCAAACCCACACCACAGCTGCAACCCAAGCCATGGCAGTGACAACACGAGATCCTTAACCTGCTAAGCCAAGGAATTTCTATACTTCAATTTTTAAAAAAGATATGGTGTGCATATATGTACAATGAAATATCATTCAGCCATAAAAAAGAAGGAACGGAGTTCCTGTCATGGCTCAGTGGTTAATGAACACGATTAGTACCCATAAGGATGCAGTTTCAACCCCTGGCCTCGCTCAGTGGGTTAAGGATCCGGCATTGCCGTGAGCTGTGGTGAAGGTCTCAGATGCGGTTCGTATCTGGTATTGCTGTGGCCATGGAGTAGGCCGGCACCTGCAGCTTTGATTCAGTTCCTAGCCTGGGAACCTCCATATGCCACAGGTGCAGCCCTAAAAAGACAAAAAAGGGAAGAAGAAGAAGAAGCAATTCCTGCCATTTACAATAACAGAGACGGTCCTCGAGGGCATTGTGCTAAGTGAAATAAGTGAGACAGAGAAAGACAAATACTGTATGATCTCTCATGCAGGTGGAATCTAAAAAACAATAGCGAGAAATAAGCAAGCTGGTAGATACAGAAAACAGATCGGTGGTTGCCAGAATCAGGTGGGTGGAGGGTGGAAGAACTGGGTGGAAGGGGTCAGAAGCGACATGCTCCCAGTGATGAAAGGATGAAGTCTTGGGGATGTGATGCACAGCCTGGTGACGGTGGCTAACAAAACTGTACCGCATATTTGAAAGCTGTTAAAGAGAGGAGATCCTAAAAGAGTCATCACAAGAAAAAACAATTTTTTAAACTACCTATGGTACCAGATGTTAACCAGATTTATTGTGGTGATTCTTTCACAATATACACAAATATCAAATCACAATGCTGTATAGCTGAAAATAATATAATGTCAATATACGTTAACTATACCTCAATGAAAAATTATTTTTTTTGTCCTTTTAGGGCTGCGCCAGCAGCATACGGAGGTTCCCAGGCTAGAGGTCAAATCGGAGCTACAGCTGCTGGCCTATGCCACGGCCACAGCAACGAAGGATCTGCGTCCCATCTGCCACCTACACCTCAGCTCAAGGCAGCACCAGATCCTTAACCCAGTGAGCAAAGCCAGGGATCCAACCCAAGTCCTTGTGGATACTAGTGCAAAAATATTTTTATTGAGGAGTTCAAGTCATGGCTCAATGGAAATGAACCTGTACCCATGAGGATGCAGGGTCAATCCCTAGCCTCCCTCAATGGGTCAGGGATCTGGTGTTGCCATGAGCTGTGGTGTAGGTCCCAGACGAAGCTCGGATCCTGTGGTGCTATGGCTGTGGTGTAGACCACAGCTGCAGCTCCAATTTGATCCCCAGCCTGGGAACTTCCCTATGCTTTGGGTGAGGCCCTAAAAAGAAAAAAGAAAAAAATTTTAATTAAAAAATGTTTTAATTTTTCGAAAAAAGCTACCCCAGGAAGTTCCTTGATGGTCTAGTGATTAAGGATTTAGCATTATCACTATGATAGCTTGGATTCTATCTCCGGCCCAGGATCTTCCACAGCAGCACCCCCTAAAATATGTGATCCCACTGCCACAACACAATGGAAAAAGACAGTATGTTTGGCAATTAACAGTACATGGAACCTCAATGAAATTTTCCTTTTAAGGACCTACACTGTAAACAATGGAACTAGGCAGTTGTCTCACTAATTTCTGTTTCCATAATGCCACACACTCCAGTGCATGAGTGTGAAGATGACTGAATTGTTTTACTCTTAGATCATTTATATTATACTATCAAAACTTGAGAGCTCCATACATTCAGCAGACTTATTCAGAACACTTTTTTTATTGAGAAAATAAAAATTGGATTGTGGAGTTCCCCTGGTGGCTCAGCAGAAATAAACCTGACTGGTATCCTTGAGGACACAGGTTCAATCTCTGGCCTTGCTCAGTGGGTTAAGGATCCAGCATTGCCATGAGCTGTGGTGTAGGTCGCAGATGTGACTCAATCCTGCATCCAGGTGGCTGTGGTGTAGGCCAGAGACTGCAGCTCCAATTCAACCCCTAGCCTGGGAATCTCTATATGCCTCGGGTATGCCCCCCGCCGAAAAAAAGACAAAAAAAAAAAATAGATTGTTTTCACATTTTCAAGAATTTGAGGTGGGAAAAATATTAGCAAGTTGCAAGGAAATAACTGTAATGTAATTTCTCACAACTGATTTTTATGATAATGAAAGTGTTTCCATCCTGCTCATTATTGAAACTTAAAAAACAATCCATGGAAGTATAGCACAGGGAACTCTATCTAGTCACTTGTGATGGAACATGATGGAGGATAATGTGAGAAAAAGAATGTGTGTGTGTGTGACTGGGTTACTTTGCTGTATAGTAGAAAATTGACAGAACACTGTAAACCAACTATAATGGAAAAAATAAAAATTAAAAAAAAAAATTCATGGAAGTTCTCATTGTGGCACAGGAGGAAAGAATCCGATTAGCATCCATGAGGATGCAGATCTGATCCCTGGCCTGGCTCAGTGGGTTAAGGATCCAGCGTTGCTATGAACTATGGTGTGGAAAATGGAGCTCAGATCCCGCGTTGCTGTAGCTGTGGTGTTAGGTCGGCAGTAGGCCAGCAGCTACAGCTTTGATTCGGTCCCTAGCCTGGGAACTTCCATATGCCCTGGGTGCAGCCCTAAAAAGCAAAAAAAAAAAAAAAAAAAAAAAAAAAGGAGTTCCCGTCGTGGAGCAGTGGTTAACGAATCCGACTAGGAACCATGAGGTTGCGGGTTCGGTCCCTGCCCTTGCTCAGTGGGTTAATGATCCGGCGTTGCCATGAGCTGTGGTGTAGGCTGCAGACGCGGCTCGGATCCTGCGTTGCTGTGGCTCTGGCGTAGGCCGGTGGCTACAGCTCCAACTCAACCCCTAGCCTGGGAACCTCCATATGCCGCGGGAGCGGCCCAAGAAATAGCAACAACAACAACAACAGACAAAAAGACAAAAGACCAAAAAAAAAAAAAAAAAAAAAAAAAATTCTATGAACAGAAACCTTTGGAAATAAAAACGCTTATTTAAGTTTTGTTTTGATACACAGTTCCTAAGATCTTAGAAAAAATATATATGTATATTGAATCAACAGGTTACACAAGAAAAACACATCATCTGTTTTTCCTCTCTAAAAGGGTCACTCCTCGATGACTTCCGTGCCTTAAATCCTGGTACTGTACTGATTTCAACAATCTAGCAGCCTCCTCTGACTCTCCCTTTGTTTAGGCTTTCCAAGTTTTACAACTTGGTTTAAAACACCAAATCAAAAGCACACACTCTCCTTTCCCAGACCTCTCCTAATAATCTCATTTCTCTCCAAGGAGACTGGCACTTCCAAGGGAATCTTCGTTTTCCTCTATGCTCAGTCGTCCAGGAATGCAAGCCCTCTGTTACACTTGCTGCTTGACAGGCACGTTGGCCTGGCGGCAAGAACACGCCCTGGGCTGAAGCAACTACCATGCAGCTGCCAAGAAAAACAGCACCCCCATCTCCCTTCCCTCAGGGACTACGTGTGCCTGAAACAGACTTGGAATCTGCAGTAGGATCTAAACTCTAGCCTAGGCACTCCAGGCCAGGCACCTAGGATTCTTCCGACTGAGGAGTGACTCAGGAGTTAAAATCCACCAACCTAACCTAACCTAAAACAGGAGCTGCCTCTGAACCATTCCAGGATTTACTCTTCCTCCAGCGACCTCATTAGCCTCTGCAAAAGTTATCAAAGTTCAAATGGGTTATAACTCTACCCTTTTAAATATACTCCCTAAATAGCCCATTGGCAATGTAAACTAATATTTTACTAGGTGCTATTGCGTTACACTAACTGAAGTTATATCCTGGGATGATTTGATATTTTAAAAACCTCGATTTGCTGGAATATATGGATCAAAAATTTTTAATCCTGTAAGTAAACTACAGTGCTTTATAGTATGGAGCTTAGAAATATAAACAAAAAGAAATGAAAAAAAATTCCCAGGATTTTCTCATCATCCAGATGTACATCATTCTTTTTCCTACGCATATGGAGCAGGATGATACATAAAATATTAATTGCTTTGCTTTCTAAGATCCTGTGTTTGTTGCTCCCTGCCCCCAGCTAGATAGACGGGGACCCATTACTTTAGAGATTTTTAGCAGAAGTCCTAAAGAGAACACACCACATTTTTTTTTAAGACCACAAGCTGCACTGCAGTGTAAAACAGAAAGGATTGGAAAAGATGTGCAAATAGCTGAAAACAGTTTTTCCTGGACCCTCCCCCACTCCACCTCCCACTTCCTGACTGGGGAAGAACCTCCGAGTTGGGAAATGTGAGGAGAGTCTAGAGGGTCAAGTGCAGGGCGGGGGCTGGGGGGGCACAGGGCCCTGCAACAGACACTGCTGACTGGGCGCTGGTATCTACCCTCCCCTCTCTTCCTTACCCACAGAACCCAGTTGTGCTTGGGTGCCCTTTTCCTGGCCTTCTTTGCAGCAAAACACAGCCGTGTGACACAATACTAGGCAATCAGATGTGAGCAAAAGTCTGCTAGAGATTTCTAGAAGATAATTCCTTTCCTTGATATAGATGTCATCTTTTCCTTCTTTCTTCCTTGAATGCCTAACTGATACCTAGTGTGAAACAGCCAGTTTGTAACCATGAGGCAACAAGCTGACAGACCAAGTTAGGTTAGCAAACAAAAAGATAAAAGCCCTAGACGTACACTGTCCAAGCGGCCACTCATTGCATGAGGCTACTGAGCAGCTGAAATGCTGCCAGTTCAGTTGTGGCACAATGGAAACGAATCCAACTAGGAACCAGGAGGTTTCAGGTTCAATTCCTGGCCTCGCTCAGTGGGTTAAGGATCCAGGGTTGCCGTGAGCTGCGGTGTAGATAGCAGACGTGGCTTGGATCTGGCGTTGCTGTGGCTGTGGTGTAGGCCAGCAGCAACAGCTCCGATTGGACTCCCAGCCTGGGAACCTCCATATGCCACAGGTGCGGCCCTAAAAAGACAAAAAAAAAAAAAAAAGAAAGAAATGCTGCCAGTTCAAATGGAGAGGTACCATAAGTGTAAAACACACAGCGAATTTTAAAGAATTAATACTCGCCAAATGAAAAATACCTCCTTAGTCATTTTTATACTGATTGCATATTGAAATGAAAGTTTGGGGATATATTGGGTTAAATAATATATATTATTTAAATTCAATTTTATCTGCTGTTTCCGCTTTTTTTTAATGTTGCTACTAGAAATTTTGACATTACATACGCAGCTCCCATTATATTTCTGTTGGACAGCGCTGCCCTGGAACATGAAGGAAATCATGGAGTCATTGCTTGTGAGAAAAATGAAGCCTTACTGATTTAAGCTGCCTTTAGTCCAGTTCTCTGTTTTCTTGAAACCATAGCATTTCTGGCAGATATTCCTTAAGGTGGAGTTTCATAATGGGTGGAAATTTTTAAAATCGTTTAAAATTTGGGGAACCAGGAGTAGAGGTCAGTAAGTTGAGTGCAAGCTGGTCAGTACAGAGACGAAGAAGAGAGAAGGGCAGAGGGTCATTCCATATATTAAAAGAGCCTAGTCGGCTCGCTGGATCTCCGTGGCTCCCAGGTTGTCATGTAACAGCACCCAACATCTCCCCAGGGCCCAAATGATGCTCGGAAAGAAGCTGAGAGAAGAAGAGAACAGCCCAGAAGAAAAGATCACCCTTCCGCCCAGACGAGAAACTACTCCAGTGGGTGGATGTGACGTAGATTGACCACACTGGGGACAGCTGAGGATGAGGCCCCCTCTCCAGAGAGACCCAGCATCAGGAAACCAGGTGGAGCCAGGCCAGGGCCTCCGGACTGACGGATGAGCAGAGAGACATCCAAGGCAGGATGTCATGGGCAAGATGAAAAAGCAGGCACCTCCTTCCTGCTAATGCTAAAGTGGCATTTACACAAGCTCCCGGTAAGTCAATTAAACGAGGAAGCCATTGCACTGATGCGCCTCTAAAGTCATGGCAACCGCTGCAAGCAAACCAAAACCTGAGCCTGGAAAGGCCTCAGGGTGACAAAATCAAAACGCTGAGGACAGGCAATCACTCGCAGCCATCCAGGCCTCAAGCTGTAGCCACACGATTTCCTCTCTTTGCTTCCACGCCGTCTCTGTAGGTCTTTCCCCCTTGCCCCTGTCTGCCCGGTGCTCCCAACCACTTCCTGTGTGGCACCGCCTCGTTCCAATCAAGGTTTGCTCAAATAAACTCTGAAACTCTTTCACATGCCTCAGTTTTTCTTTTACCATTCCCCAGGGCTTAGCGTCAACTCCATGAGGGCAAGAGGTATACAGAGAGGAAATAATTCTGAACCTGTCAGAACTGTCCAGGTTGACATGACTGAGAAACTAGTGACGTCCGCTGGGTTCGACTGGAAGCACCGAAGCACCATTTTCTTTTTCTTTTTTTTTTTTTTAGAGGTTTATTTTATTTTATTGTGGTTTTTTTTTTTTTTTTTTTAGGGCCACACCTGCAGCATATGGAGGTTCCCAGGCTATGGGCAGAATCAGAGCTATAGCTGCTGGCCTATGCCATAGCCATGGCAATTCAGGATCCTTAACCCACTGAGCAAGGCCAGGGATCGAACCTATGTCCTTATGGATACTAGTCAGGTTTGTTAACCACTGAGCCACGAAGGGAGCTCCCCGAAGCACCATTTTCTGTATCAGGAAGAACGGGCAGGGAAGGACGCTAGCGGTGGGAATCTGGGGCCAGTAGTCCAAAATCGAGTTTTAGAAAACAATTAAGTCATCTCTGGCACACCCGATTTCTGTGACCTCGATGTATCACACCCATACATGCATGCAGTCACACACATATGCACAAACACAGAGAGTTTTGCATCTTTTTAAACAAAAATGGAACTGTAAGGTACATGCTATTCTGTAATCTGCTTTTCTTGCTTAATAATCTCTCTGAAACATTTTTACAAGGACCAAACTTTCATGGCAGGCTGAAATGTGCTGAATCTCTGGGAGACTGCATTTTCCAAAGAGGCCTCGATAACATCTCCTCTGCCTCACACTCCCCTGAATTGTGACCTGGCCACTCCAGCATCAGGAAGTGGAGCCTAATTCCCCTCCCCTTAAATCCAGGCTGGCTGGTCTTGGTGACTCACTCATACCAGAAGAAGATTGCAAAAGTGATGGTTTTGTGACTTCTGGGACCAGATCAAAAGGCCATGCAACTTCCTCCTGCTACACTTGGATTGTCTGCAGGTTGGATGCTCTGTCTTAGAACCCACTTGCCGTGTTTAACAAGCCAAACCCCCCTGGGGAGGCCTAATGCCAGTGCTCCAGGTGACAATCCCGGGTAGGCTCAGCCTTCATATCATCCCAGCCCAGACACCAGTCATGTAAGTAAAACGTCTCCTTAGTTATTCAAATCTTCCCACCTGAAGCCCAAGACTGTGGATCAGAGGAAAGCTGTCTCCATAGTCCCTTGCTGGATCTTGGCCCACAGAATCTGGGAGCATAGCAAAATTATTGTTATTTTACACCAGCTAGTTTTGTTTTTTGTTTTTGTTTTTTTGCTTTATAGGGCCGTACCCGTGGCATATGGTAGTTCCCAGGCTAGGGGTCAAATCAGAGATGCAGCTGCCGGTCTACACCACAGTCATGGCAATGTGGGATCCTCAACCCACTGAGCCAGGCCAGGGATCGAACCCTGATCCTCATAGATACTAGTCAGATTCATTTCCTCTGAACCACAACAGGAACTTCCAATACCACCTAGCTTGACAAGAGTTTGTTCTGCAGCCATTGAAAACCAGACCAGAGGTCCAACAGTATGCAGGAGGCTATAGACAGAATGTTTGTTCCCCCTCAAAATTCATATGTTAAATCCTAATCCCCAAAGCACTTGTATTAGGAGGTGGGAGGTGATTAGGTCATGAGGGTAGTGCTTTTATAAAAAAAAAAAAAAAAAACCCAGACAGCACACTCATCCCTTCCACCACGTGAAGACACAGGCAGAAGACAGCCGTCTATGAACCAGAAAGAGAGGCCCCTCCAAATACCAAATCTGCCACAATCTTGATCTTAGACTTCTCCAGAACGCTAAGAAATAAATTTCTGTTGCTTCTAAGCCACCCAGTTTATGGTATTCTGTTACCGCACCCCAAAGTAATTCACAGGAAAAACATAAAATGTCGCCAGCCTAAATCTAATTATCAAAGCAAATTCTTTATAAACAGTTAATGAGGCACGTTAAAAGTCAAGCCCCAATTTAATTTTTTAAAAATATTTTGTCACTTTTTCCCATTTTCAATGTACAGCTTCATCATGTAAGGGTTTTTTTTTGTTTTGTTTTGTTTTGTTTTTTTTGGTTTTTTAGAGCTGCACCTACAGCCTATGGAGGTTCCCAGGCTAGGGGTTGAATCGGAACTGCAGCCACTGGCCTACACCACGGACACAGCAACACCAGAACTGAGCCACTTCTGTGATCTACACCACAGCTCACAGCAACGCCAGATCCCTAACCCACTGAGTGAGACCAGGGATTAAACCTGTGTCCTCATGGATACTTGTCAGATTCGTTCCTGCTCAGCCACGACAGGAACGCCCATGTGAGCTTATTATGTGTATTATGTGTCATTTTACTAAGCACCAAAAATACTAAATCCTTCATTTAATTCATAAGAACCCTGCAAAAAGAGTATTTTATTTCCATTTACAGATGACAAATCTGAAGCTCTAAACAGTTGCTCGGGTAATAAATGGCAGAGCAGAGATTTGCATGGCAATGCTCTGACCCCAAAACAATGCACTCTGCCCACTACACCATAAGAGAATTAGCTGTGTAGCACATGCAAAGCTTACGGAGCATAATAAAACTATATTTTTACCATTCAGCTAAAGATAGACAGGGGATTTCGGTGATATCTGGTCACAGAAAGAATTCCACTGTCTCATTCCTAGTTCTCTTTTGTGATGGTATACTCTGGCAATGCATCCACTAAACCTTTATTTCACAGGGATATTTATATAAGTTAATATACTTTGCTCAGCCAAAAATGTTATCAAGTCTGTTTATTTGTCAGTGTATTCATATATGAAAGATCTCTTCCACTGAGAAACACCAAATATAATATCATCAATACCAACATGCAATGAGCTGTTCTTTTTCTATTTTGACTTTTAAGAGGGTATATTTTGACTTATAACTGGCATTCTGTGATTATAACAAATAATAGACAAATAAGGGGTGGGGAGGGGGGGAGATACAGGAAAATCGGGAGAATAACAGCCCTATTTATAGCTTATGATCCTGCAATCCCACTCCTGGGCATAGATCCGGAGAAAACCTAATTTGAAAATATACATGCACCCCAATGTTCATAACAGCACTATTCACAATAGCAAAGACATAGAAGCAACCTGAATATCCATCAACAGATGAATAAAGAAAATGTAACATATACACCTATAATGGAATATTATTCAGTCATAAAAAAGAATAAAATAATGGCATTTGCAGCTACATGGATGGACCTGGAGATTATCATACTAAGTGAAGTTAAGCCAGAGAAAGACAAATGTCATCTGTTATCACTTATATGTGGCATCTGAAAAATATATATAAATAAGTTTATACACAAAATAGAAAAAAAACCACAGACATAAAAAAACAAACTTACGCTTACCAAAGGGGAAAGAAAAAAAATAGGAGTTTGGGATTAACATACATATACTACTACATAGAAAATAGATAATTAACAAGATCTACTGCACAGAGAACTGTACTCGATATTCTGTAATAACCTAAATGAGAAAAAATTTGAAAAAGGATAGATAGATAGATAGATAGGTAGATAATAACTTAATCACTTTGTGGCTCACTTGAAACTAACACATTGTAAATCAACTATACTTCAATTTTTGTAAAAATTTCTTAAAATAATTAAAAAAGAAAGAAAATGGCAAGAATGATAGAGACATTTGTAAACTACCAGGACATTGGTATTAACCCCTCTTAGGTTATCTGCATTTTACATATGAGGAAACAGGAGTGGGTAGCTGACCCAGAGTCAACTTAGGGGAAACTGTAGCTCTTTTTGAACTAAGGTCCATCTGACTCCAAAGCCCATGCTCTTAGCCCTGTCTGTCCTCTTTCCATTAGGTATGTGCCCTCTTCATGGAGTCCCGGCAACCACTGTGCCTTCTTCACACGTTTGACGAATTTATGAGTCTCACTCTCAAAGGTAGAAATCAGAAACTTGCTTTCTCAGCCTCTCTTGCAGCTATACTCTCACTGACATGTGACACAGGCTCTACCAACCAGACACACCCATGCGCAATTCAATTCGCCTCACAATTGGAGGAAACAGGTAGTGGTAGTAGAGCTATTCTTCCGGGAAGAGTGGAAAGGAAGAGCCCGACTTGGGAGGCAGCAGCTGCAGACAATCCAATGGGCGTGGGACTGTCTTCACCGCAGAGACCAGAAGAGGGCGCTCTAAGAGGGTCTTCCCTAGTTGACGCTGTAAAAGTTCTTAGTGCAGCCATCTTGACTTCTGCTTCTGGTCGCCAGGCCACAAAGCCTGACTCTGACCCTCCCAGGGGGTCACTCTCAGTTAGAGCTTAACAAATTATGTTTCTGCTGAAAGTAGCTAGAGTAAGTTCTGCTACATGGGTCTAAAAACCCAAACCGCACAATCCCTCCAGAACTCCGGAACAAGTATTTTGAAAGGAAATACACATACCTGTTCGTTTGGTTTTTCTCAAACTACAATTTTATTATTAATGATTTATTTTTATTTATTTATTTTTGCTATTTCTTGGGCCGCTCCCGCGGCATATGGAGGTTCCCAGGCTAGGGGTTGAATCGGAGCTGTAGCCGCCGGCCTACACCAGAGCCACAGCAACGCGGGATCCGAGCCGCGTCTGCAACCTACACCACAGCTCACGGCAACGCCGGATCTTTAACCCACTGAGCAAGGGCAGGGACCGAACCAGCAATCTCATGGTTCCTAGTCGGATTCGTTAACCACTGCGCCACGACAGGAACTCCAATGATTTATTTTAAATGCACTCAGTTTTTTCTAAGTGGGTGAGTTTTCTAATAATTCATCAAAAGCAGCAGGACTAGATAAAGTCATCAGCTATGTACAAAAGTCTACCGACCTTTTCACAAACTGAGAACCATTTCTTTCAAAGATAGAAACTGAAAAAAATCTTCAAATGTACTATTTTCCCCTTTGGAAGTATTTTCTTTTTTGGATTTTTTGCTATTAATATTAACGTTATATATCTCATTCTAGCTGTGAATTTAATCCAATACATATTCCATTGTCTTAACTTTATTACTAAAGCCAAACTGAAACTTTTGTTAATTCTGGTCAGATATTTCTTTTTTTTTTTTTTTTTTTTTTGCTTTTTAGGGCCATACCCACGACATATGGAGGTTCCCAGGCTAGGGGTCTAATCGGAGCTGTAGCCACCAGCCTACACCACAGCCACAGCAATGCAGGATCCGAGCTGCATCTGCGACTTTACCACAGCTCACGGCAACGCCGGATCCTTAAGCCACTGAGAGAGGCCGGGGATCAAACCTGCAACCTCATGGTTCCTAGTCGGATTGGTTTCCGCTGTGCCACAACGGGAACTCCAGATATTTCATTCCTATAAAATATATTCCTTATCCTCTACCTCTGTTCTACTAATAGACTGATCATTGTACCTTAATGCTGTTACACAGTTGTGAGACATTCAAAACACTTTCAATGGTTTTGCCTGATTGTCAACTAATCCAGTCTTCAATGTTACATGTGATGTGCTTACATCAGAAACATGGCAAACAATGTTGATTGCCTACCTGACAGCCCTTTTTCCTTATTACTTGCCCACAGAGGCCCCAGTTTATGCAGGCATGTGGCAGAAATATGCTCTGAGATGGTGGCCTCTCTTCCCAGCCCAAACAATTGAAAGCTGATGGTTTCCATTCCTTTTTGATGTGAATGATTTAGGGGTGGGCATGCGGTGAGCAGACAAATCTAATCAATTTGATTGATGGGGACAATTTATCTCCTGATAAAAACTTTCTTCTTCCTATTTCAGATGCTTTAATGTATGCATGTGATGTCAGGAGTTGCAGCAGCCATTTTGCGACTGTGAAGGACTTTTTTTTTCCCCCTCCCTGTGTACCTGCCCATGGCAAGCAGAAGTTCCCAGGCTAGGGATCAAACCCAAGCCACAGAACTGACAAAGCTGGATCCTTAACTGCTAGGCCACCAAGGAACTCCAGGACTTTAAAAACAAAAACAAACACACACACACATAAATTCACAAGGTCTGGAGGAACAAAAGAGGATGCAATAACAAGAAATACTGGAAACCAGAAAACAGATGAATGAGGAGTAATCAGTGGCAGACCCAAGAGGGTTGAATTCTAAGCTGGTAATGACAAAAGCTGAGAAATAACTTAAGACATCAGAATCTTCAAAGGTCTCAGGAACTGGTAGTACCAAGGACCTCTAGAGCTGGGGATGGAAGAAGATGATAAAATACGGAGAGAGCAGTTTATCCCCTGGAACAGATTTTTCATCCTATGTGGCTAGACCGATGCCCATTTCCAACACCAGCAAAATACTGATGCTTTATTCACTAGAGAAGGTAAAATAGTGTTCTCTGGACTTGAGGACTGTTTAAACTATGGATACTGTCCTGAAATCAGGTATATGAAGTATGTTCACTTTAGTGAATGATGAGACCTTCAGCTCTCTTTCCTTTTTTGGCTCCCAAAACATTGGCAGCGAGATCTTAATCCTCCAGATAGATCAATGAATTACTCTGCAAGTAATCTAAGTAGTTCAAGAGGCAAAAACTAAAACTACAGCCAAGGGGATGGAGGTTAGTCACTCAGGACACCTACAGTGAGGCTCCTAAAGTGAACAAGTTTGCCCACTCGAAACTGCAAACTGCCTTTTCTCACTCTTACCAGGAGCAGACGACCCAGGATTTCCAATCATCAGAGAAAAGCCCCTAAGCATAGACACTGCGAACCAAACAAACAGGAGAAACAACTCGAAGGAAACAGAAGGGAGAGGAAAACTTCAAAGAGACTCTAATTTTCTCACAGAAAAAAAGAAAATATTTTGTTTTCATAAAACAGGAGCTAAATGCTACTTTAAAAGTATAATCTAAGTATAAGAATGAGCACTTGAAAGTTTTAAAATATGCTAACAAGACAAAGCAGTGGGAAAATATTTAAGTGAAAGAACTAGCCCAAGAAGTCCAACATCCAGATAACAGAAGTTCCAGAAAAATAAAACAGAGAAAATAATCAATTCAGAAAGATGTCCTAGAACCACAGAGCATGAATCACCAGATTGATAGGATTTTCTGGAAGCCATATACCAGGGACAAAAACAGAACCATTCATGACACATCATTATGATTTTTTTTTTTTTTTTTTTTTTTTTTTTTTTGGCTGCACCAGAGGCATACAAAAAAGATCCTGGTCCAGAGACAGAATCCACACCACAGCAGTGACAACACCAAATTCTCAACTGCTAGGCCATCAGGAACTCCGAATCATTGCAGAATTTTAAAATTCCGAGGATCGGGAGTTCCTATTGTGGCTCAGTGAAAACAAATCTGACTAGTAACCATGAGGATGCAGGTTTGATCCCTGGCCTTGCTCAGTGGGTTAAGGATCTGGCATTGCCGTGAGCTGTGGTGTAGGCCCCAAACGTGGCTTAGATCCTGAGTTGCTGTGGCTGTGGCACAGGCCAACGGCTATAGCTCCAATTCAACCCCTAGCCTGGGAACTTCTATATGAAGCAGGTACAGCCCTAAAAACAAAAAAGACAAAAAATTTTTAAATAAAATGCTGAGGATCAAAGAGATGACTCTACCACCCCCCAGAGAAGAAAAGGGGGTCACATATAAAATATCGGACTCCAAACAAACAAACAAAAAAATGTATTTCCCGTCATGGCACAGCTGAAACAAATCCTACTAGGAACCATGAGGTTCTGGGTTTGATCCCTGGCCTTGCTTAGTGGGCTAAGGATCCAGCGTTGCCATGAGCTGTAGTGTAGGTCATAGATGCGGCTCAGATCCTGCATTGCTGTGGCTGTGGTGTAGGCCAGGAGCTGTAGCTCCAATTAGACCCACAGGTGCAGCCCTAAAAAGACAAAAAAGACACACAAAAAAAGAAAAAGAAATGCTGAAGCCAATTTGACTCAGGGAATCTGTCCAGCTTATCGCCTAAGAACCTGTCACAAGGGTTATGCTTGCCACTCAGTTGCCAAAAATATAAATAATATTATCTAAAGATATTTTAGATATATGGTTACCTCTAGAGGAGGATGGAGCATAGGATTAAAGAAAAGCACACAGCGACTTTCAAATTACGGCAAAGTTTCACTTGTTAACCTAGGTAACAAGGACACAAATATCATTTTACCATTTTCTTTTTTTGGCCATGCCCACAGGATGCAGAAGTTCCCAGGCTAAGAATCAAACCTACACGACAGTAGTATCCAGAGCCACAGCAGTGACACCAGATCCTTAACCAGCTGAGCCACCAGGGAACCCCTATTTTACCATTATTCTTAAACTCTACATATATGTTTTATATAAACCTCTGTGAATATTATATTTGACACATGAGTGTGAGTGCCTAGCAAAAGGTACTGTTATTATAAAATGAACAGGTGTATGGAATTCCCAACTAGTATCCATGAGGATGCAGATTCGATCCCAGGCCTTGCTCAGTGGGTTAAGGAGCCAGCATTGCTGCCAGCTATGGTGTAGGTTGCAGCCACATTATTGCTGTGGCTGTGGCATAGGCCAGCAGCTGCAGCTCTGCTTTGACCCTTAGCCTGGGAACTTCCAAATGCTGCAGGTGCATCTGTAAAAAAAAAAAAAAAAAGAACAGGTGCAAAAACATGAAAGATTAAATTTTCATCCTGACTACTTTGCCCTTGAATTCCTTCCCCTAGACCTTACTAGAATGTTAAAAGCACTGGTCATGGGAAATAGAGCCCCTGAAAATCAGGACTCCTTAGAGTTTCCATCATAAGAAAAAAGTGGAATATTTGATAAACAATATTATACTGGATTCATACCTGTGATATTATGATTTATATACTTCTTTTTTTTTTTTTGTCTTTTGTCTTTTTTGTTGTTATTGTTGCTATTTCTTGGGCCGCTCTCGCGGCATATGGAGGTTCCCAGGCCAGGAGTTGAATCAGAGCTGTAGCCACCGGCCTACGCCAGAGCCACAGCAACGCGGGATCCGAGCCGCGTCTGCAACCTACACCACAGCTCACGGCAACGCCGGATCGTTAACCCACTGAGCAAGGGCAGGGACCGAACCTGCAACCTCATGGTTCCTAGTCGGATTCGTTAACCACTGCGCCACGACGGGAACTCCCTATATACTCCTCATATATATTTGATCTTCATCCACAGTTCCTGGATCACAATTCCCAGCTCACAGTTCCCAAAACCTTCAGAATTTCCTGAGCAATAGGAGCAATGAAATATTTTCTCTCTTGTCTTCAGTTCCTAAAAAGCCTTCAGGGAAGGTAACTTCCGGATTCCACCCAAGGGTAGGGGCTGGTTGTCAGGAGAACCAACCATGTGATTAGACTTTCAGTCACATCCCCTGACCTCCAGGGAGGAGATAGAGGCTGGGGGTTAAAACAAGTTGCCAGTGGCCAATGATTTAATCAAGCTGTGCCTGTCTAATGAAGCCTCCACAAAAACTCAAAAAAACAGGGTTAAAAGAGCTTCAGGATTGATGATCACATGGACGACGCATAAAGAGGGCATAGAAGTTACACACCCTTTCCCCACACCTCCACCTTTGTACCTCTTTATCTGGCTGTTGATTTGTATTCTCTCTTTTTTTTTTTTTTCTTTTTTGGCTGAACCGCAGCACATGGAGTTCCCAGGCCAAGGATCAGATCCAAGCCACAGCTATGACCTAAGCTACAGCTGTTGGCAACACCAGACCCCTGACCCACTGTGCGGGGCCAGGAATCGAACCTGCATCCCAGTGCCCCCAAGACACTGCTGATCCCATTGTGCCACAGCAGGAACTCCGATTTGTATTCTTTAATATCCTTTTATGAAATCTTGGTAATTTACTAAGTAAACAGGTTCTCCTAAGTTTTGTAAGCCATTCTAGCAAATTAATTGAGCCCAAGGAGGGGGACATAGGAACCGCGGATTTATAACAGGGTGGTCAGAAGCACAGGTAACAACCTGCGCTTGTGTCTCATGGGACTGAGCGCTTTACCTGTGGAATGTGCTTCTATCTCCAGGTAGATAGTGTGAGAGTTGAGCTGAGTTCTCAGAATTGTGCTGGCATCCAGAATTTCTTGGTGATGTGGGGAAGCATCCACACACACACTAGAATTGGGTCGGGCAACATTTCTGGGATATCTCAAACCATACACCAAAATAAACTCCAAGTGGCTCAAGATTTACATGTAAAAAAATGAAAACCTAAGAGTATGAGAAGAAAATACAAGAGGATTAATTTATAATCTGGGGAAAAGCCTTTGTGAGCATGACATAAAACACAGAAGCTACAAAAGGCAAGCTAAGTATGAACGGTATGAATACATTTTTAAAATTCTGCTCAGAAAAAAAAATCGCCAAAAACAAACTCAAAAGTCATGAAAAACAGGGAACAACTATTTGCATTCCAACAAATAGATAAGAAAGAGACCAATAACCCAATTGAAAATGGGCAAAGGATATGAACAGACAGTTCCCAGGAAAGGAATTCCAAATCGCTTTTAAATATATGAAAATATGCTCAACCTTCTCCGTAATAAGGGAAATGCAAATTACAACTACCAGATTGGCAGACATAAATTTTGCTAACACCATGTGGCTAAAGGTTAGAGAAACAGATGCTCTCACATATTGCTGGTGAGAGTACAAACCGGCTCAATCCCTGGAGAGAACAATTTGACAATATTTATCAAAATGCATGTTTTGGCAGGCACCATTAGTTTATACCCCAAAATCATTCCTCCATATTCCTTGCTAACAGAGTCCAGGTGCTCAGGTGGCAGTGTGCCAAGCTCCAAGCAATAAGTTTATTTATTAATTCATTCATATTTATTAAGCTCTTGCTATGTACGAGGCACTTGCTGTGTACTGGGCTCTGCGGATACAATACTCAATGAAGCGGACCACACTCCAGGCTTCATAATAATCCTGAACCTGATTGAAATTCCAGAGCAAAATGGCAACTGTGGCATTTTGATGTACATTTGAAATAATAGATGACCATAAGATTTTTCCTTCAAACTAGGACTTGGGAGTGCAGGGTGGCAAGCACACCCACGGCATGTGGAAGTTCCCGGGGCGGGGATAAAATTTAACAGCTGGAGCAATGCCAGATCCTTAACCCACTGAGCCAGTTGGGGGAATTTTTCCATACCTCTGCAGCAACCCAGGCCAATGCAGTTGGATCCTTAACCCACTATGCCACACTGGGAACTCCCAAATTGAGACACTTTTGAGAGTGAATAAAGTGCTATTAATAAAATACACTGGGGGAGTTCCCATCGTGGTTCAGCGGAAACAAATCTGACTAGTATCCATGAGGACACAGATTCAATCCCTGGCCTCACTGAGTGGGTTAAGGATCTGGCATTGCTGTGAGCTGTGGTGCAGGCCAGTGGCTATGGCTCGGATCTGACCCCTAGCCTAGGAACCTCCCTGCATAGGCTGTGGGCACAGCCATAAAAAGCAAAAATAAAGTAAAATATACTGGAACAAAGAGGCACAAACTAGGATTGTCACAAGCAAACTAGGAAATACGGTCGCTGCTGATAATCCTGTTGCCACCATCTCAGTTTCTGTTCTAAAATGACTCCACTAGGGAATTATGGAAAAAAGTGAGACCCAAATGAGCTCTGGAGAAGTACGAATGACAAATACATATGAAAAGACACTCAACCTCTTTAATTAGGAGGAAAAGCTGGAAGTCAGCAATAGGACGCTTTGAAAGAACTTGAGGGAGTTCCCGTCGTGGCGCAGTGGTTAACGAATCCGACTAGGAACCATGAGGTTGCAGGTTCGATCCCTGCCCTTGCTCAGTGGGTTAAGGATCCGGCGTTGCCGTGAGCTGTGGTGTAGGTTGCAGATGCGGCTCGGATCCCGAGTTGCTGTGGCTCTGGCGTAGGCCGGTGGCTACAGCTCCGATTAGACCCCTAGCCTGGGAACCTCCATATGCCTCAGGTGCAGCCCTAGAAAAGACAAAAAACATGTATATATATTTCTTATGTAGATTTAATCCCCAGGCCCAACAGAGACTCTAAGAGGGTAGAAACAAAGCTTTGCTTTCCCAACATCTATTCAAGTAAAACTATAAAGCCTGGGACCCCATCAATCCTTAAACAATCCAAAAATATTCTTTGTCTACACTGGTTAGTAGGTTGGTTTTTTAGTGGGAAATGTAATTTTTAAAGA
The DNA here is from genome assembly GCF_054392235.1 of Sus scrofa. Taxonomy (NCBI): domain Eukaryota; kingdom Metazoa; phylum Chordata; class Mammalia; order Artiodactyla; family Suidae; genus Sus; species Sus scrofa. The sequence goes on along the minus strand of NC_139387.1, from coordinate 92,631,024 downwards.
CACATAATTTGGGAGTTCCTGCTGTGGCGCCATGGGTTAAGAACCCACAATGGCTGGGGTAGCTGTGGAGGTGTGGGTCCAACCCGCAGCCCCTGGTACAGTGGGTTGAAGGAGCTGGCATTGCCTTATAGGCCACAGCTGGGACTCAGATTCAGTCCCTGGCCCAGGAACTTCCATACTGCTGCAGGTGTGGCCATTAAAAAAAAAAGTAGCTTGACGAAAATACCATATGAAGAAATAAAAACAAAAAGGTCTTTCTGTAACAGCTCACATTATACTGATAAAGCTCAAAGTGGCAGAAATCATTATCACAGCCAAGCTAAAGCCTAGGTACCCAGACCACTTTCATCTAATTTATTTGAAACTAATCCAAAATATTGACTTATGTCTTAATTTAGAACAAAATTTGATTTCCTTAGTTTCAGAACCCAGAAACCGGTGCCAAATGCTTTGAAAATTGACTTTATTATTGGCTTCAAAAAAATATTCAGATACTGACTTTGTTTTTTTAAAAATAAGTTTCCAGACCTATGATTTCAAAGACTAAACCTGCCAAACTTGTTGGCGTGAGATTCCTTCCTCTACGATTCCAGACATTCTCTTGGCAGCATCACCATGTGGGAAAAGCACGGTGTAAAAATGGCCGTTGTCTCTGTGGGTTACTGTCTGGCTATACCTCACTCGGACACCAGAGGGCGCGCAAAGGAACAGCGCTTGTTTTTCTTTCAATCCTGCATCAAAGTCCGTGCACAAAATAACAAAAGACTGGGAACACAAGAGCCGGGAGACAAAGGGACAAGGGAAAAAGGCTGCACGCCCTGTTTTACGGCCGGTGAAGTTTGCTTCCTCATCCACCCACCTCCCCGCCTCAAGGAACTAGATGTAAACAACTTAAGCTGCAAAATAATGAAATCTTGAACTAACAAAGAAAATCAAAGAATAGTCACCCTAGTTCTAGGAAAGACTATCACAGGTGTGCATTTGACCTATCTGCTCTGCTTGATATTAGCAACTTTTCCCAAAAAGTATTCGTTTTTCTGAGTTCATGAATAATACATGCACAGAGTAGAAAATATAGAAAAGCAAAAGATCATCAAATACTCTAACCCAGAGATAATTACTATTAATATTTTCGCATATTTCTTTCCAGCCTTTTTTCAATATCTAGAAATGCATAGAAAAACAGTACTCTATTATTTTGTGCTGGCTCTTCGCATTTACTATATCACTCTATTATTTTGTGCTGGCTCTCTTCCCATCAACTCCATCTTTGCCAATAAATTCCGGTAACGTAACTTTGCTAATCACATGAGTGAATCAGAGGAGAAAAAGAAATTTCAAAAGTGCTACAGATAGCTTTTTCCCCAAGTTAAGAACTCGAAGGCCAAATGCCGAGTCGCACATTTGGAGGAGGAATTTTTCTTTAGCGTTTAGAAAAGGAAGCAGGTAAAGAGCAAAGAAAGGAGAAACTATTTCATTCACACCCCAAATAAGGCGCATGAACCTGTCCTTCTTGGCTGCCTGAGGATGACTCCAAGAGGCCAGGAGGGAAAGTAAATCACTAAGACCGCTTGGTGCTGCCAGTGCGGCCAGCTCATGCCTTAAGGTCAAAGAGATCAATCCGCACAGCTACTGATGCTGGCGGGTCTGCAGGTGGCCAGCAAAACCAAGAAAAAAGTCAGGAACAGCAAGGTCAGTGACCTTGAGGCTTGGGGCTGGCACCAGCAGGTGGTTTCCTCAGAAATCGGAAAGGAAGCTAGACCTGGCCCCTGGCAGACAGCCACAGGGAAAGTGAGGCCACGACCTGAGGCCCTGGAACACGGCCCCTCGCCCAGCCCGACGGGTAATCGCTCTGTCCGCAGAGTTCTTTGTTTCAGTCGAGCAAAAAAGGGAAGCCTGGCGTTCTCTCTCAGCCCTGGGAATTTAGGAAAGTCACTGAGCTCCCCAAGCCTCAGTCTCATCTGTATAAATGAAAAGGTGGAAGAGAGCTAAGGTTCCTGCTAGCTCTCAAAGCCCGTGAGTTTTCACTGGACCCAACTGTGCACAGCAATGAAAAGTAAAGACATGCCCTGCCCACCACAACCCATGAGCAGCAGCCCCTCTACTTGCTTTTCCCAGATCCCCACATACTCCTTCCCAAGCTCTGTGCCTTGGTGCTGCCCCCTTGCAGAAGTGCGGGAAAGCCTTGCCCCTCCTCTTTCCAAGTTCATCACCCTTTCAAGGCCCAGCTGGGCTTTCTTCAAGCACTTCAGGCCGAGAAAGTTCTTCCTTCTCTGAATTCCACAGGATTTTGTGCATACTTTCATTGCTTTCTACCTGTGTGACCTTAGCCTGCCTGTGCCCCAGTTTCCTCATCTGTAAAAGGGGGAGCATTATTCTATCAAATTCAAAGGATTGTGATGGGATTAATGGTTAACACATGTAAACCACTTAAAGCAGAGCCTACACTTAGTAGGTTCTCCATAAGCCTGGACTATGCCTCCATCATGACACTTAATAAAATAACATTTAATCAATTATATTATAACTATCAGATAAAGGATCCATCTACCCCATGATCTCAAGAGGGGAAGTGAGGAGTTCCGGTTGTGGCTCAGGAGGTTAAGAACCGGACAGGGTTCATGAGAGTGTGGGTTTGATCCCTGGCCTTCCTCAGCGGGTTAAGGATCTTGCCTTGCTGAAAGCTGTGGTGTGTGGGTCACAGATGTGGCTGGGATCTCATGTGGCTGTGGCGTAGGCCAGCAGCCGCTCCAATTCAACCCCTGGCCCAGGAACTTGCACAGGTGCAGCCTAAGAAGAAAAACAGGAGGGGAAGTGAGTTTTACCCATATTTTTCTCTCTAATGCTTAGCTTCAGGCCTGGCAGAAAGAATAAATCAATAAAGGTTTTTTGTTTGTTTGTTTGTGTTTTAATAAGAAGGAAGAGAAGACTGGAAGCTTTTATGTGTTTGTTTCCCTTTTTGCCACACACGCAGTATGTGGGAATTCCTGGGCCAGGGATTGAACCTATGACGCACAGCAGCAACCAGAACCACAGTGGTGAGAACACAGAAACTTCAAATCGCTAGGCTATCAGAGAACGCTCAATGAAAGGTTGATTGAACTAGAGGACACACTTTTGCCTCTTGGTTTTCACTTTGGATTATTGTTTAAATAAATTAGGCTAAGAAATGGTGAAGTATGATTTTTTTTTTCCCCTTAATAATCTAAACATATATACATCCAGGTCTATCTTCCAGGCCCAAATCATAAATACTCACTTGTGAATTTTAATGTTTATAGAGGATTAATTCCCATATTTGCATGGGAAATTTTTAGTTTTAATAGTTATAAATAATGTTTCTGTGAGTGAATGATAATAGAATCCAAAAACTACAATTTAGGCTCTTCTTTAATTATGGGGAGGAAGGAAAGGAAGAAGCAAAGTTGGGTAACAAGCGAGCTCAAGTTTTTGTTCAAAGGTTGGATTGAGGAAGTGAGCATAATAGAGAAAAAGGAGAAGATACACAAGAAACCAGGTCATGCACGCTCTAATAAAAACAAAAGTTACGTAAGAGAATGAAAAGACGAGACACAGCCTGGAAGAACATACATCTCCCAAGATATATATTATATGTGTTGATATGTGTATATATATATATATATATATATATATATATATATATATTACATATGTGTTGATATATCTACCCCAAAATATATCTAATTAAAAGACTATAATCAGAATGTATAAAGAACTCTCTAGCCAAGTCATGGAAGCAACCTAAATGTCCATTGACAGAGGAGTGGATAAAGAAGATGTGGTACATATACATAATGGAATATTACTCAGCCATAAAAAGGAATGAAATAATGGTATTAGCAGCAACATGGATGGACCTAAAAATTATCATGCTTAGTGAAGACGCCAAGGTCACATGCTATCGCTTATATGTGAAATCTTTAAAAAGAATACAATGAACTTTGAAGGACAGATATTGACTCACGGATTTTGAAAAACATGGGTTTTCAAAGGAGACAGGATGGGGGTTGGGGGGATGGTCTGGGGGTTTGGGATGGAAATGCTATAAAACTGGCTTGTGATGATTGTTGTACAACTGTAAATGTAATAAAATTCATTGAGTTAAAAAAAAAAGAACTCTCAAACTCAATAATAAGAAAACAACACAATATTTAAATGGGCAAAAGATTTTGATATTAAATAAATCCATGAATATGCTCAATACCATTAATCATTAGGGAAAGGCATATTAAAACTACAGTGAGGGAGTTCCCACTGCGGCACAGTGCATTAAGAATCCGACCACAGCACCTCCAGCTCCTGTCGCTGCAGAGGGATCCCCAGCTCAACACAGTGGGTTTGCCTTAAAGGATTTGGCCTTGCTTTAAAGGATTCAGCCTCACATAGGTCACAGCTGCAGCTTGGATTCAGTCCCTGGCCTGGGAACTTCTATGTGCCATGAATTCCGCCATTAAAAAAAAAAACCTACAGTGAGATCCCACTGCACACGTACTAGAAAGGCTCAAATAAAAAATACTTACAATACCAAGTGCTAGCAAAGATATGGAACAAGAACTCTCATATCTTGTTAGGAGGAATGCAAAATGTTACAGCCCACTTAGGAAAACAATTTGGCAATTTCTTATGAAGGTAAACAATACACTTATCCTAAGATTCAGCAAACCCGCTCTTAGGTATGAACCCAAGAGAAATGAAGATATATGTCGACACAAAAACCTATACACTAGTGTTTGGAATAGCTATTTTTATGATACTCAAAAACTAGAAAAAATACAAATGTCCATTTACTAGTGAGTAGATAAAAAAGTATCCATACAACACTAAACAGCAATTAAGAAAAACTACTGATACAACAATGGGGATGACTCAAAAACATCACGCCAAGTGAAAGAATCCGTATTCAAAAAGCTACACATTGCACACAGTTCCACGAATAAAACATTCTGGAAATGGAAATCTGAAGAGTGGTGCCTGGGGCTGGAGGCAGAGGATCAACTGCAAAAGGGCGTTAGGGGACGTTATGATAGAAGCGATGGAAATAGTCTAGAGCTTGATTGTGGTTAAAATTCACAGAATGGTATGCTTAAAAAAAGAGTGGATTTTACTGTTTCCAAATTAATTATACCTCAATAAACCTTGAAATAAATAAACAGTAATGAATGAGAGGCCAAAGTTCTTAACAGAGCCTGAAAAGCCCTGCGTTGTCCTATTTCTTCAGCCTTTCAGCCTCATTCCTTCTAGGACGCTCTTCATTGTCCTTGGGTATATTTATAGTGTGTGTGTGTGTGTGTGTGTGTGTGTGTGTATCTCGCCTCCTCTCACATTCCCAACCACTCCTACTCTAGCCTTGAACCACCATCATCTCCCACAGGGATTACTGCAATAGACCTCTTTGCTCTCCCTCCTGCTGCCGTCACCCACTAGAATCTACTCTCAACCTAGAAACCAAAAGCCTTTTAAAACATAAACCACACCATGCCATCTCCCTGTTCAAAACCCTACAGCAGGAGTTCCTGCTGTGGCACAAGGGGATCAGGGGTTTCTCTGCAGCACCAGGACACAGGTTCAATCCTCAGCCAGGCTCAGTGGCTTAAAGGATCCAGCATTGCCAAAGCTGCAGCTGGAACTCTCTATGTCACAGGGCAGCCAAAAACAAACAAAAAAAAACCTATAGCAGCTCCCCATTTCTCTTCAGAATAAAAGCCAAAGTCTGCAATGACCTCTAAGGCCCCACAAGCCTCCCAGACAGTTACATGTCTACATCTCTTAATTCCCTCAAGTCTGTTCGAATGTCACCTTCTTAAAATGAGGCCAACTTTGACCATTCGATTTAACCTGCCATTCTCAAAACCCATTTACCATGGTATTTTTTTTCCAATTTCCACTCTTGTCATCATCTAACATATTTATTTATGATAGCCATTGTTTATGGTCTATCCTTTTTCTGTAAGGATAGATATAAGCTCCACAGGAACGAGATTTACTAATTGAGGAGTTCCGGCTATGAGCCAGCAGTAACGAACCTGACTAGTATCCATGGGGATGCCAGTTCGATCCCTAGCCTCTCTCCAGGGGTTAAGGATCTGGCCTTGCCGGGAGCTGTGGTGTAGGTCGAAGACCCAGCGGGGATCTGGCGTTGCTGTGACTGTGGCATAGGCTGCCAGCTGCAGCTCTGATTCGACCCTGGCCTGGAACTTCCATATGCCACAAATGTGGCCCTAAAAAGCAAAAAAAAAAAAAAAAAAAAAAAAAAAAAATTACTAATTGAAACTTCCTCCTACATCTAAAGCAATGCCTGGCATACTGTGGGCTCAACAGTGAATTAATACCTGCAGTGCCTGAAAAGTAATTATAGATTAGTAAATATTACTACTGGAACAAGTGTGACACATAAAGCGATAAAGCTTTTTCTCTCCATAACTCATATTTATTGGTTAATATACACATATGTGGAACTGTGCAGCAGGGTGAAAACTGCACAAGGTTTGCTGTCAGGTCTTAGGGATTCTTGGCCTCTCACTACTTCCAGCCTGTATGACTACAGAAGATTCCCTTTTAGGGATAAAATACTTGCCCTATCGACCCCACAGGGCTCTTGGGAAGATGAATGTGAATGGTTTGCAAGCTGTGATAAGCTCGACAGTTACTTAGGTAAAGCAAGATTTGAAACTTTGAATAATATCCATCTCCATCACGCTGTTTACCTCCAAAGAAAGTTCTGTGCCCTCTGTACTGCCCATCTCCCAGTGCTGACAGTGAGGAATCTCTGAGCTCCCTTACCCTGTTCAGGTTAATTACTCTCTCTTTTCCTTTCCATTTTAGGAAGATGGACAGCAGGTGTTGAGTTCCCTGTTCCATGATCTGTGCTGACTCAGGCGGCTTCTTCCTGTCCCTGGGGAGGATGAGAGAGCAGTAAGAACACACGTATGGCCACTGACACAGCTTTCCTAGGACTTAGGTGGAGAGGATGGTTTCTCTTCTGAGATTAAACCTCTTTCCCCACAATATGGAACCCTGTGCAACAGCTCAGGAGAGCTGCTTTCCCACTACCCTGCAGCCTCTCCAGCTGAGAGTCCCTCCAATCTTACCCGAAACTTGGACTTGGCAAGAGTTATTAGAGGGTCAGAAGTAGAAGGAGGTTTTGCATGTATTTAAGAGTGAAGGGGGACAAGTGCCAAAACGGGCTTCAGAAATTACATTTTTTTTTTAAAATGTCTGCATTTAGACACAAAACCCCTTCACCAGATGGAAAATACCTTGTAACCTATGATCTATAAAAAATACATTAATCCATAGTGTGCTATAAGGAATGGATTTCTTAAGGCACATACGTTTAAGTGCCATAATTAAAACGTTTAATTGTGTCAGTTTGCGACTTTACAAATTCACTCACTTAGAGATTAATGTCAGAAGTTTGTATGTGAGGCCCTTCTGGGAACAGGCTTGATTCTGTTTATGAAAAGGCTCAGGATAATACAAATTATTATATTAGAGTACTTTCCTAACCCTGTTTAATCAAGGGCACATCCTAGTTTTGAATTATTTAAATGTATTACTATTTAACCATTTAAGTGTTTGTCAATTCCGAGTAAATGGAGATGCCTCAGGAAAAGGACCGAAATACAGGGGGAATTAGCTAATACAATTTCATTTGTCCTGCGTGAGCTTTTGTATCTCAAAAGTTTAAAAATGGTTTGAATAGGCACTGGGCTGTGGGACACTCACGGCCGGGACATCTGGCCACCAGATGACTAAGAAAAGAAAATATAAATTTGTGAAGGTAAAACACTTCTTCAACTCACATACTCTTGGTCATTATTAAAACAAAAATCTCCCGCCAGAAACCTAAATCATCTGGAGAGCATAAAAGTCCCGTCACACCATGTTCAACAGCTCACTATCACTAAAACTGGAAGGGCATTTTGTTTCATTTATTCTAAACCATTTCTTCCTTTCATTGACGAAAAGAGTCCAAGGTGCCCAGAATGGATAACATAAATAGGGACAGTACAAGCGTCACGGTTTTCACACTTGCTGATGGCAGGCAAAAGGTAAGGGACCATTCCTTACCTTGAAGTAGTACTTGAGCAAAACGAAAACAACAGCTCCTCGTTAGTATAGTGGTTAGTATCCCCGCCTGTCACGCGGGAGACCGGGGTTCAATTCCCCGACGGGGAGATGTCAACGCATTTTACTAACCACTACTTATTTCACCTAATTCAATGGCCCTACATTGTTGACAAATACAACATGCTGATATCTTTTGTAGGTGCCTCTTTTCAAAATAGTAAATCTTAAGCTCACCGTGAAATAAAAGCCAATCCTGACTGTAAACGCTTCATACTGTTGACAGAAGATTTTGGGAGGAAGCAAACCCTCGGAGAGCCCAGGACTAGCTTCCAGCCGCCGGCTGCCAATGGCTGGCAAACGCCTGCGCGTGCGCAGTAGCTCCCCGCCAAATTCCAACTGGGGGTCACGAACTCCGCGCAAGGAGTCCGTGGGGGGAGGGGCGAGAGGGGGCGGGATCTCCGCCCCTGAATGGGCGGGTAAGAACGGAAATAGCTGGCTGAAGAAGAGACCGATTTCTTCTGACCCTCGAGACTCGGCGAAACAGGGAAGCTCCATTCTCCTGCCTCTGCGAGTCCCGTCCCAGCCTAGATAGAGGGCTAGCCATCTGACAAATAAAGGAATCAGTCTCCAGCCTAGACCTACCCCGAGTGGAGGGACAAGAAGCAAACGGAAGAAAAGCGAAGCGCGCCATGAAGACGCCATGTTGTCGGAGTCCTAAGAAACTGCGCGGAACCCAGCCCAGCAGGACCTCGTGGCGCAACGGTAGCGCGTCTGACTCCAGATCAGAAGGCTGCGTGTTCGAATCACGTCGGGGTCATGGGTTTTTGTGTTTAGGCTTCACTAGCTTTTTAAAGCCTAGGTGTTTCCCGCCATTTTTTAAAAAGGCCTTTGATTTTAGAATTAAGTCTTCTTTATTTGTTATTCCAGTTATCGATAGTCTTCAAAAACACAGGGATTACTATGTAAAGCAGAGCCTTAAGGCTGGTGTGTTTTTTTTTTCACTGTCTGGGCCTAGGAAGTGAGTTCCCTGTCATTTAAGGTGCATAATGCATAAAGATGTGGGCTATTACTGTTGTGCATTAGTGGGCACGTCAGCCCATGGTAGTCCTTAACAAGAAAAGTACAAATATACACCGTACAAGCTGTTTTTACAAAAACAGTTTGAGACCCATTTGCCTTTTGAAAGCAAGTACAACAGAGTATAATTTCTAACTTTGAATAATATTTTACATGTTTTCCCCCATGTGCCAGGCACTGCGAACCCCTACAACATGTGATTAATATCCCATTCTTACAGATGATATCGTGGCACACAGAAGAATAGTGACTAGTACCCAGGATTCCAAATCAGATGACTTGACTCCAGATCCCACTCTTTACTAAATATTTTACAATTGAGGTGGAAGCAAATTGTTGAAAGAACTTGCTAGAAGCCATTGAAACTAATTGATACACCAGCGTATATTTTCATCAGTTCATGCCAGTAGTAGCAAATCAGGTACCCCTTTCAATTATTAATCTCTCATTGCAGGGCACAGAGCTTACTCATACATCTTTGTAAGCTCCAGGACTCTTAGTACTTAATAGTGCCTTACAGGCATGTGTCAAATATTTGTTGTACAAAAAATTAATGGCAAGACTATAAAAAATTAATAATTTTTTATTTTTTACCGGGTATGTTCTATGGATGTTCCTAAGTTTTTCTGTTCAGTGTTTTGCAAATATCAAATATTAATCTCTTATAATTCAACCTAATGTTGCAATATAGCTGATCATTTTGTTTTCATTTTGTGTAGTTGCTCTTCCCTTTCCTTTTTGGTTGGATTGGGATTAGATAATTTATTTCAACAGATATTTATGTACCACTGACTATGATGAGCCTGATAATGTGCTTAAACACTGAGGAAAAGGATACACTGAATAATATGGGGGTTTTTTGAGCAGCAAGAAACAAATATGTTAAGTAAACAAATACCATAATATGTTGGGATGAGTGCCATTAAGTAGCATGAATAAAGTGGTGTGAGGCTGCTAAAATAGGGACATTAACTCTGCCATGGGTAGTTCCAAAAGGGCTCATAAAGGAAGATATTGAAAAATAATGAGGAGTTCCCGATGTGGCGCAGTGGTTAACGAATCCGACTAGGAACCATGAGGTTGGCGGTTCGATCCCTGGCCTTGCTCAGTGGGTTAACGATCCGGCGTTGCCGTGAGCTGTGGTGTAGGTTGCAGACGCGGCTCGGATCCCATGTTGCTGTGGCTCTGGCATAGACTGGCAGCTACAGCTCCGATTAGACCCCTAGCCTGGGAAACTCCATATGCCGCGGGAGCGGCCCAAGAAACGGCAAAAAGACAAAAAAAAAAAAAAAAAAAAAAAAAATGAAAAATAATGAAAGTTTCTGTGTGCATTAAGGCATTTATTCATCCAGTGGACATATCTGAATGCCTTCTACGAGTCAAGAACTGTCACTTAATATCCCTGGGACTTAACTTCTTCAACTATAAAAGTAAAGTTATATATATATAAGCTTGCTAGGGCTACTGTAGCAAAATACCACAGACCAGGCAGCTTAAACAACAGAGGTTTATTTTCTCACAGTTGTGAAGGCTAGGTATCAAGACCAAGGTGACAGCATGCTTGGCTTCTTCTGAGGCCTGCACTTGGCTCATAAATGGCCACCTTCTTGCTGTGTCCTCACATGGTCTTTCCTCTATATGTGCACATCCCTACTGTCTGTGTGTCCAAGTCTCCTCTTACAAGGACACCTGACAGATTGGATTAGGACTCCATCTAATAGCCTCATTTTAACTTAATCACCTCTTAAAAGGCCTCATCTCTAAATACAGCCACATTTTGAGGTACTTCAATGTATGTCCTTTTTGAGGGGTGGGGGGTGTCACACCCAAAGCACATGGAGGTTCCCAGGACAGGGGTCCAATCGGACCTGTAGCTGAGAGCCTACACCACAGCAACAGCAATGTGGGATCCAAGCTGTGTCTGCGACCTACACCACAGCTCATGGCAACGCTGAATCCTTAACCCCCGAGCAAGGCCAGGAATCAAACCCAAGTCCTCATGGATATTTGTCAGGTGAGGCACAACAGGAACTCCAGGGCTTCCAATACATGATTGTCAGGTGGAGGCGCACAATTCAGCCTGTAACAGAAGTTATATTCTTTTTCCTGAAAACTTTGCATATATAGCATGTATCTATAACAACACTTTCTTGATCTTAGCTTGGACCAAGTGTGTTATCTCATTTTTACAAAATCATACACTTGTGAGGTAGACAGAGCAGTTTGTATTACCTCATTAATCACTTTATTTTGGCAGCCCTAGCAAACTCATACAACATCTTTGGAGAACTACTAGTTCTCCAGTATGGCTGGAGAGGAGGAGGTAAAGCTATAGACATAACAGGAGTCAGATCACTTAGGACCTTGTGTGCCATTCTAACTAGTTTAGATTTCATTCTGAGGGCAATGTGGAGCTTTTATTCAAAAATGTGACAAGGTCAGGTCTGGCTTTATAAAGAATGTGAAAAATGGCCTGGAATTGTTGTTGCTGGACCAGCATCCTGGGAACAAGTTAGAAATGCAACATTTCAGGCTCCACCCCAGACTCAGAAAACTGCAGATTAAGCCAGGCCTTCCAGGTGATTCTGATACAAGCTAAAATTTGAAGACCATTGGCCTACAGAACAAGGCTGGACCGGAGGCCCCACTTCCTCACAGGGTTTGTTTTGTTTTTTGTTTTTTTTAGGGCCACACCTGCAGCACACTGAGGTTCCCAGGCTAGGGGTTGAATAAGAGCTGTAGCCCCTGGCCTACACCACAGCCACAGCAACACCAGATCCAAGCCACGTCTGCAACCTACACCACAGCTCACGCAACGCCAGATCCTTAACCCACTGATGGAGTCCAGGGATCAAACCTGTGTCCTCATGGATACTAGTCAAATTCGTTTCCGCTGAGCAACGATGGGAACTCCCTTCACAAGGTTTTAAGAGACTCAAGGTAAAATACATAGAAGTCTTCAATATTGTAAATATATATATATATATATTGCTATAGCTCTATCACTTCACAGGTTCCAGCTTCTTTCCCAAGCCTGGACATTTATAGTTTTGCAGAATGGCCCGCTTGCTGACTTACTATAACTTTGGAATTTTTTTTGGTTTCTTTGGTTGCATTCCGAATATGAAGTTCCCAGGCCAGGGATCAAACCACAGCAGTGACCCAAGCTGCCAAATCCTTGAAACACTGCACCACAAGAGAACTCCATGTAACTTTGAAATGACCCAAAATCCAACACTTCATTTTAACTTTAACTTCTACAATCATTATGTAGAAATGATATAAGAAAAGAGGCTCTGGAGTAGAGAGATTCATATTTGAATTTCCAAATCCTGACACTTAATAGCTCTATGATTTTTTTCTATTTCACTAAAAATCTTCCAGACTGTCGTTCTTATAAGTGGATTTATCCACTTGTACAGAATGCTCTGAGCATTTATATCACCAGTTTTAATAAGCTAGCTTTCTCTTTTGAATTATCTTCAATTAGTTACCTAAGACTTATGTACTATGGATGAACTGAGTCCTAACCATGAGACCAACAGGGAACTCCTTCCCCCCCCTAATTATTCTGCAGTAGATGAGCTGACAAAGCAGCCTTTGGAAATGAAAACTGAAAGACAGATTCTGAATTCTGATAAGTGATTCCCCAATTTCTCACACTAATTCAAAAAGAAAAGTAGTTATGATTATAAAATCTTATGTGTTGAAATCTGGGAAATATTGTAGAAATCTTGGAAATTATAGAATAACATTAAAAAATAAAAAAAAAAAAACTATCCCTACCACCTAGAGGAAGCTACTACAGACATTTTGTTCTGTATCCATTTAGTCCACTGAAATACACACATATCCGTACATGTATGTTTTTATAGAACTGAGCTCTTACTCTTACATGTTCTCTTTTTTTTGGTATTTTACTTAATCCTGTGTTGTAAATATTCTCAAGTAAATGTCAAGAACATGATTTTTATGACCATGTAGTAGTTATCATCTGCTCTGAGGTGACATCCTTAAATTCACAACCAAGTCCTACGCAAAACAGAAATAATGAAAAACCAAAAATTCAGCTGTACATTAATAACAATAAGAATTCCCAAAAGGGAAATAAAGCCAGCTAACCAAATGTTTTGGAAGAGTTTTCTGACAACGTAATTGCATCCTTTTTTTTTTTTTTTTTTTTAATCTGTAGCTTCACATAGAAATATCTTTCCACTATTTCCCAAAATTTTAGGTATCAGGACCACAACTTTCTTTTTTTGGCTGCTTTGCAGCATATAGAGTTATTGGGCCAAGGATCAGATCTGAGCCAGTTGCCACCTAAGCCACAGCTGAAACACCAGATCCTCTAACATACCAGGCCTGCCTGGGGATCAAACCTACGTCCTGGAGCTGTAGGGACACCAGTAATCCCATTGTGCCACAGCAGGAACTCCAGAACTGTAACATTTTAAAGATTTTTTTGAAGCCTAATACTTGTTTCAACATAAAATACCATTTAAAAAAAAAAATTTTTTTTTTTTTTTAGCTTTTTTAGGGCCACACCCTCGGCATAACGAAATTCCCAGGCTAGGGGTTGAACTGGAGCTGCAGCTGTTGGCCTGTACCACAGTCACAGCAATGCTAAATCTGAGCCACGTCTGCAACCTACACCACAGCACACAGCAATGCAGGATCCTTACTCCCCTGAGCAGGGCCAGGGATCAAACTTGCATCAAGGACACTAGTCGGATTTGTTACTGCTGAGCCACAACGGGAACTCCTAAAATTTTTTATATTAGATAAATGTAACATAAGTATTAAGTCTTTTAATTGAGAAATTTCACAGGAGATGACTACAAGAAGCAAGTCCTTGAGGAGAGAGGGCTGAGATTCTGAGTACAACTGGTGGAATTCACTCTGATAGGACATCTCTGCAACTTAAACAAGAAAGATGCAAGAAAAAATGAGTGCAGATTTGACCATCTGAATTTGAGGCATTTCCCTCAGATGGTTTCTATTTTGTCAAGTTTGAGGCAAGGGCACTAGCTGAAAATGAGGAATTTGAGGAGATACGTGAAGGTATGAATGGTTAATCCAGAGAATGAAAGCTTTGTCAGCCAGTGGTGTTGAGTGCTCCTGTGAGGTCTGAGGTCATGAATTAAAAACAGGTGTTGTATGATTTTTTCGCTAGCAATCTTAGTTAACTGGGTACAAGCAATGAGAAAGCTTGTTCCAGCAAGGGTCAGTTCAGTCAAGATTAAGGTACTTCCTAGCAAGAAGGATAGTTATTGGGGTAAAAGATTTGAAAATGTTTGCAAAAGAGTGATTACAAAGATTGATTGGGGAATCTAAGTTAAGTGAGTTGGAATGAGTATGATAGTGGAAGCAGGATAATGATTTTTTCTTAATTGTTGGAGGTTAATGGATCGGAGGTCAATGAGAATATGATAAATGAGCTGAGGGGTAGAGGCTAGTGATTGACATTTGGGATGCTTGGAGTGAGAGAAGGTAAAAGTTATTGTTGACAAGGTTCAGAGTCTTACCACTGGAGGGGATGAGTGAAATGGAATAGAGGAACAAGCTGTTGGAGATGAAGAGGTCAAGACCGAAGAGGTCCAGTGTTGGTGTTACATGGGTCATCTAGGAGAGTGCTGAACTCCCACAGAATATAAACAAGCTAGTGTGGGGAACAATGGTCTACTTTCTGAGGAAGAGTGGTCAGGGGGTTGATAAATTACAGCAATAAAGATAATAAAGGGTGATCTAGAGTTCCCATTGTGGCTCAGTGGTTAATGAACTCAACTCATATCCATGAGGACTTGGGTTCCATCCCTGGCCTCGCTCAGTGGGTTAAGGATCCATCGTTGCCGTGAGCTGTGGTGTAGGTCATAGCCTCGGCTTGGATCCTGCGTTGCTGTGGCTGTGGCGCAGGCCAGCAGCTACAGCTCTGATTTGATCCCTAGCTTAGGAACTTCCATATGCTGCAAGTGTGGCCCTAAAAGAAGACAAAAATAAAGGGTGATTTAGCCAGATGATATGAACTTCAAATATTTTTGAAGAAGAAGAGGAGAAATAGCTTGGAAGCAGTAATCAGGAACAAAGAGCCACACAAACTCTGCAGCCCAACTTCTTGGGCCTTACGGTACATAGAGTATGAGAAAAAAAGTAACTTCTACTTTGGAGCTCTACAGCAGTTAAAAGCATAATTATCCTCATTATTAAAAATAGCGGTGCTGAGGTATATCTGGAAGGACCTAGGATGATCCCCAGTCTGAATTTGGTAACTCAGGATTTTGTGGATGATGTAGAAAGGCAGTCTCACTGTTCGATAGCTTATGACCCTATCAACCCTGTCTCCTGAGAAACACAGACTCTGCAGGTAACCTACTATTGATAGTGTCCAGGGGTAAGAAAAGGAGAATGAATGAAAGGATGTGCGAAAGATATTTCTGCTCAAGGAACATAAATTTCAGGCATCTAGAATGCAGTTTTTTGTGAATTATATTATTTAACAGGATCTATTTAACTTTCAGAGGATATACAGATGGCCAACACACACATGAAAAGGTGCTCAACTTTACTATTCATCAGGGAAATGCAAATCAAAACTGCAATGAGATACCACCTCATGATCAAAATGGCTGTTATCAAAGACAAGTGTTGGTGAGCATGTGGAGGAAAGGGAAGGAAGCCTTATGCACTATTTGTGAGAATGTAAACTGAAGCAGCCACTATGGAAAATAGTATGGAGGTTCCTCAAACAATTAAAAGTAGAACTAACATATGATCTATCAGTTCCACTTCTAGATATTTATCTCAAGAAAACAAAAACACTAATTTGAGAAGATATATATATATATACCCCTATGTTTATTGCAGCATTATTTACAAAATCCAAGATATGGAAGCAAACTAAGTATCCACCCATAGATGAATAAAGAAAATGTGATACAGACAGATGTGCACGCATGCGCGCGCACACACACGAATATTACGCAGCCATTAAAATAGAATGCAATCTTGCCATTTGCAGCAATGAGGATGGACCTGGGGGCTATTATGCTAAGTGAAAAAAGACAGAAAAAACAAATACTGTATGATTTCACTTACATATGGAATCTAAAAAACAAAACAAATGAATACACAAAAGAGAAACTGACTCTCATATAGACGACTGGCGGTTGCCAGAGGGGAAGTGGATTAAGGGGTACAAATTTACAGCTATAAGATAAGTCATAGGGATGTAACGTACACATAAGGGAATAATCAAAAATATATCAACAACTTTGGAGATCATTTCATAATATATAAAAATAAGGAATCGCTATGTTGTACACTTGAAGCTAACATTGTATGTTAATTATAACCCAATTTTAAAAATAAGAAAAAATATAACAACTTTAAGACTCAACAGGTGATTTTTTTTTTTTTTTTTTTTTTTTTTTTTGCTTGTGGTAAAAAGTAGGATGAACTGCCTGGAAAGTTTCTGGTACAAAGGCCCTATGAAAAAAGCCAGAGTTCCAATTCCAGTGCAGCATCCTCAGATGGCTCTCTCAGGTTGGCTCTGTGACTATAGCACTGTACTCTATTTGCATCAAATTTAAGTAGAAGATTATTTTCAAGTGTCAGTAGATTCATCCTCTGAGGATCCACTTCGGGAACCTAGCTGCCCACGTATCCTCAGATCGCAGGGCAGCTGTTAGAGCCCGGAGACCCTTCTGTGTCCTTCACCCTCTTCAGATCAAATCTAGGCCTGGTAACTCTGACCCTTTTCAGATACTTTTTAAGAGGTAGGTTTTGCTGCTCTATCAGTACAGTCAGGCCAGAGCCAGACTCAGCAAGGTAAAGATTTAACAAGATAACTTGCTAACTCAAATAGGGTAGAATAAACCTATTAACTGTGGCCCTGCAGAGATTATGCTCAGGATTTTGCTGCTCTACGCATTATAATTTGAGACTCTGTCCTAGAGGAGATAACTGAAGTGTGGTAGCCACACTGCAGATTGGGACTATCACACAGACTACATTCTTGTGGTTACCAGTCTCACTGCAAAATCATGGTCCTTTGCCTATCAGCTTCCTTCACTTTCTGAAGATAAAACACTTGCTTCTGTACCCAGTAAAGCTGAGGACAGGGGTTAGGGGTTGAGGTGACTTTTACAAGGCATCCTAAGTAGCTACAAAATAACTTGCTAAAATACAATTTTTAATTTGCATTTCTGAGCTTAATACCATTGCTTAACTATATGCAAATGCTGAGGCTTCTGGAAAAGAGTTAGTAAAATTGCCTCTACGAAAATAAACTACTGTTAAAAGAAAGGTCTCTTCAATTTCAATAAAATAAAATGGCTTAATTCATAGCAAACATTTTTAGTGAAGGCTCTTTAAGTTTACTTGAACTTAACCCTGCAGAAATCAGATTTTTTATTTTTATTTTTTTTTAATTTTAAGCAGGTTGCAAAGAACGATTTGGCGGTCAGAATCTGAGAAATGATTAAGACACTCCAAATCCAGGTCAGCATCTTTCCCTTCTTGGAAGAACGCATCTTGAAATACACATAAATTCGTAAGATATACAATTATTTGTCACTAACGGTGTTTGTTTTCAGGAAGGCTTTTTTTTTTTTTTTTTTTTTGGTAACACATTTCTGAGACCCCCACCAAGTTTTAACTTGGATCAGTAATATGGGTTTGATTAGAGTTTCCGGCTTCCCCTAAGATTAAAAGCTAGAGTGCACCTATCTCAGTTATCCTATGTTGCCCATTAAGGCATTCCTAAATCATTTCGTTTTCTGGTTCAGCATTTGGTTTAAGTCAAGGTAAGATACTTACGGGTGGAGGGAGCCAACCGAGAGACGGCTCTCAACAGAAATGCACTTGAGCCCCCGAAAAACTAACTAAATGAAATAATTTAAAAATGCTCCGACATTCCTTAGGGTAAAAAGCAAGTGCAGTATTTGGCAATACAATTTCGTCACAGATTCAAGGGCGGTTTAAAGTGCCCAGTAGTAGAGGTCTGGCTTTTCTCGAGTTTCGGGAACAAAAGAAGCGTTCGCCAAGCAGAGCCGGGCATCTAACTGACCGCTCTCCCCTTCCCCCAAGTAAATCAAATCGAGTAAGGTTAAGTGTCTGCAAGCACGCCTCGCTTCTTTTCTTTCGCTGCAGGGCTTGCGTTTGGGGGAAGAAAGGCTGCGGCTCTTCTTCGGTGAATCTGTGTCCCGGGATGGAGAAAGGCCCAGCCCGGGGTCCTCGCAGCTGCTGTGAAATTCGGCCCGTGCGCGGGCCAACGACCCCGGCGAGAAAAGCTGCTTCTCCAGCAAGGGGGGGGGAGAGGAAACGGCGCACGAAAAGCAGTACGACCTGACCTGACCCTTATCGCCGTCCTAAGGGGAAGGGTGGAGAAAGGGAAACAAACGGGCCAGACGCCGGGGCTCCCGCCCGAGCGGCTTTTAAACTGCGTTTCTACCACCTCTCTCAGGGCGCCGCGGCTAATGGAACCCGCGCGAGGCGTCGCGCCAATCACCGCCCCGCTTCCTCCGGCCGCGGGCCAATGGCGGCGCGCGTTCTTGGGGCGTGGGCGAAGAGGCTGCTCTCCTCTGGCCGCCGTGTGTGGGCTGGGGTTGGTGCGGGCTCCTGCCTTGGCCGCACTTGGCCGCACTAGTGCTGCAGCGGTTTTTGTGTCCGGCTTGGGATTTGCTTTGTGTGTGCGACTTTCCGCTGTGCTGCGCAGCGCAAGTCTCGGCCGGGAGCCGTGAGATTAGGCGGCAGCTCGACCCCCCCCCCCCCCGGAGCAAAGAGCGAGCGCGCCGGCGTGAGCGGCGGGTGTGAGGGCTGCGGGAAGGGGATTCGCCGCCGAGATGCCGGAGTTCCTGGAAGACCCCTCGGTCCTGACCAAAGAGAAGTTGAAGAGTGAGCTGGTCGCCAACAATGTGACGCTCCCGGCCGGGGAGCAGCGCAAAGACGTGTACGTGCAGCTCTACCTGCAGCACCTTACGGCGCGCAACCGGCCGACGCTCGCCACGGGTGCCAACAGCAAGGGGCCCCCGGACTTCTCCAGCGACGAGGAGCGCGAGCCTACCCCGGTCCTCGGCTCCGGGGCCGCCGCCGCGGGCCGCAGCCGCGCCGCCGTCGGCAGGGTAAGGACGCCCAGCAGGGGCCACAAAGGCAGGCGTTGAGCGGCGGGCGCCTCCCCCTCGCCCCGCGCGCTGGCAGCCCTCTTCCTCGGCGCCCTCTCGGGCCTTGTCGGCATCGGGGCGGTCCACGCGCGCGACCAGAAGGCTGGCCTGTAGGTCTGCGGACGCTGCGCTCGGCCCCTTCGTCGCGGGCTCGTGGGTTCTGATCGGGGAGGGCGCCGGAGAGAGGAGTCCCGAAGTTGGGGCCGGGAGGCTTCGGGAGGTATTGAACTCGGCGTTGGCTCTCGGGTTGGTGCGGGCGATGGGCGCGCGCGGACAGCTCAGTGCTGCTGGACCCCAGGCCCCCGGGAGTGGGTAGTTCGGCGAGGCCTTCTGTGCCCCTTTCGAAAGCCCTAAGAAGGGTGAGCTCGAAACGCCTGTAGGTTACGTTCGAGCGTTTTCCCGCTTTATTAACCGAAAAGGCTAGCAACCGAGTCTCAGAGCGCTCCCTGGAGGGCAATTTGTGGCATACTAATATCTAACCAAATTTTGAAATAAAGACATTCCCGCCCTTTTATGTTTTTGCATATGGAGGGCTTTTTGAACGGTGTATGTTTTTCCTTGGTTGTGTTGCTCTTTTCCAGAAGCAGGCCGTCTTTTGGCGGGGCAGCGTTATTCTAAATCGAATGAGCATTTAAAAATACATGTTTGAGCGGTTATCACAGATGCTCAAATATTTGAAAATTCTGGTTCCTAAGAGCTTGGGGGTTGGGTTTTGTTTTGTTTTTTCCTTTTGGTAAACTTGCATGAAGAAAGGAGAGACTTTGGAATCAGGAAAAATGTTTATTTCGTGACATTCTGCTCTGTCAGTGTTGCAATTTGGAATCCCTAGTCCCGGTTAAATCTCAGATTGGCTCCGGCAAATGCATATTTTGTTTGAGAATAGTTTGGGTTTTTTGTTCTATGGGGTTTTATGTGCTGTTTTGCTAGTATGCATCTGCCTAGTTGTCAGGCCTCAAATCATGATCGAATGTAGTTAAAACTAGTGATGGGTGTAACGTACAGTGCTTTCTAAAACATTGAAAGTGGAGCGTGGAGTTGTTGGTACTGATTATACCAGTATAACTCAGAAGCACTGTTTCTTTCAAATTTAGGTTACTTTTAATTTTAAAAAACGTATCCGATGTGTTTCTTCTATTACCCAGCTGTGAATGAAAAATATAGTAAACGTATGTAGATTTAATTAAAATTGAAAGCCTTATGTCTTAAATCAGTGCCTGGCACATAGTAGTGCCAAATAAATATTTGATAAGTAAAAGATCAGTCGCACCTTATTGTTTCCAGTGTCTTGTTTTTGTGGATTTAAAGAAAGTCACTGTACTCCATGATACATGGAAATTTACTTTTGAAATAAAGCATATCACGTATCTGTTTTTCCCTAACTCCTCAGAAAAAGAAAGTAATATTTAAACTATTAGTAAAAATCTGGTTGCAAATGAAGTATTTTCCATTTAAATCATCACACTTTGAAAAAAATAACATGTCCTTTATAGAACCCTATATTGGTTTTCTGTGGCCATATAAGCGTACATCTTTTATTTAAGCATAGGTTTATGAGATGTTTTGTTGTTGGTTTCTTTTTGGCCATGCCCCCATCATGCGGAAGTTCCCTGGCCAGAGATCCAACCTGTGCCTCCGCAGCAACTACGCCCAATCCTTAATCTGCTTAGCCACCAGGAAACTCCCATGGAATATTTTTTCATTAAAGAAGAAATTGTTTCATTTCAGTCATTGCCATGGTCAGATTCACATGGTGTAGTAGGACAAGAGTATTTGCATGTTCAAATTTTGGTTTTGGTTTTTAGTTTTCTTATTTTTCAGCTTATTTTATGCATCTTGATGATGACCAGTATTTTACAGTGTTGAAATCAAGATTGTCAACACAAAAATAAACATTTACAGTGTTGATGATCTGCCTTTTAGTTCCAAGGTACAAAGCAAGGTGGCTCTTTGAAATCCTGTGGAGCGTAGCATTCTTGAACTATCTGATCTGGTGAATTAATGGATTCTTAACAAGAAATATTTAATGAAGTGGAAGAGTAGAGTAAAGAGTATGTTAGGTGGTCAATGTTAAATCATGAACAGACCACCTTACTTTACAGGAAGGTGTTGAGTGTATAGACTTCTGAATCATTATTTATAGATTTAAATTCCAGGTCTATCCTTTTGACCTTGAACAGTGAACATTGCCTATCAGATGCTCAATTATCCGAAATATGAATAAGTACTTAGAGTGAGTTGTGAAGATGTCTAGTGCTCAGCAGTTGCAGCTCTTACCTGTTAAAACAGGGGATATCTGAACTTTGTTGTCTTTGTTTAATGCCAAAGCGGTACAGTGTTACCTAATGTATTCAGAAATGGATAAGTTTGTGAAAGTGATGTATATCTAAAGTCTGCTTAAATGTTACCGTGTAATTTGATATGCAGACTACCTGAATTAGCTGAACAACTTTGCACTTCAAATTCCTCTTTTATAAAATGGGGATATTAGTATCTATCTTAAAAGGTTTTTAGGAGTCAATAATTAGTATGTATAGGTATTAATATGTACCTGGAACATAACTGGTACAGAAATGGTCAGTAGTCACCCTGCTGTACAGTAGAAAATTGACAGAACACTGTAAAGCAGCTGTAATGGAAAAAAATTAAAATCATATATAAAAAAATAAAAATGTTTTAAAAAAAGAGATGCTCAATAGAATTTGGTGGGTTTGTTTATGTTTTTAAAGTATAGTTGATTTACAATGTGTTAGTTACGGTATACAGCAGTGATTCAGTAATACATATATGTGTGTGTATTCTTTTTCAAATTCTTTTCCCTATTACAAAATACTGAGTATAATTTTGTTATACTGTTTGTTGTTTATTTTATATGTAGTAGTGTGTGTGTGTTAATGCCATCCTCTTAATTTATCCCTTCCGCCAGAATCTGTTTTATAGTAATAATTATTGTTATACTTCAGCAGCTTTGCTAATGGTAGAGATTTAAATAAGAGGGGATCGTGGGTGATGTCATAGAACTTTTGGATTTTTAGGTTGAAAAAGACATGAGATCATCTGTTAGTTGGAAAGAAACTGGAGAACAGTGCCTCGCATGTAGTTGGTACTCAGTATTTTTTGACTAAATGAAACCAAGATATTACATGATTTACTTAAAGGAACAGAGCTTCCTGGAGGCAGAAATCGGTACAACTAATGGTTCCTCCTTGCTGGTTGAAACTGCTGGTTTGGTAATTATGTATACCACACAAGTTGGGTTCTAATCCTTATTCTTATTAAATGTAATATTTTATAGAATGGCATTACTTTTGGAGTTCTCTTGTGGTGCAGTGGCCTAAGGACCCGGGCTTGTCACTGCAGCGGTTTATGTTACTTCTGTGGCACGAGGGTTCAATCCCTGACCGAGAACTTCCATGTGTGTGAGCACGGCAAAAAAAAAAAAAAAACCAAAAAAAACAAAAGGCATTACTTTTCAGGAACTTTTCTCCATAAAAATAAAATTCAGATAGCCTATATGAACCCTTGCTCTTTTTGACTTACCTTATGCCAATTTGTTGGCCTCTTAAGATTTCTTTGTTACAGTGTAGTTTTTCATTGTTTTAAGAAAATATGAGAAATTTTCCCCTCACCAGATTGTGCTTTGATTCATTCATTCAGCAAAACATTTAACAGGTGCCTATTCTGTGTCAGGCACTCTTTTTTAGTTTTAGATGCCTGGGATACAATAGGACAGTGCTCCTGCTGTTACTCCCTTAAATACTATATCCCAAATGACCTAGTTTAATCACATTAAAGATTCTCAGGTCCAAGATTGAGACTCAGAATGGACTGCTTTTCCAAAAGTTCTGAGGTTTTGATAACAAACTAGACTTAAGGACTGTTGCTCAAGAAGTTTACCATCTGGAGAAGGTAAAACATATATACAAATATCTAATAAAAAGTAAATAGTTGGAGTTCTCACCATGGCACAGAGGGTTAAGGATCTGGCCTTGCTGCAGCTCGGATTCGATCCCAGGCGCCAGAACTTCACATGACACAGGTGCAGCAAAAAAAAAAAAAAAGAAGAAGAAGAAGTAGGGAAGTAGAACGTGGTGAGTGCCAAAGACAGATTTCTTGAAAACCTCAGGCTGTTTCAAGAAATTGAACTTCCTGAATGGTTTAGTAGAATTCTCGTGGTGAGAAAAATTTATTTGTTAAGTAAATCTGTACCTGATTGGTTTTCATTTATTTAAAATATGTTATATAATGGAAGTTTTTCTTTTCAGCCTGTCCTTTTTTTTTTTTGGAAAATTCGAGTAGGTCAGAGGATCAGGTCTGTTTGATTTTTTTTTAATAGTCTTTAAGACTTCAAGGATTTGGCATCTAAAACTCTTAGACCCTAGGCAGCTATTTTGACATCAAGGTGTGGGTTAAGATTTGAGCCTAATGATCCTAGATTAATACATTAGAGCCTCTGAAAAGTACCCTTAGTAACTTTTCACAGACAGTTTTAAAATTAAATATTTCTTTTGAATTGACATCACTGTTCTTATTATGGTCTTTATTTGAGGCATCTATTTCACATTTTTATTTGGTTGAAAAACAAATTCTAATACACGACCAAAGAATGCTTGATTTTTCTTTCCCCCTCAGCATCACTGGAAAGTAAGCAGCCCATATGACTTTATGATTTTCATGGTTTTGCATAAAATATTTCTAGGATGAAAAAAAATAAAAAATAAAAAAAATCTATATTTCCAGGATGCAGTATTGACTCTTCTGCCTTAAGTTGTAATTTGGGCCCACGTTAACTTTGATATTTGTGGCTTTTGGGCTGGGGGCTTTTTAGGGCCACACCTGCGACATATGGAAGTTCCCAGACCAGCGTTCCAATTGGAACTGCAGCTTCCTGCCTACACCACAGCCAAAGCAATTCAGGATCCAAGCCACGTCTTCAAGTCTTCGAGCTATATACCACAGGTCACGACAATGCCGGCTCCTTAACCCACCCAGGTCAGGGATCGAACCTGTGTTCACTCGAATGCTAGTCACATTCATTTCCAGCGAGCCTCAATGGGAACGCTGTTTCTTTCTTTTTTTTTTTTTTGATGAGTTGGCTTTTAATGTAACCAAACAGCTAAGCCCAAATATAACTAACTATAAGTCAACTTGAGGGTACTTTGCGTATACATACAGTGTTATTTTTATGGTAAATGAACATTTTTAATTCATGTGGAAATAACTTGATTTTACTTACAGAAAGCCACAAAGAAAACAGATAAACCCAGACTAGAAGATAAAGATGATCTAGATGTAACAGAGCTCACTAATGAAGAGCTTCTCGATCAGCTTGTGAAGTATGGAGTGAACCCTGGTCCGATCGTGGGTAAGTTGATAAAACATCAACTATCTTTTGATGAAGCAGTACCCCAAATTGTTATCCCCTCTAGTCACGAAGGTAGAGTTGGGGTTCTAAGGACCACCCGTCTGTCCTTAGTCATTTCTATGACTAAGATCTTACTTTCCCTTCAAGAAATAAAGTGAGAGAATGGAACTAGATAATCTCCAAGACTACCTCTGCTGAGATTGCTTCCTATTGTGCCCATATCACAGTACCTGGTGAGACATACTTGTCTTATATGGCAGTTGAGGAAAATCTGAGGCATAGCTGGCCAAAGTAATCTACATCATTAAGTTAATGACAGATGTTAATGTAACTCAAGTCATTCAATTCCCAGCACAGTACCCACTTTTAGTTGTAAAAAGTACCTTTTCGAAAGTCTGGTCTTCGACTTCCCTAGTGACCTAGCAGTTAAGGATCCGGCACTTTCACAGCTGTGGCGCAGGTATGATCTCTGGCCCAGGAACTTCCACATGCCATGGGCACGCCCAAGTAAATAAATAAAATAAATAAAAATAAAAAGCCTTGTCTTAATTGGGATTCAAGACTGATAGCCTACAGAAAAAACAAAAGAGAAAACTTGGAACTAAATACCCTGGATTTCCAGGAGTTCCTATTGTGGCTCAGTGGTAACGAACCCGACTAGTATCCATGACGATGCAGGTTCAATCCCTGGCCTCGCTCAGTGGGTTAAGGATCCTGCGTTGCTGTGGGCTGTGGTGTAGGTCTCAGATGAGGATCAGATGTGGCGTTGCTGTGGCTCTGGTGTGGGCTGACAATTATAGCTCCAATTGGATCCCTAGCCTGGGAACCTCCATGTACAGCCCTAAAAAGCAAAAAAAAAGGGGGGGGGGGAGAAAGAGAGATGCTGAAAACTGTGTATGTTGTATCAACACACATTAAATTACGTGTTAGTATACCAGTTGTTCATTTCCTCCCCAGCTTTTTTTGTTTTGTTTTGTTTTTGAGAGCTGCACCCACAGCATATGGATGTTCCCAGGCTAGGGGTTGAATCAGAGGTGTAGCTGCTGACTAGGACATAGTCACAGCAACGCTGGATCCTTTACCCACTGAGCTAGGTCAGAGATCAAACCTGCATCCTCATAGATACTAGTCAGATTTGTTTCCTCTGAGCCATGATGAGAACTCATTTTCCCCAGCTTTATTGAGCTATAATTGACAAACAAAAGTTGTACATATAATGTGTATAGCTTGCTTTAATATGCATATGTATTGTGATTGCCATAATCAAACTATTCAACATATCCATCACTTCACAGTTTTCTTTTATGTATGTATGTGTGGTGAGAACACTTAAGATCTAACTTCTTAGCTGGGAGTTTTGGCTGTGGTGCAGTGGGTTAATGATCCACCTTGTCTCTGTGGAAGCGTGGGTTGCATCCCTGGTGCAGTGGGTTAAGGATCTGGCATTGCTACAGCTATGGCACAGGTTGAAGCTGCAGCTCAGATTTGATCCCTGGCCCAAGGAACTTCCATATGCAGTGGGTGTGGCCAAAAAAGATGTACCTTCTTGGCAGATTTCAAGCATATAATAAATGTTAACTATCGCCCAGGCTATATATTATATTTCTAGAACTTAATTGACTTGTATAACTAAAATTTTGTACCCTTTGACCAGGGTCTCCTTATTTCTCCTTCCCCAGCTGTTCATCTTAAGACTGCTTATATATAACATTCCAAGATATGTGTTGTTTGTAAAAAATAAATGTTTATCATTTTACTCATAGAAATCAGGGAAAGATATACAGCTAGCATAAAACAAAGTAAAAGCATTTTTGGTTTTATTATCTATTTATTTATTTATTTATTTTGTCTTTTTTGCCATTTCTTGGGCCGCTCTCACGGCATATGGAGGTTCCCAGGCTAGGGATCGAATTGGAGCTGTAGCCGCCGGCCTACGCCAGAGCCACAGCAACGCAGGATCCGAGCCACGTCTGCGACCTACACCACAGGTCACGGCAACGCTGGATTGTTAACCCACTGAGCAAGGGCAGGGATCGAACCCGCAGCCTCATGGTTCCTAGTCGGATTCGTTAACCACTGCGCCATGATGGGAACTCCCGCATTCTTGGTTTTAAATTGTCATTGATGTTGAACTGTGTTACTAAATTGTAATTGGTATATAATTTCTATTTGTAATATACATTTTCCACAAAAGGTCATTTTTACTTTAGCAGTTATACTTAAATATGTTTTAACATCTTAAATTTACGCAAAATTGTCACTACAGCAGCTCTGGTCATTGCTGTGGCATGGATTCCATCCTTGGCCTGAGAATTTTCATGTGCTGTGGGTGTGGCCAAAAAAAAATCCCACAACTCTAAGAGATTAATATGCCTATAAATGGCATTCAGTTATGGGGAAAGTCCTATAAATCATGTTTTTAAAAATCAAATGTATTTGATATAAAACAAGAACTTCTAGAGTTATGGGATTTTAATCATAGTAATTCAGAGGAGTACAGTCTCTTTGTAAAAAATAATAATTTCCCAGGCTCTTGGGAGCTCTGGGACACAGGTTCAGTCCCCAGCCTGGCACCGTGGGTTAAAGATCTGGCATTGCTGCAACTGTGGCGTAGGTCCCAACTGCAGCTCGGATTTGATCCCTGGCTCAGGAGCTACATATGCCTCGGGGCAGCCAAAAATGAAAATAGTAATAATAGCTTTTCTACAAAGGCAAGTACTATGACATAGTACTAGGGAAATTACACAAAGTTCAAGACTTTTCAGTCAGAAATACTCTATAGTAATGGCTCTTCAGTAGGTAGTCTATAATAAGACCTAAATCAAGGAGTTCTCTTGTGGTGCAGCAGGTTAAGGATCTGGCATTGTCACTGCAGCACCTCTGGTCACTGCTGTGATGTGGGTTCCATCCCGGACCTGGTAATTTCCACATGCCACGGGCACAGCCCCTCCACCCCCAATAAAAGACTTAAATCAATCTATTGTATATTCCATGCTACTATTAAAAAACATTGTCTTAATCATGTATTAAAATCCCAGAAAAACACCTGTTTCAGGAAAGAATCCATTTATATTTTTAAGCACTAATATTTAGAAAAAGAAATAGTGAAAAAATAAATTTTAATGTTTCTAAAGATAATATCTGAGCTGGATCTTAAATAAGAAAATACAAGTACTAAAGCAATTCTTCCTTAATACAGGAACAACCAGGAAACTATATGAGAAAAAGCTATTGAAACTGAGGGAACAAGGAACAGAATCTAGATCTTCTACTCCTCTGCCAACAATTTCTTCTTCAGTGGAAAATACAAGACAGAATGGAAGTAATGACTCTGACAGATACAGTGACAATGAAGAAGGTAAACTTTTATATGATGTTAAAATATGTAATCAAAAAAATTAATTTTTTCAGACTCTTAAGATACAGTAACCATGAGGAAAATAAAATTTTAAATAATATTACCAAGATACGTGTAAATTTTGTTCACATCATTAAAATAGACCTCCAAATAATTTGATTTAAATACTTTTTGTTGATAATTCTAAGAAACAGAAGAGTATAAATGTCTAATTCTTTCTTAGAGAATATAGTATTACAAGTAAAGACAGTTGCCCCACTAATCACTTTGCAAGTATCATCTCCACAGAAGCAACCACTGTCATCAATATTGATGCTTATCTTTTCAGTCTGTTTTTAAATACTTTTTCATATGTATCTGCCTGATACATGGTATTATTTTGTACTTTAAAAAAATCTGTGATATCATGTGAAATCTTATCACTTGCTTTTCTTTACTCTGTTATATTGAGATCTCTTACTGATATATTACATATACTTAATTTCAAGTAATTAATAGGTAGCAATAGTATTTACATATGGTATCTTTTCTCTGTTCTCTATTGATAAGCATTTAAATTTATAGTTTTTGTTAGAAAATCTGATTTCAGGATAGCTTTATAGCAAATATTTTGACATACATTTAGTGGACTATTTTAAGAAAATTTGGCCATGGTATGTAAATATTTTTTGAGAGTAGTACATGAAGTATACGACCTTTTAAATTTTATTTTAAGAACAGCTTGATACTTCTGAACTTTTAATTCATATGCCTTGCTTGTTAATTTCATGACTGTCTAATGAGTCAGATTGCATATATCTCTGTAAGCATTGCCTGCCAGGGCACAGTCTGTCAAATTGGTTGTTCAGAGTATGAAATATAGAGTCTTTTTCTTCAACAGCACTATGTTAGCAAAGAGGCAAAGAATAGAGTTAGCTTAAACACAAGTAATGCTTAAACTTCCTGCCTCTTTTGCCTCTACAGGAAAGAAGAAAGAACACAAGAAAGTGAAGTCCACTAGGGATTGTGTTCCTTTTTCTGAACTTCCAACTACTCCCTCTGGTGGATTTTTTCAGGGTATTTCTTTTCCTGAAACCTCCACCCGTCCTCCTTTGGGCAGGACTGAGCGACAGGCAGCTAAGAAAGTACATACTTCTAAGGGAGACCCACCTAGGGAACCTCTTATTGCCGCAACCTTGCCTGGCAGGGAACAGTTGCAAAAGTTAGCCTCTGGAGAGAGTTTGCTTATTTCCTCCAAGTCTAGCCATGGTAGATGTTTAGAGAAAAGTTCTTCAACATCATCTCAGCATGAACTCGCTGCCTTGTTGGTCTCTGCTGCAGCTTCTCCTTCACTGATTAAAGAAACCACCAATACTTGCTATAAAGATATAGTAGAAAATATTTACTGTGGTGAGAAAAGTGGAATTCAACCATTATGTACCAAGAGGTCCCATGATTCAGATCAGTCAACTCTCTCCAGTGAAAGGAAAGCACTAGAAGAGTCTGAGAGATCACAAGTTATTTCTCCACCACTTGCTCAGGCAATCAGAGATTATGTCAATTCTTTGTTGGTCCAGGGTGGAATAGGTAGTTTGCCTGGAACTTCTAACTCTACACCCCCACTGGATGTAGAAAATACGTGGAAGAGAATTGATCAGTCTAATTCTCAAGAGACTGAATCCCTCTCTCCTCCACGAAAATTACCTAGGCTCAGTGGAAAGTCAGCAGAGGGAAAGGATTCAGGTTCTTCTGTGGCATTTCAAAATATACCTGAATCTGAACTGATGTCGTCTTCTGCAAAAACTGTTGTCTCTCACTCGCTTACTACCTTAGGCATTGATATGTCTAAGCAATCACAGCGTGATAAAATAGATGCCCCTGAACTATCTTTTCCCTTCCATGAATCTATTTTAAAAGTAATTGAAGAGGAGTGGCAGCAAATTGACAGGCAACTGCCTTCATTGGCATGCAAGTATCCAGTTTCTTCCGGAGAGGCAGTGCGCATATTATCAGTTCCAAAAGTAGATGATGAAATCCTGGGGTTTATTTCTGAAGCCACTCCACCAGCAAATATTCAGGCAGCTTCCACTGAGTCCTGTGAGAAACAGTTGGACTTAGCACTTTGTAGAACATACGAAGCTGCAGCATCAGCATTGCAGATTGCAACCCACACTGCCTTTGTAGTTCAGGCTATGCAGGCAGACATTAGTAAGGCTGCACAAATTCTTAGCACAGATCCTAGTCGCATGCACCAGGCACTTGGGACGCTAAGCAAAACGTACGATGCAGCCTCATTTCTTTGTGAAGCTGCCTTTGATGGAGTAAAGATGGCTGCCCATACCATGGGATCTTCCACTTTAGGTCGCCGATATCTCTGGCTAAGGGATTGTAAAATTAATCCAGCTTCTAAGAATAAGCTGGTTGTTACTCCCTTTAAAGGTGGAACATTATTTGGAAGAGAAGCATTAAAAGTAATTAAAAAGCGTGGAAACAAACACTAATAAAATAAAGACATCCGTCTTACCTTTGATATGGGGAACTTGGCAGCTTTTCTAGGAATTTGAAGCACTTTTATACCAGAATTTTCTTTTAAGGTCTTTTACTTTCTAGAATAGGCTAATTTCAAAATTTCAAACGTCTGCCTGTTAAATTGCAGTATAAAAGTAATTGCCTGTATATAGCTGCCCTTTTTTTTCAAGTTGCACAGATAGAAAGCCTGATACTAACAATTTAAAGCTTTTCTAGATTACACTTTTGTCTCAGATAGTTCAGTCCTTCCTATTTTAAGACTTAATTAATCTTCAAAACTAAGAAAATTTCATTAACTAGATTATAAGTTGAGTCCTCACGGTTTTAAAAATTACTAAATATCTTTTTACTTTCCAGAACCAGTCTGCATATTTTTTATTTTCTCACTTGTGTTGTTTTTTTACTTATGTCTACAGTACATTTGTAGTATTCCAAATCAGTGCAATTCAAAAGTGCCAGGTTACAAACTATTACTGATCCACAGACATAAGCATTCACCAAAATTTGAATCTAGATCAATGTCAGAGTTTATTTTTGTGGTAAAATTTTATTGATAGAGGAAAACAGTGTGCTAATTTACATTCTGGTGCAAATGCTTGTTTTTTTTCATGGACTGATAGCCAACAGTTCATGGACCACATTTGGAGAAGTACGACTCTAGACTGTAGTATTCTGGGATAATGCATTCTCACCATCACTGTAAAACTAGTCAGATGAACTAAGAAAAATGAGGCTTTTTTTTTTTTTTTTTTTTTTAAGTAACACTTGTATGTTGTAATTCATGGATGATTAGGCTTAATCTAAGCTAAATCCTAAAGTCATTAAGAAATACTATATCACAGTTTCTCTGTGTTTATGTAAGGCAGTATATTCTGTTTTCATTTCTATGATTGTAAGATGAGAGAGTCTAACTGTAGAGGCACTTGATAATTGAATTGCTTTGTATTTTTATGGAAATAAGTAGTATTAAATATAAGCAAAATATAGTCCCTTGGGTACTTCTAAACATTTTTATATTCTTAGACTATCCATGTCCATCTTTGCAGCTTTCTAGGAGTAATTTTGTTATTTGTCTGCTGAAATGTACATGTATACATGTACCTACTAAGTGCTATGTGATTTTTTTTAATGTATTACTGTAGAATGCTTTTGCAAATTCAATAAAGTTGCTAAATTTAAAAAGTTTTGTGTGGTCTCCACAAACATTTTGTATGTGTGATTTATTCTTGGAGTTGTAACAAGTTAGATATTTGTAGATGAATATCCCTTTTCCATTTCATCGTTGAAACTCACTTGACATTCCAATGATACAGGTGAAAATACTCAAATTATTATATAGGGTTTTTTTCTATTTGAGGACCATGTTTTTATTGGCTATTGGAATTTAAGTTTATAAGAGGAATTACTCTGTATTAATAAGTCAAACAGGTATTTGTTTAATCAGCTCAACTATTATTAAATTCTTTACTTTGTGCTTTCTTATGCTTAGGTTTTGAATTAACAAACATAAGACTTTATAATGCTAAGTATTGTTCCAAAGATAACAGATCTATTAATAGAATTATTGGGAAGTGGAGTTGATACGTTAATCCTAAATAAAGATTGAACTATTTGAACTGGGAAGTGGAGTTGATACGTTAATCCTAAATAAAGATTGAACTATTTGAACTAACGTAAAAATAACTTCATTTTTGAGAAATTTCCTAGTAGATTCGACTAGTACTAGACCAGATAGTTAGCAAAACACATTACTCTCTTGACTACTTTTTGGCATAACTGCATTGAATGCATGCAAAATTAAGCTTTTGTTTGAGAATTGACTCCATTTCTGTGCGTGGTAAGAAAGTAACTTTTTGGTGATAGATGTTTTAGAAATGACAACTGACAATTTTCCTATACTGTGGTAAATGGCCACAAAAATGTAGAAGCTAACTAAAACCTTTATGAGTCTCTTGAAAAATCTAGCCCTTCAAATGATGATAAAACCAAGACTAGGAAAGTGGGATATTGAAGCCTATGAAAAGATACATGTGTCTGAGTTTTTATGATAATCTTCATGGTGACATGCAAAGTAATACATAATGCACTAGCTTCTCTTGAAAGAAGTGCTACTTTATTATGGGGAGGAGGAGGAGACGTGACATGTGATCAGTTGTATTTTTTATGTGAACAAGATTTCTCCTTAGCTCTTCAGCTGTATCCAAGGTTTTTATAATCACATTAGGAAAGGAGGAGAGAGTTAAACTGCACTTACATTAACATCATCGTACTTCCTGTTACTAGTCTTGATGCTATACAGTATACAGGTGGTTCTTTTTTCATCCTGAAAATTCCCTATAGCCTTTTACCTTCCGTATTCTAAATTTTAGTTTAATAACTAACCTTTGTTTATGTAGTAATAATGCACTGTATGGACAAAAGAATGGTAACAGTTATGTATTTTAATGTCCTTTTCTCACATCTAAATTGTTTTTAGTAAAAAGTGGCCATGATAGCACTTTGAGTTCGCTTTATATTTCAGGCTATTAGTCCCAGAAAAAAGAAAGAATAAATAGAAAAAATGATCATACTCAGGAGTTGGGGAGATAAACAAAAATGGGATAAACTAAGAAAGGAAAAGGAAAGTTTTTAAAGGCAGAAATTGCAGTTAACCAGTTTGGGTCTCTTGAGGTAATACCAATAAACTTATTTTACATACTAGTATGCCTAAAAACCAGAGTTCTAAAGTAATGTTAGGATGACGTTGTAATTTATTGTGTTTCAAAGAGTAATGATTTTTCCAATGTTATTTCCAGACTCTAAAATAGAGCTCAAGCTTGAGAAGAGAGAACCACTAAAGGGCAGAGCAAAGACTCCAGTAACACTCAAGCAAAGAAGAGTTGAGCACAATCAGGTATCTTTAGCTTTATGGTCGCTGTATTCAGGTATAAGTAATCTCCTGACAAGAGAAATTTGCCTGTGTCCTTGCCTTTGGTTAATAGGCGACAGCCAAAATCCAGCATACTCCATGAAGTGTTCATTAAGTGGCACCAGAAGTCTAAACATTGTGTGTTTTGTCAGTAGTGTAGCCTGTGCTTACTGCAAAAGTCTGTTGAGTAAATGTCTCACTTGTGCTTGATTCTGTGCTAAGCATGGTTCCAAGCCAGTCATGCTGCTTTTTAAGAAAAATATTTTAAAAGGTGGAAATACCTAAGCAAGTCTGATACAATAAAAGATAGGGGGAGTGTTTTGTATTTGTGTCTTTGTCTCTAGATTTTTGACTTGACTTTGCTTTTACTTTGTTTGGCCTGTGTTATGTTCTGTGGCTTTTCCCTCATCTCTGAAGCTGGTCTGATCCTAAGACCACACTGATCACTTTCCTTACCCTAAATAGAAATTTACCTTTTTTATTGTGGGTGAGGCAAGATGCAGTTTTCCAAAGGAAAATGTAAGAAACTAAGGGAAAAATAAGCACAGGAATAAATGAACTTAGTTTCGAGAAAACCAATTATTGCCTAATCTAACATTGATTTCGGCTGACAGTTTACAAGTCAGCCATCTCTGGAGTCATTTTCCCTACCCTTTTTCTGTCTCATTGCAAGATTTGTCTGGCTGACTATTTATCTTTTCCATTTTCTTCTTGTCATTTTATTTTATTTTATTTTTTGTCTTTCAGGGCCGCAGCTACGGCATATGGAGGTTCCCAGGCTAGGGGTCAAATCAGAGCCATAGCCTCTGGCCTACACCACAGCCACAGCGACGAAGGATCCGAGAGGATCCAAGCCGTGTCTGTGACCTACACCACAGCTCATGGCAATGCCGGATCCTTAACCCACTGAGCGAGGTCAGGGATCGAACCCGCAACCTTATGGTTCCTAGTCGGATTCATTTCCGCTGCACCATGAGAGGAACTCCCTTTTTGTCATTTTAAAGCCATACATCTTCAGTGGAAATGTTCTTGATTTCTTAATCTGTGTGTCTCTCTTGGTTTGATGTAGTTAAAGTTGAATTTCAGAACTGTTTGTTAGAAATGAACTTGGTGACTGTGTGAAGAATGTGTAGAGCTTTGAATGAAAGAAGATTTTGTTTAATATTGAACCAAAGACTGGAGTAGATATTTTGTTGTCCTTTTATCTGCTATTACTCGGGAAGAACTACAAGGGCCTGCTGAAGAATAAGGAAATAACAGAGCAAGAGAAACTAGGAAAATCAGGTGAAGGACACTGAAATAGACATGGAGAATTTTGGTCCAATTTATGAAGGCAAGATGGCATCACGCTAGCGAGAATGCGTTGACTTTGAAGTAACAGGTTAAAGAGAGGGAGGATGGTATTAAATATGGTTTAAGGGGTAATTGTTTGACTTGGGGAATCTTAACTGAGGGACAAAATAGTCAAAAGAGAATAGATTTAGGAGATACAGGCAGGATTAGACAGGGGCCTTATACAAAATTTAAATCTCATAGAAAACTAGAGGCAAGAGTTTAATGACCCTTCAGTTACAGAACAGTTGTCAACATTTTACTAGTTTTTTCATCTTCACCCTCACCCTTTAGCATTTTTAATTCCTTTGGTTTTGTAATTTGTTGCTTAAATATATTAAAACAAATCTCTGACGTCCTCTCATTTCTACATTAAGATATCAGTATTTCAGTATATATCTCTAAAGGATATAAGCTGCTTTTTGTTTATGTATATTAGATGTGAAAGAACTATTTTATTTGGAGTGTTGTGGCATTGTGTGTATGTGTAAAATAAGGTTTTCCTCCTGTGTTCAAAGCTCTGTACATCCTATATACAGTCACCTGCAGTCTCAGAGATGTCTCTTTTATGATTGAAGTGTTCAAATCGGGTTTCAAACAAGGTCCACAAATCATTTAGTGTTTTTTGGATTTGTTTTGTCTTTTAAATCTGTACTTATTGCCACTATAACTTTCCCCTCCCTCTGTTAATTTGGTGAAGAAACTAGGTTAGTTCTCTACAGAATTTCTCACATTGTGGATTTGGCAGATTGCTTCTTCAAGGGTCATTTCATTTGCTTTTCTGTCCCCTGTATTTCCTGTAGAATAGGAAGTTAGACCTCTTTGGTGGGGGATAGACCTTTCTGTGATGATGAAAATGTTTTGTATCTGCTATTCATTCGGTAGCCATTAGCCACAATACTTGGAGTGTGACTTTTGTGGCTGAGAAACTAAAATTTTGATTTTATCTAATTTAAATAGCCATGTATGGCTAATAGTTACCATTTTGCACAGTACAGATCTAGAGGATTAGTGAGATTTGAGTTCAGTTACTTTGACAAGAATACTTCATAAAGAGTTTCCATTGTGGATCAGTTGTAAGGAACTAATATCCATGAGGACGTGGGTTCAATCCCTGGTCTTACTCAGGGGGTTGAGGATCTGATGTGGCTGTGGCTGTGGTGTAGGCTGGCAGCTACAGCTCTGATTTGACCCCTAGCCTGAGACCCTCCATATGCTGCGGTGCAGCCCTAAAAAGACCAAAAAAAAAAAAAAAAAAGACTACTTCATAAATAGTGTTATAGCCATCACGTTGCATCATATCAGAGGTACATCATCCTAAAATTAATTGCTAATGGGTTCAGATGTTGAAAGCCTAGTTCATCTATTGTAAGTTCCACATTGTCTTTTCATTTAGTGGTTATGACAGCCGTTTATGATTATTGCCTAGATCCATTATTTCAAGTCGTTAAGGTGGTTTTTCTCTTTCTCTCATTCCTTTACATCTATAACTGGAATTCCCCTTTTTTTTGGCCATGCTTTGTGACATGAGGAAGTTCCTGGGCCAGAGATCGAACCCATTCCACAGTAGCAACCCAGTCTTCTCCAGTGACAACACTAGATCCTTAACCCCCTGTGCCACAGGGGAACTCCCTATAACTGGATTTTTTTGTTTGTTTGTTTTTTCTTCTTTTTGCTATTTCTTTGGGCCACTCCCACGGCATATGGGAGGTTCCCAGGCTAGGGGTCGCATTAGAGCTGTAGCCCCTGGCCTACGCCAGAGCCACAGCAATGCAGGATCCAAGCCGCGTCTGCAACCTACACCACAGCTCACGGCAACGCCGGATCGTTAACCCACTGAGCAAGGGCAGGGACCGAACCCGCAACCTCATGGTTCCTAGTCGGATTCATTAACCACTGCGCCACGACGGGAACTCCTGGAATTTTTTTATAAAGAACTTTTTGTCATGAATTGTCTAGTTGCCTTGAAATAAAATTCATACAGGAAGGCCAGGATAAATACTTACTTGGCTTTTATTTGCCATTTTCCAAGTTAAAGCACCATAGTCTTTTTTTTTAGGGTCACACCCACGGCATATGAAAGTTTCCAGGCTAGGGGTCCAATTGGAGCTATAGCTGCCGGCCTATGCCAGAGCCACAGCAATGCCAGATCCAAGCCGTGTCTGTGACTCAAACCACAGCTCATGGTAACACCAGATCGTTAACCCACTGAGCGAGGCCGGGGGTCGAACCTGCAACCTCATGGTTCCTAGTTGGATTCATTTCTGCTGCACCACGGCAGGAACTCCAAAGTGCCATAGTCATTTTGAAAGGTGATCAATAAAAGTCTTTTTACTAGTAAGGTTTTTAATATATTTGATTCTTGATCACTTGATCACTGTTTTTTCACATTCAAATTGTACCATCATTAGCTGTTGGGAATTACTGAGTTGGTTCCTCTATCCTTTTATTGACCCCCATGTGTCTTTTCTTTCTTTTTTTTTCTTTTTTTCTGTTTTTTTTTTTTTTGTGTTGTTGTTGTTGTTGTGTTTTTTGGGGGGTTTTTTTGGTTGGGGTTTTTTTTTTTTTTTTTTTTTTTTTTGCTTTTTAGGGCCACACTTGCAGCATATGGAAGTTCCCAGGCTGGTGTTAAATCAGAGCTGCAGCTGCCAGCCTGCACCACAGATTGAGCCACATCTACCACCTATACCATAGCTCACAGCAGCACCAGATCTTTAATCCACTGAGTGAGGCCAGGGATTGAACCCACACTCTTATGGATACCAGTTGGCTTCCTAACGTGCTGAGCCACAAAGGAAACTCCTGTCCCCATGTGTCTTGGATACTTTCTTGTTTTCTGGCATAATAATATACCCTGGGCTCATGTGTATTTCTTGCCTCCTGTCAAGTCAGTCATTTTTCCAAACAACTTTAATCCTTTTAATGGAAAGTATTATTTGGAGGCTACCCACAGTCTAAATACAAAGGGTATTCATTCCTACCTGGTTGTCACTGTTTTGGGCCTTTTCAGTAGGTAGACCTAGGAGCACTTAAATTTTTTTTTTTCCCCTTTTTTGTCCACACCTGTGACATGTGGAAATTCCTGGGCCAGGGATCAAATCCAGGCTGCAGCTGCAACCTACACTACAGCTGCAGCAGTGCCAGATCCTTAGCCACTGCACTGGACTAGAGATCAAACCCGGGCCACTGCAGAGACAATACCGGATCCTTAACCTGTTGTGCTTCAGTAGGAACTCCTAGGAATATCTATTTTTTTAGAAAGACTATAGGTCATGAATTCCTCAAATTTATGAATATATGCCAACTTATAGGTGTTAAACTTGTATCTTCTTTCTCTTACGCTGAATATCTTGGTTCTTAATATTGTTTCTCAAGTTTTTTTTGTTTCTGTTTTTTTTTTTTTATTTAGGGCTGTGCCCGTGGCATATGGAGGTTCCCAGGCTAGGGGTCGAATTGGAACTGTAGCTGCTGACCTACACCACAGCCAGAGCAACGCCGGATCCGAGCTGTGTCTGCAACCTACACCACAGACCACAGCTCACAGCAATGTCAGCTTAACCCACTGAGCAAGGCCAGGGATCAAACCTGTGCCCTCATGGATACTAGTCAGATTCGTTACCCCTGAGCCACTTCAGGAACTCCTCAAGAATGTTTTTAAATAACAGTATTACTACTAAAAGTAAGCTGACAATTGCAATTTCAGATTTTGGGGGAAGGTTTTTCTAATCTGTAGAATATAAAATACTATGCTTAAAATCACTTGAAAGAATTTTTTTTATTTGTATTTTTTAATTATTGAGACTATATATGTGGGTTTTTTAAGTTTTGGTTTATACTTTGTTTCTTTTTGAGAATATAATACATAGATTTATGAATTTATTTATGCTCCCATCCTTATATAAAAGGCAGCCTACATTGCACATTTCTGTTTCTGTTTTTAATCTAAACACATATCCTGATGATCACTCCATAGGACAGTGTAGTGTAATCATCTTCATCGCTTGTACCACTGTGTGGTATTGCATTTTATGGATTTACTGTAATCTGTTCAGCCGCTTTGCTTTTGGTGGATATTTAGATTGTTTTCAATTATGTGCCATTCCGAATAAAGCAAAGGTAAACCAACAGAGCCTTTTTACATGTCATTTCATATTTTAGCCAGTTTATCTTCAGGAAGCCTATAAGTGAAATTGCTGGGTATTAGTGCTATATGTTAGCAAGTTCCCCTGCATAAGAGTTGAACCATTTTGCATTCCCCCAAATAATGTGTGAGAATACTTCTCTAATGAAAGAAATATGATGCTGTTTAAGAACCAAAAAAAAAAAAACAAGTAAATATGAGAAACCATATTGATTACTAAATTGTTAGTTCTTCAGAGCAAGGTTATAAATTTTTTATTTAGAGCTTGTATTTTACTGACTGGGATTTACAGCCTCCTTTAATAACCCAGCTCCTGCATTCTCCATGTGCCTCAACTGCCTGATGTCTTCTGAATAACTTTTTAACTGATAGGGTTTTTTGTTTCTTCCTCCTGTTGTCTCTGTGATAAATTGAGGACTTTCTATAGACCATCTTGCTGAAAATGGATGATGCTGCAATTCTTATGTTGGCCACAGAGCATATAGTAGTCACTGTACTAATTTTACATAACAATGAGTTTCTTCCTTTTCAATCAATAATTGTTTGGTCCATCTTACTTACTAAGTAGTTAAAACACTGAATTCTAATTTTGTTATTTTTTATTTATATTTTCTTCTCAAAGTCATTTGTTTTATAGTAGATTCTGGTAGAAAAATTTTTTTAGTCTTCAGGATTAGTTGCGTGAAAGACAGTTTTCTGTAACAATGATTAATTCTAAATTAGATAATGATATTAAGAACTGATAAAATTGGGAATTCCCGCTGTGGCACAGTGGGTTAAAAATCTGACTGCAGTAGCTCAGGTTGCTGGGGTTGTGCAGGTTCGATCCCTAGCCCAGTGCAGTGGGTTAGAGGATCCAGCATTGCTGCAGTTGCAGTGTAAGTCACAGCTGTGGTTTGGTTCATTCCCTGGTGTGGCAACTCCCACATGCTAAGGGCGCAGCCATTAAAAAAAGAACTAATGGAGTTCCCGTCGTGGCACAGTGGTTAACGAATCCGACTAGGAACCATAAGGTTTCAGGTTCGATCCCTGGCCTTGCTCAGTGGGTTGAGGATCCAGTATTGCTGTGAGCTGTGGTGTAGGTTGCAGATGTGGC
The DNA here is from genome assembly GCF_054392235.1 of Sus scrofa. Taxonomy (NCBI): domain Eukaryota; kingdom Metazoa; phylum Chordata; class Mammalia; order Artiodactyla; family Suidae; genus Sus; species Sus scrofa. Next base: position 92,590,994 of record NC_139387.1, on the reverse strand, counting down.
TCGGATCCCGCACTGCTGTGGCTGTGGTGTAGGCCGGTGGCTATGGCTCCAATTAGACACCTAGCCTGGGAATCTCCATATGCCGCGGGAGCCGCCCTAGAAAAGGCAAAAAAGACCTAAATAAATAAATAAATAAAAAATACTTGGCTTTGGAGCTCCCATCGTGGCTCGGTGGTTAACAGATCCGACTAGGAACGATGAGGTTGCAGGTTCGATCCCTGACCTTGCTCAGTGGGTTAAGGATGTGGTATTGAGATGAGCTGTGGTGTAGGTCGCAGACGTGGCTCTGATCTGATGTTGCTCTGGCTGTGGCATAGGCCAGCAGCTGGAGCTTCGATTGGCCCCCTAGCCTGGGAATCTCCATATGCTGCGGGTACAGCCCTAAAAAAAAAAAAAAAAAAATTGGCTTTGAGATGCATCATAAGTCAGTGACATTGTCTTAAACCAATTGTAACCCCAGCTGCACATTAGAATCCCCTCAGGAGCTACAAAATTTAATTTTGCTCAGGTTGTTCTAGAAGGGATTCTGACTTAATTGGTCCAAAGCAGGGTTGGGAGCATTTGGTATTTTTAAAAAGCTTCCCAAATGATACGGTGCCTCCAGGATTGAGAATCTGTGATTAAAACTAGTGATCCCTTTGAGTTCCCGTTGTGGCGCAGTGGTTAACGAATCCTACTAGGAACCATGAGTTTGCAGGTTCAATCTCTGGCCTCGCTCAGTGGGTTAAACGATCCAGCGTTGCCGTGAGCTATGGTGTAGGTTGCAGACGTGGCTCAGATCCCACATTGCTGTGGCTCTGGCGTATGCTGGTGGCTACAGCTCCGATTAGACCTCTAGCCTGGGAACCTCCATATGCCGTAGGAGTGGCCCTAGAAAAGGCAGAAAGACAAAAAAAAAAAAAGAAAGAAAAGAAAAGAAAAAATAAATAAAACTAGTGGTCCCTTCTAGTCACATCATCAGGAATTTAACTATTAATAAGCATCTGTTATGTAATACATGTAATTTGTTTATAGATTTGTCTTTTGACTAACATTAAGTTTACCTTCAGCAGATTTTTCCTAATTGATAGCAGGAAAATGAACCCTGAGTTTCAGATTGTGAGTCAAAGGGGAAACTCTTAGGTCAATCCCAAATATAGATAAATACAAAATAAGATGTATGAGATTGTCTGTACCTTGTGGGGTTTTGATAGTAATTCTTCCAGCCAACTAAGCATACTTATTGGATGACTGCTCTTGTCCTGAGATAAAATACACCTGTCTGTAAAATTGATACTAACTTTATATAAAAACATCAGTTATTTAGATAAAAGATTAGCTTGAAAGCAAAAGTGACAATATAAGCATACTCTAGTGTAGTTAATCATTGATGGATGTCCTTAAGTAAAAGAATCTTCTGGTAATAGTGGTTTCAGAGTTGAATAACTTGTTACTTGGAATGTAGAATCTCAGGCCTCACCTTAGAGCTACTGAATTAGAATCTGCATTTTAACAAAAGCTTCTGGTAATTGATATGTATTTTATAGTTTGAGAAGCACTGATCTAGTGGTTTTAAACTATGTGAGTACTCTTTTTTTTTAATGCCTCATATGCGGCATATGGAAGTTCTGGGCCCAGGGGTCAAATTGGAGCTGCAGCTACAGGCGTACACCACAGCCATAGCAGTGTGGGATCCAAGTCACATCTGTGACCTATGCTGCAAATTGCAGCAACACTGGATCCTTAACCCACAAGGAACTGAACCCACATCCTCCCAACACTATGTTGGGTTCTTGACCCACTGAGCCATAACGGGAACTCCTGAATTATTTTTTTAAAAAGGAAAATCAGTCCTCTTTTCAGGGAGAAATAAATCTGGGACTCGAAGGGAACAATGGTCTGTCTATTCCTATTACCATTTTCTTTTAGTAGTGAGGATTGAGTAGCACTGAGGCTTGGCAATGATATTTTAGGCTTGCCTGTTCATGAAAGAGGTGACTGTCGGGTTTTTGTTGCTACTCAGTTTTATCATCTGTTTGTAAGATGAGTTTGAGACCTGGGAATTTTTAAGTTCAGATAGCTGTGTATGGATTATAATTGCAACTGATTCTATTTGAATAATCCTAATCCTAACAATAATGTTTAATCTATGATAACGATTATAAAATTTGTTTTGTTTTTTTTTTTTAAAAACTGACTTGTTATATGTAACAAATGACTTTCTTACAAGTCATGCCTGCTTTTTTGTGTAGACAGCCAAGGATGCAGCTATAATACTAGAGCTAGATAGCAAACAGCAAGTCACAAGAGGAGCCAGTGATAAATTGACATACTTTCCCCACACACACTTTAATTATAATATGCAAGCTCCTCTAGTTGGATTCTATTGTATTTACCATACTTTTAAGTGTTCTCTGATGCCTACATATCTGTTCAATCAGTACATTTTGAGGGTGTAGCATTATTTGCACATACCAGCATTTGGAAACTTGGCTTCTCAGTGTGCTAATGTGGCCATTATTAAGGTATTTGCTGTTAGAATATAACTTTTAATATGTCGATGCTTGAATAGAGCTATTCTCAAGCTGGAATAACTGAGACTGAATGGACAAGTGGATCTTCAAAAGGCGGACCTCTGCAGGCATTAACTAGGGAGTCTACAAGAGGGTCGAGACGCACTCCGAGGAAAAGGGTGATGCAAGGCTTATTGCTTAGAATTGGGTTTTCAGATTGGTAGGGTTTTAGTGGTTATTTTATATTTATTGTTTTTGTTTTGTTTTCAAACTAACAGGTGGAAACTTCAGAACATTTTCGTATAGATGGTGCAGTAATTTCAGAGAGTACTCCCATAGCTGAAACTATAATGGCTTCAAGCAACGAAACCTTAGTAAATATGTTTCATAAACTATACAAGTGGTATTCTTTGTAAATTAGCCTTTAATTAAAATCGGGGAGGTGGTGAATTTTGGCAGACCTCAAACTTACATGTTTTTAAACATTTTAAACTCATTTTCCCCATGTAACTCTGAATTCTAGAATTTTTCAATATAGTTATTTTAATATATATATAATTCATTGTGTAAGAATCCTTAGTGCTTTAAGGATTAAAAGCAAATGATAAGGCTTCTCCACCACATGTAAACCACTGAATATATTTATTTCTAGGTTCTTATGCCTAAATTAAGAGAAAGTTTCACATATTACAGAAATCAGCTATCTTTTTTTTCTTTTAACGTGTCTTTGTTATGTTTGGATAATTCTGAGTCTGAATAATTTGAATCTTGGCAGGTTGTCAATAGGGTGACTGGAAATTTCAAGCATGCAGCTCCTATTCTGCCAATCACTGAATTCTCAGACATACCCAGAAGAACACCAAAGAAACCATTGACAAGAGCTGAAGTAAATGAATAAAATTTAGATCGATGCTATCATTGATCTTTTAATGAGGAAATATTTTTATTTGTTGTTCAGAGTGGGAGGGAGCAGAGCTTTCTTTATTGGGTGGGGGTGTCTATATATGACAAACTAATGCTATCCTCTTGCTGCTATGTGCCTCTTTAAGTTCCACTTTTCAAGGGAGTGGTCATTTTTGTGCTGCTTATAATATGTTCTCTTTGTTATGGATGTGGGTTCAAATTGTTAACTTGGGCTGTGGGGGAAGCTATACTATCTTTCATTGAAAGGTCAGATGAGATTTTGAAGTTACTTTGTATGATACTTGAATTACTTCTGTAAAATTAAGCTTTAAACTACTAACTGCATGATACATTATAATTTACTGATTCTTTACCAAAGATTATTTTTATCTAGGCATAAAAGTAATACTCCATCAGAACAATCAGATTGTTAAAAATTTGTTTTTTAAGTTAGGAAGATTGGATTGATCTACAGTTAATTAAAAACATACACTAAAATTTGTTAAAAGAACCATTTTAATGTGATATCTTTTATACTTAATCATTTGTTTTATTACAAAATTAACAGGAAGAAACAATGTACCCTTAATGCAAAGTATTGGAGGGAACTTAACTTGCACTGCCATATTAGCTGTACTAAATTTATTTTTTAACTTATTTGAATGTGTGATGATTCCCATTCCCCTGCCTCCATTACAGCTTTAACATATCTTCACATTGAGGAAATTTGAAGAGAGCCTTGGACATGTATGGATAATTAAGCAAGAATGAATTTAGAAATGGCAGTTGTAAAAGTTGGATAGATTTAAGTGCATTCTGTTTCCAAAATTTCTGTCTAAAACTGTGTTCTAATTATTGCACATTTACACTAAGTTTTAACTTGCGTTTGTTTGTTTCTTATTAGGTGGGAGAAAAAACAGAGGAAAGAAGAGTAGAAAGGGATATTCTTAAGGAAATGTTTCCCTTCGAAGCATCTACACCAACGGGAATTAGGTATTCAGATACATTGAAACAAGTATTAATGTATTTTATTAGGGCATATTGATTTATTTGTTTCCACCTTTATTGAGATATGCTTGACATATTAAAAATTGTATATATTTAGAATGTACAACATAATTGTTTATATATACACACACACATAAACAGGAATTTTAGTTTTTGATTCTTCAGAAAATTACTATACCTCTGTTGTCAGAATTAAACTGTTCTTTTGGGGAGTGCTTTAATTCTTCTAAGTGCTAACTAGTTCATATTCTTGAAAATTGGGTTAGTTTCAAAATCTTTTTTTTTTTTTTTTTTTTTTTTGTCTTTTTGCCGTTTCTTGGGCTGCTCCCACGGCATGTGGAGGTTCCCAGCTAGGGGTTGAATCGGAGCTGTAGCCACCGGCCTACGCCAGAGCCACAGCAACGCGGGATCCGAGCCGTGTCTGCAACCTACACCACAGCTCACGGCAACGCCAGATCCTTAACCCACTGAGCAAGGGCAGGGACCGAACCCGCAACCTCATGGTTCCTAGTCGGATTCGTTACCCACTGCGCCACGACGGGAACTCCTAGTTTCAAAATCTAAACTGAAACCTAGTAAGAAGGAAAACATTTTTTATTCATGGGTTTCTCTTTTCTAATTGAAAAAACTGCTTTTAGATAGCTGTTGAATTGTTTCCTGACTGAAGGAATCACAACCAAACTACCTTTTTTCCTTTCTTATCTCCTAAATATATTTGCTCTGAAAAGCCTTTAAGAAGGCAAATTTAGTGAATATCTATCAGTACTCTGAATATTGTTTTCTAATAAGATACACATCTAACTCTTCAAATGGAAAATGTATAGGAGTTTTACTTTTTAAATACATTGGCTGACCTCACTATTAATAATACATGGAATGTGTTTGGATTTAGGAGTGGTAATAACATTTTCTATTATTTATCTAATACTTATTTTTCTCTTCCTCCTTTCCTTCCCAACAGTGCTAGTTGCCGCAGACCAATCAAAGGAGCGGCAGGCCGACCATTAGAACTCAGTGATTTCAGGATGGAAGAATCTTTTTCATCTAAATATATTCCTAAGTATGTTCCTTTGGCAGATGTCAAGTCAGAAAAGACAAAAAAGGGACGCTCCATTCCCATGTGGATAAAAATTTTGCTTTTTGTTGTTGTGGCCATTTTTTTGTTTTTGGTCTACCAAGCTATGGAAACCAACCAAGGAAATCCATTCTATCAGTTTATTTCTAATAACTCTAAAAATGCCAACTGAACAATATCTCTTTGGCACATTCAACTTGGTCTCCTATTTTTAATAACTGTATAAAGAAAACATTTGCGTACATTTCTTGACTCAAGAACAAAAAAAATGTGATTTCACCTCAATAAATGTAATATTCCATTGAAAAGCAAACAAGATATATATAAATGGACTTCATTTAATGTTTTGGACTTTGGACTAGGAGATCACTTCGTGCCATATGAATAATCTTTTTTAGCTCTGGAACTTTTTTGTAGGCTTTATTTTTTTAACGTGGACATCTTATTTCTTTTTTGAGAAAAATTATATTGTTTTTGTGTATTTGGGAAACAAGAAGGGCAAAACATGGTGGTATAATGTGAAGCTATACATTTAAATACTTTGAATTCTTACAGAAAAGATTTTAAGAATTCTCTGCTGAATAAAAACTAGAGATGTGAAACATGAAATTCGGTAAGAGAAAAAGTAATTTGGGATTGTTCTTTTTGTAACTGCAACAAAGTTTGATGGTGTTTATGGGGGAAAGTATAGCGATAATCTCCTGTAATTTTATCAATTGTAATGTTATTGTAGCCCTATTGTACTCACTTTTTAAAGTATTTCTAGTATCATGAATGTCCAACCCATTTAGATGCAGTTGATTTTTAGCAGGGATCTATCAGTGTAACATGTCCGTGCTTTGGAGAACTGTTACAGCTATCCATGTTTTTAAAAAACAGCCATACATGTTTTTAAAACCTGTTTAGCTGGCTATAAGGCTAAAATTGGAAGCTCGTAACTTTTTATTTACAACAGAACATTTATTCTGTCAATCCAATTTGTTACCAAAATATTTTTTAGATAAATAAGTGTGTGTGTATTTAGAAGTTAGAAATTTTAAACACCCATCTTAGGTTCCATTTGGATTCATTAGTGAATTATCTTCTGTTACCAAAAACAAATTTTGCCAAGTTTTTGTTTTTTTTGGGTTTTTTTGCACCAAATTTCCCAACATAATTTGATTTGAAAGTGTAAAAACCATGTGCTTTTCATTTTAAATCACATAGTGAACTTTTCTTGGATACACAGGATTTATAAACTCTGAAATTGAGGCGGGCATTATGATTTTTGTTTACTCTTGAAAGGGTTAACTGTATCTTTGTGATTAATTTTTTTAGCTAAAACTTACCTCACGTATAACTTGGTTTGGTAAAGTAGGTAGGTATTTGAAATTTCCATAGAATCAAGTAAAACAAAAATTTTGAACTTAATCATTGAGTTTCGACTTTACAGTCATTGACCATAAAGCACATTAAAAATGTAAGTTGTTTTTAAATATCATCTGAAATAAAAAGATCCTTTTTAAAAAGGAAAAGCTAAAGATGTATATTGAGACCAACACAGCATTTTGATTTGGATCAGCCCTCATCTGATAATTAGCTTGTAGATATTTTGTAGATATTTTTCGCTTACTTGGCCATTGACTAGAAACATTTATAGTTCTGTTCCCTGCAAAGGCAATGGGAAACTTACTCCTACATCAGAAATGCTTGCCTCTCTGAGTAAAAGTGTATCTTTGAAATGAGCCCCAGAGGGAGCACTTTTACTCAGCCTTGCCTTTCTACAGCGATAACAGTCTACTTGTACTTTCTTTGTTTCCCATATTGTTTTCAATCTTTTGTTTATAATTAGAAGTTGTAAGAAGCTGCATTTAATGTTCAGAAATATGGGAAAAGAAAGCAGACTTAATATGTATGTAAGATCAATTTTCTAATAGGAAAGATATGTTCCAAAATAGCTAAGTAGGTCAAGATAAAAACATGTAGTCTTTTCTTTTTTTCGTTTAATGTGTACTTAGTCTTTTGTCTGTGTCTGTTTTATTCCACTAGAATAAATGTGTCCTTGATGTAAATGCAAAGCATTTCTTCCTGATTAAAATTGTAGATGTAGATTTTACAATATAATTCAGTAATAAAAATGTAATTAACCTCTAGTTTTGTCATTGCAATAAATACTTTCCAAATAGGACAAACTATAAGATTTCCTGATAACATTTTTTTTTTTGCTTTTTTTGCTTTTTAGGGCCACATCTGCAGCATATGGAGGTTCCCAGGCTAGAATCGGAGCTACAGCTGCCAGCCTATGCCAGAGCCGCAGCAATGCCAGATCCGAGCCACATCCGGATCCTTAACCCACTGAGTGAGGCCAGGGATGGAACCCACAACCTCATGGTTCCTAGCTGGATTTGTTTCCACTGAGCCGTGGTGGGAACTCCCTGATAACATTTTATATGTGAGATTTATGGATTATTGAGTTTTAATTCTCATTTCAGTCTACTCTGTATTTTGCTTCTAATCATGATAGTAATCTGGTCCTCTTTTGTTCCTAGGTAAGCAATCTCTAGCCATTAGACTCTCAGAATGATGTAGGGAAGCTCTTGGAGGCGCTTATCTGTGGTGCTCATGATTGTTAGTCTTGCTTTCTTTTTTTCTTCCCCCTCTTTCTTTTTCAGCTGCATCCACAGCATATGAAAGTTCTCGGGCCAGGGATTGAATCTGAGCCACAGCTATGGCAAAGCTGGATCTTTAACCCACTGTACCACAGCAGGAACTCCTTTCAGTCTTGTTTTGAGACAAAGCAGAGATGTTGCTGCAGTATATTCATCATGGAGCTACATTCACAAGGTGAAAATGCCTCTCTCTCTCTGCGATTCTTGTGTCCCCCCAAAGGTGATTTTATTTACATTAGTAATTCTCAAAGTAATATATACACTGTACTTAATTAGAAAGCAGATGGCATCAAAGACTTAACAGAGTGTGCTTTATTGCGTGCTTATAGTATGTGCTACGTGTGCTGTTCTATACACATGCTATGTATGGATTCATGATATGTATTGATCCTCATGATAATCCTGTGAAGTAGATATTTTCTGCCCCACAACCCACAGCATGCAGAAGTTCTGCAGGCTGGGGACCGAACCCATGCCACTGCCAGAGTGGCAGAACCAGAGCTACTGCATTGGGCCAACACTGGATGTTTAGGAGTTCCCATCATGGCTCAGTGGTTAACGAATCCGACTGGGAACCATGAGGTTGTGGGTTTGATCCCTGGCCTTGCTCAGCAGGTTAGGGATCCCGCGTTGCTGTGGCTCTGGCATAGGCCGGCAGCTGTAGCTCCAATTAGACCCCTAGCCTGGGAACCTCGATATGCCGCAAATGCAGCCCTAAAAAGACAAAAGACAAAAAAAAGCTGGGTGTTTAAAGTGCTGAGCCACAAGAGAATTCCAGAAGTGGGTATTTTCTTATTCTGTCGTTACAAATTAGGAAATTGACACTGGGACAGGTTAAGAAACTTGCCTGAAATGATGAGTCTGGCTGCACACGGTAATGGCAAAGGAGACCTGAAGACCCAGGCTCTGAATACTGGCGGAACCAGTTCTGTTCATCCATGCTCCTTCCACAAATTCAGTGGCGCCTGTACGTTTCAGGCTTTTTAGGCTCACTTCTAGTTTTAATCTTCGTCTGTAGCCATTTAACTTTGAACCCTCTTGACTTTAATTCATTTTCTGTTTCTTAATCTCTTTACCATCTTCACACAGGTTTTTTTTTGCAATGTATTTTTTTTTTATGTCTTCGATTCATGTGATCAGTCTGTCACTTTGAATTAGCAGTCACAGTTCACACAGCATCTTCCCACCAAAGATTTAGGAAGAAAACAGGGAAGGAGACATGGAATTTTTAGTGCAGGGAGACCTAAAACAGATCAATTTTGTTATGTTCTGGTATGGACTCATTAGTTGAACTGACACTTGATAACATTTATTCTGTCTGTGTTCACAGTGCTTTGAAATTGATTGCTTGTAAAATTTTACTGCCCATTTCAACAGATATTTATTTAATGCCTCCATTGTGCCAGGTATAATGTTTGGCAGTGCATGGATGCAGTTTTAGAAATATCTTGAACTTGTCTTGGGCATTCTTTAGGGGAAGTAGTTTTATTTTTTATTTTATTTTTTGGGGGGCGGGGAGTAGTTTTTAAAAAACATTTGATCCTCATTAATCACAATATAGGTTTATTAGCTGTTAAAATGTTGTTTGTTCTTTAATTAAAAGGAATTAGTAATGTTTAACTCATGTAAGTCAAAGAACCAAAAATTTGTCAGCCTTTTTGGAATAAATCAAAGCTATCAAAATACAATCCTAATCAAATGTGTTTATGCTAAATTACTACTGTCTTTGTTGTCCAGAATTTAACATAGTGATCTTGTGATCATGAATAATTTGAAATTGTGAAGCAGTGTAAAATGTACGTGTTTTATTCTAGTAACAAATTAATACTAAGTTTATGGTTTGATTGGGAGAAGAATTAAATTATCTATTGCTACGGAATCACAAAACTTAGCTTAAAACAATTATTGCCATTTCTATGGGGTTGGAACTCAGGGAGTAGAGTTCCTGTTGTGGTGCAACAGAAACGAATCGGACTAAACTGTGAGGTTTCGGGTTTGATCCCTGGCCTCACTCAGTGGGTTAAGGATCCAGCGTTACAGTAAGCTGTGGTGTAGGTCGAAGACTCAGCTTCTATCCTGCATTACGGTGTCATAGGCTGGCAGCTGTAGCTCCAATTAGACCCCTAGCCTGGGACCCTCCATATGCCTTGGGTGCAGCCCTAAAAAGCAGAAAAAAAAAAAAAAAAAAAAAAAAGTCAGGGAGTGACTTTGCCATATGCTTCTGGCTCATATAACTTTGTAGTTAACAGTCAGCCAGAGCCACAGTGCCATCTGAAGTTTCAACGGGGGCAGGATGTGCCACACTCAGGGTAATTGGCAGTCCTCAGTTCGTTACAGGCTATTGGGCTGGGGACGTCATAGGTTACCCTAGTGCCCTCAGGGAGAAGCAGCTGGCTTTTCCCTGAATAATCCAAGAATATGCACCCACAGCTGGAGGCACAGCATTTATATAACCTAATCTCGGAAGTCATATATCATCACTTCTGCCATGTACTATTGGTTTTACAGGTCAGATAGCAAAGGGACTACACAGGGTGAATACCCAGGAGGCAGGGTAATCAGAGCTTATCTTGGAGTTTGGCTACCACAACTATCTTAATGGGAAGGGTTATGTAGATAAGTTAGTTTAGCCATGCTACAGCATTTGAAAACAATGTTAAGTATTGCTTTGGAATTCACAGGGACATTTCTTTGGAGTGTTTGCTTTGATCTGTTCATCATTCCAAAAGATATATCAAAGCATATGGATGAAGAGCCATGAGACTGGAGAAAGATAGATTTGAGTTCTCTTGCAGAGGTAAACTTAACAGACTCAATAAAACATGATGAGACATAGATAAGTAAAAAATTTCCTGGAGATTTTTTTTACTTGGCTAGCCTAGTGGAAGACAGTTCCAGTCCCTGAAAGAATTCTAAAGAAAGACTAAATATGGGGGGACGAAGATGGACATTGGATTTGAATACATTGTATTTCTGTGAGATATTCTAGCAACCTAACACAACATTTGGGCCATAGTAAGTAAGCAGATGCTGTATTGAATAAATCCAAATGGAGATCATCTGTTGGCAATTAGGTAACTATCTGAAGGTTAGAAGAAAAACCAGAGTTCCCATCATGGCTCAGTGGAAACCAATCTGACTAGCATCCATGAGGACGCAGGTTCAACCCCTGGCCTTGCTCAGTAGGTTAAGGATCTGGCATTGCTGTGAGCTCTGGTGTAGGTCGCAGACACAGCCTGGATCCAGCGTTGCTGTGGCTGTGGTGTAGGCCTGCAGCTACAGCTCTGATTAGACCCCTAGCCTGCGAACTTCCATATGCTGCTGGTGCGGCCCTAAAAGCAAAAAAGACGGAAAAAAATGAACCAAAAAAAAAGTAGAAATTGTGTGTTTCCATTGTAGCTCCAGTGGTGGGGGTGGGGGGTACAGAAAGAAAGAACAAGAGGTGAGGAGAGCCCCACATGCTTCAGAATTGGTTTAAATCACTTGAATGGTGGGGGTGGGGGTCCTTCCAGGCTTCCTCTGGCCAATCACCTTGCTTCATCTGGCTTTGAGCTCACATTTGGCCTGACTCAGCCCTCCCCTGTGTGTGCGAGCATCTTTTAGCCAGGATGGATTCTAGCACAAGGGTTTGTGGTCTGGTGCCCTCCTTTCCCTGACCCTCAAGGAAACTTTTTGTGAATTTGTGGTTGTGTTGCAGAGGTCTCCTTGACCTCAAGAATGAGAAATAGATGGTCCCTATCTTTTATCCAAGCAGGACACAGCTCCTTCTTGCTCCTAACTGTGATCTTTATCTTTTTTTAATTTTTAAATGATTTATATTTTTTCCGTTATAGTTGGTTTACAGTGTTCTGTCAATTTCTACTGTACAGCATGGTGACCCAGTCACACATATATATGCATTCTTTTTCTCACATTATCCTCCATCATGTTCCATCATAAGTGTCTAGATACAGTTCCCTGTGCTATACTATAATCTTTATCTTCACAGGAAACAGATTACATTTGCTCAGTCTGGGACCCATCTGTCTCCTGCTTCAATTCTACTCAGGTTTTTACCCAACCTGAGTTGGACATGGAAATATACCCACAAAAAAATTTAGTTAAATGCTGAAAATAAGGTTTGTTTTTTTTTTTCATAATATCTCCCAACTGGAAATAGTTCATACATTCACCAACAGACTAGAGAATAGAATATTCTGATTTGTAGAATGGAAATAATAATGGAATACTATGTCGAAATAAGCAAACTACAGCTACATATAACAACACGGATGAGTTGCACAGACATAATATTGAATGAAACAAGCCTGGGACAAAAGTATTTAGTGTATGACTCTATTCAGATTTCTTGGAAGTTCCCTCATGGTGCAGTGTGCTAAGGATCCAGTGTTGGGGTCGCTGTGACCCAGGCTGCAATTCAGCACTATTTCTATCCCTGGCCCAGGGACTTCATCGTGCTGCAGGTGCTGCCAAAACAAACAAAAATTCCTATAGTAGGAAAAGAGGCAAGGATATTCTCCAGTGGTAGAAGTCAGGATAGTGCCTGCTTTGGGGGAAAGGTGGATATTGGCCGACATGAGGAATACTTGCAGGATGGTAGAATGCTCTATATCTTATCCAGGTTGTGGTTAACATGGTATGTACATAACATAAACATCGATTTCATCAATCTGTATACTTAAGATTTTGTGCAGTATACTGTGTTTTAAATCTCAGTAAGTAAAAAAATATCAAGAAGACTGAGAAGCTTAATTTAACACTAACGCAGCTTTCATCTATTTATTGATCATTTAATATCATTTTTGTTCATTGCCCATTTGTATTTTTGGTAATTGGGAAGCTTGGTTCTTACTGGCAGATGGGGTCTTTTTTTAATATTCCATGATTACGTTTAAGTTTTCCCTAGCCTCTTTTTTTTCTTGTTTTTTGGCCGCTTCAAGGCGTATGAAGCTCCCAGGACAGGGATCAAATCCGAGCCACGCTTGTGACCTATGCCGCAGCTGAGGCAATGCCAGATCCTTAACCCACTGTGCCGAGCTGGGAATCAAACCTACGTGCCAGTGCTCCAGAAACTGCTGTTCCCATTGCACCAAATCAAGAACTTGTTTCCTAGCCTCTTTCAAATGGTTTACAGTATTTTTGCCTGTTATTAGATGGTAAAAGAAACAACATTGCTTTTCACATCTGTCTCTAGACATGACCAAAAAACCAGTAATAGATTTGTCTTCCCATTATAAAAAGCTAAAAAAGTAGGCAAAATACATGAAACAACTCTGACATTGGATAACATATATGACTGGTCCCTGAAAGAAGAGAAAAGTGAGCTATAAAATTGCACTTTTTTCCTCTAGCACTTTATGACTATTGATAAAAGTAAGGTCCCAAAGCAGAGCGCAGGGTCTTTGGTTCATTGAGGAGGTAGAGATCAAAGTTCAAGGAGGGTGAGGCAGTTAGAATGTGTGGGAAAGAGTAACAGGAAAGGGAACAAGGGAGGAAAAGAGCTGCAGAAATTTGCATAGGAGCCCCTTGAGCCTGGCTAAATACCAAACTATGTATGCGTGTAAACAAGACCTACCGGAGGCTTTGAGCTGAACACTTGCAGAACTCACAAAGGGCTGAGAGATTCACATTACAAAAACCAGAGGGGAGAGACCTTGTAAAATACCCAGGATATTTAGTATACATCCTTGAAAGGCCACAGAATAGTACTTAACGAGTGCTAGAATAAAAGCTGCTCTCGATACATCCTAGTAGAACTTAAAAAAATAAGCTTTGAAGGGATCAAACTGACCTAGTAAGTCTTCTGGAACAAAACTGACCACTCTAAAGGAAGGCAATAAAATGCAGACCTTCAATAATAGTCACAGCATTGAGCATCCAATAAAATAACTAGATGCAAAGGAGTAGGAAAACGTGAGCCATTAGCAGAAGAAAATAGAAGCACCAAGAAATGATTTATTAGTAAATATACTGAAAAAGTTAACAACATGAACAGAAAGAAACCAAATGGAACTTGAGATGAAAATCTGCAATATCGAAACAATTTTACTAGGTAGATTTAGCTGATTAGACAGTGCAAATGAATGAACAAAGCAATGCAATTGTCCAAACTGAAGCATGAGAAGGAAATGTCTCAGTGCTTTGCCTGCTTTGGATGATACCAAGCGGTCTTCCATACATGTAACTGGAATACCAACCAGAAGAGGGGAGCAAACAAACAAAACATTTGAAGAGACAATGGTTAAAATCTTACTAAATTTCACAAAACCTGTAAATCTAGTCATGTAAGTAACAATAGAATCAACATACAAAATATTTCTATTACCCCAGAAAGTTCCTTCATTGACCCTTCTTAATCACTCTACAATATCTGGAGGTGTTCAGTTGTTACAACTTGATGCAAGTGGGGTTGAGGAGACAGCTACTTATGGGAAGAGGCCAGGGATGCTGCTAAACATCCTACAATACACAGGACAACCCCATAAGAAAGAATTACCAGACTCAAAATGTCAATAGTGCTGAGGTTGAGAAACTTGACTTAGCTTAAAACTTCTGATAATTGTCACATTTAATTAGTTCTTTTTATTTTTAATAGGTTTTTTTTTTTTTTTTGTCTTTTTGCCTTTTCTAGGGCCACTTCCTGCGGTATATGGAGGTTCCCAGGCTAGGGGTCCAATCGGCGCTGTAGCCACCGGCCTACGCCAGAGCCACAGCAACACAGGATCTTACACCACAGCTGGAATTTACACCACAGCTCATGGCAACGCCGGATCGTTAACCCACTGAGCAAGGCCAGGAATTGAACCCGCAACCTCATGGTTCCTAGTCGGATTCATTAACCACTGCGCCACGACGGGAACTCCCTAATGGGATTTTTATGTGCTCATTTTCAAATTGTATGTCTCATTTGCTCAAGTGGCTGTTCAAATCTTTTGACCATTTTCAAAAGTAATTGACTGCAGGAGTTCCCTGGTAGCTCAACAGGTCAAGGATCCAGCATTGTCACTGCTGTGGTTCAGGCTGCTGCTGTGGGGCAAGTTTGATCCCTGGCCCAGGAAATTTCACATGCCTCAGGCACAGCCAAAAAAAAAAAAAAAAAGTAGTTGACTCCAACTGTCAAAATTTAAAGAGCTTGAGGGTTCCTTGGTGGCCTAGTGGTTAGGGAACGCCAAGAGTGAATTATTTTAAGTGAAGTTAAATGTGGCGCTGATTTCGAAGAGACAGGTCTGGCTTAAGAAGTGAACCTGGGCAGCCTGGATGAAAAACCAGAAATCGTAGCCACTAGACCAGCTAGAGGCTAAAAGCAGAATCGCCCTGGTTCTTGCTCCTTGTTGAAAGCAAGAATGTTTCAAGGAGGCAAAGACTGTAAAAAGAGGTACAAAGTTTATTGTTAGAAACATAGTACAACATGTGGGAGAGCACACTGTCTATTTATCTAAAGCAGAAGCAAAGCAGTAATATCCCCCAAAAGAGGAGCTGCGGGGGTGTCCCCATGAATGAGGAGCTCACCAGAGAGGTGATATCAATCACTTGTATAGGAGAGTTCCTCTGGATCTTTGGGGAGTTTTTTTTTTTTTTTTTTTTGCCAATTATCTTGTTTTATTTCTCACACCTACCTGACCCAGGGCCCTCCCTAGTATGTGTGTGCCTCTTTTGGCCAAGAGGGATTTCAAAGTGAGGCCTCGTGGGAAGATTAGCTCGACATGTTATGGCTTAGCGTCCCCTCCTTTTGGACCCAGAGGGGTCTTTCTGTGCATGTGGAGTTGGGGTCTCTTGATCTTTTGCCCAAGCAGGGCTTAGCCCCTCTCTGCCCTGCCATTACCGTTGTCAAGGGGTCTGCAGAAGACAAATGCCAGTTATTTACCTTGTGCTTGTTATTTCTAGCCTGAAGTAAAAACAGGTGGCTAGTTGTGTCTATTCCAGAGCCCAACTATCTCCTGCCTCAGGGCTAGTTTTCTGGGTTGAGGAGAAGCAGAAGCAGAATATACAGGGAAGTTGGATCTGAGGACAGAAGAGACCAAGGGGTATAATTTCTTGGGATTTAGCAGAGATTCCCAGGAGAACTTCAGAGTGTGGAATTAGTGGGGTCTAAGCTTAGATCCGCAAGGGGTAAGTAATCCAGCAAATGTCTAACTTATTGCTGGAAATTCAGCAAATAGCTGACTTCTTATACCTGGGAGATATATATATATATAAACAAATATATATATTTGTTTGTTTTAAATGAATGGGTAGAATTAGAAATCAGGAAGTTCCAGAAAGGGTAGAGAGATCTGCTTGGCTGGATGGTGGCCAGGGGCCATGGGTTCATCTTCCTCTCTCTCTGTCTCCTCTCCCACCCTGAGGACGCCTTACTGACTATTTCACAGCTCTGTGTAATGGGCCTGGAACCCTCTTGTAGAGCATGCGTTTGCCGTGCCCAGTTGTCTGAGGCAGAGTACACTCCAGATCATGAAGAACGACCTTTTTTCTGAAAGGCTTTACCACTCTGTGGCTGACCTTGGGCTGGATATACCAACTTTCTTTTGCTCTGAAAGATGGGGCAACATTTTTTGGGCAGGACAGGAGTTGCAGTGATAATTAGGATCTGAAGCATAGAACATCTCCGTAGGTATGGCAGATGGCTCCAGTTTAAACTCTCAAACACAGCGATTCATGGCCAGGGATTGGAATTTTGAGCCCGTTTGGGCTCCCTGTGGAACAGAGCCCTCGTGCACATTTATCAGCTACCTCCCCTCATGCGTCTCTGGACAAAGCCTTCCCTGTGTGTTAAGGCTGGTCTCCAGAGCAGGGTAGAACATCTGAAAGTCTCTGTCAAGAAACATCCTGGACCTGTAGGTCCAAGAGTCTGGGCTGCTCCTAAGCAAAGGAACACCCAATTGACAACCCTATACAAAAGGCCTTTGATGAGGTTTTCAAAGAAGAAAAATAGAAAATGTTTTAATGCACTTTAAAAATGTATAAGGAGTTCCAGTGTGGATCAGTGGTAATGAACCCGACTAGTATTCATGAGGATGAGGGTTCAATCCCTGGCCCTACTCAGTGGGTTAAGGATCTGGCGTTGCTCTGAGCTGCGGTGTAGGTTGCAGGTACGGCTTGGATCTGGTGTTGCTGTGGCTGTGGCATAGGCTGGCAACTGCAGCTCTGATTCGACCCCCTAGCCTGGGAACTTCCACATGCCACATATGCAGCCCTAAAAACCAAAAATAAATAAATAAAAATGAAAATGAATAAAAGGGGAGGAACATAGACCTCCATTAATTCACTTGACAGTGATGCTTCCCCATGCTGGTTTTTTAAAAAATATCTTTAATATCCATATCCATCCATGTACTATCTACTCTAGTCTGTTTTTCTACTCTGTTTTTCATTATCTATGTTTTTCATTCTTCTTTTCGAATCAGGCAATTATGGCTCAGAATATCCCACAAATAATTGCTTTTGCTGCACAGATTGTAATAGGTAAGGTATAAGCATTTGCCTACAAGTTTTTGAGTGGACACACGTTTTCATTTTTCTTGGTTACTGAAAAATGCAATGGCTGAGGAGTTCCTGTCATGGTGCTGCGGAGACGAATCCTAGGAACCATGAGGTTTCGGGTTCGATCCCTGGCCTTGCTCAGTGGGTTAAGGACCTGGTGTTGCCTCGAGCTGTGGTGTAGATCACAGACGCAGCTTGGATCTGGCATTGCTGTGCCTGTGGCGTAGGCCAGCAGCCGTAGCTCTGATTTGACCCCTAGCCTGGGAACCTCCAGATGCCATCCATGTGGCCCTAAAAGCAAAAAACAAACAAAACAAAAAACAAACCAAAAAAAAAAAAGCCATGGCTGAGTCTTTCAGTAAGCACATGTTTAACTTCATAAAACATTGCCCTTTTCAAAATGGCTTTAACATTTTGCAATCCTACCAGAAATTCCTGCCATTAGTATTTTCAGTCTATTTGATCTTGGTTTGTTGACTTAAAAAAATTTTTTTTAATTTAAAAAGCACAACTTAAAGTTGAGAACGATGCTTTATTTGGCAGACTTTCTGCGAACTTAAGCCCAGAAGACAGCCTCTCAGATAAACTCTGAAAGACTGCTCCAAAAAGGTAAGGGAGGAGCCAAGATGTGCAGGAGTTTTTGCAACAAAAATCAGGTAGCCATAGCATCAAAGGATTACTGTTAATTAAAGAAAACCAGACATCTCAGTTTAATGAATTTAGTGCTTTTCTACATGTGGGAAGATGCAAGAGAAATGCAAGAGCCTGGGCTCATTGAAATCATTCTTTTGTAGGCACTTCAACTATCTTGGGCCAGTATTCTGTTCTTTCCCATCCTGAATCCCCTCAGGGTGCACTGTTAGGGGCATTCTCTTTGTCTCCATCCTAAATTCCCTCAGAGCTCACAGTCCATGCTGATAGCTTGATGGCTCCAACAACCTTTGCTTGCTGACAAGTCAGGTGGCATTCTTTGTCCACAGATAAAGTAGGTATGTAGCAATATCTCATTGTGGGTTTCATCTGTAGTCCCTTGGTGACTAAGGATTTTGAACATTTCACATTCTGATATTCTGATTGGACATGTGCATATTTTCTTTTATGAACGGTTTGTTTAAATCTTTGGCCAATTTGGAGGTTGTCTTCTCATTGTGTTGTAAGAATTCTTTATGTGTTCTGAATACAACACTTTGTTGTCTTACCTTTTTTTTGGCCTTTTTAGGGCCATACCCACAACGTATGGAGGTTCCCAGGCTAGGGGTCAAATCGAAGCTGTAAACTCAGGCCACAGCCAGAGTAGAGCTGCGTCCGCGACCTAAACCACAGCTCACGGCAACACCAGATCCTTAACCTGCTGAGCAAGGCCAGGGATCAAAACTGTGTCCTCATGGATACTAGTCAGATTTGTTACGACGGGAACTCCAACCCTCTGTTTTTTTAAGCAACGAAGTTTTGTCGGTTTTTTGTTATTATTGTATAACAATTGTTAACTGACATAACATATGTAGAACACCTCTTACAACAAAGACAGAATGCATGTTCTTTTAATTTTCTATTGCTACCATAACAAATTACTACAAATTCAGCAACTTAAAGCAATACCCATTTATTCTCTCACAGTTTCGATGAGTCAGAAGGCTGGGCACACTGTGGCCTAGCTGAGTTCTCTGCTTATGGCCTCACAGCACCAAAATCAAGGATTCAGCAGAGTTGTATTCTTTACTGGAGCCTCTTGGCAAGAATCCACATCCAAACTCATTAAGGAATGTGGGTGAATTCAATACCTTTTCATGCTTTACGTCTGGTCCTCTCCATCTTCAAACCAGCAAACGCAGCCGAGTCCTTCTCGTGTTTTAAATCTCTGCCTTCCTGTTATACTTTTAAGGGCTCATGTGATTGTAGTTGACCCATCTGGATAACTAAAGATAATCCTCCTATTCTAATAATTACATCTGCAAAGTTCTTATGTGGTTTAACGTAACATAGCCACAGATTATTACCAAGAGGTAAAGGTCATGACAGTCATAACTCTGTCAACCACACATGTTCTTTTCAACTGGAAGTGGAACATTAACTAAAATTGACTACCTGTGGAGTTTCCTTCGCGATGAAGTGGAAACAAATCCGACTAGGAACCATGAGATTTCGGGATCAATCCCTGGCCGTGCACAGTGGGTTAAGGATCCGGCATTGCCACGAGCTGTGGTGCAGATGGCAGGCGCAGCTCGGATCTGGCATTGCTGTGGCTGTGGCGTAGCCCGGCAGCTGTAGCTCCGATTAGACCCCTAGCCTGGGATATGCCGCGAGTGCAGCCCTAAAAAGACAAAAAAAACCCCAACAAAACAGTATTTGTCAGACTTCAATGTCAACTGTAGTAAATTCTAATCCAGTTAAAACGTATATAGTGAGAACCCCAAACAATACCACATTTCACAATATAATCTAAAAAAATCATAACAAGGACTAATAAGTAGACTTTGGTTAAGCTGTTTACTTCAGGACTTTAAAAATAGTGCCTGGTCATATGGCCACAAGCTACCTCAGAAACAATATCCCAGAATCTAAACAGTTTTACAAAAAGTGGACACTAGGTGTCGCTATGGAACTCACTGTAATTTGTAATATTTCCTACTATGAGAGTTTTGCCAAGCAGTCCTGCACTGGAAAGTAACAATTGAAATGTTGAGTTGCTGTTTTGGATGCTGGATGGAAAAAATGCCATTAAACTTTAATCTTTATGCTCATATCATTACACTAGAATGAGCACACAGGTGGAGTACTAGAAAATCAGTAAGTAGGATATAAATGGCCTTAATTTTGGCTTATTATTTTCAGCATAATATAGCTTGATTATCAAGATTTTTAAATCAGTCTAGGGTAATTTACTTTTTTTTTTTTTGTCCCCACCCACAGCATATGGATGTTCCCATACTAGAGCCACTGCAGTGACAGCACCAGATCTTTAACTATGGAACACTTTCTTATGCATCTCGGGCACCCTAGGTGCTGAGAATCCACAGATAAACCAAACAAACTCTTGTAGAACTTACAATCTTATACAAATGTAAAGAAAGTAAATGTGTTCTCAGCTTGAGCAAATAGAACCTAATTCAATTCTGCAGTTAAGAATGCCCAAAATAGGAGTTTCTGGCGTAGCTCAGTGGGTTAAGGACCTGACATAGTGCCCCTGAGGATTAGCGTCCGATCTTTGGTCTCATTCAGTGGATTAAAAATCCAGCCAAGCTACGGCGTAGTTCTCAGATCTGGCTGGGATCTGGCAAGACTGTGGCTGTGGCCTAGGCTAGCAGCTGTGACTGCAATTGGACCCCTAGCCTGGCAACTTCCATACATCACAGGTATAGTTGTAAAAAAGAAAAAAGAAAAAAAAAAGTAATGTATTATAACCCAGAATACAAAAGTTCATAATGATAGCAAGTAAATGAGAAAGGAAAGCTCATTTTTAGAGTAGAATGTTCAATTAAAAAATGTAGAGGGAACAAGTATTCAGAAAATTACCATTTTCAACCATCATTGAATCAGGCAAGAAACATCAATGGATGTTAAAATGAGAGGGTGTGAGATTTTTCAGAAACAGGATATTGACATAGTTTCAAAATTATCTCCCCACACTACCATATGACCCAGAAATCCCACTCTTGGGCATATATCTGGGCAAAACTTTCCTTGAAAAGGACACATGCACCCACATGTTCATTGCAGCACTATTCACAATAGCCAAGACATGGAAACAACCCAAATGTCCATCGACAGAAGAATGGATTAAGATGTGGTGTATATGTACACAATGGAATACTACTCAGCCATAAAAAAGAACAAAATAATGCCATTTGCAGCAACGTGGGATGGAACTAGAGACTTTCATACTAAGTGAAGTAAGTCAAAGAAAAGACAAATACCATATGATATCACTTATATCTGGAATCTAATATACAGCACAAATGAACTTTTCCACAGCAAAGAAACTCAGGGACTTGGAGAACAGACTTGTGGTGTCCAAGGAGGAAGGGGAGGGAGTGGGATGGACTGGGATTCTGGGGTTAATAGATGCAAATTATTGCCTTTGGAATGGATTAGCAATGAGATCCTGCTGTATAGCACTGGGAACTTGTGATGGAGCACGATGGCAGATAATGTGAGAAAAACAATGCATATATGTATGTGTGACTGGCCACTTTGCTGTACAGTAGAAAACTGACAGAACACTGTAAACCAACTATAATGGAAAAAATAAAAATCACTTTAAAGAAAGTATCTTCCCACAAATTACTTATTAATTACAAAAGGAAAAATAATAACTTTAGGGTGAAAAAGCTTAATAGACACTACCTTAGACCAAATGATAAAAAATAACCTCACCAGAAATGGTATAAATCAACAGCAAATGCCTCCCAAGGCAGGCACTGAGAAGAATTCATCACTTACACAGACTTCCTTCCCTAAACACACAACTGGAATCTAATCATTATGAGACATCAGAGAGGGACATTTTACAAAACAGATGGCAAGTGTTCCAGAGTGGTCCATGAAATGAAAGATAAAGACTGAGAGACTTAGAGAACAAAGGTAACTAAAGAAACATGACCCCAATGCAGCATATCTTCTGAATTGGGTGTGAACCGGAAAAAGGCATTACTGTAAAGGGCACTACTGGGATAAGTGGCAGCCTTCATATGTGCGCTGTAGATTACATTGTCAGTTAAATTTCCTGTTTTTTATTATAATTTTACCTTACTTATGTAAGAAAATAATGCTTCTTAAGAAATTCTCTCTGAGAGTTCCTGCTGTCATGCAATGGGTTAATGATCTGGAGTTGTCTCTGTGGCAGCATGGGTTCAATCCCTGGCCTGGCACAGTGGGTTCACGATCCTGCATTGCTGCAGCTGTGGTATAGGCCACAGTTGTGGCTTGGATTTGATCCCTGACCTGGGAACTTCCATATGCCAAGAAAGAAAGAAAAAAGAAAAAAAAAAAAAAAGAAAGAAAGGGAAAGAAAGAAAGGAAATGCACTCTGAAGAACTTAGGGTTAAGACAGTGTAAGTCTGCAACTCATTCTCAAATGGTTCAAATTATAAAGATGGGTAGATGGATGGATGGACAAAAAGGAATCTATTAAAGCAGTTGTGGCAAAATATTAAAAACTGGTAAGTCTGGATGAAGTATACCTATGTACTATTCTTCCATCTGTGATATCTGTAAATTTGAAATGATCTCAAAATTTAAAAAATAATTGTAATTAGGAGTTCCCATCATGGCTCAGTGGTTAACGAATCCGACTAGGAACCATGAGGTTGCGGGTTCAATCCCTGGCCTCGCTCAGTGGGTTAAGGATCCGGAGTTGCTGTGAGTGGTGGTGTGGGTTGAAGACACGGCTCGGATCCTGAGTTGCTGTGGCTCTGGCGTAGGCCAGCAGCTGTAGCTCCGATTCGACCCCGAGCCTGGGAACCTCCATATGCCTGCTGCAGGAGCGGCCCAAGAAATGGCAAAAAGACAAAAAAAAAAAAAAAAAATTGTAATTAAAGAAGGAAGCACAGGGCTGTACCTTGTACTGAAGGGTTTTTTGTTTGTTGGTTTGGGGTTTTTTTGCCACACGTGCAGCATGCAAAAGTTCCCAAACCAGGGATCAAACTCCATGCCACTGCAATAACCAGAGCCACAGTAGTGACAATGCTGGATCCTTAGCCCACTGAGCCACAAGGGAACTCCTATAGTGAAGTTCTCTTTTTTTTTCATTTTTCTTTTTTAGATTTTTTTATTTAAAAAATTTTTAATTAAGGTATAGTTGATTTATAATGTTTGTTCAATTTCTGCTGTACAGCAAAGTAACCAAATCACACACAGTTCCCTGTGCTGTACAGTAGGACCCCATTGCCCATCCATCCCAAATGGATGGATCCACCAACCCCAAACTCCCCGTCCATCCCACTCCCTCCCCCGGGCAACCACAGTCTGCTCTCCATGTCTGTGATCTGTTTCTGTTTTGTAGATAGGATCATCTGTGCCATATTTTATTTTATTTATTTATTTATTTATTTATTTATTTATTTTTGTTTTTTTGCCATTTCTTGGGCCACTCCCGTGGCATATGGGAGGTTCCCAGACTAGGGGTCTAATCAGAGCTGTAGCTGCCAGCCTATGCCAGAGCCACAGCAATGCGGGATCCGAGCTGCGTCTGCAACCTACACCTCTGTGCCATATTTTATTTTATTTTATTTTATTATTTTTTTATTTTTTATTTTCCCACTGTACAGCAAGGGGATCAGGTTATCCTTAGATGTATACATTGCAGTTACAGTTTTTTCCCCCACCCTTTCTTCTGTTGCGACATGAGTATCTAGACATAGTTCTCAATGTCTGTGCCATATTTTAGATTCCACATATAAGTGATACTATATGGTACTTGTCTTTCTATTTCTGACTTTTTCCATTTTCAGCAACTAGAGGTTTTCTTTTTTTCTTTCTTTCTTTTTTCCTTTTTTTTTTTTTTTTTTTTTTTTTGCTTTTTAGGGCTGCACTAGTTAATTCTTGATGAAGGAACAGCAGCAGAAGCAATGCTTTACTTTCACTCTGGGGCAGTTGAGAGAGGGTGTGCCTTTTCCTTATTGCATCACTTCTCCTTTGGCCAAGCATGCAGCAGTTCTGTGTTGAGATAGCCGCGTCATAAGATAAAAAGCACCTTTGATTCCTGAGTAACCACCTGCAGGAGAGCTCCCTGGAGAAACACTCACTCATCATTAAACTTTATAGCAGCATGAAGTAAACTTTTATTGAGTTACACTGTTAAGATTTGGAGTTAATTTGTTAGTAAATAGTCATAGATGCTTTCCATTCCTGTTCTTCTTCCTCCATTACTTTTTTTTTTTTTTTTTTTTTTTTTTTGTCTTTTTGCTATTTCTTTGGGCCGCTCCCTCGGCATATGGAGGTTCCCAGGCTAGGGGCCAATCGGAGCTGTAGCCCCCGGCCTACGCCAGAGCCACAGCAATGCGGGATCCGAGCCGCATCTGCAACCTACACCACAGCTCCCGACAACGCCAGATCCTTAACCCACTGAGCAAGGGCAGGGACCGAACCCGAAACCTCATGGTTCCTAGTCGGATTCGTTAACCACTGCGCCACGACGGGAACTCCCCCATTCCCTTTTTTTTTTTTTTTTTTTAACGAGAGTTGTGACATTATTTCAGTTTCTCTCTTGTGTGTGTTTTTTTGTTTTTCTTTTTCTTTTTTGCCACACAGGCAGCATGTGGAAGTTCCTGGGCCAGGGCTTGAACCTGCACCACAGAGGTAAGAATGCAGGAAAAGGAGGCCATCGCAGAACTCCCACTTTTTCTTTTCTTTTAAAAAAAAAATTGGTTTCTTTTCTTTAACTTATTGGTTTCTTTTCTTCACTTCAGGCAACCAGAGCCAGTGGGCTCCGTAAGTTTGATGCCAGGGAGACAGCTAGCAGGACTGGGAGTTGGTTACACATGGGGGAATGAACACATATGAGATAATATCTCGAAGGTACTGAAAACCAGTTTTATCTCTGTCAGAGATGGGAGTTACAAATATGGGAAGAAAAAGAAAAGCTAGAATGAATTCTGACAAATTCTGATTTGGAACCCAAGTTATTAGTGTGAGCTCACGGTTTTTCAAAGAAGATGTAATCAGTGACGGATAGATAGAAAGGTGTATATATGTGTGTATGTATATGTACTGAGAAAATCTGGGAATACTAACAACCCAGAGCGTTAAGCATATTTTGTCCCCAGATCTTAGTTTCTAAATACTATTCTCTAAAGAAAACAAAAGCTCTGGAGAATTGGCTGATTCCAGTGCTCAAAAAATGATGGGGACTTGTAGAAAAAAATATGAGGCCAGCTTGGAGTTCCTGCTGTGGCAAAATGGGTTAAGAATTTGACCCCAGAGGCCCGGGTTGCTGTGGAGATGTGGTTCCATCTCTGGCCCGGCTCAGTGGGTTAAAGGAGCCGGCACTGTTGGGAGCTGTGGTGTAGGTCACAGACACAGCTCGGATCCTGTGTTGCTGTGTCTGTGGCATAGGCTGGCAGCTGCAGCTCTGATTTGATTCCTAGCCTGGGAGCTTCCATATGCCATCGGTGTGGCCCTAAAAAGACAAAAACAAAACAAAACAAAACAAAGGTTGTTGAAGAACAAAATAGTTATATAGTGTCTAAGTATCTCCCACCAAATTACTCATTAATTACAGATGAAAAATAGTAACTTTACAATGAAGAAACTGGGCAAAAACTGCCTCAATCAAGCGATCAAATTTCCCATCAGTAAAACATCAACATCATGTGTCTTCTGATATGATACTCTTGAAAAAAACAAGGAATGATTCATACGAAATTGCTGCCCTAAACACTAAACACATACTCTGTATCTAATCATGAGAAAACATCAGAGATATGCAATATGAGTAACATTCTCTAAAATAATTGTCGTGTACTCTTCAAAAAGGTCAAGGGCATGAATCACAAAGAAAGATAGAAGTGTTCCAGACTGAAGAAACCTAAGGAGTCACAAACATTACATGCAGTTTGGAGTTGCTGCTGTGGCTCAGTAGTAACAAATCCAACTAGTACCCATGACAATGAGGGTTTGATCCCTGGCAATGCTCAGGGGGTAAGGATCCGGTGACGCCAGTGAGCTGTGGTGTAAGTCACAGACACGGCTCTGATCCCATGTTACTCTGGCTGTGGTGTAGGCCAGCACCTGCAGTTCCAATTCGACCTCTAGCCTGGGAACGTCCATAACCGCAGGTATGGCCCTAAAAAGAAAAAAAAAATTGTTAATTCAATTCAGACGTCTTAATCTGATCATTCAAATTCCCAAGAATAAGTTATTCTGACCTATAAACTGCCCCGGGTGAATAAATTGGCTGACAAACTCTACTTTGATATTTATTTTCTCCTACTTTGTAATTTAAATGATGGATGACTTAAATATTTCTCAAAGTTGAAATTCTTGCAATCAAAAGAGGAAAAATACTGGGGTTTTTTCCCCACAAGATTTCAAAGCAGCACAAATTATAGAAAATTTAAGTAATTGCTAGTGTTATGTAGGTTAATTGCAATTGTATAATAGTCAGCAATATTCAGCTTCTCGGAAAGAATAAAATCAGTCAGTTAATTCGACTAACATACAAGGCTACTGCTCTCTAAACATATTTTTGATTCCCTAAAGCAATTCCTTCCCAGTTGACTATCTTCCAAGTTTAGAGATATAATAGCAGAATTCAAAAATTTTTCCTAAAGTTTTATTATGTTTGCAAATGTAACTTCATTTAGAGCTGACTGTAATTATATTGCACTTATTTGTAAGCCCCTTAGTAGCTACAGCAAAAATACTGTAGGTGGCATGAGGTTTGAAATGTGATAAAACAATAACACATTTCAGTTTATAGTAACCCAGGATATAAACGGAAATTTAGATATTCCATATATTCTATTCCATGTAAGGACAGAACAAAACTATTTCTACTCCTTTTAGGAAGTCTTAATCCCTTCATTTTATACTCATTATTTTTTCATATTTGCTGTTCTTCAGGCATATATATTTCTCCCTAAAATTTCCTGTATGTTACCAAGTGTGTGGCTGTGTCCATCTTTAAGCAGCTGATGTACTATTCCCTTTTACACCTCTCTTCCTGAAGAATTTGCCCCATTTTGCATGGGGTTACTGATGGTGTGCACTGCAGCTTACACACAGAAGAACAAGGTGAACCGTCAGTTTGAAGCAAACCAGGAGAGCAGGGATTCCTTTCTGTGCATTTTATATTCATGGCAAACCATGTAATTCAAGATGCTGTCAGTGCTGGGTTAGTCTTGTTCCACAGGAATTACACCTATCTTTGAATTCCTTAGATCATCAGTCCCTTAACCTGGCTATTTATAAGAGTCACCTGGGGAATCTTTAAAAAAAATGGCAGGCGTTCTGTCCTGGCTCTGTAGGGGAAAGGAAACGATGAGCTTAGAGTTTTTTGTTCGTTTTTTTCTTTTTACAGCTGGACCCCTGGCTAGGGTTCAAACCAGAGCTGCAGCTGAGGCCTATGCTACAGCCACAGCCACACCAGATCCAAGCCATAGCTGCAATCCAGGCCGCAACTTGTGAGAACACTGGATCCTTAAACTAGGGAGCGAGGCCAGGGATCATATCCTCACTGAGACTACATTGGATTCTTAACCCACTGAGTCACAACAGGAACTCCAAGCTTAGGGGTTTGTTTATTTATTTATTTATTTATTTATTTATTTATTTATTTATTGTGTGTCTTTTTTTGCCATTTCTTGTGGCCGCTCCTGCGGCATATGGAGGTTCCCGGGCTAGGGGTCGAATCGGAGCTATAGCCGTTGGCCTACACCAGAGCCACAGCAATGCCGGATCCTTAACCCACTGAGCAAGGCCAGGGATTGAACCTGCAACCTCGTGGTTTCTAGTCGGATTCGTTAACCACTGAGCCACGAAGGGAACTCCGGGAACTCCCTATTTATTGTCTTTTTAGGGCTGCACTTTCAGCACGTGGAAGTTCCCAGGCTAGGGGTTGAATTGGAGCTGTAGCTGCCGGCCTACACCACAGCCACAGCAACTCAGGATCCCAGCCACATCTGCAACCTACACCACAGCTCATGGCAATGCCAGATCCTTAACCTATTGTGTGGGGCCAGGGATTGAACCCGTGTCCTTATGGATACGGGTCGGGTTTGTGACCACTGAGCCACAACAGGAACTCTGGGTTTTAAACTCTCAGTTCAAAATGAGATAAAGGACCAGAATATGTGTATAACTGCCTTCCTATATGTAAAAGGCTGTAATTTCTAAAAATCAAACCCAAAATTTAATCCTGAATTATGATACAATTTAATTCCCAATCTTGCAGGCTTCATGTAAGGGCATTTTTTTTTTTTTTTTTTTTTGAGCAGTGTGAATGGAAACACATGGGATAATTCAGATGACACGGGGCTCATGAACCCCTAAACTCTGCTGAGCCGCCTTTGCTAGTAGACAGAGGCCTTCCTCCTTTGTCTGTGGAGCCTACTCTCTCCTTACCTATAAAAACCTCTAACGGCCTTCCCTGAGGTAGTTGCCTTGTAGGCTGTGCTGGTCCTTCTCTATACCAGCTGTCAATACCTCCCATTGCTACTAGACTCCATTGCAAGGAGGTCCTAGATGGTAAGATAGAAAGTGTGTGAGATTTATACTGACAGACACCTGGGCAACAAGCATGGAGTGGAGGCTAAGAAGGTCTGGTTGTTGGATGTGTCGTAGTCCCTCTCTGGGATGACCCCAATGATCCCCACCTCCCTTCCCACATTGTATCAGTGTTGGCGTGAGCAATAAAAAGCAGAAGTGGGAGTTCCCGTCGTGGCGCAGTGGTTAACGAATCCGACTAGGAACCATGAGGTTGCGGGTTCGGTCCCTGCCCTCGCTCAGTGGGTTAAGGATCTGGCGTTGCCGTGAGCTGTGGTGTAGGTTGCAGACGCGGCTCGGATCCCCCGTTGCTGTGGCTCTGGCGTAGGCCGGTGGCTACAGCTCCTATTGGACCCCTAGCCTGGGAACCTCCATATGCCGAGGGAGCGGCCCAAGAAATAGCAAAAAGCCAAAAAAAAAAAAAAGCAGAAGCACTTCTGAGACCAGGTTATAAAGGACACTGCAGCTTCTGTCTTGGTTGCTCTTTCTTTTCTTTTTTTTTTTTTTTTTTTGTCTTTTATCTTTTTGTTGTTGTTGCTATTTCTTGGGCCGCTCCTGCGGCATATGGAGGTTCCCAGGCTAGGGGTTGAATCGGAGCTATAGCCACCGGCCTACACCAGAGCCACAGCAACGGGGGATCCGAGCCGCGTCTGCAACCTACACCACAGCTCACGGCAACGCCGGATCCTTAACCCACTGAGCGAGGGCAGGGACCGAACCCGCAACCTCATGGTTCCTAGTCGGATTCGTTAACCACTGCGCCACGACGGGAACTCCTTGGTTGCTCTTTCTTTCTTGAATCACCCACTCTGGAGAAGCCATGTCATGAGCAGCCCCACAGAGAGGACCACATGACAAGGAACTGAAGTTTGGTACCTTGGAAGCAGATCTTCCAGCCCAGGTCAAATCTTTAGAGACCATAGCCCCAGCCAAGGGCTTGACTCCAACCTCATGATAGTCTCTGGGACAGGCCATGATGTTGAGCCATGACCAGATTCTGGATCTCAGAAAATATGAGATAATGGTGTTTGTTGTTTTATGCTAAGTTACTTTTGCTTTTTAGGGCCACACCCACAGCATATGTAAGTTCCCAGGCTAGGGGTTGAATCAGAGCAGCAGCTGCTGGCCTACAGCACAGCCACAGCAACATGGGATCCAAGCCACGTCTGTGACCTGTACCACAGTTCAACAGTGGATCCCTGACTCACCGAGCACGACAAGGGATCGAATCCGCATTCTCACGGATAATAGTTGGATTTGTTTCCACCATGCCATGATAGGAATTCTGGTAGTTTATATAGCAGTCCAAGCTAAGACACCAGGGTATGGGAAATATTCTGAATCTCAATATAGGTGCTGGTCACATGAGTGAATAAAAATGTAAAATTTGCTAAGCTATACCCTCGATACATATTAAGAGTATATATTAATATTAATAAATATTATACATATATTAAGGTTCATCACAGACAGCATTTAGAAATAATAGCAAGAAACATAACATCAGCATAGCAAGAAACTTAGCCTTACCTTCAGAGAGAGAGCAAAGCTAAGAGTTGGGAGATTTCTACTTTACATGTCATACATTCTGTCAACCTGAATTCTTTTCCATAAGTATATGTGACCTTTTCTTATTTTTAATAACTTGTTCATTTCAAAACTGCTCTAAACTCGCTGCTTCAGAGTGTTTGTTTAACTACTACCCCTGGATCCTAGAGGGCAATGAATGTCGAATTCACAGCCCCATCCTGCTTGCACTCACACCCCAAGCCAGGAGCACTGCCTGTGCATTTCCAATCAAACCCATAATTTCCACACCCAGCATGGAAGTTTCACTCCTTGAGCAAACTTTACCTAGGCTACTCTGAGCCGTTTTCCCACTGAGCCCAACCTTAGGCATGATCTTAAAGAGCCAAGTATAGCAAGAATTCTGTCAAGTCAGTGTAGCCAGAATCTCCCAACCTTGATATCTGATCGCCCTCAATATCTGATCAAATTCCTCTTCTCCCATGTGGTGTCTGATAATCTCGGCCTGCCTTCTGCAAGAATCCTCTTAGGTCAATTTAGCAATAATTATCCTAACCTCTTACTAACTTCACATCCACTGAAACTCCTCTCCAACTCTGCTTCATGGCTAAAAACCCTCACTTTTAAAAATTTTTTGTATTTTCTATTATCCCACTGAGAACTAGGAGAATCAAATTTCTGTTGCTTTAAGCATCTTGGTCTGAGGTGCTTTATTACCACAGCCCCTAGCAAACTGATACAGCAGATTTTGAATTAGTACTGAGTGATTAGAAAACTAAACAGATGCCAAAAGCGACAATTATTATCCCTAGAGGAGAACAGATTTTCAAAGTTGGATATATAATTATAACATTCACCATAGTTTACTACATATAATAGTCATAATAATGTAAACACTAAATACTGATCTCACCAAAATTATCATCGAATGAACTCTATTCCAAGAATGGGAAATTGAAAAAAATGAAGCCCATGGCGCCCTCTTTTTAAAGAAAATGTCCGTTTTTTTCCTTAAGAGGATAACATTAAAAAAATTCTAGGAGTTCCCGTCATGGCTCAGAGGAAACAAATCCAACTAGGACCCATGAAGTTGTGGGTTCCATTCCTGGCTTTGCCCAGTGGGTTAAGGATCCAGCGTTGCCATGAGCTGTGGCGCAGATGAAGGGCTCAGGTCTGGCGTCGCTGTGCCTGTGCCATCGGCCGGCAGCCCTAGCTCCGATTGAACCCCTAGCCTGGGAACCTCCATATTCTGTGCGGCACTAAAAAGCAAAAAAAAAAAAAAAAAAAAAAAAAAAAAAAAAAAAAAAAAAAATTATAATATTGGAGTTCTTGCTGTGGTGCTGTGGGTTAAGAGTCTGACTGCTGTGGCTCTGGTCACTGCAGAAGTGGAGTTCTGATCCCAGCACCACACAGTACGTTAAAGGACCCAGGGCTGCACCTACACCAAAGCTGCAGCTCGAATTCAATCCCTGTCCCAGGGAGTTCCTGTCATGGCTCTGTGGTAATGACACAGATGTGGCTGGGACCCTGAGTTGCTGTGGCTGTGACTGTGGCTGGGAGCTGCAGCTCCAATTGGACCCCTAGCCTAGGAACTTCCTTATACTGCAGGTACAACGGAAAAAAGAATTTCAAAACAGTGACAGCCAAACATTAAACCAAGCACAAGTCCAGTATCATTGCACAGGTAGCAAGCCCATGCCTTGCTTCCAGCATTTAAGAAACAGGTGCACAGAGATCAAGTTAAGTTTTCAAGTTTACTTTGTCAATAGCTGGAAAAATGTCAGAGCCAGAATGCCAAGAGGCTAGACCCCTACGACACTCCTCCCAACTAAATAAGACCTTTCTCTGTTTAAGTGAATCTTTTTTTTTCTTATTATCTGATTTTTAAATTAGTCTCATTCAAATTGCAAGCTAAATTTGAAAATTAACACTGAAACACAATAGTATCAGGATGAATTCAACCACCCAGTCATTCTGCTACTTTTGGTGAGTTGATAGTCTGTGCCAGTCATTGTGAAAAAGTCTTTTTATTGTTTAAGTCAATCTTATGAAGATTTTCTAAATGTATTAAATACACGAAATCTGCTGCCAGTCACTAGTTCATCCCTCTACCCCCAGGGGTTAAAAATAATTTATTGAATGCTTTAATATGTTATACAAACTATTGTGATGAAGCAGCAAGCTATCTTAAGAGTTCCTGCTAAACATTTCCTTTTAAAATACTCTTCTAAAGTCTGATGGAAAATGCAGACATTTCTACTGTAACGCAATGTATGGAACTTAAAAAAAAAAAAAAGTACTGTAATGGCATCAGCCATGATACAAAGTACTGCAAGGACATTCTAACCTCAACACCGAAATAATACACTATCACGGATTCTTTTTTTTTTTTAAGTGAATACTATAGAGTAGCTTCTTTAAAATAACTGAAGCCCCACACTACGGGAAAGACGTTTGAAGGTGAAAGGACAAAAAGAGGAGGTCACGAACACAAGCCCACAATACCCCAAAACCCGGCAAGGCACGAGCGCCTGCGCAGAAAGAATCCTGCTGCGCAGAAGTCGGCCGGAAGGGCTGGGGCGAAAGGGGCGGAGATAGGGTTGCTAGGAGATCTTGATGACGTTCACGTCTCGGCGCTCTTCTCCGCCAATGGGTGCCGCCTGCTTGTAATGACGCGTTGTGTGCGTTGCGCTGACGCCGCGCGAAGGGCACAGAACTAAAGGCCGGGAGGACGTTCGGTCTCTGTGAGCCGCAGCCTTTCCCAGGGAGCGGTTGTGTGTTCGCCATCTTAGGGAGTGAGTGTGGCTCGGCCTTCCTCGCAGTGGGTGCGGGGAGCGGAGCGCCTGTGAGGCGCTGCTTTGGCTGTAGGCCCGGTCGGCCTCCTCTTTTGGGGAAGCAGCCATGACCTCCTCAAGGGCGCGGAGGCGGGAAGAGGCAAGGCCCAGGTGGAGGGTCCCCAGCGTGCAGGTGACTTTGACCGGCCTAACGGCCCCTTTTGCTTGTCCTCTGACCGCCGCTTCCTCTCCCCCCAGGAAGATGTTCTCGTCCGTGGCGCACCTGGCGCGGGCGAACCCCTTCAACGCACCGCACCTGCAGCTGGTGCAGGATGGTCTCGCCGGCCCCCGCAGCAGCCCCGACGGGCCCCCGGGCCCACCTCGCCGCACCCGCAACCTGGCGGCCGCCGCTGTGGAAGGTGAGGTCACACCCTGCCCCGATAAGGTCTTTGGGTCATCTCTTGGGCCGCTCGGCCTTGGTGCCCTTGCCTGGCCTGGAGGACAGGGAAGGACGCACCCAGCCCGCAGGACGGCGCCCAGTTGCTTTTCCGAGGATGTCAGCCTGTTTTGCCCGAAGCCGGTTTTCGGATCTTAGGCCCTCCCTCAAGGGCGTGGGAGGGCCTATAAGTACTGCTCTCTCGGTGACCTCCACGTCCTCGAGCGAGTAGAGGCAAAGAGGCCTTGACTAGCTCCTTATCTTCTCCGCGGTGAGCCAGCTTGGTCAGCAGACTAAATATTG
The DNA here is from genome assembly GCF_054392235.1 of Sus scrofa. Taxonomy (NCBI): domain Eukaryota; kingdom Metazoa; phylum Chordata; class Mammalia; order Artiodactyla; family Suidae; genus Sus; species Sus scrofa. The sequence continues at coordinate 92,557,146 of NC_139387.1, read as the reverse complement.
GATGAAGTCTCCTTCCTAACCACTGGCCACCGCAGTTTTAACTGTATTATGTGTTTGAGTTTCATTTTCTTTTAAAAAATACTCCTTCCTCTCGAGCATTTCGAAGTCTAATATTACTTGACACAACGAATGTGAGATAGCTAGGTATCTTGTTTTAATGTGGTTGATTGACTTGCAGCCCCGGAAGGGGTATAGAAAGGATACAGTGATTGATAGTGATCCCTTTGGTTGTATCTCTCGGGATTCTTGATGCTTAGACGTAACTTTATCTTAATTGTGAGTATTTTAAATCCCAGTAGAGTATATTTACAAAAGAAATCTGAAAACGGAATTGTAAAGAGTATTGAAAATGTTAATCTACCTTGTACCTGTAAAATGTGAAGTTTACTATGTCTTTAGTGTGGGTAAAAAAACCTTTACATCATCGTTCTGGCCTTCGATTTTGTAAAGTTAAATATATGGTTATTTGTGTAGAAAATGGATATGACTTCACGAATTTATATCTAGTTCTACGCTGTAGGGATTCGTTAGTGGGGGATAGTATTCGGTCGGTGGGGTAACCTTAGAGGTTTGGAAACTTTTACATGTGAGGGCCCTTTCTGAGTTTGATTTGTATTCAGAAGTGTGTTCTTATGAGCCCTTAACAAGTGGAAGTTTGACTTTAATTAGAGGAGCTGTTAATGGTGTAGAAAACTTTTTAATTCATACGGCAAAACGAGATAGGAGTATCTCACAGACATAGCCTTCATAATCTTTAAATGATTGTTTTGATTTTGGCAGTGAACTTCTTCACAGTAGGTGGAAAACTGTTTTTCAGCTTACTTCTTGTAAATGGTGGCCAGAACTCTTCATTTGTGTTAGTACTATTTCACAGGGAAATATAGTTCTCTTTCATTCCCATGGCCTTAGTTACCTCTGAAGAAATACTTACTTGATTTTTTTTTTCAATCAAACAGAGCAGTATAGCTGTGACTATGGATCTGGCAGATTCTTTATCCTTTGTGGACTTGGAGGAATTATTAGCTGTGGCACAACACATACAGCATTGGTTCCTCTAGATCTGGTTAAATGCAGAATGCAGGTTTGTTTTTGCATGTTGGACTAAATAAAGCATATTGTTGAAGCATGGCTGTTATCTACTAACAAGCTGTGTGGAAGCCTAACTGCAGAGCAGAGGTAAGTTGATAACCAGTAACATGAGCATTATATTAAAATGCATGGTGTGTCTTGTCTTATTACAGAGTACAGTTGTGAATATGGCTCCATGAAGTTTTATGCACTGTGTGGCTTTGGTGGGGTCTTAAGTTGTGGTCTGACACACACTGCTGTTGTTCCTCTGGATTTAGTGAAATGCCGTATGCAGGTTTGTATTGAGATGACAACACTGAACATCTCTTTCGTGTGTGACTTAATTCCAAATAATGTTAAAGGGCTCCACAAATGGGAAGAATTCGAAGACATCACAGCTGCTAGAAATTTTAGTAGATTTCTTTAACTCATGATCTTTTTTTTCTTTTTTGGGGGGGGTGCACCCACGGCATATGGAAGTTCCCAGGCTAGGGGTCCAATAGGAGCTGCTGCAGCCAGCTCTACAGCCACAGCAACGTGGGATCCGAGCCTCGAATGTGACCTACACCAAGCTCATGGCAACACCAGATCCTTAACCCACTGAGCGAGGCCAGGAATCAAACCCACAACCTCATGTTCCTAGTTGGGTTCATTGACTGCTGAGCCATGAAGGAACTCCTTAACTCATGATCTTTAGTTAGTGTTTTTTGTTTTTTTTTTTTGTTGTTGTTGTTGTTGTTGCTATTTCTTGGGCCGCTCCCGCGGCATATGGAGGTTCCCAGGCTAGGGGTTGAATCGGAGCTGTAGCCACCGGCCTACGCCAGAGCCACAGCAACGCGGGATCCAATCCGTGTCTGCAACCTACACCACAGCTCACGGCAACGCCGGATCATTAACCCACTGAGCAAGGGCAGGGACCGAACCCGCAACCTCACGGTTCCTAGTCGGATTCGTTAACCACTGCGCCACAACGGGAACTCCTAATTAGAGTTAAGAGGTGAAATACCTCTTAAGACAAGAGTGTGGGTAGATTGTTGATTTCAGGCTCTGGCTATAAATGGATTTTTGCTGCTGGGCTCAATTTAGTCTAGAGTTCAAGGCCTACTGATTTGTTGTGCTCCAAGCTCCAAATAGTCATTTTACCAGCAGTCAAATGTCGGAGTAGGCGGTGATTCTTTGTGTATTATATCAAGTGACTTATCTCTTAATTTGTTGATGCTATCAAGGCAGAGAAGATTGTAGATTAAAAAACCTCAGTATTTTAGTATTAAAAACTTGTGGGCATAGCTTCTTGGTACTAGTTTTTACAATTAAAATATTGTAATTAGGATTATTAAAACACAAATAAACATCAAACATTTATTTGTCCCAAACAGGATTAGAAGTCTACTTACCTAAAAGAGAAAGGAAGGTGAAATAATTAGCAGGGAGTGGAAGGTGCTGTATACCAGCCCTTCTACTACTGAGAGAAATAGATATTTACCCCTATTATTTAATAGAATGAGTGTTAAATATTTTTCCTAAAACTTCCTATGCATGTCTTTTAAGGTGCATTGGATTTCTTTTTATTTTTAATTTAAATTTTTTTTTTTTTTTGGCTTTTTGGCTTTTTGCCTTTTTTAGAGCCGCTTCCACAGCATATGGAGGCTCCCAGGCTAGGGGTCGAATCGGAGCTGTAGCCGCTGGCCAACACCACAGTCACAGCAACGCGGAATCCGAATCACGTCTGCAAACTAGACCACAGCTCAGGGCAACGCCGGATCCTTAACCCACTGAGCAAGGCCAGGGATTGAACCCACAACCTCATGGTTCCTAGTTGGATTCGTTAACTACTGCGCCACCAAGGGAACTCCTAATTTTTAAAAATTTTTAATGATTTTTATTTTTTCCATTCTAGCTGGTTTACAGTGTTCTGTTTTCTATTGTACAGCAGCGTGACCCAGTCACACATACATATATACATTCTTTTTTCTCACAGTATCGTGCTCCATCATAAGTGACTAGATGTAGTTCCCAGTGCTATATAGCAGGATCTCATTGCTAATCCATTCCAAAGGCAATAGGAATTTCTTAAGTCAAAAAATAATTCTCATGTTACTGTTCTTTTTAACTTGTATTTATTTATTTATTTATTTATTTGTCTTTTTGCTATTTATTGGGCCGCTCCCGTGGCATATGGAGGTTCCCAGGCCCGGGGTCGAATCGGAGCTGTAGCTGCCAGCCTACTACGCCAGAGCCACGGCAACGCTGGATCGTTAACCCACTGAGCAAGGGCAGGGACTGAACCTGCAACCTTATGGTTCCTAGTTGGATTTATTAACCACTGCGTCACAACAGGAACTCCTTAACTTGTATTTAATTCAAGTATGTAATTGTACTTGATGAGTGAGCATATGTCAGGGTTATAGACTTTGTTTATGAAGTAGCTTTAAGACTTTTAAGTGGTAAAAAAATCTTATCAAGGGTTAGTTTTATTGTGTATTTTTGTAGGAATTTTATCCTTTTAACTAATCCTCCAGTCTGAATGAAAGAAAGCTAGACATTACAAAAAGTTATATTTACAAAGAGAAATATAGACATTAAGGTGATGACATGCAGGGAACTTGTATTTATCTACCTTTTGTGTAGTTACTAAAGCTTATTTTAGGACCAAAAGGAAAAACTTAATAATAACAAAATTAAATATTTATGAGAAGTGTTATTAGCTCTTTAGTACATTTAATTTTTTCTTTCTTGTTTTCAATAAAGGTGGACCCGAACAAGTACAAGGGCATATTTAATGGATTCTCAATTACACTTAAAGAGGATGGTGTTCGCGGCTTGGCCAAAGGATGGGCTCCGACTTTCATTGGCTACTCCTTGCAGGGGCTCTGCAAGTTTGGCTTTTATGAAGTCTTCAAAGTTTTGTATAGCAATATGCTTGGAGAGGTATGTAATTTAATTTTGGAATGGAAAGTCCTAAGCTTTTATTTATATGTTTATTTATTTATTTGGCCATGCCAGGGGCAAATGGACATTCTCTGGCCAGGGATTTAAGCTGTATCATAGCAGTGACAGTGCTGGATCCTCAACCTGCTCTACCACCAGGGAACTCTTGAAAGTTCTAAGCTTTTAACTTAAGTGTGAGACCAGAAAGGATCTTAGATTTTTGTTTGACAAATCTTTGGAACTGAGGAACTCTCAGAAAGGGTGAAAAACGTTTCAAATCATAAGGCTGTTTTAACAGAGAGAGGATGAGGAGAAGAAATGATATTTCATTAGGTTTCAGTACTCTTTTTATTTTATTTTTTTAATTAAAAATTTTTTTAGGGACACATGTGTGGCATATGGAGGCTCCCTAGCCAGGGGTCGAATCAGAGCTTCAGCTGTTGGCCTCCGCCATAGCGCACAGCAACGCTGGATCCTTAACCCACTGAGCAAGGCCAGGAATCGAACCCTGCTACTCATGAGTACTAGTTGGGTTCGCCAACCACTGAGCCATGGCGGAGAAACCAGTACTCTTTATGCTATGCTGCTTTCCAAGTGAGCTGGACTTTGAGGCATTTGGGGGTTTAGGTTTTTTTGGCTGTTTTGCAGCATATGGAGTTCCTGGGCCAGGGATCAGATCCAAGCCATAGATTCAACCTACACTGCAGCTGTAGCAGCAACACCAGATCCTTTGCCCCCAATGCCAGGCTGGGGATAAAACCTGTGTCCCAGCTATCGTTGGCAACTAGTAGATTAAGAAATAGTCACAGTGTAAAAAAAGAAAAGAAATGAAATAGTCACAGTGTACTGAGATTGATGAGGTTGTGAGAGATAACATACTCAGTCTCGTTATGTGTTATTTGCAGACTGTGATAAAGAAACACTTGAGATATCTGAAATTCAACTGCTTCCTAGAATTTTTCCGTTAAGGTAAATTTAGAACAAATACAACAGCAGTTCATGTTCCTCCTTATGTTTTTCAATTAGGAGAATGCCTATCTCTGGCGCACATCACTGTATTTGGCTGCCTCTGCCAGTGCTGAATTCTTTGCTGACATTGCTCTGGCTCCTATGGAAGCTGCTAAGGTCCGAATTCAAACTCAGCCAGGTTATGCCAACACTTTGAGGGATGCAGCTCCCAAAATGTATCAGGAAGAAGGCTTAAAGGCGTAAGTAAACATTTCTCTAAATATATAGTATAAAAACACTCATTTGAGAAAACTGCATTTGTTTGCATGAAGCCTGCTGGGCTTTTTTTTTTTGTCAGTCTACAGATGACTTGATATTTGACCTAAACATTAACTTTTTTTTTGCATATAGTCAGGCTGCCACATGCTTCCTTAGATCCACCTTTGTGGATGCCAATCTTGGACTGAGTTCTACTTGTAAACTTTTGATTTCTTGTAGTTCCAGTCAAAGAAGCATCCAGCAACTTTTTTGGTTGTATAGTCAAAGGTGCTTGAGTCATTGGCATGTGAGATAAATATACCTGCATGTTAGTCTTTGGTTCTGGTAGAAATGACATGCAATTGTGCTGCCATATTTTACTATCAGGACTCGACTGGTGTGCGGACACTTTGGTTAGTAATGAACAGCTCTGCTGAATGAATGTATGCAACTGAGTAAAATAAGCCTTCTGATTTCCTAGATTCTACAAGGGGGTTGCTCCTCTCTGGATGAGACAGATACCATATACCATGATGAAGTTTGCCTGCTTTGAACGTACGGTTGAAGCATTGTACAAGTTTGTGGTTCCCAAGCCCCGAAGTGAATGTTCAAAGCCAGAGCAGCTGGTTGTCACATTTGTGGCAGGTTACATAGGTATGAAATATTTAGAACATGCTTTATCTCCCCACTACATTTTATATGCTTTTCAGGATTCATAAATACGTACTCATTAGTTCTTATTGTAATTGTCTTATTGTTTGCATGTCCTAATTAACTTAGGAATGTATTGACTTAATTGCTGCAGCATTTATTTTTTGTTTCGTTTTTCCAAGAACAAATCTTTCACACAAGAAAAAGTGTTGGATACAATGTGAATATATAAATAAAATTTTAGGAGTTCCCATTGTGGCTCATTGGAAACGAATCTGGTATCCACGAGGGACTCAGGTTCCATCCCTGGCCTCGGTCAGTGGATTCAGGATCTGGTGTTACCATGAGCTGTGGTGTACATCGCAGATGCGGCTGGGATCTGGCGTGGCTGTGGCTGTGGTGTAGGCCGGCAGCTACAGGTCCAACTTGACCCCTAGCCTGGGAACCTCCATGTGCTGCTGGTGTGGGCCTAGAAAGAAAAAAAAAATTAAATCTTGAATATAAAAATTTGGGAAAAAAAATTGTTCTGCTTTACATAGGGTAGAATGCTTTATGACCTTTCTTGTCTCACTCTAAAATGTGATTTTTTTTAGAACTAAAAGAATTTATTAGTCATGAAAAGGTTGGCTGTGATGTGAAAAGAAAACAGTATTTTAAAACTGACTCCATATTGAATTATTAGTCTTGATTTTTTTCAGCTGGCGTCTTCTGTGCCATTGTTTCTCACCCTGCTGATTCTGTGGTATCTGTGTTGAATAAAGAGAAGGGTAGCAGTGCTTCTCAGGTCCTCCGGAGACTTGGATTTAGAGGTAGGCTTTTTTTTTTTTTTCCCTCTAGAGGAAGGATAGCACTTTGTGGAGTGTACTGTATTTTTCACTCATGGTTCATATTTCATCCAGGTGTATGGAAGGGACTCTTTGCCCGTATCATCATGATTGGCACTCTGACTGCACTACAGTGGTTCATCTATGACTCTGTGAAGGTCTACTTCAGGCTCCCTCGCCCTCCTCCACCTGAGATGCCAGAGTCTTTGAAGAAGAAGCTTGGGTACACTCAGTAGATAGATGAAAGCAAATGTGGACTGAATCTGCTTGTTGATCAGTGTTGAGGAAGATGCAAAAGAAACTTTTATATATTTGACAATGTAGGAAATTGTCTATTCCTGATATAATTACTGTAGTACTCTTGCCAAAGGCAAGAGTTTCAAACTTATTGTTGAAATAAACCCAAATGTTAATGATTTGTCTGTGACTTGACAATTTTTTTAAAAACTAGCTTTTTTAAAGAATTAACGCTAAAATGGAAAGAATTAAGCATACATTAAAACCTCAAAGAGAGTTTTCTTTTTTCTTTTCTTGTCTTTGTTCCTTTTCTTGAGCCGCTCCCATGGCACATGGAGGTTCTCAGGCTAGGGGTCGAATCAGAGCCGAGGCCACCGGCCTACGCCACAGCAATGCAGGATCCGAGCCACGTCTGCAGTCTATACCACCGATCACAGCAACGCAACGCCGGATCCTTAACCCACTGAGCAAGGCCAGGGATTGAACCTACAACCTCATGGTTCCTAGTCAGATTCGGTAACCACTGAGCCACGACAGGAACTCCCTCAAAGAGAGTTTTCTTGGTGGCACAGTGGGTTAGGGGTTTGGTGGTGTTAATACTGGGCACAGATTCAGTCGCCTGGCCCTGGGACTTGAGTGTGCTAGGGGTGTGGCAAAAAAGAAACCTCAAGGAAAAAATCCACTGTTGGTTGAATACTTTGATCCCTACCCGTAAATTGTCATATGTCTGAAGTTTTGTCACTCAAGATAGTTCTTAGATTTTTAGGAATCATACCCTAAATTTTTAAAAACTTCACTTGTTAAATTTGAATACGGATAAGTATTCGCTTGTGCTTGTATTTTGACAAGTACATTTCAGCATATAATCAAATTTTTGTAGCATGTACTGTATTTTAAAAATCCTAGGAGTTCCCACCTTGGCCCAGCTGAAAACAAATCTGACTAGCATCCATGAGGACGCAGGTTTGATCCCTGGCCTCTCTCCGTGGGTGAGGGGTCTGGCGTTGCCATGAGCTGTGGTGTAGGTCACAGACACTGCTTGAATCTGGTGTTGCTGTGGCTGTGGTTGGTATAGGCCAGAGGATGCAGCTCCAATTTGACCCTAGCCTGGGAACTAACATGCCATAGGTGCAGCCCTAAAATGACCAAAAAAAAAAAAAAAAAAAAAAATTAGGGAGCTCCTGTGGTGCAGTGGGATTGGCCGGCATCTTGGGAGCGGTGGGATGCAGGTTCAATCCCTGGCTGGGCGCAATGGGTTAAGTGTCCGGCATTGCCATGGCTATGGCTTGAGTCAAACTGCAGCTGATCCTGGCTCAGAAGCGCCAGGGTTTTAAAAAAAAAAAAAAACCTAATCGGTTTGTTAATCCTTATCTAAAAAAAAGATAGACTAAATTTAGGGTAATTAAAAGAATGATGGTTTATTTGTTTTTTGTTTTGTTTTGCTGTTTAGGGCTGCACCTGTGGCATAGGGAAGTTCCCAGGCGAGGAGTTGATTTGGAGCTGCAGCCGCTGGCCTGTGCCACAGCCACAGCAGATCCAAACCACAGCTCATGGCAGTGCTGGATCCTTAACCCCCTGAACAGGGCCAGGGATTGAACCTTCATCCTCATGGGTACTAGTTGGGTTCTCAACCCACTGAGCCACAATGGGGTTTTGCTTTTTAAGAAGAGTGCCTGCTTGACACTGGAGTAGTTGAATGCCCTGGGAAAGCATCACTCTAGCATGTTCAAGTTTCTGAAATTTGGTTTAAACCAAAATAGTTTTTAAAAATTGGAAAGTAAGGAGTTCCCGTCGTGGCATAGTGGTTAACAAATCCGACTAGGAACCATGAGGTTGCGGGTTCGATCCCTAGCCTTGCTGAGTGGGTTAAGGATCCAGCATTGCCATGAGCTGTGGTGTGGGTTGTAGACGCGGCTCGGATCCTGTGTGGCTGTGGCGTAGGCCGGTGGCTACAGCTCCGATTAGACCCCTAGCCTGAGAACCTCCATGTGCCATGGGAGTGGCTCAAGAAAAGGCAAAAAGACAAAAAATAAATAAAATTGGAAAGTAAGCCCCTCTTTAGTTTTCCTTTGTATAAAAGGCCAAACTATAATAATACTTTGTTTTTTAAGTATGATTACATTTTACCACGAGGCCTCTGGATATAATAATCTGGGTTGAGTTGACAGTCCCTGTGTGAAGAATGTGGATTGGGCCTCAGGAAACTTTCAAAGAGCCTAAAGGGAGAGAAGTGTTTTCATACAAAGCCATGTATGGTTAGTGAACTAAACTTAGAAACCAGGTGTGTCTAGTTGCATGTTCTTGTTTAGGATTCCAATCTTTACTTGAAAGGCAGCCATGCTCACTGCTATCCCACCAAAACTTATTTTACTTGTGTGGTAGAGAAAAAGGAAGGATGATGGGTGTAAATTTGGACCAAACTCTGAAAAGGTAGAGCTTCAATCTGAGGCCAAGTAAATGATGGCTGTGGCAGTTGGTGTCACCAGTGTGCATTAGTTACTGCTAAGTAACAAATCTGAAATGTAATGGCATGAGAATAAAATCTCGAGCTTTCTGGGTTATGAATTTGGGAGCCTCTGCTGGACTCTTCTGGTTCTGGGCCTCTCAGTCACAGTCAGATGGTAGCTCTTGTTAGATGAAGTCACAGTCAGATGGTAGCTCTGGGCTAATCTCCAAAGTTTTTTTCATATCCATGCTAGAGATTCATCCACCCTCGGCATATGGAAGTTCCCAGGCTAGGAAACATCTCTCATAGTGGTTTGGTCTCTTCCTTAAAATCCACAGTGTGGTGGCCTTAGGGCAGTTGGGCTTATTTCAGGATTCTGAAATAGAGCCAGGCAGAAGCTGGACCTTTTTTAGGACTTAGCCTTGGGAGTCGTAGCATCACTTCCACTGTATTCTTGGTCACCAGAAGTCCAGGAAGACCAAATCCCAGCTTCAAGGAAAAGGAATGTAGACTCCACCTTTTTCTGGGAGGAGTGTTGGCCACATTGTAAGTCTCTATGAGGTTGGGTATATATGTATATTGGGCCCACCCAAAGGTGGACTGGGGATTTGAAAACTTAAGGGAATGCAGTTAAGTCAGCCTTATATAAAATTCAAGTAAGAAAGGCTAGATTTTATTTGTGGGTATTGATATAAAGTATGCTGTATTCAAGCTATCAAGAATTGCTTGCTGTTTGTAGTTAGAGATATTTCTAAGCTATTTCTGAGGGAAAATCATTTCATCCTCAAAATTCAATTAAAATGCCCACCTAAAATGTGAATTCCCATTTCGTATCTTAAAGTTTATTCATACTGGAAATGATTCTAATGAGGAAATTTTAGTAACATTGTTTTTTCACATTTGGTTTAATAAAATGTCAATTCCACAAAGAACCCAGTGAAATGAGTATATGTGATTAGTAGTTTAATCGAATTATGTCATAATACTAGGACATGATTAGTAGTTTCCGGAGTGGTCAAATATAATTCAACTTATCTTTAAGAGCAATTAAAACTCCCAGAAACCCTGATTTTTGCTGATTTATACATACCTAGTGACAAAGGACAAAATTGAAAAAACTACAGCTTAACCAAATCTCCATTGTGTGAAAACTTCATGAAATGTTTTGATAAGCATTTTTGGGAAAGTGTCCACAAAGCTCATCAAGTTTGGTGAATGCTTGCTGCTAATTTAAGAGTTATGTACTATTTCTTTAACATAAATTATATAATCATGTTTATACAATTTTTATCATAAATCAAAATGTTTAAAATCCCAGAGAGCAACAATGTGGATAAGAACCAAACTGATTTCGAACTTTGAGGAATCTAGTTCACAGTTGAGGCTGTGTCTCTCCTGATATGTCAAAGAATGATGTACCTTCATAAGCTAGCTACTCCTATCGAATCATTTTCTCTTTTGCAAGTTGGCCCTGACATTCTGAGAAGTAGTCAAAGGAGGTGCGTGAGATGTTAGCCTCACCATTGATGTGGGTTATGAATTTTTGGTGAGTCACCAAAGCAAGTATTCCAAGGTTTTCATGTTTGGTTTTATAGACTCTAAAATTCCATGCATACAACAGTCACTTAATAAAGGTTTGCTATATTGAACGAAAGTCAAGGGGATGTGTCTCCTACGTAAGATAACAATAGCTACCTAATGCTGTGATTTGATGTACAAGTCAGTAGCTTTCATTGTGAAATACAGTGTATGCAAGATTTGAAGATAGAGGATAATTCATGTGAGGAACCTATGGTCTCAACACCAGGGGGCTGTATCAACCAAGGTTAAAACTAATTTTTTGGTGTTTTTTTTTTTTTTTTTTTTGTCTTTTTCAGGGCCACTCAATCCTCAGCATATAGAAGTTCCCAGGCTAGGGGTTGAATTGGAGCTACAGCTGCTGGCCTACACCACGGACACAGCAAAACCAGATCCTTAACCCACTGAGCGAGACGAGGATCAAACCCACCTCCTCAAGGATACTAGTCAGGTAGGTTCGTTACCACTAAGCCACAATGGGAACGCCTAAAACTACCTTTTAGACATCATTTGTATCTGAAAATACTATGTAGCCATCTTTTACTCATAGATAAATAATTCTTTACTGATTTTATTGACTGCACAACTGGTTAGGCTTTTTCTTTTTTTGGCCACTCTTGCAGCATGTAAGTTCCCAGGCCAGGGGCAAACCTGAGCTGCAGCAGCAACCCAAGCTGCTGCAGTAACAACGTGGATCCTTAACCTGCTAAGCCACAAGGAACTCCAAACATATCTATTATTGAAATGATTAATTTTACATTTTCTACTATTGGGAAACAGATCCAAAGTTTTCCATTTTCCTGTATTTGCTGGAAAAGCTATCTGATTTGAAGACAAAATCATGACAATGAGCCTAGTGACATTTCAGATTCAAGGGTTCCTTCAAGAAATTCCTACTCAGCATGGCCAACAAATGACTGATATATTTGTGAATCATTATTACAATAATGAGTAGAACTAGCGCCAAATAAGATGAGTGAGTGCCTGAGTTCCCACTGTGGTGCGGTGGGTTAAGAATCTGATTGCAGCCCCTTGGGTCCCTGTGAAGATCAGCCTGGCCGGCGCAGTGATTTATGGGATCCAGCATTGCCACAGCTGTGGCATAGTTCATAGCTGTGGTTCAAATTCACTCCCTGGCCCAGGAACTTCCATATGCTGCAGGTGCAGCCATTATTAAAAAAAAAAAAAAAAAATTCTTTTTTTTTTTTTTTTTTTTGGTCTTTTTGCTATTTCTTGGGCCACTCCCGTGGCATATAGAGGTTCCCAGGCTAGGGGTCTAATCAGAGCTGTAGCCACTGGCCTATGCCACAGCCACAGCCACAGCAACGCGGGATCCGAGCCACGTTTGCAACCTACACCACAGCTCACAGCAACGCCGGATCCTTAACCCACTGAGCAAGACCAGGGATTGAACCTGCAACCTCATTGTTTCTAGTTGGATTCATTAACCACTGCGCCATGACGGGAACTCCAAAAAAAACCCAAAAAACAAACAAAAAAAACACAAATTCTTTGTGCTTCTTTGTACTTTTTGGTCACACTTCAGGCATGTGGAAGTTCCTGGGTCAGGGATAGAACCCACGCCATAGCAGTGACCCAAGCTGCTATAATGATGTGTGATCCTTAACCTACTGAGCCAGAAGAGAACCCCTCCTTGTGCTTCTTTATAAGCTATACTTCCCTCATCTCTGTCTCCTGGCAATCACTGATTTATTTTTTGCCCCTATAGATGAGATTACATTTTCCAGAATTTTATGTAAGTGGAACTGCTAATGTATTGCTGGTTAAAATGTTAGAATTTTCTTCTTTGCTTTGGCTGCTTCTGGTCAAATCATCCCCATACATGAGTTGTGCTGCGTTGAGGCAAGCCTCCATCTGAGGCCTGGCAGGCCCCCTGCAATCTGTGCTGCCCCTCACCCCCCAAAACCTGCTCTATATGCCATTTCCCTACCCCATTTTAGGTGGCCTTTTCCTGTTTCTGAAAACTGTGAAGGACCCAGGAGGGTTTATGTGATTGTTTTCCTGCAGCTCCCTGGTTGTGACCTTTAGTTTCTCTTCCTCTGAATGGATAATGAATGTTATAGGCCTGATCCTGATGGGCAGTTCTCCAGTTAGGATCCAACTATACAGCCTATGCTCCTTGGCAGTCAGTGAGGGCAAGTGGAGATTCAGATCCTGCCCCATCTAAACTTCCCAGTTCCAGGCTGGTAGATCCTGTGTGTGTATGTGCACGTATAAGAGTATGTATGTGAGGGGGATGCATAAGGTTCTTGCTATATAAAGTTGCAGACATATTTTCTATAAAGTTATAAATATGTTTTAGCATACCTATTTTTGAAAATCAAGTGCTCAGTTCTTCAAAAGTTTTTATTTTTACTGTGCAAAAAAGAATCAATACAAAATAGTACTTACTCCAAAATTTCATCATTTCTGACTTCTCAGTCTTTATATAACATGACCAGAGGTCCATTTAAAAAAAAGCCACGTTCCTCTGATCTAAATAATTTCAAGCTAATCCATATCTGAAATGTGTTTTATTTCATCTTTCATATCCTTAATCTCAGCTCGGACTGTTGTTAAGTTGGATATTTTCTCATTTAGGAAAGCAATTTCTTTCTCCCTTTGTAATAAGTCAGTAACCAATCTCCCAATGCGAAGTGTTAAGTCATTTACCAGTGGTTCTAATCGGGAAAAGTCCTTCTTTAGATTATGCACCTTTGGTTTTAGATCATTTGCAAAAGTCACTGTCTTTAGAACCTTAGCTCTGTCACTTTCTAAACTTAAAAACCTATCTGTGTGCTTGTTGAAATCATTCTGTAGCTCAGAAAGTATTCTCTTGACAGAGTTAATTCTTTGCGAATTTTCAGATGCTGTCTTTCGGAGCATTGCTGTTCGATCAATGCTACTTGAAAGAAGATCACCTATGTTTTTTACTGTATTTTTTTCTACTTTTTCTATTTTATTTTCTAGTTCTTGCACAGAATCTTTCAATGACGTTACATCAGTTACTAAACCTGAAATACGTCGTATATCTGTTTTTACAGTTGTAATCTTGAGGCCAACATCTTTTGCCATGGAAGTTGTACTTTGGTCTATTTTTGTAACATCTTGAGAAAGAGTTGTCAAATTGCTGTTCAATATATTCTGTTTTTCAGTGATCCTGTTGGACCAAGTTTTCACTTCATAAATTTCTTCCTGTAGACGCTTTAGATGAGTAAGTATTTGAAAAGACTTCAATTGTTCTATGATAGCTTCAGACTTCTGACACTGTAAGGAAATATAGTACCGGAATAATTAAATTGATTAAAAGCTTAAGATTTAAAATTCAACTTAAATTTTAGGTGTTATTTTTAACTATAATGCTAATTACAGCTCTACTTGAAAGCATCTGGTAAAAGATGTATTAATTGCATTGCTAATAAACAAGAAGGAAAACATTAAAGGAATTTTGTAAGATGTTATTGGAAATGGCATTTTCCAGTTACTTTTGTCTCATCAGTCCACTGTATTGTGATGAAATGAGCTACATGAGAGACAGTGATTTTTTTTTTTTTTAGTTGCTGGAGAAGGGAAGAAGCCTCCTCTAGATGAGTTTTGGTAAATTTGGTGGGTCAGACAAAACAACATGACTTCTGAAACAGAAGTTTGTTTGTAGGTATAACAAGTGCTAGAATGAAGGGACTCTGTGTATATGCTTTATTGTCCTATTACTTTTATGAATAATTTTCTGGGGTATTGAACTAGTTCAACGAGTAATTCTGAAGTTCCTATATGTTGACAGACATGTGAAGTGTGAGCGACATAAAGATGAGTACAGCTTGGTCGCGGCTTCAACTCAGCTCAGTAGTTTAATAGAGACCATAGACATGGTAAAACAAAGCAACAAGCAGACCAATAAAAAACTCTAGGAATAAAAATCTCTAGGAAGTTCCCTGTGGCACAACAGGATCAACGGCCTCTTGGGACCGCCGGGATCGACTGCTTCGATCCCCAGCCCAGCACAGAGGGTTAATGGTCTGTGAGGGCAGCCAAAAAAAAAAAAACAAAACAAAATGAAAACCCTCCAAGGTTCTAAAATTCCATGATTCCAAATACATTCCATCATTGTCAACTTTTGGATATTTTGATAGCATCTTCCTTCTCCATCATCCATTCATTGTATGCTGATGTCTCTAAATGGTTGTTTTGGTTTAAATTGGACAGATTAGCTGATGAACATTTTGAGACACAAGTGCATGGCAACAGTTCAAATTGTTATTTTGTTATTGTTGGTATGTATGTTTATTTTTTTAGCTTTTTAGGGCTGCATCCGAGGTATATGGAGGTTCCCAGGCTAGGGGGCCAATCGGAGCTGCCGGTGCTGGCCTACACCACAGCCACAGCAATGCCAGATCTGTGCTGCGTCTGCGACCTACACCACAGCTCATGGCAGCGCTGGATCCTTAACCCACTGAGCGAGGCCAAGGATTGAACACCCATTCTCATGGATACTAGTCAGGTTTGTTACTGCTGAGCCATGATGGGAACTCCTGTGTATGTGTTTATATGTTTATATAGCAGTTTGGGGAAAGTTCAGTTACTTTGTTCTGAATATTTGAAATCTTATTGCATTGTGCCATCGATTGATAAAATTAAGAAGGAAAGGGGAAAATTAAGGTGCTGATTATAGTGATAAGATGGATAAGTCTCGTAAACAATACAAAATTGAAAATTAAACATATTCAAGGTCCATCCATGTTGTCACAAATAGCAGGATATCCTCCCTTCTCATGACTGAATAGAGCTCTAAACGTCAAAGTATCACCTTGTGCATCTTAAATTTGAACATGTGAACATGTTATATGTCAAGATTATTTAATTAAAAAAAAAAACAGGAATTGTCAGTTTTGACTATTAAGATTTAGAAGATTAAGCCTGTGGACTGTGTGCTAAACTATGAAGAAAAAAAAGTTAAAGAATAACTGTAGGAATTGCTGTTGTGGCTAGGAAGGTAATGGCCCTGACTAGTATCCATAAGGATGCTGGTTTGATCCCTGGCCTCACTCAGTGGGTTAAGGATCTTGTGTTGCTGTGTAGGCTGGTAAACGCAGCTATGATTCAACCTCTGGCCTGGAAATTTCCATATGTTGCAGGCGTGGCCCTAAAAATAAGTAAATAAATACTAATAAATGCAAAATGCATTGCCAAAGCCTGTGTCTAAACACAGAGATATACTGTGATTACATTGAAAAAAGACATCCCATTTATAATGTGTAAGTCCATTGTTTGACTTTTGTGTATTTAACTTTCAGTTTGTTTTCTAGGAAAACACTGTTTTTTTTTTTTTTTCTTTTTAGGGCCACACCTGTGGCATATGGAAGTTCCCAGGCTAGGGACTGAATCAGAGTTGTGGCTGCCAGCCTAACCACAGCCACACTGGATCCTTAACACACTGAGTGGGGCCAGGGATCAAACTCGCATCCTCATGGATACTAGTGAGGTTCTTAACCCACTGAGCCACGATGGGAACTCCAGCACTGTTTTTAAAGTGGATATTGTCTATAGCTTTCTACTAATAATCAAAACCAGTTTGATTCAGCATTTACTGTGTTGGAGTTCCCATTGTGGCTCAGTGGAAATGAATTTGACTAGTATCTACGAGGCCGAGGTTTTGATCCCTGGCCTTGCTCAGTGAGTCAAGAATCTGGGGTTGATGTGGCTGTGGTTGCAGACCCTGCTTGGATCCTGAGTTGCTGTGGTGTAGGCTGGCAGCTGCAGCTCTGATTTGACCCCTGGCCTGGGAACTTCCATGTGCTTTGGATGTGGCCCTAAAAAGCAAAAAAAAAAAAAAAAAAAAAAAATTTTTTTTACTGTATTGATATGTACTAATGTGATTAAGAACAGTCTGCTTTCACAGAGTGTGTAGCTTAGTTTGGGAAGGAAAATGTCAAGAAACTGGTTACTGGAGTTCCCATCGTGGCACAGTGGTTAACGAATCCGACTAGGAACCATGAGGTTGCGGGTTCGGTCCCTGCCCTTGCTCAGTGGGTTAACGATCCGGCGTTGCCGTGAGCTGTGGTGTAGGTTGCAGACGCAGCTCGGATCCCGAGTTGCTGTGGCTCTGGCGTAGGCCGGTGGCTACAGCTCCGATTCGACCCCTAGCCTGGGAACCTCCATATGCCGCGGGAGCGGCCCAAGAAATAGCAACAACAACAACAACAAAAAAGACAAAAAAAAAAAAAAAAAAAAAAAAAAAAAAAAGAAACTGGTTACTTAAAATTCAGAAACAATAACGAATAAAAGGCAAATATGTAAGCTGAAAAACTTTTTTTTGGGCTGCACCAGTCGCATGTGGAAGTTCCTGGGCCAGCGACCAAACTCACCCCTCTGCAGCAACCCAAGCTGCTGCAGGTGGATTCTTAATCCACTGCACCACAGTGGGAACACCTGTAAAACATTTTTACAAAATACAATAATGTGGAGTTCCCGTCGTGGCGCAGCGGAAATGAATCCGACTAGGAACCATGAGGTTGCAGGTTCGATCCCTGGCCTAGCTCAGTGGGTTAAGGATCTGGCGTTGTTATGAGCTGTGGTGTAGGTTGAAAATGCGGCTTGGATTTGGTGTTGCTGTGGCTGTGGTGTAGGCCGGCAGTTATAGCTCCAATTGGACCTCTAGCCTGGGAAACTCCATATGCCACAGATGTGGCCCTAAAAAGCAAAAAACAAGCAAACAAACAAAATATGCAGTTGAAAGACATCACGTTTTTTTCTAAAATAATTTTATTTTTTTCAATTGTATGCTTTTTATGAATCTTTCCTAAATTGCATATTTGTCTCAGGTAAACTATTGTGATTATTTTGATAACATTAACCTAGTTTTATTTAATGCCAATAAATATTTAATATGCTTGGAGTATTATTTTTACAGGAGCTTAAGAAAAGAACAGTTACATAGCTTTAAAGAAATGACAAGATGAGGAGTTCCCGTGGTGGCGCAGTGGTTAACGAATCCGACTAGGAACCATGAGGTTGCGGTTCGATCCCTGCCCTTGCTCAGTGGGTTAACGATCCGGCGTTGCCGTGAGCTGTGGTGTAGGTCGCAGATGCGGCTCGGATCCTCCGTTGCTGTGGCTCTGGCATAGGCTGGCAGCTATAGCTCCGATTCGACCCTTAGCCTGGGAACCTCCATATGCCGCGAGAGCGGCCCACGAAATAACAAAAAGACCAAAAAAAAAAAAAAAAAAAAAAGGAATGACTAGATGAGATGAGGCAGTAAAACTGTTAATTCAAAGCAGCAATACACTCCTCTTGCTCCATTATGTATATTTAGTTCCAAATTATATTTTACGATTTTTATTTTATTTTTTACTTTTTAGGGCCGCACCCACGGCGTGTGGAAGTTCCCAGGTTAGGGGTCAAATCGGAGCTAGAGCTGCCAGCTGATGCCACAGCAACAGCAACGCCAGCTCCAAGCCTCATATGTGACCTACACAACGCCAGAGCCTTAATCCACTGAGCGAAGCCAGGGATTGAATCCTCAACCTCGTGGATAGTAGATGGATTCCTTTCTGCTGCGCCACAATGGGAACTCCCAGCATTTTGATTTGTATTAAATTAATAGTTCATAACTGAACTAAAACAGATGCTGGGTGAATCTGCAGAGCTTTTGCCAACTTTGTAAGTATGAGGTAAGTCTACAGAGAAATTTTTTTTTTTTAAATGTTTGGTGAATTCACATTGTTTTATAATATGTCATTTTATAATGACATCTTAATCTTTGATCAATATCATACAAAGATCTACAATTAGATTGAAATTAATGCCATTAACTTTATATCTTACAAGATTAGTTTTTAAAAATATTTTTTATTAAAGTATAGTTGATGGAGTTCCCGTCGTGGCTCAGTGGTTACCGAATCCGACTAGGAACCATGAGGTTTCGGGTTCAATCCCTGGCCTTGCTCAGTAGGTTAAGGATCTGGTGTTGCTGTGAGCTGTGATGTGCAGGTTGCAGACACGGCTCGGATCCCGCGTTGCTGTGGCTCTGGCGTAGGCTGGCGGCTACAGCTCCAATTCTACCCCTAGCCTGGGAACCTCCATATGCCGCAGGAAGCGGCCCAAGAAATGGCAAAAAGACAAAAAAAAAAAAAAAAAAAGTGTAGTTAATTTACAATGCTGTGGCAATTTCTTCTGTACAGCAAAGTGACCCAGTCATATATGTATACAAATTTTTTCTTATATTCTATCGTGGTCTATCCTGAGAAAGTGGATATAGTTCCCTGTGCTATACAGTAGGACCTCATTGCTTATCCATTTAAATGTAACAAATTTATTTTTCTATCAAGCTAGACAGGCTAAGACAGCAACATTTTTCATTATAAAATATAAAAATACACTTAGTCAATAGTTTCTAATCATTAGGCAAAAAAAATTTTTTTTTTCTTTTTAGGGCTGCGCCTGCAGCATTTGAAAGTTCCAGGGCTAGGGGTCAAGTTGGAGCTACGGCTCCCAGCCTACACCACAGCCACAGCAACACCAGATCCAAGCTGCATCTGTAGCCTATGCTGCAGCTTGCAGCAGCACTGGATCCTTAACCCACTGAGCGAGGCCGGGGATTGAAACTGCATCCTCATGGACACTGTGTCAGATTCTTAATCCACTGAGCTGTAATGGGAACCCCACCATTAGGCAAAATTTAAGGAAATATTACTACAAATATACTTTAAAATTTTACATTGAACAGTTAAGACATTTAAATGTTTGCTTTGTAAAAGTGACTTACATGTGCTAATTAAAAAAGGACACAGTACTCTATCAGAAATTGATGTACAATTTATTATTGACCACAAAGGTACAAAAATATGTTTTAGAATATGGTAATCTTCCTTAAAGGAAGGACTAACAATGCAATTTAATATTTGATAACACAGGGGTGTTTTTGAAATTTCAAGTATCTGTGTTAGATGAATTTAAGAAACAGAGGAAGACAATCAGGTACATCTAAATCTAATATCACTTTTTTTATAGAAAACCCCTGAATAAAAGAATATATACATGTGTACATATACACAACATTTTCTCATGAAATACTCATGGAAGGGCAGTTTTTGTTTCTCTTGTAACTGTCACTATGAGAGCACAAGGGCCACCTTTTTTCTATTTAGTTTCTGTAACCATTACTGTGGTATATACCATAGTTAATAATGTATCAAATCCGTGATAGGCCAAAAAAAAAGTGAAGAGTACAAGAGATCACCTCTGCCCTGGCAGGAAGGAGGCTGAAATAAAGTTCCAGCTAACTTAGTAATCTATTAGCATGAAAATAAAAGCAAAGAAATATGTTTGTCAGTGCACACAGACAAGAACTTAGACATTCAGAAGGATTTAATGCTAAGATTTCAGAAATTAATGATATGCCCCTTAATAATAGCACTCTTTCAGTCTCACCTTTATGACCCAGGGCTGTCTACCATAGGCCTGCCTAATTCCCAAAATGTACAAATTTACATAATAAAACCACCTGAGCACAACTATCTTTTGTAACTGACTGCTTTCAAGTTCTCTGTTTTTAATTTCACTGAAGCTGCATTATGTAACTGGGGCTATAGTTGGTTACAGCAAGAAAAACAAATAAGAACAGTACTTCCATATGCAGTTAAGTCAGTTTTCAAATATCAACCTTGGACCCTCTTGATGTATCAGCTTCCCAATAAAAGTCTTTTTTTTTGCCTTTTAGGGCTGCACTCGAGACATATGGAAGTTCCCAGGCTAGGGGTGGAATCCGAGATGTAACCACTGGTCTACACTGCAGCCATAGCAACGCCAGACCCAAGCCGCAACTGTGTTTTACACCATAGCTCATGGCAACACTGGATCCTTAACCCACTGAGCGAGGCCAGGGATCAAACCCGCATCCTCATGGATACTAGTCAGGTTTGTTTCTGCTGCACCACAACAGGAACTCCAACCAGTAAGTCTTATGTTCTCCCCCAAACCTGCATGTTTCTGATTATCATTTTTGCAAAAATCTGGCTAGACTTCCCCTTAATGTCCTCTTGATATGTCTGTCTTAATCCTTGTGACTCTATTATATAATTTTTGTAAAATAAAATAACTGGGTAAAACAAATTTGGTTGGGTAATTAGTTTGGGGACTCCTTAAAATAATGACATACTGTTAATGACCATGACTACCACATCATTTCTCATTGTGCGTCTTTCTCCTCTTTAAAATAGGCCACATTATTGGTGTACTTTTAAGTAGAATAATGTATCTAGACATCATGTACATAGCAAACTCGAGTCTGTAACACAGTTAGAACCAAAAAATAAAAAAATAAAAAAAATCCTAGGTATGCAAAGATATTCCCAAAGTCCATACTTAAAGGATACACACATAATTCACAGGGAAAAGCTTCAAAAAGAATGTGTTTACTTATGATGGAGCCTGATAATGTGAGAAAAAGGAAGGTATATGTGTGACAGGGTCACTTGCTGTACAGTAGAAAATTGACAGAACACTGTAAACCAGATTAAAAAAAAAAAAGACTG
Source organism: Sus scrofa (assembly GCF_054392235.1). NCBI lineage: Eukaryota > Metazoa > Chordata > Mammalia > Artiodactyla > Suidae > Sus > Sus scrofa. Next base: position 92,535,679 of record NC_139387.1, on the reverse strand, counting down.
TGTTTACTCTTCTAAAAAATTTCTTACAAGCATCGATTATAGTTTAGAATCCTAACAAAAAGTAAAAAGTTTCCCAGCCTCCATGGTTTTCAAAAAGTGCATGTTACTTCATAGCAAAGCGCCCCAGGCTCTCCTTCATGTATGTTATCTTTTATTTTAGGTGAAATTTCTGTGAACTTGGATTCTTAGCCTGCAGTAAATTGCAAAGGAGATGAAGAACAGGCTGAGGCAAACACATCACTGGTCAGCCTGACATTAAGATCAGGTCAGTGAGTCACTTTTTCAGGTGGCAGGAAAGGTATAAGAAATAGACATAGATTTGAAAAATAGCAACTGGTGTCATTTAGTGAGGAGGTAAACACCCCTCAATAACCCCTAGAGATACTCATATCTTTCAGTTCAATGTAATAGGTGAAATTCATGACATCTATTATATTAGAAAACATGAAAAATACTAAGTTACTGCCTTAAAAGGTAAAGAAATACATCTTTTAGAAATATTTCTATTTAAAATGGTTAAGATGAAAAGTTTTATTGCTTAAAAAAACTTCTACTCTCTGGATAATCCTTTTGAGTGGACATCTCACTTATTTTCCAATAATGTAGGATAAAGTGAGGCATATCACAATAGCACAAAAGCAGGGAACTAATCAGTCCCTGTATAATAATGTGGTTCATCAGAATAAATGTAGTGCATTTAAAAATCACTATCCATTCCTTTATTTTCTAGATTATACTCTGCTGGAGTTCCCTTTTCTCTTGTACTTGAATGTACTATAAAATCATGAACTTTTTCTTTTAGAACATCCAGTTCATTCTGCATCTTTAATATGCTATTATCATACTGAATTCCTTCAAGGATTTTCTGCATCTCCATTATTTCAGACACTGCTTTCAGCATATCATCTTCCATATTAAACATCTGAAGGGTCAAATCTTCCATTTTCTTTTCTGTCCCTATCAGATCCTGAGAGACCCTGAGAACAGAGCGAATAGCACTTTCAATTGTGGGCAAATGCGTCTTGCATTCTTCGACTTTGGGTGCGTAACTGGAAAGTTTATTGGTCAGGTCTTCATCTCTGGCAAAGAGAGCATGCTGTTCCTCTTCTAACTTTTCAACTGCCTTTGTGTCGGAGCCAAGCTGCTCCTCTACTCGCAGAAGATCCTCTTCTTCTTGTCTTTTTACTGTTCTGATATTTCTTAGCGTGCTGTCCTCCAAATCTTTTAGCCTTTCAGTGAGCAATTTTATTTCTTGTTCAGCTGAGTTTATTTGGACAGTGACTTGAGAGTGTATATGTTTTGATTCTGATTTGAAAATATCTGTATTAACATTCATTTCTTCTAGGCTTTTCTTCCAGAAGTCTGTAACATTCTGGAATTTCTCACTAAGGCTTTGCATCTTTTGAGCAAGCATCTCTTCACTATTTTGAATGTCATGAACGATACTTTGGAGGCTGGATACTTCCTGCTCAAACTGGGTCACCAAAGACATAGATGATGTAGCTTCCTGCAGGATACTTTCAGTAGACTCAAGCTGCATTTATAACACAAAACAATTCCCAAGGCTACTTAATAACTTTTATATTTAACAGTTACTTGCCAAGTTCACATTCTGAAGATGTCTAAAATATCCAAATAAGATCCATATTGACAAAAACAATTATTTATTTAATAAATTTTAGAACCATATTTTATTTTTTTTAGGGCCACACCCACAGCATATGGAGATGCCCAGGCTAGGGGGTCTAATAGGAGCTGCAGTTGCCGGCCTATGCCACAGCCACAGTAACACCAGATCAGAGCTGCATCTGTGACCTACACCACAGCCCATGGCAACGCTGGATCCTTAATCCACTGAGCGAGGCCAGGATGGTTACTAGTTGGGTTCAATACTGCTGAGCCACGACTGGAACTTCTCCTCAAATTTTTTCTATCATTATGTTTCCTCTGATTAGAGGGCCCCTGATAATACAACTGGACTCCAACTTGAGCCCTAGGTCAAAATACCAACTCTTGCAGTGCCTTCCAGAGGCCCCTGAGCTCACCCTCCATGGAATCCATTGGCAAGCGTGAGGGATGCATCATTTTCATCCATTGTTTTTGTCTTCTGGGCAGTTATATGTTCATCAGGAACTCTGACCCTTTATTTCATTTCTATTTTTGTAACGTCCTTACTCACCCTGGTGCCAAGCACAAGTCCTTGTCTACCTTATGACATAAGGCTTAGTGGATGAATAAATGAACAAACCATGTTTCCCAATGGTAGTTCTGTCTCTGGTAGCCAGTCAAGGCCCACATGATGCTTTATTGTTTGCAGCTGACCTTCTACTAAGCCCTGTGGTAGTTAAAACTTTTTTGTCTGTCACATATCTAAGAATCATAGTAATGATGCATTTGCATTTGCAGCTTGAAGAAACACAACATAGACATAGATTTTAATTTTTATTTGGCTACCAAAACCAATATTTATTTTAGGTTAGTCATTCTTTTTTTTTTTTTTTTTTTTTTTTAAGGGTTGCACTCCCAGCATATGGAGGTTCCCAGGCTAGGGGTCCAATCAGAGCTGTAGCTGCACAGCCACCGTAATGCTGGATCCAATCCACGTATGCAAACTACACCACAGCTCAAGGCAACGCTGGATCCTTAACCCATTGAGGGAGGCCAGGGATCAAACCCACAACCTCATGGTTCCTAGTTGGATTCCTTTTCACTGTGCACGACAGGAACTCCCAGGCTAGTCATATATATATATTTTTGTTATATATATATATATATTTACTAAGTGCAAAGTAAAGGAAAAAAAACTTGAATCTTTGCCTGAGTACTAATTGTATACTTAAAAATCAGCCACATTTTCAGTGCTCTAGACACTTGATATTTAAATAGAAAATTGAGGTCACATCAATATGATCATATTAGTCTTTTTAAACAATAACATGTTATATATTAAAACAAATTCTTGTCCTTTTAAAATGTAATCTAAGACTAAATTGGACTGAAGAGAGAATGTGAAGACCAGCCAGAGTTAAAGTAGTAATGGCCTAAAAGGCAGGAAAAAAGAATATGTAAACTGGGATTGAAGGATGGTGGTGGGAAAGAAAAATGGCAAAATATACCCAAACAAGCCAATTAATAATTACCTTTTCTGAAATTAAACTGATTCTACTTTGAAGCCCTCGGAATTCATTGGTTTCCATTTTCAGTAACTGGTATTGGTTTTCCACCTCTGCAAACTTTTCTGACTGCCGAAATACAAACCTAGAAAAGGGAAAACAAAAATCACTACTTTCTAACTCATATCCATTTTAGTATGAATTTTAAAGCAGTATTTTAAGCCCACTTCTGGTAAGGACAACAAAATTCTGGTATAGGTATTGGCAGCTTTTATTAGTTTATTTCAACAAACTTTGAGAGGGCTCACTATGGAGTCAGGTACTGGTTTAACGCTATTAGTCATGCAAAGAAGACTGAAACTTGCCCCTGCTGAAGTTCATAGCTCAGTGGGTGAGATGGGGTACAATCTGTAATAGAAGCATGCACAAAAAACATTTTGAAGAAAGAAATAATGAATTATTTGGAACAAGATGGGATTTCTACTATTTTTTTTTCAAGGCCATATCTAGAAAACAAGTGTTTTTACACTGAGATGTAGTAAAAGCAAGAGTTATTTATATTTTAAAAATCATTTTTAAATTAAAATGTAGAAGTGAAAAAAGCAGTGGAGTAGAAGGAAAAGAGGTTGGATGATTAGAAGTTGCAAAATAATTGAAGAGTTAAAACTGAAAACAATCGTTTGTTCAAGTGACAATAGAACACATATTCACAGTTCAAGGGGTATGACATGTATGATTTATTATACTCAAAAACACGAGCCATGTAGGTGTACCTTAGATGCCATTCTAAAATTGGGTTGTATTCTTCTGGTAAATAGTAAAAGGTAGAAGCATAAAAATTATCCCAATCTTTTTTTTCTTTTTAGGGCTGTATCTGCAGCATATGGAGGTTCCCAGGCTCAGGGTCCAATAGAAGCCATAGCTGCTGGTCTACGCCACAGTCACAGCAATGCCAGATCTGAGCTGCTCTGTGACCTACACCACAGCTCATGACAACACTAGATCCTTAACCCATTGAGCAAGGCCAGGGATGGAACCGCAACCTCATGGATGCTAGTCAGATTCGTTACCCACTGAGCCATGATGGGAAATACAAGTTATCCCAGTCTTAAAAACAATAAATGGACTTTTGTCTATGTAGGACTTAAATGAGCAAACACAGAAAAAATGCTTTGGATCTAGTACCATTTTGATTAATCTATTTCGACTCAATTCTTTGGGTTCAGAAAAAGCAGCAGCTGAAATTCTTTGTGAGTCATCACAAAGAATTATTGAGTCATCAAAAAGCAGTGGAGCAAAAACCATATGAAGCAAGTACCTAGATCAGAGCACACAGAGCAGTGGTTCAAAAACTTCACTGCATATTGAAATCACCTGACAGCTTTACAACAGCGTGACACCTGGGTCTCACCACAGACATTCTGATTTAATTGGTTTGAGATGTGATTTAGATGTTGTAAATTAAAAAAATCTCCCAGCCAACCTGAGAACCACGAGTTAAACTGACACTGTTTTCTAAAAATGACTTCTAGTTGTTCTCCTGTGGCTCAGCGGGCTGAAGATCTGGCATTGTCATTGCAGCAGTTCTAGTTGCTGCTGTGGCCGGAGTTTGATCCCTGGCTGGGGAACTTCCTCGTGTGGAGGGTGTGGCCAAAAAAGAAAAAAAGAAAAAATAGACTTTCATTGAAAGACAAACATTTAAAGATCCTAAAACTCAATGGAGAGGTGAAAGGCTCCTGACTTCTGTGAATTTTGGGAAAGGTAGTGATGTTTAAAACATAAATATCATCATTAACTTCTTATAAAACTGTTCAAAAATATGGATTTTTTGTGCATTTTAAACAAATGTTTACAATGCTGGATGAAATAAATTTCTTTTGATGATAGCTAATATTTATCCTTTAAGAGAACAGTGAATTAGGTAAACCCCAGTTACATAATTAGTACAGATTGACTTCTCCTGTGGGTTAATACAAACTTCTGGTTATTAGAAAACATTACTATCCCAATTTCATAGAAGGATGTGTAGACTTAATTTTTTTATATATATAGAAAGAGAGGTTTAAGAAATTGAATCATGCTATGAAGGCTGGCAAACCCGAAATTTTCAGGGTGGACAGGCAGGCTGGACACCAGGATAGAGCCAATGCTATAGTGAAAATCAACAGGCAGTCAAGCTAAAGACATAGGGAAGAACCAGTGCTGCAGTTCAAGTCCAAAGGCCAACTGCTGGCAGAATTCCATCTTGCTTGGGAGAGGCCGTCTTTATGATAATGGTTTTCTAGCATAACCATTATCTGTCCTGGGACCTTCAGCTGATTGCATGAGACCTGGTGTCTGGACTTACTGAGGTTCAGGCTCTTCATGCCTTCACGCAGAAGGAATTCAGCAAGAGACAAACTGATAAGCAAGAAATAGATTTAATAAGATAGGATGCTTGTGAGAGATGCAACTGGGCAGGCACAGAGGCTCTGCCAATTTTTTTTTTTTTTTGAGAATTATATTTTATTTGGGGCATTATTGAGACCTTAAGCCCGGGAGATAGCTCCGAGGGACTGTCTGAAGAGGTAAGGGAGGAGCCAGGATATACAAGGGTTTTGGTAAATAAAAAGGTAGTTGAACATCAAAATATTCCTGCTAATTAGAGGAGAATCAGACATCTCAGGTTAATAGATTTAGTGCATTTCTATGCATGGGAAGACACAAGAGTCTCAGGCTTAATGAAATTATTCCTTTGATATGTGCCTTAATTACCCAGCGCCAGTATCCTGTTGTTCTCCATCCTAAATCCCCTGACGGTACATCATTGTGGGCAGATTTAATTTTTTTTTGATTGGCTCTTTCATTCTCGGCTTTTAAGAGACTAGCAGAAAGAAATGAAGGAGAGAGATTACTCTAAAGAAGTAAGTCTAATTTCAGGAACCAGTTTGATCATCCATCACTCCAAAGTTTTGTCATGGATTTATTCTATAGATCAGTGTGTTCATTTATAATAAACTCGTGATTATAAAGAGACTTTTTGTGAAGGTTGAGCCACTAAAATTCACTATAGGACTTTACTAAATATTTTTAATTGTGTTTATCTCTGCACTTCTCTTCAAAATCCAAATAAGAAAAGCTTGAAGAAAAATGTATCATGTTAGTGGAAATATCATTGCTAATGATAATCTGTAGGTTTTGTTCATGGTTAGCTTTTCACCAAAATAAAAAAAAAAAAAGATTCACCATTCCTACACATGAATAGTGCATATAAGAGAAAATAAGTATAAATTTAGTGCTGGTAATGAAAATAATAAACAGTGGTATGTATGGTGCTGAGTTAAAATGCATTTGCTTTATTTTCACTTAGACACGCCAGACACAATTCTAAGAGCTTTATTAACTCATTTAAAATTAAGGAAGAGAATGGAGTTCCCGTCGTGGCGCAGTGGTTAACGAATCCAACTAGGAACCATGAGGTTTCGGGTTCGATCCCTGCCCTTGCTCAGTGGGTTAACGATCCGGCGTTGCCGTGAGCTGTGGTGTAGGTTGCAGACGTGGCTCGGATCCCGAGTTGCTGTGGCTCTGGCATAGGCTGGCAGCTACAGCTCCGATTAGATCCCTAGCCTGGGAAACTCCATATGCCGTGGGAGCGGCCCAAGAAATAGCAAAAAGACAAATAAATAAATAAATAAATAAATAAAAAAAATAAAATTAAGGAAGAGAATGATTTTCTTTTTTTCTGTCTTTTTAGGGCTGCACCTGTGGCATATGGAAGTTTCCAGGCTAGGGCTTGAATCGGATCTGCAGATGCCAGCCTACACTACAGACACAGCTACACCAGATCAGAGCTGCACAACCTGCGGCAACACTGGATTCTTAACCCACTGAGCAAGGCCAGAGATTGAACCCACATTCTCATGGATAATGGTCAGGTCCTTAACCCACAGAGCCACAACAGGAACTCCAAGGATGATTTTCTAGAAGCTAAAAATGAGAAGATTGTTTCAATTCTGAAACATTTTTTTTTTTTTTCTTGGCCATGCTCAAAGCATGCAGAAGGTCCCAAGCCAGGGACTGAACCTGAGCCACAGCAGTGACAGTGTGGATCCTTAACCACTCGGCCACCAGGGAACTCCCAGAAAATACTAATTTTTGAAACTGGGATCCAGATTAGTGCCCGAGCTGCTTTGCTTCCTTTTTATGAGCCAATAGCATTTTCTAACAGCAGTTCAAGGTCTCCTTACTCCCCACCTTCCCTCGTTTAGATGAGACAACAATCAGGGCTATAGTTTCTAGAAGAAGAAAAGGATTATAAGCAATTCCAGATTAGAGATTTCTACTTCTAGGGTCTTGGCCTCTTTTTGGATTAATATCAAAGGCAGGTAGCATATCATACTGGTTGAGCGTATGGGCAACTTTGGCTCTAACATTTACCAGCTGTACAATCACCTTTGGCAAGTTATCTTTTTGGTAGTTTCCTCGTCTGCAAAGTTGGGATACTACTATTGAGTCCATAAGGTGTTTTAGATTAAATAGGTTCATATTTATAAAGCTCTTACAGTGCCTAGAACGTAAAACATCAACTATTCTCTTAAGTACTTTGCACTTTTTCTTTTTTTTCTCTGTCTCTTTAGAGCCACACCTGCACCATATGGACCCCAGGCTAGGGGTCTAATCGGAGCTGCAGCTGCCAGCCTATGCCACAGCCACAGCAGTGCCAGATCCAAGCTGTGCCTGCAACCTACATCACAGCTCACAGCAATGTTGGATCTTTAATGCACTGAGTGGGGCCAGGGATCGAATGTGCATCTTCATGGACACTAGTCAGGTTTGTAAGCCGCTGAGCCACGGTGGGAACTCCTGCACTTTTGTAAACTGCTTTCTGCAGTTGATTTTCCTATCCCTCTGACAAACCTAGACTTGTGGATCAGGACTCCCTTCTACTTGCACTTGCTAGAAGCCCCAGGCCTGTCCCACTTTGAATCAGTGTTGGGTTTTCGGCAAAGGATAGAAGGAATGGACGAGACCCACAAACAGGAAGAGAAGCACTCTCTCAACCTGTTCTGGGCCTCTTTTCACTACCAGAGGTAAAGATCTTGAAGGTATGGAGGTAGAAGAAAGGGACCAACCCAGATTAATCTGACTACCTTAATGCAGGCCTTACAAACTGACTGTTCATAATCCATTGCAATTTACAGAGACCTCATACAGATTCAGGGCCCTGTAGCAATAAATTGTGTACTTCCTTGGAGTACTGCCTCTGCGTAGGTCCTCTAGGAATCTTCCACGGCAGAAAACTGATTGAGGACTTATATATATATATAGGCTCTGTTTCAGCTTCACAATGAGAAAGAGGCAAACCAAAGGAAGCTATTATTATGAACTTTCTGCAAGAAAGGGAGCTCCAGGGCCACTGCTAGGGTCAGAGCCCATTTAGCCATATTTCTCATACTGCAACTTCATTTTCAGCATACTACTGAAAGTTCAGTAATCTACTGATCATATTCCATTTTGCATTTTAAAGGATAACTCTTAGATAACTCCACTAACAACAAAAAATGTTGAAAAAATGGGCTTAGCTAAGATTTTGCTGGATAAATGACTTATAGAAAGCTGTGTTAGATGATAGAGGGAAAAAAAAAACCCTGAGGCGTTCCTGCTGTGGTGCAGTGGCTCAGGTCACTGTGGAGGCTCGGGTTCGATACCTGACCCAGCAGTGGGTTAAAGGCTGCAGCTGTGGCTCAGATTCAATCCTTTGCCCTGGGAACTTTCATATGCTGTGGGTGTGGCCATAAAAAACCACAACACTCACCTCCAACTCCCTACCCCCTGCCAAACCCTGAATTACCTGATGGTTAAAGAGTTTTGACTTTTGATACATAATTATCTCATATGAATATGCATCTTTGGATAGTTAGTAAGAATTAACACATTCAGTAACTAAAACCAGTTTTATTAGGTTCCAGAAAGAAGCAACATACATATTTTAGCTTGCTGAGTTCTAGTACTGAATAGCTTTCCCAGCACAAAAAGGGTTTTTGATTTTTTATGCATTTTAAGACATAAAAGCAGTTTATTTAAAACAGTACACTTTGTACATTTATTCTTTTAAGATCAAAATATTCCATAAACAAAATACTCTATTAGTAAAATAACAATTTATCTTTTTTTGAAGAGAACATTTAATAATCATCATTTCACTTATTTTGTCTTTTTAGGGCCAAACCCGTGGCATATAGAATTCCCAGGTTAGGGGTTGAATCCCAGCTGTACCTGCTGGTCTACACCACAGCCACAGCAATGTGCCATCCGAGTCACATCTGCAGCCTACACCACAGCTCACAGCAATGAAGGATCCTTAACCCACTGAGCAAGGCCAGTGATGGAACCCTCATGGATACTAGTTGGGTTTGTTACTGCTGAGCAGACCAGGACTCCCAACATTTCACTTTATTGTAACAAATCTTTATTGACTTTTACTCAGGATGAATCATCAGTAAAGTATACGTCAAAATTTACTAGCATCAAAACTGTTCTAGATGAGGAGTTCCCATTGTGGTGCATTGGAAACCAATCCGACTGGGAACTATGAAGTTGTGGGTTTGATCCCTGGTCTCTCTCAGTGGGTTAAGGATCTGGTGTTGCTGTGAGCTGTGGTGTAGTTTGCAGATGTGGCTCAGATCCAGTGTTGCTGTGGCTGTGGTATAAGCCGGCAGCTGCAGCTCCAATATAACCCCTAGCCTGGGAACCTCCATATGCCACGGGTGCAGCCCTAAAAAGCAAAAAAAAGTTCTAGATGAGAGAACATCTGGGGTCTTTTCTAGAATCCAATTACTCTTGAAGATGAATATCTTCTAAATACTTCAAAAATTGGTGAAAAATGGAGGGAAACCCTTTTCTTGTTATTAAAATGAAATAGGTTGGAGTTCCTGTCATGGCTCAGTAGTTAACGAATCCGACTAGGAACCATGAAGTTGCGGGTTCAATCCCTGGCCTTGCTCAGTGGGTTAAGGATCCGGCATTGCCGTGAGCTGTGGTGTAGGTTACAGACTCGGCTTGGATCCTGCGTTGCTGTGGTTCTGGTGTAGGCCGGCGGCTACAGCTCCGATTCGACCCCTAGCCTGGGAACCTCCATATGCCGCGGGAGCGGCCCAAGAAATGGCAAAAACAAAACAAAAAAATAGTTTAGTCAATGAATGCCATTAAGGAAAATAAAATTAATAAGTTAGCCTTAAGGTTATTTTTTTTTCTTTTTCTTCTTCTTCTTCTTTTTTTTTTTTTTTTGGCAGAGCCGGTGGGCATGCAGAAGTTCCCAGGCCAGGGATGGAACACACCACAGCAGTGAGAATGCTGGATCCTTAACCCGCTGTGGCACGAGGGGAACTCCTAGGGTTATTTCTTAATAGTCATTTTTCCTATGACATCAATATATCGCTATTTGCTTGTTTTAAAAACTATAAATATTTAGTTTTAGGTAAACACAAGCGATATACTTTTTGTAGCTTTCCAATACTTAAAATTCAATCTGTAATTTAGGAATAGACTTTGAATGCATGCACATTGATCAAATATGAGCAATTCTCCAAATTTTGATATTATCATGAACATTTGTTGCTTTAAGATCATAATGAAGTTTTTTAAGGTTGCAAAAGTTGCCGTTAGGGATTTATGGAATGGGGCAAATTTGCCCCAAAGAAGCTTCCGTCCAATAGCAGACGCTTAAAGTTTGGCAGAATCTTCCTTTCTTAATGGTTGACTCGTTCCCAAATCTTAGCCTCCAGTTGGGCAATCGGGACACGCAAGTGATAAAAAGGAAAAACGAGTTACAAGAAACAAGCGAAAGGGAGAATAAATTTGAGCCACCCTTTCCTGGGATGAGAAATAGAAGCGGAAAGTCAGGGGGTTAGAGCTTAGCGGGATGCAGCCGGGTGGGACCGAGGCAGAGGCGAGACCCGGAGAAGACAGGGCGACGAAGGGAGGCCGGACACGGCTGGGCGGCCTCAGCCCACTTACCAGGCCAGGCCCAGGCACGTCCCCAGCGACAGCAGGCTAACGCCGGTCCGGGGGTCCGCCCAGCCCCCGCCTCCACTGCCCCGAGCATCGGGGCTCTTCCCGGCCTCGCTCCTCTTCCCAGGCTCCGCGGAGGCTCCCCTGGGCCCCGACTTCTTCCGGCTCTTCACCTCGGACATGTCTGGAGGTCTTGAGGACAGCAGACCGGGGGCTGCCTCTTACGCCTGGGGTAGCGGGACGTGGCGGCCTCAGCCTCGGTTGGAAGGCTCTGCAGTGACCGCGCCCCCTTTCAGACTTGGCACCGCCCAGAAGCCAGCCCCCTCCCTCGCCCGGTCATCCCCGCGGTTCCACTGCGACTCCTATCCACCTGCCTTTCTAGTTCCTCCAGGTGAGGCAGGCGGCGACCCTACTCCCCCAGTTCTTCTGCCTTAGGGCTGCAACCCCGGCGGACACCTTAGCTCCTGGGTGCGTGCGGGCCTCCGGGACGCGAGGTGGGGTGGTGGGCAGCGCGCGCCACGTCGAGCGCGCCGCCTCGGGCCTCCCTTCTTTGGAGCGCGGCGCGCCCCTGTGGCGGAGCCCTGCCCCCGCTGTGGGGTGGGGCGGAGGCGCTTTCTTGTGCGCGCGCGGGCTCTAGGCGGAGCCGGAGCGCGCGGCGGCGGCGGCGGCGGCGGCGGCGGCGGCGGCGGCGGCGGCGGCGGCGGCGGCGGCGGCGGCGGCGGCGGCGGCGGCGGCGGCGGCGGCGGCGGCGGCGGCGGCGGCGGCGGCGGCGGCGGCTGCGGCTGCTGCCGGGAGAGGTTCTGGGCGTGTCTATTTGCATTCGCGGGCGGTCCTGTCCCAGCTGGGCTGGCCGGCGGGTTGCGGCTGCTCAGCGGTCCGGACGCGGAGGGGAGGAAGTGTCTAATGGACGAGGTTTCTTTATTTCTGGGCAGAAGGGGTGAGGGCGCCGGAGGTGAGGATTCTGGGCCGTCCGCGACCCGCGAGGACTTGAAGTAGCCGCGGCGGCGTCCGGAGCGGCACCCGCTCCCGCCCGGCGAGCCCCTGCCGCGGGAGGAAAGGAGCGGCAGCCTGCGTGGCCCTCCTTCCTTTGTGTCTGGGTTGAAACCCTCCCCTCGGCGCCCCGGGACTGCGTGGGCTGTTTGCTGGGGTGACGCCTCGGGCTCCGCCAGTCGGCGGTCCCCGGGGGTCTTCAGGTGCCCCCAGCTGCGGAGGCCCAGGTGAGGCCCCCGTGAGGCCAGACCTGCCCCAGGGCTGTGCCCCGAGCCCTTAATTGCCTTTCGGAAGCGCAGTTGCCTCCCCTCACCCCCAGCTTGATTTCCCAGCCTATCCCTGCAGGGCTGCTTTGCCCGGTGAAGACCCTGTTACGAAGGTTTGGGTAAGTTTGCGCCTCGCTTTTCTCCCCAGCCCTGGTTCGTTGGAGGTTCGAAGTTAATTTTAGGGACTCAGAATTCTGGGTCAAGGAATAATTATTAATCGTTCTGATATGGTACCAGGAAGAGAAATTATCTAAAGAGGAAGTGGTGAGCGTTTACGGTTTTCCTGGATGATGCTGTCCTTTATATTTACCAACTATAGAATCCTAACTTTACATGTTGATATGGTTGCAAAAGATGGGACACTGAGAATTTGTTCAGAATACTTCAGTGTGTGCAGAGTTGAAAAAAAAGTACACAACTTAACGTCTTTAGTTTTAATAGGGCGAGGTGAAGATGGAAATTAGTTACAGATGGTCAGAGAGTGCTGTTGGGTTAGCTATTGGACCTAAGCTAAAACGTTCGTTTTTGCTTTGTAACGCGTTTTATTACTGAAAAATTAAGGGACGTTTTATGTTTGAGATCATAAAAACATTAACATTTGAAAGTTACCCAGCCTGGATTCTAACTGTAACTTTTTCTTTTATCAGTTTCATGCCAGTACTGAGCGTTTTGTGAAACTTGACAAGCATGGGCAAATGCTTTACTACCCTATGTTTGCAAGTGACACATTTGATGCCACTTTTTGTAGTCATTATTGCAGCTTAATCATAATTGCTGCTCTTCTGTGTGCTCAAAATTACTTGTGCATATCTCATTGTGCATTATCTCTTTGCACATTGTAGTTATCTCTTTTTCTCTCCTACCAGACTGTGAATTCCTTCAGGAGTGTGATTTAATCTTCTCTGTAGCCTCAGGGCCTGACACATAAGAGGGGTTCAAATGTTTATTGAGTGAATACATTAATAAGCACATTTAGATGCTCGCTGTAATACAATGGATAGATTCTGCTAAGGTTTTAAAAACTTGTAAATATTCTGATGGGTTTTATACCCATCAAAAAATTTGCATCTTTTTTTTTTTTTTTTGTCTTTTCTAGGGCTACACCCGTGGCATATGGAGGTTTGCAAACTAGGAGTCTAATCAGAGCTGTTGCCATCGGCCTATGCCGTAGCCACAGCAACTTGGGGTCTGAGCTGCGTCTGTGACCTACACCACAGCTCACGGCAATGCCGGATCCTTAACCCACTGAGCAAGGCCAGGGATCAAACCCGCAACCTCATGGTTCTTGTTGGGATTCGTTTCCGCTGCGCCATGCCGGGAACTCCACCTGCATCATATCTGAAATAAAGTTGGTAGGAACTTATACTGTGAAGAATATTGTTCGTGTCTTCCTAACCTGAAAAATGACATCAGAGGGTATTTTCTGTTGCTTTGTCATATTTAGCAGCTCAGCCGAAACATTAGTGGAGTGAGCACTTGAAAAATGTGTTTACCAGTGAAGACCTAGAGCTGACACCGGTCTTGAGCATAACTTATACTCAATATTAAGAAGGCTCTAGTTTCATGATAGGGAAAGAAATTGAGAAGTTTATAAGTATTACAACTTAAGTATGAACATTGTTTATAAAATCTTTGTTTATAAAATTTTAAAGGATTTTTTAAAATTATACAAATGATAATGTGTGTTGAAAACTATTAAGAGAGTATAGAAAAGAACACAAAAGAAAGGAGGGTAATCCCCCTAAATCTTGTTACTTGGAAGTAACCCAAACATTTAGTTGAATAAACTTCTAAATACCTCCCTATGCATTTATATGAGACCAGCACATTTTTTTTGTGCTATATTTGGGATCATATATCAAAATTTTTCAATCAGGTATGTGTCATGATCATCTTTCCATGACAGTACATGGAGATGAGTCTTATTTTTTATTTTTTTTTTGGTCTTTTTAGGGCTACACCCTGAGTATTTGGAGGTTCCCAGGCTAGGGGTTGAATTGCAGCTGCAGCTGCCGGCCTATGCCACAGCTGCAGCCACGCCAGATCCAAGTTTCATCTGTGACCTGTAAACACAGCTCATAGCAATGCCAGATCCTTAACCCACTGAGCGAGGCCAGAGATAGATTCTGCATCCTCACGGATAGTAGTCAGATTCGTTTCTGCTGAGCCATGTCGGAAACTCCAAGTCTTATCATTTTAAATGGCAGTGTAATAGTCCATCTTATATACATACTCTGATTTTTTAAATCCATGCTCAGAATGATGGGAAATTTTTTTTTGTGCATTTTTGGAGCCACACCTGCAACATATGGACGTTCCTGGGCTAGGGGTTGAATCAGAGCTGCAGCTGTCAGCCGCAGCCATGCCAGATCCGAGCAGTATCTGCGCCCTGTGCTGCAGCTTGTGGCAGCATCTGATCCTTAACCCACTGAGTGAGGCCAGGGATTGAACCCACATCCTCATTGGATACTAGTCAGGTTCTTAACCCACTGAACCACAGTGGGAACTCGTTGTAATCTTTTTATCTTACCTAAACACACGCTGCTAATTTTTTATGTGGGTATTTTTGTGTGTAGATAAATATGACATATATATATATATGAATATCTCTTGGAGGTAAATTCCTGGAAGTGGAATTTCTGGGTTAAAGGGGAAAGCTTACTTTAAACACTTCTATAGCTTATATTGTCTTCCAGAAAAGCTGCAACTACTTATCTACCCTCCTCAAGTAGTTTATAAGAATACCCATCACCCCACACCTATGAAGATATTGGTTTTTGTTTATTTTAAGAAATCTTTGCAAAAAACTTTTTATTTTCTTTACATTTTTCATTACCAAGGAGATTATACATCTTTTCTTTGTTTCTTTTTTTTTTTTTTTTTTTTTTTTTTTTTGCCTTTTCTAGGGCCACTCCCGTGGCATATGGAGGTTCCCAGGCTCGGGGTCGAATCGGAGCTGTAGCCGCCGGCCTATGCCAGAGCCACGTCTGCAACCTACACCAAAGCTCACAGCAACGCTGGATCCTTAACCCACTGAGCAAGGCCAGGGATCGAACCCGCAACCTCATGGTTCCTATTCGGATTCGTTAACCACTGAGCCACGATGGGAACTCCATATACATCTTTTCATACCTTTATTGGCCTGACAAATATTTTGATGTTTTGCCTGTAGCTCATGGTTGACAGCTCAGAGAAAGAAAAATTTGAGGAAGGATGGATGCAAAAGCTCGAAATTGTTTGCTTCAACATAGAGAAGCCCTGGAAAGGGACATCAAAACATCCTACATCATGGATCACATGATTAGTAATGGCGTTTTAACACTTTCAGAGGAGGAAAAAGTGAAAAATGAGGTAAAGCTTCTGAGGCAGCCTGTACCTGGTTAAACATTTTTAGTATTTATTCCAGAATTTGTATGGGTCTCCACTAATTGACGTTGTGGTATACTGAATTCCTTTTTGTTTGTTTGTTTAGCCTACTCAATGCCAACGAGCAGCTCTGCTAATTAAAATGATACTTAAAAAAGATAATTATGCCTACATATCATTCTACAATGCTCTGCTACATGAAGGGTATAAAGATCTTGCTGCCCTTCTCCATGGTGGCCTTCCTGTCGTCTCTTCTTCCAACAGCAAAGATTCAGTTGCTGGAATAACTTCCTATGGTTTGTATCCACAGTACCTTCTTTCACGCTTGATCCTGCAGTTCTGTGCTGTTGTAGGTGGATCTGATCAGTTCACTGAAAAAAAATGCATGGGAAACAAATGACAGTTAATGTTTTCCAATTTAAATATTATTTATTAGCATCTATGTTACCTCTCATATTTTCTTGCCCCAGGAAACTAGCTGCTGCTGAGGTAGTAATATACATACCCTAATTTTTAGAGATAATAGGACGGCTCATAAGGCTTTAAAGTTCTTCTCCAGTTCTGTGTTCATTGGGTTCAACCATAGGAAAGAATAAGACTCTTGAGAAATCTATGTCCTTGAATACAATTCCATGTGGTTCCCTTTACTCTCTCCTTCGCAGTTTTCAACATGAAAAGACATGAGAGCGTCAGGGAGGAATAGGGCGAGGAAGGGCCTATTGGGGATTTCCTTTGTCCATCATCATCTTGAAAGGGACACATTTGCCCTTGTTCCACGTGTTCTGGGAAATCAGACAGTTGAAATTAATATGCTGGCCGCATTTTCTTTATTCTCTTGGAAATGCTGAGGCTAAGACTTGAGCCTTTCTCCCTTTGATTTTTATGGTGTTCCTTGAGTAACCACTTCAGAGTTCTCTTCATTCATGCCTGTCTTGTTTTGGATTTCAGTAAGGACAGTCCTGTGTGAAGGGGGAGTGCCACAGAGGCCCGTCGTCTTTGTTATGAGGAAGAAGCTCGTGAATGCAGTTCAGCAGAAGCTCTTCAAACTGAATGGTGAACCGGGATGGGTCACCATATATGGAATGGCGGGTTGTGGGAAGTCTGTGTTAGCTGCAGAGGCTGTTCGAGATCATTCTCTCTTAGAAGGTAAGTTTTGATGACCACTGCTGGCTCTTAGAAGATGTTCTTTAGGTATTGCATTAGTTTCCTGTTGCTGCTGTAACAAAGTACTGAACATTTGGTGGCTGAAAACAACACAAATTATTGTCTTGTAGTCCAGGAAGACCAAAATAGCTCCTACTGGGTTAAAATCGTCATTGGTGCTGAGCTCCTTTTGGAGGCTCTGGGGAGAATCCTTTCCTTGCATTTCCCATCTTTTAGGGTGGCCTGCATTGCTCGAATTATGGTTCCTTTCCGCATTTTCAAATCTGGCGGGGCATAGCGCTTCAGGGCTTACTCTCTTCTCCGATCTTTGCTTCTTTCGTCTCTTCTCTGCCTCTGACCTTCTTGCCTCCCTCCCGTGAGGGCCCTTGTGAGTATATCGGGCCTATCAGGTAATCTAGGATAACTTCATCTCAAAATCCTTAGTTTTTATTCTTTCTTTCAAAATCGTAGGTTTAATCGTATCTACAAAGTTCCTTTTGTTGTGTAAGGGGACATAGTCCGTGGAATAGGATGTGGACATCATTGGGGGACCATTTTCTGCCTACCCCAGGTGATATCATTTAGATTTTATTTGCTACCTCACCTGTTTCAATGAGGCTTGATACCGCCCCCCACCAATAAATTCATGTGTTATCAGATGGCACTAATTATCGCTAGAATGAAGCTTGTTCCCTTCCATCTTAATAACTGAGGGACTTGTAGGATTGCAAAAGTATCTTGAAAGGTTGTCCAGCTGAGAGCGCTGTCGGGAAGGAGATTGTTGGAAACTCAGTTCCGTTAATGACTCTCTGAGCGGATGATTGCCACTTCTGTTTGGCATCCTGTGTTAAACTATTACATCTCTGTAGTTCTGTCAGTTATTTATCTTTAAAAATAAAAATCTTTAGTAACTTGTCTCTCTAATGCGTCATCCTAAGAGAAAGAAAAATGAGGAGTTGACGGTAGCAATCAATGGATTTTTGCGTGTAGACTTTGTAGACTCATTGGGTATCTGGTAACTGATTTTCCCTTGTTTGAGATAGTCATATATTGAGTAAATGTTTGACAGCCTATTATGGATCTTGGCACTGGGGAAAGGGCTGCAAAAAGAAGGCATGCCTGTTTCCCAAGGAATTGACTTAGGAAGGTAGGGGAGGCAGACATATGAACAAATCATATTATATGTGATAAACTGAACAGTAAAAACAAGCATTAAGGTACGGAGTTAGATCAGAGGAAGGAAGTTTTATGTCTCTGGGGGAAGAGAATGGACAGGACAGCCTTCCTGAATGAGATGACATTTTAGCTGGAAGTTTGAAGGAAGAATAGAAGTTTGCCAGGCGGACTAAGCAAGAGAGGGGAGAGTAGGGAAGGTGGGAGGGGTGTTGGGTAGTTACTGGAGTGGGGAAGGGCATGCTGTGCATGCAGAAGAGGGTTTAGGACATTGGTCAAGTGTACTGCTGACCTTAAGGAGTCTGGTGGGTTCTCAAGAAGGTATTTCCTATCCGGAATATGATACTGTATCTTCAGTCTTTGGTTGCCTCCATCCATTAGTGAGTTCTGGGGAATTTTAAAAGATAGTTCCTGAGTTCTAGTTGTTAATAACCTTTTTTGTTTACAATAGATAATCACCAGTTAAAACAGTTTATGACGAGATGACAAAATGAATAAATAGTAAGCATCTGAGAGAATTAGGAAGATGGAGACTAGGGCACACCTGTTGCACACACCTGGCTTTAGTTTATACTTCACAGTCTTTGTCGGCAGTATTGGTCGTAATTGTCAGCAGCATGCTCAATTGGTGAACGTGGTTTTTCTCCTTTGTCATTATAGAGAAGTTTTATGGGACTCAGATCCAGGCAAATCTCAGGGCCAGGGATTTGTTTTTAGTCACTTCTTTTTTATCTCTACTGCAAAGTTGATCACCAAGGATATTTCAGAATACAATTGATTTAAGTTCCTTTAGTTTGAAGAAATGATTTTCCTTTTAGTATAATGATGGATTTCCTTTAAAACGTATATTTATAATATACCAGTTTATAGGGTTAAAAGTGTGCTCTTTAACTCAATTTAAACCACTTTATATCATTGTGGCTGAATTTTTGATTTAAGGGGTTAAAATTGACCAACACCTTACAGAATTAACTACCCAGGAATCATATAAATTGTGGTCTTGGGGATAGATTTGAACCACTTTATTTTGAGAAAATGTCAAATACTTGCAGGTGTCAAGTACATAATGAGGTACATAATGAGTACTTAACGCTTTTGTGAGAGCTCAAGTACACAGGATTGGGTTAACAATATTCTTTAGTCCACAGCCCATTATCAGGTTGCATGTATCTAAGACTAAGTTTTTTTTTTGGGGGGGAGGGGGCGGTGAGTTCCCAGGCCAGGGATTAAACCTGGGTCACAGTAGTGACAATGCTGAATCCTTAACTGCTAGGCCACTAGTCAACTCCTAGTTCTGTTTCTTATTTCTCTTGATACTATTAAGATTTATCCTTGTTGCCATAAATGCCTATTATTTGTTATGCCTGATTGCAACCCTCCACAGGTTGCATCCAATACATTGTATTGTTCATTCTCTAGTAAATGGATAAGGTAGATTGTCTCCAACTCTTTGCTGCCCCAGCAAAACTGGGTAGCACTTTTACAGAAATTAGAATTTCTTGAGTATATATAGCCAGGAGCAGAATCACCAAGTTATATGATATATAAATATCAAATGTGCCCTCCAGTCTGTGCATTCCCATCAATAGGGTGTGAGGGAGCATATCCTCACTTCCTTAGAGCACTAGGTATTATCCAGCTTTGTAATTTTTGCCAGGCCAGCAGGTATAAAGTGATATTTTTTTAATTTGCATTTCGTTGGTAACTTGAGTTTGATCATTTCTTTTTTTGTCTTTTTGTTTTTAGGGCGGCACCCACAGCATATGGAGGATCCCAGGCCAAGGGTCAAATCGGAGCTATAGCCGCCAGCCTACACCACAGCCACAGCAACGCAGGATCCGAGCCGCATCTGTGACCTACCCCACAGCTCAGGGCAGCGCCGGATCCCCAAACTACTGGGTGAGGCCAGGGATCGAACTTTCAACCCTGTGGTTCCCAGTCGGATTCATTTCCACTGCGCCATGACGGGAACTCTGGGTTTGATCATTTCTTCAAAAGCTTTTTAGCTTTTTGCGTTTCCCTGTTTATAAGTTTTGTTGATATCTTTTTTGATTTTTTCTGTTGGGATTTCCGTGCTTTTTGGAAGTTTTCTTGTATATTCTGGATAATAGATTTTGCTGGTTTTAAACTCTAAATACTTTCTCCTTATTTATCATCTGTATTAACTTTGTCCTGAATTTCCTTGATAGGAATCTTCTAATTCTGATGTAATTAAGTCAGTCGTTTTTTTGCCTTCTGATTTGTGCTTCATGAATTCTCTTAAGTAGTCCTGTTATAGTCTTCCCATTCATATTTAACATTGTAATCTATTTGGAGCCTGCTTTTGAATATCCACTAGTTCAAGAGTAGATAGTTTCCTAAAGATAAATTTTATTCTTTAGAGTTCACTTACACTCTAAAATATAGGAATATTAGATTTTCACCATTTAATTATAGTATGAAACCTTCTTTTCCTTTTGAGAGTAGATAATGGTAAGGGTTACAGCCTTCATTAAAACTGTGGTTCCTGTAGAAATTTTGTTATCTTAATTTGGTGGTATTTGGTGTAAATTAAAGAATAAATTCTGGAGTTCCCGTGTGGCTCAGCGGTAATGAACCCGATTAGTATCCATGAGGATGTGAGTTCAATCCCTGGCCATGCTCAGTGGGTTAAGGATCCAGCATTGCCACGAGCTGTGGTGTAGGTTGCAGGTGTGGCTGAGATCCCACATTGCTGTGGCTGTGGCGTAGGCCAGCAGCTACACCTCTGGTTTGATCCTTAGCCTGGGAACTTCCATATGCTACAAGTAGGGCCCTAAAAAGACAAAAGACGAAAAAAAAGGAATAAATTCTTAACTGTTTATGCCTATATTTTTTTTGATAGGCAAGAAATAGATTTATTATGATAGGATGCTTGTGGGAGATGCAAGCTGGCGGGCAAGAAGGCTCTGCCCCGAGGATTAGGTGGGCTACAGTTTTATCATCCAAGGGGAGTCTGTGCCTGTACATTTTTAGGAAACCTAGTTTCCTTTTGAAAGGTCAACCCTTTGTTTATGCATTTATTTATTTTGTAGGGAAATTGTAAAGCGTTGATATATTTTTATTTTTTTGTCTTTTTAGGGCCACACCCACGGCATATGGAGGTTCCCAGGCTTGGGATCCAATTGGAGCTATAGCTGCTGTCCTATGCCACAGCAACACGGGATCTGAACCGCATCTGTGACCTACACCCCAGGTCATGGCAACGCTGGATCCTTAACCCACTGAGAGAGGCCAGGGATTGAGCCCCGTCCGCATGGATACTAGTCTGCTTCGTTACTGCTGACCCACGATGGGAACCCCGTGCGTTGATGTATTTTTAAACTATTCACACAGTTGTATTTAAGTGCAGAGCTTTTAAAACATGGAAGTTTTCTCCAGAGGCTGTCTACCTGTTTGTTTACTTACTTCCCAAGATTTCCCTGATGCTATTAAATGATTATTAATTGCTCCCTGGATAAACCTTATGTGGAAATAGGATGGGTTAATTTTCTCGGAATAGAGGCTGCTTTTCTCTAATTAAGTTTCTCTGAATAAATCATAGGCAAAAGCCTCGTTCAAGGTTGAATTGCTCCCTCTTGTGCCCATAGTCAAGATGTTTAGATTCTTTCTGAAATGTAGAATTAATGCTTCTGTATTTTATTACCTGTCATATTGTGATGGGAGGAGATTTGCAGATCAGTTGGTCTTATGATCTGTTTATTTTTAAATTAAAAATTTTTTTTTTTTTGGCGGCACCCACAGCATGTGGAAATGCCCTGGGCCAGGGATAGTATCTGAGCTGCAGCTGTGATCCATGCCCAGCTGTGGCAACGCTGGATCCGTAACTCTCTGTGCTGGGCCAGGGATTGAACCTACTTGCGCCTCTGCAGCAACCCCAGCTGCTGCAGTTGGATCCTTAACCCACTGTGCCACAGTGAGAACTCCTGTCTTTCTTTTTAAAGCTAATAGTGCTTTATTTTTCCTGCATATGTTAATAATGTCCTAATTTAGTTTTAAGTTGAGGAGAGAAAGACCTTTACTGTAGATAATAGATACTTAAACCTGAAGAGTTCACTAGTTAGTTGTAACAGGATACTTTCTTTGCCTTGTCTTTGATCCTGGGATGATTTTAAAAAAATCTATAATAGAAAACACAAATTAAAAAGAAAAAAACAACTTTGGAGAAACAAGTAATTTAAAACTCAGTTTTTTTTGTTTGTTTTTTGCTTTTTAGGGCCATACCCTCGGCATACAGAAGTTCCCAGGCTAGGGGTCGAATTGGAGCTGCGTCCACAGCCACAGCAATGCAGGATCCGAGGCTGTGAACTACACTGCAGCTCAGGGCAACACTGGATCCCCAACCCACTGAGCGAGGCCAGGGATCAAACCAGCATCTTCAAGGAGTCTGGTTGGATTGTTTCTGCTACACCATAATGGGAACTCCTAAAACTTAGTTTTAAATATTATAGTGGTAGTGTTTTTAAATAAAAAGAAGTAAAGATTCTTTTCACTTATCCTTCTCTTTCTCCTCAGTTCTTCCCCGGAGGTAATTACGGTTAACAGCGTAGAGTTTTTCCCATGTGTTTACGACAACATGTGCAGAGAACACAGTTTAGAGCAAACACACTAAGCGAAGCCTCCAGGATTTAGTGTTTCATAACTCCTGACTAGAGAACTTGGGGAAGCTTTCAGGAGGAAAGTGTAGGACTTTGTTTACCTTCTCTTAAGACACCGGCACCCGTAATCAAACCATGCTTCACAGCCCTGCCTTTACCTCAGTTTTTGCAGAGTTCTTTTTCTCCTGGTCATTTGTTATCTTTTAGATTCTCGTGTGCTTCGTACTCAGTTTGTGGCCAAATTCTGATCTGGGTCCCCTCCCCTCATTCCCAAGGCTTTCTCCTCTGTGATCAGGAAACTCCTTTGTAGCATCAGCCCTTCTTAGAATGTTTACCTCCTGGCCTGGTGTGAAACGGGGCAGTTTTCTGAGGAGACCACCTTCCATAGAGCCTTCTTCAGTGGTGAGGCCCCTTTTCCCCTTTTATATAAATTCCGCATACTCGAGCACCAGGAAATGGGTGGATGCTGTCCTGGCTTTCTGTTGCTCATTCAGGCCATTAATTCTTCCCAGAATTAATATTGGGAGTTAAATTCTTTGTCCTTTGAGGTTTTTTCCCCGAATCTTTCCCAGTTATGTTATTGCCCTCTCATTCATTGATGATTGGCGCTTTTAGTCATAAATACAAGCCCTTCTCCTGTTGGCACTCTTAGTGGTTTGGAATCTGTGTAGATGGGTCATCTGAAACCTTGGCCTCTCAGTTCCTTGACGTTTAGCTGCAGTGACAGTTTTCCTCACTCCTCTTCCACCACACACTTCACTGATCACAGGCTAGTGATCCTTGGCATTACCAGAAACCACTTTTGAAATCTTGATGTTAAACTTTTTTTTTTTTTTTTCTTTTTTAGGGCCACATGCTTGGCATTTGGAAGTCTCTAGGCTAGGGGTCAAATTGGAGCTGCAGTGCTGGCCTACACCACAGCCATGTGGGATCTGAGCCGCGCCTGCCACCTACACCACAGCTCACGGCAACCCACTGAGCAAGGCCAGGAATTGAACCTGCATCCTCATGGATACTAGTCGGATTCTTAAACTGCTGAGCCACAGAGGCAACTCCTATGATTAAACATTCTATTCCATTCTTTGCCTACCTACATCTATTCTGTTTTTCAAGTTCACCACAGTTTCTTGATCTGTCAAGGCTTACCCATTAATTCTGTAATATCCTCACCATTTATTCCATCAGCCCCTCTTAGGCCTAAGCAAATACATTTTTTTTTTTTTTTTTTTAGGCTACCCTTGTGGCATGTGGGAGTTCCTGGGCCAGGGATTGAACCTGTGCCACGGCAGCGACAACACCGGATCCTAAACTCGCTGAGCTACCTGGGAACTCCGTGGGCCTAGATTTTTGTTGCCCATCACCCATTGCCCCTTAGCACATACTCTTGGCTTATTAGTTCTCCCCTGATCGTGAGTGAAAGCCGGTACCTTCTCTATGTTGGCCTTTTTATTCAGTGGACGTGTAACCGTTGTACTGGGGTTTGTAGGGTGTAATCAAAAAACAGTTGTACTCTTTTTCCTTCGTCACCTGTTCAGATCTCTTCTCTGGAATGAATTCTTTCCCTGGCCTTGTACAGGTTCAGAGTGTCTAGGTCACTTCAGGTTTTTAAAACAGTCTCATTTCAGTAATAAAATGTCGATTCCTGTTTAATACTTTGAGCTTCATTCATGTATAATGTTCTCCTCTTCCTCATTTGGAGCTGCCTCAGGCTTTGGAAGCCATCAGTGACGGAGGAGATTAAGATGAACATTGCCGCTCGTTTGCAGTTTTTCCTGTTGGAAACAATGCTGCAGCGAATATCCTTGTGGGGACAGAATAGTGTAGAAGTGGAGCATTGACACTGGAGGTTTTAATCCCATCTCTGCTTTATTAGCTGTGTAATCTTGGACAAATTACTCAGCCTTTCTGTATCTCAGTTTCCTTATCCGTACAATGGGGATAAGAATGGTGTCTGCCTGATGGTCTACTTTGAGGATTAAATGTGGATTAATACATAGAATGTTTAGGAAAGTGTTTAATAAATACCTTTGTCAATAGATCTTTGTGCATATATACAGATACTTCTTTTAAATGATTAGAAAAATTTTTTTCTTTTTATGGCTGCACTTTTGGAAGTTCCAAGGTTAGGGGTTGAGTCAGAGCTGCAGCTGCTGGCCTGTGCCACAGCCACGCTGGATCTGAGCTGTGTCTTGTGACCTGCACTGCAGCTTGTGGCAATGGCAGATCCTTAACCCACTGAGCGAGGCCAGGAATTAAGACTATTAAGACTATGTCGGGTTCTTAACCTGCTGAACCATGATGGAAACTCCTAGATGATTTATTTATTTATTTATTTATTTTTTTTTTTTGCCTTTTTGTCTTTTCTAGGGCCACACCTGTGGCATATGGAGGTTCCCAGGCTAGTGGTTGAATCAGAGCTGTAGCCCCTGGCCTACGCCAGAGCCACAGCAACTCCAGATCTGAGCCACGTCTGTGATCTACAACACAGCTCAAGGCAACACCGAATCCTTAACCCACTGAGCGAGGCCAGGGATTGAACCTGCAACCTCATGGTTCCTAGTTGGATTCGTTAACCACTGTGCCACCACGGGAACTCCTGATTTAAATTTTTGAAGTTGTGATTTCTTTTTATACTTAATTATTTGTGAGTGCGAGTAAGTAAATTGCCCTTTAGTGTAATATAACTCACTTCTTTATATCTATAGTGTAATATAACTCACATCTTTATATCTATTTCTTTCTCTTATACTTTTATGGTCACATAATGTAAATCTTTATGATTAATAACCACTAGTCTGATCTGATGCTACCTTCCCCATATTTTACTCATAGGGGCCCTTCTTGCATTTTTTTGTATCTTTATAGAGCTAAGTGTTGTCTATAAAGGCTTACGATTTTTGGTTCCTGATAATAATGAAGGTAAAAATATGTATTTTAAGATATGCCGTGGCTTGATTAGCAAACATGGCGATGACGAGAGTATACACAACAGTAATAATAATGTCTATTCTTGTGCGATGCTGACTAGATCAAAGTTTAATATTTGTAAGTTGCCTTCAGATCCGTATCACTAATAATCCTGTTTGTTATAACCCTTTACATTTAGCACACCAAAAATCACACATTTTGCGTCATTAATGTCTCATAGTAACTCTGAAGTAGTTGGAGGTAAACAGTCTTATTCTAGGTGAAATGATTCGCTAAAGATTCCATAACCAGTAAGCAGCAGAGCCAGACCTGAACCTAACGTCTTATGTTAAGCCTCTGTATGAGAACCATGATGAGTGACTGACATTTTCCTGGATGTCGGTGGTTCTCAGTCCGAGGTGATTTTGTCCCCCCAGGGGACATTTGACAAAGTTTGGGGTCATTTGCTTATCAGGCCTGGGGAGGGGGACTGTCACGAGCATCTAGTGGATCGAGACCAGGGAGGCTGTTAAACATCCTACCGTGCTCGGAACAGTCCTCACAACAGAGAAATCTGGCCGCAGATGTCCAGAGTGTGTCGTTGGCGAAACCGTCCAGTCCAGTGATCCTTGATGACATAGGACAAAAATTGTGACATTTTGTTTGGTGAGATTTACTGATGAGCAGCAGGTGACCTCACATCAGTAAGCTTCAGCTTCACATCCACTTTTCTTAGGTTCAGGCTGTAAAGCTCAATACTACCCTACAAACAAGATAGAAGAGAAGTTTGAAGATGTGATGAGATTGAAGAGAGAACAAATTAGCTGCTTATCAGTAAGATCTTTAAAAGGAGGACTCCTGTTCAAAGGCCTTAAATTTATTATTCTTTTCCTCACCAGTTTGTTTCCCAGGGGGTGTGCATTGGGTTTCAGTAGGGAAACAAGACAAATCTGGGCTTCTGATGAAACTGCAGAATCTTTGTGCACGGTTGGATCAGGATGAGAGTTTCTCCCAGAGGCTTCCACTTAATATTGAAGAGGCTAAAGACCGTCTCCGAATTCTGATGCTGCGCAAACACCCAAGGTACAGATGGTCATGCTTATTTGGTGTATGAAGTTCCAGTGAAACTCAACTACCGACATCTTGAGCACATCGTGGCCTTTTTTTTTTTTTTTGCTGTTGGGTAGAGGGTCTAAGAAAGAACCTTTTTTTTTTTTTTTTTTTTTTTTGTCTTTTTGCCATTTCTTGGGCCATTCCCGTGGCATATGGAGGTTCCCAGGCTAGGGGTCAAATCAGAGCTACAGCTGCCGGCCTATGTGAGAGCCACAGCAACGTGGGATCTGAGCCGCGTCTGCGGCCTACACCCCAGCTCACAGCAACACCGGATCCTTAACCCACTGAGCAAGGCCAGGGATCGAACCCGAAACCTCATGGTTCCTAGTCAGCTTCATTTAACCACTGCACCATGACCGGAACTCCTGAAAGAACCATTGTTATCCTGCTCTTCTATTTCTTGTATTAAAAAGTGTCTGCCACTGGTCTTTTCTGCAGCCTACCTACCATGTTGTCTCTTATGTACCATTGTAGGTGCTCAGGAAATACTGGAGTTGGTGAGTGGTCTTTGTTAGAAAAT
Source organism: Sus scrofa (assembly GCF_054392235.1). Taxonomy (NCBI): domain Eukaryota; kingdom Metazoa; phylum Chordata; class Mammalia; order Artiodactyla; family Suidae; genus Sus; species Sus scrofa. The sequence goes on along the minus strand of NC_139387.1, from coordinate 92,508,483 downwards.
GCAGACTTCTTACCTTAAATCCACTACTTCTAGTGGATTAACATAGACCAAGAGAATAACTGTAGGCGACTGATAAAAGACTGAGTCAGGAAGGAGTATTTATTTAATGGGACCCTTCTATTGTGTCATTTTAGTTTCTGGGTATATGTGTAACTCCTCCACTTCCGTATACTTAAAGAGGTTGTTTTGTTTATTATAATTAGTTAATTTAGTCAATAAATACTGTTAAAATTATGTGCCAGGCACTGTTATCACCTATTTCACAATTTTCATCTGCCAGAAGGGAGAGAGCAGCTTAGTTGCTGCATGTGTTAAGAGTTAAGGGATGTACAGTTGTCCTGTGGCACAGTGGGCGAAGGATCCGGCATTGTCACTGCAGTGGCTTGGGTTGCTGCTGTGGCTTCAGTTTGGTCCCTGGCCCGGAACGTCCACATGCTGCAGGCGTGCCCCCCGCCCCAAACAAAGAGGTAAAGGATTTAGTCAACAGTTTGATTTTTTTGATCTAGCGGCCATTCTTTCATTTGATCATTTAACCAACGCGGAGTGTTGTGCCAGGTTCTGGGTCAGGCGCTGTAAGTACAAAGATGAATGAAGTCTTCTTTGGGGGTATAACAGTAAGTTGGGTGAGAATTAGCTCATGGCTCTGAATTTTTTTTGGGGGAGTGTAACAGTAAGTTGGGTGAGAATTAGCTCATGGTCTGAATTTTTTTTTTTAATGCCCTGATGTACCTGATGAGGCAGTATATTTTCACATGTAACAGTGGCTGACTGTGGCAGTGATTCTCTGTCTCTCTTATTTTTTTTTTTTTTTTAAAGGGTTGCACCTGTGGAATATGGAAGTTCCCAGGCTAGGGGTCAAATTGGAGCTGTAACTGCCTGCCTGCACCATAGCCACAGCAATGCGGGATCTGAACTGTGTCTGCAACCTACACCACAGCTCTTTGCAATGCTGGATCCTTAACCCTCTGAGCGAGGCTGGGGATTGGGCCCGTGTCCTCATGGATATTAGATTTGTTACTGTTGAGCCACAGAGGGAACTCCCAACAGTGATTCTCAAAGTGGTAAGAGGATTAATGTCAGAATATAGGGTGAGAAGAATAGTTTTTGGTGATTTGGAATAGTGATTATGATGGATATGCACGACAGAGGGCAAGCTCCCTGCTCTCTGGCTTCTTTCTTTTTCACATTTCCTCTGTTTCTCCTTCCCATTGATAGTTACTAGTACCCATTTTCCTGGAGAAATAGGATTGACACCACTAGCCATTTCCTCTTTTCTCGCTCAGTAACTTCTCCCTAGTCCTGCTTTTTTCCTTTGCAAAAATAAAAATGATTTCTGTTTAGGAAGATAGTGTAGCCACTCTCAGATGTATCAGACCAAGACCTGTAAAGCAGTCATTTTGTCTCTGTCATCACCATTTTGGCTTACGCTTTGCTTATTTTCCTAGGGTCTTTTTTTTTTTTTTTGTAGTATACAAAAGTAGTGTGCCATTCAGATAAAAAAGCTAATGTAGGGGTTCCCATCATGGCACAGCAGAGACGAGTCCTAGGAGGAACCATGAGGTCGAGGGTTCGATCCCTGGCCTCGCTCTGTGGGTTGAGGATCCTGCGTCGCCATGAGCTGTGGTGTAGGTCGCAGACATGGCTTGGATCTGACCAGGGATCGAACCCTGTGGCCTAGGCCAGTGGCTACAGCTCTGATTGGACCCCTAGTCTGGGAACCTCCATATGCTGTGGCTTCGGCCCTAAAAACACAAAAGACCAAAACAAAACAAAAAAAATGCTAGTATAGAATGTTCCTGTTGTGGCTCAGCAGGTTAAGAACCCAACATAGTATCCATGAGGATGTGGGCTTGATCCCTGGCCTCTCTCAGTGAGTTAAGGATCTGGTGTTGTCGAAAGCTGTGGCATAGGTCAAAGATGCGGCTTAGATCTGGTGTTGCTGTGGCTGTGGTGTACGCCTGCAGCTGCAGCTCCAATTTGACTCCTAGGCCAGCAATTTCCATATGCTACAGGTGAGGCTGCAAACAAGGAAAAAAAGCCGGTATATATTTATGCTATCAGTTTTGGGTTATATATATATATATATATATATATATATTTTTTTTTTTTTAGGGCTGCACCTGAATCATATGGAGGTTCCCAGACCAGGGGTTGAATTGGAGCTGCAGCTGCCAGCCTATGGCACAGCCACAGCAACGCTGGATTCAAGCTGCGTCTGCGACCTAAACCACAGCTTATGGCAACACGGGATCCTTAACCCACTGAGCAAGGCCAGGGATTGAACCTGCGTCCTCATGGATGCTAGTCAGATTTGTGTCCCCTGAGCCATGACAGGAACTCCTGGGTTGTATTTTTTTCTCCATTTCTTCTGTGGTGTTTAAAAAAGTTTTTGGAGGAGTTCCCGTCCTGGCGCAGTGGTTAATGAATCCGACTAGGAACCATGAGGTTGCGGGTTCGGTCCCTGCCCTTGCTCAGTGGGTTAATGATCCGGCGTTGCTGTGAGCTGTGGTGTAGGTTGCAGACGTGGCTCGGATCCCGAGTTACTGTGGCTCTGGCGTAGGCTGGTGGCTACAGCTCCGATTCGACCCCTAGCCTGGGAAGCTCCATATGCCACGGGAGCGGCCCAAGAAATGGCAAAAAGACAAAAAGACAAAACAAAACAAAACACAAAAAAAAAAAAAAATTAGTGTACCAAATGAAAAGTAATATTCTTGCTGGTGCATTCTGTTCGGTTGGAACATATCGAATTGCTAGTTTTGTAAGTAAACTATAGTCAGATGCCCTCATAGTTTTGGGATTCTTTGTTATGCTTACCTGAGCTCAGTTCTTACTTGGTTTGGGTGCTTAAAAGACTGACTTGGAAGAATCTCATTACCTGGATAGTTCTTTTTAGGCATTAGGGGGTTTCTTTCTTTTAAAAAAATTTCCATGAGGGTTTTTTTTTGTTTGTTTTTTTGTTTTTTGTCGCCCCTGAGGCATCTAGAAGCAGTGACCCAGGCTGCTGCAGTGACAATGCTGGATCCTTAACCCACTGCACCACAAGGGACTCCTATTCTTTCTTTTTTAAATTTCGTAGATCAAAAAGGAAAAACACTTGTGGCATTCTTTTTTTTTTTTTTTTTTTTTTTGTCTTTTTGTCTCTTTGCTATTTCTTGGGTTGCTCCTGCGGCATATGGAGGTTCCCAGGCTAGGGGTCTAATCGGAGCTGTAGCTGCCAGCCCACGCCAGAGCCACAGCAATGTGGGATCCCAGCCTTGTCTGCAACCTGCACCACAGCTCACGGCAATGCCGGATCCTTAACCCACTGAGCAAGGGCAGGGATCGAACCTGCAACCTCATGGTTCCTAGTCAGATTCGTTAACCACTGTGCCACGACGGGAACTTCGCATTCATTTTTTTTTAAAGGAAGTTTAAAATCAATGTCATTAGTGACTCAATACTGTCTTTTCTTATTAGGTCTCTGTTGATCTTGGATGATGTTTGGGATCCTTGGGTATTAAAAGCTTTTGACAATCAGTGTCAGATTCTTCTTACAACTAGAGACAAGAGTGTTACAGATTCAGTAATGGGTAAGGATTATTAATTTGCTTTTTATGGTACCTTTATGTTTTAATTGCATTACATTTAAATATGTGGAATAGCAGATTGGTTACTCTATCTTATGATTTTGCAGGTCCTAAATATGTAATACCTGTGGAGAGTGGCTTAGGAAAAGAAAAAGGACTTGAAATTTTATCCCTTTTTGTTAATATGAAGAAAGCAGATTTGCCAGAACAAGCTCACAGTATTATAAAAGAATGTAAAGGTATAGTTATTTAATTTGTATATGAGGGGGTTATAGAGATATTAATTTACCCTTTTGTAAGTTAAGCTAATGAATATGACATTTTAACACATGAATATCCAAAAATTTTATTAGAATATTTAGTATTTTAGTTTTTTCTGATACCATAAATGGATAGTGATATTTTGGTATCTGTTCGTTAGTTAAAATAATATTTAACAAACATGTATAATATGTTATGCATGGAATAAAATGAAGATATGACCTCTGCTGTCAAAGAATAAAAAATATAATGAGAGTCAGAGTTTTAATTTTTTTTTTCTTTTTTTTTTTTTTTTTGTCTTTTTGTCTTTTGTCTTTTTTTTTTGTTGTTGTTGTTGCTATTTCTTGGGCCGCTCCCGCGGCATATGGAGGTTCCCAGGCTAGGGGTTGAATCGGAGCTGTAGCCACCGGCCTACGCCAGAGCCACAGCAACGCGGGATCCGAGCCGCGTCTGCAACCTACACCACAGCTCACGGCAACGCCGGATCGTTAACCCACTGAGCAAGGGCAGGGACCGAACCCGCAACCTCATGGTTCCTAGTCGGATTCGTTACCCACTGCGCCACGACGGGAACTCCAGAGTTTTAATTTTTTTTTGGTTGAGGTTTTATAGGAATAATGTTTGAATTTGATAATTAAAACATGGTGCTGTCTTCTTTTTCTTCTCTTTTATTCTTTTTAGGCTGCCCCATCGCATATGGCGTTCCCAGGCCAGGGATCAGATCTGAGCCACAGTTGCTACCTAGGCTGCAGCTGGTGCACCAATGCCAGATCCTTAACCCACTGTGCCAGGCTGGGGCTTGTCCCAGGGCTCCTAAGATGCCGCTGCCAGTCCTGTTGAGCCACAGCAGGAGCTCCAGTGTCGTCGTCTTAATTTGCATTTTTTATTGGTGAAGTTATTCGACTTTTTACTTGTTATTGAATATTTGCATTTTAAGGAACCTTTGAATCTTTTTCTTTTGATTTTTTAGACACTCTGTGGAAGTGATTAGCCCTTTGTCATAGTTTTCCAAATATTCTCCCATTTTTGTCTGCCTTTAAATTTCATTTGTAGGTTTTTAAAAAATTTTTTTTTATTTTTTTAATTTTTATGGTTGCACCTGTGGCATAAAGAAGTTCCAGGGCCAGGGATTGAATTTGAGGCACAGCTGTGACCTGCACCACAGCTACAGCAATGCTGGCTCCTTAAACCATTGCACTGGGCCAGGGGTCGAACCTGTGCCTCCACAGTGACCTGAGCTGCTGCAGTTGAATTCTTAACCTCTTTTCCACAGCTGGAACTTCTATAGTATTTTTTTGACACACAGAAATTTAGAATATTGTGTAGTCAATCTATTAGCTCTTAAGATTATTTTTTTCCATCGTTTTTTTTTTTTTTTTTTGTCTTTTTAGGGCTGTACCTGTGGTATACGTAGGTTCCTAGGATAAGGGTCGAATTGGAGCTGTAGCCCCTGGCCTACACCACAGCCACAGCAATGCCAGACCCGAGCCATGTCTGCGACCTACACCACAGTTCACGGCAATGTTGGATCCTTAACCCACTGAGCGAGGCCAGGGATCGAACCTTTGTCCTCATGGATGCTAGTCAGATTTGTTTCCACTGAGCCATCATGGTTAATGCTTAGAGAATATTTATTATTATTATTTTTTTAGGGAGACAGTGTTTATTACAGAAGATACATGTGGAGAGAGCATGGGCAGGCTCAGAGAGAGAGTTGCATGCTTTTGGGGGTAGTTTAAATCATTTATAGGGGGATGAGTTGATTGACTTTTAAAAATATCTTAAACTGGAGTTCCCGTCATGGCGCAGTGGTTAACGAATCCGACTAGGAACCATGAGGTTGCGGGTTCGGTCCCTGCCCCTGCTCAGTGGGTTAACGATCCGGCGTTGCCTTGAGCTGTGGTGTAGGTTGCAGACGCGGCTCGGATCCCCCGTTGCTGTGGCTCTGGCGTAGGCCGGCGGCTACAGCTCCGATTCAACCCCTAGCCTGGGAAGCTCCATATGCCACGGGAGCGGCCCAAGAAATAGCAACAACAGCAACAACAACAACAAAAAGACAAAAAAAAAAAAAAAAATCTTAAACTTAGAAAACAAAATGCATGATTCATATTCCTTATAGAAGTGATACATATACATTTTGAAACATTTTAAAAGAAAAAATAGGTATTATCCATAATCTGATAACTATTAGCATCATGAGAATATTTCTCCCAGTCTTTTAGGACATATAAAACCTTGAAGAAATACTGATATGCACACCGTTGTCCATGGAATGCATGGTCAATGGTGACCTGCTGTGTAGCACAGAGAACTCTACCTAATATTCTGTGATATCCTATATGGGAAAAGAATCTCAGAAAGAATGGATATGTTTATATGTGTAACTGAATCACTTCGTAGTTCAGAAATTATCACAATGTTATGAATCAGCTATGAATGCTATTTTAGGATTCAGTAAAACTAAAAAATGATAAAAAGTATTGAGATTATAATGGACATGTCATTTTGACTCTTGTCCTTTTTATATAGCAAATCTTGAGCATTCTCCCATGTCATTAAATAACTTTTGAAAGAAAATTTATCAGTAGCATAATATTGTGGTATACTTTATTCAGTCATTTGCCTGTTATTGTTTAAGAATGTTCATGGTTTTAAATAATGCTGTAATGAATTATCCTTATTGAAATATTTATTATTTTTAATGACTTCCTTGGAATAAATACCTGAAGTGAATCCAAGAGTTATAAATATTTTAAGGCTTTGGATAGAAACTTTCCTAAGGATAAATTGATTTTTTACTTAGTGGTAATTTGGAAACGAATCAGTATTAACACAATGACTTTTTGTATTTTTTAGGTTCTCCTCTTGTAGTGTCTTTAATTGGTGCACTTTTACGTGATTTTCCCAACCGCTGGGATTACTACCTCAGGCAACTTCAGAATAAGCAATTTAAGAGGATAAAGAAATCTTCATCTTATGATTATCAAGCTCTGGATGAAGCCATGTCGATAAGTGTTGAAATGCTCCGAGAAGACATCAAAGATTATTACACAGATCTTTCCATCCTTCAGAAAGATGTTAAGGTGCCTACAAAGGTAATAGAAGGACCAGCAGTCCTTGTCCTTGGGTATTTATGGCATATACCTTTGGTTTAGTGCTGAGGATGTTACTACAGAGGATACTGGAAGGAAACGCAGTGACCAAGCTGGTGGTTTGGAGGGTGTAGAAACCCCACTGCTCTTAGAAAAGTGCCCCCCCCCCGCTTTTTAGGGCCACGCTCTCGGCATATGGAGGTTCCCAGGCTAGGGGTCGAATCGGAGCTATAGCTGTTGGCCTACACCACAGCCACAGCAACGCCAGATTTGAGCCATGTCTTCGACCTACACCATAGCTCACAGCAACTCGGAATGCTTAACCCACTGAGTGAGGCCAGGGATCAAACCCAAACCCTTGGGTTCCTAGTTGGATTTGTTTCTGCTGCGCCACGATGGCAACTCCTAGCCCTTTATGTTCATCAAGGGCTTGGTGTTGAACTCAGGTGAGTTGCCAGAGTTACCTGTCTTTCAGTGGTTGTAGTGAGGCTGGGGAAGTGTCTGACTTTCTTAGAGTCTTTCCTTTTTTCTGTTTTGATAAATATTTGAGGTTCTTATGGAGATATTTCTCAGGGCTTTAAGAAATGATTTTTTTTGTGTTAGCATCTTGTCTGCAATCCTGGTCATTGTACACTGTGGCACATGAAATGCTTAAATTGATTCCTAGGTGTTATGTATTCTCTGGGACATGGAAACCGAGGAAGTCGAAGACATACTGCAGGAGTTTGTTAATAAGTCTCTCTTATTCTGTGATCGGAATGGAAAGTCATTTCTTTATTATTTACATGACCTTCAAGTAGATTTCCTTACAGAGAAGAATCGCAGCCAGCTTCAGGTACTTGCACCTCTGTACATTTTTTTAAAACTTTACATTTTGAAATGATTTTAGACGTAATAGAAAAGTCTCAGAATAGTGCAGTTTCTATGCAAATACTCTTCAGTTTCCCCACTAAGATCTTATGTAACTATAATACCATTCTTAAAGCCAAAAAACTAACATTGATACAGTACTGTTAAGTGGTCCACAGACTTTCTGAATTTTACCAGCTTTCCCACTAATGTTCTTTTTTTAGTTGGGTTCTGATTTTGAATTCTGAAGTGAACAATATTGTCATGTTTCCTTAGTTTCCTCAAATCGATGAAAATTTCCCAGCTTTCTTTTTTTCACCGTCACTTTTGAAAAGTACTAGCCATTTGTTTTGTGCAATGTCCTTTAGTTGGGTTTGTCTTATGTTTTCTCCTGGCTAGATCGAGGTTAAATATTTTTTGCAATAACATTACAAAAGCGTACCACATCAGGGTGTTGATTTGTCTTATTATTAGTGATGTTAACAGTGATCGCTTGGTTAAAGTTTCTCACTATAAAGGTCCTTTTTTTTTTCTTTTTTTCTTTTGTAATTAATAAGTATCTTTTGGAGAGAGTCTCTACGTTCTTTTTTTTTTTTTTTGGTCTTTTTAGGCTGCACCCACTACACATGAAGGTTCCTAGGCTAGGGGTCCAATCAGAGCTATAGCTGCTGGCCTACACCACAGCCACAGCAACATGGGATCCGAGCTGCATCTTCGACCTATACCACAGCTCATGGCAACATCAGATTCTTAGCCCACTAAGTGAGGCCAGGGACTGAACCCGTGTCCTCATGGATACTAGTTGAGTTCGATAACCACTGAGCCATGATGGAACTCCATGTACCTTCTTTTTTTTTTTTTTTTTTTTGGCTGTGCCTCTGGCATGTGGAAGTTCGAAAATTCCTGGCCCAGAGATTGAACTGCTGCAATGACACCACTGGATCCTTAACCTGCTATGCCACAAAGGAACTCCCTCTCTGTACTTTTTTTTTTTTTTTTTTTTTTAATTTTAGGGCTGCAGGTATGGCATATGGAAGTTCCCAGGCTAGGAGTCAAACTGATCAGAGTTGCAGCTGCTGGCCTACACCACAGCCATAGTAACGCCAGATCTGAGCTCTGTCTGCGACCTACACCAAAGCTCACGGCAACAATGGATCCTTAACCCACTGAACAAGGCCAGGGATCAAACCTGCATCCTCATGGATACCAGTTGGGTTCATTACTGCTGAAGCACAATGGGAGCTCCTCTGTACATTCTTAAATAGCTTTGGAATCTAGAGTTTGTGTGATGCTTAGGTTATGAAATTGTTTCTGTCCTCTGAAATGTTTCATTTGGGTTTCAGGATCTGCACAAGAAGATGATCACTCAGTTCCAGAGACATCACCGGCTACACACTCTTTCACCAGATCAGGAGGACTGCATGTATTGGTACAATTTTCTGGCTTATCACATGGCCAATGCTAATATGCACAAAGTAAGATGACTCATTTAAAAATTATTTTATCTTTTATTTTGTCCTATGTTTAGAATTTTGTTTTATTAGTAAAAATAGGATTATAGCCTATATAAGTAATTTTTTTTTTTTTTTTTTTTTTTTTTTTTTGCTTTTTAGAGCCGCATTCATGGCACATGGAAATTCCCGGGTTAGGGGCTGAATCAGAGCTACAGCTACCAGCCTACACCACAGCCACAGCAACGCAGGATCCTAAACCCGCTGAGCGAGGCCAGGGATCAAACCCTCATCCTCACGGAGCTTAGTGGTGTTCGTAAGCCACTGAGCCACAAAGGGAACTCCAGTAATTTTGCTTTTGTTATTGTTTTTACCTGCAGGTGGCTTAGTAACTGCAGTAAACGAACCACCTAAAAATTCACTCTTTTTATACCAGCAGTTATCCTTCGTGGGCAGTATGGGTTTGTTCTTAAGTTTTGAGAGGAGGTGGAATGTGGGAAAGTATGTTTATTCATTGAACGAATGCTCGAATGCTTATGGAGTGCCTGTTGTGTACGGGTGCTATTCTTCATTGTCAAGGATAGACTGTAGGCAAAGTCCCTGCTGTCATTGAGCTCTCATTCTCAGGGGGAGACTGACACGGACAAATAAATTTACACTATGTCAGGGAGTAGTAAGTGCTTAAAACAAGGAAAAAGTATGCAAGGAGAAAGGAAGTGATGATTTGGCATAGAATCATCATGATTCGCTCATGGATTTGATGTGCTTTGTAAGAGAAAGAGAAGAATCAGAGATGAGTCACCGTTGTGTCTCAGCGGAAACGAACCCGAATGATATCCATGAGGGTGTGGGTTTGATCCCTGGCCTCGCTCAGTGGGTTAAGGATACGGTGTTGCCGTGAGCTGTGGTATAGCTCTCAGGTGTGGCTTGGATCCCTCATTGGTATGGCTGTGGTGTAGTCTGGCAGCTACAGTTCCGATTAGACCCCTAGCCTGGGAACTTCCATGTGCCACAGGTACGGCCCTAAAAGGAAAAAAAAAAAAAAAAAAAGAATCAGCGATGACTCCAGGCTTGTGCAGTGGAAAGATTAGAGTTGCCATGAACTGAGATGAGGATAGCGGTGGGTCAAACAAATGTTTTTGCAGGGGTGAAGGGAGGAGCTCATTTGGAATATATTAAATGGTGTACATATGAAGACCTCTGAATGGACCTCTCAAATATGTAGTTGGATATATGAATCTGGATTTCTGGGGGAATTTTTTTATTTTTTATTTGCTTTTTAGGGCTGCATTCGCGACATAGGGAAGTTCCCAGGCTAGGGGTCGAATCAGCTATAGCTGCTGGCTTACGCCACAGCCACAGCGATGTGGGATCTGGGCCAAGGTTGTGACCTACACCACAGCTCAGCGCAACGCTGGATCCCTGACCCACTGAGTAAGGCCAGGGATCGAACCTGCATCCTCATGGACACTAGTTGGATTTGTTCCTGCTGCGCCACAACTTCGGGAAAATTATGGACTAAAGATAAAATCTGGAAGTCATCAGCACATAGATGATATTTGAAGTCATGACTATCAACTACTCAAAATGTTAAAATTTTGGGAAACTATGTACTTTGAATAGTTTTTCTGTGCTTAGGTACATTATTTCTTGGTTGTAAACATGATGTATTGTTAGAGCCTGTTTTTTTGGAACCTGTCAAATGTAGTCTAATAAACTACATTGGAATGATGTTATTCTAGTACATATCTGTACCCTCTTTTACTTAACCACACAGTTACTGTTGAACATGTAGGTTGTTTTCCGGTGTTTTTTGACCTTGTGATATTGTAATGAAATTCTGGGCTAGTTGGTTAAGGCATGGTTAGATTGCTTAAGCACATTCATATAACATTTTTTTAGGACATACTTATAAGTGTCATTCTGGGTCAGTGATGTGTAGAGTTTGAGTTTTAATACGGATTGTCTGTCTCCTCTAGAAGGGTACTCTGATTTACATCACTGCCAGCGGCGTGTGGCAGTGTTCATTTTCTCTGATTCTAGCTTTTATATATATATGTGTGTATATAATTTTTTTTTTTTTTTTTTGCTGCATGTGTGTCATGTGGAAGTTCCCAGGCCAGGGATTGAACCATGCCACAGCATCTATCTGAGTTGGACAGTGAAAGTGTTGGATCTTTAATTCACTGCCCCACAAGGGAACTCCTCTAGCTAATATTCTTATTTCTTTTAGTCTTTAGAAATCTAACATTAAAAAATAGTAAATATTTGTTTTTTCTCTTTGAGTACTGGTGAGATTTTGGGCCATTTGTACTTTTTATTTTGTGAATTGGCTCTCTCCCTCTCTTTTTTTTTTTTTTTTTTTTTTGCTTTTTAGGGCCAAACCTGTGGCGTATGTAAGATATGGAAGTTCCCAGGCTAGGGGAACTATAGCCGCCAGCCTACACTACAGCCACAGACAGCCACTCAGGATCCGAGCTGCATCTTCGACGTACACCACAGCTCACAGCAGTACCAGATCCTTAACCCACTGAGCAAGGCCGTATATTGAATCTGTGTCCTCATGGATACTCGTCAGTTTGCATTCCTTACCTCTGAGCCACAACGGGAACTCCTGTGAATTGGCTCTTATCCATTGCCTTTACCTATTTTTTATTGGAGTGTTTATCTTTTTTTTTTTTTTTTTTTTTGCCACTTCTTGGGCCTCTCCTGCGGCATATGGAGGTTCCCAGGCTAGGGGTTGAATCGGAGCTGTAGCCACCAGCCTACGCCAGAGCCACAGCAATGCGGGATCCTAGCCGCGTCTGCAGCCTACACCACAGCTCACGGCAACGCCAGATCGTTAACCCATGGAGCAAAGGCAGGGATCGAACCCGCAACCTCATGGTTCCTAGTCGGATTTGTTAACTACTGCGCCACGACAGGAACTCCTATCTTTTTTTTTTTTGGCTGCACTGTGATTGATCCTGGGCCTGGGGATTGATCAGATTCGGGCTGCAGTTGTGACCTCTGATGCAGCCGTGGCAGCGCCAGATCCTTGAACCCATTGTACCAGGCTTGGGATTGAACCTGCCTCCTGGTGCTGTGGAGATGCCGCCGCTCATCCCATTGTGCCACAGTGGGAACTCTTGTTTAACCTTTTCTTATTGATTTTAAAAAATATTTTATAAAAATAATATTAAGCCCTCATCTCTTATACATGTTGTAAATAAAATTTTTCTTGGTTTATTTTTGTCTTAAATTTTATTTGTATTTTCTGCTATATTGAAGATTGGAGGTTTTTTTTGCGGGGAAGCTACACCTGCAGCATATGGAAGTTCCCAGACTAGGGGTCGAATTGGAACTGCAACTGCTGGCCTTGCCACAGCCACAGGCACGCCAGATCTGAGCCAAGTCTTCGACCTATACCACAGCTCACAGCACTGGATCTTTAACTCAGTGAGGCTGTGTCCTCATGGATGCTAGTCAGATTCATTTCCGTTGAGCCATGAGGCAACTCCCAAGATTGGAGTTTTTATATAGTTAAATGTAACACTATTTTTTTTTTTTTGGTGTCATGTTTCTAAAATTTTTCTTTGCCCCACGGTTACAAAAATAGTAAATATTTATATTTTCTAGTATTTTTTTGAAGTTTCTATTTTATATTTATGTCTTAAATCTAACTGAAATTTATTTTGAGTTAAGGTGTGAGGTCCATTTTATGTTTCTTTGGAACTGTTAATGATGTGTTCCTTTTCATCCTTAAATTCTAGATATCTGTGAAGTTTCTCTTCGTAGTGTTAATAAATGATGGTAGACTTAAAATTCTTTGATCTCTTTAATGATGCCCTGATCTTAACTTTTTCTTTCTTTAAGGAACTGTGTGCTTTAATGTTCTCCCTGGATTGGATTAAAGCAAAAACGGAACTTGTAGGCCCTGCTCATCTGATTCATGAGTTTGTGGAATATAGGCATATTTTGGATGAAAAGGTATATATTAATATGAAAAAAATAAGTTCTTATAGGACATCTCGTTTTGACGTTTAATTCTAGTTTTAAAATTGGAGATGAGAAAAATTGAGACAAGAGCATTCATTTTCTTAGTTTAATCTTTGATTATTCTGATTATTTTGCGTCCACTTCTGGGAATGTGGGTAGGACTGAGGATTTTTGTTGCTGTTGTTTTCTAGGACTACACCCTGTGGCATGTGGAAGTTCCCAGTCTAGGGGTCAAATTGAAGCAACAACTGCTGCCCTACACCATAGCCACAACCACAGCAACGCCAGATCAAGCCGTATCTGTGACCTATACCACACAGCTCACAGCAACACTGGATCCTTAACCCACTGAGTGAGGCCAGGAGTCAAACCTGGATCCTCATGGATATTAGCTGGGTTTGTTACTGCTAATCCACAATGAGAACGCCAGGACCTTGGTTTAAAAGTGGAGAAAAGTTCAGTGGGTTTTTTTTTTTTTTTTTTTTTTTTTAGAAAAGAGAATGTGTTAAGAAAGTAGTACTTTGATAATGAGATTTTTTTTTTTTTTTTTACCCTATGTTTAAAAAGCTGAAGAGGATCACTGTATATTTGTTACCTAATGGTTGGCTATTTAATTTTAGCTCATGGAGAGGATATCTCATTTAAGCCTTTAAAGTGACAAGATCACAGAAACAGAAAAATGTCAGCTCTTGGCTCTGGTTATGTTTCTAAGAAATTTCATTTTGTTCATAGGATGGCACAGTCTGTGAGAATTTCCAGGAGTTTTTATCTTTAAATGGACATCTTCTTGGACGACAGCCGTTTCCTAATATTGTGCAACTGGGTCTCTGTGAACTGGAAACTTCAGAAGTGTATCGGCAAGCTAAGCTGCAGGCCAAGCAGGAGGTCGATAACGGAATGCTTTACCTGGAGTGGATGTAAGTAGGTTAGGAGAGAAACCAAAGGGAGCAGAGCACTAACTATGTCATTATTTTTTGGCTAATGAATAAGTTCACTCCAGGAAGATTTAACTACTTTGGAAAGGGCTCAGACTTTTGATAAGCATTCTTACTTAATGGAAAAGTTCGAGAGAAGTAACATAGGAGAAATAAGTCTTTTCAAAGAGTCTATAGAAATAGGTGCTTGCTTATAAGAAGACTTTTAATAAGTTGTCCTAAATATTAATATAAATGCTTTATTTATTGTAATATAGTGTGATAGCAAAGAGTATTGTTTTTGAAGCTGCTGACCTAGGTTTGAGACTCAGTTCTAAAACCTAAGAGTTTTCTGATTTTGAACAAATTGCATGTTACTCCCCTTTCTCATACGTAAAATAGAGATAACAATCCTTTGAGGTAGGTACTATTTTTGTGAAGATTTAAATGAGGTATTGGATATAAAGATATAAAGTGATGAGTACATTGCCTTGCATAGAACCTTTTTTTTTTTTTTTTTTTTTTTAGGTCTGCACCCATGGCATATGAAAGTTTCTAGGCTAGGGGTCGAATTGGAGTTACAGCTGCTGCCCCATGCAACAGCCACAGCAATGTGGGATCTAAGCTGCATCTGCGATTTACACCACAGCTCTCAGCAGTGCTGGATCCCCAACTTACTGAGCAAGGCAGGGATTGAACCTGCATCCTCATGGATACTAGTTGGATTCCTGCAGTACCCATGAGGGTGGGGGTTTGATCCTTGGCCTTGCTCAGTGGGTTAAGGATCTGGCATTGCTGTGAGCTGTCATATAGGTCACAGATGCAGCTCAATTCCTGAATTGCTGTGGCATTGGCTAGCAGCTGCAGCTCCGATTCAACCCCTATCCTGGGGACTTCCATGTGCCCAGTGTGTGGCCCCAAGAAGCAAAAAACCCCAAACAAACAAAAAGAAAACAAAAGAACTTCCACTGAATCCTCATTCTTTTAGCTCCTAAAAGAGGCCATCCTGTTGTGTTCTTTATTTTTTGCTTTTTAGGGCCGCACCCGAGGCATGTGGAAGTTCCCAGGTAGGGGTCGAATTGGAGCTGTGGCCAGCCTGTGCCACAGCTGCAGCAACGCAGAATCCTAGCTGTGTCTGCAACCTACACCACAGCTCACGGCAACACCAGATCCTTAACCCACTGAGCAAGGCCAGGGATTGAACCTGTGTCCTGATGGATGCCAGCCAGATTCGTCTCCACTGAGCCATGATGGGAACTGTGTGTTCTTATCTTAAACTTCTCAATTAGTAAAAGGAAAGGGCAGGCTTTTTATGTTACTGTATGCTCACATGTTACTCATTTTATCTCCAGAACAATGTTGTAAGATAAATATTATTTGCCCTATTTTACAAATGGGAAGATTGAGGCACAGAGAGTTGAGACTTGACTAAGCTCACGTGGCTTGCTGAATGGATTTAAACTGTGCATCTAGCTTTATTTTTCATGCTCCTTGTAAATGAGCTTCTCCTATAGCTAGAAATAATAAGAATGAATGTTCATCTTTTCACATGTATAATTTAAGTTGACTCTTGGTTGATGTCTGTGATCTATATAGCACTGGACCCTCTTTCTTTTCTTTCTTTTTTTTTCTTTTTTTTTTTTTTTTTTTGTCTTTTTGCCTTTTCTAGGGCCACTTCTGCGGCATATGGAGGTTCCCAGGCTAGGGGTTGAATCAGAGCTGTAGCCACTGGCCTACACCAGAGCCACAGCAACACGGGATCCGAGCCGCATCTGCAAACTAGACCACAGCTCAGGACAATGCTGGATCGTTAACCCCCTGAGCAAGGGCAGGGATGGAACCCGCAACCTCATGGTTCCTAGTCGGATTCATTAACCACTGCGCCACAACGGGAATTCCTGGACCCTCTTTCTAAATAATTCAGGTTACTGTAGGTGGTTCCCCTATTTCAGTTTAGTTCAGCAAACATTTGAGTTTCTCTAATGTGCCAAGCACTGTTACTGCGTCTTAAGGCTCTGCTCAAAGAACTCACAATTTAGTAGTGAAGGAAGAAGTTTAAGCAGATAATTATAATGTGATGAATGCAACAGAAGTATCTACAAAATAGAGGTAAAACTGAAGTGGGTAATTAACTTGGAGGGGTGAGGAATTCTGGGAAGATTCCCTAAAGGAGAGTGAAATATATATATATATATTTTTTTTTTGGCCACGCTGTGGAAGTTCCCAGGCTAGGGATTGAACCCGTGCCATGACAGCAACACAAGCCACAGCAGTGACAATGTCAGATTTTTTTTTTTTTTTTTTTTTGGCCACACCCATGGCGTGTGGAAGTTCTGGGCCAGGGATCAAACCCTTGCCACAGTTGTAGCCTGTGCCATAGCTGCTGCAGCATCAGATCCTTCACTCACTGTGCCGTAAGGGAACTCCTAAATTTTTTTTTAATTTTAAAATTAAATTTTAATTTTTCGTTGATTTTATTTTTACTTTATTTTTTAATTTTTTGTCTTTTTAGGCTGCAACTGTGGCATATGGAGATTCCCAGGCTAGGGGTTGAACTTGAGCTGTAGCTGCTGGCCTACGCCACAGTCACAGCAACTCAGGATCCAAGCCATGTCTGTGTCCCACACCACAGTTTGTGGCAACACCGGATCCTTAACCCACTGATTGAGGCCAGGGATCGAACCCATGTCCTCATGGATACTAGTGGAGTTCATTACCCACTGAGCCACAATGGGAACACCTTTATTTTTATTTTAAAGCAATCTGTATTCCTAATTTAAAAAAAAAAAAAAAAAGCACACCGCATGATGTTAGAGGGATGTAAGATGAAAAGGCAGAGACTCCTCATGTTCCCCTACCTCTCACTTCCCAGAATTTAACCATTTTTTACCAGTTTTGGGAAGAGGTTTCACTCTCCCTGGAAGCAGCCACCTAATTCATTGAGATCTGTCTGTATTCTAGCATATGTGTTTATTCAGTATCTTTGTCTCATTTTATGGTGAGTGTTTACTTGTTTTTCTCCTGTAATTGTCTATCCATTCTGTAGTGTAGAATGTTTGGAGGTTAAAATTGCAAACTTTGGCTTTGAACTGCCTGAGCTTGAATCTCAGCTCTAATAGTTTTTGGTTCGTATCATTAGGAGAAAATTTTTCAGCATCTTTTGCCTACTATTTCATAGTACTATTTCATAGAATCGTTGTGAGGATTAAATGAGTGTGTGTATACAAACACACACACATACACGGTTGCTTAGAATGGTACCTAGATCATAGAAAGTGCTCAGTAAGTATAGTTGTTGTTGTTGAGAATAGCTTTTATTTGGCTTCCTGCTGTGGTACAGTGGGTTAAGAATCCGACTGCAGGAGTTCCCGTCGTGGCGCAGTGGTTAACGAATCCGACTAGGAACCGTGAGGTTGCGGGTTCGGTCCCTGCCCTTGCTCAGTGGGTTAACGATCCGGCGTTGCCGTGAGCTGTGGTGTAGGTTGCAGACGCGGCTCGGATCCCGCGTTGCTGTGGCTCTGGCGTAGGCCGGTGGCTACAGCTCCAATTGGACCCCTAGCCTGGGAACCTCCATATGCCGCGGGAGCGGCCCAAGAAATAGCAACAACAACAACAAAAAGACAAAAAAAAAAAAGAATCCGACTGCAGTGGCACAGGTTGCTGTGGAGGTATTGGTTCGATCCTGGTCCCATGTACTGGGTTAAAGGATCTCGCCTTGCTGCAGCTTTGGCATAGGTTGCAGCTGCTGCTTGGATTCAATCCCTGGCCTTGGAGCTTCCATATGCCGTGAGTGTGGCCATTAAAAAAAAAAAAAAAAAAAAAAAAAGGATAACATTTGCCTGGTCCACATAGTTGGTATTCAGTAGAAATTTTTGGAAGATTGATTGAATTCATATTTTAGGTAGTGACTAAAATAAAATTTTAATAGTTGGTGTGATCAAATAGGTATAGGTTTAGTTTCTGTTCTTTTTTGAATTGTTGAGTTTGTTGTTTTTGCTTTTTCTTGTTGTTTTTTTCCATTTCATCAGCTGCATTTCAGTTTGTGATGTTCTCTTATAGGATGATTTGTCATTCATAGCTCTATGTTTTTAACTGAGTTTGACCAGGTCATATTCAGAGAATGCTCTATTTTCAGTACTAGAAAGCTTTCCCCCCCTGTAGAAAGTTTAGTTTAGTTTGGTATAAGCTTAATTTAACTGAGTTTCAGCTTTCAAAGAAATCAGTTATTCATTTGTTATTTACCTAATATTTTTTGGCCATATGCCCATCATTGTGACAGGTTACTTTCTGAGCTTTGAGAAATTACTAGATCTGGGGAAGTATTTTCTTTCTTTCTTTCTTTGGATACATCCAAAGCACATGGGAGTTCCTGGGCTGGGGTCGAATCTAAGCTGCAGCTGTGACTTACGCCACAGCCAAGGCAATGCTAAATCCTTAACCCATTGTGCTAGGCTGGGAATCAAATCAGTGCCCCAGCAGTGACCAGAGCTGCTGCAGAGATAGTGCTGGATGCTTAACCTGCTGTGCCACAGCAGGAACTCTAGAGGGAAGTATTTTCTTAATCTGATCCTCTAAACTTTACTAGTAACTTAAATGTTTTCCTTATCACTCTCGTTCTTAGAGTTTTTGTTTTATCACTTCTAGTAAAGTTTAATACTTCCGAGGCAAGGCTTAGGTCTGATTTACCTTTGTGTTCCCTTTCTTTCATTTGGTCTGTTTTGTGTGTGGTCGGTTTTCGTTTTAAAAAATAACAACAGTGAAGTCTTTGTATGCTAGGCTCTGTTTGGAGCAGGTGTCATTACCTACCTTTTACATATGAGGAAATTGTTAGGTTAAGTAATTTGCCTAAATTTACGTACCTAATAAAGAGTAGAGGCAGGGTTGCCCTTTAGGTTTATCTGACTGCCAACCTTTGACTCTTAAAATAAGCATCACACTATTTAACGTATTTACTCGTAGTGACTGGAGTATATGTATGTGGAAGTCTGACATTGTTCTAATACTTTCCTGGTTTTAGTATACATTACATTCCTTTAGCTCATATGAAATAATACATAGCTAGACTAATGGAATAGTTAGTATTTAGTAGGTTAAGATACAAAGAAAATGATATTTTATCTCTTTATTACTCTATCTGAGTAATTATATTTAGAGAAGAGTAGTTTTAAAGTACATCATCATACGAGTTCCTATCTTGGCTTGGAGGTAAGAAACCTGACTCGCATCCATGAGGACACAGGTTCAATCCCTGGCCTCACTCAGTGGGTTAAGGATCCGGTGTTGCCATGAGCTGTGATGTAGGTCGCAGACGCCGCTTGAATCCCATGTTGCTGTGGCTGTGGTGTAGCCTGGCAGCTGCAGCTCCAATTCGACCCCTAACCTGGGAACCTCCATATGCCACAGGTGCAGCCCTAAAAAGAAAAAAAAGAAAAGTGCATCATCATAATGGTGGGTGTCGTGTCATACATTAGTTAGGAAATGAGCTTCATTTTGTTTTAGCTCTTTTCTTCTGATAAAGGTGGAGATTTTTTTTGAGGGTGTCCTCATATAAATGTTTTCTCTGCACATGTGTTCATATATCAGGGGAAAATAAAAAGTGACATGTGTTTGATTTCTTCCAACTCAGTGATATTTGTAACACATGACAGATTCCTTCATAGAGGGTAGTGTTTATCTTAAAATGATGCTTTTGTTATGCTTTTTTTCTTCAGGTGATCTGTGCTGTTATTTACATGTTGGTAATTTAAGAGTTTTGTATTTTTTTGGAAAGTAACTGTTAAAAGACAGTTTATTACTGAAAGAAAATCATTACTTTTACTCCTATTTACTGGGTTTCTGTTCATTTTTTCCTTATATTTAGAAACAAAAAAAACATCAAGAACCTCTCCCGCTTAGTTGTCCGCCCCCATACAGATGCTGTTTACCATGCTTGCTTTTCTGAGGATGGTCAAAGAATAGCTTCTTGTGGAGCTGATAAAACCTTACAGGTAAAACCTATCTCTTGAGAAAAATTGGTCACATACCTAATACTGTGCATATTAGAATATGATTTAAGTCCTAAAATTCAAGAAAATTGCATATTAGGGATAGAGAGATGTTCAGGTCTCTTGAACATTTTATGAAAGCTTTCTCTATAGATATAAAAGATACGGTGGTGTGTTTTCATAATTCTTTTTTTTGTCTTTTTGCAATTTTTTGGGCCGCTCCCGTGGCATATGGAGGTTCCCAGGCTAGGGGTTGAATCGGAGCTGTAGCCACCGGCCTACGCCAGAGCCACAGCAACGCGGGATCCGAGCCGCATCTGCAACCTACACCACAGCTCACGGCAACGCCGGATCGTTAACCCACTGAGCAAGGGCAGGGACCGAACCCGCAACCTCATGGTTCCTAGTCGGATTCGTTAACCACTGTGCCACGATGGGAACTCCAGCAGCTCATTTTGACCCGTAGCCTGAGAACTTCCATATGTCACAGAAAGTTCCGTAAAAAGAAAAAGAAAAAAAAAAAAAGGGCATAAGGACTGCATACTGTGAACAGGCTCTGATTAAAAAACAGTGAGTAAGGAGTTCCCATCATGGCTCAGTGGTTAACGAAACTGACTGGGAACCTTGAGGTTGCGGGTTCAATCTCTGGCCTTGCTCAGTGGGTTAAGGATCCGGTGTTGCCGTGAGCTGTGGCGTAGGTCACAGACGTGGCTTGGATCCTGTGTTGCTGTGGCTGTGCGGCCCCAGAAAAGGCAAAAAGACAAAACAAACAAAAAAAACAGTGATTAAGTAAATATCTGTTTTATCACAGACTCAGGTATTTCTGACTGTAAGTAGGAATTGGACTAAATTATTTCCTAAGGTACTTGAAGAAATTTTCTTTTAATTTTTCATTTTCAGAAAACATGAATGAGTGCTTTTCTTTAAATTGGTTTTTTATCTTTTGATTTTGAGGGAAACAAAAAATAATTAGTTAAAACATTTACATTCAAGATTATGATTGTAAGCCTTGTCTCTGTATGTGTACTTTATCACTATGACTGATTCTGGCTTTTGAGCTGCAGAAAGAAAGCATATTGAATGAAGTGTTTTCTGTTGTTTAAGAATTTGCCGGGAGTTCCCGTCGTGGCGCAGTGGTTAACAAATCCGACTAGGAACCATGAGGTTGCGGGTTCAGTCCCTGCCCTTGTTCAGTGGGTTAACGATCCGGCATTGCCGTGAGCTGTGGTGTAGGTTGCAGACGCGGCTCGGATCCCGCGTTGCTGTGGCTCTGGCGTAGGCCGGTGGCTACAGCTCCAATTCGACCCCTAGCCTGGGAACCTCCATATGCCGCAGGAGCGGCCCAAGAAATAGCAAAAAGACAAAAAAAAAAAAAAAAAAAAAATTGAAGCTAGTGGTGTAGGTCACAGCTGTGGCTCGGATTCGATACCTGGCCTGGGAACTTCCATATGCTATGGGTGGGGCCGTGAAAAAACAAAACAAAATAGGAAAACCCCAGTGGCTACACTGTCAGTTTTCTTTATTGATATTACAAGCAGTTAACAATGGTTGCTTGCCTGTGTTAAGGCGTACAGATTCTGACAGAAATTCTGATTTTTGCAGTGGTATTGCCAAGGTTCATTTCTATTGCAAAATAACAGTGATTAAGATCTTTTAAAGAAATATTTTTATTGACTGATAACTCATGGTTAAGCAGTTGTAGTAAGAAGATTTTACTGTTGCTTGTGCAGGTGTTCAAAGCTGAAACAGGAGAAAAACTTCTAGAAATCAAGGCTCACGAGGATGAAGTGCTTTGCTGTGCATTCTCTGCAGATGACAGATTTATAGCAACTTGCTCAGTGGATAAAAAAGTGAAGGTAGGGGACTATTTTTCTCTTGAGTTGTGACTACCACAAAATTTTCTTTTTCTGTAATAGAGGTACTAGGGAAGGAAAGGGTTAAAGGACTCTTGTCTGTTGATTGATTAACTTGAGGCAATCCAGTTTTTATCCATTATAAATTAATGGTATCTAAAATTTTTAATTTTTATTTATTTATTTGGTCTTTTTGGGGCCACACCTGCAGCACATGGAGGTTCCCAGGCTAGGGGTAGAATCGGAGCTGTAGCTGCTGGCCTACACCATAGCCACAGCAACTCGGGATCTGAGACGTGTCTGCGACCTACACCACAGCTCATGGCAATGCCCGATCCTTAACCCACTGAGCAAGGCCAGGGATTGAACCTGTGTCCTTATGGATACTAGTCAGATTTGTTTCTGCTGAGCCATGGCAGGAACTCCTAAAATTTTTAATTTTTAAGCACCAACGAAAATACCTAGGTCGATTAGCCTATGATATTTACAAGGCAGATTCGAATAAAAATTTGCTTTTCATTTATTGAGAGGTCTTTGAGCGCCTGTGATTAGAATTGTTGCTGCACACAACTATCATCTGAGATCAATTTCTGTTGTAAAAGATATCATTTGTGGAATGCAACCTAGATTTTATGAACTGGCTTAAACCAGATGGATAAATATACTAACAATCAGGTTACTAGTCTAAAAAGTAAATAGAGGAAAAAAAAACCCCACAGGGTAATTTTTATCTTTGTTAATTAATCTTTTTTGTCTCTTGTCCCTAAATTTGGCTGTTAGCCAGAGCTCTTGATGGAATTTAAGAGAAACTGAAGTCTAGGGGGATGTTTTCTTTGTTGAGTGGAGGGGAAACCTCATTTTAGGCTTTTTTCAAAAGAGAATGTGGGAGTTCCCATCGTGGCTCAGTGGTAACGAACCCGACTAGTATCCATGAGGATGCGGTTCTCTTCCTGGCTTTACTCAGTGGATTAAGGATCCGACATTGCCATGAGCTGTGGTGTAGGCCGGCAGCTACAGCTCCAATTTAACCTCTAGCCTGGGAACTTCCATATGCCATGGGTGCGGCCCTAAAAAAAGAAAAAAAGAGATTTGGAATCTGGCTAGGTGGGGTGGGTCTTAGTGGACCTGGAAGCAAGAAAGTTGGCTTGGGAGTGTTCCTAGAGTTTGCACCTACTTTCAGGAGGGCATTGAAGTGTCCAGACTAGATTGAGACTTTGGAAAAATCTACTTCTTGATAATTTGAATTCTCTATGTGCCTTTACAACCAACTACTTGCTTCACTTTGTAGCCTCCACCTGGGTCAGAGTGGGAGTTGGCCACTCTGTGCTGTTCCAGAGTCAGACCTATGTGGCTTAAGTTTGCTTGTAAGAACTCAAAATTTAAAGCAAGAGGCAGAAGTAATTATTAAAGCAGTTTAAAATAAAGTCTTTGCACCTCTGGGGAGTGCTTTGATAAGATAAAAAGAAAATGCTGTGGGAGGGACATTAATACCTCTAAAGTCCAAAGCCCAGTGAAGATTCATCAGGGAATTTATTTCTTTTGTCTGTTTGATAAAGCAGACTACTTAGGTGTCTTCTGTAGTAACTAGGGAGATGATTCCTTTTTGTTGAGAACATAACACTGCATGAGGCTTGATACTACACACTTTCTTAAATTACATTATGAGTTTTGCACTACAGCTTGCGAGATAATTATTGATCCCTTCTTACAGATGAGGAAGCAGGTTCAGAGATGAAGTCATTTGTCATTAGTTAATACCTAGTGGAGCCAGGGTTGAAAGCTCGGTTTCCCTCAGGATCTAAAGCATTTTTCCCCCCCACTGAACTGCCTGCCTTTACTTATTTATTAGTGCTTTGATGTCAGTAGGACGCTTATCAAGTTACATTTATCAAGTTCTTTATGTCATTTGACACTATACGTTGTGTAGGACAGGTGCAGGTATCGCCCTTTCACAGAGGGGACTGAGATGCAGGAAAATTAAGGACCTGACTAAGAACCTCTCTACTGCTGTCATTCGTGTGAACATGGGCAATCCTGTCCTTGAAAAATGGAATGTTTTCGTGAGATTCTAATTATGCCAGAGAAAGACACATGTGTAGCTTTGCAGGTAATTGAAAAAAAGATCCTGGCAAAATGCTGACATATTTTAGGGAAAGGGGAGGTATTCATTAGCATGATGTCTGCCTGGGGGAAACTGGCAGCCAGGATGGGTCACATCTGCAGAAGAGCTCACATTTACTTGGCCTCCTTGTTTTCCCTTTGAGAAAAGGAGTAATGTATGTTTTATTTCCTCTGTTCTCTTTAGATTTGGAATTCTGTGACCGGGGAACTGGTACAAAGCTATGATGAGCACTCAGAGCAAGTCAACTGCTGCCACTTCACCAACAACAGTAATCACCTTCTCTTAGCCACTGGCTCAAGTGACTACTTCCTCAAAGTAAGTATGGACAATGAGAATTATGTAGATAAATTTGACACATCAAAACATCTCCTTAGATTTTTTTCATGTAGTGTGTTAACCAGGGATCTTTTGGTTCCAGGGATAGCCGTTTTCATCTTAGCTTAAGTAACAACAACAACCACAAAAAATGTATTGGCTGTTATAATTGAAAACTCTAGGAGGAGCATGGGTTCAGGCATAGCTGATTACAGGTGCCTAAACTACGTTCTTGAGCTCTGACTCCCTCTCCGTCTCTAGACTGTTGCCCTTTTTGTTGGTTCAAGCAGAGTCTCTCTGTGTGGCAGGAAATACAACTATCCTTAGCTCTGGGCTTACATGGATATTACAACTCATAATCACAGAGGAAGGGAAACTTGCTTTTTCTCAGATCTTTAATTTTCCTGTAGAGAAAACCCTGGTTTGGGTTCCATGTGCTTTGCTGAATATCCCTAGAGATCAGTAGGATGGGACCCTCTGATTGGCCAAGAGTCTCAAGTTTAGCCATGTAGAAATGGGACAGATGGACGAGGTCAGCTCCACTTGAGTTATAAGTGGGGCTTGATTCAGAAGAGAAGGTCTGGCGTTCCCGTTGTGGCGCAGGGGAAATGAACCTGACAAGTGTCCAGGAGCTCGAGGCTTTGATCATCCCTGGCCTTGCTCAGTGGGTCAAGGATCCAGTGTTGCTGTGGCTGTGATGTAGGCTGGCAGCTGCAGCTGCAATTCGACCCTTAGTCTGGGAACCTCCGTATGCCACAAGTGTGGCCCTAAAAAGCAAAACCACCCCCTCCCCCCCAAAAAAGAGAAATTTTGTTATTAGAAAGAGCAGGGGGAAAAAGGTACTGATAGGAACACAATTTTTTTTAAACCAAACTAAAACCAAAAATAGATATCTGTCCCATATATGTTGAATGTTTTATAATTAAACCTATAAAAGATTGGAGTTCCTCTTATGGCTTAGTGGGTTAGACTAGTATCCATGGGGATGCAGATTAGATCCCTGGCCTTGATCATTGGGTTAAGGAGCTGACATGGCCATGAGCTGCGGATAAGAAAATGTATGCAGAAGCTCAGTGTGTAAACAGATGAAGCCCCTTGCTCTGGTCGACGTGTGGGTATGGGCCTGCGTTTCTCCTCTCTTACTCCTCCCAATCTCACTAGTGCCTTTCAAGCATGTTTATGGAATCTCTAATAGGGCATTAGGGATCACGATTTGAAAATTTGAAAAACACCAGATTGGATCAAAATAACAGTAATGTAGTAACAAAATTATCTCGGAGGTCTGGTCGTGGCTTCGTGGAAAGGAATCTGACTAGTATCCATGGGGATGCAGGTTTGATCCTGACCTTGCTCAGTAGGTTAAGGACCTGGCATTGCCGTGAGCTGTGGTGTAGGTCACAGACTTGGCTCAGATCCTGCATTGTTGTGGCTGTGGTGTAGGCCAGTAGCTACAGCTCTGATTTTGCCTCTATCCTGGGATCCTGGGAACTTCCATATGCTGTGGGTTGAGCCCTAAAAAGACAAAAAAAAAAAGAAAAAGTTTATTAAAAATTATCTCACAATTTTTTTTGTTTTTAAGAAATTTTGCATTATTGTATTTTTTTAATTTAAAACAATTTTAGTGATTTTAATTTTTTCCATTATAGTTGGTTTCCAGTATTCTGTCAATTTTCTACTGTACAGCAGTGGCCCAGTCACACACACATGTATACACTGTTTTTCTCACATTATCCTCCATCATGCTCAATCACAGTGACTAGATACAGTTCCCAGTGCTATACAGTAGGATTTCACTGCTTATCCACTCCAAGTGCATTAGTTTGCATCCATTTTATCTCACAATTATAGCTCCCTTTTACTCAGAAAAATTTACCCTGTTGAATAAACCTACCTGAAAAAAATTAGACTTCATATTATTTATAAATAATTTTAAAAATTGAGGTATAGTTGTACAGTATTAAGTTACAGGTGTAAGATATAGTGATACACAACGTTTTTAAATGACTAATCCTTTGGCTCATGAAAGATCCTGGGCCAGGGATTGAACCTGTGCCACAGCAGCAGCCTGGGCCCCTGCATTGACAACACCTGCTCCACCACAAGAGAACTCCACTTGTAGCTTTTTTTCTGCGTAATAAACGTGTACCTCTTAATCACCTACCTGTATACTGCCCCTCCTCTCCCCCTCTCCCCACTATTAACCACTAGTCTGTTCCCTGTATCTGGGAGTCTGCTGCTTTTTTCTTACGTGGACTAGTTTGTTGTATTTTTTAGATTCCACATGTAAGTGATGTCATACAGTATTTCTCTTTCTCTTTTTGTTATGACCACACCTGCGGCATGACATACTTTATTTTTTATTTTTCAATTCCTTTTTAAGGAGGAAAAAAACAGCTTTTATTGCTTTGCCTGGCAAAGGAGGCCACAGCAGGCTAATGCCTTAAAAACTATGTCCTCCACTGGGGAAGAATTGTGAGGTGTTTTAGAGTAACAAGGAGAAAAACAGGGTTCTGGACAAGAATAGGGGTGGACAAGGAGGCTTCTATGCGTTCTTTCTCTGGGGGAGAGGGACCTTTAGGCATTGAGGTTGGTGTCATGAAATCTCAGCGTGACCCTGGTGATTTTCTGGGTTATCGTAGCTCGATCTTTCTGAAGTTTATGTTCTTTATGTCTCAGCGCAGAAGAAATTTAGTGAAAGGCAAAGCGATAGGTAAGAAGTAGACAAAGTGCAGGCTGTCTCAGAAGGCAACAGGTGAGAGGCCTGGCATAACTTACTTTATTTTTTTTTTTAATTATTTTTTTTAATTTTTAAATTTTTTTGTCTTTTGTCTTTTTTGTTGTTGTTGTTGTTGTTGCTATTTCTTGGGCCGTTCCCTTGGCATATGGAGGTTCCCAGGCTAGGGGTCGAATCGGAGCTGTAGCCACCAGCCTACACCACAGCCACAGCAACGCGGGTACTGGGATCCGAGCCGCGTCCCCAATCTACACCACAGCTCACGGCAACGCCAGATTGTTAACCCACTGAGCAAGGGCAGGGATCGAACCCGCAACCTCATGGTTCCTAGTCGGATTCGTTAACCACTGCGCCACGACGGGAACTCCTGCATAACTTACTTTAAAATGAACTTTATCAGTCAGTGCTTCTCAAGACGGAAAGCTAATTTTTTGATATAGCTATACAATAAATATTTAGGAATTTTTTTTTTTTCTTTTTATGGCCACACCTGAGGCACATGGAAGTTCCCTGGGCTGGGGTTGAATCAGAGCTTCAGCTGAGGATTGTGCCACAGCCACAGCAACTCCAGATCTGAGCCATGTCTGCGACCTATGCCAAAGCTTGTGGCAATGCTAGATCCTTAACTTACTGAGCAAGGCCAGGGATTGAACCTGCATTCTCACAGAGACAGCATCAGGTCCTTAACCTGCTGAGCCACAGCAGGAACTCCTTATGAGTAATTTTTGATGTTACTTTTAAACATTTTGTGGGATAAGGAAGTTTATATTTCCTCCTTTTAGATAAAGACAGAATTCTCTAAGACGTGGCAAGGGGTTTTTGGTTGGTCAGCGGTTTACATTAAGGACCCCTTCCTTTAAGACCTATTGTTCTGCATCTGTATTTCTATCAGAGCTCTTAGAACTTAGTGCTTGTGCGTTTTGAACTGAGGGAAGCCAATGAAAAGATGTACATCTGAAGCTGCCCTTGTGTAACGTGCCCTCTCTGCAGAACTGCATTTATCTAGGACTGGGATAAAGGAGCTGAGGATGGGGATGGGCCTGAAGAACAGGACCTATGTCACTTACTGATCATTTCCAAAGGATTTTTACCAAGATTAATATTGGGAGAGAATGATTTCTTCTTCAGTGTTTAATCTAGTTAGCGTACATCACCAGAGATGCTTATAGACCCTTTGCACAATTTTTTTTTCTTATTTTATGGCCACACCCGAGGCTCATGGAAATTCCCAGGCGAGAGATTGAAATGGAGTCACAGCTGCGAGCTATGCTGCAGCTGTGGCAAAGCCAGATCCTTTAACCCACCATGCCAGGCTGGGAATCAAACCTACATCTCTGCAGTGACATGAGCCTCTGCAGTCGGGTTTTTAACCCACTGTGCCATGGTGGGAACACCCCTTTTTATATTTTTTATACTTTTCAAACATATCCCAAAGGATAGAGAATAATAATGAACCCCTGTTGTGTCCATTGTCTAGCTTCAGCAATTATCAACATTTTACTAATCTTTTTTCTGACACCACCTCCCACTTTTTTGGACTAGAACATTTTATAGCAAATCCCAGATACCATGTCATTTCACCTAGAATACTCCAGCATGCATCCCGAGGTCTAAAACATAAATACCATGCCATTTATCATACCTTACATAATAAGCAATAATTTGATAATATACCTTGTTCATGTTTATTTTTCCTTATTAGTTATAAGACATATATATATATATTTTTTTTTCTTTTTAAATTTTAATGGCCTCACCCTTGGATTGAATCTGAATAGTAGCTGCAACCTATTGCTTGGCAATGTTGGATCTTTTAACCTACTGCACTAGGCCAGGGAACCTGCACTTTCCCACTGAGCCGCTGTAGTTAGATTCTTTTTTTCTTTTTTTTCCCCCTTTTTAGGGCCAAACCTGCATACGGAATTTCTGAGGCTAGGGGTCAAATTGGAGCTGCAGCTCCCGGCCACAGCCACAGCAATGCCAGATCCAAGCCACATCTGCAGCCTACACCACAGCTCATGGCCAATGCCAGATCTTTAACCCACTGAGTGAGACCAGGGATCAAATCCACATCCTCATGGATACCAGTCGGGTTCTTAACCCATTGAGCCACAACGGGAACTCTTGTAGTAGGATTCTTAACCACTGCAAAGAGTGGGAACTCCTCAAAACATATCTTTCTACCATAGATTTATTGGAGTCAGAATTCCAAATTTCAAATGGCATGTGGTTGATATGTCTCTTAAATCTCTCTCTCTCTCTCTCTTTTTTTTTTTTTTTTTGCTTTTTAGGCTGTACCTGCAGCATATGGAAGTTCCCAGGCTAGGGGTCAAACCAGAGCTACAGCTGCTGGCCTACACCACAGCCATAGCAAGAACAGCATGT
This sequence comes from Sus scrofa, assembly GCF_054392235.1. NCBI lineage: Eukaryota > Metazoa > Chordata > Mammalia > Artiodactyla > Suidae > Sus > Sus scrofa. The sequence continues at coordinate 92,478,979 of NC_139387.1, read as the reverse complement.
CTGAGTACCACACCTCAGTTCACAACAATGCTGGATCCTCAACCCACTGAGCAGGGCCAGGGATTGAACCCACATCCTCACGAATTCTAGTCAAATTCATTACCACTGAGCCACAATGGGAACTCCTCTTAAATCTCTTTTATTCTATAAAAGTTGCCCTCCTGTCTGCCTCTTATTTTATGCCATTGGTATTTTAGAGGAAGTGAGTCATATATCCTGTCCCACATTCTGGATTTGGGTTATTGCTTCTGGAAGGGTAGTTTTACTTGCTCTTCTAATTCCTTATATTTACTGTCAAATGTGTTTATATCTATCTTCGATATAAATATCAAAGATTTTTTTTGAATCATTTTTTAGTGTGTTAATAGATTTTAGCCTAGGTTTGCATAGAGAAATCTTAGAAATGGTCAATTTTAAAATTGGATAACCTAGCATCTAAAAAAATTGGGGGCAGTTTATTTTCCCTGTTATTTCTTATAGAGCTGAGTGAAATGATTTCAGACTACTTTGTTAAAATGAATGGTAATTGTTAGCTCTTTGTTTAATGCTCAGACTGGAGCCTAGGTAAGCCTTCAAGTTCCTTAGTAGATTTAGGTGCTGATCTAAGCGCCCCATTACTTGTTAATCACAGTTTCACCCTTGTGTTCGAGAGCTCTGTCAAACTGTGAATTCAACGTCTTCCTGTAACTGAAGAAGACTTAATTGGGAGGGAAGGAAAAACTTTACCTGATTTCTAACTTTTATCCAGTCAGTGCTAGTTTTTCAGTTACCTTTTTATCTTTCTCAAATAGCTCTGGGATCTGAATCAAAAAGAATGTCGAAATACCATGTTTGGTCATACAAATTCAGTCAGTCACTGCCGATTTTCACCAGATGATAAGCTTTTGGCTAGTTGTTCAGCTGATGGAACATTAAAGGTATGCTATTTTTCATTGTTAAAATGGGTTGTACATAATTAGATTTTCGTATTATTGGGTTATGGAAATAGGTTTTTGTTCTTCACGTACCTGCAGGAAGATGATCTTCCTTCAATTTCCAGGAGCATATGTCCTATAACTGTAATTGCTTGTCATCACGATTATTTGTTAATGGTTACTGTCTTATGCTTTAAAGTTCATATAATTTGAATTCTTAAATTTTTTTTTTGGTCTCTTTTATGGCTACACCCACGGCATATGGAGGTTCCCAGGCTAGGGGTCCATTTGGAGCTGTAGCCACTACCTACACCACAGCCACAGCACTGTGGGATCTGAGCTGCGTCTGCAACCTACACCACAGCTCATGGCAATGCTGGATCCTTAATCCCCTGAGCGAGACCAGGGATTGAACCTGAAACCTCATGGTTCCTGGTCGGGTTCGTTAACCACTGAGCCACAACGGGAACTCTGAATTCTTAATTTTTAAGCATATATTTCATCTATAGTTTCATAAACTTTTTTGAGATCTATGGGATCAAATTTGTAAAGGGCCTGCTTTTATTTATCATTCATTTATCCTGTTTTTATGTTATTATATGCCTGTTTTTGAGAATCATATGGGGGAAAGCTCAGCTATGGAAAAAAGCTTATTTAGCCTTCTAAAATTACAGCCTTTAAAAAAATTAAATTCTTCCTTAAACCTCCACCATATTTCTCAATAAGATCCTAATGCCGGTTTCTTTTTTTTTTTTTTAAGCTTTTTATTAGTTTATTTTTTTTCCCCACTGTACAGCAAGGGGATCAAGTTATCCTTACATGTATACATTTTTTTCCCCCACCCTTTGTTCTGTTGCAATATGAGTATCTAGACATAGTTCTCAATGCTACTCAGTAAAATCGATGATAATGCCAGTTTCTTATTCCTGTCTCCACTGTCGTTCTGGTCTCCTGTTTACTGATTCTCCTTTTTTCCTTTGGTGTTAAGTCCTGTCCATCTTTGGAGTTCCATGGGGGCTCAGCAGGTTAAGGATCTGGTGTTGTCGCTGCTGTGGCTGGGGTTGCTGCCTCGGCCTGAGTTTGATCTCTGGCCCTGGAAGTTTTGCATGCCAAGGTGTGGCCAGAAAGAAAAAGTCCAGTCCATCTTTGACTTCTTCATCTCTTGGTCTTCCTTTTCCCCTCCCATCCTGTGGTGTTTGCTGTGGTTCATGTTGTCATCCCCTCGTGTGTGGCGGCAGCCTTCTAAGATAAACTTTTGGAGTTCCTGTTGTGGCGCATCGGAAACGAATCCAACTAGTAACCATGAGGATATGGGTTCGATCCCTGGTCTCGCTTAGTGGGTCAGGGATCCGGCATTGCTGTGAGCTCTGGTGTAGGTCAAAGATGAGGCTTGGATCCTGCATTGCTGTAGCTGTGATATAGGCAGGCAGCTGTAGCTCCAGTTCAACCCCTAGCTTGAGAACTTGGGTATGCCGCAGGTGGGGCCCTAAAAAGCAAAAACAAAAACAAAAAAACCCCCAAAAAGCCTTTTTATTGCTCTTTCTTCTAATACATAGCTGCTGGAGTAGCTCTCTACCTCTGTTTTCATCTTGCCATTTTTTAGCTGGAACGCAAAAGTACCATGTTCTAAACTGTGGTAAACCCAGGCTCATCAGGCACACCTCTAAGACTCTTCACATTCCATCGTTCTGCTATGCCTCTCTTTCTCTCCAATACATTGATTGTCACATCTGGGCAGGGTAATTTTGGGGGCTTATTTCAGCTACTGTCCCCTTTTCATTAGACTGTCTTGGATTTTTTTTTTTTTTTGCCTCCAATTCACTTCATTATGGTTTTTATTGTCTTTTTTTTTTTTTTACTTTTTAACCACCGCACCCTCACCATGTGGAGGTTCCCAGGCTAGGGGTCCAGTCAGAACTACAGCTGCTGGCCTGTGCCACAGCCACAGCCACACCAGATCTGAGCCCTGTCTCGTGGCAATGCCAGATCCTTAACCCACTGAACTAGGCCAGGGATTGAACCTGCAGCCTCATGGTTCCTAGTTGGATTCATTTTCTCTGTGCCACTATGGGAATTCCTTCTTCTTTATAGTTTTTAAAGACCCTCAAAACTTTATAAATTTAGAAAGTAAATTTAAAGCCTTCTTCAGAAAGTGTTTCCTAAACATCCATCTTGTTATAAGAATGTATATGCATATCTGCCTATATTCCTGCGTCTCTCTCTATAGATAGATATATTTTGGTCTTCTGATTTCCACTTCTAAATGTGTTGTACTGTTCACTTCAGTCATTTTCACGTGTCTTCTGTTTCTTTGATGAGGTCGAATATAGGTTTATGATCCGTAGAGACCTTGTCATCTTCTTGTCGTATCTCTCTGAAGTTCATTGCATTTGTGCTCACAACATGTGCTTAGTAAATTTTCTTGGCATGTACCTCTTCCAGGGAAGTACTTCAACACTTTGGGCTCTGTTTTGTTCATTAGAATCTGAAGAGAAGGGAGTTCCCATTGTGGCTCAGCAGTAACAAACCTGACTAGTGTCCATGAGGACGTGGGTTCTATCCCTGGCCTTGCTTAGTGGGTTAAAGATCCAGCATTGCTGTGAGCTGTGGTGTAGGTCACCGACGGGGCTCCGATCCAGCATTCTTGTGGCTGTGGCATAGGCTGGCAGCTACAGCTCTGGTTTGACCCCTCACCTGGGAACTTCCATATGCCGCAGGTGTGGCCCTAAAAAAAAAAGGCAAAAAAAAAAAAAAAAAAAAAAGCTTCAGGCAAGTAGGTTTTTTAATGCTACTAGGTGACTCCTAAGTTAAAGCAGGGTAGACTCTTGTGAGGCTGATCCTCTGATCGAATCCTTGATCTCTCTCTCTCTGCTGACTGAGGAGAACTCATTTTTGTAAAAGTTACTTCAGGGAGTCTTGGAATTCTTGAAAGAATTCTACTTTATTGAATTGCCTATCCTTTGGTAGATAGGGGGAGCGTTCTTTGAATATTCAGGTCAACAGATTTGGCCTCTGTGGTAGGTTCTCTCCAAATACCAAGTATCTGCCTCTTCTCTGAGGTGCTCCAAATCAGAGGAGATTCTGCAGGGGCGAGGTGAAGACAACTCTTTTCTTTTGGATTGTTTCCCGCATTCCACAGATGTTCTTGGGCCTTTATAAAACCAAAAGTGAAGCATGATAAAACTGAAAAGTGAAGAACCTGTGATTTTTCCTTGGTGGTGTTTTCCTGTGAAATAGTCATTCTGTTTTTCTTTTTGACTAGACCTTTGTGACTAGACTTGTGAAGTTACCTGTACTTGTTGTCTCCACGTCCTGACTAACCCGTTCACTACTTACTCCTTTTTTTAAGCCTGGGTCTGTCTTTCCTGCATTACCTTGAGGAGAAAAATCCAGTTGTATTTTGTTTTCCTTCTTTTTCTTGTAAAATCCAATGCTCTTTGGATGGGTGTGAAATCCGGTATTTTTCTTTATCTAATCCTTATTTTTTTGCTGCATCACATCCCCTGTGGACCACCCACGTTTCCTTTATGAAACTCTCCACATTCGACATCAGTGTTTTCTTCTTTCTTCTTCTGTCCCTTGAAAGCTTTCTTTTTCCTGCCCACTAAAATATGGCTATTCCTCAAGCATGTAATCTTTCTTTTTTTTGTCTTTTTAGGGCCGCACTCACGGCATACGGAGGTGCCCAGGCTAGGGGTCGAATAGGAGCTGTAGCTGCTGGCCTACGCCAGAGCCACGGCAACGCTGGATCCAAGCCCTGTCTGTGACCTACACCACAGCTCACAGCAATGCTGGATCCTGAACCCACTGAGCGAGGGCAGGGATTGAACCCGTGTCCTCATGGATGCTAGTCGGGTTTGTTAACCGTTGAGCCATGACGGGAACTCCCTGAAGCATGTCATCTTGACTGCCACCTCCATGACCTTCTTCCATCCCGGTTCAGCTGGTTTCATGGCTTCAGCTCTCCTCCCTTCTGTAGGTGACTTTCAGATGTGCTCTCTCCAGTCCTCATTTCTCTCGTGTGCTTGTGCATCCTTAACTGCCTTCTCATCGTTGTCACTTAGGTAATACACTGCATCTCAGACTCACTGTGCTGCACCCTGAACTCTTCCTTGTTTTCTTCTCCAAACTGCCCTACTGTTTGTGGTTCCTGTATGTTTCATGATTTTAATTAGGTCATTGTTCTGGATTTACGTCTTCGTGACTGACCACAGTGGAGCCATGTAGTGTGTGATGATTTTTTTACTCTTTCTCATACAACTTTTTGTTTGCTTTGGAATTAAATGTGTTGTACATTTAACACTGTAGTTTTGTTTTTTCATTTGCTTGTTCTTTAAATGCTCCTATCACTAGTTCATCTTCAAACTATCCCTTGTTTAAGTTGTTTCTTAAAGAATTTAAACTTATCAGGTATTTGATACCTTCTATTTTCTTAGAAATAACTTTCTCGGAGGGTTCTGTCTTGCATCATTATGATTGGAGATACTATTCCTAGTGTTCAGCTGCCTTTACTATCTTCCTGGGAATTCCCTTTGCTTTTCTCTCGAGTCAAAACCCTTGTTTCCTTGATTTCTTGGCTTACTCTCTCAGCTTAGAGGAAAATCCCTAGCTTTCTAAGAAAGAATCCCTGGGAGGTAAATTTTGGTGATCTTCTCTGTCTATAAGTGTCTTTATTCTAGCTTCATACTTAATTGATACAGAAGGAAATGATTCTTCTTTAGAATTTTGGAGACATTGCTCCCTTGTCGTCTAGCTTCCAAAGTTTTTTTGAGATTTTGAAGCCATTCTGATTCATATGTAATCTGTTTTCCTGTCTTGAAACTTAAGATTGTTTTAAAATTTTTCATGATAACATGGCTTGGTATGGGTTTGTCTTCATTTATTGTGCTTGGCACTTGGTAACTCTTTCAGTTTGGAAATTCATATCCTTTAATTACTTGATTTATTAATTACTTGATTTATTCTCCTCTAGCTTCTTTTAATTATTTGATTTATTCTCCTCTAGCTTCCCTTCCTGAAATGTCTGTCTGCTTTGGATATTTCTTACTTTTCTCTCTTTTCTTCATCCTTTTGCCTTATTTTTGGAGGATTTATTTAGCTTAATTTTCCATTCCTTCTATTGTGTTTTTAATTTCTGCTGTCATTTTTAAGTACCCATTCTTATGATCATTTTCCTTTTTAATGTTACTCTATTCCTGTTTTGTGGATGCAGTATCTTTTTTTGTGGATATTAATTTTTTTTGAGTTTTTTATATCCCTTTATAGGTGCTGTATTTTATGTTTGTTGGGTTTGGTTTCTGTCTGCATTTTATAGCTAAATCTTAGTAGCCTGATCCTTGGATAATTTGCTCATGCTTAGGAATGCAGCACCAAAAAACTGTTGGGAAATTGTGAACTTATTTACTGAGGGTTTCCCTGTAGGGTTATCTGGCTGTCATTATTTCATGATGAACTTCTGATGTCAGACTCTAGATCTTTTGTTTTGATCTGGTAGGGCATTCAGAGAAAAATCTTCAGCCTCCTTCCTGTAAGGTATAAGTCCAGTAGGCAGGTTTTGCGAAGATGTCTAGGCAGAGATCTTAACACTTGGAACATAGACTTTCTCTTAAAGTCCCTGTTTTCAGAATGGCAACCCTGCTTTCAACTGCACTGGGTGTAGATTAACCCTGTTTTCCTCAGCCAGAGTGGGGCACAGCAGCCTGGATGGCATAGTAGGGGCGGGGATTTCGAGGGACTTTGAGTGATTCCTCCTTAGTTAGCTCAGTCTAAGGTACCAGACACAGCACTTCCTGAGCCTTTCAGGACTTCTGTGGTGTGAACTGGGCTACTTCTTGGCTTTTCCCACTGTTGGATCCGGATTAGTTTTTAGGGGTCTCCTTATGACTTGTTTCTCTTCTTTCTAGCCTTTCCAGTTTTGTTACTGTTAAATTTCTTCCCTTCTCCTTCACCTTGTGAATTATGCCTAGGGAGAAAAATTCTCTTTATTATTATTTTACCTGGGTTTTGAGAGGGTGTGGAGATAAATATATATGTTCTCTCTGCAGAACCCTAGGTCTTTGAGTAATGCTGTTATCTCTGCTCCCCTGAAACATGGGAATAACCTGTCTTTTCACTTAAAATGTATTTATTGATCATTTATCGAGTACTTACTATGTGCCAGATTCTGTACTGGTCATTTGGTTTTTAGACACTAAAAAAAAGTAATTCCTGGCCTGGAGTGGTTGAGGATCTAGCTGGGAAGAAAAATAAGTGCACAGACAAAGAGGCAAGTGATACAAGTGTGTGGAAGGGACTCAGAGCAGGCGAGGCTCCCTGGGGAAGCGTGCAGGCCCTGCCGCTGCACCCTCACTGCTCTTGTTCTCCCTTTGCATCGTCCGTGCTTCCCCATTTTGCACTGTAGCTTCTGCTGACCCCTCAGCCTAGACTCAAGGCCCTCGAGTGTTTCTCTTGTCTTTTTGGTAGTGAAATTGTGTCCGTCTAAAGTTGTGTCTCAAGTCCTCTATCTTCAGAGAGGAGAGTGAGGTGGTCCTTTCTGCAAAAAGTGTTCCCTCAAGCCCACAGCCTTCCCACTGTGCTTTATCTTTTCTTCTCATATGACACGTCTGACTTCGCCCGTGTAAGTCACTTACCTGCTTGCCTCACCTCCTTTTCTGGCCTGTAAACTCCCTGAGAGTAGTGTCTTTATCGGATTCATTTATATCATCTCAAAGGGACTGGCATAGTGGTGCATAAATGTGTTCAAGGTGATAGGCCTTTGCTGTGTCCCTTCAAATTGAAGTAAGATTTCTCCAAACTCAAAAGAAAAAAAATTTTTAACAGTCTTCAGGGACAGCATTTGATTTCATGCGTGAGTATCAAAATGTGATTGTAGAGCACAGCACACTAGCAGCAGGGGACAGACTTTATTGCACTCTTGGTGAGAACTGCCGTGTTTGTGGCAGCTTTCCCACGGTGCTATTAAGCCAATAATGTTGGCTGGTTCGCACTGATACAGTGACAGGTAGTAAGCAGAGGTCCTGCAAAATGATGCCAGATAACAGCATTTCAAGGTCAAAGTCTTCGAAAGATTTTATCTTCCGAGAGGATGAAGAACAGTAAAATTATTCCTGCTCCAAATGGCTCTGTAAATTTAAGCGTTTTGTAGCATATCCTGTGGATAAGCACATGGTTTTCAGGCCCTGATGATAAACTGCTTCAAAATGCGAGTTTTATTTAAAAATTGCCATTTAAACCACCCAAGGGCCAGGATGCAAAGGAACCCTGGGTATAGTGCAGTGACTTGCTCACAATGAAATGCTGGTATTTATTGGTCCCTTGATAGGTGGTAGGAGATAAAATCATTTGGTCCACGTGCAGAAGATGTGGTTTAGACAGATGTAGGGAAATTGGGTTGTGGTTTAGTTTTATTTTTCTTTCTTTCTTTTTTTAATATAATGGCTTTTATTTGTTTATTTATTTTTTCCATTATAACTGGTTTACAGTATTTTTCTTTCTTGAATCCAGGCAATGGTTGTTTTCTTTTTCATATTAAGAGGGAAGCAGAGTGTGATTTCTCATATAACCTGGCTGATGGCACTGAAGCTTCTGGCACTGATGTTCAGATTTTGCTTTTCTTTTTTCTTTCTTTTTTTTAGGGTCACACCCGTGGCATATGGAGGTACCTAGGCTGGGGGTGGAATTGGAGCTGTAGCTTCTGGCCTACGCCATAGCCACAGCCACAGCAACTGGACCCAAGCTATGTCTGCGACCTACACCACACCTCATGGCAATGCCAGATCCTTAACCCACTGAGCAAGGCCAGAGATTGAACCTGAATCCTCATGGATACTAGTCGAGTTTGTTATTGCTGAGGCACGACGGGGACTCCTTTTTTTCTCTTTAGTGTCAAGGAGGGCCAGCTGTTTTAGATGTCTCTCTTGCTTCATCCAAGTTATCCATAGATGTTGCAAGGAGAAAGGTTTTGGTTTTGGCTGTATTTCTAGTGTTTAATGCTTCCTCAAACTCGAGAGAGATTTAAATGTGTGCCTGGCCAGTCAAATTGGGTTTTGACCTTGGAGCTATGCTTTGGAAACTTGAGTTAAAGCCTAAGAAGCAGCTTTTTTTAAAAAAAAAATCTTTGTCCTTGGCCGACCCTTGGTCTGATCATTCTGTCATTATCATTATCATTCTGTGAAGCTGGGATACTGCTCAAGGCCCAGGGTGGTGAGGAGGTGGATCTTCTTCTTTTTTTTTTTTTTTTTTTTTTTTTTTTTGGTCTTTTATTATCATTCTGTGAAGCTGGGATACTGCTCAAGGCCCAGGGTGGTGAGGAGGTGGATCTTCTTCTTTTTTTTTTTTTTTTTTTTTTTTTTTTTGGTCTTTTTAGGGCTGCACCTGTGGCATATGGAGGTTCCCAGGCTAGGGGTTGAATCAGAGCTGTAGCTTCCAGCCTACACCACAGCAATGCCAGATCTGAGCTGCGTCTGTGACCTGCACTACAGCTTAAGGCAATGCTGGATCCTTGACCCACTGAACGAGGCAAGGGATTAAACCCATGTCCTCATGGATACTAGTTGGTTTCAGTTCCCACCACGGGAACTCCCAAGATGGATCTTCTTGAAGGCCTTTGTCTTTGGGGTTGCTCAGGTGGCTCTCCTAGTGAGGAAGGTTTAGTCTTTAGGCATCCCATTCCTAGGATCCAGTTGTTTGAGGGCCCTCTCTGGCCCCACCAAGCGTACAAGGTGTCGTGCTTCCATTCAGCGTATTCTTTATTTTCTGTTTTCAGGGACTTCCTGTGTCTCTGGATGCTCTGCTAGGTTATAACTCGGCTTGGACTGGGTCCTGTGTAGTGTCTGTGCTGTGCATACAGTAGATGTGAAGCAAACTTCATGCCTGGCACAGCAGAGGGCAGCAGTGGCAAGTTGTGGGTCTCTTCGTCACATCTTCTTTCTCGATTCCATGCCCATCCTTGCTGTCAACACCTCATCTTTAGCTTCCTCCACAGCACGCAAGGCTCTTTTAACATTTTATATAGCTTTACATTCTGCATTTTTGGCAGTGCTTTTAGCTTTTTTTCTTTTTAGGAAGGTGCTGAATGAAACCAGAGTATTTGATTTAAAAGCCTTATGTGCACACTGAGATATATGGAATGATTGGCCAGTGGGCACCTGCTCTGTGGCAGAGGGAACTCTACCCAGTATTTCTTGATGATCTATGTGGGAAGAGAATCTGAAAGAGAATGGATGTGTGTACATGTATAACTAGATCTCATTGTGGTACAACAGAGAAGATCACAGCATTGTAAATCAGCTATACTTCAATAAAACTTTAAAAAATGAAAGAAGACGTTAGGCATAATTAAACATAATTCCTTAGATGAAGTGAGTAATGTGTGTGGTATTTAATCCGGGTAGATTTCTAGAGATGTGAGTTGATATTAAAACAAACTTCAGATTTTTTTGTTTGTTTTGTAATTTGAAGCTTTGGGATGTGAAGTCAGCAAATGAGAGGAAAAGCATTAATGTGAAGCAGTTCTTCCTAAATTCAGAGGAGTCTCAAGAGGATATGGAAGTGATGGTGAAATGCTGTTCGTGGTCAGCTGACGGTGCCAGCTTAGTGGTGGCAGCAAAAAATAAAGTCCTGGTAAGTACCAGTGCTTTAGAAGGCCAAGTTAAGTCTGTTCTAAAGGCAGTGGAAACAGCTGTTGATTTTTGCGTTTTATTGGTATAACGTATAGCTGAATGGTTTTGGGCAGACACCCTGACTCCTCATCGTTCTCAGAACTGTGCTTCAGGGGGTGTCCTTGGGCCTTGTGAGAAAAGGTCTCCCTGGTCACGCGGGTTTGGGGAATGCTGTGTGTTACTCTCCCTGTTAAAGGTACTGCAGTGTGTGCTGACGTGTTTAAGCCTCCGGAAGTCCCGAGATAAAGAAAACAACTGGTATTTCTCAGACTTACCTAGAACATGATGGAATGTTCTCTGCATCACTGTTTCCCCCCCGCCCCAGGAATTTGGGATACATTGGTTTAGGTGATTTTCAAAGTCCTTTCTTACCCCTAAAATGTTATGATACGGTGACTGGTAGAAATGCTTATCAGTAACTGAAGTAGACTGTGTAATTTCTGTGAAATAAGTAAGATACACAAAAGAAGGTAAATGACAAGGAAATGCCTTCCTCTTTTTTTCAATTCTAATACTAGTTGACATTCGTAGTGGTCACACATGTAATTTCAACACTGAACAGTTTCAGTGTTCTCACATGTAATTTCTTTTGATGTAAATATCCAAGGGACGCAGCAGATTGCAGTAGCCTGGGATCGTAATGAGGCAGCTGAGGTTCAAAGCAGCCAAACAATGTGTCCAAAGCTACACAGTGATTCAGAGAACCATGTTTTCTGATTTATGACCTGGTGCCAGTCCATTCTAATGGTGATTTGAAAGACTTGAGTAAGAGATGTTACAGGTTTATTTTCAGCTTTACTGAGGTATAATTGACAAAACTGTAAAATACGTAGAGTGTATGATGTGATTTCATACATACATATATTGGGAACGGATTCCTCCCATCGAGCTAATTAATATGTGTATCAGCTCACATATCTGCCTTTTTTTTCTTTTCCTTTGTTCTTTTATCTGGGGTGTATGTGAAAATGTTAAGTTCTGTCTTAGCAATTTCAATTACACAATGTAGTGTTTTCTTTATTTCTTTTTTTTTTGTCTTTTTGCCATTTTCTTGGGCTGATCCCACAGCATATGGAGGTTCCTAGGCTAGGGGTCGAATCGGAGCTGTAGCCACCAGCCTACGCCAGAGCCACAGCAACGCAGGACCCGAGCTGCGTCTGCGACCTACACCACAGCTCATGGCAACGCCGGATCCTTAACCCACTGAGTAAGGCCAGGGATGGAACCCGCAACCTCATGGTTCCTAGTCGGATTCGTTTACCACTGTGCCACGACAGGAACTCCCACAATGTAGTGTTTTCAACTATAGCCACCATGTTATACATTAGATCCTCAGACCTTGTTTATCTTACAACTAAGTTTGTATCCTCTTACCAACCTCTCCCTGTTTCCCCCACCCAAGATATTACAGCTTTAAAAACACAGTTGAAATATACATATAGTTGTATAAAAACTGAGGCCATTTGTATTATTATTATTTACATTATTATTATTGGATCTTGGTTGCTTATAAGTTTTTAATCCCTTTAGCAGGATACTAAAGAAAAATAAGTGTCCAAGATTTTGGGGTTCTGTCGTGGCTCAGAGATAACGAACCTGACTAGTATCCATGCGATCTGTGGGTTCGATCCCTGGCCTCACTCAGTGGGTTAAGAATCCAGTGTTGCCGTGAGCTGTGGTGTAGGTCGCAGATGTAACTTGGATCTGGTGTTGCTGTGGCTGTGGTGTAGGCTGGCATCTGCAGCTCTGATTCGATTTCTTGCCTGAGAATTTCCACATGTCGTGGGTGCAGTCCTAACACACAAAAAAAAACAAAAGAAAAATATCTCCTTTTATCTTAAGTTTGTTAAAGTCTGTAAAAATAGAAAGCAACCACTGGAGTTCCCTAGTCACCTAGCAGTTAAGGATCTGGTGTTGTCACTGTTATGGCTCGGGTCACTACTGTGGCTTGGGTTTGATCCCTGGCCTGGGAACTTTCACGTGCTGAGGGTGAGCCCCCCCTGCCCCCCCAAGGAAAGCAACCACTGCATTTACAAGATTTGAAGATTTGTAAAATCTGCCATTTTAACCATTTTGAAATATACAATTCAGTGGCCTTAATTACATTCACAATGTTGTGCAACTATTGCCAGTTTTCTAAAACGTTTTCATCATCCCAAATAGGAACACTGTAACTGGTAATTAGTAGTAAGTCCCTATTCCCCTCTGTCCTCAGTCCCTGGTAGCCTCTAACCTAAACTATGAATTTGCCTTTTCTAGATATTTCATGGAAGTGGAATCATACAATATTGATCCTTCTGTGTCTGGCTCATTTCATCTAGCATAATATTTTCAAGGTTCATCCCTGTCATAGCATGTACCAGAACTTCATTTCTTTTTATGGCTGAATAATAATCTTACAGCCCATCTAGATTAATGGTATAGTAATACGATTAGTAAAATCTGATGTATACCATATTTTGTTTATCCATTTATCTGTCGTTGGGTTTTCACCTTTTGGCAATTGTAAATAATGCCAAAGATCACTGGGGTACAAGTGTCTGAGCCCCTGCTTTCACTTCTTTTGTGTATATTCCTAGGAGTGGAATTTCTGGGTCATGTGGAAATTTTATATTGGACTTTTTGAGAAAGAACACACTTTTCCATAGTGGCTGTAACATTTTCTATACCCGCTAGCAGCTATACAAGGATTCCAATTTCTTTACATCCTTGCCAACACTTTTTTCTGTTTTAAAAAAATTATAACTGTTGTATTAGGTGTGAAGTCACATCTCGTTGTGGTTTGGTTTGTATTCCTCTATTGACTAATGGTGTTAAGCAAGATTTGAACATTTGAAAATATCTGTTCTAGTGAGAGAGGAAAATGATTTAATATTGTGTGAAGTGCTTTCTGTTCAAAAAATCTGTAGGCCGGCTCTTTATGTTAGCATGCTAAAATAAAGCTCCCTTAAGAGCATCCTTAACCACTGTAGATTCCAGTTTCTTAACTCTTCGGTCTCTCTATTCTTTTCCTCCATTTCTTTCCAACTCTTGTGTGTTAGCCATCCACTCGTGTTGTTAGGTCTTTTCCTTTTGCTACCCAATAATTGGGACAGCTGCCTGTTCCATACTTGCCAAGTTTCCTACCATTCTCAGCTCTAATTTTTAAGAACGACTTGTCCTGGGAAGCATTTTAAGTATGATTTGCTGTCCTTTATTGTTGGCCCCTGATGCAGTGCTGCTTACCATCTGTGTGTGCTCTCAGGGCTCTGCATTCCCAAAACATTTTCATGGCTCCCACTGGAAACTTTTTTTTTTTTTTTTCCTTCCTGAACACTGTGCCTTGGTCTTAAATCTATCTCCTGTATATTGATATGAACATTTTTATCATTTGGCAAAAACTGTGGAGGAGTATGTTCAGTATTTAAAAATCTTTCAAAATGAAATGAAGTTTGAATTACTCAAAAATGGCTTTTTTTGGTTCAAAAAGGGGGAAATGGTTGATGATAATGAAGTAATTTGGTAGCTCTGAAGAAGAATAGAAGTGATTGAACTAATTTCATTTTAACAAGCCTCTGCTATATATTATTTTGATCATCTTTGCTTATGAGTATGCATTTTCTCTTTTGACTAAACAAGCATTAGGGAGAACTGTTCTGAATATAATTTTTTCCATTATAGTTGGTTTACAGTGTTCTGTCAATTTTCTACTGTACAGCAAAGTGACCCAGTCACATATACACACACACACACATTGTTTTTCTCACATTATCCTCCATCATGTTCTGTCACAAGTGTGACTAGATATGGTTCCCTGTGCTATACAGCAGGATCTCACTGCTTATCCAATTCAGATGCAATAGTTTGTGTCTGTTAACCCCAAGCTCCCAGTCCATCCCACTCCCTCCCACTCGCCCTTGGCAACCACAAGTCTGTTCTCCAAGTCCATGATTGTATATACATTTGTATGCACAAAGGTTTTTATTTCTCTCTAGGCCAGCTTGAGAGATCATCTGTGATAAGTTTTCCTTTATAGAAAACATGTTTCAAGATGAGCAGTGTTTAAAAAGTATGTTAATTTATATATTTTTGTATTTAATAATTATGCCAGTTATCAGTAATGGTAGTTTTTTTTTTTTTCTTAAGACATACTTTATGTTTGAAATGGGAAGGTGTTCTTTTAGAAATCAATTTAGATTCATTTGGATAGAGCTTATCTTTTAAAATATTGTGCTTTTATAGCTATCTCTCCGTTTTATGTTTCAGCTTTTTAACATTCATACAGGTGGCCTGTTGGCAGAAATCCACACAGGCCATCACAGCACCATCCAGTACTGTGACTTCTCCCCCAGTAACCATTTGGCAGTAGTGGCTTTGTCCCAGTACTGTGTGGAGGTGAGTAGTTGAATTTGCTCTGTGAACTCTGGGTCTCCAGAGGGACAAAGATGACCAAGAATGGGTTGCTTAGATCGCTGATTGCTGAAGCTGTTCGTGTGAGAAATGATAGAGTGTTTTCTTCATGGCACAGTGACCTGTAGCTTTAAGACATTGAGCCACATTGACAGCTTTTTTGTTTGTTTGTTTGTTTGGCTGTGCCCATTTCATGTAGAAGTTCCCGGGCCAGGGATCGAACTGGCACTGCAGTTGCAACCTGCTCCACAGCTGGAGTTATGCTGGATTCTTAAACTGCTGCGCCACAAGGGAATATCCAAAGCTGTTTTTTCGTTTTGACAGCTTTAATACTTTAGCAGTGATTGAAAACTTGGTTGGATGGTATGACAGAGAATGACAGTATCCTTCCCCAAGCATTTATTGAATAGTCAGTATGTGCCAGGGTCTGGGGAAACAATAGAATGACCACTGGTTTCCTAGGCAGAAACATGGCATCTTTTAAATATTAGGCATAGACTCTTCTGTAAAAGAAATGATGAGAAATGAGTCCAGTGCAGATTTCTTAGATCACTGAGAAGAGTAAGTTGAATTTGGAATTGGTTAACCTAGGATTTTCATTGCTAAGCACTAACAAAGTGATTTCTTGTTTTTAATTCTGCCCTTAACCTGATAGATTTTATATTGTGTCTGTACCTAGAATTCTACCCAGTGAATTGCTGTGTTAATTTTTCCAAAGGCAGTGAATTCCCTGATATTTTCCCCAGAGGTGGATTAGTGTTTCCAGGCTTTGTTACTACTCACTCCTGAGTAGGGAGTCTTACCACCAAGTAACTGAAGCCACTTGCGATCATAATCCAAGGAGATGGGGACGGGCCTTTATTTGGAAAAGAGGGAAATTCATTTGGCTCCCAGGCTCCCTTGAAAGGAAGCTTGACTACAGCAAGCACTTCTTCACTGTTCTGTGCTGCGTCTTCCATTTCCAGCCAGTTTGCCAACCTTGCCCTATGTGTGAAGGTGTGGTTGGAGGGTGGCTGAGCTGTAGCCCTTCAGTGTGGAGGTGCAGGTAAGACCAGGGTGAGTGGATGAGCTCTGTAAGCTCCTTCTAAATCTGAGTACAGAGGTGTGGGCAACACCGAAGAACTTCCCTGCTGAGAATCCTCCCGCCGGGACCAGGGGCAGTGAGTGTGAGCAAGCTCCAGTCCTGTTCGCAACCAGGGGAGAAGTCTGTGCTCCGGGCAGTGCTGTCTTCAGCAGAGGCCTTGAATGGAAAGATTCAGAGCTACCAGGAGATCTTGCACTTTACCCATAGGTGGGGTTGGAAATTTCCCCTTCTTGGATCGTGCCTGGATTTTAGGAGAAGAGAAGGAGCAGTCCTTCTTTCGGCCTTTCCTGTCATTTCTAAAATCCTTGTCCTCTGCTATTCTTAAAAATACACTGGGAGTTCCCATTGTGGCTCGGTGGAAACGAATCCAACCAGTATCCATGAGGATGTGAGTTCGATCCCTGGCCATGCTCAGTGGGTCAGGGGTCCAGTGTTGCTGTGAGCTTCAGTGTAGATTGCAGATGCAGCTTGGATCCCACCTTGCTGTGGCTGTGGTGTAGGCTGGCAGCTGTAGCTCTGATTTGACCCCTAGCCTAGGAACTTCCATAGGCCTTAGGTGTGGCCCTAAAAAGCAAAAAAAAAAAAAAAAAAAAAAAGTAAAGAAAAAATATGGCAAACGTTGTCTCTCTTCTTGATATGTAGGGACTTGGTTTTGGAGATTCTGAGTGACAAGGAAATGATGGGAGAGAGCAAGGAGGGGAGGGAAGGAAGGACTTTCAAGGGAGATTTTTCACTTGTGGAAGCACTTTCATTTCTGGCCTTAGCTCTGTATGTCCCAGCTTGGACTCTAGAGATAATGCAGAGAAAATTTTGCGTAACTCATTTGTAACCATAGAACTCGCTGATTGAACCACTGGGCATGTGATGAAGTACTTGTTTTGTCCATGTTAGTTCTGAAATCATAAAGTAGGTCTGTAATTTAGAGTGTAATGAGAGGAACTCAGGCACATATGGTACTTCATTAGGCTGCAATATATTTGAGTGATTTGCTGCAGAGCTCAGGACAAAATACAGCCGGGCTGGTGACAGACATTGACACTTTGTAATAAGCATGAATAACAGGAGAAGCGTAGACATGTACAGTTAGCATATTCATTTATTTTGAAGTTTTATAATAATTTGAAATAAGGATTAGATGACTGGAAAATAGTTGGAATATGAAAGCTACTTATGTTCATCTTTTTATTTTTTATATTTTTAAAAACAAGCATAATCAACGAATGAAAAACTGACTTAGAAGGACACGAAAGCACAGAAGTGACTGCTTTTGACAGGAATCACTTCTCTAAAGTACATTATTCTCAATCCTCGCATGCTTCCTTAAGATGAAGGCCCCACGAATTCATTCCAGGGTCCCTGCCCCAGGGGTTGCATAGCTGCCTCAGCATGAAGGGGTGCTGTGAAGGCTATGGAGCCTGGAAAGATTGTGGCTGCTACCAAAGGATTGCCCTGTAGGGAGCTGAAGGTAGCTACAGGAGAGGAGTTCTGCCTGCAAATAAAGCGAGCTGCTTCTCCTCAAAAAAGAAAAAAAAAAAAAAAAAAAGAAAAAAAAAAACACCCCACCTCATTAGATAGATAGGCATTCCTGCTGTGGTGCAGTAGGTTAATGACCTGGCTTGTCTCTGTGGAGGTGCTTGTTGATCCCCAGCTCGCACAGTGGGTAGGGATCGGCGTTGTTGGAGCTGTGGTGTAGGTTGCAGCTCTGGCTCAGATTTGCTTCCTGGCCTGCAAACTTCCATATGCTGAGGGGAGCAGCCAGAAAAACAAAAACAAAAACAAAACGTTTATGTGATTCCAGATCAGAGCTTTATGGTAAGTTGTATTCAGGGAAGTCTGACTTTTATCCTTATTCCTTTCCTTCCACTCTCCCTCCTCCCACCTCCTTTTAGGGCCATGCCTGTGACCTGGACGTTCCCAGGCTAGGTGTCAAATCAGAGCTGCAACAACACTGGATCAGAGGCTCGTCTGTGACCTGACAGTTCACGTCAACACCGGATCCTTAACCCACTGAGCAAGGCCAGGAATTGAACCCACATCCTCATGGATACTAGTTGTGATCGTTACTGCTGAGCCACGATGGGAACTCCCCCCCCTTCTGTTTTAACGCTCTGTCTCTTTTTGCATATATGAGCAGATGTCTACTCATGTAGTATATATCCATACATATCCAGCTATATATATCACATCTGTATCCATCTCTGTATTCACGTGTTTATTTTTCATCTCATTTAGTATAGTTTGCATATAATAGTATATATATTATATATTCTGCAGAAATGTACATACTCTTCTTTGCATTTTTATGTACATACAACATATCCCAGAGACTTGTCATGATCAGGGTGTGTGTGGTGTGTTTTTCCTTACTTTTGATAGCTATATGTTATCCCATTCTGTGATGAATGAAGTTTTATTCGGTCAGTTCCCTATTGATGGTCTTTTGGGTTGTTTCTAGTTTTTAGGTGTTAAAAATAATGATGCAGTTAATGATCCACAGAAGTTATTTTGTATTTTTGGTAGTGTTTTGTTTTTTGGCTGTACTCATAGAAGTGGAATTACTGTATTATTTTGCTTTTTTGCTACTCTTGATGTATTCAAAATGCTTATGAATGTGACTTCCTCCTTGCTGTGTTTATTCTGTAGTTGTGGAATATGGATTCATGTTTAAAAGTAGCTGACTGCAGAGGACATTTAAGTTGGGTTCATTGTGCAATGTTTTCTCCTGATGGATCATCGTTTTTGACATCTTCTGATGACGAGACAATCAGGGTGAGAAATACTGAGATTTTCTTTTTACTGGTTAATGATAGTAATCTAAATCCCCTACAAATGAAGAAATCGCTGGGCAGTACTGGGGGAAGTAAATCAGGAAACTGCTGGATTCATATTCGTCCTTGAAAAGTGCCGGTATGTGGACTGTAGAGATCTCATTCATTCAGTACCTGTTCAGTGAGTGTTACTGTGGGGGACGTGCTGGAGAAATCCAGTGATCAGTGTCTTTTGGTTAATTTAAATAGATTGCATTTGATTCCTCAGAGTAACTTCTGACTCTTTCCTTTACCTTGAATTCTCACACCCAATTACTTGCCAGTTCTAATGGATTCTTCCTTTCCATTCTCTATCATTTATTTCTACTTTTCCATTTCAAGTTGAGGTGCTCATTACCTGTTGCCCTTCTTGTATTAGTCTCTGCTGCAAGTCTTTTCTTTCTCGATTTTCTGCCTGCTGCTTCCAAGATACTTTCCTCATGTCCAATACAGTCCTGTCATTTTTGTTCGAAAACAAATAGTGGCTTCCTTATCTACCGAAGTAAATGAGTACTGCACAGTCTACCATTGAACTTCTCCACGGTGTGGCCTGTTTCCTTCCAGTCTTTCTTGTGTGTGATGTGTACAGATGAGCTGCACTGGACGGCTCACATTTCCCCAAACACGCTATAGTTCCCTGCTTCTGTAATTTTGCTTGTGGGTTATGTTTGGAATACCCCTGCCTCTCGGTAGCTCTCCTTGTTGAGATCCTAAGGATCCTACAGGTCCCCCTCAAGCTTTGGGAGAAGCCTTTCCTAGTATCCCATTTGGGGAAACGTCTGTCTCCTTTAGTTCGTATATCCCGTGTCGTTTTCTCACGGTACTTGTCATGTTTTCACTCCTCGCCTCTAATGCTTTATGGCCCCTCCTACTTGTTCAGACATCTTAAATTATAAGCTCTTTGAGGCTGGAGACCCTGGTTTGTCCCTGTAGCATCTAATACAGTGTTTTGTACGAATTAAAGCTAAAATTCGTTCAGTATTTACCGTATGCCAGACCTTGGACAAAGTACTGTATTTGTGTTAATTTGCTAATTCTCACAGCAGTTCCTTTTGCAGCTGAGGAAACAGGCACAGAAAGGGTGAGTCAGTGCTATTTAAAGTGCCAGTCTCCATAGGCCAGAATAAACCAGTGCACTGCTTCCTTCATCAAGGAAGTCTTGTTTAGAAAAAATCAGCTGCATCATAAGCAATCTGTTAATAGTGTGTTTAGTGAGTGTAGTGATACAGTTGAGTAGCACTGGGTTAAGTAACCTGCCCAAAGTCACAGCTTTCAGTAGAGCTAGAATTCATACTAAGGCATTTTGGTTTTAGCAGTCAGTCATTACTCTTAATAAATATTCTTCTTACTATATGGCATGTAATATATATTTATTGCTGGATTATCTAACTGAAATTTTCTAGCAGTATAGGCATTGGCGTGTAAAGAATGGCTGTGTCTTGTTCTAAGACTAAGACATGTCTGCATTATTTTAGATGAAACAGTTATCTTACTTTAGTTTTTGTATTTTCTTAATCAGCTCTGGGAGACAAAGAAAGTGTGTAAGAACTCTGCGATAGTGTTAAAACAAGAAATAGATGTTGTGTTTCAAGAAAATGAAGTGATGGTTCTTGCAGTTGACAACATAAGACGTCTGCAAGTGAGTATTCTTTCTTTCTTTCTTTCTTTCGGGCCGCACCCGTGGCATATGGAGGTTCCCAGGCTAGGGGTTGAATTGGAGCTGTAGCTGCTGGTCTACACCACAGCTCATGGCAATACTGGATCCTTAATCTGCTGAGCAGGGCCAAGGATCAAACCTGCATCCTTATGGATGTTAGATTTGTTTCCACTGAGCCACGATGGGAACTCCAAGTACTTTTTTTAGAAAACAGTTGGAAAAATTGTTTTGATCTCTCAATTCACAATTTTTCTTGTTTGTTTTTGGACTTGATCAGGCATAATTGTCTAATATCTAGCAGATGCCCAGTGGGTATCAGTTGAATAAATACGTGGGTCTTGAGCTGAGGCTCAGATATGCTCAGTATTTGGAATTTAGCAAGTTGATGCCTTGCTTCACCTCCGTCCTCTCCTGTTGATAATTGAAAGACAGGGAGCGAGAATGTGTGAGAGAATGAGATGAGATAGTGAAGTGCAACTGGAGTGGAGAGAGAAACAGAAAAGAGAGGGGGAGACATAGAGGACGCATGCAGGTGGAAGGTATGAGGGGTAGCAAGAGCTTGAGACGGACTGACAAGGGAGGACAGCTTAACAAATTCTAAGGCTGCAGAGCTCAGCTTGATGTCTTAGAGGAAACAGTGACTGTTCACTCAGGAGACCCAGGTACAAGTTCATGCTTTATCGTAGCTCGTTCTGTGATGTTGAGTAAATTGCATCACATCTCTGAGCCTCACTTTCTTCACCTTTAAGGTCCTTTTCATCTTCAAAAATCTCTAAGCTGGTTTATAAGGTCAAAGTGGAGTCCAGGTTCAGGAGAGAGAGAGCTGAGAGTAAACTGTCTCTGGTGTGTGGTAATTTCTCCTTTGCTGTAGGGGTCAGAGTCAAGGTGTGAGACACCTCTAAATATGGCTTGGTCTGTATTTTACTAGTTTTACTGTTGTCCTTAATGTGTTGATAAGGAGCTTCTAATGCCCTGTAGTTCTGGGACAAATGAGGATGTGGAATGAAATGTGGTTTTTCTCGTTATTGATCTTCAGGAGACTGAGTCTTCCACTTAGGATATTTTCTTTCTTTCTTTTTTTTTTTTTTCTCCTTCGGTCATTTTGCCTTTTCTAGGGCCGCACCCATGGCATATGGAGGTTCTCAGGTTAGGGGTCAAATTGGAGCTGTAGTCGCCAGCTTATGCCAGAGCCACAGCAATGCGGGATCCGAGCCTCGTCTGCAACCTACACCACAGCTCACGGCAATGCGGGATCCTTAACCCTCTGACCACGGCCAGGGATCGAACCCGCAACCTCATGGTTCCTAATCGGATTCGTTAACCACTGAGCCACTACGGGAACTCCCCACTTAGGATATTTTCCACTGTGGTTTTCTTATATTACTTTTATTAAATTTGTGTAGTCTTTCTTTAACAATTGTCATAGCTCTGAGACTTAAAGTAGTCTGACTATAAAAGTATCATTTTATTCTTTGTCATTGATTGTGGGAGAGTTTAGACTTTTAGTCACTATAAAGATTTGAAAATAGAGTTTTGAGAGAAAGAAGATATTTTACCTTTTAGTAGTTCAGTCTTCATTTTGAATGTCTAAAAGATCAGAAAATGCTGGGTAAAATATTGTAAATAAAAAGCCACCTTGATTGATTGACTCTGTAATCTTTGTACTTGAAGTGAAGATGACTGCTTATTTCATAATGAAAAATAATTCAGGGCTTTTAGGTGGTGAGGCTTAGTTAGAGTTATCTGATAGTTGATTTAAGTTTGAGAAATATGTCACATGTTTTAGTTGAGTGATCAGGCTTTTTTTTTTTTTTTTTTTTGGTCTTTTTAGGGCCAAACCCGTGGCACATGAAAGTTCCCAGGTTAGGGGGGTTGAATCGGAGTTGTAGCTGCCAGCCTACACCACAGCCACAGCCACACAGGATCCGAGCTGCATCTGCAATCTGCACCACAGCTTGTGGCAACGCTGTATCCTTAATCCACTGAGTGAGGCCAGGGATCGAACCTGAGTCCTCATGGATACTAGTTGGGCTTGTTAAGCACTGAGCCTCGATGGGAACTCCCTCAGGCATTTTTATTAGTGGGATTTTGAAAAAAAAAATCATTAGCTTCGGTAAAGATGATGAAACTCGGTACTCCTAGATTACATGTCACAAGTCCAGCCACCCAAATTGAGTTCTTCTCTAGTGCTGCCTTTCCCAAAAGAAAAAGAGGGGGAAAAAATCTTAACTTACACTGTTTTGTGAGTGATTTGGAGGATGTAGAACCTGTTTTAATTTGAATTTGTCTTTTTATGTAATGTCTGTCTGGGTCCTGTTTCACCAACCCCTTGACAACTATCAGAGAAGTGTATTTTAACAAACGATAGATCTGCTAAAAAGAGCTTTGTGAAGAAATAGGAAGCAGGGTGTGGAACTGGCTGTGGGATTACAAATCAGACAGATGTGTCTCAGGCGGTAGGCACAGCAGCTGCTTTTTAAACCTTTTAAAGCTTGTTTTATTTTATGAAAATGTGTACGAACCACAAAAGTGAAAGGAAATAAAAGTATGATTTGCTAAATGCAGCTGCTGAGGACAGACTAGGGCTTTTTTTGTTCCCCTGGGAGCTCTTGTTGGTTATTTTCTATTTTAGTTTTTAGTCAAAGTCTCTGTTCTACAGAGCAAAAACTGCTCTTACAGTCAAATACCTGATTGTGCCTTATTTTTCATTAGGTCATTAATGGAAAAACAGGTCAGATTGATTATCTGACGGAAGCCCAAGTGAGTTGCTGCTGCTTAAGTCCACATCTTCAGTACCTTGCGTTTGGAAGCGATGATGGAGCCATTCAGGTATTCACTTCTCATCTGCAGTGGCCTTCTGTGCAGTTTAGTTTTTTTTTTTTTTTTTGTCTTTTTGCTAGTTCTTGGGCCGCTCCTGCGGCAGACATGTGGAGGTTCCCAGGCTAGGGGTCCATTCGGAGCTGTAGCCACTGGCCTACACCAGAGCCACAGCAACGCGGGATCCAAGCTGTGTCTGCAACCTACACCACAGCTCACGGCAAGGCCGGATCGTCAACCCACTGAGCAAGGGCAGGGACCGAACATGCAACCTTATGGTTCCTAGTCGGATTCATTAACCACTGCGCCACGATGGGAACTCTTGCAGTTTAGTTTTTATTTAAAATGAATTATAGGAGCTCCTGTTGTGGCTCAGCAGGTTAAGGACTTGACTAGTATCCATGAGGATGTGTGTTGGATCCTTGGCCTTGCTTAGTGGGTTAAGGATCCGGCATTGGCACAAGGTCGCAGATGTGGCTTGAATCTGGTGTTGCTATGGCTGTGGTGTAGACTAGCGGCTGCAGCTCTGATTTGACCTCTAGCCCGGGAACTTCCGTATGCCACAGGTGCGGCTGTAAAAAAAGAAAAAAAAAAAAAAAGGAATTATACACCCCCGGTGTTGTAGACTTATGTACTAAATAAGGCTTTCTAGGATATACTAGTCATTCCTCTGTTAGATTAAAAATAATCTCACAGTTCTGTTGGTTGTATATTTCTCAGATTGCCTTTATTACTCTTAAACTTATTCTCTACCCATTTGTCTTGCTGTTCTCTGAGTATATCAAACAGTCTCAGATACTTAGCTACCTATGCAAAGAGCATTTTTTTCCTATTAGAAAGTCAGCTGTTGAGGGGTCTAAGTTGCTTCCCTGTTGGTTCTGGCCAGTTTGATCAGTAATGTCAGTGCGGGTACCCTCTGTTCACCTTTTTCACCGGTCTTTGATGTCCTACTTCCGGTATGGAGAACAGACTTGTTGCCAAGTGGGAAGGGGAGGGGTTTGGGGTTAGTAGATGCAAACTATTGCATTTGGAGTGGATAAGCAATGAGATTGTGCTGTATAGCACAGAGAATGATATCTAGTCACTTGTGATGGAATAATGTGAAAAAAAGAATGTATATAAATGCACAACTGGGTCACTTTGCTGTACAGAAGTTGATAGGCCATTGTAAATCAACTATAATGAAAAAAAAATGAACTGATGGAAAAACTCCCCAAAACACCTGTTTACCATCTGAAAATCTTAGTTTACCAAACAAGACCAAATAAAATAAAATCAGGTTGTAAGGAGAAAAAGTATAATAAGAATCATTTTGTGAAAAAATGATTTCATCACAAGTGAAATTCATCATAAACGCACATTTTCTACAGCTACGTAGTACTTTTTCAAAGGACATTGGCTCCTTTTTTCACTTTTTCTCACCTGGGCTTTTTGGAATTACTTCTTAAAATTTGTTAGTTATGGCACCAGCCACATTTATTTTACTTTGGATTCATTGTCATAAGGAGTTCCCCAATATTCTCCAGCCCATGTTGTCCCGTAGAGAGGAGGCTCTCTTTTTCTCTCTATATATATATTTGGAGTTTTTATTTCTTCCAGTTTTATTGAGATGTAATCGACATACAGCACTGTGTAAGTTCAAGGTGTACAGCCTAATTTTTGACTTAAATCATGAAATGGTTATCACAAGTTTAGTGAACATCCTTCATCTCATATACCTAAAGAATCAAAGAGTAAAATAATGTTTTTCCTTTTGATGAGAACTCTTCGGATTTACCCTCTTAACAACTTTATTGTATAACCTAAGCACTCTTAATTATATTTATTATGTTGTATATTACATCCCTAGCATTTATTTAGTACACATTTACTTTTTTGGTGTGACTTTTTGACGTAGTCATTATTTTTGAGTTCTGTTCTACTTTCTCCGTCTCTGAATTTGGCATATTAATCTTTAGCCCTTTATGTCTCCTCAGTGCACTGCCTCCCGGCTGCTCCTATCTCCTTTTCCTTCACCTGTCTCCCTCCACATCCTTTATCTTTCCTTGTCTCTGTGGTGTTTTGTAAAAAGCTTAACTTCTCTCTTACCCAGAATTTTTTTCTTTCTTCCTTCTCATCCGTCTTAAATGTCATTTTTTTTATTGAGGCTGAACTCACACTGACACTTGCTTGATGAATGCTGTAGTGTTTTTTTGTTTGTTTATTTTTGGCTTTCTAGGACTGCACCTGAGGCACATGGAGGTTCCCAGGCTAGGGGTCGAATTGGAGCTGTAGCCGCTGGCCTACACTACAGCCCCAGAAATGCCAGAACCAAGCTGCGCCTGCCGCTTACACCACAGCTCATGGCAATGCTGGGTTCTTCACCCACTGAGCGAGGCCAGGGATTGAACCTGCGTCCTCATGGATGCTAATCAGATTGGTTTCTGCTGAGCCACGACGGGAACCCCTGAATTCTGTAGTAGAGAGAGTATTCAGAGGGACCACTGGTTGCTACTGCCATCTGGTCATTCCAGTGAGTGTTTTGTTTTAGGGGATGTATATGGGCACAGATGTGCATGTCTGTTTTTGTACCATTTATTTGTGTGTCTTTAGTTAAACCGAAAGCACTAAGAGATATAAACTCTGTACCCTTCTGTGGTCTAGTTTTGATTTAATATTTTTGGAGTGTGATGCCTGGATGTTGCTGAATTTCTTTTCATTAATTTTCTGTGGTTTTCTACTTTGAAGGTTTTAGAACTCCTAAACAACAGACTCTTCCAGTCCAGGACTAGGCACAAGAACACTGTACGGCATATCCAGTTCACTACTGATGGAAAGAATGTTATCTCAAGCTCTGATGATTCTGCAATTCAGGTGAGAGGGAGGTTAGTCTCTTAGCAAATGGAATGCTGACTCTAGTGAAGGAACACTTTGATATGTACTGAGACCTTTCTTTAAGATCACATTACTCTGGACTTCTGTATATATTATGTACATAGGCTTAAATGAAACCCATTCGTGTTTCATAGTTTTTTTTGAGGGCGAGGTCAGCAATTTGACTTAGACCCCTCTATTGGGAGGTTGTTTATTTGGATCAAGATTTCATTTGGATTCTCCCACCTGAATTGAAATACAATTCATTTAAATTTGTATCAATAAATATACTTTTTGCCATATTTATGTAATTTTATTTTCCTTTACAGTAGTAAAATCTGATTGAAATAATTTTATTCTTTCCTTTAAGAATAAGATGTTGATTATAAAATCTTGTGAAAAAAGAATAGTTTACTCTAATGAAGGGTTGTGGATATAGAGGCCTTAAAGCCTACTATGCTCATTTGAAAGAACTTAAAGTACTTTATTTATTTATTTACATTTATTTTTATCAAAGTTCTAGGGCACTTTTTTTTTTCCCTTTTCAATTTTGGCTGCCCCTTGGCATATGGAATTCCTGGGTCAGGGATCAGATCTGAGCCTCAGTCCTAACCTAAGCTGCAGCTGTGGCAGTGCTGGATCCTTAACCCACTGTGCCAGGGTGGGGATTGAACCTGCAACCCAGTGCTTTGTAGACTCTGCTGATCCTGCTGTGCCACAGTGGGAACTCCACTTTTCTTTCTTTCTTTCTTTCTTTTTTTTTTTAATGGCTGCACCCTCAGCATATGGAAGTTCCCAGGCTAGGGGTCGAATTAGAGCTGAAGCTACAGGCCTGTGCCACAGCCACAGCTGCACTGAATCTGAGCTGCATCTGTGACCTACCTCCCAGCTTGTGGCAATGTCTGATCCTTAACCCACTGAGTGAGACCATAGATCAAACCTGCATCCTCATGGTGATATGGGGTCCTTAACCTGCTGAGCCACAGTGGGAACTCCTAGTGCACATACTTTTAAAACTCAAATAGTATTGCAAGGCTCATTATAAAAAATAGACTTCCTCATTTCTCTTTCTGCTAAAGCACCACTTTATTTAATTTGATTTAATTAAATTTTTTTTTTTTTTGTCTTTTGTCTTTGTTGTTGTTGTTGCTATTTCTTGGGCCGCTCCTGCGGCATATGGAGGTTCCCAGGCTAGGGGTTGAATCGGAGCTGTAGCTACCGGCCTACGCCAGAGCCACAGCAACTCGGGATCCGAGCCACGTCTGCAACCTACACCACAGCTCACGGCAACGCCGGATCGTTAACCCACTGAGCAAGGGCAGGGACCGAACCCGAAACCTCATGGTTCCTAGTCAGATTCGTTAACCACTGCGCCACGACGGGAACTCCTCATTTAATTAATTTTATTTTATTTTATGGCTACACCTGTGGCATAGGAAAGTTTCCTGGGCCAGGAATTGAATATGAGCCACAGCTGCAGCAATGCCAGATCCTTTAACTGACTGCATTGGGCTGGAGTCAGATTCTTAACCTGCTATACCATGGCAGGACCTCTTAAAGCATTACTTTTCGCTTTTAGATATTTCTTTTGATATTTACCTTCATGCCTCCTTATTGCACCCTTGTTATGCTAATTCCTGAGTTTTAGGTTTGAGGATTTATCTACTGACTTCTTGCATTAAGATGAAAATTTAGCCCCCCCCTCCAGCCCCGTCCTACAGGCACGCACACCCTTTTGTTAATCCCCATCACCCAACACAGTCACAACAAAATTGTGTTTAGGTCATCAGTGCCAGCATTGGGACCAAATAGACTAAGTGTACTATGCATGCCTTTCCTCTTTAGTGCAGTTGAGGAAAATCCAGCCTCTAACTGGATATAGTTGGAAATTATTTTACCCTAAAACCTTGAGGACGTTCTATTTTTTCCAAGTTTCAAAGCTCATGTTGAGGAGTCTGAAGCCATTCTGATTCCTAATCTTCCTCTCTAGAAGCTTCTGGGATCTTCTCAGTGTCCCCAGAATTTTGACATTTTATGATGATGCGCCTTGGTGTGTTTGTTTTGTGCATTGTTTTGGACTTTCACTATCCCTTCTCAGTTTGGAAACTTAGTGTTTTTCAGTTTATAGAAGTTTTCTTGAATTATTTCTTTGATTTCCCCTCCCTCCCACATATGCTTCCTTTTTCTAACATCCGTTGTTCAGATAGGTACTGGATTTCCTAGACTGATCATCTAGTTTTCTTTTTCCACATTTCATCTTTTTTTTTTTTTTTTTTTTTTGGCTACACCTGTGACATGTGGAAGTTTCCAGTCCAGGAAACAAACTCGAGCCACAGCAGTGACCTGAGCGCCAGCATGACAGCGCTGGATCCTTAACCTGCAAGGCTACCAGGGAACTCCCGCATTTTCTGGGAATTTTCCTCAGCTTTATCTTCCAACCCTTTCAATGAGTTTTTCAATTTACCATTTTATTTTTAATGCTGGAGAGTCCTTTCTATTTATTTATTTATTTATTTTTGAGAGTGTGTGTTCTTGTTTCATAGATGAAATACCTTCTTTTACATCTCTGAGGATGGGTCGATATATAAATGTATAAATTATACATATAAAATATGCATTATACATACTTTTTCCCTCAAAATTTAATTTCCCTGCATTGTTGCTATTCCCTCCAAGTTTTCTGTTTGTTTTTGTTTTGGCTTCTCATTTTAAAGACCTTCCTCCGTGCTATGGTGATCATTCACTACCCAGAGAGGGACACCAGCAGGCTGATGGGGAGCTTTGTGTGTTGACCGAGACCTTCCCTGAAAGGGGATCAGGAGGGGGAAACTTGGTTGGTAGTGTATTTAGGTCTTTTGCTTGGTCTTGTCAGACTCCTAGGTCTTCTGCCTGGAAGTTATAAACCTGGCAGGTAGGTTATTAGAGCTAAGCGGGGGGAAGAGAATGGGGGTGGGGGCGGGTATGGTAGGGTCTCAGTGTTTAGTATGGAAACCTTCACTGACCCCCTCTTCTCAAATTTGCACTATTACCCTCAGTTGTGCTGGTGCCCTTTAATCCGGAGATTCCTCTTTCTGGTGTGTTTTAGGATCATTATTCTGCACTTTATTTTCTTTTTTCTCATAATAACTTTGGGATTTGGTGGGCTTCTTTTCTTTTTACACAAAGTTAGTTTTCCTGAACTCTTTTTTTTTTAAAATTAATTAATTAATTAATTTAAATTTTTTTTAGTCTTTTTGCCATTTCTTGGGCTGCTCCTGTGGCACATGGAGGTTCCCAGGCTAGGGGTCGAATTGGAGCTGTAGCTGCTGGCCTACACCAGAGCCACAGCAACTCGGGATCCGAGCCGGGTCTGCAACCTACACCACAGCTCATGGCAACGCTGGATCCTTAACCCACTGAGCCAGGGACCGAACCCGCAACCTCATGGTTCCTAGTCAGGTTCATTAACCACTGAGCCACGACCGGAACTCCTAGTTTTCCTGAACTCTTTAGAGGGGTAGGGAAGGACAGCATTTCTAGCTTCATAGTCCTGCAGTTCTTTCCTCTGTTGTTTTCATGAAGCGTTAAAAATCCGGCATTGTTCTGATGAGATGCCTGTGTTCTATCCCCTTCCCTCATTTTTATTTAGATCTGCCCTTCCCTTCCCTTCGCTGCCATCATCCTTGTTCTGCTCACTGTGGATTCTGTTCTGCTTAGTTTCTGCTCCTTGTAGGATTGTCCAGGGTATTTTTGAGTGTTCATAGGGCACAGATGGCTTTAGTCCATCCAGGCTGTACCATAGTCATCTTGCACTCAGTTTCTACTGCTATTCCCCGTTGGTCCCCTGCACTTCTCAGTGAATGTCACTTGACTTTTGTGGGATTCTCTTGTTTTTAGGTTGGTCAGACCCCTCATTCTTCCTTCTGCTCCTTCCCATAAGATGCTATTAGCATGCAGGACTTGAAGCTCTCAGTTTGTCCCCACTTACTTGTATCTTGTGGTTTGTGGGGATGCTTTGTCACTTTACATGATCTGGTCCGTGCATTTTTGGATTTGCTATTTTAGTTGCTTTGTCTGTGCTTAGTAGAGGCTTCAGGAAGATGCCACAGCACTGCCATCTTCCCAGAACTCCTAACACTTCTCTCTTTAGCCCCACCCTTATTGCCACTTCTGGATGTACTTAGTGACCTCAGCTTCTGAGCATTTTGGGAGTTCTGTAGTGTCTAATGCTTTTAAGGTTTTCTTGGTTCTGTAAAGTCTGTCACCATTCTCCTGCTTTATAGCTTCCAATGTTCTGTTGACAACTTCTTTCCCATTCTCTTGACTTTGTCATCTTAGTAGTGAAGGAAGAGGCGATAAATGCATATGTTCAACAGAAATTAGTATGCATTCTTTTATTTTATACGTGTGTGTGTGTGTATATATATATATATATTTTTTTTTTCTTACAGTGGCCGTATTTAACTACACTATTAAAAACTGTTTTGGAAAAATATGTTATGTTTTTGTGAGTCCCATATGATTGGAATGAAATTTGGCTTCAGTGCAGAAACTTATTTGTTACAGACTCCCATGATACTGATGTGTTAGCTATGAAACTCAGTGTAATAGTCATCTTTCTTCTCCAGATGGCTTTGAAATGGATAGAAATAAGCTACATCTGACGAAATTCTGCTGAGACATTGTATATTGTATAGCCTTTTCTATCAAAAGCTAAATTCATAGGTTTTATGACCTGCTTGAAGATCAGCTATTCTCAGCCAGGGGGAGAAATAATTTCCAGGAATATTTTTAGAATCTGAGTTAGATTATTTTTAGAAATGTTTCCTCTGCTTTTTCTGCTTTGCTCAGAATACTTTATACATTTAAAATGTTTTAATGAGTATACATTCGCATAAAAAAAGAATTCTTGGTAGGTGTTTCCAAGAATCGACTGGTTGGGTTTTTGTTTTAGTTTTTTAATGTTTTAGTTAATAAATAATTGGAGATTTGGTTTTCTCCCCCCCCAGCTTTATTGAAGTAAAATTGAGAAAATTGTATTATGTTTAAGGTGTATAATAATGGTGATTTGGTATATGTACACTTTGTGAACTAATCACCACAATCAAGTTAATTAACAAGTCTGCGCATGTTGGACAATTATTTTAATCATCTTTGTATCCCCATACCTAAAATGTAGTAGGGGTTCAGTAAATCGTTATCAGGTTGAACTAAAACTATTGCCAAAATTTGAAAAATCAGCTCTCCTGATTATAGCACCTAGAGTTGTGAAAATTGAGATCTGTTTTGGTAGTTTTTGATCTTTTACCTTGATATAAATAAAACCCAAGTTTCCCGTCGTGGCGCAGTGGTTAACGAATCCGACTAGTAACCATGAGGTTGCTGGTTCAATCCCTGGCCTCGCTCAGTGGGTTAAGGACCTGGCGTTGCTGTGAGCTGTGGTGTAGGTTGCAGACGTGGCTCAGATCCCTCATTGCAGTGGCTCTGGTGCAGGCCGGTGGCTACTGCTCCGATTAGACCCCTAGCCTGGGAACCTCCATATGCCGCAGGAGTAGCCCTAGAAAAGGCAAAAAAAAAAAAAAAAAAAAAAAAAAAAAGATGAAAATAAATAAATAAATAAATAAAGCCCAAGTAGTAGCTGTGTTCACCTGAGCCAGGGTATGAGAAATATATTGATTCTTACTGGCATAAGAAGATTCTTCAGCATTTTAAAGATTTTAATTTACATGGCTGAAAAGAATCTAGTGCGTATGTATACATTGCAAAATTATAGCTCATGGTGGAGACATATCTAAACTCAGTCTTTATGCATTTGACTAATGCTGGTGGAAGTGTAGCTGTTATATAAGGAGATTCAATTAGCACAGTACATTTAAGTCCAACAAAAAGTATCCTTGTCATATCTCCTTATCAGAAAGCATCTGCAACACAACTGCTAAGGCTAGTTTTCATTTCCCCTCAGTGATCGTCAAATTCTTTGTAATAATCTGCTCAGGAAGGCTCTCTGACTTCTTGATGTAGGGGCAGCATTAAGAACCTCAGGAATGAACGTTCAGTCAGACTCTGCTGGGAATGGCAGTGCCAGTCAACCAGGAAGAGCTGTTAATAGTAGCCACTGATCCTCAAGTCCAGAAAGTAGGAAGGAGCTAGAAAACTCCTAGTGGTAATGGTCCAGAGTGTTTAATGTTTAGTCACACTGCATGCCTTTTTTTCTGAGATGATTTGGGGAGCCAGTAAGTTTGTTTCTTTACCCTACCTCAGCATTTCTTATTTGGCTCTTAAAATACTGACATTCCTAACTAATTCTTTTTAGAATTACTCTCAAGTCTTTTTTTCTTTTTTTCTTTTTTTTTGGCCGCGCCCACAGCATGTGGACGTTCTGGGGCTAGGAATTGAACCCGCACCATAGCAGCGACCTGAGCCACACCAGTGACAATGCCAGATCCTTAACTCACTATGCCACCGGGGAACGCCTTAGAATTACTCTCACTTCCAGTTCCTCTTCCGAGGTCCCTTGCTCTGATACGGGATACCTTGTTTTTGTGTACGAGCACTCAGAGCCAGAAAAGCTGGAGATTTCCCAGCCCTCAGTGGGAGGGCGGATGCTAGATGTGGAGGATAGAGGGGTGAAGAAAGGGGGTGAGAGAGAGATGCAATTTCTTTTATGCTTTTGTCTAAGCCCAATAGGAAAAGCTTTGAAAACATTTCTGCCGTTTAACCTTCACTAGTCAAAAACTAGACCCAGGGTATTACTCACGTGCATACCTGAGATGGTGCTTGCTCTTCCTTTACTTTTTGGTTCCTAATGTTAAAAAATAGAACATTTTGTGGAAGACTGCCTCCGAAGTCTAGCTTCAGGCCCTCTGGGCTGTTTCTTCGAATGTCTTCCCAACCTCTTCCCTGCTGCTGTTCCTTCTGCATATCCTGTCTCCAGCCAGGTCAAACTAGGAACAGGTCCCTATTATTTTTCTGTTTTCCTGCTCCTCTGCTTTAACTCAAGCATTGATTCCTTTTGTTTGAAATGCCCTTCTAGTTTGTGAATCATAGTTCCAGCTCATTTCTCAAGCCTACTTTGAATACACAGTCTCCAAAAACTGCATTTTCTTCTCTTTTCTCTTGTATCTGAGGAGTTCTTCCTGCAGCTCCATGTGAAAAATGATATACTCTATCACTTTTGTCATTTTGAGGATTGCATTACGGGTTAGGTAAGATCTCTGTAGTTCTGAAACTCCATGACCTGGTTTGAAGCTGCCCTGGCCAGCTGACCTTGCCAGGCAATAAGGCCAGTAGGATTCAGTAGCTTCAGTGGAGCTAGAATCTGCACAATTGGCCTAGCTTGTTAGGTTTAGAAATCAGTGAATATGGAATTGGGATGATTTTCTTTGAAAAATTTAATCAGATGATGATCTCACTAGCATACTGTGGCTTTTTTCTATCTTCTGGTATAATTATCTTCCAAGCAACTGAAGAAAGCAAATTTTATTTAGGAGGAAAAATACTTTATTTTGCCCCTAGTTAATTAACCCCAGCTTTTCTCTTCTCTGTCTGCAAAATGGGGTACTGTATTCTAATTTGGTTCTCTTCTTTGTTTTACTGAAATGCCATGAGGATAAAAGTCTTTAAACAAGTGAGTGATACTCCCTCACGCCTCTAATGGGATATTATAATAAGGGGAAAGGGTTATAACAGACTTATTTCTTTGATATTCAGGTGTGGAATTGGCAGTCAGAGGAGACTGTCTCTCTGCAAGCCCATCAGGAAACAGTGAAAGACTTTAGACTCTTGAAAAATTCGAGACTGCTTTCCTGGTCATTTGATGGAACAGTAAAGGTAACTCGAAGCCTAAGTTTGTTTTTTACAAGTATTCTAGTATTGCATTGATTGTATTGTGACAGCCGAAAGCAGATGGCTGACTAGTAACTACGTACATTTTAAAATTTCTATTTTCCCTGCCTGTTTTCTGTTTATTGCCGTCACCTACATCTGCTGTGTGTTTATGAACATTTGCGCTAAAAGGCACTTAAAGAGGTCAGAACAACCAGTGTGCTAAGTTTTTGTTTTAGAGATGTCTTCTAGCTGATGATGCTCAGCAATAAAAATTGTTCTTAACAGTGTCAACTTCTGAGTTTTTCTTTGAAGGTATGGAATATTATAACTGGAAGAATAGAAAAGGACTTTGTCTGTCACCAGGATACAGTACTTTCTTGTGATATTTCTCCTGATGCTACCAAATTTTCTTCTACCTCTGCTGACAAAACTGCAAAGGTGGGTCAGTGGACCGAAAAGTTCATGCATAAAACTTTGGTATCGGTTGTGTATTGTGTGTCCAAGTAATGTGTAAAACCGAGTAAGTTTCTATCCACATGTCTGTCTCATATCTTGTGTGTTTTTGAAGGATGCCCATTGGCATTTAGTTTGTGTCAAGTAGATTAAGTGAATGACATTGAGGATTTTTGATTTTCTCCCTTACTGATGACTTTTTGTCTGTTAGTAATCAGAGGCAGTCTCTACTGCATATTACAGGCAATAAAAAGCATTGAAAGAGATTTGCATTTAATTGTACACCCGTAACACATTTTTATGTAGTTGATGTAAATTGATGCTTCTGAAAATCGCATTCCAGAGAAATGATGCTGCCTAGCTGGGGACACTGCATACTCTCTCCATCTTCGTTAATGGCATCATTATCTACCCATCTTTCCAAACCATAAACCTTGGAATTGCCTGGGACTCTGTCCTGTCTTTCGTGCTCCATTGATTAATCTTCAGTGTCCCTTGGATCCTTGTTCTCCTCCTTGTCCCACCCTTAAGACCAGGCTCTCTTCCTTCATTGATGCACCGGCCGCTGGTCTGTTTCTCCTCCAGTTCATCTTCCCTACCGCTGCCTGAGTCGTCTGTCAAAACTCCTCTGTGACCCGACGGTTTATAAGTCCAACCCCCTGGCCCATCACCATCTCTTTCTGCTACCTGGTGCCCTCTGTGCCCCAGTACTTCTGCTTCCGTCTTTTTGTGCATACTGTTAACTTGGACTTGGCCCAGCCTTCTGTCCTTTTTTTCACCTCGAAGCATTATGACTCATTCTTCTAGACCTAGATTTGAGGTCAGACCTTCAGGGAACCCTTTCCTGGTCCGTAGGCAGGATTAGCTGCTCTGCCGTCAGCGTTCCTGTTACATATCACTCAGGTTTATCAGAGCATTTACTTCAGGCCACTATTCACTTAGCCATTCACGAGCCCTGTATTCCTGGTTAAACTAGAAACTTTTCAAGGGCAAGGACTGTATCCAGTTCTCTTTTTTTTTTGTTGTTGTTGTTGTTATTGTTGCTATTTCTTGGGCCGCTCCTGCGGCATATGGAGGTTCCCAGGCTAGGGGTTGAATCGGAGCTGTAGCCACCGGCCTACGCCAGAGCCACAGCAACGCGGGATCCGAGCCGAGTCTGCAACCTACACCACAGCTCACGGCAACGCCGCATCGTTAACGCACTGAGCAAGGGCAGGGACCGAACCCGCAACCTCATGGTTCCTAGTCGGATTCGCCCACCACTGCGCCACGATGGGAACTCCTCCAGTTCTCTTTGTACTTACTACCAGTTCTTTTTTCATGGTGCCTGGAACACGTTTTCCGTATATGTTTGTTCATGGTGATGACAGGACTACAAAGGAGAAGAAAGGAAGGAAAAGAAGAGCCTTTGGCTGTGAGGAGAGGAGGATGGCTTCGCGATTAACCGTTGAAGAACTCTTACCCTGTGCAAGGCCCGGTGCTGGGGATTTCGTTCTCTGTTGTCTCATGTAATTTTCCCACAGCAGGTGCTATTGTCCCCATCATAGAGATGCAGAAACTGAAGCCAGACAAGTTTATGTGGGTTGTCCTAGGCAACAAGGAACTAGAAAATAGTGGAGCCAGGACTCACATGCAAGTCTGCTTCACTCCACAGACAGCTTTGTTGTTCTCCCTTCTGATTCTAAAGTTAAGGAAGCTGTGACATTGATCCTTGAACTGAGGTGAACTTGAGTAATTAAAGGGAAACTCAGAAAAAGGAACCAGGTTGCTAGTTGGAATTTGGGCCTCTCATGAAAATTTATGAACTGTTGAATGTTAGAACTTCATGTGATTAAATTTGTGGCTAACTAGCACTTGAGGCAGGGTTTGTTGATGCTTATTTTGAGTTTATTTACTTCCCCTAAACAATCTGAATTGCCTTCCAGATTTGGAGTTTTGACCTCCTTTCCCCTCTTCATGAATTGAGAGGCCACAAAGGCTGCGTGCGCTGCTCTGCCTTCTCCGTGGACAGTACCCTGTTGGCGACTGGAGATGACAACGGAGAAATCAGGGTAGGGTGTTTGTGACACGAAAGCCCTGGTTTGCTTGTAGCCTTGGCCAGCCCTCTGCACCACACTGGGGGCCTTTGTGGATGCGACAGGGAAACATAGGCCCCGGTGTTATTGTGGGACGAAGCGTTCTTTGTTCTGTTTCTTGTGCACGTTGTGTTCACAGCTGCATTCCACTGCGGAGGAGAATTCATTGTAGAGTTAGAGTGAAGCATTTCCTGTGTATGAGCGGAGGCAGATGCCCTAGTTATTTGCAGTTGGTTCTCTGCTGTTAGCTTGAGGGGGATTCATCTTGATTCTCAGACCTGAACCAAAGATTGTTTTTAGTGGCAGAATCTGAGGAAAATAATTTTTGTAAATTGTTATCTCGATTGTAAATGAATTGCACATTCTCCTATTGTCTTTCTTTTTTTTTTTTTTTTTCCTTTCGGGGCTGCACCTGCAGCATATGGAGGTTCCCAGGCTAGGGGTCTAATCGGAGCTGTTGCTGCTGTTCTACACCATAACCACAGCAACACCAGATCCGAGCCGTGTCTGCGACCTACACCACAGCTCACGGCAACACTGGATCCTTAACCCACTGAGCCGGGACCAGGGATCAAACCCACATCCTCATGAATACTAGTCGGGTTCGTTACTGCTGAGTCACAATGGGAACTCCAGATTCTCCTGTTTTTTTTTGCACGGAAAGAAAAGGTCTCTTTAGCAGTATATCCACTAGATAGCATTTACAGTGTGGCCTGTCGTAGTCCTCATGGGACTGCCTTCCTCTGGCTGCGTTAGAAGGATTGGGCAGTTGATGGAAATAGTTTGGGCACTGAGGGTGACTGCTTTGGTAATAAGTGTAGTTGAGGCGAGTCTTGTTTTTTGTTTGCTTTTTACAAAGGAAATTAAAATTAGGAATAGGTATACAGTGCAGAAGAATGAGGGAGTATGATGTTTGGAGGCATCCAGCCATCATCAGGTAGGCTTTCTAGGAAAATTAAGATCCCCTTGCTTGAGGCCTAAGTGATCAGCCTTCTCTATACCATTCTCATAAATACCATGCCAGCTGAAGGGGCGGGGCTGCTTTGGGAATATTTGTTTTGCTCCGAGTTTTCATCTCTGGAAGAAAGGGCCCATTTACTGGTTGTGAAGCAGTGTATCATTTTCCAGAAATGCCAAAAAGAAAAAATTGTCTCTTTGTAAATGAATGTTGCTTTAAAAATTTTCTCTAGTGCATTGAAAAAATTTTGTTTTTCTACCTGATTTTTGAAAATGTAGGAAAGATGTTAATTTTTAAATATATATATTATATATCTAGCTGTCTTTCTGAATTCTTTCTAATCAGTTTTTCCATTTGATTTTCTTGGATTTCCTGGGGAGACATTTACAAATGATAATTTTGATTATTTTGCTCTTTATGCCTGTTTTTCTTATTTTGGTGTAAATTTCTTGGAAAAATTAGAGTACTGCTTAGATATTAAGTATCACTGGAAATAAATGTAATACTATAGTATCTGTAAATAATTGGTTTTTTTTTTTTGGTCTTTTTAGAGCCGTACCCATGGCAAATGGAGGTTCCCACGTTAGGGGTTGAATCAGAACTGTAGCCGCTGGCCTGTGCCATAGCCACAGCACTGTCAGATCTGAGCCATGTATGCAACCTACACTACAGCTCACGGCAACGCTGGATCCTTAACCCACTGAGCGAGGCCAGGGATTGAACCTTCATCCTCATGGATGCTAGTCAGATTCGTTTCTGCTGAGCCATGACAGGAACTCCAGTAATTGGGTTTTTTATGAGTCTAGTAAAATAATTTTAGTGTATGTAGGTGTGCTTGTTTATTTTACACATACATACATAAACTATATGCATTATATATCTGTTTATTTGTGAAACTTTACAGGGGTTCCCTGGTGGCCTATCAGGTTAAGGATCCAGTGTTGTTACTGCCGTGGCACGGGTTTGATCTCTGGCCCTGGAATTTCCACATGCTGTGGGTGTAACCAAAGAAACCAAAAAACCAAAACAAACTTTACAGGGACTTGTTGTTTAAAATATGTAAAATACATATACTTGGGAGTTGCTGTTGTGGCTCAGTAAGTTAAGAACCATGGCGTTGTCTCTGAGGATGCGGATTCGATCCCTGGCTTCACTCAGTGGGTTGAGGATCCAGCATTGCCATAGCTGTGGTGTAGACCTCATCTGTGGCTCCGATTTGACCCCTAAACTGGGAACTTCCATATACTCCAGGTGTGAAGAAAAAATTAAAATACGTATGCTTTAGGTGTCTGAATAGCATCTGTCAGTATTCTTAGTGGTAGATCCTAAACTAGAATTTTTTGGGTTTTTTGATGTAGTTTATTTGTTAGACTTTTTTTTTTTTAATTTATTCCTTGCTTCTCTCAACATTCTCCTTTTATTAAATGAAAGAATCACAGCATTCTAATCAGTCACTCTAAGTGGAGTATAGTTAATGATAAATACTGTAATGCATTTTAATTATATTAGTATTATAAAAATTAGGTGGAAGGGAATGTAATCTAAAAAAAAATTCTTAAGGTATAACTCAATTTTAATTAGATTTTTATTTATTTATTTATTTATTTTTGGCTTTTTACCTTTTTCTGGGGCCGCTCCAGCGGCATATGGAGGTTCCCAGGCCCGGGGTCGAATCGGAGCTACAGCTGCTGGCCTGTGCCACAGCCACAGCAACTCAGGATCTGAGCCGCGTCTGCAACCTACACCACAGCTCACGGCAATGCCGGATCTTTAACCCACTGAGCAAGGCCAGGGATGGAACCCGCAACCTCATGGTTCCTAGTCGGATTCGTTAACAACTGAGCCACGACGGGAACTCCTAATTAGATTTTTCAAGAAAGATTTCCAAATCTGTTGTAGCTGAGATCGATATAGAAGACTTCTGAGGAACCCTGTTAATGAACTGTGTGTCCTGTTTATGCAGATATGGAATGTCTCAAACGGTGAGCTTCTTCATTCGTGTGCTCCAGTCTTAGTAGAAGGAGGAGCTGCTACCCACGGAGGCTGGGTGACCGACCTTCGCTTTTCTCCAGATGGCAAAATGCTTGTTTCTGCTGGAGGGTATCTTAAGGTAAGGGTTTCTCCGAGACTGAAAGAAAAGACCAGCCTGTATCCTGCTTTCCAAGCTGTTTTCACTTCTTGTTTTTCAGTTGGGCCTCATAAGAGCCATCAGAGAGGAAGGGCAGTTACTGCTGCCCCGTATCGAGTGATGAGTCTGAAATCTGCAAGCCCGCTTTCCCCAGAGTTCTCGGGAGTTTTGTTGACAGTGTTAGGGACGTTCTCTGTCATGCTGCCTCATACAGACTCTTAGGCGATCAGACTGACTAGAAAGTGAGGTGTTACAGAGTTCCTATTGTGGCTCGGTGGAAATGAATCTGACTGGTAACCATGGGGATGCAGGTTCGAGCCCTGGCCTCGCTCACTGGGTTAAAGACCCAGTGGTGCTGTGAGCAGACATGGCTCAGATCTGGTGTTGCTGTGACTGTGGCATAGGCCAGTGGCTATGGCTCTGATTTGACCCATAGCCTAGGAACCTCAATATGCAGCCGGTATGGCCCTAAAAAGACACACATAAAAAAGAGGCATTTAGTTTGATTTCCTACTTCACTAATTGTTAACGGTGTTGGTTGAAAGTCTTTAAAAAATTTTTTTGTGAAATTTCCTTTCTTAAGCAGTAGTGGCCATAGTAGCAGTAGTGATGGCAGTGGTGGCCATAGCAATAATGAAACAGCAGCAGCAGCCTCTTGCAAAATGGGTTTACAAAATGCCGTACTTACATCATCTTATTAGCCAGCTTTGTGAAGCATAAATTTTATCATCCTTGGCTTGTGGATGAGGAAACTGATGTTCACAGAGGTGGTGAATTTCCTAAAATTACTTCGTAAGTTGCCTCATACAAACTTAAGGTTGAATACTGAGGCCAGGGTTGAGTGTGTCGTCGTGCCTCAGTGTTGTTTTTTGGTGCTTGCATCTTTTTATCTGTCCATTCCCTCAGTATATATTAAGTGCCCACTGTATGCTGGGACTGCCCTGTGGCACAGTGTTTAAAGCTTGGTTCTTGTCCAGGTGGTTGGTTGACAGTCTTTGGGGGAAGCAGTAAATAACAAGAGTCTCTAAGTCTAGGAGGGGTTCTGGGACGCGTTTGCCTAAGGATCGTGGCGGCGCAAAGGAGAGGAGTGGGCAGCTCT
This sequence comes from Sus scrofa, assembly GCF_054392235.1. Lineage (NCBI taxonomy): Eukaryota > Metazoa > Chordata > Mammalia > Artiodactyla > Suidae > Sus > Sus scrofa. Next base: position 92,438,280 of record NC_139387.1, on the reverse strand, counting down.
ACCTTTGGGAGCTTGCAGAGGCTTCCTGTGGAGGGGATGCTTGAGTGGAGTCTTTTGAATAGTGGTTTACTTGTAAGAGGGTTCAAGGGTGATACTGTGTATTATACTGGCCACTTAGAACAGATCCCTAATGAACTAAATCTTACAAGACCATTTTTTTTCTGACTGAATACTTTTCATGTGTAGGAGGTGATTCTGATTAGTCGTCTAACACAATATAGATGTTCAGAAATATTTGAATGAGTGAGGTTTTGTTTATATGGGACCCTCATAAAATGCAGTTTCACTTAATGTAAAAATCTAGCCATGGAGTTGCTGTTGTGGAGCAGCAGAAATGAATCCACCTAGGAACCATGAGGTTGCGGGTTCGATCCCTGGCCTCGCTCAATGGGCTGAGGATCTGGTGTTACTATGAGCCGTGGTGTAGGTTGCACATGCAACTCGGATCTGGCATTGCTGTGGCTGTGGTGTAGGCCAGCAGCTGTAGCTCCAGTTAGACCCCTAGCCTGGGAACCTCTGTATGCTGCGAGTGTGGCCCTGAAAAGAAAAATAAATAAATAAATACATATCTAGCTTATAAAAAAGGATAAATCAGAGGACAATTTTTAACTCTACAAGAGGATGTATGTTATGATCCCTTTGCAAGTTTGCATTGAAAATACAGTGCTATTTGCAAGATGTTGCATTAGCCTGTACCTTTTAGGGCACACCTTTATTTAGATATTAGAGGATTGTAGAGACTTTCCCCACTTGTCCTCCTTCAGTGGAGAGACAAACTGTACTCTGCTTGCTCTGAGGATGATGCTTAGAGGAGCAGCATTGCTGTCTCTGTGTTGGAAGCTGGGAGTCTTCAGCCATATTAATTTCTGGAGAACTTAATCGCTCAGCTTTGACTCTGAGCTGCTTACGACCATGTCTTTTGACGCGCTGGGCCCCGTGGAAAGCTATCACATAATCATGAGTCTGGCTTATAAGAGATGATAGAGATCAGTGACCAGAGTTCCTGGAGAACCTTGAAATAAACAGCAGAATCAATGCCTGTGCTGGAGAGGTTATGTCTTCACGGCGAAAGAACCTGTAGCCTAAATATTCTGTATATTTAAGTGACAATCAGGCTGTTCTTTCTGGTTGACTTGCCAGCATGGTTAAACTGATGATGATATAGCCCAGCTTGCATCTACCCAGCATGTTAATGAGACTCTCCAAAAGCACAGAGCAAATTAAAAGTAAAAAGGAACAGCTGCTGTAGTGTCCAAGAAAACAGGCCTTTTGAGTCTGTTCACTTCATAATCCAAGCTGTATAAATCGAATGTCAGTAAAGTAGGTATACAGTAGCTAAAAAGCGCTTAACTTTTAAAATTATCCCCCCTTACAAGTTAAAAATACTGTAATTTATTTGTGTTACGGCCCAGAGTACATACTGTTAGAGTGACAAGAAATCCATACTAATTCATACTAATGAGGAGAAAGGCTGATTTGAAATGTGGAATACCTGTGATAAATGCAGGCTTGCCGTTCCGTAGAGGTGAGCGTAAAGGTCGGGAGAGTGAGCCTTGGGGCAGACTCCCTGGATTCAGAGCCTGCCTCTGCCGCTCAAAGGGTTGGGAGGGTTAAAGGAGTTAATGCATGTAAAATACTTACACATAGTGGCTCATAGTGTATCCTGAGTAAATGTTAGCTATTTCTCCCCATTGAAAAAAATGAATTATAGTTGATTTACAACGTTTTAATTGTACAGCAATGCTTCAGTTACATATATGCATATATATACACACATGTATATGTATATACTTTCAGATTCTTTTCCATTATAGGTTATTACAAGATATTGAGTATAGTTCCCTGTGCTATACAGTAGGCCCTTGTGGTTCGTCTATATATATATATATATATATATATATATTTTTTTTTTTTGGCCATACCTGTGGCATGTGGAAGTTCCTGGGTTAGGGATCGAACCTGCGCCACAGTTGTGACTTGTGCCACAGCTGTGGCAATGCCAGATCCTTAATCTGTTGCCCCACAAGGGAACTTCCTATTTTATGTATGGTGGTTTGTATCTGTTAATCCCAAATTTCCAATTTATCTCTCCATCCAGCTGCTATTTTTTTAAAAAAATATTTCTTAGGGCGGATTTAGTTTCAAAGCAAAATTGAGCAGAAAGTGTAGAGTTCCCTTAACCCCCCGCTGCCCCTCCCCACAAGCCTCCCCTACTATCAGTCGCCCACCAGAGGGTACATTTGTAGCTGATGAATGTTCACTGACACATCATTATCACTCAAAGTCCAGTTTACATTAGGGTGCATTTTTAGTGTTGCTCATTCTGTGAATTTTTGACGATTGTGTAACTACACATATCTACCATGGTAGTATCAAACAATAGTTTCACTTTCCTAAAAGTCCCCTGAGTAAGTCCTATTTTAGTATCGTTGTCTTTAGTCCATACTGAGATTAGTGGCTGGGATAGTGTTTCCAGGTAGAGGGTCTGTTGTAATGGAGGGAAGGTAGTGGGTGCACTAGGTTGGGAAGCCAGGTAACTGTTCACCTGTGCCACCCGCTAGCAGTGGCCTCTACAGTGACAAGGCCTTGCTTCTTTCTCAACCCTGACTTCCTTCTTTCTTTCTTTTTTTTAAATTTTTAATTAATTAATTTGTTTATTTTTGTCTTTTTGCCATTTTCTTGGGCTGCTCTCGAGGCATATGGGGGTTCCCAGGCTAGGGGTCTAATCGGAGCTGTAGCCTCCAGCCTTCGCCAGAGCCGCAGCAACGCCAGATCTGAGCTGCGTCTGTGACCTACACCACAGCTCATGGCAATGCCGGATCCTTAACCCACTGAGTGAGGCCAGGGATGGAAACCTCAACCTCATGGTTCCTAGTCGGATTCGTTAACCCACTGCGCCACGACGGGAACTCCTTTTCTTTTTTTCTTTTTTTAATTTTTTCATTGACTTCCTTATTTCTAAAGTGAGGCATTGGACTAGGTGATGTCTAAAGGCCTTGTTACTACCTCTTGGACTTGGTTCTAGTGACTGAAAACTAATGAGTCTTCTCTCAAGTAGGTTGAGTGTATCTTCTGTAGTTTTGATGACCCTGCTGTTTTAGCAAGCAAAATTGTCAGTTCTGGGAAATAGCATGTTAGTATATGCTGCTGCATTGAGGTTTGCTCAAGTCCCCAAGACATACTTTTACCAGGTACTGTTACTGATGGTGAACAGGAAGGGTTGATCCAGTCACAGGTGCAAGGCAGGATGCTAGGCATTGCCACGGTTACAGACGTGATCACTGATGGCATTCGTAATAATCAGACTCTTGATGTACCTGAGGCCTTCTCAGAAGCTGTTTGTGTACGTTGTCTCTTTTGCCCTCATCTTAGCTGTAAGATGGATGATCTCCATTTGGTAAAAGAATGTAAATATTGTTATAATCTTAGTAAATTCAACAACTGGGAGGAAAAAGGAAGGACTTGGCCAGAGAACACCTTTGAGGTGTTCAGTATTCATTTAGCAAATGAATGTATGGACTTGTAAATAAACTTGTGGGCTCTTGAATCACTCCTGATGAAAGAGAAGGGTCCGTAGAGAGAACATTCTGTCCTGCAGCCTACACTATGAGTAGCGTTGGTGTCTGCCAGGATTCCTGCCCATGTCTGCAAAGAGGCATTTCTAGAGACGAGGGGGTCATTCTCCCCATTCTACTGAGAAGGACGTGCAGATGGGAGAGTTCAGTCCAGCCATCACCACAATGTGCTTTGTGTAGTCTTGTGCCTGCAGCTCTGAGTAGGCTGCATGTTTCTCCAGCACACCTTAGTGGGGTTAGGGGTGGGGTAGGTAGCTGGGAGGTCGTCACCAGGGTTAGTCAGGATAAGGCTGACCAGGTTGGTAATACCATATTTAGCATTTATGGTAATGCGAAAGTTTGCTTAAGTTTGGGGGTGGGGAGGTGATGGGTGAAGGATCCGGGTGGCACTGTAGATTGCCTTACAGTGTAATTACCAACCTAATGAGAATTTTATGTTTTTCTGAACAGTGGTGGAATGTTGACTCTGGGAAATCCATACAGACGTTCTACACAAATGGAACCAATCTTAAGAAAATACATGTGTCCCCTGACTTCAAAACATATGTGACTGTGGATAATCTTGGTATTCTGTATGTTTTAAAGATTTTAGAGTAAAATAGTTGAGCAGTGATGCAAGTTGAACTCTTAATTTTGAATTGGAAAAAATCGTAATGAAACTCTGTATTTCAACTTTTTTTATAAAGCTGTGAATTGTTTTGCAGTATTGCATTCATTACAAAAGTATTTGTGGTTGGATGAATAATATTAATGTAGCTTTTCCCAAATGAACACACTTTTAATCTTGTTTTTCATAATCATCATCATTATTTTTAACAGTTTGTCCTGAAGATGCAAATGGAAATGTAAATATGTACCTCGTTATACTGTTGGTAAAATTCTCCCTTGATGCACTCAAATTGGTTGACATAATTAATAAGAATAATTTGAAGGAAATGTGTATTTTAATATTATCATTATGCAGGCTGTGCTACAGGGTAGTAGTGGCTTGGCTTTATGAACCACACTTATCCCAAGAGGGTATAGTTCCCCCAAATATCATCTCAGACCTTATTTGTACCCCTGTAATTTGCTTGAAAAATATTGTGTCTGTGTACACAATGTAAAAAATGTCCTTTAATGTACTTGATAAGTGAGTCTTAGATTCCAAAAGATCTTTCTGTGAGTCAAAATTTATGCACGTTGGAGAGAGTAGATTTTGTTGGTCTACCCTTTCTCATCCACTGATGGCAGCCCGGGCTGGACCTGGACTCAAGCTGTCAGTCTTTAAGTTGGTCCGTGTCCTGCTCTCTGCTTTTTTATATACCAGACTTGGTATACTTGACTGACCTTGACCTTTCTTAATCCTCACTTCAGTACTTGCTCCACAGCTAACTGTTAGTAAATCAGAGTAATCAGGGAAGAGCCAATTTTAATCATAAGTTGAAACAACAGAATTTTTCTAAGATAGGGAAAATAGTAAAAAATAATTTTTGTCTAATTCCATTTACTTGTAGATGAATAGCATTGCTAATGCTGTTAGTGAATTTCAAGAGAATTCTATTTGGTTTTCTGAGCAATGCTGGAAGAGTCATGTGACTCTGGAAGATGTCACCTTTAACCTTCCAGCCTGTCGCTTTCTATCCCCTTCTCTCCCTCCGCATTTCCTTCCTTTCCCTCCCTCCTTCATTCTAAGCTTCATCAGGAAAAATAATTTTTGATAAGGAAGAGGCGTATCAATATCAGTAACTAGCTTTTTTTACCTCCTGGTCAGGTACTTACATTGCAGCTTAACTCTAAACATTTCCCCTGAAGTATACTGTTAAGGGAAATGTGATAAATATAAAATTAATAAAATTATTTATGTAAAAGACAACCAAAATTCAGAAGTTTTTGCTGCTGCAAGAGCGAAGTCAGATTAGTGTTACTAGTAGGTAAGCATTGAGCTAGTTTCTGTTGTTGATACATGTGAGGTGGGTACGGGGAATAGACCACTCCAGATGTGCTTTCAGATGTTCCTCTTTAGTATTTGAGGGAACCTTAAGAGTGAATAAAGTCTTTCACATTGTTAAGGAGGCTTGTTTTTTGTTTTGTCGCATAGTGGGTTGAGGAGCTCATTTATAGGTTCACTGTGACTTAAGCAAATGTGATGTAAAAAATCTTACTTTTATAAAAGAATTTCTATAAATAGTATGTTCTACTTAGAGTACTCAAATCATAATTTGATTGGTTTACAATGTTTAGGAACTCATAGCTCAGAGTATAAAGTATTAACTTTTAGAATTAAATGTCACTTGACTGTAAAAGTATGACAACAAACATCAGCTTTTAAAAAGCCTTGATTGGCCCTTTTATCTTACCAATAAATTAAAAAGAAAAAATGAGAAGAGAGACTGGGTAACATGAGGAAAGAAGAGAAGCCTTTCATGGCAGTGTAAGTGGCCAGTCAAGGGGGACGGTTTTGTTTTGTTCTTTGGGGTGAGTGTTTTTCAAGGCTTTCCCCCTGCTTTATTTTTTAATTTTTTTTTTGTATTGAACATACACTGCATTTTGTGTGTATAAAGGTTTTTTTGTTTTTTGTATTGGATATGTGTTATGATGTTTTGGAAACAGTTTTGTATTTATGATACAGCTTACATTTTTTTTTTTTTTGCCTTGGTATACACTTAAATACATGAATTAAAAAATTTTATAAAAATAAAATTCCTAAAATATTTTTGAAAATCGTTTTCAGATTATTTCAGACTCGTTGCTTGTCCTTTGTTGATCAGGAAACAAATGTGAAAGATTCTTCAAATTTAAGCCATCAACTCTCTGTCCATGCTTTTATCAGCTATGTGTAATTCAGTTCTATCAAAATTTTCTCTTTCTTCAGTTTGCTGCCTGGTGTGGCTGGCATGGAGAAGATCCTGTAAAGAAGAGAATTTATTAATTCTTGCATTTGGTGCATGTCTTTTGGGATCTACCCCGTGCCTGGCATTTTTGTAGGTATGGGGGATATAGCAATGAGCAAAACAAAGTCCTTGCCCCTCCTGTGGTTGGGGGCTAGGGTGAGGCAGACAGGTCAGTCATGTCTACAGTGATTCGTTGGTGTATAAGTGGGGAGGAGCTGGGTTGCAGTTCTGCAGGGAGTTGCTCATCCAGAAGATGACACTTGAGTTCAGACCTGAAAGGTGAGGTCTCCCAGGCCAGTGCGAGGACACCTACCCTGAGATGAGATGTGGTGCCAGTCTGTGAGCAGTGGAGATGGGACGTAAACTTTAACTTGATCACTTTGGCAGTGGGAACAAATTGAGAATCAGCTGAAAGGAGGACGAGCAAGGAGGGAAATGGGGAGACCACTGAGAAGTTTTTACATTAGTCTGAGCAAAATGAGGGCGGCCAGACTCGGGTGGCAGCAGAAGAGATTGTGACAAGCCGGATTCTCGATCTGCTGTGAAGGTAAGAGTTAATAGGAGTTGCTAATGGGTTGGATGAAAGTTATGGGAGGGACAAGAACGATATAAAGGTTTTGGCCCCTGGCTTGAGCAACTGGAAGAGTAGAGCTGTTAAGACGAGAAGACTGAAAGGAGCAGGCCTTCAGACATGGTAAGTTTGAGGTGAGTGTTAGGCAGCCAAGTGGGGGTGTTGGGTAAAAGGGTCTGGAGTTCATGGGCGAGATGTGTGATGGAGATGAAAATATGAGCGTCATCCATGAACCAATAGTATTGATCGATTGCTTTTTAGGGCCGCACATGCGGCATATAGAGGTTCCCAGGCTAGGGGCTTGAATCGGAGGTACAGCTGCTGGCCTACACCACAGCCACAGCGACAGGGGATCCAAGCTGCATCTGCGACCTACACCACAGCTCATGACGACACTGGATCCCTGACCCACTGAGTGAGGCCAGGGATCGAACCCACATCCTCATGGGTACTAGTCAGATTCGTTTCTGCTGAGCTATGACGGGAACTCTGAATGGATAGTATTTAAAGCCACAGCTCCAGATGAGATCAGCAACAAAATGGTTGTAGATAGACAGGACAGGAGGCCACAGACGGAGTCATGGGCAGTCTGGAGTTTGGTGAGCTGAAGGACCAGCAGACTAACAATTGCAACTTGGTGTGGTAAGTGCAGTGGGCGTGGGGTCCTAAATGCAGTATGTTCTTGGGCAAAACTCCTTTGTTGGTTTGTTCCTTTTGCTACCTGTCTGTCCTCTACTGTGTGCCTCACACTGTTTTAAGCAGTAGCCACGCCAGTAAATAAACACATTTTAGTTGCTGGGGGAAACTGGGGACAATAGATAATAAGAAAACAAGAAAATATCAGCAGTGGTCTTTTTTTTTTTTTTTTTTTTTTCTGTGCCTGAGGCACGTGAAAGTTCCCAGGCCAAGGACTGAACCGGAGCCGTGGCAGTAAGCAGAGCCATATCAGTGACAGTGCCAGATCCTGAATCCACTGTGCCACCACCAGAGAACTCCAGCAGTTGTCTTATCTGTTCCTCCTCCTCAAGTTTGTTGTAAGGATTTAATAAGATAATGCTCATGAAGTACTTACTTATCTCAGTGCTTGGACCAAGAAAATGCTCACTTGCATATTCCTTGGTGTGATTTGGGTCCTGTCATCATTTGCCTGGCAACAGACAGTTAGTTCCCTCTTTCTCCCAGCAGTCGTGCTTCTGCATGGTCTTTCCAAAATGTTCATCTTACTGTGTCACGTCTCTTAAAAACCCTGGACCTGCCTGTGCTCTCTGGCTTCTGTGGCTTTGTGTAGGCTCTCTGTCTTCTCTATTGTCCCTCCCTCCCTGGTTTTTTACTCTTATTCCTTCTTATCTTTTTCTTGGAGATGACCTTTCTGATGAAGGCTGCCCTGCCCTCTCTCTGCCCCCTCTTTTCTCTCGTGGGTTTTATTGCCTGTGTTGTTTATTCAATGCGCCCCCATTAGACTGTAAGCTCCATGAAAGCCAGGTCTGTTAGGTGTTGTATACCAGAGCCTGGCTCCAGTTGGAGCCTCAGTAAATGTTTGTTGAATGAGTTGGACGCCCACCTGCTCATAGTGCATGCTCTGTTCTCTCGCTGCGCTAGGATATCACGAGGCTGTCAAATTAAGATGTAGCACGTCACCAGCGTTTTCTTTATCTTCCCATTTTAGCTTGACATTTTATTGTGAAGCGTCGTTAGGGGAAAGTAAAACTTTACTTGGATAAAGATTTGCTTCCAAATTATATGAAATGAATAAACATATCCCTGGAGTGTTTTAAGTTGGCAAGTATGGTGATCTAGTATTCAACATACGCTTTGTGTTATTATTATAATTTACTTACTGACCTTAAAAGGAGAAAATGATTTTCTAATAACAGTCTCTGAAGATTGTCATTTGAGTGGATTTCCTTACTCATAACCCCTATCTTTAAGACTATGGATTTACGATGCAGTTATTAACATGCCTAAATTAGAAGATCAGCTGCTGTGGGGCTACGAGTTTAGCCGTAGAAAAATTGTTGTGTAACTGTGTATATTCACATGGAAAGGGCTGAAGAATTTCCATGAGTGTGGAACTCATCAGAGACCAGGCCTTTGGCATCAACAGCAACTTACTGCTGAGTCAGATGGCATTCTGAGCAGACCAAAACATGGGAAATTTTCATTTCAGTTATGATTCAGGAAAATGAGTCGCTGGTGTTCACTGTAAGTTCATTTATGAGGTCAGGCCCTCAGAACTGGGAATACTGCTAATCACATGGAAGTGAAAGAAGAATCTAATTTCTCATTCAGGGGCCAGCATAAGTATCTAGAGAGAGCATTCTGGGCCTGAGCTGAGTTTGGTGGTTCTGGGCAGCTGATCAACCGGGAAGCACCTAGCAGGTGCGTAAAGGCTCTGCTTAGTACCAAGGTGGCCTTTTTCAACAGTCGGGGCAGACTTTCATATTCATCCGGTCAAATCTCCCTTCCCCAGCCCTTATTTTATCTTCACAGAAGTTGAGAGGGTTTGCAGACTATGCAGTCCTAGTTTACAGAGAAAGAACGACATCCCAAGCAGTTAATCGGATAAAGCCAGGGCCAGAATCCAAATCTGATTTTGTTTTCTTTATGGAGACACCCGGGCTCACTGGGCTGCACGATGAGTGTTTCAGTTAGAAGTGGAATCCTCCTGGATTCATGGCAGATGAACACCAGGCTAGGGGCTGAGGCTTGGGTTTCAGCAGCTGGGGAAGTTTTTAGAGATCCGTGTTTCTTTTTTTTTTTTTTTTTTTTTTTTTTTTTTTTTTTTTGCTATTTCTTGGGCCGCTCCTGCGGCATATGGAGGTTCCCAGGCTAGGGGCTGAATCGGAGCTGCAGCCACCGGCCTACGCCAGAGCCACAGCAACGCGGGATCCGAGCCGCGTCTGTGACCTACACCACAGCTCACGGCAACGCCAGATCGTTAACCCACTGAGCAAGGGCAGGGACCGAACCCGCGACCTCATGGTTCCTAGTCGGATTCGTTAACCACTGCGCCACGACGGGAACTCCGAGATCCGTGTTTCTTATTTCTGATTCATTTGCTGCCCTCTGACAAATAACTTTCTGAGACAACAAATCCTTTTTAGGAGGAAGGAAGAGGGAGCTACTATTTCTTAGGGTCTTTTGTGTGTCAGGTACGGTGCTGGGCACTTTCTACACATTATTTAGTCAAATCCTAATGACAAGGCTGCAAAGTGTTATCTCTGTTTTCTAGATGTGGAAACGGATGCAGAGGTTAAGTCGTCAGGGCCCCACAGCCAAGGGGTGGAGCTTCGGATTTGGTCCATGGCTCTCAGCCTCCGATGTGGCCCTTGGGGAGCCAGGAGTATGACTCCAGTTCTGCACTTAATCCATTGTTCATTTTGCTCGTGCACGTCCCGGGTCGTGTGTGACTGATCCTGGGTCCTGAGTTCTCAGAGGTCATGTCTGAGGTGGTCCCTGCTCCTGGAGAGCTTCTACTCCTGGTATCCTGGTTAACCCATCTCTGTGCCTATAGGGATTGCTCTTGCAACAAAGAAGCAGAGGCCATTCTGATGGGAGCCAAGCAGACAGCAGAGGCTGGGGGATGCTTTGACTTTGCCAGCACTTGGCCACAGTCCAACCTAGTCTCAATTCACAGATGATTCAAGCACTGAGGAAGGAAGGTAAGCTTTTCTCGCTCCCTGGAGAAAAGCCTGTTTCTACTTTGGAAACTTTAGGGGTTCATTTAAATTTGCCACAGCCCTGGGGTTAGTGGATCCATATGCTTTTTCCTGCCATTTTCATTTCATTTCCTTTTCTCCTTTTCATTTGAAATGGTGCCAACTCTCAGAGCCTCAGTTTCCTCCTTTGTCAAATAGGGACCACACCTTCTAAGTGCAGGTTTTTGTGAGGCTGGAAAAATAGCAAACCACTGACACAGGTCTCCATAGTGTTAATTATCTTTCGTCCTACTTACAAACTCCCATTCTTTTGCTGCCCATGTTTCCATGGTTTATAAATAGGGATGGTGAGGCTTTCGCTCCACAGAACACACCTCTCTCCAGGTGGCCTTCTCAGCCTCATGGTAGGTCTCTCCTCCTGGCTGTTAGCTCCCAGGAGACAGACCTTGCTCAGCAGAAAAGCTGTCCCAAACATCATTCTCTTTGGGTTATGCATGTACCCATTGAGGGGTGAAGGACTGGGAGCAAGATGAAAGACCCTGGGCCAGCAGCTTGGCTTTGGCTGTCAAGTAGATCCAACTTCAGGTCCTGGCTGCACCAACATCCCAGCTGTGGGGCCATTGGTAAAACGGTTTAATCTTCTCAAGGAGCTACTTCCAAGGAAGTCTTGGTTGTGGGGATTTATATGGGCTGCCCAGCTTCTCAGGGGATCTGGAGGGCCTAGTCAATCCAGAGCGAAACATCTCCCACTTTGCTTTGTAAAACCTCCCTCACACCCAGGTTTCACCTCAGACCAATAACTCAGATTCACCAGAGATAGGACCCAGGAATCCATAATTTTGAAAGTTCCCTGGGTGATTGCAGAGAGTGGCAGAGGTTGAGAACCTGTGCCCTCCGCCCTCCCTCTGGATGGCCATCGAAGCCATTTCCGGTCCCACTCCTGCGCCACAGCCAGCTGTGCCTGTGATGTCTGCTTACGCAGTGTGCTCTGGCCACCTGCTCTGTTGTGATGCTCTCAGGAGTGACTGGGCAGCACAGATGTCTGTGTGCATGTTAACATAGCTGGGGGGGGGGTGTTTCCTGCTTGGATTCGATAGCTAGCTCATAGAGCAGGTCTGCCAGGGTAGGATTATTATAAATTCCTCTTCCAGTCACTGCTTCCAGACACTCTGTCCAGGTGTCTCACACCTTTTATCTAGCGCTGTGACATTCCCATCGTGGCAGACACTGTTGGTGGTTATCCTAATATCCAGTCTCTTCCTTGTCCTCACCAGCATCTCCTGTATTGTTGGGAGCTGCAGTGCGCTCAGCTAAAATCAACACCAGCTACATTGTCCAACTACTTATCTAGGAGTGGCAGATGTAAAGAGAGATGTAAGCAGAACTCGTAGGGTGAAGCTTCTAGGAAGGGTCTCTAAAAGGTGGCTTTCTTCAGTTGGGAGGCAGGAGTCCTTGGGTCCTTAACCATCTTTTTTGCTGCCCTGAATATGGATGTATTGACTGCTGCTCCAGCAGCCATTATGTGCTCATGAGGTGACCTTGTAGACGATGCCATATGCTAAAGATGGCAGACCAGAATATAGAGGGAGTTTGGATTTTGATGAGAGGTGTAGAGCTACCATTCCTGCCTTGTACTATCTATTATCTCTGGAGTTCATGTTACATGAGAAAAAAATTCAGCCCCTTGCTTAAGAGACTCTTATTTCTGGTCTTTGCTACTAGCCCCTGAATTCAGTTCCTGATATCCCCTTGAGTAAGCCAAGTGTATGAGAGCAGTTCAACACATGTCAGTGTCCGTTATATCGCTGCCTCCTCCATCCCCTCACCCCAGCCCTACACTGCTCTCCTCTGATAAATAACTGGAAATCAAGCCATGAGGTTGTTGAAGTTTGGTGGGATCTCAGTCACAAGCAAGTGATGCATGGACCATGCCCAGCCTACAGATGAGTTTTGTTTGGCTCACACTTACGTTTTTAAAAACACTCTGAACTTGTTGCCAGCATTTGAAAATCTGGTGATTTCACACAATCCTGATTTCTTAGAAAATCTTGAGCCAGAGTTGTCTTTCCTTTGTGGCAACAATCAGCTGCCGCTGAGTATCAGCTGCCCCCTGAGATGACGACCCTGGATCATCACAGCTCCCCTTCCCTCGTGTCACCTGTGTGGCCCTGAAGGCACCTGAGTGTGCAGTCTCCCTTCTCCCTGCCAAGCCCACACCCCAGAAATGGCCTCCTACAACGGAATTCCTGCATTTCCTGCCCCTTTGCTCTTTTCCAGTCTCCCCTGACTCAGCACATAGCACATGGGGGTTTTTTGGTTTTGTTTTCTTCTCTCAGAAAACTGAGCATATATTTTTGAGAAGCGGCGAGAAATCAGTCTCCCAAAGGTCAGAAAACAGCTGATGTTGCTTGACTTTCCTCTTCGTGTGTCTTACTGACAACAAGAGGGAGAACCGCAGGCTCCCTGGGGAGCAGCTGTTGGGCGGCACCGAGGCATCCAGAGGACCATTAAATTGAGTATGAATGTGGATAGCTTGGAACGGCTTTTATTTATTACTGTGTTGTGAACTGACCTGGGTCTTGAGAGCGGCTTCACCTCAGCTGGCTGGTGCTGAGACGACCCTCGAGGGTTCTTAAATGGCAGGACTGGCAAGATGCACGTTAGCGTCTCTGGGCTCATGAAGTAACCTGTGTGCTTCTCTGAAAACCTTAGTGGCTGTGCTGCCACCTTCAGCTGCGGTGACCCTGCTGGAGCCATTAAGCGGAGTCTCTATTGCTGTCTGGTATGTAAGTCTTCGTATTGCTAGTCATTAACTATGCTTAGTGAAATGCCCATCCAGCTTTTACAGACAGAGGTCTCTGGGGTTTTGGAGAGAAAAAAACTATTTTGATGATAATTTGTAGCTATAATTATTTATGAGCAACACACAGAGTTCAGTAGGTTGGGAATGGTCATCCTTTCATTAGCAACTCTAAGTAGAATGGAGCCACGGTGGGCACAGAGCAAGTTCTTGGTGAGTAGATTGGCTTGAGATGAAGACAGGCACCAGTGGACCTGGCATTTTCCAGGTTGGTACCGAAGTCTTAGGGTTAATTCCACTGCAAAAATAAGTTCTGCTTCTTGGGTACTGATGGAATCTCACAGTATGCGGGTTGGTGACTGGGCAACAGTCCTAATGACGGTGCCTGTCTGCTTTGGAGCTGGTTGCTGCAGGAAGCAGGATCCTGTTGCTGGGGTAGGCTGGGCATGGGGTTGGCTGGAATGGAGTTTGGGGGAGGCCGATTGAACCTTCATGCAGGTAGACTGCTGGGCTGTGTTGGCTGCTGACCAAATTTTCTGTTAAGAAAATGTGTTTATAACTGTCAGGCTGCTTCATTTTCATAGGAAACATACTTGGCGAATAGCCATATAGAAAGAGAACTGAAAAACTTAATGCCTTAAAAAAAGGCTTCATTCGGTACAAACTTCTGAACATGGTCATTACATTCCGACGCTGGCGAACTCTGGAGGCTGCCCACTTATCAGATTTTCATTTCTTTTCAGAAATAGCTTAGGAGCAATGCTGCTTGGGGTCCAAGTGGGAATTCTCACTGATTTTTGAGAATTTGGCCATGTGTTCTTTACCTCAGCCTGTCTTTTACTCTGTCATATCCAAACATTGTACGCACCAGCAAAGTGCCGAAGTATTCCAGCAGAAAATCTGCTATGTCTTGAGAAAAATCACTTCCATGACTTATTAATGAACTAACTAGGCATAATTTTCATGGGGTTCATTTACGCAAATTTATCATAGAATATCGTTTAAGAAGAAAAAATGTAACGATTGAATTGAAGTCTTTTTTGAAATAATATTAACATTCAAGGATCTCTACCCCCATGGATATTTCAGTTGCCAATGTGTCAGGTTTGTCCAAGAAAATTAGGTGAAAATCCCTTACTACATGGGCTGGCTCTTTTCTGTTTGCCCCTCAGACTCACTCTTCCCTCTTCCCTGCCCTGCTGGGGTGACTGGAGGTGACTTGTGTAGACCAAATTAATGGGCTCCTTGCCATGTGGTTTCCAGTGTGTTCGGGTAATGCAGGGTGGAAGGTGGAGAGTGAGATTAGAGTGTATTTTTATTTATTTATTTATTTAATTGTATTTTTAAATGATTTTTATTTTTTCCATTATAGCTGGTTTCCAGTGTTCTGTCAATTTTCGACTGTATAGCAAAGTGGCCCAGTCACACATATATGTATACATTGTTTTTCTCACATTATCCTCCATCATGCTCCATCACAAGTGACTAGATATAGTTCCCAGTGCTATCCATTGCTTATCCATTGCAAAGACAATAGTTTGCATCTATTAACCCCAGATTCCCAGTCCATCCTACTCCCTCCCCCTCCTCCTTGGCAACCACAAGTCTGTTTTCCATGTCCATGAGTTTCTTTTCTGTGGAAAGGTTCATTTGTGCTATGTATTAGATTCCGGATATAAGTGATATCCTATGGTATTTGTCTTTCTCTTTCTGACTTATTTCACTCAGTATGAGTCTCTAGTTCCATCCATGTTGCTGCAAATGGCATTATTTTGTTCTTTTGTATGGCTGAATAGTATCCCATTGTGTATATATACCACATCTTCTTAATCCCTTCTTCTGTCGATTATTTTTTTTAATTGAGATTTGATGTACAATATTGTATTAGTTGCAGGTATACAGCAAATATATACATATATACAGTTAAATATATACAAATATATATACTTTTTCATATTCTTTTCTTTCTTTTTTTCTTTTTCTTTTTCTCTCTCTTTCCTTTCTTTTCCTTTCCTTTTCTTTTCTTGACCACACCTGCAGCATATGGAAGTTCTCAAGCTGGGGGTTGAATCAGAGCTATAGCTGCTGTCCTATGCCACAGCAACAGCAGCATGGGATCTGAGCTGCAACTGAAGCCCACACCACAGCTCATGGCAATGCCAGATCCTTAACCTATTGAGTGGGGCCAGGGATTGAACCTGTGTCCTCATGGATACTAGTTGGATGCGTTACCACTGAGCCACAGCAACTCCCCATATTCTTTTCCATTGTAGGTTATTACAAGACACTGAATATACGTCCCTGTTCTATACAGTAGGTACTTGTTTATCTGTTTTATGTATAGTAATGCTATCAGTTAATCCTGAACTCCAAATTTATCCCTTTCCCCTTTGGTAACTCATAAGTTTGTTTTTAGTGTATATGAATCTATTTCTGTTTTGTAAATAAGTTCTTTTGTATCATTTTTTTAGACTCCATATATAAGTGGTATTATGTTACTCGTTTTTGTATGACTTATTTCACTTATTATGATAATCTCTGTGTCCATCTATATTGGTGCAAATCCCATTATTTTATTCTTTTTAATGGCTGAGTAATATTCCATTGTATATGCATATACCACATAGTCTTTATTGATTTATCTGTTGCTGGACATTTAGGTTTCTTCCATGTCTTGGCTATTGTAAATAGTGCTGCTGTAAACATTGGGGTACATTTTGGAGTTTTCATCTTTTTGAAGAACTTCCATACTGTTTTCCATAATGACTACACCACTGTATATTCCTCCAAACAGTGTAGGAGGGTTCCCTTTTTTCCACACCCTCTCCAGAATTTATTATATATAGTCTTTTTAATGGTGACCATTCTGACTACTGTGAGGTAATACCACATTGTAGTTTTGATTTACGTTTTCCTAATAATTAGCCACGTTGAACATCTTTCCATGTGCCTGTTGGCCATCAGTGTGTCCTTCTGGAAAAATGTCTTTTAGGTCTTCTGCCCATTTTTTGATTTTTTTTTAATTGATTATAGTTGATTTACGATGTTCTGTCAGTTGCTGCACAGTGTCTTTTTTTTTTTTTTGGTTATTAAGCTGTATGAGCTATTTTTATGTTTTGGGAAATAACTCCTTGTCAGTCACCTCATTTACAAATATTTTCTAACATTTCATAGGTTGTCTTTTAGTTTTGTTTATGGTTTCCTTTGCTGTGCAAAAGCTTTTAAGCTTAATTAGGTCCCATTTGTTTATTTTTGTTTTTGTTTCCATTACTCTAGAAAAATGGATGCAAAAAATATTGCTGTGATTTTTGTCAGAGTGTTCTGTGTTTTCCTCTAGGAGTTTTGTAGTACCTGGTCTTACATTTAGGTCTTTAATCCATTTTGAGTTTATTTTTGCATATGGTGTTAAAGAGTGTTCTAATTTAATTCTCTTATGTGTAGCTATCCAGTTTTCCCAGGACTACTTATTGATGAAAATGTCCTTTCTTCATTTTATATTGTTGCCACCGTTATCATAGATTAATTGACCATAAGTGCTGGATTTATTTTGTGGCTTTCTACCCTCTTCCATTGATCTATGTGTATGTTCTGGAGCCAGTACCATACCATATTGCCTTTTTTTTTTTTTTTTTTTTGGCCACACCCATGTGTGGAAGTTCCTGGGCCAGGGATTGAACCTCTGCCACAGCAATGACCCAAAACCACTGCAGTGACAACACCTTAAACTGCTGTGCCACAAGAACTCCAGTACCATACTCTTTTGATGACTATAGTTTTTGTAGTATAGTCTGAAGCCAGGGAATGTGATTTCTTCAGCCATGTTCTTTCTCAAGATTATTTTGGCTATTGGAGGCCTTTTGTTTTTCTCTTACAAATTTTCAAATTATTTGTTCTAGTTCTGTGAAAAATGTCATTGGTTATTTGATAGGGAATGCACTGGATCTGTAGATCACCTTGGATAATGATTCTTCTAATCTAAGAACATGGCATTAGAGTTTGGAAGTGTTCCTTCCTCTATAATTTTTTGAAATAATTTCAGAAGGTAGACATTGACTTTCTATAAATATTTGGTAGATATAAATATTAACCTGTGAAGCCACCAGGCCCTGAACTTTTGTTTGTTGGGCGTTTTTAAGTTACTGACTCAGTTCCAGGACTGTTCCTATTTCTGTTTCTTCCTGATTCAGTCTTGGAAGATTGTACCTTTCTAAAAATTTATTCATTTCTTCTAGGTTGTGCATTTTATTGGCATGTAGATGCTTGGAATAGACTTTTATGGTCCTTTGTATGTCTGTGGTGTTGGTTGTGACTTCTTTTTCATTTTTGATTTTATTGATCTGGGCTCTCTCTTTCTTGAACTGGCTAAACCTTTGTCAATTTTGCTTATCTTTTCAAAGAACCAACTTTTAGTTTCATTGATCTTTTGTGTTTTTTTTTTTTTTTTAGTCTCTATTTCTTTTCTTTTCTTTTTTGTCTTTTTAGGGCTGCACCTGCGGCATATGGAAATTCCCAGGCTAGGGATCGAATTGGAGCTGTAGCTGCTGGCCTATGCTACAGCAATAGATAGCAATGCCAGATCCAAGCCATGTCTGTGACCTACACCACAGCTCATGGAAACACTGGATCCATAACCCACTGAGCTAGGCCAGGGATTGAACCTGCATCCTCATGGATACTAGTCAGCGACAACAGAAACTCCTAGTCTCTATTTCATTTATTTCTGCTCTGATCTTTATGATTTTTTTCCTTCTACTAACTTTGGGTTTTGTTTGTTCTTCTTTCACTAGTTGCTTTAGGTGTAAGGTTAGATTGTTTATTTGAGATTTTTCTTGGGAGTTCCTGTTGTGGCACAGTGGAAACAAATCCGACTAGTATCCATGAGGATGCAGCTTCATTCCCTGGCCTCACTCAGTGGGTTGGGATCTGGTGTTGCTGTGAGCTGTGGTGTAGGTCGCAGATGTGGCTCACATCCCATGTTGCTGTGGCTGTGGCATAGGCTGGCAGCTGTAGCTCTGATTTGACCCCTAGCCTGGGAACTTCCATATGCCACAAGTGCAGCCCTATAAAAAGAAGATTTTTCTTGTTTCCTGAGGTAAGCTTGAATTGCTATAAATTTCCTTAGAACTGCTTTTGTTGTGTCCCATAGGGGTTGAATCATTGGGTTTCATGTTCATTTTTCTCTAGGTACTTTTGGTTTCCTCTTAGATTTCTTCAGTGATCCATTGGTTGTTTAGTAGCATATTGTTTAGCCACCATGTGTTTGAGGTTTTTGCAGCTTTTTTCTTGTGGTTGATTTTTATTTTAAGATCTATTTTGTCTGATATGAGTATTGCTACTCCAGCTTTCTTTTGATCCCTGTTTGAATGGGATATTTTCTTCCATCCTCTAACTTTCAGTTTGTATGTGTCCCTAGAAATGAAGTGGGTCCCTTGAAGACAGCATATACATGGATCTTGTTTTTGTATCCATTCAGCCAGTCTATATCTTGGTTGGGGCATTTAATCCATTTATATTTAAGGTAGTTATTGATATGTATGTTCTTATTGCCATTTTATTATTTGTTTTGGATTTGTTTTTTCTTCCCTTCTTCTCTCCTCTTGTGGTTTGATGACTATCTTTAGTATTGTATTTGAGTTGATTTTTCTTATTTGCATGTATACCAATCATACATTTTTGGTTTGCAGTTGCCCTGAAGTTTCAATATAGGAGTCTATGTATATATATACATGAGATTGTTTTAAGTTGTTGGTCTCTTAATTGCAAGTGCATCTCCAGTGTCCTGCATTTGTACCCTCCTCTTCTCATGATTTCTGATTTTGGTAGCATAATTGTGCCTGGATGATTTCATATCTTTACTGTATATGTGCCTTTACTGGTGAGCCTTGTCATTTGTGGTATTTTTGTTTCTGGTTGCAGCCTTTTCTTTTCTGCCTAGAGAAGTTCCTTTAGTATTTGTTGTAAAGCTGGTTTTGTGTTGCTGAATTCTCTTAGCAAAAGCTTTCGGCTGTTATCCCTTGGTTATTATGGAGTATCCTTCTTTGTCTCTTGTAACAGTATTTTAAAATCTGTTTTGCCTGATATAAGAATTGCTACTATGGCTTTCTTTTGATTTCCATTTGTGTGGAATACCCTTTTCCCATCTCCTCACTTTCAGATCTGAAGTGACTCTTTTATAAACAGTGTATTTAGATCTGTTTTTTTTCTTTTTATGGCCACACCTGTGGTGTGTGGAAATTCCTGGGCTAGGGTTTGAATTGGAGCTGCAGCTGCAGGTCTATGCTCCAGCCATAGCAACACAAGAGCTGAACTACATCTGTGACCTTTGCCACAGCTTATGACAATGTCGGACCCTTAACCCATGGAGCAAGGCCAGGGATCAAACCTGCGTCCTCAGGGACACTATGTTGGGTCCTTATCCTGCTGAGCCATAACAGAAGCTCCAAACTTCTAACTTCTTGCTCTATGTATCCATTCTCCCGAGTTCTGTGATCATCTTTATGATCTTTAGTGGGAACTCTTTCTGAGGTAGATTGGCTATCTCCACTTCATTCAGTTCTTCTGGGGTCTTATTTTTTTCCTTCACCTGGAACATGTTCCTCTGCTGCTTCATTTTGTCTAAGCTACAATTTTTTTTTTCTTTTTTAGGGCTGCACCTGTGGCATATGGCAGTTTCTAGGCCAGGGGTCGAATTGGAGCTGTAGCCGCCGGCCTGCACCACAACCACAGCCACAGCCACATGGGATCTGAGCTGCATCTGCGACCTACACCATAGCTTGTGGCAATGCCGGATCCTTAACCCACTGAGCAAGGCTGGGGATCAAACCTGCGTCCTCATGGATGCTAGTCAGTTTGGTTAACTGCTGAGCCACAACAGGAACTCCACTGTTTGTATTTTTATGTATGTGGTAGGTTAGTTATATTTCTCCACCTTGGAGAAGTGACCTCCTATAGGAGACGTCCTGCGCATGCCAGCAGTGCACTCCCCTCTCAGCACCCAAGCTGTATGTTCTAAGGGTTCCCCCTAAGAGGGCTTCATGGATCCTTCTTTTGTGGTGGGCTATGTGGGTGGTCTTGTAGGCTTGCTTGGCTCCTGGGCTGCTTGGTGGCCAGGCCTTGCCCTATGTGGATGGTGGTGGCTGTTGTCTAGAAGGGCCTATTGCTGAGGGGGAGGGGGAGGGGGAGGGAATGGGATGGACTGGGAGTTTGGGGTTAGTAGATGCAAGTTATTGCATTTGGAGTGGATAAACAATGAGATCCTGTTGTATCACATAGGGTTTGATATCTAGTCGCTTGTGATGGAACATGATGGAGGATAATGTGAGAAAAAGAATGTAGGTATATATGTATGACTGGGTCACTTTGCTGTACAGCAGAAATTGACAGAAAAATATAAATCAACTATAATAGAAAAAATAAAAACCTAAAAAAAAAAAAAATCCCAAAAAATCCAGTAGAAGGGCCTAGTTATAAGGTGGCTGGTTGTGGAAGCCTAAGAGTCCCTGGGGCTAGTGCTGGCCTACTGGTGGGCAGACTCAGGGTCCTGACGACTCTGGAGCTATTGCCCACCACTGGCAGGTGAAGCCAGGTCCTGGGGTTAGCGTCAGGCTATTGGCAGGCGGAGCTGGTGTCTGGAGTCTGGCTTCAGGGCCCAGGGATCCCAGAGCTCGTTTCCGATCATTGGGTGGAGGGGAGGGGGGCAGTTCTTGACACAGGTATAAAGTCCAGGGTGTGCTGAAGTTGTGTTGGCCTGCTGGTGAGCAGGGCCAGGCCCAGGTGCTCCCAACATTGGTGGACTCCTTCTGCAGGCTGTTGGGATCATAGTTTTCTTGCTTCTTACGTCTGCCCCCTGATGTCTTAGTTTTCTCGTGCGTGGCAGGGGTATGTCTAGAGGCGGCTGTGGCTCAGGAAGTCTTTAGGCGGTTTGTCTGCTGACACATGGGGCTATGGCCCAGTCCAGTTAGCTGTTTGGCCTGTGGCGTCCCAGCACTGGCCCCTACAAACTGTTGGGTAGGGTCAGGTTTTGGTGCTAATGAGCCAAGATATCAGCTGCCAGCATAGTGTTCATGTGTTTCAATGTTCCCCAGTATGTCTGACACCAGTGTCTGTGTCTCTAGGGAAAGCTGCAGCTGCATGCCAGCCCCAACCCCTGGGAAGACGCTCCAAGACCGGCACTTAGGTGAGACCCATGCTCCTATCAGATTACTGCTTTTGCCCTGGGTGTTGGTACACGTGAGATTTTGTATGTGGCCTTTAAGAGTGAAGTCTCTGTTTCCCCCAGTCATGTGGGGCTCCTGCAATTAAGCCCTACTGATCTTCAGAGCCAAATGCCCTGGGGGCTCATCTTCCCAGTTCCAGACCCCTGGGCTGGAAGCCTGATGTGGGACTCAGAACTCTTACTCCTGGGGAGAACCTCTGCAGTGTAATTATTCTGCAGTTTGTGGGTTGCCTACACAGGGTATGTGGGATTTGATTATATTGCAGATCTGCTCCTCCTGCCCATCTCATGGTGGTTCCTTCTTTATGCCTTTAGTTGTGGATCTTTTCTGGTAGGTTCCAGTCTTTTTCATCAATGGTTGCTCTGCAGGTAGTGGTGATTTTGTTGTGCTCATGAGAGGAGGTGAGCTCAGGGTCTTTCTAATCTGCAGTCTTGGCTGCTGTCCCTGAGGTCAGGGTGTTTTAATCCCTGGCTCCCTTTCCTCTTCTTTTCTTTTTGCTTTTTAGGGCCACACTGTGGCATATGGAAGTTCCCAGGCTAGGGGTCAAATTGGAGCTACAGCTGCCGGCCTATACCACAGCCACAGCAACAAGGGATCCGAGCCGGATCTGTGATTTACACCACAGCTCATGGCAACGCTGGATCCCCGACCCACTGAGCAAGGTCAGGGATCAAACCTGTGACCTAAGGGATACTAGTCGGGTTTGTTACTAGTCAGGAACTCCCCTGGCTCCTTTTCTGGGGCCCACAGCACCTGTCTGGCAGCACCCTCCACAAGCCTCCTTTCCTGCTCCCTCCCCATTCCAGCCCAGGATGCCACTGCACTCCTGTTTCCCTATATGCTGCCAACACCTTTGTAAGTATTCTGTTTATTAAACTCTTAAGTTATCCCAATTGGAGTGTGCCATCTGCTTCATGAGGGAACAATACCGATGCAAATAAGGATTTGAGCCGCAGAGATAATAAATAAGAGGATTGCTGACCTCTTCGTGGTTAGCACAGATGAAAAGTGGCCAGATCCGTGCAGGTGAAGCATTACTGTCTAAAATCCCAGCCCAAACCTGCCTTCAGGAAAGCTGCCCTTCTGCCTCTGCGAATGTTGCCCCATCTCAGGATGGTTTTGTTGCTTTGGGGTTCAAAGCCCTAGTCTTCGGCTTGTGAGGCTGGGAGCATTCGGAGACTGATTTGGCATGAAGAGTAACGCACTTGGATCTGGCGGTGGGGAGATCTTCTCCTGAAAGTCCCAGGCTATGGAATGCGAATCATTGATTTTTCCATTGTCTCTCTCTCTTTTTTTTTTAGTCTTTTTAAGGCCACACTCACAGAATATGGAGGTTTCCAGGCTAGGGGTCGAATCGGAGCTGTAGCTGCCAGCCTACTCCACAGCCACAGCAACACTAGATCCTTAATCCACTGAGCAAGGCCAGGAATCAAACCCAAAACCTCATGGTTCCTAGTTGGATTCGCTTCCGCTGCGCCACGACAGGAACTCCTCCACTGTCTTTCTAACAGGGCAAGTTGCCCTGTTATCACTTGCTCACAGGTGGCACATGTTTTAGGAAAAACAAAAGGATTAATGGAGGATTGTTATGGAAAGTTTGTGTCCCCTTAAAATCCATATGTCGATGTCCACAGTGATGGTATTTGGAGATGGGCTTTGGGGAGGTAATTAGGGTCAGATGGCTTGTGGGGGTGGGGCCCTCGTAATGGGATTAGCGCCTTTATGAGAAGAGACACCAGAGAGTTTGACTCGCCCCTTCCCTCTGCAGGCACACAAAGGAGGAGTCATGGGAGCACCCAGCAAGACAGCATCCACCTACAACCCAGGCCAAGACACAAAGGCCTTAGGCTGGAACCTGCCACTCTGGCACCTTGATCTTGGACTTCCCGGACCTCCAGAACTGTGAGAAATAAACTTGTTTCATCCAACCAGTGTTGTATTATGGTAGCCTGAGACCGACATATAGATGCTGTTCTATAATAGTAACCCAGTTTCGTGGTGTTTGCTCTTTAAAAAATTTTCATTTTGGCAATTCTTGCTTACAGTGCCTCCTCTTTTTTTTTTTTGGTCTTTTTAGGGCTGCACCTGCAGCATATGGAAGTTCCTAGGCTAGGGGTCTAATTAGAACTGCAGTTGCCGGTCAATGCCTCAGCCATAGCAATGCAGGATCTGAGCCACATCTGTGACCTACGCCTCAGCTCATGTCAACGCTGGATCCTTAACCCACTGAGGGAGGCCAGGGATCAAACCCATGTCCTCATGGATACTAGTCAGGTTCATTACCACTGAGCCACAATGGGAACTCCACAGCCCACTTTAATATTTAAAAGACAATGGGGGGCTTGATGGCTGAAATTCAAGCTTTAAAGTTTCGTGTATCTTTTTCAGACTGGTTGAACTTGGAAAAGACCAAATTTTCTCAACAATTTTGCCAAATAAAATACCTCTTTAGTTGTGGATGCTGAGAAGGCTGGGCCCTTGGTTCTGATCCTAAATAGAAGTGAGAAGGTGCTCACAGAATGATGCCAAGCACCAGTGGCTGTACAGTTTCCATTTTATTTTGTGTGCTTTTTTTAATAGGATATAAATAATGACAAAAATTACAAAATTTATAACTGGAAGCCCAAGCATATTTACACATAGGTTTCTATTTCAGCAAAGCTACTATTTACTTTGCTCCTATACAGTTTCCTTTTGGTACCATATTTTAGTGTTATTTTACTCTCAATTTACTACATACATATCAACAGTGAATAGGCAAAATATATACAAGGAACTGTTCAGTTCAAGTAATTTAATATTGTATTAAAATTCTTCAACACTGAACTAAAACCATATACTTCTGTCAGTTTGAAATAAAATTTAGTTGTCTTCAGAACTCACCAACTGATGAATGTAACTGATAATATCAGGTTTAAAATAATATTGGTTAATTAAAAAAAAACATTAAGACAATCCCACTATTTATCAGTATCGCTATAATGAACTTCAAAATGATTCACAATATGATTGGTTAGAACAATATACATTAAAATGTTATTTTTTTCTATAGTGATATTGGTACTGTTATATAATTTGATTCTACATAAATATACATCATGGTATCATACAAATACTCCACAGAGACATTAAAAAAATTAAAATACCTTAAAGAAACGTAAGTAAATTTTATTTAATCAAAGAGTAAGCAAACATTTATTTATTTATTTATTTGATTCAAGAAAAGAGTTATTACTTTGGAATCTCTCTCTTTTTTTTTTTTTGTATTTATTTTTTTCTAGAAAAAACAATTTTTTTTGCAATAGAATTTTATTAACACCTTTCTCAAACGAGGTTTCCATGACAGAAATCTTGACAGCAGGAGCCCTAGATTTTTTTTTTTTTTAAACATGTTCTCTAAAACCATGAAGATTTAAAAAAAAAAATCTTTGCAGGCTTATGGCTGCGTCAGCACTTTGGGTAAGACGCCAGTTTGCTTGCCTGAATCTCCTGCTGTGGCGAGAGTCGCTGGTACTCTGCCACGCCCGAGCCAGTCCTCTTGGTAGTAGCAGTAGAAGTTTAGTTATGTGATGTGAAACCAGAAACATCCCTCACAGCTAACCTAGTTTTCTTATCAATGCATTAGTGAAACATTCTTTTAATAAAAATATTTAATACAAGACACATTTTTCTGTGCATAATAAATTCCTCTGTTTTAAATCATTATGTTTTTGAATCAATCCATAGATGTAAAGGTTCTCTTTATCTGACATAGTTGATTACATATAAAATTCACAAATATAGAAATTGGGAAACAGGATTTCCTGGCAATCAGGGGGGGTGGGTAGTTTTTGTCCTTTTGCATGAAACAATACTCAGTGAGATAATGACTTTACAGATGCTTTTTGGGGGTAGTTGAGTTTCTCCTACCTTGAAAACTGCTGACAGTGAAAAATAAACCCAAGATGTGTATACTTTTAGGCAGTATTAGAGATCCCCTGTATTTTTTTTTTTTAAGGTATTATCCCCAAATACAGCAAAGCAAGTGTTGGGGCAGAGTCATCAGAAATACCTCGGGTGGCAGCAGGGAAGGGAGTCAGGACAGTCAGCCGAAAATCTCAACTCGTGCCTTTCAGGGGTTACGGCTGGAAAGTCTTGGTTGCACTTTCTGTCACTGTGCAGAAAGAACGTCCCCAGGAACGGCCAGCGGCCTCTCGCCCGTGACAAGGCCACACAAACAGAGCAGTTCTTCCTCCTGGGCCGGGTGGAAAGCCTGCTCCGGGACTGCTCGGCGTGCAAGGCACCGCGAGGACGGGAGGACGGTGAGTATCAGAAAATCGTGGTCTCATACTTGGTATTTATCCCCCGCTTGGCCTCCTGTCCTGGCTCCACAATCCACGGCAGATTGGCCAGAGTCTTTTGCTCAGATGGGTCGATCTGCTTTAAAACAGAAAGGCTGATGCCTGTTATACGGTACCTGCACGGGGTGCCCACACGCATCCTGTCGCTGCCTGGAAGCCAGCGCTGCGCCCTGGCAGGACTTCGGGATGTTGGTGCATGAGAATCGTTTGTTCACTCTTGATACACTGACTGCATGTGGACCGTGTGTGAGGTACCCGGTGGGGGGGAAGGGTGAGAGACACACCTCTTGTTCCGGAAGGCACCCAGGTCGGGAGGAACACACACACGGGAACACTTCAGTACTGATCAGTGCGGTTTGAGGGGGAAGAGGGCACGCTGGGCACCCAGGAAGGCCACTGACTCCACAGTGGGAGTCAGGGGGGCTTCCTGGAGGAGACGAACTGGCTATGTACTGCCTACCTCTCAAGCCTCCATTGGTTTCCATCACAATCAGAATAAACCCGGAGTCCTCAAGGACTGCCCACCTGCTGCTTCCTGCGTGCCAGGCCCGTGGCCAGGGCCTCTGCAAGCATCACGGCTCGACCCAGGGCTCCTCTCAGACGCCCTCCTGCTTCACACCCTGACGTCAATCAGAGTGCAGATCAGATATCACCTCCTCGCTAGTTTATCCCGTACAGCACAGCACCTCACCTTTCCTGCTCTCTTCTCCTGTTCTGCTCTTCGCAGTCCTTATGCCACAGACCTCAGCCTTGTTTATCCTCTAGTACCGGGTATGCTCATGGGGGTGGGGATTGTGTCTATTCTGTTCACTACTGTTTTCCTCAAACAGCTCCTGGCAACCAGTAAACAGCGGGCACCCAATAAGTACCTGTTGACTAGACAGTATTTAAAAATGGAGGTCATGTCAGAGTTCCCGTCATGGCTCAGTGGTTAACGAATCACACTAGGACCCATGAGGTTGCGGGTTCGACCCCCGGCCTTGCTCAGTGGGTTAGGGATCTGGTGTTGCTGTGGCTGTGGTGTAGGCTGGCAGTAACAGCTCCAGTTAGACCCCTAGCCTGGGAACCTCCATATGCTGCAGGTGCGGCCCTAGAAAAGGCAAAAAATACAAGTAAAATAAAAATTGAGGTCCTGTTGAAATGAAGAGCAGGAGGACAAGTGAGAGTTTCCTGGCGAAAGCAAGGGGTGGGGAACAGCATGTGCAAAGTTCCCAGCATAAGGGAACGAGGCCATTGGAAGCCTACAGTCCCTGTGCAGAGAGGGAACCAGGAGGGGAGACAACCGAGGGTGAGGAGGAGAGCAGGGCCAGGTCAGGCTGCGCCTCGACCTAAACCCGACCTAAACCCGACCTAAACCCAGCTGAGCGAAAACAGGCCGGTATGTTCCAGGCCCCGGGGCGTGTGAGGCCCAATGGGGTGAGGCTTGAGCTCTGAGTGCTCACGGCGGGGGAGGCAGGGGGTGGTTCTTCACCAAATTGCCGCCCCTTCCTTTGGTGGGGCCCATGCCCCCGGGGCTGCCCGTGGTTTGATTTTATCTGCACAAGTCCTCCTGCAGTTCAGGGGAGGACTTCCCATATTCTTAGGAATCAGGGGATAGTTCTCAACAATAAACCGGGATCAGGGGAAATGGAACACAGACAGGCATTGATGGGGGTGCAATCCTGGGGCAGTTAAAGAACGGCAGTATTATTCCCTGTGTGTTTTGTACTTTTCAGGGAAGGCTTCTAGGTGAACATTCTATGAGCCCTGTGGCACCCAAACCCTTTGTGCTTGTCTGGAAAAAGTCAATGGGACCAGAGAAAAGTTGGATGGGGCACCTGCTGTGGACAGAGTTACCTAGCCCACACAGGACTGAATACAACAGTCTAAGATAATCCCATAAATACTCTGAAAATTCCTGGACATTTAACCTACTTTTTTTTTTCTTATAGAAGAAGACAGACAACGAACAAATCTCCATCAATAAATGCTACACAGAATTAAAAGCAGGCGGACAGCATGAGCCTGACGAGGCGTCTACCTCCCATCAGTGGTCCAGGAGAAGCCTGTTTGTGTAGCTGAGGCCTGGATGACGAGCCGGAGGGAGCTGTGACGGAAGCGGGGGAAACAAAGCCCGGCGGAGGGACCAGGCACGGAGGCCGCAGGAAGAGCAAGGCGTCGGAGAGGAGTGCGGTGGGAAACTGGGGCAGCGGTGCCACGGTCTGATCTCTGTTTTAACACGGTCACCCTGGTTGCCGTGTGGGGAAGCGGAGCTGGTGAGGAGGTGCGGTGTGTGGTTTTGGAAATTAGTGGTGGGGCCGGCTGGGATGAACAGCGTGACGGAGGAAATGGAGAGGAACAGCCGGGTCGGGGAGAGGTTTTGGGAGCTGAGGGGACGGCATCTGCTTGTGAGCTGGACACGGGCTTGGGGGGCCGGGGGAGGCAGGAATCAAGAATGCGTCTAGACCTCTGGCTTGAGCCACATGGCGAATGGTTACGTCACTTACTGCGCTGGGAGAGATGGAGAGAGACACGGCTTTGGAGGGGGAGCAAGACCCCTGTTTGGGCCCGCCGAAGTTTCAGATGTCTGCTAGACATCCCAGGAGAAAGGGAGCCCGTAAGGCTGGAGTTCTGGGAGTGCATCAGGGTTGGCAGCCGGGGGGCTGGGGTGTGCTGAGGCGGGGGGCGGGGGGACCCGAGGGCAGAAGGAAGGTCTTTCAGGGATGTGCCATTACTGGGGGGATCAGTGATAAGAGGTGAGCACAGGAGTGAACCGTGAAGTGGAAGCAAAGGTTCAGGAGGTGAGCTGTCGTGGAGCAGGGGGACCAGATGCTGGGAGGGGTCATGCGCGTGGAGGCGAAGGTTGCCCATGACGGTGACAGGAGCCGAAGCCAGAAAAGAATGTGCACGAGCCCCGTGGTCACAGAGGGCAGTGTGCCTCTGTGACTCTACACGGCCCCCTGGCCCTGGGGACAGGGGTCCGTGGGGAGGAGGAGAGAGTCACGGATGGAAGGATGTGCGGGCGTGGGAGCCACGCCTCTGGGGGCGCCAGAGTTTCTAGGCTGCCCAACAGCAGCAGAAGCCAGATGGGAGGCTGGTTGGGAACCTTCCAGCCTCTGGGTACCGCTACTACAAGAGGAGGCCGCTTTGAAGTCATGAAAGTCTGTTAGGACAGGATGTGTGCCGAGCCTGTGGGAGGGAAGGGGAGGAAATTCCTGGAAGAAGGCAGATGCCAAGGAGGAGAGGCGGTGCCTTCTGAACAGTCCCTGCTCTGCAGGAAGCCTCAGCTGCGGGAGAACGTGCGGGGCCTGGCGCCGCCCCCCTCGGACCTCGCACAGCCTGTGCCTCCAGCTTCCTCCAGCTGGGGGCCAGGGATGCCCTGTGAGCCTCTGCCACCCTCTCCACCAGCCGCTGGCTTGAGAGGGGCTTGCCCCCGGGAGGGACTGTCCTTCCCAAGCTTGCCTGGACCTTCAGGAACGATTCACCCAGGACAGCAGAGTGCCCAGTGCCCTCCCAGGCTGCTGAGGGGGCAGAGGAAGTGGGGGGCCTCCTGGTCAGGCAGATGGCCCCCAAGACTTTGCAGGAACTGGGCTGAGAGGATGACAGCCCCATACCAGGATGAGGCTGAGAGAAAGACAAGAAGGGCAGGTCCTGGATTCCCCTAGCTCCCACACGACCAAGGGGGCCTTCCTTTCAGGACACCTGTCTCCTACTTACCACGGACTTGCGGATGCTGACGCGGGGCTTGGGGATGGGCTTGGAGGGCTTGTTTTCAAAGCTTTCTGGAAGCGTGGAGGAATGGCCCCCTTTCCTGGCTTGCAGGGCGAGCTGGTAGGCGACCTCGAATGCCTGTCCCAGCGTCAGGATGATCTCGTAGGCTAAATTCTGCAAGAGAGATGAGAACGTGTTTAGGAAGGCATCCTGCAGCATAGAACGGGGTGCTGAGAAATGCCGTGGGGGCTGAACGGTGAGGACCCTGAACTGCTCCACCTGATGTGGCAGCGAGTCAGGGAAATCTCACCACCAGGACACACAAGATCCAATCTGGGGTCTCTGCAGAGCATGTCACTGGAGCGACACACTGCCGACAGCTACACTCAGGATCCACCCTCGGACCCAGAGCCTCCTCCATCCCGGGTGGCTGCTTTGCTCCCAGGCTCTGGGAGGGAAGGGATTATTCTGGCCCCACAGCCAAGGTCTGGGAGCCCGCAGCCTGAGAGGATGATGCCACACACTCCGCAGGAGGTGTTCCTGAGAAGTCTGGGTCTTTTTACCTCTAACATCTGTGATTCAGTGAACATCTCTGAAACACAATCAGAATCTAATTTAGGCAGAGGGGATGAGTCATGCTGGCGTGGCGTCTCACAGTCACAGCAGCGAGCATGCAAACAGAGCCAATTATCCATCTATTTCTTGAGGCGTTTGCTTTCCCTGTGGCTCCACTCCATATTTTATCATCAAATCAGCGAGAGACAGGAGATTGTCAGGCCCGAATGCCATGCCAGGCAGCGCCTGGGAGAAAGGTTCTTTTCCTCGGACCTTCCCTGGCTCCCCTCGATGATGTCTAGCTTCCTTTTCTCTTTTCCAGATTCGTACTTCATTTCTGCCGTCTCTTCAGAGCATAGCGCTACCCTGTCTTCATTCACTGAGAAGACAGACATGGACCCCAAGGAAGCAAGATCTCAACCTGACCCCCCCCCCCAGCCCAGGGTCAAAGAGGTATCTGCCTATGGGTCAAACTTTCTTAAATCTACAGCCCAAGCTGCAAGCTGGCATGGTCTGTCCCAAGTTTCTATTCTGATGAATGTCCCTAGAATATCTGTGCGTGCTTTTTCAAAGCTACAGAAATAGCTTGCGCTGGTTTTGCATCTATGCCCTTCTCCCTCCCTGTCTCCTCCTCCCCAGTGGAGCAAATGGAGTGGCTTGGTTTCCACAATTCTGTAAGATCTGCTAGAGACTGTTCCTACTTGACCAAGACGAGGGAGATGCGGGATGGCCAGCAGAGGCCAGGTGGAAGAGGCTCATGGGTTGCTGGACTGATGTGGTCTTAGACCCACGGACGGGGTGGGTGGGGGATGCCTCAGAGTGAGAACTGGTCCGACGGAGGATGTAACTTTTCCTTTGAGCTACTTGCTGAGAGGTGATGGCCCCCTCAAGACAGCCGTGTGCTTTTTGGAGACACCGAACCTTGCATGGGCAGCTGAGTCCCTCCTGCAGTGAACGTGAGGCCTGTGCTTGCATCCAAGGATGAGTCAGACAAGGAAATCAGTAAGGCCCCGACAAATGACAGTGGAGGAGGGCTGGCAGCTAGCTCTGGCCGTCGCAGCACCAAGAGGGCTGAGCCCGCACTGCCTGCACTCAGCACTCACGTCTCTAGCAGTGTGGCCCTCTAGTGTGCGAGGGGTCCTCTGGAAAGGCCGCCTGGGGCTTTGGGCTTCGGCTGTCCCCGTGAAGTCTGGGCTTGTGGCTGTCCATCCATCAGAGGCATGAAGCAGATATCTGTGCTCTGGGTGGGCAACTGGACTAAGGGAAAGATGGCAGACACAGTGATTCTGTAACATGCAGCTTTTTGCTGCTGGCACAGAGGTGCTTAATGAGTGTGAATTCCTTTATAGTTAACCTAAAAACAAGTTCCTGAGAGAGAGATTTACTTAAAGCTCCAGTGTCTTCAAATGAAAGCCAAAGATGCTCATTTGAGCAGGTGAGATTTTTCACAAGACTATTACGGGAAGCCTAAAGGTTTCTGAAAGGTTCTGGGTTGAAGCTCTGCCCTTTCATTTTTAAAAAGTTCCTGGTGTTAGGCAACTGCTGAGATAAGACAGAGACCAGACCAGACTGTGTGGTTCCCTGCCAAGCAGCCTCTCCTGGTTTGGCTTGCATCTCCATGACGTCTTGCTTTTCGTTTTATTTAGAATGCTGCATTTTTCAGAGTTCTTTTAGGATCTGTAACGAGTTGGACATTGTTAGCTTTCCTACTTTCTGTTACTTCAGTGTTTGAGGTTTTGATTCTGGATGCCAGCGAGGGGCCCGCAAGGAGCGGCTGGTTGCGGATGGGACTCTGCATGCAGAGTCCTGTGTTACCCAAGTACTGGGGCCCTTGACGGGATCAGATGCTCATCAGCTAGGACCTGAGGACACACGTTTGAAGGAGACGAAGGTTCTCTTCTCCCGCCTCTCTTTAGTAACATCTCTACTTAAAGTGGGAGGGGAGTTATTCTGAGAATAGGAGACTCTATGGGACAGGGCCAAAGATGATACTGCAATCTGATCAGAGAGGCTTAGGTGACAAGCCCTCACTTCCTCCTTTGAGCCAGTCTTGCTGAGCCCAGCAATGCTTCCTCCCAGCACTGAAGGCCCAGGGATGCTGCTTAAAAAGCCTGAAAGCCCAGTTAGACTCTGCTCACAACTGTGGGGAGGCCAGGGCCAGAGACTATACCTAGCACTGAGTAAGATGCTTGTTTGCTGAATGAACGAATGAGTATCTAAAGGGCAAGCTGGAGTAATAACACTATTAGTTATTACTATAGGTAGTATGGCTGCCATTAAGTGTTAGGCTAGTTGTACCAAGCACTAGATTTATCTTATTTAAATCTTACCACAAACATCCGTAGTAAAATAGCATTATCTCCATTTTATAGATGAAGAAATTGAGGCTCAGAGAGTTTAAGGACCCTGTCTGACATTGCAGAGCTATTAAGTTACAGAGCACCGATGTGAACCAATAGGTGTAACTCAAACGTCTATGTTCTTGAAAACTCTAATCTGAAAAGATACATGCACCTCAGTGTCCACAAAAGTACTACTTACAATAGCTAAGACATGGAAGCAACCTAAATGTCCACTGACAGAGGATAAAGGAGTTGTATATAAGTGTGTCTACACCCCCCAATGGAATAGTACTCAGCCATAAAAAGGAATGAAATGCTGCCATTTGCAGCAACATGGCTGGACCTAGAGATTATCATGCTAAGTGAAGTAAGTCAGAGGAAGACAAATACCAGAGGAAGATTTACATGATAACAATCTAAAAAAGCGATACAAAAGACTTACTTACAAAACGGAAATAGACTCAGAGACATAGAAAACAAGCTTATGGTTACCTATAATAGAAAAGAATTTGAAAAAGAATGTATATAACTGAATCACTTTGCTGTACACCTGAAACAAATAAACTCTACCTCAATAAAAAGAAAAGGAGCCTGTGTTCTTCCCCTCTAGTGTGTGGTACCTTGTCTCCGAGATGGCAGCCCTTACGCTTCCCCTCCCTCACGCCATGATGTTCCCCTGTCCCCCACGTCCTTGAATCTGGACTGGCTATACTGACGTCCCCAACTACAGAATGTGCACAAGAGCATGCTGGGACTTTTGGGATTTAGATTGCGAGGGGTCTTGCAGCTTCCATCTGGGCCTCATGAAACACTCACTCTGAGGGAAACCAGCCGTATGTAAAAAGTCTGCCCTCCCTGAGACCACCAAGCTGTGAGGATGTCCAAGCTGGCCAAGGAGAGAGGCTGCCTAGAGAGAAACAGCAGCTGTAGCCATCCCAGCGCAGGCTCCAGGTACGGAGCAAAGGACTGATACTGGATATTCAAGCTCCAGGAGATGCTGCACTGAGGACCCCAGCCAAGCCATCCCAGCATCTGCAGTCATCTGAGCTGTCCAGTGGAA
Source organism: Sus scrofa (assembly GCF_054392235.1). Lineage (NCBI taxonomy): Eukaryota > Metazoa > Chordata > Mammalia > Artiodactyla > Suidae > Sus > Sus scrofa. The sequence goes on along the minus strand of NC_139387.1, from coordinate 92,404,599 downwards.
GCCCCAGATACTGTGGAGCAGGAGAGCAGAACTGCTGTGCTATGACCAAATTCCTGACCCTCAGAGTCGTAAACCTGATAAAATGGATGTTATTTTATGCCACTAGGTTTTGGGATGGTTTGCTAAGTAAGCAGCAATAGACAACTAGAAGACCATGAGATGCCAAGAAAGGCTGGCTGGACCCTCATTCAGGCGGCGGGAAGAGGAACCATCAGCCTGCGAGCTGGGGTGACCTCCTGGATAGTCAGGGGAGGGCCATCCCTGGAGCCACCACCCCCAGCCTGGCCATGGGGTGGTGGTCATGGCTGATGCCTCTGACCTATCCTGGTCACAAGATCAAAGTAAACACTAAGGTGTCCCGTCACATGCTTGCCCCTTGAAGCTGGGATATCCTTTCAAGTTGGCACCACCACACTCCCATTATCTAGTTGCTACCTCCCTTGGGCATAAATCCAAACTTAACTTAGTTTTATATTCACTACTTCCCATCCCCTCAAAATGCTGTAACTCAGCCTCTCCGACCTTGGCTCCCTCTGTCCTTCCTGGCTTACTGGAAAACTACTAGCCTTGGCTTTTCCAGCATAAATCTCTTTTAGGATCACACTTATTACAGCAGTTGGCCTAGAGTATTTCCCACCTTACACAGACCACAAGTTAAAGAAGGATGTTTAGGCAAGTGTGGTGGGTGTGAGGGATGACTGCCAGGAAGAATATACTCTGAGCCTCAGTCTTCTTATTGTGAAGTGGGGATAATAATTACTGGATTATTTTGAGAATCACTCATAATGACATGTAGTCTAAATTACAATACCAGCCAACATTTACTATTTACCGTGTGCCATGCTGCGCACAGACTATCTCATTTAATCCTAACATCGACCCTGTGGGGGTCACCGTATAAACCACCATGGGGCCATTATCATCCCTGTTTTGCATATGAGCGAATTAGGCTCAGGAAGGTGAAGTATTTTGTTCATGAAGCCAGCAACTGACTAAGCTGGCATCTGAATCTAGGTTTCTGAGAGGCTGTGCTCTTGACCACTACACCTTAAGATAAAAGAGAAGAAATCTGCAGATCTAAAAAGACCTTTCTCCAAAGAAGACATACACACAACCAAGAGGCAACATGGAAAGGTACCCAACATCACTAATTACTAGAGAAATGAAAAAAACTACAACTGAGGTACCACCTCACACCAGTCAGAATGGCCATCATTAGTAATTCTATAAATAACAAATGCTGGCGAGGGTATGGAGAAAAGGGAACCCTCCTTACATGGTTGGTGGGAATGTGACCCACCACCATGGGTTGTTCCATAGTGGTACAACCACTATGGAAAACAGTTTGAGGGTTCTTTAAAAAACGAAATATAAAACTACTGTATGATCCAACAATTCCACTCCTAGGCTAGGCATATATATCCAGAGGAAAACCATAATTTGAAGAGATACATGCACATCAATGTTCACAGCAGCATTATTTACATTAGCCAAGACATGGAAGGAACCTAATATCCACTGACAGATGAATAGGTAAGAAGATGTGGTACATATATAATGGACTATCATTCAGCCATAAAAAGCATGAAATAATGCCATTTGGAGCAACATGGACAGACTTAGAGATGATCATACTAATGAAATCAAAGACAAATATATGATATCACTAATATGTGGAATCTAAACAAATGACACGAACTCTTTATAAAACAGAGAGAGAAACTTACGGTTATAAAAGGGGAAGGAGGGGGAAGGGATAAATGAAGTTTGGTATTAACAAACACACTATATAGAAAAGAGGTAACCAACATGGTCCTACTGTGTAGCACAGGGAACTGTATTCAACATCTTGTAATAAACTATAATGGAAAAGGAAAAAGAAAAAGTACACACACACACGGAACAGGCCCCAAGCAGAGGATTTTCTTTATGATCTGATGTGAACAATTCACACAGGGATTCTCAGCCTGTGGCCCTGCCTCCTCCATGGTGAGGGGTGGTAAGAGGGGTGATGTGAGGGGTGAGAGCCAACACTTGCTCTCCAAGGCAGGCTCTTTGGGGTAGAGGCAGGGAATCCCAATTCAACAGGGATACCTGCCTTGGGGCACGTTATACTCTCCAAAGCCCTCTTCCCCCAGGGGTTTTGATCTGTGGATTACGAAGTGCTACAGTAGAGGAATTTGCAGGGTTATCATATTTAAAGGATAGATCCTAAGTGTAATCCAGAGATGCAAACTTGTTTTTCTTATGCAACCTGGAGAGACTGGTAGGCAAGCCTGTATTTACTGTGAGCTCCGCCGTGGTGGCACAACCACATGACGTTGCTTACTGCATCCCAGGGGCCACCTAAGTGTCTGATGTGGATTATCTAACCCTCACAACCACCTTGTGGAGGAGGAATTATCCTGATTTTATATTTGAGAAACTCAGGATTAGTGGGATTAACTTGGCTAAATTCACACAGCCAGTAAGGGGCAGAGCTAGGATTCAAACCCAGATATGGTTTTAGATTAGACAGTGTTTTGTGCCACTGGGCTTCCCTGCCTTACTGCTTTCATCAGTCTGCTGGTGTTCTCCCCTACTTCCATTGAAGGACCCTCTTGAGGAACCATGTTATGGTTTGGAGATTCAGCATATGAATGCTGGTAAAGATACTATGACACAATATACCCTCTTGGAGACTGAGGGCAAAAAATTCTTTCATTGCATCCAAAAGAATAAAATACCGAGGAATAAGCCTACATGAGGAGGCAAAAGACTTGTACTCCAAAAAACTGTAAGACATTGATGAAAGAAATTGAAGACAGTATAAACCACTGGAAAGACATACCATGTTCTTGGATTGGAAGAAGCAGTATTTTAAAATGACCCTAATACCCAAGGCAATCTACAGATTCAATGCAATCCCTATCAAATTACCAATGGTGTTTTTCACAGAACTGAAATGAAAAATTTTTAAATTTGTATGGAGACACAAAAGGCTCTGAATAACCAAAACAATCTTGAGAAAGAAGGATGGACCTGGAGGAATCACATTCCCTGACTTCAGACTATACTACAAAGCTATAGTCATCAAAACAGTGTGGTACTGGCACAAGAACAGACACATAAATCAATGGAACAGGATAGAAAGCCCAGAAATAAACCCATGAACTTACGGTTAATTAATCTACAACAGGAGGCAAGAATATACAATGGAGAAAAGACAGTCTCTTTAATAAGTGATGGTAAAACTGGGGAGCTATGTGTAAAAGAAGGAAATTAGAACACTCTCTAACACCATATACAAAAATAAACTCAAAATGGATTAAAGACCTAAATGTAAGACCAGATACTATGAAACTCTTCAGGGAAAACATAGGCAGAACACTCTGACAGAAACTGCAGTAGTATTTTTTTGGATTCATTTCCTACAGTAATAAAATTAAAAGCAAAAATAAACAAATGGGACCTAATTAGACTTAGAAGCTTCTGCACAGCAAAGGAAACCATGAACAAAATGAAAAGATAACCTATTGAATGGAAGAACAATTTGCAAACGATGCGACTGACAAGGGATTAATTTCCAAAATATACAAACGGCTCATACAGTTCACTCTAAAAAAACAAACTCAAAAAATGTGTAGAAGACCTAAATAGACATTTCTCCAAAGAAGACATAGAGCTGGTCAGCAGGCGTGTGAAAGATGTTCAACATGGCTAATTATTAGAGAAATGCAAATCAAAACTACAAGATATCACCTCATACAAGTAAGAATGGCTATCATTAAAAAGTCCACAAAGAATAAATGCTGGAGAGAGTGTGGAGGAAAGGGAACCCTCCTACACTGTTGGTAGCAATGTAAATTGGCACAACCACTATGGAGAACAATATGGAGGTTCCTTAAAAAACTAAAAATAGAGTTGCCATATGATCCAAAATTTTCGCTGCTGTGTATATATTCAGAGAATACTGTTAATTTAAAAAGATATACATACCCCAGTGTTCACTGCAGCACTAGTTACAATAGCCAAGATAGGGAAGCACCCTAAATATCCATTGACAGATGAATAGAAAAAGATGTAGTGTATATATATATATATATATATATATATATATATACAATGGAATATTACTCAGCCATAAAAAAGAATAAAATAATACCATTTGCAGCAACATGGATGGACCTAGAAATGATCACACTGAGTGAAGTAAGTCAGACAAAGACAAATATGAGCTCACCTAAGTGTCATGTAAAAGATGACACAAATGAGCTTATTTACAAAAGAGAAATAGATTCACAGACATAGAAAACAAATTTATGGTTACCAAAGGGGAAAGTGAGCGAGAGGGATAAATTAGGAGTTTGAGATTAACATATATACACTACTATATATAAAACAGATAACCAACAAGGTCCTACTGTATAGCACAGAAACTATATTCAGTATTTTATAATGAACTATAGTGGAAATGACTCTGAAAAAGAATATATATGTATATATATGTATGTATATATCACTGAATCACTTTGCTGTACACATAAAACATTATATATCAAATGTACTTAAAAAAATTCAGACGTCAGTCTCACTGAAGTTTTGTCTTCTGAGAGGATAGGGTATATTCAACAAAGAAAAATTAAGCATGTAATGGCTGTCCTTCCCTATTTGCCTTGACCTCTAGGAAGCTCAGAGCCAGATTTGTGGCTCAGTTCTCATAACTTTGTAGAATTCTGCAGTCCGCATATTGATGTTAAAATTTTCCCCTGGGTCCAGACTTCCTTTTAAGCATGTATTTTCCCTAATTCGGATCTGTGTGTACCTATATTTTCAGATTGATCACACGTATTCATGTAGACTGCCTTAAATCCTTTATGGAAGGAGGCATGGTATAAATGGTGTGTTTACCCAGTTTACTTAAACATTTATTCAAGAACTTGGTTTGTTCAACCTGTTACCAAAAAAGAAAAAAAAAAATGGCAGACAAGGTACATCAGACATGAAGCTTCCACATCATCTGGTGAAAGCGACAAAAAAGGAAGGGAGCTGATGGGAGAGGGGACACCACAGGGAGAGAGGGCTGGGGGTAGGGGCTGGTCTTTACCTGTGGCCCATTCTGTCTACTGACACCTTCCATCAGAATTAAAAAAATAACCACTGCGTTTTTAGTGACTCAAATTGATGGAACAAATAATTGCATTAGTTCCATAGCCTTGGAAAGCTACAGGACCTGGCTACTCTTTGGCTTCCAGGGGCCAGCAGAGCAATTTCAGAGGCTGTCCCCACCTAAAGAGGGTGCAAAGAGACATTCAAGGAAAGGACTCTGTGCAAGGAAGCCAGGGAGTCGGGGAGAAGCCAGGGCCTTAAAAGGAGTCTCAGAGGTTTGCTATGCCAGTGGTGGTAAGGACTCTGCCTGGATCATCTGCATGGGCGAAGTCGGCCCGGGGCTGCCTGCCTGCCTCTGTACCCATCACTGCTGCTGAGGAGGTGGCACTCTGAAGGGGGTCTGGGCCAGGTGACCTTGAGGTCTCTTTCTACCCGGGAGCTTCAGGATTCTCGGATTAGAAGCTGCTGTGGGTCTTTGACCCAGCCAACGACAGATTCAGTACAGAGACAGAGGTCTGTATGGTTGATGCCATATTAAATCCTAGCACGGGGTTACTCAAAGGCTGGTCTGTGGCTCCTGACAATCTACCAGCCATTGCTCAGAGGGGCAGTGACCAAGGGGCTGTCTTTCACCATAGAGGATGTCCCCATGGCCACAATCACCCCAAAACTATTCTACATGGCCAAGTACTTTGTCCACTATAAAATGGCTTTTGTTTTTGGACATCTGTCCTTTCCCTGTCTCTTGACCGCTGCCGGTGAGTTACTGCTCATCCTTGAAGATTCATGGGGCCATCATATCTTCCAGGGGTCTGCCCTTCCCCAGCCCCTCAGGCTGAGCAGGTGCCCCTCCTCAGGGGGCTCCACAGTGCCTCAGGCACAGCTCCACTGACCGGCCAGCATTTAGGAGGATTTTCTCCTTTCAGGTCCAATTTCCTCAGCTGGCTGAGCTCCTTGGGGGCTCTCATCTCATTTGACCGCATCTCTGGGGCTTAGGACAATCAGGTGCTCAACAGTGTTTGTTAGAGGAATCGGAAAAAGGAAGCTGCCTGATGGATCCCTAAGGTAAGAGGACTCGGCCCTCAAGGATAAGGGTGCCTGGGGATGGCCAGAGCCAGGACTTTTCTTTCTCTTCTCTTCCACAGGCACACCTGGGTGAACAAGTGCTGAACCAAAGCAGGTGATGTCGTCTGGGCCTGAAGACAAGGGAAGGTCTTTTTCAGTATGGGTCTATGGTGGTATCTCCAGAGAGAAGCCACCTTTCTCTTTCAGCTGTATTCTGCTTGTACTTCTTGTTTTTTTTTTTTTTTAAAAAAAAAAAGCCAGGGTAAGCTTTGTCTACAACTTGCTTCACCCACGTCTTGAGGCAAAAATAACTAAGAGTATTCTGGGCACAGTCACAGAATTCATTGACATCTCCTTATCTCTGCCCACAGTTAGTTCTCTCAAGTACAAGTCAGAGATTGAATCTTGAAAGTTTATTTTTATGAAATACACAGTGCCCAATCACAGGTTTTCAGCATTTAGAAATAAATATTAGGCATTCTGCTGAGAAGTCAATCTAGTCCAGGGCTGACATAGCAACCAGACAAAATACAGATAGCTTCTTTAGGGCTAATTTCAGCTAACTAAAATAATCATGAAATGAATATTTCTCCCTAATTATAACGGGTACATGTAGAAATTTCTGAAAACACATAAAGAAGAAAAACAAAAATCACCTATAAAATTCTACTGCTGGGATAGAGCCACGGCTCTGTTTTGGTTTATTTTCTTTTTACATTTGTATATACACACAAATATTTTTCTAAGCTATATGAATATTTATGTATGTGGATTTAAAAACAAAATTAGAATCGTACTTTATGTGCAGCTTAATGAGTTGCTTTTTCGTGCAACATTAAATCATGAATGGTTTCTGCGTGCCATTAAATGGTTTTCAAAAATCAGATTTTTAAAGGTGGCCAAGCATGCGACAGCATCTGCGAAGGTTTGACCTCATGCCTCGCCCTGAGTACAGGAGTGTCAACAGCTCAGGGAAAGACAAAGAAGAGAGGTTGAGTCCTGCTTTTTTGCTTTTTTAGGGCCGCATCCGTGGCATATGGAAGTTCCCAGGCTAGGGGTCGAATCGGAGCTGCAGCTGCTAGCCAACGCCACAGCAACTCAGGAATTGAGCTGCATCTGTGACCTATATGACAGCTCACAGCAATGCCAGATCCCTGACCCACTAAGCAAGTCCAGGGATCGAACCCTCGTCCTCATGGATCCCAGTCAGGTTTGTTACTGCTGAGCCACGATGGGAACTCCTGTGATCTGCTTTCCTCCAAAGCTCCAGAGTCTCCATAGAGATCACCAACTTGTGATGCCTTCAAGAAGGGGTGCCCATCAAATTCAAAACTGCTTTTGCTCATTACATTTTAACCCTTGCTGAAAATCTTTCTCGCATGGACTAGTCACGTGATAAAATGCCCTTTTCTTTGCTTATTGCAGATGCCCAATGTCTGACCTCATCTTCCCAAAGCGCATGAATGAACCATTGTGCTTCTAAGACAACACATAGTCCTCCAAACTCCATTCAGCTTCCAGCCCGAGCGCCCCTCCTCAGGGAGCCCCCACCCTGCTGGGGCCCCCCTGCACAACTGCAGAACAGTGCGGACTGGATTTTTCTGCAATTATTGGTTACGTCCCTACTTCTTCTGAACTGTGAGATCCTGGAGAGCAGGGCTGTGTGCCTGGGTCTTGGCAGGCACGCAATAAAGAGAGAGATGTATTTTATACAGATTTGGACTTTTTTCGTTAGGTGAGGGATACTGCTGCAGCCAGCATATGTTGTAAACCCAAAACTGGGACATAACTTCTCACACAGGGTCTCAAAAGAAAGAGCACAACTACCACCATAACTGCTGCTACCACCGCTCTCCCGTGCCCTGCAGCTAAGGTTAACTGAGCACTGTGTCCTGGACACAGACATGGGTTATCTCAGTTAATCCTAACGATAACCCTAGGCGGTGGGTGGGTATGCTGTTCTCTCTGTTTTGCAGATGAAGAAACCGAGGATTAGAGGCATTCTAGCCCAAACTCTGAATGAACTAAGAAGTGTTGACCTGAGATTCAAAACCAGGCCGACTCTATAGGCCTCATCCCTAGAAGTGACATCTGATGTTAATCCACAAATAACAAGTGCTGGAAGGGCTGTGGAGAAAAGGGAACCCTCCTGCACTGCTGGTGGGAATGTAAACTGGTACAGCCACTATGGAGAACAGTTTGGAGATACCTTAGAAATCTATACATAGAACTTCCATATGACCCTGCAATCCCACTCTTGGGCATCTATCCGGACAAAGCTCTACTTAAAAGAGACACATGCACCCGCATGTTCATTGCAGCCCTATTCACAATAGCCAGGACATGGAAACAATCCAAATGTCCATCGACAGAGGATTGGATTCAGAAGAGGTGGTATATATACACAATGGAATACTACTCAGCCATAAAAAAGGATGACATAATGCCATTTGCAGCAACATGGATGGAACTAGAGAATCTCATACTGAGTGAAATGAGCCAGAAAGACAAAGACAAATACCATATGATATCACTTATAACTGGAATCTAATATCCAGCACAAATGAACATCTCCTCAGAAAAGAAAATCATGGACTTGGAGAAGAGACTTGTGGTTGCCTGAAGGGAGGGGGAGGGAGTGGGTGGGATCGGGAGCTTGGGCTTATCAGACACAACCTAGAATAGATTTATAAGGAGATCCTGCTGAATAGCATTGAGAACTATGTCTAGATACTCATGTCGCAACAGAAGAAAGGGTGGGGGAAAAAACTGTAACTGCAATGTATACATCTAAGGATGACCTGACCCCCTTGCTGTACAGTGGGAAAATAATAAAAAAAAAAAGATATTTGGGAGGGGGCTGTAACAAATACATAAATCATTGCTGCAAAACAATCTGTGAAAAAAAATCACAATGCCTATTTTCTTACAAAAATGGGATTGATTTAAGGCTCTGATACCATCCATTCTCCCCACCCCTCAAAAAAAGAAAAAAGAGTGACTATTACTCTCTGAATATCTTTGGGCTTATGCCTTGGTTATTTCTCAATGATAGATGCCAAGAGAGAGGGGGTATGGATAAAGGCAACCCAGCAAAGTGACTCTGTCTTTGTGGGCGGGGAATACAAGGCCATAGCGCCAGTAACGCTGCCTTTTTATTCGATCTTTTGCTCGGGACAGGATTCCCCTCCTGCCATGGACTTGATCGTGACGTTCAGGGGCTGCACGGGGCCAGGGAATGGCTTCTACTGAAGTGTGCGTGTTACTTTCTAAGTGGGAGACTAGCCAAGGAAAGCGTCGCAGTCCCATTCTAAGGACTCTCCACGCTTTACTGTTTTTCTTACATTGCCATTTATCTTTACGGTACCGGAGTCAAATAGGCTGAGAGCCGTTTTCAGGTAGAGAAGAGGAGAGAAAGAATGAAAGAGACCCCGTCACTCCATACACAGCATTCATTTCATCATCAGAGGTCAATGGATGTCAATGAGAACACACGTTCTTTTGCACCTGTAAGTTCCCACTTTGTGGAACCATCTCTGCAATATAAGCTCTGAGTACTTTTCATGAGGAACCTCACGGTACTCCGCGAAACAACCTCAGGGTTTAAGAGAGGGAGAACTGGGTGAGAGTGGTCAGAAGACGCTAACTTGCAGTTTTAAGCTAACTAAGTCCCGAGGATGCAATATACAGCACGGCGACTATGGTTAACTGTGCCACATAGGTGTAGCTCCTCCTTTTCCTGTGCTGCAAAATTATTATTATTATTATTATTATTTTTACAAATTCACAGTTTGTGGCAACCCTGCATTGAGCAAGTCTATTGGTGCCATTTTCTCAATAGCATTTGCTCACTTGTGTCTCTGTGTCATATTTTGGTAATTCTTACAATATTGCAAACTTTTCTTTATTCTATTTGTTATGGTAAACTGTGATCAGGTCTTTGCTGTTACTATTGCAAAAACAATCACAACTCGCTGAAGGCTCAGATGATGGTTAGCATTTTTTAGCAATGAAGATTTTTTTCTTTTTAGGGCCATACCCTTGGCATATGGAGGGTCCCAGGCCAGGGGTCGAATCAGAGCTACAGCTGCTGGCCTACACCACAGCCACAGTAACGCAGGACCCGAGCCACATCTGCGACCTACACCACAGCTCACGGCAATGCTGGATCCTTAACCCACTGAGTGAGGCCAGGGATTGAACCCGCCTCCTCATAGATCCTAGTCAGGTTTGTTAACTGCTGAGCCATGAAGGGAACTCCAAGTTTTTTTTAAATTAAGGCATGTATACTTTTTTTTTTTAAAGACATACTGGTATTGCACACTTAGGATACAGTATAGTATACAAGTAATTTTACATGCACTGTGAAACCAAAAAATTCACAATTTTTGGAAACCCCAAAATGATTGTGATATTAAATTTATGGTGGTGCTCTGGAACCGAACCTGTGATATCTCTGAAGTAGGCCTGTATTGTAATTTGGAAGGTGCTAGGACAGTAGCTCTTAAAGTTCTTATCACGAGGAAAAAAAAATGCATAACTGGGAGGTGACGGATGGTAACTAAACTTACTGTGCTGATCGTTTCTAAATATGCACGGGAATCAAATCCTTGTACACCGAAAAGGAACAGTGTTCTATGCTAACTGTGTCTCAATAAAACGGGAGATAAAGAAAGGGCTTAGGAATTTCACCTTCCTTAAACTGCTGAGGGCAGTGAGGCTGACTGTGTGTGTGTCCCCGAGGCTTAGGCTTGTGCTGGCACATTTTGATGGAAGAGCACTGTAAAATGCCATCCCCTCATCTGCTGACCAGTTTTCGGCACAGTGTCGTTTCTCTTTCTCCAGCTAAGATCCTTCCACGGCGCACATTCAGCCAAGCAGCACATGAAAGGGGGAGCCTCGTCGCCCCCCCACAGCACCCAGCAGCGGAGCATCAGGACTGACAGTCCCTACACACTTCCAAGCCAGGCTAAGCCGCACACACACACAAGATCACAGAACTTGGGAGGTGCAAGGAAGAGAAAAAGGAGCCTGGTTAAAAATACCAAAGACTGCACACACGTTCTTTATAGAGAAGTGGGAATTAGCCAGGGTCTAGCAGCAGTCATGGCATTTACTGTTCTGTAAACAAAATAAGCCTTTCATATCTTAAAACTATTGAAGGAGGGCCCTTCCAGATTTTTAAAAATGAACGTGAGAGTCCCACAGACAATGCATCAAAAGCTTTCTGATGTACCTATCTCCATTTTACGACCTAGAACCCTAGACTGAGTGAATAATACATAGCAGACGACAGTTTCCAAATTAGCTTGGTGATATCTATCTCTGTCCTATTGGCCTTTTAAGGACAATCACTGCAGCCTTGGGATCTGGCGACCACTGAAACACCAGCAGCACGGAATCCCCTTCACTCATTCGACACAAGCTTGGAGGAGAGAAAAGTTGAACCCGTTGGTTTAAGCCTTATGACTCCTGGTCTCATCATACGTTCTTTTTTCCACCAGTCCTACTCTCTTTCCCCAAGTTTTCACCGCCTAGAAGGTGGAGTTTGGACAGTCTCTTGTCCTGCAGTGGATGAGATGTGTCCCACTAGAGAGGTGACTAGAAATCAGCTGCCTTGATGGTGAGTTGAGAATGCAGAGCAGGTCTCAGGCTGGCCAGTAGGTACAGACTGGCTTTTTCTTGGAAACCCTCACTCCATGTTTGCCCTGGTCTTTCAACATTTCATTTACCTGTCCTTTAGAACGGAAAACATCACAAGCCGGACTTGGCATAGATTCTAAATAACGGAAACAAGCTTAGCGAACATCAAGTGCAACACTTCCTCGAGTGTGCTCGGCAGAACGCCACCCCTCTGCGGAGCTGGCCCTGCAAGAGTCTACCTTGGCCAAATGAACTTGGGAAACGTGGCACATGCCACGCCTCCCTGCTGTCAGAGCCTCCTGAAAGCTCTGCCCCGTGTCCCAGAGTAAAGGAACTATGTTAAATTCACACACTTGCTTTTGTGGCGGGGGGGACTTAAGCCTCCCTTCCAAGACCACAGGACGTCTTTGGGAAAGTGCTCTGAATTTCAAATCCAACTCTCCGTAAACTGGAAGCCTCTTAGACATCGCTGAATTTTCTGGATGGTAGGAGATATTCATAAAAACTTCTTGTGACCCCTAACAGATCTACAAGGTCAAAGCAGCAGTAACTACAATTAAAAATGTATATGTACGCATACACATCAGTTGAAAAATTTTAAATGTAAACCTAAGGTATTCTATTCTTTTCTTTTGCCATTGGAGAAGCCTGAGGAACCTGTTCATACCAAAATATTTTAAGCCTTCAAGACTGGACTGAATATTGAAGTACCCTACAAAAAGATACAACATCCGTGCTCAAAGAGGCTTTTTTTTTTTTTTTTTTTTTTTTTTTGTGCAAGCAAGGCTTGGTGCACCTCGAAACTGCTCAAAGACCGAGGTCAAGGCTGGTGGCCTTTGTTACTATTTTTGAAGTTAGACAAACTGTTCACCTGGAGAGGATTAAAATGGTGGACTTGTGGTGTCAGATGAACAACCTTTGGAGCTGATAACAGACTCCTAAGCTAGTGAATGTCTACATGAACTCAAACATGAAAAGATAAAAGACGAAGCACCTTCCACACGTGTTCCAAATGCATCAGGGGTATCGTGCTGGTAACAGTGGACCAGTCCCTGCCCGCCTCGCGCACGTTTCACCTCGGCGGTCTGGCATTACATACACACAAGCTAAACAACTCAAGGGGCCAGATGGCCCACGGGAATCATTTTTAGTTGGAATAGAGAACGACATTTTGGATACTCTTATGAAGGCAAATTATATTTCACTCTAAAACCAATTTAGAAAGAAATGTTGCAATACCCAAGGCAAGGCTGGAATTCATCCGGACAATATTGGAATATTAATGTTGACATTCAATGAAAACACTGATTAGAAGCATCCTACCAACAGAAGGCCTGCAAAGTCTCTGCTTTCTTTTTATTGTTTCTATTTTCTTTCTTGCTTCTATTTTTTTTTTTTTCCCAGTTCTTTTACAAGGACAGGGGGAAAACTTCAGACCATAAAGACACTTCTGGCACGTCTACATTGTGTCTTTTAGCAGGCAAAGGCCAGCCTGTGACCCAGGAGGTCAGTGGGCAAGGACGGAGAAGGGGTGCCAGGGAGCTAACATGGAACATGCATTGTTTCTGAGCGTCCTACACAGGTCCCTTCATTTCAGTCCCGAGGAAAACCTGGGCGGTGCAAATCCCTGCACCTGTTTTATAGACAAAGGAGATCAGGACTCTGAAAAGTCCTGCAACTTGTCTGAGCTCAGGGAGCAGGCAGTGAGTTGGGAGGTGAACTCCTTCTCTGACACCAAGGCAACTCCCACAGAAAAAGGTGTATCATGCAAACCAAAATATATGTGGATAAAATAGAGTTTTTTCTGTTTAAAAACAAATAGCTGCATTTCCCAAGAATGGCAAGTAATGTCGAAGGCGCCAGAAACCTAATGCTGAAATGGCTTTGACCAACACCGCTGATCCCATGCAAACAAACACATCCAGAAATACTTAGAGTAGCCTTTGAGGGCTTTGCTTTGCCGTCCTTACTTTTAACACATACCATCTGTCTATTATTCTTCTCATGCCTCCCCAACTGGAAAAACATTTTTTTTAAAGGCACATGGGCATTCTTTTCTACTTTCAATCTTCAAAAATTGAAAACGATGGGCCACCTGCAGCATGACACAAAGCTCTGGCCACGAGCCTAACACACCTTAGAACGGGGTAAGTTCTGGGTTATGGCGGTCCCTGGCCATGGGAGTTTGTCAGACGTGCCACAGATGGCTTCAAGCAGTCTTACCCATGACATTGAACTGTGGGCTGGCCTCTCAAGAATACATTACACTGCAATATCTGTGTAATTCTTTCAACATGTATATTTCAAAACTTGAGCCGAGCCGGACTGCCAAAGCGACATTTTTACAAATTTTACAAATTATTTCATGGTTGTTGCTGTCTCTGTTCTGTCTGCTTCAGATGTAGCATGGCCAGGGTACTACAGTGGAGTCTTCCTCAAGGAGTTTGTACCGTCTCAAAGGCAGATATATCTTAAAGGAATACTTATTATTTTCTAGAACTGCCTGCATTCTCCACGTTTGTAATATATGGGCTACTTTTAGACGTAATGACAAACTGTACCATAAGTGGTGTAACACTCTCAGGATGTCATTACAAGACGAACTCCAAATATGGGCTGTATTCAAACAGACCAAGGCTTGGTGTCCCCGATTATTATTTATAGATGTCTGATTTAACTCTAATGCCACATAGAAAACCCACAAATATTGTAGGAGGCCCTGAGACTTGTTTTTCTTCCAAACAAACCTGGACTATTACATCCTACCTCTTAGAGGTGGCCACCAAAGAAACCAACAGACATAGTAAAGGAACAAAAAGGCTGGAACACATATACTATCTTTTGGGACCAGAGAAAGTCAGGACTCATCAGCTTTGAAAAGTGAAGTTAGTTGAGCAATGACAGTTCAGACACTAGATAGACGTGGAGGTCTTCATTTAGTGGATGAATGAAAATACAGGAAAAGCCTAGAAAGGCTGAGTCTGCAAAAATACCTTAACATCAGGCCTTCCTTAAACAAGCCTCGAAATTGCAAGCTAGACTTTTGGTAAAATCCAGGTACGTTCAGGGAACTATTTCGTCTGTCCAAGGAGGGTAGTTACTCACCACATCAAAGGCGGTAAACACGTGACAGTAGTGGTGATTGGACTTCAAATCTTTTGTGATGTAAGCGAATGTTGAGAGGTCCTCTGGGTCCTGGGCTGCACAGGAGATATTACGAATTTCATGCTCGGCAATTATGTTCTGGAAGAAATGCCATAAGTGACCATTGTTTTCCTCTGCAAACCAGCATATTTCAGAACCAAGACAAATGATCTGGGAAGCAGAAGCAGTTGCTTTCCGTCTTCCAGAATGTTCTAGACCAGCAACACTCAAAATGACCCAACGCACTATCTGTGGGCAAAGGAATACCAGGTCTGGAAGGAATATCTTGGTTTAATTAAAAACAACCTAAAATAGTCCTGCCTTGGAGCAGTGGTTCTCCCCTGGTGCTGCGAGCAGAAGCAGTCTGGGTGGCAGACACTTTTTTTTTTAAAAATAGTAATTACGAAGGATTTTACTGTTGCCATTCCCCACGTACACCTGTAGATAGTCAGCGCTGCCACCTGCTAACTCTGCCTGGAAAGGATCATCTGGAATGTTCTGCCTGCTGGGAGGCTGATCCCTCACCACCTTCTGTCTGCTGCCTTGTGCACTGCCCCTCATTCCCCAGAGCCAAGGCAAGAAGAGGATGGTGCATCAGGGAGCTCCCTCAAGAAGAGACTCTGTGGGAGTTCCCATCGTGGCTCAGCAGAAGCAAATCTGACTAGCATCCATGAAGAGTAGGTTTGATCCCTGGCCTCGATTAGCGGGTTAAGGATCTGGCGTTGCCGTGAGCCATGGTGTAGGTTGCAGATGCAGCTCGGATCCAGCGTTGCTGTGGCTGTGGCTGTGGTGTAGGCTGGTGGCTACAGCTCCAATTAGACCCCTAGTCTGGGAACTTCCATAGCCATGGGTGCAGACCTCAAAAGCAAGAAAAAAGAGACTCTGTGTAGACAAGGGGTAGGGGTGGGATGCAGGAAACACCACGCTGAATGCTTGATGCTCTCTCACTGGTTCAACAGTTCATTTCTGTTCTCGCTAGCATTTTTTCATACCATCTCCCTGCCAGCCCCCGCATCCCAACCCGCCTCTAGGAATAACCAGTGGGAGGTTACGCAGGAAAGGTTTAAGTACCATTATCTTGAAGCCCAGAATAACCAAGGAGCATCATCTGGGCTGCAAACCCTGCTAGAAACTTCTTTTTGATACATCAATGTATTTAAGAAGCAAAAGATTTCACATAATCGTGCAATCATTTCTTAATCTCATAATATCCCATTTATGATTTTTGCAATTGTCATAGATCTAAACCCCTCAATGCTTTAGTTACCCTAACTATGTTTTAATGGCACAGTCTTAAATAACAGAGCAAACATAATGCTCTGTATATACCCATCAGTGCCTCAAAACGCTGACAGAATGTCCTGCTCTGTCACCACCCCTAGCAAGTATTTCATGCCCCTCCCTCCACTAAGTGGTGTGGCTGGGAAGCAATCATAGAATTAACACAGACAAGAAAATTAAGATATTCTTCACAATGACCCTGTATGTTGACACTACACGCAGTGCTGCCAAAAATAACTCAAATGAAAATCAGAATCCCATAAACAAGTAACCTCCTATTGCAAGACAGCGCTTTAAAACAGAAAGTCGTGACCCTCTTCTGGCATCCAGATAGCATTTCCTCAAGTAGAAAACTCCATTAAGAAATTGTGAGTCTTAGGAATTCCCGTCGTGGCGCAGTGGTTAACAAATCCGACTAGGAACCATGAGGTTGCGGGTTCGGTCCCTGCGCTTGCTCAGTGGGTTAACGATCCGGCGTTGCCGTGAGCTGTGGTGTAGGTTGCAGACGCGGCTCGGATCCTGCGTTGCTGTGGCTCTGGCGTAGGCTGGTGGCTACACCTCCGATTGGACCCCTGGCCTGGGAACCTCCATATGCCGCGGGAGCGGCCCAAGAAATAGCAACAACAACAACAAAAGACAAAAAGACAAAAGACAAAAGACCAAAAAAAAAAAGAAATTGTGAGTCTTAAAATACATTTAAAATTAGGAAGATCTATGTGGTCTCTACAGGTGTGATGTTAGCAGGTGCTGAGAGCCGCCACCATGATTTTAATTGGGAGCTCTTATTACTTCGGGAAGGCTGTGTGGTTTCGGTCTCATCTGCCCAGGATCCACTATTATTGGAAATAGAGCACAGGCTCTAACTTTTAACTAAATTAGCATTTTGTATTCTTGAGATTTTTAAAAACAGCATAAGGTAGATTGACTTTTTGGGAAAATGTTACAGTGAAAAGTCCCCTGTGATTTTTATTGCACTGGATTCCCTGAATCCTGCCAGTTCCCAATACATCACTCTGGACAATGTTCAGTGGTGCGTGACAGCACTGCGGCCCAGGGAAAGGCTGCGAAGTGTCTCCTTGGAGATCTCTCTTCATTACGAACTGTGCCCTTCCCAAGTACCTTGAAATCCTAACCCCCAATGTGATGATGTCCGGAGGGAGGGGGCCTTTGGGATGTCATTAGGTCATGAGGGTGGAGCTCTCACGAAAGGGATTAGTGCCTTTACAAGAAGAGGTGAGAGAGCTGGCTGGCGCTCTCTGCCCTGGGAGGTCACAGCCGGAAGAAGGCCATTTATCAAGCAGAAGATGGACTCTCATCAGATACTGACTCTGCTCTTGACTTAACCTTGGACTTTCCAGCCTCCAGAACTGTGAGAAATAGATGTTCGTGGTTTAAGCCACCCAGTCTATGGCTAAAGTTTTGGCAGCCCAAATGCACTAAGATACTTTTCCTGTCTTTCTTGACTCCCTGCCAATTTTCTGGCACCCCTACTTCCCTCATGCCCAGGAGCCCGGGGCTATCTTTTCACTCTGAGGCCTGTCCTCGTCTGCATCGCTCCATGTCCCAAAGTCAGCCTCCTCTCCCACTGTGGAAACGTTTCTTCCTCTATTCCCATGGTCTAAACTAGAGGAAAGACGGGCTAATAAAACTATTCTGTTATCAGTTAAGAATACCTCATGTTACTGGCACTTAATCATCCTAATTGGTACTTAAAAATATGCCTTTAAATAAATTCATATTGATGGTCTGTGTAGGGAGTTTTTAAAAAAATTGTTTACTTTTTAAAGTGTTATTAAAGTCTGATTGATTTACAAGGTTGTGATAATTTCCACTGTACAATAAAGTGATTCAGTCATACACGCAGACACATCCATTCTCTTTCAGATTCTTTTCCCACACAGACTGTCACAGAATGTTGGGTGGAATTCTCTGTGCTACATAGCAGGTCCCTGTTGGCCAGTCATTCCATATACCTTAACATGCATATGCCAATCCCAGAAACCCAGTCCATCCCTCCTCTACCCCCACCTGTCCCCTTTGGTAATCTTTAAGTTTTTCCAAGTCTGTGAGCCTGTTTCTGTTCTGCAAATAAGTTCATTTGTATCATCCCCCCCCCCCATTTTTTTTTTTAAGATTCCACATGCAAGTGGTATCATAGGATGTTTGTCTTTCACTGGCTAATTTTACTTAGTATAATGATAGCTTCTAGGTCCATCCATGTTGATGCGCATGGCATTATTTCATTCTTTTTTATGACTGAGTAATATTCCATTGTATATATGTACTGCATCTTCTTTATTTATTCCTCTATTGATGGACATTTAGGTGGTTTCCATGTCTTGGCTAACAGCGTAAGACAGTTCGGGAGGTATTTTGAACAGAACTTTCTGACATATCGGTAGTGCTAGAACATGGGACCTGAGATCTCCCTACGGGTGTGCCTGAGCAGGCCCCTCCTGGGGGCCTTCCTGGGACAGACCCCTCCCCCATGTCCTCTGCTGCGGCTCCTCTCTGAAGGGCCCAGACAACAGTATCTCATTCACTTTTCCTGAGTCCCTCGGATGCTAAAAACCACCACCAGGCCGAAGAAGTTAACTGCTTGATGCTCACGAGCGCGCAGCCCCCCAGACCTGCTGGCACCTAAGGATCGATAACGTCAACCGTTACCCCTTCTACCTCGCCATCCACCAACCAGAACTGCGCAGGAGCTGATCACAGACCTGGGGACACCCCTCCCTCAGTTGGCCTTTAAAAATGCTTTGCGGAAGCCCTTCTGGGAGTCTGTGGTTTTCTGGGCATGAACCACTCCTTTTCCTTGCTCAGCCCTGCAATAAGCCTTTCTCTGCTCCAAACGCTGACATTTTGGTTGGTTTGGCCCCCCCGTGGGTCGAGCACACATTGGGTGACACTGAGACACTGCCGTCACTCTGCCTCACCCACCTCTGCAGAACCTCGAGGCCAGTTCTCCATGCAATGATTCCAAGACCAAGGACACTACAGCTGAAGATGGAACGGGGGAATGTGGATGCTTCTTCCTTGCGGGGTCAAGGAGGGATACATTCTTTCTACCCCCGTCATACGTCAATTAGTGGCTCCTCCATGACGTCACCATGGGGTACATCATTTAAAGTGGACTCGATGGAGTTCCCGTCGTGGCGCAGTAGTTAACGAATCTGACAAGGAACCATGAGGTTGCAGGTTTGGTCCCTGCCCTTGCTCAGTGGATTAACGATCCGGCGTTGCCGTGAGCTGTGGTGTAGGTTGCAGATGCCGCTCAGATCTTGCGTTGCTGTGGCTCTGGTGTAGGCTGGTAGCTACGGCTCCGATTAGACCCCTAGCCTGGGAACCTCCATATGCTGCGGGAGCGGCCCAAGAAATAGCAAAAAAAAAAAAAAAAAAAAAGACACAAAAAATAAATAAATAAAAGTGGACTTGTTTATGCAGCTGAGCCTCCAAAGCTAAGCCTGTTCCAAGGAGCCTAGGGCTTTTCAAAGGCTTAGGAGAGGGGCTCACCCTGCCCCTTCTATGGGGTAGAAAATTTGGCAGCTCAGTATCCCCCCACAGGGAGAGACTGGTTTTCCTCTCTGTTGCCTTTCACATGCAAAGAAACAGCTAAAGGTTGGTGGTGTCTGGGTGGTGGGTGTAAAAGAGACTTGTTTGGTTCAGCCACTTAAGAGAGGGTCTCAGAAGGGTGGGTGATAATGAAGTGATGGAGCCTAGCACGGGCCCCTCTGCTTCCCTTACTTGCGACTCTGAGTTTCTCTGAGTCTCCTCCTTAGACTGGGCCTTTTCTGAGTGAGACAACGCAGCGCCCCTCCAGAGAGTTTCCCCGTACAGAGGCAGCGGTCCTGGCTGAGGGCTACATGGAAGCGACCTGCAGAGCCTGTAGATAAGAACTGGGCACGGTCCTGATGGGGTCCGAATTTGAATCCAAGCTTCTTAGAAGGGGAAGTATGTGCTATGAAAAACAGCTATGACTTGTTTATTAAGTAAATGTTCCCAGTTAATCTGTGCCTTAAAAAAATTAGCATAAGCCCTATTTAAAGTTGGCAATCAAAACAAACAGGAATTCTGTCCTGGCACAGTGGGTTAAGGATCTGGCGTTGTCACTGCAGCAGCTCGGGTCATGTGTTTGATCCCTGGCCTGGGAACTTCTGTATGCCGTGGGTGTGGCCAAAAAACCAAAACAAGGCTGACAAACTCAGGCACTGCATCGTTCCTGATTTACCTGGGAAGACTGAGGAGGGAGTCAGAGCAAGAAGCACAAAGGAGCTCAGCCAAGCGCTGGATGTGGGGGCTGTGTCTCCTCTTGGAAGATCCTGCTGCCACGAAGACTATCAGCTGCAGGTCTCTGGGCTACCTCTGGGCTGTCGATCTGCAGAAAGCTGGTGGGATTACCTACATCATTTTAGTCCTAGGTCTAGTACTAAAGTTCCAAGTTCCATTTTTAATTCAAGGTCATTTTCTGCTTCTCCCTTCTTTAATCCGGTTTAGTGAGTCGATTTGTTTCCCAAGTTGCTAGGTAATAAATTCATGCGTTTATAACTAGGCACCTAACCCTTCCCCATGAACTCAGCCAAAGCCACTTCTTTATTAGCGTAAAAGGAAAAAAAATGCTTGGCTGGAGGGGTCATCTTTCACACAGAGTAATGGGAGCTGCCAGGAAGGGAAGAGTCATTAGCACATGACAAAGTCAATGTCCACTGCACTTCACACCAATTGGTGGAAGGGAGCTGTGGAGTAACAGAAAAAGCACGGGGTTAGGGGGTGGCCAAGTCAAGGGTTAGTCCTCACGACCAGCCGGCTGTGTGCCTGCAGGGCAGGCACCGAGTGAAGGGCCTGAGGCCTCGGTCACTCTCCCCACCAGTGCAGGCTGAACATGCTCTATCTCACCAGGGCAGGGTTTAGGAGACGCGGTGGTTGGGAGGGCACTGTTTAAGATAATGGCATGAAAACATCAAACATGAACATGGAGCTGGGACTTCTGGTTGCGTCTTAATACACGCTTAGTGCCACAAGCATCTCAAATTGCGAGGTCTTCAAAGACAGTCTACACCCCACGAGTCCTCCACTTCGAATCCAAGTGGCTTCCTAAACAACACTTCTCAGCAAACCTAAAGCAGGACCTGGAGTTTATCCGTCCCCTCCTTTCCTGCTGTGGGCATTGATCAGAGGCTGGGCTTTGCACAGGACAAAGTGGCACATGCGTGCCACTGCCGCCACTGCTAAAATCCACGAGCACGGTTCCCTTTCACACCACAACCGAAGGAGGATCCTTCAGCACGTCCTCTGCTACGTCTCCTGAAACCAGGCCTTTAGCCCTGGCTGGTGGTGTTTCTCAGCTTTCCTCAGTCAAACTCCACCGACAGAGCTTACACGGCGTCTCTCTTCCTTCTCTGCACACGAGCTCTCTGCTCCGGCTTCTCACACACCAACGACTAGACTCCAGCCCCAGTCCCTGCTGTCTCCCCACACACTGTTGGACTGGGGGGGGATCACTGCATCACAGGACACTGGGATGGGGACCCTGCACAGCCACCAGTGTTGAGGTCAATGTCCCCAACTTCCTGAAAAAGCCAGGCACACACTCTCATACAGTCACAGAGGGGTTGGCTCCACCTGCCACCAACATGTGTCCTTTGCCTTTGCTCTAGATTTTGAAAATAGGCAGAGGCTGCACAGCAAGGACTTGAAAGACACACGGGCCTTCTTTACCTGGTCTGGTGTCTTTATGCCCATAACTATCTTTTGCATATCTTTCAGGGCTTATATTTCCAAAGAGTAGTCCTTTGTGAGCAGAGATCCATGGGTAACTCATCTAAGTACTGGCGACTGAAGCAGAAGTATCTCCTCAAAGCCTAGGAGATCACGATTGACGGCCCTCGATGCGTCCATAAGCAAAACGCCACAGAGCCGACAGAGCGCTCGCCTTCCTCTGATCACGGCAAGTGGGAGAGGCGGCTATTAACACAGATGCACCCCGTCGGACCCCCAGCTTCATGGGATGACAGCCTTGAGACTCTGCGAACTTCTCAGGGCAAATACCACTTGTTTAGAAACTGTCAGAATCCAAATCTGCTAAGGTTGTTCATCTCCGAGAGTGTCAGACTCATACGCTGAAAATACACTGCCATTCACGGATTTCAAGTGCATACAGGGGAAAGACAGTCGCTCCAGGTTGGGACAAAAGATCCAAACGCCAAAGCCTTTCCTGAAATTTAGATATAATGACAGCAATGGTGCCTTCGGTGAGTGTTCCACAATGTTTTGAAGCTTTTAAACCTCACTGATGATAATCTAAGGATAAAGGAGGTTTGTGCACCAGCAACTGAAGTGGCTTCCAAGAAATAAAAAGAAAACCGATCGGGGTTTTCCTTATTAGCGCCTGCACACAATGGTCTCTGT
Source organism: Sus scrofa (assembly GCF_054392235.1). NCBI lineage: Eukaryota > Metazoa > Chordata > Mammalia > Artiodactyla > Suidae > Sus > Sus scrofa. Next base: position 92,381,973 of record NC_139387.1, on the reverse strand, counting down.
CAAAGACACAGGCCGGGTTGAAGCCATCCTTCCTCGTAAGGTGGCTGACGCAGAGTATGCTTTGGCCAAGGTCAGCTAGAGCCGGCTGGGTTACCGGCTCTCTGCTTGGGTTGCAGAATGGCTTCTAAAAATGGGAGGTTGTTTCCCTAAGTAGCCTTGGGGAGCCTGGGCTTATCTGACTGCTGACGAAGCCGTCTTCTTCATTACAGAAAACAGATCGGGAAAATTCTCAACTGGTGCGTTCAGACACTCAGATTTCTTATAGACAGACAAGAGGCACTGCGTGTGGGGTGCATGGGACTTTGCCCTGCATCTAGATCCCGCTGCCCTGGTCCTAAATGACCATGGTTTAAGGCCACCTGTTCCGTGACTTCTGTTTTCTTTCTCCAGAATGGAGTGGGTCTAGCTGGGAGGCAGTCCAGAAAATGAATGGTGTTTACCAGTGGGGATCCCCTCCCCTCCCCCTTTTCTACACCTTAGCGGTTGGAAGGATGTAAGAATAAAACAGGGGCATTTGGGGTTTGTGAGGAGGAGCCCGTCAGGTTTGAGTTTATGAAGGTGAGAGTGGTCACAACCAAGCCTTCCACTCAAGCACCAGAACCCTGCCTTCCTCACCAAGAAAGGACACTTGGCATATGGAAGTTCCTGGGCCAGGGATCGAACCTGAGGAGCCCTCCATAGCAACAAGCAGAATCATTCACCCACTGCCCCACAGCGGGAACTCCAAGAAAGAACACGTTCTAAGTAAAATCTAACCCAGTGTCTACACCCGACCTTAGAGCCCATGAACCGTTTCCACTGTGAGTACACAGTCACACACAGAAAACCAACTTACGGTTACCAAATGGGAAAAGAGGGGAGGGGTAAATTAGGAGTTTGGGATTAATAGATGCACACTGTTATACATAAAATAGATAACCCACAAGGACCTACTGTGTAGCACAGGGAACTATACTCAATATTTTGACATAACCTATAAGGAAAAGAATCTGAAAAAGAATGTATAAATACACACACACACACACACGCGCACACACATACATGTATACATAACTGAATCGCTTTGCTGAACACTTTAAAGTAACACCACATTGTAAATCAACTATACTTCTTAAAAAAACAAAACAAAACAGTGAAGTCATAGCAGAGTCACACACAGCACAGCCTGAGCTGCTTTTATGGTTGTGTCTCTTAAGAAAACAATACAGTCAAAACCCTCTCTTCCATCTCAAGAGCTGAGAATGAAACGCAACTATAGGATGTAAGAGCCAGGCACGTGTTTCTCGTGTCAGGTACTCATTACACACATCAAAAGCGAGGCCACGTCGATCTCTAGAGAAATGGAAAGACAAACGCTCTAGCCCTTCACCTGCCAACACCTTCTCTGACGGAGGAATGATTACATTGGTGCATTTTCACTCTAGACACGATTTTTTTTTTCTGTTTTAATGTTCTCTGGATCCAAAGGGACATGCCAGATAATGAGTGGCCATAGTCTATTAGGGAAGGTACCCCGGAGAAGTGAAAGCAAAATGCGTGTTGGAATCTTAGATCAAGTTCCCCAAAGGCGATGTGCCCTTGTGTGGGTGTGGGTGTGGGTTTAGGGAACAGTAAGGTAAGGGGTGGGGAGTGATTAAAACGGGGGATGCTGGGTATGATGGGAAGCAGAGGATTTGAGATCATGTACTCAGGGGTGCGGTACCCACCTTATTTGTTGCGTCAATAAATTTGACTCCTTTATAAGAGACTGAAAGAATAATTGTAGGGACCTTCTTCATTTGCTCCGTAGACTTCTGAAATTCAAATTAGAAAGCTGTTAGAGCAGTTTGTGTCGCATGGCAACTGTAGCACATAATTCTTCCCCTTGAAAGATAAAAATGAGCTCAAGTTAAAAACAACACACACACACATCAAACACACACCAAACAAACTCTGATTTAAATGTACGTATCTCTTCTCTTGGGCTTACCTATGGTTAGGGTTTATAAAGTATCTGTCTTGCACTTGAGGATCTAAAAAGAGCTTGTTGCTCTGCTTCCTGTGAATGAAGGAATACTCCTTGCCCCTGATACCAAAGGAAGAAACGAACAGCTCTGCCTCCTCCTGCAATTTCAAGTGACTATTCTCTGGGCTAGAGTTAAGCCATGTCAGGCTGAACTCCAAGGATGAGTTTAGTGTTAACAAAATACATCCCTCTTTTTTTCCTAGTCTCTTTCTTCAAGGCACATGGTCTGTCTGAATATGCGCTTCAAACAGGGATTTAAAGGACATCATTGCGAAGTTTTGTTGAACCCGGCCAAATCTGTAAAAGCTGATAGTATAGGTACAGCAGAAGTGCTGGTGGCCACGTAGCGTAAAACACTACACTATGACAATCAAGCCCTCCGGGGGGCAGGCTGTACGTTGAGCCAGCGCAAAACCAGACAGTCCAGGTAACCTACTTTATTATTTTGAGCTGCTGTAATCCCTTAGGCCAAGTTCTTATGACAGATGCTCACGCTGGCTGAATGTTCTTAGAGCTTGCAGCTTCTACAGTTTGTACGCATTTGCAAAAAGTTTCTCAGTAATTTAGCATTTGCCTTTTCTGTTTCGTTTTCTCATTCATCACAGGTCACCCACAGTCTGTTTACTTCGTTTCCTGCTGCGGATGCGCCTCATAATCACATTAAATATCAAGAAGAACCTACCTGACAGTTAGCCTGATGCATTTTCCAGACAAGACAGGTGAGAACATAATAGGAGAGAAATACATGAAAAGGTGAGAAGAAACCACTGCAGTAATCCACCCACAGCATGACGCATTAAAACGTTAAAGAGAATCGGCTCTACAGATACATGTGGATGCAGGCAAACTGTTACTTTACAGATGGCCGCAGCCTTTTGCAGACCCCATCTTTCCTTTTTTCTGTTTCCTCATCATTTTGTTGAGTGCACTGCACGGTCTTACGGTGAGTGATACGCAAGAGCCTCCTGCTTTGAGCGTGCCACAGCCAGCTGTCTTATGTATAGTACGGCAATCGAGAGAAAACATAAACTTTCTTGATTTCTTCATTTATAGTACCCACATTCCATTTTTAAATTCTGCAGTGTGACCAGAATGAGAGAAGGTTGGCTAGTGTGAAGGAAGCTCATTAAACTTGATAATGATAATGATTTTTCATCTCTCACTAGAGCCATGGAAAAGGTAGTGCACATTTGCCTGGTTGTTTTGACACCTTTTTTTTTTTTTTCCTTGGCTGCGCCTTTGGCATGTGGAAGTTCCCGGGCCAGGGACTGAACCCAAGCCACAGCAGTGACAACACTGGATCCTTTAATGGCTGGGCCACCAGAGAATCCCTGACACACTTTTTTGATAGTTATTACACCTGTGTCAAAGATAAAGAAAATGGATTATTAAGAGGGTTACTAATTAATATGAAGTGTTTCATACAGCATAGAAAAAAAAGCAGCTCCCTTAAAGTGCTTTTTAACTAGTTTTAGAATTACCCAGACTTACCAGTTTTCTTTTGCAACTACCAAAAAGATATTTTGACATTGGAATATAAGATTCAATACTTTTATCTTTTTAAATGCTTTATGCAACCAACTCTTAAAGATGTGCCAGATAAATGGAAGGCAAGGCTCGAAGAAATAGCAGGCAGTGTGCTGACTGTAAAGCAAGGCAGTGGGCTGGACTTTCGAGAGAGAGGGCTGTGGTAGGAACAGGCAGGAGTGTGACAGGCCACGCGTGTGTGTGTGCATGAAGAATTCTTTGCAAGGAGTGACAAAGGATTTTAACAAATCACCTCACCCATCTCTTACTGTGAATACATTCTTGCAGATAGATCTATGTGTAGCATGAAATGATATACACCTAACATAGGGTTAAGATACCAATATTTTACTTAGTATTGAGAAAAACCCATCCAAGAGAAAAGAAAAACTCATTTGTCATTCCTTCTGCCACTGAATGGTTTTCTCAGGTGGCCCATGTGCTGGGGAAATGCAGAGTGCACTTCAGGAAAGGTCACCCGGACCTCGAATCGTGTGCAGAACCCCGTCTGCAGAACGTGGCTGATGGAGGGCAGGGCCGAGACGGATTCTGAGCCTGGGTCTGGGCTCCTCGGGAAAGGGGGTGGGAAGGACATCCGCCACGCAGCCCGGGGTGTGTCCGACACCATTCCTGGCTTGGTCTGATATACAGAGCAGCTGCCACACAAACGCCGACACATGTGACAAAGATATGAAGCGACTGGCTCCAGAGAGTTCAGCAGCAAGATCCTCGCTCCGCACGAGGGGCTGGGCAAGCCGACTCCATTCACTCGACCAACACCGGGGGCCTGCTCAGGATGACTGATGTGGCTTCTTAAAGGATGGATAGGACATTTGCCAGGTGGCAGAAGAGGACAAAAGAGGCCATGTTAGCAGCAGAAGCAATACACACATACACGTGCCCGGAAATGAGGGCGAATACGGTGGGTTTGGTGACTGGTGGGAGGGGAGGCTGGTACCGAAGGTTTGGAAGACTGGGACTTAGCCTGTCAACTAGAATCCATGGGAAGCTTTTCCGTAGGGAGGGACACGAGCAATCCGTGTTGCCGAGAGAGTTCTGGGGTCGGATGGATGGGAACAGCTAGTGGCAGAATGCTGGGAGGCAGGAAGCTGTGGCATAAATTCAGATGAGAGACCCCAAACACCCAAGATGAAGTCGATGCTCTGGAGGGTGGAAGGGGAGCCCCAATCCTGATGAGGAAGAATCCAGAGGATGTGCTAACTGATGCGCATGGAAGATGCGTGCGTGGGAGAGGCCACAGAGGAGGAGGCCACCAGCCGAGCTCAGGGACACGAGAGGGGAACGTGCTTTTGCGTGACGCCCCTTAACTGTGATTATCGGTTTGATAACCAGGTGGAGATGTCCAGTCGGAAACTAGAAATAAGAGTCAGATCTGGAAATCCGACCACGCAGAGGGGGCGGCTGAGATGGGAGCAGATGAGGCAGCTTAAAACCACCCCTCAGGACATGGATGACACGTAAGAAAGAAGAGTCGCTGAAGGAACCTCCAACAGAGCTGGAAGAAGCCTGACGGCAGCATCTCCAAGTCAAGGAGGAGATTTCTTAGAAGGCTGGAGCAGTACCCGATGCCATGAGGATGAAAAAGCCTAAGAACTGGTGCCCGGCACAGCGGCTGGCACCCATAGGAACTACTACTTTTAGTGGGTTTCCTGGATGAAACCCCTGGCTTGGGCAACTAGAAAAATTGGAGCAGCTTCAGGAGAATGCTGGCCACAGACACAGCAGAGGATACTGGGAGCTGTGCAGTGGACGCCAGTGAGGGGGACAGACGCCAGTGACCTGGAAAGACAGGCAGGTCAGGACTAGGTTGGAATGAGGGCATCAGTGGCGATTTACATCCAGGTAGGAAGATTTCACATCAGAGGTTCAGCCAGGAAGAACAAAGAAGAAAAGAGGAAGGATGGTCATTTCTTTCTCTTTCCCAGGTGCCAAGAATCCTCACTTTGCTAATTGGAGGCAGTGCTGGGGCACCAAGGACACAGGCCTCTAGGAATGTAGTGATGGCAGGGACCACTCTTCCAACCTGGAGCCCAAGCTCTACTTCTCTTTCTGCTGAGTTAAAACAAGACGATGGTGGACCTGGCCAGCCACAGAGGTCAAAGCGGTTGTGGGAGGTCTCTGACGTAATGCACCTCCTTTAAGGCATTTAAAATTTTCTGCAAGAGATACAGATCCAACCCGCTTTCAGGCAATTTTCTGATGGTGTACTTGACAGGGTTTTTTCCAAAGAAGTCTATTCACACATAATTTTAACGAGAGATGAAAATGCACAGAAAGAAGGTAAATATACTGAGTCTTCACTGACTCCTCAGGGAGGCTAGAAATCCAGGAAGAACCTACTTCATTTTATGGAGGCTTTGCAGCTATCAAAATGTGAGCGCAGAGCTTCAGCCCCACCCCAAAGCACCACCCTGCCCATCTTCTCTTCGTGTTACAAGCACCTGCTCTTCCTGCCCAGTCTGGACATGACTGCTCAGTGACCAAGCACCAGTTCTCAGGCAGCTTGTTTCCTGCGACCTATCTGCAGGCTTTGTGGGTTTCCAGATGGTGACTGCTCCCATCTGCCTAAGTTAAAAAGTGAAGCCTTATTTATTTGTATAAACAGAATTCTCTTCCTCAGGCCCACTTCCTGGCAAAATGCTCAGGACAAACTGGATCTTGTGGTTCGCTTTTGTTTCTCGCTGCTTTTTACTCCACCACCCTCTTTGTGGAATTTCTGAGGTTTCCCAGAGTACTTCAATCCCCTGGCTTCGGTGCCAGCTGAACAGGAGAGACTAATTTGTAACAAAGACCTCCGCACACCCAGGCAGCTGCAGACGCAGGGGTAACGCCTCAAATTAACTTAACCTTCGCAGCATCTTGCTCTCCTGCTGAAAGTGGAAAGGGCATAGGGATATTCCATTGTATTTTGCTCATGATTTCCCAAATAAGATTCTCATCCTTTCTTTATTACACGAGAAGCCATATTTAGTTATATAGAGATGTTACCATTCTGAAACCTAAATAAAACGCAACTTTGGCATCGTCAAAGCCACTCCTGTCATCAGCACTTGGCTTTATAGCGTTTTTAAGGATCATACAGAATAGCGATCATGACTTCTTCTCCGGAGGTGGGCACCTGAACTTGCCTCTTAATATGAAAAGTAAATATTTTTAGAGCATTTTTTACAAAAGGGTTTTTTTTTTTTTGATTCACCAGGGAAAGGAGTAACTTTTTTTGCTTTTCCTTTTAAACAACAAGTTATGAACAACTTGGAATATCTGTATCACACCAGGAATTGCCATTGAGCTTTCAGCCCTACAGCACACACTCATTTTCTAATGCAGAATCAACAGGATGAGAACACCCTTTTGAGAGTGCAAGGACCCTCTCATCTCAGAACAGAACGTGCCCAAGTGTGAATGAGAGCCAAGAGGTTCATGACGGGGGCGGGGGGCATGTCCGCCGTGAGCTGTAATGTTGCATTTGAGTCCAGAGTGATGTTTATGCGCCTAATAGGGAATCAATGGTGCTGCAGAACCAGCACAGAGAGGGAAAGAGCGAGCCAGTTGTATGGGGAGGCTGTCGCTGACTCTCCTTTCTTACCACACTCTGATCACTGCCAGGGTATTTTAAGCAGAGACCAGCACAGGCTTCCTGGTGGTCGACTACCAACCAACGTACAGCATATTTTAACCCACACCCGGCTACCCCGAGGAACGCTTTCTAGTTAGATATCAGTGCTGAGTCATAACTAGTCATTTTGCCATAGAATATTTTCCTTAGTTTCAACACTTAATTATTATATTCAGCTTCAGCAAGTTAATTAAAATAGGATCAAACACCCATGTTTGGTAGCCCTAAGTGACTTTCAGATGATTAAAAAAATACACCAAACAAGCATCATTGTGGTGATATTGTGTGCAGCGGAAGCAGCCACGTTGCGGGGATGGTAAGAGAGAAGAAGCAGACCGCCAATTAGCCATTTGAAAGGTACTCTTACCCTCTGGAGCTCAGTTTTGAGGTCACTTGCTGGGGAAAGCTCGGTTTCAGGTCACTTGCTGGCCTTCCAGCTCTCGGGGCAGCTTCCCTCTCATCCCTCCCGCCGGCTCTGGGAGCCTCTGCTGATCTTCTGCATCCGCTTCCGCCTCCACCTCTGCTGCCCTGGGGCTGGGCTGCTTCCCTCACTCCACCTGAGGCTGGCCCTCGCTTTTCTAGATGTTCCTTCCCCCTAATAACCAGCACGTGGTCTCAGGTGGAGCCCTAGAAGGTGCCATTTTTAAGGGTCAAAACTGGCTCAATATCAGCAATTTCACAGGGGTTGCTCTCAAAGCGGCCGAAAACCATGACTGTGAAATGAATGAGCAAATGCATCAGTGTACGGGAACGAGCAGGAAGCCAGCATTACAAAGAATCACACGCCCAGCTTCTGGACACACGCAGAGCTCAGGAGACTTGGAGGAGAACCACGGCTGTGATTCGAGAGGCACCACGAGATTCCTATGGGGTGGCAACACTTTCCCTGAGAGATGTGGTGATATTTCAGCCTCGAGGAGGGAAGGGTTGGGTCTCCATTTCTGCAACAGGAAACTGGCTCAGATTACAAGCACTGAGAGGAGGAGGGGAGGTTTTCTTGAGAGGGCAGAAGGATTATTAGGGGCAGCTGTGGCGTGTCTCCTTCTGGAAGTCTTTCATAATAGTTGGGATTCCCACCTGTCCCCGATGACTTAGGCCTAAGTCTCATTTGGCCAGAAGATGCGGGGAAGTGTCCTTTGCAGGGTTTTTCTGACCACAAGGACTCTGACCCAAAGGCCGAGTGAACCCAGAGCCTAAGGAAGACCCCGTGACAAGAACAGACCAGCACCATTCAAACCACTCCTCCGGCATGAGACCCAGCAATTGTTCTACCAGAGTAATTCACCCGGCACAGAACCGTGCCCTCTCTCTCTAGTCCCCTGGCCCTTGCTGGTTTCCGGGCACTGTGGCAGAATGTTTCACCAGCACAGCTTAGCTACACAGCAGCCTTACTGGAATGCCCAGTGGACCAAGGCAGTGGTTGCCAAACTTTCGAGTGCATTTGAATCACATGGAGCGCTTGGTAGAGAAACCACCCCAGAAGTTTCTGATTCAGTAAGGGTTATGGACTGATTGCCTGCCTCCCTCCAAAATTCATGGATTGAATCCTAACACCTGATGTGATGGTCTTAGGAGGTGGGGCCTTTGTGAGGAGCTTAGATCATGAGGACGGAATGAATGGGATTAGTGGGCTTATAAAAGAGGCCTGAGAGCACACCCTTGCCCCTTCTGCCAGGAGAGGGCACAGAGAAAAGACGGCCATCTAGGAACCAGAAGTGCCCTCGCTAGACACCAAATCTGCCAGGGCCTTGATGCTGGATTTTCTAGCCTCCGGAACTGTGAGAAATAAATTTCACCCAATATATGGTATTTTTGTGACCGCCTCCTAATCAGACTGAGACAGTACGTCTGCGGTAAGGTCTAAGATTTTACATTAAAAATTTTTTTTTCTTTTTCTCTTTTCAGGGCTGCACCTGTGGCACATGGAGGTTCCCAGGCTAGGGGTCGAATTGGAGCTGCAGCTGCCGGCCTACACCACAGCCATGCCAGATCTGAGCCACTTCTGCGAACTACAACACAGCTCACGGCAACACTGTATCCTTAACCCACTGAGCGAGGCCAAGAATCAAACCCGGGTCCTCATGAATACTAGTCGGGTTCATAACTCACCTAGCCACAACAGGAACACCCAGATTTTGCATTGATAACAAATTTCTAGATGCTGCTGCTGCTGCCAATCTGGGGATCACACTTTGAGAACTTACGCTCTAAAGCTGCACATGATCAGTTTGATCGAAAGTCACTGTCAGAACTGATCTCTGCTGCTGCGCCTATACACTGAATTGTACTGCATCTTACATTAACTCAGAGAGACTTTATCAAAACACACGATTCTCCACTTGACAAGTGATTTTCCCAAATCCTTAGTTAGGACTTAGCTGCAGCTCTTGGTCTTCAGAGTAATTAACAAGTATTATTTAATTCATTCGTGGTTCCTCAGGGGGGCTGTGAAATTAGACAACATTCTGCACATAAAATAAAGAGGCCAGGTCCTAGAGACAGATTCTAGAGTTACATCTAGATTAGATGTGGACCGAATCAAACTGATAAGCCCAGGAGTCATGCTGAACATGTACCTTTTCTTATAAAGCTCCCTAGTTCCCCCTCAACCAGGAATACATCCAAGATATTAAGTAATGCCACTGAGAGATGTGACAAGAAAACATCAACACATTTTTGTGTACTGCTTCTGGGAGTGTAAATTGGAACACTTTTTTTGTAAGGCAGTTTGGCAATCCTGACCCAGAGTTTCAAGATGTGTAGACTCTTTGATCCAGTTATTCTACACTTAGTGGCTTATTCTAAAGAAATAGCCAAGCAGCGGGAAAAGACTTAGGGGTAGGGAGGTTATCCATAGTATTGGTTATATTTTGAAAAAACTGGAAATGAACTAATGACTGACAAGGGGAACTAGTTACGCAAGTTTGGTTTGGATATGACTTGGAATACTGGCCAACCACCACAAATTACATTGGAGATGAATATTTATTGGAATAAAACTGTTTCAAGATATACTATTGTATTTTAAAATAGATTATAAAACAGTAGGCTCAGAATAGTCCTGGTATTTTTTGGTAGAACAGTGATGCTTATGAATGCATAAATAATCAGTCTGGAGGATTACATACAAACAAGGTGTCAACAGAGGGGTGTTTCCCACTTCTGGGTGGTAAAACTCTAGTTGTTTTTATTTCTCTTTTCTGTATCTCTATTTTAAAGGTGAATAATGATGAACATGTACTGCTTTTGTAAGAAGCAAATGTAAAGTTTTAAAAACTTAAGTTTTTGTAAGTTAAAAAAACCAATTGTAAATAGTGCAAAAACACGTGGACTCTTCCAATCTATTGTTTGTAAGTACAGCTTCAGGGTGTGTGGTTGTCTTGAATTTATAAATGGGCCCAATGATAAGGTCCTTCTTCCAGTGCCTCCACTACTGCTACAGTGAGTAAGAGCACAGGACGATATGTCTGGATTCCTGTCTTAGCTTCAAACTATGTGGCCATGTCTTTTAACCTCTCTCTGTCTTAGTTACCTTGTCTGTAAAATGGGTGTGTTAATATAGCCTCTACTTTGTGAAGCTGTTGTGAGATTCAGTTCCCAGCATGTAGTGAACATCAATAGACTTGGACTACTATTATTCGGAGGATTAATGCTTTCACTTAGCTGTCCAAAGCACAGCATCCCACTGGCAAAGGAGGCCAAAAATAAAATCAAAACCTGTGAGCATATCCGAACAATCTCTGGGCTACATGCTAGGATGGCAGGGAAACGGTGGCTGCAATGGTTGCAACAGTGAACTTTAGCAGAGCAATTTAAAGACAACAAGTAGAAATTAAAGGCAGAAGAGGGGAGTTCTCGTGATGGCGTAGTGGTTAACAAATCCAACCAGGAACCATGAGGTTGAGGGTTTGATCCCTGGCCTTGCTCAGTGGGTTAAGGATCTGGCGTTGCCGTGAGCTGTGGTATAGGTCACAGACGAGGCTTGGATCCTGTGTTGCTGTGGCTGTGGTGTAGGCTGGCGGCTACAGCTTCGATTAGACCCTTAGCCTGGGAACCTCCATATGCCGCAGGAGCAGCCCTAGAACAGGCAAAAAAAGACCAAAAAAAAAAAAAAAAAAAGACAGAAGAGGTACATGAAATCTTTCAGTGACGTAGAGCAGTGAAGGTGTTACATGGGAGAAAAGCCAGTAACAGGAACAAAACAAAACAAAACAAAAAGCTGAGGTATGAGGATGCTATGAGATAAGGTGGTTGGGATGGTTTAGTCTTCCAGTGGATAGACCTCTAGGAAAATTACTCATGTAACAAAAAGTACACATGAGCAAAACTCAGTGATAGGGATTAGAACTGCGGCAGTTTCTTTATGTGCACTGATATTTTAATACACACAAATTCAAGGGCTTAGACCTGTAATTACCTGCCTTGTGCAGTACTTTTGAGACAGTGAAAGATAAAATTTGATTCTGTCCTCAAACTTGGGCAACAGGAACTTTTAAAACACAGTTGTTAGTAAGTTGTTTTCCAGCCTGGTTCCTAAGAAGCAGTCCCTGAAATTATTTCCCACACAAGGGATTTGTATAAGCACAGAAGGACTAAACAGGACTTCAATCTAAGTTTCTCCAAGGAAAGAGGTCTCCTAATCCAACATTTCCATCTGATTCTAAAATCTAACATTTTTCCAGCTTTCTACTCCACTCTCCACTATTAATTTCTTAGTGAAAATTAGTGTAGAAAAAAGATGACCTTGACATTTCAAGGAAGGCCCAGACAATTATTTGGAAATCTATATATGTGAAAATTCAATTTTAGAATTGCTTCCAGGTTAAAAGTCTAAAAATCATTTAAGTTAAAGGCAACACCCTCAACAAGAAGTCTGAGCTATGGTGAAACTATGGTCTAAGCCTTTTGGGAAACAGAGCTTCCAAAACCTAAATACATTGGAAAATTTGCTTATTCTTTTCTCCTTTTTTTTTTTCTTTTTAAGGCCACACCCATGGCATATGGAAGTTCCCAGGCCAGGGGTGGACTCGGAGCTGCAGCTGCTTGCCTACGCCACAGCCACACTAGTTCTGCACACCACTTTTGCAGCCTATGCCAAAGCTTGCGGCAACACTGGATCCTTAACCCACTAAGTGAGGCCAGGGATTGAACTCGCATCCTCATGGGCACTATGTCAAGTTCTTAACCTGCTGAGCTACAACGGGAACTCCAAGACTTGCTTATTCTTGACTTTAATTTTAAAATATTTCCTTTCTTACATCAAGAAGGCCAATTTCTACCCTGTTGTAGAAAACATTTCTACATATATCTGAAAACAGATATTTCTTTTTTCTTTTTTTTTTCCCAAGGAAATTTCCCTGAACACAAACACCTGTGAACAATTCTAACCGTCAACTATGGGATTAGAGAAAGTCAGATTTCAGAGTATTAAATTGAACACGATGGCCTACGTCTTATAGTAGTACATGATCCCTAATGGTAGATTCAATTCGGGAGGTGATAGAGTGCTGTGTATTAGTGATAAATACACCCTGGGGCAAATTTCAGGGCTGGGGGTGGGGTATGTATAAGTCTAGGGAGGCAAAATGGAATAGTAGCAACTTCTCTGGCCACAGCAAACCCCTCACTCTAAGACACCAAACATTGTATGTCTTAGAATCTCTGAAGTGGGAGCCCCTCATACCAAAGAGAACTGAAAGGCCAAAGCAATCTATTTACTGCTCTGTAAAGTTCAGCTCTGTGGACACATTATTTAAAAGAGGCAACTCCCAATTGATTTAGGAACAAATTACTTCCCTCCAATATAAAATCCCAAATTACATGTAATATCTACAATGCTCCATTTTTTCTCCTCTTTGGCAAGGGCCTTCAAAAACTGGAAAGCAGGAGGTCCCATTGTGGCTCAGTGGAAACGAATCTGACTAGTATCCATGAGGACGGAGGTTTGATCCCCAGCCTTGCTCAGTGGGTTAAAGATCTGGGTGTTGCCATGAGCTGTGGTGTAGGTCGCAGATGTGGGTTGGATCTGGCGTGGCTGTGGCTGTGGTGTAGGCCAGCAGCTACAGCTCCGATTCAACCCCTAGCCTGGGAACCTCCACATGCCATGGGTACGGCCCTAAAAACACAAACAAACAACAACAACAAAAAAAACCCCAAAACCCAAAAAACTGTAAAACAGACTGCAGCGTTCCTAAGTTTTTGAACACTCTCTTACACACTGTGTACACAGAAAACCAGGGTAAGGCCGGGGCCTCTGGCATTAGAGGTGGGGAAAAACAAATGAAATGATCCAAAGCAAATCTCTCCATCAATTCACTTGTGTTTCAAACATTTGGAGGAAGAGGTCAATGCGTGTTAAGACTTTGGGGAACTGGGAGTTCCCGTCATGGCGCAGTGGTTAACGAATCCGACTAGGAACCATGAGGTTGTGGGTTCGGTCCCTGCCCTTGCTCAGTGGGTTGATGATCCGGCGTTGCCGTGAGCTGTTATGTAGGTTGCAGACGCGGCTTGGATCCCGCGTTGCTGTGGCTCTGGCGTGGGCTGGTGGCTACAGCTCCGATTCCACTCCTAGCCTGGGAACCTCCATATGTCGCAGGAGCGGCCCAAGAAATAGCTAAAAAAAAAAAAAAAAAAAGACCTTGGGGAACTGGACCCTTCACAGTCTAGGAAGCATCACAACCGCCTCCTAAGGCAGCTATTACTCAGCAGGCCCTGGGAGTACAGCCTCACGGTTCCTGCCTTCTAAGGGGCTTGGGGCAGGAGGAATCAGATATCCCCCGGTGCCGTGTGAGGTGTGACAGAGGGAAGGTTCCGTGCTCTGTGGGGAACACGCCAGGGGAGCATCATATGCAGGATCCCAAAGCTAGTGCTTCCCCTCAGGAATCCTTTCAGAAAGGAAGACTGCCTCTGAGCACAAATTGAGCTGGAAAACCCAACCAGGGACAGAAAGGCAGCATGAAATGAATGTGCTCAGACCAAATAGATATCTTTTACAACCCCTTATGTATTCCTAATACATTTTAAAATATATATTTTAAAATTTTAATTTTAAATAGGTGTGCCTGTGAAGTGGTCATAGGCAGGAAGGAAGCAGCCAAGTTGTGCCACTACGGTGCAGAATAAGTCATAGAAATCATTCTTCCTAAAAGTGTGCCTCATCATCAAGGCATAGATAATCTCATTTACTGTTATTTTAAAAAAAACTCAAAGATAAGACAAAAATTATGACTTTATTTTAAAAAAATGGTCAAGGTTTCTTGCAGGTTTCTATTGATTCTTTGCACTAAACACAATTCAGAAGATCATTTTAAGAGGTAATGCCATTTGCAACAACATCATGGAACTAGGGACTCTCCCACTAAATGAAGTACGTCAGAAAGAGAAAGACAAATACCATAGGATATCACTTACATTTGGAATCTAATACACGGCACAAATGAATCTTTCCACAGAAAAGAAAATCATGGACTGGGAGAATAGACTTGTGGTTGCCAAGGGGGAGGGAGAGGGAGTGGGATGGACTGGGAGTCTGGGGTAAACAGATTGCATTTGGAGTGGATAAGCAATGAGATCCTGCTGTATAGCACAGGGAACTACATCCAGTCACTGCGATGGAAGGTGATAGAGGATAATGTGAGAAAAAGAATGTATATATATGAATGACTGGGTCACTTTGCTATACAGTAGAAATTGACAGAATACTGTGAATCAACTATAACACAAAAACTAAAAATCATAAAATAAAAAAATTTAAAAAAAGATAATTTTAAGAGGGGCATTACTGGAGTTCCTGTTGTGGCTCAGTAGTTAATGAATCTGACTAGGAACCATGAGGTTGCGGGTTCAATCCCTGGCCTTGCTCAGTAGGTTAAGGATCCGGTGTTGCTGTGAGCTGCGGTGTAGTTTGCAGACACGGCTCGGATCCCGTGTTGCTGTGGCTCTGGTGTAGGCCAGCGGCTACGGCTCCTATTTGACCCCTAGCCTGGGAACCTCCATATGCTGTGGGAGCAGCCCAAGAAATGGCAAAAAAAAAAAAAAAAAAAAAAAACCCAAAAAAACAAACAAAAAAAAGAGGGGCATTATTTAGAGTTTAGATCCATGGGGGGGGGGGGATCTCACCATGAGAAACCTGCATATAAGTTTTTATAGAAGCTCTATTCATAACTGCCAAAACTGGGAAGCAACCAGGATGGCTTTCAATAGGTTAATAGATAAACAACCTATAGTACATCCATACAAAGAATATTACTCAGTGATAAAAAGAAAAGAGCTTTCAAGCCACAAAAGGCGTGGAGGAACCTTAAATGCCTTTCGCTAAGTGAAGAAGCCAGTGTGAAAAGCCTATATACTCTATGAGTCCAACAGTATCACATTCTGGGAAAGACAAAACTACAGAGACATTGAAAAGGTCAGGGTGGCAGGGGAGAGAAGAGATGAGCAGGTGGAGCGGCGGGGATTTTTAGGGGGGAACGCTATTCTGTAGGGTACGCTAAAGGGGTGGAGGTACAGGACATGATACGTTTGTCAAAAACCAAAACATCGAATAACACAAACCATGAGCTCTAATGTCAGTTGTGGACTTTAGCTAATGATATATCAACATCGGTTCATAATAGTGACCAATGAACCACACTAATGCAAGATGTTGGTAATAGGGGAGACTGGGAGGGTGGTGGTGATGCAGGGTCCTCTCTGTGCTTTATGCTCCATTTCCCTGTGAACCTAAAACTTCTCTAGCTACAAAGTCTATTAATTAAAAAAATCCAAAGATCTTAAGACAGTTTGAAGAGGAAAGAGAGTGGTTAACCTGAACAAAGAGAGAAGTGACTCCATATTGTGGAATGATATGCATTACTCTCATCTCACTCATGGTAGTTTATCATGGTACGTTTTTTGTCTTTCTTTTTTGGCCGCCCCGAGGCACAAGGAATTCCCAGGCCAGCAATCAGAATGGAGCCGCCGCCGCAGCAGCTGCAGCATCACCAGATCCTGAACCCGCTATGCCAGGCTGGGGATCTAACCTGAGTCCTGGTCCTCCAGAGATGCCGCCAATCCCGTTGTGTCAAAGTGGGAACTCCTATCATGGTGTACTTTTCATTGAAATAATTAGGTGTATAATAAAACGTCGGGAGATTAGTGTGGAATTACCTTTATTTCAGAACTGAACTGGATCTTAGAGATGAATAAACAGGTTGAGTTAAACTTAGAAATTAACTAATGATGACTATCAAACACCCTAAATGAATCTGAGAAGGGGAAATTGTGTTTGGTTTCTGCTGGGGCAAAGTGAAGGTGTTAAAGTAAGTGTTATGGGAAAAAAAAACCATTTAGAGTTGCTAAGGAAAAAATTCTCCCAAAGTTTTAATTTATGTTAATATATTGGAATATACCCCAAATTATTACATATGTGTGTACCTAAATGGTTTAATTTAGCTGGTACTAATCTTATAGACTCTGAGAGGGTTCCCAAAACTATTTATTTAACATAAATGATCCACTTTTTCAATTATTCAAAAACTTGGGACAATCAGTATTCCACTTGCACACTGAGAGGCAGTACAGCCTGAGAATTTGCGGGTGGTGGCATTAGACTGCCTGGGTTCAAATCCCAGTTTTAGCACTGGCTGAATGACCTTGGGCAAGTGACATAGCCTTTCTTTCTTTTCTTTCCTCCTTTCCCTCTTTCCCTCTTTCTCTCTTTCTTTCTTTCTCTTTCTCTCTCTCTCTCTCTCTCTTTCTTTCTTTCTTTCTTTCGCTTTTTAGGGCTGACCCGCAGCATATGGAGGTTCCCAGGGTAGGAGTCTAATGGGAGCTACAGCTGCTGGCCTACATCACAGCCACAGCAACACCAGATCCGAGCTGCATCTGTGACCTACACCACAGCTCAAGGCAACCTGGTATCCTTAACCCACTGACCGAAGCCAGGGATCGAACCCACATCTTCATGGATCCTAGTGGGGTTCATTAACTGCTGAGCCATGAAGGGAACTCCAACTTAGCTTTCTTTGGCCTTTGTTTCCCCACATGGAAAGTGGGGACAAGGGCAACACCTGTCTCCTGATTCATGAATTAATGCACATATCACTTGCGCAGGGCATAGCATACAGCTCTCAAGTATCAACTGTTGTTAGTTCTAATAAACTGATTTTAGGAGACCAGGCCTGATGGCAATGTGAAGACACCTCTACGGTGATACTTCTCCAAATCTGGGGCTATTAAATGTTAACATGTTGGTTTTTCCCACTGGATTGTGCTCAGTGAGAGCAGGAGCCAGATCAGGAGTCATCTTTGTTAGCAAAATACATTTGAGGAAATATTTCTCAAAATAGGGAACCACACTGATTTAATTCTTATTAGGAAATAAATTTTAATTTCAGCTAAAATTCATACGGTTGAATTAAAAACTTTTTTTTTCTCAATTGAAGGAGTAAACCAGATAAAGTTTTAATCTACTATCCTTTGGCCTAAATGACATTACTGCATATCAATTTTAAGATTATCTATGTCCTAAAGTATTTTCCCCGGGGAACTTGATTATACTGAATTTTTGGCTGAAATGCCACCATGTTGAAAACAGCAACTTGAGGTTCAAACTGAACATTAACTGCAAGTTGAGATCACACCATTTTTAGTTAGTGAGACTTCTAATTCACAACTCAGTTGTCCCAGATAACAGATCAAATCTGCCCTTCTGGTTTTGAAAGGCTCTGGTGAACCCAGGGAGTGCAACTTTAGCTACTGTATCAAAGACTAATACTTATCTCTTAAGATGGCAGAGGAGAAGGACTGGAGCTCAACTTCTCTCATAAAAACAACAAAATTACACCCAAATGCTGAGCAACCTTCAACCAATTGGACTGGAAACTTTCAAAAAGATATCCCTACTCCAGGAGACAAAGAGGAGGCCACATCAAGAGGTAGAAGGAGCAATTACGAGATATAAGCAACCCTTTACCTCCCAGATGGGAAGGCCACAGACTGGAAAGTAACTGTATCACAGAGACACCTAGAGGAGTGAGAGTTCTGAGCCCCAACTCAAATCCCCAAGCCTGGGGATCTGGCAGTGGGAGAAGGAGCCCCCGGAGCATCTGGCATTGACGGCCAGTGGGACTTGTGCGCAGGAGCTCCATGGGACTGGGGAAATGGAGACTCTGTTCTTGAAAGGTGCACACAGACTTTCACATGCACTGGGTCCCAGGGCAAAGCAAAGTCTTCATAGGAATCTGGGTTGGACCTGACTGCAGTTCTTGGAGGATCTCCTGGGAAAACAGGGGGTGACTGTGGCTTGTCGTGGGGGAAGGGCATTGGAGGCAAAGCTTTCAGGAACATTCATCAATGTGCGTTTCTCTGGAGGGGGCCATTTTGGGAAAATCTGGCCACATCTATCAGCACTGAGAAGCCCTAGGCCAAACAACAATCTAGGTGGGATCACAGCCCAGCCCATCAGTAAACAGGCTGCCTAACACTCCCCCCTCCCCTGGCACACAACTTCCTCTGATCTTACCCAAAGACAAAGCCCCACCCACCAGAGGGATAGGAATCAGCCCCACCTACCAGTGGGCAGGCATCAGTCCCTCCCATCAGGAAGCCTACAACAAGCCCCTGTACCACCTTCAGCCACAAGGAGGGCAAATATCAGAAGTAAGAGAGTTTTACCTCTTTTCTTCCATCTGGATGGCCTTTATTTCTTTTCTTTGTCTGATTGTCGTGGCTAGGAATTCCAGTACTATGTTGAATAACAGTGGTGAGAGTGGGCAACCTTGTTTTGTTCCAGATTTTAGTGGGAAGGCTTTCTGCTTTTCTCCATTGAGTATTATATTTGCTGTGGGTTTGTCATAAATGGCTTTCATTATGTTAAGGTATGTTCCCTCTATACCCACTTTGGTAAGAGTTTTGATCAAGAATGGATGTACTTTGTCAAATGCTTTCTTTGCGTCTATTGAGATGATCATGTGGTTTTTGACTTTTCTTTTGTTAATGTGGTGTATGACATTGATTGATTTGCATATATTGAACCATCCTTGTGCACCTGGGATGAATCCCACCTGGCCATGGTGTATGATCTTTTTTATATGTTGTTGGATTTGGTTGGCTAAAATTTTGTTGAGAGTTTTTGTGTCTATATTCATCAAAGATATTGGCTGATAGTTTTCTTTTTTGGTGGTATCTTTGTCTGGTTTTGGAATTAGGGTGATGGTGGTGTCATAGAATGTCTTTGGGAGTGTCCCTTCTTCTTCGACCTTTTGAAAAAGTTTAAGGAGCATGGGTATAAGTTCCTCTTTGTATGTTTGGTAGAATTCTCCTGCGAAGCCATCTGGTACTGGACTTTTATTTGTAGGGAATATTTTCTCAGGTCAGTCTCCCAAAGCAACAGAAATAAGAGCAAAAATAAACCAATGGGACCTAATCAAACTGACAAGCTTTGTGCAGCAAAGGAAACCAAAAAGAAAACAAAAAGACAACTTACAGAATGGGAGAAAATAGTTTCAAATGATGAAACTGACAAGGGCCTAATCTCTAGAATATACAAGCAACTTATACAACTCAACAGCAAAAAACCCAACAACCCAATTGAAAAATGGGCAAATGACCTGAATAGCCATTTTTCCAAGGAAGATGTACAGATGGCCAACGAGCACATGAAAAAATGCTCAACATCACTGATTATTAGAGAAATACAAATCAAAACTACCACGAGATACCACCTCACACTGGTCAGAATGGTCATCATTAGTAAGTCCACAAATAACAAATCCTGGAGGGGGTGTGGAGAAAAGGGAACCTCCTGCACTGTTGGTGGGAATGTAAGTGGGTACAACCACTTGGAGAACAGTATGGAGGTATCTCAGAAATCTATACATAGAACTACCACATGACCCAGTAATCCCACTCTTGGGCATATATCCCGACAAAACTTTCCTTAAAAAAGACACATGCACCCATATGTTCATTGCAGCTCTATTCACAATAGCCAAGACATGGAAACAATCCAAATGTCCATTGACAGATGATTGGATTAGGAAGATGTGGTATATATACACAGTAGAATACTACTCGGCCATAAAAAAGAACAAAAGAATGCCATTTGCAGCAACATGGATGGAACTAGAGACTCTCATACTGAGTGAAGTAAGTCAGAAAGACAAATACCATATGATATCACTTATACCTGGAATCTAATATAAGGCACAAATGAACCTTTCCACAGAAAAGAAAATTGTGGACTTGGAGAACAGACTTGTGTTTGCCAAGGGGGAGGGGGGAGGAGTGGGGTGGATAGGGAGCTTGGCGTTAATATGCAAACTATTGCCTTTGGAATGGATTAATAATGAGATTCTGCTGGGTAGCATTGGGAACTATGTCTAGTCACTTATGATGGAGCATGATAATGTGTGAAAATAGAATGTGTACATGTATGTGTAATTGGGTCACCATGCTGTACATAGAAAAAAAATTGTATTGGGGAAATAAAAATTTAAAAAAAGATTAAAAAAATTGAAAAAAAGGAAGTAAGAGAGCCTACAAATCTATTGTCTGCAAAAAGGTCACCACACCAAAAACCTATAAAAATGAAAAGTCAGAGAACTATAACTCAGATGAGGGAGAAAGAAAAAACCCCATAAAATCAGCTAAGTGATCTGGAGAAATTATCAGCCTCTAGGAGAAAGACTTTAGACTGTTGATGCTGAAGATGATGTAAGACATTGGAAATAAACTGGAGGCAAAGACTGATAATTTATAGGAAACACTGTGCAAAGAAATACAAGATTTAAAACTTAAGCAAGCAGAGATGCAAAATACAATGACTGAAATAAAAAATTCATTAGAAGCAGCCAACAGCAGAATACAGGAGGCAGGAGAATGAATAAGCGAGGTGGAGAACAGACTAGTGGAAATCCCTGATGTGGAACAGAAAAGAGAAAAAAGATTGAAAAGAAATGAAGAGAGTCTCAGAGAACTCTGGGACAATATTAAATAAGCGAGGTGGAGATTGGCAGATTTTTCAGCAGAAACTCTGCAGGCCAGAAGGGAGTGGCATGATATACTTAATGTGATGAAAGGAAAAAACCTCCAACCAAGATTACTCTACCCAGCAAAGCTCTCATTCAGATTTGAAAGAGAAATCAAAAGCTTAGCAGATAAGCAAAAACTACATGAATTCAGCAACACTAAACCAGCTTTACAACAAATACTAAAGGAACTTCTCTAGGCAGAAAAGAAAAGGCCACAACCAGAAACAAAAATACTGCAAATGACAAGACTCACCAGTAAACGCACATATACAGTAAGGATATGAAATCATCCAGGCACAATTATGCTACCAAAGTCAGAACTTGTGAGAAGAGGAGGGTACAAATGCAGGACACTGGAGATGCACTTGCAATTAAGAGACCAACAACTTAAAACAATCTTATATATATATATATATATATATATATATATATATATATATAAGATATATATATAGACTCCTATATCAAAACTTCAGGGCAACTGCAAACCAAAAATGTATGATTGATACACACACAAGTAGGAAAAATCAACTCAAATACAATACTAAAGATAGTCATCAAACCAGAAGAGGAGAGAACAAGAAAAGGGAAGAAAAAAGAGTAACAAGAACAAATCCAAAACAGTTAATAAAACGGCAATAAGAACATACATATCAATAATTACTTTACCTTAAATGCCCCAAACAAAAGACACAGACTGGCTGAATGGATACAAAAACAAGACCTATATATATGCTGTCTTCAAGAGACCCACTTCACTTCTAGGGATACATACAAATTGAAAGTGAGAGGATGGAAGAAAATATTCCATGCAAACGGGAATCAAAAGACTAATACTTATTTAACCAAGATGGGAAATAAGGGTTTGTAATACCCTAAGAAGCAATAAAATTCTTATTTTCATGTAAACTACTCAAAATAAACACCAAGGGCAACAAACCAGAAAAATGCCCCAAATAACAGAAGAATGGCTTCTAAATAAATGGTCTTTTCCTTTTAAGAAAGAGACAGGTATTTAACTAAATTATTCTCCTCTGAGATTATTAAAATGGTTTTGCTATTGCTATCCAAATGGAAT
This sequence comes from Sus scrofa, assembly GCF_054392235.1. Taxonomy (NCBI): domain Eukaryota; kingdom Metazoa; phylum Chordata; class Mammalia; order Artiodactyla; family Suidae; genus Sus; species Sus scrofa. The sequence continues at coordinate 92,359,714 of NC_139387.1, read as the reverse complement.
TTCAGGTCCATTTAATTTCAAGAAATTGACTGAAATTCAAATCACAGATCTGGTATATTTTAAATGGTGCTATGTGCTCTATGCACAATTTATGCTCATTACCACATTGAAGTAGCTGGACTCAGATAATTGAGTTAATAGTATTAAGTCAGAGATGCCAAATTAATTTCCTAGACATGTTCATGAATAGCTCTAAAATTAAATACAAGGCCCTGGTGATGGAAAGCCTTTCCCAGTTTCTTATTGTTCATTGGTGACATAATATAGATCAGAGAGATGTTTAGAATACAAGATTCCTCAAATTACAAAACCAGGAAGAAGCCTCATGGGCCTCTAGTCCAATGCTTTTTATTTTCTAAGAAAACAAGGCCCAGAAGAAGCATGTGGATATAATAGTTAAAAGCTTGGACTCTAGGGTCAGACAGACCCAGTCCCAGGCTGGCAAGTTATTTACTGCCTGATCTTGAGAAAGTTATTTCACCTCTCTAAGCCTCAGTTTCCTCATCTGCAAAATGGGAATAATAATTGTCCTAATCTCATAGCTTTGTGTAGAGATTAGATGAACTGAACACTCAAAGTGTTCAGCAAGAAGACTGGCATGCTGTAACTACTCAGTAAAGGTGAGCAGTTACTATTGTGACTAAAAAGTGACCTCTAAGGCAAATAAGCAGCAACAGAACTAGAACTCAGAGTTCTTGTACAAATCAGAGCTTTTATCATCTAAACACAGTACCTGGGATAAAGATTCACTGGTACTGACAAACTACATCAAATAGAAGAATAACTGTTTCTGTCTTTCTGCTATTGAATTGATCCGAAGATTAAGTTGGTGATCACATATTGAGGTCTCAGTTTCATGAAGATTCACCCATATTTAGCTTTCCAGAAGCATCGGACACCACACCTTTACTTCCATAACTGTTCAATTATACGCGTTTGAGCATTTCCCACCAAAAGCTGCTCATATAAAATAAATGACAAAAGTTAGAATTCATTTGCTAATGATCTTAAATTTGACTCTGCTTAGGTGCCATGCGGATTAAGTCTGAAATAGTCTTAATTTGTATCATCAGTCAGATATCACCCATCCTCTACACATCTGCTATGAAGAAACAAGAATAAGAAACACATGAAAGAAAAAGCTCATGTGGATTGCTAAGTCTGAGTGAGATTCAGTTCGGCTAAGACAGACTCCCTGGAATCCAGCAGCCACCAACCACAGACACTTGGGATTGTCATTTCTGTCAACATTGTGTCCTTATGTGATTCAACTCAGAATTGAATGCTTTTCTTATATATAAAAAGATGAACAATGAAGAAGCCTCAGAACGAATATTAGTTTTGTATAATATGCTCGCAACACTTCTACATTTCTTAATTTTTAGTTAACTGGAGGTCTTTTTTTGGGGCCACACCCATGCCATGTGGAAGTTCCCAGGCCAGGGATTGAGCCCAAGCCACAGCAGTGACAACACTGAGTCCTTAACTTCCAGGCTGCCAAGGAACTCCATGGCAATCCTTTCAAGAAGTATTCTCAGATGGTCCAGTGGGGGTTTAACACATTTTCTTGTAGAAAAGTTAAGACCATGTTTCTCCTGGAGATCGATCAATGCATAAAAAATTATTTTAAATCTTTAAAAATAAGAGTAAATGTATCAAATGGACATCAGCTCAAACTACAGGGACCTAAGCTCAACTATAAACAGGAACAAAACCCAAACACCTTTTTATATAACACCAATGTGATTCAGCAGACCAACAGATGAAGAAAATAGTAATTTGAGAAAAGCAGCAATTTGTATCCATACCCAGTATTTAGCATTTCAGTAACTAGAAATAAAATCGTTTGGCAAACTTACCCGCATTTTTGCACAAGCATCTTGGGTTGATTCTGTCCCCCTGAGCTCTTTTATCAGCATAGAACCTAAATACTGAAACACAAAAATTCAATAATTTATGACAAACAGAATATAAATATGAGTGGCAATTTAAAAAGCACATTGTAGAAGTACTACTGGCCAGGTTTCCTGGCTGTAGGTTGCGGCATAACTTTAAAAAACTAACAGTAACGAATCCTAACAAATAAATGCATGTGTAGAGAGAATGCAACAGAATTAACCACAGTTCTGAAAGCTGTAAATTGCTCTTTATAATAAAACTTCAGCGGTTTCTAAAGATGCCATCTTTCAAATCATATTTAACTGCAAAATGCGGGCATCTAAAAACGTCACCCCCCCCCCCTTTTGAGGCAGCAATGTCTGCAAAAATAAGTCACACCACTATCTATGTAATTACAGGGTTGTATGAGACAGCTGAGAAGCTGAGCAACATGCGCCCCATTTGGACTTCGGCGGCTGCATAGGTAATTAATGTTAGGCTGTTCTTAGGCGGAGATGCAGGTCTGGACCGTTTTCATTCACAGCTGCGTGCCCTGTGGTTGATCCACCTGAGAACAGTCTGGGAGCCCACGGGGAGGGGGAATGCCATTCGCCGTTGTGCTGAGTCCTTGGTGCAAGCTGACACTGGAGGGGGTGGGGGCGGCAGGAGAAGGATGAGAACATTTCCTCCTAGGAATTACCAGCTACTTTGCTGTAAGGTGATCGGCTCTAATACTGCCTTGGTACAGACCGTCACGCACCCTCCAAGTTCTGGCTGAGGGCTAATAGTTTTTAGCAAAATGTCTATTTTTGCCTTTCTATCAATTGATTCCCCTTCAATCTTTTGAAGCTTCATAGGGCTCTTTCCGTTTGTCATCTTTTCCCCAATTTCCTTCAAAAATAAAGAGTTCCATGTGTCTTTTTTAAAGAGTGCATTTTAATTTTACTTTTATTTTTGCTTTTTAGGGCTGCATATGGAAATTCCCAGGTTAGGGGTTGAATTGGAGCTGCCGACATACACCATAACCGCAGCAACATGGGATCCGAGCAGCACATATGACCTACACCACAGCTCACTGTAAGGCCGGATTCTTAACCCACTGAGCAAGGCCAGGGATTGAACCTGCATCCTCATGGATACTAGTTTGGTTCGTTGCTGCTGAGCCATGAAGGGAACTCCGCATTTAAAAATTTTTAATTAATAATTTATAATTCTTTTCCTGACTTGACTGAGGAGAACCTGGGTCTCCAAAAACCAGGTTGGGGAGCTTCCGTGGTGGCACAGTGGAAACGAATCCAACTAGGAACCATGAAGTTGTGGGTTTGATCCCTGGCCTTGCGCAGTGGGTTGAGGATCCAGTGTTGCCGTGAACTGTGGTGTAGGTCTCAGATGTGGCTCGGATCCTGTGTTGCTGTGGCTGTGGCATAGGCCGGCAGCTATAGCTCCAACTGGACCTCAGCCTGGGAACCTCCATAAGCCACGGGTGCGGCCCTAGAAAGCAAAAAAAAAAAAAAATAAAATAAATCAAAAACCAGGTTGAGTATCAGTCCTTTGACCTGGGGAGTTCCCCAGGACGGCAAGAGGCTGTGCAAGGACACAGTATTGGAGGGCTTAGTCAAAGGCATGCTCAGAAAGGCTGAAGGATTTGGCATTTGAAAGAAGAAAATGGAAGAAAAATTTCTTGGAAGAAAAAGGAGTCATTTCAATCCTACAGTCTTGGGAGATTAATATTGAAATCAATGCAATACTTTGAGATGTAAGCAATGAAGGAGGTGCTGATAGCACAAAAGTCTAAATTGCTGCGAGATAACCAGAGCATCCACGTCTTCATCAAATTAAGGAAAACGATCATGGAGAAATCCTTATCATTTAAGGTTCCAGAAAACTTTGTCCTAATTGAAACATTTATTTTTAAGAGAGACAGTTTCAAGGCTCTGCTGAGGGTTCAGCCAATTTTCTTGCTGTAGTCATGACAACCAACTGCCCCCAAATCAGTGGCATCTTTTGAACATTTCCCTGTTCATTGTGCTCACAATTCTCAGCTAAGCCTGATTCCCTCTCTTACTAAAAAAAAAAAAAAAAAAAAAAAAAATCCCAGCAATATAATCCAAATGATAACAATGAAAAGAATCTGGTATTTATATAAAGCAGTAGATCCAGTGTTTTGAGATCATTGGTGAGTGAGTGGAAATGTCTATATAGGCTGTATTTATACTCAGTTCCGTTTTAAGACAGTAGTTTATCACTTTTCATTAAAATATACAACTACATATGAAGGCAAAGCAGACAAACTTACAAGATTAAAAGCGTAATAAAGCTCTATTTATTTGGACTTCTTGGAGAGAAGCCTACCTTACGAAAAAGAGTTGGGGGGGGAAAAAAAGAAAAAGAGTCGGGGAGAACATTTTAAGAATTTCGGTAACATTTTGGGATACTTTCAATATAAAAGAAAACAAGCTAGAAATGTGCCCTCTGTTCCCACTGGAACCCAAGTACTGAATTCAGGGTAACTTACAAAAGCTTTGTAATCACATGACTGGAAGATGAGCTTTTCCGGGTGGTGTTGCCAGTACTGCACTGGAGTCGAGGCTGTAGCTTCATTCGGAGGTCGCAGAGTAATGGAAGGTTCTCCCCAGTCTCCTGTCTGAAAATCACATTTATTCTAGAGGTAACATGAGCAGTAGGCCAAGTTCCTCCCTATCGCTGGCCTGAGTTTCTCTTATACCCATGTGCTATAAACATGCAAATGTATTCAGGTGTGTTATATGTTTATTATGGTTTTAGAAATCTTAGTACCATATTTCCCAAAGCTGAGTTAATTTTTGAGATATAAAAGAAGTTGAATCATTCCACTTTTAGAATGACACCCTAAGCCAAGTAACTTAAAAATAAAACACGAAGATATTCATAAATGATTTACCAAGTCATAATTTTCTGTTCCAAAATAAAAGAACATACAATCTTTGAAAGACTTTGCTGTTTTTAAATTTGACGCTTTGAAATTTTTAGTTTGAATTGCTTTTGCATTCAGAATATATAGTTCCATATATTTCAGTTCCCAGTTGGGATATGTACCATGTACTTTGAATAATTTTATATTTCAGGAGAAAAGATACTGGTAGGTGTGATACTCAACAAAATTTTAGAAGAGAAAAATCGATTAATGGATGATAATTAGTTTCCCTCATCTGAACACATGTGTATCAATAAGTGTCACTGTGATTTTGTTGGAAATATTCAGCCACTTTCCTCAGAAAACCTAAAGCATGAAGACCGAATATTTAAATACTGAGTTTGGTCATATGTGGTGCACATGCATGTACTTGAGGATCCTGATCACAAATACAAGCATATTCCTGTATGATGGTGTATCATATAAAACATAGGCCCACTAAGACAGGCCTCAGAAGAAGGTCATCTCAGCATTTTACTTATCATTTTCCAAGGGGTTAACCCTGTCATGTTTTATTATGGTGATGGTTTAGAATGAGCATATATAAAGTCAAAGGCCCATGTTTAGAGATTTCGCACTCTTTTCCCTAGTAAAGATTCTGATTTTCAAAATTCGGTTCTTTGGTGGACATGACTAGACAATAAGCAGATTCCGAAAGCCACTTTCTTCTAACCTGGATTTGGTTGGTCCTACAGAATTACGAGAAATTACCTTTCTCAGCATCTGGAAGAGTATAAAGACGTTTTGTGAGGAGTTCCTGTTGTGGCTCAGTGGAAATGAATTGGATTAGTGTCCATGAGGACGCAGGTTCAATCCCTGGCCTTGCTAAGTGGGTTAGGGATCTGGTGTTGCCGTGAGCTGTGGTGTAGGTTGCAGCTGCAGCTCTGACTGGACCCCTAGCCTGGGAACCTTCATATGCTGGAGGTGTGGCCCTGGGGAAAAAAAAAAAAAAAAAAAAGGTCACATGAGCTCCAAAACCAAATAAAACCCTGGCTAGAGACCAAGTTCCACCGACGTACTGGCATGCGGGCTGACACTGTAGGGTTTCTTAAGGAGGATTTTCAAGAAGTCTGGGATAAGAATGCAAACCTTTGGACATAGGAGTATGGTTTTGGGGAAAAAAGAAGTCTATAGTTTTCACTAAATTCTTTGACAGGCTTTAGAAACCTCAAAAGGTAAAGAACCACAAGGCTCTAGGAATAGCTTAAAAAGGATGTGTGTTTTGGGGAAGGGCACTATCCATTTTCTCCCCCCAGTGCAGTTTGGACTTTTATTAGGAGGAATATGAGGTGGCCATCAATATCAGAAAGAGTTAGGCATAGGTTTTGCCTTCTGGACATTTCTAACTGGCTTTCAAAAACAAACATAATTCTTGAGCCCCTCAAGAATGCACAGGCCTTTTCACAGAGGCAGAGAGCCTACGGCTTTTCTGCTTGAGATGGGTCACTCCCAACCACAGGAAGAACAATTTAGCATCATGAGAATCCTTGGCTTCTCACTGGTGTGTGTGATCAGAGTCAGAACCCCACTAGCTCCTCTCTCACGCTTTATTCTGAGCTACTCTGCCTGCTGGTGTTGTTCTCGTTGCTGATTGACTTGCACAGGGCTCCGTTCTCCCATCTCCTGACTGTGGATATTGTTAAAACTTTATCTGGACTATTTAGTTTAGTATTTTTAGACCAAAATATCCTATGTTTTATGATCCATCCCTGACCATTCTTGAGTTTTTTATTTATAAGAATTTTTATTTTGTAAAAGCAGTAACTGATGGCAATTAATTCATTAGGATTAAGTTTTCCTTTGATTTCCTATTTTGATCTTTTCCTTCTCTCTCAAATGTCTGAATCATTACCTCTCCAATCTTTGTTTCAGCTGGCTGTGATTTGCTCTTAAAAAAAAAACTAGTATAAAGTTAAAAATGCAAAATACGTGCATTTCAATAACGTTTGGAAGCTGAGTGTAATAATCTTTCAATTATAACAGTTAAAACTCTGGAAACATGAGCCGTGAACTCTTAATCAAAAGTGCTCCCCACATTCAGCAAATCACCCTTTAACCTCCCCCATTAACCCTCTCCCGTTCTCCCACGTCTCTTGATAAAGCAACAACAACATAGCAAACAGGTGTTGTACACTGAAGTCACAGGTAACACTGTTCACAGAACAACAGAAGTTTGCACGCAACTTCGTGGAATGATACAAAAGGAGCTGGTTGACTTTGAAAGATCCTTCGATCCAGTGTCTGCTGATGTGACAACTCAAACCAAGAATCCAGTCTTCATGGCAGCCCGGTCATCCTTTAGCTGAGGTTCCCCTTGGCCAGGCTCAACAGGCAGTTTTCAAAAAGCCTGAACAGACATGGCAGGAGGTGGGGTACCATGGGTTGCAGGGCAAGGCTTGGGGGGAGGTGGGGGTGGAGGGTGAAGCTGGGGTTATGGGGACATTTCAGGTGTTCGTACATTAAGCATGCAAATTGTATGCAAATTCATTCTCAAACTGCTGAATTCGCTCAGGCACTTTTATAATTAAATTTCAATGTGAGTTCCACATACACTTGAAGCAGAATGCTGATCCAAATATTTACATCATCCACAGAAGTCGTAGCAGCCATTTTGGGAATAACAAGGCCCAGCACATAGCACCTCAGTCTGGAAATTGTCCCAATCCCTCACTTGATAACCACTTGAAGAAATCAGGGGTGCATCCACTTAATCTGTTTAGACAGTGCCATCATCTGCTCTCCTGACTCCACTTTGTCCAGAAATCACAAACCACCTGCTTTGAATCCAGAGTGATCTGACAGGCTTTCCCTGTGTGGGATGGGGTAAGATAATTATTGGGAAGAGAAACAGAAGCCTTACTTTATTTTCTTTGTGGCCCTAAAACATTGCTCCAGTCTAAATATTTGAAAGAGTCCCTACAAGGCCTGAATCTATCTTTCTGGAAATGGAAACTGAATTTTGTCATACTTAATGCTATTTCCAGAAATTCGTTTTAAAACAGAGGGAAAACTGTTCTTGAAATCAAATTTATAAGAAAATAATTTTCTTCCTGGAAAAGGATCAACTTCTTTTCTTTTGTTTTAGACCTTAGCTCTAAGAGTATTGACAAGGTGTAGGTGCTGATTTTTCTCTCTAGAATTAGTCTGGTGGGGACAGATGGACCTGGCATTACACAACTGAAAGGGGCAGATGTGGCCTTGGTCCTTGGGTGGGATTCAGCTTCACCTGGTTGACTGACGGTGAAAACAGAACAGCTCAGAGCACAAAGGTGCCTTAGGTCTTAGTCCTTTTGGAGGCTGAATTACAGCAGGAATGAGCTATGGAGGCAAGAGTAGAGTGGGGAATTCTATGGAGGAAGAGCAGCAGAGACCAAAAAGCAAATAAGGCGTTTTGCCTCACATACAACGTAATTCCAAACTGTGAAGCCCAGTATTAGGTCTTGTTAATTGGTACATTCCTATCTAGATAATATCTGTATCTCTTGAGGTAGATTTAGAAAATCAATAAATTCCTAGTTAAAAATGCATATTAAATAGTAAATAAAAATCAAATAGACTTAAAAAGTGTTTTGCCTGAAATAATGGTCTATTTTTCAATTTTTATTTTATTTTATATTTTTTTGCTTTTTAGGACTGCACTTGCAGCATATGGAGGTTCCCAGGCTAGGGGTCAGATTGGAGCCTCAGCCAGAGCAACTTGGGATCCGAGCCGCATCTGTGACCTACACCACAGCTCATGGCAATGCTGGATCATTACCCCACTGAGAGAGGCCTGGGATGGAACCTGCACCTTACAGATACTAGTCAGGTTCGTAACCCGCTGAGCCACAATGGGAACTACTGAAATAATGGTTTATAATTAAATCTCATCTTTACTGAAAAGTAGATCTAAACATGAGTAATGATGAGGCAATAATATTTAATTAGAATAACAAAAATAAAATTGAAAATGTCCAGAGTAAAATTCTACCATACTGTAAACTATTAGGGACTAGCAGTCCTCTTTAAAAGCCTTAAGTAATTGCAAAAGAGAAATTAAAACGGTCCAAGGCACTGTTACTAAATATCTTCAGGCTATTTCTTTAAGGCTTAAAATACTTAGAGAAAAAAACTTTCCTTTAGGTTCATGTGTGGAATGATTTTAATAGTCCAAGAATTTGGTCATGGCTTAAATCCTTGTTTACTTGGCATATATGTATGAATTTATTTCCTTTAGGATATATCAATTAAACAGGAAAATGTACATTACTAACTCTCCCTTCAAACTCAAAGTCGACCTTCTAATATAAAGGAAAAACATAATTCAAGATTAGAGTTTTAAACAGCGAATTGATTCTGCTTCACAGGTATTTACCAACTGCCAACTAGAAACGCAGAGCCTGCTGAGTGTGAAGCATTATAACACGGCCATACCAAATATAATGCAATTAAATTAAACGTCTCATACCACCAGCTAAAAAGTATAAAACTGCTAGGTGAATTTGGTTATGACACAGAACAAAATTGCTCAAGTCCAATCAGGTCTTGTTGAATGACAGGTTTCCAAAATGCAGCTTTTAATCTTTTTATGGTCTCAAAGGGTGGTCAAACGGCATGGTTTTAGTTTATGTACACCAGCTATGTGATTCTAAAACATCATATCAAATCAGGAAGCTGAAGATATCCCATATTCAACAGGCTCTGAGAATACAAAGGGGGAAACATAGCCTATATTCGTATTTTCTTCTTGAGAAAAAAGGCTTGTAAGGATGTCAGGAAATAATTAGAAGCCATGACGATGACTTTGCTTTCTAACATGAACAGGAAGGTATGGAATTTTCTAAGCCTAATATTATGCTTTAAGACTTTTTTAAAAATTAGGATTTAATTGATTTTTTTTTTAAATAGAAGCTTTTACATCTTTTCTCCTAGGCACTGCTCCCACCTACCTGCTTATAAATTTAGATCTGAATATTAACAAACATTAGTCTCTATTTCTTCAGAACACGAATGAAAACCTAACACGATTTGAAATGACAACTGTTGTTCTAGGGTTTCGCCTTCCATAATTCTGACAAATATCAGCGCTGGGCTCTCCAAACACGCATAAGGTGGCCCCTGCAGTTCTTTTAGAAAACGTTTAAGAACAAGGAAAGCTGGTTTGGTCCATTTATCCTGAATTTGTTCTTTTTGATGACGAAGAGCAGAGATGGCCACCTCTGAACACGAAAAAGCACAGATAAGCATTTACATGTTCAGAAGAAACTGCTGGGTCACTGGAGCCCCAGTACCAGGCAATGTGTAGATGCTGTGGTCCCCAAGAGCCAGAGGTCCCATGCACAGGAGGAGGGCGTGCCCGATGCAGCACCCCGAGAGAGGCCGTTCACATGCCACCCCGCGAGCTCTGCTGAGTGCTTCTCAACCTGCTAACTCAGCCTCTCAGACAGCAGCCGATCCAATGGGAAAAAAAACTGAACAGAATGTGAAAACAGGATTGTATTTGAAAACACAAAATGGGGAAAAATAAAACCGCCTTCATACATGAAAATGTTTATTTTCCAAACAAAAATGAATTTTAAAAAAGTCAGGTAAAGGTGAAATGGGAATATTTGAATATTAAGCAGCTCAGGGTGAAATAGGTCATGATTTCACACACATTCCAGAGATCAATTTAGCACTGTCCAATGGAAAAAAAAAAAAAAAAGGCTGAGAACCACTTGGTAGCTGTAATGGTGCCTCTCCTGGCTCTCCTCCTCCCACGGTTGCATAAAACTTATACAGAAGATCATGCAAATCAAATATTTCTCACAAGTGAAGAGCATGAACCTTTGAGAATTGTTAGACACGAAGGACCGACTAGCCCATGGGTGTGGGGACTACAAAACGGGGAAGAACGACACTGATATATACATAGGTGTATATATATCAATTTACCCTTTTCCTTTTTCCTGTGAAAGTAAGTTAACGCAGACACTTGGGATGAAAGCCAAACTCACGTGGGACAGGTTTTAACTGTACACTTCAAAACCAAGTATGCTTCTCATTTGGGGACAATGTGTGCACATTAACTAGTCACAAGGCACAGTGAATGAAGGAGTAGACAAAAAAAAAAAAAAAAAAAATCTCAGGAGTCGTTAGACGTCACAAATTTTCTGCATCGCCAGGACACAATCGGTATAGCTATTGACAACATTTTGCAACACACGACATAGCGCAAGTTCAGGAAGAGAAAATAACCACGTGTAATCTTACATTATGAACCTGATGGATGGCTGAGAAAGGAAATCCAGCGTTCTGATTCGTCCATATCTCACAGACAGACGACTGCTGATATAAACAGAAAACTATCTCATCTTGTCAATATTTAAAACACATCGGCTACCAAGGTAGCATCAGGGACGGAAGGAGGAAAACAATAAAAAGCAAAGCATCACATTTCTTTAAAAACTACTCAAAAACCCAAAGAATGTTTTAGGGTGCTCGAGGTGTAATCATTAACTTCCATGTCATTCTTTTGTTTAAAAACATTTTGGGTTGGCTGGAAAAAGGAGAGACCGTTTATGCATTCATTTGATGTCAAGGGAATTACCAATCCATTCACATATTGGAAAAAGCAAACTGTGTTTTACATTTGCCCGAGAGAATGGAAATGCCTTCCCTCTTCACGGCATTCATTTCAGAGGATAAATATCTTCATGAAGTTCAAGAAAGATGCAAAAAAATCTTTAACACAGGTCAAACACTTTAATTTTCTTATCATCAAATGACCAAGAGCCAACATGTAATAACACGACTTCCCTAATTTAGCCACTGCTCCATTTGATAAACCCAGAAGATATTCCCCCCCACTCCCCAGAGCTTTCCAGGGCTGCCCAGCAGTGGAGGGGCGTGAAAGGGGCCAAGGAGGGAGGGGTTGGGGTCTGGAAGCTCAGTTCTGTCACTCAAGCAGGAACTCTGGGTACCAGCATCAGTGAGCCTAGGGACTCAGCTCCGTGATGCAGACTCCCTGCCACACCATTAGCAAATAACCAACAGTTATTAAAAGGTAATAACGTTTGTGTAGAACCAAAAGCCGAATGCACCCACGCCCTCCCGGAAATTATAGGCGAAACCACCAAGTAAACTGATGAGGCTCCTGGCTTGACTTTTACGGAGTTTGTTCTCCTGAATTCCATCATCTAAAAGACACCGTGAAATCGAATCACGGAAAATGGCAGAATGCCTCAACTTACTCAGCCAAGCACTGTGAACACCCCCAGGATTCACAAGCAGAGTGTACGAAGATCAGTGCAGGAAGGAGAGAAGAACACAACCACAAAACGGTTTAGAAACCCAGCAAAGAACAATATCATCTGCAAACGAATTGTGGAAAAGAAAGCTTATCCCTGGCTAAGTGTCTCCCCCGCCGCCACCGCCACCCTCCCAGAAACGCTCACCAGAAATGTAACCTCTCTCTCTCTCCAGATCCAAAGGCAGCTCCACACACGCGCCTACATTTTTGTTTTCCAACCCTTCTGTCATCTGCATGGCTTGCTGGGGACAGACTGTCAGGTCATTGACATTCTGTTACGCAACTAAGATACCTGGAGTCTGTCCAAAGGGCACCTCCAACCCCCGCCCCCCCAACACTTAAACCAGTTCTGCTCCGTTTCTGCTCTAAACTTCATGCTGTTTTCTCCACAGGGGTATCCTCCCCTTCCTACTTTCCAAAAATTACATCTCTAGCAAGTTAAGTCTCGGGGCCATTAAACCCCCAGCCTCGTCTCCAATGACTGTCATCCGATTTAAATATATTAACCCCATGCTTTAGCGGGATTACCATCTTAAGTGGCAGAGACTGTACTTCCAGGACACCCTGAAAGCACTGTCACCCACAGTTCTGAGCTAATTCTTGTACATAAATTACATCTTCTGCAACTTTCACAGATTTTCAGTGCTTAGAAGTAACCCAGGGACCACCTGTCATCTGACAGGTGAAGACAATGACAATCCGAGAGGTTAAGTGGCTTGCTCCGGTCACACAGGGAAGCGTTAGAACATGAGAGCCTGCCGGCTTGGCTAGGAGGGAGTGCCAGCCCAGCACTTACTTTACCACAAGGCGGGGGAATATTCAGTTGTATGGAGCCTGCTTACTATTCCTGAAACAAACATATATAAATGGAGCCTGTTCATGGGACAGTCTCAACTCTGCAGGGGTTCCAAAACTCTACCTTAAAGTTTTGTTTTCCAATCATGACGCCCAAATGGGGCCATGCCCCGTCTCTCCTCCCTGATGGGTGACAGGCCACCTGACACTGTGGGCAGCCTGCTTGACCTCCTGGCCACCCTGATTCATGATGAATTCATTTTTAAAATAAAACTCCAGTATCATATATGATTCCAACTTTGCTCACATCAGAATGGGGGCTTAAAAAAACTCGACGTGGGGTGGCATGGTCCACCTTGCATGCCCCTCACCCCAAGCTCTACCTCGTTCATGCACTTCGTTGGGAAGGAGGATACAGGAGAAGGACAGAGGCCTTGCTCTTATGTGGCAGTGGCTGAATTCTCTCTGCTGGTTGTCACTGCGTCTCAGGGTAACACTAACTTGGTCTCGGGTCTCTCTCGTAGGTGCTGCCCCAGCCTGGGTCCTACTGCATCCGTGTAGGTTCTCTGGAGAGCTCTGCTGGGCTGGGGACCCTCCCGTGCAGTTCCTCATGTGAGAAGGTTGCTTCGGCCTGGCTTAGCCCTCCTAGGACACATGCACGTCCCTTGGGTGGGACACAAGGGAGAGGGCACAAGCCCAGCCTCCTTCTGAATGCCTGCCTGCATCACGCCATCTACATTCTTGCCACGCAGCGCAGAGTGCTCTGCGACCAGCCCCCTCTCTGCCAGGACACCTCCCTCCAGTTCTCCCTTCTTCAGCCCAGGCTGGTTTATGGGCAGCTGCTCCCAGATGTCTAGCTGGGAAGAGAGATGCCGGTTTCTGGCAGGTTCCCCCACTCTGGGTGAGAATTCCTCTGGGAGCCCTTCTCCCTAGGCTTGGGTTGCACAGGGACGTGCTCTCTCCTCTCCCATGGGAGGGAGGGAAAGCCTCAGCTCCTTCCACAGTGGCTCAGACAGTTCTCTGCACCCTGCCCCCCACTGCCCCCCACCAGCCCAGCACCCGTCTGCTGCCTCTATGGACAGGCAGCTGACCGTGCAGGGCAGGATTCAGCACCTGTTGGTAAACCCCGACCAGGGTGTCTGGCTCCATTATCAGCAGCGTTTTCTTTAGACTGTGCGACACTTAGTTTCTACAGGAAAATTCCCCCTTAGCTCTCTGTTCCAAGAATCTATCTTCCAACAGACACAGAAGTTACCAGAGTTAAGGAAGGGAGGGTCTCATGCCGTAACTGTTTCATTAAAAAATTATAGAAGATTTTCTCAGTGAAGCAATAAAACACATTTCTAGTCATAGACACTGAAGAGAGTGCCTATGGGGCTTATATAGCTTTTAAAGATGATACAATAAGTTTTTCATTATAAGCTATGTTCAAACTTAGTGGAAAAAGTAAAACCTCTTCTCATTTCCAATAACTGTGTGCTTCAATGAAAACTGTAAAAAGTCAGATTTTAAAAATAAGTTTATTTTTTATTTATTTATTTTTTGGTCTTTTTTGTCTTTTTAGGGCTGCCCTGGCGGCATATGGAGGTTCCCAGGCTAGGGGTCCAATTGGAGTTGTAGCTGCTGGCCTACACCACAGCCACAGCAATGTGGGACCCAAGCTGCATCTGCAGTCTATACTACAGCTCATGGCAACACCAGATTCTTAACCCATTGAGCAAGGCCAAGGATTGAACCCGAGTCCTCATGGATGTTAGTTGTGTTCGTTAACCACTGAGCCATGATGGGAACTCCTAAAATAAGTTTAAAATAAAGGCAGTTAATTGTATTTTGGTTATGAAGCTTGTTTTTTAAAAAAGCTGACACATGTCAAATATCACAGTAATTCTGTTGGCAGTAAAGACGTTATCAGCTCATAGAGCAGTAACTTAAGGTGGACCAGCTGGATCTGGTGTCTTCATGATATAAAACAGCTCATCTTCAAGACCCAGGGTTACTAGGCTCAGTGCTAGAATAAAATTTTCAAATGCAAACAAGTTTCCACTGCAGAATTTCGTTATATTTATGAAGATAATATTTCAGAGTATACCCTGCACTGAAGCACGGAGTGTTCAAGAGCTTAGGGAAAGAAAACACCCGTGATAAAATTTCATCTGGGGCCCCAATTCCTAGAACAGAAGTGATTAACATATAAGTTTTAATTAAACTTCAGAATGTCTTCATCTGTAAAGAGTAATAATAGCACTTGGCCTACTTATTTCACCAGGTTGTTTGTAGCTCATGCTAAGCTTCACGCGAGAGGGAACTTTCTCACAGCTACATTTCCCACCTGAAATACAGAAGGCCGTTACACGCATTGCCTGAGTGAACGAAATCACAGAATGTGTTCAACCTTCTTGGCAAATGGAAAACACTACAGGAACATCAATTTCTGCTTTTCATTATCTTTTTTTTTTTTCTGCTTTTTTGGGCTGCACCCATGGCACATGGAGGGTCCCAGGCTAGGGGTCTAATTGGAGCTGCAACTGCTGGCTTACACCACAGCCACGGCAATGCAGGATCCGAGCTGCATCTTCGACTTACACCACAGCTCATGGCAACGCCAGATCCTTAACCCACTGATGGAGGCAGGGATCGAACCTGCAACCTCATGGTTCCTAGTCAGATTTGTTTCCACTGAGCCACGACGGAAATTCCTCTTCATTATCATTTGTAGTTGGTCCACTTTGTTGTGCTACTTGTGCCTTCAATAAACTACATCACTGCCAACAGACTTCTGCTAAGATGTACCAGAGACGAACCGTGCAGGATTCTTGTTAGAGAAGGTCTCATTTTTCCTATTCAAAGCTGAAAAGGGGCTGTTGACTTTGTTGAAGAGACAGGAACATCTGTGATACGCTAAAGGGCTGCTTGAACGGAGCCCAGAAACAATTCTGTAGCAGGATGGTAAACATCCTTTGCAATTTCATTTGCGTATTAATTTTATCTCAGTCCCTTTTCCACAGGCATTGTGAAGGCTAAATTAGTTAATCTGAACTTGAATTAGCATGAAATCCAAATGAATGGGGGGTTAAGCAAAGGTATAGCAGTCTTCGAACTGAGATACAATCAATGTAGTTTAATATTTACTTCTTCGCTGAAGAAGTCAGCACAGTTTGGAGGTGCATAATTTTATCTTGAGTTCAGACCTCTCTCCTGACGCTGGAAATGTTTTCTTAAAGTACAACACACATCTCGCTCCTGTTACCATCACGTATCTCAGGTTACCACGAATACAGTTCAGAAAATATGATGCATTTGCATTCAAATCTAATAACAAGTCTCTCAAGTCTTCCTCCTAAAGGCACACTTCTTTTTTGTTCAATTGGCAGCAACTCTGTAATTCACAATAAAGTCTCTCTCCTTCCTCTCTTTTCCCTTCTTACTGGAGTGTTCCCAAAAAGTGCTGAAATGTCTTCCACTAAAAGCAAACAAACCCCTTCCCTTGACCCAACAGTCTCCCCGGGCTCCTGCTTAACTGCTGTTAAGAAGCAAAACTTCCCAAGAGGTACCTATGCCGTCTCTGTTTTCCCTTTTCCTATCTTCACCTGAGCCTGCTCTACTCAAACTGCTTTTTTCATTTTGCCAAATCCAGCCGTTCATTTTTCTTGACCCTCTGACTCTCGATTGCTCCTTCCATCTCTTAGCCTCCTTTGCAGGTTCCTATGATCTGATCATCTCTTGATCCCTGGAACGTCGGTCCTCAACCTCTTTCTCTCCTCTGGCCAGGAGGCCATCCAGTCCCGACTCCCAAATTTATGTCTCCAGCTCAGACCTTTCCTCTGAACTCCAGACTCAGATATCCAGCTGCCTTCTTAACACCTCTACTTTGATGACTAATGGGCCTCTTAACCTTAAGTTAAATGCCCCAAACCAAGCTCTGATCATCTACCTTCGCTATAGTTTTCCTATTTCACCAGATGGCAGCCCTCTTCTTCCAGCTGGAGATGTCCTCTTACTCACATTTCACCTTCAATCCAGCAGCAAATCCTACTGATTCGACTTCTAATCTCACCCCCCTATTACTACCTGGTCAACGTCACAAACTTTTCTCACTTGGATTCTTCTGTTAGCTTCCAAACTGGTCTCATTGCTCTCATCCTTGCCCCCTTAGTGCTTATTCTCAACACAACAGCCCAAATGATCTGTGTGAAATGAAAGCCAGATCGTGCCACTCTGCTCCATTTATGTCTGGAGAAAATTCAGAGTGCCAATAATGGACTGCAAGGATCTCCATCCTCTGGCACCTGCCCCCGCCGTACCTCTCTGCCCTCTTGCTCTCTTGGTCCCGGCTGGCAAAACACACTCTTGCTTCAAAGCCTCTGCATTTGATTCCCCTTCTCCAGGTGCTGGGGGACCCGCTCCCTCACTTCCTTCATGTTCTACTCCAGTGGCACCTTCTCAGGGAAACCTTCTTCAAGCACCCAGCATATCATAACCAAATTACATCTCTGCTTTCCGCACTGGAAAGGGATTATTCTTTCAAGCACAAATTGAAAATGGGAAAAAAGTCTAGAGCATAAGAGCCTGTCTTCCTGGCGCCCAGATATTCACACAGAGATAATCTACTGGGAACAAGACACGGGTCACAAAGTGACCGTAGGCAGGGGTCCGCTCTGCTGGTTGTTCATGTTTATGGCATAGGGATTGCTACGAACGTGATCTCTTTTCCTTTGTCAGGACCAGCAGTAAACTGGGATTGGGAGGCTGATGGTGGCTCTTGGAAAGGAGCAAGCAGACGACAGCGCCACCCACTCAGTAACACCAATTAGCCTCTGAAAACCTTCCCAGAGTCCGTTGGTGTTGCATAGAGAGTTTAATAAAGAAACTTGTATGAATGGAGCCCTCTGGTCAGATTCTATCAGAGATGAGATTTTCTGCCTTATTCTAGCCCTGAAAAAAAAAAAAAAACCACAAACAGCTTTTCCTCTGTTTCTCCTTTATGTTTGTCATAATTCTTTCACACTTCGGGGGGTTCAGAAATTGACCAGAGAGACTCCAACAAGAAATAGGAAGGGTTCAGAGTGAAAGTTAAAAGACTAATGAAGTCCATTTCTTCTCTTGGATGACAGCGCTTCTAAAATAAAACAAAAACAAACTTGAAGAGAGAACAAAACAGCTTCAAAGGCAAAAGAAAAAAGGGCACTCGACCAAAGGAAGCCGCGGTCAGCAGCCAGCAAGCTCAGCAGCTCCTTGAGAGAGCAGAGACTAAAATGAGATCTGTCAAAGGATGATTGAGTCAGACAAACTCAGTTCGGTCAGGGAACAATGCACCAAACACCTGCATCTGCATCTTGCCTTCTGCAGTGACAGGCCCGTGGCCTCTTCTTCCACGGGCATTAACTGAACCCTGCCTGCAAATCAGAAAATCAGAACCTTTTGTCTGTCCTGAGTTACCCCGAGGCCATGGGCTGGCATCTTATTTCTTCTGTCCTGCCACTGCGGATGGACTGCCTCCTCCTCTCCTCTCAGGTGAGTTTTGCAGCGTGACAACTCTACCTGATTCTCCTCGTCAACTACATACACTGTGCGCTGTGGACGTCTCAAGTTCAGGCTTTCTTCCCACGGATGTTTTTTTGTAAAAGGTTTCAGAGCAACTACATTACTGGTAGGGAATACATGACTACAAAAAGTCACTCCCCGTTATTTCTCCACTTTTTTGAAGAGCAATCTTCTCAAATCTTCATGACCGTGACCTTGCCCCTGTCTCAGGGAAATTCTTGGACAGATCAGTAATCACCTGCTGGAAGTGAAAAGCCAGGCCGACAGTTGTGTTTCCATATGTGACCCATTATTGCTGGCATCAGAATGAGTCAGTTTCGTGAAAGGGGGAGGAAGTAAATACCACATTTGACCTCTCATCACGGACATGACACAAATTCGGATACTACTTGCTGCCTGCCTAAAGTTAGCTTTCCTCTCTCATCTCCTCTCCCCTCCCTGCTTCCCCCCTCCCCCTCCTTCCCTTCCTTATATTCCTCCTTCCCTTCCTTCTATTCCTCCCTCCCTGCCTTTCTTGGCTCCTTCTTGACAGCACATAAAGTAAGCCCTCAGCTGCCAAAATAGGAGAGAACTCTAGCTAGGTGACCTGTTATTCATTTGCAGAGATAATACATAACCAGCATTTCCTAACATGACAGTTGTAGCCCTAAATGACATTACACAATTATTTATGAGATCTCGTCACAGGGAAAAAAGAAGAGCAGAGGAGAAAATGGAACACTGTCTGCACAATGCAAATCTCATTGCACAGCTCCGCGGGTCCGTGGATGTTGACGGGAATGTAAGTCAATTGGGATCATGCTGTTTCTTGCGATACGGGCTAGTTTACGGTGCCGCCTCAAAGCTGGGATGCTCCCATTTCTGACACAAACATTTTCCAGGGCCATTAGCAGAAATATTAATCACTCATTGAGAAAAGCCACAATCAGCTTTTCATCATGACGTACACGGCTGCAAAGAAATTTGATAATGGTTCTTTGGCTGTAAACATCCCTTTAAAATATAAATTATATAGGTTTCTTATAAATCAAGGATATCATTTTAAACTTTAAACCCATTTTTTAACTATCTGCGCAACCCTGCTTCCTGCCTCTGGTAAAAAAGAGGTATTGGACAACAAGGCCATTCACTCAAGAACTGGACTAAAGCTAATGAGAAACATTCCAACATCTAACAAGTGGGAAAAAATAAAAAGCCTGGTGTGCCTCTTTGTGAACATACTGCTCACTGTCAGGCAGCCTAAGGCACCACGAAATATCACAAAGTCAATTCCACTGAAATAGGGTTTTTATATATTGTCAGATTTTTTAATTTATTCAGTTAAAAATAGGATTCTTTCTATTCACTTAAAAAAAAAAAATCTGTGGTCTGCTTTTAATTGGAAATGTCACCTTGGTTAAGTCCCAGCACATGGAGGGGAGGTGGAAACACCACAGCTTCTCCAGCAAAGTGACTGGAAGTGTTTAGGTCTGATGGTATCTGCCAGAACAAACTCCTGGTGATCTAATCTGCCCCACTGATGGACTTGACAGAGGATGAAAGAATTGAGATCTGTAAGATGGGTATCAAAACCTAAAAACGAATCCATCTGAGTGATTCTTCTACTTCTTCCCGCTATTTTTTGGACGGTGGTACAGGATAGGCGGGAACGCTTCAACGTTGCCCATAAGACATGAATCGTGTCGGAATTCCCAACCCCAAAGTTATCAACGGGAGAGCAGCATATATTTTGAGAAGAGGCAATTAATTATCCACATGACTAAAATAAGTGTACAACATATTAGGTTTAAATTCCAAGTACAAAAGCACTCTTTTCCCATTTCTGCTTGGCATGATGCCTTTGGGAATAGACGGCTGACGGTCCAGGGTTCCTGGCTTGAAAACAGGGCACAGATAGCGTCCACGTCCCAAGTTATCTCTGAAGCTGCTGTGTTAGCTTGTCAACTCGACAAGCTGTCGTATCGGGAGAGCCTGATGGAAGAGCTTACTGAGTTTATTCTTAACCTTCTTTTTTAGTTTATATGTTATCTGTCTGTGCTTAAGTATTAGGAGCTGCTCTTTAGACGTCTGTGGAAAAACTGCCCAAGTCCTAGACATACTGAGCTTTTCGGAGCAGTGGCGAGGTGATGAAAATCTAAATTAAAAACCAGCCACTAAATTATGGGCATCTGAAAAACAATCTAATGTAATTCAGTAGTAAAACTTGGTTCGTAGGGGGGAAAATCTCTTTGTAAAATGCTGCTCTTTTCAACACAGTTGTGCCATTTTCTGAAAGCTGATTCTGTAAGTTCCATGGCATGGGAGTGGTGGGTAGAATTTCGAGGAACACCAGGCTTTCTCTCCCAGGGAAAGCACAAAAGAATAAATTACTATTATCTTTCTTCTTTCCCAGAGGTTGGCTGAGGGTTTGCCTCATGGCTTTTGGGAATATCCATGCTTCTCAAGTTAACAATTTTGTGTGCTTTGTATTTCAAATAAGCTTTAAACTTCATTTAAGGAAAAAGCAATCCTTTCTTTCTCATTTAATGTTTTATCTTACCATGTTCCAATAATAACATGTTATTACTGTACGATATTTTTTGCTACATACTTCTGTACCCTGCATTGGCAGAGAACTCTTCCACCTCCCCTCTGCTTTTTCTGGCTTTGGGATCATCACACAGTTCCTTCTTCATGAAAGGTGCTCCTTGGCAGCCTTGATATTTATACAGTTAAAATAATGAGGAAAATTCCAATTCTATTCTCGATGTACATTCAAAGTATGGATACTACTGGAACAAAAGGATGGTGTTTATAGAATGCTGCAACCACCTGACCACTTACCCTTTCTAATGTCTTTGGCATTAAGTGGCCTTACGATGAATCAGGGACTTTGAATTAGGGACTGTTAGAGGATATATCCGAATTCATAGTCAATCATCTCTCTCTCTCTACACACCCACCCACACCCACACCCACACACCCACACACACAGTGATTTACAGTTTAGAATATACTTTCACATAAATTATCTGATATGCACAAACCCAAGAGGCAGGCTTTATCCACCAAAGAAACCAAAGTTCAGAGAAACTGCATGACTTGGTACAGGTCATGCAACCAGAAAGAAACCAAACCAAAACTCCAACTGAGGAAGCTGCTAAGGAAACAGCACCTACTATTTAGAGAGACCCCTGCAGACAACAACCTCTCTGCATATGCAGTGAACCAACCACTTATATGCAAAGCTCTTCCCACACACAGGAGGAGGGCAGAGGTTGTATCAGGACGTGCAGGGAGGGGCTCCAGGTGATTCAGTAATTTCCCACAAAACTACGAGTGATTTTATCCTCATTCTGCTCACAGTGCCTGTGTATGTGTAACCTGTGACGAGCATATGGGAAATTAGTATTTGTTGAACTGTTATTAAGATAGTTACATCATTTTGAAATAGAAGCAGGCCACAGGGCATCAGGGGCCAAAGAAGAACCAAAACAGGGTCAGGCAGACAGCCTGATGTTGTTTCTGCCACATACTAGCTGTGAGGTGAAGCACTCACCCACCTGGCCTCCTTGAGAGCAAAAGGGGCTATTGTGAGGTTTAAATAAGACACCGCACGTGGCATCGCAGGCATGGACTTCTAGGTGGCCCAGTTTCCATTTCTCTTCCTTTAACAATAGCAAAAGAATGAACGTTTACTGAGCTAATACAATGGGTAAAGTGCTTTCAAATAAAGAAGTAATTCATCCAGGCATACTTACGGTATAATACGGTTTGGATCAAATAATACTGTTTGAATCAACTTGCTAGTGACTTAGAAGCAATTTAGACAAAGCCTTTCTAGCGCCTAACGTATCGCCCCTGGCAAAGTCTGATTTGGTTTCTTTCTGGCTGTGCTACCGCAAGTCACATAATTTCTCAGTTTCCCTGTCTTTGAAATGTGGGTAATGTCTGTGTCTAAGGTTTGTGCATCAGGTAAATGCCCCAGGCAATACTGATGTTTTTATTTAGATGAGAGCATTCAAAACACAAGAAATTCCACATTCTGGATTTTTCTCATTAATATTAAGCTCAAGTTTATGCATAGATACGTATTCCTCTTACTGTTTAGGAGGTTTCTTTATTTTGCGAAAATAAAAGTATTATTTCATTTTTTCATAAGTATTTGGTTATGGTTATAAGTTTTACACTGGAAAACCCTTTTCCTCTTTTCATACCTTTGGAGAATCTAGTCCCTAAACTTTATTAAACACTACTCTCCTTTATTATTCATTTTTAAAACAGTTTGATGTCTCCTAAATCCCAAGAAAAATCTCTAAATATTGCGATTAGGCCCCACATTCTGGAAAAATATTTTTCCTTCTTCTGTTATTATTTTTCATATTTTCACTTACTACCTCATCTCCACAGAACTTGGACTTAAAAGCTGATCTGCCATGTGCTACACACACATAAATAGTCGCGTAGGTCTCCTCATTTGTGCTAACATGAGATAACAGATGTGAAAGGACTTTGAAAATTTAAAAGCAAGTGCTCTCTCCATTGAGGTTTTATTATACAAATGTGAATCCAACATTTATCTATTAGGGGTATGGAAAGAGAGGAGCCTTTCAGAACTTCTGAGCTAATAAGTCCATTTTAGAATCACAGGCTAGAAAAGCTCTGTTTTCAGCATGACAGGAAACATATTATTTAGTCGTGTTTACATCGTTACACACTATGGTTTTAAAAAAAATCCTCTTGATTTTATTTCTCACATTCTTATTTAAGACAACCTGATGCCACGATATGGCTTCTATCAGAATAAAACAATAGCTGCACGCTTCAAAATCTTCTGGATTCCAAGACAGGTATTTTAAACTTTGGTTCAAAGTGAAAACACGTAATTAAACGCCAATCTAGTGTTACCTTTAAAAAAAAAAAATCCGCTAACAAACAAATTTAATAGGTGGAATGGACATTATATTTATCTCAATTTAACTCTAAGCATTGGTTTCCCAGGTTAAAGCACTTCCGCACATCTGCTGGGCAAAACTTAAGAAAGCTTCGCTCCTATGAGTTATTGCAGCCTGAAGGTTCCTGGCCTATGGCTAGAATTCCAAATCGCTCTGCTGGGGGCTCAGCTAAACTTGAAGCAGTAGAGGGGTTTCTGAGAACAAGGATTTGTTCTGGTGATTTTCTCATAACTGCATTTTCCCTTCCTGAGGAAGTCAGAAAGCCTGAAGGTGGACTTCTGCCTTTTAGGGGGAAACAGACTGGTTAGGCATACATCAGCTGACCTCTGTTAAGCCCCTCGGGAGAAACCCCTTGGTAAAGAACCTCAGGGGCTGAGTTCCTGGTTGCAAGGAGGTATAGTCAGCTGGTTGCTTACAGGCCTTTTAATTGCCAATTCAAGTCTTTAGGAAGAGGACTGCAATTCAGCTTTCCTGGCTAAGGGCATAACTTTGGGGAAGATGTGGTTTAGAGAAAATATGACAGGTTGTAAAAAAAAAAAAAGTGAATGGATTTCAAAAATTATTACAGCCGACAATCCAAACCAGAAGAATAAGAAAAAAACACATCAATTTGAGTGGCTGAGTGGTGGAGAAGTCACATAAATAAAACTGTTCAACAACAAAATTACTGAGTATTTCATATTTTGACAGGTTGAAGCTTTGAAATGGCGCTCTTTTTAAAAAGGTGCCCATTCACTTCTCCATGATTGTTGGCATTTCTAGACCGGGGAAACAGTCTCAAGACAAATAAAAAACTGCAATTAACACAACGGAAAGAGCTGAGATCCCAGAATCCCTTCTCCTTATTGATTGGATTCCTGTAGTGCCATCTCCTATTTACTCTGCGGCAGAAAGTGCTGTATTGAACAGAGGGATTTTAGAAAGCTGCTAATAAGCTCCCGGTTGCCGAGGGAAGCCTGGGTCTACACCCGTCATTGGATCGTTGGGAGCAGCAGAGCCTCCACAGCCCACGTTGCATCCGCTGCTTACCTCACTCCTCCTTCTGCCTTGGGGTCTTTCTCACTCGGCCAGATAAAAGTTCATTCAATTTTCTCAAGGGCAAGACAATTTCTGAACGGGCTGCATTCTGATTGGAGTGACAAGAAAATGATCTCTAGGCTCTTCAAAAGGTAATACTGTCCCTGGCTTGTGAATCTCACAAAGATCGGAAGGCAACAACTTGCTAGATTACCTCGGAGTGTCCATATGCAGGCGGGAGAGTAATTAATTTCCTCTTTGAAAGAAACTGCACCATGTGGGGAAATTTCATAAACTACACAAGCATCTCAGATAGGTGACTCTGTTCCTGAAGACGGCACAGTCGATCATAGCTGATGCACATTAATGAATAACTCTCCCTTCTCAGGGAGGAAACAGGTTCAGGACAGACCCAGGTTGTATTAATACACAAAGTCTACATGGTTCAAGGTTAAAAAAAACCCGTGTCTCTGAAATGCGTCACTGGAGAAATGTAACCACATATGTGATCCACAAATACTAACAAATAAAAGGAAATATACACATGTCTGGGGAGGGGGGAGCCTTTAGATTCTTTATTTAAAAGAACATCAGTGAAAAAAGTAATAAGGATTAAAAGACAATACCTAACAAGAGAAGGAGGGAAAATTTTTCTTGTCTCTCCTACATTTTCCATCTCCCTTCAATAAAAGGTTCTCCGTAGTCCCAACATTGCTATTCTCTGCACAAAGAACCCTGAGAACAATTCACCATTGAGTGAGCTGAAAAAAGGAGATGCAATATCTCAGACCATCTCTCTCCAGGGCATTTGCAGGCAGAAAAGCCATGGCTTCCAGAACATTCTCTTCACATTTTCCTTTTGTGAGCAGCAGCATAGAATGTTTACCAAAGGCTTTTAAAAACAGAATCTCACCAAACAGTTGAGAAAAATACTTAACAACCAAGGCAAAGCAATTACAGTCAAATTTTCACCTCAAGATTCTCATCTTAGGTGTGGGAGGCAGATCTTAACACATCAGTCTGAACCTAGAATGAGGATGAAGAGAGTTGATTCTGCCAATAGTTGTCAGCGAATCCATATCTTTCAATCTCGGGCGACACTGCAGAGCTCACTGCCCATTGGAATGTACTTTAGAACAGAACCGCTATTTGGTTATGGCTGACTTGAGTTTCTGAGCAGCGATCTGGGGACAGGTGAGACAGGGACATCCAAGCCCAAACATGGAAAGGTCTGACCATGACAGTTCAGTTCCTTGGGTCAGGCAGCAGTATCATTTTCAACTATTCCAGGTGACAATTTGAGATGGGTGCCACTGGTCCCCACTGCATGATTCTATACAAATGCGTAAACTTGGGAGGAAATTAACAACATTACTCGGAGTTAATACTCTCCTCTGACTTCTGCCCTCTCATCCCACCAATGTACATTCTATGATCTCGATTTTTAGGATTTATTTTTCATTATGGTTTGATTCTTACACGGTATTATTCCTTTTAGGGCAAAACCTTTCTGGGTGCAGTGAGATCAGACATAACTTCTTCAGTAACGAAAGGCATAGACAGCAAGGATCGGTGGGCCCATTCCATTCCCTTCCCAGAAAGCTCTGTTTCGGTCTAGTCCAACGGAGCAGGGAATGCGAGCCACGGCATAACACGGTCACATTTCAGTTCGGTTGTGCACCACACACACCCACCATAAGCAGCTTCAAAATTGGAACGCGTGACTTGATACGGGTGAAAGACAGAAACATCACAGAGGCTTCGAACACCTTACCTGGGCCATCTGCCTCTCCAGTTTGGATCGGGGAATATCATCGAAGTAGTTTTCATTTCTTCTCCTCCTTGCATCGCCCTGCATGATAATGTGAGGAACGTCTAGGGAGCCACCAGTGGTGTAAGTGCTTTGGCTAAGTGATGGAGACAACTGAGGAGGAGTGTGATTACCACTGGGTTCCTGAATGGAAATACATCACGAAATAAATACCATGTTCTCGTGGCCGACCTTTGGTTTCAAAATCGTGAACTACCGACAAGACACACTGTGGGGGGCGGGGAATCTTTTCTGAATCATATGCCCAGGAATCCATGGCGTTCCACCGTTTCGTTAATGGCCCGATCTAGTCCGTACTCCCCCCTCCCCCAGCACGTTAGGTGGAAGGTTTACAGAGTAAAGAATCAGACTCTGTTTTCTCAAGCCAGCACCATGGATGATTTCGGGAGAGAGGCAGACCTGTGTCGGGCACCCCTGACACTACCACATATGTTCACGTGGGAAGGAGCCGTGTCGTCACGTGGATAGAGTGGCCTCACCAGGGCAGATACTACGAGGAGAAAGCTAAAATGGGACCCCTCTGGCCTTGATCCTCCAGCGAAGAGCGGCCTGGCCGTCGGGCCGGGGAGAAGACACAGCATGGAAAGCATGTCACAGGCACGGACTGCAGAGCCATGCATGTAACGACAGAGGAGGGACTTCAAGGGCAAAGACGACCCGGGGGAGCTGGTCGAGCAGTGAGATATAAAGGGCTGCAGACAGTTGGGCTCTAGGGTTTGCAAGTAAGAGGAGGGCCGGATCGTGCTGATTCACCAGGCGACTCTCCACGATGTCTGGGACCTCCTCCGATGGATTAAGGTCCTGCCCTTTTTCCCTGGGAAACTCCGTATTTGATCTGTTTGTTGTTTCCCTAAGGCTCTTCCAGGGAGCCAGAAGAACAGGCTCAGAAGAGGAAGGAGGGTGAGTCAGGTAAGAAGCAGAGAATTACTCTTCTAAGGGGTCATTCGGAATGGTTACATTGATGGGGCCTCTACCCTTCTCCTTGTGGTGCAATAAAACGAAGGCATTTCCAGCCTCATTTCCCCCAACTTATTTGGGGCTCCTCCTACTGAGGGAGAAAAATAGGTCCCGTTCCATGTTCACTACTCCCAGAGCCCTCACTAGCCTCCAAATATCCCAGTGTATCCCAACTCCCCAGCCGTCAGTTTTCCTCATGGCTCCCTGCTCGAGCCTATTCTCTTGCATTTCCCGAGATCTTTTCTTCTCCTTTAAATCTCAACTGGCTTCAAAAATCTTAACAGCTCCTCTCCTGCCTGATCCTCCTCTATACTGTCCGTAGCTATGCTGTTGGCTGAAGCTCACTGATAAGAGGCATTCATTCGACTGCGTTTCATCGCATGAACCCTTTTGTGTTCATTTATTATCACGACTCCTTCTGACACTTGCAGAAAGGGAATCAGAGGCAAGCAGGTGCCAGACGAACTAAAGAGAACCGAGTTGGAACGCTTCAAATGGTCATGCAGATGCTAGTGAATTTCTGAAAAGTTCCTGCAGGCCTCATGAACACCAGGGACAGTTGGCTACATCCTCCTGCTGCTGTTTTGCCTGGCAATCTTCTGTCTCTTTCTCTCTCTTCTTTATTTTTTATTTAATATTATTTTTTTTATGCTTTTTAGGTCCACACCCCTGGCATATGGAGGTTTCCAGGCTAGGAGTCTGATCGAAGCTACAGCTGCCGGCCTACACCACAGCAACCCCAGATCCACGCTGCGTCTGTGACCTACACCACAGCTCACAGCAACGCCAGATCTTTAACCCACTGAGCGAGGCCAGGGATCGAATCCGCACCCTCACGGTTCCTAGTCGGATTCGTTTCCGCTGCGCCACGATGGGAACACCCCCTTCTCTTCTTTCTTACCTTCCTTCCCCTTCCACTTTCTTTCTCTTCCTTCTGCAGTTTCTCTCTAAGTTTTCTACCCCATAATTCTAACGTACAGCTGACATAGTTTCTTAAGTTCCAGATTCTCTGTTCTTCATTTTTGAAGTGGGTAAAACTGGGCAATTTTCACTTAAAAAACAGAAGACCCTAAGGTTAATTTTAAATCGATCTTTTACTTAACTGTGGTCCTTGATCGATTTTCTTTCTGTGGGTTTGAGGAGTTGGACAGAAAACTTATTTCCTCTCTCTTGGTGTAGCGGGGAGTGCGGGATGGGGGTGGCGGAGCGGTTCTCTAAAGGCTATGGTTTTTCAGATGTAAATCTAAGTCTCAAAAATAAATATTTACCCAATAAATCTTGTCTTAGAAAACACTATTGAATAGAGGGTTTTTTTTTATACTGATAAGGTGAGCTGCCCGGAAAGCAGCCTATGCTTCCCCATCGGTGCCAGTCACTTTTACTCCACTGCACAAGATCATTTCTGAGGGTAAGAGCGGAGGACAAACCGAGCAGGCTGGGCACTTACCCTGAGGGTGATGGACCGAGGGGGCTTCTGTGGTGGATCGTCGTGCAGCCTGTCCCCCAGAGACGCCAAAATCCGTTTCCTGTGGCCAATCAAATTGATTTTTAAAACCTGAAACGACATAAATTTGGGTTAAAGATTTCATTTGAGAAAAATAATTTTGATCTGTCCTGCAAGACCCAGGAGTGGAAAGAATTTGTGCAGTGTGACCTCTGCACCGGGAGAGATGCAGGGTAAACTCAGTGTGTGTGTGCCCTGCGTGCAGAGAGAGAGGATCAGAGCAGGAGGGGGCAGCAGGAGCAAGAGAAAGCAGGGCGGCGCTGGCCCTAGGGTCCAGCTCCCCAGCACACAGCCACAGGGCCTTTCCAAAGCCTAAGACAGGCCTCAGCCTCAGCAGCCCCTAGTGCCCTCAGAATAAAATCCTGGTCCTGACCCGGCCCCAGGGCCCTACAGGGCTGGCTGCCCTCTGTCCTTCTCCGTGTGCCTGCCTCTCTCCTCTCCCGCCCTCTCTGTTCCTTGAACACTCCGTCTTCTTTCCGGCCTGGGGGCCTCTGCCTCTGGCTGTCCGCCTGCCTGGAATGCTCACCCCAAGATCTTCAAATGACACCTTCTCATTCCCCTGGACGTTGCTTAAGTGTTGTCTCCTCGCAAAGGCCCTTCCCACTTCCTCTCTAAGAGAACCGAGTCCTCGGCTCACTCCACCCTGTGATCTTCTTTGTATCATTCTCTGAAATCGCTTTATTTGTTTGTGTAGCCCTCTCTCATCAGCTTCCGGAGAGCAGGTCCCGAGATATTTTTATCATTATTATTTTTCAAACACCCAAAGCAATGTTTGAAATAACAGGCGCTCAATGAATAGGGAAGAATGAATGTTAATATAGAGCAAAGTAGCAAAGTAGGACTAGAATCAACACAGCCTGGAGTTCCTGTTGTGGCTCTGCTGCTCTGACTCGACCCCCTAGCCCAGGAAATTCCATATGGTGTAGGTGTGGCTGTAAACAAAAAGGAAGGAAGGAAGGAAAGAAAGAAAGAGAGAAAGAAAGAAAGAAAGAAAGAAAGAAAGAAAGAAAGAAAGAAAGAAAGAAAAAGAAAGAATCAACACTGCCTGATCAGAGTGTCCACAAGATAGGCTTTTTTTTTTTTTTAATTGTTTTGTTATTTCCCCAATACAATTTTTTTTTCTACTGTACAGCATGGTTGGTGACCCAGTTACACATACATGTATACATTCCCTTTTCTCCCCTTATCACGCGCCATCATAAGTGACTTGACATAGGTCTCAGTGCTACACAGCAGGCACGGGCTTTTTGAGTCTGACAGTGCTGCAAACCGCACAATGTAGAAGAGATGACAAAGGAAACCAAGCCTTGCAGAGAGGCCCTGTCCCCAGCCCTCCCCAGAGCTTTATGCTTCTCTCTTTCATTCATTCCAACGTTCCCAACCAGACGGAAGTTCAGAGTGGTTAAGCAGCCTACCCAAGAGCCTGCATGTGGTGGCTCTGGGATTTGAATACGGTTTGCCTGATTCCAAAATTTGTTTTCTTCCAAGCACACAGCAAGTTTAGGCATATTTCCAAATATTACTGACTTTTTCAAACAACAAATTATAAACGCACTCATAAGAAATATGCTTACCTCTTTCTTGTACACATGTAGTGCCAGGATGGAACAGCTCTTGTTGGGTAACTAGTTCCCAAAGTATATGACCCATCATGAAAATGATTTTTAAAAAATTTCCCTCTTTTCAAGTTTTAGGGGGTTGAGGTGGGCATTTCTTTGGCACTTATTCTGTGCCATCTTTAAGTTTTATTTGTCTATTTGTCAGTTAGCCTATTGGCCTTTCTGCCTAGACTGATTTCAATTTTACATTTTTAATTTAAAAAGATTTTTTTTTAATTTTGTAAACTTTCTTTTTGGCGACTTAAAACATTTTTAAAAAAATGTATTTATTGTTGGCCGCCTCTGATGCATGTGGAAGTTCCCGGGCCAGGGATTGAACCTGAGCCACAGCAGTAACCTGAGCCACAGCTGTGACAATGCTGAGTCCTTAACTGCTAGGCCACCAGAGAACTCCTGATTTTGATTTTAAAGTAGCATGATGCTCTATTCCTTTTATTCTCTCTCTGACCCACGTCTGCTAAGTACGAGACAGTAAATGTTAACCTAGGTGTGCCTCCATGCACCACGTCCCTCTGATTTTATGAACCTTCCCCTTGCCAAGCTGACGAATCCTCATCTTTGCAGGCTGTTTTTCTTTTTTCTTTTTAGAGCTGCACCTGTGGCATATGGAAGTTCCCAGGCTAGGGGTTGAATCAGAGCTGCAGGTGCTAGCTTACACCACAGCCACAGCAACACTGGATCCGAGCAGCATCTTCAAACTGTGCTGCAGCTTGTGGCAACGCCGGATCCTTAATCCACTGAGTGAGGCCAGGGATCGAACCTACATCCTCATGGATACTAGTCAGATTCTTAACCTGCTGAGCCACAACACATACCCTGTGGGCTGTTTTCATAAAGCAGCTCCTCTTTCCCACTGGTCATTTCAGTCCACTCCCTCTGTCACTTCTCTTCCCCTGCTTCAGGTCTGCTGAACAAATTACTTACAATATTCCAGGTATAAGTGAACCATAGCCTTATATTTTAGTTGGATATTATTTCCTGCTTTAAATGTCCCCTTTAAAAACTCCTGATTTCTGGCTGGCCTTTTAGCTGCAGTAGGAACAAGTAGGCAAAAATATACACTGACTGTAAAACCTCTTAATTTTGTGATAGCTGATAGTTCAAAGCCCTTTAATCTTGGAAGGATAGTTTGAATGATTTCTCCCTACACTTCTTATCTTGCAGTTTTCCATGCTGAAGCCCATCTGCTCTCCTCTGCCCACTCCTGTAACCCTGTGTTATCTTTCTGCATTCCTATTAGCCAGCTTGGCATTTCATTACCTGGAAGAGCTTAGCAGTTTTTGCAAATCTGGAATTTCACCATATACTCCTTCTTTCAGATGATTTATAAATATGCTAAATAAGCGTGGCGCCAGGGCTGATTATTTGCAGGCAACATTGTCCATATGATCCAGAGAAATGCCCTTATATTCTTGCATTGTTTTTTTTTTTAAAACATCAAGATAAAAAAATCCATTTCAGAAAAATACAACATTAACCTTTCAAGTGTATTTGCAAGTCTAAAACACCACCACATTTTCTTATTCTCTTTTATTCTTATTCTCAATTACTTTGCCACAGTTTCCACTAGGTACAAATTCCTCTCATAAAATCCCCACTGCCTTCCTCGCAGTAGCAATTGGACTCGATGGTGATTCAGTACCTGTGGCCCCTGCATCTGCTAAGAAATGTTTTTATAGCAATAATGACATTCAAAATTATTTTGACAAATAACTGATAACAACTAGCAAATAACTGTGATAAAATTGAGTTGGGGTTTGCTACTTTTGGTTTAGTCTCTACAACTCAAATTCAGGGCAAGTTACCTGACTCCTCTGATCCCAGTTTTTTCACCTATAAAGTGAGGAAGTTAACGCCAATCTCCAGCATTGTTGGGAAGATGAAGCGTGAAGCTGTGAGAATTATCAGCACAGTGTCAGGCACACAGAAAATGCGACCTTCACGATGTGCTTGTTTCAGTTTATGGTCGCTCAGGATGCTCGGAAATCTGACTCCGGAAAACAGAGACTTGGTCATTAGCATAAAGTTAATCAGGTCCAACAAATACGCTGGTGCCTTGCATGAAGAGAGGTGGTTGGCCTTGGAAAAGCCATCACTGAAGTCACATGTAGGAAGGAGTCTGGTTCCTAGCTGCTAGTTTAACGCCAGACTTAGTCTAAAAGAACGTATCCTCTTTTTTCATCCCACCATTAAATCTGCAAGTAGGAGGTAAGCTGAGGCAGCTCTCCACACTGGAACCATTGCTTCTCCTCCAGAGAAGTACCCAAAAGAGGGAGATAAGGAGACAGATGATAGAATGAACAAGTTAACACAGGGTGATGAGTAACATCAAGAATACCTGGGTCACTCTCCTTTGTTATAAATGATCCCATGTCACAGAAGATACTGATGGTTACATTTATTGACCACTTGCCTGGTTCTAGTCATGTCAGACACTGTGCCAAGTGCCTTATTCACGTGTAAAATGCAAATCCTGAGCCTTGGAGATACTGAGTCGTGTGTTGAAGGTCTCACTGCTGATAGCTGTCATGGCTGGGGTCTGCACCTGATTCCTGACCTGCTCTCTACTCTCACCACGCCCTTCCTTCCTGCTGTCAACCTCTGCATCATCTGGCCTTAGCTACACGCTCAGTCACACGTGATAATGCTTCTGAAGATGCTGCTTTTTATTTCCAGTTATCATGTTCCAAACATTTATATTGGGCCATGATCGTCTGAAAACATTACAATAACACAGCTTCCGTTTTGGACAAGGTTAATGGCAGGGTTTGAGCTTCAGGGTACCTTGCAGAATTCTTTGTAAAATGCATTTATACACAAAAGAAGTCTTCATCAACCTAAGATTCAATCCAAGTTGGCTAATATTAGAGTGTAGGGAGGGTGACATTTGCCTTCAAAACTCTGAAGCTGACAGTAAGAAATCTAATTGATAAGACAATAAGAGACAGAATAGTCCAAAGATAGACAGAATTATGGAAAAGTTAAGTCCAAAGGCAGTTGAGTGGGCTTGAATGAGAACAGGTTAACATCTGACCATTGTTGTAAGCAGATAGGAAAGCAGTGAAATCCTACCGCCCCAGTCACCATAACTCATCACCAGTCAGTAATAAACCTTCCGTTTTCAAAGAGCCAGAGCAATGGTTACAGTGGTGGAAAAGAATTCTGCATGGTTTTCACCACTGCTTGAGTGAAAAGTTAACTGCATATAAAAGGAAGGAGCTCACTGGAGTAAAAGATAAAGGACTGGTAACATACTGGGTATTTAGTTATTCCAAGACATTGAGCCATTTCTGCTCAACTCAAAAAACAAAATGGCATTTCTGCCAAAATTATTTGGTGGATTTAAAGCAGAAGCCCAGAGAAAGTGGGCACAAATAACTACACAGCCAAAGCATTAACTAAGAAAACACTATTATACACATAAGGACAAGAATGTGGTTCCAACTGCTGAGTTCCAATAGGTAAGAAATTAAAGTTACTACATGCGTTTTTAATGGCTTTTATTACAACCATCATGAGAAACATGGGTCAAAGGGAAAGATGTTGTTGAAACAACAGAGCCTGCTACATATTGGTATCCATTCATCAGAGTAGTAGCTGCTTCTAGGAATCGTCTCCAGTATAAACTAAAGAGGACAACCTCAGAAACCCCTTCACATACCCTGGCAATAGGAGAATAACTGTGCTGAGCGACAATGCTATAATATTATGTCACTGTCATTTATGTTTCTGCGTTTCTCTCTGGGAACTCTGCTAGACAATATCATGACATTATCTTCACGCTGAATAGCTCACATCAGAATATATGTCATAGCAAACTGGAAGTCAGGGACTCAGACTGCTTTTTTTTTTCTTTTTAAATGTAATGTGATATAAATTAAATATGTTAAGTTTAACGTGATATTTAAACATGCTTTGTCTCTTTTTCTGCTTTTTAAAAATTAAACAATGTTTTGATTATAACAACAATACTCCTTTCCCAGTACAGAGACTGGAAGTACAGGAAGTACAAATAAGAGAACAAGTTCTCCTTGGCTATTGGCATGTAGGTATATTTCCCTTCATTTTGTACCCATGATTATGTTTTGGGGTGGCTATTATGTAAGCACGATTTTCACCTTAATTTTTTCACTCAGTATTAAACTGTAAGAACTTTCCTACATATTCAGCTCTCAGCAGACCTTCAAAGTAACTCCATATTCCCATAGTATTGCCTTTGAGAAGTATGTCATAATTCATTAAGCGTTCTCCTTACCATTGGAAATTTAGTTTGTGCTCCTTTTCTGGCTAGCAAACATTTCACGTGCTTTTAAAAGATGCTATCGTCCTACAACGTCCATATTCGTTGCCATGTTTGTTTGTGTAGACACAATATGAAAAACACCCAAGAAAGCGGCAGGAATGCACGTGAGTCATGAAGAAGAATCACATAGCAACAGTCTGTCTCCGTGTTCCGCGTGAAATCTTAATCCATTTACTGCCGGCTGGACCAAGCTCTCCAGGGAAAATCCCAAACCCACATAATGTTCCTCAGTGTCACATTCTGCATTTGTTATATTTTGGAGTTTAGATTTAGCTGACAGACGTGAAACAACACATGTAGCTGGAATCCTCCAGAGATTACACATGCGGCAGAGCTGAGCACATGGGTGACTCTGGTAATCTCCATGGGACTGCATCCTTTGTATTTCTGGGTTTTTTTCTAGGGAGGGATTTTTATTTTACTTTTACTTCAATGGTATTTTGGACGAAACAGCTCCATCCTGCATGTAGAATCCCCCTTCCATATTGAAAGGGTAGATTATTTCCTCTTTTCTTTTTCTAGATATTTGCCAAACTAAGGACAGCAGCTCCCATGCAAGTCTAGAGAGCTCATCTGGCTTCAGAGTGGCCTCTTCTAACAAAACTGTAAGTGTTCTGAATGCCCAGAATGGAGGCTGAGATGAAAGTTTATCAGCTCTGTTCTCCTTTTCAGAACTAAAATTGCAAATTAAATGCAAAAGATTTCCCCATTCCCTGGTAATAATTTCTAAACACTTTCCGCTTGAGAGCATCAAGGCAAAAGTGCCTGTGTGTCATTTAATTTCAACTCCCACAATTCCAGAAATCCTCGGGTGAACTTGCATTTGATTTTTGACTCTGACATTTTCTCTCTCATTCTTTGGGCTGTAATAATCCACGTCTGGAATGCCATGGTGGCTAGAAGGACCTCTGGAACAGATAGTCATGACACTTTGTTCTTGCCCTGACTCTTCTAGCTAAGTGATCTTCACCATCTTTGAGTTGTGATTTAAGGGCCAATGATAATCTTATTCAACAAACATTTATTGGATGTCTTTCACATATAATCACCATGTTA
Source organism: Sus scrofa (assembly GCF_054392235.1). Classification (NCBI taxonomy): domain Eukaryota; kingdom Metazoa; phylum Chordata; class Mammalia; order Artiodactyla; family Suidae; genus Sus; species Sus scrofa. The sequence continues at coordinate 92,324,056 of NC_139387.1, read as the reverse complement.
TGCAATTTATGAGCAATAGAGAAGAAAAAATATTCAGTCCTTTAAGACTCTCAATCCAGTAGGTGGGAAAATATTGTTTAAAATGTGGGTATGTATATATTCCAGCAAATGATGTATGTATCCATCCATCCATCCATCCATCCATCCATCCATCCATCTATCTAAATATATATGTCTACACAGCCTTTCAAGACTTAAAGGGATTTCTATGGACTGAATGAGAATGGTTAGGAAACTGTTCTGGCAATTATAAAGTACTGAATTAGGGCATTATTTCACTTTAAAATATAACAGAAACTTAAAACTTTCTTACCTTATTCTTGAATAACCCTATCAGTAACATTTTGAATATGATTTTTGTTACTTAAATGTGCTATTATGGATATCTCCGGGTAGATTTTAGATGAAGAACCACGCTTTTCACCTCTCCAGCCCTCTCTCCTATTAATCTAAAATGTCTTTAACTTCAGCTGGACAAATATCTTCCATGTCTCCAAGTCTCCATGTCTCTTTTGCCCAAATATATAAACCTCTGCATTCTCTAGAATGTCCTTCCTCCTTATCATTAGAATATTGCAATGATGAAATTAAGATCCACCTAAAGCCCTCCTTGCTCACTTCTCTTGTTGAACTTCTCTAGTATTTATGGGCTGCCCTGTGCTACTGACACTTAATACACAGGGGTGTGTATTGCTAGCTCTTTTGTTATGTGTATGTGTCTCACTTGTTCAACTAGACTGTAAACTCTGGGAGGTCACATACAGTGTCATGCATTCTAGGGTCCCTCATGGCATCTAGCACACAAGTACCCCTTAATGGGGTATCCCCCAAATCTCAAATCAGATCCCTTTTGCAATGGACAACAGATGAAGTAGAGGAGATATCTCTTAAAGTCAAAGAGGAGAAGAAAGGAACAGCTATATCCTATTTCTTTCCCTTTGTACTCTCAATAGTTTCTCATTCGTTCTGAGTTTTAGCACCTAATTCCTTTACACAGTTTTGCCAAGGATGATGCAAAACTCCCTTACAGCCCACCATCTATAACTTCTTTCCTATACCTTTAACACTTCATCTAAAAAAACCAAAAACCTATGACTAGATTTTCCAAATTTTCTTTTCCTTCTGCTATTACTTTTCAGAGCAACTGTTGCTGAACAATCAGCAAATAACAGCTTGTATGACAGATGCCATCAAAATACAATGGTGTTCGAAACTGAAGAGGATACAAATAAATGGAAAGACATCCTATGTTCATGGATCAGAAGAATTAATATTGTTAAAATGGCCATGCTACCCAAAGCCATCTACATATTTAATGTAATCCCTATAAAAATACCCATGACATTTTTCACAGAACTATAACAAATAATCCTAAAATTTGTCCATAGAGAAGACCCAGAATTGCCAATGAGATCCTGAGAAAAAAGAACAAATCTGAAAGTATCACACTCCCTGACTTGATACTATACCACAATGCTATAGTAATCAAAAGAGTAAGGTACTGGCACAAAAAAAGACTCAGATCAATGGAACAGAACAGAGAGCCTAGAAATAAACCCATGAACATATGGTCAATTAATCTACTACATAGGAGTCATGAATATACAATAAGGAAAAGATAGTCTCTTTAATAAGTGGTGTCAGGAAAACTACAGGTAAAAGAATGAAATTAGAACATTTTACACTATATACAGAAATATTCTCAAATGGATTTATTTTATAAAAAGATCTAAGTATAAGATCTGATACCATAAGACACCTAGAAGAAAACAGGCTGTATATTTTCTGACATAGATGTTAATATTTTTTGGATCTGTCATCTTAGGAAAGGCAAGTAAAAACAAAATAAAAAAATGAGACCTAATCAAACTTAAAAGCTTTCATGCAGAGAAGAAAACCATCAACAAAACAAAAAGACAACCTACTGAATGGGAGAAAATATTTGCAAATTATATTTGTGATAAGGGGTTAATATTCAAAATATACAAAGAACTCATACAACTCAATACATTAAAAAAAAAAAACCCTGATTTTAAAAATAGGCAAAGGACCTGAATAGGCATTTCCACAAAGAAGACATGCAGCTGGCCTACAGGCAATGAAAAAATGCTCAACGTCATTAATTACTGAGGAAATGCCAATCAAAATCATAATGTGTTAAAATGGTGTTTGTTAGTAAAAAAGACAAGAAATAACAAATGTTGGTGAGAATGTGAAGAGAAGGCAACCCTAGAATACTATTGGTGGGAATGTAAATTGATACAGCCATTATGGAAAACAGTATCTAGGTTCCTCAAAAAATTAAAAATAGAACTACCACATTATCTAGCAATTCCACTCCTGGGTATATAGCTGAAGAAAATGAAAACACTAATTCGGAAAGATATATGCACTCCAGTGTTTGTAGCAGCATTATTTACAATAGTCAAGATATAGAAGCAACTTAAATGCCCACCAACAGATAAATGGATAAAGAAGGTAAGATGTGGTACAAATATATAGAACAGAATATTATTCATAAAAAGAACACAGTTTTGCCATTTGCAACAATATGAATGAACCTGGAGGGTATTATGCTTCGTGAAATAAGCTACGCAGAGAAAGACAAGTGCTATACATTTTCGCTTTTACAAGGAATCCAAAAAATAAAACACTGAATATAACAAAATAGAAACAGACTCATAGATGCAGAGAACAAACTAGCGTCTACCAAAATGGAGAAGGTGGGGGGCGGGGAGGCAAGACAGGTGAAGGGGAATAAGAGGGACTAACTACAAGCTATAAAATCAGTAAGTTACAGGGATGTAATGCACAGCCCAGGGAATACAGCCAATAGTTTATAATGACTTTATGTGGAGCATAATCCACAATATCTAATCGCTATGTTGTACACCTGAAACGAATGTAATATTGGAAGTCAGCTACACTTTAGTGTAAAACAAAAGCAAAAACAAAACCACAACTGTGTTAACCCATGGCAAGGAAAAGAGGTTCCAAGTTATCTTGCTCCAGAGAGAGCAAGGGACAGTGAGAGAGAGTGAGAGGCAGATGGGGTGGGGTGGGGGGGATAAGGTATGTGTGTTTTCTGAATACAGTCTGTCTTAATATACAGGAACTACTAATTATGAGGCAATGAGATAACTTTTGCATAGAAAGAGAGACCTTAATGGTATAATTACCTCTGAGCATTTTAAGAGTTCTGGAGGTAGGTAGCAAGCCTTCTTTTGTAATCAATGAGAATCTTAGGTTTATTTGTAAAGCTCTCTGAATTACCTCTTGATGAAAGTACTAATTTTCTGATTAAATTTTCACATAAACATTGCTCTGGAAGATTTTTTTAAAAAAATACAAACCCACCAACCAATCCATTCCTACCTAATTTCCCTGTAAGTTACGCGTAAGTACAGCTTGCTGCAAATTGGGTTTTCGCTGGAGAAATTTGGTTTGCATTGCTCAATAACCCAATTGTTGGAATTACTGAAGGAAAAATTTGTTATAAAAGCAAATGGGAACTACGTGCTATACCCCATGTCTCAAGTTATTCTTGAGACGTGATGAAGGGCTAATAGGATTTGAAAACTGCAAATCTCTTTGCAGAATTATTAACACATAAAAATGCTCTGCATCTTAAGAAGCAGAGAGACCACAATTTTGCTTATATTTTGCTAACCATGCAGGATATTTATGGCTACTGAGGGGATTTTTCAACTTATTTTCTTTCAGTTTCAGAGATCATAGAACTTATGGTCTATTATACTGTATGCCCAATGGGCTTGTTATTGTAAACGAAATTATGTTTAACAAAATTCATTATTAACACACATCCATATATTATAAATTAAACTGAAATATGAAAATACATGAACATACACATATTTGTAGAGGAGCTTTAAGGCAGATTGAATATCAAGAGACAATCATAGGTACGTGAGGTCCTGGTTACTCAATTTTTGGATTATAAATGGTCTCCTTTTCTGTTCTTTTTTTGCCTCCTTCTAGCTGTTTAGCTACTTTAATGGCACACGACACCCTCCATCAGAGGGCAGAATAGTGGAAGGGGTGATGAATTCAAACCAGTCAATTCTTTTTCTTGTCAGCAGCTCTGATAAAAGAATTTGGTGTGGGAGGAGGCATAAATCTAAAACTAGCTAAAATTAAGGTTTAAAAAGTGCTTGCATGGATTTCACTTAGCCTAGTTAGCTACTACTGCACTTTAGAACTGGGTGTTCACTGTATTTCAGCACCTGTATGAAGGGAAAGAGGATGTTAGGGGTTAAAAAAAAGTGTTTCTGGAGCTCCTGTGGTGGCTCCGGAGAAATGATCTGGGCCAGTATCCGTGAGGATGTGGCTTCGATCTCTGGCCTTGCTCAGTGGGTTAAGGATCTGGCATTGCCGTGAGCTGTGGTGTAGGTTGCAGATACAGCTCAGATCCCACCTTGCTGTGGCTGTGGTGTAGGCCAGCCACTGTAGCTCCGATGTGACCCCTAGTCAGGAACTTCCGAATGTAGCAGGTGAGGCCCTAAAAAGAAAAAAAAAAAAAAAAAAGGAAAAAAAAAAAAAAAAGGTACTTCTAAGGAAAGCAGATGTCATTGTTAGTCTCAAGGACAGGCTCAAGACGAGAAAGCAGGATGGTAGTGAGGGAGTTTTTTTTTTTTTGCTTTTTAGGGCTGCACCTGTGGCATATGGAAGTTCCCAGGCTAGAGGTTGAACTGGAGCTCCAGCTGCTGGCCTACACCACAGCCACAGCAAGGCAGGATCTGAGCTGTGTCTGCAACCTACACCACAGCTCACAGCAATGCCAGATCCTTAACCCACTGAGCAAGGCCAGGGATCGAACCTGCATCCTCATGGATACTGGTCAAGTTCACGACTGCTGAGCCACAATGGGAACACTGAGAGATTTTTTTAATAATCTTTTCCTTCCATTGTTTCCCCCCACCCCCACTGGCTATCTCCTTATCACCTTCATCTCCTGAAGAATCACACAACAGAATAAAACTGGAGTCACTGTATACTCAGCAGAATGGCTAACATATGAAAGACTGGCAACGCCAAGTGGTGGCGAGGATGCAGAGAAACCGGACCCTTCATATTGCCAGTGGGAATGCAAAATGGTACCTCTGTGTTTTGGAGAACTACCAATATCTCACACGATGACTCAGTTTCTTCCCACACAATGCATCGAGTCCACTCCTAGGAAGCAACCCAGGAGATAGAAACATATATCCATACAAAGATTTGTAAATGAATGTTTAGACAGCATTATTCATAACAGCTGAAAACCAGAAGCAATCCAGATGCTCCATCAACTGGCAAATAGTCGTGTAAAATCTAGTGTATTCATGCAAAGGAATAAATAATAAAAAGAAATAAAAGAGAACAGTATACAGATACATGCTATAGCACTGATGAATGTCAAAAACATTAAGCCAAGTGAGAAAAGCCAGACACACATGCTTACATGTTGTATGATTCACCACCTTTTTTAAATGTTTTGGTCTTTTGGAGTTCCCGTAGTGGCGCAGTGGTTAACGAATCCGACTAGGAACCATGAGGTTGCGGGTTCGGTCCCTGCCCTTGCTCAGTGGGTTAAGGATCCGGCGTTGCCGTGAGCTGTGGTGTAGGTTGCAGATGCGGCTCGGATCCCGCGTTGCTGTGGCTCTGGTATAGGCCAGTGGCTGCAGCTCCGATTCGACCCCTAGCCTGGGAACCTCCATATGCCGTGGGAGCGGCCCAAGGAAATAGCAAAAAAAGACAAAAAAAAAAAAATTTTTTTTTGGTCTTCTGTCTTTTTAGGGCTGCACTGGTGGCATATGGAGGTTCCCAGGCTAGGGGTCTAATTGGAGCTACCGCTGCCGGCCTACACCACAGCTCATGGCAATGCTGGATCCTTAACCCACTGAGCGAGGCCAGGGATCGAACCTGAAGCCTCATGCATGCTAGTCACGTTTGTTAATCACTGAGCCATGACAGGAACTTCTGATTCACTGTTTTTGATGTTTCTGGAAAATACAGAACTACATTTAGAGAAAGCAGATCAGTGACGGACTGCAATGGCCACGAGGGAGTTTGTCCTAAACCCGAATTGCACTGATGGGTGAACAACTGTGTACATTTACTAAAACTCACTGAACTGTATACTTAAAATGGGTAATTTTTATGATTCATAATTATATTGCAATAAAACTGTTTAAAAAATGAATGATGCCGGGAGAAAGCCTTACGTGTCCGGTATTCAGCAAGCATAGCATAAACAGGCCATTACTGAAGGGTCTAATTCAGGATGCTCCAGAGGGAAGCCACTGCCCTCCAGGAATGTACCATTCTGCACTTGGACGAAAGGATATGCAACATGTGACCTGCAGGGTGCCCAGGATATTTCAAGGAAAACGTGATCTAGAGGGCAGCTTTGCCCTAGGTACCGAGGACTGTTTAGCTATAGGCCAGTGGGTGAGTAGGATGTTTTCTGTTACTTGTGGACAGGAAATTAGGACCTATGACTTCCGATATGTATATTTCAAGAGTCTTAATTCTCCCAGCCATAACACTTTGGTAAAAATGTTTATGCTTTTTAAACGCTTGCGGCAAATGGTTTGTGAATGTTTGGAGAGAGTGCAGCGCTTGTGAGGAGCCAACATGGGTTTTGAAGGGGAAGCAGGTGGTGGTAATGAGATTCCCTCGCGCACTAGGAAATAAGGCTGCATTCTAAGCACCAAATTAATCACACCATCAGAATGAATGGAGACAGAATGACTTTCTGGCCCAGAAAGTGCCAATGGAATAGACAAGCAATTTGGCTATTTTGTTTAATTAGAGATACTGAAATCCGGCCGAACAAAGAAGGTATGTGTCAGGGCACAGAAGCAAGGGTAGAGGGCAGATTCAAGCAGCAAAACAATGGATAAAACACAATTAGGAAGCTGCGCCTTGGCAGTGCTGACAGAGCTCGAATCTGGAGGAAGGAAGCCCCTGGATCACTTAGTATTCGCTGCCACTGGGCAGAGGCTATTTTGTTAGGTGTTGTATTCATCCAGGCGAGAGATCCCTCAAAATTCCCTTTCCTCCAATACGGCATGCACCGGGAAGCAATCACAGAATCAGTTTTCTCAGTCCCCAAGATATCAGGAAGGGGCATGTGGAAGATGAGGGGTGGGAAGCCTTTGATCAGTGAGGGGAGCCTTCCCACCACACACTCACAGGCTGCAAATCTTGTTGATATGCTGCTCTCAGGTTAATTAAATCCACACCACCAAGATTCTATCAGAACCTAGTGACTGAGAGCCAGGGCTCGGTGTTAGGGCGACCTGGCTGTAAGCCTTGATTCTAGCATTTACTATATATGGCTTTGGGTCAATTATTTAACATCACTTAGCTTCACTTAACTCATCCAAAATAATGGGGTTAAAAAATACTACTTACCTCTCAGGGTCAGCATTAAATGAGATGTGAAAAGCCTCTAGCCCGGTACCTGGCACAGAATGAATCTCAATAAATGGTAACTTCATTCAGTGTGTGATTTAACCCAGTTTCTGAACCAGAAGGGCTGAGCCCAGCCCTGGAACTTGGGCAGCTCATCAATGTCATGTCACAACTGGAAGCACGCAGCAACTGGCCAGGCGCCTTTTCTCTGGTAACAACCCCTGTGCCATCTGCCTCTCTTCCAACTTCATGGGTCTCATTAAAAAGAAGTTCTTGCTGCACTATATTCATTTCCCTTTTTTGACAAGGTTATTAGTATGAGGTTGACAGACCAGGAGAATGCCATAGATATAGTGTCTTTGATTTCAATAAAGCGCTTGATGAAGTCTTTCATTATCTATAAGATGGTGGGCTCTATGAGAGAGAAATTAAGTGGATTCACAGCTGGTTGTACATCTATACCCAAGAGGCTTGACGAATGACTCTTGTCACAGCCTGGAGGGGGACCACTGATTGAATGCCATAAGCCCCTGCCCCTTGGATGCTGCTCTATTCAATATTTTTATTAATGGTATTAAAGCAGACCTAAGAGGAACATTTATCAGATTGTTCAATGACATAAAGCTGTGAAGGATATTTAATACGGTAATAGGCCAATGCAAAATTCAAAATTCCCTCAACAGGCTGACAGGACACACTGACACCAAAAAGATTCAATTTAACATGAACGAATGTAATGTCCTACATTAAGGTGCCAGAAGAAATCCATTGTGCAAGTTCAAGATGGGGAAGATACGGCTTTGCCATAGCTCAGAGAAATACCTGAGTTTTTAGCTGAACACAAAAAGAGGATTCAGTAGAAAGGACACAAGATAAAGAGTCAGAAGGGGACGGGAATCCACATATAATAAAGATCAGCTCATTGACCCTACTATCTCAGTCTTACAAGTTTGGTGATTATCTCCATTTTAGGATTGAATAGACGAAGGCTCAGGGATTTTAGGAACCTGCCAAAGTAGGTGACAAAGCCAGGATCTGACTTCCAAAATTCATGTTCTTTGGATTCATTATACCCTGCGGCCATTTCTCGCTCAGGGTTGCTGTGAGGCCCAAGTGAGACAATTGTAATAGGAGTGCCTAGCATAGCGGCTGTCCCTCCTCTGCTCAAAAGTTGTCTATCTTTTCGGAGAGACTCATTTAGCTGTAAGGCTCTGTGCTGATTTGAAAGACTGGTACTTTATTATGATATGGGCCCTGCAGTATAGTCTAAGTATTTTCAGGTTTATCATCACAGATGGGAATGTAAGTTGGTGCAACCACTATGGAAAACAGTACGGAGGTTCCTTAGAAAACTAAAATTAGAGTTGCCGTATGATCCAGCAATCCCACTCCTGGGAATATATCCGGAGAAAACTTTCATTCAAAAAGATACATGCTGTATACACCCCTATGTTCACAGCAACACTATTCACAATAGCCAAGACATGGAAACAACCTAAATGTCCATCAACAGATGAATGGATATAGAAGATGTGGTACATAGATACAAGGGGATACTGCTCAGCCATAAAACGAATGAAATAAGGCCATTTGCAGCAACGTGGATGCAACTAGAGATTCTCATACTAAGTGAAGTAAATCAGTAAGAGAAAGACAAACACCACAAGCTATCACTTATATGTGGGATATAAAATATAGCACAAATGAACCTATCTACAGAACAGAAAGAGACTCACGGACATGGAGCACAGACTTGCCAAGGGAGAGGGGTAGATTGGACATTTGGGGTTAGTAGATGCAAACTATTACAGTTAGAATGGATAAGCAATGAGGTCCTACTGTACAGCACAGAGAAATATGTTCAGTCTCTTGCGACTGACCATGATAAAAAGAATATTAAAAATGAATGTATATAGATGTATAACTGAGTCATTTTGCTGTACAGCAGAAAATGGCACAACACTGTAAATCAATTATGCTTTAGTTAAAAAAATAAAAAAATACATAACTACCACAGAAATGATTCTATTAATTTTTCTTCTATTCCTTTCACCCTCTCACCATTATTCCAAAACCTTTCAAGCCAGAAGGGGACGCCCTGGCCACAAAAAGGTAATGGGAAATTTGAGGGCAATCTGAAATCTCTGTCAGTTAGTAATGATTCCTAGATAATGAAAACTATTTTTTTTTTAAATTAAGGTAATTTTCAAAGGCTGCATTAGGGGTTCAATGGTGCATATTTACATGATAATACCTCAATTAACATTAGATAATGAGACAGTGGGGTTAAGTAACCTTAGTATAATGATATGCATATAGAATGTACAAGATTTTCACTTAATTCAATTACTTAATTAGTGTATCTTGTGGTTTACACTTTTCCTGTTGTTGATGTCTTTTATTGAAAAATTTTCCTAAATATATATCTCTTACATAGTAAACATAATATGTTATATATGTTATAAATATTTGGAATTCTTCCTAAATGTATACATATTTAGTAATATAATATACATATAAATTTAATATAGAAAATACATGCAATTCCAAATATTAAATATATAATACATAGTCTTCCTAAATATAGGATATATATAGCCTATATATATAATATATGGAAATATTTAGGAAGAAGTATAAATATATACGTGTATATATATATTATACATAATACATAAAACTCTATAAATTTGATATATATAAACAAATTTTGTTCTTCCTCTGCCTAAGTGCAGCTAATTGACAGCACACTGCATGGCATTTGATCATGCTGTGTGAAGACCACTTGTCACTGCTGCAGCAGACAGTGCCTGATGAATGCACACTAGCCCCAGCAGCATCAGGCTTTGCTGTTTTTAATAAATACTTAGGAGCAGTTGTTTGTTACTGTCTCCTGAACTGAAAGCAAGGGCTGATAAGAGGATCTAAAAGTTCCCGTTAATGGAGGTTTACTGCAAAAAATCATCCTTTGGCGCGGGGGGGAGGCGAGCTCCTTTTCATGTTCTCTCCTTCCTCCTCTTGGCCTAGACCATGGTTCACAAAGCTGGAGAGGGATGGCCCTGGTGGGTGATGGGGACGTCTGTGCGGCGGATGAGATGAGAGCCTCTGCTGTAAACTCTCTCATAAAGGTATGCAAAGAAGTCATGCTTCTGGAGTTGGAGGATTCTTTGGGGGCTGGAGCACTTCATCTGTGATAAAACAGGGCGCATCCTTCAGGTTTTTGTTTTGTTTTGTTTTTTGGGTGGCAAGTGCGGCATATGGAGGTTCCCAGGCTGGGGGTTGAATCAGAGCTGCAGCTGCCGGCCTACACCACAGCCACAGCAATGCCAGAGCCAAGCCACGTCTGTAACCTACACCACAGCTCACAGCAACACTGGATCCTTAACCCACCAAGCGGGGCCAGAGATCAAACCCATGTCCTCATGGATACTAGTTCGGTTCTTAACCTGCTGAGTCACAACGGGAACTCCCTCTTCAGGTTTTTAAGGCTTATAAGCTGTGTACCTTCTTTTTGGAATGTCCATCACCTCTTCTCTAGCTAGTGAACCCCTTCTTATCTTTCCACATGTGAAGACCAAGTTCAAATGTTACTTTGTAAAAGATGAAACTTCCACCAAACCCTTGTCACCCATTCCCTGCCACCTGTCATACGGTGCTACAGTGAGGTGTTTGCATGTTTCCTTCTGTAGACCAAAATCTTGAAGGTGGAAAGAAGTCTTATTCTCTTTGTATTCCTCACATGTAGCTATTAGAAAGTGGCTCAAAACTAAATCAAACTAGATCAAAGCAAAGCAAACTCAAAACAAATAACAGCAATAGTCTTCTGAATGACAGTATCAAATTAGTCATGCGCCAAGGAAAAAATACTGACTTAGCACACTGTATGAAGAAATGAACTATATTTATTTTACATCAGGTTTGTAAACTTGTTGATCAAATTTATGAGCTCGAGACAAAAAACAAAAAGAAGAGCAATGCTTTCTAAAAAGTAGATGCTTACCTATCAAATGGAAATGTAATATCCCTACTTGCCAATAAATTCATTATAATTTACAAGTCTCCAATGAAAAGCAAGCAATAAACAATGATTTAGTATGTGGTGGCAAACAGGGTTTCATATGCAATTGTCACTGAACTCATTGCCATCATATAGTGTCATTTGCACAGGGAGAGATTATTCATTTTTACTTCAGGGTAATTCTAACATTAAGCTGGACAGAAAACAACATATGATGAAAAATTGGTAATTGATTCTTACGTTGCCCTAGAATGATGACAGTACAAGACATGTCAATAATTAATTAACATGGTGTTGTTCACATGGCGGGCACCTGATAGCCATCAAGTGCATAACTAATGATGAAAATGCCACAGTGTTAATAGCAAACCTACTGATTACATCAACATTTTCCCACCCATGCTTAAATGAGCTCTTCTTGGTTCAATCTCTATGGGATTCAAGTAAATTGTGATTTCTGATGAGGAATTTAAATGCCAAGGTTTATTTCCAATCCATGGAAAATGACTGTTTGCCATAGAAGTATTCCAACCTCAATTTAAAAAAAGAACTTCCGGCCAAATGCCTCAGTTGTTGAAATTTCATATGTTAATTCCTTGAGATGAAAGTGGCTTCCTTACCCCAGCACTTCTTGTTTTTATTTAGGTTTAATCTCTTCTCTCATCAACGTTCATAAGAAATGATATTTATATCTCTTGAACACGGACAGAATGTGTTGAAGCCTCCCTGCGGGAAAACCATGAGTAGAGGTAAAAATCATTGCAGGGTCCTTAGCTCTTTAACTGCAGTGTCTCTTAGAGAAATGTCGCTTATGCCAAATGCTAGTTAAGGAGGCTGGAAGGAAAGAGGTGCTACCTTTCCAAACACAACATTTAAAAACCAAGTATTATTAATATAGTGGTTTTTATGAAGCACTTGAATCTTACATAAGTATGGCTTAGTTTTTGTTTCCTAAAAAAAGACTGCATTTGGGCAAACCAAAAGCTGAATAATTTACATCGTGAATTTGAGAAAGAAAAAATTTGCATTTAGCTAGGAATTTAATAAAATGTGACTCTTCAAACACTCTTCCCCCCCATTTTATAATCATTTACATGGCTATTTGCAAAATCTCTAGTCACGCAGAAGCTGAAAAAGACTGTTTTAATTTTAAAATAGTAACACTGCACTCATCTATGAGGATTTTTGCAGGGAGGAAAGGTTTTATAAACTATTTGTCTCAATATAAAAGGGCTGAAATTCAAGAGTGTTTAAACTTAGAATTTGGAGGTATTCCTTGGAATGGCCTCACAGCTTATATCTTGTCTATACACAAGGTCAGACAGATGTATGTCTCTGGTTAATTTGGACTGAATGCCAAGCAATTTATTAGGAAGCTGGAGAATCTGAATTGATCATTAAGACAACAGAACAAATGGGCTTTGTTGGATTAGTTCAGTTTACTTGATGATTAAATCACTGTCTGTAGAAAATTTACTTGACTTCCAAATGAGAGACAGTCACCCCCACGACATACTTACTATTTAAAACCCTATCTTACATAAAAAAAAATCAATTTCAGAAGCTCAGCATTAAGCATCTTTTGTTGCTTAGGTCTTGTTGAACTACCTGAGTGGAAGAGCATCATTTGCCATCCTTTCTGACCTACTGTCATGGTCTCAACTGGAGACTTTTGGGAAGATGGATAATTAGGTATTAAATATCAGAAATTAGAAGTGGCTGGTCTTCCTTTAGCAAGTACTCCATTTCAAAATGTTCAGTTTGATTTTTGATTAAAATTTAAGCAGAAGGCTTCCTTTGGAGGCTTGTAAGTTATTTCCCACATAATAGATGTGATGGAGCTGACAGAGGCAACATTTAAGGGGGAAGAAGATTCTCTCCAATTCTCTCTGCCCAGCTTCCAATATTGCCATATTCACAGCCCCCCAGGCCGGCCAAGACCTAACCTGACACTGAACAAGGGAACAACATTTTAATTAAGTGTGGAGTTCTATTATGTTTGCTACTTCAAGTGCAGAACACTAAAGCAAGAGAGCTTATTAAGGAACCGCAGCATGTAGTACAGACATTGGTCACTGTGCCCTTGACCGAACCGTTACAATCCCATAGTTCCAGGTCTACTGGCAGCCTGTGTTCTGAGAGTCTCACCCTGGGGACCCCAACAGTGCAGCCTGTAGTGTGTAGTTATTCATCAGAAAATACACACCCAGGATGGACGGCGTGACACGGCTAGGTTGCTTAGGTCATACAGAAAGGAATGGGAGGTAACCATCACCTCAAGGTGCTCCCGGTCCAGTGGGAAAGATGAGGTGACAGATGCTCCACGTGAGTACCTTCAGTTTATGAAAGTGTGGAGTAGAGAGTGACGATCCCTGCCTGTGGGACATCGCCATGGCACAGGAGGCAAGCTTTCAGGGATGAGTAGGAGTTTTCCAGGTAGAGAAGTAAGGGAAGGCAATTCAAAAGCAATAGCACGTGCAGAGACATGCAAGGGCAGAAGACCATGACATGTCTTGTTTATGGTTTTCCACTTTTCTTTATGCACCTGTTCATTTTTGGCAAGGGAGAACTGTATATGTGAGTGGTAGTATAGGAGGCCAAATTTAAGGGCATTCTGAAGGAATCTGGTCTTCCAACTTAATTATATTTGACAGTGTGTATAGAGTGCTTAGAATAAGGCCTGGCATGGGGTGTAGGCTGAGTAAACATGGCCTGTTTTATTATGTTGATATCTTTGGAACGTCAACCAAAGTTTTAAAGAAGGGAAAGGATGAGGCAGTGACATGGCTGCCGAATGTAGTCATTGAATGAATACATGAATGGCAATGAGAAGAGAGAGCAGATCTGAGAAACATCTGGCAGCAGAAAGGGGGGGTGGCGATGGTGAGTGTTGGCTGCTGATGGTAAAGGAGAAGAAAGTTTTTAAAGGGTGACTCCAGAAAACTGGGCGTGGGTCAGTACAGCTGCAGAAAGGAGAAGGAACAGGGTGGGTGGCGAGGAGAAGGCTCTTGTGAGTGAGGATTACTTTCCACACAGCTGCTGAGTCCCGTCTCTCCTGAATGTTGAGAAAAAATGAACAAGGGAGCCAATGGTCAACGAGCCTCAAACAGGCGCTGAGTTGGTGCTTTTCATGTGACCTTGTTTAATCTCCACAAACTCTCTCCTTGTTACTCCTGTTTCAAGGGGGGAAACTGAGGCTTAAGATGACCTATCAACTAGGTGGCAGGGTCTAGATTAAAAGCACACACACCTTTCTGCTGCAAAGCCTGTGCTTCTAGCACTCCATCATGTTGCCTCCCCTTTTAAAACGAACCTTTGGAATAAGGTATATTCCACATTTAGAAAGCTTGTGGCTGAGAGGAGAGGTGCTCTGCAAAGAAACCAAAGCGCAGCTTGTGTTAACTTTTGCTTCATTAATACTCCAAACCTGTCTTCCTCATGCACAGAGTCATTATGAGGAATCAAAAAAGATTTGAACATCTTTTGAAAAATATAAAGCATTCTACCAAAATAAGGTGAAAAAAAAGAAGAAAATGTGTTCAGATTCCTGTTAAGGAATTCTAGAAAAGTGCAAAAGGTGCTAAGAGCTGGATGTTGTATTAGGACCATTTGGCTGGCAAAGGCAGCTCTTTCATGATGGTTCCGAGAACTTCATTGGGTTGTTTTTCCATCTTCCCTGTCAGTTTTCCTAAAACATGAAAATCTGGATTTGAGGTATGGGAAAAGAATGAATTTTGCCTTTCAAAGTCGGAGAGTTTACAATTCTTTTGCTTTAGTCCTTTCTTAAAGAGACTTGGTTCCGAGTAAACCTATAGTCATGTCACTCGTGTCTGCAACATCCTCTTGGGGACTGAGTGGAGGGGTGACTGGGTGGGGACAAGTGGTCACTGGATGGGATGTGCTTTCTACTTGTGCCAGGCAAAGTCTTTGAACCCCATCAAGGCTCATGGATAAAGGTGATGCATCTCTACTTGGTTCAGCTCGGCACCTGACATGGGCCTGGCACACTGTGAGCTGTCAGGTCCTATTTGTTGTTCTAATGAATAAAGGACACTCAGCTTGAGATGGCGGAACAAGTGACAGGAAAATAGAGGGCCACTCGGGCCCTGCAGGATCTTGTTTCATAGTTAGGTTTCATTATGATCTGGGCAAGAATGGAGCAGTGGATTGGTTCACATGTGGACTGAGGCTACCTCTCTGGTCTCATCAGCAAGACACGCCAATCAAATGAACTGAGTGGTCCACACACAGGCCCCAAAGGAGGAGCACATAAACATCACTATTCCTCAACCTTGGAGTAGTTTCCTTGCTCCCCTAGTTAAATATGCATGACATATAAAAATAATTGTGCAGACAGAAGGACTCACAGTTGCTCAAAGTAGACCAGGAAGGTGTTTGAACCATTCAGTGGGTGGTGCGACTGCTAGGAGAATCAGGAATGTGCCAGGGGTGGGAATAGAAACTACTCCAGGAAATGGTACTGTAGGAAACAATTCACATATTCCAAGACATGGGAGGTTCTGGAACTGCATTTGTTCCCCTGCATTTCCACCAGGGAAACAAATTGTTCAGAGTTGAAAGGAGTCGATGATACATACTGATATGGCTGGAATGCCACGTAAGACTAGTTTACAGCCAGGCTCTCTGCATAAGTTATCACATCAGATCCTTACAACCTCTATGGAAAGTAATATTATACCCTATTTTACAAATGAGGAAACAGGTTCAGGGAGCTTATGCAAGCAACGGAATCTGTTACATTTCAACACTTGTACTTTCTTTACCATGGAGCCAAAGCCAGATAACTGTTCAGAATAGAATTTTAAGTTCCTCATTGCAATGTCATTTCTTACATATTTCTTATACACATTTCAGATACCAAGAATATAGCTCTGAGAGCATTGCACAAATGGTGGCTTCTAAGATATGGGGTGCATTTTCCATTTGGAAACACATAACAGGAGAAATGGTTTTACTTCCTCAGTGTTAACCACAATGGCAATCATTAAGAATTTCACCCATTTCCCACTGAATGACTTTAATCCTACTAAACAGTTCTTATCTTTTTTAGAAGCTACCTCCTTACACACACTCTCCTTGCAAAAGACTTTTCAGTAAATATCTTCTCTGACAATTCTAATGAAAGGAACATGAATTCTGCATCCTAGCTGTAGCTGTCAAGAGTTGAAATATGCAGTAGCCATATTTATAGCACCAAAACCTGTTCTTCTGATGCTGTATTTTGCTAATCTGCTCATCCCGAAGGGCTTCAGTGCCTTAAATATCCCTATACGTCATTCATCCCTGCTTAATGTGCTTATTCATCAACTTTGGAAAACAGAAGCATATTCTGCAACATATTTAATTTTCTGATGTTGAAAAGGATCCCTTCTGGCTCTTCATTCAATCTATATGGACTATCTGGCATATAGCAGGTACTCAGTAAGAACAGTACTACTAGATGAAGAAAATAAATAGAGGCTAAAATATTTTTTTCATAATTCTACCCACATATAATATCTAGAATTGCACTGGCTTCAAAGCTGGGCCTGCTTATATAAATATATAACCAGTGCGAAAAATCTGGGAAAGGGAGATGCAGAATTCAAAACCGGATCTTGGCCAGTGATTTTTTTTTTTTTTAAACAAGGTCTTCAAATATTTTTGAACTGCAAAATGCCTTTGCTGTCCCACCTGCTCTTTGCAACCGGCACTGTCATATGAACTGGTGTCCCTTTCAAATTGGTCTCTTACTTGGAATCCTTAATTGTGGGGAGCATCACCTTCGCTCCCTCAAGACAAACAGGTGGAGGTACTGGGTGTCTGAAAAAGCACAGTTAGTCATATCTATACACTCCAGTCCAGGACGGGGTTATGCTCTGGGACCCTCTTGTTCTGACTTTTGGGAAGCACCTGCTCTTCCTGGGCCTTGACTTTCTCATCTGAATCACTGTGTGTCCTTGCCTCAGATGAAGGTTGCAAACATCAATTACATAATTCCTCAGTGAACGATGTTCTGCGAGGTGCTTATATCAGCTGTTGGGAACATATGTGAGCCCTGATACATCATGGTTTAGTGACTAATTTATATTTTTATGATGCATAGCCAGTGTAGCTATGAATAATCTACCAGAGTCGTACATACGAGCCATACACTCATTAACATTAATCACTTCTCCCTATTTTTGAAGCAGTAAGAGGAATAGAAACCACACTGGCTGTGTTGTGAGGCTGACTCAAGCTTGATTCCTAGCTCTAGTATATAAGGCTGAGTCTCAGGGAATACAGTCCCCTTTCCCAGCTCAGCTTCTGAATCTGTGCAATGAAGATGACAGTTATACCTCCTTCAAAGATCTATTGTGTGTGTGTGTGCATGTGTGTGTGTGTGTGTGTGTGTGTGTGTGTCTGGTGCAGGAGTAATAAACACTGCCCTTCCCTATGCTTTATGGTTTAATGTGACTGTGAGGGTGCTATTATTTGCCTTTTCCTTCTAGAGGTTAGATGGGCTGTTTAAGATGAGGGTATGGGGGAGGGGCAGATCCCGAATAACTTCTCTGAACGTAGGAAGACTGATGATTGCAACCAGGTAGGAACAAAAGAAAAATAAAACAAAACAGTTCTTAAAGCATATCTTCTCCTATGTCTAGAAGAATCTTTAGGAAGGCACAATATCCAAAGAAAGTTTCTATTTGTGGACACAAATGCCATGATATGACCTGAGTGTTTACTTTTATTAAGTCCTATCTGGTGAGAGAAAAGAAAGCAAAATTATGCCACAAGCATTTGTTAAAAGATCAACTATATGAGAAAGCCACACAATGGGAGAGATAATGATTCATAAGATGTAAGAGGTACAGTCTAATGGGGCAGCATGTATGTACATAAGAAAGTACCTGCCAGGCTGTGATTAGTCCTATATAAAAAGAAAAATGTAAGACCAGATACTATAAAACTCTTAGAGGAAAATATAGGCAGAACACTCTTTGATTTAAGTCACAGCAATATCTTTTTGGATCCACCTTCCGGAGTAATGAAAATTAAAACAAAAATAATGAGACCTAATTAAACTTAAAAGCTTTTGCACAGCAAAGGAAACCATAAACAAAACAAAAAGACAATCCACAGAATGGGAGAAAATATTTGCAAATGCAGTGACTGACAAAGAATTAATCTCCAAAATATGCAAACATCACATACAGCTCTATGTCAAAAAACAAACAAGCAAAAAACCCAATCAAAAAATGAGAAGAAAATCTAAGCAGACATTTTCCCAAAGACATTCAGATTGCCAAAAAACACATGAAAAGATGCTCAATATCACTAATTATTTGAGAAACATAAGTCAAGACTATAATGAGATATCACCTCACACAGTCAGAACAGCCATCATCAAAAAGTCTACAAACAGTGAATGTTGGAGAAGGTGTAGAGAAAAGGGAACCCTCCTACACTGTTGGTAAGAATGTAGGTTGGTGCAACTACTATGGAGAGCAGTGTGGAGGTTCTTTAAAAAACTAAATATAGAACAAACATATGATCCAGCAGTCCCACTCTTGGGCATATATGTGGAGAAAAGATAATTCAAAAAGATAATGCACACCTATGTTCATTTTAGCACTATTTACAACAGCAAAGACACGGAAGCAACCTAAATGTCCATCAAAAGAGGACTGGGCAAAGAAGGTGTGGTATATATATATACAATGTAATGTTACTCGACCATAAAAAAGAATGAAATAATGCCATTTGCAGCAACATGGATGGACATAGAAATGATCATACAAGGTGAAGTTCAGACAAAGACAATATCATAGAGATCCCTAATATGTGGAATCTAATAAAAAATGATACAAAAGAACTTATTCTCAAAACACAGACCTCAAAGATTTAGAAAACAAACTTATGGTTACCAAAGGAAAAACATTAGGGGTAAGGATGGATTGGGAGGTTGGGATTGGCATATACACACTACTATATACAAAATTGACTGGTAGCAAGGACCTACTATATAGCTTGGGAAAATCTATTCAATACTCTGTGATAGCCTATATGCGAAAAGAATCTGGAAAAGAATGGATATATATGTATATGCACGGTTGATTTACTTTACTGTACATCTGAAATTAACACATTGTAAGTCACCTATACTTCAATAAAATTTATAAAGCAAGCAAGCAAACAAAACACTTTTCTATAGTTAAAAGTAATACCGTTTTTGGAAAATCGGTAATTCCCATGCATAGCTGTTACTTTGGAATTCACAGCTTTTCAATTTTGCCTAAAATTGATAAATTTTTATCCCCAAAATGAGGAAGCATAAAACAAAATTGGTACAAAAATGTAAAAAAAAGGCATTTCAAAAGAGATTTTCAAGATGCTGAGGATATTTTAAACTGGATCTTGGAAGAGCTATAAGATGTGCACAGAGAAGGAGTTACGAATGGGATACAGTGTGAGGAATGCTCTGAGAATCGCAGATATTCTTAAGTACAGAGACGTAGGTCATCTCAGCAGAGGGGATCTGGGTGGACATTGCAGGGAGCCTTGAGATGAAAAGGGGAGAAGAAGGGAGAATGGAGAAGAACCCAGAGCCCAGAAAGAATGGTTAGCTTTGGAGAGGAGAAGGGACACTTGTTTCTGGGAGCAGGTGAGTCTGGGTGTTATTGGGTAAGTCTAGAGATGGAGAAGTGGTAAGCTCCTTTTAAAAAATATTTACCTATTTTTTGTTCTAAAAAAAGCCCATTTTGGTCAGAAAAGACATGTATCATTATGGTATCACTTATATGTGGAATCTAAAAAATGATACAAATGAACTTACTTACAAAACAGAAACAGACTCACAGACACAGAAAACAAACTTATGGTTATCAAAGGGGAAAGGCGGTAGAGGGATAAATTAGGAGTTTGGGATTAGCAAATACATAGTTCTATATATAAAACAGATAAACAACAAGGTCATACCATATAGCACAGGGAACTATGTTCCATATCTTGTAATAACCTATAATGGAAAAGAATCTGAAAAAATATGCATATATATATCTGAATCACTTTGCTGTATACCTGAAACCTTGTAAGTTATCTACACTTCAAGAAAAACCACTTGACATATGACTGACACACAAACCATCTTACATATTTAATGGATGCAACAACATGATGGATTTGGAGATAAGTATATGACTGTGAAACTGTCATCACTACCTATGGCCATAAACATATCCCCCACCTCCAAAAGTTTCCTTCTGGCATCTGGCAGTAAGTTCTAAGAGAACATGACTAGTTATCTTCAAGCTGTTGGTGTGGTGAGAGCTAATGTTGTTGAATGAATGAATGAAGGTGGCTGGGGCAGAGGATTAAGAAGCATAAATTAAGATTTGAAGAGCTATTTATGGGGATCAGTAAACATGAAATGAATGAAGGCATGGTTTCTGATCTCAAGGTTTTGCAAGTAAGCTGAAGAAACATATGTAAGGACATTATACATATTTTCAAAGCAGAGAAATTTGATTGAATGGTTCATAAAATAAGAGTCAAAGGGAAAAGTATGTAGAGAAGTTTGTAGCTACATTTTGTATAATACACTATGATGTACCTTGATTTTTCTTTTCTTTTTTTTTTTCTTTTTAGGGCTGCACCTGCAGCATATGGAGGCAATGCCAGATCTTTAATCCACTGAGTGAGGCCAGGGATTGAACCTGCAACCTCATGATTCCTAGTCGTATTCGTTTCTGCTGCACCACGACAGGAACTCCTCTGTATGTTTTTACCTCCATAATGTTAAGAAAAACCACAGTCAAGAAAATCTAGGGTGGGATCAAGATGGTAGAGGAGAAAGACGTGGTACTCACCTTCTCCCAAAAACACACTGAAAAAAGCCCCCCATCTACATGTAGAACGATTTGCACAGAACATCTATTGAATGCTGGCAGAAGATATATATATATTTTTAATTGTAATCAATTGTTATTTCCCTAATATGGCAGAAGATCTTAAACCTCCAAAAAGGGCAAAAAACCCTTCACATAACTGGGTAGAACAAAAGGAAAAACAAAAAGAGAGAGAGAGAGGAATCAGGATGGGACTAGGACTCCTGAGAGGGAGCTGTGAAAGAGGAAAGGAACCCATACCCTGGGAAGCCACCTAACTGATGAGGAGATCAGCTGAGAGGAGGGACCTCAAGGTCTCAGAGAAAAGCACAGAAGGTGGACTGAGGAAGGTGAAGCAGAGAGAGAGCTGCACAGACCATCAGTACTGCCTCCCAGGACACCATAGCCTGAGATGCTTGGAAGGGGTCTGGGCACTGAGACTCAAGCTCCAGAGGTCAGTTCCAGGGAGAGAATTAGGGTTGGCTGTGTGGATACAGTTTGAGGGGCTAGGGGGTGGTGTGCCAAGGGCTGAGGAGCAGAGTGCCATAGCTGAGGGAACTTGGGAGGAGGTCTGGGCCAGCAGGAGAAGCAAGCTGCCATTGTTGGGGAGGGCAAGAAAAGGAGGCAGATCGCCATAGGAATATCTTTCTCTGCACACATGTGGACTCTCAGAGGGCAGGGCTATGGGTGGTGAGGCATCTCTTGTGTGGGCTCAGGGTGGCGGCACCTCCTGCATGGGCTGAGTGTGATGAGACACCTCTTTTGTGGTCTACAGTTGGTGGTGGCAAACCATAACAGTCATCTCAGATGTCAGAGGTAGGCATGGCCTGCCATCACTAGGGGTCTGTGAAAGGTACCACCTGCAGCCCTGGTCACCTCAGAGGTTGGCACAGAGGAGGGCACTGCATATGAGCACCCTCTGTTGTTGCTCTCACTCCCCTAGGGATGCAAACAGAATGCCACTACCAAATGCTCTAGGCACTGCCTATACCAAATGCTCTAGGCACTGCCTATACCTGCTGCTGCCACTACCAAATGCTCTAGGCACTGCCTATACCTGCCTGAGGGTCACTACTACTGCCCAGGGCCCTGCAACTAGGAGCAGCCTGTGCAACTTTCCCACAGGTCCTTGCAACTGTCAAGGGCCCAGCAACCAGGCACTGGCTACTAGCCCTGTCCATTGCCTCCATCTCCCTGGAAGCACATGCAGCACCCTATCAAAGGGATAACAGCCTGCACACACTGAGAAAAAAGAAAGCAAGCATCCAAACCAAAAGCAGCCCTCATGCCAAAAATAAACAGTAAGCCCTCACAAAATACACAGGGGCACTCTTACATATAAACAGCCCTCCAAGACTACAGTAGTTGTTTTCCCTGAACTCACAGAATAAGTAAATATGAGCAAAATGAAGAAGCTTAGGAACCATTCCCAGTTAAAAGAACAGGAGAATTCCCCTGAAGGAGCAAACAACAAAACTGACTTCTACAGTTTAACAGACACTGAGTTCAAAAAGGACATAGTGAAAATACTGAAGGAATTATGAGCAAATATGAAGGAATTAAGAGTGGATACGAATAGTAATGCAGATTACTTTAGAAAGGAACTAGAAAATACAAGGAGGAGCCAAGAAAAATTAGAAAATTCGTTTGCAGAGAGGCAAGCTGAGTTAAAGGCACTGAAGAGGACAGATAGTGCAGGGAATTAATTAGTGACTTGGAAGTTACGATACTGGAAATCATCCAATCAGGACAGCAGACAGAAAACCAAATGAAAAAACATGAAAGCAATACAAGGGATCTATGGGGTAATATAAAACAGGTCAATCTACACATAATAGGGATTCCAGAAGGAGAAGAAAAAGAAAAGGGGATTGAAAATATATTTGAAGAATTGTGTCTGGAAACTTTCCAAATGTAAAGGAAACAGATATTGAAGTACAGGAATAACAGAGGGCCCCAAACAAGTTGAACCCAAACAAGCCGACACCAAGACATATTATAATAAAAATGGCAAAAGTGAAAGATAAAGAGAGGATCTAAAAGGCAGCGAAAGAAAAACAATGAGTTAATTATAAGGGAACCCCTATAAGGCTATAAGCCGATTTCTCTACAGAAACATTACAGGCCTGAAGAGAGTGTCAAGATATGTTCTAAGTTCTAAAAGGGAAAAAATTTGCAGCCTAGAATATTCTGCCCAGTAAGAATATCATTTAAAATAGGAGAAATAAAGAATTTCTCTAACAGATAAAAACTAAACAAATACAGCAATACTAACCCCATTCTAAAACAAATAATGAAAGGGTTCCTCTAAATAAAAAAGAAGTAAGAAGAAATAGGATGGAGGAAATCACAATTGGAAAAAAAGTCACTTAAATAAGCCAGTACATAAATCTAAAAGGAAAAAAAAAACCATATTATAGGAGTTCCCGTCGTGGCGCAGTGGTTAACGAATCCGACTAGGAACCATGAGGTTGCGGGTTCGGTCCCTGCCCTTGCTCAGTGGGTTAACGATCCGGCGTTGCCGTGAGCTGTGGTGTAGGTTGCAGACGCAGCTCGGATCCCGCGTTACTGTGGCTCTGGCGTAGGCCGGTGGCTACAGCTCCGATTCGACCCCTAGCCTGGGAACCTCCATATGCCGCAGGAGCGGCCCAAGAAATAGCTAAAAAAAAAAAAAAAAAAAAAAAGACTTTGGGGAACTGGACCCTTCACAGTCTAGGAAGCATCACAACTGCCTCCTAAGGCAGCTATTACTCAGCAGGCCCTGGGAGTACAGCCTCACGGTTCCTGCCTTCTAAGGGGTTTGGAGCGGCCCAAGAAATAGCAACAACAAAAGACAAAAAAAAAAAAAAAAAAATTATAAACATGATGATAAACATAAGGAATAGCAAGAGGATAAACATGAAGATGTTAAAAAAGGACATCAAAATCATAAAATGTGGGGAAGGAAAGTAGGAAAATCTAGACTCTTTATTTATTTATTTTGTCTTTTTGCCACTTCTTGGGCTGCTCCTGTGGCATATGGAGGTTCCCAGGCCAGGGGTCCAGTTGGAGCTGTAGCCGCCAGCCTATGCCAGAGCCACAGCAATGCGGAATCTGAGCCACATCTGCAACCTACACTACAGCTCACGGCAACGCCGGATCCCTAACCCACTGAGCAAGGCCAGGGATGGAAGCCGCAACCTCATGGTTCCTAGTCGGATTCGTTAACCTCTGAGCCATGACAGGAACTCCTAGACTCTCTCTCTCTCTCTCTTTTTTTTTTTTTTAAAGACTGTTTTTGAGCCTATATGACCATCAGGCTAAAGCAAGTGGATACAGGAAGGGATTGACAAACTTGAAAAACAGGGCAACCACAATTCAAAACCAAATAATATATTCACAAAAACTAAAAAGAAGAGGACATAAGCATAAAATAAAAAGAAAATCATCCAACCAGGAAAAAAAAAAAAAAAAAAGAACAAAGGAGAAACATAGAATCAACTGGAAAAGAATGTTGAAAATGGCAATAAATACGTATTTATCAATAATTACTTTAAATGTCAATGGACTCAATGCACCAATCAAAAGACAGAGAGTGGCAGACTGGATAAAAAAATTAGAGCCTACAATATGCTGCCTACAAGAGACCCACCTTAGGGTAAAGGACACATATAAATCGAAAGTGAGGGGATGGAAAAAGATATTTCACGTTAATGGAAAAGACAGGAAAGCAGGAGTTGCAATACTCATATCAGACAAAGTAGATTTTATAATAAAGGACAAAGAAAGACACTATTTAATGATGAAAAAATCCATTCAAGAAGAGGATATTACACATGCCCCTAATATAGTAGCACCCAAATATATACAACAAATATTAACAGACATAAAAGGAGAAATTAATAGGAAAACAATAATAATAGTAGGAGACTTTAACACCCTACTTACATCAATGGACAGACTCTCTAGACAGAAAATCAATAAAGCAACAGAGATCCTAAATGACACAACAGAAAATTTAGACTTAATTGATATTTTTAGGTCCTTACATCCCCCCAAATCAGAATATACATTCTTTTCAAGTGCACATGGAACATTCTCAAGGATTGACCACATACTCGGGCATAAATCTAACCTCAAAAAATTTAGGAGTAAAGAAATTATTTCAAATATCTTCTCTGACCATAATGGGATGAAGCTAGAAATCAGTCACAGGAAAATAAATCAGAAAAAACTGACTACGTGGAGACTTAACAACATGCTACTAAAAAAACCAATGGGTCAACGAGGAAATCAAAAGGGGAATTAAAAAATACCTCGAGACAAATGATAATGAAAACACAATCATTCAAAAATCTATGAGATATTGCAAAAGCAGTTCTTAAAGGGAAGGTCGAAGCAATACAGGTCTTTCGCAAAAAAGAAGAAAAATCTCAAATCAACAAGTTAACCTACCACCTAAAAGAATTAGAAAAAGAAAAACAAACAAAAACTAAGATCAGCACAGAAGGAAGGAAATCATAAGGATCAGAGAGGAAATTAATAAAGCAGCGATTCAAAAACAATAGAAAAAAATCAATAAAACCAAGAGCTAGTTTTTGAAAGGGTAAACAAAATTGACACACCTCTGGCCAGACTCAACAAGAAGAGGGAAGAAAGAACTCAAGTAAACAAAATAAGAAATGAAAAAGGAAAAATCTCAACAGATATTGCAGAAATACAAAAAACCATAAGAGAATACAATCAACAATTATATGCCAACAAATTTGATAACCTAGAAGAAATGGATAACTTTCTAGAGACATACAGCCTGCCAAAACTGAGTCAAAGAAGAAATAGATCAACTGAACAGACTGATCACTAGAAATTAAATTGAATATGTAATAAAAACACTCCCTACAAACAAAAGTCCAAGACCAGACGGCTTCACAGGCGAATTCTACCAAACATGCAAAGAACTTATACCCATTCTTTGTAAACTTTTCCAAAAGGTTGAAGAAGAAGGAACACTCTCAAAGACATTCTATGAAGCACTGTCACCCTAATACCAAAACCAGACAAAGATACTACCAAAAAAGAAAACTATAGACCAATATCTTTGATGAATATAGATACAAAAATTCTCAACAAATTTTTTAACCAACCAAATCCAACAACATCTTAAAAAGACATACACCATGACCAAGTGGGATTTATTCCAAGTTTACAAGGATGGCTGAACATACACAAATCAATCAACATCATACACCACATTAACAAAAAAAAGTCAAAAACCACATGACCATCTCAATAGGTTCAGAAAAATCATGTGACAGAATCCAACATCTATTCATGATAAAAACTCTTACCAAAGTAGGTATAGAGGGAACATAGCTTAACATAGTAAAAGTCATTTATGACAAACCCACAGCCAAGATAATACTCAATGGAGAAAAGCAGAAAGCCTTCCCACTATAATCTGAAACAAGATAAGGATACCCACCCTCACCACCTTGATTCAACATAGTATTGGAAGTCCTAGTGCAGCAATCCGACAAACTAAGAAAATAAAAGATATCTAAATTGGAAGAGAACAGGTAAAATTGTCACTCTATGCAGACGACATGAATATTATATATGGAAAACTTTATGGACTCCATACAAAAACTACTCAAACTGATCAACAAATTCAGCAAAATAGCAGGATATGAGATTAACATACAGAAATCAGTTGCATTTCTCTATACCAATAAGGAAATATTAGAAAAGGAATACAAAAATACAATACCTTTTAAAACTGCATCCCGAAAATTAAATACCTTGGAATAAACCTGGCCAAGGAGGTGAAAAACTGAGAACTATAAAACATTAACCAAGGAAATTAAAGAGGATTCGATGAAATGGAAAGATATCACATGCTCCTGAATTGGAAGAATTAATATCATTAAAATGGCCATACTACCCGAAGCCGTCTACCAAGTCAATGCAACTCCTATCAAATTACCCATGACATTTTTCATAGAACTAGAACAAACAATACAAAAATTTACATGGGACCATAAAATACCCAGAATTGCAAAAGCCATCCTGAGGGAAAAAAAACAATCTGGGAGGCATAACTCTCCCAGACTTCAGACAATAGTACAAAGCTACAGTAATCAAGACAGTGTGATGCCAGTACCAAAACACACATATAGACCAATGGAACAGAACAGAGAACCCAGAAATAAACCCAGACACCTATTGTCAATTAATCTTTGACAAAAGAGGCACAGATACAAAATAGGAAAAAGTCTCTTTAGCAAGTGGTACTGGGAAAACTGGGCAGATGCACGTAAGTCAAAGACACCAGAACACACCCTCACACCATGCACAAAAATAAACTCAAAATGGTTTAAAGAGTTAAACATTAATAAAAACACCATAAAACTTGAAGAGAACATAGGCAAAACATTTGCTGACATCAACTGTACAAATGTTTTCTTAGGTCAGTCTCCCAAAGCAATAGAAATAAAAGCAAAAATAAACCAATGGGACCTAATCAAACTTACAAGATTTTGCACAGCAAAGGAAACCATAAAAAAAAAAAAAGGCAACCTACAGAATGGGAGAAAATAATTTCAAACAATGCAACCAACAAGGGCTTATCTCCAATTATGTAAACAACTCGTACAACTCAACAGCAAAAACAAACAGCCCAATTGAAAGATGGGCAGAAGACCTGAACAAACTTTTTTTTTTTCCCAAAGAAAACATACAGATGGCCAACACGCACATGAAAAAATACTCAACATCACCAATTATCAGAGAAATGCAAATTGAAACTACACTGGTCAGAATGGCCCTCATGAATAAGTCTAAAATACCAAATGCTGGAGAGGGTATAGAGAAAAGGGAACCCTCCTACACTGTTGGTGGGAATGTAAATTGGTACAACCACTATGGAAAACAGTACGGGGGTACCTCAGAAAACTAAATATAGAACTACCATATGACCCAGCAATGCTACTCCTAGGCATATATCCAGACAAAACTTTTCATTGAAAAAGATACATGCACCCCTATGTTCACTGCAGCACTGTTCACAATAGCCAAGCCATGGAAACAACCTAAATGTTCACTGACAAATGAATGGATTAAGTAGATGTGGTATACATACACAAGGGAATACTACTCAGCCATAAAAGAACAAAATAATACCATTTGAAGCCACAAGGAAAAGAACAAAATAATACCGTTTGAAGCCACATGGATGGAACTAGACTCTCCTACTAAGTGAAGTAGGTCAGAAAGAAAACAAATACCATATGATATTACTTATATCTGGAATCTAATATATGGCAAAATGAACCTATCTACAGAAAAGAAACTCATGGACATGGAGAACAGATCTGTGCTTGCCAAGGTGGAAGGGGAGGGAGTGATGGATTGACAGTTTGGGGTTAGTAGATACAAACTATTGCATTTGGAGTGGATAAGCAATTATCACAGGGAACTATATCTAGTCACTTGTGATGGAACATGATGGAGGATAATGTGAGAAAAAGAATGTATATATTTGTTTAACTGGGTCACTTTGCCATACAGAAGAAATGGACAGAATATTGTAAATCGACCATAATGAAAAAATTAAAAAAAGAAACTCTAAAAAGAACACAATCCCCTTATGTGATAGGGCTCTACTTTGAGTTGTATTCATGTTCCTACCAATGTTTGGTGGGCAGACAGATTCAGGCAGTTTTAGTAGTTCAGTGTATCCTCTACCTTCCCCTCGTACCCCCCTCTCCCAGGGTCTTCAGGTCACAGTTTGGGACCTACTGCACTACAGGGCTCCCCATAAACAAATGTGGGCATTGAGAGAGGACTGTACTGAGAAGACAGCACCAGGTGGTAGCGCTGGAAAAGAAAGCTCCTTGAATCAATGAAAAGGAATAGCTCAGCAGAGAAGCGAGAGGCGGGGATGTGCAGAGCACACGCAGAGGAAAAGCTGGCCAGCTGAATGGAAGAGGGGGTACTTTCAGCCACGCTTGGAGAGGCAAGGCTGGAAGACAGGGTAGGGTTAGACTCAGTGTCCTACCGCTTTGCTAGTGACTCTGACCCTCACTCCAGGAGCGATAAGGAGCCATGGAACAGGGATGGATAGGACATTGCTGGAAACTGATGTCCCAATCTAGGCTCTCTGGCAGATCTAACTTAACACAGCCTTTTCTTCTCCCAGTTTTCCTTGAGGAAGCACGTCTTGGGAGCCATCTGTTTCCCGTGGGATGAGAGAGGAGCATATATTATTGAACTATATTAAAAAGACTTCCTGTTTCTCTTAGGGTTATTGTCTCTTTCTGGGATTTCAGGCAAGTAGGTAAATTTCAGGCTTATGGTCATGGATTTTCTATTTGCTAAAGAATGTTGTGTCTACCTTGTCGTGATACATTTTGCCAAAGCCATGTTCATCCCTCTGAACTCATTTGGTTCTTAAGGAAAATAAGGGCTGAATTCTAGAAGAGCTTTGGGGTCTAAGGCCAGGACTTCTGACCTGACAAGTAAGAAGAGACAGAGGAACTCAAGCTACCAAAAACGACATCACTAGAACATTCACATATGTGACAGCAGCAGAGCCCAAGTCTTCAAAGAGAAACATTTTGAAAATTCTCACTGGTTTCTGGCAAGAGCAGCAAATCCTGATTTTTCAGCTCTTTATATAAAAAAGAAAAGACTAACAATTCAAAACCTGGGCATTAATCAACTATTTAATAATGCCAGCAAATGAATTGAGTTCTACTGTAATTCACTGTGGGGCGATTAAAGGAAACCTATGAGCTGCAAATAAGCCATTATGAACTGTTTATAGCAATTGAACACATGAGCTGTGATTAATAATGAATCAGAGGTAAAGCTATGAATGACAACAAACAGAAAGGACTCATCAGAGTAAGAATTTCATCACAAAAGTGTAATTCGGATGTTGGTTCAATGTTTACAGTGGTAACAACAGGGAAAACAAAGGATCTTTTAAGTAATGCATTCTAGTTGGATCTAACTAAAATTGACAATGTAGGAGACAACATTTAGATCCCTTCAGCCCAGGAGATGTAAAAGTATAGGCTTGTGTGGTCTTCTAAGCATCTGACACTTATATATTCTATTTTTCTTAAAATCAGCATAAGCAAAACGGAAAATGCCCCCTAGTCCTTTGGCTTTTCAGGAGAAAGACTTTTCAGTCTCGCTTCTCCTGGGGTCAAATGCTGACGTCTTTATTTGTGACAAACACATTTTCACATCCATATTTTGGCCTTGCGTTTTCTTTATTACACAGGAAATAATTTATTGCACAGAGAGACAGACATCAAACTGAATTGATTTTATAAGCTGCAATAAGTACAGCTCTCAGAAACAAATGCAAATGGAATGAACAGTTTTTACCATATGTCTCACGGAGGCTACTCACGTTTCCCCTCATTCCAAGATGATTTTCAAAACCTGTTCTGCTAATGTACGTATGCCATTTCTGCAGTCTTAAAGATTTAAAAACCTACGAGTTTTCACAGTCCTGAATATCCCAATATACACAGTTTTCACACCTGGATGCTGAACATAGACCCTGAAATGTATTCTACAAACAAAGGAATTTGAAAGGGACCACAAATTTCTCATCTTGTGCTGATGCTGTCCTCTTTCAGCTTTTCACCCAAATGTCAAACTCAGGGCCTCTTGATTTCAAGAAAAGATGCCACGCTTTTATTATTTTTTAATTAATTAATTAATTTATTATTATTATTATTATTTTTGGCTTTTCTAGGGCTGCTCCTGCGGCACATGGAGGTTCCCAGGCTAGGGGTCTAATCGGAGCTACAGCTGCCGGCCTATACCAGAGTCACAGCAACTCGGAATCCGAGCTGCGTCTGCAACCTACACCGCAGCTCACGGCAACGCCGGATGCTCAACCCACTGAGCAAGGCCGGGGATCGAACCCTCAACCTCGTGGTTCCTAGTCGGATTTGTCAACCACTGAGCCACGATGGGAACTCCAGATGCCACACTTTTATTTCAGTTCGTTTGACCCTCTGTTGTCTATCTCTGCTCCTTGAAGACACAAGCACGCCTAGTGCTTTCTGAATGAATACTAATGTCTTAATTAAACCCTAATAGAGAAGCATGCTACAGTCCCCACTTAAAATTCACAGAAAAGGAGAAGGGGGACAACGGGCAGGGCATTGCAGGCCTGTCAAAGGAAGGAGAGAGCCGCCCATCAATGGGGTGTGCAAAAACGTCCTCAGACTGCTGTTCTGCTAAAATCCCTAAAAATGAAAAGTGCTCTCATTTCCCCTTCATTGACATGAGGTGTTGTTGCTGTTTTCTGAGAGGCGAAGGGGCAACAGGAACACAGTGTTTTTAAGTCCATAAAAGGATTACTGACAGAGCTGTGGCCATCTGAAAGACTTCACAGTTCAACTATCTCCAAACCCCCTCTCTCCTCTCTGGGTTAGTTTAGGTGAGAAGGACCCGGAATTTTCACACTAGGTTATCTTGTGGTAAAATCACGACAGCATCTCCTTCAGAGGTCACGCTCCTATGCCCTAATTTCCAGCTCTAAGTGGAGGTTTTGTTAATACAGACAGATCCGCCTCCAAATCTTGATTTTAGCGCTTCTCTTGGGAAGATTGATTTCCTGGGAAGAACTTCTCAGAGCCTAATTTCTGATATAAAGAGAACACTGACTTAGCATCCTTGGAAAAGAAAAAAAGAAGGAAGGAAGAGAGGGCATTGCTTATTTACTAGGTCATCCTTGTTGCTTGCTGTTCTAATGGGTCCATATGGCTTGGTACTGGGTTGGTAAGACTTGACAATGCCTTCCTTTCTTCTTGAGGAAAACAGAAGCCTTCATCAGCCGGTGAAGGACCGAAGAGCCACTGATGCTGGAGTTCATGCGATCAATTAATAATGCTTGGAACAAAAGTCTGCCCAGATGTTGCAGACATCAACAGCGCAACAGCAACAGAATATTCATCTTAGAAAAGAGGTTAATTTGTTTTGATGCTAATACAGCACGTTCAATGTTCTACACTAATTTCTAGTTTGAAGATATTCGTAAAATCTTACAGCCGGCACAAACTCTGGTGATGACAAGAAGACAAAGATTTTAAGGTTGCAGAAACTGAAACCCAGCGGGTGACGTGTTCAAGGTCACCCAGAGTTAACAGAGAAGCCAGGAGTGAATCTTGGGGCTTCTGAGTTCTGATCTGCTGCTTTTCTACGGCAAATCAGTTTCTGAGATTCACATTTTGAAAAAGGATGACATAAAGTAACACTGTCGTTTTGGGGTTCGTTTTCTCTTGTGACAGATGATTTTAAAAAACTGTCTTGACCTTCCTGTTTCCCCATGTTTAAAATGCTATTAATATTTTAAATCTCATTTTCTTTCTTTGTAAAATGCAGTAATGATTTTTGAGAGACAAATTTGCGGCATCAACTTCTAGAGGTTAAGAGTTTGTGTCAGTTCTCTTTTATTCTATATTGTTTTAGTTACTCCTCAGTGTAATAAAAGTTTGGTGCGCTGATGCTGACACTGGAGTTTCCTTTTCTTACAGAAAACTAATGGTCTGACCTTGGTATGCTGTAAGAGCACAGTCCGGGGTCAGTCAGGCTGGCATCACACCCTATCCCTTAGCTTCCCAGCAGTGTACCCATGGGAGAGCCACTTAACCTTCTCTGCATTTCAGTTGTCCCATCTGTAAAATGGTAATAATAAGGTTGTCGGGGTGAGAATCAAATGTGCTTATCTATGCAGAGCATGAAAACAGTGTCGGAGCACATAGTAAGCACTCAACAAATTATTATTATTGCTTTTTAGGGCCACCCCTGGCATATGGAAGTTCCCAGGCTAGGGATCTAATCGGAGCTGTTGCTGCCGGCCTACACCCCAGCCACAGCAACACAGGATCTGAGATGCGTCTGTAACCCACACCACAGCTCAGGGCAATGCCGGATCCCCAACCCACCGAGCAAGGCCAGGGATCGAACCCGCAACCTCATGGTTCCTAGTTGGATTTGTTTCTGCTGAGCCACGAGGGGAACTCCCTCCACAAATTACTATAATTATTAGAAAAGAAAAATTGAAAAATAATTGTATGTAATTCTTATTTACAGGACTAGTGGGAACTCCACAATACACTATTTCATCATTAAATATGAAGACTTTTTTCATACTTTTTTCAAACTCCTTTGTTCAGGGGAACTCCTGGTGGCCTAGTGGTTAGGACTCAGTGCTTGTACTGCTGCAGCCTGGGTTCAATCCTTGGTCTGGGAACTGAGATCTCCCATGGAGCTGCAGCCACTCTCCCCCAAGAAAAGTCCTTTGTTCAAATAATGTAACTTAGTGATAACTGACTTCAGATACTGGGGAAAGGTGACCAAGTTCTGCAGTCTGAAAATCTCTTTACCGGAAAGAAAAGGCTCGAACTCTCAAGCATGAATCAGTGATGCCCATCTCCCCTCCCCCCGAAAAAACCCAGTTCAGAACAACCTTGCTTTACATATTGCACATATTAGTACACATTCAAGACTTAGAGTTCTGAAATGTGATGCTGCAAAGCGAACATTTTGATAGAAATATGTCCCCAGAGAATTTTTTTTGGCTCCAGTACAAAATCATAGATCTCTCTGGCAGAATTTTGCAATTTAATGGTCCAATATAGTCCCTATGTGAAAACATTCAACCTGACCTCCGATACGTTTGCAGTGTGCCGTGCAGTCTAAAGCCCATGCATCTCCCCAAAGGTTCTCACCACCTCTCAGGTCCTTGACTTGTCTGTAACCGAGAGAGCTTCATCCCAAAGAAATAACGAAAGGCTTTTCCAGCTCCTTTGAGGGATACAGGCAATTCTGGTCTTGCCCTGCATAATAAGGGTTTTAGGTTCAGCAAGTGGTGCCCACCCCCCCCTCAATGGATGAGTAAATGTTTATTAACCGTATGACGACTATTAAAGAGGTTCTGCCCTTTCTCACCTGAGAAGAACAAAACAGCAGGGTTTTCCTGCAGCTCTGCGGGACCCCAGCCTCCCTGACCTCTGCTGCTAATAGGCTCTCCACAGGCAACAGACAGGAGACACCAGGTTTGCAAATTAGAGCACTGATGTTCATTATCAGCTGCAAACCCCAAATGGCCGTGAAGAGGAGCCAAGCAAGGCATTTCTATGTCCCATGCCTGATTAGGTGGGGACCCTGATGAGTCAGATTATGGCAACAGACTTTTAATTCCCTTATGGGGTGTGTGAAAATTATTTGTGGATCTCCTTTTTCTAAAGGAGGGATTGACTAATGCCTGTTGTGTGGGTTCAACATTAGGTGAAGGAGAGGAAGAGGGCATTCTTAGCTATAAATAAAATATGTTCCTCTTCATGACCACTTGTTTGACAGACTAAAAAAATAGGCTGTTTTTGCATGTCAGCCATGAACCACTAAGAACTAACCAGAATGGAAAGAAACTGGACATGAGCTATGGAGGACCAAAATGCTAAAGATGTGGCTGGAGGAATTTCGGGGGTAGGGAAAGAGTCTTACAAACATGACACGTTCTTTTGCCATGGTCATCTCGATAGAACGTTAATTGCAATGTGGATGATATAAAAGGGTCGGGTAAATATGGTTTAATATTTTGCATTACACATGCATGTGCTGCGCCAGACTGATCTTAAACATACAAATCCGTTCATATACTTGGAGGTGGCCTGAGCATCATGCCATCAGCGTTACTTACTCAGTAGTGCTAAGCGCCCATATCTTCCCCCAGGCTCTATGCTGGCTTGAAGGGAGGAACTATCTTGCCCCGTTTCCCCAAGACCTGGCCTGCGGCAGGTGCCTGCTTAATTTTAAGGGTCAACTCAGCTAGAGTTCTTCTCTCGCTTCCCAAAGATAACCAGCACATTCAGGAACGACTGTTTTTCATGTATATGCTGTTTTTTTCAGGCACGCCATCAATACTTGAGATATTTTGGAAAATACCTTGTCCACACAGCCAAAGAGTCATAGTCGAAGGCTCCAGGCTCCTTTAAAGCCACTAGAGGTTTTGGGGTTGTTTCTTTTTGTTGCTGTTGTTTTGTTTTTGAGGACTTTTTTCCTGACATGTGCATCCTGCAAAAGATTCTGAAACCGGGTCTCTGCCACACGCACCATGCATGGATCCTTCCACCTCCAGACAGCTGGATTCCTAGTCAGGGCCCAGCTAAGTGGTCAAACACAACTCAGGGGGTCTTGGTGCGGGTGTTTTTGGATGAGATCCACATCAGCGGACTTTGAGTAAAGCCGATGACCCTCCACAATGCAGGTGGCCGCAGCTGATCAACTGAAGGCCTCAAGAGAAGAAAACCCTGACCTCCTCTGAGGAAGAGGGACTTCGGCCAGCAGACAGCCTGCGAGACTGGACTGCGGAATTGGGGTGTTTTCTGGATCGCCCGCCTGAAGGCATTCGCGCTTCAACTGTAGATTTTTGGCCTTGTCAGCTTCCATAGTCATGTGAGCCAATTCCTTAAGATAAATCTCCCAGTATGTACATTCTGCTGGTTTAGTTTCTCCGGAGAACCCTAACTAATACGGTGCCTGATAAAAATCTCTTGACTGGAGTTCCCGTCGTGGCGCAGTGGTTAACGAATCCGACTAGGAACCATGAGGTTGCGGGTTCGGTCCCTGCCCTTGCTCAGTGGGTTAACGATCTGGCGTTGCCGTGAGCTGTGGTGTAGGTTGCAGACGCGGCTCGGATCCCATGTTGCTGTGGCTCTGGCGTAGGCCGGTGGCTACAGCTCCGATTCAACCCCCAGCCTGGGAACCTCCATATGCCGCGGGAGCGGCCCAAGAAATAGCAACAACAACAACAACAACAAAAAGACAAAAGACAAAAAAAAAAAAAAAAAATCTCTTGACTGATGACTGAAAAATGATTGGCTGCTTCCTTCCATCCTCCCAACCATCACCCCTACTCTCAGTACACCTGCTGTTAGACCTCATCCAGACGTCCATCCCTCCGCATCCTCCTTGATTCCCCTGCCATTTATCCCTTTCATGATTCCCCTTCCCTCCTTATCCAGGAGAAACTCCAGGACGCTGCTTATACCTTCAACTTACTTCCCGTCTTTTCTCTGCTCAGGCCTTCTAAGTCCTCATCCTCTAATCAAGTCAAGCGTCTCTTCTGTTCCCACCATGCTGCCTCCTGCTGGAGAAAAGTCCCACCGCCAGCCACTATACATGCACACTGGCTAACTGTGGCTCGGCCCTCTGACCACTCACAACACCTTTCATGGGTCTTAGTCAGCCCCTAGTCCTTATCCCAAACCTTCTGGGCTCTTCCTCAGGTCCCCCTCCATTTCTAACTGAGGATGCTTGATCTACCACTTGGCAGATGCTGCAAGTGGAACTCATGGTTGTCCCAATTTCCTGTTCCGTTTCTCTCTCCCCCATTTTTTTAATTCAATGAATTTTATTATATTTATAGTTGTGCAACCATCATCACAACCTAATTTGGGGACAGTTTCATCCTAGACCCCCAGTCCATCCCTCCCTTCCCCAACCCTGTCCCCTTTGATCACCAAAAGTTTTTTAAAGTCTGTGATTCTGTTTCTGTTCTGCAAATAGTTCCTTTGTATCCTTTTTTTTTTTTTAAGATTCCACATATAAGTGATAGCATATGATGTTTGTCTCTCATCTCTTCCCCATTTTTTTTTTTTTTTTGTATTTTTAGGGCCACACCTGTGGCCTATGAAGTTTCCCAGATAAGGGGTCAAATTGGAGCTGGCTACACCACAGCCACAGCAATGCAGCATCCGAGCCGTATCTGTGACCTACACCACAGCTCATGGCAACACCAGATCCTTAACCCCCTGAGCAAGGCCAGGGATCGAACCTGTGTCCTCATGGATACTCGTCAGGTTCATTTCCACTGAACCACGACAGGAACTCCTCTCTTTCTCTTTTTGAGGCAGCTCTACCTACTCTCCTCATTCATCTGCTCAAGCCAGAAGAGAACTGGACTTCATTCATCTTCAAGCCTGCTCACTTACACATTCAATAAACGTGACTTAGTTGAATGGCTATTATGCACCTGGCATTGTTCCAGAACTTGGGATATGAGTGAACAAACAAAACAAAACAAAGCCATTCTTGCCCTCATGGAGTTTATATTCTAGTAGAGGAGAAAGGTCGTAAAACAATGAACATAAAAGAATTCAATTTACAGAGCATGTTAGGAGGTGAACCAATGACACAGGAAAAGACATAGGAATTCAGGTATGTAGGGGGCAGTGGGGTGCAGTTTTAAGGAGTGTGATCACAGTAGGCTTTGATGAG
This sequence comes from Sus scrofa, assembly GCF_054392235.1. Classification (NCBI taxonomy): domain Eukaryota; kingdom Metazoa; phylum Chordata; class Mammalia; order Artiodactyla; family Suidae; genus Sus; species Sus scrofa. The sequence goes on along the minus strand of NC_139387.1, from coordinate 92,286,463 downwards.
AGGGTGGCACTGGAGCCAAGATTTGAGGAGATTAAGAGAGAACCACACAGATATCTGGGTGCAAATCACTTCCGGCTGAGATACCAGTTAGTGTGAAGCTCTGAGGCAGAAATGACCCTGGCACGTTCAAGGAGCAGCAAAGAGGCTGGTGCAGGCTACACAGAGTCACCATGGTCTTTCCTTTGTAGCGCTGGAATGAACCCCAGTCTGTCCATCTCATTGCCACCTCAATCCTGCCTCTAGTCGTTTCCCACCTCCATTAATATGCTGATTTCTCAGGTGATTGTTTAATGTCCAGTCTTGTCCTATCTCCATCTACCTCCTACACTGAAACTAGAATGAGCTTTTTAAAAAGGCAGATGTCACCTGCTCAGAATTTGCCCACGGTGCCTTATTACCTATGAGCGGATGGGTACAGTCCTCAAGTGGGGCTTAGGGACTCTCCCCGACCTGGCTGCAGCCCCGCCCTCCAGGTCACCTCTTGCCGGGTCACACCCATCCTCACCGCTCAGCCCCCTGGCCCTGCATGAGATTCTCTGAACACAGAGTGTTCTCTCTGGCGCCGATGCCACTGTCAACACTGCTCCCTCTGCCTGAAACGTCCCCCGCCCTCCTTCATCACTTCTTGAACCTTCCTCATGTTTGGAAGCCATGGCCTGTCAGCTCAGCATCACCTCCCCTTCTCCTACAACACTGCTTTCTGTAGAAGGATTCTGCCGACCTTCCCCTCTCTGGTTTGGGTGCCCTCCACGCTGCTTCCACGAGCTCTGTGGGGTGTCTACTGCGCCAACTTCACACTGTATTCCAGCGTCTCTATTTCTTGGTCTCCATGATAGGTTGTAAGTGTGTGGGGGAGAATCATGAATTTTTTAAATATATATCCCAGCACTCAGCACCTTGCTTGACACACAGGAGGTGCTACATCAATGTTTCCTGAATGAATGAATAAATATGAATAATCCCCTTGGAGAGAGTTGAGGATTATACAGGTGGATAAGATAGGGAAAGGATGTAGAAACTACACATACCCACCTCTAAAAAGAACTTTTTTTTTTTTTTTGGTCTTTTTTTTAGGGCCGCACCCCATGGCACATGGAGGCTCCCAGGCTAGGGGGTCCAATTGGAGCTGTAGCCGCAGGCCTACACCACAGCAACGTGGGATCTGAGCTACATCTGTGACCTACACCACAGCTCACGGCAACGCTGGATCCTTAACCCACTGAGCCAGACCAGGGATTGAACCCGCATCACTCATGGATGGTAGTCGGGTTTGCTAACTGCTAAGCCATGACGGGAATTCCCCTAAAAAGGAACTTCTTACAGAAGCAGAATCTGTGACGATGGGCAGCCATCTAGAGGAGCAGAGGAATACTGTGTGTTGCTTCTGTCACTACGGGTGAGGATGAGTTTTCAGGTCAACTGGATTACCCTGATCCCTCTTTAGACCCATTACAATAAGCCTCATCTCGAGCGTAGATGATTCCAGCACCTGATCTCCTTTGTATTCTTTAGTCCACAAAGGCGAGGCCATCCCCAAACAAAACAGTCTCTCTGGGTTCACAGGAAAGAAGAATGTAATCCATTTCATACACGTGACAACAAAAGAAAACCTAAAATGGCATAAGAATGTAATGGTAATATCATCCAGACAGGAAAGAGCTGAATCAAAAAGTGCACTATGACCAAATGCAATCAGCAACTAACAGTAGGAAAAAGGCAGCTGTCATCCTCATTCCTTTCATAAACTTAAAGCAAATTACATCTTTGGGAATGTCAGTCAGTTTCCTTTCTGGATATGGCTTCTGAATGCTTCTGCCATTTACAGAAGGTGACGCGTACTCTGCATCCTCCTAGTTAGAAGCTGCCTCTGAATCCCACCAGGGCGGTTTAGTCAGTGGAGCCCACTTTCTTTTATTTTTAATTTTTAATGTTTTTCTATTTTTAGGATTGCACCTGTGGCATAGAGAAATTCCCAGGCTAGGGGTCGAATTGGAGCTGCAGCAGCCAGCCTACGCCACAGCCGCGGCCACACCAGATCCGAGCTGCAGCTGTGACCTGCACCACAGCTTTCGGCAATGCCAGATCCTTAACCCACTGAGCCAGGCCAGGGATCAAACCCGCATCTTCATGGATACTAGTCGGGTTCTCAACCTGCTGAGCCCCAGCAGGAGCTCCAAGCCCACCTTCTTTTAGCAGAGCATCTCTCCCAAACCCTCAGGCTGACTGTCTTCTCCTTTCATCTCCTATCGAACGGCTGATTAAAAGCCACTCTGGGAGTTCCCATCGTGGTGCAGTGGAAATGAATCCGACTGGGAACCATGAGGTTGCAGGTTCGATCCCTGGTCTCACTCAGTGAGGTTAAGGACTTAGCGTTGCTGTGAACTGTGGTGTAGGTCGAAGATGCGGCCCGGATCCCACGTTGCTGTGGCTCTGGCGTAGGCCAGCAGCTGAAGCTCTGATTCGACCTCTAGCCTGGGAACCTCCATATGCTGCAGGTGCAGCCCTAAAAAAAAAAAAAAGGCACTTTGCATTGATTGATTAATAAACATATTTTAGTGGCTCTGGTTGCTCAGAGTGTTGAGGGAAAAAGGTCTAGACTCAGAGAAATAAAACAATAACTCCTGGCATAGCACACCCTGGGCCTGAGGAGGCTGGAGGAGAGGTGCCAAGTGTGGGCTGCACACAGAACGGGAGCACGGGTGTTAGGTGTGGGCTGCCTGGAACGTCCCAGGAGCGGCTTGCCTCATGGTACAGACGAGGAATCCAGCTGTCTGGAGGTGGAAGGATTCAGGGATGGTGCACATTGCAGAGGCACGGTTTCAAAATCTTTTGCAGGATGCACATGTGAAAAAAGAAGTCCTCACAAACCACCGCCACCACCCTCTAATGGCTTTAAATGAGTACAGAGCTTTCAGGCATTCATCTTTGGCAGTGTAGACAAGGAGTTTCCCAAATTATCTCACATACTGACGGCACGACTGATTGACCCTTGGAAAAGCAACACAGCAAGAAACACAGACCTCCCTGAAAGTGCTGGTTATTGCCAGGCAGGATGAGAAGCCCCCAAGCAGACATGAAATCACCAAAAGCAGAGCTACAAAATGAGGTGATATGGCTCATGAGACTTGACCCTGGATGAAAACTGCTCCACAAATAAGGGCGTTTATTACTTCTAGGATTAATTACGAGTTGTGCAATGGCCTACCAGCTGAGCACTGGAATGGGAAGCCTCTGTGCCCGAACAGGGATGGGGGCTGTGAGCCAGAGAACCAACCTCTACTCGGCACCTTGTCTCTTTCAGGCACCCTGCCAGCTCCTTCACAGGCTGGTCTTATTTTATCCCCTAAACTGTCCTTTCAGAGACAAGTTGTACACTTTTCAGAGACAAGTTTTGTGTGTGTGTGTGTGTGTGTGTGTGTGTGTGTTTACGGCCGGACCCACGACATACAGAAGTTCCCAGGCTAGGGGTCCAATTGGAGCTGCATCTGTGAGCTACACCACAGCTCATGGCAACACCAGATCCTCAACCCACTGAGTGAGGCCAGAGATCGAACCCATATCTTCATGGATAATAGTTGGGTTCATTACCACTGAGCCACAATGGGAACTCCCACCCATTTTTGTAGAAGAAAAACACTAAGGCTCTAGAGACGTTAAGTGCATCTAAAAGCACAGAGAGGACTGGAGGGGAGTAAAGATATGGATGCAGGTGTCTGCTTCCGGATTCCATCGGGAGCTCCATCCTGCGTCCCAGAGCGGCTTGTTTTCTCATAGAGCAAAGCTTGCACCTGCTTCCTCAGTCACGGATGTCCCCAGACACTGAGACTGTAGGCTCCATGAGGACAGGAATCTTTATGTTTGTCTTCATCATGAATTATCCCCCCAGGGCCATCCACAGTGAGTCCATGCTTGGTGCTCGATGAATACGTACTGAGAAATGAACAGACTCAGGGTCTGGGGAGGAGTTTGGTGCCTCCAGCTCTACTTTCCACCCACACGAAAGTGAGCTGCTCCCTTAGGAGGGCTGGGCCTGAGCCCAAACGTTCCTGGGGACAAGAAAGTTTTTGACTGGAGAAGCCTCTGGAGTCAGGATGAGACTTGTGTCAACCAGATGACAAAGGAACTGTGAGACCTGGGATGGGGTTACATCCAGGAGATATGTCTGGGGGCCTGGCTTTTAGTATTTAATTCCCAGGCCTGCTGAAAATTAAAATAACTAAAGACTTGGAGGTCTAGAGGTTCCCAGAATTGTGACAACCATCTTTAATTGGCTTAACAACCAACAATTTAATTAAAGTTGTGCCATATTCTGATTCTGAGCTACACACAGCACTAAACAGTGCACGTATGTATGTATACACACACGTGTGTATATATACTGCATGCGAGTGTGTATACACAAACACATATATGTGTATATATTGGCCAACCGCTGTCTACTGTGGGAAATGGAGTTTTTAAACAATAGACACCATGTCCATTCCTACTTTTCTAGTAGTGAACATGGATATTCAACCACTGGTCATTTAACTCCTTGGAGCCTCAGTTCTTTCTGTACAATGGGGATAATAAAACCTGCTTCATATGAAGGCACATGCTGGAATAGGCTATAATATCCCCAAAACCAGAAAGTAGTCTTGTCAACGGCAGGGCCTTTTCATCTTTTTCATTTTGACTGAGGAAACGAAGGGCGAGGCCCTGGATCCCTGCCCTGGCTTGGCCACCTGCCAGCTGCCTTCTCAAGGGAGTGTAGAAGTGTAGGTGCCCTGTTTCCATATCTGTAACAGGAGGGTAAAAATGTATCCGGCTCCTAGAACTGTTAGTGAGGTTCAGCATAATGTATCTAAAGCACTTAGAAGAGGCCCAACACATAAGAAACGCTAAAAAAAAAAAAAAAAAAGAAAAAAAAAAAAAGTCAGCTGAGCTTCCTACTTTGCTTTTAGGATCCGCTTACAAGTGTTGATTCTGGCCCATGACATACTTCTTGACCATTGGGAGGGACTGTTGTGTCCCCAGGAATGGGCTGCGGTGAGGGGTGAGGGGTGGGTAGACCCAAAGCCCACCAACAATCCAATAAAGGTGGTCCTTTTGCCAGTCAGAGAGGAGCCAAGCCGAAGAGCTTTTGGGGGTGTGGGCTCTTTATTTCCTTTTCCTCTGTCCCTTCTGTCCTTCCTTCTCTTTTTCCTTCTCTATTGAAACAAGCCCCGGAGTTTGGGGCTGCCTAGGAGGAGATGCTAGGGCCGCTGGGAGTCCAGCTGGGAGATGACGAGGAAACAGGCTAACCCCCTGCTATCCCACCATCCACCAAATCTTCCCCAATTCACTGGGAGTGAGGTGGTGCTCTCTCCACCACGTTCCACTTCCTGCTCCTAACCAAGCTTGTCCCACAAAAGCAAACACTTGGCTGTCAGCATCCAACAGCCTGGATAACCATCTCACCCTTCTGCATCCGTGTCAGCACCAGGAGGAAGGACCAGGACCACAACCACCTGTGAGCTGCTGGCTCCAGTGGTGCTTGCAAAATACTTTTGCATGACAGTAACAAGATCGGTCCCTTATAGGGGGTTTTATAAGAGGAGACTTACTCTGCGCTGCCTCTGTTATTCCTTTGATTATTCAGACCTGGGATAGGGGCAGGGAAGGTGTCACCATTTCAGTTCTTCCTTTCTCAATGAATTAAAATTTCCTCCCACCTCTTTGAGCCAGGCCCCAGTCTTTTTCCTTTTAAAAATATGCCTCAAAGACATCTTTTTCATTTCACCTGAAGAATGACTTTAATGATCTAATTTTTAACTGCTTCCTCTTGAAATATAAGTGACCTGCGAGGTTTCTTCCACTTTTTGAATTTCCAATTTTTTAAAAAATCAATTCCTTCTTGGCAAGGCATTATTACTTTGCGCCTATTATAAATACTATCACCCACAATTTTCTCTGTTCCACCATAAAGCATGAGTTATAGTCATATTTAAAAATAAGTTCTGGTATTTAAAAATCGAAGTACTATCTTGCATATTAACTCAATAACAATTCCTATACTGGGAAAATGCAAAAGAATATAAAATAGGAAATAAATTTGATGGATATAGATATAATCATCTGCATTTGCCCAAGAAAGAAACAAAAGCTCAGGAAAATTGAATGTCTTGCACAAATCAGGCACTGAGTGGCCCAGCTGAAATTAGAATTGACATCATCTGATCATTATACAACTTTTCCTGTCAGACCACCAAAGGCAAAACTAGAAAAATTATGAATGTCTAATCATGCAAAGATCTTTCAAACATTTTCATATTTAACAAAAATTAGATCGTTTTTCCATAAAGGAGATCTAAGAAGCAGTTACATTCTTTTGAAAACTATACTCTTCTCTACATTGAGATTCCATACAATGATCCATCTAAATCAAGATAAATGAATGCGTCTGTGCAGTGGGAACAAATTACCAGAAATTAAGCAATTTGAAGTCGAATCATTTTATCAGCGCTAATGAAAGAGATGGGGCTTCTACAGCAGTACCAAAAGGGTTCACACATTGTCACATGTCCTGGGCCTACAGGGACAAAGTTGAGGATTTAATGAGGTATGACTTCTGTAATGTTTTAACTCTAAACAGAGCTACGAGGCAAACCTAGGACATTTATAGTAGCAGTTAATACACCTTTAAAACATTTTAAATAGTTTTTCTCAGCAGATAACAGCTCATCCTACATCCTTTTAGTTAAGTCAAGTGACTCCGAAGTCCTGTTACGCCATTAGTTCAAACGTTACCAAAGACTAAATACAAACTATTACGGTCTGAAACCAGTCCCTGCCCCCCATCCTGAAAATTCCTATGTTGAAGCCCTAACCCCCAGCCCCCCAGTACCTCTGACTATGACTGTATTTGGAGATGGGGCCTTTAAAGAAGTAACTGGGTTAAAATGAGTTTGCTAATCCAATATGGCTGATGTCCTTCTGAGAAGAAAAGAGGAAGACACAGATGTCATGGAGAGATGACCAGGTGAGGACACAAGGGATGGCAGCTATCTGCAAGCCAGGGGAGAGCCCTTAGAAGAAACCAAACTGGCTGACACCTTGATTTTGATCCTGATCTCGAGCCTCCAGAACTGTGAGACAACAAATTTGTTGTTTAAGCCACCCAGTCTGTAGGATTTTGTCATGACAATTTAGCAAACGAATACATAAATCTAATGCTTATTTTCTCCCTCCAGCCTCTGTGCCTGTGCTTCAGACTTTTAGTTTCTCCTTGATTTGCCAATAATAGAAAGATGGGCAGATCTGGGAAAAGGAATCAGGATAAGTTGAGAGTACCATCTTGTGAGATTATAGCTTCCCATGAAATGCCATTTCCCCCGCATCTGCCTGGAAAACTCATCCCAGTTCCCTCTAGATCTACACGTCGATTCTTTTTTTTTTTTTTTAATGATTTTTATTTTTTCCATCACAGGTGGTTTACAGTGTTCTGTCAGTTTTCTGCCGCACAGCAAGATGACCCAGTCGCACATACATATATATACATTCTTTTTCTCACATTATCACGCTCCATCATAAGTGATTAGATATAGTTCCCAGTGCCATACAGCAGGATCTCAGTGTTTACCCATTCCAAAGGCAAGAGTTTGCATTTATTAATACAGGTAGATTCTTCTTCTTCAGAGCTTTCATCTCCTCAGGGGGATGCCCCTGCTACACCTGTAAATCCACCTGTCAGGGCACACACCACACTATGCTACAATCACTTCCACTGCTGCCTCCTTTGTGATCCTAAGAGCGCTTTCAAAGGAGGGACTCATCTTTGTAGCCCAGTATTTGACACCCATAAAGTACTCATTAACTGCTGGTTGAATGAATGAACAAATGGATGAATACATGAAATAAGAAGGTCTCTACTCCTCCTGGAATAAGCCTGGAATAATTAAATCCCCATTATGGTTTGAAGAACAGTTGCGTGTGTCTGTCGAGGGAAGAAAAGTATTAAGAGATACAAAGCTAATGAGATCCTGCTGTGTAGCCCTGAGAACTATGTCCAGTCACTTATGATGGAGCATGATAATGGGAGAAAAAAGAATGGACACATGTATGGGTAACCATGCTGTACAGTAGAAAAAAAACCGCATTGGGGAAATAACAATAAAAAAAAATTTAAAAAAAGAGATACAAAGCTAGAAAAATATAGTAACCTCTACAGAGAGAAAGTGCCTGTTGATGAATGTATGAACAGTGAAGAAAGTAATTGAGGATGAGAAACTGGAAAAGGTGAAAGCAGAGATCTTGGGACAAAACAACACAACCCAGAAGGGCGGCACCCGGGTATAGACTTGTTTAGACAGATGCTCACTTGAGAAGAGGCATCACAGGGCCAGTTGTTCTGAACCAAGCCCTCGAGCAACCGGCCTAAAAACAATGCCCTCATTACCATGTTCAAGGAGCACAGATTCAATAATACTCCATGTGCAGCTGCAAAAAGACAGTCACCGTCCCGGAGGTCACAGTCACTTTACCCACGAACAGAACTATGAGAGAATGAGGAACAAGGAGATAAAAATGCACTGTGTGTGAGCTCTCTCCTAAAGGGCAGCAGAAACAGATGAGCGCTTGTTGATGGATCATGGAAGGAGGGGGGGGAAGAAGGAGGTTATAAATCACAGACCAGGAAAGGGGCAGAGATCGCTGGCAAGGAAGGAGACATGCCATCAGTCAGGATGACTTGGGAGTGGCATGAGAAGGTGGCTTTGGATAACAAGCAGCAGGGACCTCAGCTTCTGCCCGCCTCTCCTCACTTTTGCCACCCTTCCCTATGAATCTGGTTCATCTAAGATACATAAAATCGACAGGAATGCACATATTCAGGCACCACACAATGAAGCAAGAGGAAAAGAGAGCCTGGTTTTCAAACGATGAAAGTGACCCTGGAAATCGTAATTTGGCAAGTTTGCAATATTGTGAGTGTAATAAAAAATCTGTTAACATCTAGAGGGAATAAACCCCAAAGTAATAAGCAGCTGAGCTTTATGAAGGAAAAAAGAAAAAGGCACGCCAAATTTGATTGCTTTTCTGATGGAATGACAAGATTACTAGTTTAGGGGAATGGAGCAGATGTGATATATTTGAATTTTATTAGAGCATGTGGAAGAACGTCTCCTGCAACTTCCTTCATAAAACGGAGTGACTCTGGCTTGAAACGTGGACTGAGAAGCTAATACATGAGGAGAAACAACAATACCAGGCAATCAATCTCATTGGGAGGAAGGTGTTTAAGAGGTGGCACAAGGGTCCCTGCTGTTTCAGGTGGATAGAATATTCTTTTTAATGATCTGTGAAAAGCTAAGAATGAGAGTGGCAGACAGGAACCATGGGGCTTTAATGGACCAAGGGAGGAGAAACTCAGTTAAAATGACCTCAGCACAGAGGAAAAGGAGCGCCAACAAATATATTTGGAAAAGTAAATATAGTTGGAACCTTATTTGCAAATGTGCACAACCTTATTTGCAAAAGAAGCCGGAAATTAATAACCCTGAAAATTACCTAGAAGCTCTTTGCTGTGAAGGTGGACTGTGAGACAGAAACCAGATTTTAATAGCTTATACCATGTCATCATGAAAGACATATTATGTACAGGCCCCCCAGTAATTTTTTAGGTGCTTTTTACTCCTCTCTGGATTTTGCCATTATGAATTTGAACCCTCAAGTTTAGCAATAAAACTACCAAACCAGTGGAAGTGAACTCTTCTGGGGCAGAGACGACTCATCCAGCCTCTGTCTGAGATGCTCTCTTGCTTTTATCTGCTCCTCCGTGGGGCCCAGCTCGCCGGCAACTATTTCTGGATAAATGCACCTTCTCCAGTGCAGTCGTGACCGATTCGAAAAGGATCCAGAGCACCCCTGTGAAGGTTTGCTGCTGCTGCTTTCAGAAATCTCTTTTCGAAGTTAAAAAAAAATCCCTTCAACAAACAGAGCAGGTTCTGAAAAATAATGATTGTGTCCTGGACTCCTCCACTCTTAAGTTCACATACTCATCGGATGCCAAGAGAGAGGCTTGGAAGCCACCATGCCTGGGTACAAACCTTGGCTCAGCTGCTGCTGCCCAGACACCTTGGGCAGGTTGCTTCACATTTCAGCACCTCAGCTTCCTCATCGAACAAAGGGCTAACACTCGTACCCAGCACACTGGATTAAATGATTACATGAACGGATGCCGTCTAATGCACACAGTGAGCTCCTTAGCAATGTGAGCCATTCCAAACTCGACTTGCTGTGTGCAGATAACACATTTAAAAGACATGAAGTTCAGAGAAAAAACATGGTACTTGGCTCTAGATGCTCCTCGAGGACTATTCGCTGAAAAGCGAGAAACGAATGCCATTTGGTCAGGGTTGCATAAAATCCAATGACGTCTCTTCAGAGCAGAGAGGGCTATTGAGAAGCAGGAAACAATATGAGGATTCTAGGCGTGCGCTGCCACGCTGTGTGCTTTTGGGCGCACTGGATGTGTATTTACAAAAACAGGGAAAATGACACTTGTCTAACCTTCCTCACATGTTTGGAAGGAAACATGATAGAAAAAGAGGTGGAAACAATTTGCAGGGCTTATAAAAGGAGAGAGGTGTGTGTGTGTGTGTGTGTGCACGTGCGCGTGCGTGTGTGGCAATATAAAGATGAATCAAGGAAGAGGAGGCATATTAAGGGTAACAGGACTCCAGCGTGGCATTCAAATCCAGCCAGAAGTATAACTGTCACAACAGCGGCATCCACTGAGAAGCTGTACCACCTGCGGACTATGGTCCATCTTTCTGTATCTTCACCGTGGCCCCCTGATTCCTCTCCGCATCCACCGAATCTCCAACCTCTGGCAATCTTGCCTTCCTGCCTCTCTTTTGGACCCATCCGTACCTCCGAGTTCGGCAGACGCTAACCTGCTTCCGGCTCTCATGCTTAGCGGCATCCCCCTCAGAGCTCAGTGACAGAGGGACACAGAGGCAGCCTCCCTGTCTCCGTCTTGTCCCTCTCCAATCCATTCTCTCTGCTCTCAGAACTGTCTTTCTGCAAAGCTGAACATGCTGATTCTCCTGTTTAACACCCCCTGGTGGCATTGCCTACAGCCCTGGAGACGCTGGTCCCCTCCAACTTCTTTTTTAATTTGTAGACTTTTTTTCTTCTTCTTTCATTTTAATGAATTTTTTTCCCATTATAGCTGGTTTACAGTGTCCTGTCAGTTTTCTACTGTACAGCAGGGTGACCCAGTCACACATACATATGTACATTCTTTTTTCTCACATTTTCCCTCCAAGTTCTTTAGCGCTTTCTCTTATCAACTCCCTCCTCCTTCTCCACACTCTGGCCTGACACACTTCAGTTCTCACCAGCTCCTCTGTTTTCCTGGCACCTGGACATCCCTGTCCACCCTTCTTTGCCTCCTCCTTTGGGAGATGCACATGTCCTTTCCTGCAGGAAGCCTTCCTGGTCTTCCCCCCTCCTTCTGTTCCTTTAGTTTCTCTCCTGTGGCACGCATTGTACTCTCCTAGGATTGTTCATGTGTCTGCAAATAAACAGTGAGAGACAGCACACAGTAGGTCTGCCGGTATAGGCTGAACGAGTGGACCCAGACTATCAACCTACCCAGAGGCTGCACCCAGTGACAAGGGGATTCTGGGCTTAGGATCAAGAGCTCACTGGTTTCCTGAGCAGCATACAGGAGGTAGGAATGGCCCACCAAGGAACCACAGGGATGACACAACCTAAATGTCCCTGTAACAAGCCAGGGGATAACTGCTGTATGCAACTTGTTGGCCTGTGACCCTTTAATTCCGCCTTCCTCAGCTCACCTGGCCTAGAAAATGCTACAGTTTAGATCGCGTCTTGCAGAAACTACAATAAAACTGAAGGAGGGGCTGTTTTTTAAATACAAAACAACAGAGGATGAGGAATGTAGATTGTACCCAAGCAACTCTTCCCAGCTACAAATATCATCGCACCACTCCCCTGCTTAAGCTCCCTTCCACGGCTTCCCATCCCAGGAGGGCTGAGGTCTAACCTCCTCCTCTCTCTCCTCTTCCTCATGTGCATCCATACCACACTGCTAGTGGTTCCCAGCAGGCACTGCACGGTGTATTCCTCTGTGCATTTGCACATGCTGTTTTCTCTCCCTAAAGTGCCTTTTGCCCTCACCCTCTTCTCAGGTTTTCCTGGTAAACTCCTGATCATCTTGAAAGCCTCATCTCAACTGTCACTGCCTCTGAGAAGTCTTCCATGAACTCTGCAGGTGGAGCTGAACATGCCTCCAAAGCGCCTTGTAATCCACCTTGTAATTGAACAGACTGTCTGTTTGTATGCTCTTCCTTCACCACATGGAGGTCTTAAATTGCTTTGTATTGTGGGATTCGAGCAAAATGCTCAGCCCAGATTAAGACCTCAGTAAACTGATAAATGGAATCTTCCCAATTCACATGGAAGAGAACACTTATCCAAAGCCCCACAAGCCAAAGTGCTTATACGTCTGTGTTTAATTTGACAACAGGGAACATTATTAGAATGAACTAAAGTGATCAAGCCTGTGCAGAAAGACCTTCACAATCAGAAACTATTAGGATACCAAACTTTTTAGTTAAATAAACCGAACACAAGAGCAATCACAGAAAATAATATTTAATGGCTTTAGGGTACAGGTAGAAATCATATGATATTTTTAGGTTGCTTTCTTTAAAAATGCATCAAAGCACTGTCAAAAGTTAAAAACAGCCTTTTAGAGGTGGTATTTTACAACAGGTATTTAAATTCTACTTTCACTGTGAGTTTTATGCTGAGTAATTGTACAATAAAGAAAAGCACTTGGCCTTCAGGTCACTATGCATATATAGCTAAGTTATGCAATTAGATGACATGTAATTAACCAGAATAGCAATGGAGCCAATCTAATGGGGCCAGTTTGGGTCTGAGTGGCTCATAAAAACATGTAGTTAAGCAATCGGCACCTATGAGGACAATGAGTTGCAGTCTATGTACAGCCTAATGAATCTCTCCTGAGACAAAAGCGATATGGAAAGAGAGTATCATTGACAACTCTGCCAGGAAGGAGCTGAGGTGCCATCTTGACTCTTATCTAAAATTTCTAATGAGACAGGAAATCTCTGTAACATCTGCTATCAACATTATCAGGCTGGCCCTTCCATGACTAGAAATAATAGGGAAATAACATCAATCACAGCTAATTTTTAATCAGCTTGAAGAAATACTTCCTGACCCATCACTGGGGTAGTAACAACAGGCTGGACATTTACTAAGTGGAAACTAGTAGCCGAGAAAGTCCAAATTAGCTTTCCCCCTTCTTCTTTGATTATTCACACAGGGCAAGCCTGAAGGATTGATTAATAGTCACTAATCAGAAGTGTGACTTCTGTTTTAATAATCAGGATTTTTGTTGTTGTTCTTGTGTTTTGGGGGGTGGGTGCTTTTTTTTTTTTTTTTGGTGGCATATGGAAATTCCCAGGCTGAGGGTCCAATCAGAGCTGTAGCTGCTGGCCTACACCACAGCCACAGCAACATGGGATCTGAGCTGCATCTGAGACCTACACTGCAGCTCAGGGCAAAGCCAGATCCTTAAACCAGTGAGTGAGTCCAAGGATCGAACCTGTGTCCTCAAGGATACTAGCTGTTATCGTTGAGCCACAACAGGAATTCCTGGTCTTATTTTTGTTTGCTTGTTTAGTATACAATGGTATTCCAGTTTTGATGGGATTCAAGCTAGGAATGTCTGAAGGCGTCCTTTAAGAATTGCCCAGTTACCTTTATCTTTATCAGGAAGCATCTAGGCAACGTCATACTGGCTAATGCGGCAACAAGTGTTTTTATCTTAGTTTTTTTTTTTTTTTTTTTTTTTTTGTCCTTTTTTTCAGGGCCGCACTCACGGTATATGGAGGTTCCTAGACTAGGGGTTGAATTGGAGCTACAGCTGCCTGCCTAAGCCAGAGCCACAGCAACGCCAGATCTGAGCTGTCTGTGACCTACACCACAGCTCATGGCAACACCGGATCCTTAACCGACTGAGTGAGGCCAGGGATTGAACCCGCAACGTCATGGTTCCTAGTCAGATTCGTTTCTGCTGCGTCATGACGGAAACTCCTATCTTAGATTTTTAAGTGAGAAATATGCACAAGCCTGTCCCTCAATTCCCAATATGATTTATTCTATACATATTCACTGAACATAAATCTACTAGGCCTTGGTGTGTGTGTGGGGAGGGTGTGGAGATTCAGAACCTGCCTTGAAACAGCCTACAGTCTATGAGAGGAAGCACATCTGGCACTCAGCCTTTATTTTCTACCTCAAAATGGCTTAAGTGAGGTTCTCTTATGGACAGTGGGTTAAGGATCTGGCATTGCCACTGCAGTGGCTTGGGCTGCTGCTGTGGCATGGGTTCGATCCCCGGCCTGGGAACTTCCACATTCTGTGGGCACGGCCAAAACAAATGGCTTAAGTATATTCAATACACTACAAAGTTTTAATTAAAATTGTATATATAAAAATCTGGAAGGATACATATTAAAAGTTCATCTGGTGGCAAATTATTTTACTTTATTCCTTTTGCTTTTCTAATTTTTTTCTATAATGAGGATGTGTTCCTTGCATAAAAATGAGAAAAAGGTTTTTTTAATATATGAGAGACAATTCCAATCTCGGTAGCTCCCATATCTCATCCCACTTTTGAACACTTATAAAAGCCCCACTACCTACACTCTGGAAAAGTCAACGAGGGCTTTATTGATGACAAAGTCTCCTGTCTCTTTGTCTGCTTCTCCCCCAGTCATGAGGAAGCTCCTTGAGGGCAGGGAGTATGCCTTGAGTTAATGCCTAAGATGGATTGAGAACACATCATTATTGACACATGGTAAATATATGAGGAAGAAGCTGTCATGAGAGGGCAGGAGGAAGAGGGGAAAAAAGCTAAGGCTTTTATTAAAACAAGTAGTTAATGCCATCATTTTGGTAAACCAAAATCAATTAAATATATTGGAAGCATGAAAATGTCATAACTGAGATGATGACCAACTTTTTTTTTACTGAGATATAGTTGATTTACAACATTATATTACTTTCAGGTATACAATATAGTGATTCAAAATTTAAAGTGATCATAAAATACTGGCTATATTGACTCTGCTAAAACAGCACATCCTTGTAGCTTATTTATATTATACGTACTAGTTTGTACCTCTTAATACCCTATCCCATCTTTGCCCCCACTGGTAACCACTGTAAGTCTGTAAGTCTGGTTTATTCTCTGTAAGTCTGCTTCTGTTTTGTTATATTCATTTATTTATTTAGGTTCCACATATAAATAATAATCTACAGTATTTCTCTTTCTCCGTATGCCTAACTTATCCATTTATGATGTTGCAAATGGGAAAATTTCATTCTTTTTTATGTCTCAGTAATACTCCATTGTATATATGTACCACATCTTTATCCACTCATCTGTTAATGGACACAGGTTGGCTTCATATTTTGGCTACTGTAAATAATATGGCTATGAATATTGGGGTGCATGTATCTTTTCGAATTAGTGTTTTTGTTTTCTCTAGGTATATACTCAGGAGTAGGACTGCTGGATTTTATGGTAGCTTTATTTTCAGTTTTTTGAGGAACCGCCATACTGTTCCAATTTATATTTCCACCAACAGTGTTCCCTTTTCTCCATGTCTTCACCAACATTTGTTACTTGTGGTCTTTTTGACTACAGACATTCTGCTAATAGGTGATATTGCTATTTTGATTTGCATTTCCCTGATGATTGGCAATGTTGAACATCTTTTCCTGTGCCTGTTGGCCATATGTACGTCTTCTTTTGAAAAATGTCTATTCAAGTTTACTGCCCATTTTAAAACTGGGTTGTTTATTATTATCATTTTTTTTTGATATTGAGTTGTATGAGCCATTTATATATTTTGGATATTAACCCCTTATCAGTCATATCATTTGCAAATAGTTCCTCCCATTCAGTAAGACATCTTTTTCTTTTATTGGTGGTTTCCTTTGCTGTGTAGAAGCTTTTAAGTTTAATTAGGTCCCATTGCTTTTGTTTCCTTCACCTTAGGAGACAGATCTAAAAAGATATTGACATGACTTATGTTGAAAGACTGTCCTGCCTATGTTTTCTTCTAGGAGTTTTATGGTTTCTGGTCTTATGTTTAGGGCTTTAATCCATTTTGGATATGGTGTGAGAAAATGTTTTAATTTTATTCTTTTATATGTAGCTGTACGGTTTTCCTAGCACCACTTCATTGAAGAGACTGTCTTTTCCCCATTGTATATGCTTGCCTTCTTCGTTGTAGTTTAATTGACCCTAAGTGTGTTGGTTTATTTCTGAGCTTTCTATTCTGGACCACTGACCCATGTGTCTGTCTTGTGCCAATACCACACAGTTTTGATGACTGTAGCTGTGCAGTATAGTCTGATCAAAGGGAGGGTGATACCTGTAGTCTGCTCTTCTTTCATAAGACTGCTTTGGCCCAAAATACATATATACATTTGTTCAATCCCTGTTGGCCAGAGTGCCCTTGAGAGATGATAGTTCATATGAGGATGCCTGAGCCAACAAAACTGGGAGCAAGTTGTTTCTCATCTTTTATAAAGGAGGGCTTTCAACATCTAAGTAGTTTGGGGGAAAAAAAGTCTTTCATGCCTTAATTTTTATGCTTCTTTAAAAGCAGAGATGAACAACAGAGCTACTGAATTGGCATCACGTTGCACAGACTGTCTGTGGGAGGGGCACACTGGTGCCATGCAGAGGACAACTGGAGCCACTCTAGGTTTGCTTCGGGCTTTAAGTTCTTGTCCTGGCTATAATTTTTCAGATCTCTTGGTTTGAAAGCATCATTCATGGTCCTAACTCGGGGGCTTTATTGACATTTAGGGTCTACGGATAAAAGAAAATAATCTGTAACGAATATAGGAACTATCACAAGTAGCAGCTAGTGGTTTATATGCCGTATCTACTGTGCATCACAGGGCTCTCCATCTACCCGTCTGTCTAATCGCTTAGTCCTCAGGATAATTGTGCAATGTAGACATCATCACCGTTTTACAGATGAGAAAAATTAGGCTCAGAAAGGTTCAGTTTAGTAATTTCCCTAAAGCGTACACAGCCAATTAGTGGTGCAGGTAAGATGCAATTTGAGGAATGATGAGCCATCCCAAGCCAGTCCTTCCTCGCCACTCTTCTCAAGAAATAAAGCAAACTGTACCAGGTATTCTGTTGATGTATTATAAAAATCCAACCTTTCTGCTCTTCATTTTACTTTATATATTTCCCCTGCTTTTTGTTTCGTCCCCTCCCCACTATTTTCAAGTCCTATCATTCCTTTGTGGCATTTGATAAACCTTACTTGAAAATTCTTTAAATAGTGTCTGAGGGTCTTCTGAGAAAGAGAGTCATAAAATAACCTTTAAATCCTTAAAAATAATCATTAATTCACATAGTATGGATAAATATATTTAGGCTTTCAGACACCTTGAATACTGCTCAAATAAATTATCTTGGAATTTTCATATTCACACACACGCAATTAGAATCTTTTTGGAAAATCAGAAATGACATTTGCTTTTGAAATAATTATTCAATATCATTCTCACCCTCAGCCAAAATTTCCATAATGCCTAGATAAACAAAATGGAAGTAGAACATTGGATTATTCAGCTTTTTTCTTCTTTTGCATAAATAAGGATAAAGTATAAAATTTACGTTAATCCAAAACAGAACCATTGCCAACGCATTGCAGAATGTAGTCTTCTTATCCTAGGATACTGACTTTCTGACAAATTTGTATGTTTTGTTTTCTATGGCCATGGAACACTTTTTTTAGGGGGGGGGCTGCACCCATGGCATGTCGAAGTTCTCAGGCCAGGGACTGAACCCACGCCACAGCAGTGACAGTGCCAGATCCTTAATTGCTAGGCCATCAGGGAACTCCAGAACCCTTTTTAAAAGTGGAGCCTAGGGAGTTCCCATCGTGGCACAGCGGAAACGAATCCGACTAGGAACCATTTGGTTGCGGGTTTGATCCCTGGCCTCGCTCAGTGGGTTAAGGATCCAGTGTTGCCATGAGCTGTGGTGTAGATCACAGATGCGGCTTGGATCTGATGTTGCTGTGGCTGTGGTGTAGGCCAGCAGCTGTAGCTCTGATTGGACCCCTAGCCTGGGAGCCTCCATATGCCATGGGTGTGGCCTTAAAAAGAAAAAAAAGGAGAGCCTAAAGGTGAGACAATAACAGCTTATATTTGGGATTACCTAGTTTCTCTACAGGAGATAGGCTCAGGTATTGAGAGGGAGAGAGAGAGGGAGGAAGGGAGGGAATGGGGGAGGGAGGAAAGGAAGGAATCGGGAGAGAGAGAGAGAGGGAGGGAGAGAGGAGATTCCCATTAAAATGATTTAGCAACAATAACCACAAAAGACACATATGATGATAAAGAAAGTCCATTTAAATAACGTGTCTAAAACACGACACAAAGGAAGGCAGCAGTCACATGGAGCTGGATTTTGGTAACAACACACCAATCAAAAATAGGAATATGAAATAAATCAACCTTAACTGGAATTCACAAGTTTACCTAGCTTAACAAGATGGAAAAGTTCCTAAAAGTTCTGGATAAACACAGCTGTTTCTTTCTTGTTTTTCCCAAAATTACAAAGAGAAAGATAAAAAACCCTAATGAAATCTTGCAGTAAATTCCCTTATAAGGAGAGAAATACTGTTACATGGCAAACAGACATCTGCTTTGACTTCCTGCCTGAAATGATTTTTAAAATTTTGTATAATAAATGATGGCTTGCATAACAGTATGTTTTCTAAAAACGAGGCAAACCTGTATGTCACTGCGAATATGGAAGTGAGGAAAAAAACCAGAGGGCTGATTTCCACTTCACTTTTGGTATTTAAATGCCACAAGTGATAACTGAACACTGTAAGAAGTCAAATAAATTATTGTTAAAATGTCTTATAAATTGCTCAGGCCTTCAGTCCACAGTCAATAAAATATATGCCTTGCCTGAGGTTTACTTAAGACCACAGAAATTCACAGTAATAAACCATTCCAGGTGGCTTTTATAGCTTCCAGGCAGCAAGAACTGTGTTTTACTGAAGGCAGACATTTAATTAGTAGGTATTATTATAGTGCAATTTTCCATAATAAACTAGTTTCAATATAAACTAGTTTCCTGGTGTACTGACTTGTAAAGACAGGGTTACCGTGAATAAACTAAATCTTTTAAGACTAACCTGAACCCTAACATTACCTGTTGTGATATTTCTTATGCTGTAAAGGAAACTATCATAATTTCTAATCATCCTATAGTTTATAGGTTAATTACAGCCATTCTATCACAAAAGCGCAATGTTCAACAAATTCATTTTCTCCGTTATGGTCAAAAAATCACCTTTCGACTTATAGTTTAGAAAGACTGTGACACAGGGAACTCCATCCAACATTCTGCGATCATCTCTAGGGGAAAAGAATCCGAGAAAGAATGGATGTGTGTACATGTATAACTAAATCACTTTGTTGTACAGCAAAATTATCACAACATAAATCCACCATGCTTTAATAAAACTGTAAAAAAAGAAACAAATAAATAAAACAAAACAAAACAAAACAAAAGGATATGAGGCTAGGGTGAATTTAATTGATTAGCTATAAAAAAGACTGTGACAAATGACTATGAATTCAATGCATAAATACTATCTAATAATGATCTATATTTAACAATATAAGTGATGGGCAGAAAATGAATTTGGAACAAGCATATACTCCACATGGTTCCCGGCATATATGAAGAAGCAGTCATGCAAATAAGTCTGTCTAATTAAAGGCAAATATTAGGAAGAAAATGCACAGAGAGTGGAAAGAGATTATTTTTTTCCTTCCTTACCCCGGAAATTTACTGGTCATAATACTTAAACTGCAGATCTCTTCTTTAATGGTAACTTTTGTTAAAAGATCTCTAACAAGACACCATTGCTGATTATATAACATTGGTGACAGGTGGCTGTGATTTCTCTGCTCTGTACCAAAAGACAAAAAATGAATAAATTTGGTTCATATTTTAAATAAGAATTCTTCTACATACTTCTAAATCAACTGCTACTTCTCCGTGTAGAGCTGGATCTCCTGAATGATTATAGTACAAGGATCCTTGACAAGTGATATCATCATATCAACTTTCACAAAATTCAAACTTCAAAACACATGAATGGATGCCACAGAAGAAGAAAAACATCCCTTCTCAGATGACATGCAGTATAATTAATTAGAAAGGTGTGGCAGGGCTTTTTGATTGTGATCAGCCAGCTGGAAGGATTTTCAAATAAACAATCTAGCTACTGCTGCTTTGCTAAAAAACTGTCCATTCTTAGTGGCGAATATTAATAATTGCTTTTGAAAAAGATTAGAACAAAACAACTTGGTGAATTACTGCACACTTTCTTACAAATGCACTGTGGGTACATCAACAGTTTAATCATTACCAATACAGCATACTTTAATA
This sequence comes from Sus scrofa, assembly GCF_054392235.1. NCBI lineage: Eukaryota > Metazoa > Chordata > Mammalia > Artiodactyla > Suidae > Sus > Sus scrofa. The sequence continues at coordinate 92,265,930 of NC_139387.1, read as the reverse complement.
TACTGGATATAAATAATTGTCACGAAAAATCATCTGCTGTGTGTTCAGATAAAGCTACAGAGATCTGCCTTGTTACCTAGCAACTGGGCAAGTAACCGCCATACTGCAAAACCAAACCAAACCAAACCAAAACCACCTTATTTTTTAGGTAAAGAGAATGTTCATAAGATGCCATATTAAGATGTTAATAAGGCAAAGTATATATTAAGGTGCAATTCTGAACTATTTTAGATGCATGCACGGCCTACATTTTGAAATACCATGCAGTAATGAAAACAGTCACTACCTAGATTTATGATTTGAGGTAGTCAAGAGCAAAAATGCTCTGTACAGTTTTTTTTAAAGAATCACTATACATTACTCATTTTTTATTTAAATTATTTCACAGGTAAAGAAATTCAAACAAGATCTTCTGTACTGATTTTCGTTTATTGAAAGGGCGATGCTTGTTTGTCTAAAATACAATTACACTGTTCTGAGTAATTAGCCCATTGTCGGAGATCCCAATTAATTCTTATATTTCATATAAAAAGCTTGATGCATTGCATTTCTATCATCTGGGGAGTCTGGCTTGCTGTCTAATCCAAACTGTGTTTCAATTTTGCTAAAGATCTGGATTCAGAACTCTCTGTGCAAAACTCTCTCTTTGAGAGAAACAGGCGATTAGACAAATCATTTGACTTCTTAGGTTTACAAAACTCAGCACGTGGCCACTCTTCAGATCCCAGGGTGCAAGCAGTTCCACAGACAGACTGGTCACAGCCTGACGACCACGGCTGTGTGAGAAAGGAAACCACATGCCCCTCGGAAATAAGCAGAGATTGTTCTATGGGCAGAGACAGCTGGTACTGCCAAGGACTTCACGGTACCCTGAACCCACTGCTTACAGGGCACTCCTGTGCTGATATAACATGATGCTTTGAATTCTATTTGTGCAGACAGAGACACAACTCAAAAAAAGCTCTTTGAATTATTACAAGGAATTAATATAAAGAAGCATCATTAAGACAGAATGAAGCTATACACGAAGTACTTGGGAGTAGAATCCACTATTGTTTTCATTGGTGTTTGACTCATTCTCACATTACTACCAAGCCCGTCTTTGATTTAAGATGCAGTCTGCCTTAAGTGTGCTAAATAAATCACAGTCACTCAAAATCAATGAGGACAGAACTGAGTTTGGGGTGTGGGTTTTAGGAGAGGGCAGTGGATCACAAACCCAGTGTTTCTGAGAATTGAAGATACCTGGCCACGCACCTCTCAGGTTGCTTGAGAAGAATGGAAATGTTTTATACGTTTGCAGTGTTTTTCCTTTAAACATATACTGCGCAGGCATTGTCTCATCCAACGCGCACGGCTCTGTAACCCAGGGAATACACACGCTGACATCCCCAAGTGAGAGGGGGCCGAGCTGAGAGAGTGGCCCGCTGAAGGTCACACAGGGTGTGAGCGACATAGCTGGGACTCAGGTCTTCAGGCCTAGGTCCATGTCTCTTATTAAACATCACACTTTTAGTCTGAGTAAAATTATTTCACTTGGCAGAGAAAAGCCTGGATTTTATTTTCTCCAGGTACTCTCCCCGCATACATAAGAAGCAAATTTAAAAAGTAATGAACAATGTCCTAAGGTCACTGTCCCTGTCTGCAGAGAGCTTAGCGTCTCACAGAGAAGACAGCCCATGTACGCCAGCCCCTATACCCAAGGCACAAACAACTGAGAGTTCAGAGAAGGGCTGGATTATTTCTAACGGAAGGGCTGCAAGGACAAAGGGACAGGTGTGACCTAGGGGAGAGGATGACATTTGAAAGAGCGTGATCAAAAGCATGAGGGGAGGTATGTTTGAGATGCCCTCCTAGTCGACCAAAATCTCCATAGTTTATTCCTCACGCTGGTTAACCTTTTGTTCCAGAATGGTTCATCCTCCCTAGCCGAGAAAAGAGTCTAGTTCCATTTGTTCCGTTTAAGAAGATCATTAAGACATTTTTCTGTTTCTTGATAAAATCGTATAATTTACGATAAATCATCCTGAATTTCAGAGCCAGAGGGAAGATGGGCTTTCAAATGAGGAGCCTAAAGTCCTGGGAGATGAAGTAGCTGAAAGCTGTGTGACTACACAACATCTTAAAAAAGCAAATATACATCAAATGCTTAGAACAGGGCCCGTCACATAGAAAGGATTACATGTGTTCGTTCCTGTTATTTGTTTTAATTGTTGTCATTATGACTGGCGGAACTGGATCTAGAATCTGTTTCCCAATCCCCAGAACAGTGTTCTTTTCATTAAGCATATTGCCTCAAAATACAGCAGTGCTTTAAAATGTACACTGTAATCTTCCATGAGCAAAAGCTATATTTTAATTGTAAAGGTATGTATTAAATAAAAATGTATATACAGATTCACTTTGAAAACAGAAAAAAAATGGAGTCTTCATAAATCATATGAATTTACAGCTTTGTTTAAAATCAAATCTTTATCATACAATGGATGTGCTAAGAGCTAAAAGGTAAGTTTAAACAATCTTTGAAAGGCCACGCTTAACTGGCTTACTGCGAAGATAGATCTAGAAGTATAAAATTTCCCACCTTTCAGAACGTTCCTTGGAGTTCCCATCGTGGTTCAGTGGTTAACGAGTCAGACTAGAATCCATGAGGATGCAGGTTTGATCCCTGCCCTTGCTCAGTAGGTTAAGGATCTGGCATTGTGGTGAGCTGCGGTGTAGGTCGGCAGCTACAGCTCTGATTCGACCCCTAGCCTGGGACTCTCCATATGCCTCGAGTGTGGCTCTAAAAAAGCAAAAAAAAAAAAAAAAAAAGTTCCTTGATCCACATTTCTCACTAATTCATACCAGACCTTAACCTGATACATTTCTACTTTAAGATTTCAGACATTTGTTCGATTAAGAAGCGTTTACACTGAGCCTAAAGAGTCCGTGCATGGACACATCTTGATTAGTGCATATTCCCAATATTGACATTCTCTCTCCCTAGGTGCACATGCTTTTAGGTACCACTCATATGCTGAGCATCTTTCGTCTGAGTTTCAGACTAGAAGACCCAACCACCTGCTTGACATTTCCACATGGATATCAAGTTTCTTAGATTTAAAATGCTTAAAACAGGACTATTGATTTCTTCTCCCACCACCAGCCCAATCTGCTCATCACCCGCCCAGGTGCTAAGGCCAAGCGTTTAGGCATCATCCATAATTCTTCCCTTCCCTTCATCCTTCAAATTAATTCGTCGGTAAGACATCTATGTTCTCTCTCCAGAATGCATCCCCGAGTCTGATTTAAAATGGCAAATTTAAACTGTCTTACAGAACTTCCCTTCCTAGTTACCTCACAACAAGTGAAAAAAATAGTAAGCAGTAAGAAAAAAATACCAACAGTAACCATTCAAAGAAAGGAACAGAAACAAATATGAATACACTTCAGCACCGACAGCCAAGGAAAGAAACCGAAGATTCTGGGGCAGGATAAAGAGGCTCAGTTTTGCCTGGTTCCCAACCCCGTTCTCACTCCCCAGAGAGGTGAGTCCACAAAATTCTGAGAATTCTCACTAGTAACCCTAAATTTAGAGAAAGTACACACTCGGTGAGTATCCTTATCCGTTCCCGCTCCCTACTAAGGGGTGCCAGCAACATGCTAAATAACAGAAAGGGAGCAAAGGGCTGACTCCACGGAACAGAGACTCCAGGGCTGCCCACCGTGAGGAGGAAAACGCAGGAGCCCCAGGTCACGTGAAATCTTCTATCTTTGTTTTTTTGGCTGTGTCCGGGGCATGTGGAAGTTCCTGGGCCAGAGATGGAACCCACGCCACAGCATCCCGGGAAACCTTTTAAAAAGTCTGTCTTTGGTCTCTCCGACCCATCCCCTCCCAGTTTGGTGAAAGGAAGCAGATAATACAGACATTCAGCAAAACCTGAGAAGGCACAGGCCTGGAGATCGAATCAAGGTTGCAGATGGCATGAGCTACCTCTCTCTCCAAGTTCCACTTCTCTTTGCAATTTCCTCACACTTCAGAAAAGTGGACAGATCTAGGCAGTAAAACACAGTTCCAAGAAAAAAAAAAAAAATCAAACTGGTCCCCCCAAAAGGCGGGAAGTGATTTAAGCAGTTTTTTACACCACGTCTGGGCAAAGCTCCCCAAGCACCAGCAAGATGAAAAAAAAAATAGCATGGCAGATACGCAAGGAAGGGAGGAAGGAGAGAAAAAGAGGATGAAAGGAAGGAGGGAGAGAAGAGGAAGGGAGAGAAGGAGGAGAGAATATTAAACATGAAGGTCACAGCAAAGGGAACTAAATCTAGAAGAAATTTATTCAAATAAAAAGGGAATCCTCACACAAACTTTCCACCATAGAAGAATAATTTCAGTAAAACTGAAGCTGAAGACAGAATAATGAAACAATTTGGATAAGATGAAAAGAGAGATTGTGGCCCTAATGAAACTATTTAAGGACTGAAGAGCATCATTTTAGAATCAATCAATAGATGAGAAACATCGAGAAAGAGTACTTCTGAAAACTGAATTACTAACACAGAGGAAAGGACTGACATACTGTGAATGCAGATGAAAATGACAAAAGATTACATTATAAAGAAATGAGAGATACGGAAGAGAGACAATGATGCTCCAAAAAGGATGAGTGGAGTGGGTTAAGGACCTGGCATTGCCGCTGCAGCTATGGTGCAGGCTCCATCCTGGACCAGGGAACTTCCATATGCTTACGGGTGTGGTCCAAAACAAAAACACACAAAAACAAAATAAGGATAATTGATGGCCCGGAAGTAGGTAACAATACAAATGGAATAAAAGGTATAATAAAAGACATGCTACAATATCAGCAGATTTAAAGAGCACATTGTATTGCAGAAAATTCCGACTCAGAACATTTAACAAGATATATTCCAGCTAGGCTACTAAGCTATGAGGATAAAGAAAGAATTCTTTGGGATTCAGCAAGAAAAGCAAATTACCTACAAAGGGTGGCTTCAGACTGCACAGTAATGTGAATGCTATTTAATAGTAGAGTAATGGCAGCAAAACTGTAAGAGAGAGAGAGAGTTTAACACAAGAATATGGAGTTCCCGTCGTGGCACAGCAGGAACGAATCTGACTAGGAACCGTGAGGTTGTGGGTTCGATCCCTGGCCTCGCTCGGTGGGTTAAGGATCCGGCGTTGCCATGAGCTGTGGTGCAGGTCGCAGACGCAGCTTGGATCTGGCCTTTGCTGTGGCTGTGGTGTAGGCCAGCAGCTACAGCTCCCATTAGACCCTTAGCCTGGGAACCTCCATATGTCGTGGGTGTGGCCCTAGAAAAGACACAAAGACAAAAAAAAAAACCCAAAACAAAAAACTATCAAAGACCTAAATGTAAAAGCTAATAACAAAACAATACAAAACAAACAAAAAAGCACAAGAATATTACACTCAGCCTTGATGTTGTTCAATTATAAAAGTCACAGAAAGACACCCTCAAACATTAAAAAAAGCCCCCCAAACAAAACCTCAGTAGCTACAAGCCTTTCTTGAAATAACAACCAAAAATAATTGACAATGACATCCAGGCAACTAAGAGCTGAATCAAAGAACTCATTTAGACACGGGGAAGCTATATTAAAGGACTGGGAAACACTGGGTCTATTTTAATAGAAAAATTTATATTAAATAAGCTTAGCAAGTATGATTTGATGATTACAGAACAGAAAGTCTTATAACATGATCAATATAAATTAATTAACATTATTAGCTGAGGAGAAGAAGGAGGCGATAATGCATTTAAAATTGGAACATGTAGTTTAAAAAGCATAACGATTCCAACCCCAAGGTGGATTTACTATAAAGCTACTTAAGTTTCAAGGCCCTTCACCTAACATGGGTGATTTGCTTTTTCCCAGGCTCTGGGAGGGGTCACAGCATATGATCCTGTTTTTGTAAAATAAACTCTGCTTTTTTTTTTTTTTTTTGTCTTTTGTCCTTTTAGGGCCGCACCACGGCATATGGAGATTCCCAGGCTAGGGGTCAAATCAGAGCTGTTGCCTGCTGGCCTATACCAAAGCCACAGCAACTCAGGATCCAAGCCACGTCTGCACTACACCACAGCTCACGGCAACGCCAGATCCTTAACCCACTGAGCGAGGCCAGGGTTTGAACTTGCAACCTCTTGGTTCCTAGTTGGATTCGTTTCCACTGTGCCACGACGGGAACTCCAACTCTGCTTTCTTGAAGAGTCCAAACTTGTATAACCGTCCTATAAAATCTTAATCTATTCCTGCTCAAACCGCGTAATACATTCATTTTTCTTAAACATAACCATTAAATAACCATTAATCATAACCATTTCTCTTAGGCATAACAGAACATCTTTTACAAAATAACTTGTAGTAAGGAGACTTTTGTTTGAAGTTCAACAATTTAGCTTTATAACTTCCATTTTTATGCTGTGAAATGTAATAAAACACGTTTCAGTATTTTTTAATTTATAAATAGCATCTCCAGGGAGTTTCCACTGCGACACAGTAGGTTAAGGATCTGGTGTTGTCTCTGCCATGGCTTGGGTTGCTGCTGAGGCATGGGTTCAACCCTTGGCCTGGTGAAGTGGGTTAAGGATCCGGTGTTGCTGCAGCTACAGCACAGGCTGTGGCTGTGGTCTGGATTTGATCTCTGGGCCAGGAACTTCCATATGTCATGGTATGGCCAAAAAAACACATCTCCAGTCTGATTCCATTGTTATAAAAGTAGTTCTTTCTCTTTCCATATCCATTTATCAATCCTTCTGTATACATGCATAGAAAGATGCTTTAAATGATATTAGCCTAATATTAAAAATGGCCACTTCTGGATGGTGGGATTTAGAGTAATTTAGACATTTTAATATTTTTATTATGTGCATCACCTGAATTGTGTATTAGGATCACATATTCAATATTAAAATATCAAAAATAATACAGGGATTGTTTTTCCTTCAAAAATGCCAAGATATTACTTTGGATGTTGAAAACTATGGAGAGTTGCAATTTTTCTCTCTGTTTTTCTTATATTTGTAGAACTTCAAAAAAGCTTCCCAGAATTGGATATTCTGAATCTTTCCACAGCTCTTTGTTTACTGTCAAAATCACTGTCTCCTCTCATCTGGACTACCATACGAATTTTCCATGCGGTCCTTTGGTGTCCATTCTGGCCCTAGTTTTGTCCAGTCTTCACACAGCACCCAGTGTGTTCTTTTCAAAGGTAAAGCTGTCACGCCACTGCTTCAAATTCCCCATTTGCTTCATGTTGTTTTTAGAATAAAACCGGAACCCTTGGCCATGACTAGCCAGGCTGGCCTGAGTTGGCCAGGACCCAGCCACACTGGACTGCTCTCTGTCACCCAAACACACTGAGCTTGTCCCCAGAGGGTTTAGGTGTATGGGTCCCTTTGCCTGAAGGCTCCTTTCCCGGATTTCCCTGCCCAGCTGGTTCCTGGTCACCATTCTCTGTTTGAAGGACACCTTCTTAGGGAGACCTCTGAACTTTTTTTTTTTTTTTTTTTCGTGTTTCTAGGGCTGCACCCATGGCATATGGAGGTTCCCAGGCTAGGGGTCCAATCAGAGCTACAGCTGCTGGCCTACACCACAGCCACAGCCACAGCCACAGCAACGTGGGATCCGAGCTGCGTCTGTGACCTATATCATAGCTCACGGCAACACTGGATCCTTAACCCACTGCACAAGGTCAGGGATCGAACCCGCATCTTCATGGATACCAGTCGGGTTTGTTAACCACTGAGCCACAACGGGAACTCCTGAACAACTTTTTAAAAGTAGCATCCCTCCCCTCCAGAACACTCTCAGGCTCTGGGCCCTGCTATGTGCCCTTTACAGCCCTTAAGCACCACCTGAGATTATCTCCTCCATTTATTTATTTACTTGTTTCGTATCAACCCTCCCCCACTAAATATCTGCTCTGCAAAACAGAGCCCTTGACTCTTCTGGTCATCATTATATTTCCTGCCCTAAGAACAGTGCCTAGAAGACAGCAGACAGTGCATAAACATTTCTCAAGTGAATGGATGCACACAAATACGGTTTCTCGGCTTAAAAAGGAGGGTTGTGTTTGCAAATGTCTTTTAAGCCAGTTGTTTAGAATTCAGACTGCAAGTTCCTTCACCTAAGCCACAGTATGAACAATAATTAAATACCAAGGTTAGCCCACAAATGTCTGCTGGAGCCATATGGGCTAAAACTTTGTAGAGCCACAACAAAAATACTAGAATAACAACACGATAAATTAAGGAAATATCATGGGCATACACTTCAAAAGAAATATTTTATTTAAATCTAAACAAATTACCATTATTATTTATCTTTCACTTCGGTGGAGACATTTATGGATGTTCTGCCGGGGGCTTCAGATCATTTTCAAGGCTGTAGAGCTTTTTGGTCCTGGTTTTTCATTCCTATAATTCACTTTAAAATGTATAGTTTTCAGCTCCTTTGATAACGGACATATCACTATTCCACCCGTGAATACTTAGCAGCCCCGATGTGAGTCACTGCTTGTATCAAGAATGTAAAAAAGGGAATACCAGAGAGATTTCTGGAGGTATTAGGAGAGAGAAAACTAAGGAAAGGGATTAGAGAGGCTGTGTGATTTGAAAGATACCTGAGCCAAGAGCAGTGAATGAGAGGAGACAAAAAGTCCGTGATGGGTGGTTGGGAGAAGATGGGAAGAAAAAGAGTTTCTCCTGTTAGCTCCTGGGCACTTTCATCTTCCAAGACGGCTTGGAATAGTTCTGGGTGGGTAAAAGGAGGGAGAGCCAGTGTGTAAATAATGTGGAAACTTGGGAGGGACTATTTACTTCTCATTTGAAGCACTGTCCCAAATTTGGTTTGGCATGAATTTGTATGACTAATCTGCCAGTAGGGTGAAATAAATAGCATCGTGCATATCAAGAGCAATGCTACCCACCAACCCTTGGGAGCTATTTAGGAGGTAATGCCACACCTTCCACTCCGGAGGGAAAGCTACGCTACTAGAAAACAATTTGAACCAATTGTTTTTACACTAAATTGACAGTTAAGACAGAAAAAAAATGTATTAAGAGCCAAGAGATGCTGCGTACGGTCTGCAAGTCTTTTCTGAAGAAATGAATCATAAAGAGAAAGAGAAGCAGCTTATTTTTAGCGTTACACTTTATACTTCCAGAAAAATTACTACAAAATGGCCATGATGTCTAAATCGCAGGAAACCAGACTTATAGGAATATCACACAACACAAAACATACCACCTGTTGCGATTACAACTATGTGCAAGTCCCTCTCAAGTCTTAATGGAAACCAAAACCAGACCATTAAAACTTATGGTTACCTAAACCGTTCTAACCAAAATGTGTGAAAATGACACGACGCTCAGTCTTCAAATACAGTTTTCTTTTGCCAAGTGTGTTAGTTGTAACATGGTCACAAAACCTAGCCCCGATCAATGCTATGAGAGCTACAGAACTGAGTACCACCTAAAACATGGCCAAGCAGGGCTGAGACGGTGCTGGGGTCACCCACGATTGCCATGTGCTTCAGAGGGGGCTGTCTACACTTACAGACGTGCTGGAGCGTGGTAAAAATGGGTATTAAGGACCCTCTCAGTGTAACCACTGGATTTCCAGATCCTGTTCCTGCAGTGAGTCCTGTGAAGTTAGTAATTTCAGTTTAGTTACATTAACTCCAACCCCAAGGAGATGTATGCATAAAAGCTATTTACAGAATAATGCTGTTTTGAGATTTACCTAAAAACACACTACAAAGCATTTAGTAACAGAGAGGATCAGACCATGCATTTTTGCTTCTTCCAGTTCAAACCCTGCATTGATTTTCTCTGCATTTCTTCCTACTTCCATATGAGAAAACTCCCAGTAAGTCTTTGCTCTGTAAATATGAGACTCGAGAGATACTGGCTAAACATAAACATTTTTACAAGGGAATTAATTTTGGATTTTCATCTAAACAAGCTATTCACACAATTTTTAAAGGAAAAAAAATGACTCAGCTTAATCATATTTTGACTTCTAAAAAAAAAACCACCTCATGATTTCGTGAACAGAAAGGAAAAATCAGATGAACAAGAATGGTTTTCACCTCACAGCAGAATTACAAGAAAGGTTAATTTTTACATGAAAATTCCATCTACATAAAAAGAGATTTCTGGAACAATGCATTATTGACAGATATGTGGGAAGATAAATGCACTCATGTAAATATTCTTCCTCCAGCAAATTATTAAATATATTGACAGCGCTGCACTTTGAAAACAGTCATTTTAAAGAAATCAAATATTAATACAAGAGTAAAGACATCACGGCTAATGTAATTTTTTACTCAAAGAAATATGCATGCCACATTTTTCCCAAGGCTTATTCATATACACTGCTATTAAACTTCATGGCAAACATTCGTGCTTTGTTACTGGCTACTGTTCATGAAAGAAAAACAAACAAACAAACAAAAAAACCTAACGGTTAACCAATTAATAAATCTGGATTCTGTTCACACTTGTGCTAATTACTGGTGGCCCGTGGAAGACCTTGTACTATGATTACTGGAAGCGGCACTTGTAAATGCTAGATCTGAGTTACTGCTATAAATCCAAAATGTGTAAAAATCAAACATACCTACGGTAATACAAATAGTTTACTCATGACCATTAATGAGTTTAATCAAGCAGAGCTCCTCATTAATTGTGCTAATTGTTCATTCCTCCTGGGACATTAACTGGCTTGATGGATATTAATGTGACATATGTTGACATCAGCATCTGGTCAGAAATAGGGACATCGGTAAACCCTACCTGGTGTTTCTACAGACGGCCGATGCTATACACTGACAATGCCAAAAAGATTTATTTCAATATAATATTTAGAGAACACATCTGCCTTCCATTTAGAGAAAGGACAAACCTCCTAGAAAATGCTTGGTGCTCAAAAATGCTTATTCGATGAATGATGCAATGAGAATGATTTAATAATATACTGGAAAATATATTATCCTTTAAAAGAGGACAATAACAAATGACTTGCAGGAATGCCTTTCCTATACAAAGTCTGCTAATTTTTACCCTATTTAGAATACGTATACTAACTAAAGAAATATTACTATGTTAAGGAAAGCCGTTTCCTAACATTTCAGACCAACTATACCAGATGGGATAAATTAATAGACAAAAATGTATGAGAATTCAGTACACGTATACAAATTTAAACTTGCAAACTTTTATTGTACAATTGTCTAGTGAATATAATTTTAAATTGCTGACATATAAATGCACTTACAAAGTTTTCTTAAAAACCAGTTACGCACCAATATCTTATTAAATATTGTACCATGCTCTGTATTTCAAAATTATTTTAATGGAGATTTAACTCTAAGTAGAGGCAAGATACAACTGTAGCAATATAGGGTCTCTCCTTCCTAATACACAGCTATACTAGCACTCTCCTGTCACTGATTAAGGAAAAAATGTTTCTTCTACGAGAAGTGCCAGAGAGCATCAAGCAAAGCAACTCCAATGCAGTAAAATTAAGTTTTGGCAATCAGCAACTACAGGAGAAAGTTCCTCTCCTTGAACAAGGAGCACTGGCTCTTCACTGCTTTTTCCAACATCATAATTTCCCCCTGCACTCTGAAGTTTAAAAAAAAGTCTTTGTAACATTTTTTTTTTTTTTAATGACACGTCACTAAGTCTCTCAGGTAGCATGCATCTGTTTTCATTGCATTTGTACCAGTTACTCCTTTCTCTGAGTCCAGGAGGATTACTGCCATCTCACCAAGCACTATTCTGTGACAGGATGGAATGACAATGGAAGCCTTTACAGTGGAATAATGCCAGCACCAGTCATTAGAGCCTATTTTGTCACAGAGCCATCAACACCATAGACTCAAATAACCCAGACACCACTGGCATCTTTGTCCAAGCTCATCTGCTGAGTACAAAAAACACAGTTTGGAAGGAATCTTTGGGAGGTTTTCTATTCTCCTTTCCTCTCTTCCTTCCAGCTCCAGAGCAGCTCCGAACCGGCTCCAAACTTCAACGTGAATCTACTCCATTGTAAAGACTCCCAGAGAGAATGAAAGACTCCCTTGGTAACTTGTGTCAACAATGAGAAAAGTCTTTAAGTTGTACTTAAACTCTTCATGGTGCCCTTTCAACATTGTTTGCCTTAATACTGTTTTCCCAAATACAAGAGTCTACATAGCAAGTATTCTATTCTAGTGAGTGCTTAAGAATCATTAAGGACCCCAAAGTTCACATGCCTCCCATCTACTGATACAACGTGTTGGGTGCATATCTGCAGCACTGGCACTGAATTTCCAGCCTCCTAAAACTAACATCTCAGACGTTCAGAGAAGAGAAATGATAACTGCAGCCAGGACTAGCTTTCCTAACCAATCACTGAAAATGCAAAGCCTTCCTGAGCTGACCATTTGTTTTCAGGGCTCAGGTTTGTAGACCGCTGGTTTTCCTGGAGGAGGAAAAAAACAAAAAAACAAAAAACCCGCGGTGTTGGCAGCATCCTTATAAAAATAACACCTTGTTTTGCCTTTGGCAAGTTTTAGCCCGGAGTAAAATTACATCCAAGTTACAACCACGGAAATTCGGATTTCTATGGAAATGTTGATCCGACCTTCATGAAAACAGCAAATTGCAGTCTCTGCTGCTCTAATACAGCTCTCCAAGGCGTAGGTAGCACTGAAAAGTCCAAACCCACTTTCCCCTTCGATTCATCAATGTATAAAAAATATGCGGAGAGACGGTACGCTCAACACCAACCCTTCCAGTGTCTATTTTTTCCTGCTACTCCTGAAAGGTGACTCAAAGCGCACCTGGAAATTACATGGGCTGGCGTGGCTTTTTAATATTGAAGACAAATGACCTTTGGAAAATATCGACTCGTGAAAGTCAAACCATTTGGAAAGACATCCGGCAATTTATCGCTTCAAACTCCTCGCAACCCTGAAGAGGAGGAAAAGAAAGGGAAAATGCGCCCAACCCGAGGGGGAAAACCCCACACCACATCATGTTTAAAAAAAAAAAAAAATCCCACACAGTGGAGACCGCCAGCCTGGCTGCAACAAATGCCCCGGCAAACCCTTCCCGCAGTCTTTCCGGATTTTCCGACCCGGCTTCCTTTTTTTCCTCCTGCCCCAGCCGCAGCACTACTTCTCGCAACCGCATCTTGGCGAGCCGGGGCCGTGGACCGCGGGGGAGCCGTGCCCCGCGCCGCCCGCAGCCACGCCGCTACTCACCCGAGCCGCTCGGCGCTAGCGACGGCAGCGGCCGCGGGCTGGCTGCGAGCCGGGATCCGCGAGGGCTGGCGGGCTCCGGCCCCCGAGGACGCAAACATGTGGCTGGAACCTCGCTCCCCTAGCCGTTGCCGGTGAGCATCTTTCTGGGAGCCCCCAGCGAACGCGAGCGGCGAGCCGAGGCGAGGGCGAGCGCGCCGAGGAGGGGCGGGAGCGGAGCCGAAGCCAGCCGCGCCGCGCAGAGCGCCGGGCTCTCCCCGCGAGCTCCCCGGGCCCGCGCGCGCGCCCCCCGCCGCGCCCCCTACCCCGCCGCGCACCCTCGCCCGCGCCTGGCCCCAGCGGCGCGCGCCACCCCGGGAGGCGGCGGCGGCATCCGCGGCGGCGGCGCGTCCTCCCCCGAGCGCGGTCTCCAGGGCGCCTGGCTGCGCTCTCTATTGTTCTACGGTTGCTTCCCGAGGGTGGGTGGCCGGGGCGGGTGGGAGGTGTCGGTTTCGTTCCCGGAGGGCTTACCACTCAATCGGACCCTAAGTGCGAGAGCGAAGCGGGCTCGGGCACGGCGCGCGGGGGCTGCAGAGTGCCTAGCACCGCGGGCTGCTGGCGCGCGGGGGCTTCCTCCTCCCGCACTCGTTCCCGCTCGGCGCCGGGCGCATCCTGTGTTACTATGGATATCTCGCTCTTCGCCGCCCCCTCCTCGCACCGCGAGAGGCGGCCGCAGAGGCAGCAGGCAAGCAGCTCCGCAGGCACCCAGGTGACCAGCTCGGCAGCGGCAGCAGCGGTGGCAGCAGCCGCCACTGCCGCGGTTGCCGCCGCGGGGAAGAGGAGGAGGAGGAAGGGGGGAGAAGTCAGATCCTGCTCTGTCCCCGAGGCCGCGTTGAGTTTCCTCCCACTAACCAAGCTGCTAGAGTTCACCACGCAGGAGAAGCCAGAGCAGTCCTCAACTAGTGTGACTGATGGTGGCACCACCCTAAGCGACTAGCGTTCCAGCGGTTCTCAGAGGGCAGTGATCGGCCCCAGTTGACCTGGGGGCTCAAGGTTAAGACGTGGGGTGAGATTTTGATAAGAATTCACACAGCACGCCCGCCCCCATTTCCCACAAAAGTTACCGTTGTACTGCTACCAAGAGTTGTCGAAATTGACTTTGGCAATGGTTTCTCTTCAAAATTATGCCAACTAAATGAAGTACATCTGGCCTTAAAAGAGAAGGCTTGTCTCATATATATATGAGACAATTATATATATATAATTTAACCTCATTGGTGTGCTCTTGCCATAAATAAATAAAAATAGTATGTGGCATACAGACTGCTTAATACCATAGCATTTGAATGAACATATCTGGCAACCCACGCACTTCAGTTCCTTGGTGTTTCAACTTTCCATCCAAACGCCTGAGTTGCCCACTTAGTCTGGGATACAAACCACAGATTCCCACAGAGGATAACCAACAGCTGAACACAAGGTAACAGTCTGTGAAAAATAGATGGGAATGAAGGTACTTTAAAAAGTACTTAAGGAAACAGGATAACACAGTGATAAAACTCCAAATCATTATCATTCAGGACACGTTCACTTGCTAGAGTTCAAATAAGAGTATGAATTTATGGCTTTAAAACCAAAGAACACTGATTTTGATTAACGGCAAAATATCAGCCACTGAAATATAAATGTTCATTTTTAAAATAACAGGTAACGTTTGCTGAGCACTTATTTGCCAAGCATCTGCGAACTATCTCATTTAATTCTCACAACTCTACGATGTAGGTTTTGTTGTTATTCTTGCTTTACAGATTAAAAAAAAAAAAAGACTTAGATCTGCAACTAGTAGTTAGGGGACAATATTTACTTTCTTAAACAAGAAACATTAAACGTCCACTGTTTTGTCTACTGTCATGTCATTGTCTGCTTTGGTGAAGTTCAGTGTATTCTGAAGCCATCCTACTAGCAAAGGACCAAGCTAAAATATAAACTCACGCCTGTCAGTTTCCAGAGTGAGCCCTTAGCCACAATTTCTCACTTACATAAGGGCTTCATGAAGCTTTTTGATGTTACATCTTATACCTCTAGAAAGCCGAACGGGTTGGACATGAGCTGGTGTACTTTTTACTGAATATGACTTGCCTTCTTGCCTGTGGCATGTTTGGATGTCTGATTTTTGAGATTAGCAAATTTTGATGAGTTCGGCCATTTAGTTCTATTTCTTACTTTGCAATGGAAACACATGTGACTTGAGGTGGTTTCTTGGTTTCCCAATCTTGCAAATAACCAAAGAATGACATTTCCCAGGGCATCATTCTCTTCTCAGTATTGTTCTCCAGCAACAATATTGGGCTACCTCAGAGATGTCATTTGTTAGCAATGAACTGCAGGCGCTTTAGAAAGCAGTTATGTTATCAGTTTTGTGCTGTGTTGCATCCTCTGCAGTCTAGAATCATTTGGGGCTACAGGCCATTTTGTGTCTGCAGGACCTCTAGAGAATGACAGAAATCGAATTCTCTGCCAGCACTTGGGTTTGACTGATGAAAACTCTTCTTGGAGGACCTGGGAGGGAAAGTTGCTGTCCAGGGTGGCTGATGCTCCATTCAGCATGATCAGTTCACATATGAAATACTATAGTCCTGGAAATTAACTTCAGCATGGTAGTTATGAAATTTGGCGATGACCTCCAGGTATGCATATTAAAAATAAAGGTCTTATCAATATACTCTCCAACTGGTTAGGGTAAAAACAGTAAATAATTCACAGAAAAATGACTTTTTACCCTTTGGCACTATTTAGCCCTACTTATAGTTGAAAATTTTAGACATTTTTATGTTTTAGAATAGTATAAAGGGGATGAGATCACCTTTTGAAACCCTCTCCCTTTGGAGAAAAGGAAATTGATACCTAGAATGGTTAATGCACTTGCCCAAGGACCTAGCCTAATTAGAAGCAGAACAAAACCATGAATTCTTGCCATTTATTCAGATACTTATCATGATACTATGATGCCCCAGGATATTCAATGTCAGGATTATTTTTTTCCTTCAGTTATTTTATTTTTTGCTAAAAATTAGTCAAATTCCAATTTATGTTATTTAAGATCTGAACCGTATGTAATCTCATGTTCTTTTATTTGGAGGGTGTCTACATCTTATTTTTAATACTCATGTTAAGTAACATACTTTTTCTTGAAAAATGAGGTAATTTAGAAAAATTACCTTATGGTACCAATTATACCTAGAATACCTTATAGTACCGCCTTGTAATGACTCGTGTAGTACCAAGTTCCAAACTCCCTGTATCCTCAATGCAATGTAAAGCATTCATTCCATTACAGGCCACCGGGAATGCAACCCTTCTGAACCCGCTTATTTAAGAATAGCAATTTTCCGTCAGAAAGGACTTACACTGGGGATTCTCCAATTTGCATTAGAAAATTATTCTCAAGACCATGTTGAATACTCTAGTCTCAGAAAGTCTTCAGATGGTTGTAAGATTCAAATAGATATAGAAGACATTGAAATGAGTCCTTTGAATGGATTTAGAGGGATAGAATTACAATACTTTATTCACTGGTTTGGAGGTAGTACTATGCAAAGTTCCTAACTTTGGAAACAGGCCTGTGGGTTCAAGTAGTGGCTACTCCACCTAGTGGTTTTGTGATCCTGAGTAAGTTTCTGAACTTTTTCCAGCTTTCCTTTTCCACTTTGTAAAATGAATATGATAATAAAGGAAACCACTTCACAGAGCTGTGGTTAGGAGGAAAGGAGACGACCAACGTGTGTGTGTGTGTGTGTGTGTGTGTGTGTGTGTGTGTGTGTGGTGGTCTTTTTGATGTGCCGATTTGACTAGGTTATAGTCCCCGGTTACTTAATCAAACACTAATCTCGGTGGGGGGGGCGGGGGGGTTGCTGTGATGATATTTGTAGATGTGAGGAAAGTCCATCATCAACTGACTTTATCTAAGGGAGATTATCCCAGATAACCTGGTTTAATCAGTTGAAAGACCTGAAGAGCCGAACTGAAGTTTCCCCAAAGGAAAGGAAATTGCATCTGCGATTGGCTGTTTCAGTCCCTGCCAAAGAGTTTAAACCTGCTCCTCCCGACAGCCTGCCCTACGAATTTCAGCCTTGCCTAGATAGTCCTCACAATGATAGGGGGTCAGGGCCTTGCAATATATCTCGTGGTATATACCTCCTACTAGTCCTGCTTCTCTGATTGAATCCTTGTTGAATAACTTATACATGTTGTAAAGAATTAACTGTAGTATCTGGTGCATAAAAAGCACTCCAAAAATGTTAGCTAAAATGGTTTTTAAAAGAGCTTTATTCAACACCTCACACATTCACAGAATGGAGGTATGCACTCCGATGGAAATGTCTCAGAGGTCTGAGGCAGAATAGGAATAGAAACCTATTACCTTCAATGCTAACCCCAACGAGGGAAAGATTTTATGTTTGAGTAAAATTTCCAGGGAAACAAGGGAAAAGTGCCAAAAGGGTTGACTATTCCATCTGGAGCTATGGAGGGGTATCATGCAAGTCTAGAAGGAGGATGGCTTCCTGGGTTAGGAAGACAATGAACAAAAAGGCAGGCACTTCTTTTTTGATAGACTGATATAGATTTATCCCCTGAAACAAGGAAGATTGATTTTCATAGATCAACCATGGAATTCCATGATATAACATAGATTCATCTCTGGCTGTTGGTCTTAAGCCAACTAGAATTATGTACTTAAGAAAACAGCTTTGAGATTCCTGGAGGAAGAAATTACTCTTATATTTAAGAGTATTAAAGTAAAAAATCTTTCTTGTCTCAATGCTAGCTTATCTTAGTATTGCACGGTGTTATATTGTACAGATTTTAGTTTGTTTTGGGCATTTTTATTTTTTATTGAAGTATAGTGGATATACAGTATTCTATAGGAATATAATATAATAGTGATTCACAATTTTTAAGGGTTATACTCCATTTATAGTTATTACACAATATTGGCTATATTCCTCATGTTGTACAGCATATCCTTGAAGCTTTTATACCTAGTAGTTTGCACCATTTAACCCCCTACCCCTATATCGCTTTGAGCATTTTTAAGCAAAGGAAAAAATACTTTAAAATACCATTAAAAAGCAGGCGTGGCACAAACCTACTTAAATAGAAGCAGCCACTGTCCTTCAGAATTATAATGCCAAACGTACAAAACTTAAAGCTGGAAGTATCTCAGATCAGTAAACAAAGCCCAGAGAGGCAGTCTCAGATGTAAATAGGATTAGAAGGTGATGTGAAAGTGAGAGAGACTGAGAACTTTTGACTTTATATGAAAGCTCTGATAACTTAGCATCAGCCTTACCGATAACCATGTTTTAAATTTTTCATTCGTGGGTGTATTTGCTAAAGAGAGCTGTCCCATGATCCTTTATACCATATTAGTGATTTATTAAAATGGTAGTATATAAAAATACTTCTACTCATTATGCCATGATTTATTGAATGCCTGTGATCTCCAACATTGAGCTGGGTGCTTAGGGATAGGAAGGTAGAATAGAGATGGGTTCTAACTTTGTGGAACTCTTTCTCTGGGTAACTCCCTATGGAAAAATCTCAGTGATTTCAACTAATATGTAACATATTCCAGGAAAATCTGAATATATGCCTTGTTCTGCCCTGGCCGAGACAAAATGCTCTCACAGTAACTTCGCTTCATCTAATATAGATTTATCATTTTTTTGGGTAATTGCTTGTTAAGTTATGGATCTCCTCCTAAGGCTGCATGCAGTCAAGGACCTTGTCTATGTGATTATTTATGTTCCTCTCTTGACCCAGCTTGGCATTAGGTGAATATTTATTGAACACTTGAAAGGAAGCTTGAGACACATTGAATTTTAGTAGCTCTCCAAATAGACACATGCAGAAAGAAGACAGAATATAAATCTGGAGCTGAAGGCAAGAAATATGATTTGCTAGCAGCTGATTACTGCTGGTTGGAGGGCCTGGGAGTGGAACTGTCTCAGTGAGTACCACACGTAGAATTATGAAAGAGAAGGTTTGAGGTCAGAACTCTGGACAGCGCCCACATTTTCCATTTTCCACTGCGGGATGATACAGAGCCCACAGGCCAGGATGGAAAGTATCAGGAAACTTCACTCCCAAATAAATCTTTTAAACCACATGAACAGGTTTCTGCTAGAAAGATATCTCAGAACTAAGTAATTGTAGAGCTAGGAGTCCTACAAAATATGGATTTATAACCATGATATTGTGGAATTACCTTCCAATATGCAGAAAGTGGGGCTTTACATTTCAAAAAAAAAAAAATTGATATATGTAGCTAGAGGGCATGGCACAGGACCCAGAGAGAAAGAGTCTGTATAATGTCAAAGTGACAAAATCAAGGCGTTCCACAAGAGGTAGGCATCAGGGGAGAGTCTGAGTGGTGTTTACGCATGTATGGCTGTTGGATGGTTATGTCCACTGCAGAAGCAGTCTGGTTCTACTCAGTGCTTGCTTGTCATTAATGGGACATGTAAGGCATAAGCTAATTTCCAGCACTCATAGATTTTATTATTTTTATTGCATGAGCATACTTCTGCTGTAGAGAAATTCCTTTATTTGGATGGCAAATTTAAAGCAACTTATGGGCTACCTATTAACCAGGCGCATATTTATAGCCCAGGCTAACACAACCCAGAGCAGAAGGGACTTACACTTTTTCCTGAAGGCAAGCAGGCTTGGAATCCAGGGGGAATGAATGTAAACACTGAGGCCCATCTGCCAGGAATGTTCTGCCCCAGTCGTCTGAATTAAGACCTAGGGACTTCTTTTGGCTGCTAACTACATTCAAGGCCTGAGCCATGTATAGCTCCACTGAGCCATAGCTAAGACATTCACTTGCAGCCTTTGCTTACAAGCAGCCCCTGAAAATCAGTTTCAGCTGCCTGGCACAGGTGTTAAGTACCTCATCCTTTTAACACCTTTAGCCAACCAAGCAGCTGTGCTCAACGCTCGCAGCAACTTTCAAGGTTAGCCATGAGAAGAGAATGCTCTGTAATCTGATCTGGATGTCTGTTTCACTAAGTGGCTATACATTACCGATTTCCCAGGATGGCACCCTTTAAGTGAATCAGACCATGAGATCTGATTTTTGGATCAGAAAAATATGGTTTACAGCACAGTGGAGACTTGTACTTGGAGACCTTGTACAGAAAAAGGCCAGGGGCTCTGATCTGGTTCAAGTTTGGCTGTATACTTTACTAGCAAATTGCTAACCTAGCTGCACCTCAGTTCCTACATTGGTAAAATAGGGATAATTGTTCTTTAAGCGTGTTGTTTAAGGATTAAATGGCTGCATCCATGTAAAAAAAATCTAACGCAAAACCTGGAGCATAATAATTATTCAACCAAAGAATTAAGTTCAAATATTAATTCATAAGCCTTCAGAATCAGGATGCTCCTCCAACTTATCAACAGACCTAAATAACAAAATTCACTCCCATAGCACCTTTCAGTGTGCTTATCAGCTGTGTAAGTGCTGAAGTGCCTGGGCACCTGAGAGTGGACAGTAACTTTTTGTATAATAGACTTAAAATAAGACTTTCCCCCCCCTCCACAGGATTTCATGGAGGGCAAGATAGCCTATCATTTGATGGTGATTATGTGTTTTGTTATGCTAATTCTCCAGCAATGCACATTGGAGGTACTGAAATACATAGGGCAAAGGGAGAAAGAATTACATAATAAATATTAAAAATAATTAACACTAATCTATTTAAAGTACCAATTATATTAATATTATGTTCATAATATTACTATTAATCATAACTGTATTTATAGTAAAATAGTAATTTAGGGTTGGAATAATTGAATCTTGGAATAGTAAGGTATGGTTGAGGTTCACTGTTTTTCCTGCTTAGTCCCCAGTCTCTCTACTTTTGTTATCAAAAGTCTGATATTTTTCATTGGGGACCCACTTCTCCAGCCCTGAACCATGACATTCTAGAAAGTCCTGAAAGAGCTGACTCTAGCGAGGATCCGTGATCCTCTGGCCTAATGAAGGATCCCATCACTCAGCCACAGTGGACTGATTGTTCAGGGAGGCGGGGGACCAGGACTCTATTGGGAATATTGGGAAAGAGGAGCTTCAGTGAGGTTTCTAAGTTGATGACACTGGCATGACTGGGGTGCTGAGCTGAATGTTTGGAGCTGCCAGTGTCCATTCTTTCGGGAGGGTCTGCCCAAGAGTGAAGCCAGTGCAGAGGAAGCAGAGCAGAGATATGTAGAAACTGAGGGATTCCAGTCGTAGGGTTCAAGGCTCTGGATCCAGTCCTGCCTAAAACCTCTGACTTTATCTCTTTTGTGAGCCAATAAATTCCTTTTTTTTTTTTTGCCTTAGCCATTTGAGTTGGGTTTCTGGCACTTATAATTAAAGGTATCCTGGTATTACTCGGAAGGGTACTTAAATATAATTTACCACAACCTCCCACTTGATACTTGAATCTCCTTTATGACTTCTAATGAAAGAGTTACTCAAGACTTGGACTCTTCCAAGGATAGGGAGCTCATTACCAACTGAAGAAGTCTCTCCCATCATTGGGGCCTTTACTACGAAGGTCTTCTCTTTCTTTTTAGGGCCACACCTGTGGCAAATGAAAGTTCCCAGGCTAGGGGTTGAATCAGAGAGGCAGTTGGCCTACACGACAGCCACAGCAACACCAGATCTGAGCTGCATCTGTGCCTGTGCTGCAATTTGTGGCAACACCAGATCCTTAGCCCACTGAGCGACGCCAGGAATCAAACCTGCAACCTCATGGATACTAGTTGGGTCCTTAACCCACCAAACCACAACAGGAACACCAAGAATCTAAAATTAAGTGAAAAACCTCCCTGAAACTGTTGTGTAGTTACCATTGATTCTGTACCTTTTAGGGGCCAGAGGCCGTGTGCCATGTGCTAACAAAGGCAAAATTTATTATCTTATTTAATTCTCAAAACAGGAGTTCCCATTGTGGTGCAACAGAAACGAATCTGACTAGGTACCATGAGGTTGGCTTGATCCCTGGCCTTGCTCAGTGGGTTAAGGATCTGGCATTGCCATGAGCTGTGGTGTAGGCCGGCAGCTGCAGCTCCGATTTGGCCCCTAGCCTGGGAACCTCCATGTGCCATGGGTGTGGCCCTAAAAGGAAGAGGAAAAAAAATCTTCTGATATAAAAATTATTTTGGAAGCCACTGTGGAAATCCAGGTGGAAAATGACAAGCTGCTGAAGTAAGGGCTGTGAGAGAGGAGATAAAGTGGATGAGGGTGGACCTGACATACGAAGGCGCAGCATCTCCATGGCTTGGTGACTGAATGGAGGGGAGGGCAAGAGAGAAGGCAGGGTCTAGGATGACCTCTGGAAATTAGGCGGATGGTGAAAAAACAGGGAAGGAACAACGTTGAGTAGGGAACGATGAAGGTTCTGTACCTGCAGAGGTACAGTAAACTGATGGGGTCAGTACTTCCAAGGGCATGTGATGGAGGTACAATAAACTGATGGGGTCAGTACTTCCAAGGGCTCTAAACATTTAAAAAAATTTAATTGAATCTAGTTCAGGGTTAAGAAATCATCAAGAACAGGGAGTTCCCGTCGTGGCGCAGTGGTTAACGAATCCGACTAGGAACCATGAGGTTGCGGGTTTGGTCCCTGCCCTTGCTCAGTGGGTTAACGATCCGGCGTTGCCGTGAGCTGTGGTGTAGGCTGCAGACGCGGCTCGGATCCCGCGTTGCTGTGGCTCTGGCGTAGGCCGGTGGCTACAGCTCCGATTCGACCCCTAGCCTGGGAACCTCCATATGCCGCGGGAGCGGCCCAAGAAATAGCAAAAAGACAAAAAAAAAAAAAAAAAAAAAAAAAAAAAGAAATCATCAAGAACAAGTTTTGCACAGACCTTTGTCACACAGGTGCAGGTCAGAATACCATGTTTATGTTTAGCCCTTGAGATTGGGGTCTCCCTTCTTTCCTCCTTCCAGCATCCTCCTGGGGAGTGGAGAAAAGGAGCCAGAGAACTCAGCATGAGGATGCAGCAGAGTCTGCCTGAGCCACAGGGGGCAGGAGTGAGACTTTGAGGTTCTGGAGCCAAAGAGAAGTGCATACCTGCAAAAGATGTTTCTGCGAATGGGAAAGAGACAGGAAGGAAAGAAACATATTTCCTGCATACCTACTATGTACCAGGCCTTTATATGCATTACCTCAACAACCCTGTTATTATTATTCTAGTATTTTTTTTTCCAGATGAAGAAATTATGGAGGCTCTGAGAGGTTAAGCAATTTTTCCAAGATCTAACAGCACCGGCATTAAATCTAGGATATATGGCTCTACGATCCATATTTTCTTCTTTATGCCATTCTGTCTCCTTAAATAATGAGCAGTTATATTTTCTAGTTGACGAAATATATTCACATGGTATCTCAATTAATCCTCTAAACAACAACCCAGAGGTTGGTATGACTAATACTATTCCCTATTTCATAGATGATGAAACTGAGTCCCTGAGAGCTTCATTGACTTACTCAAGGACACAGTAAGTAGCAGAACCATGGCTGGAATTCAAAATTCCTAACTTCAAGCCTCAAGTCTTTTCCCATGACATTGCAGCTGTTGCACTGGGCAAGATGCTGTGAGGCGGTCTGTCAGAATAGTGACTGATAACAGCTTTGCTCTGAAATGCTTGTAGAGTAATGCCCAGCCTGACACTCGGTAGGAGTGTTCCTTCCACCCCCCCCACCCACCCCCCCCCCACTCAAGAGGAAAAATCCTGGGGAAAAAGTAATGTAGTCTCCCTGGAGTTTCTGATGGAAGGTGGGGCTGGGGGCTGGGGGCAGGGGGGGACACTCCTCAAGAAGCTTTCACTCATTCCCTCCTTCCTGAACCCTAAGGTGGGGTCTGTAGCAAGGGGCTGTGAAAATCCACTTAACCTGCTAGGTCTGTACACTGTCAAGACCAAGGGTAGGATGAGCCATGGTACCCTAGGGTAGCAATGACTCTCTGGGTGGAAATAACGTGGGAAGACACATTAACTCTTTCAGGCCATTAGGCTATCATTTAGTAAATTACTACTTTGCTCTAAATGGGTCCCTGTGGGTATGGAGGGTGAGAATGTTCTAATTTGCATTTTCTCCCCTTTCTCTCAGCTGCTTTTTCTAATTATGATGTAGATCAAGAAGTTGTTTAATAACTAGTTTATTCCAAATCACTGGATGCTCTTATAAAGATAAAAAAACGCTCTTGCGGATCTCTCTGCTGAAATGCATGAAGTCAAGTCTATGCATAACACGGGTGCAGTGGGGTGCTACAGTCCAGTCTGGCCCACAGGACGGAGGGGTGACTCAAGGCACTGGGACAGCCCAGATTTGCAAGTTCAAAGGTAATAGAGACATGTGTTAGAGCCCTTTGTTCCTGGAAGTCTGGGGAGGAGGGCGGAGGGGAGCAGATGCTGCGGGAAGCTCCAGGATGGGAGTTCCTTTCTCCTGCTTAGAAGGAGGATTGGCAATTCTAATCTGAGGAGGAGTCAGCTCTCTGCCTCGGCATATCTGTGACAAGGGAGATTTGTGAGGAGGGCATGGATGCTCCCGGAAAACTCTGCTTTCACCCTGTCACTCAGAATGCA
The DNA here is from genome assembly GCF_054392235.1 of Sus scrofa. Taxonomy (NCBI): domain Eukaryota; kingdom Metazoa; phylum Chordata; class Mammalia; order Artiodactyla; family Suidae; genus Sus; species Sus scrofa. The sequence goes on along the minus strand of NC_139387.1, from coordinate 92,241,039 downwards.
TGCACGCTCTCAGCTGAAGGAGCAGGGAACATGTTTCCTCCCTGGGGGCAAGCAAGTATCAGAGGTCTCCTTTGTTCTTACAAATCTGGGGCTACCAAGTAAATGCCAACAGAGTTGCTAGGACCCAGTATTATTGCTTAATAGGATTATGGCAAATAGTGCTTTACATTTATACAGCACTAAAAGTTTCTGAAGCACTTGCATATCCATCGTTGGTCAGGGTGACTGCATCAGTAGGTGATGAGTGTTGTCCTATGGAGCCGAGTTTTCAGAAGGGGCCTGGATTTGGTTTAATGCTTTGCAGTTGCAGTCTTGCAATTCTAAATGATTTTAATGTCAGATTTGTGTCTTGTAAGTGAAGTCTGATGGGACTATGGCGCATGCGCTGGGGCTTAGAACCTCAGCCCACATGTGGTCTTCCCAGGAAGAGTTTTTGGCTGTCTCTTCCCTGTCTCCTGATGCCCAGGGCCCTGCCCAGGAGCCTCTCCCTCCAGCCCCTCCCTGGGTGACCCTGCAAATACTGCTGCCCTTTGCCTGGGGTAGCAATCAGGTGATACTGATAAAGGTGGGACAGGGGATGGCCTTCATTCAGCCCTTACGCTTCTTCCTCCCCTGGTGGCGGTGGGTGGTCTTGGTGTGAAAGGTTACACATCCTGTGGCTTCTTGGGATAAGCAAGCCAAAAGCCATTCCTGCCCAAAGCTGCCACACATGGTCTGTTTGTGAGCAACCTGGTGGATGACTCAGCAGGGGTCTCTCACTCCCTCCAACCCAAATACCAAGCACATCCTGGCAGGGCAGGGGAGGACGTCACTCATCTGCCATAGGTTGGGGTGGGCCTCTGGGACGGGGAGATTGACTTCCCTGCCTTTGGCCAGAACCCCATTTTGGATTCTGCAAACTGTGTAGCTGGTCCTGTCACGGACCTTCATTATGCAGGCCATGCAAGCTGGACAGGACAAGGATGTTACCGTTATTACGTCCTCTGCTGCTACTACTCCTGCTTGCAGATGCACCATTACCATCTCTGTGACTTGCACTGGGACAATATGTCATCCTATTTAATCCTCACAAGAAGTATACAAAGTAGGGCTTCTGCACCAGAGTAGTTCCCTAACTTCTCTGAGCTTTGGTTTCCTCATCTATAAAACTGGTATAATAATACCTACTTTCCAAGGATATTGTGAGAAGTAAATAAGACAGTGGGTGTATAGAGAGATGGAGGAAACTTCACTGACCTGTGTTACTTTATCACTGTGTTTGGAAGAAATGTGTGTGTATGTGTGTGTGTGTGTGTGTGTGTGTGTGTGTGTGTGTGTTCGTTCCTCTCCCACCCTATGATCTGGAGCCAGAGGCTCTTTATTATTTATTTTTATTTATTTATTTATTTTTTTGAGGAAGAAATATTTTGATAAGCTGCCTGGGGGAAGTGGGAGACTCCCCCATGGGCACACTCAAGTACCTCAAGAGGGTTGCTGAACTTCTGCACGTCTGACAAGGAGAGGGGTCTGCATGGTCCTTCCATGGGAGGAAGGTGGGAAAGAAAGAGGAGGCATGGAGGGCAAAGTCTTTGTGGAGGAAGAGAACGCCTGGGCTTTCAACAAATTTGTTTGTCTGGGGTTTATGCTGTAAACACCTCCACCTCCCCATTTTCATGAAATCTGCAGTAAAGACTAAGTCACTGACTGATGCTTCTGTGTGTGATTAGACTAATGAAGGGACTCAAAGAGGCATTGAGATTTGCATCCATGTTGGCACAAATGAAAATGGACAGAAAATAGACGTGTGCACACGTGTGTGGGAAGATGAGTGTCGAGCCAATGCTGGATTATCACATGCTTTGTTTCCTCTGAGTAGTCTCCCTTTTTGTTCAGGCCATGCATTTTGAGGGATATAACAGAAGCTATGTATATTCTGTTTAGTTTATATCTTTCCTCAAGCTCCGTTACTGGGCTCTGCGCACAGTGGACACTCAATTGTTGGGGGCTGATGAATATGAGTAGTAACTATTAAGGGGAAAAAGTGAATATGATTTTGTATAATCATTCCAATGTCCTTTTGATGTAGGAAATTAGGCTTTCCAGATTACAGATGAGGTATCTGTGGCTTAGAGAGGCTAAGAACCTTGCCTGAGGTCACACAGCTAAATGGCAAGGCAGAGACACAAATCCATGCCCAATAATTGATGCCTCCTGGGTCAGCAAAACTTTAGCAGAATATCTAGAGTTTGGGTATCATATAAACCAATACACAAAATAAACATATCTATATTTTTAAAAACCCCTGAAATCAGAAGAATAAGACAGATTGACTTAAAAAACTTTCTTGGGGAATAAGAAATAGAAAAGAGGATGAAGGGGGAATAAGAATATATAAAAAATATAGCATAACTCTGTTATCCTTTAGATAATTGTAGGTTGTACTGATATTAGTTACTGTACTGTAATGACACCAAAAAAGGAAAAATGTGCCAGGTACACCAGGTAGATGCAACCTATTGTGAATGAAAAGGCTGCCTCAAATGTGTCTGAAAGCATGGTTCTTCCTTCAGCTAAGTCAAGTCCGAAGGAGTACATGAATAATTGGCTACAGCTACCCTTTAAGCAAGTGCCAGCTCTCTCTGCTCAGGTTGATACATCTCCAAACCTCAGGGAGTCGGGAATCAGCTGCCAGCAGCCAATGGGCTTCTGAGCATTCATAACCAGACCAGGTGCTGATCCATCAAGCTAATTAGCAGCCTGTGGGCCACAGTTAGCTGGGAAAGTAGAGGTTTTTTAACTCTTTTCCTGACAGACTCTGTACCTATCTCTGCTTTTTGAACAAGATTCTACTAGCAAAACAATAAAGAAGCATTTAGAATTCAAGAGGGAAGGGGGCTGAAAGGAAATATGGATTTATTACAAATAAGACAAGAGAGACTATTAAACAAAGGAAGTGAACCTTCACACACACACACACACACACACACACACACACGCACACGCACACGCACACGCACACACACACACACACACACATAGTGATCTTCCCCCTTCTATGTATCTTCGTTTTACTTAGCATAACATCACCACAGAAGAGCCATTCAATAAATGTTTGCTTTTGTTGTTAATGATATTTTAAACATAAATAATAAAGAAGGAAATGGAACAGAATTAAAAAGGAGCAAGAGATACAACTTGTAGGCACCTGAAGTACATGCAGTCATTAAGTTTCCCAAAAAGCAGAAGAAAAAGAACTAGCTCCAATGGGAAAGAGATATGTTGAAAGTTCAGAAAAATGGAAAACTTAATCTAATCAGAAGAAGAGAGAGGATACATCAGAAATAGTGTCACTGAAGCTTACCAGATTTATAAAGCAACATGTAAATAAACTTGTAGAAACCTGTTGTAAATAGTGCATTTAAAATTAGTTTTACTGTGATGATCAAACAGTAAAATAGAAACATCAACGAAGCCACAAGTATTCCAAATGTCTTAATTGACACAAGAGAAGCCAATTTGTTCAATATCTCTGACTTTAGCATGGTTTTGTTTATCATGGATCCAATAATTTCCAGTGGAGCAATGCCAATACATAAGCTGAAGATAGGAAATAACAAAGAAGCAGTCTAGTCCTTGAAGTAGCCAAATCTGAAAATCATAGAAAATGGGAAGGCAGAATGCTGGCGGAAGTCTTAAAACACAGCAGTAACATTTATGGAGATGTCTGCACGAGCTCTCTGTCAACATATGGAGCATCGAGGAAGGTCTACGGGGTTTCAGTGACACCCCCGTCATTACCATCTGGAGATAAAACTCCTGCAGTAGACTTTCTTTTAACTGTGCTGTATTACTGATGAACTTTACATTGATGACAAGATCCTAGCCAAAGGTCCCTTGGACTGCTAATGGTAAACCTGTTTACTGCTAGATTCTGGGGTTAAAAAATGCCTCTGTGAGGAATAGCTGTCGTTATAGTTGTAGAACCAAAGAGTCAGGATGATGAAACACGTGATTCCCGAGTCTTCGAGGACCTAAAGAGAGCATCACACAGCCTGAGGAGGTTTGGATGTACTTGGTACTGGCTAACGGGCTATAATGTAAACTCTGCTACGCCGAGAAACTGATCTTCATGTTGAGACTATGAGCACAAATCTTTCCCCAAATATTTACTGAATACAAACATAGTGAGTGGTTCCCTAGGAGGATCAGGGGCATGAATTGGGTTACTTTTGCAGTAAGAAATGAATGCACTACTGGGGACTACAATTGATTTGGAGATTGTGGTCTTTTAAACAGAAGATAGCAGTTTATCCCAGGTCAGTGAGCCACTGGATTCATACCAAGTGAGAATTCTCCATAATGTTTCCTACAGGCTTATGTGTGTGAGGTCACAAGTCTGTTCTGCAGTCGCCCTGTTTATTGCCCTAGAAAAGCAATTCCCCTACCTCCTACCCACTGCCACAAACTGTCTCCCTGTGGTTTGGTCAGAGCTAACCCTCAAGTTCTTCCGCCCAAGACATTTCTTACCAGCAAGGGAAGAAAGAAGCATAGGAACCTTATCTTTTTCTCTAGCTTCAGCTCTGCTCTCTCCTCCCTCGAACCCTTCGATGCCTTCCCAGCGATGCCCTGACTTTGGTGCTTTGGCCTGTGTGACTCTCTGCCTTTAATATCCCTCTACCAGTTTTCTCCCTAGAAAACTGTTCCTCCCGAAAGCTTTCCCTGATACTAACAGCAAACACATAGCACTTCCTTGGTATCAAGTACACTTCTAGATGCTTGATTAAACATATTTAATTCTCACCAGAGCTCTACTGAGTAGGTAACAGTATAACCTTCATTTTAGAGATAGAGAATCTTAAAGGCAGAGAGGTTAAGAAATTTCTTCAGGGTCATGGTGGCAGGGCTGAGATCAGGAACCAAGATGGGCTTCAGAGCATTGTTCTTCACCACTGCTCTGAGCCCAGTCATCCTCGGAGCTTGCACTGGCAGCTCAAGCACACGCTGTCAGGCAGCCTGCCTTGCAGTCATGCTTACAACCCTCTCCTCTTTCCGTGCTAACTCCAATCAATCCTTCAACTCGGCTCAGGCTTCATTTTCTATTTTTTCTAGAAGTCTTCCCGATCCTGCTCCCCCAGCCTGGGTCAGGTGCATCCTTCATTGCCCACGCCGTTGTTTCTCTGTGTGAGAGCCCACACCACCACATGCCTGCTTACCTGTCTGTCTCCCCCCGCCCCCCGTCCATAAACTCTTTGAAGGCTGGGATGGTCTGACATGTTATGGTAAATAACACAGTACCTGGCAGATAGAGCGGTTACTGAATAAAAGATTTGTTCATTGGATGGATGGTCGGTGCTGAGAAGTTTCCATTTTGCAATTCTGGTTTCTGGCTTTTACAAGCAGGTTAAGAACAAAAGGGACTCTATCAGAAATCCTGGGGGAATCGTGACAAATGCTTGGCTCCAGTTCAGAAAGAAGCAGGACTCTTTATAGCTCAGCGGCTCAACAGGACATGACCCCTACTTAATTTTTCCTCGTGGTTTAGATGTGGAGAACTGTCGACTGGAAGGACCCTTGGAGATCATTTAGTCCAGGCACTGCTAACCGGTGGCCTTGAGATAAGGATTTTTTTGGACACATGATTGTTTGTTTCTATTTTTGTTAGAACACCTTTAGGCAGGACATTTCCTCTTTACTTCTCCAGTTTCAGAACCATAGCCTATCGTAATACACCCCTTCACTCATTTATAGCATCCACCTAAACTTTCAAGGCATTTGAGTATGAGAGATCTGATTTTAGTCCAACCCATATTTTGTCTTCATTTACAGCAAAACGCCTCAAGTCTATACTTGTGGTTCCCAATTCTCTGATTAACTCATTCCAATCAAGCAGCAGCCCATCCTCTACTGAGGTGTCAAGATGACCGGTGACCTCCATCTTGCTAAACTCGGTTCCCGGCTCTGACCCGAGACCCTCCTCCTTGATTTTCAAGACCACATTTGTCTCGTTTTTCTCCTACTGCCTCCTGTCCTGATTCCTCTTCATACTCTCCACCGCTAAAGATCAGACCAGCCCCAGGTGCAGACTTGGGTCTGCTTTTCTCAGTCTACGCCCTGGGTGATCTTGTGGTACAGGCTTATGGCCTTGCAGACTGTTGACATGCTGACACTTCCTTACACACATCTCCAGCCCACTTGGTTGTCCAGAGGGTCTGTCAAACTTACTTACATCAAAAAATAAACTCCTGATTTCCAGCCCCAACCTGCTCTTCTTACCGTCTTCCTCATGTCCATTCAAAGTATATCCATCCTGCCGGTTGTTCAGGCCAAAATCCATGGGATCATCCCTCATGGCTCTCTTTCTGTTTTTGCCATATATAAATCCTCGGGAATCCCTGCTCGACTCAAATCCTCCAGCATCTCTCCCGTTGTTTCAGAGTGAAAGTCAAAGAAAGTCCTCCTTGAGGTCTACAGGGCCTTGATGTTCCACCCCTACTTTTATTTCTCTGACCCCTTTTCTCCCGCTATCCCCCTTACTGACCTGCTTCCACCACGCTGGCCTCCCTGCTGTTCATTGAACACTCCAGGCATGCCCTGCCTCAAAGACTTTGCATTTGCTGTTCCCCCTGCACACCCTTCCCCGCAAACCCAGGTCTCCTCACGACTCTTCAAACAAACCTACTCAGTGAGCCTTTTGTAGATTCCCCCTATTTTAAAATGACTCCTCCACACCAGGATTCTTTGCCCCCTACTCTATCCCCTTCTGCTTTACTTTTCTCTAAAGCACTCTATCACCCCTTAACATACTGTATATTTCATTTATTTATTTTGTTTGTATGGCTTTCCTTACTAGAATGTAAGCTCAATGAAGGCAGGCATTTTTGTCTTCCTTGTTCACTGCTCTCTTCTCAGCATCAAAATAGTGCTCAGAACATAGTAGGAACTTGTTACGGGCTGAATTTTATCCCCCACCCCACTCCCACTTGTATGTTGAAGTTCTAACCCTCCACACCTCAGCATGTGACCATGTGACCTTATTTGGAATTAGGGTCATTCAGATGTAATTAGGTAAAATAAACTGGAGTAGGGTGGAATCCTAATCCAAAATGATTGGTGTCCTTATGAAAAGAATGCCATGTGAAGAGAAAGAGACAAGCATAGAAGGAAAGTGAGGTGACAAGACACAGGGAGAAGACACCATCTACAAGCCAAGGAGAGGAATCTAGAGCAGACCTTTCCTTCACAGCCCCCAGAAGGAACCTACCTTGCTAATACCTTGATTTTGGACTTCCAGCCTCCAGAACTGTGAGACAGTGGAGTTCCGTCTTTTTTTAAGCCACCCAGCTAATGGTACTTTGTAGTGGTAGCCCTAGCAATATGGTACTCAAAAATATACTCAGAAAGAAAGGACAACATCTGGATTGATAAACTAGTGAACTAACTTTTTCAATAAAAAACCTGAAGCCCAGTGAGGTTACGTAACTTGCCAGAAACACAGTGGTGAACTGGCAGAATTAAAATCCAGCTTTCCTTCCTTCCTGTCTCGCTCTCAGCCACATCTTGAGACCACTTCAGTCTGTCTGGCACACACGGAACAATTCTGTGTGAGGGGGAAGGAGATCTCTGGAGGTCTCTCATCATGTCTTGGGTCTCATCTTTCCTGCTTTCTACTTAATTCTCCCTCCATTATCACATACCCTGGATACATTGTGGCTAGACAGTTATTGATGTGTGTTTGCTAACTGTTCTGATATCCTCTCAGAAAAAAAGCCCTGTGCATGACTTTTCCATTATTCAGGAAATAACGGAAATTATAGTCATAGTCTATAGAAAAGGAGAATGATTCACTGCTGAGCCACTGAGCCACAGGGAGCAATCCAAGGCTGAGGGTAGACAATCAGCTAAGATAAGTCAGGATGATGTCACAGAGGAATATACAAGTACCTCGGTGGGCTGATCCAAAAGAACATCACAATTAAATCAGCTCACTGCTGAGCCTTCTTCACTGCATCTGCGAAGAGATGCTCTCCTCCATTCTGACAGCCACACTTAGGGAGACGCAACACAAGGAGGTGGTGGGAGGCGGCAAACCATCCAACATATTCCGTGGAGGAAGATATAATTTCAGATTGCTACAGAGTAAATGAACATCAGTCACACAGAGACCTTCTGAAAGAGGTCAAACATGTTTGTCCAAACAGGACAAGCTTGATCAAACACGACTTACTGAACAGGTCAGAGACCGGGTTTTCTTTTCAGAATGGAATTACAGCGTGGAGCATGAACGAGGAATGAGGGCCATCAGGGATGACATTCAAAATGTTTAGCAAAACATAGTGGAGGCCATCAACTGGCCTTATCAGTCAAGCTGTATCAGTACGTGCCAGTTGAACCTGGCCATTCATGACACTCTCCAGAATAGCAGAAAATCTCTTAACCCCTTTGACCCTTGGTTTAGTTTCTTCACACAGGGCGAGAGGCCACTATCTATTTCTCAGTGCTGGTACAAAGATTAAGACATGCTTGTGAAAGTGCTCGGTATATATCAGGTCCTCCATAACAACAGCAAATAATTATATGTCACTATATACCATGTCTTGGCAAATGCGAAGCTACCTAACCCTTACAACAGTTCTAAGGGTCAACTATTATTATAACCCTTTTACAGATGGAGAGACGGATGTATAGAGAGGTTAAGCACATTTCTCAAACAGCTCACACATATCAAGATTGGGCTTTGGATGGGGCAGGTTGGATCCCAGGTCCTGAACGTTCATCCTGCATCCCCCTCATCAAAGTCAGGGCCTTCCCTGTCTACTCTGTTCTCCACCGAGCCAGTGCTGCTGCAAACCCAAAGTTCCATTGACTCAATGTCTCAAAGGAAAGGGGATAGCACATCACTGGTGCCCAGTGATTGAGCCTTCTTTTCTATGTCTGCTCAGCCCCCATGTGCAGGAAGAGGGGGGAAGAAAGCAGTCAAATTAATACAAAAAGTAAGATCACGAGTTTGGGAGGCTTTTGTTTTGTTTTTATTTAGTATCAGCTGAACTACTCTAAGCATTCAGGGTGAAGAGTTATTTATCCCAGTTAATGAATCTCTTGATAATATACATGTCTTACAGCTCTGAGCTTAGTGAGCAGCTCTGTTTGAGGGCCACTTCATGGAGCAAATCCTGCATGAACAAGGAGGGGAGGGCGAGAGTGCGCATTTGCTGAGCTCCTGCCGGGCATGAGACTAGGTTCTCAGTTCTCATTATTTCCATTAATTCTTGTAACAGTTCAATCATTCAACAAGCACGGAGTGCCAGGCACCATCAGAGGTGCTGAGGTTACCAAATTAAACAATCCTGGTCCCTGCCCTTCTCAGTAAAATGAAGAAAGAAAACAGTGTAGCTATTTGGGTTCAGCCTGGGGTTATTATTATTATTTTTTTCTAATTCTATCATTCGTTATGCTCTTGTTAGCTGATTTTTTTTTTTTTACATTTTTAAAGTTTAAAGCATTGATTTACAATATTGTGCCAATTTCTGCTGTACAGCAAAGTGACCCAGGCATACCTATATATACAGTCCTTTTCTTATATTATCTTCCATCATGTTCTATCCCAAGAAACTGGATATAGTTCCCTGAGCTGCACAGGAGAACCTCATGGCCTAACCATGAAGCGCCTTTTTCAGATTTTTTAAAAAAGATTTTTAGTTTTGCATGGAGTTATTTTGATGGCTGTGGACCTGTGCTGCATGGTGGCAGCTGTGTTTACAGTCCCCTCATCAAGGACACTTTCCTGACAGGGCAGCTGTGTTCTGGACTGTGACGCCACTGCTGCTCCTCCCTGCCCCCTCCTGACCTCTCCACAGAGCAGGTGGTCACCTGGCGACACGAGGGAGATTCTGTCCCGCAGGAGTTTACGTTTGCAAGTAGAGACAGAGTCAGATATTTGGTTGGAGAAAGAGAAACAGAGGAGAGGATCAAACATGAATCCAAAGTAGAGGAGGGACGAGGCCAGCGAGGACCAGGGCAAGAAGAAGTCCTAAGTAAGCAGAAGTCACGAGGAACCAGAAGCTGGGAGCGCAGAAAACAGAGTTGCCTGAGGAAGTTGGTTGGCAGCAGGAAGAGGATGCATCGAAGCCGCGTATACCCTGACACGTGTACCACGATGTCTTTAACCATCTGCCTCATGTTAGATCATTTACACTTTTCTGTATGACAAGGAATCCTATGATAAATGTCTTTTACATCAATACCTGTGGAATTTTTGATTACTTCCTTTAACATGTTCTTGGATCAAAGGATATACACATTTGAAAGCTCTTGAGACAGAGGAATCATTTTGTGTGTATGTGTGGAAAGAGAGTACATGTGCTGATTTTCCACTCTCTCTAGTAGTACATGAGATGGCCTATGTCAGCCTATTGTACCAACACTGACACTTGATCAGTTAACCACTTTAATTTTTCTCTCTCAATTCCTTGCATTCTTTTTATGTGGTATGGGGGATTTCTATTTCTTTTTATTTTGTGAATTGAGCTTGTTCATATCTTTTGTCCATTTTGTCTATGGGGACATTCATATTTTTCTTACTGATGTATAAGAATTCTTTGTATAATAGGACCAACACGCACTGCCATATTTTGCAAATACTTCCTTATGCTTTGTTCTTTGCCTTTTAACCTTTTTGAGGGACAGAAGTTTTATATTTTTCAAATATAAAAATGTCGATTGTCAAATGTATTGATCTTCTTTTTCTTCTTGAGAAAATACTTGGCTCTGTTTTTTTTTTCTCCTAGTTTCAGAAAATGTTGTTGTTTTACATGTAACTCTTTTTGCTCACTTAGAATTTGTTTTGCTGCACCTGAATCTTTATGAAGGAAAATTTTGAACAAAATTAAAAAACAGAATGGTGTGATCCTGTTTCAGAAAAGTCTCAGCTGTGTTAGTGCTTATTCTCCAGGAGAGTCAACCACTAGCAACTTCCAAAAGCCAGTGCAATTAATGGGCACACACACAGCCATTTAAGTACACAATGAGGGAAAGCATATGATGCAGGGCGGTGTTGTCACCATTTGCGTGCTCTGTACAGAACCTACCCTGACTAAATAGAAATCACAGTTCTCAAACAACTCCACCTACTTCAACTCTTAACAAAGGGTCAGTGACCCTCAGTTCTTAAGCTGGATCTGTACTGACTTCCAATGAGATCCTGAAACACACTGTGCTTCCTGGGCCCCAACATCCACTTCCCAATTGCTCGTCTTTCAAAACTAATTAGATTTCTTAAAAGGAGAACACGTTGTTACTTGAGAGAAAATTTTCTTCTCTTTTTCAGTTTGTACTTATTTAATACCCAGGGTAACTTCAAAGTATATTTTTAGGATATCTTTTTCATTGTGTGCTGACCGGATGGAAGCTGATTTGTGAAGCAATTGGCTATTCTAAATGCAATTGCAAGTGTAGGTAATAGAACAGCAAGTTCCACAGGAAAGTAAGAGATAGGCACACACTCTAAAAAGTGACTCTAGATTCTCCGTGGCAATAATGGGAAACTTTAGGAACTGGGTAAACTCTACTAATTCCATATCCAATTCTCAGAAAGTGATGCTGTATTAGTTTGCTTGGGCTGCTGTAACGAAATACCACAAGCTGGGTGACTTAAACAGCAGACATTTATAGTCTCAGAGTTTTGGGGTTTAGAAGTCCAGATGAAGATGTGTTGGCAGGGTTGGTTCCAGCTGAGGGCTATGAGAGAAAATCAGTTCCATGATTCCTGCTCAGCTTCTGCTGAGTTGCTGGCAACCTTTGGCATTCCTTGATTTGCAGAAGCATCACCTCCATCTCTGCCTTCATCTTCACAGAATATTCTCCCTCTGTGCGTGTCTGTCTCTTTTTATAAGAGGATGCCACTCACATTGAAGTAGGGCCCACTCCAATGACCACACAGTAACTCGGTTATATCTGAAAAGACCCCATGTTCAAATAAAGTCACAATCTGAGGTACTGGAGCTTAAGACTTCAACATAGGAATCGGGGGCGGGTGGGGGGGAAGGGCACAATTTAACCCATAACAGGCAGGTGATACAATATTTATTATACCAATTACTCTGATGTATTGGATAGAATAGAGGCATCTTGGCAAAAAGACTGAGTTTTAGTCCTAACTCTTATTAGACTTGGAATATTGTGAAATTTCCCTGAACCTGTTTTCTTCAACTGTCTAAAAGAGCTAGGCTATGGTAAGGGTTTATTCATTAGTTCAATGAACAATGTCTCACTAAGGGGTCAGCTGTATGTAAAATGCCAAGGATATAGTACACATTCAACATGTGCTATTTCTCTCTCTCCCTATATGTGTTTAAATAATTGGAATCATCTGAGAGATAATAGTGCTAACCTATGTATTAGTAAATAAAATGAAAATACAATGGAAGTATTTTTGTTAAATGGATTTTTATTAATAGGATATATTTCTATGTTTATGATATAGCCATTTAAATGGGATAGGCGTTTGGGCTATTTCAGATTTGGGACCATATTTTGCTTATGTAGAGAGATGGTAGAAACTCCTGGTATTCTTTATCATTTAACGATGTTCCCAGCTTTCAAAGATTAAAAAAAAAAATAGCCTGGATATGCAATATGATTATAAATGGAATAGACTCAATGGATCAATCCATGTTTTTTTTCTTAACACAGATGAACCAACAATAATTTGTTCATGTAAATTTATGTTTACTCTTTGAAATATGTGGTTTCACCAATTAAGAAACAAATCATGAATCGATACTTCAGGAGGATTTGTAGTATTTCACTATTCACTAAATTTGATATTTTATTAGCTGGATCATGTTTCCTATAACAGTACACTAAAGAGAAATATCTTTTTAGTCTGGGAAAAAATGCAGGGCGAAAACCTCTTATTTAGAAGACTCTCAGAATCTCCTTTTCCCAAACATTTGCCTTTCCTGGGAGCAGGGAACCTTGCACTCCCTGATAAGGTGCTTCTTAGAAGACTCTGTAAGGCAGTGGATTTTAAACTTTAAAAAATTATTATTAATTTTCACAGTGGAGTATTCTTTTACAAGGAAATCATTGCATACAAGTTTCCATATTTATGGTTAGTGCAGAGCAGGGGCTCTGGAGACCTTTCTTAAAAATTTTTTTTTAAAGTATAGTTGATTTACAATGTTGTACCAATTTCTGCTATACAGCAAAGTGACCCAGTCATATATACATATATGATTGGATATGGTTCACTGTGCTATACTGTAGGACTTCATTGCTTATCCTTTCTAACTGTAATAGTTTGCATCTACTAACCCCAAACTCCCAGTCCATCCTCCTCCTTCCCCCTCCCCTTTGTCAACCACAAGTCTGTTCTCTATGTCCATGAGTCTATTTCTGTTCTATAGATAGGTTCATTTGTGCTCTATTTTGGATTCCACCTATAAGTGATCAAACGTGGAGACTGTTTCTTATTTTGTTTTTTTCTGTGACTTGGGGTCATGGCCAAGGGATGTCTGTAGATCCCCACTGCTCACGGGAACACAGTTTGAAAACCACTGTGTTGAAACTTGATCTATAAAGGTATGAAGGCATCTTGCCAAGCAGGTCTTCTATCATAAAGTAAGAATCACGGGGGGTGAAATCAAGGAAGGGAAGGGAACAATATTTGTACACATGTTCTGCGCTTCACCTGGAAATTTTGGCAGACAACAATTTCTGATGATCGCATACCAGTTTCTTTTCCATTAGGCAGCGGAGGTTTAGTTTTAGAAACTGAGGTTAGGACACATATATCAGATTCTCCAGGGAGTACTCACTGATTCTACAAATTGTGTTGTGAAGTACCTGCTTTTACTTCCATAGTCACTTGCTGTTGCACTGCAATCCGAATTGTGTTAACAGTCTATGGCCATACCATCCCCAAAACACTCGATCTTGTCTGTATTGTATTAACAGTTTTGTTTACTAGTTGGATCCTCCAGTAAGCAAACTCACTGGGGGTAGGGGCCATGTGTTTTTCATTTTTATATCCCCAGTGCCTCGTCCTGTAGCTGGATAATAATAAAAACAATCATTAACTGATTAATAATAACTAACAATTCATAGTGATTAATAATAGCTTTTCATCGTTTTAAAAGCAACAGGTGTTTTGAGGACCATGTCAGACATTGTCCTGCCTAGTCCATGTGGTATCTTATTTAATCCTCACTTAATCCAATAAAATACATCTTATTATCAGCATCTCATTTCATGGGAATTTCAGAGAAAACTATGGCATGGAGAGGTGGAGTAACTTGCTCTGAGGTCATACAGCTCAGTGGGGAAGCTGAAGTTCAAACTTGGGAAGCCTATTCTTCCTAATCTATTATGTAACATCATTCAATAATATTTTTTGAATACGCTTCATGTGCCAGACCCTGTTCTAGGCATTAAGGAAGATGGTGATCAAAGCCAAGTCTTTATTTTTGTGGAGTTTATATAGTGACGTGCTTTTTAGATATATGCCCAGCAAAGACTTTGTTAAATGAGTGAATTAAAAATGATGTTTCTAAGTTGGAGAGTGACGTGTAAATCAATGAAGTTAGAACACACCCTTGCACTATGTAGAGAAATAAACTCAAAATGGCTTAAGGATTTAAATATGAAATATGACACCGTAAAACTCCTAGGAGAGAATGTAGGCAAAACATTCTCTGACGTAAAATGTATCCATGTTTTCTTAGGTCAGTCTCCCAAGGCAATATAAATAAAGCAAAAATAAACAAATGGGACCTAATCAAACTTACAAACTTTTGTATAGTGAAGAAATCATTAACAGAATGAAAAGATAATCTACAATGGCTTAATTTCCCAAATATGCAAATATCTCATAAAACTCAGTGACAACAAAACAAATGACCCAATCAAAAACTGAGCAGAATTTAAAAAGAATGACATAATGCCATTTGCAGCAACATGGATGGAACTAGACTCTCATACTGAGTGAAATAAGTCAGAAAGAGAAAGACAAATACCATATATCACTTTTATCTGGAATCTAATATACAGCACAAGTGAATGTTTCCACAGAAAAGAAAATCATAAACTTGGAGAATAGACTTGTGGCTGCCTGGGGGGAGAGGGAGGGAGTGGGAGGGATCGGGAGCTTGGGGTTCATGGATTCAAACTATTGCTCTTGGAATGGATTTACAATGAGATCCTGCTATGCAGCACTGAGAACTATGTCTAGATACTTACATCACAGCATGACAATGGGAGGAAAAAGTATGTATACATGTATGTGTAACTTGGTCCCCATGCTGTACAGTAGAAAAAAAATAAATTTTAGATGGAAAAAAAATACTGAGCAGAAGACCTAATTAGACATTTCTCCAAAGAAGACACACAGATAGCCAACAGGCACATGAAAGGATGCTCAACATCATTAATTATTAGAGAAATGCAATCAAAACTATAATGAGGTGACACCTTACATCGGTAAGAATGGCCATCATTAAAAAGTCTACATATAATAAATGCTGGAGAGAAAAGGAAACCTTCCTATATTGTTGGTAGGAATGTAAATTGGTGCAGCCACTACAGAAAACAGTATGAAAGTTCCTCAAAAAGCAAAAAATAGAATTGACACATGATCCAGCAATCCCACTCCTGGGCATACATCTGTACAAAACTATAATCCAAAAAATGCATGCACCCCTCTGTTCACAGCAGCACTATTTACAACAGCCAAGATATAGAAACAACCTAAATGTCCACTGACAGATGAATGGATAAGAAGATGTGGTGCATATATACAATGGAATACTACTCAGCCATAAGAAAGAATTAAGTAATGCTCTCCACAGCAACATGGATGGACCTAGAGATTATCAAACTAAGTAGGTCAGAAAGAGAAAGAGAAATACTGTATGATATCATTTATATGCGGAATCTAAAATATGACACAAATGAACTTATCTATGAAACAGAAACAGACTCACAGGCAGAGAGAACAGATGTGTGGTTGCCAAGGTGGAGGGGGGTCAGGGAGGAAGGGATTGGGAATTAGCAGATGCAAGCTATTATATATAGAATGTATAAACAAGTTCCTACTGTATAGCATAGGGAACTGTATTCAATATCCTGTGATAAACCATAATGTAAAAGAATATGAGGGGATTTCCACGTAGTGCAGTGGGTTAATGATTCAGTGTTGTCACTGCAGCGGCTTGGGTCACTGCTGTGGTGTGGGTTCAATTCCTGGTCAGGGAACTTCCATATCCTGCAGGTGTGGCTCTGAGGAAAAGAATATGGATGTATGCATGTACCGATCACTTTGCTGGATAGCAGAAATTAACACAACATTGTAAATCAACTATACTTCAATGAAATAAATTTTTAAAAAGATGATATTTCTATATTTACTATTATTTCATAGATGGGGTACCTAAATCTCAGGGAGCCAAGGAACTCTTTTAAGGCTGAAAAGTTGATCTGTAGTAGAGCCTGTAATTAATTAATTCTGTAATCTCTGATCCCTTGCCTTTAAGTCAGCCTATCTAAACTAGTCAAAGGAATCCACATTTCCTGGATAGGTTCTATTTTTGGAAGATTCTCAGAGATAGGGATAGAGATTTAAAACCATCTGGAATTGATTAAGAAGATGTGGTACATGTATACAATGGAATACTACTCAGCCACAAAAAAGAATGAAATAATGCCATTTGCAGCAACATGGATGCAACTGAGGATTCGCATGCTATGTTGAAGTAAGTCAGAAAGAGAAAGACAAATGCCATATGATATCACTTATATGTGGAATCAAAAAATGGCATAAATGAACCTATCTACAAAACTGAAACAGACTCATATAGACATACAGGAGAGACTTGTGGTTTCCATGGGGCGGGGGTGCAGGGAAGGAGAGGGAATGACTGGAGCTTGGGGTTAGCAGATGCAAACAATTACACTTAGAATGGATAAGCAACGAGGTCCTACTGTACAGCACACAGAACTATATCCAATCTCTTGGGGTAGATCATGATGGAAGATAACACAAGAAAAGGAAAGTATATTTATGTATGACTGTGTCTCTTGGCTGTATAGTAGAAGTTGGCACAACATCAGAAATCAACTATATACGTTAATAAAAAAAATCTATAAAAAAGCATCTGCTTTGCCTCTAACTAAACTTTTGCTTATACTAAGTCTGTTTCTTCCTATTTGATGCTCTGGGGTCTGTGAGTTTCTTACACCTTTTAACATGTACACTAGCCTGGTCCATGTGCTGGAGAGATGAATCAAAGTCGTGGTATGATGTATACTGGGGAATACAGTGAGATATATCATGCCTCTGTCCACCTACTCTGTTTTAGCTTCTCTATGAGTTTCACATCTCGGGGGACAGAAGAATAAAACCACACTGTTCGCTCTGATTGTTTGAAGAAGGCACTTTCAGATGTATTTCAAAGGCTGGGTTTCTAGATCTGGATAAAACTCTGCCAGCTCTTGGGGCTGTTGTTTGATGAGTATGGAGATGTACCTACTGCAAAAAGCCACAGGTATTACTAAGCACACAGAACACTTAAGTCCTGGTCCACTTACCTCATCATCTGCTTGCAGCCAGAAACAGCTGACTTGCAAAGAACTCTCCTTAGGAGTGTATCGTCAAACCATAATCTCCATTCACACCTTACACCTGAAAGTCTACTGCTTTGCTAAGTGTTAAGACAATGACAGTCCACAAGAGTTAGCAATTTCACCTGCTGGCAGAAACTGTCAATGGCAGCAAGTTAATACAATTTCAGTTTTCAAACAAGATTCAGTACATACATATATGGACTTGGCTATTCCAAGGAGACAAAAAAAGAAAAAAAATTACTAGGGCTTGTTAAAATTATTTCTTCCTTTCCCCTGCCATCCATTCTTCTCTCTCTTTCCTTTTTAAATTCCTCTTCCCTCTCCTTCCTTCTTTTTTGTTGTCTTCTCTGCTTTCCTGCTATTTCTCAACAAACATTTAGGGAGAATTTACCACATGTCAGAGTTTACACCATATGCCATCATGAGCCCCAATACTGAGCTAATTTAGTTCCTGACTTCAATAAAGTCTAAATAGAATTGCAAAGTTACCTGATGGGGAAGGCCTGTAATGCTCTTTCTATGACAGTAGCTTGAAGGAATGATCTCAGATCTCTTGAATTTATCTAGGAGTTTTCCTCTGCTTTTGCCATAGTTTCTCCACCAGGATTCATCTTACTAGTCACATTATAATGTTATGCTATTCCTTCAAGTAGCTCAGTGTATTTTTCTATAGACTCTGTCAATTATTGCTTTATTCTAGTGAGGTTTTAAGGCAAATGCTTGATATGTAGGCGTCTTTTAATTATATAAGGAACATCACCTAACTCCCATTGTGCATGCTTACCCTCCAACTCCAAGAGCAGAGAATGTGGGGGGCGTTAAAAGGGTTATTAGATGGCCCACTACTGTGATCTGTTTGGCCTGCTTTTGTATGCTTTGGTCAAGTCTATTTAATGAATATGTTTGCCAAGGAAATTAATTTGAGGAAATTGATTGTTAATGAAAAGTGTTTTCATCTATAAAAATGGTAACTATAAGGATTCACTTAAAAGGATCTTTTTGACATTGAGTATAAAACTTTCCTTTCCCTGAGCTTGAAGCTCTAGATTTTTATAAATTCCACAGTCTGAAATTTCTATGCCTTTCGGAATGGATCTTAAAGGAAACAACACCTGCGGAGTAAAACTATTTTCCTCCTATAACCTCAAGCAAACGCGAGGGCTCTCTGCTCTTGCAATTTTTCATTACATTAAGATCTCAGGAAGGAAACAACGATTCAGTTGGTCCTTTCCTTTTACATACTGAGAACTGCTCTGCAATTGCTTGGGGCTGGTGTATCTACCCTCCAGTGGCATCTTTGCTTGAGAACTGTATTTTTCATTATTTAGAGTCTTCTGTAATTTTATTTGGTGATGTTAATATTTAATAATATCATACCCCAAGAGCTATCTTTGTGCAACTTTAAAATACACAATCTTGTCCTTTTTAATAACTTTAACCTTTTATTCCCCTCACACTCTGAATATAATGGAATCTATATGCTTTTTTAGTGAGAGTTTTTTGATCCCTGGTTCACAGCTGCCACTCATGGCAGGCTTTCCTTTGACGATATAAATCCCTGCCCCCTGTACATTGATTCTATTTACTTCATTAAGTGTAGCAATGTCACTATGTAAGAAAAGGAATTAAATTGATACAACTCTCTCTTGAGAGAGTCACCTGAATGCTGTTGCATGCATATTTAAGCTACGATTTACTTGTGGACATTTTTTGGTAAAAATAGAGTGTTAGAAATTCCTGGCAAAACCTGGCAGTGCTTATTATGCATAATAGTAGATTCCCTGAGAGTTCCTTCAAGTGGAGGAGGCGCTTCAATGCCAAAAGATCTCCTGGCATAGGAAGGGAGGCTTTCTAGTTTGATGATTATAAAAAAATTTAGTCGATAAACCCAATTTTTCTTAGAGGTTTAGTTTCCAATGATTTTTGCTCTGCAATTCACACAGAAATGCAAAAACTGTATTTCTTACTTGATGATAGTAGGTATGCTATAAATGCAGAGTGAATTTGTAGAAACCATTTTTTGGGTAACTGACAAAATGGTTGCTGATCATTCGTCACTGCTCCCAACTACCAATCAATATTTGAAGGAAAAAAAAAAAACCCTCCCACCTATCTTTGACAATGGAGGGAAAGTAGGGCTTTGTTTCTGTATCAAGAAGAAGTAGAACCTGATAGAGTTATCACTTAGTTCCCTAAATAATATCAATTTCCCATTTTTCATCTTCCCTATATTTTTTCAGGGCCATTTATTTTCTCCTAATGGTTTCTTTCTCCTTGGCATTTTTTTTTTTTTGTTGTTCTTAATATCTTTAGGGGACACCAAAGGAGTCATTTATTTCTGCATTCATTAAAAACAAGTTTATGCTGGAGTTCCTGTTGTGGCGCAGAGGTTAATGAATCCGACTAGGAACCATGAGGTTGTGGGTTCGATCCCTGGCCTCGCTCAGTGGGTTAAGGATCTGGCATTGCTGTGATGTAGGTGAAGGTCGCAGATGCGGCTTGGACCCTGCGTTGCTGTGGCTGTGGCGTAGGCCGGCGACTACAGCTTCAATTAGATCCCTAGCCTGGGAACCTCCATATGCCGTGAGTTTGGCCCTAGAAAAGATGAAAAAAGACAAAAAAAAAAAAAAATTAAAAATAAGTTTATGCTTTGCCTTCTTGTTCAATTCCCACTTGGGCTGCAAGTAAGCAGTACACATGAAAGCAAGTGGAGAGTCAGGTGTGGTGGGCCCCAGACTTAGACGCTGCCACTTATGCCGAGATGCTCCCTAATTCTTCTCTCAGGACCGGAGACAGGGAGGCAGCAGTGCTCTAATGAAAGCAGGGAGCCACCACTGCAGTGCTGAGACTACGTGTAGCCCTCAACTTCACGGAAAGGCCTGCAACACAATTTCAAGATTAAAGGCACCAATACTCCCTTCCATGTTGCTATTTCTCACATATTACCTGCCAGTGCCTAAAAGAAGAGTCATTTCCCCCCACTGTCATTTATTTCTCAATAAGGTAGATAATACAGGTTTTAAGAATATATTTTTTTTCCTCATGGGGTTCCATTTCTCTTTCCTGCTCTATTCTCTTCTATACAAAAATGCTGTATATACTTTTGGACATACTAACTTCAAGTGTTTTTTATATACTTGACTTTAGGAAACCCAAGCGGCTTCTCCCAGGCTACTCTCCATCCCTCCTTGCCATTTTGTTCCCTGTAGGAACAAAATGCACCCCCAACCCAAAGACATATTGCTTTAGGGACACAAATGTGGAATCGGTATAGGCAGTTTTATTCTGAGATCATATAATCCCTCTGCAAAATCCCAGATTGTCGAATGGTATCAGAAGAAAATTTCCTTCAGTAATAGGGTTTTTAGGACTCTTGGAAAGGAATTCAGGATTAAGGCTGGTTCTTTTTGTTTCTTAATTCACTAGAAAGCCTCCATCACACAGGGAAATTATTCCCCATTGCCAAGTGAAACAGTATTTTGAAACTGATGATCAAATAATAGTATAGACTAATTTCCATAGTTCAATGAGTAGGAAGGCAAAGTACATTATTTGCTAATGCAAATGCTGAGCCTGTTCCAAAAAATTTAATATTCAAAGTCCTGATGGGATAAGAAGACAAAAAAGTGATTGCTTAACAATCTTCCAAGCCTAAGTGACCCATAACACGTAAAATATGGTTCCATTGTGTAACTGACACATTCTTTGTTAAGGATAATGAACTACAGCAGAATGGCATAATGTAGAACTTCCCACATGAACTTTCTGCATAAGAACAGAAAGAGGACATTTCTTAAACTGTTCTTTCTTGCCCTATAGAGGACTTCATGGCTTTTATTGTTAATAGTGATAATATAAAGCTAATTGGTTTATAATGAAGCAGCAGAAAATACTGATGATGCATATAAAAGGGTATATAAAGGAAAAAGTCAAAATCTATATTCAGGCTACATAAAAATGATGCTTCATATGTAACTTAATCCTGATATTTTATTCATAAATGCCAAATTTGTTCACTACAGTGAATATTCCTTAGGTGTCTCATCAAATTCCACTTCCCTGCTGGTGACTCTCAAATTTTTATACCCAGTTCTGACTTCTCTTGTAAGCACTAGAATAAAATATCCAATGGCCCACTTGACATCTATGCTAGTAAAGCTAACAGACATCTTAAATTCAGTCTGCCCTGGACTATACCCCTGATTTTTCCCTCTGCCCCCTTTGCCTTTCTTTATTATTGGCACTGCAATTTACTCAATTGCTTAAGTTTACAAACTAGGAATCAGCCCTGCTTTCTTTCTTTCTCTTAATAATCTCTTTAAAATGTAACTTAAATCTGAGTATATTTCATTTCAGTAGCTCACTGGACACCATTTCATCCAGGCTACCATAATCTCTCAAATAAATTAGTCCTCTTTCTTCTACTCTTGTTCCTCTAGTGTCAATTTTCATACAGGCAACCAATGATCTTTTAAAAGTGTAAATCAAATCATGTTACTTCTTTAAGTTCCCTCAATGGCTTTCCTTACCCTTACTTACAGTAAAACTAAAACTCCTTACCCTAATCCACAAGCATTATCTAATCCATGTTTCTTTGTTAGACCTCATCTCCTACCACTCTATCCCTTACTTACTTGAAAGCTTTCCTATATTTCTTTGAAAAATATAATTCCATTCTTGCCTCAAGGTATTCAAACTTGCCATTGCTCCTCTTTGGATTTGCTGCTCCTCAAATCTTGGGATTGTTTGCTCTTATTTCAATGACTGTACCCTCCTCAGAGACGGTTTCCCTTGACTACCCCTACACAGCCACTTCCCACCCTCCAGGCTCCAAAACTCTCTCTAACACTTCTCTGCCTTCTTGTGCTTTGATTTGTAGTATGCATCTCAACCTAAATCTATATTAAATATTTATTTTTTTTCATTTTATTTCTTCCCCCCAAATATAAGCTCCGTGAGGTCAGGACTATTGACTTCACTGCTGTATCCCTAATGAATAGAACTGTGTCTAACATATAATGGACACTCAATAAATATTTGTTGAATAAACTAATGATTGAATAACTTCTCTTCTTAGGAACTATCCATGACTTTCCATTTTCTAAAGAACTAAAGGTTCAACTTCTCAGAGTTCCTGTCATGGCTCAGTGGTTAACAAATCTGACTAGGAACCATGAAGTTGTGGGTTCAATCTCTGGCCTTTCTCAGTGGGTTAAAGATCTGGCATTTATGTAAGCTGTGGTGTAGGTCGCAGATGCAGCTTGGATCCTGCATTGCTGGGGCTGTGGTGTAGGCTGGCGGCTATAGCTCCAATTAGACACCTAGCCTAGGAACCTCCATATGCCACAGGTGCGGCCCTAGAAAAGATCAAAAAAAAAAAAAAAAGTTCAACTTCTTAGTCTTCCATAGTCCATGCCTTCTTTAGCCAACTTTCAATAATGAAAAGAACAAGTAGGCAAAATCAATAAGAAAATAAGAAGACTTTATCAATGCTACAAACTAACTAAATATATGTTCTATAGAACATTTCACCCAAAAGTAGCAGAATAAAAATTCTTCCCAAGTACATATGGAACATCTATCCAGGATAGATTATATATTAGGTCATAAAACAAGCCTTATTAAATTTAAAAGGATTTAAAGCACTCAAATTATAATCTCTGACCATATGGAATAAAATCAGAAATCAATAATAAGAATTTTTAGAAAATTTGAAAATATTAAATATATTTTAATATTAAATAGTATTAATATTAAATATATTAGCTATATTAAATAGTATGCTTTGAAATAACCAATGGTTCAAAGAATTAAATCACAAGGGAAATTAGGTAATATTTTGAGATAATAAAAACAAAGTTCTATCATACTGAAGATTATGGGATATAGCTAGAACAGTTCTTAGAGGGAAATTCATAGCTATAAATGCCTATATCAAAAAGAAAGGCATCATATTAATAACCTAAACTAACCTGAATATACTAAGAAAAGAAAAGCAAACTTAAGCCAAAGCAAGAAGAAGAATGGAAATAATAAGTATTAGAGTAGAAATAAGTAAGATAGAGAATGGTAAAACAGTATAGAAAATTTAAAAAATCAAAAGTTCATTCTTTGAAAAGATCAGGAAAATTGATAAATATTTATGTAGACTGACCAAAAAAAAAAAAAAAAAAAAGAGAGAGAGAGAGAGAAAGAAGATAAATGACCAAGTTAAGAATGAAGGAGGGAATATTAATCTAACAGAAATAGAAACTATCAGGAGCAAATTCTATAAAAGATTATAGACCAGCAGATTAGAAAACCTAAATGAAATAGACAAATTCTTAAAAACGCACACTTTTTTTTTTGGTCTCTTTTAGGGCCACATCCACGGCATACGAAAGTTCCCAGGTTAGGAGTCCAGTTGCTGCTGAGCTGCCAGCCTCTGTCACAGCCACAGCAACATGGGATCTGTGACCTATACCGCAGCTCATGGGAACAACAGATCCTTAACCCACTGAGCAAGGCCACAATCTAACCTGCATCCTCATGGGTACTAGTCAGGTTCATTACCTACTACGCCACAATGGGAACTTCCCAGTTGATTTTTGAAAAGGGTGTCAAGACATTCTAATGGAGAGGAAAAGAGGTTCCTCAACAAATGGTTCTGGGACAACTGGATATCCACATTCAAAAGCACAGAGTTGGACTCCTACCTCACATGGTATACAAACATTAATTCAAAATGGGGGGTTCTCTGGTGGTCTAGTGGTTAGGACTCAGTGCTTTCACTGCCGTGGCCAGGGTTCAATTCCTGGTATGGGAACTGAGATTCCACACCAAGCTACTGCATGCCATAGCCAAAAACAAAACAAACAAACAAAAACAACAACAAAAATCCTGAACAACAACAAACAAACAAATAAACAAACAAACCCCCACAGGGATAAATCCTCATGACATTGAATTAGGCAATTGGTTCTTGGATATGACAAAAGCACAAGTGACAAAAGAAAAAAATAAATTAGATTTCATCAAAATTAAAAACTTATGTGCTTCAAAGGACATTGTCAATAAAGTGAAAAGGTAACCCACAAAAAGGAGAAAATATTTTCAAATCATATATCTGATAAGAGACTTCTACTCAGAATACATAACTCAATAAAAAATAACCCAATTAAAAAATGAGCAGAGGATCTGAATAGACATTTCTTAAATGAAGATCTACAAATGACTAATAAATATATGAAAAGATGCTTAACCTCATTAGTCATTAGGGATTTGATTTGCAAATCAAAAATACAATGAACTAGCACTTCACACCTACTAAGATGACTAAAATAAAAAGGAAAATAACAAGCATTGATAAAGATGTGGGGAAATTTTAAGCCTCGTACATTACTGGTGGGATGGTAAAATGGTATAAACTCTTTGGAAAATAGTTTGACTGTTTCTCAAAAAATTAAATTTGGATGGATTTACCATATGGCCCAGCAATTCCATTCCTAGGTATGTACCCAAGAGAACTGAAAAAATGTCTATACAAAAATTTTTACGTAAAGATTTCTAGTAGCATTATTCATAATAGTCAAAAATGGAGACAATCCAAATATTCATAAATCGAGGAGTAGATAAATAAAGGTGCATGCATGCAATGGAATAAAAATTTGTCAATAAAAAGGAATGACATACTTATACATGCTTGAACTTGGATGAACCTTGAAAACATTATGCTAAATGAAAGAAACCTATAAAAAAGATCACATGTTGTATGATTCCATTCTTAAGAAATTTCCAGTATATGAGATGAAGAACGAAAGCAACTGGGAATGACTGTCAATGGATATGAGGTTCCTTTTGGGGATGGCAAAAATGTCCTAAAATTAGATCGTGGTGATGGTTGCATAATTCTGTGAATACTCTAAAAACCACGAAATTGTATCCTTTAGAAGGGTGAACTTAATGCTATGTGAACTACATCTTAATAAAGATATTATAAAAAGGATGTGATGTAAATTCGGTCACTCACATGATATCATCATCGTATAGAGTTTTTTGCTGTTTTTTTTTTTAAACTAGTGGGATAATTCAGATAATTACCATGCTGGCATCTCTAGGAGAAAATGATGGTGAGAGCAGATGACATTTGAGGCATGGCTTTCAAGGCACCAGGAACAACAGCCCGAGGATAATCAGAGTTGTTAGGGTAGTCTCCTACCCTGGGAAGTGAAATCAACCTGATTCTGTCCATCATGGACACTGCTGACTTGAGTTGCTGATGAATGTTCTGCAAAGTTTAACATCCCCTCCTATACTTCATAGAGGCCAATCAATAATATTTTTCAAGCTATTTTGAACATAGCTAAAGTAGAACTTTAAAATTGGAGGAACTTGAGGGCCTCTGGTCACTGACCAAAGAGGAAAAATCATTTTTTATAACCTGAACATTTACTTAGTATTAAAAGAAAATGACTTTTTTAGATGAGAATGATGGAGAGGCAAAATAAGCAAATTTGAGGTTCTGTGTAACAAAGCAGCAACTTAATATAGACTCCTTTCTCCTGTTTTCTACTGGGATTCTATTTTGGGATAATATATCTTCATCCAACAGTGTCTGTATACTTCTCAGATAGGTTAACTTTTAAAAATCTTAGATAGAATACCCCTTATTACTGTTTTAAAATTGTACTGATATCCTGTTACAACGGTTGTACATGGTTTTTGCCTCTGGGGAAAAAGAGCCCCTACGCTCATCTTGGGACGTTGTCAAATATCTCCTCGCCACCTTTGTGTGCGATAGGAAGGAACAGTGGCTTTCTCAGTGCTGCTCTTCATCACCGCATTTGCTCCCTCAAGCTTAACCTCTCAGCACTCTAAACTAAAATATTGTTTCTTTAAGGAAAACATAAGGAGGCACTTTTTCCAAAAAGAAATTGGTGCTCCAGATTATACTTTCATAAAGCCTCCTGTTGATTATTGGGAAGGGACATACCTTGTGCACCTGATCTTAACAAGCTCTAAATCTAGATTGTGTGGTTCAGAGGCTGCCTGAGAGAGCTCAGTCCAATACTGGAGCAAATTCACTAACTTAATCCTTCTGGCCACAACCCTCTCCCACCTCTCTGTGCATTCTCCCCATTGTCCTGTCCTTTTCTACAGCCTCCAGTCCCCAGTAGGGGACCACAGGGAATTGCAGATAAGCACAGTGCACTGTTCCTGTTTTGTGTGCAACTTCCCTTTGCATTTTCCCTACTCTGGTAAGCAGCGCTCATCAATCAGTCCTGCAGCTCTGCCACTGAGAATTCCTCCTGAGGAGCCAAGCTTTCTTTAGTCATAGCCACTTGTACAAGAAGAGATGTTTTCTCCCAAGAGTTGTTTGATATGCAGTACAGTCATTCTTTCTGTTCTGAAAAGCTTACCCTGAATAGGATGGTATAATTCCAGGATGCTCAGAACCATAATACCTTGAGTTTTGTCTTTCCAAAACAAATTTTATGTTTCTGAAAGGGACCAAGGTGGATGAGCGGCAAGCAGTAGAGACTACAGGCTTATCTGTGTGGAATTGTTGTTCTAGAAAAGAGTCACATAATCTTCCCTGTGCTGTACCTACTAAATCTTCCAAAGGGTTAGGAAAACAATATTTCATCTGTTTTTGACTTTCTGATAAGACCAAACAGCATATCAAATGGAACTAATCTTACAGTTTCTTTAGAGAAGCATTTTCCAAATTAGTGGTTACTGAATATTTTTTCCTGTGTGATGTTAATATGTTTTCCTGAAGACTAGAAAGGTTTCCATGGTCAAACACATTTTTAAAATTTGAGTCAAATAAAAATAAATTGACTTCCTTCCTGCTAGCGCTGTGAAGAATTTTTAATAAGGCTAATGTGTTCTTTTTTAACTTCTCAGATGCAGGAGTGCTGGAGGTCTTCACTCTGGAATGAATACTTACATCACAAGAAGCTCGTGTTCTGTGAAAGAGTTTGTAAACTCTGTTGTAATAAGGGCTTAGACTCATACCCTTTAATCTAATGTAATAGTGAAGGGGGAAGAGTTTGGACAAATAAGAGTAGATTCTAGTTGTAGGCGCTCCACTTCATTCATAAAGTAAGGACGATAATACTTGCTACAAATAACATTGTAAAAATTAAATGGAATAGTATATGTATACTAGTTGATAAAATCCTAGGCACTTAGTAAACCTTCAGTAAATGTTAGCTATTATTATACATAGAAAAAAAGTAGTCACTTTTTTCCAACAAGAAGCAGGTCTTTCTTTAATCGACAGTAATAATTTAATAGAAGTCCATCATCCTGCATGATCCAAGTAGGATGGAATTATATTCAATATTCAGTGCATTTGTAGTGGTTAGCACACTTTGTGGCATTTTATTCATTGATGGATAGGAGGAAAAAAACATCTACTGAGAGTTTATTTAGTATTCACATCAGTCTTACGGGAAAAATTATCCAGCCCCACTTCACTGGTGAGTCAGCTTAAGCAAGATGCCCAAGTTCATACAAAGCATATTAAGTGGCAGAGAGGTAGGATTCAAACTCAGGTCCCCCGACTCCAAAGCCAATGTTCTCTCTACCTACTATGCAATACTGCCTTCTGTGACAATTAATTATTCATTCTGACATGTACATGGTAGTTCTCTGCTGACTAAGATTAGCCTATTCCTCATTCATTTCAGGTAAATGACTCATCTCCTATATCTCAATACAGTGGTCCTAATCCTGTTTCATCCCAATGATGTTTCATGGTCTCTTTTTCAGAATTTCTCACATATTCTGGTAAAATAAGGATGGATCATTTAATTGAACACACAGCTACATCTTGTCCAAAGCCTCTTGACTTTGTGGTGAGGAGTACATCTCAGGGGAAAAGATGTCAGGTAGCAGGAGGAACACTGGCTTAGGCTTGGCTGTGACTCCCGGTCCTCCCTACGCTATAAGGAGGTTGTGCATGACCTCAAGTCACTCTGTATCTCTGGGGCTTCCCTTTGCCCTACTTGCCTCACAGGGTCTGTGAAGTACAGATTAAGTCGCTTCACTCACTTCACACGCTGGTTGCAGGGACCTCAAAGTGGGGTATACACACTCCCGAGACGTACAGGGGATACACTGGCATGAAGGAGGATGATATCAGAACTTCCATTTATACTTACTTTTAATCTTGTTCTTGTTTGAATCTCGTTCTATCTTTGTCCTATGTTTTACCATATATTAAGATAGCATTACATTAAGGTAAATTACAAACCAACAAACGAATGTATGGAAAGTTGTGCTAAAATTGTTTATGGTTACAGTTATGTGATTTTTTATCACAGTGGCCTCCACGATAAGGTCTAACTTCTGTAGTGTGGGATTTAAATGCCCTGTGAACTCTCCAGTCTTAGTTCTTGCCCCACCTCTCCTTTTGCCTAATTGAGCAAATATACCAGTATGTTTCATAGCTTCATTGTCCTTGCTTATTCTACTCCATCTGCCTGAAATTTCTAGGACCTTTCTCAGCTACTTGGAGATCCCCTTACTCATCTTTCAAGTCTCAGCAAAGGAGCTACCTCCTGGACAAGTTCTTTCCTGAACCTTCCAGGTATACCAGATGACTCTCCTTGGACTTGCACTGTATTCTATACATGGCATCTGTGACTTGTCTAGAAGTGTATTTGTTTGGCTTCATTTACTAGTCTGTATGTCTTTGAAGGGCAAGGGTCATGTCTTGATCTTTTTGTTCGAGCACCTAGTATGGCTTCTGATATGTATTTCATAAATATGGATTGATTATGCAAATAGCAAGTGAGTTGTGAGAGTATTATAAAGTATTAAAATCTCCAGGCAAATGCAAAAGGTCATTATTATTAACATAAGTTAAATTCCTATGGATTTCTATGAAATATCTTTCTAAAAAAATCTTGATCAAGTGATGTGAGCAAAGCAATTCTAATTGACCCTGATGCAACCCTGGCTGCACAATTCACCTGGGAGCTACCCAAAATACCAATGTCTTGGCCCTTCTCATGGGAATTTTGATTCAATTAGTATGGGATGAAGTCCAAGCATCTATGCTTTAAAAAATCTCCCTAGATGATTTTCTTGTGCATCTAGGGCTAAGAACCACTGCTCCAACTGTTATATCTAGAAAAAGGAAAATGTTCAGGGAAATCTGAGACAGACAGTGCTTTTCCTAAACACGCAACTGCAGTTGTGGAAGAGTCTTTGTACCCTGACTCTATAAAGTTAAAATCTATCCCTGCTGGGGAAAAACACATACATACAATGTAGTTACTTCTTGAGACAAACTACTCAGCCAGAGAGTATAAGACTCTCTGGCATGGGAGAATAGCTTATTCATAATCTAAGAATAGATTATGTCACAGAAACCTGAACAATTTCCTGGAAGGAATGGCTGAAGATATTGACAAAGGCAGAGCAGAAGATAAACTTTTTGGGATTTCATGGACATGGAACTCCTCATAGAGCGTTGAGGGTTGGAGAAGGTGAAAATGTCCTTGCCATTTGCAATGAAATGGAGAAGGCCTTGGTGAGAAGGTTGTAGAGTTAATGGTAATTGCACTGAGTTTTTATAACATAACTTACAGGAAAATATTTTGAGAACTGTAAAGAATGACCGTCTATAAGGGGTGTTATTTTTATTCATATTACAGTCAGGGTGGGGTGGGTGCTCCAAAATACTTTCAGGGAAAGAGTATATCTTCATTAGACTACTTAGAAAACAAAAAGGCAAAGGTTTATGAAGTCTGATCCTGATTTTGCAACAAACACCTTTTTTTTTCTCCTTCTTTGTTTTTTCACCTGAGGACTGTTTGAAAACTGAGTGAGGTGCCAACTTAGCTTCAAACTGCATCTTCGGATAAAAACTTCAGGTAAGCATCAGCTACTACTAGCTTAAAGTGTGAAGAATTTGAAGTTCCAATAAGGATGTTTTTTGAGAAACCTTATTAGGATTACTGCATATGTCATCAACATTGTGTTTTTTAGAGACTCACAGTGTATTAGCTGGTAAATAAGCCATTATTAATTTGCATCCTGGACATCAAAGCCTTCTGGATAGAAATTAAATTTTAGCGTTGCATACTAATTTGGGCTTTGCTGCTTTGGAATTGATAACAATTTAGCCTATAACAGGCTGAAGCTTCTTTTGTGTTATGAAAGAATTTTCTAAGCAGATTCATGGTGTGCTAAAGATCATTGATTAATCTTTTTAAGAGAATAAGTATTTCCAAGCACTGAGGTGGTATCTGTTACAAATCATACCACTCAGGGACCATGGTCATCTCTCAGGATGCATGGGAAATTGGTTCCAGGACCCCCAGGGGATACCAAATCCTCAGATGCTCAAATTTCTCATATAAAATGGTGAAGTACAGTCATTCTCAGTATCCATGGGTTCCACAATTGTGAATTCATCCCAGTTGGTTAAATGGGCAGCTACAGAACCTGTGGGTAGTAGAGAGGGTTGACTGTACTTACAAAAGTCTTATCTCTTCATTGAAGTCTGGCAGGTAGGACCTCTAGCAGTAAGAGCTAGTTAGCAGCTGGACTTAGTGTTAACTTTTTAGAAAGTACAAATTGCATTTTTTAAAAAATTCATCTTGATATGACTCATACTGATGTTCCCCCAATAATCCCCAAATAATGTAGCTTTGCATGATGTCTCAATTCCTTGGTGTTCAACCTGTCTCAAGTTCTGTGTACACATTTCTTAGAGAAATACTTCCAAAGGAAATAGTTTCAAAAATTCCCTGGCAAAGTAAACATTTGGACTTCTTAAAGTAATGCTGCCCTTAAAGCATGAAATGAGGTCAGCTAGTTTTTAATTGGTTCTTGACTTGACTACTATTGACTTGTTCACACGTTGTACACAGACATCCCTAAATGGCCATTTGGACTCTGATTTTTCAAACAACAGGGAAGGGTGGTTGTGAGCAGCAGACCTATTAGGGGAAAGAACAGGGGGAGGAGGTTTGGCCTGTATTTGCAGTGGACCCAGCCAGTGCTAAACTGCAGCACGACTGTTGGTCTCACTCCACAGTTGAGTTCAAGCACCACCCTGGGAAAGCCTGTAGTTCCAGATGACCCTTCTCTCCTGCCAGCTGGCTCCTGTGGGTCTGTTGGCTGCTAAGTACTGGATCCCATGCAGACAGGCATCCTTTTACATAGCCTGATGCCCTCCTTACTCCTTTTCCCTCTGTGAGCAGGGTGGGACAGAAGGTGGTACCGGGTGTGGGCAGGCAGCCCGATGGGAGCCTGACCCTCTGATCACGTGCACATAGAGGGCACAATTCACTGATGCACTTTTTCCTTTCCTAACCTTTCCTTCGATCCCTGGTCTCACTCAGTGGGTTAGGGATCTGGCGTTACCGTGAGCTGTGGTGTAGGTTGCAGCTGTGGCTCAGATCCCAAGTTGCTGTGGCTGTGGTACAGGCTGATGGCTATAGCTGTGATTCGACCCCTAGCCTGGGAACCTCCATATGCCATGGTGAGGCCCTAAAAAGACAAAAAAAGAAAAAAAAAGGGGGGGGGGGCTAAAGATGCCATCAGGCTAGTAGAATTGTGTTGAGAAACATTTTTTTCTTATGCTTTTCTGTAATTCCCTAAATGTCTAAAAAAACATTATTTTTGTAGCTACAAAAAGAAATATTATTTTTCTTATATTTAGGTAGGATAATAGGGAGAAAGGTGAGTAGAAGGGTAGCTGGTCAGCTGTGGCACAGCAAGCTGAAAAACAGAAAGCCCAAGCTATACCCCTATGGTAGTTTATAAAACATATTGAGCCATAGCTTTGAAATATGTTTTGAATTCTTTTTTACAAGGTGTTTTTGAATGGCCAATGTGCCACTCTCCAGGCAGGATCAGGGTGATGCCCTGAGTAAAGTCTTCGAGCTGACCAGGAGAAAGAAACAGAAGAGCAAGCCCTGGCTCTGCAAACATAAACCAACCCTCGGTGAAGGCAGTGCCAAAGGGACGGTTCTCTCCAGAAACCCTTGCTTTCAGCTATTCATCCACAGCTTTCTGCCAAATCCAGGGTGAGTGAGTGCCCCTCAGCAAAGTGTCCTTCTATGATAGCCCTTTCCACACTGTGTTGTAATGAACACTTTTGTGGGTCTGCATTCCATCCAGACTTCAAGCTCTGGGAAGGCAGGGGCTGAATGTGGCTTGTTTAGTATTGTACCCCACAGTCTAGCACAGGGCCTTGCACACAGTAAAGGTCAGACATGTTCAAGGAGTTCCCGTTGTGGCTCAGTGGCTAACAAACCTGACTAGCATTCGTGAGGATGCAGGTTTGATCCCTGGCCTTACTCAGTGGGTTAAGGACCTGGTGCTGCCGTGAGTTGTGGTGTAGGCAGCAGACGCGGCTCGGATCCCAAGTTGCTGTGGGATGTGGTATAGGCCAGCAGCTACAGCTCCTATTGGACCCCTAGGCTGGGAACCTCCATATGCTGTGGGTGTGGCCCTAAAAAAAAGACAAAAGACGAAAAAAAAAAAGATTGTTCAAACACAATGTACCTTATGGTGGGATTCTGACTCTTAAATCATCACCAGCCAGAATAACCTTGCCTTCTTTCAAAATTCTAGAGAAGTTATATTACATTTGGTCATTTATTGGCCCTGAGGAAGGTCAAGTAACAAGATGGAAAGCGACTTTGGCGAGGAATTATGTATCCTGAGGTCTAACTTTGGCTCAGAAGAGACTGCATGATTTCGGGCAAACATGGAACTCCTGGAGAAATCAGTTAACATGAGAATAAATAAGCCCAGGAAGATCTGATACTTTGAAGATGTTTCTTTCTCTTAAGATTTTGAATTCATACGATTTTTGTGGACTGCCTTGCTCCATAATTTCTTATCATTTTCTACTTTCCATCTAGTAACACATTATGTTGACTTATAATTGATTTGTAATTTTGCAAATTTGTTGTGAGACTGAAATAAAATGAGAGGCTAAAAAAAAAGTACTTGTTCAAAATAGGTGGAGTGATTATGCATCAAGCAACCCAATAGATGGTGATTCTGTCAGTTACCACCTTTACATGTGAAAGTCAATGTCAGAAACAACATAACCTCATCCAAAACTGTTGAAGAGGGCAGATGAGAAAATCTCATACTCTTAAAGATGAGATTTCTAATATTCAGGCAAATAGAGATCATAGACATGGGACTCTGCCTCTGTAGGAAAAGCAAATAAAATTCTTCCTTCCTTTTACATTCTTATGATTATACATTCAGTTCAGTCGTGTTCTGGTTTGTGATTACTGGGAAGTGCCCTGCCATGTCTTGAAGTGTCCATAAACACAGACAGCAGAGCTCAATTCCCGAAATGTGCTCTGGTTTGATAAGGCAGATTGGACTGGATCTCATTCAGCCTTTAATCTATTTCCTTAGGCACCTGAGAAGGTTCCAGACGCAAGGCTGTTTCAGTACCTTTCTATATGCAATGTGTGATTCTATAAAATGATAACTGTATTACTTTTTCTATGGCTGCTATAACAAGCAACTACAAAATTAATGGCTTAAAACATTACATATGCATTGTCTCACAGTTCTGTAAATCAGAAATCTGACCTGGATCTCACTGGGCAGAGATCAAGGTGTCGGTGGGGCACATTCTATTTTGGAGGCTCTTGGGGAGAATCTATTTTCTTATGTTTTCCATCTTTAAGGGCTGCTTGATTTCCTTGGCTCATCCCCATCTTTCTTATCCTCAAAGCCACCAATGTCAGGCTGAGTTGTCATGCTGCTGTTTCTCTGGTTCCCTCTTTTGATACTCTTTTCCACTTTCAAGGACCCTTGTGATTAAATTGGGTCCACTAGGATAATCCAGAAAAACCTCCTTATTTTAGCAAACTTATTTCCATCTGCCAACTTAACTCATCTTTGTCATGTTACCTAAGATATATTCACAGGTTATAGGGATTGGGATGTATACATTTTGGGAAGGGCATTATTCTGCCTGCCACAACTATCAATCTATCTATCTATACAATAATATATACATAAAGCCTAGGAAATATAGTGAGTTATTTATTTATGTATTTATTTAGTCAATATATGTGTGTGTATTTGTTTTTTAAGTTGCTGATCAGTGATTCTACAGTGAGTCATTAAAAAAAAAAAAAAACTGTGTCCCTATCCCAACACTGCTCTTTCGAACCACACCATCCAAAAAAAGAAAGAAAAAAGAAAAAGCTATTGAAAGAATCAAACTATAGAATGAAATAATTCTGGAATTAAAAAGTCAAGTTCTTCTGACTGGTGGTTGCCAATGCGGAAGTGGGGAGTGGTGGAGGAGGGATGGATTAGGAGTTCTGGGTGAGCAGATGCAAACTGTTACATACAGAATGGATCAACAACAAGGTCCTATGGTGTATAGCACAGGGAACTATATTCAATATCCTGTGATAAACCACATTGGAAAAGAATATAAAAAAGAATATGTATGTTTGTATAACCGAATCACTTTGCTGTACAGCAAAAGATTAACACAACATTGTAAGTCAACTATACGTGAATTAAAAAGTTGAGTTCTTTTGCCGTATAAGTTTAAGAGGTCAAGATATCCACAGTATCATTTGTATGGGAGTTTTTGTGTGGGAGTCGAAATGTTCCTAAGTTATTTCCAAGTCCCTCTCACAGAATGAATGGATATGATCCTGTTATAATCTGCCCACCTTTGCCTGAAACTGCGCGTATAAATTGCGTCTAAAACCTTTCCTTCTTAATCATTTCCTCTCAGGAATTTTATTTTTCTAATTTGATTAGACAAGGTTTCCTTCCTCCCCAGTGCTTTTTTCTAAAGACTACACAGAGACAGACTCCAGCCAATCCTAGGAAGAATGATCATTGACTGGAAATCAGCAGGAGTGATAAGCTTTACTGTGTGGTTTACACAGAAGGCAAAACACTGCAGAAGTATCAGATTCCATGTCCCATATGTCCCCATCCTCTCCCCATCACATATTTAATAAGCAAAAAGTAACATAACTAGCAGCATTCTGTATTCAGCCACCTTTTCCCAAGCTACAAACTGTAAGAATATGAAACATTTGTTATTTTTGGTTTTGAGTGAAACCAGAATCAATAGCAAATTTGTTTTGCATTCATTCCTAAATATATTTACTGTGTGAATATGGATTAGCAGGGATGGTGTGAGACTGTCACACTTAAGAAGCGCTTCTGTGCTGTCCACATTAACACATCTAATATTCTTGAGCAAGGCCAATAAATCATAAAGCTCAAGTGCTACTGAATTTAGAGCACCAGCCTCAGCAAAATCAACTGAGATGCTTTAGAATATTCAGTTTCCCAGCTTCTCTTTCTTAAATAAGACCTTTCCCCCATCCCTTCTGCCTGCGTATCTGTCTTATCTGGCTAACTTTGAGGAGTGGACACTGGGTTTGCCTCCTTGCCATTCATCTCGCCCTTTCTCCATTGTGAAGGGATCATGTGGTTGGGGTGAGTCTTGATCAACATTAGCTAAGTCCCTCATGCTCTTCCCATCCCTCTTCCCAATGATGCAAAGCACTGCACATCATTCCCCTTCAGATGGGCCAGTTAGATGCTTGAAGACATTCACTGGGATTTTACTGAAGGTGTTTTAACTCAAAGAGCCTCCCTCTCCCACCCCAAATAGGTCCTAGAACTTTTGCAGAATCTTGATATCAGCCTGAGGAAGTAACTGACTGAAAAAGAACCCCAGGAAAGCAGGGCTACTTCTTGATCCTCATACATTCCTCTGAACGTCCAGCTGTATAGGAAAGTGTCTTCTTTTTATTGAAGCCAGATTGAGTTGGATTTTCTGTTATATTTACTCATCATTTCACAAGCAATCACAAATGTCTTCTGTGTTATCAGACATTATTTAAGGCATGTGGGTTATTTCAGAGACCAAAACAAAGCCCCTGCCTCTGGATGAAGAGCTAAAAGCGGGAGCTCAGAAGTATGTTAGAAGGTGATCAGTAGAACAAGAGGAAGGACGCAGGGAGTGACAGGAGTAGTGGGATGAAAGATAGGAATTGCTGATTGTAATTTTAAGCAGGATGGTCAGCTTTCATGTCGTTGCAAAGGTGCTATGTGAGAAAACTGAGTGAGGTGAGCATGTGTGAATATTTGGGAAAGAAACTTCTAGGCAGAGGTAATAGCCAATGCAGATCCCTTCACTGGGAGTATGAGAGAGGAGACGAATAGTGTGGTGGGAGTGAAAGGAAAGGAGGGCAGAGGTTAACAGGGAGCTCTGGGGGCCTTCTGGGCCAGTGAAGAAGGATTTTGGCTTTTACTCTGAGTGGAAGGGGAGCCATGGAAGGGTTCTGAGCTGAGGAGTGAAAACCATCATTCTGGCTGCTGTGCTAGAATAGACTTTCGAGGGGTAAGCAGGTGGGGAGCACATGGTCCTAACACGGGTGGTGGTGATGAAGGGGATGAGAAGTGGTTTCCACTGTGCATAGGTTTTGAAGGCAAAGCCAACAGGATTTCCCAACAGAGTGTTTGTGGGATGTTGGAGAAAGAAAGGAATCAAGAATGACTCCCTCTGAAAGGCATCTAACTCATTCCCTCTTAAATTTACCTGGCTTGTTTGTCCTCTAACTATAAGCAATGAGTGTTACAGACATGGGAACGTTCAACTAAACCAGGGTTCACACGCCACTCAGTAATTCTTTTTTGAGGGCTCTACATTTTCTATCAACCTCTCCTCCACTTAAAAAATATTCTTCTTGGCTGCTTTTTTTTTCTTTTCTTTTTTGGCCACTCTGTGGGATCAGATCTGAGCTGCAGTTGCTACCTACACCACAGCTGTGGCAACTCCAGATCCTTAACCCACAGTGGGATCGAACCTTCATCCTAGTGCTCCAGAGACACCAAAGATCCCTCTGCACCATGGTGGGAACTCCTTGGCTCTATTATCTTCAAGAGTTAACTCAGGTAGGACGGAAGTGATGACTGTTCTACTCTTTGCGGTAATGTCTTCATCCTCTATCTTTGTGTGATGTGGTTTCCCTGCATCTGGAGGCTTCTGTGGCTGAAAGTAATGATAATGACCCTTTTCACTGATGCACTCAGCATCAATGAGGAAGGGATATTTTGGGATATTTTGACTGCAATCTTGCCAGTGCTTCATCCTAATTGTTTGGTTGTTACTGCCTGTCACTTACTAACTGGTATGAGATATCCTTTAGATTTTCATCTGGGGCAGAATTATAGCCTCTATCTTTAGAAATGATGTATACTGAAGATCATTCATGTTTGTAATTACAAATCTTCCAGCAGAGCACAATTATTAAAAACCTTTGAAAATGACATTTTGTCTCACGTCACAATATCTGCTGTTAGCCCCTCATGCTGGTATTGCTTTTGTGGCTGTAATTTCTACCTGCACTTCAATTATACTTTAACATTATCTCTCTTCTTTGTATCTTTCTACCTGGTTGTAATGATCAGGTCCCCTGCTGTTTATCCTTAAATACTTTCGCCTCTGTTCTGAATCTTACTGGGCTATTTTCTGTAGTTACAACCCAGGAAACAGCTGCAGTAACACTTGTTGCATTGTAATAACTTGAGAGAGTTGGCTTATCTATAATAGAACCAGTGAGGGGGAGAGCTGGAGGGAACATTGGAGATTATTCACATAAACTCATTTTTAAAGGATGAAGGAACTGAGGTTCTGAGTGGTTAAGTAAATTTGCTCCTAGTAGCCTGGCTTCCTATTTTGGGTTATATTCTGGAGTCACAGACAGGTATGACTATTCAGGAATTCTTTCAAGTCCTTTCACCTTGCAGTTTAAACTGGATAACAGAGCTGGGGCTGGGAAAGGAAGTGACTGAATGTCTCTTCTGAGTCAGACACTGTGCTCTGTGCTTTGTATCATGGACCACATTGATATTCACAACGATCTGATGAGGTAGGAATAATTATACCCCTTTCATTGAAAGAAAAGTATTCTGGCTCTTGAGAGATTAAGCAAGATAAGAGTGCATAGATAGGGAGAAACTACTTAATCTACCTAACTTAATACCTTTTCTAGTATATCAGGAACAGAATTATGAATAATATTCTGAAAAGTTGAGGTATGAGTATGATCTCCTATTTTTTTTGTGTGTGCTTATTAGGGCTGCACCCACAGCATATGGAAGTTCCCAGACTAGGGGTTGAATTGGAGCTGCAGCTGCTGGCCTACGCCACAGCCACAGCCACGCTAGACCAGAGCCGCATCTGTGACCTAAACCACAGCTCATGGCAACACCAGATCCTTAACCCACTGAGGGATCGAACCCGTGTCCTCATGGATACCAGTCAGGTTCACTACCGCTGAGCCATGATGAGAACGTCAGTATGAGATACTTTTAAGGCATTATGGAAACTTAAAGTGTTTGGGAAAACATGAAGATGTTAGATACTGCCTCACAACATTTGCCATATCCTCAGGTCTGTGGTGCTACCTCCATTTTTCTGTTCTGAGCAAAACAGACTGGCTTAGCAATGTCACCCAAATGTTAACAAAAGACACTCAAATCTAAGAGGTAGGAAGCAGGAGAGTTTGCTCAAAACTTGAATTTTTAATTTGACATTTGGCTCTGAGGTTGTATTGAATCTCATTAGTCCATAGTAGTGGTTCAAGGCTGCTCATCTGTCTGGGGATGGGGAAAGGGTTGAAGGAGGAAGGAATTGAAAATGGAAAGATGGGAGTACTTTTGTGGCCCAGTGGGTTAAGGATCTGATGCTGTCATTACATTGGCTTAGGTCCCTGCTGTAACTTAGGCTTGACTGTTGGCCCAAGAACTTCCACATGTTGCAGGAATGGCCAAAAAAACCCCCAAATAAATAAATAAAAATTAAACTTAAAAAAAAAAAAAAGAAAAGGAGAAATGCCCTCTTCATGGGAAAGGACACAACACTGCCTTACATTGCCTGAAGGTGAATAAGAGAGCTTGACTCTATAACAGGTTCTCTTCCTGAAATAACCAAGAATGCTAGACATCGAAGGCATGAATTAAATGATTGCCTTGTTTTTTAGCTATTTCCATTGCTGCTGCAGAGAGAGAGAGATGGCCACAGAATCAAGGTCAGGAAATAGTATGGAGGTCAAGGGCAAGTTAAGGGAATCCACTGATTTTCTGATCCGTGAGGCTTTCTGAATGAGTGTCCCCTGAATTGTGGGAGGACATCCAACAGGAACTCCAGCATGCCCCATTCTCAAGAGATAGCCTCTAGAACACTAGGATTAGCATTAGTCCCTGAAAAGTCCAGAGCCTTAATGATGATGATGGGATTAGGTACCCTGTAAGCCAGTGGGAAAGTCTGGGATTACGAAAGGCTGACAGATATAATGGTTATCTTCCAAGAGGGCGTGGTCACCATGGGAGTGAGAGATGACGTGAAAGGAGGGAATGAAGATGCTTTGAGACCTTAAGGTCAGGTTTAAGTAGTAACTTCCTAAGAGTTCAGCCCCATAAGGACATATTGAAGGGATTTCCACTAAGACTTTTAGGAACGCACAGAGTGTCCCATCTATCTAGGAAGGGTTATAGCTGTGGCCTTCAAGAAACTAGACTAGAGGTTTTAAAACCTACTTTCTTATAATAATGACCCCGACTAATTAAAAATTCAGACTTTTGAGTCCTAGCTCCAAAAAGTCTGATCGACCCATGGGAGTAACCGAGACAATTCTGGCAAGGAACCTCCCTGGAAACATCTTGAGTAGGCAATCCAACCTTTGTAATTATGGGTTTCTATGTGCTGCTACTTCTGAAGCTTCTGAAGCATCCTTAGTTTTGTCTTTTCCAGTTTAGAGATTCTTAATGGGAGTTTCTGGGGCTCAATGGCTAGAACGCAGGGGGTTCACAAACCCCTTGAAACTGTACACAGAATTTCTCATATATGAGCTGTGGCCAAAGTTTCAAAGGAATCTACAGTCCCCAAAGGGTTTAGAACCCCTGCTTCAGCTGTTTTACTCATCTCCTTTCTGCCTCAACCCCCTGGAGCTGGCACATTGCCTTCTGGCTTGGCCAGTCTCCCTGGCTTCAGGGGACAGTCTATTTTTCTTTTATTTTTGAACTTTACATTCCGCTATGAAACATAGGATGATTCTGAAAAGAGGATGGTGAACTTCCATGTTTCTATTGAAATTAATTTCCTTTGGAGGGATATGCCTGCGACAGTATTCATAGAATACTGCTGTCTCGTGTTAATGAGCAACTTAAAAAATGTCCTCCTTGTCACCAAAATTCTACTGTCTCCAGTTTTTTTTTCCCCCTGAAGTCTGCCCCTTTGTTGAATACCCTTAGACCTAGCTCCAAATGCATGACGTTGCTTCTCTGGGTCCTGTGCTGCCCTCATCATAATCCACTGTCCGCAGAACAAAGTCCTGACTCGTTGGCCTGGCATCTGTGCCCTTTACAATCTGACTCTCTCCTGCTGCTCCTCTAATTGTTCCATGTTCCAGGCTAACTGTGCTCCTTGCCGTTGCCCAAGCCCTGTCTGTGCCCTCTTCCCTCTGGGCCTGCATGGGATGTTCTCCCTTTTCTCTCCATCTGTCACCGATTCACCCTCATTCAAGGCTTTCCTCCTCTCCATCCCTCAGTCAGAAATTCCCTCTTCTCTCACATCAATTGTACTTGGTTCATACGGGTTTTATGGTGTTTGTAACATATTGATTCATGCTTTATTATTCATGACTTGTGTTTCTCTTCTTCCTTACAAGATTCTAAGTCTTTTTGTAGTAGGACTCATGTTGATTTTAACTCTGTATCTGGTGTACTGCCTGTCTGTACTGAGCATACCATAAGCCCTTAATAAAAGCTGGCAAATAGGTTTAAAAACCTAGATCTTGCTACTTTAATTTGGAAATACAATTCTGTTTGTCTTTTCTCCTGGTAATCTATGTCAGGCTTCGGAGCTTGAAAATTGCATCTAAACTGTATTGATTCTTGATGAATTAGAAAAGACTTCAGTGAAATTTATACTTGAAAATTTTTTTATGTAATTTCATTTTTCATAGTACTTGTAAAGCTTGCAGTAATGTCATATTTTTATCCCCTTTTAAGTGGTGATTTTATTGAGGTAAGAGGTTAAGAGGGTCATCTGAGGCCATAGCACAGGCAGAAGACAAAAGTGGGGCTGGAACCCAGGCCTCCTGAGGACACATCAGCAAAGCGCAGCACTGACTCTGCTGAGAATGGAATACAAATGTGTTCACACACACGTTGCCAAAGTCAATTAAGACAATGTTATGGGTCAAAAAGTTTGGTTCGGAATAGACAGTACAAATAATGGCCTTTCTGAAATTTTCTCTTTCTACCAGTCTGTTTTGATACTGTTGGCTCATTTTGTCTTCCTCTTCACTAAACAAGGTCACGTCTGTAAGTCTAGTCCTTGGCCCTCTGCCTTTGGCTCGCTCCAGGATCTCCCTCAGGGACCTATCCCTGCCTCATGGTTTTACTCATCACCACTCTGCCGACTTTGCTAACGTCTTTGCCTGTAGTGATGACCCCTCTCTACCTCTCATCTCTTATGGTTTGCCAGAAGTTTCCATTTGGAGTTCTGCTATACTTTATATTCTTGATGTATAAATCCAAACTACCATCTGTTCTCTGACCAAAGTTACCCTCTTTCTGATCTACATTTTTCCCATCGCCATTCTAATGAACCAAGTTCAAAATCATTATTGTCTTTTTTTTTTTTTTCTTCCCTTTTGGCCTCACCTGCAGCACGTGAAAGTTCCCCAGGCCAGGGATCGAACCCGCACAGTGACAATACTGGATCCTTAACCTGCTGCACCCCAAGAGAACTTCTTCATTGTTATCTTTAACTTCATTCTTCATAGTTTATTCACTATCTTATTAATTCTTCCTTCAAAATGTCTATCATGTCTGTTTGAGAAACTAAGGGTTTTTTGTTTTTGTTTTTTTTTTGGGCAAAGATTACACCTTTTTTAGAGCCCCTTGTCTCACACACATTCTTTTTTATTCTACTTTCATCATCACATTCTTTTTTTTTTTTTTTTTGTCTTTTGGCATATGGGTATTCCCAGGCTAGGGGTCGAATTGGAGCTGTAGCTGCTGGCCTACACCACAGCAATGCTGGATCTGAGCTGTGTCTGCAACCTATACCACAGCTCACAGCAACACCGGATCCTCAACGCACTGAGCAAGGCCAGGGATTGAACCTGCATCCTCATGGATGCTAATCAGATTCATTTCCACTGAGCCACAATGGGAATTCCCCATCATCACATTCTAACCCAGGAACTCTGCTGCCTCATCCTTAAGCTACTGTCATAATCTTTGCTTGATTAATGTTCCTGAAATATAAACCGAAAGATGTTACTTCCTCTCCTCACCCCTGCCTCAAAATTCCATTGGTCTCCATTTGATTACAGGATAAAATCCTTCTTTGGACTGACATACCAAGCCTCCCACAGTCTGACCCAACTGATGGTTCCATCTGTATTATCTATTACTCCCCCATAGTAATTCTTTGTTCCAGGAAAACGCCTGTGTTCACTGTCTCAGAATGTGTCTTCCGGGGCCTTGCGTTGGTATTCAGTTTACCTCATCCTTGCTCCAGTCTGTCTCTTCGGAGCCTCCTCATTTTTCAGGGCCCAGCTCGTATCTCATCTCTTTGATACGGCTTTTCCTGAATATTTAAATCACATTTCTGAAGTTCTGTGGCCCTTACTGTTTCTATCTTTGCCCCTTACGGCGCTGCTGAATGATCACAGCACTGGCACAACCTAGGAGCTGGTTAGGACTGTAGATTCTCAGGGCCTCACCTCAGAGCTGCTGAATCCAAACCTGTACTTTAGCAAGATGCCTGAAGGGATTCATGCAGGTTGAGGATTTGGGTCTATTCCATTCAGACACGTGAAGAACAATAATAATAATAATACCTTGACTTGTGTACTTATCTGCACTCCTCCAGATTCTTGAAGTCTAGGAAACTTTATTTATTTTGCATGTCTCTCAAACACAATCTCATTGCAAAGTCTGCACTTAGTGGCCTTCCATTAATTTTCCTTGTAAGGTGAGGTGGGGGGGCTTTAAGACTCTTAGAAAGTGAATACAAGAACTGGTTGTTGTTTCATTGAGGAGAAAGTCAACTGATTCCATCTCAACTTGGCAAAGAAAGCAGTAGCAAATCTCTTTTGTGGTGATTTCTTTGTGTTCCCATAGCACCTCCACTCTCCCCCATTAAAACACCTTTTTCTTTGCATTACAGCTATGTGCATGCCTTTCTCACGACCCAAATAGGGAGCTCCTCGAGGGCAGAGACCACATCTTAGTCACCCTTTCATCAACAGAACCTCACCCATCATATTTATTGATTTGAATAAATAAATAAATAAACGAATAACCTATTGCACAAGTAAACTGTAGAGATTAAGCTGAGGTCCCTCCCGGATATTTCT
Organism: Sus scrofa; assembly: GCF_054392235.1. Classification (NCBI taxonomy): domain Eukaryota; kingdom Metazoa; phylum Chordata; class Mammalia; order Artiodactyla; family Suidae; genus Sus; species Sus scrofa. Next base: position 92,197,039 of record NC_139387.1, on the reverse strand, counting down.
TTATTTCATTTGTTTGCTTGTTTGTTTGTTTAAGTAATTTATTTTGCTTTTTAGGGCCACAGCTGCAGCATATGGAGGTTCCCAGCTTAGGAGTCAGGTCAGAGCTGTAGCTGCCAGCCTACACCACAGCCACAGCAATGCCAGATCCACCGCAGCTCATGGCAACACCAGATCATTAACCAACTGAGTGAGGCCAGGGATCGAACCTGCATCCTTATGGATATTAGTCAGATTTGTTACCCCTGAGCCACAGTGGGAACTCCTCTCCTGGATATTTCTTACTATGGTTAATCAAGGTACATTTATCACTATACTTTATACAACAGATAGACTGACAAGACTCTCCAAACCAGAGATCTGCTTCTTTATTTTCACTCCTTTGCCACCATATTTTAATTTTTGAGGGCTGAAGATGAGAAATTTGAAGGACGAAAGTAAAAACAGGGAAGAACCCAACTGGCAACGACTTAAAGGGAGCTTGAAATGAAAAGAATTTTTTCAACCATAAGTACCTCAATACTCATATTACAAAGTATTTTCCTCTAGCAAGTTCATCAAACAAAAAGGAGCGATAAGGTAAATGATTACCAGCCAAGTGGTGTTTATGTAGCTTGATGGTACTTGCTATTTCACAGTTTCATTTTGTGTCTGAAAAACATATGAGGTTTTTCTGAGCTTAGTAGAGAAATGTCTACTCTGTAGAAAACGTTGTCCATCAAAGAAGCAAAGAGAAATCTGAGAACAGATAGTGTCACAATATTCTACTAGCCTTGCTGAACAAAAGCCCGAAGAATACAACTGGTTACAGATGACCCTAGCATGCACTTGTACTATTCCTTAACATTTTGCTTGGGCATATGTCTTATTTCTGTGAACAGATTGCAAGGGCAGAAACACGTATAGTGGACTCTTGAACAACGTGAAGGTTAGGGGTGCTGACCCTCCAAGAAGTTGAAAGTCCATGGATAACTTAAGAGTTGGAACCTCCTTATCCATGGTTCCTTCATATCCACAGAAATTCAACCAACCTTGGATTATGTAGTACTGCAGCATTTACTACTGAAAAAAGATCCACGTGTAAGTGAACCCACATGGTTCAAATCCACGTTGTTCAAAGACCAACTGTGTTTTATAACCCTGTACATAACTGATAATGCTCAGCACACAGAACTTCAGTCTGTCCTTCCTCCCTCCCTCACACCCTCCCTTCCTTCCTTCTCTCCAGCAAGAATTTATTGAATGATGGAGAATATTGAGATTTGCATCTATACAACAGAATATTCTATTCCAGTGCTACCATATATGCTGGGGAAAAGTCACACATTAAAACAAAAGTCCTTCTCTTCATGGAACTTGCATTCTAGTAGAGCAAAAAAGACAATAAATAAAATAAGTGAAATATATAGTTAGATCATGATATATACCGTAGGGGAAAAAAAAATAGAGATGTTTGGGAGGTTTGCTTTTAGATAAGGAGTTAGAGATGACCCCCTCTAAAAAGTGAGATTTAGGAAAGTGAATTATGTAGCTGCCTGGGGGGAGGAGTATCCCAGAGAATGGAATTGTGAGTGCAAGGGCCATGAGGTAGGTGTGCTGCAATGAACAGGGAACAAAAGGGGTTCCTTGGGTTTGAAATAAAGGAGCTTGTGGGAGAATCATAGGAGAGATGAAATCTGATCCTACATCTTAATAGGTTCTATCTATCTATCTATCTATCTATCTATCTATTTTTGTCTTTTTTTTAGGGCCACACCCGCGGCATATGGAGGTTCCCAGGCTAGGGAACTAGCCTACGCCACAGCCATAGCAACTCGGGATCTGAGCCATGTCTGCAACCTACACCACAGCTCATGGCAACACTGGATTCTTAACTCACTGAGTGAGGCCAGGGATCGAACCAGCAACCTCATGGTTCCTAGTCGGATTTGTTAACCACTGAGCCATGACAGGAACTCCAATAGGTTCTCTTTAGATGCTCTACTGAGAAAAGCCTGAACAGAGACAAAGGGGGAGGCAGGAGATCAATTAGGAGGCCATTGCTGTAATGGAGACAAGAAATGACAGTGGTTTGGATCAGAGAGGCAGCAGTGAAAGAGTTGAGGTTGTCAGATTCAAAGGGTAGATCCAAACAGGATTTTCTGATAATTGGATTTGAAGTATGAAAGACAGAGAGGTGTCTAGGAGCCAGGCATTCCTGATTTTTGGCCTGGACAACTAGAAAGATGCAGCTTCCATCAGGTGAGATGGGGGCTGGGGAAGGCTAATGTGGGTAGAGAAGTTTGTCAGGAGAGATGAAGAACTTAGTTATAGCCGTGTTGAGTCTGACATATCTTTTAGACAAGTGAAGATGTTGAGGAGGCAGGTGGATATTTGTGGAATGAATGAATAAGCATGATCTTAATCAAGTGTTTAACTCTTTACTCCCTCAAACATAAATCAACATTTTCCTCTTGCTACTTCCTTGTAATGTGAAGCATTTTGGGAATGACATTGGAAGTCTGACCCTTCTGGCTAAGACTCCATATCTAAATATCTAGCCACCTGCTGGTCAACTCTCTCTGAATATTCTCCAGACTCTCAACATGTCTACCATGGACTCATCCTCTTCCTCACAGACCTGGTCCCCCTCTTTGTGAATGTAGTGAGTGGGACCACTGGGCATGCAAGCTGAGAAGCACACTCCATTCTTTCCATTTCCTTATCCCCATGGTCACCAAATCTTACCAGTCCTACCTGCAGGCCAGCTCTAGAATCCACCTCTTCCCTCTACCGTCACCATGGCTTTTATAGATTAGGTTCTCATCATCTCTCGCCTGGGTTATATGTCCATCTTTTGTTTGGTCTCCCAGGCTCTAGTCCACCCTTCACATGGCTCCGAGGGTGATTTTTCCAAAATGCAAATGTGGCCATGTTACTTGTCTGCTTGACAATTTCCCAAAGGCTTTCTTTGTCTACAAAGCTCTAAGTCCAGAGCTTGGCCTATAAGGGTGATCATGATCTGGCCCTTCTTATCTATCAGATTTACTGTTCCCTTCACACTCATCACTCCAATCCATTAGCTATACTGAACTGGCTGTAGTTAATTAATTTGTTCATTGAATATGCAAATATAGAGAGCGCACGTCCTAGGTCACAAGCACTATGCTAAGCTCTGGGGATACAGTATGGCACGGGGCAGGCTTAGTTCCTGTTCTCATGGAACCACAATTTCTCAGTTTCCACACCTTGTCTCTTTGATCCTTCTGCCTTGACCTTACCACTACCTTTTCCTCCCTCTGCCCCACGGCCACTTCAAGAACACTAACTCATCTTTGAAGTCTCAGCTCATGTAATTTCCTTGAATTGGTACTTTTCTTAATCTGCTCTCTTCTAAAAATGTTTCTTCCTTCAAAAGGTATGGAATAACTTAGCTCTAGAAGTGAGCATCACTTTAAATATATTTCAGGTTCAGTTCACAATATTGCACTAGGAGATCACAGCTCATGGAATAGGATTTTTTTCCCCTTAATTCCAGAATGGAGCACAGCCTCCCTTTTCTGGATTTGTTCCCCTGCCCTTGGGCTCCACAAACAGGGTAAGTAATTGTTAATCTGCTGCCAAGTGAGTGGATCTGCATGCACTGGATCACACACACGGTGGCTGCTCCAAGATTTTGATATACTGAGGCCTCATGGCGGGGATCTGTGTGGAAAGGGTGCTGTGGAACTTGTCTTAAACCTGAGTTTGCAGAGCAGGCTCACGATTTTGAGTTAGATTAACATACATATATTTGTAATACCTTGGTAGGGGATTGATCCAGATGGGAGTTAAAGATTTGTCTTTTCAGCTGTCTCTTAATGCTATTGCTGTCCAGAAAGATGGCAGAATGCCTGCCTTATATACACCTGACCATACTTCCTGAGCTGCCCTTGTCTGCAGCTTTTAGAGCTTGGAAATGAAAATACACAGGGATTCAGAACATGTAAAGAGATAGGGGGTAGGTCATGAAGCTGAGTATCAAGAAAAACCTTCCTCATTTGTCTGCACCCATTACCAAAGGGATGCTTCAGCATAGGAGTGAGCATTTTGCTCAGACTGAGACATTTTTAAAACTCTGGTCCCAACTTATATCTTTCACTTCTCTCTTCTCTCTCTTTCTGCCTGTCTCTGCATCTCCGACCTTTCTCTGGATGCACACATACATAAACTTAGATGATTTTAGAAAGCTCCATTGGGGGATAAATGTATTTTATAATGTTGCAACAGCACTGGAACCAAGTATTCTAGTAAAAAAAAAAAAGTTTGAAAAATCTCTTGGTTTTCTCTTTCTGACTTTCTTGTAGGCAACATATGACAGTATATCTTCTAAGGGAGCTATAAAAATGAATATCAGATACTTTTCTGCCTCACCTCTAGTGTGATTAGGCAGTCAATGACTGAGTCATCACTGCTGAAGTATGTTAAAGAATAGCATTTAAAGTCACTTTAGCTACGATAAAAATCCTAGCCCCCACATTGGCACAGAAGGGTGGAACCTCCATGGTGACTGCTAAGGCATGTTTGATTACACATATGTGTCCGTAATGCACACACAAACATACACATATAAATATGATGACCGGATTAGCCTTTTTCTTTTGTATTGTACTGAACATCTGAAAGTGACATTTCATCAGTGATTGTCAATCAGAGTTATAAAATCACATGAATATATTTATAAGCTATAAGCACCTTAAATAATTTATGAAGGACACATTTTGCTGCACAGAAGAGGTAGCACAGCCACTGTTAATATGTTTAATTTATTTAAAGAGATGCCTCTTCTGCTATTACTTAAAATATAGTTATATATACATGGAGCCGATTATTTATTAATTTGTCACAACACAGATATATCAATAAAGGCATTTTAGAGACGGCATTTTGTAAATTAAAATCATATCAAGTTAGGATTCTCTTGATTATGAAGGCTTGTGATTAGTGGATGATTATGAGTGACTTGTTTAATAATTATATAGACTTAATGACTCTTGTGGTTATACTTTATAACAAAAACTTCCCATTTAATAATTTGGGAAGGGATGGCATGGAGATAACAGAGAAGAAAAGAGTGTTGATTTTGAATCTTTAAATTCTTATTGATTTGATGGATAGAATTTTCTTGTTATAAATGTTTTCATGGTTGTCAGACTCTATTATTGCATGTTAGCAATTTCACTGGTGTGTACAATAGAAAGGTTAAGAGCCAGGATAGGGCCTAGTCAGAGCCCAAGGCCAATGACTTGAACTCACTACCGCACCATCTCTGCTCAGAAGTCCAGTCAAGACTTCTGTACAGGCCTCAGACATGTGTCAAGCTAAAGGTAGATGGGCCTGCTTGTTACCTGGCAGAGGGTGGGTGGCAAGTGCCTCTTCCCTCAGCCCCGTAACTAAGTTCTAGATGTCTGCTCTGAGGCCATTCGTTTGGGCAGGACCACCCAGTGGATAACAGTTTGGGCTCTGGAATCAGATTAATTTATTTGTTCTGTCATTCCAAAGATATTTATGGAAGAGTTCCCATCGTATCTCAGCTGAAATGAATCTGACTAGCATCCATGAGAACACAGGTCTTATCCCTGGCCTTTCTCAGCCGGTTAAGGATCTGGTGTTGCCGGGAGCTGTGGTGTGGGTTGCAGACGTGGCTTGGACCCTGCATTGCTGTGGCTGTGGTGTAGGGTGGTGGCTACAGCTCTGATTCAACCCCTATCCTGGGAGCTTCCATATGCTGTGGGTGTGGCCCTAAAAACAAAAAACAAAAAACAAAAAAGTGAAGATGTTTATTGAGTGCCCAAGGGCTAGGCATTGTTCCAGGCACTAGGAATACAATAGTGGTCCTGCCTTCAGGGACTTTCTACTTTAATGAGTGCTTAGGTTCAAATCCTGACTCTACCTTCTAACCTAGGGCAAGATGTTTTACTCTTTGACCTTAAGCTTCCTAATTTTGTACCAGACTCACGTCTGTTGGGAGAATGAACTGAGGTGGTGCATATAAAGCATCCAACATTGTGCCAGCCTATTGAAAAAGTCAGTTATTTTTATTGTTGGGCAAAATCAGAGGTAGGCCATTTGTCTACCACAAATTTAATTGGTAGTGCATGTGATCTATTGGTTGAATTTACTCTGACTTTCTATGCTTTTAGTTTAGTCTGAACATCATTTACAATATAGTAATAGCCCTTTGTCAATGGAAAATATTATTACTGCCTTCTTAATAATGTTTTGGCTTTGAGGTAACACACATGAAATGAATACCCAAGCTCCTTTCCCTCAGGGCAATGAAAATAAGAATAGAAGGTGATTTTTTTTTTTTTTTGAGAGCTGTGTATACCTTGGATGAGAAACAAAGATGGAAAGAAATAAAACTCAAGACAGTATTTTGTTTAATTGTTAAAGCGGTAGCACTAAAAGCCCTGGGCCAGGGAAGTGTAAAGTGTAGACTCTTACTTAAAAGAAATTTCATTTCATCTTGTCATTGAAAGAACCTGAGAAAAGGACGTGAGAATCTGTTTGGTTGTACAAATCTAATTAACTATTGACCTGTATGATGTTCCTTAATACTTGAATTAGTTGCATCAAAAACCATGAGACACTTTCAAGGGTTGAAATGAAAGCCCTAAATTGATCATTTAAATTATCTACTCCTTTATCAAAATGGCTGGAAACTTGTCCAGGATAGAAACTGGTTAATAGAGTAGAGCAAGCTGTCCCAGACAGGACTAATTTATTTTCCTGTGTTAGTAGCTGAGCCTCATCTGAAAGACAGAAGTGCATCACGGCACTCTGACCCCTACGGATCAGGGGTGGAGTGAACACTAAGGGCTGGTCAAGAGGGTATGTATTTTTTTTTTTGGAAAACAAGAAGCAACATCAGGGAGTTTATGGTAGAGTCAGAGGAAGTGCCAGTTCAAACTACATTTCTAAGACATGCAAGGAGAGAAGCTGATTAAACTGGGAACCTGACATCCAGTTTAGCATGTCATAGGGTTTTAAGCACAGTTGGAAGAATCATTTAGAAAAGTTTTTAAAAATGCCATTATCCATCCTTTATACCCAAACTAACTGAGTATCTCTGGGGCTGGGATATAGTTTTGGTCTTTTTTTTTTTTTTTTTTTTTTTAAACTCTCCAGATAATTCTAATGTATCTGGAGATGAAAACCATGGTTCTAGGCCAGTAGTTCTCAAAATGTAGTCCCCAGACCAGTATCACCTGGGCACCTGTAATGCACATTATTCTACTGAATCAGAAACTCTGGGGCTGGGACTCAGTAAACAGTTGTGTTTCACCAAATGACTCTGACACCCACTCAAGTTTGTGAATCATTCTTCTAGATAAGTCGTGTCAGACAAAAAAGTTAGGAAGGCAATTAGGCTGAGATGGCTCAGGTTGGAAGTACTTGGAGAAAAGAGTTAAAAATCACATTCCTCATTCCCATACAGCCTCTGAAAGAGGAAGGGATCTAACTTTGCAGCTGTGTCTCTCTCAAACCTCCTAGGAAGAAACCATAGACCTGGGTCATATGATTCCCAGTTGGGTTCCAACTGGGTCGTGTTTTAAATAAAACACAGAGACTAATAATGGAATGCTGTCTGACCACCAGAAAGGACAGCTGGTGCTTGTATCTAGGAGGGAGGTGAATGGAGAGGGTAAGGGCTTTCTGGGAAAGAATAACCCAAAAATGGACAATCATTACGACTGAATTTTGCTTTCCTTTCCCCTTTTATTTCATGAAAGTAATTTTTCCCCCCCTCAGGGCACAGCAGTGATATGTTAATAAAACTGAATAATATCTCTTGTACTAAGTTTTCAGTTTGAGATGAGAACTGCATAAGAACATGTGCTAATGATGCGTTGGTTTTCTCACAGTAACATCCAGCCCCCAGAACATTCTCCAGTGGCACCCACACTCTCCTGTCCTAGTGAATAAACCTGGAACAAAGCTGAGCTGCTGCTGCCTGGATGGTGAAGGATATGCTTGTGAACTGTAGCCTGGCTCTGTTGCCGACTTAGATTGTAATGTGGGGAAATCACTTAGCTTCTTTGGCCTCCACTTTTCTCAAGTAGAAAATGACGGAAACCACCCAGATGAACAGAAATGTCAAAGTGAGCTGCACAGGACTGGGAAGAGGGCCAGGTGCCACAGCCAAGCAGGAGAGAAGAAAATTGTACAGGCTCATGGTGTCACCTCCTGGTGAAGGGGCATAATGAAATTTCAGCTGAAACACTGACAACTTTAATTACCAAATGTGGGCCTAACACTGCGTGCATTTTCTTGTCGTTTATTTTAATTGTCTTTTTTTTCTTCCATACTCATGTGCTCTGCAAATATACTGCCTTAACTAAGCAATAATCAAAGTAAACCAAATGAGCCACCACAGAGGAATCATATTATATAAATAAGCAAAGAATCAACCAAATCCCTGATGATTGATTTTGTGGAGCAAAAATACATTTTTTTTTTTTTGCTTACTTTTAAATTCATTTTATGAGAAAACAAATACCACATGGGATGATTATTTTAAACACAAATTGCATTTAAGAGGAAGTGTCTGGTAAACCTTCTGGGGCTGTAAATTAGCTACTAATTTCATTCAACTAAAGGCTATGAAATGCATTTCTGGGAATTATTGTGCAAAGACATGCTTCCTCTGCTTTCTAAGATGGGCTTTATTGGGCTTGGAAAGAGAAATGCAATCCTGCTCAGGGTACCTATTCTTAAACTGAAGCTACTTGATGACCCAAGCTCATTTAATCTAACTACACAGCCAGCTTTTCTGGATTTACAAAAGATGAGATTTGGGGAAAGAAAATGAGGAACAATGAGTCATTCGCACAGACATATAACTAGCAATTTGAAATTGTTATTCAAACCATCTGATCTTTATACCTCTTTCTTTGTTTAGCTTCATTCCAGCCTCTGAAAATTTCCCAGGTACAATTCATTACTCTGTTCAATCCAGTTACTGCTATGTTCAATTACTGCCCTGTGCTCCTCTAATGGAGTTTTGCTTTCAAGACCAGTAACAGCTCTTTCCAATATATATTCAGTTTTTATTTCCTCATAGAAGTTCCATCATTCCTTTTTCACTATATTTTTCTTTAATTGCTTCATTAATTTTTTTTGCTTCATTAATTTTTTGTTTGCTGTATTTTCATGCCTTTATTCTGATATTAATTTTCCTCTATGACACCTCTTCTCATCCTTAATGTTATTTTCTGGAATGCTGTTAGATTTCCCATCTTTCTCTTTTTTAAAAAAAATATAAATAACTGCATCATAGAAAGGGTCATGCAGACTTGCCAGTCTGGTCTAGACTAACACAGAACCTGGCACCTAGTAGGCACCCAATCAATATACATTTAATGACTGCCTAGGTTAATGAGAATAGAAATGAACTAGAAAAAAGCAAAATTATAAACTGATAGCTTCCACCCCTCCAAATGTGTGTCAACTTATTTTTTTGTTGGTTAAACCACTATATTGAGGTATGATTGACATACAAAAAACTGTACATATTTAATGTGTACAACTTGCTAAATTTGAAGATAAGTATACATCTGTGAAATCATTGGCATAATCTATGCCATAAACATATCTATCACCTTCAAAGTTTCCTCCTTCTTTCTTTATTATCAACTTTTATAATGAAAACACAAGATATACTCTCTCAGCAAAATTTTCAGTATATATAATACAGTATTAACCATATTATACATAGGCATATACATATCTAGATCTCTAGATTTATTCACCTTCTATAACTGACCTAACCTCTGTTCTACTCTCTGCTATAAGTTTGACTGTTTTAGAGTCATCATATAGGTGGTATCATATAGTATTTTTTCTTCTGTGTCTGGCATATTTCACTTAACGTTCCTTCAGTTTCATCCATGTGGCTCTTTGTAAAGCTGAATAACATTTTGCGTAGATACTATATTTTCTGTATCAGTTCATCTGTAAATGGATATATAGGTTATCTTCCCATTTTGGCTATTGTGGATAGTGTGCTATAAACACAGGAGTGCTAATATCTCTTAAGATCCTGACTTCATTCCTTTTGGATAAATACACAGAAGTGAAATTACTAGATCATACAATAGTTTTACCTGTAATTTTTTGAGGAACCTCCATGCTTTTTTTCCATAGCAGCTGCACCATTTGCATTTGCAGTAATTGTGTACAAGTGTTTCAATTTCTCCACATCCTCACCAACACTTGTTATACACACACACACACACATATATATAGGCCTCGCCCCTGGTGTGTGAATATTCCTGGGCCAGGGATCTAATCTGCACCGCAGCAGTGACTGGAGCTGCTGTAGTGACAATACCAGAGCCTTAACCTACTGCACCACATGAGAATTCCAACAACACTTGTTATCTTTAGCTTTTTTTTTCTAATAGACATTTTGGCAGGTGTGAGGTGATATCTCACTGTGGTTTTGATGTAGAACTTTTTCTATAAACCTGCCAGTCATTTGTATATCTTCTTTGGATAAATGCCTATTCAAGTCCTTAGCCCATTTTTAAATTGTGTTACTTGTTTTGCTATTTAGTTGCAGAAGACATAGATATCCTTATACATTTTTGAAATTAACACTTTATTAAATATAAGGTTTGCAAATATTTCTTCCATTCGTAGGTTGCCCTTCCATCTTGTTAATTGTTTCCTTTGCTGTGAAGAAACTTTTTATCCTGGTTTAGTTCCATGTGTCTATTTTTTTGTTGTTGTTGCCTGTGCGTTTGCTATCATATTCAAGAAATTGTTGTCAAGATGAACATCATGAAGGGTCTCCCCTGCATTTTCTTTTAGGAGTTTTATAATTTCAGGTCTTACATTGAAGTCTTTAACTCATGAGCATATTCTTGTGTATAGCATAAGATACTTTTTTTTTGTGGCTAGGCCCGGACATGCAGAAGTTCCTGGGCCAGGGATTGAACATGTGCCACAGCTGTAACCAGAGTCATAGCAGTAACAATGCCTGATTCTTAACTTGCTGAGCCACCAGGGAATCCCTAATTTCATTCTTTTCCATGTAGATATCCAGTTTTCCACAAACCATTCATTGAATAGACTATCTATATTCCTCATTGTGTATTCTTGGTGCCTTTATCGAAGATCAGTTGACAGTTATTTGCATGGGTTTGTTTCTGGGCCTCTTCTCTCTTCCACTGTCTCTCTATGTCTGTTTTTAAGCATATACCTTACTGTTTTGATTGCTATAGCTTTGTATTATCTTTTGAAATCAGGAAGTGTGATGCCTCCAACTTTGTTCTTTTTGCTAAAAATTGCTTTGCCTAATTGGGGTCTTTTGTGGTTCTATATGACTCTTAGAATTGTTTTTTCTATTTTTTGTAAAAAAAAAAAAAGGCCATTGGGATTTTGATAGAAATTGAATTTTTAGATTGCTTTGGGTGGTATGGACATTTTAACAATATTAATTCTTCCAATTCATGAACACAAAATATCTTTCCATTTATTTGTATCTACTTTAATTTATTTCATCAGTGTTTTACAGTTTTTGGCCTATATGTCTTTCACCTCCTTGGTTGAATTTAGTCCTAAGTGCTTTATTTTATTGACATTATTGTAAATGGGATTGCTTTCTTAAACTTCCTTTTCAATAATTTGCTTTTAGCATAGGTGAATAACCAATTTTAGTATAGGTGTGTTGATTTTTATCCTGCAACTTTGCTGAATTTGTTTCGTAGTTTAATAGTTTTTGTGTGGAGCCTTTAGGGTTTTATACATATAAGATCATGTCACCTGTGAACAGAGATGCTTTTACTTCCTTTTTGATTTTGATGCTTTTATTTCTTTTTCTTGCCTAACAGTTTTGATCTGGACTTGCAGTACTATGTTAATAGATTAAGGTGAGAGGGGGCATCCTTGCCTTGTTCTAGATATTAGAGGAAAAGCTTTAAGTTTTTTCACCACTGAGTATGAATTTAGCTGTGTGCTTTTTATCTGTGACCTTTACTGTATTGAGGAAAATTCCTTCAAGTTAACTTTATTGATTGAAAAAAATCTAGCTCATGTATATTAAAATTCAGTCTAAATACCATGAGGGGTAATAAACTTGGGAACTCCATTTGTAGGTGGGGAGTAGGCAAATTTAAAAAAAAATGACCAACTAGGAAGTAAGCTTCTTGAAGAGCAGATATTTTCATGTTTCATTCTCTGCTATGTAATCAGTGACTGTAACAGTGCCTGGCACAGAGAATATGTCCAATAAATATATTTGGAATGACTAAGGATGGATTACCTTCTATGTCTCATGATCTGTCACTACTTCCTGAAAGGTTATCCATCATCAAGAAGAAACCATTTCTGGACACTATGACAACTGCCACAACTTAGAAGCAAAGATTCTCAATCTAAAGTTCACTGACCTCTAGGAGCTGGGTTTCAAAGGTCTGTTAACTTCCTGAAATTATATGTTATTATAGAATCAACATATATTACATGTTTCTGGGGAGAGGGTCCACAGCTTTCTTAATCTTAAAGGAGAGTGTGACCCAACATTTCAGAACCATAGTGCCTGAGAAGTATCTATACTTACAAGAGCAATTAGGAAGTCCTAACAAACAGAAGCTTTGGTCAAACACAGCTAAGCTGAAATTCCAAATCTGCCCTTTACTGGCTGGGTGAACTTACTCAAGTTTTAAAAAATCCCTCAGCTTTTTACAAATGTTTTCTTAGGTTAGACTCCTAAGGCAACAGAAATAAAAGCAAAAATAAGCCAATGGGACCTAATAAAACTGACAAGCTTTTGCACAGCGAAGGAAACCATAAAAGCAAAACAAAAAGACAAGCTATGGAATGGGAGAAAATAGTTTCAAATGATGCAACTGATAAGGGCTGAATCTTTAAAATATGCAACTTATACAACTCAACAGCAAAACAAAAACAAAACAAAAACAAAAACAAACAAACAAAAAACAAAACAACCCAATTGAAAAATGGGCAAAAGACCTGAATAGACATTCCTCCAAAGAAGATATACAGATGACCAACAGGCACATGAAAAAATACTCAACATCACTAATTATTAGAGAAATGCAAATCAAAACTACTATGAGGTAACACCTCACAACTGGTCAGAATGGCCATCATAAGTAAATCTAGAATAAAGAATGATGTAGAGGGTGTGGAGAAATGGGTACCCTCCTGCACTGTTGATGGGAATGTAAGTTGGTACAACCACTATGGAAAATGGTATGGAGGTACCTCAGAAAACTAAATATAGAACTACCGTATGATCCAGAAATCCCACTCTTGGGCATATATCTGGACAAAACTTTTCATTGAAAAAGATACATGCACCCATATGTTCATTGCAGCACTATTAACAATAGCCAAGAGGAATTCCCATTGCGGCGCAGTCAGTGGTTAACGAATCTGACTAGGAACCATGAGGTTGTGGGTTCGATCCCTGGCCTTGCTCAGTGGGTTAAGGATCTGGCATTGCCGTGAGTCGTGATGTAGGTTGCAGATGCAGCTTGGATCCCATGTTGCTGTGGCTGTGGTGTAGGCCGGCAGATGTATCTCCGATTTGACCCCTAGCCTGGGAACCTCCATATGCCACAGGAGCAGCCCCAGAAAAGGCAAAAAGACACGGAAACAACCTAAACGATCATTGACAGATGAATGGATTAAGAAGCTGTGGTACCTATACATAATGGAATACTACTCAGCCACAAAAAAGAACAAAATAATACCACTTGCCACAACATAGATGGAACTAGAGACTCTCCTACTAAGTGAAGTAAGTCAGAAAGAGAAAGCCAAATACATAAGATATCACTTTTATATCTGGATTCCAATTTATGGCACAAATGAACCTTTCCACAGAAAAGAAACTCATGGACTTGGAGAACAGTCTTCAAGTGGTTGCTGAGGCAGAGGGAGTGGGATAGACTGGGAGTTTGGGGTTAGTAGATGCAACTATTGCAGTTGGAGTGGATAAACAATGAGATCCTGCTGTATAGCACTGGGAACTATATCTAGTCACTTATGATGAAGCATGATGGAGGTTAATGGGAGGAAAAGAATGTATATATATGTGTGACTGGGCCACTTTGCTATATAGTAGAAATTGACAGAACACTGTAAACCAACTAAAATGGAAAAAATCAAAATCATTATAAAAAATCCTTCAGCTTTAATTTCCTTATCATGAAATTAAGATGATAACAATTCTCTAGACATAACAGTAGAACCTGAACTTGAACCCAAATCTGTCTTTAAAGCCCATATTCTTTTTTTTTTTTTTTTTTATTATTTTCCCACTGTACAGCAAGGGGGTCAGGTCATCCTTAGATGTATACATTGCAGTTACAGTTTTTTCCCCCACCCTTTCTTCTGTTGCGACATGAGTATCTAGACATAGTTCTCAATGCTATTCAGCAGGATCTCCTTATAAATCTATTCTAGGTTGTGTCTGATAAGCCCAAGCTCCCGATCCCACCCACTCCCTCCCCCTCCCTTCAGGCAACCACAAGTCTCTTCTCCAAGTCCATGATTTTCTTTTCTGAGGAGATGTTCATTTGTGCTGGATATTAGATTCCAGTTATAAGTGATATCATATGGTATTTGTCTTTGTCTTTCTGGCTCATTTCACTCAGTATGAGATTCTCTAGTTCCATCCATGTTGCTGCAAATGGCATTATGTCATCCTTTTTTATGGCTGAGTAGTATTCCATTGTGTATATATACCACATCTTCCGAATCCAATCATCTGTCGATGGACATTTGGATTGTTTCCATGTCCTGGCTATTGTGAATAGGGCTGCAATGAACACGCGGGTGCATGTGTCTCTTTTAAGTAGAGTAAAGCCCATATTCTTAATAATTGCTGTTCTACTGTAATTAAATCAGATAATTAAAGTGGAAGTGCCTGGTGTAGAGTAGATACTCCATAAATACTTTAAAAAGCTACAATAAAAAGACAATCTGTAAGAAAAAGTCACTTGAGAAATTTCTCTTTGTCTTATTAAAGAATATTAAAATTCAAAATATTTTTGTCATTGTTATTATAAAACCAACCCCAAAATTTGGGGAAAGAGATGATGATATAAACTGCTTAAGTTTGTATGAGTATGGAGTAAGGGGATTCCAGCGAGTCTTATGCTTTGGTTTTGACAGGGAATAGGTAACTGGGCTTACCTAACATTCAAATGAAAGGTTGTGTGAGTCTTCTGGACGTTGTAGCCAGAATCTACTCCTGGATCATTCTAGATATGTGGGAATCCCAATTTCACTAGAATCCAGCAGGACATGGAGTTCTACGTTAAAAATGGTTGTTCCTCTGCCAGACCAAAGGGTGAAGAACAAATCTTCATGGAATATAGGAGATTCAGCTGTTGTCCATTTCTAGAAGAGGGATGATTTAGTGGATCAACAGTGAGAAGGCTCGCCTGGCTCCTTTGGGTAATTTCATGGCAGTTGGGAGCAGATATATGGCTCGGGGATTAGCTATTTCATTGCATTACGCTGACAAGTGACAGGAATTAGATTTGCCGACATTGAAATAATAATCTTTTGTATTGCCTTTGACTTTTCCTCAAAACTTTTTATAGTTTACGGAGCTGGAGAATGAATGATCCTGTCTGTATTCCTGAGTCAGAGCTGAGCACTTCTCCTCAAATGGCTACTCTGTGTCAGGCCCATGCATTAACTCATTTAAGTTAAGGCTGACTGTATCACGATCTTCAGGCAAGGAAACAGAGGCTCAGAGAAGTTACCAAGTTGAGAATGTAGTTCAACTGCACATAGCTTGTGAGTGGCGAGGCTGAGAAACAAACCCAGGGCTTCAAAGTCCATTTTACTATGCTGTGCATTTGTGTAATAGGATGGTATTTAAAAAATGGCATTTTGGCAGTAAAAAGGAGATCAAAGCAAGAACTAAAGAAATATTATTAGAAATGGAAGACTGGCCTTGCCAAGAAACACCTAATGCTATATAAAGGGAAGGCTGGTATTTAGCTTGGTACAGGTGCCTCTAAATAGCATCTGCTCCTGAAATGCAGCCTAGATGCTTCTTGTCATCTGTTCTGGTGACCCTAATGAAGTCTAGGTCATTTTTAGCATCTACAGAGAACAGGGGGGAAATGATGTGTTAAATACTCTTTAAAAACCATGGGGGAACCTGGATTCTACTGTTTTATTTTATAAAGCAAATGTCTGGTCGCAAATAAAAGTTTAAAACAGTCCTCAAAATTTCTTGGCACACAGGTTTTTTGGTTTGGTAAATGGACATCTCTGTAAAACACCCAAGACTTGTATGGAGAAAAAATGAAAAGGAAATTCATTTTTTGGGGGTAACCTGATGTTTACCAGCCAAGTTTACATTCTTTATATCTTTAAATCTTTTGGGAAATTCCATAAGTCAGGTAGTATTAGATTCATTTAAGACAAAACAAAAAACAAACAAATTAAAAGGAAAACATATTCAGAAGGGTCAAGTAAGTGACCCAAAGTTGCACAGCTGAGACATGAGTGGCAAAGCCAAGATTTAAACCCAGATCATGTTCTTTTCATTCCATGATGTTGCCACATAGACTATAAGAGCCACAGCAGGTGATATAAACAGTGTAGACTGTATCCAAAGATTATCTTTTAAGCTATTTCCACCTGGACCTTTCTCAGGGCAGGTAATTAATGCAATTCACTATAAACTCATAGAATGCTGGCGTTGGAGAGATTTTATGGATTACGTAGTCCCATATTTTTACTGGACTACACCAGTGAGGAGAGTATATATTAACTCTGAGTTAAGAACTCAGAGAAGTCAAGAAAACTGAAAGATCATAGAACAAGGACAGTTATCTACGGCTGCTAAATGCCAGCTCTGTGCTGTTTGCATTATGTCAGTTTGGGTCACAATAAGGACCATGGGCTTTAGAGCCACACTATCCATATTCAAATTCTGGATGACTGGGGAAAGTTACCCATCTTCTCTGGACATCAGGTTATGCAACTGTAATATGGCAATAATAGTATTTAATCATAGAGATGATTAAATCAGTTAATTCCTGTAAAGCGCTTTGATCAGTGCTTGCCTCATAATAAACACTCAGAAAGTGTTAGCTATTATTATTCTCACTTGTCTTCCAAGGACCAAGCCTAGTAGTGTTGAAGCTTCTGGAGTGATTGACCAGAAGAAATGGTATAAAAAGGCAAACTCTTAAGAGAATCATGAAATAGTCCCCCTGTAGTGATGGTAAGGAGATGGCCCACAACTACTGGTTTCTTTCCTGGCTTCCATTCTCCAAATGTTTTCTGAGTGACAACCACAGGCCATGCACAAAATAAAGCGTCTACCCTCATGGAGCTTAATTTCTAGTGGGGGAGACAGGTGATGCACAAGGCACACAGAAGGAACACAGTGAAAAGTGTGACGAAGGGGAAGAAAGTCATGGGGGGGGTGCTATTTCTATGTTTTAAGGTGGGGTGATCAAGGGTGGCTCTCTGAGGAGGTTGCATTTGAACAGAGACCTTAACAAAGTAGAAGAATCAGTCATATGACAGTCTGGATAAAGAATATTCTAGTCTGAGATAAAAGCTAACCAAACCTGTAGTGAGAGAAGCTGAGTATGATTTGCAGAACAGAAAAAAGGCCAGTGTGGCTGGAGCAGAGAGGGCAGGGAGTATAAACAGGGTCAGAACACCTACTGTCTGTCACTAGAGCATGGACTAAATGACAGCAAAGCTTCAGGAAGCTTCATTTGTCCACCAAACATGTCATGCTGAGTCATTTACCCAACATCCAAAGCATGTTGTTGACAACTGCTTCTTTGTACAGATAAATGAAGGGTAGACCCTTGGAAGAAGGTATATAGATGAGCTAACTTCTGTGTGCCTAAAGTGAAAGACAATTGAAGCTGTAAGAAAAAGAAGGAAAGACAATGGGCATGCTCCATGAGCCTGATAGTCATATTAGGTTAATAATATGTTATTTTTACGGCACTACCAGCTGGACTTTAATTCAAGCTGAGGAACTTATTCCTAAAGCAGCAGAGCCCAAGGTATGGGGTGGGGTTGCGGCGTGGCAGCAATTAATTCAGATAGGCGCTCCCTGCAAGCACAGTTACTGGGACTGGGCAGACTGAGTCCAGTCTAGACACTTCTGGCAGCCCTAGGGAAGGAGTTGCTCAAGTCTCCTTTATCCTTTATCAAGAATGTATAGACGTGGGTCACTTTGTTGTACAGAAGAAATTGACATAACACTGTAAACCAACTATAATGAAAAAAAATAACAATCATTAAATAAAAATATCATGTTTTCATTTGTTTTCAGAAGACACAACAAAGAGATGGTGCCATCCCTCTAGTGAGGATGTTTCCCTCGAGGACCTTGTCCCAGCAGCGGGTTTTGAGTCAGAGGGTAGTATGTATGAAGTAGACTCAAAGTAATCCTGGCTCAGTGCTTTTTTGTTTTGCAATTACAAAAATATTGCTTGGCTCTGCCTATCAGACAGTAGGTATTGGGAGAGGAGGATCAATGTGACAAAGTCTTAAATAAAGCAAACTCAGAGTCCAGCAGAAACATTTCTGATAAAGGCTAGAGAATGTAGTTTAGGTAAGTGCCAGAGTTTTCACTCATAAAAATAAAGGCACACCACTCAGGAAAACAGTTTTTATCAAAATAAAAGCACAGAAAGGTACATACGAAATCATACTCCTTTTGATAAATAGGAACATCTGAATTAATAAAGATTCTCAATTGGAATACGTGCACATTGCAGTCTGGGTTTAAAAGTGTTTTATTTATTCATTTCTTGTTTAGTTTTGAAGTAATTAGCTATGACACCACCAAAGTATTCTCTTTTCATGGAAGGTGTAAAAAGGCTTTGAAGTCAAGACAAGGTTGGATCATAAGAAAGTGAACAAAGAAGCTGAAGGAAATATTGCTGCTCCTCAATCAATGAACACGGGTCATGGATGCGAGCACCTTCAGCTGGCAATGCGACAACAGCAATAAATGTAAATAAAGAAATAAAGGTAAGGAAAAGAGCATCACTGGCTATTCACTGTATGTATTCAGTGTGGTACAATAGAATTCCGAGAGGCGGAGCTTTAAAGTGAATGCAAATTATCAGTTCTAATACTTGAAAATTCCAGCAGTTCAGAGAATATTTTTAGTATGCTTTCTGTGCTCTAAATGTAAAACTTAAAATTATCTTATTAAGAAAATATTATTCAATCTCTTAAGAAATTTGCATTTCACTGCAAAGATAGAACATAGTATCCTTGGCTGAGTTATTTTTTGTAGAATTCAGTGCCATTTTGTGGTATATGATTAGCACATTTTTAAGGCAAAGATTCCAAAAGTTTAAATTTAGTAGTGAAAAATTGAAGGCATTTATCCATTCATATTTAAGGATGAAAATGCAAGCTTCACTTTGTGTGTTTAAATGCCACATATATCATGGAAACTGTACAAGATGTGATCAAACGCTCCACATTTAGAAATCAAATAAAAAAGAGACTGGCCTACAATTAATGAGGCAGTCAGATTTGGTATCAAAAAATGGTTGTCATAGAAGAACAAAAAACTCTTATGCTTTGAGAAAAGTAAGTACCATTTTTTTTTTTTTTCTTTTTAGGGCTGAACCTGAAGCTTATGGAAGTTCCCAGGCTAGGGGTCGATTGGAGCTGCACCACAGCCATAGCGACAATGGATCCGAGCTGCATCTGTGACCTATGCCACAGCTTGCGGCACTGGTGGATCCTTAACCCACTGAGTGAGACCAGGGATGGAACCCGTATCCTCACAGAGACCATGTCAGGTTCTTAACTCACTGAGCCACAATGGGAACTCCAAGATACCATTCTTGATAGATAGTCTGGGTCAGTAGAGACTGAAGAACCTATGTATAGGAATAAAGTGTTTATGACACTCCAGAATTCAAATTTTGGAGATAATTTATACTTCATGTACTTATAGTCAGTAGATACTTTTGGCAGCTTAAGAACTTGGTGAGTGATCATCAAGAGACTGACATGGAATAATATTCAAGATATAGGTATGATTGATAAGCTTATCAAATTAGAATACGTTATGATATATGGGAGAGGTATAAAATATCTATAGAGAGCTTAAATTCTCATACAGGGAAAAACATTCAATTTGTTTTAATTTATCTATGTCTTTATGTTTAAAGTAAGATTTTTTTCATAGACAGCATATAGTTGGGTATTGCTTTAAATTTTTTTTTTGGGGGTGTCTTTTTGCCTTTTCTAGAGCCGCTCCTGCGGCATATGGAGGTTCCCAGGCTAGGGGTCTAACTGGAGCTGTAGTTGCCAGCCTACACCAGAGCCACAGCAACACCAGATCCAAGCCGCATCTGTGACCTACACCACAGCTCACAGCAATGCTGAATCCTCAGCCCACTGAGCGAGGCAGGGATTGAACCCGCAACCTCATGGTTCCCAGTCGGATTCATTAACCACTGAGCCACGATGGGAACTCCAAAGTCTGAAAAATTTGATGACCATCATTTCTTCAAATATCTCCTCTCCCTCTTTTTTTTTTTTTTTAAACATAGACTGATATTCCACAGGACACTGAGGCTCTGTTAATTTTTTCACTTTTCTTTCTTCTATATACTTCATTTTGGATGGTTCTATTGTTAAGCCTTCAAGTCCATGGATTTTTTTTTCTTTTGCGGTGTCTAATCTGCTCTTAATCCTATACAGTAAAATTTTCATGTTACGGTATTGTATTTTTTTCATCTAGAAGTTCCAGTTGGGCTTTGAAAAATATTTTCAGTTTCCCTCATGTTAATGTTTCCCTCTAATTACTTGTAAATAACTGAATAGATATTTTAACATCTTTGTCTGCTAGTTCCATTGTCTCTGTCATTTCTAAGTCTGCTTCTGTTGAATGGTGCTTTCCTTCTGGTAGTAATCTGTGACATTTTCTTGCCTTTTGGATTGTCTATAAGGGATGATGAAGATTTAAAATGCTACATGGTTGGTTCCCTGGATTTTGACCTCCTCAAAAAAAGTATTAACCTTTCCTTGGCAGGCAGCTAAATTACTTGTTAATTGGTTTAATGTAATTACTTGAAATCCCCTTGAATGCTCCGCTCTGCTAGAGTGGCTTGAGAGTAGTCTTCTCTAGGATAACTCAGCCCTACTATTTTATTTTATTTTATTTTATTTTATTTTTTGCTTTTTAGGGCTGCATCCAAGGCATATGGAAGTTCCCAGGCTAGGGGCTGAATCAGAGCTATAGCTGCCAGCCTATGCCACAGCCACAGCAATACCAGATCAGAGCCATGTCTGCAACCTACACCACAGGCAACGCCAGATCCTTAACCCACTGAGTGAGGCCAGGGATCAAACCCACATCCTCATGAATACTAGTTGGATTCATTTCTACTGCACCACAACGGGAACTCCCGGTCAGCTCTATTATTAAGGTGTAAGCCCTTTGGGGTCTCCGTTTAATGTCCCAGGACTCTCCATACTGACTGGTCAGACATCCAATGTCTTTCTATTCTGTACAAGTTCTGGGAATTGTTCTTCTTATAAATATCTGTTTTCTCTTTGTCTGGTTTGGACATTTTTACTGTATCATGCATAGCCTAATACTCAGAATTATGAGGCAGAGTTTTAGAATTCTTTTTTTTTTTTAATTTTCTAGATATCTGCTATGTAACTTCCCACCTCAGTCTCCCCAAATTACATTCTCTGTCTTCTGAGTCAGAAGGATGCCCTGATTTTTTTGGGTTACCCTTCCTTCTGTTCATGGTCCATAAATTGCCTTGAGGCAGAGATCTAGGGTAATTATAGAATCACTTCATTTGGTTCCCTTCTCTCAGAGATCACAGTTCTTGGCTTTCTACAGTCCAATTTCTGAAGATTGTTGCTTCATATACTTCGCTTAGTTTATAATGAGAAGTTAAGTCCAGATCTTGATACTCCATTATGGCCAAAAGTATAAGTCTCAATTCTGTTTTATATACTCTTAGACCAAACAATTCCTACAGAAATTATGAGAGAGTAAATGATTAAGTAAGTTGATTTTGCTAATATTTATATCCTGTCAGAAGAAGCTACTTCAATCTGCTGAAGAATTTGAAATACCCAAAGGAAAAGGCATCTAATAAAAAATGCCAGTTACCAACAATTAATTACATAGTGTCTATATGAGGTGTATTGAACTGGACTCTAGACGCAGTGCTTTGTTGCAGCCATCATTGCACTCATTTTTGATAGATAAGTGTATGGGGAAATCGTAGGAAAAAGAACCTGGGCATTTCAAAAATCTAGACACGGATACAACGTGGTATCAAACATGTACCAATACCTCAAGTTTTATTAAAAATTTATTAAATACAAAATAGTATTTACAAAATATGTGTACATTGTATTTTTTTCTTTTCTTTTTTTTTATTACTCAAATGAATTTATCACATCTGTAGTTGTATAATAATCATAACGATCTAAATTCACAGGATTTCCATCCCACAGCCCAAGCACATCCCTCCACCCCTCAAACTGTCTCCTCTGGAGACCATAAGTTTTTCAATGTCTGTGAGTCAGCATCTGTCCTGCAAAGAAGTTCAGTCTGTCCTTTTTTCAGATTCCACATGTCAGTGAAAGCATTTGACGCTGGTGTCTCATTGTATGGCTGACTTCACTTAGCATGATCGTTTCTAGGTCCATCCATGTTGCTACAAATGCTGGTATTTCATTCTTTTTAATGTCTGAGTAATATTCCATTGTGTATATGTACCACTTCTTCTTGATCCACCCCTCTGTCGACGAACATTTAGGTTGTTTCCATGTCTTGGCTATTGTAAATAGTGCTGCAATGAACATTGGAGTACATGTATCTTTGCGAGTCATGGTTTTCTCTGGATAGATGCCCAGTAGTGGGATTGCTGGATCAAATGGTAGTTCTATGTTTTGTTTTCTGAGGAATCTCCATACTGCTTTCCACAGTGGTTGCACCAATTCACAATCCCACCAACAGTGTAGTAGGGTTAATTTTTCTCCACACCCTCTCTAGCACTTATTGTTTGTATACTTTTTGATGATGGCCATTCTGGCTGGTGTGAGGTGGTACCTCAGAGTGGTTTTGATTTGCATTTCTCTAATAATGAATGATGTTGAACATCTTTTCATGTGTTTCTCGGCCATCTGTATGTCTTCTTTGGAGAACTGTCTGTTTAGATCTTCTGCCCATTTTTGGATGGGGTTGTTTGTTTTTTTGATATGGAGCTGCAGAAGGTAAATTTTGGAGATGAATCCCTTGTCAGTCGATTCATTTGCAAAGATTTTCTCCCATTCTGTGGGTTGTCTTTTTGTGTTGTTTAGGGTTTCCTTTTCTGTGCAGAAACTTTGAAGTTTGATTAGGTCCCATTTGTTTATTTTTGTTTTTCTTGTCAATACTCTGATAGGTGGATCTGAGAAGATGTTGCTGTGGTTTATGTCAGAGAGTGTTTGGCCTATGTTTTCCTCTAAGAGTTTGATAGTGTCTGGTCTTATATCTAGGTCTTTAATCCATTTGGAGTTTCTTTTTGTGTATGGTGTTAGGGAGTGTTCTAACTTCATTCTTTTCCATGTGGCTGTCCAGTTTTCCCAGCACCACTTAGTGAACAAGCTGTCCTTTCTCCACTGTATATCCTTGCCTCCTTTGTCATAGATGAGTTGGCTGTAGGTGTGTGGGTTGAATTCTGGGCTTTCTGTCCTGTTCCACTGCTCTATATTTCTGTCTTTGTGCCAGTACCATGTGGTTTTAATGATCGTTGCTTTGTAGTATAGTGTGAAGTCCAGGAGCCTGATTCTTCCAGCTCCACTGTTCTTTTTCAGGATATCTTTGGCTCTTCTGGGTCTTTTGTGCTTCCAAACAAACTTTAAAATATTTTGTTTGAGTTCTGTGAAAAATGTCCTTGGTAATTTGATAGGGATTGCATTGAATCTGTATATTGCCTTAGGTAGTATAGTCATTTTGCTAATATTGATTCTTCCAATCCACGAGCATGGTATATCTTTCCATCTATTTGTGTCATCTTTGATTTCTTCTATCAGTGTCTTATAGTGTACATTTTAAAGTAGTGATCCTTAAACTTTAGTGTGCAAATAATCACCTGGGATCTTATTAAAAGGCATATTCTGATCCAGACAGTCTTGGGTGGAGGCTGTTTCTGCATTTCCAACAATAGCCCAGGTGATGACAATGCTCTGCTCTGCAGATTATCCCTTGAGTAGCAAGAGGATAAGTCCTGATGATACAATAATCACCAGTGTACCCACTACCAATATAGAAAAACACATGACCATGGTCTCTGACATCCTTTGTGTGCCCTTCTTGGATACTCTTGCCTTCTTCCTCTTTTGAAGTTAACTACTCTCCTGAGTTTTGTTTTATCATCCTTTCGCTTTTCTTGATAGTTTTACCATATATGCTTATCTCCCTAAATATATATTGTTAGAGTTTGCATGTTTTTAATATAAGAAACAATATAAATGTTATCATTTGTATATTCTTTTGCAATTTTTGGTACTGCATTATATTCCCGAGGTTCATTTACACTGTGTATAACTTTAGTTTGTTCATTTTCATTGCTGTATGGAATTCTTCTGTATGAATATATACAGATTATCTGTTTTACTATTGACAGACTTTGGAATTTCAGTTTTATACTGCCATGAACATTCTTATATCAGTTCTTGGTGCATATGTGCAAGACTCAGTCAGGTTATATACATAGGTGTTAAATTGATGGCTCATAGTTCATTGCTGGTATAGTTTTCATCTCAGACACTGTACCTTTCATCCTTTAATGTTCTAAGTGTTCTACAATCTGGTAACCTATCTAATCCTTACAATGACCATATGAGGAAGCTACATTTGGTACTCTCATTTATTGATGAGAAAACCAAATCACTGGGAAATTAGAGTCACATAGTAAGTAATAAAAGCCACGATTTGATTCTAGTTTGGTTCCAGAGCTCAAATTCCAAACCACTAACTATATTGTCTAAATAGTATATATTCTCTCCCTCCCTCTATCTCTCATACACACACACACACACACACACACACACAGAGTAGGATCTATAGATGAGAGCATCCACGGTAGCTGTTAGACCTTACAATTTGGTTGATAAAAATAGAATCTTTATATGTAGCAAGATAATAGAAGATGGTATATATGAAGTGGTAGGAGGATGGCATGAACAAGTCAGGCCAAAATTGTCGTGGAGCATGGGCTGGGGTAGTTACAGGACAGATAGTCTTAAACCGAGGGACCAGACCTATCTGTATGATCCGGCTCCTGCCCACCGCTCTGTACATATCTCCCTGATACTCACTAAACTCTAACCACATCAACTTTTTTTCTCTTCCACAACATGTCATGCTTATTCCTATCTCAGGGCCTTTACATTTGCTCTGTCCTCTGCCTGCTATTTTCTCCAAATCTTGGTTAGCCTGATTCCTTTGTTATCATTCAAAACACAGATCAAGTGCACCCTCCTTAAAGAGAGTTTCTTTCATAACCCAACCTGAAACAGTGCTCAACTCCTACCGTTGTCCATTAGCCTGTTTAATTTTATTCATGATGCTTATCCCTATTTGAAATTACCTCATCTATTTGTTTACTTGCATAGGGTCTGTTTCTCTTTATTAGAATAGAAATTCCAGGCTCAAGGACCTTATTTGTCCTGTTCTTATCTTTTTTCCTTCTTCTCTCAGTTTCTGAAGTTTCTGCTTCATCTACAAAATCTTTCTGGATTTAAAGCTGTGAGGGAATGTCTCTCTGACTTGTTCTGAGGACTTTGGCCTAATTTATGTTTACAAAAGGTATTTTTAGATGTTTGTTTCTTTCCCTCCTATCTTTAAATCATGGAGGTTGAAGTCTTCAGATTTGTTTGTCATCACCCTTAGGAATTACTGATGAGTAATAAAAAGTCTGGTTCTTATAGTTGATGTCTTTAGAAATGTCCCTCTTTATAGCTCATGCTGATAGCATTTCCATTGCACTCACCTATCCATATATTTATCAGCTATCACAGGTTTTTCCTGCTGCTTGGAACTTAACTGAATGAGCTCTTTGTTTCTTTCTTTTTTTCCCCTTTGGGCCGTGCCCATAGCATGTGGAAGTTCCCAGGCCAGGGATAGAACCCACGCCACAGCAGTAACAGTGCCAGATCCTTAGCCTGATGAGCCACAAGGGAACTCCCAGTTCTTTGTTTCTTTATGAACGGATCAACACAGTGATTTTCTAAAATACTCCAAGGAAACAGTGAGCTATAGGAAAGATTTTATTCTACATTTAAGATATATCTTGGTAATTAAGAAGTCATTTCTTTGGCTAAATGCTGAAATCAAAATGATGAATATTGTGCAGAATAAAACCATGAATTATAGAATACTTTTAGCTCTGTTTAAAAATCTGATTAACATTAATTTTACTTCATTAATTTTCCCTGTAAACTAAATATATTACTGATTATATACAAAATGATATTTAATCTTCCTAATAGAGGTCTAGCATATTCATTTTAGCCCTATTCACAGAAATGTTATCTGAAATGGAAAACTACGTTATAATTATATTGAAATAATATTGGGTTTCAATTTTGAAGTAATTTTTATGTGAAACTAATTTATTGAATATTATATCATTAGTAAATATTTAATGATATTTTAGTATCTTACTTTTATATAATTCTTCTGTATTTAAAGAGTATATATACACACACACATATATATATAAACTATATATTCCATGAAATAAGTATAAGTGAATTGCTATAAAATCCTATGATATAGGCGTAAACACATATTATTATTCATCCTCATTATAGGTATGAAGAAACGTTAAGTTCAATGAGGTTTAAAAACTTGCCTTATAACACAAGGGTAGCAGGAGATCAGAAAGATCATAATTTGTAGCCTTATTAATGTCAGGCCCTAATTCCCTGTTGTATTAGTTTGCTAGGGCTGCCATAACAAAGTACCACAGACTGTGTGGGGCTAAAATGATATAAATTTATTTCCTCACGTTTCCAGATGCTGAAAGTCTGCTATCAAAGGGTCAGCAAGGTTAGTTTCTTCTGGTACTTCTCTCCTTGGCTTGTAGATGGCTGTCTTCTCCATGTGTCTCCACATGGTCTTCCCTCTGTGAGTGTCTGTGTCCCGGTTTCCTCTTCCAATAAGGACACGGATCATATCAGATTAGAGCCCATGCTAATGACCTCATTTTAACTTCATTAGCTCTTTAAATAATTATCTCTTTAAAGTCCCTGTCTTCAAGTACAGTCACATTTGAGCTACTGGGTGTTAGGACTTCAACACAAGAATTGCAGCCTATAATGCTTGTGTAAATTATGAAGAAAACAGTAATTAACATGTAAATTGTTTTAAATTTTCTGAGTGACTAAGTTAAAGAGACTATATGAAATAGTAAGTGCTATTTTAGCCAAGAAAATTATTTCTTACCACATATAGTTTGTGTCTTGAATAAAATGTCTAATTTATCTAATATTTTAAATATTTGATAACATTTACTATTTTATAAGCATAATACTTAACATATTTATGACAATAAGATGTAAGGCACTGGACTTCACTCATCAAGAATAGTGATCCTTGAGATACAGGGACTGTGTGGTTGCCCCATCTTATTATCTGGTAAGAGCTTCCAGATTGAAACTCAGGAAAGGGGTCCCTAGGTGGGACCTGTGGTTTCCTGAAATTCAAAAGACAGAACTGGGAATCCACAGAGACTAATGCAATTAGAGTTTGCAAGGCAGCACTGGAGAGAGGTGGAGAGAGAGAAAGAGAGAGCAAGAGAGAGGGAGGAATGGAGGGAGAGAAAATCTCACAGATATATAGAGGGACATCTTAAATCATCGAATGAAAGTTGATTAGGAAACTACCTATGGCTGGGGGAAGACCCACCAAAGGACTAGAAGGAACAATTGCTGGAGCTCACCTTGGTCTGGGAGTAGCTCCTGTTCTGAAGAGCATAACTCATGGGCCATTGGATAGACTCTTCAAGAGGGTGTTAACTTAGTAGTGGGGAAAAAGCCTAAATGCTTCTCTAGCTTCACTTTACAAAGTTTAAATAACCCTGATAAACACAGATGCAAAAATCCTCAACAAATTATCAGCAAACCAAATTCAACAGCACATTAAAAGAACCATACACCATGACTGAGTGACATTTATCCCTGGAATGCAAGGATGGTTTAACATATGCAAATCAATCAATGTGATATACCACATTAACAGAATTAAAGATAAAAATTACATGATCATCTCAATATCTGTAGAAAAACATTTGACAAAATTCAAAGCTCACTCATGATAAAAGCTCTCAACAAACTAGGAATAGAAGGGACTTACCACAACACAATAAAGGGTATATATCAAAAGTCCATAGCTAATGACATAGTCAATGGTGAAAAACTGAAAGCTTTTCCCCTAAGATATAGAACAAGGCAAAGATGCTTAGTTTTGCCACTTCTATTCAACATTGTACTGGAAGTCTCAGCCAGAACATATAGGAAAGAAAAAGAAATAAAAGCATCCAAATCAGAAAGGAAGAAGTAAAATTATCTGTTTGCAGATGACATGATGTAGAAAATCCTAAAGACTACATCCCCCCACACACCCACGCACCCACCCCTATTAGAACTAACAAATTCAGCAAAGTTGTAAGATACAGAACCAATATTCAAAAATCAGTTGTATATCTATATATAATGATGAATTATCCAAAAATGGAATTAAGAAATCAATCACATTTACAATAAATCTCAAGGAATATTTTAGGATAAACTTAACCAAGGAAGTAAAAGACATACATTAAAAACTATAAAACACTGATGAAAGAAATTAAAGGAGATACAAGTGGAAAGACACTCTGTGTTCATATATTTGAAAAATCAATATTCTTGAAATGTCCAATCACCCAAAGCAATCTATGGATTTATTACAATCCCTTTCAAAATACCATTGACAGGTTTTATAGAAATAGAAAAAGCAATCTTGAAATTCATATGGACTACAAAAGACTTTGAGTAGTCAAACTGATTTTGAACAAGAAGAACATAGGTGGAGGCATCATGCTTCTTGATTTCAAAATATAATACAAGCTTCAGTAATCAAAACAACACAGTTCAGACATAAAAACAGACATAGAAACCAATGGAACAGAATAGAGGGCCGAGAAATAAACCTACGCAAACCACTGTCAACTGATCTTCAATAAGAATGTCAAGAAAATACAACAGGGAAAAGATTGTCAATAAATGTTGTGGGGATAACTGGATATCCACATGCAAAAGAATAAAACTGGACTCTTATCTTATACCATACACACAAAATATAGGACTTAAAGACTTTAAAAAGTGGGAGTTCCTGTTGTGGCTAAGCAGAAATGAATCCGACTAGTAACCATGAGGACGTGGGTTCGATCCTTGGTCTTGCTCAGAGGATTAAGGATCCAGCATTGCTGTGAGCTGTTGTGTAGGTCACAGATGCTGCTTGGATCTGGCGTTGCTGTGGCTGTGATGTAGGCCAGCAGCTACAGCTCCGATTGGACCCCCTAGTATGGGAATCTCCATATGCCACAGGTATGGCCCTACAAAGACCAAAAAAACAAAACAAAACAAAACAAAACAAAAAAACCAACCAATCAATCAACCAAACAAACAATAAAGACTTTAAAAAGTGGACTAAAAGTAGATTAAAGATTTAAACACAGTATCAGAAACCACAGAACTCCTGGAAGAAAACACAGGAAAAAAAGCATCACAGGAAAAAAGCTTCATCATATTTTGTTTTGGCAATGATTTTGGTTTTTGCAGTGATTTTTTGTATATGACACCCAAAACATAGATGCCAAAAACAAAAATTCAGAAGTGGGATTATATCACACTAAAAAGTTTCTGCACAAAAAAGAAAACAACCAACAAAGAAGGCAACCTACAAAATGGAAGAAAATATTTACCAACTATGGATCTGATAAAAGAGTTAAATTCTAAAATATATAAAGAACTCCTACAACTTCCTAGCCAAAACTCAACTAACTTTGTTAAAAAATGAGCTAAGGGGTGTTCCATTCGTGGCTCAGTGGAAATGAATCTGACTAGTATCTAAGAGGATGCAGTTCGATCCCTGGCCTTGCTCAGTGGGTTAAGAATCTGGCATTGCAGTGAGCTGTAGTGTAGGCTGTAGATGAGGCTCAGATCCTGCATTGCTGTGGCTATGGTGTAGGCCGGGGACTACAGCTCCGGTTCAACCCCTAGCCTGGGAACCTCCATGTGCTGCTGGTGTGGCCCTAAAAAGAAAAAAAAAAAAAGAAAAAAGTATAGTGGTTGCCAAGGACATGAGGGAGGGGAAACAGCTAGGTATTTGTAAAAAAGGTTCAAAGTTTCATTTATATAAGATGAATAAATCCTAAGATCTACTGTACAGCAGAGTGCCTATAGTTACTAAACTATTGTGTACTTAAAATTTTGCTAAGAAGGTAGATCTTGTATGACAGGTTATTAACATAAAATAATAAATAATAACAGATAATAATATATAATTAATAACATAAGAATACATGTAATACCACACATAAGCAAATATAGTAATAACTAATAATAAATACACCACTTTTGTAGGTCACTAATTGGTTTATGGCACAAGTTGTGGTGATTTCAGGGTATAGACATATCTCCAAATTCATCAAGTTGTATACATCAATTATGTGCAGTTTTTTTAGATTAAAGAATTTTTTTTTAAAAAAGGATATATGTTGGAGAAAATTAATATAATAATGGTATAATCCTTGGTAAAAAAATATTAAGTGTGCAAATATAAGGATTAGAACAGTACACATAGAATATTTACGTTATTTTTGAGTTGTATCAAAAACATGCTAAAATTCATGCAAAAATATAACCATCAATATATCAAAAATGTCCCACATATCATTTTGTGCTAATAGCCATTTAAAATGACTGGAAGGATATGTACCAAACTACTTTTAACAGAAGTTACCTCTTTCCCTGGGGACTGGGTTTGGGCAGGTTGAAGGGAGTAGGAAAATGGCAAGGAGACCCCTGCACTCTGTATTCTATATATTTCTGCATTGATTGAATTCACCAAAACAATAATTAATTATAACAATAAAAATAAAACCAGGAGTTCCCATCGTGGCTCAGAGGTTAATGAACCCAACTAATATCCATGAGGACATGGGTTTGATCCCTGGCCTGGCTCAGTGGGTTAAGGATCCTGCATTGTGGGAAGCTGTGGTGTAGGTTGCAAAGGCAGCTCAGATCTGGCATTGCTGTGTCTGTGATGTAGGCTGGCAGCAGCAGCTCCGATTTGACCGCTAGCCTGGGAACCTCCATATGCCACAGGTACGGCCCTAAAAAAACACCCCCCCCCAAATATTAAAAATTACTGTCTTCCTGTTGGTGTCAATTTCTACACATTGAAGTGGCACGGTAAGCAACCAAAAACACTTGGAAAATGTTTCATGTTTATTATTCCTACCATCTCAGAACTATATTCTTAATCAATCTTTTGATATTTAATTGCTTTTCAATGTATTCATATAATTATTACTGAAATCGTTCAAGTTTCTTCTGTTAAAAATTTTCTTTCCAAAGTTTTTTGGAGTTTGCATTTATTTTATTTTATTTAACATTTTTTTTTTTTGTCTTTTAAGGGCTGCACCATGGAATATGGAATTTCCCAGGCTAGGGGTCGAATCAGAGCTGCAGCTGCCAGCCTAAACCACAGCTGCAACAACTAAGGGTCCGAGCCATGTCTGCAGCCTATACCATAGCCTATGGCAACACCAGATCTTTAACCCACTGATCGAGGCCAGGGATTGAACCCTTATCCTCATGGATACTAGTCAGGTTCATTACCACTGAGACATGATGGGAACTCCTTGCATTCATTTTAGATTGGGCTGTATCTTCTCTTAAAATGAAAAATATCAACGTTTTCTAACTACCTCTGATAATGTTCACACATTCTGCCTTGACCTATCTTTTGATTTGGAACCTTCTCAAGGACAAATGGATATTTGCCTGGCATTCTATGTTCAACCTCCTTGTGCCACTTTTCCAGTGTGCTGGGGAAGGAACAGCTGTCATCTGTCCTAGAGTCTGGCACCGTGGGAATTTACCCAGGCTGCTCTGGGGGGAAGCTGTCTGAGATTTCGTGATAATCATAATTGTAAACTAGAAAGACACTGGAACTGGAGGGGTTAAGGGGAAATCTCACAGAGGAGGGCAAATATGATGTAGGTCAACTATATGTCAATTTAAAAAGACGATTTTTTTTTGAGATGATTTTTGGAGCCAGGCTTACTTAAGCATATTTTAAAAGTTGGCTTTATTTATCATTACATTCTAAAACATAAGGGAAGATTTGCTAATAAGAATTCTAAGAGGAACCTGTGAACTTGGATGATGCTTAAATAAGGTTACTGAAAATAAAAGTGAAAACAATCACTGAGAATGTTAAAAACGAGAAGTGTATTGCCTTGAGTTTGAAGGGAAGTGGCACACAGGACAATACATTCCATCCCTTTGAAACCTGTGTCCTTATATGAGAGCGACTGCGATTTCTCACAGGAGTGGTGAGAAATGGCAGGACATGTGCCATGAGAGCATAGATACATAAATTAATTAGTTGTAGCAACCATAGGAATAAGGTTAAAAGATGAAAATATATTAAAGTATTAAATGTACAATCTATTAAATGAAGAATGTATAAAAGATTAAAATCCATGTATCTCTGTAAAAACGAGAAAAAAATCCTCAACACTCTAGAGAGGCTTAGTGTCTGATCAACCACTACAAATAATAATCTGTTTACATATAATCTAGAATGAATACCAAATAGCAACAACAAAATATTTTCGCCATCATATTTTGCTTTTCCTTTGGAATACAAAGTGGTGGAGTAAGGAATTCAGCACAGCTTGCTTCGGGTTAGAAGAACACCAGAACCACCTAGTGGATTTTTCCATTTACTGCACTACCTTTAGACTTTAGTATGGCGAAATTGCAACTGCTGAGATAAACCCTAATGTGAAATCCGTGGTTAGGATCTCTTTGTGGCTTATAACTGAAATAGTAATGGTTAATCTTCATCAGACAAAACTGTCCCTGAATCCTGGAAGAGAAATCCCTACCCAGCAAACACTCATCAACTAGTAGCACAGGGTGGCACTTAGAAGCACAGCCAGAGTTAAACATTTGGTGGCCGAGATAGACAGAGCGCCTGGAGCTCTAAATTTTCTGCGCACGTCGGTGGCAAGCAAGGTAAATTGTAGACCCTCATCTGCATTCATGGCAGAGTCATCCCTTCATTGAGCAAGAGTAGAGAACTCTTCAGAGCACAAGCCAAGGGGTTGCACTAGCAGCTTGACCTTTATATAAATCTGCAGGTACACAAACTGGGCCTTATAATCAATTTTGGTTTTGGAGCAAAGTAGCTCATATGGTTACAGCATGTCCTGGTCATTCTGTATTCCATGACGGAGCCAGATGGGCCTCTGCATCTCTGTGGTGGTGACAGATGTTTCATATAGTACAGTGGAATTTGAAATGATGGGTCAGAGAAATAACAAACATTCTAGGAAAGGATACTTTGGTGAAATGTAGAAGGTTATATGATACCAGATTTTAGTAAATACTGATATAGAGTCAAAGGTTAAATGAATTATCATGATTTATTATACCCCAAAAGGAAAAGAATATCAGGATATAAGAAGAATGGGAAAGCCGATGCTAGTTGAACCTGGGGGTGGGGAGTTTAACTGTGGAACAGATGGTAGACTTTCGGCAGGGAAGTTGGTGCATTTCAGCCAAGCACCATGTGTGAAGGGCATGTGGATGGCTGGCCTCCCCCAAGGCTGCATGGCTGGTGCTGGCTACCATAGAAGAAATTTGCAATGGCTGAAACTGCAGCTCTCCTAATCTACTAACAATTGCCATTCAATTCTCTTCTCCCTACAGTGTGAAGGAGGCTAGGTGGACACTCTCTGAGAACTGCAATTCAGACTGTGAGCTTTATAAGAATGATGGTCTTTTCCCAACTCTTCCAAAGCTAAGGGGGGAACAATTTCAGATCACAAGAATAAAGCCCAGTTTCTCTCCGTGTTGGAACATCCAGGAGAACGCTAAGAAATGTGTGGGTATAAGAAGAGAAAAGGAAGAGGAAGAGAAGGAAAAACAAAACTTAGGCAGAAAAAGATGATGCACATGAATAATAAAGACAAAGCAACAACAGACAGAATGGAGTATGGAGAGAGGGAAGTCAAGGTGAAGTTAAGGTGAAGGGCTCCATATAAAGAGCTTCGTTGTCCAAGATGGGCTGCCAGACTTCAGGGTCCATGAAGATAATAATGAGAGAGTGTTAGCTGTTTTTAATATTTTGAAAAGCCCATTATTCTATATCCCTTAGCACTTACAGGAACTTGCAATTTAAAATTTATTGGTGTCTTCTTTGTTTCATGGCTCCATGAAGGCGGGACCACTTCTCTTTTACTTATCATGGAATAACCAGCACCACGATTGTGCAGTAGAGCCTGATGGTTAGAGCTGCATGCTCTGGAGGCCTCCTGGTTCTCATGCTGCTGCCGCCACTTACCACCCATGGCCTATATGCTGCCCACTGGCCAACCCAATAAACATTCCAGGATCCCTTTCACCCAGCTGCCTTCCATTACAGAGGCTTGAAAAAGAAAAGCAAAAACCTTGAATTTTACTTTCCCAGTCTCTTGCTGCTAGGAGGAGCCACAGGACATAGACTTGGCCAAGGAGAGGTGAGTAGAAAAGTGGCGAGGGATTCTGAAAAGGCTTTGACTTCCTGCTGAAAGGGACAGAAGCAGGTAACACCACCCTTTCTCTCTTCTTCTTGACATAAATGTAGACGTGATGCTTGGATACAGGGCAGCCATTGTGCGCTCATGAAGGAAAAGGTCAGGCAGTTCTCGGAGACCCTGGCCCCTGACATCATTGTTGAGCCATGGAACCAATAGGAACAAATGACTTCCTGGCTTATTGTTACAGGAGAGAAATAAATGTCTGTTTGTTGCAGTCACTGTAAGCTGGCCTTTCTGTTACTTTTAGACAAAAGCATGGCTGTTACAACAGTTGTGTGACTGAACAAGTTCCTTTACTCTGCTTCAATAGCCTCATGTGAAAATGGAGATGATAACAATACCTTCTTTAAAGGATTGTTGCAAAGATGAAATGAGATGATATACATAAAGAGCACAAACTAAGCACTATGAAAGGCTCAACAGTTACTTTTATGCCTATTTTGATGATGGACTCTCAATCAATATTGGGTGAATGAGTGAATGAGTAGAGTAGGTCAGACCCAAAGGGTATGGCTTGAACCCAAGCTTGAACCCAAGTAGCAGTAAGATGACTCAACTCTTCTGCTTAAGAAAAATGAGCAAAGGGGGAGACGTGAGAAGGAGGGGCAAGTGAGGGAGGCTACAGAGCAGCCAGGTGGGTGCCATGTGGGGGTGAGACGGCCCATGAAAAATCTCCCACTGAGGAGGGCTGGTGTGTTGCTGCTAAGTGTCAGATGTACGGCCCACACATCCCAGCATCAAGTAGACATTGAATAAACATTTGTTGGCTCACTGAATAAATGAATGAACTGTTCGGGTGTTTACTGAAAAAGAAATTGCTATCTCTTCCTTTAAACTAAAGAGATGGAAGCGACAGAAGGCTTTTCTCCAGTGCCATCTGCACGCCTTTTACAATATTTGCCTGAAATTATGTGGGTGAAGATGTATTGCTCTATAATTGCCTGTGCCCTCGCAAGGAGCAGATAAGAACATCCGGTGGGGGCAGAAGCAGAAGCAGAAGGAACAGATTTCCCACAGAGTAAAATATTCTGTTGTCATAAAAAGCCCCTTGCCATCGCAAGTGAGAAAATGAAAAGGAGAACCTATAGAAGGGAAGTGGATACCTCCTAATGGGTGCGCATCTCCAGTTTCCCACCAGGAGTCAGCTGCTCTTCAAACAAGGAACAAAAGCTAGAGCATGATGATGGTTGGTCCTGTCCATACACCAGCGCAGGGGCTGGAGTGCGTCCTGAGAGCATGGCTCTCACTGCCCAGGTCCTGTGTTGCCGCTGGGTTGCCGCATTGGGATCACTCGCACAAACTGCTCCTTTGCATCTGCATTCACCCAAGCCTGCTCTAAGGAGGCTCAGTGCATTTCTAATCCTTCCCAAAAACATGTGCAGAAAGCAATGAAAATTTGAAACGTATAAAAGGCTTAGTCACGGGATTATATAGTAGATGCCTCCGCATGAGGGATTAGCTTTGATGGCCATGTTTCTGAACATTATTTGCATCAGAACTTGACATGAATGCCTTAGATCTAGCTCTTTGACTCCCCTATCTTCTTTCACCTTCTCTCCTTGTCCCCCAGATTACTTTGGCTTGAGTTTTGGGTGCATGTTTAAATGTGGTAAGCAAACAGAAAGCAAAATCCCCTTTGAATGGTGAATGGATGTGCATTTCTGTTTTGGGATGTGTATTTGCCCTTGGGCTTTACACGGATGAGACCTAAATTAAACCCTGATTCAGATGGGACACACACACCCCACGCCACTCAAAGCAGATGTGTCAAAAGCATGTGCCGATAAACTCAAATTGCCGATGGCATTCTGAGCTCTGAGCCCACTCGATAGAGTTGAAGGGTTTGGCAGTCACTCTTCATGGGAATAAATAGCTTGGATAAACAGTGATGCTGAGAGTCTTTTTTCCAATGACCGAAGAAATGGAGAAACATTAGCATCCTTTTTACCCCCTCCAAACCCCCCCCCATGGTTGAGGCTTATAAAACTAGGGTCTTCTAAAGAAGAAGGTCATGTAGTCTTTTAGGTCAGACCCTATAACTTGGGTCATATTACAATGCAGAAACACTTTAAGACAGACTGCCTGGGGCTGTGAGGAAAGAGAGAGCAAAAACCTTCAAAATCACAGCACTTTGACCAAAGCTATCTCTCCCTCATTTAAGACTAGGCCAGCCGAAGCCTGGTTTCTCTAGCTGTAACTTACTCCATCCAATAGCACCAGCACTTTGAGAAATAAACGGATTCATTCATTCCACATATTCATTGCGTGTCTAACACGAGCAAAAGGAGTTATAGCATCTGCCTGTGAAGGAGCCATGGCTAACAACACTGCCCTGGGGACATAAATTTGAACCTGACTCCATAGTAGGGTGAGAAGAGAACCTCATAGGTGGGTATATCTACGAGGTCTATGCCCTCTTCCTCCTCATTCCTATGGGCATTTACCTGGGGCCCTTCTGCACGTGGGCTATGCTGGGTGCAATGCCAAAGGGCCAAAGAAGTTAATGGGCAACAGTCCTGTTCAATAGACCACGGACCTACGATCAGAAACAGGCCTCCTTTCTTTTGCTGTAACTCCTACCACGTGTGGGCTCAGTCTCAATTTGTTTCTGAAATCTCAGCAATGACTGGAGACAAAAAAAAAAAATCTCAAACATGCCTTGAGAGCTGCCGGTAGATTTTGATAACAATAATGATACTAATAAAGCTAACACTGTGTTTTCCATTATATGTGCCAGGCACTGTTCTAAGCACTTTACATGTCTTAATTCATTTACTCCTCTGCCATTTAGTATAAATACCTCTATGAGCCCTGTTATTCACATGAGGAAACTGAGGTGCTGAGTGAAAGCTACTCACTTTTTTAAATATATGAAGTTAATTTTAATATTTCAGATAATCAAAAAATCCAAAGTATGATTTCTACATGTACTTAACATAAAAGTTATTAGAGAGACATTAATAACAGTTTTCATATTAACTCTTAGAAAGCTGGTGCATATTTTATTTTACTTGTTTTTATTTTTTTTAAAAGCCATTCACTTTAGTCTAACAAGCAAGCTCACCCCAAGGACTACATAAATTCATAACTAAGAGTTGTGCCACTTCTCAACCACTTTGCCAAAAAATATATAAAACTGACCAGTTCTACAATTAAAATCCAGAACATTGAGGTGATATAATAAAGCACAAAAAATAGGTTAGAGATAGGTTAGAGATTTTGTCTTGCTTTTTCTCCACTCTTTTTATTTTGTTTTGTTTTTTTCCAAATAAGCCCAATTCTTTAACCCATAGTTACCTTCAGAATGTGCTGTGGGAGTTGGAGTTGTCTACCTAGTCACCAGCTGTTTTTTATAGGAAGATGCTTGGGAGCAAGTTATGAAAGAATCATGTTTAATCTGGCATCACAGTACTTGAGAAACAGCAGACCTGGTGAGTTAGAACATACGTAAGTAGAAGTTGTATCTCTATGGATACAGATGTGAAGATTAAAGTGAGAACTAGGTCTGTGGGACTTTTCATGAACATGGCGGCCCATTTTTCCTTTTTACACCCTATAACCCGCTTATTGAGGAGACAGGTCATGCTAAGGAGGAAACCAGGAACTCTCTAGTCACTGCTTCTAACGCTTCCATGTCCAAACTCTCACGACCATATCTCAATGACATGCTGGGAAGGCCTCTACAGTCACTGAAAGTTTTGTCTGGTCCAGTTTATTGCTACAGCTTCACATCCAGTTCAGGATTTTCCACTGCTCTTTAACAAGGCTGACTTGTAACTCCAGGGCCTGGTGTGAGGCTGCTCTCATTCTAGGATACCTTCTTCTTCTTCCTGCAAGACCCAAAGCTTTTGTTGGAAATGGGGAGAGAGAATGGGATAGAGTAACAGCTCTTTGCTTCATCCTTTGCTTTTGCTGCTTCCCCGGCCCACACAAGAGGCATATGTCCAGGTGTGAGCTCTCTCAGGGACATGTGTGGGTTCTTTGGGGTCCCTCACAAAAGAAGACTCTAATATGTTCAGCCCTGCTCAGCCACCTCAATCACCTATTAACTGTCACTGCACTGCCTACATTTTCCTGCCTGGTGGGTGCCTTCAGAAAGGCATATCTGTGAGGGTGGGTTGGATGGTGGCAGGAGTGTTGACACAGTAGGAAGAGTTCTGCTATTTCTTAGTGAGTCCTAAAGATGATATTTGGTAGATGCTGTTGGTTATGCGAGGTATTGAACATTTCTTTTCCCCAGCTTTGGCCCCCCCTGCCCCAGTTCTTAGGCCCAAGGAAAATTCTCTTTTACATCCTATTATAATAATAAATGTTGATCAAAGCCTGAGGATAAGAAAGCATCAGGATGTTTCTTTCTTCTCTTTCTTCCTCTCTCCCTCTTTTCCTTCCTTCCCTTCTTCCAAACAACAACCATATAAACTAAAGTATGGGGGATTTTAAAAAAGCCTAGCAAATCAGTACTCTCTTAATGTCATTGAGAGAACTTTAACAGAACAGAGGAATTTGGAATATTAGAAGACAGGAAATAATTTTAGTTTCTGAGCGTTTTGGTGGTATTTCTACCTGCTTCAATTTTAGACTGCTTTTCCATGCCCAGGAAGCCACCTACAGCCCAGCTGACACTGCAATCAGCCACTAAGACTTTCTCAGACTCTGAGCTCAACCTGCTTTTATTTGGATCTGAGCTGTTCAGTTTTAATGCTTGATTACTGGTTGTAATGTGAATAGACATGCTGAACTCACATCCTTCTCCTTATAAACTGCTGCTGAAATGCTCCAAAAATATAAAATAAAAAGATGTATAGGAACTAGGGAAGGCATTGCTCACATGCTAGATACACTGGAAAATATCTGCAAGATTACACGTAAGAGAGGATGGAAGGAAGGTAGGGCAAGCTTGCTCTTTGTTCATTACCAAAGAAGGAAAGGATCCTTAGCAGAAGCCCACGAGTGCTCTTAAGTTCAGGATAAGAGTGTTGCAGATGAGAGCTGGCTTCAAGGAAGATGGTAGCAAAACAATGTTCATTTCACTCTGGACTCCAAGTATTATGCAGAATGCTGGAGACCACCCAGATGGGAATATTATTAGTTCAGGCATAGCTTATGTTTGGCAAGGACGATGCACTAGGAAAAGGTGAAAGGCTTAGTCAAGACTGCTGCCTATGGTTATCTTTTGCGGAAGAGCTATCACATTTACTTCAAGCCACCACAATAGGCAAAGAAAAGAATCAGTTTGATGTAGTTTTTTTCTTCCTTACCTATCAAACCTCCTGCTCTGGAGAAAGCAGGCATCTCTTCTACTAAATATTGTTCTCCAGCCCAATGTCTCCTGTAGTCAGGGGTTAAGGAAACGTCCCTTTTGCAGGACTGGTTCCTAGTCCTGCAAAACTGTCTCTCCATGGGACAGGGTGAGCCTGACCTTCAGAAAGCTGGAGAAGCAAGGCAGAGTTTGAAATCAGTGAAAAGAATGGCAGGATGCTGGAAAATCTTCCACCGAAATTTCCTCCCCGTGTTGTTCCACTGTGAGATAATTAGCTCTCTGGTTCCCAAAAGATAGTATCACACTTTTGTTTAAGAGTTGAGTCATCTATGTGAAGAAAATACTGGGTGCATTAAAACCAGAAATCTTTGTTAGCTACTGACTCAGGAGCAATAACAGTACACTAACAGTGAACCGTTTCCACTAGAGCAAAGCACCCTGGGGATGTGTGGAGGATAAGGAAGGGGCTGGAGGTATATTTCCTCCAGCAAAGGAGATGGTACGCAAGGGACTAGAAACATGGGTGGGACTTAAAAAGAGGCAGGAGGACCCCCGAAGCGATCTTTATCTCTTAGCAAGTGACAGGGACCCTGGCCCGCCACTTGGTGTGCTCGGTCATTCTTGTGAGAAGCGAGCGGTAGAATGATTAACAGCACCGACTCTGCAGCTGGATGGCTGCGCTCATGAAGACTCACAACTTGGGCTTGGCCCCTTCCTACCTCAGGAAACTTTAGCAAACAATAACTCCTCTGTGCTCCAGTTTCTTCATCTATGAAACAGAGACACTGTTGGTCCCTGCATCATCGTCACTGGGTTGTTGTGACGATTATGTGAGTTATCACATACACAGTAGTTAACACATGGCCTTGTGAGTGAATGTTCTTTTTGTCTTTTTAGGGCCGCACCAGCGCCATATGGAGGTTCCCACGCTAGGGGTCAAATCGGAGTGGTTGCTGCTGGCCTACACCACAGCCACAGCAACGCCGGGTCCTTAACCCACAGAGCGAGGACAGGGATCAAACCCGCAACTTCATGCTTCCTAGTCGGGACCACTGGGTTTTTCTTTTCTTTTTGTTTTTTGTTTTTTTTTTTTGTATGTTTTAGGGACTTAGGGACTTATCACAAAGGGACTTAAAATGCCAGGACCCTTACTCCTAGGAGCCACTGGGGGGGGGGAGTTGGAATCACCATGTACTGAACATCTATGCTTCAGATGCTGTATATAAGATATCTCATTTAACACTCACATACTTATGAAATGGATATTATTGCCCCTATTTTGCAGGTGGGAAAACTGAGTCTCAGAGAGGGTAAGAACTTGGCCCAGGATCACACAGTGAAAAATTAACAAAGGTGGTGACGAGAGTCCATGACATCATTACTTACATGTTATTCACCCCCATCCTGACTATAGCATGATGTCTCTGCAGACAGTAGGCTTTTCGCCTATGAAGGATATATATGTGCACACACGTATATAGACTCTGAACACTAAATGAAGTGTCCCTTCATTTTTCCTTCTCAAGTGAACAGATGAGTTTCTTTAGCAAAACAGACCAATCATGATGGATGGAACTTCCTGTGGTAGATTCAGATTTGTTGAAAGAGAATGCATAACTCAAGTAAATCCTTATTTGAAGCCTCTTTGTTTACAAACGTTGTATATCAAAATAAGGGGAAAATTAAAATGAAGTTATAATTAATTCCCTTCACCATACAGTTGGCTCATACAGTTGACTCTTGACCAACACAGGGGCTAAGGGTGCCAATGCTCGAAAATCCATGTATAATGTTATGAGAGGGCCCTCTGCATCCTTGGTTCTGCATTCGCTGGCTCAGCTAAACACAAATTGTGTAGAACTGTAGTGTATGATTAGTGAAAAACATCTGCATATAAGTGGACTGTGCAGTTCAAAACTGTGATATTTCAAAGGTCAACTGTAATATTGTTTCAGAGGCCATAACAGGGTCGGCCACTGCCTCGCATTGCTGGAAGTGGGCCTGCCCCAGGGACTTGACTGTGGAGTTGCAGGTACCTTCCTTATCCCTTGATCCTAATGACCAAGGGAGTAATTCCAGTGCCACACTCAGGAGTCATTTATTATTGAAGAGTCTCACTTTCAGCTAAATAGTCACAAGAGATGTGTACAATACACTGTTTGGGCGTTGAATTTGAGGGAGGTATAAAAGGCCTTTCGAACATGCCGACCAATTTCTGTTTTACATTATGATGAAAATAAGCAGATATGATCTGGCTGAGAGAAGACTGGTCCATAATATTTTGTTTCTGGTGTCCTAAGTAGGTCCCAGTTCTTTTAGTTGAATATTTTACACAAAGAGAAAATTACAATGTGACATCTTCAATCCATATAAAGTGTGTTAGTGAAGAGTCTATGGACTGCCTTTGAAAGTATTAGGTCCTGGGTTATGAATCAGCTTGAATGAACTCAGTGTTCTCATAGTTGTGCAACACACTTACTGATGATTAATCAGAGAATGCTTTTTCTAATGGCACTATTGCTTTGTGTTGTGAAATAAAGTGTTGACAAACTTGCCTTTGTGTAATCATAGTGGAGCAAACATTATGTGTCATCTGACGACTGTGCTGTTGTGATGTTTTAAGTGCAGTTTTCAAACCATCTTAGCATCTTTGCGTTGAAATTGTATGCGGCAGTTTAGTTTTCTACGGAGTTTGGGGAATGCTGCAATCTTTCTGTTCAAGGCAAACTATAGCATTTAAGTGGATAAGTAATGAGATCCTGCTGTGTAGCACAGGGAACTATATCTAATCACTTGTGGTGGAATATGATGGAGGATAATATGAGAAAAAAATGTATGTATATGTAAAACTGGGTCACTTAACTGTACAGCAGAAATTGTCAGAACATTGTAAATCGACTATAATAAAAAACAAAATTAAAAAATAGGCCTTTAAAGATTTAATCATCTAAAATATCTGAAAACTGTATTCAAAATTTATATATCATATATCTAAAATATAAGGATGGTTCTGGTTTTAATATATCTTATACATTTATTTATAGTAATTTAGTCACAGTGACTCCAAGTAAGTCAATTAAAAAACTGTATAATAACTGGACTAGAGGAAACAAGGAATTCATGGACGTGATAATTAGTGGCCAAGTCATCATAGCCATTGAGTATTTGGAAGAATCCAATGATATTCAAATTATCAAAGCAAGCATTTTGAAGAACTGAATGATGTAAACTAGCTGAAAAGAGGAATGCTTC
Organism: Sus scrofa; assembly: GCF_054392235.1. Taxonomy (NCBI): domain Eukaryota; kingdom Metazoa; phylum Chordata; class Mammalia; order Artiodactyla; family Suidae; genus Sus; species Sus scrofa. Next base: position 92,153,629 of record NC_139387.1, on the reverse strand, counting down.
AAACTGACATAATGTTCCTGCAAATAAATATAATAAAGATGCAATAAAGCAGAGATTTGATATTTGTCTACAATATCAAGGTACTTTAAGTTACATATTTTCAAAATAGACACTTTTAATATTTTTCTCAAGAACATTTTATGCATGCAATTTATAGGAGTTACTTTTTTTTTTGCTTATCATAAAACAATTTTTACAACTATTTTGAGAACGCAGGAAAAAAAACACTTTCAAATGAATACTCATCTGTGCTTGAAAGATTTTGCCTAAAACTGCTTTAAAGGGTTAAAATTTAGACAGCCTAAAATAGAACTTGTAGAATTACAGTGTTTCAAAAAGTAAGATTTGTCACTATGGACAGCATCATTGTGACAAAGCTGAAAAAGAACTGAGAATTATCAAGTTGAAAATATTTTGCTGATGATACAATCAAACAGGCCTGGTATTTGTTGTGGTTAAAAGGCTGTTTTCTCTTTAAATATTTCTCTATCTGTGTGTGTGTGTGTGTGTGTGTGTGTGTGTGTGTGTGGTAAAATGCACATAACATAAAAATGGGGTACAGTTCTGTGGTGTTAAGTACTTTCACACTGTTCTGTAAGCATCACTGCCATTTATCTCTACAACCTTTACATCATCAACAACTGAAACTCTCTACCTGTTAAAAAGCATCTTCCCGTTTTCCTCTCCCTTGAGTCCCTAGCAACCACCATTCTCCCTTCTGTCTCTATAAATTTGACTACTCCAGATACCTCATATAAATGGAATCACATAATTTCTGTCCTTTTGCGACTGGCTTATTTCTCTTTCGCTTTATTAACACAAAATGTTATCGATTATTAATTTTATCTAGTCGGAAACTTGAAGCATTTGACGGAATTTCTGACCCTGAATTACAGTGTAATTGGCAAAATACTGCTCAAATATATAAGTGCTTCACTAAAATATGGGACACAATGCTCAAAGTTAAAAACCCGATAAAACTATAACATCAATCTGAATGGCAGTTTTTGTAATTTTTACCTGTAATCCATGATTAAAATGTGCATTCATTAGTGATTTAAAATGAACTTATATGAAATTTTTTATTTTTCCATCTAGAGCACAACTAATTGTAATTATTATTTGATACGTATATTAAAACACATACAGGTGGTCTTGGTTTGTGAAAAGAATGAGTGAATGAAATAAAGGTATATCATGTAGAGAGTCTGTTAGGGTGAATCGGCAGGTTTATTAGAACATAATTTCATCTGAATTTTGGAGATTAGAAAAATTTATAGGGCAAAATATAAGAATGCAGGAAAGTGCAGAGAAAGAGTGGAAGACAAAAAATTGCCACCAAATGCTAAGTGTCAAATCTACAAAACCCGGGATTTAACATACTGTACTAGTAGTGGCACATTCAGTGAATATGAGCGGGAGACATAAGCTAACATCTAATGATATTAGCCATGATGCCAGTAACTTTTCATATGCTGTATTAATCCTTGTGACAGCTCTCTGAGGTGTATATCTCCATTTTTGCAATGTCAAAACTGAAGATCTGAGATGTTAAGAAATTTGCCCAGGTTGCAAAACCAGTGAGTGCCAGAGAATTCCAACTCATTTCCATATGGTTCCAAACACCATATTTTCCCATAACAGCAGGCATAACTCTCCCATAACATCGAATTGCAACATGTCTTTTACTTACTGACTCTGGGTTGGTTTTGTTTTGTTTTGTTTTGCCTTAAGATATAAGATGGGGGGCAGAAACAGGGAGATTTTTGGTCAAAGGGTACAAAGTTGCAGTTATGTAGGATGTGTAGGATGAATAGGTCTAGAGGTCTGATTTACAGCATGAGGACTATAGCTGATAATACTTTATTAGAATATTGGAAGTTTGCTAGAGAGTAGATGTGGGTTTGATCCTTGGCCTCGTTCAGTTGGTTAAGGATCTGGCATTGCCGTGAGCTGTGGTGTGGGTCACAGACACGGCTCAGATCTGGCGTTGATGTGGCTGTGGTGTAGGCCGGCAGCTGCAGCTCTGATTTTCCCCTAGCCTGGGAACCTCCGTATGCCAAAGGTGTGGCCCTAAAAAAAAAAGAAAAGAAAAGAAAAGAAAAAAAAAAAGGAAAATGCAAGGTGGACAGAAATGGTGCTCTACCTAGTCCATAAAACTTGCCACATTCAAATCTCCATCTTTCTTTTTTTTTTTTTACCATTTACCAGCCGACTGGAGGAGACTCTGAGGCCCTAAAGGAGGTCACAGATAACAAGATGAAAGGATACTGGGTTTTGGAGGAATCATGTGAAAGGCTGTCCAATGAGAGTGCCCACATTGGCCTATAATTTGAGTGAGAAACTTGAGTCAAACCACTATGAATTTTCACTTTATCTGACATAGCAACTAATGTTACCATTAATTAACACACACTAATATATCATTTGTAAATAAAGACTATTTTGTTTCTTCCTTTGCAATACTTATACGGTTTATTTCTTTTCTTTTCTTTTTTTTTTTTTGGCTTATGTTAAAATAGACATAAATTCCATGGTTTGTTCATCATTATCTGAGAGTCTCTCTCTCTCTCTTTTTTTTTTTTTTGTTGTTTTGCTATTTCTTTGGGCCGCTCCCGTGGCATATGGAGTTCCCAGGCTAGGGGTCTAATCAGAGCTGTAGCAGCTGGCCTACGCCAGAGCCACAGCAACACGGGATCCGAGCCATGTTTGTGACCTACACCACAGCTCACGGCAACGCCAGATCCTTAACCCACTGAGCAAGGCCAGGGATCGAACCTACAACCTCATGGTTCCTAGTCGGATTCGTTAACCACTGCGCCACGACGGGAACTCCCTGTTTATTTCTTTTAATTTTCTTATTGTGCTACTTAGGTATTCTAGCTGATAAAATTTTGCTAATGACCATGTTTGTCTTACTACTGAATTTCAAGGCTGTGCTGAAGCTTCTCTATTGAGTTTTTCATAGATATACCTAATTAGGCTAAGAAATTTTCCTTCAATTCCTAATTAACTAAGAGTATTTTTACTATAGATATTTATTAAATTTTGTCAAATGTTCATCTGCTTCCATCAGTATAATGACTTTTTTGGCGGTAATCTGTTAATGTAATGAATTATATAACATATTTTTCTAATGTTGAACTATCATATACTTCCCATAAATCTCCCCTGTTTTGCATATGATCGTTGTCTAGTATTTTATATAATAGTTGGTGAATCTATCAATATTTGGAGCATTCTTTTTATACCAGCATAATTGGTCATTGTTTTCATTGTTGATTAATTTTTTTCTTTTTTTATTATTCAAATGGATTTATCACATCTGTAGTTGTATAATAATCATAACGATCTAAATTCACAGGATTTCCATCCCACAGCCCAAGCACATCCCTCCACCCCTCAAACTGTCTCCTCTGGAGACCATAAATTTTTCAATGTCTGTGAGTCAGCATCTGTTCTGCAAAGAAGTTCAGTCTGTCCTTTTTTCAGATTCCACATGTCAGTGAAAGCATTTGACGTTGGTGTCTCATTGTATGGCTGACTTCACTTAGCATGATCGTTTCTAGGTCCATCCATGTTGCTACAAATGCTGATATTTCATTCTTTTTAATGCCTGAGTAATATTCCATTGTGTATATGTACCACTTCTTCTTGATCTACTCCTCTGTCGATGGACATTTAGGTTGTTTCCATGTCTTGGCTATTGTAAATAATGCTGCAATGAACATTAGAGTACATGTGTCTTTTTGAGTCATGGTTTTCTCTGGATAGATGCCCAGGAGTGGGATTGCTGGATCAAATGGTAGTTCTATGTTTTGTTTTCTGAGGAATCTCCATACTGCTTTCCACAGTGGTTGCACCAATTCACAATCCCACCAACAGTGTAGTAGGGTTCATTTTTCTTCACACCCTCTCCAGCATGCTTACTGTTTGTAGACTTTTGGATGATGGCGATTCTGGCCAGTGTAAGGTGGGACATCATAGTGGTTTTGATTTGCATTTCTCTAATAATGAGTGATGTTGAACATCTTTTCATGTGTTTTTTTTGCCATCTGTATGTCTTCTTTGGAGAATTGTCTGTTTAGATCTTCTGCCCATTTTTGGATGGGGTTGTTTGTTTTTTTGGAACGGAGCTGCAGAAGGTGTTTTTAAATTTTGGAGATGAATCCCTTGTCAGTCGATTCATTTGCAAAGATTTTCTCCCATTCTGTGGGTTGTCTTTTTGTGTTGTTTAGGGTTTCCTTTTCTGTGTAGAAACTTTGAAGTTTGATTAGGTCCCATTTGTTTATTTTTGTTTTTCTTGTCAATCCTCTAAGAGGTGGATCTGAGAAGATGTTGCTGTGGTTTATGTCAGAGAGTGTTTGGCCTATGTTTTCCTCTAAGAGTTTGATAGTGTCTGGTCTTATATCTAGGTCTTTAATCCATTTGGAGTTTCTTTTTGTGTATGGTGTTAGGGAGTGTTCTAACTTCATTCTTTTCCATGTGGCTGTCCAGTTTTCCCAGCACCACTTATTGAAGGGACTGTCTTTCCTCCATTGTATATTCTTGCCTCCTTTGTCATAGATGAGTTGGCTGTAGGTGTGTGGGTTGAATTCTGGGCTTTCTGTCCTGTTCCACTGCTCTATATTTCTGTCTTTGTGCCAGTACCATGCAGTTTTGATGATTGTTGCTTTGTAGTATAATCTGAAGTCCAGGAGGCTGATTCCTCCAGCTCCATTTTTCTTTTTCAGGATGTCTTTTGTGCTTCCAAACAAACATTAAAATATTTTGTTCAAGTTCTGTGAAAAATGTCCTTGGTAATTTGATAGGGATTGCATTGAATCTGTATATTGCCTTAGGCAGTATAGTCATTTTGATAATATTAACTCTTCCAATTCACAAGCATGGTATATCTTTCCATCTATTTGTGTCATCTTTGATTTCTTTCATCCATGTCTTATAGTTTTTAGAGTACAAGTCTTTTGTCTCTTTATGTAGGTTTGCTCCTAGGTATTTTATTCTTTTGGATGCGATGGTAAATGGGATTGCTTTCCTAACTTCTCTTTCTGCTCTTTCATTGTTAGTGTATAGAAATGCCGTCGATTTCTGTGTATTAATTTTGTATCCTGCAACTTTGCCAAATTCGTGCATGAGGTCTAACAGTTTTCTGGTAGAGTCTTTAGGATTCTCTAGGTATAGTATCATGTCATCTGCAAATAGCGATAGTTTTATTTCTTCCTCTCCAATTTGGATTCCTTTTATTTCTTTTACTTCTCTGATTGCTGTGGCTAGGACTTCCAGAACTATGCTGAGTAGTAGTGGGGAGAGCAAACATCCTTGTGGTGCTCCTGATCTCAGCAGGAATTCTTTCAGCTTTTCACCATTGAGAATGATGTTCACTGTGGGTTTGTCATATATGGCCTTTATTATGTTGAGGTAGGTTCCCACTATGCCCACTTTCTGGAGGGTTTTTATCAGAAATGGGTGTTGGATTTTGTCAAAGGCTTTTTCTGCATCTATTGAGAGGATCATATGGTTTTCATTGTTGATTAATATACTCAGTGCTTACTGACTTTATTTACATGTTTATCAATTTCTTTGTTCACTAGTATTTCTCTTTTCTTTTCTTTCTTTCTTTTTTTTTTTTTTTTTTTTTAGGGCTGCATCTGGAGCATATGGAAGTTCTCAGGCTAGGGTTTGAATTGGAGCTGCAGCTGCTGGCCTATGCCACAGCCATAGAGCATCTGCAACCTACACCACAGCTCATGGCAATGTCATATCTTTAACCCACTGAGCCTGGCCAGGGATCGAACTCACATCCTCATGGATACTAGTCGGGTTTGTTACTGCTGAGCCACGATGGGAACTCCTTTTCTTTTGTCTTTTTTTTTTTTTTAATTCACTAGTATTTCTTACCTCTCACTTTTTCCTTTGCCTTCAATTTTTAATTTATCCTTCAAGAATTCTGTCAAAAAGTGTCAGCTAATAGCAAAGACTTTCAGTCTTTTTTTGAAAATGTCTTTATTTGTTCTCATTTTTGAATTTTAGGTAGCTGGGTATAAAATTCTTTGAAGATACTGCATTCTATTCTGGCTTGTATTGTTGCTACTGAAACATTTGCTTTCTTCTCCTTCTCCTTTTAGGTAATGTCACTGGTTTCTCCTCAGATTTTTTCTTTGTCTTTCATGCTCTATGTTTCACCAAAGACACTGTGTTGTGTTGAGTTGTGGGTTTCCTTTCATTTACCCTCTTAGGATTCTTGTCTTTAATCAAGCCTAGAAAAATTCCATATATTATGTGCTAAAATATGCTTTCCCTGATTATTTTAATATTCTTATTACAGCACTCTTATTTAGGTATAAGTTGTCTTGCTCTGTATCTCCAAGTTTCTTTGTTTTTTGACTCTATCTTCTCTCTATATAACTATATTTAAATATATATATACACACACACACACATACATGCATACATATTTAAATATACTATATATGTATATATTATATATACACATGTGTTTATTCATATATATATGAACATATGTCTCTCTATGAATATTTGTTCTGTTTTTACTTGAAGGGCTGAGAATTGAGGTAACCATCTTCCTTAGTTTGTAGAACACTTATCAGTAGATGTACAGCTTCTCCCTTGGTTGTTTAATTATTTACCTTTATTTTCATTTCCCACTCACATTTCCCTTCTCCCATAGGAATCTACTCTAATACATTTGTTAGGTACTTTAAAAAATATGCAGGGTAGATTTTTGTGTATATATTTTAATTTACATAACTGTTATTGCTGTAGCTTATTCTATTTCTCACTTTTTATATTTAGCATTCTATTTTTAAGATCTCTATATGTTGCCATGTGTTCATCTGGTTCACTGCTTCAAATTGCTGCATTTTAATTCAAAATATGCACCAGCATATTTTACTTATCCATCCTTCAGTGTTGGAAACTCCAACTTCCCACTTTACAAACAATGCTCAAATAACCATTCTTTTACACGGTTTCTAAGACCCATTTGATATATACCAAGGAATAGCATTGACTGGTCTTTAAGTATACATATGCTTGAGACTTAATCTCTTATATTTTACCTCTTTTGCTTCATTTGGGGTAATTTCATCAAAGCTATTTTCCAGTTCATATAGTCTCTCTTTATCTGCATCTAATATGGTATTTTAAAAACGTAAATTAGAAATCCTATTTGATTAAGAAAGATAGTTCAAGAGAATGACTGAAGAAAAAAAGAAAATCAAATGAAAATACCAACACCCTTTGAAAACAGGTAAGACAGAACTTCTTTCTTCAGTGCTTTGTAATTTTAGATTCTGTGTTCATAGTTTTGGACTCAGATGAAGGAATCTTATGTATATCAGGAGTTGATCAGGGAAATGGATCATTATGAATGAAATAGAGTAATGGATTTATTGGAGAAGTTATATCTTGTGTAGTTGGGAAGGTTAAGAAGTCTTTGTAAGGCTGTTGCCTTTCATGTGGTGTTAGACCTGAGGTCACTATAGGTCAGTTTGGCAGGCAATCAGGAAAGAGAATTGAATTTAAAGTAGGAGAAAGCAAGGACAAATTGGAACCCATAAGGTTATTTTAGAACCCCAGAGAACAGAACACATGAGAATAAAGTGGAATTTGACCTTATCTCTCACCATCTCCAAGCTCAATGATGCTGGTTACATATCGAAGTCTATACCCACACTCGGCCCAGGACTTAGGGAAGCCAGTGGAAGAAATCTAGTGAGAACTGGAAAATTTCAGACCCAGGTGGTCCTCAACATCAATAAAGTGAGTTAACAGATTAGCAATAACTTGCGCAAACTGCCAATGCCTGCTGTCCTATATTGACTTTCAGAATGTAAAAATGACTGCTCCATCATTTGTTCCTTTCAATTCTCAAGATAATTTGCTTTGTGGTTGACTCCAATCCAGAAACACACAAGGAAAGGAATTCTGAGAAATGTATTTCCAACTTAGCTAGGTTGATGCAGTAAAAAGCCACTATACTTTATGCTACTTTAGTTGAAGGTATCCCCCTTTGGAGATGTTTTATTTCTCTTAGGACCTTGAGGCATCTCTGACCTGGGACCATTTTTTTTTAATGTAAATGTTTTCAGGTTAGAGCTTTTTAGACCAATAACTCAAACTTAAAGTGCGGAACTTGCCCATAATTCTGGGATCTCAAGGAGGCGTCTTCATTCCCCTACTCTGAACCCAGGTTGAAAAGATAAGATACCTTATTATCTCCCTATACCCAATGGGCAGATTATTTTTAGTCCTTATTTACATTTAGATTAAAGGCTCAGACTAGGTGGGTGGTCTCAATTCCAACTCCCTACCTCAAAGGGACAGAAGGCCTTGTCTCCTGAGCCCCAGTGGTTGTTAAACCCTAAGCCTCTAGACTTCCCTAGAGGGGAACCTCCCCAAGAGTAGATAGAAATCTGAGCTTTACCGCTCTGAGTCTCAGCTATCTCTTAGTTTCTATCCTCTGTAGAATTTATTTATTTTTCCCTACTTCAGCAGTTCATTAAAAAATACATATATATTTATACATATTTGTTTCATTTTATCTAGATTGTCATATGTTTTTCATGGATGATTTCAGATAAACTATTCTGTTATGTTGCCTGACAGGAAGCCCATTGTTTTTACAACCAAAAACTTAAATGCAGAAGAACTTTTCTATAGGTCAAAGGTGCTTTAAGCAAATTCAGATTTACTGGGAAAAAAATTTACAGAGCTACAAAACAGATCAATTAGAAGGATAATTTGCATAACAAAAGGATTCACTAGAGAACAACTTAAAATAGCAAGGATCACACAGTGTATTTAGAGCATCTAGGAGAATGCGTATTGTAAAAAGCTATCTGGCCTGTAGTTAAAGAAATGCTAGGATGAATCCTTTTGTAAAGCAGAAAGTCCTTTTTGTAATGTGAATGATCACTCTGTAATTTACAAGTTTGTAAGATTGGGCTTTTGTGTATCTGCATTTTTTTTTTCCATTTGGATTTAAGAGTAGAGATCTAGAAAAAGTCATTTATGTAAAGGGTTGAGGTTTAACTCTCCTGAGCATTTTTTTAATGTTAATATCCAATAATCAAAACAATGTGCATATTTAAAAAACAGGATGATGAAGTCCTTCAAATGTTTAATATGTTCATTTTGTATATAATTTCCCATGGGTTTTATTGTAAATAAATTTAATGTATATGTATGTATAAATAAGTCACTTGTACAGCAGAAATCATCACAACATTGTCAATCAATTATACTTCAATAAATCTTTAAAAAAATGAAAAAAAAGAAAAAAGTTGAAGACATAGTTCCCATGTAATGATTGATTTGATACTTTTTACTTAAGCATACAGTAACAAACATATTTACTGGAACATAACTGCTAATTCACTAAGTTTACCATTATATATTGAATTAATAATCATAAATACTAAACTGCTAATACATTGCATGTACATAGATTTCTTTTACTATTTATTAGAAGTCCAGGACTTTTCACCTGAACCGAATATGATGACTGTAAAGCTCATCTCATTGTCTTCATGATCAGTTTCTAAAGTTTTATTTTGACACATAATTAAATATTTTAATAGGGTAGCATATGTAATAGGCAAACTCTAAGGAAAAGAGGCAGCCAATTTTATACTAATGCTTGTCTGGTTTTTAAAAAATTAGCTCTTATTCTCAGGCTTGGCTGTACTTTGTAATCACTGGGGAGCTCTCAAAAATATTGATGTCTGGTTCCTACTATGGAGGTTTTAATTGTTCTGGGGTACAGCCAGGCACTGAGCTTCAAATGTGTAGCCAGTGTTAACCACCAATATGGTCAAACTCAATTGCTCAAACCCACTTAATCAGAGCACTCAATTAACTGGCACGGGGAAAGGGGAATGACGGAGTGGGTTGCACAACTGAATTCTTTTGTAAAAGAGAAAAATCATTTAAAAAGTTTATATCATGCATTTATTCTAAAATTTGTTTTTCAGCATGATCTGAAGTGGGGTTCTATATATCCTATATCTTGCACTTACAATACCAAAGATAATGACACTGGATAGTGATCTTGAGGTACGACTATTCCATTGATAATAAATAAAAAATTTTTTTATATACTGTTTTACCCTACTTATTCTTAGGTGGTTGACTCACATCTATGGATATAACGCTAGTACATAGAATAGGTATGATTCATAGTGGTGATCACAAGGCAACTTTTCTCAACTATTCAAATTTTTCAGTGGGTTGATTTCTTCCTGTTTCTGGATAAAAACATGAGCAGTCTTTTGCACTCTTAGGTTAAGGAAAGAATACTATGATCACTTTAGACAGGAAAACACATTGTCTACTTAGTAGTTTAGGAAATTCATCCCATGTAATAGTGAAAAACTCCAATCTTGATTTAAGGTTGAGGCTTCTCCTCTTTCCAACTAGGACTCTACTGAGAAGGAGCTTCTAGTCAGGGGAGGTGAGTATCACTGGAATCTTCTCTTTTCCTTCACCCTTAGCACTTAGCACAAGCTTCCTTATACTTCATATTGTAGTAATATTGAAAGCTTCGTGTTCTTTCAATACCCATATTGTTCCACACATATGTATATCCTGCTGTTCACTCCATCTGGACTGCTCTTTCTTCTCTCATTCACCTTGGAGATTCCCTTTTGACCTTCAAAGCCAGAAGGACATTTATCTAACTTTAATTCCCTCCTTATTCAGTTTTATAATTTGTAACCAAGTTGGTAGAGAGGAATAAACCAGAAATAATACAATGGAATTTATTAAAGAATTATCTGAGAGCTTCTATGTGCTGATCACTCAGAGGTCCTAAGAGATCATGTATCCATCCCTTCTATTTCCAGATGAGCAAGCTAGTGAGATCAAAGGACTTGCTGGGTGGTTTAGTGGCTGCTTAGGGGACAGCTGGTCCAGGGCTTTTTCCAGCATGTTGTACTGTTTACTTTAATAAAATGGAATATTCCACTAAATTAAAGAGGTTGTTTACTGAATGGATGAAAAATTCATGCCAAAGAACCATGCTGCACCTCTCCAGGAGGCCAGGTCTGGACAAAAGAACAGACTTGGACTCAGGCAGCCTTGTGTCCACACCTCCTGCAGTGGCCTTGAAGAAATTATTTCTCTGAGCCACACTTTCCCCACAGACAAAGCAAAAAATTAATAATCATCTTGCTTTCCTGCTAATATGGAAGATACACTTTACATATAATCTTCAAAGTGCTTTTTTTTTGCTTTTGGTCATGCCTGTGGCATGTGCCCAGACCAGGGATCGAACCTGCACCATAGCAGCGAGCTGAGCCACAGCAGTGACAATGCTGGATTCCTAACCCACTGAGCTACCAGGGAGCTCCTTCAAGGTGCTTTTAAATTATCAACTGTTACTGCTAAAGCTACTCTAGAATATGCATCAATCAAAATATTTATGGACTTTACAAGTATTTCAAGTAATAAGATGTTAATCTTTTCAGAAGCAATGAAGAAATATCAAGGCTCAAAACTTATTTTAAAAAATTCTTTTATGATTCAGAACTGTATCCAATGTCATTTCCTATCTTTATCTTTATCTAAGAGGATTACTTAAATAATCAAAATGATTAATATATGTAAAGCCATTAGAAGAGTGATTTGCACACAATGAAGTTTGATAAATATTTGTTATTGTTGTTATTTACACCCTCATATTTGTCTATTCCTACCTCAACTGTGAAAGCTAAACATAACTCTCTGGACTCTGAATTTAATTCTCTATTGTTTGAAATGACAAAGATCATGGGTGACTAACAATTCAAGCATTGTTCTTCGTCACTGAGAAGAATAAGGTTGTTGCTTTAGGGAGTAAAAGTATTTGGGAAGCATTGTTTTACAATTGCTACAGCTTCAAAGGACAGTGTATTTTTAAAATGTATATATGTATCATTCCCATTTAGCTTCTCCTATAAAAGTCCTGAGATATCCTTTGGGTCTTATTCTGTTTATGAATCTAGATGTCAGGTAGATGCTCAGACCAAGGACTGGAGAGAAACATTTGTCACTAAATTGGAAATTATAAGCCTTCTCCTATTGAATTATTTCCCTCTTGAAATTCAGAATACAGTCACATATGAAGGGTATTACACTCCAGTGAAAAGAATCATTGGATGAGGAAGACAATAACCATATCTGTACAAAAGGAAAATAGAATTTACATAATGTATAAATTTTTACCTATATTCTCCAAATTGCTTTTTATGCAAGGCAGCTCAGTTATAGGTAAAAGGATGCCTTTTCATGGTCAGGACAGCTACGGTTGTATCTTATACACTTGTTTCAAAAGGAACTTCAATTATATTTAAAGAGAGAACAATTAGAAGAGATGCAGCCATGGGATCTTTATAACTCTTTTAACAAACCCTCAGTGATACTTTATCTTCAAAAGGAACTGTGGGTGCCTGTCATTGCAACCAAGTTAATTAAAATAAAAATTTTCATGCAGCAGATAGAAAATGATATAAAGAAATCAGACAAAATCAAAACTGAGAGTTAGTTATTGTCCACGTTCAATAAATCAAATCTACTTGCAAATATGTATAATTATATTTTAATAAAAAAGAAATTAAAGAGTTTGCTGGCTTAACCAATGTTAGGTAATTATATTTAAAATGACATGAAAGTAGGCTGCTGTGTACTGATTCACACGGCCTCTCTTCTGAGGTAGGACTATCCAAATTGGAAGAGAAAGGCCCCGTTTCCCCAGCAAGGTACAGAACATGCAAGACAGAGATTCGTTATCGACATGGGAAATAGCCAGTAAAACCACCTTTTCCCCATTTGCTCCCATTGTGAGCCATAGCTATAGATTAAAGGAAGTAGTCAGCTTGATATCCATTGGAGAAGGGCATTACTGCCCATTTGATCCCCAAGGAGAAGAGGGGGATGGTGATCCCACAGAGGAAGTTGCCTGGACCAGTGCTGGGTGGCAGCTTCACCAGGTTACCTCGGTATGAGGGTAAATTGCTTGTGCTTTGGAACTCAGCTTCCTTTCTCCCCAGGCCTTCCTTCTACAACACAATCTACAGAGCAGTACATGTCAGGGTAAGGGGTGGGGAAGGCAATTAACGTCTACAGTAGGTAGATTATGAAAACAAGGAGCAGAGGAAGGCTTTTCAACAGAAAACAAGCAATGCATAAGGAGGGTATTCTTTAAATCTTTGGCAAGAAACCCAGAAGCATGAGGTGTGCTTATGTCTGACAGAAGTTCTGGGAGAAGGCAGCTTTTAAAACCATGCAGTTAAGTTGAAAAAAGAATTAACTGTAGGGATGCTGGGGTCTTGGATCAGCATAGATCTGGGGACTTGGGATTCAGAAAGACCTGAGGTTGAGTTCTGGCTCTATCATGTTCCAAAGGCGTGAATGTGTATGGGTTCCTTGGTGTTCCCTGGAGTGTCTTCTTTCTCTGTCCAAAATGGGGATGGTAATACTGGGCTGCCATGAGGAAATGGACATCTGAGGCAGGTGAGAGCTTTATCAACTCTAAAGCATTATTAAAATGCTTCCAGAAAGTAACAGTAACATTTCCTGGATAAACCACCTCAACAGTTAGGGAACCGTTAATTGCTCCCAGGCCTTACATTTTCTTCCTTCAGGCTCAAAAGAAAGTGCTTTTGTCCTGGGTCTCACAATCACTGGCTCACTCCTGCTTCGGGCGGTTTGGTGACTGTGGCTGTCAGCCCCGGCACACGCCAAAGACCACCACGTCATCTCCATGGCTACAGTCACTACGCAGGCAACCTCCTCCGCTCCCCCCACCCAACCCTTGGTGATGGTGGGGGTGGCTGGTGCTTCTTCATGTCCTGCTTCTGAGGCTCCGTTTCTGGGTCCTTATAGTTGTGCAAGGGGCCCACGGTCTACTGCCCTCCCTTTCTCCCCTATCTACCCTGAGACCTTCTCCCAGCTCTTTTCCCTCTCCCATCCTTTGGGAAAGGAGTTAAATTCCAATCTCAGCATCCCATCCAGCGGCAGCTACCTCCCAACCAAGCAGAACTTTTTTTTTCTCTTCCCCTTGTACTGGATATCTCAGGGAAGATATTTCTGGCCCTCGTCCCTTATCTTTAGTCTTAAGTTCCATGATATACATGTTCCCATGTACACCCTGAACAGAGCACCTACTGCACTGTAATCCTTGCTGTACTGTACTTTTTCACCTCCCAAAACCAGAATAGGAGCCTTCAAAGGCTCTAAAGGGAGCCTTACTCACCAGTATCTCTCCTGCACCTATGGCAGAGTGTTTGGTACACAGTTGGTAGATAGAAATGACTACTGAAATGAACTGATCAGACCGTCTCCCCTTCCCCAACTCCTACTAACTGTTGTAAATATGCAAAATATGCAAAATTTTTTGAGACCATGATGTACTGAAGATAAACGTCTCTCTCCAACTCTCTAGCATGCTTCTTTCTGTACCTCTTTACCCATATGTCTGCAAGAAGGGCCAGGAATAAAATCAGTAGAGCAGAGTGGAACATTATTTACAAATTAAAGTGTTCCTGGTTTGTTTTTTTCATTTCTCTTCTGTTTTGACTTTCAAAGGGATGTCAATATTTTAGTGTCAATGTAGATGAAAGATTTGGGTAATTATAAGTTTGATGGGCTTATAGGGAAAGTTTGAACATCATTCTATACTTTCCAGAAATATTCCAGTTCAAATTGGTTAAAGAAATTTGCTTTTTTTTTTTTTTTTTCTTCTTCAGTTCTATACCACATACCTAGGAATTCAGAGTTTGAGGATTTTTCATTCAATTGCATAACTGATAAATAGTATGAGGCCTTTCTAGAAGATCCGTTGTTTTCTGAGAATGGTTGCTCTATCCAGACATTACTATTTGGTGAAAAGTCCAGTCCAATTTCCTCTTTGCCTGCTTTCCCTTACAAAGGTTGGAAAGAACGAAGACACGTTCTCAGTCACCTTGAACATGGGCGGTGACACAGACACGGTCTGGCCATTGAGGTGTAAACCTGAGTCTGATGGAAGGTTTCTGGACAAGTTTTTGATTTCCTGATAAAAGGAATATCCATCTCTATCACTGCTCCCCTTCTCCTTTCTCCATCTCTGCATGCTGGGATGATGCCTGGAGCTGCTACAGCCCCCTTGCAGTTATGAGGTGAAAACATAAAAGCACCAGGGCCAAGTTACATCACACTAAGGAGAGCAGAGCAAAAACGCTGTGGTCCTAGCTGGCCTCAGGAGCAGGTGTCTATTTCTAGGCCTCTTGTTACCCCGCCCACACATGTCAATATTGTTTAAATCACTGCTGGCCTGTACCAGTTACTTGAAGCTGAAAGTCTTCCTGACGGATTCAAGCTGCAAGTAAGAACACTGCCTTGATAATGACACTGAGGTTGGTTACCTACGGTATCATTCAAAAGATGAAACATGGCTAATCCTGACCAAATTTAATCCCCAGTAGTTCTCTTGATGCCTGCAGTCAGGCATGCCCTTCTGCATCTGGCTCCAATTCCTTTAGCGCCCGCATTTCTACTTCGACCTCGCCATGCGGCAGCAGGGAGAGGCCATGCACCATCTGTCAGGGGCTCATGATTTACAGCTGACCGAGGACGGCCTCCATGTAGCATATGTCCTACTGCAACTTGTGGTTCCTTTAACAAATTCCGGGTCATAACATTTAAAACTGATACCCTAGCTACTATTTCAAAAATGTTGTTGAATTCATTTTCTAAAGCTGCTGTACAAATGACCACCAACTGGGAGGCTTCAAACAGAAATTTATTATCTCATGGTTCTGGAGGCCAGAAAGCTGAAATCAAGGTGTCAGCAGGGCCAGGCTCTTAGAAGACTCTAGGGGAGAATCCTTTCTTGTCTCTTCCAGCTTCCAGTGGCTCCAAGTTCTCCTTGCCTTGTGGCTGCATAACTCTAATGTCCCATCTTCACATGGCCCTCTCCTCTGTGTCTGTTCTTCTGTCTGCGGCACTGCTTCTTCTTATACGGACATTTATTCAACGTAGGGCCCACTCAAGGTGATCTGATCCTGAGCCCTTTAATTATATCCACAAAGACTCTTTTTCCAAATAAGTCCACATTCCCAGGAACCAGGAGGACATATCTTTTGGGGGCCACCATTCAACCTGTTACATTGATCTTCCTTCCTGTCCTAGAAATATTACTCTCCTCTGTTTTTCTTTGCTGGATCTCATTAACTTTTAATTTTTTTAACCCATGTGAAGAGATGTTTATGAGTTAAATCTTCTCCTGGATCAGAATTTAAGACTGTTTCTTGAAATACATCTTGGATTTTGTATTTTAAAGAATTATTTTTCTTATGTTCTAGTCTTTAAAAATTTTTTATTATAGTTGATTTACAATGTTCTGTCAATTTTTGCCATACAGCAAAGTGACCCAGTTATATAGGTTATTTTTTTTTCACATTATCCTCCATCACGTTCCATCACAAGTGATCAGATATAGTTCCTTGGGCCATACAGCAGAATTTCCTTGCTTTTTCACTCCAAATACAATAGTTTGCATCTACTAACCCCAGACTCCCAGTTATGTTCTAGTCTTATTTCTCATGTTAAAGTGAAAAATAGATGACTTAAGATAGGTAAGTACCTCATGGCAGTAAAAATTTTTTTCTTTTAAGCAGCTTTCTTTACTTATTTTTAAAACTGATTTTATTTTATTTATTTTTAACTGATTTCATTTATTTATTTAATAGTTGATTTACAATGTTGTGCCAATTTCTGTTGTACAGCAAAGTGACCTGATCATATATATATATATTCCTTTTCTTGTATTATGTTTCATCATGGTCTACCTCAAGATACTGGATATAATTCCCTGTGCTGTATAGTAGGACCTTATTGCTTATCCACTCTAAATATAATAGTTTTCATCTAATAACCCCAGATGTCTGGTCCATCCCTCCCCTTCTCCTCTCCCCCTTGGCAACCGCAAATCTGTTCTCTGAGAGTCGGTTTCTGTTTTGTAGACAGGTTCATTTGTGTAATATTTTAAATTCCACAGGTAAGTGATATCATATGGTGTTTGTCTTTCTCATTCTGATTTACTTTACTTAGTATGGGAATAGCCAGTTGCATCCATGGCCATAAAGTATTTACCACATTTAATACCACCCAGGAAAAATATTTCTTGTGATTTATTAACTATAATCCTTAAGATTGATTGAGTTATTTTTATCATTTTTAGGGCATGAATTACTTTTTACCTAGATCAACAGTTTTTAACCTTGCTTATGCATTATAATCACCTGAGGACCTTTAAAAAATACATATGCAGGCCCTGCTCTAACCAGTTTGAATACATATATCTGGGGATGGGCCTGGGTATATGATTTTTTTTAAAGCCCCCAAAGTGATTCTCATGCATAGAGATGATTAAAAACTGACCTGAAATTTTATTAATGGTTGTCTTCTTCTACACATTCATTTACTCAAACAAGTAATAATTATGCACTTTCTAGTGTGTAAGTCTTTGTGGGAAATATAGGCATATAGAAGACATGCTTCTTTTATCAGCAGGTTTATAATTAAGTAGTCTTAGTGTATAATATTCTAAGTGTAACATATCATTTATATTCCGTAGTGGTGGAGCCAAATATCTAGAGGGAGTTTCTCTCCTGGTCACTCTGCAAAACTCACATCAATTTAAAAAGTAGCTTGTATCACGATTGCTTTAACTTCCCTGAGTACACACACACTGCCAGTAATAATCAGAGCAAAAATGACTTCTATGCTTGACTATCATCAGATAGAACCTTTACAAAGTCTGTAGCTTTTTTTTTTTTTTTTTTTTGGTCTTTTCTACCACACCCATGGCATATGGAGGTTCCCAGGCTAGGGGTCTAATCGGAGCTGTAGCAGCCGGCCATAGCCACAGCCACAGCAACGTGGGATCTGAGCCACGTCTGCGACCTACACACAGCTCACGGCAACGCCAGATCCTTAACCCACTGAGTGAGGCCAGAGATGGAACCTGCAACCTCATGGTTCCTAGTCGGATTTGTTAACCACTGAGCCACGATGGGAACTCCCAAAGTCTGTAGCTTTTAATGCATCTTAGATCCCCCTTCCACAAAGTATAAATAAATATATGCTTTTTAAAAAATTGCTACTAATAGTGATTTCTATTAGTAGGAAAAGCTTCAGCAGTAAAGTTGTGTATGCCCTAGGGAAGGGCTGAGGACTGCAAATTCCTCCAGCTTCCAGTTACTTGGGAAGAAACTTGGGGTGTTGATTCAATGCTGGCAGGTATGGAAGGGAATGACGGTGGGATGTGGACAGGATCTGGCAGCCCAGTAGCAGCTGCTTTGTCGGAACTTACCCTAATCACTGTGGCTACTCATTCTGACATCCACAGACAGTACAGCTACCCAGAGCTTAGCAGTCACACAAAACAGCAACAGGAAGAGGGACGAGGCTTATCAGGAAGGCCCTGCACAGGAGAGGCTCAGGGTAGAGACCAGAGTTGACCTAGAGTCACAGCTCTAAGTCAGCTTTCGGAAAATGAGAACCGGGTGGCATAATTTAAGGAGCCATAGAGTCACTTAGATCTGCGATCTTCTTGATAAGACAGTAGGAGGAAGGAGGGACTGGAGGAGAATAATGTAGTAAGCCTTAAAAACTGATGAGATAGGAATCAAATTGAGTTTATTCACTTGCACATTGATCAAATATTTTATTTATTTATTTATTTATTTATTAAGTCTTTTTATGGCTGCCCCCATGGCATATGGAGGTTCCCAGGCTAGGGGATGAATCGGAGCTGTAGCTGCTGTGCCATGCCACAAACACAGCAACATCAGGTCTGAGCCGCCTCTGCGACCTACACCACAGCTCATGGCAATGAGAGATCCTTAACCCCCTGAGCGAGGCCAGGGATTGAACCCGAGTCCTCATGGATACTAATCGGCTTTGTTAAACACTGAGCCATGACAGGAATTCCTAATCAAATTATAGAAATTGAGCATCTTCTATGTGCTTCAGGTATTGGGGATGCAGAGTGAACATACATTCTGGCGAGGAAAATGGGCCATTAGCAAGTAGACAGATCAAGGAGAGATTTCAGGGTTATAAAAACAGCCATACAACACATACATTCTGGGTAATGTGGTGGAAACTGATGGAGGCTAGGGAGAGATTACTTTAGCTTGGGTGGTCAAAGAAGGCCACCCCAGGAGTCGACGAGTGAGCCGAGATGACGTGGAAGGAGAAGAAAGATGCACACGAAGTGTCCAGGCAGCAGGAACAGCTACCGTATTGTCCCTGAGGCAGGAAAACATTTGGAGTTTGCAAAGAGTTGGACGACAACTGGTCTGGAGTCAGAGCCAAGGACATATCAGGAGGAAGTGGAAAAGGCATCTGGGCTTGAGGATGAGCCAGTGTCTGGGCTTCTGGAAAAATCAGGTTTCAGGTCTTTCTGTTCTGGTGGGAAAGGGACTGAGCTCCCTCTTGGTAAGCTGCTCAGGGCTCTCCTGATGCAGACAGCCTGCTAATTCTGACAGCAGCAATCCTATCCTCTCAGCTGTCATGCTGGCTTTGCGGTTGCCTTGCTTTGTATATTCCAATCACGCAGGGCATGCATCTCCATTCCCTGGGGGTGGTTTTGGTAGTTTCACTACGTGCACAATGATTTTAAAGCAGGAGATACATGTGGGACTGCAGCAGCATAAGTTAGTGATGTCAACCCCTGACAACTACCATGACCGCAAAAGTCAGATTCCTGAAGTGACTTTATTTATACTGCCACATCCTGACAGATCTGAGGTCTCTCTTGGCATATGAACATGGTATCATCTCATATCTATGGAAATGAAAAAAGAATGGGAGTTTTTTTTTTTTTTTTCTAAGCAAAAGGAAAACGTTAACATCTAAACTCTTTTATTCATTTGTGCACTCTTCCATAATGCTTCCCAGGGTTTCACTGATTTCAAGACACATGCTTTTTCCTCAGTTTACCCTCTCTGAACTGGGAATGCCTCTTATAATCAATGGTGCCTCATGGTAATATGTAAAAGTACATATTACATGCCAAAGGACTCAACAAAAGCAGGAGAGATTGACAAAGCTGTCTGAAAGAAAGAAACGTCAGAGCTGTGCAGGCTGTTGTGATGGGTCTGTATCTTGAACAGAACCACTGTAAGGCCCTTATCATAGTCTAATTTGCAGCATTTTTCTTTCTTAAGGATGCATAAAATAATGGTGCATCTTATAATAGGTGGTATTTTAGCTTCCATGAAATACAGTGGAACAGGGACATTTCTGTTGTGAGATGACGAGGGCTGTTCAAATACCAGACCCCATTTATCCCGTTACATTCAACATTCAACAGGCCACGTACACATTGCCATAGCTCTGTCCACTTGAAAACTTGTGACTCGCCATGTGCCTCTTCTCGGTGGCAGACTGAACAAAACATTCTTAGGGCAACCTGATACCCTTGGTTACTGCATTTAGTCAAAAGCGTCTAAGTATTTACACAAATATGAAGTGCAGATAGATGACTGTGAAGTAAATAGTCTTAATGAAAAAAAAAGATAATTCTGCTAAGGCAACCACTTAAAATTCTATTTAAGAAGGTTACTATATCTTAACGTCTGATTTTGAAAAGTCAGGACTAACAGCCCTGGGGTTTTTTTTCCCTTTAAGGTGCTCTCAGATCAGTGTGAGCAGACAGACTGGGAAGAGAGTCAGCTGGAAAGCTTTGAAATAATTCACAGCCCTGCTGTGGGCAGGTTGTCAGTCACTGTGTGTGAAGCCTGAACTGATATTTTTTTAGAGTCCATGGTCATTCTCCTATTTCTACTCAAGGCTACTATCTTAAAGATGTCGTCAAGTTCTTTGACAAATAGCAGGTCAACAGCTGAGGACAGGCTGCCTGGTGAGTGATAGTGCAGAAAGGGCATGCTTCTCTGCCCAAATCCCAGGTCGAGTATTTGCGAAAATAGCAGGTTCTGAAGAGAAAAAGCTTCTGCATGAAAGTAGAGCCTTAAGTAGGGTGCAGAGTGCAGAAATGTGGGGTTTTTTTTTGGCTATACTTTGGTTTTTATCAGGCGTAGATATAAAATATTTACTTCAAATACAAAGAAGAGCTGATATGCTACATTCACCTATATGTATAATTGCTTCTGGACATGTCTACTTGGAATGTGTGACAGGGTGTTCAACTCACCATGTTCGACAGAGCTCTTGATTTCTCTTCCCAAATATCTCCTCCCAAATATTCCCAATCTCAAGAAATAACTCAGACCAAAGCCTTTGAGTTATTCTCAATTCCTCATGTAAGTCATCAGCTCTGTTTTCATTGAATATTCATTAAAAAATTTTTTTTGTCTTTTTTTAGGGCCACACCTGTGGCATATGGAGGTTCCCAGGCTAGGGGTTGAATTGGAGCTATAGCTGCCAGCCTACACCACAGCCACAGCCACAGCCACAGGGGATCCAAGCCATGTCTGTGACCTACACCACAGCTCAGGACAACACCAGACCCTTAAACCACTGAGCAAGGCCAGAGATTGAACCCACGTCCTCATGGATACTAGTCGGGTTCGTTAACCACTGAGCCACGACAGGAACTCCTGAATATTCTGATTCACTTGCTTCACTACAACCACTTCAATATGAGGCACCATCGTCTCTTGCCTCAACTACTGGGAGAACCTCCCAGCTACATTTCCACTCTCTCCATCCCTGCCAAAGCCCCTAACTTCCCTGGGGTCTGTTCTTCCCACAGCTCTGGACGTGAGCCTTTAAACGTAAGCTGAACCATGTCACACTCTCTTTTGCACAACCCTTCTGATGGCTTCCTCTCACACTTAGAATACACATCCGTGACCCACGCTACTGGATCTATGTCTTTGACGTTTTCTCACCTTGTCCCTTGTTCCTGCTTTCACAGTCACTCTGGCTTCCTCACTGTCCCTCTAATAGGCTAAGCATGATCCTACCCAGGGTATCTGCATATCGTTCCCTCAGCCTGGGATGCTGATCTCTGCAAGGCACATTTCATTCAGATTTCTGCCCAGATGACACTCCCTCAAAAAAGTGACCACATCCTTAAGATCCAGTCACTTTCTGTCCTCTTACCCTTGCTTCACATTTCTTCAAGGTATGTGCCACTATCTGATGCCATAATATCGGTTTATTTGTTATCTGCTTATTGTCTATCGCCCTCTCTAGAATGTAAGCTCCATGATAGCTGGGACTTTTGTTGCTTTGGTTTGTTCTCCACCATATTTCTAGAGCCTAGAACAATGGCTGGCATATGATTCAATAAATACTGTCATTCAATATAATTATTGCTTATACTTCTTTATATGTCAGATCCTCAGTTAGACATTTTTTAGACGTACTGAGGTCCTACTAATACTTATACTGTATGGGCTGCCTTTCAACTTAAGCATCTTTACCCAACATGTCAGGCATTCCCAGCTGAATAGCAATACTCAGAGTGTCCCTGAGATGGTACAGCATGGTCAGGTTCTGGTGAGGGCACTCTTCAGGGTTGCAGACAGCCAGCTTCTTGCTGTGTCCTCATGGATGGAGGGAGGAAGCTAGCTCTCTAGTTTATAAGGACCCTGATCCTGTTTATGAAGGTTCTGCCCTCAAGACCTAATTACCTCCCAAAGGATCCACCTCCAAATACTATCACATTGGGATTAGGGGTTTACGATATGAATTTGGGGTGGGGGAGGACACAAAATTACAAGTCCATTGCAATCTGTAATATGGGATTGGCAACAGTGAGCCTCTCATTGGGTTAAGATGAGAAGAAATATCTGAATATACTTTAAGCAGAGAACACTGCTTTACACATGAGCTTCCTTAGGTCATTCAGCATGTAGTTAGTTACCACCTACAGTGTGTGAAGTACTTTTTGAAGAGCTGGGGATACACAAGTGAACGAAATATGTCTACACCCAGATGGAGTTCACGGTGTTAACAATCATGATAACAAAGTCAGAGCCAGGATGCAAATCCCAGAAGCTTAGCACCGGAGCCTGCAGCTTCCTCCACGACTCCATAGCACGTCTTCCCTGAGAGCAAAAAGGCAGGTAATAAACTTGAGATGTTGTGTACACTGAAAGCCTGGACCAGAATAAAGCCACAGGTGCATAGTTGGCAGCCATCTACTCGAAGGTGCCAGTTGAAGCTTTTCCATATGTGATACTGTCCAAGAGCACAGAATTTGGCAAAGGCGATGGAAGGACAAAATCTTGAGCAAGATTGACATTTAATGAAGGGGAAGGTACTAAAATTCCTATTGTTGCTAGTGTTGCTGTTATTCCCTGTGCCTACCTGGAGGAGCCAGCTACCTAAGGAACCACATTCAATTATAAAAGTATTTGTTGCATTCCGACCTTGAACAAAGAGTTGGTGTACAACAAGTATTTGAGCAAGGCATGAAAATAATTCTCCACCAGACAAATACCTCACCATTGAATTTTCTAAAATAATTTCATTTGATGGTCATTAATTCAACAAACAATTTCTCAGCTCTTTATAGCTCTAGCAAATCCATTATCATAGTGTGTTTATCATCTAAGTTATACTATGGTTGTTGAATGTTGGTCATCCACAAAATTTTCCATGCATTTAAGCCCTCTAGTATAGGGCTATCCAAGTCTTTTTTTTTTTCCCCCCCTGTGGGTCCCCACGCTTTAGCATCACTAATCATTTTAGATTTTCTGAGATGATTTGCATTTCACACACACACACACACACACACACACACACACACATATTTGTCTTTTTGCCTTTTCTGGGGCCGCTCCTGTGGCATATGGAGGTTCCCAGGCTAGGGGTCTAATCGGAGCTGTAGCCACCGGCCTACGCCAGAGCCACAGCAATGCGGGATCCAAGCCATGTCTGCAACCTACACCACAGCTCACAGCAACGCTGGATCGTTAACCCACTGAGCAAGGGCAGGGACCAAACCCGCAACCTCATGGTTCCCAGTCGGATTCATTAACCACTGCGCCACGATGGGAACTCCCTCACATATTTTGATTAGAGGCTTAGAAGTGATAAGCCTGGAGTTCCCATTGTAGCCCACCAGTAATGGTCTTACTTTTCCATCCTGACTTGCATCCAAGGCATTTACTATGTGCATTTTGGCTCATCCTACCAAGAGGTGAAATATATCCTTTCCTTTGAATTTAATTCCGAGTTGATCACATAGCTTCCTTTGGCAGATACGAGGCAAGTGGTGGCCTGACAACATGCTTGCACACTTTTGTTTCTGCCCTTGTCTTTGCCCTAGGATGAGCCTGGGAGAGCATGTTAGAGGACGGGGCACATGGAGGAGAACTCAGCTGCCTTCATTGTCTCAGCTGAGACCATCTCCGATAAGCTGATGCTCATAGCCCAGCAGTCCAGTGCCACCTGCCTGATGTAAGGGAGCCAGCTGGGATCAGAAGACATTTCCAGCCACACCCAGCCTAAATTACTGACCCACAGACTTGTGAGCCAAACAAATACTTATTGCTTTAAGCCACTGCATTTTCAGACAGTTTGTTGCACAGCATTGCTGTGGCAATGAATAACAGATAATACTTCCCTCAGTCTTAGGAGCTTGGAAGCTGCCCTTCCATTTGGCCTCCATTTAAAAAAAATTGAGTGCTTTCTATTTGCAAAGTATTGTGCAAATGCTTTACTACATTGTTTTATTTAATTCTGACAATGCTATTATCTAGAAGACAGATAATATTATTACACAAATTTTAGAGGCATGGAAACGAAGCTTAGAGAAGGTTAGGTGACTTGCCCAAGGTGGTAAAACGATAAGAAATAGAGTTTGGACTCAAACCCTGAAGACTGTTCTTAGACCTTTGTGCTTTTAGCATTGATGCTTGTCATTAACTCTACTAGCTCCTAAACTTCACCTTTTCTCCTGCTCACCTCCATTCTCTCATCAAGAAAAGACCCTGTCTTTCAATTTGGGATGCAAAGACTTAATTCCCTTTATTTATTTATTTATTTTTTAATTTTATTTTATTTTCCCACTTTACAGCAAGGGGGTCTTCTTACAACCAGTGTAAGTGGCCACTTTCTTCATTGGTTTGGAAGTCCTTTTGAAGGTAAAGACAGTAAAATACTTATTACATTTCTCTCCCATATCTACTATGAAGTAGAATTTTTAAAAAGGTAATGGTCCTATTCAATTTTTAGGAAACTGAGTTATTCCTCAAAGCAATTTATACAAAAGTTAAGCAACTCAGCTAGAGAATATATATGTATGTATGTATGTGTATATACACATATGTATACATGCATGTATGTGTTTGTGCTAAACACACACACACATATATATTTAAAAGGGCACTGTTATGTCAAATTAACTTAATTGGTGGAATGCACAGTAGAGGATTTTTCCCATTTTGTTAAACAATTTTAGGTGCATGGTGCTTGAATTTGGTGCTTGATGTCTAAAAAAATAAAACTCTCTTGGTTCACATTTTATCATACCGACATCAGAAACAGGAATTGATATAAAATTGGCATTCAGTAGTCTCTATTTTGCATTAAGTTTCTGCACTTAAGACATTGTTTTAGATTGTCACTTGCCCTGTACTTTAGGTATGCTGCCACCAGGTGGCGGCAGGGTGCCAGGCATAAGGTCTGTACAGCAAGACGTGCTTTCAAGTTCAAGTTAACAGCTAGAGTTCAAAAATAATGAGACTGTACATATCCAATTTAACATAATACATCTCTTTAGTAAAATAGATACATTCTAAATCAACCTTAAACGTCTTTAAAGCAGATATAAATCCTAAGCTACAAAATTACCTCCCTCATCAATTTCCTTCACAGCTTTGAATTATTTTTATAATGGGCAGATTCTAACCCTAATCTTGCATACCTACTTTGGTGATCAATTAATCTTTATAACATACTCTATTTATTGCCAGTCTCTTCCATGGCAGCTTGTATGTCAGGCTTCAAAATTCTAAATAGTTTTCTTCTAACAAAAAAAATCTCTTTGGCTCCCCTTTCATCTCACAAGGGAGAGGCTTATCATTTTAGTATAATCTCAGATCTTCTTCCAAGGAAGACCCAAAGCATTTCTCCATTAGGATAGCATGAAGAGTGCTCTACATGCATTTTATAGAGTACTTTTTCCTTTTTAATTTTCTACCCTATAGATAATTTATTAGAATATTCCCTCTCTCAGAGCTCCTAGAAGCACAGAGCCCATTTATAGCATTTACCTACTTAACTGCAATGAAAATGAATCTCCTCAGCAATAGGCTTTACCATAAATGTCTCCAGGAAAGAGTTTAAGAAACAAAAGTCCTCATGCCATACTATAAATCTGAGTGAATTACAGAATGAAAAATTAAGAGGTTTTATTATAATTAATGATATTATATCTGGAAAAGGAGCAGTTTCACTGAAAAGGAAACACTGAACTTCTTCAAAACGTAGTCAGAAGCACCTATTCTTATGGAATGGGTTGTCAAGCTGAAACTTTGTAAAAGATTCTAGAAGGGTTTAAGATTACGGATGATAAGTTGAGAATGAGTACATCCCTACCTATGAGCTACTACCCTGCTCTGCCCTTGAGGTCTTCTGTTTCAAGAATAAAAAGAACCAGGTGGCTGGGAGTCAAGGACTAATGCTGTGTAGTTGGGGGGAAAAAAGACACTAGCAATTCAATACCTAAGTATAGTTAGGAAAAAAAGAGAGGAGGGTGGGAGGGGAAAGGCTCTCTGCAGCTTTATCCTGAGTGCTGCTGCATAAAGCTGAGAGCCATTCCTCTCACACTCACCCACTCCAGGAGTGGAAATATTCTGAGTAGCACTAAGCAGTGAGGGTTTGGACAGGGCTGGTAGGGGAAGATGCTGCCTTTTGAGCAAGTTGAGAGGCTGAGAAGCCAAGGTAGAAGAAAGAAGTGGGAGTTGGGAGTGGGGGAATAAAGAGGTTGAGCAGAGATTTCTAGAGGCCAGAGTCTGCACAATAAACACGGCAGCTCTCTGTTCTAATATGGGTGGGTACGGAGAGCTAGAAGCAAATGGCAACTAAGCTGTGAAAGCATGCTCCAAGGAAGCTGGCCAGCTCCCAGCCTAATGCTGGGAGAGGGATCTGGAGAAGAGAGAAAGAAAAAAATAGAGGCAAAAGAAAAATAGAATAGGAAGACAAGAGAAAGGGATGGGTAATAAAAAGCTCTCATGTGATTTTGTGTCTCACAGGAAACCTATGAAGCCAGCAGAGCAGATATTATTATCTTCTATTTTAAAAAGGAGAAACTGAGGCCAAGAGTGGGTAAGTGACTTTTTTAAGGTCACATACTGAGTGGCAGATATAGGGTTCAAAGTCAAATGACCTGATTCTAAAATAAAGATGAAAGAAGAGAGGGTGAATTTGAAACACTGACACACACTGTCTCTCCTACCCTTTACTTTATAAACAGTAAGTAAATTTTTCACATAACCAAGGCTTAGGTTTTTAAGGGTCAAAATGAAACAATTTTAGCCACTATTGAAAAGCATTTCTGTAAGGTACTATATTTGTCTTTGCCTCCTTTGAATACTGACTGTAATTTGTCTTCTTCTTGATACATGCGGTTATATGATGAAAATTGATTCTGTATTATGGACTTCCAATTCGGGGACACCATCAGGTTCTAAGGAGGCACATAGGTTGTGCTGCTGACAGGCCTAATACAGTCATGGCTAGAAATAGCTGTAGAGCAGAATCAGCTGACTCAGCCCCTACTTCCATCACAGTTGGCTGGCTCTTCCTTTTTAAGTGTGTCGGCTTCTGCCCCCTGCCTACTGCTTTTGAGCATGTCATTCCCCTGATTAAAATATTTTTAATGGCTTCCCACTGCTTACAGCAGTGGTTTTCAACCCAGGCTGCACATTAAAATCACGTGAGGAGTTTTTAAAAACCTCTAGGTGCCTAAAGGCCACTACCAAAGATTTTGACTCGGTTGTTAGATATAGGGCCCTAGCCTACACCATGGACTTGGGCTCCTGGCCAAGCTGGAGTAACAGGGATTGAATTTATTCCTAAATGCCCCTGCTCCTACCTGAAACAACTGAAAATCCAAAATGAAATATATGAAACACTAGTTTTTAAGATGTTGGAATGAGGCAATGAAGGAAATTTATCTCTGAGATGAGGAACAAAGTGAATCCCCAAATTGTCCTCGTTTACCATCTTTTTAAAAAAAATATGTATTTGTACATTTATTTATTTATTTATTTATTTATTTATTTATTTATTTATCTTTCTGTCTTTTCTAGGGCCTCACCATGGCATGTAGAGGTTCCCAGGCTAGGGGTCTAATTGGAGATACAGCTGCCGGCCTACACCACAGCCATAGCAACTTGGATCCGAGCCACTTCTGTGACCTACACCACAGCTCACAGCAATGCCAGATTCTTAACCCACTGAGCAAGGCCAGAGATCAAACCTGCAATCTCATGGTTCCTAGTCAGATCTGTTAACCACTGAGCTATGATGGGAACTCCTGGTTTACCATCTTGAGAGAATTCTCAGGCCACTGTGCAGGGAAGAGGAAATCAGGAAGTCTGGAAGACACTTTGAATTGAGATGATGAAGGTGAGAGCCTAGGGGGTCTAAAGTAGCTAGAGTTCTTTTGTGAAGGGTACTAGAGAGGGCAGAGTGCTAACCATCATGCGTATATGAAGAAACTGTCTGAGACTGAAACAAACAAACAAACAAACAACACCTGAAAAGAATAGTGGGAGTAATACTTAGAGTTCAAACAGAGCTGCTAGTAGTTTGCACTATTTAGACTGGGAAATCTAGAAATTCATAGGGCATTGTTAGAACACTTAGAAGCATCTTGCTTCAGTATTGTAGAAGTATTTGCCATGCGCTAAATGATGCTCTAGTTTTGCCTGACAAGCCTTAAAAGCAAGACCTGAAAGGATAAGAGTATATCCAAGGAGCTTCTCTGTGTCTGAGATTAGAACTCAAGAGTATTTATAGGAATACAAAAATATTCAGCACTTAACAAGGTAAAATTAGTAATGTCTTGCATACAATAAAAGTTACCAGGCATGCCAAGAACATTGAAGAGAAAAATCAATCAGTTGAAACCGAGCCCAAACTGACATAGATGTTAGAATTAGAATACAAGGGCATTAACAGAGTTATTATAATCACATTCCTTATGTTCAGCAAGTCAGAAGAGATACTGAGTATGCTAAATAGAGACCTAGAAAATTTTAAAAAGACTAAAGTCAAACTTCTGGAGATGAAAACTATAATCTCTGAGATTAAAAGTACACTGGATGTTAATAATGGCAGATTAGATATTGCAAGAAGAAAAGATAAGTGAACTTGAAGACATAGCAATAGAAACTATCAAAATGAATCACAGAGCAAAAATATTGGAAAAAAAATGAACAGAGTATTGGCAAGTTGTGGCCCAGTTTTAAATAGCATAATATACATGTAATTGAAGTTTTCAAAGGAGAACAGAGAGAATACCAGACAGAAAACACTATTTTAAGAAATAATGACCATGATGTAGCTGCTATGGAAAACAATTCAGAGGTTCTTCAAAAATTTAAAAACAGAATTACTGTATGATCCAGCAATCCCATCTTTAGGTACATATACAAAAGAACTGAAAATAGGATATCAGAGAGATATTGTACACTGATGTTCACTGCAGCATTATCCACAATAGCTGAGGGGTAGAAGCAACCTAAATGTCTATCAACAGATCAACAGCTAAAGAAAATGTGCTATACACATACAATAGAATATCATTCAGCCTTAAGAAGGAAATAATGTTGTAAAATTGATCATACGTTTACAACATGGATAAACTTTGAGGACATTATGCTAAGTGAAATAAGCCAGTTACAAAAGGACAAATACTTCATGATTCCACTTAGACAAAGTAAATAAACTCATCAAATTCTTAGAAACATAAAGTAGAAAGGTGGTTGCCAGGGTTTAGAGGGAGGGAGGTGGGGGAGTTGTTAAATGTATATAGAGTTTCAGTTTTGCAAGATGAAAAAGTTCTAGAGATCTGTTGCACAAAAATGTATTATATATTTAACACTGTTGTACTCTACACTTAAAATGGGTTATCATAGTGGATTTTATGAATTTTGGACCACAATTAAAAAAAAAAGATTGTAGTGGGAGTTCCCTTAGTAGCTCAGTGGTTGACAAACCTGACTAGGATCCATGAGGATGCAGGTTCAATCCCTGGCTTTGCTCAGTGGGTTAAGGATTTGGCATTGCCATGAGCTGTGGTGTAGGTCAACAGATGCAGCTCAGATCCCACATTGCTGTGGCTGTGGTGTAGGTCAGCAGCAGCTGTAGCTCTGATTCAACCCCGGAGCCTGGGAACTTCCATATGCCATAGGTGTGGGCCTAAAAAGAAACAACAACAACGACGACAACAACAACAACAACAAAACAATTGTAGTGGTAGTTGCATAACTCTGTAAGTATACTAAAAAGGATTAAATTGTACACTACAAATGGGTGAATTGTATGATAGACGAATATCAAAATAAAGCTGTAAAAACAAGTTGAGGCTATTAGACAGCAATTATAGAGAATAAACAGTCCTACAACTATATGCAGTGTAATGTAAATTAAAGAAGTTCCATGTAAGAACATACCATACAAAGCCATCAAACTGAGCTCTGCTGTAGAAGTAAGGAAAAACCAATGGGACCTAATCAAACTAACAAACTTTTGCACAGCAAAGGAAACCAAAAAGGAAACAAAAAAAAACCCTTACAGAATGGGAGAAAATACTTTCAAATGATGCAACTGACAAGGGCTTAATCTCTAGAATATACAAGCAATTTATACAATTCAACAGCAAAAAAGCCAACAACCCAATTGAAAAATGGGCAAAAGACCTGAATAGACATTTTTCCAAGGAAGATGTACAAATGGCCAACAAACACATGAAAAAAATGCTCAACATTCCTGATTATTAGAGAAATGCAAATCAAAACTACCACAAGATACCAGTCAGAATGGCCATCATCAATAAGTCCACAAATAACAAATGATGGAGGGAGTGTGGAGAAAAGGGAACCCTCCTGCACTGTTGGTGGGAATGGAAGCTGGTACAACCACTGTGGAGAACAATATGGAGGTATCTTAGAAAACTATACATAGAACTACCATATGACCCAGCAATCCTACTCTTGGGCATATATCTGGACAAAACTTTCCTTAAAAAAGACACATGCACCCACATTTTCATTGCAGCACTATTCACAATAGCCAAGACATGGAAACAAATGTCCATTGACAGATGATTGGATTAGGAAGAGGTGGTATATATGGAATATATACAATGGAATACAATGGTGGTATACAATGGAATACTACTCAGCCATAAAAAAGAACAAAAGAATGCATTTGCAGCAACATGGATGGAACTAGAGACTCTCATCCTGAGGGAAGTAAGTCGGAAAGAGAAAGACAAATAACATGTGATATCACTTACATCTGGAATATAATATACAGCAGAAATGAACCTTTCCACAGAAAAGAAAATCATGGACTTGGAGAATAGACCTGTGGTTGCCAAGGGGGAGAGGAAGGGAGTGGGGTGGATTGGAGCTTGGGGTTAATAGATGCAAACTATTGCCTTTGGAATGGATAAGCAATGAGATTCTGCTGTGTAGCACTGGGAACTCTTGTCTAGTCACTTGTGATGGAGCAAGATAATGTGAGAAAATAGAATGTGTACATGTATGTGTAACAGGGTCACCATGCTGTACAGTAGAAAAAAAATTGTGTTGGGAAAATAACAAAAAAATAATAATTGAACCTAAAAAAAAAGAAGTAAGGATAGTAGTTGCTTTTTAGTAGCCATGGAAAGACTAGCACCTGAAAGGGGCCTGAGGGGCATTTGTGCTGGTAATTTCCCTTTTTCTTTTTCTGGATGTAGTTACATGTATGTGCTCTTTTTGCAAAAATTCATCAAGCCATACACTTATGACATACATGGATTTTTATGTGTATGATTTACTGCTATAAAAAGTTTTTAAAAGCTGAATGGGAAAAAAAGGAGGAAAAAATAAAAGAAAAAATAATAGAAAAAAATAAAACCTATGGAGAAACTGAAAAAAAAAGAAAGGAAAAAAACTCTAAAAAAAAAAAAAAAAGAATTTAACAGGAAACAAAGAAGTAATGACCAGAAATTTTCCAAAGTTGATGAAAACTATAGACCTCATATCTAAGAAGCTCAGAAAACTTCATAGACAAGAAATATGAAGGAAATCACACAAGGGTACATCATAATCAAGTTGTTTAAAACCAGTGATAAAGAGAAAATCATTAAGTACAACCAGAAGAAAAAAAGATACATTATATACAGAGAAATAACAACAAAACCAAAAAGGAAAGGATAACAGCAGATTTCTTATCAAAAATAACACAGAAGAGAGGATGGTGGATCAATAGCTCTAAAGTACTTTTAACTCTAGAATTCCATACCCAGCAGAAATATCTTTCAAAAATGAAGGCAAAATAAAGTTTTTTTTTTTTTTTTTTTTTTTTTAAATCAGTGGCCCACACTATAAACAATGTTAAAGGAAGACCCGTGGGAAGGCAAATGACAGCAGACGGAACTAGGGTTATATACAAGGGAATGAAGAGCAGGTATGGCTTCATAGGTGTGTGACCTGTGTAGTTGCATGAGGACATGTTCTTTAAAGGAGTCTGTGCTTGGTTAAATGTTCTTCTGTCATTGTCTTACATTTTAAAATATATTTTTTTCATTTTTTCATGCAGAAGTTCTGGGACCAAGAATCAAGCCCACACCACAGCAGCAACCCAAGCCACAGCAGTGACAATGCTGGAACCGTAACATGCTATACCACCAGGGGAACTCCCTAAAATAATTTTGAACAAGGGGCCCCCATCTTTTCATTTTGCACTAGAGCCTCAAATTATGAAGAATTAATAAGGGTCCTGATGAAGAATACTTTGTAGCCCATGCTGAGGTTGGCTTAGATCTGGGGAGTATGTTCAGGCATGGAATGTGGCAGGGTGGAGGTGGCTTCTTTGGAGGATATTTGAAATGCTTTTAATCAGGAGAAGAGTGGATGAAATCTGTGTGGGGGAAAAACAACAGATATCCACCAAAATAATCTTTTAAGGTAGAAATTTCAATATACTTAGAACCTAATTTTCCTTTTTCCACAGAGATGGGTCATTAATGGCTATAATCAGAGGGTTTCAGTTTTTCATGAAATTAATTTGTTGCTAAGTGTCTACACTGTCTCCTCAGACCCAAATGCCTTGTTCACTTTCATTGTATATGTGTGTTACTAATTCCAGTATCAACACATAGTAATGCTTATTCCATAATATTGATCCTGAGGCAATGTAAGAATGCAAGTTCACTTTTAAAAGAAAAGCTATATTCTTTCCAAGTTTTAGTGTTTAAGTGCATTTTATTGGGATATAATTCTATCTCATTTTAGGTCAAGCCTCCAAAATTGAGAGCAGCATGATAGGTGCAGATATGCAAAACATGCTGAAAGATAGTGGAATCAATAGTATCAGCCTTAGCCCATTATCAACCTCCAGGCCATATGTGAAAGGGCTAAAAATCACTTGAAAGTGGGTATGTATTTGGAAGAGGATTATTCTTCTCATATGAGAAACAAAGAAGTGTGCTTTTTGCAAAACTTGGGCCAAGTGAACAAAGCTTCCAGAGAATACCTTTAAGAGCTTGCAATTTAGATGCAGTGAGTGGGGGAGGTGGAGTCCAGGGACTTTACCTGATATGTGCATATCTGAAAAAGTCAGAAGCTCTGAGGCTGTGTCTAGCTGTCCTGAAGGCTCGTGAAGATCCAGCTGTACTGTCTATGAGTATAAATTAAATGCTTAAATCCATAGATAATTCATAAAGTTTGCTCTACACTTGAATACTCATATCCAGTTATTAAGTTAAAGCCTTCGGCTTTGATTAAAGTTGTTAACTTTTGAAGTGTTGACTAATGTAGCCTCCCTGGTGTGGAAATATGAATATTTTTCTCATTTATTAATGTCCTATAGTGAAAGCATAACCTTTTACTTAAAATAATTGGTTTGGAAATGGAATTATAATATTCTCCTCCCCATTCCTCCCCTGCAATTTGTGAATTTGGTGATTATTCTTCTTAGTTGGGAGTATAAGTTGCCATTTGCATTTATCCCCCCAACACACATGCGCACGTGCACACACACACACACACACACACACTCATACACAAACACACTCACATACACAATGTAAAAAACTTTTAGGGAGTAAATTTAATTGCGGTTATAACAATGAGGGTAGGGTTGAGAGGAGTGTGACTTTATAATGCTGATCATGAAATAAAAACATCAAAGTAATGCACGGCAAAGGAAATCATAAAAAAATGAAAAGACAACTTATGGAAAGGGAGAAAATATTTGCAAATAATGCAACACACAAGAGTTAAAATGTCTAAAATATACAAGCAACTTACACAACTCAACAACAGCAAAACAACTCAATTGAAAAATGGGCAGAAGACCTAAACAGACATTTCTCCAGATGGCCAGTAGACACATGAAAAGATGCTTGATACCACTAATTATTAGAGAAATGCAAATCAAAGATACAATAAGGTCACTATCTCACTATAAATAACACATGCTGGAGAGAACATGGAGAAAAGGGAACCTTCCTACAATGTTGGTGGGAATATAAGTTGGTGCAACCACTATACAAAAAGTATGGAGATTCCTCAGAAAACTAAATATAGAACTACCATATGTATGATCTAGCAATTCTGCTTCTGGGAATATGTCTGGACAAAACTATAACTCAAAAGGATACATGCACCCCTATATTCATATCAGGCACTATTCACAATAGCCAAGACATGGAAGCAACCTAAATGTCCATCGACATTCATGGATAAAGAAGATGTGGTACATATATACATTGGAATAGCACTCAGCCATAAAAAAATGAAATAATGCTATTTGCAGCAACATGGATGAACTAGAGATTTTTTTATACCAGGTAAAATAAGTAAGAAAGAGAAAGACAAATATCATCTGATATTGCTTATATGTGGAATCTAAAATATGTCACAAATGAACCTATCTATAAAACAGAAACAGACTCACAGACATAGAGAACAGACTTGTGGTTGCCAAGGGGGAGGGAGAAGGATAGACTGGGAATTTGGGGTTAATAGATGCAAACTATTACATTTATGATGGATAAACAACAAGGTCTTACCGTATAGCACAGGGAACTATATCCAATCTCCTGGGATAGACCAGGATGCAAAAAATATTTTAAAAAAGTATATATGTGTGTGTGTGCGTATATAACTGAATCACTTTGCCATACAGCAGAAATTGGCATAACATTGCAAATCTATATTTAATAAAATATTAAAAAAAATCAGAAGCAAGCAATGAGTCTAAATTTGGCACTGATAGGACCATATTTCTATAGCATTTAAAACAGATAAAGCCACACTGTTAAAGATTTAACAAAAATTAGAATGGTAACTTTGAAATTTTCTTAGTTTATCCAAATGATTAGACTATCACAAAATTTCCCTGGGAAGGTAGAAACTGAATCATCAACACTGCAAAAGAAAAAACAAGAAATTTGACAGCCTTAAGCAAAAGAGTGATGTAAGTACAGCTCCAGTAGCTATTAGGCAAGAAGCAAATGACTTTCTAATCAGTTTACTGTTGCAAAAATAAGTCCAAATGATTTTCATGGGACACATATGGATATTGCTACCTTATTTTATTTGTTTCTACCCAAAGGTATTCAAGACACAACCAACTGCCAGAGTTAGATTTCTAAAGCTATTCTTATTCTTATAAGCAGAGATTTAAAAATGTACTGAAGCCTGATTTTCTTTTGTTCTTTCAGTGGGTACTTTTATAATTATCAATATTGTAGGAAATCATAAGCCTGGACTAGAATTATTTCCTTAGTAAAAAAATGAATGGTAAAACTAATGGGAAAAAATTGATAATATGTTCTATATTGATATTCACAAATGAATAAATTGGACAGTGTTCGAATTTATTTGATCTAATCAAAATTCCCTTAGTAGGCACATAGTGATAAAATAAATTAATACTATTTTTCATAATTGCAATACTTTTTTGTTGTTGTTTAGGAAATGGATAATTTCATAATTATCCATGCATACTTCACGCAGAAAATATGCAGCTCTTTTATTGAAAATGTCCCCAGGCAAAGATACTGAGATTTTTCAATAGTATTAGGAACTGCTGTATAAACCTGGTAATACCGTAAGCAAGTTTGAGTAGACTGTGTGAAAAAAAATTCACGTATTTATGTCCATTTCTAGTTTTTAATTCCAACAAGCCTTTGGAGAGGATTATAGTTCAGGCTAGAGATTCATCTGGCTAGGATCTGCAGGAGGAAAAACTTGCCTGACAACCTCTCTCAACATATTCATGCGACGCTAAAATCTCAGTACAAAAGTGGAGGTGTATTAAGGACCTTATCAGTGGTAGTGGCAGACACAGGGGCAAAACAGAGCTCTTGATGAAACATCGGTTTCTGAGTATGAAGCACGGATAAGAGAATATAGGGAGCAACTATTGGCAAAGACTTCATTTTCTAAGTCTAGACACACATGGGCCTATAAAACTGGAAATACTTTGTCTTAAAAGTTTATGCTTGATTTCTGCTGCTGACAAAACTGCTATTCAGATATGAGGTCTCCATTCTCTCCCTACCCCTGTTCTTTGGGGAGGTTTGTGACCAAAACTTTTATTATTCAAATAAGCTTGTTTTTCAAAGGCGTAACTGTGCTCCACCAAGAAAAAGATATTTGGGGACTTTTGCAAAGATTACAATTTCAAATGTATTTGTACTTCTCAAGTCACAACTTTGTGTAGTTTTCATTTCCTCATGAAAATATTTGGAATACATTTATATTCACTGAGAATGTTTTACTAGTTTTCTAATATCAAGCATAATACCAGGAGAAATTAAGAGGCTTAATCAATATGATTTAATGATACTGAAGTTATTTGTAATCACATGGCAGTCAGCCTCCTCTTGCTGGGTTCTCCTTCCCTCTCAGCAGACCTCTGTATCAAAGACAGCCTCCACCCGTATTCTCTCTTCAGTCTACACAGAATAACTGTTATTGGTGCCATCAGGCTTCCTTAAAACTAATGACTCATTACAAAGGTTCAGGATGGGACTTTCCCTGAAATGCGTCGCTTTAAATCAAAGCGAATGTACATTCCTTTTGGGCTATAAAAATAAATTATAGGTCCTCAATACAGAGTTACTGGGCCCATATATTATAGATGAGCTTATCTTACATTTGGATATTTGGATACTTCCCTCATTAGTTGGAATAAATGAAAGTCTTAAATTTGAGACCACAATCAAAAGCTTTGTAAGCCAGAAGGCACTCATTGTGCCTGCCTCATTTTAAAGCCCAACAACCCTAAACCATCACATGAACTATCTTTGGCAGCTCTAAAGGGCATAAAAATTTTGCTCTCTGATTTCCAACTCTAAAGGCACAAATAGTTCTTGTCCACATTAAGCATATTTATGGAGTTAAATGACTCTGAAACCTCTTCATCAAGAGTGTAAACTTGTCCATAAAGCCACCACAGACTTTAAATTCTATTAGTTTACTTTAAGGAAAAGATACTGGATTGGGTTAGATACAGATGTTTCACTCCAGGTGATTCTGATATGATGCTTCTGATGGGCACTTCTCCCTGGACTGGAGTCAGTATACAAATGTACCTATGGTGAAAATGCTTAGAGAGTCAGTACAAGTGGAAAATGCTATTCTTGTATCCTACCTCAAGGCTGGGTAGCCCTGTGGATGGTGGTTTAAAACCCTAAGCCTTGGCATTAAACATGAAACCTTATGGCATCAGTGTCCTGTGGTCACTGCTGTCATGCACAGGCCTGGCCGCAGTGCCTGGATGGGGATCTCTAGGCCACTGGTACACATAGCAGTGGGGAACATGTGGGTCCAGGCCCACACTTTATTTTATTTTATTTTTGTCTTGTTGTTTCAGGGCTGCACCTGCAGCATGTGGAGGTTCCCAGGCTAGGGGTCTAATTGGAGCCATGGCAACGCCAGATCCAAGCCTTGTCTGTGCCCTACACCACAGCTCACGGTAATACTGGATCCTTAACCCACTGAGTGAGGCCAGGGATCGAACCCGCAACTTCATGGTTCTTAGTCAGATTCATTTCCACTGCACCACAACGGGAACTCCCAAGCCCACACTTTAAATGTTAGTGCTAGTATTTGGATTTTGAGAGACCTCTAGTCTTTCTTTGATGATCCTTGCTTCAATGAAAACATTTTATAATAAAATTCTATTGGAATTTGTTCAACGAGGAATTACTGCTAATGTTAGGTGACTGCCTTGTGCTCTCTGTCCCAAGTATTCATTCTTCAGTGGGGAGCAGTATTATTCAGATGTTACATAGAGATATTTATCACTGACTAGAAAGCAACTTAATTGGAAGCATGTTTGGTTGATCTATGGAAGGTCCTCCTTTAATAAATGGCTAAGAGTAGCCATAAGAATGGGGTCACGTTTTCGGTGGAGAACTGAAATCTCCTTGATGCCACTAAAAAGCAACAGTTTCAGTTGGTTCCACTGCCACACAGATGGATAACAATATTAATCAGAGGCTTTTAGTCAGTCAGACAGTGAATTCCTTCTGAAATAATGAAAGCTTTTGTGAAAGGATAGGAACAGAAAGCTAAGAGTAGCTGATAGCAAATTAAAAGAAGGAGCCAAGAATTTGTCCATTTAAAGTGATTTTTAGATTAAAGAACAGTTCTTATAGATGTTCCAGAAAATATATCATTTTTAAGACAGACTTTTAAAAGCAGAGAGTAATTAGTTATTACTAATAACCATTATTTAAAATAATTAGTGACATACAATACATAGAGATTGGTCTTTTGGAGAGAAAATGGCATAAAGAGCAGAACAGACTGTTTGTGAACCAGCAGAAATTTATCTGCTTTGTCTTTCAGTTTATGGATGCTTTACTTCAGTTATTGGAATGTAAAACTTAAATCTAAGAAAGTCTCTAAAAGATTAACTGATTTTCCATTCACTTTTGAAAAGAAATGTTCATGATGTGATGCCAAATAAAATATGAAGGCATGATAATTAGGCTATCTTTTCATCTCTTGCATTCCTTTATGCCATTAGAAATAAAATAGCAGTAAAAATAAAACGAGAAATTTAGCAGTATTGAAATCAGTTCAACAAATTTGGTTGATCTCTTTGGGCCTGAATACATGGCAACATATGTTAGCCAGTTTTTAAAGAAAATCTATGCCAAGTGTATGAATAAAACAAACAATTTAAGATTAGATATAAGCCCTAGAAAATAAAAAATTGATATTACAGCAGCTTATATAACAAGCACAAAAGCATTCTCTTTAAGTATGGGGTTTATATGTGCAGTTAAGGAATGTAACAGGAAATACGACAGAGGTAGAAATGGAAATATAAGGAAATATAACAGAGGTAGGAAACTAACATATAAGGAAATATAAGGAAAAATATAAATATAACAGGTAGAAAACTAAAAATGATAACTTTAATCTTTAAAAATGAATAAGAGTAAAGAATAGAATGGGAACTTATTTGTTATCATGTCCATATCTTAAAGTGACATTTCCTAAAATGGAAAGCCCAAAACTGCTTGGAAGGTTTTCTTAAATAATGTAAGGCTGATTTTTTTTTTTTTTTTGCATATGGAGTTCCTGGGCCAGGGATCAGATCCCAGTCACAGTTGCAACCTACATAGTGCTGGGCCAGGGATCGAACCTGCATCCCTGCACTGCAGAGACACCACCCATCCCGTTGTGCCACAGCAGGAACTCCTGAAATAACGTAAAACACACCAAATGACCTGTGAGTCCCCACATCAAAACTTCAAAAGACCATGACTGTGGAGCTTGACTAAAACCAAGAGAGACATATACTCAAAACAGAAGGCCTATCCGTAAATCCTTGTTGGATGTTGAAACAGTGACAAAGAGAGAAAAAACTACCCCCCACAACAGGAATTACCAAATGTTGAATGGCTAAGGTATTGTTAAGAGATCAACTTACATTAATAAGTTCAACTTCCCAGATTTTTTTCAACAGGTCCATTGATGTGTAGCCATTAATTAGAAAGGCTTTGGTGTAGTCACCTAGTTCAATGGAATCCAGCCACTCAGCAACAGAGGTGGGATGGTAGCCATCATGGCCAATGGGTCTCATCTGTAATTAAGAAAGTCACATTAGAATTAATTTAAGCTGTTTACTTTGTGTTCCAACAACAAGATGCATCTTGTCACTTGGAAATTTATCGGATATGAAGCAACAGATTTTTCCGGATAAGAAAATAAGGAAACCCAAAATACTTTATGCACAATTCTAAATCATTAATAATTTCACACTGAATTAGTTTTCAAAAATGCACCCAGAAATTTCCAATTTTGCTGCTAAATCAACTCCATATTTGAGAGAACTAAATATGTCAAACTTCTGTTGTAGACATTATTGGCATTCTGTTGGATGGAATTTAAAATGATGTCAGTTGGATAGTTTTAAATTCAGTGCTGAAGGCACAAGGAACTGCACTCCCAAAATGTAGATGATAATTCTCATATGCACAACATCAAAGCATATGAAAATACTGCATGATTTAAACATCCAAAGGAATTCATGCCTATGCAAGACATGTATTATAGGTAGTGCAAACATGCTGGAGAAACATACTGCTGTGGTAAGCCAGTAAAGAAGAGGCTTTTGGGTGTTTAAAGACCATGTGTTCTGCATAGACTCTACAGTATGTTAGATATGAATAGAGAACTCGCTGGCAGACAGATTCCTATTTTTTGTCAGCTATATACGGATTTATTTTTTTACTTTAGGAGAACAAAGAAGTGTGACAGCAACATAATGTTTCTGAGT
The DNA here is from genome assembly GCF_054392235.1 of Sus scrofa. Classification (NCBI taxonomy): domain Eukaryota; kingdom Metazoa; phylum Chordata; class Mammalia; order Artiodactyla; family Suidae; genus Sus; species Sus scrofa. Next base: position 92,112,631 of record NC_139387.1, on the reverse strand, counting down.
TTAAATTGGAGTGTGAAAGTAATTTAAGCAAGAGAAACTTCTGGGTTTAAATTTTTGTATGGATTATTCTAGTCCTTTGGCTTTTATTTGAAATTTTAGTTGAATTTGCAGTTCTTGGTGTTTTGAAGTAACTCACTTCTAAGACTTATGCTGCTTTGCATTCCATACCAGACATCTAATATTTCAGTTATTAAGGACAGCTGGCACCTAATCAACTTGATGGGATCCTTCAGTGAAATTCATGATGGGAACAGCACAACTGGACAAAATGCAACATAGATTTTCCTCTTCCTTCAGATTCAGGGAGATAAACAGTAATGGAAATCTATATGATTCTGATTTGTGGGCCCAGAAAAGATTAGTCTGGGCATCAGCGATTCAGATCTTAATCTCAAGCATGTTAGGCTTTCTGTCACTATGCAGAATTCTCATTTTTGACATTCTTCTTTTTTTTTTTGAGGGGAGTGTAATCAGCATCTGTGAAAGGAGGGATGAGGAAGCAGGGCTGGGCAGAAGAGGGGTTGGAATGGGATGGGGCTTGACAGAGCCACTGTGAACCCACATTGGGGTACTCCGGGACAGCTTATGTTATTAGGGCTGGGCAGATAGGAATGGGCTTTTGTAAACCACTTCTCTGTTGCTAGATGTTGCCTTGGGAGGAGCAAGCTCTGGTGAGGGTTCTCTGCAGTGAAGGCAGATGTTGGAGATGCTGACAGCTGGAGGCTATCTGCTGACCACTCTCCCTGAGGTAGGGCAAGTCGTTCCTTGAAGGGAGTTAGCGGTGGTCCATGTGCCTCTCTTCCAGTATACTTGGGACCTCCATTCACCAAAGACCAACATGATACTATATTTGTTTCCTGCCTTTCGCCCTATATCCACTCACTCATTCACATGCCCAAAGCACTTATTTTTTAATTTTAGATGAACCATTGGCAGATGTCATGAGACTTTACCCCTTTGGTACTTGAGCACACATCTCCCAAGAACAAGGACCTTCTCCACAATCACAGTACCATCACACTCAAAAAATCTGATAGAAACACTGATAAAATCATATTACCTAATACATAGCCCATATTGACATTAAAATTATTCAAAATCATTTAAATTATAACATTATATTAAATTATATCATTATAACCTTAAAATTATGTCTAAAATTATATTAGGTAATTACATCACCTAATACATAGTCCATATTAACATTCCAAATATCCTCAAAAATGTCATCTATAGCTAATTTTTTTTGCCTAGTCAGCATCAATCAAAGGTCAAGACAGTTATATTTTCAAGTAGTTCTTCTGCCCTTTTCCCTCTTTTTTCTTCTTGGGATTGTATTTACGCCTTGATTTTTAAGTTCCCTGTTTTCTTCTTTCCTATTTTTCCACTCCCCAGTCTATTTTCCATTTTGAGGTTTAAATGTCCTCTATTTTAACATTACAGTGTAATCCATTATATGTATTAGGGTCTGAACTGCCTCAGACTTAACATATTTCGGTTTTACATTGCCTGGCTCGTTTTAACTACACATTAAATGTTTGGTCAATAAGACTTAACTCAGTGCTAATTACATAGTTGTTACAAATGTAAATGACAGCTCAAAATTTGCAAACTGAAGTTTATCAGCAGTTGTAAATAACTGGATGTTATAGGTGGGTATAATTGGTGACTAAGACCTAAAACAGAGGCTCAAGGTATTAAATACCTTCATATTGTATGAAGAGTTACAAAAATATTGGGACCAGGAGCATTCTCCAGGACTTATTTAGAGGTGGTTAAACTAACTCTGCTACCCTGAACCATCACCCAGCCTCAGGAAATTCCCTGGCTGTCCCAGTTGACACAAGGAAATAGTGAAAGAGGGAAAGAAGAGGGACTCATTAGAGTTGAAATTAACAGCCAGGCATGGAGGTCATGCTGTTAGCCCTAACAAGAAGCTGACCAACCCAGCAGATGGATACTGGTGACAAGCTTAGGGAGTCTTGATGAACCAAGCTGGGGTAGAGTTAGATGTCCCACACCAGAGAACTGTGCAGTGGGACCATCACCCTGAGCATTCATAAACCATTCCTTTGAGAGAGCACCCAGTGGCCACTGCCGCACAGAGGTTGCTGATGGTTGAGGTTAGCCAAAAAGCTAACAAGGTTAGCCAAAAAGCAATGATGGGAAACCCACCAGATTTCTGCAAAGAAAACTCAATTAGGGATAAAGAAGTATGCCTTCCTCCCAATCTCTCCTTCTTGCCCCAGCACTAGGGAATTTAGAATCAGAAAAGAGAGAGGTACAAGTCCCTTGGCAGAAGACTAAAATGGGAAGAAAAGAAAACTGGAGGCTTAAGTGGATTTGAACTGAATTTTAAATATTTTATATAACTCGAAAGTTATTGGATATGTCAGAGATCACATTAAAAATAGTAAAGAGAAAATTATAAACCAGCTATAATGGGAACAAAATAAAAATCATGATATTAAAAAATAAAAAATAAAAATAATAATAAAAAAGAAAGATTAATGGGGGAAAAATAGTAAAGAGAGTATCAGTTGAGCTTGGTTGAAGGCAGGATTGGAAAAAAAAAAATCAAATCAGTCTTTTGCTGAGTGCAAACTGCTCAGCAATCTGGTTGTTCCTGTGAGGCAGGTTCTCCCAGACCAACCTTAAGGAGGGTGAGGGAGGGAAATATGATGGGAGGCTGAGACACAGGGGCAGTGTAGACAGCGAGCCTGAAGGGAACCTGCAAATGCGTGCACTGACATGTGCAGGGGAAGCATTCACCCGCCACTCATGTGTTAAACATTCAAGCAGTATCTATTCTGATGAAAGCCGTGGAATAGCAGAGAACACGACACTCATGGTCTCTCCCTCAGAGAAATTACAACTCTTAATTAAAAACTATGTGGACAGACGACCAATAAATCATGAAGGTTCTGCATACATGAAGAGAGGAAACTATTAGCACTAAATGAAGTTATAGAAGTCACTTTGCACATGTAATGATATGCATAATGGTTACCGTGCTGCACAATCATTTCCTTCAAAGCCATTCTTTATTTCTCTTCTTACTGCCAGTACTCTGTTTAGGTTCTTGTTGGTGTTTATAAAAACTAATGCAATAGCTTTCCACTTGGCCTCCCACCTTTGGTCCAGTTTATACCAAGCTGCTATATCAGTCTTCCAAAAAGCCAGGCTCAGAATTCCCATCGTGACGCAGCAGAAACAAATCTGACTAGGAACCATGAGGTTGCAGGTTTGATCCCTGGCATCACTCAAGTGGGTAAAGGATCCGGTGTTGCTGTGAGCTATAGTGTAGGTCACAGACGCAGCTCGGATCTGGCATTGCTGTGGCGGTGGTGTAGGCTGGCAGCTGCAGCTCCGATTAGACCCCTAGCCTGGGAACCTCCATATGCCATGAATGTGGCCCTAAAATCACAAAAGACAAAAGACAAAAGACAAAAAAAAAAAAAAAAAAAAAAAAGAGCCGGGCTCTTAAATCAACCTTTGCACGAAGACCTACAGTGACTCCTTCTTGATAAAAAGGTCCTCTTCCAGCATTCTAGACAGGTGAGATCAAGTATAAACTTATCTTTTCCACCTAATCTCACACTTCTCTCTCTATGTAAACTAATACATATGATTAAACACACACGTACGTCTAAGCAGTACGTTAAACTGCTAGCCATTCCATGAACATGAACCGTGTGTGGAAGATGCATTTATGTCTTTGCTAATATCATTTCCCATGGTTGGGATGCTTTTAGCCTTTATTTCTGGAGAGTTTCTTCAGGACTGGATTCTTGAGCTCTAATAAAAATTTCCAACTGTTTGTAAACTATCTCAATAGATGTCTTACAGTATCAGCAATATGAGTACAATTAAAACATTTTTAATTGAAGTATGGTTAGTTTATAATATTCCTTTAATTTCTGTTGTACAGCAAAGTGATCTAGTCATCCATATATATACATTTTTTTATACTATCTTTCATCATGTTCTAGCCCAAGAGATTGGACATAGTTTTCTGTGCTGTACACAGCACAGGACCCCATTGCTTATCCATTTTAAATGTAACGGTTTGCAGCTACCAACCCCAAATTCCCCATCCATCCCACTCTCCACCCCACACCCCTGGCAGACACAAGTCTGTGTTTGCTCTCCATGTATGTGGAGAGCAGACTTGTCTTTGCCACCTAATCTCACACTACTCTGCTATATGTAACCTAATACATGTGATTAGACACATGTCTGTGATCTGTTTCTGTTTTGTAGATAGGGTCCTTTGTGCCATATTTTAGACTCCACATATAAGTGGTATCATATGGTAGTTGTCTTTCTCTTTCTGACTTACTTCACTTAGTATGAGAATCTCTAGTTGCATCCATGATGCTGCAGATGGCATTATTTTGTCCTTTTATATGTCTGAGTAGTATTCCATTGTATCTATGTACCACTTCTTCTTAATCCATTCATCTGCCGATGTAAACGTGGGTTGTTTCCATGTCTAACACTAGTACAAAATTCATCTCTTTCAGTTCTCAAACTGGCCCTCTTTATGTGTTTCCCAGCTCAGTTAATGGGGAAGCATCATACCATTGCCCAAGCAGATGCTTAGGAATCGTCTTGCTTTCTGTTTATCATCATATCTAATTAGGCCAACAAGTCTTGTACACTTGATTTCCAAAATGTCTTTCAGTTCAGTTTCCTTCTTCCAAAATGGACTTTGGAATCCGACAATAATATCTATCCCTGTTGTAAGGATTATATGACATAGAGAATGTAAATTGCCTCATGCAGTTTTTTGAATATACGTCTTCAATAATTCTTAGTTCTCTTGCCTCCCCAGTGCCCTAAATTAGGCCCTTGCTTATTTTGAAATTGCATGATGATGGTCCTTTGGCTGCTGATGTTTTCAACTCCAATCAAAAATCTTCTTTCCTCTCTCACTCCTGTCACCTTCCTTCACTCCTTTCCTTTTCCAGCTTGTTTTGGAAAGGGTTTATGCCTGCTCACCTCTTTATACTCCTCCTTCTCACAGATGACAGTTATTTTTCAGAAATACATCTATCAAGGTCACTCGAGTAGATTGAATTTTTTTTTTCTTTTTTCTTTTTTAAAGGCTGCAGGTGTGGCATATGGAAGTTCCCAGGCTAGGACTGGATCAGAGCTGCAGCTGCCAGCCTACACCACAGCCACAGCCATGCCAGATCCTTAACCCACTGAGTGAGCCCAGGGATGGAACCTGCATCCTCATGGATACTAGTTGAATTCATTACTGCTGAGCCACAACTGGAACTCCATGACTGAACTGTTGATCTCAACTCTTTGCTCTCCCTCCTGTATTAGAATTACGCTTCTGTGCTCATTACTGAGGTATCTGCCTTGTAGCCTGTTGTGGCTGGAGTTACAGCTCCATCCCATTGATGTTGGCCATGCACTTGCTTGGGCAATGTCAGTGTGGTGGTTTATAGATGAGGACTTTTTGCTCCTGTGACCTCCTCATCCTTTCATGTCCTTTTTCTCTACTGCAAGAAAGACAAATGCCAAGTAGTTTTGTAACTGTTGCCCCTGGAGGAAAGATGAAGGCTTGTGGAGCAAACCTAAATCTAACCCAAAGCTTGGAGTGAACCCTAGCTCAGTGGCGCTCAGGTGAATCACTGAACCACAGCTGACTCAGGGACTCATGAGTAAGAAAAGTAAATATATGTGTATTTGTGTTGCTATCAACCACTGATATTTTGACATATGGGTAAAACTGACTAACTCACTCTTTATTTCAGAACCCTTGGAATTTGTATTAGTCGGGCTTCTCAAGAGAAAGAGAATCAATAGGCTGTGTATATAGACATGCACAAGTCTGAAGTCCAGCAAATGTGAAATCTGTAGAGCAGGCTGGAAACCCAGGTAAGAACTGATGTTGCATCTGAAACCTGAAGACATTCTGGAGGCAGGATTCCCTTGTCTTCTTTGGAGGAGCTCAGTCCCTTTCTCTGATTCGATAGGGTCAATCCACGTTTTGAAGGGTAATCTGCTTTATTCAAAGTCTACTGATTTACATGTTAATTCCATCCTAAAAATGGCACTCTAACCCTAAACCCTAATCCTAAAACCTAACCCTTCACAGTGACATCTAGACTGGTGTTTGGTCAATTATCTGGGAACAGTGGCCCAAGTTGACACATAAGATATTCCAAACTCTTTAACTTATGAATCCACCATCAAATACAGCTACATGAGACTGAGAACAACTAGGGAACTTGAATTAATATCAACATCCTATCCAAGCTATGTGACTGTCATCTAGTAAACATCTCTGTGTACTGCATTCCCACTAATCCTAAACCAATTAGTTTATGAAGATGATGGTTAGGGCAGAATCCATTGTATTTCTAGGACATTTCCATCCTTTTTCTCATGCTATTCCCTCTGCCAGGAATGCTACTTCCCCCGTTCTCTGTTGAAAGTCTATCCATTCTTAAAAGGTCCTGTTTAAGTGCCGCCTCTTCTGTGAAGCCTTCTTCAGTACTACCCTTATTCCCAAATCAAAGCTAAACATACCTTCTTCTAGGCTTCTGTAATAATTTGAATAAAATTCTGTTACAGTTCTATGAAGATCTGCTTTCTCTCTCTCCCTTTTTTTTTTTTTTTTTTTTTTTTGTCTTTTTGCCATTTCTTGGGCTGCTCCTGTGGCATATGGAGGTTCCCAGGCTAAGGGTCTAATCAGAGCTGTAGCTGCCAGCCTACGCCAGAGCCACAGCAACACGGGATCCGAGTCGCATCTGTGACCTACACCACAGCTCACGGCAACAACGAATCATTAACCCGCTGAGCAAGGGTAGGGATCGAACCCGCAACCTCATGGTTCCTAGTCGAATTCATTAACCACTGCGCCACGATGGGAACTCCTGAAGGTCTGCTTTCTATTAGAGTCAGAGATGTGAATTTCTGTCTTCCTCTTTAGACTGTCAACCTCTGGGTGAAGAAACAAGGTCTTAGCCACGTATGCGGTCTCTTTTGTGCCCGGCAGAATATCTTGCAGAGGGCAGGCATTTGCTAAATGTTTATTAAACTGAGTGATTTAGTAAACACATGAAGACAAAATGACAAATTTTAGTGGCATGGCATCCATTTGTGGGAGAGATCTGTATTTTATTCTGCATATTAAGAAAATGAGGATTTTTTTTTTGCCTAACATTAATGTTTACAACTACTTAAAATTATTAAATACCAGGAACCAATTCCAGGTAGCATGCTATAATACAGAATGTATTGGGATTGGTTTCTGTAGCCTAGCAGTCATGACTATTCTACTACATAGCTGTGTAACTATGGGCAAGTTACTTCACCTCTCTAAAATTCAGGTGTTCTCATCATAAAATGAGTCTTAGGTCAATGATCTCAGAATTCCTTTTTAATTCCTAAGTCTTACAATTATATAATTTGTATATTGATATCAAATTAGTATCAGACTTATTTATCCAGTAAAGAAAAAGGAAGCCCAAAGGCAAAAAAAAAAAAAATTACAGTACAAGATAGGACATTTAGGCTAAAGGTGAGATGACAATTCCCACTTCCTTCCTGAATGTCAGCAGCACCCACAAGGAGCCCTGTGACTGCTTTCTCATATTAGCAGTGATGAGCCTCTTGTTCCAGGAGGAGCATCTGACAGGACAAGGCCAGACAGAGACAGCTCCAGGGGCTGCCAGGCCTGCTGTACTGCTGAGTGCGAATGGGAGTCGGGCACAGTCTGTGATCTGAGAGGCAGAGTGGTGGGCAGGCAGCAGGCATTCACAACAGAGGTTCACAACAAGTTCACAATAGTTGAACCCTAAAGTAAATCCCTAAGTTGGGATAGACACAGAGACAGCAGGGAAGAAAGTGTCAGTTTCAGGAAAATGAGGATATGCTGGTACCTTTTACCAAACTTCTTCCTTGTTGCTCTTGATGTCTTGTTATTCTGCCCTAGTGTGCACTGACTTTCCTCCAGGAGCCTCTTAAAACCAACTTGGCAACAGAAGAAAGGGTGGGGGAAAAATGTAATTGTAATGAATACATGTAAGGATAACCTGACCCCCTTGCTGTACAGTGGGAAAAAAACAAAAAACAAAAAAAACAAAACCAACTTGGCCTCAGAGTGGGCGCACAAACTCTTAAAACCACAGATGACACGGTAGGCAGAGGCCCTTGATACTAGGACCACACTCTGCAAGGCTCTGGGGCTTCAAGGGGGGTCAGTTATTGGACAGCCAAACAGCCCAGGCTCTGAGACCGCTGTGTCTACTTCAATTGCGTAACTTACATTTTACATGTTTTACACAGGAAGGAAGAGGAAGGAAAGCTTTCTCTGCGTTAAAACAATTTTGAAAATCACTGATCTAGAAGAAGGTTTTTGTACGATTACATGATCCCTACGGTTTTGTTTTCTTTTGCTAGTTTTACTTAAGGTATTCTGGGTTTGTCCTATTTGTATGAACATATATGTACTATCTGTCATTCCACCGTCTGAAACCAGTTTTGTCTGTTCAGAAACGGATAAACCTCATAAACTGACAGAGCCACAAGATGGAAGGGATAACAAGAAGAATGCAATAAAAATGGGTAAAGGGACTAAAAAGAAGAAAAAATGAAATTACATTATAGTAGATGGAAGATTAAATTTAAAAATAGTTCCCATTGTGGCGCAACGCAAACGAATCTGACTAGGTACCATGAGGGTGCAGGTTCGACCCCTGGCCTCGCTCAGTGGGTTAAGGATCCGGCGTTACTGTGAGCTGTGGTGTAGGTCACAGACGCAGCTTAGATCTGGTGTTGCTGTGTCTGTGCTGTAGGCCAGCAGCTGTAGCTCTGATTCGACCCTAGCCTGGGAACACCATATGCTGCGGGTGTGGCCCTGAAAAGACAAAAATGACCAAAAAAAAAAAAAAAAAAGAAAGTTCTCAATGCAACAAGTTGTTAAAGTAGAATTATGTATGATACCAGCATGGTAATTAGATCAAGAGAGGAAGGAACCCCCCCCCAAATCAATAACAAAATTGACAAATATTTTTATGTCTGAAAGTGTTAGACAATTTGTTATAAAATTGAGACAGAGACCTAATGTCCCCCCAAAACTGTTCTCTCTCTTCCACAGTAGTGGGGCTTTGACTGACCGCATGTCTGTCCAGCTAGATTCAAGACACACTAGCTTCTCTTCTGGGTGTGCAGAAATGTATTCTTCTATGGAATACATTTGAGCCTATGGAAAGTGCAGTTTCTTTCTTCCTTCCTTCCTTCCTTCCTGCTGTGCCACAGTGGAAACTCCATAAAAGACAATTTTTTTAGTTCTAGAGTTGCTTTTTTCTGCTTATTATTATTATTATTTTTTTGGTGGGGGAGGGTCTTCCCATACCTGGAACATCAGTGTCTACAGCCTAGCTTTGGCCACACAGGCAAAACAATACTCTAGAGTTTGGAAAAAGTTTCTCAGACCTTAATGTACATAATAATCATGTGGGGAATCTTTTTTTTTTTTTTTTTGTCTTTTTGTCTTTTCTAGGGCTGCTTCCATGGCACATGGAGGCTCCCAGGCTAGGGGTCTAATCGGAGCTGCAGCCACCGCCCCATGCCAGAGCCACAGCAATGAAGAAAATCTCAAGTTTCTGACTTTGATACTTGGGTACATGACGGTGGTGTAGGTCGAGGATGCGGGATCTGAGCCGCATCCTCGACCTACACCACAGCCCATGGCAATGCTGGATCCCCAGCCCACTGAGCAAGGCCAGGGATCAAACCCACAACCTCAGGGTTCCTAGTCGGATTCATTAACCACTGAGCCACAACGGGAACTCCTCATGTGGGGAATCTTAACTTGCAGATTCTAATTCAATAGGTTGAAGGGTGAATCTGAGATACTGCATTTCTAACAAGCTTCATGGCATTGCTAATGCTGTTGGTCTGTGGACCACAGTTTGAGGAGCAGTGTTTGAGAGGATGATGGTGCAGCAGACGGAAGGTCCTGGGGCCAGGTCTTCTGAAGTTGTGCAGAGTCAACTTGTAAACTTGGACTGCTCACTGTAAGACTATTATGTGGGAGAAATAAGCGTTCTCTTCTTTAAACCACTAGGAAGTCTCTGTTTCAGTGGCTTAACCTTTCTTCTAATAAATATGGAATTGAGAATTACATAAGGTAACGTCATGTAGAACATTTAAAGGAAGCCTCTACTTCCATTTGACAGGACATGGCATTGTCTTTTGTTTTGCGAAGCCATATGTTTTCATATCTGTTGCCATTAAAAGAAACTTCATTTCTTTTAACTGCTGTTGTTGGCATCTTTCTGTCAGTAACACTGCCATCCCTTTGTGACAACTACGCAAGGGATCAGGTGGGGAGGGAAATGAAGAAAATCTCAAGTTTCTGACTTTGATACTTAGGTACATGACAGTATTACCAGCTGAGAAAGAAAAGAAAATATTGAGTGAAGTAAGTCAGAAAGGGAAAGACAAATACCATATAATATCACTTATATCTGGAATCTAATATGTGGCACAAATGAACCTTCCCACAGAAAAGAAAATCGTGGACTTGGAGAATAGACTTGTGGTTGCCAAGAGGGAGGGGGAGGGAGTGGGATGGATTGGGAGCTTGGGGTTAATAGAGGCAGACTATTGCCTTTGGAATGGATAAGCAATGAGGTCCTGCTATGTAGCACTGGGAACTATGTCTAGTCACTTATGATGGAGCATGATAATGTGAGAAAAAAGAGTGTATACATGTATGTGTAACTGGGTCACCATGCTGCACAGCAGAAAATTGACAGAACACTGTGAACCAGCTATAATGGAAAAAAAATAATTATATAAAAAATAAATAAATAGATCCTAAAAAAAAAGAAAAGAGAAGGAAGTGACTTGAATAATTTTGAGACTCTAGAAATTGAAAAGATGTTGGGGACTAGCATGTTACTAGCACGTTGGGGGAGAAGTCCGAGGAGACACGCAACTTTGGGCAGTAGCAGCAGCACATGTGGGAGTCTTGGGTCCTCCACTCATTAGCTGTACGACCTTGAGTAACTACTCGACCTTTTCAAGCATCCGTTTTCTGATCAGTAACGTGAGAGATAAAAGGAGTATCTCCCTCCGAGGGTTGTCACAGGTGTTCAATGAAATAATGCAAGTAGAGCTTAGCCCAGTGCTCGGCACTCAGAAGTACTCTGATAAACCTCAGTTATTTCTGTCCCAAATGGGAGCTGAAATCAAGCATGGATGGGCCTGAAGAGCATGTGCAGTATGAGAGGAGATGGGGCCTGAGGACGAATCAACATTTTCAAAGGGAAAGATAAGAACTGTACTGCGCAGACCAAAAAAAGGATTAGTCAAGACTGACAGAGAAGTGAGGGAAACAGAGTTGCAGGGAGGCTGTGGCAGCAGGGCTGGAATGCTGCACAGATGTCCACTGAGAGGAGGAAGGGGAAGGGCTTTTGGGGTCTGGCAAGTATGTCACCACACCTTCCTGAGAAGAGCCCAGAAACTAGGCTGTGCCGGGCTGAGGTGTGAGTTAGAGAGGAGGATGTAGAAAGTGCAATGTACGAGTTCCCGTCGTGGCTCAGTGGTTAACGAATCTGACTAGGAACCCTGAGGTTGTGGGTTCGATCCCTGGCCTCACTTAGTGGGTTAAGGATCTGGCATTGCTGTGAGCTGTGGTGTAGGTTGCAGACGTGGCTTGGATCCCGTTGTTGTGGTGCAGGCTGGCGGCAGCAGCTCTGATTGGACCCCTAGCCTGGGAACCTCCATATGCTGCAGGTGCGGCCCTAGAAAAGAAGAAAAGACAAAAAAAGAAAGCGCAATGTAAAGAAAGCGCAAATGAGGGCTCAGGGCTGAGGAAGGTCAGAGACATAAAGGAATAAGAGACCAGTGGGGATTAGTGGAGGGGAGAGGGGGCTCGCCTTTTGCTTTGGGGATTTTGATTGTCTTTCCTGGAAATTATAGGATGCAAGGTATAGTTGGAGATAAGTTTGGGGTTAATGATCTCTGTGTTGACACAGCTGTAATGGTCCAGAAGCTACGTGGCTTGGACTTGGTGAGAGCTGGATCCTTGTATGTGAAGTGCTGGTAGAGGTTCCTCATGGGGCAGGGGCAGCCTTCTGTGTGGCATGCTGTTCCCCAGATGGTATGAACTTGACTGCCATGTATGGAAACCTACTGGTACAACAGCCCCAGTGAGCTGGGCCCAGCTCCTTAAACTTGCCCATGAAGCTGCAATGACCTAGGGGTTCTCTTTTCTCCCTGAATATACTATGCACTCTCAGACTCCCTGATAGGATTTTTGTAATATAGACAGCTGACATCACGTTGGGTACCTCCCTCTATTCCTGTTCCTTGTTCTGGCCTCCTGTGCTCTGTCCTGCTGCTACCCAAGACTTAGACTAACACTAGCCCTGAAAATAAACCAGGACAAGCAGTGCTGGCAGGCAGTGTGCTGCCAAGTCCAAATGGGGTCTATCAAGTAGTGTGAGGATCAGATATCCTATCAGCTTTGAGACCTGGGCTTAGACAGCACGCTGCTGTTTCATCAGTGGCTCTTAAAAGAGTAAGTGAACATGAAAGAGAAAGGAGATCCACTGACCATGGAGCCCTAGAAAAAAGTTTATCCATCACCATTTAAGTGCTATTGCAGTGCAACTTTGCTGGGAGAGACATGTCTATGAAATGGATAGAACTATGAACGGTAAGAACATCATCTAACAAGCATATGAAACTTTCAAGAGCCTGAAGTGATTTTACATAGATGAAACCCCTCGTTTGCAAGGGGTTTTAGATTTAGGGGTTTCGGGGAAAAATGCCTTTTATGGAGTCTGAGACTTTGAGTACTCCATGTCATGATATTCCTTCTGCAGAAACTGAAAGGGTTAATGCACTGTGACTATTGTTAGGCAGCAGGTGTGATAAGATCTCTGTGTTGTATATATGCAGCAAGGGAGGGGGACATGTAACATATGCAAATCTGTGGCTTGAAGTCTCTTTGTTTGGAATTAGACTCTGTTATGGATAAAATATCTGTAAAAGAGTGGGGAGAAACTTAAACCCTCAGAAGTAAGTAAATTCTGCTTGGATGTCACCATGGACTTACAAACAGTAACTTCTCTAATTTTTCCCATCACCAACTGAGCCTTGCCGACCTGTGGTCCCTTGAATGTTCACACAATTGAAGAGTCGCAGTTTTAGGAACTGAGCATGAACATGAAGAGGTGACATCTGGATGTTACACGGCACTAAATAATAAAGGGAAGGTGAAGATTTGGACTGAGCCCTGTCTCTTAACACCCTGTGATTTCTATTTCACAAATGAAAGAAACAAATTAAGGTCTGGCCATGAGAGGGGCTGAGGTATCCCTTATTTAACAAGTCTTAGACCATGGAGTAAACTGAAAGTTAAGCAATGGACGACAGAGTGCACAGATAAATGTTTTCATGTCACATGGCTGTCAACTTAGCACAATCAAATAGCACAACATAGTTGGTTGGTGAAAAAATTAGAAGCACCAGCCTGATGAATCTATTCTCTAGCCATCAGGGTTAGAGGGCAAACCTTTGATAAAAGGCACCAGACTGATCACAAGTTAAAAGAGTGAAGTTGCCAAGACAGACAAGTTCTATAAATCACAGTAGGAAAAAAACAACAACAGTAGCAACTGTAAAACAATCTCTTTATCGCTTTGCAAGCAGTGTTTGTTGACTGCCAATGAGGCTTTTCTGTGCACATGTACAGTAACTGTAGCATCATCTGAGAAGCTGGTGGTAAGATCTGTGGGGATATGGATGAAAGAACCCAAAAAGCCATCATGTAGCACACACATGAACGTGGTTATGGGGTTGAATGATTTTGTTGTACTTCTTTCTGAAGCTTGTGGCAAAAGGAATGTTTTTCAAAGTTCGATAGAAGGACATGCTCTCACCATCTCTTCATTTCTAATATCCTTGTTGCAATAATGTTGACCCAGGAGCCCTTTGTTAAACATTACTGTTTGTTGTGATTTATTTCCTTGCTGCAAAGCTCTTTAACGCAACAAGGGTTCAGATTAGAGTTGAGGATTTTTTGCCACTAGAATAAGGTGCTGAGCAATGCTCACTATCATTCACATTTTCAAGCTCCACTGCAGATATGAACTATATTTAGAAAAAAAATACAAGATCCCTCTATCTTTTTTCCTCTGACAGTACATGTTTTCTGACATTCATGCTGCTACAGTGCTTATGTAGCACACTGGTTATGTAGCATACTGCTCTGCTCTTAAAACAGAAACTTTAAATGCTGCTATCAATCAGGAAAATTGTTTGCATGTTATTAGTTTCAACCAAAAAAAAAAAAAAGAAAAATTCTCCAAACTTGAGTCTCCAGGAGAACGAATGTTCTGAATGCCAATTCTATTTATTTGATATTTAAAAACCATGTCCTTTCTCAGAGCCTCCAGGCATGCACATAATAACATCACCCACTGAAATACTTCAAACAGACAAATAAAAACCAAAGTTTACCATAAAACCGAAGTTAGCAGTATCCAAATGAATAACTTATCTTATTCTACTTGGGTAGGGAAGTACAAAGAATATTATACAAACAGTGACAAAAAATTAGTACAGGACTTAAAAGATTGAGGACCTACAACCCATCCATCTATCCAACCATCCATCCATTTCCTCATTCATTCACTCATTCACTCAACAAATACTCAGGCATGTCTACTATATTCTGGGCATTGTACTGGATGCATCAGTGAATAAAGCATATAAAGGGGTTAGTCCTTCTGGAGCTTACATTCCAGTTGGAGAGATATATAATAGTTAACAAGCATAATAAACAGGGAAATTATATAAATTGACATGTGCTGTGAAAAGAGGAGAAAGTGTAGTTGGAGGATGGGGGTTGGGGGTTGGAGGTTGTGTGGGAGAAGAAATAAGATAATCAGTGGAGAGATTAGGGGATACTTTATGCACAAGGCAAGACCCAAACAAAGATTTAAAGAGGGCACATTGGCTTTGTTGGCAGTTAGGGGGAGAGGATTTCAAGTAGAGGGCACAGGTAGAGCAAAGGCCCTCAGGAAGCAGTGAGCCTGGTGGCCCTTCAAAGAATAACAAGGAAACCAGTGGGGTTGAAGCAGCACAGGCAGGCAGAGGTAATCAGGGGTCAGATAAGGGAAAGCTTTGAAGGTCTTGGAAGGACTCTGGCTTTCATTATGTGGGAAACAGGGAGCCAATGCAATAATTTGCACAGAGCAGTGACATGATTTGGCTTCCATTTCAGTGGCATCACTGGTTGCTGTGTTGAGAATAGTGCACAGTGAAGCAAAGGTAGGAACAGAGAGGACTGTTCAGAGGCTGTGGAAGTAACTCAGAAGAAATGGGGCTAGTGGCTTGGCAGGAAGAGTTGTCAGATTCCAGATGATTTCCTGAAACACAAAATAAAGTGTTCCTTGTTTACCAACATGGACATGAACCTGTCAGCTTGATGGCTGCATCTGTGTGGCAGGGATCCAAACTTGAACAGAACTGTCTTCATCTACCAGACATGGGAATGTATGGATGGCTGGCAGGGCTGATCTTGCATGGGTCTGTTTTCAGTGAGCAATTCAGGATCCTCAAAAGACTCTTCTGCTCTAAGAAGGCAGCCAAGGCATATGAATTTGACAATGGAACAAAAGACACATTTCAGAGGAGATGGGCGAGTCTGCATGGATTCTGGGATTTGGTGCTCTTACTGGGCCCTGGCTCAGCTCCCACAGACCATGCCTTAAGAAAAAGAAACTTCAACAAAAAATCTGTATCATGAAGCATTCGGGGGGCTAGGGAACAAAAGGAATCAGCAGACTTGGCACCAGCAATTTCATCAGCAAGCAGGGATGGTGCCATATTGCAGATATTGGTGCCCTCAAATTGGACACCAGCAGTTGGTAATGGTATCACACTGGCAGGACAGGCTTCAGTGACACTGGTAGAACATCCTGTTGGCATTGGCTAAAGTGCCCTTGATGGGAAGATACTGGGCATCATAGCAGGTAGCACAGACATTGGTACCTTTGACACACAGGGCACCTGCAGCCCTGAAGCAGCCTCTGATAGCCACGAGCAGCAGATTTAGTGCTCATCCACTCAGTGGAAATTAACAGCACAGAGAGCATTTTTGGTAAGTTCTGGTGGCACTGTTCCAAGCTTTGGTGGCAGGAGCCCTCAACCACAATAAGCTAGAGTAAGAGAGGCAGGAAAGGGCAGATGTCACACAGTCAGAAGTGGTCTGGCTAATGGCACACATCTGACATGAGAGAGCCAGACTGAATCATTAGGAAAAAATTCAGTAAGGTATGGAATATGCAGAGAAGTATAACTCCATTTTGAAGCCCTGCCTGAAATTCTTGAGAACCCCTTTTATATCTACAGAGAGGTAATAATTTAAGAGCTATTCCATCACCATTGGGGTGAGACTAGAAGTCACAATAAACAATAGCTTGGCTCTTAGGAAAATGTTTTCAGCTTCATAGTCTGAGGGTTTTTTTTCATTTTTTTTTTTTTTTGGTTTGTTTTTGGTCAGCTCAGAATTTCTTAATTCTCTCAGACATCAAGGTGATAGGAATTTTCAGCTTGACTTATGTGAATCCCTGGTAGAGAATCAGCACTTAACAATAGTTTTAGTAGTTAGTATTTATTTAATTCAACAAGTTTTTTTTTTTTTTTGGTCTTTTTAGGGCTGCACCTGCAGCACATGGAGGTTCCCACACTAGGGGTCAAATTGGAGCTGTAGCCACTGGCCTACACCACAGCCATAGCAATGTCAGATCCGAGCTGTGTCTGTGACCTGCACCACAGCTCATGGCAATGCCAGATCCCCAACCCACTGAGTGAGGCCAGGGATTGAACCCGAGTCCTCACGGATGCTAGTCAGATTCGTTTCCACTGAGCCATGACAGGAACTCCTCAACAAGAATTTTTAAGTATCAAATTTATACATAACATCATTCTAGGTACTATAAAAATGTGAAAGGGTCTAAGGTTTCTTCCAACCAGGAATATGTAATTTTTGTGTATATATTTGAACTATGTATAAATATAAAAAAATTAAGTGCCAAAGTTTTATAAGCTATAGAAAAGAAAATTTGAGTAGGTTGGAGAAATTTGGGAAGAGTTTCTTCTACAGTTTATCTTGGGGTTAATATATAAAGAAGTTAGTGAATGCCTGTGCAAGTGTGTATGTGTGCACATGTGTATGTAAGTGAGCATGTGTGCACAAGACAGAGACAGTAAGAATGAGAGAATGGATGACTAGGGGCATCCATTTCTCCTTATTGTCTCTAGACCCAGCAGAAACACAGGCAGCATCATCTGTCTGGAGTGACTCCCTCCCTGACCTATTTGGCTAAACATATACTAATTCCTTGAGATTAAACTCAAGCATCATCTACCTATCCAAAAAAATTTCCCTGACCTCCAAGTACTTAGTTCTTCCCTCCTCTTGTAGCATTTTTTTCACATGGTAGTTTAGTTTTTGATGTATTTGTCTCTGAAATGTAGGTAGAAATTCTTAAGGCAAGAACCAAGTATTAACCATTTTTTTTTCTTGCTCATCTCTAAACCCAGCATAGGGCCAGAATGAACTATCTGATTGAATGGATGGATGAATCAAAGATTTACTGGTGATCATCTGAGCATGTGGGTGTTTATAGACATCATGTATCTGGAATTGCCCTAGTTCTTTTTCACCTGGCTACAATCCTACTGGAAAGGCTAAAGTCTTTGGGAATAGAAGGTCAATTGTTATTTTGTGTTTCCATTAGTAGCACTTAGAGAAGTGTTTTGTTGAAAGTAGACACCATAAATGTTGATAGATGACTTAACTGAATCCCAGAAGGGAAAGTAAGGGAAATCAACCTTCTCAACACACACCGCAATAATTTCCTGTACATCTGTGAAAAAAATTCCACTTTCAGCAATTTCTATAATACATTTACCTCTTAGTATTAGAAAACTGTAAATACAGTCCTTTCCCATTAAGCAATGGCCTCCAAACAGAGAAGGAGTTGAGGGTTAAAACTGATGATACATGGGAAAAAAAGCTTTTAACCTGCTAGGACCCTGTGGTTCATAAATTATAACCTTAAAATGATTTAAAGTGTATCTATTTAGCACATATGCCACCATGAATTCTCAGAACAAGTAAAGATAAAATGTATTTCCTCTTGAAGACATGAAAGAAGGAATCTGGCAGTTTCTTGAGTACTCATTTCCTCTGATAAGAGCGGTAGTTACCTGTTAACTAAAAAAAACCCCTGGAAGCTGAATATCTTTTTTATTAAAATTGAAGATGCTAGATCTGTGGGAGATAGTGAGAATGACAGTCATTTTTCTAAAAGTGAAAGGCGGGTTCTGAGGTAAGAGTTTCCTGTGGGTCCCCAGAAGATCAAGCATCAAGTTGGAACCTAAAAAATGGAAATCTAAAATTCCACTGAATCCAACAATTCAGTCCTAGTTTAGCCAACTCCACTGAAGCTGGATATATGCATCTTTTGGGGCTTGAGTGTATGACTCACTCATCATATCTTGAAGGGCAAAGTGATGGGTGAAATTCATAGCTGAATGCATGGCACTAGCGGTATTTCAGAGGATGGTTATTACAGATAAGAAAAAAGCAGCCCATCTATCTGCCTCAACAAGCTAAGCAAATACTTTGGGCCACTTCTTGCTTGGAGTGTCAAGAGCTATCTCAAAACTCCACACAACAAATAAGTTTTTAAGGTGCCTATAAATGGCTTTTTGATTTATCTGTCTCCTCCTCCAGGCACCTTCTCCTGATTTTTCCCTCAACAGAAGAGACTTTCCCTTCCACTTAACATCCAAAGCTCGTGTTTTTACTTCTACGACAGTTCGTTCATGCTATGCTTTGTATGAAAATCACCTGAATGTTGGACTGACTTCCTTTGGTAGACTGTAATCTCCTTGAAGGCAGATCCTGTGTAATTTCATCTTTTTTGGCGGGGGTGGGGATGGGGTGGGGGCACACCTGCGGCATATGGAATTTCCCAGCCTAGGGGTCAAATATGAGCTGCAGTTGCTGGCCTACACACAGCCACAGCAATGTAGGATCTGAGTGGCATCTGCGACCTACACCATAGCTCACAGCAATGCCAGATGCTTAACCCACTGAGCGAGGCTAGGGATTGAACCTGCATCCTCATGGATACTAGTCAGTTTGGTTACCCAACTTAGCCATAAGTGGAACTCCTAATTTCATCTTTTTTTTTCTCCTTGCACTGTGTCTTAGACATAAGTAGATGCTTGAAGCATTTGCAGACATAAAGTGAAGAGACTTCTCACTTGCATGCTGTTGATCAAAAATAAGAAATATAGCCAAATTCTAGTCAACTATTAAATTAGAAAGTAATTCAATTGTACAGAAAAGGCCAGGGATAAGGGCTCATTCAAAATCGTGGGTACACTGTTTCAGAGCTCCTATGTAAATTTACATAGTTTTGCTTTTCTGTGGAATCATGATGTCTTCAGCAATTCCATGGAACTGCACGGTCAAGGTCGGAACATTTAGCTCCTCAGATGACTTCCATTCCACTCCACATCACCCGCACTGGCGGAGCCCGTGCTGTTTAAAGTACTCTTCATCTCCACTCTTGTCCCCCTTTCCTCTTAGCACTGGGGGCTGATTACATTACTGCTAAGAGATGCAGACAGAAAGTCCTCTTACTATTATGCTTCTTCATTTAAACCCTTAGGAGTTCCTGTCACGGCTCAGTAGAAATGAAACTAACTAGCATCCATAAGGACACAGGTTTGATCCTTGGCCTTGCTCAGTGGGTTAAGGATCTGGTGTTGCTGCTGTGATCTGTGGTGTAGGTTGCAGAGGCAGCTTGGATCCTGTGTTGCTGTGGCTGTGGTGTAGGCCAGCAGCTAGAGCTCCAATTCGATCCCTTGCCTGGAACCCTCCATATGCTATGGGTGTGGCCCTCCAAAGACAAAAATAAATATATAAATAAATAAGTAGATAAATACACACGAAGATAGGAAGGACCTAGTTATATGATTTTAATTACCTTCTCTTTTAGCTCCTGATGGGTTAAATGATAATCTTAAATGTATTAAAATTTAATGTAGTGGATGACAATGGAAAGTTTTTCCCTTTTCTTATTTAAAAAAGGAACAATCTGCCTTAATGGGAATGGAAAGAATGGAAATCTCACTATGGTGACGGAGTCATGAACATTCTTAGTCACAGACTATCTTATGTCAGTAATTGAGTTTTGCTGCTTTTGGTCCCAGGCAAGGGCAACCTCAAAACGCTATCAAGTTTTGTTAATTTGGTGAGTTCTTATTGAACAAATGCAAGTGGTTTTGACTAAAATTAACCGAGTCCTAAGCAACAGGCACTACATACATATTTTAAAATTTATAACTCACAATACTTCAACATGGTAGTTCTACTGTTACTATTTCTATTTTACCGATGAGGAAACCAAGGATTACAGAATTTAGGTAACTTGTCCCAGATGACATAATAAATAGGTGGCTAACCTGGCCTTAAACTAGGCTAGCCTAAAAGCTCAAGAGTGTTCATTTTTGCAAAATTCTAAGCTCCTCAGGCAGTTGAAGTGGACTATCCCATGAGTGTCTTCATTGTGCTTTGAAGTGTAGTATTTAGACAGTGTAGTGAGGTGGTTAAGAACATCAGTTAAACTGCCTGGGTGGGAATCCCAGTTTATCCATCTCAAAGAGCATTCATACATCCTCTTCTTTCTGTCTATTCCCTTGCTTAATATTTCTCCACAGCACTAATCATTGCCTGCTATGACATATTTGTCCTAGTTTTGTCTGCACACTCCACTAAAATAAGCTGCATGAGGAGAGTGACCTTGTAGGTCTTTTTTCCTAATACCACATCCTCAACATCTAAATCATTGCCTGGCATGTGGTAGGCAATTCAAAAAATATCTATTAAATGAACAAATAAAAGGAGATTCAATTTTGCTTACTGTTTATGTCTGAAGCAAAAATTTTCAGCTATAACTAATGGATTGAAAGAACCTCACTTTTTTTCTTGGTTCACCTTCAATCTTTCAAAAATGTATTTAATAAATATGAACACAGTACATATGATGTGCCAAGCTCCATTTTAAGTGCTTTGCAAATATTGACTCGTTTAATCATCAAAATACCCCTATGGGGTAGGTAAAATCAAAGTCAGGGAGTTCTGGCCATATTCCCAACTACGACTACACCATGCTGCTTCCTGGCTTAATCCTATAAAAATATCATCTCTGTGTAGTTTAACGCTCTAAAGATGTGTCTTCAGTCTCTCCTGGAATGCTCTTCCATCTTACCCATCTTTCCTTCCTCTTTATCCAGATTAAAGAAGAAAATAAATAATATTATTTTAGTTATTTTTCTTTATTTCATTATGCCTTTTCTTCTTTGACACAGAATTTCCCACTGCTAATGAAAATTCTTTAAGGGAGTTCCCGTCGTGGCGCAGTGGTTAACGAATCCGACTAGGAACCATGAGGTTGCGGGTTCGGTCCCTGCCCTTGCTCAGTGGGTTAACGATCCGGCGTTGCCGTGAGCTGTGGTGTAGGTTGCAGACGCGGCTCGGATCCAGCGTTGCTGTGGCTGTGGTATAGGCCGGTGGCTACAGCTCCGATTGGACCCCTAGCCTGGGAACCTCCATATGCCGCAGGAGCGGCCCAAGAAATAGCAAAAGAAAAAAAAAAAAAAAAAAGAAAATTCTTTAAGGCCACCTACAAGGATGAACAAATGGTTTGACCTCCAGTGGCTCCTGGACAACTGACACAGTCTATATCTGCCTTTCTCCTTTTTCACGTCTGTCTCCTTCCTGCTTTTCTAGGGCTTTTGGATCCATGCCACAGTCCTTCCCTTCCAGACTTGAGAAGGGAGAGTAGCAGTCTACGAAAGCTGTAAAAATCATCTTTTTAGCCTAAAACTTAAAGGGAAACCCTTTGTTTATAAACAATTCCTTTTCTTGTGTTTAGTCATTTGGTTCTTTCTTGTCCGTTTGCAGCTTCTCTAACAAATACACAAGCATATTCAGAGCCCTGGGTCTCAGATATAGCAGAGTATTACCCAGGAGGCAACTGTCATGAGAACGGACACCTGGGATTTAGTTCCAGCTCTGTTGCTAAGGAACAATATGCCTTAAGGCAAGCCATTTAATATGACCCATGCTTATTCTCACCTGTGAAAAGACTCAGGTGAGAGGTTCAGCTGGCTATTTTAAGATCCTTTGCTGCTCTAAACTGTGGTTTTCTTGGAAGAATTACATTAGGAAGGGAAAGTGCTCCCATATCAAAATTCCTTTACTCTTACTAGTGATGGCAGTATCACTCCAAGGGAGCCCTTGTTCTTTATTAAATGGGGAGGAACTTCCTTTGAGAGGTTCATCCCCATCTAGATCAAGGATGACAGCTGCTGGGAATGGTGATAGATCAGAACCTATTTACTCGCAGAATTCCTCCCATATTTCTCTGTAAATATCATGGGGGATGATGACTAAAATGATAGTTCACTTCTCTAGTCTGCATAGTAAACTATTCCAAGTTAAATTCACTTAAAATGAAACATTAAAAATCCTCCATCTTTAGCTTAGGAAGAATGCAGCAGCTACCATGCTTTGTGAAATGGCATAAGAACCTTGGAACAGAGTATCTGTAAGTAAGTTGGGACTGCACCACTCTCACATTTAGTGGGTCTTCGGATATCTATCCAGCCCAAAAAGCTATAGCTATTTTGTATTTCAAAGAGCTCAAAGAGCTTTATAAGTATGGGCCATTTCTTCTCCAAAGGTACTGGAGAACAGGCTGGTTATTGGTTTCCACTTGTAAACAGAAAACCTGAGGCATGGAGGAGGTCACTGGAGGGGAATGGAGGCCACCTTGTTGTGGGTGTTATATTCAAGAAGGACCCACCTTGCTTCTTGTAAAAGATTTACATTTAAGGTGCTCATCTGGGAAATATCTTTGGGCTTCGGAATCTGACTAGTGGACTCACTCTGCATTCTTGTTTGGTTCAGCCCAGTCTAATAAACATTAACTGAGCATTACCACATACAGGGGCTCCATACTTAGGAAATTAAAATGAGCATGACAAGGAGCCTAATCGTGAGTAAGAGAGACAAACTAGTTAATAGATAGTTTTATAGGTGTAGGAGGAGCACATAAAGATTAAATTAGCAATCTAGCTCAGGCAGAAGATGTCATAAAGGCTTTTCCAAGGACTAAATCTTAAGGAATGAACACTAGTGTGCAGAAGGGTAGAGCTGAGGTGCGGAAAGAAAAAGGTGTTTCCGACACAGATTGTCTAGATCCTTAGAAATTCCATTAGCACTTCCTGGGAAGGGAGACTATATTTCTTGGCTTCTTTTGCAGTTTAGCAAGGGTCATGAAACTTAGTCTCATGCATCAAGTGTGGTCTAAAGTAAGTGATGCACTTGCAAGCCTGGCAACAGAACACCCTGTGTTATCTTCTGTGTTCCTCCCTCCCCACGTAGGGGCGCTCTCAAAGCACTCCAAGATGGGAGAGCTACATGACGGAAGAAGCCTGAATCCATGAGTTACTGCTTGGAGGAGAGCTACCTAACTCACCCATGGACTTCATATGTGTGAAAAACACATTTAATAGATTTTGGAGTTGTTTGTTGCAGTGGCTAGAGTTCATTACCTGATTAATTAAGCTAAGGAATAACAAGAAAGATCTGAATGATTTGCTGTCACTTCAAAATTTTTTATTTACTCCAAATAACCTAAGTTTTTAACCTTAAGCTGTTACCCTTTCTTCCTTTCCCATTTTCTAATGGTAGCAACATTTCTCCTAAAACATAATCTTTTACACTGATCTAAGTGAGCATATCTGTTTGTTCCAGAGCCATAAGACATTTACAGAACTGAATGGAGCTTGAAAGAGTCTAGAAGCCAGAGCTTCTCCCACCAAGGACCAGACCAACAGTAAGTGGAGTACACTATGCCCTCCGTTAGACCACGGGTCCAGTCGTGTACTAACTTTAAGTTAGGGCCCATGCACAAATGTGTGCGGGATTTTGTTTGAGAGCATCTCTTTAACTAAATGTCCACAGCGTGGTAGGTCAACACTGAGTGGCATGAAATTTAAGATACCAGCCAATGAAAAGAAAGAAATGCAAGTAAAAAGAATGAGGGTAGATGAGGAGTTAGAGATGGCACAGAATGAAAAGTTTCCTTGTCAAAAGGTACGATGAGAGAATCTGTGCCTGTAAGCCTATGTTTTGTCACTGTGCTTCTGAAAAATAGCAGAAGAAATAGGCATGAGTTTTTACCATTTTTCTAAGTGACAGGGAAATAGGACTGAACCTTCCTTTCCAGAGTTTTAAAGAAGTTACACTGGTTATGCACTTTCCCCCTAAAGCTTGCACACATCTTCCTCAACCATCAAATGAGAATCAACAAACATCTGAATTTTAAGGACCTTGAAAAAACTAGGGTCTTTAAGAGCAGAATCTTGGGTAGGAAGTCAAACTGAGATAAAGTCACATTCATACTTCTTTGAACTGTGAAATAGTGATTCCATTGTACTAAGACTTTAATTTTTGGAGAGATTCTCTGTGCCTGTGACACAGGAGTAGCAAAGTCACACAATTATCACCAAATCTGGTCCCCCATGCTTTATGTAATCTATAAAGTAGAAAATAAAACCAAGTTTATGCTCTCAAGTTTGTAACAGTTTCCACCACTCCATATTGCCTTGCCTTTAAAAGTACTTGAGTTCTCAGCCCTTATCAATGTATCTCTGGATCTCTGCTCACAAGCTTTTTTTGGCCAACTGTTGCCTTTATTTGTTTCTCTGATCAGGCCTAAAGCTAAATGGTCCTTTTACTTTCCAGCTTTGTTAAAAAATGTACATAATTTTCTAACATCCTTAAAGTACCATCTAACAGAGTTTGACCAATCCATTTCCCTAATTTTGATAGAACTATGTTCCTTTCAATAATGAGGCACCAATAAAGAATGAACATCTTATTAAACGTGTAATGTTTTATAGGGTTATTGATTTGTATGTATCACTTAGATCAGTCTCATTCAGATCGTGAAATCGTTATGTGCGATTGGCAAATCTCCAAGGTCTCTAACTTCTGTATGATTGTGTCATATCATGCTACACTATACGTAACTCCTCAGAAAAGAGCCTCTTTTTTGAATGGTGATCACTAACGTTGTACTAAATCATAGTACCATGAAGAGGGCCCATGAAAAGAAAAGATGCCTTTGTTACTGTTGTAACCATGTAATATTTTTTTCCATTTTGACCAGTTTCTAGACTTGGAAACTAGACTGTAAAGTGTATCTGCAGCAGGCCAATGTCTGAGATTTCCCCAATCATCGCCCCTCCTGGAACTCACACCCTTGTGTAGACATATCTTTCTGTGTTTGGGCTGGATTAGTGCCTTGATTGTAATGGACAGCACAGGCAAAAGGATGGGATGTTACAAAAGACTGAGATTTCCATCTTGCTAGCACTTTCCTGTCCTCTTGCTTATGCTGTTGAAACTAGCTTCACGTTGTAGGATTTTTATGGAGGGATCCACGTGACAAGGAACTGAGGGAGGACCTCAGCCAATAGCTTGTGAGGCACTTAGGACTTATCCAAAATCCCGCTCCCCCAAGTCAGGATCCTGTCTACAACCACATGAATGAGCTAGGAAATGGATTCTTCTCAGTTGAGTCTGGTGATATCTGTAGTCCTGATAGAGACCCCAGAGTCAGAGAACCCAGCTAAGCTGCTCCTGGATTCCTACCCTGCAGAAAAAGTGAGATAGTAAATGTTGTTATGTGCCACTAAGATTTGGAATAATGCGTTGCTTTTTCCATGATTACTGTTTTTTTTTTTTTTTTATTATACAACAGAGGATATGATGAAGAATACAGATGACCAGCTAGATCAAGAGATTCAGAGGGGAATGTCAGAAAGAGCTTCTGTTCTGCACTTGGGGTAAATCACCCTCCTGGCACACGGATATGTCACCAGCCTGGAAGTGCTCTGGTGCCCATACTTTAGGGATTTTGTAGTGGCTTCGTCATATAAGCATAATTATTAACTCCATCTCCAGCCCCTCTCTTGTCCCAGAGGATAAAAAGTGGCACAAAAAGTTCCAAGTTTTTAATTACAGTACGTCTTTCTGGTGACCAGCCCCAATCCAGGAGGCCCCCAAAACTTGCTTGATTAGAATAAAAGATGTTCCCTTTACCCAGGAAATTCCAAGGAATTTGGGGGTTCTGTGTGAGGAACCAGGGTCAAAACCCAAACATTAGCAGGAAACAGGGGCAGAGACCAATATATCTTATTATTTCACAGGGATGTTGCTCACGCACTTTGGGGATGAGGGTACCATTTGGCAAAGTCAGCCTGGGGCATACAGGGAGCTATCTGAGTAATGAACTTGTGGGGGAGTCTTTCATTTTACCCTGATTCTTTTTTTTGGGTGCATAACCTGTTATACAGCAGCAGATACCTAGTAGAGAATCTTATTTTTCTACTGGAAAAAGAGATAAAAAATTTTTTTTAACCAAAATCTCAAACTGAGGATGGGGAAGAGGGTAACTTATTTGGTTAGAGGTGTTCAGTTTCATTTATTGAAAAAAATTATTGAAACTATGGAGCCCAACAAATATTGCTAAAATTGAACTGAACTTAGAAATAAAGGGCAGCTAAAATATAGGTCTTCATTATGCAGTAAAGCGGGAGCAGGGTAGCAGTGAACAAAACATTGAATACCAGAAACTGTGCTATGATCAAGAGTCCTGTTAGAACACTATTTACTAGTCATCACATATTTTGCGTTTGAGTTTTGAGGAACTTCAGTGTTTCACTGAGGAGGATGAGCAGGCAAGGAGAGAACAACTAAGAGATAGGAAGGTAACTGGGTATCATAGTGACCAAAGAGAACTCTTGGCAGCTGACAAAAATATTAGAACCTCCTGAAGCCAAGGTGAGGGGAAAGTAGAATTACAGAATTCTTATGGAATTTCTGCTCGGCTAGTCACTGGTGACTTTAGCACTGGTTGTGTGGGGTGGCAGCAGAGGAACGAGTTGGACCCAAGTAGACTGAAGGATGAGTGGGAGCAAAGGATAGGGGGATAATTAGAAACAGGAAAATAAGGGAAAAAATATTGAAAAGTGAAATCGGTGTGTGGTATAAAAACTGCTAGTGTACTGAAATACATTTCCAATTCAGGATGAGAGATTAAGAGAACAGATAAATCATGGGTCTAGAAATGAAATCCTGCAACTTTTAAAATGAAAATAATTTGAATTCCTGACATCCAGGTGTTATGCTGTCAAAGGACAAAAGAGATTATGCCCTTATAAAAGGATTTTAGAGGATTTAGAAGATTTTTTGAAGACTTTTAGAATACTTGGCAACACAGAATTCTTATCTGGAAAAAGGTAAATGATTTGTTGCCAATAAGCAATCAGATAATTTCCCTGTGTCTAGGGGACAGAAAAAGCCCAATATTCCACCATGTTTCTAAGAGAGTACAAAATAAGCCATCTTCTCATGGAACTTTCGGTATGAGTACCTTCTTAAAAAGAGAACAGGGTAACATTTGATCTCCAGGAGTCCCATGAAACTTTCAGACCTAAGAAAAGACTGAGGTGGTGAGGGAATTGGATGCTGGTGAAAATGGATCATTAAGCTTTGCTCCCAAAGGTCAGGCACTACTGAAGACACAGGGAAAGAATGAATGTAAAAGAGCAAGTAAGTGATTACTGTTCTAAAGACGTCTACACTTAGAACATAGAGAACATATTCCATGTGTTCAGTGTATCAAGTGAAATCAGAACATGCAGACTGAAGACCTTTGCATGGGTAGATACTTCAATATTAAAAAGGACATATTATAGAACAAACATTTTTACCAACGTGATAAACTTCTGACATTGAAACATGAAAAAACAAATACAAATAAAGCATGAAAAACATACTCTGCACTGTGCTAACAGATCAAGATGTCACTTAGAAAATCACCTTTTCTCAGTTTAGGAACAATTTCACCAATTGCAAAAGACAATATGTTAATTAAAGGACATATTGACTCAAATCAATAAAATTAGAAATGAAAAAGGAGAAGTTACAACAGACATCACAGAAATACAAAGGACCATAAGAGACTACTACATGCAACTATATGCCAATAAAATGAAAAACCTAGAAGAAATGGACAAATTCTTAGAAAAGTACAACCC
This sequence comes from Sus scrofa, assembly GCF_054392235.1. Taxonomy (NCBI): domain Eukaryota; kingdom Metazoa; phylum Chordata; class Mammalia; order Artiodactyla; family Suidae; genus Sus; species Sus scrofa. The sequence continues at coordinate 92,084,386 of NC_139387.1, read as the reverse complement.
TCCAAGACTAAACAAAGATGAAATAGAAAAGATGAAGAGACCAATCACAAGTACGGACATTGAAACTGTCATTAAAACACCTCCAACAAACAAAAGTCCAGGACCAGATGGCTTCACAGGCAAATTCTATCAAACATTTAGAGAAAAGCTAACACCTCTCCTTCTCAAACTATTCCAAAACATCACAGAGGATGGGGCACTCCCAAACTCATTCTATGAGGCTACCATCACCCTGATACCAAACCAGACAAAGATACAACAAAAACAAAGAAAATTACAGGCCAATTTCACTGATGAACATTGATGCAAAAATCCTCAACAAAATACTAGCAAACCACATCCAACAATACATTCAAAGAATTGTATACCATGATCAAGTGGGATTTATCCCAGGGATGCAAGGATTCTTCAGTATTCACAAATCCATCCGTGTGATACACCACATTAATAAAATGAAGAATAAAAACCATATGATCCTCTCAATAGATGCAGAAAAAGGTCTTTGACAAAATCCAAGACACATTGCTGATGAAACCCCTTCAGAAAGCAGGCATAGAGGGAACCTACCTCAACATAACAAAAGTCATAGATGACAAACCCACAGCTAACAACATTCTCAGTGGTGAAAAGCTGAAAGAATTCCCGCTGAGATCAGGAACACCACAAGGATGTCTGCTCTCACCACTACTACTCAGCATAGTTTTGGAAGTCCTAGCCAGAGCAATCAGAGAAGTGAAAGAAATAAAAGGAATCCAAATTGGAGAGGAAGAAGTAAAACTACCACTGTTTGCAGATGACATGATACTATACCTAGGGAATCCTAAAGACTCTACCAGAAGACTGTTAGAGCTCATGCACGAATTTGGCAAAGTTGCAGGATACAATATGAACACATAGAAATTGACTGTATTTCTCTATATTAACAATGAAAGATCAGAAAGAGAAATTATGGAAATGATCCCATTTACCATTGCATCCAAAAGAATAAAATACCTAGGAGTAAACCTACCTATAGAGACAAAAGACCTGTACTCTGAAAACTATTAGACGCTGATGAAAGAAATCAAAGATGACACAAACGGATGGAAAGACATACCATGCTCTTGCATTGGAAGAGTCAATATTATCAAAATGACTATTCTACCCAAGGCAATCTACAGATTCAGTGCAATCCCTATCAAATTTCTGAGGACATTTTTCACAGAACTCAAACAAAATATTTTAAAGTTTGTTTGGAAGCACAAAAGACCCAGAAGAGCCAAAGACATCCTGAAAAAGAAAAATGGAGCTTGAGGAACCAGGCTCCCTGACTTTAGACTATACTACAAAGCTACAGTCATCAAAACCACATGGTACTGGCACAAAGACAGAAATATAGAGCAGTGGAACAGGATTGAAAACCCATGCACCTACAGCCAACTAATCTATGACAAAGGAGGCAAGAAAATACAATGGAGGAAAGACAGTCCCTTCAATAAGTGGTGCTGGAAAAACTGGACAGCCACACGGAAAAGAATGAAATTAGAACACTCCCTAACACCATACACAAAAATAAACTCCAAATGGATTAAAGACCTGGATATAAGACCAGACACTATCAAACTCTTAGAGGAAAACATAGGCCAAACACTTTCCAACATAAACCACAGCAACATCATCTCAGATCCACCTCCTAGAGGTATGACAGTAAAAACAAAAATAAACAAAAGGGACTTAAAAGTTTCTGCACAGAAAAGGAAACCCTAAATAAAACAAAAAGACAACCCACAGAATGGGAGAAAATATTTGCAAGTGAATCAACTGACAGTGGATTAATCTCCAAAATTTATAAACAACTTCTGCAGCTCCATACCAAAAAAACCAAACAACACCATCAAATAATGGACAGAAGATCTAAACAGACAATTCTCCAAGCATATAGATGGCCAAAAAACACATGAAAAGATGTTCAACATTACTCATTATTAGAGAAACGCAAATCAAAACCACTATGATGTCCCACCTTACACTGGCCAGAATGGCCATCATCAAAAAATCTATAAACATATTGCTCTTGGAATGGATTTACAATGAGATCCTGCTGTGTAGCGCTGAGAACTATGTCTAGACACTTACATCATAACACAACAATGGGAAGAAAAAGTATGTATATATGTATGTGTTACTTGGTCCCCATGCTGTGCAGCAGAAAAAAAAAATCTACAAACAATAAATGTCAGAGAGGGTGTGGAGAAAAGGGAACCCTTTTACACTGTTGGTGGGAATGTAAATTGGTAAAACCACTGTAGAAAACATTATGGAGATTCCTCAGAAAACTAAAAATAGAATTACCATTTGATCCAGCAATCCCACTCCTGGGCATCTATCCAGAGAAAACCATGACTCAAAGAGATATATGTACTCCAGTGTTCATTGCAGCACTATATACAAAAGCCAAGACATGGAAACAACCTAAATGTCCACTGGCAGAGGAATGGATAAAGAAGATGTGTAATATTACTCAGCCATTACAAGGAAAGAAATAATGGCATTTGCAGCAACATGGATGGACCTGAAGATTATCATGCTAAGCTAAGTCAGTCAGAGAGCAAGACACCAACATCATATACTATAACTTACATGTGGAGTCTAAAAAAAGGACACAATGAACTTCTTTGCAGAACAGATACTGACTCACAGACTTTGAAAAACTTACGGTTTCCAAATGAGACAAGTTAGGGGTGGGGGCATGGGCTGGAGGTTTGGGATGGAAATGCTATAAAATTTGGTTGTGATGATTGTTGTACAACTATAAATGTAATAAATTCGTTGAGTAATAAAAAAATCTATGAGATAAAGAAAAAAAAACCTCTCCCAAATGGAAAAAACAAACAAACAAACAAAAGGATCTCAGGTAGCAATCCATGGAACATTTATCATGACAGATGAAGAACACAAAGATTCTGAGGACCAAAATTGCACAAACAAAATGAAGAGACATTTTGTCCACATTTTGGCAGTGCAGTTAAGTGAATGCAAATGAATGTGCTGGTAGTAGAATTACACTATTAACCATTTAAAAATTGGGCAAAGCATCAGTTTGTATCATTATAGTATTTTGTTTGTGCTGCTGAACATGTGTTTGGATTTTTTTAAAAAATATATTTCCTACTCATTCGGGTGCATAGTAAGCACATTAGCATCAGCTTCTTGATAAAAGCTTAATTTTGTGTTATTTCTCATATATTGTTTTCTCTAAAGGGAACATTCTTTCTTAAAAATTAACAGTTCAAGGAAAGGTAACCAAGAAATAACAGTGTAGAGATGGGGCACGGTCTGCTTGCCCCTCAGGGGACATGCACAGCAATCTGATACGTATCTCTCTCTATAGTAGCTGGGTCCCCATCCAGATGGAGGATGGTAACTTCAGGCTGAACACAATCATGTGGACCCCAGACTGGTTGGAGCCAGAAGCTGATGATCGAGATTCCTGGACTACCATTCTACTCTACTACCAACCAAGCAGAAGAAAGCCATTTACTTTGCACACTGCCCCCAAACTTGCCCTTAAAAACTCTTCCTGAAGCCCATCAGGGAATTAGGACTTTTTAAGCATGAGCCGTCTGCTCTCTTTCCATGACTCTTTTTTTGCCTCCATTCTGGGAGGCTATATTGAGGTGTGGTTGATTTGCAACACTGTGTTGATTTCTGCTGTGTGGCAGAGGGATTCAGTGGTATATGTGTATATATCAATTTTTTTTCAGATTCTTAGCTAAGAATCTTCCTCAACTGTTGCAATAAACCTTTCTCTACTCCCGAATAAATAAACACTTCATTTATTTTCCAAAATAATTCTAGGTTCAGATTCCTTTGTTTCTCAAAATGGCAGGTACTGGATTATAGATCATAGCTTAAAAACTGAGGTACTATTTGGTTTAAAAATTTATATTTGAATAACATGAAAAATATTCATTCTTTTAATCACCCATTATTTCATTCTTTTAACATCATGTATTGCGCTTAGCATGGTGGGAAGTTCAAGGATGGATGTGACAATATCTCTGCCCTCAGGATGATTATAACATAGAAATGGTGGAATATCATTAGTACGTTCAGACAGAACAAGCATAGGGCCATCAAATCTCAAAGGAAAGAGAGAACAGAGTATCCTTTCATTCCACAAATTATTTTTTGACCACCTATTATGTGCTAGGCACTATTCCAGGGACTGGATATAGAGAAGGAAAACAAGATAGCCAAGGTCCCTTATTTCATTGACCTTGTTTCACTTCATTCACCTTCTGGGGGGGAAATGAAAAATAAGACAAACAAATAATATGACTTCAGGTAGTCACAAGTGCTATGAAGAAAACAGAATCAGGATGATATGAAGGACAGTGATAGTGGGTGAGGGGTGTGATTTGAGGGCACAAAGCCCTCTGTGATGAGATGACAGCTGAATAGAGACTTGATGGTGTAAGGAGCAAGCATTTGAAGGTCTGAAGAAAAGGCTTTCCAGGCAGACAGACCCATATGGAAAGGCCTTGAGGCAAAAAATGAGATTGGCATGTTCTGGAACAAAAAGGAAAGCCACGTGACTAAAATGTTGGAGAAAGGGAGCGTGAGAGAGGAAAGCCATGAGGAAGATCCTATTCTCAGAAGAAAGGGAATCCACTAGAGGTTTTAAGCATGGAGTGGCATGATCTGACTTACATTTCTTTCTGGATACTGTGTGGAAACTCAACCATCAAGTGGTAAGAAAGGTAACTAGGACAGGGATTACACATCTATGTACCACCCAGGTGAGAACACCAACAAAAAACTGATTCAAGTAGTCTAACCTAGAGATGACAGGTGAGACTTTATTGTGGTAGTCGGTTAGAGGTGACGGTTTGGACTAGGGTAGTAATTACTAAGGTGGTAAGAAGTGGTTACACTTTAGGGGAAGTTTCACAAAGCAAGTGATACAGAACTATTTGAGTTGAACTTTAAATGACAGGCAGATTTCTGACAAATGGGGAGTAATTCATTGATTTATTGAGTGCCTATGAGGGGCCAGGCACTGTGGTGGGTGCTGGAGATACGGCAGTGCAGAAGTCCTTGCTGAGAGTGAGGAGAAAACTTGCCGTGAAAGTAATATTTTAAATAAAAGATACAAAAGCAGTGAGATGGACAATATGTTAATAAGAATTACTTCCAGATATGGTTCTAAGGATGTTTTATTCTTTTCCTTTTAGTGTAGAAAAGTGTATGATTAAACTCCTTTGTATGCTTGACTTTGAATTTGCAAAAGTGGTTAAGTTTCTATCAGTGGAAACTCAGTTCACTGTCAGTTGGCAAATTTCCTCATGCTACTTAGAAACAGTGGTTAATATTTACCTTTCTCATTCAGACGCAAAGAAATTACAGCCTCCTTAGAAAGGAAAAGAGCAGAGGAGAATACAAAGTATATGATAGATTTATCTATCTAAGGCATCTATTACCGTCCGCCAGCTACCCTACCTCCAATCTTGCCCCTGAGTATTTTCCCAGTTGAATGACCCAACTTCAGCATTTCCTTCCTCCTAATTCCTGTTGTATACTGCCTCCAGAATTAACTGGTCTAAAGCAGTCTAGTCAAGTCTGCTCCCCAGTGCATACCAAATAAATTTCAAACTCCTTAGCCTGACACCAATTTGATCTAAGCTACTTTTTCTGTTTTATTTCTGATTCCACTCTCCAGTTGTTTTAATTACACTGTATTTTCTTCTTTTAAAAAATTATTTTTTAAAATTGTAGTGAAATAAAAAAACATAAAATGTATCACCTTACACCATCCTGAAATGTACGGTTTAGTGGCATTAAGTAAATTCACATTGCGGTGGTGCAAATCCCTTTGGATTTTAAATTACATGGTATTACTGTCCCCCTAATGCTTCTGGCAATTGTTTCCTGGATCATTCCTGTATTTATATGATTCCTGTTGGTCCCTGAAATGCCTTTCCCTTTCCTTACCAATTAAAATCCTTCATGTTTTGAAGACCAATGCTCAGATCCTACCTCTTGTTTTATGCTCCTGTGAAGCCTTATCAGGAAACTGAAGGTCAATTCTGTTGCTAGGTAACATACTACTTACAGTTAAAATATGCCTTGATGGTAAATTGCACCTGGATTGGGAAGATTTATACATGAACTATAAACACCTGACAGGGATGTGGTCCTCTGGATTTCCCTAAGTGATGACTCGTGATTGAGCAGGTCCCTTGTCCCTGGAGAAGAAGCCTATGGAGTTGTTACAAGAGATATTGCCTCTAATGAGGTATGGGTCTTCTGATGCAGGAACATTCTTTTTAAAAGTGTTCTTGGAGTATAGTTGACTTACAATGTTGTGTCAGTTTCAGGTGTACAGCAAAGTGAATCTGTCATACATATAAATGTATCCATTCTTTTTTTCCCACATAGGTTATTACAAACTATTGAATAGATTTTCCTGTGCTATAGGTTCTCATTAATCATCTGTTTTATACATTAGTGTATATATGTTATTCCCACTCCCCCAACTCTTCCCTCCCCACAATGGTTTCATCTATGGCAACCATTAAGATTGGTTTTGAAATCTGTGAGTTTGTTTCTTTCTTTTTTTTTTTTTCTTTCGCTTTTTTTAGGGCCGCATTTATGGCATATATAAGTTCTTGGGCGAGGGGGTTGAACTGCAGACGCAGCTGCCAGCCTCCACCACAGTCACAGCAACACTGGATCCACACTGCATCTGGATCTACACCACAGCTCATGGCAACACCATATCCTTAACCCACTGAGCAGGGCTACCGATCAAACCTGTGTCCTAATGGCTCTTAGTTGGGTTCGTAACCTGCTGAGTCGCAATGGGAACTCCTGTTTCTGTTTTATAAATAAGTTCTTTTGTATCATTTTTATTATATTTCATATATAAGTAATATCATATGATATTTGTCTTTCTCTGCATGACTTACTTCACTTGGTCTGATAATCTCTAGTTCCATCCGTCTTGCTGCAAATGGGCATTATTTCATCCAGGAACATTCTTATAAGCACCCAATATTGATTTCGTCTTCCTGTAGCTGATCTGTCACCTGGGGGGCCTGAACTGATATTTGTACTGATATAAAGAATCTCACTGAGGAGTTCCCATCATGGCTCAGTGGTTAACAAACCCGACTAGCATCCACAAGGACACAGGTTTGATCCCTGGCCTCGCTCAGTGGGTTAAAGATCTGGCATTTCTGTGAACTGTGGTGTAGGTTGCAGATGCGGCTCAGATTCTGCATTGCTGTGGCTCTGGCATCAGCTAGCATCTACAGATTTGATTCAACTCCTAGCCTGGGAACCTCCATATGCCACTGATGTGGCTCTAAAAGACAAAAGGCCAAAAAAAAAAAAAAAAACCAAAACCCAAAAAAATCCCACTGAAAAGAAACTCAAGCTGCCCTGCTGGTCAGTGGCATTTTCTGTGTTACATCTTTCTCTATAAATCTATTATGGCTCATAGTAGTCTTAGGAGTCTGAATATTTAGCTGGACTAAGACCTGCTTTGGGGAATTGCATCACTGTGTAGACATATTGTCCCAAATATGAATACCCCTTGAATACCTGGACTTAAAACCACTGCATAGGGCCAGGAGAATAAAACATGGCTTACCTTTGGAAGGAGCTGGATTGCCTGTAGAATTCTTTGTCTGTGCCCAGAATTAAGGATTCCAATTTCCAACAAATCCTGATCTTCCATAACATTGCTTCCCTAAAACAAAGCCAGAAATGTTACAAATTAAATCAGGCATTTTTACTGTGGGTAAATAATTACTTGCTTAATACAGAAAAAACAAACAAACAAATAGGAAGCAATCTGATTTTTGTAAACAGAAACACAGAGTCATTCTTCTGCAAGGATCAGGTGAGAGTAGGTCACCTATGTGATTGAGTTGAATATTCTGGGAAAGCTTCTGTTCTCTCACAGACACTGTCATGGCTCAGTATTTAAAGTTGGATTATCTGCATTGGGAATTCAATCCTGTGCCTCAAAACTCTGTTCCTCTGAAAATGTATATGCTGCCATTTAATACTATCAGTGACCTATACATTGATGTGAATGAATCAGTTTTTTTTTCCCCTCCGAAAATGGGTTTTGTAAGGATGGCTGATAGAAGAATTGAAGTATGCTAGGGAAGTTAACAGAGAATTAATAATTAATCTTAAATACTGAATGTCAGACACCTGATCAAGATGTGAAGCTGGGGTGGGATAGGATTAAAATGGTGGAATAGAAGGACTAGAGCTCAACTTCTCTCACAAAAACAACAAAATTACAACCAAATGCTGAGCAACCATCAATCAAATGGACTGGAAACTAAAAAAGATATCCTACTCCAGAAGCCAAAGAGGAGGCCACATCAAGAGGTAGGAGAGGCAATTATACAATATAAGCAACCCCATACCTCCTGGGTGGGACACTCCATGGACTGGAAAGTAACTGTATCATAGAGACTCAACTACAGGAGTGAGAATTCTGAGCCCCACATCAAATCCCCATGCTTGGGGATCTGGAACTGGGAGAAAGAACCTGTGGAGCATTTGGCATTGAGGGCCAGTGGGGTTTGTGTGCAGGAGCTCCACAGGACTAGGGGAAACAGAGAACCCATTCTTGAAAGGCACACACAGACGTTCACGTGCACTGTCCCAGGGCAAAGCAAAGTCTCCATAGGAATCTGGGTTGGACCTGACTGCAGTTCTTGGTGGATGTCCTGGGAAAACAGAGGGGACTATGGCTTGTTGTGGGAGAAGGGCATTGGAGGCAAAGCTTTTGGGAGTAATCATCAGCTGCGTTTCTCTGGAGGTAGCCATTTTAGGAAAATCCGGCCCCAGCCATCAGCACTGAGAAGCTCCAGACCAAACAATAATCCAGATGGAATCACAGCCCCACCCATCAGTAAATAGGATGCCTAAAGACCCCTGAGGCACACAGCTGCCTCTAATCTCACCCAGAGACAAAGACCCACCCACCAGAGGGAAAGGAATAAGCTCCACCTACCAGTGGGCAGGCACCAGTCCCTCCCGTCAGGAAGTCTACAGCAAGCCCCTGCACCAACTTCAGCCAAAAGAGGGGCAGACACCAGAAGTAAGAGAGGCTACAACTCTATTGTCTGCAAAAAGGTCACCACACTAAAAACCTATAAAAATGAAAAGTCAAAGAACGATAACTCAGATAAGGGAGAAAGAAATACCCCCAGAAAAACATCTAAGTGGATCAGGAGATTTTCAGCCTCCAGGAAAAAGATTTTAGACAGTTAATGCTGAAGATGATGCAAAACATTGGAAATAAACTGGAGGCAAAGATGGATAATTTACGGGAAACACTGAGCAAAGAGATACAAGATATAAAACTTCAACAAGAAGAGATGCAAAATATAATAACAAATAAAAAATTCATTAGAAGCAGCCAAAAGCAGAATATAGGAGGCAGAAGTATGAATAAATGAGGTGGAGGACAGACTAGTGGAAATCATGGATGCAGAACAGAAAAGGGAAACAGATTGAAGAGAAATGAAGAAAGTCTCAGAGAACTTTGGTACAATGTTAAATGCACCAACATCCATGTTATATGGGTTCAGAAGGAGAAGAGAGAGAAAGGGACAGAGAAAATATTTGAAGAGAAAATAGCTCAAAACTTTCCTAACATGAGAAAGGAACCACTCACTCAAATCCAGGAAGCGCAATGCATACCATATAAAAGAAACCCAAGAAGGAACACCCTGAGACACATATTAATCAAACTAACCAAAATTAAAGAGAAAATATTGAAAGCAGCTAGGGAAAAGAAACAAATAACATACAAAGGAACCCTGATAAGGTTATTGGCAGATTTTTCAGCAGAAACTCTGCAGGCCAGAAGGGAGTGGCAGGACATACTTAACGTGATGAAAAACAAACAAACAAACAAACAAAAAAAAACACCTCCAGCCAAGATTACTTTACCCAGCAAGGCCCTCATTCATATTTGAAGGAGAAATCAAAAGCTTTACAGATAAGAAAAAGCTGAGAGAATTCAGCAACACTAAACCAGCTTTACAACAAATACTAAAGGAACTTCTCTACGCAGAAAAGAAAAGGCCACAACCAGAAACAAAAATACCACAAATGACAAGGCTCACTTGTAAAGGCATATATACAGTAAAGATACAAAATCATCCATGCACAATTTTGCCACCAAAATCAGAACTTGTGAGAAGAGGAAGGTACAAATGCAGGACAATGGAGATGAACTTGCAATTAAGAGACTAACAACTTAAAACAATCTCATATATATATAGACTCTTATATCAAAACTTCAGAGTAACTGAAAACCAAAAATCTACAACTGATACACAAGTAAGAAAAATCAACTCAAATACAACACTAAAGATAGTCATCAAACCAGAAGAGGAGAGAACAAGAGAAGGGAAGAAAAAATAGCAACGAAAACAAATCCAAAACAATAAAATAGCAATGAGAACATACCTATCAATAATTACCTTAAATGTTAATGGACTAAACACCCCAACCAAAAGACATAGACTGGCTGAATGGATATAAAAACAGGACCCATATATATGCCGTCTTCAAGAGACCGACTTCACTTCTAGAGACGCACACAAGTTGAAAGTGAGAGGATGGAAGAAAATATTCCATGCAAACAGGAATCAAAAGAAAACTGGAGTGGCAATATTCATATCAGACAAATAGACCTTAAAATGAAGAATATTTTATGAGACAATGAAGGACACTACATAATGATCAAAGGATCAATCCAAGAAGAAGATATAACAATTGTAAATATCTATGCACCCAACATAGGATCATCACAATATATAAGGCAACTGCTAACAACCTGAAAAGGACAAATTGACAATAACACAATAATAGTGGGGGACTTTAACACCCCACTTAAAGCAATGGACAGATCAACCAGAGAGAAAATCAATAAGGAAACACAGGCCCTGAATGAAGCATTAGACCAGATGGACTTAATAGATATTTATAGGACATTCCATCCAAAAGCAACAGAAAACACATTCTTCTCAAGTGCACATGGAACATTCTCTAAGATTGATCACATCCTGGGCTACAAATCCAACCTTGGTAACTTTAAGAAAATTGAAATCATATCAAGCACCTTCTCCGACCACAATATTATATGACTGGAAATCAACAACAAGGAAAAAACTGCAAAAAACAACAAACACGTGGAGACTAAACAACATGCTACTAAACAACCAATGGATCACTGAAGAAATCAAAGAGGAAATTAAAAAATACCTAGAAGCAAATGACAACAAAGATATGACCTATGGGATGCAGCAAAAGCCATTCTAAGAGGAAAGTTTATAGCAATAAAATCCACCTCAGGAAACAAGAAAACGCTCAAATAAACAAGCTAACTTTACATCTATGGCAGCTAGAGAGAGAAGACAAACAAGACCTAAAGTTAGCAAAAGGAAAGAAATCATAAAGATCAGAGCATAAATCAATGAAATAGAAATGAAGAAAACCATAGAAAAGATCAATGAAATGAAAAGCTGGTTCTTGGAAAAGATCAACAAAATTGATAAACCCTTAGCCAGACTTATGAAGAAAAAAAGAGAGAGGACTCAAATCAATAAAATCAGAAATGAAAAAGGAGAAGTTACAACAGACATCACAGAAATACAAAGGACCATAAGGACTACTACATGCAACTATATGCCAATAAAATGAAAAACCTAGAAGAAATGGACAAATCCTCTAAGACTAAACAAAGATGAAATAGAAAAGATGAATAGACCAAACACAAGTACGGACATTGAAACTGTCATTAAAACACTTCCAACAAACATAAGTCAAGGACCAGATGGCTTCACAGGCAAATTCTATCAAACATTTAGAGTAGAACTAACACCTCTCCCTCTCAAACTATTCCAAAAAATCACAGAGGAAGGGGTACTCCCAAACTCATTCTATGAGGCCACCATCACCCTGATACCAAAACCACAAAACAAAGAAAATTACAGGCCAATTTCACTGATGAACATCGATGCAAAAATCCTCAACAAAATACTAGCAAACCACATCCAACAATACATTCAAAGAATTGTATACCATGATCAAGTGGGATTTATCCCCGGGATGCAAGGATTCTTCAATATCCACAAAGCCATCCGTGTGATACACCACATTAATAAAATGAAGAATAAAAACCATATGATCCTCTCAATAGATGCAGAAAAAGTCTTTGCCAAAATCCAAGACACATTGCTGATAAAACCCCTTCAGAAAGCAGGCATAGAGGGAACCTACCTCAACATAACAAAAGTCATAGATGACAAACCCACAGCTAACAACATTCTCAGTGGTGAAAAGCTGAAAGAATTCCCGCTGAGATCAGGAACACCACAAGGATGTCTGCTCTCACCACTACTACTCAGCATAGTTTTGGAAGTTCTAGCCAGAGCAATCAGAGAAGTGAAAGAAATAAAAGGAATCCAAATTGGAAAGGAAGAAGTAAAACTACCACTGTTTGCAGATGACATGATACTATACCTAGGGAATCCTAAAGACTCTACCAGAAGACTGTTAGAGCTCATGCACGAATTTGGCAAAGTTGCAGGATACAATATGAACACATAGAAATTGACTGTATTTCTCTATATTAACAATGAAAGATCAGAAAGAGAAATTATGGAAATGATCCCATTTACCATTGCATCCAAAAGAATAAAATACCTAGGAGTAAACCTACCTACAGAGACAAAAGACCTGTACTCTGAAAACTATTAGACGCTGATGAAAGAAATCAAAGATGACACAAACGGTTGGAAAGACATACCATGCTCTTGCATTGGAAGAGTCAATATTATCAAAATGACTATTCTACCCAAGGCAATCTACAGATTCAGTGCAATCCCTATCAAATTTCTGAGGACATTTTTCACAGAACTCAAACAAAATATTTTAAAGTTTGTTTGGAAGCACAAAAGACCCAGAAGAGCCAAAGACATCCTGAAAAAGAAAAATGGAGCTTGAGGAACCAGGCTCCCTGACTTCAGACTATACTACAAAGCTACAGTCATCAAAACCACATGGTACTGGCACAAAGACAGAAATATAGAGCAGTGGAACAGGATTGAAAACCCATGCACCTACAGCCAACTAATCTATGACAAAGGAGGCAAGAAAATACAATGGAGGAAAGACAGTCCCTTCAATAAGTGGTGCTGGAAAAACTGGACAGCCACACGGAAAAGAATGAAATTAGAACACTCCCTAACACCATACACAAAAATAAAGTCAAAATGGATTAAAGACCTGGATATAAGACCAGACACTATCAAACTCCTAGAGGAAAACATAGGCCAAACACTCTCTGACCTAAACAACAGCAACATCTTCTCAGATCCACTTGTTAGAGTATTAACAAGAAAAACAAAAATAAACAAATGGGACTTAATTAAACTTCAAAGTTTCTACACAGAAAAGGAAACCCTAAACAACACAAAAAGACAACCCACAGAATGGGAGAAAATCTTTGCAAATGAATCGACTGACAAGGGATTCATCTCCAAAATTTATGAACACCTTTTCAGCTCCATACCAAAAAAACAAACAACACCATCCAAAAGTGGGCAGAAGATCTAAACAGACAATTCTCCAAAGAAGACATATTGATGGCCAAAAAAACACGTGAAAAGATGTTTAACATCACTCATTATTAGAGAAATGCAAATCAAAACCACTATGTGTTCCACCTTACACTGGCCAGAATCTCCATCATCAAAAAGTCTATAAACAGTAAGTGCTGGAGAGGGTGTGGAGAATAAGGAACCCTAGTACACTGTTGGAAGGAATGTAAATTGGTGCAACCACTGTGGAGAACAGTATGGAGACTCCTCAGAAAAGTAAAAATAGAATTACCATTTGATCCAGCAATTCCACTCCTGTGCGATCTATCCGGAGAAAACCATGACTCGCAAAGACACATGTACTCCAATGTTCATTGCAGCATTATTTACAATAGCCAAGACATGGAAACAACCTAAATGTCCATCGACAGAGGAGTAGATCAAGAAGAAGTGGTACATTTACACAATGGAATATTACTCAGCCATTAAAAGGAAAGAAATAATGGCATTTGTAGCAACATGGATGGACCTAGAAACTATCATGCTAAGTGAAGTCAATCAGACAATGAGACACCAATATCAAATGCTATCACTTACATGCGGAATCTAAAAATAGGACAGACAGAACTTCTTTGCATAACAGATACTGACTCACAGACTGAAAAACTTATGGTTTCCAAATGAGACAGATTGGGGTGTGGAGGGATTCACAGAGGATCTGGGATGGACATGCTATAAAATTTGGTTGTGATAATTGTTGTACACCTAAAAATGCATATAATTCATTAACTAATAAAAAATAAATAAATGAGTTTTTACTCTGTGGGGGGATGGAAAGATGTGAAGCTGGAACAATGAATAAGATGTAGGTCTCTGCCCTCAACTGTCTGTTCTTTCCTTCCAGTGATGGTAACAGATTGTTCAAAAGCAGTTAGGATGCTGCAAATGTGCTGCGATGGTGACTTGTGCTTGGGAGTGTAGAGGGAATCTGGGATATGTTTTCAGAGAAGATGATGTCTAATCAGATATCTGAAGGATGGTTCAGATTAAGCACTCAAATTGGGAAGGACTAGCAGAAATTATGTGCAATATCATGTGGGTAAGAAAGAACACAGTGTACCTGGAAGCCCTGAGTTCTGGGATAAGTTGGAGAGAGAAGCAAAAGGTAAGGCTGGAATGGGAAGTAGAAACCAGATGATAGAGACGTTCTATACTACACTGAGGAATTTAGATATCAGCTTGACCATGATTGGGAAGCCATGGACATATTTTTAAGAAAGTGAGTTACAAGATGAGATCTCAAATTTAGAAAGATCTATTTGGTTTCTATGGTCGGGCCTCAGATTCCTTACCTATAAAATGATAAAGTTGAGCACATAATCTCCAAAGAGTTCTAGTCCTGAAATTCTCTGATTTCAATGATTTTTTTGAACTCTGATTAATATTCTAACACAGAAGTTAATTAATTGTTTATTGTCTTCCTACATTTGTCTTTTGGAGCTCGCAAGCTAGAGTTTCTCTTTATTTTTTTGTTTTTTTTTAGGGCTGCACCAGTGGCATATGGAGGTTCCCAGTCTAGGGGTCAAATTGGAGCTACGCCTGCTGGTCTATGTCACAGCCATAGCCACACCACATGTGAGCCTCATTTGCTACCTACACCACAGCTCACGTCAATGCTGGATCCTTAACATGCTGAGCAAGACCAGGGATCGAACTTGCGTTCTCATGGATATTAGATTCATTACCGCTGAGCCATGATGGGAACTCCCAGTGTTTCTCTTTAAGTTAAGGAGTCTGTAGAGAAGTTCAAGAATTCAGATCACTGCTTTGTGGACAAATCAAACTGCCCTAGCAATGCGAAAAAAACTCCACTTATTAATAGAAATTACAGAATACCTGTGTATGGAGGGAAATGGGTACTGATGAATATTTAAAGCAAAAAGATTGAGCCAGAAAGGTCAATCATGAGAGCATGGAGACAATTCGGAGACCATAGTAGTTCTAGAGATGATGTGAGCTTAGCCTAAGGGAGTGGTCATGAGAGGTAGTAAGAAGGGGGGAGATTTGAAATGGTCATGAAGTTTGACTTGGTGACTCTATGCATGGAGTGATGGAGAATCGCAGAATACACATCAGTTCCAGGCTTGGGCAGTAGAGGTGGGTGAGAATGCCTGTTCCTGAGACAAGGAGTCAGTCTACTGGGATGCCGAGACTACTGTCTTTCCCTGGACAGGCACAGAATAGATGAATATAAACAATTTAATTATCAGAACTATGTCATAAATGGAAAATTGGCTGTTATTAGAAAGATTAAAGTCATTAGAATGGTACCAGATCTAGGGATTTAAAACGGGCATTCACTGGACAAAAACAGTCCACCTACTTAGAGTAACATTCCTGTGCTTAAGCCACCCTGGCTGTCTCAGAGGAGGCAGAACAATCCAGGTATATAGCCGCATGATAATAAAAAGCCTAATGAAAAACAAATAAAGCCAGTCTTGGCAATATGCCATAGGAAACACTGCTCTCAAGAAATTACTCAGTGCACACAATAGAGCATGGCTAAGAATATAAATGACTTCATTTTGAAAAAGCATTATTATTTTCAGAAATGGACTAGTGTGTCATGAGCAGGATATATGATACCATTCTGTTTGACTTTCACTCTTTAAGGGGTTTTCCAAAGGAGTTAAAAAGCCTTTAAAAAAAAAATCGAAAAACTTTGGCCACCTATGTATTAGATCATTACCAGGTTTTCCATGGGCTAAATGAACAGCCCACAACTTCAGCTTTATAAAATATAGAGCCTGGTTCCTTTATACAAATGCAAAACACATCAGGATGTGATAATCGGAATTAGCTACCACCTATAAGTAATACAGAAAACTCTATTTCAGTGTTTGAATACTGAAATGATTTGAAGAATTAAATCCTTAAAGACCGCTGTTCTTCCTTTAAACCACCAGGATACCGCATCATCTATCTTTAGTAAGGGAGGAAATATTCTGAAGGATTGTAGAGAAGTTAGACAACTTCTCTTTGGGTCAAATTTCCTAGCATACAGGATAATGACCAAACATTTCTGAAAAATGAGTGAAAACTATGGGAAGCACAATGCAAGTGGTAAGATTGTGCCCCAAAAGAAATGGTACTGATTGTAGAAATGTAAAGAAAAGGATTCAGTGTCCCCAAGGAGGCATGCTGTTGGAAAGTTTCTATTTTCTCTCTTATTGTCATATATAGGGATACCGAAAATATCCTGGTGCATCATCTTGCCAGTCTTTTTTTCAAAATAGCACCAGGCTTGGCTCTAAAGGCCTAGGTCTGAGTCTTGCCTGGGGAAACATGGCTAAGTTACATATTATTTCTGAGCCGCATAGTCCTCAGCCATAAAATGAAGGCGTTTAAGAAATATCCATTCAGTTCTAAAATGCTGTGATTTCAGTCATGCCCAACTTTTGATTAGTATCATTCTATATAAATATAGATTTGTATACTTTGAAATTACATTTTAGTGTTGCAGAACTTGTAACGTACATAGCTTTAAGGAGAAATTATAGAGAAGTATAGAAATTATAGCGAAGCACAGCTTCTTCTACAAGAAGGCATGCTTCTTTTTTTTTTCCGGTGCATCGGAAACGTATAAAATTTCTTATTAAGAGAAATTACAGAATATCTTATTTTTGTAGTATCATGGATTCTTACAGCTTTTCAGAGAAAAATCAAATGTTTCAAATTTTACAGCTAAATATTTTGCTTGTACTCGGGTAATAGTTGTGCCATCAAGGACAATAAACATTTGTAGTCTTTCTAGAGAGCTAAAGTTTATTCTTTTATTATCATCACTTGCCTTCCCTGAATGTTAGAACATTTCAGCTTAATCCACCCCCTCCTTTTTTTTTTCTCAATAAAAGCTGAGCATACACTCTAGCTGTCTCTTTCTTCCATCTAGTTTTCACACGACTGCCAGGTCAGTGGCATCTAGAGTAGAACTCCATCACGTTTGTCTTCTGCGTAACCGCTGACCACATTGCGCTTCCTACCGCCTCATCTCCCCAGGACACACAGTGGGTCTACTTCCTCATCTCCCATTTACTCCTCAACAGGCTTTTACCCTCATTTACAAAATAGAACTTCCCTGAGAAATGCCAAGAACCACCTCTCAGGTGCTGTATCTAGTTGCTTCTTTTCAGTCCTGACGTCAAGGATTTATTGGCTACTCATTGGACAACGCAAATATAGACTATTCCTGTCATCACAGAATATTCTATTAGACAGGGCTGCTCTGCAGTTAAAGACATTGAAACGGCAGTTGGGTCACATAAACGGGGCACACACAGGGATGTGACAGGGAATCAAAACAGGGAGTCAGAGGTAGTCGTGAATCATTCTCAGGATATAATGGATGTGCCTCTTCGTCAAAGTTCGTGAACATTAAATTTAGAATCTTCAAATTCTCTTCTCATTTTTCAGTCATTAAGACAAATTAGTAGCTGGTTCTGCTTTCATTAATGCTTCCTATGGGGCTAGAAATCCATGCTACCAAAATGACAAGTCCGATTAAAAGATTACTTTCTTAGCACACTACCAGGCACATAGCACAGGCATTTAAGGAATAATAATCAGTTGATAAAGTTCATTACTTTCTAAAAGGCTGGAGGCAGTGTTTTTAGAACAGCTGTTCTTTCACTGACAGGAAATGCCTAACCCAGGGGGGTCTTTGTTACTTTCTTAAATCGTGGAATGTGGAAAATAATCTTACGTTTTATGCACTGAGAGCTGAAAGTTGAAGTTTCGCTGGCCATGGGGAGGCTATCTTATGTATTGAATTTTCTCAGCTGTAATACACTAGTAAGATGACCAAATAGAATAAAAAGCAGTGCTTTGTACTTAAGGATCCATTTGAAGTAGAACAGCTATTTATTGAAATCATTTCTCAAAACTATCAGAATTCCAGCTTGAAATGTTCTGTTTTCATAACCTTAATGTCATACCATATTCATTTAGAAGCCTTTCCTTCACATTGCCTATTATATAAACTGCTAAGGAAACATACTTGAGGATCATAGAGAACTGGTTCCTTCTTAATACAAGCTTGAGTTGGATGTTATTTATTCTCTCTCTTCAGTCCAAGACTGAAAAATATCAAGAAGATAATGTTCATTGGGGAAGATTCCTTTTGCTCTATAATTCACTACATTAGATTCTTCTTTACAGTTTTGTGGCCTTAAACATGTAAAAATAGAATGGTTGGGTAATGGAATGATACCACAATCTTGCAAACTCACACGCGGAAAAATATATTTTAGTGTATTTTTAATACAATTTTTTACAGCTTAAATTACATGGTAGCATAAAACTATATATAATTTTCTTGGAATAACAACCTTTTAACTTCTGTAAAGACTTCCGAGTCAATTTCATATCAATTTACAGGTAAACTCAATATATGCTTTTGCTGCATAAGGATAATAACTACGGTGATAAATATGGGATTTCTAATCCCCTGTAAGTATTGGAACAAATCTTCATTTAGTTTATCAGATGGAAACATGAGTTACCATAAGTGACCAGATAATGAATGATGTGGTTGCTCTGATTTTAATTCCTTCTCTCACATGAATGAAACGGCAGTAGAAGGAAATTTTGAAGTATATTTTTACATCTCTATCTTATTCATCTACCATTTGAATATATTCTGCCTACTGCAATGGACTTTCTTGTTCATAGCTTAACTAAATTTCCATGATTTTAGCTTACAAAGAAAGTTTTCCAGATTCTTCAGACTACCTGGATTATTGATTCAACTTAAATGTCACATTGCCAAGCAATAAGTTAGAGAACATTTTATATATGTAGGTATATATTTGAATAAATAAACTATATATTAGACTCATTTTTTAAGATTAGCATTTAACAGTTCACTTGATTATAGTGAGTTTTATACCACCAGTTTTTTCCTTTTTATTTTTCAAGGCTTTTTCCCCTTTGAAACATCTGTTTTGAAGCTACAGAGAGAGAAGGAAAGGGAACTTATTTATTTCTTAAAATATTGAGCAAGGTTTGATGATATCATAAATTACAAGTATGATTCATTTGTGACATGTGTTCATGTAGATATTGGAATTATGTATATTTATAAAAGACTGTCTTTGGTCAAAAACTTCATAGCTGCAAAAAAAGAAGACTATTCATTTTTAAGTATACTAATCCACAATTCCCGCAAGTAGGAATAAAAGCTGATGTGGAAAAACGTATTTCTTATTTGTATGTTCTTACTTTCGTTCCGATACATACATATGAAAATATAAAGCAGACGAACACTAATTATTTCCTTTCTATTTTCACATCAATGACAGTGTAAGTTAGTATGAAGTAAACTGCATACACATTGAATTCTTATTCTGTGCCTGTCACTGTTTTAAATGCCTTAGATCTATTACCTTACTTAATTCTCACAACAACTCTCTGAGATAGGTACTTAGATAACTTGCTCACAAAGCTGATAGGAGCTTTCTCATAATTATCATCTGGTAACTGCCTCTGGTGGGGTTTGTGTAGGCAAGAAAAAAATCTCAGTAAAAAAAAAATATGTGGTTAGACCTAAACCATTTGTATTTTACTTTGGAGCGGTATGAAATTCGCATTTGAAAGTAAGTGCTCTAAAGTGTTTGATGTTTGATTTTACAGAGTTTAAGCAATGCTGAATCCCTCTCTATAGAAGAAAATTTGGAAAGCCACCTGACCTATTCTTCCCTCTTCTGTTCCAGTCCTTTCTGTTCACTGAATCATGGAATCAGGGTTGGCAGAGACCTGGGGGTTTTTCTAGTCTAAACGTTCCCTAACTAACTGCAAAGCTTTCACTTGCCTCTTTCTTTTGAAGCGTGGTGTCTAGCTGGGTTACACCATTCCCAAAGGGGTAGGGCGGATATTAAATGCTTTAAATGGTCTTTCCCAGCAGCTGAGTCTGAGCAGGGGGCGGGGGTAGGGTTGGGGGGACACCTCAGTCCTCCTCTTTTAGCTCCCACTGCTCTGCAGACTAAGTGTGACAGGAGAGCTATTAGAAGAACATGCCAAAAGCAGAGATGAAAGGAAAACAGTCAGCAGCTGTCCTGTGTCCTTTTCCAATCACAAGCTGTGAAGTTTAAATTTTTTTTCCTTGGGTAGGCTGTACATAATCTTGGCAGGTATCTGAGTTTTGTTCTTCCATCTAATGTGCTGAACATTTCCCAGCGCCTCACAGGAGAAAAGTGAGCAGTGATTAGATTAGGTTGGACCCCCTGCTCTTAACAGAAGAGGAATATGGCACCTTTGTATCTACAACAGGCTTCTTTTGCAAATCTTTCACTGGTGATACAGAGCTCCAAAAGGAAAGCCTCCTCCTGAGAGAAGCAAAATTTGCTCCTGGATAGGACCAGCACAGCCACACACTGCCAAGCAGGAAAAAGTGCCTAAAATGATTACTAATAAAGACCAGCTATTAAGCATACTGCATATCAGCTACTCTGCCCTCATTTTTAAACCTTGCAACAACCTTCTAAGAGGAGTGGTAGTATTTTCATTTCATAGACAAGGAAACTGAGCTGCAGAGCTGTGAAACCATTTAGCCAGGTTCCACAGTCCGTATAGGGTGGATTCTGGGATCTACGTTTTATTCAGTTAGACTGATGCTCATGCTTCTTTCACTACAGGAAGAGAAACAAATGTTTAGTAGAGGACTATTTCTGGATGGAGATTCCAGTCAATAGATGTGTAACATGTCAAGAACTCCCATGACCCTATTTTCACACACACACCCTTATGTATATATTGACAGATCACGAAGAGTGACCACCGCAGTTTCTCCAACACATTTTATTTCAAATACTTTATTTACCTTCTGAAATGTCATGGGGTTAGTTCTCCTTCCAATTCCCTTAGTGTAACCTAGAACCAAGCATGTTAATAAAAGTGAACCAGGGTGTTCTTGGCTAAAGCACCAACTAACTTGCCATGGAATCAGCCAGGATGATGCTGGTAGATGGAAAATAACAGCATGGCATTGAGTTGGTACTTGTCAGCTCTTCTGCAGAGCCATGACAAACTGTCTGTCTTGTCAACTGCGAACGTGAAGTTCTCAAGGTCATGTTTGGTTATTTTCCTGAAGATCTCTTTCAAAGCCAGAGATCTAGGGGGGAGGATGTCTAAAAAGGAAATAATAAGGTAGAGGATGTCTGAGAATGAAAGGAGGACATTTTTGTCCCTAACTTAACATGTTCTGAATCCAGAGAGAAGAGAGTGGGTTGCAGTCACCTAAGAAGGAGCCTGTGAGGGTGAAGGTAGGTAATTTAGCCCTCTGGGAATTGGTAGGCCAGTAATAAAGGTGACTCATTAATTCCTCAAAGAGATGGTGTCCTCAGGGACCAGACATTTCTGGATTTAAGGATGATAGGGTCTCCTGACATTGAGAACTATATTCAGAAATAGCCAAATAAATTGAAAAGGAGAGGAGCAAAGAGGAGAAAGGCAGGAACGGAGGCAAGGAGAGAAAGTGTTGCTTATTAAGGGTGAAGGTGGTAGTGAGGAAAGTAGGGTTGCCAGATAAAATATAGAAATTCCAATTTAAATAGGATTGTGTATTTTTATTTGCTGAATATGGAAGCTTTAGAAAGCAGGCCACTGAACACTGGAAATAAACTGGCGGAGTCCAGTGCAAAGCTACCTACTGAGGTAGGACTTGCCACCCGTTTGTTTATTCGGCATATATTTGTTCAGCTAATATTTTTGTGAGCACTTACTAAGTGCCAGGCACTGGACCAGGGCCTGGGATATGCTGAGAATAGGACAGACAAGATCCTTCTACTTTCAGAGTTCATGGTCTAGTGGGGACAACAGAAAAGTAACCAAATAAAAAATAACACAGGAAATTATTACTTAGCAAAATTTCACATGTGTCAAGCACCATTAAGTGCTCTGCCTTGTTGACAGCTCACTACAACCCCTGAGGTTGGTACAATTATTATCCTTATTTGCAATGAAGAATTGAAGACAGGGAGAACCTAATTGCCCGAGGTCACAGAGCTAGTAAAAACTGCTATAAAGGAGTTTTTTTTTTTTTTTTTTTTTAGGGCTGCACTCACGGCATATGGAGGTTCCCAGGTTAGGGGTTGAATCAGAGCTGTAGCCACCAGCCTACGCCACAGCCACAGCAACCTGGGATCCAAGCCGCGTCTATAACCTGCAACATCAGATTCCTAACCCACAGAGTGAGGCCAGGGATGGAACCCACAACCTCGTGGTTCCTGGTCAGATTTGCTTCCTCTGCGCCATGACGGGAACTCCAAAACTGCTATAAAGGAAACTAATACACTGGTGTGGTTTGAAAAAAAATTATAAGGAAGACCTATGTTAAAAAGACTGGTTAGGGAGTTCCTGCTGTTGCACAGTAGGTTAAGGATTTGGCATCGTCTCTGCAGTGGCACAGGTTTGATTTCCAGCCTGGCACAGGGATTTAGAATCCAGGATTGCTGCAGCTGTGATGTAGGTTCAATCCCTGGCCCAGGAACTTCCATATGCCATGGTTGCATCCACAAAAAAGCAAACAAAAAAATCCCCCCAAAAGGCCAATGATGAAAACAAACAAAACAGGTCAGGAAACCTCTTCGAGAAACTGGCATGTAAATTGAGATGCGAAGGGTTTGAAGGAGCAACTCAAAACATGACAAGAGAAGAAGAAGAGAATTCAAGGCAGAAGAAAAAGAAAGTGCAAAGACACTGAGGCAATAAAAAGAGCCAGGCATATGCTAGGAACAGAGAGAAAGCCACTAAGAAGACTTTGAGGGGGAAACTGGGCATAGATAACACAGGGCCTTGCAGATTCTGATAAGGACTTCAGTTTTATTCTAAGTGCAATGGAAAACACTGAAAGACATATGTTGTCTTAGACTTTTTTTTGGTTTTGTCTTTTTGCCTTTTCTAGGGCTGCTCCCGCGGCATACGGAGGTTCCCAGGCTAGGGGTCCAATCGGAGCTGTAGCCACCGGCCTACACCAGAGCCACAGCAATGCGGGATCCGAGCCACGTCTGCGACCTACACCACAGCTCACAGCAACGCCGGATCCTTAACCCACTGAGCAAGGCCAGGGATCGAACCCTCAACCTCATGGTTCCTAGTTGGATTCGTTAACCACTGTGCCATGACAGGAACTCCGTCTTACACTTTCAATGTGCTCTGGCTATGGTATGAAGCATGCGTGGTGATATGGAAGTTGAGTTCCACAACCAAAGTTGAAACAATGGCCCAGAAATATCAAAAACCAAGGAAAGGGTGATAATATATGACCTGTTCAGAGGGAAGCTAGAAGAAGCAATATGGGTATAGGGGAGTAATAGGTACAAACTGTTATTTCTAAAACAAGCTGCAAGCGTATATTGTGCAACACCAGGGCTATAGCCAATATTTTGTAATTCCTAAAAATGATTAAGAATGTAATTTTTAAGTTATGTATATTTCAACACAATAAAAATTTAGAGGAAAAGCTTGATTTTTTTTTGTACCAGGAAAGAATTTTATACTTGAAACTTGAACACACTATAATAACCTAGCAGAAAAAAAATGAGAACATTTGGGAATATGTTCAGTTGGCCTCAGTGTGTGGCTCTCTCTTGGACTCTTGAGATATCAGGGTTTGTAGTCAGATCCTTTGTAACTTGGAATGCCATTGGTGGGAAGTGAGTAATTATTACCTCATTGAAACAGCTGACCAGAATATTCTTGACTTTTCTCCACATTTAGTTTTGTTTTTAGTTGTGAAGACATTTTTTCTAGAAACGTTTTCACTAGAAAAGTATTTTTCCCCCATGAAAACTTTGTTTTGACTTGCTTCATTTCAAAATTTGATGGTGAGACAAATCATTTTGCTCTAGTCTGAACATTATGCTCTGGTCTGAATATTCCCCTCCTCCCTCAAATTCGTATGTTGAAACCTAATCCCCAATGTATTTGGAGGTGGGGCTTCTGAGAGATGCTTAGGTCATGAGGGTGGAGCCCTCTTCAAAGGGATTAGTGCCTTTATAAAAGAGACACCAGAGAGTTTCATTCCCATTCCACCAAGTGAGGACCAGGGAAAAGATGGCTATCTATGAATCAGGAAGTGGGTCCTCATCAGTTACTGTCAGTCACTTTATCTTGAACTTCCCAGTCTGCAGAACTGGGAAGAAGTAAATTTCTGTTGCTTACAAGCCACCTAGTCTATGGTGTTTTGCTCTAGTACCCCAGAGGGACTAAGATACACAGCAACACTGGAATTAATGTGAGGAGATGGTCATCGTGGGTTAGACAGGCAGAAGGCTAACCCAACCAAGGGGTGAAACTGAAACTTGAGCAAAATCATAACTAAGAAGAGTCCTCTGGGCTGCTGCTCCACTATTTGGCTTTGGGTTGACAACAAAGGGAAAATTTATACACAAACACCCCTGTCCTTTTTATAGCATCTATATCAAGAAAGCTACTCTCTCTCCTCATTCCCACCATTTTCTTCCTAATACTACCCAAATAGAATAAGAAAGAGGAGCAAGAAAAGGAAGATACACTTTTTTCATAGTACAAATTATTAAATGTCCCCTTTTCTAATTTTTCCAATTAAAGAGAGAAGCTGTTGGGTTATTCTTCTAAAATATTCAACTGATACCAAAACCATCATAAAGTCCTTCCTATTAATCTGGGAATTATTAAAAATAGACACATCTTGCCTAGGTTAAAGCAGATTCTAAACAGGCCACAGAATCTCAGAGAATCTACTTGGTGTTATATTTCCTGTTTTCTTCATTGGATAGCAAACTTCTTGGGAGAAATGATCATACCTTAAGCACCTTTGCACCTATTCTTATCATCTGTTTGTCAAATTTTGCGCAAAACAAAACTTGAAAGAATAAGGTAATAAGAAAAAAAATGTCAAGTATTGATTATAAAAACACCCAATCTAAAGATCACTATGTAAGTTTGTAGGAAAGGGTAGAAAAGTTTGAGCTGGAAATTCTAATATTCAGGATGTGTGATCTTTTTCCTTATTGTAGGAAAGATAAAGATGGAATTTCCGGTACATGATAACATCAAAATGTTCTTAATTTTTTTTTCAGTTTTGCAAGTTCTCATGATTTGATTTTCATCCAGGACTGTCAGTTGAGACATCTGATAATCTAAAAGCATTCAGAGAATTAGGATCCCATATGGCTCAAAAATATTTCCTATCTGGCGGGGAAAAAGAGAACATACTGTGAAAATAATACTGGTATATCCTTCAGTTTATGTGTACAAGGAGCACAAATGAATTTAAATCATTATCCATGTTATAATGATCATTATAATGATTATCAGTATCACTTACAATGAACAAAATAAGAATATACAATTGTCATAATCATGCTGCATTATGAAAAAGCAGAGAAACATTTCAAAACAAAGATAGGAATGGAGTTATGTTTTGTCCTACGGAAGCAATATTAACTGGAAATGAGCACTGAATTAGGAGTCCTGGCTTACTGGTAATTATTGCGTAAACCTGGAAAAGTCACTTAACCTCCTTGGGACTTCATTTTCTCAACTGAACAATGGCAAAGTTGGACTAGTAGTTCCCTTCTAACAAAGCATCTGTTCTGGAGATTCAAGCAGAGAGTAAATCTACTCATATATTCACATCGTCTGAAGAATACTTCTTATATGGGGGCCGTTGTTTTCTTTAAATGAGTGTTGAATATTAAGAGATACATTTATATAATGATGAGAGAGGACAGGGACTTGGACTCCACCAACTGTACCAACTGATTTAGTAATAATAATAAAATAATGGCAGTTAATATTCACTGAGTGTTAACTGTGGGCCAGACATTGCTTTAATCCTCAGAAAATGTCTATGAAATCAATATTACTATTAATAATCCTCATTTTACAGATGAGAAAACTGAAGCTTAGAGATGACTTGGAACTTGACTGAGCTCACACAGTAAGTGCTAGAGTTGCCATGGCAACCAAGGTGGCAATAAAGTGGATGACGGAAGCAGATAACCAGATGCCCCACATCCCAAGGTGTTTAGACAAGTATCTACCATGTGGAACTGACTTACAGAGGTGGATAGAATCTTCCCTCCTACCCAGTGGTCTGCATTAACCTTCTTTCCCACAGTCACTACAAACAAATTAGAAATTAATAAAAAGAATATGGAGTTGGGAGATCTGGGGTTCACATCTCAGTTTTGCTCTTTAATAGCAGAGTGGCTCTTGGCAAGTAAGCTTCCTTTCTTTATCTGTAAAATGGTGATAACAATGATGCCTAGCTTTTAGGGATGTGGTGCTTTTAGGGATGTGGTACATAATGTTTATGAAATTTCCTTATAAACTATAAAGTAAAATTGCTAAAAATAAAGTATGCCTGCTAGGAACTACTTTTTTTTCCCCCATCATTTTTGTATAGAACACAGAGCTGTAAATCTTCTAGTTTCATGTTGTTTTTGCCAGAAATAGTCTATTCTGAAAGAGGCAGCATGTGTGGTGGAAAAAACTGTAGGTTTTATTCCTAGCTCTGCCATTTACTTAGCTTTCTGGCCATGGGTAAGTCCCTTAATTGGGCGTCCCGCAGGGCCTCAGGCTCTGAAGAACCCTGCATTTGGAGTTTAATGCTCTGTGGTTATTGTCTTGAAATTGGTCCTATTTTTTTTCTTTGAATTTGTATTTTTTAAGTGAAGACTGACGGGTCAATGGAGTCCGTGTCGGGGTTTCTCACCACTTCTTAGGGAGGGGTTCTGCTGAAAACTTCTTCACTGCTCCCTGGGCCTTGTTTGGACTCCCCCTGCCCCCAAACTGTTCTTGAAATTGCTGCCAGTCTGCTCTCCACCCCCAGCAGGGTCTGGGCACAGGAACAGGGAGCTAGGGTTGGGCACTCATACTCTGTTATCCCCCCACTGGCTGGCAATACCATGGCACATCTGGTGGGCAGCAGGCTGGAGCTTACCCTTGACCCTGGTGCCAAGTATGTCCTGACACAGAGATGCAAAAATCCTTGGAGGTTGCCTGTCTCCCATAAATTTGGGTGATGGCCCCTGGAGAAGGGAGACACCTGGCTTGACTTGCCAGGACCTGCCCGGCCCAAGGGTTGAGCGTTGGTCGGGGGCCTGGTGGGAGAAGGGCTCAGGCTCCACATTGAGGCCCCTGTGCCTGCTTCTGGAGGCTGGGTTCCAGGTGCCTGTGGGGGTCTGTGCTCTTCCCGCATAGACTAGAAGTGCTCCCTGACTAAAACACTCCCTTGGGATCAATTCTATCCCTGGGGTCCTTCTCCCTCCTTCCTTCCAACCTTCAACTTTCCTGAGTTTGGTTTATGTTAGCTCTTTTGGCCAGCTCAATGCAAGACTTTGCATTAAAAACATGAAATAGGAATTGTATCTTTTTGGTTCTTCTGCTTATGAGTGAACTGCTCTGATATTTGCATTTAAAATTGGCATTGTACAATATAAAAACAAACGGCAAAATTCATGCTAATGACATAAAATTTTAATTTTTCTTTATTCAGAATATTAAAGAGTACCTTAAAAAAAAAAACCCACTATAGCAAGTCCAGATAAAGACCAGGGAAGAAAGCAAAGAGCTTTACATGTAATTTTAATGGTATATTCACCCCTGCTTTTTGAATAAGGAACCCCACATTTTCGTTCAGCGCTGGGTCCCACAAATTATGTCGCTGGGTAGGCTCCCAGTGTGTCAGCTTTGCATAGTCCTTTGGTCCCTGCCCCGCTGAGCAAGTATGCCTGCAGCAGGTCTGTTATCTCAGCTAGGGAGCATGGGTGGACGGACCCATGAACTGCTCATTCTCTATCTAGTGATTTGTGGTATATCATTTCCATTTGTAGTTCTAAGAATTGGCTTAAAACTTATGAGGATAATGAGACATATACTCAAATTTGCTTGATCTTCCAGGGCTCCCTCCCTTTCTTCCTTCCTTGCTTCCATCCTCTTTCTTTCTTTCCTTCTTCCTTCCTTCCTTCTTTCCTTTCCTTACCTTTCCTTTCCTTTCCTTTCCTTTCCTTTCCTTTCCTTTCCTTTCCTTTCCTTTCCTTTCCTTTCCTTTCCTTTCCTTCCTTTCCTTTCCTTCCTTCCTTCTTTCTTTTTCTTTCTTTCTTTCTCTCTCTCTCTTTCTCTTTCTTTCACTCATTCTCTCATGCACTTACACTGTCGCTTCCAGCACGGTGGGCACTCTCTGTGCTGTACACACTTTGCTGAGCATTGAGAATTCCTAGTGATTAAGACATTGTCTCTCCTCAAGGAACTCAACATTAATGAGGGAGGGGGCGAGGAGGAAGACAGGCACATAAATTGATAATTACCTTTTGTGACAGCAAGTGCAATAATTATGGCTACACAGAGAAAGGATCCCTGAAGTATATAGGCATGGATCAGAATAGACATTTTTGAGGGGGTGACATCTCTGTTCCCTACTAAGTGAGAAGTAAAAGGAAGTCAGGATACAGAAAAGGCAGGGAGGAGAGGGCACTGCATGAATTTATTACAGCAGGAGCAAAGGAACTGAGACAAGAAACAGTGTAGTGAGAGTGAGAACCAGAAAGCAGTTTGCTGTTAATTAGGTTGGAAAAACAGGGAAGGAAAGAACAAGTAGGGAGCCTTGCAAACTATGATACCAAGTGGGCTTCATCCTGTAACTCTGGGCAGTCAGTGAATGGATGGTCTTATGCCTGGAAGGGAGATGATTGGATTTATAATTTAGAGAAAGCACGCCAGTGGCTATTTGAAATGTGGGTTTGCAGGGATAAAACTGGAAGCCAGAAGCTGGAACCTGTTTAAGAAGCTCTTGCAGCAATAATGTAAGAGATAACGGAAGTCTGCCAGAGGGCAGCAGTGGCAATGATGGTTCTGTATTACAGGAACACCGAAGAGTTAGAGCTAGCTGAACTTGATTATTGATTAAACGGAGGGGTGAGTGGAAGGGAGGGACAAGGATGATTGTCAGGTCTCTTGTTCGGGTGACTAATGGTTAAAAGGTCAGGTGAGAAACAGACTTCAAGAGGAGGTGGAGATTTTGGAGGTGCAGTGGGGAAGAATGGTGCACTGTCATGTGTGTGCTCAGGTGCCTACAGGACTGGATGTGGAGAGGTCAGCAGGCAGGTAGAGGGAGCGGAAGTTTGGGGGGAGGTTTGGGTTGGAGTTGTAGATTTGGGGACGATCGAGATCTAGGTGGCAGCTCTGACTAGAGGATGAAATGCACCCATGGTGTCCCCATGAAAGAGGAAAAAAAAAGGAGGAAGGTGATGAGGAAAGAGTATGTTGTTACAGAAGCCAAGAGAGTAAAGAGTTTCACACATGAGGACATGGACCAGCTGTTAAATATGGCAGGAGATCCTAGAAGAATTTGGAAAGGTCCTGTGATTTAGTAACACAGAGCAGCTCAGGAGGGATCACAGGAGGAATCTTTTCAGGAGAAGTGCAGAAACAAAAGCCAGACCTAAGAGGATTGTGAAGTGAAAGGCATGAGGCCAGTGAATATGGACGGCTCTGTAGAGAACACTGAATAAGTTAGAGAGGAGAAAATTTGTAGCACAGACAGAGAAGGAGCAGAATCAAGGATGAGTTGCCTTTGTTTTTCTCTTAAGAACAGGAGACACTGAAGTCAGTTCACAGGCAGAAGGAAGGAAAAGACCCGTGGAGGGGGCAAGTTTGAGAAGCAGAAGAGGAGAAAGAAAACAGGTGGAGGTAGGAGGGGCAGGCCATGAGCACAGGAGGAAAGGCTCTGAGGCTGGGCGCCGACTCCGAAACCTGCGCGCGGTGGACTCCACTGCCGGGACCTCTGCGTCCCAGACCTATAGGTCAATTCCTTGTTCTGTCTCTATTTCTGAACTGAGCTGTGAACTTGTCAGAAAAAGTCAGGCAACAGGGCTGAGTGAGCTCTACAGATTCTGGTGATCTAACTACTGATAGAGTGCACTTGTGGGGCAACTCATTTTCTTGGGGGTGGGGGGAGATTTCCCTGATACCAATTCTCCTAGGCTCTAATCTTATGCTCATATCCCTCGATCTTGCAGAGCCCCTCCTGTATTGAGTGGCTTGGGGTCATCCAGCACGAACTCCTTCAACATTTTTCTCTTTCGTATCTCAATTTCTTATGTCCTCACCTTCATCTCAAGCTTTTTCTTGCAATAGTCAAAGTTCTATTGATCGCTCAAGGTCCAACTCAGGTGATATCCCTCATCTTTGTTTTGCTTTCATCTTACCTATATATTTTATTTGATGTTTTTTTATGTTACTTTATAAGCTATTTTAGATACCTTTAGAACAAGAAAGGGATTCAATCAACCAACCAATTGCTCTGATGCCTTTCTTTTTTTCAATCTTGTCTTCTCTTCTTTTTAATCTCCTTGACTCACTCTTATATCATTCTTTTACTAAACTATTAAATCCCTTAGGGGCAGGTGAATGCTTTTTTGCACCTGTTCTAGCAGTGACAATGCATTTCGAATAATAGCTACCTACTACAATTAATGGATTGTCAGTTCCTAGAGGATAGATAGATGACAGATGGATAAAGATATACATACATATGCATACTCAGATACATATTCATATGCTCTGAAATATATCAATTTAATCCAATACTTATTAGATATTTACTTGCTAGCAATTAGAGACAAATCAAGATAAGACAAAACAGTCTTTGTCTTCTAAGGGTACAAAATCTAGTAGGGCATTGTAATACACACGTATGTAACACCAGTGAATAAACACTAATAAATATTTATGAATGGGCTTTTAGTGTGAATAGGATTTTAATGGGCAGAAGGCAGAATATGAAAAAGCACAAATCTGTGGAAAACCCTGGCTGGAAGGCAGGGCAGATTGCTAAGAGAATGAGGCTGAACACGAACTCCAGAACCAGAGAATGAGAGAGCTTTGGATGACGTGCTGATGAAACTGGACTTTACTGTGTAGGAAACCTGGGAGCCCTCAAAGGTTTTGAGGCACAGAATATTATTCTATTTTTAAAATTAAAGTATAGTTGATTAACAATGTTGTGCCAATTTCTGCTGCACAGTAAAGTGACTCGGTCATACATATATACGTACATTGCTTTTTAAATATTATTTTCCATCCTGGTCTATCCCAGGAGATTGGATATAGTTCCCTATGCTCTACAGTAGGAACTTGTTTATCCATTCTACACTTGATCTTAGCCAAAAGGCTGAGAAGCGATGTGTTTATCCATTCTAAATGTAATAGTTTGCATCTACTAACCCCAAACCCCCAGTCCATCCCATTCCCCCCCTTGGAAACTGCAAGTCTGTCTTCTATGCCTGCGAGTCTGTTTCTGTTTTTTAGAACAGTTCATTTGTGCCATATTTTAGAGTCCACATCTACATGATGTCATGTAGTATTTGTCTTTCTCTTTCGAGGCAGAGAACATTCTTTTTGTTGTTATTTCCCCAATACAATTTTTTTTCTACTGTACAGCATGGTCACCCAATTACAGATATATGTATACATTCTTTTTTCAACAGAGAACATTACTAAATATATGTTTTAAAAAGATAACTGACAGCAAGATGGAGGGAAAATTTGAAAAGATATGAGGTAGGTTGATTTATGAGAGGGCTTTTTTTTCTTTCCTTTGAGGTATACATGACATATAACTTAGTTTCAGGTGTACAATATGATTTTATATTTGTATATAATGCAATAATCTCATCATCAGTCTAGCTAACATTAGTTACCATACACCGTTTAAAAATATTTTTTTTAATGATGAGAACTTTTAAGATCTGCTCTCTTAGCAATGTTCAAATATGCAACACAGTGTTATTAACTATAGTTACCATGCTATGCATTCCACCTTCAGGTCTTATTTATTTTATAATTGGAGGCTTGGAATAGTTCAGGTAAGAGATGATAACGGTCAAGCAAGGGCAACTTGGTTACAGATTAGATAGGAGTGTATGTGTTTGTGTGTGTGTGTGTGTGAGAGAGAGAGAGAGAGAGTGTGTGTGTGTGTGTTGGGGGGTGGTGGTGAGCAAGGTTAATAAGTAAGTGCCCAGAAATTATTTGTTGAGCTTACTTTTAAAAAGATATTAAATGGTAAATAGTAATAATGACTATAATTTCTTATTCTTGTTGTATTACTGTTATATTCAGTAATACAGTTCTCTCGAATGAACTCCAGGCAATACTGATAGCTCTTCTCATTTACCACTTATTACCCTGTAGGCCTGATTGTGGCACTTTATCCTTTGTGACCAAGGGGTCTTTTATTGTTTCAGGTCTTCAGTTTGGAGTACCTTATGAGCTCATATATCCTCCAGGGAAAAATACTTACTAGTATGCATCTTGTCTACTTTTCATGGTACTTGGCAGCGGACGAGGTAGATAGTGGATGACAAATAAACACTCGTTATAGTGCATTGAATGGTATTACCTGGGGTTTCCTAAGAGCTGTACATCCTCGCACTTCTTGGCCTCTGCCATGTTGTTCTCTGTGCCTGGGATCCTGCCTCTCTCTTTTCCTCTCCCTCTACTGTTTTTGCTTAGCTAGTTCTTTCTCATAATTTCCTCCAGGATTTCTTGACTGATACTCCTAAACCAGGTTAAACACTTTTGCTAAGTAACATTGTCCACTAACTTACTTGTTTCTCTGTCAGCTCCATAAAGGCAGAGTTGCCTTTCAGTAATGTGCTCACTGTTTTATCCCCAGCTTGAACACAGTGCTTGGCAGGCAGCGGTTGCTCAGTAAATATTTGTTAAATAAACATGGTTTTGTTTGTAAATCTGAACACTTTGAAATCTGAATTTTCAAATAGCTGCACACAAAGACCTAGATTCATACAGTATAAAAAAGTGATAGAAGACCATCTAGAAAAGTATTTTATTTTTTCTACTCTTAAATGTACTTACTAGAAATTGAAGTAGCTCTTATATTTCTGAGGACTTTTATGCAGTTAAAATTCTGGAGGAGAAATAACAAGATAGCTCAAGAGTCCCCTCTCTATATTCCCCCCACCCCCTGCCTCCTGAGCATGCAACATATCTGCTTGGTTGCCCATTTTGTCATGTGTACATGCTACCAGTTTTAGTTTGTTAAGTTTTGGTGAAGCAGGAACAGTAAACATCTCAGAATTAGAAAACAAATATGATTCCAAAAATAAAAGAAATCAGAAAGCCTACTTCATTTTAGAAAGACTTAAGAGGTGTAGATTCAGTGTTCTGCAGATAACACAAGGTCACGGGCAACACAGTTCTCTGCTTCGGGGCAGTTACTTTAGTCACATAACAAAATTTCACTTATTACTACCTGGTACCATTACAGGCCCTAGAGACAGAAGTGTTAAGAAAATCAGGCATGGCCCTTGTTCTCACGGAGCTTAGTCTCTAGGAGTGAAATAATTGGTGGGGACCTAATTTTGAGGAGGTCAATTCAGATCAAGACCCAGTTTTGGAATTGGTGCCCCAAGAAATGAATGGTTTCTGGGGATATAGTTTTGCACAAATAAATTCATATCCCTGAGTCAAACTGTGACTTTAGGTGAGGAATTGTCCCTCAAAGAGCCTTTACTGGGAGTCTCTGTAAGGGCTTAGAGCTTTACTTCAGTACAGATGCTCCTTGCTATCATCTGGGGGTAATTTTCCCAACGGTATTACAAGGGGATCAACTATTACTGTCAGCCTTATTGCCCAGATAAAGAAATTTCCCATTATTCTAGTATCCACACAGCCAATATCTACCATGTCTTCTTTAGCATCACCGGTCATGATCGTAGCATAATGGAGAAACCATTCTGGAATAACTAAAAAGACTTAGATCCAGAGTTACTATTGTGGCTCAGTGGAAACGACTCTGACTAGTATCCATGAAGATGAGGATTTGCTCCCTGGCCTCGCTCAGTTGGTCCGGGATCTGCCGTGAGCTGTGGTATAGGTCAAAGATGCAGCTTGGATCCCACATCACTGTGGCTGTGGCTGTGTCTGTGGCATAGGCCAGCAGCTGTAGCTCTGATTCAACCCCTGGTCCTGGGAACTTCCCTGTGCCATGGGTGCGGCCTTAAAAATCAAATAAATAATAAATAAATAAAATGGCTTAGATCTGAAGTATTTACAGCTGAGATGCCACTATGCACTCTAAAAACTAACTTTGAAAGTGACTGAGAGGCTACTAGTTAACTGTTAAAGTTCAAGATTAGGACAAGGGTCAGAGGATTCTACATTTGACTGACCTAAAGCAATGTATGCTTCTAAATCACATTTTGGATTATATCTCAACAGATAATTTTTTTTTTTGTCTTTTTAGGGCCACACCCGCAGCATATGGAGGTTCCTAGGCTATGGGTGCAATTGGAACTGTAGCCACTGGCCTTTGTCAGAGCCAAGGCAACTTGGGATCCAAGCCACAGCTCACAACAATGCCGGATCCTTAACCCACTGAGCGAGGCCAGGGATCGAACCCACATCTTCATGGATCCTAGTCGGGTTCGCTAACAGCTGAGCCACAATGGGAATTCCAACAGATAATATTTTTAAAGAGCTAAGCCCCTGTAATTAAACAACAGAAATAATATGTGTGTTGGGCTCAGCAAAGAATGCCTTTAAAGTTTTTTGCCAGTTTCCAAAGCTGTCTTTTAATGTTCAATTTAGTAACTCATTGAAAATTGTAGTCAGAATCATAACTTATACATTGTAGAGCATTTTTTTTTCTTTTTGGGGCTGTACCCACTGCATATGGAAGTTCCCAGGCCAGGGGTCGAATCGGAGCTACAGCTACTGGCCTACACCACAGGTCACAGCCACAGTAACATGGGATCTGAGCCGCATCTGCGACCTGCACCACAGATCATGGCAATGCTGGATCCCAAATCCACTGAGAAAGGCCAGGGATTGAACCTGAAACCTCATGGATCTTATTCAGATTCATTTCCACTGAGCCACAATGGGAACTCCCCATAGAGCACTTTTAAAGTCAGCTTTTGATTATATTCATTTCATTGGATAGCAAAAGCTGATAGGCTAGCTATTTTGAGAATATCTATAGGAGCAAGAATAGTGATCCAGGTATTTGCTTTTGCTATAGTGTTCCCTCTACCTCAACTACATCATAAT
This sequence comes from Sus scrofa, assembly GCF_054392235.1. Taxonomy (NCBI): domain Eukaryota; kingdom Metazoa; phylum Chordata; class Mammalia; order Artiodactyla; family Suidae; genus Sus; species Sus scrofa. Next base: position 92,048,648 of record NC_139387.1, on the reverse strand, counting down.
GATGTATGTATTGAAATAATTATGGTTAGTCAGGCTATTAAAATAAAGTAACATATTGGAAAATATAATGTATGGTAACTCCAGCCAGTGTTCCACTTGCACACCTGATTCTCAGGAGCCATTTCTTCTTTTGAAGGGTAGCAGCTACACTGTAACTACTCGAGTAACAATGCCCTGTAAAAGTGATGAGAATGGGAAACTGGGCATAATCCTGCACTGAGAAGCCAACTGGAATGCCAGATGATAAATCACGAACTCTGATCATGTTGCTTCAGACTTATAAATGAAGCACAAATTAAAATGTTAGCCTGATGTACTTTCACAAGGACTCTCTTTGGGGATAACTAGTCTATGGAAAGAACACTTGACATTCTTTTTTTGTAATACACTTTTTGTAGACCAAAGTGTGGGATAATGAAAATGGAAATACCTTATGCAATGTTAATAATCCTTATACACAGAGGATTCTGTTGAGGCTAGTAACTAAATAAGATTAGGCTTGCATCAAGATTGGGCCTGAGAGAAATTACCAGGTCTGGGTTGCAGACTAGAACAGTTGAGTTAGTTCTAACACAGGCTTACTGGTAGGTTAGCCACAGTACTCTTAGCACTGTTTCTTCCTCTCTGAGGCTGCAATAAGAAGATGAATTTTTACAAGGAAGTACTTCCAGAAAGGCACAGGAAGGTCTGGGTAGATAAATAACATATATATCTAGAGAATAGAAGCTAGAGGAAGAAAATGAAAATGCACAATGATTTAAAAACTGTAGACACATTAAACTTAACTCATACTTTACCATCCAGGTTATCTCTATCTCAGTCTCTATTTCTATATAATTCTCATTGAACTTTCCCCATCCATTCTAGGAAGAACAGGAAGGATAAAGAATGGGTTCATTCTCTGGTAGATGAGATGTGAGGTTCAGCAAGGTCAAGTGACTTGTCTTGATAACATAGACAACAACTGCAAGAGCAGCATTTATAACCCCTGTGACTTCCACTCTAATATTTTTTTTCTATTGCACCATCATAGTAGAAAATGATTCTGAAATAGCTATAGTAGATTCAGCTCATGAAGATAACCCACTATGACAGAAAATGCACTTCCATGTACTGATCAGTGCATTTTAGCCAGGGGCCCAGGTCTCTATCCTTCAAATGAGATGGTGTGCCTTGAGGATGCAAACTGTCTTAGTCTATCTGATATTCCCAATGGTTAGCTCAGTAACTCATGTAGAGTAGGTGGCCAATAAACATTTGAAGAATGAACAAATGAATGATTGAAAACATGACCTGCTTTGGAAAAACTGCTTTTAGGAATTGGGGCTCTGAGAAAAAGAGGGGGGTGCATGCAAAAGGATATAGAATGATGTTGATCATGGTCACTGAGTTGTGTACTAACAGTGGGGAAAGTAAAATAGAGATAGTAAGATTATAAACAGAAAAAGAAGGTAGTATTTGTTTTATTTTGTTTGTTTTTGCTTTTAAAGTTGACAATTTTATCTATGAACATTCATAGAAACAACCCAAATGTCCATTGACAGATGACTGGATTAGGAAGATATAGTATATATACACAATGGAATACTACTCAGCCATAAAAAAGAACAAAATAATGCATTTGCAGCAACATGGATGGAACTAGAGACTCTCATCCTGAGTGGAGTAAGGCAGAAAGAGAAAGACAAATACCATATGATATCACATATCTGGAATCTAATATACGACACAAACAAACCTTTCCACAGAAAAGAAAATCGTGGACTTGGAGAATAGACTTGTGGTTGCCAAGGGGAAGGGGAGGGAAAGGGACGGATTGGGAGCTTGGGGTTAATAGATGCAGACTATTGCCTGTGGAATGGATTAGCAATGAGATCCTGCTATGTAGCACTGGGAACTATATCTAGTCACTTATGATGGAGCATGATAATGTGAGAAAAAATAATGTATACATGTATATCTGGGTCACCATGCTATACAGTAGAAAAAAACAATGTATTGGGGAAATAAAAAAAATTCCAATGCATTTGATCTAAAGAGAGAACATATAAGAAGATGGGTGACTGGAGAAATGGTTGATGAGCAAAATTAGGAAGCAGAGTTTAGAACATAGAAGAGTGTAAGGAGGGGAAACTATAAAGATATTTAACAGGGAAAGGAGAAAAGAGAAAAGAATAATCTTTCAGTAGGACATTCTATGGGCATAATGTGGTTTTTCTCTACAGAATTTCAGAAGCAGAGAGAACAGAGAGGAGAAACCAGAGTTATGGAATGAGGGAAAGAGAAGGGGAAGTCAGATGTATGGCATTGATCATGCATTGGGAAAGAGGAAGGGAAGAAAGTGGCCTCAAAGAAGACATTTCTGTCATCAAGCAGGAAATTCCCCCTGTTATTGAGGTAGCAAGCAAGGCCAAACTGTGAACTGATGCTGTCTTCAGTTGCTTCCTCCTCTCACTTTGCTCTTAGTGCTACTGTGTTGGGCAAAGGAACTCTCACTGAGCTGTAGAATTTTCCCAAACTCTGGACCTTCCTCTACTGTTTTTCATTCACCAGAACTTGCCCAGCCTCTAGCTTAGTCTCTCAGAGCGCCCATTTCCATGAAAAGACAAAGAAAGCTGGTTGGTTCAAGTAAAGTCATTCCTATTACAGGCTTAACTAGCTAATGGGCACCTGGCCTATCACATACAATGGCAATGCAATTAATAGAAAGTAAACAAATGGATGAAATTTCATGTGAGTCAGGCCCTGAGCTAGATGCAGCAGAGTTTGGCAGGGCAGCACATGAGCCTGAGATATAGACATACCAAATACAGAAGTCCCATCTGCAACGTATGACCTGCATACCTGGGGAAGTTACCTTCTCTGGATCTTTAGTTTCCTCTTCACGAAACAAAGATAATGTTGCCTACTTTGCATGACTGTTTTTAGGATTCAAAATATGTATAAATGATAATAATAGTATTTACCATTCATTCATTTATTTATCCATTCATCTCCCTTTTACAAAGAGAAATCTGAGGCATAGAGATTTAAGGTAGCATGACTCAGGTCACTCGGCTGGGAAGTTCCAGAGCCAACACTGTAAGTCCAGGCAGTTGTTTTTGTATTTGTAGACAACACACTAAATCAATGAACAGATGCTTCCATCTACAATGACCATGAGCATCTGATAGTCCCTCACACTCAGGAAGCACTTTGATTCTCACTAGGATCATTGCACACGTACAGCAATCCTATGTGGTACTACTACCCCACTTAAGTTGAGGAAAGTGAAGCCCAGAGAAGGTAAACTCATTGACCAAAACTCAGCAAATTAGCGGCAGAACTTGAAATCACATGCAGATTTATGACCATAAATATAAATATAAGAAAGAGCCAGCCCGGGGTCCAGCATAGGTTTCCACATCATTATTATTTATCCAGGTTGACTCTTTCTATTGCTTTTAAAGTTTTCTCACAGTAAGGCTAAAACCTGGCTAGATATGATCAGATAGATGAGAACTGAAAGTGAAGGCATGAGTTCATGAGTAGGTTTGAACTCCTTACCGCTGGGGTACTGGTCAATTACCTCTTACTGAGTGGTGCTATCAGCCCAGGATAAAACAAATTACATTTTTAAGAACGTGCAAAATTACCACTATAAAATCAGATAAGCCTGGTGCAGTTGGGAATAAATTCTATCACAGAAATACATCCTGCCTGATATCAAAGGCAGCCAAGAAACTGTGCCAAGAGTTTCTTGGATGAAAACTGACATTCTCTGCTGTAGAGAGAGAGTGGAAGCACTGATTGGAGAATTATATTATGAAGAGTTCTAAAATATTTATCATCATTCTAGGTCATTTATTCATTTACCCTTTTAATGCTCATTTCTTTTGTGCCACTAAGTCGAGCTAAAAGCAAAGAATAAAAATTCATTTTTTGTTTTCCATTAATGTAAAGCAGGAAGCTTCTCCATTCCTTGGTTTGAAAAATAATAGCATTTCTGAGAAATGTTAGAACACCAAAATGTTCTTTCAGAAATATGACTTTCATCATTAATAGAGATGCTGAATTAATTTGAGTAGGTTATGAATTTTTACTTTTTTGGGGGGGTGGCTTCCTTCAACTTAAGTATTTCAAGAGGGGGAAAATGATAAATAACAATGAAAGTTGCCATGGCTTCATTATATTAATTACCATTAGGCTTCTTTCTAGACTTGACTTGGGTGCCTTCTTCTCCAGGTGGCCTTTTTTTGACTCTCTATTCAAATGAAGATGCCCTTCCTCTGTGCCCTAGAAGCACTCTGCACAATCCTCCATTCATCACTTCCCTCAGCACATTGCGCAGAAGCTATCTGCCTGCACATCTGTGGCTGCAGAAGATCATCAGGACAATGGCCGTGTCTTATATTCACCTGGGGTCCTCAGCACCTGGCTTGTGGCCAGAGCTTGGAAAGTGCCTATGGGGCAGTCCTGAATTTTAAAATGACAACATGACTGTAGAAATGCTTCCTCTGCCCACATAAAATTTGCCATTTCAAGTGTATCGAATATATTAAAAACATCATTTTCTAGTGGTATAAAAGACTTGCAAATGAAAAAAAAGTGAGCATTATTTCCTAGGTGTTCGGTATTTGGCTTATATAATATTAAAAGATATTTCTTTAAAGTATCCTTTCTATTTCTCGGCTGGAAGGATACTTTTGCTAGTGTCCTCATAGCTTTCTATTTTGGCTCTGAATCCAGAGACATGAAAGAGGCTTGACTCAGCTGCCGCCTAATACTGCACAAGCCTGAGAGAAGAGTATTATATAAGCTACTGTGTATTTTAAGGGTTTTTTTCATAGCCAGTACCTAAATGCCCCTTCTAACCTCATGAAAGAGCTGAAACCCAGTGTGTGGGAAATCGAGGTCCCCTACTTTGCTCTGTATTCCTTATAAGTATAAAAAATAAAAGCAGTTGATTAAGGGTTAGCGATTTTCTTTTCTTTCTTTACATGTACTTGTAATTCATTTAATGCAGGAAGTGGGCTGAGTTTTCTTGTTCTTTCCAATTCAACTGTCAGGGAGCTTTCTTGCCAGCCTGCTATGGTTACCATGGCAACAAGATGATGGTGGCAGCAATATGATCTCATGTGTCTTGTGTCAATAGCATCAGATCATCACGCTTGAGTATAATTTTGAAAATAAGTTTAAGGTATAGATTCAGGATTCACTTACTGGAAATATTCAGCAGTTATAGCCCTTAAGTGCTCATAAAGCATGTTGACAAAGGTTAGCATTTGACATATCGCATCTTATATGGCTTTCCAAAATTTGTTATGTCCTTTCATACAATGCGTCTACGCTAATTTTCATTGAGCAGGACAGATATTATTAACCCCATTTTATTAAAGAGGAAGCAAAGGTTCTCACAACATGCTTGTGTGAGGTAGGAAAGCAACTCTGCAGTGGAGCTGAAACCTCAACTCTGGGCTTCGGGCATCATAACACTTTCCTTATCCCATGTTGAGAACTGATGGGTATTAGGAAACTGTTCTTAGGTGTATAGGTTAGACCCTGCAATGTCTGAATTAAAATAATTAAAATGTGTGTATGGTAACAACTACGACTAAAATTTGAAAATACAAGTCTTTTACATTTGGGTAATGCTGCATACAATATCTATCTATCTATCTATCTATCTATCTATCTATCTATCTATCTATCTATCTACCTACCTACCTACCTACCTACCTACCTACCTACCTATCTGCTTCTCCTTCCCTTTGCCCATTGATTGTAGCCTTGCACTTTTTCTTATTAGCTGTATCTACTTTTCCTCTGTGAACTCCTGAAGGCAGGAATCATGTTATTCATTCTCGGTAGATCCCTGTTCACAGCACGGTACCTGTTACACAAGTGATATGCCATAGATGCACGCTGCTTATGAAAATTAACTCATCTGACTCTCACACAACCCCAGCAGGCAGGCACAGCAGGCATTATGATCTACCACTTTAAGAATGAGTAAATAGGGGTCACATATATAATTATGGGAAATTTAATTCTCTACCTCTAGCCATGTGCTCTTTCCACATCAACTTGGTTGCTTTATTTTCTCCTTGGTTCTTTTTTTCCAGTCTTTCATTCATTTGTCAAATATTTGCTGGGTGTACCTTGTATACTAAGCATGATTATACATGCTGGGATACAAAGATGAAGAAGACACAGTCCTTGCCATCATAGGACTCACAAATAATGCAGATAATTTTCCACCTGGGTCAAGAGGTAAAATAAAATCTTATATGGAACCCCAAGTAGGCATTCAATTATTTCCCAACTTAGTTGGCTCTTAAAAAAATATCTTCATAATTTATTTCAACTTCCCCCTTTACTGCAAGGTTTTACAGCCAGACAAGCTTGAGCCATCACCAGTATAGAACCACGTACTAATTCTGTGTCTCAACTTTCTAAAATTTTATGTGAACTCAGCATTTCCAACTCCCATAGAATCCCCAAACTTAACAGGTCTGAAATGAAACCTAGTATCTGCCCCACACAACAAGGGTGTAGTGGGAAGAGGAAGATGAATAAAGTAGACTGCTGACTCTCCTGACTCTATGTGATATATTGTCTTGGGTCAGTCACTTACACTCTTGGAGTGTTTCTTCACTAGTACCTGACAAAAACATAGTGCTCAAAATACTGTCTGAATGACTGGGTTAATGAAAAAGCTGTCAGTGAGGATGAAAACTGATAGCATATGAAAATGATACCTGGGACAATGCTAGCGGTAGGAGGCACTCATTAAATATTTGTTAAATGAATGAGTGGGCTAAATAAATCTGATTAGATCTCTTTCCTGAAACATAACTGCCAAGACAAAACTTCTGAATATCTTTGCTTCTCTTTCCTCAATCTACACACCACGGTGTCAGGTTGATTTGACCTTGGTGACATTTTGGACTTGTTTCTTTCTTTCCACACAATGTCCAGCTCCAACCCTTTTGAAACTAGACTTTTGTACAAGGTTCTTGACTGAACCTCTTTCCATGCTCTTCCATTCCAAATCATTGCCCATACTGCTATTTTCAAAGCTTAAATAAGATCACATGTCTCTTCTGGTCAGACACTTTGAGTGTATTCTCATATTCTAGTTAAGAAACATTTTAGCATGGCAATTGAGTTCCCTCAAAACGTGGCCTTCAGTTCCATGTATATCATTCTCTCCCATACACTCTAAGCTTTAGCTTTCCAGTTTCCTAAATACACCTCTGGACTGATAAAATTTTTACCATTATGCCTACTTAGTGAAATGATAATAGCTTGGTAATATTTTGCACATGGTTTGCAATTTATAAAAAATTCACATATGCATATACTGGAATTTCACAGTAACTCTATGGCAGGCAGATAAGATTTCATTCTCATTTCACCGATTTGAAATTGAAAATCAGAGAAGTTAAATGATTCCAATCATCATAACTTTTATGAGAACTATGTCGTAATATATTTCTGCCTGTGACCGTTTTTGAAAAATAGAATCGTTAAATCAAAATATTTAAAATAGCAACTGTGACTTTAAAATGTTGATCCTCAATATTCACTCGGCTCTTCAGCACAGAGGCGAATAATGATGGCTGTGAAGGCAAACTGCTTTGGTGGAGTCCTGGCTCTACCATTTCCTAGCTGTATGGCCTTGGATAAGTTACTTGATCTCTCTGTCCTTCAATTTCCTCACTATTATAAAGGAGATACCGATAGTCTCTATTGCATAGGATTGCCCTGAGAGTTGGATGAGTTTAATAGTATAAAATCCTAGAATACTATCTGACACATAGTGAATACTTTTAAATATTGCTGTTGCTGGTAGCCTGAAAGATATATGATAAGAAATTCTTTGGAATATTCCCTGATCTTAAGAAACAAAATTATGTGCTTCCTCTTTGGTGCTCCAGTAATACTTTGCACGGTCCATATAGTGGCCATTTTAACTGCTTTAGGGTGTTGGCCAAGGAAGGACTCAGAAAGTTTACAGATACTTATTAGGACTAGGCACTCAGTTTCTCTAAGGTTCAGTCTACTTTGTGGAAACAGCAGGATAATAATAATATTTATGTTGTAGGATTGTGGTGACTACATTGTTAGCAGGTACACCTAAGGCCCTTAGTGCTTGGCACAGAGTAAGTGCTACATAAATTTAGCTAACATTACTATTGCTCATATAAATGCCCATATTATTTTGCATTCCTTATGGTTAGAGTCTGTCTTTTTTGTTATCTTTACTCTTCCTTCATAGATTTTTAAAAATAAACATTTAGATACAAGAGATTTTTAAATAAGTATGATTTAAATAGGAACATGCAACTTAACCTTTGTAGAGGAAATCTGAAATTCTAGGTTGATGCATACTAGGATTCAAATTCAAAAATATTAACTTCTAGAAAAAGCTATCTTTTTAAAAAGCTTTATTGAAGTATAGTTGATTTTCAAGGTTGTGATAATTTCTGCCATACAAAAAAAGTGATTTAACTAACTATGCATGAACACATATCCATTCTCTTTCAGATTCCTTTTCCACATAGATTTTTACAGAATATTGGGTTGAGTTCTCTTTGCTACACAGCAAGTCCCCATTGGCCAATCATTCCATATACCTCAGTGTAAAGCTATCTTTTAAAATATCTATTCCAACTATTATATAATGTAGATCTAGTGGTTGTCTGGAAAAATATGAGCGCAATATGTAGTAAATTAGGTTTAGATTATAAAAATTCTATTGTCTTGTTTGAAAAGGAAGCAAGAATACATAGATAACTATTTATAAGATTAAATTTTCTTCTGTAAGTTGACATAACTCAGTAAGGAATGACTATACAGCACCTAGTGTTAAATTCAGTAGCTAAGTCAAATGTTTTCCCTTTCATAAAAGAGTTTAAGGAATGGAGTTAATATTCTACTTAGCCAGCTAAAATATAACATTATGTGTTGCAGTCTTGTGTGCCCACCCACCCATCAGACTGCAGATGAGCTACTATTCAATGCTTGAATTAAGTACTAGGCATATTTCTGGTTCACTATCAAAAGTACCAAAGAAAGGATAGAAAAAAAATGAATGAGCAGCCAAAAATATGATTGCAGGAAACTTTAAAGACACAAGATAGGCTATTTTGGACAAATACTCAATTTGGAAATCACAAATCTTTTACCATTAGGATTCAAGGGCTGATAGGAGTGAAGAATTTCCTGGAGTTCTCTTATGTTTACCCAGAAGTACTGGATCTAGGGTTTTGGTCTCAGGGTAACAACCACAGCAGCAACAAAACAATATTATCAACTACCATAGGCTGAGATTTATGTTAAGCTGGTACTTACAGAAGACTTCAGCTTCTGTAGGAGGCTGAATAATGGCCCTCCCAGGTGTCAACTCCTGGTTCCTGGAACCTATAAATATTACTTCATTTGGAAAAGGAGTTTGGCAGATGTGATTGAGATAAAGATCTTGAGATGTGGAGATTTTACTGGATAATCCGGATGGGCCCTAAATACAATCATATGGACCCCTATGAAATAGAGGCAGAGGATAATTGACAGATAGAAGAGTAGGAGGCAATGTGACCACAGAGGCAGAAACAGAGTGATGCTAAGGAATCCTGGTGAGTCAAGGACTGCCAACAGGCACGAAAAGTTAGAGGAGAAGAGAACAGATCCTCCTCTAGAGCCTCCAGGGGAGAAGGAACCCCTGTCCACACCTTGATTTTGGCCCAATGATACTGATTTCAGACCCCTGGCATCTAGAACTTTGAGTGAATAAATTTTGTTTTGTTTTGTTTTAAGCCACCTAGTTTGTGGTAATTTGTTACAGCAGTGACAAGATACTAATAGAGATTTTAAGCATCCAACCATAGAACTAATGTCGGAATACTGCTGATATTCCTTCATCAGACTCTCAAATTCTCAATGTCTTTGTTCTGTGGAGGCTGCTGCTATTGGGAATAGAGCTATTAAAGCATCCTTCCAATGCTCAGCATCACTTGCTGACATTTTTGCAAAATCTCTTCCATTGTCAGCCCTACCTACTTAAAAGTTGGAATTGACACATAGGTACAGTGAGTCAAAGTCTGACGTAAATGCCTTGTTTTTCTCTAAGTGGATTTTCTTAAATGCAGCACCACAAATGCAGTTATTTCAATGTTTCTTCTTTAATCTTTCATTTATACATTTCGAGTCTACGAATAATTAAAATAGGAGTATCTATGAATATAATGAATACATAAGAAATGAATTTATCTTTTTTTTTTCTTTTTGATAGCAACATTTTAGGAGCCTATAGGTGTAAGGCACTGATCTAGGCACCAGAGATTTGATGATAAACACAAAAATTTCCTGACCTCACTTAAAGTCTTATTGAGACAAAAAAGAAATATTATCAAGCCACAGCTAGTAAAAAGCAGAGTATGGAAATGCCATAAGGAGAGAAGAGAGACAAGGTTGACATTCAGGTTTCTGGCTTAGATGACTGAAAACAAAACAAAACAAAACAAAAAACAGCAGTGTCATTCACTGACCTGCGAACCAGGAAAGAAGAAGCAGATTTGGGAAAAGTGATGGGTTTGAGATACCCGTGGAATAACCACAAGGAAAGACAGGTCTGGCATTAAGAAGACAGATCTAGTATGAAGGCACGGGTTTGGGGATTATCTGGACATGAGTGGCAGTTAAAGTCCTAGGAATGGAATTAACTGTCCCCAGATATTGTGGGCAGGGAGAAGAGAAACTTGGGGGAAAGTACAGGCTAATAAAGAATATGGCACATCAGGGAATGACTAAACCAGTCTGAGATTTTAAGGGGTCTGATCAAGGAGATCACCTGAAAAGTCTGTCCAACCAGGATGATTTTTAAAGGTCAGACGTACAGGTTAGACTTTGTTTCATAAGTAGTGAGTAACAGATGTTTTGATGAGGAGCTGATAAATAATTTTTGCTGTGCTTCATCAGGTATACCCAGGGTAGTGTGAGGATGGATGCTGGCGAAGTCAACTGAGGGTGAGGAGTTTGGTTGGAAGATTAATGTGTTGATTTCAGATAAGAGGCAATGAATGAGGTTCTGGAAGAAGTCCTGAATACACTAAATCAAATTGGTATCAAAGGTGAACTTTTGAGTGTTTATTTCAGCATCAAAGGTTTTGCGTTTTGTATGAAAAGGTGAAAAGAGGGAAGTGACAAGTCATAAGGAAACATTTTGTATATGGTCTGACCCAGTTTATTTACTGAGAGCTTTGTGGAGGCAGGATCAGAGGGACATGCAGTGCTGAGGCCTGGTAGTTGAGAGAGAAAGTTAATAATAACCTTCTCGACAGGATAGATGGCGGCTGCTCACTGAGCATGTTGAAGAAGTGAATGAAAAAAATTACCCTTTTTTTCCCTTTATGGAGATGCTGACAAATGAAGCACATACAACTCAAAGAACCGTGACGTGGAAAGGTAACAGTTTTTCTTGATGGTTCTCTTCCTGAAGTTGTAGCTGAGCTGATATGGTGGGCACAGTTCCTTTGATCGTGGATTTTTTAATATAATTTTCAGACCTGACCAAGAGTTAGCGAGGTCTTAAAAATATCCTAGCAAAGGCACTCCAGATTCTGTGGGTAACTGGGATGATCTCTGAAGTACTTAAAAAATTGTGAGGCAATGTGTAACAGTGGAAATATACTCTCTGGAGTCAGACAAACTAAGGTTTGCATGTTATTCCTACCATGCTGTGATCCTGAGGAAATTATTTAGTCTCCTTATGCCTTAGGCAAAATAGGGATAATAACAGGTTTTCTGAAAATTTAATAAAATGGTATATGGAATAACCAGTGCCTGAAGGTCATGTACGTTGGCGCCCCTCCACATTTGAGGTCATATCAAAATGTGTATTGAAAATATGCTGAAGAGATGACTCTGGAGAAGGATATGGATGGAGACGTAGATATTTAGATAACTAATATGATTGCCTTCGTGGGTATATTGCAAGGTGCCTTAACTTGCTGTATATGTAAGGTAAATAACTCCTAATATGAAACAACAATGAAATGCATGTCTAATCAACTTAGAGAAATGTTTAGGAGGCTCCATAAACATGTTTTCATAAACGCATGCTGCCTGCCAACTTGCCTGACTTTAAGAGTTGCTATAACAACGAGCAGCCCTCTCAGCAGCCTTGGCTCTCCACATTCTGAGATTTCTTTTTTTTTAACTAAGAAATATTATTATCTTGTCTGGGCCCATTAGCTCAATCTTTTAAAGCATGGTATTCATAAAGCATGGTAGGGGATTTAAAAGTATATATTAGCAACAGAATTCTACCTACGGGACCTCTTCCAAGGGCTCTTCAATACTTTCTGAAACTACATAAGAGACTTAAAAAACAAAAAACCAAAAAAACCACACAGGGCTTCTGATATTGATGTCCTTATTTTTTCCATAAAATACCTAGGGAAATTCAAAGAAAATTAATTGGCGCATATGGTTGTAGTTCACAGTGGTCCCAGACATATGGGCCCTGTGAAAACATTGTGTGTACTTTTGGAGTTTAGGGAGGAGAGAACACGGCTGATTGAGACACCTACTTTCAGGTTAATTCCTCTAAGTGGGAAGTGTCAAGATGTCATGTAGCACTTCCCAAACTTTCCCATTCCAGTGCCCCTTCTGCCAGATGGAAGAGAATGGGGACCCTGGATGGCAGATGAAGAAAGGTGGTGTTTGGGGGTGTAACCTGGAGCAACCAGTTGCAAACATGAAATTTTTTTTGAAGTCTGGCATTTTAATCTTAATATGTACACAAATTTTCTAAGCAAGTCCATAAAATATCCATTTTCCTTCCTACAGAAATAATAGATTCTACTCATCCCACTCTACCCTGCCTCAAATCACCAAGTAGAACTGATGCATTGGAAAGATATATCAAGTTTTATCTAATGACCTGGACTACATCTTTGCATCCCACCACACCTGCTTGGGAAGGCTGAGAAGCCCAGGCAGGGAAGGGGAAAGAGCACAGGACAAAGTTTCCAGAGGCCTGGGCTTCTCTTTCTCAGTTACATTTATTTGTAATTTTATTTTTATCTTACGTATTTCTAAGAGCAGTCTGAAATAGCTGTGTGACTTTTGGAAAATCACAAGCACTCTGTGTCTTGATTTCCTTATTTATAAAAATAAGGGTATTATTGTTGTTGTTGTTGTTGAGTTGTATGAGATATTTGTATGTTTTGGAGATGAGGCCCTTGCAAGTTGCATCATTTACAAAGATTTTCTCCCATTCTGTGGCTTGTCTTTTCATTTTTTTAAATCATTTCCTTGCTATGCAAAAGCTTTTGGGTTTAATTAGGTCTCATTAGTTTATTTTTGTTTTTATTGTCAGAAGACCTAAATAGACATTTCTCCAAAATAGACATATGGATAGCCAATAGGTACATAAAAAGATGCTCAACATCACCAATTAGAAAAATGCAAATCAAAACTACAATGAGATTCTACCTCACACCCGTCAGAATGGCCATCATTAACAAGGCTGCAAATAACAAATGCTGGAGAGGGTGTGGAGAAAAGGGAACCCTCCTTCACTGTTAGTGGGAATGTAAACTGGCAAAACCGCTATAGAAAACAGTATGGAGTTTCATCTGAAAACTATATACAGAACTATCATGTGATCCAGCAATCCCACTCATGGGCATATCTCCAGACAATACTATAATTCAAAAAGATACATGCACCCCTATGTTCACTGTTCGCAATAGCTAAGACATGGAAACAACTTAAATGTCTATCAGCAGATAAATGGATTAAGAAGATATGGTATGTATATAAAATGGAATACCACTCAGCCATAAAAAAAACCAAATAATGCCATTTGCAGCAACATGGATGAAACTAGAGCTTCTCAGACGAAGTGAAGTAAGTCAGAAAGCCAAATATCATATGATATCACTTATATGTGGAGTCTAAAATATGGCACAAATGGAGTCTGTTTCCTATCTATAAAAGAGAAACAGACTCACGGACGTGGAGAACAGACTTGTGATTGCCAAGGCAGAGGGGGGAGGAAGTGAGATGGATGGGGAGTTTGGGGTTGGTAGATGCAAACTATTACATTTAGAATGGATAAGCAATGAAGTCCTACTCTGCAGCACAGGGAACTACATCCAGTCTCTTGAGGCAGACCATGAGGGAAGACAGTATGAGAGAAAGAAAAAGTCATATATATATGACTGGGTTACTATGCCCTAGAGCAGAAATTGACACAACTATACCCTAATAAAAATAATATCTAGTCACTTCTGATGGAACATTGTGGAGGAGAACGGGAGGAAAAGAATATATGTGTGTGTGTGTGTGTGTGTATTCATGTATATATATGTGAATGACTGGGTATCTTTGCTGTACAGCAGAAATTGACAGAACATTGTAAATCAACTATAACAAAAATAGCACCCTTCAAAAAGAAATAAATAATAGAACAAAATTAAAAAGATAAGGGTGTTATTCTCTACAATCTCCGAATTCCCTTTTAGCAGACTAAGAAACAAGCCCCTTTTGTTCCAAATAAAATGTAAATATGATAAGTGGATGGTGGCATCAAATTTATAATCATAGATCCGATGAATATTTTGGGGAAAAATGAATATTCAGCTAAGGCTTGAGTCATAATGGAAACTTTGAATTAAGCCTTAACCTTGGGAGATGATTATAGCATAGAATCTATATACTTGACATGTGCTATAAGAAGAGGTTATTTATTGAGAAGTGGAATTGCAGCTTTCTGCTACAAGATATCAATCCTCCAGGGCATCCTCAGCAAGCCCACAGGCAACTCCCACCTCAGTAGACTGAATAATTTGCCTGTAAAATACCACAATGAGATCAGGTGCTGAATATGATGGAGGAAGGTTTATGTAGGCGAGGGCCTGTACATGAGATGCTCGCAGAGATGCTAAAGGCAATTTGACATCTTAGGGTGGTCCACTATTTAGCATCATCCCATTCTCATGTACTTCTCTCACTCACCTAATTTTTTTTTCAACGTCTGACACCAATAATAAGGATGATTCCAGATTCTGGGATAGTAATAGTGGTCTAAATGGATTGTTGTCATTCACCAGCATTCACAAAGGAGAAATAGTTACTATGAGTTTCTAGGGGGAAAAACCCCAGCATCAGAAAAGTAAAGGGGGAGTTTCCCTGGTGGTTCGCCAGGTAAAGGCTCTTATGTTGTCACTGCTGTAGCACAGGTTCAATACCTGGCCAAGAAATTTCTGCATGCCACAGGCATAGCCAGAAAAAAAAAAAGAAAGACAGACAGAAAAAAGGGAAAAGGGCATTTGCTGCTTTATCCAGCAAAAACTTATAAAAGTATGGTGTTCCCTTTAAACATAACACCATCCCAAAAGGATTGCCTCCAAGGAATCATTTTTCCTTTCTCGAGGGAATTCACTGGCAATGCCCAATCAATACACCTAGCTGCACAAAGGGCCATATGGTCTTAGAAATACTTGGCCAGCCTTCCATTCTCTCTAGAAACTTTGAACACCTGATAAGCCCTTACATGAATGTTTGTCTGACTTCTGAATCTCCTGGTTTATGTTCTACTTCTATCAGCAGAGGCTTGAGGAGGATTTCTTTTTGGACTACAGCTGCTATTTCCCTTCCCAGATCTTACCTCCTTTTATAAAACTGAATTTTCCTTTGCTGAGATAAGAATGAACACAATTTATTTGAAAAGGCACTTATAAAATGTATTATAAAAGATGCTATCTGTGAACCACACATCAAAAACTAAAACTAATGTCACCTACACAGCAGTTCCAAGTTATTCCATCAGTTGGTTGAATGACCTTAGGCAAGTTGCTTAACCTCTCTAAAACTATTTCTTTAGCTATATGATCTGCATAATACCTCCTTGCCTCCTGGGACTAATTAGTTAAAAAACACACAGTAGCTACATACTGTCATGGAGTCTGAAAAAGCCTTGTTCAAACGATAACATTCTATGAACAGTGTTGTGGCTTGCCACATAAAGAGACAGTATCATTAGTGTCCTGTCTCAGCTGTGTGGTTGTGAAATTAGGACACAGATCATGAGTGGGTTGGCTAGGACTCTGATTTAGATGACCAGGAAGTGGGAAGGCAGCGTTGCTGGAGAGCTCATTATTACCTACTGGATTGCTGTTGTGCATCAGAATTATGGTGGAGCCCTTAGCCACACTGATGGCTAATTTGAACCTGTTTGAATGGCTCCAGGGATTCTAGTCAATAAACAGGAATTTTTCTGTTCATCTGTACATTCCTCTCAAATTGATTGAGATAAATCCTCAACACTTGATTTTCTGACCTGGTTCTCAGCCACTCAGCGCCAGCCTGTGGTCTGGCATTACGAGAAATTTTCCAGTCTGTTGGGTGGAAGGAATCCAATCCTGCCACTGTTTATGGAAGAAAGGAGAGAGAGTACAGAGACAGGATCCAGGAAAACAGGAAAAGTTTTGAGGCCTAGCAGCATGGCATTGTGTGGTAGCAATCTGGAGAATGGAGTTGGATGTGACTGAAAAAAACCCAAAGGATAGAATGTCCCAGAGAACAGAGCTGCTCTTAGGTTGGGAGCTAGGAGGATGGTTAAAGAGATGTTCTTTGTCGGGATTCTTCTGAGCACAATCAGGTCCTACAGCAGGATGGGGAAGGTGGGGCTGTTTCAGGGCCAGGAAAGGGGGTCTTTCTCCCATTAGGACAGAGCAAGAGCTGAGGAACTGATTCAATTGCAGCTCCTTCAATTGGAGGAGGTCTAGTGTGAGGGCAGAGCATGATGCCCAAGTAGGGTACAGCAGGGGCAGAGCACAAGTCAAGCAAACAGTTTCAACTGGCTGCCCAAGAGAGAGAAGCATTCAAGTACATGTGGGTGGGTGGTATTCCCTTCCCAATGGCAGAGGGGATTCTGGGTTAGGCCACACACACAGTTCTAGGCAGAAGGGCGTAAGTCTGTCAATAGAAGGGCCCTAGTCATTTTATCCAAAGAAAGCCACTGGCTAAAGCTTTTGATAAAAAGAAATGGTCCATGTGACATGGAGGGTGGAGCAAGACTCAGGGAGGGAGCCCCTAGACTGGGGCTCAGAAATGAGAGGGGCTCAGAAATGATGACTGCAGTCATCAGAGCAATGGTGGTACAACAGGGCCAGCTTAGGAGCCAGTCACAGAATGTAGCTAAGAGTTTAAATATCTGCTGCTTTAGGTATGTCTTGAACTTGAGAATTGCTTGATGCACAGTCATAGAAAGTAGCTTAGAATTTAAATATCTGCTGCTTTAGGTATGACTTGAACTTGAGGATTGGAGAAGGGGGCATCAAGACTCAGTCTTGAAGTGGAGAGGTGGTAATTCCAACCATGGTGAGGAGAAGGTCCGTTCAAATTCAGAACCCAATTGGGGAGCAGAGAAGCTGAACGGATCTCTCTCCTCCTCATGCTCCACCCTGCTATCATTCTGGACAGAGACTCAAAAACTCATTTAAAACCTTTAAGTGAGTCTGCTTAACTTGGATACGGACATAAACAAGGTAATACTGCCTACTTAAAAAAGGAAAGAAGTGGTATTGATCGTCCCTCTTAAGACTACCCATCACTACTCATCTCCTCAACATTGAACTTCTTTGCAGAACAGATGCTGACTCACATTGAAAAACTTATGGTCTCTGGAGGAGACAGCTTGGGGGGTAGGGGGATGTGCTTGGGTTGTGGGATGGAAATCCTGTGAAATTGGATTGTTATGATCATTATATAACTACAGATGTGATAAATTCATATGAGTAATACAAAACATTTAAAAATGCTCAGGATGACATTGGATTTGAAGTGATGACTGCATCAAAAATGAAAAATGCAAAAACTTTTAAACTCACTCACACATGCACATAAACAGCATTTTCTGCTCATCCAGGATTTAATCCTGTGTTTATTATTCAAGCAAATCACAAGTAATAGCTCCTTATCTAATTTGAAATTTTAGTTACGGCTAATTTTAGAGGACACAGTAATCCTTTTTTTATCTTCTGGCCATTATGCCAATTTTGTCAATTCATTGCCTAGTTTCAGCTCTGCAATTGAGTGACCTCTCCCACAGTACAATGTGTTTAAATGGCACGTCACGGTAGACCGAGGGTTGTCAGTTGCTTACTAACTTTAAAAATAGTTGGCAGCAATTTGTTCCACTTTTATATCTTAACATGTGATTTTGCTTTGTGAAACACAAAAGATTAATCTTATATTTAGGAACCATTTGGTAGGGAAGCTGGTTGAGTAAAATTTAATTGATTTTTTCTCCTCCTGCAGCTCTTGAAGAAATAGAATGTGAACCCAGCACCCATCCTTTTGGAATAGGCGCTTTCACTGGCTTAGACTGTTCCACTCATAACCCTCAGTTAGCCCTGAATCTTCTTTCTCTCACTCCCAAAGTCAAATCTCGCCATGTGGCACCTACTTTTCTGCCACACTATCTCTCAATCTGTCACCTTCTGTCTATCACTAGAGCCAATGACTTTTTCGCATCACCTAAGAGGCCCTCCTGCTTAGGGTCCTTCTTTTCCTTTTATGTGCCACCAAAGTCAGGGTATTAATCCAGAAATCTTATTAGGATGCTATGCTCCTCCCAGTATTTTTTACAGAATTAAGTTTAAACCCCATTGGAGGGCATTCAAGAGGCTGGCGATCTTGTCCTAATTTATCTTTTCAACCTCATTTCCTGCTTCTCCCTTTCCACACACACACACACACACACACACACACACACACACACACACGAGTCTCCAGTGACATCCCTATATTTCTGAAGATGCTCTGCACTGTCATGTCTTCGTGCCTCCTGGTCCATGCTCTCTCCTCTGCCCAGAAGTTCTTCTTGGGTTTCTGCTGACCCCTTTGACTCATCCTTTAAGGACAGATTCAGAGACCACCTCTGCGAAATTGCCCCTGATTCCCACAATCAGAGTTAAGCAAGACTTTCAGGATACTCCACAGCATTTGGAAGGCAGTTGTGCTGCAAACCAGGATGTTACCTTGTAATAATTTGTTGATGAGTCTGTCTCTTCCACTCAAAACCAGGGGCCCTTGCTCATTCCTCTTTGTTGTATGCTTCCTCCTGCTTTCCCACCTGCTCTCCTAAGTTCAAGGGTCTAGTACAGTCCCCGACACAAAATAAACCCTCAACAAACACTTGTTGATTTAAAGACTGAGTGATCATGTTGTACAGGGTTTCCTGAGCACCTTTAGTTTGGCCTTCTTAACTTAATGCTGATTAAGGTAAATTCACTCCAGGTCTTACCTTACTGCCCTTTTGATTCCAGGGCTCACTCATTTCTCCCCTTTAGTACAACCTTGGCACAGTATATACCGAAGTCTTACACGTTAAATTACAGGACAAAATCTGAGGGCCCCAGGCCTTTTACCAAGCTCCAATAATAAATTTCCTGAAGCTATGGACTAAATTACCTGCCAGTGAAAATGCTCTGTGCTTTGTCTCAGTTGTGGTGCAGGACAACCTTTCCTGTGAAGCTCCTTTTCTTAATTTTTCGCTTAAACTTTTCATTAGATACAGACCATTTCTCCCTGTCTCATCATCTTCTGAATTGTAAATTATCCTGGGACTTCATTTGTAATGGGCGCATATTTATTTTCTGTGATGATGGAACCCTCTGAGCTTTCTTTTCTCTTAGCTACCTACAGAAAGTTAACTTCCTCAGTGGCAAATTAAGGACAGATTACAAGCAGCCTGGGAACTGGGCTCCGTCACCACAGGGGGCCGCCCACTCAGCCTCCTTCTGTTCAACCATCCGAAAGATGCAGCTGCTAAGGCAGCCTGGCACTGGGCTGCTCTCCCCCTGCCTTCCCTTTCTCTCATGGAGGGAGCGGAGAAGTCCTTTTCTCCATCAGGAACCCGTGGGGTTTGGATCCTGAGTTCTCTAGACTCTTCTCTTCTCCTCCCCCTACCCCAGCCACCTACCATCTCCCTCCCACTCCAAGGCCAGCAATGACTGCACTCCAAGACTCCCCCTCCTTCCAGAACTGCCTCTCTGTTTCCATAGCAACAGAAAAGGTTGGTGGGAAGCAGAAATGCTGCACTGCAACTAGAGTTGGGGCTGGGAGGAGGAGGTGAGATGTGGGCCTCTCTGGAGGCTGCAGAATGAGGGAGGGGGGCACCCAGGTGAAACGTGGGGAGAAAGAAGCCCCCAGAGGACAGGACAGGGAGGCCTAAGGGGGAGGTGCATTGCCAACTGGAAACTATTTTCGTTTAAAAAAATGAATGAGAAGGAAGAAATCAGAAGAAAGACTTAGAAAAAGTAATGCACTATATAGAATGTAGTGAATGTTTGAGGGGTGAAGTTAGGGATAAAACCTAGACTAGGTTATTTTATTTCAAAGTTGAATGGTGAAAGGAAATTCGTGGAGTGGGAGAAAAGGAGGATGTTAGAGCTTAAATATAATAGTGTATAAAAAATAAAAATAATGATAATATACCTGGGCTTGAAAATTGGTGCCTCTACTTATTAGTCCTGTGTTACTTAGCTTCTCGGAGTCCTAGTTTGCTCCTGTGTTTGCTGATCTACTAAAACAGAGTTATTAACTCAAATAGATACTGTGGGGATCAAATGAAATAAAGCCCATGAAGTAGTCACTCATAGTAGGTAAGGTAGCTCTATTTTTGTTTGTGACTGAGGAATGATATTTCAAAGAGGATTTGGGGCTCAAAATTTAAGCTAAAGTTCCTTGAGAACTGAGCATTGTTATGTTTTCTTTGTGTATTTCTTTCAGGGTTCCATGTCTTCTAGGTAGATGGTATCATGATAATATGCACCTGTGTACATGTGCCATAGCAATGTTTAGTTGCAGCTCTTTCATGGCAAAAATGGGAATCATCCCTTTCCTTCAGCTAACTTCCCCATCTGCACAGTCACAGTACAGCTGGCCTCATAACCTCTCATTTCTTTTCTCTCCACTTAGTTCAAGAGGTTGCTACAAAACTAAGATTCCATGTCCATAGTAATGTTTGTAGCAGTCCGTTGATATTTTCTGAATGTGTCTCATCACGTCCTTCGGACTCCAAGGCAAGAACAGCTAGAAAAGTTTTGGCTTAACGAGCGATGCCTAAAAGTTGATTTATTCCAGGCTGTCTTTGCTGTCTGGACAAAGGATGTCGAATTGCTGCAGAAGGCTCTGCTTGGCCATGCCTCCCTGCCCTGATGTTGGGACAATAACAGCGATGATGACAACCAACACTGGGGCTTGCTGTTCCAAGTGCTTTAAGTCCGTGGACTCACAAACTTCATCTTAACCCTATGGGGTTAATATACAGTTATTGTCATGCCTGTTTCCACATGCAGAAACTGAAGCAGAGAGACAGTAAGAAATTTATCCAAGGTAAGATAGCTCATGAGTCTCAGGGCCAGGATTTGAATCTAGGAGAGTCTATCCTTTAAATCATCGCATCATGGTACCTCCTCTCTATGGAAGAAATATCTGGGCTCCCTTAGGAACTGTGACCCGATGATATTACTATTGCTTTTTAGAGACAACTGCTCTTCCCTCACTTGGTATCATCTAATGAGTAAAGTAGGAACATGTGACTGTGACCCTGGCTTCCATTTAAAGATGTGTCCTGGGACCATTTTTTTCCCCCCTTGTTAGATTCCAGTTAAAATCTGGAAAAGGAAAAAAAAAAAAAAAAAAGTCTTGATCTCACAGCAATGAAGATCATTGGAGAAAAGCTATCTGAGCCTGAGAGGTTTCAGTAAGTTTTTGGAAGTCAGAAAGAGCATGGAAAAGCACTGATGGTACAGTGAGATGGAGAGAGCTTTAGCCTGAGGGTTCTCTGAATCAAAAACGGGGCCCAGTCGCCCATTGGAGCCCAGAGGTTTCAGCTGGAGAGAAGGAAGGTAGGATGAAGGAAAGGACTAAGTGAACAGAAAGTGAGGACAAACTCAAGGTCTATGTGTGGAACAGTTGCATCCAACTCCAACACACATTCATTCACACGTGCACGCTCTCTCTCTCTCTCTCTCACACACACACACACACACACACACACACACACACACACACTTCAGTCTCTCTCTCCTCAGACGTGGGACTCTACAAAGTGAAGCCTGGAAGTCAAAAAAATGTGCCTATGTACACAGAGTCCAGTTTGCTCCTCCATTGCTTTTTCCTGAAACATGAACAGAAAACCATGAGCTGGGAGTTCCCATTGTGGCTAAGCAGTAATGAACCCAACTAGTATCCATGAGGATGTGGGTTTGCTCAGTGGGTTAGGGATCCAGCACTGCTGTGAGCTGTGGTGTTGGTTGCAGGCATGGCTCACTCGGATCCTGAGTAGCTGTAGCTGTGGCCAGCAGCTTTTGCTCCAATTTGATCCCTAGCCTGGGCACTTCTGTATGTCACAGGTGTGGCCTTAAAAAAAAAGTAGAACAGCAAATAAAACCACAAGCTACCAGTCACTGATGGAATATGTAGTGCGATTGAGAAAGATCAAGTTAAAAACAAAGCACGATAGAAAAACTAAGTCCAGAGATAGTTCCAAGAAGAGAATTTTAAAATCAGACAGCTAACCTCTAACTGGTATCCCTTGACAGGTTCAAAATGATTCCTATAAAGAAAAAGAAAAGGGTGCCATGAAAAAGGAATAGAGAAGAAGAAAGGGCTTTGAGAAGTTAGACCTATTATTGTCAAAATTCAAAAAAATCAATTTAAAGATTGAACTCAATCTCTTAGAATTTAAGATAAAAATAGAGATGGCAAAGGATAAGAGACATTGAGGAAATGACTGAAGAAATCCAATATCTGGCTAAGAGTTTACAAAAAGGCAACAGAGAAGATGAAGGGATAGGAATGATCAAAGAAATAATGGAAGAAGTTGTCCCAGAATGGATCTTTATATAGAGAGCTGCGCCAGCGACATGTGGAAATTCCCAGGTCCAGGGAATGAACCTGTGCTGCAGTTGTGACCTGTGCCACAGTGGCAGCAATGCTGGATCCTTAACCCGCTGTGCCACACAGGAACTTCCTGAATCTTTTATTTAAAGTGCCTAAAAAGCGTGGAACAGATGAAAAAGACACCCACTTAGTCATGTGTTAGTGACACATCAGGACACCAAGGATAAAAAGAAGATCCTGAAAACTTTCAGAGAGGAGAAAAGGTCATTCGTAAAGGAATCAAACCACACTTCTCCACAACCACATTGAATGCTACGAGACAAAGAAGCGATGCCTGCCAAGCTCTGAGAAAAATCAGATTCAGTCTGGAATTACATACTGAACCATAATATTAATCAGTCATGGGGGCAGAATATAGACATTTCTAGATTCACAAGGGCTTGGAAATTCACCTCTCCTGTATTTCTCAGTTATTTCTTTTTCAAAAAGGTATTTGAGGGTGTGCTCCAGCAATACGAGAACATCAAATTGAGAAGGAGGAAAACACCCAAGAAACGGCAGATAGAATACAGGGGTACACTGAAGGGAGTCCCAGAAGGAAGAATGTGAGACAGTCCCACAGAAGGAGTGCCGCTTGGGACTGGAAGACTTGGGGGAGGGGTTCCTGGGAAAAACGTCTGAAAAGCAGTATGATAGAGATGTGGAAAACCTAGGGATGAAATAAAGGCAGAAATGTAAGAGAAAGAAAAACCAATCACAAGTAAGAGGAAGAAGGAAATAATTATTGGAAATAAATGAAAGGTAAGTTCTGGACAGCTCTCACGCTTCTGGCTGAGGTAACTATGTGAATGGTGTGTGGTCTGGCCATCATCATCTCGTCCAATCTCATTGCAGTCGGACTAGGAGCCCACGCATGAGGTTTTCATCCTTGATAAGCATACCACACCCTCAAGCGACATAGAGACAGAGAAATACTGGACGTCAAGGCATGGCTGCAAGCTAGGACAATAGCAGAGGACTTCAGCAGGGGCCACCGGAGAGCAAAGCTCCTCCCCCTGTTTTGCTGGCCTCTAGGTCCATGTGGTAACAATAGAAGCCAATACCGATGGCAGTGGACTTCCATGCGGGCTCTGGCATGGAGTCAAAACTAAGCTGATTTAAAACATAAAAACAGTGATATTTCAGAGCCCCTGACGTCGTAGGCTCTGATTTAGTCTGCAAATCTATTCGGAATGGGGTACACAGGAGAGAGAAGAGATGATGGTATAAATGAGATAAATCCTCATCTCTCATGTCAAGATGTCAGTTAATGATGTCTAAAGTTGAGGATTGAGAACTAAGGGCATGTGTGTGTCATCTGGAGCTGACGTCCCAGAGGACTAAGTACAGAAACATTTAAGGTATTTGATTCTGGAGCGCAGGGCCAGGAATGGAACTAAGAGGGTAGCAAACTGTTTGTATTGATCTTTTACTCGTACATTTGTTTTGATCTTTAAAATGCATACATACGTATTACTTCAAAAATTTTTAAAAAGTGCGTTCCTCTCTGTCAATGGCACTGCCCGAACTCCTTAAGGCCATGCAGTTGTTTCAACTGTCCTCGTGTCCGCTGTAAACCATCATCTGGAAGAGGGCGAGGTAATAAATCAAATGATTAACCCGTCATGGGCATCCACGCCTCCATTTGCTAAAACTCTTCCTCCTTCTCATTTTCAAGAGTGCTCTCTAGGACACAAGGGAGGAAGACCCTATTTAGTGCTATTGTCTTGGCTGTGGGGTAATGGGAAGTAGAGGAACCTTAATTTTTAGCATCTAGACTTTCACCCTGAAGACTGCTATTGAAATGGTAAACTCTGATTACAGCTTTTTAAAGTGCTCTGTTTTCCCTGAGCAAGAGGACAGCCTTCTGAATTAGTATCAATAAAATGCTTTTCAAGGGGCTCTCTGACACCAGAAATCACCACTGACGCCAATATAATTACTATCCCTGGCCTTGGCCTTGCCAGGAAGCACAGATAATCACCTACAACCACAGGCAACTTCAGTGAGTGCTCAGAGGGTGGTTCTATAGCAGTGACAAGGGAGGAGAAGACCCTGCAGTGACCCTTCCTTAAGGTACCCCAAACACAAAAGGCTTGGGGGTGGAGGGGCGGGGGGAAGGAAAGCAGATATCACATGCACCAAAAGAGAAATAAATAAACATATCATTCTCAGTTACACAGACTGGGTCCTGTACATTCAAGCTGGAGTGGAATAAAAATGATCTCTCTCCCATCTGACCCATGCTGACCTCTCTGGTTTTATGTGTGTCACCTCTTTCTGTTTTTGCTCCCTGCACCCCAACTGGATCCAAACTACTATAAATCCCTCTCTGCGCTTCCATGCTAATGACATAGTGTTTCATTTGCCTGAAGGGCTGTACTACCACTTAGCCTTGGTCAAGCTGTGAACTTCCCCAATCTGTTAAGAGTCAGTATAAACTTGACCTCTTCCATGGGGCCTTTACTGAGTCCCTCATTTTGAGGAACTCCATTCTACTCTGAAGTAAATTTCCAGTTACAGTGCTAAAGGAATTTGTCTATTTTTATGTTTGTTTCTCTAGTAGATCGTAAGCTTCATAATAGGAAGGAATGGGTATATTATTCATTTCGAAAGAAAAGAGTTAATACATGTAAAACATTTACAACAGTGCTTAGAACATAAATATTAGATAAGCATTTATCACCACCATCATCATCATCATGAATTTGTGTGTTTAGGAACCCTACCACGATACCTGGCGCATGAAAGTGGCAGCTAAGCAAATGTTTCCTCCTTTGAATCCCTGAAACGTTTTTAAAAAGCTGAGCTTTAGAAACGAGGAGGTTGATAGGTGTTTTTGGCAGTGGTCAGGATTCCAATGTGAAAGTGAGGATGATTGCTTTAGATACTGGAACGGAGAGCTGTGAATATCTTTAAGGAAGGATCTAACAGATGAATAAATTTAGTTTTGGAGGCTATGAGGATAGTCCAGATGATATGAAACTACTGAAAACCATTTGCTATTGACTTTGAGACCACACACTCGCCCTCTGAAAGATGGGCTGATTTGGAAAAACACCTAACTCAAGTCATTTCATTTCCTTCAGTATTTTCTGGAAATAGAAGGCAAATCAGTCAGACAGATGTTTCCATGCTCATCCCCCCTTGCTGTCTGTAAGTGTGATGTGCACGTGTGTGCTGCCATCTGGGTGAGCCTCTCTGGGCATGGTGATAGATCATTAAGTTGTCTTTCCATATGGTGCATGTGTAGCATCTGAATCACCATGTCCCAAGGTAGGTAGTGCTTTCATTCATGGAGGCATTGCATGGTCCTATAGGACTGCTGCCAGATCAGAATCCCTTTTGTTCTGTAAACATACATACACTTTGCAATCTTCCCACCTCTGTTCATGATTCCATTCAATCGTATATCATTAGTCTCATTTTCACTGTTCACACTATCCTGCCCAAGCCCACTTCCTCCAGAGAGTCTTCCTTGATCATTCTGGCTCATCAGCCTCTCTTCCTTCTCAAGACTCAGAGAAATTCATGGAATCTATCACTTATTTCTTCCACAGTTACTTCCTATGCTATGAAAACATTTACACTGTTGTCCTTTATTTCTATCTGAATGTGTATTTGCTGTTTAGCTGTTTAGTATGCTAGTCTTAGCTGCCTGAGTAGACTGAGGTATCTTTAACAAGAGCAGGTAGCATGCCTCCCTGTAAGTTCCAACTACAATTAGCACAGTTTGATGAGTACAGTAGGTACTCAATAGGTGTTTCCTTAGAAACAAATGGGTAAATCTCTGAGGAATCCATTCAAAGAGATTTTTCTGGGATTCCCTTCAAAAATGCTCATCTGTTTTCTATCTTATATTGTCAACACATGTTACAGGACAAAAGATGCAGATCTGAAACACACAGATTTATATTGTAAAATGCTACAGTCTTCATAGTCTGCATTGGTTAATATAGTTCATAGTATTTGTTAGTATACTTTAGAGACTGGATGCAAGTTTAGGTTAGTTATCCTTGAGAACAAAGCTTTAAGACTCTAGAGTCTTCAAACATTCTCATAAAAATTAATTATCGCAATTTGATCAACCATAATTAAGGCAACATATTATTGCTGTGAGCAAGTGGGTGTCCTTGAGTATGTTTCTCAGGGAAAGCACTAAATGTAATCTAGCACCTCGGAAGGCCCATAGTACTCTGCTATTGGCATACACGACTGCATGGCCATTAAGCCTCAAAGTCTCAGTTCTTTGAGTACACATGTGGTTGATCAATCAAGGTCTGTGATGAGTAAGTGTGAATTACAGTAACATAACTTTCCAACATCATTTAGAGTTATTTGACATAAGATCCCTGCGTTAGGTGGGTTATGGGTATTTCAGTGTTCCTAGCACTATTCACGTCACTACTTTTCCTTTGTATCCAGTGTATTATGAGGGAAAGAGCAATGCATTCTTGTGGCAATTTCTGTGTATCATTGTGCTGTCAGTAAATCCAAAGTGGCTTGATGGCTAAATGGAATAGGCCTCTTGTCACCATTATGGTTCACTGCCTACAGAGAGCACACAGCTAGTCTTAATCGACTTCTCCTCACATCCTTGTAAAGCAGGCGGTGGTATCTCCTATTCACACTTGGGAAACTGAAGATCGTGGAGGTTAAGTGACTAGCCCATGGTCTCACACCAAGCAGGAGAAGGAGTAAACTATGAAAGCAGTTCTGTGCCTTAGAGTACAGTAGTCTTTCCAGTTCCTATTGAGCATAATGATTACAAATCTCAAGCTCTCAGCATGGCCCTGTAATTCCTTGTAAAGTCTGTTTTCCTTATAAATTCTCTTTCCCACTTTCTGAAGTTACTCATTAATATCTTTATCTTCCAATCTTCCACGCCATTGTCTCATAACTTGCTAGAAAACAGAAACCACTGGAGGGAACATAGCACTGTATTCTCATCATCTTATATACAACTCATGACAACACATATGCTCTCTCTCTCTGCCTTCCTTTTACAATAGGGATGTCTCCATCAGAGGCAATTCTTCCACTTGTCCCTGGATCCCAACCCACCTCACCTTTCTTCATTCAGTCAATCCCTTTTTTTCTCCAACATCAGTAGTTCTGTTGCCACCTGATCATTCCTTTTAAGTAGCCAAACATGATCTAGCTTCTCTCTTTGACCCCTAAATCACTCTTTAGCTACTTGTTTATTTCTGTATTAATTCTAAGCAAAACTCCTTTCAAGAGTTATCAACTCAACTACTTCTTAAATCCAATGCAATATGGCCTCTGCACTTCTGACTCCAATGGCCATGCTCTGGTTAAGTTCTCAGTGGCCTCAATGTTGCCGAATCCAGTGGTAACCTCTCTAGTCTCATCTCACTTGATTTCTCATCATCACGCTATCCAATTGATCATGTTTTTGGTGGGGACAAGTTTTGGGGGAAAGATCGTTCCACTTTTAGGTACTTTGAGGAGTCAGTACAATATAGGAAGTAGAAAACTTTTGCCCTTGAGGTCACATAAGATGAATACATGGAGTGAGAAGTTCTGTTCTTTTGGACAGAGCTGAACCCAAGGGCACAGGCAGAGGAAGGAAGGTCTATAAAGGAACCAGAGAAGGAGAGGCTGCCGAGGCAAGAGATGCCAGGGATACAGAAAGCCAAGGAGGAAAAAAGTCAACAGAAACAAGGACCACAGAAAGATGGAGTTTTAAAAGAAGGCCTGGAAGTAGTGTATTGTATTTGACAATTAGGAGTTCATTGAGGCACCATTTAAAAACAATTTCAGGATGCTGACAGAGGCTAATTGTATCGAGGCCTGAGTGTATCGAGTAGAAGGTCAAGCCAAGATGTGTACACATTTCTTATGAGAAGCCTAGTTGTGAAGAGAAGAAGAGGAAGCAGGAGAAGCATCTAGAGAAGACACAGCACGGTGGGAGGGTTTTGGAAAAAATAACAGGTTTTTTTATCTGAGCTCGTTCAAAGGTCGCAAAGAAGGCGGCTTACCTAATGTCATGTCATTTATGCTGGAACTGAAAGTGGAACTTATTTATCCCAAATTAACTGAGACAATATATATGTAAGTTTTAAAGCCTATGAAGTGCAAGGGGAATTTAATAGGGTATTTTCCTTTCTACTATATCATAATTACTTATCAGGAAATGGATTACATTTTTAAAAAACTCTTTAACATAGCCTTCAACCCATTTCCTGCCAAAAGAACCGCACTATTATTCATTGAGCAGTTTTTAAATGATTGAATTGGTATGAATGGCTTTTCGTGTGCTTCCTTTTGAAAGAGTGAGGGATTTCTGGAGTAGATGTTGCCCAGCGTGTACGTTTCTGTTCACCTGTTCTGAGCTAACAGACAACTATACAGCGGTACAGTCCTGATGAGTTCCAAAGTCTTGGCTCTTTCTTCACAGGGTTACCTCTTTCTGCTAAAAGAAGGAGTAATATAACTCCTGTCAAATAAAAACTTGAGATACGTCAGATTTTAGGCCTCTTAATTCCAAGATCTCCTTCAAAACTCTGGCAGGACAAGCCTTATTCTTCCTGCCGGCCAGCTAAACAGACATTGGCTTACCTACTAACCCAAGATGTTCCACAATGCTTTGGATGTGAACCCTAATCATTTTTGCTCAGTCAGTCTGACAGAAGGTAAAAGTTTAACCATCTGAAATTTAATTCTGTGGACTCACAGGGCAGAAATCAATGACCTGATATTCAGAAGTCTATATTAATAATTCATTGCATTTTTCTCTCCTCCTAATATGCTTCTATAATTCATAAGTAGAGTCATAAGGGCTCTTGTTTCTAATACTCTTTTAGATCTTGTGCTCTTAAATGAGTGGGTAGTTCCCACTGTCTATGATGTGCATAGTACACACAGACCAGATGAGGAAGTCTGGGATGAAGTCAGGGACATGTGAGCAATGACCTGTAAGATGTTGTTTCTGTGACTTCCTACCTTGAGTTTTCTTTTCTTTTTCTTTCTTTTTTTTTTTTCAGCTTGAGTTTTCTTGTGGATGAAAATTTGTAGTCATAATGATACTCATTACGCCTTAGAAAGGATTATACTTAAGGGCAAATCATGTCTTCCACGAACACTGCTCTTGTTTAATGCAGTGTCTCCTATATGCATAGAATGACTCTCACTCAGCAGGTCTCCCAGTCTGAGGACAGACTTGATCTGGAGGTGCACCTGTATTTTTATAACCCTGTCTGTGGTGGGAAGATTCCTTAGTCTGCACTGCCCACTCTCCTGTGAGGTATGGTTCTTCTTCTCTCTTAACTCTCTTCTTGGTTCTCCTTTGAATCTCATCCCTCTAAGAATAAGAAATTATTATGCCACTTTTTTCTAAAATTCATAATTTTCTCGCTTGCCCATACATGTCCTAGGAACTCTGAAAATTTGAATCCAAACTTTCTCTTTGGATTCAAATTGACCTGGATTTGAATCTTGAGTGCCTGAAGACAGATATTTGGTCTCTCAATAACTAAGCTTTGTCATTTGTAAAAGTAGAATAATATTACGTACTTTGTAACATTTGTGGAAGAGGGAATTATAACATATGCAAAAAAGTATATAACAAGTTATTGATAAATGGTAGTTATATTATTAAGTTGGTTATATTTTCTTTCCTTCCTATAAAAGACTAATCATCTATTCCTTTGGGGCAACTCTATCATTTAGTTATCAACTACAACGATGGCAAACAAACTTTTTTTTTTGTCTTTTGTCTTTTGTCTTTTGTCTTTTCAGGGCCACACCCACGGCATAAGGAGGTTCCCTGGCTAGGAGTTGAATTGGAACTATAGCTGCCAGCCTATGCCGCAGCCACAGCAATGCCAGATTCGAGCCACATCTGCAACCTATACCACAGCTCACAGCAACACCAGATCCTTAACCCAACGAATGAGGCCAGGGATCGAACCCACAACCTCATGGTTCCTAGTCGGATTCCTTTCTGTTGTGTCATGACAGGAACTCCATAAATGAACATTTCTTATAAGTGTAATTTTTCAGGGGCCAGCAGAGGCTGCAAACTACAATAGAGAGTGTAGGGTTAGAGAGGCAGAAGTTCTTGGTACTGGCCTTGCTGTTTCTCCCATTAACTAGCAGTGTGATGTTGCATATGACTATCCATGCATGTCAAACTACATTCTCAGGACGACTACAGTTACCATTGACGAAAGAGTAACATCAATCTTTGAACATTTTAAATTTCATGTAGACCTCAAGTAGATTGATGTTGATTCAATTAAGCCTGTGTTTATTGAGTGACGTTATTGACTGGGATTGGCCTTGTAAGGGTAATCAACAGAGGTGGCATATGCACAGACTTGGTGAAGATTGCTATGGGTTGGCTCATGTCCTTCCCTCGAATTCATATGTTGAAGTCTTACTCTAGTACCTTAGAAGACAAGGTCTTTACAGACATTAGTCAAGTTAAAATTAGGTCTTAGGGTGGACCATAATCCAACATGATTAGTGTCCTTTTAAGAAGAGGAAATTTGGACACAGACACGCACAGAGGGAAGACAATGTGAAAACATGGGGAGAAGATACCCATCTCCAAGCCAAGGAGAGAGGCATAGACTAGATGCTCCCCTCATAGCTCTCAGAGGAATTAACCCTGCTGACAAGTGCTGACATTTTGGACTTCCAGTCTCCAGAACTGTGAGAAAATATATTCCTGTAGTTTATGTTGCCCACTTTGTGGTGCTTTGTTATGGCAGCCCCAGAAAATGTGTACAAGGACCAATTACGTGCTAGTGACTGGGAGTGTAACACTGTACCAGACACTGTCCCCCACCCCCCGCCAGGGGAAGGAATTATGTAAAAAAGCAGATTATTCAGCTCTGGACGATAAGCCTACTCTTACAAAGATCTGTACAGGAAGCCATGAGAGGCCACTGAAGAAGAGTTGAGCAATACCAGTGAATTTGTTTCATAGAATCCCCAGAAGGAAACTCTGAGTTTTGTTTTATTTTGTTTGTTTGTTTGTTTTTGTTTGTTTGTTTTTGCCATGCCCATGGCATGCAGAAGTTCCCAAGGCATGGATCAAACCTGAGCACAGCAGTGAGCTGAACTACAGCAGTGACCCCAGGTCCTTAACCCCCTAGGCCATGAGGGAACTCCCTGAGCCAGCTTTTGAAGTAAGAGTTACCCAGGCTAAGAATGAGTGCAAGAAGGTGTAGTTCTGGGCAGTGAACGGTGTGTACAAAGGTATGGATTTGTGAGCAAATGTGGCACAACTGTAAGGCTACAGTAATTCATCAGGGCCAGAGCTTAAGAGGGGTAAAAGATGAAGCTGAGTTGGGGGCAGGTGGCAGAGGGTCCAGATCAGTAGAGGCATTCTCCACAGAGAAAGTGGAGGGACAAGGGCCTTAGGGCATGAGGAGTTCTTGACTAGGCAATCAGGAGGAGATAGCCTATGTTAGGTAGGAAAGAAATCATGGAAAAAAAAATGAAAGTACATATTTGTTTGGTAGTGAGGATTCTGGTCTTAGTAAAGCAGAAATCCTCTTGAGAAGTCATGGGGAAGAGGTATAAAGGTAAGAAAAGGTAAGATAAAGAGGTCCCTTAAAGGACCAGAAGTATAATACTGGAGGGCTTGGAGAGCAGGGCCAGCCTCCTGTTCAGTGTTTGCAATCTAACAGGGACTCCATATACATTTGCTGAATGAAAGAAGGGAGGAATGATGAAACAGGGTGTTCGTTAACTGAACAGGGAATTTTAAGTCAGAGCAGTTTGGTTTTGAAATCTAGGTGCTGCTGGGCAATTTAAAAAATGTTCTGAGTCTCATTATCTTCATTAATCGAATGGTGATACTAATACTTACTGATAGGGATATGGTGAGAATTACACGGGATAATTAATATGAAACTAAATGAAACTTTAAGATGCCATCTAATCAATATTTACTGAGAGGCTACTGCACACTAAGCACTGTGCTAGGTTTTAAGAATGCAAAGATAAATAAGACCTACCCTCTACCTCTAAGAATCTCACTTTCTAGGGTGGAAGGCAGACATCTGAACAGAGAGCATAATTACAATGCAAGATAATAGGCCTAGCATTGGGCTAAAAAAAGGATCCCAGGGGTGCACAGAGAAGGGGTGGTTATGCCAGCTCGATGACAGAATGGCATTAGGGAATACTTCCTGGAGGAAGTGATGCTTAACCTCAATCATGAACAATGCTGCACAATGAGGTGAAGAGGGAAGAGAGAGGAATTCCAAACAGAGGGAATAACAGGCTTCCTCTGCAGCTGTGTTTTTCTTGTTTCTGTGCCTGTGCAGTTTCCTTGCTGCAAGTATACTCCAGTCTGATTGGTTAGAGCAAAAACACCCTCTTTGCTCTTGTCAGACTCCCAAAGGCTGGATCTTTTTCTGCATATCCTCAGCTATTGGCTGGGTTCTCTTTAAACCAAACAGACTTTCAGGAACCTTGCTGGAGTCACCTGCCTGATTCCTTACTTTCTCCTTCCTCTTCTCCTTTCTTCCTTTCCTTCATTCTTCCTCCTTTTATCAAACATTTACCGTGTCTACATGTGTAAGTCAGGGATGGTACCCGGAGATGCAGAAAATCAAGGCATATTTCTAACTCTCAAGGAGTTCCAAGTTAAGTGCAGGGGTAGCAAATGATGGCCTATGGACCTCATCTGTCTGGGTTTTTGTAAATAAAGTTTTATTTAAACACAGCTAGGCCCATTTGTTTATGTATTATCTATGACCACTTTCATGATAAAACAGCAGTTCTGAAGAGTCATGACAGAGACCATATGGCTATCAAAACCTAATATATTTACTACCTGGCCCTTTAGAGAACAAATTTGCTGACCCCTGTTCTAGGGTTTGTGTGTGGCAGAGGTGGCAGGGGGCGGGTAATGTGGTACAGTAACATGGGGGTAAGAAAGGGAACTCCAGAAGCAGGGCTCCTAACCCATATTTGGAAGGTCAGGGAAGAAATGACCACTGAAAGAAGTGACAATTAGGTAAGAACTAAAGGGCAAAGAGGAGCTAAGAGGTGAAGGAAAGAGCAGAGACAGCAGCATGTGCAAAGGTAAGGTGCTGACAGAAAAATACCTGTTCTAGAGAATGGTACAGAGAAGAAATGGTGGGGCTGGAAAATAAGGTGGGTCAGGTAGGTCCTAAAGGATCCTGAATATGAAAACCTTATTAAGGCTTTTGTAAATATAACCTCGCATAGGTAACTGAGAATCACTGAAAGATTTTAAGGAGAGCAATGCTAAAGCAACTGTGTGCTTTAGAGAGAGCACCTTGGGGTAATGCCTCTGCAGTAATACTTAACATTTGTGGGACGTGTATTCTAAGCTAGGTCTGTGCTAAATGTTGGGTACACATGTATATGGGAATGTTCCTTGAGTAGCTGGACAGCATTGGACACCAGGGAGAAAGAGATGAAGAGCAGGGGACAGCTATGGATCTATGAGAACCCATGATCTCCCTAATGGATGGAGAGGTTGAGTCCCACCCATCTGAGAGGCAGGAGGAGAATTAGGAGAATAGGAGTGATTGGGAAGGGCAACGCAATGTCATAGAACCCAAGTAAATTTCAGTACGGGAATAAATGCCAATAAAGAATACAGAGTGAAAACCGGACATTGTAAAGAGGCCGAAGAGAAATTAAGTCAGATAAAAAGGGGGGTGGGGATTTGGTGAGAAACAGGTCACAGCTGACTTAAAAGAGAACAATTTTAGCAGAAGAGTTGGGAAGTGGGCTGGATTACGGGGGTTAAGGAGGTGACTGGAAATGAGAAAATGGAGGTCATTGCCACTGCACGCTGGGTTGAGAGGTCTGTCCATTTAAGCAAGCAATGAAATGACCGTGGCTAGACTTCTTTAAATTAGTCTGTAATTCAGCAGTTTTAGCAAGTTTTTAAATTCATGAAGGAAATTCCTCATCCCAAAGAACTGGTCATTGGATGCAATACGGGAGATCAAATTATGCAAATATGCTGCGTGACTAAATTAAAGGCCATTTCATGTGAGCATTAGTTAGGCATGGAGCTGTAGTATTGCATTATTAGAAAATGGGGCAGCATATTTTACTGCTGAAATATGTCATCAGAGTAACTTCCAGGTGGAAGAAAAGGCTCTTGTCTCCTTAGTGTCACCAGATTAGAATTGTGGCTTCTGTTTTTTTCTGAAAGCCGTCCTTCTCAGATGGCTGTCACTGCATATGCCCTCATTTCTGACTTTCTGCTGCACAAGCAATCAGTGTCCTTCCAAGGCTAATGAGATTTACAAGAACAATTAATAGCTCTGCTAGCACCAATAATGAACCCTGCATCTTTAAAGAGCTCGAAAATATTAAATAACAAGCCCAAAGAACATTTCTCCTGGATCTCTCATTACACTGATTTTACAGGTGAGTAAACCGAATCATATAGAAGCAAGACAGTGGAAGGGAGAAGTCTTACTTTAGTTCTTTGTCACACCACTGTGAGGCTGTTGCCTGTTATATTGTAATTAAGCTGTAGTCTAGATAAAGAATGACTCCCTCCTGGCTTTGACTGTTGGTTACCAATAGATTTTAAATGCCTATAGTTGGAAGGAAAAGATTTTTTTTCTTTTTTCAAAAGTGGGTGTGTAACTACTGGCCTAAATGAGTTTGGAAAATTATAGCTGCACTTTCAATCTGAAGCCACCCACTCAACTCAGAGCCTAGCCTGTTTCAGAAACAGGAAGGCGTAGGGAGTGTGGCAGGTATATTTCTCTTATACCTTTAAATTTCAGTAATTTTATAACATTTTCTTAAACAAATTTGAAGCAGGAAAACATCATGGGGGTTATTAATCTTACCCTTTAGGGACAATTTGTTTTTCTGCTTCACAAGTTTAACTTCTTGCTGGGATTGTGATATGCTGCTAAGATACTTAAAAGGTCATTTTTTATCAGGTCAGCTGCAAATAGTATTCTTATTACAGAAAAGTCATAAAAAAAGGGAAAGAGCAGTCTACTAGCATGTAAAGTACACCACAAAAATGAAAAAAAAAAAAGCTTCGATTAAATACTTATAAGACCAATCTTGCTCAGATCTTTGGTTCAAGTGCATGACTTCCAAGAGGTCTGTGACTCCACCTCAATGTCTAACAGCAGTACTCACTTTGACCTTCAGTAAATTCTTTATGAATGCTACCTACCCAAGTGTACAAAAATGTGAATTCACATGGGGCTCCTGGCATTATTTTTATATCTTACTCTGTATGCATTTTGAATATTTTAATAGTGGTCAAAGCATCCCAAGTCAACCTAGATGGCAATTACTAGGAACACAGCAGATGCTAAAAAAAAAATGACTTTGTATAGATTCATTCTTCTTTTTAATTAGCATTTGCAAATACGACTGTTAGCTAGTTAACATTGTGAGGCTATGGTTCAGTTCTCCAAGTAATATAACTTCTTCTTTTTTTTTTTTTTTTTTTTTTTTTTTGCTTTTTAGGGCCATACCAGCAGCATATGGAAGTTCCCAGGCTAGTGGTTGAATCAGAGCTGCAGCTGCTTGCCTACGCCACAGCCAGAGCATCGCGGGGTCCGAGCCACATCTGCAACCTACACCACAGCTCACAGCAACGCTGGAGCCTTAATCCACTGAGCGAGGCCAGGGATGGAACCTGCGTCCTCATGGATACTAGTTAGGTTTGTTTCTGCTGAGCCACGATGGGAGCTCCATAAACTTCTTAACACAGTCTTTGAGGTATAAATCTACCATAATACTGCCAGTGTTTTGATGCTATCCGTGTTTATCTTCCTTTACAATACTGGATAGATTTTACCTCTTCCATTGCCTACTGTAATTCAGGGCTGAAAAAACAACTCTGAGTAAGTAACAGGCTAAAAGATGGTGATTATATGAAAGGATGAAGAGCAAGATCACCATGATATAGAGGGTGTATACATGTGTGGGAGCACATGAAGAAATGTATATGCAATGTGCATGTGAATAACATGATAGACCTGAAAGCAGTACTGGTAGCTGCTTGAGGTCAAAGTTAATATACAATTCACTATTATATCTCTAGTAATTAACTGTCCTTAGCATGCAACAAATGTTTAAGGAATGTTTTTTACACCAATGAATAAAGGGCACTAACGCTCTATGTTTCCACTGGTAAAACAAGGTTTCCAGTTTAAAAATGAGGCTAGAGATCCATCTACAACAATCTGCTGTGCATCCAGTTTTTATGGGGAAATTTCTATGTACACAGCATTATGCTAGGAGTGTGAGAAAGGTAAGGAAATTGAATACACAGAACTTGGACTTAAAGAGCTTCCAGTCTAGTTGGAGAGACAAGATATATACAAGTGAAAACTTAACTCCTAATTCTGGAGAGTGAATAATGGCATGCCAAATGTAATTTTTCATGTCAGGTACAACCACTACATGAGTTTCAGAGGAAAGAGAGGCTAATAAGGACTGGAGTCCTTAAGGAAAGATACAGAAACAAGGCAAGAATTGAGTTAGATCTTTAAAGATAAAAGACAGAAGGGAAGGAAAGGAAATAGCTGTGAGGGTTGAGGGGGAGTACGAATGAGCGGTCATCGAGACAAGAATATAGAGAGTTTGAGACTTAAATTTTAGGAAGCAGTCATCAGATTAGGAAAAGAGATGACGGTAGAAACATATAGAATAGCCAAGTAAATCCACATGTGCATTTTGTATATTAACCACTTTGTATTTAAGCTCCTGGGTGGAAGCAAGGTAATGCTGAAACATGGACACATCGAATATGCTGCAAAGTTGGGGCAAATAGGTGGGATATTCAGAGGACCACAGCAGCATTCTCAGAGGCTGGTGAGCAGCAGGTAGACATGCCTAATAGAAGGGAGCTGATGATACATGACTTCAGAAGGGAGTGAACAGGTAGAGTAGGGGGATGTGTTTTTAGACAAAGGATCTTATGTTGAAGGGACTTTTGATTGCAACATAAATCTGACTTTCCCAAAGTGACCTGATGTACTTTTATAGCTATTCTATCACTGTCCACTTATATTAGATTTCTAAGGATACACAAGGGCCCATACCACATGCACAACTATTCTGCAAACCAGAACCAGATATATAAGTAAATTTGGAACTTTGACTTTCAGATACTGGGGAAAAAATGGACACATCAATAAAATCAAGGACAAGTTTTAAAAGCCCAAAGGAGAAGGAATAACTGATAAATATTTAAAAATAAATGGGGGTCCTTCTTTTCTAATCATGTCTAGGAATTGATGTAAATCATCTTCATTAAAGTTAATCATAGCCATGTGGATAAATCATCCATACACTCTGTTTATATGTAAGAGTATATAGCACCGAGTTAACAAAAGTTTTATTTTAAAGCTTTCAATAAATACCTTGAAAGTTACTTATTTGGACCCTTGGAAACTCATATTCATTAATATTAATTAAATGGAAAATTAACTCTTGAGAATGTTTCCTAAATAAAGTATACCTATGCGTGGATATACTATGATGTTTCGACCAACATTAATTACATCTTTTTGATGTCTCTACTATCTTGTTCTAAAAAGCTAATAAGACCTGCACTCCATCATAGTTAATAGGAGTGTGGTGCTTGTTGCTCAGGCAACAGGATGAATAAATGCAGGTCAGAATGTGCTTCAAGAAAAACAAAAGCTGGAATATGATACCGAGTAGAGACTAAGCAGGTCTTAACAGATTTTTCACTACATTAATAAAATCTGTTTTTTAAAGTTGGCTGATCATATTAGTGCACTTTAACTAAGTTCACAATTAAATAAATTAGATTATGGAGATCAATAAATAATTTTTATAGAGGTCGAAATTGATTTTTTATGATACGAGTAGCAAGTAAATCGTGTATAGCAACATGCAGAGCAGTATTTGATGACACCATTTTATGATTTGCTTCATTTTCATAAGTAACTAACATTTCTGAATATTAATTCAAATTTTTAAAATTGTCTCCTGTAGAAATAATTGATTCATTGGAACTAATGATGTTTTCCTAATCTCTAGAAAATTGTATATAATACTAGGAATTGAAAAAATAAAGAATAATCTATAGAAAAGTTCAGACCTTGGTCTTGTCATATACAGCCAAGATTTCTGCCTCCCAGATATATTTTAGAGTGCTTATATATATTCCATTAATGAATGTTTTACATGCTCTCCAAGTGCTTATTTGAAACCTGTTTGATTAACTTTTGAGTTGGGCTTTCAGAAAGGGGCTATATTTGCTCAAAAGTATTTAACATTCAGAGGAAAACTGTGCTGGAATAAAATCTCTCAAAGCAGACAAATAATCCAGAGAATCCAAACACCTACCTAACTTCTCATAAGGCCAGAATAAATTTGGACAAGGGCTTGAGGAGTGGGAATGAGAATGTCTTGTTTCAAGTAGAGATAAGGAGAAAGAATGAAGACATCAAAATGTGCAATGCATATAAATGACAATGAAGAGACTTTCATTCTGTTTGATAGTTCTCCTAACTCTTAATGTCCACTGTTGAGTGTCCTAAGTCTGTCCTCAGTATCCTAAGATTCTCAAAGCAGCTGAAGCAATTTCACTCTTTCCCTGTTTCAATACCCACAATCTCTGTCTAATCAGTGACAGTATTTT
Organism: Sus scrofa; assembly: GCF_054392235.1. NCBI lineage: Eukaryota > Metazoa > Chordata > Mammalia > Artiodactyla > Suidae > Sus > Sus scrofa. Next base: position 92,009,077 of record NC_139387.1, on the reverse strand, counting down.
TAAACGTGGGAAAAATAACTATAGCTGCATATTTCATTATAAAAAGTAGATTCATAAAGACTTCAACGGATACAATTACTTAAAGCTCATATGTCTTGCTTTAAAAATGCAGCATTTTAAAGAAATCTCATGGGGCACACTCATTTTTGTAGAAGAGGCAGAAGTTTAACAATTTGAATAATACCATAGTCAAGGCAAGCTTGGAGAAAATGATTGCAAATGGAAATAAAAAGACATGATTAGCTCTCAGTATTATGTTATCAATTTTGTTATTAATAAGCTTCAGGTGTTCACCCCAGTATTTTATTTAGCAATGGCTATTAATTGTTCTACAAGCCATTTTGTGCTCCATGCTTAAGCCATGTAGCTCTCTCTAAATTTAGGGATTAGTAATACGTGTGATGGGACCTTAAAAGCAAAGAAAGGTAATACGGACTGTGACGTAGCTTAACAAGGGAAACTGATGAGCACTGGGGGAGGTATGTAAATGATCAGAAAACTGTATATTGGGTCTGCACATTTCCCCATCCTCCTTCCTCACCTATATTCATTGCAGTGGGAAGTTTGCACACACCGGGTTTAGACTGCCGGCAACCAATATTTAGAAGTACATGAATGTTCTTAATCCATCAGTCCCTCTTTCTAGATATTGACAGTTTATGGATGGAAGTGCTTGTTTTCTACTTAAAGTGATAAGAAACACCTCCTTGCTCTTCAATCAGCATGTGAAGTAAGTGAAAGATCTCTATAACTGACCATCGGAAGCAGTTGGCTAACAACGAAAGGTCATGCACACAATTTAAACTGCTTATCCAACAATTATCCCGGGGGGGAAAAAAAAAAAAGATCCTCACACCGTAAACATAACCAATCGTCTAATTAATCACCAAATGCTGAAGCACAAATGAAATAATGTTTTAGGAATCTAGAATTAACTGAAGAGTGCTATTATTTAACTGGGTATTCTGAGGTTACACATTTATAAAAATCACACAAAGAATGACAGGGAGAATATAAATGTTAATCTTCTTTCACTGCCTATAAATAGTATTCTCACCGGTTCATTCATACAATACACATGTCTATGGACGCACATAGAACTCATTTTTCAGCAAGGGTCTACATGTTATACAGTAACTTCAGTCCTAAGGGCATCCGATTTTCTGATGCAGTTACATATATAAAACTGACCGGTTTTGGTGCAAATCAGGCTGCCTCTGAGCCGTGTAAGACACATAAGAAGCAAAGACAGACAAAAGGCAGCTCCGTGGACACAGAGAGCGTCTTACCATAAACTGCACATTGTCAAATCCATTAGCCATCAGGTGGTTCTCGTACTGAGGTAGCCCAATGCTTTCCAACCATTGTCCCACTGTTTGGACAGGGCATCTGGGTCCTGTAAGAGGATGAAGAGGGAAGCGTTTAAGCAGGGAGTAGCCGTCCACGGGATAATAGCGGTAGTCCTGGGCTGAGAGGTGGCATTGCCACATCATGCTCCTGGGAAAGTTGCTATCAAAGGAGCCCGCCAGCTTGACAGATTAATGTTCTCAGCGAGAGAGCAAAGTCAGAAGTAAAACATAGTTTGCCAGGCAGGCTGTGGAGTATGACTTGATCCTAGCTCCACATTTCTTACATATTAATCTTTACTACCGACCAGTACGTCACACAGCCCCCAAAACCAGGCAGCAGAAGAAGGCATATCAAGCTGTCAGCTTAGGCTGGTCTGCGTTCTATGTGATTGTTGGAGTACTCCACAATGAGCAATGCACGGCCAGCAGCCAGAATTCTTTTTATCAAGTACTCCTACACTCATCAGTATGCAGCTCCATGCTCCTTGCTCCCCCTCGCTCGCTCCCCTTCATTACCCAGCCCAGGCTACACCTCGCATTTTCAATAATAGCCATCAGATAAGGCAGATTTTTTTTGTCTGCAAGCTGTAAGCCTGCTGCTGCTGCTTCCTCCTACACACCCATCCAAGCGTCAATCTTGAATGATGAGAGCAGTCAAAACAAATGCAGAAAATAGCAAGATTCAAAAGCAAACCAAAGTGCTTAAATCTGAATTGAATCTTCATACTGGTTATACGTTACAGAGCTATTTGTTGTGGAATTTTACGTTTCAAAAGACACCAGGAAATACAAAGCTTTAACTATAGCTTATAGAGGAGCTCCCGACAGGTTCCCTTTTTCCTTTTCTTTCCTTTCCTTCCCTTTCTTCTCTTTTTAAAAATGCAGCACAGATAAATGTTTCTGACCTAAAGCTTTACAGTGTTTGGAGAACAATTATGCTCTTTCTTTACTGTGCTGTAACAAAATGAACCTCTCTGAGGTATTTTTTTTTTTTCTTCTTCTTGAATTACTGCAAAATGCAGAAACTGCATTGCAATCTTGAAGTCAAGATAATTCATTTCTCGTTTGCGAGGCTTCTTACAAACAAAAATATTATTAGGCACAAGAAACCCTTTTCCTTTCTGATATTTATAACCCAATCTACCAGGGTTGGCATTCTGAATTAGCTATAAAGGTAACATTACTGGGTAAAATTTTTTAATAAAGAAGAAGAGCCCTAACCAAAAATAATTTAAGAATAACAGATGTAAATGTGTGAGCTCTACTGAATGGCAGACAGACTGAGGAATTTATTTAATAATTGAGAGAAACCAGAGATTAATAATAGAACCCATAGGAGTAGATCATGGAAAGAATAGATTCTTATGGAGTTCTCTTGTGGTGCAGTGGGTTATGGGGTTAAGGATTTGACATCATCCATGTAGCAGCTTGGGCTGCTGCTATGGCATGGGTTTGATTCCCTAGCCTGGGAACTTCTGCCTTCTGCGGGTGTAGCCAAAAAGAGAGAGAGAGAGAAAGAGAGAGAGAGAATAGACTCCTTAAGATTGAGGGAGCCTTAAGATTGAGGAAGAACTTGTAGAGAGGTTAACCTACAGCCCCCCTCAACACAGGAATCCCTTATCCCAGCGTTCCTGGGAGAAGATCATCCAATTTATGCTTGAATACTGCCTGTAACAGAGCTCTTACTACCTCTCAAGAAGCCTCCACTTATTAGTATCATATTTTACTTCCCAGCTGACTCCCACTCACTGGCTCCGGCTCTGCCTTTAGAGCCACACAGACTGCCTTTACCACATAAAGTGTTTTAAAAATTAAGCATAACACTTATCTCCCCAGAACAGTGCCTGGCACATACTAAGTGCTCAGTAAGTATTGAATAAATGAAACATCACTATCCTTCTCTCCTTAAACCTTATCTTTCTGTTTCTTCTTTTTAAGAACAGCTGTCAACCTCCCTAGCACACAGACATTAAACTGCAAGACCTCTTGTGCGCGCCCTTTCCCTGCGGACATCAGCTCCCAAGTTCTAGGCATCCCTCATCCCGGCGCTTCTTACATCCATTCCCTTGATTCAAATTCCTACTTCATGTCTAGGGCACTGACATCTTCTGTGATTTCGCTCTCCTCGCGCAGGTCCACCCGGTCTAATATCACTATGACCTCTGTATTGGCCTTCCTACCTCTGATTTTTATTTTTTTAATTTTTTTAATGATTTTTGTGTTTTCCATTATAGTTGATTAACAGTGTTCTGTCAATTTTCTATGGTACAGCAAAGTGACCCAGTCATACATACATATATATATATACATTCTCTGCAATCCTTATCAAATTACCCAGGTCATTTGTCACAGAACTAGAACAAACAATCCGAAAATTTATATGGAACCATAAAAGACCTGCCTCTGATTTTAAAAAACCTAGTTTACATGTGGCTGTCAGAGTAATCTCTTTAAGACAGTTTTGATTATAACTCCCTGTTTCAACACCCTTCCATGGTTTCTAGTTGGCTTCATAATAAACTCCCAATTGCTCTGATGGCATTTTGGGGTCTTCGTGATTACTACAAATCCCAGCTTTAGTCCCCTCTTCCTAGTGCTCCAGCCAGGTGGAGTTTCTGGCTCTAAAGGCAGCCTATAATGTACTTGGGTTGCTCCTATTCTGTCCCGACATTTTTGTCTCTTCTTCGGCTTTGGATCGGATGATATTTCCTTTATGGAACTCTTTCTAATTCCACCTCCACCCTCCGCCGCAAAAAAACATATCTCTCTTCCTTATCTGCTTTGAGTGGCATTTTTAGACTCTATTATAACAAATATTTCTAATATTATAGTTATTTGTATACAAGTCATTTCTTGAATATAGGCATATGTCTTGCTAATACTAAAAGTAGTAAGGATTCATTTTTGCACCTAGGAACCAAATAATGTAATTTTCACTTCAAAATCCAAACTACAGAACGTCCTTGTAGTTTCTGATTCAAAATTTTAGAAGTCTACCACAAGTCTCTGAATTCTTTACTTAAAAGAAGATAGCTAGTTTTTAAAATAGAACCAATCCGGTTCAAAATCTTTTAAGAAGGTCAAAAAGTCTGTAGCGGTTTTGGAATCAATCTTAAGCAATTTTTGTTGCTCAATATTACCTATATGAGAAATTGAAAGCAAGATGCTATTTGTCCTTGACCAACTCTGAAGCTGGTACAAGGCAGAGTTAAAGGTAAGCAGTAATTACAACCTCTCTTGGGGTCACATACACATTGTTCCTCCAAATAATTTTAAGCTGTGAGTAGGTGGATACGTTGCATAAAGACTGAACAAACATGACAATAATGTTTTGGTCTGATTGGCCAACTCCTCAAATCCCATCTTATCTCTTAAGATGCAAACCAGGGACAAAGTACCTAGAAGAGTGCTACACACATCCTATATCGCCTTTGTGAAATGAACACATGGCATTGACAATGGCTTTCACAGGATTTTCATTTCTTAATAGAAAGAGAGAGATGGGGGCGGTGGGGGGAGAAAGACTATTCCAAGGTCCAGACTGCTGAACAAAAACAGCTCAGAGAGAATACAGTTTAATAATCACTTTACAAATCTTTCTATAGACTGACTGAATTTTATTCTCAATCGTTCAGCCATTCAACTACTACTCAGGAATTCTTACAGGCTGGTGGGAGGTTTTTAATGCAGAAGGGAAGTGAGTTGGGAGAGATGGGGGTAGGGGAGGTAGTAAGAGAGAAGAAGGATGAAGAAAAAGACCTTGGGTCATGCTGCTCCTGGTTTTGTTAACATATCTTCTCATGAGCCAGACCTCTGAAAGAACACTGGTTCAGGTCCGAAGATCACTTTTTAATAGTGTTTATGTATATTTCTCTGTTTACTTGAAATACTTTCTTGGAGTCTTAAAATTCTTAAACATGACATCACACTATTGGGCAAGCATCTTTATTAAACTAGAACTTCTCTAAGTTCCCAAAGTGAGATTAGAGAAGGGAAAGAAACAATCCACAGTTATTCAGGGCTACCTACTACGTCCTAGACAGTGTAGTGTGGCTTATTAGCCCCAATTACAGATAAGGAAACTTAAGCTCAGTGTATGTGATGAAACTAGGAATTTTCTTTGGCATAGCCTTTTAAAAATATTTCTGGGGGTTCCACTTTCAGGATGGCCACATGAAGAGCTCCATGGACTCTATCCCTAGCCAAACAAACAGAAATGGAAAAAATCTGTATATAAAACAAAACAACCACTTAAAGTCTTTGGTAATTGTCCTTAGAACCTGCAGATGATGAAGACATATTGAAGAAAGTCTACTAAAACTTGGTAAGAGCAGAGTCTAGGGAACCTGAGCAATGATTTGCTCCCTCCCATCCTTCCTTCCCTAGCTCAGCTAAAAAGAATCTCCATGGCAGGTGGGTGTGCCCCAGAGGATGGGCTCCTTTCGCCTCAGCTCCCATGCAAGGAATATGGTATCCTAGCAAAAGGGGCAGGACAGCAGCATTTCTAATACCCTCCACAACCAAGTTGTAGAGGTTAAATTCCTGGTGAGGGTAGCTGAGAGGTCCTGGGCTCCCTTTGTCCATGCAGCCCCCATTTATAAAGTGGAGACTCTATCCTTCTTGTGGGAGGCCAAGAACAGTGAGGCCCTGATTGCCTTCATCCCAGCTTGCTTGTCTGGCTGAGGTTCTGCCCAGAGAGGCAGACTGAGATGAGAAATAGAGGCTCCCATCCCTGTTTAGAACAGTGGCTCAAAGATTCTGCCAAATGGTCCCTAAACAGATCTCTAAAGCACTTTCCCAAGGAACTGATTTTATTTGAAAGAGAGTATGAGGAAATTTAAGCCTAGGGTGCTTATTAAAAGCAATGGAGATTTTGGAGGTAAGCAATTAAAAGGAGGCATTAGGACAACAGCTAAATGGTAGCAGCTAATTTTAGAGAACCAGAGAAAGAGTTAAGAAATGTCCTCTTGGGGTCAGAACAAACTTGAAGACTGGCCTCCAAAACTACTCCTGTCCAGATATAATTGGACAAGACTCTGGAGCAATTTGTAAATAAGGATCTGTCAAAAACAAGAGAGCAACCATCTGGCAATTACAAAAAACCAGTATCTGAGTATGATACCAAATGAGGCAGGCAGCTTAACAGAAAGATTAGGGAAGGAGACAAAGGGGACTTTGCTATAACCATGTGATGCTTGGATGACTATGCACATGTGTAAGGCTGTAGCCTGGAATGGATAAATACCATATGGCATATTCATAAATTGGAATATTACTTGGCAATAAACAGAAGTAAAAATGCTGATAGATGCCACAACATGAATGAACCTTGAAAACATGCTAAATGAAAGAAGCCAGTGGCAAAATACCATATATTTTATGATTCCATTTATATGAAATATCCGTAATAGACAAATCAATATAGACAGGGTAGGTTAGTGGTTGCCCAAGGATAGGGAGGGTAAATTGGGAATAAAAGGGGGAGTGACTGTTAATGGGTATGAGGTTTCTTGTGATAAAAATGTTTTAAAATTGACTGTGGCAATAATTGCACAACTCTGTGAATATACTACAAACCACTGAATTGTGCTTTGGGTGAATGGAATAATATGTAAATTATATCTGAATAAATATATAGTTATTGAATAATAATCAAATAAAAAATAAAAATATTAAATTTTCTATAAATGTATAAGACAAAACACATATAATTGCATATGAGAATGCATTACTGTTTTACATATTAGTATTTTTAATGCTCTCTGTATTTTTTCCATTTTTCTTAGTTACTCCTTCCCCTAGTTCCTCCATATCACCATCCTCCCATCAAAGTAATTCATGTTAAAAAACTAGTATGTATCGTCACATATATTTATCTACTGCCAAATCGCTCATACATACACACACAGAGCATGTGCAAATATATATGCATATACAAATATATATAAAGTATATGTAGGGAGTATTTTTGGACATTGTTTTCTTTTTTTCTTTCACTTTTTAGGGCCACACTCGCAGCATATAGAAGATACCAGGCTAGGAATCAAATTGGATTTGATTTGATTGCTGGCCTACACCACAGCCACAGCAACGGGGGATGTGAGCCATGTCTGTGACCTACACCACATCTCATGACAATGCCAGATCCTTAACCACTGAGTGAGGCCAGGGATGGAACCTGCATCCTTATGGACACTAGTTGGGTTTGTAACTCACTGAGCCAGAACAGGGACTCCCTGGACATTGTTTTCTAAAAAATAGAATCATATTACACATTTCTAAACCCTACTTTACTCATTCAACAAAGCTTTATGAAAATTCTACCAAGTAAATGTAAGCTCTAATTTGTTCTTTTTTAAATAGCTGCATAATAATCCACAATGTGGATACATGGTACTTTGTTCCGTTCTTTGCCTAATATCTCTAGGCTCAACCCTTCATTTTCTTTTTTCTTTTCTTTTCTTTTCTAAGTTTGTATTCTGAGATAACTGTATATTCATATGCAGTTACAAGACAAAAAAGAAAGAGAGATTCTGTACAGAGTCACCCAGTTTTCCCCAGTGGTAACGTCTGGGTAAACTGTAGCATGATATCACAAGCAGATAGTCAACATTGACAAAATCCATTGATCTTGGTCATATTTCACTGGTTTTACATACACTTATGTGTGTGTATGTGTGTATGTTTGGTTCTATGCAGTTTTATCATATGTGTAAATTGTGTGACCATCACTATAGTCAAGATAAAGACAGTACCACTCTAAGGATCTCTCCTGCTGTCCTTTCATGGTCATGGCCATCTCTTCCTGTCCTACTCTTTAACCTCTGCCAACTACTAATCTATTCTCCATCATTTGTCATTTCAAGAATATTACGAATGGAATCATACAGAATGTAACCTTTGGGACTGGCTTTTTTTTCATTTGGCAGGATTCCCTTAAAATCCACACAAATTTTTCTGTGTGTCAATAGGCCACCCCTTTGTATCACTGAGTATTCTGCAGTATGGATGTACCATAACTTGCTTTTTGATTTAGCCATTGAAGAACATTTGGGTTGGTGACATTTTTTGGCTATTATGAATAAAGCTATTATCAACATTTGCATAGGTTTTTTGGTGTGTGAACATAAGTTTTCATTTCTCTGGGATAAATGATCTACAGCTAGCATCACATTTAACTGTGAAAGACTGAATGCTTTCCTGCTAAATTCAGGAAACAAGGCAAGGATGTCCACTCTCACCACTTTTATCTAAAACTGCATTGGAGGTTCTAATCAGCACAATAAATTATGGAAAAGGGATAAAGTGCATAAGATTGGGAAGAAAGAAGTAAAGCTGTTTATGTTCACATATGACATGATTATCTATATATACAATCCCATAAGCTTCACATAAAAGCTACAGAATAAGTGAGCTGAGCAAGGTTGCAGGATATACAATCCATACCCCAAAGTCATTTGCATTTGTATACACTAACAATAAACAATCCAAATGTGAAGTAAAAAATCACCATTTATTTTAGCATCAAAAACATGAAATCTTAAGGAATAAATATGTCAAAAGATGTACCAGACTTGTACACATAAAATCACAAAGCATTGCTGAAAGAAATCATATAGGACCTAAATAAATGGAAAGTATACTGTATTCATGAATTGGAGGGCTCACCACTGTTAACGTGTTAGTTCTTCCCAAATTAGTCTGTAGATTCAATGTAATCCCAATAAGAATCCAGAAGGAGTTTGGTTTTTGGGTTTGTCTGTGCGTGTGTGTGTGTGGAAATTGTCAAGCTTCTCCTAAAATTCATATGGAAATGCAAAGGACCAAGAATAACCAAAGTAACTTTGAAAAAGAAAACTAAAGTTGGAGAAAGTCACTTCCTGACTCTTAAGACTTAATATAAAGCTATGGTCTTCAAGACAGTGAAGTACTGGTTTAATATAGACATACAGATCAATGGAAGAGAACAGAGGGTTTAGAAATAGACTGACATCATACAGAAGATCACTTTATCTTTTTTTTTTTTTTGGCCACTCCCCCTGGCATGTGGAAGTTCTCCAGCCAGGGACTGAACCTGAGCCTCAGCAGTGACAATGCTAGATCCTGAACCACTAGGCCGGGGAACTCCAGAAGATCCATTTATTTTTGACAAAGGTGGAAAGGTAATTCTGTAGATAAAGGAGAGACTTTTCAATGAACAATGCTAGAACAATTAGAGATCTGCATGCAAATAATAATAATAGATTTCAATCCATATCTCACACTGTATATAAAAATCAGCTCAAAATCATAGGCCTAAATGGAAAATCTAAAAAAAAGTTTAGGAAACTAATTTAGGGAAAATCATGACCTTGGGGGTAGGCAACAAAAGTACAATTCTAAAAGAAAAAACGATCATTAGAATTCACCAAAAATTTAAAATTCTGCTCTTCGAAAGATACTCTTCCAAGAAGGACAAGGAAAACTGCTGACAAGAAGAAAACATTTGCAAATCACATGTAGTAACGGACTTGTATTTAGAATATATAAATAACTCTCAAAACTCAGTCATAAGGAAATAAACTAATTTTTTTTAAATGGGTAAAAGATTTGAAAAGATTTCACCAGAGGAGACATATGGATGGCAAATAGGCATGTGAAGAGATATTCAACATCATTAGACATTAGGAAAGCGCAATGGAAAGCCATTATGTGAAACTACTCACTAGAATGTCTAAAATTTAAGAAGGCTGATCACACCAGGTACTGAAGTGATGTGAATTAACTGCAAATCTCAGACACTGCTTTTGGGAATGTGTAATGGTATAACCACAAAGGGAAATAGTCTGATAGCTTCTTAAAGAGCCAAATACATATCTGCTACATGGCCTAGCCATTTGGGGTATTTACCCAAGAGAAATGAAAGCATATGCCATACAGAGATTTGTACATGAATGTGTATAGCAGCTTTATTTGTAATAGACAAACAACTGGAAACAGCCCAAAAGTCCACTGACAGGTGGATAAACAAACTGTAGTATATTCACACAATGGAATATTACTTAGCAATAAAAAGGAATGAACAGTTGATGCACCTACCACATGGGTGAATGTCAAAATAATTTTGCAGAGTTAAAGAAACTAGACCCTCCAAAAAAGCATACATTCTGTATGATGGCATTTACATAAAATTCTAGAGAATGCCAACTTACATATAGCTACAAAAAATAGATTGGTGTCTATCTGGGGGGGTTGGAGGAAGGGAAGTGATAGGGATCATAAAGGAATATGAGAAAACTTTTAGAGGTGGTAGATGTTTATTTTCTTGGTGGTGATGGTTTCACAGGTATATTTAATAGTAAGACATCAAACTGTTCACTTTAAATTTGTGCAGTTTATTATAGGTCGATTATACTTCAAGAAACCTAGTTTAAAAAGTTGTTCAAAAGTACAAAAAGGAAATAAAGAAGGACAGAGGATGGAAGTGACTCATTTTAGACAAAACTCTCAGGGAATGTCTCTCTGAAAAGGTGAAATCTGAACAGATTGGAATGTAGTGAAGGAACAAACTGCCCTGGTAATAAGGTAAAGAGAATTTGAGGCAGTGGGAACAGTAAATTCATGACCAATATCCTGCCTATGTTCTAACGGCATGATGATGCTAGCTCACTTTTGACCTGTTCATAACCATTCTCACCGTATATTGTGTAGCTACTGAAAGGCTAATACATTGAGATGCATGTGTGCTTACTCCAGTCTGAAACGGTTATAACACTATTACGTTAAAGCCATGATATCAGTTTAGGTCTCTAAAATTATGTTTTCTTTTAAAAGTAGCAGGCAACTCATATTCTAATTAAGTTCATATAAATTCTTGATTAGCTTCTAGTTAATCAGGGAGGGAGGAATACATCTTTATATACTTTACTCATTCCTTCAGAATTGACTGATTTCTTCAATAAACACTTATAACGTCCCTTTGGTTCCCAACACTTTGCTAGGCGTTGGGGATGTAGCTTTGAACATCCCCGCATGTATGTAGTTTATAGGCTGGTGGAGAAAACTGGTTTACCACTTAGAAACTGCCAGTTGAGATTAGAGGAATTAAAACTTAGAGACATGACTTCTCACAGTGACATACAGAGAGGAGAAATGAAGTAGAGCAAACCAGCGAAGTGACTCCAGGTTCCACAAGCAGAAGAGAAACACTACCTCTTTCAAGGTGTCTGTAGAGTGAAACTGATGAAACAGTTAAGGTGGGTAAAATGATTTAGCAGAGGTGGCAGTTGTCAAATTTGTTAAAGAGGAAAATGACATTTAGGAAGGGAGAGAGGAGAGCTCCTGGACAAGAGTTAAAAAAAGACACTGGCTAATCCCTCAAAATGTAATAAATAGCTGTTTATCACAGCACCAAGGTAACTGGCATAAAGCAAATACTTTTCAAAGAACGCGGGTGTTTCCAGTGATCAAAACTGTGTGTGTGTGTGTGTGTGTGTGTGTGTAGGAAGGGAGCTACTATTTATTAATAACCTACCTATATGTCAGCACTTTTAAATATTACCTCATTATGTAAAATAGCAAACATGAATATACTATGGTCAGGTTCTAAATGGTCTACGTGCATTACCTCATATTATTTTCATGACAACCTGCGAAGTACTATTGTTATCCTAACCTTTTATAGGGGAGAAAAAATAAAATACAGAAAGGTCATATGGTATTTAAAGTTGAACAGTTAGACTAGAACCCCGGGAGCCTGGCTCTAGAGCCTCAGCTTTTAGCCACTGCTCTCTCCTGTTTCTCTGTTCCAGGTGCAGTGGGTATGAACCACACCCTTTTGCAGGAGGGAGAATGTTCACCCGGACATATACCAGCAGGTTTGTTTTAAAAGGGTTTCCCAGTATTGCTTTCAACTCTCCCTCCCATCCTTCATCTTGCATGTATGGTTCTTGATTTCTAAAGTATAAAGCAATGAGAAAAAATAGGAAGGAATGATAGGACATGGGAGAAGGGTAAATCCTATCACTTGGATGCTTTTGTTTCACGCTAACAAAGGGCTTTTCTGTGCTTCCGAGAGCCTGCACCTTCAGTATTGTTTCCACACGGGTGCTCAGTCTCTCCGGACTGCGAGGCGTGGCTGCCTGTGTTGTGTGTCTAGGAAGAGGCTGCCTCAGTGAAGGGCAGTAGAGCATGACAGTTAGGGGGCCAGACTCTGGGGCTGGGCTGCCTGGGCTTGAATCTTGGCTCTTCCTCTATTATGTAAATATTTGCTTTTTCTATTCCTGAGATGGAGCATCTAGTAATAGAAAGTATATTTTTTTAGTGGACAAGTTTCTGGGACTTATTTCTTCTTCTGGCCCTACCTATTTTATGGTTTTGTTTGAAGCTAAAATGAAATAACATACGTGAAAAATCACTGTGAACTATAAAGAGCCAGTCAGATGCTAGGGATATACAATTATCCTTACTGTCAGTAGAACATGCACTTGTGTTGTTCATTCAGTCCCTCAATCAAAGGCACTGGTCCTGAGCCATCAGTGATTTTCCTTGCCCAGTTCTCTTTGTTTCAAACAGACAAAAATGCAAGGGGTGAACAGTTTGGACAAATAACAGAGGAAAGCTCTTTGTACTGTGAAGTGATCAGAATCCCAAATCCCATGATGTCACTAGGGGCTTTGTCTTATCTAATATGCACCAAGAGCCATGTCTTCAGCACGAAGCAGCCTGCTCTTCACATCCATTTAAAGTGAAAAGAGAATAAAAAGGTGGGGAAAGGGATGACAAGAAAGGATAATTCTTGTTCCTTGCTTCATAATTAATAAGAGGGGCTATTAAGTTATGTATTCCAACATATTTCAAATAAAACCTGTTCATTTTTAAAGAGAATGATCAAAGAGCCCACCTAACTTCTTCAGATGGCTATGCCCATATCTGGGAGAGAAATGTGCGCATTCAACTAATAACTATAGCGCTGGCTTCTATATGAGCCTGCTTCTCTGTCTTTTATATCTTGTAATACAGGTGTAGGAGCTAGGAGGGAACGGGGCTCATTTCTGTAGAATCATGTAAGAAAGATCCTGACTAATGATTCTATTTGTAGCTAAAAAGTATCAATGTCTCATTTTTCCAACCCTAAATATCCTCTGAGCTGAGAATTACAACCTATATTATCTATTTTCCTAATGGAGAAAAGTTGACAATGAAAATTAGCAGGCAGAGAGATGATGCAATAGGAAAAAATGTTCTTCCACTGATAAAAGGATAGCCGTTCTGAAATGCAAAAATAGAAATGCAAAGCAGAGGTAGCAGACAACGGAAGAAAGAAAAGGATTAGTTCCTTCAGGAATTGTGGAATGTTGTGGGTCAACAGAGTTCTGGATACTAAAGCCAAGATTCAAACAGGAAAATGCTCCAAGATCATGCTTTGGAGTTTAAATGCTAAAGGAAGTCAGGAGCTCAGATTCAATTTTCCCTAAGGCCTTGAATTTTTTTTGAACTAAAAACTTCATGGAGCACTTAAGAAATACCAGCCTTTACAAAACAGATCTGACAACTTCTGCGCTGGGGTATGGTCTAAAATAGGAAATGAAATTTAAGCCTAAAATGCTAAAATCTTCTGGCAGACAACAACAAAAATATATATAGGCCATACCTGATTGGAAAAAAATCATAATTTCGTTGATTTCACTCTAATTTTCCCTTATTTTAAGGCTTCTGGCAAATATTTGAACCTTCTCTGAAGCCGCATACAGCATTAAGTCACTGAGGCCTCCTATGTGCCAATCATTGTGTTGGGACCATGGAGGAAAGGGAAATTGTTCTGTCCTCAAAAATCTCATGGTCTAGGGGAGAAAAACTTACCATGCAGGATGATGAATGTTATAATGGAAATGTGGACAAGAGAGTGAAAATGAAAGAGGAAGGCAAGGATCCTTAAATTGGCTTGGGGAGAGAGTTTACGGAAAAGTCCATCTGAACTGTGATTTGAAGATTTAGTAGGAATTTGAGAGGCAGTTAAAAGGAGGGTGATTATGGTGGCTCCTTTGTGTGTCAACGTGGCTGAGCTGAGAGATACCCAGAGAGCTGGTAAAGTGACGAGTTTCAGGTGTGTCTATGAGGGGATTTCCTGAGGAAATGAGCATTTGAATCTCTAAATGGAATAAAAATCACCCTCACCAAGTGTGTGGGAATCATCCAATCTTCTAGGGTCTTCTAGGACGAACAAATTGGAGGAAGGGTGGCTTTACTTGCTGCTTGAGCTGGAACCCTCAGCTCCTCCTGCGCTCACCCTCCAACACTGGCACTCCTGATTCTTGGGCCTTTGGAATCACACTGAATTACACTATAGGCCTTCCTGGTGTCCAGTCTGCACACAGTGGATTACGGAACTCAGTCTCCACAATCCTGTGTGACAATTCCTATAGTAAGTCTTCTTTTATGCATATCTATCTCTATATCTTATTGGTTCTATTCCTCTGGAGAACGCTGACTAATATAATTGTATTCCAGGCAGAGAGATTAGTATGAGGGAAAGATATGTTTGAGTAAAAAAATGATCCATGATTACTTTAGTTCACAGGTTATGTGTACACGTCTGAGGAGGGCAATGACACAGGAGACAGGGCAAGACAGGTGGGTAGGAGACAGATCATTAAGGAACTTGTACGCCAAGAAGAAGAGCGACAGTTTTCTTTTCTCAAGAACAGAGAGGTTGGAGTTCCCGTCGTGGCGCAGTGGTTAACGAATCCGACTAGGAAACATGAGGTTGTGGGTTTGATTCCTGGCCTCGCTCAGTGGGTTAAGGATCCGGCGTTGCCGTGAGCTGTGGTGTAGGTTGCAGACGTGGCTCGGATCCCGAGTTGCTGTGGCTCTGGCGTCTACAGCTCCGATTCGACCCCTAGCCTGGGAACCTCCATATGCCGCGGGAGCGGCCCAAAGAAATAGCAAAAAGACAAAAAAAAAAAAAAAAAAAAAAAGAACAGAGAGGTTATTTGCCATTTGCAACAACACGGATGGGCGTGGAGGGCATGATGCTAAATGAAATAAGGCATACAGAGAAAGACAAATACTGTATGATATCATTCATATGAGGAATCTAAAAAATACAACACACTACTGAATATAAAAAAAGTAAACAGACTTACAGATATAGAGAACAAACAAGTGGTTACCAGGGGGTGGGGGTACGGGGAAGGTTAATATATCAAGGGTTATAGTCAATAATTGATAGTTATAAATTGAGTATTACCTTTGAAAACTGTGAATCTATATTGTACACCTCTTATGCAATATTGAACATCAAATGTACTTCAATAAAAAAAGAGAATAAAACAAGAAAAACAGAACAGAGAGATATGACCAATTTTTTTGTTATACAAACATCATTTGGGAGGATGTGGGAGAGAGAATAATGCAGGGAAGAAACCGGAAGAAAGAAGATACAGGAGGAGTTCCCACTGTGGCTCAGCCGTTAACAAATCTGACTAGCATCCATCAGGATGCAAGTTCGATCCCTGGCCTTGCTCAGTGGGTTGAGGATCCAGTGTTGCCTTGAGCTGTGGTATAGGTTGCAGATGCAACTCGGACCCTGTGTTGGTGTGGCTGTGGTGTAAGCCAGCAGCTACAGCTCTGATTCAACCCCTAGCCTGGGAACCTCCATATGCTGCGGGTGTGGCCCTAAAAAGCAAAAAAAAAAAAAAAAAAAAAAAAAAAAGATACAGGAAATATATATGGTACTTCCTCTTAGAGAACAAATAGACAAAATAACCCCAAGTAAATATTGGGAACAGTCTCTAAGCAGAGAAGATTCCAAATATCCTCTGTATCTTAGAACCTTTCAAAGTGAGTCCTGGCTCAAGGGCTGTCTGAATTTCCTGTGAAAGGCACCCAGCCCGCCATACCTCAGAAGTTACACATGGGGTTGATACTTCCCACAGAGATGATTTTGTCTCATTGGTTCAAACTTAATGTGATAGTCATAGCAAATGAACACTATTTTTTTTCTGTTTTCTTTTTATGGATGCACCTGTGGCATATGTAAGTTCCCAGGCCAGGGGCTGAATCTGAGCTGCAGCTGCAGCCTATACCATAGCCACATATCTGAACTATATCTGTAACCGATATCACAGCTTGCAGCAACACAGATCTGTAACCCCCAGAACGAAACCAGGGGTTGAACATGCATTCGCACAGGGACAAAGGTGGGTCCTCAACCTGCTGAACCGCAATGAGAGCTCCCTAAATGAACATTCTTTAGTGCCAGAAAGACAATACCAAAATTTCAAGTGTTCTGTGTATGCATTACAAAATGCTAAAATGGAAATTAATGTAGGATTTATAAAAAGATGAATGCTGTGAAGATTAAAAGAATTAATAAATAGAGAAGCTACTTAGAATAGTACTTGGCATATAGCATGTACTGAACAAATATCAGTGAAAACAATAAAAATATTTGTTACTAATAAATATTAGCTATAATGATAAATATTTACCTATAACAAACATAATACATATAACAATATTATTAATAATTAACTCCTGAGCCATAAACAAATTAAAAAAAGATCAACTTGGTGAGTCAAGTACTGTCTAAAATCCATGAAATCCATATTTTTGAAAGAATTCACTAAGAAACACTGGGTCAGAGTGCACTGTGATTAAGAATGAACAAAGATGAGACACAATTCATTTAATCATCTTAGCCTAACAGTTTTAATTGTTCTGAAATCTCACGGGCAGGGTAATACCTTCTGAGATAGAGACTTGTTTACTTGCTTGATAAAGTCAACTGGTAAACCTCTGCTTTCTATAAAACAGAAACACTCTGCCCTCATATATTTTTAAGCTCAAGTTTCTCAAGGTTAATGCTTATATCTATTTTCTACTAAAATCCTAAAGATTCAGGGTTAGAGACTTGGTTTTGCTTCATTTTCCCAGCAACCATTAAATGCTTCTTTAGGTAAAATGGGATGTGTTTTGAGAAAACTTGTACCTCAAGATTGTGTGTATTCCTTCACACCTAAGGCAATCTCAGCAACTGCATATACAAAAATTTCAACTGACTTCATATGGAGGCATTGGCTAAAAATTATAATATAAACCCTAAATTTAGAAAAAGGAATAAAAATGTTAAATTAATGGATCAAAACCTCTTTATTCTATAATATAAACATGTAGTTAGGTAATTTAAAATAAGTTCAGATTCATAATGAGTCAAAATTTTGGAGGTAGCAGGAGAGCTTTTTGTTTTGTTTTGTATACAACCCAGAACCAAACCTGGGACTCTGTCATGGACAGTTGTATTTACCAGGCAGCATGCATCCCTTTATTCGGACAATGACCCTTGTCTTCCTTGGGTCCCTTACTCCATACACACTTTCACTTCCTGTGCTTTGGAAAGAGTTCCTTGCATGCCATCTTCAGGGATGAACATATACCCCTCATCTGCTGTGGTGAGTGGCTTATCAATTGCTCCCACTGATTTTTTTGTTGCCTGGTATTAATGGCTTTAAGCAATTGTCCTTCTCCTTGAGTAACTTGCTTCCAACAAAGAGGACCCGTCAACGTGGTGAGGATTTCACTTCCACGATTAGATTACAAAATTACGACTTCTCCCTTACTGGGAGACCCTCTCCCTTGCTGGCTTTGATGAAGTAAGTTGCTATGTTGAGGCCCATGGCAAGGAAAACTGCTAGCCAACGGTCAAACAGCCCAAATGGAACTGGATCCTGCAAATAATCATGTAGGTGATCCTGGAAGTGGATTTTCCTCAACTGAAACTTCAGCTGAGCCCCTAGCCCTAGCCAACATATAGACCGAAGCTTTGTGAGAAACTCTAAAGAATCCAGTTAAACCATGTCTAGATTCCTGACCACAGAAACTATGAGTTGTTTTTTTTTTTTAAGTATGTTAAGTTGCTAAATTTTGTAGTAGTTTGTTAGGCAGCAATATATAGCTACTACACCTGGCTACTTACACTCCCCTGGCCAGGGTATTTCACCCAAGGTTGAGCACATAACCAAATTCACAACAATAAAAGTTAAACTCAAAACAAGAGGATTTATGCTATACACACAGCGCATAAAATTGAGAAGACACTAGCTTAGTGGTATTGGCATTCTTGCCATTCACACCACTTTGGAACCTGGAAAAGAAGCCGACATGGAGAACAGAGATGAGGAATGGAAAGATGATGGGTCCTGATAAACTCTTTGGAGATCTCAGGATCAAGCTGCACCCGAAATGTTAGTTTCCCTTGGATTTTGTGGACATATCTCTTATTTATTTTTCGAGTGGAAGTATCTGTTTTATATTTTGGAAATATACCTTTTTGCTTAAGCCAGTTTGAGTTTTAAGATCCAAGAGAGAGCATAAAACATCAATGTTATTCCTTTCCTTGGTTTTGGCCTTGTAAACAATATTTTAGTCTCTGTATAAAATAGTGATTAATTGTTGATAGAAATAAGAACATTGGTGGCCAATAAAGGAAGTTTTTCTCTAGCATCTCTTGATTCTAAAGTAAATTTAAAAACAAACAACACCAAAAAAACAAAGATCAACTTGGTAGCATTTATGTAGCTGATATTAGAAAGAACAACACTGACACTGCTATGTGTCACTGCTTTGCTATAGTCACTATGTATTTTGGTTTAAAAAATAATATACAGGTACGTTTTCCAACACGACTTTCTACTGTGTCCACAGAACACTTTACGCCATGTTCCATTATTCTGGAAGTCAAATAACATCTTTAAGGTTCATGGATGTTTAGTAAACACTGCACAGATTCTACTACAGTTTTACTATTATGTGAAAATATCCTCCTGTTTTTATGATCACAGCTTGAAAATTTACATGCATGTATCTATGTTGTCAAACTCAATATACGTATTTTCCTATATATCTTTTTAATTTTATGGCCAAACCTGCAGTATATGGACGTTCCTGGGCCAGGGGTTGACTATGAGCCACAGCTGCAACCTACACCACAGCTGCAGCGATGCCAGATCCTTTAACCCACTGCACTGGGTCAGGAATGAAACCTGTATCTCTGCAGTGACCCAAGCCACTGTGGTAGGATTCTTACCCCACTACACCATGGTGGGAGCTCCCTCAATATGTGTATTTTGTTTCTTTCATGGATAGACTAGAGTACTTTATCTTGAGCTTCTATTTTTTTTTCTCTATTGGATGTGACAAAGGTAGACTTCTGCTGTGGATTATATCAAACATAGTCTAATTGAAAGTAACTGTGTATTCACAGTTCACCTAATAGGTCATGGATAAGAACCTTAGGACCATCTGTGTAATAGTATAAAAATAACAACAATAGCATTTTTGTTGTTTTAGATGTGCTTTGAGTAAAATAGCAGGAACAAAAATTTATGACATCCTGTTAAGGCCAATTGCTAGTTCGATTATACATCCCAAACTAGGTATCTCTTCAACTCATTTCCAATTTCCTGAACTATCAATGACTACCCTCATATCAGGATAATAAAAATCATGCTTTAGCATGACAAAGAATACCAAATATAAAAACAATGTAGGAGAACAGGTTAGGAATAATATACCAAACCTCAGTTGAGTGTTCATTTTATGAACCACAGTGATCCTCTAAATCAAACACACATTATGAATTAACTAAATGTGATGATAAAAAATGAGTTTAGTGAGAATATATGCTTAATCTCAGTAGCATTATCTATTTTAACTTGTTACATATTCTAGAATAAAACTGTGCATTATTCTCTTTCTTCTTTTCCTTGATTTTAATAGAATTTTGTAAATAGAAGGTGGCTTAGGGCCATGTTATAGCTTACTTGACATATGAGCTCTGGCAACTTTTCCCCAGTTTAAGAAGTAAAGAGCAAACTCCTATGCGGCCATGGGCTAAACCTCTCTATGGGCCCTTTTCCTCATCTATAATATTAGTAAACTGTATATAATGAGTATTTGCCTTTTAGAGCTTTTGAGAGTTTAAATGAGATGATACTTAAAACAATGCTTAGCATATAATAAATTCTCAATAAATGTTAACTGCTGTTATTGCTGTTACCACTATGACTGTTGTCATTATTAGCATCATCATGATGTGGCTTTCAAGGCTTTGCTTTCCATTATTGGGCTTATTCTTACCCAACATCATTTATGTTCTCTTACCTCCCTGTTGAGGGGATGCCCTCTCACATTCATAACTGGTTTCCTTCCTTCTGACCTCTGTTTTTGCTCATTCTATCTTTTCCACATGGCTACCTCATTCTCATTTTCAACTTCCTCATGGCTTTATGTTTTTAGTCCTTCAAAGCTCTTCCATGCTCTCCATAAGATCCTCTCGGGTACTCTCAGTAGGAAAAATTGCTTCCCTACAAACTCCTATAGCACATTATTTGTGTCTCTTATATGGCAGTTTTCATTTTTGATGCTGTGTAATACTTATGTATGTGTCATATTTCACCAGACTTTAAAAACCTAAATGATGGAAGCCATGTCTTAATCATCTCTTTGTCACTATAGTACCTAGCAGAGTTTTTCTCTCATTTGGATCATAAAAGAATGACTGGAAGACTAAAGTTAGAGAGATCTGAATCTCTTCTGCCACTTATAAGCAGTGTGATCTTACTCAAATGACTTAGCCATCCTGAGCCTTAGGTTCCTTTTCTCCAAGATGAGGGTTAAAAATTATCCTTATGTCACTGAATTGTTCTATGGCTAAATGGAAATAATTCACATAAAGTGCTTGGTATAGGAGTTGGTACATACTTTTAAATACACATGCATTTTATCAATTGGACAACTGAAGAGTGCTCCGCAGATATAAAGTACAGGGATTGTATTTATAATAAAAATCACCAAATACAAGAGAAGGAATAACAGAGTGTCCAACCTGTGGTAGTGACCTGATACCTCTGGTCCAATAATGACATCAGAATGGGAGGAGTGACAAACAATGCATCTGTAGCATCATTAAGACTGAGGGTTTGAAAGAATGGGGTTATTGACTGATTCTCCACAAGGGCCCTAGATTATTATGCCATTTAAAAATGTATACCAAAAACAGAGCTCAAAAATAATATATAGAAGGCCCTTTGGTGTATGTTAAACCTCAAAGAAATGTAGTGAACTGAAACATTGACATTTTATCACAAAGATGGGATAGCGTAGTAGTGTAAAGAGTATTGATAGTCTGAACTGCTTTATACATTTTAAAATAGATCTGGGTCTGTTGGGAGCCAAAGAGAATGTTATAATAATATAAGAGCATAATGAAAACAGTAATTTTATAATTAAAAATGTTAAAATGATTTAAAAATTTCCTCCTATGATTTCCCCACTGCCTTGAAATATTTTGATGGGGGGTGGTTTCAATAAATCAATAGATATATAGATTATCTAGTGAGAATCCATTTGTTTCTCTAGGCCGTTAAGCTGTTGGCAGAACATTAATTCAATTATTTATAACTTATACTGATTAACACATCTGTATTATCTGGAAGACAAATTTGGTCCTATTCAATACATTATTAAAGTTATATCATCTGCTCCTAAAAACCAGAGTTGAGCACATAATTCTTTCTTTAGCATTTTACAAATATAAATGGGCTCATCTCCAATAACAAAAGATTAACCACTGCACAAGGCATGTTAGAAAGGAGTGCTCATAATATCACATTTTAAATAATTGGAAATGTATTTAAATATATTTTACCCAAACTAAAGTGTGACATAAACCATCTGTGTATAAAATTGCATCTGCTTAAATTCTATGGCGACAGATTATAGTGGCTATTATGTAAAAAATTACCAAATTATTCTAATAGTTCTATTCTTAAAGTAATTAAATGCTTTCTGGTTTTAGTATTCAATGTAATAAGTAGAATTTGGGTGCAATGTTTTGAAAAGTTTTTATATGCTATTTTACATAATAACTGCAACCTACTCCCCCTCTCCTCCAATATTGAAAGCTAGACATTTTGGAACTAACCCTTACTCTTTCCTCTCTCTCTCTCTCTCTTTTTTAAATAAGAGAAAAATTTTATTTCAAACATGTTCAATGGTTATGTGTGCTATATAGCAAAACCTAGTTGTAACAGCAGTTACATTTCAAATCTGAATTAAGGCATAAATGTGAAACTGTTTAGCAATGATCAATTTCTGCGAAAATGTGGATTAAATCCATCAATATGCCAATCCTGACATTTATTATAGACCTATTAATTACTTTAATAATAGAGGCTAATTTTCATCAGGAGAAAATGAAAATAACTTTACAGCTTCTAATAACATTATGAATTGCATTCCCCAGTATTACTTTGAAATTATATCCACAGGTTGCTAAGAGAAATTCTGCCTTTATCCAAATGTATTATGTAACTGATCATCTTCAGTCATCATCTACTGTTGGCTTGATGGTTACTCCTCTTCTTATCTGACCCCAACCAATTAAACGCCAGTATTTCTCAGCTCTTTGGCTTAGGGCTATTTTTTCTCCCACTTCTGTGCACACAGGATTAGTGAGAACTATTTTGCCCAAATCAGCCTTGACGGCACTAACACTTCCACCTGTTGAAAGGGATCTTATGTTCACCATAAGCACTTCATTCTTAGACAGCTTCTGCACCTTTGCTGCTTTTCTGTCTCCTTCTAAGTAGGAAATAGGAAATTTCCAATTCTGTGAAGATCTCTGGTAAAGCTCCAACGGCACCAAGCACCTGTCCCACATTCTGTTAGCCCGGCACAAAGTGGGGTCAATTTTTGTTCCAACTCCAATAAGAGCCCCTGGAGCAGCATACTGAAGATCATTGTGTTCCACAAAAAGTGATACAATTTTGGAAAAGATTGGTTTACACATGAGTTTTCCTTCACAATCTTTGGAAACGATACCAGGTCTGACTTCTATCTCCTGGCCCACCTTTAATCCTCCTTTTAAAATACTACCACCGGCCATACCACCTTTAAGATAGATCATCAACCTCACAGCCAGGTTTGTTGACATTGAAGGACCTAATAACAATAAGCCGAGGTTCTGAAGTAAAGTCTCTTAGAGATACTGGAATTTTCTTTACAATATACTCACAGACAACTTCAATATTATATTTCAGCTGAGCAGAAATTGGAATAATAGGCGCTCCTTCCGTGACTGTACCTTGTACAAATGCAAGAATCTGTTCATACTGTTCTTTAGCCTGACTTTCTTTTACCAAATCAATTTTATTTTGTAGAATCAATATATGTTTCAGTTTCATAATTTCTATGGCAGCCAAGTATTCAGAAGTCTGAGGTTGAGGACAGGATTCATTACCAGCTATTAACAGAAGAGCTGCATCCACCACTGCTGCACCATTCAGCATAGTAGCCATCAAAATATCATGATCAGGACAGTCAACAAAGGAAACATGTCTAACTAGTTTGAAGTTCCCTGTAATGTCTGTAGGAAACTCATCAGGTGTACTACTTCCACAAGATCTATAGCATTCTGGCCGAGGACAACTTGCATCATCAAGTTTGTCAATCTTGGCATTAGCATATCCAAGCTTGATTGTAATATTTCTTTCTAGTTCATTTTTGAATCTAACAGTGTGAACTCCAGATATAGCTTTTACAACAGTAGATTTCCCATGGGCAACATGACCAATTGTACCTATATTAATTGTGGCTTGTCTGCTAATAACTTCATGTGAGAGTGGCGTCAACCTGGTAACATCCAAGGTGGTGAGATCCTGGAGAGAAAGATGCGGCTGTCCTAGGGTCACACTACCCTCTCTTTCATATCTTAGATAACCCATCATCAAATTCTAATGTGCCTTCCTAGTTCTTCAGATTTGACTTTTCCTCATGTTCTCATTGCTTATCTTATACCTGGAATAAATGATAAATCTCTTTAATATGTTTAATCTGTGTACATAGTAGTTGTAGATACTAAATACATAGTATATGAAAGAATTACTCGTCTGATTTTCTTCTTAGTCTCTCTATTCAGCCACTGGATCTTTGGGGCACTAGTGAAAGATGACAGATTTTCATTTATTATTTATTTCAGGCTCTATATGTGTTATAATCATTTTAAAGATAACCAGAATGCATCTATTCATGGAAATATTTTTTAATACCTATTTGAAGATGAAGGTACATTTGAAATTGATGTCTATATTGTATAAACTTATAATGCATGTATTTATGTAATATAAAGTACTCAATAAATATTTAACAAATGAATGAAGAAATAAGTGAATTTTACACTCCTATGAGTTTGGCCATTTCCTGGAGGACTTGAGTGGCTCATTAGTGTGCTAGGTGTCAGAATTTCAGTGAGAAGACAGACCCCTCCCCCACCTTCCTTCACACAGTGCACTGCTGTGGCACTAGCCTTTAGTTTAAGGAGGGATCTAATTATTTCAAAAATACAGTTACACATTGAGAGAAGCTATTTTTTTAAGTAACAGATTACTTAAATAATAAAAGAGCTTTTAAAACATTTTGGCATGAGCTGATCAACAAATTTCAAGGAACAAAATAAAAAGGGGAGTGTGAACTTATATATTTATATTAAAGAATCTTAAACTTATCAACCAATTGTAATATAATTTACAATGGTAGATGCCTGATTCAAACAAACAAAATGCCAAAAATAAACTGAGAGGGAGTTCCCACTGTGGCCTAGTGGATTAAGAATCAGACTGCAGCAGCTCCGGTTGCTGCAGAAGTGCAGGTTTGATCCCCAAATTGGCACAGTGGGTTAGAAGGATCACAGGTCACAGCTGCAGCTCAGATTCAATCCCTGGCCTTGGAACTTTCATATGCTGTGGATGTGGCCATAAAAACAAATAAATACATAGGTAAATAAACAAACAGAGAACTGGGGATATATAAACATCAAATATCTCATGTATATTAGGAATTATCATTTTGACTTCTATTTAGATGTGGTAATGATATTTTGGTTATATTTTTAAGTCCCCATATTTCAGAATTATACACAAAAATTAATAGATGAGATAATTAAGAGATTTTCTTCAAATGATCCCAGGTGTGTATAGGAGTGAATGGTTGGTATAGCGAAAAATAAGATTGGTCCTGTGTTGATAGGTTTTAAATCTAGGTGATGGGTGCATGAGTATTCATAATACTATTCTCTTTATTTTTTGTTTATGTTTGAAATTTTGTATAATAATTTTTTTTTAAAGTCATGTTGGAAAACTAGAGGAGAAAGTTTGAAAATGTAATTTTTGAGCTTTCGGGAAAAAAAGTGCCATGGAATAAAATGCTGTCATAGTTTGTTCCCTAAATACTTTAACACATGCATTTTTTTGGGGGAGGTGACTTTTTAGGGCCACACCCACAGCATACGATAGTTCCCAGGCTAGGGGTTGAATCGGAACTGCAGCCTCCAGCCCAATGCCACAGCCACAGCAACGGGGGATCAAAGCTGTGTCTGCAACCTACAGCACAGCTCTAGGCAAAGCTGGATCCCCAACCCACTGAGCTAGGCCAGGGATTGCACTCACATCCTCATGGATACCAGTCAGATTCCTTATTGCTGAGCCACAACAGGAACTCCTAACTGATACATTTTATTTAAAGATTTTTTACTCTATTGGGAGTTCCCGTCACGGTGCAGTGGTTAACGAATCTGACTAGGAACTATGAGGTTGCGGGTTCAATCCCTGGCCTTGCTCAGCGGGTTAATGATCTGGCGTTGCTGTGAGCTGTGGTGTAGGTCGCAGACGTGACTTGGATCTTGTGTTCCTGTGGCTCTGGCGAAGGCTGGCAGCTACAGCTCCAATTAGACCCTTAGCCTGGAAACCTCCATATGTCGCGGAAGGGGCCCTAGAAAAGGCAAAAAGACAAAAAAATAAAATAAAATAAATTAAAAAAATAAATATTTTTTACTATATATCATTGAATTCCCAGGTAGCTAAAACAAATTAAATGGTGGAGTCATGATCTGTATTTTGGCAAGAATTTTAATTTTACTGATTTGATTGACTATATGCTCCTCCTAGATAAAGCATTTGAGTGAGACAAGTTACAAAACTCCAGTAATACAATAAAAATGTTAGTTTCCTTGTATATATAAATCTCTTCTGTATATATGCCTTTTTGGTGATTTTGATTACGAATTTCTAACAGCTGAATGTCACAGGGTCAAGTGTTGATTTGGTCAAAAATGCTGTTTTTGACTGGATCAAGTAAAACACGTCCCAAAGTGCAGCAGCAGCACAACTTGTTATATTTGCAATAAGAAAATATTGGCAAGGACTATAAAAGTTACTTAAGAAAGAACTTCACAAGAAGATGAAGCACAAATGGAAATGCCATAGAAAGTGGAATGTAGGGCAAATTCCTGAGGAGATCAGAGAGAAATAGCAAAAGCCTGTAGGAGTTGGGTCAAAAAAGCTCAGTAGGAAACAGGATGCCACATCTAAGGGACATAAAAAGAAACAGAAAAAAAGAATTCTTTTACTATTTCAGGAACAAAAGAAAGCTAAATGACACACTTTGCTCCTTCAGTAGAGAGAGGGGGAAAGCCAATGGCTCATGATAGTAAAAATGCACAAGCAATTGGTAATTTAAAAAAATTCTCCTTGAAGTAGAATTACTGGTGTATTCATTGGAAGATACAAATTTAAGGTGCAAAATGTAAAATATTTTTAAAAGTTATTCTAACATATACTTTACTATTCTGACATTATAACTTATATACAAAGATATTTAAAGAATTGACCATGACCTATGGTTGAATATTATGCAGCCAATAAAAGTCATATCTTCAAGGATATTTAATAAGTAGAGGAATTGTTAACAATATAATATTAAGAGAGAAATGCCGAATCATATACTGTCTGGAAGGGAAAGATCAAACCATTAACAGTAGCTATTGCTAATATGGTTACTGGTGACATTCATTTTCTTTATTATTTATATATTTGTTGGGTATTCGATCATAAAAATTATTTACTTTATAATTAAATATAAGTAAAAATACTGTTCGAAGCACCAACTCTTCAACCTCCTATAGTTCAACTCCTACTAGCCCATTTAAATAAGTCCTGTTAAGGCTGTAAATAATCCTTGCTTTGCCCAATCATTTTTGAATGCTTTTTGCTTTTAAGCTCTGGCTCTTTGTAAGGTCTGACATTGTTGACCACCCCATACAAAACTCTCTGCTTCTTTGGCTTGGATGCTCTAATTTAACAACACATCAGCTGTCACCTAGAAGATTGCAATGGCTCTCTACTTTTACCACAAGCCATTTTATACGTTGCCATCAGGACAAATCTGACCACATTACTCCATTGCTTTCTTCCTTTCAAAGACTTCTTATAGCACATAAGGTGAGTTAGGACTTTCTCAATTCCAAGAGACCAACTGAAAAAAAAAAAAAAATTCAAGTCCAGGAATTTAAATCAGCTCTCAGATTTTTCTTTCTTGTTTCTGATTTCTCTCAGGTAGTTGCATCTCTCTCTCTTTTTCTTTTCGTTCATTCAATTTTTTATTATAGGGATAGTCAAAGATTTTCCCTACAAAAGCGAAGAAGGCAATACCTGTCTTCTTGATGTGCTTGCAACCCAGCCTAGGAGGGTGACACCTAGGCCCGCTCAGGGGTGTGGTCAAGCTCTCAGGATATTTAAGGATGATTCCTGGTGGAGGGGAAAGGATGGTGCTCAGGAGAGGGATGCCAAAAACATTCCAGGTCAAGAGAGAAGCTGTACAAAGGCCAGGTGGTGAGCCTGGTGTGAGGTACATCCTTGAGGAGCTGAGGTGAGGATGGCAGAGTGTGAACACAGAAGGACTGGTGGAGTGGCCTGCCGTGAGGCTGGAGAGGGAAGCAGGGGCTGTGGAGGGGCCACAGGGCTGGCTAAACAAGGTGACTGAGCCCTGGGAGCAATCTAAGCAGAGAGGGGGCCAGGTGGAGTGAGCGTTGTAGAAGGCAACTCTGGAAAACTCATGAAGGAAGGATTAGTTGGGCGCCAGAAAACCACTCCAGAGGCCATCACAGCAATCCAGGCTGGGAATGAGGACCTGAAACAAGGCGGTAGTTGCATCTCTTACAAGCAGATGAGCTTCTCTCAGAGACTGGAATGAGAAGGCAGTGCCATGGATAATTTCAGGCTTTTATATCACTCTGGCTAGCAACTTCAAAGCCAAGAGAGATGCCTTCTCTTCCATTATTTATGAAATCCAAGGCAAAGTGTCTGAATTATATGTCAGAGAATAATATGTTTACACCTTGGATTAATTACACAGGCCAAGAGGGTAGGCCTGCAAGACAGATCCAATCCTTTGGACAAAGGGGTGATGTGCTATAATTGGCACCCTGACCAAAACCATACCATATGGATGCCCAAGGGGAAATTCTTCAAAGGAAAATAGAAACACTGTTAATAAGAAAAGGGGCAAGGAATACTGGGCAGATGAAAAAACAAATATCTCCTATATGAGGCAGTAAATAGTCTCCTTAGCCTAGCTCTCTTGAACTTTCTTGAACTGGACTCTGCCTACTTTTCTACCTAATCTTTTACCATTCACTGCCAAGAAGCCTGCAACCTAACCATGCTAAATTTTTTGCTGTTTTCTGAAGGGGCTATGCTAGGCAGAATAGTGCCCCCCCGCCAAACGTCTACACCCCAATTCTCAGAACCCGTGGATTTTATCTTACAGGACAAAAGGTATGCTGCAGATGTGATTAAGGTTCAAGACCTTGAGATGGGGAGGTTATTTTAAATTATCCAGCTTGGCCCAATCTAATCATATGAGTCCTAAAATGCAGGGAACCAGAGAGATAGCAGTGTGAGAAGAACTTGACCCACCACTGTTCTCTTTGAAGACAAGGGAAGAGGGCCACAAACCAAAGACTGCAGGTGGCCTCTAGAAGCTACTAGAAGGAAAAGGCAATTAAATAGGTCTTCCCTAGAGCCTCCAGAAAGTAGTGCAGTCCTCCTGACACTTTGATTTTAGCCCAGTGAGTTTGAGTCAAACTATGGGCCTATTACAGATTTGAGAAATAATACACTTGTATTGTTTAAACCACCACGTCTATGGTAAATTCTTATAACAGTAATAGGAAACTAATATATAAGCCATGCTATTTCATGCTTTTGTAGAGGAAGAAAAAATTTTCCTTGACTCTTTTAGGATCCCTAGCCAGGTCTAAAAATTAAACTAACAAAGATTAATAGGAGATATACAAGTTTATTTAATACAAGTTTTATGTGACGCAGGAACTTTCATAAGGAAACCCAAACAGCAAGATCTGTGTATTTTATGCACAGTTGCCTGGAGAAACTCAGCAAAGTTTCTTTATTAGGATTCTTTCCAGCATCCTTTTGTCTTTGACGATAAGGAGGCTCCTTTCCTCTGGGTGTAGGGAGGACACCATTCACATGAGGATTTTACAACCTGTTTTAGGGGAGAAGGGTGAGGAGGGGGATCAGAGTAATCTTCCTGCTTCTATTACTTTCTCTTAAAATGTTCGATATGCTAAGGTGCCATATTTTGGAGTAGCATGTCCTGAGACCCATCACTTTCTTGCTTTTGAACATTCTGGTCATTTCATGTAAAATATCTTCCCTACAGAACCACCACATTCATCCACATTTATGGAACTCCTACTGTTGTTCAAAATATGCCTTAGATGTTAGCCCCTCTCTGAAGCATTCTTTAGTATCAGCCCCGGGAAGATGTGAATACTTTCTGATGGCCACATAACATTCCGTGCATTATTCTGCTACAGTGTTGAACACACCATGTCCTACTCCCCAGTGTAAACAGGTCACACAATGTTGGGAACATAGTAAAAATTTTTTTTTTTTGTCTTTTTGCCATTTCTTGGGCTGCTCCCATGGCATATGGAGGTTCCCAGGCTAGGGGTTGAATCAGAGCTACAGCCTACACCAAGGCCACAGCAACGCCAGATCTGAGCCGCGTCTTCGACCCACATCACAGCTCACGGCAGTGCTGGATCCTTAACCCACTGAGCAAGGCCGGGGATCGAACCCACAACCTCATGGTTCCTAGTCGGATTCGTTAACCACTGAGCCACGACGGGAACTCCCCAGAACATAGTAAATTTTAATAACTGTTGGTGAATTCGTGAAAAGTCATTGCACTGATTACTCATTTTGAAATTTAAATAGGAAGGAGAAAGAGTTGGAAACTAAAATGTTCAGCATATTGCAAAAAGAAAAATGAATATGACATTATAGATTTAATTTCTATCATCACAAAAATGCTAGAAATCAATCAATAGTAGAAAAAATTTCAGATACATTGAAGATAGCAGACATATCTTTATGATAGGAAAATCTTGTCTTAGTTTACTATAATCTCATATCAATAATGGAACAACTAAATTTGAAGGTAAGAAATTGGTTATAATCAATCTTTCTTGATGTAGCAAGGTTTTAGATTGAATTCCATATGCTAATAAACTTGTAAAATATGTTCTCTTCTCTAATGGCATTAATTAATATCTAATGTTATAACCAAGAATCTGGACAATATATTTATGTAAAGCTTGCCTGCAAGATGGCCCCCAAATGATTCTTGTCTCCTCAAATTCACCCCCATGGGTAGCCCCCTTCCATCCTAAATAGGGCTAACCCATGTGACCAATAGGACTTTGTAAAATTAACAATATATGACTTCAGGAGCTCCCATTATAGCTCAGAGGTAATGACCCCAACCCGTAACGATGAGGATGCAGGTTCGAGTCCTGGTCTAGCTCAATGGGTTAAGGATCCAATTTTGTGGTGAGTTGTGGTGTAGGTTGCAGACATGCCTTTTATCCTGCATTGCTGTGGCTGTGGCTGTGGCTGGCAGTTGCAGCTCTGATTTGACCCCTAGCCTGGGAACTTCCATATGCAGTGGGTGTAGCCTAAAAAGACAACCTCTCCTCCAAAAAAAAAAAAAAACAAAAACCAATATATGACTTCTGAGGGTCGATTGCAAATGACATTGCTGCTTCCACTTTACTTTCATGAATTGGTTGTTCTAAGACAAGACAGACAGACAGTGCTGTAAGGACACTCAAACAATCCTGAGGAAAAGCCAGTTAGAGAAAAACTGAGGTTTCCCAGCAACAACTAGCACCAAAATGCCAGCTATTGTAGTGAGACACTTTGGAATCAGGTCTTCTATAAAACTTGCAGTTGACAGCATACTTGGCCCATTACTTGACTGTAACCCCACGAGCAATCCTGAACAATAATTACTCAGCTAAGTTGCTCTCAAATTCCTGGCCAACAGAAACTATGAGTGATAATAAGTCTATCCCATTAAGTTTTGGGTTAGTTTATTACGCATTAACAGATAACTACTATACCACTTGCAGAATAGAACATATAGTACTTTCTATTCTATAGAAAGTAAATTCACCATAAAGTACTTCCTCATGTTGTTAGCCATAGATCAAAAAAAAAAAAAAAAAAAAAAGGTTATTATTATCCTTTTACCATCAGCCTTAGCCTTCCAAACCATTAAGCTGGAAAGTTTCAAGCAGAGGAAGATAACCTTTCATCACTCTGTTTTTTTGGATTTTATACTAAAAAAATGAAGTGCCAGTCTTAATGTTCCATTGCCAGTTCTCAGTGAAAATTGGTGAGAATGGATCACTTCCTCCAGATTCTTTTCTACCACTGGAGCATGCCAGGTTGGATGGTGTGATGGTTAATTTTATGTGTTGACTTGACCATGAGGTGTCCAGGCCTTACTCAGACCACAAACATTATTCTGGGTATGTCCATAGGGGTGTTTCAGGGTAAGACTAGTATTTGAGTGGGTAGAGTGAGTAAAACATATTTTCGTCTCTAATATGAGGAGGTCTCATCCAATCGACCAAAGACCTGAGTAGGCTAAGTAAGAGAGAACTCTTCCTGCCTCACTGTTAAGCTGGGACATTGGTCTTTTCTGACCTTCAGAGTCAGACTGAAACATGGGCTTTTTGGGCGGTCTTGAATCACACTGAAACGACAGATCAGGTTTTCTAGGTCTAGCTTTCCAACTGTAGATCTTGGGACTTGTCAGCCTCTGTAATCGTGTAAGCCAATTCCTTATAATCTATCTATCTATCTGTCCATCTATCTATCCATCCTACTATGCTATATTTATATTATATATACTACATGTTATAATATAGAATAATAGAATAATATTTTATATATCTTATATATATATATATATAGGCTCTGTTTCTCTGGAGAACCCTGACTCACACAGATGGTGAGATGCATCATGTAACTTCAGAAAATGAGAAAGGAATGACACATGGTAAGTCTTCCTCTTGATAAGGTTCAGGAGGGAAATAAAACTTTTGAGCTTTTCTGTTTTTGTGAAAAAAAAAAGAGAAAGAAAGCATAAAAGCTACCTGCCATCTTTCAGGTCTGATCTTCCTGTGGCTCATCACACATTTTCCTATTTTAGAGTTTGTGGATGGACACATATTCAGTGTGTCTCTATGATTACTGCTTTAAGAGTGACCATCATAGAACAAATGGCTTGATGTCATCTCATCTAAGGCATCAGGGAGGATGTTTCCAGCAGGGAGAGGGGAAAGAGTAGGAGGAGAAGAATTATAAAGAAGGGCAAAGAAAGAACAGCCTAGGCCTAACTGTGTGGATACAGAAAGCAATGAACTGGCTCAGGCAAAGACAAGAATGCCCCCTGGTTGTTGAGTTAACACAGAGACACTCTGGTTAATGGCCTAAAGAAGATGAATTAAATGAAACACTTGAGTTCTAAAGAGGGTGGTTTCTGCAAAAGTGTAAGATGGAGCACAAATAGAAGAAAATGACCTTATAACTTATTCAATTCTGAGAAAGTAGCACTTTATAGTCAAAATGCTTTCTGCTCATAAGGTAAACTTTGAATCAGATAAAATATTTATGATTCTGATAAGCTTTGTCACATGACTCTATAAATACCTAGACTAGCGTAATACTGGCACCACTGTTTACGAGTCGATTAGAGCATTTTTGCAGACTTGCTATAAAACTGCTTCAATTTAGATAGAATGGCTAGATGGTTGTCTTTAGTATTCTGAAATTTAATAGAGCTGTGTTGCAGAGTTCAGTCTTTCTAAGCAGGAATGGCAAAGTGGTTTAAAAATATTACTTTTCATCATCGAATGACTAAGTATGACTTAGTATGTCATTTGTTCTTTAATTTTATAAGTATCTATCAGCCTGTCAAAGTAAAAATTTCCCCCTTGCTCTATGCATAGGTAGGGAAGCTAGTGATTGACCTCTGCAGGAATGGTAGCAGGAGTTAATGGAGTGTAGCCAAGATCTACTGTTATCTCTTCCCCTTGTCTCAATTCAGAGAAGTCACTAGAGAATAAAAAAGGTAAGATTTTACTACATTAGAGTGTAGATTCTAGGCAGTTCTTAGAACCAGGCCATAAATGTAAAGTCTACAAGGACAGGAATTTTGTGGTTTTTCTTTCTTGATCAATCCCAAACATCTATATACTCATTTCTTGAACATATGAAGGGGCTAGGAAATGTTAAAAAACAAAACAAAACAAAAACAGAGTCAAGAAAAGAAATGATATCTAGGGAAGTCAAGATTCTCAATTGCTCTGGGAATTGCTAGGTGTTGATTTTTACAGTAACAAAACACTTAATTGGAATTACTTCTAGATTAGGCCTTTATTCTTGGGTCTAGTATATAGAAAGCCTTGGTGGTCAGTAAATACCCCAAAATGATATGCAAAATTTTGTATGCAAATCATACATTTTTTAATGAGATTTCTTAGCTTTCATCAGGTTCTCAAAAGAATCTGTACTCATATAAAGTTAAGAACTACTACTCAACAGAGAAATTTAGAAAAGGACAGTATTCTGGAAGAGCCATTTGAGAAGACATCTGGAAGGAATTTGAGCTATGAGGCTGCCTGGAGGAAGAGTGTTATAGGCATTAGGAGCAACACATGTAAGTCCTGATGTGGTGAGCTTGGCGTATTTGAAGAGCATTAAGTTGGTCTTTGTCATGGAGCAAAATTAGGAAATGGAAAGTGGTAGAGAATGACTAGGAGAGATAGCCGGGAGCCAGGTCATATAGGGTCTTGTAAGTCAGTGTAAGAATCTTATAATTTTCTGAATATAGGAAGATATTACTGATTAAAGAACATGGTCAGAGAGCCAGCAGAAGTATTTATAATCCATGAGAGGGTCAGGCTGTCTTTGAAACATGTTATTTCCTGGGAAGAAAAAAAAACTGGCAACTCTGAAGATATAGTCAAGTATCCCATGAGCAATGAGTAAACACTCTTAACTCACTAGTAGGTGGATGTGTTTGAAAATGATTAATAAGGAACATACTGTTTGATTATTTAAGCTATCACGATGATACTGATTTAGTTCTTTAAAGAAAACTTGGAGTTCCCAGATGGTGCAGCAGATTAAGGATCGTTGTTGTCACTGCAGTGGCTTGGGTCACTGCTGTGGCTCAGGTTCCATCCCTGGCCCCAGAATTTCTTTATATTGCAGGTGCAGTCAAAGAAAGAAAGGAAGGGAGAAAGGGAAAAGGAAAAGAAAGAAAAGACAAGAAAGCTTATTTCTGGAGAGTTGAATGAATTTATTATATTTCCAGGAGACCTAATCCTTAGAAAGGGAGTTATTTTGGTGTTATGCCAATACTTAGGTATTTGCACTTAAGGTATACAGGGAATTTGCATAATAAATTTTGTATGTATATATTTCATTTCTCCTTAGCTGCAAAGGAAGCTGAGTAATAAATATTCTTTTTCAGAAAACGGTTCAACAAAAGAAAACAAATATTTAAAATATTGATCTGTGATAAGGAGAAGATGATAGGAAGGCTTAACTTACAGTTTATGCCAAAATTTTTTATCTGGAGGAAATAACTGGAGTGGCTATTTCTAATCACGTAATAAACAGGTACATATTAAGGGTTATTTTAGAAAGTGAGAACTGCTAAGTATCACAGGTAAGGTGTAATATTTGGACCTCATTTATTCATTCATTTATTATTCTTTCACGCAAATGAACTAACCATCTATCATGAGCATACCTTACATGTACCAGGTACTGTGCTAGAAGCCAAGAGCAAAAGAAAAAGTTTTATTTTAACTACAAATAATAAGTAGACTAGTAAGAACTCAACAGTGTAACAGTGACTTAATTCTAAATAAAAATAGGGTCAGCATATTTCTTCACAATAGACTGTTAATCTCTGGCTGCTCTTTGGAGTTACTCTTCTCCCTTTCAGCTTTGCTTTAATCAACAGGACTGTCAGCATAAGTGGACATATCAGATGGCGATCCAACTAGACAAATGCCTAGTTCTCACGGTCAGTTGAGATGACTGCTTTCAGTTCCCTTCTGCTCATCCTCTGAAAGTGCCACAGAGCTCACTTCAGTATTTTTCACCCAAAATCCCTTTGTGGTTCTTTAGATGCGTGCACACACTGGCTCCTTCATGGAGAGCCTGATGTTATTGGAATGTTGTTTAACTCTTGTTTCAGTACTTGGACATCAGGCAATTAATTAACCCTTGTTTTTGCATCTGGAAGGATTCCCTTCTGTACTGAAGTCTCAGTGGGACAAAGTTCTTATCTTAACATATTGGCAGATGAAAACGGTAATGGGAGGGTCATAATCTCTCTGGTCTGCAGACCCCTCTCAGACCACTAAACGTCTATATACTCATATGACTTTGGAAATACATTTCGGTTTCATTTATCTGTTGCCGTGCGACAATCCCAAATCTTAAAGGATTAAAAATACAAGTATTTTATTTCATTCTGATATTGCAGTATGGGCTGGGCTCAGTCAAAGGGGTCTTCTGCTGAGCTTGCTGGAGGGCCTCGGTGTGTATATATTCAGCTGGTGGTGCTGCTGAAGGACACTGGGATGGTGTAGTCTCAGGCTTCTCCCTCTCCGTGTATCCTAGCTCCTCTCCACATTGTCTCTCTGCAGGCTGATGGCTTTTTTCACTAGTCATCTCAAAGTTGTCAAAAGTCCCAGGACTTATTAAGGCTTAGCCCCAGAATTATAAATGCATCCTTCCTAACAAGTTCTGTCAGGGAAAGAGAGTCATGGGGCCAACCCAGATTTAAGGTCAGGAAACCACACAGGGGAATAAATACTCAGAGGTGTGATCAGTGGAGACCTCTACTAACTATAATAACCACAACTACCTTGAATCGAGTGATCTGTAAACCTGTACTAGACACTCAGGTTGAAAGAGAACTTTAGCATGATCGGGTTGAACTCCTTAGAAAGGGGAAGGGGTGCTATCCTTGAGGATCAGGGTCCTATCTGTTTTGCACTTCATTGTTTCAATGATGCTTAATTTTTAAAAGCCATCTTGCCTTTAATCATCCTGGTCCCTTTGTCTGGGACAGGTGTCTTCTGCATTTAGTGTCTGCCAGAGTCTCTTCTCCCACAAGTTCCAGCTCGGGCTTTACCTTCTTCAGGAAGCCTTGCCTGATGCACTCACATTCTGTAAGGTCATCACTTTTGAGCTTGTAGAACATATACTGTGTTATCTCTTTTACAGACCTTACCATATTGTATTAAAATGTCTGGGAGTTTCTTTCATGAGTTTGCTTCCCCAGTTAGACTGAATGAACAATCTGAAGGCAGGGGCTGAGTCTTAGCCACTCCATAGTACCTAGTAACAATATGTTAAAACACAATTGGAACAATTGGAATGCATCTTGTATAGCCTGATGTCACCAAATTATCCAGAAAAATGCAAGGCAAATAAATACTGGATGGTTGATTGAATAAATCTATTTTTCTTGGTTACTCTATAATAGATATAAACTCTGATTTCACTGACCTGGTACATTTTCAGGAAACTTCATACACATTTTAATTCCAAGCATGGAAAGAAGAAGTAATCTGCCTTAGGCATAACTTTTCAAGAAATATCAATGTTTAATAGCATAAACCTTTCAGGTGGGGGCATATAGCTAAAAATAAATCCATATCATTCTGAAGATGCTGGCTAAAGTTCTAAGTGCATGCATTCATGCTACCAAACACTTTTCTCTTGCTTCTACAAAACAGAATGAAGCCTGTAGGAAATCAAATTACTTTGCTGAGAGTAACAAATCCAAATGGCTACAGAGCAAGAGATAAAAAAAATCACTGGGTGTTGGGGCAAACATCATGAGTTATTTTGAGGTGAGTGAAATCCAGTCTTCTTCCTAAAGCCACACTGCCTTCCCAGAGATCAAGTTTTTAATTGTTTGCTATATGGGAAGTGACTTATGCACAGTGATTTCAGCTACCTGAAAGCTCTAAATAAATGTGAGAGCAACAGGATGCCACTCAAGCATACGCCTGCATCACTGGCCTCTCTTCCTTTAAGTACTTTGTGGTGAGCTGTATGCCTGTATTTGATGATTCCCCCCCCCACCCCACCCCAAAACCTAAAAGCAGATGCTGCAGCGGTTTTGATTACCAGGTGACTCATGGTGCTTGAATATGATATACCGTTGCTAGGGCAATGGAACGTCATAAAATACATAGATGTATTTTTTAGCTACCATCTTTTCCCTGTTTTCAGAATCTGTTGTTCTAAAGGATATCGTGGCAAGAACTGTTGATGAGGAGGCAGAAGAGTTGGGTCTAAGTATGGATCTGCAACTCCTTAGCCATGTGACGCTGGACAAGTCATCTGACCTCTATGGGTTTTAAGTTTCCTCAGTGATAAAATATCACTAGCGAGAAAAATAACAGTCTTAATGTCTGCGGTTTTTTTCCTCTAAGAATATCTGGTTTTCCATAATCTGTGGCACTGGTACCATTTATGACTGAGGATTTACTACAGAACTTTATTATTTTAAATTATGCTTACAACCTGGGTTATTAGGAGTTTCTAGCTGGTACCTCTGGGTAGAGGAAGCCCAGTCTTTCAATCTGGGCACCTGAAGAAATAATGTACAAAAAACTGCATCAGGGGTCAGGAGATTACAGATTAATTGCTTAAATTAACTGGCTTTCAGTTTCCTCATCTGTCAATTCAACGGTTGGGTTTGATAATTTAATATCTTTTGAACTGTTAACAGACTCCCCTAGGAACCTATTTCAGCTTATTTTAAGAGATGAGACGTGTGTGTGTGTGTGTGTGTGTGTGTGTCAGAGAGAGAGAGAGATTTGCCTGAGGCTCCAGAGTTGTTTAGCGGTAGAACCTTCTAGCAGGCAGAGGACAACCTCAAAATGTTAGATCCTATTAGTCTCAGGGGATCCCCTAGCATCACGGTCCCTCGGGACTTTCAAGGACCACTTAAGTAGCTAATATGTCTGTGATTCTAGTTTCTTGAATAAATTGCTCTTATTTTTTTCCAACAAAAATAACAAAGCCAAACCACAGCTATTCATGGTTTTGTTGTTGTTGCTGTTTTCTCTTTTTAGGGCAGCACCCAGAGCATATGGAAATTCCCAGGCTAGGGGTCAAATCAGTGCCACAGCTGCCAGTCTACACCACAGCCACAGCAACAAGGAATCTGAGCTGCATTTTTCACTTACACCACAGCTCACGGTGGATCCTCAATCCACTGAGCAGGGCCAGGGATCGAACTCTCATCCTCATGGATACTAGTCAGATTTGTTTCCACCGTACCACAGCAGGAACTCCCATGTTAATATTTACTACCGGCCAAGCACTTCATTAGGTAAGCACATAACATGCATTATTTCTTTGGATCCTCACATGAATCCTATGAAGTGGGTGACTGTTATCCCCAAATTATAGATGTAGGCCAGAGACATTAAATAACATGGCAGGTTCACATTTCTAGTAGCAACATTGGTGGCAAAGCTCTACGCAGGCCATTCTGAATGTAGGAGTGGCCAAAATTTAAAATTCTATCTCCTCCTTCTTCTCCCTCCTCCTGTACTGAGCACCATGGATAAGTGAAGTCTTGCTCCTAAAGCCCCGATGGGGGTAACCCACGAGAATTTGTCAAATGCTGTCTTGTATCATCATTATTCAGGTACCTGTCATTTTCCTAAATTAAGCCTTAACCTTTCTGAGGACAGAAAAGTTCTCTTAGACTCCTCCTGCCTTTCAAGATTCTTGGCATACAGTGAAGGCTTAGAAAGATTTGTGGTTGAAATGGGCCCCTTACTGATTAAGTGCACCTCAAAAGAGAGAGATGATTTTATTTTAAACAGGAAGGACCCCTCAGTTCTGTCTGCTCATTGATCATGCTCATCTTCGGATTCTTTAGCTGTTTGAAACACAAGAACAAGGTGGGACAGTTAGATGACATCCAGGGGTGGGCAAGCCAAGCTAATTTTGGTTGACTGGCCCATTGAAGTGTTAATGAGGCAGAATTACCGCCTAGGGCCAGAGCAGACTTGGAGCTCTTCTGTCTTGTTATGCGTCTTTTCCTGGGGGATTAGCAACCCTGGCAGACAGTTTCTTTCTGCCCAGCAAACCCCAAACCTCTCGGTGAAGTGACAAAAAATATTCATCCCAGTGCACATCTTCCTAAGAAGGCCTAAGGCAGAGCACTGGCTTTCTCCACGTTCCGGGCAATCCAATCTGCCATCAAGTACAATTTTCAGAGCACCATGCTACAGGGAAAAACAAGCAAACAGGAAAGAAAAAAGTCCATTCTGCATAATGATTTTGTCTAATGTGGCATTTGCGCACATGGGTGGCCACAGTTCTTCCATGCTGCTGCCAGATTAATTCTTCCCAAACATCGCTCTGATGATGAAATCTGCACTCGCTCTACCTCCTGAAGAAAGGCAGCCTGGAAACGTAAGGTTTGCCACAGTTTGCCTCTAACCTATATCTACATCTTTTGTTCCTATATTTCAAATTCTAACCAACATGCTCCTCTATTTATTCTCTATTTCTCCATGCATTTATATGTGCAGAGTTTCTTTCAGTGAGTCAAAAGCCTAACTGTGCTTTAAATTCCAGCAGCTCCCCTGTCCCACCACAAAAACCGACTCTGTACCTTTTGGCAGAAACCCTGGTTTTCTCAGGGCATTTACACCTTTTCTTGTCTGGTTCATGTTTGTTCAGAGCACAGTCTAATGTCTAGAACATAACAGGCATCCAATAAATGACTGGTGAACAAACATTGATTTTTTTTATTTGATGTGGCTTTGAAAACAAAATATAAAATTTCCACAGAATCATTCACCTAAAGAAACCGATTTTTTTTTTTTTCCTTTTTAGGACCACACCCACAGCATACGGAGGTTCCCAGGCTAGAGGTCATATTGGAGCTGCTGCTGCTGACATAATACCACAGCCACAGCAACGCCAGATCCAAGCCGCGTTTGCGACCTACACTGCAGCTCACGGCAACACCAGATCCTTAACCCACTGAGCGAGGCCAGGGATCAAACCCACGTCCTCATAGATACTAGTTGGGTTTGTTACTGCTGAACCACAACAGGAAATCCCAGAATCATCATTTTCAAGGGTCAAAAACCATTCCCAGTTTTCAAGGAGCGAGGGCTCTGGAGTCTCCTCAACACGTGCAGGGCCAAGTGTTACCCTTGGTACCTCGAGACCTCCTTGTTACAGGAAATATTAACGTACTCGGTTTTCAGAGTGCCTGCTCTGTGCTAAATCACTCCCTAGTCCTCTTGGAGACATTGTGGAGAGGGCTATCTCATTTTTAGAGAAGCAAATGAACAACACTCAAAGATCAGCATCCTTGCCCAGAGCTGCATTGAGAGTGAGTTCCACCAGTGCACAATGCACGGCCACACCTGTCTGGCCCCAAATCTAGCTTGTTTTCCAGCACCCCATGTTACCTCTTTGAACTGCACACAGCAGGTCCTATGGAAGTTTCTGTTATTTCCCCGCCACTTTTCTTAGGTTCATTTCCCGCTCCCACAGCTTCACAAAAGGCCAATTATGCCCGCCAGTGACCTGCTTCCTCTAATAGGATTTCCGATGGCAGTGGCGCCATTTCAGCGTCTGCATGGTCTGCTTCTCTCCACCCAGCACAGAGCTCCCAGGGGGCACAGAGAGCCTGGCAGCAGGTCATTGCAGCTGCTTATTTTTGCTGTCCTCTCAGCCCAACAAGCTTATTCCAAATCTTTCTGTGATAAATCACTTATCTGCCCCAAATTCCCTTTCACCTTCCCTTCGGTCTATCTCGCAATCGAGGCAACTCTCAAAGCAGCATCAGGGAAGAGTTGAAACCTGTCAAAGGTACTAATTGGGATGTGGGGAAAATTCTACTGAGACTTGGCTAATGATGATTACCTTTGAACTATCTGTAAAGAAATGGTTTTCTGAGCCTTGTGGAGGTCCGTGATAAGTGTGTGGAGAGGGGAACTCTAAATTAAGAAAGCAGAACTATTTCCAAGGGCCACAGCATCCCCTTGAATACAGTTCGTAAATGAAATGGAAATATTATTTCATTAATTCTAAGATGCACTTTTAAAAACATTTACATTTTAACATTGAATCCAAGCAGTACCTTTCAGGGCTCGTGGGCTTGGAAGCCTTTCTGTCCCCTCCCCATTTCTGACCTGTAGGAAATAGGCTTCAGCCTCCACGGACCTCTGAGTTCCAAAGGGCAGGTTTAAATAGTTGCTAATCAGGGAAGGGAGAGGATGCAGAGACAAGGGAAGAGCAGTCAAGAAACAATAATGTGGCCTTAGGGTAAGGTCCTGGTTCCTCCTCAAGGAATATACATCACAGTATCTTTGAGTTCTTCTGCTAAACTAAAACCTCCAAAAAAATGAAAAATGTTAACTACTTGGTGAAGCATTCTTCATTCCAGAAAGAAGGTCATAGGGACAATAATCTCAAGGACGACCAGAACCAGTCCCGGGGCCACTGAACACCAGCGCTGAAGAAGAGTGCAAGCTTGCATCTACCCCAATCCTTATCTGTGGCCCTATTTTCTACTTTCAAACTATAAGACCACTTCCTATTTGCTCCCAAAGGAGCGCACAGTCTTTAGGGCATTAGCCTGCTGTGGCCTCTTTTGCCCGTCAAAGCAATGAAGCTATTCTTTTCTACTTTGCCCCAAACTCTATCTCTGTGTTTCTGTTTGGCACTGGTGGACAGAGGCTGAGTTTCAGCAGCAACATCCCTGGTATTGGAACTCAGTTTATAACCGAAAGTGTACAACCATTGTTGGTTAAACAGCAGTCGTCATAGTTGTCACTGCCTTCACCTGTCCAATCATCAAAGGCACAAGCACCAAAATTTGGAGACTGCGTGGGAAAATCACACAGCTCTACAAAATTGCAAAGCCCACTTAAAAGCCCCTACCATCCTGTGACATCGCCCTGTTACTCCACCATCAGCTTGTGCGCAAGCTTATCACCTATTCGGCAACTCCTCCTTCCTCACCCAGCTTTCAAAAATGCTTTACAATTTTGGTTTGGGGAGTTTGGGATTTTTTTGGGGGGGAGGTGGGGCATGAGCCACTGTCTCCTATCCTTTCCTATTACAGTGGAACTAAAGATAAATTTGGGTTTGTTAGTAAACATGTCTTATGCTTTAAAATTTATACTGTGAGAAAACAATTTTCTAGATATTATATAAAATATAGATATATATTTATATGCCTGACAATCCACAGAATGCTAATGTCTCCTTGCATGGCCCTGCAGTAAACTTTGCTCTGCTCAAAACTCCCTCAAGCACACGAACGTGTGCTAACAGTACCAGTGGAAATATAGCATCTGACAAGGCCCTGACTTATCTCTTTTAAGATGACATGGTCTGACACTGCACCATGGATCCCAGGAATTCATAACTGACCTGTTGTTTCCGTTTCTATAGTATGGCCTGTTAATTTCATAACTGTAATTCATACTAATAGGATCTTTGGTGGGCTTAATAGAGGAGCAGAATTACCTCCCCATACCCACCCCCCATCCCCCAAGGTATATATCTTTGGCATAGGGATTATTTTGGCTGATGATTTTTTAAGAAACTGCAGATAGAAGGTCTAAGAAGTGAATAGAAGTTACCCTTTAGATAGATGAATGGATTAAGAAGATGTGGTATATATACACAATAGAATACTACTCAGCCAAAAAAAAAGAACAAAATAACGCCATTTGCAATAACATGGATGGAACTAGAGACTCTTGTACTAAGTGAAGTAAGTCAGAAAGAGAAAGACAAATACCAGATGATATCACTTATATCTGCAATATAATACACAGCACAAATGAACCTATCTACAGAAAAGAAACAAACTCATGGACTTGGAGAACAGACTTGTGATTTGCCAAGGGGCGGGGGGCGGGGAGGCGGGTAGCATGGACTGGGAGTTTGGGGTTGGTAGATGCAAACTATTGCATTTGGAGCGGATAAGCAAGGAGATCCTGCTGTATAGCACAGGAAACTATATTTAGTCATTTTGATGGAACATGATGAAGGATAATGTGAGAAAAAGAATATGTGTATATATATATGTATATATATATACACACACATATATATATGACTGGGTCACTTTGATGTACAGCAGAAATGGACAGAATATTGTAAATTAACTATAATAGAAAAAATAGAAAGCTTAAAAAATTTTTTTTAAACTTAGAAAAAGGTAGATACAAAGAAATGAAAAAGTAGACACAAAGGAATGTAATGGCTAGCCTTGAAGATTCCCTTAACAAAATGAAAGCACGGATATTAGAACAATGGCCACTATGAGGAATGTTCCAAATAGATAAGAAAATTTAAGAAGTACATTTAAAAGCAAGAGCTTCCAACAACAGAATGGAATACCTATTTTAGTTGGCATGTAGAAGCCTCCAAATGACTTCAAAATTTGAAAACAGCTTCACTGAAAAGTTTGCTATAAAAGGCTAATGAAAAATTAAAAATCTAAGAGATACCTAAAACAAAAGACTAAGACTGATATACTCCTCCTGCTCCTGTCCTTGTCCATGCACATGGGTCAGAAAAAGAATTTCCCAGGTTAGTAGTGGGGTGAAAAGAAAGAAGAGTTTATTGAGATAAGAGATGTTGCTAGGGCAACAGGACAACTTCCCGATAATCAGAGAAAGCCTAGAAAGCCGACCCAGAGCTTTGTTTTTATATGCCCGTGGAGAAAGGTCGTGTCTGTTTTTATAGCCCAGGGAGAAAGGAGAGGTCATGCAATAGTCTGCTGGCCTGCTGATTGGTTGGGGAAAGAGGGCTCTTCTGATACACTTGCTGGTTGGTTGGGGGTGTATAAGGTCCCTATAGAGTGGGCCACATATCTCCTAGTAGGGAGTAGGCCAGGTTGCTCAAGGTAGGGGAGGGAGCATTACAATGAGATGTGTAAGGTGATGATAAGGGTCTGGTAATTGACGTCTTGGCCGGAGGCTTTGAGTTCTATCTCCTTCAAGAGGCCTTGAAGTCCACACTCCCATCTCTCCTTTATTTGAATACTCACTCTAGTAATCATGTCTAAATTGCCTTTCCACTCTGAAAAGGCCACTGAACAGTTATCTTTTCAAATAAGACCATCAAAGGTCACAGGTGATCCTCTTAAGATA
Organism: Sus scrofa; assembly: GCF_054392235.1. NCBI lineage: Eukaryota > Metazoa > Chordata > Mammalia > Artiodactyla > Suidae > Sus > Sus scrofa. The sequence continues at coordinate 91,964,290 of NC_139387.1, read as the reverse complement.
TTTTTCACTCCTTGGTTAAAGGCTGAACTAAGGGCCATAGTTAAAGAATATAAGATGGTAAGCTACCAGTCTAACTGAATTGACCATAGCTGATATTCAGAGGCTGATTGGAATTTTTTTTTTAGCCCTTCTCTGCTAAGCAAAAATAAAACTATGTGCCCTGAGGGAAAGAGCAAATTGGAAGTCAGGTCAACCTTTTTATTAAGCACTGGATATCATTTAATCCAGTTATTTGGGGATTTGGAAACAACTGACTTTATCTTGCAAATCACTGCCAGACTTGGAGATGTAGCTCTAGAAAGTCCTTTAAAGTTCACCTGTCTTTTTATCCACCCTCAAAACTCCCCTATTCTTATAGATATTGAGACTTTAGATACAGAATTGTCCTGAACTTAAAATTTTAAGTTACCCCTCTGAAAAGAGACAAATATACCCTTAAAATTTCACCTTAGAGAAAACTTGAATAGTTTTTCTGTGACTTTGTAATGTAGACTTTTTTACGTCCATCATCTCTAGTAACCAAGAGCCATTATTTGAAATGCAAACTTTAGGGAGAAACTTCTCATGGGGAGGGGGGTTAAAGAAAATGGAGGTATTTGGAAATTGGGTGAATGAGAAATCTTCAAAATCTTATCTTTTACATATATTGGTAAAAAAAAAAAAAGTCATTTGAACAGTTAAACTTAACTTTTTCCACCTGCCAGAACAAAAATTGGATCCAACTATTCTTTTACGAACTATTGACTTTTATACTATTGTACCCATCTCATGACTGATTCTTTTTTAAAAACAAAACTGAGATCTCACATTAAGAGAAGAGCTAACACCTCTCCTTCCGAAACTATTCCAAAAAATCACAGAGGAAGGGACACTCCCAAACTCATTCTATGAGGCCACCATCACCCTGGTACCAAAACCAGACAAAGATACCACAAAAAAAGAAAACTACAGGCCAATTTCACTGATGAACATTGATGCAAAAATCCTCCACAAAATACTAGCAAACCACATCCAACAATACATTCAAAGGATTGTACATCATGATCAAGTGGGATTTATCCCAGGGATGCAAGGGTTCTTCAATATCCTCAAATCCATCAGTTGATAGACCACATTAACAAACTGAAGAATAAAAACTATATGATCCTCTCAATAGATGCGGAAAAAGCCTTTGACAAAATCCAACACCCATTTCTGATAAAACTCCTTCAGAAAGTGGGCATAGCGGGAACCTACCTCAACATAATAAAGGCCATATATGACAAACCCAGAGCTAACATCATTCTCAATGGTGAAAAGCTGAAAGAATTCCCACTGAGATCAGGAACAAGACAAGGATGTCTGCTCTCACCACTACTATTCAACATAGTTTTGGAAGTCCTAGCCACAGCAATCAGAGAAATAAAAGAAATAAAAAGAATCCAAATTGGAAAGGAAGAAATAAAACTATCCCTATTTGCAGATGACATGATGCTCTACCTAGAGAATCCTAAAGACTCTACCAGAAAACTGTTAGAGCTCATCCATGAATTTGGCAAAGTCGCAGGATACAAAATTAATACACAGAAATCAACTGCATTTCTATACACTAACAATGAAAGATCAGAAAGAGAAATTAGAAAAGCAATCCCGTTTACCATTGCATCCAAAAGAATAAAATACCTAGGAGTAAACCTACCTATAGAGACAAAAGACCTGTACTCTGAAAACTATAAGACATGGATGAAAGAAATCAAAGGTGACACAACAGATAGAAAGACATACCATGCTCTTAGATTGGAAGAGTTAATGTTATCAAAACGACTATACTACCTAAGGCAATCTACAGATTCAATGCAATCCCTATCAAATTACCAAGGACATTTTTCACAGAACTCAAAGAAAATATTTTAAAGTTTGTTTGGAAGCACAGAAGACCCAGAAGAGCCAAAGATATCCTGAAAAAGAACAGTGGAGCTGGAAGAATCAGGCTCCTGGACTTCAGACGTTTCTACAAAGCAACAGTCGTCAAAACTGCATGGTACTGGCACAAAGACAGAACTATAGATCAGTGGAACAGGATAGAAAGCCCAGAAATCAACCCACACACCTACAGCCAACTCATCTATGACAAAGGAGGCAAGAATACACAATGGAGAAAAGACAGCTTGTTCACTAAGCGGTGCTGGGAAAACTGGACAGCCACATGGAAAAGAATGAAATTAGAATGCTTCCTAACACCATACACAAAAATAAACTCCAAATGGATAAAGACCTAGATATAAGACCAGACACTATCAAACTCTTAGAGGAAAACATAGGCCAAACACTCTCTGACATAAACGACAGCAACATCTTCTCAGATCCACCTATCAGAGTATTGGCAATAAAAACAAAAATAAACAAATGGGACCTAATCAAACTTCAAAGTTTCTACACAGAAAAGGAAACCCTAAACAACACAAAAAGACAACCCACAGAATGGGAGAAAATCTTTGCAAGTGAATCGACTGACAAGGGATTCATCTCCAAAATTAATAAACACCTTCTGCAGCTCCATACCAAAAAAACAAACAACCCCATTAAAAAAATGGGCAGAAGATCTAAACAGACAATTCTCCAAAGAAGACATACAGATGGCCGAGAAACACATGAAAAGATGTTCAACATCACTCATTGTTAGAGAAATGCAAATCAAAACCACTATGAGGTACCACCTCACACCAGCCAGAATGGCCATCATCAAAAAGTCTATAAACAGTAAGTGCTGAGAGGGTGTGGAGAAAAAGGAACCCTATTACACTGTTGGTGGGAATGTAAACTGGTGCAACCACTGTGGAAAGCAGTATGGAGATTCCTCAGAAAACTAAACATAGAACTACCATTTGATCCAGCAATTCCACTCCTAGGCATCTATCCAGAGAAAACCATGACTCAAAAAGACACATGTACTCCAATGTTCATTATAGCACTCTTTTCAATAGCCAAGATATGGAAACAACCTAGATGTCCATTGATAGAGGAGTGAATAAAGAAGAGGTGGTACATATACACAATGGAATATTACTCAGCCATTAAAAAGAACGAAATACCGGCATTCTTATCAGCATGGATGGACCTAGAAACTATCATGCTAAGTGAAGTCAGCCATACAATGAGACACCAACATCAAATGCTTTCACTGACATGTGGAATCTGAAAAAAGGATGGACTGAACTTCTTTGCAGAACAGATGCTGACTTACAGACTTTGAAAAACCTATGGTCTCCAGAGGAGACAGTTTGGGGGGTGGGGGGATGTGCTTGGGCTGTGGGATGGAAATTCTGTGAAACTGGATTGTGATGATCATTATACAACTACAGTGATAAATTCATTGAGTAATTAAAAAAAAAAAAACCCAAAACTGAGATCTCTATTATGTCTATCTGTATGTTGTGTGTGTATATATATGTATATTGTAGATGTATAATATTTTTCTACTTTCAGATGGTACTACCAAAACTAATTTATACAGAGCTCTATTTAATTGATTGAAAATTAAGTGCTTATAAATTAATTATTACTAAAGTTCACATAAATGTAATGGTAACTAATCCAAATGCTCTTCAAGCTTACATGATCTGGGAAAATACTCAGTATTAATGCTAATTTAAATTTCTTGGTTTAATTAAAATAGGCATGTTTTAGAGTTATTAGCATAAAATATAAAACTTTCATTCCATCTGCTATCTATGTTCTCTGTTACAAAATTTGTCAGCAAGCAAAATGACTTTGTATGATAAAATTTTCATGTCATAATTATTGATAACAATGAATTAAATAAGCGTAAGAGGTTTTAGGTGTAATACTTATGTTTTATGGTATGCGTACTTAAAAACAGCTTCCGAAAACTTTTGGTAACTTGAAACTTTAGAATTTTGCTAAGTCCAATTAACTCATGGAAATTTATCAAATATCCAGATCATTTCCAAATAAGATAAAATATTGAACATTAATTATTGAACACAGTTTATCTGCTTTTGCTTTCCTATTACAGCAGAACTAAAAGATAAATTTGGGTGTGTTAGTGAACATATCTTACACTTTATTGAAAATTTGTACTATGAGAAAACAATTTTTTAAATATTACATAAAATAAAGTTATGGATTTATATGTCTGCCAACACACAGAATGCTAATGTAGAAAAGAGTGAATAATTGTTTACTTCCCAGTTTTCACTAAAAATTAACGTTTCTACAGGTTAAGAATTCTAACTAATGTATATAATTAAAACTGCTAAAAATAATACTATTTGTATGAAAGGAAAATAGAATATCCGTTTTCAGTAAAAGAAGGAATAGGAAATAGAAATGTATTTTGTTAAGAAAAGAAAGTAATTTTGTCCTAAAGGGAGGCTAAAAAGGAGGAAAAGCATGACAAAATATAAATTTAAAAAGGAAGTTATAGTAAGTTTATGCAAAGAAATCTTGAGGAAAGAATTTAACACATGGACAAGCTGACTGAGATTGAAATAAGTTTAATTAAATAAATAAGTTTTTATATAAGAGTAAGCTGCAACAAAATTAAAATCTGGGTTTTCCCTCTGTTAAGAAGATAAACTATAAACACAAAAAGTATAAGGGAGAGTGAGGAATAAAAAGAGGGATTCTTGCATAGTCATGTTAGTTAAAATTAAAGTAGTTATAAGGGTTTTTTAATTTTTTAATTTTTCTGCTTTCTAGGGCTGCAGGTGCGGCACATGGAAGTTACCAGGCTAGGGGTCAAATCAGAGCTATAGCTGCCAGCTTACACCCAGCAATGAAGCTATAGCTGCCAGCCTACACCCAGCAACAAAGGATCCAAACCTACACCACAGCTCATGACAAAACTGGATCCTTAACCCACTGAACAAGGCCAGGAATCGAACCTGCATCCTCATGGATGCTAGTGAGGTTCGTTACTGCTGAGCCACGACAGGAACTCCCAATAAGCATTTTTAAAATTAAGCCTTAAGAGTAATTGTGTACTTACATAAATAAAATAAAACTTAATTTTCTTTCATCTGCTAAAAGGACAAAATTTCTCAGACTATTGGTCTGCTTTTTTTTTTTTTTTTTTTTTTTTTTTTCTGTACCTACAGCATATGGAAGTTCTTGGGCTAGGGGGTGAATCAGGGTTGCAGCTGCTGGCTTATGCCACAGCCACAGCAAGGCCACATCTGAGCCATGTCTGTGACCTACACTGAAGCTTAGTGGCAACACCAGATCATTAATCCACTGAGAGAGGCCAGGGATTGAACCCACATCCTCATGGATACCAGTTCCCTGAGGCACAACAGGAACTCCCTATTGGACTACTCTTGATCAGAGATAATAAAATGTTTTTGTTTATCTTTGAGCAGTCTGCCAAGAAATCAGAAATTTATTATTTTATCAAAATAATTTCCCATGTTGTTTTTATCAGGACTTTTGATTACTTAAGAAAATTACTTGCAGGAGTTCCCATCATGGCTCAGCAGAAACGAATCTGACTAGTATCCATGAGGACACAGGTTCAATCCCTGGCCTTGTCCTGTGGGTTAAGGATCCGGCATTGCCATGAGCTCTGTTGTAGCTTGCAGACATGGCTTGGATCCCCATTGCTGTGGCTGTGGCAGAGGCCAGTGGCTACAGCTCCAATTCGACCCCTAGCCTGGGAACCTCCACATGCCACAGATGCAGCCCTAAAAAGGCAAAAAGAAAAAAAAAGAAAAAAGAAAGAAAAGAAAATTACCTGCAAAGTTGACTTTATAAAGCCAATAATGCCCCTGAGTTCCCATCATGGTGCAGTGGAAACAAATCCAACTAGGAACCATAAGGTTAAGGGTTTGATTTCTGGCCTCGCTGTGGGTTAAGGAGCTGGCATTGCCATGAGCTGTGAGGTAGGTTGCAGATGCAGCTTGGATCCTGCATGGCTGTGGCTGTGGCGTAGGCCGGCAGCTGTAGCTCCGATTAGACCCCTAGCCTGGGAACCTCCCATAGGTGCGGCCCTAAAAAAAAAAAAAAAAAGTCACCTCAGAAAAACTCCCTGGTATCTCACTTATAGTGCAGCTAAATTTCTTTAAGGCTTTGTTTTCTACATGTGAACTGGCCTGGATTCTGAATTCTTCTGTTTTCCTCCAATATCTGGCTTTAACTCTCCAAACGAACATTTCCAATTTTCTCCCATCTTTTTGATTTGGAATCATTGAGAACTAAAATGCCTTTTTCCTAAAGCCCTGTATACTGAAGCTAGACAGCTTGATAAAAACTTTAAAGAAATTAGCACAAGAGCTCATGTGTAGACATTCTTCCTGATAGCTGCTGTGTTGGCCTCTTAGCCAGTTTATTTTAATATACCTGATGACATCAGCAGAGACATTCAAAATGCAAACCAGAAAAATAAATCAGATTGCCATTGCCTGTCCTTACTCCATCCGAAGATGCTTTCAGCCTGAAATCTAGAAATCTCAGCTGGCAGCTTTCAGTACTCAGACCCTGGGTTAAGAATTTGTTTCAAGCATTAACCTTTGTTTTCCTTTGTTTGTACAGAAATGCCTCTTATTAAATGCCTGATTTCTTATATTATATAGGCTTACCTTTCAGAAACTAGCTTCATTGTCCACCTCCTAAAATGAGATACAACCATTTAGCTAAACTGATCTATACTCAAGACAGACTGGCTTAATGAGATATGAAACATTCTACCAAAGTTTCAAAAAGCAGGACTGGAGGGGAGCAGACTTTGCCACCCCAAAGTATGTCTCTCTGACATAAGGATTATTTTAGGCTGATTATTTTTGAAGAAACTGCAGATATAAGAAAGTTTTGAAAAAATGAGTAGAAGTTACTCTTTTGAAAGAGATTTGTATGTACATGCAGAATCTCCATTTTTAAAAGTCTCTCCTTCAATGTACCAGGAATAGGGGAATAACTCAATCTCTAGAAAACTCTTATCAATGGAGACAACAAAGACGTAAACTGTGTAACAATCTTACCTTTGTTTACTGTGCTATTCCTGGTAACCTCCTAAAACTTTTTCGCTACCCCTAACATCTTCTGTCTTTAGCTGAAGATGTATTTAAGGTGAGGATCATTTCAGGGGGTTAGTTTTCCTGACTAACACTCATGCATACATGTTAAAGTTTTGTTTTATTTTCCTCGTTAATCTGTCATGTCTATTTAATTATTGGACCAGCCAAAGAACCAAGAGTGGGGAAGGGGAAAAGGTTCCTCTCCAACAGCATCATGAATGCTCAGCCAAAGACTACATCCTACCTGCAGCGTTTTGGGCAGCTTGGTGCAGCCAGGTGATTACGTTCTAGCCAACAGCCCACGAAGAGAAATTAGATGCGCAACTTTGGGTCCTGCCCTTAAAATAAAGATGTAGTCCTTTTTCCTTGCTCACTGCTAGAATGTGGATCATATGGTTGAAAGCTGGAGACATTTTTTTGAGTCAAAGATGAAAGCTTTATGTGAAAGTTGGGAGAACAACACGATAGAAAGAATATAGGCCATGACGATTTTGGAGATGCCATATCACCTTACTGGCCCAGCCTTTAATGTGAGAGAGAAGTAAATTTTATCTTAAGCCACTATGATTTTAGGTCTTTCTGTTCCAGCAGCCAAAAAAGTTATGTTAGCCGCTCCACTTTCATGGTCCTTTCCCCTTATCCTCTCCTTTCCTTAAACAATATGATTTACTGTACCAGGGGGCCAGTCTTATAAAAGGGCTTCTTTGAGCTCCTGTCATGAGAACTTGCTAAATTTTCTTGAAATCCGGTTGCCTTGTAGTTATAGTCCTTCTCCCTGGTGATCCTAAAGCTGGGCTCTAATACTTATATAAATTGTTTCCCCAAATCTGGCTCATGTTTATTTCAATGACCTGAATTCTCTGTTATGTTTCCAGTCTACTCTTAAGATCTTCAGTTTCATTAAGGTGGACTCAATATTGTCTATAGCGTTAGGTTGCCTTTTCCTTTCCTTGACTGTGTGATCCTTTTAGTTCATCGTCTACCACCGTAAGGCCCACAGACAATTTCTGTAGCCCCAGAAAATCAGCCTGCTCCCTGCTTCCAATCTCTTCCTGCTTTGCTCTGAGCGCTTCAGCTGAAGATGACTGGAAAAAGTTTGCCAAGACACATCAATATTCATAATGTTGAGTGACTACTGCGTAAGTAGCACTTTTTTAGACATTATCTCCAATCCTTATAACAGCTCTAAAAAAAGTTTTCTTCATTATACAGAGAAGAAAACTGACACCCATAATGCATTAGTGTCTTGCCCAAGATGCCTCATCTAATAAATAATGGATCTTTAATTAAATCCCAATCCAGGGAGTTCCCGTCGTGGTGCAGTGGTTAATGAATCCGACTAGGACCCATGAGGTTGCGGGTTCGGTCCCAGCCCTTGTTCAGTGGGTTAAGGATCTGGCGTTGCCCTGAGCTGTGGTGTAGGTTGCAGACGCGGCTCAGATCCCGCGTTGCTGTGGCTCTGGCATAGGCTGGCAGCTACAGCTCCGATTAGACCCCCAGCCTGGGAACCTCCCATATGCCGCGGGAACGGCCCAAGAAATGGCAAGAAGACAAAAATAAATAAACAAATAAATAAAAAATAATTAAAAATAAATAAATAAAATAAAATAAATCCCAATCCAGATTTTCCTTTTCCCTAAACTACTGCCCAAGCTCAGTGATAAGTCACGGGCCCAAAGATGAGGGCTCAGTTGACAAAAAAGGGAATCTTTAAGGATCATGTCCCGGAACAGGTACACAGATGCCAGAGAGGTGAAGGGATTAGAGCATTCTGCCGTAAAATTTGTATTAATACTAGGATGCTAAGCTTAACATTTCAAAGCTCTCCAGGATAAAAGGATGCTCTCCTTCTGAATTTTACTTTGGATTTTTTAAAAAAATAATTTTTCTCACCTTTCCTCCCCCAGGATTTTTCTAGTTCCCTGACCTTGACAAGTATTTCCCCTTAAATCATCTAAATTATGATCCAGTAAAATGACTTAATTTCCCTAGGTGTCTTTATGGAATTCTTTCACAGTGTTTTATGAAAAATATCTGATTACTAATTCATAGAACAGACTATTATGAGATTCTCTGCTAAGTGGCTGTTACAGTGGTATTCAGGCCCTAGAGCTTCTGCAGTTGCTGGTTCTGACCCAGTGCCCACAGGTTCAGAAGTAAGGAGCCCAGCAAGCTCCAGCATTCTGCAGTTACATCACCTCCTGAACAATTCCTAAAAGAAAATACCACCCCCAGCCTCCTGGTAAAACTCTTGAAAGATTAGATAGCAAGACTTTTTAACAGAGATGTTATGACCTTGGGTTCTGGAATCAGACTGGCTTTGAATATTCATGGCCTTTGTTTAAATGACCTGGGCAAATTACTTAATCTCTATGTTCCTCTGTTCTGTAGTCTGTAAAATGAAAATAATGACTACCTCACAGAGTATTTGTGAGGATTATATGACTTAACACAAGCAAGGTGCTTAGAACTGTGCCTGGTTCATATTAAATGTCTCCTAAAAAGTTAATTATTTCTCCTATAATGAGAGTTGTTAAGAGTCCTGTAAAACCTTGTGCAAAATACCATAGCATGTGAAAGGCCCTTGAGTAATTGCGCCTTCTGGACATTTTCTGGCCCATGTAAATAAACACTTATAAACATGAAATCACATGAATCCACTGTACTTAGTAGTACGATTCCTCAAACTCAACTTAGTTGACACATACAGAACATCATGTGGAAATTTCCTTAATAACTAGATGGTTCTCTCAAGGAAAAGAATCCCTGTGAGAGATCTGATAGTAACAGGCAGAATGAATTACTGAGTGGATCATAGAATGAGTTACCACTGAATAGATTCACTGTGGGTTAATGCTACCCTCAGCTTGACTAAATTTTAGACAGGTTTCTTCCTCACTATAAGCCCCTGATCTCCCTTTTCTTAGAGTGATTGCTTTAGAAAACTCAAAATTGTACATTCTTTCTCTGCTCCTTTGAAATGTAAATATTCTTTTATCTCCCAGGCTCCATGGGAGTATAGGGGCCTTGTTTCAATAAGTATCAATTAGCAAAACATAGATAGCTCAATTACATGGACAAACCTTCCCCCATAACTGTCTTTCAGTACTTTTCCACTAGCTCACCCTGGCTCCTAAAAAAATTCCCATCTTTGTTTCAGGGAGTTGAATTCACTGTTTCTCCTCCATCATAATAGCCTTGAATTAGGACTCCTGTTTAACTCCATCCAGGGCAATTTTTCTTTTACATGGCAATCAGTAGGTAGAATCCAGCTGTGAAACAAGTGTTTCTAATCATAAGCAATGGTGATATAAAAGTAGAAATGAAAAAAAATGAGGACCCTTGTTCTACTTCCTCCAGCTGCCAGCCAACAACCCAAAAAACCAGTTTGCCTTAGAGTAAGGGAGAGAAAAGAAGTGAAGGGAGTGATGCATGTGGCTCAGATTCAAGCAGAAGATCAATTATAGTCATTTTAGAGAAGCAGTAATATCTTAGGGGCTGGTTGGGCCTTGAGAAGACTGGACAGAAGCTCAAGTTACAGACTTTTGTGAGAAAGAACACAAAAATATTCTTCTCGCAATGACAGTCCACTCAACTCTTTAGAGGATGACTAGTTTCCATAAAGCTCCAGGTGAGGACAAGTCGTCTCAGTCTCTAAGGGCCCTAGGAGTGTGCTGAGATCTTCTACCCACCTAGATAGCCTCTCTCCAAGAAGTCAGTCTGTAAGCACAGCTGTCAGCTAGAAAACTCTGGCTCATGTCCGAGTCTGCAGAACTAGGGTCATTCACATGCCCTCTAAGGATAAATAAAGCATCTCTAAGCCTTGAAGAAATGGAGTTGTAAAGGTGGTGTTCAAGCATTTTAGATATATTTAAGTGCCAGGAAGAACTTGCTGTGTAGGGAAATGTGAAATCTGAAAAATGGATATTATAAAGTATAAATGACCTAAACAGGGTGGAGCAAACATGTGAAAAGATACAGATACATAAGGGCAACACAATAGAAAGTGAATAAAAACCAAAATATCATTGGATCGCAACTGTATAATAAATGTGCATCTCAAATAAGTGAGGACCACATGGACTATTAATTCCTTAAGTGATGTGGGCGGAATTGAACAGTTATCTATGAAAGCTTGATCCATACTTCATTCCTTATATAAGAGAAAATTACATACAGATCAAACACCAAAGTGGTAAAGGTACCAGAAGAAACTATGTGAAGATTCTTAAATATTCTAGGAGTGAGGGAGGCGTTCCTAAGACAACACAAAACTTTGAAACCAGTAGTTTTTTAAAAGCTTGATTAAATCAGCTACACAAAAATTCAAAATTTTTGCATGGCAAATTAGGTTACAAGATAAACAAAAAACTGAGGAAAGGTATTTGCACCATATATCACACACACAAAGCTGTTTGCCTAATAATAAAGAATTTCTTCAAATCAACAGATAGAGAACAACACCCCTCAAAATGGGAAAAGGGTAGGAACAGATAGCTCAAAGAGAAAAATAAAGATAAGCATATGAAAAGAAACTCAACTTCACTCATAATATAAGAAATGGCACATAGATGCTATTTTCACCTGCAGAGTAGATAAGGGTCCAGAAATATGATAACACTCTATATGGGTTAGGACATAATACTTCCTTTTATTGCTGGTGATGGAGTAAATCATTATATAACCCATAAGAAGGGCAATTTGGTAATACTTATGAAAAGCACAAGTACATGTGTGCCTTGAACAAGCAATTTAACTTTTGGTAAAGTATCCAATAGATAAATGTCTGCAGTGTAAAGAAATAAGGCCATTTACCACAGCACTGTTTATAAAAAACAACATACAGAAACAATCTTTATCAATAGTGAGATAGTTAAATCAAGTGTCCTATATTCATATAATTAAATACCAGGAAGTACTCTTTGTTCTGTTATGGAATGATCTCTATTATTAATGGGTTAAAAGAGCCTGTGTAGAATAGGCTACTGTTTGTAAAATAGCTTAAAAGGAAGGGATAAAGTGGAGAAAAGAATATATATACATATATATTTCCTACACTGCATGCAGGAGTTCTGGGGCCAGGGATTGAACCTGAGTCACTTAGCGATAACGCTGGATTCTTAACTCACTGAGCCCCCAGGGAACTCCATACATTTCAAATTAAAATCTTCATGAAGAAAAATTTTCAGCATGAAAAAAAAGTAAAAAATGATGAATTTTTAAAGTTTTCTTTAGTCTGAAATCTTAAAACTGAGAATATAGGTGACCAGTAAAGAAATTCAGGATGTAAGGTTAACACAGGTTTATGGAAACCATTGTTAGGACACAGGAATTTTGATAAGCTGGGCATATCCCCCATGTCCTCTGTATCACCAAACCAAAAATATGCACAAAACTACATCTGATTCAGAAATACATGAGCAGATAAAATATATCTTAACTTAAATTCGTATCAGAGATCCCAAGCCTAAGCACACTAAAATTCTCTTACTTGACATCCTATAATTTGAAATGTTCCATTTAATCCTTTCCAAATCTAGACTACGGCTGATGTTTATTTCAGATACAAACTCATGCTCAGATCTTCCCAAATGGAACAGAGGCTCTATGTCTTTCTCTGAGAGACTTTGGTAATATTTTTAGCACTAATCATGGGTATGAAAACTTTCAACTCTGGAAATTCAAAGTCTGGAGTACTCTCAGGAGTTTGGAAAACCTGTATTAACTGGTAAATTTTCATTAATGCTTACCTTTCCTTTGCCTACCAGCATTTTTCCTCCCTCAAGACGGATGTGTATTTGTAAATAACCACCTATACACACACGTACATGTACATATGTGTGATATATACATTTGCATTTTTCCTGCAAGAGGCCTCATAGTTTCTATCAGATTCTCAAAGCAATTGGTGACTCAAAATGGGTTAAATATCAATAAATAAGGGACAGTCTCTCAAAGAGAAACCCCTTTCCCTTTTTTCTGCAGCTAGTACTTATGCCTGGGTTGTCAGTTCCCCTGGGCTCTAGATGAGCCCAGCAGCATATCCAGCCTGTCTGCCTTCTGGCTCTCTCAGCTCCATACCATAGTCAGTTGTTAGTTGATCATCTAAAAAATAATTGACTGCCTGCATTGTCAAATTTGTTGAGGAGAGTTTGACTGTAGTTGGAACAACAATCAAACCGTCAATAATTATGCTGGTAACCAGCATGAGCATACACACTTGATCTTAGTTCAGTGCCCTGAAATTTTTTTCCTGTTTCTATTAGTGAGGGAAATGGCCTTGTGAACAGAGGAAACAAATTTTTTTTTAATATATAAAAATGAACCAGAAAGTCTATTTAATTGGATACTTCTGCAACAAAAAAATCCTATTTATTTATTTTCAGAAATCTTGTAGAAGGTGATGGTCCGTGCGTGGCTATAAAGCACCTATTTTATTGAGTGCTTATAAACTGCATTCAATTACCTGAAGAGAAGAATGGACACAGTGACCTTTAATTTAAAAGTTAAAGAGCTTTCCAAAAAGGTAACATCATAATAACTAACAGACTTTTATAGTTTACAAGTGCCTTCTTATAAATTATGTCATTTAATTATAATAAGAAATTTATTATTATTCTCAGTTTAAAGAATAACAAAATGAAGCATCAGAATGTTGAAATAACTTGTCTAAGGTCACACAATCAATAAGGGTTGGAACTGAGGCTCTTACATTTTCTTTTTTCTTTTTTTTGGGGGGGGGGAGCTTTGTAGGGTTGCACCCATGGCATATGGGAGTTCCCAGGCTAGGGGTCAAATCCGAACTGCAGCTGCTGGCCTGCGCCACAGCCACAGCGATGCCAGATCTGAGCCACATCTGCAACCTACATCACAGCTCACGGCAACAATGAATCTCCCACCCACTGACCAAGGCCGGGGATCGAACCCACATCTTGTATTTGTTTCTGCTGTGCCACAATGGCAACTCCCAACTCATATTTTCTGAGGCTGTATTTCATACACTTTCATATATGATGAGTAGCTCACCAACCTCACTGTCATATAATATTTTAGATAGTGCTCGTAATCTTACTAAATACCTCTGAAATTCTGATACTCAAGTCATCAATACATAGGATAGGCTAAATAAAGAGGGCCTTTTATGAGAGTGAAGAAAAACAACACTGGTATTCTAGAACATGAGCTTGTTGACATCATGGAGAATTCTAGAAGTCCCCAACAGAACAGTCTTTGCAGAGGTTCTTACTACCTTATCACTGTATACCTGGCCATGTATGGTTACAGGTGGAACACTGCCCCTTTCTCTTGCATTCTAATGAAAGCATTGTTCCTCATCTAGTTATCTTTTATAAAATGATGCACAGGGGAAATTCCTTCTCGAGGTTCAAGCTGGCAAAGAATTCCTTTCTCTACATGCCTTGAAAATATGCTTTATCAAGAGTTTCGTTGTCCACTTTTGTCTTGGTTGCCAGGAAACTCAGAGGCAAGGTGTGTGCTTAGTTGGAATCGTTTTCCTTAGTTTAGGTTTTCTGAAACATTTTTTCTTATTTTTCCCTAAAATTTTTTTCTCTTTTAAAGTACCTGCTTCATATCTTCTACTATTGTTTTAATTATGATTTCTTTTACTGGAATTATATCTTTTGTATAAGCCTTCTCTAGTCTCTTTTGAAGATAGGCAGAGTATAAAAACACAGAATCCTACTCTAAGTAACAGTACAAAGAGTATGATCACTTATTCCAATGAAAAAATAACAAAAGTATATATCAGGTGCAAATGGTTTGTTTAAATGCTTGAGAAGCTCACACGGAAGTTTTTGAAGTGAAATGAATGCACCCAGTAGTAGAGTCCTGTTTTCTTTCTTTTATTTTTATTTATTTATTTTTTTTTTGTCTTTTGTCTTTTCAGGGCCACATCCATGGCATATGGAGGTTCCCAGGTTAGGGATCCAATCCAATCGAAGCTGAAGCTGCTGGCCTACACCACTGCCACAGCAACGAGGGATCCGAGCCACATCTGTGACCTACACCACAGCTCCCAGCAACGCCGGATCCTTAACCCACTGAGCAAGGCCAGGGATCAAAACTGTGTTCTCATGGATGCTAGCCAGGTTTGCTATCCGCTGAGCCACGACGGGAACTGCCTTTCCTTCATTCTTTGTTTCCATGTTTTATTATGGTAAACACACTTAACAGGGAAGCTACCCCCTCTTAAGTTTTTAAGTGCATGATAACGGTATTGTTAACTATACGTACAATGTTGTAAAACAGATCTCTAGTATTCGCGCAACTTGGATAACTTAAATTTTATACCCATTTAAAAGCAACTGCCCATATCTCCCTCCCCACAGCCGGCAACCACCATTCCATCCTCTGTTTCTATGAATTTGGCTATTTTAGATACCTCGTATGTTACAGACTGAATATTTATGCCCTCCAGAATTCATATATCGAAATCTAATCCCCAGCGTGATGGTATTTGGAGGTGAAACCTTTAGGAAATGATTAGGTTGTGAGGGCAGACCTAATCCTCATGAATGGGATTAGTGCCCTTATAAAAGAAATTTAAAGAGCTCGCTTGCTCCTTCTACCACGTGAGGGTACAGCCAAAGGTGGCTGCATGAACTGAGATGAAAGCTCTCACCAGATACTCAATCTGCAGCACCTTGATCTTGGAATTCCTGCCTCCAGAACTGTGGGAAACAAACTGCTGTTGCTAATAAGCCACTCACTTCTGTTAGAGCATCCTGAATGGACTAGGACAGCATATAAGTGGAATCATGCAGTTATTTGTCCTTCTGTGACTGGCTTATTTCACCTAGCTCAATGCCCTCCAGGCCAAAAGGCATACGAAAAGATGCTCAATATCACCAATCGGGGAAATGCAAATCAAAACTACAATGAAATATCACCTCTTAACTGTTAGACTGGCTATTAGCCAAAAAAAAAAAAAAAAAGATAGCAACTGTTGGTGAGGATGTGAAAAAATTGGAACAATTGTACACTTTGGTAGGGATGTAAAATGGTACAGCTTCTATGAAAAATAGTACAGGAGTTTCTCAAAGAATTAAAAGTAGAACTACCATATGATCCAATCACCCCACCTCTGGGTATTTATCCAAAAGAATTGAAAGCAGAATCTCAAAGAGGTATCCATACTCCCATGTTCACTGTAGCACTGTCACAACAGCCAGTATATGGAAATAACCTAAATGCCCAGTGATGGATCAATGGATACAGAAAATGCGGTATATACATAAAATGAGTATTATTCAGCCCTTAAAAAAAGACATCTTCTATTCTTATAATAAAGGTTCAGTGTCACTATAAGCATGTCATGTCGGCAACAGTAGGTGTTAAAGTACTTATTATTGTATGTTGCACTAAATGTTAAAAAATATAAGCCTTAGTATTTCACTTATGTTTTTACGGTTATGGACATTTGGTGTGATATGAAGAGATAATGGTGGGATTTTCTAAGGAAATTCGTGGTCGATACAGTATGAGAGATTGATATAGAAATCATATGTAATTATATCACATGTATAATTCTAATTATTGTAGGAATACAGTCCACACGTCACATATGCATACATACATTTAAGTATGCGCACATTTTTCAAAAAAATGGCTACACAGGGAAAATCTCTTAGTATGTAGTCTATATGCTAAGGAACAATACTGAGGAAACACTTTATGGTCAAATTAAAAGAGGAAGAGAAAATTGGCTAAGAAGTTAAAAGGTGAATCAAAAAAGGCCTAAGAAATTTTCCATATTGTCAAATAAAAACAAATCCAAGCCTAGGCAAGGAGAGACTTAAAAAGACTTAGAATCCCTTAGGATTTCAGGCATCTCAAAGTCAAACAGAAAAAGGGGTTTTCTTTCATAGGGAGTGATAAACGGGACGAGCAGAAACTTTGAGGGGACATAGAGCAAGCTGGTGGGGCTGAGCAGACAGCATGAGCAGAAGGTATAAGAGGAAAAGTTTCTGTGGGCAGCTGATTCCGAATCAACTCTTATAGAAAATGGTCTGTATTTTAGTGCTTGCTTCGATGTGGGGGCAAGCCAAAGTTCGAGCACCTCTGTGTGTGTGTCGGGGGGGAGGGGGAGGATGGCCACTGTTTGGTCAAGTCAAGTCAGTGGCTAAGAAATGAGCACTGGCTGGCACCTGCAACCTAATGAAAAGTATACACTATTGAAATGCTAACTCCTTTTTTGCCGTAAAATTTTTATAAGAAGCTTAGTGGACTCAAGAAGCAGGCAAAGTACAATATCGGAAATTCTGCATTTAATCCCACTCACATCACTAAAATGCACATGATTTCAGCTAGTCATTTAAATCTCCTACAAGTCAGCACGAGATGAGGTTTATGAAAGGAGCTGAGATGCTTAGGAGACAGTCACTTTTGCACATAAAACCAAAGAACTTACCTATCTCATAGGCCTCTATCAATTAAAATAGGCATTTATGATGGTAATCTATCTTATAAGCATTGTAGAATGAGGATCTGGCAACATTCCTAGAAGAACCTCGTTGAAATACTCATATTTGAGATTTATTGGTCATTCGTCCTTAAGAAATTAAGAAGTGGAAAGCTTTAAAGGACACTCTGCCAAAGCATAACCCACAAAATGAAAGATCAAAGTATGAGTCATAGAATTACAGAGCTGGAATGGATCAAGTCCTACCTTTTAATGTTCAAATTAGGAAACTGAGGTTCACTGTGAGATATTATTTTCCAAGTCACACAGCAAAGTAGAGCAAAGGTAGGAGTTGTAATCGGATCAGAGCTCTTTTACTCTCCAAGGGTGAACTTCACCAGAGTATTTTGGTTCCATAGATTATTCATTTTTATTTTTAGTATTCTTATTTTTAATTTTTTTGTCTTCTGCCCTTTTAGGGCCACACCTGTGGCACATGGAGGTTCCCAGGCTACGGGTTTAATCGGAGCTGTTGCTGCCGGCCTACGCCAGAGCCACAGCAACACCAGATCCGAGCCGCGTCTGAGACCTACACCACAGCTCACAGCAACACCTTAAACCACTGACCGAGGCCAGGGATCGAACCTGTAACCTCATGGTTCCTAGTCAGATTCATTTCTGCTGCGCCACGACGGGAACTCCCTCATATTTACTTTACTGATTATAAAAGTAAAGTGAGGCTATAATTATTGTTTAACAAGAAGAATAAGTTGCAGAGAAATATATATAGCATAATTTCATGTTTTTAAACCACAGGTAATATCTATTGACCTTTCTATGTATCTTCTTTCTGTTTGTGATTACATGAAACTGAAGAAAAGTGGGAGTATATATACCTCACTAATACTGGATACTCACATGAGGGATAAAGCAAGGGGGTAAGAATAAAAAGTAAGAAAAGGGAATTTTATGAAATGGTATGCGAAAATGAAGATTGCAAAATCCTACCTATATTATGAATATGTAAAAATTAGCTGTGCATATAGACAAAGGCTAGAAGGTTACTAGAATATGTACACAGACCAGGACACAGACAAAAGAAAAAAATCATTTTGGGAGTGTCTGTTTTGGCTTAGTGGTAACTAACCTGACTAGTGTCCTTGAGGATGCAGGTTTGATCCCTAGCCTGACTCAGTGGGTTAAGGATCCTATGCTGTCATGAGCTGCGTGTAGGTTGCTGATGCAGCTCAGATTTGGCATTGCTGTGACTGTGGCTGTGGCTGTGGTACAGGCCAGCAGCTGCAGCTCTGATTCGACCCCTAGCCTGGGAACTTCCATATGCTGCAAGTGTGGCCCTAAAAAGAAAAAAAAATCATTTTGATCAGGGGTTGGGTTATGGATATTTTAAAAAGTCCTGTAGTTATTTAAAAATAGTTTTTGCAGTAACAGAAATAAAAATAAGTCAAATAAATCCCTTTTCTGAAACTACTGAAACATTCCTATTTTAACTCAAAACTGATAAAAAAAAAAACTTCTCCTTTTTTTGTTGTTGTCTTTTCTAAGGCTGCACCTGTGGCATATAGAGGTTCCCAGGCTAGGGCTCTAATCGGAGCTGTAGCTGCTGACCTACGCCAGAGCCACAGCAACGTCAGATCCAAGCCACGTCTGCAACCTACACCACAGCTCACGGCAATGCGGGATCCTTAACCCACTGAGTGAGGCCAGGGATCAAACCCTCAACCTCATGGTTCCTAGTCGGATTAGTTAACCACTGAGCCATGACGGGAACTCCAAAACTGATAAAAAGCTTAATCATGTATTCGTTAGTAGTATTCACTTGGCAAAATTTAATTATCACTACAGATAGCTATAACATTTGTATGTTTCACATATAAAAATATTGTTTTATATGTTCACAAATTCATGTCTTATATATGTTTGCATACTTGTGTCTGTGCATAAATTGCAGTTTACCATTTTATTTATTTACTAAACTGGCATATACTTTTTCTGTTGAATGATGTAGACAATGAAAATAAAATAGACACTCACTATAAAAATTTCAGAAAATTTAGGAGGGCAGAAAATAAAAATCACTAATAATCTTACCCAGAGATATCCACAGTTAACTTTTTTGCATATGTCCTTCCAGATCTTTTTTATGCATGTGTATTAAAAAATGGGATTATAATTTACTTGGTTATCTACTTTTTTTGCTTATAATATATTGCAGCTATATTTCCATGGTAGTAAATATAGGTACAATGTCATTTTTAATTATATATTTAACATTTCATCATAAGGAATTACAGTAACTTATTTTATAAATTTTCTTTTTCTTTTTCTTTTTTTTTTCTGTCCTCTTAAGTCTGCACCTGCAGCATATGGAGGTTCCCAGGCTAGGAACTGACTCAGAGCTACAGCTGCCAGCCTATGCCACAGCCACAGCAACATCAGCCACATCTACAACCTACACCACAGCTCACAGCAACGCCAGATCCTTAACCCACTGAGCGAGGCCAGGGATTGAACCCGTGTCCTCATGGATGCTAGTCGGGTTTGTTAACTGCTGAGCCACAGTGGGAACTCCTATTTTATAAATTTTCTATCAGTGGTTATTTGGCTCAATTCTGTTTCTTAA
This sequence comes from Sus scrofa, assembly GCF_054392235.1. Taxonomy (NCBI): domain Eukaryota; kingdom Metazoa; phylum Chordata; class Mammalia; order Artiodactyla; family Suidae; genus Sus; species Sus scrofa. Next base: position 91,944,219 of record NC_139387.1, on the reverse strand, counting down.
ATGATCATAAATAATGCTAAAATGAACATCTTTATGCACACACATTTTGTTCTTGTCCTGTTCTTTGTTTAGGACATATTCTTACAAGTGATACTGGTAGATATCATTGTCCTTGAATTTATATAACTCTCTAGAAGATTGCACTTAAGTATAAAAATACTAGTAGATAAGAAGCCCTTTGTTACCAGAAGAGTGTATCATAGAAACAACCAGTAGAAGCTATTAAGTTTTTCTCATAGGTAAGTGACCCATGCTTATCACTTTATTATTCATTATATTTTAGGAAAACAAATTTTTATCTGAAAGTAATCATTATGATGATCTATAACTTATGAAGGTCTATTATTTATATTTCAAAGTATTCCTAATTATTTTTACCTTCTACTCTCTTATCAGTAAGAGGTTGTTACTGGTGGACTTTGTAAAACGCACTGACATTTACATAAAAGTCATTTAACTAGTATTTTTAAAGTATATGCAAAAAAGACTCTGCAGCTTAGTCTTGAATGAACAAGGGGGATGGTCTATCAAAAAAATATTAGGAGTTCCTGTTGTGGGTCAGTGGAAACGAACCCAACTAGTACCCATGAGGATGTGGGTTTGATCCCTGGGCCCACTCAGTGGGTTAAGGATCCAGTGTTGCTGAGAGCAGTGGTGTAGGCCAGCAGCTGCATCTCCAATATGACCCCTAGCCTGGGAAATTCCATATGCCTCGGGTGCAGCCTTAAAAACCAAAATAAATAAATAAAATAGCCATATCCCCAAAATACTTATATTAGTAATATCCATCCTTTGTTTCATTGGAAAAATTTTTATGTGAAAAAGGATGCAAGGGACTCAAATAAAAATAGTTTTTAACAATTTGAGCTTCCTAGTAATGGAATACATTGTCTCCGGAAGTAGTGATCATCACTGGAAACAGGGGAGCAGATGCTGAGTGATCGATCACATGTGAAAGATGACACAGAAAGTATTTCAGTACAAGTAGAAGGATACACTTGATCACTTCTCTAGGCCTTTTCTAAAGGTTATTTTGTTGAATTAAAAACAGTTGTACCAGTTCTAACTACGGATACATCATAGGCAAATATTAGGCCCCAACTGTTTTATACTTAAGAGAAACTGAATTTCATATCTACTACTTGTAATTTCAAAACCAGAGAATTTCAACCACATTCTAATGATCAAAATCTATACCATGTAGGTTATTTTAGTTTTAAATGACTATTTGGAATGTGATGTTAAATAAATAAATTTTAGGGTGTACTGTGCTAAGAACAAAATTGCTTGGTCAATGAAACACTATCTCTTGATAAAGATTAGTTAACTCATGCTAGCCCAATGATCACTGTAATTCACATTGTTACATGGCTATTCTATTAAGGGATTTCTTAGATTTAATCTATTTGGAAAAAAAAAAAAAAAAAAAAAAAAAAAACCCAAACCCTAAGTTCCTCAGTGAAGTGTTATATAAAAAAATAATAAAAATAAGTCCTCTCTCGATTTAGACAAAACAGTGTACTTGTGTGCTAATGTATTCCACTACCCACCTTCCCCAGTTAGTTCTATTAAAAATAGTGCTGTAAAAAGAAATAAAAATCAAAAATAAATTATGCTTGTTGCAAAGTATTTCACAGAGAGGCTTTTATGCGCAATTTAACCGCTCATGGAAAAAAGTATATTACTGGAAGCAAGGAAAATTCTCTGAAAATAAGTGAAGCCCAAGACATTATTAGCATATGCATTTACTTTGGGGAGGCAGGAGATATTCAGTTGTGATTCATTTAAATATATGACCATGGGGCTTAGGCTTTGAGAGGGTTTTGGGGTTTGAGCTGAAGCCTTCCACACCAAGGGCTAGGCTTTGCCGAGAGGAAATGGTTGGTTTTACACTGAAACTCCTCAGCTGGCTCCTAATAGCGCATGTGAGTATGAATTAAGCTAAAGAGAAAGAAGCAAAGGGCTGGCTTCTGCTCTTCTATATTAAAAGGAGTATGAACTTCAGGAAGATACACACCTATGTTTGAAGCAGTTGATTTTAACAAATTACTTACTCTTTCTGAGTCTTTCCTCATCTACAAAATGACTATAATAATACTTCACTGAGTTATTTGGAAAATCGAATGCGAAAATATTCACAGGACAAGCTGCAGAGCATCTGGCACACAGTAAGAATGAAATACAATTGAGCTTCTTTCGTCTTTGTCGTTTCTTTAACAGGGCAACTTTAGGAAACCGTAAATACATTTTTAAAAAAGCGTTCTCCTAGAGTTTGAGGAATTATGCTCCCATCATTAACCTCAGCAGGAGAACAGCTATTGGCTGCATTGGTGGTAAAGTATTGCAGATATCAGGGGCTTGGAAGCCACCAAAACATCAGGGAGCAGCAGTTTCTGGGGCTGTGCAGATGCCTGCCCTAGCCACTCAGAAAGATACCCTCTTGGGGGAAAGGGCCATGTGAGCTCTCTCTGTTCCTTGGGCGAGAGAGAACGTGGAGCTTAAACCAGGAGGAGAGAGACAATCACTCTGCCTTAGTGAGTTCCTAAATTCCTAGAAACTCTCCATGGAGGGTCTCTAAGGCTATAAGGAACTCCATGCTGTAACGTGGACCTCAGCCTCTCTGAGGAAGAGGAGCAAAAGCTTAGCAGAAGGGTTGTGGATTAATGTTAACTATCGCTTTCAGAAGGAAGGGAAACTAGTTGTAGAAGACCTGCTGTCTTCAGGGCTTTAGACCTGGAGTAACCTAATCAGACGAACAATATATCAAATAACTTCTAGAGCAGTTTCATTTATCATTATGATTTAGATGGAATTCATATATTGGCAAAAGTAGATTTCTAAAAGATAAGAATATTTCTCTTTGAATACAATTTAGCCGTAAGTATAGCAACAAGAACACAACAAATCCCAGCCTTAAAAATTACCTTTTAACTAAACATGATTTGTTATATTCAAGGACCTGAGGTCAATCTAACACGGTCCAAATACCTAAGGTCTGTTTTGTGTAGCAGAGCTTATTAAAGCCAGTTTAGACATAAGAGGGTATTTATAAGATTATCTGCCAGCCCTGCATTGTCAAGTCTGGGCACCTGTTACTCTGTAAATTTGCTCTTGAGTAACGATAAGCAGGTCCCAAGGAGTCAATTACTGCCTTTACTTCAGTGACCCCTCAATCTCCTCAAGATCATCAACCAGACTCTTGGAATGTGTGACAGTTTGAAGTCGTTCCAATGCACATGGTAAATTTCCGAACTTGAAAGTGCTTCCTTGTGATACAAAGACAACGGTTAAGAAATAAAACTTCAAGAGAGACTCCACATGAAAGCAGCTTGGAATACAAACAGTTATATCTTAACCACAATTTTCAAAAATCAAAAATAAAAGCGAGATTTCCCAAGCATCTTCCTGTGTGGTATACAATCTAATTAGAGAGATAGGTCATGATCACCTGCTATGTTTTAGGCTATAGTAGTATAATTGTATGATTTAACATTGGAGCAGTCTTGTGAGGTAGTTGATAAAAATCTGAATTTACAGGGGGAGGAAATTGAGATCAAAAAGGTTCACAAAGCTGAAGTACAGCACTGGGATTCGAGGCCAAGTCTGTCTAACCTCAAAACCTATTCTCTGGAAAAATCCTGTCCATAGGAGCACATGATGACATAGAATATCATATCACAGAGACAGTATAACCAAAGAACTGGATCTTCTACATAAAATGAGGTATTCAGTTTCATTTAATCCTACTGCAGATGCCAAATTGTTTGGCACTTAAGTCTGATTTCAAGTGGAAAACCTGACATTATGTTTGTGAAAATCATCCATTAATATCAGTCTCAGTGAGAACTTAAGGGACTGACTTAAAATAAATTCAGTAAATGTTATTTACTTTTATTTCTATCTTAGTCCTGGACAGTTGCGGATACCAGATTAAGTTTCAAACTACTATATAATTGCTGAGGAAATTTTTAAAAAGAGAGAGAAAACTGATTTCTGTGAGTGGAACTAATTGCATGACTCGTAGAAACTGCTCAAACTTTGAGCTGGTTCATATTTTTAGGAATGAAGATGAGAGTTCTAAATCCCTTCCTGGACCAATAAATATTTTGTTTACAAAAACACCTAAAATTGAAAATGCAAGTGGGGTTTGGGGACAGCAAACAAAAACAAAGAAACAAAATGGGCAAGAGTGTGGAAAATTTAATGCTGATCCTTGATCCATCAAGTATCTCCATTGCTAATGAATTTATTTTTCCAATCACCTTCTGAGGTTTTTAGCAACAAACATAGTAAACGCTCATAAAACCATGCAGCTCTGATTAAGCCAGGCACAGTGCTTGGTTGGCTCAGTGGCCTTCCAAAACAAAATTCTAGACAGTGACAAAATATACTAGGTAAAGGAGTATTTCCTCTTGCTCACTCTAAATTTACCTCCTGTTGATTTCACTGCACATCTCTTCCTCATTGTCAAGCAAAGAGAGAATACTTAGATTTTATGAAAATAATTTAGAACATTTAAATCAATACATTCTAGATTTTTCTTTCCTCTTTGCCAGGGCACCCTGGAGTTTTATGCTCTCTTTTAGTAATTACTCTTCTCTGGTACCAACTGACGGCCGGGCTTGTTAGAATCTGCATTCTAATTGACATGCCACGATTCCAGGGAATACAGTACCTTTTACATGGAGATCATGAGACTAGCTGATGCCATAAAGTTCTTAAAAGAAGGGCTGATGTGTCTTTACTTTGACACGCCCTCCGTGTCCAAAACAACATCTCCCTCATGGTAGGGCAGGAGAGAGCTAAGACTGAATGCAAGTCTATACGTGCCAGACTCTACTTACAAACCATGGCACGCATCTCCACAGTGATCCTAGATTAAGATCTCCATTTCTGTTGATGGGAAAACTGAGTGAGTTGCCTAAGATCAAGCAGCTAGGCAATACCAGAACTGGTATTTGAATTCACATCTGTCTGACTCTTTATTTTACTTTCCTCACTACACTGAGTACCCAGCATGTTGTTTGTACAATGTCATTTTCACGGGGCAGTTTATCACCTCTCTAGGTCTTTCTAGTCTCAAGAGGGAAAAGCCTGCAGCCCAGGAAAGCTTTAATTCGCAAGTGGCCCAATGGCCAATTGGAGTGCCCCATGCTATGGTCAACCACTTAGTACATAATTAGTGTGTAATTAAGAAGTGAAAATTAAGGCGCATACAGAACCAGTCTTTGCTAATAGTAATGATGCGTTGGGGACTGAGTCTCTACTTGCAAAGGAAGGCAGTGGGTAGGATGGTGATCTGAGAGGCGAAAAGGGAGAAAGAAGTAAGGGGACCTAATCTGTGGATTTGTTTACCGTTAAAATGACCTTCCAAGGTGACTTCACCTGAGTGGCACCTTTTCTTTATTTTTTTCCTGAGTGGCACTTTTAACATTTACCTTTATTTTCATTGTAACCGTGTGCGTATAATATTTTCACCATTCTATGGAATTATCTGAAGTATTTCAGAATATTAATGTTCAGGATCACACGGTCCATCCAAAAGAGAATAGGTCTCTCCATGAATATTCTCAGTAACAGGAAACTTCCTATTGATAAGAAGATAAATGCTTACCTTCACATTAGTCAGAAATCTGCATTCCTACAGCTTTCTTTTCTTTTCTCGCACATCTGTGGCATATGGAAGTTCCTGGGGCAGGGATCGAATCTAAGCCACAGCTGCAACATATGCCGCTGCAGTGACAATACCGGATCTGTCACCCACTGTGCTACAAGGAAACTTCCCTACAACTTTCTTGAACTTATTCTGTAAGCATGTCTAAAAGACCTACATAGCAACATACATTCCTAGGCTAGCTCTTTGGATACTGGAAAAGTCCTATGTCTATCAGCATTTCTATCTGAGAGAGCTAGTTATACCTGCCATCACAGAGCTAATGTCACCCTTGTCGCTAAACAAGTGCACACAATTTTGGCACTTTTTTCATAATTTTTCAGCTTACAAAACCTAAAACAAATACACATTTCAGGGAAAAAAAAGTTTAGTCTTTAAAAAAAATTATCACTTAATCAACAAGAAGCCCAGCGATAATAGAACTATGTAAGTTCGTACTTGTCCCAGCATGGGCGAAATGAGTGCGGTGCTCCTACAAAGGTCTCATTTAGACCTGAATATTCCCTTCAGTGGCTGCAACCTTAGATGTTTTAAAATTTTTTTATTCTTATTTTTATTTTTGGCTATGCCCAGGGCATGTGGAAGTTCCTGGGCCAGGGAACGAACCTGAGCCACAACAGTAACCCGAGCCACAGCAGTGACAACACCAAGTCCTTAACCACTAGGCCATCAGAGAATTCACAACCCCAGATTTCAATATCTCTCCTTGTCTACCCAGGCCCAGTGCACCAGAAGAGAGCCATTCTCCACCTTTCCTGTGCTTAATGGTCACTTGGAGCACGGTTTAGAAGGCTCTGGCGACGATCAAAGGGCCCCCAAGACCTGCGACTGCTGATCCTATGATATACTTAGGCTTCTCTCTTGCAGACTTTAATCTTATCATCTCCACAGAAACATCACCCATCACTACTAAGTTTCAAAAGGACTTCCACTCTGAGCTTTAATTGTAGAGACGAAAACAATATTTTAAGGGAAGAAAACAACACTTTGGAAAGGTAATACATATTAAATAATGACTGCAGAACGAACTCTTTCTGAGACACTCTGCTGGGTATTCTGGGGCACGAGATGTTGAGTAACACATAATTCTTGCCATACTGTGAACCATTGTGGCCAGGATGAGTGGGACATGCCACAGAATGAGAAATAGCAGTGTAATGTCATCATGTCCTGCCACACTTTGAAGTGTTTCATACTTAGCTCTACATAAAGCTGAAACTTCATTCATGTTAACTGGCATAGTAAAACAGCACATAGGGAAAAATCGCTCAATTTGCTACATCAATATACTTATAATTAATGTTGTTTAGAGGTCACAGTTTTTGATACGAATGAAAGAAAATAATTTGTAGATAACTATTATTATGACAAAACATGAAATTATCTATAGACTCCTATCATTATATAGCTAGTTTTGAGCACATTTACTCATGACAACATAGAGGAGCAGTTTCCTTACTTGTGTTCTCACCATTAATTTCTTCAAGTTCACTGTTAATTCCAACATCTATGGAACTCATTATTTTGTCAATCTGTGAGAAACAAAAGCCATGTAAATGAATTATTACATTTGCTTTGAGCATTCCAATTTAATTTACTTTCTCTTTTTAAAAATTTTATTTTTAATCTTTATATAATTTCAAAAAGTTACTTTCCATTTACAGTTATTACAAAATATTGGCTATATTCCCTGTATGATACAATACATTCTTGAGCCTATCTCATAGCCAATAGTTTGTCCTTCTTAACTCCCAACCCCTAGAGCCACCCTACTCGCCACTGGTAACCACTAGTTTGTTCTCTATATCTCTGAGCCTGTTGTTTTTTTTTATTATTATTATTATATCCACTAGTTTGTTGTATCTTTTAGATTCCACATATAAGTGATATCATACAGTATTGACTTTTCTCTATTTGACTCATTTCACTTAGCATACAGCATTGCATTTTAAAATAACTTTCAAATGCCGGAAGCATATATTCTTGACATCATTACCACGGCAGTAGCACCATTAAGAGACTGACAAAGAAAGGTTTAAAGCAAGGCAGATATCTTTTGAATTGCTTTTCGAAACACCAATTATGTTTCCCTTTCTTAAATTTTCAAAATCAGCTTGCCTTTTCTTTGTGTTTCCTAAAATGAACTTGGTTTGGACCTGCACAGGTCAGTAAATTAGAAATGGTGTGTGCTTTACACACAGATGGGAAAGGAACTGAGGAGAAATTCATGTGACAATGCCCACCCTCTCGGGCATCCTTCCTCTTCTATCTGAGAGCCTGCATCTCATCTGACCAGTGAACCATGGCCTTTGGAACCAAGTTCCTGTTAAGTGGTTTCACCAGCCACACGCTGATTTGCAGCGTGTAATCACAAGAATCTAGGCATAGAAAAAACTTGACTCTAATAGTTAAGTGTTAATTAATCCTGCTTTATTCCAAAAAGGATTTCAGATGTTATCCACAGAGTTAAGAAATATAAGAAATGGGTCAACTCAAACTATCGATCTACTGCTATGGACTTGATAGAAATATATGACCTCTGAGCTTTAGCCATTCATGGTTTAAGCCCTCTCCTCACCATCCTAGCAACCTTAGTAAGACAGCAGGTTTCAGAAAGGACAATGAGCATTACTTAAATGTCCCATTTTGTTCCCCCTGAAACAGATGCAGAGAGATTAAGTGATTTTCTCAAACAGCGCAATTCAGGATGTCAATACCAGAACCACTTCCATTTCCAGTTCTCAGAATACTATAGTGATCTATTGTGCTTCAAAACCTAATCTAACTGGCACAGTCTTTTGAGAGATAAAATGTGACACATTAGAATGAAATGCCAAGGAAGAATGTGGCCCATTTTTTGAAGAAATTCAAGAAAAATCAAGAAACTTCATTACTTTATGATTCAGTCTTCCCTGGGGACAAAGGATGATATTTTATAACTTCACTAGGACATGTACTTTCTGAATAATTATGTAAAATTAGAGACTGTCTTGAAGTAGAGCTTAAATTGGTGATACTGGACCCCGACACGTTTTTCTTTAATGTCTCCCTTATAGTTGTAATGGGATCTATTAAGTAATTTGTATTTTTGGTATGGTACTTGGAGAAGGGCCAGATCATTCTGCTTATCATTAAGATTATGATTATAAGAGGCTCTTCTAAAAATGTAAGATACCTTAAAGAAAGCTGGCAAATAGTTTAGCAAGTAGCAAAAGGATACAGAGCAACAAAAATACAAAGATTTTTCTCAATTTGTCAGCTGCAATGCTTCGCAGGATATCAAGTGAACATTCTCTTGTATCTTATAGCTAGTTATTACTTCTGCTTGATATAAATTTCTATGGAAACAATAGATTTCCTTTCATGAGTGAAACTGTGTTGGTTTTTATACTCGCTGTGAAATTATCATGTATTACTTCTAGAAACTTTCCCTTTTACTTGGAGATATGTGTGTCTGTTAGGTTTTTTTTCCTTTGAAAGACTTAAAAAGCTGAAAATCCTTCCCTTCAAACGCCCTCAACTCTAAAGCTTTACCCAAAGAACAAGAAGAACCTGACTTACTTCTTCCCATTCCGAAGTGAAGGAGGGCGTTCTTTCAGAGTTCCCTTTAGAACAGTGTTCAGCAGTTGAAGATTCGGTCCAGTTAACTCTTGGTGTTTTCTCTTTTGAAGGGTAGGCAATGAGATCAGAATCTGATTTAGAAACACTTTTCGATAGATGCATGTCGATCAGGGTTTTTGGCAGTGACCTTATTCTCCCCAAGGTACAGGCTCTCTCCACAAAGCCCCCCGTGTTCACAATCCACTGGTCCCCATTCCGGGATCCACTCCTCGTTGTTCTAGTGCCAACAATGGTATGGTTTTCAAGTTGGTTGCTTTTTTTGTGAAAAATTGTTCTACTGACCACTTTGGGTTTGATTTTCTTTACCAAGGGTTCCGAGTTATTTTCTATGGGAGTCTGCTTGAAAGGCAAAGGACTATTTGCCAAACTGACTTCATCTTTTCCTTCCTCATGGTCATCTCTTTTCCTGTAGAGATGAAATGGATTTTCAGGGGACTCACAGGCTGGAGAGGATCCATGGAGAAGGCCTGCAAATTGCCCAGGATCATACTCTTTGGGGGGATCATTGTCCTGCTGTTGAGAGAGACCATCTGCAAAAGAGAAGTAGAAGGTCAGGATGCTTGTTTACAAAGGACTCTGAAAGCCCTGACATAATAGCAGTGCCCTTTAGAACGTGTGCAGCGTCCAAACATTTGATTTATTGCTACACAGTGATATCCTCACTTTATGAAGTACTCATGACCCTAAGTGCTATGCAGAAAATGAATGTGTGTGTGTGTGTGTGTGTGTGTGTGTGTGTGTGTGTGTGTGTGTGTGTGAATCAGATCTTCCTGCTATGCCTTAGGGTGCATTTCAAAGGTATGAATTGGGTATTAATTGAGTAATTGCCCACACTCTTCCATTTTCCCCAGGGAGTAGGTTTTATATTGGATAACAAAATCAGACTTTCTTAAAATGGGACACCCATGTTCAAACTCTTGCAGTAAGTAAAACATTGTGCAGTAAGACATCAGGCTGGTAAATCAAGATCATATATAACAACATCCCTTTGCCCTTCTCCCAGCAAATAAATTCAAAAACAAAATCCTGAAAAGACATAGAAGTAAGTTCAGGTTAATAATCCTGATAGTGTTACTTTGAATACAAAATTAAGGTTAATTCTATCCAGAATATATGATTTAGACAGAAATGATTTGTTCAGGCTTAACATATGCAAACAATGCAATCCATAATATCACTAAAAAATGAGACTCTTTTACAATAAACTAATGTTGAGCTACTCACACAAAGCTATCTTTTTCCTTCTTCTAAGAAATACCATTAGTTATTTAGTTTCTTCAGATCTTTGAAAATGTAATGCAGAAAAGAAACCAAAGGCAAATGATATTTTTTTGCTTTAATTTTTTCTAAAATAAAACATAAATGTTCTCTGAGATTTAAAATACACCACACTTTTTTTAATGGCCTAATTTGTCTTTTAAAGACATACTATGAAAAAACCTGGCCAAAGAAATTAGCAAAGGAAGTCCGTTTACTTTTTTTTATTGGTCATTTTAACTCATATTCAGCTAAACATTTGCCATGATCAAAAGGTACATTACCTAATAAGCTTATAACCTAATCTTATGAAAAAGTAAAATATAGCCGAAGGTATAATAGATAATAACAACACATTCAAAGTGGACTTGCTAACTCACACTTTAAAGAAGTTAGTTTTTATTATACACTCAATGCACCAAAGCTTTTATAAATTAACAAGTAACATTTATTAGATATGTGCTATTTACTACACACTGAATTAGAGGTTATATTTACATCACCTCATTTGATCATCATAACAATCCTCTGAAATGATTAACACCAATCATGATTTTTTGATAGAAAGGGATTTGGCCAGAATATGTAAACAAATTGGCAACCACAATAAGTCTCAATAGCTATTTGCCTAAAGGATGCTACAGACAAACTGATTCCGTTACTGAAGTTTGCTCCCAGGTCCATATACTTTTCGCTCTCTTGGAGCTGATAGAAGCAGGTATACTCCTAGCTTTACATATTCCCAGACTTTACCCTGGTTAATGTTTGGCTTTTCCAAATGAAGAAGACCTTCTGCCTAGGTCTAACACAGTGGTATCCTGAGACGGAAGAAACAAGGGTGATAGGAGGAGAGGTCCAAGAGACAACAGTCTCGAAGAAAAACAGTCTGCACCATCCAGTACTATTAAAAACACTTTATCTTATAAAAACTCTGTCCGTTTCTAGTATAGCAACATTACGTCCTTGCTAACTCCTTCCTTCCCCTCCCCTCACAACAGAGATCCTTCTTGGGATAAAAGAACATGAGACATGAGCATGAGACAAGGCAGGTTTACACCCTCTCAAGGCCAGAGTTTATGCACTATTATATCTTTTTTTTTTTTTTTTTTTTTTTGGCCACACTTGCAGCATGTGGAAGTTCCTGGGACCGGGTATTGAACCCCTGCCACAGCAAGGACAACAGAGTATCCTTACCCATGGAGCCACCAGGGAGCTCTGTATCCATTTTTAGAAGTGAAAATTAACATGGAGATAACTTAAGTTGTTGAAGTTTCCCCACTTAGTTTATTAGGTAAGCAGAGATTCAAACTGAAGGCTATCAAATTCCCATAGCCATTGGCCTGGAAAATATAATATTTAGGGTCACACCTGCAGCATATGGAAGTTCCCAGGCTAGGAGTCAAATCAGAGCGACAGCTACCAGCATACATCATAGCCACAGCAACACGGGATCTGAGCTGCCTCTGCAACCTATACCACAGTTCACAGCAATGTTGGATCTTTAACCCACTGAGCAAGGCCAGGGATTGAACCAGCAACCTCATAGATACTAGTCAGATTCATTTCTGCTGCGCCACAAGAGGAACTCTGAAAATATATTACCATTAGAATAAAAGAGCCATCTGGGGTTCAAGGACAATCACGTAGACTCTTTGTGGGAAGAGGCATGTTCCTCCTATTTTTTACTATTTCTGGCATTTGAAGAAAACAGACTAAAAGAGTTTTTTTCTGCTTCATGGAGGTAAGTTAGTTAATATTAGAAGAAAATAAAATATGGCATTCTGTTCCAATTTATCTTCTCTTTTTTCTTCCTAGGCTAGTTGGATCCCCCATAATGCTTTACAACATAAACAGGTTGGTATGGAATGACAGTTATGGGTAAATAATATAGAAGGAAAGAGGAAGTCTCAAATAAGGAACTTTAGAATTTTATTTTGCAAGTTGCTGAAGAAAGCTAAAGGGTTTGAGCTTGAAATGAAAAACTGAAAAGAGTAAGTCTATTATGAGAAAAAGAGTACGTAAATTGAAGTCAAGAGTTTTATGATCATGTTCATGATAATGAGATTTTCAGGGGCATAATATTATTTAAAATTTTCTTTGAATATAATCATTAGGTTACCATCCCCTGTGTGATTTGACCAAAATAACTATAATCACAAATTCAAAATGCTTTATATTGTCCAAGTCCTCTAGTCTCAATTAGTCACTTCTCTAAGTAAAAAAGAATTTAGTTATTAGCCCATAAGCCCAAGTTTCTGAATAAAAGTTCTTAGCATCATGATGGTTGGTAATTTTTTGCCAAGAGTTGTGAAAAGGCAAATATTATTTCAGTGGCCAAACCCTAAGGATTTCTCAAATCAAAGGCAATGAGAAGTTGATATGAAACTTCCTGAAAGGCCTGTTTCATGGACTGGTGGCAGCTGTGACCCCAATCCACAATGGCTTCTTGCAGCCTGTATTCCTTCCTCCCACATGAGTCTAGGTACAGCCATGGGCTTTGCTTTGATCCATGGGACAGGGGCAAGCATGATATAAGCAGGGGCTCTTAGAATCTTGCCTCTAAGGGAATAAGCCTGCTGGATGATGAAATGATACATTACCCAGATGTTTACAATTATAGGGGTTTTTTTTAGATTCCACATGTAAGTGATAGCATTTGATGTTGGTGTCTCAAAAAAAGGACACAATGACCTTCTTTGCAGAACAGATACTGACTCACAGACTCTGAAAAACCTATGGTTTCCAAATGAGACAGTTGAGGGGTTGGGGGGGGTACACTGGGGGTTTGGGATAGAAATGCTATAAAATTGGGTTATGATGACTGTTGTACAACTATAAATGTAATAAAATTCATTGTGTAAAAATAAAATAAAATAAAATTGTAGGTTTTATTATTTTTCAAGTATAATGAGGCTCGCAGACTCAGAGACAATTGTCATTGAAAAGATAGATTGTCATAGTCATAGATCCCAAGAGGAGGGAGCATGTCATGCTATGGGCAGGGGGGCTGGGAAGGGACACATGGTGGTGGTGGGGGGGACTCTGGGGGAATACCAGTATTACTCAGGAGGCAGAAGAAATGGGGGAAAAGGTAGGCAAGAGCCTTTCTGGTAGTGTCTATGGGAAGTAATGAACAAAATAGGGTCAGCAGGTTCAGGATTGGTTAGTTCAAGCCTTTTCAGCAGGCTCTGGGTGGTGGAACTGTCCCTAGTTGTCTGGCACCTGGCTGTGTTGTGATTAGGGCAGGTGGGTAGTGGCCCAGTGTGAGATCCTGATAAAGAAAATGGCTGGAGTTTGGTTTGGGATTGTTTGGTTTGCATATGAAAGGTATATCTTCAGGTGAGTTTATTATCTCTAAGAAACGGCTTGCCCAAGGAAGGCCAGTGCCTGCAGGGTCAGCAAGGTCTTAAGATATCAAAGCATTTAAAAAAAAAAATCCCCCCTTCTCCCAAATAAAAAGGCAGGGTTAATATACTAGCCACCCTGTCACTTCAGTCACTTCAGCTGAAGGCCAGCCAACTTCCAAGAATGTGAGTGAGGCCGTCAAGGACCAACCAAACCCAGGCCAACCTGACAACTGACCACAGTTGTACGAACAAGCCCAGGTGAGATTATCTGCCTCAGATGGAAGAAAACACCTACCAGGATCATGAGCTAAATAAATGGCTACTCTTTTAAGCTATTAAGTTTTGGGGTTGTTTAATACATGGCAATAGATAACTGATCTCATCTGTATCCCAAATTTAAAGAAGAATTAATACATACTTCAAAATAAATTCTGGCAATGTTTATATTTTCACATCTGGAAATGATGATAGCAACAGTATATAACTAAAAGCATTGTGAAGATGAATGAAAAAATAAAAGTAAAGGAATTAGAATAATGCCTGTAGCACGGAACACATTAAATATGTGTTTCTGTTATTAACAACAATAATTTTTAATCTAGAGGGTTTCATTTTTACCAAGAAAGGTAGTAGTAATTCAGTACATTAGACCTTTAGTAAAGATTATTATTTTGACATGCTTGTATATTTTTAACAGTATACACTGAAAATAATTTTTTCATTTTCTTACCATTTCTTTAGATAAAATTGAGGCAAAGAATATAGATTAAATTCTAAACTGTTTTTCATTACTTGTCTCATTTAATTTCACACTTCTCTTTTGACAAGTGGATATTCATGCCAAGGTACAGAACTAAATATGTGTGAATTCCAATTTGATACTTATTCGAAGAATCATTAGCATTTCAAAGAAATGTAAGAGTAAATATCCAATAGCAAGCAGTTCAATATTTTTTTAACTCATTTTGTCTTTGATATTTATCATCTATATAAATACCTGAATAACAATAAAACCCCAAATTTCATGTTAGGGTGAAAACAAATTATGGAAAACAAGGAATTTATTCTTTTATTATAAAATATTAGAAAAGGAATACAAAAATACAGTATCTTTTTAAATTGCACCCCAAAAAACCATATACCTGGGTATACACCTGACCAAGGAGGTAAAAGACTTATATGCTGAGAACTATAAAACATTAATCAAGGAAATTAAAGAAGATGTAAAGAAATAGAAAGATATTCCATGCTCCTGGGTTAGAAAAATTAATATTGTAAAAATGGCTATACGACCCAAAGCAATCTACAAATTCAATGCAATCCCTATCAAATTACCCATGACATTTTTCACAGAACTAGAACAAACAATCCAAACATTTATATGGAACAACAAAAGACCTAGAATTGCCAAAGCAATCCTGAGGAACAAAAACCAAGCAGGAGGCATAACTCTCCCAGACCTCAGGCAATATTACAAAGCCACAGTCATCAAGACAGTGTGGTACTGGTACCAAAACAGACAGACAGACTGATGGAGCAGAATAGAGAACCTAGAAATAAACCAAGACACCTTTGGTCAATTAATCTTTGACAAAAGGCGCAAGAACATAAAATGGAAAAAGACAGTCTTTTCAGCAAGTATTGCTGGGAAACCTGGACAGCTGCATGCAAATCAATGAAACTAGAACACACCCTCACACCATGCATGAAAATAAACTCAAAATGGCTGAAAGATATAAATATAAGACAAGACACCATCAAACTCCTGGAAGAGAACATAAGCAAAACATTCTCTGACATCAGCCTTACAAATGTTTTTTTCTGGTCAGTCTCCCAAAGCAATAGAAATTAGAGCAAAAATAAACCCATGGGACCTCATCAAACTGAAAAGCTTTTGCATAGCAAAGGAAACCAAAAAGAAAACTTACAGAATGGGAGAAAATAGTTTCAAATGATGCAACTGACAAGGGCTTAATCTCAAATATACAAACAACTTACACAACTCAACAGCAAAAAAGCCAATAGCCCAATTGAAAAATGGACAAAAACCTGAATAGATATTTCTCTAAGGAAGAGATATGGATGGCCAACGAGCACATGATAAAATGCTCAACATCCCTGATTATTAGAGAAATGCAAATCAAAACTACCATGAGGTATCACCTCACACCAGTCAGAATGGCCATCATTAATAAGTCCACAAATAACAAATGCTAGAGGGGAACCCTCCTGCACTGTTGGTGGGAATGGAAGCTCATACAACCACTATGGAGAACAGGATGGAGGTATCTTAGAAAACTCTACATAGAACTACCATATGACCCAGCAATTCCACTCTTGGGCATATATCTGGACAAAACTCTCCTTAAAAAAGACACATGCACCCACATGTTCATTGCAGCACTATTCACAATAGCCAAGACATGGAATCAACCCAAATGTCCATTGACAGATGATTGAATTAGGAAGATGTGTTATATATACACAATGGAATACTACTCAGCCATAAAAAGAACAAAAGAATGCCATTTGCAGCAACATGGATGGAACTAGAGACTCTCATACTGAGTGAAGTAAGTCAGAAAGAGAAAGACAAATATCATATGATATCACTTATATCTGGAACCTAATATATGGCACAAATGAACCTTTCCATGGAAAGAAATGCACGGACTTGGAGAATAGACTTGTGGTTGCCAAGGGGGTGGGGGAGGAGGAGGGAATGGGATGGATTGGGAACTTGGGGTTAATAGATGCAAACTATTGCCTTTGGAATGGATTAGCAGTGAGATCCTGCTGCGTAGCACTGGGAACTCTTGTCTAGTCACTTACAATGGAGCATGATAATGTGAGAAAAAAGAATGTATACATGTATGTGTAACTGGGTCACCACGCTGTACAGTGGAAAAAAATAATAATGCATTGGGAAAATAAAAAATTTTTTTTTAAATAAATTATAACGTATCTACCAGTCATTGCATTCCTCTTTGGAAAATCAAAAATATCTCAGGAATTCTAGGGTTCATATAAATGTTAGCAGAAATTCTTAATTCATTTCACCAACATGTATAAAATGCCTCTGGTCACTGGGCACTGTCCTAAGTGCCAAAGGCAATGTTCTACCCTGGGGATGCTTACATTCCAGTGAAGGAGGCAACTGTAGGAAAATCAAAAGCAGTATAATTTCTTATGATGGTAAATTCTATGAATAAAAGAAAGCAAAGTAATGGGATGAGAATTACTTTTTCAGACAGAGGGAAGAAGATGGGAACCTTGCCTTTTGGGTATTCTGAACCATAAGAAAGCCAGGGTGGCTACAACAGTGTGATGAGAGAGTGATAAATGAGCCTGAGTGAGAGAGAGAGAGAAAGATGCAGTTCCAGCACAAGTTCAAAGGCCTGCAAACCAGAACTGATGGTACTGTCCCAATCTGAAGGTTGGTAGGCTTGAGAACCAGGAAGAGATGATGTTCTCGTTTGAATCTGAAGGCAGAAAAAGAGCTGATGTCCCAGTTCAAAGACTGTCAGGCAGGAAGAATTCTCTCTCATTCAGGATGGACATCAGCCTTTTGGTTATATTCAAGCCTTCAGCTGATAGGATAAAGTCCATGCATTAGGGAGGGCAATCAGTTTTACTTAGGCTACCAATTTCAAAGTTTAACTTTAGGAGTTCCCATCGCGGCTCAGTAGAAACGAACCTGACTAGTATCCATGAGGATTCAGGTTAGATCCCTGGCTTCACTCAGTGGGTTAGGGATCCATCATTGCCGAGAGCTGTGGTGTGGGTCGGACACAGCTTGGATGTGGCATTACTGTGGCTGTGGCATAGGCCAGCAGGTACAGCTCCGATTCAGCCCCTAGCCTGGGAACCTCCATATGCCACAGGTGTGGCCTTAAAATACATACATACATACATAAAATTTTTAAAAATAAAGTTTAGCTTCATCCCAAAACACCCTCACAGAAACACCTAGAATAATGTTTGACCAAATATCTGGGCCCGCCATGCACCATTCAAGTGACAGAGAAAATGAACCATCACAGGTTAGAATGGGACAGCGTTGACATGATTTGGTTTACACTTTTAAATGATCACCTGGTATTTCTGATGGCAAGGACATGACAATGATGCAGTGTTTTTTAAAAGTTAATTTCCCCAAGTGCCCTCATAAAAACAATATATAAGATAGTGAATGAATAAAATAAGCACATAATGAGTATCTGATAGCCAAAAAAACCAAGCCCCCCCCCAAAAAAAAAACCCCAAAACCAAGTGTTATCTTCAATAAAGCAGGTATCCACATGGCCCTGGAAAGTGGATGGGCATAGATAGCCAAGTCCTGTGATGGCATCAGGATCCAGAACTGGTATGATAGAACCTGCAAGTCATGGGACCCAGAACCTGGTTTTGGATTCTGATTCCCAAAAGGAGAGAGGGCCTGGTACTAAGCAGGATGCTAAGCAACAGACTCAGAGAATAATCAGCAGAGCTAGGAAAAAACCTGCAAAAAGGCAATTGAAAGTAGCTTTGACCCTTGAGAATCTCAGAAACATCCAATAAATGCATGCTTTTAGTAAACTAGAGACTCACCCTGAAGAAAAAATTTTAGGAGCAGAATCCAAATTGAACAGGGTGGAAACACCAGCGATCTCAGGGAGAAAGATATTTCACGTACTGGGAAAGTATAAGCAGCATGGGGACAGAGGTCCGGAGCAGGGAAACCTTGGATGTAGTAATAGGATACAGTGTAGAAATGGGAGAGCCCTGTTTTGTAAGGCGAGGAGCTTGCACCTTTGGAGAAGAATGAGGTAACACAATGGAATATTACTCAGCCTTTAAAAAGAACAAAATACCAGCATTTTTTGCAACATGGATGGACCTAGAAACTATCATGCTAAGTGAAGTCAGCCATACAGTGAGACACCAACATCAAATGCTTTCACTGGCATGTGGAATCTGAAAAAAGGACAGACTGTGCAGAACAGATGCTGACTCACAGACATTGAAAAACTTATGGCCTCCAGAGGAGACAGTTTGGGGGGTAGGGGGATGTGCCTGGGCTGTGGGATGGAAATCCTGTGAAATCAGATTGTTATGATCATTATACAACTACAGATGTGATAAATTCATTTGAGTAATACAAAAAAATGGAAAAAAAAAAAGAATGAGGTAACAGCAGGAAGGCTTTCTGAACCAATCAGAGAAGTACCCAGATTTCTTAATACTTCATGATAACAACAAAGGAGAAAGTCTTTGAGCCATGAAGCAGGGGAAGTTACTGTGGCCTGTGCCTGCTCTCACACTGGAACCTCTTCTGAATAGTCCAGCACATCTCTTCTCATCAAAAATGGGAAACAGAAACTGATTTTGATAGAACCCTATTTAAAGACATTGCAAAAAAAGGAGATGAAAATCAATGTTTAACAGCTAATGAAAACAAACCAAAAAATACTATGGCCCCAAATAATTGAAAGGTGTAACTTGAAATTTAAAAGAAATTAAGAAAATAATTAGTTCTGAAAGAACAACCTACACTGTAAGCAGAGGAGCTCAGATATGAGACGGCTGGTCGTTTTCTTTCCCCTTATTCTTTGACTCCATGAGCAATTCACTCCTCAAGTCATTAGATGGAGCCCAGTGAGATGGCAGCCATACCTTTAGTGGAGAGGTGGCCTGGAGTTGGGTATCAGATCCCAGGCAAGGTAATGGTGGTGTCCATGCTTGGGGGTAACTCAGCATGGAACATTGGAGCCAACTAGGTAAAGAGGGTGTACACACAAGACAGTGGCCCATACAGAAGGTCAGAGCCCAGGAAATCAATGCAGGAGGGGTGGCCTGGCAGAAGGAGTTGGGAAACTAGCAAAGTAAGGAGAATACTTTTGCAGAGGAGCAGCCTAGCAAGGGGTGTCAAAAACCAAACAGGGTGAGGACGGTGCCCCCATCCAGAAAAGGAAAGAGTTCATGCATAGGGTGGCCTGGCATAGAACGCCAAAGCCCCATCCATAAAAGGAGGGTGTCCACATGTGGGGATGGCCTCCTGTAAGGTGGCAGAGTCCTAGGAGGGTGAGCAGGGTGTTTTCACAGATAAACTGGCACACGGGAAGTCAAATCTCAGCTAGCACAAGAAAGAGGTGGCAGTAGATATGGAAGATTGCTTACTTACACAGGGGTTGATGAAATAAGCAACTACAGAAAGGATAATGGGAGCCAGGTGTCTCACTGTTTAAGGAGAGAGTTAGAAATATGAAAAGTAAAGTGAACCTTGTAATATTGGATTGTAATTAGAGATAATCAATATTTTCAAGATAGATAAAGAGATGGATATAGATACAAATATGTGTTTGTGTATGTATGTATTTACATGCATATATTACCTAACTCTGTCCATAGAGAGGGGCCTGGGAAATTGAGGTTCCAATAGCAATAGGTAAAGCTCAGACCTGGCTTCTAAATGTACTTCCACTAAAAGAAATAGGGATCCATCAAAAAACCACTGATATCAGGGCCAAGGCAGAGAAAATGCAAGATGTCCCTGGGATACCTTCTGTCAGAAAGCAAAGAAGTGCTCTGAGAAGGGAGAGGCATGTCAAGAGTTCAGAGAAGCCAGCTAAACAAGCTCCAACTGGTTATACTAAGGACAATTTTAGTAACAAAGTAAGTAATTACAGTAATGGATTATAACCCATTCACTAAAATAGAAAAACATTAGCCCATAAACATATATAAATAAATGAATGATTTAAAAGTTTGATTAGGAATGTAAAATTTAAAGAATTTCAAATCATCTCCCCCCCCAAAATACTTACTAATTACAAAGAGAGAAAGAGTAAATCTACATTTAAGAAGTCTTAGAGGCACTGTCTTAATCAAATGATCAAAGTGAATATCATCAGGAATAGAGCAAATCAAAATCATGTCCCACCTGATCGGGTGAAATGAGAAAAACACAGAATCACTTCTGGATTTTTCCTTCTAAAGATATATAACCTAAATCTACTCATGGAGAAACATCAAATAAACAATCTGTGGGACAGTCTACAAAGTAACTGCCCTGAAATCTTCAAAAGTGTCAAAGTAACGATGATCAAGGAAAGTCAGAGGAACGGTTCCAGATGGAAGGAGACTAAAGAGACAACTAAATGCCATCTAATCCCGAGCTAAATTCTTTCATTGTAAAAATTATTATTGGGGAAACTAGCAAATTTTGTAAGGAGTTTGAAACATGACTAGATGGTGGTGACAAATATATTAATGTCAATTTCATGATTTGATTGTGTCATGGTTGTGTAAGAATGCACCTGCTTATAGGAAATGCACACTATTGCAGTTGTTCCCAAAGTGTAGTCTGAAGATGCTTGGGGCTCCTGAGATCAAAACAATTAATTTTTCAGACAAATACTAAGCTAGCACTTGCCTTCTTCCCTCTTATTATCTCATGAGTGTATAGTGGTTGTTCAGAGGCTGCATGATGGTTTCTTTCCACAGTGGAAATATGCGATATACTTCCACAAGCCTCACTGTAGGAACTGGCACACTGCTACTTCTCACACTGACAGGCAAATAGTCACGTGTCCACCCCAATAAAATGGAGTGAGGATGTAAATGCCACTGTCTCTACAGCACTACAAGGTAACATGCCAGAACAGGGAGTGAAGAGTTGAGGTAATGCTTCTCTCCCCCATTTAAAAATGATGTTTGCTCTAATTCCTGGATAGATACCATTTATTAGGTTAAGTATACTCTCTTCTATGCCAATTTGGCTGAAAATTTTATAATTGACAACAAACATGATTGAATATTGAGTTTACAGCAAATGTTTTTCTTCACCTATTGAGTTGACTCTAATTTTTCTCTTTTAATTTGTCAGTGGGGATGACATATTTTCTCATGTTAAACAAACTGGATATTAATGGGCTGAATTGGTCATACTGAATTTTCCTTTTGCTATTCTGCCAGATTTGGTTTGCTAGAACTTTGTTTAGAATTTTTACATCTATGTTCATGAATGAAACAGGCCTTTAATTTTTCCTTTCTTAAGCTGTCTAGTTTTGATAGGAAGATTACTAGTCGCAAAACTAGTTGAGGAAAATTCCCACTTCTTTAGTGTTGTACAGGAGTTTATATGAGATTGGAATGATCTGTTTCTTAAAAGCTCTACTTAATTTACCTTTAAAATCATCTAGACTTGACATAGTCTTTGTTGTGGGGAAATTATAAATTATTTACTCCATTTCTCTAATAGCTGTAGGATTAGAGTTTCTGCAGCTTTGTGAAGTTTTAGTAAGTTACAATTATCTAGGATTTGTCCATTTCTCCTCAGTATTAAAATTCACTGGCACACAGGACCTATTGCATAGCATAGGAGAATCTACTCAATACTCAGTAGTGACCTATATGGGAAAAGGATCTGAAAAGGAACGGATATATGTATACGTATAACTGATTCATGTTGCCATACACTTGAAACTAACACATCACTGTAAATCAACTATACTCCAATAAAATTTAATTAAAAAATCATTGGCACAAAACTGTTCATAATTTTACTTATTTTCTCTCGAATCTTATATAGTATTTGTAGTTATATCTCGTCTTACTCGTAACATAGTTATATTTTACGTGTATAATCTTTTTTCTTTGTAATTTTTACTAGAAAGTAATCCATTTTTTTTTTTTTTGGTCTTTTGTCTTTTTGTTGTTGTTGTTATTGTTGCTATTTCTTGGGCCGCTCCCACGGCATATGGAGGCTCCCAGGCTAGGGGTCCAATCGGAGCTGCAGCCACCGGCCTACGCCAGAGCCACAGCAACGCAGGATCCGAGCCGCGTCTGCAACCTAAGTAATCCATTCTTAAGTATTAGAACATATTCCACTTGTGACTTTGTCTATTCGTTTTCTATTCCATTCATTTCAGTTCTTTTCCATTTATTTTCTCCTACTTTTCTTATGTCATCTCCTAATTCATTTCTCAAGTTATTTGAAAATGATTTAAATTACAAATTTGTGGAGATATACATGGGTATCTTTAACTAAATTTTGTCAGAAAATGGCATGTATATGAATTAATCTTTGATCTGTACAGAAACATGGTTATAGCCAGTCAACTCAAGATTAACTTTTATCAATGTTTCAAGAGAATAACTTGTATTCTCTAATTGCTGGATATAAAGGTATGCATTTTATTAAATTTATTAACTGAGCTGTTAAAATATTCCATAAATTGGGTGAGGTATGTTGAAGTCTTTCAGCTTTTAGTGGACTTATGGTTTTTTACCCCTTGGAATTATTTATATTTTCCTGGTCAGACTGAACCTTGTATCATTTCATAGCAACTCTCTATATCCTGGTAATGCCTTCAGTATTAAAGTCTATTTGGTGTGATACTGACATAGGTACATCAGCTTTTATTGGGCCAATATTTCTCAGATGTAACTTCCTCCATCTTTACCTTTTTTGTGTGGGGGTGTGCTCTTGGCTATACAAATGTGTCTATGTCAAAGCACGTAAAGCTGGGTTTTCTGTTCCTACATCCTATCGTCTCTCCCTTTTAACTGCTGAATTCAGCTAAGATAGGCTTATTTTGATGATGATTTGCGTATTTAGACTTGGTTCTCCTATTTTAGATTTTGATATTTATTTATCTTTCATATTTTTTCACTTCTACTCTTTATTTTTTTTCCTCTTTTCCATTTTTCTCTCTGGCTTGGACTTTATACAATTTATTTTTATTCTTTAGGCATTCTTACAATTTTACCAGACTTTTTTTTTTTTTTGCTTTTTCAGGGCTGCACCTGCAGCATATGGAGGTTCCCAGGCTAGAGGGTGAATCAGAGCTACAGCTGCAGGCCTACACCACAGCCATGGCAGTGTAGGATCCGAGCCGTGTCTGCGACCTACACTACAGCTCACAGCAAGGCCAGATCCTTAACCCACTGAGTGAGGCCAGGGATGGAACTTGCAACCTCAGGGTTCCTAGTTGGATTCATTTCCACTGTGCCACAACAGGAACTCCAAAATTTTACCATACTTTCTAAACTTAACAAAGTCTAAAAGTAAACAATACCTTTTCCATCCTCTTCTTGAAGATGTTAATCTTACTTGAAATTCAATTACTGTCTCTAACAAACACTTGTCAGTGTTTTCATTCTCTGTGTTAATTCTCCAAATAAGGTATTATTATTTCATTTGGGTTATTTTTATTTCAATTTGCATAAATGTTTATTATTTCATATATTCACTGATCCTTCCTCTGACCTGAGATCATTTTACTTCTTGAAGTAAACCTTGAGGTTTTCCTTTTGGAAAAAGTCTTTTGGTAGCAAATGTTTTCAATTTTTAACTGTGAATGTCTTCATACTTTCATTTATGAAATAGTATTTCTCTTAGTTCATAATTTAGGTTGACTTTTTTTTTTCCTCTGAGACTTTGAAGATATTATTCTATTCTTTCTGTTTCATATCTTTCCTTGATAAATTGACTATCATTATACATGTGCTTTTGTTGTAGGTGATCCATCATTTCTCCATCTGCTTTGGAAAACCTCCTTTACATCTTTCAATTTCATAGTAATGTGTCTCAGTATGGATTTCTCTTTATCCTGTTTGAAATACAATGTGTTTTTTGGACCTATGAATTCACGTTTTTCCCAGTTATGGGGAGAATTTAGCAATTATTATAAAAATTTCTCCTCTTCTATATATTCTTTATTATTTCATCCTCCATCTCTGATTAGAAATAGGTTAACCTTATTCCATCCTTCATGTCATTTCATTTCTCTCATATTTCTTGCCTCTTTGGTCCTCTGTGCTATACTTTGGATAATTTCTTCAAATTTATTTTCCAATTCACCAATTGTCTCTTCACTCTGCTTAATCTGTGTTTACCTGTTCATTTATCATTTTAAAAATAATTTTGAACTTATATTTTTTTATATATAGAAATGCCATTTATTTTTCAAATTTGGTTGCACCAGTTTAAATTCCCACCAACAGTGTAAGAGGGTTCCTTTTCTCCACACCCTCTCAGCACTTACTGTTTGTAGACTTTTTGATGATGGCCATTCTGGCTGGTGTAAGGTGCTACTTCATAGTGGTTTTGATTTGCATTTCTCTAATAATGAGTGATGTTGAACATCTTTTGATGTGTTTTTTGGGCATCTGTATGTCTTCTTTGGAGAATTGTCTGTTTAGATCTTCTGCCCATTTTTTGATGGGGTTGTTTGTTTTTTTGGTATTGAGTGGTAGGAGATATTTATAAATTTTGGAAATTAATCCCTTGTCAGTCGATTCATTTGAAATATTTTCTCCCATTCTGTTGTCTTTTTCTTTTGCTTAGGGTTTCCTTTGCTTTCATTATGTGATCTTAATCTCAGTTTATCAATGTGATTGAAGAAGGTTTCAGCTTCCCTGAATAGTCTTGACTCAGTCTCACGACTTTACCACTGAATCAAAGTGTGATGTCCAAATAGCAGTGCTATTGCTGACATTTGCACTCAGGACAATGCTGAGTTTCTTGTCTTCTAACACACATTTTTAGAGAGAAAAGATTGTTAGAGTAGGCAACATCTCAAAGAACATGTCTTATTTAGACTGTGTTTGTTCCATTGCAGAAAGATCTCTTGGAGTACTTAGTCTGCCAAGATATTTGTAGTAAAATATTTTTATTGTAAAAACCTGCATTTATAAAGATTTCAATAAAAACAGCTATCAGGGCTTGAAAATTTTTAATGTGATTCTTTAAATGATTTGTGAGTAGGTAGGATTAATGATAAACTGTCTTGCCATGCATGTTGTTACTTTGTAATGTATAATGCAATTTATAAATCAATAAATTATCTAGAGTTAGGTAAATGAAGAATAAGCTTATTTTAATTATGAATTCAAACTAAACAAAACTTTTTAAAATAAGAGCCTCCTAAAATGTCTATTTATAAAAAATACAAAAGAAATTCCTAGAGATTTGGTAAGTACGGCATACACAAGCCCCCAGGTTAGGAATCAAGTCCTTACCACAGCAATGACAACAACTTGCTGAGCCACTAGGGAACTCCAAGATTTGGTAAGTTTTAAAGCATCCCAAGTACTCCATGATATTCAGTTAAAAAGAAAATATATAAATTAGCCAGTCATTTTGTAGTTAAACTCTAGATCAATTAAAGAGAATGTGAGCTAAATTTTGATAACTATCAACATATTTCAACGAGCTTTTACAGGGGTGCTTGGTCTTATCAGAAATATTTAGCAGAAATGCTATTTTTTATTTATAATATAAATTATATTACTCTTACTGTAGTTTATTTTTCTGCCTTATTTTCCTAGTCATGTAGTTCATGTCCTCTGGCTAGTGTGTTCATTTATATCCAAATATTAAGAACGTCTTTGCTGCTCACTTACACATTGAAATAAAGTGTGAGTCGAACAAATAATAATGAGCCACAGAGGCAACTATATAGAATTTATGTTCCTTTAATATTCCAAGATCGAAATTCAATTAGGTTTTCACATATATGTAAAATTAATTTAAGTAGACACAAATTCCCTTGAGAGAAATTCATTTCAAAAATTACAGAAGCTAAGATTCTATATTATGTAAGGAGAACCGACATTTATTGTGTACCTACTATGTTCAAGTTCATTTTACCTCATTGAATCCTCACATAAGTCTCTGAAGTAGGTACTCTTGTGACTTTTCAACTCTAGAAGAATAACATAGCTAGTCAACACAGGAGCCAGTGAAATCGAGCCCTTCTAAAACCAAGTTCCCTTACTGAGTTGATGATTAATCTCTCTCTTCAAAACTTTCTTTTGTTTTCTCCTCTGACCTCAGTCCTGTGCTAAGTGAACACTAGTCAACCAGAGTCAGATGACTAAAACTGCTGTTGTTGGTAACATTGTTAACGTATTAAAATTGTTATTCTAGAGATCATCATTAATGTACAAACTTAGGTTGTTTCTTCAGGGCAAGATGAGCTCGCAGACCCCGGGGTCATAGACTGCCTGGCTAGAAAGTCATAAACCACAGACATCCTGACTCCCCAAACTACGATTAAGAAATGTCACAAAACGTCACAAGATGATGATTAATTCCAGCCTCTTTGTTCTTCCCCTCTTAAAAAAGTCCTAACTCAAAGACCAAGTTAGAGTGGATCTGAGGCTTGTCTCCCATTTCCTAGCTTGGTGCCCTGTAATAAGCCCTAGCTTTGCTGCATACACCTGCTGTTAGAGTTTGGCTTTCTGACTTGCGGGCACAGGAGCCCTTGCTTGGTTATACCCATATGGGAGACAAATTTGGCTAGTCCAAAGCCTGCTTTTATCCATTCCACTCAAGGTTTTGTTTATGGCTTACTTCAGAATTTCCTATGGCATTAGCACAATGTGCTGTCCACTGGTGTGTCCTGAGTACACATTACTGTTGTTTGAAAACCACTCAGTGGGTCCCTTTCAAGATTTAGCAGTGAGCCTTGAGTATTTATTCTGATTGCACAATTAGCCCAAAGATTGATGCTATGCTTAGATACTGTATGTTATCAGATACTGCATATAATAAAATTCCCTTCCTTAAACAACTTAAGATCAAGAGCTGCCTTTCAGAAAATACTTCCACGTAAACTATTGTTTCCTGGTCTATTAGTCCCATGCTCTGCCAAACTCAGAATTTAATGCAAAAGCCAGAGAATGCTAGTTCTGGCAGCCCTTGGACCAGAACAGACCATGCTATCTGGCTCTGATTTCAAACATTTATAATCTTTTCTCTTGCTCCCTTAGCTCAATATAGGAAAGGGGCTATCAGCCAATTTCCCCACCATTTATAGCAAATCCCTAGGTTCCCTCATTTCCAGCTGCTAAGCTGCCTGGGCAGACTGTATTACTAAATTATTGTATCTTTTTGGTAGAGTGCCTGATCTATCTTGGCATTCATTTTGCATTGAAAGAAGCTCCTGTTGCAAGCAAAGGAAGCTAGCTGCATTTGCCCTTCCCACACGCCTTTCCTCTGCTACCCTCAACCACTAACTTCTTTGTTTCCCCTGTATAAGCCAAGTTCATGGGGGCAGTTTCTCATCTATCTCTGACCCCCTAGGGAGTTAAGAGATTTGAAAGGGAGTTCTGTCCTAGGAGTAATTCCCATAGCCTAGAGCCAGATGAATAAATGGCCTACAGTGAATAACTACATTTGGAACCAAGAGGTTTTGTTTCTCTCCTACCAAAATGTATTTACTTTGTAATACTGCAGTCACTGTAATCATGAATTTTCCCAAAAAGAAGAGTCTGTAGTGGGGGAAGAGAGGAAAGAACCCCCCCGCCCCAGTCAAGTCTATTGTTTTCAAGCGTGTTGGTTCTTTGGTTTTAACTTATTTTTAAAAAGGCTTCTGTTTTTAGACTCTCCCAACTGGTTATGAAAGTGAAACAAAGAACTGCTCTGGAGAAATAAAAAAGACAAACAGAAAAGCAGATCTATAAGCTTTAGATTAAACAAAAGTAATTTTGCAATATAAAAAGGATGGAAATAATTTTTAATGACTCTAAAATGTGTCATTACTCTGATTCAATTCTTAAAAGATCTATCCTGAATATGAACTCCAAGTCACCCAAATATCCTCAAAAAAACTCTGGGAATGTTATACATTCAAATGTTTCCTCTGGGTTTTCTAGTCCTACAAGCAATGAGCAGCCTAGATTTTTCTCACATGCACCCCAAGAGATGTCTCATTTCAAAAGAGCAGGAGAGTCATCAAAAGTATAATCCTATTAACAAGACACACCATAGAAATATACAGAAATGTTAAAGATAAATTATATCCAGCTAGGTTTATTTTAAATCAACACTACTGTTGCTATGGTAAGAAATATTCCATGTAAAATAAAAATCCTCTATAAGGGTTTGGTGTTATAGCCATGGCAACGATGTGATGATGACTGCAGCACTGCTCAACTCTGCTAATGTTCCTGAGATATTGCTATTTGTAAGAAATATATATTTAGTCTTCATCCAAGTTTCCTGGTTCACAGTTCCTAGAACAATTGGAATTTCCTGTGAAAAGAGCTACAAAGGTGTCTTTCATTATAATAGTGAGGGGAATTTGGAAAGCCTATGGGTAACTGGAGGGCTGTTTGTTTGGAGAACCAACCATGTGATTAAAGGGAAGGGGAGAGGGGCTGAAGATTGAGTTCAATGGCCAATGATTTAATCAATCATGACTGAAGCCTCCGTAAAACCCCAAATGCCAGGGTTCAGAGAGCTTCAAGGTGGGTGAACATGTGGAGATTTGGAAAGTGCACTCTGAGAGGGCATGGAAGCACCTTGCCTCGTGCATCTCTTCACCTGGCTGTTGATCCATATCCTTTAATATCCTGTGTGATAAATAGGTAATCTAGTGAGTAAATGGCTTTCTTGAATTTTGTGAGTTATTTTAGCAAATTAATTGAACTCAAGGAGGGAGTCATGAGGACCTCTGATTTATAGCCAGTTTGTCAGAAAGTACAGGAAACAAAATGGACTTGCCTTTGGACTCTTGAGTTAGAAGGGGCCATTGGAATCTTCAATTTCACAACTTGTTGTTCAGAAGCACAGGTAACCACCTAGGTTTGCAACTTGTTATCATAAGCGGAGGATGGTCTTACAGTGCTGAGCCTGTTAACATGTGGAATCTGATCCTGTTTCTGGGTAGGCAGTATAAAATTGAGTTGAATTCTCAGATACCCTGTAAGTGTTTGAGAATTGCTTGTTGATGTGGAAAGCCTATACACACATGTTGGAATTGGGTTCAGGAACCTAATTTAGTTTCCATTTGATCTGTACAGAAGAGTTATATGGGCTTTAAATACATGTAGAATGGCCTAGAAAATCAATTATTTATTGTTATCTTTCACATGACCCCTCAACTGATTAGAGAAGACATGGCAAAAATAGCAATCTGTTAGCTTAAGCAAAGGGTTTGTGTGTTTGTTTGGGTTTCTCCTGGTCATAGAAGCTGGAGAGATCCACTTCCGCTGAAGTGTTGGTAAATGGCATATTCATTTAGCAAAATATATCCCGGCATTTTTCAGGTTGGGGCCATCATGTAATTTTCTACTTGATAGGAAAAAAAGAAATGCAATCATATCGCAATTTCCACCACTTTGACACAGAAAGAGAAATATTAACTTAAAAGTAAGAAAATATGGAAAGTGGTGTTCCAGCTCTTCAAAAGAGGAGCCAATTCTAATCTCTCTCCTCCTAGCCTCTTAGGTCCACTCCAGATAGGCTTTTGTTCCATATTCTTCCACTAAAACGTCCTTTATCGACCTCAGCAAAATCTTCACATCTCTAAAGTGAATACTCTTTAAACTTCATCCTACTTGATCTACCAGCTACACAGTTAATGCAGATATTACCTCTCCTCTGTGAAAAACTTTAAATCCCAAGGTCCCACATTCTTCTGGTTTCCATCCTACCTCACAGCCTGCTCCTCCTCATCCTCTTATGCTCATTCCTTCTCCTCTCCCCAGTGTCTAAGGATTGAAGAAGTATCCCAGGGTTTGGCATACTTGGACCTCTTCCCTTCTCTGTTTACATTCATTCCCTTGTTGGTTTCATTCTATCTCAAGCCTTAAAATATCGCCTAAACAATGACAACTCCCACATCCCTATTTTCAACTTGACTTCTCCCTTAAACACCAGACTTGTATGTTCAAATGCCTGAGAGTCATTCTCACCCCATATCCAACCGTGTAGTGAATCCTGGTGGCTCTACCTTTAAAATATACCTGTGTCACCTGCCTATTTCCCACCCACTACCTTTAGCCCTGGACTTTTGCACTAGGCTTTTACCTGGCTTCCCAGCTCCTACCCTAATGCCTTTTTCAGGCAATTCTCAACAAAGAAGCCAGAGTAATCCTAGCAAAACCGTCGGACTATATCACCCATCTGCTCAAAACTCTCCACTGGAACCTCAGTTCACTCTGAATAACAGGGCTATGAGGCCACAGGTGATCTCAGCCCTATGCCCGCTACAGCCCAATTCTATACCTAAGTGTCTCGTACCCGCCTTCTGCCTTACTTACAGCTAGCTGTCTTGCCTCCCTATTTTTCCTCAAACATAATAGGCATTCTTTTGCATCACTGCCTTTGTACATGCATTTCCCTCTGCTGGGGCTGTTTTCCTTAGGAAACCAAATGGTTCCCTCCAACGCCTTTTTCAGGTGTCTATTACTAGTGAGGCCTTACTCCCTCAGTTTCTTAATGAGGCCCGCCACATATCACCCTATTGAAAAGCGCAGCCTCTAATCCTTATCCCCTTCCTTGCTTTATATTTTCTGCATGCTATCTATCAACATCAAAAATATATTTTCTACTTATTTATGCTGTTCTCCCCAGACAAAGCTCAAGAAAAGTAGAGATTTTGTTTTGTTTTGTTTTTGTTTTTAATTCTATATCCAGAGATTAGAACAAAGCCTGGAACAGAGTAGACAATCAATTCAAAGATATTCTTTGAATGAATAAGCGAATTAATTAAATATAAACATCTTTGCATGTGAAGAAAATCTAGAGTAATATCCACCTAAACATTAACAGTGGTTAATAACAAACCTATTTAAAAACAAAATAATCTTTTTTCCTATTTATAAAAGTGATAATACAGATATTAGTGAAAATAGAGAAAAGAGAGAAGAAAAAGACACCCCAAATTCCAATACCTAGCAATGATTATTGTTAATACTTGTGTCTAAGTACATATATTTTTTTCAGCCTTTTTTTCTATGCACATATATTTTCCTTCAACAAACTTAGGATCACTCTGTGTATTTTTTGGTAATTAAAAGAAAAAAAGTATCACCTAAACAATGAGAACACGTCTATGTTAGTGGTTCTTCAGTGTGAATCCTTGAAATATTCACATAACTAATGTATTTGATCTTGTTTATTTTTATAGGGTACATTCATAATTGGTCTTTCATAATGATTTGGGGAAGGAGAGAGGGAGAGGAGAGAGAGCATCTGTGTGTTTACTCATGACTTTTATATTATTCATCATCAGATTTATTTCCTCCATTAATCAAGAGTACCTATTTTTTTCTTTTTACAGCTGCACCTGTGGCACATGGAAGTTCCCAGGCTAGAGGTCAAACTGGAGCTGAAGCTGCTGGCCTGTGCCAAAGCCACAGGAACTCAGGATCCTTAACCCACTGAGTGAGGCCGAGGATGAAACCCATATCCTCATGGACACTGTGTCAGGTTCTTAACCCACTGAGCCACACTGGGAACTCCAAGAGTATCTTTTGATTTCTCTCTTTGTAAGTTAGTAGCTATACCATGTACTTACAGTGCTAAGTACTTTACATGCATTATCTGAATTCAGTCCCGCACAACTTGGGTATTACGGTATTCCCACTTAAAAGGTGAGGAGCCTAAAGATTAGTAATGTTTAGCAACTCCCCAAAGTTATGGAGCCACTAATTGGTGGAGCAGCATATGAAACAGCTAATTATGCTCTTGACTGTTAAACCATTTTGCATTCCTAAAATGAGAAAATGAGCATACTTATATCTCCAAACTTATTCCTTCCCCAACTAGTATTAAAATAATTTCAAGTTTTAAATAAAGGGTCTATACTACATAATTTTATATCTTCTCTTTTAAAAAGGTTTTAACCTTTATATTAAGTTTAAAAACACATTAAGAATAATTATTTGAAAATAGGAGTTCCCGTCGTGGCGCAGTGGTTAACGAATCTGACTAGGAACCATGAGGTTGCGGGTTCGGTCCCTGCCCTTGCTCAGTGGGTTAACGATCCGGCATTGCCGTGGGCTGTGGTGTAGGTTGCAGACGCGGCTCGGATCCTGCGTTGCTGTGCCTCTGGCGTAGGCCGGTGGCTACAGCTCCGATTCAACCCCTAGCCTGGGAACCTCCATATGCCGCGGGAGCGGCCCAAGAAATAGCAACAACAACAACAACAAAAGACCAAAAGACAAAAAAAAAAAAAAAAAAAAAAAAAAAAAAAAAGAATAATTATTTGAAAATATATTCTATGTCTTACAAGTTTCATTTCACGTTCCAGAATTCTATATATTAATATTTTCCTTGCCTATTCTTGAAATCTTTATTATTATTCATCCTTTGATTAATTATTTCAAAAAGGCAGGTTGCTTTCTAAAAATGTATCTGAAAATGACTTATTTTCTATTATCTTGCACACTTTGCCTGGGCACATAATTCTTGAATCTGGAATCGTTTTTCTCTAAAAACTCCATAGATATTTTTCCATTGCCTTCTGGGTGCTTAGAGTTTGAGATTGTCTGATATCAGAATAAGTTTTATTCCTTGGTAGATTACCTGCTTTGTTTTGGTTATGTCTACATAGATTCTTATTGGATTTGAAATAATGAAATTTCAAAACTTCCCAGAAGTCTTCTTCTTTTAGGAATTTTCCCTATATCTAATAAATCTTACGGATTTATTATTTAAGACTTTCTTTAGTTCAGGAAAGTTTTCTTCTATTTTCTCTTGTTTGATGCTTTATTTTTTACAAAGATTGTTGTTAAGTTCTTCTGAAATTCCTGTATCAGATGCATATCAGAACTCATGGATTTTTTCCTCTATTTTTGTTTTATTTTTATAGTTTTTCTTTCTCCATACACGTCTATAAACATCTGTTGAATATCTTGCCTTATTCTTCTATTCATTGACTGAGGTTTCTCATGATCTAGTGTTTTTTTTTTTTTTTGCAGATTTAGTGTATTTTTTACCTCCATTCTAGTTTTGAATATGACATAGATATCATCCAACATGAAGCCTTTATGATGTTACAACTTTGACCCTTCATAACTGCTTGTTCTGATTTTACACAGCATTAGTCTGCTGAATACTGTTGAGATCCATTTTAACACTAGTATTTTGGAAAATTCCTTTTTCTTAAGAGCAATTTTATTTCATAGGATAAAACTGTTTTGATTCCTTTGAACAAGCTCCTTTTTTGAGGTATTGAGGTATAATTTAATATACCTAGTCATTTTTCTTTTCTTTTTTTTAATAATGATTTTTATGTTTTCCATTATAGTTGGCTTACAGTGTTCTGTCAATTTTCTACTGTACAGCAAAGTGACCCAGACTATATACCTGGTTGTTTTTCCATGTGCTCATTCTTGCAGAGGAAGGTCTTGGCTTGACTAGAGAATTGAGATGAGTTCTGCCGGAGATTGGGGTGGGGGGCTTCTTTCCATCTTTAGGAGCCACAGGAAGAAAGAAGGGAAAAAGCTTAGATTAACTGCCGGGAGCGCTCTATCACACAACTCCAGGGCCCTCCATTTCCATAGCATTAATATGCCTCCTGCAATTGTGCATTGTGCTGGCCCTGTTCACTGAAGTTTTACTTTGTAGTTTAGATAAGGCTATCCGATAGAATTTCATGTAATGATAGAAATATTCCATATCTGTGCTATCCAATATGGTAACACTAGCTGCATATAGTTCTTACGCATTTGAAATGTAGCTGGTGTCAATCAAGAACTAAAATTTAGATGCCACTTATTTTATTAATTTAAATTTTATTTTAAATAGTCACATGTGGTAGCATCTACTGTAAAAGGCAGTGCAGATCTAGAGCTCAAAATGTGGTCCCCCAGACCAGCAGCATCACCATTTTTCAGTAATTTATTAGAAATGAAAATTCTCAGGCTCTGCTCTAGAATACCCAGGGAGGGGTTGGTGTCTAGTAATTTATATTTTAGTAAACTTTCCACGTCATTCTATTGCACACTAAGAATTGAGAACCAATGGTCCACTGATCATGAGTTGGGAGAGGACCAGAACTCACAGCAGTCTCAAGAGGGACTTTTCTTTCTGTTTCAGTGTTTCTTTTCTATATTTGAGGTTAGCATCTAGGAGTTAACTGGGGCAGTGTCCTCATTCTTTATCTGTCATGGTTGTCCTCATTAGGAAGCAACTGTGACAATGTCTCCCCTAAGTGTAAGTCAGAAGTGAGCCTGTTACCTGATTTTTGTTTGCTGATTTTTGGCAGTTGGGGTGCCTCCCAGTGGCATTTGGTAGGATCCAATGATACCTCCTTGCTGCCCCTTGTATGTGTTTGATTCTTGCCCTTAACTTTCTAAGTCTTCTCCATTTACTACTTGGAGAGTTGTTTCGTCACATACGGGGAATCATTTATCTTGCATATCTTCGATCTTATTTACTTTGCCTTCTTTCTTGCAGAAATGTGAATTACTGGCATGTAAATGTCACCCATTACTAATTTCCCTTGCTAGTACTGCTTTAATCCTCTTTATTTTTTATATCTGTTGATTATTTTTGAGGGGATACAGAAGAGGTAAACCAGAGAAATACATTCAAGTTTATATTCTGCTTTTCCTCGAAATTCACTGTTATCTTTCTTAATACCTCATTTCTCATTTAATTCTTTTGTGTTTTTTTTCAAGTGTGTCATCTCACTTAATCCTTCAAACATTCCTCTGATCTAGGTTCTATTATTCCCATTTTTTAGATAAAGAAAACTGGGGTTTAGATGATTTAAATAATCTATGAAAGAGAAATGGGTAGAGTATCTGCTTTGTAAGGGTCCTGACATACAGAAAATTATGGCTAACATGTATTGGATCTTTATTATGGGCCAAACGTTGTATGAAGTACTTTCTCTCTATTATCTTATTTAAGACCTATAACAGCTTTATGCGATATGTGCTGTTATTATTTCCACTTTATAGATGATGAGCAAACCTAGAGAGGTTAATTAACTTGTTCAACTTATACACATAGTCAGTAAAACTGCTAGCTTTTAGACCCTGAACCGTCTGACCTTAGTGTGCTTTATTAGAGTCTGCGCTCCCATTGGCTATGCCATACTAATTTCTTAGCCTGGAGAGTAATCCAATGATATAGGCAACATAAAGAGCATTATATTTCCAGAGATCTTCCTCATATTTCATCATTTATAGCACAGTGGGTTGTTGTATTTATTTTCTATACCACTATCAAGTTCAAAGTCATAAGGTTAGTACTTAATAAAAATGCATTAATTTCTTGTAATTTTTGCTTATTTTCTTTCATCTTGACTGGAATCTCTAAAACAATACAAACAGTGACTTCCATGTCCATTCATTCTAAATATTTATTGCATAATCTGTTGCATGCTAGCTACTCTGCGAGGCATTGTATTCCTGATGTTTGCTAGGCTGCAAGGCAGTAGCTTCTGACAAAAGGCTTGAGGATTTGCCTGGCTGCTGCTACATCCTTCTGCCAATCTGACTTTGTTACCACTGCCGTTGATGAATTCACTCAAAGTTTCACTAGCACTTTAGACACCATCAAAGAGTATCTGAAACATTTATGCAACGTGAGGGTACTTATGAAGAGCTCTGTGGCTTTGCACCTGCAAATATAAAACGGAGAACTCCACCTCCAAATCAGTGACGTTCAGACATATATATCTATTGAGGACAAATGTCAACCTCTACTATCCAGACCAGTTTGATATGAACGATCCAGAGATAAAAGAGCTGCTTTCCGCTGACCAAGCAATAAATTTCCCATACAATGCACCTCTCCATAGTCACAATCAAAGGGATACTTACTGAAGCCTGATTCAAGACACAGAGGAATACTTTTTTTCCTCATACTCATCTTCTCCCTTGACTCTATGTTAGAATAAGTCACTTCTACTTCCTCTCATAAGATAGTATTAAAATATTTTGCGTGTTTAGCACATTATTGTGTACAGAGGGCATTCACTGACAATGTCTAATTAAATGTAATGTTTAAGATAACCTGTGAGGTATGTACTATTCTCCATTTTACCAGCAAGAAAATAAATATTTCTTTGACTGTTCATTCAATTACTCTCCCAATATTTCAGTAAGTACACATATCACACAGAAGCACTGGAGTAACAAAATTTAAATAAGGTCCATCCTGCTGAGATTGTAGACAGGAAACATGTGATTAGAGACACCGTAACACATGTACCATTAAAGAAATTTTGTGGGGTTCAGAGGAGGAAGAAATAAACTGCAAGAAAAGATTTTAGCCTTGGAGGATGGGTAGAATTTAGATATGCAGCAACAAGTGACAGGCATTGCTAACAGAGAAAACATATATAAGTAAAGATATAGAGAAAGGAAAGTCCAGATGGCATGAAAACTGAGCAGCCACCGTTTGAATGCTAGGAGAGACATGGAGGGGAATGGTGGAAAATAAGGTGTGAAGGTAGGTTGCAATGCTTGGGGGTGTAAATAATTTAATCAAAATAATCAGCAGAAGTGGGACTCAAACCCAGCTTCTCTTGGAGTTCCCTTGTGGCATAACAGGTTAAGGATCAAGTGTTGTCACTGTAGTGGCTTGGGTCCCTGCTGTGGTACCAGTTTTATCCCTGGCCTGGGAATTTCCACATGCTGTGGGGGTGGCCAAAACAAAAACAAAAACCACCCCCCCCCCACACCTCCTACCCCATGTTTTCTTATTCTGAGGCTGGAGCTCTTTCTACCTTATTCCAACTACCCTGATATTAAATATACCAAATTTATGAGCATGTATATAGCTCAATAAACTTGAAAAATAGGTATAAGAAATAGGAAGAGAATTTTCGCCTGGCTTTTGAAAACTATTAATATAAATCTTGCATTTAAGATTCAGGGAGTTGTGTATTCTAAGGTGATGGACAATCTCTATAAACTGTCATCCCAGCAGTAATCACAACAAAAGTAATTTGTTTTTATCTGAACACTACCTAGAACTCAGAGCAGAACCACAAGGTGAATGTTTTGAGCTTTGCCAAGAGGGCCAGGGAGCCCTGAGTTGCTTATCCCTGGGGAGATCTTGTCCATTTTATTTTAAGTAGAAGTGGAAATCTTGGTTGAGCGAAAGTCGAACCAGATTCACCCTCAGTTCTATCCATGTTTAAGGCACACACCTGGTTTAGCTGCTGTGTCTATGCCGCCTTGGCCTCTTCTATAAGGGCTGTGACAGAGATTCCTCCACTGTAGTTTGTGGCCCTGCTCAGTATTCACAACCTGACTGAGATTCTTGAAGAGTTGGAGAAAAATATGATGGTCATAAAAGGACCCACATGTTTGTAGTGATATAAAGTGAGAAATGTAAGGGAAAAATAATTCCACTTTTTATTCGGAAGTTTAAAAAAACCACTGTCTAGTTTTATGCTATAGTTGACATAAGTAGTAGAAAAACATAAAAATGCAAAATGCAGCAATTATGAGAGTCCAAGAGCATGGATTCTTTCCAGACAAAAAGAAAGGAGGGTTAAAATTTCCAAATATTCTCCAATTTAACTATCTTTTCTATGAGGGGACTCCTTTTGAGACAATAAATTCTGTCTTTGGAATAAAATCTGGCTTGGGGGAAGAGAATGAAAATTAGACTCATTATGAATTCATTGTGCCTAAAATCAGGTGGCATAGGTTGTTATGTAATGGCTTGCTTAAGAGTATTAAAAATATACAAATGAGTAAAACTTTAATATTACTTTAAAATCAGTTTCACATCGAAAATAAAATCACCTAGTTATCTATAAAAATACATCCTCTAAATCTTATCTAGGAAATAGCTCCTAAATGAACAGATGATAATTTTGCAATTTGAATTTATAGGATGCTTATTTGCCATGAGGGCAGTTAATTTTGACTATGCAGTATTTGGTTTATATCAAGTAAATACATTTTTATTTTCCTGCTTTAAATATTATTTTCATGGTTGTATTTATTTAGGGAAAATTATCTATGGTTTGCAGATAAAAGAGAAGCATCAATTGAGCAAATTATGGCATTCATAATTAAATGCTTTTTGTATGCAGTCTCTAACTCAGCTAAAGGAAACCATCACTCCAACATAATATTGAATATATTCAGCATAAAATTGCATTAAACAAACGCTTGGGGATTTTATTATTTATTTGGGGTGAAATAAGAAAAATTTGTGGTCCAAAGTTTTCCTTTAAATTCACCAATTCAAAAAGCTTTGCTCATGGGTTGGTTGGTTGGTTGGTTGGTTTTTTGTCAATCGTCTTTTTAGGGCCGCACCCACAGCATATGGAGGTTCCCAGGCTAGGAGTCGAATCGGAGCTGTAGCTGCCAGCCTACACCAGGCCACAGCAATGTGGGATCCGAGCCATGTCTGCAACCCACACCATGCTCACGGCAATGCCGGATCCTTAACCCACTGAGCAAGGCCAGGGATCAAACCCACAACCTCATGGTTCCTAATTGGATTCGTTAAACACTGAGCCATGATAGGAATTCCAGGTACTCCTTACTTTTGCTCTCTTAATATTGTATGAAAATATTTGTCTTTATACAAGTGTAGGGTAACCACTCTAGACACTTAAATTCAAAAAGAGGGAAAAATGGAAGGTGCATAGTGGTTACTGGTCCATAGGAATTCTGAAATTCAGCCAGGTAGAGGTTGCCAATTTCTCAACTAGGGCTCAGTCCTATTGCATTGGAACTGTTCACTGTCTTGCTTCTGCCCTCTGGGCTCTTGGCTGTTCCCTCTGAATAATTTTTATTTTCACATAAGAAAACTTCTTATGCCTTCTTTCTAGCCATAAAAGCTTAGGGACCCCAAAGATCCTTTATATATTGTTATTCTCTGTGTCTCTTTTAGTCCAAACTGGGGGTGCATCTATCACAATATCTCAAAAACATTTTGGAGTATGCATTTATTAGTTTATAACTTGTACCAGTAGATGAAATCTATATTCAAAACCTCTTCCAGATAGTCCTTCTCTTCTCTTGCCTGCGAGGCTGCTGTGTGACTCCCTGTAATGCCCTTAGGATTCTCAGAAGCCACAGTATTCAGCAGCAAAGAGCCTCAAGGCATGTCCTTGAGATCATGGGCCTCTTGTCTCAAAGCTTTGATGTGGCATTGTCTTTGCTCTTTTATTTATTTATTTATTTATTTATTTAATTTTTCTTTGTAGGGCTGCACCTGTGGCACATGGAGGTCTAATCTGAGCTGCAGCTGCTGGCCACAGCCCACAGCAACGTCAGCAATTTGGGATCCAAGGCGCATGTGTGACCTATACCATAGCCCAGCGCAATGCTGGATCCTTAACCCACTGAGCCAGGTCAGGGATGGAACCTGCATCCTCATGGATCCTAGTCGGGTTCATCACTGGTGAGCCATGAAGGGAACTCCCTGTCTTTGCTCTTTTTAAGGACTTAATAAAAGGTTTTAAAATCATACCCTGGGATTCATCCTTAGACCATACTTCCCTGAGAGTGCTCTGGATTTGAACTCTTCCCAGAAACTACTTATTAAATTTCGATGCCTTTAACACCTGGACAGACTGGGAATGAAAACCTGTTTTATCTTTTAACACAGACGTCCTGCCTCCTTTATATGTAACAATTCATTCTTTCGCTCATCCCTGTCCTCTCACATTTTTGTCATAGACAGCAAGGAGCTAGACGACACCTTCAATATTCTGCCAGGAAATCTTAGGAAAATGATCATTATATTTACCACTTGCCATGTTACTGCCAGCAACAGGGTTAGCAGATCTTCTTCCACTATATCACAAAGGTCTCCTTTCCTCCTGCTTCCAACCACAGCTCCTTTGCTTTCCCTTAAACCCCCGCCACAGCCTACTTCAGGTGCTTCTTCAGGCTTCTGCTAACACCTGCCCTTTTGGACTTTCACCATCATTCTGCCGGAGGCCCTTCAGACTTTCACTAACTAGCTTTTCAGTGCTCTTCTAGTTTCTTCCTGCTCTTTGGTTCCAAGGCTAATGCCAAATATTTTAGGATTTTTTTATTGATGGCACCCTAATTCCAGATACTAAAATGTTTTTCTAGTTATCTATTGCAACATAAAGTAATACCTTAAAATCCTGTTTCAGTAGGATAGTGGGTGGAACTGGAGTCATTTAAAAGGTTTTCTCACTCACAAATCTGGTGGTGATGCTGGCTTTCAACTGGAAATTCACTTGAGCCGTCAGCTAGAATATCTACATGTGGCCACTCCATGTGGTTTTTTGGCTTCCTTATAGCTTACTGGCTGGGTTATAAGAGCCATCATTTCAAGGGAACAAGGAAGAATATATATAGCATCTTATGACCTAACTTTGGAGTTCATTTAGGGCTATAGTCATGGCCATACCATATTCAAATTTATGAAATACAAATCTCACCTCCCCCCCCCCTTTAGAAATTTTTGTCTTTTTCAGGCTGCACCTGCATCAGTGGAAGTTCCCAGGCTAGGAGTCAAATCAGAGCTGCAGCTGCCAGCCAACACCACAGCCATAGCAATGCAGGATCTGAGCCACATCTGTGACCTACACCACAGCTGACCACAATGCCAGATCCTTAACCCACTGAGTGAGGCTAGGGGTCGAACTCACATCCTCATGGATACTGGTTGGGTTCTTTACTGCTGAGCCACGATGGGAACTCACCTAAGCTCATCTCTTGATGGGAGAAGTGTCAATATCTCATTGAAAGAAGAGTATGTAGATAGAAAGATCTTATTGTGGTCATTCAAAAAGAAAATATGTCTCAGGCTGATATAGCTAATTTGCTAAATTCATCTTTAATTCAATTTCCCATGACAAGAAAGGAAATTTTTTTGAGTTATACTGGTTCCCTAAGTTAATATCACATTTTAAAAATTAAAGTTGATGATACTTTCATGAGAATGACAGATTAGTTGATTCAGAAGTAAACTTTTAATGAGACAAATATGTCCTGGATTCAAAACAGGAAGAATACAAATAATGCCTACCCTCTATGCCAGCATCATTTAGCATGTTTGCCATATTAGATTACAGTGAGTCCTTACTTGGTGGACAGACAGTGGATGAGGTTTATTAGTTCTTGATGAATGAGAACCGAGTTAAAGAAGCTCAGAGTGAATATTTAATTTCACTAGAAGGTTTGGGGCTTTAAATTTGGGGCATTAAATCATCCATCTACATGTTGGATACCATGTTCTGAACTGATGCAGTAGAGGGGAAAGAGGTTTAGAGGACAGACATGCTTGAGGTAGAATCTCAGTTCTGCCATTTATAAATTATTATCCATAGGCAAGAACATTAATTTCTCTGAACTTCAGTTTCCCCATCAGTTACAGGCTGAACTGGGTTCCCCCCAAGTTCATATGTTGGAGCCTTAACTTCCAGTCCCTAAGCTCTGTGACTATGTGGCGATAGGGCCTTTAGAGAGGTGATGATGTTAAAATGAGGCCGATAGGGTGGACGCTAATCCAATCTGATTGCTATTCTCACAAGAAAAGGAAATCAGGTCACACTAAGTGACACCAAGGGTGCAATGTCCAGAGGAACAACCACGTGAAGAGGCAGCAATGGGGTGGCCATATGCAAGCCAAGGAGAGAGGTTTTAGAAGACAGCAACTTTGCCTGCACCTTGATCCTGGACTTCTAGCTTCCGGAACCATGAGAAAGTAAATTTTTGTTGTTTAAGGCACCCACTATGTTGTATTTTGTTATAGCAGCCCTAGAAAACTAATATACCATCTTTAAAAAAAAGGAGTTACCATTGTGGCTCAGTGGGTTATGAACATGACTAGTATCCACAAGGGTGCAGGTGTGATTCCTGGCCCCACTCAGTGGGTTAAGGATCCCACACTGCCATGAGCTGTGGTGTAGGTTGCAGACGTGGCTTGGATCCTGCATTGCTGTGGCTGTGGTGTAGGCTGGCAGCTGAAGCTCTATTTCAACCCCTAGCCTGGGAATTTCCGTATGCTGCAGGTGCAGCCCTAAAAAAAAAAGGCAAAAGAAAAAAATGACAATAATTATACCTCCTTTATAGGGTTGCTCTGATGACTGACATGTATAAAGCATCAAATGCCACATGACATTCTATAGGAGCATATGAAGGAATCATCCTTTTTGTGATAAGAGTGTGCTATGCTCTACATCTGCAATTCGAGAAACAGAGTTAACGTCTCAGCAAATACTGAGATCTTTTTATAATTCTTTAGTGTTTCACTTCTTTGGATTAGTTACGTGATCTTTCATAGCTCCTTAATATTTTACTGGATAAACACCGTGACCACTTTTGCAAGTTGGCTAACTTATGTTTTTGTTCCCCTTCACTGATGAATATTACTAGATTCCTTCTCCCCTGCTTGTCATAAAAGCCTACCTCCTTTCATGACCACAAAGGAATTCCTGGAAGGAGTCTTGGCTATATTAATTTATAAAAGAAAACCTGTAGTTTTGATATGTTAAAAAACTGTGGTGTAATAGTATTCAGCCTCTGTCTGAGCATTCTCCCTCTTTCATTCCTATTTAACATGCAGCTCTTAGTAAACGACAAAGTCTCATTTAAAATTTTGAGTCTATTTCCCACAAGGGCACCGCATAAAAAGAAGTTCATCCCTACTTACTCTTACTATATGACCAGAATTTAAAACAAAAGCAAAAGCAAAAGCAAAACCAGTCTGGGTCCCTTTATAGACCACATAAGATTCACGACATTATCAAAGCAATTTGATGCCACAGAGCAAAATAGCAGCAGAGAATCCAAGGAAATATTAATTTTGCCAGCAGAAAATGGTTTGTAGGAATTAAAGAATACTCTTTATTGGAGAGAAATATGAGGTAATAAACTGAGAGGGTCGAAGGCTACATGTATATACACAGAACATGGGGGAAGGAAACAAAGGTGCGTTTATGGCTTAGTTAAGAGTTATCCCCTTTACTTATGAGGGTGAGAGGTTATGCAGAATATCCTTGAATTCTCAGCCTGCTCAAAAACTTGGACACCAAAATAAGACCCTAGGCAATCAGATCTAGTTCAAGATGCTAAGTAACTTCAAACTGGTATGTTACTCATTGGTGCTGGGCCTTGTTTGAACTCAGATGGATAAAGCAGTGAGTTCTAGATCACTTTAAGATTGAATACACATCTTGCAGGGTGGAACAGACCATCGTGAAGTCTGTTCACAATCAATAGACTGAGTAAAGCTGGTTGACTTCCCTAATGTGGGTGGGCCTCATTGCAAATGTGTCGAAGGCCTCTGTAAAAAAAAAATCTCAGAGTAAAAAGGAACTCCTGTTGCCTGAGATGGCATGTTAGTTTTTTTTCCTGCCTCTGCCTGAAACAACAGCTCTTCCTAGGCCTTGAGCTGCTGGCTTTCAGGCTAGAAGCACACCATTGGCTCTCCTAGGTTTCCAGCTTGCTGACTGCAGGTCTTGGGACTTCTCAGTCTCCATAATCTCAAGAGCCAATTTCTTACAACAAATATCTATATCTATATCTATATCTCCATCCTACTGATTCTACTTCCTTGGAAACTCTGACTCATACATGGGCCCAAAACATAAACCTTCCCACAAAGGATTCTTGCTTTCATTTCTCGTCTACTGAAAAAATGAAGAGGCTTCTAAGAACGCAGGGAAAGGGAGGGCCACAAAATGGAAGGTATCTGGGTGCCTGAATAAAAGTAAGATGAGAGC
Organism: Sus scrofa; assembly: GCF_054392235.1. Lineage (NCBI taxonomy): Eukaryota > Metazoa > Chordata > Mammalia > Artiodactyla > Suidae > Sus > Sus scrofa. The sequence continues at coordinate 91,899,907 of NC_139387.1, read as the reverse complement.
TAGCTAGTCAGCCCATTATTGTACTACAACATGGATGAGAAATAAACATGTGTGGTGCTGATCTCTTGAGATGTGGGGGTTTATCTATTATAGCATCTAGTGTTCTGTACACATATTGCATGCTGGATTTTTATGGAACTGAAGGCAAATCCATCCCAAGTCAAAGCGTAGCTAAAAGTTAACTAACTCGGTCAAATTAATACCTTTTTGCTTTGAATTTAAAAAATTACTACAAGAGGAAAATCTGAGTCGTAAACTGAGAGTAGAAAGTGCTGTGCCTTGGCATGAAGGCCAAATAACTGAATTCAGGGGCACCGCTTAGAGTTCAGACCTGACTCTTCCAGTCTGGATTTTCTTAAGAGGCAAAGAACAAACCCTATCTGTTGGTAGGTAATTTCATAATAATTAGCAAGCACCAAAATACTTTTACATTTTTATAGGTATACAAATACCTGTAACTAATGTACCAAACTTCATGATCTTGAACAAAGGAAGGAATTTCTGAAAAAGTTGGAAATATTTTGTCAGAAAGCAACTTCATAAATAGAGAGGCAGAATTATGTACTAGGCAGAATATGGACTTTGGAATTAGGCTGTTATAGGTTTAATTCATTCTTATGATTAAACAAGTATTTATTGAGAACCTACTAGTTAAATTGAATCACAAGAATGTGGATATTCAACTCTATTATAACTATGAAAAATAATAGTTTCATTCAAAAATAATACAAGCCAGACACTGCTGTATCTGCTAGGCATTCAGTAAGAATAAAACAAAGTTCCTATTGCTATGGAGATTATGCTTTAGTGATAAGAGACAGATACATAGTCAAATAAATAGTATGCCTAATAATGACAGATGTAATTGAGGAAGATGGGAAGAAGGATGGAGGTGTTGTGAGGGGAGAATGTTGTTACTTTACGTGGTCAGGGAAAGCAATTCTGATAAAGTAATCTTTAAGTAAAGTGAAGGAGTAAACCACAGCACTACCTGATGGGAGAACACTCTTGGCAGAGGATATAGTAGGTACAGAGCCTCTGAAGCGTAAACATCCTTGGTGTATTAAAGAAACAGCAAGGCTGGAGTGACTGGTGCAAAGCAGGCAAAGGAGAGAATGGTAAGAGATGATGTCAGCAAGGTGGTAAGGCCAGCTCGGGTAAAGCTTGTCTTGCTTTATAAGGACTCTGGTTTTCACTGTTAGATGAGATGAAAAGCCTTGCAGAGTTCTAGGGAGAGAAGTGACACGTGTTTTCAAAGAATCACTCTAGTTGCTCTGTTGAGAATAGATTGTAGGAAAGATAACATGGAATCAGAAGCCCAGTTAAAAGGCTATTACAATAATCCAGGAGGAAAAACACTGTGGCTTGGTTTAGGATATTAGTTGTACAGCTTGAAGAAGTGGTTAGATTCCATTATATTATGAGGGTAGAAATAACAAGAGTTGCTGGTGTATTAGATGTGTAAGATGAAAGAAAGAGGTTCCAAGGATGTTATAAGCAGGTGAAAAGGATGGAGTTGTCATTAAAGATGGGGAAAACTGTAGGAAGAACAGGTTTTAGCACTGTGAGAATTAGGAGTTTAGTTCTGGACTTGTAAAATGTTGAGATGCCTATTAGACTTTCAAATGGAGATGTCAAGTAGGAAGCTGAGTAGAAAAATCAGAGAGAGCAGATTAGAGGTATATTAACATATATATCTATCAATATATAGCCCTTGGCATGTATAGGAAAATAAGCAATTGAAGCTTACCGAGATCTAGAAAGAAATAGAGAAGGCAGTCAAGAACTAAGCCCTGGGTGCACTGATGTTTAGGAGTCAATGACCCAGCAAGAGGGAATGGGGAGTAGTTGGTAAGACAGGAGGAGAACCAAAGTGTTCTGAATGCAAGTTTTCATTCTTGTATGACTCTCCAAGTTTATACAAATGAAAAATACAGATAATAATTTCTAGGTCATAGGATTGCCAAAGGCTGAGAAGAAGTAGCATGGGAAAGCATACACAAGGCTCAGGATGTCCTCAAAAAAATGTTCATCCTGATCTACAGTGAAATTCTTCATTAATGCCAGATTTCTCATGCTTCCCTCCATTTTTGCCTCTCACATACAAATCCTAAAGTTCAACAGAGTTGACCATGGAAGCAAGATTCTCATTACTCTTCAATTATTAGTTATAAATATTTTAATCCCAGAGCTATTATTAGGTACTTGTTTTTCCTCCTCTATTTCTTCCTTTGTTTTTTAACTGGACTCAGGGTTAAAGGAGGAAATGATCCCTAGAATGGGAGTGGGGTGGGTTCAAAGGAGGGGATGTGGTAATGGGTTATCAGCTGGCATTAGTGTACCATTACTTCTACATTTAACTGCTCACCAAATAATTTAATTTCAGAGGATTTGTTCAGTGCTATGGAAGAACTATCTGTATATAAATAGCTGGGTTAAATAGACCTTTCACTGCAGCTGTTAAAACCTATTGTTGTAGCTAGACACCTTGTAGTGATTCAAGATCATCTGTCTTTGAAGAAACTCTACGCGTTCTTTAATGCAAATGTGAGTTCTGAAAAAAAAGCTTTACCTAGGATGAATAAAGAAAGTGTTAACTGAATAAATCAGGGGTAACTGAAATAAAACTCAGCCACAATCTCTTGCTTTCATTTCATTTCTCTGCTTTCAACATATACTGCCAAATGCTTATCGAAAGAATATGTGGAAAAACGAATGAATGAATGAATTCATGGATTTTCTTGGTTTCTCCTGGTCAAAATCTTCCTAAATAGTTTTAGATAAATTCTGGATTACTTTGGGTCCTATCCTTCCCAACAAGAGTTTCTAATAAGTGAGATACTTTTCATAAGGAAGAGACAAATACCAGAGTAACTCTAGACCCTACCTCAGAAGGTAGTAAGCAGTCTTTAAGGCATCTCAGGGGATCTTCTGATCCTAGCACTAGAACTCAAGTAGATTCTTTTTCAAGTTCTTATCCCTCTTGCCTCGATCCACTCCTTAAACTCCATTCAAATTACATATAGTCCCTTTGGGAGGGAGGAACTGGGCAGCAATAAAGAGAGAAGGAAGGCCTGGGTGCTTTAACTTAGGGCTAGTAGTATTGAGTGCCCAGAGTAGAACTAGAAAGCAGGCTCCTAGGAAGATGGACTGAAGGATACTGGAGAAGCCGAGGCCTAGACTACCTCCGTGTTTTGCAAAGAATATTCCAAACCACTTGTCCTTAAAATTAAAAAAAAAAAAAATCCAAAAAATCATTCATAAGATTTTGTGGTTCTCTATATCTTTCTCTCCATCTCCACCTGTCACCTTAGTTCAAACCATTGTCTTCTCTTGCCAAGCCTACTGCCAAGCCGTCTTACCAGTTTCTTTGTTGCCCTCCTATAGTTAATTCTTCATGTATGAAAATGATCTTTCTAATTTATAAATCAAATCGTCTCTCTACTCAGAATCGTTCCATGGTCTTGGAACAAAGTCCAAGGTCCTCCCTGTGGTTTTACTGTGATCCAGCCCTTGCCACGTCTCTGACTTCATCTTGGATCCTTCTCGCCCTTCACTACTCTCCAGCTATATTGATACATATAGATATAATTGGCATACAGGAAGCTGAATACACTTAAAGTATGTCATATGATAAATTCTGACATTTGCATACATTCATGAAACCATAGTCACAAGCAACATAACAGACGTATTTATTGTCTCTAATTTTCTTTTGACATTTTCTAACTCCTCACTCAGGTCCTTTCTTACCTTCTCATCCCCCAAGCAACAGATGACCTGCTTTCTGTCACAATGGATGTTTATTTTTTGTAAATGGAATAATACAGTATGTGCTCTTTTTAAATCTAACTTCTTTCATTCAGCATAATCATTTTGAGGGCCATCCATATTGTTGCATATATCAATAGTTTATTCTTTTTTCTTGCCAAATGGCATTCCATTGAATAGATATAGTGCGTATGTTTATACATTTGCCTTTGGTGAACATTTCGGATGATCCAGGTTTTGATTGTTAGAAATAAAGCTGCGATGAACATTCATACACAAGTTTTTGTATAAACATATGCTTTCGTTTCTCTTGGGTAATACCAAGGAGTAAATGGCTGAGCCACATAGTAGGTATATGTTTAACTTTTAAAAGCCCTACCAATCTGTTTTCCAAAGTGGTTGTACCATTTTACATTTCCACCAGCAATGTATGAGAGTTCTGGTGGCTCCACATTCTCACCAACACTTGGTATGTGAGTCTTCTTAATTTTACCTTCATAATATGTGTGTATTAAATTAATGACTAATGATGTTGAGTATTTTTTCATATGCTTATTTGCCATATATCTTGGAGAGGGGTCTGTTGAAATATTTTGCTCATTTTATTTTAAATTGAGCTTTTGTTTCATTACTGGATCTGAAAGTTATTTATATATTCATGGTCAAGTCCTTTATGTTATAAAGTCCTATAACATATATGATATTTGGAAATATATCCCCCCAAGCTGGAATTTGTCTTATTCGCTTATCAATATCTTTCTGAAGGCAGAAATTCTTGATTTCAGTGAAGTCCAGACTTAACAAATTTTCCTTTTTTTTTTTTTTCTTTTTAATGGCCACACCTGTGGCATTTGGAAATTCCCCACCCAGGGATAGAATTAGAACAGCAGATACTGGCCTGTGCCGCAGCCATGGCAACTCCAGATTGGAGCTGTATCTGCATCCTATTTCTCAGTGGGTCAAGGATCTGGCAGTACCCTTCACCCACTGAGCTGGCCAGGGACTAAACCTGAATCCTCAAGGATACTATTCAGATCCTTAACCCACTGAGCCACAACAGGAACTCCAAATTCTCCTTTTATGGATTATACTTTTGGTATAATTTCCATTCACATCTTTGCATGATCTAAGATAACAGAGATTTTCATCTAGAATTTTAATGTTTTAGGCTTTACATTTATGTTTATAATCCATTTGAATTTTTTTTTTTTTTTTTTTTTTTTTGCTTTTTGGTGCCGCACCCGTGGCATATGGAGGTTCCCAGGCTAGAGGTCCAACTGGAGCTGAAGCTGCCGGCCTAGGCCACAGCCACAGCAACGTCAGATCTGAGCCACATCTGCGACCTACACTACAGCTCACGGCAACGCCGGATCCTTAACCCACTGAGTGAGGTGAGGGATCAAACCCGCAACCTCATGGTTCCTAGTCGGATTCATTTCTGCTGAGCCACAACAGGACCTCCCTGAATTAATCTTTTAATATAGTGTGAGATATGGATCAATGCCGTTTTAAAATGATAGCCAATTTGACTAGGGATATGTATTGAAAAGATCTTCCTTTCTTCACTGAGTTACATCTTTGATAAAAAAAAATCAATTGGTCATATAAATATGGATCTATTTCTGGATTTTGTCTTCTGTTCCACTGATATATTTATTTCATTATATGGATACAAGTACTAGAAATTGTGACTTTATAATAAGTCTTGAAGTTAGTATCTTACAAATTTAACTTTTCTTAAGGTTTTTGGACTATTCTGCATCCTTTACATTTACACATGAATTTGGAGATCTGCCTGCCAATTTCTACACAAAAGCCTGTTGGGATTTTGATTAGGGTGGGATGTTTCTGGTCTTGGAAAATTTTAAGATTATTATCACTTTGAGACCATTACATTTTTTTTGTTGCTTTCTCTTTGCACAGATTTCCCCATAAGTGGATCTTTTACGCCATTCAGGTTTCAGCTCAAAAGTAATATCCTCAGAGATAACTTTCCCTGACTACCCAATTTAAATTCACATCTGTCATCTCATTATATCAAAACATTCTGCTTTATTGACTTCATAACATTAATTACCACCTGAAATTAATCTTGTTCATTAATCTTGTTTATTTAGTTGCTGACTATCCAAATTTACAATGTAAGTTATAAAATTAGAGACCCTATTTGTCTTAATCAGTCATATCCCTATGAGCAAAAAGTACCTTTGACAAGCAGACACTAAATATTTGTCAAATGAATGACTGATTATTTGACAAATGTGCCTCTAAGTAAATATTCAACTAGTCTTGAAATACTATAATATTAACTAGCACAAATTAACTTATAATGAAATATTTCTCAGGGAAGACCGTGGCCCTTGACCATTACTTAAAAGCTGTAGTTCTCTCTAAGGCTGCCAAATGTTTATTGGGCTAGATTGTTTTTTTAAAACTGCACATCATTAAATTTATCTCGCTAGCTCTGTTAGAGTTTAAAAGAGATCTCACATAAGAGAGAGAAAATGCAATGACTTTAGGAAAATGAATAAACTGAAACAAATAATATCCTTCCCCACACATTACACAAATAAAAAATAGAAAGCTTCAGGTCCATGAGAAATTATAAGTATATCCAAAATAATATTTCATTTAAAAATAAACTAGCCATAGTTTTGGCACAACAGAGGCAACAATTAGAAGTATTTTATTAATGTGCTTAATTATTTAAAGTAACAAACAACAAAATTAGCTTATTGAGCCATATCCATGTTTCAAATGTATGAACAGGATTCTTTCCATCCTTAAGAAGCTCGTATATCATAAATATAAAGCCTCAAGCCATCTCAAGATCTTGCGTAGTAGTAAAAATATAGAATTATTCTCATTTGGAGTTCCCGTCTTGGCTCAGTGGTTAACAAATCCGACTAGGCACCATGAGGTTGCAGGTTTGATCCCTGGCCTTGCTCAGTGGGTTGAGGATCCGGCGTTGCTGTGAGCTGTGAGCTGTGGTGAAGGCTGCAGACGTGGCTCGGATCCTGCGTTGCTGTGGCTCTGGCGTAGGCCGGTGGCTACAGCTCCGATTCGACCCCTAGCCTGGGAACCTCCATATGCCGTGGGAGCGGCCCTAAAATGGCAAAAAGACAAAAAAAAAAAAATTATTCTCATTGTGCTATTTCCCTCACTCAGAACTTTCATTCATTTAACCCACTGAATCTGTACGAGCACCAGTTACACACTAGAAACTATAGTTGGCAATAGGGATAAGAAATAAATCAGAGTTCCCATCCTTCAAGAAGCCAGATTTGATCATTCCAATTGCTTGAAGGAGAAAATCCAAGTTGAAAAGATGGGAAGTCATAAAAATGGTGAGCTTCTCTTCTCTGGTTTCTTTTCATCATGGTTCCTACGTTCTTCATTCAATATTTATGCCTCGTGGTGGGCTTAACGTTCCCCTTCCTCAGCCAAATGACTCAGAGGCAACTAGAGATCTAGTCTTCTATTATTAGCCTTCTCAAACCTGATTATTCTAAGAAGCACTTCCCACTGGCAACATGGTAATCGTGTTTAAATATATCTCTCCACGATCAATCTAAATCTCTAGATTTTTCACCAAGTTCCCCTGTGGCTTAGAGATTTTGCTATTTATTATTATTATTATTACTACTACTCCTAATCCACCTTTTAATGATCTTAGGTTACTTTAACATGTAAGGTGTAGGGGTGTGTGTGTGTGTGTGAGAGAGAGAGAGAAAGGCAGGGAGGGTGGGAGGTAGAAGGAGAGTCTGTGTCACTAAGGTACTAGATGGGGGCTCTTTGCGTAAAGACCTTTGGCTCTTCCAGGCAGTCGTCCACTTTCCCTGTACTTTTGCTTGCACCTTTCAGAAGTGCTGGAGTTAAAAGTTCTCAGGATGAGAGCTAATAGGATGTTTGCATAACAACTCATAATTTATGGTTTGTATAATTATAGCAGCTAACATTTATTGAATGTTTCTCATGCACCAGCACTGGGCAGCATGCCTGCTCTCATTTTATCTTTGCATTAATCTTATAAGGTGGGGACTCTTATTTCTCCATTTTGTCGAACAGACTGATACAGGATGAATAATTTCACCTAGATTACACCAGTAAGTAAAGAGAAGAGGATTTTAATCCTGTCTAGTCACAGTCTACATACTTAATCACTATAGTAACATAAAGGTTACATAGTTTATATTTAGGTTTCTACTTTAAAGTTAGAAAATACTAATATTAAAAATTAAGAATGGTTCCTATATCCATTGCGACTCCATTTTGGAGGCTTTCAGTAACCAGAACAATGAGACTAAAATTGCTCACTTTCTGTCTTCATAGACATTGTTGTTGTTGTTTTGGGTTTTTTGTTTTGTTTTGTTTTTTGTTTGTTTGTTTTTTCGTCTTTTGTCTTTTTAGGGCTGCTCCCACGGCATCCAGTCTACGCCAGAGCCATAGCAATGCCACATCGGAGCCACGTCTACAACCTACACTACAGCTCATGCCGGATCCTTAACCCACTGAGCAAGGCCAGGGATCGAACCCACAACCTCATGGTTCCTAGTTGGATTCTTTTCTGCTGGGCCATGATAGGAACTCCGACATTTTTGTTTTTTAAACATGCTGTTATTAGAACATTTTTGTATCTGTGAAATACAAGCCTATAACTAACCTTTCAGTTCTTTTTTCCCAATTTTGACTATAGGCCATTTATTCTACCTCATGTTTGTAAGTTGTGAAGAGTGGGAAGGAGAACTTATGAGTTAGTATAAAACATAAACATGTCCATAACATGAAATAAAGGCATAATTTTCAAACCTTTCTATAAACTATCTTCCTCTTTTCCTTCCAAACTACAACAAAAGGAAAATGGTAATATACTTTTTAATCTTTCTTGATCTTAAGTTTCTATCCTACTGCTTTTGAATAATGTGTTTGTGGTTGCTGTTGTTAATTACATAAAATTAGCTTAAATTTATCTAACTTTCAAATTAAAGTTACCTAATTTTCCAAAGATCATATTCCAAATGCATGCCCATATTCAGGAAAAAGAGATTAATCAGCCAATGAAACACATTTTCCTAATAAATGCCTTTTAAAATCTCCTTTTTCCCCTCTATTGTTAAGCACATTCAATTTTTCTTTTTGGTATTAGTTGTTGACATCTCCCTGGGCACACAATTCCAGTGATGCGCACCTGCGTTACAGATTTCTTGCTTCTCCTAGAGAGACAGTGAATGATCTGAACCTATTGCTGTTCCTATCTCTGGTGGACAAATCATACTTTCTCCAATCTGTTTATCCAGTTTGCCTTTGTGGTCAATATAAATGGCAAACCACACTGAATGCTAAAAGTCTGACATGAATGGTTCAGCCTAACAAATGATGGAAACGATGCAATGGCCAGGTAATTACTATGCTTTAGAAAAATAAAAATGTCTTAATTTACAAAGAGCGGGGGAGAGCTATGCTAAAAAGAAACAAATTGAAAATCTAATTGAGAGTATTAAAATTCCAAGAGAATTAGACTAAGGAAAGGATCCCTATAAGATGCCAAAATGATTTCATACAGATCTACAGATCTATCTAATGAGTGGTTGCTAAATATGATAAATGCAGGTCATTGTCATTTTAGGAAGACATGTATTATAGGTAATTATAGGTAAACTACCACTCCAACACTAAATGGAATGTGGATGACACACTGCATTGGGCCTTTTGTATCCTCCCACTTACTAAACATCCGCTGAGATTAGAACATAAGTTCAGACTTGCAAATGAAAAACAAACAAAAAACAAAAAACAAAAGCCTATTAAGCTCCCTAGAGCATCTACATTTCAGCTGCAGTACAATTTTGTTTTGTTTACCTATTTGGACATCACTTTCCCCTTAAAAGGAAGCTAGAGACAAATAAAAAGGCTCATGCCCACATGTTCTGCAGAATTTTAGCAAGAAAGACACTGTGTCAAAAACTTAATAGGAGATAAGTGAGGGAGATAAAATGAACAACATAGCTTCATTTTTGCTTATTCTCTAAGTGGGTAAGTTCTGATCAGGTTCGGTGCACAAATGTGAAAGTTCAGATGTATAGTTTGGTTATGTAGTTTATTTATTTGTTTTTTGTCGTTTTAGGGCCACATCCGTGGCATATGGAGGTTCCTGGGCTAGGGGTTGAATGGCAGCTGCAGCTACCAGCCTACACCACAGCTCATGGCAACATCGATTCTTAATCCACCGAGTGAGGCCAGGAATTTAACCGACATCCTCATGGATACTAGTTGGGTTCGTTACTGCTAAGCCACAATGGGAACTCCTGGTTGTGTAGTTTAGCTGCAAGTTTAATGTAGATGTAAAGACTGGGGAAAATGATAAAGCGGTGCTACTTAGTGACCAGACAAAAACATTTGTGAAAAACGAAGTTCTCTTCTCAGTCTATAAGTAGATACTAACACAGTAAGAAAACAGAGGGATACTGAACAGGAATTTTGAAGTGTGATGCATTTGATGGACCATTTTAGAATTATGGAAATGGAACCATGGGAAATCCTATGATAAAAGAGATTTTACCATTTATTTTAAAAAATACACTTATGTATTAAATGTACATAATATATTTACTCATTCATTGGTTCATTCAATAATATTGAGTAGATACTATAGGCCAGGCACTGAGTGAACCAGATAGACTTGTTGGAATAGACTTTGCTGATGGAATTTAAAACAAGATACAGATAAACTTTTGAGAAAAAATAAACAGAAAATATAACAATAATTGTTAATAGGAAACACCAAATTCATAAAAACAATGACAACTATTCAATAGCACTTGCATACAAAAGTGTTCAGGGTTACATTAATATCTATCTATATAATCTTTCTCCATATATTATATATAATACAAAGCGTTGGAGAGAGTTAGACTGAGGAGAAACCAAGCAATTGCATTTAAAGGGAAGGAAGGGCAGAATTTGTTCAAGTGGAGAGGAAAGAGTATAGCAGACAGGCTGATTTTGGGCATGTGAAACATGTGCAGGGAAAGCTTTTCCTAGCAGACCCAAAGAGAATGGGTATAGAGAATATCATTAGTTTCTAACTCTGTGTCAGTGTCTATATAAAGAAGAGAGTCACATGATTTTTATCACTGCAGAGTTTCTCTTTCTAATGGGATAACAAGGAATATTTATTTCACTGTGAAGAGGTTTCATATGTGAAAAACAGATTTTTTAGAATAAATGAGGTGGTGGTTATCTGCATGACACAAGAATTGTTTGATTTACAAGAGAATTTTGCCACAGCAATGTTATTTAAATAGCAAACTCATTTTATGTTTTAAAAACATAAAGCTATTTTCTAAAATATGCTTTATAAACTCTCTTCCCCGGAACACGTGTAGTATTCAAAAGAATATCCATTTTCCTTTCATTAAAGCAAGAGCAGAGCTAGCATTTCATTTTATTTGGCTATTAATGTCAAGAAAACTCAACTAAAGTAAGTTTTTCTGATTCCCCTTGAAAATAGGCTTCAGAGGTCAGTGGGGGTTGGTATACAGATTTTTAGGCAGGGACTAAATAAAGAGTAAATATGACATTTTTTTCAAGGATGTGCCAGGTATATGAATTATTACAGTAACTTGAAAGAAAACAATTTCATCTAAGAATCTCTCTAATTCCCCTCTATTAAATGACTTTTCCAGTATCACTTATCAGTATGAATGCAAACTGATTTTAGTTTAGACTTGCCCATTGTCAGCCATCTAATCAATAAGATACATTTTAAATAACCCAAAGCATGCTGAAAGTAGGGATGATATTAAAAGCAAGGCATAATACTAAATTTCAAAAGGACCTAAAATCTAGTGCCATGAGAGGTCCAGAAGATTAGGTATCGTGTTCTTTAGGATAATTGGGTTCAAATTTTTGCTTTTGATAAATATGAAGAAGGGCCACCAGGTTACTAAGCAATCCCAGCAAATGCATATGCTGGTCAGAATGGTCATGTGGGAATAAAAGTCATATATTACTTAACTGTGGCAAGGAAGCAACCTCCCCGAGAGTCATGAACTGGAAATATACTCCTCAGTTGCCGCTGATCTAAAACACTGCATTTATTATATAGAAAAGAGATGTACATCATGGGAAGATGTGGACTTGCCTTAAAAATCTAAATTTAGAAAATTCATTATAGATCAAATGTGGGTTCTGTCGGCCATATGCCATTTGTTCCAAAATAGTTTTCTATTCAAGAAGAAAAATAATCTAAATATTTTCTTAGTCAACTCCCTACTTGGGGCTCTAGATACCAATTAATCAATTAATCAATCATCTATATATCCACATCTATTTAACTAAAACAAATATTTAATGAGGCATGCTGGCATTATTCTAAATCTTGTGGTTCCAGTAGTGAGCTATACAAGGTGTTAATACTCTAGAGAGGTAAACAGACAATAAAAAAGTAATCACACAAATAACTTCATTATTGATAAGTTGTATGAAGAAAAATAAAGCGAAGTAGGAGGTAGAGAGTATTTTAAACAAGGGGGCAGGGAAGTCCTTCCTGGGTGCCTGGGTTTCACTGGAGCAGTCTTTTTTGCTCTCCCTTAGCCATCATGTTTCTGTTAACTGAGCACTTCCTGTGAAGTGCTGACTCTTGGCTTCTCTCTCCCTCCTACTATTTTCTTGTATGAGGTTTTTGCCTCTCAGAAAGAGTGAGATAGGAGGTGAAACTTGTATGTGACAATGTTGCTATTGCTGACAGCTCTATAGAGAGATTTGTTTCAAAAGGAGGCTGACAAGAATGAATAAGATGAGATATTCTTGGATTCTAACAATGCCCCCCCCCCCTGTTTTTTAATGCCACCTTAGGCTAATATATCAATAGATAATTGAGAGTTGCCTGGCTGGCTGAATGATTTCTGTCTATCATAGGCTCTGGTGCTGGTCATTTATAATATACAAAATATTACACTTTAGTTAAATTTACTAGAGTCATCTTAAATCTTTAGCAATGAATTTGTACTTTGACACTCTCTTGGATTAATAAAAAGATGCATTTTCTATTTTATATATATTATACATTTTCTGCTGATATGTAAATGAAATTGACGTGTTTCTTAATTCTTTGATTCAGATAAGGACTATCACTAAGTTGATGGCAAAAGCTTTGGATGATGTAACAGTCTCAAAGAAGTGTTTACCTACGATGGTGATGCTTTCTAACAACAGGATGAAGGTCTGTGGAAATCTTAGATCTAAAAGAAGTAGTTCCTGGGAGTTCCCATTGTGGCACAGCAGAAACAAATCTGACTAGTATCTATGAGGATGTGGGTTCAATCCCTGGCCTCGCTCAGTGGATTGGGGATCTGGCATTGCTGTGAGCTGTGGTGTAGGTGGCAGATACAGCTCAGATCCCGCGTTGCTGTGGCTGTGGTGTAGGCTGGCACCTGCAGCTCTGATTGGACTTCTAGCCTGGGAACTTCCATCTGCTGTGGGCATGGCCCTAAAAAATAATAAATAAATAAACAAAAGAAGTAGATCCTTCTTGAAGTTAAAGGGCAGAGAAAAACAATATATTTAGGGATAAATAAAAGGGATATAGAGGTTCAGATTCTCACAGTCCTTAGAAATACAGATGCAAAAAGGAATTCTTGTTTCATCAAAATTCTTCTTGGGAAGCTAACTGATAGTCTACAGCTAAAATCAGAAGTCAAATCTCTGTCTTAGGAGACTCTCTACATTCATCAGTATACAAGAAGGCTTGAAAAATCAAGGTACATTTCCTGAAATCAGAGAAGCCTGAAGTAGGAAGAGATCACCCGTCCATCTTTCTATTTAAGTCTTGAATTAATGGGCAACTTCACTGCCACAGAGCATTCAGACTCCAGTAATGGAGAACTCCTTTCTTCTTAGGTCAGAGAATTCCTTCCTAGAAGCCTACATAACTGGTAAAATGTCCTCTTTTGTTGAGCTGAAATCTATTTCACTTTAACTTCTATTCCCATAACAGAAGTTGAACCACAACTTTGGGGGACGCATTACATTCATGCAACATTTTGACTATACACAAGCATTTGTGGCAGCCACCATTTAGAGTTTAGACCCATCATTTAGATTTTTGGAAGGCATGGTTGGGGAAGGGCAGGAAGAGAAAGAGGCCTTAGTCTTCTGCTCCAATATAGAAATTCCTTAAGTTCATCACCAAGAGTTATTAGAGATTCATGTGGAGCTGTTGATAAAGTAGTTCAGTGGTCATTCTGCTACATCTTTTGTGTACTGCTCCCTCAACAATGTCAAGTGCAAGATGAAGGTTGCTACCTCAAAGATGATCTAGCCCAACCTTTTCAACTCCAGTAGAAGGCAAGTTCTTAAGAGGCTAATTCTTGCCCAAGGTCACATAGTCAATTTATTGCAGAGTTGAGACCAGAGAATCCACTCTCAATCACTGGTTTAGTATAGCTCAGTATCAATTAAAGCTTGTTCTCTATCAACCATCTTCTGATGGCAGTTTATCAAACAAATGATTGAATGAATAAGTGAATATGGCTTATTTTAGCATATATTACATGGAGGTGACTATACTTTGTTTTCACATTCATTTTTTAAAAACATATTTAAATATTAAAATTCTATGTGAAAGCATAATGAGGAAGAATCACACAGTTTTATGAATTTGTTTCAGATTATTAAGACATACTGTATCACGAATACATTTGAAGCACTCTGTACATCACTCTTTAATCTATTTTCCCACCTCCATCCCTAAATTTGTTATTTATCATTTTTTTTCATGCTCTGGATTGGTGAAGAGCTTCACAAGGGTTTTATTTATTTATTTATTTATTTATTTATTTGACTGCACCTGGGGCATGTGGAAGTTCCTGGGCCAGGGATCAAACTCACACTGCAGTTGCAGCCTGTGCCGCTGCTGTGGCAATGCCAGACCCTTAACCCGCTATGCCACAGGGCTTTTTTTTTTAATAAGCAAATATTGTAAAATAATATTTTATTATACCAAGTAGGTACTACCCAGGACTTTATCCTTAACTTCCCTGGAAGTTCTGCTTCCAGGTTCTCTTTTCCATGTCATCATCACTTGGTCTATTTTTGTATCAATTCCACATCACCTTAATAACTGTAGTTCTGGCATCTGGTAAGACAATCCTCCAGGATTTTCCAAAATCATTTTGACGCATTTTGGTTCTTTGTTCTTCCTCAATTTTAGTATATGCTTGTCAAGGCTTATGAAAAACTCGGTTGAAATATTACAGTGGTTTTAGATTTTAAATGGGGAGATAAATGCCATCTCTATGATACTGAGCTAGCCCATTTTGTATATAGTATATCACTTCATTTATTCACATCTTTAATATCTTTCACAAAGTTTTGTAGTTTTCTCACAAAGGTCTTGCATATCTTTTATTAGATTTATGCCTAGGTAATTTATAGATTTGTCGCTATTGTGAAAGAAAGAAGGAGATATATATAAATATAGATATATCTTAAATGTGAGCTATATGTCTATAATATTTATTATACATGGTAGTTTTGATTTGCATTTCTCTAATAATCAGGGATGTTGAGCATTGTTTCAAGTGCTCGTTGGCCATCTGTATCTCTTCCTTGGACAAATGTCTATTCAGGTTTTTGCCCATATTTCAATTGGGTTGTTGGCTTTTTTGCTGTTGAGTTGTCTAAGTTGTTTGTATATTTTAGAGATTAAGCCCTTGTCAGTTGTGTCATTTGAAACTATCTTCTCCCATTCTGTAAGTTGTCTTTTTGTTTTCTTTTTGGTTGCCTTTGCTGTGCAAAAGCTTGTCAGTTTGATGAGGTCCCATTGGTTTATTTTTGCTTTTATTTCTGTTGCTTTGGGAGAATGACCTGAGAAAACATGTGTAAGGTTGATGTCAGAGAATGTTTTGCTTATGTTCTCTTCCAGGAGTTTGATGGTGTCTTGTCTTATATTTAAATCTTTCAGCCATTTTTAGTTTACTTTTGTGCATGGTATGACAGTGTGTTCTAGTTTCATTGATTTGCATGCAGCTGTCCATGTTCCCAGCAATCATAAGATACCACCTCACACCAGTCAGAATGGCCATCATTAATAAGTCCACAAATAACAAATGCTGGAGGGGGTGTAGAGAAAAGGGAACCCTCCTGCACTGTTGGTGGGAATGGAAGCTCATACAACCACTATGGAGAACAGTATGGAGGTATCTTAGAAAACTATACATAGAACTACCATATGACCCAGCAATCCCACTCTTGGGCATATATCCGGACAAAACTCTCCTTAAAAAAGACACATGCACCTACATGTTCATTGCAGCACTATTCACAATAGCCAAGACATGGAATCAACCCAAATGTCCACTGATAGATGATTGGATTAGGAAGATGTGGTGTATATATAGATACATGATGGAATACTACTCAGCCACAAAAAAGAACAAAAGAATGCCATTTGCAGCAACATGGATGGAACTAGAGACTCTTCATACTGAGTGAAGTAAGTCAGAAAGAGAAAGTACCATATGATATCACTTATAACTGGAATATAATACATGGCACAAAGGAACATTTCCACAGAAAAGAGAATTATGGACTTGGAGAATAGACTTGTGTTTTCCACGGGGGGAAGGGGAGGGTGTGCCAGGGACTGGGAGCTTGGGATAAGTAGTTACAGAATGTTGCCTTCTTAGCAATGGGATCCTGCTGTATAGCATTGGGAACTCTGTCTAGTCACTTATGATGGAACATGTAATATAAGAAAAAAGAATGTATACATGTAAGTGTAACTGGGTCACCCTGCTATATAGTAGAAATATATATAATAAAATGCTGATAATCAAATGCTGAAAAAAGTATATATTTATTATACATATAATATGTATCTCATATATATGAGACTATCACAGGTATGTAAGAATGCTATTGGATTTTGAAAATACCAATGTTACATGTAGCAACTTTGTTAAGACACTCTAATAGTTTGTAGTTTCTTTTGGATATTTGATGGATAAGCTTATAGACCACATGTAATTTCAGTTTGTGTCTTCCTTTACAACCAGTATGCCCCTTATTTCTCATCTTATTGCATCATCTAGGATCCAGTATATTTGAATATAAAATGGTACATATTTGCTATATGTTCTATATAGATAATTTTTATTGTTTTAAAGACATTATCTTCTATTTATAGCTTCTTAATAGTTTATTTTTTAATCTCATGTATGTGGAGTTTTACTAATGAATCACAAGCACATAGCACATTCTGGGATAATTATATGTTTTTCTCCTTTACCCTGTTGACATTACTACTTCTCCACATGTTGAAATGTTCTTGTATTCCTATGATAACAACTGGTTAATTTTCATTGCCCCATGAATTTTGATATTATAAACTAAAAATCTTGCTCAGGACAGGATTTTCAAAGTAGAAAATACAAAGCATGAGTCTTGCCGTTTGGGATCAAGTGGAGCATCTAAATGTATAGGTGGGTATATCTGTATACCCACAAATTTACACAAAGCATCTATCTACTCACACAAACAAATATGTACATACTTATTTCTACATACACATATAAGGAAGAATATAGATATAGGTACTTATACTTTGTCCATTTTATTTCAGGACAGTAACTAAAGTTTTCATTGTTAGTAACACTGAATTCTAATAACAATTTATAATAACTGAATATTATAATCAATGTAGCCACAAGAAAAAAATAGAGTGAGGCTCTACAGCATTTTAAATAAGTCTAGGCAATTTTATGAGCAATATTCATTTGGCTAAACACCATGGTGTCCTCTTAGGAACATTATTTAAAATCTATAAAGCTCATTTTCTATTAATGCTCATGAGTTCAAAGTGAAGAGGCAATATAAGAGGGAAAACTTACTATAAATGGTTTTTGAAAGTTCCTTTATGTGGATCCACATAGCGTTCCTAGGGAACATGGATTCTTAGCATTTGAAAATCTAGAAAACCAAAGCTCTTATCTTTTTTGGCCATGATTCTATGTCGAGGGTTTGATTTAAGATAGTCTAGAGATAAGCTGCCTTCAAAATATTTGGATTTATGTTTTATAATCAATCTTGCCTAAAGAAATAATTACAAGCGTCTAATTCATGGTTTGAAATGGGAGAATACTCATCTATTATCTTTCATCTTGAGATACCACATAACTCTGAAATACCAGAACACAGGTTAAGAGTATTGTGATGGTTAATTTCATGTGTCAATTTGGCTGGGACATGGGTAGCAAAATATATTTATTCTGGGTGTTTCTGTGAGGATGTTTTTGGCCGATATCAACATTTAACTTGGTTGACTGAGTAAAGCAGATTGCCCTCTCTAACGTGGGTGGGCCTCATCCAATCAGTCAAAGGCCCGAACAGAATGAAAAGGCTGACCCTCCCTCAGGCAGGGAGAATTTCTCATGCCTAAATGCCTTCAGATGAGAGCATCAGCTCTTTTCCTGCCTTCAGCCTTGAAGTGAAACATCAGTTCTTCCTGGTTCTTGAGCCTGCCTTCTTTTGGACCACACCATTAGCTCTCCTTGTCCTTAGACCTTCAGATACAGACTAGAACTAAGTTATCCATTCTTGTGGGACTCCAGTTTGCCAACTCACCCTGAAGATCTTGGAACTTGCCCACCTCCACAATCATGTAGGCCAGCTACTTATAATAAATCACTTTCTATCTCTTCATCTATCTCTATCTCTGTGTATTTAATAGTTCTGTGTTTCTGGAGAAACTAACTAGTAAAAGCATCAACACTGTAGCCAGTTTACCTAGGCTTGAATCACAGCTGTCAGTTACTGCTTATATGACTCTCAGCAAGTATTAAAATCTCCATGCCCTATTATCCCCATATTTAAAAAGGGAAAAATAATAGCACTTACCTAAAAGAGCCTTTGTGAGAATCAAATGAGTTATAACATTTAAGACACTTTGAAGAATGCCTGACCTATGGTAAGTGTTCATACAATATTATCTATTAATTAATTAATTATGGTGGTGGTTGTCATTTCTTTATTACATAATGTATTTTCAGATGGTAATATTTCAAATTTCATCTGTTCTTGTACTCTTGTTACTTCTTAAGCAAACATAACTTCCATATAGTTAAAGAGAAAGGAAAGCCATTATAGATGGTGCCACTGGATATACCTGTTAAATGTGTTTTGTAAAAAAGGGGGCATACATATGAAGGTATAAAGTATATTTTTCTCAGCTTCATAAAAACTGATGAGTATAGAGAGAAACTGGTGTTACAGTCAGGTATCTGTGGTGTATAGAAATAAACACCCCCAGAATTTAGAACTGGAAGTGAGGAAAATCTGTATTCAAATTGAAACTACCAGGCGGAACCTAGCTAGGTGGTATATAATTACTCAAACTGGAAGATGCTCAGGATGTTGGATTAATAATCTGCCCACATTTTTAAAATGTTCAAGGTATTTTTGAATGGTCAAAATGTTCAGAAGCTTTTCACTAAATTTTATAATCATAAAACATTTTTGAAGTGCATGCAATGTACAAGTCAGAAGCATACCAAAAATAAGTGCAGGGTGAGAGGGAAAGAGGAACATGGTACTTTTTACTGTTATATATTTCATCTTTTTATAGTGTTGAATGACAGAGATGAATGATTCCCTCTTGACGGGTGCAAATTTTAGAGCATTATTTTTCCCTCAAAGCAAACTTCACTATTCCATTCTACATGGCAAGAAAAAATGAAAAAAAAATATGATAACGAGTTTTATTAGAGAGCATACTTGAAGCATTTGGTGGAATTTTAGGAATAGATTTTAATAATGGCACTGAAATAAATCTTAGGGATGATTCTTACAGTTTTCTAGGCTAAAGGCTACCTGGATTAAATGAGCCATTTCTCATTTGAGCCCACCACTGGGACTGCTGTTCTCTAATGGATGCACCTTTTTGCACCAAAGGCTATCTGTCAGAGTCAGCAAATAGGAGTCCTGATCTTAAAAGAATGATGTAAGAAATGCAAATGAATCAACAAAATACACTGGTAACATCTAGGGAGTTTTATAGGTAGGCAGAGGTCAACATTGTTCCTTCCACTTTTTAATATAAAAGTGTTCACTTTTATTACCTGCTGTTTTTGAACGGTGAATTGGTAATAAGAAGCCCTATATGGCACCTGCATAGAAGTGATGAAATCAATTTTTGCTTGTCTCAAACTGTTACATTTTAGACCAGTCTGTTCCAAGTAAATCAACTTATATGAATTTTCAAAAGATGCTATTACAAACAACTACATAGACCATATTTACATTTCACTACCTTTCACAAAGGAGCCCTCCCATCTTTTATAAACACTGAGTGGACTAATACATTATACTATGTGTGGACAAATAAAGATTAACCTAATGAATGAATGGGAAAGTAAATATTTTTATCACAGATGAGTCAAGAGTAAATGTATTTATGAGCCTTCGTAAGACTGTCTTTGGCATCCATTTAGTTGGACAGGCCTATAAATAACAGTGATTTTAGATCTCAACCTACCCATAAGGAGTAAATTCTAAAGTTTCTGTAAAATATTCTCATCTACTTTCACCTCTTCATGTCTTGCTAGTCCCTGCTAGGAGTACCCTAGGATTCAGCCGCATCAAATGATTCAGTGCCCTGAGTGCAGGCAACTTGCACTGTGTTTACACTCGCCTTCCCTTCAGACTGGGTTGCTTTCCCTTTACTTTATCCGCCACAAAGATTGTGCTTAACCTGTGGGATTCGACTCAAGTGTCAGCTCACCTATCTAGCCTCTATCAAACTTTAGACAGAGTTAATCAATTCCTTGACCCTTACTGATTTCTGTGAAAGCAAGAATCACTGTGCTGTGATTATTTATTTACCTCCCCTAGACAGGAGCTTAAATGAGAAATACGTACCTCGGTGTGTAATCAGTCTTTTCATGACCTTCATGTAGTCGTATTCATTTCCTGACTACCACTTCACTTTCACGAGTTGGACTGAACGGCCAAGGATCTGCATTTCTTGCACATCTACTCCCTTAACCAGCACAGATTCCTGACATTATGTCTTCCTAACCCCAAAAGGGGCTCAAATCCAGCAATGACTTGAATGCTTCTCATGCATGAAGTGTGTTGGGTAGAGTCATTTCTTGCTTTCATGTTTTATATGAACAGGTGATTTGTTATTTTTAAACTTTAATGAGTGACACTTGCTTTATGTGCCACACTTGGTCTCAATGAGTTAATTATTTCATTATGTCTTCCAGAGCTAACACTTAAGGCCAGTTATTAAAACTGTGGAAGAACATTTTCTTTACAGCATGAGTGACATGAAATGGAGAGAAATGGAACTCTGAAGAAAGTGAACCACTGACTGTGTTTCTACAAAAGCAAAAGTCAAAGAATGAGAAAGAAGTGGGAATGAAGGCTTAGAAGAATATGCTACAAAACCAGTGAAATTTCAAGTGATTTAAACCCTTTTCTAACTCTGCCTCTAACTTCCTGAATAATTTCTTTTTTTCCCCTCTTTGGGCCTCATTTGTTAAGTGAGGGGAATGGACTTAAGTCTTTTGTATATCACCAGTATGATTTTTGCAGTGTGCACACACAACTATATTACTATCAGATTATCTAAGAATTAATGTTTTTAATTTTATGTCATCACTATAAATGATGTTAAGCAGTAATATCAATATAATCACAGATTTAATGAGCTACCATTGCCCAAAGTCATGCGGCTAGTAAGTGGCAGACACTCCGTAGCCAAGTTTGGGAAACAGTGGACCAGAAAATATCTACAGTCCTTCCTAGCACTATGCCACTTTGATTTTGCTTTTCTCCAGAGCATACTCTTCTGAATTTCTAATAGTGTACTTACAAATCTACTTAGTTAAATAAGTTCCTTTCAAATAAGGTCTATGTTGGACTCTATTGGATTTTTAGCCTTTTCATTTTTATCTTCTCACAATTATATGAAATTGCTCATTTAACCAGTTATGCACAAACACAAAGTCCAATTTCATTGCATTTCCAGAAATTGCTTTATCTGACATTTCTACAAGAAACATTCATTCTTGACTATGAAGAGGCTAAATAAAGTTACCTCTTTCCAAGGAAATCAGTCTGCCCTTCAATTTGAATAATTTACTAAATACCATTTAGGTATTCTCAGAAGAAATAGCATGCACAGAAATTCAGAGTTGGAAAGAGCTTAGGTATTATCTGATTCTTATTTCAAGCAATGACATATTCTTTCTCTGCCTCCTTGAACACTGGACGTTCAGCTTTTGGAGAAAGGTCTCCTGTAAGGAGAACCCACTACCTCTACCACTGGGTATTTCATTCATTGGTAAGTACATGCTGTCCCCTTTATGAAATCAGATCTCCATTGATAATTATATACTCTTTCAAGCAAAATAGAAGTCCATTTTCTTTTTCCAAAAGTTTTTTTATACATACATAGTTATATATATATATATAATATTAATTTTTAGTAAAATTAATATATTTTCACACTAGAAGATATTTAGAAAAGTATGAAAATGAATATGAATTAGATATTACCCCAGGGACCAGCAATTTTGCTAATATTTTGCTGTTATTTTCTTCTTTTAATATGAATGTATATGCATGTGCTAGTATTTTACTATATCTGTTTTAAACTAATTTAGGATTATTTAAATTCTCATATTTTCAGTATGTAGTGAGGCTTCTCCTCTACCACATATACATAAACCAGTTTTCAATAATGTTTTTGAAAAATAGACATTAAAAAGGTAAGCATTTCCATTTCTAGATAAGCGACCAAATTTGACCTCCTGCTCAAAGTAAGAAGATAACAAAGACAGAACATAAGACATGATGGTTTGTAAGACATTGGACATGAGGAGATGAAGGACAGAAATTCTGAGGGGCAGAAAACAAGTAATGTGATTCCTACAATTGCCCAGCTTACTGCCTAGACAGAGTGCCAGGCTGTGTTATAGGAACAGGGAACACAGACAGAGTGGTGGATGCCCAGAGTTGGGAGCCGAGAGTATGGGAAGACCAAGGAGAATGGAGTTGCCAGGAAAAAGTATGTAAAGGAGACAGATACATAGAGATAAGACTTCAAAAATCTGCTGCACAACATGGATGGAACTAGAGACTCTCATCCTGAGTGAAGTCAGAAAGAGAAAGACAAATACCATATAATATCACTTATATCTGGAATCTAATATACAGCACAAATGAACCTTCCCACAGAAAAGAGAATCATGGACTTGGAGAATAGACTTATGGTTGCCAAGGGGGATGGCGAGGGAGGGGAATGGTGAGGGAGGGGGATGTACTGGGAGCTTGGGGTTAATAGATGCAGACTATCACCTTTGTAAGCAAGGAAATCCTGCTGTGTAGCACTGAGAGCTATGTCTAGTCACTTATAATGGAGCATGATAATGTGAGAAAGAAGAATCTATACACGTATGTATAACTGGGTTGCCATGCTGTGCAGTAGAAAATTGACAGAACACTGTAAACCAACTATAATGGAAAAAAAAAATCATTATATACATTAAAAAAAAAATCTATAGAGTGACTGCCTCAAATATTCAGCTGAGCAATAACCAGTGCAGGCAAATGAGATAATGACCCAATACTGGGGAAAGAACCACTTGAAAGAATTATTGGTAAGCGTGCCCAGTACTGATGCAGGGCCAGGAATAGTGCCTGTTCCTGTCAGCCAGATTAGACTGAGGCAGAGTACGTAGAAGGATCTTGCTTACTAGTAGAATAATTAACCTTAGATTTAGTTCAAGAGTATTTATAGAAATAGGAAAATACCCAGCATCAAAGTAAAATTCACAGTGTCTGGCATCTACTGAAATTTACCAGTGTGAAAAGAGGCAGGAAATGTGACCCAACAAGGAGACAAATCAATCAAAACTGACCCCGAACTGATAAATGTCAGAATTAGCACATCAGCAGATAAAAATATTAAAACTATATTCCATACATTTCAATGGTGAAATAGAGACTGAAAGATGTAAAAAAAGATACAATTCAAACTTTGGAGATAAAAGTCTGAGATGAAAAATACAGTGGACAAGATTCAGGAGAAAATTAGATATTATAGGAGAAAACTTTAATAAACTTGAAGCCATAGCAACTGAAACTATGCAAAAAAAAAAAAAACAGAAATAAAGAACAGGAAAAAGTATTTGCAGAAATAATGGTTGAAAAATTTTCCAAATTTGATGAAAATTATTCCCATTTTTTCATTAACTATTATGCTGCCAAAATTTTTCTTGGTCCTTATATATCATGTGAAAACACAGTTCTGAAGGCTATAAAATATTCCCTCCTGAAATATTAAAATACCATGGGTATTTTATGATTTACTCTTTTAACTATGCTTAAAATATTTATTGCAATTTTTTATTTTTATAAATAATGCTGTTCTGAAGGCTATAAAATATTCCCTCCTGAAATACTAAAAATATTAAAACACCATGAGTATTTTATGATTTAGTCTAACTATGCTTAAAATATTTATTGCAATTTTTTATTTTTATAAATAATGCTTTTTCTCCAGCAATATTGATTTTCCTCTGTTCCTTGAGATATATTCTCTGAAATGGATTTACTAGGTAAAGGGTCTGCATACATTTTGGATTTTACTTTTAAGCTATTTTTCAGAAAGATCATATAGTACATGCATAATATGTACATGTATTATAGATAGTATATTTTACTGCATTCTATTTATTGGAGTTCTCTTCTGGCACAGAGATTTAAGGATCTGGCATTGTCACTGCAGTGGCTTGGGTTGCTGCTGTGTCACGGGTTCGTTGTCTGGCCTGGGAACTTCCATATGCCACAGAAGCAGCCAAAAAAAAAAAAAAAAAAAAGACATCACCAAAGAAAAAAAGAGGTATTATTGAGAAAATGGAGAGAAGTTTGATTACTTTTGTAAGTGAAAAATACGAGCAATTAAAAAAACTGCATTTCTTGTATTATTAAGTTTAAATATTTTTTGTGTTCATTGTAAATGCTAGTCCACATCTTCAGACCACTTTTAGAGTTGTGTTTTTCTTAGATGAATTTGTATGACCTCATTATATGTTCAGGATATGACAATTTATCATATTTGTGATGAACATTTTTCAAAAATCAGCCAAAAACCCATTTACATTTCATATGATACAATTTCAAGAGCTATTATCCTCTTTAAAATGCACTCACAGGAGTTACCATCGTGGCTCAGGAGAAACGAATCTGACTAGCATCCATGAGGATATGACTCAGGTTCCTGGGTTAAGGATCCGGTGTCACCATGAGCTGTGGTATAGCTCGCAGATGTGTCTCAGATCTGGTGTTGCTGTGGCTGTGTTGTAGGCCTGCAGCTACAGCTCTGATTTGACTCCTAGCCTGGGAAACTCCATATGCCACAGGTGCAGCCCTAAAAAGACAAAAAAAAAAAAAAAAATGCATTCACATTTATCATTGTTCATAATTCCTAAACTTATGCTTATTTCTGCCTTAAATTGGTATTGATATGTTGCTTTTTGTTTTTTGGGTTTTTTTGTTTGTTTTGCATGTGGAAGTTCCCGAGCCAGGTATTGAACCACTGCAAACTCAACTGTTGCAGTGACAATGCCCGATCATTAACCCACTGCACCGCAAGAGACCTCCAGTATTGGTATTTTGGTTATAAACTACAAATCTAAGAATCAAGGTGCTTAGTCCTTTCATTTATAACAGAATCCTGTTCTAATTAACCCCAAGCTTACTTTATCTAAGAAATCTCTCTTTCACCTCACAAAAGTGGTCGAGATTCAATCCAATGGCTAACAACAGGAAAAACCTGTGGGATGACTTAGTGGAAGAATATTCGTTCCCCGGGAGCACTATCAGTTACACTGTAAGTTACACTTATAACTTATTCTAGAAGTTAACACTTTATTTATAAAATATGTCTATTTGAGATCAATTAAATGCCGCTAGGTTTAACATTTCCAGTAAACATGGTTATGGAAAGATTCCTGGCCCAAGTGCCAGAAAACACTGTTTCGATGTGGCTTTGCCACCTCTCCAGAACTCTATTTCTTTCCCAGTCATAAAATGGGAATCAAACTGGAAAATGGTTAGGATTTATTGCAGCTCTGAAATTCTACAACCTGGCTTTGTTTTCTGAAACAAAGATAGTATTTTTCTCCAAAGAATCATTTTTTTTGAGATTGCCTGTATCTGTTTTAGAAAGAGGGAGAGTGAGGAATGGCTAATTTTTAATGGCTGCAGACCTTTTACAGATATTAATGAATGAATGATACGTCACTTGTACTGATAGCTAGGTTTTAAATCTTGAGCAAATAAATGCACATTTAGAAGCTTCCAGCATTCACATAGTGAATCTATTTGGTCTTTCAAGTGTCAAGAAGCCAGTAGAACCTGATGTCTCCTTTGAAGTCAGTGGAAGCTCTAAACTCAAAGCATGTGCCAGCTTATTATTAACAGAAAAAAAGGATCAATATTTATCCCCTCAGGGAAAAATTAATCAAATATTCCTATTTTTAAACAGCAGGTAAACCATGTAATACTTAAGGTCTAGATTATGTGCCTGGTTTGGGGGCAATGTTAAAGTATATGACTTCATAGCTTTCCAAACACATTATTTTTATGCATTTGAGTGTGGTTATTTAAACAGTGAATTGATGGATCCACTGGATGTGGCTGACAAAAGAAGCTTTGTAATCATTTCACTTCCAAATAATAGAACTTTGTGATTTCACTTTTATAAATTTTATAATTATAATTAAATTATAATTACAGGCTTATGTTCGTGTGTGTCGGAGAATAACAGCTTATATTTTAACATGTAAAATAGTTTTATATTGTGTTCGGGGCTTCCTGGATCGACTCTGAATCCTCTGCGTTTACTTAACTTCCTATAAAAGAGACAATGCTATAATATGAAGCTAGATATTACTGAAAAAGTCAACTAGTAGCAGTAAATGTCAAAATTCACCTTAAAATGGCATCTCTAATTATAAATCGACACTAGCAAAGCACTGGCAGTTTCCATGATATTATACGAATTCACAAGCTCCTGCAGCTGCCAGCCAACTCTCCAGTTTCTCTCCTACATTTGCTTTTTCTTTATGACATTTGATCAGTCAACAGTAAGAACGCTGGCGTCCTCCTAAGCTACCCTACGGTTTAAAATCCTGACTACTTCATGTTCCCCTGAAAGCAGGGTGGGGAGAGCAGCAAGTCATTCAGGATGAGATCTGTACTTATTAATCACAGCAGCAGCAGCTGGGAGATTGGCCTTTGCAGAGGTGAGGCTGGTGTGTTTGCTGGGAGAGGAAAAGCTGTTTCTGATTAAAATGGAAGCAGAATAATTCAGGCAGCTGGAGAAGCTTCTGAAAACTGCAAAGATTGGATTTCTAGGGTTGGAGCAATAAGACAGAGGGAACTTAAGTTTATGAAAAGCAGAGAGGAGAACAGTGTCAGGTTAGTTTAAAAATGGAATCTGCAAAGCTCTTATACTGAGAAAATCATACAGGCTGAATCACAGTGGGGGAGTGAATGGGAGAAAAGCCGGACTCCCAAAGCCATGTTGATAGAGAAATAAAGGCCATAAAGATAAAACCACAGCCCATTGCACAGCCTCACCAAAACCTGCCTGGATCTGCTCAGAGCTGGGTAACGCCTGAGGAACCACTAAGCAGTTCCCCTTCTGCTGAGTTCCTTTGGCTATGTGTACCTCCTGTGAACCTCTAATGTTGTCCCAGAGGGCCCTACAGTCTTTTCATTCAAAGCACAGCCTGAGGACCAGCACCAATGGCACCTACTAACTCACATCTACTGAAACAGAATACCATTTCCGCCCCAGGAACTGCAGGTGATTTACGTGCATGTTAAAGTTTGAGAAGCACCATTCTATAACATACACAGTGTGCTCTCTGAGGGATGTGACTACTGCATATAAAGATGGCATGAAGACTATAACCACCCATCATTTATTCATTATCTTAGTAGACTATCATTAAGTACAAAGAATATTCCACAGGCCCTATTCTGAAAGAGTTAACACTTTGCCACCATTTATTGAACACTATTCAGGGTACCGCATTATGTATAGTGCTGGGGTCACAAAGATAAACCAGATACTGTCCCTGGTTTTAATGAGGTTGTACACATGTTAGGAAATGGTTAATGCAAAAGAAACGTTATCATTTTAATGATTACAAATAGGTACCTGACACTGGGGTTACAGGAGGAATAGTGGGTAGGTGTGAGGAAGATGGCAATCAAGGTTTATAGGAATGGAAAGGCTTTTTATAAAGGAGATGAGCTTGAGCTCAATCTTGGAAAAAAAATAATGTCTTTATTTTCTTTTTTCCAAGTGGACTCTGGAGCATTAAAGGCAGGAAGATGCAGGGAAGGGTGTATAAGCAGAGGGGAAAAACTCTACCAAAGGCTGAAGGGCAAGAAATTTAGACAAATTTAAGTAGCTCTCTATGGTTTCATTATAGGTTTTAAGGAGAGTGGATTGAGGTTTATGATCAGATGAAAGGCTGGAGAGCTTGACAGGTGCCAGATTTAGAAAGTCTTACAGACTAATAACATTGAGATTGATCCTTTAGAGCAAGAGTATAGGAAGTCACTGAAGGGTTTAAGTTAGGCAATAACTGGATCATATTTGTATTTTACAAACGTCATTCTGGAGGATGTTGGGGGAATGGTGATTAGCCAACTTGGCTGTAGCATAAAGCCAAGTAATGGCAGAAAGTAATGGAGAAAGTAACGGCAGATAAGGCTGTAAATGTTATCTCTGGCTCCAGATCATAGAAAATACTGACAGCCATGGTTTGTGCTTAGTAGGCAGTGGGGAGCCACTGAAAATTTCTAAGCAGGAGAATGCTTTGCACAGGGAAGAGACCAAAGGCAGAAGGCCAGTTAGAAAGTTGTTGCAATGTTTTAGACAAGAGGTAATAAGAAACATGATGAGTCCAAGAATAGAAATTGAGGGATAGATTCATGAAGCAGGTGCGTGATTATGAGCACAGTCTCATTACTCATTTTAGGATGGCACAATTTTATACGTAAATCAGATCTTTATAGGTGTCTCCATGTTCACATCCTAATATAGCCTTTACTTATGCACCAGTCACTCAGTGAGTTGTTCTTAAAGTTCTTTGGGTCACCAAGTAAAAAAGTTCTTGTGGATTTAGCTCATCCATAGCTTGGCTCTCAATGGCAATGCCATGCCCCAAACTCACCCAAACTCAGAATAGGACTCTTGTCACAGAATTGTTTTCTATTCACCTCTTTTTGTTATTTCCCAGACCTGGGAAAGTTTCTAGAGAGGCTTCTTGGTGATAGTTATTCCTTATTCCCTTTAAAGAAACAGGCCTTTCCTTTTCACATCGGCAGCCCCCTTTCCACTCCCACGTGTTTTATTCATACATCAGAATCACTGATTTCATTAGGGAGTAGAGAAGTCAAAGTCACATTTCCAGTTCTCAGTTGCTTCAAAACAGAGTGTGAATGAGTTGTAGGGAAGGTTCAACTGGATCACACTTCATATACTTCAACCACTCCCGACTTAACATGCATATGATCTGAGGCTGTGGTGCTTTACTGCTTGTGTTAGATTATTCTGAATTTCATTAGAAAGCATTTCTAAGTGTTGCAGTTTCACAACATAGAATATTTATTATCCAAGTCAAGCATCCTGCTTGACCTAACTTTCAAAATAGAGATTTCCAAATGACAATTTTCTCCTCTAAAAATTACACATATATTTAAAAAAGAAAAAAACAAAAAAAACAGGAAAAAGCATCCATGTCTATCAGTTTTTCCATGTGACAATTTGCCTACTGGCGTGGATGGCTCTATTCTTTCCTGTTCAAGACCCAACAGGCTTCGACAGTGATTAAAAACACTGATGCTGTAATACTACATTTTCCAAATCCCACCGTTCTTATCTGAGCTTTTCATTTTTGTTAAGTTGCTTAACCAGAATGGAAGCTACCCACACAATTCTTGTATAAAAATTATACTTGCTCAATAATATTCATGTATCCACCTACTTTTGAGCGGAACAGAACAAGCATAAAGATATGCCTGAACATACTTGCATGAAAATATACCATACACAAATTCAGCTTTGCATGCTCAATTTCAGATGCATACTACCCTAGAAATGCACATTAGAAAAAATATAAACTTCCCGTGTCCAGACGTTTTCTTTCCAGATGGTGATATTTTGTTTTCCCTAAAAGGGAACGATAGTGATAGCCTTTAAGTTGTGTAGTACCTTTTTTTTTGTCTTTTTAGGGCTGTAGCCATGGCATTTGGAGGTTCCCAGGCTAGGGGTCAAATCAGAGCTGCAGCTGCTGGCCTATGCCAGAGCCACAGCAACGCCGGATCCGAGCCATGTCTGCGACCTACACCGTAGCTCACGGCAACACTGGATCTCTAACCAACTGAGCAAGGCCAGGGATGGAACCTGCGTCTTCATGGATGCTAGTCAGATTCATTTCTGCTGAGCCATGATGGGAACTCCGTGTAGTACTTTTTTCCATTCTCCTTTCTCTACAAGAAGTAGGAGTAGGCTCTTTCATGGGCAACTTAAAACGAAAGGCACAAATTCTTTCTTCCTTAACATATAGATCTTAGTGTCCTAAAAGGCTGATTCTTCAGGCAAATTCTAGAATAAAGTGAAATTTGTCAATACATTCTTCCTTTTATGATAGTCTTTCCCTCAAAGTTATCTCAATTCCCTGGCAGCCCCATAGCTTAGAGACATCTCTTGCAGAGATCTCCCAGACTATTCTCGCCACTCTGCATCCCATAGTATGAAAAGTTTCAATTCACAGAACCCAGGCTTGTGCAATCCTGTTTAGTCCTCACAATGGTCTTACAATTTGGAAAGCTAATAGAGCAGGTATTGTTAGTCCCATTTCAGTGATCGTTATTTTTCAGTTCTAAGAGTTCTCATTCCTTTTTACTATTTACCTCTTATAGTTTGATTTCTTCCTGTTTTTCATTAATAATTTCTTGCTTTTTCTAAATAACATTTATTTGTTTATCTCTTCAAGCTTTTAAAAATACCTGTGAGAATGCTTCATGTAATGAATTTACCTGAAATGAATCAGGTTTTGATTGTTGGCTTTGTTGGCTGAGCTTTTTAGTGTTAGATTTCTTTAGGTATTTTTGAATTTTGGATTTCAGGCATCCACCTTCCTGCCCCCTATTTTTCCCCTGACCCTGGCTTTTAACAGTAACCTTGGATCCTATTTTCAGTTTTGCATGAAACACTTTTAGTCCCTCTGACATATAGAAACTGAGTAACTAGATCAGTCTAAGAGTTCCCAGCACTCAAGCTTGTATAGCTTTTGGGCTATTATTGCATTTCTGGTCCACTTAAATGTTTATCTGGCTTTAGAACTCATCTCATTGCTTGGATTTTCAGTTTTACACTTTCTTTTTCTTTGTTATATATGGTGAGTTTATGGGCCCATCTTTATCAGAAGCTTGCCCCAAATTGTGGACCTAGTCTAGATTCCAATTCAAGTCTTTCCTTTGGCTCTGATAATCAAAATTCATTTCATTTTACAGAGAACTGCACTCAATGAACTGCTGATCAGCTATGAAAAAGCAATAAAGCACATGACTTAGAAGACTTGCATTCAAGTTCTAGGTTCTCTTGGTTTCAGGTTGCCTGTTGTATAATTGCAATATTACTAAATCACTAACAGGGCTGTTGTGAGATTATTACACGTGAGAACTTAAAAAATGAAAGGACAATACAAATATAGAGGGATTAATAGTCAAAAGATGTGTCTTCTAAAGATATGGAAGTAATGTGTGTTTATTTCTGAAGAACAATAAAATACAGATAAATATGAAAAAAAAACTTGTAATATAATTAAGTAGTATATTCTCTAGCCAGATTTCTTCCTCTCTCTCTCAACTTAACTGAGCCATTGTCAAAACACTAACTATACCCATATATACATGTAATCAATCAAGAAAATGACTCCTTAAGGAACGTTAGGGAAGGACATCCATAGAAAATCAGAGAAAGTAATATTAGGTTTGACACATACAGTACTGGTCATCTTAGTTTGATTTACTACAGTCTTTGCATTTGAATCTCAAGGACAAAGCTCCCATTTAGATTTAACTCTTTCAACAAACTAGTAGTGAGTAGATCTAGATTTCATTGTTGCAGACTATGGCATCCTCTTTGGCTGTTTGAAGCACAGAAATGAGTTTACTCCAGGTATTATGTAGCTCGAAGAGTCTTTGGAGGGATTAAACACCAAGGTGGGAACGTCACAATCAAAACCAAAGCATCCAGGGTTAACTGCCAACAGAAGTAACATACACTACTCACAATACCTGACCATTGGAGAAGAACTATTCACCCATGAGGATCAGTACTTAAGTCTAGATTTAAGACATTTCACTGGAAATGTCTAAAAGGATCCAGGCACATCTACCACCACGCTGTCATATGTGGCTGATGCTTTTGTAGCTCCTTTCTGCCTCTAAATTTGCTCAATGGAACTAAGTTCCAACCTTAGAACCTTATCTTGAACGGAATTTACAAATTTGTTTGTTTCAGGCTCTGTGGTAGGAAGGTGAGATATAATGGAATTTGGAATGACTAATGAGTAAGGCAATCTGCATTATCTGCCACATGTTGGCCATTTTACAGATTAAGGAAAAATGGCCTTGAGCAGATCATGTTCTTTGCTCAGTGATAAACAGTACGGGAAGAAGCCTGGATTTCAACCCAGGCATTCCAATCCAACACTTGCCTTCTTAGCCACTATGGTATTTAATAATTACTTATTTACATGACTTCTGCCTTAATAGAGTACGAGTTTCTTAGGAACAATGATTCATTATGATTCAGTAAGTGTTTTTCCGTATCAAATGCTGGGTTCTGTTATTCATTCATTTAACAACTTTTTATTGAATATCTGCTATGTTCCAGGTACTCTTCTAGGAACTGTTAATATGGGAATGAGCAAAACAGGTACACTTCCTAATCTCATGGAGATGAGCATTTAGTGGCACAGTCATTAGATAAAAAACTACACATTAATTAAACAGCTTTTATTACATGTGATATGACAAAAAGATTTATGAGGAGTTCCCGTCGTGGCGCAGTGGTTAACGAATCCGACTAGGAACCATGAGGTTGCGGGTTCAATCCCTGCCCTTGCTCAGTGGGTTAACGGTCCGGCGTTGCCGTGAGCTGTGGTGTAGGTTGCAGACGCGGCTTGGATCCCGCGTTGCTGTGGCTCTGGCGTAGGCCAGTGGCTACAGCTCTGATTGGACTCCTAGCCTGGGAACCTCCATATGCCGTGGGAGCGGCCCAAAGAAATGGCAAAAAAAAAAAAAAAAAAAAAAAAAAAAAAAAAATTTATGAAAATACAAGCACTTTACAAAAGTGATTAATTTTAAACTATTAGATAGATTATCAATATACTCTAATAAATGTGGGTTAGTTTACCACTCGGACTTCACTTTTCCTTTTCTAAAATACAGAGAGTTACTGGATTCTACAAGGAAAAAAGCAGAATGAACCTAATTATCTAACATCTGAAAGTAAAATGGTAAAACAGAATAATTTACTATAATTAAAATTAAGCAGATGGTTCCTTTCATCTCCTTTTTATATTGCATTTGAGATAACATTTTGTCTTGATGAATAAACAAAAATGTTTAGAACTTGGTTTAAAGTGCCTTTCAAACAATGGAAAATGCACAAAATGCTTATATTAAAAATTATGAAAAAAAAACAAAAAAACAAACAAAAAAACGGCTCAGTGGTAATGAACCTGACTGGGATCCATGAGGATGTGGGTTTGATCCCTGGCTTCGCTTCAATCAGTGGGTTGAGGATCTGGTGTTGCTGTGAGCTGTGGTGTAGGTTGCAGATGTGGCTCGGATCCTGAGTTGCTGTGGCTGTGGCCGGCAGTTGTAACTATGATTCAACCCCTAGGTCTGGGAACTTCCATATGCTGCAGGTGTGGCCCTAAAAAGCAAAAAAAAAAAAAAAAAAAAGAATATTATGGGAGTTCCTGTTGTGGCTTAGCAGGTTAAGAACCCAACTAGTATCCATGAAGATGCGGGTTCAGTCCCTGACCTTGCTCAGTGGGTTAAGGATCCAGCATTGTCACTAGCTAGGTGTAGGTTGCAGATGCAACTGGGATCTGATGTGGCTGTGGCTATGGCTGTGGCTGTGGCCAGCAGATGCAGCTCTGATTTGACCCCAGCTTGGGAACTTCCATGTGCTGCAGGTACTAAAAAGTTTTCAAAAAGAGAAAATACTATGATTTGTTCCTTTATATATTTTTATTCAAATACAAAAAAAATCAAATTGTCCTATTTATGTCAAAAGAAAAATGCAATTATATTCCATTTCTCTGCATAAGAAGAGTGTCAAAATTACTCTACCACTATCTAATACATGTCTTCAAACTTTCCAAAGATTTACATTATTAAACATTCCAAAGTAATGGTTAAAAATATTAATTTATATGTGTCTTTTATGTCTATAAATGAAATATCTGGCTGTTCAAACACATTCAGTGATCAGGAGCCACATTCAATGAAGAAAATTAAGTAGCCTTCCAGACCCCTCAGAAATAGGTCTAGTAGCTCATGATTCACAATTGTTTTAAAGGAAATGGTTTATTTCTTAATTATTGGAAATGTTACCATAGACACATACTTGAACCGCAGGCATCATCTTTGACATTCACGAAACAGCCTTAAAATTACTTTTCCTTTTTTTTATCTGCTTCTCTCCCAGGACAGTGATCGGAGCATAAAGCCTTTAGTGTGAGGCTAAACCTTCCATCTGTCCACTGAATCTCCCTGCCTTTTGCTTTCTCTGAGACTTCACTTAATCAACGATTGCTTCTCAGCATCTGCAATTTTTTCCTTTCTAATCCAACTAGTTCCTTCCCCTCAACATATAATCGTGTTTAATTCTCTCTCACGGTAAAAACAGACAAAAACAAATATTAAAATAACCACTCAAATATGTCTCCCTTGAGCTATAACCCTTATTTTCTATTCTTCTTTATACCAAAGATTTTTATGGAGTAGTTGGTGTCTACTGGCTCCTGTTTCTTACCTCTCTTTCACCCATGAACTACCTTGTGGCTTCTGTCCCTAAGTTCCAATGAAACAGTTACTGAAGGCATCACCACTGACCTCTTTTTTTTTTTTTTTTTTTTTTTTTGCCTCCTGTCTTTTTTAGGGCCACATCCGTGGCATATGGAGATTCCCAGGCTAGGGGTCTAATTGGAGCTACAGCTGCCAGCTTATGCCACAGCCACAGCAACACCAGATCTGAGCCGCATCTGTGAC
Source organism: Sus scrofa (assembly GCF_054392235.1). Lineage (NCBI taxonomy): Eukaryota > Metazoa > Chordata > Mammalia > Artiodactyla > Suidae > Sus > Sus scrofa. The sequence goes on along the minus strand of NC_139387.1, from coordinate 91,864,750 downwards.
CTACACCACAGCTCACGGCAATGCCAGATCCTTGACCCACTAAGCAAGGCCAGGGATCGTACCCGCAACCTCATCGTTCCTAGTCGGATTCCTTTGCACTGCACCACGACGGGAACTCCACCAGTGACCTCTTAATTGCCATACTCAATGGGTATTTTTCAAGTCTTTCTAGGCTGACCTCTAGGCAGAATTTCACATTATTAACCAGATACGTCTTGAACTTGAGGGCAGTAGGAAGAGGATTAAGTCAGGTTCCCAGAATCACCACATGGAAGGGTGCCCACCTTTCACTCCACTGATCTATCTTATGTGTGCAAGAAGTAAACTTATGTTTGTTAAGCCCCTGAGATTTATGAATTGTTCTAGCACCTAGCATTATTTACCCTGACAAACACATGAACCTTATGAAGTCATTCCTTACCTGGTCTCCCTAATTAGCCTCAACCATCATCATTCTCTCTATGAAGTCTATGCCCTGGCTACACTAAATACTTTTTCCATGTACGTGTGTACTATTGCCTGCACTATTCTGAATTGCTTTCTTTCTGTTATTTGTTGACATACTTATTTTTTTAGTGTCGTTCACAGCCTCAAAGAAAACTGACAAGCATGATTACCCCCATGGTACCGCGGATACTCCTTGCTGTGGACTGCGTGTTTGTGTCTCCCCCAAATTCATGTATTGAAACCCATCCCCCCAGTATGATGGCACTTGGAGGGAGGGTCTTTGGGAGGTGATTAGGCCACAGGGGTGGAGTTCTCATGAGTGGATCTTGTTTATAAGCGCCCTTATAAACAAGATCACAGAGAGCTCCCTCACCCTCCTGCTAAGTGAAGACAAAGCAAAAAGAAGGTAGTTTATGAACTAGAAGCAGGCCCTCATCAGACACCAAATCTGCTGTCAACCTTGACCTTGGATTTCCCAGTCTCCAGATCTGTGAGAAATAAATTTATTTATAAACCCCTTACTTTACAGCATATTTTTATAGCAATCTAAGCTAAGATGCCCCTCTATTGTAACACGCATAATACTCTATCATAATTGTTTTCTGTCCCCAACTGGACACTTCCACTGCCTAGCATTATATCATCCACTTAATAAGAGGCTCTTAGGTTTGTGGAATACATGAATTATAAGAATTGAAGGTACACTTTGTTAAAAGGGTTCAAAGGATAAATACCACACACTTGAAATTTTATAAGAACATTAGAATCAGGCAAAAAAGAATACATTCATCATTAATATTTTTTCTTTGCTTTAGTTAAACTCTTGCTATTAAAGATTTCTTACATTCTAAAAAATAAAATTCTTACCTACCACTGGTTTTAAAGATTAGTTTGGGTAACAATTACATGAACTAGATCCTTTGCATCCAGTTTTCTTAGAGGTGATTTTCTATGCATAATAAATTTATCTTTTGCAAATAATATCTGCATATGATCAGTTACATCTTTTGTATTCCAAATGTATTAATATTTTAATTAGAGATAAGCAATAGGAAAGAGATTTATCCAGTCTGTGTGGAAGTGCTAATATGATTTTAAAAAAATAACTAAGAACACTAATTTTGTTGTCAATTTCATATTCTTGTAATTACCTCTTAAATAGGCACCATTTTTCTCATCGTAATCACTGATGTTTTCAAACGGCTTAAAAAGAAGAAAAACATTTAAGCTAATACTTAGAACAGACGAACTATTTATTTTGACATTTATTGGCTGTGGACCATGTCCTTTCCAATTCTGCAAAAGACAACCTGGAAACTTCTGTGTTTAGAACAAATAATTTTAATGACTTAAGGGGTGGCTAAAAATGCAACCACTTTTAGGTGTCAAATAAGATGATCCAAATTCATTTATCTCAAAGGTACTGGCCAGTGACATTGGTTGGAGTATGATCAAATTGTTACTGTGCCAGTCACTCAATAAAACAGTCTGAGGAGTGAGATGGGCAAGATTTAGGGACCCGAGGAATAACTCTTCTCTTTCTCTCCAGTCCTAAATTCGACACTTGATAATGGGAGGAAGTGTTGGGTACTTTTTTCAGGCAAGGTCATACTAATTTGGAAGAAAGACAAAGTTTATGGAGTGGGTTGTGATGCAGGAGAGAGAGTGAAGGAACAATGGGAAGTAGTGTTAGCAGAGTTTATGAGGTAGAGGCCCAGGTTGCTAACTATATATATATATATATATATATATACACACAAAGAGAACAGTATAAAGATTCTAAACTGTATCAGAAAGAATCATGAAACTTGAAGAGTATAAAGGATTTTAGAGAGGCATCCTTTTAGTTCAACCCTTTCATGTTAAAGAGGCGGAAACTGACCTTTAAAAAGGTTAAATCACTTGACCCAGGTTGTGCAGAGTTAGTGAAAATAGTGTCCGTGTGTTCCTCTGGTGGGAATGGGGAAGAACTTAGAAGGGAAGAAAGGAAATGGGTCTCTTTTCATTCTGATCCAGAAACACAAATCCTTTAAAAGGGTATGCAGACCTTTTTAAAAAACATCTGGTGTTACCTGCTGAGCTGAACCAAATGCTGTGGTTAATACCCAGGCTAGGCTAGAAAAAACATGCTTTGTAAAGTTTCTTTTTGTATATGAATAACCTTCATAAAATTAGTTCATGCTTATTTTTAAATTAATTCACACCTGACTGGAGATGGCCTAGGAGTCACATAGGGTTTGTAAAATGGGTTGCTGGCATTATCTGGGGGATCTTCTGCCTCACTTGGCTTAGAGAACATTTTTTTCTGCCACTGACTTGGATATCTCATGTTACATAATTCAATTTTAGTGAATATATATGTTCCTATACAGTTATTAAAAAGTAAAGCTTAAAATGAAAGAATGACATAAACATCAAACATTCTGGTGAATATCTGGAAAAGAATCTGTGCAATGAGAATTGCTTACTCAGACAGAAGCATTGAAAGACTTCAAAAAAAAAACAAACCACATAGAATTGAGTCTTGCCATAAGTGCTTTCTTGTGACCACCAAATCTGCTTTGTTTTAACTGACTGTGATGAAATTATACTATAACCAACTTTCTTATTTCTATTATCTCCTGTAATCTGTGTGGCATATAATATAAAAGGGTGGATTACTAAGAAATCAAGATACCTATCTTGAGAGGACACCTCTGTCAGGCAAAAGACCCATCTGAAGATAAAAATCACACCATTTATAAAAACCTTAGCGAGATCTCACAAATCCATTAATTATTCACTTAAAAGATTAAACATCCAGAGATCGTTTGAGTTCCTCAACCCTCAATGGCAAATTTTTTGGGGGGTATACTGGTCCCCTAAACTTTGATTGATCCATATGAAAGCTATTTCTCTTAAAAATCTAGTTTTTTTCTAAACATGTTAATTATGGAATCTGTTATAGCTATAGCTAAATATTCTCAGTAATTCTTTAAAAATTACTTAATGATACATTCCTCTGAGATTTAACCTCGTAATTTGCTTCATATTGTAATTCAAATTGTAAATTGACTATCAACCCCAAACAGAGGTCTTTTCCCCTCAAGTCTAATGTATACAAAACTAAGTCACATGATCCAAGCCCATGTTACTTTTCTCCTAGCTAGAACTCTTGCTTCTCTTTGGTATAAATCTCACAACAATACCAACCCAATCTCATGTGAGGCAACATAAAATGATATGGTCTTTAGAGTCAGAGGTATATTTTTGAAATCCTGGCTTCACTCCATTTTATTGTTAGCCTTTGGGTGACTTAAGTCTCCCTTTCCTAATCTGCAAAGCTGACATAATACCAATATGATAAATTTATGGAGGAAAGTAAATGTATGTATTGCTTTTAAAAATCCTGGCATATGGGGTTCCTGTCATGGCACAGTGAAAGCGAATCTGACTAGGAACCATGCATGAGGTTGCAGGTTCGATCCCTGGCCTTGCTCAGTGAGTTAAGGATCCGGCATTGCCATGAGCTGTGGTGTAGGTTGGAGATGCAGCTCGGATCTGGCATTGCTGTGGCTGTGATGTAGGCCAGGTGCTGTACCTCTGATTCAACTCCTAGCCCAGGAACCTCTATATGCCGTGGGTGTGGCCCTAAAAAGCAAAAAAAAAAAAAAAAAAAAAAAAAAAAATCCTGGCATATAGTAGGCACATAGTAAATGTAGTGGACATATTTATCATCACCTTCTAATAGAGTGCTTTCTCATTTCCCTTCATACTCAAAGATTTATAATGAGTCCCTTGGGCCATATCAAATTAAGTTAAATCTCTTCCTCTATTGTGCTTTTAATGCTTTCTGTATTCTGGTCCAATTTCATCTCCTTTCCCAGGATTCCAGAGTATAAACCATAACTGATCAATCTAGTTTCCTTTTGATCTCAGTGTGTTAATTCCTGGATGTTGTCATTGTTCTTTTCCTTCACTTTGCTTGCTATTATCATCCATCCATGTACCAGGACCTGTTCATTTTTAAGGTTTCAGCTCATGCCCAATCCATTACCTCTATGCAAGATTCCCTTGATGACACCGGTCTGTTGCTCTCTTCTTTGGCTCCTAGTGCCAGCTCTCAGAGTAACTGGGAAAAGGATGGAATCTGTCTGTAATGTACCCTCATTTTCCCTATGAGAGCCTGCTCTTCTTTCCACATAACCCTACCACTTTGGGCATCCATTTTACCCTGTTATAGAGACCACTGGTGGAATACTAAAGTAATTTTCTTCCCCACGGAAGCTATTAGGATTATAATCCAAAGAAAGGATGAATTTACATTGAGGCAGATTATCTTGATTTCAGCTAAGCTCCTTATTGGCATATGGGATTCGCTTCTGCTTCACGCAAGATAAAAGAAGTATAACAAAACACTGATGAACTAAATAGTAAATATAAGTTAAATAACAGCACAATGTGATGCGCTGTACCTGTTGAGTATTAATAAATGGATCTATGCCACCAGGAAGGAGGTCTTTATTATACACCACAGGGGTCTGATATGAGTCATGGACCTTTCCTGTTCATTAGCGATAGCATGCAATAGTGTAGTAATTCTCCAATTCAGCTTCCTGAGTTCTACTACAAAACCTAATGAATCATTCATTAGGTAAAAACCTAGGAAACATAATTGTTTCTCATGTGATTTCTGATGTGCTAGGAACCATAAACTGGTGAAAGCACATGTTTCAAAAATCAAAGATCTAGATTCCAAGTTTATCTGTTTCTTTGTATATGATGTTAAACTTCGCTGAGCCTCAATATTTCTTCACGGTGAGCATCAAGTGAGGTGATGTATGTATAGTGTCTGGCACGTAATAGGTACTCATTAAGTAGGAACCACTCATCTACAATTTAGATGCATACCCCAAAAAGACACTTAGCCCAAATCCATGGTTATTGCAACATTGAGAAGGAAAGCTGATACAACAAATGCCAAAATGACTTTGCATCCTTGACGACTGGGCCAAACACCCACAATATTAACACGAATAAGGTTATGTGGGGGATTTAGGCGGCAAAATCAATTGCACAAGTAAAGGATAGGGGATCTGTGAGATAACAAGTATAAATAGAAAAAAAAATCATAAGTTTTTGTTTACTTCAGGATGAGTAAAAGGTAAGTGTATGATTCAAATAATCTTTGGGATAAGAAATCAAGAAGTTGGGAAGGTACTAGCATGTTCAATAATCTTTATTTCTTCTACCACTCTTTACCGTAAAAAACTCAAAGGCATTTTGAGCAAATAATGTGTGATGCTAACAAAATGTCAGTATGATTTTTGGCTCTATTACTCATTAATAATTAACAGTATGATATCTAATATTATCGTGTGCTTATTATACGTGATAGAATATTATTTTTTACAAGTGTTATTTCCTTTAATTGATAAACTTATCCCCAAATCTTTGTAGATAATGATTTCTTTGAATCTCTAATTTTAAACCCAGTCCAGCTCAGGCCTAAACCCATGCCATTTCAACATCATCACAATGACTTCCATGAAATAAGGTAAATGTGCTTCGGGCCTCATAATTGGTAACCACAGATTAGAACAGTGCTAGAATTATTTCCTAAGTTTCAGTGCAAATTTCTCTGTGTAATTCCTTTTAGTAATTACTTCAGATCTGCATTTGCAGTTTTATTTACTTATTTTTCCTGTGGCAAATTTATTCCTTAATGAAAGTTTGCATTCATTCTGTTGTTTATAAGTTCTCCTTTGAGTAAAAGGTGAGTAATACTAATTTGAGAGAATCATCTTACTCAGAATTTGATAAGCACCATTGCTCTGCAAAAAAGGAGCTCACTTCCCTTTGCTTGGCTTTGTGGGGCAAGTCTCTGACTCCCACCATGCACATGAACATGTGCACACATCACGCTTCATTCACTCAGCAAACACCCTGGGATACTGCATATGCAGCCAGAAAGTGTGCCAGATACCACGAATAGAACAGCTCATAAAATTGACATAGTCCCTACTCAATGAAGTTTTACAAAATGTATAGGATGGGACTAGACAAGCAAGCAGCAATTACAGACAGATTATCATAGGGCAAAGAGAGAGCAGTTACTGGTCCAGACTTGGGGAAGAAAGAAAAACTTGCCAAAGAAAGCAAAATGAAAACAAATTTTTAAAAGGCACGAAGTGTGAAAAGGGATTAGCCAGGCAAAAATGTTGGGAAATAAAGTTGATCTCTCTACTCCTCTATTCTTTTAAAAATTTTAACAGATAGACTTCATTTATTTATTCATTTAAGATGTTTTAATGATACAGTGTCTTATTTTGTCTTGGAGGTGAAAGATAAAATGTCTGCTACCCAATTTTATGCATTTTCTCAGCAGTTCAGGCACTGAAAAGAACTAATCTACTCTTTCCATGTCTGGTATCTGCCCTTAACACACATGGTCACCCTCCTTTTCATATCTTTCTCTTCTTGTTGTATTTAACTTGGAGTGCAATTCAGGTAGACAGTCTAGCATCCCTCATTATTCCTCAGAGACTATTACTTGTGTTATATGCAACTTGTATAAAATCACAATTATTTCTTAAAAGATTGAAAAAATATTTGTAGCAAAGTGTGACAGAAGCATGAAAATTAGGCTTATCAAAATAATACAATTGGTATTTCTATAGGAATTCTGAGGCTTATGGAAATATCTTCTAAATATTAAAAGAGTTATAAAAAAGAATTTTAAATAAATGCTTTGAAGGGAGGGGGAGGGAGTGGGAATCTGGGGTTTATAGATGCAAACTATTGCCTTTGGAATGGATAAGCAATGAGATCCTGCTGTGTAGCACTGGGAAATATGTCTGGTCACTTGTGATGGAGCATGATAATGTGAGAAAAAAGAATGTATACATGTATGTGTGACTGGGTCACCTTGTTGTGCAGTAGAAAACTGACAGAACACTGTAAATCAGCTATAATGGAAAAAATCTAAATAATAAAAATAATAAATAAAAAGGAAAAGAGAAAAAAATTTAAAAATAAATGCTATCCTTGTATCTAATCAGTTTTATGGTATCTTTCACAAAGGCACCACTCGCTTTGTGTAATAGGGAATGTGCAACATGCTGTCCTTAACCACTCTGACCAAATATTTCCAAAGAAAATGAATTCTTCAAGTAGCAGTTAACATTTAATAGAGTCTTTGCTTTTATGTACAGGCATACCTCAGAGACTGAGCATTTGGTTCCAGACCACTGTAGCAAAGTGAGTCACAATTTTTTTTTGGTTTGCCAGTACACGTAAAAGTTATATTTACACTATACTGCAGTCTAGTAAATGCGTAATAGCATTAAGTCTAAAAATGTAAATACCTTAATTAAAATATACTTTATTGCTAAAAATGTTAACCACTATCTACATGCATGGCTGTAACAACAACAAAGACCACTGATCACACACAGCTCACCATAACAAATACAATAATAATGAAAAAGTCTGAAATACTGTGTGAATTACCAAAATGTGACATAGGGACATGAAATGAGCACATGCTCTTGGAACAATGATACCAACAGACTTGCTTGATGCAAACTTTTCAACTTGTAAAAACAGTATTTGCAAAGCTCAGTAAGCAAAATGCAAGAAAACAAGGTATGTCTGTATTTATTTCAAGCACCCCCTTACCCATGGTTTCTACTTCCCTGGCTTCAGTTACCTATAGTCACCCTCCATCCTAAAATATTAAATGGGAAATTCCAGAAACAAGTAATTTGTAAGTTTCAAATTGTGAACCATTCTGAGTGGCATGAGGAAAGCCCATGCTGAACTACTCCATCCACTTGGGATGTGGATCGTCGCTTTGCCCAACACATCCCTCCCATTAATCGCTTAGCATCTCAGTTATCAGATCCACGGTCGCACTACTGAAGCTCATGTGTTCAAATAACTACTTTACTAATAGTGGCCCCAAAGCACAAGAGTAGCATTGCTGGTGATTTGGCTATGCTGAAGAGAAGCAGTGAAGTGCCTCCTTTAGGTAAAAAGGTGATTGTAGACTTAATTAGGAAAGAAAAAACAATGTATGCTGGAGTTGCTAAGATTTATGGTAAGAACAAAACTTCTACCCATGAAATTCTAGTGAAAGAAAAAAAAAATTCGTGCTACTTTTCTTGTTGCATCTCAAACCACAAAAGTAATGGCCGCAGTGTGTAAGTGCTCAGTTAAGATGGAAAAGGTATTAAAATTGTAAAATAAGATATTTAGACAGAGAGAGAGACCACATTCACTTAAACTTTATTACAGTATATTTTTGTTATGGTTCTATTTCATTATTCATCATTATTAATTTATTATTGTGCTTAATAAATTAAGCTTTATCATAATTATGTATTAATAGGGAAAAACACAGTGAATATGGGGTCAGTACTATCCATAGGCATCCACGGGGTGGGGGGTGGGGTCTTGGAACATACCCCCTGTGGATAAGGGGAAATACTGTACACTAGTCAACCTTAGTGTAAACTAGTTTTAATTGTTTTGTGTTTAATAAATATCAGTTGTAATTTATCCTGTCTTAATCTTCTATTATTTTAGTGGTTTTGGTGAAGTGTTACTGTTTCATATTTTTGACTTGTGGGGCTTTGTTCAGGATCTGGTTCACTGTAAGTAGTCAATTAATTATAGCAGGACTAAAATTGGATTATTAAATCTTTCTAGGCTGAGGAAAGAGCTATGGTAAACTCTTAGCTTTTCTACTATGAATTAGAGTTTTTACTCTTTTTCACCTCTTAGAAGATTACCTAGTCTAGGCTAAATAATTAACCAATTTGTGGCACAATGCATTCGTTATAAAGAATGGTAAGCTTGGTTTCACAACCATCTTTGCCGCTAACAGAATCTAATCATAGTCAAGAGTCACTGAACAAGTCAAGTCACACTATTTTATTTGTTAAATGAAGCAAAAGGATTGTAGGCTCTTTAAAGTCCCTTCATCTCTAAAATGCTAAACTTCTTTGAATACTTTGTACATAAAAAGACCTAATGACTTGAATGTGATTTTAAGGGTTTCTGAAAGCCAAATGTTATATACTAAATCATATAAGTACTATAGAAGATTCCATTATTTGTTCACAAGTACTCATTTCCTCCTTTAGCATATCCTCCCTGTGGACAACGTATAATTCTCTGCCCCACTGATTTTGGGCTTGGCCGTGTGACATGCTTTGACCTATGTGGTGGAAGGACCGCTGTGGTGACCCAAGCAGAGGCTTCAAGAGTTATTATATGCTTTTCTGAGGAGGTGTTCATTTCTGCTGGATATTAGATTCCAGTTATAAGTGATATCATATGGTATTTGTCTTTGTCTTTCTGGCTCATTTCACTCAGTATGAGATTCTCTAGTTCCATCCATGTTGCTGCAAATGGCATTATGTCATTCTTTTTTATGGCTGAGTAGTATTCCATTGTGTATATATACCACATCTTCTGAATCCAATCATCTGTTGATGGACATTTGGGTTGTTTCCATGTCCTGGCTATTGTGAATAGGGCTGCAATGAACATGCGGGTGCATGTGTCTCTTTTAAATAGAGTTTTGTCCGGATATATCAGACACAACTTAGAATAGATTTACAAGGAGATCCTGCTGAGTAGCATTGAGAACTTTGTCTAGATACTCATGTTGCAACAGAACAAAGGGTGGGAAAAAAATGTAATTGTAATGTATACATGTAAGGATAACTTGATCCCCTTGCTGTACAGTGGGAAAATAAAAATAAATAAATAAATAAATAAATATCATAGGGTAGAATAAAAAAAAAAAAAGAGTCATTATATGCTGCTCCTCACTCTCTCAAGATTATGCTCTCTGCCGTAGGCACAGCAAGTCCCAATAGGTACACAGCATGTACCAATCTTGAGCATGGGTCCCTGACTGAAAAGACACATGGAATAGCGCCATTGATCCAAATCCAGCTGAACCCGCCTAGACCCAGTAGAGTCCAGCTAACTTGCAAACTCATGAGCAAGAAACAAGTTTTAATTGTTGCAAGCCATTAAGATTTTGTGGTTTGTTGTCACAGCAAAAGCTGACTAATCAAGTACTAGATGTACTTTTTTTAAACTCATAAAAAGAAACTATTTTTGAAAGTCTAGTTCCAAACACTTTATTAAGCAACTCCTTATTATCAGGGCTTTTGTTCCCTCCTTGATGCCTGGTATTGTACTGTATTAGCTAAAATAAGACACAGGAAAGAAAGGAAGGAAAGGTATGTTTGTAGGAAAGTTAGCAGATGTATCTGAAGCTATTTCTTAGAATTAAGTGTTAAGAATTTAATAGATGGAAAGTTTGGAGTCAATCTTGTAGCACTAATAATACATAGTCAACATGATATGGATAACAAATTAGTATGAGTTAGAGAATTTTGTCTGTCTGGTCAAATTTGAATATCTCTATGGTCAAATTTGAATATCTATATGGTGTTTTCTGATTAGTTGGCTGAAATTTATTGTTAAAAATCTCTAACATTATATTGTCATTGGAATAATTGGTAGTTTGTTTATACTTTGTAACAGCATTGGACGTGGGAGAGATGCTAGGTTTTTAATTTCAAAAAAATTACTTCTGAGTTCTTCATATTATCTTCTCATTTCTGTGATATTCACATATACAGTCAAGAAGATGACTAGGTACCTATATCAATACAGGAAAGCTTCTATGTAGTTCCAAATGCCAGGAAAAAAGGTGAAGCAAAACTTATATGTTCTGTAGGGAAATTAACAATTAGATATTTTCTGATAATATTATAAATCTGGAAGAATAATAATAATTTTTTTTGTCTTTTGTCTTTTTAGGGCCGCACCCATGGCATATGGAGGTTCCCAGGCTAGGGGTCCAATCAGAGCTGTAGCTGCTGGCCTACACCACTGCCACAGCAACGCAGGATCCGAGCCATGTCTGTGACCCACACCACAGCTCACGGCAACGCCGGATCCTTAACCCACTGAGCAAGGCCAGGGATCGAACTGGTGTCCTCATGGATATTAGTCAGATTAGTTAACCCCTGAGCCATGATGGGAACTCTTGGAATAATTATTAAGAAAGTCCTAAGAATCAACAGCACTATGGACAACATTCTAAGGCATCACAAGGACACTGACTGAACAGTTCAGTGAAATGAAATGACGTATTGCTAAAATCTACTGGCATGTTCAAAAGTGGAGGGCATTTTAGAGCACCTGTAGCCTTAGCAATTTTATCTATGCCTAGAAAATAACTTGACACAATAAAACCTAATTATAGCTGCCAACATTGGATGAGCTCTAATTACCTGCTAGTCTCTCTGCTGAAACACTTTACATATATTACCTCATCTAATCTGCACACATACAAAAAACCCTGTGAGGCAGGAACTTCCTTTACAGTAAGGCAACTGAGGCTTAGAGTCATAAAATACTTTGCCCCCAGTGGGTGTCTGAAGCAATATATAATTTTATATATATAAAATTTAGCATTTGCCCTCCATGTTAAACCTGATGAATAAAAGCAAATGAAAAGTCCTTTAGAGTCATAAGCTTAAAATTTAGAGATACTAAATATCTTATCCAAAGTTACATAATTAGTTAGTTAGAAATGGGAGTTAAACAAGAAATTGAGGTGTTTTGTTTTTTGTTTTTAACCATATTACAACATATTCCCCACATATTACATCACATATTTATGAAACCAGCTTCAATGTTTTTGAAAGTTTATTTCAAAATTTGTGTTTTATCTATCAAATTTCAGTATAATTTTATAGTCACATACCTTCATAGAATCAATCAATTTATCTCCTAATTTCTGCATTTCCTCCTCTGAAGAGTTCAATAACTTCTAAAAAATACACTTTATCCCAGTAGAGGTCGAGGTGTATGAAAACAATTAATACCTAACGTGTCTTTGTTATTTTATTCATATTTGACTACTAAATTAAGGGGATTGTAAGATACATACCCAAAATAAGGTGATCTCAGACTAAGTAATGATTCTACTAGTGTTAAAATATATATCTCAATGATGACTAAGAATTTTTAGATCCTGGAAGATTGTTACAAATCTGCTTTGAAGTAGTCAAGCATTTTACCAAAATTGTGGATATTTCCTCACCTCGTTATAGTCAGTGCACAGAAGAGACACACTCCTTGACCTAGCTTATAAATAAACCTGTAGGAGACTTCCCAATTTTCGCTTTTAATGAAAAGATAACTATAAAAAGGGTAAGAAGGTTGACTTTAAAGGAAAAGATAGAAACTGGGTAAGAAACTAAGGATAAGATTATTTCCCTTAGCAACAAATATTTCAAAAAAACCATTTTAGTAAAATCTTTAACTGACTTATTCATTATTTTACAATGACAAATGAAATCACAGTTGAAAGGCTAATTTACAAATGACATGAAGCCAAGAAGACTAAATAAGAGAGTGTATAGCAGATATAAGATCTCAAGAGGAAGAAATTTAACAAGGTGAAATTTAGAAGAAATAGACAACAGTTTGCACTGAGAATTTCTTTAAAGGTTATTCTGGCAAAGACAGATTTACCAAGAAGCTCATGATGCTTTAGCTTCAGGACCTCTCATCTACACCAAATATCTCCAGAGCCCTAATTATTTACATAACTAATATATGCTAATTATTTATATGGCATTCTTCTTAAAGAAGGCCTCCAAAATTATATAAGCTCTGAATTTATCCTTGTGTTTCAGTTCTCATGGCATAATATAAGCTGCCACCTCTCCAACATTATTCAACAAATCTTTCAGATAAAACCAAGGGCAGAAAATAAAGCCATAATTTATGCCAGGGCATACTTTGGACACCAGAGTAGATTTACATGTAAGTGGGAAAAATAGTTTTCTGAAATCCAAACACACTGACCCCTCAGCCATCACCTTAGTGGAGGGAGAGGGAAATTGTCCAGTTGAAGAGGACAGTGAGGAAGGCTTTCCATGTCGTATCTAAGGACCAAGGACCAATGAGCATTTCCCCCAAAAGAAGACAGTCCAGCCAGGACCTCTGTGGACGTGAGACACAGGGCAAACAGTTTGTTTTTATGGGACCAAGAAGAGTTTAAATTTATTGCACAATTCATGCACCCATGTGCAGTACAGCAATTTACCAATGAAGGTTTAGAACAATGTGTAGTGAAGAGGCACTGACATATTTGTATGTTGTACAATCAGTGTGTAGTCACTACCTCTTCCTGTTCAGATCTAGGAACTATATATCCATGCTCTCTATTGTCATATATGCCATTCCTAGCCAGTTTCATATCTCCCATCATGAGAAGAAGGTGTCAATACAGTTACAGTTATTATTAGAGCTCTGAAGAACTTGTACATACTTAAACAACACAGATCCTTTGTATCTACTTGCTAACACCATTTACTTAGTGCTTGTTACATCATTACTTATGGCCCTGGATCATTTATCACGCCACCTGTGAATTCTGACTTCAACACCTCTCAGAATTGTTACCATGCTTTGTTGATGGTAATGCAGGTCATGGTAAGTCAGGGTATGCTGGAAAATGAGAATGATGGTTTGTTTTCTGGCAATGTTAACTTTACTCATTGCCATTGTTTTAGTGTGAACTCAATGCATCTTCCAAGCATGTTTCTTCTAAACTATTTAGGCTCAAATCACTGCACTCCTAAAAATGTTACTGCTTTCAGTGTTGGCTCTACTCTTGCCTTTCACAAACTGCCACAAGTGGGGAAGATAGGCAAGGAGCCTACAGGCAACATAAGAAGTTTCATTTGTGCAAAAGGAATGTCCCTCCTTCATTCAGCACGGCTTAGACTCGACCCTGGGGAGCACAGTATCACTGAATCAGCTGAAGAACAGTAATCAGAAGGGTCCACTGACAATGTTGAGCAAGAGTCTTGAACATTCTCAGAAGTGAGCAGCATGGCCACTCCCAGAGGACTACCTGACATGTGGCCTGGAGCCTGCTGAGGGGGTGGGGTGAGCATCCTGGGTGCCAGTGTCTGGGAATGAATTATCAAGATACCTCTTGTAGTGCCTGATGCCCCCCAACTACTGTATACTGGAGTCATCACAATGGTCAGACATGGGCCAGTGAGAAATAAGGCACAGGCTCCTGGTCCAAGCTCAGGATCAGTGTCAGATGGTTGATCGCCTACATCCCTGAAAGTTTTCCTGTGTCTTATGTGAGTGATAGTCACTCAAATCAGCATGTCAGCACTATTCTGATGGACCCGTTTCATGTGACCCCCCCCGCCCCACACACAAATATGGTTGTGGCCAGCAAGAGTGATTCACTTATCAGGCTGCCATCCTAGAACCAGGACTGGGCATCAGGCCCTGGAATAACCCAGAAGTGTGTCAGTCCCAGAGCTCCTGGGGGGCATTGTAGATTCCATGTGCAGGGTGCTTCTAAGACAAGCACTGGGTACCAGGGCCCCTGTGGATCCTTGTCTGGACTCAGGGAGCCAGGCCCAGGTGGCATTGTTAGGCATTGTCAGCCCTGATCAGTCTAAGACACCAAGAAGGACTTCAGAAATTTTTTTGAAAAAAGCACTCCAAATCTTGGGGCGACTTAAAGCACAGGGCCTGAGCCAAGCGCCACACTTGCTTGGGTCTCAGGATGGCACCTGGTCCAATTTTAAGTGAGAAAATACTCAGAAAAGCCTAAATTCTGGTGGAGTGGTGTGCTGAAACCTGGAGAATTGGAAAAAAATGAACTTTGCAGAATACTGGAGGTGGTGATATCTATCATGTACCTTTCTTGATAGAG
The DNA here is from genome assembly GCF_054392235.1 of Sus scrofa. Classification (NCBI taxonomy): domain Eukaryota; kingdom Metazoa; phylum Chordata; class Mammalia; order Artiodactyla; family Suidae; genus Sus; species Sus scrofa. The sequence goes on along the minus strand of NC_139387.1, from coordinate 91,849,533 downwards.
AAGGTGGTATTTTAGGTGGTTCAGGTGTTCCTTGGAGATTTGGTTATAAGGGGAAAAGAAAAGTTGCTTAAAATCAGGGTCACATTAAAGCAAAAAATAATAATAATAAATTAAAAATTACCAAAGGACAAACAACAACAAAAGTCAACACAACAATTTAAAAAATTCTTCCTGTATCAACAGAAGTAGCCACTGAACTAAGAGAACCAGTATTGATGGACCTGGACTTATTTGCCCTAGGACCCCATTCTTACTCTTCTGTTCTCTGTATCACATGGAACTGACACCTGTGGGCTGTGTTTGCCTAGGCTTCCAAATCAGCTGGTTTCTGAGTGGACTTGAACAGCCAATGGGAAGCTCTTTGTGAGATATTGGAAAGTGTTACGAAGGGAGAAGACAGGGTATTTTTCTCCCTTGGAAAGCATTTCATTAGTGACTGTTTCTTTTCCATGGTTCCGCGTTTCCATGGTATCCTCGGTTTTGTTGGCCCCTGGGCTCAGATACCACCACCATCCCCTCTTGTCTCTCACCTTAGGGATGCTAATGGCTTCCTGCTTTTGATATTCTCTATGTCACCTCACTGCCCCCATTTGGCCTCTCTACTCTCCCATCATTTATATAACGAATCCTTTGCTTCATATCCCCTCTGTTGTAAAGCCTCTATAATTAAAACAGTGTGGTATTGGTCCATGAATAGACAGAAAATGAAACAAATAGAAAGTCCAGAAATAGACTCGGATATATATGGAAATTGAGTATATGATAAAGTTGGTACCTCAAACCACTGAGGGAAAAGATGACCTTTAAAATAAATAGTAGCGGTGCAGCATGATAGCCATTTAGAAAAAGTATAAAATTGAATCCTACCTCATACATTACCTCAAGATTAATCCCAAGACCAATTTTACATAAACATAAAATATAAATCCATACAAGTTCTAGAAGAAAACACAGTGAATTCTATTATAACCTGAGAGCTGGGAGAGCCTCTCTAACTATGAAAAAATCAGAAGAATAAGAGAAAATAGTGATACTGAGCTACAGAAAATATTCTCTAATAAGTAAGATCAGAGGACAAATAGGGAGATAATATTTACGATTTATATCACAAAGGTCTAATCCAGTGTCTCAACCTCAGTACCTTTAATATTTGGGGCTAGATAATTCTTTATTGTGGAGGCTGCCCTGTGCATTGTAGAATGCTTAGCAGCATCTTTGACCTCTCCCACTAGATGCCGGAAGTATCCCTTGCCCAGGTGTGACAGCCAAAAATTGCTTCCAGACATTGCCAAAATGTCCCAGGGAAGGGAGCCAGGGAGAGGTAAAATCATTCCCAGCTGACAACCACTACTCTAATAAAAAAGGATCTTAAAACTGTGAAGGAAAATTTCAAAACCCCAATAGAAATAGACATGGACAGTTGATAAAAAGGGAGACAAATGAATCTTGAACACCTGAAAGGATGCTTAACCTCACTCGTAATAAGAAAAATGAAAATTTAACTACATTAAAGTATTTCTCACCTACCACATTGACACATTTCCAATCACTTGAAACAGTTCAGGGAGGCATACATTACTAATGGGAATGAAAAATGGGGCAACCCCTCTGAATGAGAATTTGACAATATCTAAAAAAAGTTATCTTCACATTTTCCTTTAACCTAGGAGTCTTCCCATAGAGGCAAAGCTCCACAAATAAAAAATAAGACATGCAAAAGATTATTTACAGATGCTTTTTTGTAACAGCACAAAGTATAAAGTAATTCAGATGTCCATGAATAGGGATAGTGAAATAAACAGTGATATGTACTCTGCAGACCTTAATGGAAATGAAGACTCTCTCTATGTGCTGATTTGTAATAATGTTCAGGACGTTTTAAGTGGAAAAAAGTATGAATTGTGCAGAACAGTGTGTGTGTGTGTTGCAAAAAGAAAGCTCTTAAAAATAGTAAGAGTTTGGGATGAATGGGAAGAATGAAGTAGGAAGTATGGAAGGAAGCAAGAATTTTCTGAGTACATCTTTTTATATAATCTTGACTTTTGAACTATGTCAATATCTTACATATTAAAAGATCTTAAAAATAGGAAAAGTTCACCATTAAAATGGAAAAGAAACCAAAATAAATAAGCCTAACTCTTATATTAAAGTAGTAATACAACTCAGAGAGGGAACAACTTCAAGTAAATCATTATTTTGACATAGCATCTGATATTTTAAAGACTATGATCTTATCATATAGCCCAAGCACAAAAGAGCTTCAAATAAATCTTAAATTTCTCTCAATAGTTCTATTGTTATTAGTAATAACTGGCATTATAACTTAGAATCTATCTTATGTGGCAGGATAAAACAAATATGTAAATATCTTAGGAACCAAAATTTTCATTTTAAAAGAAAAAGACACAAGTATAAAATAATAGTTAAAAACTATAATGTTAAATTTTAGTTATAAATATCTATATAAATACTATATGTATATAAACTTTTTTCTGGCACTATCACTATCATTGAAAACACTAAACATATAAAAATTCAAAAGTCCACAGTGGTTCTCTGAGAAAGAGAAAAAAAGGGGGGTACCTATTTGCCACTATTAAAGGTAACTAATACATCGATTTCTTACTTTAAAAGGTAATAATCAAAGGAAGTAATTAAGAGTTTCTTTGCCTTTTAGAGAGAAGCTGTTGCCCATATCTAATTTGTTATGGAAAACTCTTTATGGAAGATTAACAGCCAATAAATGTACAAGAAATAACATTATAAGAGAATCACGGAGTTCCTGTGGTGGCGCAGTGGTTAACGAATCCGACTAGGAACCATGACGTTACAGGTTCGATCCCTGCCCTTGCTCAGTGGGTTAAGGATCCGGCGTTGCCTTGAGCTGTGGTGTAGGTTGCAGACACGGCTTGGATCCCGCGTTGCTGTGGCTCTGGCATAGGCTGGTGGCTACGGCTCCGATTAGACGCCTAGACTGGGAACCTCCATATGCTGCAGGAGCAGCCCAAGAAATGGCAAAAGACAAAAAAAAAAAAAAAAGAGAGAGAATCAAATTTTGCAACCCCAATGAAAGGCTTGCTCCCTTAAAGGATCATCAAAGAATGATAAACTCTCATATGAAAGGCCACTGGGAAACGCATAGTGTTATTCCCAAAGTTCCTTCACACCACAGTTCACTTGATAATTGCAAAGGGAAAAATAAACCTTAACAAAGGAGAGACATGGTGGTAAGCACCCAAAAAAGAGATCAAATTTACATCACAATAGAGGGGAAAGCTGATACTGCATGCTTCCTGATGTGATGCATTATAAGGTGCTCAGAATCACCTATGCAATATTTCTGTAAAAATGCTTAACCTGAATAGTACAAGGCTTTAGATCTAACTTCCAGGTTATCAGAAATACAGAGTATAAAGGAACAAGTTAGAAACCCAAGAAAACAATCAGACAAATGGGATATTTTACAAGACAATTAGCCTAATCTCATTAAAAAGTCAGTATCATGGGGGGAAAAAATGATGTTGGGAGACTGCTCTAGACTAAAAGAAATTAAAGCATTGTAACAACCAAATGAAATATGTGAATTTTGATTGAACTTTGGTTTGAAAAAGTAGCTGCATGGGCATTTTGGAGAAAATAGGTAAATTAGACAGATTGATAGGTTTGATAAATGGATTAGACATCAATTAATAAGAAATATTATCTATCCTGGGTATGAAGTAATATTGTGGTTACCTAGGAGAATGCCTTTTTTCTGTATTCATACTGAAATATTTAGGGGTAGCATTTTGTCCAAAATTTATTTTCAGATGATTCAGTAAGATAGGTAGAAAGATATATAGATAGGTAAATAGATGATAGATAAAGCAAACATGACAAATGTCAGCTGTTGATTGTAGGTTGTTGGATGGTGAGCATCTGTCCAATTGCATATTTGTTTCAACTTTCCTGTTTGAACCCTTTTGTAATAAAACTGTGGTTAAGATACTGTACAAATAGAATGTGATGTGGCTGACCATAAATAAAGAATACTTGAGTATGTAGGGGGTAGTAGTGCATGATTATTCTATCCTTAGACTATTTAAAGAGGCTCAAGGAGTTCCCTGTTGTGCAGTGGGTTATGAGTCTGGCATTGTCACTATAGCAGATTCAGTCGCTTCTGTGGTGCGGGTTCAATCCCTGGCTCAGGAACTTCCACTTGCCATGGGCACAGCCAATAAATAAATAGGCATTAAAAAAATTACTTGGTCTGAGACAGCTGCTGTACAGAGTTGCAAGGGTAGCTCTGGATTCACCTTCTAGAGCAAAAAAGGCTCTGGGGAGTTGTTTCCGCTATTGGTGCTGACACTGCAGTCAATTAGACAAAGATCTATGGATCCAGAGTATTTGGTCATGACTTACAAAAACAGGTAACAGTAAGTGGTGATGTTGGTGGGGGAGAGTCTAGTTCAGCTGTTATCATTATGGTTTATGGTACATAATGATGGGGAGAACGCCAAGAAATCCAGAGGGGAAGCAATTGTCATTGGAAGACCTATTCATAAGAAGGATTAGGCTAAGATTCAAGCAAAGAGTATAAAGGAACTAGATAGGAAGCTAGGAAGGCCAGTAGATTGAGATGAGTTCCAAGAATCTCTTTAAAAGAAAGGAAGCAGTATTCATTTAAAATTATAAGGCTATGGCTCACTTTACCAGTCCCAGAAAGTTTTTGCCCTCTGGGTGGAAAGTAATAGTTTGTTAATAAGCACACAGCCTCACCACACACTATTAGGGTAGAAAGAAAATATTACTTTAATTGACTAGTTGAAAATTTCACAGCTCTGGAATTTTATTATCTCTTAGAACTGTAGGTAAGATAGCAGTCTCCTAACATTTTAGTGCCTTTTAAATATAACTATAATTTATCAGAATCTTAAGGAAAAACTGTACTGAAATAACATTAAGTATTAGAATGTAACTAATTCTAAGGTTGAAAAAGATACTTAAAAGCACTTAGATGCATGCTACTGAAGTTTAGGTGAATAGGAAGATTCTGTTTAAATGACAAGGATAAACTGGGATTCAAATTTCTCTATTGTCTTCACATTTTGCAATCCAGCTCCTGGTTTTGGATTCCAGAGAAAACCAGAAAGTGGATGAAGTTATTCTTAGTGAAATTACCCCAGCTCCTTTTCAAAGTGAGCTCACTCTGTGCAGCATTTAGAGCCTCTATGTCCTAATCTACCTCTCAGTTACATGGGTCCTTGGATTGTTTTCCAGCTTTTAACTCTCACTGTCCTTCTCTAGGCAGCATCTGTGTTTAGGGTTAACATTTTGTACTGTGTATTGTCTCTATACGTTTATCACAAGTATTGGGCTTATAGGAAGTCCTGGTCACTTGATAGCTGGATGAAGACGGGAGGGCATGCCTGCATGTTTCCCAGTCCCTGAGCCTTAGAGATCCTTCTAAGTACACATTTTAAGAGATAAGACTCATGAGGAGAGGTGCATTTGCAAAGACAAGGATAAAGGATCAGAAGAATTAGCTACTTATCCATTTATTAGATAAGTAAATTTACTCTCTTGGTATACTTTTCCATCCACAAGGACCCTCCAAATTCTTCCGTTTTGTAACATCATATGTAAAGAACAGATCTTTGCTGCTGAATTGGTGTCTGAAAATAGTCAGCTATTATTGTCAAGGAAAAATGTATCTCTCTGAAAAAATACTTTACATTTCCACTGATTACGAAAAAATGACCTCTACCAGGATATAATAACCGTAAATTCTTAATAAGTGGCAACTAACTAAGAATGCTTTACTATTTAAGACATTCCATAATGGTAAAAAAAATTAGCTACATTAGCAAATGACACAATGCTAGTATTATTTCTTTAAAATTGATGACCCAAGTGTGAATAAAACCTGAATTACACAGAACTTCAGGATTTAAAATCAACTTGCACCATACTGAGGGTTCTTATCATGCTGTGTTTCTTATGATTCAGTTGTAATTAGTCAGAAAATACCACAGCTGTTTGTGATTTCAGGGAAGAATAAGATGTTTATACAGAGAAAATGTTTCATTATCTCTGCTTTTTAAAATTCCTTTCTTTGTAAATGGTATTTTATGATATGTTTTCACATCACTTCAAATCCTAAACAAGACTGCTAAATAGGGTTTTACCATACATGGAAAAATTGCTACATATTAGTTCCCTTCCCCACTTCATCCTCTAGTTCTATCCATGCATACACAGTTCTCACACACATTATTTTTATATGTGACAATTTCTGGCTCTGCATAAGATGTTACTGCAAAAGTATAGTGTGTCAGGTTTTCTCAGCTTTTTACATTTCTTGCTGGTACCATGGCCAGGGTTTCAGATGAACCGCCATTTCCCTTTTTTATTTTCTCATTTTCGTCCTTATTTTGAAATTAAGAATGATGTTTCATCAGAATATTTGAATGTCCACATTTCTTCATTATGTGTGCCTTCTATGTTATGCTGGGTTGCACTCTTTCTGCTTTAATTCCCTAATTTCTGGATGTTACTGAAATCAGTCACGGATATAGTTGTGAGGGTCTGTATTTAAAGCAAATACAATCCTTATAGATACAGCATGGGATTTTGAACTATCATGAAACATGGTGTGAAAACCACCTTCTCAAATATCTAGGAAGACAATTAGTAAATTTCAGGCATAGTTTCATTCACATTTTACAAGTTTTACATGTGTCTAATTCCTATCCTTGGATTTTCACAGAAGAGGTGAGTGGGCTTTCCCACTGGTGGGAAAAGGGAGAAACTATGGGGTAATTTAAGGGGAGAAGGGAATAGGCCATTCTGTGCACATGACGGTAATGAACCTGTAGAGGCATCAAGAGGTACAGTATGAAAAGTGGAAGAGGCATGAATCTGTTTCTCAGGTTTCAAGACAATGGGGAGAGGAAAAAAAGAAATAGGAATGTAGTGGACATCTACTACCTTTGCCCAACTAGAAGCCACCTTCATCTAACAACATCATTTTTTTTTTCTCTGAGAAACTACCCCCTTTCTATTAGATGGGTGAGGGTCTCAAACACAGTGTCATGCTCTCCCCTGGCCAAGAGTGAAGATTTGGCCCAAACCAGGCAAATCAGTTTCACAAATCTTTAATTAAGTGACCCAAAGATTAAACATTTTTCAGATTGATTTATCCCAACAATGGTGTTTTGAAGAGATCTTTTCATCAGTCACCCTAGATACCAGCACATTTCTCTGCTCCCTAGATATCCCTAGTGGCTCCAGTGACTGTTCTTCTTGAAACCTTATTTTTTTGATCTTGCCAATGTCTTTGGTTTACAATGTTCCAACTCTAACTGATAAATCCAGAGCAAGGACTTAAGTCTCTTTAGTGACAGAATATTTAGAAAGAAAACTCTAGCTTTGATAAAGGATGGAGGTACTGAATTAAAAAATGAAGACTTTCTGCAAACTAGTAGAGAAGGAATTTGTCCAGAAATGGCCTAGACCTATAGTCTCCATTAGATAAGAAGATTAAGCCAGAACATACATCAATGCACTACTTCCTTGAGAAAGCCATACAATTAAAAAACGAATTATAAAAAGAAGAACAAACCAAACCTAAAGTCAGCAGAAGGAAGGAAATCATAAAGATCAAAGAGGAAACTGATAAAATTGAGATCCAAAAAACAGTAGGAAAAAAAAATCAGTAAAACCAAGAGCTGGTTCTTTGAAAAGGTAAACAAAATTGACAAACCTCTGGCCAGACTCACCAAGAAGAAGAGAAAAATAACTCAAATAAACAAAATAAGAAATGAAAAAGGAGAAATCTCAACAGATACTGCAGAAATGCAAAAAGCCATAAAAGAATACTATGAACAACTATATGCCAAGAAATTTGACAACCTAGAAGATGGACAACTTTCTAGGGACCTGAATGTCATAAAAATACTTCCTAGAAACAAAAGTCCAGGACCAGATGGCTTCACAGGTGAATTCCACCAATGTACAAAGAAGAACTTATACCCATCCCTCTTAAACTTTTCCAAAAGGTTGAAGAAGAAGGAACACTCCCAAGACATTCTATGAAGCCACCATCACCATAACATCAAAACCAAAGATACTACCAAAAAAGAAAATTACAGGCCAATAGCCTTGATGAATAGTGACACAAAAATTCTCAACAAAATTTTAGCTAATCGAATCCAACAACATATAAAAAAGAACATACACCATGACCAAGAGAGATTTATCCCAAGTTCACAAGGATGGTTCAACATACACAAATCAATCAATGTCACATACCACAATAACAAAAGAAAAGTAAAAAACCATATGATCATTTCAATAGATACAGAAAATGCATTTGACAAAATCCAACATCCATTCATGATAAAAGCTCTTACCAAAGTGGGAATAGAGGGTACATATTTCAACATAATAAAAGCTACTTATGACAAACCCAAGCCAATATAATACTCAATGGAGAAAACCTGAAAACTTCCTTGCTAAAATCTGAAAGGATGCCCACTCTCACCACTTTTATTCAACATAGTATTGAAAGTTCTACCCACAGAAATCAGACAATCAAAAGAAATAAAAGGTATCCAAAATGGAAGAGAAGAGGCAAAATTCTAACTCTGTATGGATGATATGATACTGTATATAGGAAATGCTAAGGCCTCCACACAAAAACTACTCAAACTGATCAGTGAATTCAGCAAAGTAGCAGGATACAAGATTAACATTCAAAAATCAGTTGCGGGAGAGGACAAGATGGCGGAGGAGTAGGGGGACACGCTCGCCCTCTCCCACAAACACAACAAAAAAAGCACATCTACAGAATAAACGACTTGCACAGAACAGCAACCAATCGCTGGCAGAGGAACCTAAACTCCAATAATGGCAAGAAGTTCGTGACATTACTGGGCAGAACAGGAGAAAAGAGGAGAGTGAGAGAAGGTGAATCCGAGCTGGACGGGCGCTCCCGAAAGGGAACTGCGGAAGAGAAAGGGATCCCGCACCCTGGAAAGTCACCTACCGGGCGAAAGATCAAACAAACCAGAGGAATCTCCAGATGCAGAGAAGAGTGTAGCAGTAAGTTGGAGTACGGAAAAGCCGATCAAGAACCCAACGGACCATCTGAACTACGGGCACAGTCACCAAAAATTGAGACGCCTGGGTGGGGGCTGGGCACCGAGACCTCGGCTCCAGAGGTTAGTCCGCGGGCTGGGGGGGGGGGTGGGGCGGAGCGGAAACTGCTTGGGAGGTCTAGAAACCATTTGACGGGGCAGAGACTGTCTGGGAGACTAGAAAACAAAGCTGTCCTAGAGGAAGGGAACAATACTCTAGGGGCAGGGAAGTGGAAAGCCTCATCAGAGGGAACCTGGGAGAAGAGCCTGGTCTGCGCCCGTGCTGGGGAGGGGAGAAAAGAAGGGGTGGGTCCCCATAGAATACCCCCCACGCCACAGCAAGCTTACAGGCCTGCTAGCTAGCAGAAAGCTGTGCTTCCCACTGCATCCCCTCCCCCCACCCCTGCCACCCCCTACACTCTCACCAGACCTGGGGCTGCCTGCCATCCAGGAGGGCTTGCCTCAACAATTGCCTGAAGCCTACCACCGCAGGGGCTGTCCCTGCACAGGCCTGCTTGCCCTTTGGAGGGGCTACACTTCTGCAGAGCAGCACCAAACACCACCAGCCCCCGAGAAAAGGCCTGCAGCCCAGAAAAGCTAGAACAAGCTTAGCCAGGCAGTGAATAGATCGGCCTAATTCTCAGATGGTTTTTCTGAGTCGGGCTGCCCTGGGGAGGAGCCTCTTGGATCTCCAACGGCCCTGCTACCCGCCCAAGCCCCCAGGGGGTGCCCTAGTGGATCAGCTGCATAGGACTGCCAGCTCCAGGCAGGACCCCTGCAGCCCAAAAAAGCTGCAACAAGCCTGGCCGAGTCGGGAAAAGATCTCAGATGGTTTTTCTGAGTCAGGCTGCCCTGGGGAGGAGTCTCTTGGGTCTCCAACAGCCCTGCTGCCCGCCCAAGCCCCCAGGGGTGCTGAGACCTAGTGGACCAGCTGCATAGGACTGCCAGCTCCAGACAGGACCCCCTGCAGTCCAGAAAAGCTGCAACAAGCCTGGCCGAGTCGGGAAAAGATCTCAGACAGTTTTTCTGAGTCAGGCTGCCCTGGGGAGGAGCCTATTGGGTTTCCAGTGGCCCTGCTACCCGCCCAAGCCCCCAGGGGGTGCCCCACTCCCACGGAATAGCTGCTCAGCACCACCAGCCCCCTGGAAGAGCCCCTGCAGCCCAGAAAAGCTGCAACAAGCTCAGCCAGACTGTGAAAAGATCCGCCTACATTCTCAGGCTGTCCTTCTGAGTTGGGCTGCCCTAGGGAAGAGCCTCTTAGGTTCTCAGTGACCCAGATAGCTACTCCAGCCCCCAGGGGGTGCTGCACCCCTGAGGAGCAGCTGCCCAACACCGCCAACCCCCTGCAAGAACCCCACAGCCTAAAAACACCAGAGCAAGCTCTGCATGACCAAGTGAAATCTGCTACCATCGTGGTGTGGACCTCCCAGTCCTGTCTGCCCTCAGGAAGTCCTCCTTTGCTTCAAAGAAACACTGTTAGCCCCATCAACACTCCAGAAAAGCCACACTGCCTCCAAAAAGATTGACCAACAATGCCAGCCCTCAGGAAATATTCCACGGCAGTGACAAGGCAAACACTGCCCGATAACGGAGAGTACAACTCCCTCAGGAGAAAGAAAACAACAAGCAAGATGAAGAAGCTGAGAAACCACCCCCAGTCAAACCAACAGGAGAACTCACCTAAAACAGTCAACAATGAAACAGATCTCTGCAGTCAGACAGACCTGGATTTCAAAAGAGAAATAGTGAAAATACTGAAGGAATTAAGAGAAGATATGAACAGTAATGCAGATACCCTCAGAAAGGAACTAAAAAATATAAGGAGGAGCCAAGAAAAACTAGAACATTCATTTGCAGAGATGCAAACTGAACTAGGGGCAGTAAAAACCAGAATGAATAATGCAGAAGAACAAATCAGTGATATGGAAGATAGAATAATGGAAATCACTCAATCCGGTCAACAGACAGAAAACCGAATCAAAAAACTGGAAAGCAATATAAGAGACCTATGGGATAATATAAAGTGGGCCAATCTACGCATAATAGGAATTCCAGAAGGAGTAGAAAAAGATAAGGGAATGGAAAATATATTTGAAGAAATTATCGATGGAAACTTCCCAAATCTAAAGGATACTGGATTCAAGATACAAGAAGCACAGAGGGCCCCAAACAAACGGAACCCAAACAGACCCACACCAAGACACATCATAATAAAAATGGCAAAAGTTAGTGATAAAGAGAGGATCCTAAAGGCAGCAAGAGAAAAACAGAATGTTACCTACAAGGGAACCCCCATAAGAATATCAGCTGATTTCTCTACAGAAACACTACAGGCCAGGAGGGAATGGCAAGAGATATTTAAAGTGCTCAAAGGAAAAAATATGCAACCTAGAATACTCTATCCAGCAAGAATATCATTTAAAATAGAAGGGGAAATAAAAAATTTTCCCAACAAACAAAAACTTAAAGAATACAGCAACACAAAACCCAGGTTAAAGGAAATATTGAAAAGGCTTCTCTAAACCAAAAAGAAAGGAAGGAAAGGGAAGAAAAAAGAAAAGAAAAAAAAAAAAAGAAGAAGAAGAGGAAGAACTAGGACTGAGGAAACCGCAATCAGAGAGCAGTCACTCAAATAAGCCAGCATACAGATTTAATCATGAACATGCTTCAAACAAAATAAAATTAAAAAGAAAAAAATAAAAAAGAGTCATCAAAACCATAAAATGTGGGCAAGGGATGTTAGGAAGTAAATAACCCTTTTTGTTTGTTTGTATGTCTCTCTTCTTAATTTTAATATAGTAATGAAGTGTTTGAACTTACAGGACCATCAGGCTAAAACACACAATTATGGGAAGGGGTTAGCATACTTAAAAAACAGGGCAACCACAAGCTAAAACCAAATATTGCATTTGCAAAAAATGAAAAAAAAATACACTCAAGCAGATAATAACAGGAGACCATCCAACCAAAAAAAAAAAAAAAGGAAGGAAGAATGGAGAACCATAGAATCAACTGGAACACGAGGTTCAAATGGCAATAAATAATCATCTATCAATTATCACCTTAAATGTCAATGGACTGAATGCCCCAATCAAAAGACACAGAGTGGCTGAGTGGATAAAAAGGCAAAAACCTTCAATATGCTGCCTACAAGAAATTCACCTTAGGACAAAAGATACATATAGATTGAAAGTGAAAGGGTGGGGAAAAATATTTCACGCCAATAGACAAGACAGAAAAGCAGGAGTCGCAACGCTCATATCAGACAAAATAGACTTTAAAACAAAAGACATAAAGAAAGACAAAGAAGGACACTATTTAATGATTAAGGGATCCATCCAAGGAGAGGATGTTACTATCATCAACATATATGCCCCAAATATAGGAGCACCCAGATACACACAACAAATATTAACAGACATAAAGGGAGATATTGATGAGAATACAATCATAGTAGGAGACCTTAATACCCCCCTCACATCAATGGACAGATCCTCTAGACAGAAAACCAATAAAGCAACAGAGATCCTAAAGGAAACAATAGAAAAGTTAGACTTCATTGATATCGTCAGGACACTACATCCAAAAAAATCAGAATACACATTCTTCTCAAATGCTCATGGAACATTCTCAAGAATCGACCACATATTGGGACACAAAGCGAATCTCAATAAATTTAGGAGCGTAGAAATTATCTCAAGTATCTTCTCTGACCACAATGCCATGAAATTAGAAATCAACCATGGGAAAAGGAAAGAGAAAAAACCTACTACATGGAGACTAAACAACATGATACTAAAAAACCAATGGGTCAATGAGGAAATCAAGAAGAAAATTAAAAACTACCTTGAAACAAATGATAATGAAGACAAAACCTCTCAAAATCTATGGGATGCTGTGAAAGCAGTGCTCAGAGGGAAATTTATAGCAATACAGGCCTTTCTCAAAAAAGAAGAAAGATCCCAAATGGACAACTTAACCCTCCACCTAAATGAATTAGAAAAAGAAGAACAAAAAAGTCCTAAAGTCAGCAGAAGGAAGGAAATTATAAAGATCAAAGAAGAAATCAATAAAATAGAGACTCAAAAAACAATAGAGAAAATTAATAAAACCAAGAGCTGGTTCTTTGAAAAGGTGAACAAAATTGACAAACCCCTGGCCAGACAGACTAAAAAGAGGAGAGAAAGAACCCAAATAACCAAAATTATAAATGAAAAAGGAGAAATCACAACGGATACAGCAGAAATACAAAAAACCATAAGAGAATACTATGAACAACTATACGGCAACAAGTTTGACAATCTGGAAGAAATGGACAATTTTCTAGAATCTTACAGCCTGCCAAAACTGAATCAAGTAGAAACAGACCAACTGAATAGACCAATCACTAGAAATGAAATTGAAGAGGTCATAAAATCACTCCCTACAAATAAAAGTCCAGGACCAGATGGCTTCACAGGTGAATTCCATCAAACATATAAAGAGGAATTGGTGCCCATCCTCCTTAAACTCTTTCAAAAGGTTGAAGAAGGAATACTCCCAAAGACATTCTATGATGCCACCATCACCCTAATTCCAAAACCAGGCAGAGATACCACCAAAAAAGAAAACTGTCGCCCAATATCACTGATAAATATAGATGCAAAAATTCTCAACAAAATCTTAGCCAACCAAATCCAACAACATACCAAAAAAATTATACACCATGACCAGGTTGGGTTCATCCCAGGTTCACAAGGATGGTTCAACATACGCAAATCAATCAGCATCATACACCACATTAACAAAAAAAAGTCAAAAATCATATGATCATCTCAATAGGCGCAGAAAAAGCATTTGACAAAGTCCAACATCCATTCATGATCAAGACCATCGCCAAAGTGGGTATAGAGGGAACATTCCTGAATATAATCAAAGCCATTTATGATAAACCCACAGCAAATATAATACTCAATGGGGAAAAACTAAAAGCCTTCTCACTCAAATCTGGAACAAGACAGGGATGCCCACTCTCACCTGCTCTTCAACATAGTTTTGGAAGTCCTAGCCACAGCAATTAGACAAACAAAAGAAATAAAAGGCATCCATATAGGAAGAGAAGAGATCAAACTGTCACTGTATGCAGATGACATGATACTATACCTAGAAAACCCTAAGGACTCAACCCCAAAACTACTTGAACTGATTAATAAATTCAGCAAAGTAGCAGGATATAAGATTAACATTCAGAAGTCGGTTGCATTTCTGTATACCAGCAATGAAATATTAGAAAAGGAATACAAAAACACAATACCTTTTAAAATTGCACCTCACAAAATCAAATACCTTGGAATACACCTGACCAAGGAGGTAAAGGACCTATATGCCGAGAACTATAAAACTTTAATCAAAGAAATCAAAGATATCAAAGAAGATGTAAAGAAATGGAAAGATATTCCATGTTCCTGGATTGGGAAAATCAATATTGCAAAAATAGCCATACTACCCAAAGCAATCTACAGATTCAATGCAATCCCTATCAAATTACCCATGACATTTTTCACAGAACTAGAACAAACAATCCAAACATTTATATGGAAGCACAAAAGACCCAGAATTGCCAAAGCAATCCTGAGAAACAAAAACCAAGCAGGAGGCATAACTCTCCCAGACTTCAAGAAATACTACAAAGCCACAGTCATCAAAACACTGTGGTATTGGTACCAAAACAGACAGACAGACCAATGGAACAGAATAGAGAATCTGGAAATTAACCCTGACACCTATGGTCAATTAATCTTTGACAAGGGAGGCAAGAACATCAAATGGGAAAAGGAAAGTCTATTCAGCAAGCATTGCTGGGAAACCTGGACAGCTGCATGCAAAGCAATGAAACTAGAACACACCCTCACACCATGCACAAAAATAAACTCCAAATGGCTGAAAGACTTAAATATACGACAGGACACCATCAAACTCCTAGAAGAAAACATAGGCAAAACACTCTCTGACATCAACATCATGAATATTTTCTCAGGTCAGTCTCCCAAAGCAATAGAAACTAGAGCAAAAATAAACCCATGGGACCTCATCAAACTGAAAAGCTTTTGCACAGCAAAGGAAACCCAAAAGAAAACAAAAAGACAACTTACAGAATGGGAGAAAATAGTTTCAAATGATGCAACCGACAAGGGCTTAATCTCTAGAATATACAAGCAACTTATACAACTCAACAGCAAAAAAACCAATCAATCAATGGAAAAATGGGCAAAAGACCTGAATAGACATTTCTCCAAGGAAGATATACAGATGGCCAGCAAACACATGAGAAAATGCTCAACATCGCTGATTATAAGAGAAATGCAAATCAAAACAACCATGAGATACCACCTCACACCAGTCAGAATAGCCATCATTAATAAATCCACGAATAACAAGTGCTGGAGGGGCTGTGGAGAAAAGGGAACCCTCCTGCACTGCTGGTGGGAACGTAAACTGGTACAGCCACTATGGAGAACAGTTTGGAGATACCTTAGAAATCTATACATAGAACTTCCATATGACCCTGCAATCCCACTCTTGGGCATCTATCCGGACAAAGCTCTACTTAAAAGAGACACATGCACCCGCATGTTCATTGCAGCACTATTCACAATAGCCAGGACATGGAAACAACCCAAATGTCCATCGACAGAGGATTGGATTCGGAAGGGGTGGTATATATACACAATGGAATACTACTCAGCCATAAAAAAGAATGACATAATGCCATTTGCAGCAACATGGATGGAACTAGAGATTCTCATCCTGAGTGACATGAGCCAGAAAGACAGAGACAAATACCATATGATATCACTTATAACTGGAATCTAATATCCAGCACAAATGAACATCTCCTCAGAAAAGAAAATCATGGAGTTGGAGAAGAGACTTGTGGCTGCCTGATGGGAGGGGGAGAGAGTGGGAGGGATTGGGAGCTTGGGCTTATCAGACACAACTTAGAATAGATTTACAAGGAGATCCTGCTGAATAGCATTGAGAACAATGTCTAGATACTCATGTTGCAACAGAAGAAAGGGTGGGGGAAAAAATGTAATTGTAATGTATACATGTAAGGATAACCTGACCCTTTGCTGTACAGTGGGAAAATTTAAAAAAATATTAAAAAAAAACAAAAACAAAAATCAGTTGCAATTCTGTATACTAACAATACAATTTAGAAAAGGAATATAAAAATGTAATACCTGTTAAAATCACACCCCAAATAATTAAATATCTAGGAATAAACCTGACCCAGGAGGTGAAAGACTTATATGCTGAGAACTGTTTAAAACATTAATCAAAGAAATAAAGAGGATTAAAAAAAAATGGAAAGATGTTCCATGCTCCTGGATTGGAAGAATTAATATTGTTAAAATAGGGAGCTCCCATTGTGGCTCAGTGGTAATGATTCCAACTAGTATCTGTGATGATGTTTGTTTGATCCCTGGCCTTGCGCTATGGGTTAAGAATCTGGCATTGCTGTGAGCTGTGGTGTGGGTCACAGATAGGACTCAAATCCTGCTTTGCTGTGGCATAGGCCTGCAGCTGCAGTTCTAATTTGAACCCTGGTCTGGGAACTTCCATATGCTGCATGTTAAGCCATAAAAAGACAAAAAAATAAATAAATAAATGTTAAAATGGCCATACTACCCGAAGCCGTCTACAGATTCAATGCAATCTCTATCAAATTACCCAAGACATTTTTCACAGAACTAGAACAATCCAAAAATTTATATGGGACCATAAAAGACCCAGAATTGCAAAAGCAATCCTGAGGAACAAAAATCAAGCAGGAGGAGGCATACATAACTCTCCCAGAATTCAGACAATATTCCAAAACTATAGTAATCAAGATAGTGTGGACAGATATGAAAACAGACATACAGACCAATGGAACAGAATAGAGAAACCAGAAATAAACCCAGACACCTATGATCAATTAATCTTTAACAAAGGAGGCAAGAATATAAAATGGGAAAAAGACAGTCTCTTCAGTAAGCAGTGATGGGAAAACTGGACGGCAGCATTCAAATTAATGAAACTAGAACATACTCTCACAACATGCACAAAAATAAACTCAAAACAGCTTAAAGACTTAAACATAAGACAAGACATCATAAAACTCCTAGAAAAGAACATAGGCAAAACATTCTCTGACATCAACCATACAAATAATTTCTTTTTTTAAGATTTTTGTTTTTTCTATTGCAGTTGATTTACATTTTCTTAGGTTAGTCTCCCAAGGCAACAGAAATAAAAACAAAAATAAACCGATGGGACCTAATCAAACTTACAAGCTTTTGCACAGCAAAAGACACCATAAAAAATCCCCCCAAATGATACATATAGAATGGGAGAAAATAGTTGTAAATGATGCAATTGACAAAGGCTTAATACTCAAAATATACAAACAACAAACAGAAATCAACAGCAAAATAACAAACAATCTAATTGAAAAAATGGGCACAAGACCTAAATAGTAATTTCTCCAAATCAGATATACAGACGGCCAATAGGCACATGAAAAAAATGCTCAACATCACTAATTATTAGAGAAATGCAAATCAAAACTACAATGAGATAGTTCACACAGTTCAGAATGGCTATCACTAATAAGTCTATAAATAACAAATGCTGGAGAGGGTGTGGAGTAAAGGGAACTGTCCTACACTGCTGGTGAGAATGTAAACTGGTACAACCACTATGGAAAACAGTATGGGGGTACCTCAGAAAACTAAATATAGAACTCCCATATGATCCAGCAATCCCATTCCTGGGCATATCTGCAGACAAAACTATAATTCAAAAAGACAGATGCATCCCTGTGTTCATTCACAATAGCC
Source organism: Sus scrofa (assembly GCF_054392235.1). Taxonomy (NCBI): domain Eukaryota; kingdom Metazoa; phylum Chordata; class Mammalia; order Artiodactyla; family Suidae; genus Sus; species Sus scrofa. The sequence goes on along the minus strand of NC_139387.1, from coordinate 91,831,550 downwards.
AAGACATGGAAACAACCTCTATGTGCATTGACAGATGAATGGATTAAGAAGATGGGGTACATATACACAATGGAATGCTATTCAGCCATAAAAAAGAACCAAATAATGCCATTTGCAGCAACATGGATGGAAGCAGAAATTCTCATGCTAAGTGAAGTAAGTCAGAAAGAGAAAGACAAAAACCATATGTTTTTACTTATATCTGGAATCTAATACATGGCACAAATAAATCTGTCTACAGAACAGAAACAAACTCATGGACATGAAGAATAGGCTTGTGGTTGCCAAGGGGGAGGGAGTGGAGTGACTGGGAGTTTGGGGTTAGTAGATGGAAACTACTATATTTGGAATAGATAGGCAGTGATGTCCTGCTATACAGCACAGGGAACTATATCCAATCACTTCTGATGGAACATGACGGAGGATAATGTGAGAAAAAGAATGTATAAATGGATAAATGGGTCACTTTGCTGCAGAGCAGAATTTGACAGAACACTGTAAATCACCTATAATTCAAATTAAAAAAAAAAAAAAAGCCAGCTGCACTAACTAGTGTGCTTAGCGAAGAGTTTGGATTTACATTATGCTGCCAGTTCTTTATACCTTTTCTGTTCAAGAATTCTTATTGGGACCAGGTTATTTTCATTCAAATAATATGCTGATTGAGACTTTTTATTGAAATATCTAAAACTTATCATATGATTTACATAAAATAGAGGGTCCTGGGAAATATATAAATCAATAGAAAAAAGAGATTTTTCTAGTTGAACAAACTATAGAAATGGAAACTTCCTTAACTTCATCTTAAAAGATCTAAATTCACACATCTTCTTTGTCTTTCTGGTATACTAAGTTTTGTTGTTAATGGTTTTTTAAAATGATTTTTATTTTTTTCCATTATAGCTGGTTTACAGTATTCTGTCAATTTTCTACTGTACAGCAAGGTGACCCAGTCACACATACATATATACATTCTTTTTTCTCACATTATCATGTTCCATTATAAGTGACTAGATGTAGTTCCCAGTGCTATATAGCAGGACTGTTAATGGGTTTTGACTGTAAATTTAATACAGCTTTGACTTGGCTTCTTCTCTTTGATTAAATTGTAGCTCAAGTGTTCATAATTTTGTTTTCTTTTTTTCTTTTTTATGGCCACACCTGGTGTATAGGAAGTTTCCAGGTTAGGGTTCAAATCAGAGCTGCAGGTGCAGGCCTACACCACAGCCACAGCAATGCCGGATCTCAGTCATACCTGTGACCTAAGCCATAGCTTGCGGCAACACTGAATCCTTAACTCACTGAGCAAGGCCTGGGATTGAACCTGCATCCTCACAGACCTGATGTTGGGTTTTTAACCCACTGAGCCACAAAGGAGAACTCCATCCAAATGTTCATAAAACTTTTAAAAGTATATTTTCTGTTATCAAGCAATAAGGACAGCTACTTTAAAACATGTTCCAAAGTCAGGGAATTCAAATCCACTTGGAATCTATAAATTTGGATATGGCTTTATCTTGAAGCATACATGGTAAACAAAGTCACATCCTGGATAATCCATTAGCTGATTTAGAAAATGTTTGGGTAAATCAGGGTTCCTCAGCTTTGCCACTACTGACATTTGGAACTTGATGATTCTTTGCTGTGGTGCCTGTCCTATGAGTTGCAGGATGTTTTTTGGCATCCCTGGTCTGTATCCACTAGATGCCAGCAGCAACCCTTTCCATCGCCAAATGTCCCATGGCAGCAGAGGGCACAATCGTTCCCAGCTGAGAATATTCTGTGTATATTCTGTGTAGTTAAGGACATTGGTTTCAGAACCTGACAAATCTAGCTCAACAATCAGCTCTACCATTTCTTACTGTTGACCTGGAAAACTTAACTTGTTTTCCTTATCTGTAAAATACTAATTTTGGTATGGTCTACTTCCTAGCTTTCTTGGAAAGATAAGATAAGGCAATGCAATTAACTTGGTGATTCATCTATAATAAAAACAATAAAAGTAATCATTGTTTTTAACAGAAATTGTATCATAATTCCTAGATGCAAATTTCACAAAATAATGAGTAATCACATTTCCAGCTGTGTTGTTTTACAAAGGTATAATGAGCTAAAACTCTAAAGTAAGTAAACTAAGCTTTAAATATGATAGTTCCTAAATGGGACCTAGATGAACTTTGTAGTTAACTCTTTGAACATGGGATTATTTTCAGCAAAATGACCGGAGTCATGTTGCTTTCTATACATGACTTCTGAGAAAAGGTACAGATAGGAGATATAAAACTAAATAAGATCCAGGGCCTAAGAAGAGAAACTTGACTTTCTCCCTCATTCTCTACATCCTAGGTGTTAGCATATCAAGGAAATGAACTAGAAGGTTGACTATTGTTACACAGAACTAGTATAAGAAGTACAACTAAAGACAAATTTTAAATGCGGGAATGCCGTACATGTGCATCTCAAATGCTCTTAACCACAAAATTAGAGAAATGACAGATGAATACATGGATTGTCAAACCACTTGCTGTACAAAAATAAACTTCTGAACTTTAATGTTTTACTTAATAAAAAATTCTTTCTTTCTTGATTCGGGTATGACCTCAGACATTCATCAGATCTTAATGCATATATAAAAAAAAACAGTTTTATGTCAAACGTTGGGGCTTTGAAAAAAAAATTGCATGAGAAGAATGACATTTAAAATGCTGATTTAAATCCCTAAACATAAAATTCAACCATCTGGGAATTATATGTGCTTTCCTCCTGGATTCTGGTGCACACTTAGGTGAATATAGCTTTTAACCACAAATAACTCTTGCTCTGAAGGGGCAGCTGCATAGTCTTTTTAATTCCAAGTTCACGTTGTCTGGGGATGTTCAGACAGTGCTTTCATTTGAGGGGCTGAGGAAAGGGTAAGAGATAAAAAGCTTAAAATATTTTGTTAAGAGAGTCTGACGAGAAAAGGAATCCTGATTGTTGCTTTGTATTTCCAAGTGTATCACTAATGGGACCTCTTAGAAGGAAGTCACCTGAGAGTTCAGATCACAGAGAATAATCTTAGAAACATTCACTCTGAAAGTAAATTGTGTGGTCCAAGTAGTGTGCTATTCTCCTACTAGGAGCCATGCCATGAATATAATTGCTTTAACACCGAATTGCACAAAGTTGCCTTGTAAACGGAATATATTCAACAAATATTTCTTAGTGACAGAAAATTAAATTTTCAGCAAGTTTAAAAAAGTTGAAAAGACTTTAAGGAAATAACACAGATGGTTAATTGCAGAGTTTGTCCATGAAACTATTCCTGCATCCCAGTCCAGCTCTGGGTTAGATTATTAAATCATGGACTCTTTTTTGATGAAAGAAGTTTACATATTCACTTAATCTAAGACATCCTTCAGCTCACATATACCACCCACACATATATCTGTATTTAATCTTTGAATCAACTGAAGTGTTGAATGGCTAAGGCACTTGGTCATTGTTCTTTAGAATATCATTCTTGAACAAAATATACTTTCTATTATACTCTGGCTTTGGCTGGTAGTTTTTGAAGAAATACTTGAGGAAAACACTAAACTGTTCAATTTCCTAGGATCCAAAGAGAGTTATCAGTAAAATTTCCAGAGCCTGGAAACTTAGACCAGAGCAAAAAAAAAAAAAAAAAAAAAAAAAATTAAACCATCATAAATGTGTTCTTTGTCAATAAATTGTTATGATAGAATGTAGCATTCAGCCATAATGAATCTTTGTGAGAATTTCTAAAGCAACTCCAATGGTTAAGTACCCCCCAAGTTATTTACAGAAAAGAAAAATTTCAGGAAAAAGCATATATTTCCCCAGGGTAACAATTTTGAAGACATTTGCATATTTAAGTACTAGTAACTTTGTTTTAATATGTTTTGTTACATTACAGTGATTTTTTTGAGGTAGACTGTATTTTCCAAAGATGGTTACAACAGTATCTCCCAACTCATATGTTCTTCTAGAATCTTGCAATTTTCCATTAAGAAGTACAGTCTATTTCCTGTCCCCTTAAATTTGGACAAGTTTGTGACTGGCTTACAGCGATAGAACAAGATTTCCCTAGATAGGTCAGAACAGGCAGTGTAACTTCCATTTGTACACTGGGTGAACATTCAAGCTAGATCCAGTCTCTCCAGATGGCAAACAATCCTCTAATTAAGAAAGAGCCTCAAGCCATAGGTCAAATCCAGCATGGGACTGTAAATTCATTTGTTAAGACTTTAGAAAGATCCAAGGCTATGCTTCATAGCATATTTAAGACATATAAAAGACTGTCTAAGTATCTGAAAGGCATGCCTCATAGATCCTTTCAGTTAGACAATACACGGCTTTGAAGTATCTTAAGGATGTTGTCCTACAGTAGACTCACAGGAAACCCCCAAAGTGATCATCTCAAATAGATTTGTAACTGTAGCTTTTGTCTAGGAGAATGAAACCCAATAAGATTCACAGAAAATCCACAAAATTTTTAAGAACCATACCGGTAGAAACACTGTCAGTTTAAAATTAAAGAAAATGAATGGGTGCCTTTAGATCCTAGAACTACTGTGGACAGAAATCAAACTGAGATTATTTAGTATTATACCTAAGTCACATATTATAAAAAGGAAGGATGAGTGAGAGGGGATAAGACCCCAGAGTGCAGAGCCAAGAGCCGTAGGAAACAACTCCCGGAGAGTAGAACTGAGCCCTCCTCACAGAACCGGTAACATGTACCTGGCTGGAATTCAGAATTTCTATGGACTGATGACTGCTACGTGCCCATACATTTCCGTCTTTTTTTTTTTTTTTAAATGGAAGTGTCTTTTGTAGTTAATTGATACTTGCCCAGTCATTATAGTATGGACATGTGGGTGGCAGATAACCTTTCTCGTTAGTTCATAAGACTCTAGATCCAGAAGAATAGTACTCAACACTTTGCCTAAGGCACCTTACCAAGGAGACCAAACTGAACCTGGACTTAATTTGGATGATGAACTAATGTGGACTGGGATGAAACTTTTGAGGGATCTTGGGAAGAGGCAAACATATTTTGCCTGTAAGACGGATGTGAATTATTGGGCTAAAGAGTGAACTGTAAAAGACTGTTTTATAGAAATAGCAATAAATATGTCTCTTATCCCACATGTTCATCTACAATCTTTCCACTTCCCAATTATGAAGCAGAGTCCAGTCCCCTTCCACTGAATCTGGGTTTGTGTCACTCAATTGTAACCAATACAATGTGGTGGAAATGATTATTTGACTTCTGAGGCTAACTCAGAAAGACAATGCTGCATCCACCTCGCGTGTGGAAAACCAACACAAGTTGTCCATCTACTCCTGGACCAACATGATTTGAGGAAACTTAAGATAGCCCATGCAGAAAGATCTAACAAAGAATCCTAGGGGCTACCTAAAGAGAAAGATATATGGCTAGCCATTAATTCCCCAGCCCCACTCTGTTCTAGCTCTAGCCACCATCTGACAACTGCATAAGGTACCTTGAAAAAATACCTTTCTGAGTCATGAAAACTGTAAGATGATGTAATAATTCCTGTGGTTTTAATCTGTTAAATTCTAGAGTGACTTGTTGCATAGCAATAGTAACTGGATCATATCTTCTAAATGTAAAAGATACTTTATGTCTAATTCCATCTTTTAAAAATAGGGGAAGGAGCTCCGGTTGTAGCTCAGCAGGTTAAGAACACCAGTAGTATCCATGAGGATGCAGGTTTGATCCCTGGCCTTGCTCAGTGGGTTAAGGATCCGGTGTTGCTTCAAGTTGTGGTGTATGTTGGATCTAGCATTGCTGTGGCATAGGCCTGAAGTTGCAGCTCTGATTTGAACCCTAGCCTGGGAACTTCCATATGCCACATAAAAAAGTGAAAAAAGCAGGAGTTCCCGTCGTGGCGCAGTGGTTAACGAATCCGACTAGGAACCATGAGGATGCGGGTTCAGTCCCTGCCATTGCTCAGTGGGTTAACGATCCCGCGTTGCCGTGAGCTGTGGTGTAGGTTGCAGATGCAGCTTGGATCCTGCGTTGCTATGGCTCTGGTGTAGGCTGGTGGCTACAGCTCCGATTAGACCCCTAGCCTGGGAACCTCCATATGCCGCGGGAGCGGCCCAAGAAATAGCAAAAAAAAAAAAAAGACAAAAAAAAAAAAAAAAGTGAAAAAAGCAAAACAAAACAAAAAAAATAGGAAAACACTTGTAGATTATGGACCTTAATTATTTAGCTTTATTTGGGCCTGTACATAAAATACAATAATAATAATCAACTAACTGCCACTGGGAGCTCTAAATTTGAGGCCAAAATAGGTTTGAATCCTTTTTTTGAATTATTATTTTATTCCATGGGCCACAGAAAGTTACTTAATCCTTGTTTTCCCTTATGTTAACTGGTGATAATACCTATAAGAGAGAATTAGCATATGGATTAAATTGAATGAGTTAATACTTGGGAAAAACCCCTGCATGATATCTGACACATAACTGCCTGATTTAGTTCTAGGATCTACCCAGTGACAATCCATAGGGATATCTTTATACAAAAAGTATATGTCATCAGGAAGGCATATGCAATGTAGGGACATAAATAGAAGCAATGGCATTTCATCAGAGAGCTAGAATACTATCTTCTCTCTTTCTTTAAACTACCAGACATTTCTTCCCTTAGCTGAAGACACTACTTTATCTCTCCTTTAAGGAAAATTTCTTGGACTTTGAATTACTTTGGGGTAAGGGCTGAGACTTTTATGTCTGTATACCAAGTGCCTAACAGTGACTGGAAAATAAGAAGTGCTCTCTACATACTGGCTGAATAAAGGAAAAATTCTGTAACACAGCAGCTACTTCCTAAATATACTCAGAGAGCACCAGCATTTGGATGACTCAGAAAAAGGAAAGGTTTGTTTCTCCGGATCCACGTATATACTTCATAATTTTGAAATAAGGGATCAAGTGTATGTGAATTAATGACAACTATAATAAATAAAAGTGGCATGTACTTTCTAAAGTATATGACAAACATGATATCATAAAAATTATGAGAGGCAAGGTGATGCACTCGCTAAGAGCATAGACCTCAAGTTAGAAAATGTAGAAGCAAATCCCAGGTTCGCCTTCTCCCAGCCATGTGAATGTGGGCAAGCCAGTTAAACGTTCTGTGCTTTAGTTCATCTGTAAATTACAGGTGACAATAGTACCTGTAATTTAATGAGGATTAAATGAATTACTGAATGAAAACTTATAAAGCATTTCTTAATACTAATAGAGACAATTTACCTAAAAAATCTAATTGAAAAAGACAATTTTTATTTCTGAAATGAAGGAAATCATTTTAACTACTCTAAAATTACTCAGAATTCAAAAATGAATCTTGTTGAGCAAAGAAAATTGCTACATGAGGCTTTAGGAGTTATTACATAAGTACCTAGAGGCCCCCACACAATATGATAAAGCTAGAATCTTCTGTCTTGAATTTGTCAAAATAAACTAAAAATAGATGAAGGATAATAAATACTAAGCTGTGAATGTTAGTGTCTACTTAGGATAATTTAATGACAATAAATCTTAGCAGACTCACTGGGTCATGCCAAGACACTCTCCTAACTGTATCTAATTTGGTTGGCTTTTCTGTTTAATTAGTGAATATTATAATTATGTGTTCTGAAAGTTGTGAGAATTTAATACCATCAAGTAGCACTAACACAAAGTAGAGCAAAATGCCAAGACTTAGAATTTCTTTTGAGGACTTGCCTTCTTGTAAAGAACATGGCTAACTCCCTAGAGTAATACTCACTTGCCTACATAATGAATGCTGTGGGAAAAGTGAGGCACATCTCATCAACAACTATATGACCTAGCCTGATTAGCTGAACCTAGGGCATTTTCACTAATTACAAGCATAGGGGTATACCACAGATCCTCTCATGGGAGAAAACTTATTAATGTAGACAAAATAGATACGATGCTGCATGTCTGATCCCTTTTAACTTCTTGGTTGCCTAAATATCCAATCAGAGCTTTCACCAGCTATATATAGAGACCTAAATGTTTTACAAAAGTGAGCAGATATAAATTACAAATGGTGCTTCCTTTCATTCTTTCAAGCTAATACCTGGAGATATTAGGATACATGTTTGTTTTTTTTTTCTTTCTTTTTGCTTCTTCTTTTCTCGTAACTAGAATACTTAATAATTATTTAGTCTTGCCCTTTTTGGAGATATGTTCAAGAAATATTTAGGAAAAAATAGCACATCCTGTAGTATCAACAAAAGCAGGAATATTTTCATTAATAAAGAAGAGGTGGAAAAAGCTAGTTATAAAATAGGCAGTGGGGAACATAATTGTGTTTTCCAGCATTTATGAGAACTATGGCTTTTGCTGGACTATAGAAGAAGGTTTTAAATGAACTTAAAATAAGGTTTGAATGATTTTTAATGTATTTTGTTAGTATATTGACTAGAAAAAAATTATATTTGGCCACACTTTAAAAATTCACAACTAAAATTACTTTGGCTTGCTTGTCATTCTTCAGATTAGTGCTTGTTGATTAACTGCTTTCCTTCTTTTCTTCATCCTCTCCTTAATAAATATTAGGCAATAATTAATTTACTGACACTATACAAGGTGCCAGAGATTGCGGTAGAATGGCATAATCTCTGTAACCATGAAGCTTATGATACAATAAAAATAAAACAAATAAACAAAGGCAATTAGGATGGGTCCCATATCCAAAGACTGGTGTGTTGAGAAGAAAAGACATAAAGACACAGAGAAGGCCATGAGTAGTTGGGGACAGACACTGGAGTTATGCTACTACAAGCCAAGGAACTCTTGGAAGCCAATGAGGCTAAGAAAGATTCTTCCCAAGAGCCTTCAGAGGCAACATGGTCCACTGACATGTTGATTTCAAACTTCTAGCATCAAGACCTACAAGAGAATAAATTTCTACTGATTTAAGCCACCCAGTTTGTGGCCTTTTTTTATGGCAGCCATGGGAAACTCACACAGATATGCTGACTTTGTAGTATCTGCGGAACATTTAAGTGGGGAGATCAGGAGAAAGATAAATTTAGAAGTTTAGGACTCCAGTTTGGCCTGGAGACAAAACTTTGAGGAACATCAACACATGATTGAGCAATAAAGCCCTATAAAGGGGCAGTGTTTAGAGTAAGAGGAGAAAAGAACCTAGTTCAGAACCTTGAAGAAAAATAACCTCGTAGGAGTTGGAGACAGAGGTGCTCCCAAAGGGAGACCAAGAAGCACAGAAAGAGGTAGAAGAGTGTGGCGTCACAGAGCCCATGCAAGGAGTGTTTCATGGGTTAAGTGTAGCAGATTGATCAAGCAAGATAAGGACTCTGTCCACTATATTTAGGAAGAAACAGTCTATGGGCCCTAACCGAGGAGATTTCAGTGTAATATTGGGAGTATTTGGGGGGAGTGATTGAGAGATGAGAAAATGAGTCCAAGAAGTGTAGGCAACTCTTTCTAAGAGGTGGATGGTGAAAGGGAGGAAGCCTAGTAGAATGAGAGGCAGACAAAAAATCAAGGGAGGGCTTTTTCATGCAACTTAATAATCAATGTTTGAATTTACTTACAGATGCTTGTGTTTTTAATCTAATGAGGCGGCTTGATGTTTAGACAACGATGATAAAACAAATAAAATAGTACCTTATTGTTGGCCATAAAACTACTCACTAAATTATAGCAAAACAACTAGAACATATTTTACAGATACAAATCCATAAAGTCAGTAAATGAGAATCTGTTGTTGGTAGAAGTTTTCTGCATAATTTATAAAGGGGGAAATTGTAGGCAGGATAATGTTTTGAAATGCAAAACATCTGACTCATGGTAGCAATGAAGAGCAGTGAATGACCCATGAGAGAAACTTATCTTATTGTTCACATACAGGGCAGAGAAAATTCAAAACCAATAAGGCATAAGGCATCTCAAAGCAAAAATACTTTAATGAGGGTGAGTCATAGTGCCACCCAGGGAAATGAATCAGGTGCCCACATGCCCAATCTTCTTCATAATTATAGGTTTTTTTTCCTCCCTTTTAAATTAAAATGAAAGTCAGGTAACAACTAATGTCCCTGAAGAAGAGATTTAGCCAAATGGAAATATACAAGGGTCTATGAAGTAAAATGAAAGTATCAAAAGGATGCAGCTGTTCCAGCAAGGAAAAAAGAAAGAGTGAAAGAGAACCATTACCTTAAGTGTAATGTCATGCCTGCTGTTCCCAAAGGACTTTTACAAGCTTTTATTGTGTCCTCTATTCCAGCCGATTGACATCTTCCCGCCTTGTAATAACTCCAGTAGCTTTCTCTCAACATTACAGTCTTAGATATTATATACGAGACTCCTATGGTTTTTTGCATCCTTGTCTCCTCACACACGCTTCTCCTCTAGCTTCCACAGCCAGTCATAAATCCTGTTATGTCTAGATCCTAAGCTTCTTCTTTTCTTTCCCTAATCCAAGCTGCCACTGACACCCATCCCCAAGTTTCACTTATCGTGTCTTGCCCCCTCTAAGAGCAACTACAGCACAGCTACAGTTAACATGGAATAATGCAAATCAACTATCACTCTGCTGCTTAAAAGCTTGGGTGGTTTTCCAGCGAGGCCCATAGCAAGGCTATATGAGCTTTTGTAAGAAATTTGAAAAAAAGAAAAAAGAAAAGAAAAGAAAAAAAAAAAAAGGTAACGGTCTTCTCTCTGGGATAAGCAGAATGATTCAGTTTTCAGATCTCATTTCCCCCAGCCAGACTTTTTATGCAGTGTGGAAATTGTAACACCTCTTACCCCAAGAATAAGTTGGTTCTGCATAGCCCCCTGTAACCGGACCTCTGCCAATCTCTATAGAGTCACTCCTGGCCATTCTTTCACTCAGGCTCTCTGATCCTGCTATCCTGGATTAGTTTCAGTCCCATGCACATATCATTCTCATTTACATCTTTGCCAAACCTTCCACTGTTTAGAAAACTGTTTTCTCCTCTCTCTAGATAATTCCTGCTCACTCTTTAGGTCTTGACAAAAATGTTACTTCCCCACACAGGACTTCCCAGCCCCCCTCAATTAGAATAAATCTTGCCACACATTCTAGAGCACCTAAATGGCCCTTGCGTGACACTTATTAGGATTTATTCAAGACGCTGGTATGAAGTCTGCCTTGTCTAATGGACTCAGCTCAATGAGAAGACCTTGTCATGTGTTCCCTAGTGTATCATCTGTGTACAGTAACACATCTGATAAACGCATGGACAGCACACAGCACACATGAAAGGAAGCATTACTAACTAAACAAATCTCTCAGTTCCTAATGATTAGCATTTTGACAAGCTGGAAGACTTACTGCAGCACAGTGGAAAAAGTTTTGTCATATGGGTTCCAGGCCTGGCTCTGCCATTACCTTTCTAGTTGTGTGACCTTAAGCAAGTTTCCCTATCCACTGTGAACCTACTTTCTTCAGCTTTAAAATGCTGATAATACCAGCAGTCCTATCTACCCACAGGCTTGGCATGAGGTTCAGTTGGTGAAAAGAGAAAATATTTATTGAGTGCCTACCATGTGTAAAGTCCTATGTTAGGTATGACAATCTATGTTATCTCAAAAGAACTAATAAAGAGAGTCTCTAAAAGGTTATTGCTTACCAAAAGATCAGAGTAAGTGGCAAAAAAAGAACCTAAGTCCAAATTTCTCTGGTCCCAAAGGCTCTGGTTATTTCTTTCATTCCTTTCCTTCCTCACCATACTCCTTTAATATACATTTGATAAATTCTTTTTTTTTTTTTTTTGGTCTTTTTTTTTTGCCATTTCTTGGGCCGCTCCCGCGGCACATGGAGGTTCCCAGGCTAGGGGTCGAATCGGAGCTGTAGCTGCCGGCCTACACCAGAGCCACAGTAACGTGGGATCCAAGCTGCGTCTGCAACCTACACTACAGCTCATGGCAATGCCGGATCCTTAACCCACAGAGCAAGGCCAGGGATCGAACCTGCAACCTCATGGTTGCTAGTTGGATTCGTTAACCACTGAGCCACGACAGGAACTCCTCCATTTGATAAATTCTTAAAGTCACAGGATAATCATTACTTGCTCTGTGAAATCATCTCTGACTTTCCTAGGCAGATTTGTATGCTTCCATCTCTAGGCTCATATTATACTAATATAATAACATTAGACTTTTATTTTTTGCTTAGCACAACATATGACAAGAAGGGGCCATGTCTTTCCATTATTGTATACCCATTATTTTGCCTGGGTATTATTACTTTATAAGTACTAAATGAGTATTTGTTAAATGAATAAATGAACTTCCTCCATCTAGTATTATTAATAAATGTGATAATACAGCTAATTTTTGTTTAGTGTTTATACTTAGTTTTATATTTATAACCAACCAATAATTAAGGCCTCAATCACAATTGCTTATCTGCCTCAGGTTCTTAAGATACTATGGTGAAGATATGATACCAGCTCTTATGCAATAATAAAGATCTTGTTCTAGAGAAATATATTAAATATTAAGAACAGCTAATAATTGCCTGAAAGGGACTATATCAAATATGAAGTGTGGGGAAATGGTTCAGATTCACTTTGAATTTGATAATCTAGTTTTAATTTTCTACATGGTAACCTTCAGAAGCTAATGCATTGTTAGTAAATAGCAAACTTCTTAGCTTAAAGGACGATGTATTACTTGTAATTTTACCCTGTCCCAGAAGATTATAATTAATAGTAGAAACAAGGCCCAGTTGCAAGCTTATGGCCTATGGCACATCAACGGCCTAGGGAATGGGCTAAGGAGACTAAAATAGAGCTGAAGTTTTCCTTTACATTTAGACGAAAATAAGTACTATTTATTTAGTACTCACATCAAGAAGAAATATAAAAAATACTTTGAAGTTATGTAATATATGATCTAAATCCTTCATCTTAGACAACAGCTTGTCAAAATGCTAATCATTAGGAACTGAGAAATTTGTTCAGTTAATAATGCTTCTTTTCATGTGTGCCATGTGCTCTCCAGACGGAAATCTGAAATCTATTATTAGCTTTACATGGTCATTCTTGATTATCCAAGTTAAGAAAGAGAACTCAGAAAGAACACAGACATACAATAGACCTGTTTCAGATCTAAAACAGTGGATAATACAAAAATTACATCTTTGACTCTGGAATAAACGTTGCTTCTTTGTAGCATATTTGTCTTTCTACTTTATTAGTTTTTCTAAGTAGAAAGAACTATGCCATGGAAAACTCACACACACATATAAGTGAGAGTTCACTCTAGATCCTGTGAACTGCTTGCCAGAGGTTAGAATTCTGACACTGGTAGTCATTCTGCATATGGAGATTTTGATCATCACTAATAAGTTGAAAGTTCTCATTCTCTTCGAGGGTCCAGGTCCTACTACAATGTTCTCAATCTCATACATGGCTCCTGCAGAAACTAGCAAAAGCAGTGGTAAAGAAAAAGTCAGTTTGGAGAAAGAAAAAAAAAAAAAAAAGCCGTACTATACATAGCTTTGACTTTGTGGAAGAACAGGGATCACTAACATTTTTACTGTTGTTTTAAAAATTAAGGTTTAGACACTGGTCCACTAAAATAAAAAGTGGAAGGAAACTGGAAATTAGTGCACATTGTCAGATACATTGCTTTTTAGAGTGACAGTAATGATTTGGGGTCAGCTACTTCATAATTATCTAAGAAAACTGAATAGCCTCCCAATGTAAATAACTGCCATCTTTTTATCTGTGAAATCAGATTATGTAACAAAAATTTACATTAGAAATGACATTTTTCTCTGAGGCATTTTTCTTAAATAACCAATGAAGGGTGGTCTCCAAGGCTCAGAAGAAAGCAATATAGCTAAGAGAAAAGCTGGTCTGGCCTTATTAGATAGAAATAGGCACATAATAGTGGCGGAATTCCAACAAAGCAAATATTCACATTCAGTTATTCAATCATTTACCATTTCTTGAGCATCTACTGTTAAGTCAGTCACTATGAGAAGCATGGTGGATAAACCTTATCTGAGATATGGTCCCTGCATTGAAGAAGCTCACGGATATAGAAACAGTACTTTTGTATAAACTATCTAATAGTAGAGGCATCGTGAAGAGTGCTAAGGGGGCACATGGATTAAATAATTGTTAGAATTAGAGAAGGCTTCATAAAGTGGTCATCCCTAACCAAATTCCACATAAGTTTATCATGTGGATTAGATACAAAGGCATTCCAAGCTTATGGAAGAGTACATCACGAATTAAGAATCATGAACTCTCAGAATAATGTTCTTGGGAGTATATGGTATATTTGGGTAGAGGTAAATAGAAAATTAGAGGTAAATCATCAAGGCCTTTGTTGGACAAGCTAAGGAATTTAGACATTCTGATATTGATAGTGACAAGACACAAGAGGTTCTTAAACAGTGGAAAAGCATAACCAGATGTCTGCTTGAAAAAATAAACTCTGCTGGCTTTGAGAAAAAGCCCAGTCCTGGAGCAGAGAGGCCTGGCTAGGACACAGTAAGACCTTAGGGATTTCAGGCCTACATGATGCCTAATATAGTCTCCCACCCTCTGGCTTCTGTCTTAAGATTTCACTATTAGAACCTTAGCTTTACAACTTAGTGTCTATTAAAATAAATATCATTATTTGGGGGAAAAATAATATGATAAATAAAGCTTACATACCTTAACTGAGCTGAGCTTTGGGATGTAGGATAAAGGAAAGTTCCCATCCTCACTCAGTGGTAACAAACCCAACTAGTACTCATGAGGACGCAAGTTCAGTGCCTGGCCTTGCTCAGTGGGCTAAGGATCTGGGCACTGCTATGAGCTGTGTTTAGATCTCAAGACATGGCTCAGGTCTGGCATTGCTGTAGCTGTTGTGTAGGCCAGCAGCTGCAGCTCCGGTTGGACCCCTAGCACAAGCACTTCCATGTGCCGTGGGTGCAGCCCTAAAAGGAAAAACAAAACAAAAAGACATTTTCAAAATCTTCATTTTCAGTCATGTCTCTAATCATACTGAGAGCAGGGAATTAGTACGGATCAGGGGAGGTTCCTTAAGACCAAGGCAAACGGAGAGAGAGCGTCTTCCTTGATACCAAATCAAGGGAACATGAGCCATTGTATTCCTTTTCTGCTTCCGCATAATGAATCACAACAAACAGTGGCTTATAACAACATACATCTGCTATCTCACAGTTTACGTGAATCAGGAATCTGGACAAGGCTTAGCTGGGTCCTTTGCACAGGGCCTCACCAGGCTGCAATCCAGGTGTTGGCCAGGGTTGCCGTCTCATTTCAGGCTCAGGGTGTAGCTGCACTACTCATAAGAGATTTACTTCTCCAAAGCCAGCTATAGAGGGAAGAGAGAAGAAGGAGGGAGAGGGGGAGGGGGAGAGAGAGAGAGACAGAGAGAGACAGAGAGAGACAGAGAGAGAGAGAGAGAGAGAGAGAGAGACTCCTGCTTCTAGTTGCTAACCTCTAGACCTCTTTTCAAAGGGATCGTGTGATTGGGTCAAGCCCGCCAAAGATAATCTCTCTTTTGAGTAACTTAATCAGAGACCTTCATTTCATCTTTAAAATCCCTTCACTTTTTTCCATAAAACATATAACTATAAAAGTGATTCCTATCGCCTTTGTCATTGGCTAGTAACAAGATACATGTCCCCTACATCACACAAAGGTATGGATACAGGGGGGTAAGAATCATGGGGGCCGTCTTAGAATCCCGCCCATCATAGAAGCCAAGTATCAGGGAGAAGCATTGAAATCCCTAGGTAGGCAGGAAACAGTCGTTCTGTTAAGTTGGTAGGACGTTATCTAGGAGGACATCTGCAACAAGGTCTGCCACGGGCTGGCTCACCAGGGCATGACATATGAGAGATGCCTGCATGTAAAGGGCTGGGGCTCAAACAGACACACAGGGCACCAACCAACACAGACAATGCAGAGAAAAGAGGAAAAAAATATCCTCCCAAAAGTAGACTGTAGAGATAGAAGATGGGAATAGACAAAAACAGTGAGCAGTTTGGAAACTTTTTGAACAGCGGGTAGAGAGGGGATTTCTTTATAGCACAGATCTAGAAATACCAAGGCTTTTCCCCTCCATTAAAAAAAAAATTACTGCCAGCTTTTCACTACTGTTTTACTTTTAGCTACAATGATCATGCATATATCACACAAAGATAACGGATAACAAGGATATTTTTCAAGAGATAACAGCAGTCTGGTAAAGAAAATCAGGAGAGAAAAACCATCAAACAAAACTAAAGTAGACGAGAGCATTAGAGAGAAGATCTAGGCAGCGCTCAATTTGAATCACAGAAAATTCCAGCTAACGAAGCAGTCATGTTTTCACATGAATTAACAGAAGGTAAAGCAAGAGAATACTGAATTAATAAAAAATTAAATTGTTAAAAAAAGATTTTCCACACAAAAACTCCAGAACCATTGCTTTCTTACCTCTGCTGTAATTTTGGATGAAATAGCACTTGTAGAAGTCTGGCTCTCCCCAGCAGTGACACAGCTTTCAGCTTTCCCTGCCCTTCTACCCCAGGACCTATAAAACTAGGGCACGGAATAAACAAAAATTCCAATTTTGCTCATCAGCAGGTTGACCCGCTTGTTCTAAGCAACTTTGTGGATTTAAGATTCTGGTTGCCCAGCTGGACTCTTAGCACCTGGCTGCTCTGTATTTGTACTGGATTCTTACTTAAGAGTCTAGGTTCTTCTCAATGCTTAGACTTATAGTAATAACAGCAATGCAAGGAATAATAATGTCCACATTTATTAAGCATTTCTGAAGCTACATTAATTAAGCATGTGCAATGTTTATGTATTTTTTATTTAGTGGCACTGGCTAATATAACAGGTGTAGCATTTTTCAAGGAAGATAATGATATATTTCCATTCTTAACCTGTGTTCCATTGAAAACCTCTTTTCTTCCAGGTCTAAGACTGGAGACTTAATGCCCTCAGTAGGGGAAGGTGGTTCAGTTTAAGTCAATAGACTTCAAAGTCTGATTCCCACTTTGGAACAATCTGAGGAAGGTCAGTCAGGGTTAGGCATGAGGAACTATTATGGAAACAAATGGCAAACCTTTTCCAGAAGGGGAAGGACAGGCCCACCTCCGAGAAATTTTTAAAAGGAAAAGGCTGAATGAGACAGGGAGGATAAGGAAATAGTTCTACACGTGTGTCCCAAATTTTTCTCTGGGCTTGGCTTGGAGTGGCTATAGTATAATAAACAGGTATTGGGAAAACATAAAGAAAGAGGGACCTGGGCTCTAAATCCCAGCTGAAATCTTGGCATGGTCACGTCTGAGAAAATTTGGTAGTGAGTTCCTGAGGATAAGTTTTTCTGAGCCCAGCTTATTTTCCTAAATTATGAATGAGACCCAGAGGTTCCTCCAGAAGGGGGCCTCAGAAGGCCCCTGGGCTGAGAGCCAAGTGGGCTGCCATGGAGCCAGCTTGGCAAATGGAGAGGTACCTGCAGCAGAGTGTAGGGTGGGTAGATGACAGACAGTGGGCTTAGACGGTCCTCCTTTCCAGTGAGAGATGGGCTGAGGTGAGCCAGCCAGAACCGTCTTGGCTTAAACACATTACCTGCAGGCCACAGGTGCACCAGGAGGGACACTCGCAGCCTCCTTTCCCTTCTCCTAGGCTGCCCTCAGGCGGCTCATGCTGGCCATTTGTTAGGAATTTGAGCAAAGGCTAATTCCAAACATTCTCCACTCTCCCCAATTATCTGATCTTGCCTTTCTTGGTCACACGCCGAGGATGACATGGCTTCAGGTTCACAGAGAAAATTGGAGCCACCTATACTCCTATTTTGCCTAAAAGGCAAATGGCATCATTTCTCTCAACCAACACCTTCTCACTGCTCTTAGGTCTCTATGTTCTTAGGGTAAAAATCAAAATCCAGAAAAATAGCTTACAAGGAAGGCCCTGCACCACTGGCCTTTTACTCTCTCTGAAGCCTCAACTCTTGCTGGCTTTCCTTTCTCTGTGACCTGTAGTTTCATGTTAATTTTTACCACAGGGCTATTTTTTAAAATATGCTATTCTTCTTTTGAAGAGTAACCTTCTCTCCCCTCCATGGCCTAGTTAATTCGTTTTTGTCTCTCAGAGCCCAACTCTCCCATGGCAAAGCTTTGCAGATCCCCAGAAGAGATCAATGGCCCTCTTAGATATGCTCCCAGTACCCGGAACGTTCTCACAGTGTGACGCACTGAGTGAATGTATTTATTTCATGCTGCCCCAAATAAACCAGTAGTCTTATTTCAACTAATTTCACTCAAAATAACAAGTTCCTCCCTGACTGTATGCACTAACTAAACACATTACTCCAACAGCTAACTATATATTTTCATATTTTTTAAGTCAATGTTTTATTTCTCTGTCAAGTGCCTACTAATCTATATCTGCCTTCTGTGTGATGTGCAATATGCAGAGAATGGCGATGGAGAAAAATCATGTGATATTAGACAGGAAACAGAAATAAGGAAAGCACAGGAGAGGCATTTCTTGACTCACCAAGAACTAAGAATATATTTTACTATTTGGTATAAAAATATTTTTTCTTTTGCTACCTAAAGTCCTAGTCTATTTAGAGCACTGAATTTAACAATCAAAAATTCACATGCACCCACATGTTCATTATAGCACTATTCACAATAGCCAAGACATGGAAACAACCCAAATGTCCACCAATAGATGATTGGATCAGGAAGAGGTGGTATATATACACAATGGAATACTACTTAGTCATAAAAAAGAACAAAATAATGCCATTTGCAGCAACATGGATGGAACTAGAGACTCTCATACTGAGTGAAGTAAGTCAGAAAGAGAAAGACAAATACCATATGATATCACTTATATCTGTAATCTAATATACAGCACAAAGGAACCTTTCCACAGAAAAGAAACTCACAGACTTGGAGAATAGACTTGTGGTTGCCAAGGGGGAGCGGGGGGCGGGGGGAGTGGGATGGACTGGGAATGTGGGGTTAATAGATGCAGACTGTTGCCTTTGGAATGGATTAGCAATGAGATCCTGCTGTGTACACTGGGAGCTATATCTAGTCACTTATGATGGAGCTTGATAATGTGAGAAAAAAAGAATGCATGCATGTATGTGAACTGGGTCACCATGCTGTATAGTAGAAAATTGACAGAACACTAAACCAGCTATAATGGAAAAAAAATCATTATATAAAAAAATTTAGATCATTTTTTAACACACATTTTTAAGGAAATAAATTTCAAAGATGTAATTACCCATTATTCTCATTAACCCTAATCCTTCCTCCATATCAGCCCACCCTGAACCTTAGCTTGGTCTCAAAGATCATTTCAGCAGTCTGGTTTTGGCCTTCATGTTGGATGGAGTCCAAATACTTCCTCAGCTGGCTGTGTCCATCGGCTGCTGGAATAACATTATCTTAGCTTCAGGAGGTCTATTTCCAGTCCATGTGAGCTAATTAAAAGGAAAGCCTTCCTTAGCCTCTCTGGCAATCCCTGAGCAGCGTGAAAGGTCCACTCCACCTTCTCCATTCTAATTTTAGTTCTCCTCAAACATTTCTTTTCCCTTGCAGAAAAGGATCCTATGCTGCTGTGCACTTAAAAGCTTGTGTCTTTGTTATTTCTCCTATTTGGAAAGAAGTACTTTTCCATTTTACTCTTTTAAATTTCTTCCCTCCCATCAGTTTTCTCCACCAGGAGGTGATGGTTTGAAACTACTAACAAAACTGGAGATAATTAGTTATGCAGGGTAGTTAACTTCCTTAGGAGAGACATTAATAGAATCCATCCTCTTTCTTCTCTTTCATCTTATTTCTCCTTTGAAGAAATTCCTTGAAAGGGTAGTTTACATTTTCTCCAGATTCTCTCCTTCCACACTTTCTTGGTGTTTTTTTTTTTTTTTTTTTTTTTTTTTTAAGGCCATACCTGCAACATATGGAAGTTCCCAAGCTAGGGGTTGAGTCGGAGCTGTAGCTGCCAACCTACACTACAGCCACAGAAACACAGGATCTGAGTCACATCTATGACATACACACAGCTCACAGCAATGCCAGATACTTAACCCACTGAGCAAGGCCAGGGGGTCAAACTTACGTCCTTATGGATACTAGTCGGGTTCATTACCGCTGAGCCACAATGGGGACTCCCTCCTCCCCTTCTTTTTAAACTAATTATATTGGGCTTTTGCCTCATCAATTCCAACCAAATCACTCTTCTCAAGGTCAGCAGTGACCTCCACACTGTTAAATCCACTAGCCAGTTCTGAGTGCTCATCCTACTCAACTTAGCTACATTTGACAGTTGCTCACTCCCTCCTTCTTAATAAACTTCTTCATCTGAATTCAGAACACAACACTCACCAGAAGGTTTCCTCCTACCACGTTCAAACTCCTTTGTTACTGTTGCCTTTTATTATCTCTTTCAGAAAGCTCAGGTTCTGGCTCTATCTAAGCTCACCCAATATCATCTAGACAATGATGATGGCCACGTTTTTGTCTTCATACCGAATCTTTAGCTGCCTACTTGACACATTCATTCAATCAAATAGGCATCTCAAACTCAAAATGAACTCATGGTCTTTCTCCCTGTTTACCACATCTGTTCTTTCTAGGACCTTATTCGTGTCAGGTGATAATAAAAACCATTTTTACAATTGTTTAGGACAAAAGCCTTGCAGTTTTCCTTAATTCTTTTTCCTCATATACTGCATCCACTCTAACATGAAATCCTATTGGCTCTACATTAAAAAATATGTCCAATGTCCATCATTCTCTCTCCACCTCCATAGCTTCACTTTTGACCTGAGAGGTGACTTCCTCTCTCATCTTACTACAATGCCACAACAGCCTCCTCCCTGGTCTTCCTGCATCTACTCATATCCTCCTCCGTCAGTCCATTCTTAACACAAAAGCTGGAGTAATTCTCAAAAGAGAAGGTGCATCATGTCACTCTCCTGAAAGGCCTGACTTGACTCACCATTTCACTCTGAGTAAAAGCCCTTAAAATGTTCTATATTAGATCCTGCATCACCCATCTCCCTCTTCCTTCTTACCAAAGAATATTCTATATTTCAAAGAATGGCAGTCAAATTGGACTCATCTGCTTAAGCAAGAAACTTCAGAGCCTTCCTTGAACGTTTCTCCCTTATTATCACACATCTGAGCAACTGCCATGACCAGCTGATTATTCTTCCTTTGTATCTTTCAAATCCATTTGTATTTTCCATTGCTGATGGCACTGTTGCTCCCCGCCTCTAATGCACCTCATCTCAAATCCAGCTACTACATATTAATACTGAAGTCATCTTCCAAGTTAAAAGTAAAACCAGTTTGCATCATTTCCAAGTCTGCCCACCTCCAAAGGTCTCTCCCTTATGCTAAACCTTTTTTTTTTTTTTGATGATTTTTAGGTTGATACTTTGATTACATATACACTGCTTAACAAGTAAGAAGCTTTAATTATAATGCAGGGTATTTTTGAAATGGCTCTCTGTTATAACAAATTCATCGGGTCACCGACTCAAAGTGTTTTGCAGCATACAATTTCTGAGGTTGTTATGTATTAGTCTACATTCTATTAATACTTGAAATTTTTAACAAGATTAATTTTTTTGTGCAGGCAATGATTTACAAAATAAATAGTAGATTTTTCATTAATTTAGATTATACTTCTAAGTCTATAAAACCAAACACCTTGTCATGAGTACAGACCTATAGTAGGCTCTTCTTGTCTTGAAACTATTATCAATTTCCATAATAACGTTAAAGAATAAAACAACGTTAAACAATAAAGATCATATTAGAAGATGTTAATATTCATAGTTTACAAAATGCTTTACATAAATAAGCTCATTTATTACTACAACTACCCAGAGTAGATATTATTTCCCCTTTTCAAAGGAGCAAATTAAAGAGAGAATTTAAGTGTTTTGATGGAAAATATCCAGCAAATCAGTGGCAGAACTGACTCAGGAACTTGTACTCTTTGTATATATACCATGTGTTAATGCCTTTATATACAGGTTCTTAAATACAAATATTACCAACCATCCATGTGTAAGATAATGAAATCCTACTTTTTTAAGTAGATAAATGCCTACCTTAAAATTTTTACTTTGTGAAATTTTAAGTTTTACTTTTTAACATAAAATAAATTAGCATTGTCCTTCCACCTTATTCCTAAATATCAGTCTATTCTAAAATTTTTGATGTAATATGAAGGTGACATATTTACACTGGGAAACCACAGCAACATGCTATTCCAAACCATTTCAACTGCTGCTGAAATACGCTCATGATTACAATTTCTCCACACATTTTGCATGGGGCCACCAAAGTCCTGGCGTGAACATCATCTTTAATATCTAACCACTGAAAGGCCATTAATGTATTCAATGATATCCACACTCCGATAAAAATGGTAAGGCTCTATTTTGTCACACACGTAGGTGAACAAAAACACAACTTATGTGAAGATTCCTCTTAACTCTCCTAACTCATAAAGGCTTTGATCTTAAAAGTTAAAAGAAATATAAGCTGCATAAAGTACATAAAGCTTTACCTGTGTGGCCAGCTCCCTCGTTCTTGACCTCTGAGGTTGCCACAGAAGAGGCGGATGGACTCACAGGAGGGCTAGAAGTAAAGCTTGTACACCCTGCAGATGTGCTGATTTCAAAATATTCTTGGTTGTGATTCATTCGATGAAAATCCAGAGAAGACACAATAGATGTTCGTTGTTTAGGCTAAAATAAATGAGCATGAGGAGAATATTAATATGATCGTGTTTATCTTCAGCCCAATCTCCCCACCGATTTAATATAAATGACTTTTTTCAGCTAAACTGTCTGGTTTTTATACATAAAATATAGTTGTACATCACAGAGAGACATTAAATAACCCCTTGATTAATTCAATAACGAAAAAATTGTTTAATGAAAAAATATTATGGCATAGCTAATAAAATAATTTAGGCTTTTTGTTAGATTTCCTCAGAAGACTGCAAAAATATAGTGCACAGAATTTCTCTTAATGATTAATTCAGAAAGTTGAAATTTTAAGTCACCTTTCATTCAGCTAACATTTATTAAGCATCTGGCATTTGCCAGACCCTAAGGATATGGAATCTAATAATAAAAGGGCCTTTACAACATTGAAGCATAATTAAAGCAGTTCCATTTTTTAAAATTTTCTATACAGTCCAAGAAATTGGTAGAATTAGCTATTGTCCACAAGTACCATGTGCTGGAATTTTATCACTAGAATTAAATAAAGTTACATACAACATTTTTAGGATCTAAGAATCTACTTGGTATTTGTAGTGAACTTTGATTTTCTTTTTTAAGGATTTTAATTAATCCCCAAATAGCAAGAAAAGTCAATTTAGACATAAAAGGTAAAATCATGGAGTAACAGTAGATATAATCTGTACCCTTTGTCAGTAATGGATTGTTCCCTATAGCAGTTTTCTGACTCTGGCCACAGTTTTAATTATATTCACTTTTTTCCTGCCTAGCAGAGCTTTCAACATCATCTGTCAGAAAAATTGCAGTCTTATGGGCTCTCAGAATTGTGCTCAACTCCTAAGAATTAATCCAAGTTTTCTTACTTTTTATTCTTCTTATTCATATTAATGAAACATTAACAATCCCTTGTAATAACAAGAGATTAACTACAACCTCTTTACAATAGAGCTTATTCACTTTACTCTCCCCCAACACAATAAACTTTTGGTTTACTAACTTTTCACTTCTCTCCAGTACTTGTTAATTTAATCACTGAGCCTCACAATTATTTTCTTGCAAAAATTAAAGTTGCCCTGTCTCTTCCAGCTCATCATGTTTTTTTAAAGTAGATATCACTTAATTTATAATCTAAAATAGACAATGATATTGAAAATAGACAATGTTATTGAAAATGTCTATGTTTTACAGAATTTTTTCCATAAGGGGTACAAATTATCATATTTATACTTTCTCCACTGCAATATTTTTATGGAAGAGTTTGACAGGCATAACTATTGTTATATGAGAGTGTTAAGTCATTTATTATTATGACACATGAAATCAGTGGTGAAATACAAATTAGTACCCAAATAAGACTCAGTTGCTTTTGAAGTATGAAAGACTTGGGTTCAGTGTCAGGTGTGGTTTTTTATGACATGTCTGTCCTTGAGGCTACTGAATCTCAATTTCACATTCAATGTTCTTTCTGCTAGAAAATATAACAGCAATTAAAAGGCATGAAATATGACACTGGCTCCAATGGAAACATAAGTATGTCCATTATACTGGTTTTATTTCACTGCGTTGTGTTTTGCTCTTGTTTCATTTTGTAAAAAGGCAATGTATCAAATTTATGTAATGTTCCTTTTCATAGATTTTCTAAGAATCAATCTAACTGATGTGGATGCCTCTTTACTTCTAAGTGTTTCTTCAATGAATGCTTCTGGACCCTGAACAACCAATGTTTTAAATACATTAAAAGCACAATTTATTGTGCCATCACAAAAGTAACAAGCTATTTTTCCTGCATTAATTTGTTTTACAAAGATTTGCCAAGTGTATACTAAATTGTGGATACCTTGGTAAGAAGTGTGTAGGAATAAGATGAGTAAGCCATTGTCCCTCTTCTCTAGGTGACTGTAGACTTGAAGTGGGAGAAGGGATGATGCATAAGGAAAGAGACAAACAATCCTGACAAGGATTATGTGTCAGTACCGTACAGTGCTATGATAAGGGCTGTGATAAATGGACACAGAATATGAAAGGCGAGCCTCTACTTTAGGAAGGGGATTAAGAAAGGACTCCACAAGCAGGTGATTGATGGCTGAGGTGAATCGTGATGAAGCAGAGGTGGTAGGCAAACAAAAGAGGATGGGGAGAAGGAAAGTGCAAACCACCAATAGTTCAGTATGGCTGTAGCGCAGAGTATGCAAAGGAAGGCAGTGGTGTGTTCGAGCCTGAGGTAATGGATGTTGCGAGGGACAAATCATAAAGGGCTCTAATGTCATGTTAAAGTTGTCTTTAACTTGAATATTTTAAGGAACTACTGGGTGATTTGCAAACAAGGGGGTTTCATAGTTGGGTTTGCATTTCAATAGAAATGCTCACTTAAGCAGTTCAGAAAATGAATTGGTAAGCACAGGATTTGAAGAAGGAAGACTGACAGGATGTTGTAGAATTCCAGCCAAGACATAATGGGGTCCTGAGGTAAAGCAGTTGTGACAGTGTTAGAGACACCAGATGTTTTTAGGAAATGCTAATGAAGTTAATCCTTTAGATCTTGGCATCTGATTGGACATGAAAGTTGATTTTAAAGGAAAAGTCTAGAGAGACGCTCAGATTTTTTGCTTGTGTCAATGCTAAAAGATTAGGATTTTGTGGGAAATATACATGTATACACTTATATACCAGAAGTATGCAAGATGTATGCTTATATGCTGTTGGGACTCAGTAGAGAGGTAATAGTCTATATGGTTATGCAAATCTACATATTTCCCTTTCTTACTTTGAGCAGAGCACTGTGATTTCACCGTGACATAGCTTCAAATAACGTTTCTGGAAGGGAGACAGGCTAATGGAAATTCCAAAGGGAGGAAACTATTGATCAGTGATTATGTGACCTCATTCTTATTTGCTTCTTCAGAACCATCTATTGGTTATTATTAGCCAGTTTAAGGAACTTTGAGGCAATCAGGAGTCAAAAGTCTCTGAGCATCTGCAGTGATGAAATTATGAATAATTATATATTGGTCATGCTCTAAGAAAGGGATCAGCAAACTATGGCCTGTGGCCCAAATGTGCCCTGCCTCCTGTTTATGAAAATAAAGTTTTAATGGAATAGAACTATGCTCATTCACTCACTTATTGTCTATGACTGCTCTCAACACTACAATGACAGATTTAAGAGCTTGTGATAGAGGCCATATTATCCTCAACACCTAAAATATTCACTGTCTGGTCCTTTAAAGAAAACACTGGCCAACCCCCCCTGTTCTATGGGATCATTTTACACATTATCTTAATGTTCAACAAAACCATAAGCATAGGTTCCCTTTTATCCCCCAGCCTTATGTGCACTTATGCTGGGGCCCTGTAACCGATCAACTAGTAGAAATAAGTCTTTTCCATTCCTCTCTTACTCTCCAGATGGTGCAGTTGCAACCCACACTGGGCTTTAATGAGAAGCTGAAGTACACATCCTTTATGTTAAACTACCGAGATTCTGATTTTATCTGTTGTGGCACTAGCACTGCTTACCCTAACTAAAACAGAATGAAGCAGCTCAGAGAGGTTGAAAGATTTATTCAAAATTACATAAATAGTTAGCAGAAGGGCTTACTTGGAAGGAATGCTCATGTATTCAAACCTAGAGACAAGTGTACAGTGCCCTAAAACACAAAGGACAGAGGCAGGAGTAAAAACAGATACCTATGTGGAAAAATGAAATAATAGCAATAGAAGAAAAGAATAAAGAGGTGTTAGTGATATAAAAAAATGGAGATAAAAGAGAATGGGTATAGAATATTAGCTTACACTTTTTTTTTTGTCTTTGTCCTTTTAGGGCCACACCCACAGCATAGGGAGGTTCCTAGGCTAGGGGCTGAATTAGAGCTGTAGCTGTTGGCCTACCCCACAGCCACAGCAACACAGGGTCTGAGCCACATCTGTGACCTACACCACGGCTCACAGCAATGCCAGGTCCTTAACTCACTGAGTGAGGCCGGGGATCAAACCCTCAACCTCATGGATGCTAGCCAGGTTCTTTAACCACTGAGCCACAACGGGAACTCCACATTTTAACTTTATTCTATTTTATTAAAAAAATATTCTGATGGAATCCTGATAAGCCATTCAGTATAAGAAAGAAAAAGTGTTTTCACAAATTCAGTGAAATTACAAATGGAATTTGTCAAGTTACAATGCGTAAAATGAATTGCATTTGTGTTCACTTTGGTCTCTAAAATATCTCCCTCCCCTGTGGTCCAGCATTCATATCTCCCTGGTTTCCAAAGGACTTGATCCCACACATATTTAATTAACTAGAGTCAGTAAACCATAGATCATAGGCCAAATCCAGGCTTCTGACTATTTTTTTTTTTTTTGTCTTTTTGTATTTTCTAGGGCTGCACCCGTGACCTTCACCACAGCTCGTGGCAACACCTGGTCCCTAACCCACTGAGCGAGGCCAGGGATTGAACCTGTAACCTCATGGTTCCTAGTTGGATTCATTAACCACTGAGCCATGACAGGAACTCCTGACTATTTTTATAAAGCCTGTGAGCTAAGAATATTTTTTACATCTTTTAATAAAAAAATGAGTAGTATTATTAGTGATAGGTGAAAATTATATAAAATACAAATTGCAGTGTTTATAAATAAAGTTTTATTGGAACATAACCACGCTCTTTCACGTAATATGGTCTATGGCTGCTTTCATGCTACTGTAGTGGAGTTGAGCAGTTAAAACAGACCATATGACTCCCAAAGCCTAAATTATTTTATTGTCTGGTCCTATACAGAAAAAGTTGGCTATCCATGCTATGCAGTGATGAGAGAATATCTCTGAGGACCTGAAACTGGAAAGACACATGAATGACTGTGAAAGAGTCAAGGCCCACTACATGGAGTTGCTAGACCAGCACAACATGGAAATGTAGAGCTCCTTATTCTAAAAACAGGGAAAACTGTTTTTCCTTTATTTCATGACCTCTCTCAAGATCTGTCATTGTGGTTTTATTTGCCACTTAACATCCCATTTCCTTGGGCACAGGGACACTTACAGGATAAGGGCAGACCCACACAGGCATCTCAGTGCATCTCCGTGCACACCCTCAATGTTGACCATCCCCACACTCAGGGTCTCAATGCTGTGTCGGCAGTTGGTGGGCTGTCTGGGAGCACTAGGGTTGGGGGATCAGGTGGCCAAGAATCCCACCTAGTGAGGTGGAGAGATGGTGGGGACCACAGATGAGCCAGGTCTCCAAGCTCCAGCGTATGCTCCATTTTCCCACAGACTTCACGTACAAAATCCACATTCAGAGGTAAGACTTAAGGATTTTAGATAGCTACTCAAGAGTAATAAACCCTAAGCATGGAGCCTTTCTTAGCGTGGGGACCATTAAGACTGCACTGGTCCCAAATCGATGATACAAGCACCATCTTAGTTATTACTGAATGTGACTAATGTGGAATTGACTGGTTGCACATGCAGAATAGCAGGCATCCCTACCCTTATTTTAGATTCTCTTCATCAATCAGAACCAAGTTCCTAAGAATACCTTTATGTTACATAAAAATTCAAATGCTATATAACATTCTGATGCAATATCAAGAATTTCGTGGCATTACTATAATCCAAATATGATTCACATGTGAGTAAAATGAGAACATAAAATTCCTGACCAGGATGAGATTTAGGTAATGTGTACATTTACTTCCAAATTTCCTCTGGACTGGAATCCAAGTTTCAGATATCCACTCTACGTTTCCCCCTTTGTTATTTTCAAATTATTTAAACTAATGGGCATTTTAAAAATACACTTACTTGGATTTAAATGGATTTATTTGAATTTACTTAATTTAATTATAAAGGGGCCTCATCAACCTCCTAATTAAATGTCAGGTAGGACTAGAGGGATACAGTGGTGTCAAACGCAAAGAAAAGTGGTGCTACCAAAAGTCAATGGCAATATTAAATTATCCAAGCAAAACCAAGGTTCAAAAAGAGTTCCCAGAGAAGATGACCGAGTGTCAGAAATTCAGCAAGTGGCATCAGTAGAAATACATGGAGATGACAGGCTTCCCAGACACTGGCCCACTGATAAATTATATCAACATGAAGCAACGTCTGGGCAAATCCATGGCAATAAAATTAGATGCCTTCCTATATTTTTAAAGGAAGTTCCCTGACAGCCTAGGAATTAAGGCTCCAGTGTTGCCACTGCTGTGGCATACATTCCGTCCCTGGCTCAGGAACATTTGTCTGCTGCAGGAACGGCCAATAATGATGATGATGGCGGTGATAATAATAACAGGGAGGATGAGGTAGAGTAGCAAAAATGAAAAGCTAAACAAGTTGTCTTTTCTTTCAGAACTTGAATCGACTTGAAATATTTTGTGAATATGGTAAATGGTAAAAAATTTACCTCTAATTATTTTTTCTGCCAGTGAATAGCCTACTGCCCCAAACCACCATTTATTTCTTTACTGATTTGAAATGTCCTTTATCACAGACTAAATTTCCAAGCATAGACTGAGTTTACATTTTCAGACTCTACTGTGTTCCCATTGATCTATTTATTTATTCCTGTGCTAAGACCACAATCTCTCAATTACTATTGTGGTCTCTCCTCCTATTTCTGGAGTTCCTAGTAAATGGATATCAGATATCTTAGATCCCTCTTGTTTTATGTTCTGGGATATTCTATAATTTGGTGTTCTAAAGATCTTTCATTAATTTGTTCAAAAAATACTACTGACCATCTGCCATACCTCAGGCAGTGTTCGAAGCTCTGGGGAATACAGAAGTGAACAAATAAGATAAGGCATGAAATTTCTGGCGTATTATTATGACTTAAGGTATGATGATCCTATTTTTAATTTTCAACAACTTTTCTTGTTTTCCAAGTTAAAAAAAATAATTTGTTTTCCATTGAAAACCAGTCTGTTCTTAATTTTATGAGTTCCAGTAACTTCCCAAATATTTCTGAGGAAACTGACTACAATCATTATTTTTGTTTTCTCAAAGGTCACTTACTTTATTCATTGATCTTGGTTCCTTTCTTTTTGGTTGTTAATTTTCTTCAAATATCTGGCTTTCTTGGTAAAACATGTTTGATTACCTAGGAGACTGTCTCATTGCTCTCTCCTGCTCCAATTCCCACAGCAGGGGCTTCAGCTGACTCTTCACCTTACGGAGACAGTTATCACCACGTGGTAGGGAAACAACAAAGCCAAGTGCTCCATGTATCAGCTGCTGAGGTCCTTTACTTGCCCAGACTAATCCCTGTCTAAATCCAACACCTTTTGTTTCTGTCTTTCAGAAGTTCCCAAATGCCTCAAAGAGCATCACTCCCTGCTTTTCATCGCTGCCATGGATTTATTCTTACTTTTATATTTATTTTACCATTTTAGCTGCATGTAAGGAGGGAGAAGATGTAAACAGTTGAGATCAGTTCAACATACTGAGAATTCTCATGTTTCTCTGCCATGATCACTTTTAAAATAGTATAAAGAAGGGATTTGAGGGAGTGCAGACAACAGTCAATAAAGGGTAGGTATTATCAAACTTTTTATTATAGAGGTTCTGCAGATTGGAAACAGTTTTAAAAACTTTAAAATGGGATATAGTTTTTATCATAGCTATAATAGCTAATGTGATTAAGACTTTTTCTAAAGATATGAACTTATCTTCAGGTAAGCAAAATACCATTCCTCTGCTATACAGATTATGGCTGTACAGGAAAAAAAAAAAAAAAGTGTGACGACTACAAGGGAGCTAAAGTGGATATGAGTAAATATTGAGTACTTAGGAGAAGGAGCCCTTCTTCCAGGAACGTGAGATTTGCTATCTCATTTAAACACATAACATTATTATTAAAAGTAGCTTTTACTCTATTTTACAATGAATTTGGGATTTAGAAATGGTCTCACAGTTAAAAAGTGGGAGAGCTAAAAGTAAAACATAGGTCTTGGAATTTCAAATTGATTGTATTTTCCCCAGGACACCATATTATAGATAAAGTAAAAAGAAGTAAGCGTAAAGTTACAGGTAGAGCAAAGAGCCTAATAATTCTTGAGTTTCCCATCTTTACATCAATGACGAATTTTCCTACTCTTAAGACTCATGACAGCACTGATTTTTAAAAAGTCATTGTTTTAAATGGTGTTGAAGAAAATACAAGTGGGTGGAAAACGATCTAATTCTGCTATGTATTAAATGCTTACAGGCCTTAGATAATTTATTAAATGTCAGAATTTTAAAAAATATTTCTATTTTCTGCTTTTATCTCTCAAATTAGTTTCGTTTTTTTGTATGGAGGTACTTGGCTATGGATAACATACATACTCATCTTCTAATAAAAGTAAAATTATAAATCTGTTAGTATATTCCTGGTATTTAACATATATAAGCAGGAGCATAAAGTTTTAAAAATATAAAGTCTGGGAGTTCCCATCATGGCACAGCAGAAACGAATCCGACTAGTAACCATGAGGTTGTAGGTTCAATCCCCGGCCTTGCTCAGTGGGTTAAGGATCCCGTGTTGCCATGAGCTGTGGCGTAGGTTGCAGACTCGGCTCGGATCTTGTGTTGCTGTGGCTGTGGTTGTAGGCCAGCAGCTACAGATCCGATTGGACCCTTAGCCTGGGAACCTCCATATGCCACGGGTGTGGCCCTAAAAAGACAAAAAGACAAAGTCTGAAATATATATTTCTCCATTTGACTTAGTTTTCTCAATAAAGTTATTCAAACTTTAATCAGAAAGACTACATGTAGCCATGAAAGGGTAATACAAGGTATGGTTTTTAGTCTAGTTTTATTTGATAAAAGGGTTAGGTAGCTCTGGACTCCGTGTAGATACTGAAGAACTGGAGAGGATTTTGGCCCTCAAATCATGAGGTTTGTTCTCACAGAAGCTTCTCCTAGCTTTAAAATAATCAGGACTATCTTGCAAAAAATATTTTTTAAAATAGGCATTTCAAATATCTATGTATTAATATCTTAAGGTTCTCAAATCAAATTCAGATGTGTCCAAAATTAAAAATAAAACCAGCTTTACTTCCCAAATTTGGTTTCTTTTAAAAAATAATTTTATTTTTATTTTTTTAATTAAAGTATAGTTGATTTATGTTTCTTCATTTTCTGTCATACAGCAAAATGACCCAAAATGATTTGTTTCAATCTAAGAACAGCAGGATGTTTAATTATGTAATAGGTTATAGAATATATGTTGTGAGCAGCCAAAATGGAAAGCTCATATCACTATGTGAGTTAAAGAAATTTTTTGCACAAATAAAGGTGCATGTTGGTTTTTTTACCATTTAGTTTTTTAATTAGTTAGAGATAATTATAGATTCAGTTATAAGAAAGACATTTCATTCACTCTTTTCCTGGTTTTCCCCAAAGATAATTACCATTTTATAAAACTATAGTACAACATCACAACCAGGATACGTACGTTAATACAGCCATGAAAAGAACAATTTATAAAGATCTCTCCTGTTGCTTTTCTTACAGCCACACCTACCTTCTGCTCCCACCTCCTCAAATCCCAGCAACCACTAATCTGTTCTCTATCTTTAAGATTTTGTCATGTCTATAATGATGAACAAATAGAATCATACATTCTGTAAACTTTTGAGATTGGCTTTTCTCAACATAATTTTCTAGATACTCATTCAAACTGCTGTGTGCTTGGTTTTTTTTTACGCTGAGTAGCATTCAGTGTTTGGATGTACCACAGTTTAATTAACCATTCACTCACTGAGGATATCTGGGTTGTTTCCAGCTTTCAAATATTATGAGTAACGCTGCTATAAACATTTGTGCACAGGTTTCTGGGTGAACATAAGTTTTCACTTAGCTGGGATCAGTTCTTAGGAGTACAAATGCTGGGTGATATGGCAGTAATATGTTTAATGTTTTAAGAAACTACCTAACTGCTTTCCAGACTTGTTGTACTATTTTAAATTTCCACCAGCAATGTATGAGCTTCTTCACTGGTATCCTTGCCAGCATTTGGTGTTGTCACTACTTTTTATTTTAGCCATTCTGATCACTGTGTAGTGACATCCCATTGTGGTTTTAATTCACATTTTCCTAATTGTTAATAATTTTGAACATATTTTATGTGCTTATTCGCCATCTGCATATCCTGCAGTAAAATGTCTCTCCATGTCTATTGCCCAGTTTTTAATTAGATTGTTTGCTTTTATACTGTTTAGTTCCTTTTTCTCATCCAATTTTATTTAATTAATTTTATTAATTTAATTGAACTATAGTTGACTTAAAATGTTGTGGTAGTTTCAGTGTACAACAAAGAGAGTCAGTTACACAAATAAAGATTACAAATATATATATACATATACCAAATATATATTTTATAAATATATATACATATTCTTTTTTCAGATTCTTTTCATTATAGATTATTATAAGGTATTAAATATAGTTCCCTATACTATACAGTAGGTCCTTGTTTCTCTATTTTATATATAGTAGTTTGTAAATGTTAATCCCAAACTCTCTAACTTATCCTTTCCCCTCCCTTAACCCTTTAGCAACCATAAGCTTGTTTTTTTGTTTTGAGTCTATTTCTATTTTGTTACTAAAAGTTCACTTACATCATTTTTTTTTAGATTCCACATATAAGTGATATAATATGGTATTTGTCTTTGTCTGACTTACTTCACTTAATACAATAATCTTTAAGTCTATCTATGTTTCTACAAACAGCGTTATTCCATTCTTTTTTTATAGCTGAGTAATATAACATTATATAAACCACTTCATTATCCATTCATCTGTCAATGGACCTTGGCTATAGTGAATAGTGCTGCTATGAACATTGGGGTGCATGTATCTTTTCCAATTAGAGTTACCCAGGAATGGGAATGCTGGATCATATGGTAACTCCATTTTTAGTTTTTTAAGGAACCTCTATACTGTTCTTCACAGTGGCTGTACCAATTTGCATTCCTACCAACAGGGTAGGAGAGTTCCTTGTTCATATCTTCTCCAGCATTTATCCTTTGTAGACTTGCCAATGGTGGCCATTCTGACTGGTGTGAGGTGACACTTCATTATAGTTTTGATTTGCATTCCCTAATAATTAGTGATATTGAACATCTTTTCATGTGTTTGCTGGCTATCTGTATGTCTTCTTGGAGAAATGTCCATTTAGGTCTTTGCCCATTTTTTGAGGGTTTTTTTTTTAATATTAAGAGTTATGAGATGTTTGTATATTTTAGAAATAAATCCCTTGTTGGTTGCATCATTTGCAAATATTTTGTCCCATTCTTTAGATTGTATTTTCATTTTGTTTATGGTTTCCTTTGCTGAGAAAAAGATTTTAGGTTTAATTAGGCCCCATTTGTTTATTTTTATTTTCATTTCCATTATCTTAGGAGATGAATCAAAAAAATATTGCTGTTATTTATGTCAAATGGTGATCTTCCTATATTTTCCTCTTAAAAGTTTATTGTATCTGGTCTTACATTTAGATCTTTATTCTTTTTTGAGTTTATTTTGCATACGGTATTAGATAATGTTCTAATTTCATTCTTTTACATAAAGATGTCTAGTTTTTCTAATACCACTATTGAAGAGACCATCTTTTCTTCAGTGTATATTCCTGCCTCCTTTATCATAGATTAATTGACCATATGTATGTGGGTTTATATCTGGGCTTTCTATCTGTTCAGTTGCTCTACATGTCTGTTTTTCTGCCAGTAACATACTGTTTTAATTACTGTAGTATATAGTCTGAAATCAGAGTGTGATTTCTCCACCTCTGTTCTTTCTCAAGACTGGTTTGGCTATGCAGGGTCTTTTGTGTTTCTACATATTTTTTTGGGGGGGGCAGCACCTGTGGCATGTGGAAGTTCTCAGGCGAGGGGTCAAATCATAGCAGCGGCTGCTGACCAATGCCACAGCCGTAGCAATGCGGGATCCAAGCCACAGCTCATGGCAATGCTGGATCCTTAACCCACTGAGCAAGGCCAGAGATCAAACTCGCATCCTCAAGGGTTTGTAACCCTCTGAGCCACAATAGGAACTCTTCCAAGCAAATTTTTAAATTTTTTTGCTTTAGTTCTATGAAAAAATGCTAATGGTAATTTGATAAGAATTACACCAAATCTGCAGATTACTTTGGGTAGTATGGTCATTTTAACAATATTGATTCTTCCCAACTCAAGAACACAGTATATCTCTTCATCTATGTCATCTTCAACTCTTTCAACAGTGTCTTATAATTTTCCAAGAACAGGTTTTTTTTTTTAACCTCCTTAATTAGATATTTTATTATTTTTGATGTAATGGTATATGGGATTGTTTCCTTAATTTCTTCCCTATCTTTTGTTGTTAGTGTATAGAAATGCAACTGATTTCTGTATCTTAAGTTTGTATCCTGCAACTTTACCTAATTCATTGATGAGGTCAGTAGTTTTCTGGCTTAATCTCTTCTATGTATAGCATCATTTCATCTGCAAACTGACAGTTTAACTTCTTTTCCAATTTGGATTCCTTTTATTTCTTTTTCTTCCATAATTACTGTGGCTAGGACTTCCAAAAATATGTTGAATATAATTGCTGAGAGTGGTCATCCTTTTCTTTTTCCTGATCTTAGAGGAAATGATTTCACTTCTTCACCATTGAGTATGACATTAGCTGTGGGTGTGTCGTGGCCTTTATTATGTTGAGGTAGTCTCCCTTGATGCCTGCTTTCTGGAGAGATTTTATCATAAACAGATGTTGAATTTTATCCAAAGTTTTTCTGCATAAATTGAGATGATCATATGGTTTTTAATCTTTAATTTGTTAATGTGGTGTATCACACTGATTGATTTGTGAATACTGAAAAATCCTTGCACCCCTGGAATAAATCCCACTTGATCATGGTGTATGATCCTTTTAATTTATTACTGGAGTCGGTTTGCTAATATTTTGTTGAAGATGTGGCATTATGTTCATCAGTGATACTGGCCTCTAATTTTCTTTTTTTGTGATGTCTTTGTCCAATTTCAATATCAGGGTGATGGTGGCCTCATAGAGTAAGTTCATAAGTGTTCCTTCAAATGCAATTTTTTTTAAATAGTTTCAAGTATAAGCGCTAACTCTTCTCTAACTGTTTAGTAGAATTCACCTGTGGAGCCATCTGGTCCGAGATGTTTGCTTGTTGGGAGTCTCTAAATTACTGATTTAATTTCAGTATTGATAATTGGTCTGTTCATATTTTCTCTTTCTTCCTGGTTCAGTCGTGGGAGAGCATACCTTCCTAAGAATTTTGCCTTTCTTATAGGTTGTCCTTTTTATTGGCTTATAGTTGTTTGTAGTAGTTTCTTATGACACTTTGTATTTTGTGGTATCAGTTATAATTTCTCTTTCATTTCTGATTTAATTGATTTAGGCTCTTTTTTCCTTGATGAGCCTGGCTAAAGGTTAATCAATTTTGTTTATCTTTTTTTTTTTTTAAGAAAGAACAGACTTCAATTTCATTGATCTTTTCTATTCTTTTTTAGCCTCTATTTCACTTATTTCTGCTCTGATTTTTATGATCAGTTATTTCCTTCTACTTTGGGTTTTGTTTGTTCTTCTTTCCCTAGTAGCTTTAGGTATAAGGTTATATTGTTTATTTGAGCTTTTCTTGTTTCCTGGGATAAGCTTGTCTCACTATAAACTTACCTCTTAGAAGGTGGAAGATGGCTTTTGCTGCCATCTCATGGGTTTTGGATCATTGTGTATTAATTTTCATTTGTCTTTAGATATTTTTTTTTTCTCTTTGATTTCTTCAGTGATTCATTGGTTGTTTAGTAGCATATTGTTCAGCCACCATGTGTTTGAGTTTTTTACAGTTTTCTATTTCTTAAATAGAAACTCAACAATATAACACACTATGATAGAATTTTTTTAAATTAACATGTGTACAGAAAAAGTTTAATTCTTAATGGTGATTATAACTGAAGGATAATTTTTTCTTTATATATTTCTTAGTATAAGTATTCTTTCTATTATATCATGTCACATATTTTTAGTTAAAAGCTTTTCATCAGACAACGCTAATTTTCATGGAATATTTCTCTAGTTAAGATTAGATTTCCAAAATTTTTTTTTCTTCTCTGGCTTGATGACTATTACTTGATTTTGGTGCAAATGTCTTGTAAAAGAATTTTAAAATGTGGATAGAAGAGTAAGTAAGGAAATCAGAATTTATCTAATTAAATGATCTATCACATAGCGCATATAAGGGTTTTAAAGCTACGTGGTAAATGAACAGGCTTAGCAAAAATGATAAAGTCCTTGGAGAACCAATCTGGGTTTTAAGCTTTCTATTTGATTTGAATATTTTTTCCTGTATAGATAGCAGAATCAGATTTATTTATTTATTTATTTTTGGTCTTCTTGTCTTTTCTAGGGCCGCACCATGGCATATGGAAGTTCCCAGGCTAGGGGTCTCATTGGAGCTATAGCCGCCAGCCTACACCACAGCCACAGCAACTCCAGATCCAAACTGCATATGTGACCTATACCTCAGCTCACGGCAATGCCATATCCTTAACCCACTAAGCAAGGCCAGGGATCAAACCTGCAACCTCATGGATGCTAGTCAGATTTGCTAACCACTGAGCCATGACGGGAACTCCCAAAATCATATTTAAACAACGTGCACACACACATACACATGTACGCACACATAAACACAGAGAATAAAGAAAAAATTAAATCACCTATTTTATACATATACACACATATATGCACCCACATTTATTACAAATTTGCAAGTAATCAATACATGCAGACTCTATTTTATAGTTAACAAACTCATATTTTAAAATTACTATATAGTTAGTTCCTTCTATGTTTAGTTTTTAAAAATAATTTAATCTTTTAATATTCTATCTTACATTCAAAGGGAAAATTTTTCATCCAATTTTTGCTATTAAAATAGTGCTGCAATGAACATATTTTACAGATTTTCTCCCCTCTACTAAGCATTTCATTGCTATGGATGAGAAATTACTAGACTAGGGAGTTCCCGTCACGGCTCAGTGGAAATGAATCTGACTAGCATCCATGAGGACACAGGTTTGATCCCTGGCCTTGGGCAGTGGGTTATAGATCTGGCCTTGCCATGAGCTGTGGTGTAGATTACAGATGTGACTCAGATCTGGAGTTGCTGTGGCTGTGGTTAACCCCTAGCCTGGGAACTTCTATATGCTGTGGGTGCAGACCTAACATTTTAAAAATTTTAAATATGACTAGACTAAAAGTATTATAAATTTTTTTATGGCTCTTGATTCACATTACCAAGAAGATCTATAGAAACATTTCCACCATTAGTCTACAAGAATGCTTATACCACATGCCTTTACCTTACACTATATATAAGGAGTTTTCATTCAAAAAAGTTATAACCGTTTCATAATATAAAATGCTATAATTTAATTTTGAATTTCTTTGATATGCAGAACTGTTAGATATTTCCCCTTCTGTTTATTAGACATTCATATTTTTCTTTCTTGAGTCATCTATTCATATTCTCTGTTTTTTTTTCCCCACAGGCGTATTAGATTTCTTTATGGTCTTGTAAGTGTGTTCTGCCTGTTAGAGTATTAACAGCTTGTTTATATTTATTATAAATATTTCTAGTTCATTTGTTCCTTGCTTTCCATTTTACTTGGGTTTTTTGGTGCAATGTAGCTTTTAATTTTTATGTAGTCAAGGCTATTTACATTTTTCTTCAGGATTATTTTCAAAGCTTTTTATGTTAAGTAAATGGTAGCGTCTCTAAGATTAAGTTTGAAATATTGACAGCCAGTATCTCTACCATTTCAAATATTTTGTTAATTCATAGAGAAATGACTGCTGAACTAATCATCTGTAACTGTTCTGACAGAAGGGAGAAAGAGGAAGTGTAAGGATGACAAGATAAGAAAACATCTCTTTTAGAGCTGCTATTAATCACCATCACCATTTGTTAGAATGCATTTCCCAATGTTTGTTTATATAATTTACTTAAAATAATCTTTTCTTGCACATGTTTTCACTAACCTAATGATCCTTTTAATTTGTTATTACATGTATAACTGCAATTATTATGTAGCTATCCATTTGTGTTGATAACTTTGTTGTATTTTTTTAATGGTATCCAGTGGAAGATGTAAGACAATATTAAAGTGTCTTTCTGATATTCAAGAAATGTTTGATAGAAAAATAATCTTAATTCAAATAGCAATTCAGTTTGGTATCTGTCTCATACAACTTTCCTAAAAGTCAGGTTATATTAATCAGTTAACCCTATATCCACTCAGCAAATAGTTATTGTCAAATTCTTTGTTAAACACCAAATATTTTACAGACTAGTGAGGGGTCATTTTCAACCTATGCTTTTATAAATAGTAATGTAATTGATGTGTTTTCCATAGAGTTTTCCAATCTTTTAAAATGCATAAATAGACTCATGATACTCATATAAAAATAGATGGAAGTATACACATAATGCTTAAGGAACATCTCTCTACTTGACATATAGAAGGTGTCTCAATTTTATGTAGCCAAAGCAGGTCTTTGACACCTGCTTTCCAGTCCCAGCAATACAAAAACAAAACAAACACACAAAAATTCCTGGATTTTATCTAGATCTTACCATTTTGGTAAATAACACCATTATTTTCATAGTGGCTGCACCCACAAATGCAGGAATGCTTGATTCACACCCCATATCCCCTGAATTCAACTGAACAGCAGATACTTAGGTTCTATTTCAAAAATATGTCTCAAAACCATTCACTATTCTATACCTCCAGTGCAACAAACACCCTGATCCAAGAACTGTACTCCTTCTCTTGGACAACCACAAAACCTCTGAATTATTTCCCTTTTTGGTTGCTCTCCATTTCATTTAAAGATGTAAATGAAATCATGTCACAGCCTTGCTTAAGGCTCTTCAATGCCCTCTAATTGCATTTGGAGTAAAATCTACAATTTCCACGAAGACCTTCTTGCTCCCCGTCTTTGCAGCTTCATCTCAGAGCACTTTCCCCTAATACACAGCTTTTATCTGTTCCTCTATTACAAGCACGTCTCATCATCAGGGCCTTTGTACTGACATGTCCTTTCCCTGGAACATTCTCCCTCTGACTATTTGCATGGCTGACTCTTTCTCTTCATTCATGTTCCAACTTAAATATCACCTTCAGAGAGGCCTTCTCTGTTTTAAAGTACTAGCCACTCCTCCAACTTGTTTTACTGTTTAGTTAATTCATAGTATTTATCACGATCTGAAATTATATTCTTTATTTATTGTTTACTTGGTCATTGTATATTGACCTTCTCTGCATATAAGCTCCTTGAGGGCAGGGACCTCTTTTTGTCTTACTCACTATTACATTGCGTGTACCTCGCATGAAGCCTGGTATAGAGAACACACTCAACAAATGTGAGTGAAATGGATGAATGGATACCTAATTGAAGATAGAGCTAGAAAGGATTATATTAGGTGATGTTTGGATTCTATCCTGAAGGAGGAATAGATGTTAACTAGGAATAGAAAGAAGGATATGCATTCTAGACATATTAGAAACTGTGAGAGAACAGGTTTCCTTTGGGAGTTTAGTATGACTGCATGTTATGGATGGTGGTCAAAAAGCAGAGTCCAGCGCCAGAAGATAGAGGAATTAATGCCTTACAGAGGAGTTTGGGTGTTATCATGAAGTAGGTAATAAGGAGCTTGAGAGTATTTTATAAAGGAGAATAAGATGATTGGGTTGACAGTGTAAAAAGATCACTTCCACCCAGAGGGAGAATCTGGCACTGATGGACAAAGCCCACAGGAGGTGAGGAGGGCATCCCCATGGAGGAGAGACTTGGCTTGTGTGTCACACATCTCAGTGTTTGAAGGGCATCCGCATGTGGAGGGCAGCTGGGGTGGAGAGTCAAAGCACTGTCAGGGTAAGGAGGGGCTTCACCGAGGGTCAGCCCAGTGGAGAGTCAGAGCACATAGAAGGAGAAGTGGAAGGAGGACTGCACGGTGTGTGACATACCCGGAGCAGGGTGAAGATGACATCTACGTGGGGGGGGGGGGGCTGGCATGGGGAGGCAGAACCTAAATGGGGTGAGGCTGGCGTCCACAAATGGGGATGGTCCTGAATGGGCATCAGGGCC
This sequence comes from Sus scrofa, assembly GCF_054392235.1. Taxonomy (NCBI): domain Eukaryota; kingdom Metazoa; phylum Chordata; class Mammalia; order Artiodactyla; family Suidae; genus Sus; species Sus scrofa. The sequence goes on along the minus strand of NC_139387.1, from coordinate 91,790,614 downwards.
AGATCAAATAGCTAAACACATTAAAGACAGTGGAAGCCAGGTTTCCGACTACCAGAAAATTAATTACAAGTGTGAAAATAAATTCCGTGATGTTTATACTGAAATCACATGGCTTAAAATATTTATAAATATGGATATATAAATATAGTTGTGCATGCATTAATGTACTTATACACACATACCCATACCCACATATGTAATTACATATACATAGTATGCAAATATAAAATTATGCCCTAGCTCTGCCCACTGAGAAGACTTTGAACACCCCAATAGCAAGAAATATAGATCTAGCACCTAAATTTTGGCATCTAAATACCATTTTACTCTAAAAAAGAATAGAGCTTCTTGGGGAAATGGCTGATTCCATATCTGGGACTGGGAAAGTGTATATGAGTTAAACTAGAATGTCTTGTTATTCCCCAAAGCAAGTGAGTCTCCAAGAATGATGGGAGTATGTCAAAAGCACACAGAAGGGCTACTTCTGGCAAAATCATTTTAGCATCAAACAAATAATGATAGTAATTTTATAAAATTCATTGACCGAAACAGGAAAGCATGGGTCTAAACAAACGCATATAAATAAATTTTAAAATTGAATGTTCTATAAGAAATGGGATATTAATATAGTTTCAAAGTACTCCCTCACAAATGCTTATAAGTTACATAAATAAAGAGTAACTTCATAGTGAAGAAGCCTGGGGAAACATGACCTTAATCAAATAATCAAGGTGAACACTATCAGAAATAAGGCAAGTAAAAAGCAAGTACCACCTCATAGGATACAATAAACAACAAAATAATGCGGAGTCAATTCTGGATCTTCCTAACAAAGGTGAATACCCTGAATCTAATTATGAGGAAGGATCAGACAAACCCAAACCAAAGGAGATGCTATTAAATAACTAAGCTGTTATCTTCAAAGTCCAGACAAGACTCAAAAATTGTTCCAGGATCGAAAGAGATTAAAGGCAAATGACAAATAGATACAATATATGATTCTAGACTGCATATTTTCACCACAAAGATTTTATTAGAATAATTGGTGGAATCTGAATTGGGTCTTCAGATTAAATGGTAGTAGTATATCAAGGTTAATGATGTGATCTTGGTGGATTTTTTTTCTGGTTATGGATAAATACCCTTTTTTGCAAGAAATATCACACTAAAGTATTTGTGGCTGATGGGGAATCAGGTCTCATCTTACAAATAGTTCTAGGAAAAAAAAGACCTTTACATTGTACTTTTAACTTTGCTGTAACTTTGTGTCAAAATATAAAACAACACAAAAAATCCATGAAGATCACTCTTTGGTAAATGTAGACAACAAATCAGAAGCAGCTGAGAATGGCAGCAAATGAGCCATTATGGGAGTTATTTCAAAAATCAGGTCAAGATAAGGTGAATTAAGACCACTGCAGCGGGAGGAAAGAAAAGAGAAACGCTTTGGGTGATATTCAGGAAATGGAATTGACATGGTTTGGTGGCTAACTAGATTTAGGAAGAGAAGGAAAGGGAGATGTCTCGGGAAACCCAAATTTCTGGTTTGGGAAACTGAGGAGATGATGTGGCCACTAATTGATGTAAGGAAGAAAGAGCAGGTTTTGGACTGAGATGATGTCTGGCAAGTAAGTGAAGTGAGTCTTATTATCCAAACACTCTAGGCTACTGGACCAAATGAAGTATCTTGCTGTTTTTTCATTAAGCTGAATTTTTATTCTCTGGACTCATATTTCTGGAAGAAGAAGAATTCCACTGGAGTAGCACTCGTGGCCCATTCTCCTACCCTTCACTCATCTCTCCCCTAAGGAGACTTACTCAGCTGTAAAATGACTTTGAGGAAAGAACTAAGAATGCTCATCTCTGCCCCTTCTGGGTTTTTCCTCCTCAGAGCCAACATGTCAGCATAACGTATACATTCTCTGCTCTTCTGTGACAAGATCACCTTGATAACCCTGTAGATTATCCAGCTATGCCAGTGATGGTTTGGGATATGTGTCAGTTCAGGGGCAAGCACACTTGGCCACATCTCTAGAATCATATTGTCCAATCAGTCTATCAACAATAAAAAATTTACATTTGATTTTTATTTATTTAACTCCTCCATCCCACCTCTCTTGATTCTGAGACTGGGAGAAAAAGAAAGCAATATAGTTAATTTGTCTCCTAAACCCAAACAATTATGGAAACATTTTTATTCTTCATAATGCTTACTATAACATTTTAAGCAAACTTATTAAATTGAAATGAATCAGTGTAAAACAGAATGATGCTAAAATAATACTGTATTATAGTAAAAAAAATATAGATCTTTCTTCTCTTCTTTTTTTTTTTCCTTTTTATGGTCATGCCAGCAGCATATTAAAGTTCCTGGGCCAGGGGTTTAATTGGAGCTGCAGCTGCAGACTACACCACAGTCATGGCAACACTGGATCTGAGCTGCATCTGTGACCTATGCCACAGCTTGCAGCAGTGCAGATCCTTAACCCACTGGGCAAGGCCAGAGATAGAACCCCCATCCTCATAGAGATAATATCAGTCTTTATCCGACTGAACCCCAATGGGAACTCCTATAGATTCTTCCAAGAACTTGGCTTTGAGTTTTAAGCATTTAACTCACTGATTTAAAACTTGTTTTTCAACATGGTATAATATAAAGCATATTCATTTTACTTTTCCTCACATATAAAATAGGAATCATAATGGCCCTGTTATCTCTCATCACTGCTCACAGGATTAAGGAGACAATGCATAGATACCACTCTAACATACTAAATGAGTCTCCTATATTTATTTATTCCTGAGTTACCATGCTCCCTTTCTTAACAGTGTGAATCTGTACAGAATGAGTGAAAAAATAAGACCAGAATAGAATTGCTAGGGTTAACTACAAAGAAGTATATCAAATGAGCTGTATTGAGCTTGCCAAATTGTGTTTTGTAGATCATTGGTTGTTAAAAATATTAATGAATTTCTAGGGGGTGGCAGGGGGGGAAGGCTATGAAAATTTCTTTTGTAAAGTGTTTAACCCTGTATTTCCCCTATATATTTGATCATGGAAACCTTTTTCTTTGCCCCAAGAACAATATTCAGAATGAATATTAGGACATAAAGATTAGGACATTCTGATTGAGGGGAAAAGAGGAGCTGATTGGGACTTCTTGGTTCATCAGAATATCCTATGGTGGATCTGGCATGGCCTTAAGTCAAAAACACTGTAAATGCCTTGCTTATCTATGGTGCTCCCGGACTATATATCTACCACTTCATTTAGCTAATTCCTACTCTATTATAAAGCTCAACTTGAGCATCCCCTTCCTAAAATAGCCATCATCCTTTACCCAACCATACTCAGTTGATTAACTCAAGCAATACTTATTGAGCACCAATTAGGTACAAAGAGCTATTCTAGGTGCTTCAATTGAGCATTCAATAATAATAATCATAATTATATGGTACAATTCTCATTCTCATAGAATGTTCACTCAAGGGAGGAAGAAAGACACTGAACAAATGAATACATAAATGCTAATTCATGAGTGAAAATGTTATAAGGAAAAAAATAGCATAAAGGAGATAGAAAGTAAAATGATGGCTACTTTGTATTCAGTTGTCAGAGAAGGCTTCTCTCATCAAGTGGCATCTGAATAAAGACCTGAAGGAAGAAAGATAATGAGCTATGTAATTCTCCGAGGGAAGGATGGTCCAGGCAAGTCAAGGATGAGAACAAAAAACCTAAAGCAGAAGTAGTTTGGCTTATTTGAGGTGATCCAGGGAAGGTGGCCTGGCTGGAGTAAAATGAACTAGGTAGAAAATGATAAAAGAGAGATTAAGAAGTTAAAGAGAGAGTCAAACTATACCTTTAGTCTGAGGGAGATGGGAAGACACTAGAAGATTGAACAGATGAATAACAGGATCTAATTTATATAAGTCTATCTGGCCATTTGCAAGAGGACAATAGGGCACAGCAATCAAGGCCACAAACAAAACAAGAGGCTTTTTCAAAAGTCCAGGCAAGAGATGTTAATGGTTTATTTGAGAGTGACAGAGGAGATGGTAAGAGTGTCCTGATGCACACATATTTTGAAAGCAAGGATAGAGGAACAATTTTTTAATTTTTTTCATCTCAGGACCCTTTTACACCTTAGAAATTATTGAAAACAACGGAGTTTTCTGATCATGAGAGTCAAATATGTAAATACCTAATATATTAAATATTAAAATTGAGATACTTTTAAGATATAAAAACAGGCAAGTGCCATCAGAGCATACTTCATTAGCCATGAGAGCTATGAGGTCATTGCATATCATAGTGCAATGATGGAAAACTTTACTACAGAGCATCCATGTAAAAATAAGAGTTATAAAAGGCAAAATGTCTTTGTACTATTATGAAAACAGTTTTGACCTCATAGATCTTCTAAAAGGGTCTGGAAGACTTCCAAGGGGTCCCAATGCACACTTTGAGAACTGATGGCCTCTTCGGTTTTCTGATGGATTGAAATCTGGATGATTGAATGTGAGGGTGTGAGAGAAAGAATCAAGAACGGGGTCAAGTCTCTTAGCCTGAGCTGCTAGTAACTGAAACACACACTTTAGTGCTATATATGTCAAGCTTAAGATGCTTCTTCGGTATTTGACTGAGATTTAGCTTAGCTGGCTGGTTATGAACCTAGAGTTCAGGAAAGTGGTTGGAGCTGGAATATAAATTTAGGAGTAATCAGAATATAGATAGCATTTAAAACTCTGGTACTGGATATGTATACAAAGGACTGAGTGTAGACTGAGAAGAGAAGGGATCTGAGGATGAGCCCTGGGAAATTCCATCAATAAATTCTATCAGTCAAATTCCAAACATTATATGTTGAAGGCAAGTCTCCCTCAATTAATTAAACATTCTTTTAGGTCATTTTCATATTCAAATCTCCTTTTATTCGGCCCAGCATATGGTAGGCATTAAATTATGCTTACTGAATGAATGAATAAATAAAGTAACAATGTACTCTGTGGTACTTTTAGAGCTAAATTCCACGTACTATTCATCATGTGGTCAAACAGGTTTCCATGAATTAGAGGCAGAGGTAATTGGAGGCTTTTATCTTCACCCAGTGCCAGTCATTAATAACTTAATAGGAAGGATGAGACGAGATTTCAAATTTTAATCACTTAGGACATTTAAAGTAATAATGCTAACTCTATTTTCTGGATATATTATTTGTTTTTATTGTTGCTGTTGTTATTTTTGCTGTGCCCACAGCATGTAGAAGTTACCAGTCCGGGGATTGAACCTGCACAACAGCAGTGACTCAAGCTGCTGCAGTGACAATACTGGATCCTTAACCTGCTGAACCACAAGGGTTCATATATTATTTTTTAATATGCTCATATACTAAACATTAAAATCATATGGACATATATATATGGACATATTAAACATATTTTTAAAAATATTGACATATTATTTTTTAAGGAAATTTTTCCCAGATAATTTTTCATCTATACATTCTTATTCAGACTGCCTAGAGATGCTCTAGATAAAAAGATGATAAAGAATAGTATCCACTGAGACTTCTATATATATGGAATGGGAAAAAAACCTTAATAACACAAAAAAGAAATACCATTTCAATAAGGTCTACTGCTGTCAATGGCAATGTGGGCACAAAATTCAGAGAATTACATGTCATGCTTAGAAAAGGAGATGAAAAACTCTTTTCACATATTGAAAGTCAGAAACAAATAATTTCCCATTTTTCTGGTAGAAAAATTCAGCCGGGATTTCATCAAAAGAAATGAAGATAACTTACACTCTGTTGGCATGTGATTGGCATAACCTCTGCATATTCGGTGGTGATTTTAGTCGCTAAGGGAAGATCACGTTCACAGCGATGCTTTCTGGATGCTGGCTTTTCCTTCCCCTACACTGAGTCAGCTTGACCCCAACACTATGCCATTTATCTTTACTGCCTTCTCTCACATACCGGATTTTAGGAGTTTACACTTCCTGTGGTTCTTATAAGAATCGAGACATCTCTGAGGAATGAACTGCTGGAGGCAGGGATCACCCCACATTTAGCCTGCATTATCCTAAGTAGATACAAATGATTTAGGGCACTTAAAAAGGCTCCCCAATACATTACTTAAAAGCCAAAGTTGGTATCGTCGGAGCCAATTGTGGATGAGATAGCAAGAGTGAGAGGATTGTCTTTCAAAGATCATGTTTCAAATGTGGGCAAATGGGATTTAATTGCCATTCTAATAACAAGTTGGGTTGCTATAGAGATCAATACTTTACACAGTGCCATGGCACATTTTATCTCATTTGAGCTCTACTACATCCCTGAGAAGCAAGCAAGGCAAATGTCATCCTTGCTTTGCTGACAAATTGAGAGTCAGAAATGTTACACAGAGGGTATATAACACAGCTTGATTAGAATTTAATTCCTAAAATAAAAGGCACCTACAAGCAAAATGTTGCATATGATTCCATAAAATACTTGCCTTTAGAGATATCAATTTAATTGGTAGAGGTGGGTAGAGACCAGGCATTTAAAAAAAAAAAAAAAAAAAAAAAAACTTCCCAGGATACGTGGTTGAAAAAAAAACAAAAACACTAATTCAAAAAGACATATGGACCCCAATCTTCATAGTTGCATTATTAACAATTGCCAAGACACTGAAGCTACGTAAATGTCCATAAACAGATAAATGGATAAAGAAAATGGCTGTACACACACACACACACACACATACACACACACACACACACAGTGGAATATTACTCTGCAATAAAGGAGGATGAAATTCTGCCACTTGTGACCATGTGGATGGACCTAGAGAGTATTATGCTTAAAGAAATATGTCAAACAGAGAAGGACAATACTCAAAGTTATCACTTACATGTGGAGTCTAAAAAATAAAACAAATGAATGTACTTAACAAAACAGAAAGAGACTCACAGAGAGAGAGAACAAGCCTTAAAATGACCCAACTCATTATTAGAGTGGCAATTACATCATGTTTGTCTACATTTGAAATATGACCTTTACTATTCAGCCATAGAAAGAACAAAATAACACCATTTCAAACAACATGGATGGAACTAGAGACTCTCATACTACGTGAAGTAAGTCAGAAACAGAAAGACAAATACCACATGATACCACTTATACCTTGAATCTAATATACAGCACAAATGAACCTTTCCATGGGAAAAAAAAATCATGGACTTGGAGAACAGACATGTGGTTGCCAAGGGGAAGGGAGAGGGGGAGGGAGTGGGATGGACTGGGAATGTGGGGTTAATAGATGCAGACTATTGCCTTTGGAATGGATAAGCAATGAAATCCTGCTGTATAGCACTGGCAACTATATCTAGCCACTTGTGATGGAGCATGATAACATGAAAAAAAGAATGTATATATGTATGTGTGACTGGGTCACCTTGCTGTGCAGTAAAAAACTGAAAGAACACTGTAAACCAGCTATAATGGGGAAAAAATCATTAAAATTAAGAAAAGAAAGAAATATGACCTTTGAGAGACAATCCTCTCACTCTCATTATCCCATCCACAATCGGCTCTGATGATAAAAACTTTGGCTTTTAGGTAATGTATTTGGGAGCCTTTCTAAGTTTCCTAAATCATTTGAATCTACTTAGGATGATGTTAGCTAAATATGGGGTGATCCCCACCTCCCTACTAGTGGGGAGGAGGAAGGTGGGGAAGATGGGGGTAGGGAATTAAGAGGAACTGACTACTATGTGTAAAATAAATAAAACAAGGACGTATGGTACAGTACAGGGAAGTATAGCCATTGTTCTGTAATAACTGTAAATGGCGTGTAATCTATAAAAACAGTGGGTCACTATGCTGTACACCTGACACTAATGTTATACTGTAAATCAACTATATTTCAAGTAAAAATAAAAAGGCTCCCAGGAAATCCCAATTTGTTGAGGACTGCTGGTTGATTGTTGGGGTCATTGACTTCTTCCTCAATTTTTTTTTTTTTTTTTTTTTTTGTCTTTTGTTGTTGTTGTTGTTGTTGCTATTTCTTGGGCCGCTCCCGCGGCATATGGAGGTTCCCAGGCTAGGGGTCCAATCGGAGCTGTAGCCACCGGCCTACGCCAGAGCCACAGCAACGCGGGATCCGAGCCAAGTCTGCAACCTACACCACAGCTCACGGCCACGCCGGATCGTCAACCCACTGAGCAAGGCCAGGGACCGAACCCGCAACCTCATGGTTCCTAGTCGGATTCGTTAACCACTGCGCCACGACGGGAACTCCCTTCCTCAATTTTTTTCCTTTCCAAATTGTTTTTTGTTTCACTTAAGATTACTCTCTATTGTTTTATTATCTTTCTGTTTTCAGCCTTCTTCTCTCACTTATCTTTGGCTGCACAACCAAAAAAATAGAGTCTTCTTTGGTTCCCTTCTTTAAGCTACAAACTGTGGCCATCTATGTTTCTGCTCTTCTTCCTTTTCTAGTTTATTCTTCTCTCAAACTTCATCATCCCTCTGGAATATCAGTATTCCATCTTGATTATTTTCTCCCTAATGAGCTGATTAACATTAATAGACTATTGGAGTTAGGAGACCAGAGTTCTTCCAGTCAGTAGCTATGTGACACTGGGAAAATTATTCAACCTAAGTCTTTAGCCCAATAAGTAAAATAAAGAAAAAAGGCCTATCGTGTAGGGTTTTTATAAGGAATAAATGAAATGCATGCGAATAGAAATAAATGGTCAGTACTCAACAATAAAGATATTTCTAAAAGATTACCTCTTTGAAGATCTTTTTATTCCTTATATATTTTTGCTGCAACCTAATACAATATGCTGTACTCCTTCTGAGTTATATGCCTCTGCTTTTTACATACCCACTCTCATTTCTATTTTTAAATTTTAGCATATGTATTCTGTAACCCTACAGTGCCCAGTAAAATGTTATTTTATATTTGGCAAGAATTTTACACAACTCAGGTTCTAAACCATTAATAATAGGAGAGAGAGTTTATTATTAAATTGCATTATTATTAATTTATTAAGCACACAGAAAGGCCAGGAGAATACCCAGAATATTTATTTCCTTCAGGTGAGTTGTCATCTCTTATCTAAACAGAGTCCACAGTGAGTAGGAGTTCAGGGGTAGGTCATCTTTCTTTGAATCATCTCCCTTAGTTTCCTGAGAAAACTGGGCCCTTGGCGTTACTCTTTTCCTTACCCCATGACCTCTTTGCTCCTTCTTGATAGAGCCCCTCCTTAGATGCAAAAGAATGTGGCCTGAAATCATTTTATTCTGCTGAATTCTACTTAGGATGGGCCTTAATGTACATGCTGGGGATCTGGATGGTATAGGGAGTATCTCAAAATAATCAGAACTTGCAAATTTTCCAGGTTGGCTTCCTATTAGCATCCATCTATGTTCATTAAAATATGTTATTATAACATTCAATATTAAGCACCTCAAACATTTGAATGATTTATCTGTGATATTGTGCTCAAATAGTCTATTTTTCTGCCTCCATTTCGGGTCACTTCTCAAACATCCACTTCTGTTATTTTAGATTAGATTTGTGTCATAAAATAGGAGAAAGGAGTGGGAAAACACACCAAGCTAAAACCACCACCAAGGGTATAGCCCAAGAAAGTAATACTTTAACAACTAATGCTTTATCCAGTGTCTCCTGCATCCAGTAGTGCCAGATGTTTGAACTTGGGAGCTAATATATTTAGTCACTCCTCCCGTTATAAAAGTGAACATTTCAGTCTCCATCATTCACGTCTCCCCAATCAGCTTTTAGTCTCCTCTCTTCTCGTTCTCTACAACCAGGTTTAAGTTCCTACATCCTGAAACAGAAGAAAAACTGTTTCTCTAACCATGCCCATCTTTCAACATACGGCCATAATACTTTGCTTCTTTTCACCACTCACCTCTACAAGAGATTAAGCTACATCAGTGCATTGCTTTTCTCCACTTCTTCAACTCTTTGCATCTTAAGCTTCTACCTTCTCTGCTTGAGAGAAACTGCATTCTTAAAGATCTCTACCCTCATAATCATCAAATAAAGTGACATCTTGATCTCCCTTCTCTTCTACCTCCCACCAACTTTTGATAGTATTGACTAATCTCTTCTTCAGTTTTCTTTTCTCATGTTATATCCATGAGAATATTTTATCTTCCTTTTTTTTATCTCTCTCAATGTTTTCTCTTCTGCTAAAGTCCTCTTCCTCAAGTATATGTGAAGTTACTTAAACTTCCTCATTTTCAATTTCCTCCTCTATAAAAAGGTAATAATAAAATTAATTCCTCCCCAAATCATGAAAATTAAATTATATTAGGTACTGTATATTAACTGTATAACTATATTCCTTAAGTATAAACATTTCCCAGCATTCTACCTTTGGTACAATCTCCCTTCACCATCAAATTATATAAATGACTGTAAAATGTTCTACCCCTCTCATCATAATTCCACATCAATATTCCAATTTGTTTATCATGCCTCATACTCAATGAGTTTACAAAACCAAATTTATCATCAAAATGTACTTCATCCTCACCAAAATGAACTTCTCAAATCTTTCCTATATCTATTAATATCATTCCAAAACTCTAGCCTACCAGTCATCTTTGACTCCATTAGATCTAATCCATCTCTCCACACACTAATGTTTTATCTAAAGTGTCTCTTGCATCAGGCACTATACAAAAAGGATAAAACATCATAACCAAGCATTACCTAACCAAAAAATGCAAAGTCAGATTAACAGTCAAAAATAAAAGAATGCATGTATCACTTCAACAGAACAAAAAGAGAAAAAAAATTCATATGATCATCTAAATAAACAGAAAAAATGGAAAAAACCTCTTTTATGACAAAAATTCTCAACAAATGAGAAGTAGAAGAGTATATATAAGAAACTTTATCATATGTTGTACTCGATGTTGAAATACACAATGCTTTCCCTCAAAGTTAGCAAATAAGGCAAGGATTTTTGGTTTTACTACTTCCATGCACCATTGCAATGCAGTCATAGCAGTAAGAAAAAGACATAAAAAGCATAAAGGTCAGGAAGGAAGAAGTAAGACCATCATTATTTTCAAATGACAGGAGAGGAGAAAACCCTAAGGAAATTATTTTTAAAGGAAATAGTATAACTTTTAAATGAAATTAGCCAGGTGGCAGGATACAAGGATGATATAAAACTCAACTATATTTCTATATACCAACAATAAAAAATTGGAAAGTTAAAGTAGTAAACAGTACTAAAGCATTAAGTCAACTCAATAAGGAAAGTCTTTTTCTATGCGGGAAAAAAATGAATTTCAACTCCCACCTCACATCATGCAAAAATGATTTAAGCTGAATCTCAGAACTAAATGCAAAAGCCAGCACCAGAAAGCTTCTAGAAAACAAAATAAAACAAAACATAACAAAAAATGGGTGCATACACTCATAACCTGAACAAGACTAAAAAGCACTAACCATGAAAGAAAAAACTGATAAATTGGATCTCACTAAAATTAAAATATTCTGTTAATCAAAAGGCTCCATTAAGAAATACTGTCAGGGAGTTCCCTAGCAGTCTAGTTTAAGGATCCAGCATTGTTACTACCTTGGCTCAGGTTCAGTCCTGGCCAAGGGAATTCTGCATGCCATGAGCGTGGTCCAAAAAAAGAAAAAATAAAAAATAAATTTAAATAAAAAGTATTAAGGCAAATCACAGACTGGGAAAAATGCTTGCTGTGTATACACCTAACGAACACTCATATCTTTTGGAATTACAGGAGAATTTATAAAGAATTACTACAAGTAACAACTAGAAAATTGAACAAACCCATAAAAAAAAAAAGACTTCAAAAAGTACTTCTCAAAAGAAATAAGAATGAGCAATAGCCACAGGAAAAGGTGCTCAACATCAGTCATCAGGAAAATTCAAATTAAAGCCATAAAGAGAAACCCTTTCACACCCATAAGAATGGTAAAAATGAAAAAGCTGAAAGTGTAAATATTGGCAAGACTGTGGAGGAACCGAAAAAAATCGTATATTTCTATTGGGGATTATAAAATGGAATTACCATTTTGAAAAACTCTTGGCAAATTTCTTATAACGTTAGCTACTCATCTTCCCTACAACCCAACAATCCTACTTTTTGGTATCTAGATGAAAATATATGTTTATACAAAGACTTAAGCATGAATTCACAGAATATACATTCATAATGGGAAATAACAGTAAATGACACAAGTTATCAATCAACAGGAGAATGAAAATAAATTGTACTGTATTAGTTCAGTAGAATGCTACTCAGCAAAAAAAGAAATAACATGAGTGAATCTCCAAAACACTATTTTGAGTGAAAGAAGACAGACGTGGACATACACAAAACACATACGCACACATGCATGTGCACACACTCAGACTGTAGGATTCCATTTTTGTAAAGCCCGAGAATAGGCAATTCTAAACTATGGTGATAAAAATCAGAAGTTTTCTCTGAGGCAGGAACAGGAGACATTGATTAAAAGGGTATGAAGCAGGGAGTTCCCATCGTGGCTCAGTGGTTAATGAATCTGACTAGGAACCATGAGGTTGCAGGCTCAATCCCTGGCCTCGCTCAGTGGGTTAAGGATCTGGCATAGGCTGGCGGCTATAGCTCCAATTAGACCCCTAGCCTGGGAACCTCCATATGCTACAGGTGCAGTCTTAGAAAAGACAAAAAAATAAAAATAAAATAAAATAAAAGGGTATGAAGCAACCTTCTGGAGGTAACACCAATGTTCCATATCCTGCTTTGAGTGGTGGTTACACCTACATACACAGTTGTCAAATTCAACAAATTGTATTTTATTCTTCAATTAGAGGGAAAAAAGATGCTTCACCAAGAAAACATTTTTTAAAAGCCATTGCAGGAGTTCCTGTTGTGGCTCAGTGGAAACAAATGTGACTAGCATCCATGAGGATGCGGGTTCAATCCCTGGCCTCGCTCAGAGAGTTAAAGATCTGGCATTGCCATGGCTGTGGTGTAGGCCAGCAGCTACAGCTCTGATTCATCCCCTAGCCTGGGAACCCCCATAGGCCACAGGTGTGGCCCTAAAAAATACTAATAATAAAATAAAAGCCATTACAAGTAACATAGAATTATTTAGTAGAAAAGAGAAAACTAATACATCAAAAATTTAGATAAAATTTTTTTTCCTAAGGTAACATTTTTTCAAGTTTAAAAATAATTTTATTTTCAAGTGTAAGTAAACCCAGCCTTGTGAACTAATCTAAATAGAGAAATTCAGGCTTGCGGGTTAATATACTGAAGAGAAACAAAAGAAGCACTTAAATATTTCATACTATGAATTGAAAATAGAATGGTTCACAATCTGGAGAATTTTAAGACATGAAAGAGCCCAAAGAAGCAAGGGTAAAAAGATCAAATACAGGATTCAGAACTAACAGCTGTGACTTACTGAGTTAATAAATACGTCAAATAGAATCAAACTCAACAAAGCACAGTAAAGTCTGTAGCTTCCAAGTAATTAATTCACCAAATACATGCGAATGTATAATCAGCCCTATGTATTGAAAGCAAGGATTCCTTGGTTAAAATGGATATTCTCCATTTATAGATAGAGTTACGAGAAGTAGACTAGATATAGGTATGCACGAAGCATAGAAGCAATCTAACCTGTTCTATCTAATCAGTATCTATTTGCAGAGAATAAGATGAAAGTTCTATTTTTATCTCTCATCTATTCTGTATCATTCTTCCCACAATAGGACTAAACATTTCTGCTAATGCCCAGGCAAAGAAACGTAAATTCATGAATAAAGAGTTGCATTTATACTTTCATTTTCAAGGCCCATCACTAGTTTCATCATTTTAAAGATGTTATTAATTTCTAACTAGGAAATAGAAAAAAAAGTGTTTGAATACCCACAAGTCAATCTAATCACATTCTTACATTTCCAGAGAGAAAGCCAGAAAGAGCAAACATTTTAGAGGGTTAAACCTATGATCAAAATATGGGCTCTTATATAAACTAACCAATATCTATCATTTCTTTGGAACAGTAGCTCTTGACAACACTCCATCTGTGACATGCCTGTGACTTCTCAAAACGCACCAGGGAATCCTCTATTCTATCCGTTTAGCTGTCCCCCACCCACACCTTTTAGTCTCCAAACCCCTTCCTGAAATCACATGTCCTACACCGATATGCCCTCATGATTACTTTCGCTTGAATTTTCTATTCCCTGCTATTTGTAATAAAGGAGGAGCCACAGGCGATCACGACTCATAAGGAGAAAAAGTATTGGACCAACGTCTCTGAGGTGAAAGAAAGAGTAGCCCGATCGAAATTATAGTCTTTCCCAATTACATACCTTAGCTGTTATTGCTCTATAGCACAATACAGGCTGCACTTGGTTCTAACTGAAATATCATCATCGTTAGTTTCCTGACTTCCTCCCTTCATTTTTCCCTCTCTAAATCATCGTTATCACATCTAAGAAAAGAAAGTGGAGTCAGTTACCTTCCTACACATTTCATAATGGACGGAACCAAAGAATACAGTCAAGTGGAATTTTTGGCTTTAATACCACCTCTAGTTTTCTTCAAAGCTTTCTAAAATAAGTTAAAACAGTATAAAATAGAATATGCGAAGAAGGATTTATGGAGGAAGGTCCCTTAGGGTTGATTAGACTATGTAGAAAGGAATCTATTTTTCATTCATTGAATGACCAAATGCATATACATTAGAGAATTTATGTTTGTATAAACATATATATGTTTAGTATGAATTTTACTTGACTTATACAGGGCAATCTCCTACCTAAATAGTTTAAAAGGCTGGAAATGTAATAGATGTACAATAATAGCAGAAACACCTTCATCTAATGAGAAAACCAATGATATTAAATGTGATATTTAGCATCTAAATCTAAGTTTAGTGAGGTTTACTTCTTAGAGCCAATGGACTAGGTCAAACCTCCCTAGAAAAGGAACAGGAATTATTAAAGACATTTTCCTCCTGGACATATTGGGACATGGCGTGAAATGTTAACTATGCCCATCATCATAACGATATGTCAAGTTGTAAAACCTAATGAGGATTTTCTATTTTGTGAATAGGATTACAGGAGACAACTATTATATGAAAGAAAGGGAGAAAAACTTCAAATTGGAATGCCAATATCCTTATCCATAATACTAAAATATACATTCCCTTGGAATTGATAGGGGTTAAACAAAAAATTTTTTATGAAAGTGTTCTATAAACTTTAGTGGATATGTAAAGTATAAATGCCATTTTATTGACAAGGATAATAATTATGATAAAATAATCCAAAATAGATTATATTAAAGAAGGTAGAATATTAAACAAGCCATTGCTCATTTAGTCAAAAACAGTCTTAAAAGACATACTTGTTCTGCAAATTGGCTCAAAGTATTTGTTCATACTATATATCTAAGTAGATAGTGAATGGCTTTGATTGCATCCAAAGTTCTCCCTCTTGGATTTTATGAGGCCCATTCAGAATGAACCAGGTTGAGAACATCACCAATTCCATGTACTGAGTCCATCTGTTGGCAAAAATATAATGCAAACAGCTTTATAAGTGCTATTTTCAATGAAATATCACAGAACAGCTTGTTCCAATGATATTTCTAAAGCTTGCCTGCAAACCGCCTACTGGGAAATCCAACTGAAAGAGAAGGGGGAAGAGAAAGAAACCCATACAGAAGAGTGACAGGAATGGAAAAAAAGAACAAAGGGTAAAGAGACTTGCTAGAAGAAAGTGAGAACCGGAGGAAAGTAAGGAGCAATGAAAGGTACAATTTCTAATACAGACAAAATTAGTTTCCAGCCATAAGAAATAAAGAATTGGAATATATATATACACATACACACATAAAACAACCAGGGCTGGAGGATAAAGAAGGGATCACAAATTATGTGTCATGTCCAGAAAAGTGAATACAAAAGGAGCAGGAAACACTAGAAAATATGTACCCGCTCAATAAGTGGAGCATAATTATTAAAATATTGTAAGAGGAAAATGATGTGGAATAGCTATTTTTCTAAGCTTAACTTGCTTTTTCATGTAATATACAAATTCATTTTTCCAAAAGCTAATACAGATTTAAACGTCTACTATCAGTTCTAAGGGAAGGAAACATCATCTTCCAAGTCCATTCTTTTAACCTGAAAGTCCACTTACTCATTTTTATAAGAGTCCAAGCATTGCAATATAAATGGTGCGCATACACTGATTCAAAAATGAAATACATTTTAGTGCAGATGATATCATGCTGGGCACTTACCTGAGGTCGAATAACTTTTACAATATTTTTGAGGGCAGTGTCAGGGGATGGAGGTGAGCAGTCAGGTGTTGGGCCTGTGGAGCTGTTTCTATGGTTGCTAGTTCCTGGAGCAGTAATTGCTACCTCAGAGGCATTATCTGTGAATAAAAATAGAACTGCCATAAACCTATTCACTCAGTTTACCTTTTAAGACTTGAAATTACTTTAGTGAACATGCATTGATCTTAAAACTGGTATTAATTATGAGATCATAATGAGGAATATGTTCAGCAGTATATTTTAAAGATAAAGTTTATTGAATGCTTTGCTTTCTTTTAGAGTGGTAAATATCTCCCCCTGTAGTATTGTTCCAAGAAAGAAGAGTATTATTATTCAATTATTCAGTTCATAACAATAGATCATTCAGAATAGTTTTTAAGACTCCCATTATACGAATGACTAAAAACTTACCTTGACTTAAAAAAATATGATTTTTCATGTGATTGGGCTGTTTTCTCCATTATATTTCAAATGAGTATGATATTTATTAAAAGGAGTTTCATACTTCCTTGATTCATAAAACCCAAATTCAAGCCTCCTCAAACAATTTTCCCAGAAATCCCTCAAACTAACAAAAAGCATCCCAGTGAATTATCCTTGATGAAAAACTGACATTTGTGCAAAATAGTCCTATAACATAGACAAAAACAAAACTATCACCCCCAGATAAATATAGCCTCCTCTATGGTTAAGACTAAGTGAATGAAATTTCAAAAATCCAAAGTAATCTTCCCTTGTGTTCAGTATTGGGAGAGCGGAAATAAACTGATGGCTTGAAAATCAGCAACATGTATAACATTTTCTTCTCAAATTTATACCAAAACAAAATAACATCAAATATCATTTTTGGAATGTTTAAAATACTCAGGAAAGGATGGAAAATGTTCTGTAAATAACTTCTGCTGGCACATAGAAGTTACATTATTTTAATGACAATTTGGCAATCCTCTATAGCTTTTTATGGAAACTGTTGCAAGCTCAAATCTTCAAAAAAATGTACTTCCTTGTTATGTTTTTAATTAGTTCTCAATAATTTTCTGTCCTAGACAGCTAGCTGAATTGATGCAAAAGTGACTAAGATAGTGAATTCTTTATAGACCAGCAAGTCTCTCTGTTCCATGGCCATTGTCTACAATCCCAAGTGAAGGGCAACAATTTATGAAGGTACTTTCTCATAAAAAGTGAGGGGATGAAACTCTACACAGCACTTAAAAACATAATTCAGTCTCACTATCGTATCCAGACATAGGGTCATGAAACAAAAAAAAAAATACAAAAATGATACATTCAATTAAATAGATAATCCATAAAATAAGTTTAAAGTGTCCAGATCGCACTCTTGATTCAGGTTTAATACATAAGGTGGGGTTTGAATGAGCATCTCAAGAATAAGCTGGGTTCTGAAAGAGAGTAGTTTGTAGGGGTGGTCTTCTGAGTAGACTAAAATAGCATGAATAAACACTGAATCAGAGATAAAACATCAGTCAGCAAGAATAAGATGCACTCATTCTCTCTAAAGTGGCCTTTCTTTCTTTCATTCATTCAATCATACATCTAAAAACATTCATTTGGAGGCAATTGTGTATTAAGTATTACGTTATACTCTAAGGATAAGCTGAAAAGAATCCCCAGCCGGGGATTAAGAGTCATGGAGGGATGAACAGGTGGAGCACAGAGAATTTTTAGGGCAGTGAAACTACTCTGTATCGTACTATAACTGTGGATACTTGTCATTATAAGTCCAAACCCATAGACTATACATCACCAAGTGAACACTCATGTATATGGACTTTGGGTGATAATGATGTGTCAACACAGGTTCACTGATTGTAACAAATGCACCACCCTGAAAGAGAATGTTGATATTGGGGTGGTGCTGTGCCCAGGAGGCAGTATATGAGGAATCTCTATGTCTTGCATTTGATTTTTTCCAAAAACCTAAAATTGCTTTAAAAAATCGATTCTAGTAAAATTTTTAAAAATTTGTGTTTAAGAAGTATACAATCAAATATGGCATCAGACATGCAAACAAATTACAATGCAACATAACTTGAGCATTTATAACATGATGAAAAGGCAGGGGGAGAAGAAATCAGACTGTGGCTGGAAGGAAGATGGTTGTGAAAGGCTGCAATTTTCAGGCAGGAAATCTAGAACAGAACACAAAAAATAAGGGCATAGAGGTAGAAAAAGCATAGAGGAAACTGTTATGATCCTTTAGGAGGAAGTTGAAGCTAAGTTTAGATGAGTAAAAGAAAGTTTTATTGTTATATTGGGTCTATGCTTAATTCTGTAAGCAATGAGAAATCTTGAAGCTAATTAAGCAGAGACTGGCATAGTAAGGATGATAGTTAATAGTTATTGAGCATTTTTTATGCAAAGGGAGCATGGTAATTCTTTTACTTAACTGAATCACATTTAATTCTCAAGTAATTCTTTGAAATAGTTTCCATTATTACCATTCCCATTTTACAGAAAAGGTAATCACAAAGTTATATTTCTAGTAAGTGGCAGACAAAATTTCAAATTCTAGATTGATGGCACATGGCCCTCTAGCATGCTGTGGGTATGCAAAAGCAACTGGAGGAGGCAGAGCTTGAAGACTATCGCCATAGTCAAGGTATAGGTAGTTTCCATTTCTAAACAGTTAAAAGACACTACAAAACAAAGTAGAAAATGGAGACAATAAGAAAGAAATAGTAAAAACAAAAAATGTCAACAATAAAAACATCTTTGGAGTACACCTGCGTGACTATATGGTATATGTCTGGAAGCAGGGAGATCAGTTAAGATCAGTGATCCAGTCTAGAGGTCAGGGCATTAGAATTTGAGTTGGTGACAAGTGACTGGATTCTGGATACATTTTAAAGGTAGATTTCTAAGGAAAGTTAAATTGGGCTCTGCAGTAAATAAGCTGTATATTCAAAAAAAAAGTAGACTAATAGAATTTCTTGATGTGTTCAATACAGACTAGGAGAGAAATAGAGCAGGCAAGCATGGCTCTAAAGTTTTGAGCCAGAGGAACTGAAAGAATGGAGTTCAGCAGACACAGGAAAGACTACGGGGAGAAGCATACATTCTCTCCCATATCTTTTCAAATATTGCCTCTACCCCATTTTCTTTATTTTCTCCTTTTAGATTCCAATGGGGAAAAAAAAATGTTAGACTTTATTTTCCTTATCGTTTATTCTCATTTTGTAGCTTTCATTGTTTTCTCTCCATATTGCATTCTCTTATACTCATTTTCCAGCTTGCTGGTTCTTTCTTCAATTATGTCTAATCTGCTATCAAGCCATTTTCATACTTTTGATTATGCTTTTTGGTTCTAAAATTTCTATTGGTTCTTTTTCAAATATACTGCATCATCATTTAGCATTTTGAATTCCCTAATAGAATTTTCAGTTTGCTTTTGTTTATTAGAAATGGCAAGTCAAGTTGTTTTTGCCTTTAACCCATGTCCAATAATTCCAATATTTGATATCTTCATGAATTTGTTTCTGTCTCTGATTCTCACTCATAGTATCCTGCTCCATTGTCTGTCTCATCTTCAATTCTATGCTACATTTTACTCAGTGTTTTGCTAGAATAAAATATACATTAAACAAGACTCTTTTTTAGTAAATATTAGTTCAAAATTGCATTCAAACTTATATTCTAATACCAGATGCCGCAGTCTGTGGAAAACTTGCCTGTTCAATGTTAGACGATTTATTTAACTGCTCAGAATTTCAGTCTTTCTTAACTTTAAAAATGAGGATGATTAATAAGTATATTCTAGAATTTATGTGTGCAGAAAAACATGAGAAAACATAGATGAAAAATAACAAGCACATAATCAAACACATAGTATGCAGTTAATAAATTTGTTTTCTTTTTTCCTTTCAAACCAAATAGCACCAGAATTAAACTAAAATATGGTAAAGAAAATCTAGAGGGAAAAATAAGAAAATAAATAGTAGAACTTTGTAGACAATACATCTAGAGTCATGATTAAGTACTTGGGTAAGACTTGAGACAAGTATCTTTTAGCTTTTAACACAAATTGGTAGGGAAAGGATTTAATTCCAGGAAGAAGAGACAATCCCTTGAGGAATGATTCACTGCAAGGCATGGCCCTGTTAACTGCTTTTCCATCAAAGCCAGAAAAACTGCTGGGTAGTCCATGTAGACCGCAAAGCAAAAGCTTCTTGAATGTTTCTTATAAGTAATTTAATACATAGTACAAGACAGGGGGTAATCAAGTACTAAATTATTTAGAAAAGACTTTCAGTGTCTCTGTGTTCTGAATTCATGATCTGTACCTTTATACAGATAATTCGATTTTATACTACTTTGCATTGCTCATTATCTCTTACACACTAGGTTATATTTCCACAGTGACTTATATTTCCTTTATTCTCTCCACAGCTCTTAATGCAATCTTTTAAAAATTCTAAGTGAAATAAAATGAATAAAACAAAACCTGTGTGTCAATGGCAACTATCACAAATGCCCTTAATTACATGGAGAAAGTTGATGTGGCTTTTATAATTCCATGGTCCTTTTGGAGAAAATCCAAATGAGAAGCATATTCTAGAACATATATAAGAGTCTTAGGAAACTGATTTATTCCTTAAATATCCTTCATTATATTATTCATAAAACATATCAATTATCCAGTGGGCTTTGCAGAATGACAGCTTCTGTCCACAATGGTTTTACATGGTCAACATACATTTCGCACCTGGAGCTACAAAACATTTCTGATGAAAAGGAAATGAGGTGTGTAAAAACTGCTTAGAGAAAATTACTGATTATACTTGTAATTTTGGCTTGAAATGAGACTTATCTTCTAGTTAGATTCCCTTTCTATGCATTAGATTATGCATTATGACTGTCAGTTTCCTCTACAGTAACAAGTCTGGAGGAGAAAAAAACCCACTTTACTGGAGCTTTTAGAAGGAAAGTATTCTATGAATACAAAATAATTCATAAGCAACGTTACAGTATAGAATTTTAGCATCATTCACTAGCAGGTACTGAACAAAGTTCAAGTTCACAGAGACTATGCTAGTTGCTACATAATTGACAAGTAGGACAGAGATTACTTCTGGCTGGAGATTCAGAAAAGGTGTGATAGAAGAGGTAATGGTTAAGGAGTTCTCTGACAGATGAGTAAAATCTAGATATGAAGAAATGAGTGTGAAGGACATTCCGAGGGGTGGAAGTAGGATGAACAAAAAGGGGAAAGATGGGAGAGTTAGGCACATTTGTGGAAAAAGGAAGAGTTCAGTTTGAATAGAATATCATATTCAAGAGGTAATACTAAAAAATTGAGGGGACATATCCATAAATCTCAGCTCTGGAATTAAATAAGCCTAATCTGAAATTTTGACATATTTAACCTGTTTCCTCATCTGTGAAACAGCTTCTCTCATAATATTTTTGCAAGGATAAATAAAATATGAGTGTATGTATATGTATTTTAACAGACTGTCTGGCAGAAAGTAAGTGCTCAATAAAAGCAGCTCTTGCTATTATCATATACATGTATAACAATAAATATAACTAGATAGATGGCTTAAGGTGTTATTGTGGAAAGTCTTAAATCAAGTATTTAATAACTATTAGTCTATCAGTTCATTAAGCACATGAATTGCTTTGGCCATGCCCATGGTTCCCAGGCCAGGGATCAAACCCACACCACAGTTGCTATGTGAGCCACAGTGGTGACAACGCTGGATCCTGAACCAACTAAGCCACAAGGGAACTCTCATGATGTGTAATTTTTCATTGTTGGCCTTAAGTCATGAATTGGCAAACTTTTTCGGCAAAGGTTCAAACTGTAAACGTTTTAAGTTCTGGAGGCTATGTTGTCCCTTTATAAGTACTTTTTTAAATTTATTTTTTTCATATATACATTCTTTTTCTCACATTATCTTTCATCATGTTCCATCATAAGTGACTAGATATAGTTCCCTGTGCTATCAAATCTGCTGTTTTAGCACAAAAGCAGTAATAGACAATATGTAAGCAAATGGGTTCCTATATTACAAGAAAACTTCGTTGTTTTCAGCCACAAGTTTTGGGATAATTTGCTATGCAGCAATAGATAACTAATATATTAGGTATATGGCTAACATTTATAATCCAGCCAACATGTTAGATGTTTGGTCTACAACAGTAACAGATTCTCAGCCCTGTTTTAAAGTTGTTGCTTATTTAATGGAAAATATAGAAGGACAAATATAGAATTACAAAACTATGTTATTCATGCTACATACCGGGCACTATGGGAGCACAGAAGAGTGAGCCACTAACTGAGCAAAGGTACCAGGGTAGTGAGTTCGTTTATGGGAGGAAGAAAAATTTAATCATAGCCTTGAAGAATGAGTATCATGAAGCACTCAAAGAGGGAGAAGCATTCTTAAAAAACAAAAACAAAAGAAAAAAACAAACAAAAAACAAAAAACAGAATATGCAATTGGACAGAAGAATGAAAGGGCATCATTCCTTCAGGGAACCATAAATAGCTCAGCCTGGCTGGAACACAGGATATGTGTGGAAAAATGCATGGAGATAATGTTGGCAAGATAAAGTATTACGATGAAAGATGGGGGAGTTCCCGTTGTGGCTCAGCAGTAACAAACCCAACTAGTATCCATGAAGATGCAGGTTTGATCCCTGGCCCTGCTCACTGGGGTAAGGATCTGGTGTTGCCGTGAGCTGTGGTGAAGGTCACAGATGTGGCTCGGATCCTGCATTGCTGTGGCTTTGGCATAGGCCAGCAGCTGTAGCTCTGATTTGACCCATAGCCTGGGAACTTCCATATGCTGCAAGGGTGACCCTAAAAAGGGGGGGGAGGAAGATGAAAGATGCAAAGGTGTATGAAAAAATGAGACGACAAAAATGACTTTGTAAAATATTGAATTTTTCTATTAAAAAAACAGCAACATTGCATTTCTAAAATTGTTTTTCTTAAGGCTATGGTCAAACACCACTTTCACCCATAAAAGGAACAGACTAGAAGGTCACAGTCACTTTAAAATTCTCTGCCTGAAAGAGGCCACACTGGTGTGCTAAATGGTTGATTGACCAGCAACTTCAAGGTGACATTCAGTGTTTGAACAACTCCAATCTGTACAGACCTTTGGTCTTATCTACACCAGAGAAGTCCTTCTGAAGAACCAACAGCTCCAAGGTTGAGAGGACATCAAAGAGTCCTCAGTCTCAAGTCAATCATGAAAAGTAGACCCATGAATACACTATGATGGGACAGTATTCTCTATCTCCTTATCCCTTCGTTCTTGTCCCTTCCCATTCCTCAACCATGGAAGGGAGAGGGTCTTTTAGCATAATTATGACAATTATATAATCAGAATTATGCTGTGTATTTGTGAGGACATTAGCATAAGAAAGGTATGTTTGTCCTACAGATTCTCTATTCTGAAGAGTTCAAGGATTTAGAAGGAATTCGAGCAGTCACTAAGAGCAGAAATTCACAATTAACCTCCTAGGATGGTACCAAGAATGACAATTCCTTGACCTTGACTATCAAGATAAAATAGAGCGCCGGGTCAATGCAGAGTAAAGAAAGTGAAAGGTAGAGGGAGGTCATGAGGAGCGCATGGGTCCCCCCTCTTCTGAGACTGACTTTCATGGACTGAATTGTAACCAAATGAAGAAAGGTAAGATTTAAAGAAATAAAATACTTTCTCTCACACTGGGCAATTCAAAGATTCTTTTGTTTTGTGAATATATTTGTGCTTCTATTCTCACAGTTTTTTGTTTTCCAGACTCTATTGGCTTTGAACCCCATTTTGGGTTTCAGGCTTTCCCCTTTGATCTTGACAACAAATTCTTTTTACTGATTTTACTCTCAGTGGTCACTAGTTTTCGTCTCCTGTGTCCTTCTGCTCATTCCAAAATGGTCTTCACACAAAGCTGGCCAAGCCACACCCCAGCACTGTCCTTCTAGAGCGGAATCCTCCTAAGCAGGCGCTGACTTCACATCAAGGCAAGTTAGAAAATGAACTTGCTAACACCCCAGATGAAAGCATCACAGTAATTAGAGGTGAAAAAAGAGATTTATTCTTCAGTATCACAGGCCTACATTCCAGGATTCCTTCACATTCACATAAATATGCCTCTGCTATAGTCTGCACTGACGCACATCTATCATTTATTGAACTTCTGTTTATTCTCTTATATTCCTCAAAGCCTTAGTGCATGTTTCCCAGTCTTCCTTTCCACCCTCAGCCTGCCATCACCTTGGAGCCTTCAGATTCCTTGTAGATGTTCAAGCAATCACTAAATCCCAATAGTGTTCTGATTTCTACTCATGTGAGCTTTGCTTTAACTCTTTTCAGGTTCCTGTATCTCAGGTTAATCCAAGTACCTCACTATGAACAGAAACTGCTTCATACGAGCATCTTAATCTCGACGAATCCACTCCATAGATACAATATCCAATCTTTTTTCACTTTCTCATTTCCCTCACTCACACTAGAGCTATTGTTCAATCCCATAGTTATAAACTATCCTTTTATCTATCTAGTTTTATTCAACCTATCCACCCCTTTCTATCTTTGTTTATGTATTCAGCTTAGACATAATAATTCATCATTTAAGAAGTCTTTTACCAGTAACTACATCCATTCCTCTTGTCATTTTACCTACACCCTCTGAGCAAAACTCTAGTCCTATTTGGTAGGCACTTTCATATGCCCTTCATAGCTGAAGGATGTATTCCCCTGGCTATATGAAGTGTTGCTGGCAGACAGACTTCACTTGTCAGCCCTCTTTGGGAACTGAGTCATCTGGAGACTTGCCTGACCCCAGGTCATGCCCCCTTCCAGAAGCAGCCTGCTTCTGATGTCTGATTAATAGAGGAGTATAAAGGATATGCCTACTCACCAACATGGGATTGTTTTGAAGGAGTATCCCAGTTTCAGAGTTCCCCATGGAATCTGTAGAAGCATATGTAGAGAATTCATCACAGGCTAATCTCTCCTTCTGCCCTATCTTACTTCTTTCCACATTCATTGCTTCCAAGAGTGCCCTTAATTGATCTTCTCTATGCCAATGTCTATCTCAAAGTCTACTTCCTGGTGAATTCATTCTAGATTGAACTAGTCTCATTATTCTCAGTGGTCCTATTTGCAGGGTTTTTTTTTTCAACAATATAGTATTAATCACTGAGAGAGAAAAAAACAACTGTTACTAACTGATGTTATCAAATGATCTAATATGTTCTTACAAACCATTTTATGTGGTAAGGAAAACAAATAATAGGAAAAAAAAATGGATCAGAAACTACCAACAGGAACTTAACAAAAGCACAAATAAATATATAACCACTTTTCTTAAAATTTCCTATACATATTACAGGAACTTTCCAGGTTCAGTGATGTTTTTGCTACATATTATCCAAAAATTTTGTTTGAAACTTAAGGACTTTTGTTTTTGTTAAGAAAATATTGCTTAAATAAATACTAGCTACAACGTCATATCTATTTATGGGTGCAGAAGTATCTGATGATTAGAATTTTAAGAGCCCAAAGAGCCTTGTTTTTTAAAAAGAAAAAAATAAGACGTCAAAAAAAGTTCGCAGAGCTTCTGATGCATGTGTTATAAGCTGTACGTACACCTAAGAGGCCTCTTTCACAAGCAACCAAAAGTCCATTTGTAATTACCTATGCTCAACACCTACTTCTTTTTTTTAAGTTTTATTGAAGTATAGTTTATTTACAATGTTGTGATAATTAACACATTTCTGATTTGCAGAGATATGATGAGGAATATTCCCAGTTCATACACTGCTTGGCATTTCTGAATTAACCAATCAATGTGTCAGTACACATAGTTTAGCAATTATTAGACATACAGCATACACACACACACGCACACGCACATGCACACACACGTACACAACCTTTAAAGTGTTTACTCTTTGGTACACTACTAATAGGAAAGAAATAGATTGATGTTACTCTTCCAAATATACTTAAAACTCCAAGATATAATACAAGCTTTTCTATCATCTGTGAAATCCCTGCTTTCTCTCAGAAAATCCCTACCATTCTAGTAAAAGTTGAGACAAACAACAGAATAGACTATCATGAAGTCCTTCTGCTTTCACTGTTGCCACAATCCATTGCTAAACTATATAGTGGTCCTTATAGCAAATGTCCTTAGAATTGATCGTGCAAATTTTTTTACATGGAACGGGAATGATATGCGACAAACTTTAATCCCATTAATTCAACTAATTGCACAAACCTAACCATCACAATAAATTAAAATATGACCTAAAAGAAAACATGTCATGAGTTGCAACCAATTGATCTTTATATATGAAAAATCAGGAGCTTATTTTTAAAGAAATGTCTGCCTTTCTTTATGAATCTATTCAAGAATGCATAAATCGATATTCCTTGTTATTTTTCTGAAATAGATATCTGAAGCTGTCCTCCCGGTATTTTACTCTGCTGTCTCCCCAGTGCCTCAGCCTGGTAGAGGAAGCTCGTCATAATTTATACTCACCTACTTGTCTCCTCCATTATCTTTCTCCCCTGCCACTTCTTCATCTTCCACTCCAGAAAAAAACATAGACCACACCTACGTTTCCTCTGACAGTTTACTGAATATCCTGCCGGCCAAGCTCAAAGGCTATCTTCTCAGGGAAGGTTCTCTAGCTGTCCGGTCAGTAACTCTCTGATGACTCCTGCATCATTTCCTCATATGTCTAAGATTAAGTTCATCCCATTATAATTATTCAGGCACAAGATTCCCGATAAAGAGTGGGAGTTTCTTGAAAGTAAGAGACTTATTAAATGATGTGTTAAATGAATAAACATGTGCAAGGTACTCTATCCACTGATTAGATACTTCAAAATTATAAAGAAGTAAACTAATCCTCATCCTATATTTTGAGGGAGAAGGATTTCAGAAAGCATTTTAGGATTTTTTTTTTAAATCTTTCTCTATTCAGCCATGAAACAGAACAAAATGATGCCATTTATAGCAACATGGATACAACTAAAGATTCTCATACCAAGAGACATAGGTCAGAAAGAGAAAAACAAATACCATATGATATCGATTATATGTGGAATCTAAAATATGGCCCATAGCAGGATCCCATTGCTAATCCATCCCAAAGGTCCTGCTATGTAGCACTGGGAACTCTGTCTAGTCAATTATGACGTAATGTGAGAAAAAAGAGTGTATACATGTATGTGTAACTGGGTCACCATGCTGTACAGTAGAAAAAAAAATATATGACAAAAAATTAAAAAGTAAAAATAAAAACTGTTTTCAGTATAAAAAATAAATAAAAAATAAATAAAATATGGCACAAATGAACCTATCTATAAAATAGAAACAGACCCACAGGGACACAGAGAACAGACTTGTGGTTGCCAAGGAGGAGGGGGGAAGGAGTGGGATGGACTAGGAGTTTGTGGTTAGTAGTTGCAAACTATTACATTTAGAATGAATAAATAACAAAGTCTTACTGTAGAGCACAGGGAACTATATCCAGTCTCTTGGGATTGACCATGATGGATAATAATATACTAAAGAATGTACAGTGGTTTTTCTTTTCTGCGGAAAGGTTCATTTGTGTTGTATGTTAGATTCCAGATATAAGTGATATCATATGGTATTTGTTTTCTCTTTCTGACTTACTTCACTCAGTAAGAGAGTCTCTGCTCCCATCCATGTTGTCAAGGCAGAGCGGGAGGGAGAGGGATGGATTGGGAGCTTGGGGTTAATAGATGCAGACTATTGCTTTTGGAATAGGTAAGCAGTGAGATTCTGCTGTGTAGCACTGAGAGCTATGTCTAGTCACTTATGATGGAGCATGATAATATGAGAAAAAATGTATACATGTATGTGTAACTGGGTCACCATGCTGTACAGCAGGAAAAAAATGTATTCGGGAAATAACAATTGATTACAATTTTAAAATTGAAAAAAAAAAGAATATATAGTTGGGACACTTTGCTGTACAGCAGGAAAAAAATGTATTCGGGAAATAACAGTTGATTACAATTTTAAAATTAAAAAAAAAAGAATGTATAGTTGGGACACTTTGCCGTACAGCAAAATTGTCACAACATTGTAAATCAGCTTTAACAACAACCAAATAGGTTGCCAGATGCTAATAAGTCACTGAAGGTAGTAACAACACTGTCAACATCAAGCTCCTCTACAACCAACTTTCCTGTAACATTTATTAAAGTTTTTGTATCGACTATGATTAAGATAAAATATACATTTGATTTTAACCAAGTAAAATTGTACATGAAAAGAAAATTCTAGAAGGCAGCACACCAAATGTTAATAATACTCACCTCTGGTTGGTAAGGTGTTTTATTTTCAAAATATTTTTTCTATTTCTCAAATATTCTTCAAAGAGTATCTATTATTTATATCTATTTATATCTGTTTCAGACATTGGATATATTAAAACAGCATTATACATGCATTTAAAATTTCACGTTTACCCTGTCATAAACTTATTCCATTGCCTCTGTCTCGAGTTAATCACCATCCCCAAGTTGGTATGCATTTTCCATCTGCACATTTATACTTTTATTACTTATGTATATACTCATTACTATATATTCATTACATACTGGACATATTGTGTTTTACATTTACATAAATATGTGTACAATTCTGAATCTTGTTTTTCACTTAACATTGTTTTCAAGGTATATCCAAGTAAATATTTGTAAACCTAGTAAATTTTCATTTTAATTGAAGCATAATGCTCCATTTTACTAAAATTTACACTTTGATTCTCCTCATGAACATTTTACTTTTTCCCAATTTTTTACTCTGATAAACAATGTTGCAATGAACATCCTTCAGTTTCTTAGAGTTTTGTTTTAAAGAACTATACCTAAAAGTAGAATTTGCTGGATAGGAGGATATGTGCATTTCAAACTTTTAAAATATTAGATTGTCTTTGAATATGGATTACCACCTTGTAATCTTATTAGCTGTGTATAAGAGTTCCTGTTTTTCTGTTTTTCTTTATAATACCGGCTATCATCAGTACTTCTGTGACATTCTGGCAAATGGGTATAAATTGGTATCTCATGGTGGTCTTAATTTTTTAATATTTTTTTAATGGCTGCACCCATGGCACATGGAAGTTCCTGGGCCAGGGATTGAATCTGAGCCACACCTGCAACATATGCTGCAGTTGCAACAACACTGGATCATTTAACCCACAGATACACAGCAGGAACTCTTCACTGGTCTTAATTTAAATTTCTGTTACTGGGGTTAACTATGTTTATCAGCCATTCAAAATCCATCTGCAATTAATTGCCTTTGTCAATTGTTTCAATGCTTTTTTTATTATTATTAGGTATTTGTGTTGTGTTTGTTTGTTTTCTTGCTCTATATCTTAAGGCTTAGATTTACTTGCTTCAGTGCCTTCAAGAATGTCAGTCTCTAGAAAAGTGGAAAATTTCTAATTCTCTGACTCTTAGGGTCAGCAGTATAGCAGTAGGTGGATTGACTAACTCTCAAAGTACTAGGAGAAAGCTGCTTTGTAAACTTCCCCAGCGTTTTGGGTGAAGACACCTACCTAGAACAGCCTGTTCAGCAAGTCCTTGTTTCTCTGGGGTCATGGAGATGGTGTACACTGTCATATATACCACGTAGGCCAATGCCAACGTTTCCACTGGGATACCGCATTCTCTGCCAGATACATTCTCTCTGGAATTATGGCATTCTGCACCTTGCCTGTGGACATCCCCACACTAGTTCTAAGATGCTCATTTATCCCAGAGGAGAAGCAGTCCTATTAACAGATTTCTTGCTCTTCCCTCCAGACATAGTTTGCCAGTTGGCTCCAGGAGCTGCATGGCTTGGATTAGCTAGATGAGTTGCAGTAAGTTAAGGAAGCACATCAACCTTGAATCACATATATAGTCATATAATGGAAAAATCTCTGGGATAATAGGGTTATCATACAAGCTTCCAGAGGGAGATAAAACTCTATTTCTAATGGACAATGACACTGGCATTGAACTTTCCATCTGAAACACTGAAAACTAGATAACAATGAACTATCATCTGGCAAAAATGCCTAAAAAAGAACTCTGGACATAACAGACATTTAAGATAGATGATGTATAAAAGGAAAAATAGTGATGAAAAATAAAACTATATCTATCTAACAGACTCTCTGATAATGATTAACTAATTAAAATAAGGATTCTAAATAAAGAATCTTGAAATAGATGAGAAATGCTGCAATGAGTATTCTATTAAAATTTTAGAAGTTGGGTGTTTGGAAAAGAGAAGAAATAGGCACATTCTACATCCACTTCTGAGAAGAGATGAAAGCGGGGATTTAAAGTTATTGTAAAAGTCCGTATTACAGGGGAATGTCAGAGACTGGTAGTTATTTCCCAATACCTTACTCTTCCCTTATTTTTCAATAATTGAATCCTAAGTTTTTAGCTGGATCCAAGCCTACCTGGAATTCCTAGCTTCCTCTGCAAGAAGCAACAGCCATACGCCTAAGTCCTGGGTAAGCAGAAAGGATATGGGATGTGTCCAAGCTGCAGAGTATGCCCTCAAAGAATCTGTGTGCCTTTCCCCTCCCCTAATTTCTCTTTCCTCTTGTTGGAATGTGATGTGGTGAGAACAAGGTGCAAATAAGAACAACCTAAGGCTGGCACAGGAAGAGTGTAGAAGCCTGAGTCCTTGAGCTATCAGAAGCACCATGCCAACCACCATGCCAACCACCTGGACTGCTTATGCCTAGAAAGCTTCACGACAGAGAAGAATACTCTATCTTGTTTAAGCCATATTTATCTTGGATATCCATGACATCAGCCAAATTTATATCCTAACTAATACTTGTGACAAAAAAGCTATCAGGGAGGGAAATAGACCATCTTAGTAAACATTTGGTATCTTGTTTTCATCTGATACTAGAGAAATATATATCTGATTATGATATTGTGGAAGGGAAGGGAATCATCATTGCTGTAATAAGGAACAGTAAAAATCCTAGATGAACAAAGGGGAATAATTACTAGCGACTCAAGGACACGAGAAAAACAATTTTTAAAAAAGAATAAAAGAATCTGGAATCTAATATATGGCACAAAAGAATCTTTCCACAGAAAAGAAAATCATGGGCTTGGAGAATAGACTTGTAGTTGCCAGGGGGGAAGGGGAGGGAGCAGGTTGGATTGTGAATTTGGGGTTAATGGATGCAGACTTTTGCATTTGGAATGGATAGGCAATGAGATCTTGATGTGTATAACTGGGAACTATATCTAGTCATATATGATGGAGCATGATAATATGAGAAAAAAGAATCTATACATGTATGTGTAATTGGGTCACCTTGCTGTACAGTAGAAAATTGGCAGAACACTGTAAAGCACCTATAATGATAAAAACAAAAATCATTATAATAAAAAAAACCAGCAACAATTACAACAGCAAAGAATAAAAGAGAAAAAATACACTAAAATAAAACAGGAATTATTCCCTGATAAAAAACAGAGATGGCTGCAAAGAGAAGGAAGAAGTAGGCACATTCTACATCCACTTCTGAGAAGAGATGAAAGCGGGTGTCAGCTGGGTCTGTGGTCTCCTTTGAGGTTTGGCTAGGAGCAGGTGGCTTCACTCACATATTGTCATCAGCCCTGGATCCACACAGAACTGTTGGACTTAGGGCCTTAGTTTCTCACTGGCTGTTGACTAGAGCGTCCTTCAGTTGATTGCCATGTGGGAACAGCCCACAATGTGGATGGTGGCTTCCATCAGAGTAAGTAAGACAGAGAGCAAGAGAGAACTAGCAACATGGAGGCCAGAGCTTTTTTGTAACCAGATCTCAGGAGTGACATCCATCATTTTTGCCATAGTCTACCCGCTAGAAGGAAGTCACTAGGTCCAGTCCACACACAAGATATAGAGATTACACAAGAGAATAAATGACAGGAGGTGAGATCATTGGACGTTATCTTAGACTCTTAACATCACAGTTGTTCAGGAAAAAGCTACTCTCAAACTATTGTTAGTAGCAAAAACAGATACAGCCATTCTGAAAAATAACAGCATTAAGATTAGAAAATTGACAGATCACTGTAAACCAGCTACAATGTGAAAAAAAACATTGTATTAAAAAAAAATTAGTGCCTCTGGATACAGTGACCAACTTACCTTGGGCTGCTAGATTCTTTCTCAGTTTTAAAACTGGAAGTTCTACATCCTGGAACCCCTTCACTCCTGGGACTTGATTAGCCACCCTACTCTGGAGCCAGGCTGTGGGCTTTAAACCATGACTCCAAACTTCCTAGCAATGTGACCTTGGGTTAGTTACTTAATTTCACTATGCCTCAGTTTCCTTATCTGTAAGATAAGAATAATAATAGCGTGTTTGTGGAAACTAAAGGAGATAATAGATAAAAAGTGCTTTAAGCAACATCTGGCACATAAATAAGTGTCCAGTGATATTAGCTATTATTATTGGTATTAAAAATATACATATCCTGTCACTAGGATATACTCACAATTATCATCCAAACTGGGACACTTATGAAAGTGAAAGGGAGTGCTAGTAACAATTATGCCAGGTCAACAAGCATAAAAGGGACTATTCCAGGGAACTGGGATGCATGATCCTTATATCCGTCAACATCGAAGTTTACCTCATAGGGAAAAAAAAAAAAAAAAAAAAAAAGGCGCCTACATATAAGACAAGTGCACAGAAACATCTGTTCTTTTGTTCATAGTGGGAAAATAATGCAAAATGAAGTAAATGACCATCAATAGAGGTAAAATAAATCATGATTTTACATAATACATAGCAATACCAGCTGACTTAAAGGAAGTCCTTTGAAATGATGTTGAATGAGAAAAATAAGAAGGAAAATATTTATGGCTCCATTTTTGTAAAATAAAAGGTTTATGCTCAGAGGCAAACACTGATGCTTAAGTTTCAGGGTGCAGCACTTTCATGGGCTTCTTCCAAGGTCCTACTGGGAGGGGCCCCTGGAAATTTTTTGTAAATTTTGTAAAAGTAAAATATTTTAATTCCAAGAAGTCAAGATTTCTGTTTCTTTTAACTCCAATGTCCCTGCTATCATACTTCTCTTTGTTCTGGGTGGTATGAGAACGGATGCAGACATTCTAGGGATTTGGCTGAGAAGATGAGTTTTGGATATATTTGGTTTGGGTTTAATGGGGCATATTTACAAGCTTTGAAGTCACTTCCATGTACAGTCCACATGTAAGAATGGCTTCCAGGAATGCTCCTGCCATCCCCTGTGCCAGCCTACCTTTCATGTCACTGTAAGGCTTAGAGCACTACGTCCATGTGAGTTATACGGGGATATGCAGTAAACTTTCATTGGAAATATATGATCTGTATTTAGGTTTTGTAAAATCACAGTGGAAAAAGTAGATTCATATGACCCAGTTATTCTAAATATATTTAAAAGATTTCAAATAACTTGAGTAAAAAAAAAAAAATTTCCTTTAATATCTATATCTATATTGACAAAATTGTCGTCACTTTTAGAACTAAATTAATTTGACATAAAATATTTTTATATACACAATGGAATACTACTCAGCCATAAAAAAGAATGACATGATGCCATTTGCAGCAACATGGATGGAACTAGAGAATCTCATAATGAGTGAAATGAGCCAAAAAGACAAAGACAAATACCATATGATATCACTTATAACTGGAATCTAATATTCAGCACAAATGAATATCTCCTCAGAAAAGAAAATCATGGACTTGGAGAAGAGACTTGTGGCTGCCTGATGGGACGGGGAGGGAGTGGGAGGGATCGGGAGCTTGGGCTTATCAGACACAACTTAGAATAGATTTACAAGGAGATCCTGCTGAGTAGCATTGAGAACTTTGTCTAGATACTCATGTTGCAACAGAAGAAAGGGTGGGGGAAAAAATGTGATTGTAATGTATACATGTAAGGATAACCTGACCTCCTTGCTGTACAGTGGGAAAATAAAAAAATATATATATATATATATATAAAAATAAAAAATAAAAAAACATTTTCCTTTAATATCTATATCTATATTGACAAAATTGTCATCACTTTTAGAACTAAATTAATTTGACATAAAATATTTTTTATATACACAATGGAATAATACTCAGCCATAAAAAGAACAAAATAATGCCATTTGCAGCAACATGGACAGAACTAGAGACTCTCATACCGAGTGAAGAAAGTCAGAAAGACAAATACCACATGATATCACTTATATCTGGAATATAATATACGGCACACATCTTCTATTCTATGGAACTTTTCCATAGAATAGAAGATCATGGACTTGGAGAATAGATTTGTGGTTGCCTAGGGGGAAGGGGAGGGAGTGGGAAGGACCGGGAGCTTGGGGTAAAATGATGCAGACTGTGGCCTTCAGGATAGTTTAGCAATAGGATGCTGGGGTGTAGCACTGGGAACTCTGTCTAGTCACTTATGATGGAACATGTAATGTGAGAAAAAAAATGTATACATGTATGTGTACCTGGGGCACCATGCTATGCAGTAGGGGAAAAAAAAAAAATATATATATATATATATACACATATAAGATAAAAAAATAAAACCAAAAAACAAAATTAAAAATTTTCAGCTTCAAAACCATGTCTGCCCAAATTAAGTAACTTCCCTGACTCAGCATTATTGATACAAAAGTCAAAGGGGTATTGCATAAATTTAAATTACAAACTTGGATCCCAATAAATATTGTTTCAAAATGTTTTCTTGGACATTTAATTCTTATTTTAAGCAAATGATTTTCATAAGTTCTTTGAATTTGGAGAGTGGACTTATCAAATTTACCATGTATGTGTTGAATGTACCTCATTACTTTATACTTGCTTATCTTTATTTGTTTATTTATTTATTTTTTGGCAACAAACAGTGTTTTCAGTTTGCTGTGTCATGGCAAATTGAAATTCCATCATCATGAAGTTTGTAGCATGCTCTATTCCAGTCTCTCTTTTTCTCTGCTGCTCTACACATTAAGTTGCAAGGTAGAAAAGATGAGGTGAGGGGAATAAGGAAGCCCGGGTTGTTTTCTAAAAGCACCGGGTTTTCTTCAGTCTCCTGGAACTCATGCTTGCTACCCTCTTAAAGCGTATGACTGCATGGAGAGGACCTACAATTTCCCAAGGCAAATTAACAGTGAGAAGATAGTCTTTGCTCACAGACTACTGCAATCTCTACGAATGGTTACAATGAAGAAAAACTTAAGTTGAAAACTAATGAGTATGTATGATTTTACTTTGCTAAAACGGAACAAAATCCATATGATATACATATATGTGCTTTTCTATGCTAGTATATGTAAGGAGACAGTTAAAGGATTTAGGCTGAGCTGCTAGCATTGTTTAAATGAAGGTGGGTTAGAGGGTGGGGACAATCAGGTCAGGCAACATGGGGGAAATGATTAGCATTCTGCTATAAAATTATGTCTTATATATCTTTTTAGTTCAGTACTACAAGCATTTCTTTCGTAATCTGTAAGCCATCCAAAACAGGGAGAAAAGGCTTTTCCAAATAAAATGTGATTTAGATGTTTCATTGTTGATTCTTAATTTCATTGCAATATAATTGGAGATTGGGACCTGATTCCTTGATATGTTGAGACTGTCTCTGTGACAGAGGCAGTAAATGGTCAGTTTTTCTAAGTGCTTTATGTTTGTGTGAGAAGAACATATGTACTATCTAGGGATGGGTACAGAATTTCAGCTATGTCTAGAATCAGTCTTGTTAATTGCATTATGCAACAGTCTACATTCTTATGTTTCTTCATTTGTCAATATTCTGAATGAAATATGGTATATTAAAATCTTGCACAAATTGTGAATTTCTGTTTTTCTTCAAAGTCTTATCAGTTTAAGCTTCTAATATTTCAAGGAAAGGCTGTGTATGGAAATTGTGTGGAAAAAATTATGGCTTTTATACCTTCTTGGCCTTGTATTTTATCCTTTTGTTATTATATAATGCCTGTCTTTGTTTCTTTCATTTTTTTAACTTTCAATTATATTTTGACTGATGATATTGCTTCAATAACTTTCTTTAGGTTGGATTTGCTTGAGCTTTTGTTTTTTAACCCCAACTGTGTCATTTTGACTTATTTTTGACTCATAAAAAGTTATAGAGCAAGATTTTTTTAAATTACATCCAATATGATCATCGTTATCTTTCATATTTTATTTTCTATTTTGTTTTTACTTTGTCGTGCTTAGTCTTTGCTTCACTTATTTTTCCCAGATTTATGGGCTTTTTAATTAATAAAGATTTTTATGCTTTTATGTTCTATTGTTGGTATAAAATATAAACTGTTTCTAACTTTTAGTGGTTTCTCTGAAAATTTTTACTAGAAATGCTTTTAACAAAAAATAAATAAATAAAAGTCATTAAGTCTATTTGTTTCTCTACTTCTTTAGCCTGCTTTGTTTGCTCTCTGAACACAAACATCTATCTTCCTTGTCCCTATTGTCTGGAAACTTAACACCTCTAACCGTACATTTTCAGCAGCAGGCTTGACTTCCGGCTCCCACTTCAGGTGAAGCTTTTTTTTTTTTTTTTTTTGTCTTTTTGTCTTTTGTTGTTGTTGTTGTTGCTATTTCTTGGGCCGCTCCCGCGGCATATGGAGGTTCCCAGGCTAGGGGTTGAATCGGAGCTGTAGCCACCGACCTACGCCAGAGCCACAGCAACGCAGGATCCGAGCCGCATCTGCAACCTACACCACAGCTTAACCCAATGAGCAAGGGGCAGGGACCGAACCCGCAACCTCATGGTTCCTAGTCGGATTCGTTAACCACTGCGCCACGACGGGAACGCCGCAGGTGAAGCTTTTTTAGACACCATTACCCAGAAGGATAAAATCTCTCTATGGATCCTGTCCATTTCTGGGCCTAGTCAACAGCTGGTTTGCCATTTAGATTCCATTTTCTATTTTGTGTTTCTGATCCAGTTGAGCATGGAGATATTTTCTTTGTTTTTCAGCAGAGCCAGAATTTATAATTCTCTCAATTTATATTTTATCTCATCATTGTTTTGATGCATTGGAAAATATGTGAAAAGTCTCTTTAAATCTGACTGATCTTGTCAAGTTATAGGTCATGTTATACTTCTATGATCAGGAAAATATGTAACCAATTTAAAATCAACACAATAAGATATAGAGAGTTCCTGCTGTGGCTCAGTGGTAAGGAACCCAACTAGTATCCATAAGGACAGAGGTTCGATCACTGGCCTCATTCAGTGGGTTAAGGATCCAGCGTTCAGTGAACTGTGGTGTAGTTGCAGATGTGGCTCAGAGCCCGCATTGCTGTGGCTGTGGTGTAGGCCAGCAGCTACAGCTCTGATTCAACCCTTAGCCTGGGAACTTCCATATGCCACAGGTGCAGCCTTAAAAAGAAAAAAATAATAATAATAAATAAAATCAGTACAATAAGATGTTCATTCTCAATTGTTATTACACAACAAGAAAATGGGAAAGAAATAAACAAGGAAGTTAATATTAGTTGCTATAATAGATAGGATTTGGGGAAAAAATTTTATTCATTTTACTTTTCATATATTGTACACAATTACTAAAATGATTTATTTAATTTTGGATGAAAATTCAAACTTATTTTTAAAAAGCTACCAAAAGAAAAAATAAGCATTATATTAGCAGCTTTGTTGAAAATTAAATTATACTGAAAAAACCACACCAATCCAACAGGATTTCCTAAAGGAAACAATTAGTTAAAAGATATTTAAAATGATCTTATCTGGCTCAGAAAAATTTCTGTATCACTATATCTCAGAATTTAGACTATTCACTTTTTCCCACACTCAGAGTAATCAAAGTATGCTTCAGTTGTAATGATGATCCAGGAGTTCCCACTATGGCACAGAGATTTAAGAATCTGACTGCAGCAGCCTGGGTCACTGTGGACAAATGGATTTGATCCCTGGCCCAGCAAAACTGGTTAAAAGGTCTGTTGTTGGCACAGCTGCAGTTTAGGTCGCATCTGCAGCTCAGATATAATCCCTGGCCTGGGAACTACCATACGCTGCATGTGCAGCCATTAAAAAAAGAAAAGAAATGATGATCCATGATGCTCATACTTGCCTGTGACTTGGTGTCTGCTTAGTTCTTTTAAAATTTTTACAGAAAGGAATGCTAGTTGGTTCACTGCTCTTGAGTTGTTTGTGGCACAGTTTTTAATGTTTAATTATTCTCTTTTCATTTCCTCTGTTCACAGGTGAGAGACATGGAAGACACTAGATGACTATTTGTTTAGAAAAAATTGAATGGTTCTATAGAAATTAAAAGCATAATGAAGATATGACACTCCAAAACCCATGGGATGCAGCAAAAGCCGTTCTAAGAGGAAAGTTTACAGCAATACAAGTCCTCAGGAAACAAGAAAAAGCCCAAATAAACAAGCTAACTTTACATCTAAAGCAGCTCGAGAGAGAAGAACAGACAAGACCTAAAGTTAGTAGAAGGAACGAAATCATAAAGATCAGAGCAAAAATCAATGAAATAGAAACAAAGAAAACCATAGAAAAGATCAATGACACGAAAAGCTGGTTCTTTGAAAAGATCAACAAAATTGATAAACCCTTAGGCCAGACTTACGAAGAAAAAAAGAGAGAGGACTCAAAACAATAAAATTAGAAATGAAAAAAGAGAAGTAACAATGGACATCACAGAAATACAAAGGATCATAAGAGACTACTATATGCAACTATATGCCAATAAAATGGAAAACCTAGAAGAAATGCACAAATTCTTAGAAAAGTACAATCTTCCAAGACTAAACCAAGATGAAATAGAAAAGATGAATGGACCCATCACAAGAACTGAAATTGAAACTGTGATTAAAAAACTTCCAACAAACAAAAGTCCAGGACCAGATGGCTTCACAGGCGAATTCTATCAAACATTTAGAGTGGAGCTAATACCTCTACTTCTGAAACTATTTCAAAAAATTGCAGAGGAAGGGATACTCCCAAACTCATTCTATGAGGCCACCATCACCCTGGTACCAAAACCAAAGATACCACGAAAAAAGAAAACTACAGGCCAATTTCACTGATGAACATTGATGCAAAAATCCTCCACAAAATACTTGCAAACCACATCCAACAATACATTCAAAGGATTGTACATCATGATCAAGTGGGATTTATCCCAGGGATGCAAGGGTTCTTCAATATCCTCAAATCCATCAATGTGATACACCACATTAACAAACTGAAGAATAAAAACCATATGATCCTCTCAATAGACGCGGAAAAAGCCTTTGACAAAATCCAACACCCTTTCTGATAAAAAACCCTTCAGAAAGTGGGCATAGTGGGAACCTACCTCAACATAATAAAGGCCATATATGACAAACCCACAGCGAACATCATTCTCAATGGTGAAAAGCTGAAAGAATTCCCGCTGAGATAAGGAACAAGACAAGGATGTCCACTCTTGCCACTAATCTTCAACATAGTTCTGGAAGTCCTAGCCATAGCAATCAGAGAAGTAAAAGAAATAAAAGGAATCCAAATTGGAAAGGAAGAAATAAAACTATCCCTATTTGCAGATGACATGATACTCTACCTAGAGAATCCTAAAGACTCTACCAGAAAACTGTTAGAGCTCATCCACGAATTTGGCAAAGTCGCAGGACACAAAATCAATACACAGAAATCGACAGTGTTTCTATATACTAAAAACGAAAAAGCAGAAAAGGAAATTAGGGAAGCAATCCCGCTTACCATTGCATCTAAAAGAATAAAATACCTAGGAGTAACCTACCTATAGAGACAAAAGACCTGTACTCTGAAAACTATAAGACATGGATGAAAGAAATCAAAGGTGACACAACAGATAGAAAGACATACCATGCTCTTAGATTGGAAGAGTTAATGTTATCAAAATGACTATACTACCTAAGGCAATATACAGATTCAATGCAATCCCTATCAAATTACCAAGGATATTTTTCACAGAACTCAAACAAAATATTTTAAAGTTTGTTTGGAAGCACAAAAGACCCAGAAGAGCCAAAGACATCCTGAAA
The DNA here is from genome assembly GCF_054392235.1 of Sus scrofa. Classification (NCBI taxonomy): domain Eukaryota; kingdom Metazoa; phylum Chordata; class Mammalia; order Artiodactyla; family Suidae; genus Sus; species Sus scrofa. Next base: position 91,750,150 of record NC_139387.1, on the reverse strand, counting down.
AAGAACAGTGGAGCTGGAGGAATCAGGCTCCTGGACTTCAGACATACTACAAAGCAACAGTTATCAAAACTGCATGGTACTGGCACAAAGACAGAAATATAGAGCAGTGGAACAGGACAGAAAACCCAGAATTCAACCCACGCACCTACAGCCAACTCATCTATGACAAAGGAGGCAAGGATATACAGTGGAGAAAGGACAGCTTGTTCACTAAGTGGTGCTGGGAAAACTGGACAGCCACATGGAAAAGAATGAAGTTAGAACACTCCCTAACACCATACACAAAAATAAAGTCAAAATGGATTAAAGACCTGGATATAAGACCAGACACTATCAAACTCTTAGAGGAAAACATAGACCAAACACTCTCTGACATAAACCACAGCAACATCTTCTCAGATCCACCTCTTAGAGGATTGACAAGAAAAACAAAAATAAACAAATGGGATCTAATCAAACTTCAAAGTTTCTGCACAGAAAAGGAAACCCTAAACAACACAAAAAGACAACCCACAGAATGGGAGAAAATCTTTGCAAGTGAATCAACTGACAAGGGATTCATCTCCAAAATTTATAAACACCTTCTGCAGCTCCATACCAAAAAAGCAAACAAGCCTATCAAAAAATGGGCAGAAGATCTAAACAGACAGTTCTCCAAAGAAGACATACAGATGGCAAAGAAACACATGAAAAGATGTTCAACATCACTCATTATTAGAGAAATGCAAATCAAAACCACTATGAGATACCACCTTACACCAGCCAGAATGGCCATCATCAAAAAGTCTATAAACATTAAGTGCTGGAGAGGGTGTGGAGAAAAAGAAACCCAGGACACTCTTGGTGGGATGGTAAATTGGTGCAACCACTGTGGAAAGCAGTATGGAGATTCCTCAGAAAACTAAACATAGAACTACCATTTGATCCAGCAATCCCACTCCTGGGCATCTATCCAGAGAAAACCACGACTCGCAAAGACACATGTACTCCAATGTTCATTGCAGCATTATTTACAATAGCCAAGACATGGAAACAACCTAAATGTCCATCAACAGAGGAGTGGATCCAGAAGATGTGGTACATACACACAATGAAATATTACCCAGCCATTAAAAAGAACGAAATACCAGCATTTTTAGCAACATGGATGGACCTAGAAACTATCATGCTAAGTGAAGTCAGCCATACAATGAGACACCAACATCAAATGCTTTCAATGACATGTGGAATCTGAAAAAAAGACAGACTGAACTTCTTTGCAGAACAAATGCTGACTCACAGACATTGAAAAACTTACGGTCTCCGGAGGAGACAGTTTGGGGGGTGGGGAGATGTGCCTGGGCTGTGGGATGGAAATCCTGTGAAATCAGATTGTTATGATTATACAACTACAGATGTGATAAATTCATTTGAGTAATACAAAAAAATGGAAAAAAATAAATAAAAATTCATAAATGTTAAAAAAAAAAAGCGTAGAAAATCTAAGTCATTAAAAGGCACCAGCAATTTCTTCCCTAGGTTCTGGCATAAAGAGTAGAATAGGATCTCCCACAGAGAGTGAATGTGGCCAAGTTTAGCAGTGAAATATATAACTCTAGATGCAGTAATGGTCTATTTGAGCCCTTTAGATTCCCAGTATCTAGAATGTTTTATGCTTTTATTTAGCAATGTATTATAGATAAAATCGCTCCTATTATTTCATGTCTAATATGATTTCTTTTTCTTGGTGTCTCATATAACTAAGAATTGCAAAAATATTAAGTCCTCAATAAATAGTTGTGAAACAAGTGAATGGATTAATGAATGACCTTATGAAAAGGCTGATTTTTGGAACACTGGGGAAGAGCTATGAATAATATACTGATAGTCACAGCGAATTCTCACTTCTTTCAACAAACTATTCATCTACTTTGATGTAGTTTCCTCTACCGCAATTGGAGATATGATGATAAATGTGAGGAAATGATAGCTCTGGAAATTTTTAGTGCATTAATTCTTAACTGATATTAAATAAAATCACTTTCAATTTTCTACTTTTCTTAACTTTTCAAACCTAGTCTGTCAATACCCAAAAGTAATATATAAGAATAAGCTATTCCCATCTTTTCTGTTTTTTATAAATTGCTTCTGAGAGACCAAGAGAAAACAATCTATTATGAGCTTCTTTAGATTCATGTATTCTAATATAAATGCAAAATGCAATATATTAGTTAAAAGCCAGAATAAAATATATTAATGTAAAATTCTTACTTTTACAATGTATAGTGTGACTGTAGCTGGGTGTCAGTTCATTTTGCTAATGTTACTTAATTAAGAGTGTAGGAGTACCTAAAGAAAGAAGTAGTAGTCTCTGTGTAATATTCCATTAATAATACAATCTCTTTGGAAGAGACTATAAAATGAATTAGTGAGCTTTCCAGTAGATAAATCTGACATGTCTAGACAGTGCTGGGAGAAAAAGAAAGGTGTTAAATATAAGACTACAAGCAGTATGTGAGATTTCTTTAAGATTATAATTTCAGTATATTATTTCCAGATTAATGCTGTATGGAGCAGCTACCAAACAGAACAAAATTAATAAGCGAGTCCATGAAATAACATCTTAATCATTAGAATAGATCGAAACTGCAAAACTATAAATTCCCATGAGCTAGAATATTTCCTCTTTTAGGAACATTGAGAATAAGACGTCAAATGTTCAACTAGTCCACCAAACAAGATAATCTAAATTAAAATACTCTGGAGTATGAGCAAAAACATAAGTTAAAAACCCAAATCTTTAATAAACAAGGATTACTGCAGGGAAGTTTCAGTATTTTACAGATAGTATTTATCCTTAGTCTATTCAACTTTCTTTCAAGAGGGAAATCACCAACATATTTAATTTTAATTAGACAGATGTGAACTACTTTGACATGAGCTACTTTAACTTTCGAGATGACTAAGTTATTTTTAATTTTCAAATTATAATACAATATGTGTTAACTATAGAAATTTGGACAATATAGAAAAGAATGAAAAAATTAAAACCACATGTAATCCTAGCATCTAGAGAGATTACTATGAATATGTTATCTTTCTGGTATTTTTTTCACATGCATATACAAATCATCTTAGTTTGCAACCAAAGTTGTATCATATGGTAAATATACATGAATTTATTTAACAGATATTTACTGAAGGACAACTATGTGCCATTACACAAATTCAAATATTAGACATTATTAAAAACTTTATTTCTAATGATTATAGATGATTTTACCCTTTTATAATTATTACTTAAGCATTCACATGTCTTTACTGATTGGATCATTCCCCAGTAAAACAGATAGGCACAACATAGATCCATCACAAGCCACTAAACAAGTTTCCAACTCTACTTTGCTTGAAAGGAAAAAATTAAAGATTTATCTTATTAAATCAAATAATCTCAAAATTGCATGCTTAATAATTAATTCATGAATTGTGACTGTGGTTAAGAATACGGTTTCTAGAATCAAATATCCTGTATACAAATTCCAGTACTGCAACTTTCTAAAAAACTCTAAACTTTTCTGTGACCTGTTCCCCTTTCTGCAAAATAGTAATGACTAAACTACCTATTTCATAAGTATCTTAGGATTAAATAAGTTAACATGCATGAAGTATTCAATAACATTAGCTATTATTACTTTTCATTATTACTTATGAGTGTCTTTTACATGGCAGTGATTTTGCTAGAAGCTATGGCTACAATGGAGAACAGACCAGCAAGATTTGTGAACTCTACTAAAATAGATGGTAAAATAAACAAACAACTCCCAAGTAATTATATAATGTCAATCACAAGTAAGGGCTCTAAAAGAAAATAAAATTAGGAGTTCCCGTCGTGGCGCAGTGGTTAACGAATCCGACTAGGAACCATGAGGTTGAGGGTTCAATCCCTGCCCTTGCTCAGTGGGTTAACGATCCGGCGTTGCCGTGAGCTGTGGTGTAGGTTGCAGATGCGGCTCGGATCCCGCGTTGCTGTGGCTCTGGTGTAGGCCGGTGGCTACAGCTCCGATTGGACCCCTAGCCTGGGAATCTCCATATGCCGCGGGAGCGGCCCAAGACCAAGAAATAGCAAAAAGACCAAAAAAATAAAAAATAAAAAATAAAATTAGAAGGTGGTAAAAAAGCAGAAAACAAAGGCATCTCTATACATAGTCTGGGTCACAGGTGTCTGGGGTGCCTGGAAAGGGGGGTTTCCCTAAAGAATAATATAAGTTCTTTACCTGGGAGGAGAAGGCAAAGGGACAGTAGAAACAGACATTGCTTCTACATGTGAAGGCCCACAGGTAGAAAGGAGCTTACCCCTATTAAAGAACCAAAAGGAACTAAAGAGGGCCAGTTAGAAAGACAGAGTCTGGTGAGACATGAGGCTAAAGACAAAAAGAAAAGGATTAAGAAAAAGCACATCATTCAGGGCCATTCATGCCTTAACAGAGATTTGGGTCATCTTCTAAGAGGAATGGCAAGTCACTAAGAGGAGTGATGCACTCAGATTTGGCTTCAACATGAATAATAAACTCAAAAAAAGGCAAATTGGAAAATAATATTTTACTTTTAGAATAATCCAGAAGACTGGTAGTGATGGTAGAGATTAGGAGAAGCAAGTAGGGTTGAAGAGTAGGTAGGGATCAATAGTCAATTACAGAATTACCCTCGTCCTACCAACTATTCCTGTTAAAAACCACAAAACCAGGAGTTCACATTGTGGCTCACTGGATTAAGAATCCAACTAGCATCCCTGAGGAGACAGATTCAATCCCTGGCCTTGCTCAGTAGGTTAAGGATCCAGCGTTGCTGCAAGCTGCAGTGTATGTCACAGATGCAGCTTGGATCTGGTGTTGCTGTGGCTGTAGTAGGCTGACAGCTGCGGCTCCAATTCGACCCCTAGCCTAGGAACTTCCATATGCTGTGGGTGTGGCCCTAAAAAGAACTAAAAAACAGAACAAAAAAAAAACCCCATATGACCTGGTGATTAATTGAATATGGAAGCTAACAAAGGTGGAAATGGAAAGAACAACACACAGTCTTCTGCAATCAGATGATTGACGAAGTCATTTACCAAGAGAAGAAACCCTGCATGAAGAGGCAAGTGTGTGGGAAAGATATAAATGTAGTTTGGAATATGTTAGGGTCAAGGTATTTTTGGACATATAAGTGGAGGTATTCAATGGATGGATGGACAGATGAAGGAGTGGATGGATGAATGGATGGACAGATGGGGCCTGGAATTGAGAGAAGTGGTCTAGACTAGAGAGAAATATTTGGGAGTCTACAGCATATTGATGGTAACAGAAGCCATATGACAGATAAGATCTCTTAGGAAGAGAAAAAAATACAAAGAACAGGGAGAAGTTTGAACCTTGAGAAATATCCAATTTTTAGAATGATGCAAAAAAAAAAAAAAGTCAACTGCCAACATAGAAAGGAAATAGCATAATAAGGTGAAAAATCTTCCTTGGACAGCAAAGGGAAGAATGGGTGTCAAGATGGACATGTCACAAATCTATGGAATGCTGCTAGAGGTTAAAAAAAAATGAGAATTGAGATATGTCCTTCAGATAATGTGATATAAAGTCACTGATACTTTTAGAAAGGACATTTCAACAGAGAAATGAGGATTAGAAACCTGAGAAGGCGGACTGAGAAGTGAAAGGAAGAAAGAAAATGAGCATACTAAGGATGTATAGGGACTACAGAGAATAGTAGCTGAGGAGTCAAGCAGAATGAGGGAAATTTTTAGTTGTTTATTTGTCCCTTTCACTGTTGTTTTTGTTGTCTGTTATTTCAGATGAAAAACAAACTTAAATATTAATATGCATGGCCTAGTGAAGAAGGACAATTAAAAACACAGTAGATTATACACAGTGGAATACTACTCAGTCATTAAAAAAATGCCATCTGCAACAACATGGGTGCAACCAGAGATTCTCATACTAAGTGAAGTAAGTCATAAGAAAAAGTCAAATAACATGTGATATCACTTATATCTGGAATCTAATATATGGCACAAATGAGCATACCTACAGAAGAAAAAAAAAAAAAAAAACTCATGGACATCGAGAACAGACATGTGGTTGCCAAGGGGAAAGGAGTGGAATGGACTGGGAGTTTGGGGTTAGTAGATGCAAACTATTGCATTTGGAGTGGATAAGCAATGAGATCCTGCTGTATAGCACAGGGAACTATGTCCAATCACTTGTGATGGAACATGATGGAGGATAATGTGAGAATAAGAAAAAAATACATATATATACATATGTATAACTAGGTCACTTTGCTGTATACCAGAAATTAACAGGACATTAAAAATGACTACAATAAAAATTTAAAAGAAAAAACCACAAGAGAGAAAAGGAATGAATGAAAGGATCAAATTCCTGAGAAGGCAGAGGCAAGAAGCATGGAGACTGGAACTGCAATTGCACAGGAGGAGAAAGATAGCCTCTATTTTAATAGGAGGAACAGGCAAGAGAAAGGTACAGGGATGGTTGTACTTTTAGACTTGGTGGTAGATGATAAACTTCCACTTGATGGCTCCAATTTTCTTTATTAATTAAAATATGAGGCCGTATGCTGAGAGTGAGGGATGAGATAGGAAGAATACCTGAGGTTTGATAAGAATAAAGAAAGAGTGGAATGTGATACAGTGTGAAGGACCAATTTGAATTTGATGAGCATAAATTTATGAATTAATTAGCATTCACCTATTATACATTAGAGGTAGAGGAACTGTTCCTCAAGATATCATACATGACATCATAAAAACCTTATATCCCCCATATAATCACTTTAGTAAGAATTCACTGTATTTTTTTAAATACAATGATTTTTATTTTTTCCATTATAGCTGGTTTACAGTGTTTTGTCAATTTTGTACTGCACAGTAAGGTGACCCAGTCACACATACATGTATACATTCTTTTTTCTCACATTATCATGCTCCATCACAAGGGACCAGACATAGTTCCCAGTGCTACACAGCAGGAAAGTTCACTGTATTTTTAGAAATCTTACCATTCTACAATTCATGTTATTCATATATAAATAAAGGAAAATTGATTTGGGAAAAAAAGAGGATAAAGTTCCATTTGTTTAGGATATTGTTTTCCAAATATAACAAACTTCCACCAATTTGAGCCAATTGAGATGACTACATTTTCAAATTGGTAAACTGTGCATATGGATGAAGGAACAGTTAATTTACCAGGATTTAACAGCAAGTACTGCTGCCCTAGTTTTCTCTCTTTGCCCCTCTTTGAACTAACACTGGGTTACAAATTTACCATTTAGAGATCTGTCTTAATAAATGTCTAACACAGCACTGAGCACAAAGCAAATGCCAAACAAATAATTGCTGTTTGATAAAAATGGTTCTTATCAGCAAGGCCAGTATTTGTACATTAAAGAATGCTTCCAAAGGGCTTAAAAATAGTTTGCTCTCTTAAATGAGTTAAACATACCCACAGAAATCATGTTGACACTACCAACTTGCTTAGCAGAGATAACATTAGTCCTACCACAGTCTCAATTCTTTTTCTTAATTTTTTTGTTTTGCTTTCTAGCCACACCTGCGGCATATGGAAGTTCCCAGGCCAAGGGTCCAATTGGCTCTGCAGCTGCCAACCTAGCCACAGCCACATGAGGATCTGAGCTGAGTATGCAACCTATGCTGCAGCTTGCAGCAACACCAGATCCTTAACTCACTGAGCGAGGCCTGGGATTGAACGCGCATCCTCATGGATACTAGTCGAGTTTGTTACCACTGAACCATAATGGGAACTCTCTGAATTCTTCTAATTTCAAGCATTTGGCATTAGAATTGAGAAATCTTCACCATTTCAAAAAATATTTGGGTATAAATAAGTTACAAAATCACCTTCCCTCCTATTTCAGGACACAGGGCGAAGTGTAGTGGGGTGTGGAGCAATCTTCACCACATGACATTTTCATTTCATGTGCCATAGTCCAGTGAGCTCATTAGCAAACTGAATAAAGGTAACTGGGACCCACACTGTCCTGGCACGGAACAATTGATTGTGTCCTTTTTATTAGAGATCATTTATTCTCATCCAACAGGATTGGAAACAGTTTTCACTGGGTGTTGTTGTAAATTGCTCATTAATCAAAATGGATTTATTGAGCATCCATAGTGAGCAAAGCCTGTACTAAGTGATTCAAAATAACAGGTTGCCTAGTAACCATAAAATGGAAAAATTCCTCTGGTTGAAGGTTAAAATTAAATGAAAGGCAGATAAGAAAACATTATCTTTGATGGCATCTATTTCACAATGGATTTTGCTGCCATTATGGCCATTTTCTTTAAAGGATAATAAATATTCGTCCATTCATTCGCTCATTAAATGATTCAATCATTTATGTAACTGAGTCACCACTATGATTATGTAAGGTCCTTTGCTTGATGCAATAAGGGAAACAAATATGATTCAATACTGACTGTGTAAACATTAAGTCTTAGCAAGTTTACCAAGCAACTACTGGACTTCTGTTAATCTTTATTTTATGAGCCTAGCACTGGAGAAATATTACTACTTATTCCATATAAATCTATAGTCACTGAGGCATGAATAAAATGTTCCCTGCAAAGAATATCATTTATTTTCTGGCTGAACTATAAAAAAATCTCTTGTTGAATATAGACTTATAAGTTGCTTTTGTATTAATATTAAACCACTTGCTATGATAAAAATGTTTTCTTTTCATCAGGAGGAGACCTAGTTTGTATTAGCTCATCTAGTTAATAAATAAACAAAAGAGACCACAGAAAGGGAACTAACATCCATACTTAACTGAATTCCTAAGAAAATATATATTCTATATCCATGAATGACATTGCCAGTTACAACCAGGATCCTCAAGTTGCACAGCCTCTGAGATAAGCAGGCCGGGCAAGACCTGTCCTCACCGACCCCAGCACACCAATTCCCCCGCCCCGCATCTGTGTATTGAATTTGTGTGCTCAGTTATAGCCCCTGTTTTTGTTTTCTCAGGTTGCTACTAACCAGGTGTTTAAAACAACAGAAATGTATTGTCTCACAGTTCTAGAGGCTGGCAGGCTGAAATCAAGGTGTTGGCAAAACAGGTTCCGCCTGAAGGTTGTGAGGAAAAGATCAGGTCCAGGCGTCTCTCCCTGGCTTGAAGATGTCCATCTTCTCCCCTGTGTCTCGCCACACTGTCTTCCCATTGTGCATGTCTCTGAGCTCCCCCTTTTATAAGTCATGTTGGATTAGGACCCACCTAAAGACTTCATTTTAACTTGCTGAAGGGTCTCTATAAAGACCCTATCTCCGTTCTCCAAGTAAGGTCACATTCCGAGGTGCTAGGAGTCCTAGGGGTTCCAACATGCCTTGTTTTGAGGTGTGGAGGCTCTAATCAACTCATGACAGTTCCTCTAAAGACCTGTCATCCCTCCGTTCTCTCTGTCTCTGTCAGTCTCTGTCTCTCTGTTCCTGTGTGTGTATGTCTTCCTCTATGTCTGTCTCCGGGAAAAGCTTCAGAATGCGGTTCCTGTGTGTATAGAAATCCTCATTTTCTTTGTAAAACTGAGCCAAGTTATCCAGCACTGTGAACCAAAAACTGTAGACTATGTTCCTTAAGCTAGAATTCTTTAGTCCCTTTGGCTAATTGTTTCCCAAAGGGCAGAATCTCCAAGGGTCAAAGGGCTGAGCTTCACTCCTACATGCCTCTCAGTTTGTCCCCCTTTCCCCTCTCCACTAGCATTGCCTTTGTCTCAGCCATCATCATTTTCTGCTGAGACTGCACATTGATCTCCTAAGTAATCCTCCCTCCTCTAGTCTCATCTCTGTCCCATCTACCCTCCATATCACTTCCAGAGAAATCATTCTAAAACAAAACAAAACAAAAAACCTATCACACCATGGCGCTCCTTAAAGTCTGTCCGTGGTTCACCTCTGCTGTCAAGTGAAATCAAAACTTCAGCATGTCACTGCTTGTTTTTACAATGTATTTTTCCCTAGTAGCATTCTTTGCTCCTACCCTGCTAAAGTGGGCATAGTTTGTGAATGTAGTACGTTAATATTCCACATCTCTGGATCTCTGCACACACAGTTTCCTGGCCTAGAGAGCCACATACTTCCCAATCCATTCATCTAACTCTTCCTTCTTTGAGGTTCACATCAGGCAGCACCTCCTCCAGGAAGTTTTCACTCCCTCTCTCCCATTCTACTCTCCTGAAGCCCTTATGCTCACCTCTCTCACTGAACTTATTACCCTTAATTTTAACCAATTCTAAGTTCCTAAATATCTGGACTTGTACCCTCCACTACGTTTCTTCTGCAACATGTAGCATGATACCTAGAAGACAAAGGATTCAATAAATGTTTATTGAATGAAGAACTGTAGGTTATCCACCCCATTCAATGTGAAGGCCTCTAAAAGACTCACGTGCATTTAAAAAGGCTTGTCTTCTAGAAATCCCACCTTTAGCTAATAATTAAGCCTGGATCAACTGAGCAAACTGCTTTCTTATATACTGAATGCAGGTGACTGAACACAATTGGGGAAAATTATATACCTAAGCAAATTAACTCTTATCCCACTTGAAAAAAACAAATGAACAAATAACAACCCAAGCTTTGTTGAAGTTTGTATTTTCCAAAAGCAGTGAAATAATGCTTTCTTATGGTGTGATTTCAGGAACACTTTTCCATAAGGGAAGGGGAATTAAATTCCCTCCACTTAAATATAGGTATGTTCTTGACTGCAATGAAAGGGATGTTGCCTTTCAAAGATAAATTATAAAAAGTTGTACAGCTTCTGCCTCATTCTCTTAGGATACTTGCTGTTAGAATACTGTTACATACCATTAGGAAGTCTAAGTAGGCCTTGCTAGCCATATGAGTAAGAATCAGTCTTAAGAATAGATTACCCAGCCCCCAGTTAAGCTGCCCTTGTTGATACCACTTGGGGCAGAAAGATGCTCTCCCTGCCAAGCCCTCCCCAAAGTGCAGATTTATAAGTAAATAAATTACTGTTGGTGTTTTAACTCACTAAGTGTTGAGGTGGTTTGTTAGGCAGCAATCAATAAAAAGAACAGATTCTGAAACTTAAATATGGGTTGATGCCATAACAAAAGTCTAGAACACCAGACACTAGCTTTGTCACTGGGCAGCAGGGCTTCAAAATGAGTGCTTGTAAAAAAGCTAAAGGGCCAAGAAGAAGATTTGTGGAAGTCCAAAGAGCTATGAGAAAGTTGCTGTTGAAGGCTTAAATAGGAAGCAAATGTAACCTAAAGGCAGGGAGTCATTTATTATGAAGTAGAGAAGAGTTTGGCAAAACACTGAGAAAAGAAAATGAACCAAATGAACTCTATGATCTAGCTAATGAGATTTCCAGGCAGAATATTTAAAGGGCAACCTAGTTTCAATGGGCTGCCCATGACAACATGCTAGCAAAGAGAGAGGAACTAAAGAATGACCCACTAAATACAAAGGGGCCAGAAAGTTCTGGGTACCAAATCAAAATTGGTTTCTTATTCCCAGCTGCCCTGAAGGGCAAATAATTCTCAAATTTTAAAAAGGTCAATGGGAGTTCCCGTCGTGGCACAGCAGACACGAATCCGACTAGGAACCATGAGGTTGCGGGTTTGATCCCTGGCCTTGCTCAGTGGGTTAAGGATCCTGCGTTGCTGTGAGCTGTGGTGTAGGTCGCAGAGGTGGCTTGGATCTGACATTGCTGTGTCTCTGTCGTAGGCCGGCAGCTGTAGCTCTGATTGGACCCCTAGCCTGGGAACCTCCATATGCTGTGGGTACAGCGCTGAAAAGACAAAAGACCAAAAAAAAAAAAAGGCCTATGGGAATTCCCACTGAGGCACAGGGGGTTAATGATCTGGCTTGTCTCTGTGGAGGCGCTGGCTTGATCCCCAGCCTGGTGCAGTAGGTTAAAGATCCTCAGTGGCCGCGGCTGCTCAGCTCCAGCTAGGATTTGATCTCTGGCCTGGGAACTTCCATATGCCCCAGGTGCAGCCGGGGGTGAGATGGCGGATTGGCAGGGGAAAACCAATGACAAAATGTGGGTGGGATGCAAGATCATTTGTTAAGACCTAAGAAAGATCTCAGGAGGTGCCATGTAGAAACTTTAACCCAGACAAAAGACAAGCTAAAGATTTAATTAAGGGCATACCTCATAGATCTTCCTTATTCAAAAACAGAGTTTTTAAGACTCTCAAGGATGTTGACTCACAGAAGTCTCATGAGGAACACAAGGCAGAGAAAAGATTATCTGGAATATAAGCTTTTGTCTAATGAAGTGGAGTATGAATTGAAACACACACACACAAAAATCTACCAAGTTTTAAAAGAAAGTATATCAGCTTGAACTGGAAGGAAGAGAGACAATATAAAATGAAAAGAGGTCTTTTGACCCCTAATCTTTTATAGACAGTAAACAAGTGAGAAGGACACTCAGCTGTAAACAGGGGTTACTTTTTATAGAAAAGGAAGAATGAATCAGAGGGCAGATTGTGAACCAAGAGCCACAGAAAAACAATTATTACTTCATAATACTGAGCCTTAATCAAGGAACTGTGCTTGATTAGATTCAGAATTGCCACAGACTAGTGATGGCTGCGTGCCCTGTTTTCCCTGTTTGAATGCAAGTGTCAACTGTGATTTTTCCTGTGCTTTTCCCACTATTATATGTTTGCTGCATAGGAGAGGAGATCGGTAACTTGTCCATTTGGTTCACAGGTCATCATTGCTAAGAACAAAGGTACTTCAGGACTGTACTTTAAGAACAGCACGGGGAGATTTATGCACACCTGAACCTAGACTGGGAGTTCATGCAGTAATGGGCTGATGTGGAAAAGCATATAAATCATTGTGCCCAGAGGCAGACTGTGGCAGAGTATATTTTCCAAAAATAACAGCAAAATGTCTGCCAACCTATGTTCTCTTACTAACTTAGACACTCCTTCCTTCAAGAAGTGGGGTCCAAGTCTCCTCCCCCTGAATCTGAGCAGACTTGAGACACAGCAGAAGTGATAATCTGAGACTTCTAAGGGTAAGTAACACAAACAATAGAGCTTCCATTTGGTTCTTTTGGGATGCTCACTCTTAGAATCCAGTCAGTTAACTAAGAGGAAACCCTTGCATCCTCCAAGTATCTTAGCTTCCTCTTTCACATTTAAAAAAACCTCTTTATATCGCTATACAACATTCTGAAAAACTCTTCTGACCTAATTTCCAGCTCACTAAATCTCTCTTCAACTGAGTCTGATCTGCTGTTCCATTTACACATTGAGTGTTAAATTTAGGGTTGTTTTTCTGTGTGTGTGTGTGTGTGTGTGTGTGTGTGTGTGTGTGTATGAGAGAGAGGTGTTTTGTTTGTTTGTTTTATCTTTTTTTAGGGGTGCACGTGTGGCACATAGAGGTTTCTAGGCTAGGGGTCCAATTGGAGCTGTAGCTGCCAGCCTACACCATAGCCACAGCAATACGGGATCCAAGTAGCATCTGTGAACTACACCACAGGTCACAGCAATGCCAGATCTTAACCCACTGAGTGAGGCCAGAGATCAAACCCACATCCTCATGGATACTGTTTGGGTTTGTTAGCACTGTGCCACAATGGGAACCCCAAGGGAACTGTTTTTTTCCTCTCAAATATGCTATATCATTTTTAATGGTTTTTTTCCCCCATTATAGCTGGTTTACAGTGTTCTGTCAATTTTCTACTATACAGCAAGGTGACCCAGTCACACATACATGTATGCATCCTTTTTTCTCACATTATCATGCTCCATCACAAGTGACTAGATATAGTTCCTAGTGCTATACAGCAAGATCTCATTGCTTATCCATTCCAAATTTTTATTGGTTTCAATTCCTCAAAATACCTTAAAGTTTATCTTTTTTAAAATAATAGCATGGTCATTTTATAGTCTGTATCTGATAATTCAAATATTTGAGGTCTTATCAGGTATGTATCTGTTCTTTCCAATTTCTGCTGATGCCTCTTTGGGAATCTTTTTCTTGTAGGCTTAATTATTGTAAACTGATCATGTTAAAGAATTTATAGGATTTGTTTGGGGCCTAGGAAGAGAATACATTCCTCTCTGGATTATTTACATTTGCTTCTGCTTCATGACTGATGATACTAATTTAAACTAAAACCATGGATTGATGTTTTTTAGGCTATATGGATGATATGTTTTGGGTGCAAAACTGTTAGGACCAGCTCACAGTTACAAATCCTCAGGAATATCTCCCCTTGTTCTGCCCACAATAAATCATCTTTGCAGACCTTGCAGTCTCCTTGCCAAGTGGGTTATTAAACAGAATATTTCTTTCTTTTTTTTTTTTCCTTTGTCTTTTTGCCTTTTCTAGTGCCGCTTCCCATGGCATATGTAGGTTCTGAGGCTACGGGTCTAATCAGAGCTGTAGCCGCTGGCCTACGCCACAGTCATAGCAATGCGGGATCTGAGCCATATCTGGAACCTACACCACAACTCACAGCAACGCTGGATCCTTAACCCATTGAGAAAGGCCAGGGATCAAACCTGCAACCTCATGGTTCCTAGTCGGATTCGTTAACCACTGCACCACGACGGGAACTGCAAAATAGAATATTTCTAATTACTCTGAGAGTATAGCCCTGAATTCTCACCTCTACGGAGGAAGAACTTCCTATTACAGTCCTCAGGCCGAGCAGGCACAGAGCTTTGTTTTCTGTACACAAAACCACAGGGGCTTTGAGCACCAAAGTTCCATAGTAGGCTCAGCAAATTCCCTCAGGATAAAAGTGGCTTAACATGTCTACAAACAGCAAATGTTGGACAAGGCATGGAGAAAAGAGAACCCTCCTACCCTGTTGGTGGGAATGTAAATTGGTACAACTATGGAAAACAATATGGAGATACCTCAGAAAACTAAATATAGAACTACCATATGATCCAGTAATCCCACTCCTGGGCATATATCCAGACAAAACATTCACTGAAAAAGATACGTGCACCCCTCTATGTTCACTGCAGCACTATTCACAATAGCCAAGACATGGAAACAACCTACATGACCAACAACAGATGAATGGATTAAGAAGATGTGGTAAATATATACAATGGAATACTACTCAGCCATAAAAAAGAACAAAATAATACCATTTGCAGCAACATGGATGGAACTAGATGTTACTAAGTGAACTAAGTCAGAAAGAGAAAGAAAAATACCATATGATATCACTTATATCTGGAATCTAATATACAGCACAAATGAACCTATGTACGGAAAAGAAACATACAGCACAAATGAACCTATATACGGAAAAGAAACAAACTCATGGACATGGAGAACAGACTTGTGGTTGCTGAGAGGGAGGGAGTGGGATGGACTGGGAGTTTGGGGTTAGGAAATGCAAACTATTGCATTTGGAGCAGATAAGCAATGAGGTCCTGCTATATAGCACAAGGAATTTTATTTAGTCACTCATGATGGAGCATGATGGAGGATAACATGAGAAAAAGAATGCATATATATATGTATTACTGGGTCACTTTGCTGTGCGGAAGAAATTGACAGAACATTGTAAATCAACTATAATAATTTTTTTAAGTGGCTTAATGCTCCACTGGCTTCCCACCTTTACCCATGTTTGGACCTGTTTATTTCTTACTAATATATTGATTAAAAAGACACTGTTAATTTTTTTAGGGCCACACCCAAGGTATATGGAGGTTCCCAGGCTAGGGGTCAAATTGGAGCTGTAGCTGCAGGCCTACACCACAATCACAGCAACACTGGATCTCAGCCACATCTGCAAACTACACCACAGCTCATGGCAATGCCAGACCCTTAATGCACTGAGGGAGGCCAGGGATCGAACCCTGACCTCATGGATACTAGCTGGGTTCATTAACCACTGAACTACGAGGGGAACTCTAAGATGTTCCTTATTTATTTATTTACTTATTTATTTATTTTTGTCTTTTTGTCTTTTTGTTGTTGTTGTTGTTGTTGTTGCTATTTCTTGGGCCGCTCCTGCGGCATATGGAGGTTCCCAGGCTAGGGGTCGAATCGGAGCTGTAGCCACCGGCCTACGCCAGAGCCACAGCAACGCAGGATCCAAGCCGCGTCTGCAACCTACACCACAGCTCACGGCAACGCTGGATCGTTAACCCACTGAGCAAGGGCAGGGACCGAACCCGCAACCTCATGGTTCCTAGTCGGATTCGTTAACCACTGCACCACGACGGGAACTCCAGATGTTCCTTATTTAAATGGTAGTAAATTTACATAATTTTTGTCACCTTTTTGATGATTTAAAAAAGTGTTTCTTTTCTGTATTTTTATTCAACATGTTTGTTTTCAGCAGAATTGTTCTGAGAATAATCAGTCTTATTACCTAGGTCCATGTCTTTTTCATTCCTGTATCCTCAGTATGCAGTGATACATGTGAAAGAACTCAATTAATTTTTGATTGTTTAATGAACAAACAATGCTTTCCTTCCTGCTTTCATCACCCCTAATTTAACACCCTTATTCCCACCTCTTAAGAGTTCTTTTAAATTTTCATACATATATGCTGTCCATTTTCCTACATTAACTGAATTTTGCCCCTGATTTCCCCACTATTTTCCCTGTGACCTCTCCTAAAGATTTTCCATTCTTTTCAATTCTCATTCTTATCAACTCTCAGTACTATCTTCACTCTCCATGAATGTTTTTGGATCATTCACTAGTCTACCTTCATCCAAACCTGCTGCTCATCTGAAGATTATGCTATCCTATTATAACATTCTTTATCTGATTTTATTGTTGTCACTTATGTGGACTTCTAGTCATTTTTTTACATTTGTGAGGATTTCAGAACTTGGTTCACACTTTGTACTCCATTTTATCTACCAACATAATGCAGCAGTATAACGTGGCATTAAGAGCATAAGTTAGACAACCCAAGTTCAAGACCTAGAGCCATCCTTTGTTAATATGTAACCTTGGGAGGTTACCTAATACTCCAATACCTCACTTTCTTCATCCTAAAATCTTCCTTCTGCATGCTTATGATCCATACAATACTCTAGCCTCAATGGTTCTTAAAACCTACGTGTTCATTTCTATAACATTCCACAGCCCATGACTTAAAATGATATTTCTGGATTTTAACACTTCTCAACATCTAGCCTTTATTTTCAGCCAATAACCTTGTACATTACTCAGAAATTGAACCCATCTAGAAATACATATTTCAGATTTTCTGTATTCATAACGCTCTATTTTCTCTACAGAGAGAAGCAATGTCTGTTTTCTTAGACTAGCTCAGCCTTAATTTCTAACCATTCAATTCTCTTTATTCTTTGCCCTCAATCTCTCACTCTCCACTAGCAAATTCTTCCAACTTCTAAACTTGGTGAAGTCTTACTTATCCTAAAATAAACTAGCCATTTCTCCCTCATACCACTTTCTTCTCATGTTAGCATCATATCTCTTCTTTAATCCTCTTGAAAGGGTAATCTGTATTCTCCACTCCCATTTCCTTATTTTGGATTTCCCAGTGTCTGACTGTTAACTTCCAGAAATCTGGTTTTATCACATCACTTCTTAAACTTACTTTTCAAAGATAAGCAGCAACTGGATTGTCAAACCAAAAAAAGCCTCTCCTCCGAACTTCTCCTACAATTTCTTTGCAGCTTTGAATATGCTGACCACCCACTTGAAGATTTCCTCCCTCATAGCTTTCATGGAACTACTCTGCATTCTTAGAGGCAACAGCAAAGGAACAGAGAGCAGAGTGGTAGTCAAAAACTCATGTTCGAGAAAAGCACGCTCCTAATGTATTGATCTTACATAAGACCCTTAGCTTCAATTTCTTGATCAGTAAAATGCACATAATATTTGTTTGCCTTGTTTACTGGTTTATAATGCTAATAAATAAAATAATGGAGCTGAAAAGAACATAAAAGAGATAAAATACACAAAGTAAGTGAGTATGCTTTGATAACCTGGAAACACAGGATGCAGGAAAGTACACTGAAAGACTCTTGCTACCAAATTTGCTATGAAGCTCTGAAGGACCCAAAGCTTTGTATCTGACCTAGAAGGGTTTCCACTATGAAGAGGTTTCTGAGTCTCTTTACCATGGCAGTACCACCTCCAATGAGGGCTCTTGCCAGGAAGTTAAAAGACTTTACATCAAAAACTTTCTGATTTACCTGGACACACTTCAAATTCAAAAAAAAAAAAAAATCATCATGTGACTATATTGGGGTACTTTTTAAAAAAAATACTGTGGGAAATCAAAATGATATATCTTGACATATATAAGCATGCAAATTGAATTGGTCCAATTGTTAGTGAGAAATATTACCAGTTCTTGGAGAAGGGGCTCTTGCAATTTCTAAGGAGCAAGGTTTCTTTGTAACTGCTGTGTCCATGAGATCACATAGAAAGTTCTCATTTTCTGAAGGAAATGTATCCAGAGAAGCAGATGGTATAATTTCCATAGTGTAATTCCTCTTCTTTGGATAGGACTCCTGAAAGGAAGGAGGAAAAATAAAAATAGCTTTGTGATAAAGACACAGCCGGTTTAATTTATAAAAACTAGAAAAGATAATAAGGCTCGTCAGTTCTTCCAAAAGTGATTGAGAGGTGATGATTCATCTGTTTGAATAAGTTATGCAATTGTGTAACCCCAATATTATCAGTGATCTTTTTTAAAGTGTCTTGATCATTTGGTTCCCCTGAAGTTATCACCAGTTCTTGATCTTTTGTCATGATCTCTTTTTGTAATATGTATTTTCTACTTGTGGCATAAACTGTTATTTAACTAATCAACAATCATTCCCAAGATTCTACTCCTTTGCCTGCTTCTGAGAGAGAGCCACATGACTCAGTTTTTGGCCAGTCAGATAAAAGGGGGAGGTAGTTTGCAGGCTTCTGCAAAAAGATTTTTCCCCAGAGAAAAGACATGCAAAAGAGGCCTCTTCAGAGCCTTCGTCATCCTCAGTTTCCTCTCCCTGGGTGTAGTTTTGGTGACAGGAGCTCGGGCAGGCATGTCGTAACCAGAAGATAGCAACCTTCTTCCCTTAAAAAGGTAGCAGACCAAGAATGGCAAGAGAAGGACAAAAAAGCCTGGGCCCTTGATGATATCATTAAACTCCTCAAATAGCCCCAGGACCAACTTCTTTAGGCTTCTTAAGCTAAAGTTTTTATTGTTTGAGTCATTGCTAATTAAATGACTGAAAACCCAGGGGTAAATGTGTTCCCACCAGAACCATGATGTCCTTTGTGAATACTGCTAAGTAACATAATAAGGTTACTCTTCAGGTTCAAATTCAGGTCCAATTCTACATTACTGATTCTTCATTATACTCTAAAAATTGGAATTTGTTTCATTTTATAAGGTCTTTACTTCTTGTATAAGGCAAGTATTTATCGGGCATCTATTATATCATATTCATCTAGGACTGTACTAACGACTAGAGATTTTTAAAAAACAAATAAGACATAATCTTTGCCCTCAGAAAGTTCACAGTTTACTGGAGAAGAAAAACAGATTATCTGCATGGTGAATTTCACAATTAGGCATGTTTTACTTTTGATATTTGTTATCTTTAAAAACTATATTTCAAAAGAAAAAGACAAGGAAGAAAAAAGTAAACTCACTTGTAAAAAAAAAATCTCCCAAGATCTATTCAAGGGTTGGTAAAGATTTAGTACAAGCTCCTCTTTTTTTTTTCTATAATGATATTTACAGTATAGTAGAATAAGTATTCAAGGTCAGTGTAATTGCTTTCAGACCATACCAGACTCTCACACATCAAAGAGTCAATTATGTTCACTCTACTCTATTGAAAGCAGGAAATTGGGAGTAATTTATTTTTAACAACAAAGGGTGACAAAGTTGAAAGCATCTAGAGGAAAGCAATCAGGATGGTATATGATTTTAAATCCATGTCACAGAAGAAATGATGAAAGCAACTGCAGTGTTCTATCCCAGAGAAGCCTTATAGCAGCATAATAGATTTCTCAACATATTTGTAAGGCTATCTATCTCTCAAGAGCTATCCCACAAAGTAGAGAAGGGGAGAAGTTGCTGTGGTATATAAAGTTCTTAAAGGCCGAACAAAGACCAATGTTTATCAGTCAAGGAGGGTAAATTTGGATCAACACAAAAAACAGTTTTCTGTGCATTAACAATATTGCTTATCTTCTAAAATAAAACTGTAGTGATATAATAATTAGTACTGATATATTTAAGAAGTATCACTAGAAAGCAACAGAAGGAATGCCTCATAACTGGAAGTGTTTACACAGAACTATCTATTGGTAAAATTATGTATAAAACACATTATAAAACGAATACACCAGATGACTGTTAACTCCCTGAAGGATGGAATTGGTTTTGTTTGCCACTCTATCCCCAGAATCTAACACAACTTCTGCCACATAAGGGGTCCTCAATAAATATTTATTTATCAACTGAACAGTCTCTGATGTCCTTTCAAACAAATCTAAATAACAGGAAAAGTATAATGCCTTCTTAAGATGTAAATTACTTTACTCTTTTGTTTTTTCACTTGTTTACTGCTTTGCATATCAAAAGTAAAAAAGGGAGATTACAGTAAGATTGTAATGAGTCTATGAAAAAAGAGTCTTCAAGGTTTAAAGATAAACTCTAGTTCATCCTAAAATTAAATTAATCAGAACAACCCATTCTTCAAGGATTTGGTTAAGCTGGACTTTTACTGGGTTTATAAAGAATTATGAGGATTTTATTTTATTTATTTATTTTTATTTTCTATTCTTTGTCTTTAGGGCTGCACCCGTGGCACATGGAAGTTCCCAGGCGAGGAGTCAAATCAGAGCTGTAGCCACCAGCCACAGCTACCACCATAGTCAGGTGGGATCCAAGCCGCGTCTGTGACCCACATCACAGCTCACAGCAACACTGGATCCTTTAACCCACTGAGCAAGGCTAGGCATCAAAGCCACATCCTCATGCATGCTAGTTGGGTTCATTACCACTCTTCCACAACAGGAACTCTGTATTCTGAGAATTTTAAAGGCCTTGAAAACTACTTTTGAAATTTAATTTAACCACACAGGATGAGTTAGTAAATTAAGTGTGTGTGTATATATATATATATATATATATATGAGAAATATTAGAAAGTATAAAGAAAGAGAAAAATAATATCACATGAAAACCCAGCACACTCACATAACTAATAGTAACATTTCGGTGTATATTCTCCCAGATGGCTTCCCTCTGTAAACGTGTGTGTGGACGTGTGGGTGTGTGCAAAGGAAAGACGAACTATTTTAAACAATGATGGAGTACACCCTCTTCTGCTTCCTAGAGGACGCCATCATTTCGCTGGCAGAGAAGTCTGTAGTATGCACGTGGCCTCCTTAGGGAAAGTGAGAGCCCCAAGGGAAGGACATAGAAAAACAAAGACAGCAAAATTATGCTTTTGTAACCAAATATTTTATATTGCAAAAAAGTTGGGCATTCAATGACATGCCTGACAAGTATCCCTCAAAAGAGGATCTATGAGATTATAAAATAAAATAAATCCACAAGTGCCCATATTTAATATTTACATTGAAACCTACCTCATGCTCCCCTTTCCAGCCCCACCTCCTCCCTCAGCATCCAGGGCTAAATCTTGTCCTGAACTCTGTGTTCGAAATTCCCTAGGTTGTCATTAAAGTTTAACTATACATTTAAGTATCAATACAAATTGTTTTGTATTGTATGCTTTTGAACTTCATATATATAATATAAAATGCTCTTGCTACTGTGTGACTTTTTTCAGTCAATATGATGTTCCTGAGTCTCATTTATTTTCAGTGTGATACAAGAATCCACCATTACAGGTATATCACAAATTTGTTTACACATTTTCCTATTAGTTGACTTTTAAAACATTCCCTAGGTTTTATTATTAAGAACAATGTTGCTAGGAATCTAGGTAGCCAGGGTACACTCTCTATCCCAGTAGTCATGGGGTGGAGAATCAAACTTACACATAAAATGAGAACAATGAATGAAATTAAAGGTCCTACAAAAACAAGTTCTAGCCAGACATGCATGACAAGTGAGAGTTGGATGCTTTTAGGTTCAACAGAAATCTTGAGGAGGGCATTGAGTTTTCCCACCCAAAATAGGATGAAGGTTCAAGAGATTTCCTATAAATCTTATATGAAGATATTACATATAAATATATACATGTATATAATGTTTTCGCATCTGATATTTACCTATAATACTGTATTCTGCATAAGTTTCAATGACAAATATATGTCTACATGATAAATACAAGTCCCAGTGTACACATGGCCATAATTTATCTAGTCAATCTTATTGTATTGAAATTTTGATGTTTTTCTTGGGCATATATCTTTCTTTACATGCTCAACTAGTCTTCCTGAAACGGAATTCCTGTGACAATAGGTATACACCACATGTTTACACATAATTGAATCTGTTTCTGGACTTTCTATGTGATTCCATTTGTCAGTCTATTCTAGTACCCGAATCATACTGTTTTGATTACTCACCGAAGCCTTAAAATTAATTTTACTATCTAGTATGGTATATCTCTCCTCATATTCATCCTTATGAAAGCATGCATGATGATCTTTAGGTTTATTTTTCAAAAAAAAATTTTAACATTTTGTCAACTTATCATCATCACCTCTCCTTCATTTCTTGCCAATAAACAGTACTTCCATACAGCAGCCACTGAAACAACTTGGTGACTATCCTTCAATCTCACTCTTCCTCAACATCAGGCCCAGTCATTTCCAAAGTGCTATATTCAACACTGCATTTTATATCTCAGAGACATTAATTTCTTCCTACCCCACTACCACCCTGGTCCTGGTCACCATCATACTCAATGGAACAGTTAAAACAACTTCCAAACTGGTCTCCTTGCCTCAAGTCCTGCTCCTCTCTTAACTAATTCACCTTCAACACTAGCATGAGGTTACTAAGAGTAAGTCAGGTCAAAATAAATTAATTTCCTTTCATCATAGCTTTATTTGATGAGAGAATCATAAAGCGTTCTAGTCATAGTACACGTTTATTTTTTTTAAACATTTAACATGGTCTTTCATAACATCTCACAATTTCCATGCTGAATGATTTCATTAAATGCATTATTGATCCAGATCATAAATTGATTAAAATAACAAGATCTGGAAAAATATACTAAAGGTTAACCATAATCCCATTAATCCATAAGATGAATGGGGTTAATAACTAAAGACATGCTTATCTAGCACCTAGCAAAATGCCATGTTCATAGCAGGACTCAATCTTATATATGCTAAAAAATAAATACATAAAATAGTTACTATTTCAGTTAGTCTTTTAAGGCCTGCTTTCCTGAATTATAAAGAACCAAGAGGCAAGGGCTACAATGACCTTTTTCATTATTAAGAGTAAGCACTTAATAAACATTTGCTGAATGAGAGAAATCTGACTGTTGTTCAAAATCTATCATGAATAATCAAATCACTCTAAGAAGAATGGTAACTTACACTTAGGAAGAGTGTCACGATTTGCAGAATAAGTACCGTTTCATTTAGCTGTGTGATTCGTGTTTAGCTCTCAAAACAATCCTACAATGTTACTGTTATCTCTATCCAGAAATTAAGGTCTGTAATTATTAGGTGTCCAATATTAAACATCTAACCAATGGAAGTTTCAAGGCTCCAACCCAGTTCTAAACTGAGCAAATCAAGTGTTCATACTACTGTATCACAGACAAAAGGACCATGACAAGATCTTTACTGCCATAACTAAGGGAAAAAGGAAACTCTGCACTTTACAGAGAGTATCTAGCCCTACCAACTTTTTAGCCTTGGCAAGTTCTCTTCCTTACAGTGGGAAATCTGGATTTTGATATATAGGTTAATTGCCAAAGTACTCTTGATGGTAAATCCTGCTAATGGACCTGAGAGATTAAAAGAATTGAGGTCCAACAATTTGTTACTCACTTTTCAAGGCTCGACTTACCTAGGCTATCAAAATTGGCTCCAATTTATTTAGCAGTTTTTGCTTCTTCTTGATGTTTGGCCTCTATTTTTATTTGAATGCCTGCTCTGGAATCTCAGATTGTTTCTGTGCTTAAATTTTTATAATGGTAGCATGCCTAGAACTGTGTTCTAGGCCTTGGTCTTTGCCAGCTCTTTTCTGAGGGATGAATAGCCTGTCCTCAAATCTTACACAGGCCCCTAGGTCCCTGTACTGTCTAATTTCACAACCCCCAAGAGAATGTCCAGCGTTGATGCTTAAGTTTGCTTAGTCGGTTTTAGTTTTTTGTGCAATGTGTGCGCCAAATAGCACCTCTTCAAAAAGATGCACACTGAGAGCACTGAATAAATTAATATTATGCCCCCAAAGAAAAATAAAAATTGATAATAAAAAGTATACATAATATGCTTTCACTTGTTTGCCTTGTGTTCCTAATAAAAGTTTAAAATCATTGGGGTGGGCTCAGTCTAACAAGTCAAAATTTATTAGTGATTAAATAAGAGGTCCTACAGTTCAGTACAGAAATGAGTTATAAAAATTCAACATACCATAAAAAAAGAATCAGGAGTTACAGCTGACAGTGTGAGTCAGAGTGTAATACATGAGTTAAAGACATAATGTGACACTGGCTGATTTAATACAAGAATGATATTTAGACCAGGGAATGTGACAGCCTTCCCTTCCTCTGTGCTAGTTAGAATTGGGAATAATCTGGTTTAGGAATTTCATAAAAGTCAGGCTAACCACATGATATTGACCATCCTTTGCAAAGTGGTATAAGATTTTATTTATCTAGGCTGAAAGACATTTGGCCCTCTGACTAAACCTTAGCAACCATCAGGAACCCCGATATGGGCACAGACATTTCTCAGAAGTACCAATGATGTGTGTTGTTTGTTTGTTTTTAATCAGAAAAAAAAAAGGTGACCTAGAGGCTTTCTTGACTACTTTGACAAGACACATTTAAGAACTTGCCTCTCTTCTTAAGCGCATAGGGGGGACTAAAGCAGCTTCACCAGCACTGCGGCAAGACCACACCTAGTATGTCAGCTTGGTCCTGCAGCCTCCATTTGAGGAGGTACAAAGACTAAATGGACTATTTTCAACTGGTAAGGAAAGTTCTAAGTATCAAATCCATGTCACTGGGGGGAAAGATTGATGAAACTGTACAGGAAAACATACGTCACAAGCACTTGAAAAACAGAAGAATGACTAAAATTTTAGAAAGAGTGCAAACAGAGAGATGGTAACAAGGAGACAGTTTTCAGCTTGAGATGAGCTTTCTAATGAATAGTGCATCCCAGTATGAAATTGGCTGCTTGGCAAGTAGCAGGTTTTCTGCCATTGGAGTCATCAAGCCTAGTCTTATTAATACAAGACATCTCCTGAGAATAGAAGATGTTGGGTTAACTTAGATCCCTGACTTTGAAGATGTTAGGTCAGTAAGACGATGTACTGTGTTAGTTCTATGGTACAAACTACCTGCATACTTTCACTTCTTCATGAATTATTTTTATGATAATGAGAAAAGAATAATGCAAGGGAGTGTGGGTTTGTGGCTCTCTCAAAAGTTGGAGATGACTCACAATTCCAAATGACTCAAAGTAGGTGAAAGATTTTGGAAGTGGTCTTACTGCTCTGACGTGTCCTACAATACTGAGAAAAGTATCCCTTGAGGACTTACAATGACATTCAAATAAGGAAGACTACAACATACATATGAGATAAGAAAAATAGGAAAAGAGACTTTGAGTAGGAGAGAAGAATGAGTGAAAACAAAACAGCCCTAGGGAAAGGACCATTGACAACAGTGGTAAGAAGAATAATAGGCTCTCAAAGATGTCCTTGCCCTAAACCCTGAAATCTGTGAATATATTACGTCACATGACAAAAGGGGCTTTGCAGATGTGATTAGGCTGAGGATCCTGAGATGGGGAGATCATCCTGGATTACCCAGGTGTCCCAGTGTAATCACAATGGTTATTACAAGGGAAAGACGGAAGAAGAGGCTGTGTCATACTGATGCAGTGTAAGAGATATGACTGACCATTGCTGGTTTTGAAGGTGTAAGGCAGCTAGGAGCCAAGAAATGAACACAGATAGAAAAGATAAGAATATAGGTTCTCCCCTGGAGTCTCCAGAAAAGAATGCAGCCCTATTGACACCTTGGATTTAGCCCAGTGGGACACTTTGGGACTTCAAAAACTGTAAAATAATAAAGCTATGCTTTTTTAAGCCACTAAGTTTGTGGTAATTGGTTATTGCTACAATAGGAAACTAATATATTAATACTAGCAGAGGGCAACTGACATAGGGAGGAAACAGAAATTGTTAAGAGTTAAGAGAAAAACATTAAAATTGGACTCCAATGGAAAAAGACACACTGTTATATTATGATATGAGTCAATATTTTAAAGATAGTGATTCTTTCACTTTCACTTAGTCTTAAATTTAATGCAGTGGTTATTGCAATAGTTTTCCCCTCAATCCATCTTGTATCTTGACAAGTGCACCTGAAAAAATAAATGTCTGACAATAGGTAGGTATCAGTTTGAAATGAGAAAAGTAATAGAGAAGGTGGAGATCAGCATTTATCAGTTATTTAAGTAAATTGTAAATGGTTCTGGGAAATAATTGAAAGGCAATAAAATAGAAGACAGAATTTAAAAAAACAAAGTTCCAATTCTTGTGGAAACTTATTATATTATGAAGATATTTCAAATCAGTAGGAAAACAATGGATTACATAACAATTGCCAATAAAATAACTATATTGCCATTTGGAAAGAAATAATAAAAGTGTATTAATACTTTATTCCTTAAACCAAAATAAATTCCAGATAAATACTGAATAAGTAAATACATTTGTAAAATAATGTTAAAATAGGAATGAACTTTGACCAGAAGCTACAAGATACATAACCAGAGCTGTGGAGAAAAAAAAGACTGATGAATTTGAGTACGTACAAACATGAAACTTCTATAAACCCACTAAAATATTAAAAATTAAGAAACATGATAGATTTGGGAAAATCCTTTGACATGTTAAAGTCAAAGAATCTTTATTATATAAAGAGAATTACAAAAAAAGAGAACTACAAATTGGGATTAAAGAAATCATCAACTTAATGGAGAAAGTGGGCAAAGGATAGGAGCAGTTCATGATACACAGCTAGAAAGTTCTTATATGAAAGATGCTTGATCTCATTTATAATTAAATGTAAGTAAATTAAAGTAACACATGATATCCCATTCCTGATCAAATTGATGTAGTTAATACACAGTGTGAGCGAGGGTCTGGAAAAATAGGTACTCTATACTATTGATATAAATTGATATAAATCTCTTTCAGGCTAATTCATCATTTGTCAGGAAGCAGATCTTCAGACAGAATTGACTCTTGGACGTCTACCATGTTAAAATTTTTCCTTCACTTGGGAACAGATGAGATTGATAAACTGCCATTATTATTCCTAGAACATTGACCTGCAAGGCACCATTTCTGTGCATTGCATAATTATCACTCTTGCTTTCTAAACAATATGTACACATGCTACTTTTTATGCTATCTTTTAAATAGTAAAATGGGAGTGGGGAGTATGTAGAAGGAAGCCTGACTCTAAGTGCCATGAATGAGGAAAGCAACCAGATTTTACCAAGAGCAATCATCTGAGTTGTATGGTGTCGGGATATTGTCCTCCTTTGGAAAGTATTACCAATCAATGGGAGAGGAGTTTGATTATCTTAGTTAAGCCTCTCTTGATCAAAGATGAGGTGACTTCAAAGATGGAGCTACCAATTTTACACTTGAAACCACAACAGAAATCTCACCAGAAAAGTGCTAAGAAACCAGTGTGGGTACTAAGTATGTTACTCTGGGTATGTTATGGGTTGAGCTGTGTCTCTCTAAAATTGATATGTCAAAGTCTTAATCCCCAGGATGTGATCTTATTTGGAAATAAGGATATTGCAAATGTAATTAGTTAAATTAAGATGAAGTCTTTTAGGGTAAGCCCCTAGACATAAGCCATAAGCAAAGGATTGCCAAAGATTGCCAAACCATCAGAAGCTAAGGAAATGCATGGAACAGATTCTCCTTAGAGAAGTCCTTGAATTTGGACTTCTAGCCTCCAGCACTGAAAGAAAAGAAACTGTTAAGACATGCAGTTCTATGATACTTTGTTATAACAGCCCTAGTAAACTAATAAGGGATAAGGAAAAAGGAACTGGCATCAAAAATTAATCTCTTTTAGTGTTCTAAAATCTTTACTCTTGGAAAACAACAAATAATTAACTAAGAGCTAGAAAGGAAAAGAGAATAATCTCTGTTTTTGATAAAATTTCAACTGTTTCAAAATTTTAAGTGCACATACTCCTTTACTAGAATTCTACTTCTAGAAGTCTTTCCTACAATTAAACTTACAAATTCATATAAAAATGCATGTGTAAGGATGAGTACTTAAACACTGTTTATAATATTACAGGGCTGGAAATAATTTTATATTCATTATTAAGAGATTGTTTAACACACAAATATCATTCATATAAGGAAGCAGTGTAGTATATATAATTCAGAGGTCCACAGATTTTGACTGCATAAAATCTGCTTTGGGTCATAACTCAGACTGGTGACTCTCCTCCAATTTTTTTCAAAATCAGAATCTCTGATAGTGAGCCTGGAGATCAATGTTTTACAAGTTTTCCAGGTCATATTGATGTAGATGGTTAATGAAATATATTTGAAAACACTAGAACAGTAATTAAAGAGTGTGTAATCAGAATCCTAGCTCTGCCATTTTTACTAAAGTTGCCTTAGCAAAGTCTGTTTCCTCATCTATAATATTAGAATAGAATACCAATAGGATCTACCTTAAAGTGTTGGTGATGTTTGCGAATAAAGTAATAAAATTAATGAAATACATTTGAAATGAAATGAATTTTATGAAGTACTTAGTGAGGTGCCTAAGTGCCCAAATGCTCAATAAATGTAGCCATAATTACTATTCAGCCATTCAAAAAGTGAGATGATTGTGTAGATAGTGATATACTGAGCTAAAAAAATAAACAAGGAACAAAGTAATACATAATGCATGTTCACATTTGTATAAAAAGAAAGTATGCACACAGATTATATATGCATGGAATACTTTTAGAAGAAATGATTAGAAACTCTTGGTGGTTAACACTGGAGAATGTGACCATATTCCTTTTTTGTTTTGCTTGATCTTTTTAAAACACTATATATACATGTTATTTTCAGAAAAAAAATTCCATGAATCTAAAAAACACCTGAGGAAGGTGATGATACCATTTCAAATATAAATGAACTTTGATTTTTATTTCTGGTACTATTGTGTAGAAATTTGCATACCCCAGGTGAAAGCGAAGATGGTTGGAATCCCAAGAATAATCCCTTAATAAATTACACAAATGCAACTGAAAATATGTCAAATGCCAGGCAAACTAAATAGGGATCAGCTTAATACAAATCCTCAAAAAAAGACCTAGATAATCTTCGTAAGAACTTAGAAGAAATAGAATGTAGTTCACCAACAACAAGATGACAAAGAGGAAAACTGCATCTTATGAAACTTCCTTGAGGCAAAAAGAATAAGGCGTGCATTGTCTAGGAAGTACTAATTATAGACAAAAAAGAGAAGAAAAGAACAATAAAGAATAAAAGAAAACAAGATTATTTATGCAAAAGGATTTCTTTGCAATGTAAGGAGTCTAAGCCTCATGTTCTTTTTTGAAAAGATGCAAAAACAAGTTATTTAAAAAATGGA
Source organism: Sus scrofa (assembly GCF_054392235.1). Taxonomy (NCBI): domain Eukaryota; kingdom Metazoa; phylum Chordata; class Mammalia; order Artiodactyla; family Suidae; genus Sus; species Sus scrofa. Next base: position 91,720,317 of record NC_139387.1, on the reverse strand, counting down.
TAAATACTGAATGAGTAAATGAGCCAAAAAATTAAATATTCAAATATAGATAGATAGATAGATAGATAGAACCTATAACTAGGTATAGGAAGCCAGGAAATAAACCAGGAAAAATAACCGCAACTTAGGTCAAATATTGAGAAGACAAAGGATTTCACCAAATTCCCAAGAACATACTCATGATGTTGAAGCTGTTGAAGTTGCATAGACATATGTTTAGTTTTGGTAGATCTGGTAATGGTGAAGAGTCCTGGGTGATTACTGTAACTAGGCTTGGGGTCTTTATTCCTGATTTAGTGAATGTGTGACTTAAAAGGCCAAAGACAATGCAAACAGAATAAGAAAATACATTATATACTGCTCCCAGTACACTGACCCAGTCACCTAGGCTTGAACCCTTAGAGACATTTTTCCTTCTCCTATTCTGTCATGCTTATTAGCACTACCGTAAAGAAGCGGTCATCAACTTCTATAAAATTTGCACTTTACAATAACTCCTAAACCCAGTATTATTTTTCTATTTCTATAATCAAACAGTTCCAGCTTTATTGACTCATACCTATGTTACCTGAATAGCTTCCAATCTCCCATCTCTGAGTCCATTCTAGTTCTTACACAGAGTTTCTACCATTTGGAGTACTAAAACATGTTTTTCAAAGTAAAGTATGGTAAATGTGGAATTATGGTAATGTTGGAATTAATTTAGAAATTTAGGGAGTATAATAAATGACTTCCTCACTTCCTGCTCAAATTGTGGGTAAGAATCTAGGGGCTGCCAAATTTTTCTGAAAAGGGCCACATAGTTACTATAGTTTAGGCTTTTCACGTCATATGATCTCGGTTGCAACTACTCTCCATGCTGCTGTTGTAGCAATAGATAGACATACACAGTATATAAACAGAAGAGCTTGGCCAGATTTGGTCTGCATGGGTCAGATTTGACTGAGAGACCAAGGTTAGCCAAACCATGAATAACAAAAAGACTGAGGCAAATGGATTAAAATGTCAGTGTAGGTTGGTGACAGAGCAGATACTAGAGAACATGGTTTAAGTACAAGGCAATATACTTTCTATTACTATATCCCAAAATTTGACAGACTAACCTCAGGTCTCCCAAGCCTGAGCAGGTTCCTTACTGCTATGCTTAACGGCACAGACTCTCAGCAGATGAGAAGGTCACAAAGAGAATTGATAACCTAGGCTCTGTTCCTGCTCCCAAATTTACAAATCAATTAACTCCCTTGAGGAGCAGGTAGAGCAGAGAGAAGCCCAGTTAACTGATCAATGTCTCTCCACTTGAAAGCAAAGAGAAAGAATCCTGAATTCCCTGTCCAACTCCAGTAGGTAAGTTACACGTTTAGAACCTACTGTTTGAAAAAATACATGAGCAAAAGGGCAACAATAAATTTCCATTTTTTTAATCAAAGCAAAACTTATGCACATTTGAAAGTAATAAAAATGGATATAGATATTAAGACCTATTATGTATATAATCTACAGACAAGATTTGTGCCTGCATAAAACTGCAAGCCCTTTATAGTACCTCCATAAAGTGGTCCAGCTTGAGATCTACAGCTTCATAACATTTCTTAAAAGTTGGTATTGTACCCCAGATTAAGTATTATTAGAGGCCAATAATCATCATTCAATAAATATCTGTTCAGTAAAAATGTGAATTTTATCATTGTTCTACTTTTTAAGGCTATTATTGCCTCCACAAGGATACCTTTCAAAACAAACCATCTGTTAGACTGACATAGCCAGTAAGCCCCCCATTCTGAATGTCACAATTCTGCCTCTGTCTCTTGCTTACGCTGTCATCATTTCTTCTGAGAATGACGGGGCTCTTCTGGTCCTATAGAAATTCTTCTTTTCTTTCAAAACCAATTATAAATTTCACTTAGCCCTTGAAGCACTTCATTACTACTATTATCTGAATGGCTTTCTTTCTTCTCTGAATCTAAAAACAACAGTTATATTCCATACAGATAATTCAGTATCTCATGACACACTAGATTTTCAGATCCCATATTCATTTTTGATATTTTTATTGCTAACTACTTCAAATTCCATCTTCTGGAGAGCAAGTGCTCCAAATAGTGCTTATTTGTGTGTTTCGGAAAACTCAGTACAGCCCAATTTTGGCACAGAATAGATTCTAAATTTTTTTAAATTTATATTAAATAATTAACAAAAGATGAATACATAAGATGAATAACCAAGATTAAGAAAAACTAAGTCTTAAGAATAAGGAAAACAACCTAAGTGGCCTACTAAAGCCTTCCCCTCCTTGTGTTATTTTATCAGAAATATTAAATATAAGAAAGTTCTTTTGTAATTACTGGAGATAAATAAGATAGTACCATAACTGATTTTTATTATTTTAACTTCCAAATAATGTAAATAATACAAATCTATAATTTAATGTTTTGAAAAATCCAGATGTACTTAAACATTGATGAATAATATAGTTATTTAAAATACTGGAAAGGACTCTAGTGCCATGGCAACAAGGAAATACATACTGCTATCTCCAGTTTCAGCCTTGTTCGAGGTACAAGTGAAAAAGTGAATGAGAAATGTCTATATGTTAGGGAAGAGTCTAGAAATCTGACTTTGCTCCCATACATAAATTAACATTTCTCAGTTAAGGTGTTAAAGCAATCATCTCATTGATAATCATCTCATTTTTCATGTATTGTTCTCTCTCTTCAAGGACTATGGAAAAATAAAGGAGGAAAATCATTTGAAAAAAATGATGTATCTGCATGCTGACAAAAAAGCATTGTGTTCTAAGAAAGAAGGAGTGCTTGAACCCAGGACTCTTACTTATAAAAGATCCACTATGAAAACACATTCTATTAATACACATTCAAGGCTGTGAACCTATCATTTCTACACACAGTAATTAAACCCCAATAATACAAAACTGTAGAATTCTTACATCTGCTCTGACAGAGAATCACGTATTAGAAAAGTTAGCATAATAAACATTTTGGAATATCTTTAGATTAAAGAAAAAAAAACCTTTCCTTTTCTTCTTTTTCTAAGTCAGTTTGATTTAGGAAGCTTCTTTATAATATTTAGCCTTTGATAGTATAAGACCCTGGCCTTAAAATCCAACTCTTACTTATTTAACCTTTATGATCACATTCTGCAAGGAGTTTAAGAAGAGACTATTAGTTCAATGAAGGATTCTTAAGATGTTGAAATAAAAATTTACCAAATGGGGAGTTTCCGTTGTGGCTCAGCTGGTTAAGAACCCATATAGTATCCATAAGGATGCAGGTTCCATCCCTGGCCTTGCTCTGTGGGTTAAGGATCCAGCATTGCCACAAGCCGTGGCATAAGTCACAGATGTGGCTCAGATCTGGCATTGCTATGGCTATGGCATAGGCCAGCAGCTGCAGCTCCAATTCAACCCCAAGCCTGGGAACTTCCATATGCTATGGGTATAACCCTAAAAAGAAAAAAAGAGAAAAAAAGGAAAAAATTGCCACATATTTGTTTTTTCATTATCCTCATTACCATTCCTCTACCACCATCTCTTAAGAACAGAGCAGCAAAGTTTATACCCTTTGAAACCCCTCTGTTCCCTTACTCCACAGATCTAGTCCATCACCAAATCCCATGACTAATTCCCCCCTGCATTTCTATATCCATAGCTGCCATGTTAAGACAGGCCTCAGCATCACATATGTAGATTATTGGCACTGTCTCTAAACTAACCTCCCTTTTTGTACAGCTTCATTTCACCTTATGCAAAACCATTAGAATAATCTTCAAACATCATTATCTTCATATTATTCATGGTCTATGAACTTAAGTACTTTCCAAATGCTTTTTATTTAAAACAAAACTCTCTAGTTTAGCCTTTAACTCATCAATCTCATCTACTTTATTTCACTTCCCAGTGAACTTTGTACCAGCACTCTGCTTCATCTGAGTTCATCTGCTTATTGGTTCAGATTAACACTAAATTTAAGCATGACTTACTCTTCACCTCTATTTTTAACTGTCAGGGAAAAAGTAAGCAACTCTGAAGATCCACCCCATAAAAGCAATGAGAACATTCATAAAAAAAATGTCAAAAATCAATTTTTTTAGACCTCAGGAAGTTAACTAAAAACATGCAACAATCTGTACAGAATTTATTCCAGGAGTTCCCATCGTGGCTCAGTGGCGAATGAACCTGACTAGCATCCATGAGGACAGGGGTTCAATCCCTGGCCTCACTCAGTGGGTTAAGGATCTGGTGTTGCCATGAGCTATAGTGTAGGTTGCAAATGTGGCTCAGATCCTGCATTGCTGTGGCTGTGGTGTAGGCCGGCAGCTGTAGCTCTGATTCAACCCCTAGCCTGGGAACCTCCATATGCCATGAGTGCAGCCCTAGAAAAGACAAAAAAAAAAAAAAAAAAAAAAAAAAAAAAAAAAAAAAAGAATTTATTCCAGAAAATCAGCACAATCTTTGTACACTGAGCATTGTGGAATTTAAACTTGCCCCATTGCCATCCTCCTTTCTACAGTTCCACATGGAGAGAACTAGCAGTCTCATAATGATGGTAAATCTTTAAACCAGCAGCCTAGAAGCCACTAGGGTGTGTATGTATGTGTGTGTCTGGTGTGGGGGGGGGAATGAATGGGTTTGGAGTGCTGAAAACATCCTCACACCCACAAAGAATTCTCCAGATTTAATACACATTCAGCAGCTCCCTGGTAAAGGCCTATTTACAGGGCTTGTTTTTATTTGAGCTGATACAGAGCTCACTCAGTGAGAAAGGCCCTATCCTCTAAGTGTTTGTTAAAATGAATTAGGAGCAAGTGTTTAACATTGCAGTTATTTCACATCACAATTGCTGGAGCCAATGATGCCAGTAGTGGCTAATAAAATGCTCTGCAAAACAATTAAAAGGAAATAAGATGTCAAGAGGGATCTCTGAAAAGATCTAGCATATTTCTATGAACCAGAAAGGCTATACACATACATGAAGGGCTGGATGCATACCCAGAAAAAAAAATCTGAGAAGACTAATCTCTCACCTATGGTTGAACTTGAAGCTCTGTACAAGGAGGAAGAAACTACTAATGCAGATATATAAACTGCCAGAACTTGAAGACATGCCTCAACACAAAGATTCTGGCATAGGGGGACTTTTTGCTTCAAGGCATTTAAGGAATCTCTGTCAAACTGTAAGGTAACCACTAAGCTAAGGAAGCAGACACTCAGTGGCCACAAATGAAAAGCAATTCAGACTTGACAGAATTAATCCAGAAGAGCCACTAAACAAACAAACAGTAACAACAACAATGGAAAAGAAACCTTGGGAAGGAAGGAATCTTATTTCCAAAGCTGCCATTTTATATTTTTTTAAATGCTCGATTTTCAACAAAAATCACAAGACATGTAAAGACTTAGGAAAATTGCGTACATATACAGGAGAAAAAAGCAGTTATTATAAACAGTCCCTCAAGAAAAACATATTTTGAACTTACTAGATGATGATTTTAAGTCATATATTATAAATATGTTCAAACAACTAAAGGAACCATGTCTAAAGAATTAAAGTATAAGAAAAGATATTGAAGAAAAATAGAGAATATCAGTAGATATACTTTTTTAAAGTGGAACAGAATAGAAATTCTGAGTTGTAAATTACAGTAACTGATATGAAGCAATTGCTAGAGGGACACAATAGCAAACTGAAGCTGACGGAAGAATGAATCAGCAAACTTTAAGATAGGGCAAGTGAAATTATCCAGTCTGAAAAATGAAAAGAAACAAGAATAAATATAAATAGCAGACCAACACCAGCAAGTATGCCAAACATAAGCAGAAGAGAGTCCCAGAAAGAGGAAAGGACAGAAAGAAAAATCTGAAAAAATAATGGCCCCCAGAAACTTCCCAAATTTGATGAAAAAAATTAATTCCACACCTCTGAAAAGCTCAACAAATTCCATGGAAGATAAATTTAAAGAGATTCACACATAGACACAGAGTCAAACTGTTGAAAAAAAAGAGAATCATGACAGCAACAAGAGAAAAGTGATTAATCTTGGAGAAGAGATGCCCAAGAAGATTAATAGCTAACTTTTCAAAAATCCCAGAGTCCAGAAGGCAATGAGTTAAAACATTGGAAATGAAGGAAAAATGTCAACCAAGAATTCTATAATCAGTAAGACTATCCTTCAGAAATTCAAGATAAATTAAGACATTCCAGATAGATAAAAAATTAAGAAAATGTGTTGCTATTACACATGCCCTAAAAGAAATACTAAAATACTAAAGGGAGACTTTCAGCCTGAAAGAGAAGGACACTACAGAGTAACTCAAATCCACCTGAAGAAATAAATGAACATGGGTAAAAGTAGCTACACAGATAAATATGAAATATAGTATAAATGCATTCTTATTTGTAATTCTTCTCACCTCATATCTGATTAAAAAGAACTGCAAAAAGCAATAATTATAAAAATGGGTTGATGTGTTTATAATATATAAAGACATAAATGAAATCTAGAGTTGTATGAAAATAACTCAAATGGGGGTAGTAAATGAAGCTATATTGAAACAAATTTTCTGAATATTATTGGGATTATGTTGGTATTCATTCAAAATATATTGTTTTAAATTAAGATATTAATTGTAAGCACAGAACACCCACTAAGGAAATAACAATTAACAAAAGTAGTACAAGAAATACCAAGGGAATTAAAATGGTAAACTAGAAAACATCTATTTAACATGTAGGAAGGAAGTAAATGACGAAAAAAGAAACAAAAATATATAATATATAGAAAACAATAAATGGCCGGCATAAATTCTACTTTATCTGTAAATACATTGTGTAAGTGCATTCAACACTCCAAAAAAAATGGCAGATATATCAGGATAGGTTTTTTAAAAAAATAATGCAATTAATTAGCATCTACAAGAGACATACTTTACATTCAAGGGCAGTAATACGTTTAAAGTCAAAAAATGGAAAAAGATACATCATACTAATAGTAACCCAAAGAAAGCTGGAGTGGGTATGCTAATATTGGACAAAAGAAATTTTAAGATAGAAATTGTTACTAGTGATTAAAAAATAGAACATTATATAAATTTATACAGATAAAATGGTCAATTCATCAGGAGGGCACAACATATACATACATATATGAACCTAACAGAGTCCCAAAAATATATGAAGTAAAAACGGACAGAATTGAAGGGAGAAATATACAACTCAACAATAATACTTGGGCAATTCAATACCTCCTTTTCAATAACGGATAGAACAATTAGACCAGAGATCAAGAAGCACACAGAAGACTTAAGAAGCACCATAAACCAACTAGATCTAACAGACATCTATAAAGCATTCTGCCAAATGCACATTCTTCTCAAGTGTACATGGTACATTTTCCAGGATATACTGCATGTTAGACCACAAAATATATACCAATAAATTCGAAATAAATGAAATCATACAAGTATATACTCTGGTCATTATTTCACAAAATAATGAAATTATAAATCAATAAAAGAAGGAAATTGGGAAATTCACAAATACAGGAAAATTAAACACTTTCCTAAATAACCAATCAGTCAAAAAATAAATCACAAAGAAAATTAGGAAATACTTTCAGGTAAATGAAAAGAAAAACACAACATTCCACAACCTAAGGAATGCAGATAAAGAAATGCTTACAGGGAAGTCCATAGCTATAAACGTATAATCTATAATAAAAAAAGAGAGACATCTCAAATCAATAATATAATTTTCAAAATTCAGGTAAAAAAGCAAATCCAAAGCAAGCAGAAGTAGTGATATAATAGAGTAGATGGAATGAAAATAGAGACTGTAAAAACAAGAGAAAATCAATAAAACCAAAAGTTGGATCTTTGAAAAAAATTAACAAAATTGACAAAACTTTAGCTAGACTGACCAAGATAAAAGGAAGAAGACTCAAATTACTAAAATCTGGAATAAAAAGGGGATATCACTATCAACCTTACAGAAATAAAAAGAATTACAATACCATGAATAACTCTATGCCAACAAATTAGATAACCTAGATGAAATTCACAAATTCCTAGAAAGATACTAAATACCCAAACTGACAAAAGAATAACAGTATGAAATGTCCTCAAAAAATTAAAAACAGAACTTCCACATGTTGCAGCAATTCCAAAGAAAACAAAGTCACTCTACTGAAGAGATACCTACACCCTCATGTTTATTGTAGCATCATTTAAAATAGCCAAGACATGCAAACAACTTAAGTATTTGTCAAGGGCTGAATGGATAAAGAAAATATTTTATATATAAAAACATACATACATATAAATACATACATATGGGGCTAAAAGATAGACTGAGGCAGATTAAAAGTTTAAGAGTTTATATGTGCAAAATCAACTCTAATTGGGCAGCATGGAACTATAAGTGGAGAGGAGGGCTCTACGCCACTGACAAGAATTGGAGGAGAGACTCTTCTAGTGAAAAGGCAGAAAAAAAGTAAGAAAATTATTGATTGGCTATACCTTAAAGCCTACGTGGTTGTTTGTGATCAGTCATTCTTAGGTTTCGATTTCATAAGCTTGAGGTATTTGCAGGCTTAAATTTTGGTTTGCTTATTTAGGTTGTCATGGAATTAGAGGCCCCTCAGTCTAATAGCTTTCTTGTTTAATTAATTTATATGTCTATACATTATTTATATATATAGTTCAGAAATAAAAAGAAGGAAATCCTCACAGGATTAAGACAGTGGAAGACAAGGACTAGAGCTCAACTTCTCTCATAAAAACAACAAAATTACAACCAAATGCTGAGTAACCTTCAACCAAATGGACTGGAAACTTTTAAAATGATACCCTACTCCAGAAGACAGAGGAGGCCACCTCAAGAGGTAGGAGAGGTGATTACACGATATAAGCAACCCCATATCTCCAGAGTGGGAAGCCCCACAGACTGGAAAGTAACTGTATCATAGATACTAACCTATGGGAATGACAGTTCTGAGGCCCACATCAAATCCCCACACCTGGGGATCTGGCATTGGGAGAAAGAGGCCCTGGAGCATCTGACATTGAAGGCTAATGGGGCTTGTGTGCAGGAGCTCCACAGGACTGGGGGAAAAGGAGACCCCATTCTTGAAAGGTGCACACAGACTTTCACATGCACTGGTTCTCAGGGGAAAGAAAAGGTTCCCTAGGAATCTGGGTCAGACCTGATTGCAGTTCTTGATGGATCTCCTGAGAAAACAGGGGTGACTGTGGCTCATTGTGGGGAAAGGGCATTGGAAGCAAAGCTCTTGGGAATATTCATCAGCATGTGTTTCTCTGGAGGTGGCCATTTTGGGAAAATCTGGCTCCACCCATCAGTGCTGAGAAGCCCCAGGCCAAACAACCATCCAGGTGAGATCACAGCCCCACCCAGCAGTAAACAGGCTGCCTAAAGACCCAACCCCCAAGGCACACAGCCAACTCTAATCTCACTCAGAGACAAAGCCCCACCTACCAGAGGGGTAGGAATCAGCCCCACCTACCAATGGGCAGGCACCAGTCCCTCCCATCAGGAAGCCTACAGCAAGCCCCTGTACCAACTTCAGCCACAAGGAGGACAGACATCAGAAGTAAGAGGCTACAACTCTATTGTCTGCAAAAAGGTCACCACACTAAAAACCTATAAAAATGAAAAGTCAAAGAATGATAACTCAGATAAGGGAGAAAGAAATACCCCCAGAAAAACAGCTAAATGATCAGGAGATTTTCAGCCTCCAGGAAAAAGACTTTAGACTGTTGATGCTGAAGATTATGCAAGACATTGGAAATAAACTTGAGGCAAAGATGGATAATTTATGGGAAACACTGAGCAAAGAGATACAAGATATAAAGCTTAAGCAAGAAGAGATGCAAAATACAATAACTGAAATAAAAAATTCATTAGAAGCTGCCAACAGCAGAATACAGGAGGCAGAAGAATGAATAAGTGAGGTGGAGGAAAGACGAGTGGAAATCATGGATGCAGAACAGAAAAGAGAAAAAAGGATTGAAAAGAAATGAAGAGCGTCTCAGAGAACTCTGGGACAATGTTAAATGCACGAACATCCGTATTACAGAGGTGCCAGCAGGAGAAGAGAAAGAGGGAGGGACAGAAAAAATATTTGAGGACATAGTAGCCAAAAACTTCCCTAACATGGGAAAAGAACCACTCACTCAAATCCAGGAAGTGAAACGAGTACCATATAAAAGAAACCCAAGGAGGAATACCCCAAGACACATATTAATCAAACTGACCAAAATTAAAGACAAAGAGAAAACATTGAAAGCAGCTAGGGAAAAGAAACAAATAACATATGAAGGAACCCCGACAAGGTTATTGGCAGATTTTTCAGCAGAAACTCTGCAGGCCAGAAGGGAGTGGCAGGACATACTTAACGTGACGAAAAGAAAAAAACCTCCAACCAAGATTACTTTAACCAGCAAGGCCCTCATTCATATTTGAAGGAGAAATCAAAAGCTTTACAGATAAGCAAAAGCTGAGAGAATTCAGCAACACAAAACCAGTTTTACAACAAATACTAAAGGAACTTCTCTAGGCAGAAAAGAAAAGGCCACATCCAGAAACAAAAATACCACAAATGACAAGACTCACCATTAAAGGCAAATATACATTAAAGATATGAAATTATCCACGCACAGTTATGCTCCCTAAGTCAGAACTTGTGAGGAGGGTACAAATGCAGGGCAATGGAGATGTACTTGCAATTAAGAGACCAACAACTTAAAACAATCTCATATCAAAACTTGAGATTAAAAAAATTTCATATCAAAACTTCAGAGTAACTGCAAACCAAAAATCTACAATTGATACACAAACAAATAAGAAAAATCAACTCAAACACAACACTAAAGATAGTCATCAACCCGCAAGAGGAGAGAACAGAGAAGAAAGGAAGAAAAAGGAGCAAGAAAAACAAATCCAAAGCAATCAACAAAATGCTATGTATGCAATAAGAACATACATATCAATAATTACCTTAAATGTTAATGGACTAAATATCCCAACCAAAAGACTGGCTGAATGGATTCAAAAACAAGACCCATATATATGTTGTCTTCAAGAGACCTACTTCACCTCTAGGGACACTTACAAATTGAAAGTGAGAGGAGGGAAGAAAATATTTCATGCAAATGGGAATCAAAAGAAAGTTGGAGTAGCAATACTCATATCAGACAAAATAGACATTAAAATGAAGAATATTTTACGAGACAAGGAAGGACACTACATAATGATCAAAGGATCAATCCAAGAAGAAGATATAACAATTTAAAATATCTACACACCCAATATAGGATCGCTATAATATATAAGGCAATTGCTAACAACCTTAAAAGGAGAAATCAACAATAACACAATCATAGTGGGGGACTATTAACACCCCACTTACAGCAATGGACAGATCAACCAGACAGAAAATCAATAAGGAAACACAGGCCCTGAATGAAGCATTAACCAGATGGACTTAATAGATATTTATAGGACATTCCATCCAAAAGCAACAGAATACACATTCTTCTCAAGTGTACATGAACATTCTCTAAGATTGATCACATCCTGGGCAACAAATGCAACCTTGGTAATGTTAAGAAAATTGAAATCATATCAAGCATCTTTTCTGACCACTGACTATACAACTGGAAGTCAACCACAAGAAAAAAACTGCAAAAAATACAAACACGTGGAGATTAAACAACATGCTAAACTACCAATGGATCACTGAAGAAATCAAAGAGAATATTTAAAAATACCTAGAAGCAAATGACAACAAAGGTATGACACTCCAAAATCTATGGGATACAGAAATGCAGTTCTAAGAGGAAAGTTCATAGCAATACAAGTGTACCTCAGGAAACAAGAAAAAGCTCAAATAAACAAGCTAACTTTACATCTAAAGGAAGTCGAGCGAGAATAACACACAAGACCTAAAGTTAGCAGAAGGAAAGAAATCATAAAGATCAGAGCAGAAGTCAATAAAACAGAAACAAAGAAAACCACAGAAAAGATCAATGAAACTAAAAGATGGTTCTTTGAAAAGATCAACAAACTTGATAAACCCTTAGCCAGACTTATCAAGAAAATAAGAGAGAGGATTCAAATCAATAAAATTAGAAATGAATAAGGAGAAGTAACAACAGACAACACAGAAATACAAAGGATCATAAGAGACTACTACACGCAACTACACACCAATAAAATGGAAAACCTAGAAGAAATGGACAAATTCTTAGAAAAGTACAATCTTCCAATACTAAACCAAAATGAAATAGAAAAGATGAATGGACCAATCACAAGTACTGACATTGAAACTGTGATTAAAACACTTCCGACAAACAAAAGTCAAGGATCAGATGGCTTCACAGGCGAATTCTATCAAAAACTTAGAGAAGAGCTAATACCTATCCTTCTGGAACTATTCCAAACAATAACAGAGGAAGGGATAATCCCAAACTCAATCTATCGGGCCACCATCACCATGATACCAAAATCAGACAAAGATACCACAAAAAAAGAAAATTACAGGCCAATTTCACTAATGAACATAGATGCAAAGATCCTCAAAAAAAAAACTAGCAAACCAAATGCAACAATATATTCAAAGGATTATACATCATGATCAAGTGGGATTCATCCCATAGATGTAAGGATTCTTTAATATCCACAAATCCATCAGTGTGATACACCACATTAACAAAATGAAGAATAAAAACCATATGATCCTCTCAATAGATGCAGAAAAAGTCTTTGACAAAAATCCAACACCCATTTCTGATTAAAAACCCTTCAGAAAGTGGGCATAGAGGGAACCTACTTCAACATAATAAAGGCCATATATGACAAACCCAGAGCTAACATCATTCTCAATAGTGAAAAGCTGAAAGAATTCCCACTGAGATCAGGAACAAGACAAGGATGTCCACTTTCACCACTATTACTCAGCATAATTGTGGAACTCCTAGCCACAGCAATCAGGGAAGTAAAAGGAATCCAAACTGGAAAGAAAGAAGTAAAACTATCACTATTTGCAGATGACATGGTACTATACCTTGAGAATCCCAAAGACTCTACCAGAAAACTGTTAGAGCTCATCCATGAATTTGGCAAAGTCACAGAATACAAAATTAATACACAGAAATCAACTGCATTTCTATATACTAACAATGAAAGATCAGAGATAGAAATTAGGGAAGCAATCCCATTTACCATTGTATCTAAAAGACTAAAATACTTAGGAATAAACCTACCTAAAGAGGCAAAAGACCTGTACTCTGAAATCTGTAAGATGCTGATGAAAGAAATAGAAGATGACACAAACAGATGGAAAGACATACCATGCTCTTAGACTGGAAGAGTCAATATTATCAAAATGACTATACTTCCCAAGGCAATCTACAGATTCAATGCAATCTCTATCAAATTACCAAGGACATTTTTCACAGAACTCAAACAAAATATTTTAAAGTTTGTTTGGAAGCACAAAAGACCCAGAAGAGCCAAAGACATCCCGAGACAGAAAAACGGAGCTGGAGGAATCAGGCTCCCAGACTTCAGACTATACTACAAAGCTACAGTCATCAAAACCGTATGGTACTGGCATAAAGACAGAACTATAGATCAGTGGAACAGGATAGAAAGCCCAGAATTAAGCCCACGCACCAAGAGCCAACTAATCTATGACAAAGGAGGCAAGAACATACAATGGAGAAAAGACAGCTTGTTCAATAAGTGATGCTGGGCAAACTGGACAGCCACATGTAAAAGAGTGAAATTAGAACACTTCCTAACATCATATACAAAAATAAACTCACAATGGATTAAAGATCTAGATATAGGACCAGATAATATAAAACTCTTAGAGGAAAACATAGACCAAACACTCTCTGACATAAACCACAGCAACATCTTCTCAGATCCACTTCTTAGAGTAATGACAATAAAAACAAAAATAAACAAATTGGACTTAATTAAACTTAAAAGTTTATGCATAGCAAAGGAAACCCTAAACAAAACAAAAAGACAACTCACAGAATGGGAGAAAATATTTGCAAATGAATTGACTGAAAAGGAACTAATCTCCAAAATTTATAAATACCTCCTACTGCTCAATACCAGAAAAACAAACAACCTCATCAAAAAATTGGCAGAAGATCTAAACAGACAATTCTCCAAAGATGGCCAAAAAACACATAAAAAGATGTTCAACATCACTCATTATTAGAGAAAGGTAATTCAAAACCACGATGAGGTACCACCTTACACCAGCCAGAATGGCCGCCATCAAGAAGTCTACACAAAATAAGTGCTGAGAGGGTGGGGAGAAAAAGGAACGCTCTTACACTGTTGGTGGGAATGTAAACTGGTGCAACCACTGTGGAAAACAGTATGGAGATTCCTCAGAAAACTAAAAATAGAACTACCATTTGATCCAGCAATCCCACTCCTGGGCATCTATCCAGAGAAAACCATGACTCACAAAGACACATGTACTCCAATGTTCATTGCAGCACTATATGCAATAGCCAAGATATGGAAACAACCTAGATGTCCATTGACAGAGGAGTGAATAAAGAAAAGGTGGTACATATACACAACGGAATATTACTCAGCCATTAAAGGAAGTAAATACCAGAAATTTTAGCAACATGGATGGACCTAGAAATTATGCTAAGTGAAGTCAGTCAGACAATGAGACACCAACATCAAAAAAATCAAAACTTACACGTGGAATCTAAAAAAAGGACACAATGAACTTCATTGCAGAATAGATACTGACTCACATACTTGGAAAAACTTACGGCTTCCAAATGAGATAGGTGGGGGGATGCCCTGAGGGTTTGAAATGGGAAATGGGAAGGAAATGCTGTAAAATTTGGTTGTGATGATTGCTGTACACCTATAAATGTAATAAAATTCATTAAATAATTTAAGCAAAAAAAGGAGGAAATCCTGCCATTTGCAACTGCATGGATGAACTTTGAGGGCATTA
The DNA here is from genome assembly GCF_054392235.1 of Sus scrofa. NCBI lineage: Eukaryota > Metazoa > Chordata > Mammalia > Artiodactyla > Suidae > Sus > Sus scrofa. Next base: position 91,705,281 of record NC_139387.1, on the reverse strand, counting down.
TGCTACATGAAATAAGTTAGATACAGAAAGACAAATACTGTTTGATCTAAACTTACACATGGAATCTAAAAAAAACTAAACTCATAGAAATAGAAGGTAGATTGGCATAATTGGGTTAATAGTGGAATATAATGTATTATCTAAATCTCATATGAAAAAAATGTGCTTTTCTTTCCCACACCATGAAAGAAAGAGTGAAGTTTAGACCCTATGAATTATAACTTTATTCATACTGGAAAACAGTGTCTCCCTATAAAATCATATAATTTATTAGAAAATAGTTTTAGAACTCTCACATGGTTTTGTGAAAGAATTTACTTTCATCTCCCAGTACTTAGAATCTTCTCCCTGTCTCTGAATCTCACTCATATATGCAGCAGAATCACCAGAATCATTTTATCCTGAATGCATATTTTACCTTCCAAAGTAGAGTTCAGTCAGAAGAATCAAAAGTAGTCGCTACTCCTGTTTGGGGCTATAACAAACTTTTTTTTCCCCAACAACTTACAAGTCTTTTATTCAAGATTTATGGACACAGAGACATTTATTTGCAAAGCCATGCATAGACAATTAAGGTTTATAAATTATTACTGACCTCAGCCTTGGTTTTAAGAAAAAAATGATACTTAAAAATTCAGTTAAGGAGTTCCCGTCATGGTGCAGTGGAAATGACTCCAACTAGGAACCATGAGGTTATGGGTTCGATCCCTGGCCTTGCTCAGTGGAATAAGAATCCAGCGTTGCCATGAGCTGTAGTGTAGGTCACAGATGCGGCGCAGATGCCGCATTGCTGTGGCTGTGGCATAGGCCGGCAGCTACAGCTCCAATTGGACTCCTAGCCTGGTAACCTCCACATGACCCAGGTATGACCATAAAAAAACAAAAAGACAAAAAAAAAATTCAGTTAAAAGCCTATATGGAATAACTTCTTAGGCAGAGCTGGGATACTATAGATGAATTCCTTTAAAACTTATGTTATGTGCCTGAAAACTGAATATTAAAAATTAAAAGGGTAAAACTCTCAAAAACTAAAAGAACATGGGAGTAGGGAATCAACCTACATGCAATAGTCACAAAGTTAAGTACTGTCACTGGTAACAGAAAACCAAACATTGCCAACTTCCCCCACCGAAACAGCACAGTCTTCAATAACTTTCTGATAGATAAGAAGTTAAAAAGCATTAATGCCAACATACCCTTTAAGAAAAACTCACTGATAGGAATAAATTCATCACTAAACTGTATATCCAAGAGCAGTTGTAATACATAAGCCTCAGTCCCAAGAAAATTACAAAAGACGGTTAATCAAAGGCAGTATATAAAGTAATTATTCTTCTCTGCATTTACGCAGGTGTGTGTACATAAGTAATCAAAAATGGCTAATGATGGGAATTCCAGTCATAGCTCAGCAGAAACGAACTGATTAGCATCCATGAGGGCTCAGGTTTGATCTCTGGCTTGCTCAGTGGGTTGAGGATCTGGCATTGCCATGAGCTGTGGCGTAGGCTGCAGACACAGGTCAGATCCTCCGTTGCTGTGGCTGTGGTGTAGGCTGGCAGCTACAGCTCCGTTTTGACCCCTACTCTGGGAACCTCCATATGCCACAGGTGCGGCACTAAAAAGACCAAAAAAAAAAAAAAAAAGAAATGGCTAATGGTCACTGCAGTGAACATAGAAGTCAGGTTAAAAAAAGCATCCCTAGGCATAAATGGCATACATCCTCTAAAGGCATATACAAACATCCTGGTAGAAAAAAAGGAAGGCCAATATGGGAAACTCAGACTAATAAGAGAAACCAAAATTATCAGTCTAGTAAGCACACAAGGGTCCTGTGGAATTAGCAAGACCAAGATCAAATGACAAAAAAAGAAAAGTAGGCATTCCTGTCCTGGCGCAGTGGAAATGAATCTGACTAGGAACCATGAGCTTGTGGGTTCAATCCCTGACCTCGCTCAGTGGGTTAAGGATCCGGTGTTGCCATGAGCTGTGGTGTAGGTCACAGACGCAGCTCAGATCTGGCACTGCTGTGCCTCTGGTGTAGGCTGGCAGCTACAGCTCTGGTTAGACCCCTAGCCTGGGAACCTCCATATGCCATGGGTGAGGCCCTAAAAGGACAAAAAAGACAAAAATTAAATAAATAAAAGAAAAGTAAAATCTGAACTCCCTGGAGATCAAGATTTGGTAGCTGAATTTGAAGATATTGCCTCTATCTTTTAAAAAAATTGCCTGCAATATTCAAAGTTTTAAAGGGGAAAACAAGGAACTTCTTTCCCCAAAACCACTTTGTGTTTGGACTGTGCCACCTACTGCATGGTAGTATCTGAAATAAGTGTGGGTAATATAAAATGAATGTATAGTTTGTTGCCATGGACAAATACTAAAATCAGTAAATTATGTCAGTTATCAATTACTTCAATTCTACCTCCTCAGTTCTGATATCAGTAACAATATGGTAGGGTTTTTAAAATTCCAATCTGCCTTAGATTTTCAGATCAATTTTCTGGAGCAGGTTTTTAAGTCCAACAGCCCTGGATCCAAATTCTTGTTTCTATGCTTTATTTTATGTGGCAATTCACTGAAGTACTGTTAGCTTCCTTTATTTGCTTATTAAAATGGGATTAATAATATCTTTGTCAAAAGGTTTCTTTGAAAATAAAATAAAATATCCCTGTGTAAAATATCTAGCACCACTCCTGGAACACAAGATAAACTTCCTTTTAAGAAAGCTTCATTACCACTGCTTATGAGCTGCACTGAGCATTTCATCATAGAAGACCTTGGAATATAAGGAGTCTACAGACATCTAGATATTTAGTCAGTTGTGATGGGAGATTAAAGAGACAAAAGCAATTGTTCTAAACCCTAGCTGTGTGTCTGAAATATCACTGAAACTTTTAAAAAGCATAGAGGTCTGACCTAAATAGACATTCTTCCAAAGACGACCTACAGATATCCAACAGGCACATGAAAAGGTGTTCAACATCACTAATTATTAGAGAAATGCAAATCAAAATCCCAATGAAGTATCACCTCACATGCAGAAAGGATATCATCAAAAAAGGCTACAAACAACAAATGCTGGAGAGGGTGTGGAGAAAGGGAACACTCCTACATTGTTGATGAGAGTATAAATTGGTGTAGCCACCATGGAAAACAGTTTGGAGGTTCCTGAAAAAACTAAACATAGAGCCACCATATGGTGCAGCAATCCCACTCCTGGGCATATATCTTGAAAAGAAGAAAACTCTAATTTGAAAAGATATATGCCACAATGATGTTCACTGCAGCACTATTTACAACAGTCAAGACATGGAAACAACCCATGGACCTATCAACTGATGACTGACTTAAGAAGATGTGATATATATTCAAAGGAATATTATTCAGCAATAAAAGAAGAATGAAATAATGCCACTTGTAACAACGTGGATGGACCTAAAGAATATTATATTTAGTGATATATCAGATAAATATAAATATTACATGATATTACTTATATGTAGAATATAAAACATATTACAGATGAATCTATACACAAAACAGACTCACGGACATAGCAAACAAACTTATAGTTACCAAAGGGGAAAGAGAGTGGGGAAGAGATAAATTAGCAATATGGAGTTAACAGATAAAAACTACTATACATAAAATAGATAAACAATAAGAATCTATGGTATAGCACAGGGAACTATATTCAACATCATGTTATAACCTATAATGGAAAATAATCAGAAAATATATATATATAACTTAATCATTTTGCTGTACACCTGAAACTAAAACAATATTGTAAATTAACCACACTTTAAAAAAAAAAGAAGTCTGAGCCACACCCACACTCTACCCCTCCTGAAATTTTAATTCAGCAGCTCTGGGGGGAGGGAGAACCTGAGCATCTGTATTTTTGAAAGCTCCACATCTGATTTTGATGCATCATGGACCCATGCTGGTTAACTTTCTACTGCACAGCTTTTTGTACTTTTAAAAAATACTCTATCACTCCCAAATCAACAGGAATAAAAGAAAAAGTATACCAATGGGACCTAATCAAACTGACAAGCTTTTGCTCAGCAAAGGAAACCATGGAAAAACAAAAAGACAACTTACAAAATGGGAGAAAATAGTTTCTAACGATGCAACTGACAAGGGCTTAATCTCTAAAATATACGAACAACTTATGTAACTCAACAGCAAAAAAGCCAGCAACCCAATGGAAAAATGGGCAAAATACCTGAAAAGACATTTCTCCAAGGAAGATATACAGAGGGCCAACAAGCACATGAAAAAATGCTCAACATCCCTGATTATTAGAGAAATGCAAATCAAAACTACCATGAAATACCACCTCATACCAGTCAGAATGGCCATCATTAATAAGGCCACAAATAACAAATGCTGGAGGGGATGTGGAGAAAAGGGAACCCTCCTGCACTGTTGCTGGGAATGAAACCTGGTACGACCACTATGGAGTACAGTATGGAGGTACCTTAGAAAACCATACGTAGAACTACCATATGACCCAGCAATCCCACTCTTGGGCATAAATCCAGAGTTTCCTTGAAAAAGACACATGGACCCGCATGTTCATTGTAGCATTGTTCACAATAGCCAAGACATGGAAACAACCCAAATGTCCACCAACAGACAATTGGATTAGGAAGATGTGGTATACATATACAATTGAATACTACTCAGCCATAAAAAAGAACAAAATAATGCCATTTGCAGCAACATGGATGTAACTAGAGACTCTCTTAGTGAGTGAAGTAAGTCAGAAAGAGAAAGACAAATACTCTACGATATCACTTATACCTGTAATCTAATATATGGCACAAATGAACCTTTCCACAGAAAAGAAACACATGGACTTGGAGAATAGACTTGTGGTTGCCAAGGGGGCGGGGAGGGAGTGGGATGATTGGGAGCTTGGGGTTAATGGAAGTGGACTATTGCCTTTGGAATGGATTAGCTATGGGATCTGGCTATGCAGCACTGGGAACTATGTCTAGTTATTTATGATGGAGCATGATAATGTGAGAAAAAGAATGCATACATGTGATGTCTAAGTGGGTCCCCATTATGTACAGTAGAAAATTGACACAACACTGTAAGTGAGCTGTAATGGGAAAAAATCATTACATATATGAAGATGTGACATATATACAATGGACTACTACTCAGCCATTAAAAAGAACAAAATAATGCCATTGGCAGCAGCATGGATGGAACTAGAGACTCTCTAGTGAAGTAAGTCAGAAAGACAAATACCATATGATATCACTTATATCTGGATATAATATATGGCACAAACGAACCTTTCCAAAGAAAAGAAAATCATGGACATGGAGAATAGACTTGTGGTTGCCAAGGGGGAGGGGGAGGAAGTGGGATGGATTGGGAATCTGAGGTTAATAGATGCAAACTATTGCATTTGGAATGGATAAGCAATGAGATCCTACTGTATAGCACTGGGAACTATATCTAGTCACTTCTGATGGAGCATGATAACGTGAGAAAAAAGAATGTATACATGTATGTGTAACTGGGTCACCTTACTGTACAGTAGAAAATTGACAGAACACTGTAAACCAGCTATAATGGAAAAAATAAAAATCATTATTAAAAAATAGTACTTTTCAAAAGTCCTCCCTTGGGCTGAAAAGCCTGCTATTTTAACCCTTTGTCTGCAAAACATATTCTAGTTATTTAATTGTTCTTGTAGCTCTCCTTTGAGCCTTAGCTAAATTATCTGACCATCTCTTTGGTTATATGGTTCCATTTCTCATTGGGTGAACTTACTGGAAGTGAGAGAGAAGGTACTGTAATTCATAGAACTATTGATGTACTCATAAAATACTGTTAATTGCACAGGACATTTTAATTTGATCCTATCTTCTTGAAAGCACAAAAAGCACCTGTGGGCTAGTCCTATTTCTATGTCTGAAAAAGCAGCAGGACTTCTTTTCCTTGTCTCTCTCCCAGGTTAAAATATTATAGCACATATCTAGGTTCTGATGGAATATAGCAAATGTATTCCATATTCAACCAACATTTATTGATTCCTTTATTTCATAAAGGACTAAAGCAAACCCAGAACTTTTCTTTTACTTCCTGAATTTTTCCCATAAGTACATAAACAATACCAAAAGGGAAACAAAATACAGAAAATACTCCCTTGAATTATTCAAATAACCATTTTGTGCTTCTCTCTCACTGTGCTCCTTGGTGGGTTCCTTATGAGCTCAGATGGGTTTTGGTTGTTCCTTGAGGTGACTGTTCTATTTGTGTCAAAGGAATAAGTGGGCTGTTGTAGGTCGTTTGCTATTTGATGACATAACTAAACCCAAGGCAGTTATTCTTGTGTCTGAGTTTGTCCTTTTGTTTTCGATCTTTTTTTTTTGGAGGGGGGGCGGCTTTTTAGGGCTGCACCCGTGGCCTATGGAGGTTCCCAGGCTAGGGGTCCAAGTGGAGTTGTAGCCACCAGCCTCCACCACAGCCACAGCAACACTGGATCTGAGCCGCATCTGTGACCCAAACCACAGCTCAAGGCAACGCCAGATCCTTAACCCACTGAGCAAGGCCAAGGATCAAACTCATGTCCTCATGGATGCTAGTCAGGTTCGTTAACTGCTGAGCCACGAAGGGAACTCCTGCTTTCTACCTTTTTGACTTTAAGCAAGCCTCTTAATCACTTTGTAGTGATTTGTGTATACCACATACATCAAAGGAATCTTGTAAGGATTATATGGGTTAACACATTAAAAATGCCTGGTACTGTTCCGTCATTCATTGTTTTTTAATTTTCACTTATTTTGATATAAAATACAAGGTCCACCTTAAGAAGTTTATCTTTCTGCCCGGGAGAAACGAACCACTATTTTATAAACAAACAACAACAGTAACAAAACCCCAGAGAGAATATGGGAACTTAAATCAACACTCAGAGGTGCTGTGTATGATTGTGAGGGGCCAGGCCCAGGAGGCAATGGGGGGCTGAAATTTTGGCCCTAACACTACAACCAAACCATAGTTCTGGCTGGGGGCTGAATATATCCAAGGTGGGGTGCTCCTCTCTAATCTGTCCGAAAGCTCTATATGGGGTAGTGGGTGACCCTGAAAGAGTATCGCTAGCAGATAGAATATGAGCTATTCTAATATTGTCTATCGAGTGACAAAGCATAGAATATGAGCTACTCTATCGAGTGACAAAGAGCCTTTCATGTTCAACAACTACCACTTCAGTCTTAAATGTTTAATGAACTGAATTGAATTTTACTGAGTAAAAGAATTATCCCCACATCCTACGTACGTAAAAAATCGATTAGAAATACATTGTTCAAATATTCTAAAAGAGTAAGTACTTTTGTTCTTTTTCACTTAACATTTATATTTCTCAGAATTACATTTCAGACAAGCAGCCTTTGAAGGTAGAAGGTGAAGAGATTATGCTATATTTACTAAAGTGGATACCTTCATGCAAAACAAATAAGGAAATGCAAATTGAAAATATGTTTGTGGGAGAGTTGGTTTTGTTTTTGACCTATGGTTTTCGGTCCTTCTCCAATGTTTTCTTATGCTGTAAAGAACTTAAAAATGGTTAAATGAGAGGAATTATAAACCTATAGCAACAAAATTTTCCTGATATCATCAAATAAAAATATCAGATCAATTGTGCTGCCCACTGCAGAACAACACTGAATTTTCTGTTGTTTAGCTAAAACAATTGGTCTAGCATTTCCTAATTTTTGTTTTGTCTTCCTAAAGATGCACATGAAATACATTAAAACACATCATCAGAATTTGTTCTACTGACTTCAACCTAATAACTTCTAGAAATTTTGCGATCACCCTCCGAGGAAGGCAGTATCTCCTTGACACGAAATGTTAAATCCAAATTCTTCTGCCTGGTCCTGGAAGGTTCTCCACCAAATTGCCCTTTTCCTCACATCACTTTTTAACCATTTTGCTTTCTAATCCCCAACAGTTTAACAATAAGGTGCTCAAAAAAGATCTGTGGAAATGAGAGGAAGGAGACAGGACTATGAATGTGATTTTAGAGGCAATGAGGACCCCAGTCTCCATTCCACAAAATATATTTCCCATCCCATCTCTGACAAGCATATGGAATTTTATTAATGATGTATTCCTTCAGATATTAACATCTTTAAAAACATGGATCTTTTTGGAGGGTCAATATTAGTAAGACAGTTTATTCATCAGGGCTCTCCAGAGAAGAAATATTGGAACCAGAACAAGAGAAAGTAGTAGCCCAAAAAAAGGAGGGGGTGGTTAGCTGTGTGGGAAAAAAAAAGTGATACAGAAAAGGAATATTCTGTGAAAGACAGTGCTCTTTGCCGTTGTCCTTGCCCAACGTAGGCATTCCATCAGTCAGTCATTCAATGATTACCGGCCCCGATGCATACAAAAGATCTGATTATTAAAAGTTGAAAAAATATTCACTCTACAAATACTGAGTTCCTACTATATGCCAGACATATAAGTATAGGCAACACAATTGTCCAGCCAGGACTGTAAACACCAAATAAATCATTCCAACTATGATGAGTAGAATAATGGAAAAACAGCCATAGGAACATGTAATGAGAAATGGTGAGAAAGTGGAGGTGAGGGTGGAGCTGAAAGAAGATCATTAATAGGCAGTAATTTGACTTGTTAATCAGACATTGTTCATAATTATGTCATATCTAGCAACTAGAATCTTTCAATCTTTGTTTAAAATGCCCTCCAGCCTCAATGAATTATTTTTTCTCTCCTTTTGCTCCATTAATACCTGAGTTTCAGTCACACAACAGGTTATAAAATGCCTATATCCAAACTGAATGATATAGTATATAAACAATGAATTCGTTAAAATCTATAAAAATCCAGACTGACTAGCCATATTAGAGAAATTTATAATAGAAAAATCTTTTAAATAAAAAGATATAATTACATAGTTGAATATGACTCCTTTAAGAAAAACTACATGTAAACTTTCAGCAATTTATTTAGTCTAAAAATTACTATGTTAAATACTCACTGTAGGACTACTATTAGGATTTGAAATAGAGTTAATTAAAGGTTGAGTTATAAAATATTCTGAAAACATAATTCAGAGTTGGGTCCAGTCTCCCAAACTATTTTCCTCAAGAATCTGAAACCTCTATATCACTTATACAATTAAAGTAAAAACATTATGAGTGACAAAAATCCTTTGCCATTGTTATCCTTATATTCATAGTATAGAAACAGGAAAGGCTTATACTAACTATACTAACTTCTTGGACAAAATAATTTGATTTTAACAAATGACAGCCCACAGGTAGAAACAACCACATACAATTTTGTTTCTACTTGTTCCAAGAAAAAAATTATCTTCTAACTGAAAATAGAATATCATTTAATATAATGAATTGAAACCCAAGATAGGTCATACAATAATTAGAGACCATCAATGCAGATGAATGAAGTCCCGAGTCTCCTGCCCACATATCCTATAATTCAGGACACTGAAAGAATTTACACTTATTGATTGTTGTGACTATCTTCTGTAATCCTTCAGAAATCACAGTGAATATTATGGATGACAGAAGACTAAAGCAGGCAAATCTTTATTCCAATTTTTAAAATAGAAATTGAGGCAAAAGAGTAGGAAGTTTGATATCAGTCCCTGCCAAAATTCTTTGAGTTAAACAGATGGACTTTGAGATCTTAGTAAATAAACAGGTATTCATGAAAACCAATGGGATTTGCTAAATCAAAATATGCTAAGATAAATTATTTCCTTCTTCCTCCCTCCCTTTTTTCCTCCTCCTCTCCCTCCCTCCCTTCCTTCTTTCCTTCCTGTCTTCCTTTATTTCTGTTATTCGACAAGTGCTTGTCTGACACCTCTAGGGATGCTTAATACAGACTGTTTGACAAAACAAAATGTTTGCAAAATCAAAGTGTCTGACAAAGGATTTTGTGTAGAAGATGAAGAAACTGAGCTAGCGATAGCAGTTAGATAAAACAAATTTGCATGAAGTACATGCAATTCATTAGTTAATAAAAGATAACAGAGATCTCTAGTAGTTCCCACGGTGCTTTGTCCATTGAGCTTCCTGCATAATACTTCTATCAATGTCTTCATAAAATTATAGGCGTCGTAAAGCATTGGAAGGATAACTAACACTTACATGAAATCACCAGCAGTATTTGTTCAAAATTCATGTATCTCTCTTTTCCCTGATTTAATCAAAATTTTCGAGTTGAGTAGAAATCTGTGTTTTTAACAAACACTGTCATTAATTATTTTGCATACTTAAGTCTGAGAACCTTCACCTTTGCGACATGTTTCCTACTCCCAATCACCAAACCCATGTGCACAGGAGCCCAATTCAAAAAACAAACAACAAGAAAAAAGCTTCTGTAGAGAAGTGCTAAAAGCTCTCAAAGATTCAGGAAATCTTCTTTACCCTGCTGCCCCTTTAGTCTTTCTACTTGTCCATCATTATCCTACTCTGCTGTGTTCCTTCATTTGATCATTACTTTAAATGTTATGCCAGGATATATTCTATTTTATTCAGAAGGTCTCCTCTGTCCTAAGAAATTTTTTAACAACAAAACAGTAGCATTCTCTTTCAAGCTCCACACAGATGCCAAGTGTCCCAGCGCCCTGGGGACATCTAACAATATACTTGGACCCTGGCAATTGTGATGCCACCCTCAGTGGTGTAAATAAACACTTAAAACACATAATTTCAGACTACTTCTTTAATTTCATCTCACCAATTCTACCCCCACTTCTATCACCATTCATTTCAGTTATTTAAAATCATTTGCAGCTCTTCAAATGCAGCATTATGCTCAACATCAAAGCATGCAAAAAATCCTTCCTGAAAGCTACAAGTACCTTCCCCACCTTACCCCCAGACTCATTTATATCTGTGAGCCTTTGGTATCCTCTGTTTCATCAAAGCACTTTTCACTGGCAACTATGATCTCCAGTAAAAAGTAAGCCCCATCATGACAGGAAACTGTATTTATGATGTATCCTCATAACAGAGCACGAGGCCAGACTCTTAGGGTATGGTTATTATGAGTTAGAGGGATAGGTAGAGGGATGGATGGATGAATGGATGCTGTAGGCGCTCACCTCATAGGTGGGAGTGACTGAGACAGGCAGGAGAGACTTGAGAAAAGTGATGACATTTGAGCTACATCTTGAAGTGATGGAGAAACACAATAGCTGGTAACCTTTTTCAGATCATGAAAATCTCTAACCTGGTTGACAGAAACAATTCCCTAGTGGCTTTGCTGTATTTGTTATCTTCTATTTCCTAACCACAATCTTATGTAAATGAAAATCTGAGTATGTCTTGCCTCTTAAGGTAGCTTGAAATGTTATTCATAATCTGGCTACTGCTTGACTCTCCCGCTTCAATGGTCATCCACCCCTAATCTGGAACACTGTTTTAAGCATATATTTACAAATTCCTGGCATGTGCCAAGCTGTCAAGCTTGTTCCATAATCTGTAGACCTCTGCACCAAAACACTCTCTACTTTTTGCCTGGATAACTCCTAACTTAGTGCCTTCAGGGCTCTTTCTATAGGACTCAGTTTTTACATCATTTTCTAGGGAATGACTATGTCAGGTCACCCATCACACACTCTCACAACACCTTGTATTTCTCGCAACTTATTTTTTAGGGCCACACCTGCAGCATATGTAAGTTCCCAGGCTAGGGGTCAAATTAGAGCTACAGCTATCAGCCTACACCTACAGCTGTCAACACTAGGTCTGAGCCTCATCTGCGGCCAATGCCAGATCCTTAACCCACTGACTGAGGCCAAGGATTGAACCCGCATCCTCATGGATACTAGTTAGGTTCTTAACCCACTAAGGCACAATGGGAACTCTGCATTTATCAAAATTTTAATGAAGTAATTATCTGAAATATCTGTCTTACAAAGAGATTATAAACTCCAAGACAGCAAGGAACTCATCTTTTTCATTACTGACTCCTCAATATCTATCACAGTGTCTGGCACAATATTCATTGCTCTAATTAGCAAATAAAAAATAATGAGTGAAGGTCTTTATTTCCAATTAGATTTTAAAGAAAATGAGTGTTAGTTCCAACTCTGTCTTATTCATCACTGTATTTTTATGGTCTATCACATTGTTTGCACATAATAAAGTTCTCACTAAATATATGTGAAACAATAAAGAAATGATGGATTGAATGAACACGGCATCTGCAGTTGAGCCACTCACTAGTGCCTGACACATGCATGGCAAAATGCTCTATCATAAAAGTGCATACCGTATTTCCCTAAAGTTATATCAAGGAATTGGGTTACAGAACAATGACTGAATATCAAAAAATTCAAAAGGCATAGAGAAAAATATTGGTTGAATAACAAGATATCACAAAATCAAAGTTTCAAGAGCTATAAACATTTATCATCATCTAGAAATATGGATATTAGGCTCTGTGCCAATAAAACATACTTACATGTACTTATTATAGTGGTTGGAGCCCTAAAGTATATTAAAGCCTTCATGCATCACATACAATCAAATTCTACTATGTTATAAAATTTTCTAAAACAAATGTACTAGGTATGAAAATATGCAAGAGAAACTTAGCAAGCATTTCTAGAATTTATAAGCTCTTTTAAAGAAGATTAGTGACCTTCATCACTAAATCAGCTCAAAATATGTTGTTCTTAAATCAAACTTCAATTATTCAATGTAGCATCCAAATATTTGAAGCCTTCATAAGGACCTTAGTTCAGCAGGTTTAGAACACTTGACTCACCCATTATCTAATCGTGTTATTAATAGTGTTTCCCCCTATACCTTTTGAATTCCTTTATAGTAGACCTGGAGTCAGACTGTAAATATTTTAGACTTTGTATGTGGTCCTTCATGTGGCTCCTCGATTCAGCTGATAGAGCAGAAAAGCAGTCACAGACAATATGTAACTAAACAGATGTGGCTGTGTTCCAGCAAAATTGTACTTTAAAAAACAGTCAGTGGCAGATTTGATGTGCAGATGAGACTTTATAGACCACTGTTAAGTATACAATTGCTGTTCTAACTGCTTAGGATCCATCAATCCATCAACATTTCCCTTGGTAAAGGGAACTTGACTTTTTATTTGGGAAAGCATCTCTTCTCCACTTTAAGCCCACAGAGTTACAATGGAGCTGACCCCCACCCCCACCCCGACTCATAACTCCAAAGTTAGTCGTGTAACTCAGGACAGGTAAATTAGTATAATTCTTTTTCTTAGCTGCAGTGGTTGGTTCAAGGCTCTACAAGTAAACCACAATGTGTTCATTGTGTCTCAATCTTGGGACTCCTTGGACAACTGAGAAAGAAACTCTCTGGTGGAACTGTTAAGATAGTGTAAGGCTAGGGATGCTGTAGAAACCATATGAAAAGAGCAAGCCTGAGAGTGATGCCAATGCAGAACAAAGCAAAGCCAAGACACGAAGAGAAATAGAAAGGGAGAGAGAGACCAAGTCCAGACTGGCCTCTTCTGAGTCCCTGGATCCAGCTATACCTAAAGATATTTCTAAGCCTGTATGAGCTGCTATAGAAAGAGATCCAGATTCATCTCCAAGAATAACATAAAGAACGGCCTTAAAGGCGAAAAGTAACCTGAATGAGAAGCCTATGAGATACTTTAGAAGGTGCAGTTATGTGCTTTTGAAACAGTACAGAGGGGTTGGAAGAGAACGGAAAGATAGGTAACCATGGACCGGATAGGCACTGGAGATTTTTTTTTTTTTTTTTTTTTTTTGTCTTTTTAGGGCCGCACCTAAGGCATATGGAGGTTCCCAGGCTACGGGTCAAATCAGAGCTGTAGCTGCAGGCCTACACCACACCAGATAGAGCAGCAACGCCAGATCCTTAACCCACTGAGCGAGGCCAGGGATGGAACCTGCATCCTCATGGATGCTAGTCAGATTTGTTTCTGCTGAGTCATGATGGGAATTCCTGGAGATTTTTTTTTTTTAACTTCAAATGTTGAATCAGTCTTTCCCCATGTTAATGTCCAAACTGTCTGTATTTACATAACCAGTAAACAGGTCAACCAAAAGGAGAGTAAGGGGAAAATATAGGAAGTAGAGACTAAATCATCCTGAGTGAGCAGATAATGATATACAAAATCTCCCAAAGTAGTGTTTGTTTATAATCTACTAAAGCCTTTAAACTAAGGGATAGAATCTCTACTCAAGAATAGAGTTTAGAGTTCCCATCATTGCTCAGCAGTTAGCGACCTGACTTGCATCCATGAGGACTCGGTTTCGATACCCGGCCTTGCTCAGTGGGTTAAGGATCCCATGTTGCTGTGGCTGTGGCATAGGCTGGCAGCTACAGCTCCAATTGGACCCCTAGACTGGGAACCTCCATATGCCTCGGTTGCAGAAAAGAAAAAAAAAAAAAAAAAAAAAAAAGATTCATTAGGAGTTCCCATCATGGCACAGTGGAAACTAATCTGACCAGGAACCATGAGGTTGCTGGTTCAATCCCTGGCCTTGCTCAGTGGGTTAAGGATCCGGTGTTGCCATGAGATGTGGTGTAGGTTGCAGACGAGGCTCAGATCTGGCATAGCCGTGGCTGTGGCTGTGGCGTAGGCCAGCGGCTACAGCTCTGATTAGACCCCTATCTGGGAACCTCCATATGCCGTGGGTGTGCCCCTAGAAAAGACACAAAAGAAAAAAAAAGAATAGAGTTTACTGCTTTCTACTGCACTGACCCCATGACCCATGAAGAAAAGAAGTCAGAGCCTTGAAGCGGTAAGCATCTCAGGTCATTCTGATAGAAGATTGGAGTTGTCATTTTTGTTTCATCTTGATGGAGGATTGTGCAAGGCTATGCTTGAGGGCTTAGGTCTTGAACTCAGGGCTGATCTTGTACTGATATCCTGGAACTTACTTTCTACACATAAAATTAATGCTTGTCTCAAACACTTGTTCTGGATGTCTTCATTTCTCTCAACCAGCTAGATATTACCATTAATATCTACCTAAATTATTTATGTGTAAATCATTTGTTTAAAACAATCACAGAAAATTAATATTATTTTCTGTTTCAGGGTAAGGAAAAGAAAGAAAATTTAGCTTTTTTTTTTTTTTTTTGCCATTTCTTGGGCCACTCCCGTGGCATATGGAGGTTCCCAGGCTAGGGGTCGAATCGGAGCTGGAGCCACCGGCCTACACCAGAGCCACAGCAACACAGGATCCAAGCCATGTCTGCAACCTACACCACAGCTCACAGCAACACCGGATCCTTAACCCACTGAGCAAGGCCAGGGATTGAACCAGCAACCTCATGGTTCCTAGTCGGACTCGTTAATCACTGAGCCACAACGGGAACTCCAAAAAAATTAGCATATTTTGAAGGCCTGCCATGTTGTGGCCACTATATTAACTTGGAGATTCATAACTAATTTATATAACCTTTACACAGTCCAGTGATGTAGGTCTTATTATTACCCTTACTCTCAGAAGAAGAAACTGAGGTTCAGCAAGATAGATAACCTGCCACATAACATATTTAATAAAGAGCAATCTGAGATCTTTCTATGATAACGCAGTACCAACCATCACTGAAAACAAAGAAAATCTCAATGGGTGGTGAAGATAAGCACTGCTGCTTAAATTGGGAGGAAAAATCATATAGAAGTACTTAAGCCCAATAGGTAATGTTAAAAAAAGTAAGATAAAATTTCTACCCCAAAGGACTTTAAATATAAATTGGAATTAAAAGTAAGACTCATCAAATAACTATGGAAGAAAAGACATACAATGGAAGGCTCAGTCAAATTTTTCAGTAGTTTGGAAACGGAGGGAGTAATACAGACCACAGAATATTTAAAGTTAACAACATTGCTTCCATAGATATGCTTTCTTTTCACATAGTCACATATTCTTCAAAGTGAAACATAGATTTCTATGATTTCTTAGAAAATAAAATATCCCATATTCAGCTGCAATCCCCTTAGAACCTTACTTGGATCCCATTTGTCTCCCTCCTTTCCTAAAGGTAATCTTTAAAATAAAGTTGCTATATGTCTTTTCCACACATCTTTTTATGCTTTTACTGTGTATTTGTCCACAAACAATAAAGTACTGTACTGATGTATGTGCTTTTGAAACTACATAAATGGTATCATATGTCACTTGCTTTTGTCACCCAACATCATGTTTGAAATTTTTGTTCATTTTCTAGATATAGTAACTGAGGTTTATTGATCTATTATGCTTTATACTTTTCTAGACATTGACATTTCATCATTTATTCATCTAATTCCCAAAAAATGAAATGGCTAGATTTTACCAGTTTTGTGACTTTGTTGTCACTTTTTCACTGTTACAGTGATGCAATTGATACTTCCATGCACGTTAAATGAAAGTTTCCTTAGAGTTCATACTTACATGTTGAATTACTAAGCTTATAGAAATATGCCAAAATGCACATAGAAAAACATTTATTGCAGCACTGTTCACAAAGTGAAATTGAGGAGTAAAATTATGCCCATCAACAGCAAAATAGATACATATTTTAATATATTTATGTAAAGAGAATGGGGTAGATTGATCTATCTATCTAATCTACCCACAGGAAAATGCCCCAAATTGATTGCTCAGTGAAAAAAAAAATCAAGTTACAAAACTAAATATAAAACTATCTAAGTTTTCATATAAATAAATAATGAAATTAATAATATATATGCATAGCTAGGAAAAAAACAAGAAAACAGTTAAGAAATTCATGTAAGTGGTTACCCATGATATATAAGATGGACATGTATATTCTCTATTTGGTAGTTCCGTAGTTCTATATGTGCATTATTTCAATTTACACCTATAACTAGAATAAATACACAAAAACAATTTATTCTTATTCTGATAATGGCATATTTTGATTTTCTGCCCATTAGCTATCCTTATAAGGACTACTTTCTCTACTAATTCCTAATTTATTTCTGGTTCTAGCACAATTAACCAGAGTCTGCACTTACCTAGATTACTGCAATCTCCTACTTGGCACGCCTTAAGATTTCTCAAAGTTAAAACTAATTACATTCACCAATATTGCTTTAACCAAGGAGCCTTCTAGCACAATCATATTATCTCTCCCAAGTCCGACTCCCAATTACTTTCTAGATTAATCATGGGATTTCAGGTAAAGAAAAGATGATTTTAGAATTTTAAAGAAGGTGTTCAGTGAAACAGAAGAGTTATTGTCTCTTGGAGAAATATATTTGGCTGCCCAAACAAGTTTCCTTAAGATGTCATTTACTTGGGTGAGTTAAGCATAATCCAAAAATTAGATTAATCGCTTAAATGATCATAAAAATTAACTTCCCAGGAGTTCCCTCTGTGGCACAGTGGAAATGAATCTGAATGGTATCCATGAGGATGTGGGTTCAATCCCTGCTCTCGCTCACTGGGTCAGGGATCAGGTATTGCTGTGAGCTGTGGTGTAGGTTGCAGATGCAGTATGGATCCCACCTTGCTGTGGCTGTGGTGTAGGCCAGCAGCTGTAGCTCTGATTTGACCTCTAGTCTGGGAACCTCCAATGTCACAGGTGAGGCCCTAAAAGAAAAGCAAAAAAAAAAAAGAAAAGAAATTAACTTCCCTATTGCTCCAAAATTGATATTCAAGCTAACAATGTACACAAGGAATTATACATATTCTATAAGCTGCTATTTATGAGGCACCATGTATAAGGAATTGATCACACTATAGTAAATATGAGAGATAAGCTCCAAGTCCAACATCTCATCAACTCAAAGCCCAAAACCACATCAACTGAATCAGGTGAGGATAAGGCTTGGGTGTAATCCATTATGTTCAGCTTCTCATGCACAATTCTTCTTCATCTACCAGACAGATAAACCTAAAGAGACAAGTTACCTTTCCCCTATCTTCTCAACAAATAACAGTAGGATAGACATTGGATAACAGCTATCTACATTCCAGTTCAAAAGGGGTGGGGCAGGAGTAGTAAAAAGAAGTTACTGTTCCAAAGCAGTTCTGAAATCCAGTTGTCAAATGAGATTTTCTTGATTGTGTTTTAAGGCCTCAGAATTATCTTCCTTGGCTCTCACTCCATTCTCTTAAGTCTTTATCATTCTTGGTTCTGCCATCTGAGTGATCTTTCCTTTTTCACGAAAGGTAGCACATGTTCGTTGCCCAGTAGTTTTATCAGCCTGCTTCCTGTCAGTAGAATTTTGGAGATTTGAGAGCCTCCTTTTCCTTTGGTACCATTTTCTCTCTTCTTCACTCTAAGCTGGCAGTGGTTTTGTTAAAATAAATTCCTCAAGAACTTTGTGGGTTTTCCATGGATTTCACAGAGATTCACTCCTGTAGAGAAATGCCATATCCACAGATGTTTTCAAGATTATCCCTTTATTGTATCTCGGTTTCCTGCCAAGACAACTCATGGACAATGTCCTTAAGCCTTCTAGAGGTCTCCTAGTTTGACATAAAAGATCATTAAGGCACATCTTTAATCTATTGAAAGAGTCTTTGTGTGACTGAATACTCCTGTACATTTTGATCTTGCTAAATGCAAAAGGTTGTATGGTCAGTTATTTCTTGATATCATACTTTTGGCAGACACTTCTAAATTTTAGCCTCTTTTACCATCCAGAGAGGCTGATAATTTGGAAAAATCACTCAATCCTAGCTCATTTTTGTGTAAAATTTCTTCAATTTATCTCTTTCTACTCACAAGTTATCATAAGCAACAAGAGAAAATTAGGTGGCATCTTTGATATTTCACTCAGAAATCTCCTTAGCAATATGTGCAAGTTCATATTTCACAATTCCACTAATATTTCTACCGTCACACAGTAAGGATCCCTCTTCCTCTAGTTTCCAACAAAATGCTCCTCACTTCTCAGCCTTTAAGGGCAGTGTTCTCAAAATCAAGGTTTCTGCTAACATCTCTTTCATGGTAATTCAGATTTTCTCTATTATGTTGCTCAAAATTTTTCCAATATGCCTCTACTTACTACTCAAGAACAAAGCCACTCCTACATTTTAGGTATGCATAATAGCAGCATACCTGTATAGATTCTGAAGTCCATATTACTTTTCTATTACTGCATAACAAATTACCATAAACTTCATAGCGTAAAGGAACACCCAACTATTTTCTCCCAGTTTTTTGACTCAGAAGTCTGGACATGGTTTAGATAAGCCTTCTGCTCAGAGTGTCCAAGGCTGCATTCAAAGTGTTAGCTGAGCTCCAGTTCTCTGATTCCCATCTAGAGCTTAGGTTCTCTTCTAAGCTCATTTGGGTCACTGGAAGAATTCAGCTCCTTGAAGCTAGATGAGCTCTCAGTTTCTATAGACTGTATCTGTCCTAGTCAAAGGCATTTGACAATAGAACTCTGTTTTCTTCTAAGCCAGCTGGAGAACATCCCTCTTGAAAAAGCTCACCTGACTAGGTCAAGTTCATCAAGTAAAATCTCTTCTTTGATTAACTTAAAGTCAACTGAGGAGAAACCTTAATTATACCCAAAAATCCCTCTATATGTATCTATGCTTTTAGGTTGGAAAGAAAATTACTCTCTCACTCCCCAGTCTCCTGACACGACACATGTATGTCATGTGTTGAGTTGTAGATCATGAGGTTTTCCCAAAATATATCCATATAGTTGCATGTTTAATTTCGCAGCTTCAAAGCATGTTGACAGTGGAACTGATCCAAAAAAAAAAGACAATAAAGAGGTCCCTAAAGGATTTTCAGCATGAAGCAGCAGGAAATATTCAGAGGAGGAAGAGAGATCTTCATCAGACACTGAAAGTAGATAAAGGACCAGGGACCAAGGACCAAGACAATGACACATTAAAGGGCAGCCAACCATTCTGTGGTCTAAGTGGCAGAGGAATCTCAATGAAAAGACTCCCCTAAGAAATTCTCAGAGGAGCATAATTGCTCATACTCCACATTTTAACTAACCAAGAGGTGGTAATCAGACAAACCTTCTAGCTCACCAACTGAGACTGCACTTAATCTGGAGATGGACGGATGCACTGGAGGCAACCTGAGGCACACTCTTCCACCTCCTGCCACTTCCGGGTGTGGTTCTCAGACTTGACAACAAGGACAATTTTTTTTTATTTTGTATGGACCAAGATCCAGTGCTTAAATGAAATGACAAGCCTGTTGCATTAATTTCCTATTGGCCCTATAACAAATTACCACAATTTCCTTGCTTAAAAAAAAAAAAACAAACACAAATTTATTATTTTATAATTCTGAAATTGGTTCTGCATTCCTTTTGGAGGCTCTAGAAAAATCTATTTTCTTGCCTTTTCCAGCTTTTAAAGGTAAACTGCACTATTTGGTTAGTAGTCTCTTCCTCTACCTTCAAAATCAACAGCACAGCACATTCAAATCTCTCTTCTATTCTGATATTCCTGTCTCCATCTTATAAGGATATTTGTGGTTACACTGGGCCTACTTAGATTACCCAAGATAATATTCCTATCTCAAAATCCTTAGCTTGATCACATCTGCAAAGTCTCTTTTGTCATGTAAGGCAATATTTCCCAGGTTTGGAGATTAAAATATAGACTTCTTTGAGAGTCATTATTCTGCAAACTACACCAGTCAAATGTCTTTCTAATATTAAAATTCAATTAGTTCATTTGACTGCTGACAAAAGATGCTCAGTAATGTATTAATAAGTTTGCAATATATTTCTCCATATTTTTATATTCTGCAAGAAAATTAATAGAGGTATTGTAACTACAGATTTGGTTAGCTAACAAAAAGTGTTAAGAAACATCATGTTCTTAAGGATTTGCTCCAAAGCATTCACAAAGCATCTAGTCTGTTCTTATAATTGTCACTTAAAGAAAAAGTGGAGATTATTTACAGCTATTTTCAAGTTAGGAAACTAAAGCATGGGGTGGGTTAAGTGGCTTTCCCTAGATCACTCAAGGAGGAACACTGACGGAGTTATGAATAGAACTCAGCTGCCCCCATTCCCATTCAGTAGCTTAAAAGGCAAGGAATTATGGTTACAATGATTCATACTGATATTATCTAGTGTCTCTTCTCCAGAACACAGCAAATCCAAAAGAGAAATCATCACAGAGACATTAATATGCCTTTGGTTATTTTTTTTTAACATCCTTGTTTCAATAAAGCTCCAAAGAAGTATAGAGAACATGTTTCAACCTGTTGAGGAAACTTACTTGACCTTGAATCATCTTCACTTGAATTTCAAATTGGTTTAGAAGGTCCTAAATAAACATTACATTAAAATTTAAAAACATACCCTACTAATCTAGCTGGTAGATTAAAATAAAATAAAATAAAATAAAATAAAGGAATAATGGATACGCTGAGGGCTTTAATTACAGGTATACCAGAGCAGTGTAGTGGGAGTCTATGCTACCTGGTAACAAGAGCTGGAGAGTCAGGCAGAATGAGGTGAGAATGCCAATTCTTTCATGCATACCAGCTGTGTAAACTTGGACAAGCCACCTACCCTCTCAGATTCTTTATCTTAAAAATATTGTAGCTCTCTTACAGAATTGATGTGAAGATTAAAAGTTGGAGTTTTCCTGTGGCACAGCAGGTGAAGGATCCAGCATTATCACTGTAGTGGCTCAGGTCACTGCCTTGGCATGAGTTTAATCCCTCACCAGGGAACTTTCATATGCCACAGGCACCACCAAAAAAAAAAAAGTAAGTAAAATTCCTAGCCCACAAAAGTATGCAATAACTTTCCTACTTAAGAAAAACTTAAAATGTACAAACAGATTTTTCTGCCAATATTTGCAGTGGACACTCATATATACTGCCCAGATTCCACTCTAGGGAGGAAGGATCTATTCTCCAAGTGCTGGGAGTGCTGCTGATGGAAAGCTGTTTGTTTTCAGCAACAGTAAAGGAGGATTACCTTGGCTGATAAGAGCCTCCTCACACAATATCCACTCCCCCCCCCACAGTGAACTGCCCCTGGACTGCCCCAGTTACTGATCAGGAGGTCTGCCACCCTGATCAGAGTTTACTATGGTAAAGATGTTGGCTGAGGCCTCTGCTGGGACTGCTTACCAGCTCAACTTCACCCTCTGTCCAATCTTGCTCTCCCCTTCCACTTCTATCCCACAGGTGTTGCTCTCAACAGCATTCCCTATAAGCCTCCTATAGCATAGTCAGAGTTGGGAGTCAGTTTTTCAGGGAACAAGGTTGCAGGGTGTGTTGCTCAGCCTTGTATATGGACCTTATCATCACCATTCCCCATGAGGGCAGAAACACACATGGCACACCCAAATATTGTCTGTTTGCTCTCGCAAGGACTGAAGAGTAAGTATTTTTCAGCCTTGAATATTACTTCTGCTGCTGTTTACCAAGGAGACAGAATACATAGGATCTCTCGGCTTCCAGTGCATTTACTCCTTCTGAACATCTTTCACTTACCAGTTTGTGCGAAGATTCAGCCTGCTATGTTAGAAATATTGCTTATGTTAATGTCGTTGTCTGGGAGTTACTTTATAATAAGGGGGAAAAAAGAGAGGATAAATGAAACAAGATTAGCAAAATATTGATCAGTGATGAAGTTGATCACTAAGCTGGGTGACTAGACAAGGAAGTTCATTGTACTACTCTCCCTATTTCAGCATATGTTTGAACTTGTCAATAATAAAAAATTGAAGACATGGAAACAACCTAAATGTCCATTGACAGATGAGTGGATTAAGAAGATATGGCATATATACACATGGAATACTACTCAGCCATAAAAAAGTAACAAAATAACGCCATTTGCAGCAACATGGATGGAACCAGAGACTCTCATACTGAGTGAAATAAGTCAGAAAGACAAATAACATATGATATCACTTACATCTGAAATCTAATATACAGCACAGTTGAACCTTTCCACAGAAGAAAAACTCAGACGTGGAGAATAGACTTGTGGTTGCCAAAGGGGAGGGGGATGGGGATGGGGAGGGATTGGGATGAACTGGGAATCTGGGGTCAATAGATGCAAACTATTGCATTTGGAATGGATAAGCAATGAGATCCTGCTATATAGCACTGGGAACTGTATCTAGTCACTTGTGATGGAGCATGATGGAATATAATGTGAGAAAAAGAATGTGTATATATATGGGGGGGGCTGGATTACTATGCTGTACAGTATAAAATTGACAGAACACTGTAAACCTTCTATAATAGAAAAAATAAAAATCATAAAAAATTGGATATTAGTATGCCTAATAAAAGCACATGCATGTACATTATAAAAGTACATATAGAGCAGAGTTCCCGTTGCAGCTCAGCACACAAATCTGACTAGCATTCATGAGGACGCAGGTTCAATTTCTGGCCTCACTCAGAGGGTTAAGGATCAAGCATTGCCATGAGTTGTGGTGTAGGTTGCACACATGGCTCAGATCCTGCATTGCTATGGCTGTGGTGCAGGCTGGCAGCTCTGGCTCTGATTCAACCCTTTAGCCTGGTAACCTCCATATGCTGCTGGTGTGGCGTAAAAAGCAAAAAAAGTACATATAAAGCATGTACCCTCATGACAAATTTTTAAGATAGGTAAAAATATGTCTAAATTCTGTTCTGCTTATGTTAAGCAAACAAATTATGAAAATATGGAAAATTTGTATTTCCCAAAGCAGATAAAATAGAGCTTTTAAGGCATCTTGCCAAGTAGTTCTCAAATTTATTTTTTTTAAGTTGCTGAGGCTTTTCTAAAAGCAAACCCCATAGGCATTTCAAATTAAAATTTATAAGAAATGTTTAAGAGGTTTATTTTTCATATTTAAAGTACAATGCATTTCTATACATTATGTAGACTTTTAGATTACTGAGATAATGTAATGGCAAAGTATTCTAATTTTTAAAACCTCAACTTCCGAAATATCTTTTTGAAAATGAGTTATCATAGTATGTTTATAAAATCTGGCCTAACCACATCTTTCTTCCTCTTCAACTCTTAAAAAGGACTTTAGAGACTGAGTAACTGGTGTCAGCTATATTATTTAAATTTTGGTCAACACAACTCTGTTCTATATTTATATAATGATTAAGTGTTAAGTCAGAATCACCATAAAAGAAGGTAGTGTCTGACTCAAGTGTTCAGTCTGTATTATTTCTCAAATGTTTATTTTAAGTATGCTATGTTGAGAAAACCAAGAAAGGTCCAAAAATACTACACAAACATATTTCCTATCTGGTATTCCTCTGTCTTCGTATTCTTTTAATTCTTTCCTATCTTTATATTCTTTCTGAAATTTGAGATTTCTGTCAATTTAAGTAATGTAATCCAATGTTTTGAGGAATATCATCATCAGAAAATGATTTTTCTCAAAGTGACTTGATTATTTCAGTAATTATAGAGCTGTCCTAAGGGCTTCCGAGAGCCAAGTTATTATCATGTACAGGCGTTCTTTATATACATAAGATGTGGTGGACCTGAAACAAAAAGGGAATGGAACACTCTAAGGACAGACACAGAAATGGTGTGTTTAGGAGGTAGTCTACAAAAGCAGAATTTTCAAAGCTCTCTGGACTACTCCCAAATAAACAAACAAGCAAATAAAATTTAAATATGTATAAAACATATGTTGAGCCTAGTCCTACAAGAAACATGACAGATTTGAGAAAAAATGTGGTGTAAGATGATTTCGAATGAGATGAGATGACAATCAGGAAAACCAGGTTCTAGTACTAGATTTGTCACTAACGAGCTCTAAGACCCTGGGAACTTAAATTTCTCTGGATCTAAGTTTCTCCATTTATAAGATGAAGGACCCTTATTGTTATTATATTCCAACATTTAGTAGTCAACTATTATATCTTCAATAGTAATAAGCAATGATTAAAAACTTTTTTTTTTGGTCTTTTTGTCTTTTTTAGGGCCACACCTGTGGCATATGGAGGTTCCCAGGCTAGGGGTCTAATCAGAGCTGTAGCCATGGGCCTACGCCACAGCCACAGCAATGCCAGATCCGAGCCACATCTGCAACCTATACCACAGCTCACAGCAATACCGGATCCTTAACCCACTGAGCAAGGTCAGGGATCGAACCTGCAACCTCATGGTTCCTAGTCAGATATGTTAACCACTGAGCCATGATGGGAACTCCAATGATTAAAAACTTTAAGCAACTTTTATTAAAAGACTCTTGAATGGAAATTAGTGAGAATAAAAAAAGTAAATAAAATTTTCTAAAAGTTGAAAATAAATGTTGATTATTATATAAAAGTTTAAGTTTCCAAATATGTGTTCTGTCTCCCATACTATATTTTTCTGAGGTTTTCTGAAATAACATAAGAATGACCTTATGCCAGGCAATCCAATGGGTGCTCTGCAAACCTGAGAATTCAAATATAAGCCATGCCATTTTATAATTCAAATCAATTTTATAATTCTAATGTATAATTAAGTTTAAGTCAACAGTTATAGTCTCTAATACTCGGAAATTT
Organism: Sus scrofa; assembly: GCF_054392235.1. Taxonomy (NCBI): domain Eukaryota; kingdom Metazoa; phylum Chordata; class Mammalia; order Artiodactyla; family Suidae; genus Sus; species Sus scrofa. The sequence goes on along the minus strand of NC_139387.1, from coordinate 91,679,806 downwards.
CAGTTTTAACTAACATGTAACATTTAAAATGTTGCCTTCTCGGTACGTGCGGGCTTATTCAACAGGGAAATTACGTCAGGCTAGGGGAATAACAAATATAAAATTTCATACTGTAATGTAATTATGAGTCACTACTAAACTGGTAAAATTCAGGTGGTAAACCTAAAAATCCAAGATAACTAGAGATATAGAGATATATACAATTATTTGTATGTATTATAACGACTCCCATATCTGTGATAATAGCAACTGTAAATATGTAGGGTGCTCTAATAAGAAAAATAATTATGTTAAAATATGTCGCATTTTAATTCTTATGGTGCATTTTGAATGTGTTATATCATTTAAATCACAAAATAATCTAGGCTACTTGTTAAAATTCCTGTAAGAAAAGAGTCTTAGTCAGAAAATCATAATAGATACTGAAAATATATTCAGCCCACAAATAAATTTTTAGTGTCTAGTCATATAGTAATATAGCTTTTTGTTCCTTAACTTATTGATGCAATTAAATATATATTTGATTTCCTGATATTTAACCATATTTCCAGTCTAGAATAGGTTCTTTAGGTCATGGGCATCATCCTTTGATTAAATGCTGTATTCTCTTGTAATATTATACCTAGACATGCATAGACAAATTTTTTTAAAAAAATTATTTTAGGGATGAGTTGGGATTAAGTATCAGCATTATGCCAGCTTCACAAAATGAAACTTTATGTAATCTTCTATGACCTGGAATAATTTAGAATTTATAACTTATAATGACATTCACTAATCTTAATCATTCTCTTTTTTCTCTTTATGGAACTTACCTAAAAAAATCCTAATCCTGGCTAAATCTAACTCTCTGTTCTAAAACCAAACAAAGCAGCCTAACATGATTTGGATAAAAATGCATTTTCCACTCTTCAGGATGACTCTTTCAGACTTTCTTTTTTCTCCTCCGGCATACCATTTCCTATACCATTCTCAATTAATAGCCATGTTTATTATTTCACTGAGAAAATCAAAAGAAAACCTCCTCAGAGTGAGGAAAGTTATCAAGGATAAAGAAGAGCACTACATAATGATAAAAGGGTCATTTCTCCAAGAATACATAGCATTCCTTCTTGTGCATGTACCTAACAATAGAGTATCAAAATACATGAGGCAGAAACTAATGGAACTGCAGGGAAAAACAGATGAATACACTATTATAGTTGGAGCCTTCAACACACTCTATCAGAAATGTACAGATCCAGCAGACAGAAAAGCAGTAAGGACACAGCTGAACTCAACATCATCAATCGAGTTATACCAGATCAACAGATCTATTGATCCAATAGCAGAATATATATTCTTCTCAATATCACATGGAAATTCACCAAAATAGACCATATTATGAGCCAGAAAACACACTTTAATGAACTTAAGAGTAGAAATCATACAATATCTGCTCTCAGTTCACAATGAAATTAAACAAGCTATCAATAACAGAAAGGTGGTTGGAAAAATCCCCAAATACTTAGAGATTAAACAACACATTTCTAAACAATACATGAGTCAAGAAAGAAATCTCAAGAAGACATTTAAAAATATCTTGAAATAAATGAAAATGAAAATACAACTTATCAAAACTTGTGGGATCTAATGCAAGTAGTGGATAGAGGGAAATTTAAACCATTGAATGCATAGATTAGAAAAGAAGAAAGATCTAAAATCAATCATCCAAGCTTCCACCTCCACCTCAGGAAACTAGAAAAAGAATAGCAAGCTAAATCCAACGTAAGCAGAAAAAAAGAATGAAAATTTAAAACAGGTAAACCAATAGAGAAAAATCAATAAAATAAAATTTTTTTTTGGAAAAAAAACAATAAAACATATAAACCCCTGGCCAGGTTAAATAAGAAAAAAAAGACAAAAATTACTAATACAAAAATATGAAAGAGGGTTCATCATTATAGATACCATGGACTTAATAATATTCCAAAATTAATTAATAGGAAATAATAATATTCCAAAACAGAAAGTACTAGCTTTCTGTGCACTGGTAAATCCTACCAAACATGTAAGGAAGAAGTTTATACTAGTTTTCTACACTCTCAGAAGACAGAAGCAAAGAGAATACCTCTAACTCATTCTATGAGACCTGCATTGTCCTAACATAGAAACCAGACAAAAATTGCAAAAAAAAGAAAAAGAAAACTAAAGACCAATAGTCTCATGAACATATATGCAAAAATCCTCAACATATATGCAAAAATCCTCAAATAAAATATGGCAATGTAGAAAAGAATTATACACTACAACCAAGTGGGATTTGTTCCAGGTATGCAAGGCAGGTTCAATATTCAAAAGTCAATTAATGCAATCCATCACATTAACAGACTAAAGAAAAAAAAATCACATGATCATATCAATAGATACAGAAAAGTATTTAACAAAATTCATATGCACTCATGATAAAAGCTCTCAGTAAACTAGGAACAGAGGGAAACTTCCTCATATTGATAAAAAAAAAAATCCACGAAAAACCTACAGCTAAAACATTTAATAGTGAAAAACTCAAAGCTTTCCCATTAAGATAAGGAACAAGATAAGGATGAACCTCAAATCCTGATTTTCACTGTTTTGGAAGTCCTTGCTAATGCCATTAGGCAAGAAAAGGAAATTAAAGGTATGAAGATTGATAGGGAAGACATAAAACTGTCTTCATTTGCAGATGATATCATTACCTATGTTGAAAGTCCAAAAAAAAAAATCAATGAAAAATCCTGAAACTAAATTGTTAGAGCAAGGTTGCAGGATAAAAAATTAATATACAAAAATTAATTGTTTTCCTAACATACCAAGAATGAACAGTAGAATTTGAAATTAAAAACACAATATCATTTACCCTAGCACTTAAGAATTATTATAAAGTCACAGTAATCAAGACAAGATGATACAAGTGAAAGAATAGACAAATAGAAAAATGGAACAGAATAGAGCGCCCAGAAACAGACCAACATAAATACAGTTGATTGATTCTTAACAAAAGAGCAAAGACAATACAATGGACTGAATATATTCTTCAACAAATGGTGCTGAAACGACTGGACATAAACATGCAAAAAAATTGACTCAAAATGAATCAAAGACTTAAATACAACATGCAAAACTATAAAACTGCAGGAAGATAACAGAAAATCTAGGTGACCTTAGGCTTGGTGGTGATTTTTTTAGAAAGAACACCAAAAGCACGATCCATGAAAGAAAGAATTGATAGCAAATGTACACAAAAGAACTTTTTCAAATAAAATAAATCTATATCTTGATTATGGTGATAATTTCAATATAGTATTCACTTGCCAAAACTCAACAAATTGTATAATTAATGAATTTCAAATAAACTGCACGTCAATACAAGAACAAGAAATGAGGTATCAGGCACCAAAATTAATATTTTCAAAAAAATGATGGCTGTGTTTCACAAAATATTTCACTCTGTATTTTCCTAAAATATTTAGCCCCTTTTCCTATATTTAACATATGTCTTATTTACATAAAGCTTTGCAGGAATGCATCTAGCTCCAGAGATGAGAAATGCCCACTACCAAAAACAGTGCTTTGTCAGGAACCAAATGCTCTAAGACTTAAAGACAGAGGAAGAGAACAGCACATATAGGTTACACCCAGATTATACCACTAATTTTTTTGTTACGCATACACTACATTACCCTGGGAATACCAGAGTTAATCACTGTAACGAAAATGTGAGAGGTTCTTTTCCATTGTAAGAAAGAAACAATACAACTGATTACTCTCTGAGTTAAGTAGTGAAAAAACCGGAAGGAACATAACAAATATAAGTGCAAGTATTTAAACTACCATTTCTTTTCTTCAGACTAGATCTTGACAAGGATAGAATGGGGAAGCAGGAATTACCACAACTGATTATAAACAGTTAAGATTCTCAGTGGGCTAGGTGCTGAACCTAATAGAGTGGCTATAAGATAATGAATGGTACTGAGCTGAAACATATTACACCTAACCTCTTTGGATTTCCAATAAATGACTCACACTATTTTATGATCAGTCCTGTTTTTCCCCATTGGAATTAATCCGGTAATGAATGACTTTTTAGAACAAACGACTATGAAGTAAATTTTAAAATTATGTAAATCACAGATAAGCCACAAATAAATTTAGGGCTTTTCCCACCAATTAATGCCAAGTTATTTCTTCAGAATACACAGCATTTTATAAAATTCCTAGGCAGGTTGAATCATGGATCAACAAATATTTATGATATGCCTATATTCTACAATAAGATATTCCATGTGGTAGGACAGACAACAAATACATATTGTGAGATCCCAAGGATTTTGACTTCAGTTGAGGAAACAAAGCACAGACATAGATCTAGGTCGCTAACACCATTTCTTCAGGGCAACACTGGCACATATCTGCCCCCTTATATATAAAGGCCTATTCAAAATTTACCTGCTAACATTTGGGCTGACACCTTGAGACCCCCTTCTCTGAAAAAAACGGAAATGAAGTGTATCTTTCTGTTTTTCAAGAATCCAGAGTTCTTTTTTTTTTTTCTTTTTCACACAGTGTTCATTCTGAAAGATAGGCAACTTCCAGAAACGATGATGCAAAAAGGCAGGCAGAAAAGGAAAGAAACACAAAGAATAAAGGAAGGAATTAGGCATTTAACCATTTATCCAGAAAAGAGTACCAGTTATCTTAATTTTATGTCATGAGCCTAAGCATATGAAAAACACAAAGCCCTATGAAATATAGTAATGCATTACAAAATTCAAATTCTTTTTATGTAAAAATCCACTGTATTGAAACATATTACTGTATATCCTTTTTGCTACTAAAAAGATTTTGAAGTCATTATTGATGAGAATAATTAGAAAAAGTGGAAGAAAGAACAGAAATACAAAACGGGGATAAAACAAAGAGCAGAGCAGACAAAGAAGCTTTTGCATCAGATCTTATGACCTTTTGTTTCATGAGAAGAGAAGCTGCTGGCACATGTATAAAGTGTGCTACCAATACACTGTAAGAGCATTTCACTAGGATCACACAGACACCAAGGTAGTCGAAGCCAATAACCTCATGTCGTAACATCAGAAGTTGATACAGGATCTATACTGAGAAAAATCTCTTAGTATGAATATTATCTATGAAAAAGCAAATAAATGTACAGCCATGACACTGAAACTGAGGGAAACAGAAAGTCTAAGAAATTTTTAATGACCAAGTGATTACAAATGGAATGATTTTATAATGCTCATTATTGCTAATTAAGATGTATAACATGTCATTTCTAATCTTCTGGATAGGGTTCAGTCTTTGCTGTATTTTAGTCAATCAACCTTGCATATTTAATAAGGTCTTTCCTAAACTTATTTGTAGCCTCAGTAAAGAGAAAATGAGTCCTAAATTAGGGCGGTGGCAATAGTAATGAAAATAGTAGATCACACAAAAATGCTAAGTGTCTTAGTTTCATAAATGGTGGGTAATCAAGCCACAGGCAATTTAGAGGGAAATGTAAGTTTCATATCTGAATATGTTGCAATATGGCCACTTTTGATGCATCCAGACCAAGATGCTGATATTATCAGTAGTTTTAAAGAGAACTGATAGCTCAGGAAAAAAAAAAAATGGTTGAATCTATGGAATAGAACTGGGTTTCAATATCAGGGGCTAAAGAGATAAAGAGAAGTCATCCAGTCAAGCAGTAAAGAACCAAAAGATTAATGTGTTCTATGTACCAAAAGAGGAGAGGGCATGATTAGAACTAAATAGATCTTCAGCCTAAGTGTACAAGGTACACTGGGTCAGATATGATAAAGTATTGCTTAGCCTTTCCATTGCAAAGAATGCCTTGAAATATTAAGAGTAAATATAATGAAACACAGCAAAGTTAATACAAAAGAACAAATATCTGAAGTTTCAGCTCTGGAAATAGAAAGACAAGAGTAGAATGCTACTACTGAGTCTTCAAGACAAATTACAGTGCACATAAAAATGCTTTGAGCTAAATACTCTTAGAATTAATAAACTGCCTAATTATTCAATATAAATTCACATGATTTATACCACACATTCATTTATACTCTACAGAGGAAAAATATCTATTTTTCCCCTTCTTTTTAAAAAGATTGTTGAACTCTAGGAGAAAGTTTATTATGATTAATAGAAGGCTGCCAGAAATATGTGTTTAGAGAAAAAAATTAATCTTTTATACTTAGAGATGATACTTCAGGCCAACTCTTGGTAAAAATTATACTTTAAGGATTTTTTCTAGAGATATTACAAGTCACATTGGATTTTCTAGAACTTTCCTACAGGGGAGTATATCTACTCCAATTAAACGGTTACCTGGAGGTAAGGATGGAGGATATGACCTGCTTCCAGCTTCTCTTCATGCTCAGATCACCTTGAGTTTAGTGCTGTGATAAATTTTCTTAAATGTCATTCTAATAATAATGTAATAGACAATATTTATGAAATATTAAACCAATGAATATTTCTATTCCGCCTAAATTATGAAGTCTTCCATTTCCCTACCTATTTTATCATAGTCTGTCAGCTAAGATTAGGGGACTCTCTAGTCAGTGAGATTTAATCCTCATTTTCCTTGGCACAAATTAAAAACATTTCAAACCCTCTTTAAAGAAATACTATATCAGGACCTCTGCGCAGGGCACAGGGGCCCTGACAGCAAAGGGGTGTGTGCCTGGAAGCAGCCTATAGGCCATGTCCACCCTGGGAATTCGGCAGACATAGAGACACCCGCTAGAAAGCTTCATGGTTGATCTTCTGGAAACTGGTTCCCATGAGAGCAGAACCTCTGTGAAACAAGAAGGTAAACCTTTAAAAGGACCAAGCAGCAAGGGACCATTTGAAAAAGAGGAAAGCCTAGCCAGGAGCTAATTCCCTTTGAGTTTTTGGACAAAATGAGATAGCAGCCTTATGTGGAACTCCCCTTTGAGGAGGTGAGAGAAGACTCAGCTTCTTGCCCCTTTGTAAGCAGCGAGAGCATGAAGGGGAGAGAGCTGTCGTTAGGTCCATGCTTGAAGCCATCAGGAAGGTCTGTAGGAGCTGTAACTCACATCTCAGGGAGCTACATGCAGATTCCATCAAGTGGGACCCCAGTTTATTTCCCTTTGAAAGGTAGGGGCCAGATCACATACCACAGAAAGGCCAGTACTGAAACATCATCAAGGTATACACACCAGGAGAGTTTAAGAGACAGAGCTATAGGTAGCTATCCTAAAGCACACTGCTCTTGAGAGTCCGAATGATCAGAGTTCAAGCCTGATTTTCACAGAATCATCCATGCTGTTAATAAACATAAGCAAAGGAGGGAGGGAAGGAAGGAAGGAAGGAAGGAAGGAAGAAGGAAGGAAGGAAGGAAGGAAAGAAGGAAGGAAAGAAGGAAGGGGAGGGGAGGGGAGGGGAGGTAGGAGGGAAGAAGGGATACTACGTCCAGAATGATGTGCCCGGGATAAAACAGCAGCATGTACTGCCACGCCAGGGGATGGGCCTGAGTAAACACTGAATAATTGTGAGAGTTCTGATCACCTGCGAACAGGGTCATTAAGATGTAAAGATAAAGCAGAAAACCTAAGTGGGTTATTCAAAAATATCTAACTTTATTTAGGCATTTCACTAACCTGTGGTAATATTATCAATGCTGAAAAGTATTTGATATGTAATTGAATATTATTGGATAAACGAATTTTGATTCCTAATTCCAGCAAAACAGAATATAGCCAATGAAGCCAAAATCAGTTCCTAGTATATTTTGCATTAGTACCTTACTGTTAAAATACACACTGGTTCTGTGGTTCTATTCGGTTATTACATCAAGGCTAGGCTACCATATTAGATCAAATTTCATAGTAAATAAAAAAATGTTAATGCAAAAAAAAACCCAAAATGGTGCACCTAGAGAGTAGGTTAAAAATGGTTCAGAGAGGGCTCTGAGTAGAGAAGACTTAGAAGAGCCCCCTACAAATCCCCCACAGTGGCAGTTGTATGGGATGGAAAACCAGAGGGCTATCTGGATTCCCTGAGCACTTTGAAAGGCAAGTGAAACATAGCTGAAATTTGTTAGTAAACTCAAGTGCTTTAAGTCACCAAGTTACTAATTTGAGTCAATGTATGTTTGCTTCCAGAGACAAGTTTTATCCCCTTCTTTCTCGAAATTCTACAATGACTTCCAAATACCTATTTAAAAAATTTGTTCTCTCATCTAGCGTTCACCTGTACCTAGATTTCTAACCCTATTCCTCTTCAAGCCACAATGTTAACACATGTGTTTCTTGTATCCTTAATTGTTGATACCTCTCAGCGCCCTTGCACCTGCCAGCCTCCTTTTGATTATGCCATATCCATCACTAGTTTCAAAACCTAGGAAATTACCTAAATTATTCCTTAAAAAAGTATAACTTACCTTTCTGGAATACGAATTTGGCAGTCCATACAAAAGCCTTAAAAGGATAACCTCTGTCCAGTGATTCAATTTTTCCAAGTTATTATAAATCAAAGATACAGGATTTAGGCATAAAGCTAATTCGTAACAGTAAACTACTGGCAACAATCTCAATGAATGTGTAGTTCCAAGTCAGGAAAAGAGTGAAAATAAGAATCTCAATAGGTGATGATCGAAAATCATTCTAGTACATTCTTATAATTAAATATTATGCATTATTTCAACATTTAATCACATAAGAATATGCTCAAGGCATAACATTAAGTGGAAAAGGTATAGTATGTATTCATAAAAAGATTCAAATTCTGAGGGTATATGAACATTGTATGTTTATTGTTGGGCTGCACCATGTAGGCCGGCAAAGCCTATACTTGCCCAGCTTCAAGACTGAAGAAAGAGCCGGGAGTTAGTGACAGAGACATCAAGGGTTTAATAGATAGGGGGAGCTTACACGTCTGAAGCGAGGTCCTGGAGCAACACCCCCACTGTGTGCAGACAGAAGGCAAGCAGGACATGACAGCAGTCTTCACTCCCCGAGGTAAGGGGAGGTTGCCAGTTATAGGGGGAAATGATGTTAGGTTGGCTCATCAGTTACCAGGGAAACCAGCAGACGGGCACGCCCATCACTGCCCCTTTGATAAGGAAGCTAGAAAAATCACTGGCTGGGGCCGGGAGCAAGTATGTAGGGCGGTCGGTCATGTGAGTAGGGTGTGGGTGAGGCCCGCACTGGTGGAGCAGGGCTGTACCAAAAGCAAGAGGAAAAGCCATCTTGGGGGGCCTGATTGTACACTTATGTACATGAATTAATATGAAAAAAAATACAAATTTTTAACTGATTTGTTCCTTCCTTCCATGTCCATTCATTTAAAACACACATACATATTTATTTACTGTCTAACTTCTAAACAAAAGAGACAGGGTCCTCCCCCTACGGAGTTGGTGGTCTAGTGAGGAATATACTTTTACATGTAATTACAACAAAATTGTATGTAAAAATTCAGTTTTTATTTCTTATCTGTCTCCATTATAACTGCCAACTCCATAATGGTAGAGATCCTGTTCATTGTGTTGTCACCGTTTTCCCAGAATCCAGAGCCCAGGATCATAAATATTTCATGAATATAGAGGAAGCCTAGAAATTAAACAGGAGCATATTAGCAGCGGACCAAAAATAATTCAGAAAGTTTGGAAACTTTTTTCACAGCAAGTACCATTTAAACAAGGTCCTTGAGGAGGAATTAGCCAGATGAAGAGGGTTGGGAAGATTGTTCTCCGTAGAAAGTAGCTACAGGTAAAAGAAAAATTCAGTGAAGCAAACAATGATTATTTTAGGGTGTTTAGAGGCAATTCCTTTTTCAAACTTTCTTCAATGAACATGTATTTTTGTGGTAATCAGAGAAACAATATTCTGAACAAAATAGATTTAAAATCTCTGATTTCTTGGAGATTACCCTGACTCTACATGTTTATTTTCTTACTCTGAATAATCTTTGCACTTAACATACAATGCTGGAAAAAATTATTTAAAATTCAATATTCTACTCTGGAAATGTCTTGTATTTCTTCTTAAGATTTAAGGCTCTTCAGGTCAATTATAATTTTTCCTTTCTTTTATTTCATATCTTCCACAGCACTGGTAATGTGCTGTATTTGCAATATGTACTTAAAAGATGTGGATATAAACAGTAAATGAACCCCAAACCCTATAATACTGATCTTACTAGCTGATGGCTAATTTTTGTTCCAATAACTTTGCAGAACTAGTCCCAGGAAATCAAAAGAATTATTAAAATTCCTTTCAGATATATATTTGCCAAAGAAATTATCTCATTTGATATAAATACTTTATACTTGAATTGGAACAAAAATTAATGCTATTTATTGTCCTAAAATCTCAGAAACAGATGTTCTGATTTCTTTCCAGGATAAAGAGGAGAGAAAAAAAATATTCTTATGGTCAAAGTAACCATGACTACAGTTTTCAGACACATAACAAGTGTTATTTTCATACATTGTGTGTTGGTTAAAATAATAATCTATTCTTATAAATAAAATCTGTTTTGGGTGAACCTTCCTTTCATACTGCAACACAATGCTTTAAGTTACTCATCAATCTAACAAGGATTTTCTAGGAGTAATTCTTTTTCCCACAATATGGAAATTTCTTAAGGGAGTAGAAGTGCCCTACCCTAGAATATTTAGAATTGCTACTTTGGTCACTTTTCACATTGCTCTCTTCATTCTTAAGGGTGAGAAATCATTCTCAGCAGCACCATTCAAGGCCCATTCTGAAGGGTGGCACAAACGCGACGGTGGTTGTCAGGAGAAAGAAGCACACTGCCGTCCTAGTCAGAGCCAGCGAGCCTTGCTCCCCACACAAATGGGACATAGACCTTCACATCTATGATGACATTTTAGAAACAGACTCAATAATGTGAACACTTATTTAAACTAACACTCATATGGACTGAAAATGGGTTCACACTTACAAAGAACTTCTGTGAATAAGTATAGTACGATATTATGCTTTATTTTTATTACTCAATGAATTTATTACATTTATAGTTATACAATGACCACCACAATCCAATTTTATAGGATTTCCATCCCAAACCGATATTTTGCTTGAAGACTGTCCCTTTTTTCTTAGTAATAGCATAGGGACTTTATTACTCTGATTAAGAATTTTCCTGAGGAGTTCCCGTCGTGGTGCAGTGGATAACGAATCCGACTGGGAACCATGAGATTGCGGGTTCCATCATGGGCCTTGCTCAGTGTGTTAAGGATCCGGCGTTGCCGTGGCTGTGGCGTAGGCTGGTGGCTATAGCTCTGATTCGACCCCTAGTCTGGGAACCTCCATATGCCGCAGGAGTGGCCCTAGAAATGGCAAAAAAAAAAAAAAAAAAAAAAGAATTTTCCTGAAAGGTTTCAGCTCTGTTCATTTTAACAAAATTCATGATTAGAACCATCTTGGAAATGCTCTTTATTATGACAAGTAGAAACATGTGAATATGATATCTAAAATATTATAGTTCAGGAATTCCCATCGTGGCTCAGTGGTTAACAAACCTGACTAGCATCCATGAAGACGCAGGTTCAATCCCTGGCCTCACTCAGTGGGTTAAGGATCTAGCATTGTGGTGAGCTGTGGTGTAGGTTGCAGACATGGCTCGGATCTGTCATTGCTGTGGTTATGGCGTAGGCTTGTGGATACAGCTCCGATTCGACCCCTAGCCTGGGAACCTCCATATGCTGCGAGTGTGGCCCTAAAAAAATCTTTTAAAAAGACAAAAAAATTAAGATAAAATATTATAGTTCAGATCAAATGGTCCTGTCATGACAAAACACAAAATGAAAGGAGAATGAGCATTAATTTCTGGGTGGTAAGGGAATTTCACTCTGCCAATTACTCCACAACTCAAAGAAGGTATCTGACTTCATGTCTGAAGAGAGACTGGAATGGAAAAAAGTGAAAATGATTTTATTTTTCTTTTTATTCTTGGCCAGAAATTAGGAGATTTTATAACATAAGCTATCAAAAGGTTCAGCCACGGAAGACATGGAGGAGGATGGGAAGAAGAGGAGGAAAAAAGAAAATGAACGTGATGATGAAGAAGAAGAAGTAGGTGGACTATGAAAGTCCTCATCAAGTGAAGTGGCACTACAGTAATCAAAGGGAGTGTTAATTTTGGTTGTCAGAGACCAAATATATATAACAGCAGACAGAATCTTGCAAGTCAGAATTTTAGTGTCATATTGAAAAATGTTTGAAATTCAGAAGCCCAATAAGATAATTTATGAAGAATACATAAAATCATCTCATTAATGAAACGGTTAGGCATCAAAAAAGAACAGATGTTCTCTGCAATAAATACCGCACTACAACAAATAATTTTCTCTTAAAATACTTAAGAATTCTTCTCATGAAAATACGAGCATATTAATAAAAGAAAACACTAATTGACTTCAACAAATGATCCTTAGTTAAAGCAATTCAAACGATCACGAAGTAATTACAAAATATAAATTGCTAAACTAGTAGGAGACAACATTTATGCTTAGTTTCATTTGTTAAATGAGGCAAAATGCTTGCTTCAAAGAATATTTCAAGAAACTTATCAGTAGGATTAGAATGTGGCAATAGTATTTAAATTCCATAAAAATTTATTGTAAGGAAACTGCCTATCCTGACATTTCCCCACTGTTAAAAAAAAATGATTCTTATTCATAATGACTAACTTTTCTTTAGTCCTTACCAGTTTACAAAGTGCCTATATACACATCATCATTTATGCTAACAGCCGGCCTGCATGATGAGTGTTATTCAACTCTGTCTTAACAGAGAGGACGCAGCACACCGGCTTTGTGCTAAAGTCCATGCTCTGTCACCATATAGTTTGTGACTTTGGGCAAGTTATTTAAACTCTCTGAATCTCATTTTCCTCAAGTGTAAAATGTGGGCATTTATCTGCCTCATAGGGTTGTTATATAGATTAAGTGAATCAGTAACTGTGAAGTGCACAGAACAAGTGAACAAGCACATACCAAACAATGAAGTTCGATTACTACAGATAAAGCTGAGGTTGAGAGAATTGGCTTAATGCTACCTAGTTAATAATTCAAATTCCAGTCTTTTACATAAAGTCTAGTATTTTAAACAAGACTTAAAGTTCAGTCCAAATAAGGTAAAGCAATATATTATTCCTGAAAGAGCACAGATTTTGGTGCATACTTGGGTTCAAATTAAAACTCCACCACTTGGGCAAGACACGTAACAACAATTAGCCTCAGATTTACTCAACTCTGAGATATAGACATTAGCACATAACTCACAAGATCATATGAGAATTAATGAGACAAAACTCCATGAGATCCAAATGGAAGGACTTTAGAAATTGAAAATTCATTCTTGGCAATATTTGACTTTGTTGGAAACATTTTAAGTTGAGGTCTCAAAGCCTATGATATTATAGTTGCCAGCATAACACAGGACATCTAGTTAGAAGGAGATTAACAAATTTGCAGTAGGTACAACTATTTTCACAAATCGTAATGAGCATCTTCTCTGATAACATTAGAAAATTGTGTGATAAATAGTATAACTGCTAGTATACTTTATAAATGCTTTCTTAGCAAAAATTAAAAATTAATGTGATAAATATCTCACTTAAAATACTAAAATAGGTAAAGCACATTTTTCAGAAAATGAGAGTATCAATAGTATCAGGTATCACGTGATTTTAGAAAATATAAAACTAAGGATGTTCAATTTAACAAATTAGCACTGCCACAGCTTAGCTAAACATTCCAAGATCATTCCTTTAACTATATGATGCCACATATTAACTCATATTAAAGGAAAAGATTTCAAATAAATCTAACTGGATTAAAAAAAAAAGGATATCCTTGTATGACACCTTTTAACACCTTAAAATTAAAACAATTTAAAACAAAACAGGAGTTCTCATCACGGCTCTGTGGTTAACGAATCTGACTAGGAGCCATGAGGTTGCAGGTTCGATCCCTGGCCTTGCTCAATGGGTTAAGGATCCAGCGTTGCCGTGAGCTGTGGTGTAGGTTGCAGACACGGCTTGGATCCCGCATTGTTGTGGCTGTGGTGTATGCTAGCGGCTACAGCTCCGATTAGACCCCTACCCTGGGAACCTCCATATGCCACAAGTGCAGCCCTATAGAGCAAAAATAAATTAAAAAATAAATAAAAATTTAAAAAATAAAACAAAACACACGCTTTACACATAAGAGATGTCACACATCTCTTTAGTGTGTTGAAAGTCATAGAGTCCTTCAATTCTGCCACTCAATTAATTATTGAGAACTGTCTCACCAACATTCTAAAATACTAAAATTTTTCTCAGTGTCAATAATCACCACAGTTTGAGTCTTTGGTAAATGTTTGACATAAGTTTAAACAGATGCATGGCATCTCTGAAACAGAAATTGCTAGGCTCCAAGTTTCACTATGAAACAATTTTAAAACAAGAAACTTCCTGGCCAAAACAAATCATTTCATAAACTCCTTGATATGAATAAACATGTATGTTGTTGTTTTAAATATATGTAGGTGTATTGGCTGCCTAGCACTATCACAACAAAGTACCATAACTTAGTAGAAACAACAGAAAATTACAAAAAAAAAAAAAAAAGAACTGTATTATCTTACAGTTCTGTAGATTGGACCTCTGAAGTCAAAGTATAAGCAGAACTATGCTTTCCTAAAAAAACTTTTTTTATTACAGTCGATTGACAACGTTCTGTCAATTTCTGCTGCCCAGCAAAGTGACCCAGTTATACATAACATATATATATATACACACATTCTTTTTCTCATATTATCTTCCATCATGTTCCATCACAAGTGATTGGGTATAGTTCCCTGTGCTGTACAGCAGAACCTCATTGCTTATCCACTCCAAATGCAATAGTTTGCCTCTACGAGCCCCAAATTCCCAGTACTACGCTTTTTCTAAAAGCATTGGGGAAAGATCCTCCCTTGCTTCTTCGTAACTTCTCATGACACCAACAATCCCTGGAGATCCTTGGCTTAAACCTGCATTACCTGAATTTCTCCCTCCATTGTCACATGACCATTTTTCATATGTGTATCTCTCCGTGTTCTCTCCTCTTGTTATAAAGACACAGTTCACGGAGTTCCCATCATGACTCAGTGTTAACCAACCTGACTAGTATTCATGAGGATGTAGGATTGATCCCTGGCCTTGCTCAGTGGGTTAAGGATCTGGTGTTGCCGTGAGCTGTGGTGTAGGTTACAGATGCAGCTCGGATCACGCATTGCTTTGGCTGTGGTGGAGGCTGCAGCTACAGCTCTGATTTGACCCCTAGCCTGGGAACTTCCATTTGCTGCACGTTGGCCCTAAAAAGACAAAAAAATAAAATAGACACAAGTCACACTGGATTTAAGACTCATCCTACTCCAGTATGACTTCATATTCATTAATTATATCTGCAAGACACTATTTTCAAATAAGTCGTATTCTGGAGATTCAGTGGACAAAAATTGGGGGGGGGGTGGCAGTATTCATCCCAGTATAGTAGCTCTAATACTTATTTTATGTAATTTTAATCTCTAAAGTATGATTTTTTTGTCCTTTTAATTTTTTTTATTTTTATTATGATTGATTTACTTTCTGTCAATTTCTATTGTGCAGCAAAGTGACCCAGTCATATATATATTCTTTTTCTCACATTATCCTTCATCATGTTCCATCACAAGTGTTTAGATATAGTTTCCTATGCTATACAGCAGGATCTCAATGCCCGTCCACTTCAAATGCAAGTTTTCATCTATTAACCCCAGATTCCCAGTCCATCCCATTCCTCCTCTCCGCCCCCCACCCCAGCAAACATGAGTCTGTCCTACATGTCCATGATCTTTTTGGTTTTATAGACAGATCATTTGTGTCATATTTTATACTCCACATGTAAGTGATATCATATGGTGTCTGTCTTTTTCTTACTTCACTCAGTATGAGAGTCTCTAGCTCCATCTATGTTGCTGCAAATGGCATTATTTTGTCTTTTTATGGCTGAGTAGTATTCTATTGTCTGCATGTACCACATCTTCCTAATCCATTCATCTGTCAATGGACATTTAGGTTGTTTCCATGTCTTGGCTATTGTGAACAGTGCTGTAATGAACATAACGTGTGCAGGTATTTTTTTAATGAAATTTTTGTCTGGATATATGCCCAGGAATGGGATTACTGGTAGTAATGGTAGTTACTATACGGTAGTTCTATATTTAGTTTTCTGAGGTATTTCCATACTGTTTTCCATAGTGGTTGTACCAATTTACATTCCCACCAACAGTATAGGAGGGTTCCCTTTCTCCACATCCTCTACGGCATTTTCTATTTGTTGACTAGTTAGTGATGGCCACTCCAACTGGTGCGAGGCGGTACCTCATTGTAGTTTTCATTTGCATTTCTCTAATAATTGGTAATGCCGAGCATTTTTTCATGTGCCTGCTGGCCATCTGCATGTCTTCTTTGGTGAAATGTCTATTTAGGTCTTCTGCCCATTTTTTCAATTGAGCTGTTTGTTTTTTGTTGTTGAGTTGTATGAGTTGTTTGTATACTTTGGGGAGTAAACCATTGTTGGTTGAATCATTTGCAAAAATTTTCTCCCATTCTGTGGGTTGTCCTTTTGTTTTTTAATGATTTCCTTTGCTGTGCAGAAGCTTTTGAGTTTAATTAGGTCCCATTGGTTTATTTGTATCTCTAAAGTATGATTTATCTGTAAAATTCTGTGATTCCATAATTGTGAGACCAAAAAATGAATCTATATCTAGCACAAAAATGTACATGAGATTTTTCCCATAATTACCAATTTTCTCAAAGATTTATTTATTACCAAGTCAATTATTACTGTATATAAAAATATTTCTAACTCGTCATGCTTTTGGACCCATGTAGATCTTTAATTTAACTATATTACTTTGACCCTAGAACAGGGCAAGAAAAAAAAAGAGAAATAAGGAGGCATCTATGTTGTTGGGAGGAGTAAGGGACCAAGAAGGAGACTAAGACCACTGATGAGTGAGAAAAGAATAGAATCATTCCTCTTGGATAGATTCCCAGGTGTAGAATTGCTGAGTCACATGGTAAATTTATGTTTAACTGTTTAAGAATCTGCCAAACTATGTCACCAACATAAATGTCCAACTTCAAATTCCTACCAACAATGCATGAGGGCTCATTTCTCCACATCCTCACCAACAATTAGTATTACGTCTTTTTTACTGCATTCCCCTAATGACTAACGATGAGCCAAGTGGTCTGCAAGGTAGTAGGTATATGTTAGGTAGTAGTTAAGCAGTAGCTTATGTCAATAACGTAATCACTGCAAAGCATTTAATGTTAGGGAACGAGAGAGAAAGAGGGAGATTAAAAAGATAATTACACCATAGTATATTACATAAATATATACCATACCATTACCTTATGCCTTTTACTAAATAGTTTTAGGAAATTTTAATATGCTCTTAGGAACAGAGTTTTGTGAGAGTCACCTAAACAAAGCCCAAGATTATATTCAAGTCATCAGCCTGTCAAGTATTTCTTTTATATACTTCTGATCTTTAAAGCAATCATGTAAAACATTCTCTCAAAAACTTCATTTTCTTTGAAAGACATTTGTACTGGTATGGAGTACAAAGTAACTCTGCATATAAGTTTCCTCAGTGAAAAATGACCATTATTATTTTAAGAGAATTTCCACAAAGATGATTTCAACAATAATAGATTTTTCTGATGAATGATACCAATTATCTTTTGATACCAATCATTTTTGATAGACTTCTAAAAATGTAAAATGAATGCTATAAGATGAAGACTGAGGCACATGATAGACTCTCCAGCAATCAGCAATTCTGAACACTTCTGTTAAATAAAACTGAATAGTTCTTCACTTCTTAACCTCTATGACTGCAAAGCCATACAAATGAGCTTCACACATGAATAAGTTTTCTTTAACTAAATGTTAAATTATTTTTCTTTTAAGTCCTTCAGATGGCCCACCTATGAATGCAGTAAAAAGTGAAATCGGGGCAAGGAAATGTGGATCTCTTGAATTATGTACAAAGCTGGAGAATATTCTTAAAGGCCCTACCAAGAAGTAGAGAATTACCATCTGAGTTTTACATCTATAAGAACTCCATTATAGAGATAAAAGTTACTATGCTGTCAAATTCTATAGATAAAAATATAATGTCACATTTTTGAAGGATGAAAGAAAACCAAATTAGGCATTTTCAGAGCTACAAGTAACAGAATAATGAATTAATAGCAAGACCACAATTTATTAATTTATTCATTATGTTCTAATCAAATCATTAGCCAGGCACGTGGTATAAAAATAATTCTCCCTTCCTCCAAAGAGCTCATACTCCTGTTAAACGACAGTCATGAAAATAATTAAAATGCAGTTCTCTAAGTGCAGCTAACATTTATTCAACACATTCTATTTGCCAGATATCATATTTACATAGATTATGTCATTCAATCCTCCTAACAAACCTACAAGTTTGGTACCATTATTATTCCCATTTTATAGATAAAGAAACAAGCCTAGAGATATCACTTGCACAGGGTTACTCACACTATCTCTAACTGAATCAAGTAGCCTTTATCCCTAACCACGGAGGGAGCTATACTGCCTCATATCACTGTAATAAATGTAGGAATAGAAGTTTTCTAACAGAGACCAAATCTGACTCCATATTTGATCTAGTCCTATAGCCCTAGCCTTTGTGTTCTCTCGCCAGTGCTTAGTCATGCTGGCTCTGTACCTTTATAAAAGAATGTTGCCTACAGCTGAAATATACAAGATAGCCCATTCTTAAGGTTCTGACCTTTAAAGGTATATCACATTACCACTCATATAGAGATAAAAAGTTGCAGAACAGAGAATAGCATTTGTCTTATTGGAGGTTTATAGGAATATGATGAGTGGACAGCTGTAAGAACAAAGGATTCCAGCACCAAGAAGTTTGCAATAATCAGCCACACTTCCTCCCCTTTTAACATAAAAGAAGCCTAAACTCTAATTTGAATAAGATGGCTCTTTGGGACACTAGTCCATCATCTTCTCAGTCTACTGGCTTCTGAATAAAGTTGATATTCCTTGCCCCAGCAACTCAATAAACTCAGGATTTTTTGGCCTGTCATGCCTCAAGCAGTATGAAGTTGGACTCAGTAACAGTTGAATTAGCAACCCACAGCTGTTATAACAAACTACCACACACTTTGGGGCTTAAAAATACAGAAATGTATTATCTTAACAATTTTGGAGGCCCAGAAATCTGCAATCACTATCACTGGGCAAAATGAAGGTGTGGGCAAGGCCTCGACCCAGGATGAATTTCTCCCTTGCCTCCTCCAGCTTCTGGTCACTGCCAGCATTCCTTGGCTTGTGGCCATCACTCCAATTTTCAAGGCCAGTATCTTGAAATTTCTCTATGTCTGTAAAATCTACCTCTTTCTCCCCCTTATATATGATTGCATTTAGGGCCCACCTAGATATTTCAGCACAACCTTGCTACTTCAAGATCCTTAATTTAATTATATCTACAAAGACCCCTTTTTCCAAATAAGGTAACATTTAAAAATTTTATTTATTTATGTATTTTTCCTTATCAAGTAGTCTTAATTGTAATCAATTGTTATTTCCCCAATACCTTATTTTTCTACTGTACAGCATGGTGACCCAGTTACACATACATGTATACATTTTTTTTTCTCACATTATCATGCTCCATCTTAAGTGACTAGACATACTTCCCAGTGCTACACAGCAGGATCTCATTGCTAATCCATTCCAAAGGCAATAGTCTTCATCTATTAACCCCAAGCTCCCAATCCATCCCACTCTCTCCCTGTGCCACTTGGCAATCACAAGTCTATTCTCCAAGTCCATGAGCTTCTTTTCTTTGGAAAGGTTCATTTGTGCCATATATTAGATTCCAGATATAAGTCATATCATATGGTATTTGCCTTTCTCTTTCTGATTTACTTCACTCAGGATGAGAGTGTCTAGTTCCACTCATGTTGCTACATGTTTGTTCTTTTTTATGGATGAGTAGTATTCCATTGTGTATATATATATACTACATCTTCCTAATTCAATCATCTGTCAATGGACATCTGGGTTGTTTCCATGTCTTGGCTATTATGAATAGTGCTGCAATGAGCATGCAGGTGCATGTGTCTTTTTTAAGGAAAGTTTTGTCTGGATATATGCCCAAGAGTGGGATTGCTGGGTCATATGGTAGTTCTATGTATAGTTTTCTAAGGTGCCTCCATACTGTTCTCCATAGTGGTTGTACCAGCTTACATGCACATCTCCTCAGAAAAGAAAATCATGGACTTGGAGAAGAGACTTGTGGTTGCCTGATGGGAGGGGGAGGGAGTGGGAGGGATCGGGAGCTTGGGCTTATCAGACACAACCTAGAATAGATTTACAAGGAGATCCTGCTGAATAGCATTGAGAACTATGTCTAGATACTCATGTTGCAACAGAAGAAAGGGTGGGGGAAAAACTGAAATTGCAATGTATACATGTAAGGATAACCTGACCCCCTTGCTGTACAGTGGGAAAATTAAAAAAAAAAAAATTCAGAAATCAGTTGCATTTCTGTATACTAATAATGAAATATTAGAAAAGGAATACAAAAATATCTTTTAAAATTGCACCCAAAAAATCAAATACCTGAGTATATACCTGACCAAGGAGGTAAAAGACATATTAAAACATTAATCAAGGAAATTAAAGAAGATGTAAAGAATGGAAAGATATTCCATGATCCTGGGTTGGAAAAATTAATATAGTAAAAATGGCCATACTACCCAAAGCAATCTATAGATTCAATGAAATCCCTATCAAATTACCCATGACATTTTTCACAGAACTAGAACAAATAATCCAAAAATGTATATGGAAGCACAAAAGACCCAGAATTGCCAAAGCAATCCTGAGGAACAAAAACCAAGTAGGAGGCACAACTTTCTCAGACCTCAGGCAATATTACAAAGCCACAGTCATCAAGACAGTGTGGTACTGGTACCAAAATAGACATACAGACCAAAGGAACAGAACAGAGAACCTAGAAATAAACCCAGACACCTTTGGGCAATTAATCTTTGACAAAAGAGTCAAGAACATAAAACAGGAAAAAGGCAATCTTTTCAGCAAGTATTGCTGGGAAACCTGGACAGCTGCATTCAAATCAATGAAACAAGAACACACCCTCACACCATGCATGAAAATAAACTCAAAATGGCTTAAAGACTCAAATAAGATAACATTTACAGGTTCCAAGAATTGGGAGCCAGTGTTCTGGGGGTCATTTTTCACCTTATGAGAACAGAAATAGAATTACCCAGGCTGGTGGAGGTGGAGGAGGCATGTGAGGCAGGTAGGGTGTGAGAAGTGTAGCAGGTTGGAAAAGTAAGATAGCAGAAAGTAGGAGAAGAGGCTAAGGAGGTGAGCAGGACTAGATGATAATGACTGAATTGGCTACTTTCAGGTACGGGTACAATTGAAGTGTTTTGATTTAAACATGCCACGGTGATATTTGCATGTTAGATAAAGATCTTTCCAGGCTTAATATTGAAAAGAAATTAGAAGGCAGGAGATTTTAATACTCTTCACAATTATCCAGGGAGAAAAGGAAGGGATGGATAAGATAGGAATAGGGCTATACTTGACTGAGTATAGAGAAAAAGATGGGGAGGAGGGAACTTGGGATAAGTTCTAAATGTCCAGCTTGGGCAAGTGGGTAGATAGTGCAGGCAAGTGAGGCCAGTGAACACTGGAGGAGGTGCAGAGGGGCAGGATGAGCTTGACTTTGGACCTACTGATCTAGCAGTGCCTGTGGGACATCCAAATAAGATGCTGGTGGATAACTGGATATGCTAGTCTGGAGAACAAGAGAAAGATTTAGAAATTTAGATACATACATTTAAAATTTGGAAATTTGGAAATTTAGATTTAGGAATCACTGGCCATGAGTATGATTGAAACTACAAATGGTCAACAACTTTATGTTAGTAGAAAGTACTTTTTTGCTTGTTCTAGTGTGTTCCAAGGAAATTCCTCCATATTTTTTATGTATCATAAATGCTTCAACTTAGTCATTGCTTAGTTTTAGCCACCTAGATTATATCTAATTAGCTACCTTTCTTTAGACACTGCCAGGACAATTTAGGAAAATTATCTTATTAAAGTCTACTTCAAAGAAAATAAATTATTTAGTGTTCTATGTCTGGTCATAAATAATTGGGGGCCTGGTGCTAAGAACCTCATATATGCCTAGTAGACCTATCAATCCTAAAAGGCTTTAGAAAGGACAAATTACTTATATGAATCATCTAGAGAAATGATGATGAAAACCCACCCTAGCCCAGTGGGATCTTAAAACTTTTCTATCCCATGAATGGCCTACATCATTTCTCCTACAAAAACAAGTCCATAACTAGTATTTTGAACTGCTGGGAAGGGAAGAAAGAGATTACCATCTTTATGAGAGTACAGGGTGCATTCAATAAATGTTCCTGAAAAGAAGGAACCAAGCAGAGACTGAGAACAAAAAAGCTACAGAAGACTGTGGATTCCGAGGATTTAATAAGTAGGTGCTTCTGTGGTCATTAAATCACTATTCATAGATGTGTTGTCCTGGACCAAAGATTCCTGCTCTGAGAAACAATGCCTCAGCCATCAACCTCAGGAGACATCAATCACTCATGCCAGGACACACAGCTCAGGAGGGATTTCAAAACTTAAGTGCGTCAAAAATTGTTTCTGAGCAGGTTTTCTTAATTTAATCTAAACTAAAGCTTGAGAAAATCAAAGGAATTTTAAGTCCCTCCAAATTCCCTACCTACATCTCCAGCTCCATTTATATCACTTTCATTCTTCAAGAACAAAAGTCTCAATGTAATAAATCTGTAAATTGCATCCTATAGGACATAAGAATTCCAACCTACTTTGTCACACCACCCCTTTTACCTTGCACTGTCTTCCTTTTTTCTGCTTTCAAAGTTTAGTCTTCAGCTTGGATTTTATTTAATTCACAGAAATTTGGTAGGACCATGCCAGCTATCAATTATAATGCCTCTTCAGTATTTCTGCTGTAATTTTAAAATGCTATCCTGGAGTTCCCGTCGTGGCGCAGTGGTTAACGAATCCGACTAGGAACCATGAGGTTGCGGGTTCAGTCCCTGCCCTTGCTCAGTGGGTTAACGATCCGGCGATGCCGTGACCTGTGGTGTAGGTTGCAGACGCGGCTCGGATCCCGCGTTGGTGTGGCTCTGGCGTAGGCCGGTGGCTGCAGCTCTGATTCAACCCCTAGCCTGGGAACCTCCATATGCCGCGGGAGCAGCCCAAGAAATAGCAAAAAAAGACAAAAATAAAATAAAATAAAATAAAATAAAATAAAATAAAATAAAATGCTATCCTGCCTTTCTTCTAGGTACCGGTTCTATTCCCCTGGCCAGATTAAAAGCCCCTTTGGATGGAATCAGCAAAAATACCTTATTGTGGCACCCATGTCCAGTAAGTCTCAATAGATGAGGATGATAAATATCATCTGAAAGTAGATTCTAAAATATATTTCCATCTTTTATTCTTCAACTATGAAGATGATCTTTAATTTTTTTTACCAAATTTTTAATTCTGTGTAAATTTTTTCAATTAAAATTACTACTTCTTTCTTACCAATAGCTTTATTTTTATAAATGAGATTCCTTTGATACATTTCCCTTTAATAAGTCTACTCCATCTCTCAAATTTTCACACTACCTAAAAAAAGATTATTTTTTCCCTAATGAGGTTTTTACCTTTAGCTTCATTATCATAGTATCTCATTATACTAATACATTTAGTAAAAGTAAGAAAAGCAACTGAGAAATTGCACTTTGTGATATTTTACAAATGCAGTTTGCTTTACACAAAAAATGAATACATCCTGATTTGAAAAGTTAATTTGTAAGATTTAACCTTTTTATGTAAGAGATGCCAGCTGGATAGAGACTTGCGACAATGAATTAAAACAGAAAATAGAAATTTGTATTATAGAACTCTTTTCAAGAAAGTCAAGAATATTAATAAGTATACCTTTATATTACACAACTTAGCTAAAAGTATATTAGCAAATGTAACAGAATCAGAGTTGGGAGGTATATATAAGATAATCTAGCTCAGGAACTCCCAAAGGGTAGTCCAAAAATATTGTCACCACCAAAAAAGGTTCTGTAGTCTCATAAGTTTAGAAACTCTGCTTGCTGTCTTCCCTCTTTTGGAGATGTTTATCGTATACATCAACTCAGACAACTTTTCACTTTGATAAACATATTTGACCATGGGACCTTTAAATTAGTAATGCCTAGTAACAGACTAGAAATCAGAACTAGTCATCGCAACACCATTTAGGAAATATTGATCTAGTATAATACCTTTATTTTACAGATATTTTTAAATGAAAGGCAGAGTAGTTAAACAGCTGTCCAGATGAGACACTCTAGGCAGCTGTAGAGCTGACCCAAACCCAGGCCTCCAAATTCTACCTCTTCTCCATGTGTTATATATGACACGTCTGGCACAACCATCACTTTACTACTCTGAGTTTCTCTATCAAGGCTAAAATAATAATTCTTTAAAAGCACACATTAATATGTATTTTGAGCATCTCCAGGGCTTACTTATTACCCTATCTAAATTTCCATAAGTACCTCCTTGTTTATAAAATTTAAAATGTCATCAGCTCATAGATGAAGAGAACAAACAGGTGATTGCCAAGAGGATGGTGGGTGTATGAAGGAATGAGTGAAATAAGTGAGGGAGATTAAGAGGTAGAACTTTATGTAACAAAATAAATGAATCATGGGGATGAAATGTACAGCATTAGGAATAAGTCAATAATATTGCAAAAATTTTGTGTAGTGACAGATGGTAACTAAACTTATCATGATGATCATTTTGTAATGTATAGAAATATCAAATCATTATGCTGTGCAGCTGGAACTAATATACTATTGTAAGGTCAATTATACTTCAATTAAAACTATTTTAATTAAAAAAGTTGAATCTGAAAGCACTCCCTTGGGCCTTTGGGATAGGTGAGACAAGGCCAGCAAACCCTAAGACTAGGTCTGAGACACAACCATCTTGGATAAAATCTTAGATGGAATATGCTGTGACAAAACTCCTATGAAATTGTTTTTAATTTCCAGTTGGAGATTAAAAAAAAAAAGCAACGACAAAGCTCTAATGGAGGCATTAGAGGCAGAATCCTTAATGAGGTAATACATGAGAAAATCGATTCAGAAGGAGGGTTTCTATGATTGGAGAAATCATGCATCATACTTAATATATGTCCCTGGAATTAATTATTTAAAGAGAGATTAGTAAAGTATCAATCTGTGAAATTCTACAAGAAATTCATTTCATAGCTTAACTGTTACTCCTATCAACAGTAACTTAATTTTTCACACACAAGCTCTCATTTAAATGTTATGAAAGTCTAAACCAATTGTATCTCAGTAGCATGAAGAATATACTATATATTTAGCATTCATGATATTCATTTTAAAAAGATGGTTAGAACAAATTGTCAGTTTGAAAAATGCCCGTGAAATTTAGTTGGATTTGGGAGAATATGATCTGAGGTCCAACAGCTCCCTTTCTTAAACCTAAAATAATATAAAATCACAAAATGTATAGGTCCAAAAATACCAAGATACAGAACTGATAGAGGAAAATTTCCTATTCCAAATAAGAGTAACCTTTATCTTAACAAAGGTAAAAGATTTCTGATATATTTTTATTTGAAATAGTTTTCATTTTATTTTGTTTTGTGATACAATAACTTCTTAAGTAACAACTACCACCACAAAATAAAAGCTAACACATCTAAAACTCATTGTGTGCCAGATACAGTTCAGAAGACTTTCTATATAGTCACTCATTTAATTGTCAGAAGAACCTCATGAGTAGTACTATTGCTACTATCCCTTCACTTTATCAGTTATTGAAACTGACGTATACGAGTTTGAGTAACTTGCCCAAGGTCACACAGTTAGTAAGAAACAAACATAGATGGGACCCGATTCCTAGAAGTCCAGCTCCAGAGTCTGTATTGTTTGAGCACTTACTATGTATCCAGCACTATGCCAAGTTCTCTGCTCACATTACCTCATTTCAATATGCTGATATAACATTACTTTTAGGATAAAATCAACTGTAAACTTCTTTTTCTTTCGTTTGTTTCAAACCTTTATGGAATTTGAATGTTCCTGTGAATTTATCAGTCAATCTCCAATGAATTTAAAATACACTCTACTTTGTCTGAAAAGCATTATTCCTTGTATTACATAAGTACTTAAGTGTGAAAAAGCTGTCTACTTTCTACTTCTCCAGCCTGTCTTGATTAAGCAGCTACGGGTAGTAGAGCAGAAAAGAAAAAGAGAAGTCTCAGGATCCAGCTCGCCCAATGAGGGAAGCTGTAAAGAAGGGAAAGCTGAGAGGCCCTTCAAGGAATGGATTAACATCCTCTGTCTAGTGACAGTCTAGCACGATGGCAATGCATTAGGAACGGGTCTTGTGCTTAACTCAGTGTTTGTGATAGAGCATGGCATCCTTAAAACTGAGCAACCACTCTGCAGTAACACCACCTGCCTTTCCTAAGTAGAGTTAGTCCTCTTCAGTGAGGCTAATCAAATTAATTCTCTATTTCTGAGTAAGGAAGCCATTCTCAGTAGAGGGTTTCATATGCTTTATACTCACAAGTAACAACACCAGGGCTCCAACAATTTTTTTGAAAATTGAATTTTCTTGTACATGTAGCATATTTGTGGGATCTCTACTACTGGACCTCTCTGCTGAGTGTGTTCACACCGACAACAATCATATTTTCAATCATGTCTCATCCATGTCTCATCATTTATTTTCTCAAATCAGTAGTAATATTATCATGCTTTTCATAAATCAAAGACCAAAAACATTCATTTGATTCTCTGAATTAGTTCTTCCTCGCGGCGGGGGGGGGGGGGGGGAATGTTGCTTTGGTTTAAAGCATTTTCCTCCGTCTACTATGAAATCTCAAAGAATCTATCTAGAAGATCTTCAGTAAATAGGGAGAATTCTTATCTATTATTGCACTCTATCTTGAAGATGATTTCAGCAACGTTTCCATGTCTTATACTACATTGTCTCATTAAAAATAATGTTTATAAAAACTATAGAATATATTTGTTACATAAAAAACAGAATCATGGAGTTCCCATTGTGGCTCAGCGGTTTAAGAACCCAGCGTAATCTCTGTGAGGATGCAGGCTTGATCCCTGGCCTTGCTCAATGAGTTAAGGATCTCGTGTTGCTGCAAACTGCAGCATAGGTTGCAGATGTGGCTTAGAATCCGTGTTGCTGTGACTGTGGCACAGGCCTGAAGCTGCAGCTCCAATTCAACCTCGAGTCTGGGAACGTCCCTGTGCCATAGGTGCAGCTGTAAAAAGAAAAAAAAACAAAAAGCAAAATCTCAAAGTGTATATGTAACATGATGACAACTATTATCTATACACATTGTTTATATATAGATACATGTGTGTATCTATATATATATACATATTCACAAGATATACATATTGCACAGAAAAAAAATTAAAAATTCATCAAAACCATTTCATTTTAACAATATGACTGTCAATAACTTTTTCCTCATTGTCTCACTTTTCTGAAAGAGCATATAATATTTTCAGTAATAAAAAACTGAACATATACTTTGTAGAATAGCAATTTATAAGCCACGGAACAAAATATAATTCCCTCCCAAAGAACTGAGATTTCTCTGAATCTACCCTTACAGCCAACCAAACCTTCCTAACAATTTAGTGTTCTGCTTGAGTGGTTTGTCTTTACTAGCTTATATGAACACAGGTATGTACTTAATATAGTCAGGTCAGAGTACATGGTGTGAATTTTTTAATGTAAATGAAATCAAGTAAACTTTTGCTTAAAATCCTCTGATGATTTCTCATTTGAATTAGAATTAAGCCAAGACCCTTTACTCAGATGTACAAGGGTCAGTAAAATCTGGCTGCTAACTACCTCTTTGACCTCAACCTCTAACACTTCCCCTAACTCACTATAGGGCAGCTCCTCTGGCCTTTGCACTGACACCTCACTTTGCCTAACACAAAGATCTTTACATGGCTAGACCCTTCCTGTCATTAGGTCTCAACTCAAATGACATCTACAAGGGAGGCCTTCCTTAACTATGCAGTCTAATTTGCCATCTACTTCTTGTCTCCCTTACTCATTTTCATCACCTTTAAAATTTTTTCTACATAGCATTTACAACTATCAAAACTTCTTATGTATCTGTGATTGCCTCTCTTACTAGAATGCATTTTTGTTTGTTTGTTTGTCTGTTTTTGGCTTTGCTTTTTAGGACCACACCTGCATATGGAAGTTCCCAGGTTAGGGACCAAATCAGAGCTGAGGCTGTCAGCCAACACCACAGCCACAACAATACCAGATCCAAGCCACCTATACCACAGCTCACGGCAATGCCGGATCTTTAGCCCACTGAGCAAGGCCAGGGATCAAACCCACATCCTCATGGATACTAATCGGGTTTGTTACCACTGAGCCACAATGGGAATTCCCTAGAATGCAAATTTTTTACAACTGAATCCTCTTCACTTAAAACAGTATCCAATATACAGCAAGAAAATCGTAAATATACATTGAAGGGATGATCACCTAAGAAAAGGAACGATAACAGCAATAGCTGTTGATGGTACCAATTTTGGCTTAGGACTCTCTTTACAAACTTACACAGATGGTTTCCAGTCTTACTAATTTCATGGCAATAATGCAGTTGATATAAATTAATGTGTATGAAAATAAATATAAATATTTTATATAAAGCCAACAAGTGAAGACACAGTCACAGAAGATGAGAATATAAGGGTTTTGTTGATTTCAGGCAGTAGGAAATAAGGAAAGGGAAGGGAATTGAGTTCAATAAGAACAAATAAAAGGATGAAATCTGGATGATGATAGATGACCTGAGAGAATGGGTATCTAGTGGTGGCTGAGGCATGATGAGATTAGTCCAAAAAGTATCCTTGCAGAAGGTGAATATTTGGTTCTAAGCTCCAGTCTGCAGTATACCAGGCAACTTCTTATACAGATAGCCCCCAAAGGAATAGCTAAAAGTAGGGCACTTATAATCTTCAATTAAAATATTCTTTCTTTAAGTCTAGTAAGCTTTTATATTGACTGTAATATGATATATTTTCTTCTACAGCAACATATTAAGCAAAACATTATGAAAATGGAAACAGAATGTAATCTATTGCATAGTTAAGGAAGGCCTCCCTTGTAGATGTCATTTGAGTTGAGACCTAATGACAGGAAAGGGCTATGATGTAATGTGATATATTTTCTTCTATAGCAATATATTAAGCAAAACAATACAAAAAAGGAAACAGAATGATGTAACATTTATTTTCCACAAACTCAACTTCTTCCAAATGCTGGGTCATGATCAAGTTCCCCAGAATTTATCTTGTCATGAGCCCCAGAAGAAAGGAATCATAGAGGTAATTAAAACTAGGAAAAACAGGAGTTCTCACTATGGCTCAATGGTAACAAACCCAACTAGTATCTATGAGGATGTGGGTTCCATCCCTAGTCTCACCCAGTGGGTTAAGGATCCGGCGTTGCCATGAGCTGTGGTGTAGGTCACAGAAATGGCTTGAATCCAGCATTACTGTGGCTGTGGCATAGGCCAGCAATGATCTGCAGCTCTGATTCCACCCCTAGCCTGGGAACATCCATATGCTGCAGGTGCAGCCCCCCCCAAAAAAAGAAAACTAGTAAAAACAAAATCATTTAAAAAATCCAGTAAAGATGAAATATATAAGAATATATTTTAAAGTATATAAAAGTTCTTTTCTATGGAAAAAGAACTATGAAAATAAGTTAGAATTAAGAAATTATAATATCCATATTGAAATATGAATATGAAATAAAATTCTGAAATGAAACAACAGACAAAATTGGCAAGACATTTGATACTATCCCACCTATTGTTTTTAGGCACAAAACAAAATGATCTTCAGCAGAAGAACTTATGATTTGCCAAGCCATTTTTGAGACTAATTTAAACACATAAGAACTGTCTGTGTATGTGTAATCCTCACTGTATACAGATGAAGAAATTGAGGCATTAAAATAAATTAGCCTTATTAACTTTAACTAAGAAGCTATATAAATAGTTGTTTTTGATATGTTCTGATGACCTGAGAAAATCAGATTACATTAAGAACTGAAAAAAAAATTTAGTTTGGTGAGCACAAAGCAATTTAAAGAGTAAACTACAAACTTCATCGTCATAAAATGATCAGCCCCTAGAAAGATGCTTTTTCTAGGTATTTTAGGTAGCCAGCTGTCCACTTGTTGCAATGAAAAATGGCTCATCAAAGGTATATAGCATTCTGTAATTTCTCCTCCACATTCCAGTGACAGTGACAAATTGCTCTAGCTTCCACCTTATATTCCTATCATTACTGTATGTTTGAAAAATCAATACACCACTTGTAGCCAAAGATTACAAATGCAACCTACATTCTTCCTTTTCATTTCTTTTTTTCTTCTCCATCTAGCCTACCATTTCCCTCTCATTGTTACCCATCTATTATTTCCTCTCCCTTTTTAACCTCTTCTCTCCCTAAAGCCACATGTACCCTCTTCATAACCAAGCCCAACCCCACACCCTGGCACCCAAAAAGAAGCAATTTTTTAATGCACTTTTCTAAAAGGCTAAGCTACTACCAAGAGGCTGCAGGGGCTGACTGACACAGATTAGGCGGAATGCAAAACCATCCTAGCAAGCTGGGTTTGGGAGGAAGCAGGATAACGGGGGGGAAGAGGCACAAGGAAAAAGGAAAATCATTGAGCCAGCCTGAGCAGGGCTGGCTGGACTGCAGAGTCTCACAGAAGAGTCACAGTGCATTATCATACCTAGACACATAAACATGCCAGAAATAAAGAAAAGGGCTGGTGATATCGTTCATCTCTTTATGGTTGTTTCTTCCTTTGGGTATAAAATATGCCCTGATAAAAAGATAAGGAACACCACTTTCTATTTTTTCCATTAAGTTTCCTTATAATTCCTAATAATTTTACCTGTTTTCAGAACGTAGGAGCCTAATAAGTAGAACCAAATCTCAGTTTGGCCACAGAATTACAGCAAGAAATAGAATTCCTTCTAGTTCATTTCAAATTAAATACAGCTTTATTTTTGCTACTATAGTAACTGTAAGAAGTACAATGGATAAAATATTTGTTGACAGATGGAGGAAAAACAAAATAACATTTCATTTATTCACACTCAATGGAGATGTCCTTTGCCTTGTTTTCATTGTAGATATTTACTTATTCATGTTTTATTAATCAGTAATTTTTAGTACATTTGCACAGCAGAAGAGTTGATAAAAAAAGAAATGAATACACCTTTTAGATATGATAAAAGCTATTCTTTTATGTGCTAGGTTTTCTTTAGGCACTTGATATTTGTCAACATGTTTAAGCCTCATAAAACAATGGAGTGTTGGCATTTTCCTCAGATTAGGAAACTGAGGCTAGATATATTGTTAGCAAGTGATCAGGAGAGACTTAGAACTCAGAGTGCTGAAGAAAATGCTTTTTACACCACTCCAGCTTATCTCTCTGTAAGGACACAAAGAAAAATTCAGAATTCAATAAGCATAGTCTAAGTGCCTATTGTATGTACGCAAAGCATAAAGCAGAGTGTGTTGGACTGTAAACATTTGTCAAACACAAACACTGCCCTCAGGCAGCTTACAACCTAAAACAATAGATATTAGATAACTATATATAACTATAATAAAAGAGAGTAACTACAAATGTCAAACATAATTTATTTGAATATTAATAGAAAGGAGATTGTTTCTATCAGAAGAAGATTGAATAAGACTTCAAGAAAGAAAAAAGCTTTTGAGTTGGGACTTAAATTTTGTAGGATTAATAGTTTTGCACCAAATAGTTGCTCCCTGACACTTGGAAGAAGACCCAATCTCACATATCACACATGGTACACATCTCACATAGAATTCAGTCTCTAAAAATGCAGAGTGGCTCTATACCAACTCTGATGTGGTTTCAGTTGCTGAGAAATGTGTTTAAGTTGTACATCTAAAATTATCTCTTTGAAATTGTTCTTTGAGCTAAAAGTTTAGATACTGGCACTTTGGAGTCTCACTGCCTATGGAGAATACATATTTTGCCTTTTCTCTAAGCTGTTATTTTTCTGTACAGGATAAAACATTTTCTTACCTGAAAATACTTCCAAATGGGCCTATATTGATGGGGATTTCACCATCAGTCCATCAGTATTAGGGGTCTAATTTCTTCATTCCATAGACCAGTGGTCAGAAAACTTCAGCAAAAATCCAGCCCACTGCCCATTTTAATAAATAAGTTTTATTAAAATACAGTTAATCCCATTTATTTTCATATCAAATATGGCTGCATTCATGCTAAAACAGAAGAACTGAATAACTGTAACAGAGATCATATGCATTAAAGCCTAGAGAATTTGTAAATGCATGCCATAGATATCTCATTCCACAAATATTTATTAAGGGCTTACAAGGTAAGTGGCTGGTAGGTAGCCTGCATGGGTTGTTGGCTGGAAGACTGTAGCATCATTAAACCAAGTTAAAAATTAATTCATATTGCCTAGTGTTCTTCACCATAATTAATTATCACATGTAATGAAGAATTTGAACAACTTTTGCTATGAGAAAAATACAGCAGGTAACTCAAGATGCAGTATTATAAGGAAGTGTTCTACTCTTACTACTTCTACTACCTGTTAACATTTATTGAGTATTTACTGAGTTCTATACATTATGACAAGCACATAGAATAAGCAGTATATTTTATTTATTCCCCACTACATCGCTAGGACATAGGTACTATTATTACCCTCATTTTACAAATGACGAAACTAAGACTCAGAGTAATTTATTTCTGAGATTCCACAGCTTGTAGAGTTGGGACTTTACAAAACATGCTTTCATTCCTGGGGATACTGCAGCCAAGACTAGATGACTTCTTAAAAGTATAATGGTTTACACTTTTTTTTGGGGGGGGGGAGCATGCCACAGCATGTGGAAGTTCCTGGGCCAGGGATCAAACCCACACCACAGCAGTGACCTGAGCATTGCAGTGACAACACTGGATTCTTAACCTGTTGGTCCACAAGAAAACTCAAATGGTTTATACTTCTTTAAAATGGAGCAAAAAAATAACAGCTACTATTTACTGACAGGCTACTATGAGTCTGGCATTGTTCTATGTGTTTTAAACACACTCTCTAGTTTTCATATCACCCTATAAGGGAGGTACAGATTCCCTCTTTTACAAATTATTACAAAGTATAGACAGACTATTTGACTGACCAAAGGCACATTTCTACTAAGTTGCAAATCTAAGGTTAAAAATTAGGTCTACCTGACTTTTTTAAATATATCAATCTATTCCCATTTCTAAAACCTAGCCATGCTTCTAGAATATATGAAAAGAACCATATTTATAAATTAAAGACGCAGATATTTAACAATGAAATATCAAGCAGAGCAAATAATGAAAGAATAACTCATGCAATGAAAACAGCAAAGAGAAAAATAGAGAAATATGAAATAAATTCCTAAATGTAAATACAGAATCCATTCCTAATTGGAGTTAAAATCAAACTCAGAATAAGCCACAGCAGAATTTTCTGGAGACACTAAGATAATTGGAAACCTTCATTAATTATTTTTCTAATAGAAATGATGATCAATTAACATCTAGCAGATAGCTCTGACATAATCAGATAGCCCCTTTTCCAAAGGAGGAAGAAATTGGTTAATCCATTTCCACACTTTTGTTGAGAAAACATATGAAGATGTAAATGTGAAAAATAATTTTTTCTCCAAAGGCAGAATTGAATGACGGTTTTTTTTAAAAGAAAAAGTGATGGCTTCTGGGCTAAATAGACCTGCTAGTTCATAACTGTATCATTATCAACAAGTTAACCGACTTCTCTGCACCTCACTTTTCTCATCTAAAAGGCTATTTGTGAGACATGAGGTAGAAGGGCATCAAGCATACTTTCTTAGAACACAAGGGAATTTTTACAGGGAAGGTCTTCAAGAGAAATCTTCATTTTCTTATTTATTCCCTTTCCAAATCTGCATTTAGACACCATATGTAGGAGCCATGCTATGGGGCCCCACAGCATAACTCTGGTCACCAGAGCTATATGTTCTAGGGGATGCCCCCTATGTGGGCTGCATGGACCCTTCTGCTATGTTGAGGCCAATTACTGTGGGTGTGCTGGTAGACAGAGCTAGTTCCCAGGCTAGCTAGCCGCCTTATGTGGTGGCTTCCAGTCAGCTGGTAGGAAAGAGCAGGCCCCCATGCAGCTGGCTGCTCCACCTGCGTGCTCCCAGGACTGGTGCTCTTCCACTGGTGGGAAGGGTCAGGTCCTAGGGTGGCTGAGTGTTCATTCCTGTGGGTTACAGGATTAGTGCTGACCTGTTGGTAGGAAGCACTAGTAGGCTAAAGCACTAGTAGGCTAAAGCAAGGATTCCAAAATGGTACTCATGGTAGAATGAGCTCCCAGAAATGGTTGCCGCCATCATTTATCTCCCCAGGGGAAGTGCCAACTGCTTCTTGCTTTTCTGGGAGGCTCTCCAAAATCAGCACATGCATCTGACCCAGGCTCCTTTCAAATTACTACCTCTGAGCTGGGACTTGAAGTGTGTGAGATTTTGAACATGCCCTTTCAGAGCAAAATCTTTGTTTCCTACAGCCCTCAGGCTCACCTGTATGCAAGCCTCACTGGCCTTCAAAGCCAGACCTCATAGGGACTCATCTTCCCAGAGCAGTGCCCTTGGGCTGGGGAGCCTGATGTGTGGCTCAGACCCCTGCTCCTTGGTGAGAAGCTCTGCAATTGTGATTATGCTCTTGTAGGCCATCTACCTCGGTGTATCTTGATTATACCATGTTTCCAGTCCTCCTACTTATCTCATTGTTATTTTTTTCCTTATGTCTTCAGTTGTATGAGATCTTTTCTGCTAGTCCTCAGGCCATTCTCATAGATAGTTCCTCTGTAATAGCTGTACATAAAAGTTCTTCCTACTCTGCTATGTTGGAGCCATTCTCACAGATAGTTCCTCTATAATAGCTGTACATAAAATTTCTTCCTACTCTATGTTGGAGCCATTCTCATAGATAGTTCCTCTGTAATAGCTGTACATAAAAGTTCTTCCTACTCTGCTATGTTGGACACATGCCAGCAGTAAAATATTTTGTAATTAAGCTATGTACATTGTCTTTTTAGACATAGTACCACTGCACACTTAATAGACTACAGTATAGTACAAACATAACTTTTATATGCCTTGGGAAACCAAACAATTTATGTGACTCACTTTATTGTGATATTTGTTTTGTTGCAGTGGTTCAGAATCAAAACTGAAGTATCTCTAAGCTATGCCTGTATATTATATACTACTTATTTATTATACATTTATTTATACATATTTATTTAGATATATGTATTTTAATTCTATAATTCATCTTGGATTTTTCTCCATATATACACACACATGTATACATTTATAAAATATATATATATGAAGAAAATATAGTAGAATATTTTTTATAACAGTGGGGTTGGTCAAGGTCAGCTTAAGCAAGATACAAAAAACAGAAGCTTTAAAAAATATATAGACAGATTTGGCTTCATAAAACTTAAAACTTTGGCACATCGAAAAAAGAAACTACATAAAACTAAAGGGCAAGCAACAGACTGGGGGGAAAGTTTTGAAATATTCTAAAAAGACAAAGTTTTGGTATCTAAAATATATAGTCAAGTCTCACTTTCACAGCAGTTTTATAAAGGCACCATGAGCACTCAACTGGAAAATACTGAATCATTGTTTCTAGGGGGAAATGGAGACAGGGTTAGCTTCCTGCAAGTCTCTGGTCTTAGCATTTCTATCAACTGATGAGTAACTTTGTTTTATATGTGTTTTTGATTCAAGATAATTTATTTAATATACATTTTGATTCATTACATTGAACTCAAAGCCAAAAGAACTAAAACTCATGCCTAGACAAAACTTTTCTGAGACCTATATTTTCTCCATAAGGCACATGAGTCTTGAACTTCTAGATATACTAGACAGAACTTCTGCATTGCACTGAGAGTCATTTAAAACAATGAAATCCCCAATAGAAGCACAAAGAAACTTTTTTAAAGTGGCACTAAGTAGACTATAAAAGGATAATTATTTACAGCAAGAGAGCTAAAATACAAAGGCAGAGCTTTACCTTATTCATTCTAAACTGGGAATGTCTACATCGGGTGACTCAAATTTTTCACTACTCTGAGAATCTCCATGAATGACCATTATAGCACCACAGGTATTGATTTCGGGGTTACAAGTAAATTTCAGCAAACAAGCAAATTTATAAATACAAAATCCATAAAAAAAGAATTGATTATATTAAAATATACTTATTAATCAATTACTTTAGAAATAAAAAGTGGTAAAAGAAGTGTGTGGGTATTCCTTCACACGAGAAGAAATACAAATGCACAATAAACATCTGTAAAAAATTCCTTCTCAATAATCAGGGAAATGAGACTTGAAGCAACAAGGAAAAATAATAATTGATGTCCTTTTAAAAAAATAATAATCTTAGACCAACAATCACACAATTCATCTACAGTATCTTCCAGTGGTCCCTACCTAATCCTCTCAAAAGAGCAATTTAAAGGATTAAAGACAACCCAATAAAAAATGCCTAGAAAGGTACATACTAGAATGAGAAATGATTTTTAGTTTTTAAAAGAAAAAAAAATGAATGAATGAATGAATGGAGAGAGTGAATGAATGGATGGATGGGTAGCTTGCAAGCAATAATTTTTAAACAATTCTATGGAAATGTATGGTGCCATAATGAGTCATCATGACTTTTTACAACTCATGGCACTTATTTTTTTAACAAAATATAAATCTGTATTAAAAAAAAAATAGATCTTCCTGTTGTAAACAATTCAATGTGTAAATCCATAAAGTAGGATGTTAAACCTTGAATATTAAACTTTATGTATAACCATTATTAATAGCATAGTATTCCTACTTCCAGACTTTATAAACATATACAAATAAATATTACATCTATTTTAAGCAATTAAGGTTGATTTGTACTACGCATACTGTTCTATAACATGAAAATAGTACCAAAATTGCCAGTATTGTCTCCAGAGGCCAAGCACTGAATAGAAAAAAAAAAAATCTGCACTTTTTAAAATTTTTTTTATTTTAAAGACTAGGAAGCAGAGGGTAAGTTACTTCTCTGATTTCCATATAATACAATTTCCATATAAACAATTCTTCCCAGGTTTTTGCTCCTATATAACAAGTAACTCCTTTCTCTCAGTTTTCAATAACATGTTCTTCATTTACTTCTCAGTCCTTATCAGAGGCATCTTCGGCATTCGTCTACCAGCATTCCATCTATGATGATTTAGGTATTCTCTAAGATAACAGAGGTTTTCACTACCATTCTCCCCACTTTCTTTTGAATAAACCCTCACCAGTAGTTATTTTCACACCCATTGTTTCTGCAGATATTCTGTTTCTGACAATTTAGATATTCTCTAAGACAAAATAGGTTTTTTCTTCCATGTCACTTCCTTCTGAACCCTACTGGAAGAATCTTTACATGCATATTTCTGTTCAAGGCAATCTAGGTTTTTTTCCTATCATGCTACTCAAAATTTTTCCAGCTTCTATCCACTATCCAACTCCACAGCCACTTCCACATTTTAATGTCCTGGTTACAGCTGCATCTTACTTTCAGGTACCAAAATCTTTGATAGTTTCCCAAACTACTATAACAAAGTATCACACATTTAGCTAGAAAAAACACAGATTTATTCTCTTGTAGTTCTGAATGTCAAAAGTTGAAAATGATTCTTCCTGGGCTAAAATCAAGGTGCTGGTGTGGCTGGTTCCTTCAGAAGCTCTCGGGGAGAATCCATTTACTAATTTTCAGCCAAATTCATTTCTTGGTTCAGGACCACATCTTTTCAACCCCTGCTTCTATCATCACAGTCCTTCTCTGACTCTGACCCGTCAGCCTTTTTCTTATAAGACTATTATGCTTACACTAGATAATTTAGGGTATCTCCCCATCTCAGGACCTTTAACTTAATCACATCTGCAAAGTCCCTCTGCCATGTAAGGTCACATATTCACAGGTTGTAAAGATCAATATGGGCACCTTTGGGGGAAATTAATCAGCCTACCACAGCCATGCTTATTATGAACTGAATTCTGTTTAAAATGTTTAACCTATATTTTCAATTACATAGTTTTAAGAATTGCCCCCACTGACTGCCAATTACTGAACTAACATTTTTGTCATTTCCACATTTTATATGTTGCTTTTTTTTTTTAAATTTTTTTATTTATTTATTTTTGGCTTTTTGCCTTTTCTGGGGCCGCTCCTGTGACATATGGAGATTCCCAGGCTAGGGGTCTAATTGGAGCTGTAGCCGCCAGCCTACACCAGAGCCACAGTAACGCGGGATCCGAGCCACATCTACGATCTACACCACAGCTCACGGCAACGCCAGATCCTTAACCCACTGAGCAAGGTCAGGGATCAAACCCGCAATCTCATGGTTCCTAGTCGTATTCGTTAACCACTAAGCCACGATGGGAACTCCTCAAATGTCGGTTTTTTTAAAAAGCTTTGGCAAGAAGGAATTCAGCAACTGAATAAGATTATATATTGTATCGCAAATTCCCAGAGCTGTTAATAGCTGAATATTCTTTGTTATTGTTTGGAGTATTTTCAAAGTATATAGTAGTTTTATTATGGGATAAAAAGTTAAACCCCATCACAAAACCATTATTATTATTTAACTATTCTGGAGATGAAAGATAACTAAAGGATCATTTCAGCTTCAAGGACGACAAATACAAGGCCCGGGGAGGTTCAATAATTCACCCAATGACACAAACACTTATGTGGAGCAGAGGGAGCATAAATTTATTTTAAGAATATCTAATGACTAATTGTATGGAAGTATGGAAATCTCTTCTAAGAGCTGCTGTATTTACATAAAAAAAATTTCTCAATCTCAGCTCCAGGTAGTTTTTTTTTAATTCGGCTATCTGAGCTTCTTAAGTATTGAAGCAAATATTATTAAGATTGTTTTCTAAACAGCTAGAGGAAATTCAGATATAATTTATTAAACTCATGAAAACAGACATATTTGCCAGAACGCTACACATGCTGGTGATCGGGCCAAATAAAAAAGGTTCTATTGCTATTGGTCTAATGACTGGTTAGGAAAAAATTCTCAAAGTCCTCATGCCCTACAAGTAATATAGTTTCTGGTTTCCCTGGAGACAAAACTATTAACTCAGTGGTTTAATGGAAGTCTAAGACAAATATTTTGTAATATATGTGCATGGCATAAAAGGGCTTTTAAGAAAATCAGTATATCTTCACTTTAATTTTTAAAGAGCACATAAATTAAATTATACTGTATCCAGTGCTACCTATTCCCTTCGACATATACCAGAACCACTTGGATACATTTGAAAAGTTAGTTTGTCAAATAGCCAAAACAACCTTGAGAAGAATAGCATAACTGGAGGCATCTTCAGTGGGACAGAATATAGAGTCCAGAAGTAAACCTATACAGATATTCTTTATTAGAATGAAGAACTCACATTCTATTCTTGGTTTTCTGATAGCTTTTAAAATCATAAATTTTGTAAAATTCATTTTCTGCCTCTATTGATATGATTATATAGTTATTCACGTTTATATTGTAAGTATGATAAATTATTAGATTTTCATATGTTAAACTAACCTTGCATTCCTGAGATAAACCCCATTTGGCCACAATGCAACACATTTTTTTTTAATTTTACTTATTTAATTTGCTACTATTTTGTCAAATATTGTTGCATATACTCTCACTAAGGACATTTGTCTGTACCTTTTATTTTGTAATGTCTTTGTCTGACTTTGCTATCAGGATAATGCTGATCTTTTAAAATGAGTTGGTAAATGTTCCTTCATTCACTATTTTTTCAATGAATATGTAAGTTGACCTTATTTCTTAGATAGAATTAATCAATAAAGCTTTGTCTAGAATGTTCTTTGTGTGAAAAATTGTAATTACATTTTTGATTTCTTAAAAAAATTTTAAAAAAAGAAAAGTTAGTTTGATTACTAAATGTATGTTAGGCTTATGCTTTTTACATTATTTATAAATAACATAGATAGGAAGTAGAAATTAAAATACAAAGAATTTGGACAGGCTAGTAAGAACCGCTGTTGATGTGTGACTAGCCCTCTCAATAAAAAAAGAATAAAATATTCATTTTACCAAAAACAACCAGATACTTCAATAAGAAGGGAAGAAAAATGTTCCTTTTTAACTCCAGAACAAACTAAAGACTCAAAAACTATGGCTTTATGTGTGTGCATGTGTGCTTTTGTGTGTACGTGTGTGTTATGTATATGGTCACGCCAATAAAAATGTTTTAAACTTATTGAGGTGATAATATTTATAATAGTTGGCAAAATTTCTCAAACTTTTTTTTAATAAGTCAATTTGATAGGTGGTAAAGGAGTTCCCATTGTGGCTCAGAGGTAACGAACCCAACTGGTACCCGTGAGGATGCAGGTTTGACTAGTCAGTAAGAATAGGGCATAAATATGATGTTTAAGGCTCTTTTCACCTTATAGTCAGGGTACGGATGTCTAGGGAAAAGCTTAAAATTCTCACCAGCAATTTAATGGAGCATCAAAACAAAATTTGTAACAGCTATAAAAATAGATATTGTTAATAAAAAAGCTTTATTCTTCCTGTTAATAGAAATAATAACTATTCTAATAAAAACAGAAAGTATAAAGAAAATTAAAATTACACCATCCAGGGATAAGCACTTTGAACATTTCATTCAGCATATTTTCATACCCATACACAAACACACATCTTCATGCATACAGATTATCTTACATAAATTGGACCACAAGTATAAAGCTAGTTTGAAATCTGCTTTGCTCTTTAAAAAAAAAAAAAATCAGGAAGGCGTTCTCATCGTGGCTCAGTGGAAACCAATCTGACTAGCATTCATGAGAACGCAGGTTTGATTCCTGGCCTCACGCAGTGGGTTAAGGATCCCGCATTGCCATGATCTGTGGTGTAGGTCACAGACATGGCTCGGATCTGCTGTTGCTGTGGCTGTGGTGTGGGGTAGCAGCTGCAGCTCCAATTCAACCCCTAGACTGGGAACCTCCATATGCCGTGGGTTCGGCCCTAAAAAAAGAAAAAAAAAATCAGGGATGTCTTTCCATCTCAATAAATAAGGAACTACATAATTATTTTGTGGCTGCAGAATATTCTTCCACAGAATTAATCTTGTTTAGGATCTTTGTGCCTATGATAAATCTTGATTAACATTCTGTACATCCTGCTTGTTTGTCACCTGTCCAATTCTCTTTAAGGTAAACTGTCCACAATTAATTACAGTTGTCTACAATCAAAAGCACTGGATAAGAGCGTATGCATATTTTAAGCTCATACCTAACAGGAAGTCTGCATAATGCTTTTGGAAAGCAATTTGTCAGGATGTATTAAGAAGATCCTTAGATGGGCCTCTGGGAGGAGGGGGTGGTCTGCTGAGGTGTGGCAGGTAGCCTGGTAAGGGGGGTGAGGTGAAGTGGAGAGGGAGGGACGGTTAGGTGACAGAGACAAAGGAATATGTGATGGGCTCAGATCACAATAAGCAGGTGAGGATAAAAGCGGTCCCTTGGGGTGGTTTAGGCCTATGTGAAGGCTATGGTTTCAGAGGAGAGATGCGGTGGGATTACATCTAAATACCAATATCTGTGCCTCAACATCTGCACAGCCTGACATACTAGGATGCTGACAGCTGCCCTTCTCAATATCAGCATGCTGACATCTACTGGGCCTGGACCTCTACATGTCCTGACATCTCCATCATCTAGGCAGGGAATGGTCAGGTCCAGGAGCAACTTCTGAAACACAGAGCAGTGGATAATCAGTGCCCCGATCCTGTCCTCCGTCATTCAGAGGCAAAGCCTGCAGAAGGCCGCCCCTACCCTACCCCCACTAGAGAGACCAGGGACACGAGACGCCCTGCAAGGCACGGTAAGGAAGGGGTA
Source organism: Sus scrofa (assembly GCF_054392235.1). Classification (NCBI taxonomy): domain Eukaryota; kingdom Metazoa; phylum Chordata; class Mammalia; order Artiodactyla; family Suidae; genus Sus; species Sus scrofa. Next base: position 91,637,475 of record NC_139387.1, on the reverse strand, counting down.
GAGGAGTCTGTAGGAGCTGCCTTTGTAAAAGATAGTGATGAACAGCCAATCCATGTTACCACACTACACAGCTGAAAGCAGCCTTGCAGTGGGCGTGTTTAATACCTCCATGGGGAAACCGCAGCGACAACTGTACCAGAGGGAGTACACTATATTCCAGTACGCGCCAGTGTTTGAGAATGGCTTTATACAGGTCAGCAGAAAAGGAGAAATGATTGATGTGCACAACCGGGCCAGACTGGCGACTCTGGGCATCATTCACACCAGCCCCTACCTCACGCTCCCCAGTGTCATGCTGCTGGCCCGATCAGGTATGATCTGTGATTACTATAACAGACACAGTCCTGCTGCCCAGGACAGAGGTAAAAAGCTGACACGGATCTTTCTTAGAGGTAACCAGGCTGCTTCCCTTGAAGTTTATAAAAATATCCCTCGGTAACCGTGAAAAACAACAGCTCCACCTGAAGCTTGCCACTGGCCGCTCTTTTTACCTGTAGCTGTATTCCCCTTCAGAAATAAGAGATCTTTTTGCTCACTTGGGAAAACCTCAGTTACATCCTAAGACCACTGGTGGAGCATAACAAAGGCACCCAGGCAATCCCAGCTGGGGACACATTAGACACACTGGGTTTGAGGAAGACAATAAGTGTCCAGTGGTGTCTTTGCAGAGACTCTAAAAGATGAGGCCAGGTGCTTAGTGAGAACAGCTAAAGGCCCCATAGAGGCTTTGGTACTGAAGGTCACTTGGGAAATACATTGATTCTTAGAAGGGCTTAGGGCCAAATGAGACTCATTTGGCAGCCATGACACATTGAGGAGGTTCCCAGTGCTTCTCCAAAGTGTTCTCTGTATTCCAGAGATTCATTAGCTATTACCACCCTTAATTGCATATCCAATATTATGTTGCCGTCTACAGTATCCTGCCCATTCAATCTATTCTTAAATATATACTACTCCAACCCAGGCAGGCTGACATGCTGCAGGATATGTGTCTCCCCATGACAGCCACGTACTAATTTTTGTATATATCACTGGCAGTAGATATGCTTATGTGCATGTGCACAATTTGTTGGTAGCCACCAAAATATTAAAGCTTATACCACTTGACCAGCAGAAATTATTAACAAAGTGTATTTTAAAAAGCACTGTCAGTGACACAAACTGGAATGTCAAGCAAAACTGGAATGATCGTTGTGGTCATTGTGCGGATAGTATAGAGCCGACCATTGCATCAAATGGGAGAGTGGACTTGAAACCTCAAAATTCTTATTATAAGCTCTTGTTGTTTAGCTATTGGAATTAGTCTTTCTGGTCTCACTTTATTTTACCTGTCTTTCCCCAGGCAAATGCCATTTATCTCTATGGAAGGAACCAAGATCAAGCGAGCATCAGGAGCCTTCACATAAACCCTGAAGTGTTTAGGGCCACCGACCATGATTATGCTGGGGAGGAATGAATTCAATATGCTTCCCACACATACTTCACTCAAGAGTTCACACACTTCTGCAGTTATAAAGCTTAAAAGACCTGATAAAAGGAGCAACTGTAACAACAGGCACCACTGCTGGTGCTGAGGATGTGACTGCAACCATGTCTGCAGACTCAGAGGAGAAACATAACCCCAGGAGGAGCAGCCTTCACAGATCCAAGAAGCATAGCAAACACGGCCATAGCAAGTGCTTTCAACACACTTTAATATTGTTCTTAGCAAGGACTGCAAGGCCCCCTGTCCTCAGAGGATACTTCCAGCCCATCAGTAGGAGCTGCTGGCCTCTCTTCATGGGGCAGCATGAATATGGTGATTTCAGGAGCAGAGACCACTGGCAAGCTGTTGCAAAAACATCTAAAGGCTCAGTATCCAGACCCCTCATCTCAGCCTTACAAAGTGAAGGCTACATGAGTGAACAGGATGGAAGCCAGAGGGTCTCCATCCAGCAGGATTTCGAAAAAAGCCTCAAAGCCCAGTACTGCACATGGTGCAGAGGTAGACTTCTCATCTAAGACTGTGGAGGAAAGCAGTATCATCCACCATAAAACAACTCAACTCAAATTCTCTGCTCTAATAACACATGCTCTGTTAACACGAAAAAAAATTTTCAGTTAGGGGAGTTCCCGTCGTGGCGCAGTGGTTAACGAATCCGACTAGGAACCATGAGGTTGTGGGTTCAGTCCCTGCCCTTGCTCAGTGGGTTAACGATCCGGCGTTGCCGTGACCTGTGGTGTAGGTTGCAGATGCGGCTCGGATCCCGCATTGCTGTGGCTCTGGCGTAGGCCGGTGGCTACAGCTCCGATTCAAGCCCTAGCCTGGGAACCTCCATATTCCATGGGTGCGGCCCAAGAAATGGCAAAAAAAAAAAAAAAATCAAAAACAAACAAACAAAAAATAAATTTAAATAAATAAATAAATAAAAATTAAAAAATAAATTTAAAAAATGTTTACTTTCAGAGATTATACATGTAAACTATCTGGCACCACAGCAGGCACTGTGCCAACAGCAGAGATTATTGTCAGGAGTCCTGAAAAACAAATATGACTTTCTATATTTTTATAATGATTTTTATTTTTTCCTTATAGCTGATTTACAGTGTTCTATCAATTTTCTACTGTACAGCAAGGTGACCCAGTTACACATGCATGTATACATTCTTTTTTCTCACATTATCATGCTCCATCATAAGTGACTAGTTACAGTTCCCAGTGCCATACAGCAGGATCCCATTGTTTATCCATTCAAAGGCAATAGTCTGTATCTATTAACCCCAGATTCCCAGTCCATCCCACTCCATCCCCCTCGCCCTTGGCAACCACAGTTCTGTTCTCCATGTCCATGATTTTCTTTTCTGTGGAAAGGTTCATTTGTGCCATATATTAGATTCCAGATATAAGTGATATCATATGGTATTTTTCTTTCTCTTTCTGACTTACTTCACTCAGGATGAGAGTCTCTAGTTCCATCCATGTTGCTGCAAATGGCACTCTTTTGTTCTTTTTTATGGCTGAGTAGTATTCCATTGTGTATATACACCACATCTTCTTAATCCAATCATCTGTCGATGGAAATTTAAGTTGTTTCCATGTCTTGGCTATTATGAATAGTTCTGCAATGAAGATGCAGGTGCATGTGTCTTTTTCAAGGAAAGCTTTGTCCAGATATATGTCCCAAACTGGATTGCTGGATCATATGGTAGTTCTACATATAGTTTTCTAAGGTACCTCCATACTGTTCTCCATAGTGGTTGTACCAGCTTCCATTCCCACCAACAGTGCAGGAGGGTTCCCTTTTCTTCACACCCTCTCCAGCATTTGTTATTTGTGGACTTATTAATGATGGCCATTCTGACTGGTGTGAGGTGGTATCTCATGGTAGTTTTGATTTGCATTTCTCTAATAATCAGGGATGTTGAGCATTTTTTTCATGTGCTTGTTGGCCATGTGTACATCGTCCTTGGAGAAGTGTCTATTCAGGTCTTTTGCCCATTTTTCCATTGTGTTGTTGGCTTTTTGCTATTGAGTTATATAAGTTGTTTGTATATTTTAGAAATTAAGCCTTTGTCAGTTGCATTGTTTGAAACTATTTTCTCCCATTCTGTTAAGTTATCTTTTTGTTTTTTGTTATGGCTTCCTTTGCTGAGCAAAAGCTTGTCAGTTTGATTAGGACCCATTGGTTTATTTTTACTTTTATTTCTTTTGCTTTGGGAGACTGACCTAAGAAAAAATCTGTAAGGTTGATATCAGAGAATGTTTTGCCTGTGTTCTCTTCTAGGACTTTTATGGTGTCTTGTCTTACATTCAAGTCTTTAAGCCATTTTGATTTCATTTTTGTGCATGGTGTGAGGGTATGTTCTGGTTTCGTTGATTTACATGCAGCTGTCCAGGTTCCCAGCACCACTTACTGAAAAGGCTGTCTTTTTCCTATTTTATATTCTTGCCTCCTTTGTCAAAGATTAATTTACTGTAGGTGTCTAGGTTTATTTCTGGGTTCTCTGTTCTGTTCCATTGGTCTGTCTGTCTATTTTGGTACCAGTACCACACTGTCTTGATGACTGTGGCTTTGTAATATTGCCTGAAGTTGAGAAAGTTGTGCCTCCTACTTGGTTTTTGTTCCTCAGGATTGCTTTGGCAATTCTGGGTCTTTTGTGCTTCCATATAAATTTTGGATTGTTTGTTCTAGTTCTGTGAAAAACGTCATGGGTAATTTGATAGGGATTTCATTGAATCTATAGATTGTCTTGGGTAGTATGGCCATTTTTACTATATTAATTTTTCCAACCCAGGAGCATGGAATATCTTTCCATTTCTTTGAATCTTCTTTAATTTCCTTGACTAATGTTATATAGTTCTCAGCATATAAGTCTTTCACCTCCTCGGTCAGCTTTATTCCTAGGTATTTGATTTTTGGGGGGTACAATTTTAAAAGGTATTGTGTTTTTGTATTCCTTTTCTAATATTTCATTGTTAATATACAGAAATGTGATTGATTTCTGAATGTTAATCTTATATCCTGCTACTTTGCTGAATGTGCTGATCAGTTCAAGCAGTTTTGGGGTTGAGTCCTTAGGGTTTTCTATATAAAGTATCATGTCATCTGCATACGGTGACAATCTTACCTGTTCTCTTCCAATCTGGATACCTTTTATTTCTTTTGTTTGTCTGATTGCTATAGCTAGGACTTCCAATACTATGTTGAATAACAGCGGTGAGAGAGGACATCTTTGTCTTGTTCCAGATTTTAGTGGGAAGGCTTTCAGCTTTTCTGCATTGAATATTATATTTGCTGTGGGTTTGTCATAAACAGCTTTTATTATGTTAAGGTATGTTCCCTCTTTGGTAAGAGTTTTTATCATGAATGGATGTTGGACTTTATCAAATGGTTTTTGTGCATCTATTGAGATGATCATGTGGTTTTTGACTTTTCTTTTGTTAATGTGGTGTATGACTGACCTTCTAGAAAGGATTTTATTTTCCCAGTTCCTTCTATCTTAATTTCTTTTCTAATTCTTTGCCCAACTTAAATTTTATTCAGCTGTTTTGGAATTAAAGTGCCCAATATATTGTATAAATCTCAATTTTAATCCTATTATTTAGAATTCTGAATTTTCATGAATTTGAAAGGAATTGCTTCTTATAAAAACTTCAATAATCTAGTCACAGTGGAAGATAATATACATGTAAAAAACAGAAAAAAGAAAAAAATTAGATAAAACCTGAATATAAGATCAATTCAAAATCTAGATAAAAACTGGAAATTAGATGATCTTGCAAGTTTAAGAGCCGCAGAATCAACCAATGCTCTTTGCAAGTACAAAATCCAAGAATCTGAAAGTGATAAAATACTTTTATAACCTAGAACCAAAATGTATCAGTAATCTGGCTCCCAGTTAAGTTTGCATTTCCATAATCTTCATGTTTCTGAAGTTTAGCGCTATGCTTTGAATGTAGAAGATATTTGATACATGTTCTCTAGATCCAATTAAATTAAGAAGTATAAATGTGAAATAAATATAATATATTCAAATTCAACAAATCTGACTATATAGGAATTTGCACAGCACTATACTAATTCTACTGATTCCAATAGTTCCTGTGCAAATCTGTACATAGTGGCTTTTCATGAGACCCTATGTGCACAGTGCTTATGGCTTAATGATTCTCAATGGTCTCCCAAAATATTTAAGATATGAAAAAAAATGGCTTCTAAATAAATTTTCCTTAAAATTTCATGAATAAAATCATATGCCCATAAAATCCTGAGTTCAAAGCTGTTACAAGTTGTAAGAAAAACCTACATTTTATATATTATTATAATTCTATATCCATGTATATACACATGTACATATAGATGTTAAAAGTAAATGCTAATAAGGTGCTGAAGAACCAGATACAGCCATATATTACTGATGGCTTAGAGCCCTACTGCTTTACAAGAATTCTATTTTTATTTTTATTATTATTTTTTATTATTTTTAGGGCCGCACCCATGGCATATGGAGGTTCCCAGGCTAGGGGTTGAATTGGAGCTACAGCTGACAGCCTGCACCACACCCACGGCAACGCAGGATCCAAGCTGCATCTGCAACTTAGACCACAGCTCATGGCAGCACTGGATCCTTAACCCACTGCACAAGCCCAGGGACTGAACCTGGATCCTCATAGATTCTAGTTGGGTTCATTAATCACTGAGCCACCAAGAATTCTACTTTTTAAAATACAAAACACAAAGATGTTAATTTTATGAAACAAAATAAGTAAAAACATTTAATAATTAGTAAATTATTAAGCAGATAAGGGTATATTAATTTTAAAAACCCTATGCTTCTTAACTTCCTGTCTCCTACACACTTTTAGATATGAGGTGAAACTCTATATGTAAAAACGTTAAGTGAAGAAATGAAACTCTAGAGGCTACACATATTTGTTTATTGTTTGAATCAACTAATTCTTAATTCTGACAACATGCCAGGAACGGAGTTGGCATTAGCTCACAGACATTGAGCAACCCACAGTCTCTAGCTTTACAGAACTCACAGTCCAGTACATACTGACAACAGCTCTGTAATGGTTAATATAAATTGTCCTAAAGTTCTACAAATTAAATAGTCCATAGTAAGGACAAGAGATTCTTTAAGCACCATATGCTGATTTGGTTATCCTACTTAGCTCTCCACAGTAACTTAATATTGGAATTTAGGTAACTGTGAGCAAATGGTGACAAAACCATTAAAAAATGTAATGATTTCTTACACAGTTCTTTCATATTTGTTGTAAAACAGAAAGTAATATTTCTGAGATATAATACACTATTTTCTGTCCTATATTATTTTTTCCACTCATGCTCTTTGTAGTTACACATACATACCTTTGTCATTACACTGTTTTTTATACTAAGCACTTTTTTGTCTTCATGTAGAGATGTTTTCATTGTGGCTTCAAATTTTCTAACTCTGGATTATTTTACTTATTTCTGAAACTCCCCTAAGGGCTGCTGGTCCATAGCACACAACAAAAATTTGAAGGCAAGACGATAGAATTAAAATTGATATAATGAATAGTGAAATGGTTTCAAAATTGTAATTGATGTTTTAGTGTTCTGGTCTCATTTTTGGATTGTACTTCATAATTCTCAGTAGTGCACATTATTCTGCAGTGTTCCAATGTGCTAAGAAAAAAAATCACCTACTATGCTTTTAAAGAGTTCTCATGTGCTTCCTTTTAATTCATATTTTTTATTATTATTTTAATATAAATTGTGATTTAATTTCAAAATGGCATTAGTTAAAATGAAACATTTCCAAATTACAGGTACTAAAACCTCATAAACAACGCAGTTTTTCTGGAGCTAACATCATGACCAAAATAAAACAACCACATGAAATTATGTAAAGTGTGTGTTTGCATATTCACACATGTACAGCAAGTTATATAAAGCATTTTACTGACCTTTCACTGAAGAGAAATTATAAAGTGAACAAGACACTAATTGGATTTGCAGAGAGGAAAAAAGATTTACTTAAAACATAGGCAACAATTTTTATGTTTTATTGTACCTTGAGAAAGCAAACCGTTACCTGTGCAAGAATGGGGAAGCCAAGGTTCCTACATCCATTACAAGGAGTTAATGCTTCCCAGAGTCCTGAGGGCCCACAAGTGTTCTCATCATCATCTTCTTCCACTTCTCCTGGTGACAAATTTATTGTAGATGAAGTTCTCTGAAATTAAATTTATATTAAACAATATATTATATCAGTGTTATTTAGATATCTTAACATCAATTAAACTGCATAAATTTCTTAGGTGTATGTTAGCAAGCAGAAGTTAGCTTAATTCTAGCCATAATTATGTGGCTGTGCCACGTGAATCAGCCAAAAAACATGTATAATTCAAGTCTAAGTTGAAAGTGAGAGAAAACAAGGTGAAAAAACTGGGTGAAAAAGACTATAGAGATACAAAATTCATAATGAAGAATAGGGCATGCGTATAACTGATTTGCTTTGCTGTACACCTAAAACTAATGCAACACTATAAGTCAACTATACTCCAGGAGTATTTTAATAAATAAAAAATAAGAAACAATAGGATGGAGTTCCCATTGTGGCACAACAGGATCAGCAGAGTCTCTGTAGCACCAGGACACAGGAAACATCCCTTGCTGGCACGGTGGTTAAGGATCCAGCGTTACCAGCTCAGATCTAATTCCTGGCCCAGGAACACCATATGCCGCAGGGCAGCCAAAAAAATTAAAAAAAGAGAAAAGGCAAAAAAAAATTGTTTTAAATAGGACATGAAAATGATCCAAGAAAATATATGAATAGCAACAAATGAGAAAAATTGTATGATTTCTAAATATAGTCAGAGGAATAGCATGAAAACACTTTATTGAAATAGGAATTGCTAAGAAGTGCATTTTTCACAATGTCACCAAAGAGGTAGTCCCTCTTTTGAAAAAATGAACTTCACAAAATTATATACCATACCTATAACAAGGGTAATACTTTTAAAATTGATAACAAGGCTTCCATGTTGAACATGCATACTTTTGAACATAGTTTTGCTACTTCCCAAGTCCCATTAAATGACAACAAAAGGTTTGTAAAAATGGTCTAAACCACAAGGGCAAGAACAACACAAGGGACGTTAGTGGATGAACAATATCAAGAAAACTTTTGGATAACGACAAACAGATGATTCATCAAACTGATTTAGCAAACTTGAAAAAACCAAAAAGCAAAGCGTCTGTAAGGAGGAAGAGAGCTTAAAACAGCTTAAGAATTGGCGAGATTAACTACCTGTGAAGGTGTAGGTGCAGGTGAGGCTGACACACAATGAAAACTCTATATTAGGAAGAGTTAGACCCCAGACGCATCTCCTTCTCACCCAGCCAAGAAACTAAACCTTTACCACTTGATAAGAAATTAGAGATTTACTTTCTGGTGAGGATGAAGCAAAGGGATTGTGAATTCGAAGAATTCATGCACAATGAAGCAAGGGGTGCCCCTATAAAATTAAATAAAATTAAGAGAATATCTATGTAGTAAATGAAAATTCTTGACCTACACCAGTGCCTTCCCACATTTGTCTTAGAGAACATGGCAGCAAAGTTCATATCCCCCAAGCAGGAGACAAGAATATATTCCTCTCCACAGAAACTACTATCTCAAGAAAAATGCTCTCTAAGTACTTAGGAAAATGGTAGGGGTCTGTCTAATGCCTCCTGTGAACCCCACCTCTCAACAAGCTCTATCCACATATACAATTTCTAACTTTTTAGTTAAATATGAACAAGAACATAAGGATCACCACATATTGGAAAGAAATCTTTGAGACCAAAATAATACACGGAAAAAAACAATAAACAGTCTCCCCAGAGAGATAGAAGGTATTTCCACCCTTGAAATAAGAACAGAATACTACAAAACAAATAATACATAAAATCCAACAGACGAGTTGGAAAATAAGTCTCAGAAAATTTCCCCGAGAACAAAAAATTGAAAGAAGCTGGAAGGTAAGAAAATTAGGGGATCAAACTAAAATTTCCACATAGAGGAGAAAAGAACTTGTCCAAGTCATAATGCAAGAAACTTTGCCAGGATGGAAGAAAAAAATCCATATTCAAAGAGCCTACTGAATACTTGGCATACTGAATTTTTTTAAAAATAGGAAAGACAATAAGTTTGTCTAAAAATATTCAGAATGCAGTGTTCAGTACAACACGGATAGGTCAAGATTACAGAAGTTAGTAAAGATAGTTTTCATACTGAAATGTAAATGGCACCTACCTCACCCCAAAGCTGTTGCTTTTAAAAATAGAATATGAGACTTTAAGACATGATTGTTTTTTGCATTCACATCTTAAATTTCCCTTCATCAATTTTCAGTAACTGAGAAATTATGAACTTCAGTAGTCCCTCCATCAGTGAGTGTCCATAGGATACAATAATAACAATAGCTACACCCTATTAAGTACTCTATTATTCGGTATATCAATTCACACAATGTTTTAAGCCAAATATTAAACTAAGCCACAGAGAATTCAAATAAAACTCAAGGTCACAGAGCTGATAAGTTGCAGAAAAGGGATTCTAACCCTGACTTCTTGATTCCAGAGCATTCATATGTTTGATCATTGTTGTCTACAAAAATACATAGAATGATCAAATGGTTTTCTCCTTCACCAACTCATGATCAGTTATTATCAAGGTTGACAGGTATAGCACTGTAAGTCACTATACACTTGGCTAAGAATTATCAACATTTCATGGATTAATCAATTCTTTTCTTCCTCTGTCTCTCTCACTTTCAAAGAAAACCTCTGTTATGTGACTCCCCAGCTCATAAATCTCCAATTACTTCCCATCGTACAGCAAATAATAGTCAAGTTTTTTAATATGGCTTCAAGATCTTATGGTCAAACTACTTCTCAGCCCTTTTTCTTACTCTATTTAACTCACCTCAGACTAAACCAAGTGGAATTATTATGCTTTTGTTCATGACCCCCCCCCATCTTACCTCTCCACACAGCTATTACACTTGTTATGAGTTTAGGCTCTAAAATTAGTCCTGGATTCAGGTTCTAACTCTCTTATTAGCCTGCTTATTTGTGTGATTTTCATCAGATATGACCACGGTCAGCCTCACATACAAACAATAATACAGTAAAAATAATAGTACCTCCCTCAGAATTTTTTCCTGATAATTAAATGAGCTAATGAATATAAAGTACCTGACACATAATCAGGTTTCAATAAATATTAACTACCAGTTTCAGCTGTTATTCTCTTGTAATCTCATTGATTCCTCAAAATACAGTTCAGATTTCACCTCTTACATAAATTTTTCCAGATTTTCCACAAAGAGGAATGACGTTGCTTTCTCCTGAATGTCTATAGCTCTTTTTTGAGTATGTGTATTATGTTATTTCACATACATTTGGAGATGATAGATGGTATAGTGACAAAGAGAAAGGGCTATGAAGTCAAAACGATAAACAGTCCTGGCTCTGCCACTTGCACGGTATGACTTTTGAGCTAATCACGTAATCTTACTAATCCTCAGTTCCACTATTTGCAAAGTAGGCATAAAAATAATTCCTACTCAGGAGTTCTTGTTGTGGCTCAATGGTTAATGAATCCAACTAGGAACCATGAGGTTGAGGGTTCCACCCCTGGCCTTGCTCAGTGGGTTATGGATCCAGCATTGCTGTGAACTGTGGTATAGGTCTCAGATGTACCTCGGATCTGGCATTGCTGTGGCTCTGGCATAGGCTGGAGGCTGCAGCTCCGATTGGACCCCTAGCCTGGGAACCTCCATATGCCACAGGCGCAGCCCTAAAAAGACAAAAAAAAAAAAAAAATCCTACCTGATAGGCCTTATGAGAATAAAATTATTTGCTTGAGCATGGCTAGGACATAAAAATAAACAATAAATGTTGCTATTTTTATTATCTTTTTTCTGAAAGAGTTGCATACACAAACAATAAAAAACACAATTTACTTATCCTAGTTAAATATAAGTTATCTGAAAGCAAACATTGCCTTATTCACGTTTGTATCTCTTACCATGTGTAGTACATAATGGAATTTAATAATTATTTATTAAATGAATCTTTAAATATATAAATTTAAAACTCCCATTTTCACTTGACTACCTAGAAAATTTTACTAATATTAAGGGGCATGTATAATTGCATCACAAATCTCATTATAGTCATTTTAGTTTTGTTTTATATTAACCATTGCCAATAACATTAGTAGAAATAACAAAATTTATCAGTGGTTTAGTACTGCCCCCTAAAGACAGTACAGAAGTTAGCTATATACAACTATAGTTTTCTACTTCACTGCTTTACAATTAAAGATTCCTGGGAAAGATTTTATCAAACTAAATATAATCTCTGATTATATACGGCAAAGAAGCTAAATGAACACAGTTGAGTTTAGAGTTTCCTTTATTTCAAACCCCTTTCAAACTTTTTATTTACTTTTTTTTTATTATTCAAATGATTTTATCACATCTGTAGTTGTATAATGATCATAACAATCTGATTTCACAGGATTTCCATTCCACAGCTCAAGCACATTCCCCCACCTCCCAAACTGTCTCCTCTGGAGACCATAAGTTTTTCAATGTCTGTGAGTCAGCATCTGTTCTGCAAAGAAGTTCAGTCTGTCCTTTTTACTGGAGATCCAACTGTGTTCCTACAGTTCCAGATGTTGGGAAATTCTTCCAATAGAATATAAACCTAAATTTACATAGTTTGAGCCTATTAGCTTTCTTGGCTAATACACAGTAATTATGCAGAAGAAATACTGGACAAGTTCTACATTGTTTCAAATATGATAAATTCATAATACATAAATACTACAAGGAGACAAATTTGAGCTCAAAGAAAAATACTTCTAGAATAATTATATCAGTCTAACATTTAAAAATGTAATTTCCTTGTGATGTGAAATAAATATGTATATAATATATAAAATGCTAAATATATAATTTTAAAATTGTTATATGAAAATGGTTTATATATTTTATATACTACATTATAGTATATATTATCATACATAACAATGTAATTATATTATTATATTTTTTATGTTTTATGTTAAACATAATTATGTTTGTATAATAACTACATATAAAATGCAATTACACTATATATTATACATAAACATAATTATGTAATATATATGATGGTGCTTTAGAGTTTAGAAAATGTTTTCAATATGGAATAGACCAATAAAGTAAGGTGGGAGTTATCCCTATTTTACAAGTGAAGAAACAAATGCTTGTGATGTCACTCAATTTCCAAGGTCATCCGACAAATGAAGGCAGATTAAAATCCAGGCCCTATAATCTTTCTACCACACTACTAATTAAAGGAGGTTTCCAATTATCAGAGCTCTTCAAAGGGATAAATAAATGTTCAAGATATTAAGAATGGCCACAAAGGAACTTCTGTGTTTTATGATAGTTTATAATGGCCTTTAAATTCTTTTTGTTTAATCTCTAAAAGTCTGTAAGTCCAATCAGTTAAAGTATATATGGTTCAGTAAGATCCCACAGGGCCCCTTTAATCCTCATTGGTCACCTCTTAAATACATAAATTCACAAACATCGTGAAGGAAGGGAAAAGGGAAAGTCCAAGGATGTCCGTGTCCTGTCCAAAAGTCCCCGGAGAAAAAGCCGAAACCCAGGCTGCTCGACATGGCCAGGATACAGGAGAGCAATGCGTGAGGAGGGAAATGGGATGGTGGAATGAAACAAAGCTGTCCCTCGTCCTATCAGAAATGCAAAAACCAAATTGAAAAATAGAAAAACAGTGGAGCACATCTGTCAGGGCAAAGGGACCCAGCAAAAAGGAAGACTCCAGGAGGAAGCAATTGTCAGCAATGGAGAGCAAAACAAAGATGAACTGTAACAGAAGTCAGCAATCTGGACTACCTGGTAGTGCAGCCACAAATCTTCTTCTCTATTTTTCAAAAATTAAAATGATTCATTAACTTCTAATGAGACTTAAATACATACTTATTGTGAAACAAATCATTCAAAAAACTTATAAAGGAGAAAGTAAAGCTTTCCTAACCTTATTCCAAATAAACATTCAGTACATGCCCTTCCAGATTAATACTCTCATGTAATAACTGTGTCAGAATAAATCAAAAAATAGAAAATTGTATGCCAAAGAGTACTCCCATTTTAAACTTTGTGTATATTGCCAATACCATCTATAAAATACTCTCCACACTGTGACTGGCCAGATAAAAAAATTTCTTATATGTGAATGTGAAAATGTTACCCTCTTCCTTAAAAAACTTTTAACAGTTTTTCATTGATCTTTGGATAAAATTCAAACAAGCACCATAAAACTCCTAGAAGAGAACATCAGCAAAACATTCTCTGACATTAACCATACAAATGTTTTCTTAGCTCAGTCTCCCAAAGCAAGAAAAATAAAAACGAAAATAAACCAATGGGACCTAATTAAAATGAAAAGCTTTGACACAGCAAAGGAAACCATTAAAAAAAAAAAAAAAGACAACCTACAGAATGGCAGAGAATAGTTTCAAATGATGTAACCAACAAGGGTTTAATCTCTAAAATATACAAGCAACTTATACAACTCAACAGCAAAAAAACCCAACAACCCAATTGAAAAATGGGCAGACGACCTGAATAGACATTTCTCCAAAGAAGATACACAGATGGCCAACAAGCACATGAAAAAATGCTCAACATCACTGATTATTAGAGAAATGCAAATCAAAACTACAATGAGGTACCACCTCATATCAGTCAGAATGGCCATCATTAACAAGTCATCAGAAAACAAATGCTAGAGAGTATGTTCAGAAAAGGGTACCCTCTTCATGTTGATGGGAACGTAACTGGTACAACCACTATGGAAACCACATGGAAGTACTTCAGAAAACTAAATACAGAACTACTATGTGACCCAGCAATCCCACTCTTGGGCATATATCCTGGACAAAACTATAGTTCCTAAAGATACATGCACCTCTATGTCCACTGCAGCACTATTCACAATAGCCAAGATATGGAAACAACCTAAATGTCCACTGACAGATGAATGTATTAAGAAGATGTGGTATATATACACAATGGAATACTACTCAACCATAAAAAAGAACAAAAGAGTGCCATTCGCAGCAACATGGGTGTAACTAGAGACTCTCATACTAAGTGAAGTAAGTCAGAAAGAGAAAGACAAATACCATATGTTATTACTTACACCTGCAACATAATATCTGGCACAAATGAACTTATCTACAGAACAGAAACAAACTCATGGACATGGAGAACAGACTTGCAGTTGCCAAGGAGGAGGGAGAGGGAGTGGGATGGACTTGGAGTTTGGGGTTAGTAGATGCAAACTATTGCACTTGGAGTAGATAAGCAATGAGATACTGCTGTAGAGCACAGGGAACTATATCTAATCACTTGTGATGGAGCATGATGGAGGATAATGTGAGAAAAAGAACATACATGTATGTACGTATGACTGGGTCACTTTGCTGCACAGCAGAAACTGACAGAACACTGTGAATCAACTATGATAAATTTTTTTTAAATCTTAACATGATTCATAAGGCTGTGTATGATCTGTTACTTTTGTCCCATCACCACCATTCTTCCTCCCCTTTGCTCATAATATTTAAACACACTACCCTTAAATATGTCAAACTTTCCCTTAAATATACCAAACTTTCTCTTATTTAGAACTTTATTTAAGCGTATATGTTTTCCTCTTACAGAGACTGTTAGTTATCTCCCAATATAACAGAATACCTAGCCCTCTTTTTCTATAGTAATAGAACCCTAACTTTTAGTTGGGCACACATCTGCTTTGAATACAGACCACATTTCCCAATATCTGTCAGAGCTACATGTGGCCACGTGATTAAATTATAACTTTGGGCTAAAAGAAGTATTCTTAAAGTGAAAGGGAATGTCCTTCTTCCTCCCTTTCCTCTTTCTGCTGATTGGAATGCTAATGAAATAGCCAGAGCTAGAGCATTTATCCTGGACCATGAGGGGTCGTTAGAACTAGAGGACAAATAAAACAGAAGAATCCTGGATGCTTCATGCTGATGAGCTCTACCAGCCTTGCACTGCCCAGCTCTAAACTTTGCAAGTGGAGTAAAATAAACTTGTCCATTTTAAGCCATTGTTGTTTTGGATTTTCTGTTACTTGCTATTGTACCAAATCTTAATATGCCGTGAAGCATTCTCTTCTCTTGTCTTCCTTGGAATTAATCTAATTTGTGCTTTAGGGTATAAACTTACTTCACTCACTTTGATAGTCCTTCTTGATGTCTCAGTCAAAATTAGTTTCCCTTCTTACATGATTTCACAGCACCCTTCCATTGTGTATAGTAATTATCACAAATAAAAATTTTATAGCTACTTATGTGACTTTGGTTCAATAACTCCTTTTCTTACTGGATTAGAAAACTGCATGATTGCAGAGATGTCTGTTGGTTTAGCTAACACAAGCCCAGGGCTTAGAACATTCCATTGCATATGTGTTGACTGAATGAATGAGTGCATATAAGCTTGCCCTCAAAAATATTTTAATAATATGAACATTCTCATCAATTCTAGGAGGCACCAATTTAACTGTATCCTTGACCTTAGTGTCTTTTACATTCTGACTCCACTGTATTCACTTACTCTCACTGTATTCATCCAATATTCAAACTAATATAGAATTCAGCATCTACTTGATTTCATTAAAGATTGCACTTATACCAAATACTAGCAGGCAATTTAGATCTTACCAAAAGCTCTGCAGTAGAAAACAAGAATGAGCTTTAAATTATACAATTTAACCCCTCCTCCTTCCCAAAAAATATGTTTCCTTGTGATGATGTTTGGGTAGAAGCATGCTTTCATCTTCGTTGGTGTCTATTTCATCTCACAGACTTTCTGATCTGCTTTTTTTTTTTTTTTTTTTTGGTCTTTTTTTTTGCTATTTCTTGGGCCGCTCCCGCGGCATATGGAGGTTCCCAGGCTAGGGCTCCAATCGGAGCTGTAGTCTCCCGCCTACGCCAGAGCCACAGCAACACGGGATCCGAGCCGCGTCTGCAACCTACACCACAGCTCACGGCAACGCTGGATCCTTAACCCACTGAGCAAGGGCAGGGACCAAACCCGCAACCTCATGGTTCCTAGTCGGATTCGTTAACCACTGCGCCACGACGGGAACTCCTGATCTGCTTTTTAAATTCCTCTACCTTTTATTACACAGAGCAACACAACTCTAGTAAATACCTTATTGCCAAACTTGCATAGCCAATCTCATTACATAGATGACCTTACTCAGGGATTATTTAGTTTTGTCAATTTTAAAGTTAAAAAAAAAGTTTTATCAGTGATATTGAATTTTTAAAAATATGCTTTAAAATTGGGAATCTAAGGACATATTGAGGCACTGAGAGAGGAAGGAAAGTGTAAAATTTGGTTCATTTACACCAAAACTTTAACAGTGCCAGTTATCAAAACAATAAATAACTGTATTACTCAAAAAGCAGCAGGCTCCTTTATCTTAAATTCAGTCCTGAAAAAGAGATCACACACTACAGTTGCATATATTAGGGATGCTCAGAAAGCTTAGTGTCATATTTTCTTCAGCTTATTAACACTAAAACATCTGCTTAAAATTTTCTGAAGATAACTGCTCTGCTACCTTATACTATCTTTTCACCACAGTCATTTGCTCCAAGTTAGTGAAATTTACAAAAGATGAAAATTTAAGTCTTCTGAAAAAGGAAAGTTCTCTCACATTTATTTGTAGTTACCTATGAATTCTAAACTGCATTTATATCTGCAAGGAAAAATAAGGAAGAGGAAAACAAGTTTTCATGCCTATGAGTACACTGAGACTACCTCCTAGCATCTATACACCAAAATAGTATTATTGTGTATGGTGATAGTTTAAACTTGGGGATTTGTGAGTATCAAAAGTATTTAACATTTATTGAAGGATAGAATTGCTGTTAAAGCAAGCATCTTAGGTGTTAAGAAATGCTGAAGAATAGATTAAGAAGAGCCATTCTCTTTTTAATAGTACATGAAACATTCATTGTAACTCGTCTAAAACACTCAGTTCCAAAACACTGTGTCCCCACCTGCTACCTCTTTACATAGCTAACATCCTTTGCATAGCCATCTGGGAAATTTCAAACAAGAATGCATTTGGTTTGCCATGCTGCTTTAATATACTCAATTTGTATGTTCCTATTATCTCTTCAAACTTTTGTTCATTTATCTGACTCTGGCTTAATAATACTGTTTATTATTGCAAAATTAGAGAAAAAGAAGTCTAACATGTAAGGTTTATGCACAAGAGGCCAAAGCTAATTTCAAAAAGGTTAAGGTTGTTTAGAAGTTTCCTCAAGCTTATTTTTTCAGCAAGATTTTGTATAAGAGGCTTTAAGCATGCAACTTTTGTAAAATAAGCTGTCATGATAGATCATTTAATGTAAACAAACACTATTTTTCAAATAGTGCCTTTTTAAAATCAAATTTATTAAGGTATTATTTACATACACAATATGTACCCACTTTAAATGCACAGTTTGATTACTTTTGATCAAAGTATACATCACCACCACAATTAGATACAGAACATTTCTATCACCACAAATGGTTATCTTGTGCTTATTCCCTAGAAGTACTCATCTACCTCTGGCCCCAGAAATCCTTTTACTGTCACTGTATTAGACATTTCTTTTCTAGAACTCCAAAAAATAGAATCATGAAGTATACACTTTAGGTCTGGCTTCTTTCACTCAGCTCAATGTATTTGAGATACATCTCTATTTTTCATGTGTCAATAGTTTATTCCTTTTTAATGCAAAGTAGTATTCTACTGCATGAATATACCTAAACTTATTTAGACATCCTTCTATTTATAGACATTCAGGTAGTTTCTGGTTTAGGGCCATTATAAACGCAGTTGCCATGAACATCCCTGTATAATTCTATGTGTGAACATAAGCTTTTGTTTCTCTTGGGTAAACACTTAGATTTACATGATAAGTGCGTCTTAAACTTTTTAAAAAATTATCAAAATGTTTTCCAAAGTGTTTGTATGATTTTACATTTCCATTCACTGTAATGAGCATTATAATATCTTCACATTCTTGGCAACACTTAATTTTGCCATTCTAATGGATATATAGCACTACCACTAGTGCTTTTAATTTCCATTTCTGGGATTGCCAATGTGTCAAGTATCTTCTCCTGTACTAGGAGGCCATACCTATTACTTTTTTGTGTGAAATACCCTTTCAAATCCTTTCTCTATTTTTAACTGGGTTACTTTGACTTCTTGTGGTTGAATTGTAAGAGATCTTTTTATGAAGACTTTTTTTTAGAGTTGTTTAAAGTTCACAGCAAAACTGTAAGGAAGGAAGAGAGATTTCCTATATGCCCATGCTCCTACACATGGAAAGCTTCCCCTATTATCAACATCCGTCACCAGAGTGGTACATTTGTTACAACAGATATTAATGAACCTACACTGATACAATATAATCACCCAAAGTCCATTGTTTAACTACATTAGGGTTTACTCTTATACATTCTAAGGGTTTAGACAAATTTATAATGACATATACCCATTATTATAGTAAGATAGTATTTTCCCTCCCCTAAAAATCTTCTGTTCCACCTATTTACCTTCCAAAACCACTTTTCTCTTTTTACTGTCTCCATAGGTTTGCCCTTTCCAGAATGTCTTAAAGTTGGAATCATACAGAATGTAGACTTTTCAGACTGGCTTCTTTCACATCATAACATTCATTTAAGATTCCTCCACATCTTTGCATTGCTTGATAGCTCATTTCAGATAGTCCTCTGTCTGGATGTCAACAGTTTATAAATTTACCTACTGAAAGACATCTTGGTTTCTTTCAAGTTTTGGCAATTATGAATAAAGCTGCTATAAGCATCCTTGTGTAGGTTTTTTGTGGACATAAGTTTTCAGCTACTTTGGGTAAATACCAAGAATAAAATTGCTTTGGATCATATGGTAAAAGTATGTTTAGTTTTGTAGTTATTGTCTTCTAAAGTACTGTTTTGCACTCCCATCAGCAATAAATGAAAGTTCCTCTTGCTTCACATTTGAGCTCCACATCTGTGCCAGCATTGGTGCTGTCAGGCTTCTATATTTTGAAGCATTCTAGCAATTGTGTAATAGTTTCTCAGTATGGCTTTAATGTGTATGACCCTGATGACATAAGATGTGGAACATCTTTGCATATGCTTATTTGCCATCTGTGTATCTTCTCAGGTGAGGTGTCTGTTAAGTCTTGGCCCATTTTTTAGTCAAGGTGTTTGTTTTCAGACTGTTACGTTTTAACAGTTTTTTATATATTATGCATAATACTCCTTTATTGGATATACGTTTTACAAATATGTTCTCCCAATCTGTAGCTTATCTTTTTCGTCTCTTGACCCTGTCTTTCACAGAGGAGACGTTTTCATTTTGATGAAGTCCACTTATCAGTTATTTCTTTCATAGTTATTGAATCTAAAGAGTCATCACCATAACTGAGGTCATGCAGATTTTTCTCCTATCTTATCATTCTGGAGATTTATAGTTTTGTCTTCTACATCTAGGTCTATGATCCATTTTGAGTTAATTTTTGTGAAGAGTGTAAGGTCTGCCTAGATTCATCTTTCTGCATTTGGATGTCCAGAATTGTGTTTTTCTTTAAAAAAAAATACTCTATATTCTGGGCCTATATCCTTTGTGCTGTTTATATAATATCTAAAAATATTTGCCTACCCCAAAGTCACAACGATAGTCTTCTCTATTTTCTGTTTAATACTGTCATTTTTAAATTTTGTTCTTTGAGCCACATTGGGTTAATTTTCACCAATAGTACGGGCTAAGGGTTGCAGTTCATTATATTTTTAATATGGATAGAAGTTGTTCCAGACCCACTAGTTGAAAAGATTATCCTTTCTCCATTGAAGTACCCTGCAATGTTTTTAAAAATCAAAATGACCATATGTACATATGTTGATGTATTTCTGAGCACTCTTTATTCTGTTCCATTGATCTGCAACTCTCTCCTCTTGCCAATACCATGTGGACCTGACTGCTGCAGCTGTATACTTACTGAGTCTGGAATGAGAGAGTCCTCCAAATTTGTTCTTTTTCAAAATTATTTTGGCTATTTTAGGCCCTCTAACTTTGCATAAATATTTTATAAGACTCCTGTCAATATCTGAAAAAAAATAGCCTGCTTATATTTTGTTTGAAATTACGTTAAATCCATTGTAGAATCTGGGGAGAACCAATATCTTAACAATACTTAGTATTCAATTTATGAACATGGTATATCTCTCCCTATATTAGGTATTTAAAATTTTTCATCAGTAATGTTTTTACAGTCTCCAGTAGACTAATCTTTCCCATATCTTGTTAAATTTGCAGGGATAAACATGTATTTCAAGTCTTTGGAAAATATTTTCAATGATATCATAAATTTCAATGTTAAATTGTTCTTCATGTACAAAAATACAATTGATGTTGTTTGCACCTTGCACCCCGTTATAAGTGTTTTAGTTCTAGTTTCTTTTGTTTGTATTTTTTAGAATTTTCTCTGTGAGTATACACTTTTACTTCTTCCTTTAAAATCTGTATGCTTTTAGAGTTTCCATCATGGTTCAGAGGAAGCAAATCTGACTAGTAACCATGAGGTGGCAGGTTTGAACCCTGGCCTTGCTCAGTGGGTTAAGAATCCAGCATTGCAATGTGCTGTGGTATAGGTTGCAGATGCAGCTTGAATCCTGTGTTGCTGTGACTGTGGTGTAAGGCCGGCAGCTGTAGCTCCAATTCAGCCCCTAGCCTGGGAACCTCCATATGCTACAGGTGCAGCCCTAAAAAAAACAAAACAAAACAAAACAAACTGTGTGCTTTTATTTCTTGCCCTTGCCTCACTGCATTGCCCAATATGTCCAGTACAACACTGAATAAAAATGGCAAGAGCAAACATCTTTGTCTTGTTTCAAATCTTAAATCAAAACCATTCAGTTCTTCATCATTACGACGTATAATACTAGCCATATAGCATTCTTGCAGAGACCCTTTATAAGGTTGAGAAATTCCTTCTATTCTCAGTTTACTGAGAGTTTGCATCATGAACGGATGCTTTTATTACAACTACTTATGTGATCATATATTTTTACTCCTCTATTCTATTAATATGGTGAAATATATCAGTGGATTTTAGACTGTTAAAATAATCTTACCTTTCTGGCATATACCCCATTTGGTTATTATGTGCAATATTTTTAATATATTCCTGTGCTTGATTTTTTACTATTTGGTCAAAGATTTTTGACACCACGTTCACGAGTTGTCTTGATGTATAGTTTTCTTTTTATGAAATGTCTTTGCCTTTGCAGTAATACTGATCTCATATAATAACTCGGGAACAACCATCATCCTTTATTTTCTAAAAGGGTTCTCACCAGTGAACCATCTTGGCCTGAGATTTCCTTCTGGGGAATTTTTAATTAAGATAAAATTTAATTATGTAAAATATATAATATATAATTATATAAAATATGTTTAATTTGGGTATCTATTAAATTAATTAAAATGATATCCACTATTTCAGACAAATTCATTAAAATTTTAAAGTCTCTATTGACCAACAACCACTGTCTACCAGAATAAACTTAAGAGTCAGGGAAGAGAATGATAAATATATCATCAACTCTGAACTTAAGATATAAAGAAATAAGTAGATAAATAATCAGACAATAAAACTAGGTCAAAATTATGGGCATTACAGAGATACAGAAAAAAGGTCTTAGGAAAACACAAAGAAGGAGAAATTATTTCCAACAGGAAGAGAGGAGGAGAGAATGGGGAGAACTACTAACATTTCAGAAACAACACCTCATGAGACAAAAATTTCGATGGGAGGGAAGAGGGGGCTGAGACTGAAGCAAAAGATTACATGATGAAGATAGAGTGCACGCACTCACCAGGTTTAGCAACTCAGCTACAAGGAAGGGCACAGTGAGCAGATGAGATGGAAAAAATGAATTAATGCTCTATTTTGGAAAATGGATCATTCAAAACAAGTTCAAGGCACCATCTTCTGCTATTAATTCTATACCATCATAAACCAGAAAAAGGTTCAGAGACCATTTCTCCTCCCTAAATTCCCAGAATACAGATTGTTGTGACAACTCAATCTACTGTTCTGAACTAATTGCTAGATGTTACATGAAGTATATCTAGCCTTTATGATTATAGGGGAAATATTTTCTGATTTGTGTAACCTGCAAAATGACTGGCACTGTTGTAGGCACACTGTATGCACATACTTTTGACTTGACAACTTGGGTTCTTTCTCTATTTCTTCTTTCAATAATGATAAAATAGAAATTATCTCAGTGATAGTAAGTAAAATACATACGTCATCATGTATGTGGGTGGGTGAGTATTAGACTGATCACAGAAAATTAAAGATATATTGGATCAGGAAAACAAATGAAAAAATACTTTCAATATAATTCCACCATCAAAAAATAAGAAAAAAAATCATTCTTAAATGACAATATTTTACCATTTTCAATATATAATAGTATATTACTTCCCACTCATCTTTTTATTACTGTTGTCTCTATCATACTGTATTTTCATCTGTTTTCCGAGAAGGCAGTTTTTCAATCATATAAAAGTAAAATTTTGGAAAAGAAAATAATGTGACTAAAATGTATATTAATTAAACCATCATTAAGTAACAAAACTTACATCCAAAGCATTTTATATTGAAGAGCAAGTGAATACAAATCAGACATGAAATCTGTTAGATCGGCAGAAAACTGATCAACTCTAGGTCATGATAACACTAAATCAAAGTAGAATAAATAAAATAGGAATAGAAATTGGGGTTTTTTCACAGTCTGTTAATATAATCAAGGGTAGGTTAAGGACATAGTATTTCTAAGAGAAACGGGACAGATGGTTTAGACTAATGATTTGATACTTTTGGGTGCCTTCCATGATTCACATTATTGGTTGGTGGAAAATGCACCATAAATATTGGTTCTCAATTATTTAAAAAATGAGGAAGTATATTTTACTACAAATCTGCAGGAGAATATAATGTCTTTATCATATCAAAAGAGAATGTAAATTAAAGACATATATAATCAGTCTGGGCCCATAAAAAACATAAAGCTACAGGAAGACTAAAATATTAAATCATGTTTTAAAACTACAATAGATGTTAGATGTGTTGGTGTTTGCAAATTCGATGGCAAGATCAAAACATTCTCTTAGCAACAGATAAAGTCTGGGGGATGGAGGGGGGGTGGATCTAGTAAGCATGGAAAACAACAAAGAATGTAAACGGCCAAAGGAACAATTTATATAGAATCCTCATTTTATTCTTATTTTTTTGCTTTTTAGGGCCATACCCATGGCATGTGGAAGTTCCCAGGCTAGGGGTCTAATCAGAGCTACAGCTGCCAGCCATGGCAATGTGGGATCCAAGCCTCGCCTGCAACCTACACCACAGCTCGTGGCGATGCTGGATCCTTAACCCACTGAGCGAGGCCAGGGATCAAACCTGCATCCTCTTTGTTACTAGTTGGATTTACTTCTGCTGTGCCACACCAGGAACTTCTACAGAATCTTTAAATGCACACAATCAGGATGTTTTAAAAATGCTTGTTATAGGGAAATCTACTCAACAGTTTGTAATAACCAATAATTTACTTGTCTGTGCACCTAAAACTAATGCAACATTGTAAGTCAAATATACTCCAATAAAATTTTTTAAAAAATAAAATTCATGTTATTCACAAGTACTTTCATTAACAATTATAAAACATGTTTCTTAACATAATGAAATAAAATCATAATATTCCTGATGAGATGTGCCCACTACTAAACTACTATGAGTTGATGTTACTTGCCTACAGCATTTTGGATTTTAATAAAATTCCTTCACTTAGATTGCTTTCACTTATGTACCATTAGAACTACTGTGTCAACTTGCATAAAGGAGTATTAAAATTGAAATTTACATTACAAAATAAAAATAAACTTCTTCTCTTTAAACTACAGAATAGCAACAACCATATGTCTAAATAATTCCTTACCAGAGAACACAATTTACAGAATCTTAATGTTTCACCAACATTAACAAAATAAATTTCAAAGCATCCTCACAGATAGATGTAATTTGTACTTCTCCCAGTTTATACACAAAATCACAATAATACATAGAGTGAAGTATGTATATGAAGGTGATAAATGTAAACAAAACTGAGATTAGGTCACAATTTGGTCAAATTATGACTCGGGAAATAAAAATTAGCAGCAAAAAAATAAATTAGGATATTTAAAAATATTTTAACATACTCTGGCTCATAAAAAAAAGATTTGAAGTTTCTTTTAAAGTGCAAACAATATTGCAATATAAGAAATTGCATATCCACACAAAAGGTATTTTTGTTATTGTTTTTGTCTATTTTTATGTCTGTGCATGTATCTGTGTGAGAAATATACCTGATGAGTTTATGCTTTCCAGGTCAGTGGAGTTAAATTGTTTATATTAGGTTTTCAAAGGCTGTGTGTCCTGACAGAAATTTTCCGCATCTGTGGTCTTGATTTATAATTGACTCATGCTCAGGATAAGTTTAGATTTAGGTTATTTTCTAATCCGAAAAGCATCTTCATCAATTTTTCCTGTCACAGTGAGCATGGCTATATATGCATACTAGAAAAGGAAAGGATAGGGATGAAAGTCTCATAAGCTAACCTTGAAAGTTAATCCCTCAATTCAAGGCACAACTTTGACCCTGCTGATTTAAAGTCAAGTTAAAATAAATAATATTACCCAAAACAGCATCCCTTCTCAGGGATAACAGCTGGAAAAAGGGGAGATCTATATCTAACTTAGATTTATATTTCTAGTATCTAGAGTAGTATGCAGCACAGAGTGAGTATATGAATGCCAAATTTAATATGCTTCTTCTATATGCTCAAGAGCACTAATAAATGCTTTTTTCCTCTGGCTGTGCCCATGGCATACAGAAGTTCCCAGACCAGGGATTGAACCTGTGTCACAGCAGTGAAAAGGCCATATCCTAAACCCACTAGGTCACCAGGGAACTTTAATAAGTACTTTTTTAATTGAAATATTTAGCCAATTTACACCAGCAAAGGAAATAAAAACTAATCATGTTTTCTCCAAAAAAAAAAAAAAAATACTCTATCTTGCATCATGTTCTATCCCGAGAGATTGGATAAAGTTCCCTGTATGGTACACTAGTACCTCATTGCTTATCCATTCTAAATTGAACATGATGGAAGATAGTATGAGAAAACAATGTATATATATGAGACTAGGTCACTATGCTGCACAGCAGAAATTGATACAACACTGTAAATCAACTATATGTTAATAAAAACAAAAAAATTTAAAAACCCTACCTTTAATTAATAACCAGCTTAATAAGGCTTTTAAAAACTTTTTTCTCGACATAAATATTTTAAAATAAAAAAGGAACCTCCCAGATGCACCACAACAAATTCAAAAACATAGCAATATCCTTGAGTCTGAGCAATATTCTTACCATCTATCAGCACTTAATGAACTCTCCCAGATCCAAGATCAAATACCTAAATTGGAACGTCCAAGCCACATCCTGTCTAGCCAAAGTATTAAACCCATACTAGACAAATCATCTCTCTTGGATACAAAAATGGGAGACACCCAGGACAATCAAATGTGTCAGCAATTTCTGATTTACCAGATACTACTGTTAATTCATTCCCCAATGTTCCACCTGGATCATCCTAATAGTGAATTAATTTCATCTACAAGAAAAAAAAATTTTCGTCTGCTCCTCAACTATAGATTTCTGTCACCTGAAAACCCCTTTAAGGTACACATTACTCTGACCAAACAGAGCTACCCTAAACAAATCTTTAAATCTATCCCTTATAGAATCTTAGAGTACCATCCTGTCAAAGCTCTTCCTTGGGAAGCCTGCACCTACTAACTGGTCAAAAGGAGTTCCCATTCATTCAGCAGAAATGAATCCAACTAGTATCCATGAAGATGCAGAGTCAATCCTTAGCTCCACTCAGTGGGTTAAGGATCTAGCATTGCTGTGAACTGGAGTGTAGGTCACAAGCATAGCTCAGATCTGGCATTGCTGTGGCTGTGGCATAGGCAGGCATCTATTACCCAATTTCATCCCTATCCTGGGAACCTCCATATGCTGTGGGTACAGCCCTAAAAAAAAGAGAGAGAGAGAGAAAAAGAAAAAGAAAAAAAAAAAAAAAAGAACACTGGTCTAGCCCAAAACAGATAATTCTATTTATTTTTTTATTTTTTGTTTTTTCCAGGGCCACACTCGCGTCATATAGAGGTTCCAAAGCTAGGGGTCTAATCAGAGCTGTAGCTGCTGGCCTACACCACAGCCACAGCAACGCCAGATCCGAGCCATGTCTGCGAACTGCACCACAGCTCATGGCAACGCCGGATCCTTAACCCACTGAGCAAGGCCAGGGATCGAACCCAAAACCTCATGATTCCCACTCAGATTCATTAACCACTGAGCCATGATGGGGACTCCAGATAATTCTAGATAAATAATAGATAAATAATCCTGAAGAGAGAGTGGATATAGAAGAAATAAAAACAGAGGAAAACTTTCCAGAACCAAGAAAGATCAGGTCTACAACAAATGCCTGGAAAAATTAAAGGAAAAAATATATATCTAGACATATTACGGTAAAAATATTTTTAACTCTAGGAGAATAAGTTCTTCAAACTTTCATAATGTACACTGACACTGCCTACTGCACTAGGAAGAATTCTTGGATGAAAATATCAGAAAGTAAGTCTGGTTAAGTGAAGCACAAAATACAGCTATGTAAATATAACTCTAAGTTCTAAGAATCAAGGAGAAAGAAGCCTAAATATCAGGCTCTGATAAGACACCACTAGAATCTCAACTCTGCCATACTACAGCAAATAATGTGGAGATCTCTGCTAGTATGAAGATTTTCATATTCTAAGTAGCCAAAAAAAAAATCGAAGAACATTTAAAAGCCCAATATCCACCATATCTACAAAAAAAATCATACTAACATTGCATTTTATAATATTTGCAATATTAAGATAACCAGATGACCACACAAGCCATTTACCTCACTTGGTTAGAGCATAGTTCTAATAATAAAATCATCAGATGATAAACATGTCAACAGATTATTCACAGAGTAATACTGTAACTGAGGAATTCTATCTATACCCAAAACAAAGTTATTGGGAATGTTTGAAAATAGGACAGGAAATACATCCCTCATGAATAATTCTTGAGATAACAAGTTGATGCTATGTGAGGATAAGTTCTGTTTCATCAAGAGATAAATTAAGGAATCAAAAAATGCAACATATAATATAAAGGATAATTAATGAATATTTAAAACAATTAAATACAGAGTCCTAGGTATAACAATGTTTGATAATAACATTATAAAATTGAGGGTAAAAGCCAAAAAGAATAGATTTATAAGATTAAAATAACTTTTGTATAAGAGGATTGTAGTCTCAGATCTAATTAACATCTTGGGAAGCCAAATAAGGCAACTAAAAGGAAGCTAAATTTCTCATCATAATCAAATTTATTATTTTGTTCTTAAATGTGATAACTGGAAAAATATAGTTTGAAAAGATTATTGTAAAAACTCTGAGCCAATAACTAGTAAAATTAAAATAAAAATCTCTATATTATAGTTCTCTAGAAGAACAAAGCAAATCAGATGCAGCTATGTAATGAGAGGGAAAAAAAAAAACAGAAATAAAACAGAAAGTATATTAGGAACCAACACAAAAAAGCTGGAGGACATTAATTATAAATAAAGTAGAAATCATGGTTTAAAAAATACTTTAAGGAGTTCCCGTCGTGGTTCAGTGGTTAACAAATACGACCAAGAACCATGAGATTGTGGGTTCAATTCCTGGCCTCGCTCAGGAGGTTAAGGATCTGGAGTTGCCATGAGCTGTGGTGTAGATTGCAGACACAGCTCGGATTCCACGTTGCTGTGGCTCTGGCGTAGCTTAGCTGCTACAGCTCCAATTAGACCCCTAGCCTGGGAACCTCCATGTGCCATGGGTGCAGCCCTAGAAAAGACAAAAAGACAAAAAAAATAATAATTTAAATAGAATAAGACTATTTGTTGTATGCTCTTAAAGTTAAAAACAATAAGGAGCAATCCTGAATATTAGAATTCATGAACTACCATTTACTGAGTGATTAATATGTATAAGGCATGTGCTAATAAGTTCTTTAAGGAGTGATTAATATGTATAAGGCATGTGCTAATAAGTTATTTAATCTTCAAAATAACCACATATTGTATTATAATGGTATTGTTATTAAAATACTATTTCCATGTTTAAAGGTAAGAAAACTAAGATTCAGCATCACTAATCTGTTACTAGTCTTACTATAAAAACTGTGCTTTTTATCAAATAACAGAACATCAAAATATAAAGCACAATTGTGAAAATATAAAGATAAGATAAAAGAAAAAATTATAATGGGAGATGATTCCACCCTATTATCTATCTGGAAAAGACAAAGCAAGTAAAATGAAACATAATGACTGAATAACAAAATTAATAATGAATATTAACCACATAGATGTAGAAACATGTACTTGCAAATAAAGACCAAAGCTGCTTTTTAAACATCTATGAATGTTTGCTTTAAAATTTACTTTATACTATACCATAAAAGCTCCATTTTTTAAGAGAATACATTTAATTTTCTCTCACTATAATGCTCAGCAAAATAAACAAAAGAAAATCTCTAGAAATTAATAAGAAGTAAACTAGGAGTTCCCATCATGGCTCGGTGGTTAAAGAATCTGACTTGGAACCATGAGGTTGTGGGTTCAGTCCCTGGCCTTGCTCAGTGGGTTAAGGATCCGGCATTGCCATGAGCTGTGGTGTAGGCCGCAGACGCAACTCAGATCTGACATTGCTGTGGCTCTGATGTAGGCCAGCAGCTGTAGCTCTGATTAGATCCCTAGCCTGGGAACCTCCATATGCCACAGGTGCAGCCCTAGAAAAGACAGAAAGACAAAAAAAAAAAAAAAAGAAGAAGAAGAAGTTAAACTAAAAAAAAATTACCAACTACATATTTCAAAACACTATTTTGAAATGTCTAAATTGTAACTGTTGGGCTAAGGAGGAGTGATAGCATTGACAATGATAAAATATTGTTTAAGAACTGAAAAGAAGAAAATAGTTAATACCCAGAAGTGGAATGGCTAGATCATATGCTGTAGTATATACAAAAGGGGAAACATAATATTGTATACATGAAACCTAATGTTACAAACCAATATTTCACAAATAAGCAAATAAATAAATATAAATTTTTTAAATGTAGCAAAAATAAAGAAAATGATGTGTTAAAAAATCTATAATAAAATGCTAAAGAAAAGCTCAAAGATAAACTTATATTTTCTAAAAAAGAATCTTTGGCATTAAACAATAAGGAGTGAAATGACTTTATACCTAAAAATCTTAAAATCCTAAAATAACAGTATGAAAAAATTGAATGATACATTTAAATAATACATAATGAAAAACAGATTTAAGCTGAAGATGCAGCAGGTCAAATAAAATGTAAAGTGTCTCAAAAGAGGTTGAAAAGTAGTTAATAAAGCTAGAAAAACAACCTCTTCATAAAGACATCTAGTAGATGAGAAATAGAAGGATACTTAAAATAAGAATTAACCTAAAAACATTAATATTAGCGAGAAAACAAAAATGTCTATCATTACCATTATTACCTAACATCTTGAAAGTTCTATCCAGTGTAAGAATCAAGAAAAAAAATCATAAAATCATACCCAAAATAATAGGTATATAATTATGAAAGCTATCACATTATCATTATTTTCAAGTTAAACAATTACATACTTACAAAACCCTAACAGATTAGCTGAAAATTATTATAATTTAAGAGGCTTAAATATGGCTACTGTTATAAAATAGACATAAAAGTTAAATGGTATTTCTATGTGCAAGAAAAACTTGCTAGAATATATAACAGAAAAAGGATATTATTTAAAACATTATCAAACTCAAAACAGCTGATAATAACCTTAGTGAGGAATGTGGGAGCCATAGCTAAATAAAACTGTACGATTGTAACACATAAAAGTCCATGTGTTATTGATAAAGGAAACTGAAGATGATTCAAAGAAATGGAAAGATGTTCCATGGTCTGGGATTGGAAGAATATTGTTAAAATGGCCAAACTCCTCAAAGCAATCTACAGATTTAATGCAATCCCTATCAAATTACCCATAATATTTTTAGCAGAAATGGAACGAATAATCCTAAAACTTATATGGGATCACAAAAGACCCAGACTTGCCAAAGCAATCCTGAGGAAAAAGAACAAAGCTGGAGGCATAACCCTCACAGTCTTTAGACAATACCACAAAGCTATAGGAATCAAAACAGCATGGTACCAGCACAAAAACAGACACATGGATCAATGGAATAGAATAGAGAGCTCAGAAATAAACCCACATACCTATGGTCCATTAGTCTTCAAAAAAGGAGGTAAGAACATACAATGGAGAAAAGACAATCTCTTCAGCAAGTGGTGGTGGGAAAGCTGAACAGCCACATGTAAATCAATGATGGTAGAACACTCCCTCTCACCATATGTCAAAGTAAATTCAAAATGGCTTAAAGACTTAAATATAAGACATGACACCAAAAAAACTCCTAGAAGAGAACATAGACAAAAACATTCTCTGACATAAACTAGACCAATTTTTTTTTAGGTCAGTCTCCCAAGGCAATAGAAATAAAAACAAAAATAAACAACTAGAATCTAATCAAACTTATAGGCTTTTGCACAGCAAAGGAAACCATAAACAAAACAAAAAGACAACCTAAGGACTGGGAGAAAGTATTTGCAAATGATGCAACGGACAGGGGCTTAATTTCCAAAATATACAAACAGCTCATAAAACTCAATAATAATAAAAAAAAAACCCAATCATGTAAGGATAACTTGATCCCCTTGCTGTACAGTGGGAAAATAAAATTAAAAAAAAAATAAATTAGGATAAGTCAAAAAAAAAAAAATGGGCAGAAGACCCAAATAGATATTTATCCAAAGAAAACAGGCAGATGGCCAACAGACATGAAAAGATGCTCAACATTGCTAATTACTAGAGAAGTGGAAATCAAAACTACAATGAGGTATCACCTTACACAGTCAGAATGGCCATTATTAAAATGTCTACCAATAATGAATGCTGAAGGAAATGTGGAGAAAAAGCAACCCTCTGACACTATTGGAATGTATATTGGTGCAGCCACTATGGAAAACAGTCTGGGGCTCCATAAAAAACTAGAGATACCATATGACCCATCAATTCCACTCCAGGGCATGTGTCTGGAGAAAAATCTTTTATGAAAATATACACATGCTCCAATATTCATAGCAGCACTATTTACAATAGCCAAGACCTGGAAGCAACCTAAATGTCCGTCAGTAGAGGAATGGATAAAGAAGATGTGGTATATATACACAATGAAATAGTACTCAACCATGAAAAAGAATGAAATAATGCCACTTGTAGCAACATGGATAAACCTAGAGATTATCATACTAAGTGAAGTAAATAAAACAAATATCATATGATATCACTTCTATATAGAATCTAAAATATGATACAAATGAACCTTATTTACAAAACAGAAACAGACTCATAGACATAGAAATCAAACTTACAATTACCAAAAAGGGAAGTGGATAGGGGAGGGATAAATTAGGAGTTTGGGATTAGGAGATACAAACTAATATATATAAAATAGATAACAACAAGGTGCTACTGTATAGTACAGGAAATTACATTTAACATCTTGTAATAAATCAGAATGCAAAAGAACATGTTTATACATGTATAAGTAAATCAAGTTGCTATATACCAGAAACTAACACAACAGTGTAAATCAACTACTGCTTTTTAAGTAAATAAATAATAAAATTTTTAAAATATATAAAAGGATATCCAGGATATATATCACAGTATTATTTATAATAAAATAAATCTGTAAGAAATCTAAATGTTTAAACCATAGGAAATTATGAAATCATGCTATATCTATATATGGGAATATTATTATAAAAAAATTTTTCAAAAAATAATTATCAGCATGGGAAAATTCTCATGAAAAGACATAAAATGCAGAGTTCCCACTGTGACACAGTGGATTAAGAATGCAACTGTAGCAGCTCAGGTTGCTGCAGGTGTGTGGGTTGAATGCTTGGCCCAGTGCAGGGGGTTAAAGGATCTGGTGTTGCCACAAATTTAGCACAGGTCACACCCTCAGCTTGATTCAATCCCTGGCACAGGAACTTCCATATGCCATGCGTGCAGCCATAAAAAAAAAATAACAGACATAAAATGCACAGCATGATTCAAGTTTCATTTTTATTTATGAGAAAGCTAATATAAAATATACCAAAATATACTTCAAGTGAATTTTCATTTTATTCTTCACACATTTCCTATTTTATGAACTGTCCATAAGAAAGTATAACTATATTTTTAAAGAAAAATGAGAGACTATTTCCTCTCTTGTGATTTCAATAATGAGATACTAAGTGATTTGATTATATGTCTATAAGAAAGCAGAACAATACTAAGAATTTAAGCAAATTTCATAATTTTCATATCTTTTCACATTTTCCATTTTCAAAATAATTTAGGACTTAATTTTATCATATTTATTAAGATAAATAAAACAAACTGCGTTAATAGAAGGATTCAGATAATGGTCTTTTCTAACTTGAGCTTATAAAATGTACTCTTGTTTCTCATTTCTTTTAGGGACTTTTGCTTCTAGAAATGTTCAAATAACATGATTACTAAATATACCTCCATTTCAAAGGGCTAAACAGCTATTCTGAAGGCAAAATCTGGAAAATAAACAAGAAAACGTCATACTTAGTGTTGGCCAGAAGTACCGAAGAGCCTGAGACTGGTTCTATAAATGCAGAATTATAAAATGACACAATTTGATTTTTAAAAAGGGAGAAGAATGTGTTGTGAAACATAGTAGAACACACAAAAAGAACTTAGATGTATGTCTTTATTCTTACTAATATATATGCCACTGAATCGAAGCAAACTCACTATTGCATGTGTTCAGATTTATAACATCTACTAAAAAATAACTTTAAGAATTCTTTAACAAGTTCCAAAATATTTATAAGATCTTAAAAAAGTGAATCTTTAGTTTCTTTCTAAGAACATCTTGATCCAAAAAAACCTTTCCTCTTCTATGTTTCCTGACCTATTAGTTTCTGTATCTAGTCCCTGATGGAAAGAGGTATGATCAGGAGAGCCATACGCTATTATAAAATTGGTATGCATAAGGTCTTAAAAGCAGTATCAGTTGCCCCTCAAATCCATTTTTTTACCCTTAAGACTGCTCAACAAAATACTAAACACTATAACCTAAATAATACATAATTTAGTGGAGACTATGGGGGTAGGTGTGATTACTGTTATCTAAAGTTGTACCAGTGGGAAATAATTTCAAAATGATTTCTATAAAGTATCATATCAGATTCTCTTCTGAAACTACTAGTACTTTGAAGTAAAATAAAGTCTGCTGCAGAGGAACACTGCTGAAGTGCAGATAACCCTACTAAGGATTAAAATGACCCAGTCAAATCCCCAGCTGCTTATGTTACTCTGAATAAATTGTCCAGTTTTTAATAGACACATTTTTAAAAAGTTCATTCAAAAACTGCCCTCTACAACAACCCTATCTTGGCAAAAACAGCAACACTTCAAAAAAGAGAAATATTTGGCACCACTTCTTCAACCCTGACCCTGTGCTAAGTTGTTTCATTATATATTTTAGCCTCAGTTTCATGAACCTAACACTCTCACCCATAGGTCAGACATGCTGTTCCTTTATGGAAAATTCTTTTCCCTCTTATTTACCTGTTTCATTTAAACTGTTTTACCTTTCTTTCTTTCTTTCTTTCTTTCTTTCTTTCTTTCTTTCTTTCTTTCTTTCTTTCTTTCTTTCTTTCTTTCTTTCTTTCTTTTGCTTTTTTTTAGGGCCACACCCACAGCATATGGAAGTTCCCAGGCTAGGGGTTAAATCAGAGCTACAGCTGCCCACCTACACCATAGCCACAGCAACTCAGGATCCAAACTGCAACATCACAGCTCATGGCAACACTAGATCCCCAACCCACTGAGCGAGGCCAGGGATCAAACCTGCACCCTCATGGATACTAGTTGGATTCATTTCCACTGTGCCACAGTGGGAACTCCACCTTATTCATTTTCAATGTCTCAGCTAAATTCAACTACTTCTGCAATTCAGGCACACCTCAAAGATACTGTAAGTTCAGTTGCAGACCACTACAATAAGGAATATATTTCATTAAAGTGAGTCATGCAGGAGTTTCCATTGTGGCACAGTGGAAACAAATCTGACGAGGAACTATGAGGTTGCAAGCTTGATCCCTGGCCTTGCTCAGTGGGTTAAGGATCTGGCATTGCCGTGAGCTGTGGTTTAAGTCACAGATGCAGCTCAGATCTGGCATTGCTGTGGCTGTGGCATAGGCTGGCAGCTGTGACTCCAATAGAAAACCTAGCCTGGGAACTTCCATGTGCTTGTAGGTGCAGCCCTAAAAAGCAAAAAAATAAAATAAAATAAAAATAAATAAAAAATAAAGTGAGTCATACAAATTATTTTTGGTTCAAAATGCATATAAAAATTATGTTTTCACTACTGTTCTCTATTAAGTATATAATACCCTTATACCCAAAAAATGTAATATTTTAATTTAAAGATACTTCATTGCCAAAAATGTCTAACTATCACCTAAGCTTTCAACAAGTGGTAGTTTTTTTGCTGGTAGGTTTGAAATACCACAAAAATTATCAGATATAACACAGAGACACAAAGTGAGAAAATGCTGTTGGGAAAATGGCACCAATAGACTTGCTCAACGCTGGGTAATCACAAACCTTAAATTTCAAAAAAAAAAAAATGCAGTATCTACAAAGTGCAATAAAGCAAAGTTCAAAAAAACAAGATATGACTATATAATAAATGATCACCTATTTCTTTCTTTAAGGTCTTATGATGGTTTCCCACTATTCTATAAATCTCCAGATATGCATGCCCACAAGTATTTTATCAGACTACACACTGTGCTATCTTATACAGCTTGGATTTTTCCCTCCCACATCTTTGTTTATTCTTTTTGCAGTCTGAAGCAGACTTGTTTATCTTTCAGAGTTTATTTATTCACTCATTTGTTCATTCATTAAAATTCATTCAACAACACTGGCAATGTACTGGTGATTCTCTAAAGATTTATCTTATACTTGGAAGTGCATCAATGTCCACACTTGCCCATGGACACACTTGAGTGCACACACACATATATACACACACACTATATATACACAATCTTCAAATTCTACACCTTCCATAAATTCTTTTCTCATTAATGAAAGAGAGGTAACTATCCCATGTGTTTTTTCCTAAAACTGCAGCACCCATGAATCTACCTCTCAAACAACTGATTCTTTTGATAAATATTTTAGTTATTTAATTAATGTGTTCATTCAGTTTTGCTCATCTCTGTCCCTTCAGTGTTGCCTATCTTAAGCCATAAAATGCTGAAGATTAAAAAATATGCCTTTTTGGCCCCTAAATCTTTATTTAGCTTGGCAATCAAGAAGCCTTTAGATGATTGGAGAAAGATGGCAGAGTAGAAGGACCTTGATCTTACCTCTTCTAATGAGCACACCAAAATCACAACTAACTTTTGAAAAACCATCAATAAAAAAGATTGGAACCCATAAAAAATATATTCTATATTCAAATATATGAAGAAACCACAATGAGACTGTAGGAGGGGCACACTCACAATATAATGAAATCTCACACCAACCCAGGTGGGTGACCTGTAAACTGAAGAATAATTACATTGCAGAAGTTCTCCCATAGGAGTAAGATTTCTGAGCCCCATGTCAGTCTCCACAGCTTAGGGGTCTGGCATTGGGAGGAGGAGCCCCCAGAACATTTGGCTTGAAGGCCAGTGGGGTTTGATTATAGGAGCTCCATGGGACTGGGGAAAATGGAGACTCCACTCCTGGAGGGTACACATAAGCTCTCATGCATACCCAGGGTAAAAGCAGAGCCTGGTCAGCCCTACCTGCCAGTCTTAGGGGAGCTCCTGGAGAGTCAGGGGGTGGCAGTGCCTCCCTCCAGATTCATAAATGCTGTTAGTAGACATACCATGGAATGTTCATCTACTTGAATTCATGCTAGAAGCAGACATCTTGCTTAGTTAATTAGCACCAAGAACTGGCCCCACCCAACAGTCTGCAGGCACCACTACTGGGAAGCTTCAGGCCAGAAAACTCACATGATGGGAGCATGGCCCAGCTCACTGGCAACAGCTTGCCTAAAGACTTCCCAAGCACCCAGCCACCTTGTCATGACCCGACCCTGCCCACCAGAGGGCCAAGATCCAGCCTCACTAACCAGGGGGCAGACACCAGAGGCAGGAAAACTATGATCCCACAGCCTTTGGAAATGAGTCTGCAAAAACAGGTCAGAAACTAATCTGGGACCAACTGGGTTACAAGAAGAGAGTGTACTGCTGAGACAAAGGACATCTCCTACAAAGGGTCACTTCTCCAAGGTTGAGAAATGTAACTAACTTACTACATACATAAAAATATAAATATGACTCTAAATAAAATGAAATGGCAAAGGAGTATTTTCTAGACAAAGGAGTAAGATAAAACCCCAGAAGAACAACTAAGTGAAGTAGAGATAGGCAATCTACCAAAGAAAGTGTTCAGAATAATGATCATAAAGATAATTCAAGATCTCACAGAAAAGAACGGATGCACAGAGAAAGAAGTTATGAGCAGTTTTAACAAAGAATTATAAAATATAAAAAATAACCAAATCAAGTTGAAGATACACTGAAATGAAATATACACTAGATAGAATCAATAGCAGAAGAATGGATCAGTGAGCTGGAAGACAGTGGTGGAACTCACTGCCATAGACTATAATAAAGACAAAAGAAATAAAAGAAACGAGGACATTTTAAGAGATATCTATGACATCAAATACACCAACATTCTCATTATAGGGGTCCCAGAAGGAGAAGAGAGAAAGAAAAGGCCTGAGAAAATATTTGAAGAAATAATAGCTGCAAACTTCCCTAACCTGGGAAGGGGAACAGTCACACAAGCCCAGGAAGCACGGAGAGTTTCATACAGATTAACCTAATAAGGAACACACTGAGAAATATAATAATCAACTGGACAAAAATTGAGGAAA
Source organism: Sus scrofa (assembly GCF_054392235.1). Classification (NCBI taxonomy): domain Eukaryota; kingdom Metazoa; phylum Chordata; class Mammalia; order Artiodactyla; family Suidae; genus Sus; species Sus scrofa. Next base: position 91,599,519 of record NC_139387.1, on the reverse strand, counting down.
AAAGAGAAAATATTAAAAACAAAAAGGAAAAGGAAACAAATAACAGATTAAGGAATCACCATAAGACTAACAGCTGCTTTTTCAGTAGAAACTACAGGACAGAAAGAGTGACACAATATATCTAAAGTGATAAAAGAGAAGAACCTATAACAAAGAATACTCTGCCCACCATGGCTCTCATTCAGACCTGAAACAGACAAGCAAAAGCTTTACAGACAAGCAAAAGCTTTACAGACAAGCAAAAGCTAAAAGAATTCAGCACTACCAAACCACTTTACGACAAATGATAAAGGAACTTTGCTAAGTGGAAAAGAAAAGGCCACACAACCAATAACACAAACAGAATGAAAGATATACTTTGTTCTTGGATTGGAAGAATTAATAATGTTGAAATGATTATACTACCCAAGGCAATCTGGGATTCAGTACAATCTCTATCAAATTACCAATGGCCTTTTTCTGAGAACTAGAACAAATAATTTAAAAACTTGTATAGAAACAGAAAAGACTCCAGATAGCCCCCACAAAAAAATGGAGCTGGAGGAATCAGGCTCCCTGACTTCAGGCTATACTACAAAGCTATGGTAATCAAAACAGTACAGTACAGGCACCAAAAAATACATATAGATCAATGGAACAGGATAGAAAGCACAGAAATAAACCCATGCACTTATGGTCAATTAATATATGACAAGAGGCATGAATATACAAGGTAGAGAAGAGTCTGTTCAATAAGTGGTATTGGGAATACTGGACAGCTACATGTAAAAGAACTAAATAGAACATTCTCTAATACCATATACAAAAATAAACTCAAAATGAATAAACACCTAAATCTAAGACCAAACACTATAAAACTCCTAGAGAAAAACACGGGCAGAACACTCTTTGACATAAATTACAGCAATATCTTTCCAGATCCACTTCCTAGAGCAATGATAATGAAAACAAAAATAAAAAGGAAAGAAAAGCAAAGCAAAGGAAGCATAAACAAAATGAAAAGACAGGAGTTCCTGTCATGGCTCAGCAGAAACGAATCTGACTAGTATTCATGAGGTCACAGGTTCGATCCCTAGCCTCACTCAGTGGGTTTAAGGATCCGGCATTGCTGTGAGCTGTGGTGTAGGTCACAGACATGGCTCAGATTCTGTGTTGCTATGGCTGTCATGTAGGCCAGGGGCTATAGCTCTGATTGCACCCCAAGCCTGGGAAACTTTGTATGCCATGGGTGCAGGCCTAAAGTGACAAAAAATAAAATTTAAAAAATTGAAAAGACATCCTATAGGATGAGAGAAAATCTTCACAAACAGAGCAATCAACAAGGGATTTATCTCCAAAATATACAATCAGCTCATATAGCTCAAATTAAAAAAAAAAACAATCAAAAAAATGAACAGAAGACCTAACAGTCATTTCTCCTCAGAAGACATTTATCTATTCAGCAAGCATTGCTGGGAAACCTGGACAGCTGCATGCAAAGCAATGAAATGAGAACACACCCTCACACCATGCACAAAAATAAACTCAAAATGGCTGAAAGACTTAAATATATGACAGGACACCATCAAACTCCTAGAAGAAAACATAGGCAAAACACTCTCTGACATCAACATCATGAATATTTTCTCAGGTCAGTCTCCCAAAGCAATAGAAACTAGAGCAAAAATAAACCCATGGAACCTCATCAAACTGAAAAGCTTCTGCACAGCAAAGGAAACCCAAAAGAAAGCAAAAAGACAACTTTCAGAATGGGAGAAAATAGTTTCAAATGATGCAACTGACAAGGGCTTAATCTCTAGAATATACAAGCAACTTATACAACTCAACAGCAAAAAAGCCAATCAATCAATGGAAAAATGGGCAAAAGACCTGAATAGACATTTCTCCAAAGAAGATATACAGATGGCCAGCAAACACATGAGAAAATGCTCAACATCGCTGATTATGAGAGAAATGCAAATCAAAACTACCATGAGATACCACCTCACACCAGTCAGAATGGCCATCATTAATAAGTCCACAAATAACAAGTGCTAGAGGGGCTGTGGAGAAAAGGGAACCCTCCTGCACTCTTGGTGGGAATGTAAACTGGTACAACCACTGTGGAGAACAGTTTGGAGATACCTTCAAAATCTATACATAGAACTTCCATATGACCCTGCAATCCCACTCTTGGGCATCTATCCGGACAAAACTCTACTTAAAAGAGACACATGCACCCGCATGTTCATTGCAGCACTATTCACAATAGCCAGGACATGGAAACAACCCAAATGTCCATCGACAGAGGATTGGATTTGGAAGAAGTGGTATATATACACAATGGAATACTACTCAGCCATAAAAAAGGATGACATAATGCCATTTGCAGCAACATGGATGGAACTAGAGACTCTCATACTGAGTGAAATGAGCCAGAAAGACAAAGACAAATACCATATGATATCACTTATAACTGGAATCTAATATCCAGCACAAATGAACATCTCCTCAGAAAAGAAAATCATGGACTTGGAGAAGAGACTTGTGGTTGCCTGATGGGAGGGGGAGGGAGTGGGAGGGATCGGGAGCTTGGGCTTATCAGACACAACTTAGAATAGATTTACAAGGAGATCCTGCTGAATAGCATTGAGAACTTTGTCTAGATACTCATGTTGCAACAGAAGAAAGGGTGGGGGAAAAAATGTAATTGTAATGTATACATGTAAGGATAACTTGATCCCCTTGCTGTACAGTGGGAAAATAAAAAAAAAATTTTTTAAAGATAAAATAAATAAAATAAAATTGGATTGTGTTAATAGTTGCAAAAAAAAGAAGACATTTAGATGGCAAAAAGGCACATGAAATACTTAACATTGCTAATTATTTTTAAAAATTTTTTTAAATAAATAAAAAAATAAAAAATAATTTAAAAATATAAAAATACACTAAAAAATAATTCTAAAAAGTAGTTCCCATCATGGCTCAGTGGTTAACGAACCCACCTAACATCCATGAGGATGCGGGTTCAATCCCTGGCCTCACTCAGTGGGTTAAGGATCTAGCATTGACATGAGCCGTGGTGTAGGTCACACACGCGGCTCAAATCCCGTGTTGCGTGGCTCTGGCATAGGCTGGCAGCTACAGCTCTGACTGGACCCCTAGCCTGGGTACCTCCATGTGCCGCCGATGCAGCCATAAAAGACAAAAAGGCAAAAAACAAACAAACAAAATTGCTTGTTATTAGAGAAACACAAATCAAAGCTACAATGAGGTATTATCTGACTCCAGTCAGAATGGCCATCATCAAAATGTCTACAAGTAATAAATGCTTGAGAGGGTACGTAAAAAAAGGAACCCTCCTATGCTGTTGATGGGAATGTAAACTGGTATAGCTACTATGGAGAACAATATCAAGGTTCCTTAGAAAACTAAAAATAGAGTTACCATATGATCCTGCAATCCCACTCCTGGGCATATATCCAGAGAAAATTATAATTCAAAAAGATATATGCACCCCAATGTTCATTGCAGCACTATTTACTATAGCGTAAATATTGGACATGGAGACAACCTAAATGTCCATCAACAGAGGAATGTATAAAGAAGACGAGGTATATATACAATGGAATATTACTCAGCCATTAAAAATGAATGGAATAATACCATTTTCAATAACATAGATGGACCCAGAGATTATCATACTACGTGAAGTAAGGTAGATGGAGAAAGACAAATATCATATGATATTGCTTATATGTGTAATCTAAAAAGAAAAAGAGATATAAATGAACTTATTTACAAAAGAGAAATAGACTCAAAGACATAGAAAACAAACTTAGGGCTATCAAAGGGTAAAGGTGAGGAAGAAGGATAAATTAGAAGTTTGGGATTAACAAATACACACTATTATATATAAAATAGATAACCAATAAGAACCTAGTATAGCACAGGGGACTACACTTAATATTTTGTAATAGCCTCTAAGGGAAAAGAATCTGAAAAAGAATATACACACATACCACATGTAAGTGAATCACTACACTATATACCGAAACGAACATGACACTGTAAACCAACTATACTTCAATTTTAAAGAATTGGAAAAAAAACAGAACTACCATGTGGTGCAGAAATTCCTCTCCTAGGTATGTATCTAAAGAAAATAAAATCACTATTTCAAAGAAATATTTACTCCCCCATAATAATCACAGCAGCCAAGACATAGAAACAGAGAAAAGTCCATCCACAGATGAACGGATCAATAAAAGGTGATATAATGTGCAATGGAATATTAATTAGCCATAAAAAAGAAAGTCCTGCCTTTGTGATGACATGGATGGACCTTGATGGTGTTATGTTAAGTGAACCAAGCAAGACAGAGAAAGACAAATACCATATATACCACATATACCATATATATGTAGAATTTTAAAAAGCTGTACCTATAGAAACAGAAAATAGGTGATTTTTCCAGGGGCTGGGTAGGGTGGGAAAATGGAATGTCAGTCAAAGAGTACAAACTTTCAATTAAAAGATGAGTAAGTGCTGGAGATCGAATATTTAGCATGGTGATGATACTGTTACAGTACTCTTTACATACTTGAAAGTTGCTAAAAGAGTAGTTCTGAAATGTTCTCACCCCAAAAAAGTGAGGTGATGAAGGTGTTAACTAACTCTACAGTAGTAATCACTTTGCAATATTTGAGTGTATCAAATCATCCTGTTGTATACCTTTACAACGTTATATGTCAACTACATCTCAATAAACCTGGAAAAATAAAATTTTTAAAAAGAGAAATCATTAAAGATGCTGAAATTCACATTAAAAAAGCTTTAAGCAATACCTTATGATGATATGTTTCAGAATGATGCATAGTGGTTGCACAGTAAATGCTGACTGACAGAATGGAAGTACTACCCTCGATAAACATTGAGGGATGGGTCCTTCTTGTACTGCAGTTTTAAACATCCTATAACTTCTAGTCAAATCCTTACTTGCTAAAAGATGGAAAATTGAAATAATTGGTAAGACTTACTCAAGATTTTATGCTTTGGGGGAGAGAATGTATATTCATCAGCGCAGGTAACTGGAACATAGAATAGTAAGATGAAAGAATTTTGATAAAATTATTCCATTTTAATTTCAACAAACAGGTGCAGGCACTGATAAATGTAACCTGAAGATTTAATTCAGTGAAATCTTCTCCTTCAAGCATATTTAAAATAAGCTGTTTGCATTTTCCTGCACGTGATTATTCTAACCCTGAAAGTACCTTTGAAATATGGATTATAAATCTAGCTGCTTTAAAATAAAAACTTACAGGGTTTTCCCCCCAATCTTTAGTAAGTAAGAAATTGATGTAAAAGAATTATTTTGAGCTTAGAGGGTTAAACCTTCTGACTAAATAACTTATGCTTAATTTTTATTTGTGTTTAGTTTACCAAAGTTTGTACAGAAGATATTTTTAATGTTAAAATACTGTTAGATCCTTGACTTTTTTAATGTTGTAATTTTTCTATTGTGTTGTCCCTTTTCCAAGAGGGACATTTCACAAGAGGAGACACTCCTTGATCGGGCAGAATATCTTCAATGGAGTGCTTAAAATAAACTCAGAGGACCCAGAAGCCCTGACAGACTGGCATTTCTGAAATAATACCATTTGAGGTGCCAGGATTCACAGCTCCTAATCAGAAACTAACTTCAGAGTATGCTAGAGAATTTATCTTCTGTGGTTCAGTAAAATCTGCCCTTGACAGTCTCAGATCATTGACTTGAAGCAATGAGAGCTTTGCTTAATGACTGCAAAGCAGACTTTTATTCCCTACCTGCTGAACTGGTACTTGTCTCTTGCTTAAATATTGATGAGGAATGCAGAAACCTAAAAACTCTACTATTCTGAATATTTCCTACAAAATTCAGCTTTGGTGAGCATGTGGTCTCAGTGCCAGGAAACATTATAGATGAATTTTATTGCCACATTTTAAGAACTGTTAGCTTCTCAATCTGGGACACAGGCATCCCAAATCGGCTCCTGACTCACTTAGCCTATTCCATATATTAGACCCTGTCAGTTGTACCCACACTTCCAGACACCAGCAGAGATACTTTGGGGCTGCAAGTGACAGAAATCTAACTCAAACTAGCTTAATCATAAACCAGAACTTATTACCTCTCGGAATCCAGGAAAGGATTAAACAATAGGATGCAGATGAGTGTCAGTAAAAATGAATGGACAACAGAAATGCTGCTGCTGCTTTTTTGCACTTCAGATTCATTCTCTCTTATTGTCCTTTTTTTTTTTGCCACAAGGTAAAAATCATAACCAATAACCTTTTAAGTTTTACATCTCGGTTATCAGAAGTAAACAGAGACTCTCTCTTGATTCCAGGTTTTAAAGTCCTGAAAATAATTCTGATTGGCCTGACATGAATTAGGGAATCTGAAATATACCATTGTTGATGAGGCCTAAGGTGATCAACTTTCCTGGTTTACCTATACCTGGAGGGGTTTCTGGGGACACAGAACTTCCAGTGCTAAAATCCGAACAGTTTGGGGCCAACCAGACTGGTGGGTCATCTTAAGTCAGGTATGGAGGTTGATGATGCTAAGGGAGTAGGAGAGTAGTGAGAAGTTCCTATGACTCTACAGCCAAAGCCACAGATATCTACTAATTTAGTAAATTTACTGATGGCCTATGGCACGTTGCAAAAGTGACCACAGTTCTGTGAAGGTACTATCAGCAACAGGTGGAGTCTATTTCCCTACCCCTTGAGTGTGGGTTAGCCTTGGGACATAGTTTGGCCAAAAACTGTGCTGAAAGCAATCATGGGTTAGTCTTAGGACTCTCGAAGGCTTTAGCTCATCGTCACTCTCAAGACCTGAGACTGCAATATGAGTCATCCCTGGCTCTCTGCTGGAGAGCACAAGACCATGAAAGTGACTGTAGCTGTCCCTACTTGGCTGAGGCCATCATTAATTTGGCAGCCCCAGCTGATGCACCAGTTGGCTACAGTCACATAAAGGAGGCTGTCCAAGATCAGCCAAGCCAGTCCACACCAGAAGAACTAAAAGGACAAACCGCAGGTGGTAAGCTTAAAAACAGTTGTTGTTTGAGGCTATGAAGTTTATGGCTGTGTGTTACACAACAAAAGCTAACAGACGCTTTCACCTATAAGATGGCAGTTGATTATTTATAATCGTAAATGAGAAAACATGTCTATGTGTTCAGAGTGCTTAGAATCTTTTAAAAAGAAAGTGAAGTAAACTAACTGGCTTCCACTGGTCTTCTCGAAATGGTCCTATATTTCTACTGCTATCCACCGTGTGTTAGGGCTGTCTCCCTTTATGCTTCAGTACTCCCAAAACATATTATCCTGTGTCATGTCTCATATTTTCACATGTGTTCAGCCCACCCTTTCTTCTTTGTTCACATGTCATTATTCTCCTCTTCATTCAAACTCAGCTTAGTCACCACCTTTGTGAAGTCATTCTGAACTCTGCTCTCCTTCCCTGAGAGATCTCGTTTGGTACTCTATTTCCATTACGTATGTCTATATTGATCTCAGAATCCTGTCTTATAAAGATTCTTCTACAATTATGTCTCCAAACTATTCTTAAGGTCCATGAGGCCACATCCTTGCATTCCCAGTAACTAACAAAGGCTGGCATAGTGTAAATGTACAACACAAGTTTGATAAATTGAATAGGAAATGTAAAACAGGAATATTTTTAACTGGTTTTCAGCATAAGGTATTATGTACTATTATTTCTGTGATCAGTCTCTGAATAACAGCCATTATGTTTGGCATATTTAGGTTAACATTTAAATTACAAAAGACAGTGATTCAAAAAAGAATAATATGACTACTAAAATCATTAATATTGGCCTAGGTTGCAGATACAGCTCGGATGTGGCAGCTACAGCTCCAATTTGACCCCTAGCCTGGGAACTTCCCTATGTCATAGGTCAGCCCCCAAAAAGCCTAAATCAACCAATCAATCATTAATACAATTTGAACCTTCAGAAGTTCAAACTTGACGTTGCTATAGGCCCAAAGTTTATAACTTGTTCCTAAACAGAAGTTAAATAATATCAAAATAGATGTGTAAATAAGAACAGAAAGTATGAACATAGTCAGCCCAATTTTCTGACAGGTGGATTGGAGGCTGGAATGCATAAAACAGTAAGGAAAGTCCTCTATGGGCTAACGTGGGAGGGATAAATTGGCTTCCTCTCTCCAGCAGCAGATGGAGGCTTTTTTCCCTGCATAGTTTCTGAGAAGGCAATGAGGAGGGATGATTGGGAGGCTCATGTGGAACAGCATAGTATTTGGCTGAGATTAAAAATAGAATGAGTTTCCCCAGGGAGAACTAACTTACCCAAGACAAGACACAAACATTTCTAGACTCCTTTTCCCTGTGGCTGGACGTAACAATAGGCACTAATACATAAATATAAACAGATATATATAGTTTCTAACAGAAACTGTGTCCATTTCTAAGTAGAGCAAAATTATATTCCCATTCTGCCTACTCTCATCAGGAAATGAGGCTGTCCACCTTAAGTACCAGCATTGCCAAGCCAGCCCAAGAAAATAGGAGATAAGAAGCTGTCTGTTAGTTCTCCAGGTAAGTCTCTAGAGGGGTACGACTACATCTCTGACTCAAATTAGAGAAAGTTTCCAGAACTCGATAGGAAAAATGGCAGGTTGAACACACACACATATACCTACTTTCCCTTCCTCCCAAAAATGCCATTCGAATGACAAAAAATGTATTTGTAAAAGCACAAACATACAAAGACAAGCAGAAAGAGAGGAAACTAGAGTAACAAAATTCTGAAAGCTGTGAAGTAGATACATGACAAATGACTAAGCAGACTTGAGAAAACAATTCAAAGCAGGCCATAGGAAAAACTAAGAAATGACATTATGATACCACAAAAGTCTCACAACTTTCAAACCAGATATGTCTAGAAGCACAGATGAAGAAAAAGGCAAACTGAAGAACTATTTGAAAGTATATTTAAACTGCAGTCAGATTCCTATATGCATTCCCTACTCTCTATAGCCTGATAACTCTCTCTCCCCAAATCTTGCAAAAAACTGAAAGTTTATTCTCTGGGGAACGTAAAATAATTGTCTAAACCAGTCACAGTTCAGAGTAAGTGACAACGGGATGACTGTGAAAACACAGAAATACTGAGTTCTGACATGTATGAGCCCTAATTGGCCTAAAGAACTTTCCATTAGGAGCTTGAAAGAGTGACTTTCTAGGATATACAACCAGCTCAAGAGGAAAAACTGACATCAAAGTTTCTCCAACAAAATGTCTCAATTAGATCAACATAAAGCAAAGCTCACAATGGTATTTAGAAGACACTGTGGTAATTACTTTAAATTTCTCAAAGAAACTAATTTCCAACTCTAGAATTTTATATCCATTTCAAATATCAATAAGGGTAAGGATAGAATAAAGATATTTTCAGGAAATTATTGGGATATACCATCAAAAAAAGAAAAGTCATGAGAAATAGAAAGCAAGAATCCAACATAGGAGAGATGACAGAATCCCCTAATAATGGTGAAGAGAGCTCTGAGGTTGATACCTGGGCAAAAGGAGTAGGAAGTGACCAGTCCAGATTTGGGCAAATGGAAAAGGCCTGTGTGACATTCTTCAGAGATGTAAGATGCATAAAACACCTAATGGATCTGAATATCTTGAGATGATAGAAGCTGAGAGTTGTATTAACTATATATTCACAGAAAACTAATCACAATGACAAAAGATTATTTACTACAGGGAAAACAAAAAAAAATTGGAAAAAGAATGAACCCAAGTTTAGTATATACATCAATAAACATAATGCTTATCAACATAACATAATAAAGTAAATGGAGAGGATTGATCGTAAACTATGCAATTAATATACTAGAGAAACAGTAATGGGACACATGCATACATATATATGTGTGCGCGTGTGGTGTGAAGGGTGGGAGATAAACCCTCACATTACATAGCGATGTCAGTATAGATAATACCCAAAACTGAAAAGCCAAGTAGCAAAAGAACAGGTTACAACAAAAGGAAAAAGATCATAATAATCAAATAAAAGAGATGAAAGAGATGGAGGGATGAGAGGAAGATGGGCAGTATCCTTCTGTTTCTAATAACAATGTTTTATAGACATATTTGACACTATTAATTATATCCTTTAAACTATCATTTTGATTAAAACTAAAAGACAACAAAAAAACAAAAACAAAAACAAAAAACAAGGAGTTCCCATCGTGGCACAGTGGAAAAGAACCTGAGGTTGCAGGTTCGATCCCTGGGCTTGTTCAGTGGGTTATGGATCTGGCATTGCCATGAGCTGTGGTGTAGATCACAGACACAGCTTGGGTCTGGTGTTGCTGTTACTGTGGCATAGGCTTGTGCCTACAGCTCCGTGTTGGACCCCTCCGATTGGACCCCTACAGCTCCAATTGGAGGTTTTTTAGCCTGGGAACCTCCATATGCTGTGGGTGCAGCCCTAAAAAGACAAAAAGACAAAAAAAAAAAAAAAAGTGCTCTGTAACTGCTATGGTAAAACGGGCTTCAGAAACCCAGCCTGGCTCAGGTTCCATGACTGGAACGTCATATCAGCCTCCTCACATTTTCAAATAACCCAGGGGATGGTAGAAAGGGAACTAAATTTGGATCCCAGCTTTAGTAGTTACTAGTTTTGTTGCCATGATTTTCTATTTCTCTAACAGATGAATGCCTGCCTTATCTCCCTCACAGAACTGTTGTGAGAAAGAAGTGAAAGAATGTCAGTGAAAGATCTTTATATATAAATGGATTTGCAAATGTAGCATAAGTTTTTTTCATCAAACATTTATTGAATTCCCACCACATATCAGGTATAGTTAACATTATTCCTTTTCATTTGTTGTTATGTAACTTATCCAAATATAGTGTCAGTTCTTACTCATGAATACTCTTGGGTAAGTTACAAAATAGAGTATTCAGTAATCCTTATAATATTTTTCTGTCTTGGGGACCTGTGGCAGACAGACTCTAAGAAGACCCTCAGTTACCACTATCTCACAGCAGCCATGCCCTATGTACGTCCAGCCCCTTGAGTAGAGGCATACCCTGCGATGTGCTTCTGACCAACAGAATATAGCAAGAGCGGTGGGAAGTCACCTCCATGGTTATGTTACAGAAGATTCTAACTTCCATTTTGCCATCGGATTCTTTTGATGTTCTCCCATTCAGGCTATGATGAAGTAAACTGTTATGTGAATAGGTTCATGAAGCAAGAAAGAAGAAACCTCCATATTGAGCCCCTTAGTCAAGGAACTGAGGGCAGCCAGCAACTCGGGCTCACAATCTGACAAACCATAAGGAGATGAATCCTGCCAACAAACATGTGTTGCTTTGGAAGTAGATCCTGCCCCAGTCAAGGTAGAGAGGAGACCCCCATCCCTGGCTGACGTCTTGATTTTACAGCCTTGTGAGAGATTCTAAAACAGAGAACCCAAACCATGCTTGGATTCCAAAAACACAAAAACTATAATGTAATAAAATTTTGCTTTAATCCAGTAAGTCTGTGGTAATACTGTCAGCAATAGATTCATACCTAACCAGGAGTTCCCCTTGTGGCTCAGCAGTTATGAACCCAACTAGTATCCATGAGGATGTGTGTTTGATCCCTGGCCTCGCTCAGTGGGTTAAGGATCCAGTGTTGCCGTGAGCTGTGGTGTAGTTCACAGATGCAGCCTGGATCCTGTGTTGCTGTGGCTCTGGCATAGGCCAGCAGCTGCAGCTCTGATTCATCCCCTACTCTGGGAACTTCCAGGTGCCACAGGTATGGTCCTAAAACGCAAAAAAAAAAAAAAAAAAAAAAAAAAATGAAAGAAAGAAAAAAGATTGTTGACTTCTGCTTATCACAGAGGTACAAAGCCTGATTGTGAAGGCCCAGCCTCTGGCCTGTTTGCATCATTCAGCCTCATAAGTTACTACTGCTACACCCAAAGAGCAGCACTGCAACCTCAGCTGACTTCTTTCTAGACTACATCATCCAGACATAAGGAAATCATAAAATTATCTCCAAAATACTAAAGAGTTTAACCAAATTACTATTTTAGCAGCATCAATCAAATGTCACCCAAAAGATAAAGTAATATTCACTTCAGTATTTTATAGAGAAAAGTCAAAAGAGGTAATGCACTAATAGAAATAGTCTATTTAGTAAAATATAATCAAGTTTTTGACCCTTCAAAAAGTATACACTCTAATTCTAACATGCAAAATACTTAATAAACTCTGGTTTCTGGCTAAATGAAAAAGAAATTTCCTTTGCTTTTAATCTAGAATAAAAGGTGATATGTGGGTGGCAAAATGGTGAAGCTTACAGAGCATACATTATTGTACAGGAAGGAAGGGCAGCAGGAAACTAGAATTATAGAAGCAGAAAAAATGATGTGACAACTAGGTAGGCAGCATTAGCCATTTGACTCTCCACCTACCAGCTCTCAGAGACTTTCTTGCTTTAGAGTTATCATAACTACATTGTCAGAGAAAAACTGTAGTTATTTGCTATTAAGTTATCCTTATCACACAGATTCAGGAACTGTGTGCATGTGGGGAAAAAACTTTCAAAAGAGAATCCACATACAGCTGTGAATCATTCACCTGAAGAACAGTGAGCTGAATGGGCAATCACCGAGACAGACTGTCACTTAACAAAATTTCTGTAAGCGATGTGAAGGTTAACGTGGGGGTTTGAATCTGTCAGCACCCAGTTTCTTGCCGCTGTCATAATTGGACAAGCTGTCTCCATCCTAAAATAATGTTTGCCAGCCAGATTCAATTGAAAAGAAAAATCTGAAATTTGACAACAGCAGATTTGCTATCTAGATGGTTTCGTATAAAGATGGTGACAAGGGGTTGGAAATGACAGAACACATCAGTGTGGAAGTCTCTCTTTAATGACTTCATGTCACGAATAAAGCATGAAAAGCAAATAACTAAAAACAGGCTCACCTTATTCTCAAACTACCATTTAGATCCTACATTACTTTGCTGTTGTCAAAAATTACCACAAACCTGGCAACTTGAAACAATGCAAATTTATTCTCTTACAACTCTGGAAATCAGAAATCCAAAATTAGTTTCAATGGGCTAAAGTCAAGGTGTTGGTAGCTTCTTCTAAAGTCACCAGGGGAGAATCTGGTCCTTGCCTGTTACAGCTCCTAGAGGCTACAGGAATTCCTTGCTGTCTGTGGCTCTTGGTTCCTTCCTTCATCTTCAAGGCCGGCAGTGCAGCATCTTCATCGGTCATTACATTGCCTTCTCCCTTCTGCAAGCTCATCTCCCTCTGCCTCTCTCACATAAGGACAGCGTGATTACATTTAGGACCCATCCAGATAATCCAGCATAACCCCCTCACCTTAATATCCTTCATCTAAATCACACCTACAAAACCCTTTTGCTATGTAACATTCACAGTTGGCAGGAATCAGGACATAGATAACTTTAGGAGCCATTATTCAAGCCCATCACAGATCCTGTCTCATCAATGCCTTAAAATGAAGCTGTTTTTCTATGGCTAACTAGCTCATTACTTATACATAAAGCCATCCAAAATACAATACATTTACATTGATGGAGATTACAAATCAACATATTTTGGCTCTTTAGTTCTTTAATAATTGTTCTGAAGATTTTTCTGATTCATTCCTCTTGGTAAACACAGTGTTAAAAAAAAAAACTAGACAGAAATAAATTTAACAGGCCAATACTATCTTAGAGATCTCATGAGTACTGCAGAGTGTGTGTGTGTGTGTGTGTGTGTGTGTGTGCTTCTGAAGTAAGAAGATTGGATAAAAGCATATTAGAGGTGAATACTTGAAGGATTCCAATGATAAGCATGGGATGACTCATACTATAATAATAACTATTGGTGCTGGAAAATACATCTGTAAACGTCAGGTAATTCTCATCCAAAATACTTTGAGCAGATTTTGAAGCAGTTGCTCTGACACCTGAGGGTGTAACTATCTTTAAAGGTGTGTGGGATGTGGCAAGGAAAAGAACTAACTTTTATTAAATGGCTGTTATGTCTCAGGCACAAAGATACAGGCTTCACAAATTTCAACGTTAATTCAATTAAGGCTCACAACAACAGGTAATGTAGGTATTGAAACAACAAGAAAATAATACCCAGAAAGAATTAGGTAACTTTCCCAAGTTTGCCAGCTAGCAAGTTGTATAGCTAAAATTCAAATCTACATTTGTTGAAGTCTAAACATCCATACTGGGCTTTTTCCCATGTTATAAGAGATACAAAAGATGTCAAGAGTCAAGATAATAACAATGGCTCTTTCAGAAGAGCTTCTCCATCTACTCACCCCTCCCCCCCAAAAAGGATATAAGGAATTTAAGAAACATTATCACACACTCCACAAGCTGACAATAGCAGTAGTTCACAGTAGCTACATTACCATGTATTGGACCCCTTGTAGTGAGGACGTCACAATACACCATTCTCAGTAAACACTGTTTCCCACTTCTGGGTTCTTGTCTCACTGTTCTGACCCTCCCTCTTATCTAAGCACAGAAAATTGATGGGAATCATCTCTCCCCATAAAATGGGCTCTACAACCAAACCTGATTTCTCACTCCATCTCAGATATAGTCCTTTAACTTTAACTGAACTGAGATTAACTCCATGGATTTTTTCCACAGTGGGACTCATTCATTTTTCCCTATTAAGGTATCTGCTTTCTAATGCTGATCCAACTGAGATGTAATATTCCAACTTGGGCTCCTATAGAGATGACTACCATCAACTCAATCCATGACCACAATGGGAAAGTGTTTTACTCATGATATTGACATTATAACATAAAGATTGTCATTTTACCAGACTGCCTTGGGACTTTAGACCAGCATTCTTTGTCAATGATGGGGTACTTGCAGCTCACTAACTGGAAGAAAACTGAAGGCAAACCATCAAGAAACAGATAATTTCTTGGTACAACAATAGCCTTAGGGTCCATCCCTCCTGGAATGATTTTTCTAAATGACTGTTTGAATTTTGATTCTGCTTCACTAATCTTGACTGGACAAAAAGAGATAGACTAGGTAACAAACTTGGGCCAAGTCTTGACTGAGGTCTCAAGTTGATGTATCTGTATATATGTATGTTTCATTAGGGAATGTATTAGGTTAAGTATGTCATGAAAAGAAAAACTAAGGGCCAATTTTTTCTTTCTTTATAATGTTTCAATAGCAAAAATCACCTCCCTTACAAAGAAAGGTCCTTTTATACTCTGTAGTCATAAGAAAGAATCGATCCCTGGTCCTGTCTATCAACATCTAATAAGATCTGAAAGTACAACGCAAGTAAAAATTGCTTCTGAAAGCTCCTATTTGTATTTCAGTTTATTTGCATATGTATCCATAGATCCACACAGACCCAAAGCAACCTGAGATAAATGCCACACACATCTGTGTCCCTCAAGGATGCACCACAATCAATAAAAACTCATGTATTTGAACTTATATAATTAATCACCATCTTTCCCCTACCTGGATTATAGTTCAATTTTCTTTGTTTTAATTGCTATTTTTACCAACCTCTAAACTCCTTTCTCTGAATGAAATAACAACTGACAAACAACCCAGGCTGAAGAATCCAGGAATCAATAATCACAGACCCTCTCAAGTCTCACAACCAATGGCAAGTCCACTAGACTCTATGTCCAACTTTGTTACTCTACTTTTCCAGGTCAGGTTGGGTCTGTATCTATAATAAAGCCACTGGGGGTTAAATGATAAAAGAACTAATATCCTTATAAAGAAATAACCTTATAAACTGGAATGTACTGTGCTAATTTTGCTATTTTTAATCTTCCCTTGAAAAGTATTTATTGATTCCTGCAGTATAAAATATAAAACTTTGAGGATACAGATGAATGGGAATTCAATTATATATGCAGTTGCTAAAGACTTTTAAAAGAAAAATCCTCTAAGTTAGAAAATAGGGTGATTAAACAGTATCTACCATATGATACTTATATGGTATGTGAATTTTAGCCATAACATCTATATTTATATATATTATCTACTTACAGATGAAAAAGTGCCAAATTCTCTGGTCTAAAGCTAGTAAATAAATTTACAGATTGTGTTTATTTCTCATTATTAACAGTTTTATTATGGCATAAAATTATACATGTGCAAGGTGTTCAATTTGCTAAGGTTTGATATTTCTACACATATGCATACAAACCATCTCTACAATCAACATAATAAGCACATCACCCCTCAAAGCTTCTTCATAACCATTTGTAATATTTCCCTCTCTTCCTCCCAACTCCTTTCCCACCTCCCATTCTACAGATGATCACTGATTTGCTATCACAATAGATTAGTTTTCATTTTCTAGATTTTATATAAATTAAGTCATCATGTTATAAAGGTTATGTTCCCTCTATACACACATTGGTAAGAGTTTTTATCATGAATGGATGTTGGATTTTGTCAATTACTTTTTCTACATCTACCAGATGATCATGTGGTTTTTGACTTTTCTTTTGTTAATATGGTGTATGAGTTGATTAATTTGCTTATGTTGAACCATCTTGGTGAACTTGGGATGAAGCCCACCTGGTCACAGTATATGGTCTGTTTTATACGTTGTTGGATTCGGTTGGCTAAAATTTTGTTGAGAATTTTTGCGTCTATATTCATCAAATGTATTGGCCTATAATTTTCTCTTTTGTTAATATCTTTGGTTTTGATATTAGGGTGATGGTGTTCTCATAGAATGTCTTTGGGATTATTCTTTGTTCGAACTCTTAGAAAAGTTTAAGAAGGATGGGTATAAGTTCTTCTTTGGATGACTGGTAGAATTTGCCTGTGAAGCCATCTGATCCTAGACTTTTGTTTGTAGGTAGTGGTGTTTTTTATTACATATTCAATATCATTTCTAGTGATTGGTCTGTTCAATTGATGTATTTCTTCTTGATTCAGTTTTAGTGGGCTGTATATTTCTAGAAAGTTGTCCATTTCTTAAATTATATAATATATACTTTGTTTTCCTGACTTATTCTGAAAATAAGAAACTATTTTAGGTTCATCCATGTTGTGTGTTATGTGTATCAATAGCTCGTGCCTTTTAATTGCTCAGAAGAATATCACAACTTTTAATCCATTCATCTGTTGATGGACACTTGAGTTGTTTGCAGTTTGGCATCTGTGATAGGCCAAATAACAGCCCTCTGAAAATGTCCACATCCTACTCAGCAGAATTTATGGATATATTACCTGACATGGCAAAAGGACCTTTTCAGATATGATTAATTTAAGAGCTTGAGACTGAGAAATTATTCTGGATTATCTGGGTAGACCCGATGTTATATAATCACAAGAGTCCTCATAAAAGGGAGGCAGGCGGGTAAAGAAGTCAGAGTCAGGGAAAGTGACGCAAAGAAGGCAAGGGCCCCCACAGTCTACAGATAGCATCAATTCAAGTCCAAAATCTCGTCTAAGTCCCCTGTCTCTGGATATAAGCCTTCCAGGGCAAAATACCTCTCTCTCTGTGGATCTAGGAAACTGTAAACAACTTATCTTCTCCAAAAGTATGATAGTAGCACAGGTATGGAATAAACAATACAGATATTTCTATCCATAAACAGAGAAAATAGAAGGAAAAAAGGGAGTAACTATTCCCAAGCAATTCTGAAATCTAACCAGGAAGACTCCATTAACTTTCAAGCCCTAAGAACAATCTTCTGCGGCTGAAGGCTCCACCTTCCTGATCCATGGCTTTGTTCTAAGGGCCCTCACCTCTGACCTCTGAGTCATCCCTTTTTCAAGAAGGGTAGCATGTGTTTGCAACTAAGTTGTACTATCAGCCTCTAGAATTTTGAAAGTCCAAAAACATTTTTTCAGTTCTTTCTCTGTTCCTTTCAGTTCACACTGGTAATATTTCTTCTGATTATGGGTCTCCAGGGTATATCATAGGACTCACTCCATTAAACAAGAGGCCCTTACACAAATACAAACTGGATAATCCCATCTTTATTCCTGATTTCACCTGGTTTATGTTAAAGGATCCATTACTCATATGTTTAATCTCCTCAAACAGCCCTCTGTTTACTGTGGCAGGAATGGAAAGTGGTACAGCCTCTATAGAGAACAGTATGTAGGTTCCCCAAAAAAACTGAAAACAGTGTTGCCATATGATCCAGCAATCCCACTCCTGGGCATATATCCAGACAAAACTCTTAAGTCGAAAATATACGTGCACCCCTATGTTCACAGCAGCACTATTTACAATAGCCAAGATGTGGAAACTACCTAAATATCCATTGATATACAAATGAATAAAGAAGATGTGGTACACATACACACACACACACACACACACACACACACACCCTATGGAATAATACTCAGCCCTAAAAAAGAAAGAAATAATGCTTTTTGCAGTAACATGAATGGACCTAGAGATTTTTATAAATAAGCCAGAGGAAAAAAAAACATATGATATCACTTATTTATAGAATCTGAAATATAACACGAACAAACTTATTTACAAAATAGAAATAGACTCACAGACACAGAGAATAGACCTATGGTTGCCAAAGGGGAGGGAGCAGGGAGAGGGATAGATAGGGAGTTGGGGATCAGCAGATGCAAACTATTATATATAGAATGGATAAACAAGGCCCTACATATATAGCATGAGGAACCACATTCAATATCCTGTAATAAACCCTAATTTTAAAAAAATAGTTGACAGAAACATATTTTAGAAGTGAATTCAAATCAAATTCGGAGTTCCTGCTATATAGCTCAGGGGTAACAAACACAACTAGTATCCATGAGGATGTGGGTTCAACTCCTGGCCCCACTCAGTGGGTTAAGGATTCTGCAATGCTGTGAGCTGTGGTGTAGGTCACAGAGTCGGCCCAGATCCTGCTTTGCTATGGCTGTGGCACAGCCAGCAGCTGCAGCTCTGATTCAACCCCTAGCCTGGGAACCTCCATATGCCATGGGTGCAGCCCTAAAAAAATAAATAAAATAATAAAAATAACCATAAAAAATTTCGTGTAGGAAATCATTTGAAATAATGTCAAATAATGTCAAATAAATGCAACAATTAAAGCCAAACAAACAAAACAGCCCTCTATGTTTAAAACTCTAACCTTTATCTAAAGGCTTCCCAAGGCACTAGCAAAAGATTGCTTTAGCGACACCCTTGGCTTTCTCTTCAGAGCCCACTTTCCTGACATTCAGTCTTCTAATTTTAGCAACTTTTGAAACCTAGGTAGACTAAGAATTTCCTACATTATCAAGCCCTTGTTCCTTTTTGTTTAATAGTTCTTCCCTCAATCTATCTCGTTCACATTTTACTATAAGCAGAACAACAACAACAACAAAGAAAAACAAGCCATATCTTCAACACTTTGCCTGGAAACCTCATTTAAATATCCCAATTCATGGCTTACAAGTTCTGTTTTTACATTAACCACAGGATAAAGTTCCACTAAGCTTTCTGCCACCCAGTACCAAAGAGGCCCTCACTTCCTTCTGAGCCCTCATGTTTCTCTGACATCTGTATTCCTACCCGTGATTTGTTTATACTTATTTAAGTGATCTCTAAGACAATGAGCTTTTCTTCACCGTGTTCCTCACCACCTTCTGAGCCCTCGCTGGCACAGAGTTTTTAACATCCTTATTTCCATTAACGGTCTGTTCAAGGAAATCCAGGCTTTTTCGATCGTACTCTTCAAAATTTTCACAGCCTCTCCTCACTTCCCAATTCCAAAATCACTTAGTCATCTTAGGTATTTGTCAGAGAAGCACCTAATTTCTAGATACCAAATTCTATATTAGTTTCCTATTCTGGCAACAGTAAATTACCAGAAAATTGGCTTAGGACAATGTAAAATTATCCTTTTCTGGAGGTTAGATTTCCAAAATGAATTCTGAAATATAATGACATTCATAAGTCTTACAAGCTATAATCAAAGTGTCAGATGATATTCATTCCCTCTGGGTGATGTAGAAGAAAATCCATTCCTTACTTTTTCCAGCTTTAAAAGGGTGAAGCTTATGGATCATGACTGCATCACTCAGATCTCTGCTTCTTTTATTACCCCTCTTTCTCACTCTCTGCTTCTGCCATCGCATTATCTTTTCTCACTCTACCCTTCCTGCCTCCTTCTCATGAGGACACTTGTGATTACATTAGGCCCACCCAGATATTTAGGACAATCTCCCCATTTCAAAAACCTTATCTTAATCACATATGTGGAGTCCCTTTTGCTATATAACATATTCACTGGTCATTAGAAGGTAAACATTTTTGTGGAGTGGGGAATATAAAGAAATTCCTCATTGGAGTTCCTATTGTGGCTCAGTGGAAACAAATCTGACTAGTATCCATGAGGACGCAGGTTTGATCCCTGGCCTCACCCACTGGATTAGGGATCTGGCATTGCCATTGGCTGTAGTATAGATCGCAGATGTGGCCTCGATCCCACTTGCTATGGCTCTGGCATAGGCTGGCAGCTGCAACTCCAATTTGACCTCTAGTCTGGGAACCACCACATGCCATGGGTGCAGACCTAAAAAGGCAAAGGGAAAAAAAAAAAGAATCCCTCATACTTTTTATTATAAGAAGTTTTATTTTGTCTTTAGAGCTGAAAACTTTTTCTGAATGCAAAATACTGGATCCATTATTATTTTTTTTTAGCACTTAAAATACTGTCCAGTGTCTTCTGGCTTATATAGTTTGTAATAAGCCTACTATTATTCTTATCTTCATTTCTCTGTAAGTAACGAGTATTTTTCTATTTATGCATGTAAAATTTTCACTGTAGCTCTAGTTTTTCAGTAAATTGAATATGATGTAACTTGGCTGTTCTTCTTTATGCTTCTTCTTTGGGGGGTTTATTGATTGTCCTGAATCTGTGGGTTTATAATTTTTATCAAATTTGGAAAAAAACTGGCCATTATGTCTTGCTCCCCATCCTATTACAATATCAATTATATATATACCAGTTATACAAATCTTACACAGAAAATGAAGAAAACACATTATGTCAAGAGCACATGTAGTAATCACCAATATAGACAGACAGTAATTCAACAAAACAGATCTCAAATTCAAAAGGATTGGAGTCCTATAGGGTGTGCTCCCCGACCACAATAAATCAAAATAAAAATATCTAAGAAATTATAAAACACATGGAAATTAAACAACACTGGTTTTAAATGACCCACTGGTTGAGAAGAAATTGCAAATGAAATTAGAAGTGATTATGTATGAATGAAAATTAACATGCAATAGGTAAAAACCTGTGATTTGCAGGTAAGGCATTACTTACAGAGAAATTTACATCATAAAATGCTTATATTAGAAAGAACATATATCTCACATCAATATTCTAAGCTTCAAATTAACAAACTAAAAAAAGAAGAGCAAAAAAACTAAAGCAATTTAAAGTGAAAATATTAAAGGTCATGAATCAATAAAACAGAAAACAGAAAAAGCACAGAGAAAATCAATGAAACTCAAAATCATTTCTTTGAAAAGATGAAAAAGTTGATAAATGTCAAGTCAGACTGATGAAGAAAGGGAGAAAACACCAATTAGCAATATCAAGAATAAAAAAGAGGTCATCAATATACATCTTGTAGGTTTGAACAGGATACCTACAAAGAACAGAAGCAATTTTATGCCAATAAATTCAACAAAAGTATAAATTCCTTAAAAATATGAACTTCCAAAGTTCACTTAAGTAGCAAATGCGTAAAACGAATAGCACTGTTTATAAAAGTCATTGATTTTATAGATTAAAATCTTCTCAAAATGTATCTCTAAGTGTTTTGTTCTTCTTAAACTATCATTAATGAAATTATTTTCTTAATTTCATTTTCCAAATGTTCATTGAACATGTATTTATGGCTACCATTTTACTTTTTGTCATATGACTCATGCCTTTTTTGTTCCTTTACCTTTCTGGTTTTCTCTTACATTAAATGAATATTTTCTAATGTGGCATTTAATTTCTTTAATTTTTTAATTATATTTTAAAAGTATTTCCTTAGTGGGTGATAGGGCTTATCATATACATCTTATCAAAATTAGCTTCAAGCTTATACTATGTTAGTTTCAATGAGATACAAAAATGTTTCTCCTATTCCTTTCCCATTTTTTTGGTATTACTATGATATATATAATCCTATAAATATTACAAATGTATCATTAAGTTGTTATAAATTTTACTTTGTATAAGTTGTGTCTTTTAAAGAAGACATAGAAGAAAGAATAACAAGTTTCTTCATGTGTTCTGGGGTATTTCAGTTAATATCTGAAGTAATTAACTTAGACCAATACAACTTTGCTTCTACCCACCCCCTTTTTATATTCCTATGTCATATACTCATCAATGCATTATATACATATTTTATATAATTACTTATTATATCAGTCATGAGAAGAAATGACAAAAATATACAAAATATGTTTTATAATTATATAATTATTGTTACTTCCCTTCTGTTTATTGTATAGATTTAACTTATAATCTGGGGGTCAATTCCTTTCAGTCTTAAGAATTCCCTTTAGTATTTCTTGTAAGCCATATCTGCTGGTGACAAATTTTTCATGTTTTGTTTATCATGGATTATTTTTATTTTGCCTTAACTTTTAATGATAGATTTTCCAGATATAGACTTCTTGATTGAGGCTTTGTTTTTGCTTTGAGTTTTTTTTTTCTGGAACACTTTCAACATGGTTATTCCATTGACTTCTGGAATATTTTTGATGAGAAATCAACCATTAATATTATTGTGATTCTCTTATAAATGACCAATTGTTTTTCTCTTATCAATTTCAAGATTTTCTCCATGCCTTTGGCACTCAGGATTTTTACTATGTTGTACCTGTTTGTGGATTTATGTTGATCGTTTTGGGGGAGGGAGGCCACACCTGTGGCATATGGAAGTTCCCAGGCCAGAGATCAAATAGGAGCTGCCACTGCTGGCCTCCACCACAAGCACATCAATGCCAGATCTGAGCTATGCCCGCAACCTATACCACAGCTCGCAGCAACACCGGATCCTTAACCCACTGAGTAATTGCCCTGGAGTCAAACCTGCCTCTGCATCAATACTAGTCATGTTCATTACCTGCTGAGCTACAGGAGGAACTCCAGATTTATATTTATCTTATTTAGAGTTGATTGAGCTTTCTAGATATATAATTATTTTTCTATACATTTGGGAGGTTTCAGCCATTAAGTATTCAAATATTTTTCTGCTCTCTTCCCTCCTGATATTCCCATTACACATATTTTGGTGTGATTAATAATGTCCCATATTTCTCTGAAAGTCCATTCACTTTTCTTCATTCCTTTTTTTTTCCTCTGTGCTCCTCAGATTCCATAATCTCTATCAATGTATCTTCAAGTTCACTACTTTTATTCTGATAGTTCAAATCTACTGTCAAGCCCCCTCTAGTGAATTTTTCTAGTAAATTTTTCATTTCAGTTTTCATTTGGTTATTTCTATCTCTGTATTATATTCTATATTTTATGTGAAATTGTCGTCATATCTTCCTTTAATATTACTTCTTTAATAACAGTTTCCTTTAGTTCTTTGAGCTTATATACAATGGCTACTTGAAGTCTTTATCTGTTACAAAGACATCTATCTGCCTCACAGTTTTTTTACTTACAATGTATGCACTATGGTTTCCTGCTTCTTTGCATGTCTTGCGGATTTTTATTGGAAACTGGACATTTGGGGTAATATACTGTAGAAATTCTAAGTATTCCCCAACCCTTGTCTTGGGGCTTGTTATTATTATTTGCTTGTTTGGTGACTGGCTATATTACTTAGTAACCCTGCTGTGTTATATCTAATGTTGCTCCCCAAGGAGGTGCAACTTTGCATGTTTACTCACAGTCACTCTGGTATGACAAGGGTTTTGGCAGGACTCTCTGACTCTTTCTCTGACCACATACACCGTTTTCAACAATGCCTGCCTCATGCCTAAACTGCTCTACAGATTAATCCAATTAAATTCAGGCTCCTATGAAGGAGTAATTGCCAAAGTCAGTGTTTGAGATTTGTTCTGAGACTTCACTGACTCCTCCAAGCTATCGCTTTCCCTGTTTCTCTGCTTTTCCTGCCAGGCACAATCTTTGAGTCTCGGCTCTGGAGGAGGGGTTGGGGGAGACAGTGTGACACCTCCATGTTAGCAGATGAGTACTCACTAGGCGTGGGAAAGAGGAGAGTAGACAACAACTTCCAATCTTCTTGAGTTGCCTCACCCAGAACGCAAATATTACCTTATAGGCCAGGTAAGAATGATCAGGGCCCCAGTATTCTCAGCAAAAACACAGTGAAAATAGAAACCATCCCATGAGTTGGGGGATGGTCAGAAAAAGGGAATCCCACCTACTGGCCACAGTCTCTCAAAATTTAGCCTGAGCAATAGGTAACTGGGGAAGGATGAGAAATGCTGACGTCCTGTCCCCGCCAGAGGACAGCCCTCTGACTGGGAGCTGGAGGGAGAGGGAGCTTGGTGGTGTTGGTTGCACCAGTCTGGAGTGGAGTTTACGTCTTGTTGAGTAGGAAGAGAGGAGGGAAGGGAATAGGTCTCAGTTTACATACCAAAGAATCTCACTGTTCTTACCAAAATAAACATTTCCTCAATAAATGTTTCTCCCTTTGCTGTTTATTCTTAAGACCATTTCCAGAGACATTAAATGATTATTTTTTATGGTTTTCTTTAGTTTTGCTGAGGAGTGGGTCTGCTGAGGTCCTCATACAGTTATGCTGTAAATCCCTCTGTTCAAGGGATTAACAAGAGTGGCAAGGCAATTCAATGAGGTAATCAGTCTTTTTCAAAAAATGGTGCCTGATAATGTACATGGAAAAAAATTAAACTCAACCCTTCGCCATCCATGTACAATGAAATTCAAAATGAATCATATCCAAGAATATTGAACTATAAAACTAGAATTAAACAGGAGAAACTGTGCATGACTGTAACTTTAGAATAGGCAAGGATTTCTTAAGTAGGACACAAGAAGCATAAATCATACACAAAAAATTGTTAAATTGGACTTCATCAAAATTTATTAAAGCTTGTCCTTCAAGAGACACTATTTAGAAAAATGGAAAGGCAAGCCACAGATTGGGAGAATAACTTTGCAAACCATAAAGGTGATATGGGACTTGTTTCCAAGATATAAAAAGAACTATTTCAATTCAACATTAAAAACATAATTTTAAAATGGGAAAAAGTTTGAACAGATACAACATCAAATAAGACAGGCAAATGAGCAAATGAAATGATGCTCAAAATTACTAGTCTTCAGAGAAATGCATATTAAAACCAAAATGAGGTACCACCATGCATTATTAGAATGGCTAAAATCAAAAGATTAGATGTGTAGCAACTGGAATATTTATATATTACTGGTAGGAAGATAATATGGTACAGCCATTTTGGAAAGAAGTTTGGTTATTTGTTTAAAAATTAAACATACACATACCATATGATGCAAAATTCCCACTTTTAACACACTTACCACTCCTACAAGATAAATAAAAACACAAAGACTTGCATGCAAATAGCTTTATTATTATAGCCAAAGCCTTGGAACAACCCAAATGTCCATCAATAATAGATGAATGGATAAACATATTGTGTTATATTTATACAAAGGAATAGTACTTAGCAATAAAAAGGAATGAATATATAAGTGAAAGAAGTCAGGCACAAAGGATTGCAAAATTCTATTTATATGAAATTCTAGGAAAGACAATTATAATGATAGGAAAGATACTGGTGGCCACCTAGAGGTGCAACTCTTGGGTAGGAGTTAATTGCAAAGAGAAATGAAGGATCTTTGGGGAGATGATGGAAATATTCTATGTCATTACTGTAGTTCTGGCTACATTACTAACTGTACATCTACATCCAACTGTAACCTTTAAAAGGTGAAAAGGAAATGTTATTGTATATAATTTACACCTCAATGATAGGTATCTTTTAAAAAGAGCAGTAAAAGGAAAATATTACATAGTTCAATTAGTGGGAAAAGACCAGAGAGATTGAAACACTTGGTCCTTGTATGCTGAATAAGTGAACACATTTGATATCAAAAGATTCTGAAATTATGTTAGCTGATACCCAGTGAAAATTTTCTTTTGCCAGTCATTTTCATTCAGTTTTAACACCAACACTTCTTTTAAACCAGATACGTGAAACTCCGGTTTAAAAATAATCATATTGTTTCAGCTGGGTGTTATTTTTTTCCTTGCTAATTAAAAAAGAAACATGTTGTGATGCCATGGCTAATAAAGCTGGGGTTTAATTTACCAGACATTCACTTACTTCCTCTCCTTCTTGGGACAGAGGATACTTCTCATCCCCATTCCATTTATGCTTGACCATGTAACTTGCTTTGGCCAATACCATATAAGCATGCCAGATATTTGCAGAATTTTAATGTACTTGCATAGTTTGGCTTGCTCTTAAATTTATACATCAACATATGAGTAAAAGCAAGGTACCCAGTGCCCTTTTAAACTGGACCTCAGAATGAGGCATGAGGTACAAACCTGAACTTGCCTCAAAGCCAGAAACTGAACCACATCCTAAAGCAAAGCCACTTAGAAAATTAAAAGCCTGCCTTGGTATGACAATGAGTTTGGTGGAAGTTTGTTACACAACACTATTGTGGCTATAGTTGAATGACACAACAACTAACATTTGTAGGGAATTCACAGTGTTCTAAGCACTGAGCTAAAATCTTCACACGTACTATCCATAACCATCACAGTGACTCTGCAGGAGAGAATATTATAATTGTCTTTTTTTAACAGATGATGCAACTGAATCACAAAGAGGATAATTGCAATATCCAAAGTCTCAAAGCTAGTAAGTAACCAAGCAGGATTTAAACCCAGGATGTTATAACTATAGTCCTCACTCTCCTATTCATTGTGCCCCATTCGTTGGGTAGAGCATTTAATCAATGACCAAGACATAATAGAAGAGTGACTGTTATCAGAAATTTTTAAGGAAAATATTGCTCAAGATGATATTGTTCCATATTTAAGGAAATAACTTATCATCAGACTGCGGTGAATACTGATTATCAAGACCCAACTGGGCCTAAAAATTCTATCCTTCAAGTTAATGGTTAATAACAGTATAAAAAATGGGTAACGACATTCATCTAATTCCCACATACTCTTTCCATCTTCTCCACCGACCTTGCTAATCCTCATACCTGTATCTAAACAACCATCTATTTACTCTACCCTGGGTCCTGGAGTATCAGTGGCTGGGAAAACTGCATGCCTTGACTCCCTTACAGTACTCTTATGCAAAATGCTGATGAGGCCTCCACATTATTTGTCGATATGGTGCTTATCCATGTCCATTCCTTTTTTCATCCCCGTAATAACCATTCCTTACTTCAGTCCCTAACATAAGCCCAACTCCAGTGTCATCCCTCTCAAGAGACTTGCCTCCAATTTCACAGAGCAAGAATATTCTTAGAGAGATTAGAGGTATCAGCTTTTCTCCTCTCAGCCTGATATCCATCTTCATTACCCCTTTCTCGTATGTCTCAGATAATTAATCCCACCCCCCCCATACTCTTTTTGGTTTTGGTCTTTTTGTCTTTTTAGGGCCACACTCACAGCATATGGAGGTTCCCAGGCTATGCCACAACCACAGCAACATGGGATGCAAGCCAAGTCTGTGACCTACACCTCAGGTCACAGCAACGCCAGATCCTTAACCCACTGAGTGAGGCCAGGTATTGAACTTGTGTCCTCATGGATGCTAATCGAGTTGGCTAACTGCTCAGCCAGGATGGGAACTCCCCACCCCCAAATTCTTGATTCTCTTTCTTCTATACTCTACCTTACTGTATCCATTTAACATCTTTGTTTCTTCTTTCTACTGGGAAAACTACATATTCATTTCTCCCACTTCCTAAATGGACCTTCCCACAAAATTTGATTCCCTCCCCAAACCAACCTGTGTCTCACCTTGCTTTCACTATTAAACTTCTTGACAAAGCAGTCTATTTCAGCTATCTTCCCTTTTTTACCTCTGATTTGTTCCTTAATGAACTACAATTTGGCTTTCCCTTCTATGAATTTTATCAAAATTATTCTCTCAAAAGACACTGATACTTTGCAAGTTACCCAAATAAACAGTATTCATTCAGTTTATGATCTTTGCCTACTTCTATTACATGAAAAAGCCTGGATTTTTCATTTATATGAGCTAAAACATTTCTTTGTGATTAAGTCAATTTGCAGAGATACACAGATAAATGGAAAATCAAATATTGCAGAAATTTAGAGAAAATAGAAATTAAATCTTCTCTTCCTATTTTTAACAAGGACCTGGATGTCACCTTGCTAAGAAAGGCAATCTTAAGTGCATAGTCATTTCCTGCCCATTCCGCACATAAGAATGGGTCTTGGGCCTGGAACACTTCTTTATGGAGAAATAAAGAGCACATGCTCCATGCCTATTCCAGGTTACATCCTGTGTGGGAATATCTTGTCAATTTCAGGCTCAAAGGGTATTCCTTTGTTCTACTAAGTGGTACATTAATAGTCCTCCTTAAACAGTGTCCCTCAGCTTTCCGTACTTCAGACTCCACCAGGGAGTTGAGGTCTTTCTGCTGAACAAGATGGGTGCCTGCAGGCCAGCTGATCTGTTAGCTGCCAGGAAGGGAACCCACTGGTCATGGGGAACCAACATACTATTGGAGCTGATCTTGCCCTCTCTTTCCTCTATGTAAACAAATGTGTTGTTTTAGCCAGAGTTGTGTTTTCGCTGGAGACTCCGATAACAAGATGCCATGGGCAGAAGCCTTTGACTATTACTCCTAAAGGCTGGCACAGTGATGACCTCTGTTATCCTCCATGTAGTTGGAGTCCTCCCCGGCATGGGAACCACTGCACGGTGTTCTATTCAACACACCACTTTGACAAAAGTAGACAAAGCTTCACCATAAGACCTAAAGTGTGATCACTGGGCCATTTCAAAGTAATGTAGTCTAAATCCCCTTGTCAGTATAAATAAAATGAAGTCCAAGGTTATATATTTAACCATTAGAAGTTAGTGTTTCAGAAACAGTCTCTCAAGATGCAAAGATCATGACAGCAAGATATATAAAAAAATACTGTTGCAGGGGAGGAATTAGGATATAAAATAAGGAATGTTAAAACAAATCAAGTGAAAGTAAGTACCATTCACTATGAGAAAAGTAAATGAGTAAAACCAAAAACAGGAATACCATCATATACACAGGTGTATAATCCAAATTTTAACATGATTTTTTTCTTAATTTATGGCTGTACCCCGGCACGTGGAAGTTTCTGAGTCAGGGATTGAATGTGAGCCACAGCTACAACCTACACTACAGCTTAGCAATGCTGGATCCTCTAACACCCTGAGCTAGGCTGGGGATCAAACCCACACCTCTGCAGCGACCCCACTGCAGTTGGATTCTTAACCTACTGTGCCACAGCAAGAACTCCTTTTAATTATGATTTTTAAAAATACTTATTCAGAGTTCCCATTGCAGCTATGCAGTAATGAACCCGACTAGTATCCATGAGGACATGGATTTGATCCCAGGCCTAGCTCAGTAGGTTAAGGATCTGGCATTGCCATGAGCTGTGACTGTAGCATAGGCTGGCAACTGTAACTCTGATTAGACCCCTAGCCTGGGAACTTCTATATGCTACACCGTGCAGCCCTATTACTCACTTGTCTACCAGACATCTCAAAAATCATTAACTTCTTTTTCATGCTGGAATTTCTTAACATCAAAAAGAAACAAGCCGTTTCCATTTATTTTTTGGAAGACAATATTTCAGACTCTCATTAGAGCATATTAAAATTGCTAATTTTTGAGTTCCCATTGTGGTACAGGGGAAATGAATCCTACTAGGAACCATGAGGTTGCAGGTTCGATCCCTGGCCTAGCTCAGTGGGTTAAGACTCCAGCATTGCCATGAGTTAAGGTGTAGGTCACAGACGCAGCTCAGATCTGGCATTGCTGTGGCTGTGGTATAGGCCAGCAGCTGTAGCTCCAATTAGACCTCTAGCCTGAGAATCTCCATATGCTGCGGGTGCAGCCCTAAAAGGCAAAACAGTAAATAAATAAATAAATTTGCTAATTTTATTTAAATGGGTGAATTAGTAAAGGAAGCATTTATTAATTTGATATGTAAGTAAATGCATCTAAAATTATATGTAAGTGTTCTTAAAAATCACTCTAAATATAAGTAAAGGAACCACTATTTATGTATCAAGTCATTGCTTGCAAAAAAACTATACTATTCTTTCAGAAGAAATTAAACCTTGCAATTATCACTCAGATAATTGATGAAAGACATTGATGAAAGAAACTGAAAACAACACACAAAAAATGGAAAGATACACCATGCTTATGGAATGAAGAACTAATATCATTAAAATGACCACACTTTCCAAGGCAATCTACAAATTCAATACAATCATTATCAAAATACCAAAGGCATTTTTCACAAAACTAGCACAAATAATTCTAATATTTATATGGAAGCACAAAGATCCCCAAATAGCCAAAACAATCTTGAGAGAGAACGAAGCTTAAGGTATCACAGTCCCTGATTTCAAACTATTCTACAAAGCTACAGTAATCAAAACAGTATGGTACCAGCACAAAAAACAGACACACAGATCCATGGAACAGAATACAGAGCCTGGAAATAACCCATATTATATGGTCAATTAATATATAACAAACAAGGCAAGAACATACAAAAGTAAAAGGCAACTTCTCCAATAATTCGTGCTGGAAAATCTGGACCACTACATGCAAACAAATCAACTGGACTACTTTCTCAGAGCATATACAAAGATAAACTCAAAATGGATTAAAAACTTAAATGTAAAACCTGAAATCATAAAACTGCTACAAGAAAACACAGGCAGTATGCTCTTTGATATTGGACTTGTTTTTAGATATGTCTCCTCAGGCAAAGGAAAAACAAAAATAAACATATAGGACCACATTAAATTAAAAAGATTTCACACAGCAAAATAAGCTATAAACAAAATGAAACAGTCATCTACTGAATGGGAGAAGATATTTTCAAATGATACTTCTGACAAGGAGTTAATAACCAAAACATATAAAGAACTCATACAATTCAAAATGGGCAGAGGACCTGAATGGACATTTTTCCAAAGAGACATAGAGATGGCAAACAAGCACGTGAAAAGGTGTCAAACATCACTAATTATTAGGTAAATTCAAATCAAAACCAATGAGATGTGAAGTCTGACAGAATGCTTATCATCTAAAACACAAGAGGTAACAAGTATTGGCAAGAATGTGAATAAAAAGAACTGCCATGCACTGTTGGTGAGAAAGTAAATTAGTGCAGCCATTATGGAAAACAGTATGGAGGTTCCTCAAAAAAACTAAAAATAGAGCTCCTATATGATCTAGCAATTATACTCCTGGGTATTTTTCCAAATAAAACAAAAGCAGTAATTAAAAAAGATACATGAACCCTTGTGTTCACTGCAGCATTATTTATCACAGCCAATATATGGAAGCAAACCAAGTATCCATCCATAGATGAATGGATAAAGGACACACAGACACACACTGGAATATTACTCAGACATAAAAAAGAATGAAATCTCGCTATTTGCAATAACATGGATAGACCTGGAGTGTATTATGTTAACTGAAATAAGTCAGAGACAGATATTTTATGATTTCACTTACATGTAGAATCTAAAAAAATAAATAAATAAACATAGCAAAACAGAAACAGACTCATAGGTACAGAGAACAAGCAGGTGGTTGCCAGAGGGAAGGGGATCAGGGGATAAGAGAAATACGTGAGGAAGGTTAAAAGGTATAAACTTCCAGTCAAAAAATAAATGAGTCATGTGGATGAAATGCACAATAAAGGGAATACAGTCAATAAGACTGCAACAATGTTTTACATTAACAGATGGCAACTGGACTCATGGTGATCATTTGGTAATGTATAGAAATACTGAATCATATAACTATTAAAAATTAATAATAATTAAAAAAATACTGAATCACTATGTTACACACTTAGAACTAACATATTTAGGTCAATCACAAAATTGTCTTGCACAAAGACTCTTTTATTATATAAAAGATTTTACATAATTTTAACTAGGAATATTTTAATAATAAATACCTGCTTAAATATGGGGTTATCTATAACTACAGGAAAAGTTTCTATCAATGAGAACTATAAAATCAAGATTTATTTTTATATAAAGAAAAATTGTTTAAATTATAAAAGATATTATACAGTCAATTCTGGCTAGGTAATTACCAACCTTTTTTCTCTACTTCTTGTGCACACAGCTAGACTGTATTTCTTAGCTTCCCTTGCAGATTGGAATGCAATGTGACTTTATGAGGGAGATTTGGTCAACAGAATATGGCAGAATTTTCCTCTTTGTGGCTAAATAATATTCCGTTTCATATACGTTATTTTCTTCATCCATTCATTTGTGGATGGACCTTTGGTTGTTTCTATGTCTTGGCTATTGTGAATAATGCTGTGATGAACATAGGCATGTAGATAGCTCTCTGACATGGTGATCTCATTTTCTTTAGATGCATACTCAGCAGGGGAATCTGCTGGATCGTATGGTAGTTCTATTTTTCTCCTTTTTCTAAATTGAAGTATAGTTGATTTACAGTGTCATGTTAGTTTCAGGTATACAATATAGTGGTTCAATTATGTGTGTGTACAAAAATATACTTTTCGGATTCTTTCCCTTACAGGTTATTACAAAATATTGAGTATAGTTCCCTGTGCTATCCAGCAGGTCCTTGTTGGTTATTTTTTAAATAGTGTGTATATGTCAATCCCAAACTCCTAATTTATCCCTCTTCCCCACCTTGCCCCTTTGATAATCATAACATTGTTTTCTGTTCCTCTGGGTCTATTTCTGTTTTGTAAATAAGTTCATTTGTTTCTTTTTTTTTTTTTTAGATTGCACATATAAGCATTATCATATGATATTTGTTTTCTCTGTCTGGCTTACTTCACTTACTATGATAATCTCTGGGTCCATCCATGTTGCTGCGAATGGCACTATTTCATTTGGGTTTTATGGCGGAGTAATATTCTACACATACACATATATACACCCCCACCACATCTTTTCTACTTCTCTGTTGATGGACATTTAGTTGCTTCCATGTCCTGTCTATTGTAAATAGTGCTGCAATGAATGCGAGGGTGCATATATCTTTTCAAATTGTAATTTTCTCTGGATAGATGTCCAGGAGTGGGATTGCAGTTATCATATGATAGTTCTATTTTTAGCTTTTTAAGGACCCTTCATACTGTTTTCCACAGTGGCTGGACCAATGTACATTCCTACCAACAATGTAGGAGGGTTCCTTTTTCTCCACAAGAGTAGGTAATTTTAAATAGGGAGATGAGGCAAAGCCATAGTCAGAAATTGATTCTTGATAAAAACCTGAGAGAGAAAGCCATAAAAATATTTGGGAAACCTACTGTATATCACAGGGAACTATACCAAACTTCTGGGACAGACCATGATGGAAAATAATATTTTTTTTAAATATATCTATATGTATGACAGAGTCACTTTGCTGTATAACAGAAATTGACACAACACTGTAAATCACCTAAGTTTTAATTTTTTAAAAATCTGGGGAAAAGAGTTCCAGAGAGAAAGGACAGAAAATTCAAGAGTCTTGAGGCTGGGGGGTGCCTGGTGTTTCATAGGAATGGCAATGAACCAAGCGTGGCTGAAACAATGTAAACGAGGAAGAGAATAGTGAAAAATGAGGTGTGGAAGATAAGCATGGAGCAAGAGCAGGCATACAGGGTTGAACCAGCGTAAGAACTTGTTTTTTTTCCTCAGGGCACGATCAGGAGCTCCAGCAATGTTTTGAGTAAAAAAGTGACATGATTTAACTTACATTCAAAAGGATCTCTTTGGTAACTCTTTTAACAATATGGGGACCAATGGCAATAACAGGAACACAAGTTTGGAAGCCCTTCAAATAATCCTAGCAAAGGATGATAGTATCTTAGACTAGAGTGGCAGCAGTAAAGCTGTAAAGAAGTAGTTGGACCCTAGACATATTTTGAAGGAACAGCTAGTAGGATTTGAAGACCATCTGCTTTGGGACATAAGAAAAGAGAAGATTACAGGAGCACTCCAAGTTTTTAGAGGGCAGAAGTTGGATGGATAGAGCTGTTATTTATTAAAATGGGAAAACTAAGGGACCAGAAGGTTTGAGGAGGAAATTCAGGATTTCATTTTTAGTCCTAGTAAGTTTCAAAAGGATATCAGACACAAATAGAGATGTCAAACACACAATTAAATAGAAGAGTTTGGGAGTTCCCATTGTGGTTCAGAGGGTTAAGAACTTGACATAGTGTCTGTCAGGATATGGGTTTGATCCCTGGCCTCGCTCAGTGGGTTAAGAATCTGGCACTGCTGCAAGATGCAGTGTAGGTAACAGATGCAACTCAGAATCTGGTGTTGATGTGGCTGTGGCAGAGGCCCACAGCTGCAGCTTCAATTCAACCCCTAGCCAGGAAACTTCCATATGCCACAGGTGCAACTCGAAAGAGGAAGGAAAAAAAAAAAAAGAACAACCCAGCAATCCCACTCTTGGGCATATAACTGGACAAAACTTTCCTTGAAAATGCCACATGAACCTGTATATTCATTGCAGCACTATTCACAATAGCCAAGACATGGAAACAACCTAAATGTCCATCAACGGATGAATGGATTAAGAAGATGTGGTATATGTACACAATGTAATACTACTCAGCCATAAAAAAAAAAAATGAATGCCATTTGCAGCAACATGGATGGAACTAGAGACTCTCATACTTTCTGAAGTAAGTCAGAAAGAGAAAGACAAATACCATATAATTTCATTTATATCTGGAACCTAATATATGGCTCGAATGAACCTTTCCACAGAAAAGAAGATCATAGACTTGGAGAACAGACTTGAGGTTGCCAAGCAGGAGGGGGAGGAGTGGGATGGATTGGGAATCTGGGGTTAATAGATGCAAACTCTTGCCTTTGGAATGGATAAGCAATGAGATCCTGCACTGGGAACTATATCTAGCCACATGTGATGGAGCATGATGGAGGGTAGTGTGAGAAAAAGAATGTATATATGGGTCACTTCACTATACAGTAGAAAATTGACAGAATACTGTAAACCAGATATAATGGAAAAGACAAAAATCATTTAAAAAATAATTAAAAATATACTTTAAAAAAAGAACAAGAATTTGGACTCCAAAAGAGCATTGAAGCTGTAAATATGTGCAATTTGCTGATCCACAGTAGATATTTAATGCTGTAAGACTATTCAGCATGCTTGGCCAAGATATTTAGTATCAGTAAAGAAGCGAAGTCTCCAAAGACTGAGCCCTGGGCACTTAGTCAGGAATATGAGGAGGAACCAGCAAAAGAGACTGAAAAGGAGTAGCCAGCTAAATAGGAAGAAAACCAGGAGGGCGTGGTGTCTAGGAAATCAAGCAAAGAAAGCATGCAGGTGTAATGGCGAGAGCACGATCAACAATGTCAAATGCCCCTCAAAGATCACATAAGACAGGGATTTAAAAATGTCTACTGGAATTAGCAACAGAAGTCACTGGACATATCAACGACATAGTTCTGGTACCTGGTGAAGTAAAAAGCCTGATAGGACTGATTTTAAGAAAAAATGGAGGAGAGACACTGGAAACAGCAACAAGAGAAAATTCTTCCAATAACGAAATGAGGCTGTTCCTGGAAGATGATGTGGGGTCATGCAAAGAAGATGAGACTAAACAAAGGAGAACTCTCTTTTAGACCAGGAGAATGAAAGAAATGTGAAAGAACCAAACATAATACCAAAGCTTTTGTCCTAGAAGAAGGAAATAACTGTTCTCTTACTGGAAGAGAGATGGAGAACAGGTATAAATTTGAGTGGGAAGGTGATTAATTTAAATTTTGACAGTTTGAGTTTGAAATGACAGTGGGATATTTGTAGAAAGAGGTCTTGCTGGCAATTCAGAGCTGAGGATTAGTGAGAAGTTGAAGACAGAACTGTAGATTTGGAAATAAATAACATGAAATTGCTGTCTGAATTCAAAGAGCAGTTCCCTCTCTAATGAAGAGAATGCTCAATAAAGAACAGAAAGCCAAAGGGCTGTGAGAAGAAAGAGGAGCCAGGTAAGGAAATCACAAACAATAAAGGACAGTGGTTGCCTGGCTGATACTCGAGGAATTAAGGAGAAAACAAGTAAAATTGGAAAATCTCCCATAATCATCCAAATATCCAAGTTCAGAATCTTTCCCATCTGTTTAATCCTACTTCTATTTCCCGTTATAACACTTATTACAAATTGCCTACGCCCATGTATATATTCACTGCTAAACTACAAGTTCAGTAATAACAAAAGCTTTATCAATCTTGTCAACTGTTGTATGTATCTCGGGGCCTAGCACAGAACCTGGCCCATAGACGCTATTTGACAAATAATTTTGAGCATACCATTAAATGTATTATTCTGTACATCTGATAATAAAAGAATTATTGGTGAATTTAGAGGAATTAGAAACTTTCCAAATTTGCCTCTATAAATCAGATCATATCACTTACCTGATTAAAAACATTTTATTTTAAAAAATCAGACTGCTTTCAATGACCTATAAGGCCCTATCTAATCTTTCTAATTCCATTCCATTTTACTCTCTACCTAGTTCGCTGTACTCTAGCTTACCCCACTGCCCGCCTTTCCGGTATTTAAACATATTAAACTCTTCCCCATCTCGGGAAAGAGTATTTACTTTTATTCCAAATAGTCTTTCCTTGGTACTTTATATGACTGGTTTCTTCTCTTCCTTCAGATCATGGTTTATACATCACTCCCCAGAGAGGCCACCTCTAGCCACCATATATAACGAACCACATCCCACCCCCTAATTACTCTATCTCATCATTGTGTATGAGTCAGAATATTTTAAGTAAATATGCCTCCAGGTTTATGAATAATAACCAAGTGCCTCTTAAAATTAGGTTACAGGAAGTTCCCGAGGTGGCTTGGCAATAATGAGCCTGACTAGTATCCATGACGATGCAGTTTCAATCCCTGGCCTCGCTCAGATTAAGGATCCAGTGTTGCTGTGAGCTGTAGTATGGGTCATAGACGTGGCTTGGATCCTGCGTTGCTATGTTGTGGTGTAGGTCAGCAGCTGTAGCTCTGATTTGACCCCTAGCCAGGAAACTTCCACATACCACAGGTGTGGCCCTTAAAAAAAGGGGGGGGGGAGAGAGAAAAGAAAAGAAATAGATTACAAATAAGAAAAGAATTATGAAATATGCCTTCTCATATCTGATCTATGAATATAGAATTTATATTGTGACATTACTGCCTAAAAAAGATGACATTCTTCAGTGTTTATGGTTGGATTCTCAAAACCATAAAATGTCACTTGTTCCAAAGGATAGGATAAAATTAGAGAACTCTTACCAAAGTGCAAAGATACAAGTTCCCACTGATAATATGAGGAATGTGCTTTTCTCTTCTACTCTCCCATCCTTCCTCCCTCCCCCTCTCCACAGACAGACACACACTTTTGTCATATGTGGTATGTTGCTTAGGTATTCTTTTGGGAAAAGGATGACACCAGTGGAAGAACAATTAATAAATTATTGTTAACGTGAAACACAATCAATCTCTGTGAACATCTCTTTCTAAAGTCTTATCTGGCACTTTGCTTAATACCCATGAAGGATGCTTTGAGCCAATACAATCTTTGAAGATTATGCTAGTAAAATGACCTCATCTTAATTTATGTTGCCTAGAATCTTGGGGGTTATAGTTATGAGGGGATAAAATGATTTCTGATTGTATATAATAGAAAAGATGAAAAGGAAGACATTGGTAATAATCAAATTTTAAAAGAGTAGTTGAATATCCAGAAAAACATTATTGAGCACTTACTATGCCCTAAGAATGATAACATGCACTTGAAATAGACAGGTTCAGTTTCATTCCTACAGAGTTTTGTGTAAATAAGGAGGGGGTCAGGGAGAAGCAGGCCAGAGCTGGGTTGTAACAGAGAAGATAGAACTTTAAAGAAAAAGTGAGCAGCAGTGGATGTAGTCTATGAATCTGAAGAACTGAAAATGAAATTACGATAAGGATGATAATATATTCTTTTCAACACCACATTATACTTTATTTGGTACTTTAACACCATTTTAATTTAATTTCAATTATTAAAGGATAAGTTATATAAAATGAAAGACAAAGGAGTTCCTGCAATGGCTCAGCAGTAATGAACCTGATGTATCCACGAGGATGTGGGGTCCATCCCTGGCCTCGCTCAATGGGTTGAAGATCCAGTGTTTCTGTGAGCTGTGGTATAGATCACAGACAGGGCTGTTGCTGTGGCTGTGGTATAGGCCAGCCACTATAGCTCTGATTCGACTCCTAGCCTGGGAACTTCCATACGCCGTGGGTGCAGCCCTAAAAAGACAGAAAAAAGAAAAGAAAAGAAAAGAAAACCTATGATCATCTCATTAGATGCAGAAAAGGCTTTTGACAAAATTCGACATTCTTTCATGACAAAAACACTCAACAAATTGGGTATAAAAAGAACATATCTCAACCTAATAAAGGCCATATTTGACAAGCCACAGCTAACATCATACTCAACAGTGAAAGTTTGAAAGCTTTTCCTCTTGAAATCAAGAACCAGACAAGGGTGCCCACTCTCTTACCACTCCTATTCAATATAGTACTGTAAGTCCTAGCCAAAAGCAATTAAGCAAGAAAAAGAAATAAAAGGTATACGAATCAAAAAGGAAAAAAACTGTCTGTATATAATATGATCTCATATATGGAAAATCCTAAAGACTCCACCTCTATCTGTGGATCTCAGATTCCAATGGAATTCACCAAAAAACTGTTATAACTAATGAACAAATTCAATCAAGTTGCAAAATACAAAACCAACATACAGAAATCATTTGCATATCCATATAGTAACAACAAAATACCTGAAAAAGATATAAAGAAAATAACCCTATTCACAAGCGTTATTAAAAACAATTCAATACTTAGGTATAAATTTAACCAAGGAGGTGAAAGATATATACAATGAAAACTACAAGACTTGAAAGAAACTGAAGACACAACATATAGGAGGATATTCTGTGTTTATGAATCAGAAGAATTAATATTGTTAAAAGTTCCATACTATGCAAAGCCATCTATAGATTCAATGCAATCCCTATCAAAATTCTAATGGCATTTTCCACAGAAATAGAAATGTAATCCTTAAAAGAGAAGTCATTTTGCCTAGATAACCAATCAAATTTGCATTCATAGGAGCAGAAAACCAAGGAAAAGGCAAATTAATAATGGTCAGATCATTAAAATCTGGAAGCCACAGATCCATATGAGTAAAAAAGAAAATGCCCTGCTGAATAGCATTGAGAACTTTGTCTAGATACTCATGTTGCAACAGAAGAAAGGGTGGGGGAAAAATGTAATTGTAATGTATACATGTAAGGATAACCTGACCCCCTTGCTGTACAGTGGGAAAATAAAAAAAATTATTAAAAAAAAAAAAAGAAAATGGGTCTGAGTAGTTGACTAAGAAATCAATATTTTTTAAATGTTCCAGTGCAGTGTGCACAAACCATGGAGCATAAGAATCACCTAGGGAATTTATTGTAACTAATTCACCTCTGTATGTTCTGATTCAGTAGATCGAGGTAAGAAAGACTTTTTAGAAACACTACGCTACAGATGAGAAATCTAAAGATCAGGGTAGTAAGGAGTTCTAAGGAGAAGAACTGAGATTCAAATACAAGTCTGTTTTGAGTTCAAAGCTCCTGTTCTCTACACTATGTTACTCTAAGTTACAAATATATGTTATTGAAAAAATTAGTATAATTCCTTAATGTGGGACTCATTAAGTTAGTGAAGCCGATAATAATAACTATGACAATAAAGATATTTTTAAATGTTTAGGAAAATGGCACCACACTGAGTAAAAACATGATTAAAGAGCAAAAAGAAAATCTTGTTCAAAACTTGGATAGATTTATTTTGGCAACATGGAACGGATGATTACGGGACACATTATGTCAATGTTTGTCTCATTTATCTGGGGGGCAAGCTATTTCCACTTTATTAACACACACTTCTCAATGGTTCATTATCTTTGTTCATTTTAGGACCTTTCATCCCTGTCAAATTAATCTTCTTGACTAACTCATCCTTTTTCCAAATTAAGACTTTGTTTCTCATTATTAATTATTTGCTAGTGTGGACCGGCAATTATGCAATCTGGTAAGCTGGCTATCCAGCTGGTAAGCAACCAAAACATTTGAGCTTTAAAAAGCATAGATGGTAGAAATAAAAATTCTGGCAAAAGCAAGTGGAAATAGTATCAGACAATTTTAAAACTCTAAGCCTGAGATTGAAGCAGGCCACACATCTACTGTTACTGACTTTGAGAAATCTTAATTCTTCAGCTGCTAGAGGCTGAATTGATTCCAACAGTCAGTAGTCATGTCTGAAATGTCCCATGATAAAATATGCTATAAGCATAAGCGATTTCAGTAACTTTTTCTTGGTTACTAGTCTACTACGCCATTAGAATTAATTTGCTCTTCAAGGGGAAAAACATGTCACTGACACAAAGATAAATGATTATCGCCACTAACATGTCTCTTTAAACTCAGGCTCTAGACTGAGTTTCCTTTGGCATTAGGAAGCAAAATGGCATTCTTTTTATAATGGCAGGCTGTCCAAGGACTTTACTCCAGAAGAGAATCAAGAATTTTCAAATGTGCACCATGAAACAGAATTATAAATCATGTGTATTTTGGCAAATGGACACAGTAAATGTGACATGTGGCTAAGAGTTGTCAAAAACTAACTTCATCATTATCTAGAGAGTGAGGCTAGAAGAAAGTTGAATTATTATCAAATTTTCAACAAAACATTATAATTAACTCCTGGATGTAAAGTGTATATTCTCAGGAAAATCGTAATAGCTGAGTTCTTCTGTTAGGAAGATTAAACTCATGTAACATATTATAGAGAGATCAGAGAGAATGGAAGTATCAAAACAAAAACTGGTTGATACCCTATCTACAGAGTAGATAAAATTGTTACTTCACAAACTTCATAAAAGTCAAATATATAAATGTTTAATTAAGAAGGGAGTTTACTACCTTCGGATACCTTAACAGAATGCTCATAGTATGAAAAGATATTCTAGTGTCAAACACAATAATACAATGCATCAGTCAAGCACATAGTAATCAGCAAGAATCATTAACAAATAGAGGGGAGAAACCCAGGATGTTGGCTTAAGCCCATTTTTTAATGATTAACAGAAAAATCTGTTTCAAAAACAGGCCCTCTCAACTTACACAGAAAGATTAACAGCGATTAATTCAAAAAAAATGTTCAATCACAGAACTAAAGAATCCAAAAATTAGTAATACAAATGAGACATATGTTCCCATATTCTTACACTGTATTTCCTTTTTATACATTATCAGGAATCAAACATAGCATTTGCAATGTAAGATTTTCTTGTTATCAGTGAAAGCGATGCATTACTTCCTAAGAAGATATGACTTGACCTAAGATGTTAGTGATTTTATGCTGGGAGGAAGTTTATAATGTAGTTTTAACTGAAATATTTCATTTTGTCTTCAAAACAAATGGTGAGGCATTCATTATTTGAAACATCAACCAACAGAGAAGTTCTTCTGAAAGACTCTTTTTTATAAGAGCTCTTCCCATAGTTCTACACCTAAATTCAGTTATTAAACATACTTTTAAGGTGCAAAGCCAATCATATCAATTCAACAAATGTTTATTAAGCACGTGAATGAGGAACTATGCCACAAATGCACAGTCACACACAGAGATTAGCATTTCCCCTGTCATCACAGGGTTTAAAAGCAAAGCCAAAAAAAGAGGATTCATTCACCAGTACTACAAGCAGACTAAGAAATTTACGTAACAGATTCATAAATAAAATTAATGATATCGGATTCAAATAGCTGGGTCTAAATAGAAAGATCAAAAAATGCTTTGTGAAAGACAATTTTCAATAAATAGATAATCAGGAAAATAATTATGTATGGATGCAACACTGTGAGCATGAGCAGAGATAGGGAAAGAAAGACATGCTTGGGAATAACCTATTTTACCAAGACATTAAATTTATCTAAGACATTAATGGAAGAAAGCTGGAAATACATGAGGAAGCTAGAACACGGAGGGCCTTGAATATCAGAGTTAAAATTACATATTTAACTTGAATAGTGAGGACCAGTTCTAGCTCTGAGGAGAGTGAAATAATCAGAATTGCACCTAAGGCATATTGATTTGTCAAGAGAGTCATGAATAAATTGGAGTGAATGAAGAGAGGAGACTAGAAGCAGACAGAAAGGGTAAGAGGCTCTTGTAATAATTCAGGTGAACATTCAAAATTGGAAGAATGATGAAAAAAAGATAAGGATAGGTCAATATGGAAGCTACTAATGACAGACAAGCTGACCTACTGGTTAGAATCATGACCTTATAAGACGTCAGACCTAAGTTCAGATCACAGCTTTATCTTTTGGTAGTCCTATAATCCAGGCCAAGTTATGTTACTCTTAATTTCCACTTTGAGGATAATGAACCTATCTCAAGGCACTGTCGTGAGGAATATAGGAGATAATGACTTTAACATGTAATGTCTAGAACTTAATTAAGACTTGGTACTTAATAAATGCTATTACCAGAGACCATAGCTTGGCAACTGTTTATTGATTTTTAGCAGCCACATTCCACTACTGGTTCACATTGCAGTTGTGGTCTTTTAAACATCCCAGAACTTTCTGCATAAGCTATTCCCCCAAATTTAATCTCTTCCATTTTATACCACTGAGTTTTTGGCATCTAATTTGGGATTTTAAATTAATTCCCATTGAATTCTGTGTTTTTACTTTGAGCCAAGAATCTCAGTTTACTGTGATAAATTTTCACGTAAGTTCAATTATTTGCCATATTTGCTATTCCTCCCTAACATGTGCATATATGTGATTATGATAGATTGGTTTTTTCAAAGTAATGTTGACTATGACAAATCCAAGAACTGAACACTCATTTAGCATTTCACTAGAGAAATCCCACTGATGCTGACATTGAGTGATTATTATAAAGCTTAGACAAAGCTGGACAACGTCTAAGCAAACATAAAAATCAAGATATGTTTTTGGCCACACAAAAGAGCATAGCTCTTTTTCTGTAACTAACAAAAAAAGCCATATTAAACATTTTTTTTTCTTTTTACTAATGAGTAAACCAATGCTCGAAATGATCAAGCACTTCCAAAGGTCACCTGTTAGTAAGAGGCAGATCAAGGATGCCAACCCAAGCTCAAATTACTCCCAAACTCACACTCTTTACTGCTAGACTAAGTTGCCTCCCTAAGGAAGATGGCTGAAACTCTATGCTTGATGGAAAAAACCTGCCTTTGGACTCTATAATTCACCTCAAATATTTAAACATGCTTTTCAGTGATGATGATTTACTTACAAGGACATGTGCAAACACAGGCAGTGTCTTCCTTCTTATTTATTTGTTCATCCAGTGAACTTTCATTGAGAGACCACTACATGCAAGACACTGTGCTAGGCAGGATGTGATTTCAGAGGTCAATCAAATACACATCCTACCATCAAGGAGTCTATAAGTAGTACTATAAAAAAAATGTATTAGCCTCTAAGACAAAATAGAACAAAGAGATGTGGCATGAAAGGTAAAAGCAACTGTGTCTGAAATTCAGAAGACTGACTCTTTTATCCTAATAGACATTTATCTCAAGGATCTTAGATTCACTATAAGTACAAATTTTCTTCCTATAGTGAGAATAGAGAAAAATTCTTAGGATTCTGATTCTACATTTTTCTTGCATGTACATATAGTACATATACGTGGTTAATGGTATAAGTTTCAAAATACTAAAATAGGTGAACAGAATCTATGTCTTCCCTAAATCCCTAAAACCCG
Organism: Sus scrofa; assembly: GCF_054392235.1. Classification (NCBI taxonomy): domain Eukaryota; kingdom Metazoa; phylum Chordata; class Mammalia; order Artiodactyla; family Suidae; genus Sus; species Sus scrofa. The sequence continues at coordinate 91,555,328 of NC_139387.1, read as the reverse complement.
GGCTTAATACGCCGCAACCTTAGAGTTCCCATTGTGGCTCAGTGGGTTATGAACCCGACTAGTATCCACGAGGATGCAAGTTCAATCCCTGGCCCCTTTCAGTGGGTTAAAGATCCAGCATTGCCATGGGTTGTGGCTCACAGATGTGGCTGGGATCCCGCGTTGCTGTGGCTGTGGTGTAGGCTGACAGCTGCAGCTCTGAATTCAACCCCTAGCCTGGGAACTTCCATATGCCATAGGTGTGGCCCTAAAAGCAATAAATAATTAAATACATACATACATATATATATATATATATATATACACATACATATACAGCAGCCTTGAGTCACCACTTTCAAAAAATGTGTTTAACTACATAAGAAATGAATTATTAAAGTCAGAAATGTCTTTCTGAATAGTATATTCCCAATAAAATAATAGTTAACCACTGCTTAAAATTTAGCTCCACTATTTAAAAAAAAAATCATACATGCTAAAGAATCAGTTACAATCCAGTAAAAACCCTCTATTTATGTTTCAGAAAATACATTCCCCAAAGTACTCTGACAGGAACTGGATGAAACAATTCTGAAATTTGTGCATTCCTGATATTAAGCCCCAAAAATCTGCTAAAGTGTACTTGAAAATAAACTTTGTATCAGAAACACCATTTAGATTTTAGGCAACCTAATTTGATCCAATTTAAGACTTGAAAAATACGGCCAATTTAAGACTTGAGTTGAGTATATTTTCCTATAGAAACCCCCTCACCCACCCACCCCCGCTCCAAGAGCACTCTCATGCAATTTACAAAAGCTTGCTATAAAAACTGAGAAGTTAAATCTTGAAATCTCGAACTACTAAATAACTCACTTCAAAAGGCTTGCATGTAATTAAGGATTTTACATTGGACAGAAAGTGAAATAACACAAAAGAGATGTACTAAAAGAGTAAAACTGCACAAAACCTGTCAACACAACTCCTTTTAAATAATAGCCCTCAGATGCTGCTTGTGTCTAGGCTTTCCCTCAGGAGAAAAAATATATAATGCCTTTCATCGCTGATGCTTCTTAATTATTTCTTAGACACACAGGCTAATGAGGGAATAAAGCCTTTTTAATTTTATATCTTAAGGCAATGTTTTCCTAAAATCTAAATTCTGAAATATGCTCTAATGGTCTTTATTCTATCCTCAGAGTTTTCTAAGTTATGCTGTGTTCACATTTAAGAGTTGTATATATTCTTTACACACATGGAGGAAAAGCTGCGTCTTACACTTGGAAAAACAAATGAAGAAAATAGAAAAATTTTTTCAGGTGATTTTATATTCTTTCAAAAACCTGAATTTCAGAAAATATTTATATGTCTGCAAAATTTACATTCTAGATTATATAATGTCCTAATTCAACTTGGAAAATGAGTCCATATGCATATTATAAAAGCATTTAAAACAGACTGACTTTTGAATTAAAATTTCTGCAAGAGAAAATGTAATTTTAACTTGAGCTGGCCTTCACATTAAATGTATAACCTTCTATAAAATACGTTAAATCATAACAATAATTTAATTTTAATTCACTCATTTTAGTAAAATTGTTCAAGCTACCACCTTAAGGCTAATAGTTTAATAAAACCAAAACTTCCAATTCAAAAATGAAAGTTCTTACATAATACAGCTGGTTTTGTATTTTAAATTACTGAATTAGAGTGCCCTCTATTGGAAGAAAAAAAGGCAGTAAAAGCTAAACTGACAAAGAATATTTAAAATACCCTCCAAAGTTCATGCCAAATCATTAACTGTAAAATCCATTTATTAATAGCGTAAATGCCACAAGATATATTTTTCTTACATTTTGATTTCTTCTAAATTACTTCTGGAATTGCCATATTTCCTATCATCTAAAATTAAATTTTATCTCAACCCAAATGCCCATCCTTCAGCCAGTAATATGAATAATAAACAAGCAAAAATGTTTTTCACATTTAACATTTCATTATATAGAAATAATCATAATTTAGAACTATGGCTGAACTACAGTTTGAATTTTCTTTATGATAAACTAAAAACCTCCCTAATTCAAGAGAACTTTTACACTGCAGTGGAGGGGGTGGAGAATTAGGCTGGGCACCAGAAGATCTATGGTTTTTTTAAAATCTAAAATTCTGTAATTTTGTGGTGTTATCAAGACCTCAGTTCAGACTCATCGTCTCAGGCCTGAATTACCTCAGTAAGGTTGTAGCAGACTTTTGGTCCTCTACACCAATAAAGGGGATGTTAGAATAAGCGTTTTAAAAGAACAATCAATGCCTAGAGTCACCCAAAGAATTATAACTTAGTTGGCCTGCCATGGTACCTGAGGGTGTCGGTATATTTTGAAGATAAGTCTAATGCGTAACTATTGCTGAGAATTACTGTTTGAATATCTTCTCAAATCATCTGACACTAAATAACCACTTTTTGTTTTTTGGCCACACCTGTGGCATGTGGAAATTCACAAGCCAGGGATCAAACTGCACACAGCAGCGGCCTGAGCCACAGCAGTGATAACACCCTATCTTTAACCCAGCTGTGCCACAAGGGAACTTCAGTAGCCACTTTCATCTTCTAAAAATGTCACCTTCATGAAAGAACTCCCATAATCAAGAGTTTATTCTCCTCAGCATCAATATTAAATCTCTGACTAGCTTCCCAAATCTAATAATCTGCCTCTGCTCTCTAATGAAATAGTTGAGTGGTAACGGGTATGGGTCCAGGCCCAGAGGTGCTTGTGTTCAGATCCCAACACTGATACTGACCGTGCCAGTTCTCTGTGTCTCTGTTTTTCTTATCTGTAAAATGGGAAGAATAATACTACTTATCTCAGAGGGTTATTGTGAGGATTAAATCAGTTAAAACAGCATTCCATAAGTGTTAAATATTATTATTACTTATCCTTATCCAACTTTACACCTCACTACTTTTTAAAACAAATTCTCAAGGTAATGCATTCTCTTCATATTAAACGCTAGGCCTCACCTCTTTGCTTTTGTACACACTATTTCTACAGGCTAGAACCCTCTCCCATTTATTTATTCATTCATTCATTCATTTCAATACAATTGTAACTAATATCTCTTTCCTCCAGATGCCAGTTTAATTTCTCCCCAACTCCACGAAGACCTATAAATCACTCATCTGTTCCTGTAAAAAAAAAATCCTTTGGCTACCAGGTAGTTTATTATAAGAAATGTAGCTGTAAATTAGTGACACTGGGTCTGATTTTGAATCCTAGATCTGCTACTTGCCAGCTGAGTCATTTTCCAAATCTATACTTCTTCCATTGTTAGGACTGCCATGTGGATTAGGTGGTTTAAGTCATAAAAAGCATTAGAACAGCAACTAGCAAGCACTAATAAATGCCAGTTCCTATATATTTGTTGCTTACATGTCAGTCTTCTCTGCACAATGTGATTGAAGATCTCTTGGAGAAAAAAATTTGAACTCCTTGAAGTCAGACACTGTGTTTCATTTCTGCCATTATAAATCCTATAGCTCACAACACGGTGATGGCCTTAAGCAATCTCTTAGTACTCGATTAAATGTTTATATAATTTGAGAGTATAATCGATTTAAAAAAAACTTGGGAAAAACATTTTGATGAATAGAAACAGATATTCAACAAAACTAGGATGAATCCAAATAAAACACAGGCTATAGAGAAGTGCCAGAGAAACTGCATTACTTTTTAAACAATCAGTAACAAGTTTCTATCAGATTAATCTTCTGAAAGACCACTTTCAGTAATGTTTTTTATCTATCTAAAATCCTTCAATGAACATGCGAGTGCATGTGTCTCTTTTAAGTAGAGTTTTGTCTGGATATATGCCCAAGAGTGGGATTGCGGGGTCATATGGAAATTCTATGTATAGATTTCTAAGGTATCTCCCAACTGTTCTCCACAGTGGCTGTACCAGTTTTCATTCCCACCAACAGTGCAGGAGGGTTCCCTCTTCTCCACAACCTCTCCAGCACTTGTTATATGTGGATTTATTAATGATGGCCATTCTGACTGGTGTGAGGTGGTATCTCGTGGTAGTTTTGATTTGCATTTCTCTTATAATCAACGATGTTGAGCATTTTTTCATTTCCTAAAAAGTGAATATCAAAATTCTCAGTTTTACATTCGAAATCATCTATGGCCTGACCTCAATCTATCTTCTAATCTTTCCTCCATCTTCCCTCTTCATAAACTTTATTATTCCAGATAAAGAGAACTGCTTGCTCTTACTCATATGTAACTTCTGCTTTTCTGCCTTATGTAACCTTGAATATTTTATGACAATATTTTCAAAGAACACAATATAAAGTTTTATCGCAGGAACAGAGTGATTGCTTATATGGAAGCATGAACTTGAATTTTGAACTTAAATTCAACTTATGGGCATTAATTTCTCTCTTACTACTACAACAATAACAGTCTTTGACTTAGAAAAAAAATTGACCACTGTTTCTCCAAATTACGTCACTCTCTCAATGCCAAAGGCCTCTGCCATCACTGTCCAAGAGCTATAAGCTTGAATTATGATCTCCAAGCAGAGCGTACAGACCCCAGGGTGCACAGGATACCAGATGAATAAAAGAAAAAGAATTAGATCTTCTATTTTATGCTTATTCTTTATCCTCCTCACATTTCTTTTATAGTATGTGCCTCATAATTTATAGCATATATTCTTAGAATAAGTATGTATAATTACATACAAATACATTTGTCATATTTGCTCAAAATTTATTTACTACATACAACAATAAGAGTTTAGGAACAACTGGTCTAAAAAAAGTAACACTTTCAGAATCTGTGAGCTAAGAAGTAGAGGACCAGAAGCAGCCACTTTCGACAAATCTTTAAGAATGGACCTAAACACCATGTATTGCTTATGTAGGATAAATATGTTTTAATTTCTAAACAATTTTCAAGGAAATGTTGAGGTTTAACTAGTTTGTAATTTGGAGTTACCATAAGCTATTTTAGATGCTTTTAAACAGGGAGTTTTGTCCTAACATTAAAGTTATAATAGTAAATATCTTATCAATATAAAAGTTTAATTTAGTAAAATCTACAAGTATTCACCTCAGCATACATATCGTTAATCATAATTATTCATAAAGAGGTTTTATTGGAGTCAATAAGGCAATGTTTTACCAAAGACAAGGCATCAAAGGAAAAAAAAAACCAGGCCTAGAAGGTAAGACTAGTCACAGATCTAGACTAGCAAATACTATCCTGGGAAAGAGTGTCTCTGCTCACATTAACTAACTAAAAGAAGTAAATGTTCTCATAACAGTCACTATACTTAGCAGCTTTTTTAGCTTTCATAAATAAAATGGCATACTTAACACAATCAACTCTATTATTAGCTTTTGAAGAAAGTATAATGTTTCTACAATGAATTCAGTTCAAAAAGTGAAAAAAGGTTTCATACCATAATAATATTTTTCTTTTACTCAATACATCCTATAAACCCTTCCTCTATATAAGAAAAAAGACAGGTATATAAATCTTGATTTTAAACTGATTGATTCTCTATGGTTTCTCTTGCTACTATATTCATATAAAAATCCAAATGAACAAGAATCTCTACCTCATGATTTAGATTCTGAACTTATGGGTTGCATGCAAATTCACTGGAATTTGCATAAGATTACAGAAATATGGAGGTCAAACTTTCCACAATGTTTCTCTCCTACCATAGTACCTACAGATTGGCTGGAAAAGCAAACACACATGGCTCAGCTTTGTCTTCACCATGGGGTTAGACTCAGATCAAAGGGAAAACAGGGAAAAAAGACAAAAGGAGGGTGTTCTTTCTTTGAAAATCAAAATTATTATGCCCAGTAAAACTAAAAGAACATAATCAAAGAAACTATGAATTCATGTGTTATGAGGGTCTAACACTGGTGAGATCACCACATACCGTAAGTGATATATCAAAGCATTTCTTCCCTACACTTGCAGTGAGAATGAAACACTGATGAATATCAGGGAAAGAGCCACAGGGAGCTTGATTGAAACTGGCTGAATCTGAAAACAGGATAACACCCAAATCCCGTGCCTGTCAGGTATATAATGGACTGGCAAAGACAGACGTATCGTCTTCTTTCCCCCCTTACTTACTACACTCTGGCTTCCATTTTTCCCAAGTTCTTCTTCTGAAATCTTGCTCAAATTATCTAAGTAGTGGTCTGATATCGTGTGGCACAAATCTTCAAAAGAATAATCCTTTTCTTGACAGAGCTTTATTTCATCCAAGAGTTTTGATAATTCTCCAGTCACAGTTTCACCTGTAAGAAGCAAGTAAACTTTTCAGAAGTTTCAAGAAAGAAATACGGCTAAAAGTTCATGTTAAATAATAAAAATATATGAGCTCCTGCTGTGGCACAGTGGGTTAAGGATCCAGTGTTGTCTCTACAGAAGTGTGAGTTCAATCCCCAGTGCATTAAGGATTGCAGCTGTGGCTTGACTGGAGCTCAGATTTGATTCCTGGCCCATGAATCTCCGTATGCTCCAGGTGTGGCTGGGAAAATTTTTTTTTAATTTAAACAATAAACAAATAAATAAATAATACTAGTATGGTGCTAGAACTCAAAATATAGCAAACAAGATTAAGTTATCAGAAAATTTAGTTTATTGAAAGCAAGGTCATATATCATAATTAGTGCAGTAATGTTAAAAGACAGAGAAATTACAATTTTGTCTATTTTTATTCTTTCTCAAAACAGAAATAAGTATTGAAGGTTTACACATATGCACTACATAAAAGCATAAGGAAGTATAATTTCTAAAGCTTCAATTTATCATAGCACTTAACTTTTAATACTCTTTTATAAGCATCATACTTCACTGACAGAATTCATTAACAAATTTGAAATGATGTTGGGATCCTACTTCCTAGGTTCAATTAAAAAAATAACTTTTAAACAAATAACTACATAAGTCATTAATAAATTAATTACGATATAAATGAATAATAGGAGGAAAAGATATATGCAACATCTGTCAACATGAATAATTTGCAGGTTGCATGCAAATATCCATTTTTTCTAATCATTCTCAAAAAGGAACTTCAGTCTTAAAATTTATTCTGAAAAAAACTCCAGCACTTACAATCCAGATATAAATATTTTTATTCTGCATCAAAAGCCTTTTAGGAAAAAAAGTTAACTTGAAATACCTACTCCATGTAAACTTCATGAGAGCAGGAATTGTTATCTCTTTTGTTCACACTGTATCTCAGGACCAACAACAGTATCTGACAAATGGCAAGAGCTCAATAAAAGTTGATTGAATACGAGGATAACATATACAGTATAAATTAGACCTGAAATTTCCATAATAATAAGCCTTTTTGAACATATGGGACAAATTTGCACATAAAAGTCTAGTATCATTTCAAGGGCTTTATAATTAGCTACTCACTTTTGGTCTTTTGGGAAGGAGATTCAATGGGAGATGAAATGTGTGTTTCTTGGGTTGTATCTTCCTGTATGTGCTCTTCGAGGACTGCTGCTCTTCCCACACCTTCTAAATATTCTGTGTATATAAGTTTTGAAATGACATACTTAAATTCATTTATTTTAAAAACTTTAACTTTGTTTTATTTTTTATGGTCACTTTTTTGTTTATTTCTTCATACCCTAAGTTTTAAAAGAACTTCATGATAAGCTATAAATTTAAAAGTTTTTAATTAAAATAGAAAGGATATTTTAGAGGAGACTTACGAACTCTTTTTCTGAAAACTAAACTTTTGTCACATTTTTTAATTAAAAATAAATTTACCCAGGAGTTCCCGTCATGGCTCAGCAGAAACGAATCTGACTAGCATCCATGAGGTTTGATTCCAGGCCTCACTCAGTAGGTTAAGGATCCAGCATTGCTGTGAGCTGTAGTGTAGGTCACAGACATGGCTCGGATCTGGCGTTACTGTGGCTCTGGCGTAGGCCGGGGGCTATAGCTCCAATTGGACTCCTAGCCTGGGAACCTCCATATGCCGCAGGTGTGGCCCAAATAAATAAATAAATAAATTTGCCTGTTGAAGACACAATAACATCCTTAGTTTTCTTTTTTTTAATATTGTTATTGTTATTTCCCCAATACAATTTTTTTCTACTATACAGCATGGTGACCAGTTACACATACATGTATACATTCTTTTTTCTCACATTATGATGCCCCATCATAAGTGACTAGACATGTTTCCGGTTTAAAATTCTCTGAATGGAGTTCCTGTCATGGCAACAGAAATGAATCCAACAAGAACCATGAGGTTGTGGGTTTGGTCCATGGCCTTGCTCAGTGGGTTAAGGACCTGGCGTTGGTGGGAGCTGTGGTGTAGGTCGAAGATGTAGCTTGGATCTGGCATTGCTGTGGCTGTGATGTAGCCCGGCAGCTGTAGCTCTGATTGGACCCCTAGCCTAGGAACCTCCATATGCCACGGGTGTGGCCCTAAAAAGCAAAAAAAAGCAGATAAATAAATAAATAAACAAACAAACAAACAAATAAATAAAATTCTCCGAATGATGCTTTGAATAGACTTGATCCCTAAGTAGGGATATCATGATCATTTCAGAGAACATAGAGGACTATTCCTATAGAAAAACATTTTCATCTAAGTTGAACTAATACAAAATATTAAAAATGTTTGTAATTATATTATGCCCCCTTTTCAGAGAATGGTATTTATTTTTCCTCTCCCAAAAGACATATTATACACAAGCCTCAGTTGTTTGTTTTTTTTTTAAGTTTGGTTAGAGGCAAAAATCCAATATGAAATACAAAGTGCCTAGAGGGGGAAGACTCCTTAAAATGTTGTACACCACTCTTTTTATTTTTCACCTTTCATTCAACTTGATTTTAATTGAATTAATATAAAGAATTAATATGAATTAATATGTATTCTTTTTTTTTTTTTTGTCTTTTTGTCTTTTTGCCATTTTCTTGGGCTGCTCTCGTGGCATACGGAGGTTCCCAGGCCAGGGGTTGAATCGGAGCTGTAGCCACTGGCCTACACCAGAGCCACAGCAATGCAGGATCCAAGCTGCGTCTGCGACCTACACCACAGCTCACAGCAACGCTGGATCCTTAACCCACTGAGCAAGGGCAGGGACCAAACCCGCAACCTCATGGTTCCTAGTCGGATTCGTTAACCACTGCGCCACGACGGGAACTCCTAATATGTGCTCTTATCTGATTTGTCTCTATATGCACTTGACTTGCAATTAACTTCCTTATTGACAAGAAAACTGTAGGGGCTTGGACTTCCCTGAGAGGTTTTGGAAATAGAGAAAAGAACACAAATGACCTCCTGTAGTACATCTATTCTTTCTCCCTCTCTGGCATTTGTTGACTCCTGTTTCTATACAGCTCTTGCACACATAGCTTTAATTCTATCTCCCTGCAAGACGAAGCTTCTCATCAGCTTCTCAACTGATGTCCAATGAAGCCCATCTCACCTCCATTACATTCACAGCCAATCTGTAACAACTGTAGGGGCTAATCCTCACTGAACACTGCAGGAGATAACGGAAAGGAAAGGACAAACAACTGGGCTTTTATGGGAACATGCTACATAGCAGCCTAATCACTAAGCAGAAAGTGAAAGCATTTAAATCTAAATTTTTCATAAAACTTTTAGATCAAATGGGTAATTATGTATTCCTGCAAATGAAAAAGTAGTGCTTAGATGGCTGTCATACCTTCAGTAGACCTAATAACTGCAACTTACCAACTAACCTCAAATGTACTTAAATGACCTTTTTTTTTTCTTTTCGTGGCTTTTTAGGGCCACACTCACAGCACACGGAAGTTCCCAGGCTAGGGGTCAAATTGGAGCTACAGCTGCCGGCCTACACCACAACCACAGCAATGCCAGATTTGAACTGCCTCTGTGACCTACACCACAACTTACAGCAAAACCACACCATTAAACCACTGTGTAAGGCCAGGGATCAAACCTGCATCCTCATTGATACCAGTTAGATTCATTACCACTGAGCCACAATGGGAACTCCTTAAATGACCTTTATCAACTCCAAAGGCTGGCAGGACTTAATTATCTCGTACTACTGGATTTAGGAGGAAATAGTCTGTATTCTTTCAAATAAGTACAATTTTGTTGTTACTAACCCAGCATTTGCACACCAGCTCTATCACTCAGAATAAGATATATGAGTTTGAGCAAGGCACTTAGCCTCTTGGAGCTTCAGTTTCCCTCATGCATGAGAAGTATAATGGTATCTGACTTACCTACCTCATGGAATTACAGAAATCAGACAAAGTAATAGAAAATCCCTGAAAACTCTTAAAGCATTATTCAAACATAAGATCATCACTTTACAGCCCTAATACCTTGAAGTTCACAACTAAATATTTATTACATGGGTTTAATCAAAAACATTTTTAACATCAAGTGAGTAAAAAAAAATACAGCTTTTTAAAAAATACTGAGCAGCCAAAAAACAAATCAAATATTAAAAGATATTACTATTGAGTTTAAAAGTATACCAGAAAAAAAATGCAAATAATAAGTTCTTTCATAAGTAAACATTAACTCAAAACCCAAGAAAGAACTATGACAGTTTTAATTTAATCTTAACTATAAGGCAAATTCATCCATCATTCAATACTGTTTACCTTGTAAGAGAGTTGCAATCTGGAGAGATTTCTGAGATGGATGTTCTTTCAGAATGTCTAATACAGTTCTACCTAAGCTATCTTTTATGTTGGCATCAATTCCTGAAAGAAAAAAGAAAAAACCCAATAGATATACACAAGTGGAGTATCATCCAACAATAGTGTCAGCACATAACTGCTCTAATTTCAATATAGACCAAGCACTGAAGATGATTTTTTAAAAATTAAGCACTGTGAATTAACTTTTAAAGGGCACTGACTCAATCATTAACATTGTTTTTTCATATTATAGCTAGTTTAGGTTATGGCTAGTTAACTAAGTTATTATATCCAGTTAACTAAATGGTTCACTATCAAGCTGAAAAACACTATTGATTTAGAATGTGAATTCCTAAAGTATAACGGTCATATTATTTATATATTCTGTATATGATAAAAATAGTAATAATGTACCATATAAATAATTATAAGAAGAGTCTTAGGATGTTTTAGAATTCACAAAAGTTGAAAAAGTAGGATTATTCTGAACTACTGTCCAAATACTATTTATCCAAATACAAAGTCAAATACTTCATATTTATCTATGCAAGACTTATATTCAGTGTCAGCAACACTCATCAAATACCTGGTGAACAAATTTCTTAAAGTGTATAACTAAATGACTTTGAGATTATTTTAATTCTGTACTGTAATTCTTTCACAGTAATTATTTTAATTCTTTACTGTACTAAAGAGTTTAATGTAGCAGAGAGTAAAAAGTTTATAAACTTCTGAAATACCTAACTGCAAACAAAGCCAGTTTTCAGCATCTGACCTCAAAGGTTAGTTCATTATAATAAAATCATGAAGTACTTGCTTAAATTTCTATAGACATGTGTTACCAGCACATATTTAATTGGTTGCCTCATTTATTACATCACTGCTACATATCAAAGTTAGGTATACATGAAATTTTAACTTTCTATGAGCACGACCACAGTGGTATCTATAGTTTGCCAATATTTTTCATTTAATATGTTTACTGAGGGAAATACAGACACTAAATATAGTCTATATCACAGAAGACTCACATCAGTTGTTTACAAGCACAAATTTGTATCCATGCCTTTGATCTTAAAAAAAGTCTGACCCCAGTTCCAATTTTACTTCAATCATAATAAACATGAAGACCAAAAACCTACTTTGTTGTTCCTTCAAAGCTTTCCCTCTAAAAGGTTCCGTTTAAATCACAGCAGCTTACAAACAATAGCTACTCAGCTGATGCAGTAACTAGAAGAATTTACCTCAAGAACAGGGAATTCTAATTTCTGTTTACCATAGTTTACATTATAAAAAGCCAGGGAAGGAGCTCCTGTTGTGACTCTTGGGGTTAAGGACCCGACATGGTCTCTGTGAGGATGTGGGTTTGATCCCTGGCCTCACTCGGTGGATTAAGGATGCAGCGTTGTCACAAGCTGTGGCACAGGTCACAGATACAGCATGGATCAGGTGTTGCCATAGCTGGGGCATAGGCTGAAGCTGCAGCTCCAGTTCGACCCCTGGCCTAGGAACTTCCATATGCTGCAGGTACATCTGTAAAAAGAAAAAACAAAAAACACACAAAACCCTAGGGAAAGTGGTGCATGCTTTAATACATGAAGCAACTGCCATAATTTCATAAGGATCTCTCTCCTGTAGAAGGCAGGTATTTCCTTTTCCTTTTGATAGTTTCTCTAACACATTTTAATGTGATTTAAATGTATAAAATTATAATTTCTAAAAGCTTTCTTATTAAAGTAATTATTGAGTAAAGCAGCCTTGCCAATGTTTTGACTTGAACCCAGCGAGTCTCATTTTGGACTTTGTATTTACAGAACTGTAATATAAAAAATTCGCATTGTTTTAAGCCAAAAAAAAAAAAAAAAAAAAAAAAGGAAGGTGCCTATTTACACTAGTTTTTTCCCTCAACACGAGGCTCAATTTGACATGATTCGAATATTGCAATTTAGGGTGAAGGCAAGAAGTAAGGGTGGGGAAGGAGGGGAACTGTGTCATCTTCCTTTGTTTACTGAAATACAAATAGTTTTTGGTAAGGTAAGCTCTGTGGAGAATCATGATAGTTACCTGTTTCTAACAGAACTCTCACCACATCCACCTTTCCAAACAAAGCTGCTTCATGAAGTGCACTCCCTTTTTCTGTCTGGAAGAAAAAAAGGGGGGGGAAAGCAGCACAGTCACATTAGGAATGCTTATAGTTTAAAAAATGCTGTCATTTTATGTATTCATATATATTCTCTGTAATCTTAGCACTCTGACAGAAGGTAGTGTGGAATAAAGAAGAGATTCTAGAAACAAAATCCAAAAGCTTGAGTATGTGAAACACCTCTGCTTCTGTGTAACAATCTGACACTTTCATGTTGGTAAGCCATTCACCTCTCTTAGCCTCAGCTGTTCTCAAGTATAAAACAAGAGTCGGAATGCCTACCTCACAAGGTTTGGTGAATGTCCAAAGAGTTCACTCAATTTAGCATGAATTAATTCAACACCAACTCTACACCAAGAACAGTTGAGGGGTTTTCTGAGGGACGGCAGTCTGATTCTCGCCATCACCTATACCACCAGCTCTCAATCTTCAGCATGAATCAGAATCCCCTAGAGGGCTTGTTGTCCAGATTTCTGGGCTCCACACTGAGAGGTTCTGACTTAGTAGCCTTGGATAAGTCCCAAGAATTTCCACTTCTAACAAGTTGCTGGGTACTAAAGGTCTAGGGAATACAACGGAAGACCACTGACCTATACTACCTGTCAAGTCTTAGTTTAGATATAATTTCATTCAGGAAAATATCACCTGCCCCTGAAGTCTAGCCTGCTTTCCGTGTGTTCCACATCAGTCTGTACCTTCCTCATTAGAGCATTTATAGTACTATGTCATAATGTTATATGAGTCTCTATTCCCTTTAATACACTGTAAGTTTAGTGAAATATAGACCACATCTATTTTTTCATCATGGCTCCTCAATGCCTAGTAAAAAGTACCTTGAAAATGTATAGACATTTGAGAATTATGTTGAGAGCAAATGGCAGGAGAGGGGAACATAGCAAAGAGGAGAAGAACTCATGAGTAATGCAGGGAAAGATTGGTTTCTGCCTCGAGGAGGATCAAGGAAGATTTCAAAAAGGAAGCTTTTAAAGCTATAGTAATGTTAGCGTATTTTTACTTTTTTTTTTCTCTCAAGAATTTTCAAATGTCTGCCAGGTCCCCAGTGTGCATACATATCTGTGTGTATTAACTGAACAGTGTCATTGTGGCAACTTTGTCCCCTTGTACTAAAAATGATCTCTAGTGTGGGATTTGAATCCCAAAACAAAAGAGAAACATCACTATAAAATAATGTAAAAGCTTTTTTAATGAATAAAACCCTTTTGGAAAATTAACCCAGTATAAAATCATTTATAAATAACATTGTTAAGGTGGCTTGAGGAACACTGAAGATCTGCCGGTGTGATCTGAATTTACTGCCGAAAAGGTATAGCTGAAATGCACTTGATTTATAAGTTTCCAGCTATGATATGTATAGACAGTAATAAAAATAAAAATAGTAATTTATAAATATACAGCACTGTGTAGAAGGAAAATGAAACTGTAGAAACTTATTCGACTCCTTAAAACAATGTTTCAATGAGGGAGATAAACAGGGGTTTTTTTCACTCCCTAAAAAATATCCCTTGAAATAATCTAATTGTTCTCACTCTCATTCTATGTTTTCCAAGCAACTTTCTTACTGCTAATTTGATTTCCTTCAAATTTTCTTGAAAGTTTGGACTTAATGTTAGGAAAAAACCTTCCTGGAAGAGCATACCTTAAAATTCTGAAAAACTAAATGTTATTTTAAATATAGGGATAAAAAAGGAAAGTGGAATTCCTCAGAGCCTGGGGAAGAGAATGAGAGACAGAAAGTATAAATCCAGGGGCTGAACCCTGGAACAAGAATCTGCCAATCGCTGATAGATTAGTACCTGGGCTTTAACTAGCCTCTCAAAGTGGGAGGGGGGCAGGAAACCAAGTCTAAAACCCAACCAAGTTAAGGGGTTAGACCAAGGATTCCCGCAAAATACTAAAACCTCCAAAGAGTAACAGCCTCAGCTAAAAAAAAAAAAAAAAAAAAAAAAAAAAATTACAAACTTGTTACAAAATTCTATTGCACAGAGAGAGAAAGGAAGGCTGACTATCCAGGTTTTAGCTCCAAGTAGATTAGAATGACAAAGAAAAAAAAAAAATTCCACTGCTCTAAGAATTTCTAACCACAATTCTGTCCTCACATGGTTTGAGACCAAAATTAACACAATCTCTGTGCCCCTCAGAGCCAAAAATGTAAAATAAAGTGATCTGGGTTTGTAGTACCAGAGATAGATATAAATGCTTAGCAGGAACAGATATAAATCCTTTCTGAAAAAAAAGTACACGTTAAACTCAGGCTTCCAAGAGTTCCAAGAGTCAAAGCTCTAAGAAACACAGATTCAAAATCAGAAACCACTGAACATGAAAGAAAATAAGCCACTATAAGTAAGAAATAGTAAAAAACAAAAAAAGGAAATAATAAGATCTACAAAAACTTCACATATTAGAATGGTCAGCTATAGAATATAAAATATATATGATCAATAAGGCCAAATATCTAAAAGAGGATATGAAATATAACTAAAGAACAAGATGCTCATCAAAATTGACCAGCTATAGAAATGAATGCGAGAGATAGCATTTCTAGAAATGGAAAAGAGTATTTTTTTTTTTTTTTGGAAGTTCCCAGGTCAGGGAACAAACCCATACCACAGCAGCAGCCCAAACCACAGCAGTTAGAATGCTGGATCCTTAACCTGCTGAGCCACCATGGAAATCTGAAAACATAGTATTTTAAATAGATAGGTTTTTAGGAGATCCCATGTGGCTCAGCAGGTTAAGGACCCAACATAGAGTCTGTGAGGATATGGGTTTGATCCCTGGCCTCACTCAATGGGCTAAGGATCCAGTGTTGCCACAAGCTGGAGCATAGGTCACAGATACAGCTTGGATCTGGTGTTGCTGTGACTGGCACAGGCGAGCAGCTATAGCTCTGATTCAACCTGAGAACTTCCATGTGCCACGGGTGAGCTAAAAAAAAAAAAGAAAGAAAAAAAGAAAGAATAAAAAATTTTTAAAAAATTAAAAAAATAAAAAAACCATACACTCTCCACCACAAACAATTCTCCTTCTGGAGGAAGTAGATGTAAGAGGACCTGGGTTCCAGTGGCAGTTTGGCTTTTAGTAACTAAGTAACTTCAAGAAAATTATTTAATATCTCTAAAAAATGTATATACCTTGTAAATAATTAAAATATTAAAAGCCAAATAGGGTTATTGGGAAAGTTAAATAGGGTAAATATACAACAAGAGTTTAAGTATTTTGCTAACATATAAAGTAATGCCAGTATTATCATTATTATTGCTACTAAAAAAGCTATTACAAAACCTAGTTTTATAAAAATAAGCTTTACAGGAGTTCTCTTGTGGTGAAGGGGGTTAAGGATCCAGCACTGTCACTGCCGCAGCTTGAGTCACTGCTGTGGCACAGGTTCACTCCCTGGCACAGAAATTTCCACATGCCACAGGCACAGCCAAAAAATAATAATAATAAGCTTTATATTTAAAAATTACATATATATGTAATATTTATGTAACATATAATATTGTATAAGATATTTAACATGTATATTATTACATATATGTCAACATTTTAAAATTATATACACGTCTCTATTATTCCAAGATTAAAATGCTATATGTTAAATATAATTGGTGTTTCCATACAATGGATAAGGAGTCACTGAATCCTTGAATCAAACTAAAAAAGGTCAAGAGTTCCTATTGTGGCTCAATAGTAACGAACCTGACTAGTATCCATGAGGACGCGGGTTCAATCCTTGGCCTCACTCGGTGGGTTAAAAGATACAGCATTGCCGGGAGCTGGGGTGTAGGCTGCAGACAAAGCTCAGATCCCATGTTGCTGTGGCTGCGGCGCAGGGTGGCAGCTACAGCTCCAATTCAACCCCTACCCTAGGGAGCCTCCATATGCCACTGGCGCAGCCCTAAAAGAACATACATGCATATATACATATAAACATAAGGCCAGTAGATGATAAACATATTTTTGGCCTGGAACAAGTATTCAGTTTTTCAAAATGCATGGTTGATGTAAATTAACCTCTTTGGTAAGAGAACATGAGAACTATCGAAATGGAATAGCATATTCCCATAAAATTAAGGTAACTAGTGGAACCAGGAACTATTTCTTGCTATCCCAGTATTATCACAAATAATATGAAATTTAAATGTGTCAAATATAAACACTTTTTCCTTTCAAAATATAAGTTAATTCCATAATATTCTATAATTCATCACCCTCTACCTTGAGACAGTATTTTCTATTCTCATTCTTATTCAAATTACTACCATTCTACATATCTCAGAACTCTGGCCCAAATCCACAACCCATAACTAGCCAAATCTTGAAAAACTGTGTTCTCATGAAATAATATTTAGTCCAAAACATTCCACAAGCAAGTGGAATGTATTCGAAGAACACAACAGGTGAACCCAAATTTGGGGCCTGCTTTTCCAATGGATAAAATTCCTACATTTTTTAATTAATCATTTAAAATAAATTTAGTTTCCCAAATAGACAATCATGCAGTTAATAATACTATAATACATCAACAGGTATCTAGTAAATGGATATGAAACACAACATCCTAGGACCCTACAGGGAAAAAAAACTTTCAGTCACAATTCATATTTGAAAACAGTTGAGTGAAGAACTGGCATGATAACTATCTTAATGCTAAATTGCTAATGAAAGCAAAAGAAATTCTCTCTTTGATTGGAAATGTCTATTAAAGTGAAGCCTCAGCAGCACCAAAACTTAGAAAAACAAAACAAATGGCAGGAAAAGGCGAGAGGAGAGAAAAAGATCTTCCTATTTTAAGCCCTAGGTTTTAGCTTCCTTTTTGGTTTTGGCTGTATGCATTTCCATGATACATGAAAGCTCAAATATGCATTTAAAGAGATCTTTGTTATATTTTATCCAAAATCTCTGGGTGTTTCAAAATGGCTTTTGGGGTTATGTATTCTAAGAATGACAAAAAAACAGAAAGAAAAGGGATGTGAAGATGTCAGTG
The DNA here is from genome assembly GCF_054392235.1 of Sus scrofa. Taxonomy (NCBI): domain Eukaryota; kingdom Metazoa; phylum Chordata; class Mammalia; order Artiodactyla; family Suidae; genus Sus; species Sus scrofa. The sequence goes on along the minus strand of NC_139387.1, from coordinate 91,537,489 downwards.
TCTGCCTGCAGTGGTTCCCCTTCAAAATTTAACACTCTACCCACAGTCCTTCTGAAGTTTGCAAAATAGAATGACCAGGTAAAGGAAGACTGATTCTTTAATAAAGGAGAAAATAAACATAATAATGATAACAAGATATAAAGTGGGATTGTGTTGATGATCAATAGAAAAAATAGCATAGGTAGCAGGGGAGATAAAAACTATTGAGAAACAAGACCCACTACCATTGTAAGAAATAACAACCACTGAGCAAAGATAACCTTGATAGAGAAAAAAAGAAGAAAGCCAATGAGAACAGCATTTAATTCAGAAGTAACAAACCTTCATGCCCTGGCTGGTATCCTTTAGCCATGCGGGCATCTCTTGGGATAAAAGGTAAGAATTTAAAAGATAAGAACAAATAAATGACGTCTAAACAAGTCGAGAGGCAACAGTTCCTTCGTATCCTACATTAGCCAAACTCCGTCTAGAGTACTGTGTTCAAATGTGGATACCAAACTTTAGTAGGAGCATTGAAAAACTGGAATATGTCTAGAGAAGAATATCCCAAAACAAGAATCTAGAAAAACAACATGTGAAGAAGAGCTGAAAGTTATAAGAAGGTTTAGACTGGCATGAGGGTGTAGGGAGATGGTGTAAGAGAAATAGGATGTATCTTCAAAAAGATCAGAAATACCATTTCTCCTATTCAGAAGAAGACCTCTCCTCCTAGCCATTCATTCATTCACTGGCCATGTCCATGACATGCAGAAGCTCCTGGGCTAGGAACTGAATCCAAGCCACAACAGTGACAACACTAGATCCTTTACCACTGGGCCACCAGGGAACTCATCTCCTATTTAACTAGGGACTTCTGGCCATTGTCTTTATCTTTCTTGTCTTCCTTCACTTCTGTCTCAGAGGAAGCATCCATATCCCTCCTTAAAGCTAATCCTCCATCTACACTCTATACCATTTTTCTGCTTCTTGAATTTTGCTCATGAAATAGCTCATCGTTTCTCTTACATCTTCAATATCAGTCTCTTCATTGGATCCTTCTACTCTCCATAAAAATATACACCTTTTCAGTATCTACCAAAAAAAAAAAAAAAGAAAAGAAACTTCCAGTGAACCTGCTATGACTTTTTCAAGCTTTTATCCCATATCTTACTTTTCTTTACTCCATACTTTATTAAATATCATCTTCCCTTTTGCAAGCAAAAATTTTGTCTATTTTGTTATTGCTATATCCTCTGGCACATGGTAGGCAATTCCCCAGCACAGAGCAGGCACTCCATAAATACATGGCAATGTATGAATTCATTATACGTAATTGTACAGTCTTGTATTCTTGTAATTTCGTCTCTACAGACTTCTTTTCCAGAAACTCCCTGAATTTTTTTTTTTTTTGTCTTTTTGTCTTTTCTAGGGCCGCACCCATGGCATATGGAGGTTCCCGGGCTAGGGGTCAAATTGGAGCTACAGCTGCTGGCCTATGCCACAGCCACAGCAACTCGGGATCCAAGCTGCATCTGTGACCTACACCACAGCTCACAGCAACACCAGATCCCCAACCCACTGAGCGAGGCCAGGGATCAAACCCGCAACCTCATGGTTCCTAGTTGGATTCGTTAACCACTGCGCCACAACGGGAACTCCTTTTTTGTTTTTTTTTTTTTTGCTTTTTTAGGGACACACATGCAGCATATAAAAGGTCCCAGGCTAGGGGTTAAACTGGAGCTACAACTGCCAGCCACAGCCATAGCCACAGCCACGCAGGATATGAGCCACATCAGTGACCTACACCACAGCTCACAGCAATGCCAGATACTTAACCCACTGAGCGAGGCCAAGGATCAAACCCATATCCTCATGGATATTAGTCAGGTTCATTACTGCTGAGCCACAATGGGAACTCCTCCCTAATTATCTTTTATTCAGTTTCTCTCTCCCTTTAGACTCTTTCTTGTAAACCCATCTGTCCTCCATGGCTTCATCTTTCACTTCTCTGAGAGAGTAACATGTAAGTGGCACATCCTAAGAGAGATTTCTCCAACCCTTCATTCTCAACCACAAGAACCAGTCTGTTTCCAGCATAGCACTTACTGCAACTTGTAATTTTTATTATACACTTATCTGCTGTCTTCATGACCAGGCTCTCAACTCTGTGAGAGCAGGGAACAAGTTTTCTTGTTGGAATGGTATGTGACTGGTACCTGAGAAGGCTGGAGGGGATGTGGTGTCCTAATAGGGAAGCTGGGTCTCAGCTAAGGGGAAGGAAAAAGAGTTGCTGGGGTAGCAAATGAGACAGGTCGGGGAAGCCTCCCTATTTACGGTGATATTTGAGCAGATACCTAAAGAAAGTATAGGAGGAAGTCATGCAGGTTATAAGACGAAGGTCTTGAGGCAGGAACATACACAACATGTTCCAGCAAGAGCAATGAGACCACTGTGGCCGAAGCTAAGTGGAAAATGGCAAAAAAAGTAGCAGGAGGAAACTTCAGAGAGACAGTGGGACCAGGTCAAATAAAACCTTGTCAACCACTGTAAGGAGCTGGCTTTTGCGTGCAGTGAAATGGAACACCACTGAAGGTTTTTGAGCAGAAAAGTGATATAACATGATTTAGTTTAATGAGAGCACTTCTAGCTGCTTTGTTGAAAATAGACTGAAGGAGTCTATTATGGGCTGAATGTTTATGTTCCCCCAAAATTTATATTTTGAAGCCTTAAACCCCAATGTAACTGTATTTGGTGGTAGGGCCTTTACCGAAGTAATTAAGGTTAACTGAGGTCATAAAGGTGGAAGCCCAGTTGGATAGGATTAGTGTCCTTATAAGAGGAAGGGGAAACATCAGAGAACACTCTCCTTCTCTCTCCATCTGTGCACAGAAGAAAGGCCCTGTGAGGACACAGAGAGAAGGCAGCCACCTACTCGCTCTTAGCAAGAACCAAATTGGCCAGAACCTTAATCTCGGACTTTCTAGCCTTCAGAACCACCGTAAAATTAACTTGTGCAGTTAATAATATTTTGTTACAGTAGCCCAAGTGGACTAATACAGAGACAAAGAAAGAAGCAGGGAAACCAGTTAGGAGCAAGAGAGAACCAAGACTTGGCCCTGGTGGTAGTAAGGAAAGGAATAAAAGTTATGAAATGCTAGATAACAGTTTGAGCACAAAGCCAATAGGATTTGATGAGGAACTAAATGTAAAATGTTAAAGAAACCATAACGTTTTGAGGCCAAAAAACTAGGACAGTGCTCCCATTGCTGAAATGGGACAGACTGGAAGATGGGCAAATTTGGGGATGTAGGGTTATGAAGGCTAAATATTCAGTTTTTTAAATACTGAGTTTGGATTCCCATTAGCATCCAAAAGATGGGTCCGAAAGACATTTAATTTTTTTTTTTTTACAGGACTGCACCCAGGGCATGTGAAGGCTCCCAGGCTAGGGGTTGAATTGGAGCTACAGCTGCCGGCCTACACCACAGCTACAGCAACACAGGATCTAATGTGCATCTGTGACCTACACCAAAGCTCACAGCAATGCTGGATCCCTAAAGCACTGAGCAAGGCCAGGGATCAAACCCACATCCTCATGGATACTAGTTGGATTCATTTCCGCTATGCCACAATGGGAACTCCTGACAGACATTTAATTTAGAGTTCAGGGTAAGGTCTGGGATGAATAAGCAAACTTTTATTGTTAGGTAAAGATGTCATTTGAAGCCAAGAGACTGGATGAGGTCGACTAGGAAGTAAGTGTAAATAGTGAAGAAAAGAGGTTTGAGTAACTGGAAAACTCTGATGTGTACAGACCAGGAAGGTGAGAACAGTTAGCCATGGATTGGGGATGTGAGAGATTACACTATTGGCCACTCCTATTTTATGCCCTCTGCCATATTACATTGCATCCCTTTCCACTTATATGGGTGGAGTATATATCCCTGCCCATTGATCTGGAGCTTGATTTGAGACTTGCTTTAGCCAATGGATGACTGTGAACATGATGCAAGCAGAGGCCCAAAATGTACTTGTATGGTTGGGCTTAGGCCATGCCTGGCTAGTCCCAGGAGGAAGATAATAAACACAAGGAGCAGAGCTGCCCAGACTAACTTATAGCATGAAGCAAAGCTTCCCCAGCTGACCTACAAACTTATGAATGAGAAAAATGCGAGTGCTTATTAATGTCTGAGTTTTCTGTGCATACTGTACAGCAGTATTGTGGCAACAGCTAACAGGCAGTAATGAGAGTTATAGGGTTACCATGTAAAAGTTTACTGGGTAGGAATGAAAATGAAGGCTGGCTCGGGAGAGAGGGGTATGACTCTACGAAAGAGGACAGAAAACAAAAAACTTAATTCTTGCAATTGCTAAAGATAACAGGCTCTTGGAGCTGGCAGATTTATCTACCTGCATTGCTGAACAGCAGGTATTCAAGAGTTTCAGTTCCACCTTAAGTAAGACTGAGAAGGAGCAGCTACTTAACTAAATGAGAACCAAGAGAGTGTGGTATCTCAGATGTCTAATAAAAAGTGTTTCAAAGAGGAGGGAGGAGTTCCCATCGTGGTGCAGTGGAATCGAATCTGACTAGGAACCATAAGGTTGTGGGTTCAATTCCTGCCCTTTCTCTGTGGGTTAAGGATTCGGCATTGCTGTGAGCTGCAGTATAGGTCACAGATGTGGCTCAGATCTGGTGTGTGGTGTAGGTATAGGCGGCAGCTCTGATTAGACCCCTAGCCTAGGAACCTCCATATGCCGCAGGAACAGGCCTAGAAAAGGCAAAAAAAAAAAAAAAAAAAAAAAAAAAGAGGAGGGAGAAATCAACTTTGTTAATGCTGATGATAAGTCAAGTGAAATGATGATTAATAACTGGCTACGGATCTAATAATATGGCAGTCATCAGTTACCTTCACCAAAGGGAAAACAAAGAATTTTAATAGAGTGATAGAGCTGGAATGGTTTCAAGAGCAAATGAAGGAAAGAAATTTGATACAATGAGTAAAAACAAGTCTTCATAAATTCGTTGCCATAAAGAGGATCAGAGAAAGGAGACGACAGCTAGAGGGAAATCTGGGTTCAAAGGAGAGGAGTTTTTTAAAAGATGGGATATCTTACAACATCTTTTTGTCCTTACGGAAACGATGCAGTGAAGAAGGGAAAACTTTCTGTATTAAAGAGGGAATATTCGCCAGAGCAATGTATCCCAAGTAGATAAGAAGGGGTAGAAGCCAGTGTGTAAGTATAGAAGTTAGCCTCAGATATAAACTTAGAAAGTTAATTTAAAGCACCAGGAAGGAAAGCACATACACATACATTTGTTGGCAAATGTGATGGTGCGAATGTGCCATTGCTTGTTATCTCTGTGAAATAAAAGCAAAGTCACGATCACAGATGGATGACAGGGAAGGAAGTGCTGAAGTTTGGGGAAGAGCGGAGAAATTTTAAAATAATCAACTAGGGAAGTAGAAGAGTTAAATGGATTATTAAAATGTAATCTCTCTATTTAGGCACATATTTCGCCTGCCACCATTAGCACTTTGAGAGCAAAAACTCTACCTCACTCAGCTTTGCACCTTAACAGCTCCTAACATAGAAACTTGTACTCTTTACTATTAATTTTCTGTGATTTTATTTTCATTTCCTTTTATGTTCATATAAAATCCAATTGGCTTAATGTTATGCTAGTGCTTTAAGTCTTTGAGTTTTAGTAAGAGGAACGTATGCAATTGAGGCACTGGCATAATATGACATGATCACTACCGAGTTACTCAAAATCAGGTTTGAAATCCATGGAAGTTACTAATTTCAAAAGAATCTTGCCAATTAAACCTTTTTTTTTTTTTTTAGGGCTGCACCCGTGGCATAAGGAAGTTCCCAAGCTAGGGGTTGAACTGGAGCTGCAGCTGCTGGCCTATGCCACAGCCACAGCAATGCAGGATCTGAGCCGTGTCTGTGACCTACACCACAGCTCACAGCGAGGCCATGGATCAAACCCACATCCTCATGGGTACTAGTCAGATTCATTTCTGCAGTACCACAATGGAAACTCCCAATTAAACCCTTTTTTTTTAATATCTTAATTAAATTCATTCAAAGAGGAATAATTTAATTATTTAATTTAATAATTAAATGTAATATTTTAATGCTCTTTATTAAGAAATCATTTAATACTAAAGGATTTATAAGTAAATATATACTATGAAATTCACCCAAATAGGGATTATTTTTGCTCACTAGCTGAAATAAATGTTATAATTCAAAATATCTCAGAGAGAATTAAAGTGGAAAACAAAATTTCTATAAAAAATACTAACATGAATGCTGCATTTTAAAATATTTGCAATTAAAAGACAATATCCTCTAAACCCATCTCTAAATTTTGAAGAATTATTCATAATAGCTTGAATGTAACTGAAGTCTAAAAGGATTTAACAAACAGGATTATCTTATTTTTTCAAATGAGATAACTTTTAATACTGCTAGCTCCCAACTGGTTAACAAATCAATGAATATTAAAATCACTGAAACTGTTCAAAGTTACTAACTGGTATTGTTCACTCTCAGCCAGTTAGAATAACAACAAATTTCTACTTCAAATTTAATATTAAAAAACTGGGTAGTGAATCATGGGAAAACTATATGACAGTTAATTTGAATAACATAATAAAATTAAATATTCACAGAAAAAGGGCAATGAAACACCCCCTAAATGTTTTCTATGAGCAAAGTAATAGTAATAAAAGAAAAAACATCAGCTCAGGCTAACTATAACTAATGGAAGAATCAAGTCATTGAGATACAGAAATATGCTGTCAGTTCTACTTTCTGGAAACCTTCAAGTTGAAATCATAGAGTGAGCACCAGTGAAAGAGGTATAGCAACCAAAACATTGCCCATTCTCCACAGGTAGCTGCCCCAGTGCTTCTGATTAAGTGTCACAGTAGTCTGAACATACTGTGTCCCTTTCAACTAATACATAAGTAAATAAACCCAAATGCTGTTGGGGGACCAAGTGTAAAATCTAAGGGAATGAATCTGGCAATGATATGAGGGTAGAGACTGGTTGGAACCTTTGAAGGTATATATCCCACCTAAAAGTATTCAGGAGTTCCCATCGTAGCTCAGCAGTTAACAAACCCAACTAGCATCCATGAGGACGAGGGTTCAATCCCTAGCCTCACTCAGTGGGTTAAGGATCTGGTGTTGCCGTGAGCTGTGGTGTAGGTTGAAGGTGTGGCTCAGATCCCTCATTGCTGTGGCTCTGGCATAGGCCAGCAGCTACAGCTCCAATTCCACCCCTAGCCTGGGAACCTCCATATGCTGTGGGTGCAGCCCTAAAGGACAAAAAGACAAAATAAATAAATAAAAATTAAAAAAAAAACTATTCATAATTCAACATTTTAAAACACTCCATTAGCCAAATAATGCACATCTGCAAGCTAAATCACACCTAAAATTCAAAGTCCTTTTAGACTTTCAAAGTATTCTTCAAATGTCACTCTACTAATATCTTCCCAAATTCTCCCTCTTAAAATCTACATTTTCATCACCTATGTCTTCATAGAACTTGGTCCTAGCACTTATTTTAATATGTCATATACAGGAGTTAACTCTTCCAAGTTGTTGTGTCCTCCAATAAATTTTGGGCAGAGACATTTTTTTTTCAATTCTCCAAAAGCACAAAATTCAGTGTTTTGCATAAAAAGATATACCATATACATTTACAAAACTGAACTTTCCTTTCTAGTCATGTCGTCTAGTACAAAACATAAAAAGATCCTTGCTATGGACATAAAGTGAGTTACTAATCTCAGTCATAGTGAAAGTTACTGGTTATAGTGCAGTCTACGCAATAAAGTGTAGAGATATTCCATAAGTGTTTTGAAAGCAATAAATCTAGACTGGAGAAATCGAACATTGAGACAATAAACATATAGTTTATAATCAAATATACTTTAAGAAAGCAACTTTGTTAGTCACCTACAATAAATAGTACCAAATCATACTTTGATACCCCTCTGAGAGCAAAGGGTTTTTTTGTCTGTTTTTAATACAAGAGCTAGAGGATTACCTTGTGGCACAGTGGGTTAAGGATCTGACATTGTCACTGCAGTAGCTCAGGTCACTGCTGTGGTGCAGGTTCAATCCCTGGCCTGGGAACCTCCACATTCTCAAAATTTTTTTTAAATAAAATAATTTTTAAATTCAGAAAAAGTAAAAATAATAGGGCTAGAAAAAAATTCTTGTGCTTATTTTCAAAACTGCCAAAGCAGAACAAAAAAAAAAATTAGAAAAGATTTACAAATATCTAAACAACTAAATAATCTAAGCAAAGGTCTAAGGAAAATTCTGATTTAGGGTATCATCCTGAAACCTAGGATTGTAAGCCTAAGATTTTTAAAACCTAAAAAAACCCCTAGAAACATAGGATTCAACCTCCCTCCCTTGGAACCATATCACTGCCATGTGAATGAGCCCAAGGTGACCTGCTAGATCATGAAAGACAGATGGCTGTCTCACCCACTACCCTAGGTAATATTCAGACATTCCCTGAAGCAGAACCACTTAACTGATTTACAATTGATGCCAGACACATGAGCGAACCTAGGGAAGACAGAAGATCTACCCATCTTCTGTCTTCACCAACACCAGAATTATAAACTAAATAAAGAGTTACTGCGTTAGGCTGTTAAGTGTTGGGATAGTTTGTTATACATCAACAGCTTATTTATCAATACATGGGGGAAGAAAAGTCAAAATCTGACAGAAACCAAAAGGTCTCTGGAAGGTAAGTATGCTGCCAGGGACTCAGAGGCCAAAAAACAGTCATCAAAGGAGAAAACTGTTTTAAAAAAGAGGAAGAATAAAAGAAAAGAAAAGCTAATCTTGGAATTGGGGCTAACTTGAGACAGATAATAAAAGTGAGTTGCTTTTCCCAGTGGGGAAACAAAATCTATCCAAAGGTTATCTGTCCTTCAAAGCTCAACTCAAAATCACACCTCTACAATAAATTTTTTTCTTATTGCCCTTAGGCACAGTGATCCTTCCTTTATTAGACATGTACAAACAGTACACTATTGTGGAAAGAGGCCTGGACTTTAATCAGCAAGTCTAAATTCACATTCTGGGTTTATCAGCTATATGCCCTTAGGCAAGTGCCCTAAGTCTTTGAATCTGATTCCTCAGCTCTGAAATGGAATTTAATAGCTCTCACTCCCACAGGATGGTTGTGAGATTTGGATTCTAAATGTGTCAACATATTAAACACAAAGTACATAGGCAAAAGTGTTAAAGTGACTTTTGTTTGTTTCATTCATTCACTCATTCATTCCGTTTTGACTGAATTCCTGAATGTCAGGCTGTGTGCTAAACACTAGGAGAAAGTAAATAATTACTAAGGAGACCACGCACAACTGCCATGTAGTAATAATTTTTCATGTGTATCCCCTCAAATTAAAATGAGGTTAGAGATTGTGCCTTCTATCTCTTCATATTTCCCAACAGTTTGTCATGGTACCTTGAATTCAGCAGCTCAAAAATACATACGGACAATTTGATTAAAAAATGGTAAGATTTCTTAACATGTGTATCTCAAACCAAAGTAAGACCATCATTGCTTTTTGGAGCATAGCTAAAAGAATACTCACTTGACAGCTCACATCCATTCCTGCTTCCAGCAGCACCTCAACGACTGCTTTGTGACCATTGCGAGCAGCAAGGTGCAGCGGGGTGTGCTTTCGGGTATTGCAGCTCATTAAGTTGGGGTGTGCACTGATGATCATTTTGACCACTCTCAGCCGTCCATAGAGGGCTGCCAGATCCAGAGGAGTTTCCAGCTTGCTGTTCCTAATGGTAGGATCGGTGAGCTCTTCTAGGAGAACAGCAACTACTTCCGAGTGTCCGTACTGAGCTGCACAGTGTAGGGCAGTTTCGTTTTCATTGTTCTGGTAAAACAAAGACAGAAAGTACAAGTTTTCAGAAATTCAATCCGTTATCAAAATCTAAGTAAAGGAATTTAAACCTGAGCTGCTTTGAAAATGTAAGTTTAAGATTTATCTGTTTTAAAAAGTATTCCTAATAGAATGTTATATTTGGTAATAATATCACTTATTACACCCAAAAATCACATTTTATTGTTACCACTTCAATAGGAAAAATCACTTTTCCCTACATTATATACTCCAGCTTCTAAGAGTGATAAATGATTCAGCCATGTTAGTCAATAGCCCTGCTGGGCCCAGATGGTCAGTGTTGTCTTGCACTGTGCATCATGCCTCAGTGGCATTTGTTAATGAGAGAGATTAATAACAATTTTAACATATTTTAACAGACTGGTTTTCCAAAAGATAGTTGAGATGGTAAATTCTATGATGATGAAAGATGTATAGCTTCCCAAATGGTTTCATTTTATCTTCCATTTAAGTACAAATCATCACTTCTTTTGCAAAGAGAATAAGGACATACTGGCTCTAAGATTAAAACATACCTTACTGAAATATAATCATGGATTGAGACAGACCTCTACCCATATCCAGACAACTTACAAGGAGTATCACAGTGTTACACATGTAGTTTACAAGTTTCAGGTGAAAATCAGTGAGCTTTTCCCAGAAATTAAGCAGAATGAAAAATGTCAAAACGGAGAATACCGATCCCAGTGGCAAGGCAGATGGACCTTTCAGACCATATGTGCAGATGGTGTAGGTATATGCAGTGTGACTATGTCAGGAAGTGGAAGGGTCAATCAGGAAAAATGTGAAGGAAATTTTAGTAACAAAAACGCAATGTCCTGATCGAGGGTTCTAGAGAGCAAGGGGTGGGGGTGGGGTGTCAGCATCACAGCTAATACTAAGTGCCAGGCACAGCTGCATTTCATATAGGTTTACTCAGTCCTCATTATGAGATAAATATCATTACCACTATCCCTATTTTACAGATGAGGAAACTGAGGTATTAAGTAGCTGAATAGGTGGCCTTTAATTATACCACTTTATACAACCATTTAGGATTAGGGCCGGCATTTGAACCTAAGTCGCCTAGAACCAAAGTTGGAATTTTTAATACATCTTCCATGATAACAACTATTACTACTACCATTTGCTGACCGTCTAAACACTTTACATATATTGTCTCCTTTAACTCTTACGAATGATCCTACGAGACTGATATTAACATCTACACTGCATGGATGAGGAAACTGAAGTACAAAAAGGTTGTATTATCTGTGCAAGCAGAATCAGAATCCTTTGGAATCTGTTTCTGTCAGAATCCAAACTCACTTATGCTCTTTCCACTGTACCACACTGCCATGAGTTTCTGCATTGCCAAAGAAGAAAAAGAGGAAATTAGTGATCTGAAAGCAGAATTTCCATCGATTTTGCCCCAAAGAACACCAAATGACTTGGAATAGGAAGTAGTTGCTTAGGTAGCTGTTCTAAGGGTTCAAACACAAACAAATCTTATTGTTCTAGAAAGTAACTGAGCCTTGGTCTAGATGATAAAACAATGAAGATAAGTTGAGAGTAGAGAGATTTGAAAACTTAAAAAGAGGAGTGATGGGGTGATGGGGGGGTGGGGGGTGAGAAGCATAGGAAAGGCTTCTTACTACTTTACTTTTCAAAACAAGTATCAGGAGGGGTCATCTGAAGGCCCCTAGAGGAAAAACCTGGAAACAGACAACAAAAAGTTAAGATCTGAGGAGTTTCTTCTGTGGCACCTCAAGTTAAGGACCCTGTGCATCGTCTCCGTAGAGGCCCAGCACAGTGAGTTTAAGGATCTAGCTGAAGCTCAGATTTTATCACTGGCCCAGGAACTTCTATATGCCAAAGATGCAGCCAAAAAAGAAAAAGAAAAAAAGGTTAAGATCTAGTAGATGGGGAATTTAGCTGGAGGTATTGTCTCTTCCACCATTCTGAGGGAGTCATTCCTTTCCTTAGTTTAAATGTCCTACCATGGTTTTCTTCTTCACAGAGACTGACAACATAGAGGTTTATACTCCCTGATTTTATTCTGTGGCCAAGTTTTACAAACCTGATTTAAAAATCACTCTTATTACTTTAAACCATGAAAATGTGATATAGAAATATGCCTCCAGACCAGAGCAAATTTCCCATTGGCTGAAAAGAGATTCAATCTCATTTTTTAAAGTATGTCACCTCTTTGAGGAAAAGAAAAGTGAATTATGAAATAATTCCTCAAAGACCTCTTTACCCTTGCAAAGGCCTTAGCATAGAAACTTATTATAAGTGCAACTACTCTTCTACTAACTCCAATTATCACTCTTCTACTAACTCCAATTATCACTGTTCAGATATCAAGAAAAAAATTACTTCAATCATTTAAGACTTACTCAGGAGAAAATGTTTGTAGAGATTATCCATAATACCTGACACATACTTGGATTGTCACATCCGTTAGGACCACATGGTACCTTTAGAAAAAGTATGGTTGTATACTCACGTCCACACTCACTAGTGGTCAAAAAAATCTAACTTGAAATAAATAGGCTATGATAAAGTACTAATTAACAATTGCTAGTACATTGACACAAAACATTCTCAAATAGTTTTGAATTCCTTCTTTTTTCAACCAAATGGACACTTCCAGGCAATTGGTGGCAGTACGAAACTGGCTAACAAAAGCTATTTACCAAAGATCTTACTTCAAAGTAAAACTAATGGAAACTATGTAACACTAATTGGAATTGGGTTTTGGTGAATGGCAAGGGAATATACTTATGAGATAAGGCTCCTCTGGTTTTTGCCCTAACATTAAAATAAAGAGGAAAAGAGGAAGAGAAGGTGAAATGCATGAATATGAAGAGAAATAAAAATTGAAACCATATATAACATCAGAAAAAAGGAAGCAATAAACCAGTTGACAAAAGACAGGAAGACTGTGGCAATTATAAAAACCATAATCAGGGCAGATTCCATTTTGTTTTCAAAATTATGTCACCCTATATTGACCACTAATTCTAGGGCAGAATACAATGGTGACCCAGGCTGATGGGTTAACAAGCACTTTCTAGCAAGTGAACCACACTCTCTGAACCCATCTTACTGTAAAATTAGAATATTACCTTCCCTATAACCTTAGAATATAACTTATAAACCAAAAAAGATAACATATAGGAAAATTCCTCATATAACTTTAAATATCAAAAAAAATTTTAATAAAATTTTTTTCTGTTTTTTAAGTTCTATAGTATCATTTCTATTAGAGTCCACATATTAGTTATCTCACATGATATTTGTCTTTCTCTGACTTACTTCACTTAGCCATAAAAAAAGGCATGAAATAATGACAGTCACACCAACATGGATGGATCCAGAAATTATTATACTAAGCAAAACAAGAATTATTTTTAAAGAACACTATATTAGAAATCAAAGATTACATTCAGAAATCAGAAATGTAATCTTGACAATTATGCATAATTTTAACATTATAACATGGTGCATAGCAATGCTATCATGAGCAAGTTACTTAATCTCTCTAAGGTGGTTTCCCCATATATAAAGTAGGAACAATAATTAATACCTATCTCATCAGGCTGCGGTAGAGCTTAGAAAGATGATGGAGGTGCAAAAGGCTGCACAATGCCTGGCATATGGTAAACACTCCCTAAGTGATAGGATTTATGATGACAATGCCAGTATGCTATCATGGAAGGCTCTGGAAATACAGAGACCTGAGTCCGAGTCTCAGTTAAAGTCAATCAGTAATGTGTGGTGTTAAATGAGTTACTTAGCTTTACTGAGCCTGATTTCTCCTCTATAAAATGGAAGTGCTAAAACCACTTCAGAGGATTGTGAGAATTAATTAAATAACATACCGAAGGTAAAAATGCTTAGCACAGTGCCTGGTTCTCATAAGTCTCATAAATGTTCATTACCATTTTCATTCCTGCCCTCTATTGCTTAAATACATAAAACTTTATAATCGATTAGCACACTTCTGTCCCATTCAAAGGAAAAAAAGAAAAAAAGCTAAAATCAAAATTTACCTATGAAAATAAAATTCCTACATCAGAAACTTTTAGAAGAAATGATATTGAATGAAAGAACTATATCACCAATAAAGGGATATATACATAATAACGAACAAAAAAATACAAAAAGCCGAATATTAAAAGATCTCAAGAACTTTCAACTTGTTTCCAACAGAAACCACAACATAAAGTAATAGAAGAGAAAAAGAATTCTAAAGTCCAATACTCAGAAAAGAAAAAAAAAACAAAAAAACTTTTTTTTTAAGAGTTCCATCAGGTTAATGATTCAACGTTGTCAGAATTGAAGAGCCCCGCTGTGGTTCAGGTTCAATCCCTGGCCCAGGAACTTCCTTCTGTATACCGTGTACATGGCCAAAACAAAACTTTGAAAAAATATTTTAATTGATCCATTTAACATCACAGAAGAAACGTGTTTCTCTTTAAAAAACCCCCCATTATAGTTACATGCCATTTAAAATCTTCAGCTTTCAAATATAAATTAATTCTAGGTGGGGTTTTTTTCTTATTTTTATGTCATTTTAAAAATCTTTTATTTGTAGAAGCTAACATTCCCTTGTTTAACCTTGGATTGTTTATCCATCTTATTTCAGGTTTGCTTTGAGGCATTCAGACGGTTTTAAGAATAACCACCAGATGGCTCATCCCACAAATGATCTTTTAACTTGGTTTCCTGAGGAATAGATAGCATTCTCATAAATTTCCTTTTAGCATGATATGCTGGTAAAGACAGCCATATCTGTCATTTTTTTGAAGATTAAATTCATGACTCCAATCTCATAAAAAATATTCTGCACTTTGTAGCCTATAAACATAGACATTTTATTAATAGGACACTTTTCCAATTAATAAAACATTTTTCCTGATTAGTTCTTTACACAACTGCATTTTGATGCGATGTGAGGGAAAAAATGTATTTTTCTTCCATTTGCTGTTTACAGCTAGCAAATGTTACTTTTTATTCTTTAATCTGAATTTCAGTCAAAGATTTGCAAAGTCTGTACCCATTTGAACAATATTCTAATTGTACTTAATTAGATGTGTTTGCCCTAGAGTAACCTACTTGCATTGATATTGGACAACTGCCAACCTGCAGCTTAATGCCATGTTTGTAATTCAATTTTTGGACTGCATGCTGTTTTTCAAATATAGTTTTACAAAATGGGAACAGTAGGGGGCATGCAGAGCTCAAGATGTTTGTTATCATACTGTACCAGGGGTCTGTATTTTGCTTGCTGGAATCTGTGGTCTTCTTATTTAGAATACTGAAAATGGCATATTTTTAAAATATATCCATTAAATAGGTATTACGTACTTACAAATATTTAGACTTTAATCAGTATCATCCTGCTGCTATGTTTTACTCAACTTATTCTGGGCATATGTGCATATAAATACATACAGGAAATATTTAATTTAATACGTGACTAGCAACAGTATACATTGTACTTTGCATTTTAACTCACAAAATTATATTTAATGTGAAAGTGTTACATAAATGACAAAGCATTTTGCAAATAATAGCTGTCATCATTGTTTTAGCATTTAAAATTTTATTTAAAAAGTCTAATTCACATTATAAAAGACAGAACAAATTTACATTTGGAACTTTGAAATAATCAAACTGTCCCTGTGGTTTTGCCTTCACAAAACTCTAGAAAAATTATAGCATGAGCAAATATTTGACAAATGCACCTGTTCATTGACTCTGGAATGTGATGGTCCATGATGAATAAGAATCTTCACAATTTCCACATCTCCTTTCCAGGCAGCCAGGTGAATAGGAAAATAACCTTTGTTGTCTGCTACATTTGTTGATGCCTCATATTGAAGCAGTTTGAGAACTATGTCCCTAGGAAGGAAAAAAACCAAAAGAATATAACAGAAAAGAAAACATGCTGAATAATACAGATTTTATTAAAGAGATATAAAAGTATACTAGATATTGGCCGGCAATTGAGAGATATCTTTCAAGGTACTGAGACAAAAAATATTTAAGTTTAAGAATTTGCCTATTGAATATACGGCTATTTTACTTAACTGGAACAAACCACCACTATACACACACAGAGCAGTGACTAACCCATAAAACCACTAAAAAGAATTAATCTGGGCAAATATTACCTAATTTTGTTAACTGAATGAATGAAGTAAAAAAATTTAAAAGGATACCTCTTCTCATCTTTTTTTTTCTTTTTGTCTTTTGCGGGCCGCACCCCACTGCATATAGGGGTTCCCATTCTAGGGGTCCAAACGGAGCTGTATTCACCGGCCTACGCCACAGCCACAGCAACGCGGGATCCGAGCCGCGACTGCGATCTACACCACAGCTCATGGCAACGCCGGATCCTTAACCCACTGAGTTCCTGCAACCTCATGGTTCCTAGTCGGGCTTGTTAACCACTGAGCCACGACGGGAACTCCCTCTTCTCATCTTTTTTAAAAAGGGAGTATTTCCAGATAACCTGTATCTGAGATTTAGTCTAAAGGAAGAGTTGAGTTGCAAGCAAACTCCCTGTTTACAAAAGTTATCTTACCACCAAGAGACATTTGAGGAGTTTATACATCATTCCTATAGAGAATGGGAATAAGGGACTGAAAGTTCATATTAAAGAGAAGGCAGTAGTAGGAAAGGGACCCTGCAGTGTAAGGTCGAGGTTGGAAAAATAACCATGGCACAAAAACACTTTGACCGCATGTTGTTTATACTCGCGCAATCTTTTGCCTTCCTCCTCAAGCTTAAGAAATGATTTCAAGAGGGAAATTCACTTATGAGACAAGTTCTACCACTGATGCAATTTCTAATGGTAAGACTTCTGAAAAAATAAAAATAAATCTCATTTTATGATTTCTTTTCCAAAAACAGTACTATTTTATAAGATCTGAATTTAAAGGACTTGGATTTCCCAGCTATGCGAACTATCTAATGCTATGACCCCTAGAGTATTATTTAGTCTCACTTTTCTTTTTCTTTCCTGTAGAAAATATAATAATAATAATAATAATAATAATAATAATAATGCCTGTTGCTCAAGATGTAAGAACATTAAAAGAGACTATAAAAGAGAAGACACTAATAAATAGTAAGCACTCTACAAAAATGAGTTCATGCCCCAAGTAAAAATAAAATCCTTTCAAAATAAAAATGCTTCCTTCAAATCACCTTTGGAAAAAATAGTCTGCAAATCAGAAAGAAACTTAAAGTTTGTCCAATTCCTATGTCTCTTCTCATCTCTCTTCAGCCTCATAAGAATTATTATACAAGGTCTTCTATATGAGATAAATAATTTGTAAAGAAGTAAAAAGGACTTAATGCTTAAGAATAACAAAAGCAGGAGTTCCTGTTGTGGCTCATTGGTTAACGAATCCGACTAAGAACCATGAGGTTGCAGGTTCAATCCCTGGCCTTGCTCAGTGGGTTAAGGATCTGGCGCTGCAATGAGCTGTGGTCTAGGTCGCAGATGCGGCTCAGATCCTGCATTGCTGTGGCTGTAGTGTAGGCCGGCGGCTACAGCTCCGTTTGGACCCCTAGCCTGGGAACCTCCATATGCCGTGGAAGCGGCCCAAGAAAAGGCAAGAAGACAAAAAAAAAAAAAAAAAAGAATAACAAAAGCAGCTAAGAACCAAAAGACCTGGTTTCAAGTCCCAACTCCCTACTAGCACTTACTAACTTTTACCTTGGCAATTGAAATAACCTGTCTTCCAAATGTACATTGTGGTATATGGAATGACTGGCCAACAGGGACCTGCAGTATAGGACAGGGAACTCAACCCAACATTCTATGATAATCTATATGGAAAAAGAATCTAAAAACGAATAAATGTATACACACACACACACATATATAAAACTTTTTAAAAAATAACCTGTCTCTGGAGTTCCCGTCATGGTGCAGTGGTTAACGAATCTGACTAGGAACCATGAGGTTTCAGGTTCGATTCCTGGCCTTGCTCAGTGGGTTAAGGATCCGGCATTGCCGTGAGCTGTGGTATAGGTCGCAGACGCCTCTTGGATCTGGTGTTGCTGTGGCTGTGGTGTAGGCCAATGGCTACAGCTCCCATTAGACACCTAGCCTGGGAACCTCCATATGCCGTGGGAAGCTGCCCTAGAAAAGGTAAAAAGACCAAAAGAAACAAACAAAAACCTGTCTCTTTCAGATATTATTAAAATAGAATTTAGAGATTACATACTGCTACCAGTTTCAAAGGGTTGTGATGTGAATCAAATGAAAAATGAATATAACTGTAAAACTGTATACAATCAAAAACTATTTTTGGAGTTCCCATTGTGGCTCCATAGAAACGAATCTGAATAGCATCCATGAGGCTGCAGGTTTGATTCCTGGCCTTGCTCAGTGGGTTAAGGATCTGGCACTGCCGTGAGCTGTGGTGTAGGTTGCAGATGCAGCTCAGATCTGCCATTGCTGTGGTTGTGGCATAGGCGGGCACCTACAGCTCCGATTCAATCCCTAGCCTGGGAACTTCCACATGCCACCGGTGTGGCCCTAAAAAGACAAAAACAAAAACAAAAAAAACCTATTCTCAAAGCTGTTTGCTTCAGTGTGGAACAATCTTAGTGAAGGGAGGAAGGAATATTCCAAACAAAACACCAAAATAAATTTAGCTGATGAAATCATTTCCCAGGAACAAAACAAAACATCAAATAAATTTAATAATAATCCCATTTAAATCATTGCAAGATTTTGTAATGAGGCTAATATATGCTAAATTCAGGTAAAAATAGGAATTCTAAAAGTATTGACTTTTGCTAACTTATTTTGTTTTCTGATAACATAAATAATACTTTGATTAATATGAAGGTCTTTTAAGGAGTTCAGTATATGTTCTGAGCAGAATTAAATCATTGGGAAGATTAATTCTGCAAATTTATTTACCTCAACAGCAAGTTTCCCTATAATTAACCAAAGACATGTATTTTGCTCCAAGTTGCAAATATGTCTGACATGGTCAAAAGACTTTAGGATGATATGCTCCATTTTCTAATTGGAGTTCCTTTATATACTGAATTCATGCTCAAAGATTTCTGCATAGAGTAAATAAAGGCAATTTTAACTAGTTAATATCCTTATCCAGGAAAGAAGCAATCTCTGCATAGAGTAAATAAAGGCAATTTTAACTAGTTAATATACTTATCCAGGAAAGAAGCAATCAACCAAAGATTATTTGTAGGTTATTCAAAGAGCAACTTCATGGATTAGATTACACAAATTTTTAGAGCAAATACCCTTTTTTCATTAGAAAGGCTATTCTGAGCAAATCAAAATTACGCAGGTAGCTTACCATCTGGACTCTAGATCCAATTTGAGATACAAGTTTGGTTAAAGATAATGGAGTCTAGGAGTCAAGCATTAAATATTTAAAGAATGAGAAGTAATAATAGAAAATACTATAACCCCACACATATCAAATAACACACATCTCAAAGATACAATAACAATTTAGCATTGACATTTTCCAAAATGGTATCCAAAAATTACAATGTACCCAACATAGCTTATGAAATGAAACTTATCAAGAAAAAAGCAAAGGTGCAATGTGCTAAGAAGAGAAGGAGAACCAAAATGAAATAAGAATATACAGGTTTAGTGAAACCTTATAGAGAATGATAAGATTATTATTTGAAAAGATGGGTGGAAAGGAATGAAGAAGGAAAAGGAAAGAGGGGAGTTCCCATCATGGCACAGCAGAAACAATCTGACTAGGAACCATGAGGTTGTGGGTTTGATCCCTGGCCTCACTCAGTGGGTTAAGGATCTGGCATTGTTTTGAGCTGTGGTGTAGGTCGCAGACTCAGCTCAGATCTGGCATTGCTGTGGCTGCTCCAAATGGACTGCTAGCCTGGGAACCTCCATATGCCACAGGTGTGGCCCTCAAAAGACAAAAAAAAAAAAAAGGACAGAGGAAGAGAGGGAAAGAGGAAAAGAGGAAAGCCACGAAGAAGTAAAGGAAAGAGGGAGAAAGGGAAGGAGAGAGGAAAGAAAAGGAGGGAGGGAGGGAGGAAGGAAAGCTGGCTAATTGCTATTCAGAAGAGAATTAAGGGAATCAAATTGGCAGTAGAAATGTGTGAGCGAGCCAATGAATCCTCTGTATTTTAAAAAATAAAAAAAAAGAAAAGGAGAAAAAGATCTCTATCTTATCTATTGAAATAATTTATTTATAATTGCTGTTCATGAATTTTGTTCTACTGGCCATATTTTTCCTATCATCTGAAGGTAATAATTTCCTAATCTATAATTACAAACGACGAGGGAAATCACCAAGAGTACATTTTCTATTGTATCCTGATTTGGCTAAATGTAAATGAATTGTTCATTAGGAAATATGAAATATTTCAAGTACAAAATGCTGCTCCATTTGTGGATGAACTAGCAGTGATAAATAAGAGCTCCCAATATAATGTACAAAATAAAGAGGATACAGGCTTAATTTGCAGTATGAAGGCCATAAACTACATATCGCAGGGAAGGGAAAAGCATATGCCCAAAGCAAAGAATAAACTACAGGACCCTATAACCTTTCTTCCAGTTCTATAATTCTATGAACTTCAGCCGAGAAATCATGTTTATGAACACAGTCTAGACCTGATGAATAACAACAGTGGCAGTAACAAAGATAGAAATTATATGTTTCTGTGCTGACTGCTAAAGCTTTCTTGGGAAGAATACAATGCAATCAATTGTTCATTACCTATGCAAAGTGAGAATAACAAAGACAAAGAAAAATCATTCTCCTCTGGCTCTAAGGTATATTCTATGACACTTTTTTCTCCTTCAAATATCTTTTCTTAAGCCAATATTTAAATCAGCATTCCATGCAAACACACTACTTGATGATAATGGGAGGCAGCCGAGAAATACATAATGTAACAGAGAAAAACCAACATGAATTTAGGAACCGCAGCTCTTCAGTTACCTGATGTGCATTCATACCAGAAAGGAGGAAGCTATGAATAAAATAGTCCCTTTGATCATTAAAAAAAAAAAGAATTTAGGAATCTTATGTGCATATAGCCACAAAGGGGAGGTAATATAAATTACTGGTAAAAGTATATGCTAACTACAACACTTAAGACTCTAGATACAGCCACATCTTATAATATGTAAGTGGCCACTTAACCAGGAATGATCTTATTTCTCCATCTATAAAATAAAAGAAGTGAACAAGGTATGGTAGAATAAATGATCTCTAATTTTAAAAGTCTTTGATATCTTAAATAACTTAAAATCAAGAAATCTCAAACTCTAGATGAAAAAACTAAATTTCAGAATTACAACATCATAGTACATAACTGAGCCACAAATAATAACAAAACAATATATCATAAAATGTTATACTTAGAAGTAATAATGAAAATATCCAGCCAGTGTATTCAGTACATAGAATGAGGCCTAAGGAGGTTAGTTAAATGAGTTAAGGGAGGGAGAGATGGGATTAGAATTTTCCTGCTTTTTTCCTTCTTAGAATGACACCAAGTAAAATCTTTCTAGAAAGTGTTAAAAAGAAAACATAAATGAGACCTTGAGACTTTTTTTAAAAAGCAGATAAATAACTCTCAGAGAACATCTGTAATTAGAGATCTTAAAAAACATATAGTCAAATCCCCATCTCTTATGATAATATTGAGCCACACACCAAAAAAGATATGTCTATTTGGGAACAATATTATTTTGAGAAGTACTTATAACACCAAGCCGATATAAAACAAGAAAAGTTGTATAGCTCAATTGGTCAAGCCCAAGATCTTCTGTCCATTAGATTTGTGTGTGTGTGTGTGTGTGTGTATCTTTTAGGGCCACACCCGCGGAAGTTCCCAGGCTAGGGGTCAAATATGAGCTGTAGCTGCCTGCCTACACCACAGCCACAGCAACTCAGGATCCGAGCCATGACTGTGACCTACAACACAGCTCATGGCAACATGGGATCCTTAACCCACCGAGCAAGGCTAGCGATCGAATCTGCATCCTCATGGATACTAGTTGGGTTTGTTACCACTGAGCCACGATGGGAACTCCTGTCCACTAGATTTGATAGTATGTCTTAACCAGAACTAAGAAACAGTATCACCCTGAATCCACAACCAAGATGACCAAGTAAGCCATTAGTATTGTATACCCTGGGCTGATTTAATTAACTTGGCTCCTGATGACTCAGGAACAAAGAAGAATAAATGCTAATTCATTAAAATATTCCCATTGTATGGAGTTCCCAACATGTCTCAGTGGTTAATGAATCCAACTAGGAAGCACGAGGTTGCGGATTCGATCCCTGGCCTTACTCAGTGGGTTAAGGATCCAGCGTTGCTGTGAGCTGTGGTGTAGGTCGAAGTCGTGGCTCAGATCCCGTATTGCTGTGGCTGCAGTATAGGCCAGCCGCTAGAGCTCCAATTAGACTCTTAGTCTGGGAACCTCCATGTGCCATGGGTGCAGCCGTAGAAAAGACAAAAAAAAAAAAAAAAAAAAAAAAAAAAAAAGATGCCCATTGTAGGGATCTGAACACATTTTCCACTCTATAGAAGGACAGCAATATAGCTAAGAGACTTGGCAAAATTAAATTTCTAAGTTAGATTAAGTTGATATAATAAGGACTGGATGAAAATAAACGTAATTTGGGAATTATAATACTAAGAATCTAAGTGATGAAACTAACATATTTTACATAATTCAGATGATAACGTTCAATCTGTGGAACAAGTTTTAGGTTTAAAATGTCATAATGATAAGTAATGATAAAAATGATTTTTCTTGCATGAGAGTTTTAAGGCTACAAAACGTGATCAAAACGTGATCAAATATAACTAAGTTCCTTGTGTCTCAATTCACAGAATGAAAAAAAGTGTTAGGTGTGAAAGTAAAGGGAAACAAGCATTTTTAAGGTAGTAATTACCACATCTAAAAAACTGAAGTGACATGAAATTATCCAGATCTGAAAAAACTAACTCGAATCATTAAAGCAAAAGAAAAAACAGAAGGGGAGACGCACGAAGAGGGTCATTTTTTTTTTAATTGTCTATACATTTTTTTTTCATTTTTTAAGGTTTTATTGAAGCATAGTTGTGTTACAATGATGTGATAATTTCTGCTATTCAACAAAGTGATTCTGTTATACATGTACACACATCTATTCTTTTTCCATACAGATTATCGCAGGAGATTGGGTAGAGTTCCCTGTGCTACTAGGGTCAGCTTTTTTTCTCATGAAGGAGGACAGAACATTTGAATCATTGAGAAGACTCCTCACACTTTGACTCTGTCACTGAACTATTAGGTTACCTAGCTAAGGCACTGTTAATAACACAGCGGTTATGCTTACACATTCTTTTACTCTCCATACTGCACACTATCACACTATTTGAAATATAATTCATAGGTTAAAGCAATTTAGAACCCAAAGGACCATCCATGAATGACAAACAGATAAAAAAAAAAAAACTTTAGCTTAGTTTTAAGGATTGTGAAGGGATTCATGTAAATGCTCATGGCTCAAAACAGCAAGCCTCTACTAAGATTTCACTCCTAGTGAATGATCCCATATTTGGTGAAGACACCCAAAAAGTAGGGAGGTATCATTAAGTGGTTTATCCCCTTTCCTCATCAAAGGTACATACGACTACATGGTCCTGCCACGTCTTCCATTTTCCCTGTATGATATTTGACTTGGTTCACACTCTGCACATAATCATCCTCAGCAGTATTCCTACCACCTTCAGCTTGTCAAGTGTTGAACATCTGGTGACTCCAAATTCGTCTAAGCCCAGGGGACTCATGGCAACAGGAGACAGACATAAATAACTTCATTACATGTAACCAAATACACAAAGAGTCCAGTCCAAATAAGTGGCACTTACTTATGTCCATTTAAGGCTGCATGGTGTAAAGCAGTGTAACCCGAACTGTCTGTGCAGTTCACATTGGGGCCTCGCCAGATGCTGCAAATAAAGCACAAGTGCAGAGTTAATAGTTAAGCAAAATCATGGTTTGAAAAGCCAAAAGAAGCCTGACAGCCTCACAGTCAGCAGTGTGTAGCATATGAAAATTTTATTTTATTTTATTTTAGTCTTTTTCAGGGCCATGCCTGCGGCATATGGAGGTTCCCAGGCTAGGGAGCAAATAGGGGCTGCAGCTGCTGGCCTATGCCACAGCCATAGCAACACCAGATCCAAGCCATGTCTGTGACCTACACCACAGCTCATGGCAATAACCTGGCTCCATTACTTGCTGGGGGCCAGGGATCAAACCTGGGTCCTCTCGGATACTAGGCAGATTCGTTTCTGCTGGGCCATGACAGGAACTCCAAAAACTTTAGTCACAGAGAAAACAACTGCCACCTTTCATGCCTCCCCTCAGAAAAATAACTTCATTTATTTGATGCAGAGAAATTATTAGCATATGCAGGCCCACTACTATGCATTAAATCTGGATCCCAAAATTCCCTATCACTTTTTGCCATCACTTAAATATTGGATATAATTACTATTCAACTATTATATTATTTACCAAAGAATAAAGTTTATGATACCTATCACCTGCCTTTTAACAAACTCATTCTGAATTGGCACTGGTTTATATAAGTTATAAGATATTTTTGCATATGGAAAGAATATAAATATGTCATGCTGTTCCATTGCTCCCAAAAGAATATAGTACATATTTCATTCTTGAAAACATAATTAAAGATTTGGACTATCACAAACCATAAAATATTCTAATAGTTTCGAAGTTATTATTTTATTATACAACATATTCTAAAGATAGCATGTAATTATATGAGTCCATTTTATCCTTGATCACTACAATTATAGAAACTATGTATAGCTTTTGAGAAAATAAGTCATTGAAAGACACCTTTCCAAAAGTGGACCAAAAAATGACTTTATCTGATATTATAAAAACTGACATTTAATTACAAACTAATTCATATAGTTACAAAATATTTGTTGTATACCAATTGTATACCACATATTGAGCCAGACACTGAGGGTACAAAATCATAATTTGAGATCCTTCTTTATAAGAACAGAGTCTAATGAAGAAGATAGATATACAAACTAACAATTACAGAGTAATAAGATAATTAAAGTACCAGAGAGCACAAGGCATCTCCAAGAAGAGAATCCAAATGAGAGATCACAACTGACTTAAACTAAGTTGAGACAATGAAAATGAGTAGAATGTACTTATTTGATAGGTATTAAAAGGACAAATCAATAAGATGCTGGCATCAAGTGAAGAAAGGAGAAAGTAGTAGCACAGAATGACTCAAATTTAAAGCCTACATGACCAAAAGGAAAATGACAACATTAATGAAGATGTGAAGAGAAGCAAATCTGCTTGGGGAAGACAGTGCAGATGGAAAGCAAATGAGGACTTCAGGTTTGGAGACACTGAATTTTAAGTATCTGACATACTTACACAGAAGTAAGGCTCTCCAGAAGACTATGAAAATATCTAGTTAGAAGCATGGCTCTGAAGTTAGACTACCTGAGTTCAATAACCTGGCTCCATTACTTGCTGGGGGTAGCCCTGGATGAGGTATTTAACCTCTCTGAACTTCAATTCCTCATCTGCAAAATAGAGATGATAATAATAGCACTACCTTATAGAGTTGTGAGAATCAAATGAATCAACACCTATACAGCACTTAGGTCAGTAGCAGAACACAGTACTAGCACCTATGATACTTGTTAGAACACAGTTCAGCAAATTGTTAGAACAAATTATTATTAAACAGAAGGTAAACCCAGGGAGTACCTGATAGCAAACTCGGTAAGAGGGAGGCCATTAGATGCAAACACCTCAGTGGAAAATTTGTATATGGGGCAAGGTGAAACCTTATCTCAAAGGCTGAGATTAGTAAAAATCTATCACTCTTCAGTTAAAAAAACAAAAAATCAAACCTGAGTTGGATAGCTAGTTCCAAGTACAATGCAACTCACAAACCTCCCAGCCCTCACTGAGACTGTCAGAGAATATACAGGAAAGTATATCACAAAAAAAAAAAAGAAAGATAAAGAAGAGAAATATGGGACAGACAAAAGAAACATGGATAATTAACAATACCGAAGGGTCCAGGAAAGGGAAAAGGTTATATGAAGGACACTGAGAACTGTCCATGAATAAATAAAACCAAGAGACAGCATTATACAATTTGAAACAGGAAATTGTTCCAAAGAGAAGGAAAGTCAGATAAGAATTAAACAATTTATTTGGTAATAAAGAAGGTCTTAAAGAAATTAATGTCCAAATATAATTAGTCAATCATAAGGTTTTAACCTCATTTTGATCTTAACTTTATTTCACTCCAGTGGTTTGTTTTATTTAATGGCAGCATGCCTCCTGAGAATAAAAAAAGTGACAGTTAAAACTGGAAAGTTATAAAATGTACACATGTTTTACAATTTCATTAAGATTGTTATGCTTTTAAATTAAAAAAAAAATAGGAGTTCCCACTGTGGCACAGTGGGTTAAGGACACATTGCAGGTTTGATCCCTGGCCCTGAGCAGTGGTTTAAAGACATGGTTCACAGCCGCAGCTCATATTTGACCCCTGGAACTTCCATATGCTATAGGTATGGCCAAAAAAGAAAAAAAATTTGATCCTTGAAGCATTTTCAATCTCTTATTATATTCTTAAAATTTCTGTACTTTTGTTCTTCTGGCTACTTCATCCACCATGTCCTATTAATTTCCACCCTTATGCCTTTAATCATGTCCTTCTACTAACCTATAATAGATTCTCCAACCAATCATATCTTATCATTCCTCCAAAGACCAGATCAAGATTCACCAACACCAATAATTCCTCCTTCTCTAAATGCTCGATACAACTGCTATCTTTTTTTTTTTTGGCCACTCCCACTGCATGTGGAAGTTCCCGGGCCAGGGATCAAATCCATGCCACAGCAGCAACCCAAGCCACTGCAGTGACAATGCCAGGTCCTTAACTTGCTGAGCTACAAGAGAACCACAATAGCTATTTAATAAATGTGTGTTAAACTATATAAATTTAAAAATTAAAGGATAATTTGTAATGAGTAAATAAGCCATAAGTAAAACAAATGTTGAAACAAATGCAATGTACTTATTTAAAATAATCCATGTAATTATAAAAAAATAATCTAAAAGAGGGAAAAGAAAAAAAAGCAGAAAAGAAGAACAAAGAATAGTTGAGACAAATACAAAACCAACTGTTAGATGGTAACTTTAAACATAATCATATCAGTAATTAAATCAATTATCAATGCTCTAACCACTCCAGTTTAATAAAGGAAAAATCTCCATACTGGATTAAAGAAAGTAAGACCAACTTTACACTCACTATAAGAAATTCACTTTAAAAAGATACAAAAAGATCAAAATGACAGAAAAATCATACTAACATTAATCAAAAGAAAGCTGAATAACTATATTAACATTGAACAAACCAGATTCCAGAGCAAAGAATGTTGCAAGTGGTAAAGGAAAGTCATTTCAGAATGATAAAGAGGTCAATTTATCAAAGAACATAATAATCCTAAATGTTCTTTGCATCTAATAAAGAACTGCAAAATATATGAAGCAAAAACTGATATAACCGCAAAGAGAAATAAACCTATCCACTTATACTTAAGAGATTTCAACATCCTTCTCTCAATAATTGATAGAGTATATAAACAGAAAATCATACAAGACTTGAAAAACACCACCAACCAACTTGACCTAACATTTATAGAACATTTACCCAAAAATAGCAGAATACATATTGTTTTCCAGTGAACACAGGACATTTACCAAGATATACCATAGTGAGGATCATAAAACAAATCTCAATAAATCTACAAGATTCAAATCACACAAAATATGTTCTCTGACTCCAACAAAATTAAATTAAAAACCATTCACAGAAAGGTATCTGTAATATTCACAACTATTAGAAACTAAATAATACATAAATCAAATGAGATATTGAAAAAGTTTTTAAAAGTACAACTGAAAGAGAAAGAAAACACAAAATATCAGAACTTTGGGGATGCAACTAAAGTCGTACCTAAAGGAAAATTTTTAGTATTAAAATGACACTAATAGATCAGAGAAAGGTCTCAAATTAATGACCTCAGTTTCCTCTTTAAGAAAAAGAAGAGCATATTAACCCCAAAATAAGAAGAAAGAAATAATAAAGACCAGAGCAGAAAGCAATGAGAGTATACAGGGTAACAATAGAGAAAATCAATTAAGTCAAAAAGTGTTTAATTGCATTATGAGCAAAGAGATATCACTACAGAATATCAATATATAAACATATGAACGGTAGAAGAAAATTATTAATAACTTTATGCAAATAAATTAGAAAACCTAGATGAAATGGGCAAGTTTCTTGAAAAACACAAATTACCAAAACTCATTTTTTAAAAAATGGATAACCTGAACAGCCCTACCTCTATTAAAGAAGTTGAATTTGAACTTGTAGTTACAAACATTCCCCACAAAAACAAACAAACAAACAAACAAACAAAAAAAAACCTCCAGGTCCAGATGGCTTCAACAGGGAATTCTGCTAGATATTTAAGGAAAAAGTAATATCAGTTCTACAAAAAAACATTCCAAAATATTGAAGAGACACAAATACTGCCTAACATTCTATAAGACCAGTATTCTATTTTGTTTTTTGCTTTTTAGAGTTGCACCCACCGCATATGGAAGTTTCCAAACTAGGGGTCAAATGCAGCTGCCAGCCTATGCCACAGCCGCAGTAAAACCATACCCAAGCTGCATCTGCAACCTACACCACAGCTCACAGCAATGCCAGATCCCCGAACCACTGAGTGAGGCCAGGGATCAAACCTGCATCCTCATGGATACTAGTGGGATTCGTTTCCCTGCACCACAATAGGAACTCCAAGATCAGTATTCTAAGAGACCAAAAACATAACAGAAAAGAACTACAGATCAATATGCCATGCCTAAATATAGATGCAAAAATTCTCAGTAAAATTCTAGCAGTTGAATCCAACAATACAGAAAAAGGATATTTTCATCATGATGAAATGGAGTTTACTCCAGGAGTGCAAATTTGTTTTAACATCATAAACTACTGGGTTTTTTGGTTTGTTTGTTGTCTTTTTAGGCATATGGAGGTTTCCAGGGTAGGGGTCGAATCAGAGCTCCAGCTGCCAGCTCACACCACAGCTCACGGCCACATGGGATCCTTAACCCACTGAGCAAGGCCAGGGATCAAACCTGTATCCTCAATGGATACTAGTCAGGTTCATTAACCACTGAGCCACAACAGGAACTCCCATAAATTACTATAGTAATAGACTAAAAAAAAATCATGATTATTTCAACAGATATGGAAATGGTATTTGTCAAACTCCAACATCAGTTCCTAACCAAAAAAAAAAAAAAAAAAAAAAAAAAAACCTGTTAGTAAACTGGGAATAGAAGAAAACTTCATCAACCTAAAAAGATATCTACAAAAACTTACAGCTAACACCATCTTGATGAAAGATGGAATATATTCTACTTAAGATCAAGAGCAGAGCAAATACATCTGTTTTCCACTTCTATTCAACATGTTTCTGGGGGCTCTCTGCTTTTGTTCATTCAACAGACAGCTGCATCTTCCTGTCCAGTGCCAGCTGCTTCCCTGAGATATGATAATGAAAACTGGAGCAAATGGATTTGTCTATATCAGATGCCTGGTCACCAGAGCTACTTTTAACTCTGGCAAAGTGAAAAATGTGGGACTAATTTCCAAAATATACAGAGCTCATAAGCTTAATACAAAACAAACAAATAAACAAACAATGCAATCAAAAAAAAAAAAAAAAAAAAAGGACAGAAGACCTAAATAGACATTTCTCCAAAGAGGACATACAGACGGTCAATAAACACATGAAAAGATGCTCAATATCGCTAATTATTAGAGAAATGTAAATCAAACTACAATGAAGTATCACTTCACATTGGTCAGAATGGCCATCATCAAAAAGTCTAGAAATAATAAATGCTGGAGAGGGTATGGAGAAAAAGGAACCCTCCTACATTGTTGGTAGGAATGTAAATTGCTACAGCCACTATGGAAAACAGTATGGAGGTTCCTTAAAAAACTAAAAATAGAGTTACCATATGATCCTGCAATCCCACTTCTGGGCATATGTCTGGAGAAAACTATAATTCAAAATTATATACATACCCCAATGTTCATTATAGCACTATTTACAATAGCCAATACATGGAAGCTACCTAAATGTCCACTGACAGATGAATGGATACAAAAGGGGTGTGTGTGTGTGCGTGTGTTTGTGTGTGTGTGTATAATGGGATAGTATTATTCAGCCATAAAAAGAATTAATTATAAATAATGCCATTTGCAGCAACACAGACACAACTAGAGATCACAATACTAAGTGAAGTTAGTCAGACAGAAAAGGCAAATATTAAATGATATTGTTTATATGTAGAATTTTAAAAAGTGATACAAATTAACATATTTGCAAAACAGAAATAGACTCAGAGATACAGAAAACAAACTATAATTAGCAAAGGGGAAAGGAAGGGGATGGATAAATTAGGAGTTTGCGATTAACATATACATACTACTATATATAAAATAGATAACCAACCAACAAGGACCTACTGTACAACACAGAGAATTATACTCAATACCTTGTAATAACCTATACTGAAAAAGAATCTGAAAAAACAATGTAATATTCTATATGTAATGTAATACAAATATGTAAAACAATCACTTTGCTATATACCTGAATCTTACACAACACTATAAATCAAATACACTTAAATTTGTTAAAAATTATATATATATCATACAAATAGAATAACCTTATTTTTAAAATAAATTTTAATTCAAAAGTTTGTATATTTATATAAATACACACATATACATGTATATTACATTTCAATAAGAAATACATACATTCACATTATTCAAAAAACAAAACAGCACATAAAGGTTTACAGAGGAAAGTCTCATCCCTAAGCTCATGTCCTCCTCCCAAGCAACCACCTAAAAAACTTTTTGCACTTTTCCAGAATTTTCTCATGCAAATGCATATATTCTTTCTCTTCCTTTTTTACATAAAAGATTGTATTCTATTGTCACCCTTCTTCACCTTTCTTTTTTTTTATTTTTTTTTTTTTTTGCTTTTTTTTTTTTTTCCCCACTGTATAGCAAGGGGGTCAGGTTATCCTTACATGTATACATTACAATTACATTTTTTCCCCACCCTTTGTTCTGCTGCAACATGAGTATCTAGACAAAGTTCTCAATGCTATTCAGCAGGATCTCCTTGTAAATCTATTCTAAGTTGTGTCTGATAAGCCCAAGCTCCCGATCCCTCCCACTCCCTCCCCCTCCCATCAGGCAGCCACAAGTCTCTTCTCCAAGTCCATGATTTTCTTTTCTGAGGAGATGTTCATTTGTGCTGGATATTAGATTCCAGTTATAAGTGATATCATATGGTATTTGTCTTTGTCTTTCTGGCTCATTTCACTCAGGATGAGATTCTCTAGTTCCATCCATGTTGCTGCAAATGGCATTATGTCATCCTTTTTTTATGGCTGAGTAGTATTCCATTGGGTATATATACCACATCTTCCGAATCCAATCCTCTGTCGATGGACATTTGGGTTGTTTCCATGTCCTGGCTATTGTGAATAGTGCTGCAATGAATATGCGGGTGCATGTGTCTCTTTTAAGTAGAGTTTTGTCCGGATAGATGCCCAAGAGTGGGATTGCGAGGTCATATGGAAGTTCTATGTATAGATTTTGAAGGTATCTCCAAACTGTTCTCCATAGTGGTTGTACCAGTTTACATTCCCACCAACAGTGCAGGAGGGTTCCCTTTTCTCCACAGCCCCTCCAGCACTTGTTATTTGTGGACTTATTAATGATGGCCATTCTGACTGGTGTGAGGTGGTATCTCATGGTCGTTTTGATTTGCATTTCTCTTATAATCAATGATGTTGAGCATTTTCTCATGTGTTTGCTGGCCATCTGTATATCTTCTTTGGAGAAATGTCTATTCAGGTCTTTTGCCCATTTTTCCATTGATTGATTGGCTTTTTTGCTGTTGGGTTGTATAAGTTGCTTGTATATTCTAGAGATTAAGCCCTTGTCGGTTGCATCATTTGAAACTATTTTCTCCCATTCTGAAAGTTGTCTTTTTGCTTTCTTTTGGGTTTCCTTTGCTGTGCAAAAGCTTTTCAGTTTGATGAGGTCCCATGGGTTTATTTTTGCTCTAGTTTCTATTGCTTTGGGAGACTGACCTGAGAAAATATTCATGATGTTGATGTCAGAGAGTGTTTTGCCTATGTTTTCTTCTAGGAGTTTGATGGTGGCCTGTCATATATTTAAGTCTTTCAGCCATTTTGAGTTTATTTTTGTGCATGGTGTGAGGGTGTGTTCTCGTTTCATTGCTTTGCATGCAGCTGTCCAGGTTTCCCAGCAATGCTTGCTGAATAGACTTTCTTTTTCCCATTTTATGTTCTTGCCTCCCTTGTCAAAGATAATTGACCATAGGTGTCCTTTCTTCTTTTTTTAAACTGAAGGACAATATTACATAAGCTAAAGGTGTACAATATGGTGATTCACAAATTTTAAAGGTTATATTCCATTTATAGTTATTATAAAATATTGTCTATATTCCCTATGCTATACAATATATCTTTGTGACTTAAATTACTAATTTTTTACAGAATGTCAGGCTCATTAAGTAACCTCCCAGGTGGAATGGTGTATTTTCATGGAAGACAACACCCTAATCCTAATCCCAAGATCCTGGCATGGTTAATTAAAAAGGGAGGAATTGGGAGTTTCCACTGTTACTCGGGGGGTTAAGAATCCCACATAGTACCTGTGAGGACATGGTTCCATCCCTGGCCTCATTCAGTGGGTTAAGGATACAGTATTGTGGCAAGCTGTGGTGTAGGTTGCAGATGTGGCTCAGATCCAGCATTGCTATGGCTGTGGCGTAGGCCCTCAGCTGCAACTCCAATTTGATCCCTAGCCTGGGAACTTCCATTTGCTGCAGATACAGCTCTAAAAAGAAAAAAAGAGGTGGTGGGGGGGATTGCTAGAGAAAGACCAAGAAAGATAGAGAGAGGAAGAAGAAGGAAAAATAAGTGAAAAATGAAGAAGGAAGATAATACGATAACGATTTTTCTAGCATTAGATTGATGATGACTTTATAAATTGCTCAAATTTCCTGCTTGTACAGCAATCAATTGCAAGCCACATGCATAAATGTGAGTGTTAGACTCTGTTCAAGTTAGTAGTTAATATGTTGAAAACTTGGAGTAAAATGTAAGTTGGTACATTCAGTTGCTCTACTTTTTTGTAGACATATCCACTGAAAATTATTTTGCACTACAAGTATGCCCCTACCATGCCCATACTGTAAAATTTCCCAAGTATTCTTGAAATCACTTCTGTTTCTGGAACTATTTTCTTTATAACTTTCACTAAATATTGCTTTCTTTCAAAAAAAGTGGAAAATATTTCCATCAATGACACTTCATAGACCTCAGCTACATGGTTTACATGTTCCAATAGGTTTCTACCTAAGGCAAGTTTGATGCCACAGGCAAGGTTGAGGATGGGAAGCCTGTCATCAAGCCCATCTCCAACTTCCAGAAATGAGATCCTGCCAACATCTAATGGGGCGATACTGCTGCTGGATACATGGTGGAGTCCACTCATGTCTTCAATACTTGAAGTAGCGTAGGCTCCACTTGATGGGTGCAGCCAAAAGCATCATCATCTCTGCCCCTTCTGCTATTGCCCCTATGTTTGTGGTAGGCATAAACCATAAGAAGTATATTAATTCCCTCAAGATTGTCAGCAATGCATCATCAACTGCTTAGCCTCCCCTGCCCCCGGCCAAGGCAACCATGACAACCTGGCATCACAGGCTGACTCATGACCACAGTTGATGACCACTGCCATCCAGAAGAATGACCATCAATGGCACCTCTGGGAAACTAGATAGTGACAGCGACGGAGTTGCCCAAAACATCATATGTGCATCTACTGGCACTGCTAAGACTGTTGGCAAGGTCATCCCTGAGCTCACTGGCACAGCCTTCTGTGACCCTACTACCATTATGGTGGTCATAGATCTGACCTGCCATCTGGAGAAAGCTTTCAAATATAATGACATCAAAAAGGTAGTGAAGCAAGCATTAGCGAGCCCACTAGAAGACATCCTGGTCTACACCGAAAATCTTGTTCTCCACTACAACTTTAACAATGACATCTACTCTCTCACCTTTGATACTGGGGCCTGCACTGCCCTCAGTAACCACTTTCTCAAGCTCACTTCCTGGTAGGACAACGAATGTGGCTACAGTAACAGGGCAGTGGACTGACTGGTCGACACGGCTTCCAAGGAGTAAAAGCCCTCTAGACCACCAGCCACAGTGTGAACATGGGAGGAATAGAGATGCCTTCAGCTGCTGGGGAGTCCTTGCCCCAACCTGACCCACCAGCACACTGATAATTTCCTATTCTCAATACAGTTTCAACTCAAGACCACTTGAAGAATGAGTAAGGCTCAGAGAGCCCTACCTTGTCATGTACCATCAGTTAACTATAATGCAACCAGTGCAAAAAAAAAAAAAATGTACTGGGGATTCTAGCTAACATAGTGGCTAGAAATGCAGGGACAAGAAAAAGAAATATAACATGTGAAGATTTTAAGGAAAGAAGAAAATCTATATTTGAAGAGAACAAACAGGTATGCAAAAAAATTCTATGAAATTTACCAAAAAAGCTACTAAATTTAAAATTGTGTTTAATTAGCAGACACTGTGTAAAAAATATAGGGAACTCTCTGAACTTTCTTCACAATATATCTGTAAATCTAAAATTATTTCAACATAAAATGTTTTAAAATAAGAAAAGCTTCCTCCAAAAAAACACAACCAAAAAAGAGAGTTTAGAAAGTTTGTAGAAAACAACTCATAAATAAAATTCAGCTGTATTTCTGCATGCTAGCAAAGAACAATCAGAAATCAAAATTTGGGGAGTTCCCGTCGTGGCGCAGTGGTTAACGAATCCGACTAGGAACCGTGAGGTTGTGGGTTCGGTCCCTGCCCTTGCTCAGTGGGTTAACGATCCGGCGTTGCCGTGAGCTGTGGTGTAGGTTGCAGACGCGGCTCGGATCCCGCGTTGCTGTGGCTCTGGCGTAGGCTGGTGGCTACAGCTCCGATTCGACCCCTAGCCTGGGAACCTCCATATGCCGCGGGAGCGGCCCAAGAAATAGCAACAACAACAACAACAAAAGACAAAAAAAGACAAAAAAAAAGACAAAAAAAAAAAAGAAATCAAAATTTTTTAATATCATTTATAGTAGCAGGAAAAATATTAAATACTTAAAAATAAATCTGACAAAATTGTGCAAAATTGTACACTGAAAACTACAAAATACTGCTTTGAGAAATTAAAGAGGACCTACACAAATGGTGAGATAATTTCTAGTTCATGGATCATAAACGTTACAATGTTAATTTTCCACAAATTTAGACTTAATGCAATACAATCAAAATCCCAGCAAGTTTTTTGTAGAAATTCACTAATTCTAAAATTCCCATGGAAATACAAAGGATCTAGGAATAGCCAAGCAATTTTGAAAAAGAAGTACAAAGTTGGATACTTATACTATATGATTTCAAGACTATGACAAATCTATGATAAACAAGACAGGTAGTATGATATTAAAGATAGATCATTTGAAAAGAACAGAGAAATAGAAAATTCACTGAAAGCAACATATAGATACAACTGATTTTTGACAAAGATGCAATAGCAGTTCATTAAAGAAAGAACAGTTTTACCAAAAAACTGTGCTGAGACAAACAGATATCCTTAGGCTATACTAAATACAAAACAAAAAGGGATGACCTCACAACACTGTATACAAAAATTCACTTAAAAATAAACCACAGAAGAATTCCAGTCCTGGCTCAGCGGTTAACTAACCAGACTAGTATCCATGAGGACATGGGTTCGATCCCTGACCTTGCTCAGTGGGTTAAGGATTTGGTGTTGCAGTGAGCTGTGGTGTAGGTCGCAGACATGGCTTTGCTATGGCTGTGGCATAGGCCAGCGGCTGTAGCTCCAATTTGACCCTTGGCCTGGGAACCTCCATATGCTACAGATGCGGCCCTAAAAAGACCAAAATAAATAAATAAAATAAAATAAACCACAGATCTAAAACCAAAGCCTAAAACCATAAAACTTCTAAAAGAGAATGTATGGGAAAATTTTTGTGATCTTGAGTTACTCAAAGATTTGTTTAGATATGATACCAAAAGCGTATTTTTCAAAAAGAAAATTTGACAAATTGGACTTCAGCAAAATTAAGAGCTCATGCTCTTCAAAGACACTGTTAGAATGAAAAGCAAATAGACTGGGATAAAAAAAGTTGCAAATCACATTTTCTGATATATTCTTTGGGAATAGATGAAACCCTCAAAATGCAGTAATAAGAAAATCAATGAGTTTTTTTAAAAAGTGGGCAAAAGATTTGAATAGATACTTCAACAAAGAAGATACACAGATGGCAAGTAAGAACACGAAAAGGTGCTCAACATCATCCGCCTTTAGAGAAACGCAAAAAAAAATCATGAGATACGACTCCTATCATAATGGTGCTGATTAAAAAGACTTCACCTACCAATGCTGACAGGGATGTAAATCAACTACAGCTCTTACACACTGAAGACAGACACATGAAATGAAACAACCACTCTGGAAAGGTATTTTGCAGTTCCTTAAAAAGTTAAATGGGAGTTCCCATGTGGCTCAACAGGTCAAGTATCCATCATGGTCACTTGCAGTAGCTCTGGTCTGCTGTAGCATGTAGCATGGGTGGAGCCCTGGCTCAGGAACTTCTGCATGGCCCCAAGTATGGCCAAAAATAAGGGAAAAAAAAGTTACACATACAACTACCATACAATCCAGACATTCCACTCTAGATATTTATTCAAGAGAAATAACAGCACATTGATAACAGAGACTTACATATATTTATATATAATCTTTATATATTTATAATACTTACTTATAACATATTTATAAATATATTATATTTTTATATTTAATAATATAACTATACATTATCTAATATTAATATAAAATAATATTTATACTTATGTTTATGATATATAATTTATGCTTATATATAATTTATATAAAATATTTATATATTTTAATAAATAATATATAAATATATATTCTTAACAGCTTTATTTATAATAGCCTGAAACTGAAATAACTCATGTCCATTAATTGATAAACTGATACACAGATTGTGATAGATCCATACAACGAAATGCTACTCAGCAATAAAAAGGAATGAAATATTCAGGAGTTCCCATTGTGGCTCAGTGGTTAATGAATCCGACTAGGAACCATGAGGTTGTGGGTTCGATCCCTGGCCTTGCTCAGTGGGTTAAGGATCTGGCGTTGCCGTGAGCTGTGGTGTAGGTTGCAGACACAGCTCGGATCCCGAGTTGCTGTGGCTCTGGCGTAGGCTGGCAGCTACAGCTCCGATTCGACCCCTAGCCTGGGAACCTCCATATGCCGAGGGAACGGCCCTAGAAAAGGCAAAAAGACAAAAAAAAAAAAAAAAAAGGAATGAAATATTCAAACATCTAACATTAGTTGAAAATCTAAATCAGTCAGGTTCTCAGATAATTCCTTTTTTGTTTGTTTTTTTTTTTTTTTGGTTTTTTTTTTTGTTTTTTGTTTTTTTTTTGTCTTTTTGCTATTTCTTTGGGCCGCTCCCTCGGCATATGGAGGTTCCCAGGCTAGGGGTCTAATCAGAGCTGTAGTCTCCGGCCTACGCCAGAGCCACAGCAACGTGGGATCCGAGCCGCGTCTGCAACCTACACCACAGCTCACAGCAACGCCGGATCCTTAACCCACTGAGCAAGGGCAGGGACCGAACCCGCAACCTCATGGTTCCTAGTCAGATTCGTTAACCACTGCGCCACTACGGGAACTCCTCTCAGATCATTTCTGACTCTTGGAACAGCAGAATGGGAGATTTATTCCCTGAATCAAATAAAACACATTGTCTCTGGACTAGAGGCCACAGGCCCAGTTGAGGGCAGGAGTATTAAATGGTATGAGGTAAGGAATTGAACTTTCTTCCCCCACTCAATAATTAAAACATTTTTTCAGGACTTTTCAGTGATTCATTTTTCCTCTTCCTACTACTTTCAAGTGTCAACTTTATCTTAAACTAAATTCTTCTACAGGCCAACTCACTTTATTAGACTCCAATTTACTATGCTTCACAGATACTGTTTTTGGTGTTTGTTCTTTTAATTGAAGGTCTGTGGCAACTCTGTTGAACAAATATTCATTGTTTTCCAATAGCTTTTGATCGCTTCATGTCTCTGCATCACATTTTGGTAATTCTTACAATATTTCAAATTTTTTCATTATTACTATATTTGTTATGGTGGTCTATGAACAGTGATATTTGATGTTACTATTGTAACTGGTTTAGAGCGCCATGAAACATGCCCACATATGACAGTGAACTTAATAACCCTACAATGACCTCTAAGTGTTCAAGTGAAAGGAAGAGTCACACATCTCTCACTTTAAATCAAAAGCTAGAAAAAAATTAAGCCAGTGAGGAAAACATGTCAGAAGCTGACTAGAATTTAAAAAAAAAAAAAAAAAAAGCTAAGATAGGTTGAAAGCTAGCCCTCCCGTGCCAAACAGTTAGCCAACTTGGGAATGCAGAGGCAAAGTTCTTGAAGGAAATTAGATAAAAGTGTCACTCCAGTGAATACACAAATGATAAGAAGGTGCAACAGTCTTATTGCTGATCTGAAGAGTTTTAGTGGTCTAGACAGAAGATCAAACCAGCTACAACATTCCCTTAAGCCAAAGTCTAATCCAGAACAAGGCCCTAACTCTCGCCAACTCTATGAAGGTTCAGAAAGAGGTGAGACAGCTTCAGAAGAAAAGTCTGAAGCCAGCAGAGGTTGGTTCATGAGGATTACGGAAAGAAGCTATCTCTATAACACAAAAGCAAGATAAAATAGCAAGTGCTAGTATAGAAGCTACAGCAAGCTATCCAGAAGATCTAACTAAAATAATTAATGAAGGTGACTACACTAAACACCAGATTTTCAATATAGACAAAACAGTCTTACATTAGAAAATGACGCCATCTAGGACTTTCAGAGCTAGAAAGAGAAGTCAACGTCTGGTTTCAAAGCTTCAAAGGACAGGCTGACTCTGTTGTTAGGAGCTAATGGAACTGGTGACTTTAAATTGAAACCAATGCTCATGAAACGTTGCCAAAACCCCTGGGCCCTTCAGAATTATGCTAAATCTACTCTGCCTATGTTCTATAAGTGGAACAAGAGAGCCTGGATGACAGCACATCTGTCATGGTTTACTAAATATTTTAAGCCCACTGTAGCAACCTACTGCTCAGAAAAAAAGATTCCTTTCCAAATATTACTGCTCAATGACAAGTCACCTCATCACCAAGAGCTCTGATGGAGAGGTACAAGGAGAATAATGTTGTTTTCACATTTGCTAACAATAACATCCACTCTGCAGCCCACAGATCAAGGAGTAGTTTCAACTTTCAAGTCTTATTATTTAAGAGGTGTATTTTGTAAGGTTATAGCTTCCACAGATAATGACTCCTCTGATGGATCTGGACAGCCAATTAAAAACCTTCAGGACAAAATGGGATTAATCTCCAAAATATACAAACATCTCATGTACCTTTATATCAATAAAACAAAAAACCCAATTAAAAAATGGGCAGAGGATCTAAATAGACGAGAGTTCCAAAGACAACAGATGGCAAAAAAGCACATGAAAATATGCTCAATATCACTAATCATTAAAGAAATGTAAGTCAATACTACAATGAAGTAACACCTCACACCACTTAGAAGGGCCATTATCAAAAAGTCCACAAACAATAAATGCTGGACAGGGTGTAGAGAAGAGGGAACCCTCCTACACTGTTGGCAGGAATGCAAATTGGTGCAACCATTATGGAAAACAGTATGGAGGTTCCTTAAAAAACTAAAAATAAAACTACCAGCAATCCCACGCCTGAGCATCTATCTGGAGAAAACCGTAATTTAAAAAGATATGTGCACCCCTATGTTCATTGCAGCCCTATTCACAATAGCCAAGACATGGAAACAACTTAAATGTACATCAACAGGGGAATGGATTAAGATGTGGTACATATATACAATGGAATATTATTCAGCCATAAAAAAGAATGAAACAATGCCATTTGCAGCAACATGAATGGACGTAGAGATTATCATACTGACTGAAGTAAGTCAGACAAAGACAAATATATATCACTTAAATGTTGACTCTAATTTTTTTAATACAAAATAATTTATTCATAAAATAGAAACAAACTCGCATATTTCAAAACCAACCTTATGGTTACCATAGGTGAAAACTTTGAGGGGAGGGAAGAATTGAGAGGGTAGAAATAACATACACACACTACTGTATAAAACAGATGATTACAGGGAGTTCCCAGTGTTGCTCAGTGGTAATAAACTCGACTAATATCCATGAGGATGTGGGCTTGACCCCTTACTCAGTGGGTTAAGGATCCAGCGTTGCCATGAGCTTTGACGTAGGTTGCAGACGTGACTCGGATCCCACATTGCTGTGGCTGTGGCTTAGGCTGGCAGCTACAGGTCCAATTTGACTCCTAGCCTGGGAACCTCCATATGCCGCAGGTGTGGCCGTAAAAATACAAAAAAAAAAAAAAGGAGATACATATATACATATATATATACATGATTACAAGAAGCTACTGTATAGAACAGGAAAATCTACAAAATAGTTTGAAATAACCAATATGGGGGAAAAAAAGAACGGCTATATTTATATGTATAACTGATTCACCTTGCTATACACCTGAAACTAATACAACATTGTAAATCAACTATACTTCAATAAAATAAAATTTAAAAAAAAAACCTTCAGAAAAGGATTCGCCCTTCTGAATGCCATTAAGAACATCTGTGATTCAAGGAAGGAGGTCAAAATATCAACACTAACAGGAATTTGGAAGAAGTTGATTCCAACTCTC
This sequence comes from Sus scrofa, assembly GCF_054392235.1. Taxonomy (NCBI): domain Eukaryota; kingdom Metazoa; phylum Chordata; class Mammalia; order Artiodactyla; family Suidae; genus Sus; species Sus scrofa. The sequence continues at coordinate 91,496,366 of NC_139387.1, read as the reverse complement.
ACAGTTTCTTTGAGGGGCTCAAGACTTCAGTGGGGGAAGTAATTGCGGGTGTGGTGGAAAGCGCAAGAGAACTAGAATTAGAAGTGGAGCCTAAAGATGTGACGGAGTTACTGAAATCTCATGACAGACCTTGAACAGATGAGGAGTCTTCTTATGGAATGAAAAAGAAAGTGGTTTCTTGAGCTAGAATCTACTCCTGGTGAAGGTGCTGGAAAGAATGTTGAAATGACAGCAAAAAAATTTATAATATCACATAAACTTAGTTGATAAAGCAGCAACAGGGTTTCAGAAGATCGATCCCTATCTTGAAAGAAGTTCTACTGTGGTTGAAATGCTATGAAACAACACCCCCTGCTACAAAGAAGATGTTCATGGAAGAAAAAGTTAATTGATGGGACAAACTTCACTGTTGTGTTATTTTAAGAAATTGCCATAGCCACCCCAACCTTCAGCAACCACCATCCAAATCAGTTGGGAGCCATCCACATAAAGGCAAGACCTTCCACCAGCAAAAAGATTATAACTTACTAAAGGCTCAGATGTATTTTTACATTAAAAATAATGTATTTTTAAATTAAGGTATATACATTGTTTTTTCAACATAATGGTAACATACACTTAGACTACAAGATAATGTAAACATCACTTCTCTATGCACTGGGAAACAAAATTGCATGTGACTCCCTTTGTTGTGATATTCCTTTACTGTAGTTGTCTGGAACTGAAGCCACAATATCTTGAAGGTATACTGCTGGTCTGTTTCTAGGAGTTCTCTTGTATTCACCACTTTTTCTATTCTAGCATTAGAATCACATTTTTTAAAAAGTATTGTTTATATTGGTGGTGCACTATTGCTTCATTTCACAATTTTTTCTGCAAATTCCTCGAAATGTCTATAAAATAAAAGTATTAATATGAAGCCTACAGGCACAAAAATATCTACTGTATAATTTAATTATAAAAAGGAGAAATTTCATGAATGCTCATTAATAAGGGAAAAATTAATTAGGATTTATCTACATCATGGAATATTATACAACTATTAAAACAAATAAGTTTGATCTATATGCTCTCACTTTGAAAACACATTAAATGAAGATACAGATACAGATCCAAGCCGTATTTGCAACCTACACCACAGCTCACGGCAACGCTGGATCCTTAACCCACTGAGCAAGGCCAGGGATCAAACCCACATCCCCATGGTTCCTAGTCGGATTTGTTAGCCACTGAGCCATGACGGGAAATCCAAGTCACTGTTTAAATTTTGCTATATCTGCTTTCAAATTTTTCCTATGCACACACATGCATAAATGTGAGCCCACAATAGAAATACATAGAAGTATCACATATAAGGAAAATTAAAAAATAAAATAAAATAAAATATGAGGGGAGCAAAGAAAAGATAGATTTGTCTCAGATTGTGAAGAGTCTTATGAAATGCCAAGAAACTTAGCCTTTATTCTGTAAGCAACTTGGACCCAGATGGTTATCAGAAAGATACTAAGCATGTTTCTGGATTGGGTCAGTGTTGTAGAATGAGAGCTCCTGTGACAGTTGGATGGTGAAGAGTGAACAAACTGGTTGCATGGAGTCAGGTTAGCCGTTTTGACAACCAAGGGAAGAAACAAAGAAATGTGAATTAGTGGAGATACAGAGGTAGAGAAGAGGGAGGAATTCAAGTAGATACGTCTAAAATAAAACCAATGGGAGATGGTATCCGTATGGATAAGATAAGAGCAAAAGAATGACTGAGGTTTCCAGGAGTGAAATGGACCTTGAGATACCTCCATTAGAGAGATGTAAGGGCAGTGGTGTCTTTGGGGGAAAGTCGTTTCCCTTAAAATTGACTAGAACACTATGTTGCTCAGGAATACCTCCGGCAAAGGATGGAAAAGAAATGAGCAAACAGTGTATAATAACTCAAATTATTTTCAAGTTTCCTGCATTTCATTAGACCTTATAAATACGTATTAGGGGAAGATACTGATATTTACAACTAAAATAAGATTCAAGGTCTATAGGTTTCATTTACCTATATCATTTGAGTTTCCCATGATCAAAAAATGAATTAATTATAATAAGAACAGGGGGAAAAATCTCCAATGCTTGACTCCTTTCCTAAACAGAATGAATGTGAATACATCTTTTTTTAAACAAAGAAGTTCAGAATAGAAACTTAGCATACATATAAATATATTCGACTGCCTTAGGCACATATCCACATATCCACAGAACATCCACACACATTCGAAAGATTATAAATAAGCCAGACCAAGACCTTCCAACTAAAAACTTAAAAAAAAAAAAAAAAAGAGCTAGAAGTTCCTGTTGTGGGTTAAGAACCTGAATAGTATCCATGAGCATGTGGGTTCGATCCCTGGCCTTGCTCAGTGGGTTAAGGATCCAGCATCGCCATGTGCTGTATGTAGTATAGATTACAGACAAGGCTCAGATCTGGTATTGCCATGGCTGAGGTGTAGGCCAGCAGCCACAGGTCCAATTCAACCCCTAACCCAGGAACTTCCACATGGGTGCAGCCCTTAAAAAAGAAAAAAGACTGATGTTTCAAATCTCAACTTTTTGCACTGCACTCCTCTTGTTTCTCAATGATCATCCTCAAATGCAAAAAGAGGGCCTATATTAAAATCTTGATTAACTTAAGGCTGTTTTATAAAATGCAGAAATTTCTAAATACCTTTAAGGAATGTCTTGGAAAAGTTGTAAATACTTAATACATATTTATTTCCCAAAAATAAAATTTATGGATCTTCGGTCTTAGTCTAATATATACTCAATTCCATCTCCTACATGTGCTTGTCTATATTTAAATTCTGTGAAAATTCTTGCCCAGAGTTAATGCTCTGAGATGATATGAGATCCTCATTTACCAAAGATTTATTTCCCTTGTTATACTATTTGTACTAATACAACAAATTGGATTAGTATGGTTTAGAAGAAATATAAACAAAATAGGTTTTCCACAGAATTTTCCAACCTGGACATTCATTAGTGAGAATATTTTACTCCCTAAGCTCTCACATATTTTAGATTATTAATAAACTGTTATTCTGAGTTTCTTGGGCCAATATTCACATGTATAGCAAACAAGATTTAAACACAGCTACTCCACAAAATGAGCACCACTGTATCCTCTACCAACCCACAGAACAAATCCTTCAGGAACAACATAAAACCTTTCAGCTTTTCTTGATTCTTATCTGACCCTTAACACTTGAGATCACTCCAAGGCTCCAGGTGTGGAAACACACAGAATGTACATGAATGTCTCAAGCAGGCTCAGAGTATACAGGCATGGTCTCCTGACATATCAGATAATTTCAAGCAATAAACAAAATCATCTTCTTTTCAACATGTACCTTAATAGTTTGCCTCCATCTTTGGATGACCTGGACACATCCACATGCTGTTGAGTACTGTAAGTTAGGTTCTCATCTCTATAATGATGATGTAATTTTATTATCATGAGCTAGAACTGTCCCGTATGGGTTCAAAGAGTCTAGAATAAGGTGAGCCATATATGTATATCTAAGTTTTCTAGTAGCCACATTAATAAAAAGAGGTACAATTAGTTTTAACATATTTCATTTAACCTAGTCTACATAAACATCATAATTTCAACATGTAGTCAAATATTTTATGTTCTTTTTTGCACTGTTTTAAAAATCAGTGTTTATTTTATTCTTACCGCCCACTGCCATTAGGACTAACCATATTCCGAGTGCTTGATATCCTCATGTGGACAGTGGCTACTCTGTTGCATAACACAGGGCAGTCATATAATTATTTTCAAGAAGAGAGAGAAACAAGATAAATTCTGATCATTTAAAGTGATTTCTAAAAATAACTGAAAACATTGGTTTTATAGTAAATAAATGTCTATTTGACTGAGTCACAGAAAATATCTTTAACAATTTTTTACCTTTTTGAGCAAGGTAAAATACGTAATAGGCCCAGTATATAGTCACATATGAGAATGTAAATGTGTAATTTTATGTAAGTGAGCACATTAGGCCACACCAGAGCCAAACTTATACTAACCAAATATTTTCTAACGAATAATATACACCTTGAATTGATTGATGCAACCAAAGTATTCACACAGCAAACCAGAACTGGTGAACTGAGAGCAGAAATAACTCCTTGAGTTATATTCATACAACTTATAATCTCTCTACTAAATATATATTATATAGCATTTTAGAATATTAGAAGGACATATAACCATGAAGAGAACCATAGTTAAGAAAACATGAGGGTAAAACTAGAGCATTCCTTTCAACCCAGTTTCAACTTTGTAATTAGGGCTAAAAGCGTAAAACAATCTTTCCAGTCCTCAACTTCTCTTCTCCACCTGAATATAATTCCCGGAAGATAAACTAACAGACAAGGTAGATTAATTGTCATTGCTATGCAAACACTAAATTTTGGTGGCAGGAGTTCCCGTCGTGGCGCAGTGGTTAACGAATCCGACTAGGAACCATGAGGTTGCGGGTTCGGTCCCTGCCCTTGCTCAGTGGGTTAACGATCCGGCGTTGCCGTGAGCTGTGGTGTAGGTTGCAGACGCGGCTCGGATCCTGCGTTGCTGTGCCTCTGGCGTAGGCCGGTGGCTACAGCTCCGATTCAACCCCTAGCCTGGGAACCTCCATATGCCGTGGGAGCGGCCCAAGAAATAGCAACAACAATAACAACAACAACAACAACAACAAAAAAAAAAAGACCAAAAGACAAAAAAAAAAAATTTTTGGTGGCAATTGTTTTTATCCTCGTGTTCTTTTCTTAGGTAACAATATTTCCAAGGCAGAATAATAGTATCCCAAAGATGTCTACTTCCTAACCGGTGGAATCGGAGAATATGCTACACTGCGTGGCAAGTGGGAATTAAGGTTGTAGAAGGAATTACACTGCTAATCAACTGGCTGTATCCTGGGTTGTTTTTTTTTTTTTCCTTACAACTGCATTGGCTGGAACACTGAAATAGTAAGAGGTTAATGTTGGGCTTCAAGCCCCTTTAAGAAGATTGAACTCAAGGCCTCTAGCCAAGACAAGAATTACCAGACCCGTACTATCACCGCATCCCCGGCCTGGGAACTTCCACATCCCACAGGTGCAGCCAAAACGAAAAAAAAGAATTCTTCTCTACATTTACCACAAGGATTAACTGCACTATTCATATAAACAAAAACTGTCCATTAAATGTAGCAAGAATAAACTGTAATATATTCACAAAGAAGAATACAACCCAGCAATATAAGGGAAGAAATTATCATTATACTCCACAAATGAATGAGTTTAACAAATATAAAATTGAGCAAAAAAAAAAAAAGTCATATATAGAAGAATCATATGGTATGTTCCATCCAAATAAGTTCAAAATGAGGAAAGCTAATCTACTGCATTAGAAGTCAAGACAATAATTACCCTTAGAGGGAATAGTAACTACAACACAGCACAACTGGAGTTTCTGCAATGTTCATAATACTCTATTTCTTGATCTGGATTCTGGCCACATAGATGGAATGACTGAAAATTCATTGTATTTCACAATGTTTGTGAGTTTAGTTAAACAAAATGAGCATAAATAAGTCCTGATAGCTGGAATGTGATTATTTTAATAACAGAAAGTAAGAATTCATAGAATTAGATTTTAGATGACATTCAAGAGTGTGCTATTCATTCACCAGGAAAGAGAATTTCTAGAGAACAAAGTGGTAATAGAAACTGGAAAAATACAATTTTCTAAGTTTTATACCTAATGACATAAGAATTTTCAATCATTTCAATTATGTTAATTAATCTTTCCTTTACTTGAGATATTGATTCTGAGTCAACTTCATTTGGCCAGAGAACTTCCTCTAAGAATTAAGTCTGAAATGTCTTGGTACCGAGGCAGGAGATAGATAGGTCCCAAGCTGAGCAACTGGAATCTGTCCCATGTCGACAGATACTTCAAGATAAAAATTATGGCAGGAGAAAGGAGAAGCTGCATCCTGCTTGGATAAAAGATAAAGAGACCACATGCTTCTCATTCTTGAGGTCAGGGAGACTACCTGAACTACATATGTGCAGAAAGATTCCTCAGGGGTCAGAGAAGGTGGGTGCAGGTGCCCAATCATAATAGATCCTGTCAACTTCCTAAAAACCTCTGCACTAGAATCCATCTTGGCTAAAATATGTGCAAGCACACAGGGGAGGGCCCTGAGTCAGGCCAAACATGGACTTAAGGCCATACAAATCAAGGTGATTGGCCAGAGGAAGTCTGGAAGGGCTGTTCCCATACAAGTGACTTAAGCTACCACAAAGCATGCATCAGTCTCCCTCTCTCTCTTTCCTTTTCTGTCTATCTGCCTCTGTCTCTGTCTCTCTGCCTGATCACCCCACCCCACTAATGGAGCCCACCTGTATTTTGTTTTTCTTTTTCTTTTTTTGGCTACCTAGTAGAATATGGAAGTTCCCAGGCCAGGGATCAGACCTGAGCCACAGTTGCAACCTACACCACAGCTGCGCCAACACCAGATCCTTAATCCACTGTGCTGGGCCAGAGATTGAATCTTCATCCTAGCACTCCACAGATGCCATGGATCCCACACAGGAACTCCTGCATGTATTTCTCTCTTAATAAAACACTTTATTTGCCTTACTATTCTCAGTCTCCTTGCTCAATTTTTTCTCCAAAGGGACAAGTACTGGGGACCCACATCAAGCCTGCTGGCCCTTGAGGTCTAGTGGTTAGGGTCGAAGGCTCTCACTCTACAGCCACCCAAGAACAGCACCTCTTTTTTGAGTTACTGGACCCAATTCCAATGTGTGTGGGACCCTGGGGGGTGGAGGAGGGCTTCCTACACAACACCAAACAATTCTTGAACACCAGCTGGATGTCTGAGAATTCAATTCAATTCAACCCAACTCTGATACTATCTATACAGAGATAGCATCATATTCCACAGGTAAAGGACTCTGTCCTACAAGACTGGCCTCCACTTCAGATGCCAATCCCAAACCCAAGTTTTTATTTGTGTTTCTAACCAACTTACTACAAACTGGAGATTCCAATGACCCCTCCAACTAAGGAGGCCAATCACGAAACCAGGTTGTTACCTACACTTCTGATCAACTGGCTATAAATTAAAGGGTCCTACAACCCCCAGCTTTGCTTTGATTAATTTGCTAGAATGGCTCAACGAACTCAGAACTCATTTTACTTACTAGATCACTGGTTTATTATAAATGGATGTAGCTCAGGAACAGCCAAATGCATGGTGCAAGGTATGGCATAAGAGCACAGAACTTTCAATGTGCTCTCCAAGTGCACCACCCCAATCTCCATGTATTCACCAACCTGGAAACTCTAATCCCAGTCTTTTGGGGGAGTTTATAATGAAGCATAACCAATTAAATCATTGACCACTGATGATTGGTTCCTCCCAGCCCTTCCCCCATCTCTAAGGTCACAGAGGTGGGACTGAAAATTCCAACCTTCTAATAACTTGGTTGAATCTCCTGGCAACCAGCCCCTGTCCTTAGGTGCAGTCCAAAAGTCACTTTGTTAGCATAACAAAAGACATCTTTACTGCTCTTATCTCTTATGAAATTCCTAGGGTTTTAGGAACTCTGACAGAAACAGGACCAAAATAAAATATATGTCTTATTATGAGACATAATAAGAAATAATAAGCATATTTTTATTATAAGTCACAATATCACAGTACCCTAAAAATTTAAGTCACACAACTATAAATTGAATGCATATAATACTATCAATTTTTTTCCTGTGGAACTCTGAATACACTAACTCTGCTCCACTATCTTATAGACAAGAAGGTCATGTCAAATTGACTTGACTCTCTCTCCTTTTTGGACAATGCCTGCTTTTTAGTCTAAAAATCCTCTAAAATGGTTTCTTCGTCTACAGGATTCAGAAATTCCACTGGGATATATCTAAGGACAGGGTTTTTTTCCCTCAATAGTTTTGGTTAGCACTGTAAAAATTAATAAATAGAAACCTCAATTAAAGACAGATAAGAGGCCAGAAGGGGGAGCTCACATGCTCTGTGATGATCACAGAGCCCAACAGGAAGAAGAAACACTTCCTCTTCTTGCCTGGCAAACTCAGCCAATGAGAGACTGCACAACTCAGCCAATGTTAAGCCACTACTATCTGAAAATTTCAATTCCTCCAATGGACTCTTTGTTTACTACAGCACTCCCAATTCCTTTCCCCCTCCTCTCCTTGCTGTATGGGACTTGTGTGAGTGGCTCACCATGGTTGCAAACCCCAAAAGTCAGTACTTTGTTGATCCCAAATAAGCCCATTTTGCTGGAGAAAAAAACTACTGTTTAGGTCAATAGCACTTTCTTTGCACTTTCAATGAAAGATTCAAATTTGTCTTAAACTCCAGGAAATGTTACTTTATTTTGTTTTTATTACTGTTTTCTCTATCTACTTATTTTTCCTTTCTAGAACACCTATGACTAAAACATTCGATCCCCAGATATACCACATATGCCTTTTTTCTCTCATTTTTCTTTCTGTATATTTTTCCTTGCCTTTTTTTTTTTCATCTTTTAGGGCTGCACCTGCAGCATATGGAGGTTCCCTGGCTAGGGGTCAAATCGTAGCTGTAGCCGCTAGCCTACACCATAGCCACAGCAACACAGGATCTGAGCTGCGTCTGTGACCTACACCACAGCTCAGGCAACACCTGAGCAAGGTCAGGGATTGAACCCGTGTCCTCATGGATGCCAGTCTGGTTCGTTAACCGCTGAGCCCCAACAGGAACTCCCTGAAATATTTATTTTAATTGTATTCTAAATCACAGGTTTATGTTTTAAATGTCCATCACTATCTCTGAGTTATTTGCCTTTAAAACTCTTTCTTGTCTCTAACACGTCCAAGAAGCTTGAAAATTCTATTCTTTTTCTGTAGCCTTTATTTTAACATGTAAAACTTCAAAATAAAAGATTCTCTACCATCTAACTCAAATTTCCAATACACAAAACATATCAATAATTCTAATTTTTATAAATATAAAATACCTATTTTTGTCTTCTTTTTTATCCATAAAGAAAATAGCTAGAAGCATTTTACAATCCAAGAAGAAATATTCCAATTGTTTTAAGACACTTGAGGGACAGAGTTAATTTTGTATGAATACATTAAATTTACTTGATCGCTCTTTTTCTGTGAAGACTATATTAATGACAAGCTTCAAATTAATAGCTTTATTTGCTTTTGACAAAGACATATGGGAAAGTTCTTTTCAGGTAGTTGAATATACTCTAAATCAGTCAGAGATATAAACACTAGTTCAAGTTCCCCACAACTAAAAGAAATTTAAAAATCTGAGAAAAAATCCAAAAATAAGCACAATGAAAATGAAAGTGTATAAGAGAAGTTAAATATGCTCCCCCTTTCTTGTTCCTTTTTGTTTGACTTTCCAAAAAAAAAAAAAATCTGCACTGATGGAAGACATCTATATTTTCACTCTAAGTTTTAGTTCTCCAGGACATGACAATGACCAAATATTCTGACTGAATAGTCACTCTCTACACCTCCATATTTTCCACCTCCAGAAACTACTTCTATATGGAACTAAACTGGGTTTTTCACCCTGACCATTTGAAACCTTGTAAATCACCAAAATACAGAAAACTACAATGTTGCCTTGGTCTTCTATGGCAGAAAAATTGAAAATAATTTGAGAAAAATCCTAGCCATAACATGTTCAGGTCACAGTCAAAGACCCAGACTGTTTCTGATGCTCTACCTGTGTAAGCACCAGAAATGGCTGCCCCTGCCCTGCTATGACACCACTTTAGATCTAAGCATCCTCTGCCCCTCGTGCCCTCATCCTGCCCAGCTCTGTGAAGTAAGCAGGGCCATAACAGTCACTTGGCTCAAGATGGGGTGCAAGGCAGGGAGACTGGGGTAAATGAGCCAGACACCTGTGCAGTTTCAATTTACCCCTCAAGCCTTTTTGGGGAGTAAACAAGCATGTAAGCCCTCCTCAGGAGCAGAGCCCAGGCTTCCCACAGCCCTCCTGTTGGTTCCACCATGAACTATTCTTCTCAAACTATTCCTAAAATGTGAAAAGGATGAAACATGCCCAAATTCATTCAGTGAAATCACCAATACCCCGATACAAAAAAAAAAAAAAAACACAGACACTATAAAATTGGAAAATTAAAGGCCAATATTACTGACAAATACAGAAATAAAATATTAGCAACAAAATATTAGCCAAATGAATTCAACAATATATAAAAAGGATCCACCCCATGATCAAGGGAGATTTATTCCAGAGATGCAAGAATGGGTTCAATAGTCACAAACCAATCAAAGATATAATATTACATATAATATTATATTCCATATTAACAAAAGGAAGGATAAAAATCACAGATCATCTCAAAAGATGCAGAAAAAGCATTTGACAAAATTCAACATCCATTCATAATAAAAACTCTGATTAAAGCTGATACAGAGGAAACATATTTCAACATAACAAATGCCACTATGACAAACCCACAGTTAATATCATGCTCAATCATTAAAAGCTGAAAGACTTTCCACTAAATTCAGGAACAAGACAGAGACGCCCACTCTTGCCACTTCTATTTAACATAGTATTTAAAGTCCTAATCACAGTAATCAGGCAAGAAAAATAAAAGGCATCCAAACTGGAAGGGAAGAAGTAAAATTGTCACTATTTGTAGATGATGCGATATTATATACATAGAAAACTCTGAAGTCTCCAGCAAAAAGCTATTAGAACTAATAAATGAATTCAGAATGGCTTCAGGATTCAAGATTAATATACAGAAAGAACTGCTGCTTTCTTATACACTAACAATGAATTATTAGAAAGAGGATAGGAAGAAAACAATCCCATTTAAAATCACTTTAAAAAGAATAAAATATCTAGGAATAAACTTAACCAAGGAGGTGAAAAAACTATACTCTAAAAACTATAAAACACTGATGAAATTGAATATATTCAAAGAAACAGAAAGATATACCATGCTCTTATATTGAAGAATATTATTAAAATACTACCCAAAGAAATCTACAGATTAAATGCAATCCCTATCAAAATACTCACAAACTTTTTCACAGAACTAGAAAAAATAATCCTAACATTTACATGGAGTCACAAAATTAATTTTCTTTAATTTAAATTAAATCCTAGGAGTTCCCATCGTGGCGCAGTGGTTAACGAATCCGACTAGGAACCATGAGGTTGTGGGTTCGGTCCCTGCCCTTGCTCAGTGGGTTAACAATCCAGCGTTGCCGTGAGCTGTGGTGTAGGTTGCAAAGGTGGCTCGGATCCCACGTTGCTGTGGCTCTGGCATAGGCTGGCGGCTACAGCTCTGATTGGACCCCTAGCCTGGGAACCTCCATATGCCGCGGGAGCGGCCCAAAGAAATAGCAAAAAGACAAAAAAAAATAATAAATTTAAAAATTAATTAATTAATTAATTAAATCCTAAAATTTAATTTCCAAATTGCCAAAGAGCAAAGCTGGAGGTATCATGCTCCCTGACTTCAGACTATGCTACAATGCTACAATAATCCAAACAGCATGGTACTAGCTATATGGAAGGACCGAGAGATTATCATACTAAGTGATGTAAGTCAGACAGAGAAAGACAAATATCATATGATATCACTTATATGTGTAATCTAATTTTTTAAAAATTGTACAAATGAATTTATTTATAAAATAGAAATAGAGTCATGGATTTTGAAAACAAACTTATGGTTACCAAAGGGGAAATGTGGTAGGGAGGGATAAATTAGGATTTGGGGATTAACATATACACACTACTATATAAGAAATAGACAAACAACAAGAACCTGCTGTATAGCACAGGGAATTCTACTCAATATTCTGTAATAACCTATATGGGAAAAGAATCTGAAAAAGAATAGATAAATATGTATAACTGAATCACTTTGCTGTACACCTGAAACTAACACAATATTCTATATTAACTAAAAAAATTGAAAAAAACAAAATAATAACAGTGTGGTACGGGCACAAAAACAGACACATGGATCAATGGAAGAGAACAAAGACCTTAGAAATAAACTCATGAACTTTTGATCAACTGATCTACAACAAAGGAAACAAGAATATATGATAGCAAAAGGAGAGTCTCTTCAATAGTGGTGCTGGGAAAATGACAGCTACTTATAAAAAATTGAATTAGTACTTTTTATCACACAACATATGAAAATAAACCCTAAATCAACTAAGACCTAAATGTAAGACTTGAAATCATAAAATTCCTATAAGAGAAAGGCAGAACACTCTTTGACATAAATCTTAGCAATATGGGGCGTCTCTCTCCTGAGGCAAAAGAAAAAGTAAAAATAATAAGACTTAAGTAAACTTAAAAGCTTCTGCACAGCAAAGGAAACCATAAACAAAATGAATAACCTACAGAATGGAAGAAAATATTTGCAAATGATATAACCAATAAGGGGTTTTATTCAAAACATATAAAGAGTTCATATAACTCAGCATCAAAAAAAAAAAAAAAAAAAACAGGGAGTTCCCGTCATGGCACAGTGGTTAACGAATCCAACTAGGAACCATGAGGTTGAGGGTTCGATCCCTGCCCTTGCTCAGTGGGTTAAGGATCTGGCATTGCTGGGACCTGTGGTGTAGGTCGCAGATGCGGCTTGGATCCTGCGTTGCTGTGGCTCTGGCATAGACCGGTGGCTACAGCTCCGATTTGACCCCTAGCCCGGGAATCTCCATATGCCGTGGGACCAGCTCAAGAAAAGGTAAAAAGAAAGAAAAAAAAAAACCATTAATTGGGCAGATGACCAAATAGTCATTTTTCCAAAGAAGACACAGATAGACAACAGTCACATTAAGAAATCCTCAATATCGCTTGTCATCAGAGAAATGCAAATCAAAATCATAATGAGATATATCACCTCATACTTGTCAAAAGGCTTCACCCAAAAAGTCTATATAGGTAACAAATGTTGGCAAAGATGTGGGGAAAAGGGAACCCTAGTACACTGTTGTTAGGGTTATAAATTGGTGCAGCCACTATGGAAAACAGTATGGAGCTCCCTCAAAAAACTGAAAGTAGAACTACCGTATGAGCCAGCAATTCCACTGCTGAGTATATAGCCAAAGAAAATGAAAACACTGGGATTTCCTGCTGTGGCACAGTGGAAGTGAATCCAACTAATATCCATGGGGATGTGGGTTCAATCCCTATTCTCACTCAGTGAGTTAAGGATCCGGTATTGCTGTGAGCTGTGGTGTAGGTACAGACATGGCTTGGATCTTGAGTTGCTGTGGCTGTGGCATAGGCTGGCACCTCTAGCTCTGATTCAACCCCTAGCCTGGGAACTTCCATATGCCACAGGAGCAGCCCCAATAAGCAAAAAGAAAACACTAATTCAAACAGACACATGCACCCCAATGTTCACAGTAGCATTATTTATGATAGCCAAGATATAGAAGCAACCCAAGTGTCCATCAATAGATGACTGGATAAAGGAGATGAAGCATATACATATAATGGAATATTACTTAGCCATAGAAAAGAATGAAATTTTGCCATATGCAATAATGTGGACAGATGTAAAGGGTATTGTGTTCAGTGAAATAGTGAGAGAAAGACAAATATTCTATTTTATCACTTATATATCTAAAACAAAACAAATGAATGTATATAACAGAAGAGAAAGACTCACTGATATAGAGAACAAACTAGTGGTTACCAGTGAGGAAAGGGAAGTGGGGAGCAACAAGATAAGGGTAAGTGGGTGCGGGGGGGGGGTGTTTAAGAGACACAAACTACTACATATAAAACAAATAAGCAATAAAGATATATTGTACAGCACAGGGAAATACTGCCATTGATCTATAATAACTTTAAATGGAGTATAATCTATAAAATATCATTTGACTATGTTGTATACCTAAAACTAATATTAATATTGTTGTAATCAACCACACTGCAATAAAAAAAAATTAAGTGTATATTCATGGCCCTGTTGGCTGCTAAGAGTGAATCACTCTTGCAAATAAAATAAATATAAATACATTCATGTGCATAATATACTTTATACAAATCTTATGAATGGTGTTTTAAGAAATAACACATTTTGACACAAAATAAATCCTTACTTTGGCAATTTGACATGTGGTTCCTTGTGGTACTGCTTTCCTAGGAGGTCTGAATGTTACATAATCCAAAAAACCCAGATATATCTAGTTACCCTGTCACTTACCCTCCTAAAGAATCTATAGACACTTTATTCATTTTCTAAAGGATCTTGTTACCCTCCTGATCCAGATCAACCTACAATTAAAAACACAGAATCAATGGAATTATTTTTAGTTGTCTATAGGTACTCAGTTGTCTTCATCACTTTTTTTTTCTTTCAGATTTTATTTAAGCAAGGCTGCTTATTAGAAGAACATCTACAAATCATAATCAAACTAAAAGCAGCGTTTGTCTCCCTCCCCTATCACCCATTCTGTTGATAGTGTTATGCAGATTTTGTAAACAATTAAATCTGTTCACACGCAAACAATTTTGGTTTAATCATGAACAACAATAAAGTGGTTCACACACTTCTTTTATGTTCTTCATGAGCTACCCATACTCCTTTTAAAAGCATACTAATGTATCCTATTACATATTCCAAAGCTGTTACACATAAGCAAATGTTCTTTTCAAAATTCTTTTGACATGCTACTGGACTAGCTCCAGAAAAAGAATTAACACTTTTGGGGAATTTTACTGCATCCCTTTTAGTAGCCAAATAAGAAGCTGGTAGAGGAGTGGAGCCAAAGATTAAAATAAATGCATTATTCATTTTTAACATAGTAGGTTTTTCTTATTCTTCATTGTAATAGCTCGAGAAGTAATTTTACTGTTAACACTGAATTTCTTAAGTGGTGTTGTATAAATCATTTTTACAAAGAAGGAGGTTAAAAAGATTTTCTGCTCACCATCAGTACACAAAAATTGAACAAGTGACAATCTTCACATACAATATGCTTCCAATGAGCATGCTCTTATGCATAAAAAAGGAAACAAAGCATTTCAGGATTGTCTCTGTAAAAGGATTATTTAAAAAAAAAAGCACAAAGCAAGTTTCAGAGTGGAAAAATATGAAAGGTTCTGCAATAGTCAAAATCAGCACTGAATTTTTTTCTAAGGCAACATTTAAAGAAGGGCATCTATGTTATTTACATAATATAAACAATTTTTTAAATTTTTTTATTACTCAATGCATTTATTACATTTATAGTTGTACAATGATCATCACAATGCAATTTTATAGGATTTCCATCCCACAATCCCAGTGCCTCATAATATAAACAATTTTAAAAAGCACAAAGGTAGACTTAAGACAGCTAAAGAACCCAGCTCCTATACTATTAAATATTTTTATTTTTTTCTAAAAGTCACCTGATCAAAGGTGTTATTATTCTGCTGAGGTAAATATGTCCTAAAAATTGTCTCATGTTTTCTATGATGCTTACTAATCCAGCCTGTTCATATGTCTTGCTAAATACAACGAAATACTATGAATGCTATTCAGTTACCAATGATACAAAGTACAATTCAAGCTGTAGGGAAATGCTAGGATCTTTAATATAGAATAACAAATTATTCTCAAGCACAGCTTTCATCTTCCCACTCAACATCCAAATGCTGCAATCCATTCTATTTTTCTCTTATACCATACCACCAAAAACTTGTACTGAAGAAGTTAAGTGTGAGAATACAGAATCTAGTAGAATAGAAGGGAACTGAAAGAAAGACAATATAAAGGTGGAGAAGCTGACAAGGAGGGGGAAAAACAGGATAATCCTTTGAATTTAGTTACCAATCCTTAACAAATGTCTCCAGAGAGCTCACCCAGTATTCCTAGACCAGATGGAAAGAACAGTATGGTATAGAATTCTCCATCCCTAGATGCAGCTGTCATGAGGAACTGAGAAGCAATTCCTTGTTAGGAACTAACACTTAACACTAAGTTCCACGTGGGCTATACTATTCATTCATATACAGGCTGATCTCTAGATAGTGATTTTTTTTTGTTCCTTTTGCTGGTTTTCTACCTGGGTGCCTCTTAAATTTCTGCATCAATTCCCTGACCTTTCTCCAAAGCCTAATCATGCATTTCCAGGCCCTGCCAATGATCTACTTGGCACCTCTAACTCCACATGCCTGTAAATCAAACTCATTTTCCCCAAACCTGGGAAAAACACTTCCACTCCTTAACTTTTTCCCTGTAGTTGGCATGTTATCATTCTTCTAATCTTTTATGCTTTAAATTTCAGTGATCATTAAGTCTCACTCTTTCCCTGCCATCCTATTAAGATACTGCTAACTTAGTCTAATAACAAAATGTTTATCAAAAGTATATCCCCTTTCTTAATTCCACTCTAATCTCTCCCAAAGTTTGGATTCTCAAGCTTTCTCTATTCATTGCAAACATATACCTGGTCTCCTTACCTTTTTTTTTTTTTTTTTTTTTTTTGCTCTTTAGGTTCACACCTGTGGCAATATGGAAGTTCCCAGGCAAAGGGGCGCATTGGAGCTTCAGCTGCTGGCCTACACCACAGCTACATAAGCATAGGCACCAAGCTGAATTTGCGACCTATACCACAGCTGACAGCAACACCAGATCCTTAAGCCACTGAGTGAGACCAGGGATCGAACCCTCGTCCTCATGGATACTAGTCTTGTTCATTACTGCTGAGCCACAAGGGGAACTCTGGTCTCCTTACCTTTAACCTCTTAACCTCTTCCAATTCATTCTATGCACTACTACAAAACTAATATTCCTATAGCACAACTATGATCCTGCCACTCCAATGCTCAAAAATCTTCAGGAGCTTCACAGTGACTATTGAAAATATTTAAAATCCTTAAACTTAATTATCAAAGGGTTTCATGATCCCAACTCAACCTAACTTTCAAAATGATATCATACAATATCTTTCACATACTCTATGTTCAAACCACTGGACTAAATATATATATATATATATATATATATATATATATATTATATATTTTGTCTTTTCTAGGGCTGCACCTGTGGCATATGGAGGTTCCCAGGCTCAGGGGTCTTACAGGAGCTGCTGCTGCCGGCCTACACCAGAGCCACAGCAACACCAGATATGAGCCATGTCTGTGACCTACACCACAGCTCACAGCAACGCCGGATCCTTAACCCACTGAGCAAGACCAGGGATCAAACCTACAACCTCATGGTTTCTAGTCAGATTCATTTCCCACTGCACCACAGTGGGAACTCCTGGACTAAATAATATTAAGCGAATTTTTGTACCTGTGCCTTCTTTCTTTCCTCCACTAATATTTCCTCCTAGCTTACTCTGTGATAGATACTGAGAAAGACAGTAGGATGGATACACAAATGAACAGCAGATTTTACAGAGATTCTAAGCTTCTCTTGGAGTTACATAAGACTAGGATCTGAATTTAGATTTTGCAATTACTAGGTGACTTTGGACATGTTTTTAATCTGTAAGACATCTCACTAACCTGTGAAATGAGAATAATATCATCTACCTTGGAGAGTAGCCAGGACATTTAAGTGATATATTTTTAAATCCTGATATATAGTGTCTTGCATATAGGAAAGTCTCCATGTTTAGATACCATCAACTTCCCAACAGAGAAGGTATAGAGTATGCTAGTGGGTTAGCGCCAATCTGCCTAGATGCTGAGCCACCAGACAGCAACTGCAGCTTTCTTCTATTCCTTTTCTCCAAATTTAGAATTTGCAGAGACAACTAAAGCAAAGTCCACAGCTGAGCCAAAGTTTGTGCCTCTTTAACTCTTTGCCCAGTGGTATTTCCACTCTCCCACACCATCACACTGTGGCCCCAGACAATTTCAGGCAAGAAGCATCAGTGTTAATGAGCTGTTGGACAGCTTGAGAAACTGACAGAGCTATATACCCATAGGTATATGGGTATCATAGGCAAATAATTTAGTGTCCCCTTTAAATCTATATTATTTAATTAACTGCAAAACTTACTTCATGAGGGAAGGGTACGTCCCAATTGTAATAGTTTTTCTACTCCAAGATACTATCTTACTTAGTGAAAAGGGACAAATTTAAATCTTGTCACATTATGAAAAACTGAGCTAACTAGTGCTATGTTTCTAATCTACTCCAGTAATATTTTAACATCCTTTATAGTTTGGGATCATGACTTCATAACAGCCTTTAATTCAAGTCTGTATATGAAAAATGACCTCAAAAAATGAGTTATCTATATGGTGTTTGAAGAAGTCTGACAGTTTTCATCTTAATTCCAGAAGCAGTAAGTTCTAAGATACACTGGAAAGATTAAAAAAGAGCAGCTGGGAAATCTGAGAAACTATGAATGCTTAGAATCCAAGTGAAAACTCAAGTCACAGTTTTTGTTTGTTTTGTTTTTTTCCTTTTAGGGACACACCCGCAGCACATGGAAGTTCCTAGGCTAGGGGTTGAATTAGAGCTGCAGCTCCCAGCCTACATGACAGCCACCAGCAACTCGGGATCCGAGCCACATCTGCAACCTACACCACAGCTCACAGCAATGCCAGATCCTTAAACCACTGAGTGGGGCCAGGGATGGAATCCACATCCTCATAGATACTAGTCAGGTTCATTACCGCTGAGCCACAAAAGGAACTCCCTAAAGTCATAGTTTTTGGAAATTTATTTACATGTAACTGTATCTCTGGAAAAAAGTAAATAGCGGGGAAAAGGTTTGACATAAAGTAGACTTATGAACTCATCTACTGACTCAATAGAAGCTGGAAAAAATAAGCATGAACTACCTCCGAATCCAACCAAAAAAAAAAAGAAGTATTACTTTGCCCTTTATTTAAATCTAAATTAGAAGTTCTTTTACTTAGACCTGCCCCTCAACTTGGACCACATAATAAACATGCATGAGGATCTGGCTGCCTAGAATCCATCTCTTCCTTCTTTCAACAATAGCACCTCATTTCCTTTCAGTGAACTCTCTCTTCCCTATTGTACGCATTCTTGCTGTGACTATAAATCAACATATCCTAGCTTTCTCCTAAACAGGGATGAGCAATAATCCAGCTATGCCAATGAGACTCTCTCCAAAATTTAGATTTGAAGTAGAATAGCTTAAGAATGGAAAGATAAAATTCCAGAATTGGAGCTCTGAAAAGGCTAATGAGAAGACCCCGCTGTTTAGACACCTAATCCTGCTCCCAGCCTGGTCTCCAGCCCCTTCTAGAAGCCACCCAGAAACATCCGAATACATTCCTTTTCTGCTTCCTCCGCTAGAGGTGATTTCTATGGCTGGCAACCTAGAAACTCCTGAAGTGGAATTGAAGCCTTTTTGCCTAACTTTGTGCCTGGTCTTCCTAACTAAAAATACAAATACTTTAAATGAAGTTATCCTGCACTAGAATAGTTTTTATGGCTCTATTCCAGAAGTACCTGGTATACTTTTATCAAACATATAGAACTTAAGTTTGTTTTTTGTTTTTTGTTTTGCCTACCTACAATTCCTCATTTTTAATAGAATTTATCAGAACTATTCCCAGTGTTCCCTGCCACATTTCCCCATTAATCAATTTTCTTGTATTAAGGTTAGCTGCATTTATTTGTGCATCTGCTATTCTAAACAGTTAAGTAATTTAAGTGGCTCATATTCTGGTTTAACTGTTAACTATTTTCTGAGCATCGTCAATATCAGTGCTCCTTATTCCAATAACTATTCTCAAAAATGTAGTATTATTGGAGTTCCCGTTGTAGCTCAGTGGTAATGAACCCAACTAGCATCCATGAGGACGAGAGTTCAACCTGCTCAGTGGGTTAAAGGATCCGGCATTGCCATGAGCTGCAGCGTAGGTCGTAGACACGGCGGGACCGTGGCTGTGTTGTAGGGCGGTAGTTGAAGCTCCAATTGGACCCCTAGCCTGGGAATTTCCATATGCCACAGGAACAGCCCTAAAAAAAAAAAAAAAAAAAAAAAAAAAAAAAAAAAAAAAAAAAAAAAGCATTATGTTAAGATTATTTTATCAAAAAGTTAATTGTTAAACGTATGATACTTGTTCCCCTAAGGTCTCTTCTGTGAAAAAAATTGCCATAAGAAGATCTGAATTTGTATTTTGGCCTGTGGAAGTTTAGAAATCTGAAAAATGTACAGATAATCTAATCTAAGCCTATCATTTTACGGATAAGGGAATTATGGTCTCCTTAGGTCATTCTCCTTGACTTCCAGTTAGTTTTATTTTTACATTTCTTCTTTCACTGAAAGGTGGTTCAAGGAAGAAGATAACATAAATTTTTGGTAATCCTTGTTAAACAAGAAAAAAAGAAAAAGAAATAACTTGACATCCTATGTCAGTGGCACAGTAATCTCTCAGCAACTTAAATGCATAACCTTACAGTATCTTCAACTCATCCTTTCCTTCTACATCTTCTACTCACTATAAAGATTAAATTAAAGCAATGTGGAGTTCCCACTGTGGCCCAATGAGATCTGCAGTATCTTGGAAGCACGGGGACACAGGTTCAATCCCTGGCCCAGCACAATAGGTTAAGGATCTGGTGTTGTGGCAGCCGCAGTGTAGGATGCAATTGTGGCTCAGATCTGATCCCTGGCCCAGGAAGGCAGCTAAAAAAGAAAAAAAACAAACAAACAAGCAAATGAAAGCAATGTTTAAGCTGGAAAATGCTATGTGAACCCACATGATGTTAATGTTGCTATTATTTCTTTTTCATTCCTATACCACCAACCTAGCCATCAAAGCCGTCATCAACTCACATCAGAATGAGAACGCAAACCCAGTGGCACTCCCTACCTCCATCTCCTTCCCATTCTAATCCATCCTATACACAATTTTTCGTACTCATTTTTCAGTTCTTCCAAATTCTTAAGAGAAATAACATCAACATTACACCTATTTTTCCGAAGAACAAAAAACCGCAGGCACTTCCAAATGTGTCTTCTGATACCAGGAACATTAATACCAAAACCTCACAAAGACATTACATGACATCAAAATTAAAGGTAAATCCTATCATGAACATGAGAGCAAAAGTCCTAAACAAAATATCAGGAAATCAAATCCTACAATATAAAAGGATGACCAAGCTGTGTCTATTCTAGTAATGCAATATAGTTTACCACAGGAACAGAATGAAGGAGAAAAATTATATGATGATCTCAAAAGATGCAGGAGAAGCATTCTATAATATTCCACACCAATTCATGATTTTTTAAATAAAAGATACTTTAGCAAACTACCAACAAACTGGAACTGCCTTAGACTAATAAAAGAGTTTCTATTTTTTAAAAAAGAATTTAGAATTTAGAAGTTAGGAGAGTAGTAATAGTCAATGGAAATCGGTAAGGAAGAGCTTCAGGAGGGCTGATTTCTTTTTTTTTTTTTTTTTTTTTTTTTTTTTGTCTTTTTAGGGCCACACCCATGGCATATGAAAGTTCCCAGGCTAGGGGTCGAATCAGAGCTGCAGATGCCAGCCTATGCCACAGCAACACCAAATCCAAGCCATGTCTTCGACCTACACCACAGCTCACAGCAACACCAGATCCCTGACCCACTGAGCAGGGCCAGAGATCAAACCCACATTCTCACTGAATCCAGTCAGGTTCGTTAACCACTAAGCCATGACGGGAACTCCTGATTTCTTGATCAGAGCGCTTATAACACAACTCAGTTTATGAGAATTCATTGAGCTATAAAAATATTATATGCATACATTCCTATATATACATTACACTTCAATTATAAATTTAAAAATAATTATTATACTTAATTGCAATCATTATACTTAATTGTACGTTAAGTAATGAAAGCTTTCTTTTTGAGACTAGAAACTAAATAAGGATGCCACTAACACACTGCTCTTCAACAATTTAAAGGAAGTCCTGGCCAGTGCAATAGGCAAGAAAAATAAATGAAAAATATAAGAAATGAAAAGGAAGAAATAAAACTGATACTATCATGTAGAAAACCCAATGGAATATACAGATAAATTATTAGAATTAAAAAGGCAACATAGTAAGATCATTGGATTTGAGGCCAAAATTTTTTAAATTGTTTCCAGATATGGCAGCAAAAAAAGACATAAATTACTTTAAATGATACCATTTATAATAATATCAACAATACAAAATATTTAGGAATAGGGAGTTCCCATCACGGCTCAGCAGAAATGAATCCGACCAGTATCCACGAGGATGCAGGTTTGATCCCTGGCCTCACTCAGTGGGTTAAGGATCTAGCACCACCACGAGCTGTGGTGAAGGTTGCAGACGCAGCTTGGATCCCATGTTGCCGTGGCTGTGGTGTAGGCCAGCGGCTGTAGCTCTGATTCAACCCCCTAGCCTGGGGAACTTTCACATGCCGTGGGCAAGGCCCTAAAAAGCAAAAAAACAAAAACAAAGACCAACCAAACAAAAACAAAAAAAAAACCAGAAATAAAACTGATGAAAAATGTATAAGAGCTCTTCAGAGAACACTATGGAACATTACTTTAAATATTTATGTACATGTATATTAAATCATCACATGAACACCTTAAAAAATCATGTTTTATAACCTAAATATATACTATTTTTCTTTTTCAATCATACCATAACAAAGCTGGGAAAACAATAAAGAAGACCTAAATATTTAGGAGATAAACCATGCTCACGGGGTAAATATTGAAAATATGTCAATCTCTCAATATTTTTATATAGATTCCATGCAATTTCAAAAAAATCCCAGATTTTTTTTAGAAATTGACAAGCTAATTATAAAACTAATATAGGAAAACATCAAGAGAATCTTTAAGAGATGGGAAGAGGCATGCCATCAGATATCAAGATAATTGCAATAATGAAGATAGTATTGTTTTGGCACAAGGATAAATGCATGGTTCAATGAAACAGAACAGAGTACAAGATAGGGCCACATGTATGTTTTTAAAGTTGCTTTGTAGAATAGTAGAAAAAGAATGATCTTTTCCATAAATTGTGCTGGTTCAACTGAATATCAAGATGGAGAAATGAAAACTAACACAAAGCTCATAGGATTTCTAAAAATCAATTCCTAATAAATAATAGATATGACTCTCAAAGAATAATAAAACTTATAAAAGTTAACACGGAGAAATAACTCACAAACTCGACGTAGGCAAAAATGTCTTAAATTGGACAGAAAAAAGAATAACCACAAAGGAGAAGACAGATGAACTAGTTAAAATGAACAATGCCTCCTCATCAGACACTGTCAATAAAGTAAAAAGAAATCACAAATGAGAAAAGACACAGCTGCTAGAATGGCTAAATTTAAAAAACTAACAATACCAAACAGAGGTTAGGATAGGGAGCACTCATATTTCTAATAGGAGTGTAAATTTCCAATAGGAACTCTAGAAAAAGCTAAATAAATGGACACACCACCTAGTGATAAAATAAGGGGTTGATATTTAAGCAAAAACAAAACCTGGATGTTTTATTTAATCTAAACAGCCTTAGTAAAGGTAAATATGTAATTTCATTAGGCTTTCTGAAATAGTGAAAACAATTTTAAAAGATTCACATTGTTTTGGTGTATCTTCTGACATGCAGAGATCAAAGACTGGGAGTCAGTGCTCTGATCTGAAGAGAAATCAGATTACCAGCCAAAAGTATTCAGCAAATTTTGCCTCTCCTCTCTATAAACTCTGTTAGGTTTACTTATTTTTTATTTATTTATTTTAATAGTGATTTTTATTTTTTCCATTACAGCTGGTTTACAGTGTTCTGTCAATTTTCTACTGAACAGCAAGGTGACCCAGTTACACAGACATGTATACCTTCTTTTTTTCCTCACATTACCATGCTCCATCATAAGTATAGACCGGGAACTATATCTGCTAGGTTTATATTGGAAATTATCTCTTTAGGAAAATTATCATTATACCAATTCTAAGTAAACACTTTAAAATAAATCCTTGAGGATCTTATTCTCTATTCTTCCCAACAGTGGCTATATTATAAGCTGAAGGTTTTTTCATATAATTTCCAAATCTATGTTCCATGTTTGTCTGTCAGAACGCAAATCTTAGCTTAAAAATCTTGGCTTAGTCATATGCAAACTATGTGGGCTTGGGTATATTTTTTTTTCCTTTTTTTTTTTTTTTGGCCACACCCACAGCATGCAAAATTTCTGGGCCTGGGATCAAACTCAAGCCACAGTGTTGACTGCATGGAAACATTAACTGCTAAGCCACTAGGGAACTCCTGAGCAAGTATCTTAATGTGTGCTTCAGTTTTCACAACCAGAAAATGGAGATGATATTTCTAGTACGTACCTCATAGGACTGTTATGAGAATTAAATGCAGTAACACATGTATCACTTAGCACTGTGTCTATGCGTTAGGTAAATTATTATAATTATCTTTGCCCACCTATTTGTTTTTAGAAATAAAACAATATAATGCTGCTTAGAAGTTTTGTGAGCATGAGGTGAAATGTTGATATTATGGCTTCCTTTGGGGTGATGGGGTTGAGAAGTAACTTGCATTAGAGGATTTTTAGATATCAGTATACAGAAATCTCTTCTTTAGAGTCATTCAGTTCATTCAGAGATGAATGTATTGATCTCCTACCTGGAAAAAACTGTCTAAGTGATGCTATGCAAAAGAACTGCTACATGGGTT
Source organism: Sus scrofa (assembly GCF_054392235.1). Classification (NCBI taxonomy): domain Eukaryota; kingdom Metazoa; phylum Chordata; class Mammalia; order Artiodactyla; family Suidae; genus Sus; species Sus scrofa. The sequence continues at coordinate 91,471,633 of NC_139387.1, read as the reverse complement.
CAACTGTTATGCATATAAACTTTCTTTTTTTATTTTTTTAATAATTATTTTTATTTTTTCCATTATAGCTGGTTTACAGTGTTCTGTCAATTTTCTGCTGTATAGCAAGGTGACTCAGTCATGTATGTGACACATACACATTCTTTTTTCCCACATTATCATGCCCCATCATAAGCGACTAGATATACTTCCCAGTGCTATACAGCAGGATCTCACTGCTTATCCATTCCAAAGGCAATAGTTTGCATCTATTAACCCCAAATTCCCAATCCATCCCACTTCCTCCCCCTCCCCCTTGGCAACCACAGGTCTGTTCTCCGTGTCCACGATTTTCTTTCTGTGGAAAGGTTCATTTGTGCCGTGGATTAGATTCCAGATATAAGCGAAATCATGTGGTATTTGTCTTTCTCTTTCAGATTTACTTCACTTAGTATGAGAGTCTCTAGTTCCATCCATGTTGCTGCTCAGCCATAAAAAAAGAACAAAATAATGCCATATAAACTCTCTATGCCTTTATTTTCTGCCTCAAGACTCATCCCTGCCTTCAAGTATATCTAATATCTCAAGCCCTTCAAATATTTAAAGATAGCCATTATTTTGTTCCTGAGTCTTCCCAAGTCTTCTCTTCTCTAGCTAGCCATACCCACCTCCTTCACCTGTCTACATATACTTCATTCATTTTTTTAATTCATTCATTCATTCAAGAATGTTGTGACAGTTAACACGTGTTAACTTGTATAAACCACAGTACCCAGATATTTGGTCAAAGGTTATTCTAGATGTTTTTGTGAAGGTATTTTTTTTAGATGATAGTAGTTTTAAATTAGTAGACATTGAGGAAGGCGGAATACCCTCCCTAATGTGGAAAGGCCTCCTCTAATCAGTTGAAGGCCTTAATAAAAAGGAATAATCTCCCAGAAGAAAAGAGGCAATTTCGCCAGCAGACCAACTTTGGACTCAACCTGCAATTCAGCATACTGGTCTAGTCTATTTTGGTCTAATCAAGACTCCACAATCACCAATTTCTTAAAATAAATTTCTCTTTCTATATTCCTACATACATCCTGTTGGTTCTGTTTCTCTGGAGAACTTTGACTAATACAATTTTGTCCCAGGAACACAAGAAGGACCCACTACACACCTGTGTGAATCACCCAGTCTAAATTTACCTTGTTACAGCCACATAACGCTTTAAACTCTGTCCCAACCATACCGGCTATCTCAAATGCTATCTGAACAGAATTCAGAATAAAATAAACCAAGATTTTTTCACATCCCTAATTCTAGCTACTATTGTTTCCTTAATGTGACCAAAGAGTAGCTGAAACACATCACTACTTATTTTGAGCTTACCATGATAAAATCCTATAAGCTTCCCATAGGAATTGCTGCCAAGCCACATCTCACAAATTCTGCTTTTGCACAACTGTTTTTTTGTGGCCTACATACAATACATAACATTTGTTCCTAATAAATTTTATCCTTGATGTTTATTTTTTCATTGAATGCTGTCAAAATCTTTTGGAATCCTTATTCTCCACTCAATATATTTACAAACTCTCAGCTTCATATTAATGAAATATTAGTATTTAAAAACCTAAAAAATATACAGCTTAGATCAAGAGAACTCTCTGACAACATCAACCTTAAAAAAGCCTTAATTCAAATAGTATTCGCATAAATATGCTATTGAAGTTCTCAGAGAGGATCTGATATATAAGGAAGACAGGACGCATATTGCTCTAGACAGACCTAGTTTCAAGTGCTCCCTCTAAACTCACAAGTTTTATAACTAGAAAAACTGCTTATTCCTCAAAGAGTCAGTAAAATGGGGAAAATAAAACTCACATCACAAGATTGCTGTGAGGATTAAAATACACAGAAGGCACTTGACACAGTGTCTAGTACACAGCAGGTATCTGACATGTGTCTTCCTTGAAGCATACAGTAAGTATTCAGAAAGAATTAGATACATTCTTGTTTCACAGTCCCTTGGATTAACATATAGCCTAAATCATTTAGCCACTCATGGTACTGAAGGAGGAAGAGAGAAGAAGGGAGGGAGGAAATACAGAGAGATGAATGACTTGAAGTTGCTGCTCAAAGTTTTAATAATGACAACGATTACTTTGGAATTTGAATATACATCCAGGGAAATAAGAGACTACTGTTAAAGGCTGAAAATTCTTTAGAAGATATGCAATAGCTTAGAAAAACACCTTCATTCAGTCTCTCGCCAAATTGCAACTAATGCCAGGAGAGGAATAAATGCAGTGATGTTTGGGATTTGGTTAGACATTTGGTTAAACATTTAAATTGCATTTCAAAATGCTGGATTTGGCAAAAGCTAAAATGAATTTTGACAAGTCCTTGACTTTTTATTTGCATTCAAGGGAAAACTAGCTTGTAGATTTGAATCATTTAGATTTGACTCATTAAAATGTATGCAGCGTTTTTATCAAGCCACAAAAACTCTGTCCCAAATCATTTACAGCTTAACTCAGGAAAAAAAATGTTATATAAACCACAACTCTCAAACATTAAGTTGCTGAGACCTGGAAGAAGTGATTAACTCAGGCCTCATGAAAGAAAGAAATTTTGAAGAAGTAATTAAAGGAATAAAATAGCACTGAATAAACAGGAAGTGGAAAACCATGTAGACAGAAGTGATATTACATAATAGCTGACAAGGACAAATTTCATTTATTAGATTTTGACTTAAAGATATTTTTCTAAAATGTGTGGAAGAACAAAGGGCTCTTCAGAGCATCCATGAAATTACTACCAGGATATATTTACTCAACGAATGTTTACTGTGTGTCTCCACATGCAAATCTCTAACAAAACCTGGGATGAAAAGGTGATTATCACCTCACACATGTCAAAATGGCTGTTAGCAAAAAGCTAACAAATGAAAAGTGCTGGCAAGGATGTGCAAACAAGGGAATCCTCTGGCACTGTCAGTAGGAATGTAAATTGGTATGGCCACTATGGAAAAGAGTATGGAACTTCCTCAAAAAATTACAAATAGAAATACCACATGATCTAGCAATTCCACTTCAGAGTATTTTTCTGAAAAAAAAAACAAAAAAACACTAATTTGAAAAGATGCATACACTCCTATATTCATTGCGGCATTATTTATAACAGCCTAGATAGATAAGCAATCTGACTATCACATAACATGACTATACACACAATGGAATATCACTGAAATTCCACTGAAAATTGAAAAAACTAAATCTTTTTGAATTTGTGACAATATGGACAGAACTTAGAGGGTATTAGGCTAAGAGAAGTCAGACAGAGAAAGACAAATACCATATAATCATATATACATGGATTATATATTTATAATCACTTATACATGGAATCCAAAAATTAAAATGAACAAATATAACAAAATAGAAACAGACTCATAAATACAGACAACTGATGGTTACCAGAGGAGAGGGGGTAAGGGAATGAATGAAGTAGCTGAGGGATATTAAGAGGTATAAACTTCAAGTCAAAAAATAAATAAGTCATGGAGATGTAATATACAGCATAGAGAATACAGTCAATATTACTGTAATAACCTTGTATGGTGACAGATGATAACTAGACTTATGGCGGTCAATTTGCAATGTGCAAACTAGTGAATTATGATGTATACCTGCAACTATATAATACAGTAAGTCAATTATACTTCAATTTAAAAACACTGGTAAATAATGCTGAGCAGCCTCAGTATGTCTTCTGAAAGCTTACAGTATATGGAGAAAATTTCTATTTTTAAATCAATTTTATTGAGATGTAATTTACCTACAATACCAATTTTACATGTATAATTCACTGAGTTTTGACAAATGTATATAGTCACATAAACACCATCTCTCTAATTATGATATAGTATATTTTCATCACCCTACATTAGTTTTTTTTTCAAAGTTATTTTTGGCTGCTGTGTGCAGCAGCTTGGTGGGGGATCTCAGTTCCCAGACCAGGCTCAAACTCAGGCCACAGGGTGAAAATACTGAGTCCTAATCATTAGACCACAAGGGAACTCTCAGTTTTTTTTTTTAAAGGGTGAAAACACAAAATAATTACAAATTGCAATAAGAGCTAGGAAGGATAAAGATGCAGGAAGTAGTCTTATAATACATAGATTACTAATTGTAATTTTGGGAGTATTAATTTAAAAAATTACAGATTGTCAAATTCATAGAGACTTTGAAGCTCATCACATTCAGTTTCCATGAGGAACCTAAGGCATCAATAATTAAAATGCTGTGATCAAGGCAAGAGACAAAGGCAAAATCTAGACCTGAACACAGGTTTCCTAACTCCATATCCTACATCCATTCTTCATTCAACTTTCACTAAGCATCTGCTATGATTAGGAACTATGCTCAGTGCTGAAGAAGAGTCAAAAATTAAAAACACCCCTTCCCACCTCTCAAACTGCTAACCATCCCAGAAGGGACATAAGCATGCAAAAAAAAGAATCACCAAAAGATAAATGATATAAAAGACGTTTGCAAAATTCTGTAGCATCAAGAAGGGAGACCCTAACTCTGCTTAGGAAGATCTTGCTTGGATGGCTTCACTTCAGCCAAATCATATGAAATGAGTAAGATTTGTCCCATAAGACAAAAAGAAGGACAGCACTTCAGAAAGAGTAAAGCAAAGGTGCAGAAAAAAAACCAGTGTGAAAGAACACTGTATGTTCAGGGTATAAGTATAAAAAGTATCGGGATTCCTCTACTTTTGAGCTTTATTTTTCTTATTTTCATCAAAGTAATACATGCACATGGTAAAGTAGTACGAAAAGACTTAAAACAGTCCTACTGGCAAACTCTCTCCTGGTCACGCCACCATCAAGGCTTTCCCATTCCCAGATGTAACCACATTATGCACATTCAGCTGTTGCTTTTGGCATTTAACTCTGTGTTTCTAAATCATGAGTATATACTGATATATTGGTATCCTCCATGCTATGAGAATTTTCATTTTATTCCCACTTTACCTTTCCCACCACGGTTGAAATATTATTTGGGGCTATATCTATAATTGTTTTTATAAGGACTAAATAAATATTGCTTACTAATCAAAGCATTATACTGTATTTCCTTTATGTAACAACTTTTTTCTAAAGTTGATCTGCATGTACTTTATTATTCTTTTTCAGTCTCGGGGTAAATCTTCCCCTACATTCCAATAGCTCTAGAGACATTCAATACAATTTTTCTTAAAGTCAAGCCTATCAGGTAATTTTTTCTTTCCTGTGGTGATGCCCCTGCTCCAATCTTTACTGGACCCCTGGGCTATCGTAGGAATTACTTCCCTTCACGGTTATTCAGTCATTGCTCTATATCTTCTAGTTTCTAATGCTGCTATTGAGAAATCTGATTCCATTCTTATTCCTGAACTTTATATGTGATTTTTTTTGGTCCTCCAGAAGTATATGAGTTAGGATGGTATTTAGTTGCAGGTAAAAGAAAATCCAACATATAATAGCTTAACCAAATAGGGAATCTCCCCATCCCCCAATGTCACAAGAAATCCAGAGATGTGTAGTGACTGACATCATAGATTCATCAATTCAAGCATATCAGACTTGAGATTTGATGGACAAAAAATGACTACTGTAACTCCAGTCACTTTGGTCACATTCCAGGTAGAAGAGGAAAGAGAAGTATAGCCTATATCAGAAAACAAAATTCTTCTAGACATTCTTCAGCACACTTCTATTTAACATTTAAAAGACTAACACTTTATCACACATGCATACTTAGCTACAAGGAAGTTTAAAAACGCAAGTCTTTTATCTTTTCAGCCTCTTAAATTAAGAAAAGTAAGGGTGGAGTTCCCACTGTGGCACAGTGGGTTAAGGATCCGACTGCTGCAGTTCAAGTCACTGCAGAGGCACAAGTTTGATCCCCGGCCTGGAAACATCCATATGCCACAGGTGCAGGGAAGAAAGGAAGGAAGGAAGGAAGGAAAAAAGGAAGGAAGGAAGGAAATCAAAGGTAACAGGAGGGAGCTCCCGTCGTGGCGCAGTGGTTAACGAATCCGACTAGGAACCATGAGGTTGCGGGTTCGGTCCCTGCCCTTGCTCAGTGGGTTAACGATCCGGCGTTGCCGTGACCTGTGGTGTAGGTTGCAGACGCGGCTCGGATCCTGCGTTGCTGTGGCTCTGGCGTAGGCCGGTGGCTACAGCTCCGATTCAACCCCTGGCCTGGGAACCTCCATATGCCGTGGGAGCAGCCCAAGAAATAGGAACAACAACAACAAAAAGACAAAAAGACAAAAAGACAAAAAAAAAAAAAAAGTAACAGGAGAAAGAAAGAAAAGGGAGGGAGTGGGAGGGATGGGGAGCTTGGGGTTATCAGACACAACTTAGAATAGATTTACAGAAGACACAACCTCTCAAAATCTATGGGATGCTGCGAAAGCAGTGCTCAGAGGGAAATTTATAGCAATCCAGGCCTTTCTCAAAAAAGAAGAAAGATCCCAAATTGACAACTTAACCCTCCACCTAAACGAATTAGAAGAAGAAGAACAAAAAAGTCCTAAAGCCAGCAGAAGGAAGGAAATTATAAAGATCAAAGAAGAAATCAATAAAATAGAGACTCAAAAAACAATAGAGAAAATTAATAAAACCAAGAGCTGGTTCTTTGAAAAGGTGAACAAAATTGACAAACCCCTGGCCAGACTCACTAAAAAGAGAAGAGAAAGAACCCAAATAACCAAAATTATAAATGAAAAAGGAGAAATCACAACGGATACAGCAGAAATACAAAAAACCATAAGAGAATACTATGAACAACTGTATGGCAACAAGTTTGACAATCTGGAAGAAATGGACAATTTTCTAGAATCTTACAGCTTGCCAAAACTGAATCAAGCAGAAACAGACCAACTGAACAGACCGATCACTAGAAATGAAATTGAAGAGGTCATAAAATCACTCCCTACAAATAAAAGTCCAGGACCAGATGGCTTCACAAGTGAATTTTATCAAACATATAAAGAGGAATTGGTGCCCATCCTCCTTAAACTCTTTCAAAAGGTTGAAGAAGAAGGAATACTCCCAAAGACATTCTATGAGGCCACCATCACCCTCATTCCAAAACCAGACAGAGATACCACCAAAAAAGAAAACTATCGGCCAATATCATTGATGAATATAGATGCAAAAATTCTCAACAAAATCTTAGCCAACCGAATCCAACAACATATCAAAAAAATTATACACCATGACCAGGTTGGGTTCATCCCAGGTTCACAAGGATGGTTCAACATACGCAAATCAATCAGCATCATACACCACATTAACAAAAAAAAGGTCAAAAATCATATGATCATCTCAATAGACGCAGAAAAAGCATTTGACAAAGTTCAACATCCATTCATGATCAAGACCCTCGCCAAAGTGGGTATAGAGGGAACATTCCTGAATATAATCAAAGCCATTTATGATAAACCCACAGCAAATATAATCCTCAATGGGGAAAAACTGAAAGCCTTCTCACTCAAATCTGGAACAAGACAGGGATGCCCACTCTCACCACTGCTCTTCAACATAGTTTTGGAAGTCCTGGCCACAGCAATTAGACAAACAAAGGAAATAAAAGGCATCCATATAGGAAGAGAAGAGATCAAACTGTCACTGTATGCAGATGATATGATACTATACCTAAAAAACCCTAAGGACTCAACCCCAAAACTCCTTGAACTGATTAATAAATTCAGCAAAGTGGCAGGATATAAGATTAACATTCAGAAGTCAGTTGCATTTCTGTATACCAGCAATGAAACATTAGAAAAGGAATACAAAAAAATGATACCTTTTAAAATTGTACCTCACAAAATCAAATACCTCGGAATACACCTGACCAAAGAGGTAAAGGACCTATATGCCGAGAACTATAAAACTTTAATCAAAGAAATCAAAGAAGATGTAAAGAAATGGAAAGATATTCCATGTTCCTGGATTGGAAAAATCAATATTGTGAAAATGGCCATCCTACCCAAAGCAATCTACAGATTCAATGCAATCCCTATCAAATTACCCATGACATTGTTCACAGAACTAGAACAAACAATCCAAACATTTATATGGAACCACAAAAGACCCAGAATCGCCAAAGCAATCCTGACAAACAAAAACCAAGCAGGAGGCATAACTCTCCCAGACTTCAAGAAATACTACAAAGCCACAGTCATCAAAACAGTGTGGTACTGGTATCAAAACAGACAGACAGACCAATGGAACAGAATAGAGAATCCGGAAATAAACCCTGACACCTATGGTCAATTAATCTTTGACAAGGGAGGCAGGAACATCAAATGGGAAAAGGAAAGTCTATTCAGCAAGCATTGCTGGGAAACCTGGACAGCTGTATGCAAAGCAATGAAACTAGAACACACCCTCACACCACGCACAAAAATAAACTCAAAATGGCTGAAAGACTTAAATATACGAGAGGACACCATCAAACTCCTAGAAGAAAACATAGGCAAAACACTCTCTGACATCAACATCATGAATATTTTCTCAGGTCAGTCTCCCAAAGCAATAGAAACTAGAGCAAAAATAAACCCATGGGACCTCATCAAACTGAAAAGCTTTTGCACAGCAAAGGAAACCCAAAAGAAAGCAAAAAGACAACTTTCAGAATGGGAGAAAATAGTTTCAAATGATGCAACTGACAAGGGCTTAATCTCTAGAATATACAAGCAACTTATACAACTCAACAGCAAAAAAGCCAATCAATCAATGGAAAAATGGGCAAAAGACCTGAATAGACATTTCTCCAAGGAAGATATACAGATGGCCAACAAACACATGAAAAAATGCTCAACATCGCTGATTATAAGAGAAATGCAAATCAAAACTACCATGAGATACCACCTCACACCAGTCAGAATGGCCATCATTCATAAATCCACAAATAACAAGTGCTGGAGGGGCTGTGGAGAAAAGGGAACCCTCCTGCACTGCTGGTGGGAACGTAAACTGGTACAGCCACTATGGAGAACAGTTTGGAGATACCTTAGAAATCTATACATAGAACTTCCATATGACCCTGCAATCCCACTCTTGGGCATCTATCCGGACAAAGCTCTACTTAAAAGAGACACATGCACCCGCATGTTCATTGCAGCACTATTCACAATAGCCAGGACATGGAAACAATCCAAATGTCCATCGACAGATGATTGGATTCGGAAGATGTGGTATATATACACAATGGAATACTACTCAGCCATAAAAAAGGATGACATAATGCCATTTGCAGCAACATGGATGGAACTAGAGAATCTCATCCTGAGTGAAATGAGCCAGAAAGACAAAGACAAATACCATATGATATCACTTATAACTGGCATCTAATATCCAGCACAAATGAACATCTCCTCAGAAAAGAAAATCATGGACTTGGAGAAGAGACTTGTGGTTGCCTGATGGGAGGGGGAGGGGGTGGGAGGGATCGGGAGCTTGGGCTTATCAGACACAACCTAGAATAGATTTATAAGGAGATCCTGCTGAATAGCATTGAGAACTATGTCTAGATACTCATGTCGCAACAGAAGAAAGGGTGGGGGAAAAAACTGTAACTGCAATGTATACATCTAAGGATGACCTGACCCCCTTGCTGTACAGTGGGAAAATAATAAAAAAAAAAAAAAAAGAATAGATTTACAAGGAGATCCTGGGGAGTAGCATTGAGAACTATGTCTAGATACTCATGTTGCAACAGAACAAAGGGTGGGGAAAAAATGTAAATGTAATGTATATATGTAAGAATAACTTGATCCCCTTGCTGTACAGTGGGAAAATAAAATAAAAAATAAATAAATAAATGTCATCATAAGGGGGAAAAAAGAAAAGAAAAGAAAAGAAAGAAAGAAAGGAAGGAAGGAAGGAAGGAAATCAAAGGTAACAGGAGATTACAGTGGGTTGAAGGAGCCAAAATAGAGTATGAAATTGTAGTATGATGTGTTTTGGTGTGGGTCTTTTTTCAATCCCTTGTGCTGGGCATTCTGTGAGTCCTTTCACATTTTGAAACACGTTTTCAGTCCTGGCAAGTTTCCTTTTCAAATTTATTTGATAATTTCCTCCCTTTGGTTTTCCCTGTTTTCTTACTTGGGAGCCCTTAGAAGTCTGATGCTGGATCTCAGTTGTTGATTATATTTCTTCTCCTGTTTTTCTGGGAGATTTCCTCATCTGAAGTTAACTCTTCCATTGAATATTTTACTTCTTCGGGTGTTTTCTTATTCTCCCTCTTCCTTATTCATACCACTACATTATTTTAGAGATGCAAAATTACTCATCTCTCTAAGGATATTGATTATGTTTTCTTGATGGTTTCTTCTTTTTCCTGACAGTCAGTCTCTCTTTTTCTGTTTATTTCTTGGCTTTGATCTCTCTTCCTATTAGAGGCTGTCCTCAACTGACAGAAAAGTGGTTCTAGGTCTTGTTACTAATATTGTAGAGTTAAGCATAGGGAGGGAGCTAGAAGCATCACTAATATGCAGGCTTCCACTTAATTCTCCCATCTACCCTCTCTCTGCAGTCTCCCAGGTTTACTTCTTATAGATTATAACCTCCATATACTTCAGGTATAGGGAACTGGCAGTTGTTAGTGACCAGAAATATGGTTAATTTCAAACAATCCTCCTTTTCACTTCCCACCTCACCCCTCCCCCACAATCTCACTCCACCTTCTGTAATACCTAGCGCCTCTGATTCCTGAGGCTTTCTCAGATTCTGCTGGATGAATCCATTTTTTTTATAACTGCTATGTCCCTCTACAGATGGTTAGACTTGACATTCTCACTGCTAAGACAATTCGTCCATCTGTTTTCCATCCTCCTATCATGTAGATGAGAGTCTGAGATACCTCCTAGTTTTACTAAAAATGGAACGTGTGTGTCTACACTTTTTCTGTTGTTTTAAGTGATTTCTGGTAAGAAAAGTACCTTTTCTGTCATTTTGAAATAGATAAGTCTCTAGGAATTTAAGATTTAAAAATATTCATAGATATGAACAAAATATGCTGCACAGAAAAACACTACCCACTAATAACAGATAGAATTGGTGATCATACCAGCAGTTTAGAAAGGCTATTATATTGCTGATTATCCATTTCTGGTAATACGATGCTGTCACTAAAAGCATAAATTCTGAGGTCAAACTACCTAGCTTGGAATTCTGTATCTACCACTTCAGTAGCCATTTGGTCTTAAACAAATTCTGTTTATATCAATCTCTTAAACTGAAAAATGGAGAATGGTGGTGAGAATTAGGTGAACAAGCACCTGGCACATAAATAATAGATAAATACCATTTACTATTATTTACTCCAACAGATCTGATATTCTGAAGTAGTGAGAGTGATAAGCACTGTTCTAAGTACTTTACAGGTATTAACTTATTGAATCTTAAAAATAATACTATAAGGTAGGTACTATTACCAGGTCAGTTTTACAAAGGCTGAAAGTGATGCACAGATAGGTTGAATAACTTGTCCAATGTCACAGCCAAAGGTAAATAAATAGGAGTCAATTCCAAGTAAACCCAGTTCCCAGAATCTTTGATCCTAACAACGTATACTACACTGCACGCGAACAATATCATTCAAATTTCAGTTCCCAGGTTCTCTTCGGTTCTCTTAGGGAATCAATTAAGTTATATTTGGTATCAACCAAAAACTTAGAGAAACATTCCAAAATGTCACTGAGAAATCTGAACCAAATTATTTCTCCTTTTAACAGCCTTCTATGTAAAGAAAGGGGTACAGAATGGTTATGTACATGTGATGCTCATTTCCATAATGAATAAGAACACAAAACATAAAAAATATCATGCAGTTTTTAAGTCTACTGCCCCCAAAGCATTCACTGTGATCATATCCTTTATCATACGGTACTATGTTTTCTAAGCCTTTTTTTACAAATTGAAAGATTTGTAAAAATGAAAACTCACCTTCCTCTCCCAAGAGCCCCATCAAGATATGCAATTAATTAACTAAGCAATTAGCCATGAAAGGTGAAAGCTAAAATCAAGCACAAATACATAATTTTGTGATTGCTTTTCCCCCACTAAAACCACTAGCCAGAATTTAACAATAATGTGTCCTCTGGGTTCTGGTACTGGGTAAGACGGAAAAAACATGTTCCATTCTATCTCTCCCAGTGAATATAGCTATAACACCTGGACAGACAGCATAGAGCAGATATTTGGAAGCTCAAAGGAGTAAATAATAGCAGGTAGACTGGAAAAGACCAGAATTCAAAATACCAACAGTGGGTTTCTTGTTTTTCCTTCAGTATCTCTAGCCTGGATTCAAGGCATACCAAAACTAAGAGTAGACGCTGAGACGTGAACAAAGCGAGTTCTACAGAAGCCTGCCAGTTCTGGCTCAACAAGTAGGAAAAGGAGTTCCTAATACTCAAGAGAGTGGAAGAAATCCCAATTTTTCTTTTTTTATTTTTATTTTTTAATTTTCTCTTCTCTAGTGCCTCAGTCTTCAGGCTGTGGCGGTGGCAGCAGCAAGAGTGACAGCAGGAAGGACTTTAGGGGTGCCTAAAACCTGGAGGAAGGAGAAAATCCTTTCCTACAGGAGGATCTGTGGCCCAAAAAGAAGTAAACTTTTTCTTTTTTTTTTTTTGTCTTTTTAGGGCCTTACCCATGGTATATAGAAGTTCCCAGGCTAGGGATCGAATTGGAGCTACAGCTGCCAGCCATAGCCACAGCCAGAGCTATGCCAGATCCGAGCCAGGTCTGCAACCTATGCTACAGCTCACAGCTCAGCTGGATCCTTAGCCCATTGAGTGAGCCAGGGATTGAACCCACATTCTCATGGATACTATCGGGTTCTTAACCTCCTGAGCCATAATGGGAACTCTGAGAGGTAAACTCATGTGCTTTTTTCTTCTTCTCTGTCTGCCTCCCTCTTAGCTCTGAATCTAGATACAACCCTGGCATATGTGTGGCACAACAGGATAACAAAAGCCCCAGTTTTCTTCCAGGGAAACAAAAGTATCAGGGATATTGTAGAGAGGGGAAAGCTTAGGATAAGAACTCCCCACAAGTTGCACACATATGGCTATGATCCTAGACACCACAACGAAGACTTGAGACTTAAGCTAAATTATAGACCACTACCTAGATCTCAGACTGGCCAGTTGGTTGCAAACACATGAAACAGATCAAAATAGAAAAGCAAAGGCTATTGCTACTTGGAATTGACACTGAAACCAAAAACTACCAGAAGGTCAAAACTTGCAACCTGAACTCTGGGTGGATTACCTGATAAAATTTTTACAATCATCAAAATTTTACATAGAGTATAAATAAGATTCAGAGTCTTATAACACAGTATGTCCAGAATATAATACAAAGTAACGCAGCGTTACAAAGAACCATGGGAGTTCCAACTTAGATGGGAGAATAAAATTAGACATCAATGCCAAGATGACACATGTTAGAATTACCTGACAATGTTAAAGTAGGTATTAAAAAAACTCTTGGGGGAGTTCCTGTGTGGCTCAGTGGTAATGAATCCAACTAGTATCCAACTAGTATCTATGAGGATTCAGATTCAATCCCTGGCCTTGTTCAGTAGGTTAAGGATTTGGCATTGCCGAGAACTGTGGTAGAGGTCACAGGTGAGGCTCAGATCTGGCGTTGCTGTCACTGTGACTGTGGGGTAGGCCAGAAGCTGCAGCTCTGATTCGACCCCTAGCCTGGGAACTTCCATATGCCGCAGGTGCAGCCCTAAAAGGAAAAAAAAAAAAAAAAATTGGGCAAAAGATTCAAAAAAATAACTTCACTGAAGGAGATTCACAGGTAGTAAATGAGCACAAAAAAATGATGCTGAACATCATCAGTCACCAGAATAATGCAAATAAAAATAAATCCACAATGAGATGCCATTATACACCTATTACGATGAGAAAAAACTGACAATTCCAGGTATTAACAAGATGCAGAGCAACTGAAACACTCAAATATTGCTAGTGGGAATGAAAACTAATACAACCACGTTAAAAAACAGTTTGGAAGTGTCTAATAAATTTAAAATTCTGTGAAGTTCCATTTATCATATGATCCAATTCCACTCTCAAGTATTCACCCAAGAGAAATAAATATTTGATTTCACACAAGCCTGAATATGAATATTTACCACTGCTTTATTCATGAACACAAAAAAAAAAAACAGAAGAAAAAAAGCAATGTCCTTAAACTGGTAAATGGATAAATACACTGTAGTATTCATAAAAAGAATACTACTCACCAATAAAAATGAATGAACTGTGAATACAGAGTATGGATGAATCACAAAGCCCAGAGGTGCTTAGCAACCAAGGCCTGGGAAAATGGCTCCCACAAAGACGGGTGGCGAGAAAAGGGGGCGGTGCACCATCACCTGAGGTCGGGGCCAGGGAATACGCTATCAACATTCACAAATGCATCCATGCAGTGGGATGTTTTTGTTTTTTTTTTTTCTTGGTCTTTTTTGTCTTTTTAGGACGGCACCTACAGCACATGGAGGTTCCCAGGCTAGGGGTCTAATCAGAGCTATTGCCGCTGGCCTACACCACAGCCACAGCAACATCAGATCCGAGCTGCGTCTGTAGCCTACACCACAGCTCACAGCAACACCGGATCCTTAACCCACCGAGCGAGGCCAGGGATCGAACCCGAGACCTCATGGTTCCTAGCCGGATTCGTTTCTGCTGTGTCAGGAACTCCATTTTTTTACTTCTTTAAAGGCTCTAAGCTCCTGCATTTTTATATTCCTTTCTTAGTGCCTTGGCTAATTTTATTTATCCTATAGGTCTCAGTTTAAATACTGTTTCCTCATAAAAGTCTTCACTGCTTTTACTTCATAACACTTCCCACATCTTTATTTAAATACATTTAATATCTATCTTTTTCACGAAATGGTAGGCTGGAAAAGGACTGTTTCAATTGTTTTCAGCAGAATCCACACAATCACAGAGTGCCAAGAACAGTGGCAAGTGTTCCATAAATACTTTTCCACAAATGTATAAATACCGATACAAACAGCATTTCCTATTGTTTCCTTACTAATTCTTGATAGTTTTTCTTTCTCATTTTATATATATATATATGTATACACACACATACATATATATCTTTAGTTTTTATCTTTCTCACTCTCTCCATATAGACATAGATATGTGCATGTCTAAATGTATATATATATATATGTAAATATATAAATATTTATATACACCATAACATAGTGATATATAATATGCATGTCATCAACAGAGTTCCTTGGTAAATATCCATCAAAAGATAACAAAGTATTAAATCCTGCCCAGGTTGACACGTCTGTTTACTTACTTTTCCTCATTTGTAAACAGCATTGATGCAAACTGACAAAAATAACAAAGTGATAGACCTATAGCATTATCCATAAGTTAAAATTTAAAATTACTTGGTACTTGGAGTTCCAGTCGTGGCACAGCGGAAACGAATCTGACTAGGAAACATGAAGCTTCGGGTTCGGTCCCTGGCCTCGCTCAGTGGATTAAGGATCCGGCATTGCCCTCAGCTGTGGTGTAGGTTGCAGACGCAGCTCGGATCTGGCGTTGCTGTAGCTCCGGCATAGGCAGGGGCTACAGTTCCAATTCGACCCCTAGCCTGTGAACCTCCATATGCCTCAGGTGCGGCCCTAAAAAGACAAAAGACAAAAATAAATAAATAAATAAATAAATAAATAATAAAATTACTTGGTACTTGAAGACATAGATATATTAATATATATGTATATAAATGTGTGTGTGTATCAGATCATTATTGAGCACACACATTAATTTGCAGATCATTTTGGGCATACATCCAAACATATACACAGAAAAGCATTCAGGAATCAAGTATTTTTCTTTTCTTTGGAAGCTGTCAAAATGTTAAAAATGTGGCTTCCAAGAAACTCAAAAGCATGATTTCTGGATTATCTTGCATATTGTGACAAAAGTACACCAGAGCAGCTAGCAGCATTAATAATGAGCTTTAACTCAACTGTATCCCTCAGAGGAAATCTCCAGAAAGCCATCTTGGATCTTTGGACCTGGCCCTATATCAATTATCTAACAAAGCACTCTGAAGTCCAGGTATATAATGTATTAATAGCCTCCATTTAACAGATCAGTAACTGGTACCTTGAAAGGTTCAACGCAGATCATAACACTAATAAATGGTTAGATGAGTATTCATACTCTACTGCTATTCTGTACAATATGGTAGCCACTAGCCACATGTGGCTAGTGAGCACTTAAAATGTGGCTAATCCAAATCTAGAGGTGTAATATACATATAATATAGAATATTTGGTACAAGATAAAGAATGTGTAATACCTATTAGTAATTTCTCAGTAACTGACTACATATTGAAATTATATTTTAGATTAAATAAAATTAATTTCAGGAGTTCCCGTCGTGGCGCAGTGGTTAACGAATCCGACTAGGAACCATGAGGTTGCGGGTTCGGTCCCTGCCCTTGCTCAGTGGGTTAACGATCCGGCGTTGCCGTGAGCTGTGGTGTAGGTTGCAGACGCGGCTCGGATCCCGCGTTGCTGTGGCTCTGGTGTAGGCTGGTGGCTAGAGCTCCGATTGGACCCCTAGCCTGGGAACCTCCATATGCCGCAGGAGCGGCCCAAGACCAAGAAATAGCAGAAAGACCAAAAAAAAAAAAAATTAATTTCATTTGTTTCTTTTTACTTTTTTAAATACTTGAAAATTCAAATTACATGTATGGCTTGCAATTTATTTCTGTTAGCACTGAATAAAGCATTCCTGGAGCAATATGGTTTAACACTATGAGATGTTTCGGGGCAAAGTGACTCAGGTTTACATTCCATTATCACTCTATATTTACAGAGTGATTTTACAAAAGATTATCTAACATCATCGTCATGAACTTTTCTCGCATTTAAAATTGGAATATTGGATTACCATAGCTACAGTAATCAAACTGGTATGGTACTTGCACAAAAACAAATATAGATCAGTGGAACATGACAGAAGTCCAGAAATAAATCCAAACACCTCTGGTCAACTAATCTATGACAAAGGAGGCAAGAACAAACAGTGGAAGAAAGGCAGTCTCTTCAGTAAGTAGTGCTGGGAAAACTGGACAGCTACAGAATGAAATTAAAACATTCTTTAACAGTATACACAAAAATAAACTCAAAATGGATTAAAGACCTAAGCATAAGGACAGATACTATAAAACTTCTAGAGCAAAACATAGGCAGAACACTCTAATATGAATCACAGCGATATCTTATTTGACCTATCTCCTAGAATAATGAAAATAAAAACAAAAATAAACCAGGGGGACCTAATTAAACTTAAAAGTTCTGCACAGCAAAAGAAACAAACAAAAAAAAAACATGAAAAGACAACCCACAAAATAGGAAAAAATCTTTGCAAATGAAGTGACCAACAAGGGATTCGTCTCCAAAATATACAAACATCTCATGGAGCTTTATAAAAATAAAAAAAAAAAAACAATCAAAAAATAGGCAGAAGTTCTAAACAGATATTTCTCCAGAGAAGTCAGAGAGATGGGCAAAAAGCACATGAAAAGATGTCCAACAAAACTAATTATTAGAGAATGAAAATCAAAACTACAATAAGCTATCATCACCTCACATCAGGTGGCCATCATCAAAAAATCTACAAACAATAAATGTTAGAGAGGGTTTAGAGAAAAGGGAACCCTCCTGAATTGTTAGTGGGAATGGAAATTGGTGAAACCACTATAGAGGACAGTATGGAAGTTCCTTAAAAAACTAAATATAGAACTACATATGATCCAGCAATCCCATTTCTGGGCATCTACCTAGAGAAAACCATAATTTCAAAAGATACCTACAGCCCAAAGTTCACTGCAGAACTATGTACAATAGCTAAGACATGGACACAACCTAAATGTCCATCAACAAAGGAATAAAGATGTGGTACATATATGCAATGGAATATTACTCAACCATAAAAAGAACAAAATGATGCCATTTGCAGCAACATGGATGAACCTATAGAGAATCATACTGACCAAAATAAGCCAGTCAGAGAAAGATGCATATTGTATGATATTACTTCTATGTAGAATCTAATTTAAAATGATACAAAATAATTTATTTATAATATAGAAACAAACTCACAGATTTCAAAGCCAATCTTATGCTTACCAACGTTGGGAGGAAGGAAGAATTGGGAGAGTGGGAAGAACATATACACAATACTATATAAAATAGATGAATAACAAGAACCTATTGTATAGCATAGGAAAACCTACTCAATAGTTTCTAATAACCTATATGGAAAAAAAGAATGGATATATTTATCTATAGGACTGATTCACTTTACTATATATTTGAAATAATACAACATTGTAAGTCAATGACACTACAATAAAATTAAATTTTAAAAAAACCTAAATAAAATTTAAAATATATAACATATATATTTATATATAATTACATATATATTTATATATTATATATAGTATATAAATAAAATCAAATTAGAATACTGGAGTTCTCTGGTGGCACAGTGGGTTAAGGATCTGGTATTGTCATTGCAGGGGCTAGGGTCACGGCTGTGGTGCAGGTTCAATCCCTGGCCCAGGAACTTCCACGTGTCACAAGTGAAGCCAAAAAACCAAAAACAAAATAGTAACATAAAATTAGAACATTAAACCTATAACATAGCACTAGCAAGAGGTTAAAAGATACATAAAAGATTTAACAATGTGTCCTACAGTTAAGAGCCACTCGATGTTAATTTCTCATTTCCTTTTTCTTTTCCTCCTCTTTTCAAGCCCATTACCGTATTAATTCAAGTTAAACTTCTATAGTGGACATATTAGTACCAGTGCCTACCGTCCCCAATGTCTTGGTTTAGGTTAACATAAATCCCAAGACCAGAAAATCTGATATAGGCTGATGGTCACTGATTAGCCCAAGGTGGATACCTGAGACATATGACTCAAGGATGTTCCCTCTATGGTCTGGCAATGCACAGTCTGGATACAATGGGCACAACCAGTAGATCAATTATTGTTATAAATTAGTCATACTTTCTTCCCATGGAATTAATCCTAGAAATAGATACAAACCAGTTACTAACAAGATAGTGAAACAGAGAGAAACAGAAGTAACAAGAGAAAAACCATTCATTCATTCCACAAATATTAATGATCATCTATTTTTTATGTGCTCTATGACCAGGATACAGGCACTAAGAGGGAAATGAATTCCTAAAGCTTTAAAAGATCCAGACAACTTCCAGTTCCAGACCCCATGTCTCTTTACAATAAATCCCTCATTTTTTTTTCCTTTTGATGGACTGGTGAGGGTTCTGTTTCTTGAAACCAAAAGGATCTAACACAGTTTCACAAGGGAAAGCACAGAGAGGTGCTTTTTTTGTTAGTTTTTTTAAAAGACAAAATATGTCTTGCCCTAGGTAATAACTCAAGTGAAAAAAGGTTCCTCCTCAAAGTGTGTAGTACCTTTCCTAAAACTGGTAACAGACAGAACAAAAAATGACAAGTGAGACTAGGAAAGAAGACTGACCCTAAATTTTCCTTTATAAAACCACTACCACCAGAAACAGGCTTTTAAGTGTCTAACCTCCACTGCATAGAAATATGTAGGCTAAAGAAAAAAGGTCTACCAACTACAACTACAGACTATAAGTACTTATGAAAGTCTTCTTCACTAACACAAATGCAATTCACTGCATCAGAGGATCCAGACCATTCTTTGCAGGGGAGTCTACAGGCCTCACTAAAATAATTTGGGATTCTAAGGCAAGGGAGGTAGGCATTTCCTCACTCTAATGTTTCACCGGACAGGTTTGAAGCCTAGGCCAAAAGTATATTATGTAATGGAGAAAAATAACCACTTGTTTTAAATTGTACTTTATTTGACAAAATATCTCAGTAATTTTAGCAGGAATACAGGATCTAGTCTTTAGCTCTAAAGTTCCAGCCCTTGCAAAATGGCTGTCCTTGGTGAAAAAAAACAAAAACAAAAAAACAAAAAACAAAAAAACACACTAGAGACTGATTTATAGAGCAAAATTTATTTACTTACTAAAAAGTAATTTGCTTTATAATAATGAGCAAGAATCAACATGCTAAGAACTCAATGCTCGTTTTAATCACTGATAGTGGACATTCCCATTGGACATATATTCTTTTTTTTGTGGTATCTTTGTCTGGTTTTGGTATCAGGGTGATGGTGGCCTCACAGAATGAGTTTGGGAGTATCCCTTCCTCTGTAATTTTTTGAAATAGTTTCAGAAGGGTAGGTGTTGGCTCTTCACTAAACATTTGATAGAAGTCACCTGTGAAGCCGTCTGGTCCTGGACATTTGCTTGTTGGAAGTTTTTTAATCACAGTTTCAATTTCAGTTCTTGTGATTGGTCCATTCATTTTTTTCTATTTCATCTTGGTTTAGTCTTGGAGGATTGTACTTTTCTAAGAATTTGCCATTGGCCATATATACTTGTTCACTGTACGGAAGTATTGCTAAGCACTTACTCTGTACCAATCATTTTACATAGGTTATTATTTTCATCCTTATGAAAAACCATGTGAGGTAGGTATAACCCTACTTGAAAATAAGCAAACAGACCATCAGAAAGGTAATTTGTCCAAGATCCCCAAGCAAGTAAATGTCAAAGAATGAAAGCTGACCTAGGGTGGCTTTGTTCTTATCCACGTTAACCCAGAGCACTACCTTTTCAGGACCTTTAGTATCTCTAAGAAATAAGGTTTAGAAAAATGAGTCGTTCCTGTATAAGTCTCACCAACACTGGGTATTTATTATTTCAAGAAAGACCTTTCAGCTTAAAGATCCCAAATCAACTAAGAGTCATTTTTCTAACACTGCAAATTCTAATTGCAATAAGCTGTCAACTAAAGAAGGTCCAAAGAACATTTTAAACACGCATTTCCCCCAAATCCATATGATGACTCTGGTTGCTGTTAAAGTCTGCCCTAAAGGCAGAAGGCTTACCAGAATACTAACAATATTTCCTCTCAGAAATAATCCAAGGCAATATAAGTTTGTTCACTTTTTCATACTGTCATGGCATATTTAAAGAAGAAAACCCACCAATAAAATCAATTATTAATAGGCTCTATGATACAATACAGTGTTTTTATAATATTTTAATAACTTGCCAAACATATTAAAACTAGAACCCAAATATCAGAATGCAATTACGGCATGTCTTTAGCTCTTCCAGAATCTTACTCTGGGTCGGGCTGAGACTACATTTTAATAAGCTTCTAGGTGATGCTTGAGTAGCAACAGACTGGGCTATATCTAGCCCAGAAGTTCTCAACCCAATCCAACTAGAATCACCAAGGTCTCAACAAGTGCATGATACAGCCCATCCTCCTATCATTTTAAAACCTCCTCACATGATTTCAATGTGCACTCTGAGCTGAGAACTGCCATGCTTGACAATCACTGGCCTAGCTCATCAGAGCTTTATTTCTGTTGAATATCCTGCCTTTGAGTTCTTCATTCCAAGTGCTATCAAACACCTGGTCCTAAGAAAATTAGAGAATAAAATAGATACTGTGATGGTTAATTTTATGTGTCAACTTGGCTAGGCTATGGTACCCAGACTGTAGCACAGAAATTATGCCCATGTTTCCAGCCTGCCTTTCCTATAGATTTTAGACTTGACAGCCCCCAAAAAATGAACCAATTCCTTAAAATCCCAATCTCTCTCTCTCCCTCCCTTTCTCTGTGTATGCATCTGTATGTGTGTATCGTGTCGGTTTTTTATTATATATAATTTCCATTGAGGTATAGTTGATTTATTCTGTTGATTCTGATTCTCAATACAGATACCATTTATTTAAACACAGACTATGTGCTAGAAATCACTAAATTATTCACATACATTTTCTGATTTAATCTTTATAAGAACCATATTAAATAGTTGAATAGGCAAGTCATAAGGAGAGAATGTTGTAAGCAGAGATGAGGAAGGTTCATTTAGAGACTTTGGAGAGGAGGCAGTACAGATGTCAGCAGTAGTTGAATTAAGAAAAAGTCAAGGATAAAAAAAAAAACAAAAAAAACCTTTTTTTTTTTTAAAAAAAAAAAAAAAGGAGTTCCCGTCGTGGCACAGTGGTTAACAAATCTGACTAGGAACCATGAGGTTGAGGGTTCGGTCCCTGCCCTTGCTCAGTGGGTTAACGATCTGGTGTTGCCGTGAGCTGTGGTGTAGGTTGCAGACGCGGCTCGGATCCCGCGTTGCTGTGGCTCTGGCGTAGGCTGGCAGCTACAGCTCCGATTAGACCCCTAGCTGGGAACCTCCATAGGCCGCGGGAGCGGCCCAAAGAAATAGCAAAAAGACAAAAAAAAAAAAAAAAGAAAGAAAAGAAATAAAAACTGAAGCTTAAAAAGAAAGAAAGAAAGAAAGAAAAAGTCAAGGATAAAAAGGTAAGTGTTCACAAAAAAATGGAACGCAAAAGGAAAAATGGGAAACCTACAGATAAAAAACGACTGTTCCCATAACAAGAAACTACTCCTCTGTGTTCTGCTTGTAAGGATTTGCCTTTTATGAACATTACACTTAAACATAATCATACAGTATGTAGTCTTTTGCATCTGACTTTTTAATGAGCATAATGTTTCAGAAGTTTATTCATAATGTAGCAGGATCAGTAGTTCCTTCCTTTTTATTGCTAAAGAGAATTCCAGTGTAGAGATATACTTCATTTCATCTGTCCATTCACCAGATGACAAGATATTTGTATCAGGGTCGAGCTAGTATGAACATTTGTGAATATGTTTTCATTTCACTTTGTAGATATCTAGTATTAGAACTGCTATGTTATACAGTAAATTTATGTTTAACATTTTAAGACACTGAAAGCTATTTTCCAAAGTGGTTGTATTGTTTTATATTCTTACCAACAATGAAGGCACAGGGTTTTTCATATCTTAGCCAATGTTTGCTATTATGTGTCTTTGAATTTATAATGATTTAATTGAATTATGTCTGTAGTATGTGTTGTACAGTGACTTTGCAGTTGTATCACATTGTTGTTTTAATTTGCATTTCTCTAATGACTATGTTGAACATTATTCATTTGCCATTTTAGATCTTCTCTGGTGAAATGTCTACTGAAATATTCACTGCTTTTTTTGAAGAAGACTTTGGACCTTATTTTGATACAGACCATAAAAAAAAATTTTAATGATAAAATTAGCAGAAATGTGAACAGGGAGTTATCATCATGGCTCACTGGGAACAAATCCGACTACTATCCATTAGGATCCGGGTTCAATCCCTGGGCTTGCTCAGTGGATTAAGCATCCGGCATTGCTGTGAGCTGCTACACAGGTTACAGACATGGATCCTGCACTACTGTGCCTATGGTGTAGGCTGGCAGCTACATCTCTGATTTGACCCCTAGCCTGGGAACTTCCATGTGCCATGGGAGCAGCCCTAAAAAGAAAAAAAAAAAAAAAAAGAAACTTGAACATTTAGTGGATATTTGATATTAAGGAATTACTGGGTTTATTCTCAATTTGATAATGGCATTAAAATTTTGCTTTTTGAAAAAAATTATCTTTTAGAGTGGTACACTGGATAATTTGTAGATGAGATGATGTGAGGTCTGTGATTTCCTATAAAATCCAGAGGAGGTGAGGGAATATAAATAAAAGATTGGCCATATGTCAACAACTGATCATTCTTGAAACTAAGAAAATGATTCATAGGGACTCATAATACTATTCTGTCTGCTTCTGCATATGCTTAAAATTTTCCATAAGTTTTAAGAAATGAAAAGGTGACACAATGAATGCATGAATTAACTTATAAGTGTCCTTACAGAAGATGTAAATAGACCTTTCTCCAAAGAGGTCATAGAGATGACAAAAAAAAAAAAACCTGAAAAGATGATCAACATCACTAATTATTAGAGAAATGCAAATCAAAACTACTATGAGGCACCACCTTACACCAGCCAGAATGGCCATCATCAAAAACAGTAAGTGTTAAAGAGGGTGCAGAAAAACGGGAACCCTCTTACACTACTGGTGGGAATGTAAATTGGTAAAACCTCTGTGGAAAACAGTATAGAGGATCCTCAAAAACTAAATATAGAACTACCAAATGATCCAATAATCCAATTCCTGGGCATCTACCTAGAGAAAACCACAATTTGAAAAGATACATGCATTCCAACGTTCACTACAGCCCAATTTAAAATAGCCAAGACACAGAAACAATCTAAATGTCCATCAACAGAAAAATGGATAAAGATGTGGTGCATATACGTATATAATGGAATATAACTCAGCCATGAAAAAGAATGAAATAATGCCATAGGCAACAACATGGATGGAACCTAGAAATTATCATATTAAGTGAAGTTAGACAGTGAAAGACAAACATCACATGAGATCACATATGTTGGGGAAAAGGATACAAATGAACTTATTTGCAGAAGAGAAACAGAGTCACAGACTTTGAAAATAAGCTTATGATTTCCAAAGGGGAAAGGTGGGTGAGGGGAAAACAGACTGGGGATTTGATAGTGGAATATGGACATTGAGATATACACAATGACTAGCCAATGGGGACCTGCTGTATAGCACAGAAAGTTCTACCCAATATTCTACAATAATCTATGTGGGAAAAGAATCTGAAAGAGAATGGATATGTGTACATGTGTAACTGAATCACTGTGTTGTACAGCAGAAATTATCACAATATTGTAAGTATCAAATGTACTTCAATAAAACTTTAAAAATAAAATATAGAAATGATGAAACATTATCTTGGCTAGAACTCAACTTCAAAAAAAAAACTTATGGAGTTCCCGTCGTGGCGCAGTGGTTAACAAATCTGACTAGGAACCATGAGGTTGCGGGTTCGGTCCCTGCCCTTGCTCAGTGGGTTAACGATCCAGTGTTGCCGTGAGCTGTGGTGTAGGTTGCCGACGCGGCTTGGATCCCGCGTTGCTGTGGCTCTGGCGTAGGCCAGTGGCTACAGCTCCGATTGGACCCCTAGCCTGGGAACCTCCATAGGCCGCGGGAGCGGCCCAAAGAAATAGCAAAAAGACAAAAAAAAAAAACAAAAAACAAAAACAAACAAAAACAAAAACAAACAAAAAAAACTTATAAGTGCCCTTAAAATCTATTCAAATGACCATAAAGTAACATTAAAGGTATAAGCAACAAGGAGAAAGAAAACAGGAAAGACACACACACACACACACACACACACACACACACACACACACACACACACACAGTTGCCCAAGACTATTCCTGGGGCTCATGCTTTCTCCAGCTCCCAACAATGACATCTGAAACATTATATGGTATTACATTTCAGGCTTTTGTGATATAGCCTGGAATTCCAGGGAAATATGACTTAAGATCCAAATAAGCAACTTTAAAACAAATTTTTGGAAGATACTCTCTTCATAAATAGGAGCTCTCTGTTTCCTTTGGAATGGGTGCAATTTCATTTATCAGTGGTCTTTAAGTTGCTGGTAATTAATGCAAAAGAGTCTGTTAATTTAAAAAATTCCCTGAGGTTTTAGGAAATACTTCATATATTTACTAATTATTCTTCACTATTTATAGCAGTTGTCTTGCACAAAATCTATCTCCCAGAGATGCTTGAAATCTCTAAATTGGTCACTTACTACTCTGGTAAATACTATTTACTTCTCTTTTAAAATATACAAGGGGGGAGTTCCCGTCGTGGCGCAGTGGTTAACAAATCCGACTAGGAACCATGATGTTGCGGGTTCGATCCCTGCCCTTGCTCAGTGGGTTAACGATCCGGCGTTGCCGTGAGCTGTGGTGTAGGTTGTAGACGCGGCTCGGATCCTGCGTTGCTGTGGCTCTGGTGTAGGCCAGTGGCTACAGCTCCAATTCGACCCCTAGCCTGGGAACCTCCATATGCCGCGGGAGCAGCCCAAGAAATAGCAACAACAACAAAAGACAAAAGACAAAAAAGACAAAATAAAATAAAATATACAAGGGGACTAAAGGAATTTTGAAAGTGGCTAAGACAGCACAAAAAAGGAGACTGGAGAACTAATAAACTTGAGCTTTATTTCAGGTTTTCATTAAAAAATGACTAAAGTCATCTTAAATGGCTACATAGTCATCCCAATTACTCTGGAATTACTATAAAACTATTATAAGCCACAGAAAAAGCCTATGCAAAATATTATAGATTTAAATAAAATAAGGAGTTCTCACTGTGGCTCAGTAGGTTAAGAACCTGACTAGTATCCATGAGGATCCAGGTTCGATCCCTGGCCTTGCTCACTGGGTTAACTGCCACAAGTTGTGGCATAGGTCACAGAGGCAGCTCAGAGCTGGCATTGCCATGCTTGTGGCAAAGGCCAATGGCTGCAGCTCCAGTTAGACCCCTAGCCTGGAAACTTCCATATGCCACAGGAATAGCCATAAAAGAAATGAATGAATTAAATTAAATAAATAAATGATACATCACTTTTACTTTTCCATTCTCAGCTGTCGAAAAACAGCTTTATACACAGCAGCTACTAGAATTGAAACTTATAGTCTATTCAAATAAAAAGGTAGCACTGTATTTATTGAACAAAAATGTGTTCTGCCATACTAGTGTTTATATCAAGGAAGGGGAACCACTTCAGCTACAATGATTAAATGGAGAAGGCTTCAAGATAGAGCCTAAGCATTAAAAGATGGGTAGGGATAATAGAAGGGAGAAGGGTTTTGAATGAGGACATGACATTTGAAAAGTAAAAGATACATTCAAGAAAGGCTGAAAATCATCAGCCAAAATGCAGAATTCCTGGAAGAGAATTAATGGAAATGAGATTAAGGAGGTAAATGTTATACAGTGAAAAAATATAAAGATTTAGGTAGATGGAGTTCCCATCGTGGCTCAGTGGTTAACGAATCTAGGAACCATGAGGTTGCAGGTTCAATCCCTGGCCTCGCTCAGTGGGTTAAGGATCCAGCGTTGCCGTGAGCTGTAGTGTAGGTTGCAGACGCAGCTCGGATCCCACGTTGCTGTGGCTCTGGCACAGGCCGGTGGCTACAACTCCAATTCGACCCCTAGCCTGGGAACCTCCATATGCCATGGGTGCGGCCCTAGAAAAAGACAAAAAAAAAAAAAAAGATTTAGGTAGAGGTACAATGGGGGAAGGTATTTTTTTTAATGTATAGTGCATATTAAATAGCAATACATAGAAAAGTTTTAGCACAGTATCTGACACAGAGTAAGTCTGAATAAATATTCACTATTATTGTCACTTCCTCCTTTTCTTCCTATTTTGGTCCCGGCTGCAGATACCCCATCTATTTTCTATAATTTGCTAATAAACACAGTGGATAAATATGAAGAATGAAGAACAAATCAAAGGTAAGGAGTTTGCCACACAAACTGCTCTCTGCTTCAGTCACAGCTTTGAGATAAGAAGACAAGAGAGGAGTTCCCGTCGTGGCTCAGTGGTTAATGAATCTGACTAGGAACCATGAGGTTGTGGGTTCAATCCCTGACCTTGCTCAGTGGGTTAAGGATCCGGTGTTGCTGTGAGCTGTGGTATAGGTTGCAGATACAGCTTGGATCCAGCACTGGCTGTGGCATAGGCCGGCGGCTATGGCTCCGATTGGACCCCTAGCCTGGGAACCTCCATATACTGCGAGAGTGGCCAAAAAAATGACAAAAAAAAAGTAGAAAAAAAAAAAGAAAAAGAAGAGAGCCAAAGATTAATATCCAAAAAATTTTTTTTACTTCTTCATAACATTTCAGAGCTCAAAAATCCCTAAGATGATGATGATGATACCTCAAATTTATGCGGACTTTCATGGGGTACTCTCAAACATTATCTCATTAATAAAAATAATAGCAACATGGTGATCAACTAGTTCAGTCTTCTTGCTTTATAAAAAGGAGAGAACCTAATGAAGCTAGTGAGATTAAATGACTTGGCCAAGGTTACTAATTAGTGGTATTGGTGGTGTTGCTACTGCTGCTGATGATAATGAGGGTGTTGGTGGTGGTTTATGATACTAATAAACTGCTTAATATTTTACGTATTTTTTCTCATTTAATTCTTATAACAACTCTAAGAGATAAGCATATAATTACCTTTTTTTAAGTTGAAGAAAGTAAGGTTTAAAAAACTAAAAACTTCCCAACATCACACAGCAAAAAGTGGCTGAAGTAGGATTCAAAAAACAGACAGACTCAAAAACCTATCCATTTAATCATTAAACTATACTTCTTATAGTTAGAATTAAAACTCAATTCTTTTGAATCCTGCCCTAGTCCAATGTTCTTTCCTTTACAGCCTATCTCCTAAACTTAATGAGAATGTGTTCCAATAGAAATCTAAGTGGGGAGTTTCCATTGTACCTCAGCAGTAACAAACCCAACTAGTATCCATGAGGATGTGGGTTCAGTCCCTTGGCTCAATGAGTGGGCTAAGGATCCAGTGCTGTCATGAGCTGTGGGTTACAGAAGCAGCTCAGATCCTGAATTGCTATGGCTATGGCAAAGGCCAGCAGCTGCAGCTCCAATTCAACCACTAGCCTGCTAACTTCCATATGCTGTGGATGTGACCATAAAAAGCAAAAGAAAAAATATTTCAATGAAAAGGGAGTTTGGGGTTAACTGATGCAAATTGTTACAGTTGGAATGGATAAGCACTGAGGTCCTACTGTATAGCACAGGGAACTATAGCCAGTCTCTTGGAATAAACTATGATGGAAAATAATATAAGAAATGGAATGCATGTACATGTTTAACTAGCTCACTTTGCTGTACAGGAGAAACTGGCAAAATATTATAAGTCAACTATACTTTAATAAAAACAAAGGGAAAAAATAACAAATGTAAACAATAAGTTGGAAACAAAACTAAAAGAAATAGAAATCTAACATGTTGCCTTTATTATCTAATATATTATCTGATACTCCTAAAAGTCTAATGTTACAAACTACAAATCTATAACTTGTAAAGTATATATTATATTAACTATAAGTATAATATTCATTTTATAAACATTTAGCATCAAATTCTATGTTTTTATAAATGATATGCACATATTTCAATTCTAGAGAAAAAAAGGTTATTTTTCTTTACTATAATCTTATGCAAGTTTTCACTGTCCTAAAATCAGGATTATTTATAGAAGAAAAAAAAAACTAGCTTCTCTGTTTTTTGTTTGTTTGTTTGTTTGTTTGGCCATGCCAGCAGCAAGGGGAAGTTCCTGGGACAGGGATCAAACCTATGTCACAATAGCAAATTGAACCACTGCATTGACAATGCCAGATCCTTAACCACCTGCAGCAAAAGGGATCTCCTAAACTAGTTTCCCTTAAAATTTCCACTTTAGAAAATAAATAAGAATGTACAAGGAGTTCATGTTGTAGCTCAGTGAGTTAAGGACCCAATGCTGTCTCTGTGAGGATGTGGGTTCAATCCCTGGCCTTGTTCAGTGGGTTAAGGATCCAGAATTTCCAAAAGCTATGGTGTAGGTCACAAATGTTGCTCGGATACACTATTGCCACAGCTGTGGTGTGGCATAGGCCCTAGCTACAGCTCTGATTTAACCCTTGACCGGGGAACTTCCATATGCCACAGGTGTGGCCATAAAAAGAAGAAGAAAGAATGTACAGGAAAAAAATAATAATAATCCCCTTGGTATTTCTAATCTACCTTCAGGGAATTTCATAAAACTTTAAATCATAACAAAGACTTAAAATGATTCCCGGGAAATTTCCAGTTTCTAGTTCCACATGTAAGGAGCTTAGAAGTCACCACTTTGTCCTAACAACAAGTAAAAAGCTGAATAGACTGAAAAATCAACAGCTCTTCTTGGATCCAGAAGGGAGATAAAGACACAGGGCAAACCACTGCCCCCAACATTGGAGAAACATGAGAACACAGGGAGTCATAGTTTACCAAAGCTGACAAACCCAGATTGGGAGAAAATATTTGTGAAAGACGAACTGATAAAGGATTGTTGCCCAAAACATACAAAGAACTCACAAAACTCAATAAGAAAACAAACAACCCAATTAAAAGGTGGGCCAAATATTTTAACAGACACCTCATCAAAGAAGACTGCGAATAAGCATATGAACTAAAACAACGAGATCCCACCACATATCTATTAAACAGCTAAAATCCACAACACTGGCAATACTAATACTACTAAGTTTACTGAGTAACAGGAACTCTCATACATTGCTGGTAGGAATGTAAAATAGTATAGCCATGTTTGGAAGACAGTCTGGTAGTTTCTTACAAAACTAAACATACTCTTACAAAATAAAGAAGACTATAAACCAGTATCTCTCATGAACATGGATACAAAATTCTAAATATCAGCAAATTGAAACCAAAAAAATTATAAAAAGATTTACACAACAAGGAGAGACAGGATTAAGATGGCAGAGGAGAAGGTCTGGAGCTTACCTTCTCTCATAAAAGCAACAGAATTACAACCAACTGCTGAACAGCCTTCAACCAAATAGATTGCAAACTATCAAAAAAGATACCCTAGCCCAGAAGACAAAGAGGAGGCCACATCAAGACAGCAGGAGAGGTGATTATGCAATATAATCAACCCCATATCCACCAGGTGGGTGGCCCAAAGACTGGAAAGTAACTATATTGCAGAGACTCACCCATGGGAGTGAGAGTTCTGAGGCCCAGGCCAGGTTCCCACACTTAGGGATCTTTCATTGGGAGAAGGAGCCCCCAGAGCATTTGGCCATGAAGGCCAGTGGGGCTTCTGCACAGGAACTCCATGGGACTGGGGGAAACGGAGATCCCATTCTTGAAAGGCACATACAGGTTTTCATATCCACTGGGTCTCAGGGCAAAGCAGAGACTCCATAGGAATCCAGGTCAGACCTGACTGCAGCTCTTGGACATCTCTGTGGAAAACATGGGGAACCTTGGCTCGTTGTGGGGGAAGGACATAGGAAGCAAAGGTCTCAGGACTAATCATCAGTGAGAACTCCTCTAGAGATGACCATTTTGGAAAAATCTGGCTCCATCCATCATGGCTGAGAATCCCCAGGCCAAACAATAATCCAGGTGGGAACAGAGTCCCACCCATCAGCAAACAAGCTGTCTCAAGACCCCCCAGGCACATAGCCATGGCCTCTAACCTCACCCAGAGACAAAGCCCCACCCACAAGAGGGCTAAGAATCAGCTCCACCTACCAGTGGGCAGGTACCAATCTCTCCCATCTGGATACCTACAGCAAGCCCCCTTGTACCAACTTCAGCCACAAGGGGGAGAGACATCAGAAGGAAGAGAGACTACAACTCTATTGTCTGCAAAAAGGAGACCACACCAAAAATCTATACAAAATGAAAAGGCAGAGAATTATGACTCAGATAAGGAAGCAAGAAAAAAAAAACCAGAAAAACAGAAAAATGGCTAAGTGATCTGGAGATTACCAACCTCCATGAAAAAGACTTTATATTGCTAATAGTAAATATGATTCAAGATCTTGGAAATAAAATGGAGGCAAAGATTAATAAATTATAAGAAAGACAAAGTAAAGAAATAGATTTACAGATTAAGCAAGCAGAGATGCAAAATACAATAATTTCAGCAAATCAAAACCAAGAGATTATAAAAGGATTTGCACAACAAGGAGTATTGAAATAAAAAATTCATTAGAAGCAACCAACAGCAGAATACAGGAGGCAGAAAAATGAATAAGCGAACTGGAGGACAGACTGGTGGAAATCAGAGATGTGGAAGAGAAAAGAGAAAAAAGATTGAAAAGGAAAGAAGACAATCTAAGAAAACTCTGGGACAATGTTAAATGCAACAAAATCTGTATTGTAGGGGTGCCAGAAGGAGAAGAAAGAGAAAAGGGCCACAGAAAATATTTGAATAGTTAACACCTGAAAACTTCCCTAATGTGCGAAAGGAATCACTCACTCAAATCCAGGAAGCACAAATACCATATAAAATAAACCCAGGGGGAAACAGCACAAGACACATATATTAATCAAACTGACTGAAATTAAAGACAAAGAGAATATAATGAAAGCAGCTAGGGAAAAGAAACAAATAACATACAAGGGAACCCCAATAAGGTTATCAGCAGACTTAGCAGCATATTTTTCAGCAGAAACTCTGCAGGCCAGAAGAGAGTGGCACAATATACTTAAAGTGATGAAAGGAAAAAAAACCTCCAACCAAGATTACTCTACAGAGCATACCCAGCAAGGCTCTCAATCAGATTTGAAGGAGAAATCAAAAACTTTATGATCAAGCAAAAGCTAAAAGAATTCAGCACCACTAAACCAGCTTTACAAAAAAATACTAAAAGAACTTCTCTAGGTAGAAAAGGCTGCAACTAGAAACAAAAATATTACAAATGACAAAGTTCACGAGTAAAGACATGCATAAACTAAACATAGGAAATCATCCACAAACAAATATGCTACCAAAATCAGAAATCATGAGGAAGATACAAATGCAGGTCACTGGAGATGCAATTGAAATTAGGAGATCAACAACTTAAAACAATCTTGTATATACATAGATTCCTTTATCAAAACTTCAGGATAACTGCAAACCAAAAATCTACAATAGATATACACACAAATAAGAAAAAGCAATCCAAACACTAAAGGTACTCATCAAACCACGAGAAAACAAAGGAAGAAAAAAGACCAAGAAAAACAAATCCAACACAGTTAATAAAATGGCAAGAAGAACATACATACCAATCATTACCTTAAATTTTTTTGTCTCTTTGTCTTTTTAGGGCCACATCTGCAGCATATGGAGGTTCCCTGCCTAGGGGTCCAATTGGAGCTGTAGCTTCTGGCCTACACCACATCCACAGCAACAGAGGCTCTGAGCCACATCTGCAACCTACACCACAGCTCAGAGAAATGCCAGATACTTAAATGAGCAAGGCCAGAGACCAAACCCAAACCCACGTGTATACTAGTCGGGTTCATTAACCACTGAGCCATGACAGGAACTCCTAATTACCTTAAATGTAAATGGACAAAATGCCCCCCAAAAAAACACAGACTTCCCGAATGGATACAAAAACAAGACCCATATATATGCTGTCTTCAAGAGACCCACTTCAGTTCTAGAGAAACACACAAATTGAAAGTGAGAGGATGGAAGAAAATATTCCATGCAAATGGGAATCAAAAGAAAGCTGGAGCAGCAATACTCTCACATCAGAGAAAATAGACCTTAAAATAAAGAATATTACAGGAGACAAAGACGGACATTACATAAAGATTAAAGGATAAATCCAAGAAGACGATATAACAATTGTAAATATATATGCACCCAACAGAGTATCATCTCAGGTAACTGCCAAAAACCTTAAAAGGAGAAATGGACAATAACACAACACCCTACTTACAGCAATGGACAGATCATCCGGATAGAAAAACAAAAATGAAACACAGGCCTTAAATGATGCATTAGATCAGAAAAACATAATAGATATTTATGGAACATTCCATCCAAAAGCAACAGAATGCACATTCTTCTCAAGTGCACACAGAACATTCTCTAGGATTGATCACGTTCTGGGTCACAAATCAAAGCTCAATAAATTTGCGAAAACTGAAATCATATCAAGCAACTTTTCTGACCACAATGTGATACGACTGCAAATCAACAAGATAAAAACTGCAAAAAACACAAACATGTGGAGACTAAACAACATGCTACTAAACAACCAAAGGATCACTGAAGAAATCAAAGAGGAAATTAAAAAGCACATAGAAGCAAATGACAATGAAGACACAGCAATCCAAAAACTATGTAATGCAGCAAAAGTAGTTCTAAAAGGGAAGTTTATAACAATACAAGCCTACATCAGAAAATAAGAAAAAGCTCAAATAAAAAACCTAACTTTACACCTGAAGCAACTAGACAAAAAAGAACAGAAAAAAACTAAAGTTAGCAGAAGAAA
Organism: Sus scrofa; assembly: GCF_054392235.1. Classification (NCBI taxonomy): domain Eukaryota; kingdom Metazoa; phylum Chordata; class Mammalia; order Artiodactyla; family Suidae; genus Sus; species Sus scrofa. The sequence continues at coordinate 91,437,616 of NC_139387.1, read as the reverse complement.
TCATAAAGATCAGAGCAGACATAATGAAATAGAAACAAAGAAAACCATAGAAAATATCAATGAAACTAAAAGCTGGTTCTTTGAAAAGATCAACAAAATTGATAAACTTTTAGCCAGATTCAAGAAAAAAGGAGAGATGACTCAAATCATTAAAATTAGAAATGAAAAAGGAGAAGTTACAGTGGACATCACAGAAATACAAAGGATCATAAGAGACTACTACAAGTAACTAACTATATGCCAATAAAATGGATAACCTAGAAAAAAAATGGATAAATTCTTAGAAGAGCACAATTTCCAATACTAAACCAAGACAAAATAGAAAAGATGAATGGCTAGTCACAAGCAATGAAACTGAAACTGTGATTTTTAAAACTTCCAACAAACAAAAGTACAGGACAGATGGCTTCACAGGTGAATTCTATCAAACATTTAGAGAAGAGCTAACACCTATCCTTCCGAAACTATTCTAAAAAGTTGCAGAGGAAGGAACACTCCCAAGCTCATTCTGTGAGGTCAACATCACCCTGATACCAAAACCAGACAAAGATATCACAAAAGAAAAGGAAAATTATAGGCCAAAATCACTGATGAACATAGATGCAAAAATCCTCAAAAAAATACTAGCAAACAGAATCCAACAATATATTAAAAGGATTGAACAACACTATAAAGTGGGATTTATCCTAGGGATGCAAGGATTTTTGACATCTGCAAATCAGTCAGTATGATACACTACATTAACAAACCAAAGAATAAAACCGTATGATTCTCTCAATAGATGCAGAAAAGCTTTTGACAAAATCCATCACCCATTTCTGATTTAAAAAAAAAACTGTGAAAGAAGTGTTTAGGGAACCCACCTCAACATAATAAAGGCCATATGTAACAAACCCATAGCTAACATCCTTCTCAATGGTGAAAAGCTGAGAAAATTAACACTAAAATCAGGAATAAGACAAGGATGTCCACTCTCACCACTACTATTCAACATAGTTTTGGAAGTCCTAGCCATAGCAATCAGAAGAGAAAAAGAAATAAAAGGAATCCAAATTGGAAAGGAAGAAGAAAAACTATCACTGTTTGCAGATGACATGACACTATACCTAGAAAATGCTAAAGTGATGCCAGAAAATGGTTAGAGCTCATCAATGAATTGGGTAAAATTGCTGGATACAAAATTAATACACAGAAATCAACTGCATTTCTATATGCTAACAATGAAAGTTCAGAAAGAGAACTTAGGGAAACAATCCCATTTACCATCACATCAAAAAGAATAAAACACCTAGAAATAAACCTACCTTAAGAGACAAAAGACCTACACTCTGAAAACTGTAAGAGGCTGATAAAAGAAATCAAAGATCACACAAACAGATGGAAAGACATACCATGCTCTTGGACTGGAAGATCAATACTGTTAAAATGACTACCCAAGGCAATCTACAGAGTAAATGCAATCCCTATCAAATTACCAAGGACATTTTTCACAGAACTAAAACAAAATATTTTAAAATTTGTTTGGAAGCACACAAAACCCCTGAATAGCCAAAGCCATCCTGAGACAGAAGAATGGATCTGGAGGAATCAGGCTACTGACTTCAGACTATACTACAAACACACAGGCATCAAAACCATATGGTACTGGAACAAAACAGAAATACAGATCAGTGGAACAGGATAGAAAGCCCAGAATTAAACCCACACACTTACAGTCAACTAATCTATAACAAAGGAGGCAAGAAGATATAACAAAGAAAAGACAGTTTTGATTTGCATTTCTCTAATAATGAGTGATGCTGAAAATCTTCATTAAGTGGTGCTGGGAAAACTGGACAGGTACATGTAAAAGAATGAAATTAGAACACTTCCTAACACCATACACAAAAATAAACTCAAAATGGATTAAAGACCTAAATATAAGACCAGATACTATAAAAGTTTAAGAGGAAAACATAGGAAGAACACCCTCTGACATAAACCACAGCAATATCTTATTGGATCCACCTCCTGGAGTAATTAAAATAAAAATAAATAAATAAACAAATGAGATCTAATTAAACTTAAGTTTTTGCACACCAAAAGAAACCCTAAACAAAATAGAAAAACAACCCAAGAATGGGAAAAAAATATCTGCAAATGAAGAAACTGACAAGGGCTTAATCTCCAAAATTTATAAACATCTCCTGCAGCTCAATATCAAAAATATAAGCAAATCCATCAAAAAATGGCCAGGAGATCTAAACAGACAATTCTTGAAAGAAGACATACAGATGTCCAAAAAATACATGAAAAGATTTTCAATGTCACTCATTATTAGAGAAATGCAAATCAAAACTACTATAAGATACCACCTTACACCAGCCAGAATGGCCATCATCAAAAAATCTACAAACAATAAATGCTGGAGAGGGTGTGGAGAAAAGGGAACCCTACTACACTGTTGGGTAAATATAAACTTGTGCAACCACTATGGAAAACAGGATGGAAATTGCTCAAAAAACTAAAAATAGAATTACCATTTGATCCCACAATACCACTCCTGGGCATATATATGGACAAAACCATGACTCAAAAAGATACATGTACTCCAATGTTCATTGCAGCACTATACACAATAGCCAATACATGGAAACAACCTAAACATCTATCAATAGAGGGGTGGACTAAGAAGATGTGGTACACATACAATGGAATATTACTCAGCCATAAAAAAGAATGAAGTCATGGCATTTGCAGCAACATGGATGGAACTAGAAATTATCATGATAAGTGAAGTTAGACAGTGAGACACCACCAATGTCATATGCTATTGCTTATATGTGGAATCTTGAAAAAGGATATGATGAACTTTTTTGCCAAACAGATACTGACTCATAGACTTTGAAAAACTTATGGTTTCCAAAGAAGACAAGTTGGGGAGCGGGAGAGATGAACTGGGGTTAGGGATACAAATGCTATAAAATTGGGCTATAATGATTGTTGTACAACTATAAATGTAGTAAAATTCATTGAATGAATGAATGAAAGAAAGAGGAAGGAAGGAAGGAAGGAAGGAAGGAAGGAAGAGAGAGAAAGACACGAGACAAATGGAATTTATTCCTCTGTCAGGTTTTGGTATGAGATCAAGTCTGGCATCAAAGAATGAGTTGGAAACTATTCCCCCTGCTAATATTCTGAAAAAGATTTCACAGAACTGGTGCGATTTCTTCCTAATGTATTTCGTAGAATTCACCAGTGAACACATCTGGGCCTGGTGCTTTTTGTTTTAGAAAGTTATTAGTTAATGATTCGATTTGTTTTTTGTTGTTGTTATTATAGTTGATTTATAATGTTCTGTCAATTTCTGCTGTACAGCAAGGTGACCAGTTATATATATTATATATATATATATATTATATATATACATTCTTTTTCTCACATTATCCTCCATCATGTTCCATCACAAGTGATTAGATATAGTTCCCTGTGCTATAAAGCAGAATCTCATTGCTTATCCATTCTAAAGGCAATAGTTTGCATCTACTAATCCCAAACACCCAAGGCCATCCCACTCCCTCCCCCTTCTGGATAGGCAACCACAAGTCTGTTATCCATGTCCATGAGTTTGTTTCTTTTCTATAGATAGGTTCAAGGTTCATTTATGCCATATATTACATTCTAGAAATGTGATATGGCATTTGTTTTTCTCTTTCTGACTTACTTCACTTAGTGTGAGAGTCTCAAGTTTCATCCACATTGCTGCCAATGACATAAGTTTGTTCATTTTTATGGCTGAGTAGTACTCCATTGTGTATATGTACATCTTCTTAATCCATTCATTTGCTGATGGACATTTAGGTTGTTTACATGTCTTGGCTATTGTGAATAGTGCTGGAATGGACATAGCAATCGTGTATATTTATCAATTAGAGTTTTTTCCAGATATATGCCCAGGAGTGGGATTGTTGGTTCATATGGTAGTTCCATATTTAGTTTACTGAGGTACCTCCATACTGTTTTCCATAGTGGTTGTACCAATTTACATTCCCACCAACAGTGCAGGAGGGTTCCCTTTTGTCCACACTGTCTACATTATTTCTTATTTGTAGATTTACTTATGATGGCCATTCTGACCAGTTGTGAGGTTATAGCTCATTGTAGTTTTGATTTGTATCTCTGATAATTGGTGATATTGAGCATTTTTTGCTGTGCCTGTACAGTATCTGTACGTCTTCTTTGGAGAAATGTCTATTCAGGTCTTCTGCCCATTTTTCAATTGGGTTGTTTGGGTTTTCTGTTATCATTGTTGTTGTTTTGGTATTGAGTTGTATAATGTGTTTCTATATTTTAGATATTAAGCCCTTGTCACTTGCATCCTTTAAAACTAATTTCTCCCATTCCATAGGTTGTCTTTTTGGTTTTTTGAAGGTTTCCTTGCCATGCAAAAGCTTGTAAGTTTGATTTGGTTCCATCAGCTTATTTTTGTTTTTATTTCTATTCCTTTGGGAGACCAACCGAAGAAAACATTTGTATGGGTGATGTCAGAGAAAGTTTTGCCTACATTCTCATCTAGGAGTTTGAAGGTGTCATGTCTTATGTTTAAGTCTTTAAGCCATTCTGAGTTTATTTTTGTGTGTGGTATTAGAGTGTGTTCCAGTTTCACTGATTTGTATGCAGCTGTCCAGTTTGCCCAGCACCACTTACTTAAAAGACTGTCTTTTTCTCATTTTATATTCTTGCCTCCTTTGTCAAAGATTAACTAACCCAGGTGTCTGGGTTTATTTCTGGGTTCTCTACTCTGTTCCATTGCTCTGTATGTTTTGGTACCAGTTCCTCACTGTCTTGATTACTGTGGCTTTGTAATATTGCCTGAAGTCTGGGAGAGTTATGCCTCCTGCTTGGTTGTTGTTGCTCAGGATTGCTTTGGCAATTCTGGGTCTTTTATGGTTCCATATAAATTTTTGGATTATTTGTCCTAGTTCTGTGAAAAATGTCATGGGTAATTTGATAAGGATTGCATTGAACCTATAGAATGCTTTCAATAGTATGGCCATTTTAATCAAATTAATTCTTCCAAACCAGGAGCATGGAATATCTTTCCATTTCTTTGAATCCTCTTTAATTTCCTTGATTAAATTTTTATAATTCTCAGCACATAAGTCTTTCACATCCTTGATCAGGTTTATTTCCTAGGTATTTAATTTTTGAGGATATGACTTTAAGACATATAGTATTTTTATATTGCTTTTCTAATATTTCATTGTCAGTATACAGAAATGCAACTGATGCTTTAATGTTAATATTGTATCCTGCTACTTTGCTGAATTTGTTGATCAGTTCCAGTAGCTCTTATGCAGAGTCCTTAGGGTTTTCTAAATACAGTATCATGTCATCTGCATAGACTGATAGTTTCACCTCTTATCTCCCAATTTGGATACATTCCATTTCTTTTGTCGGATTGCTGTGGCTAGGACTTCCAATACAATGTTGAATAAAAGTGGTGAGAGTGGGCTTCCTTGTCTTTCCAGATTTTAGCAGGAAGGCTTTCAGCTTTTCTCATTATATTGGCTGTGGGTTTGTCAAAAATGGCTTTATGTTATGTTCCCTCTATACCCACTTTGACAACAGTCTTTATCATGAATGGATGTTTCTGTCAAAATCTTTTTCTGCATCTATTGAGATGATCATGTGGTTTTTAACTCTTCCTTTGTTAATGCAGTGTATGATGCTGATTTATTTGCATAAGTTGAACCATCCTTGTGAACTTGGATTGAATCACACTTGGGTATGTGTGTGATCATTCTTACATGTTGTTAGATTTGGTGGGCTAAAATTTTGTTGATAATGTTTGCATCTATACTCATCAGATACTGGCCTAGTTTTTCTTTTTTTCATAGTTTTTTCTCTGGTTTTGGTATTAGGGTGATGGTGGCTTCATAGAATGTCTTTGGGATTACTCCTTCTTCTTCAATTTTTTGGAAAACTTTACAAAGGATGGATATAAGTTCTTTTTTGTATGTTTTGTAGACTTCAACTGTGAAGTCATCCAGTCCTGGACTTTTGTAAGGAGTGTATATTACATATTCAATTTCATTTCTACTGATCAGCCTGTTCAATTGATCTATTTCTTCTTGATTCAGTTTTGGTGGGCTCTGTGTCTCTAGAAATTTGTCAGCATAGTATTGTTCATAGTATTCTCTTATAGTTTCTTGTATTTCTGCAGTATCTGTTGAGATTTCTCCTTTTTCATTTATTTGTTTGAGTTCTTTCCTCTTCTCAGTGAGTCTGGTCAGAGGTTTGTCAATATTGTTCACCCTTTCAAAGAACCAGCTCTGGGTTTAATTGATGTTTTTCTGATGTTGTTTGAATCTCTATTTTATTGACTTCCTCTCTGATCTTTATGATTTCTTCCTTCTGCTGACTTTAGGTTTTATTTGTTCTTCTTTTTCTAATTCTTTTTGGTGGCAGGTTAAGTTGTCAATTTGAGATTTTTTTCCTTTTTTGAGGAAGGCCTCTACTGCTATCGACTTCTCTCTAAGCACTGCTTTCATGGCATCCCATAGATTTTGAATGATTGTGTTTTCATCATCATTTATTCAAGGTATTTTTTAATTTCCCTTTTGAGTTCCTCACTGACTCATTGGTTTTATAGCAGCATGCTGCTCAGTCTCCATGTGGGCAGTTTTTTCTCATTTCTTTTCCTGTGGTTGATTTTTAGTTTCATGCCATTGCGGTCAAAGATATTTGAAGTAATTTCTATACTCTTAAATTTGTTGAGGTTAGATTTTTGCCCCAGTATGTGGTCAATCCATGAGAATGTTTCATGTGCACTTGAAAATAATGTTTATATTCTGATTTTTTTTGGCTGTAATGTCCTGAAAATATCAAAAGTCTAACTTCTCCATTGTGTCACTTAGGATCTCTGTTGCCTTACTGGTTTTCTGTCTAGAGGACCTGTCCATTGATGAGTGGGGTGTTAATGTCTCCTGCTGTTATTGTATTCCCATAAATTTCTCCTTTTATGTCTGTTAGTATTTACTGTATGTATCTGGGTGCTCCTATATTAGGGGCATATATATTGATGATTATAATTTCGTCTTTTTTTTATTTCCTCAATACAATTTTTTTCTACTGTACAGCATGGTATCCCAGTTACACATACCAGTATATATTCTTTTTTCTCACATTATCATGCTCCATCATAAGTGACTAGACATACTTCCCTGTGCCACACAGCAGGATCTCATTGCTAATCCATTCCAAAGGCAATACTCTGCATCTATTAACCCCAAGCTCCCAATCCATCCCATTCCCTCCCCCTCCCCCTTGACAACCACAAGTCTATTCTCAGAAGTCCATGAGTTTCTTTTCTGTGGAAAGGTTCATTTGTGCTATATAGTAGATTCCAGATATAACTGAAATAATATAGTATTTGTCTTTCTCCTTCTGACTTACTTCACTCAGGATGAGAGTCTCTAGGTCCATCCATGTTGCTGTAAATGGCATTATTTTGTTCTTTTTTATGGCTGAGTAGAATTCCATTGTGTATATATACCACATCTTCCTAATCCAATCATCTTTTGATGGACATTTAGGTTGTTTCCATGTCTTGGCTATAGTGAATTGTGCTTTAATGAACATGCAGGTGCATGTGTTTTTTTTAAGGAGAGTTTTGTCCAGATATGCCTAAGAGTGGGATTTCTGGGTCATATGGTAGAGTTCTATGTATAGTTTTCTAACATACCTCCAAACAGTTCTCCATAGTGGTTGTACCAGCCTACATTCCCACCAACCGTGCAGGAGGGTTCCCTTTTCTGCACGTCCCCTCCAGCATTTGTTATTTGTGGACTTGCTAATGATGGCCATTCTGACTGGTGTGAGGTGGTACCTCATAATAGTTTTGATTTGCATTTCTCTAATAATCAGGGATGCTGAGCATTTTTTCATGTGCTTGTTGGCCATCTGTTTATCTTCCTTGGAGAAATGTCTACTCAAGTCTTTTGCCCATTTTTCCATTGGGTTGCTGGGTTTTTTGCTGTTGAGTTCTAAAAATTGCTTGCATATTTTAGAGATCAAGCCCTTGTCAGTTTCATCATAAATTTCCACTTCTTGAATGGATTCTTTTATTATTAAAGAGTGTCCTTGTCTTTCTTTAAGGCCTTTAGTCCATTTTGTCTGATATGAATATTGCAAATCCTGCTTTCCTGTCTTTTCCATTAGCATGAAATTATCTTTTTCCATCCCCTCACTTTCATTTTATATGTGTCCCTCACCCTAAGGTGAGTCTCTTGTAGGCAGCATATTTAAAGCTCTTGGTTTTTTGTTGTTTTTTTTTTTAATCCAATCTTCCACTCTATGTATTCTGATTGGAGCATTCAGTCCATTGACATTTAAGACAATTATTGATAAGAATGTATTTATTGCATTTTTAAACCTTCTTTTCCAATTGATTGTATGTTTCTCCTTTGTCCCTTTCTTTTCTGCTTGGATAATTTCCTTTTATTTATGCTCGTGTCCTTCTCTTTTTAGTTTTTGTGAATGTTGGGTTTAGATTTGTGGTTGCCCTGTTTTTCAAGTATGTTAACCCCTTCCTATATATTCTTGCTTTAGCCTGATATAGTCACTGGCGCAAACACATTCTAAAAAAAAAAATCCAGACTTTACTTTCCTTCCACACATTTTATAATTCTGATGTTTTTTTTTAACATCTTCATGTTTATCCTTTGGTAGTTCCTTGTGTTTATCATTACTTTTACAATTTTTTTTTTTTTTAGTTCTGAATACTTTCCAATTGTGATTTCCTCCATCCTAATTCTTACTTCTTTTTACTTAGAGGAGCCTTTTCAGTATTTTAGAATGGAATTAGTATTGCTATACTCTTAGTTTTTGTTTGTTAGAGAAATTCTTTATTTCTCTTTCTATTTTAAATGATATTCTTGCTGGGTAGTATTGTAGACTGCAAAGTTTTCCCTTTTAGAACTTTGAATATGTCTTGTCACTTTCTTCTGGCCTATAATGTTTCTGTACAGAAATCAGCTGACAGCCTTATAGTGGTTCCCTTATAATTAACACTTTGTGTTTCTCTTGCTGCCTTTAGAATCCTCTTTAACTTTCGCCATTTTTATTATAGTATGTCTTATTGTGTGCCTATTTGGGTTCTACTTATTTCAGGCCCTCTGAGCTTCCTCTATCTTGATATCTGTTTCCTTTAGATTTGGAAAGTTTTCACACATAATTTATTCAAATACATTTTAAATCCCCTTTTTTCTTCTCCTTCTGGAATCCCTATTATGCACAGATTGGCCTACTTCATATTACTCCATAGATCTCTTATATTGCTTTCATGTTTTTTCATTTGGATTTCTGTCCACTAACCTGATTGGGTGATTTCCATTATTCTATTTTCCAAGTAACTAATTCATTCCTCTGCCTTATTCATTCTGCTCTTCAGTGCCGTTAACTCAGCTTGCATCTCTTCAAATTAATTTTCTAATTTTTCTTTGCTCCTCCTTATAATTTCTAGTTCCTTTCTAAAGTGATCTGCATTACAGTTTATATCCACTCTTGATTCCTTCATATTTGCCTTTAATTCCTTCAGTATTTTCACTATCTCTTTTTTGAACTCAGTGTCAGTTAGACTGCAGAGGTCTATTTCATTATTTGCTCCTTCAGGTGAATTCTCCTGTTGTTTTAACTGGGAATGGTTCCTAAGAGTCTTCATTTTGCTTATATTTTTCTTTTTCCGTGAGCTTAGAGAAACCAACTATGGTAGTGTTGGAGAGCCATTTATATGCACAAGCACCCCTGGATATTTTGTTAGGGCTTACTATTTATTTTTGGTGTGAGGGTTTGGATGTTTGCTGTCTCTTTCCTCAATGTATGCAGGCTCTTATCCCATTGACAGGGTACTACATATGATCCCAGAGAGATGGAGGCAATGAGCAGGGCTAGTAGCCAGTGCTTGTTTTCTGGGCCCTTGACAGTAGCAAGGACCCAGAGGAACGTGGCACAGGATGCTCCTAGTTGCAGAGTCCTGGGAAGTGGCAATGAGATTCAGGCAGATTTAGGCGGTTCCCAGAGCATTTGGTGTGGCAGAAGCAGGGCATGTGCATTACCAGGCAAGTGAGAGCAATAATAGGTGGTGCTCAGTTGCTGGGCCCTCCTCTATGCTGACCTGTGAGGTTACTGGGGGTTGCAGGTGGTGACTATTCATGGGACTCCTAGTGGTGGTTGACCACACCCACCTATGGAATCAGAGATAACTGCAATATTTTGCCCCTATCACCTGTAGACCAAGCAAAAAAGGCCCCATCACACTTAGCCCACACAGTAGCTGTCACCACGTGTATCTAGCACAAGAAGTGCTATCACCTGGGGCCCAAGAAAGAGGTGCCTCACTGTCTGTAACCTGCCCTCCAAGAGTCTATGCATGCACAGAAAAAGACATTCCTATGGTGGCCCACCCCTCCTCCTCTCACTCTCCCCAACAATGGTGCTCTGCTTCTCCTGTGGGCCCAGACATCCTCCCATGATGCCTCAGCTGTGGCACTCCACTCCCCAGCCTCTGGAACACCATTCCCTAGCTCCCTCAGGCTGTCTCCATACAACCAATACTGGTCATCTCCCTGGAACTGACCTCCAGAGCCTGAGTCTCATCATCCAGCCCCTGCCCAAACATCTCAGACTGTGGTGTCCAAGGGTGGTGGTACCAATGGTCTTTGTGGTTCTCTCTGCTTTTCCCTCCTCAGTCCAGCTGCTGCACTTTTCTTTGCAGCTTTGAGGTCCCTTCATCTTGGCTGACCTCCCTGTCAGTTAGTGGCTTCCCAGGGTGTGGGTTCCTTTCCTCTTTCACAGCTCCCACTCAGGAATGCTGATCCCATCCTGATCCCTTTTTTTTCCCTTTTTGTTTTACCCAGTTATGTGGAAGGTTTCTTGCCCTTTTTGAAGGTTTCAGGTCTTCTGCTAGCATTCAGCAGGTGTTCTGTGCAAATCGTTCTACATGTATATGGCATTTTATTATTATTATTTTTGTATTTTGTCTTTTGTGGGCCGCACCCACAGCATATGGAGGTTTCCAGGCTAGGGGTCTAATTGGAGCTGTTGCTGCCAGCCTATACCAGAGCCACAGCAATGCCAGATCCGAGCCGTGTCTTCGACCTACACCACAGCTCACAGGAACGCTGGATCTTTAACCCACTGAGTGAGGCCAGGGATCAAACCCGCAAACTCATGGTTCCTTGTCAGATTCGTTTCCACTGCGCCATGACAGGAATTCCCAAGAAGGCTTTTTTTGATGCGTTTATGGGATTAGGAGAGTACCATGTCTTACTCCTCTGTCATCTTGATCCCACCTCCTCAATTTCTTTAACAGATATAGTTTGACAGATAGTCTGGTAGTTTCTTACAAAACTAAATATACTCTTACCGTAAAATCCAGCAATCACAACTTCTTGGTATTTACCCAAAGTAACTGAAAACATATGTCCAAATAAAACCTATACACAAATGTTTATAGCAGCTTTGTTCATAACTGCAGAAACTTGGAATGAACCAAAATGTCCTTCAGTAGGTGAATAAACTGTGATACATTCAGACAATGGCATATTATTCAACACTACAAAGAAACGAACTATCAAGCCACTAAAAGACACAGAGGAACCTTAAGTGCATATTACTAAGTGAGAGAAGCCAATCTGAAAATCTACATACTGTATGATTCCAACTATATGACACTCTGAAAAAGACAAAACAATGGGGACAATAAAAAGATCAGTGATTGCTGGGGGAGGGACACAGGGCTGATGAATAGGCAAAGCACAGGATTTTTAGAGCAGTGAAAATACTCTGTATGAAATTATAATGATGAATATATGTCATACAGGTGTCCACATCCTTAGTCTGTACTATACCAAGAGTGAACCCTGAGGTAAGCTATGGACTTTGCATCATTACGATGTGTCAATATAGGTTCATTCATGGAGAAAAAAAAAAAATTCCATTCTGGTGTGTGATGTTGATAACAGGGGAGGCTATGCATGTGTGGGGCAAGGAGTAAATGGTAAATATCTGTACCTCCCTCTCAGTGTTGTTGCAAATGAAACCTGCCCTAAAAGGCAGTCTTCTTAAAAACTGATTCATGGAGTTCCCGTCGTGGCACAGTGGTTAACGAATCCAACTAGGAACCATGAAGTTGCGGGGTCAATCCCTGGCCTTGCTCAGTAGGTTGAGGATCCGGCATTGCCATGAGCTGTGGTGTAGGCTGCAGATGCAGCTCAGATCCTGCATTGCTGTGGCTCCGGCATAGGCCAGCAGCTACAGCTCGGATTAGACCCCTAGCCTGGGAACCTCCATATGCTGTGGGAGCAGCCCTAGAAAAGGCAAAAAGACAAAAAGACAAAAAAAAAAAAAAAAAAACCTGATTCTGGGAAATGCACTGGTAAACCATAAAAAAAGTATAGTAAGAAGAATGATTTTTTAAAATCTTCTACACGAAGAAGTTCCGTGCACATAATAATAAGAAAAGCATTTCACACTTATTTGGATAGCTATAATTTGAGGGACTCCTTCAACCCCTACCACAATCCTGAAAGACAGGCAGGGTAGATTATATTCTCCCCACCTTAAAGTCAAGGAGGAACCATGACTCCATAAAGCTCATGTGTCTCTGTCAAAATTACAGTTACCAAGACTGTGGTCGGTAAAAGTTACCAAGTTACCAAGAGGCACAGCCAGGATATGAAACTTCGTCTTCTGACTCCTAGGTCCTCTATACTTTCTACTCCACTTGATCCTTATTTGTCATTAAAGAAAAATGTTCAGTTAGTTTTTGACAAACGAATAAATTCAATGCATGAGTAAATCAGTTTTCATCAGAAAGAAATTCTGAATGTTTAAATTCCAGCCCCAAATTTCACTATTACTTACAACTTTCTCCCTCCAACTACATATTTCGTTTCTGAAGAATGAGATTTTTATCCTCTGGAAAAATAAATCATCTTTGAGCTGACAGGAAGGGAGCTGATGAAGGTAGGAAGCTAATGAACAAAGTCACTAATATTTTTTTCTGGACAAAAATCACAAGTTAAAAAATATATGTTATGTTCTTAGAAATGACTTCTAAGAGGAACGCCAAATTCTGGAATGAATTCAGACAGTCATTTATACTAAGAAGGGAGAATCCCAAGTTCCAGTCCATCCAGGATTTTGCATCTATTAAAATAGAAGATATTATCATATTCTCTCAAGTGTCAGTCTGTACTGTCAGACTTCACATTTAGCAATTATCTTGATGCCAGCTGCCCCCACAATTTCGTTTCAAATTTAATATTCCTTAGAAAATATTACATTTCAAAATTTTAAGTGATTTGCAAAAAGATAGTGACAAAAGAGATGGCCTCTATAGGAAAGGTATATGTAGTCTCTCAATGTACTATGGAAACATACTAGAATCCTGTGATGGACAACTATTATTTGCCCTCACTCCTCTCCCAAATTATTCCATTACTTCTGGTACAGCTCCCAGTTACTGTTTAAATAACATCTCTCTTCCACCTTCAGTCATGTAGACTGGACGGGGTCTTCTCACTCCTGTCAGCAGAGCCAGAAATGAACATAAAACTTCTGATACTAAGACCAGTGATTTCTACTACTATGTTATGCTCCTAGAAAGACATTTACTGTTTTGTCTGTCCACTACAACATCCTCTTCTTATGGCTTAGCAATTAATGGTGGGGACTCCGCAATCAAGTTGCTTGGGTTTGAAACATGTTTCCATCCCTTCATACTAAATGACTTGCGTCAGTTATTACCATCTCTAAGCCCCAGTTCTCTTACCTGTAAAATAATTTCATTTGCATATTCAACAACTATTGAATACTTACTATGCTCCCAGATATTGGACAAGTCCTAGAGTTGAAATAGTGAATTTAAGATAGAAGAGGTTTATATAGAAATGGAGGCGTTCCCACTGTGGCTTGGTGGTTTAAGAACATGACAGTTTCTGTGAGGATGGGAGTTGATTAAACTCCCTGGCCTTGCTCAGTGGGTTAAGGATCTGGTGTTACCACCAGCAGTGACATAGGTCGCAGATGCAGCTTGGATCTGGCATTGATGTGGCTGTGGTATAGGCCAGCAGCTCTAGCTCTGATTTGAACCCTAGCTTGAGAACTTCCATATGCTGTAGGTGCAGCCATAAAAAGAAAAAAATGGAGTTTATACTCTGCAGAAGAGGAGTCAGATGATAAACAAACAAGAGAAGTATAGATTATGGAAAGTGCTATAAAAGAAAGAGTGTGATCAGATAGTAAAAGAAAGTGAAGATCCACTTTCTGAATATTTAGGAGAAAGCCTCTCTGAGGAGGTGATATTTAAACTGAGATATAAAAGATAAGAAAGAGCTAGCCGCTCAAAGAACTAGAAAAGCATTCCAGGAAAAGGGAAGCCAGAGATAGAAAAGACCACGGCATTAAAGGAGACCTAGGTAACAAGCACAGTGAGTGAGGACAGATATAGCTTAGGATAAAGCTGGAAAGCTAAACAGAAGTCAGATAATGCTGGGCCTTACAAGTTATGGGAAGGAGTTTAGATATAATTCTCTGAAGTGATTTATTTAAGATTTTTTTTTAATATTATTCTGGCTGCTGTGTGAGAACAGATATAGCAAAGAAGAGTTAACTATTTTAGATAAATGAATGGAAGGCAAGGGGAAGGAGGAAACAAGTCAGAGATGATTCCTGGGTTATCTGGCTTGAATAATTGTGCATATGCTCATCTATTTATTAAGATTGGAAAAATCAGGAGAAGATTGGGACTTAAGGTTCATTACATCTAAGATGCTCATCATATTACCTCAAAATAGCTGTTATACACAGTAAATGAGATAATGTACGCAAAAATGCTTAACATAACACCTACCTCATAGCAAGCACTCAATTAATGTTACCTACTGGTATTGTTTGAGGGAATGGAGGGAAATTCCTCCCCTAAGTTACCCATGTGGTTCTGATAATGACTGACAGTTTTATATTGTCCCCTGGCCCAGCTAGAGGGTTGGACACCAGGCCCAGATGCAGCCAGTCACAGAAACCCATTCTCTTAGCCACAGTGATTGGTTCATGACCCGAGCTGTAGCAACTGAAATTCTTCTCAAGGATTTTCAAAATAGGATCTGGAAGGGGGGGTTCCTTTTCCTCTTTAGCAGAGACCTTATAAGAGCCCTGGGCTGCTAATAGCATGGTTCCCACTCTGGAAGACAAGTCTTCTGCAATTGGAGAGAATGAGGCTGACACCCAGAGAAGCAGTGGTGAAAGACCAAAGCCTCTAGACAGAGCCCCTATTCCCAAAGATTCCAGAGCAGAACTATCTGTCCAATATAATGTGATCCAGATATGTAGTCATATTAAAAAGAAGCAAAAGTAGGTAAAATTAACTTTTAAAATATACTTTATTTAACCCAATATGTCTAAAATATTATCAGGTCAACATGTATGCAGCATAAAAAACGGTTAACAGTACATTCTTTCTGTTTAACAAGTCTTCAAAAGCAAGGGTATATTTCACACTTACAGAAAATCTGGCTATAGTTCAAGTGATCAGTAGCTACACACAGCTAATTTACCGTGTTGGACAGCACTGCTTTAGAGGTGCTACCCCAGCCCTTTCCATGTCATGAACTAATGCATGCTCCTTTAGGATGATGCTCATTTGAGTTCAGTTTCCATCCTCTACCCTTGAAAGTGTTTAGTTCAATCAAAAATGCTATTTCATTTACTCCATTTACCTCTTGAGACACTAATAATATTTTTTTAAATCATGCACAGAGTACACTGTACTCTGAAAATTGATTCAGCAAATCTTTGCACTTAAGTGATGGCCCATCACTTACCTTCCTACTTGAGTGCCAACTTCCACATTACACACACTATTTAAGATTCATCAGACCTCGGTATTCCAGCCTTAATGAGCATGAGACCACAAGGGAGCTTTTGTAAAACACAGAAACAAAGGACCTAGGCATAAAAACTATGAATCAGTTGATCTGTGGTGGGATCTGAGACTCTAGTTTTAAAATCCCTCCTAGTAATTCTAATATTTATCCATATTCAGAACTACTAAGTTGGTTCGAATCAAAATAATCATTTCAGAAGTTCCCATCATGGTGCAGCGGAAATGAATCCAACTAGGAACCATGAGGTTGCAGGTTTGATCCCTGGCCTCGCTCAGTGGGTTAAGGATCCGGCATTGCTATGAGCTGTGGTGTAGGTCGCAGGCACAGTTCGGATCTGGTGTTGCTGCAGCTGTGGTGTAGGCTGCAGGTGCAGCTCAGATCTGGCATTTCTGTGGCTGTGGCATAGGCTGGCAGCTGTAGCTCTGATTCTACCCCTAGCCTGAGAACCTCCATATGCCTCAGATGCGACTCTAAAAATTCAAAAAAAGAATGCTACCTGGAATGTTAGCTGGTGCAGCCATTATGGAAAACAGTATGACAGTTCCTCAATAAAAGCGAAAACAGAAGTTCCCACTGTGACACAATGGGACCTGTGGCCTCTCTCCAGTGCCAGGACACAGGTTCAATTTCCCAGCCCAGCAGAGTGGGTTAAAGGATCTAGCATTGCCAAAGCTTCAGTGTAGGTCCCAAGTGGTGGCTCAGATCAGATTCCTGGCCTGGGAACTTCAGGTGCCCTAGAGCAGCCAAAAAAGGAAAAAAAAACCAAAACCTGAAAACAGAGTTGCCACATGATCCAGCAATACCTCTCCTGGGCATATTTATCCAGACAAAACTATAGTTCATAAAGATATATTCACCCCTATGTTCACAGCAGCACTAGTCACAACAGCCAAGATGTAAAAACAACCTAAATGTCCGTGGACAGATGAATGGATTAAGGAGATATGGTACATATATGCAATGGAATACTTCTCAGCCATAAAAAAATATGAAATAATGCCATTTGCAGCAACATGGATGCAACTAGAGATTATCATACTAAGTCAGGAGGAGAAAGACAAATACCATATGATATCACTTATATGTAGAATCTAAAATATGACCCAAAAGAACCTAATGAATTATTTTGCTGTACATCAGAAATTAATAGAACATTGTAAATCAACTACATTTCCATTTTAAAAAAAGAATGCCACCTGATTCCTGCTGAATGAGAGTAATAAAAAAAGGAATTCTAAAGTCTGTGGGCAGCAGGGAAGAGGATATATCAGAGCATTCACGAATGTCTCTGGGTTCCTCACCTACATCTTCCTCTTTCCCTCCGCACACACACAAGAGCTAGCAACATTTTAGGGGGCTCAATAAAGTGCTCTGAATTGCCTCGTACATGGAAGACACACAACAAGGACTAGTACTGCATTAGTTTACCAGGGCCACCATAACAAAGTGTCACTGACTGAGTGGTTTAAACAACAGAAATCTATTTCCTCACAATTCTGGAGGCTAGAAGTCTGAAATCAAAACTTCAACAGGTTTGTTTTCTTCTGAGGCCTCACTCCTTGGCTTGTAGATGGCTGTTTTCTTCCTACGTCTTCACATGGTCTCTCCTCTATGCACATCAATGTCTTAATCTATGTTTATCAGGATACTAGTCCAGGTGTATTGGATTAGGGCCCATCCTAATGACCTAATTTTAATGTAAGAATCTCTTTAGGAGCCAATCCCCAAATATAGTCACATTCTGAGGTACTGGGGGTTAGAACTTTAACATACAAATTTGAAAGGCAACACAATTCAGCCCATAGTAAGTACCATCTAGATATCCACCTTCTGATGGGTGTTAGAAAAATTAAGGAATAGGTCAATCTCAAAGAGGTGATGCAGAGTTATCTGACCTCAAGGATACATTAAAGATGATAGATCCAAACCAGGGTTTCAAACTATGGTGTCTATAAGTATATATATTTTTGCTTTTTAGGGCTGTACCCACGGCATGTGGAGGTTTCCAGGCTAGGGGTCTCATCAGAGCTGTTGCTTCCGGCCTACACCACAGCCACAGCAGTGTAGGATCCGAGCCAGATGTGTGACCTACACCACAGCTCACAGCAACACCAGATCCTTAACCCACTGAGTGACGCCAGGGATCGAACCCACAACCTCATGGTTCCTAGTCAGATTTGTTTCTGCTGCGCCACAACGGGAACCCCAAATTATTGTATATGTTAAAAATTGAGAGTGTTCTGGCCACACTCAGAAATTCTCAGAAGTAGTCCAGGCATCTATATTTTTCTATCAAGAATTTTAGGATTATGGCATACACCCAGGTTTGAGGATCAGAGACTGAAACTGGAAGGAACAGTTCCAAAAAGATATTTGCAGACTGGTATTAACCAAGTCTGCTTCTCAAACACAAAAGGCATCAACCTAGGCATTTAGAAATGAGGTATAACGAGATTAGGAAAGAAGGGGAAGGAACTCAAGTGAATAATCCAGTTATGAGTATCACTATATTCTCTTCATTATTAAACCTTTCTGTTACTGAAAATTCATTCTAATACCACATTACCCTCTTTGTGACTTTTGTCCAAACAGAGTCTTTCCAGAGAAGTAACGCACAATGAGCAGAAATTTGTGCTTAAGATACTTTTCAAGGGAGGGCTGACTAGAATTACAAACAATAATCATATCAATCGCTTCATATCTAGCATAACATTATCTGCTGGATGGGTTTTTTTGGCCAGTGGATTCAAAGAACTGGACTATAATCCTCTCATTTTCTTTCCCTCTACTTTCGGGTTGCTTCTGGGACAGGCAGCATACAAGTTTTCACAACTCTTTAGTCTTATAGTTGATTAATAATATCTGTAGAATTATATTTCTTTACATTGTTAAACAGCACTGGATTCAAAGTAAAACCCAATGAAAAAATATGATACAACTGTCTTTTAAAATAACACATTTTGGGAGTTCCCGTCGCGCCGGGAGCAGTGGTGTAGGTCGCAGACTCGGCTTGGATCTAGCATAGGGCTGCCGCAACAGCTCCAATTAGACCCCTAGCCTGGGAAGCGCCATATGCCACGGGTGCGGCCCTAAAAGGACAAAAGTCAAAATAAATAAATAAATAAATAAGATAAAATAACACATTTTTATACTTTCTCCTTCATATACTTCACTATTCTATCTCTGCCTTCCATTCAATATTTACTGTAGGCCACAAAGAGTACAAGGAGTGTAAAATATAACAATAAATAAAACATAGTACCTGTCTTTCATGAAAGTAAAGTCTAGGGTAAAAAAAAAAAAAAAGATAGGTAAACAATAACCACAAGGGAATGTGCCATATTATAACAAGATATTCACAAGATGCTATGGAGCACAGAGAAAGAAGCTAATATTGAAGGAAGTCAGAGCTTACACACGTAGACTGAAGGGTACAGTCAAATATCAGAGGAGAGAATACAACATAAGAACAGGCATAAAAGCAAGAAAATGCAAGGCATTTTTAGGGAAAAGAAAATGTGATGATGGCTACAACAAAAGGTTTATGGGAGTGGGAATTATCTGACAGGGATGGGGGGGTGCTTCTATGCTAAACTATATAATGAGCACTTGAATGTGTCAGAGGAAATCACTGATGGTCTTTTTAAGCACCATCAGTTCTGTATTTAATTTCCCTTAGGCTTAACATTTTCCCTAGGCTTACCGCTGCTTCCATCTCCCCAGGCTACTATTCTCCTCCCCAAACCCCCTATTCCCACCCTCCAGCCCCACGCTGCCTGTGCTACAGCAATCAAAGGTACCTGACGATCTCTAAATATGCCATGCTTATCCTCAGAAGTTACTAACATCAAAAGCATGAACTGAGAAACATCTAACAGTATGATAAGACCAGTAATGGCAGCCCTATGGCAGGATTTTCAACAATTAGGAGAAGCAACACTGAACCATCTGTGTTCTCTAAATGTTGTCATTTGCTGTTCCAGTTGCTTCACAGAGAAGTGTAACAGGTTCTTCGTAAGCAGCATTTGGTACCCCCTTAGCAGCATCAGCAGAGAAGGATACAGAAACCATGTACCAGATCCTAAATCTTTGTGTTTTGAAGTAAAAGGCCTTTCCTTTGGCCTCCCTTCAGTCTCAAAAGGCTGACTCAAGAGTTAACAATTAGGAAATATTGTTACAGCTAAAAACTAGTTAATACAGTCTCCAGTATGTTATGTCCCACCTTGGCCCACTAACCTATTACTAATATTTACTTTCTAGAGTTATATTACACCTAGCATCTGGCTTTTCACAAATGATCTCTTTCGTGCTTAGTTGCTTTCTTTTACTAATGGTTACTTTCTAGATAGAATTATCTTGCACCCAGTGTTTTCTTTTGTAATGAAAACACTCCCTGACACCCCTTCCCTGCAAGCAATCTTCATTTCAGAGAGGTCAAGGGACGATAACCCTGAAGACAACCAGAAACCATCACCGGACCCCCTGACGCCAGATTTGACAACTCTGAAATGATCTATGGATGAAGAATAATATAGACACCTTAATCAATAACCCTACCCTCTAAGCTAAACCCCTTGCTATAAAACCCCTTGAGACCTCCTCCCAGGAAAGGACATGGTTTTAAGGCACTAGCTTGCTGTGTTCTCCTTTGCCTGACAAAGCAGTAAAGCTGCTCTTTCTCTTCCTCAGACTCTGTCTCTGAAACTTAATTGGTGCCAGTGTACAGAGGCCACATTTTTGGCTGCAACACTTTTCTCAAGACAAGCTGAATAGAAAGTGATAGTGAAACTGACAGTATTAACTGCCTGAACCTAGCCAGAACACAGATTGGGACTTGAACCCACATGCCAGGATTCAAACCCAGCCTAAACCCAGATTGGGACTTGAACCCAAGGTTTTAAATTAGAATTACTCACCCTGTGTCTGGACTCACTGAGGTTCAGGTTCTTCATGGCTGTACAGAAGGAATTCAGTGAGAGACAAAGTGATAGGCAAGAAATAGATTTATTAGGATAGGCCACTTGTGAGATGCAAGCGCAGGCACAGAAGCTCTGCCCCCAAGATCGAAGATCGAGGATCCGATGGGCTACAGTTTTTATCATCCAAGGGGAGTAGGGGTTGGAAAAGCCTGCCCCTTCCTTTCTGGGAGTAGTAGCTCCTCCTTAGTAAGGTGTGTATTCAGATCAACAGAAGGGTGGTCCTCAAACTCTTGCCCTTGGTCTGAATATGAATGCGGGCCTCATCCCAACCCCCACCCAACGACCTGAGGCAATTCTCAAGGCTCCACTAAGGAAGCAAAGCTGCCTTGTTCTGATGGCTCTTCTAAGCAATTTATTTACTTACAGAGATCTCCCAGTGTCCCCTAAGTTTCCCTCTTTAAATATGGTCCTTTATCAGGACTTCGACAGCTACCTGTGTCGACTCCATCCCTATCAATAGCATTTAAAATGGTGTTCTTTATTGTTTCTGTTTAGTTTTAACTCTCTTCTTTTAAAATCACACTTTAGTTTTAACAAGGGAGTAGAAGGTAGATAGATTACTTTTTGCTCTTGGTGCCACCTGGCAATATTAACTTTTTAAGAATATTAATATAAATTCTTTTTTAAAACCTGATTGTTCTGATATAAATCTTATTTAGCTAGTAGGTTTTAGTCTTAAAGCTCACCCAGAAGAGTAACAAGAAACAACATGGTAGCAAATCATAAAATTTTAGACCCGAAAGGACTTGAGAGAATGCTGTGGTGGTGTGTTTAAAAGGTTATGGTTCCTTCAAAGTTCTGATTAACAAGAGACCCTTGGAGTTCCCATTGTGGCTCAGTGGTAATGAACCCGACTAGGATCCATGAGAACACGGGTTTAATCCCTGGCCTCGATCAGTGATCAGTGGGTTAAGGATTCGGCGTTGCTGTGAAGGTCGCAGATCAATCTCAGACATGGTGTTGCTGGGGCATAGGCAGGAGATTACAGCTTCACTTTGACCCCTAGCCTGAGAAGGCTGTGGTTGCAGTCCTAAAAAGATTAAAAAAAAAGGGGGGCCTCCTGGCATTGGATCACCTAGTATCCTAGATAGGAATGTAGCATGAATTATAACCCTGAAAGTTAAAATCAGAATAATATCCCTTTCATTTTTAAGAAGAATATATTTCAGAGGGGATAGAAGTAAAAATCTTGCAATTCAATATAGAATCATTAAATTCCTGAGAATTTTATTTATCCTGTATCTACTATGTTCAGGACAAAATTTGTGCTAATTCTCAAAAAATACACCAAACATTATCAAATTGTTTAAGGTAATGATTCAACAGATTTACCAATTTTTCAAGTTGTTAAGGAGCCGACGTCAACCTCAGAATTTTCTTAGGGCATTTCTAAAGCATAATCACCCAGTCTCTACTGAAAAATTCCCTTCACTTTGACTTTTTCTTTCTTCCAATATCTTAATTCCTCTTTTTTCTCTCTTCTTCTCTCCTTCCTCTATGCTTCTCATTCTAAATCATAGTTGGGTAACAAGAGATGCAATATATACAATGACTGTTTTCCCTGTTAGATGATTGAGGCAACAATATACACTCCCTGAAAATTTTAGTTACCTTCCATCTCAAACACAGACATAAGAAAGTTTTAAGTATTCTGTAACTTGTAAAAAAAAAAAAAAAAAAAAAAAAAATCATACAATGGAATATTACTTGGCAATAAAAAGGCATGGGGTACTGCTATATGCAACAACATCAATGAGCTCTGAAAATATATCCTAAGTGAAAGGTCATAAGAGACCTTATATTGTATGATTCCATTTACATGAAATGTCCAGAATACGCAAATCCCTAGAAACAGAAAATAGATTAGTGGCTGAAGTGATGGGAGGAATGAGAATCTGACTTCCTACAAGTGCAGGGGTTTCTTTTTAAGGTGATGAAAATATTCCAAAATTATATTGTGATAATAGTTTCACAACTACAAATTCATTTTTTAAAAAACAATGAACTGTATACTTTAAAAATTATTGAACTTTGGTATGAGAATTATATTTCAAAAAAGCTGTTTTTATAAAAGGCTTTTAATGTGGCAACCTATACACACATGCATATATCTACATATTAGATAACCTAATGAATCCATAAAAAAAGAATATTAAACATTTTATATACCTTAAGCTCATCAGATTTTGTCTACTCATTGAACTTGCCTGGATATCAAAAAGAAATTATTTGGCATGATTTGTTTGTAATTAACCTTTGCTGTCTTCCACAGTTCAATTTATTGTTCTCTTAGTGACACCAAATGACTATTAATTGTTCCAGCAATTTGCCAGGTATTATTATTCTCCAACTACATATATTATCCAAATGAAATGTCGATATAAATTTTTAATTCTCTGACCCTTATTTTGTATAACTCTATTAAGTATTTAATACTTAAATATCGAATAATAATATTCAATATTAATACTCTTTTGTATTCCTTCTCTAACTTGCCTCTCCTTCCCAAAAATTTCAACTATAAAATTATTGATATTTTACCTTATATGCTTTGCCTTCAAATGTTCCTTTGGAAAATTAATTTTCAAATGAAAAATTAATTTTAGGAATTCCCATCATGGCTCAGCAGAAACAAATCTGACTAGGAACCATGAGGTTGCGGGTTCGATCCCTGGCCTTGCTCAGTGGGTTAAGGATCCAGCATTGCTGAGAGCTGTAGTGTAGGTCACAGACTCAGCTCAGATCTGGCATTGCTGTGGCTCCAGTGTAAGCCGGCAGCTGCAGCTCCAATTAGACTCCTAGCCTGGGAACCTCCATATGCCATGGGTGCAGCCATTAAAAAAAAAAAAGACAAAGAAAATTAACTTCATTTCCTCAATCTAGCTGATGATAAATTAATAATGAAATCAAACAGAAGGAGGAATCAAATAATTTAGAAATAAGAAATATCAAAGTTCCCACTCTGGCACAGGGGAATCCAGAGTTGCCACATATGTGGCACAGGTTACAACTGTGGCGTGGGTTTGATCCCTGGCCCAGGAACTTCCACGTGCCTCAGGCGCATCCAAAAAAAAAAAAAAAAAAAAAAGACTGTTGGTAATAGTAGTGGTGCTAGAAAACACATGCTCAGAAAGGGATTTAGGAGTTGTAGGGCTTGGTCAGGAGGCATCAAGAATCCAATTCCTAGAGTCCCCGTCATGGAGCAGTGGTTAACGAATCTGACTAGGAACCATAAGGTTGCAGGTTCGATCCCTGGCCTTGCTCAGTGGGTTAAGGATCTGGTGTTGCTGTGGCTGTGGTGTAGGCCGGTGGCTACAGCTCCAATTAGACCCCTAGCCTGGGAACCTCCATATGCCACGGGTGCAGCCCTAGAAAAGGCAAAAAAAAAAAAAAAAAAGAAAGAAAGAAAGAAAAGAATCCAATTCCTAATGGTATATGCATGATAACCCACAAGATGTCAAAGCAGGACAAGACTGAAATTTTACCTGAGGTGGACTGATACATGGTACAGGAGGGAGGAGAAAGTACAAGCTTATACAACAGCTCCATACTTGAAAGATATGGGGGTGATCATAAACTCTAAGACTTTGGAGTTAGTATTTGTTAACTGCTCTAGAAGCTTTGATGAATGAGACTGGCAAGCTTGGATAAGCCATCTATCAAAATGCAGGGCTGCATTCTATAAAAAACAGAATGCTGTAAAAATCAGCATTTAATGTAAACCTTTTCTCCTGTACCCAGAGAGCAGACTGTACTGAAAATCAGGTCAAAAATTTGACTGAGTAGCTGAGCTACAAAAACTAAACGTACTGCCCCAGCAGGTCTCCCATGCTGTAATCAGGGCTGTAGCAGGAAAAGAGTAGGACAGTGAAACATGGGATGATGATACTGGATTCATTAAGAACATTAAACACTCATATTCTGCTGAACTTCCTGGCTGAAAGGATCCACTCCATTCCCTTTCATAAAGGAAAGCAGCCTCTAATTGCTTGGAGACTGGTGAAAGCCATACTTGGAGAAGCTGTCCTCCTTTAAGATCTGCCCTGCCTCCCCTCATTACCTCCAGACCAATAACTAGGGTCAAATCTTACTCATAATTGCTCCAATTGTGAAAGTACAGTCTCTGCTATGGGAAGAAATAGCTTATTCACCCCAAAGGCTGCTGAGCCTGTGTGACATGCGTCATCAAGAACTGACGCACACATATGGAAGTGTATCTTGAGGTGTTGAGACGTGGGGAGGAATACTAGAGAGAGGAAAGTGTGCTAACATGGAGGCACTCTCCTATGACTCGAATATAACTTTTGCAAGAAAACCTTAAGGAGGTTCTAAAACACTAATGGGATGTGAATGGGAGCGATAAGACACCAAAATAGCAGGCGCCAGAGGTACCATATAACTATTAAAAGCAAGCTGAATGTATTTGCCATAAAAAAAAAAAAACAGTAAGGTCAGAGCAGTAACCAAAGAACCTTGCCCTGCAAGGATCTGTGACTATGGCTAATAAATCATTAGCCATTTTTCTTTGCAGGGTCAAAGAGACGGGTAGTATATTCATTTGCTAGGGCTACCATAACAAAGCACCATAAACTGAGTGACTTAACAGAAATCTACTGTCTCACAGTTCTGGAGGCTACAGTCAGATCTATGTGGCAGCAGGGCCATAAGGATCTGTTCCACTCCTTTCTCCTATCTTCAGATGGTTTGCTGGCAATCTTTAGCATTCATGGGCTTGTAGAAACATCTCTCTGATCTCTTCACTTGGCGTTCCTCTGTACATGTTTTCCATGTTCAAATTTCTCCTTTTTATAAGAACCAACGACCTTGGATTGGGGCCCAAACTACTCCAGTATGGCCTCATCTTACATTTTCCATGACCTTATTTTCAAATAAGGTCACATTCTGAATTACTGGAGTTTAGTACTTCAAGATATGAATTTTTAAGGGACACAATTCAACCCATAACAAGTAGCAAATAATGCTATTTTTTTGCTTTTATGGCCAAAAAAAAAAAAAAAAAGACTAAGAACTGAAGAGAAGATTTGTGTGAAGTTTTCAGATCCAAGCCAGTTCAGAGACATAAAGCCCATTAATGTCACAGGACATGGAATCCTCTTAAGTAAAAAAAGTCAATGTTTCTCTAACCATTCGCCAAAGGGATGTGCTACTATTTACCAGAGTAGCTGGTGAAAGAGTAATACCCAGCTCAAACAGGGGTTATTCCATATAAGATCTAGACTAACACTGAAACCAGGGTACCCAATACTTCGAATACCATTCAAAACCACTGAATACCAGCGTACTTTATGGCCACCAAGTTGGTGTGGGAACATATAGAGGCCAGATAATAAATGGAGTTCTGGCCCAAGACCATCTCACAATTGCCCCAGTGGGTCTGCAGATTCACCATCTGGTTTTGTACCTGTCCCTGAGTACATAAAATTGGGATGGACATATTTATTAGCAGTCAGAACCTGAACATTGGTTCTCTGAAAATAAGTGCCATTATAATAGAAAGGGACAAAGAAAGCCCCTAATATCACTTCCTCCTTGCCCTGTTCCAGGTAATAAATCAGAAGGAATAATGTGGACAGATGAAATAACAAAGATTTGTACAAACCTCAAAGAGAGGTTCCTGCAAAAAGACACATAGCTCATGAGTGGATCAGCTCGATACGCTGGAGCAAAATAAAATTTGCTCTCACCCTACAGCCCTAGGCAGGAGTGAACTACCACAGTATTACTTAAAATGTGTTCCATAGACTAAAGCTAGTTCACAAACTGCTTTTTTTATCATTCTACAACAATATATATACACAAGTATAAAAAGTTAGAGTACACATTTGAAAACATTTATAACAATTTTACATTACTACAATAGCCAAGTGTGTGGTTTAATACTTCACAAAAGGATCATGATGACTAAAAACAAAACAAAAAAAAATCCTTCACATGGTCAGTCTGAGTAGCACTATTCTAAAGAGCAGTGGTGAAGGGAAATCCCACCATCAGGCAGAGCTTCGTCACCTTTGTATGAGAGAGAGGTGTTTTAAGGTAAGGATAGGTATGAATTATTGGGCAGTGGCTAATAGCTCTGCAAAATGATCAGGAGCCTGGAAGGAGCAATAATGGATGACCAGACACAAAGTCTATAAAAGACACATACAGATGACTCTACAGAAATAGATACAAAGTATAAATACTCAAATGGGCATCTGTGGTAGAGCAAGAACTCAGCAACCAGGCGGAGAAGATGATTCATCCAATGAACGTTAGATAGCCTCTATCCTTAGGCACTTCAATGTTTACACAGAACATGCTGGCAAGGAAGGAGGCTTTGTGCATGGGCACAAAAGTAAGGACTCTTTCTCACCAAGGCTGATCTAGATATTTTACAAATGTTAACTGCTTGTATGTGTTAGGCACCAAAGATATATACATATAAACCACAGCCCCTGGGAAGGCAATGTCTGTTCCGAGTGCTAATGCATGAATAGAATTTAGCTGGGAGAAGAAAAGCAAGAGCTTTCCAAGAGGAAATGGCATGTGCAAAGCCATTTGGAGAACCATACAGAGTTTGATAAGTCTGAATCCATGGAGAATGCCAAGACAAAGGCAGAGCTCAGATCATTAAATGTTTTGGATGCCAGGCTTTTCTAATAAAGGTAGCTGATAATTATTAAAGGATTTTAAGCAGAAGTGGGTCATGATACTCTGCGTTTTAACAATGCCTTTCTGGCAGCAGTCCAGTTAGGAGTAATCCGGAAGAGAAAGGAGGTAAGAAAATAGGGTTAATGATGGGTTTAGAGAAAAGTAAAGGTTATTTTCAAGAGAGATTTTTGAAAGGAGGCCAAAACTTGGTAAAAGTAAGGAAGAAAAAATGTCTACAATGACCCTCATTCTTTCCTAATCCCTATATTCCCCTTGCAGAAATGTCTTCTTTGAACCCCTTTTTTTTTCATCTCTGCCTTAGTGGACTTTTATTTTTGTACTTATTCACATGCCTCTCTCCCTCTACTGGTAAACTTACCATGGGCATACATTATGGCTTATTCCCCTTACATGGTCAGCAGCACCAGAAATAAGATGAGCAAAGTGAAGCACTCACTTCTGGGTTCATGCCAAGGCAAACTGAATCCCTTCTTTAATGTTGAAATTTCATTCATCACAGATTCTTCTGCATACATAGATTTTTAATATTGAATTAAAATAGTATTTATCATGATTACTAAGGTTTTCTTTGACATGTTCTTTTTACACCCAAGGCAAGCACCTCACTTACCTGACCCTAATTCGTTTCTGCCTTAGATTCTCAGCGCCTAACACAAGCAGGTACTTAAATGCATGTTGAATGAGGGGAAAGCAAACGAATGGCATAAGCAACAGGATGAATATGGTGGTGCACCATTAACAGAGATGGTAAATACAGGAGGAGCAACAGTCTCTGGAAAAAGATAATGAGCTTATAATGCCTGTCAAAAGCACTGCCTGGTGTGTTACTTTATAGATTCACTTATCAACACGGGCAGCATTTACAATAGGAAATATTAAAGACTGACAGTACTCAAAAGGAATTGTCCTCAGGATAATATTTGAGTTATTGCAGCAATATCCAATTTCCTAGTTCAGTTTATGGGTTAACATTGTCTAGGACACTAAGATGAACTGCTCATTATACAAATGTATACTCAACACTTACAGGTTTTGACACTACACTGCCAGTACTCTATCAGCCAAGCCTAACCTTACCTATGTGAAACAGCACCCTCATTACTTTATTTCTTCAACCTACCTCACTTTTCTTCATAGTATTTATCATCACCTAGTAATGTTTATTTTTCTTTCCCCTTTAAAAAGATGAGCTCCATGAGAATATGAGATTTGTCTATTTTGTTGTATCCCCAAAACCTAGAATAAATGTCATCAAGGTCATGACAAAGGGTAGGGATGGTGGCTGGAGGAAGGCTGACAATGACACAGAAATAAGACAAAGACAATAAATAAAACGCCATGTGGGAGTTCCCCTTGTGGCTCAGTGGAAACGAATCCCACCAGTATCCATGAGGATGCAGGTTCAATCCCTGGTCTCACTCAGTGGGTTGACAATCCTACATTGCCATGAGCTGTGGTGTAGGTCGCAGATGCAGCTTGGATCTGGAGTTGCTATGGTTGTGGCATAGGCTGGCAGCTGTAGCTTCTATTGGACCCCTAGCCTGAGAACTTCCATATGCTGTGGGTGTGGCCCTGAAAAGAAAAAAAAAATTAAAAAATTAAAAATAAAAATAGAAAACTCTTATGTCTGGAATCTAATATATGGTACAAATGGACCTTTCCACAGAAAAGAAAATCATGGAGTTGGAGAATAGACTTATGGTTGCCGAGGGGGAGGGAGTGGGATGGATTGGGAACTTGGGGTTAATAGATGCAAAAATGGAATGGATAAGCAGTGAGCACGGGAACTATATCTAGTCACTTATGATAGAGCATGATAATGTGAGAAAAAAGAATCTATACATGCATGTGTAACTAGGTCACCATGCTGTACAGTAGAAAATTGTAGAACACTATAAACCAGCTATAATGAAAAAAAATTTTTTAAACATTATATATATAAAAAAATAAACTCCATTTGGATAGAAAACTGGAGCTAAGAGCTCGAAAGAATATAAATGAACTCCCTAGGGCAATAAGCTTGGAAGCTTAACTGGAGTTACTTTGGGAAGGTTTCCTGGTTAGGTAACCAACAGGCTTAGGTTTTTACAGCCTTTGACCAGGTGAGATCCAAATCTCTGTAGACAGTTGTTACCTTCAAAGGGCTACCTGCTTGGTTATCACTAGCATACAAGAAGACCGAAAGAGACTTAAGTCAGCCTGGGCTCTGAGAAGAAGGAAAAATCTGTGAATTCTTAACTATGACCTGCCCTCAAATTTTTCAGCTTTCAATTTATACTATCTAAATGATTCAGGAATCCTAAGTCAAAAAATTGAAATAAATATTGGTTCTAGGTGTGCTAGTTCTCAATTTATTGTGTCTTAGCTCCAAATCCACCCTTCTTTGTCCTGCTTTGTGATGTTGGCACTAGACTCTGTAATTATTTCTCCTATGCCTGACGGCTCCATGTGAAGCTTTGCCAAAAGAGTGTCCTTAAGGGACAAGGTTGATCAGTCCATTAAGAAAAAGGTAAACGGTTTCAAAACAGATTCCACTCATTGAATATAATAAAACAGAAAAGATTTGTTTCTGAAAGCCAAATACAAAATTAACACACAGATCTCACCCAACAGTTAGTTACTCTTTGCTCCTAATGGTAAAGCTAGCTTTAATTTTTCAGATACTGAAATATTCCCCAATCATATCTAACATTCAATAAATTTTCAGCTATATCTTTAACTCAACAGATATATTTTTGAAGATTTATGACCTTATATCTATACAGATAGCCTTTAAGCAGTTTTTTAGGCCAGTAGACACCAGTTTATCATAAGATTGGTTTATATACCCCATTTCATATTCTAATTATCTTCCCATTTTACAGAATGATGAAGAGTTATGTGCATTTTGGCTACGATAAGAATGAGAAATATGCAGAAAAAACAGGCTTGCCAATTTATATATTTAATGCTTATCAGTATAATGTTAACTTGCTCTATATTAGAACTGTGAAGTACAAAACACACCCTACCCCATATTCTGGCATGTACTACTTTATGATGGTTCATTTCATGTGTCAACTTCACGGTACCCATAAATTTGGTCAAAAATTATTCTGGGGAGTTCCCACTAGGGCACAGTGGGTTAAGAATCTGACTGTAGCAGCTCGGGTCACTGTGGATTCATGGGTTCAATCCCCAGCCCAGTGCAGTGGGTTAAAGGATCTGTTATTGCCACAACTGCAGCTCAGATTCAATCCCTGGACAGGAACATACAGCCATTAAAAAATTATTGTTAGTATTTCCATGAGGATGCTTTTGAATGAGATTAACATGTAAATCACCAGACTGAGTGAAGCAGATTGCTCTCCTTAATGTGGGTGGGCCTAATCAGTTGAAAACCTGAAGTAAAACAAAAGGGCTGCCTCTAAACCAAGTAAAAGAGAATTCCTCCTGCTTGACTGTCTCTAAATAGGAATATCAGTTTTTTCCTATTTTCCAACTCAAGTAGAAACACTGGCTCTTCCTGGGTCAACCTTGCTGGCCTTCATACTGGAACTACATCATCAACTCTCCTGGGTCTCCAGCTTGGTGACTCACCTTGCAGATTTGAGGACCTATAATTAAATTTATGTATATATTATGTTACTGATTCTGCTTCTCTGGAGAACGCTAACACACATCCCAAATGATCTCCTATCACCTCCTGCTAAAGCAGCTCTCCTAAAAAATGACACATCCTCTAGACCTTTCCCGTCCTTTCCCATTTCCAAAGGTATTGTGTTCACTGTGCATTTCTTCATCTCCCCCAACCCCTCATCCCACCACCTACTGGAAAATGTTTCTATCTCATCTCTGTAATTCTGTAGTTACAATATGAACTGGCACCTTCCTGAATATCCTTCCTAACTCTCTAGGCCACAGTTGTTTGGCCAGTGGAGAGGGAGGGACATGTGATCCAAGCTGGGCCAATTAAGAGGCTATACATGTCTATGAGATTTTTTTTTTTAATTTAGAAACAGAATGAGAGTTGACTGAAGTCCCTTTCTACCAGCAGCAGTAATTAGGCCTAAGAGAATGAAGCCAACATACTGAAGCAGAAGCAAGAGCCGAAAAATGAGCCCCTGCTGACGATACCCAACTCCCTTGTCCCATCCATTCCTGAAGCTTAGCTTCATCCTGCCTCTGTCTCAGTCACATAAGTAAACACATTCCCTTTTGGCCTAAGCTGATTTGAATTAGGATTCAGTCAGTTGCAACCAGAGAAGATACAGTAAATCCCTACTGCGTGGAAGTCATAATTTCAGTTACATAGAAATTTATGTAACTGAGCTAACAATCAAACTAATGTAAGTTGTTTATACAATCACTTAATAAATTGATAAATTTCCATAAATTGATATTATTAAAAAATTAAATGTATTCAATTATTTGCCCAATATTAACACTGAGGCTACTTAAAATGCAAAGTTACCCAGGAATAATCTTTCCCTGCTTAAGTTTATAAGCGGCTTATTAAACTAGAAAACACAAGAGTTCCTGCTGTGGTATAATGGGTTAAGAACCTACTGAGGAGGCTGAGGCCATTGAGGAGGTCCTAGTTGCATCCCCAACTTGGCAAAGTGGGTTAAAGGATCCAGAATTGCCACAACTGTGGCATAGGATGCAGCTGCAGCTCAGATTCAATCCCTGGCCCAGGAAATTCCATGTGCTGCAGGTGGGGCCATAAAAAAAAATGAGAAAGCTCAATTAGAAACAATAATGAATCCCATGCTCTCTGGAAAACACTATGAGGTCCCATTAAAAATATTATATTAAAGTAATACAATACCATAATCAAAAATACTATAAAAAAACCATAATCACTGAATCTTTTAAGAAAACCATACATATTTACAAATTGAGGACATCAATAAATATTTTCTTGGAATCTAAAGTTTTAAATTTAGTATTTTCTTAAACTCAGTTGGATAAAGACTGAAATTTATTTTCATCCACATAATCCCTGTGACAGAGAAAACATTAAATTATAAAGTAGTCATCAGAGTTCCTGTCGTGGCTCAGTGGAAACGAATCTGACTAGCATCCGTGAGGATGCAGGTTCAATCCCCGGCCTCACTCAGTGGCTTAAGGATCTGGTGTTGCCGTTAGCTGTGTGGTGTAGGTCGCAGATGCAGCTCAGATCTGGTGTTGCTGTGAGCTGTGGTGTAGGTCACAGACGCAGCTCAGATCTGGTGTTGCTGTGGCTGTGGTGTAGGCGAGCAGCAACAGCTCCAATCAGACCCCTAGCCTAGGAACCTCCATTTGCCACAGGTGTGGCCCTAAAAAAAATTATGAAGTAGTTATCAATACATAGGTCATATGAAAACTAAACTACTTCCAAATTTCCTTTAACAAGATCAGTGTTATCCTTTGATATAGGAAAGATGATGGCTTGCATAACTAAATTCAGCAATAAATCCTCAGTACTCAAATTCAATCAAACACAGTCTCTAACCATCCACTAATTTCTAAAGCTGCTAACAATGGTTTTAATAGCTGATTTCTCTTATCTCATTATCCCTCTATATTTTTCTGAATGATGTGCACAGCAGCACAACTGTGAATAAAGAAAGCATGAAAGAGAAAGGAGGAGATATTTGCACTTTAAAAACAAACTTGATAAGAATTTAGTCATGAGGGGTTTTAAATCCCATTAGGATCACAGTTCCAGGTAACTTTTCTTTTTCAGTCATTCTAATTTCAACAATTAGGAAAAGGAATCAGATATTCAGAGACTGGGTATGAGAGGAAAAGGAAACTTGGAAGTAGTCACTACTTCTAATAATGCAATTGAAACAACTAAAGGGTAAAAGTCAGCAAAAGCTTTAACAAAATATAATGGTCCAGAATCACGTTCACCAATTAGAAGAGTTAGGTTTTTCCAGTGTTTTATTTTTTTAGAATTTCAGAAAATGTTATGAGCTTCATTTCCCCAATAGCATCATGGGTACAGGTCATCGATATCCAGTTCAAAGAACTACATTTTCACAAATTCTTATACGGACAAATTCTTATACAAGCTGAAAACCCCATATCCTATTGCAGTATTTCCAATCCCATGCCCATAAGACCCTTCAAACAATAACCACTCTGCCAAATGAGCAGCAGAGGGATTGCCAGAGAAAATAGAAAGGGTGTCCCTGCTAACACTAATATCCAATTTAGAAATATTCGTCTGTGTGGTTCTAATCCAGTAAACATGTCTTAAAGTTACAAGCCTCTAGCATTTTGTGATATACAGCATTCACTCTAACAGTGAAATGTCTAGAAGGGTTTTGAGTCTGAAATGTCTAGAAAGGTATTAAGGAGAACATTTTATGAGACTAAAGCACTAACGAGGCACCTAAGGAGAACATTTTAAAGTATCTGTCAAATATGTATGGCCAGTAAGCATATGAAAAAATTGCTCATCATCACTAATTAGAGAAATGCAAATAAAAACAACAGTGAGGTACCACCTCACACAGGTCACAAGGGCCATCATTAACCAGTCTACAAATAACAAATGCTGGGGAGAGTGTGGAGAAAAGGGAACCCTCCCTCACTGTTAGTGGGAATGTAAACTGGTACAACCACTAAGGAAAACACTAGGAAGGTTCCTCAGAAAACAAAATAAAAACCACCATATAGTCCAGCAATCCCACTCCTGGGCATATATCTGGACAAAACTATAATTCAAAAAGATACATGCAACCGTATGTCCATTGCAGCACTGTTCACAATAGCTAAGACAATGGAAACAACCAAACAGATGAATGGATTAAGAGTACATGGAATACAAGAATTCAAGGTACATAAAAACAATGGAATACTACTCAGCCATAAAAAAAAGAATGAAATAATGCCATTCACAGCAACACTGATGCAACCAGAGACTCTCATACTAAGTGAAGTAAGTCAGAAAGAGAAAAACAAATACCATATAACATCACTTAAGTGGCGTAGGCTAGAAGCTGTAGCTCTGACTCAACCCCTGTGCCTAGGAACTTCCATATGCCACAGTATGGCCCAAAAAAGAAAAAAAAATTATAAATCAACTATACTTTAATAAAAAATTAAAAACAAACTATTAAAATGAAATTAAGAGTTAACATAAGTAACATGAAAGGTTTGGTGGGAAACGTTAGAATCAGTAAGTCAAATACTTGTGTACTTCAGGAGATTAATACAAGGAGGAAA
Source organism: Sus scrofa (assembly GCF_054392235.1). Taxonomy (NCBI): domain Eukaryota; kingdom Metazoa; phylum Chordata; class Mammalia; order Artiodactyla; family Suidae; genus Sus; species Sus scrofa. The sequence continues at coordinate 91,402,836 of NC_139387.1, read as the reverse complement.
AAGATACAAATCCTTCATACATCTCACAATGAAGAAAAGAGGATAAATTGAGAGGATAAATACTATGTTGGTTTTGTCTATATAGGAAGGAGGATACATATACCTGTTTATAGAAACTCTACAGAAAGATATATGAAAAACTGAAAAGAAAGGCTGCCTCTGTAGCAGAGGGCTGGGAGACTGGCAAACCGGGCTAAAAACCCTTTTCATTATACATTTTCCCATCTTTGGATCATCTAAACGCATGTATCTCCCATTCAAATCAATAAACAAATCTAAAACAAAACCATAAACCATGAATACAAACAACTCTTACACAAGTAAAATATGTTAAGTTAGGAGTTCCCATACTGGCTCAGTAGAAATGAATCTGACTAGTATCCATGAGGACACAAGTTCGATCCCTGGCCTCATTCAGTGGGTTAAAGATCCAGTGTTGGAGATGGGATTAAGATGGTGGAATAGAAGGACTGGAGCTCAACTTCTCTCCTAAAAACAACAAAATTCACAATGAAATGCTGAGCAATCATCACTCAAATGGACCAGAAACCTTAAAAAAGATATCCTACTCCAGAAGACAAAGAGGAGGCTACATCAAGAGGTAGGATCCAATGTTGCTATGAGCTGTGGTATAGGTCACAGATGCAGCTCGGATTCCCTCGTTGCTCTGGCTGTGGTGTCAGCCAGCAGCTACAGCTTCAATTTGACCCCTAGCCTGAGAAACTTCATATGCCGCAGGTGCAGCCCTAAAATGACACCAAAAACAAAAAAAAAAAAAAAAAAAAAGTAAGTTACATGACAAAAATACAAAGTACACTGCAGATTCAGGAGACAAAGAAATGACATTCATCACTGGAAATAGGGAACTGTCAACACGGAGATGGCACACAAGATGGGCCATAAATGATGACTAGAACAGATACACAGCAGAAATCATTCCAGGAAAGAGAATACCTGAGTATAGACACAAAGTCAAGAAGGTATAGAGCACGTTTAGGAAAGTGTCGATGTAGATACTTAGATCATATATTAGGTACTACATTCTTTTTCTATGACTGAACAACAAATTACTATATAATTAGCAGCTTAAATCTAAACAAATTTATCAATTCAGTTTCTGTGGTCAGGAATCTGTGTTAGCTGGATCCTCTGCTCTGGGTCTCACTAGGCTTCAATCAGTGCCTGTCAGGTCTATGGTTTCATCTAGTGTGGCACACACACTTCCCAGATGCCATCCACAATTCCTTGCCATGTGGTTCCCTCAATAGACCCTCTTATGCTTTCAAGGTTGGAATATCTTTAATTTCAGGAAAAACCCTATCCCTTTTAAATTAGGCACACTTTTGAATGAATCGACTGATTTGTAACCTAATCATAGGTGTGATAACTCATTATATTCACAAGTTCTACCCAAACTCAAATGAAGAGGATTATACAGGAGGCACTCAAAAGAAAAAGATTATACCAGATGTGTACACCAGAGAGTAAGAATCTTAGAAGTCATCTTAGAATTCTGCCTAGATGATAATAAAAGATAAAAATAAAAATTCTCCAGAGCTATACCAAAATCCAACTAATATTTTCTTCCTATTTTCCTGTTCCCAAAGATGCTGCTGTCTATAAAATGTATATGCATAACTACAGTTGCAACTGAGGATCTCCCACATCTGTATTCTTTGGCTGTTTATGGTAGTCATTTATTCTATGGCCAAGTTTACTAACTGGGGTTGCCTGCCTCTCACATTCAACATGAACCATGCCTACCTCTGACTATGATATTCCTGGCTGGTTTGTCTATCACATTAACATTGATTTATAAGGTTTTCCCTCATTCCACAGAGACCTAGAATCTTTGTTGTATATTTTTCCCTCTAGAGTTGGCCTTTCTTTTTCTGGCCTTGGGTTAGTTCACACTGCAAAACCATTTTTTGTTCTTCTGTGATTATCTAGCCTCTACCTTATCTATCCAAGAAAGAAGAACTACAAACAGCACAGTTTTGCAATGTGTTGGTCCAGGGCCAAATGGATGATTAAATATTACACATAATTAATTATATACATAATTAATATTTCTACAATCCTGAATATGACTCTTTAGGAGCACAAGTTAGTAATACTTCTTCTTTGACCTGGCAACTCACATTTTTCTCATAGACAAAAATTAAAAGCAATTATTAGTTTTGCCTACTGATTTGGAAAGTAAATGTTGACAAAGAAATCAAACACTACGAAAAGACCACTTTATATAGCTGTCTGTCTCTCAAAGCAATGTGGCCTAAGATTCCAGATCCTCTTCACACTACTATTGATTGTACGAGGCACTGTGTATTTACAGGTTTAACAAGGTACTGTGTATTGTCCAACTTCAAATAGAGCACTAGTGTAGTTTCTTCTGAGAAAAGAGATTAAAAGTTACTATTTGGTGGTAGTGATGATAAAACAGACATAACTAGAAATAATTTAATTTTTAACAGTCTTCATTCATAAACAATGGCATTCAACTTACAGTCAGACTGTCAAGCTAAGCACTAGAGATTCCATTTTGATAGTAGTTTTATAGCATAATAGCTAATTAAGTCTATAGATTCCAACTGAGTCCCTACTAAATATAAGACACTGTTGAGTAGGTGACGGTAAAGAACAAAAGAATGAAGCAAAGGTGAATCCTGCCCTCAGGTTGTTTACAATTAGGAAAAAGAAACCCCTGAGGGCAAGATGAATCCAATTTTCCTTTCCCTTCTGCAGCAGACACTCTTAAGGTGACTCATGATCCCCGACTCTTAGTACTCCTGCCTTTGTGTGGGCAGGGACTTGGTCCTAACCCAAAGAATGTGACAGAGGTGACAGGATATAAGGGACTACCTGCATGTGATTATGTTACAGAAGACTGTAGCACCCGTCTTGAGAGAGACTCTCTCCTTTGCTGGCTTTGAAGAAGCAAATGAGCATGGTATGGAATGCCACGTGACCAGGAATTTCAGGCGCATTCTAAGACCTGAAGCTGGCCCCTGGCTGACAGCTGGCATGACACTGAAACCCTGAGTCCTACAACTACAAAGAACCACCAGCCTGAGTTAGGTAGGGAGTTCCCCTGTGGTGCAGCGATTTAAGGATCCAGTGTTGTCACTGCAGCAGCTTGGGCTGCTGCTATGGTGCAATGCCTTTCTGAGTCAGGCTTCAGTTGAGAAGTCCCAGCAGACACCTCAACTGAAGCTTTGTGAGATCTTCAGCAGGGAACTCTAGTAAACCATACACAGCTTTGTGAGACCTTCGGTAGAGGGCTCAGGTAAGCTGTACCCAGACTACTGGCCCACAAAAACTGTAAGAGAATAGATGCATATTGTTTTAAGTACTAAGTTTATGGTAATATTGTTACAGAGTAATAGATAACAATACAACCTCCTTCTTAAATTATTCAAAGTGTCCACATAAGAGGTAAGTGCAAGTATTCTAAACATCAGATCACCACTGGCAATATGAAACCCCCAGCCTGCACACCAGAATCTCTCACACAGTCATACTCTTTTGTAAGATTCAAGCTCCAATGCTCTGCCAATATTGCCAGAATGACTATCTACTTGATTCAACAGATCAAAAACTAAAGATCAGCTGTGCATTCTTACCTTTTACAACCAAGGAGAGCAAACAGCTTCCACTTCCTGATTAAACTATCAAAATGAGCCACCAGGCCTATTAGGTACAAGTGAAAAATCTGAAGGGTCAAGGAGCACCACAGAGATTGGGAGAGAGGACAATTTTAAGATATAGAACAAAACTGTTAAAAAAGTAAAAATATATATCTCCTACTAAAACATAGCTAGTTTCTTTCATATCTAAAAGCCATCTTCTTTTTCAGCTTTATGGAAGTATAGCTGACAAATAAAATTATAATATTTAAAGTGTACCACATGATGATTTGATACATGTAAATATTGTAAAACAATTCCCACAATCAAGTTAATTTAACACATGTGTCACCTCACATATATACCTCTTTTTTTAACCACCTTTTTAAAAATGTCCCTGTTTGGGGACCTGCATTCATTATAAACGAAGTAGCATAAGCTTACAAACCATCTGAAGGTTCTTACCATCATTCTTTCAGAAGTCCTATCATCACAGGCTCATTGTAACACAAATATTTCCACAAGAAATAGAAGTGATTTATTAACCCAATTTTACCAGGATCATAAATGAAACTAAAAACAATTAACATGATATATATTTTTTATTATTTAACAGTGAGAAAGATAAAAAGTACTTGGCTGTCACTCTACTTATTTAATGCTCACTTTTTAAAGAGTGAATTCATTTAGTTACTTGTAAAACACAAAATGTGGGACAAAATATATGCCTAGAGTAATGTAGCTTTCCCCTTTGTAGAGGAAGATTCACTATGTTATTTCAGTTAATTTTGCTATGTATAGGAAAAATGAATCAATAACCTATTTCCAAATGGGCAGCTAATTAAATTAACTCATTGCATATTTAAGAGAGAGTTATTTTAATTGCCTTTAATTACACACAATAAAAAAGGCTATTTGCAAATCATTAACAGTTAAAAATACTTTCATTGACAATTTAGGTAGATAAAATATTCGCAGCTGTCTTAAGAAAATCATTCCTACAACATTAGCGAATGCATAACATTTCCAAAATTGAGGAAATAAAAGCGAAATCACTGGAAAGAATATACATTTACTCTAAATAAAGCTTGAGAACATGCCCAGAGATGAGTATGCAAAGCAAAACTCGATTATGCTCCCACAGTGCCTGGAGGTATCTTTCTCTGGATGACATTTATGAACATCTGGGTCACTCTGATGACTAAAACAACAACGTCCTAAATAGGGCGTGAGAATACATGAAATGCACAATAATGTAAACCAACATATTTCCTGGATACAAAGAGGCACTAAATGTAACAATGGTTTAAAACCTAACAAACAGAGATCCAAAACAAAACAAAAATATTTTAAGGCTTTTGGCAAAGGCAGAGTAAATTGAAAATAACCTACAACCTCAGTCAGGAACAAGAGTCACATACTGGTCTCTCATCTGCTACTTCTAGTGATGAGAATTATCTGATGATCCAAATTCATGCCAGCCCAAGGTACAAAACAAGTCAAGTGGCCTCATCCTAAAACATTTATTCTATCCTATTTGCTGAATTCCTCCAAGAGGCCTCAGGATCTCTGTGGGTTTTTTTTTTTTTTTCTGGGGGGGGGGGGGGGACCTGTACCATACACCAGTAACTGACCTAATCACTGATCTTTGCCTCTAAGACATACAATAAGATGCCTGGCCAGTCTGCCCGAAGACTGTACTATATATAATTACGCATCTCACATATTCAACAGATGACCTAAATAGGCACCATATTACATAGAACAGGGGTTTACAAACATTTACTGTAAATTCCCAGATAGTAAATATTTTAGGTTTTGCGGGTCATAGAGTCTCTGCAACAGCTATCCAACATCATGGCATGAAAGCAGCCATAGATGGTATATAAATGAATGGGTATGGCTGTGTGCCAGCAAAATGTTATTTACAAAAAGCAAGATTCAGGCTGGATTTGGACCACAACCTATAGTTTGTCAACCCTTGACAGGAAATCTCAGAGGAACTCACACCTCAAATCTTTCTCAAGTCTAATAAGCAGCTGAAAAATATGCCTTTGGTAGAGAAGAGAAAAAAGCCTAATAATTTTTTTATGGCCACACCCGCAGCACATGGAAGTTCCTAGGCAAGTTATTAAATCCAACTGCAGCTGCCATCTGCCTAGCAGCTGTGGCAATACCAGAAAATCCTTTAACCCGCTATGCCTAGCTGGGAATCAAACCAGTACCTCCACAGCAACCCAAGCCTCTGCAGTCAGATTCTTAGCCCACTGCACTGCAGTAGGAACTCCAAGCCTAATAATTTTTTTTCTGCCTTTAAATCATCAGGAGCATGTACTAGCTAAGACCTAAGGACTTGTGCCATTCCCTGAATGAACAGACTAAGACATTATGCTAGATGACAAATGATAAAGAGTGAAGATGGTCAATAATTTGTACTAACAACAAATAGTTACTGAAAATCATTAGACACAGAGAAATTCCCTCTGACCTAAAAGTGTTATATTTTTTCCCACCAATATTCAATAATACATATCCTTACCTCTCCTACGTGTCCACTCCTTCTATTGCTTATCTATGCGAACTCAGGTAAAACAAACAGCTGATGGCCATAACAGCTTCCTAACTAGTCTCTCTGCTTCCGGGAATTAACTATCCAAAACAAATTCTGTTCCACTTATAATAAACTGCCAGTTTTAGCGACAGTTAAGTCTGTGGCCTCTTGGGTGAGAGAGAACTGAGTTTGAGTCTATAGACTCTATCATTTACTAGTTATGTGCCCCTGGGCAAGTAATTTAACCTCTCCAAGTTTTACTTCCTTATCTACAGAATGGTTATAAAATAGTAAAAAAAAAAAAAAATTCATAAAGGTGTGTTAAGGAGTAAATAAGATAATTCACATAAACTGTTGATCAAAATATCTGATACATTAAAACCATTCAATAAGTGTATGCCATGATAATGGTAACTGTGGAGGGTTTAAAACAATCTGCAAATTCGTTGATGCCCCTCCCATTGAGAGGTAGGATCTTTGAGACCACATAAGAAATCCAAGTACTTTGACACTGTCATGTTAGAGAGACCACATGTAAGCACTCGAATCAAGAGTTCAGCTTATCACTCACGTGACAACATTTGCTGCAAGCATGGGAGTAAGCCATCTTGGTCAACCAACCTTCAGATGTCCACAGCCATAGCCAAGACCTGACTGCAATTACCTGACCCACAAAATTGTGGGCAAAGCAAAATGTTATTTTAAACAATTAAGTTGCAGATATTTTAGAAGGTAGCAGTAATAACCAAAACAGAATTTTTGTACAAGAAGTGCTTTAACAAAAACCTAACACATGTGGTATTGACCAGGTCCCTCAGCAGCTTCATAGTTATAACCTCAAGATAAAGATGAACCAGTCTTGAAGAGGTTTATAGTTGTGACATATGTCTATAATGAAGTCAACAATATCCACAGAAATCCACAGAACTTCTAAGGGAACTGTATTAACAAAAGTATTCCCAGCTTAAAATGAAATGGATAGAAAAAGTACAAAATGAAAAGAGGCCTTTGGACAACAAATCTTCAATGAGTAAGAGGTAGGCTGAGGAATCTAGCCAACTGTAAAAACAGTCCATTTCTTAAGAAAAAGAAAAAATGATTTAGAAAGCAGAATCAAGAATTCAAAGAGCAGAACCAAGAGCAACGGAGAACAATTCCCAACGAGCAGGGATGAATCCTTATCAAGAAAATGAGCAACCCGCAGAATGGAAGAAAAATCTCTGCAAACAATACAACTGACAAGGGCCTACTCTCCAAAATACACAAGCAACTCATACAACTCAACAACAACAAACAACCCAATCGAAAAAAAAAACAATACAACTGACAAGGGCCTACTCTCCAAAATACACAAGCAACTCATACAACTCAACAACAACAAACAACCCAATCGAAAAATAGGCAGAATACCTAAATAGACATTTCTCCAAAGAAGACATATAACCTTATGAAAAGATGAAAAGATGGCATATTAAAAGATGCTTCACATCACTAATTATTAGAGAAATGTAAATCAAAACTACCATGAGGTACCACCTCACACCAGTCAGAATGGCCATCATTAATAAGTCTACAAATAACAAAGGAGGGGCTACGTAGAAAAGGGAACCCTCCGAGTTCCCATTGTGGCTCAGCGGAAACAAACCTGACCAGGGTCCATGAGGATTCGGGTTTGATCCCTGGCCTAACGCAGTGGGTTAGGGATCCAGCACTCTCTGGAAGCTGTGGGGTAGGTTGCAGACGCAACTCAGATCTGCGTTGTTGTGGCTGAGGTGTAGGCCAACAGCTGCAGCTCTGATTCAACCGCTAGCCTGGGAACTTCCATGTGCCACACCTGCGGCCCTTCAGAATGGCCATCATTAATAAATCCACAAATAACAAGTGCTGGAGGGGCTGTGGAGAAAAGGGAACCCTCCTGCACTGCTGGTGGGAATGTAAACTGGTACAGCCACTATGGAGAACAGTTTGGAGATACCTTCGAAATCTATACATAGAACTTCCATATGACCCTGCAATCCCACTCTTGGGCATCTATCCGGACAAAGCTCTACTTAAAAGAGACACACGCACCCGCATGTTCATTGCAGCACTATTCACAATAGCCAGGACATGGAAACAACCCAAATGTCCATCGACAGATGATTGGATTCAGAAGACGTGGTATATATACACAATGGAATACTACTCAGCCATAAAAAAGGATGACATAATGCCATTTGCAGCAACATGGATGGAACTAGAGAATCTCATCCTGAGTGAAATGAGCCAGAAAGACAAAGACAAATACCATATGATATCACTTATAACTGGAATCTAATATCCAGCACAAATAAACATCTCCTCAGAAAAGAAAATCATGGACTTGGAGAAGAGACTTGTGGCTGCCTGATGGGAGGGGGAGGGAGTGGGAGGGATCGGGAGCTTGGGCTTATCAGACACAACTTAGAATAGATTTACAAGGAGATCCCGCTGAATAGCATTGAGAACTATGTCTAGATACTCATGTTGCAACAGAAGAAAGGGTGGGGGAAAAATTGTAATTGCAATGTATACATGTAAGGATAACCTGACCCCCTTGCTGTACAGTGGGAAAATAAAATAAAAATAAAAATAAAAATAAAAGAAAATAGAACCCTCCTTCACTGTTGGTGGTAATATAAACTGGTACAACCACTATGGAAAACAGTATGGACGTTCCTCAGAAAACCAAATATAGAACTATCAGCAATCCCACTCCTGAGCATATATTTAGACAAAATTATAGTTCAAAAAGATACATACACCCCTATGTTCATTGCAGCACTCTTCACAATATCCAAGACACGAAATAACCTAAATATCCATAGACACATGAATGGATTAAGAAGATGTGGTACATATAAACAAGGGAATATACTCAGCCATAAGAATGAAATAATGCTGTTTGCAACAACATGGATGCAACTAGAGAGTCTCGTGTGAAGTCAGAAAGAAGAAAGACAAATACCATATGATATCATTTACATGTGGAATCTAAAATATGGCACAAATAAACCTATCTACAAAAGAAAATCAGACTCACAGAGGTAGAGAATAGACTTGTGGTTGCCAAGGGGGGTGAGTAAGGGAATGGGATGGATGGGGAGTTTGGAGTTGGTAGACACAAACTATTACATTTAGAATGAATAAGCAATGAGGTCCAATTGGACAGCACAGGGACCTATATCCAGTCTTTTGTGAAAGAATATGATGGAAGACAGCATGAGAAAAGAATGTTTATATACATTTGACTGGGTCACTATACTGTACAGCAGAAATTGGCCCCAAACTGTGAATCAACTATACTTTAATAAATAATAATTTTAAATTGAAATAAAATATTAAAAAAGAAAATGGCAACACACGCCCAGTTGGATTTCAAAATGGCTACTCTATCATCAATTTCTCCCCTTTTAGAATGGGAGTATCAATCATGATTACCTTACTCCTGCATCACTACTTTATAGCGGCTATGTGGGGAGAGACTTCTTTTTGGTTCACAGATATCATACTTGGGAACTGCACAGTAGGAACCTCATGTGTACACAGAGTTGATTTAGATCATCAGATCCTGAGCTCCTGCCAGAACAGATAAGCCTTTGGAGTGGAGGAGGCCTTAGAAAGGGATGAATTTTGCATTTGAGAGGATGACAAATAATTTGTGGCCAGAAGAAAGACTGCAGCGGTTTAAAACATGTCTGCAAATTTTTTGACATTTCTCCTACCAAGAGGTAAGGTCTATGTCCCCTCCCCTTGAATCCAGGCCAACTTTAGTGACTAGCATGTAACAATACAATGCAGCAGAAATGACACTATAATAAATTCCAAGGCTTGGTCAGCAAAGGCCATGAAGTTTCTGTTTGATTCTCTAGAGATACTCACTCTGAGCAAAGTCTACCTCCACGTAAAAAGACTGACTATCCTAAAAACACAATGCTGGAGCAGTCACATGTAGTTGCTCTGACCAGTAGCAAAGCTAAATGCCCACCAGCATCAACAGCAGCCATGTGAGTGTGCCAGATCAGATATTAAGCCCACTTGAACATTCATACAGCTTTAGCCCAGATAAACTGAGTGAGAGACCCTAAAAAAGGACTGCCTAGTGTACAGACTACTGCCCAGCAAAAAATTACTGACCCACAAATAATGAGCAATATAAAATAGTTATTTTGATCTTCTAAATTTTACATTATTACTCAACAGCAGTAAGCAAAGAAATAATGATGTCCCTCTTCTTTAGTGACTTCTCATTTTCCTTAAAGTCAAATTCCTTTGATATAATTTATATGGTCCCACATGACCTGGCCTATTTACCTTGCTGCTTACCTAGTAGTCTTAGTTAAGATGTCACGTCTTCCAAAAAGTCTTCCTTTTATGTCCAAGTATGTGGTAATGCTTTCACAGTATTCCTATACTATTCTCCACTTTTTCTATCTTAGCACTTGCTTTGCTACATATTTACTTTTCTCTCAGTAGACTCCATATCCTCTACAGGTAGGAATCAAGTTATGACCCAACATCATGCCAATACTCAGTGCTCATGGTAATCAGTCATACAGTTTTAATAATTACTGAATGGATAACAATCTCACAGATGAGAAAAATTAGAAAATCAGAAAAACAACTCAGACTAGAATAAGACAGTGATGGAGATATAAACAATATAGTGTAGGAGAATAGGGAAGCAAAGGGAGGATTTCAATGGGATAACTGGCACGGAATCAAAACAGGAGCGTGTATGTATAAAGGATTAAACTTTAAAATTTACAGGATACCTAAAATTTAAAGACTAGCTAATGCACTGACATAAGAATTTGTTGACAAATCTAGTTCTATACCAGCTCAAAGCAATCTGAAAATATCTCAGATTAAAATTTGTCTTGAGATCTACTATTTAAACTATATCTAGGAGTTCCCATTGTGGCTCCACAGAAACAAACTTGACTAGTATCCATGAGGATGCAGGTTCAATCCCTGACCTCCCTCAGTGGGTTAAGGATCCAGTGTTGCTAAGAGCTGTGGTGAAGGTCGCAGACGTGGCTCAAATCTGGCATTGCTGCGGCTGTGGCTGTGGCTGGCAGCTTCTGCTCTGGTTTGACCCCTAGCCTGGGAACTTCCATATGCTGCAGGTGAAGCCCTAAAATAAACAAACAAACAAACTACACATACCTCCCAGAATGTGGTAATCAACACAACAACCTGCTCCAAACGTACAAATTTTCCTTTAAGGTCATGAAACGAACAAAGTCAACTCTTTTTTTTTTTTTTTTTTTTTTGTCTTTTTTAGGGCCGCACTCGTGGCATATGGAGGTTCCCGGGCTAGGGGTCCAATCAGAGCTATAGCCGCTGGCCTACACCACAGCAATGCCTGATCCAAGCCGCATCTGCTGCCAACACCACAGCTCATGGCAATGCCGGATCCTTAACCCACTGAGCGAGGCCAGAGATTGAACCCTCGTCCTCATGGATGCTAGGTTGGGTTCGTTAACTAAGTCACGACGGGAACTCCTCAATTCTTTTTAAAATACATATTTTCATAAGTATTTGACTTCCTGATTAATACCCAATAACAGCTTGCTAAATGAATAAATGAATGTAAGAGAGAGAATAAATGGCTTTATCATAGACAATAATATTCTTTTCCTTGCCCTAGAAGCACTATTTTTTTCTCTTTTTTCTGTCTTTTGAGGGCCGCACCCCATGGCACATGGAGGTTCCCAGGCTAGGGGTCTAATCAGAGCTGTTGCCACCAGCTTATGCCACTGCCACAGCAACGCCAGATCCAAGCCTCGTCTGCGCCCTACACCACAGCTCACGGCAACACCAGATCCTTAACCCACTGAGTAAGGTGAGGGATCAAACCCGCAACCTCATGGTTCCCAGTCAGATTCATTTCTGCTGCGCCACAATGGGAACTCCATAAAAGCACTATTATTTAAAATGAATTACTAAAGCTCTGGAAAAACCAGATCCAAAATTACTACCATGAAAATAAAAGCCTGGCTAATTAGAGTTTATTAAAATGAAAATTTCTACACATCAAAAGACGCCATTAAAAAGCAGAAAGCCAACTACAGACAGGTAGAAGACATTCACAATACATATACTACAATGCCCTGAGACTGCCATGTAAAGAAGCTGTGTTAGCTTACTGGAGAATGAGACATCGACAGAGAATAAAACCAAGGTGCTTAGCCACAGACAACACCAAATAACAGACAAGTGAGTGAGGCCATCTTGGGCCATCCAGGCCAAGAGACCCTCGAGCTGTAAACAGCTGCATGAATGAGTCCAGACAAAACCAGGGGAGGAACTTCCCAGTAAACCCACATAACTGTGAAAAATAATAAACTGGTGTTGGTTTAAGCAGCAATAAATAATTGAAACAGACTTGAGAGGCACATAAAAGAGGCTCTCCAAAGCATACATAAAGTTGCTCAACATCAGAGAAATGTAAATTAAGATACCATGAGTTACCACAACACTACCACAAGAGTAACTAAAAATCAGAACGCTGACAATATCAAGTGTTTTCAAGGATGTAGAGTACTGACACTGCATACATTGCTTTGGAGAGTGTAAATCTGTACAAACCTTACGAAAAGCTAATTGGCAATATTTAGTAAAACTAAAATTACACCTCGGAGTTCCCGTAGTGGCTCAGTGGTTAACGAATCTGACTAGCATCCATGAGGACACAGGTTCGATCCCTGGCCTCGCTCAGTGGGTTAAGGATCTGGCATTGCCATGAGCTGTGGTGTAGGTTGTAGATGCGGCTCGGATCCTCTGTTGCTGTGGCTATGGCGTAGGCCAGCAGCTACAGCTCCAATTCCACCCATAGCCTGGGAACCTCCATATGCTGCAGACCAAACCCCGCCCCCCCGCAAAAAAGCAAAAAATAAATAAATAAAATTACATTTTCTCTGTAACCCAGAAATTCCACTTCTATGTTTATAACATAAATGCATATATAATGTGTATACACACACACACATCAAAACGCATGTAACAACAATGTTCACAGGCATACTATTCATAATAACCCAAAACTGGAAACTCAGTTGTTTACCAACAGTGAAATGGATGATTAAATCATGCTATATTCATACACTAAAACTATTCAACAATTAAAAAGAACTACTACCGGAGTTCCCATTATGAGTCATCGGTAACAAGCCCAACTAGTATCCATGAGGATGTGGGTTCAATCCCTGGCCTCTCTTAGTGGGCTAAGCATCCAGTGTTGCTGTGAGCTGTGGTGCAGGTCACAGACACAGCTCGGATCTGGCATGGCTGTGGCTGTGGCATAGGCCTGCAGCTGTAGCTCTGATTGGACCCCTGGGAACTTCCATATGCTGTAGATATGGCCTTAAAAAGCAAAAAAAAAAAAAAAAGAACTACTACCGTTTGCAACAATATGCATAGACCTCAAAAGTAAAATGAGTGAAACAAGATAAATCAAAAAGCCTAGTTAATACTTCATTTATACAAATTTCAAAAACAAAGTTAAAACTAATATGATAATAAAAGTCACAAGAGTAGCTATCTAGCAAGGGCTGCCCATTACCTGAGAAAGGGCATAAGGCAGTTTTCTTGGGTATTAGAAATGTTCTCTACCTTGATCTGGGTTCACTGAGCTGTACACAAGATTTGTGAACTTCACTATGTGCTATACCGCATAAAAACTGCTTCAATATCCTGCAAAACAGTTTACCATTCTAATGTCACAGAAATAGTACAGAGAGCCAAAGTGTCACAATCTACATAAAAGCAGCAAGCAAAAATTCCCATTGGACCTCCCTTGACCTTTGGTAATATTAAAAACCACGATGGCTGAAAGGCAGGTATGCAGGGATTAGCAATAAACTAATGACTGCATTAGTGCCAACTTCACTTGATCCACAAAATGTAAGTGCCTAAACTGCTTACACTAGGCTGAAAGTAAACAGGCCTTTAAGAATAATATTTTGTCGTTTATGTTGCTGGCCTATCAAATTTACATGAAACAATGTTTTAGGCTTGGATTCTACAAACACATCAAAATACAATTATCTTTTAATTATCAGTTTGAGACTCAACATTTAAATACCCTGGAGTTATACAAAAGAAGGAAGACCTATGAACCGCATCTGGCCCATCTGCATAGATGAGACGAATAATCACCTATTGCTAGTGAGATCAAAGTTGTAAGTCCCAGCCTTGCAGGAATCAGTTCCATGAAGAAAACCAAAGTCCTCTGGCTTAGCATAACAATGCTTCCTATTGTCTAACAAACTTTTATTACAAAACTCAAAAGAGAAAGAGACAATATATTGGAGTTCCCATCGTGGCGCAGTGGTTAACGAATCCGACTAGGAACCATGAGGTTGCGGGTTCGGTCCCTGCCCTTGCTCAGTGGGTTAAGGATCCGGCGTTGCCGTGAGCTGTGGTGTAGGTTGCAGACGCGGCTCGGATCCTGCGTTGCTGTGGCTCTGGCGTAGGCCGGTGGCTACAGCTCCGATTCAACCCCTAGCCTGGGAACCTCCATATGCCGCGGGAGCGGCCCAAGAAATAGCAACAACAACAACAACAACAACAAAAATAAATAAATAAATAAATATCTTAAAAAAAAAAAAAGAGACAATATAAGTAGTCAGAACTGCGTGATCACTGCAAGTATAATGATTTAAAGCATACTGAATTGTTACTACAATTATCTTTGATACCACTAAATAAATTAACAAATGTTCTTAATTCCATATAGTAAAATCAGGATATCATATAGAAATTGAAGTTATATTTGAGTTATTTAAATGTAGAAGGGAAAAACTAGCAGAGAATTTGGCCAAATTGATAAACTCAAGAACTGTCTCAACAAAGATCACTTACATTTTCTCTTTACATCTTACACTTAAACTGTATTCTTCTGACTCCTCCAAACTGCAATACCTACATCAACACAGATTCTCAAAACTACTTGATGGGCCCATTATGGAGATTAAATGAGATAATGTAGTAAATAAAAGAACTTAGAAAAATTATTCTTTACAATTTAGTAATTACCCTAAAGTATGATATGACTATTGGCAAACTTAATTGGAATCTACTTTTTCTAATACTAACTACTAGATGTGTCTCAAATGAGTTTAATAATTCCTAAAAAAATGATACTTAGAATAAAATCTTGAGAAGACTGACCCACAATACCACTTAATGCATTCAATTTGCTATGAGAAATATACTGAGATATTCAAGAATGACTTGAAGGTGGTTTGTATTCCACTTTAATGATGTAGTGATTTAATATCTTGTAAGAGAAAGAATATTCAAACGTAATAATACAAAGCGAAAAGTGTTGAGTCATCAGAAGACACAGAAAAGGTGGAATCAGAGCCTGGAGAATGACTTCCATTTGAGATAAGGAAAGGTATCATCGAGGAAGGGGCATTTGAGTTGGGTTTTAAAAGACAGACACAGCACTGGAGCTCCTGTAGTGGCTCAGTGATTAACAAACCCGACTAGTATCCATGAGGACTCAAGTTCAATCCCTGGCCTCGCTCAGTGGGTTATAGATCCGGTGTTTCCGTGAACTGTGGTGTAGGTCACAGACTCAGATCAGTGAAAGAAGAATTTTTTTTTTTTTAGGAGAGAATGACTACATGAATTACATGTTATTAGCTGGGTGGAAAGGATTAAGTGGACAAAAACAGTAACAACATTTTTTAGAACAGGAAAAAACTAGACAGAAGGAGGAAGAGGAGCCAGTAAAGAGACAAATTAAAGATGCATAAAATACTCATTCAATAAATATTTCATGTCCATCATGTTCTCAAAACAGAAAGAATATATACCGGAGAACAATTTAGATACAGTCTCATGGAGCTTCATAAGTCTACTTAGCTCCCAGAGGAAATGGAATACCACAAAAGACAGAGTAGAATGCCTCCCCAACATCCATTCCACCCCTCCCGTTGTATAGCAGTCACATAGTTTGGATAGAATTCATTTCACCACCATACAAACAAAACGGATGAACCCTGAGGGGCCTCAAAAGTCAGCATCATCATTACCTGCTTTATCAGGGTTTTTGATTCAGGAATGGGTACAGAACCCAAACTGATCCTATCAGAATGAAACTTGAGTTCCTGACGTGGTTCAGTGGTTAGTGAATCCAACTAGGAACCATGAGATTGCGGGCTCGATCCCTGGCCTTGCTCAGTGGGTTAAGGATCTGGCGTTGCCGTGAGCTGTGGTGTGGGTTGAAGACACGGCTTGGATCTGGCATTGCTGTGGCTGTGGTGTAGGCTGGAGGCTACAGCTTCGATTAGACCTCTAGCCTGGGATATGCCATGGGTGCAGCTCTATAAGAGGCAAAAATACAAAAAAAAAAAAAAATGAAACTTGGAACTGTGATTTAATGAAATAAGGGACAATTCAGAATGACAAGATGTGCATAAAGTCTGGAACTGCTACAACCATTTCACTATCAAAAGGAAGCCAGCTTGTGATGAAGACGTCAAGGAGGACAGAGCTGAGAGAATCATGGAAAAAAATAAAGCAACTCTAACCAAACTACATCTAAAATAGATCCTTGGAGTTCCCGTCGTGGCGCAGTGGTTAACGAATCCGACTAGGAACCATGAGGTTGCAGGTTCGGTCCCTGCCCTTGCTCAGTGGGTTAACCATCCGGCGTTGCCGTGAGCTGTGGTGTAGGTTGCAGACGCAGCTCGGATCCCGCGTTGCTGTGGCTCTGGCGTAGGCCGGTGGCTACAGCTCCGATTGAACCCCTAGCCTGGGAACCTCCACATGCCGTGGAAGCAGCCCAAGAAATAGCAAAAAATAAAATAAAATAAAATAGATCCTTCTCTTGAACTTTTTTTGTCACAGGAACCAATAAATCCCTTTCTTTAAGGCCATTTGGATAGGGCTTTTTGTTAATTGCAAGGAAAGCATCATAATTACAAATTAGATGCCACTGTAGACACAAGTGATATGGTCATAAAAATAGCATAAAATAAAACATACCTATTGCAGACACTGGACTGAATCCTTTCCTAATTCTTCTGGCTTTAGCTGTCTTAGTTCTAATCTTTCAATCTACAAATGCCCTTCTCAGAGAATCCTTTATGGACTTTTCCGCATTTCACCTCTCAAGTTGCTTTTCTCTTCATTCATCCCTAAACCCACAAAAGCTTCAGCAGCCTAAAAGCAGTAGGGCACACCTCCTCTCAAGAAACATCAGACTTCACCTCATCTCCATGCTCCAGAATAAAGCGAAAGGTACTTGTGACTTCAACCACAGATTCCAATAAAGGAATTCTTGGATCTGGGCACAGGGAATATCCTTTACAAAAGTTTGTTCCTATAGCCGTCTTAGTCCATAATATCCAATTTTCCTACTAAGCTACCTGATTTCTTTTCCCTTGAGACCAGACACACCTCCTCTGGGAAGTCACTGCACGTCCCCCTCCCACTGGCCCTTGGCCCTCAAATGCTGCCTCCTCTGGGTTCTCATGACACCCAGTATATGCCTTTAAGACACCCTAACAAAGAAGGAAAAAACTAGATACAAAGTGATGTTGTTCCCATTGGAATTGAGACCACAGCTTATTTTATTCGTAAAAAGCCAACATGCAGAGGAAAACAAATGTCACTTGTGATATGAAAATGGGTGGACTCAAAGCAAGACATGTGACTTCTAGGCATGACACTCGCAAGCTGCAGGACCTTCTCCAAGCTGCTTCATCTGAGGACTTTACCAGTAAGTTGCTCTAGGATTAAGCACAATGAATCTAAAAAATATTGTAGTCCCTTGAGAATAATATATATAAATATTTTTGTAGGATACTATGAGTATTCAGAAGAGGCAAGGGATGTCTTCTTGCTATAGAAAAATTGGAGACATGGATAAGTGAAAATTTATGAAACAGCCTTTAGGCTGATGCTAGAGAACATGAATGATTTAGACATGCTTAAATGGGGGTGGGGTGGGAGAGGTGGCCAGGTGAAGGAAGTGCCAAGGGCTAAGAAGCCAGGAATCAATTTAGCAGCAAATTTTACTAAGGGATGACTATGTGTCAACCGCTGTTCTAAGTGCTAGGAATGGAGCAGTGAAGAAGACAGACAATGTCCCTACCCTCAGAAGGCTTACATTCTAATTGGGAAAGACAGACAATAAAATTAAACAAATAAATATGTAAAAAATGACTTTGCTAGCAATAAAATGATGAAGGTGATATGCTGTGGTGACTACAGAGGGGTATTCTAGATAAGGCATACTTCTCATCTGAGAAGAGAGTAATAAGACAGCCCAGGCTAAGGAAGTACACGTCAAAGGAAACAGCAAATGCAAAGGCCTTGATCAGGAAGAAGAGTGGCATGTTTGAGCAACGAAAACATGTGTGTGTCTAGAGTAGAGTGGACAAGAATTTTAAAAATATGAGATTAAGGCTGAGGTCATAGCTAAAGAATAGTATGTCAATTTGGACTGCGGCTGACATCAGATCCTTAACCCACCAAGCCTTAAGAGAACTCCTAGATAATTTAGTTTAGAAGTTTAACAATTAAAAGAAGAAATAAATAGGGCAACAACTAATGGGGCAGGAAATGGATCTCATTTCTTAATAGGGAAGAACTACACTGTATTAGTTTTCTACTGCTGCATAATAAATTAACCCCAAAATTATTTTTTCCATGCTGTAGGTCAGAAGTCCATGTGGGATTAGCTGGGTTCTCTATTAAGAGTTTTGCAAGGACAAAATCCAGGAGTCAACTAGGCTGGACTCTCAACTAGAGGCTTCCTTGCTAATTCAGGTTATTGGCGGAAATCAGTTCCATGCAGCTATAGGACTAAGGTCCCATCTCCTTTCTGGCTACTGGCTGAAGGCTGCTCTCAACTCAAAGGCTACTCTCTAGCCTTTGAACATCTTCCCCTCCATCTTCGAGCTAGCAACAATAAAATGGACCCTTCTCGCATTCTTCTTCTCTGGCTTCCCTTTCTACTACTAGCTTGAGAAAACTCTTCTTTTAAAGGGTCATGTGATTATATTAGGCCTAGCTAATCTTCCTACTTTTTTTTTTTTTTGGCCACACCCATGGTATGGCCAGGGATAGAACCCATGTCATGGCAGTGACCAGAGCCACAACAATGACAATGTTGGATCCTTAATCGCCAGGCCACAAGGAATTCTAATAATCTCACCATCTTAAAGTCAGTTGATTAATTACCTTAATTTACCTCAAAATCCCTTTTTCTATGGAATCTAACATAATCAAGGGAGTAACAACCATCATATTCACAGTCCTAGAGACTATGGCAAGAAATCTTATGGAGGGGGGTGGAATTCCCATGTGGCTCAGCAAGTAAAGGATCTGGTATCGTCACTTTAGCAGCTCAGGTAGCTGCTGTAGCTTGGGTTTGATCCCCAGCCCAGGAACTTCTGCATGCTGCAGGTGTGGCCAAAAAATAAACAAATAAATGAATCTTAGGGGGGTATCTCAGAATTCTGGTTATCACATATACAGATCTAAAATTAGAAAAGGATATAAAAAATCAGAGTCTTGCATTACACAAATTACCAGTAATTAAGAAGGAAAGAAATAAAGGAAAAAGTACACCACTCAAGCTGTAGCAAGAAAGGATGCCGTTTCTTGGAGACTGAAAGAAAGAATGATAAGGGGGGGGGGACAGCATTTATGCCAGCTATTTACTTTGCCAAAATTAGTACTATTTTAATTTAGATACAGAGACATATTCTCATATTCTAGTTCTTTAAAAAAAAACTCTTCCAGATGGTCACACCTCCCTAAAGTGACAACACCCAGTGTAGCCTTACACATATTGGGAATTCAATTAAACACTGCTGACCATCTGATTGAGAATTCAGAGCTTAGAGTAGCTGACTCAATACAAACATATGGCTTGGTCCCCATCAAAAGAAAAATCAAGTCACAGTATTCCCCTCTCCAATGCTGCACCTCCTTTGCCATGTGGGAGAAAACAGAACTGAACTAATAAAAATAGACCATGGAACAAAGATTAGGGAACAGGCAAACTGTAGAATACAAAATTTCTCTAATTTTATCATAAAATCAGAATTCTTCAGCTAAAAATCAACACTGAGATACTTCCTTAATTCAACTAAAGCAATGCTTACTGAGCACTACACTTCAGGATATTTAAGATGAGGAAAACACAATCTGAGCTCACACTACTAAAGGTGGGGGAATAAAAGAAGCACACAAATGACTATAATGTACGGTTGACTGATGTTAAGTGTTAAAAGGGAAGAGAAGGGAAGAAAACAATATTAAACCACTTTCAACCCTATAAAGAAACATATCGAGTATTTACAGGTAAGAAAAACCAAAGGCTCAGACAGGATAAAAACATTATCAAAGATCATATAACAAGGATATATTAGGGTATAGATTCAAATTCAGGACTTACTGACCCCAAAACTCAACCTCTCCCAAAAGACAGATAAATCACCTCTGCTTGGCTTGTTGCATGAGAGGCTGGTAGAGAGAAACTAGGAACAGCTTCTTAGGGAGGCAGTTATTTCAGGTAGAACTTGGAAAAATATATAAAGAGGATCAATGTTTCCAGAATGTAGTTACTTCAGATTAATCTACAGGACAAACTCTTTACAAATAAACATTAATTTGGACACACATTTTGGGGTCCAAATATTGGATAAGAAGTAAGTGCTTTAATCCAGACAAGAGTCTAAACTAAGATCTCAGCAGTTTAAAAGAAGGGGGACTAACGTGAGGAGCAATATAGGAAATTACTCTGTATTTACTCTACATTCAAGGTGGGGAAAGGCAGGGATGTCTAATAAACGAGCTTGAATAAGAAAGGGAAAACTATCCCTGTCCCACCACCCTTTGCCCTCTAGAAGTCAAGAAGTTGGCAAACTACAGCCCACAGGCAAAATCCATCCCACCTTCTACTTCCATAAATAAAGCTTTATTGGAACACAGCCACATCCAGTCATTCATGAATCGTCAATGACCGCTTTTCACCTTATGACACCAAAAACCGTATGACCAATAAAACCTAAAATATTTACTTTCCAGCTCCTAACAAAAGAAAATCTGGTGAAATTTGCTCTAATCTCACACCTCATAAGTCACTGTTCCAACTCTTGTAGTAGTTTAAGATCTAAATACGAAGTTTATGTGGCTATTCTCTTGACCAATCGATTTCCAAAAATTATCATTTTAATTCCTATCACAGTAATTGAGAATGCAACTCTCTTACACATCAGCCTTCCTCCCCACTTCCCAAAACACACACACATTATTTTCTCCCAATTGAAGTATATATTTAAATCAGTAGTCAGTGTTTAAAATATCATTATGGCTACATATTCTTCATCTATATTGGAAAAATGTCTTTCTCAAGTTAATAACTATTATTTGTTTCATTTGCTTAGTTTTCCATTTACCTATCACTTTTTTTTCCCCAAGTCAGACACATTTGTCAGCTGTCAACTTTTTTCAAATGTCCAAACATTCCAAATACTTCATTTCTATTTGTTCCTCTCAAAATCCTCCATAGTCTCCATGCTATTTCTCCAACTGGACTGGTTGCTCTCTAAGCCTAAAGAATAGCTATTTTCATACAACCTCTTTTCTCTGTCTTCCTATATTGAATCCTTTGTTTTCTGCATCCTATGTCTTTCTCTTTATTACTTTCTCCTTTGTTTTAGGCAAGCTCATTATCCAGGAGCTTTCTACAAAAGGATACATAAGATATAAATGTTTTAATCTTTCTATGTCTAACTACATCTCTAATCCAGTACTTTGGCTGAATAAAGAAATAAAGCTGGAGTTCCCATCATGGCACGGTAGAAACGAATCTGACTAGGAACCATCAGGTTCTGGGTCTGATCCCTGGCCTCACTCAGGGGGTTAGGGATCCAGTATTGCTGAGCTGTGGTGTAGGCTGCAGACACAGCTCGAATCCCATGTTGCTCTGGCATTAGGCCTGCAGCTGCAGCTCTGATTTGACCCCTAGCCTGGGAACTTCCATATGCCGCAGGTATGGCCCTAAAAAGCAAAAACAAAAACAAAAAAACAAAAGAAAGAAATTTTAAAATGATTCTTCCTAAGTTCATAGTTTTGAAAGCTTTGCAACACTGTCTTCTATAATTGAGTGTTGCTATTAAAAGTTCAATGTTGAGGATTGTAATATCCTTTTCTTGAATGGATCCTTTAACCATTAAATAGTGTCCTTGTCTTTCTTTATGGCCTCCGTTTTAAAGTCTATTTTGTCTGATATGAGTATTGCAACTCCTGCTTTCCTGTGTGGTCCACTGGCATGAAATATCTTTTCCCATCCCCTCGCTTTCAATCTATATGTGTCCTCTGCCCTAAGGTGAATCTCCTGTAGACAGCAAATTGAAGGTTTTGCTTTTTTATCCAATCTGCCACTGTCTTTTGATTGGAGCATTCAGTCCATTAACATTTAAGGTGATTATTGATAGACAGGTATTTACTGCCACTTTAAACCTTGTTTTCCAGTTGATTCTGTTTCTCTTTTCTTCCTATTTTTGGTTGGATGATTTCCATTTATTTTGTGCTTGGGTACTTCTCTTTTCAGTTTTTGTGAATGTAGTTTTTGGTGTTGATTTGTGATTGCCCTGCTTTTTAAGTATGTTAACTCCTTCCTATATCTTCTTGCTTTAGCCTGATAATCATATAGGCTCAAACACATCCTTAAGAAAAAATTTTTTAAATCTAATATTTCTTACTTCCCTTGCCCACACTATAAGATTTAGATGTCTTTTTTTTTTTTTTAACATCTTCATGTTTAGGTCTGTAGGCTGGCTTATTTAAGTGATTACTCGCCAATTGTAGTTTCCTCCATCCTAGATCTTTTTTTTTTTTTTTAATTTAGAGACACCCATTCAGTATTTCTTTTAGAATGGGTTTCATATTGCTGTACTCTTTTAGCTTTGGTTTCTTGGAGAAATTCTTTATTTCCTCTTCTATTTTAAATGATATTCTTGCTGGATGGAGTATTCTAGGCTGCAGATGTTTTCCTTTCAGCAAATATATCTTGCCACTCCGTCCTGGCCTGCAGTGTTTCTGTTGAGAAATCAGCTGATAGCCTTATGGGGGTTCCCTTATAATTAATGCTTTGCTTTTCCCTTGCTGCCTTTAGAATCCTCTCTTTAACTTTTGCCATTTTTATTATATTATGTTCTAGTGTGGGCCTGTTTGGGTTCAACTTGCTTGGGGCCCTCTGTGCTTCCTGTATCTTGATATCAGTATCCTTTAGATTTGGAAAGTTTTCAGCCATAATTTCTTCAAATATATTTTCAATCCCCTTTTCTTTTTCTTCTCCTTCCGTAATTCCTATTATGCGTAGATTGGCCCGCTTTATATTATACCATAGGTCTCTTATATTGCTTTCATGTTTTTTCATTTGGTTTTCTGTCTGCTGTCCTGTTTGGGCGATTTCCATATTCTTTCTATCTTCCACATCACTAATTCATTCTTCTGCATTATTCATTCTGCTTTTTATTGCCTTTAGCTCAGTTTGCATCTCTACAAATGAATTTTGAAGTTTTTCTTGGCTCCTCCTTATGTTTTCTAGTTCCTTTCTAAAGGAATCTACATTACTGTTCATATCCTCTCTTAATTCCTTGATATTCAGCCTTAATTCCTTCAGTATTTTCACTATCTCCCTTTTGAACTCAACGTCTGTCAGACTACAGAGGTCTGTTTCATTGTTGACTGCTTTAGGTCCGTTCTCCTGTTGTTTTAACTGGGAATAGTTTCTGAGATTCTTCATCTTGTTGTGTTTTCCTTTTTCTGTAAGTCTGGGGAAGCCAAACTATAGTCTTGTAAGTCTATTTCTATGCAAGAATATGCCTTTGTATTTTGGGGGGTGGGGTTACTTTTTTTTTTTAGTGTGGACATTTGAATCTTTGCTGTCTCTTTCTTCAGAATGAGCAGTCTGTTATCCCCAGAATGCTCAGTGTGCTTTCAGGGAGAAGGGGGCAATGGGTAGGGCCCACATTCAGTGCCTGGTCATTGGGCTCTCAACAGAAGCAAAGACCTGCAGGAAGGTGGCACAGGTTACTCCTAGTTGTAGGGCCCTGGGAAGTGGTAATGAGCTCTAGAAGGATCTGCAAGGCGACCAGAGAATTGAACTGTAGCTGCAGTAGGATGCGTGAGTCACCATGCTGTACAGTAGAAAAAAGTATATATATAAATAAAAGATTTTTTAAAAAAAGGAGTTCCCATCATGGCACAGCAGAAACAAATCCAACTAGGAACCATGAGGTTGTGAGTTTGATCCCTGGCCTCACTCGGTGTGTTAAGGATCTAGTGATACCGTGAGCTGTGGTATAGGTCACAGACACAGCTCGGATATGGCATTGCTGTGGCTCTGGCATAGGCCAGCAGCTGTAGCTCCAATTGTACCCCTAGCCCAGCAACCTCCATATGCCATGGATGTGGCCCTGAAAAGACTAAAGACGAAAAAAAATTTTTTTTGATGTCATCCTTATTTCTACTCATCTCTATGTGACTCCTTTTGTTTTCTTTTTCTTTTGTTTTTATATTCCCTCCACAAAGCTTTTAGGATTTTACTTTAATCCATGATACTCAAATTTCAGCATCATAGCCTTTCTCATTAATTATGCTAAATAATTGGCAAGTCTTTTCAGACTGGAGATTCTTATCCTCCAGTACTAGGAAACTTTCTTGTAATATTTCTTCAATAATTTCCCTTGGGCTTTTTTCTTATTCTGTATGTGTTATCAGTTGTCTATTGCCACCATAATGATGCCTGACAAACCACCCTAAAATTCAGTGGCTCTGGATTCTACCAGTCAGCTAGGTAGTTCCACTGATCTTGGCTGGGCTTATTTAGGCAGTTCTTTCTGTTCTTGGCTGGGCAAGAAACTTTGTGGTAGGCTAGCCATTACTGGATTAAAATGGCGTTGCCAAGATAAGGCCCTGTTCCATGAGTCTCATCCTCTAACAGGATAGCTCAAGGTGTTCTCATGATAATCACAGAGGTTTCAGACAGGGACCAGAAATGTATTTTAAGCTTCCACGTCAATTTTTTACTGCTCAACAGCCAAATAAAGTCACAGAGTCAAGTCCAAAGCAAGTGTCAGAGGACACTACCAAAGGGCTTAAACACATGGATTCACATATAGAACTCCTATCGGTCAGAGCTGAAGTATGCTGGATTGATCCTCTAATTTTCTTTTCTATCCTTCTTCCCTCCAGTGCTAGCACAGTACTTCAGTAAATATTTTGATGACTGAAAGAACTCAAAATTCAGTGAATCTAAATGTTCATTATCTGCAATTCAAATTATAAGTTACTGTTTTATGGTTTTTTCAGTGACCATGTAATGAGCTCTTTTTATTTTTGACCACACCCACAGAAATTCCCAGGTCAGGGATCATACTCAAGCCAGAGCAGTAACAATGCTTGATCCTTAACCAGCAAACCACCAGGGAACTCCCATAATGAGCTCTTTAAACCTGTAAACAGCTGTTCTAGAAATAGGCAACAGCCCTAAGGTGTCTATAGAATGAAGAGATTAAATGCCAGGACTCCAGAGTTAGACTGGAGAAGGTCTTTTAAAGGCTGCTCTGATGTATAGTGTCAAACTGTATTGTCGCCCTGAGGCACAGAGAGTAATAAGTGACTGGGGGTGGGGGGGAGACTAAACTGTATAAATAAAATCCCAGAAAACAAGGGATTAAAGTCTCTCCACTTTTCAAGATGCCAAACAAGCCAAGGACTTTTGGAACCAAATGGGGCAAAAGTGTCTTAAGTGTCAAATGCCAGGAAAGAGCTAAAGACCTGAGGGCCAGTACATATCATAGCATTGCTGGAGAAAACCAGTTTCAATGGTCAAGACAGACAAAGGGCCTGGGATCACAGTAGGTCAGAGAGTAGAAGAGTGAGTTTGAGCCTAAGGCAGATTTTACTTGATTGTTGAGCTATTTACCATACGTCTTAGAATATGAGTGAAGTACTTTCCATTCCAATTTTTCAGTCTTGCCATCAGTAACATTTGGGGCCAGGTAATTCTTTATCGGACATGAGACTGAGACACGGCTGCCCTTTGCACTGCAGGACTGCTACATCCTTGGCCTATGCCCACTAGATGCCAAAAAATGTCTTCAGACATTGCTGAGTGTCTCCTGGAAGGCAAAATAACCCCAGCTGAGAGCCAATGTTTTCCAGGTGTTTGAATCAAATGGCTGCTGTTGACTAAAGAAAGGGTGAGAGGAATAGTGATTATAAGTGACTCTGTAAATGTTACATCTTTTTATATGAATTCCAAAAGGAATCGAGACCAAAGGTAACCTAATTATGAACACAGGTTGGCAGAGATGACATAAATACCAAGAAGAAGACTTTGTTTGCAAATGCATGGAAATTTGAACTATTTTAGATTGTAGTGAAGAAATAGTGCTTGGAGAAAGGTGACAGGAGTTGATATAATCAATAGCTTATGACTATAAGTCAGATATATAAATAAATTATTCAAGGAGTTCCCATTGTGGGGCAGCAGAAATGAATCCAACTAGCATCCATGAGGATGTGGATTCGATCCCTGGCCTCGCTCAGTGGGCCATGAATTGTGGTGTAGGTCACAGATGTGCCTTGGATACCTCATTGCTGTGGCTGTGCCATAGGACGGCAGCTGTAGCTCCAATTCGACCCTAGCCTGGGAACTTCCATATGCCACAAGTGTGGTCCTAAAAAGCAATAAATAAATAAATTATCCAGTTAGGCTGATTACAATCAGATTATCCCAATCTATAGTTTTTTTAAAAAAAAGAACTCCTTCCTCAAAATAAAAGTATATAGAATGAACAAGCAAACAGATAAATGAGAAACCAAACACCAACCAGTAAAGCTTTTTCAGTCTTAGGCAAGATGGTATATCATATAATGAGAGCTTCATTATTCCACTACATCTCTTTTCATTTTCCTTAAATGTCATTCTCACTATAAATGCTAATTGGTTTAGCCTATGTAATAAATTAATCTGGTGGAAGAATAATTCTATAACACAATCCATGCTGAAAAATCCTTGCTTCTCAGAATGACAGATAACGAAGCTGCTTTTTTTTTTTTTTTTTTTTTTTTTTGGCTTTTGCTTTTTAGGGCCACAGCTGAGACTTATGGAAGGTCCCAGGCTAGGGGGGTCAAATCAAAGCTGTAGCTGCTGGCTTATGCCACAGCAATGCCCGATCCTTAACCCACTGAGCAAGGCCAGAGAGCGAACCATCATCTTCATGGATCCTAATCAGGTTCATTAACAACTGAGCCATGAAAGGAAGTCCAGATAATGAAACAGATCTAGCCCAATAGTCTGTGCACAGGCTGATACTGGGCTAGACTGTACCATACAGCCTCTCCAGATGTTGATAGCCAGTGTCCATCTGATTCGTCAATATTTGTGCCTTCTAGGTTGTTAAACAGTTTTAATGCCATGCTTAATTGGTACAATATCTCAGTTTTAGAGCAACAGGTAGGATTCCCAAAAAAATAGATCACAGCTATATTAAATTCTTTCTCCCTCTAAAAGGAGAAAAATACTAATTGAGCCAGCACAAGTCCACCTAGTTGGATTGATTCTGCCACTGCATAATACCTTGTTAATTCACCATGACAATTTATTCATATTTCTGTTGCACTGAAATAGCTGATGCTACAACTGAGATTATCTCCATTCCTCGTGAGATAGATGGAGTCATATAAAACTGGGTTTGAACCTCAGCTCCATCAGGTTCTGTCTACGCGACCCTAAGAAAGACATTTAACTTCCTTGAAGGCTAAAGTGTGAGGAGTTCCCATTTTGGCTCAGTGGATTAAGGATGCAATGCTGTCTTTCTGAGGATGCAGGTTCTATCCCTAGCTTCACTCTCTGGGTTAAGGATCAGTCTTCCACAAACTGAAGCATAGGTCACAGATGCAGCTTAGATCTGGTGTTGCTGTGGCTGTGCCACAGGTCAGCAGCTGAAGCTCCAATTCAACCCCTAGCCTGGGGACTGCCATATGCTGCAGATGCAGCCATAAAAAAAAAAAGGCTGAAGTATATATGGGACTTAAACAAGGTGCAAATGAGTGAAATAATAACTCACAGGTTTACTGTGAGAAATGATAAGGAGATGATAATTCTATGACTACCACAGACTAGGTGCTCAAAGAATACAATCACTCCCTTTAAATTTACTGAGAAAACTTATCTTACAACTCTTTCTTCTCTTTTTGCTTAATTTTCTTTAGATTCTTCCACTTTATCCACTTGTCATTCATTCTTTCATTTATTCAAAGTTACTAAGAGCATGAACTTAGCACTGTGTCTCCTAAATTATCTCCCAGATACCTCTGGAATCCATAGTGAAAAGTAGAAGTTATGACTCCAAATTGGCTTTCACCCTGAAAAAAAAATGGCTTGCCTTTGTTTTAATGTGCCCCTCCATGATCTCTGATAATTTTCCAGCATTGAGGAAAGAATATTACTGGCTTTTAAATCAAGCAGTCCTGGATTCTAAATCCAACTGTGTTTCTTACTTAGTCAAGTTACTTGGTCCAGTTACTAAATTTCTCTGAGGGGCAATAACCTGTAAACTAACACATATATGGCAATGAACCCAGTGCCTATGAAAAAATAGGTACTCTAACAAAGGATTTAATTTCTCTAGCACCGAGGTTGCTAAGCATACCTATGTGCTCAGTCAACAATTTCTCTCAAAGATACAGTCCAAAAAGATATAATCTAAACGATGTGCCATTAACATGCCCTGTTCCACAGTTATTCAACAAATAATTTTCTGAATGGCTTATATGTCCAGGAATAAAATAATAACATTTGTACAGCACTTTAAAAGATAACTAAGTCAAGGTTTCAGGACTGAAGGAGCTCAGGGTCTAGTGGGAAGGCAAACATGCAAAGCCACAATTACAATGCAGTATTCAAAGTGCTAAAAATAGAGATGTGTATGAGGTGCAGAAGACAGAGATCAGGCAAAGCTTCCCAGAAGAGATGATTATGCTGGAATTGAGTCCAAGAGGATGAACAGGGCTTCACTGAGCACACAAGGGAAGGATGAGTATTCCAGGGGGAATAACAATGGAGAGCGCATGATACATGCTGACAATGCCAAGTACAGGAATCAGGTATGCTTGGAGGATGCTGTGGCAGAGACCTGGTGGAAAATAAGGCAGGCTGGAAGGAGCCAAATCACAAAAGGCCTCAAATGATACTCCAAAGAGTTTGGACTTTATTCTTTAAGCACTAGGGAGTCACTGATTTCTAAGTCAGAAAATATCATGTTTTAAAACAGTTCCTCTAATGTCAGAGGAAGGAAAGAGTTGTAAGGACAGACACTGGAAGTGGTGATAATTAATGGATGCAAGTAGGGAAAGAAAGGGTCAAGGAAAGCTCTACAGGTTGTAGCTTAGATGAACTGTGCACAGTAGCTCCACTAACACAAAGGAGCCATACAAGTGGCAGAGCAGAACTGTGAGTAAAGATTAAGAAATGTTTAATTTTGGAGTTCCCGTCATGACACAGTGGTTAACGAATCCGACTAGGAACCATGAGGTTGCAGGTTCGATACCTGCCCTTGCTCAGTGGGTTAATGATCCAGCGTTGCCGTGAGCTGTGGTGTAGGTCACAGACACGGCTCGGATCCCGCGTTGCTGTTGCTCAGGTGTAGGCTGGCATCTACAGCTCCAATTAGACCCCTAGCCCGGGAACCTCCATATGTGGTGGGAGCAGCCCAAGAAATGGCAAAAAGACAAAAAAAAAAAAAAAAAAAAAAAAAAAAAAAAAGAAATGTTTGATTTTCATACCTCCACTGAGAGAGAGATGCTCGAAAGGCCATTGTCTGAAGTACAAGAGAGAAGACTAAAGTAGATATGTAGATTTCGGATAGATATTTGAGAGTAATAATTTTTTAAAACCAAAGAATATGCTTTTTTTAAAAAAATGTAATTCATTTAGACTTGCCTCTTAACTTCAAAAAAGGGATTACAAATTAAAAAACTTAAATTACCATCTATTGCACATATATTAAATTTTAACATAAATAATGAAAAGATGTCAAAATATTTAATGAAAACAATAAACTCTTACCAAAGATAAGTATTGTATAATCATTTCCTTATCACTTCTTTAAATCAGTCCACTAACTAATAAGGACATTCTCCTTATCTATAAAATTAATATATTTCCAAAATATTATTCTCATGGCAAAAAAAGAGAGTATCTCCTGAATAAACAAGCGTGTTTAATTTCCTGAGTAAACATTATTCATATTTGACAGCGGACAGAGCCCAAACTGAGTGAAGTAGTTAAGAAATTTCTAAAATCCCAGGAACAATAGGCCTCACCCAGAGAATCTAGTCAGGAGCTTATAATAAAGAACTAAAAGTCAATGTCATACCCAAATTTTAAATAACAGCATGCAATCCTCTATTTAATAAATTATTTCAAAATCAGGTCACAATTGACAGACACACTATCTTAGGCAGACGGGAGAGAGTAGATAAGCTGAGAAAATTTCCTCTTCTCTACTGAAGCATGTCCACCAACTGTCATACCTGGAAAACAGCCAAAGTGAGCACTTTATTTGCAAAAAGAACAGGAGACTCTTTAAATACTGGCAAAATGTGTGGTGTATAAAATGTGGAATGTAGAGAATTCTTTTAAGATTCGCATTTACTAATATTTGAAAATGCTTCTAAGACGCAGATTAAAAGCATATGTCCTTGCACGTAACAAGCTCTAAAAGCCGAGGGTAGAGCCCCTTGAAACCGTGGGAATGAGCTTCACCCTTTTCTTCCACACTGTGACCACCTATGCAGGGTTAAAGTTCCCTTACACACTTTCAAAACAGATAACTCTCCTCATAGATATTTACTTGAATTAGACACACGAAAAAACATGATCAAACCACATCTTTCTCTTAATATTCTATTCCTTACATTTCCTAACCTTTCTAGTCTTTTTTTCATAGAGCATTTTCTAGTTTCCTGGCTACAGAGTTTACTAGTAAAAGCTGACACAGCTGAGGTGCTGAGAAAAGAGGAAAGAGGAAGGGAATCCAGAAATGTTAACAAATGAGAGGAAAACCCTGGGCTTTGTCTGAATCTGTATAAACTTATAACTCTAGATTAACATCTTCGATTCAGATCAGAACACTTGGGCAACTAAGAGTCACCAAGGATTTTCTAAATGTACTTCTTACTGATCTAAAATAAATACATATTAAAAATGAAAAAAAAAGGGGGGGGGGAGTTCCCGCCATGGCTCAGTGGTTAGTGAACCCGACTATCATCAATGAGGACCCTGGATCCCTGGCCTCGCTCACTGGGTTAAGGATCCGGCATTGACATGAGCTGTGGTGTACGTCACAGACTCGGCTCAGATCCTGCGTTGCTGTGGCGTAGACCAGAGTTGTAGCTCCAATTCAACCCCTAGCCTAGGAAATTCCATATGCCACAGGTGTGGCCCTAAAAAGCAAAAAAAAAAAAAAAAAAAAAAAAAACCAAAAACAAACAAACAAAAAAACCAACTCCCTGCACTTATAACATTGCCGCTAACACCACTGTCATCCTGGATAAAGTGCTCAGTTGTATCACACAGTATTCTGGCTCTTTAAAGAAGTGAGGGAAGAATAACAGAGGAAATGGGAAAGGTAAGATGAAGATACCCTTCTGGTTTGTGTATTATCTCAAGAAGTTCACAAAACAGTCAAGGTAAGAAATTTTTTTCCACATGCCCCTTTTCTGAGATTTTGTCCCCTTTTTCCCCCCAACTGTGAGGTTGAGCCCAAAGAGATGCAGCAGCCCCTAGTATATGCTACATGATCCTGTCACCCTGATCCTTGCTGCCTTGATTCCTGGTCTTTCAAAACCTAGCAGTTCGACTTTTCCTTGATTCTACAAAACAAACAGTTTTATAAATTTCTATTTCCCTGTAAAGAGCAAGCAAGGCTTTTGAGGAAATTTACATTAGATATGTATCTTACACTCTTTTCCTCAACTACTTTCATCAGAGAAAAATATATGGATGATATTACTGAGAAAATAAAATCTGTCAGTATCAGATTCAAGAATTTTTAAAAGAATTTTAAAGGGAATAAAGAATGAGGAGGTAAGATACTCTGTGTAGACTCATGTTATGCTAGCAAAATGTCACAAAATTGCAAAGTTCAAGAACCATTTCTATGGAAGCCCAAGGATTCCATAAAAACAGAAAGCCAAGATACAATAAGGAACACTATGAAAAGGTCATATGTTATTAGAGGTGCTGTTGGTAAGAAGGTAAGAAAAGATTAGGAATCATGATCTCTTCAGATCCTTTTGTATTTTCTTACTCACTAAGTATGTTGTTTAAATCCAGGCCTGCATGGTTCCCTTATTACATAGTAAAACCAAAATTCTAATCATCTTTCCATCAAACTTGTTTTCCCAGATCTAAAGAAGAGCAGCAATTGATAATACTGCCTGCTATTTATTTTTTCTTGGCATGAAAAGAGGAATGGTCTTGTAAAGTACAGAATATAACTGCATTGAATTATTTCCAGAATGCTCCCAACTCTTTTCTTCCCATTTTTTGCATATAAGGAGGGTATTTTTCAACGATATCAAATGCTTATTAAAGAGCTTCCTAGAATTTTCTCTCTTAGATGTGTTTCAAGGAATTAAAGATTCCTAATAATAATTTAAAGTTTGGGAGATCCCCAGTATGACTCACCCACTGTCTTGGTTCATTTGGGGCAATAATCATTTTTATAAGACCCGTGCAGATCTACCATATTTTAAAATACATTTGGTCAATTTCCTAACATAATGTTTTGGTGACAGATGATAGCGGGAATAGCATCTAAAAAGAAAAATATCCTACTTGCTGAAATCCTTCTATCAAATTCTGCAAACTCAACTCCCTCAGCAAATGACAGTTACTATCTCAGTGTTTTTACATCTCTTCTTTTCTGCATTATCATCATCTTACTCAAATTCTTGAGAATGCACTTCAATGAAAATTATGACAAAGATTTTCAGCTTTTCAGATTTTCTGTCTCTCAGTTAATCTGGATGTCTACTATATATCCACAATGAGATACATAAAAGAAAAGCATGTAAAAAATGCAAAGTGCTGACCAGCCTATCAAATTATCATCATCTGTCTTCCAAAATGCAAGAAGAACTTGTGTCCAGAACTGCCACACAGTATTCAAGCTTTGGTCATAATCTTCACGTTATCCAGAATTCTTAAATGCCTAATTTTCTTCCAGTACAAGAGTATAAAAGCACTGCTGACTTGGAGAAACTAGTAGTAGTAGCAGTACCATCAGCATCTATTTCCAAAAAGACCATCATGTTATTCTCCTCTTCCACTCTTCTCTTTTTCTTCCTGCTCCTTTCCCTTCTCTTCCTGAACAATTCAGTCCCTAAAGCCATTAAGTAGGGCAGAGAAAAGTAGGCATCCACACCAGGGGAAAGAGAGAAGCCACAGTGACCTACAGTGAAAGGACAGAGCCCGAGCCAGGGAGAAGGATGTCCACACTGGGGGCAGCTCATTGTGGGGTGTCAGAGCTCGAGCAAGCCAGAGAGGGCATCCCCATAGAGGAGTGGATGATATGAGAGGATCAGAGCCCAAGCAGGGTACAAAGGAGGTCCACATGACAGTAGCAGAGGGGAACACCCCAAGGTGGGGTGTCAAAGTCCAAACAGGGTGAAGATGATCACATACAATCGTCACATCCAGTGCAGGGGGATTGGCGCCCAAGCAAAAAAAAAAAAAAAGTAGCCCTCTGTAGATGCCAACTGGCATAAAGACTCAGAACCTGAAAATGACAACGGGGTGTCTGTGTAGGAGACAGCCTGATGTGGGTGGCAGAGTCTGAGTGTGGGGGCAAGGAAGACACTGACACAGGGAGAGTATGACAGTAGAGAGGAGAACTAGCTACATAAAGGGGGATTTATCAAATAAGTATATGTACTAAAGAGAAGCCAAGGTTTTCACTACAGAAAAAGAAAGTTATAAATATGGGAAGAAATAAACTAAAATGAATCTTGCCTGTGGAGTTGGACTAGAATTAGACATATCATTGTAAACTCATGGATTGCAATAAATAGAGACAGATATAAATGTAAATGTGTGTAATTCTATATGTGAAATTTTTTTACTCCCTTGCTGAGGCAATCTGAGAGAAGTGAAACTCCAAAAGCAATGAGCACACTTACCACCCAAATCTTAGCTTCTAATTACCATCTTCCAATAAAAGGAAACATGGTTTATTAGAGAAATGGATGGTTGAGGACTGAAGCAGAGAAAAATGAGTCTTGGAACATTTTATGATGCCAAAAAGAAGAAAATGACACAAAGAAGTCAGCCAGAAATGACTTATACTGGCTGAGACTGGGACAATTTAGGTATCAAAATTAATAATGTCAGTAATGCATTATAAAACATGCAATAAAATAATAAAACACGAGTCCACACTTACACATAAGCATAACTCATTTTTTTTTTCGTCTTTTTGCCTTTTCTCGGGCCGCTCACGCGGCATATGGAAGTTCCCAGGCTAGGGGTCTAATCGGAGCTGTAGCAGCTGGCCTACACCACAGCCACAGCAACGCGGGATATGAGCCACGTCGGCAACCTACGCCACAGCCCACGGCAACACCGGATCCTCAACCCACTGAGCAAGGCCAGGAATCGAACCCAAAACCTCATGGTTCCTAGTCAGATGCGTTAACCACTATGCCATGACAGGAACTCCAAGCATACCTCATTTATTATACTTCACTTTTTTGTGCTTCTCAGATACTGTTTTACACATTGAAGGTTTATAGCAACTCTGTGTCAAGTGAGTCTATGGGCACCATTTTTCTAACAGCATTTACTCACTTCACATCTCTATATCATACTTTGGTAATTCTCACAATATTTCAAGCTTTTTCATTATTATATTTGTAATGGCGATCTGTGATCAATGACCTCTTTTCTTTTTCTTTTTGGCCACACCCACGGCATATGAGAATTCCCAGGCTAGGGAACAAATCCAGCTGCAGCAATGCCAGATCCTTAACCCACTGCACTGGGCAAGGGATTGAACCCCACTGACTCAGAGACAATGCTGGATCCTTAACCTGCTGCACCACAGCAACAACTCCTTGATCAGTAATCTTTGATGTTACAATAGTAACTGTACTGGGGTGCCATGAACCACATCTACATAAGATGTGAACTTAGTAGATAAATGTTGTATAGTTATGACTGCTTCACTTACTGGCCATTCCCATCTCTCTCCTTCTCCTCGGACCTCCCTATTCTCTGAGACACAGCAATAGGGAAACGAGGACAGTTAATAACCCTACCAAGGGCCTCTAAGCGTTCAAGTGAAAGGGAGAGTCACACACCTCTCACTTTAAATCAAAAGCCAGAAACCATTAAGCTTAGTGAGGAAAACATGTCAAAAGCAAAAGCTAGGTTTTTTTGCACCAAACAGTTGGCCAAGTTATCAATGCAAAGGACATGTTCTTGAAGGAAATTTAAAGTGCCACTCCAGTGAACACACAAACGATAAGAAAGCAAAATGGTCTGATCGCTGATAAGAAAGTTTTAGCAGTCTGGATAAAAGATCAAATGAGGTTACAACATTCCTTCAAGCCAAAGTCTAATCCAGAGCAAGACCCTAACTCTCTTCAACTCTACGAAGGCTGAGAGAGGCAAGAAAGCTGCAGAAGAAAAATCTGAAGCCAGCAGAGGTTGGTTCATGAGGATTAAGCAAACGAGCTCTCTCTCTCTAACACAAAAGCAAGGTGAAAACTTGAAGTACTAATGTAGAAGCTACAGCAAGCTATCCAGAAGATCTAACTAAAATAATAATGTAGGTGGCTATACTAAACACCAGATTTTCACTGTAGACAAAACAGTCTTACATTAGAAAATGATGCCATCTAGGACGTTCATAGCTAGAGAGGAGAAGTCAACATCTGGCTTCAAAGCTTCAAAGGACAGGCTAACTCTCCTGTTAGGAGCTAATAATGCAGCCAGCGACTTCAAATTGCTCATTAACCACTCCCCAAGGCCCAGGGCCCTTATTAATTATGCTAAATCTACTCTGTCTATGCTCTATAAATGAACAAGAAAGCCTGGATGACAACACATCTGTTTACAACATGACTTACTACATATTTTAAGCCCATTGTTGAGACCTACTGCTCAAAAAAAAAAAAAAAAAATTCCCTTCCAAATATTACTGCTCAGTGACAATGCACCTACTCACCCAAGAGCGCTGACTGGAGATGCATAATGAGAGTAATATTAATACAACATCCATTCTGCAGCCCACAGATCAAGGAGTAATTTCTCCTTTCAAGTCTTATTATTTAAGAAATATATTTCTTAAGACTGTACTTGCCATGAGATAATGATTCCTCTGATGAATCTGTGCAAGTCAACTGAAAACCATCTGGAAAAGATTCAACCCTCTGGATGCCATTAAGAACATTAGTGATTCATTGGAAGAGGTCAAAATATCAACATGAATAGGAAGTTGGAAGAAACTGATTTCAACCCTTATGGATTACTGAAGGGTTCATGACTTCATTGGGGAAAGTAACTGCACATGTGGTGGAAAGAGCAAGAGAACTAGAATTAGAAGTGGATCCTTAGGATGTGACTGAATTACTGCAATCTCATGACCTTGAATATATGAGAAGTTGCTTCTTATGGAATGACAAAGAAAGTGGTTTCTTGAAATGGAATCTACTCCTGGTAAAGACACTATGAAGACTATTGACATGACAACAACGAACTTAGAATAGCACAAAGAACTTAGAATTTAGTTGATAAATCAGTAACAGAGTTT
Source organism: Sus scrofa (assembly GCF_054392235.1). Taxonomy (NCBI): domain Eukaryota; kingdom Metazoa; phylum Chordata; class Mammalia; order Artiodactyla; family Suidae; genus Sus; species Sus scrofa. The sequence goes on along the minus strand of NC_139387.1, from coordinate 91,365,772 downwards.
GAGAGACTGACTCCAATTTTGAAAGAAGTTCTAATGTGGGTCATGCGTCATGAAACAACAGCCTCTGCTATAAATAAATCATTCATAGCTGGAAGGGTTAATTGATGGGACAAATTTCATTGTTGTGTTATTTTAAGAAATTGCTATAGCTGCTTCGACCTTCAGCAATCACCACCCTGATCAGTCAACAGCCATCAACACCAAAGCAAGATCCTCCACCAGCCAAAAGGTTACAACTCACAGAAGGCTCAGATGATGTTCAGCATCTTTAGCAATAAATTGGGTTTTTAGTTTGTTTTGGGGGGAGTTTTTTGTGTCTTTGTTTTTGTTTTTTTATGGCCACATCCATGGCATATAGAAGTTCCCAGGGCTAGGAAATGAATCCAAGCTACAGCTGCAACCTATGCCACAGCTACGGCAACACCAGATCCTTTTAACCCACTGCACCGGATTGAGAATCAAACCTGGGCCTCTGCAGCACCCTGAGCTGCTACAGGTTCCTAACCCACTGCACCACAGCAGGAACTCCAAATTTTTTTTTTTTTTTTTTTTTTTGTCTTTTTGCCATTTCTTGGGCCGCTCTCGCGGCATATGGAGGTTCCCAGGCTAGGGGTCAAATCGAAGCTGTAGCCACCGGCCTACGCCAGAGCCACAGCAACGCGGGATCCGAGCCACGTCTGAGACCTACACCACAGCTCACGGCAACGCCGGATCGTTAACCCACTGAGCAAGGGCAGGGATCGAACCCGCAACCTCATGGTTCCTAGTCGGATTCGTTAACCACTGCGCCACCATGGGAACTCCCCAAATATTTTTTAATGAAGGTATGTACTTTGTTTTTTTTAGTAAATATTTAACAAACTATAGTATAACGTAAACATAACTTTTAAATGCACTGAGAAACCAAAAAAATCCATGTGACCCGTTTTATTGTAGTGATCTGGAAATGAACCTGCAGTACCTCTGGTGTATGCCTGTAAATAAATAAATGAATAAAATAAAGTTTGATAAGGAACAGGATAATCACATGGTTTTGTTTTTTGTTTCTTTTGCCATGTCCAAGGCATGTGGAAATTCACTGAAATAATCCAAAGAAAAAGTTGAATTTATGAGCTTTCACATCCTTAGTTAGTGTGCAGTTTTTGTAAGTGCCTAGAGAGAAGTCTGTTTTCTATTCTCTAGAGCACCATCACCATGCTGAATACATGTAACGCACCCTCAGGATATCTGTCAATACATAATGCTTTAAAAAGAAAGGTAAGGAAAATATTAATGATTGGTTTTTTAGGAATCTATTAACCACATGGATCATGGCATAGCATATAAAACTCCAACAAAAAACAATCTCTTTTTATTCAAATTAGCTTTGTGAAGAATGTAGAAGATAATAAAAATCGCTTAATCTTGGAGTCCCCTTCATGGCTCAGTGGTTAACAAATCCCAATAGGATCCATGAGGACGCAGGTTTGATCCCTGGCCTCGTGCAGCAGGTTAAGGATCCGGCATTGCCGTGAACTATGATGCAGGTTGCAGACACGGCTCGGATCCAGTGTTGCTATGGCTGTGGTGTAGGCTGGCAGCTGTAGCTCTGATTCAGTCCCTAGCCTGGGAACTTTCATACAATGCAGGTGCAGCCATAAAAAGAAAAAAAAATTGCTAAATCTCTGGTGACTAGTACCACTCCTAACAGTAAGCAGGAAAAAGTAATCCCTATCTCTGGAATTAGAGGACTGGACAAATACATCATATCCAATGGCCTGTCTTGGTACCTATACCATGAAAGATTTAGACTGAGACAATGTCCCTAAGAAGTCACCTATTAAAATGCAAATATCCCAGAGTTCCCATTCAAATAAAGATACTCATGAAATCCATACAATTATTCCTTATACAACCATTAATGTCTTAGTAATAATAATAATAACAAAAACATGCATTTGAGTCTTCCTATGTAACAAACACTGTGCTAGGTATTTTATATAGATTATCTTTAATTCTTACAAGTCTACAAGACAGGTATTATCATTCCCAATTTATAAATAAGGAGACTGAAGCCCAAAGAAATGAAATAACTTGCCTGGGACCAAAAATCCATTCAATGACAGAGTTTTCATTCAAACTCAAGATTTAGACTTTTTCTATTACATCTTGCTGCTTCTTTCTGCTATGCCATTTGCAGTTTTTGAAAATGGAGCGCTAAGGCATGAATGAATAAAATGCAATAAAGGAAACTTTTTGTTGCTACAGAATAAAACTGAATGAGAGTTCTGAGTTCCAGGGAAAAGAAGCCAAAGAATGGAACCAAGGAAGGAAGAAAAAGGTTCTTAAAAGGGACAGTGATGCACAAAAAGATGGGAGATGAAGGTCCGAAAACAAACTGCCTGGTTCTTCAGTTTTTCTACACAAGCTAACACTAGATCTGATGAGGTCCCTGTGGTAATAACAAGTTCAACTAAAAACTATGAGCTCAAATTTATCAACTTGAAAAAGATAAATTATAAACCTTATTAAATGAAGACTATGGTGAACACTCTATTTTACTCCCTTTTGTAAGAGGGAAGAAAATGAAGAGATATAAATCATACCCATCTGAAGATGGACAAACTATTAAACCACCTATTGAACAGAAGTTAAATAATATCAAGCACCTAAGAAATTTTGGATAAAACAATTCCACACACTGTTTAAGGTGAAAACGATGACTGACAAATATTTTAAAACATCTTTAACTTAAGTTACACTGAATTCACTTTATGGTTTAGGTGTCATCAAGAAACAAATTTAGAAGTCCCCGTTGTGGCTCAGTGGGTTATGAACCCAACTAGTATCCATGAGAATATGAGTTCAATCCCTGGCTTTGCTCATTGGGTTAAGGATACAGCATTGCTGTGAGCTGCAGTGTAGGTCACAGACGCAGCTTAGATCCTGTGTGGCTGTGGCTGTGGTGTAGGCCAGCAGCTGCAGCTCTGATTCAACCCCTAGCCTGGGAACTTCCATATGCCACAGATGTGACCCTAAAAAGCAAAAAAAAAAAAAAAGAAAGAAAGAAAGAAAAAAAAATGTAAAGCAAAATACTGCCTATAATATGAAACTATACAATGAACACAAGCAAAAATAATTGAGAACTATGTAGGAACTGAAATATGTTACTATGTAATTTTGTAGAAAATGTACTTTCTATTTACATACTGGAAGCACACTGGTATTTCCATAAATTAAGCCAAGACAGACATTGGTTCCTGTAGAAAAAAGGAAGCAATATGGCACAAGAGAAAGATATCTGGAATCACAAAGACCTGAATTTGAATCTTGAATCTGTCACTTTCTAGCTTTGCAACTTTAAGCAAGTTACTCAATTTTCCTACTCTTTTACATCATATATAAATATGGGGTTAATAACAAATACCTTTCAGGATAGCAATTCCACTTCTAGAAATAAATAAAAATATACTTTTATGGGAGTTCCCATTGTGGCACAGTGGAAAGGAATCTGACTAGGACCATAAGGTTGCAGGTTTGATCCCTGGCTTTGTTTAGTGGGTTAAGGATCCGGCATTGCCGTGAGCTGTGGTGTAGGTAGCAGACGCAGCTCAGATCTGGCATTGCTGTGGCTGCCAGTTGTAGCTCCAATTCGACCCCAGCCTGGGAACCTCCCTATGGTGCGTGAGACCTAAAAAAAAAAAAAAAAGACACACCAAAAAAAAGAGTACACTTTCATGGAAAAGGTGATTTACATAACAATGTTCATTATAATGTTATAGTAATAACAAAGTTTAAAATATCTAAGTATCTAGTATTAATGAAATGTTTAAGTAATGGTATATAACACCACCAGATCAGTGATTCTCACTGATAACAATTACCTAGGGAAGCTTGTAAAATGCATATTTCCAGGCCTTATATTAAATATTTCTGACCTTGCAGATCTGAGATAGGAACAAGAAATGCATGTTTTTCACAAACAAAAACCTAAAAGTGATCCTTCCGGAAGTCTATGAAAATTCTGCATTAAATGGAATACTATTATGTGACTTAAAATACGATCGCAAAGACTTTGCAATAACACAGAAAAAGTTTGATATGTAATTAAGTGAAAAATTCAGGATGCAACCTATATGCTACATTAACAACTACATTAAACATACACAGGAAAAAAGATGTTTCAGCAAGAGGAGTGGGTTGATTTTCATTCTCTACGCAATTTTTTGAAACACAGACACACTATTATCATTAATGAATAAGAAATACATCAAAATTTGAAAAAAAAAAAGTCAATGGAGGAGTTCCCATTGTGGCTTAGTAGGTTAAGAACCTGGCAGTGTTCATGAGGATGTGGGTTCAATCCCTGGCCTTGCTCAGTGGGTTAAGGATCTGGCATTGCCTCAAGCTGCGGTGTAGGTCAAAGATGCAGCTCCAATCCAGGGTTGCAGTGGCCCAGGGTGGCAACTGCAGCCCTGATTCAACCCCCTAGCCTGGGAACCTCCATATGCTGCAGGTGCAGCCATAAAAAGAAAAAAGAAAAGAAAGAAGTCAATGGCTCTCCATGATCTTCAGATTAAAATTCAAACTCCTAAAGCAGCATAGGAATCCTTCAATCTCGATTTACCTCTTATCCATGCTCTATACCAAACTACTTAGAAAGCCTCAAGTATACATAGTCTACATTTTTACCAAATATTATACTGTTCCTTCTGCCTGAAATGCCCTTCCCTCAGATTTTCAGGCTACTTCCTACTCATTCAACAAGATTCAAGAATCACCTCGTCACTGAAGTTTCCCATGACCACTTCTCCACATAGATCAAAGGTGTCTCCTTCTTGCTCCTGACATTCCTATAGCATTGTTTGGAATTTACAGCACATGTCACATTGTATTTTAACTTGTTAAATACTGCTGCATTGTTCTGCAAATACTTGTTTGTATTTCTCTACCTTCTCCATTATGTCTCTAAATTTTCTAGGAAACTTCAACAACAAACCACTCTGGTCACTAGTCAAAGCAAGATAACAGGAAGCAACTCTGTTCTGAGCTACCCCACCCACCACTGGCCTTTACCACACCAAAGATCGCTCTGCATAATTCCTGCTGCTCCCCTCAAACACACTCCCGTCTCACTCCCATGTTTCCATACTAGCATAAATATCTATACAAAACATGGATAATTCTCTAAGTAAATACTGGAGTTTTTTAGTTTATTCCAAACACAAGATACTATATTTAGCATATTTAAAGGCTACATAAAATATTTCAAATGCAGATTAGTAGCTAGAGGCAACAATGATTCAAAATAGATAAATAGTAATTTGGGGGAGAAGAAAAGAAAACTTTAACGTGAAAAAGAATGTTAACTGGGGAGTTCCCGTGGTGGCGCAGTGGAAAAGAATCCCACGAGGGACCTTGCAGTTGCGGGTTCGATCTCTGGCCTTGCTCAATGTGTTAAGGATCTGGCTTTGCCATGAGCTGTGGTGTAGGTCACAGACGCAGTTTGGATCTGGCGTTGCTGTGGCTGTGGCTGTACCGGGCAGCAACAGCTCTGATTTGACCCCTAGCCCAGGAACCACCATATGCCCAGGGTGAGGCCCTAAAAAGACAAAAGCCAAAAATAAAAATAAAAAAAAGAATGTTAATTGGAATCCAGGGGTCAGAACTTCAAATGCCTCCCCTGTAGTGAAATACAGGTTTATGAAATAACCTAGATACTGAGTCAACCATGAGGTTTCAGGCTCGATCCCTGGCCTCGCTCAGTAAAAGGATCCAACCTTGCTTGAGCTGTGATTGTAGGCTGAAGACACGGCTTGGACCTGGCATTGCTGTGGCTCTGGCATAGCCTGGCAACAACAGCTCCGATTAGACCCCTAGCCTGGGAACCTCCATCATCCCTAAAAGAGACAAAAGACAAAAAAAAAAAAAAAAAAAAAAAAACTCTTAGATAATTCTATTTCATATCCTTGCCATAATAAGTATATACGTCTAAGAAATAACTTCTGTCATAATAAATAAATACATCTAAGGAATAACTTTGGCAAACAATATATCATATACTGATATCTAAGATGAGCACATAACAGATACCCAATAAAAAGTTCTAGGGACTAATTAAGTAGCAAAAAGGAAAGTCTTTTCCATCACCAGCCCTATGACATCCTAGTTCTCTTGTTTCCAAATCCCTTTCCCCTTCTATAGCATTAGCCTTGTAGGAAGAAAGGATAAATGACCACCTTTATCCAACACATTCCACCAGCTCTACCACTAGAGTTCCATAGCTTTAGCATTTTCTCCTAAAGTTTTGTTTCTTCTTTAAATGAAAAGACTAAAACACCTTCCTCCTCCTAAAAGCCTTTACCAGTCAATCATATTTTAGTATAAATTGTCAGCACCCACAAACAGTTGTTGGCAGGGGTAAGGTTAGGAGAGGCACCAGGGCACTGAGCCCCTGAGGTAAGAGGAGAAATTAACATTGAGGTATGCAGGAAACTAGAGATGATGAAAGCAAACTCTGCAAACTCAAATTTGAAGGTTCAGTTTTTGTTCTTCCTAACCTACTTCTCACTATACACAACCCATCCCAGGTCTACTCCTCACACAAAATCTGCTACCCTTGGAGAGGGACAGTTGGCACAAAAACTAAAAGCAGGAGAAGAGGTTTACTTTCTAGAGTAAGAAAGGGTTAGAGGAAATATGGTGTGGAGAACAAAAATATCAAGCAGGCACCAAGAAATTAGGCTGGCTGTTATGCCCACAACCATCAGTCAAGATTTGATCAAAAAATGGTGATAAGTTTAGGCCAACTGTTTCACTCACTTAACTAGAAGTAATTAACCACTTTAAATAAAGCTGTTCTCACAACACAATAGAACCCAAATAACTCCGTAGCACAACTGAATCAAAATTTGTTTTACAAACGGATTCATGAAGACATACTGTTAAACAATACAGCACTGTCTCTAAGAAACACTTTCAGAGATGAACGACACTCTTTGCAGACAACAGAAGAAAATGAGGAAAACAAAATTTATCCTTTGACCATATATTTTGACTCCCCTCTCAAAAATCACACAATTTCAGCCTCACCCAGGTTTAACACAAAATACAGAATTCACGTGCTGTCCTACCGACATAAAAGAGGAAAAGTGGACTCAAAGAAGAGTTCTTAGATTTGTGTTACACAAGAAAATGCAATGAGTTGTCAACTGGCATTGTGCCTCTGCCGCCATACGGTTTACACAATCATGTCATCACATAGAAGAGAAAGAACTGGAACACAGATCAGTCTTCTGTGTAAATTCCTGCATTTTCAAATATAAAATCTCTCATATCAACATATAATGACTAACCAAAACTCAGAGTATTTTAATTAAAACTATGCTGCAATATGTTCAAAATGGAAACCAAAGACACACTAAAATGCATTAAATGTTAAATAGCTTCAGGTTCTGTAGGTTGAAATTAATCTTTTCTAACTCATGATCTGAATTATAGTCAGCTTCCATTTCTAGTTAAATGCTCAGGCTCTTTGAAAGAATTTTCCAAAATTACCTTAAATGCATAGTGAAGTAAATTATTTTAGTATGCAGCTGAACTAATCAAACAGTCACCTGAGATGTTAAATTGCTAAGGTCAGTAGGCATTAATGTCAGTGAAGACCTACTTCACCCTTTTTCAACAGCAAGAAATCGCTGAAAAGCAATAAGAAGTGAGCGACGTAAAAATGGACAGGTTGAGTAGTCACCAACTGGTTGTCCTAATTCCCTGCTGCACATCGGCCTCACAGTCTTGAAGAGGGAGCTGAAAACCCTTCAGTTGAGAAAGAGGTCAATAGCAAAATTCCCTCTACTCTCTCCTCACTCCCCATCATGCAGCTGGCACTGTTCACTCTGGCAGACACAGCTCCCTGAGCATAATGGTGCAATCACCGCTTCAAACATCATTACTATCTAAAATAGATAACCCACTTGCAACTTGACTATTTTTATAGATATAACATTTTTATGCAGTTTAGCTGCTCTATTTGTGATTTATTCCATTTAACCAATAGTTTCCGTGGAAGTGGATATTATATCTGAGTCCCAATAACCACAATTGCCCAAATAGTTGCAAAAATTACAGTACTTTCAAGTTGCCTCTTATCTCCTTGTATCCATCACCGAAAACTTCAGGAACTGAATCCTGAATCTTAAAAATTTATAAGCACTCTGGTTTATATGTTTTTGGTGACAGGTTATTTTTCCCTCAGTTCTTACTGATCTACTTCTTTTGCATGGAGGACTTGAGAACTAGATTCTTCTTGCTCATCAAGAATTGACTAAATACACTTTACATAATACTTAACTCTTTGAAGCATTAAGAAAATCAAGTAAATTTAAGGCATTTAATAAACTTTTTTCTTCTTTATCAAAATATAAATAATTGGAGATCCTGTTGTGGCACAGTGGAAATGAATCCGCTAGGAACCATGAGGTTGTGCATTCGATCCATGGCCTCACTCGGTGGGTTAAGGATCCAGCGTTGCTGTGGCTGTGGTGTAGGCCAGCAGCTACAGTTCTGATTACACCCCTAGCCTGGGAACCTCCTGCAGCCTTGAAAAGACAAAAAACTCCCCCCCAAAAATATACAAATAATTCTTAATCTAGACTCACTAAAAAAGAAATAATTTAATACAGTTTAAATGGGAATTATTTGTGTTTAAAAAGTAGTTGTGACAACGGAAAAGATTTTAAAAGGTTCTGCAGGTGTCATGAAATACATTAAATAAAATGAAATTTCATATACAGTATGAAGGAAGGAAGGGAGGCAAATGAGCTCTGATGAGCTCAGATTTCTTAAGGATGAAAGAGGGCTATAACTGAGTTCCCGCTGTGGCACAGCAGAAACAAATCCAACTAGTACCCATGAGGGTGCAGGTTTGACCCCTGGCCTCACTCAGTGGGTTGGGGATCTGGCATTGCCGTAAGCGTGGCATAGATCACAGACACAGATTGGATCCCGCTCTGCTGTGGCTGTGGTGTAGGCCCACGGCTACAGCTCCCATTAGACCCCTAGCCTGGGAACTTCCAAATGCAGCAGGTGCAGCCCTAAAAAAAAAAAAAAAAAAAAAAAAAAGGCTATAACTGAAAACAAACACAAAAGAGAAGTATATACTTGTCCTGGAAAAGGCCAATGTCCTTTTCAGCTAACTTAGAAAAAAAGGGAAGCATAAAATTCACAGCTAGGTCAGCTAATGTAACCTGACAGAATAAAAGTAAAATTGTGGATGATTTGAGACCACAATAGAATTTCCTAAGACATCTAACAATATCAAGAATCTGATTCTTTTTCTAATTTGCTCTTAACTTTCCTAGTGAGAATCTTTTTCAAACCAGAAAGGATAAACAAATAATGCTGGGGAAATTACTGAACAGACAGAGATCTTAAGAGACCCTTAACTGCTTTAAATGAGTGTAAGTATCCAGACTCAAAAGAACTAGATGCAAGGGGGTAGAAGGAATTTGCCTCAGTATTACACATCATCACTACCAAAAATAAGATAAACAATGTAGCCTAATATGGGTGGAATTTTTAGACTTACTACTAAAGGCATAGATCAAAGGAGTACCATATACAGAACACAGTGTGAATTTAAAAAGGTAATGGATAAAATACCTCATAATATTTAAGAGGATACATTGGAGAGAAATAGTTGGCTGATTGTTCTATTAAGTGGCTTCAATGTTCATGGAAAGACTATGCATAAAGACCGCCACTTTTAAATTTATACTAAGCTGAAGAGAGGTTCTTCAGGGATATAACATGGTGTGTTGAATTCCAGTTATAGAAAACCTAATTATTAAATCTACAGATGATGCAGAGGAGAGAAGTTAATATGCTGGAAGGCAGACTCAAGTGTCAAAAAGATCTAGGGGAACCATGGTCACTGAAAAAAAAAAAATCTGGAAATTTTAACTGATTATCTGCTCCATGTGAGCCAAAGGTATTGTAGAGCTCAGAAAATCTCTACTTGTACCAAGGTAGGTATTAGATCAATAATGAGGTAATAATTTCAGAGTATCCTTTTTTTTTATAAGTTCTTAAAACTTATGCTCTATCGCCACATGGCAACAGGTTGATTAAATCTTGAAAAAAAAGATCTCAGAAGATTTATAAGAAAACAATATAGCTAAACATTAGCTGAAGAACTTCCCTGGCTGATGAGCTCAATTACTTTATATTGACACATAAAGCCAAGCCAGTACTAACTACTGGAAATTACAGGGAGGTGGATTTCAGCTCAATAAAAGATGATTTTAATAATTTGAGATGTCAAAAAATGAAATGGGGCTTAACGAGACTGAAATAACTAACTGGTAAACAATGTCAAAGGTAAATCCTTGGAGTTTCCCTGTGGTACAGCTGGTTAAGGACCAACGCTGTCACTGCAGTGGCTCAAATCACTGATATGGTGCAGGTTTGATCCTGGCCCAGGAACTTCCACATGACATGGGTGCGGCCAAAAAAAAGGTAAACCATCTAGGTAAGAATTGGATTTAAAAGCCCCTTTCTATTTAAAGATTCTCTGATTTTTTGTTTGTTTGTTTTTGGCTGTACCCCCAGCATGTAGAAGTTCCTAGGCCAAGGACTGAACCCATGCCACAGCAGTGATCAGAGCCACAACAATGACAGTGCCAGATCCTTAACCCACTGAGCCATCAGAAACTCTTAAGATTCAGTGATTCTAATGGAAAATTTACTATTGAAATTTACTCCTAGTACAATAAAAAGCCAAACTCTTAGTAATTAAGGCCTTAAGAAACAGAGTCAAGTGCTTTAGAGAGGCATGAGAAATAACAGCACAATGACAAACACCAGTGTGCTAAGGTGCTTTGCTTTCATTTCTTTATATCTCATTTAATCTTTACAACAACCCCATATGATAGGTATTGTAACTATTCCCACTTCATAGAAGAGCACAGTGAGGCTTAGAAAGATATTTATATTTATTCAAGGTCGTTCTTACTTTTGCTAAAAATTGCAGTTACCCAAACATAGCTGAATCTCCATCATACAGCTGCTGCTCACTTAGTACGTAATATGTAACCAGAAGCATCTTCAGAAGTTTTAATTTACTGATCCCTCAAAGGGCAGTTATGAGATTTTAATTATAAAAAAATTTAAGGATTTTTAATTATTCATAGGAAAAAAAGTGTTCAGACTAAACTATCTATATTGGCCATGTACCAGAGTTCCTGTTGTGGCTCGATGGGTTAAGCATCTGATGTTGTCTCTGAAGATGTGGATTCAATCCCTGGCCCTCTTCAGTGGCTTAAGAATCCAGCGTTTCAGAGTTCCCGTTGTGGCTCGGCTGAAACGAATCTGCTAGTAATTACGAGGACACAACTTTGATCCCTGTTCTTGCTCAGTGGGTTAAGGATCCACTGTTCCCTTAAGCTGTGGTATAGATCACAGATATGGCTGGGATCTGGTGTTGCTGTGGCTGTGGTGTAGGCCAGCCACTACAGCTCCGATTCGACCCCTAGCGTGGGAACCTCCATATGCCGTGGGTAAGCCCCCCAAAAAAATATAGAGGCAGCCCTAAAATGACCCCCCAAAAATTAAGGAATCCACAGATGCGGCTTGGATCCAGTGCTGCCATGGCTGCGGCGTAGGCCACAGCTGCAGATCCAATTCAACCCCTGACCCAACAATGTCCATATGCTGAAAGTACAACCATAAAAAGAAAAAAAAAAATTGACCATGCACCTTAAACTAGCAAATAAAACATATTCAGTGAATAAGACTTAAAATGCAGCAAAGCAAATCTGAATCACTGACTTCGAATCTTTGCCATTACCAACTGTATGACCTTGGGCAAGTTCTTAATCTTCCTACCTCTGTAGTCCTTCATCTGAGAAATGAGGACCAACCTCTTAAGACTGATATAAGAACTGAATGAGATGACAGACACATTCAGCACAGGATCTGACCTTATTATTACACAACACAAGTAATAATGTAGGGCAGGGGAGGACCAAACCTGTTCTACAATTCACTCCAAAATATTTTAAAATTTCAAAGTGTCATTACGTATGAAGGAAAGGGGGCCACATTTTCTGTTACCTTGTAAATAAACTTTGGATGACAATCATTTGTAAAATAAAGTGACAACTAAAAATATGCCTTCTGAGGAATTTCGTTTTACGCAAAGGAGTACCCAAAGAATACAATTTCAATTCTCATTTTCTTCAAAGGCACTGTTTTAGTTGTTTATCCAGTAGGAGACAGACAAATGGAGATTTAAAGATTATCAGTTTTGATCTGGGTTTTTTATAACTTGGTTCAAACTACTCTAGCGAACACAGGTTTTGTAGGCTTTTGTTTGTTTTGTTTTCTATGTGGATTCTCGCTGTAGAGCTGCTAGTGCTACCTCTGACAAAACCAGCAAAAGAGAAAACCATTCGAGAAGTACACTGTGGATCAAAATTTTGACTTTTTGAATTGAATGTTTACTAACATGAAATAATTGTTACTCTATTCCTAAAATTTAACATCTATTCTTTTTTTAAAATGGCACAATTGAGAAGATATTTAAAATTTTTTTACCTTTAAGTTCTATCACAAAGACAGGCTTTTTAAAACACCACTTATCTCAGTGAAATTAAATGAAGTTCTCACTGCTCTCAAAGAATTCTTTAGTGTTTTTCCAAAGGAACTGATTATTTTTAGAAACCTTTTTCAGGATATACATTTCTTGCCATAATTATTTTTATAACTGATATGATCCACTGGCAAACATATTTATTTACCTGTAATTTAAAATTGTGCCCAAATAGAAGTTCCCAGTGTGGGACAGTGGGTTAAGAATCTGACTACAGTAGCTTAGGTCTCTGCGGAGGTTCAACCACCAGCCTGGCACAGTAAGTTAAAGGATCGGGCATTGCCACAGCTGTGGCATAGGTCGCAGCTGTGGCTTAGATTCAATCCCTGGTCCGGGAACTTCCACATGCCACTTGTGCAGCCATAAAAAACAAAAACTGTACCCAAATAAATTGCTTTTGTATAAATTAACTGTGACTAAGGGCTATTACTAGAGCTATAATCTGAAATATACACATATTGCGCTTGTGATTGAAAGTGAAAATTATTTAACAAGGGAGTACACACTAGTCATCACTTCTAAGACCTACTGGAAAAATGTTCCATAAATATTCATCGTGGTGAAGCGAACTGCCATTCCAACAAAATGTCACTGTCAACAAGTACAGATGATCACATGTGGAGCTTTTTAAAATCCCATCAGCAATTTTCCAACTAAATTCATTTCACTGCAATACGAATGTTTTCAATTACCCTTTTAGCCAGGACTGTAAATAACTGCACTATCTGACCACCACAACATAGGAAAACTTGGGGAAAGGACACAATATCATCACCCAAGAGTTTGTATTAGGCACTTGTCAAGAGCAGCAAGGAACAGCTTTTAAACACCAAGAAAACCACCTGAACTTAAAAAAATTTTTACCAGTACAGCTGGGTTGTCTACTGAGATGTTTTAGGGTGACCATATGAATGATGACGGTTGCCTCCAAAAACATCCAGAGTAAACTGAAGAGCCAAGAGCTTAGAAACTAAAGAGTTCTCCTTGAATTGTATCTAGCGCATATTCTTCAGGCTTCCTCCTTCACAATTGATTCATTTGCCCATCAATTCAACTTTTAAGTTAATCGCTTTTTTCAAATAGGCAAATCAACCCCGCTATGTCTAAGGTACTTCCTACTGAATAAAGACCTCGACCCTTTTTTTTTCATGTCGTCTTAGAAAGATTCTCCAAGCAATATCAGTCTCACCTGGAACATTTTCACGTGAAAAGGCCTCTCCTACATCCCATATACACTATCCCAATTCACACCTGGCATTCCTTCATCCTGAGATACAGTAAGCAAGTTTCACTCAGCTACGTCCAGGTAACTGAAAGTACTGCTGGGCTCACCTAGCCTGCCTCATCAAGTTTTACACACACCCTGTACTGATGACACCTCATCAGAAGGCTCACTTTCTTCATTTTGTGGGAGCATAACTCACAGCACAGCAAATGCCTTCTGCAAGAAAAGGGTCGAAGCAACCAAAGGCTGTGGCTTTTGCAGAATAATTGCACGCACGCAATAGTTTCTCTGCCAATTTCATTGAAATAGATTTTTTTTTTTACAAAGGCTGGGTTCAAAGCTGAAAATATGTAACAAACATTGATGGAAAGCAGGCGAAACGCAGAAATTCTTCCAGCCACACTAGTACATGTACAAGTTCTGCACCACAGCTCGGAGAAAAGTAGCTACTGACGCATTGATGGAAGGCTATTTTAAAATTACTCAAAGAATCTAAGGCATCAATCTGACTGGGAGGTTCATGCCTCTCCACACACACATTCTGTTTTCCTCCCTAATTTAAGAATGAATCGCTGGCAGCCACCAGGTGCAATAACCATGAGGAGGAGGACGTATCCATCACAATGCATAACGAGGTGTGCAAACCCGGAGCCGGTTCGGTCCTTACCTTAGCAGATTAGACAGGGGCAGGGGTCCGGATCCACCGCCCAGGATCCCTCCTTTCCTGCCAGACAGGAGTTTCTCCACCAGAGCCACATTTCCAGTGCGAGCAGCTTCCAACAGCTCCTGGTCCTTCCCCATAGTCTCTCACCGACTCCCTCACAGAGTCCTTTCCCCCTTCGGGTCCTTCTCCCCGCCCACCCCCACTCCCCCCCAAATCCAGGGCCCTCCCCGCCCCACCCTAAAATAATGCGAGAGCTTCAGCACCCGGAGATCCCTGCAGCCCCCAGCCGGGACCACTCTCCGCTCCTCTTCGGGGCGCAGCTTTTACAACGAGGATCAGACCATGTCTTGGAAGAGGGGCTGCCCGAGCGGGGAGCCGCGACGCGCCCCCACAGCCACTCCCCTGAATTCCCGAGGCCTCGTGCCCGCGGGTGGGGCGTGAGCGGGTGGGGGCCGGGCTGCTTTTGAGGAGCGGGAGGAGGATGCTGAGGACTAAGCGGTCGGAGGAGGCGGCGGCGGCGGCGGGGACCGTCCTCGCCTGAGCACGAGCGCCGCGAACGCCAGCGGCGGCCCGCGGGCCCTCGCGCCCTGGCCGGGGCTCTCCTCAGTTTTCGCGCCCGGCCAGCTCGGCGGCGAAGACGGCGGCGTCCGCGGCCCGCGGCGGCGAGGAGCGCGGCGACTGCGGCTCCGGCGGCCGCGGCCCGCGCCGAGGCCGGGCGGTGCGGACGAGCCGCGGCGGGCGCGTGCCGAGGGCGGCGGTGGCGGAGGCGGCGCGGGGCCGGGGCAGCGCGGGCGGGCGCCCGGGTCCGCCGGCGGCGGGGGCTCGGAGGCCTGGCGCGCGGGGCGGCCGGCACGCGGGGGGCGTGTGCGCGCGGGCAGGTGCGGCCCGCGGGTCGGTCCCGGGCTGAGCGCGGTGGGGGGAGGCGGTGGGGGCGGGGCGCCGGGACGAGAGGCTCCTCGGTGTCGTGGGCGGGGACCCTCCCTCCTCCAGTCTCCTTGGGAGAGGTTTAACCGTGTGAGGACTGGCGTTCTCGCGGCCGCGACGACTCCTCCTCAGCCGGGCCGGCGCCAGCGCCACGCCTCGGGTCAGTCACGACGCGTGAGGCAAAGCCTCCATGACCGGGGTGGGAGGCTGACGATGCTGGGAAGGGACCTGCCGCCGGTTCTGGGGGTGTCCAGGCGGCCGGACCGGCGCGTCGCCCTTCCGCTCACCTCCCAGAGTCTCCTAAAACCTGTCCTTGCCCAAGTAGCAGAGGTCTGTTTGAGCCTAGTTTCCAGGGCCCTGGCCACCGAACGGTGTGTGACTGTTCCCGTTTTTCAGCCCCATATTCCAGTCGGGCTTGGAGGATCTGCTGACTTGGGAAAATATCAGGAAAAGGGCTCTCATTGAAAATTCCCCCACATTCACACTGGGAAAAAATATAAAGGAGCATGGATTAGAGACCCACTTTAATTTGCATATTCATCAGCCACTCATTGTGCATGGTTGGCTTGATTTTGTTAGATGCTCTCCTTGCCCCTGGTGGAGAACACGCATTTATTTTCTTTTGAAACTTCCTGTGACACCCTGTGCTTTGCCTTGCCCTTGGAACAGACTTCCGAAATGTTAACTTGTTGATGATCAGTTGGGACAGAAGGGCCAAAATAGGCACTTGCTTCACAACAACTCAATGACTGGATATTACTACCGTTTATCCGTTTTGATACTCAGGAAATAGCGGGTCAAAGGATTCATTAAATTTCTCAAGACTCTGCACCCAGGAAGTGGCTGACAGAACTGGACCAGAGAACTGACTCACTCACTAGCCCATGCTCCTCCCAATATACCTGCCCCCATGAAAAAATAAAATGGACAGACACTAATTATCACAGACATTGGATGAGCAGTTACTAGGTGCCAGGTACTGTGCTAAGTGCTTTCCATCCGTTATCTCAACCCATAACAATCCCATGAGATGGGTACCATTTCTATCCTCATTTTACACAGGAGAAAACTGGAGCAAATGACGGAGCTAGAAAGTGAGCCAAGACTCAAGTCCCGGACTGCCTGCTATAAGCAGAAATATTTATTAAATAACTAGAGAAAAGTTGAAAGACATTCAGAGACAAGCAACAACAAAATATATTTTTTTAATTTTTTATGAAATTAAGTATGATGTTTTATTTGAATGGTTCAGAGTATTAGGTACATTATGGTTACTTATGGGAGGTTTCCTGCAGGAAGTAGATTTTGAGCTAGTGGTTTTTTGTTTTTTTGTTTTTGAACCTGTCTTAATACGATGATATTATATATGATCATATGATTCCTGACATAATGGGACTAGCAGACCGATTAAAGAAACAAGTGATAAGGAACCATTAAATTTATTTTGAAAATGACACACAGAAATCCTTCTTCCAGTTTCCTAATGTACCACCTAAGCAAAAAACACATCTTTCCTATGGAGTTCCCGTTGCGGTGCAACAGAAACAAATCCAACTAATAACCATGAGGTTGTAGGTTCAATCCCTGGCCTCGGTCAGTGAGTCCAGGATCTGACATTGCCATGAGCTGTGGTGTAGGTTGCAGACATGGCTTGGATCCCGAGTTGCTGTGGCTGTGGCATAGGCCAGCAGCTGTAGCTCCAATTTGACCCCTAGCCTGGGAACCTCCATATGCCAGAAGGTGCATCCCCAAAAAGCAAAAACAAACATACAAACAAAAAAACCAACCAGACAAAAAACACATCTTTCCTAAAATATACTGTAAGTATTGAGTTGGTCAGAGCTAACAAAACCCACAAGTAACATTTAATCATGGCTGAGTTAGTGATCAGGATGGTCAGCCCCCAATGGGGAAAACCATTAGTAATGATTCATTCCAAGAATCAGTTACACAGTTCCAGGTACTCTAGCGGTGTATGACACTCAGAGCCAGCTCTCAACTCCAAACTCTTTGTAGTTACATCATAGATTCTTGTTGAAGAGGACAAAGCTTGACTTCATGGGAACTAACATGCAAAGTAAAAGTTAAAACATTCTTCCAAAAATCTGAAGAGGCCAACAACAACAACAAAAAAAAACTACAGATTTTTTTTAAAACATCCAGATTTCGTCAAAATATTTTACATCTGTGTTAGTGGAAAGAGCCAGAAAATCTTGAGAACCAATTAGATAGGCTAGATCTCAGTTGGCACATATGTTAAATGAAGTTATGTCTGATGGTCTCCACTGGCCTTATTTTGTATGCCTATGATGAAATATGGACTTAGTCCATGAAGTTATATGCATAATGGAAGCTAGAAGTCAAGTATGGGAATGGATTTGAAATCAATTTTTTTTTTTAATGGCCACATCTGCAGCATATCAAAGTTCCCAGGCTAGGAGCTGAACTGGAGCTGCAGCTGATGGCTACACCACAGCCACAGCAACGCTGGATCCTTAACCCACTGAATGAGGCCAGGGTTCGAACCCCCATCCTCACAGAGACAAGGCAGTGTCTGTAACCCACTCAGCCACAACTGGAGGTCCCTATTCTATTTTTAGTAACAAAAATTAAAATGTATTTATTCTCCAGGTTTTCTAACTGAACCTTTTTCTTTCATCAAAATCTATCTTTGCTTTCTCCTTTGCACTCCTGTGGCTGTGGTGTAGGCTGGCGGCTGCAGCTCCAGTTTGACCCCTAGCCCAGGAACTTCCACAGGTGTGGCCCTAAAAGAAAAAAAATTAAATAAAATTTTAAAATAATAATAAATGCATATTATGTACTAGAAACAATACTAGAGTCTTTTTCTCATTTTATTGGTTTTTTATATACAACATATTATGTATATATATGTATAATATAATATGTATTCTATATATCATCGTGTGTATATAATATATATTGTTATATATTATTGTGTATATATTTTATACACACACACCAGTTAGTAGTAAATGAGACAAAGAATCTAGTATTGTTCCTGGTACACAGCAGCATAATATGCCATATACATGCATATATATATATATATATATATACATGTATGTGTATATATATATATATATATATATATATATATGATACTGTAATTCCTGTAAAACCTAAGAATCCCTTATTCTAACTTCCAATATACGGAAGTTCCCACGTGGTTCAGCAGGTTAAGTATCCAGCGTTATCACTACAGTGGCGCAGTTTCAATCCCTGGCCTGGGAACTGCATGCCATGGTATAAGGAAGAAGAAGAATAATAAATTCTGATATACATAGATGTAATGCTGTATAATTTTTGACAAGTTGAGCATTATTGCTCCAATATGCACATACTGCAAGTCACTCCTCTTGGGGTCGATTAATAAAAGAAGGTACTAGAGGCTGAGACTAGAAAAAGGAGCTAAAGCAAAAGACAAAGCAAGTATAGCATTTCCCATCATGGCTCAGCAGAAACAAATCTGACTAGTATCTATGAGGATGCAGTTTTGATCCCTGGCCTTGCTCAGTGGGTTAAGGATCTGGCACGCCATAGGTCACAGATGTGGCTGGGATCTGGTATTGCTGTGGCTGTGGTATAGGCCAGCTGCTACAGCTCTGATTTGACCCCTAGCCTGGGAACCTCCATATTCCACAAGTGCGGTCCTAAAAAAAAAAAAAAAAAAAATGCAAGTATAGAAGTGTTAGTGCACCCACAAAAAAAGTCTTTGGAAATAAAGTGAGGGAACATGAATCAAAATCAATCTTAGAACTGTATACTAAGGTCTGTCTGCAGTGAGGAAAAAGACAACAATGTCTTACAGCATTAAGTTATCAGCTGAGCTAAGATGGGATGACTCTGTGATTCAGGGAATGGGTTTGGAAAATATCTACTTTTTCCATCTTGAGCTCCACAGTTACTCTGCATAACAGACCATGACAGGCTGTGGGACAGAAGGTAGCAGCTCCAGGTTGCGGAATATGAAGATATCAGACATCTGAATAGAACACCAAGGTCTTGCTTTCTGGATTCCATTTAAATTTGTCTCTTCATGCCAACATGGCACAAACTTTGCCCCTCATCACCTTCCTGAAGAAACCCAGACACCAGCATATCATGATGTTTTCAGTCTTTCTGAATTTATGGTCCTGAGTGTTTAAGGTCATGGAATGTCAGTCACCCATCTTCTCCAGGTTCTAACCAACTGAGAATAGACACAGGAACCAAATGAGCATCTCGTTAGAGTATCATCTTTATTATTGGATGAGGAATCTAATATCCCACAAAGTGGAGGGATCCATACGAAAAACTGGCAGAACATGAAACCAGTATCTTCCTCCCTAGAAATGTGTACCCTGAGACCCGCCTGTTTAGAAAGTTAGATCTGAAAAATATGACTTCATATACCCAGCGAGGCTAAAGTATGTCTCACAAATGGAGTCAAAAGACCAGAGAGAATGACAGGTCTCCAGGGCTGCCTTGGGAAAGCATGCTGCGACAGGTACTGATGATCAAGTATGCCCACCATCTTGGCAGGAAGCAGAAGAAAGCCTACTGCTCCTCTTAGTGGTCCATGAGATGCATGGAGAGAGAGAGAAAGCCAGGTTGAACTTGTATCTTATTTTGAATGCAAAGTATCCTCACCCACTGGTAAAATGATGCAAATGGATGCAAGTAGGGAAAGAAAGCAAAAGTGTTCACTATAATACAATTTCCTCTTGGAAAAAGGAGAAGTTTCTTCCTCACTAGGGAAATTTGATGGGGAAGTATGAAGTTTGAAGTTTCCCCTACGATCATCACATCACAACATTCCGGCACCATCCTGCAGATCTATCATTAATTCCTTCCTCTGTTAGAGCTCCCCTGCCTGTGTGCTACTTTGAAAACCTATGGGTGGGTCCTGGGTCCCACGGGTGACCCAGTACACAGCCCACCGAAAAATGTAGCCTTGTCTCCCAACTATTTTTTTCTTACAAAGAGGAACCCCTGGAATTCTAAAAAATAAATTTTCACCATCTCTTTTTATTTTCCACTGAGGAAAAAAGCTAGCATCCTGATAAACGTATTGCACAATCTCTCAGCGGGGTCACTAAGTAGACACAAAGAATACAATATCCACATTTGGATATCTCAAATCATCTTTCTCCCGGTCGATCCAAATCTACCTCCAGGGTCAATCCCAATATACCTCCTTCTTACACCCCATCCTTTATTTCTGTCTTTCTCCCACACAGGGGTCATAAACTTTTTCAGTAAAGGGCCAGAGAGTAAAAATCTTGCCCCTTTCTTCACATGAAAATAAATAAATAAATATATACATAAATAAACCATGGTTTGTAGGTTTTTTTAATGTCTATGTATACTTTATGGATCAATGAATAGGAATGGGAATTAGTTGCCTGAAACAACTTGCAAATAAAGCTCAGCTGAACATGAAAAAATTGAATAGTTATTTAAACTATAATTGTCCAGCATACATATGCTTTTTAATTCTCTTACAATAACAAAGAAACATGTGCAACCAATTCTCTATTTATTTGCCATAATCCAAAGTCCTCCCACCTGCCATATTCATGGACCAGCTTCTTCCTATTACCCAGCTGAGGTCCCAGCCTGCCAATTGGGGGACCAAGCTGGGCTGGATTTGCAGCCAAGAACAGAAGGGGGAGTAATTGTGAGATTTTTCCTGGACTCAGTAGCTAATATTATCTGACTAAATGTGTGTGTGTCTTCTTCTACATTGGTACCTAAATACTTTCCACAACACTCTTTCCATTATATCAAAAATTATGGTTTTGTAATTTTTAAAAAGCACTAGAATTGTGGTCAGAAGACCTGGGTTTCAATTCTGGAGTGACCTCTTCTTAGCTTAGAAAACTTCTAGCGCCATCAGGATCCACAGAGAAGTATAATACATACCTTTACAAGTATATCCTTTTGCTACAGCTGCCATAACAAAGTACCACAAACTGGGTGGCTTAAAACAATAGAAATTTATTTCCTCACAATTCTGGAGGCTAGGATCCGAGATCAAGTCGAAGGCAGGGTTGGTTTCTTTTGAGGCAGCTATCTATGGCTTCTAGATGGCCGTCTTCTCCCTACGCATCACGTAGACTTCCTCTTGTGTGCATACATCCTAATCTCTTCCTATAAGGACACCAGGCATATTGAATTAGGGCCCATTCTAATAACCCCTTTGTAACTTGATTGCTTATTTGAAGACCCTATCTCCTAATACAATTACATTCTGAGGTAATGGGCCATTTGAATTTGAAAGGAACACAATACAGTCCATAATAAGGTTCGTAGATGTTTTGACGATCTGATTACATGAAACTAAAAAAGTGAAGGTATTTGACTTTTAGTAGGTGTTCAATAAATGCCAGCTAAATCTAAACAAGTAATTTTTCCTTTCTTCTGCTGCACCAGTGGCAAATGAACGTTCCTGGGCCACAGATGGGATCAAATCCAAGCCACAGTTGCGACCTACACCGCAGCTGCAGTAATGCCCAATCCTTAACCCAGAGCTGGGCCAGGGATCGAATAGGCAGTGCCACAGCAGACACTCCTAAACAAGTAATTTTTAAAGTACCCATTTTATATTTGCTATAATTTTCATAGTATGCATATCTAATGTAATGTTATCCAGAAACATGTGATGTTGGAGGTAAATTTGAAATAAGAAATCTGTACTTCCTAGGAGTTCCCGTTGTGGCACAGCGGAAATGAATCTGACTAGGAACCATGAGGTTGTGGATTCGATTCCCAGTCTCACTCAGGGGTTAAGGATCTAGTGTTGCCTTGAGCTGTGGCCAGCCGCTACACCTCCGATTAGACCCCTAGTCTGGGAACCTCCATACGCCACAGGTGAGGCCCTAAAAAGACAAAACAAACAAACAAAGAAAAGAAATCTGTACTTCCTATAGGGATACATAACCACAATCCTGTAATAATGAAATCGCAGTGAGCTGCGGGGTAGGTGGTAGATGTGGCTCAGATCCTGCGTTTGCTTGTGGCTGTGGCGCAGGCGGCAGTTACAGCTCTGATTGGACCCTTAGCCTGGGAACTTCCATATGCCATAGCTGCATCCCTGAAAAGCACAAAAGAAAGAGAGGAAGGAAGGGATTCAAAATACTTGAGGTAATTCCTTTGCTGCCTTTGAGGTTCAGCAGTAATCAAGGTGAAATTACTTACCTTCGATGTCCATGGTGTTGGAAACCACTGAAACCGCTGGATCCTGCACGAAGCAAATTTGGCGCATGTGAAAAGCACAACCACAGAGAGCTTTATCAGTACCTGCACCTGATTTTGCTCATTAACCTACGTCGCCTTCCCTAATAAAAGTCATGTGGGCTAAAGCCTAGGGGTGTTCGTTCTGCAGAACGGAGTGCCTCCTGGTGCCCCACTTTCTAGAAATAAAAGAGTCTTGTGTGTGTTGTCACACCGAGCCTTTCCTCTTCCAGGATCTGCCCTTGCCTGGCAGCGCTGGCCATGGCACATGTGATCATGCTGTTCGTGAGGCTCATAAAGTTTTCTCTTCGGGGGAATTCTTAGTATTTTAAACATCCTAGTAATTGAAATTAATTTTATTCAAGGCTTTGTTTCTCAACTAGAGTCAAACGTTTTAAGTTTGACAGCTTGACTCAGAAATCCAAAATGTGTGTAAATGTGTGCATATGTGTTTCCCATACATGTAGAAAAGCTGTGAAATTAGAAAAACCCTGTGGTAGTATTAATAAATACATTAATAATCAATAAATACTGCATCAATAAATGCATTATTGCTGTAATTCGTACATAAACATAGATGAAACTTGCAGTACTTTTGCAAGGATCTAGTCTAGGCAGGAAAGAAAAAAGATAAGGACCTCTCTAATACTCTCAATCATTTACTTAAATACTTTAAAACTATCAGCCCAATTTTATGAAGATTTTCAGTAGCTATGAAATGTCCATTTAATAAACAGCATAACATGCACTAATAGAAAAATACAGATATCCTTTAAATAAGTTTGCTCTAAGATTCTGAATGAAGGAGAGCAAAGATTAAATCATTTATAGAACTTGCCTACCTGAAACAAGAATTTCATTTGGATGTTTCCTGGTTGGAATATGGCGTTTTAGGTGAAGAAACTTACAGTAGATTGTTGCAATCCAACTTGTTAAGAAAGACATTGTAGGAGCTCCCTTGTGGTCCAGCAGGTTAAGGATTCAGTATTGCCACTGCAGTGGCTCAGGTCGCTGCTGTGGGTCCAGTCCCTGGCCCAGAAACTTCCACATGCCACAGGCACAGCCAAAAAAAAAAAGAAAGGCAGACATTGTAAATGCCTAGAATTTGGAAAAGAAGAAAAAAATGAAATTATTTTCTATTATTTATAACTATGGAGGCAGCATAGAAAAAATTCCAATGAGTCCAAAGAATGAGGGAAGGATGAGGAAATACTGATATTCAAACCGCTAGGGTAGGTAGGGACTTGGTGAAATACTTCTCTTAAGACACTGTAAAAGAGATGAGCACGTTGAAAACACCTGCCACATAAAACATGTAAAATTCATTTTATTAGATGACTTTCTTCTCCAGATATACATTTCTTATATTTTTTCAAATCTGTCAAGAGAAAAGTTTTTAAAAAATCCTCCTCTCTCCTCACCTTCAGCAAGTCCATCCCCCTACCAACAACAACAACAAAATCAAGTTTCCCATTGCTCAGAAGAGCTAAGGGTAAAAAAATCTCGTTTTCTTCCTGCCTTTTGGCTTTCAAAATCCTAGGCCCTTAGGAGAAGGATGGGGCATTTCAAATATGGAGAGCTGGGGAATTGAGAATAGTAGAGTTCCTTACCTCACCCCGTCCCTGGGATAGATAATATTCCTGGGTTAGGTTGATAGAAAAATTTCAGAGAAACAAATATACGAAAACTGAGACCACCCACACCCATGCAGCTTAAGTATTGGTACTGAGAACTGAAGTTACCTGTGTCAAGATGACTTACATTTACTTAGAACATTCTTTCCGGGGAAGACAACGCTATGGAACAGTAAATAATTTTACTGTTTCCTTCAGGAACCTCCTTAAAATGAATTGATCTGGAGCAAAGTTTGTAGAGCAGGAATCTTAGGATTCCCTTCCCTTCTTAGGCCTGTAGGGAGGGAAATGTGCTTTAAGGGAGACTATGCATTGTTTAGGACACACTTTCCTGGGTTCTGTGACTCCAATTATAAGAGGTTCTGTGTCTTTCATTGCCTACAGGCTATTTGACAGCTCTGTAAATTGTAGATAGCTGAGAGCAAGGCAACATAGTTCTTAGTTACATACTTGCAGATAGAGTGTCAGGCAGATGTCCCCTAATGTTTTAGAGAAAACATCTAGCAGAGGTAACTTCTTGTAAGACCAAAGAGGCATAGTATTGCATCTTCCCATCTTCCCATATTCCTCCTAATTCTTTAAGCCTACTTTATGTTTTGATCTGAGGCAAGTGACTACTTTCAAGACAATAGTCATAGAATAAATGGCATTTTGAAAGTAAACTTTAACTTCAAATTAATCTATGTTATATTTAGGTAAAAGGGAAACATTTTTTCTCCCCTTTCCCCTGCCAAAAAAAAAAAAAAAAATATATATATATATATATATATATATATATATATACACACACACAGCCCTAGAAATTGTTATTTGAAATTTTAAGTGATTGTAACATTTCTTCTTTAAAGTTTTGTGGGGTTTTTTTGGTCTTTTCTAGGGCCGCACCCACGGCATAGGGAAGTTCCCAGGCTAGGGGTCTAATCGGAGCTGTTGTTACTGGCCTACGCCAGAGCCACAGCAGCACCAGATCCAAGCTGCGTCTGCGACCTACACCACAGCTCACGGTAGTGCCGGATCCTTAACCCACTGATCGAGGCCAGGGATCGAACCCACAACCTCATGGTTCCTATTCGGATTCATTAACCACTGAGCCATGACAGGAACTCCAAAGTTTTTTTTTTGTTTTTTTGGTTTTTTTTAATGGCTGCATCTGTGGTATATGGAAGTTTCTGTGCCCGGGGGTTGAATCTGAGCCACAACTGCAGCAATGCCAGATCCTTTAACCCATTGTGCCAGGCCAGGGATAAAACCCACTCCTCCACAGCAACTTAGGGCACTACAGTCATATTCTTAACCCACTGTGCCACAGTAGGACCTCCTTAAATGATTTTAATACAATTGATAAAATATTATTCCAGAAAACCATTTGTGAAATGCATTATCGACAGTTGGCAATGTGTTCATTCCTTTGTTAACAGAAATGCTATTATTTAGACTGCTCCTAAAGTCATATGGTAAGAAGTCTTGGTCCAGAACAAGAAGTAAATTTAAAAATGTATTCTTCCAATAGCAGATAATGACAGATTGAGGTGGCAAAGATGATGAAAAATAGTAAATAACTAAATATAGATTTATTCATTTATACTTTCATTATATGTATAATCTATTAATTTTGACAAATAATGTACTATATTTTTCACAATGACTTGACAATTACTTCCCATAAAAATATGTCTATAATTCTAATGTAAATCCACTATGATCACAAAATTGGGGGTACAATTTTTTTTTTTTTGGCCACACCAGTGGCACATGAAAATTCCCAGGCCAGGGATAAAACCTGCAATATAGCAGTAACACAAGCTGCTGCAGTGATAAATCCAGATTCTTAACTTGCTGAGCCATAAAGAAGCTCCTGTGCAAATATATTTTTGATTACTTAAACATTCCTGAATTTATTATAGACATAGATTAAGAAATAACTAAACTTCAAATGAGTTTTATTGGAAATTTTACTGTTATATTAAATTCATAGTAACCATAATTCATAGTCTGTAACTCAAATCATGATAGGTATCAAATTATTTTAAATATGATTAAAAATTTTAAATATTATAACTATACTACATAGAGAAAATTATGTTTTGTAAAAAATGGATTGTTAGACATTTTATTTTTTTTTAATCTTTTTATTTTTCTTTTGAAGGCTATACCTGAGGCATATGGAAATTCCTGGGCTAGGGGTTGAATCAGAGCTGCAGCTGCAGGCATAGGTTAACTACGCCACAGCAACAAGGGATCCAAGCCACATCAGTGACCTATGCTGTAGCTTATGACAACAACGGATCCTTAACCCACTGAGTGAGGCCAGGGACTAAACCCACATCCTCACAGTCACTATGTTGGGTTTTTAACCCACTCAGCCACAACAGGAACACCCAGGCACTTTAAACTGATGCTTATCAGCAACAATTTATTTTCTGAATAGCAGTCAGTTTTTTTTTTTTTTTAGAGAAACTCCTGTAAAGTTTAATGTATACACTGTTAAAATCATTATGAAAGAGTAGTTATATAAAATTCACCCATTTTAAGTGTAAAGTTGTATGGTCTTAGTAAATGCATGGAGTTGTGCAACTACCACTAGAATTAAGCTTGAGAACACTTTAATCGCCCTCCTGCCCTCAAATTCCCTCATGTCCCTTTATGGTCAAGCTGTCCCTTACCCCAGGCACAAGGCAAGCACTGATGTGTTTTCTGCTGTATAATTTTTGCTTTTTCCAGAATTTCCTGTTTATATTCTATACATCTTTTGTGTCTGTTTTGGTTTTTCACTTACCATTATGTTCTTGAGGTTCTTCTACATTGTTCTGTATATCAATAGTTTATTCTGCTTTATTTCCTAAATTGTATTCTATTGAATGCATATGCCACATTTCGTTTATACATGGGCCAGCCAACAGAAATGAGTCATTTCTATTGTTTGGTTATTATGAATAATGCTGC
The DNA here is from genome assembly GCF_054392235.1 of Sus scrofa. NCBI lineage: Eukaryota > Metazoa > Chordata > Mammalia > Artiodactyla > Suidae > Sus > Sus scrofa. Next base: position 91,338,518 of record NC_139387.1, on the reverse strand, counting down.
TATAAACATTTGTGTACAAATATTTGTGTGAACATATATTTTCATTTATTCTAGGTAAACATATAGGAGTAAAATTGCTGGGTGATGTAGTAGGTGCACATTTCGGTTTTTAAGACACTGACAACTATTTTCCAGTAGCTGCACCACTTTGCATTTCCACCAGCAATGTGTGAGCGTTGTAATTGTATATCTTCACCAATACTTGGCATTTCAGCCTTTTTAATTTTAGCATATTCTAATATGTGTATAGCAGTGTCTCAGTGTGGTTTTAATTTGCAGTTCCCTAATGACCAATCAAATTGGACATCTTTTTGTTAAGTATCTGCATAGATCTTTTTCCTGTTTCTTAAAATTGAGTTGTTTATAGTATTACTGAGTTGCAAAAGTCCTTAATTAGATCTGGACACAAGTCCTTTGTCAGATATATGCTTTACAAATCTTTTTTCCCAAGCTTTAGCTTGCCTTTTCGTTTTCTTAATGGTTTCAAAAAAGCAAAAGTTTTTAATTTTTTTGAAAACTATTTATCAATCTTATAATTTATGCTTCATGTGTTTCCCCAAGATCACAAAGCTTTTTCTTCCATGCCTTGTCCTATAGGATGTATGTATTTTGACCCTTATATTTAGGTCTATGATCTATTTTCTATTAATTTTGGTGAATGGTATGAAGAAAGATCAAAGTTCATTTCTTTTCCGTGTGGATATACAGTTATTCCAAAAGCAGAAAAGCCTATTCTTTTCCAATTGGCTTTCTTTGATTCCTTTACTGAAAATCAATTGGCCACATAAGTGTGGGTCCAATTCTGGTTTCTCAATTCTGTTCCATTGATCTATATGTCTAACATTATGAGTGCTTTCATTTTTAATCCTACAGAAAAGGATAATGTTTAGAGAAAATAATCATGTTCAATACCTTCCACTGAAAGATACAATTTATCTAAATTTAAATACAATAATAGGCTAACAAGGATGATTAATCTTTATTTTTTAATTTTTATTTATTTATTTATTTATTTATTTATTTATTTATTTATTTATTGTCTTTTTGCCATTTCTAGGGCAACTCCCTCGGCATATGGAGGTTCCCAGGCTAGGAGTCAAATTGGAGCTGTAGCCTCCAGCCTATGCCACAGTCATAGCAACGCGGGATCCCAGCCGCGTCTGCAACTTACACCACAGCTCATGGCAACACCACAGCTCATGGCAACACCGGATCCCTAACCCACTGAGCAAGGCCAGGGATCAAACCCACAACCTCATGGTTCCTCATCGGATTTGTTAACCATTGAACCATAATGGGAACTTCTTTTTTTTTTTTTAATCTTTCTTTAAAATGTATTCTTTACTACACAGTTTGAAACAAAAGTGATAATTAGATCATTCTGGATTTTATTTTTCTGGATGTGGAAAAAATTAAAAGGAAAATCCTATTGTTTGAGGTAGTAAATTATTAACTACTGCGCCACTTATATTCATTAAAGAAGATTAATTTTCCAATTTAAGAGGGTTAAATAAACATGATTATGAGACAAATGAAGCATAGTAAGAACATACATAGTTCCTATAAACTGGTTAAAGTCTTCAGCCACAGATGAATTACAACCATGGTTATAAAACATTATACTAGGTGAGGTAATGATAGAATCACTGTCAGTAATTTTGAGAAATGGAGACAAACACAAGACTTGCCAGAGACTGAAGATGCATAGATGTTTCCATTTTCAAAACAAACAAACAAAAAAAGATTCCAGAAACTAAAGGCTGATAAGCACTGAAAACTGGTAAAGTCATAGAATAGATAAAGCATGTATTTTATCAACATTTTTTCAAGTGATCACTAGAAGATGAAATAGTTCTTTCATGCAAACTGAATTCCTTAAATTACATACTTGAAAATGGCTGACATAGATCCTGAGTTATTGTGGCAAGTATACAATTTTTTTTTTTAACATCAAGCAACCTCAGAAATTCCCTTGGGGTGCAGTGGGTTAAGGATCTGGCATTGCTACAGCTGTGGCAAAGGCCGAGGGTTAAATCCCTGACCCAGGAACTTCCACACGCTAAGGGTGCAGCCAAAAAGTTAAATAAATAAAGCAACCTCAAACGTTTCTCTGGGAAATTAAATAATGTAAAAGAAAATAAATGAAGTAAGAAACAATGGAATTGAAACAATTATTTTTTATGAATCATGTATAATTCCACACTTAAAAAGTAGAAAACTTTGATGAAATTGTACTCATCTCAATTTATCAAAACTGATGCCTCCTCCTCTGTGCATAAGACTAGTGATGCCAAGTATGGACTGAGAAATACCCAGGTGGAAATTGGAGTCCAGGAAAGAGTTAGGGCCAGGAAGATGAATTTGAGAATAGTCAGTATATTTGCAGTATTAAAATCCACGATAGTGGAAGAGGTCACTTGGAAAGTGAGTACGGACAGAGAAGACCAATAAGAGACTTTTGGGACACTTAGGAATATAAGAAAGGATTTATTGAGCAAGATGGAGAGGCAATAGCCAGTGAAAGGAAAAAACACAGGAGGACTGGGTCCTGAAAGCTAAATGAAGCAAGTGTTTCCAAAGGAGGAAATGTCAGATGCTTCTAGGGGATCAGATAAGATGAGGAGCAAGACCTGAAGCAAAGTAGAGATCAGACGAGAACAGTTTAAGTGGAACAATAGGGACAGAACCTGATTGGAGTTGCTTCAAGTTAAAATGAGAAGAGACCAAAAAATAAAAAAAAAAAAAAAGAATCTCACTGGCTAGAGTTGTGTCATGCACCCATTCGTAAGCCAATCACTTATAAGGGCAATGCAGCTGACTTCCTGCAGTGCATGGCTGGGTGTAGAACAGTGGGTTACCCAAACAAAACCAGAGGAAGAAGGGAAAATGGCTATTGGGTAGGCAACCAACAGTACCTCTTTCGTGAGAGGAAGAAAATATTGTAACCTGAGGAGGGGAAAAAACAATTAAATTTTCATTTTTATTAGGACATATTCTCAGATATGAAAATACTTAGGAAAAAAAATACACTACCCATACAGCTGTCCTGAAAATATTTCTTGAAAATATTATAGGTAATTGAGAGAAGAATCAAAACAACTCAAAAAGGGTAAATTATGTTATGAAAGAGCTGGTGGTAATCAATAAATCAAATAAAACAAAGTCTAATTACTTGTCTTTAATAAATAGCTCTGCAAATTATATTAAAAACTAAACACTTAAATGACATTTAAGCTAGGAACTTGAAAACAGAATATTTAGATAGGTGAAAAACTGGGGAAAGAGGGAGTTCCCACTGTGGCTTAGAGGGTTAAGAACATGACATAATGTCTGTGAGGATTCAGATTTGAGCCCTGGCCTTGCTTAGTGGGTTAAGGATCCAGTGTTGGCTCCAGCTTACTCATAGGTCACAGAGGTGGTTTGGATTGGGTGTTGCTGTGGCTGTGGTATAGGCAGGCAGCTGCAGCTCTGATTTGACCCCCAGTCCAGGAACTTTCACATGCCACAGGTGCAACCATAAAAAGAAAAAGAAAAAAAATTTGGGAAAAGAGCGTTATAGAGAGAAGGAACAACATGGGAGCACTTCCTTAAGGCTGGAGTGGAAATAAGCACAAGTTAGATTAGGCAGGAATCAGATCCTGCAGAATCTTGTGAGCCACATTAGGGATTTGGAGTTTTATTTTAAGTATATTGAAAATTGGTAATGTATTTTAAGTAGAGGAGTGACATATCTGCACTCTATTTTAAGATCATTCTGGTTACGCTTTTTAAACAGGCAGATGGGAGGCAGGGCAAGGATGGAAATTGAGAGGCTACTGAAGATAAGAAATCATGTTCCTTGGACTGGGGAGGAGTGTGAAAATGGTGAACAACGGATAAATTAAAAATGTATCTGGAGAGATTCAATAGGACCAGCTGATGGACTGAATGTACATGAGGGTGAGTTGAGGGAAATTGTAGAAACACGGATCCAGATGTTTGGCTGGGTGGGTGGGTAGTACCAAAAAGGAAAAATACCATTGTCATTGTACATGTTAACATGGGGAGAGGCAAAGGCAAAAGGGGGACCAAGAACACTATTTTGAACACTTAAACTGTGAGATGCTTGTGAACCATCCAAGTGAAGATGCTAAGAAGTTCAGAATAGTGGTCTGAGCTGGAGATACATTTTTGGGAGTCTTGGCATATAAAAGTTACCTAAAAATGCAAGAAATGAATGAGACTACCTAAGAAAAGAAAAATAAAATTCTAGCATAGAAAGGTTGGATAGAGAAGAAAATAAAGGAGATGTAAAAGCAATGATAAATACTGGAAAGAGTGTAGAGAAAAGGAAGTACTCTTACACCATTAGCAGGAATATAAATTGGAAAACCACTATGGAGAACACTATGGAGGTTCCTCAGAAACCTAAACACAGAACTACCATATGATCCAGCAATCCCACTCCTGGGCATATATCTGGACAAAACTACAATTCAAAAAGATACATGCACCCCTATGTTCACTGCAGCACTATTTACAATAACCAAGACATGGAAACAACCTAAAAACGCATAGACAGGTGAATGGATTAAGATGTGTTACAGGAGTTCCCGTCGTGGCGCAGTGGTTAACGAATCCGATTAGGAACCATGAGGTTGCGGGTTCGGTCCCTGCCCTTGCTCAGTGGGTTAACGATCCGGCGTTGCTGTGAGCTGTGGTGTAGGTTGCAGACGCGGCTTGGATCCCGCGTTGCTGTGGCTCTGGCATAGGCCGGTGGCTATAGCTCCGATTCAACCCCTAGCCTGGGAACCTCCATATGCCACGGGAGCGGCCCAAGAAATAGCAGCAACAACAACAACAACAACAACAACCAAAAGACAAAAAAAAAAAAAAAAAAAAAAAAAAAAAGATGTGTTATATATATACAATGGAATACTACTCAACCATAATAAAGAACAAAATAATGCCATTTGCAGTAACATGGATGCAATGAGAGATTCTTGTACTATGTGAAGTAAGTCAGAAAGACAAATACCGTGTGATATCACTTATATGTGGAATCTCAAATACAGCACAAATGAATTTATCTACAAAACAGAATCAGACTCACAGAGGTAGAGAACAAACTTTTGGTGGTCAAGGGAGGGAGTGGGATGGACTGAGAGTTTGGAGGCTGTAGATGCAAACAATGACATTTAGAATGTATAGGTAATGAGATCCCACTGCATAGCACAGGAAAATATATCCAGTCTCTCAGGATAGACCATGATGGAAGATAATATAAGAAAGGGAATATATATTCAGTATATGACTGGATCACTTTGCTGTATAGCAGAAATTGGCACAACATTGTAAATCAACTATAATTTAAAAAAAAAAAAGGTGAGCAGAAGAAACAAGGAATGTGAATTAAGAGGAAAACCAAGAGAGTACTGGAATCAGGGAAGCCAAAAGCAAGAAGGGAGTATTCAGTTGTGTCAAAAACTGCAGAAATTCTAGTAAGGTGAAGACATGAACATTTTCATTAGCTACAGCAACCCAGAGGCTGATGATAATGACAGGAGTTTCAGGGGAATAGTTTGGTGGAGGTAGAACTTCAGGTTGCAGTGGAATTGAGAATAAAGGGAATGGTAAGAAAGTGGAGACGGCTTGTTTCATATGTCCTCTAAGTCTGGCCATGAAGAAGACTGGAGCAATATCTTGGAGATAAGTTGGCATGAGATGAAGGCTCAAGAAAAGTTTTTTGTTTTTTACTATAAGGATGGGAGATACAAGTATATGTTGAATGCTGATAAACGATCCCATAGTAAGAGGTTGAAGATATGAGGGAGATGGGGTTTAACTGAAATCTTTAAGTCCGTTAGTAGACTGAGAGAACGGAATCTTGATGTATTCGTCAGTCAACATGGTTAGTGAGTGCTACATGTGCCAAGCTCAGCGCTGGGCACCAACGCTGTGAGAGTGAAAAAGACAGCCAATAAACCTGCCCTCAAAGACTCTACTTTCTAATGTGGAAGAAAGGAAACATGTAAACAAGTGAATCCATATACAAGATCATTTTGAATATTGATAATTGCTGTAAAGCAGTCACAAGAGGGTCCATGTGCTGGCACAAGACCATGCTCTGCAAGCCTCTTTGTATTGGCCATCAGCCGAAATCAAATGGGAGCTTCCAAACCACATGCGACTCACCCGACTCCCCTTCTCTTTCCTTTAAAACTCAAAGCCTCACCACTGCCTTTATTTCTGTGATCAAAAGAACAAATATCCTCATACCCTTGACCCCCATTTATGTCACTCATCACAATCCATGGTCTCCTCACTCTCCAGCCATTAACCCCTACACTAATCTGTACATCACCTTCCCTGATTCCATCTTCCATCCCTCTCTAGCACTCAGAGCCTTTCCATCATGAGTCCTTCTGAAACTCAATTATCAGCAAAATGTCTTCTGTACACATTCCTTTTTCCGATTTTATCTTACTGAAATCTCTCCTCTAAGGGCCTGGAGGTGGGACAGGTGTTTTGTATTAATGCTCCCAGAACATTTCCTCTCCCTCCTCTCTTGAAAAAGTCATCTTGGAATGTTGTACCATCAGACTACAGCACCCATCACCCATTCTTGTTGAAGTTATCTTCCAACCCCACATTTTAGTCCTCCTTGATATGTGAACATTTTAGCTCCTGGATCACTTTACTCTAAGACTCTTCTTGTGATTATTCTTGGGGATTTTAAGACTCTCACTGATGATCCATCCAACACCCTGGCCCCTTGGTTCTTTGGTCTCCTCTCCTCCAGTGACATTACCCTTCACTCTTGGTTAGCTACTCATTCCTAAAGTCATTCTAGATCTTTCATTAATTAAACCCTACATAATCTCAATTTCAAACACCCCACCTCCAATCCATTGCTTATACAGCTATTTCATTGTCGCTTACCCTCTTATGTCCTTACTTCTCTCTACTCAGGTGTTATGGGTTGAATTGTGTCCTCTCTAAAGTCCTTGTATCCATACCTAATACTCCCTTGTACCTATAAACGTGACCTTATTTTAATACAGGGGCTTTGCAGTTGTAATCAAGTTAAGATGAGGTCATTACAGTGGGCCTTAATCCAATATGACTGTTGTCCTTATAAAAAGAAAAATTTGAACGCCAACACTCACATAGGGAAGACAGCCATGTGAAGATTGAGGTATAGATTTGAGTTATGCTACCAGAAGCGGAAAGAAGCAAGGAAGTCTCCCCCACTACAAACTTCAGAGAGAGCATGGCCCTGCCAGCACCTTGACTGCAGACTTCTAACATCCAGAACTGTGAGAAAATACATTTCTATTATTTTTTTATATAATGATTTTTATTTTTTTCCATTGTAGTTGGTTTACAGTATTCTGTCAATTTTCTACTGTACAACAAGGTGACCCAGTTACACACACATGTTTGCATTCTTTTTTCTCACATTGTCATGCTCCATCATAAGTGACTAGACTTAGTTCCCAGTGCTACACAGCAGGATCTCATTGCTTATCCATTCCAAAGGCAATAGTCTGCACCTATTAACCCCAAGCTCCCAATAAATCCCACTCCCCCACCCCATCCCCCTTGGCAACCACAAGTCTATTCTCCAAGTCCATGAGTTTCGTGTCTATGGAAAGGTTCATTTCTGCTGTATATTACATTCCAGATACGAGTAAAATCATATGGTATTTGTCTTTCTCTTTCTGAATTACTTCACTCAGTATAAGCATCTAGTTCCATCCATGTTGCTGCAAATGGCATTGTTTTGTTCTTTTTTGTGGCTGAGTAGAATTCCATTATGTATATATACTACATCTTCCTAATCCAATCATCTGTTGATGGACATTTGGGTTGTTTACATGTCATGGCTATTGTGAATAATGCTGCATTGAACATAAGGGTGCATGTGTCTTTTTCAAGGAAAGCTTTGACCAGATATATGCCCAAGAGTGGGACTGCTGGGTCATATGGTAGTTCTATGTATAGTTTTCTAAGGTACTTCCATACTGTTTTCCATAGTGGTTGTACCAATTTACATTCCCATCAACAGTGCAGGAGGGTTCCCTTTTCTCCACATCCCTCAAGCATTTGTTATTTGTGGACTTATTAATGATGGTCATTCTGACTGGTGTGAGGTGGTACTTCATGGTAGTTTTGATTTCCGTTTCTCTAATAATCAGTGATATTGAGTGTTTTTTCATGTACTTGTTGGCCACCTGTATATCTCCTTTGGAGAAATGTCTATTCATGTCTTTTGCCCATTTTTCAATTGCACTGTTGGCTTTTTTGCTGTTAAGTTGTATAAGTTGTTTGTATATTTTAGAGATTAAGTTCTTGTCAGTTGAATCGTTTGACAATGGTTTCTCTTATTCTGTAAGTTGTCTTTTTTGTTGTTGTTATGGTTTCCTTTGCTGTGCAAAAGTTTGTCAGTTTGATTAGGTTTGGTTTATTTTTGTTTTTATTTCTGCTGCTTTGGGAGACTGACCTGAGAAAACATTTGTAAGGTTGATGTCAGAGAATGTCTTGCCTATGTTCTCTTCCAGGAGTTTGATGGTATCTTGTCTTATTTTTAAGTCTTTAAGCCATTCTGAGTTTATTTTTGTGCATGGTGTGAGGGTGTGTTCCAGTTTCATTGATTTACATGCTGCTGTCCAGGTTTCCCAGTAATACTTGCTTGAAAAACTTTTTCCCATTTTATGTTCTTGCCTCCTTTGTAGAAGATTAACTGACTATGGGTGTCTGGGTTTATTTCTGGGTTCTTTATTCTGTTCCATTGGTCTGTATGTCTGTTTTGGTACCAGTATCACCTTGTCTTGATTATTGTGGCTTTGTAATATTGCCTGAAGTCTGCAACAGTAATACCTCCTGCTTGGTTTTTGTTCCTCAGGATTGTTTTGGCAATTCTGGGGCTTTTTGTGGTTCCATATAAATTTTTGGATTGTTTGTTGTAGTTCTGTGAAATATGTCATGGGTAACTTGATAGGGATTGCATTGAATTTGTACATTGCTTTGGGTAGTATGGCCATTTTTATAATATTAATTTTTCCAACCCAGTGGTATGGAGTATCTTTCCATTTCTTTACATCTTCTTTTTTTTTTTTTTTTTTTTTTTTTTGGTCTTTTGTCTTTTTGTTGTTGTTGTTGTTGTTGCTATTTCTTGGGCCGCTCCCACGGCATGTGGAGATTCCCAGACTAGGGGTTGAATCGGAGCTGTAGCTACCGGCCTACGCCAGAGCCACAGCAACGCGGGATCCGAGCCGCGTCTGCAACCTACACCACAGCTCACGGCAACGCCGGATCGTTAACCCACTGAGCAAGGGCAGGGACTGAACCCGCAACCTCATGGCTCCTAGTCGGATTCGTTAACCACTGCGCCACGACGGGAACTCCTACATCTTCTTTAATTGCCTTCATTAATGTTTCATAGTTGTCAGCATATATGTCTTTCACCTCCTTGGTCAAATGTATTCCCAGGTGTTTGATTTTTTGGGTGCAATTTTAAAAGGTATTGTATTTTTGTATTCCTTTTCTTAGTATACAAAAATGTGACTGACTGTTAGTATACAGACATGCAACTGATTTCTGAATGTTAATCTTATATCCTGCTACTTTGCTGAATTTGTTGATTAGTTTGAGTACTTTTTGAGTTGCATCCTTAGGATTTTCAATATATAGTATCATGTTATCTGTATACAGTGACAATTTTACCTGTTCTCTTCCAATCTGGATACGTTTTATTTCTTTTGTCTGATTGCTGTGGCTAGCACTTCTAGTACTATGTTGAGTAACAGTGGTGAGAGTGGGCATACTTGTCTCATTCCAGATTTTAGTGTGAAGGCTTTCAGCTTTTCTCCATTGAGTATTATATTGGGTGTGGGTTTGTCGTAAATGGCTTTTACTTTTTTATTTTTTTTTTTTGCCTTTTTGCCTTTTTGCTATTTCTTGGCCCGCTCCTGCGACATATGGAGGTTCCCAGACTAGGGGTCGAATTGGAGCTGTAGCTGCCAGCCTACGCCAGAGCCACAGCAACTCGGGACCCGAGCTGCGTCTGCAACCTTCACCACAGCTCACAGCAACGCCAGATCCTTAACCCACTGAGCAAGGGCAGGGACCGAACCCTGCACCACGACTGGAACTCCGTAAATGGCTTTTATTATGCTAAGGTATGTTCCCTCTATACCCACTTGGGTAAGAGTTTTTATTATGAATGGATGTTGGACCTTGTCAAATGCTTTTGCTGCATCTATTGAGATGATCATGTGGTTTTTGACTTTTCTTTTGTTAATGTGGTGTATGACATTGATTGATTTGCACATGTTGAACCATCCTTGTGCACCTGGGATGAATCCCACCTGGTTGTTGTTTATGATCTTTTTTATATGTTGTTGGATTCGGTTGGCTAGGATTTTGTTGAGAATTTTTACATTTTTATTCATCAAAGATATTGGCCTATAGTTTTCTTTTTTGGTGGTATCTTTGGTTTTGGAATTAGGGTGATGGTGGCATCACTGGGAGTGTTCCTTCTTATTCAACCTTTTGAAAAAGTTTAAGGAGGATGAGTATAAGTTCCTCTTTGTATGTTTGATAGAATTTGCCTGTGAAGCCATCTGGTCCTGGACTTTTATTTGTAGGGAGTGTTTTTATGACAGATTCAATTTCATTTCTAGTGATCAGTCTGTTCAGTTGATCTATTTCTTCTTGATTCAGTTTTGGCAGGCTGTAAGTCTCTAGAAAGTTGTCCATTTCTTCTAGGTTGTCAGATTCATTGGCGTACAATTGTTCATAGTATTATCTCATGGTTTTTTGTATTTCTGTAGTATCTGTTCTGACTTCTTTTTCATTTATTTTGTTTATTTGGGTTTTTTCCTCTCCTCTTCTTGGTGAGTCTAGCCAGAGGTTTGTCAATTTTGTTTACCTTTTCAAAGAACCAGCTCTTGGTTTTATTGATTTTTCTATTTTTTTAAGCTCTTTTTTATTGATTTCCTCTGATATTTATGATTTCCTTCCTTCTGCCAACTTTAGGTTTTGTTTTTCTTTTTCTAATTCATTTAGGTGGTGGATTAAGCTGTCAATCTGAGATTTTTCTCCTTTTTTGAGGAAAGCCTGTATAGCTATGAATTTCCCTCTGAGCACTGCTTTTGCAGCATCCGATAGATTTTGAGTGGATACATCTTCATTATCATTTGTCTCGAGGTATTTTTTAATTTCCTTCTTGATTTCCTCATTGACCCATTGGTTTTTTAGTGGCATGTTGTTTAGTCTCCATGTAGTCAGCTTTTTCTCATTTCTTTTCCTATGGTTGATTTCTAGTTTCATGTCATTGTGGTCAGAGAATGTACTTGAAATAATTTCTGTACTCTTAAATTTGTTGAGATTAGTTTTGTGCCCCAGTATGGGATCAATTCCTGAAAATGTCCCATGTGCACTTGAGAAGAATGTATATTCTGATTTTTTTGGATGTAATGTCCTGAGAATGTCGATTAAGTCTAACTTTTCTATTGTGTCCTTTAGGATCTCTGTTGCCTTGTTGATTTTCTGCCTAGAGGATCTGTCCATTGATGTGAGTGGGGTGTTACAGTCTACTATGATTGTATTCCCATCAATTTCTTCTTTTATGTCTGTTAGTATTTGTTGGAGGTATCTGGGTGCTCCTATATTAGGGATATATATTGTGACAATTGTAATATCCTCTTCTTCAGTGGATCCTTTAACCATTAAATAGTGTCCTTCTTTGTATTTCTTTATGGCCTTCATTTTAAAGTCTATTTTGTCTGATATGAGTATTGCAACTCCTGCTTTCCTGTCTGGTCCATTGGCATGAAATATCTTTTCCCATCCTCTCACCTTTGATCTATAAGTGTCCTTTGCCCTAAGGTGAGTCTCCTGTAGACAGCAGATTGAAGGTTTCTGCTTTTTTATCCAATCTGCCACTCTGTGTCTTTCGTTTGGAGCATACAGACCATGGACATTTAAGGTGATTATTGATAGATATGTATTTATTGCCATTTTAGACCTTGTTTTCCAGATGATTCTGTTTCTCTTTTCTTCCTTTCTTTCTTTGGTTGGATGATTTCAATTTATTTTGTGCTTGAGTACTTTTCTTTTCATTTTTGTGAATGTGATGTTTGGTGTTGATTTGTGATTGCCTTGTTTTTTAAGTATGTTAACCCCTTCCTATATCTTCTTGCTTTAGCCTGATAGTCATGTAGGCTCAAACACATCATTAAAATAAAAGAAGAATCTATATTTTTTTTACTTTCCTTCCCGACATTGTATGATTTAGATGTCTTTTTTTTTTTTTAACATCTTCATATTTAGATCTGTATGCTGGCTTATTTAAGTGATTACTTTCCAATTGCGGTTTCCTCCATCCTAGATCGTCCTTTTTTTTTAAATTTAGAGAAGCCCTTTCAGTATTTCTTTTAGAATGGGTTTCATATTGCTGTACTCTTTTAGCTTTTGTCTGTTGGATAAATTCTTTATTTCCCCTTCTATTTAATTAATTAATTAATTAATTATTGTCCTTTTGTATTTTCTAGGGCTGCACCCGCACAGCATATTGAGGTTCCCAAGCTAGGGGTCTAATCAGAGCTGTAGCCACCAGCCTACACCACAGCCAAAGCAACACAGGATCCAAGCCACGTCTGTGACCTACACCACAGCTCATGGCAATGCCGGATCCTTAACCCACTGAGTGAGGTCAGGGATAGAACCCACAACCTCATGGTTCCTAGTCAGTTTCGTTAACCAATGAGCCACAATCAGAACTCCTCCGCTTCTATTTTAAATGATATTCTTGCTGGATGGAGTATTCTAGGCTGCAGATGTTTTCCTTTCAGCATTTTAAATATATCTTGCCACTCCATCCTGGCCTGCAGTGTTTCTGTAGAGAAATCAGCTGATAGCCTTATGGGGGTTCCCTTATAATTAATGCTTTGCTTTTCTCTTGCTGCCTTTAGAATCCTCTCTTTAACTTTTGCCATTTTTATTATATTATGTCCTGGTGTGGGCCTCTTTTAGTTCAACTTGCTTGGGGCCCTCTGTGCTTCCTGTATCTTGATATCAGTATCCTTTAGATTTGGAAAGTTTTCAGCCATAATTTCTTCAAATATATTTTCAATCCCCTTTTCTTTTTCTTCTCCTTCCGCAATTCCTATTATGCGTAGATTGGCCAGCTTTATATTATCCCATAGGTCTCTTATATTGCTTTCATGTTTTTTTCATTTGGTCTTCTGTCTGCTGTCCTGTTTGGGTGATTTTCATTATTCTATCTTCCACATCACTAATTCATTCCTCTGCATTATTCATTCTGCTCTTTATTGTCTTTAGCCCAGTTTGCATCTCTGCAAATGAATTTTGAAGTTTTTCTTGGCTCCTCATTATATTTTCTAATTCCTTTCTAAAGGAATCTATATAACTGTTCATATCCTCTCTTAATTCCTTGATATTCAGCCTTAATTCCTTCAGTATTTTCACTATCTCCCTTTTGAACTCGAAGTCTGTCCCTCTGAACAGAATGCAGAGGCTGTTTCATTGTTGACTGCTTTAGGTGAATTCTCCCATTGCTTTAACTGGGAATTGTTTCTGAGCTTCTTCATCTTGCTTGTGTTTTTCTTTTTCTGTGAGTTTGGGGAAGCCAAACTGTAGACTTGTAAGGCTGCCTCTATGCAAGAGCACTCATTTGTATTTTTGGGGAGGGTTACTATTTATTTTTGGTGTGGGAGTTTGAATATTTGCTGTCTCTTTCTTCGGTTTGAGCAGGCTGTTATTCCCCATGATGCTCAGTGTATTTTCAGGGAGAAGGAGGCAATGGGTTGGGCCAGCAGTCAGTGCCTGGTCTTCAGGCTCTCAACAGCAGCAAGGACCTGCAGGAAGGTGGCACAGGTTACTCCTATTTGCAGGGCCCTGGGAAGTGGTAATCAGCTCTAGAAGGATCTGCAAGGCAACCAGAGCATTTGGCAGTAGCAATAGCAGGGTGCATGAGTTCCCAGAGGAGTGAGAGCAACAACAACTTGTAATGGATTGCAATGCCCTCCTCTGAGGTAATTGGAACCTCAGGTCGTGCCTGTTCAGGGACCCCTAGTGGTAGCAAGTCATGACTGCCTCTGGAGTCAGTGATATCTGTGGCAGTTTGCCCCTGCCACCTGTAGACCTTGCATGAAGCAACCCATCTCACTTAGCCCACATAGGAGGTGCAGCAGAGGCTGCTCCTAGCTGCAGGATCCTGGGAAGTGACATAGATCAGGCGTGTGGGTACTGCCTGGAGAATTTGGCAGTGGCAGCACAGGGCAGGTGTGTTCCCAGGGGTGCAAGAGCACCAACAAGTGGTGTTTGGTCACAGCATCCTCCTTTATGGGGCCCTTGAGGTGAATGGGGCTGCAAGTGGTGTCTGTTCATGGACCCCTAGTGGTGGCAAGCCACACCCACCTCTGGAGTCAGAGATAACTGTGGATGTTTACCCCCACCACCTGCAGACCATGTAAGAAGCACCCTGTCCCACTTAGCCCATGCAGGAGGTGCTGCACCAGCTGCTCCTAGTTGTAGGGTCTTGTGTAGGGACAGTGACCAAGTGTCTGGGTGCCGTCCAGAGCATTTGGCAGTGGCAGCTGCAGGGCAGGAGTGTTCCCAAGGGAGTGAGAGCAACAGCGTATGGTGCTTGGTTGCAGTGCCTTTTTTTTTTTTTTTTTTTTTTTGGCCAATCCCTGAGATGACTGGAGTCACAGGTGGAGCCCACTCACAGGCCCCCAGTGGTGGGAAGCCATGCCTCCCTCTGGCCCCTGAGACAACCGCCATGGTCTGTCCCTGCCCCCTGTAGATCATGCAGAGGCACCACATTGCACTTAGCCCCCTGATGCCCTTAGCCCACACAAGATGATTTGTGCAGCTCTCACTCTAACTTGCCCTCCTCTGCCCAGCTGCTGTGCTTTCCTCGGCAACTCTGAGGTCCCTCCAACTCGGCTGGTCTTTCCATCAGGTGGTTTCCCAGGATGTGGGTTCCTTTTCTCCATCACAGCTCCCTCTCAGGAATGCTAGTCCTGTCCTGATTCCTTTTCTCTTTTCTTCTTTCGTTCTACCCAGTTTCCTTTCGTTCTACCAGTTATGTCGAGAGTTTCCTGCCCTTTTAGGAGGTTTACGTTCTTCTGCCAGCATTCAGTTAATGTTCTGTGCGAGTCATTTTACATGTAGATGTGTTGTTCTGATGTGTTTGTGGGATAAGGCGAGCATGACCTCTTCTTACTCGTCTGCCATCTTGCTCTGCCTCCACATTTCTATTAAAGTACTCAGTTTGTGGCACTTTGTTACAGAAACCTTATGAAACTAATTCACCAGGTTAAACCATATACAGTCAGATGACAGCATCACTATAAAAGTTATTAAATACTTAAAAGGTAAAATCATTCCCTTGCATGTAGTCTGAATTCCCTTGACTTTCTCTTACTTAATTGTATTTGGCTAAAAAATATACCCTGATTAAATCCCATTTTTAGCTTTCCCCATGACTACATTTGCACAGTAAAACCTGGCTTAAGAAAAACATACAACCAATGTTGAGTGATCTTACTTAAAACACATGGTTATTAAATGCAACTGAACCCAAATAGTGCTTGGCAATCAAACTGTATTTCTCTATTAATTCTTCCTTTCTCCTATAAAACTATTTCATCTCTCTCTCTTTTAAAACCTCCAATAACTCCTCTCTAATTCTCACTCTTAGTAAATATCCTATTTCAATAATTTTCATAAGAAAATTTCCACAAGCTCTAATGATATCATCTCTTCTTTGTGCATTTGTCCCCATGCTCTTGGCTAAAACCAGCCCTTCCACTTGTACACTATATACTACCCAAAGAAATGGCTCCAAAAAAATGTTCTTTCCCTCTTCTATTTTAAAACTTTCCCTATCAGATCATTTCTATTAGCTGTTATTTATCTCTTCTTTAAAAAACTAACCAACCCTTTTTCTTCCACTTCTCTTCCAGCTGCAGCCCCCCTTCCTCCATAAAATAACACTTATTTCACTTTGTCATGAGAGTTCCAGTTTATACTTAATTATTAATTCAATAAATCTTGGCTTAATTATTAATGGTGCCCTTTTCAATGTGTTCCAGTTGGATTGCAAAGTATATGGTGAGCTTATCTTTTGATGTAAAACTCCTTGGAAGCGTTGTCTATGCTCATTCTCTCCAACGTTTCACGTTTTATTCTTTCTTATACCCCACTGCAAATGGGTCATGCCCCCACTACTCCAGTGAATCTGTTTGCAAGGCCACCAACCATGTCCTTACTGTTAGGTCTAATTGTTTTCACTCCTCATCTTTTCAACCTTGGAGCAGTATAACCAACTATTCCCTCCTTCTTAAACAATTATTTCATTGGGCTTTGAGGGCACCACTGTGCTGATTTTCCTCCTGGCACTGCTTCTTGGTCTACTCTCCTGGTTCTTCCTCACCTCTCTGACCTCTGAACACTGGGTTGGCAAAGAGTTGTCTTTAAACTTCTGCTTTTTATCCATATTCATTCCCTCCTTACTATTCTCCTACGCTACTCAGAAAAGGAGCTAAATCCATCGTTACCTTCCCCACAACACACACACACACACACACACACACACACACACACACACACACACCCCATATCCAATCCAATGGCAAATGCCCAACATCTACACCTTCAACACATATCTAGGCTCCAACCACTTCTCACCTTCTGTTCCTTTAACAGCTCTTTTCCTATACTTTTCAGTTGTTGATGTCACACAAAATTACATCTTTACACAGTGTGTCCAAAGACATAAACTAAAAATTTTTAATGCATTAGTCTCTTAAATTATATAGCAAACAATATATGGCATTACAGAGTTAATACTATCTTTTGGACTGATAGCTATTTCTTTTAATGTCAGGTCTCTTAAATCCTGTAGAAAACAAAACATGGAGTTACATACCATTGTTATAATAATACCAGCTTTTATAACTGTGTATGTATTTACTTTTACTGAGACTTTTATTTCTTCATGTGACTCCAAGTTACTGTCTAATGTCCTTTCATTTCAACCTTTATGTGCTTTGTTTTTAATGATGACATTCACTACTGGTAAGTGCTTCTGAGGATACAAGCTTTGTTCAAGCCTTTCAGAAAGTAGTTTCTATCATGGAAATTCATGGCCTTTGATGCAGTTATCCTACTTTTGGGGATCTATCCTGAGAAAATCATCCCACATGTAGACAATCTTTTGGTACAAAACTGTTCATTACAGTTACTTACATTAGTGAAACACTGGGGAAGCCCCAAATGATTAATAACAGAGCAATTGTTATATAAATTTAGTATGTACATTCAAGGAGGTATTGCACAAAAATTAACATTATATTTGCAAAGAACTCGAAGTGGACATAAGGAAATGGTTCATAGTATGTTAAGGAAAAAAGTTCCTGCTCCATGACTACATAAATGTAAATGTAATTATGAAATAAAATAATGAGCCGTAACATTAATAAAAACATACTTAGTATGCTCATAAATATTAAGATGTATTTTAGAACTGAGTGGACAATCTAAGCAATTATGCTAAAAAAAAAATGCAAAATAGAACCAAAAGTACAATGAGGTGGTGATAACGGCCCTGAAAGATTCACCTCCCACATATTTTATGGGGTTTTACCTGGTAACAGGAACTTTGCAGATATAATTAAGTTTAGACTCTTCATCGGAGATTTTCCTGGATTATCCGAATGGGTCCGACCTAATCACAAGCACCCTTAAAAGTAGTGAATTTTCTCCAGGCAGAAGCAGAAGAGTTGAGACAGAATGGGGAGGTTAGCGAGATCTGAAGTATGGGAAAGACTCTACTGTTGCTGACTCTGACTGAACACGAAGGGGTATCAAGCTAAAGAATATGGGTGGACTCTGGAAGCAGAACGATTCCCAACTGAGAATTAAGCCAGCAAAGAAATGGGACCTCAGTCCCAAAACTGCAAGGAACATTCTGGCCAACAGACTGAGTGCACTTCAAAGCAGGTTCACCCTAGAGCCTCTAGAAAGGAAAGCAACCCTGCTGACATCTTGATTTCAGACTTTTGTGACTCTCAGAAGGGGACCCAGCAGAGCCATGCTGTACTCAGATGTCTGACCTACTCAACTGTGAGAGTAATTTTGTGGTAATTTGTTAAGGCAACAGTAGGAGACTAATACAGAGGGTGAGACATAGGAGGTCATTTTAAAAACAAATGCCTTTAGTGAACTAGAAGGAGGGAATACATACCTTTCACATACTTCTGATCATAGACATAATATGCAGACACTAGGAAAAAATAGTATTCGTGGAGGGACCTTGAGAGTATTATGCTTAATAAGGAAAGTACAGTGAAATAAGTCAGAGAAAGACCAGTACTCTGTGTTATCACTAATACATGGAAGCTAAAAAATAACATAAATGAACGTACATAACAAACAGAAACAGACTCCCAGATATAGAGAACAAATCAGTGGTTATCAGTGGGGAGCGGGAAGGGAGATGGGCAAGATGGGGTGTGTGGGAGGACATGGTGCACAGCAGAGCCATTACTTCGTAATAACTTTAAATGGAGTAGAATCCATAAAAATATTGAATCACTACCCCGCCCACCTAAAATTACAGTAATGTAAATCAATTATACTTTAATTTAAAAAGTAGTAGTAATAGGTTATCACCAAGAAAGGGGTGGAAAGGGAGAAAACAAAGTCGTCAGGGACACCCTCTAATGTAATGATACGACAGACAGGATCAAACTGTATGGCCATTCAAGAAGGTGCTGTTTGGGAATCTGGGTGAAATTAGGCAAAGTACTTACAGGAGTTCCTGTCATGGCTCAGCCATTAATGAACCCATCTAGCATCCATGAGGATTCGGGTTGGATGCCTGGCCTCGCTCAGTGGGTTAGGGATCCAGCGTTGCTGTGAGCTCTGGTGTCGGTCGCAGACGCGGCTTGGATCTGGCACTGCTGTGGCTGTGGTGTAGGCTGAAGGCTGCAGCTCCTTTTCAACCCCTCGCCTGGGAACCTCCATATGCTATGGGTGTGGCCCTGAAAAAACAAATAAACAAATAAATAAAAATAAAGTACCCACGGAATGGGTTGTTATACATAAAGGTTGGAACAGTCTGTGAGCTTACATATTTGGGAGGGTCATCTGCTGACTGATCAAGTTATTATGGTAAATAGAATCATTTAATTACAGACTCACGTCTTACTTTTTTCTCAAGTCAGTACCTCTGCCTGGAAGACTGACTAGGAAGAAACATGAACTCTCACTTTCCTGGTGCTGTAAGTTACCCTAGGACTGGAATAATACCAGCAGTCTGGGTCCTAGACAGGGGTCAGCGGACAATAGCTAACTGCTTTTTCTTGTAAAGTTTTACTGGAACATAGCCATGTGCATTCCTTTACATAATGTCTATGGCTGCTTTCACTCTACAATGGCAGAGCTGAGTAGCTGCAACAGAGGGCGCATGGATCCACAAAATAATTACTACCGTGCCTTTTACAGAAAAAAAAGTTGCTGACTCCTGGACTAATAAGTACAAGCCAAATGAAATGAAATGAATGGAAAAACGTACACTGAGGTTTAAAAAATAAATTACAAATATACAGGATAGGAGACCCGACTCAGCAGTAATACACACAAATGAGAGTCCTGATGTTACAAATCACCACAAATTATATATGGAAGGAAAATTGCTTAAAAACTGAAACCAAGTAAACATCGTCTTAGATTACCCTAAAGAAGCAATATCTGGACTGACAGTTGCAATTCTCTTGGAATTAACCATACTCTTGTCTCCAACCTATTCTTTTCCTACAACCTTTTCACTCTAATTGACTCATCTTTCAGAGTTTAGCTTAGATGTCACCTCCTCTGGGAAGACTTCCCTGATTCTCCAATGCTAGGGTACACATAATTATCTTATCATGGCATTTAACTCGCCATATTAAAATTGAAATTTACTTGTTTGTCTCCCTGTGTGGGATATTTAATCCATGTAGGGAAGGATAGATAGCTGGTATTCTAACACCAGACCCACTGCCTGTCATGTAATGGTTTTTTGCATAATTTGGGTTAATAAATTCCATTATAGCCTTCGTCAGACCACACAGTATTAAGTATTCCATTTTGGTGATCAACAAACTATTGCTTCCCCATTCAAATCTAACCGTTTCCCTGACCTTCTGGGTAGGGAGAGCCTCACTTTAACCAATGGTGGTTTAGCAGGAATGTGATATATATCAAAGGCACATCTGCTGAGGAATTTCTGGAAAAAAGTTGTACTCAGAAGAAAAAGAATAAGGAAAACCTTTTTTTCTTGCCTCTGGATGTGGCTATGTAAAGCTTTGCTTGGAGCTGCTATGGTGGCCTGCAAACATAAGAGGATAAAATGAAAATAAAATCCCCTGCATTAAGGATGAGAGAGTTGAAAGAGACACAATATGGTTCTTAATAACACTGATAAGCATCTAGAACCACCTCATCTCCAGATGTATTGTTCTATGTGAAATAGTAAATGATTGCTATTTAAAGCTTTTAGGGTACCACTCTTTTTAGGTGGGTTTTCTTTTACTTGTAGACAGAAGCTTCCTAACTTACGTAAGTAACCACATAAAACCAAGGTACATCCAAATGACAAATGCTGGTGAAGGCTTTAAGGAACAAAGGCCTAGGGATGTTAAGCCTAGAAAAGAGAAGATTTAGCAGGAGATACAATAGCTCTTTTATAATACAAATGAAAAATGTAGGACCAACTTGTCCTAGAGAGATATTTCAATTGTCTAACAGGAAAAAAAAAAAAACAAAAAAAAACAAAAAAAAAAAACAACAACTAGAACCACCTAAAAGAGAAAAGGTTTATAAGGTAGTGTATTTTCTCATTGTAAGAATATCAACTGTAATTTGGTGACTCCTTGTTGGTAACATTCTAGATTTGTTCTGGGCAGGAGGCTGAGCTATAGGACTTTGAAGTTGCCTTTCAACTCTTAAGATGCTATGATTTTAGAGTTCCCTTCGTGGCTCAGTGGTTAACAAACCTGACTAGGAACCATGAGGATGCAGGTTTAATTCCTGGCCTCGCTTAGTGGGCTGGGAATCCAGCGTTGCCATGAGCTATGGTGTAGATCACAGACGTGGCTCAGATCCTGCGTCGCTGTGGCATAGGCCAGCGGCTGTAGCTCCAATTTGACCCTTAGCCTGGGAAACTCCATATGCTGCGGGTGTGGCCCTAAAAAGCAAAAAAAAAAAAGAAAGTCATGATTTTGTTCTTTAACAATATGCACTGCAATTACTTGTACCAATTGTACAAGCAGGAAGGAAAAATAACTATAACATCTTCAGCGTGTATATTTATATTTTTGTGCTTTACTTTTAAAAATTGGTCACACAAATGGTCTCTGGGCATACTCATGGAACAGCACAAAAATGGATCAAAACAAAATCGAAGCTGAAGCCTACTCAGCAAAATATATTAACAAGAACAGGATTCTGAAAATGAAAAGGGGGGGGAAGGACTTGATAAACATATAAAAATGGCAAAGTATTAACTGGATCCTCACTAAAATTTTAGGAAAAGTCTTACACATACGATGATAGTTATTCTCAAATATCTATCTGTGCTAATGCAACAAATAACACTTTTAGTTATTTTTTACTTTTGGTAAAGCAAAAGAGATTAAGGGTCCAGAGGTGCAGGGGCTGAGCTCGAGATGGCACCAGCCCTGACTGTGAGGAGGTGCTAGGCGGATAAAGGATCTGAGGCTGGATGGAGTTCATGGTGGAAGCGTGTGGCAAGAACGAGGGAGGGGGGAAGGTCAAGAGAGGGGCAGGTGGTCGAGTCCTGTGACAGAGGGCAGTTATTCCTCCTAGGTGGTTGATCTATGCCCCGCATTCCAGCAAAGGGTGTAGATCTTGTGCTGGGCGGTACCCATGTCCACAGGACTCCAAGGTGAACAATCACATTTGGGGGGCAGGGGTCTGTCTCCATCCTCCTGGGAACCTATCACCCCAGCCTTTGGTCACATGGGACAGGGCGACGGTGCTCTCTTCTGTAGCTACTTCCTGCTGGCTGGGGCGACAAGTACTGGGTGGCTGGACATGGTAGGTTCCTACTATAGAGACTGGGAAGAAAAGAAAAATAAGATTCAACAGAGGTTTGGAGTTTAGGTTGATACCGGTACTGTTGAAGGAGGAGTGCGGTTTTATCTAAGTAGGTCTTAATGTTTCATGTGGTATTAGTACCTAAATAACAGGAGCTCTCGGTCCTTATCATGTTGTCTCCTGTCTGTTGTTTTAAGAGGAGGCCTTGAAGATGTGAGGTTGAGCTGCCAGCTGATGCTGCTGTGAGAACAACTGGTGGCATCAAGTCTGATAGGGCACATAAACCTTAAGTTTTCAGCAACAGAAAGACTAGTCTAAAATCACTCCCGTCATATTTCCTAGCATCACCTTGGCTGCCTGACCCACACCTACTCTATTCTGCCTCTTTTCTCTAATGCCCGATGCAGATGCCACTGTAAATGATTTCCGTTTTTCTAGAAAGGAGAAGAAGATGCGGGAATTTGGACTCATAAAAATCCTCACCTGAAATCTAACTAACTGAAGGCCGGTTCTGTCCGTTTTCCCAGAGCACAGAGTGCCCCACTCCTGGTCTCCATGCTGAGCTCTGCTCAGGGGGTGCTGCGGGTCGGCAGCTACAGGGGTTCATGCTCTACTCTATGTAGAGGCTGATGGCAAGTGCCAAACTTCAGTTCACAGTGCTCCCCCATGGTCATAATTCAACCATAGTTTTTTTTGGAAGGCATTTCATGACCATTTCATCCAGAGTGCTAGGAATGAACATTCCAAGTCCTGGCAAGATTTCAGGCGACTCAATGTGCTATTACTGGACTAGGCCTTATTCACCAGAGCCAAAAGACTCTGGACCACCTATCTTCCTAGTCTGTTATGGGCCAGGAAAACATTCCCTCTTGTTGCACTTTCCCATATCTAGAGATCACTGATCTCATATGGAACTGTTTATCATTTTATCAGAGACTCAGTTACAAAGCAAATAACACTCTTCTAAAGATATACTCTTGGTCATTGTAGCACTATATACAATAACCAAGACATGGAAACAACCTAAATGCCCATCGACAGAGGAGTGGATCAAGAAGATGTGGTACATAAACACAATGGAATATGACTCAGCCATTAAGAGGAAAGAAATAATGGCATTTGTAGCAACATGGATGGACCTAGAAATTATCATGCTAAGTGAAGCCAGTCAGACAGTGAGACCCAACATCAAATGCTACCACTTACAAGCAGAATCTAAAAAAAGGACACAATGAACTTCTTTGCAGAACAGATACCGACTCATGGACTGTGAAAAACTTATAGTTTCCAAATGAGACAGGTTCGGGGGGTGGGGGAGGCACTGAGGGTTTGGGATGGAAATGTAAGATTTGGTTGTGACGACCACTGTACAACTATAAATGTTAACAAAATTCATTGAATAATAATAACAACAACAACAAAGATATACTCTTGACCGTGGCATGTTTTTGTACTGATAACATGGGAATGTCTAAATTTCTGGAAACTTAGAGAAAAAAGATATTAAAAAGTTGCTTAACTTGCTCATTCTGTATCCTTCTACAGAACTCTTTGGCCTTCACACTTCTAACGTTATGTACGGAAAATCTCTTGTTCAACAGCAAATAACAGAAAAAGTGAAAATAAGCCAAAGTGAAGAAAAACCAAAAGTGAAGAAAGCACAAATGATTATCATACCTACACCTATACTAAATATGCTAGCTAATGGGAACCTGCTGTATAGCATAGGGAATTCTATCCAATATTCTGTGATAATCTACATGGGGAAAAGAATATGAAAAAGAAGGAACGTGTGTATAACTGAATCACTTTGTTGTACAGCAGAAATGATCACAACAGGGGAGTTCCCATCATGGCTCAGCAGTTAACAACCCTAACTAGTATCCATGAGGACGTGGGTTCGATCCCTGGCCTCGCTCAGTGGGTTAAGGATCCAGCATTGCCATGAGCTGTGGTGTAGGTCACAGATGCAGCTTGGATCTGATGTTGCTATGGCTGTGGTTTAGGCCGGCAGCTGCAGCTCCTATTCGACCCCTAGCCTGGGAACCTCCATATGCTGTGGGTGAGGTCCTAAAAAAACAGAAGAAAGAAGGAAGGAAGGAAGGAAGGAAGGAAGGAAGGAAGGAAAGAAAGAAAGAAAGAAAGAAAGAAAGAAAGAAAGAAAGAAAGAAAGAAAGAAAGGGAAAGAAAGAAAGAAAGAAAGAAAGAAAGAAAGAAATTATCACTGCATTGTACATCAACTATATTTCAGTAAAACTAAAAGCAGGAAAAATGCTAAGAATTATGAAACAAATATATTGTATTTAGACAAAATGCTAGGATGCCACAATAGCAGTGCTAGGCCAGTAAAATGTCTCCAGTAGGCATTTCCTGGTGGCCTAGCAGTTAAGTATTTGGCATTGTCACTGCTGTGGCTTGGGTCTGATCCCAGGCCCAGGAACTCCCAAATGCCGCAGATGTTTCCTCCACCCAGATGTCTCCAATAGCAGCAAGTGTGCTGATGCACTTTTCATTTTGAAATTGGAATCTTAATAGACTCCAACAGATACAATTTTTCAAGCATATCATTTATTGAAGAACTGATTTTCTGCACGTGCCAATTTTGCATATTAAATTGAAGAATGTCCATTTCAATTTTGTGCTTTAAATTTCAATTCATGTGATACACTAAGTGAATTCCTTGTCGCAGGTTTCTCTCAAGTGCTTAATTATTAGAATTTTGTTCAACATCATCAGCTTACACTGGATTTGTTCACTACAGTTATTTTTAAAAGACCCTGCACTTATTATATTGTATACCTATTTTAATTAGAGTGACTTTAAATATTGAGTGACTTTGATAATACCCTTAATAAATTCATTTCACTCATATCTTTCAAGGGTAATCCTGATCTCTACCTTTTAAAATCTTCATTTGTGTGCCTTTTTTTAAAAAAATTCTCACTTATTCATGACAGTTTTGATTCAGTATTTGAGTTTTTTGTTATATCAATAAAGCAATTCTCCTACATAACTGCGATACAGTTAATCACCTCACTGTACTCTCTTAACCTTAGTTTTTTATCTAAACAACCAAATATATCTCCACATGAACAGTGAAGAATTAAAGTCAAGAATGATAAATTTTATTTACCATTCAATCAGTTTAGTATAACTTACTCGAAAGAATGCCTTGACTTCTGCTTTTTCACAAGCAAAGTGAAAATAAAATCTGATGTATAAGTTATTTAGTACTGCCTTTTCATCTAAATGGTTTCTAAATCTTTTAAAACTCAGATTACTCCTTTTGGTGATTTAGTTTTTTTTCCCCTAAGACCAAAAAAAAAAAATTATCATATTACACAAATAGAAAAAAAAATGCATTTAGTTGATTTCATATTTTTAAAAATTTTTCTCAGGAGTTCCTGTTGTGGCTCAGCAGTAACGATCTGGCTATCATCCACAAGGATGCGGGTTCCATTCCTGGCCCCATTCAGTGGATTAAGGATCCGGTGTTGCTGCAAGCGTTGGTGTAGGTCACAGATGTGGCTCAGATCACTTGTTGCTGTGCATGGGCCAGCAGCCGAGGCTCCAATTTGACCCCTAGCCTGAGAACATCCATATGCCGCAAATGCAGCCCTAAAAAGCAAAAAAAAAAAAAAGGAATCAGACAGTGGCTTGGATCTGATCCCTGGCCCAGGACCTCCATATTCTGTGGGGCAGTCGGGAGAAGTGGGGAGAGGAGGAGGAGGAAGAGTTTCAAATTCTTAAACCTACCAAAACTACACAGTAGTGTTGGCAACACATATGTTGAATTTCAATATTGTAACATTAACATGAATATTCCTCCACTTTACAATGATCTATTTATCTGGTGATTTAAAAAAAAATCAAACATATTTTTTATTCATCTTACATTAATTTTTGTTCTCAAAAAAGCAATTTTTAAAAAAAGTCAATTATAATTTAATGGAAAAAATTAGTGTTAAAAACATTACTGTTTTAGTGTTTCTATATATCACGTATAATTTCAACTTTTCGGCATTTTATTCTAAAAGGAAACAGCTTAAAATTTATTCTCTTTAGCCTCTCTGAGAGCGACGTAAAATGAGGTTGTCTACCCTTTAAGGAAACAGGCACAACTGATTCTGTGTACCAATTTCTCAAAACTGAAAATTATTTCAGCCACTACTCTTCTGGCCTTATTTCCACTCTGTTTAGCTGACAGGACTGGCAGATCTCAACAGCCACAACACCATATGTTACAATCAAAGCCAGATGACATTCTGGCACTCTAGCAGTTGTATGAAGTGATGTGCTAATTTTCTGCTTTTGATAAATCAACTAGAATTTCAGATATTCAAATTCAGGACACAGTATAGCAAATTTCTCCATTCTCCAAGGTGTCAGCCACTTTTAATGACTACCACGACCTACTTTTATTGCCTGCGTCCCATCTCCCCTCCATCCAACTGAGAGGAATAACTCAATACCTGAAAAAATCCCTGATACCTCATCCATTCATTTTATTCTTTCAACAAATTTATTGAGCACCTACTATAAGCCAGGCACTGTATGAGGCACAAGGAATACAAAGTTGAACAGCGACAACAAAAACACAATTCCTGTCCTCATGGAGTTTACAATCGAGAAGGGATACATTACTTGAACAAATACATAGAAAATTACAAAGGTGTTCAAAGCTAAGTAGAGGTATGAATCCATGTGATAATATACATCAGTGGGGTCTTACTCTATGACAGAAATTAAAGAAAGCTTCCCCGAGGAAGTGATGAATGAGCTGAGATCTAAAAGACAAACAGGAATTAACTAAGCAATGAAAAGGGAAGGTATTTCAAGCCAAAGGAACAGCATGAACAAAGGCTCCTATGGTGGAAGAAGCACTTTAATTCTCACTTATTCCAGATACTTAAAGTGCAATGAGGGTAGAATACAAAAAAAGTGAAACGTGGTGCAGAGTAAGACTAATGTCTATTAAGTGCTTGTTAAGGTGATGTACCAGCCATTGTTTTAATATTCTGAGACATTAATTCTTTCAGTGTTCAGAATTATAAATAGTAGCCCAAATATGTGATCTAGCAGGTTTCAAAACCTTTTTTTTGGGGGGGGGTGATAAGAGCAATGAAAGACCATCAAAATGTTTTAAGCTGGGGTGAAACTGGGGGTAGATGGGATGCCTTGATTAAAACCTCAAAAAAGAGAATTCTGCCTGCGGTATCAAGAATCAATCAAGAGGGCCACAGCAGCTTAGGAAGACTAGTTAGGAGGTAACTGCAGTAATGCAAGTAAAAAATGCTGACAGAAGCTTACATTAGGAAAGCAGTAAGTGAGGGGGAGTAGACAAATTTACAAGGTAAAAAGACAGGACCTGGTAATGAATTGATGGAGAGAGGGGTGTGGTTAGGGAGAAGAAGGTATTGAAGAGGAGTTCTAGGTTACTAGTTTGGGAACCAGGGGGGTGGTCGTGCCTTGATTAGATTGGATGTGCTAACAAAAACTTAAGGAAGTTTTAACTCCTGTATTTACAAGCACTGAATAACAACAACTACAGTAAAAACCCAGAAAGGGGTTTCTGGTTGATTTTTTTTTTTTCTCACATATATTAGCCTGCAGTCACACACAGCCATTCTTCCATGGCTTAAGTAAAAATGAAAATAATGCTTTATCATGACTAGTGTCACATAGTGATCTTCTGAATTCTAGAAAAGAAAAAAAAAAATACAACATACCAAGAAAATGTTTTTCACATACATAAAATTAAAAAGGAAAACACAATTACCACTTTCTGCCCCTGATTACTGACATCTCTATTAAACAGCTTAGCCAAAAAAGAGACATGGCAACTTTATTTCTAATTTATGGTCATTAAAAAACTCTGGTAAATTTATTCCTACATGTCTCAAATAATAAAAAGGTTGAGGTCAACCTAAACAAAATTCTCCCATTATTTTTTAAGTAGTCTGAATAGTACACGCTTTAAAAATATTACATTTATCTTTAAAATAAAAACAAATAAGAGACAACAAGTGATTCCCTTCCCCATCTGCAGCAAAATCTGTGATATAATGAATAACATAAAATAAAAGCATGTAACTGGGGTTTAAGTCAAAAGAGCAGGTTATTAATTGTGATTTCAGGCAAGTCACTTGCTTTTTCTGAGCCTTAGGGGTTTTATTTAACTTTTAAAATGTGAATAAAACCTACCTCCCAGGTTTGTTGTGGGAATTAAATGCTTATGAATTTTAAATCTCTATAAAAATAGTCATTGCTATAAATTTTTAAAAATTCAATATATAGAACAGATCCGTATTATTATCGTCTCTACTGTTCATGTGATTTTCTTGAGCAAGCCAAATAATTGAAAAAATGAGAAAAACACTCAGCATCTATGACACTAAACAATTATATCACAAATTTAAAATTCACATAGAGCAAATACATCATGTGTGAGAAACACTGTGAGCTCTGAAGAAGTTAATGTCCCAACAATTCAGCTTTTCTATAATAGAGAATGCTTTTGTTGAATATATACCTGCAGATCAAAAGTACTCTACCAAGGATAAAAGCTATACATTTAAAATCTTTCAACTGGACTTTTGTTTTTAATCTAAAACTATACAATAGTCTTAAATTAAAATGGCTTAACATGATTTTTAAAATACTCTGAAGTAATATATTAACAATTTAATTTGTTCTTTGCTGTATCCTTATCTCCCAAAAACAGGGCCTGTATATTTAAATTACGTAAATGAAAATGGACATTACAGGAAAAAAAGGCCAGTACCATTTTCAATAAAATCTAAAATCACTCCAACACTCAATGTAAAATGAAACCATATTTCCTTCCAAGTACCTAGATACAGGGATGGCTATAGAAGTCATTTCACACAAGCAAAGCACCATAAAGTATCTTAATACAGTTGAAGATTTGAAATTTTTCAAGTATCCTAAAGAAAGGGCAGTCCAGCTATTTCATGTTCTATCTTGGATATATTTCTGTTTAAGAATACGAATTCTAAAATAGACCCTACTTAATTTAATTCTATCAGAATATATTTTAAATTATTAAAAGCCTCTGTTTCTTAAATACTCATGAATTTTATTTCATAATGCATGATTGAGATTCTTTCTCATGTTCGTTTCAACTATAACAATCCCTAGAAAATAGAATTCAAAATTTATCAGTTATTCTTATTATAGAAGATAATATATGTCACATAGAACTTTAATCAAAACTAGCATTTATAAATTCAATATGTGCAAACATCCACCTAATATGGTACTACAGGAATGGTATGAAATTATTTTGTGAAAAGAAAAGTCTCTGAAAACATTCTCTTCCTTAAATAGAGAAAAGATGAAGTTAAAGAAATAATATAAATAGTATTAATCAAAAGTCTTATAGTTACAAATGCTGCCAAATATAGCAGGATAGTTAAATCACTCTTTACTTCTAACAGTAAATGTTTAAAAGAATGTACAAGTAATGCTTTTAAAATCAGTTGGCCATATACGCTAATGTTTTGCCTTTTTACAGTTTGTGCTTTTTATTTTAACATTTGTACCATCTTTTTTGTTGAAGATTATAGCTTCAACTTACAGTTTACCCATCATTTAAAACGACTTCTTTTTCACATTTCGAATTACTTTGTAAGTTCAGTAGGGTGATAATTTTCCAGAATTTTCAAATCCGGCAATCAAGATAATTTATTAATTTGATTGGACTTTTTTTACAGTAATTAAATAGTTATAGATTTAAGTACATAATTTCAATAACATTTAAGATGTAAGCCTCCTTTTATTTTACATTAGCCCTAAAAGCATCTGAATCTTTGTAAATAATAGTAAATTATTAACAGAGTGATAGATAAATTCAGCAATCTGTGCGAACACAATAGATTTTCATTTTTCTTTTTAAAAAATGCCTATAATGTAATACCAAAATTAGGAAATGACAACTTCTTTTCATTGTGCATGTACTTATTTTTACAGTATGCAATGACTTCCCTGTATCACACCAGTTTAAAAGAGGGTTAAATCCCAAAACACAAAACAACCAAAAGATTGTAATGCCCGTACCTAGTATTTTCTAAACTGGCTTTGGAATAGTCACCACTTCATCACATTCTATTTCATTTTATTGTCTTTTCATGAAAAGAAAAGTCTTCCACTAATTGGTAGCATCACATTATAAATATAACCTCCATTCTCCAGAGCTGTAATTTGAGTTTTTGACTGCCACTCATGCTATTCAACTGTCATCTTCTTTATACGATGAAGAAGAGCATCTTTTTCCAAGTGAGCCTCTGCAAGAGCCATTTTGGCTTTAGCCAATTCTTGCTTAAGAGATTCATTCTCTTCCATGAGCTGAAATGATAAATTTGGAAAATAAGAAAACTTAACCATTTTCAGAAAATACAGACTATTTCAGAAAATACAGAATCTAAAGATGTGACATGTGGGTCAGTAAAATCACCCAATGCTGGTCAGGGTGCACTAAAGCTGAAAACTACTTCGAGGAAACACATACCAAGCGCTTTCAAATGTTCACAAGTTTTGACTCAACAATTTAAAACATTAACTCCTAATTTTCAAATCTAATAGTGATTTTGTTTAATTTCAATTTCCCTTTACATGGTGCTGACCTCATCCCTCCTTGCTAAGCCTCTCTCCTCTTTCGCCTTTTATGCCACAGGTCCGCCTTGCTTATCCCTCCCTACCTATGGACTTTGCATCTTTTCCTCTGCTGTTTAAGAATCCTTAAATTTATAGAGTTCCTATTGTGGTGCAGCAGAAACAAATTCAACTAGGAACCATGAGGATTCAGGTTTGATCCCTGGCCTCGCTAGGTGGGGTTAAGGATCTGGCATTGCAGTGAGCTGTGGCGTAGGTCGCAGATGCAGCTCAGATCCTGTGTTGCTGTGGCTGTGGCATAGGCCAGCAGCTCTAGTCTGATTCGACTCCTAGCCTGGGAACCTCCACATGCCAGGTGTGTGGCCCTAAAATGCAAAAACAAAACAAAACAAAACAAAACACCTTAGAATTTTCATATTCTAATAGACTCCATAATTGGTCTTCTCTTATGACTTGGAGTCACTCTCTTCAATGATCTCCTCCACTCCCGTGGCTCTAACGATCACACATATCTTGACCTGGCACAAGCCTTTCTCTTGAGCTCCATATCTGCATTCTGAATATCTCATTAGATGTTTTCATCTAGATGTCAATAGGTCTCCCCTCATTAAGACTCAGTTCAAGTATTTTACCCTCTCAAAACCATTCCCTTACCCCTAACTATGAAGATGTGATAAAACTAAGAAATTTCTCCACAGAAAAATGCATTTACACAGACACATGAAATTACAGGCATTTAATTTCATAGGCCTCTCAGACTTATTTTAGTTTCTGCATTAAGAATGCCTGGCTTGGAGTTCTCATTGTGGCTCAGCGGTAACAAACCTGACTAGAATCCATGAAGATATGGGTTCAATCCCTGGCCTCACTCAGAGGGTTAAAGATCTGGTGTTGCTGCAAGCTGCAGTGTAAGTTGCAGACACAGCTCTGATCTGGCATTGCCTTGGCTGTGGCTGTGAAGTAGGCTGGCAGCTGCAGGTCTGATTCAACCCCTAGCCCAGGAATTTCCATATGCTGCAGGTCAGGCCCTAAAAGATAGCAACAGCAAAAAAGAATGCCTGGCTTGGAGTTCCTGCTGTGGTGAAGTGGGTTACTAACTTGGCTTGTCTCTGTGGAAGTGCCAGTTTCATCTCTGACCCAGTGCAGTGGGTTATGAATCCAGTGTTGCTGCATCTGCGGCTTGGTTCGCAGCTCTGGC
Source organism: Sus scrofa (assembly GCF_054392235.1). Taxonomy (NCBI): domain Eukaryota; kingdom Metazoa; phylum Chordata; class Mammalia; order Artiodactyla; family Suidae; genus Sus; species Sus scrofa. The sequence goes on along the minus strand of NC_139387.1, from coordinate 91,306,567 downwards.
TCAGATTTGATCCCTGGCCCGGGGAATTCCCATATGCTCTGGGTACAGCCAGGGCTAAAAAGAAAGAATGCCTAGTTGACAGACCGGTTGGATATTTCATTATACTTCCTCAAACTCTAGTATGCATAGCACATAACATAGTGTGCTGTGACTAATAATTACACATTATGTCTTTCCCACCAAACCCTCAATAGATGGGGTGGTATACTGTTCCAGTTCTGTATCCTTAGCTCAGAGTTGACATCCAACAATCCTGTTACAAATGAGTGAACTCATTCTGTGGTTCTATCACAGAGAATTAAAATTTTGCTAAACATTTTATTTATTACAGAAAAAAATAAGAAGCAACTCATATATTACAAATTTTAGGAGGAACCTTTAGAAATGACAGTACATTTACGTCCAAATGACTCTGACATTAGTAATAAATACGAAGCATCAACTATACTTAAAAAAACATGGGAGTTCCCATCGTGGCGCAGTGGTTAACGAATCCGACTAGGAACCATGAGGTTGCGGGTTCGGTCCCTGCCCTTGCTCAGTGGGTTAAGGATCCGGCATTGCCGTGAGCTGTGGTGTAGGTCACAGACCTGGCTCGGATCCCGCGTTGCTGTGGCTCTGGTGTAGGCTCGTGGCTGCAGCTCCGATTAGACCTCTAGCCTGGGAACCTCCCCATATGCCTCGGGAGCGGCCCAAGAAATAGCAAAAAGACAAAAAAAAAAAAAAAAAAAAAAAAATGAAGCATAAGCAGCAATATGGAAAGTATTTGTTAAACAATGCTAAATTTAAAAAAAATACAGTATATACGCTAGAATAGTAATTGGTTAGAAAAATTATGGAAAAAACCTGCGAGGAAAAAATTTTATTTACTTTTTAAATTAAAAATTTTTTTCTCTTTTTTGGCCACCCCTCAGTATATGGGGTTTCTGGGCCAAGGGTCAGATCTGGGCCAGAGTTGTAACCTAAGCCACAGCCATAGAAACTCCAGATCCTTAACCCAGTGTGCCAGGCTGGTGATCAAACCTGTGTCCCAGTGCTCCCAAGATGCCGTTGATCCCACTGTGCCACAGCGGGAATTCTGAAAAACTTTTTTTTTTTTTCCTTTTTTTTTTTTTTTTTTTTTTTTGCTATTTCTTTGGGCCGCTCCCGCAGCATATGGAGGTTCCCAGGCTAGGGGTCTAATCGGAGCTGTAGCCGCCAGCCTACGCCAGAGCCACAGCAACGTGGGATCCGAGCCGCGTCTGCAACCTACACCACAGCTCACGGCAACGCCGGATCGTTAACCCACTGAGCAACGGCAGGGACCGAACCCGCAACCTCATGGTTCCTAGTCGGATTCGTTAACCACTGCGCCACGATGGAACTCCTGAAAAACTTTTAAATACTGATAGCACTGTAAGAGGTTAGAGTCTGCTACAGTTGTATTAAAATATCCTTCCAAAGTTCTGAAATATTACACTACATTTGCAACTTTAAAATAAAACATCAAAACATCATAAGATTAAAACAAAAAACATCAAGACATAAAACCTCAAAATGAATACATCCTCCAAGAAACTGGCACTCTCCCACATTTACTTCTTTATCTTCCCATTAGACTACACGATGTTTGTGGAGGATGGGAATGGCCATACCTTTGTTCAACACTACATCAATAGCATCTAACACAGTGCCTGGCACAGAACAGACACTCAACAGATGTTATTTAAATAAGTAAATAGATACTGTCTTAACTATGCAACATCTAATATTTATTTTAATTGCTGAAACTGAATGAGATGAGAATGAACTAGTTCCCCATTACCTGTTCTCTAGTAAAGTCAAAGGAGCACTCAGGAAAGTTGGGTGACTGAGAAGGCCAAGGAACTTCTGGGCTTGTCTGAGTGGCCTGAGTGACACTGTGTTGTTTCTTCAGATCACACTTTCCACTGGTAAGCAGCACTGAGTCACTTCTGACATTTTCTTTCAAATCATTTTCAGTGTTAAACACGTAAGAATCTAATGAAATAAATAAAATGCTCAAATAACATCTCTACATAAATGTTCTAAGTTCTTAAGTTCTATTGTGAGAAACAAATTTAAAAATGAATATCTCTATTATTATGAGCCATTATGAAATAGGAAAACAATGAAGTCAATAAAACAAAAGACTCATTCATTGAAAAGATGAACAAAATCAAAACCAAAGCTCATCTGTTGAAGACATGAATAAAATTGATAAAACCTTAGAGGGACCAAAAAAAAAATTTAAAAAGGGAAAAAAATTACTAGAATCAGAAATGAAAGAAGGGACATTACTATCTATCGACCTAACAGAAATAAAAACTATAAAGGAATACTGTGAACAACTATATGACAATAAATTAGATAAATGAAAAATTCCTGCAAAAACACAAGCTACAAAAAAAAAAAAAAAAAAAAAAAAAAAAACCAACACAAGCTACCAAAATAGACTCAGTAATGGAGTTCCTGGCTCAGAGGTTAATGAACTGGACTAGTATCCATGAAGATGTGGGTTGGTGATCCCTAGCCTTGCTCAGTGGGTTAAGGATCCAGCATTGCAGTGAGCTGTGGTATAGGTTAGCGACGTGGCTTGGATGTGGTGTTGCTGTGGCCATGGCATAGGCTGGCATTACAGCTCCAATTTGACCCCTAGCCTGGGAACCTCCATATGCTGTGAGTGCAGTCCTAAAAAGACCAAAAAAAAAAAAAAGGACCCAATAAGAAAAAGACAGTCGTGGTGATTGTTGTACAACTATAAATGTAATAAAATTAATAGTAAATAAATACATATATAAATAAAAAGTAGAAAGAAGTAAATCCTCATGACCTTGAGAAAAAAAAAAAAAAGAGACAACATGAACAGGTAAAGTGATTAAATTGGGAATCAAAACAAACAAAAAACAAAAAAACTACCCACAAAGAAAATCCCAGGCCCACACTGTTTCAATGGCAAGTTCTACCAAACATTTAAAGACTACCAAATCTTTACAAATTCCTCCAAAAAAATAGGCGGAACACTTCTTAACTCATTCTATAAAGCCAGTATTACCCTAATTCCATAGCCAAAGAAATCACAAGAAAACAAACTAAAATCAACATGCTTATAAATATGAACACAAAACCCCTCCCCAAAATATTAGCAGACTAAACCCAGCAATACATAAAAATAATTACATACCATGGCTAAGTGGGATTTATCCCAAGAATGCAAGGTTTATTTAACACTCAAAAATCAACTAATGTAATGCATCACATCAACAGAACAGAATATAACAAGAGCCGCACAGTCATCCCAATAGATGCAGAAAAAATTTCTCTTGACAAAATCCAACACTTTCTCATGATAAAAACACTTATAAAGCTCAATCTGATATAGGGCATTTTCAAAAAACCACAGCTAATACCATGCTTACTGGTAAAAGACTGGATGTTTTCCCCCTAAGATTGAGAATAAGATAAGAATGTTTGTTTTCAACACTTTTATTCAACAATGTCCTAGAGGTTCTAGCCAAGGCAGTTAGGCAACAAAAGGAAATAAAACGTATCCAGATTAGAAAGGAAGAGGTAAAACTATCTCTATTTACAGATGATGGGATCTTATATACAGGAAAAAAATAAGGAATCCACTAAAAACTCTTAGAACTAATAATGTTTAACAAGATTACAGGATACAAGATCAACTGTCTTCCTAAACACTTGTAACGAATAATTCAAAATTAAATTAAGAAAACAGTGCCACTTAAAATGTTATCAAAAAGTGGAAGTCCGCTAGTGGCATAGAGGGTTAAGGATCTGGCAGACACTGCTATGGCACAAGTTTGATCTCTGGCCCAGGAACTTCTGCATGCATGGGCATGCTCTCCCCAAAATAAATAAATAATAAAATAAATACATAAAATGTAATGAAAAAGAATAAAATACTTAGGAATAAATTTAATAAAATAAGTGTTAAATTTATGCTCTGAAAACACAAAGCATTGTTGAAGGAAATTAAAGATCTAAATAAACAGAGGGGAAAAATCCCATGTTCACCGATAGGAACAGATAATAATTCCTAAATGACCTACAGCTTTAACACAATTCCTATCAGAATTTAAGGAAGGAGTTCCCATTGTGGCGCACTGGAAACGAATCCGACTAGGAACCATGAGGTTGCAGGTTCAATCCCTGTCCTCGCTCAGTGGGTTAAGGATCTGGTGTTGCCGTCAGCTGTGGTGTATAGGTTGCACACACGGCTCAGATCCAATGTGGCTGTGGCTGTGGCATAGGCCAACGGCTACAGCTCCGATTCGAGCCCTAGCCTGGGAACCTCCACATGCCACAGGTACAGCCCTAAAAAAAAAAAAAAAAAAAAAGGAATTTAAGGTGGCTTTTTTATAGAAATTAAAGAGCTGATTCTAAAACTCATAGGAATTGCAGAGGTCAAAACAACTTTGAAAAAGAACAAATGTTGTAGGACTCACACTTCTTGATTTAAAACCCACTCCAAATCAAGTTGGTAATCAAAAGATATACAGATAAATGAAATAAACCCATTCATCTATCTATATACCAAATCCACACACTAAATACAAAAATGAACTCAAATGGATCAAATATCTAAATTTAAGAGCCAAATAGATAAAACTCTTAAAAGAAAACATGACTTCATGACTTGAGACTTACCAATGGAATTTTTACATATGACACCAAAAGGACAAAAGAAAACCAAAAAAAAAAAAAAGAAAGAAAGAAAGAAAAAGAAAAAACAGACATATTTATCTTTATTAAAAATTTTTAAAAATGTGTTTCAAAGGATACTATCAAAAAAGTAAAAAGACAGCCCATAGGATGGGTAAATATTTTCAAATCATATATTTGATAAGAGACATTTATACAATATATAAAGAACTCTTACAACTCAAATATAAAAATATAAATAACCTATTTAAAAAATAAGCAAAGCATGTGAAGGGACATATCTCTAAAAATACACAATTGGTCAAGAAAGATATGAAGAGATGTTTGAAAACATTAGCCATTAGGGAAGCATAGCTCAAAACCATAATGATCTACAACTTCATGCCCACTGGAATAAGTATAATCAGATAATAAAAAAAGCAGATAATCACATGCATTGGCAAATATGTGGAGAAGTTGGAATCCTCATAAACTGTAGTGGTCAACATGTGAGATGGTAGAGCCACTTTTGAAAAGCAGTTCCTTAAACGGTTAAACACAGAGTTACCAAGTCTCAATAATTCCATTCTTGGATATATACCCAAAGGAAATAAAAACATATACATATATACTTACAGTAGTATAACTCAAAATAGCCAAAAGGTAGAAATAACTCAAATTCATTAAGCAACGAATAAGCAAAATGCAGTATGTCTATCATTTGGCCACACAAAGGAATAAAGTACTGATACTCAAACTGATAAAACATGAATGAACCTTAAAAATATTATGCTTACATATTTCACTTACATGAAATGCCCAGAATAGGCAAATCCATAAAAAAAGAAAGCAAACCAGTGGGTGCTGGGAGTAACGTGGACAGCATACTGGTACAGGTGGTGATGTAAATGTTCTAGAAGTTTCTGAGGGTGATGTAAATGTTCTAGAAGTTGTCATGGTGACTACACCATTGCTGAGGATACCAAGTACCACTAATTGTACAATTTAATTGGTGCATGGTTTGGTATATGAACCAGATATGGAAAATGCTGTTATTAAAAATGACAAAAACAGGAGTTCCTGTCATGGTGCAGCGGAAATGAATCTGACCAGTATCCATGAGGATGTGGGTTCGATCCTTATCCTTGCTCAGTGGGTTGGGGAATCTGGCATTGCTGTGAGCTGTGGTGCAGGTCGCAGATGCGGCTCAGATCCCACATTGCTGTGGCTGTGGTGTGGGCCAGCAGCGGTAGCTCTGATTCAATCCCTAACCTACAAACCTCCATATGCTGTAGGTATGGCCCTAAAAAGCCAAAATAAAAAATAAAAAAATTTTTAAAAAGACAAAAACAAGGCAGGGAATATTTTTACATATCAAATATTTTTTCTTCTTTTTGGATCATATATAATCAGAGCAACTAGGTTGCAAGTGAAAAGAAGCCCAAGTCAAATTTGCTTTTAAAAAACGAAATGTATTTATTTCTGTAACAGGGGAGTCCAAGTGCTAGTGCTTCAGCCATGGCCGGACATTGACATTCATATCACATCCTTTTTAGAACCTGACTCTCTCTACTTCTCAGGTTCAGTTTTCTTTTCCTCTGGGCTAGTTCGATCACATGACGGCAAAGGTAGCCTCTGGTGACTCCAAACAAGTGAGTTTTATAGTCTGTGACCCCCTTCTCTCAGTACCCTTTTCAATTCACACACACAAAAAGACCCAGAATGCTTGGCCTACAGTTCATTATCACTCACAGTATCCCAGAGGCTTAAATGTTTTGAATGGCTTAGCTGGGCCCCATTCCCACTTTTGTGATAGGGCCATATGACTGTCAGGTGCACCAAAGTCAAATGGAACTGTCATGACAGAATGATAGTTCACCAAATCAAATTATATTGAGCAGATGAAAGAGTAATAACTGCTCGATGTCATTTTTCCCATTAAAAAAGATTCCCAGAAGGTATTAGCTAAGTCAAAGAACAAGAATATTTTTAAAGCTTTTATTCATATTGCTAATCACCCTCCATACAGCTCTATCAAGTTTACCCCTATTCTGTGTGTGTGTGTGTGTGTGTGTACACAGAATAGTTCTATCTGCATGGATAAATGCCATCAGGTTGAGTTTTGGTCTGCTCTTGGGTTCATCATATTATAGTGAACTCAAATCAGAAACTACTTTTTACAATATTGTCCTATGTTATTTATGTTTTTAATAATATTAACTAGAAGAAAAAACTATAAAAACCATTTTAATCGTTCAGCTTAGCACACCACCCAGCTTTATGGTGACTGTAAGAAAAATCCTAAAGTACCTAGTCATGGAAAAGCTACATTCTCCACTCTTTCAACCTCAAAAAACTAATAACATCCCTAAAATTCTACTTGGTTAGTAATTTATAACATACTTTTAGTTTTCAAACTTTTAGAGAAGCAAAAGTCTTCTTTTAAATGACATCTTATATAGAACACTAATATGAATTTTTTAAAAAAATGAGGAAAACAGAGGACCCAAGGCCCATTCTATTTAGCCTATTATCTTACTACTCTTGAGATCCTAAAAATAATGTAAAAAAAACCCACCAGCCAAACAGTTCTGAAACCCATTTTATTTAAATTACTGGGAGGTGGAATGAGGAGAGAAAAGGGAAGGAGAGAGATAGGGAAGGAAGAAATATGGGGAAAAGAAAAGAAGAAATGAGATAGAGAAGGAGGGAGGGGAGATAGCTGGGAGAGTGGAAGAGTAAGAGGAGGAAGGAAGGGAAAAAAGGAAGAGGGGATGTACATGAAATTGAAGATAAACAAGGAGAGTTAACTGTGAGTCTGCTTCTGTTTTGCATATACACTCATTTGTGGAACTTTTCAGATTCCACATGGAAGTGAAATCATATACTATTTCTCTTTCTCTGACTTACTTTACTGAGCTTAACAATCTAAGTCCACTTATGTAGCTGTAAAATCTAAATTCCTTTTTTTACAGCCGAGTAATATTCCACTGTGTTCATGTACCACATCTTCTTCCCTTCACTTGCTGATGGGCATTAGGGTTGCTTCCATATCCCGGCTATTGTAAACAGTGATGGTCTGAACAGAAACGGGCTCACAGACACAGAAAACAAACTAGTGGTTACCAAAAAGGGAGAGGGAAGCAGGGAGGGGCAAATCAGAAGTAAAAGATTAAGAGATACAAACTACCAGGCATAAAATAAACAACAAGGATACACAGTATATAGCACAGGGAATTATAGCCAAAGGAGTGTAATCTGTAAAAATACTGAATCGTTATGCTATACACTTGAAACTAATATAATATTATCAACTATGATTTTTAAAAAGAGGGCAAGGTAAGTAGAGAAGAAGAGGGAGGAAGGGAAAAGGAAAAGAGAAGGGAGGGAATGGGGAAGACAAGGCAGGAAGAGGAAAGTGAAAAAATGGAAGGGCTAGCTAGGGAGGGGAAAGGAGAAAACCTGTGAATGATAGGGATGAGTGGAGTCTCTATCACAGAAAGATATATTTCCTTTTATTTACTTTAAAAGAGCCTCTTTCTAGTTTTCAGAACAAATTTTAATGAACAAGTCCATGCCCCTCATGGATGAAACTGCATCTTACAGCAATATATACTTTTTCCTTAACGCAGGCTCTGCCATTCAACTTGTCTAAAATCTCTGCATTTGCAAAATGGAGGTGATAAAAATACTTGCTTTAATATCCTCAAAGGATTATGGTAAGAATTAATATTTAAGGTAAAAGAACTTTATAAACTGGAATGCATTATTCAAATATCAACTGCTATTAGTACCAGAGTAGGTGTTTGACAAATATCTTACTTTAAATTCAGAATTTTTTTTGTTTTTTGGGGGGGTTTTTTGTCTCTCTTTTTTTTTTTTTTTTTTTTGTCTTTTTGTCTTTTTTTTTAGGGCTGAACCAGCAGCATATGGAGGTTCCCAGGCTAGGGGTCTAATCGGGAGCTATAGCTGGAGGCCTACACCACAGCCACAGCAATGCCAGATCCAGGCTGCACCTATGACCTACACCACAGCTCACCGCAACACTGGATCCTTAACCCACTGAGCAAGGCCAGAGATCAAACCCGCAACCTCATGGTTCCTAGTCGGGTTCATTTTGACTGTTCCACGAATGGGAACTTCCAAATCTAGGTTTCAATAGTTCTGTTTACTCAAATGGAAGATGTCTATTCATTTGTCTTCTCTGAGTGTCTTATGGGTACTCTTCTGAGTTTAAGTGTTACACTTTTTTTAGGTTTAGCAATTTAAAAACTCTTCCCTGGGAGTTCCCGTCATGGCGCAGTGGTTAACGAATCCGACTAGGAACCATGAGGTTGCGGGTTCGGTCCCTGCCCTTGCTCAGTGGGTTAACGATCAGGCGTTGCCGTGAGCTGTGGTGTAGGTTGCAGACGCGGCTCGGATCCTGCGTTGCTGTGGCTCTGGCGTAGGCCAGTGGCTACAGCTCCGATTCGACCCCTAGCCTGGGAACCTCCCTATGCCGCAGGAGCGGCCCAAAGAAATAGCAAAAAGACCAAAACAAAACAAAACAACAACAACAACAACAAAAAAAAAAAAACAAAAAAAAAATAAAAACTCTTCCCTCATTCCCAGTTAGGAAGTTTTATAGCAATGATCCTAAGGGGGTACATGGCAAAGACCTACTCATCATAAACCTTTAAACAGATAATGCCCCCCCCCCAACAATCTGATATAATCTATTGATGGAGGTAGTCCCTCACAACCCTTTTGCTGGGAACTAAGGCCATAATGGCCGCTGTTGCAGATGGGAGTATGCCAGGCCCTAGACGTGTCAGGTGGAAAACATGCTGAGAGATAGTACACTACTACTAAAAGTAATTAACAATAGATGGTATAGTGTGTGTGTGTGTGTGTGTGTGTGTGTGTGTGTGTGTGTGTGTGTGTGTGTAGGCCAGTGATCGAACCCACATCCTCCTGGATACTAGGTGGATTCATTTCCACTGAGCCACAAAAGGAACTCCTGAAATAAACTGTCTTAAATTTTGTACAATGCTAATATCCTGAATAACACAACCACTTCTCATCATCTCAATGAGCTTTTGAAAGACACATCAACAATTTACATATTAAGTGCTGCTGTTTAAATTCAAATAATACTGTGAGGTTTTTGTTTTTTTTTGTTTTTTTTTTTGTCTCTTTGCTATTTCTTGGGCTGCTCCCGTGGCATATGGAGGTTCCCAGGCTAGGGGTCCAATCGGAACTGTAGCCACCGGCCTACACCAGAGCCACAGCAACATGGGATCCAAGCCGCGTCTGCAACCTACACCACAGCTCACGGCAATGCCAGATCCTTAACCCACTGTGCAAGGGCAGGGACCGAACCCGAAACCTCATGGTTCCCAGTTGGATTCGTTAACCACTGCGCCATGACGGGAACTCCAATACTGTGAGTTTTAATGCCATTTAAAAAAAAATCTGGTATATGCTTTTTCCTCCATTTCATCACTACCTACACTGCTTTGATGAAAAGTGTCACTGTAAAAACATTAAGTCAAATATATTCCTAAAAATGTAGAACATTTAATAAGGACTGGAACCTTTCAAAAATGTAAGAAATAAAGTATATAAATATGTGACGTGATGAAAAAATAAAAATGGCTATTATCTTGCCTGATTAGGGTAGAATGGTAATTCAGATGTGGTTTTTTTTCAACCCATACAACTTTAAAGACAAATTCAAATGGAATTTCCATACTGAAATGATCTTCATGCAAATATATGCTCTAGCTGGACCAGTGATTTACTTTTGCCTTTAGCTATCACATTAAAATACAGTTACAATTGGCAAAATATGTACTTGACTAACTGTAAAATACAGATAAGAAACATAGGGGAAAATACAGAGAAAAAAATTTCGGAGTTCCTGTCATGGCTCAGTGGTCAACGAATCCAACTAGGAACCATGAGGTTGTGGGTTCGATCGCTGGCCTTGCTCAGTGGGTTAAGGACCTGGCGTTGACGTGAGCTGTGGTGTAGGTTGCAGACACAGCTCAGATCCTGCGTTGCCGTGGCTGTGGTGTAGGCCTGCGGCTACAGCTCCAATTCTACCCCTAGCCTGGGAACCTCCATATGCCGCAGGAGCGGCTCTAGAAAAAGACAAAAAAAAAAAAAAAAAAAAAAAAAAATTCAAAACACCTTGATTTTAAATTAGTTTTTACTCATCAAATTGATGTATAATTCTGTATTTCTCCAAATATATGTATGCAAATGGATATTTTCCTTCAAGCATTATAAACCTCTCACTTAAAACAGTATTTGTGGAGTTCCCATTGGGATAGCCGAAACAAATCTGACTAGGATCCATGAGGATGCAAGTTCGATCCCTGGCCTTGCTCAGTGGGTTAAGGATCTGGTGTTGCCGTGAGCTGTGGTGTAGGGTGCAGATGTGGCTTGGATCTGGCATTGCTGTGGCTGTGGCGTAGGCCGGCGGCTATAGCTCTGATTCGACCCCTAGCCTGGGAATCTCCATATGCCTCGGGTGTGGCCCTAAAAAGCAAAAAAGAAAATGAAAAAAATTAAAAATAAAACAATATTTGTTTTAGCTTTCTTTAGTAAACAATAATTAAACACACTCAGTTTTCAATAAATCCCCAAGAATTATTACGAGGATTGTTTCGTTTTTGTTTGTTTGTTTGTTTGTTTGTTTTTTTGCTATTTCTTGGGCCGCTCCTGCGGCACATGGAGGGTCCCAGGCTAGGGGTCGAATCAGAGCTGTAGCTGCCAGCCTACGCCAGAGCCACAGCAACGCGGGATCCGAGCCGAGTCTGCGACCTACACCACAGCTCAGGGCAACGCCGGATCGTTAACCCACTGAGCAAGGGCAGGGATCGAACCTGAAACCTCATGGTTCCTAGTCGGATTCGTTAACCACTGAGCCACGACAGGAACTCCACAAGGATTGTTTTAAATTTCGTCAAATACAGTATTTTATTTTCTGCTACATTCTATATTAATAACAAACTTTATTGAACTGAAATCAAAGAAATGGCCTGCATGAACTTTATGTTTTGAAATTTGTTGATATTTTGAGATGGAATAAACAGAGAAGTTTCACAAGCATCTGAAATACCATGTCTACTGAATTCAAATATATATATGTATATATACTTGTACTCTGAGAGACATGATTGAAGTATCTCATTATGATATGATTCCATTTCTCTTTATTTCAAACAGGTTTGACATATTTTTCAGCTACATTGTTAGATAGATACAGGTTTATGAGTGAGCTACGTCTGGGAGGAAGTTTTATCAATATTAAGTCACTCTGAAGCCAATGCCTTTAATAAGCACCTCAAACAAGAAGATGCCCTAATGGCAAATTAGCATATGAAAAGATGTTGTACATCACATGTCATTAGTGACATGCAAATTAAATCAGCAGCAGGCCACTACACACCTATTCTGAATGGCCAATTCTTACCATTTGCATGAGGATATTAATTATTAAAAGTCTCAACTTCAACATCAGCTATATTATTAATTCATTTTATTAGGGTTTTTTTTGGGGGGGGGTGCTTTTTAGGGCCTCACCTGTGGCATATGGAAGTTCCCAGGCTAGGGGACAAACTGCACCTGCAGATGCTGGCCTACACCACAGCCACAGCAATGTGGGATCTGAAACATATCTGCAACCTACACCACAGCTCATGGGAACATCAGATTCTTAACCCACTGAGTGAGGCCAGGAGTCAAACTCATGCATACATCCTCATGGAAACTAGTTTGGTTCATAACTCGCTGAGGCACAGTGGGAACTCCTATATTGATTTTGAAGTAGGCATTTTACTATTTATTTTGGTCATCCACCATCAGAATTCCTTTTTATATTTGGGGGATTTCATACTTTGGCGGGAAGTAAAATTTGCTTCTTTCAATAAATGTTGGAAAATACTACTCAATTTTCGGGTTTCCTCTCCATATATGCGACCTAGATATTGCCCAACTGCAATCGTCCTAAATTTCCCTCAGACACTAATGACAAAAGAAGGGAAGAAAGAGAAGTGAACGTCTTCTCTTTCTGGGGACAGCAGCAGTGACAGTAACTGCAAGGTCAAGGTCCTAATACAAAAGTTGAAATAGCATTGGCTGCAGCAGTTGCAGCTTTAAAGTTCAACTTACAGATCAATAATGTCAGTAAAATTGTAAAATCAACTGTCCAGTGGCAGGCAGCCTTTCCCATCACATCATATTACACTGCATGTTGGTTTGGAGGCATGGAACATGGAAGGTAAGCTCTGAGCCTGGCTCCGCAGATCCCCCATGGTTCTAAAATGATACTTTTATTTATTTATCTACTTATTTATAATTAAAGTATAATTGACTTAAAATTATTTTAGTTTCAAGTATACAACACAGTGATTCAATATTTTTATATATTATAAAATGATCATAAGTGTAGTTACCATGTGTCACCACACAAAGTTATAGTATTATTGACTCTATTCTCTATGCTATACATTACATACCCATGACATTTATTTGATATCTTCAAATCTGTACCTCTTAATCTCCTTCACCTATTTCACTCATGCCCCAAACCCCTTCCCCTCTGGCAACCACCTGTTGGTTCTCCTGTATATATGAGTCTGTTTCTGTTCTATATTTGTTCATTTGTTTTTAAAAACTATGATTTTATTTTTTAACAGCTTTGTTAGAAAATAATTGCAAGCCTCACTCATCCATTTAAAATGTACAATTCCAGGAGTTCCGGTCGTGGCTCAGTGGTTAATGCGACTAGGAACCATGAGGTTGCGGGTTTGATCCCTGGCCTTGCTCAGTGGGTTAAGGATCTGGCGTTGCCATGAGCTGTGGTGTAGGTTGCAGATGTGGTTCAGATCTGGCGTTGCTCTGGCTCTGGCGTAGGCCAGTGGCTACACCTCTGATTCGACCCCTAGCCTGGGAACCTCCATATGCTGCGGGAGCAGTCCAAGAAATGGTAAAAAGACAAAAATAAATAAATAAATAAAACTCCTTTTTCTGTTCAATTAGCTAGGGTGTTTCTCACTTAGAATCATGAATGTGCCTGGTACTATTTTCTTCAAATGGCTGAGAATTCTTGGATGTACGTTTATCCCAATTTCTTATCTGTGGATGTTATTTCTACTTGCCATAGTTGATATCGAGTGATGGGGGAAGAAGAGGTTGTGCTGCTGGGTGAGCACAGTTTGTCAACTGGATATGGAATCATTCCTTTCCTGTGACCTAACTGGTACAGAATTTACCCTCAATATTTTAGTCTGTATGTGAACCACACACTAATGCCTGCCACTTAGTAAGAGCACTGGGAAGGGTTTAAAAAAAAAGTGCCTAGATTATTCACCCTATTGCCTCAGAGATCCATTCTAATCTCAGCATCCTGTTGGGAAGATTTCTCCTGTTTTGGAGAAGTAGTTGTCATCCCCCTTCTCACCTTTTCACAGGGGTGAAAGCTATGACTTAGCTGATTAATGAGTTTAGAAAAAGGAACTGTATGTGTGTGTGTGTGAGAGAGAGAGAGAGATTCAGTCTGTACTCACTTTGGTATAGACCTGGTTAGTATAAAGGGTGTATTCCATTCTGTTCTGCTTTCTGTACAAGACAGACCTGCAGTTTGGGGATTTTTTTTTTTTTTTTTTTTTTTTGGTCTTTTTGCTTTTTCTAGGGCCACACCTGCGGCATATGGAGATTCCAGGCTAGGGGGGGTCTATCTAATCAGAGCTACAGCTGCTGGCCTACACCACGGCCACAGCAACAGATCTGAGCTGCGTCTGCGACCTATACCACAGCTCACTGCAACGCCGGATCCTTCACCCACTGAGCAAGGCCAGGGATCGAACACACAACCTCATGGTTCCTAGTCGGATTCGTTTCCACTGAGCCAGGATGAGAACTCCAGTTTGGGGATCTTAAGCATTTGGAAGCAAGAGACATACAGCAAACCTGTCTTCTCACGCCTAAGCAAGCTACACCTGAGCTTTTATCAGTAACGAAGCTGACATTTTGATCTTTGTAGGCCTGATTCTATGTTTGCTCTAGTTGGTCCCCAACTCCAGAAAGGCTCTTCAATCAAGAGATTCCCCACAAACTGCTCCTATGTCAGCAATAGCCCTCTTTTTCATTGACTTACGATGACAGATTTTTCTGGTTTGCCTCTTTGATTTGCTCTCTGATTGCGTTCTTTTAAGAATTTCTGACCCACTAACAATGTACTTCTTTTCCTTTTGCAGTACTGTTATAATTTTATTCTTCTTTTTAAAATATGTTATGTCACTTCATGAGGTTTTGATAGGAGATAAAACAGACGCCTGTATCAGTCCATCACATTTCACCATCAAGTAGGTGCTAACAAAATGAGGACTAGAACACCTAAATCTACCAACTCAAGCTCTTTTCACTACTCCACCCTAATTTATTAGACATAGTATTTATATTAGGGACCTTAAAAATCATGTTAATGTGGACATACAAACACTAAGGCAGAATTAAATACATAGCAATATACTACAAGTAACTATTGCGTGGTTAAGTACTCAAAATTTTAAGACGTCATATCATGTTATAGAGAAGGGTTCACTGAAAACAAGAAGCTTGAGATAACCCTGGAAGGAAATGAACAATTTCAATGAGAAATAACAAAGGAAATAAGAACATGAAAATAAAAACACACAAGACAAAATGCCATTACGGGGAGTAAGCAAGGTTGGTTGAGTGTATATTAAAACATAGTGGAAACAAAGCTAAGAGACTAAGAGACCCAAGTAAGAGCAAGAGACGTCTAAGACGATTAAAGCCCCTCTCACTTTCATTCAAGACATTTGTAGGACACTAAATCAACCAGAGATGAGTATTTCAGAGGCAGACGTTCACACATGGATGATATTTTATCATAGTGTACTGAAACTGTCCCTCAATCGTCTACTACATATGTACATACATGTAAAATAGTACATAAAAAGTATGAGTACAA
The DNA here is from genome assembly GCF_054392235.1 of Sus scrofa. Lineage (NCBI taxonomy): Eukaryota > Metazoa > Chordata > Mammalia > Artiodactyla > Suidae > Sus > Sus scrofa. The sequence goes on along the minus strand of NC_139387.1, from coordinate 91,290,918 downwards.
AGAAACAACCAGAATGTAAAGATTTCAAATTTCAGTAGGTGCTAATTAAAACTGTTTTCATATATACCTCTGATATGAAAAGAGCCATCGTCATTTCTCTCTACCACAAGGTGATCAATATGAACAGTTACAGGAGCTGGTTCAAGGGATATTGTACTACTGCGAGGACTGTCATCCTGCAGCAACGAGAAATAGTATTGGCATATTGTTATTAAAATACAAAACATTAATCACTTTCAATTAATCATTTTCTTAAACATTACTTTAGCCAGTAGTATTTTTAATGAGTTAGAAATACATCTTTACATGCTTTAGTTGATACAATGAGAAACTTCCCACTATATTTTGATATTTTCTAATTTCTAAGAAGAATCTCTACATCACTCAACACAACGACCAATTAAGTTCTTATTCTTAGACAGGAATCAAAGTCCAGATAGGAAAAGTGAACACTTACAAAATGAAAATATAAAAGTATTTGTTAACATACCTTTAAATTTATTTTTGTGTTAGAAACTTGTATCTTCATTGGCATCACTGTTGCAACAGTTTCATCCTCCAAAAAATGCTGAATATTCATAAGAGAAGATGTAAGAAACTCAGTGCTAAAATTTTCTATATGGCACTGCAGAAATCCATTTTTTTCTGCAAGCAAAGAGTGTATTACAGCACCAGGTCCACTTTCAAATCTCAGAGTAATCTCAGGAGAGGATTTAGAATGAATTGCAGCTTTATGATCTGAACCTATGAAAAAAGAACAAATAAAAGTCAAAACTTTGTAGCACTAATCAAAAACATCACTCTCAATTTATTTGTCATGAAGAGGTTACGGTCACTTTGTACAATGTTAAAGCAATAACAGATTTAAGTTTTAATATTTGCTCTTAAATTAAATGATATTGGAGTTCCCGTCGTGGCGCAGTGGTTAACGAATCCAGCTAGGAACCATGAGGTTGTGGGTTTGATTCCTGGCCTTGCTCAGTGGGTTAACAATCCGGCGTTGCAGTGAGCTATGGTGTGGGTTGCAGACACATCTCAGATCCCGTGTTGCTGTGGCTCTGGCGTAGCCGGTGGCTATGGTTCCGATTAGACCCCTAGCCTGGGAACCTCCATATGCCACGGGAGGGGCCCAAGAAATAGCAAAAAGACAAAAAAAAATGATATTTACAGTACATATACAATACATACCCAACCCTAATTCACTTTTTTTTTTTTTGGCTGCACCCATGGCATGCAGAAGTTCCCTGGCCAGGGACTGAACCTGAGCCACAGGAGTAACCCAAGCCACAGCAGTGACAATGACGAGTCCTTAATTGCCAGGCCACCAGAGAATGTCTAATTTCTTTCCTTTTTTTTAAATGGCTGCAACTGAGGCATATGGAAGTTTCCAGCCCAGGGACTGAATCCAAGCCACAACGGCAACCTACACCACAGCTGTGGCAACATTAGATCCTTTCACCTACTAGCTGTGCTGGGGATTAAATCCATGTTGCTGCAACAACCCAAGCCACTGCAGTCAGATTCTTAACCCACTGTGCCAAAACAGGAATCCTCTAATTTTTATCTTTAAAGAGAACTTTCTACCGCAATAATGTTATCTTGTCTATATTTTTATATATTTTAAAGTTTTTTTGGTAATACCAAAAAACATACCTTGATATCTGAGACATGATGCATAACTCAGATATTTTGAATGTGTCTGAGTATTTACCTATCTATATGCTTCTAATGGACAACTGTGATTAAGAAACAGTCATGGCACTTAAAGTGACTCAAGCCACTTCTCAAAGTGATAAAAGCCTGAAGTTTTATACATTCTTCATTAAAATCGGGCCCTTAAATAAATGGAAAGGTAAACAGAGAAGATCTCATCAAAAATGTTTCTATTAAAGGACAATTTAAAACTACAATTATAGGAAAAGAAATATATTTATATTATTTTTTAGGCTGTGGCCTTGTTTCAAAAAAGAATTTGAAGTGGCTTACAAGTATTTATTACTTGAGTTCAAATTATTTTTTTAAATTTCAATAAAGCACTCATAGAATATCTTTAAAAATAAAAGTTCCTAGGGCAACTACTTAAGTGAAATTGCCCTACTACTATTTTGTTTATTTTATGTTACCTAACTCCAAAAAGACTAGGAAGCAACATGCACATGGCATAATCAAATTAAAAAAAAAAAAGTAGAGAATGGAAAAGTAAAGATAGGTAGTAAGACTAACTCAAAATACATTATTTAAATTTCTGTACCAAAGATAGACCAAAAATAGCTTCCTAGTGGCAAAGAGAAAAATATCAGTTTCACAAGCCTTAAAACCTATGAGTTAAAAACTAACTGTTCTGGAAAGGCAAAGCTGTTTCAGTCAATGAGGTTCAAAGTAATCTGTTCCATGGGCTCTCATAAGAACCTACTAATTAAATTCATGATGAAAAGACGTTTATTTTCCCTCATTCTGGGTGTGAACACTTTAGTCTTAACAGAAGTCAAATGCATACATATTTATAAAAGGGGAATGGTGAAAGAAACTAAATATATTTAGCACCAAGGACTGATCTCCGTACACAACTTAGAGGTTATTTTTAAAACTTTTATTTCAGATACAAAATGATATTTAATTAATGTTAGCAGTACTTATTAATATTTAAAATACACAGTATAGATACTAGAAGAGTTCTAATAGACTCCCAAAGAATTCTTTAAACTATTAAGAACTCAGATATATTTACTTTTTTAAATAGACGGCAAAAGAAATGGCCACAAGTTGATAACGGCTAGTGTTTTTTCCTGTAGCAAGAAAAACAAGAGTTAACTAACTTGTTTAGGCGTTCCTATTGTGGCTAAATGGCAACCACTTACAAAAGAGAACTACTTTTAAAATTGACTGGTTGCAGTGTTCCCCTCAAGGCTCAGTGGTAATGAACCCAACTAGTATCCATAAGGATGTGTGTTCCAATCCCTGGCCCCACTCAGTGGGTTAAGGATCTGGCATTGCAGAGAGCTGTGGTCTAGGTTGCAGACATGGCTCGGATGCTATGTTGCTGTGTCTGTGGCATAGGCCAGCAGCTGTAGCTCCAATTCGACCCCTAGCCTGGGAATTTCCATATGCCACGGTGAGGTCCTAAAAAGAACAACAACAAAAAAGCCAAAACAAAACAAAACAAAAAGCTTGTTTAACAGTAAGAGCAATTCAAAACAAACGATTTGGTAAATGTGATTTTATTTTGCCTTTTATCTCTATTACATCTATATATGTCTATCTATACACACACACACACACACACACACACACACACACACACAAACACTCATAATCCAGGAAGCTGAGAGCCATAAATAATTTCAAACAAAACAAATATTTAGAGTGGAGATAAAACAAAATTTTCATTAGTCAAAAACCACTCCTCCCTGCTACCTATTATGCCATGAAACTTTTATTAAGGTCTTCCTAAGAAATGAATCCAAAATTCATATATTATAGAAAAACAAAAGCAAAAACAACTTGGCAATTTTAATTATTCATGTCGAAGTGATAGTGCATCTACAATTTATACCATAGATCAAATACAACCCTTTTTCATAAGGCTTATTCATGTTTTAAATGTTCAAGCTAAACTGTTTTTTCCCCTTTTTCCCTTTCCGTTTCCTTTCCTTCTTCTTCTTCTTCTTTTTTTTTTTTTGTCTTTTTAGGGACATACCCATGGCAAATCGAAGTTCCAAGACTAAGGTTTGAATTGGAGCTGCAGGTGCCAGCCTATGCCACAACCATAGCAACACAGGATCTAAATCACGTCTGCGACCTACACCACAGCTCACCACAACACTGGATCCCTAACCCATTGAGCGAGGCCAGGGACCAAACCCGCATCTCCGTGTATACTAGTTGGGTTCATTACTGCTATTCAGGAACTCCTATTTTGTTTATTTTTAACAACTGAGACAGTTGCAAAAAAAAATCAAGGTATTAGAACTGACTTTATAATCCACTTACATAAAGCATTTCAAAATGACTTCTTCAATGCAGAACAACATGAAACTAATAGGATGTGGTAATAAGTGGGCTATAAAGAGAAGTAAAAAAACTGCAAGAAAATTGTTTGGATTGGTTATAGACTAGGGTCTAGCTTTTGAAGTTTTACATTCAGTCTTTTTTTGTTGTTTGTCTACTACAAAACTTTTCTTATTGTATACTTAGCTTCCTCCATTTTGTATGCTACTGGGATTTACACTTGCTAATATGAAATTCTTGAGTTTTCTTTAGCAGATACGCTGTAAACTGCAAGGCTAACACACAGAAAAAAAGCCAGGAGCCAATTGTTTTCTATGATGCTGGCTTATAGACAAATGGCACATTTACCTGCAATTCCCAGGATGTGAGGTGATAGCATACTTATTTGATATCATGCAGGACTGTATGTATTTCAATATATTATATGTCAGATATAGCATTCTGTGTATATAGCAAAGAAAAATATTACAGCTCAGTGACTTTTTAAAAGATTTAAAAAACTGAACATTGCCATTTAAATTTCTTGGTATAACTACTTAAATGACTGAAAAGCATGAGTGTTAATTCCATATAAACTCTGAGAAAGGGGTGGTTTAATGCTGTATTCCTCGTTATACACTGCATGTTCTGTTGCGCATATCCTTCTATGTCTAAGTGAATGTGTTGATCTTAGAACGAAAAAGCACAAGAACAGCATACACAATTCTTCCCAATACCAAGTATCGCACCAGACTCAGGAAATACTTGCTTGTAAGCAAGATAATGGGATCGAGAAATTGACACTTATTCTAGTGTGGAACTAAGTTTGATCTTTTAGGAATACTTTATCATTCTTTTCAAACAAAAAAGATCTTAGTTTTCTAAGAACTATCATCTTAAAGAATGGGAAGACTGAAAATGTAAAAGATGGAACTTAACAGAGACAAAAAGAAATCAGAGAATATCTCTTCAACAGACTGTCTTTGTAATAAGTTAAAGCACTTTGTGGAAACATGGTAATCTAAAAGAAGAACTGTCTTAAATTATCATCAATAAATGTCATTTTGCTTGAATTCATTTATATCAAAGGTAGAACTGGTGAAGAGTCATATGCACAAAAAACAAGTTTAAATAACTATAAAGGCTTACCTACTGGACGATTACAAAGGTAATGCCGTAGACTGATATTGCCTAACTGATCTGGTGTCACTTGGTCCACTTGAAGACAGATTTCCGTATCTTCCCCTCGGATGTCAATTTCCCCATTAACACCAGTAATTTTAAACACCACAACTGACATCTAATAATGATTGTATAAATGACATTAGTATAACAAATAATTCAAAACAAAACTTAGGAAATAACACAGGAAACTACAATTACCTCTAAAAATATAACTGACTTAATAAACCAAGAATATATTTGTGACCACAGAAAGTGATTATTACATTATAGCGATAAATTTCCACCTCCTTTCTTCCTTTTCAGAAAGTCAGGAGAATTTTTTTTAGGTAACAAACACTACTTATATGATATTTCTGTGTGAAATTATTTTCACTAAAAGTTGAACATATTTTCTAGGTCTTTTGTAGACAGCCCATCGTAAGGACTAACTACTATCCTTACTATCAAACTTTTCCAAAGAATATTTAAACTGAATTAAAGGTAAAATATAAAAGAATGGAAAAAAGAAAGATATAACCTTGCCTCCTCAATACAATTAAAAACAAATTTAGAAAAGTGAAATTCAGAGGAAAACAATTTAGCAAGAAGAGGGAAGACAAGTTTTTCACGGGTTCCTCAGAAAGAGCAAAGTAAATCACCATCTAGGTCAACCCATTTTATATAGTAATGTCTTGAAATTTGTACTCATTGAATATGAGATAAAGTTGAGGGCACTTCTCTGCACAGAGTATCTCTGAAATGATTACCAGGTCATCATGACTCTCTTGAGCACCCTCTGAGTTTGTACTGATGGCATCTGGAGAGGTTTCACCATAATTCTGCAGGTTTACACTGGCATTTGCTCTCTCTGCTGGGCTCTGGTAATTTATAGTTGAGTTCTTTTTAATACCTGAAATAACATAAAAATAAACTAATAAATTAAAATCAGTTTATACATGAGCCAACAATGTTACTATTATCTGACCAAAATGGACTATTTCTTCAACTCTTTCTCAAAAACAGCCTTGTGACAATAAGCAAAGAAAAATTAAATCGTAGGTAGCAAATGTGAAGAAATAACCTCCCACAATAAAATGTTAGTGATACTAAACCCTAAAACAGTACCAAGAGAAATCTACCACAGCTGACCACAGCCTGTGTTTTCCCCACTGCAGATGTGGTACTGGCGTTACTAGCTGGTTCCTGGTCAATCATCTTTGTCTCCTACTCTACCCTATATTCAAAGGTCCCAGTCTGACCACTTCATTTCCCTTTTCAGTATCCCACAGTTCTTCTACATAAAGTTTAATGTGACTATTGTCAGTGTGACTGGTCTCCATCCTTATCAAACTGCCTGAATTTCAGTGTGCCATACTTGAATATTTCTCTAACTCTGTGGTAAAGGAATTTTTAAAAGATTCTGTGTCCATAACAAATCAACATTTAAAAAAAAAAAAAAACCAAACATAAAAAAGAACTACTGAAATGAGGGAATTCCCTTCATGTCTCAGTGGTAACAAACCTGACTAGCATCCATGAGGACACAGGTTCAATCCCTGACCTTGCTCAGTGGGTTAAGTATCCAGCATTGCCATGAGCTGTGGTGTAGGTTGCAGATGTGGCTCAGATCCTGTGTTGCTGTGGCTGTGGCTGTGGCCAGCAGCTGTGGCTCTGGTTTGCCCTCTAGCCTGGGATCTTCCCTATGCTGCAATCCCTTTAAAAAAAAAAAAAAAAAGGATAACTGAAATGAAAATTAATCTAGAAAAATTAAGAGTCAAAGACACAAAATAAAGCCTCAATTTTTTTCATTCCAATCTTGTGTGGATCCTGACACATAAAAAAAAAAAAAAAAAAGCTAATAATTCTGGAAATGATTTCAAGGATTAATTAACCAAATGACAGAAACAATAAAGTTAGTCTTTCACTACATCCTTTTGCTTAAGCGATAGTGTTTTACAAAACTTTTCTTTTAGTGGTGGTTGTGAGAAACATCTTTAGAAGTTCCCGTTGTAGCTCACTGGGTAAAGAAGCCAACAGTGTCCATGAGGATGTGGGTTCAATTCCCGGCCTCTTTCAATGTGTTAAGTATTTTGCATTGCCGCAAACTGAGGTATACGCCTGCAGCTGCAGTTCTGATTCGACCCCTGGTCCAGGAACTTCCGTATGCCTCAGGTGTGGCCCAAAAAGAAAAAAGAAAAAAAAAATCTTTATTATGTCTCCATAACACTTCATTATAGAATGGGTATCACTTCCATTCACTGAAAGAACACTCTACTGAACGCAGTTTGCAAGTAGCTTGTTAGAAATGTCTTTTTCCCCCTCAGATAATACATTGTAATTTGACATCTGTATCCACTACAGAGTGATTACCACCCAAGGTCTAGTTTATCATCCATGACCGCACATGATCCCCTTTATCCATTTTGACCATTCCCCTACCCCGCTACCCTCTGGTAACCACCAATCTATTTTCTGTGTCTATAAGCTTGTTGTGTCTTGTTTTCATTTGAGTTTTTTAAAAAGATATATTCCAAATACTAGTGAAGTCATACAGTATTTGTCTTTCTCTGTAATAATTTATTATTACTTTTTGCTTTTTAGGGCAGCACCTGGAGCATATGAAAGTTCCTAGGCTAGAGGTCGAATCAGAGCTACAGCTGCTGGCCTACACAACAGCCACAGCAACACCAGATCCTTAACCCACTCAGCAAGACCAGGGATCGAACCCATATCCTGGTGGATACTAGTCAGGTTCGTAACCCACTGAGCCACAACGGGAACTCCCTGTAATAATTTATTATTTTATTTATTACTATATAATCAGCTTCTAACCCAGTGCCTGACAATGTAATAGGTGTTAATTATCTACTGAATAGATGAATAAAACAATTTTTAGGGCCTAGGAAAATGCATATAAATACAATTATAGTAGGAGGAGATGACAGACTCTCATTTCACAGGGAGTTCCTAAAATTGCAAAGGGTTAAAGAGATTTCCCTTAAAAAATAATATTTAAGCTAAAGTAAACAAAGAAAAAAGAACATTCTTGGCACAGGTACAAAGACTGAGTGTGTCATAGTAAAGAGACTGAAAGAAAGACTGAAGTGTATTAAGTATGTGGGAAAACAGCAGAAAAGGTAAGCTGGACTCATATCACACAGAGTACTATCAGTAAGGTTAAGTTTTTGTTTTGTTTTGTTTTTGCTTTTTAGGGCTGTAGGTGCGCTACAGCACATGAAGTCCCCAGACTAGGGGCCAAATCGGAGTTGCAGTTGCTGGCCTTCACCACAGCCAAAGCAACGTCTGCAAACTACACCACAGCTCACAGCAACACTGAATCCTTAACCCATTGAGAGAGGCCAGGGATGGAACCTGCATTCTCATGGATACTAGTCAGGTTCCTGACCTCTGAGCCACAACGGGAACTCCCAGTCATGTTGTTTTTTAAACTTAATAGCCTTATAACAGTTAGAATTATCAGGCCTAAAATGGAAACTGACATGATAGTATACACATACACACTTATGAACAAACCACCACACTACCACAGGCTTCTAGTCTCCCCAGTACTATTCTTCTAGTCTCCCCAATACTATTCTTTGTCAATTTCCTGTTCATTCCTCATTCCATAGGCAGGATATTCTTTTAAAAATGTATATATTATCACATCAATTTACACTTTTATTAATTATTTTCAGAAATAGTAAGCAAATCACTGATGTCTTGTGAGAATAGAGATTTTCTACAGAAACATTGTCAAAGCATCATTTGATCACAGAACAGAAATCCTTTATTAAAGCAGGATTTTAAACCATAAAGCAAGGGAATTAGGCAATAGAGCTACCTGTGGCTCTAGGATAGATTTTTAAGACCCATATCATACCTCGTCTACGTTTAACTGGTAGAGTATGCTGGAATGGAGACTGCTATGAATTGCAGGGTTGGATTAAGGCTTTTTGCAATCGTTTTCCATGTCTGATGTGCCAGCACAGCAAACTGGTTGGTTAAAACTTTAGGCTTCTGAGTCAGACTAGCTGAGCTCCAAATCCGCCTCTATTACTTCCTGACTGCATACTCATTTCTCTAAGCTTCAGTTTCTAAAGATACGAGCCTTTCCTTATCCCTAAGTTGTTGGCAACTGCATCAATAGGTTTATTACCTTTTCATACACAAAGTAACTCATATTTAAATCTGGTCCCTTATGCTTCAGGGTCTGTGGCAACTACTCTCTGGCTATGGTCCATGGTTTTATTCCTGTTCACAAAATCCACAATGCCTTAGTGATTGGGATGCATTTTAATACTAACTCCTAGTGGTCTTTACCGGGGCATTAGTTACTTCTGAATAAAACGGAGGAATTGAAGTTGCCATTATAGCTCAGCAGTTAATGAATCTGACTAGCATCCATGAGGTTGCAGGTTCTATCCCTGGCCTTAGTCAGTGGGTTAAGGATCTGGCGTTGCAATGAGCTGTGGTGTAGGCCTCAGATGCAGCTCAGATCCCCACATTGCTGTGGCTGTAGCGTAGGCCGGCGACTTCAGCTCCAATTCGACCCCTAGCCTGGGAACCTCCATATGCCACGGGTGTAGCGCTAAAAAGACAAAAAAAAAAAAAAAAAAAAAAAAGGAGAAATCATGTGGTTTCATCATTTCATCATACATTACCATGTATGAGAGAGAATCCTGGTTATAGGAATCAACTGCTTCAGTCTGAAAAAATTCCAATCATAGGACCACATAGTTGAGAATTCATCATGCAAATTAAGCCTACTTAATCAAAATTTCAGACATAGGAGTCCCTGTGATAGAGGCTAGTAGCATTAATGTTGTCTACTATGTAAACGACTATGTAAGTAACCGCTAAACGTTGTCCTTAACAAGGAAGGAGCACCTGGTTAAAAGAAGCAATGAGGAGTTCCTACTGTGGCACAGTGAGTTAAGGATCGAGTGTTGCTACAGCTGTGGTATAGGTTACAGCTGTGGATTAAAGTCAACCCCTGGCCCAGGAACTTCCACATGCCACAGGTGCAGCCAAAACAGAAAGATAAAGAAAAATAAAGAAGAAGCAATGGAACAACCCTTAGAAAGTAAGGTACAATGCTCTTGGTACTGTGCATGTATGTGTGCATAAATAAAATAAGTCTTTTGGGGCTGTGACTGATTATGGAACTAAAATATCTAGTCTAAAAATAACTAAAAATATTAAAACACCACTTCTAAGATTTGTGTGTATATATAATATGAATTCTTAAACTGTGTTGCTTTACCTTTTTCCAAAAATATATGACTATCACTTCCATCACTTTCTAACAACTGTTCTTCCAATATCATGCTGTCAAGTGAAATAGTATCCAGTGAGGTTTGTGAGGGACTTCTTTTCATATTCTTATAAGAAACAGACAGTGGAGCGAGGTTGGGTAGGCAACGTTCCTTAGGCTTTCCACTGTTAACAAATAAAATTATTAGAAAATCATCACATACAAGGAAAAGAATTCTTTCTAAAGAATACTTTAAACAAAATTTAAAAATAGTGTCCACAAGTTTTAAAATTATATTTTGAGCTCACAGCATTTCCATTATTTGGAAAGACCTACTCTTCCATATGCTAACTCCAACAATGTCTTATTTTGTCATGAAATTTTCTGTCCAAAACTAAAACACATTCAGTCAGTACCTGCACATGTGCACACATACAAACAAAACAACCCCCCACTTCAATTCCAATACTTCATTGTTACCTTAAAGATGACTGTGATTTAAGTGTTCTGACTGTGGGTACTTCTTCTTTACTGATTTCCAGGTTCTCAGAGAGTGAAGCTGTTTCTGGAAGCAAATCTTCAGCTTTAAAGATGGACTCTATGGTTTCACTTCCTTTCGAAAGCATATTTTGATTACCACCATTATCGAAAGACAGCATACTTGAATCTTCTCTGTAGTTTAAGACACTATGTGAATCTGTATAAGATGAATCCTTTTTGCCACTTGTTTCTGATTCAATTTCTCCTGAGCCACTTTTGCACACAATTCCACTACTTTCATCTTCGTTTATTTTCCCTAAATTTTTATCTGATAAATAATCCAGAAAAGAAATACCTTTTTGCAGATTTGTATCACTAGCTGATTTAAAAAGCAAAGAATCCTTCAAAGAGACATGGCTAAGGTCAACACTCATAGATCTGTTGTCTGACATATGATTAACAGTTACACTCCTAATTTGATTTATACCACTACTAACTTGTTTTCTTTTTGAAGACAAAAACTCTCCATTTTCTGTAGGCAAATAATCAGGAACCATTGGGCTCACACTTTCAGAAACAGGAGATTTAAGAGTATTTGCCTGATCCACTGGATGTAGCAAAAGAGCCACTTCTGCACTTTTAAGTAAAATTCCAATGCAAATAGACGTCTGACTAGCAGGACTGCCAGTTACAGCTTCCACATCTTTCCTTAAATTCTCTGAAAGCAAAACAAGTGACTCGTGGAGGAAAAGCAGGAGCAGATACTGGTAGTGATTGATCTGCATGCTGACATGTTTGTGAACATGAACCAGAACATGAATATCTGCATCTGATGATGAAGAGGAAAATCTTGAAAATGTATCTGAAGGTTTCTGATTACCATTCGCCAAGGGATCAGATTCTGTACTATAATACTCTTTCAGCAGCTTTTTCCGTTTCCATCGGCCAGTCAGATCACTAGATTCACTTTGTGATGTATTTAAAGATACTTGATTACAGGCCTGCAGTTCTTTTTGCGACAATGCATATCTTACTGGTTGACAAATCCAGATGGAAAGAGGGAAAGAATCTACAAAATTTACTGGTCGTCCTTTTCCACTTTTCGTCCCTTCATAATCTATCCAAAATTGAGAAAAATAAACAGCCCAAACATCCGTGGCAGCAGAAGTTTTAAGAGTGTGTTTATTCAACTTGGGAGTAATATTTCCTTTATAAACTTCATGCATTTTAGTATCTTGTTCATGAGCATGTCTCTGGAAGATTGGATGCAGAAGATTAAAACTGTCACCAGATTTGGGGAAGCTGGTGTATGTTTTACTGAAAAAATCACAATCTTTGAAGTCTTGAAACAAAGCTTCTAAATCAGAATGTCGACAATTTGGACAGTGTCTTGTATTTGTAGCAATCATTTCAGAACTCTGAATAGAAATTGCATGTGGTTGATCTTGATGACACTGAGATTTCATTTCAGAAGGAATGACAAACTAGAAGAGAAAAAACATTGATCGAGTCTGACCTACAAACCCACACAACTTGAAGATAATTAAAAACATGACTTAGGAATTCTTTTTGACATATCTCCCCAAAACACTACTTTCCTATCCAGACAGAAAATGCCAACTCTCTCCCCAAAAATCTTTTTACTAACCCCAATGAAAAAGACTCAAATGATTAACCATTAAGAAAACAACTTAAAAAAAAGTAAACAATAATTTACATAATTACATATTTGCATACAATATATAAAATTTAAAAAACAAAATTGAATCAAATCAATTATTAAATGTTTACTATGCCCTGAGCATATTTATACCCTAACTATATCAGAAAGTCCAAGTTTGAAAAGATAATTTTTTGTTACAATATTTTAAAAGTACAAACAATTTGGAGGATGACAAGATAAGTAAATGGAAGGACTGAATAATTGTCACTGGAATTACTTTTCTGTGTGAAAACTATTAAGAAAATAAATTTAAAAGAGTATAGGTCAAACTATTTACTAAAATTATTTTCTGCAGATAATTAAGCCCAGTCCTCAAAATATTCTCAACAAAAACTTCCAAGTGACTGGTTTTAAAACTCAAACTGCTCATATTCAGAAAATGTAAAGATCATTATATGACTGTGTTTTAAATTACAAATGTTATGTGTTTCTTTATATTACATATTTCAAAGATCTTTAAAACATTTTTGCAACACAACTGTTGAGTATTATTAACTTCATTTTACACAGAGAGGAAATTTAAGGTATATAAATTTAGTCTACCAGCAAACATATCTAGAAGGTGAAATATTCATTCATGCCCAAATCCAAATCTTATTCTATTTACCACACTACACTGGTTTTTGTCGTTGTTGTTTTGTTTTGTTTTCTTCCTTTAAAGTTTAAGTATCCACGGAATTCTGATTATCAACTAGTTGGCTGTAATAAAGAGCAACTTGCTATTACCTTGGATTAATAACAGAATAACCATAAACAAATAAAACCTAGATATAACTTAAAAGCTTCCATGTATTATTCATCCTTCTTTTAAAAAAAGTTTATCAGCTCTGGTAAGATGAAGAAAAAAAATGATATTTAAATTTATTTCTACTGCTTGTACCCCAAACGGATAGAGGAGGTGGGGAGAAGAAAAGTGAGAAAGAAGGGGAGGGGAGGGAAAACAGTCTCTTAAAGCTTCTACGACTGAAAACTGAAATCAAAACTGAAATTTCAAAATCAAAATTAAGATTACACTGAAACTGAGTTACACTTTAGCACCCATCTTAAACCCTGGAAATTATAATGTTGTTAATAATTCTTCTGTAAAAACGGTTTTATTCTCACAGCCACTTGTGTATATGGTACCTTTAGCATTAAGCCATCAACTCGAATATCAACATGCTCATCAGATTTTGAATTGTCATTCAACTTGTATACAGCCATAAATTGATTAAGACTCTGTTTTAAATCCAACAGAAACTGATTTAACCATAGAATACTTCTTTCATCCACAGTAAACTGTAGTGCATTCAGCTGGCTATAAAGGTTGGGAGATGGAACTGTGGAGAAAAAAAATTTTTTAAGATTTTTTTAATAAACTGATGGTTTTGAATCTTTCCTGAGAACAGAAAAATACATTTTTAACAATTTTTATTCTTTTTAAATTAAGATAAGATTTTACGATGTTATTTACAAAATTAATGTGATACTATGTAGGGATGATAGCAAACACATTTACAGAAACAAATAACATTTTCCTATGCTTCGCTAATTAAAAATATTTAGCTTAATCTAAAACAAACTGTATAAATGAGTTATTGTCGTATTTTCCTAATGTTACAGTGATCAAGAGAAGCAAACTTCAAAAAACCTGTACCCTCTTGACGAAGTATCACATCAAAGTGGTGGTTCTAAATCACATATTTCTGTAAGGACTTACTACCTGAATCTTAATCTGAATTCTCTACAACGAGAGAACAATGTTTAATAACTAATTTCTCATGAAAGTGGTAAGCTAGGCAGTTCTCCTTAGAGGAGAGACCATTTATAGTTTTATTCTTCACTTACTCCTAAGCCTAGAATAGTGTCTGGTGCAAAGTAAAAACTAAAGTATCTCTTAGCTCCTCCAAACTATTAGAATGCTTAGGGATTGGATAAATGCTTTAGTGCTAATTTATATTAAACTAATATTCATAATTAGAGTATATATCACTCCCTGAAATACCCATCTATTGTTTCATAAAATCCATTAATGTATTCAGAGCATCTTGATGAATATCTTTTATTCTAAAAATTCAGATCTACTTACATTTACCAAAGCAAGCAGTATGAATATATATAACTTTTAGATCAATAAGGAAAATAAACCCAAGGTGTGGGATTCCAGGGGAGAAACAGCACTGTAACAATGTCCTGAATAGGATTTATTCTGTTTGGTTTTCATTCATTCATTCATTCATTCATTCACTTTCTTTCAACAAAGATTAAAAGAAGCCAACTACATTTTGTGTATTGCATTAAGCACAAATAATTTAAAAAGGGCACAGTCCTTTTCTTTAAAAGTGTATAGATTATTACACAAGACATACATGAAAGTAGAAAAATTATAATTAAATTATAATGTATTGTTTACTGGGTTGTGAAGGTGCTTATCTTTGAGAAGAGTAAGGAAGTGAGGTGCTGAGGAAATCACATCAAGGGAAGGAGATGGAATCTCAAATACAGACTGAGTGATGATGACAGCCACAGAGAGAACCAGAGAGCAGATGCAGTCCAGAAGGAGAAAGAGAACTCTGCCTGCAGGTCCAGAATAGAGGAAGAAACCGGGGACACTAAACAGCAGAAAGATCTATATGCAGTTTCTAACAGGAGTCTACTTATGATTAGATTATTATGTAGCTATTAAAGATATCTGAGATGAACTTGTAAAAAACTAGGACCATTAAGGGAAAAGGACAGGATGAAATCAAATCAAGGACAGATTGAAAACAGGACAAACTACACTATACTTACTGTTATGTCTGAATTAAATCCCCTCAAAATTGATACACCAAAGTTCAAACCCCCAATATCTCAGAATTAATTGTATTTGGAGATGGAGCTTTTCAAGAGGCAATTATATTAAAAATGATTTATAGCAACAACAACAACAACAACAACAAAAGACAAAAAAAAGGCAAAAAAAAAATTAAAAAAAAAAATGATTTATACAAGTGGACCCTAGTCCAGTATGACAGGTGTCATAAGAAGAAGAGATCAGGAAACACACACACAGGAAAGACCATGTGAGCAGACAGACATGTAAAGCCAAGGAGAGAGGGTTCTGAGGAAACAACTCTCAACATTTTGACGCAGAATTTCTAGCCTTCAGAACTGGAGGAAATAAATTTCTGTCGTTTAAACCACCAAATCTGTGATATTTTGTTATGGCAGCCCAAGCAAACCAATATATTTATGTTGGGAGAAATGTTTCCAAATTGTAGACACATGGGCAATTTAAAAATTTTTGGCATTCTCTTTTTAATATAATGAACTTATGCTAATTTTATAATTATAAAAAAAGGGTTATACATTTTTAAAGTTGGATCACTCAACAGAGATGAGGAGGTCCCACTGTGGTGCAGTGGGTTAAGAATCCGCCTGCAGCGGCTCAGGTTGCTGCAGCGGCACAGGTTTGATCCCTGGCCCAGTGCAGTGTTACCCCAGGTGCAGCATAGTTCACAGCTGCAGCTCAGATTCAATCCCTGGCCTGGGAACTTCCATATGTCACAGGTGCTGCCATGAAAAAACAGAGATGAAATGTGAGGACTGAAAATGGATCCCTGTACGTGGGGATTCATGTATGCTCTTTACTTTTGTATGTGCTTGAAAATTTCCATAATAAAAAATTAAAAACAGTTAAACATAACCAACGAATTTCACTCCCTGGTATTCAAGGGGCTAAGGTTTAAATTGCTGTTTAAATTTTTTTAGGAGAAAAGTGTATAAATTACACTTCCCTAAAACTGATAGAAATAAACCTAGATTTAGAAGTCAGAAATCCTAGAAACTATAGGCTTCACTTCAAAGAAAAATTACAAGCTCAATGAATAAGCTTGTAATTTAAAGAAAACAATTTGGTAGGAGAAGGTTGGAATCCCCTTGTTTCCAGTTTGGTTGGAAACGGGGGGATTATCGAACTACAGATAAATGGTTGTAAATACCCTGGGGAGGCAGTGAAATATGGGGGTGGGGGGAGGGATGAGAAGAATTTCAACTTAGAAGATCCATGCTTCTAAGCCACTTTATGCTTTAAAGTGCCGAGCAAATGCCTTAACCTATCTTAATTTTCTCACTGTTTCAGTCAGGAAAGTAAAAAACATACTTGAAATACACAAAAGACTACTGAAAAGCATGACAGTGAGATTTAAATCCTAAAAGTTTGGTACAAATGAGGGTTAAAATGATAAAATAGTTCGACATCTTTTTCTCTGAAGGAATTTCCAGGATATCTCTCTTTTTTATGTAAACAACAAAGGAATGAGCATCAGAAATTCCCTTTGAAACTAAAAACCTAAATTAAGTGAATATTAAACAAATGTGCCAAGTAGGTCAAAGAATTTGGAGTTACACTTTTAAAGAGAGGACATATTTTTTTTCCCTCCAATAACATAACCCATTTCATTTGAATACTTTTTCTCAACTATGATTTTCAAGCAAAATAATGAAAAAGGTAACACATAAACAAAGGCAAATTTTAGTTTGAAGAACTAGATGAAGTGAGACAACAGCAAAGAACACAAATGTATAATCATAGAGTAGCTCACAAATAAAAAGCCAGGTAATTTAATGTTTCTGACTAAAGACAAGCGCCAGGAGTTCCTGTCTGACTCAACAAATCTGACTAGTATCCATGAGGATGTAGGTTCAATCCCTGGCTTTGCTCAGTGGGTTAAGGATCCGGTGTTTCCATTAGCTGTGGTCACAGATGTGGCTTGGATCCCACATTGCTGTGGCTGTGGTGTAGGCCAGCAGCTGTAGCTCTAATTCAAGCCCTAGCCTGGGCACTTCCATATGCCATGGGTATTGCCCTAAAAAGCCAAAAAAAAAAAAAGTGCCACAAGTTGCCCAACGTATATATTTGTGTATCAACATCTAGACCCCCAAATTCTCTACAGTTAAAAGGATAACTTTATTATTACTTATTTTTCAATGAAATAGTTTTATATAGCTGAAATATAAATGGAGTTTTACCAAAGGGGAGAAAAAATGAACTTATTCTACAAATAACCTTTCATTCATTCATTCTTTTTTTTGCTTTTTAGGGCTGCACGCATGGCTTATGGAAGTTCCCAGGCCAGGAGTCAAAACAGAGCTACATCTCCTGGCCTGCAACACAACCAGAGCAATGCCAATCTGAGCTGCATCTGTGACCTATACCACAACTCACAGCAATGCCAGATCCTTAACCCACTGAGTGAGGCCAGGGATCCAATCCTCGTCCTCATGGATACTTGTCAGGTTTTTTACTGCTGATCCACAACGGCAATTCACATTCTTTCATTCAAACGCCAGGGATAAAATGAAGCATGAATACCACATGGTTCCTGATATCAAGGATGCAACAAGCTAGTAAGGGAAAAGAACATACGAACAAATAATAAAAAGTAAAATATAATTTTACATATTATACTAAGCATGATTACATACTATACTAAACATGATACATATACATGTTTATATATATTAAACATGACTACAAGAGTAAATAACTTTTGTTTCTTTTTTCACATTTATAAAACTTGCAAACTTAGCAAGAGGAAAAGAAAAACAACTTCCTAAGTAGTGGACAAGTAATAACAAAACAGGAAACTGTCTTACTTGGAAAATCCTTTCCATCTGGATAGTAATATTCTGTGAATTCTATATAAACAGCTGACATCTCTTGTGGAAGATAGAGGGACTTTTTATTGCAAGAAACCATACTCTTGGGGGAAGAACGACACTGCTCTGCTGTAGA
The DNA here is from genome assembly GCF_054392235.1 of Sus scrofa. Classification (NCBI taxonomy): domain Eukaryota; kingdom Metazoa; phylum Chordata; class Mammalia; order Artiodactyla; family Suidae; genus Sus; species Sus scrofa. The sequence continues at coordinate 91,272,549 of NC_139387.1, read as the reverse complement.
GACCTGAAAAAATAAAGTTTACTGCAGTGACACTAAATAAAGAACTTTCCAAAAAATTTATACAACATGGGAGTTCCCGTCGTGGCGCAGGGGTTGACGAGTCCAACCAGGAACCATGAGGTTGCGGGTTCAGTCCCTGCCCTTGCTCAGTGGGTTAATGACCTGGCGTTGCCGTGAGCTGTGGTGTGGGTTGCAGACGCGGTTCGGATCCCGAGTTGCTGTGGCTCTGGTGTAGGCTGGTGGCTACAGCTCTGATTTGACCCCTGGCCTGGGAACCTCCATGTGCCGTGGCAGCGGCCCAAGAAATAGCAAAAAAGACAAAAAAAAAAAAAAAAAATTATGCAACATGTACATCACTGCAAATTCTTAAAACCACTTTTAATAATTTATTAATAGGTAATTTCCAATGCAATCTTTATTATATATTTAATTTCATATTATTTTAAAGTAACACCAACCAATGTATTCAGAAAACTATAACCTCTTTGGATTCGTTATCAAAGTCAACTCTGTACAACTTGCCTTGCAAACTTACTACCTTACAATAACAGACAATATTTCTATAAAACAATACAAATAAATAAACAGCAGTGTCAGGACACAGATCCAAGTCCTCAAGACTAGACTGCTTCCCAAAAATGTACTTTATAATAATTGTTTACCATAATTAATTATTATAAAAAACAATATAACTATATACAGAGCTTCAGCGTGGAATAATTTTAAAAACTTGAGATAGTGCTGAAGGCTACACAACAATATTACTCAATGCCAATGATTTACACACTTAAAAATGGTTAGACGTTCCCGTTATGGCTTAGCAGGTTTAGAAGCAACTAGTAACCATGAGGATGTAGTTCGATCCCTAGCCTCACACAGTGGGTTAAGGATTTGGCAAGCTGTGGCATAGGCTACAGATGTAGCTTGGATCCCGTGTTGCTATGGCTATGGTGTAGCTCTGCAGCTGTAGCTCCGATTTGACCCCTAGCCTGGGAACTTTCATATGCCACTGCTGTGGCGCTAAAAAGAAAAAAAAAAAAAAAAAAAGGTTAGTAGTTTTCTGGTGGTGGGATGGGTAAAGAATCCAAAGTTGCTGCTGCTGTGACTCAGGCTGCTGCTACGGCCAGGGAACTTCCACTCGCCATGGGCAGGCCCCCACCTCCAAAAAGGTTAAAACAATAAATGTTATGTCATACATATTTTGCCACAATAAAAATAATTTAGAAATAACAATACAGGAGTTCTCATCGTGACTCAGTGGTTAACAAATCTGACTAGGCACCATGAGGTGGCGGGTTTGATCCCTGGCCTCACTCAGTAGATTGAGGATCCGGCGTTCCCATGAGCTGTGATACAGATGCAGCTTGGATCCCTTTGCTGTGGCTCTGGCATAGGCCTGTGGCTACAGCTCTGATTAGACCCCTAGCCTGGGAACCTCCATATGCTGTGGGTGCAGCCCTAGAAAAGGAAAAAAAAAAATTAAAAAATAACAGTACAGCTATAAATGCTCCTGTCAAATAGTTTGATTTCTTAAATTATTTTTATTACACATTTCCACTCTCCCTCCAAAACAGCTAATTTATAATTTATATCAAAAATGTGTATACTGGAGCTCCCATTGTGACTCAGCAGGTTAAGAACATGACATAGTGTCTAGGGGATGCAGGTTTGATCCCTGGCCTCAGTGAGTTAAGGAGCCGGTGTTGCTACATACAAGATGCCACAGCTCACAGCAATGCCAGATCCTTAATCCACTGAGCAGGGCCAGGGATGGAACCCACATCCTCATGGATACCAGTCAGGGTCGTTAATTACTGGGCCATGACGGGAACTCTGAGGTTACTTTTTTTTCATTCATTCAAGAAACATGTATAGTTCCCACATGAAGTGAAAAAACTTTTCTACGGTTTATTTTTCCTCTTATATAAACTGTTAATCAATCCTGTTGATCATTTGTATAGTCTTCATAAATTTATGCCACTTCCTTAACATTATCTAATTAAGAAGTTTTTCTGGGCCACAAATTCAACTCAAGAGTGTTATTTTAGTACACAACAGCTTTATTTATTTATTTATTTATTTATTTTGCCTTTTCTTGAGCCGCTCCCATGGCATATGGAGGTTCCCAGGCTAGGGGTCCAATCAGAGCTACAGCCACCGGCCCACGCCAGAGCCACAGCAACGCCAGATCTGAGCCACGTCTTCGACCCACATCATAGCCCATGGCAATGCTGGATCCTTAACCCACTGAACAAGGCCGGGGATAGATCTCGCAACTTCACGGTTCCTAGTCAGATTTGTTAACCACTGTGCCACAATGGGAACTCCACTTCCAGTTACTTTTGTTTTGGTGTTTGTGTATGTGGGATGTCTCTATTGCATTTCACCCTCAAACATACGGATTATAGGTGATTCCACTTTCCCCATATCTGTATGAATTTATTCAAATATGATGCATTATAGAGAGAACATAAAGAAAGAAACAACTTCACAATAAGAAAATAACTCTTAAATCAGGGTTTCTCAAAATTAGCACCACAGACTTCTCACCGTGGCACAGTGGGTTAAGAATCTGACTGCGGCAGTCAGGTTGCTATAGAAGCACTGGTTCAATCGCCAGCCCTGTGCAGTGGGTTAAAGGATCTGGCACTGATGTAGCCTATGTGGCTGGGATTCAATCCCTGGTCTGGGAACTTCCATAAGCCGTGGGTGTGGCCATAAACAAACAAAAAAGTTCATTCAAAATCGGCACTATGGACACTTGGGACCAGATAATTCTTAGTTGTGGGGGTTGTCCAGTATACTGCAGAATGTTTAGCCACATCACTGATCTCTACCCACTAGTTGTGAGCAGTATCCTCCTCCAACTGTGACAATCAAAATTGTCCTTAGATATTGCCAAATGTCCCCTGGGGGGCAAAACTCGTCCCAGTTGAAAACCACTGAGTAAAATGAAATCTTTTCAGATAAAACAGTCTCAAAGCCACAGGCTCATCAAAATATATCACAATTCATAAATAACAACACATACCTAAAATCCTTTATTCAAAAGAGAAAAAAATAGGTTGGAGTTCCTGTCGTGGCTAGGCAATAACAAACCAGACTAGTATCCGTGAGGATGCAGGTTTGATCCCGGCTTCACTCAGTGAGTTAAGGATCTGGTGTTGCCATGAACTGCAGTGTAAGTTGAAGATGTGGCTCAGATCCCAGGTTGCTGTGACTGTGGTGTAGGCTGGCAACTACAAGTCCAATTTGACCCCTAGCCTGGGAACTTCCATATGCCTTGGGCATGGCCATTAAAAAAAAAAAAAAAGTCATACTTCTATTGCGTTGATCTCAAGGACTGCGATGTTAGACCATGTTGTATGATCATAGCCTGGGAATAAGTCTGAATTCTTAGCTATGTAATTATGTTCACAGTATAGCTGAAACTTAGTAGTTCAATAAAGCAAAAGTGGTATTTTAGTTTTTTCCACTAAGACCATTGTGTAATAAAGAATCCAACCTCCAAAAAGAGGTCTGGCCTTTGTCCCTGCTCCTGGGAGGTAATTCTAAACTCTTGGAATTTCCCTCATGGTAGACCCCTGAGACCACGACTGATAGTTTATCCTCACAAGAGGACTCAGAATGGGATTAACCACACCTGACAGTCTTAGTAGTGTTTAGAGGGTGAAGGCTTTGGGTCACCCGGCAGCAAGTCCACCTATAGAGACAGTGCAACTACATGGGCGATGTTACATGCATATTGTTTCATGCTCGTCCTGGGAAGCTAATGTGTCCTGGAGATGAGGAAGTTCCAAATTTGGAGCCCTCTCAAATTCCATTCTATGCTCTCTTCCTACAGCTAGTTTCAATTTATATTCTTTCCTTGTAATAAATGTAACTCTATAGAGTTCCCATTGTGGTTGGGTGGTTACGAACCTGACTAGTATCATAAGGATGTGAGTTCAAGCAGTGGTCGCGTGGAATGGGTTAAGGATATAGCATTACTGTGAGCTGCAGTGTAGGTCTCAGAAGCCATTCAGATCCTGAGCTGCCGTGGCTGTGGCAAAGGCTGGCAGCTACAACTACAATTCGATCTCTAGCCTGGAAACTTCCATATGCTGCAGGCTAGGCCCTAAGAAGCAAAAAAAAAAAAAAAAAAAAAAAAAAAAAATTTCTTATTAAGAAAATAAATAAATTAGAAATAAAATTTCTAATTATGAAAATAAATAAGTATAACTGATTTCAGCAAGTTCCCTGAGTTTTCTGATGAATTCTCAAATCTGTGGGTAGTTTAGGGAAACTCTCCAACCCACAGTTGGTGTCAGAAGTCCTACGCTGACTTAGCAGTCTGTGCTCTTTTGCTTTTTTTTTTGTCTTTTGTCTTTTTTAGGGCCGCATCCACAGCATGTGGAGGTTCCCAGGCTAGGAGTCAAATTGGAGCTACAGCAGCTGGCCTATGCCAGAGCCACATCAATGCCAGATCCGAGCCACATCTTGGACCTACAACACAGCTCACGCCAATGCCAGATACTTAACATACTGAGCGAGGCCAGGGATCAAACCCACAATCTCATGGTTCCTAATTGGATTTGTTTCTGCTGCACCACAATGGGAACTCTCCTTTCTTTGCTTTTTTTTTTGGTCATGCCTGTGGCCAAAGCAGTGACAATGCCATATCCTTAACCTGCTGAGCCACCAGGAACTCCTGGAAAACTATGCTCTTAACCTCACGGTTTGTCTCATTCTGGGCAACCATATAAACAAAAATTAATGAACTGGTATTTTCTATTCTAATGCAGCCATTTCACAAAATTGATCAAGATGTTTTTAAATAAAATGGTGGCACTGGTTTATAAGAGTGGCTTTGAAAAAAATAAATAAATAAAAGAGTGGCTTTGGAGTTCCCATCGTGGCTCAGTGGTTAACGAATACGACCAGGAACCATGAGGTTACAGGTTCAATCCTTGGCCTTGCTCAGAGGGTTAAGGATCTGGAGTTGCTGTGAGCTGTGGTGTAGGTTGCAGATGCGGCTTGGATCTGGCATTACTATGGCTCTGGCGTAGGCTGGCGGCTACAGCTCTGATTAGACCCCTAGCCTGGGAATCTCCATATGCCACGGGAGCGGTCCTAGAAAAGGCAAAAAGACAAAAACAACAACAACAACAAAAAGTGGCTTGTAGGAGATACTAAAGGTGTTTAGCAGAAGATTTAATTAAAAAAAAAACATACCTGGTATATATTGAAATCTGCAAGTCTAACCACAACAGAACTTGACATTAGTTTAGCTTTGGATTGCTGAGATAATACTGAAGGTGTTTTGGAAGTACCTTTCAGAGTTGAGTCTTTCTCTGTGGAAAACAAAAATTCCTTTCAATTTACTGCAAAATTATTTTTAATAGTCATTCGTTAGTACTAAGACAGCTACTAGAAATATAAATGAACTGCAATTTCTCAAGATAATGCATGTGGAAATACTTTATAAACTGATACAAGAATCTAAGTTACCATGATGATTACACTTTATTTTTGATGATTATTTTTTAAGTAGGAATCATACTTACATAACATTTAAGATACTATCATACAATAACTTTTGGGTGGAATTCTTATAAAAAAGAGAATATACTGGTCATTAAGAGTCTCAAATATTCTACGTGGGAACTACTCATCGATCATATTAATTTAAAAAAAGCTTTAAAAAAAGAAAAAAGGAATAAAAAAAACAAATCAAAAAAAGAAAAAGAAAAAAGGAATAAAATATAAAAACAGCTTTGATTCATAAGCCTATGATCTGAATGAGGTACAGGGTTTTTAGACATTAAACACAATACTTATTTACAAAAAATATCACATAGTGAACATACACACACATTCGTACACATACACAATATTAGGGAAATGACATAATGCTGTTATACGTAAAATACCTGTTTGTGTGTGCTGGGGAGAGGCATGTGTTGGGGATTTAGGAGGTGAACCTACGTTATGATCCTTTACAGCCTGTTTAAGCATTTCAACGTTGCACTCAAATTCATGTAGCAATTCATTGGCCCATCCATTTTTTGTTTTGGTTGCATCACTAAAATACATCCAATGACTACAACTATCTCCTAAAAAACGAACAACAAGCATTTCACTGAAAAATGCACAATTTTCGTTTATTCTCTCACAGCAATGCTTCTAAAGAGATGTATTCATTATCTCAGAGGATTCTCTAATCTTTCAATAAATTTGCAGCTTCCACCTACTATAGACATTAATCTTCCTTAAAAAATATGAGTAAAACATTTAATAAAGAGGGAAAGAATGTCAAAAGCAAATAATCTGGGAGAGTTTCTATTTAGAACCCATCTCTGGTAAAATATCACTCAAAGTTTCAATAAGCAGCAGCACTGCTAGTTAACTTTCACTGAATGCTCAACCACCTGGCATACCTCCACTGGACAGGATTCCAGAAAAGATATCAAAGGAAAAAGTCTCTTCATCAAAAATTTGCTGTAGGAGTTCCCGTCATCGCTCAGTGGTTAACAAACTGTGGCTGTGGCACAGGCCGGCAGCTGAACTCCAATTTGACCCCTGGCCTGGGACTTTCCATATGCTGCGGGTGCAGCCCTAAAAAGACAAAAAGAAGACCAAAAAAAAAAAAAGCTTGTAAAGTGAGTAACTGTTGCTATCTACATCATATATAAGATTTTTGGAGGAAAAATTTTAAATTAAGATTATTAGGTTTCTCTGCAGAAATTAAGAAAAATAATATCTACATTAAAAGGATTAGGAAAATGAAATCTACTTTTTATGACAAAAAGTTTTACCTCCCAAATAGGAATGATTTCTATGATACTGATTATTTTCAGTATATGTAAGTAACTTACAAATCAGGAGGACAGACTAAAAGACAAAGCCCTTCAAACAAAACTCTAAAATAGTATAACCTTTAAATTCCTTCGGGTACTGATACAGAAATGACAAACAGGAGTTCCCGATGTGGCTCAGCGGGACAAACTTGACTAGTATCCATGAGGAGTCAGGTTCAATCCCTGACCTTGCTCAGTGGGTTAAGGACTGGGTGTTGCCATGACATGTGGTGTAGGCCACAGATGCAGCTCAGATCCCGAGATGCTGTGCAGCTACAGCTCCAATTTGAACCCTAGCTTGGGAACTTGCATATGCCGCAGGTACGGCCCTAAAATGACTAAGGAAAAAAAAAGATAAACATAGGGAGATGAGAATTTGTGAACAGAAAAATTTTATCATTTTTTAAAGTTCTAGAAAACTCATTATAGTTATTTTTTCTTTGCATGAATTAAATAATAAAATGCTGAGATGCGTATAAGGTCAAATCATCTAATTTGGCCATAAACATACATTATTTTTGTTTTTATTATTTGGAGGAAAAGTGCCTATCAATGTTTGATTAATAAATAACATTTTTTTTTTTCTTTTACGGCTGCACCTATGGCATATGGAAGTTCCTAGGCCAAAGACTGAAACCGAGCCACAGCTGAGACCTGTGCCACAGCTGCGGCAACATCAGATTCTTAACCCACTGCACCAGGCTGGGACCGGGCTGGGGATCAAACCCTCACTACCACAGAGACATCAGATCTTTAACCTACTGCACCACAGCAGGAACTCCTAAAGAATCTACTAAATTGTATTTATTGATGAAATTTAGAACATACAAAAAATTTTTTTAAAAACTTTCCGGGAATCCTACAACTTAGCTAAAATTATTTATTTATTGTTCATGTATGTATGTATGTACTTATTTATTTATTGGCTGCACCCAGGGCATATGGAACTTCCAAGGCCAGGGACTGAATCTGAGCCATACCTCAGATTCCACATGTGTGGAATTACTCCACAGCTGTGGCAATGCCAGAACCTTGACCCACTCTGTGCAGGGCCAGAGACGGAACCCATACTTCTGCAGAGACAACACCAGATCCTTAACCTGATGCACCACAGCAGGAACTCCCATTATCTTTTTGCTTTGTATTCTTTTTTTGATTTTTAATATATATAACTTAAAAATTCAAAACATACTGATTTATAACTTGCTTTTGTCATAATTAAAAAAATAGCACAAATATGTTCCCTATACTCTAATTTTTTTAAGTTTTAAATCAGTTATTTAGAATATTTCCAATTTCTAACAATTATAGTTTTTAATAATCTACATAAATCTAAATATAAGATGCATGAACATTTTCTAGGGTAATTATATTTTCTTTTGCTAAGACACTGCTGGGGGAAAATAGATATCTTGATCTCTTTTCTCCAAAAATTTGAATTAAAAAAAAATAATGAAAATAAAATGAAATAAACAGACTATGTAATTTAAAAGCAAGATTTGGAGTTCCCGTTGTGACTCAGTGGTTAACAAATCCGACTAGGAACCTTGAGGTTGCGGGTTCAATCCCTGGCCTGCCATGAGCTGTGGTGTAGGTTGCAGATGCGGCTTGGATCCTGCATTGCTGTGGCTATGGTATAGGCCAGCGACTACAGCTCCAATTCGGCTCCTAGCCTGGGAACCTCCATATGCCATGGGTGCGGCCCTAAAAAGACTAAATAAATAAATAAATAAATAAATAAATAAAAGCAAGATTTACGTCTTTTAAAGAAATTGTTATACAAACCTGCTTTGTGATAAGGATAATAATCTATAGTTAGCTGTGTAAAAGACAACTGCATAGCCCCTCCAGTAACACGTCTGTTTGACTCTGGGAAAAGAAAAAGATGAAACACAGATAGAAAGAAGTATTAAGCAAATATCAAATACCTGCAATCCAAACAATGACAACTATCTCCCTGTTATCTAGTTTAATACAATAAGGATTTTTAAGAAGTTCAATTCAATCTAGTATTTATTGAGTCCCTATCATATGCAAGGTACTAAGCTAAAAGATGAGGACACAAGAATATCAGAACTTTTATATTTAGAACCCGAATGGTATGTCAAGCATTGTTTTAAATTTTTTAGGTATGCTTATTCATTTGCTCTTCATGGCAACCCAATGAGATAGATACCATTAGTATTATTCCTATTTTCTAGATAAGAAAATTATATAAATAGGCTATGGTCATGCAACCAATTAAGTGTAGAGCTGATTTTGAACCCAGGAAACCTTTTTTTTTTATTTTTTGTCTTTAGGGCCACACCTGCAGCATATGGAGGTTCCCAGGCTAGGGGTCTAATTGGAGCTGCTGCTGCTGGCCTATGCCAGAGCCACAGCAACGCTAGATCCGAGCCACGTCTGTGACCTACACCACAGGGCATGGCAACGCCAGATCCTTAACCCACTGAGCAAGGCCAGTGATCGAACCTGCAACCTCATGGTTCCTAGTCAGATACGTTTCCACTGAGCCACGACGAGAACTCCGAACCCAGGAAATCTTAACTATTATACTCTATCATGCTGCCTCTTATCAAAAAAGAAACTGAATCTATTAGGTTAGGTGAATTGTCTAAAGGCACATAGTTATATTAAGATTAAAAGTATCCATAACTCTGCTTCTGTTTTGTCACATCTGTTCATTGGTTTTGTTTTTTAGATTCCACATATAAGTGAAATCATACAGTATTTTTCAATAGGTAGTTGCCAGAGGGGTAGAGAGCAAAGGAAGAAGAAAAACAGGTGAGGGAGATTAAGCAGTGAAGTACAAAATAAATGAGTCATGGATAGGAAATACACTGTATGGGGAATATAGTCACTGATTACATAATATCTACGTATGGCGAAAGATCGTAACTAGGTTTATCCTGGTGATCATCTTGAAATGCATAGAAATAACGAATCACTACGATGTGTAACAGGAACGAACATAAGGCTGTAGGTCAATTAAACTTCAAAAACAAACTCAGAAAAAGAGACTGGATTTATGGTTAAAGGGCTAGGGGAAGGGAGAATGGGATGGAGGCAGCCAAAACACAGAAACCTGCAGTTAAAAAATAAGTACTAGGAATATAATGTACAACATGATAAATATAATACTGCTGTATGTTATCTATGAAAAATATTAGAAGAGTAAATCCTAAGGGTTCTCAAAGAAAAATATTTTAAAATTTTTCTTTAATTTTCTATTTATATGAGATGATGGATGCTCACTCAACATTGTGATAATCATTTCATGATGTATGTAAGTCAAGTCATTATGCAGTATGCTTTAAATCTGTATACTGGAATTTAGCTTCCTGAGCAAATTTAGGGAGGATCTGGAGTGAGGAGACACAAGAAATGCTAAACAGCTATATATAGTTGTGTTTACATGCACATGGATTAGAAAAATGTAGATAAATCACCAGGCTGAAAGCACATTTGCAAATAATTATGCATTGAGTATGGATTAAGATGTAATTTGTGGGCAATTTCAAAATTATAAAAAAGTTAATTTGAAGGCCAGTCTAATTTTTCATTATCCTCTAAGGATGTCTTAAAAACAAAAAAACCCTAATTTTACATTTAGCATTGATAACCAACAATTAATTACATTTCAGTACTATTAATAAAATAAACTTTATACCAATATGTAAGGCTTAAAATTATACCTTTCAGAGTTCCTACTGTAGCTCAATGTAATGAACCCAACTAGTATCCATGAGAATGCAGGTCCGATCCCTGGCCTCACTCATTGGGTTAAGGATCTGGCATTGCAGCAAGCTGTGGTGTAGCCTGCAGATGCAGCTTGGATCCTGCATTGCTGTGGTGGTGGCATAGGCCTGCTGCTGCAGCTCCAATTCAACCCACAGCCTGGGAACTTCCATATGCTGCACATGTGGCCCTAAAAAGCAAAAAAAAAAAAAAAAAAAAAATTACATCTTTCATTTATGTTTCTCAATGAATGATAAAATTATGACCAGTTATCTTAGAGTACAGACTACATATTACACATATGATAAACAATCTGGATGTGTAGTAAATTCTAGAAAAACCAAAAACAGTTTAAATAGCAGCTTTTATTACCTTTTTCTTTAGCATGAATATCATCACATATGTGCAGATCTAGATGAGAAATCACTAAATGATGGGAGGTTTCTTTCACATCAAAGTCATTGAATAGCTTCACAATTGCGTCATTTAGATCAGGCGCATTTGAGGTCTGTGGTGTCTTCACTTGCTGGGTAGCTGGGGCTATGGTAGAGCTCTAAAAGATTCAAAACTGCCTTATCACTCAAGTTGAATATTTGACATTCCGCACTCAAGACAACTTAAATATTTTCAGTAATAAATTCATGAAAAATAAGCTAACATATTTTCTTTTGTATCAATAACTCAGTTACTCTAAAAGATCTTCTGAATTATAAAAGAATAAAACTAAAATCTAAAAGCCAGAGAACTATATACAATTTTAATACGAACTCAATATATTTTGGTAAGTATTTGAATAGCTATATTTATATATTATAGCCCTTGTTTAGAAAATATATATTAAAGGCAGGCTATTTAAGTATTATTAGTTCTATATATTAAAACATATATATATGAGCCCTGTATACATCAGCTATATATACTACATGTCCTGTAGAAATAAATTGTTACTTTGCAAAAGAACTTGTGATATTAGCACTATAAGTGTTCTCATGCCTCTTAAGAGGTATGACATGTTCTCTGAACTTGAATATCTGAAGAAGCCAGAAAGTAGAAGAGATTTATAATAGATTGTGAGTTCAAATTCTTTTCTCTCCAAAGAGAAAAAACATAGAATACTACTGACATATAAAGATATTTGTGGGAGTTCCCGTCATGGCTCAGCAGTTAGCAAACCCAACTAGGGTCCATGAGGATGTGGGTTAGATCCTTGGCCATGCTCAGTGGGGTAAGGATCCCTCATTGCTGTGAAGCTGTGGTGTAGGCTGCAGATGCGGCTTGGATCCCAAGTTGCTCTGGCTGTGGAGATTGGACCCCTAGCCTGGGAACCTCCTTATGCCACAGGTGTGGCCGTAAAAGACAAACAAACAAACAAACAAGACCAAAATAACAATTAAAATTTTAGAAAAGGCGGAGTTCCCATCGTGGCTCAGTGGTTAACGAATCCGACTAGGAACCATGAAGTTGTGGGTTTGATCCCTGGCCTTTCTCAGTGGGTTAAGGATCCAGTGTTGCCTTGAGCTGTGGTGTAGGTTGCAGGTGCGGCTCGTATCCTGAGTTGCTGTAACTGTGGCGTAGGCCAACGGCTACAGCTCCAATTCAACCCCTAGCCTGGGAACCTCCATGTGCCATGAAGAGGCCCTAGAAAAGGCAAAAAGATTAAATAAATAAATAAATAAGGCATTTGTGAACCTCCAATAGCCTAAAATGATTCTGCATAGCCAGGTATGCTGTGAGATGATCAATATATATGTTAGCCATAGAACTATACATGAAACTTTAGTAACAAACAACAAAGTGAAGATCAGATTTGTTACTGAAAATATTTTTAAAACTTTCTAAGAATAATTCATTAATAAAAGAATAGTTGTCTACAGAAAATTAATGTACTAAATAGATAACTTGTATGCAAGTCACACATGTCTATCAAGAAATATGATTGGATTTCCACTGTGGTGCAATGGAATCAGCATCTTGGGAGCAATGGGATGCAGTGCTGTGAAGGAATTTCAAAGGGTACACAGTACATGAAAAGCACTTAATGAAAATGACTGGGGCCCACAGTATCTAAAGAAAAGCAAAGACAAAATATAGTTGTGAAGCCTTAAATTCTAGGTTTATTCTATCTTTATTCAAATAAAGCTTTTTTACTAATTAATTGTTAATTTGACCTCCATCAGAAAAATCACTTTGTATTATGTTTCTCCCCCATCTACTTTCAAAGACATAAGCCTTATTTATGTCTCTGATGGTACTATTTTGAACGAAAACACTCTCCTGCATTTCTTTAATCATGTTTCCTCATTTTCATCAAGATAAATGCTGATACAAATAAAAACATAAGCTTTGGTTGTGATGATCGTTCCACAAATAAAAAACAAGCATCAATCTCCCTTTTACAAACCCTTTCCTTCATATTGAGGTAAATTTCAGGTATTCTGGACGCTGTCTGTGGGGGGAAAAAGTGGGCCACTATCAACTCTTCTGACTCATGAGTAATCTTAACTCTTAATTTTCAAGTCTGTAAACCTATCAAATTACAAAGTTGAGCAAAGGAACACTGTTAACTACATCACTCTCTAATGCACTCTTTTGGTAGCTTAAATAATCGGGACATTCTGTATGATACCTAAAGTAGAGATGTGACAACTACCACCCAAGTAAGAAACCCAATGGTAATGTGAATGGTTGAGTATATCTAGTATAAAATATCACGGGGTGAAAAAAAATACTAATTACAAATACGAACGACATGGAAGAATACTTATTAGTACATCCTTACTACAACAATGGAAAAAATGTAGATGCTTAGGCAAAAAATCTGTAAGGAAACACTTCAAAATGCTAACACTGATTTTCTTGTGATGATATCACAGAATTTTGTCCTTGTTTCTAGTTTCCTAATCTGTATCTTCATCTAGCTTCCTAATTTATATCCCATTTATATAAATACATCCACATACTGTTTATATAAGAGCCATGGTAACATCAACATTCTACTGGTCTTTAATTTCAATTACCATCTCTGTTAAGGATATCTTAAGCTACATAAATCCTCACTGCAAACCTTAACAGACCTAGTGATTATGACTTTGATGGTAATATTGTAAAATACTACCTCCTGATGGAACTTCAAAATAGAACTCATTATTACCTATACTTAGCCTCACCTCTCTTAATCAAAACTGCTTCCTTTTGCATTCACTCTTTTGGCTAATGGAATTAGCAATTATTAAAAAGTTCTCCTCAGCAGGTTAAGAATCTGACTAGTACCCATGAGGATGTGGGTTTGACCCCTGGCCTCGCTCAGTGGGTCAAGAATCTGGCGTTGCCATAAGCTATGATATAAGTTGCAGACATGGCTAGGATCCTGAGTTGCTGAGGCTATGGCGTAGGCCAACAGCTGTAGATCTGATTCGACCTCAGCCCAGGAACTTCCATATACTGCAGGGGCAGCCCTAAAAAAAATAATAAAAATAAAAAAGTTCTCGATTTTCCTCTCCTCTTTATCCTCAACTGGCGAAAGACTCAGATATCTCTCTCAGATTTGGCTTGTTTTTCTTTTTTCAAACCATTACCAGAGGCCCCAGTCCATCCCTCTTCTAGACTGGCAATCTTCATACTCTTTGGTCCATCCTCTGTAATACCACCATGTCACGCCTGACCTTCCTTTCCTACTTAAAACCTTCCTTTCGCTTCCACGTGCCTATAAAGGCATCCATCATGTCTAGTCACCACATACTTCTGCTTAAACTCAGGCTACCTGCAATTCTATTCTATGGTCTGGTATTCTGTTCATCAAACTTTAAAAATTATGCTCCTTCAGAGAATTATTAAGATATCTCACTGGATAAACATTAATTATTGGTAGAATGATACGGGGTTCACCATCAATTCTCTGTTTTTATGGCTAAAAGCTTTGGGAAATTTGGTTCACATAAATAGGAAGACTGGAATGAAATGAATTTTGTTTTAGCAATGTGACATGATTCTTCTTTGAACTTCAAGTTATATGCCAGGATTCATAAAGTGGTTTATTATAAAAAATTATTTTTAATAGTCTAGCAGCTGACATTTATCAAATCCTCCTTCAAATGTGTTGAAAGCAAAGAAATGGAAATCACCTGATTTGTTAGTTTGTCATTAGTCATTCACTTCTAGCAATGGGTAGCAATATTTTAGTATGTCCGTCTTTTTTCTTTTTTTCTTTTTTTCTTTTTTTTTTTTTTTCTCTTTTTAGGCCTGTACCCAAGGCATATGGAAGTTCCCAGGCTAGGGGCTGAATTGGAGCTATAGCTACTGGCCTCATCACCGCCTCAGCAAAGCAGGATCCGAGCCGTGTCTGCAACCTACGCTATGCCACAGCTCATGCCAACACCAGATTGATAACCCACTGAGTGAGGCCAGGGATCGAACCCACATCTTCATGGATGCCAGTAGGGTTCCTTACTGCTAAGCCACAACAGAAACTCCCTCACATTGTCTGTCTTATTTCCCAGAAGACCCAATGTTTTTGAGTCTCCTCCGCCCTGGACAAATCCATCACAGTAAGAATGAGCATGAGTAAGAACAACGTCTTTAATTTGTCAAGTGGGATAAGAGTAATTAAGGAAAGGGAGAACAAGTCCGACATCTTCACACAGGAATATTCTCAGGCAGATCAAGTTTAAGAAAGGAATACAGTAAAATGGAAGATGTGAAACTCAATTTCCTTAAAACTTGGAAAGGTGTCACGTACTCATGAGGCATGTGTACCTCACTCTCAAAAACAACGCTCCCTTAACACCAAACCCCTTATCCTTGGCAGGAAATACCATGCTCATTAACACCATCATACTTTTGCAGATTCTATGTCCTTATCTGGAATACCCTTTCCCGTGCCTAGGAATTTCTACTCATTTTTAAGACTTAACTTCATTATCCTCTTTGTGAAACCTTTCCAAACTCCACAAGCAGGTGATTAAAACTTCTCTGAGCTTCTATAATCTCCTTATCCACATTTTTAATTCTGCAAGCTGCTATTTATGTTGAACTGAAATGATTTTTTTTGTCTTTGATTCTTCATTAACTCTGAGATCCTTGTACCCAATATTTACTACTTAGGGTCAGACAATATTTACTTTTACATTCGCAGCATCTAGTTCTGCACCTTATGACAAAGCAGGTAGGCAGTAAGTAACGTCAATCTGATAGTCACAGGAAAGTCTAAATTCCCATGTACCAGCCAGATCACCAACAAGCTATATACCTAAAATATAATCACTGTTACCAAAGAAATAATTCATAGAAGTATGATTTCATAATATCCTTTAAGTTTTTCTTGGATACATATAAAAAGTCAGTTGTCCTTGTAAAATTATTGAAAGACACTACACTCTGGAATTGTCAACATCCTTTCTCCAAAAATCTTCATGTTAAATTCTCAAAATTTAGTACTAGAAAAGATAAGTTTTTCTTTTCAGAAAAAACTAGTAACGCTTCTGATTTTAAGGAGTTCCTGTCGTGGCTTAGCAGAGGAAGCTGACTAGTATCCAAGAGGAGGCAGGTGCGATCCCTGGCCTAGCTCATTGGGTTAAGGATCCGGTGTTGCCATGAGCTGTGGTATAGGTTGCAGTAGAGGCTTGGATCCTGCGTTGCTATGGCTGTGGTGTAGGCCGGCGGCGACAGCTCTGATTCAGCCCCTAGCCTGGGAACCTCTTGCTACTTTAGGGGTGCAGCCCTAAAGTAGCAAAAAAAAAAAAAAGAAAGCGATCATTAAACAGCTTTCCCAATTTCTGTGCTGCCATCAGACAATTCTAATAGTTTTGATTTAGACGTCAGCAATTCCCACGGGATTTAGTTTTCTATTTCACTTTTCTATTTTAATATTAATCCTGGGAGTTCCCGTCGTGGTGCAGTGGTTAACGAATCCGACTAGGAACCATGAGGTTGCGGGTTCGGTCCCTGCCCTTGCTCAGTGGGTTAACGATCTGGCGTTGCCGTGAGCTGTGGTGTAGGTTGCAGACGCGGCTCGGATCCCGCGTTGCTGTGGCTCTGGCGTAGGCCGGTGGCTACAGCTCCGATTTAACCCCTAGCCTGGGAACCTCCATATGCCGCGGGAGCGGCCCAAGAAATAGCAACAACAACAACAAAAGACAAAAAAAATATATATATATATTAATCCTCATATCTGCCCCCTTTGACTATAATTACCCAGGTTTTCCTCTTTTGCACTAACCAAAGTAATTTTTTTAACTTCCTGAGAAGTATTTATAACATTAAAATACTTCTCTGTGATCACTGACTCTAGTGCCAAGTACAGACCTCCAAACAAGATAAGTATTATACAGACAGAAATACATTTAATATAGGTTTTCACATATGTAAAGTTATATAGTAAGATTATAAGAAGATCCTTGGACTTAAGTATTACAATCTATTTCACATAAAGAAAACACCTACACATTCTGATTTTTAAACCATTTACATGCAAAGTGAAGTGTTTCTCCTATTAACATTTAATAGCATACCTGTGTAGGTTCAGGAGCCATACTCTTTCTTTGTTCTGTTGACTTCTCTATTGCTTCACTAAGAGATTTTGCATATTGTACCATAGCCTTCAACTGGGAATCTGTTAAAACCCACAATAAGTCGTCCAATATTAGAACTAACTTTGTTGCGATGACATTGCAGTCCTTTAGCTGTCAGGAAAAAATGATTCATAAAATAAGCCAAAAAATAAAACTTACAATGAATTTATATTTTTTTAATAGTTTAAAGTTTTTCAGTGGCTTAAATATGGATGCTTCTTCATTCACCAAGTATTTACTGAGTTCCTATAATATGGAAGGAATACCTCCAAGTACTGGAGATACAGTAGTAAAAAAGACTGACAGATTCCTCCACCTTAACAGGTTCATGTTATACAGAAGCAAATGCTTATATAACTTAATTTTGTATTTACAGCTAATAAATCATATAATAATCATATGCTAATTACAGGTGACCCTTGAAAAATATGGGGGTTAATACCTATAACTTATAGTTGGCTCTCCTTATCCAAGGTTCCCATGCATTTGTGGATATAACCAACCACAGACCATGTTGTACTATAATATTTACTATTGAAAAATATAAATATAAATGGGCCTGTGCAGTTCAAATCTGTGTTGCTCAAGGGTCAGCTATAATTCTAGTAGGAAAAGAGGTAATAAAATTTATTTTAAAAGAGTTCCTGTCGTGGCTCAGTAGGTTAAGAACCTGACATAGTGTCTGTGAGGATGCAGGTTCAGTCCCTGGCCTTACTCAGGTGGGTTAAGGATCCAGCGTTGCCACAAGCTGCAGCGTAGGTCATAGATGCAGCTCGGATTGGGTGTTGCTGTGGCACAGGCCAGCAGCTGTAGCTCTGATGTGGGAACTTTCATGTGCCATAGGTACGGCTGTGGAAAAAAAAAAAGAAAAGAAAAATTAATTAAAAACTAAAATGTAGAGTTCCCGTCGTGGCTCAGTGGTTAACGAATCCGGCTAGGAACCATGAGGTTGCAGGTTCAATCCCTGGCCTTGTTCGGTGGGCTAAGGATCCGGTGTTGCCGTGAGCTGTGGTGTAGGTCACAGACATGGTTCAGATCTGGCATTGCTGTGGCTGTGGTGTAGGCCAGTGTTTACAGCTCCGATTAGACCCTAGCCTGGGAACCTCCATATGCTGTAGGAGCGGCCCTAGAAAAGGCAAAAAGACAGGAAAAAAAAAAAAAAAAAAAAAAAAACCTAAAGTGCAATTTTAACCACATTTCAAAGTTCAGAATATTTGCATTAAGAGTCATACTCTGAAAAAAAAATTCTCAACTTAATTTAGTATAATGATTTGTATCTAGTACTAGAAAACATATTGTTGAGATTTTATTGAGCCATCTTTTTAAAAAAGTCATAACTTCCCCTCACTAAATTTCAACACGATCTAAAATGGACTCTCAAATTCTGACAACTTTAAAGAATTCCCACAGTGGCACAGTGGGTCAATGATCCATCTGGCTTATTTCTGAGGCACTGCTGGTTTGATCCCCAGCTCAGAGGGTTAAGGATCCGGCATTGCCACAGCTGTGGCACAGGTTGCAGATGGTGGCTCAGATTCAATCCCTGGTCTGAGAACTTCCCTATGCCATGCGTGCGGTTGAAGAAAAAAAAATCACCAGTCATATCTTAAAAATGTTCTAAAACTAGTAGTTTGGGTTACTAATAATGAAAGCTTTACTGTTTCACTACTGAGCAAGATTCAGTAGGAGACGGGGAGGGGAGGGATGTGCTGGGGTTGTGGGATGGAAATCCTATAAAACTGGGTTGTGATGATCATTGTACAACTATAAATGTAATAAATTCATTGAGTAATAAAGATTCAGTAGGAGAAATAAAATTATAAAGCAGTTAACTTTCAACAAATATTTGGCAATTGAAGATCTGTTCAATTTATCAAAAATAAAAATCTAAATATTAAATCTAGAAACCCAAAAAATGTTATTATCACATTAGATTCCTTCAAATATTGCTTGAGGCACTGTATTTTTTTTTTATTTTATACAGTCAATATGCTAATATCTCACTTAAAAAGATTTTAGGAGTTCCCATCATGGCTTAGCAGAAACAAATCCAACTAGGAATCCTGAGGTTGCAGGTTCAATTCCTGGCCTCACTCAGTGGGTTAAGGATCCGGCATTGCCGTGAGCCATGGTGTAGGTCGAAGTTGTGGCTTGGATCTGGTGTGGATGTGGCATAGGCCAGCAGGTGTAGCTCCGATTAGACCCTTAGGCTGCGAACCTCCATACGCCACAGGTGCAGCCCTAAAAAGCAAAAAAAAATTTTAATTTCCCATCTATTCTAACAGTTATCACATGAATCAAAAAGTAATTCTGTTGACTTACTCTTCTTTTAAGTGTGACTCTGATTTTTGATTGGTTGGTTATTAATCGAACAGGAGCACACATAATTTCAAGATGTGAGCTTTGGGTAGCATCTGCCTCTATTCGAATCATCTGCCAATTTATTTCTTTAAAGGTCAAAACCTAAAGAGAACAGAGAGGTTAGTTTTACTTGAGCAAAACAGAATGAGAAAAAAAGGATTTGTAAAAACAAAAAAGGTATTGCAGAAATGTATCTCTTCACTGATTTTCATATGACATCCTAGGTATATTCAGTATGCTTTAATTTTTTTATATTGTACACTTCCAAATTCAGTAATTTCATAATTACATTCATCTGTAAAGCTGTTAATAATTCCTTCTATTTGAAGTACTTTAATTTTAATATAAAGCACAAAGAACATTTGAATCATGTAACCAAGAATTTTAAAAGCATACTTTAGTTCTGTAAATTTAAAATTCAATTCTGAGTAGCTAAAAGTTAAAACAGAACTCATTAACTTTATAAGTTGAAGGATTAAAATAAAAACATTAAAATATGCACATTTTATAATTAGATGATTAAAATTAATATGAGAAAAGTATAGTTAAAGGGCAGAAGTAAATCTAGTAGTACATGAATATAGGCAACCATAAAAAATAATTATTTTTTTATATTATACTTTGTTTTTTGGCCATGCCCTTGGCATGCAGAAGTTCGAACCTGTGCCACAGCAGTGACAACACTGGATCCTTAACCCACTGAGCCACCTGGGAACTCCAAAAAGTAATTATTTTAATATCCTTTATATTAATCAGTGACTAAAACACTTTTTAAACAAAGAAAGAAAAGAAACAAATCTTTACCTCTCCTCTCTGGGGATCCTGAATACGAGTAAATCTTAAATCTCCATGTTCCCAGTTTGCATTTACACTGTAGATCCGTAGCTGGGAAAGTTCAAAGGATGCATTGAAGGCTTTTGCTCCAATGCGGATGACAATGGAATTTACAGAAACAGTAAGTCCCTCAACTACTTTTTCAGCAAAGCCGTACTCACTGGGAAAACAAAGAAAAACAAAATAATAATGTCCTTAAGCCAAAAAAAATCATTAAAAGTAAAAATGTTTTCTGTTAATATTCTTGCACAAACTGCCTAATATTATGTGTTTTTATTAAAAAAAAAAATACCAAATTTTTATTACAACAATAACCCAAGCTGGTTACATGTAAATTACAAAAAAAAAAAATGCCCTTTTCTTCTTTTCCTTTTTTTTTTTCTTTTTGTTGTTGTTGTTGTTGTTTTAGGGCCGCACCCTTGGCATATGGAAGTTCCCAGGGTAGGGGTCTAATCAGCTGCAGGCCTATACCACAGCCGCAGTAATGCCAGATGCAAGCTGTATTTGCAACCTACACCACAGCTCACAGCAAAGTTGGATCTTTAACCCAATGAGCAAGGCCAGGGATTGAACCTGCAACCTCATGGACACTAGTTGGGTTCATTACCCCTGAGCCATGATAGGCACTCCCAAAATGCTCTTCTTAAAATGATAAAAGGTTTTTAAAACCGCAAGTTACTCTGGAGTTCCCATGGTGGCTCAGTGGTTAACGAATCCGACTAGGAAGCATGAGGTTGCAGGTTCAATCCCTGGCCTTGCTCAGTGGGTTAAGGATCCGGCATTGTGGTGAGCTGGGGTGTAGGTTGCAGATGCAGCTCAGATTCTAGGTTGCCATGGCTGTGGTGTAGGCCAGCAGCTACAGCTCTAATTCAACCCCTAGCCTGGGAACCTCCATATGCTGCAGGTGTAGCCCTAAAAAGACAAAAAAAAAAAAAAAAAAGTTGCCAGTTACTCTCTAAATTATTATAATCACCATCCAAAGCTGTCTATTCTCAAAAACTATTACTACAGACAACTAGCATCAATAAAGTAAATAAAAAAAAAAAAATTAAAAAAAAGGAGTTCCCGTCGTGGCGCAGTGGTTAACGAATCCGACTAGGAACCATGAGGTTGCGGGTTCGGTCCCTGCCCCTGCTCAGTGGGTTAACGATCCAGCGTTGCCGTGAGCTGTGGTGTAGGTTGCAGACGCGGCTCGGATCCCGCGTTGCTGTGGCTCTGGCGTAGGCCGGTGGCTACAGCTCTGATTCAACCCCTAGCCTGGGAACCTCCATATGCCACGGGAACGACCCAAGAAATAGCAACAACAACAACAACAACAAAAAAGACAAAAGACAAAAAAATAAATAAATAAATAAAGTAAATAAGAGGGCTAAATTCTTGACATAAAGAAGGCTTAAGAATCCAACTGGAATATAATCTCATAATTTAGGAATAAGGTCAGAAAAAGCTGACAGCCTCTATTTAATTCAACAAATATTTATTGAGCATCTATTACGTGAACAATGCTGAGAAATAAGGAAAACCAAAATAGAGTTGTGGCATTACAGGGCTTGCAAGTTACTATGGGAGGGAAAACGGAAAAAAAAAAAAAAAAAAAACGGAAACATGAGATAGTCTGTAATTGTTTTAAAAAAGTAATGAATCATCAGTACACTTGGTAGAGAGAGAAATTGCTAATACCTAAGGAAAAATATATCCAGGAAAGAAACATGAACTTTCCTTGAGGAGGGATAAGAAGGAAGGGAAATCTTAGAATAGGGAAAAGTATGAGCCAAGCAAGAAAGGTCACATTTCAAGTACACTATAACTTGAATATAAACTATCAGTGTATTTTGGCAGGAGGTTGATGAAAGTCTGCCAAATTAGCACCTTACTTTAATTATCATCAATATGACCATTATTCCTAAATCCACATTTCTGTCCAGATCTCATTAGAACTACAGACTGTAAAATTCAAATGTCTACCAGAGAGCTCCACCTGGCTGCTACTCAGACATTTCAAAGCTAAAATGTAAAAAAAAAATAAGCCCTTCCTCTTTACTAATCATGTGTTTCTCTCCTCTATATCTGCTACTACTATGCTTCTTGAATTTTTTTTTTCCTTCCATTTTTGGCCACCCCATGGCATATGGAGTTCCTGGGCCAGAGATCAGATCCAATCCACAGATGCAGCCTACACTGCAGCTGTAGCAATGCCAGATCCTTTAACCACGGTGTTCGGCCAGCAATGAAACCTGGGTCATGGTACTGCAGAGGTGTCACTGATCCCATTGCACCACAGCAGGAAATCTTTGATTTACTATATTTAAAATTACTTACCTTTTCTATTTATTTATTTATTTATTTTAGTCTTTTTGCTATTTATTGGGCCATTCCTGTGGCATATGGAGGTTCCCAGGCTAGGGGTCGAATTGGAGCTGTAGCTGCCGGCCTACGCCAGAGCCACAGCAACGCTGGATCCAAGCCACGTCTGCAACCTACACCACAGCTCGCGGCAACGCTGGATCCTTAACCCACTGAGCAAGGGCAGGGACCGAACCCGCAACCTCATGGTTCCTAGTCGGATTCATTAACCACTGCGCCACGATAGGAACTCCCTACTTACCTTTTCTAAAATTCAGATGGTTTATCTTTTAAATCAGGAAACACTCTATAGGTTATATACAGATTACATGTAATAATACATATGAACCAAATAGCCCATTTCTTGATTCATACTACTTAAAAAAATAGCAATTACTAATAATATTATAAATAGTACTATATTATTGTTAATACTATTGGAAGTTTCTGAGCCTCAGTCTCATTTGTACAATGAAAATAATACCTATTTCTAAAGGTTGCCATGGTCCTTAAGTGAAATATTAAATGTGTAGTAATTTATATAGTCCCTGGCTTGACTGACGTTTTTTATTTTTTTGCTTTTTCAGGCCTTAATGTGGCATATGGAGGTTCTCAGGCTAGGTCTAATTAGAGTTACAGTTACCGGCCTATGCTACAGCCATAGCAGCGTGGGATCCAAGCTGTGTCTGCGATCTACACCGCAGTTCATGGCAACGCCGGATCCTTAATTCACTGAGCAAGGCCAGGGATCGAACCCGCAACCTCATGGTTTCTAGTTGGATTCGTTTCTCCTGTGCCACGATGGGAATTCATTGACTGAGGTAACTTTGTTATTTAAAAAGGTGGCTGTCTTCCTTAGGTTTAAAAAACTGGGAACCGGAGTTCCTGTTGTGGCACAAGGGAAATGAATCCAACTAGTAACCATGAGGTTGTGGGTTCAATCCCTGGCCTTGCTCAGTGAATTAAGAATCTGGCGTTGCCTTAACCTGTGGCGTACCATAGGTTGCAGATGTGGCTTGCATCCTGGTGTAGGCCAGCAGTTCTAACTCCTCTTCAACTCCTAGCCTGGGAACCTCCATATGCCAAGGGTGTGGCCCTAAAAAAAACAAAACAAAACAAACAAAAAAAAACCTGAGAACTGGAGAGGAAAAACACATCAGCATCCTAGGGAGGAGTTGCTATGATCCTAAGGACAAATACTGGTTACTTAGAAATATTCCTGGAGTTGGAAGAATATTTCTATAATAACTATGTGGGAATACCCTTTGGAGTAACCAACCCCATCCACCCAAATCTATGCACATTAAAAAGTGTTACAACTGGATGTTCCCATTGTATCTCAGCAAATAAAGAACCTAACTAGTACCCATGAGGATGCAGGTTCGATCCTTGATTCCATGAGGTGCAGGTTTGCTCCCTGACCTTGCTCAGTGGGTTAAGGATCCGGCATTGCCAAGAGCTGTGGTGTAGGTCAAAGACACCACTCAGATCTGGTGTCGCCATGGCTGTGGTGTAGGCCGGTAGTTGCAGCTCCAATTCGACCCCTAGCCTGGGAACTTCCATATGCCTCAGTTGTGGCCCGAAAAAGACCCCCCTCCCAAAAAAAAAGTGTTATAACTGTATTACAGAATTTACTATCAGAAGGGTGAAGCCTGAATCAATGACTAAATACCATCCATTATAAATTAATAACGCAAAATTTCAATTTACAAATAAGTCTCTTGAGTGAAGTGATAAAAGGGAATTTCTGAACTTAAAAAGCTTATTACACTATCAATGTGTGGGATCACTATCAGCCTACAGATTCTGCACAGAAGGAAAAGCAATCCTATTAATTGTTAATTTTCCTCTATTTTAATCTTTTACTAAAAAAACAGGAGTTCCGTCGTGGCACAGTGGTTAACGAATCCAACTTGGAACCATGAGGTTGCAGGTTCGATCCCTGGCCTGCCTCAGTGGGTTAGCAATCCCGCGTTGTCGTGAGCTGTGGTGTAGGTTGCAGATGCAGCTCAGATCCCACATTGCTGTGGCTCTGGCATAGGCCGGTGGCTACAGCTCTGATTAAACCCCTAGATTGGGAAACTCCATATGCCATGGGAGCGGCCCAAGAAATAGCAAAAAGACAAAATAAATAAATAAATAAATAAAACCAAAATCAAATAGATCAGTGTTCCCCTAAATTGCATGACGACAAAAAATTGGTTTTTTTTGTTTTGTTTTTGTTTTTTGTCTTTTTGCCATTTCTTGGGCCGATCCCGTGGCATAGGGAGGTTCCCAGGCTAGGGGTCTAATCGGAGCCGTAGCTACCAGCCTACGCCAGAGCCACAGCAACTCAGGATCCGAGCCTCGTCTGCGACCTACACCACAGCTCACGGCAACGCCGGATCCTTAACCCACTGAGCAAGGGCAGGGATCGAACCTGCAGACTCATGGTTCCTAGTCGGATTCGTCAACCACTGCGCCATGACGGGAACTCCCACGACAAAGAATCGTAAAAATACACATTCATATACTTTTTTTTTGGCCACCCCGAGGCATATGAAGTTCCTGGGCCAGGGATCAGATCTGAGCTGCAGTTTCAACCTAATTTTCAACTGAGGCAATGCCAACTCCAACTCACTGTGCCAGACTGGGTATCGAACCTATGCCCCAGCACTCCCAAGATACCACCAATCCTGTTGTGCCACAGCAGGCACTCCTACATGCCTATTCTTGATAACCATTCTAGACCTAATGAATCATAACTTCAAAAAAGGACCCAAAAAACTTTGTAGATTTCAGAAGCACCCTAAATGACTGCTACAATCAGGCCAGTCTAGAAAACATGGAAATAAGATTAACCATACTGCAACATAAGGATTAACATCATATAATCACAAGGGCAAAATTACAAAGCTTTTGGAGTTCCTGTCGTGACACAGCAGAAATGAATCTGACTAGGAAACATGAGGTTGTGGGTTTGATCCCTGGCCTCGCTCAGTGGGTTAAGGATCTGGCGTTGCCGTGAGCTGTGGTACAGGTTGCAGACTCGGCTCGGATCTGGTGTGGCTGTAGCTGTGGCATAGGCTGGCGGCTACAGCTTGGATTAGACCCCTAGCCTGGGAAGTTCCATATGCCACAGGGTGAGGCCCTAAAAAGACAAAAAGACAAAAAAAAAAAAATTACAAAGCTTTTGATTCTATAGAAACATGAATCAGGAAGAACACTATCAATTACACTAAGCACACCACGACAAAATATCAAACTTTTGCCACACTTAATTAAAATAGATTGTTGGAAAAAAAAATAAATAAAATAAAAATAAAATAAAATAGATTGTTGATAGCAACTTTCCTGATCTTTCTTTGCCTTTTCAGTAGTCTCATAAACAACCCTTTTTCTCCAATTTTTCTGACTCTGGTCAATTTTAAGACCAACTGCTCCAACCTATTCTAATCTGAAATCATAATCTAAACTTTAAAATCTCAAATTGCTGGATGATACATAACCTACAAAGAGGTTAATGAAAGCTTTTTCCCATCACTACTACCTATAGCCCAAATATAAACTGTTTATCTGATAAATCTGGTCTTCGCTAAACTCTGAGCAATCCAAAAATTTATATGGAAGTACAAAAGACGCAGAATTGCCAAAGCAATCCTGAGGAACAAAAACGAAGCAGGAGGCATAACTCTCCCAGACTTCAGGCAATATTACAAAGCCACAGTAATCAAGACAGTGTGGTACTGGTACCAAAACAGACATATAGACCAATAGAACAGAACAGAGAACCCAGACATAAACTCAGACACCTACAGTCAATTAATCTTCAACAAAGGAGGCAAGAATATAAAAGGAGAACAAAGACAGTCTTTATTTACAGCAAGGGGTGCTTGAAAACTGGACAGCTGCATGTAAATCAACGAAACTGGAAGACACCCTCACAACACACACAAAAATAAACTCAAAATGGCTTAAGGACTTAAATGTAAGACAAGACACCGTCAAACTCCTAGAAGAGAACATAAGCGAAACACTCTCTGACATCAACCTTACAAATGTTTTCTCAGGTCAGTCCCAAAGCAACAGAAATAAAAGCAAAAATAAACCAATGCGACCTAATCAAACTGACAAGCTTTCGTGCAGCAAAGGAAACCATTAAAAAAAAAAAAAAAAAAGACAACTTACAGAATGGGAGAAAATAGTTTCAACTGATGCAACTGACAAGGGCTTAATTTCTAAAATATACAAACAACTTATACAACTCAACAGCAACCCAATTATAAAATGGGCATAAGACCTGAATACACATTTCTCCAAAGAAGATATACAGATGACCAAGAAGCACATGAAAAAATGTTCAACATCCCTGATTATTAGAGAAATGCAAATCA
The DNA here is from genome assembly GCF_054392235.1 of Sus scrofa. Classification (NCBI taxonomy): domain Eukaryota; kingdom Metazoa; phylum Chordata; class Mammalia; order Artiodactyla; family Suidae; genus Sus; species Sus scrofa. The sequence goes on along the minus strand of NC_139387.1, from coordinate 91,245,495 downwards.
AAATTACCATGAGGTACCACCTCACACCAGTCAGAATGGCCATCATTAATAAGTTCACAAATAAGAAATGCTGGAGGGGGTGCTATTGGTGGGAAATCTAAGCTGGTACAACCACTATGGAAAACAGTATGGAGGTACCTTAGCAAACTATACATAGAACTACCATATGACCCCACAATCCCACTCTTGGGCATATATCTGGACAAAGCTTTCCTTGAAAAAGACACATGCACCCACATTTTCATTGCAGCTCTATTCACAATAACCAAGACATGGAAACAAACTAAATGTCCATCAACAGCTGAATGGATTAAGAAGATGTGGTGTATATACACAACAGAGTACTACTCAGCCATAAAAAAGAACAAAATAATGCCATTTGCAGCAAGATGGATGGAACTAAAACTCTCATACTGAGTGAGGTAAGTCAGAAAGAGAAAGACAAATACCATATGATTTCATTTATACCTGGAATCTAATATATGGCACAAATGAAACTTTCCACAGAAAAGAAAATCATGGCCTTGGAGAATAGACTTGTGGTTGCCAAGGGGGATGGGGAGGGAGTGGAATGGACTGGGAATTTAGGGTTAATAGATGCAAACTACTGCCTTTGGAATGAATAAGCAATGGGATCCTGCTGTATAGCACTGGGAACTCTGTATGGTCACTTGTTATGGAGCATGATAATGTAAGAAAAAAGAATGCATACATGTTTGTGTGACTGGGTCACTTTGCTGTGCAGTAGAAAACTGACAGAACACTGTAAATCAGCTATAATGGAAACAATAAAAATCATTATAAAAAAATAAAGTGTGAGCATTCCACATTTATTTTATTTTGGTCTTTTTAGGGTCACACCAACATATGGAAGTTAGCAGGCTAGGGGTCCAATTGGAACTATAGCTGCCAACCTACACCACAGCTCACAGCAATGCTATATCCTTAACTCACAGAGCAGAGCCAAGGATCAAATCTGCATCCTCATAGACACTTAGGTTCATTACCACTGAGTCACAATGGGAACTCCTAATTAATTTTAGAGTAATCCAAAATGTCCATAATTTTTAAAGGATGGACTTACCTCTTAAGGGTCGTAATAGTTTCAAAGATGCAAAGAATAAATGTTATGTGGAGAAACTAAGTAAGAGACTATCTGATCTAGAGAATGCCTAAGCTCTTCTGCTTCCATTTTCTGCTACTGCCCAGCCTTTGATTGATCATTATTATTTAATATCGAGGAAAGCAAGATTGATAAATGAGGCTAAAAATCAATTCTGCTACTTTTGGAGTTCTCTTTGTGGCTCAGCAGTTAATGAACCCGACTAGGATCCATGAGGATGTGGGTTTGATCCCTGGCCTCACTCAGTGGGTTAAGGATCCAGCATTACCATGAGCTGTGGGGTAGGTCACAGATGTGGCTTGGATCCCACATTACCATGGCTGTGGTGTAGGCTGGCAGCTATAGCTCCAATTCGACCCCTAGCCTGGGAACTTCCATATGCCATGGGTGTGGCCATAAAAAAAAAACAAACAAAAAATCTGCTACTTTTACAATGTGTTTACTAAAACTGTAAAATGTTTGATGGAAGAAGTGACTGAAATAGAGACTGAGGCCAGGGAATTTTATTTTATGTCCCATTACTGCAGAATACAGCTGACTATAGGAAAAAAAATTCCCTTTGCCAGTCATACAGATTCATGGAAATAGCTTACCTTTGACCTGAAGCAGTTGCAATTGGTGATGGGCCATTAGGGTTTCGTGGTTCTTCACATGTACTCATTTCCATTATTACTTTATCCAAGGACTAATAAAATACATTAAGAATGTAAACATTAGAAAAAATAGTAAGAATAAAAATTTTTTAAAAAGAATGTAAGAATTACATATTTTATGTTATGTATAATATGAAGTTGTTTTTCTTTTCTTTTTTTGGGGGGGGGTCTTTTGTCTTTTTATTTTATTTATTTATTTGCTTTTTAGGGCCGCACCTATGGCATATGGAGGTTCCCAGGCTAGGGGTCTGATTAGAGCTACAGCTGCCGGTCTACACCACAGCCACAGCAACACCAGATCCTTAACTCACTGAGCGAGGCCATGGATCAAACCCACAACCTAGGTTCGTAGTTGGATTCCTTTCCACTGCACCATGACGAGAACTCCTATGAAGAGGATTACTTTTTTTTTTTTTTTCTTTTTGTCTTTTTGTCTTTTCTGAAAGGGCCACTTCCCGCGGCATATGGAGATTCCCAGGCTAGGGGTCGAATCGGAGCTGTAGATGCTGGCCTACGCCAGAGCCACAGCAACGTGGGATCCGAGCCATGACTTCAACCTACACCACAGCTCACGGCAACACCAGATCCTTAACCCACTGAGCAAGGCCAGGGATCAAAACCGCAACCTCATGGTTCCTAGTCGGATTCGTTAACCATGATGGGAACTTCTATGAAGATGATTTCTAACAGTATTTTCTCTTTCATTTCTTTAGAAGCAGAGAAAACAGTAAGTAAGCAGAGTCATTTTAAACGTCCCTCTAGGGAGTTCCCGTCGTGGCTCAACAGTTAGCGAACCCGACTAGCATCCATGAGGACACGGGTTTGATCCCTGGCCTTGCTCATTGGGTTAAGAACTCAGATCCTTCGTTGCTGTGGCTCTGGCATAAGCTGGCGGCTACAGTTCTGAATGGACCCCTAGCCTGGGAACCTCCATATGCCAAGGGTGCAGAAAAAATAAACAAATGTCCCTCTAGGAGTTTCCGTCGTGGCACAGTGGTTAACGAATCCGACTAGGAACCATGAGGTTGCAGGTTCGGTCCCTGGCCTTGCTCAGTGGGTTAAAGATCCGGAGTTGCTGTGAGCTGTGGTATAGGTTGCAGATGCGGCTCAGATCCCATGTTGCTGTGGCTCTGTCGTAGGACGGTGGCTACAGCTCTGATTAAACCCCTAGATTGGGAAACTCCATATGCTGTGGGAGCGGCCCAAGAAATGGCAAAAAGACAATAAATAAATAAATAAATAAATAAACAAATGTCCCTCTAAATGTCTAAAAAGAGAAATAGTAAAAAAAAAAAAAAAGAAAAAAGAAAAAAAAAAAGTCAAGGGACTCAATACCTGACGGAAAAGCTTATTAGAAGAGTAAGGACACAAAAAACCCTATAAGGAGCCATATACTGCTAAGATCATCAGGTTTTACAAAAATATAATCTACAATCCCAGAATTATTACATTATTAATTGCTAATTTAGCTAATTTAACAACAAATAAGAATAAAAGACCTCTAAAAGCTTATCTCAATCTAAAACCTGAGATTTAAGATGTGATTATGAAAAACATGAAATACACAAGAAATGTGAAAAACACTCTAATAGTGAAAAACTTTCTTTCTCAGACTAAATTTTTTCTTGAAGAGCAAACTGTTCTTAAGTAGTCATCACTCACACAACTCCAGTCATTCTTCATTTTCTATTTAATATTGCACTTACAATCTGAAATTGTCTTATTTTATTTTTTTCCTTATTCATTGTCAGTTTCCTTATAAAAATATAAGTTCCCTCAGGGCAGAAGGGAAGTGCTCAATAAATATTTGTGGAATGAATGAATCAGTAAATGACTAAATGATCTATTTTCCTTCCATTTTCATTAAAAGTAAAGTAGATTAAAGAGCATACTATTTATTAGATCAGTAAAAGCAGAAACACAACAGTCTGGATCAAACTTTATTAAAAGAAGAATCCCAGAGTATGTCAATAAAGAGTTAAAAGATGCAATAAAATATACCAATTTGAAACATAATATTCTAGACCTGAAAAACTTTAAAGACCCTTCCATTTTCAAGTTAAAACTTCTCATTTAAACACTGAGAAAACTGGGAGTTCCCGTGGTGGCTCAGTGGTTAACGAATCCGACTAGGAACCATGAGGTTTTGGGTTCGATCCCTGGCCTCAGTCAGTGGGTTAAGGATCCGTTGCCGTGAGCTGTGGTGTAGGTCGCAGATGGGCTCGGATCTGGCGTTGCTGTGGCTCTGGCGTAGGCTGGCAGCTATAGCTCAAATTGGATCCCTAGCCTGGGAATCTCCATATGCCGCGGGTGCGGCCCTAAAAAGACAAAAAAAAAAAAAAAAAATGACTGAGAAAACTAAGTACCATCAAATACAATGAACACTAACTAGTGGAAAAGCCAGAAGACTGTTTCTCTGAAATAAAAGATTAACAGAGTGGTTAGATTACATGCATTTATAAATGTTTGTTTCTGAGGTAATTCAGAACTTACCAAACAGATGGGATGTGTTTTCAGTTTTGTCCATGGTATCTACCAAAGAAAAAATTTTTTTCTTTAAAATGAATCATGAAAAATTATTGTAAACCATGAGAGTTCCTGCTGTGACACAGTGAGTTAATAACCTGGCTTGTCTCTGTGGAGGTGCTGGTTCAAATCTTCGACCCAGCACAGTGGGCTGAAGACCAGGTCACAGCTTTGGCTTGGATTCAATCCCTGGCCCAGGAACTTACATATGGTTTTGAACCCCTGCCACCACAGAGACAACGACAGATCATTAACCCACTGCACCACAGTGGCAATTTCCACAGATGCTTTTTTAACACAGTGACAGACATACCAAATTGCGTCAGATGACTTTTCTTAAATCGCAAAATAATAAACTGAGCAATTCACTCATATTCTTGAAATCAGATGCACCTACTTCATATAAAAAGACTGCTAGCATTATTTTCTTGATCACCTTTTTAAATAAAATTTTCAGATCCTCTTAATATCTTTTTTCTTCAGTTCTGAGAACACACTTTAATTTTATAGTTTAAGAATTCCTAGCAAAGCAGGGAGTTCCCATCGTGACTTAGTGGAAACAAATCCAAAGATGCAGTATCCATGAGCGTGCAGGTTTGATCCCTGGCCTCACTCAGTGGGTTAAGGATCTGGCATTGGCATGAGCTGTGGTGTAGGTTGCAGACTCGGCTCGGATCTGGCATTGCTGTGGCTGTGGTGTAGGCTGGCAGCTGCAGCTCCAATTCGACCCCTGGCCTGGTAAATTCCATATGGCACCAGTGCAGCCCTAAAAGGCAAAAAAAAAAAAAAAAATTTCCAGCAAAGCATAATCCGTGTTTTGTCCATTTAACAATTTTTTAAACTCTAGAATTCCAACCAATCTCTGTAGATATTCAAGACAAATACAAAAGTGAGACCATTGTTAAAATATGTAATATCAAATAAATAATATTCAAACATATCCTGCACTAAAAATGTCATTTCTTTCTTTTTTTTTTGGAATTAGGGCTTAAGGAGAAAAGAACAAAAATCAAAGGTGACCATCAAAGGACACAGCAACCTTTCCATAATCTTTTCTTTGGAGCCCAATTTTACTTTTATGAAACAAATTAGCATGTGGTATTTCTACTGAGAAGACTATCAAACTTAGGCCCAATCTTTAAGAGAAAGAAGTGATATGACATAAATTTAGAGTCAAAGATAATAAGAAAGCATAAATTGTTTATTTGTTTATTTATTTACTTTAGCTGCATCTGAGGCGTCTGGGCCAGGGATCAAACTTACACCACAGCAGTGACCTGAGCCATAGTAGTGACAAAACCAGATACTTAACCCACTGAGTCACCAGGGAGCTCCTGAGAAAACGTAAGTTTTATTAGGCAGAAATAATAATTTAAAAACTTTACCGAGGGGAAGGATAGGCTGGGGTTTGTGACAGAAATGTAAAACTAGGGAGTTCCCGTCATGGCGCAGTGGTTAACGAATCCGACTAGGAACCATGAGGTTGCGGGTTCGGTCCCTGCCCTTGCTCAGTGGGTTAACGATCCGGCGTTGCCGTGAGCTGTGGTGTAGGTCGCAGACGCGGCTCGGATCCTGCGTTGCTATGGCTCTGGCGTAGGCTGGTGGCTACAGCTCCGATTCGACCCCTAGCCTGGGAACCTCCATATGCCGCGGGAGCGGCCCAAGAAATAGCAACAACAACAACAACAACAACAAAAAGACAAAACAAACAAACAAACAAAAGAAATGTAAAACTAGGTTGTGATGATGGTTGTACAACTATAAATACAATAAAATTCATTGAGTTAAAAAACAAACAAAAAAATAAAATAAAAAACTTTAAAATCCTCAAATTAAGAAAAAAATGAGGAAAAGAGACAAATTTTCAAATAAAAGTATAATGTCCAGAATAAGATAACTTATCAAGATACTCATGTTGCAACAGAAGAAAGGCTGGGGGAAAAATGTAATTGTAATGTATACATGTAAGGATAACCTGACCCCCTTGCTGTACAGTGGGAAAATAAAAAAAATTAAAAAAAAAAAAAAAAAAGATAACTTATCAGTCTTCAGGTCTTCATCTGAAAGAGTGTTTACTTACTACAAAATTAAATCATCCCATAGGACAACAGAGTTTATGAAAAAATATCTTTAAACATGTACCAATTTAAACCAATTATTTTATTAATAAACTGAGTGATTTTATTTCAAATTAATTTTAAATATAAGGATTAATAATTTATATTAGTATATGAATTAAATTCATAAGGTACACATTCACACAACTACAAAGTTATTTGTCTTTTTAAATTATGCTAATAAAATGCTTCTTTTCATAATTATCTAAAAGAAGCTATTTTAAAAGATAAGGATGAAATAAATAAAATAGAACATGCCCCCCTTAGATACTCAAAGTCTTACCCTAATAGATGCTTTATTACAAAAAACTTTGTTGATAGCAAGCCATGTTGGCAAATCCAACATATTCTGGAGCACCTCTTCATCCAACTCCAAATTCTTTAGTTCACCTTCTCCTTTAAGAGTACTTAGATTTATCTTGTCAGGAGATAAATTTTTGGTAAATCTGCAAGAGAATACATAATGACATTTATTTTAGTGTTAATTACTCTGGCCCTGAGTCATGCTTGCAAATATACAGAACATTAAAAATGTAATTCACTAAAAAAAAATTAAAACACTATGATAGGCTCTAATTTAACCCTATTTTCCTTTCCTTTTTTTTTGTCTTTTTAGGGCCACACCCATGGCATATGGAGGTTCCCAGGCTAGAGGTCAAATTGGAGCTATGGCTGTTGTCCTATGCTATAGCCATGCCAGATCCAAGCTGCATCTTCGACATACACCACAGCTCATAGCAACACCAGATCCTTAGCCCACTGAGCAAGGCCAGGGATCAAACCTGCATCCTCATGGATACTAGTCAGATTTGTTTCCACTGAGTCACCAAGGGGCTGCCTTAACCCATGTTTTTCAATGTGGTTTTGTTACTGTTTTAATCTCCCGCGTCCAAAGCTCTCTTACACAAAGTCTACAGTATTTCAGGTATACATTTAACTATCATATTACTACATACAACCAAACTCTAGTTCTATCTTTTAAATTTATGAATACTTGGTGAGTTCCACTATATTTCAGGTAGCATGGAAGACTTTCAGCCATCCTCTACCACATTTTGTACACTTTGCTACAGACTATGTCACACAAGTGAATATTCCTATTTTACGAACCAACCTACAAGTAAGGTAAGGGAACTACCCTTTAGATGTAGTAGCAGCAGCTGCCAACACTGCCATTGATCATGCCAAGAATGATGCTTAAAGCACATCAGTACTCCTTTTGAATCATCCAATGATTCCCAGCTTTAGGAACTGACCCAAAGCATTCCAGGAATAAATTACAACACATACAGAGTTTGAAAAGGTCTCTAAGGAAGGAGATTACGCAACTCTATTTATCAGCCAATTTTCATGTTCTCTACATGAAAAACACTAATTATTCACAACCCTGAATTAGCTGCACTAATACCATTTATACTTTCTATAGGAAAACTGAAGTATAAAGTGCTTAATGAAAGTGCAAGAAGTCACATAGGAGACTGGATCCTGAATTCTAATTAAACAACTCTAATTCTCTAAAATAACTTAAAAAGTTCTTAAAAGAGTGAAATATTAATAGTTAAAACAACAGTGAACACTTTCCAAGGGTTTACTGCATACCAGGCTCTTCTTTTTGAGTTGCATGCATTACAAACTCTCCTGATAACTCATTAGAGTCAATACTATCTTTATACCCCCTTTTAAAAAAGTATATATAATGAGAAACTAACTTATTTGCCCAAAGTCACAACTAATAATGATGATAATAGTAGTAATAACATTAAATCACACATGCACTTTAAAGTACTTTCATATACATTAATTTTTTAAAAAATTTTTATTACTCAATGAATTTACTACATTTGTAGTTGTACAATGATCATCACAATCCAATTTTATAGGATTTCCATCCAACAACCCCAGCGCATCCACCCACCCCCAAACTGTCTCCTTTGGAGACCATAAATTTTTCAAAGTCTGTGAGTCAGTATCTGTTCTGCAAAGAAGTTCATTCTGTCCTTTTTTCAGATTCCACATGTCAGTGAAAGCATTTGATGTTGGTGTCTCACTGTCTGACTGACTTCACTTAGCATGATAATTTCTAGGTCTATCCATGTTGCTAAAAATGCCAGTATTTCATTCCTTTTAATGGCTGAGTAATATTCCATTGTGTATATGTACCACATCTTCTTGATCCACTCCTCTGTCGATGGACATTTAGGTTGTTTCCATGTCTTGGCTATTGCAAAGACTGCTGCAATGAACACTGGAGTACATGTGTCTTTGTGAGTCATGGTTTTCTCTGGATAGATGCCCAGGAGTGGGACTGCTAGATCAAATGGCAGTTCTATTTTTAGATTTCTGAGGCATCTCCATACTGTTTTCCACAGTGGTTGCACCAATTTACAATCCCACCAACAGTGTAATAGGGTTCCTTTTTCTTCACACCCTCTGCAGCACTTATTGTTTGTAGACTTTTTGATGACGGCCATTCTGGCTGGTGTAAGGTGGTACCTCAGAGTGGTTTTGATTTGCATTTCTCTAATAATGAGTGATGTTGAACAACTCTTCATGTGTTTTTTGGTCTTTTGTATGTCTTCTTTGGAGAATTGTCTGTTTAGATCTTCTGCCCATTTTTTGATGGGGTTGTTTGTTTTTTTGGTATGGAGCTGCAGAAAGTGATTATAAGTTTTGGAGATTAGTCCCTTTTCAATCAATTCATTTGCAAATATTTTCTCCCATTCTGTGGGTTATCTTTTCGTTTTGTTTAGGGTTTCCTTTGCTGTGGAGAAACTTTTAAGTTTAATTAGGTCCCATTTGTTTATTTTTGTTTTCGCTGTCATTACTCTAAGAGGTGGATCTGAGAAGATGTTGCTGTCGTTTATGTCAGAGAGTGTCTGGCCTATGTTTTCCTCTAAAAGTTTTATAGTGTCTGGTCTTATATCTAGGTCTTTATTTTTGTGTATGGTGTTAGGGAGTGTTCTAATTTCATTCTTTTACATGTGGCTGTCCAGTTTTCCCAGCACCACTTATTGAACAGGCTGTCTTTTCTCCATTGTATATTCCTGTCTCCTTTTAAAACCCTAAAAAAAACCTGCTAACTTTACCTAGCCTTAATTTTCAAAAGTGAAACTACTGAGTAAGTAAACTGCTGGTTAACAAGAGTTATTAGCTAGTTTTCACCTTTTTTGATATTAAATATTAACGTAACAAAATGTACTGGGTTATTTATACACCTTACACATCAGTAAGAATCAGTATACACAAGCCTCACTCATATAGTGCTTTATGTCGATTATATCTCAATAAAACTGGAATATATATATACACACACACACACACAAGTCTCTCCATTGCCTCTAAACCAGCATTTCTTGAGCCAGTTTTTATCTGGTTTCATATCTCCTCACAAAATGTAAACACACTGACTTTCTCAAAGTTCACATTTAACCCATATTTGACCAACAATGCTGGGTTGTTTGACACCACCAATCACGTGTGATTTAATTATATGAAGTTTCCTGGAGTCCCCGTCGTGGCTCAGTGGGTAATGAATCTGACTAGGAACCATGAGGTTGCAAGTTCGATCCCTGGCCTTGCTCAGTGGGTTAAGGATCTAGCGTCACCATGAGCTGTGGTGCAGGTCACAGATGCGGCTCCAACCCCGTGTCGCTGTGGCTGTGGCTGTGGCTGTGGCAGTGGCGTAGGCCAGTGGCTACAGATCCAATTCGACCCCTAGCCTGGGAACCTCCATATACTGCATGTGCAGCCTTAGAAAAGCCAAAAGCCAAAAAAAGAAAAAAAGGAAATAAAAATAACTATATTGAGTTTCCCGATAGGTCACCATTTCTAATCACATAGGAATGACCTGCCACTGCTTCAAGGCAGAATGTGAGCTAGTGCCGTGGGAGCGGCCCAAGAAATAGCAACAACAACAACAACAACAAAAAAAAAGACAAAAAAAAAAAGAATATGAGCTAGAAGGGAGTACTCAATAAGTACTTACTGAGGATTCACTATTCAGACACATGTACTAGCAAGCAATATATTCAAAGTTCCTGCCTTTGTGCAGCTGGTGAATTGGTGAGACAAAAATCAAATAACATGACTAAGAATATGGAAGGCGTTCTTAGTACAGAGCTCTTTTGAAACAAAGTTCAAATCAAAGTTCAGAGTTCCCCCCATGGCTTAATAAGGTAAGGACCCAGGGTTTTCTCTGCTGTGGCTCTGGTTACAGCTGTGGTGTGGGTTCAATCCCTGGCCCAGGAAATTCCACATGCCACAGGTACAGCAAAAAGAAAAAGAAAAAAAACAAACAGGGTATTTTGAGCTAATATCTAAAGGATGAGCAGTAGAAGTTAATTAGGCAAAGAAAAGAAGAGGGCAAAAAAGAAAGAATATTCCAAGTGGAGGGAATAAAACATATAAAGGTTCTGAGATAGGAGGGAGCTTGATATAAAATGAAACTAAAAAAGGATCAGTATCTGGAATGCAGCAAGAGGGCCAAGGAAGTAGAAGACAACTCGGGAAGGACAAAAAAAGGACTGATTAGACAAGATCTTGACCATTTCACTCATTCATTCATTTATTCAATACATTTTAACTGAAATCTGTATTTTTTTTTTTTTGGCTTAAATTCCCAGGCCAGGGGTGGACCTGCACCACAGCAGTATAACCAGAGCCACAGCAGTGAAACGCCAGATTCTTAACTCTCTGAGCCACCAAGGAACTCCATGATATCTAGGCACTGGGAATTTGACAATGAACAAAATAAAAAACCTCTTTCTTCATGGAGCTTAATGGGGGGGTGGATACACAGAATTAAAAAAATAACTTAAATATATATATAGAAAGTCCGATTCTGATAACTATGGAGGAAAAAAACAAAGCAAAAGTAAGAAAGGCGACGCAAGCAGAGTATCATTTAATTTTTTTTTTTTTGTCTTTTTGCTATTTCTTTGGGCCGCTCCCGCAGCATATGGAGGTTCCCAGGCTAGGGGTCCAATTGGAGCTGTAGCCCCTGGCCCATGCCAGAGCCACAGCAACACGGGATCCAAGCCGCATCTGCAACCTACACCACAGCTCACGGCAACACCGGATCATTAACCCACTGAGCAAGGGCAGGGACGGAACCCACAACCTCATGGTTCCTAGTCAGATTCATTAACCACTGCGACACGACGGGAACTCCTCATTTAATTTTTAAAAGAGTGAACAAGAAAAGCCTCATTAAAAAGAAGACATTTGGGGAGTTTCCATTGTGGCTCATCAGGTTAAGGACCCAATGTTGTCTCTGTGAAGATGCGGGTTCACTCCCTGGCCTTGCTCAGTGGGTAAGGATCCAGCCCTGCAGTAAGCTGTGCCGCAGGTCACAGATTCGGCTTGAATCCAGTGCTGCTATAGCTGTGGTATAGGCCCCAGCTGCAGTTCCAGTTCAATCCCTGGCCCAGAAAGTTCCATATGTCATTTGGTGTGGCTGTCAAAAGAAAAAACAATGACATTTGGGCAAAGAGCTGAGGAAAGCCCAGAAGCTGGCTATGCAAATATCTTGAGGAAGAATGCTCTAGGTAAAAGAAAAGCTAAGGACAAAACCTTGAGACAGGAACACACTTAGCAGGTCTGAGGAATAGCAAAAAGACCAGTGTGGATGTAGGAAGTGGCAAGAATGAAAGGAGATGCTGTTAGAGAAATAACAGAGGGCAGATTATGTGAGACCTTTTAAGCCACTCTAAGGACTCTGGCTTTAACCCTGAGTAAAAAAGAGTGACTAGGGATGGTTTGGACTAAAACAGGGGACTAGAACAGGGATTTTTTAAAGGATCACTCAGAGTTCCCATTGTGGGGCAGTCAAAACGAATCTATTAACCATGAGGTTGTGGGTTCAATCCCTGGCCTCGCTCAGTGGGTTAAAGATCTATGACATAGAGCTGTGGCATAGGTCACAGATTCAGCTTGTATCTGGCCTTGCTGTGGCTGTGGTGTAGGCTGGTGGCTACAGCTCCAATTCGACCCCTAGCCTGGGAACCTCGATATGCCCAGGGTGTAGCCCTAAAAATAAATAAATAAATACATACATTAAAAAAAATAAAAATAAAAATGAGTTCCTGACGTGGTGCAGAATAAACGAATCTGACTAGGACGCATGAGGTTGCAGGTTCAATCCCTGGCCTCACTCAGTAGGTTAAGGATCTAGCGTTGCTGTGAGCTGTGGTGTAGGTCGCAGACACAGCTCGGATCTGGTGTTGCTGTGGCTCTGGCATAGGCCGGCAGCAACAGCTCTGATTAGACCCCTAGCCTGGGAACCTCCATATGCCAGGGGTGCAGCCCTCAAAAAACAAAAGACAAAATAAACAAATAAATAAATAATAAAAATAGAATAGAAATAAACATAAAGGATCACTTTATTGAGGATACATGAAAGAAGGAGATGGACAGAAGCAAGGCCCAGACAGGGGACTACTGTGATGATATAGGTAAGAGAAGATGTTGCCATGGATCAAGATGGAAGAGTAGGGGGTGGTGAAGAGGGAACAATTCTAGACATATTCCAAAGGCAAAGCCAATAAGATTTGATAATACAGACCAAAGTCAAGGGTGGCTTCAAGGTTTGTGGTCTGAGTAAATGGAAAGATAGAGCCACCATTCACTGTGGTAAAGAGACAGAGGAAGAAATAAGTTTGGGATTAAGGATCAGAATTTAGGATTTGAATAGTTAAATTAAGAGATTCCTATTGGAGTACAGCAGAAATTATCACAACATTGTAAATCAACTATACTTGAATAAAATTTTAAAAAAAAGAGAGATGCCTATTAGGTAAAAGAGGAGATACCAATTAGGTAGCTGAATACTCACATCACATTCAACAGTTGAGATACAAAGTTGCTAATCACCAATGTTATATATGGTATTTACGGTTGCAAGATGGAGACAGAAAATGAAACGGCTCAAGGACTGCGGTCAAGGACCCCTAAGAGGCCAAGGAGATAGCGAAGAAACCAATAAAGATGGGAAGGGCCAGTAAGGTAGGAGAGTAACCAGGCTTTTTTGTTTTTTGGGTTTTTTCAAATTGAGAGAAAAATCAGCACGCTTACATGATGGTGATAATGATATAGAAAAGTGAAAATTATTGATGGACAACTGATGAAGCAAAATCCTTGATTAAAAGATGATAGATACGAGTATACAAGAAGAGGGACTGGCTGTGAATAATTCTAATTTTGGAAAGTATTTTAATACCCTACATATTTAAAAAATAATACAAGATTGAGAAGAGGGGAAACACCTAAAACTGCAAGCAAACCTGGAACAAATGAACCCAATGATATTTTACAATTACAGGGAGTTTCAAGGTGGTCTAGTGGTTAGAAATCAGTGCTTTCACTACTGCAGCCAGGGTTCAAGCCTTGGTCTCAGAACTGAGACTCCCATATCAAGCCACTGCAGGCCACGGCCAGATAAAAGGACATTAGACAGTGATCAAGGAATCAATCCAAGAAGATATAACAATGGTAAGTATACATGCACCCAACATAGGAAAATCTAAATACATAAAGCAAACATGAGCAATAGACACAGAGAAAGAAACTAACAGTAAAACAAAAATAGTAGGGGACTAACACCCCACTCATATCAATGAACAGACTATCCAGACAGAAAAAAAAACAATAAAAAAAACACTGGCCTTAAATGATACGTAAGACCAGATGAACTCACCACACACACACACACACACACACACACACACACACACACACACACATATGGAACATTTCATCCCAAAGCAGAAGAATACACATTCTTTTCAAGTGCCCTTAGCATAATCTTCAAGACAGATCACATGCTAGGCTACAAAACAAGTTTGAGTAAATTTCAGAAAATTGAGGGAGTTCTCTTATGGCACAGCAGGTTAAAGATCCAGCATTGTCACTGCAGAAGCCTGAGCTGCTGCTGTGGAGGAGGTTTGATACTTGGCCCTGGAACTTCCACATGCCACAGACAGAGCCAAAAAAAAAAAAAAAGATTAAAAATACATTAACCATTGTTTATAACCACAATACTATGAGACTAGAAATTAACAATAAGAAAAAAGCACAGGAGTTCCCACTGTGGCACAGCAGAAACGAATCTGACTAGGAACCCTGAGGTTGTGGGTTCAATCCCTGGCCTCGCTCAGTGGGTTAAGGATCCAGCATTGCCATGAGCTGTGGTATAGGCCACAGATGTGGATTGGATCCCAAGTTGCTGTGGCCAGCAGCTGTAGCTCCAAATCGACCCCTAACCTGGGAACTTCCATATGCTGTGGATGCAGCCCTAAAAAAAAAAAAAAAAAAAAAAAAGGCACAAACATATGAAGGCTAAGCAACATGCTCTAAACAACCAATGAGTCAATAAAGAAGTCAAAGAGGAAATTTTAAAAACCTGGAGACAAATGAAAATGAAAACACAATGATCCAAAATCTATGAAACTCAGCATAATAAAAGGGAAGTATAAAGTGATACAACTATAGTTCAGGAAACAAGAAAACACCTGAACCTTGCATCTAAAGAAACTACAAAAAGAACAAACAAAACCCAGTGTTGGGGAGTTCCCATTGCGGTGCAGCAGAAATGAATCGGACCAGGAACCATGAACTTGCAGATTCAATTTCTGGCTTTGCTCAGTGGGTTAAGGATCTAGCATTGCTGTGAGCTGTGGTACAGGTCACAGACACAGCTCAGATCCTGCATTACTATGGCTGTGGTGTAGGCCAGCAGCTGTAGCTCTGATTGGACCCCTAGCCTGGGAACCTCCATATGCCACAGGTGCGGCCCTAAAAAAGAAAAAAAGCAAAACAAAGCAAAACAAAAAAAACAATGTTGGTAGAATGAAAGAAATCATAAGGATCACAGCAGAAATAAATGAAAGAGACTTAAAAGAAGTAAAAAGATAAATAAACAAAAATTTGAAAATTTAAACAAAGTTGATAAACCTTTAGCCACACTCTGAAGGAAAAAAAAAAAAAAGTGCCCAAATAATAAAATCAGAAATGAAACAGAAGTTCAGCTGACACCACAGAAAAATACAAAGAATCCTAAGAGATTCCTACAGACAAACACCAATAAAATGGACCATCTAGAAGAAATGGACAAATTTGAGAATGTACAATCTCCCAAGACTGAATCACGAAGAAACAGAAAATATGAACAAACCAATTACTGGTAGGGAAAATGAATCGGTAACTTAAAAACAACAACAACAACAACAACAACTCCAAACAAAAAGAAGTCCAGAACTAGAGGGCTTCAAAGGTAAATTCTGCCAAACAGAGAAGAGTTAACATCTGTCTTTCAAATTATTCCAAAAACTTGCAGAGTAAGAAATACTTTTAATTCTCTCCAGATTTATAGTTCCCAAGCAAATATCCAGCAGGCTTTTTGGTAGAACTGACAAGCTAATTCTAAAATAGACATGAAAATGCAAAAGACCTGGAATGTAAAAATAACTTTGAAAAAGATCATCAGAGTTGGAAACCTTGTACCACCAATTTCAGGACTTACGTATTTATTTGCCTTTTTTTTTTTTTTTTGGTCTTTTTGCCTTTTCTAGGGCCGATTCCTGCGGCATATGGAGGTTCCCAGGCTAAGAGTCTAATCGGAGCTGTAGCCACCGATCTACGCCACAGCCACAGCAAAGTCATATCTAAGCTATGTCTTCGACCTACACCACAGCTCACAATAATGCCGGATCCTTAACCCACTGAGCGAGGGATCGAACCTGCAACCTCATGGTTCCTAGTCGGATTCATTAACCACTGAGCCACGACAAGAACTCCTATTTATTTGTTTTTAGGGCTGCACCTGCGGCATATGGAGGTTCCTATGCTAGGGGTTGAATCGGAGCCACAGCTGCCAGCCTACACCACAGACACAGCAACACAGGATCCGAGCTGTGTCCATGACCTATACCACAGCTCATGGCAACGCCAGATCTTAACCCACTAATCGAGGCCAGGGATTGAACCTGCAACTGCTGGGAGCCGAGTTTCAAGAATGGAATCCACCAGATGACAAAGTCCAGGGGACTCTGAAGAAAGGAATCTGCCTGATGACAAAGTCCAGGAGATTCTGAAGAAAGGGCTGCAAAACAACAGGCTTGCCAGACCCCCGAAACTAGAGGACTTTATGCCTGAGGAAACATACCTTTAAGTTTCTGCTCTTTTGTGAACAATCTGTGCTTTGTTTACTGTATCTAACTCCCTGTCCCTTACCTCAAGAAAGGAATTTATTAACTTTTATTATCTTTGCCTGCTAAACCTCCAACTTACCTCCGGGAGAATAGCTCCCCACTGTCTACATTCAAATGGGTCTCTGATTTGGCTTCTGTTTTTCACAAGATCTTAGATAATATTGGTATGCATTATTTAGCTAAAATTGTTTTAAGTTTTTAGTAAGTAAATAAGTAAGTTTTAGGAGTTATAGGTAATTATTGATAATTATTGATTTACTGAATTAAGTATTTTAAGTATAGAAATCTATTAATAATAAAGTTAAAAGTAAAATAGTTGTTAGGTTTATAATCAGATGATTGTTCTAAGAAAACAATATATTTGTAACTTTTACAAAGGTCATGTGTGGCTTACGTGATTCCTAGTTCCTGCTTGATTGCTCTTTTATGGTGTTCAATTCTATTTTATGCTTTTAGACTGTACTTTACCAAATCATGTGCTTTTTAATCTTAAAAGTTTATCTATGTTTTTCGGAAAATTTTGAGATATTGATCTTCCATTGTTTATGTCAGTTTTAGCCTTTTCCCCTATGTAATCCACTGTTGTCCACCAATACATCTGAGACTGCTTGAGCACTACTCGAGAGTGTCTGCGTCTCCATTCTTCTTCCTGCACCTGCCGCCCTCCTCTTGGGGACCTCCCCTGACCGCCGGGGCAGGACCCCGGCACGCAACCTCATGGTTCCTAGCCGGATTCATTTACCATTGCGCCATGACAGGACCTCCTCAGGACTCACTTAAAAGCTACAGTTATCAACACAGTTTGATATTAGTGTAAAGATAGACACATAGCAGAGTTCTTTTGAAAGAGACCCAAATTTAAAGTCAGCTGATTTTCAACCACAGTGCAAAATCAATTCAATGAGAAAAAGATGATAGTTTCAATAAACTGTGTTGGGACAATACTATAGCCATATTCAAAGAAAAAAAAAAAAAAGAAAGAAAGAAACTGACACTTACCTCACACATAAATAACAAATTAACTAACTCTAAATAGATCACAGACCAATATCTAAGAACAGAAACTATAAAACTTCAGTAAGAAAATACAGGAGAAAATCTTGGTGACCCTGAACTTGGCAAAAATTTCTGTAACACAACAAAAAATTCTCTAACAAATCAAAAAAGAAAAAAAAAGTATACTTTATCGAAATCAAAAGCTCTGTGCATCATCAAAAGATACTGTTTCTAGGAGTTCCCACTGTGATGCAATGGGTTAAGAATCTGGCTGCAAAAATACATTTAAAATTTTTTTTAAATAAAAACAAAACAGAACAGAACAAAAAAAGTATCTGATTGCAGTGGGTCAGTTTGCTGCAGAGGTTTGGGTTTGATTCCTGGCCCAAAGCGATGGCTTAAAGGATCTAGCTACACACAGCTGCAGTGTAGCTCACAGCTGTGGCTAGGACTCAGTCTGTGGTCTGGAAACTTCCATATGAAACAAGTATAGCCACTTAAAAAAAAAAAAGAAAGAAAAGAAAAAAGATACTGTTTCTAAAGGACAGTAGAAACTATTTAATAAACTTGTTTGAAAAAGGACTTTTGTCTAAAATATATAAAGAACTCTTACAACTCAAAAATAAGACATGACACTAATAAAACAGGCAAGAGATTTAACAGACCTTCAAACCAAAGAAGGCATACAAATGGTGGATAAGTACATTTAAAGATGTATACCGCCAGTCAATAGGAAACAGCATATTAAAAACCACAATAAGATACCCCTACTTATCCACTAAAATGGGTAGAACTGAAAAGACTGACTAGGAGCTCCCGTTGTGGTGCAGCAGAAACATATCAGACTAGGAACCATGAGGTTGCAGGTTGGCTCTCTGGACTCGCTCAGTGGGTTAAGGACCTGGTATTGCCGTGTGCTGTGGTGTAGGTCGCAGATGCGGCTCGGATCTTGCATTGCTGTGGCTGTAGTGTAGGCCAGGAGCTGTAGCTCCGATTAGACCCCTAGCCTGGGAACTCCCATATACCATGAGTGCAGCCGTAAAAAGCAAAAAAAAAAAAGACTGACTATACTGAATGTTGGTGAAGATAAGAAGCAAGTGAACTCTCATATACTTGCTGGTGAGAATATAAAAACATACATTTTGGAACCACTCTGGAAAGCCGTTTAGCAGTTTCTTAAAAAGTTATATATGTACCCACATATAACTCAACCATTTTACTCCTACATATTTATGCAAGAGAAATGAAAAGCATTCAACAAAATACTAGCAAACCAAATCCAACAATATATTTAAAAGGATTATACACTATGAGCAAGTGGGATTTATCCCAGGGATGCAAGGATTTTTCAATATCTGCAAATCAATCAATGTGATACAGCACGTTAACAAACCAAAGAACAAAAACCATGTGATCCCTCTCAACAGATGCAGAAAAAGATTTTGACAAAATCCAATACCCATTTCCAATAAAAACTCACCAGGAAATGGGCTTAGAGGGAAACCTACCTCAACATACTAAAAGCATATATGACAAACCCACAGCTAACATCATTCTCAATGGTGAAAAGCTGAAAGAATTCCTGGTAAGACCAGTAACAAGACAAGGATGTCTGCTCTTGCCACTACTATTCAACATAATTTTGGAAGTCCTAGCCACAGCAATCAGAGAAGAAAAAGAAATTAAAGGAATCTAAATTGGAAAGGAGGAAGTAGAATTATATCACTCTGCAGATGACATGACACTATACCTAGAAAAACCTAAAGATGCTACCAGAATACTGTTAGAGCTCAGCAATAAATGTGGCAAAGTCACAAGATACAAAATTAATGTACAGAAATCAAATGCATTTCTATATGCTAACAACAAAAGATCAGGAAGAGGAATTAGGGAAACATTCCCATTTACCATCACCTCAAAAAAAATAAAATACTTAGGAATAAATCTACCCAAGATAAAAGACCTATACTCTGAAAACTGCAAGATGCTGATGAAAGAAATAGAAGATGACACAAACAGATGGAAAGACATACCATGCTCTTAGATTGGAAGAATCAATATTGTCAAAATGACTATACTACCCAAGGCAATCTACAGATTCAATGCAATCCCTATCAAATTACCAAAGACATTTTTCACAGAACTAGAACAAAATAAAGTTTGTTTGGAACCACAAAAGACCCAGAATAGCCAAAGACATTCTGAAAAAGAAAAATGGAGCTGAAGGAATCAGGCTTCCTGGCTTCAGACTGTACTACAAAGCAACAGTCATCAAAACCATATGATACTGGCACAAAAACAGAAATATAGATCAGTGGAACAGGATAGACAGCCCAGAATTAAACCCACACACCTACAGTCAACTAATCTACAACAAAGGAGGCAAGAATACACAATGGAGAAGAGACAGTCCCTTCAATAAGTGGTGCTGGGAAAACTGGACAGCCACATGTAAAAGAATGAAATTAGAATACTTCCTAACACAAAAATAAACTCAAAATGGATTAAAGACCTAGATATAAGACCAGATGCTATAAAACCCTTAGAGGAAAACATAGGTTGAACACCCTCTGATATAAACCATAGCAGTATCTTCTCAGATCCACCTCCTAAAACAATGAGAATAAAAACAAAAATAAACAAATGGGACCTAATTAAACTTAAGTTTCCACACAGCAAAGAAAACCCTAAACAAAACGAAAAGCCAACCCAAAGAATGGGAGAAAATATTTGCAGATGAAGAAACTGACAGGGATTACTCTCCAAAATTTATAAACACCTCCTGCAGCTCAACACACACACACACACACACACACACACAAACACACACAAAACCAAAAAACGGTCCCCTCAAAAAATGGGCAGATGTGAGCTGTGGTTTAGGTCACAGACACGGCTCGGATCTGATGTTGCTGTGCCTGTGGTATAGACTGGCAGCTGTAGCTCCAATTAGACCCCTAGCCTGGGAACCTCCATATGTGGTGAGTGCGGCCCTAAAATGAAAAAGACCAAAAAAAGGGGGCAGAAGACCTAAACAGACAATTCTCCAGAAAAGACATACAGATTGCCAAAAAACACATGAAAAGATGTTCAACATACTAATTATTACAGAAATGCAAATCCAAATTACTATGAGGTACCACCTTACACCAGCCAGAATGGCCATCATCAAAAAGTCTACAAACAATAAACACTGGAGAGGGTGTGGAGAAAAGGGAACCCACCTAGACTGCTGGTAGGAATGTAAATTGGTGCAACCATTGTGGAAAACAGTATGGAGAGTCCTCAAAAAGCTAAAAATAGAATTACCATTTGATACAGCAATCCCAATCCTGGGCATCTCTCCAGAGAAAACCATGACTCAAAAAGATACATGTGGAGTTCCGGTCATGGCTCAGTGGTTAACGAACCTGACTAGGATCCACGAGGAAGCAGGTTTGATCCCTGGCCTCACTCAGTGGGTTAAGGATCCTGTAGCTCCAATGTAGCTCCAATTTGACCCCTAGCCTGGGAACCTCCATGTGCCTCGGGGTGAGGCCTAAAAAAGACAAAAAAGAAAAAAGAAAAGAAAAGATACATATACTCTAGTGTTCATTGCAACATTACATACAACGCCCAAGACATGGAAGCAACCTAAATGTCCATGGACAGAGGAGTGGATAAAGAAGATGTGGTACATATACACAATGGACTATTACTTAGCCAGAAAAAGGAATGAAATCATGGCATTTGCAGCAACATGGATGAACCTAGAAATGATCATGCTAAGTGAAGTTAGTCTGACAGTGAGACACCACCATCATATGCTATCACTTCTATGTGGAATCTAAAAAAAAGGATACAGTGAACTTCTTTGCAGAACAGATACTGACTCACAGACTTTGAAAAATTTATGGTCGCCAAAGGAGACAGGCTGTGGGTGGGAGAGGAATGGCCTGGGGGTTTGGAGTGGAAATGTTATAAAATTGGGTTGTGATGATCGCTGTACAACTACAAACATAATAAAATTCATTCAGTTAAAAAAAAAGACAAAGATGAGGCCTCCCAATATCATTACTATTTACGTCATACTCTAAAAATAAAAGCAATAAAAAATGAAATAAATGAAAATATTAAGAAAAAAAAATGAAAAGTATATGTCCCAGAAAGACATACATGAATGTTCATAGCAGCTTTATTTCTAATAGCCCAAAACTAGAAACGACCCAAATGATCATCAACAGTGAGTGGATAAATAAATTGTGGCATATCCACAATGGAATATACTCAGCAATAAGACATAATGCATAAAACAAAATAAATTAATTGCAAAATAATTATGTTGAGGGGGAAAGGCCAGAAAAATATATACTGTATGATTATATGAAATTCTGGAAAATGCAAAATAATCTAAATGAAATAAAGTAGATCACATAATAACAGATAAGGCAGGAGGGGAGGAGGAGGATTACAAAGAAGCATGAGGAAACTTGAGAGATGTCAAAATTTCATCAAATTGTACATCTTAACATATGCAGTTTATCACATACAAATAAATTCTATTTCTTTTTTTTCTAATGGTCACACCCGAAGCATATGGAGGTTCCAGAGGTCCAATCAGAGCTGCAGCTGCTGGCCTATGCCACAGCCACAGCAACGCAGGATCTGAGCCACATCTACAACCTACACCACGGTTCATGGCAACATGATCCTTAACTCACTGAGCATGGCCAGAGATCGAACACAAGCCCTCACGGATACGAGTCAGATTCACTTCTGCTGAGCCACAACAGGAAATCCTCAATTCTATTTCAATAGAGGTGTTCAAGGTGTGTGTGTGTGTGTGTGTGTGTGTGTGTGTGTGTGTGTGTGAGTGAAACTGCTGATTACACAAGATTGGTTGATTTTCTTTACTTGCACACTATGAAAACAATCAAGCCAAACAAACTCTGTAAAACAAAAATATGGGGCTATTTCTGCGTTACTTCTTAATAAAAAAAGAATGAGAAGTTCCCTCATGGTGCAATGGTTTAAGGATTTGGTGTTGCCTCAGCTGTTAGCACAGGTTCAATCCCTTCCGTATGCACCGCCCCCCACCCCCCAAAAAACGAATGGACTAGATAACTTAATAAAATACAAGAAAATAAAATTTTTTTTTTTTTTTGACCACCTGGTAGCACATGAAGTTCCCAGCCAGGGATCAGATTCCAGCCACAGCTGTGACTTATGCTGCAGCTGTGGCAACAGAGGATCCTTTAACCCACTGCACCAGGCCAGGGATGGAACCTGTGTCCTGGTGCTGAAGGCACACCACTGATCCTGTTGTGCCACAGGGGAAATTCCAGGGAATAAGAATTTTTAGGATATTTGAACCACGAGGGTTTTTTTAATTTTATTTATTTTATTTATTTTTTTTTGGTCACACTCATGGCATATGGAAGTTCCTGTATCTTAAATCCTGGCCACAGCTGCAACCTCGGGCACAAGTACAGCAACTCTGGATCCTTTAACCCACTTAGCCTCCACAGCAATGTGAGCTGCTGCAGTTGGATTTTTTTTTTTTTTTAAGCTTCAGCTAAAGCAATAGGCAAATAGGCAAGAGGTAGCAAGACCTTGGATGCAGCTGGATTCTTACCCAGTGTGCCACAGCAGGAATTCCTGAATCATGGTTTTTCGAAAACCAGACAACTGCATTGTCATGTGAAGATATTAGAAGCAATTTTAAGCTAAGTAAAAAAAAAAAAAAAAAAAAAAAAAAAAAAAAAAAAAAAAAACTGAGACGAACCACAGGCAGCATTCATACAAGCAAAGAATATCAAATAATTTTAGAATTTTAGTGCTTGAAAAGTTTCTCTAGCCCAAAGTCCACATTTTATAGCAGAAAATATAAAGTCCAGAGAAGTCAACTATTCAATGTCACAACAAGCCAGAGACAAGACTATAATCAAATTTGTACAATTTTAACTTAAAAGGTATTTTAAAATCAATTACCAATCCATTATCATACTGGTCAATTTCTGATCCAATAATATTTACTGAACATTAACTAGGTGTTATAGGAATATACAACAATTTTCACTCCCCAAGGAGTTTTCAATGTCATTTGTGAGGCTTATTAAATATTTAAGGTATAAATGTTATTTTATTTTATTTTTTTGTCTTTTCCTAGGGCCACGCCTGCGGCATATGGAGGTTCCCAGGCTAGGGGTCCGATCGGAGCTGTAGCCACTGGCCTACAACAGAGCCACAGCAATGCCAGATCCGAGCCACATCTGCGACCTACACCACAGCTCTCAGCAACGCCAGATGCTTAAGCCACTAAGCGAGGCCAGGAATCAAACCCGCAACCTCATGGTTCCTAGTCGGATTCGTTAACCATTGAACTTCGACGGGAACTCCAAATGTTACTTTTTTTAAATGAAACCTACAGTGTCAATGGAATCAAGGTATGCTGCTCATAATAAATTCCTTTTTTTTTTTTTTTTTTGAGCATTCTCAATTTAGACAGTTAATCTGGCTTGGGTATTTTTATAATACGCATGTAAAGAAAATTAACCAATCTTGTCTAACCAGTTTTTCCACATAAACATTTAAAGAATGGAAGGGCTGCAAACTGGCAGCCCATGAGCTATGCTCCACAGTTTTGTCTGGTCTGCACAATGTTTTTAAAAAGCTGAATATGTAGCTAACATTTAAAATGGGTAGATCTTACATTAAAATCTGGGTTTTCAAATTTTGTTGAAACATCAGAAAATCTGACACTATTAGACATACCTCCTTCATGATTAAGCTCCTGGGCAACTTAGACAAATAATTACTGTTTCCAAAGACCTCATGGTTTATTGTTAGAGGCAATCATATAAACAAATTATTGTAGTATGTTATATATAGTCTTGCTATGTGCCAGACTGTACAATAAAAATGAGACTAGGATAAGATGGAGGAGTTCCCATTGTGGCTCACCAGGTTAAGAACCCAACTAGTATCCATGAGGATGTGGGTTCCATCCCTGGCCTTGCTCAGTGAGTTAAGGATCCAGATTTGCTGTGAGCTGTGGCATAGGTTGCAGAAGCAGCTCAGATACGGCATTGCCACAAGCACAGCCCTAAAAAGCAGAAAAAAAAAAAAAAAAAATGGAGGAGGGAAGAGGTGATCAATTTTGTTAAAAAACATATTACTTTAGGACTTCCCGTGTGGCTCGCAGCATAACTTCTAGGTGTTGCTTCTACAGTGGCTGGGCCTCAACCCCTGGCTCAGGAACTTCCATATTACAAAAACAAAAACAAAAACAAAACAAAACATATTGCTTTGGGAGTTCCCATTGTGGTTCAGCAGTAATGAACCTGACTAGTATCTGTGAGGATGTGGGTTCAATCCCTTGCTTTGCTCAATGGGTTAAAAATCCAGAGTTGCCATGAGCTATGGTGTAGGTTGCAGGTGGATCTGGCATGGCTGTGGCTGTGGTGTGGCTGGCAGCTACAGCTCTGATTCAGTCCCTAGCCTAGGAACTTCCGTATGGCGCAGATGTGGCCATAAAAACAAAACAAAACAAACAACATATGGCTTTGGAGTTCCCTGATAGCTCAGCAGATTAAGGATCTGTCATTTTCACTACTGTGGCAGGGGTTCAATAACTGGCCTGGAAACTTCCACATGCCACAGGCACAGCCAAAAGAAAAGTATACTGCTCTGGAAAGGTTTCATGGAAGAGGCAGCACTTAAGCTATGTTTTTAAGAGTAAGTTTTTGCTACGTGAATAGGACACAGAAAGACATTTCCGACAAGCAGCAGCATGTTCAAGGTTGTCCAATCATATACAGCTAGCAAAGATGAAGTATAAGTTTTCAGAGTTTGAAAAAAAATGATTATGCCTTGAAATATGGGCAGCTGGGAGATGACGAAGAACTCTTGGTATTTCATGCCAAGGAATGTGGGTTTCATCCTACACATCAGAACTGTTCCTATAGTGCCCCTAAGGAGACTGCTCATGACTCAGCCCCAGTGGGAGAAAAAATAAAAACGGAAAGGAAATGACGGCTGACCGCCACCCTCCATCACTGATTTAACTAGAGGATCTCTACTTCTATTCTATGAAGTAAAGTTCTATTTTAATATTTCTTTGGACCAAAAATTCTGTTATAAAACAAAAAAAATTTTTTTAAGCTTGAACATGAGCCAATAAAAAATATTTACCAAGAAATTAAATAAGATTAGTATTTGGGAAAGTTCTCTCTGGTAACATTTTCAAGGATGGATTAAAGAAGTATGAGATGAGAATGTCCCTAGTGGCTCAGCAGGTTGGGGATCCGGTGTTGTCACTGCTGTGGCTCAGGTTCAATCCTTGGCCTGGGAACCTTCCTATGCAGCGGGTATGCGCCCTCCACAAAAAAGAAGTATGAGACCAGAAAGAAATAACAATACTTAGTCACAACAACTCATGCCAAAAAAAAAAAAAAAAAAAAAAAAAAGATTTAAATCTGGGTAGTGACAGCAGAAATATTCAAATCTTATTGATATCTACTTTGTGCCAAGCAGTCTGGAATGTGCTAGGTTCAGGTTAAAGAAAATAAACTCTAGAGTTATTTAAATAAAAAAGGGATTATGACTGATTAAAATGACAAGGTTAAGAAGAAAAAAGGGGAGTTCCGGTCGTGGCGCAGTGGTGAACGAATCCGACTAGGAACCATGACGTTGCGGGTTCGATCCCTGCCCTTACTCAGTGGGTTAAGGATCTGGCGTGGCCGTGAGCTGTGGTGTAGGTTGCAGACGTGGCTCGGATCCTGCGTTGCTGTGGCTCTGGCGTAGGCCGGCAGCTACAGCTCCAATTAGACCCCTAGCCTGGGAACCTCCATGTGCCGAGGGAGTGGCCCAAGAAATGGCAAAAAGACAAAAAAAAAAAAAAAGAAGAAGAAGAAAAAGTAATTAAGTTTGGTAACCAACTTGAATACATACATGTACAGAGAGTTGTGATTTAAACTTAGAATAAAATCATGGAGTTACCATCATGGATCAGCGGAAACAACCCGACTAGTACCCATGAGAGGATATTGGTTCAATCCCTGGCCTCGCTCAGTATGGTTAAGGATCTGGAGATGTGGTGCAGACCCAAGACACGGCTCGGATCTGGTGTTGCTGTGGCTGTGGTGTAGGCTGGCAACTACAGCTCTGATCCAACCCTAGGCCAGCAGCTCTGGCTTGGATCCAACCCCTAGTCTAGGAACCTCCATGTGCCACAGGTGCAGCCATAAAAAAACAAAAATAAATAAATAAACAGAACAAAATCATAAAATCCTCATCTTCAAACCAGGCCAAAAGACATATGTTAAGGAAGTGTAATCTAGACAAGGCAAAAAATTATAGCTATGACTGAACTTCAGGAGCAAAGCCCCCAGAATATTTACCAGAGGTTTATACAAAATCAGAGCCATTTTTGAATGCCATCATAAACAACAAACCTATATACTTGCTAGCTAACACATGGCCAACAAGTTTACTAACATTCCATAATCCCTAGATTAAGTATATAATGAGTTGCCCAATTTTGCTTATGGTTAGTCTTTACTATTTTATTAGTAGACTTTTAGAATAGGTTCAAAGTATTTAAGTGGATAAATTTCTCAAGCATCAGAAGTGTGCAAAGATGTGAATTTCCTGGTTTTTCATCGAGTCCTAAGCTAAAAGAAATGTAGTGCTACTTCCATGAATCTGGTTTTTAGCATAATTGCTTTCCTTGATAATGATTTTGGCAGGGGGAGAGCATGAGGGAGATGAAGAAAAGAATGAGGTGGGAACCCTTACATCCTTCAAAAGAGAATCCTATTTTCACTGCTATTCATGAGTTATTGCAATCTCTTTGATAAAGACTATAATTAATATTAAGTACACAAATAAACTCATTCAGAAAACTCCAAAAAAAGTCCTTCAGTGAGAAAATTGACCAAAACATCCTCTTTATCAAAAGAGCCTTCATACCTCATTGATTTATGATGCCTAATCCATTGAAGCATAGATCAAATGCTAATTACTATTTCCAAATAGGTGACTACAAGTTATAAAACTCATGCCTCCAACATCAGAAAGAACTGGTTATAACTTCAAGTATATTGCCAAACCATACATATTAGAAAACATTCTAAGAGAAGAATTGCACCGATTCTGAGAGAAGACTTGCATGAGCCTGTGGCTACTTAGTTAAAAAAAAAAAAAAAAAAAAGGTATCTAACTAAAACAAGAAGAATTAGAAAATATTCTCCAAGTATCTTTATGTGGGACAAAGTAAGTGCTTGCATTTACAGAAAGGAAAAAAAACAAAAATAAAAACCAACAATGGGGAATAGAAGAATTACCTGAGGGCAGCAAATTCAGACAAAAGGTCCCTACTCCTGGTGAAAGCAAGTAGTCAGTTGCCAAGGTTTCTTAGACTCCTCTGGTACTCATTTGGGTGATTATGAAATTCACAGCACACCAATCTCCACCACAGCCAGCAGGGATCGCTGCAGGGAATGGGTACACAGGGGACACAGAAGGGAGCAAGTTTAAGGGAAGGAAGAGGAAAGGAACGATATGATAAAAATATTCAGCTGTGATGCACTTTAAAGAAAAATACACTTGTATTTCACACTGGATTATCTAAAGGCAAATGCTGTTTAAATTCTAAGATAAATGAATCATTCATGATTTTCTTCATTCTCTGCACCACTCAAATCAATATATTTAAAAATCTATATTAAAAATATTAACAAAAATGAGATAGCTATGCTGTATAAAAGTTATACAAAGGCTGAACTTTACAATTCAACATTAAATGAAAACAATTAGGACAAGCACTCTGAAAGACAAGCAACCCACAAATTGTCAAAATTTTAACTGTCAAAAAGCCAAGTTAAAACTATAATCCTCATTTCATTTCATTTCATAGACAATACTAAAGAGTAAAGTTATCTATGAAAAATAACCCACAAACCAAAGTGATTCAACAATAAACTATATTATCTATATATTCAAAAGCAAATTGGAGACTATAATATCAGAAAAAAATTAAAATTTTTTTGGATATGAATCAGCTTTTTAATCCTGCCAGAAATGTATTCAAGTTTATGGATATATGCATTTACGTCCCAAGTATTCTATGAAGGCCAAAGTAGTATAAATTTATTTCTCCAGTTAGCTAAAAATGTTTCTGAACAAGTGCTATGTATCATACTTCTGTGCCAGATGCTGAAGATACAATGGTGAATAAGACAAGTATAGTCACTGCCCTCAGATTTCAAAGCCTATCAGGGTTATTCTGCCTTTAAAGAGATGACAGTCTATGGAACTAATAAACATGAAGCTTTTGTTTTAGTAGATAGACCATCGTAAAGGAAAACAATATGAAGCTATGACAGCAGTAGCAAAAAGAAGTCTGAGATTCCTCTCTTAATGATGCTTTTGGGTAGAAAAAGAGTACATTATATATATAGCTAAAATTAAGTATTAAAGGATAAACTAATATAGAGACTCAAATTTTATACACAGCATTCATTTTGGCTGGGAGAAGTCTCAATGAATTATCAAACAGCCCAAAAGTAAGTCTAATGCCTAGAAAAAAATCAAGCAAACAGGAGTTCCCATCATGGCTCAGCAGTAACAAAACTGACTAGTATCCAGGAGGAGACAGGTTCAATCCCTGACCTTGCTCAGTGGGTTAAGGGTCCGGCATTGCCGTGAGCTATGGTGTAGATCACAGATGTGGCTCAGATTCCTTAACTGTGTAGGCTGGCAGCTGCAGCTCTGACTGGACCCCTGGACTGAGAACTTTCATATGCTATGGGTACAGGCCTAAGAAGCAAAAAAAAAAAAAAAAAAAAAATCAAGCAAACAATAAATTACTATATCCTGAATCATATTTGCTCAGCTTTTAATTTTGTTTTAATCACTTGGTCTTGATATGTCAACTGCCCATATTTCACTCATGCAAACAGTCATAAAGTTAGAGGTTTTTGTTTTTGCTGTTTAGGGTTGCACCTGTGGCATATGGAGGTTCCCGGGCTAGGGGTCCAATCGGAGCTGTACCATTCTACACCACAGCCACGTCAGATCCAAGCTGCGTCTGCGACCTACACCACAGCTCACAGCAATGCCAGATCCTTAACCCAGTGAGCAAGGCCAGGGATTGAACCCACAACCTCATGATTCCTAGTCAGTTTCATTTCTGCTGTGCCATAAGGGGAACTCCTCTGTTTTTAACAGCTGTACCTGAGCCATACGGAAGTTCCCAGGCCAGGAGGTGAAAAAAAGCTGCGGCCTATGCCACAGCAACACCAGATCTGAGCCACATTGGCAACCTATGCTGCAGCCTATGGCAACAATGAATCCTTAACCCACTGAGCAAGGCCAAGGATCAAACCTGCATCCTCACAAGGACAACACTGGCTCCTTAACCTGTTGACCCACAACAAAACTCCCAAGAGCCGTCAAGTCTTTCTTTCACTTGTAACTTACATTCAATCTGAGGTAATATCAACCTGTAAACATCAATATTTAATAGAAATATTAAATTATTCATCCTAAGTAACATAATATACAGAATTTAAAACATATAACTGATAAGTGATCAACTTAACTATGAAATGCTTATTAGACTGGAAACTGCAGTATTAAAGCAAAGTGTAATATTGCAAAAAGCGATATTGTGAAACAATTACATAAGAAAAAGAACTGAATGGAGAAACTGTCCTTCCCCAGCTTTAAAAAACTGCTGAGTCAAAAGACTATTTTCCCAAGATTCAAAGGACTGAAAAGTCAAAGGATTCCCAAGTAATAAAAGAATCTCCTAAGGGGTACTGCAGCAGGATGATAAAACTCCATAAAAGAGTATAACAAATGCTGAAAACTAAGTGAAGGAAAGGCAAACTATTACGTGGGAACAACAGCCTGAAGAGGTATTTTAGAATAATCAAATTAAATAGGTACTGGATCAGTGACTTAACCACTCCATACTATTTGTTAAACTTTGGGAAAGTAGGAAAAACCTCAACCTTTTAAATACTTCCTTCTAGGAGACAGGAATAAATACCTTCTGATTCTAGGATGAGAGTACTAAAATATCCAATGGACCAAGCATCCAATCTCCCTTTCACTTGAAGTATTCAAATCAGTCTCCTGAAGGTAACTTTTGCAAGAATCAATATCTGGTTGTAGTTAGAAATTAATGCGAAATAAATGGATACCTGATCAATTTCAGACGCGTCTATATAGTGTATTTAACAGATAAAAAGAAAACTCCACCCCCTAAAATTCAATCAACAAGTCACTTTTCTGTAAATATCTATTGCATAAACCAAAGTATAACTGCACACACAAAGTCTGCTGTTGCCAGACTATAAGAGGTGAAATCTAAATTAGTTTACAAATAAAAGGGAACTCCACTTAGGTACTTAATAGGCATCCAAATCAATGCATCCAGAGACAAACTCCCAATATTCTTTCATAAGCCTGCTCCTCCTGAAGTCTTCTCCAATTTGGTTGGTTAACAGCAACTCTATCTTGTCAGGTGCTTATTGCAAAAAGTCATCCATGGGCATTCCCATCGTGGCTCAGTGGTTAATGAACCCAGCTAGCATCCAAGAGGATGTGGGTTTGATCCCTGGCCTCGCTCAGTGGGTTAAGAATCTGGAGTTGCCATAAGCTGTGGTGTAGGTCACAGACGCGGCTGGGACCTGGCGTTGCTGTGGCTGTGGTGTAAGCCTGCAGCTACAGCTCCGATTGGACTCCTAGCCTGGGAACCTCCATATGCCACAGGTGTGGCCCTAAAAAAAAAGACAAAAAAAGGTCATCCATGACTGTTCTCTTTCTCAATCAATAGTTATTTGTCAGCACATCCTGTAGCTCTGCCTTCAAAATACATCTAGAACCTGACTACGTATCTCAAAAACTCCACTTCATCCACTTAGCTCCAAGCCAATATTTTTTGCACCTGGGTAGTTAACACTCTTCCTTGGGCTCCTGCTTCTGCCCTTGTCCTCCTATTACTTATTTCCCCCTTGGCAGCAGAGTGATCAACGGCTCAAAGCCTTGCAGTGGATTCCACTCTCACTCAGAGTAAAAGCCAAAGTCACTAGAAGGTCCCACAACATCTGGCCCTTGTTTTCTCCTTGACCTCCTCTTCTACTCCCCTCACTCCTCACCCCCACTTCACCCGTGTTGGTAGCCTTGATATACTTCCCCCCAAAATGACATGTATGCTTCCGCTTCTGGATCTTTGCATGTGCTCCCACTTTCAGGTCTCTCGTATCACCTTCTCAATTAAGCCTCCTCCATCACTAGATTTAAAATTGCAAATTTCAGAGTTCCCTTGGTGGCTCAGCAGTAACAAACCCCATTAGTATCCATGAGAATGCAGGCGGGATCCCTGGCCTTGCTCAGTGTGTTGAAGGTTCTTGCACTGCCATGAGCTGTGGTGTAGGTTGCAAACATGGCTCGGATCTGGTGCTGTTGTAGCTGTGGCATAAGCCAGTAGTTATAGCTCAGATTTGACCCCTAGCCTGGGAACTTCCATATGCCACATGTGCAGCCCTAAAAAGACCAAAAATTAAAATAACATAAAAAATAAAATAAAACTGCAAATTTCATCCCCACTTCCTTGCACTTCCTATTCCCTTTCCCTGAAATTATCATTTGAGGAAATAATTTCTGACAGTCTAAATCTATGTTGCATTTCCTTTTTCTATTTTTATAGAGGTATAGTTGATTTACAATATCATATTTGCTTCAGGTGTACAGCACAGTGATTCCATTTCTTATATATACATATATTCTTTATTTTTTTTCTCTTACAGATTATTACAAAATATTGAATATAGTTTCCTATGCTATTATACAGTAGGTCCTTGTTGGTTAACTGTATTTCTTTCTTTCTTTCTTTCTTTTTTTTTTTTGCTTTTTAGGGCCTCACCTAAAATACTTAACGATCTCCCCAGGCCACCCTCCCTTTCTACTTGTTCCTTCCCCTTTGTTTAGGGAGCATGTCTTGTTGAGACTGACAAGTGTTTTTTCTTACCTAGATCCTTGGAGCTAGCCTGGATCCAGTCCCTTCCCAAGTTAGTTTCTCTAACCTTCCCATAAATTCTGCGGGATACTGATATTCTACATTATTTTTCTACTTGAGTTAATCAGAGACCCTCTGTATACTCTGTTTCCACCCCAGAAAATTGCTCCTGAACGCTGGACTCCAAACCAACTGATAGCCATGCATCTTTTAGTGATCATGTCCCTCTTCTGTCAGGAATTCTATATTAGCAGTCACCTCCTGGGATGAAGTTCAATTGCTATTTCCTTACCATAGCAAATGGGGCCCTCTGAAATCTAATTTAGTTCAGTACCTATTTAGATACCAAATAGAGCAGCAATCCTGGTTCAAAATAGTTCTCCTCACGACCATATCTATGCTGTACCACCCTTTGCCTTTGCTAATTGATCCACAGATAAACAGAACTGGGCCAGACAGATTCTCTCGCCCAGGAATCTGAAACTTGACAGGAAAAATCAGACTGGGAGGAGTTCACGCTGTGGCTGGCAGTTAAGGAATCTGATTAGCATCCATAAGGAAGCAGGTTTGATCCCTGGCCTTGCTCAGTGGGTTAAGGATCTGGTGGTGTAGGCTGCAGATGTGGCCCGGATCCCAAGTTGCTGTGGCTGTGGTGTAGGCCAACAGCTACAGCTTAGATTCGACCCCTAGCCTGGGAACCTCCACATACCTTGGGTGCAGCCCCAAAAAGCAACCCCCCCCACCGCAAAAAAAAAAAAAAAAAAACCAAAAATCAGACTGGGAGTTGTGAAAGACAGGAGCACCCTAAAGCAGTGGTTCTCAACCAGGAGTGATTTTGCTTCCAGGGGACATGTGGCAATGTCTGGAGACATTTTTTTCATTGTCAAGACTGTGGGGGTGCTATTGGCATCTAGTGGGTGGAGACCAGAGATGCTGCTAAACACCCTACAATGCACAGAGCAGCCCTTCAGAACCAAGAATTACCCTGTCCAAACGTCAATAGTGCTAATCAGAGCTATAGCTGCAGGCCTATGCCACAGCCACGCCAGATCCGAGCCACATCTGCAACCTACACCACAGCTCATGGCAACGCTAGATCCTTAACCCACTGAGTGAGGCCAGGGATTGAATCCACAACCTCATGGTAACTAGTTGATTCATTTCCACTGCGCCACAACAGGAACTCCCAAGAACGCTTCCAATGAGGTCCTAGGAGTTGGCTAGTTCCTGTTTCTGTGACCCACTTAAATAGCTTTCTTTTTTTTTTTTTTTTTTTGGCTTTTTGGCTTTTTGCTATTTCTTTGGGCCGCTCCCGTGGCATATGGAGGTTCCCAGGCTAGGGGTCGAATCAGAGCTGCAGCCACTGCCCTACGCCAGAGCCACAGCAACGTGGGATCAGAGCCGTGTCTACAACCCACACCACAGCCCACGGCAACGCCGGATCATTAACCCACTGAGCAAGGGCAGGGACCGAACCCGCAACCTCATGGTTCCTAGTCGGATTCGTCAACCACTGCGCCACGATGGGAACTCCCTTAAATAGCTTTCTATTACATATCCTTTTTTACCTAAGTTAAACAACCAGATTTCTGTTGTTTGCAGACAATATAATCTTAACTGGCACAGTACCCTATCATCTGACACACATATGTTTACTTTAAACCAGTTTCTCAACCTCAAAACTACTGACATGGAGGCCAAATAATTCTTCCTTGTGGGGGATGGTAGGATGTTTAGCAACATCCCTGGCCTCTACCCCCTCACCCCACCAGTTTATGAAAATCAGAAGAAAAGTTTCCAGACATTGCCAAATGTCCCCTGAGGGGTAATATCAGCCATGTTTGAGAACAAGTGCTTAAAAACTATACAAAAACTATACCCAGGTGTGGTGTATGTCTGCCAACTCCCTCTCCACAGTAAATCTTGTGTCCAAAGCTTAGTAGGCCTTGAGCCAAAGGAGGAGTGGGGTAGCATGTGTATCTGAATTTTCCTCACCCCCTTTCAGGTCCTGGCATAAATGTACCCCATCGTGGAGTTTCTATTTCACCCACTTCGCAATTGCTTGAGCACACGTGTACACACACCACAGTGACAGATAATGAGACCTTGACCTGAAGGTAGCTCCTGCTCTTTCTTATTTCCTTTCTTACAGTTTCTAACTTTTCTTTAGAGCTTTCTATTTCCTTGTGAAAGAATACTCTCCTAGGGAAGCCTCCAAAACAAATTCTGTGCCAATCATAGTATAAAAGATTAGGGTAAATTCTCCTTCAAAGGGTTTTTGTTTCACTTCTCTTAAAATATAATTACTCCAACCCCCTTTTCCACCACAGGGGTGCACACACACCCGCACACCTGCGTGTGCATGCGCAAGTACACACACACACTCATTCGCTCTCCCTCTTCAGTTTCAGATATGTCCCTAGTACACAAATTGCTTTTATTAACAATGCAAGAGATGGTTGGGATACAAACTAAACAACAATTAGGCAGAGAACAAGTATACAGACTTAGGACAATTCCCAAATAGTTGAATATTTCCTTAAAGCATTTGTTCATCTCTTAAAATAATTCCTCTTTCATACTTTTCCAATATACCAGTTTCTCAAGCCTCTGCATCTGAGTAGCAATGGTTTTAATCTTACAATTTCACTATACTTCAATCTCAAGGCTCAGAGTAAGCACTCTCTTTCTCCTGTTGGTTCCTAAATAGTATTCCTCAGTGGAAGACCCCTTTTATAAAGGTCATTTTCCTAGTCCTTCCTTTCCAAAAAGGACACAAAAGGCACCACATTTATCCAGTGATGCAATTCAATTGCCCATTATGTCCTAAAACCATAGGAAGACTAGTCACGTCCAGTATGTTATGCTACTGGTGGCTTATAGTCTTGCCTCAGTTTAAAAAAGTAGGAATGTGAGGAAGAATCCATTCCCTATTGTCATTTATGCATTTATTCAAATAGTTGCTGAGTGCCTAGACTCAGTATAGACTCAAAAAAAAAAAAAAAAAAATCCCTACCTTCATGGAGTTTACAAGTCAGTGGAGAAGACAAATAAAGTGCAAATAAATAAGCATATACTATGATAGATGAGGATGGGTGCTACAGAGAGAAAAGTATGTTCAAGTAAACCCTCTCTTACAACACTGCCATGAATTCCATTCGCTGGCCATATGAAATGTCTATTATTAGAAGGTAACATGTCCATAGTATTTCCGATTAAACTGTATTCCAGATGACTAGATCAGCACAGTGACATCTTCATTACCAGATAATCTGTAAAATTAAGCTTGACACTGGTAATTTCAAAAGTTCATTCCTGGGAGTTTCCTGGTGGCATGGCACATTAAGGATTCGGCTCTGTCACTGCAGAGGCCTGGGTTGCTGCTGTGGTGCAGGATAGATCCCTGGTCCAGGACCTTCCACATGCCACAGGTGCAGGCAAAAAAAAAAGTTCATTCCTATTCGAGTAACTATAAATTATCACAACACTCACCTTATTTCACCTATTGTCATCCTTTAAATTTATAACTATTTTTCTTAGGAAATGACAAGGGACAGCAGTAGCAATAAGATTAATATTTTAACCAGTAACATGAATTTAATACTCTTTAGTCACCTAACTTGAGGAAATTTTGAAATATGAAATAACTGAAAACTCAAGTGTTTCAAAAACTCATTCCAAAAAAAATCATTACTATTTACAAAACAGCTATTAGAAATCATACAGATTAAAAAGTAATCCTCAAGACTCAATTCTGAATGTGTCAATTCTGTTTTATGAAGTATGTCATTGCCTTTACTATATACATATATATATACACATATATATACTTTTTTTTTTCTTTTGCCACCGAGAATAGCCAGCAGCAATTTGACATGAGATCTCAGTTCCCAGACCACTAGACCACCAGGGAACTTACTACCGCTATTTTTTTTTTTTTTTTTTTGTCTTTTTTGCTGCATATAGAGGTTCTTAGGCTAAGGGTCGAATTAAAGCTGCAGCTGCTGGCCTACACCACAGCCACAGCAGCTTGGGATCCGAGCTGCATGCGACTTACACCACAGCTCACGGCAACACTGGATCCTTAACCCACTGAGCAAGGCCAGGGATGGAACCTGCATCTTCATGGATACTAGTCAGGTTCGTTAACCACTGAGCCACGCTGGGAACTCCACCCGTAATTTTTTTATGTGTGTCTTTTTTTTTTAGGGCCACACCCACAGTACATGGAGGTTCCCAGGCTGGGGGTCTAATCGGAGCTGTAGCTTCCAGCCTACACCAGAGCCACAGTAACATGGGATCCAAGCCAAGTCTGGGACCTACACCACAGCTCACTGGCGACGCCAGATCCTTAACCCACTGAGCAAGGCCAGGGATCAAACCGGCAACCTCATGGTTCCTAGTTGGATTTGTTAACTGCTGAGCCACTAGGGAACTCCTCCACCACTAGTAATTTTTAAGAGTCCTTCTCAACTGGGCTTCTTTAAGAGGATTAAACTCTAATGCCCTAAGGCACTCAATGTACTGAACAAACTTTTCTCTTATGCATGTAGAATGGAGCTAGCTATCATCCTTGAGAGAGTGAGAAAGTAAAAATTCAAACCATTTTCTGTAGGTCTGGATTTTCTTGCAGAACTGAGTACAATGAAGGCTGGAGGATATTTGGTAAGTCAGACCTTACTTAAATGATTAAAAAAATAAATATAAAATCTTCCAAAATGAGATAATTCATTATTGAATCATATGTACAATTTTAAAAGAAAGTTTCCAATTAGTGATATTAATAAATGTGTATTAAAAAAAAGAAATGTGTATCCATAAATGCTGCTATAATTTGTTACTTTAAAAACACTGTATCTTGAAGTTTCTGCTGTGGCACAGTGGGTTAAGAATCCGACTGCAGCTGCTAGGGGTGGCTGCAGCAGAGTTCCATCCCCAACCCAGCGCAAAGGATCCCACATTGCTGCAGCTGCACTGTAGGTTGCAGCTGCAGCTCAGATTCAATCCTTAGCCACAAACAAAAACAAAAACAAACTATATCTTATTCAATGTTCTAAGTGAGGAAAATATTTGCTGAATCACAGAAATGATGTTTTGTTCACCAATATATAACCTGTAGTATACAACTATTTGGAGAATCAAGAATTATCTTTATTTGAAAAACTTCTGGTTTCCAAGGGAGACAGTTCGGGGGGTGGGGGGATGCACTGGGGTTAGGGGATGGAAATCCTATAAAACTGGATTGTGATGATCATTGTACAACTATAAATGTAATAAATTCATTGAGTAATAAAAAAAAAGAATTGTTTTTACCTCGAAAGTGTATCATCACCCAAATGTTTTCCTAAAATCAGTTAAAAGTAATCATTAACAGACAAATAACAGAGAAAAGGGTTATAACCAACCACTTTGAATTCACTGTTAACAACTTGGAAACAAGATCCCACAGTGAGCCTGTGTCTGAAGACAAATATGGAGAAACCAGGAGCAGTAACAAACTGCCAGCATTACTGAGTCATGATTCTGACTAAAACGGCCTTATGAAACGGAAAGAATGACAAGTCTTGGGTTTATTACCACAGATGTTGACTCCCTGAATTTATGGGTTTCAGATAAAAATAAAGCAAAAAGCTGCTTTGCACGACGAATGATGTGGGGTTAAAACGACTCCAGAAAGAACCTGCCAGAGCGGCTAACTCTGGTTATTTACTTAAAACAAATCCTAACTGTTCAAATAGGCACACCCTCTAATGCAAGACTGGGAACGGCGAGATAGGGTGAATGCAGAACAATAACAAGGTTAACATTTCACTGAGCGGAGCCAAGCCTCAACCGTCAGAGTCCACACGGCGCCAGACGCCCTGGGTTAACGGAACCGCTCAGCTCCGAATGGAGGCGGACACGGGGTACCTGACCCTCTGCAGCCTCCGCGCAGGACCGCCCAGGAGGGGTCCTCCAGACGCCCCCAGGCGCCGCGCGGGGTATAATTGCAGCCTGCAGCCTGCTGCGCCGCCCGACACGCTCCTCCGCGAGCCGGCCGGGGGAGAGAACCAGTCCAAGGGCGAACCGGTCCAGAGGCCGACTCGTGAGGCCAGCCCTGGGCGCAGCAGCCGACGGGAGATCCCGGGCGGCGACCTCTGCCCCGACTGGACCGGGGAGCCCAAGGGTCGCCTCCCGCCCGACTGCCAGGTCCCCCCGCCCCCGAAGCCGCAGGTTGCCTCGGATACGGACGAGGGCGGAGGCGGACTGGCGCCCACGCCCGATGCTCGACTGACCTGGAGAGGTGCTTCAGGATCTGTTTCTTGATGAGCCCAGCCATGGTGCCGAGGCGGGAGGCTCCACACTCTCTCCCTGCTCCTCACTGCCTCCGCTCTTCGTGGCCGTCTCCTCTTTGCCCGGGTTAACCCGGCCGGAGGAGAGGTGCCTGAGCACTCACGCCTGGGACAGACCCGAGGCCCCGGCCGAGGCCACAGCCGCCACCGCTGCCGCCAAGGACCGGGAGCATCGCGCTCAGGCAGCCGCGGCCGCTGCCAGCGCCATCTTGGCTGCAGCATCACCTAAGAGACCTGGGGGAGGGCAGGGGCGGCGCGGGCTCGGGGCGTGGCTGCGTCGGCTCGGGGCGGGGAGGGGCGGAGCAACGCGGACTCCGGGCGGGCCCTGGAGGTTTACTGCCCCGCCTCCCCGTCTGGGACTCAGGCTGGACTAGTCATCCTGCCCCTAAGCTTTTGCATCCTCCTCCTCCCAATTCCAAGACTTTCTTGGGTTTTAGACCACCCTCACCATTCTCGTCTCCATCACTGAGTCCTTCATCCACATCTTACGTCTCTTTTTCATTTCTTCACAATTTGCCCCACAAACTGCTCTACACGCTTAGCTTTTTTTTTTCCCCACCCGCTCTGCTTTCTCCCGGCTAAATGCTACCAAGTGATATTTTCTCTAGAAATTCTATGGGAAATGAAAACTGATAACATGTCTTTAAATACAGCCCAGGACCTGGGAATTAGAAAGCCTAAATTCAAGTCCTAGCTCGAGTATTTTCTAGCTGTGTTAGCCTGGAGAAAATAATTCACTTACTCGTAGCTCAGTTTAATCATCTATACAATAGGTTAGTAATATCAGCCTTACCCAACTCACCAGGTTGTAGTATCTAAAGAAATGAGGATGTAAAATTTCACTTGAAAATTTCTATGTAAAGGAAGGAAATTGTTGAAATAGCAGGGAAAACTATTACAGCTCTGCACCTTTACCACACCAAGCCCCAAACCAACATTTTGGAGAGATGAAAATGACCACCCAGTGATGTTTAAAAGAGGGGGGAAAATTATACTACCTCTGAGGGAGGTTATCAGAAAAATGTGTGGGTGGGTGTGTAGGGATAATTTACACATGATCTAACAACCATGAAGAGGGGATAATTTACACATGGTCCAACAACTGAGCGCTTTTCAAGTAAAGTGAAGAAGATATATGTGGGTTGACTGTTTACTCACTTAACATTTATCATGCACTGTAAGTGAGGCACTATTCAAATAACTAAGGTAGTCTAAACAAAAACAAACAAACAAAAAAACTGTTCCTGCTCTCAGAGGATTAACAGCCTCTGCTGGAAAATAAATTTCTTTTTTTTTTTTTTTATTGTCTTTTGTTGTTGT
The DNA here is from genome assembly GCF_054392235.1 of Sus scrofa. Classification (NCBI taxonomy): domain Eukaryota; kingdom Metazoa; phylum Chordata; class Mammalia; order Artiodactyla; family Suidae; genus Sus; species Sus scrofa. The sequence goes on along the minus strand of NC_139387.1, from coordinate 91,205,216 downwards.
TGTTTGGTGTTGTTGCTATCTCTTGGGCCGCTTCCGCGGCATATGGAGGTTCCCAGGCTAGGGGTTGAATCGGAGCTGTAGCCACTGCCTACGCCAGAGCGACAGCAACGCGGGATCCGAGCCGCGTCTGCGATCTACACCACAGCTCACGGCAACGCCGTTAACCCACTGAGCAAGGGCAGGGACCGAACCCGCGACCTCATGGTTCCTGGTCGGATTCGTTAACCACTGCGCCACGACGGGAACTCCTGGAAAATAAATTTCTAAAGCTAAGACCTTGAACTCTTGTCACTGGACTCTGGTTCAGAGGCTGACCCAGCCACTTTGAAGCTAGTGTAAACTTGGGCAAGTTATTTAGTTCTTAGCGTTAGTTTCTTCATCTGTTGGCGATAATAGTATCTAACTCAGAATTTTGTGAGGATTAAATGAGGTTATGCATATACAATGTCGATCAAGGTGCCTAGTATATGGGAGGCTCTTGATTAAGCTATTATTAAACTTAGCATAATTGAAAACAGAAGCAAGGTGCTATGAGAACATAAAGGAGCAAGTGATCCTATTTTGTTAAGTCAGAGGTGGATTTATAGTGGAGATATTATTTTGAAAATGATAATGTCAGTTTAATGTTAAAAGAACAGGCCTTTAAGTCAGAACTGGATTTGAAACTTTGCTCCGTAGGATTTATAACCATGTGATCACGGGAAAATACTGAACCTCTCCAGCCCTGTGGTGCTTGTTTACCTTCACGAGGCTGTTGTGAAGATTAACCACAGTAATGAAGGTTAAATTCTTAGAGACTGCCAGACACAACAGAATGGTAGCTATCATTATGAATTCAGTAGGCGGCAAAGGATGTTTTAGGCAGGTGGAGCACAATTTTGAAAAAGGACAGAAGTGTCAAAGTTCATGGCTTTTAAATGACAAAGAGCCTAATGTGCTAGAACAAAACATGGATTCCTTTTCCCCCCAAGGAAGGACTAAAGAAAAACACCTCAGGCAATTGTGAAGTGATAAAAAAACAAACAAAACAAAACAAACAAAAACCTAAGGTGAAAAATTGTAGTTAGACTATCTTTTTATTGAGAAAATACACAGTAAGAATTTCACTTTTACTCTCCTCTGATTCAGAACACCACATCACAAAACCACTATAAATTCTGTTTTAAATTAACTTACATGTTTGTTAATTGCTATTTAATTATCAATGTCTGATTTTCAAAAAGTTAAAAATGTGACTGTTATATAACATATAACAAATGTGGATCAAATATTTCTTCACTCATATTAGTGCAAGAACCAAAAAGATAGGGTATAAACTGGGAGTTCCTGTCATGGCTCAGTGGAAATGAATCTGACTAGTATCCATGAGGACACAGGTTCAATCCCTGACCTTGCTCAGTGGGTTAAGCATCCAACATTTCCATGAGCTGTAGTGTGGGTCACAGATGCAGCTCAGACCCTGAGTTGCTGTGGTTGTGGTGTAGCCAGCAGCTACAGCTCTGATTCGACCCCTAGCCTGGGACCCTCCATGTGCTGCAGGTGCAGCCCTAAAAAGACAAAAAAAAAAAAAAAAAAAAAGATAGGGTATACACTTACATCTGTTGCACCTGTTCATTATGTATTTATATCAGAGTGGTATTTTTAACTCTTTAAAATTACACATTGCCAAAATATGCATGAATATGAAAACTAACAGTTACAGGCTTGAGATTCTTTGTGCTAAAACCTGGAAGGGGAGAGTGCATGGTGTGAAGGTGAGTAAAGTCAGAGCTTTTCCTGAACAGTCTGGGGAAGCTGGCGTGTACTGGCTCATGAGAACCAATTGTGCATATCTCTTCCCAACTCTATATTCTGATGTTTGGTGACTTCAGAAAAGCTTGAAATCAGCCACTGTGACAGTATTTTCACCACAAAGAGTAGTAAACAGTACAAATGAACACATTTTTTTTCTTGGAGATTGTTAAATATTTACCAGCACACACTGTAGGATGGGTTGAAGGGGGATGAACTGCAAATGGATGCACATTATTTCATAGGCAATGTCAAGCCTTGAAAAACTTCTATGGTGAGTGAACTTGGAGAAGTTGATCAGATTTCTGATTGAAAAAAAAATTTGCTGATAATCATACTGGCAGTACAGAGGACAGATCATAGCAAAAAGAGAATGGAGACAGGAGCCTTGAGAAGGCACTAGCATTACTGTTTCTTGTGAGAGATAAGACAGTATCAGTAGAGATTTAACAAGGTCAAAGACAAGAGTTCCTGTCGTGGCTCAGTGGCTAAAGAATCCGACTAGGAACCATGAGGTTGCGGGTTTGATCCCTGGCCTTGCTCAGGTGTGGGTGGCTACAGCTCCGATTGAACCCCTAGCCTGGGAACCTCCATATGCTGAGGGAGCCGCCCAAGAAATGGCAAAAAGACAACAACAACAAAAAGGTCAAGGACAAAATCCAGAGATTAAATCAAGGATTGGAGTTGAAGGTAACTGAAGTTTCTAGTTTGGGACACTGGGTGGCTATTAGGGCACACTAGTAGTTGAGACAAGTAATATAGGTGGAACAAGCAGTTTTGGAGATATGATTATAAATTGAATGACTAAACTTTGATATAATTGACTTTGGACTTTCAACCTTTTTTTTTTTTTTTGTCTTTTCTCCTTTTAGTGCCACACCCGAGGCATATGGAGGTTCCCGGGCCAGAGGTCTAATCGGAGCAGATTTGTTGCATTTAAGGTTATCTCAAAATGTCTGGATAGAAACATTCAGGTTGCAATGGAGGGTGGAAATTCTGCTTTGGGATTCGTTAGTATTTAATGATAGCTGAAGTCAAGAACAAAAAGTATCTTAGTCCAGGAGCAGGTAAATATCAAGGAAAGCAAAAAGGGAGGCTTCAGTAATAAAGGGCTTACAATCAGGAAAGAGGGGGTTGAAAAGCATAAAAAAGATGAAAGATGAAATGATGGTTGCTCTGTAAGATTGATAAAATATACTTCACATGTTATGAGTATGGGATCCTATCAATATTAACTTAGAGAAAATTGAATGACTAAACTTTGATATAATTGACTTTGGATTTTCAACTTTTTTTTTTGTCTTTTGTCCTTTAAGTGCTGCACCAGAGGCCCATGGAGGTTCCCGGGCCAGAGGTCTAATCGGAGCTGCAGCTGCCGGCCTGCACCACAGCCATAGCAACGCCAGATCCAAGTCCCACCACAGCAACGCCGGATCCCTAACCCGCTGAGCAAGGCCGGGGATGGAACCCGCAACCTCTTGGTTCAGATTCGGCTCCACTGCGCCACGACGAGAACTCCTCAACTATTTTTTTATACAAAGAAACATAGACACCAATAGTGTCCAACTTCAAGGAGTTTGCCAGCTACGGCAAAACCGACAGAATGATCCTATAATAAAAGAATGATGATGAAGGAGGTAATTATAATCACTACCAGGTATTTGACTTATCATTAACTCCTCATAAAACAAATTTGCAAGGGGGGATTTTTAGCATTCAGTTTTACAGACTAAAGAAACTAAGGCACAGAGGTTAACTAACCAGTCCAAAACATCTAGTGGCAGAGCCAGGATTTGACCCAGGAGTTTAATGCGGAGACTACACTCTTACCTATCTTTGAATTCAACACTAGTACCTACTTCATAAATTGTAAAGATTAGCTAATATATGTAAAGCTCTTTTTTTTTTTTTTTTTTTTTCTTTTTGCCATTTCTTGGGCGGCTCCTGTGGCATATGGAGGTTCTCAGGCTAAGGGTCTAATCGGAACTGTAGCCACCGGCCTACACCAGAGCCACAGCAACATGGGATATGAGCCGCGTCTGCAACCTACACCACAGCTCATGGCAACCACGGATCGTTAACCCACTGAGCAAGGCCAGGGATCGGACTCACAACCTCATGGTTCCTAGTCGGATTCGTTAACCACTGAGCCACGATGGGAACTCCTATATATGTAAAGCTCTTTAAACAGTTTAATCACCTGTATTAAGTGCTATGTAAGTTATTAATCATTCTCTTCCCCGCCCAAGGTTACAGAGCCATTCTGTGGCAGCGTCTGGTTTCTGATCTAAAATTCATTCTCTTAACATTTTTGATTTAGAGGAGGTAGCCTAGGGCATTAAGAGAACACAAAAGTCTAACACCTGATTTTAGGGAGAGAAACGAAGATGCAGTGTGTCAGATGTGGAGAAGCTTTGAAGCAAATTTGTAAAGCAGTTCCCGCTGTGGTGCAGTGGATTAAAAATCTGACTGGAGCAGCTCCAGTCGCTGTGGGAGGCCAGGGTTGGATCTCAGGCAAGCGGGGTGGGTTAAGAGGTCCAGCATTGCCTCATCTGCAGGCAAGGGTCGCAGCTATGGCTGGGATTAAATCTCTGGCCTGGGAACTTCCATAAGGCAGGGGTGTGGCCATTAAAAAAAAAAAAAAGCCCCATCCAAAAGGACAAGTAGACAGGGAAGAATGTGAGTGCTAGAAAGCACGGCTGTTGACGGAACAGCATATTTGTAACAGGGTGGTTGGATACAGTCGGATGGGCAGTGGCAAGTAATGAAGCTGGAGTCCTCCTATCCAATTCCATGGTGCATAAGGTTTTGCAATTTATTCTTCAAACGACTTTGATGGGGATGGAGTAGGCACAGGCAGTTGTAAAAGTCCTAATAAAGGATCATAGAGAGAGAGGGAAATCTAGGGGATTTTGGGAGGTCATTGTAAGTTAATAAATTGCTCAAAGAAGCCATCAGGACAGGGCAGGCTTGCTGGACTAGGGGAGGTGCGAGAATTGCCTTAGGTCGTTGAGTGGGGGATGGGATGAGGCCTGCATTCAGATTCAGACCTTGGGAAGGAATTTGAGGACCACCCTTTTGCTGATTTGAATACACACCTTACCGGATATCAAGGAGGAGCTAGTAAAGGAAGAGGCGGTCTTTTCTGATCCCCACTCCCCTTGGATGATAAAACTGTAGCCCACCAGTATCCTCCTGGGGCAGAGCTTCCTTGCCTGCCTGCTTGCATCTCTCCTAAGCTTCTATCCTAATAAACCTATTTCTTGCCTATCACTTTGTCTGTCGCTGAATTCCTTCTGCTCAGAGGCATTAAGAACCTGAACGTCATTAAGTCCAGACATTGGGTGAATGCTAATTTAAAACGTGGACTCTGGTCCCCAGCACCTAAGTGCAAGTCCCATTTTGTGTTCAGGCCCTTAATGCTGTCAGTTTCAATGTCACTGTCTAAACAATACCATTTGAATACACATGCACCCCTAACGTTTGCCCAGCAAACCCCTCAATGCTAGTTCCTTACAGGCATTATAAGAAACTTCCAAGAGCGACTTAAGCTGCAAAGTAAAGGCAGCACGCATTGGGCGGAAAAAGCAGCAATTTTCCTTTTATTGAATCTGGCCAGGACTTACATGAGTTTGGATAGGAAGCACCCTAAAACAATTGCAGACAAGTCGCGCGAGGCCAAGCACTTTCTGACTTCCGGCGTCCTCAGTTGCTAAGGGATACAGGAAGCGCTCTTTCGGCTCCCTGGGTGCAAACCATAGAGTACCGGAAAAAGCGTGAGCAGAAGGGTTGGGAAAGGAAAGCTACCTTGGTGTCTTTCGTGTTAAAATGACGACCTTAGTACTGGATAACGGAGCCTACAATGCAAAAATTGGTTACAGCCATGAAAATGTCTCGTAAGTGTACGGTTCCTCTGAGGGACAAGGCCTACAGACCTAATAAGTTACAGATGCTGCGCTTCATCGTGGGATGTCAGTAAACTCCCCTGCGAGGCCCTCATTCAGCCAGAGGGATGCCGTGGTTGGAGCCGGGCTGTTGGGATGCTTTGAAGTGGGACTTTGTTATTAATTTTGGGCCCCTGGGCCCCGGAAGTGGGTCGCGTGTTTTGTTTCATAACAGGAAATGGCTCAGGAAAATAGGCTTGTAGGGAAGCCGTTCCGGACATAGGGGGAGGGTTCCCTGCGCAAAGTTCATGAATTCATGAATCCTCAGGAATCATGGGCATTTTGTGTGTTTATGCATTTTCTTAGGGACACTGTTACAGCTTTTTTTTTTTTGGCTTTTTAGGGACGCACCCATCTCCATGTGAGTTCCCAGGCATAAACCGCTGAGCGACAAAGGGAACTCCGTTTTACAGCTTTCGTCCGCTCCTCAAAGGGTTCTATGGATTCCAAAAGTGTGAAAACCACTTAGTGGCTAGAGACTTTGAGGCTTTGTACTTAAGCCCTTCCGAGTGCTCTTTGGCTTGGCACTTGACTCAGTTAAGCAATACTATAGTGGCATTCGTGAAGTATATATGTTTGAGTAAATACTAAGCAAATGTAGGGAGTTCCTGTCTGTGGCTCAGCGGTTAATGAACCTGACTAGCATCCGTGAAGACATGGGTTTGATCCCTGGTGTTGCTCAGTGGGTTAAGGATCTGGCGTTTCGGTGAACTGTGTAGGTCTCAGGCACGGCTTGGATCCCGTGTTGTCGCTGTGGTATAGGCTGGCGGCTGCAGCTCCAATTCAACCCCTAGCCTGGGAACCCCCATATGCTGCAGGTGCGGCCCTAAAAAGACAAAAAAAGACTAAGCAAATTTAAAGATGTGCTTTTATTCTGGCATACTCACAAGACACTTTTTCCCCTTCTTACCTCTTTTCATTTTTGAGAGAACAAACTGCATAGGAATGTAAATTGTTACGGTCTTATTTTGGCAATGTGTATCATTGTTCTTGTCTGCCAACAGCTATTCTCTTATTAGTTACCTGAGGAATAATTTATGAGTTCCTGATAAGAGTAGGTACAGAATTCTCTGTATCATTTTTTTTTTTTGGTGTTTTTTTTAGGGGCTCACCCGAGGCATATGGAAGTGCCCAGGCTATGGGTAGAATCAGAGCTATAGCTGCTGGCCTACAGCCACAGCAACGCAGGATCCGAGCCACATCTGCAAGTACACCACAGGTCCCGGCAATGCCGGATCCTTAAGCCACTGAGCAAGGCCAGGGATCAAACCTGAGTCCTCATGGATGTTAGTCAGATTCTTTAACCACTGAGCCATGACGGGAATTCCGGCAGCACCGTATTCTTAACCCACTGAGTGAGGCCAGGGATTGAACCCATGGCCTCATGGATACTAGTTTGGTTTGTTACTGCTGAGTCACTACAGGAACTCCCGGAATTCTCTGTATCATTTATAGACACTGTATGGTGACAAAAAAAGAGGAGGAAGCAAGCTAAATAATCAAGAATAGTAAATTAATTACAATTAAATTATAGCCATAAGATTGGCTACAATGCAGGTTTTAAAAATCATGTCCTCAAAGACTAAACATAGAGAAAATGGCAATATAGTAAGTGAAATATCAGGTACAAAACATCTTTACAATATCACCCCGATTAATAAAAGGATTTTGATGCTTTTAACTCAAAATAGTCCTAATGCTAAAGTGGCATGTTTTGGGGTGATAAACTCTGTCCCCCTTTCTTCTGTGTGTGTGTGTGTGTGTGTGTGTGTGTGTGTGTACACAACCATACATGTGTACACATGTATGACTGATCATGGCTCTAGTTTGTCTTCCTAACCAGACTGTAAACTCATGGTTGGTAACAACCGTATTTAAAACTACTTCCTACTTGTGTACCCTATAGCATCTTACAGATTGAAAATCTTTGACTCATTGGAAACTTAAGTTTCTGGTTAGAATGCTGAACTTGTTCCGCTCTCCCCTTTTTTTCTTATGTCTTTTTAGGGCCTGACCTGTGGCATATGAAAGTTTCCATGCTGGGGTCAAATTGGAGCTGTAGCTGCCAGCCTACACCACAGCTGCAGCCACACAGGATCCTTACTTAACCCACTGAGCAAGGCCAGGAATTGAACCCACATCCTAGTGGATACTAGTCAGGTTTGTTACTGCTGAGCCACGATGGGAACTCCCTGCCCCCCCCCCCCTTTTTTTTTAAACCAGGATGGTATTAAGAATTTTCCAGGAGGAGTTCCCATCATAGTGCAGCGGAAACGAATCCGACTAGGAACCATGAGGCAATAGCTCTGATTAGACCCCCAGCTGGGAACCTCCATATGTTTCAGATGCGGCCCTAGAAAAAGACAAATAAAATAAAATAAATAAATAAATAAAAATTTAAAAAAATAAAAAAAAAAGAATTCTCCAGGAACTTTACCTAAGCACCTTCTTCATACCTGTGCAGTAGCAGAACCAATACCCACCTATAAGGTTATCTTGAGGATTATTTGAGAAAGATAATGGGTCCAATATAGAACCTTGTATATACTAGAACCTTTACAAAAGATTATTATTTGAAGACAGAATGAGAAACACTGGTTTTGGTATTTTTTGACATCAAGGGTGGTGGTTAACTAAGTGCATTTTTAAGAACTAAGTATTTATTTATTTCTTTGTTTATAGAGTAATTCCTAACTGTCAGTTCAGATCAAAAACAGCACGCCTCAAAACTTTTACTGCTAACCAGATAGATGAAATAAAGGACCCTTCTGGACTCTTTTATATCCTTCCTTTTCAGAAGGTAATCCCACTGTATATCATCTCTAGCATTAAAGACCTAAATTTAAAGATAATTTGAAATGCCTATATAAGATTTTATATGTATGGAAATATTTTCATATGTTTTAGAAAAAGTTATTTGAAATTTATGATCTTGTTAAAACCAAAAATTGGATTTAAACTGCTGTTAAAAATAAATAATCATGATCAATTATCTACTATACTTGGAGATAAAAATAATAAATGACAATGATTTAGTTACTGACTGTTGGTACTGAATTTTACTTGTTTATGTTAAAGCTAAATGAAATGAACACATTAAAGAAAATAACCATAGAGAGGCATCTCTACATGTTGGTGTGTCTTTTTAACTCTTGACATTTTGGTTATTATTAATGTGTAATATTTTCAAGTTTTAAAAGGATAGAAACATACCAGTATAATATATTTGAAATTCAAACAGCATTAGGCTGGTGAAAGTAACAATAAAGAGATAGGAATCAGTGATTTAGAATATGTTAATCGTATTTTTTTTTAATTGTTCGACTATTTTTGATAACTAAATTTATAAAACTTTTTTAGGGCTACTTGGTGAATTGGGATGTACAAAGACAAGTTTGGGATTACCTTTTTGGAAAAGAAATGTATCAGGTAACAAATTGGAGTATGTATTCAAATTTCTATTTCCATGTTTTATTTAAATGAAAAAGTAGAACTTAAATTTTAGGATTTATGACTTTTCACTGTGTTTCTTATATATGCATTTTTTTGTTTGTTTGTTGTTTTCTCTTTTTAGGGCCGCACCTGCAGTATATGGAAGTTCCCAGGCTAGGAGTCTGAATTGGAGCTGCCAGTGCTGGTCTGTGCCACATCTGTGACCTATGCTGTAAACATAGCAATGCCAAATCTGAGCTGTGTCTGTGACCTACACTGCAGCTCACGGCAATGCCAGATTGCCCACTGAGTGAGACCAGGGATTTAACCCACGTCCTCATGGATACTAGTCAGGTTCTTAACCCACTAAGCCACAACAGAAACTCCCATATATTTGTTATTTAATCTACTATCCTTAGCTTTGATGTTCCAAATAAGTGCAAGTGAATAGAATCTCCATTTTGAAGTGGAATTTGAGGTTGAGAAGAGATGTTTATATGAAACAAGATTAAAATTTTACTTCAGATTTCTTTTTCTTTTTTTTTTTTTCTTTTTAGGGCCACACCTACAGCATATGGAGGTTCCCAGGGTAGGGGTCCACTCAGAGCTACAGCTGCCAGCCTACACCACAGCCATAGCAACTCAGGATCCAAGCCACATCTGCCACCTACACCACAGCTCACCACAATGCCAGATCCTTAACCCACTGAGCAAGGCCAGGGATTGAACCCGCAACCTCATGGTTCCTAGTCGGATTCATTTGCACTGCTTCATGATGGGAACTTCTCTCACCTTTTAACTTAAAACAAAAAACAAACAACCCAGCCTCAGTGCTTTTAATTAATTGTATCATTCGTTACTATAATTATATTTAAACAATTTGACCATGCCATTTTATGAATGCTACCATTAAGAGAGTTAAAATCAAATAATAGTTGAAGTGCATGAATTCTGCTTCTTTTTTTTTTGTGTGTGTGTGTGTGCTTTTTAGGGGTGCACCTGTAGCATATGGAAGTTCCCAGGTTAGGGGTTGAATTGGAACTGCAGCTGCCAGCTTTGCCACAGCAACACGGGATCTGAGCCACATCTTCAACCTACACCAAAGCTCATGGCAATGCCAGATCCTTAACCCACTGAGCAAGGCCAGGGATCGAACCTTCATCCTCAGGGATAATAGTCGGCTTCATTACTGCTGAGACACAATGGGAGCTCCAAAGTGCATGAGTTCTGTAACCAGACTTCCAGGTTCAAATCCTAGGTATGTCACTAACTAGTTATATGGACCTTGGTAACTCATTCAACTCTTTCATGCCTTAGTTTGCTCACCTTTTAAAATAATAATAAGGAATTCCCATCGTGGTGCATTGGAAACAAATCTGACTAGTATCCATGAGCATGCAGGCTCAATCCCTGACCTTGCTCAGTGGGTTAAGGATCTGGCGTTGCCATGAGCTGTGGTGTAGATTGCAGACGTGGCTTGGATCTGGCATTGCTGTGGCTCTGGTGTTAACCTGTGGCTACAGCTCTGACTCAACCCCTAGCCTGGGAGCCTCCCTATGCCGTGGGTGTGGCCCTAAAATACAAAATAAATAAATGAAAATAAAATAAAAATACAATGTGTCTTGTAGGATTATTGTGAGGATTAAATAAGTTTTTTTATATGTGTAAAGCAAGTGTTTATAACTACAGAGTTATAAAACTTTGGGAATTTTTTTTTCCTTTCATAGGTTGATTTTTTAGACACTAATATTATTATCACAGAACCATATTTTAACTTCACTTCAATTCAAGAATCAATGAATGAAATCTTATTTGAAGAATACCAGTTCCAAGCAGTATTAAGAGTAAATGGTGAGGTAAAGTTTTGATTAAAATTTAAGTTTTGTGAATATGAATAAAGAAACACTTAAAATCTAAGACTATTGGGTGACATTCTTTTAGATTTGAAGGAAATAAAGTGTGGAATTTAAAGCTAGATGGGCCCTAGTTAAGTTTATTAAGGGCTAGAATTATATTACCTGACTGTACAAGGAAAATATTCACATATTTAGTTTGCAGAATTTAAGTCTGTATAAGCAGCAGTATACCATAGTGGTTAGGAGCATAAGCCGGAGGAGCCTGATCTCAACCAAGGGTGGTTTTGCTTCTTGAGACGTTTAGCAGTACCTGGAGATGTTTTTCATCACAGGCAGGAGGGTGCTACTGGCATCTAGTGGGTAGAAGACACAGAATGCTGCTTAACATCTTACATTGCACAGTGAAGCAGCCAACAGAAGGAGTTATCTGGCCCCAAATGTCAGTAGTTCTGAAGCCGAGATATCCTGCTATAGAGTCACACTGTGTAGGTTTGAATCCTAGCTCTGTTAACTTTCTGATCATGTGACCTTGGGCACGTTATTTAATTTCTTTGTGCTGCTTCATCTGTAAAATGGGATTGTTGTGAGGATTAAAACACACACACTAATGGGGTTTAGAATAGTGCCCAGTTTGTAGTAAATGCTCAATAAAATTATCTGCTACTAAAATAATTATTAAAAGCTATGTACTGGGGAGTTCCCGTTGTGGCTCAGTGGTTAGCGAATCCGACTAGGAACCATGAGGTTGCGAGTTCGATCTCTGCCCTTGCTCAGTGGGTTAGCGGTCCGGCGTTGCAGTGAGCTGTAGTGTAGGTTGCAGAGGCGGCTCAGATCCCGAGTTGCTGTGGCTCTGGTGTAGGCTGGTAGCTACAGCTCTGATTCGACCCCTGGCCTGGGAACCTCCGTATGCCGCAGGAGCGGCCCAAGAAATAGCAAAAAGACAAAAAAAAAAAAAAAGCTATGTACTGAATATTTACCTTTAAAAGTTGATCACATTTTTTTAGTCATATTTTCTACAAAAACGTGATGCTTTAATGTTTAAACCTTGCAAAGAGCTTGTGACAATTAGGAATATTATTTTAAATTAACATTTTCTTATAAATAAAGGAAAGTTTCTGTCTTTGTTCTTCCCTTACTTTGCTACCTTTCTTTATTTATTGCTTTAAATTAATTATACTTTAATTCAATGTGTTTATTTTTTCTCTATCTTTTTTTAATAGCTGGGGCTCTCAGTGCACATAGGTATTTCCGAGATAATCCTTCTGAATTATGCTGTATCATTGTAGATAGTGGATATTCCTTTACACATATAGTTCCTTATTGTAGAAGTAAAAAGAAAAAAGAAGCAATTATTCGGTGAGTTACACTGAATTTTCATGTTATTTCTTAGAATAAAACTGAATGAAATGTGTGCTAACTGAACCAAATCTGAATTCTCTCTTTTTAGAATAAATGTGGGAGGAAAACTCTTAACCAATCATCTAAAGGAGATCATATCTTACAGGTAATATTTAGTTTTGATTCTTTGGAAGGATGGTATGCTGGGGATGAGCTTTTTAAAGTAATTTAAAATTATTCCTTACTTTTACTTCTTAGTTCAGGTGGCAATCCTATATTATTGCTTAAAAAATCTCTATCACATACAGAAATACTAATTGTGTTCAAGTTGAAAAGCTTTCTAGCATATGAAATAGTAGTATCCACAAAAAAGGCATTTTCAAATTCCAGTTTAATACATTAATATTTTTTAATATTTCAAAGTTATAAATCTACATATATTTTATAAAAAAAATTTTAAATGTATGTAATGAAATAAGGGTCTAAAAGGAAAATAAATGTCTCGCCTTTCCATTTCTCTCTTACCAGTTTTACTCCATACAAAATATAATATTTGAACCGTGTTTATCTTTTATTCTTTTTTAATCTCTACAAGCCTTAATAATATATTGATATGTTTCTGGATTAGCCAGTATTAGCTGACTGTCTCCTATTAAAAGATGAAAAATGGAAATTCCTGTTGTGGCTCAGTGGTTAACAAACCTGACTAGCATCCATGCGGACGTGGGTTCAATCCCTGGCTTTGCTCAGTGGTTTAAGGATCCACTGTTGCCATTAGCTGTGTGCAGGTCACACATGTGGCTTGGATCCCTCGGTATTGCTGTGGCTGTGGCGTAGGCCGGCAGCTATAGCTCCAATTCAACTCCTAGCCTGGGAACCTCCATATGCTGTGGGTGCGGCCCTAAAAAGACAAAAGAGCAAAAAAAGAAAGAAAAGAAAAAGAAAAATTAATGTACTCAGTCATCTCCCAACTCTTCTCTTGCCTCCTAAATTTTATTATGCAATTTTTTTTTTCCTTTTTAGGGTTGTATCTGTGGCATATGGAAGTTCCCAGGCTAGGGGTTTGAATCAGAGCTGAAGTTCCCAGCCTATACCACAGCAACTCAGGATCTGAGCCACACTGTAGCTTGAAGCAATGCTCTATCCTTCATGCACTGAGCCATGTCAGGAATAAAACCTGCATCCTCATGGATACTAGTCAGGTTCTTAATTCATTGAGCCCCAAGGGGATCTCCCATTATGCTATTGTTATAAATTTTACTGTGTTTAAAAACATAAGGGAATTCCTGCTGTGGCACAACAGGATCGGTGACATCTCTGCAATGCCAGGATGCAGGTTCGATTCCCCACCCTCTGCAGTGGATTAAGGACCCAGTGTAGCCACAGCTATGGCTTAGAAATTTCCCTGGCCCAGAAATTTCCATATACCGCATGTGTGGCCATAAAGAAAATAATAATTCCTTCTTTTTTTTTTTTGCTTTTTAGGGCTGCACCTCAGGCATATGGAGGTTCCCAGGCTAGAGGTCAAATCAGAGCTGTAGCTGCTGGCCTATGCCACAGCCACAGTGATGCCAGATCCAAGCCACATTGTGGCCTACACCACAGCTTACGGCAACACTAGATCCTTAACCCACATGAGTGAAGCCAGGGATTGAACCTGCAACCTCATGGTTTCTAGTCACATTCCTTTCCGCTGCACAATTGCGGGAATTCCTAAAGCCTTACTTCTTAGTGCTGCTTTAAGTTGTTGACCTTATTACCTCTTTAGAGTTGAAGAGATTGTGTCCCAAAGAGATAAAATAACTTGGCTACTCAGTTGTCATTGAACCTGAGTCTCTGACTCCAAAGTCCATGTTTATAAGCACCCAAGTATCTTTCCTCCCTGACCTAAACTTTCAATATTTGGAACATTAAAATATAAATGAACATTAATAAAAATTAAAAAAAAAAAAGGAGTTCCCATCATGGCTCAGCAGTAACGAACCTGGCTAGTATCCATGAGGATGCAGGTTCAATCCCTTGCCTTGCTCAGTGGGTTCAATCCCTTGCCTTGCTCTGGCATTGCCATGACCTGTGGTGTAGGTCGCAGATGTGGCTTGGATCTGGCATTGCTGAGGCTGTGGCATAGGCTGGTGGCTACAGCTCCAATTCAGCCCCTAGCCTGGGAACTTCCATATGCCGCAGTGCAGCCCTAAAAAAGCAAAGATAAAATTAAATTTTAAAAAACCCCAAATATTAACACATAAATACATTTTGATAATCCCTCTGGTTGAAGTATGATACGGCATTAAGTCATATTTTTAAAGACTATGTAGGAGTTCCTTTTGTGGCTCAATGGTAACAAAACTGACTGGTATCCAGGAGGATGTGGGTTTGATTCCTGGCCTCACTCAGTGGTGAGTGAATCCGGCACTGCTGTGAGCTGTGGTGTAGGTCACAGACACCGTTAAGATCTGGCATTGCTGTGGCTGTGGTGTAGGCTGGCAGCTGCAGCTCTGATTAGACCCCTAGCCTGGGAACTTCCCTATGCCACGAGTGTGGCCCTAAAAAACAAAACAAAACAAAACAAAAAAAAGTATGTATATGTAATAGCATAAGTAAATGTTTATGAGATACACATATGTTTAGTCTAAAATATAAAAAGTAAACATGTATTATGTATCTATGTGCAGAGAAAAATATTCAGAGGAAATAGCCTCACATTTTAGCTGTTTTTAAAAACATCTTTATTTTCTACATTAAGCCTGTGTTTTCTTTGATTCACTCATCAAATATATATTAAGCATCTACTTTGTGCCAAGTGCTATGTGCAGCTAACAATACTTCTATAATTGGAAAAGAAAGGACAAGGAATTAAGACATTTTAGCATAATTCTATTCAGAATGGTTGGAAGAAAGAGTTTGCCCTTTAGTTAGATAATCCTTGCCACTTAAAATCTCCTTTCAGTCTCCTGCAAACTGGACTGTTTGCTCTCAGAGGGACAGTGTGGAGATTAAATAAGGTAATGGACTGAATATTCCATAAAGTCAAAGATATTGTACACATTCATGAATTTAATATTTTTTTAAAATCCATTGCTTGAAAATTTAATTCCAGAAAAAATTTTTAAATGCTAATTGTAAGTTATATTAAATTTTTTCCATTTCCAACTTTACCATTTTTATTTCCGTTTAGGCAATTACATGTTATGGATGAAACACATGTGATTAATCAAGTGAAAGAAGATGTGTGCTATGTGTCTCAGGATTTTTATAGAGACATGGATATTGCCAAGTATGTATAATGGTAACCTAAGAACTGGGAAGTTGATTCTTGAGTAATAGTACATATAGTTAAAATATTTCATAAATCTTTATTTTTGTTTTTCAGGTTGAAAGGAGAAGAAAATACAGTCATGATAGACTATGTTTTGCCTGACTTTAGTACAATTAAAAAGGGCTTCTGTAAGGTAATTTAAAAAATGGTCGGTGATATTTCTTCAAGTGACCACCTCAGTCAGATTTGAAAAGCATCCAGTTGGGGTCGGTGGGATCTTACAGTTGTTGATAACTCCCTTCCTGCCTGGTAGCCATTTCTCCAGGCACCAGTATATGAACGATTAATAAATATCTCTACTAAAGTTATTTAGAAAAAGAACTCTCTGCCAAATGATAGTCCATGGGACAAATCTGGAGATAAACAGTATCCTTGCCTACATTATGGTTTACCCTTTTCTGCTTCGTTTAGTTTAAGTCCAGTTAGAAGTTGGTTATTTGCCTCTTGTGAATGTTACTGACACAGCTGACACAGAGCAGAATTTTTTTCATGTTTGATCTGATATCAGATTGTGGTTGAAAAGGGCAAACTCCAGTGCACATTCAAAGTGTTGCAAAGAGTTTATCTTCGATGGCAGAGCAGAGTAATCTCTCCCTATTTGTTTTTTTTTTTTAATTTATTTTTAATTTTTTATTTTATTTTATTTTATTTTTTTTTGTCTTTTTGCCTTTTCTAGGGCTGCTCCCATGGCATATGGAGGTTCCCAGGCTAGGGGTCGAATCGGAGCTGTAGCTGCCAGCCTACACCAGAGCCACAGCAACGCGGGATCCGAGCCGAATCTGCAACCTACACCACAGCTCACGGCAACACCAGGTCCTTAACCCACCGAGCAAGGGCAGGGACCGAACCCGCAACCTCATGGTTCCTAGTCAGATTTGTTAACCACTGCGCCACGATGGGAACTCCAATTTCTCCCTATCTTTGATCAGCTCAGGTAAACTATCAGTTCTGTGTTGGGGTAAATGCAAAGTTGGCCCTTCTAGTCACTGCTTGATAAGGACTGTTAGGAAGGTAAAAATCTTTGGTCAGAAATTTAAACACAAGGAGATATTTTCACAAGGAGACATTTATGGTAATGTTCATTGCAGAATACATTAAAAGAGTGAAAAACAGGGAGTTCCCATCCTGGCTCAGTGGTTAACGAACCCGACTAGGAACCATGAGGTTGCGGGTTCAATCCTTGGCCTCGCTCAGTGGGTTAAGGATCCGGCATTGCTGTGGCTCTGGCGTAGGCCGGCGGCTATAGCTCAGATTTGACTCCTAGCCTGGGAACCTCCATATGCCGTGGGTGTGGCCCTAAAAAGACAAAAAAAAAAAAAAAAAAAAAAAAAGAGTGAAAAATAGGGGAGAGCCTAGATAGTCACTAATGGGAGAAGAATGGATGAATTTTGATGTATTCATATTCTAAAACAAGCAGTGAGAATGATGTAGAGCTACATGCTCATCATGGATAAATCTCAGAAATGTGTTTCTGTCTAAAACATTTAAAACATGATGTCTAAAAGCAAGCTTTAGTAGAATATATATTACTTCAGGCTAAGAATAATTATTTATGTTTAAAACTGTTTAAATATGGAGTTTCCGTTGTGGCGCAGTGGTTAACGAATCCGATTAGGAACCATGAGGTTGTGGGTTCGATCCCTGGCCTCGCTCGGTGGGTTAAGGACCCGGTGTTGCCGTGAGCTGTGGTGTAGGTTGCAGATTCGGCTCGGATCCCGCGTTGCTGTGGCTCTGGTGTAGGCCGGCAGCTACAGCTCCAATTCAACCCCTAACCTGGGAATCTCCATATGCCAAGGGAGCGGCCCAAGAAATGACAAAACGACACACACACAAAATAAATAAATATATAAATAAATAAATAAAAATAAAACTGTTTAAATATGAAGTAAAAGTATAGAACTATGTATGTGAATGCTAATACCAGATTTAAAAGGGGAGTGTTATCTGTGAAGTTCCATTAAACTGGCTGATGGATACATGGGTTTTATATGGTTTTCTATACTTTTTTATATGTCTGAAATTAAAAATTTTTTTTGTCAGATTTTTAAGGTGAAATATGTATCAGATTTCAGAGAAGTCTACTTGAGGCCTTATAAAATTGAAATCATCCTGTGCTATTCTTAGAAACAGACACTTCTAGAAGGACAAAGGCTATCTTTCAAAATGCTTTTTTATACTTAGATAAAGGATTGCGAGATTCTCTGTTATAGGAGGAAAATTGCATCTATGAGTCAAATGAAGTGAATGGAACTGTCTAGAAGAGCTAGTGATTTCTTAGTAAAATTGAGAGAGACCATTGTTTTTTCTTTTCTTTTTTTCTTTTTCAGCCAGTTTTGCCAGTTTTGGCATTTGGCCAGGGATCAAGTCTAGTCACAGCTGTGACCTCTGCCACAGCTGCGGCAACACTGGTTCCTTAACCCACTGGACTGGGCTGAGGATTGAACCTGTGCTGCCGTAGAGAAAACACTGGGTCCTTAACCTGCTGTGCCACAGTGGGACCTCCTAGAGAGAGCATTATTTTAATAATGTGGCATGTTGTAGAAGGAGATTATCTTCTCTGGCCTCTTCAGGAGTACAGCTCAGAGAGTAAGTGGGTTAGAAAACAACGAAAGAATTTCAGTGAAGTCCATGTATTTGCATAAATCATTTGGAAACTGATTTTTGAGTAGAGATTGAGTAAGTAATAAATTTAGTGATGTAGGCTTTTTGCTCAAGGGAAGGGGGAAGTCTTAATAGAATAAAAACCATAGTATTCAATGAACATCTAAGGCAAGAGAGTGACAGTAGATAGAGGTAGAGACATGAGATAAAGTACTTTTTATTTAGAGTATGTTCTTTGTTCTTTAGAAATGAATCAGTATGGACTATGATGTTCCTTCCATCTATTCTCCTTTTCTTTCTTTCTGTTTTAAAATGTGTGGAATAAAGCCAGATCATCTTTTGGGGAATAGCTGTATTAGAGTCAATAGTTATTTATCTGTGTGGTTTAGGCAACAGGAGAGAAGACCACATTTTTCTAAATTTTGAGAGTCCTTAAACTTCTAAGAACATGGTTAATATAATAGTATTACATATTACTAAATGTTATGAGTCCTGTGAGCTGGATAATGTAGCTTAAATTTTTTAATCTTATTTTTATTTAAGCCAAGGGAAGAAATGGTGTTAAGTGGAAAATACAAATCTGGGGAACAAATTCTTCGTCTGGCCAATGAGAGATTTGCTGTTCCAGAAATACTCTTTAATCCTTCCGATATAGGCATTCAAGAAATGGGAATTCCAGAAGCTATTGTCTATTCAATTCAGAACTTACCTGAAGGTACATAAATAACATAATGAGGAACAGTGATTTTTTTTTTTTTGGAACAGTGATATTTTAAAAAAGTCATAAGCTCAGTGAACCCTGAAGAAGTCATCTGTTTCTTCTAAATGATTTAAACAAATAGCTATTTTATTTGCAGAGATTTTCAGATCCAATAATGCACTTGAATAATTCTTAATTGGCTCTAGATTATAAATTTGATTTAGGGAAAGTAATTATAGCCTGTTTAAATTTGAAGAAATTCATTTCTCTGTGAGTATTAAATTCTATATCCGTTTTAGAAAAGCTTAAATTTAAGCCAAATTTGCACACAATAGAAATTTAAAATTTAACAATTTAGTGGTTTTCAGCTGTTGATGAGACTGCTTTATTCTTTCTGTTATATTTGGATTAATGTTACAGAAGTTAATTTTAATGAGATTGAAGTATGGTGTTTCACAATTACGTCTAGGTTCTCGTGATGCATGACTTCACTAAAAAGTGTTCTAGGGAGTTCCCATTGTGGTTCAGCAGGTTAGGAACCCGACTAGTATCCATGAAGATGTGGGTTTGATCCCAGGCTTTGCTCAATGTGTTAAGGATCTGGCCTTGCTGCAAGGTGTGGTGTAGGTTGCAGATGCGGCTCAGATAGGGCATTGCTGTGGTATAGATGGCAGCTGCAGCTCCGATTTGACCTCTAGTCCGGGAACTTCCATATGCCGCAGGTGTGGCCTCCCAAAAAATAATGTTCTAGAGTTTTGGAGTATTTTTTATCTTGAAATTGTCTTCCTAGTTCATAAACATCAGTCTAGGCATTGGAGAAAATCTGGCACATGCAATGTCCTCTCCTCCCATTTAAAAGAAAAAAAAGAGAGAAGAAAGTCGAATAATGCCATCACCTTAATATAGTTATTTCACAACTTTTTTCATATATTTTGTATTGATTTTACATTTTATATAAAGTTACCATCATGAAGTATACATTTTGTACTACGTTGCTTTAATGCCATGCCATGAGACTTAGTGTTAATATTGTAGAACTCTGTCCTTGTTTTGTGCACAGAAGCATTAAGTGGGATGGCCAGTACCTATCAATTCCTAATGAATTAACCAGTGGTGCTTAGTAGAATTTTTTGTTTTTTGTTTTTCTTTTTCTTTTTCGGCTGCACCTGCAGCATATAGACATTCCCAGGCCAGGGGTTGAATCAGAGCTGCAGCTGGGGACTATGCCACAGCCATGGCAACATCACATCTGAGCTGCATCTGCAGTGTATGCCACAGCTTGTGGCAGTGCCAAATTCTTAACCCTCCGAGTGAGGCCAGGGATTGAATCCGAATCCTCACAGAGACCATGTCGGGTCCTTAACCTGCTGAACCACAACAGGAACCCTGTTAATAGCGTTTCATTTATTTATTTATTTATTTATTTATTTATTTACTTATTTACTTATGCATGCATGCATGCATGCATGCTTCTTAGGGCTGCACCTATGGCATATAGAAATTCCCAGGATAGGGGTCAAGTCGGAGCTGCAGCTGCTGGCCTACACCACGGCCACAGCAATGTGGGTTCCAAACCACGGCAACCCCGATTCTTGACCCACTAGCAAGGCCAGGGATCGAACCTATGTCCTCATGGATGCTAATCAAATTCGTTTTGAGCCATAAAGGGAACTCCCAGTGTGTTTTCATGCTGGCAAACCATACAGCACTTAATGTTTGCTATCGTGTAACTTTAATGAGTGTAGAACATAAGACCTATTCTTTAAGTATTGTTATAGATTGGGTATTTTTCATTCTTAGTTGTTAAGTATTGTACGATAAATAGGTGTGTCTCAGTGAGATAACATGTAAACTTGGACTCTCAAAAAATGTCATGAAGGATCTCTTTTTCATCTTTACGCTAGATAATAATTTCCACTACATAAAGACCTCTTCCATTCTAGGGAAGAACAGTTTTAATTTTCTGATGTCTACTACTAGAATTGTATTCATTTATGAATTGCTTAAAGTATATCTATGATAAGTTGCTAGTAGTTCAACCCCCTCACCTTAGCCCCTTTCTTTTAAAAACCTATCATATATTTCATATTTCATGTGTTTGTTTATAGTATAAATGACCACCTCATTGTAAAATCTTAGACATTATAAATTATAATTTGTATGGTTTTAAAAAACTCTATGGTTTCCCAACCCATAACTATAATCCCTAATTGCTTTTACCTAAGCCCTTAACCCCATTTCTCTAGAAAGATAAGTAAACTGATTTTCTAATGCCCTGTTTCTTTCCCCTTTTTTCTCTTTTAAAGAAATGCAGCCGCATTTTTTTAAGAACATTGTTTTGACAGGAGGAAATACTCTTTTCCCAGGATTTAGGGATCGGGTTTACTCCGAAGTTCGGTGTCTCACTCCAACAGATTATGATGTTTCTGTTGTGCTGCCTGAAAAGTGAGTGTTAACTTTAATAGATACAAGTCATGGGAGTTAGTTTGTAGATAAAGAGGTCCATAGGCAGACTTGAGTTTAAAGCCTGGTTCTACTATGTTGGCAGGTTTATTTCACGTTTGGGATGTTCATTTTTCTTTTCGCAGAAGAAAAAATAAAATGATACGCCTTATATTTCAGTGGATTAAAGGGGATGAGGTATATGAAGTACCAACCATAATAGCTGGTATGTAATGGGTGCTCAGTTATTGTAGGATCACTTCCTTATAGTGAATCAGTCCTCATTCCTAAAAGATTTTTATAGGCAAAGCAATTAGGTTATTTTCTGTTCAGTTTATCTGAGGTGTGTCATTTCTTGAAAGTTTCTATCAGGAATAATAATTTAAGGATTTAACCATTAAGATAAGTTATGTCAACTGATAAGTTGTTTTGGAATGTTTTAAAATAATTTAAAATATTTAAAATAAATTTTATATTTAAGTAGTCTTTCTTTTTTAAATTCAGAACCACTTTGTATGTATCCCACTTATCCTGTTTTGTGAAATAAAGCAGATAATTAAGGTAGAATTTTAGAGCTGTTTAGAATGGCTTACAGATCATCCTGTTCTGCATACTTACTTTGTAAATAAACAAGGGTTCGTGGATTGGTAAAGGCCTTATGGTAAGTTAGTAGCAGTAACCAGACTAAGATCCAGTTCTCTTTACCTAGAGGCAGGAGTTCTCACCAAATCTATGTCTAAATAATTCCCCCTCCCTGTCCCACTGTTTTAAATATCACAATTGCAAATAAGACTCTACATACTTGACTTTTAATTTTAGAGTTTCATTTTGAAGCTAAAGAAGAATTTTTCAAAATCAGTAGCAGTTAATAAAAGGCCCTTATCTGATCACTTAATGTAATAGCTATCAGATAAAAGAATAGACAACCAGGAGTTCCCATCACGGCTCAGTGGTTAACAAATCCGACTCGTATCCATGAGGATGCAGTTTTGATCCCTGGCCTCACTCAGTGGGTTAAGGATCGGGCATTGCTGGGAGTTGTGGTGTAGGTCGCAGATGCAGTGCTGTGGTGTAGCCCTGTGGCTGCAGCTCCAATTCAAGTCTAGCCCGGGAACCTCCATATGTCACAGGTACTGCCCTAAAAAGACAAAAAAAAAAAAAAGAAAGAAAAAGAATGAACAATCATTAGATATTAGAAAGATTTGGAAGTTCCCAGAATAGGGATTGAGTATGAGCCACAGCTGTGGATTGGGTCCTGCAGCTGCTGGCCTATGCCATAGCCACAGCAACAGCAACGCAGGATTTGAGTCACATCTGTCACTATGTCAGGTTCTTAACCTGCTGAGACACAACAGGAACTCCTGCAGTTGGATTTTTAACCCACTGTGCCATGGCAGGAACTCCCTTGGAGTGATTTTTATTAACATTAATGTTCACATACGCTTTAGAATATGAAGCACATTGGATTTGTATCCTGCATTTATTTATTCACTTATTTTGCTTTTTAGGCCTGTACTCGAGGCCTATGGAACTTCCTGGGCTAGGGGTTGAATTGGAGCTACAGCTGCTGGCCTACACCACAGCCACAGCAACACAGGATCCAAGCTGCTTCTGCAAACTACACCACAGCTCAGGGCAACACCAGATCCCCAACCCACTGAGTGAGGCCAAGGATCATACCTGCATCTTGATGGATAGTAGTCGTATTTCTGCTGCACCACAATGGAAACTCCCCAGTCCTGCATTTTAAATGAAACTCATCTATACATTACAAGCTGAAGGATCTACAGAAATTTTTATTCTTTTATTCATCAAATCCTTATGGCACATAATATAGATTATTGATATAGATATGGACCTCGTTTTTTTAAGGTTAGGAAATGCAGTAAATACAGTAAGGAAAACAATAAGTTTTTTTTTGTCTTTTTAGTGCCACACCTGCGGCATATGGAGGTTCCCAGGCTAGGGGTTGAATCAGAGCTGTAGCCGCTGGCCACAGCCATAGCCACAGCAATGCCAGATCTAAGCTGCTTCCACAACCTACACCACAGCTCACAGCAATGCCGCATCCTTAACCCACTGAGTGAGGTCAGGGGTTGAACCCGCAACCTCATGGTTCCTAGTCAGAGTCATTTCCGCTGAGCCACGATGGGAACTCCAACAATAATGTTTTACCATTTTTCAGATTTAAAATTGAATTGAGGCAGAGGAACAGTAGAAGTAGAATTACACTTAAGTATAACCTTGGTTGTACATAAAATTAAACTAGAAAAGTTTGATGTGCTCTAATTTTACTTACTTGTGTCCTACCATGTAATGGTTTATCATGCACTGTGTTTTCTAAATGTATCATTTATTAGAGGCAACAAAATATAGGAGCAAAAGCACAGACTCTCTGAAAATAGTTTTGGGTAAAATCCTAGTTTTTGTTTTAATCTCTCTGAACCTCATCTTCCAAATCTATAAAATAGGAGTTATAACATTGGTTGCTTTGTGAATTGATGAGATGACATACCTTTGCTATGTACAGAAGTCAGACTCAGTTGTTATGGAGTTTTTATGCATATTTTATCTTTTGCTTGTGTTCTTGTTTTTTTATTAGAAGATCCAAAAATTCAGGACACAGGAAAAAAAAAAATGAAAAGAACACATACTTGTAGTGGTGACTGAGTTTCCTTTCTTTCCGAGTTTGCTTTACTCCTCTGAAGTTTATGCTTATTTTCACACTTGAAATAATTTTCTGTTAAATCAGGTTGGGTAGAGATCACCATGTTTTCGTTCTAATTAATGTTTCTGGCGTTTCAGTTCTGTAAAATCACTGGGGTTCATTTATTTTGGCTTTATTTTTAGCCCTATTACTTATGCCTGGGAAGGTGGGAAATTGATATCAGAGAATGACGATTTTGAAGATATGGTGGTAACAAGAGAAGATTACGAAGAAAATGGACATAGCGTCTGTGAAGAGAAATTTGACATTTAAGAAATGTTTCTGAAGGTTTTTGACTGATTGTGACAAAGGCTTAATTTCAGTGTTCTAAAGAAAGTTAAGGAAGCTGTGTTACCTTTCATCTTAAAGTCTTGAACTTATGTAAATACTTTGATCCATATCTAATTTTCAAAGGATTCTGAGTTAAGTAAACTGTAACTCAGCCCAGATTTTCCTTTAGGAACTAGACTTACTGTAACAATGCTTAGGCTGTTTCTGAGAGTAAGTTATCTTTCATTAGAAGATGAAAGAGTGAGCACATTTTAAGTTTAATTCTTCATAGCTAAAAGCACCCAACTTAAGTGTTTCACTGGTCAGTTTTCGTTAGAAGGTAGTTTTGTGTGACTGAGTAGGAATTGGTCACAATGTTTTCAGGCTGATAGGAGTCTCTCTTTTAGAATTAAGTATTTTATTTTAAAATTGTCATTTTTATTTATATCTGCTAAAGTTGGAAAAACTAATTGTGCGTTTAATGTTTATCTTCTACTTAGTATAAGTTTAAAAGGATGGCGATTAAAGCCAACTTTATTAAAGTGTTTTTGGTCACTACTCTGTTGCAGACATGTATTGTTTCTCGAAAGTACTGTACCATTTTTTAGGATGTAATTCTTGTGTCATTAGGCTCATGAGTCAGACTCCCATCGGTCTCTTTCCCCTAGCTAGGATCTTGGCCTGCCCCGTGGCTTCGGGAACTTTGACAGCCCTACTAAGATAGCCTAGAGTGCAAGAAGGTAGTTTCACAAAGGAGAATTAAGGTGAAGTGATAGATGCTACCTAGGGAGGGTGAAAGAGCTGTCCACTACAATTATATTTGGACTATATGGACAGTCTCCAACTTACAGTGGTTTGACTTACTGATTTTTTGACTTTACAGTGGTGCAAAAGCAGTATGCTTCAAATTTTGAATTTTGAGCTTTTTCCCAGACAATATGTGGTATGTCATTCCCTGATGATGCTGGGCAGCAGCAGTAAGCCTCAGCTGCTGGTCAGCCACGTTGACAACCATCCTGTACCCGTGCAGCCATTCTGTTTTTCAATTTCCGCACAATATTCAATAAATTACATGAGATATTCAAAACTTTATAAAACAGGCTTGTGTTTGCTGAATTTGCCCAACCGTAGGCTAATGTAAGTGTTCTGAGCTCATTTCAGATAGACTCAGGTGAGGTGTGGTAAATGTATTTTTCACTTACCAATATTTTCTATTTATAAAAAAGACCTGTATTAGGTTAGGGCCTGATCAGTCCTTTCTAGACCTAGACTGGTAACATTACTGGTTATCACTGTCGACTTGTAAATTGACTGTTTATCTGCTACGCTGTGGACAGTATAGCAAAAAAATGCTGGTGGTGTAAAAGACGTTTTGGAACCATACATTATAACAGGATAACTGTGTGAGAATCTCAGGGTGATACAGTTAGAAGTATAAATGTAAGACCCCACTTAAAGAGCTTTCCTTGACTCATCAGTACCTCATCTTAGACAGGCAGAATATTACTGTCACCAGGCAGGGTGTTTTTTCCTCTGAGGAACTGGGGCATTCCTCAAAGCTCCATTCCCAAAACATGCCCTAGCTTGAAGTCTCCCATCATGCTCTGCTGTGAATGATGTATGTTCACATACTTACTACAGTAAACTAATTTCTGTATACAGTGTAGATCTCACAGTACTTGTTTTTGAGACACTAAAATTTTATTTCTGAAGTTAATGAACACAGATCTTAATTCTTTATCCTGCCACTAAAATTACCATCAATTTTAACACTTACCTAATTTTTGAAACTTTATTGCTAGAGGTTTGTTTGTTTGTTTGTTTGTTTGTTTGTTTGTTTAAAGGCTGCAACCGTGGCATATAGAAGTTCCTGGACCAGGGATTGAATCCGATCTGCAGCTGTGGAAACATTGGATTCTTTAATCCACCGTGACAGGCTGGGATTGAATCCACACCTCTGAGGCAACCCCAGCCACTGCAGTCAGATTCTTTTTTTTTTTTTTTTTTTTTTTTTTTTTTTTGTCTTTTGAGGGCCACACCCATGGCATATGGAGGTTCCCAGGATAGGGGTCTAATTGGAGCTGAAGTCGCTGGCCTACGCCACAGCCACAGCAACTCAGGATCCGAGCCGCGTCAGCAACCTACACCACAGCTCACGGCAACGCCAGATCCTTAACCCACTGAGCGAGGCCAGGGATCAAACCTGAAACCTCATGGTTCCTAGTCGGATTCGTTTCCACTGCACCATGATGGGAACGCCTGCAGTCAGATTTTTAACCCACTGCACCATGCGAGAATTCAGAGATAATGTTTTAATACTATACAACAAGATGACGTCAAAGAATATTTAACATTAGCTGTAAAAAAATAACAAAGATATCTATTATTTTTTAATTATATTAGAAAGATCTCAATTTGAGATTCACTAGAAATGAAGAACTTAGCCACATTAGAGTTTATAATTTTTTTATATAATGATTTTTATTTTTTCCATTATAGCTGGTCTGCAGTGTTCTGTCAATTTTCTACTGTACAGCATGGTGACTCAGTTACCCATGCATGTATACATTCTTTTTTCTCCCATTATCAGGCTCCATCATAAGTGACTTGACATAGTTCCCAGTGCTACACAGCAGGATATGATTGCTAATCTATTCCAAAGGCAATAATTTTTTTTATTGGAAATTGCATGCACAGAAACAACTTACGGCATTGGCCATGACGCCTTAAGACAATAGAGGATTAGGATTTACATCAATGAGTAGTCAAGTCAGAATAATCCTCTCAAACACTTTCCTATCTTGGTTTTGAATTTTTTCTTCCAGTGGTGATTGGCTTGATATAGCAAACTGATCATGTTTACCTATTCAACCCATCCCAAATCCCTCTAAACATTTCCAGTGGAGGAATACACAAGGAACACTTACTTCAATGCTACTGGGTGTTCATTATATTAGAATCTCTACTGTTTTGCAGGCATGAAACAGTTTGTATTATATTTGATAGAGGAGTAAATCCTTAAGTGACTCTAGGAAATAAAAAAGGTGCCACTGATAAACAAATGTGGAGGAATTTCTAAAAGCTGGAAAACAAATGAGTTAGATTCTTAGAGAAACAAGAAAACCTATATTCCAGATCAGGGCAAGAGGAAACTATGGAAGACATAAGAAGAATTCCAGAGACATTTTAATTTAGGAAAAATAGGGTAGGAGATGATGGATAAGCCATTGAAAGAATAAATTGGAAAGAGCTGAGTCACTCCCTATTTGGAATTGAGGCTCAGCAATAAGAGATTTTGAAGTGTAAGGGTTGGAGAGAGAAATAGAATCTGACATTATGTCATATCCAGTAAGAGCATCAGAGTAAGACAAAAACTTTTTAAGGTAACAGTTGATTGTGGTACTGATCTCTGACTAAAGATAAGAGCTCAGATCTCATCAGAAAGCATTCTGACAAGGCAGGGCCCCAGGGAACTTATTATAGGAAAGGCACCACAATTAGAACTTCATGGAAAGGTAAACAGGAGTTCATAAAAGAAAAAAAAGGACAGACAACCAAGCAGTAAACACATTTGAGTAATACTTAACAACATCAAAGAGGCACCAAACCCAAAAGTCAAGCATGAACCCTTGGGGTGGGGAGAGGGATGGGCTGGGAATCTGGGGTTAATAGATGCAAACTATTGCCTTTGGAATAGATAAGCAATGAGATCCTGCTATTTAGCACTGGGAACTATATCTAGTCACTTATGATGGAGCATGACAGAGGATAATGTGAGAAAAAGAATATATATATGTATGTGTGACTGGGTCTCTTTGCTGTACTGTAGAAAATTGACAGGACACTGTAAACCAGCTATAATGGAAAAAATAAAAATCATTAAAAAGAAAAGAATGAACTCTTAAGGGATAAAAACAAAAGAAATTTTCTAAGTAATACTATCAAGAGACTGGTGAGGTAATTGCATCACAACAAGAACAGGTTGCTATAACAAAGAGCTTAGAAACTGAAAATAGGGTTACTTATGCTTAACTGATGGTTTGAACAGCAGAAAAGACACTACTGAAGACTGAAAAACTAAGCTGTGGAATTGTCTCAGAATGTAGCAGAACTGAGCAAGTACTAGGATGGCTTGGCAAAGAGGCTAGTCAATATCCACAGTACAGGCTATGTCGTCCACTTGATAATAAGAGCCTTCCCTACAGAAGAGGCCTTTTTTTTGGTCTTTCTGCCTTTTCTAGGGCCACCCCTGTGGCATATGGAGGTTCCCAGGCTAGGGGTCCAGTTGGAGCTGTAGCCGCCGGCCTCCACCAGAGCCACAGCAACGCGGAATCCGAGCCGAGTCTGCAACCTACACCACAGCTCACGGCAATGCGGGATCCTTAACCCACTGAGCAAGGGCAGGGATCAAACCCACAACCTCATGGTTCCTAGTCGGATTCGGATTCGTTAACCACTGCGCCACGATGGGAACTCCCAGAAGAGGGATTCTGAGGAGCTTTCAGAAAAGACGCAAATATGCACCCCTGCCCCACCCCCATCCACATACTACTTTCCTAAAACTTCTCGTTCCTAGGTTTCTTATCTTGCTGTTTTCAAGTCTCTCATCCTCCATTCAAACCACTAGCCATGGTCTCAGGCCGTGTCTTCATGCAAATTGAACAACCAGAAATGCTGCTCTCAGGCAAGTTAGGCTTGCCCAGTGACATGCCAGGTCAAGAGACTGGACTCAGGACGGACAAGTTAACCACGCTGGCTCACACTTAAGAGCACTTACCCTTACTGCACTGTTTGCCTCTCCCTCAGCCCACATCTGACCTCATGGAGGTTCTCTAATACCAAAGAGAAAAAATTCTACCTGGTTTATAGGTGGTCAGGCATGATATGGCTGGCATCAGCCAGAAGCAGAGTGCTAGCATAGATCGAATGTTAAATTATTACATCTGTAAATAAAAAGAATTGCCTAATAGTAGCACTGGTCACAGAGATGTTAAGTGACTGAGTTGGAGCTGCAATTTTTGGTTTTTATGTTCAAAAATCGTTAGCACACAAGCAGGTACGTAATAAAAACACTTCCAGGGGAGTTCCCGTCATGGCTCAGTGCAAATAAATCTGACTAGTATCCATGAGGATGCGGGTTCGATCCCTGGCCTCAGTGCATTAAGGAGCTGGTGTTTCTGTGAGCTGTGGTGTAGGTCACAGACTCAGCTGAGATCTGGCATTGCTGTGGCTGTGGTGTAGGCCAGCAGCTACAGCTATTATTTGACCCCTAGCCTGGGAATCTCCATATGCTGCAGGTGCAGCCCTAAAAAGACAAAACAAAACAAAACAAAAACAAAAACAAAAAACACTTCCAAATCTATTCATAAAGAATACAGAAAGGAAAAAGTTCCAGAAAAAGGTCTCAAGAATGGCTTTTGGTCTTGAACATGCTTTATTAAATTATATGAGAGAAAAGTTTTTTCTTTCTTTTCCTTTTTTTTTTCTTTCAGGGCCGAACCGGCGGCATATGGAGATTCCCAGGCTAGGGGTCTGATTGGAGCTGTACCTGCCGGCCTAGGCCACAGCCACAGCAACGTGGGATCCAAGCTGCATCTGAGACCTGCACCACAGGTCACAGCAACGCCGGATCCTTAACCCACTGAGCGAGGCCAGGGATGGAGCCCGAAACCTAATGGTTACTAGTTGGGTTCGTTAACCATTGATCCATGACGGGAACTCCTTTATACATATTATTTAATCTCCAATAAGTCCATGAAGTAGGAGAAATAAGGAGCTACTGTCCTAGTTCCAAAGAGGAATACACTAGGAATTTAAGTGACATGGCTAACATGACATTGACCTTCTTAGGGTTCCTGGCTGGGTCTAAGAAGTAAAGTGACAAAGATTAATAGGAGAAAAGCATGCAAGCGTATTTAATGTAAGTTTATGTGACACTGAAGCCTATTTTCATAAGGAAAAGACTCAAAGCAACAGACCTATGTACTTTTTTTTTCTTTTTTGGCCACACCCATGGCATGCAGAAGTTCCAGGCCAGGGATGGAATCTGCGCCACAGCAGTGGCCTGAGCCACAGCAGTGACACCGCCAGATCCCTTAGCTGCTAGGTCACCAGGGAACTCCCCCTATGTACGTTCATGCTGGATCTGATGAACAGTGTACAACCCTGGAGGAAGGTGACAAGCTAAGGAGCATGAGGGAATTGTAGTAAATCTTAGCAAGGCTTGTTCTTCCAGATTCTTCTTGGCACCACTTTGTCTTCAGAGATAAGGATACTCTTTCCTCTGGGTATAGGGAGGGCATCTCTCCTATGAGAGTTTTACAGTCTGTTTCAGGGAAGATGGGTGAGGGGGAGTAGGAGGGAAGTCAGGGAAACTTTCTGCTTTGGCCATTTTCTCTAACACTTTCAGCTTAAAGTATTTGATATGCCAAGTCCATATTTTGGGGGTTGTGTGTCCTGAACCCCATTGGAAGCATGATTAAAACATGAACAAAGAGGTGTTCCCACTAGGGTTCAGCAGGTTAAGAACCCGACTATTATCCATGAGGATGTGGGCCCGATCCCGGGGCTCCCTCAGTGGGTTAAGGATCTGATGTTGCCATGGGTTGTGGTATGGGATTCAGATGTGGTTTGGATCTGGTGTTGCTGTGGCGCAGGCCAGCAGCCACAGCTCTGATTCAACCCCTAGCATGGGAACTTCCATGTGCCGCAGGTATGGCCCTAAAAAGAAAAAAAAAAAATGAACAAAGAATTTCATGAACACCAGTAGTGTTTTTTTCACTGCTCTGTGAACTGTGTTAGCATGGACAGCCAACCAAGCTTCTCCCTATGCTGATCTACAGGTGAGGACACCTCAGCCTCCACACACACGAGAACAACTCTCAATCATGGTAACATTTGAAATCCTAAAGCCCATTCATATCAGGAGGTTTGCCTATCTCCACTATAATGGCCTTCATTTAAACATACCGATGGTGATACCTGGAACTACACTGCCTCTGAAAACTTAAAATCCTACACCCAACTCTCTATTTGGAATCTACGGCCCTTGAAATAATAATAGCTCACAGTGAGTGCGGCTTACTAAGTGTCAAATTTTTGTACCTTTTCTCATTAAATCTTTAGTGTTCTAAGGTGTAGATATATAGGTATTATTATTATTAGCCCTGACTTATTGATAAAGAAACAGAAGCTTGGACCACATGGCTAGCAAGTGGCTGAGCTAGGATTTGAACCTGGAGTCATTCCACTCTCAGAGCTTGGGGTCTCCATACTAGGCTATACTGCCTAAGCTCTCTCAGAACTGTCATCAATCTCAGGACATCAAACCCTGATGTGCCATTTTTCTTTGTTCATCATCTCAGTTTTCCTTTCCTGAGTCAGACACATATCTGAACATCTGAACCGCTTTCTCAATTATTCATGTCCTTTATTCTCTTACATGCCTATCTTTCAGCAACACTTGACAAAGCAAAATTTCAGCTCTTAACTCATGCTTGAATTTGCCTTTTACACTCGAACATTCAAGTAAATAAGGGTTGCTGAGAAAAATTTCACTGTTCAAACTGGCATCACTCAAGTTTAGAATGTACTTCACCAGGGTGCTCAGAATTACTCATCAATTCATTTATTTGTCTTTTCCAACTGCTTTTGCCATTGCCCTAATTGTCTATTCCAAACTCTTCCCTTTTTCTTATGTCATTCATTCAATGAATGGTCCCCCACCCCACGACTCTTCAGACAATAGGGCCTCTTCCTCCCACTTTGTCAGGAAAATGGATTCATCACTTAATGACCTCCTTCAGCTTTCTTCCTTGGACCCACACATTTATTTATATCCACACACACTGTCAGCTTTACTCCAATATCTCTCCCCCTGTTTTAGGGCAAACCCTTGGTCCTGTGTCCTTGAATACATTCCCTGCTGCATTCTCCAGGGCCTGGCTCCATCAGTTGTCTTTTTATCTTCAACATCTTTCCACTGTCTTTCTCTCAGCTGGTTATTATGCCTAAATCTCTGGCTTGACCCAGCACTGCCCCTGTTATTGTCCAGTTTCTCTCTTCCCTTCTTATTGTAGATCCACTCTTTTTTTTTTTTTTTTTTTTTTTTTTTTTGCTTTTGTTTTTTAAGGCTATACCTGTGGCATATGGAAGTTCCCAGGCTAGGGGGTCGAATTGGAGCGGCAGCTGCCAGCCTTCACCAGATCCTTAACCCACTGAGCGAGGCCAGGGATGGAGCCCGCATCCTCATGGATACTAGTCAGTTCTTAATTCCCGTTGAGCCACAATGGGAATTCCCATAGATCCATGCTTAATCTCTTAGCCATTCATTCCCTTTCATCCCGCTGAAATTTGGCTTCTGCCTCTCAAGCTACTAAATCAGCTCTCATTAATGGGCTCCAGAGTCAGGGGGAGACCTGATCTGCTGTCACGTGGGATCCTCCTCTTTAAAAAGTTGAATTTCCTTGGCTTTATGAACATGACTTCACCTCATCCCCCTCCTAATACTTATTTGTTTCTGTCACAGATTCCTCTTTACGTATCCCTTCCACTCTAGCGTCCCTTAATGTCCACCCCTGGACCTCCGATGTTGCCCCACATACTCTAGATGACCTCAGTTTCCACATGGTCCCGGATACTTAGTTTTAGTTCGTATCTCTCCCCTGAACTTCGAAACTGTACCTCTGTCCCACACGTGTCTTAAAAGGTCAGAATGGATTCAGTCATTTTCCTAAACATGCTCTTCTGTTTTTGTCTGAATTGGTGGCAGTCACCCCACCTGAAAACCTGAGAATTTTATTTACGTCACCTTTCTCCTGGACATCCACATGCAATCAAATGTTGTCAGTTTTACCTCCTAAATATTTCTCAAACCTGTCCCCTCCTTTCCACCTGCCTTGCCTCCACCAGCATACAGACCTACATGATTTCTTGCTTGGGCTATTGTAACAGTCTCCTAACTAAGAACCTTGCCTCTAGGTCCCCAGCCAACCCATTCTCCAAACTGCTGCTCAAGTATCGAAAACATAAATCTAACCATACCCCTTTTTAAAAAATAAAAAAATAAAAGCCTCCCCACTTGCCTAGGGAATTTCTTGGTTGCTAAATGAGGCTCTTCAAGATTTGACATCAGTTTCTCTAGTTTCAGTTCCTGACACTGCTCAGCTGTAATTTCTAGGCCATACCTATTTTTGCTCACAGTGTTCCTCCTGTCCAGAATATCCTTCCCTTCTCCACACCTTTGGTTTAGCTGGCATCTAAGGCTTTAACACTCCTAGTAGGCATTATCTCCTCCTTAAGCCTAGCCTGATGCCCTCAAACTAGGTCAGGTTATCTTCCTCCTCCAGTCTTCCATAACCCACTCTGGCTTGCACATATCCCTGCCATATTTTATTATGATTGATTTATAAATAGTTGCCTCTGTCATGCATTAGTTCTTTCACTGAATTAATTTATTCAACAAATATCTATTGATATCTATAGCTACTATGTGCTAGTCACTTTGAACACTGGAACATAAACTTATGGCAAGCAGGGGCATTATCTTATACATTGTGTATTTTTTGATTCTTAAACAAAGTCTGGCATAGAGGAGACAGTCAAAAGAATGTTTAGGGAATAGGTGAATGGATGGGTGAATGAATATTTGATATCACAGACATTTTAAATAAACATATGATTTTCAAGTAATCAATTCATGCATGGGGGAAAGAGCATACACCACAAAACATAGAGACTATTTAAAAATGCAATTAAATTGTATATGATATATCTGACAATTTTACTGAATAAGGGATAAACTTCAAGAGACAGAATAGTTAGGCTATTTAGCGAAATAGACTATCACATAACTCTTCACTTTCCAAGTGCTTGTAGCACATGGCACTGTGCAAAGCACTTATATTCATTGCCTCTCTTTAAAGCATATTATTGAATGAAAAAAATATTAGGAGTTCCTGTCGTGACTCAGTGGTTAATGATTCTGACTAGGAATCATGAGGTTTTCAGGTTCAATCCCTGGCCTTGTTCAGTGGGTTAAGGATCCGTTGTTGCCATGATCTGTGGTGTAGGTTGCAGATGCGGCTCAGATCATGCGTTGCTGTGGCTGTGATGTAGGCCAGCAGCTACAGCTCTGATTAGACCCCTAGCCTGGGAACTTCCATGTGCCACAAGTGTGGCTATAAAAAAAAAAAAAATTCCAGATGTTAGGTTCAGAATACTCTGATATTATTACTGTTTAACTGCATCAAACAGACGGGATTAATGTGGTAACATACCTGTTGCCATGAGTTTCAAAGGAATGACAGAAAATGGCACATAGCTGAGAAATTCCACGTAATTCAGGCAAATAAATTTATGCCCTACTCTATGAATGTTTTCCTAGGAATTAATAATATCTTAGAAACCTTTTGGTTTTTAAGGAAGAAATGTTACCTACATTTCTAAGTTGGCCAAGTCACTTAATCTCTCTAAGTTTCAGTTATCTTAACCATAAAATGTTTTTTTTTTTGTTTGTTTGGCCATGCCTGTGGCATGCAGAAGTTCCTAGGCCAGGGATGGAACCCACACCACAGCAGTGACAATGTCAAATCCTTAACCTGCTGAGCCACCAGGGAACTCCTATCTTACCCATAAAATGGGATAATAATAATGCCTACATAATAGATTATTGTGTAAAATAAATAATTTCATAATTCCATGTTAGTACTCAGCAGTGTCTGACACATAATAGGATTCAATATTAATGTCAACTGAACCTGACCCCCTTGCTGTACAGTGGGAAAATAAAAAAAAATTATAAAAAAAAAATTAATGTCAACTGATATTAAACATTAACAGTATTTAAGATTTAAATAATACAATTCAAATATAGTATTTATGATTTATATTATATTATTAATATAAATAGTAAATATTTAACAATTATGAGGTAGATACAATTATTCCCATTTTGTAGAAGAGGAAGTTGAGTACAAAGAGGTTAAATAACTCAACCAGGCAATTTGGCCCTAACACCCAAAATTATACCTATTATTTTATTTTGTCTCTCACATGACAATCTTAGGAAATTTGAATTAAAAAATTTTACTGTTTAAAGAAATTTGAAATTAAGTAATCAGATCAATTGCGCCAAGACACTAAGTGAAAAGAATTAGTCTATTCAACTGGGTGTTGGAGAGTATTTGAGGCTCCTCCTCTATAAAACTTTTTCATTTCCTAGAAAAGAGGAGGGAAGGGGAGGGGGAGGGAAAAGCAGGAGAATGAATTGGAGAGAAAAATGAGAAAATAAGAAAATGAGAAAACAGGGCACACAGAGCAAGGAAGCAGGCAGGCGGGTAATAAGTGGAAGCGGGTCTGAGACATGGGAGTCGCAATGAGATACAGACAGTTTTTTTTTTGTTTTTTTTTTTTCTTCCAGAAAGGTAATCAAAGGGCTTGGAAAAGAAGAGCACTTGCTCTGGAGATATTAAAAAATAACCTTAATGTCACCACCTTTTATATATTTATTACTTACTCACCCATACTCATCCTTTCCAAATTATGTACCTGTATCAGTCACGTAACGATGAAGAAAGAGTAAGTCTGGATCAATACCTGATATGGCATCTGGATCGTCTCCATGTAGAAGCATCTTAAGTTTCTTATTAATCAGATCTAATAAAGTAACCGGTGCCTACATAAAAACAGATATTTTGAAATATTTAACATGAACTTTTTTAGACAGTAACCCAATACATTTTAAAAATCTCAATATTTCTGACCAATGAGTAGGGGAAGAGGATTGCAGATGGGAGAGGGGGCGGAAAGCAGAAGGCCTCTGAGTTATAAAGGCTATAAATACTTGAAATTTTTTTAGAATTCTTAAAAATCTATTTTCTACTTCTATATATATAGTGTATCTAAAACTAGGTTAAGCAATCATTAACGTAATGTTTTCCTATAATAATAAAAATTATCTGTACTTCCATAAGAGCACTTGTCTAAATAATCTTACATTGTAATTACATGGTCCATATGTAAATAGTTGCTCTAAAATACATAAAAAATCATTCTCTTAAATATTGTTTTCCAGTTTTGGGTACACAAAGGAAATCTGAGATTACAACATGTATCTGGGGGAAATAATGGCTCAGCTAGTAGTGTCACAAAGGTCACCCCATAGACCTAACAATACTGAACCTCATGCCTACATAGCTCCTTCGTATTGAGCTTGGGGCTACATTTCCATAAGCTTCTATTATCCTAACAATTTCGAAACATGAAGGCATCCTTATTCATTCATTCTGTCATTCAATAAAAATTTAGTGAGTGATCTTTACATTCCAGGATTGTTCTAGGTGAAGAATAAGCAGATCAAGTTGAATTCACAGAATTTAGATTCTCATAGGAGAGAAAGTTTCATAAAATCAGCAAATACATAATATAATTTCAGACAGTGATGGGGATAAGTGCCATTGAGAAAGCATAAAACAGAAGTTCCCGTTGTGGCTCATTGGGTTACGAACCTGACTAGTATCCACAAGGATGTGGGTTTGATCCCTGGCCTTGACCAGTGGGTTAAGGATATGGCTTTACTGTGAGCCGTAGTGTAGGTTGCAGATGTAGCTTGGCTCCTGTGTGGCCGTGGCTGTGGTGTAGGCTGGGCAGTTGTAGCTCTGATTCAGCCCCTAGCCTGGGAGCTTCCATATGCTTCAGACGTGGCCCTAAAAAGCAAAACAAAAAAAGAGAAAGCAAGCAAGCATAAAACAGAGTTCCTGCTGTGTGTGGCACAGTGGGTAAGAATCTTACTGCTATGGCTCGGGTTGCTATGGAGGTATGGGTTCGATCCCCAGTGGCATGTGGTGGATTAAAGGATCTGGTGTTGCTGCAGCTGTGGCATAGGGAACTTCCATATGCTGTGGGTATGGCCATTAAAAAAAAAAAAAGCATAAAGCAGGATAAGAGGTTAGAGTAAAGGAGATGGCAGCTATCTTAGTTGGGCTACTCTTTTTCTAAGGGAGTATCATTTGAGCAGAGGCCTGAAATGATGTGAAGGAGTGAGCCATAGAGAGAGTTGGGAGGAAGTTCCCTTGTGGTTCAGTGGTTTAAGGATCCAGCATTGCCACAGCTGTGGAGCAGGCCACAACTGCAGCACAAGTTTGATCCCTGGCCCAGGAACTTCCACATGCCAAGGGTGCAGCCAAAAAAACCAAAACAAAACAAGAAAAGACTTCAGGAAAAGTGTTCCAGTCATACAGAAGATAGCAACTTAATCTCCCTGAAACACTTCATCCCCTAATCTCCAGAAACCAGTCATCAGAGCCTCTTCTCCCTGCTTCCTGAGTCCTACACCCCAACTTCCTCCAGCCCATGTCAAATTCCTTTTCTCCCTTTGAGTCCTGCCACAGAATTTGAACCAGTATGTTTCTTGATTACACTCCTACTTCTGATATGAGGGGGAAGTAAAAAAATGAAAAAATTTTTTTCTAACTTCTCAACCATCTGTAGGAAAGAGGGAATTTATTTATCAGAAGAGGAGGCAGGATGAAGATGCTAAGTGGTGAGAAGAGAAGGGGACAGACAATATTCTTTCTAAATTCCTAGTTGGAATCTGGAACCCATCTTACAAGTAAGCTATAAATGTAAATTTTGGTTTAGTAACAGTAGCATTAAACAGGTATGTAACCTGGCCTCCATTCATTATATTTTTTGATGAAAAGCTAGGCGCAGAATAACTCAATAACTGATTTTTAAGTGAGATTTTAGAATATATTTCATTCAAATTCATAAAGGGGGACTGTTTGCATTGTATAGACCTAGCACCACCTTTTTCTCTGAAATAATGGAAACGAAACTTCAGTTAAAGTTGACAGAACTGCTACAAAATTCAAACCAATGTGTTTCTAATGACATGAGATAAACTTTTACACACAAAAAAATTGAGAAGGGAACAATTCTTTATATGGGCTTTGGAGAAATAACACCACTAAAAGTACCACTGTTCGGTACTAAAATACAGTAGTGAGGCTAGAAAATAATCTTTTTCTAAGATGTTTCAAAATATATCAAGAATCTGACAATGTCTTACTAACTCTATTTCTACCCCTCTGTTTCAAGTCACCATATCTCTTGCCCAGATTATTACAACAGCAGCCTCCTAAAAGGTTCTCCCGCTTCTACCCTTGCCCCTCTAAAATCTGTTTTCAATACAAAAGCCAGAGTTATCTTCATAAATGTCAGTCAAATGAGGCCACTGTTGTGCTCAAACTCTCACATGATTCATATTTTATTCCAAGGAGAAGCAGTCTCTCCAATGGCCTGCAAAGGCCTCCACCTCTCTGACCTCACCTCGCATGCTCCCTCCTCTGCTCACACTCCCTTGCTCTTCCTCAGCACCCGGGCAGGCTTCAGCCCCAGGGCCTCTGCTCTAGGAAAAACTTCCTCTGCCCCAAACCATGACCCCCCACTCTCATGGCCAACTGGTTGACTCTCCCCCTCTCAGTTGCTGCTCAAATCTCACTTTCTCAGCGAGCCCGCCCTTGGCCATGCTGTTTAATACTGTGAACGTTTACAAACCCCACCGTGGCACCACAAAATCCCCTTAAACTGCCCTTTTTTCCCATCTCTTATTGCCTTCAATTAAACAGTACGAGGATGATTTTTCTTTTCAATTAAACAGTACGAGGATGATTTTTCTTTTCTTTCTTTTTTGGCCATCCCGCAGCCTATGGTGTTCCCAGGCCAGGGATCAGATCCAAGCTGCAGTTGTGACTTATGCTGCTGGATCCTTTAACCCACTGTGCCGGGCCTGGGACCGAACCTATGTCCTGGTGCCACAGAGACACTGACAATCCCGTTGTGCCACAGAGGGAGCGCCAATGATTCACTGCGTGTATTTTCTTTACTGTCTGTTGTCCCTCAATTGGATATAAGCTCTTCACGTGCCTCCATTTTTGGGTTTCGCTTGCTAATGTGTTCCAAGCACCTAAAACAGTGTCTGGCACATGGTAATACACCAGAAATAGGCTGAAGAACTTAATCAATATACTTGTAAATATCAACATTGTTTTAGCCTGCTCCCTTCTCTTGAGTGGGTGTGGGGAGGGAGCATTACTTCAAACTTTGCACATTATAGGTACTCAGAAAATTATTTATTAAGTGAATGATTTGCCTTTTTGTTTGACAAGTAGCTTAGTAATAAATGTGCCCAGGCAAAGTGCCAGAGGTACCTTGAAGAGCTCAGAATGAAACTTCAGTAGAAATAAGACTAGTCGTTCTGTCCGGAGTTTTAATAATGATCTGGATTGCAAAACTGCTTTGGCAAGAGTTTTCAGGACCACCGTTTTGTTAGCAAACTGTAAACAGAAAGATTAACATTAGCTTGAATTGTTTTTAAATGAAAAAATAGCGGAAGATTTTAAACCTGTTATTGCAATTTTTTTTCAACTGTTTTTGCACCTTGTAGGCATTAGGTTCTGATGCAAGAGCCATAAAAGTAAGTAACCGTTGTAATTCTTCTTTAACGTTGGGCAATAAAAATCTTAGATATGGTTGTGTTGCTTCAATTGCTTCTGTTCTTTTCTCATTTTCTGTTACATAGGTTACAAAGAAGACAAGCAAGGGACAAAAACATTTGGAGATTACAGTACTAAGCAAGCAATTAGAATGCAATGATCCAGTATTTGGTTTACAGATTTTTCTTTTACACTTGAAAGTTTAATACAAAGTATTTCAAACACACAGTAAATTACCTATATAACATGCCAAACACCTGCATAATTTTTTTTTTTTTGTCTTTTCAGGGCTGCACCTGTGGTATGTGGAGGTTCCCAGGGTAGTGGTCGAATCGGAGCTACAGCTGCCAACCTATGCCATGGCCACAGCCATGCGGAATCCAAGCTGCGTCTGTGACCTGTACCACAACTCATGGCAATGCCACATCCTTAACCCACTGAGCAAGGCAGGGATTGAAACTGCGTGCTTATGGATGCCAACCAGATTCGTTTCCGCTAAGCCACAATGGGAACTCCACATCTGCATAATTATATCTAGCATTAAAATACAGTAATTTTTAAACAGGTAATTATATGGCACCTACATAGCTAAAAAACTGACTGGATATGTCACTAAATTTTTATTTTGCTAAAAGGTCACCAAATTAATACATCAGAAATTAATATTTCCAGATACCTCAGTTCTCTAATCCTGTACTATTATCAAAATGTTTCTTAGACTGCCCTTGTAATAGGATTACCTAAGATCTAATTCCTATACTACATTATTACATCAGATAGTACAACTTACATGACAGGTTAAGTGAAGTGAAAAAAAGACTCCATGAAGGTATTCTCTTCGTGGCTTAGCAGTTAACGAACCTGACTAGGACCCGTAAGGATCCAGGTTCGATCCCTGGCCTCGCACAGTGGGTTAAGGATCCGGCATTGCCATAAGCTGTGGAGTAGGATGCAGACGCTGCTTGGATCCCACGTTGCTGTGGCTGTGACGTAGGCGGGCAGCTGTAGTTCTGATTTGACCACCAGCCTGGAAATTTCGATATGCCACAGTGATGCCCTAAAAAGCAATCAAACAAACACTCCATGAAGTACTTTGAGACCCTAGAAGAAAAATTAAAATGCAATACTCATACAGTACGCAAAATTTTCTGCAACTTGTATCTTTGAGATATGTATCATTAGAGTCCTCTTGTGGCACAGCAGGTTAAGGATCTGGCTTTGTCACTACTGTGGCATGGGTTTGATCTCTGGCCTAGAAAATTCCTCATGCCAAAGGAGGAAAAAAAGTATTATTATGCAGTTTAAACATCTCTTACCTAAAAGTTCAATAATTCCTAAATGAATATATCAAAATACTCATCAGTTAATAAGCAATCTCTCTCGATTATAATACTTTACTATGACATCAAAGAGTAACTTCAGCATATTCAATCTTGTCTCTTCATTTCTGTTCTGTACTAACTGCTGGCTGACATTAACTACTAACTGGTCAGGGAAATGTTCCAAGCATTCAAGTGCTGCCTTAAGCCAGTTATCAATCCTGGAGGAAAAATAAATAAATGGTTAACATTTCCATTTAACTGCATAAAACACTGTTTGATAACACATAATAAAATCTAGCTTATAATTAATTGAATCTAAAGAAGAAACTAGTGGAGTTTCCCAGTGGCTCAGTGGGTTAAGGATTTGGTGCTGTCACTGCTGTGGCTCAGGTTGCTGCTGTGGTGTGTGTTCCAACCCTGGACTGGGAACTTCTGCATGGCATGACATAGGCATGGCCAAATAAATAAATGAATAAATATTTAAAAAAATAAAGAAGAAACTTCTTTTGACAATCTTTTCAATGATTTTTGCTGGATAACTGAGAGGGTAAATGAGAGGGAATTTTTTTTTTTCCTCACCAAATACCATCACTCCTTTCTGTACTTTCAAGGTATTAAAATATTTGGGGGCCATCTTTTCTAATTTTGCTAGCTTTTGTTCAGAGGAGTTCATCTGTACTATTCTGGTACATTGGTGGTTCCTCTCCCCTTTTTCACTGTGCTCATTAGGTGCATATGATTCTATTATAATTTGAAAATAAGGTACCAAATAGTTCCCCCATGGAGATGAACTACTTATCTCACCACATACTGTTTCCCCTTTTTATCTCCTGGTCCCAATAAAATAAGAAATTTAGGATCCTTTCACTCTTCCCTCCCTTCAGTGATGCCTTTGAAAGGCCTTTTAATTCCCCCTTTCATTTGTCACCTTCCCAATCCCTGGGTTTTGCCGAGAGAGGTTAGCCTTTATTATAATTTCCCCTAATAGTATGTTCCTTCTTTTTTGACATCATATTTGGCATTTACATTCTGTACATTCTCACAGTCTTACCACATCAACTTGGAGTGTGTGTGTGTGTGTGTGTGTGTGTGTGTGTGTGTGTGTACATGTGGGTATGTATATGTCCATGTGGGTACAAAATTAGGCAGAAGAGAAAATACTAAGAGCGCAGAGCGAAGTCCATTGCATACCAATATTTCCTTTCCTTTTTTCCATATGTATGTACTCATGACATGGAGACTCCCAGGCGAGGGGTCTAACTGGAGCTGCAGCTGCCTGCCCACACTACAGCCACAGCAATGCCGGATTCAACCTGCCTCTGAGACCTACACCACAGCTCATGGCAACACCAGATCATTAACCCACTGTATGAGGCCAGGGATCGAACCTGCATCCTCATGGATTCTAGTTAGATTCATTTTCGCTGAGCTATGAGGGGAACTCCTCCTTTCCTCTTCATCTGTCTCCATCTTCTGGTTATTTCTTGGTAGTCAGATGAAAATCTTTCCTCAAATAGTTTCTTAGGATGGGATTCCTGAGTGATATACTCTATGAGTTCTTGATGATCTTCAAATATCTTCCTTCTCCTCCCTTTCCCCTTTCCCTTCCTTCCTTTTCTCCACCCCCCACCCCACCTAACACATATGACTCACCATCTTCTAGCTCCTAGTGTTGCGGATGAAAAGATGAATGATAGTTGGATTGCGTTTCTCTTGCAGATAACTTACCCCTGCTGCCTGGAAGCTCATGTAGGCTGACTGGATGCTGTCTGTTTCCTGAAGAGGCTTCTAGAGAAGTCTTATTTCTTCGGTGGTATCCCTATATTCTCCCTGACTCACGGACTGGGGAAGACTCAACTATTTGTTGGGTCTTTCTTAGCCAGTCGTGAATTAGAAGCGAGCACATCATATGCTAAGAGGACCATAGTTGACTCTCTAAGTGGGTTCACAGGTCTCTGATCACCAAGCTCTTCCTCAGATCTTCATGAAGCTTTCTGGTTCTCAGGTTTGAAGTCTGATGCTCTTTTCTTGTTTGGCCCTTGTAGAGAAAAAGCATCATATTGGTTCTCTGCTGGAATCCCAACAGTACCCAGGGTTTTATACCTATAGTTCCTAGTAGCTGGTTTACCAGAAGTGACAAGTATCTGGGAGTTGGGAGTGAAAGAGAAGGGATCCTCATTCAGGTTTTAGGGTTCTCCAGACATCATCTCCGCAAATGGGGTTGATTTTATGATAAGGCTTATTTCATGGGACTGTAATGTTTTGTTTCATGAATGTTTCCCCCACAAGACTGTGGAAGCTTTTAAAGCAAGCATAAATAAACCAGTAGAAACTATGATAGATGTTATTTTATGGTTATAAAATGGAAATAATAGGTCTTGGAAATAATAGAACTCTGGAAAAACTCTCAGGGCTGGTGTAGGGAAAGAATAATTGACAAATCACGACTGGATTCATATGAATGAAACCACTCAGACTTCCAGCGATCTTCTCACAAGTCATAACCGGTGACCTTCTATTTTTGATTAAATGAGAATTAATTTCTATAGTGATTAATTTCTAAATCAAAGATGGTATCTATATATACATATATATACACACACACGAATATGAATATGTATGAATATGTTCTCACACTTTAAAATACCAAGAGCAAAATATGTGAAAGAACATTTTCGTTATAAGCTAACAATAAAAATGGTTACTTACTCAGGTAGGCATAAGTTTGGAATAACCTCTCTGTCCAGGCAACTGTTTGAGATAAGATTTTCATTTTTACTTAACTGAAGATTTCGTGTTTTTTTTTTTTTTAAATGAGATTGGCTTTTATTTTATTTATTTATTTATTTATTTTTTTGTCTTTTTGCCATTTCTTGGGCCGCTCCTGCGGCATATGGAGGTTCCCAGGCCAGGGGTCGAATCGGAGCTGTAGCCACCGGCCTACACCAGAGCCACAGCAACGCAGGATCCGAGCCGCGTCTGCAACCTACACCACAGCTCACGGCCACACCAGATCCTTAACCCACTGAGCGAGGCCAGGGATCAAACCCACATCCTCTTGGATGCTAGTTGGGTTCATTAACCACTGAGCCACGATGGGAACTCCAAGATTTCGTGTTTTAACTGGAGTTGCCAAAATATCTTCCAAGAATGGAAGGTGTATCAGTTGATGAATGCATAACAATGTTTGTTGTTTCCAAACATCCTTCAAGACTTAGGAAGAAAAATAACATAACTATCAAACTAATAAGTAATATATACACATTCAACCAGTATTATAAAATTCTTCCATTTCTAGGAATATAATGTAAAATAATCTACCATAATACAATGGATTAATTTAATGCTAGGATAATTTGAATTTGCTATATTATAATTTTTCTTTTCAAGATTGACCTTTAACCTAGAGATTATCATATTAGATAAGTCAGAGAAAGACAAATATCATATGGTATCACTTATATGAGGAATCTAAAAAAATAAAACAGAGTTCCCACTGCGGTGCAGTACAGTTGGCTGAGTCTCTGCAGTGCTGCAGAGTGGGTTAAAGGATCCAGCGTTGCTATAGCTGTGGTGTATGCAGGTTGCAACTGCGGCTTGAACCTGATGCCTGGCCTGGGAACTCCATATGCCCTGAGGTGGCCAAAATGAAAAAAAAAAAAAAAAAGATACAAATGAACTTGTTTGCAAAAGGGAAATAGACTCACAGACACAGAAAACAGACTCCTGGTA
This sequence comes from Sus scrofa, assembly GCF_054392235.1. NCBI lineage: Eukaryota > Metazoa > Chordata > Mammalia > Artiodactyla > Suidae > Sus > Sus scrofa. Next base: position 91,160,271 of record NC_139387.1, on the reverse strand, counting down.
ACTAAAGGGGACAGCAGGGGCTGGGGTGTGTGGTGGGGGTCTAAGTTAGGAGTTTGGGATTCTTTTTTTTTTTTTTTACAGCCACACCTGCAGCATAGGAAGTTCCCCAGGCTAGGGGCTGAATTGGAGCCATAGCTGCAGCCTGCACCACAGCCACAGCCTACCAGATCCAAGCCACATCTGTGACCTATGCTGCAGCTTGTGGAAACACTGGATTCTTCACACTGAGAGAGGCCAGGGATTAAACCCACATCTTCACAGAGACCATGTCGGGTCCTTAACCCACCTGCTGAGCCACAGCAGGAAATTTGGGACTTTTTTTTTTTTAGCTGTTCCTGTGGCATGTGGACATGGCCTTCTTCCCAGGCCAGGTATCAAACCTGCACCACAGCAGTGACCCTGAGCTGCTGCAGCAACAACGCCAGATCCTTAACATGTTGTGCCACAAGACAATGCCAGGAATTTGGGATTAATATATGTACACTCTTCTATATAAAATAAGCAAACAACAAGGACCAACTGTATAGCATAGGGAATTATACTCAGTATCTTGTAATAACCTATTAATAACCAAAAATAATCTGAAAAATATATATACATATATAGGTATATTTAACTGAATCACTTTGCTGTGCATTTGAAACTAATTACAACATTGTAAATTAACTAACTTCAATTATAAAAAAAGAGATTTCCCTTAAATAGAAATCAGGGTTATGAGTATATTGATTTTATTTTCTGGTTACATTGATTATAAAGTCCTATCATTTAGCTTTTAAGGGTATCAATAGGTTAGTTCAAGCTATAAAAGCTATTAGTGACTCAGCAGTAACGAACCTGACTAGGATCCATAAGGACACAGGTTTGATTCCTGGCCTCGCTCAGTGGGTTAAGGATCTGGTGTTGCTGTGAACTGTGGTATAAGTTGCATTGCTGTGGCTGTGGTGTAGGCCAGCAGCTGGAGCTGTGACCCCTAGCCTGGGAACTTCCATATGCCACAGGTGCAGGTCTAAAAAAAAAAAAAAAAAAAATCTATTAGCGGTCCTGCTTGTAAATTATTTTGCACATCTAAGAGAATGAGATGTCTAATTATTTATAATTTTATTCAAAGCAGAGATAACTATAGTTAAACTGTTTTTAAATTAAAATAGAATATTGAGTTAATTTTCATTTGGGTATCTGGCCATTTTTAAGTTAAGAGTTAATAAAAGTTTTTATTATCCTAATCATTAATATTTTGTTTTTCCTTTAAATGAGATAAAATTTAAAAGCAACAGCTTTAGTAAGTCTTGTGCAGAGCTCCCAAGCCAGTAGACGATGTATTAAATTCGGCCTATAGCCATGATTTGTTTGGTTACAAAGTATTTCAAATAGAATTCACTTGTATAAAAATGAAAGATTTAATATAAAATTCTGGGTTTCAGGCTTCTCTTTAAAAATATCATAAGATCTCATAACTTTGGGTTTGAATTAATGCCTCAGGAAAGTTAGCAGATATGAATTAGTAGCTACCCTATTTGCAATGGCTGTCGTTTCCAACTCACCACGAATCTCATTATTCCCTACTGCATCCCAAACAATAAAGTTGAATGTCAGCTACCAGGTTCATGGTCTTTTCCTGTTGGTTTTGCTAGAGTAGAAATTAATTTCCCTATAGTTATATCTCTGCCTTAGGTGGGAAGAGGAAAAGCAGCCGAGAGGGCATCTATATTTCAAGCAAAACAACAGTATATACTATTCCTACACATTTGAAAATGAAGTACTCACAGGTTCTCAGATCTGCCTGGCTCTTAAAGACATCTGAGTTTGCTACTTCTGAGTTACTGACCAAAAATGAATCAAATTAACAATCTTTCAGTACAAATTTGATATCATAAATAGTCTATAATCAATCAGCCTGCATTTATCAATACCAAACTTTGAGCATGGTACTGAAGATGCTAGAAAAAGATATATATATCTTTATATATATATAGTGCCTTCAGCAGCCATATCCTACAAAAGGAGGTAAGGCTAGCCACATAAGAAATGGATGAAGACAAATTTTATTAAGTCATGAAGAATATGAATAGATATGTTACCAATAAATTCAAAAGTGGAAAAAAGATTATTCTGCAATAGCATCAAGACAGAATATTCAGGAGCTCCCGTCGTGGCTTGGTGTTTAATGAATCCGACTAGGAACCATGAAGTTGTAGGTTCGATCCCTGGCCTTGTTCAGTGGGTTAAGGATCTGGCACTGCCGTGAGCTGTGGTGTCGGTCGCAGACTTGGCTCGGATCCCGCGTTGCTGTGGCTGTGGCGTAGGCTGGCGGCTATAGCTCCAATTAGACCCCTAGCCTGGGAACTTCCATATGCCTCAGGTGTGGCCCTGGAAAGACAAAAAGAAAAAAAATTTTTTTTAAATTAAAAAAAGACAATATTCATTGACTCAAGAAATATTTATTGAGACCTATTTTTCATTAGACATAGTTCTAAGTGCCAGGGATATAGTGGTAACCAAAATAGGCAAAAATGTTTGCCTTAATGGAACTTTAGGTTCTTGAGGCAGACAAGAAATAAACAATAAACACAATATATAGTGTGTGAGTTAGTGGTAAGTTCTGTGGAGAGGAATTAAGAAGAAAAGAAGGAAAGAAGCGCTGGGGGGGTAGTGTTGCAATTTAAAGTAAGATGTGTGGGAATTATGACCAGGAAGACGATATTTGAGGAAAGACCTGAAGGAGAGGGAACAGAGAAATGTGCATGTCTAGAACACACAAGCCAAAAGCTGATAGACAGAATAAACAGAAAAACAGAATAGCTAGCTCTAGGTGAGGAAATTAGGCTCAAGAAGAATATTGTGGCAGCAAATACAATCAACATCTACGTCTTTTTTCTTTTCTCTTTTTATGGCTGCACCTGCAATATATGGAAGTCCCTAGGCTTGGGGCTGAAGCAAAGCTGCAGTTGCTGGCCTACGCCACAGTCACAGCCACACAGGATCTGAGCTGCGCCTGCGGCCTACGCTGTAGTTTGCAGCAATGTCAGATCCTTAACCCACTGAGTGAAGTCAGGGTTCGAACCCACATCTTCATGGGGACTACGTCAGGTTCTTAACCCGCTGAGCCACAATGGGAACTCCAATATCTACATCTTTTTTTTTTTTTTGTCTTTTTGCCTTTTCTAGGGCTGCTGCTGCGGCATATGGAGATTCCCAGGCTAGGGGTCGAATCGGAGCTGTAGCTGCTGGCTTACACCAGAGCCACAGCAACTTGGGATCCGAGCTGCATCTGCAACCTACACCACAGCTCACGGCAATGCTGAATACTTAACCCACTGAGCAAGGTATCGAACCTGCAACCTCATGGTTCCTAGTCAGATTTGTTAACCACTGAGCCACAAAGGGAACTCCCAACACCTACATCTTAATGGAGCACTTCATACTCAATCATCCCTGTGCTGAGTGAAGGGGATGCAAGGGGATAGACTGCATTTGAAGAGCATACACTCCATCCAGCCTTTAGGATAGCCTACATATACACGCACGCACATGTACACTGCACATATATGTACATATGAATGTATATGTGTAGATGTATAAATGAGAAGGAAATACTTATAAAGTAAGGATTCTGTGTGTGTGAGCCATTCTTCCAATAAATGTTACCTACTAGCAGCAAGGCGCTGGGCCACTCAGCAGGGATACAAGAGTGACTGTCCCTGCCTAAGTACCTCATACTCCAGCGGGAAATAAAGTAAACAGGCAATTTCATTGAATGTGTAAATGTTTTGGGGTGGGAGAAGTACAGTGTGTTCAGTAGGATTCAAACTTTGTTTCAGTCGAGGAAATCTTTGTACAAACATGTTCTTCTGGAAGTCAAGTAAAACATTAATAGTGGAATTGCTCTAGCTGATACTGGCATTCCTCTGAGACCTACCCCACAGAGGTGAGAGAGAGGTCCTGCACCTTTAGGACCCCTAGTACTTCTTCTTTTTTTTTTTTTTTTTGGTCTTTTGTCTTTTTGTTGTTGTTGTTGTTGTTGTTGCTATTTCTTGGGCCGCTCCTGTGGCATATGGAGGTTCCCAGGCTAGGGGTTGAATCGGAGCTGTAGCCACCGGCCTACGCCAGAGCCACAGCAACGCGGGATCCGAGCCGCGTCTGCAACCTACACCACAGCTCACGGCAACGCCAGATCGTTAACCCACTGAGCAAGGGCAGGGACCGAACCCGCAACCTCATGGTTCCTAGTCGGATTCGTTAACCACTGTGCCACGACGGGAACTCCCAGGACCCCTAGTACTTCTAAAACGACACATGTGTATTTTATTTTATTTTACTTATTTGCTTTTTAGGGCTGCACCCACAGCATGTGTAAGTTTCCAGTCTAGGAGTCGAATTGGAGCTGTAGCTGCCAGCCTACGCCACAGCCACAGCAACTTGGGATCAGAGCCATGTCTGCAACCTACACCACAGCTCACGGCAATGTCAGATCCTTAACCCATGGAGTGAGGCCAGGACTCGTACTCGCATTTTCATGGTTCCTAGTTGGATTTATTAACCACTGAGCCACAAAGGGAAATCCAACACACATTTATTTAAAAAATATTAGTTATTATATTATTGGTAAGAAACATCTGTAAAAAAATAAATCTCAGCAAAGGTGGTTCACCTTAACTCCGCTGGTCACACAAATGCAAATTTGCAAGAAGCCTGCAGTTCTGTGACTGCACTGCTTTACCACTGCTGGCAGAATTTTCAATTCAATTCAAGTGAAGAAAGTTTCTCAGTTCTTTGAAATCAAGAAATGGTTTTCTTGGAAAAAAAAAAGGAATTTCATACTTTCACTTCTTGGCTGAAATTTATATAGGTGTATTGCCATTGCAGCCCTTTAATCAGCCATATTTTTCCAAGTAGAAAGTGGCTTAAATTTTCTTGCTGGCAAGCTAATTATTTAATTTCTTTAAACCAGATAATATCTACACTGTTTCATTCCTAACTTTATATCTGCTAATATGTCCGATGGAGTTTTGCTTTTGTTTTTTTAATGGCCACATGCATGGCATATAGAAGTTACCCAGGCCAGGGACTGAATCTGAGCCGCAATGGTGGCAACACCAGGTCCTTTAACTGACTGCACCGAGCCTAGGTTCAAACCCACACCTCTGTGATGACCTGCTGCAGTCAAATTCTTAATCCACTGTGCCACAGTGGGAACTCCTGTTCTCTTCTGTGCTTGAGGATCACAGAAGAATGAGATATCAGTGGATAACAACAACAACAAAAACTCCATTCATGCTTGATTTGTTAAGAGTTTAGAGAAACTTCCAAATGCACTTTCTCCAAAATGTTTTGATATGAAAAATTTAAAAAAAGTTTTGGTATGAAATTATAACTTGCAAAAAAGTGAACTTTTTTTAAAAACACATTAAATACAAGAGAAACCAGTCAATTTTATTTTATTTTGTCTTTTTAGGGCCACAACCATAACTTATAGAAGTTCCCAGGCTAGGGGTGGAATCAGAGCTGCAGACGCTGGCCTATACCACAGCCACAGCAATGCCAGATCTCAGCTGAGTCTGTGACCTACACCACAGCTCACAGAAACACCAGCTCCTATGCCACAGCTTATGGCAACACTGGATCCTTAACCCACTGAGCAAGGCCAGGGATTGAACCCACATCCTCATGGATACTAGTTGGGTTTGTATCTGCTAAGCTCAAGGGGAACACTGCAACCAGTCAATTTTAAAAGTAGTTCTCTTTTATAGGCTTTTTTACAAAATAAAAAACAAAGAACAACAATAATGACAAAACACACCCTAGCAGATTAAAAATTTTTTTTAACACAAAGAGGTTTCTTATTAATAACTTATTAAGTACTACTCCTATCAAAATACATTTTATTAGAAAGAATGACTGAAAAAAGATTTTGTGTTTATTCTGAAGGCTGACAGTTGAGACAAACAGCAAACATAAAAACTATACATACTTCATTTGTACCCATTCTTTTTTTTTTTTTGCTATTTCTTGGGCCGCTCCTGTGGCATATGGAGGTTCCGGGGTCTAATCGGAGCTGTAGCCGCCGGCCTACACCAGAGCCACAGCAACGCAGGATCCGAGCCGCGTCTGCAACCTACACCACAGCTCACGGCAATGCCAGATCGTTAACCCACTGAGCAAGGGCAGGGACCGAACCCGCAACCTCATGGTTCCTAGTCGGATTCAGTAACCACTGCACCACGACGGGAACTCCATTTGTACCCATTCTATAATTTGCAATTCTTTTTGCAAGAATAATGATAACACACTGGGCAGGAGTATGGAAATCTAGGTCTGAATCTTTTTTGTTTGTTTGTTTGTTTTTTTGCCTTTTCTAGGGCCGCTCCTGAGGCATATGGAGGTTCCCAGGCTAGGGGTCCAATTGGAGCTGCAGCCGCCCGCCTGCGCCAGAGCCACAGCAGCTCGGGATTTGAGCCGCATCTGCGACCCACACCACAGCTCATGGCAACGCTGGATCCTTAACCCACTGAGCAAGGCCAGGGTTGGAACCTGCAACCTCATGGTTCCCAGTCCACTGCATCACGATGGGAACTCCTAGGTCTGAATCCTAATGCCATTAGTTAGATGTGGAAACTTGGTAAATTTTCTAACTTCTCTGAGTCTCAGTTTCCTTATCTATAAAATAAACAGTCTAAACTAAACTAAGGCTAAAGCGAAGCAGTGGTTCCTAGAGACTTTATGTTTCATTTTAACATAAAATCTCCTTTTTTAAAAAATAAAACTTAATAGTTTTTTTTTTCTTTCTTTCTTTCTTTTGAGGAAAGCTGCACCTGCAGCACATGGAAGTGCCTACTCTGGAGTCGAATTGGAGCTGCAGCTGCTGGCCTACACCACAGCCACAGCGATGCAGGATCCAAGATGCATCTGCAACCTACCAGATCCTTAACCCACTGAGCAAGGTCAGGGATCGAACCCACATCTTCATGGATTCTGGTCAGATTCTTAAACCAGTGAAGTCCCAATGGGAATGCCAATAATTATTATTTTGTGACTTTATGTTTAAAATCTCTGGCTAAACACAATAAGTTTTAACTCTGCAGAGGTTCCTCCTATTTTCACCTCACATTTTTGGTTAAATATGTTACACATAAAAGAGTATATAAAAGCATATGCACCATTTAAAGTTTCAGGAGAGAGATACAAGGGAGGGAAGAGGCTTAAAGGCCCATTTTCCTTTCCATAAAATTAATAGATGACCCCAAAAACTGGAAAAAGCAGGTAGTAGCAATATAAGCATGCCATTCAGAGATGGGATTAACATTTACAACATACATGAGTTACAATTACTATGAATTGTGAATGCTTGTCTCTGGGGAGGGGGAAATGGGTGAGAGGAGAAGGGTAGGGAACTGCAATTTTTTTGGTAAAAAACCCATAAGACTATTTAAATGTTTCACATTATGTGCATGTGTAACAAAGATTAAAAAAAAAAAAGTTTAAAAAAAGTACATAAGAGGAGTTCCCTGGTGGCTCCGTGGGTTAAAGGATCCGGTGTTGTCACTGCTGTGGCTTGGGTTAGTGCTGTGGCATGGGTTCAGTCCCTGACCCAGGAACTTCCACATGTTGCAGGTGCAGCCAAAAAAAGAAAACTGGTATGGAGTTCCCATCGTGGCTTATCAGGTTAAGAATCTGACGAGTATCCATGAGGATGAGGTTTTGACCCCTGGCCTACCTCAGTGGGTTAAGGATCTGGCCTTGTAGGTCACAGATGCAGCTCAGATATGGAGTTGCTGTGGCTGTGGTGTACAATGGCAGCTGCAGCTTTGATTCGACCTCTAGCCTGAGAACTTCCATATGCCTCAGATGTGGCCCTAAAAAAATAAATATAAATATAAAAAAAAGAGAACCAGTAACTTTCTGGTAATATGGACTGTAGCATCACCAGTCAATCTGGTCATGGTCATTGTAAAAAGTAAACTAAATGTTACTGGATCTACAGGGCCTCACCTGTCTTGGCTGAAGCAATCAGGATATAGAAGGAAACTCTTAAAGGGAAGAGGAGTAGAGAGTCAGTATACCAAACGCACTGCTTTTTAATCATACCTGAAGGTCAGTTCATGGAGAAAGAAAAAAGATCAGTGGTTGTCAGGGGGGAGGGAGAGGGAAGGATGTACAGGTGTTGCATAGAACATTGTCAGGGCAGTGAAATTATTCTATATGATACTATAATAGTGGATACAGTCATCAGACATTTGTCAAAACCCACATAATATACATCACCAAGAGTGAACACCAGTGCAAATCATGGGCTTTGTATGATAATCATATGTCAGTGTAGGTGCATGGATAACAACAAATGTACACTCCCCAGCAGGATGCTGATAGTGGGGAGGCTGTGCATGTGTGGCGGCAGAGGGTATATGGGAACTCTCTGTACTTTCTGCTTAATTTTTCTATGAACCTAAAACTTTTAAAACAAGGTTTAAAAAAAAAAAAAAGGGAGAGTTCCCGTCATGGCACAGCAGAAACAAATCTGACTAGGAACCATGAGGTTGTGGGTTCGATCCCTGGCCTCACTCAGTGGGTTAAGGATCTGGCATTTCCGAGAGCTGTGGTGTAGGTCACAGAAGCAGCTTGGATCTGGTGTTGCGGTGACTGTGGTATAGGTTGGCAGCTGTAGCTCTGATTCTAGCCCTAGCCTGGGAACCTCCATATGCCATGGGTGTAGCCCTTAAGAAAAGCAAAAAATAAATAAGTAAATAAATAAACAAAATAAAATCTGTTAAAAAGAAGTCAGTTCTTCCTTGCAAAGTTCCGAAAAAATAATGAAACTGAAATTACCTTCTTTTGAAAGCGGGAGAACAGGTCTGTCAAATCAGATGTTTGGAGGTAAAGCCAGATTCCTACTCATTGTATCAATAAGTTCCTCAATTCTTTCCTCACCCAGCTCTTGTGCTAGAGGGTTTGAAATCACTTCATCTTCTGGTCTGTTAAGGAAGAATATGTGAATGTTTCCACTATATACAGGACCAAAATTTCAAATATGCATTTTAATTTTCTTATTAAAAAATACATTTCCGGAGTTCCCGTCGTGGCGCAGTGGTTAACGAATCCGACTAGGAACCATGAGGTTGCGGGTTCGGTCCCTGCCCTTGCTCAGTGGGTTAACGATCCGGCGTTGCCGTGAGCTGTGGTGTAGGTTGCAGACGCGGCTCGGATCCTGCGTTGCTGTGCCTCTGGCATAGGCCGGTGGCTACAGCTCCGATTCGACCCCTAGCCTGGGAACCTCCATATGCCGCGGGAGCAGCCCAAGAAATAGCAACAACAAGAACAACAACAACTAAAGACAAAAAGACAAAAAAAAAAAAAAATACATTTCCTATTTTCCAAAGGGGATGTCAGGCCGCTTACAATAAAAGATGCAAGTAATACATTTATTAGATAATGAAATATCACCAAAAGAGGATGTTAGGATTGTCAATAAAGAGGAGGGATGTATGCTAATTCTAAGGTTATCATGGTTGCTATGATAAGAGTGGAAAATTCTGCTCTAGCCTCCCAGGTTAACTTTGGCTTTATTTACTTTAGCTAAGTCATTTCTCAAAATTAAGAAGCATGCAATTCATCAGAGGAGATAAAATGTCCCTGGTACAAATTCTGAAATATTTATGTGATCGTGTCTTCCAAAACAGTTTTAGAGCAAATACAGAAATAGATTAATCTGTACATGGCTATTTCTTTTATTGAGATCTGAAAAAAAACTGAAAGTGTAATACTCAAGTTTAGCTCAAAGAAGACTGTTCTGCCAGATCTAAACACAAAATATCACAGCGTCTTGATTAACACTAACCTTAAAGATTCCTTTGCTTTTATTTCATCAGTTAACCCATTCTCAGAACCCTTTTTTCTTTTGCAAACATAAGATGATTTATTGCCTAGAAACCTGTAGAGACTATTGTTTGAACCTTCAATTTCCAATTCCTTTTCATTTTTGAATAGCTTTATTCCTACTAGTTCAAATACTTTATGGTTCATTAGAACTTGGCAAAGACGAACTCCTTTGAGACGAGAGATGTCATTACTGCTTAGGCACATATTTTGCATAAGATGACTTAATATCACATCAACAGCATCAGAACCAGTAAGCCAGTCTTTGTATGTTCGTAAATGATGCCTCCTTCTTTTGATTTCCACTTGAGTCTGAAGGGAGTGAATAATACCATCCCACAGTTGAGTAGCTTGAAAAGGACCAGAGCATCCTGAAAAAAAAAAAATTAAACATATGTTTTTAACAAATTTAGATTACACAAAGATATGTAAGTTTTTTAGTTTTGGCAACCTTATGCTTTTTTATGGTGTATCTGCTGCCAATGCCTTTCTTAAGTTTCTTTCCCCATCTTTTTGCTCTCTTTTTTTTTTTAGGGTTGAATAGCTGAGGTCTGAGGGGGCAGGGAGGCTGTGCCAATCTCTGTGCCCAGCCTCATCCTGGCCAGCAGGCCCTGGCGGACTCTGTGGGACAGCCTGGAGGCCACCACCACTGCCTCAAAGTGGCTCAAAAGGGAAGGGCGGGCTCAGAGATGCTGGGCTGTTACCCAGCATCTCAGAACAGCAGGGACCAACCTGGCACATGCCCCAACCTGGCACATGCCCACCCAGGAGGGGGAGAGGAAACCCCACCCAGGGCACCCTAGCCCTCTGCAGACACTGAGGCTCCACATCTGGGCCCTTGGTGGGGGTCTAAGGAGAGGCTAAGAGCAGAGGCTCCTCATACCTTCTGCCCCCAACCTCACCCTGAACGTGGCCTGGCTCCGCCAAACCCCTCCTAGTATAGGGCTCACCCCCTAGACCCCCTCTGTGAGGAGCTGCATGTTGAGGGGACACCACGGCATATGGGGGTTCCCAGGCTAGGGGTTGAATCGGAACTGTAGCCTCCAGCCTACACCACAGCCACAGCAACTCAGGATCCAAATCGGATCTGCGACTTACACCACATCTCACAGCAACACCAGATCCTTAACCCACTGAGCGAAGCCAGGGATCGAACCTGTGTGCTCATGGATGCTAGTCAGATTTGCTTCTGCTGAGCCATGACGGGAACTCCTCTTCCATCTTATATAAACTATAATATGTTTACAAAGATTGCACCATGTTTACCTGCCAATAAAATCAGAGTAAACCTGGGAACTTTCCTTACTGATGATATATACTATTATGTGAATTTATACATCCTTAATGTTACATGATTAAAGACTAGCTATATCTAGTCTTGAAGAATATTATTTCAGGACACATCTAAAAGGAATGCACAGAAGTTCTCATCATGGCACAGCAGAAATGAATCCTACTAGGAACTATGAGGTTTCAGGTTTGATTCCTGGCCTTGATCAGCGGGTTAAGGATCCGGCATTGCTGTGAGCTGTGGTGTAGGTCGCAGATGTGGCTCGGATTCTGAGTTGCTGTGGCTTGTGGTATAGGCCGGCAGCTACAGCTCTGATTTGACCCCTAGCCTGGGAACCTCCATATGCCTCTGGGTTACGGCCCTAAAAAGACACAAGACAGAAAAAAAGAAAAAGAAAAAAAAAAAAAGAGTTTGTGAGGAATAAAGAAAATCTGAAAACAAAAAAAGTCCATAGCCTGAGGAATAGTTAAATAAATTATAGCATAGCCTTATTATAGAATATTAAGCAGCCATTAGGAAGAATGATATTGATGGCATGGAGGATTTCATTAAGTCATAAAAACAAAAAGCAATGCGTCGTGCAGAACAGTTTGTGTACTATCATCCTAGGTATGTAAACACGAATTCCTAACCTACACACAAATACATGTAAATAGAAAGAGGGGTCTGGAGGATAAACTTCAAACTAACCTTTGGGAAATAAGTTTAATGAAAGAGGATGTTCACTTTTTTTTTTCCTTTTTTCTTTTATACCAGCACTTGTGGTGTATGGAAGTTCCCAGGCTAGGGGTTGAACTTGAGCAGTGGCTGAGGCCTACACCACAGCTACGGCAACACCAGATCTGAGGTGCATCTGTGGCTTTTTAGTCTACATATTTCTAATTTTTGTAATGTACAAAAGTAAATTTTTTCAATTGGAGATGATAAATTTTTAAATTGGTACATAATTCACATTCCACAAAATTCACCCTTTTCAAGTGTACAATTCATGGAGTTCCCGTCGTGGCGCAGTGGTGAACGAATCCGACTAGGAATCATGAGGTTGCGGGTTCGGTCCCTGCCCTTGCTCAGTGGGTTAATGATTCGGCGTTGCTGTGAGCTGTGGTGTGGGTTGCAGACGCGGCTCGGATTCCCCGTTGCTGTGGCTCTGGCTTAGGCCGGTGGCTACAGCTCCGATTCGACCCCTAGCCTGGGAACCTCCATATGCCGCGGGAGCGGCCCAAGAAATGGCAAAAAGACAAAAATAAATAAATAAATAAATAAAAAAATAAAGTGTACAATTCGATGGTTCTTAGGTATATTCACAAAGCTGTGCAGCTGTCTCTATTATCTAACTCCAGATCATTTCTTCACTTCAAAAAGAAAACCCAGGACAGTTAGCAGCCACTCTTCATTTTCTTCTACCCCAGTAAATTTTCAATAAAAAATTTTAATAAGATAAAGGAATAAGTTGAAACATCCAGAATGTTGTTTCTAGATTTTTGTTGTTGTTAGAATCTAGAATCTAAGGTCTTTCTTCCTTTGATTATGGATAACTGGAAACAAGATGCCCGATTTTACATAATGGTCTGATATTCAGGACAGAAATAAAAGCCCATCACCTTCAAATGCCTTCTGTAGCAGAAGCTGTCCATCTGTGACACTGTAGACAGTGCATTGACAGGAGTGAGGCTGGAGGGTGAAGAGTGGAAAAGGGGAGGTATTGAACTGGGGGAGAGGGAGGGAGGGTGGGGATAGGGTTATGGTAGGATGGGGTGGAGGCTAGGAGTCTAAAAGCGGTAGAAACAGGGGTGTTTGCCATGGACGATCTGTCTCTCTAAGCGTCATTTACCAAGCGAGTTAGGTTAAAGAAACAGTCTTCGTGCTCAAGGAACTTGCCACTTAGTACTTTTAACCCCTTGTTCTAAATGTCGCCTGTGGACCAGCAGCACTGGCCATCATCTGGGAATTTCTTTTTCTTTTTCTTTTTTTTTTTTTCCGTTTTTTAGGGCCGCATGTGGAGTTTGCCCAGCCAGGGGGTCTAATCAGAGCCCCACATCTACGCAGGATCCAAGCCGCATCTGCGACGTACATCGCAGCTTGCAGCAACGCTGGATCCTTAACCCACTGAGCAAGGCCAGGGATTGAACGCGCATCCTCATGGGTTCTTAACCCGCTGAGGCACAGTGGGAACTCGCATGCATTTTTAACAGTCCCCAAAAGATCTCTGGGCATATTAAAGTTTGAGAAACACTGCTCCTCAGGGAGATAAGCTCCTGAAAAAGCCCAGCGGCGGCTCTCAGCCACACCAACCAGAGCGCTAAGGAAAGGGGCGGGTCCGAAAAGGGGCGGGCCCCAGAGGTCTGAGGCGCAAAGTCCAAACCACCTGCTCCCCTCATCAGAGCCCCTTTCAGTACACATTCGGTTAGGATCTACCGGGCTACCTGGCCTTCTTTTCCGGGAGAAGACACCCTTTGGGCTCACGACACTCTGCCCGCTCCGCGCAGGCTCGGGAAGCTTGCTCTGGCTGCAGAGGCTACGGAACTGCGGAGTCAAAAGAACCGCCGTAAACTCCGCCACTGGGCCCCTCCTCATCGCCCGTAACCCCGCCTCCACCTGGCTCTCTGGGGGCGGAGGCCAGGCACGTCCCGGCCCCGCCTCTTCCGAATCAGCCGGAAGTGACGTCATGCCCGTCCGGCTGGTCTTTCGGTCTTCTTCCCTCTCCCTGGCTCTTCCTCCCCAGACCCTCCCCACCCCTCCCCCTTCCCTCCTCCAGTTCCAGTCTTTGAGGCCGCGGGAGTGTGAGAGGCTATGGAGTAAGCCGGCGGCTGCGGCCCGGCGCCAAGGCTGAGCAGGAGCAGCCAGGAGGCGTTTGGAGGGGCGGGGGAAACAAGCCCCAGCACCGCCCCTCCAGGGGGGTAGAAGGGAAAGAGGTGAGTGACCGCCCAGGGGCACAGAGCGACCTCCTTCACTGGCCGCGCTCCCACCTGGGCTTCCCCAGACAGCGAGGAGGGAATGAGGAAGGACCCGCACCCTGGGAAGGCCTCTCAAGGTCCCCGGGGCTGGCAACTGTTGCCTGGTGACGGGCCTGCTGGGTGCAGGCGGGGCCGGTGGGGCGGTGGGTGCCCGCGCGAAGCCGGGCTGCGGGAGTGACGAGCTCCGGGGAGCGAATCCTGGAGGCCCAGGTCTCCCGAAGAGGCCTGGCAGCTAGTGGAGACCCTGGGCTGGAGCCCCCTGCTGGAGGAAGAGCCCCCAGCTCAGGCTGGAGAGCTCGGGTTTCCGTGATGGAGATCTTGGTTCCCTTTTGGGAAATTGGACACTACTCCCGGACTGGGTGAGACAGCTACCCTCAGTTCTGAGGTCCACCTCTGAGAACCTGGGTCATCAACTTCGGCCCTACCGTCCTGAGTCCTTCTGTGACAGTCGCTTTAGTTCTGGAATGGAAGGTTATTGTTTGTGAGGTGGGTGGGGCAGAGGTTTTGTTAAAAACCCACTCCGTGTCTCCTGCACTCTTTTTTTTTATGAGCGGGAGAGAAAGAATGGAGAAAGGGTGAGACCGATGAAGCTTTCAAAAACTTGGGATTCGACTGAATATATATTTATGATCAGAAATTAAGGAAACCAATGTTGTCAACTCCTGTAACAGTCTTCTTGAGACTCCAGACTCAAGGGACTTAAAGCACTATGTCAGTAGTGACTTAAAATTTTAAGTTGCAAACTAGTTTTTTTGTAGATCAAAGTCAAGAATCATCCTCTGACTTTTTTATTTATTTTACGCATTGGATTCTATGAGTAAAAAGTTTTCTAAGTAGCATTTGCAAGTCTCTACACTCTGAAAAATTGGTATAGATTAAGGTAAATCTTCAAACCAGTCTGTCACTGTAAAACCTGGTCGTGTTCTGGTAGTGGCTTGAAAGTCAGGTGGTTGAAGCTTCTGCTTTTGGACTTTGCATGTCTTTCTTTTCTTTCTTTTTTTGTTTAGCTTCTGTAGTAAAAGAAACTTTTGGAGGACTGTGTAAAGGAAAGGAACCTAAAGGAAAGTAAGGACCTTCATTCTGTTGAAATCCACTTTACACACTTACAGAAATTTATTCTTTTGTCTCTAAGATCCGTCAACATCCAATAAAATAAATACAAGCACATTGTACTTCCATACACTGTAATATTTCTATAGGAATCAACCCTGTAATTGAGAATACCTGTTCATACTCAACATGTTTGAAATTCATGACTTATCTTCCAAAAAAAATGGGTCCTCTTACTGCATTTGACTCAAGTGAGTAGCTTCATCATCCATACTTCTGTATAGAAGTAGACGTTTGACAGCTTCCGGTCTCATGGATCTCCTAAGTCCTGTTGACTCTACCTCTTTGAATATCTCTTGAGTATGTCTATTCCTCATCCTCACATCTGAAGTGAAGTACTCATCTGATGTGTTTACGGTCTCCTCATTAGGGTCTACCTGCATTTACTGTGGTTCCTTCTGTAGTTTTCCACTCCAGACTAAGTAACTTTTTCAAAGTGCAGATCTAATCACATTGTCTCCATGTATGAAACCCTTCACGGTTTTTAAGAGAGACTAAAATCCCTTAATTGCCTTTCCAACTTCATCTCCACAGTGCCTTCTGGCATTCTTTTCTCTCCCTCCTTACTCTGTTTCTTCTCACTGTGTTCTGCTTGGGTTATGATGCTTCCTTTGCCTGGAAATGCTCTTCCTTTTCTTTTCATCCAGTTAATGCCTACTCATCACTCAGCTCACGTCTGGGAGGACTTTTCTGATTAGGATAGATTCCCTTAAGTGTATGTTCCCGTGATGCCACTGCAGAATTGCCATACTTATTAATACTTTTGAATTAATGACATGCCTCTCTTCTCCTGATACTGTGTAAGTGCTTAATAAATGTTTGTTAAATGAAAGAATTCTTTGAATGCTTACCAAATGTGCCAGGAATTGTACTACGCATTTTTGGTGCATCATCTTTAATCCTCACAACAATCACTTGAGGTGTGGGTAGCGAGTCCTCCTTTCCAAAGACTAGAAATACTGTTAGGGGAGCTCCTGTTGTGGCTCAGTGGTAACGAATCCGACTAGTATCCACGGGAACGCTGGTTCGACTCTGGCCTCACTCAGTGAGCTGTGGTGTAGGTCATAGACGTGGCTCAGATCTGGTGCTGCTGTGGCTGTGGCGTAGGCTTGCAGTTGCAGCTCCAATTCAACCCTTAGCCTGGGAACTTCCATATGCTGCAGGTGCAGCCCTAAAAAGCAAAAAAAAAAGAAGAAAAAATAGTGTTAGGGAGGCTAGTTAGTGGTCATAGTGCTAGTATTAGAACTGGCATTTGAACCCAGATTTTGTTACCACTGAAGATTGTGTGCTTAATCAGTCTCACACTGTGCATCAAAATAACCTGGGGAGCTGCTCAAACTACAGATGCTATTGACTGCACACTTAGATTCTGATTCCAAAGGTTTGAGATTGTACATAGGCATCTATATGTTTTAACAAGTAACCCAGTCGTTTAGATATTATTAGATCTATTTAGATGTTCACCAGAGCTTGAAAAACATTGCCTTGAAGTTTGAAAACCATTGTCTTAGAAAACACTTCCGTGCTTTATGAGTTTTAGTTTTCATGCATTGTACTACACTGTGTTTCAGATTTTATGTGTTCTTAAATCGAGGAAGATCTGGAGACCTAAGGAAGTGACCTTAGTGCTCATTTTGTCTAATTTCCTACCTTTTCCCCTTTGGCTGGCTAGAGGAACTGAATAGTGAGACCTTGCCATTCCAGTGCTGCTGCTACCTTTTTTTCCTAATTGCAATAATTTCCAAGTATCAGATTGACTTCAAGTAGTAAAAACTATACAAAGTACATGGGCTGGAAGTACCTTCTGAAGAGTTGGATGTAATCTCTCTTCAAATTTTACTTATTGTTCAGACTACTAATTTAATATTTAAGCATATGTTTGCCTTATAACCTCTCATTCTGAAGACCCTTTAATCTTACTGTATGCAAACTTAATGATAGAAACAATATTTTACTTCTTGTTTCTCCTGTTGTACCTAGCATGGTGTTTTGCACCTCTTAGGTGCCCAGTAACTTGTTGAATGGATGTGTGCTCCACAGTGCATTACCAAATCTCCTTAGTTTTTTATGTTTTTTAAAATCATATTTGTTTCCTGAAGTAATAATCTGTTTTGGCTCAACTGATAATTAGATATTTTCTGAAGTTATAATGAGAATGATTATATTCAGCTGTTACAGTCTTTGTTTTCTGAATAAGATTAAACATGTTTTCTGTATAGGCCAAATAATGGTTTTTTTTTTTTTTTTTTTTTTTTTTGTCTTTGTTGTTATTTCTTGGGCCGCTCCCTCGGCATATGGAGGTTCCCAGGCTAGGGGTCGAATCGGAGCTGTAGCCACCGGCCTACGCCAGAGCCACAGCAACGCGGGATCCGAGCCGCGTCTGCAACCTACACCACAGCTCACGGCAACGCCGGATCGTTAACCCACTGAGCAAGGGCAGGGACCGAACCCGCAACCTCATGGTTCCTAGTCGGATTCGTTAACCACTGCGCCACGATGGGAACTCCCACAGTAACCTTTTAATTTGCACTACAGTGTTTCTTATAAAAATGCAAGCTAATTCTACGTATTCAGATCATTAATCAAATTACTAATAAGAATATTTTATTCTTGGGGAAGTTAAAAAAAGAGGACTCTTTGCAGTTTTGTTATTTAAGAGTTCAGGAAGTTTTTATTTTAGCACAAATACAGTTTTACCTACTATATTTAGAGTTTATGAGTAGGCAGAACTGAAAGAATTGCCAGTTCCTTTTAGATACCTGCCATCAGGTGCTGCATACTTAACCTACCTGCCAGGTGCATGTAAAATCTCATCTACTCATCTAACTAAAAGTCAAGTGATGGCTGATTTGGATAGTAGGGAGATATAGTCTTGGGATCATACTGAAGCTGCCCCAAATCTTACTTCAGCTGGGATTTAAGAGGGGTAGATGACTGGATTTCAAGTGTATTCTGCTAAATGGTATACAAGGGGCAATTGCTTATATGAATAAATACTTCTCACTTATAATTTTGTCTTAGAGAAATAAGACTTGTTTATTCACTACTCAAAATTTGAAAAGCTTTCATTTTAAGAAATGATATGGGCTCTAGGTTTCTTACATGTCAAAAAGCTAATGATTCAAAATCTCATTTAAGTCACATCTTATTTTACAAACTCATTCATTTCATTCTGTCTTTAGCCTTCTGTTGATCTTGTGATGTATTTATTTTTCTTGGGTGCCCTTGGATAACCATTTTCAAGCCCACAGTCTTAACTACTGATTCTCCTGGTAAACTCATGGAGCCCACATTTTTATCTTCAGTTGAGACATTTTTTTCCTAAATTTTTGGCCTATATTTCTAAAAAACTGCTAGTTATATATCCATGTTAATGTCATTCATGCAACTCAAATTCAACATGTCTAAACATTTTGATTTCTTCCCCCTACAAAACAAACAGTTGTTTCCTAGCCTGTAGTGCAACCTTGGTAAATGGCTTCATCCTCCACCTAGACTCTGAAATTGGGGACTTGATTGGGATTCCTAGTCTTTTTTTGTCTCTTTCCATTATCTAATTGTCTAGTTGGTCATTAAGCTCTCTTCATTCTAACTTGTTTTCTTAATTTTTCTTTTCTTCTTCCTATGGCTATTTCCTTAATTCAGCAACCTCTCCCTCTTAAAATTTGTTTAAAATTTGATATATAATACATTAAAATGCAAAATGAAGTTAATATGTAATCATAAAATACATATCCATGTAACTAGCACCTTTGAAACACCCTCTCTTACTATCTCTTTCCTATCTTCCCTGTCCCTATTTCCAAGTGTCCTTTTGTTTTTTGCTTGTATACCTTCAAAATTATGTTTGTGTAAAATTCCTGAAGTACATCTTGATATTTTCTTAAGTCATATTCCCTGCTTCCATCCTTAGTGTATCTTGCACTTTGCAAGATGGAGTGATTGATTGTTTTACTCATGCCTGAACACCATCTGTGGCTTGATTTCTTGTTTAATGCCCTTGGTAATCTGGCTTTTCTAAGTCTCCTTTGGCATACTATCTCTTTTTCCTCCAGCTGTTTTTTTTTTTTTTTTTTTTTTACTTCTACACTTGTCCCATTCTCTATCTAGTTCACTCCTACTCCCCTTTAAAGACATCTCTAGTGTAGCCCTTTTGGGGAAACTTTCTTCTGTCTGTTCCTCTTCTTTTTGTTCCTGTTAACACCATGCCTCTATATTCATTAGCATTTCATCACTGCAGGATAGTGGTGTGGTTGGTTTACTTCTGTCTCTTGCTCCTTTGATGGTAAGCTCTTTCATGACTTATTTTTCCTTTACTTCTTTCTTCTCCAGTTTCATATGTGGTATCAGGTACATAGTGGGTATTCAGTAAATATTAGCTAGTTCACCAGATGAGTTTCCATGTCTGTTTCTACCTTGTGTACACCGGTGTTGACTATTTGGATGATGGATAGGCATCCCAGATTTGAATATTAACTCTGAAAATATTCTTTGTTTTCATACTGAGCTGTTTATAGTTTTCAAATCACATCATTTATAGTCTTTCTCACCTTCATGTCTTGGCACTTGGAAAGCCTTTCTGGAAGCATTTTCCCTTTACTCCTACCTGAAAAACACTTTTTTAAAAATTACTTTTTTTATTGAAGTATAGTTGATTTGCTGAAAACACTTCAATTTTGAGCCCATCTTCATGTTCTTGTAGCATGGTACATTCATACCTTTAGTTAATTGCTATAAATCTTTGCAGGTCTCAGTCTGCTACTGGACTGAGTCCCTAAAGAGCAGAAATTTTTCCATTTATATCTGTATTCCCAGTGTATGACAGGTGCATAGCATATAATATATAGGTACTCAGGCAGAGTTAGAGGAAAGGATATGTAGGTTTTGAAGTACGGTTTTTATGTCTCTTCTGCCTCTCCATCAAAATCAGCAGCAGATGTTCATAGAGAACAACTTGGCATGGTAATAAATGTTTTCATAATGCCAGTAGCAACATTTTCTAACTGCTTACAGAAATGCAGCACTAAATTAAAAGAGGAAAGTGGATTTCTATTTACAGACATTCAGATCTTTAATAGAAGGGAAGTTATATTTACATAAATATAATTTAATTAGCTGAGAAAATAGGATACATACTAGGTGCTGCCCTAGTCCAGTGGCCTTCCAAATACTTTTGCTTGTATATTCTCGTAATAATTTTGCAAGACATTGTACTCCTTTGTGTGTTTTAAGTTGATGACCTCGGAATTGTTTTGTCAAGAGTATTAGATGGTTACAAAGTATCTAATTTCTAGATTTGTATATTGTGATTGTTTTACTTTTATCAAAACCCTGAAATTTTTGCTTGGTAATCGAAATAAAATTGTTTCTATACATGCTTGTGACACCCATTTTATTTCTTAATTGTAATTTTGTGACAGGCAAGGATTTTGCTGTTAAAATCTGGCTTGAAAGAAATAAAGCACAACCCCCTTCAGAATTTCTTACTAAACTTCTTTTTTCTTAGTCTCTTAGACTTTCAGGATTAACTTTTTTTTTTTTTTTTTTTGCTTTTTAGGGCCACACCTGCGGCATATGGAGGTTCCTAGGTCAGGGGTCAAATTGGAGCTGTAGCTGCCAGCCTACACCAGAGCCACAGCAATGCCAGATCTACGCCGTGTCTGAGACCTACACCCACAGCTCACGGCAACGCAATGCATTAACACATTCTTGAATTGCATTCTCCATACTTCCCACCTTCCCCCAAAGTTTTTTTATACTCAAGGAAATGCCCCATAATGAGACTGAGATGGCTGAGAAAAATAGATTTCTTTGGTCAAGTGGGAGAAAATAGTGAAGAAAGAGATGGTTAAGGATAATATGCAGGACACAGACTTGTTCTCAGGCAGATCAACTTTGGGAAGAAGTACACATGGCAGTTGAGGATTTGGAGAGTGATAGGGTCTTAAACCTCTTTCTGTGCCATGGACTCTTAACAATCTAGTGAGGCCTATAGACCTGAGAGTGACATTTTAGGCTCAGCTTGTGAATTTCTATAAAAGCTTCTGGGGTTCTGATTGGGTTGTTTGAATCTATAGATTGATGGGGAAAATGGATATCATAACAATAGTGAGTCTTCCAATTCCTGTACACAGGAATTTAGTCAGCATCAGTTTTTCTCAGAAATTTTTATTTTCATTGTGTAAGTCTTACATATCTTGTTAAATTTATACATAGGTATTTCATGTCCTTGAAATGGTATTTTTGAAATTTCCCTGTTCAGTTGCCTGTTTCTAGAATATAAAAATAGTCTTAAAAATGTATTGTTTTTGAATTCTGCCATCACGCTAAACTGATATGTTAATTATAGTAGCTTTTTGGTTTACCTGCTGTGGCAGCATCTGTACAGTTCTGGGACACAGGTTCAATCCCTAGCTGGTCTCAGTGCATTAAAGGATCCGTGATTGCTGGTTGCTGCATCTGTGGCATAGGTTGGGTATGAACCCTGGCCAGGGAACTCCATATGCTGTGGGGTGGCCAAAAAAATGGAAAAAAAAATTCTAGTAGCTGTTTTGTGGATTCCTTCTGACTTTCTGTGTGAATGATCATGTCATTGGGAATAAAGGATTTTACTTCTTTCTTCTCAATCTGAATGTTTATTATTTTGTCCTCTTTATTGATTTGGCTGGGACCTCCATTAGACTACTGAATAGAAGTTGTAGAAGTAGATAACTTTAATTTGTTCCCAAATTTAGGGAGAAAATGATCAGTCTCTTTAATTATAATACTAGCTGTAGGGATTCAGAGATGCCATTTATTGTTCTGTTTTTACTTTGCTGACAGTTTTTATCATGAATGGGTATTGAATTTTGTCAGTTTTTTTCTGCCTTTACGGAGATGATGTATTTTTTATTCCTTATTATTCAGTTAATATAGTGAATGACATGGAATTGTTTTTGAGTGTTAAATCAACCTTGCATTCTTGAGATAAATCCCACAAGGTTGTGGGTTCGATTTGTTGGATTTGCTAATGACTTGTTAAGGGTTTTTAACCTGTCGATAGGGTATATTGAAATGCAATTTTATGTCATTATTTGGTGTTGGTATCAGGTGTTCATGACTATATTACATGAAAGTGTTCTGTCTTCTGTAGAAAACCTTATAGAGACCTGGAATTACTTCTTCCTTAAATGTTTGATAGAATTTAGCAGTAAACCCATCTGAGCCTGGAGTTTTCTTTGTGGAAGGATTGTAGCTATGAATTGGATTTCTTTTATGTAGAATTATTCTGACTTTCTCTTCGGTTTTGGTAGGTGTGGCTTCCAAGAATTTTTTTGACTTTATATCCAAGTTTTTGAATTAATTGGCTGGCATAAGAACATCCATAATGTAATACCCGATTCGTTTAGAATCTACATGATCTATATAGGATTAGCATCTGTGGACTTTCTTCTATATTTTTTTAATGATTTTAATTTTTTCCGTAATAAAAAGGTGGCTCGCTTTTTTTTTTTTTTTTGTCTTTTTAGGACCAAACCCTCCACATATGGAGGTTCCCAGGCTAGGGGTCAAATTGGAGCTGTAGCCACTGGCCTATGCCGCAGTCACAGCAACGTGGGATCCGAGCTGTGTCTGTGACCTACACCACAGCTCAAGGCAATGCCAGATCCTTAGTGTGCTGAGCAAGGCCAGGGATTGAACCTGTGTCCCCATGGGTATCAGTCAGATTTGTTTCCGCTGGGTCCTGATGGGAAGCTCCTCTTTTATTTTTGATATTGGTCATTTTTGTTCTTAAAAGTTTTCTTAATGTAGCTAGAGGTTTATCATTTTTAAAAAACAGTGGCTTCATTTTTATTTATTTTTTTTCTGCTTAATAGAGTGTTAAATTACATTAAATTCAGTTTGTTTCATTGATTTCTACTCTTTTTTTTTTTTTTTTTTTTTTTGTCTTTTTGCCTTTTCTAGGGCCGCTCCCGTGGCATATGGAGATTCCCAGGCTAGCGGTCTAGTCAGAGCTGTAGACACCAGCCTACGCCAGGGCCACAGCAATGAGGGATCCGAGCTGCGTCTGCAACCTACACCACAGCTCATGGCAACGTGGGATCCTTAACCCATTGAGCAAGGCCAGGGATCGAACCCGCAACCTCATGGTTCCTAGTCAGAGTCTTTAACCACTGCGCCACGATGGGAACTCTGATTTCTACTCTTTAGTTCCTTCTTTCTCCTTATTTTCAGCTTCTCTTATTATTGTATTTTTTTTTTTTTTCTTATCTTCCTAAGGTGGAAGTTTAGATGATTGGTTTTGGGTTTTGGTTTTTTTTCCTAGTATAAACATTTAAAGCTATGAATTTCGTGCTATGTACTACTTTACCTACATACCACAGATTTTTCATTTTTGTTCATATCAAAATATTTTAAAATTTTCTCTTATGATTTCTTTTCTGGCCCTTGGATTATGTAGAAGTGATGCTGAATTTCTGTGTATTTGCATGTTTCCAGCTGTTTATCTATTATTGATGCCTACCTTAATTTCACTGTGGTCAGTGAACATGTTTTACGTTATTTCAGTGGTTTTAAATACCTTGAGACTTGTTTTATGGCTCAGCACATGTATCTTAGTAAATGTTCTATGTACATATGAAAACAAAATACTATCTGCTTTTGTCAAGTAGAGTGTTTTAGGTCAGGTTGTTTGATAGTGTTGTTCACACGTTTTATAGTCTTACTGATTTTCTGTCTCTTGGTCTAATTGTCCATCTGCTCCTGAGTGAAGACCCGGAAAGTCTCCAACTACACTCGTGGATTTGCTGTTTCTTCTTTTAGTTCTGTCAGTTTTGTTGCATTTATTTGGCAGTTCTCTTATTTGATGTGTACACATTTAAGATTATATTTTCTTGAGAGTTGACAACTTTGTCATTATGAAGTGTCCCTTTTTGTCTTGAAATTTGTTCTATTATTAATATAGCCATTCCAGTTTGGTATATTTTCCCCTTTTTTTTACACTATTAAATCATAAATCATTTTGTAAAGTGTGTTTAACGTGAGTTTCTTGTAAGCAGCATATATTTGGGCCTTGCCTTTTTAATCTAGTTTGATAGTCTTAGCTATTTAACTGAAATTTTAAATCATTTACACTTAATGTAACTATGTGGTTGAATTAAAACCACATAGTGGTCTTGGTATTTATTTTCTGTTTTTCACATGTGTTCTTTGTTCCTTTCTTCTTTTCCTACTTTTTAAAAAAATTAAAAATATATATATTTTTTCTTTTTAGGGCTGCACCTGTGGCATAGGGAAGTTCCCAGACTAGGGGGCAGATTGGAGCTGCAGCTGCCGGCCTATGCCATAGCCACAGCAATAAGGGATCTGAGCTGCATCTGCAACCCACACCACAGCTCACAGCAATGCTGAATCCTTAACTCACTGATCCAGGCCAGGGATGGAACCCACATCATTATGGACACTAGTCGGGTTTGTAACCCACTGAGCCATGACAGGAAATCCTTAAAAAATTTATTAATTCAATTTACATTAGGATTCCATTTTGTTTCCACTGTTGCCCTCTTTTTTTTTTTTTTGGCTGCACCCATGGCATGTGGAAGTGTCCTGGCCAGGGATTGAATCCACACTGCATGGGAACTTCCTCCACTGTTGACTTTTCAGGTATGTCACTTTATTATTTTAATTATTACTCTAAGGTTTGTAATGTATCTTTAATGTGCTACAATCTATCTTCAAATGATGTTATGCTACCTCACATATAATAGCATCTTTAAAAAATATACTTAGATTTCTCCTCTCTTGTTCTTGGTTTATTTTGTCATATGTTTTACTTTACATATATTATATAAGCACAGTACGTTTTTGTTATTTTTGATCAGCAGTCTTTTAAAGATAACATGAGAAGTTTTTTATATACCCATGTAATTTTCATTTTCACAGTCCTCTCTCTGTTCCTTTTATAGATTTCTATCTGGTATATTTGCCCATCTGTTTGAGGGGCTTCCTTTAATATTTCTTATAGTAAATGTATGTTGGCAACAAATTCTTTCAGATTTTGTTTTCCTGGAAAAGTCTGTATTTCACATTTTTTTTTTATTTTTATAATGACTTTTATTTAAAGTTTTTTTTTTTCCCTTAGGACATAGTAGAATTCTGGGTTAACAATTTGTTTTAGCAATTTAGAGACCGGATTCAGTTTTTTCCTGGCTTGTATAGTTTCTGATGAGAAGTTTAGGGAAAATTCTTATCTTTGTTCTATATAATTTGCCTATTTTCTCTGGCTGCCTTTAAAAATTTTCTCTTAATCACTGATTTTCAGCTATTTGATATGAAAATATTTGAGCATGGATTTCTTTGTGTTTATCCTGCTTGTGGTTCATTGAATTTCTTGATGCTGTATCGTTTTCACCATATTTGGAAAGTTTTTGGCTGTTATTATTTTCAAATATTATTTCTTCCCTCTCTCCCACCTTTCCTTTTTAAGATTCAGTTATATATGTTAAACTGTGATGTTGTCCCAAAGGTAACTGAGACTTTGTTCCTTTTTTCCTCCAGCCTTTTGCTGTTTTCAGGTTTCACTGATCTTTTTTCCCCACATTGTCTAATCTGGTAATTATATCCCCTGAATTTTTTTTTTGGAGTGCTTTGTGAATTTGCATGTCATCCTTGTGCAGTGGCCATGCTAATCTTTGTATTGTTCCAATTTTAATTTATGTGCTGCCAAAGCGAGCACATCCTCTGAATTATTTTTATTTATTTATTTTTTGTCTTTCTGCCATTTCTTGGGCCGCTCCCTCGGCATATGGAGGTTCCCAGGCTAGGGGTCGAATCGGAGCTGTAGCCACCGGCCTACGCCAGAGCCACAGCCACGCGGGATCCGAGCCGCGTCTGCAACCTACACCACAGCTCATGGCAACGCCGAATCGTTAACCCACTGAGCAAGGGCAGGGATCGAACCCACAACCTCATGGTTTCTAGTCGGATTCGTTAACAACTGCGCCACGACGGGAACTCCTTCCTCTGAAGTTTTTGAGATTTTTTTTTTTGTGTGTGTGTCTAGAATGTTCATTTGATTTTTTTAAATATTCAGTTTTCGTTTATTATATTCATGCTTTCCTTAAAATGCTTGTGTTACAAGGAGAAGGAAGGAGTGAGAGAATAGTCATATCCCAGGCAAGACACTGGGACAGGCTGCCAAATGAGGGTTCTTGGCTTCCTGCAAAGAATCTAAGAGCTAGGTAAAGTGAAAGCCAGTTTATTTAGAGAGACACACATTCCCTAGGCAGAATACGGACGTCTTAGAAAATGGGAGGGGCCCTGGGGTATGGGGTTGTTAGTTTTTCTGAGCCTGGGTAATTTCATATGCTAATGAGTGGGAGGATTACTCCTACTGTTTTGGGAAAGGGGTGAGGGTTTCCAGGAATTGGGCCAGTGCCCACTTCTTGGTTTTTTATGGTCAGTCTCAGAACTGTCATGGCACCCGTGGGTGCGTCATTAAGCATGCCGATGTATGACAGTGAGAGCATAATGAGGCTCAAAAGTTTTTGGGAAGTTGAATCTTTTGCCATCTTGGACCTAGAGGGTTCTAACCAGTTTTTGTCCTGTCCTCCGTGGCTGTGTCATTCTTTTAATAGTTGTGTGTCCTTCCCCCTTTTTTCCTGTCTTACATGGACATCTGATAGCTTTTTAATGTCTTTGTTGTTAATTATCTAATCTCATTTTGGAGTCTGTTTTAATTGACTAATTTTGGTCTTGGTATGATCACATTTTCTTGCTTCTTGGCATGTCTACTAATTATTAATTGCATACTAAACATTGTGAATGTTATACAGTTTAGTTTCTGAATATTTTTTTTTGGCAGTACCCGCGACATGTAGAAATTCCTGGAGCAGGGATCAAAACCGAGCTGCAGCTGTAATTTATGCCATAGCTGCAGCAACAGTGTATTCTTAACCTATTGTACCAGGCTGGGGATTGAACTGTGCCTTGGCAGCAACCTGAGTCCCTGCAGAGACAGTGCCAGATCCTTAACCTGTTACTTCACAGTGGGATCTCCTGAAAAATTTTTTTGTCTCCCTTTCATGAGTATTGGGTTTTATTCTGGTAAGCAGTTAAGTAATTTATGATGAGTTTCATCATATGAGGCTAACTTTTTAGTTTGTTCGGGCAGGTTTAGAACCATTTAAGAATGGTTTATCCTGTTACTAAGGCATGGTCCTTCTGAGGTTTCTACTGAATGCCTTTAATGAACAATGAGGACTCTTCACTCTACTATTGAAAAATTAAAAGATTTGTAGTCCTGTGTGAACTCTGAAACTATTCGGCTCACAGCTTTCTAGTTCTTCCTACCTGACCTTGTTCCTGAGATCAGGTTCAGTTGCTCTCTGCTTTAAAGCCAATATTCAGGAGACAAGTGCTGGTAGGACAGGTTGCTGTATTCGGGAGGCTGGCAACTTGGGGAGATGGTGGACTGGTGTCCAAAAACCCAACTCCAAAGATACTGCTCCACCATGAAACTTTTTAGAAGGAGAATTATTTGGGGAGGGGTTGGAATCTTTATTATCTTCCATTGTGTGCAGACTCTTTCCTGAGTGAGGTAGTGAGGTAACAGGGTGGTGTTCCAGGAATTTTGTGCTCATCTTGAAGTTACCTTGCTCCACCTGGCCGTAGTTCCTGACGAGGAACCAGGACTCTGCCCCTAGGCTGCACTTTTTTTTTTTTTAGGGCTGAACCTGCAGCATATGGAAGTTCCTGGGCTAGGGGTTGAATCAGAGCTGCAGCTGCCGCCTGTGCCACAGCAATAGCAACACTAGATCTGAGCCACATCTGCGACCTACATTGAAGCTTGTAGTGGTGCTGGATCCTTAACCACAGAGCAAGGCCAGTGATTGAACCTACCTCTTCATGGATACTAGTCAGATTCTTAACCTGCTGAGCCACAACAAGAACTTCTGCACTATTGTTTTTTGACTGCTTCTCTTTTGTTTCTGAATCCTTTCCCTTGCCTGATAAGCAACTGTTTGAATTTGTCCTTTGGAACTTAGGGAAGGTCAAGGAGGCTGAATGAAGTCTGTTTCCTACAAACAAGAAACTGGGAACACAGAAAGGATTTGTACCCAGGAGGGCCAACAGGGTCTTGCTCAGTTTCAATCTGGTGAATTTTCATACTATTTATGTGCGTCTTAGTATTCAACAAAGCATCAAAGGGACTCCTGTACAAATTTCTGCAGCTCTTTTTCAGCACTGTTTCCTTCTCTCTCTCTCTTTTTTTTCTTTAGTTTTTTTTTTGTTTTGTTTTTTCTTTCTTTCTTGGCCACCCTGCAGCATATGGAGTTCCCAGGCCAAGGGTCAGATCCCAGCTGCAGTTGTAGCCTATGCTGCAGCTGCAGCAGCCCTGGATCTTTTAACCCACTATGCTGGGCTGGGGATTGAACCTGTGTTCCTGTGCTCCAGAGGTGCCACTGATCAAATTGTGCCACAGCAGGAACTCTTTTTTTTTTCTTTCTTTCTTTAAAAACACTTTTTTCCCTTTTCTCACTTTTCTTTGAAATTCTATCTCAGAACTCTCAGCCACCTCAGCATTATTGGATTCCAGTTTGTTTCCCTTAATCCAGTTAGACTACCCCTGGGAATTCTGTTCTCTACTCCATGGTCTACAGTATGCCTCTGGGTGAAAAGCTGAACCAATCCTAGGATTCGCATTGTTAGTTTGCTTTCTCATTGAATCATGTACATGTCTGTTCAGTGTCTGAAAATGTTTGTTTCATATTTTGTCCAGTTTCTGGTTGTTCAGAGAGAGGGTAAATTTAGTGTTTGTTCCTTCATCATCACCAGAAGTGTGTAAGATTTTAAAAATAATTTATGACCTATTGCTTGTTCATATTTTATTATCCTTTTGCCACCAATGGTTTTCTTTTAGAAAATATTCTTAAGTTATTTTATAGTTCAACAGTAATTATTTTAGTAGAGGACAAAACTTTTACAAAACACAAATTTATTGCTTAGCATAACAATAGTGCCTTTTGGGTTTTATGTAGTTGTCTTTCATGTGAAGAAAGATTCAGACCCTCTACACCACTTAATTTTTTTTTTCTTTTTTTTCCTGTCTTTTGGCTGAAGCATATGAAGTTCCTGGGCTAGGGATTGAATTGGAGCTGCAGCTGCTAGCCTACGATGCTACAGCCACAGCAACGCCGGATCCGAGCCACATCTGCAACCTGGGTCGGAGCTTGTAGCAATGCTGGATCCATAACCCACTGAGTGAGGCCAAGGATTGAACCTACATCCTTATGGATACTCATTGGGTTCCTAACCTGCTGAGCCACAAGGGGAACACTCACTTTAAGTTTTAAAAGGTCTTATAAGGTCCATGTTATTTATATCATTGAGCAACATTCGTGTCACTGTCAAATGTGAATATGTCTTTTCTCCTACTGGTCTCTGCCAGTTGAGGTTGAAGGACAGTTTGGTTCCTAGACTTAAGTTTTTTCTCAAGTATATTGTGTTCTCTGAAGGCAAAAATAATAAAGATTTTATTTTTTGTCTTTTTTAGGTCTGAACCCATGGCATACGGAGGTTTCCAGGCTAGGGATCAAATCATAGCTGTAGCCACCGGCCTACACCACAGCCACAGCCACACCAGATCCGAGCTGTGTCTGTGATCTACACCACAGCTCATGGCAACGCCAGATCCTTAACCCACTGAGCGAGGCCAGGGATCAAACCTGTGTCCTCATGGATGCTAGTCACATTCATTTCTGCTGAGCCACAAGGGGAACTTCATGAAGCTTTTATCTTTATGGAATTATTTATCTCATTGTTTGGGCTATATTAAACTTTCAGGTTAAGTAATGAATAAGAGCTTAAAGAAGTAAAAATAAATGATCAGTGCTTTCCTGTCCCCCTATGTTTCTAGGATACTGTAACCACCCAGGATTGCAGCCATGGAGTCCATGCTTAATAAGTTGAAGAGTACTGTTACAAAAGTAACAGCTGACGTCACCAGTGCTGTGATGGGAAATCCTGTCACTAGAGAATTCGATGTTGGTCGACATATTGCCAGTGGCGGCAATGGGCTAGCTTGGAAGATTTTTAATGGCACAAAGAAGTCAACAAAGCAAGTAAGTTTTAATTCAGGGTCCAGTTGGAAAAAATGTGCTAATAAGTACCATAATGTGCATCTATGCATTTTTATGTTAAGAAATGCTAAAAGTAATGGGTTCTTTAGTTCTCATTTCATCTAATGAAGTCATAAAGAAACAATGCTTTTAAACAGGCCCTAGAATCTCTTGGTTACAAATATATTATTTGATATATCATCTCATCTTGTTTTTTAATTTTGTTTACTTAATAACATAAATATACCAGAAGTTCCACTGTGGCTCAGTGGTAATGAGCCTGACTACTATGCATGAGGATGTGGGTTCAATCTGTGTCCTCGCTCAGTGGGTTAAAGATCCAGGGTTGCTGTGAACTGTGGTGTAGGTTGCAGATGTGGTTCAGATCTGGTGTGGCTGTGGCTGTGGTATAGGCCAACAGCTGCAGCTCTGACTAGACCCCTAGCCCGGGAACTTCCATAGGCTGTGGGTTCAGCCTTAAAAAGCATAAAAACAAAAAAACAACCCCCACAAAACATAAATATACCAGTTGAGCAGATGACTATATTAGATTTTAATATTTAGTACAGTGTTTTAGAATAAAAATTGCCATGTTCCTTTTCATCTTGGTCAATAAGTTAAGGCAAAATACCCAGTTAAATTTTTCTAATGTTAAATGCATTGTTTTTTAAGTACCCTTATTCTCTCTTTTACTCTGTTCACTTCTAGAAAGTAGATTTCTATAATATTTTTTGTGTTTATTAACCTGATAGTTTTTTACCATTAGAAGGGGGTACATTTGTGGGATTGAGTCAATCATGTTTTGGGGCATATTGATTTTAAAATTATTTTAAAACTTTTTTTAGTGAAGAGTAATTTGAATGAGTTATATTTTTATTTTTATTTGACTTAAGAGACCAACAGATGGTTCTTAGAAATGTGGAGGATTTTTAGTGTTAAGTTTTACTGACAACTTCCTTTGGAATTATTAAATAAAGAATTTTAAAATCTCCAGGTTTAAAACATCTGTGAGAAACATGTTATTTAAAAAGAAAAATCACTGTTTCCAGAAGTGCTTTTACTTCCCTGCAAGTGAAACATAAGGATTTTAAGACATGGATTTATTACACATATTTTCCAATGACTGTCCAAATTGTACAGTTGTGGGTATGCATTGTGACTTTTCCAAAATCAGCTTATTTTCCAAACACGTATATTAAAGAGTACAACAAATATTTTTAAATTATATTGAAGGCTCTGGTTATCCTTTTATGTAGGAGGAATCTTGGTATTGTGATAGATTACTGATATGTGGTTTGTACCTGACTGGTAAATCTTGTTTTTATTGCTATTTGGTTGGAAGCCTTTAAGTCCAAAGGTGATCTGAATCTTAAATATTTATTGGTACTTTTTTTTTATTGGTCATTTTTGAATGTTGTTTGCTCTTTCACCAAAAGCTCATCCAAAAAATAAGTGGTTTCTTGATTGATTACTTAAAAAACTGTTAATATGAGTTCTTGCTGTGGCTCAGCTGTAGCAAACCCGACTAGTATTCATGAGGATGCAGGTTTGATCCCTGGCTTTGCTCAGTGGGTTAAGGATCCAGCGTTGCTGTGAAGGTCGATGTGGCTTGGATCCTGTGTTGCTGTGGATGTGGTGTAGGCTGGCAGCTGTAGCTCTAATTTGACCCCTAGCCTGGGAACTTCCGTATGCCGCCAAGCCCCCCCCCCCAAAAGCTATTAATGAGGTCATGAAGTTATGTAAATGACCAGCCTCCAACACTAACAAAACTTGCTCTTATAATCACTTATATAAAGAGAAATGAAAGAATAGCAAATTTACTAAATTTTGTATTTTTTATTAAAGATGTGATAACATAATAGTGTCTTTATCCTTAATCAAGAGTTCTAGGTATTTGTGTTTTTTTGTTTTTTTCGTGTGTGGTTTTTTTTTTTGTTTGTTTGTTTGTTTTTTGTTTTTGCTTTTTAAGGCTGTATCTGCAGCACATGGAGGTTCCCAGGCTAGGGGTTGAATCAGAGCTACAACTACCGGCCCACCTCACAGCCACAGCAATGCGAGATCCGAGCTGCTTCTGCGGCCTATACCACAGCTCACAGCACCACCAGATCCTTAACCCACTGAGCAAGGCCAGGGATCAAACCTACAACTTCATGGTTCCTAATCAGATTTGTTTCCACTGTGACACAATGGAAACTCCTAGGTGTTTTGTGTTTATATCAGTAGTTCATATTGCCGTAAATGTTGGAGCTTCTCTTGTTGCTCATAAAACATGAAAACCAGGCACAAACGATAGATTTTTTTTCTTTTTTGGCTACCCCGCAGTATATGGAATTCCTGGGCCAGGGATCAGATTTGAACTGCACTTGTGACCTAAGCTGTAGCTGCAGCAACTCAGGATCCTTAACCCACTGTGCTAGGCTGGGCATTGAACCTGTGTCCCAGTGTTGTCAAGATGCTCCTGGTCCCATTGTGACACAGTGGGAACTCCAATTAATTTTCGATTGGATATTGTACAATAATACAGCATTTCTCAACTACTGGCTGCCAGAATTGTGTTCTCTTATGAAACTTTTACCGCATTCCTTCCTCCCTGCCCCCCAGTTTATTGCTTTGAGGAAAAAGGAACAACTAAGTCTCTAACTGCCTTGGCATTGAAGTCCCATTTTAATTTCTCCCTTAACTGAAAACTTTTAATTCTTTTTTCAATAGCCTCATTTTTACTACAAAGGAATCATAGAAAATAGATGATCTAGAGCTGTGCTTAATACAGGATGGTAGCCACAAGCTGCATATGGCTTTTTCAATTAATTAAAATTAGATAAAATTAAATTCAGTTTCTTTGTTGTGCTAAATGCATTTCAAATGCTCCACGGCCGCATGTAGCCAGCATTACCATGTTGGACAATGTCATCATCACAGAAAGTTCTCTTGGACAGTGCTAATCTTAAAGAAACCTGGAGAAAAGTAATGGAAAAGAATACTCTGCTTAGTTCTTTTTTCCCCTCTTAAAGGGACATTGAGACCAAAGTCATCTTTCTTATCCTCTCAGCATTTTTTTGTTTGATTTTGCATACAGTATACTTGATTGCAGTTGTGTTTTATAGCAGAATATATGATCTTAAATTTGACTTCGAGGTAGACATTGGGTAAAGTTTACATCTTGTTCTTTCTCCCCATTTCACATTTTACTTTTTAAAAATATAATCTTCAAAAAAATTATCATATAGCATTATCCAAAAAAAAAAAAAAAAACCCAAAAAAACCAAAACCCCAACAAAATACACAGCAGCATTTCCAAGTTAAAAGAATCCTTATGTTGGTATTTTTCAGGGTTTGCATACTCCTTTATCTGGGTATTTTTTTCCTAGGGTTATTTCAAGTTCACATTAGTACATGATTAATTATAATTTTCAGATTATTTATAACTTTTAACTTTTTAACCTGAATGTCTGAAGCCCTCTGAAAAGAGTAGTAAGGACCTCCAAAACTGATGAGAAAAAGTACGTGTTTATGAAACCTGGAATGCAGCAAAATAAAAACAATCGGTAAATAAAAAGTTACTTGTGGAGTTCCTGTCCTGGCTCAGTGGTAACAAACTTGACTAGTACCCATCAGGATGTGGGTTTGACCTTTGTCCTCTCTCAGTGGGTTAAGGATCCAGTGTTGCTGTGAGCTGTGGTGTGGGTCGCAGGCTCAGATCTGGTGTTGCTGTGGCTGAGGCCAACAGCTGCAGCTCCGATTCGACCACTAGCCTGGAAACTTCTGTATATCAAGGGTGTGCCCTAAAAAAGACAAAAAAAGAAAAGTTACTTGTGTCTTCAATGTATCTGATTAGAAATCTGTATTATTATTCCGGCTTTATGTTTCCACAAACCAAGGTCTGTTGGTTTTCATTGTTTTTGAGAGACATTCATTGAAGAAAAATTCGTAGTAAGTACTTCATGAAAGTGAAGTTAAGAATTCCTGAGAATCTTCAAGAAAAGTGTATAGTTGATTTTTTGTGGTGAAATAAAGTTCTTAGGCCAGTTTTGTTTATAAAATAAGCTGTTACAATTTTTAAAGGTTATTATTTGGATAAACTTAACCAAAGACAACATATTGAAATGGATAGATCTTTAATTATAGCTTATTAGCACTTGAAGCTGCTATTTATTTAGGCTTATGTACTATTTTTAGTTTTCTTTTTAAATGTCCATTTAGAAGCAGAGCTCAGTGGAGATACTATAAAACATTTCAAGGTGACATTACATGTAAATTGTCCAATTTAAAATATAAGTTTATTTTAGAAAGTGATATGCGGAATAAGGCACAAATCATGATTGAGCAACTTTCTGAATGTTCATGGTGAACACACCTGTGTAACCAAACATCAAAATCAGGAAAATATTGCTAATACTTCTCTTTGGCAGTCATAACCTCCTCATACACCACCCCCACCTCTTCTCTCCAGGGATAATTGCTGCTCTGTCCTTTGACACTTCAGAGTAATGTTGCCTATTTTTGAACTTTATGTGGAACCATGGCATGAACTCGTGGCTCCTTTTTCTTTTTTTTTTTTTTTTTTTTTTTTTTTTTTTTTTTTTTTTTTTTTTTTTTGTCTTTTTGTCTTTTTGTCGTTGTTGTTGTTGCTATTTCTTGGGCCGCTCCCGCGGCATATGGAGGTTCCCAGGCTAGGGGTTGAATCGGAGCTGTAGCCACCGGCCTACACCAGAGCCACAGCAACGCGGGATCCGAGCCGCGTCTGCAACCTACACCACAGCTCACGGCAACGCCGGATCGTTAACCCACTGAGCAAGGGCAGGGACCGAACCCGCAACCTCATGGTTCCTAGTCGGATTCGTTAACCACTGCGCCACGACGGGAACTCCTCCTTTTTCTTAAATTTATGTTCATGAGACACATCTGTGTTGTTGAACATAATTTTTCTTTTCATTGACATGTAGGGTACTGCTATGAACATTGTTTTGTGCTGTTGGTGCATATGACACATTAGCTAGATATGGAATTGCTGGGTAATAGCGTATGTATTTGTTCAATGCCAGAGATTTTCCACAGTGCTTATACCAATGTCCACATCCACCAGCAGTTGCGGTTTCTCCACATCCCTGCCAAACCTTTCTGGATTAGCCTTTTAAATTTTAGACATTCTGAGCAGAGGGGCTATTTAATTTTTGAAAATTCAGTGAAATATTTCCTGTTCTTCTACCTCCTAAAGTTTTGTAGTTTGATAGCTAATTAGTGGGCTTAGAGTTTATACTGCCATGATTCTGTTAGAGCTGTGAAATTGACTTAGTCTTTCTACAGAGTAGCATGTTTAGTTTTAAAATGGCTGTATAAACATAGGCACTCTTTTTTTTTATTTTAATGATTTTAATTTTTTTCAAATTTACAGTGTTCTACTGTACAGCAAGGTGACCCAGTCACACATACATATGTACGTTCTTTTTCCTCACATTATCATGCTCCATGTAGGCAGTCTTTTCAGACATAATCCTTATTTAATTTTTTTTTTCCCCAGGGTCTCACCTGCAGCATATGGAGGTTCCCAGGCTAGGGACAAAATCAGAGCTGTAGCTGTGGGCCCATGCCACAGCCACAATGCCAGATCATAGCAGCGCCAGTTCCTTAACCCACTGAGCGAGGCCGAGGATTGAACCTGTATCCTCATGGACACAAGTCAGATTTGTTTCCACTGAGCCATGATGGGAACGCCCTTATTTCATTTTTATTTATTTTTATTTTTTGCTTTTTAGGGCCACACCCACGGCATATGGAAGTTCCCAGTTTAGGGGTCAAATCAGAGCTACAGCTACAGGTCTACGCCACAGCCACAGCAACGGGGGATCTGAGCAGTGTCTGCAACCTACACAACAGCTCACAGCAACATAGGAATCTTAAGCCACTGAGCTAGACCAGGGATCAAACCGGCATCCAAATCCTAGTCGGGTTCATTAACTGCTGAGCCACAGAGGGAACTTCCCTTGTATCTTTTTATTTATTTTATTTTATTTATTTTATTTATTTTTGGTCTTTTTGCCTTTTCTAGGGCCGCTTCCATGGCATATGGAGGTTCCCAGGCTAGGGGTCCAATCGGAGCTGTAGCCACTGGCCTACACCAGAGCCACAGCAACGTGGGATCCGAGCCGCATCTGGGACCTACACCACAGCTCACGGCAACGCCGGATCCTTAACCCACTGAGCAAGGCCAGGGATCGAACCTGCAACCTCATGGTTCCTAGTCGGATTTGTTAACCACTGAGCCACGACGGGAACTCCCCTTATTTCATTTTTATTTTATTTATTTTTTGTTGTTGTTGTTGTTGCTATTTCTTGGGCCGCTCCCGCGGCATATGGAGGTTCCCAGGCTAGGGGTCGAATCGGAGCTGTAGCCACTGGCCTACACCAGAGCCACAGCAACGCGGGATCCGAGCCGCGTCTGCAACCTACACCACAGCTCACGGCAACGCTGGATCGTTAACCCACTGAGCAAGGGCAGGGACCGAACCGCAACCTCATGGTTCCTAGTTGGATTCGTTAACCATTGCGCCACGACGGGAACTCCCCTTATTTCATTTTTAAAGAGTATTTATTTGAGAGAGATTTCTGAGATGGATGCCTAGATTGGGTTTCATTAGCTTTTCTAATTTTTAATTGTAATTTATTTAAACAATTCATTAAAGAGAAATTTTTTTGGCCAAACTGTGTGTAAGTGAGAAATGTTAGCTTCATATGTATATGTCCTTTCAAAATTGAAATATTGTTGCCTTATTTGTTAAGTAGTAATATTATAACTATAAAGGCTGCTAATATGTTTAAATAATTTATAATGAAAGTGCGATATAGTTTCTATCCTACCTTTATACCTTTTACTTCTTTTCAAGTACTAGAATAATTCAAAATTTTGAAATTTCTTTGAACTTTCTTTTTTTTTTTTTTTTTGTCTTTTTGCCATTTCTTGGGCCGCTCCCGTGGCATAGGGAGGTTCCCAAGCTAGGGGTCTAATCGGAGCTGTAGCCACCAGCCTACACCAGAGCCACAGCAACGCAGGATCCGAGCTGCATCTGTGACCTACACCACAGCTCACGGCAACGCCAGATTGTTAACCCACTGAACAAGGGCAGGGATCGAACCCGCAACCTCCTGGTTCCTAGTCGGATTCGTTAACCACTGCGCCACGACGGGAACTCCATCTTTGAACTTTCTTAAATGAAGCTGGAGGGATTTATTTTTGGGGAAGATTTTTTTTTTTTTTTTTTTTTTTTGTCTTTTGTCTTTTTAGGGCTGCACTCATGGCGTATGGAGGTTCCCAGGCTAGGGGTCGAATCGGAGCTGTAGCCGCCGGCCTACACCACAGCCACAGCAACGCGGGATCTGAGCTGCGTCTGTGGCCTACACCACAGCTCACGGCAATGCCAAGATCCTTAACCCACTGATCAAGGCCAGGTATTGAACCCGCAACCTCATGGTTCCTAGTCGGATTCGTTAACCACTGAGCCACGACGGGAACTCCTATTATGATCTTTTTAATCCATTTTTGGAATAGTTTCTTTTTAAAAAATGAGGCAACTTCAGTCTTTATTTTGGCTTGAAAGTCATATTTGTTGGCCTGTTTGTTTTGCCCTGACTGCTGCATAAGCTTCATAACACACCTAGTTAAGTTACTCCTACCATGATGATAATGAAAATTGTTTGATTTAAAAAAAAATAATGCAATGAAAATTTACCTATTCGTATTTAACCACTCTACCAAATGGAGGCTTGGACACAGTCCCTTACTTAGTGCAAAATTTACATTATATTATCCAGATGCCAGTGTTCATGTTGTAAAGCTTGCTAATACATGTAGACAGAGGCATAATTATGACAAATAATTAAATTGTAAGAAATTAAAAGTTTTTCGGAGTTCCCATTGTGGCTCAGCAGTTAGCGAACCTGGCTAGCATCCATGAGGATGCAGATTCAATCCCTGGCCTTGCTCAGTGGGTTAAGGATCCCGTGTTGCTATGAGCTGTGGTGTAGGTCACAGACTCTGCTTGGATCCTGCATTGCTGTGGCTCTGGCATTAGGCCGGTGGCTATAGCTCCCATTGGACCCCTAGCCTGGGAACCTCCATATGCCACGAATGTGGCCTTAAAAAGACAAAAAGACCCCCACCCCCCAAAAAACTGAAAAATTAAAAGTTTTAAAGGAACCCATTGTGCAGAGGTGAATATGTTAGTGAAGTTGCTTAGATCAAAGATGATCATAGACTATCTCTAGTAATTTTAAGGAGTATATCTTGTTATCTTTTAGTCATCTCAACTTATTTTTAATTTAATCTGAATAAAAATTTAGATTGTTGGAATTCCCGTTGTGGCACAGCGGAAACAAATCCAACTAGAAGCCGTGAGGTTTCGGGTTCGATCCCTGGCCTTGCTCAGTAGGTTGAGGATCTGGTGTTGCTGTGAGCTG
Source organism: Sus scrofa (assembly GCF_054392235.1). Lineage (NCBI taxonomy): Eukaryota > Metazoa > Chordata > Mammalia > Artiodactyla > Suidae > Sus > Sus scrofa. The sequence goes on along the minus strand of NC_139387.1, from coordinate 91,121,497 downwards.
TGGTGTAGGCCGGCGGCTACAGCTCCAATTAAACCCCTTGCCTGGGAACCTCCATATGCCGTGGGCGCAGCCCTAAAAAAACAAACAAAAAATTTAGATTTGTTTTATTATTTTTGAGAAAGAAACATTGTCCCAAAAATCACATAAAAAATGAAGAGTATGATACTTGGCAGTCACTACTGGCCAGTCATGAAAAGTCCATAAAATAAGGATTTCATGGAATGTGTATGTTTCAGAAACTCTTTAGTGGCTCTGAGGCATAGGTTAGTGGAGTTCATGATTGCTATTAGGGAGTCCTAGACCCAGTGGTATATTCCAACTCAGATTTTATTACTTACATTATCTTGTTTTCAGCGAGAGTTCAACTGTGTAGTTGTAGTGAGCAAAGTAGCTTTTAAAAATTGTAAATTAAACACTGTAAACTAGCTGTAATGGAAAAAATAAAAATCATTTAAAAAGTTAGGTCCATATCAAAAGACATAGCCTCCATTTTGACAAATATTAATTTTTAGAAAAGGTAACTTATTTCAGCCTTTTCTGTTTAAAGGTATGATATTGAGAAAAAAATGCTTTTTATTTATGGGTAACTCTCTTTCCCAATGTATTTTAAAGAATAGGAAGTAAATAAATAATAGAGTGCCAAATGTTGCTTACATTTGTTTTAGTAATTTTTGTAAAAATATCCTCAAGACAGTTTTTATCTTTTGATGGCAGCATCATTGGTGTAAGAAAGTTCCTGGGCCAGGGGTCAAATTGAAGCTGCACCTGTGGCCTACACCACAGCCAGGGCAGCATCAGATCCATAACCCATTGAGCAAGGCCAGGGATTGAACCTGCATCCTCACAGAGACACTGTCCATGCCTTAACCTTCGGAGCCAGAACGGGAACACCATAAAGAGCCTCAAATTTTAATTAGAATTAACAGTTGTTGAATCTTAGTGGAAGATATATTAGCTGATCACACAACCTCAGTTTTTCTATGTATTTGAAAATTTTCATAATGAAAAGTTGAAAAACATTTCGATTTAAGCTGATGTTGAAATGCTTCTAGTAATTGCTTATCTTTATTGACCACCAATAGACAATAGATATCTGAATGTCTTCTCAGTGTAGCTCTTTTGGTGGATACAAAGATACTTAAGGCATGATTTCTTTCTTCAAGAAACTTACAATGTATGTAAAATATATATGGGAGTTCCCATTATGGCTTAGAGGATTGAGAACCTGATTAGTATCCATGAGACTGCAGGTTTGATCACTGCCTCACTCAGTGGGTTAAGGATCTAGCATTGCCATGAGCTTTGGTGGAAGTTGCAGACGAGACTCAGGTCCCTCTTTGCTGTGTCTGTGGCATAGGCCAGCAGCTGGATCTCCAATTCAGCCCCTAACCTGGGAACTTCCATATGCTGCAGGTGCAGCCCTAAAATAAATACATTTATGGATAGGATTTTTATACAAGTGATATGTGTTAGCAGAGGGGTAGTGCAGTGTAGTAGAAGGAAGAAATACATTAGAAGTTAGATAATAGTCTATTTTGATAAAAGATTTTGAGGTGTGGGTTAAGAGTTTTACGAAGTCAGAATCAGGCCTAAAGATTAGTTAATAATTTACTTTGTTGACAGTGGTTAATTTTAATTAACTGATTGGAACAAAGAGAAAATATTTTTAAGATAGTTGAAAACGTATTCTGATCTATGTAGGAATCTTTCTTCTTTGGCCTAAAACAGTGAATGAATGTCTGAGAAAAAGATTGTGTTGTTTCTTTTTCTATGAACTGTAGTGTTCTTCCTTCAGGGTGGTGAAATTGTAGGAGTTCCAGAGTCATTTCACATAATCTTTTTAAAGATTTGAAACATCTTGAAAAAATAAACACATTTAAATTAGGTGCATTTATAAAACGTGTTAGGACACTTACTAAAATAAGATTGTACACATGAATAGTGAATTAGGAACTTGAACATGCAGGTCATTTGTTTTTAGTTCAAATTAATCTTACCTAATGCTCTTAGCTCCTGTTTGTTCTGTGTCTCAAAATGATCAGAAGAGCTAAGACTGTGTAGGTGTGTATATACAAATATATGTGTGTGTGTATATATATATGTACATTGATATATATGTGTATATATATAGTTTGTATATACATCTACATGTTCTCATCCGAGTGGTTTTCCTGGAGTCTTGTTATTTTTTATTTGGCTCTCTTATTTTTGGAGAGACAGTATGGTGTATTGGCTAAAAATGTGACCCCTAGAATTAGACTGACTGGGTTTGAAACTTGATTCCTCATCTTACCAATTGTGATATCTTAGATAATATGTTTATCTTTTCTACAGTGTCCTCATCTATGAAATGACGATAATAACTTGTCTCACTGGTTACTGTGAGGAATAGAATAATTTCTAAAATGTACACAAATGCTTAGGAAGTGGGATGTTCAATTTGAGTTACTAAGTAGTCTCTTTATGTTATAACTTTTCAGAGACTCATTCCTCTGAAGTCTTTAAGTCATTTATATATGTATAAGGAGCTTACACACCTTAAACAAACTCCAACTTAAAACAAGTTGTGTTTTGAGAAATTTATTGATTTGGAATTCTGTAGTGAATCTCTCTTGGGTAATTAAGGTGCCAGGCTAGCTTGTGAAGGCAATAATCATAATGTAGCAAAAATGATTAGAAGAGAACAGCAATAAAATGGAAAAATAGTGTGTTGGTATCAACTCAAAGATAGTAGAGTAATAGTAGTTTTAATTAAAGGCTTTTTTAAAAAATTTAGTTCCCCAATACATTATTTACTTTTTTTTTTCCTACTGTAAGGGTTTTTGTTGTTGTTGTTGTTGTTGTTGCTGCTGTTGCCATTTCTTGGGCCGCTCCCGCGGCATATGGAGGTTCCGGCTAGGGGTCGAATCGGAGCTATAGCCACCGGCCTATGCCAGAGCCACAGCAACGTGGGATCCGAGCCGCGTCTGCAACCTACACCACAGCTCACGGCAACGCCGGATCGATAACCCACTGAGCAAGGCCAGGGATCGAACCCGCAACCTCATGGTTCCTAGTCAGATTCGTTAACCACTGCGCCACGACGGGAACTCCACTGTAAGGGTTTTTGAAAGAGACTTTTATAGACATTCTGAGTCATTCAAAATCTTCTCAAGAGTTTGGGAAGGCTAGCATCAATTCTTCACTAACTTTACTTCCAACTCTCTCAGTTGTCTTGCATTTATGGTGGAGATCTAGCATCACTGATGTATTACGCAGTGGTAGTGTATCACCTGCTAATATGACTATTTTTTGACTGATTTATTAAGATTGGGTAACTGGTTGGGAACTCTTTTTCTTTGGGTAACTGAAGAATGAAAGAGAGAAGAAAGTGAAGGAGGTTGCGTGCTTTTAGTAGTATAAAATAAGCTATGACTGGTCTCAGAGTGGTGATAGGGGAGCAGTTTCCTGTACTGGTAACCGTTCCCAGTTACCACGCAAAGTAAGATGGGGATCGGGTGGAAGGGGAAAGTATGGGTTATTCATGTGTAAAAGGTGCCTGCAAACTGGGTTTTTGTGTAAATAAGCACTCCTCGACATGATGTTTCTTTCAAAAAGCATTTCAAGATTTTGTAGTGTAATCCAGAGTTATCATTCTGCATAACACTGTGAATTTTTTTACATTTTAACTTTTATTTATTTTTTATTTTATTGCTCTTTAGGGCCCCATCCATAGCATGTGGACATTCTCAGGCTAGGGGTTGAATTGGAGCTGCAGCTGCTGGCCTATACCACAGCCGCAGCAACATGGTTACTGAGCCATGTTTGCAGCCTACACCACAGCTCACAGCACTGCTGGATCCTTAACCCACTGTGAGCAAGGTCAGGGATCAAAACCTTTATCCTCATGGGTACTAGTCGGGTTCATTACCGCTGACCCACAATGGGAACTTCCTTAACTTTTATTTGAATTCTAGTTAAATAAGATATTACTACATAGAGGATAACACATTACACACAGTTTGTGTGTATTTGATACCAGAGTTCGGAGATGGAGATTTTCCTGTATTCTCCTGGGATAAGGACTCTGAGTCTCATACCCTTAAAAATATTTAGATTTAGTAATCATGAAGAAACCAACTTTTTGATACTGAAAAATATTACAATGGTGCTAAAATTTTCGTAGCATTAGTTTATAGTTGTTTCTATTTGTAGACTGTTGTGACAAAAATAAAACTTTGTTACTTTTATATATTGATTGAAATTACACAATTCTTTTATTAGGAAGTGGCTGTTTTTGTCTTTGATAAAAAGTTGATTGACAAATATCAAAAATTTGAAAAGGATCAAATCATCGATTCTCTAAAACGAGGAGTCCAACAGTTAACTCGACTACGACACCCTCGACTTCTTACTGTTCAGCATCCTTTAGAAGAATCCAGGTAAATTTTTATAAAAACGTATAAACAAATAGTTTAGAAAAAATAACATCTGTATTTGAAATCTGTCAATGCAGTATACTGTCAGTAAAAAGTCCTTTTAAACTGAGTGTTGAGTTCTTATGGATTAGTTATTTAAAATGTATTTACATATGTATGTCTCTTTTTGAAATATTAATATAAATTTTCTTCACATTTGCCATGAGTCTTTTTGTTTACTCTGTGCTAAGACTACAGCAGTCCAACTGAAAGATGCAAGAGAAGTACAGAATAAGTCCCTGCCTGATAGTAGTAGTTCTTGTTAACTTGCTAAGGATTCCTTCTCCCCTTGTCATTGTTTCAGTATTTGGAGGCTATTTTTGTGTGTTCCAGGTAGTACTGTTCTAGACATTTAACCTTTTACTGTGTGCCGCATGTTAGTTCATAGCCCTCAGTTATTCCAGCGTCTTTTTTTCTCAAGATGAGCTTGGGAATGCTTGCTGAGAATGACAATAAAATGAAGCTTATGTTGTGTATCTTAACTGAATCCTAAAGCCTGTGTTGCTTTTAATACTCCTTTAGATAGCGTAGCTATCTAAAGCTATAAACCTTGTCCACATTACTCATAACCCCTAATTCCTTCCTTCCTTCCTTCCTGCTTAGCACTGTATTTGCTTCTTTTAATTCAGAAGATCTTAACCAAATGGTTTGCCAGTTGTATTTTGTGGATAGGATAGAGAAAGAACAGGCAGGTGGAGAAACCTAACTGGCACGGTTCCAGGCTTCCCGTCTCCCTTCAACCAGGTCAATTTGGCTTTTATCTGTTTTATATTTTGGATTTCTACGTAGTTCTTACTTTAGAATCTTCAGTTATCCATTGTCATTTACCCACCACCCCCAAGGGCACAGAATCTTTTGTTTCAACCTAAAAGGAAAAAGCCTAATACTTACCATGTGAAAAACTCTACTAAGTACTTTACATTTAATTAATTAATTCATTAATTAATTCATTTTTTAAGCCCGCACCTGTGGCATATGGAGATTCCCAGGCTAGGAGCTGAATTGGAGCTACAGCTGCCGGCCTAGACCACAGCCACAGCCACGCAGGATTCAAGCTGCATCTGTGACCTACTCCACAGCTCATGGCCACGCTGGATCCTTAACCCACTGAGCAAGGCCGGGAATTGAACCCGCAACCTCATGGTTACTAGTCGGATTTGTTTCTGCTGCGCCACGGCGGGAACTCCTCTATATTTAACCCACTTAATTCTCATTATCATGTGGAAGAACTGGGAATCAGAGCTACTGCTTAAGCTAGACAGTTACGGCACTCTGATTCCTGAGTCATGCTGTGCCTACCCAGAAATATGCTTATATGTATGTCTTATATCGTAATATTTTACTACCCTTTTTGTCGGTAAACCCAAAGAAGACTGTACTTGTTATATCTTATGTGACATTCACTATTATGAACCCTTGTTCTCAAGGTGGACTCAGTTTAATGTGCCACACTTGTCCTGAGCTTTTGTGCATTTGTGCTGTTTCCTCTGGAGTGTCTATCAGTGTTTATAGTGCATTTGTGCTGTTTCCTCTGGAGTGTCTATCAGTGTTTATAGTGTCACATATTAGAAACCTGCCCACCTTTGTTATTTTAACTTGTATTTTATCAATACATTTTAGGTCTCTTGAAAGGAGAAAGACCAGTGTTGTATCTTTTTCTCTGCCCATGCAGCTTCTTCTATAGTGATTTAAATATTATAGAACTATGGTGTTCCCATCATGGCTCAGTGGTAATGAACCTGTCTAGTATCCATGAGGATGAGGGTTCGATCCATGGCCTTGCTCAGTGGATTAAGGATCCGGCATTGCCGTGAGCTGTAGTGTAGGTTGTAGATGCGGCTCAGATGTGGTGTGGCTGTGGCTGTGGTGTAGGCCAGCAGCTGCAGCTCTGATTTGACCCCTAGCCTGGGAACTTCCATAAGCTGCAGATGTGCCCCCCCCCTAAAAAAAAGCAAAAAAAAAAAAAGATAAATAAATATAGAACTAGGACTTTATTGGCATTCATGAATAGAGATAATTCAAAGATTACCTTGATGCATTTTCAATTATAGTTGTAAAAATAACAATAGCCTTGATATATGAACACTTTAGGGAAGGAAAAAATAGCTTCCAGTTTTTAATGACTTAATGTGGAGATGATGGAATTATCCAAAAGAAATGTGCTATAGAAAAGTAATCCAGGTGAAAGTCCAGAATTGGTGATATGTATGAGGGTAAGTAACATAGAGACAGTAATTAAAACCATGAAAAAAATGAATTTCAAGAGCAGGAGTCAAAGTTCTGAGGACAGAACTTGAAATGTAGAGGGGAAAGACGAGCCAGGAAAAGAAACTGGAGGAATCATGTCATCTGGAAAGAGAAAAATTGACAGCATGTTATGGAAGCCAAAGGAGGGAAGAAGGGACTCCCTGACACTAGGGAGCACCAAGGGAAAGGGGAGGAAGGACCGAGAAGAATCCATTGCATTTGACTAGTGAGAGATTGTTAGTGATATTCAGTAATTTCAGTAGGAGGGCAGTTTGGAACCCAGCAGAAAAGACATCACCGTGTGAATAAAGTCCAGTAGGAGGAACTCAAAGGAAATTTCAGGAGGATAGTTGAATCATTAATATACTAAGGTGAAGTTTAGGGAAATGGAATCATTCTTGTTAGATGAACTTTACTTTTTTAAGATGGGAAGTGGATAATAGGTGAGTAGTGGGTAAAGCAGGCCATGGAGAGTTAATATGAGAGGGTTATGAAGAGATGTTTTTTTTTTTTTTTTTTTTTTTTTTTGTCTTTTTAGGGCTATACCCCCGAATATGGAGGTTCCCAGACTAGGGGTCTAATTGGAGTTGTAGCCGCCGGCCTACGCCACAGCAACGCAGGGTCTGAGCCGCGTCTGCAACCTACACCACAGCTCAAGGCAACGCCGGATCCTTAACCCACTGAGCAAGGGCAGGGATCGAACCCAAAACCTCATGGTTCCTAGTCGGATTTGTTTCCGCTGTGCCACGACGGAAACCCCTTTTATATTATTTTGGTTTTTATTTTTTTAATTTTTTTGTCTTTTTAGGGCCGCACCAGCAGCACATGGAAGTTCCCAGGCTAGGGGTCAAATCAGAGCCATAGCTGCCGGCCTATGCCACAGCCACAGCAACACTGGTTCTGTGCCATGTCTGTGACCTATTTTTTGGCCACATCCATGGTATGTGGAAGTTCCCAGGACAGGGTTCAAACTCACGCCACAGTTGGTGCTTGCACCATAGCTGTGGCAATGCCGGATCCTTCACCCGCTATGGTATAATGGAACTTGTTAGTACGTGTCTTTAGACTATGAGTTTACAAAGAATTGGATTTTGTTTCTCCCTTGAGCTTATGAGATGAGCAATAGAGTAAAAGAAACCTGTGATGATTACTGTAGGGTTAATAAGGGTTAGCTCAGTAAAAGGTAGTAAGGGTGATGATTATTTATTGTTGAGGTAGTAGAGAGAAAGAAAGGAATCCCTGTAGTCAGGACTGAAGACTTCAAATTTGTTGAATAAAAATACTGGAAAGCTAGATTTTAGGTGGAGGTAGTAAAAGAGTAGGAGATGAATGGCTAGTAAATATCTGTGGCTGGGGCAAGTGGTCCTTGTGAAAGGATGTAACCCTTCTGGTATGTAACTGTCCATAATGATGATGGAAATAAATTTTCATGAAAGATAATGCCTCCAAGCTTGAAGAATAATCACATATTGATAAGACCAGGGTTAATTTTGTGGTCAAGCCAGAAGGGAAAAAAATGAGTTACTAAAATAAATGAGTCCTGGGAATCATTGGAAACTATAGAGAAGCCTTAGGAGTATTTGAGCAGTTTTCCTCCAATACAGTTTAGCAAATGAAAGTCCAATTTCCACTGCGTTAATGAGCTTTTTATGAGAGTGAAGAACAAGATGTAGATCATCATCCTTCGTAATAACTGAGTGAGCAGGACAATGCGATTTTCTTCTTCAATCTAAGCACCTCTGTCTCTCTCATACATATTAAGCTTCTGCATATGCTTTCATTTGAAAAATGGGTTCACGTTACTCAGGTATTACTGACAGATGGAACAGTAAAAGGCATATTTGCTATTAAGAAGTTACCGTCCAGGTGCAGAGGCTTGATATAACTTTGTTACTACACTACCTGGTAGACAGATCTTCATTGCCAGAGCCTAAGCTCAAAGGCATAAAATGTTAGGACCTGAGTCTCAAATGCTTGGCGATTATGGCAATCGTAAACAGTTATTGAGCTTACATGTTAGTCAACATGTTATACACTTTATGTGCATTTGCTCATTTGATCGTCACAGTAACCCTTAAAGGTGGTCTTTTATCACCGTTTCACAAAAAGCAAAGTGAGGCTCAGAGCCATGGCCTCCAAATTCACCAACAAGGAACCGGGATGCTGGGACTTAAGTTAGATGTTTGTCTTCAGAGCTTGAGCTCTTGATAATTACTCTCCAGGCTTATTGAGTGTTAATATCTATCATTTTCTGAATTTCTAAACATTCTTATATTCAAAGAACAATAATTTTAAAAATTGGAAAACTGTAACACCTTTAAAAATGATATATAAAATAGATAAAGCAAAGCTGCTCTGAGATTGAAGCAGGAATGTGGGAATTGGAGCTGTGCCCTGTCCCTCTTTCTGACTCCTTGCTCCAGAGATGTCTGTAGGAAATTTACAGGTTCCTTTAAGCATACTCTGAAAATTATAACCTTAGAAATAAGGATAATGTCATAGGTGTAATGTTACAATATTTTAATTTATTTGTTTTCCATAGAGAATATCATTCAAAAAGCACATTGAAATAATGTTTTATTTCCTGACAAGTTTAAAAAATTTATCGTAACTATCATAACACTTATTTTAAAGACTAAGTGGAAGTTCCCATCGTAGCGCAGTGGTTGATGAATCCGACTAGGAACCATGAGGTTGCAGGTTTGATCCCTGGCCTCACTCAGTGGGTTAAGGATCCGACGTTGCCGTGAGCTGTGGTGTAGGTCGCAGATGCGGCTCGATCCCATGTTGCTGTGGCTGTGGAGTAGGCCGGCGGCTACAGCTCCTATTAAGCCCCTAGCCTGGGAACCTCCACATGCTGTGGGTGAGGCCTTAGAAAAGGCAAAAGGACAAAAAAAAAAAAAAGACTAAGTGATTTATCCTCTATAATTGATGAAAAGCTTCTTCATGTTGCTTTGTTGGTCTAAGTATGTTACATTCATGCTGAAAATAAATCTAAAATCATCTACCTTGTTGATAGTTAAATAAGACAACTAATATTTTTCTTTTTTAAAACAGGGATTGCTTGGCGTTTTGTACAGAACCAGTTTTTGCCAGTTTAGCCAATATTCTGGGTAACTGGGAAAATCTACCATCCCCTGTATCTCCAGACATTAAGGATTATAAACTTTATGATGTAGAAACCAAATATGGTTTGCTTCAGGTATGTATTTTTATTCATCCTGTGGAAGGAATATTTTCCTTCAAAATTGTTTTTGGCCATTTCATACTTAGCCATATAAACTGCTTTATGTAAACCTTTAGGTCAAGTTATTTAATTAACCTTTGGAGAAGGGCCCTTGTTGATTGGTGGATGTGGTGGTTCTTTTTTATTTTTTCGAATTATAAACTTTTTGAATGCATTTCATAAATGCTTTCCACTTTTTCTAATTTTCCTTCCCCTTCCCTACCAAAATATCTTAAGTTTTATAGGGAAATTTATATAGTAGATTCTTTGTTTTTTGGGGACAGAGGTCATTTTATTCATTATTTTTTAACAGCGTTATTAAGGTATAATTAATTGGTATACAATAAACTTCACATATTCAAAATACACAGTTTTATAAGTTTATAGGTGAAGCCATCACCACAATCAGAATAATGCACATATCCATGACCCTCCGCAGTTTCCTCATCCCCATCGTAATCCTTCCCTCCTCCTTGCTATTTTTTTGTCTCTCATCACAGGAGAGCACTGACTTGCTTTCTGTCACTTTGACTCAGTTTATATTTTCCAGACTTTTTAGAAATAAAATCATACATACGTATTCTTTTTTTGGCCTGGCTTTTTTCACTCCAACCTAATTATTTTGATATTCATTTGTGTAGTTGTGCATATCAGTATTTCTTTTCTTGTTGAGTCCATTGCTGTAGTCCATTGATGGCTATACCATAGTTTGCTGTCCATTCATCTGTTGTTGATAAGTTGGGTTGTTTCCAGTTTTTCACTGTTGCAAATAAAGCTGCTCTGAATTTTCATGCACAAGATTTTTATGGACGTATGTTTTCATTTCTCTTGGTTAATTACCTAGAAGTTTAATGGCTAGAGCAAATGGTTTGTATATATTTCATTTTTTAAGAAACTGAAAAAGTTTTCCCAATGGTAGTACCATTTTACATTTCCATTGTGATATATCCAAGTTATGTTTTTTCATGTCTTTGTAAAACTTGGTATGCTTGGCCCTTTTAATTGTAGCCATTCTGATAGGTATTCAGTGGTTTCTCACTGGAGTTTTAATTTGCATTGCCTTGATGAATAACGATGTTCAACACCTTTTCATATCTTTCTTTGCCATCTAAATATGTTTTTTGTCCTATTCAAGTCCTTTGCCTATTTTTGAATCAGGTTGTTTTTTTGTCACTGAGTTGTAGGACTTCTTCATATATTCTGGCTATTAACCTCTTCTCAGATACATGATTTGCAAATATTTTCTCTCATTTTGTGGGCTGCCTTTTCACGCTCTTGATTTTTGTCCTTTGATGCACAGAAGTTTTTTTCTTTTTCTTTTTTTTTTTTGACTGCGCCCACAGCAGAAAGAAGTTCCCAGGCCAGAGACTGAACCATAGACTGAACCAGAGACAGTGCCACATCCTTAACTGCTAGGCAGGGAACTCCTTACTTTGATATATACAATTTATGTATTTTTTCTTCTGTTGGCTACGCATTTGGTTTCATACCCCAGAAGTCATTGCCAAATCTAGTATCATAAAGCTTTTCCCCTATGTTCTAAGACTTTTAGAGTTTTAAGTCTCACAATCAGGCTTCTGAATAATTTTGAGGTAATTGTTATACACGATTTCAGGTAAAGGTCCAGTTTCATTCTTTTGCATGTGCTTGTCCAGTTCTCCAGCACCCTTTGTTGCAACTTATGTCCTATCCCCATTTAATAGTCAGTCTAGGAGTTCCCACCGTGGCACGGTGGTTAACGAATCTGACTAGGAACCATGAGGTTGCAGGTTCGATCCCTGACCTTGCTCAGTGGGTTAAGAATCCAGTGTTGCTGTGAGCTGTATAGGTTGCAGATGCAGCTCGGATCCGGAGTTGCTGTGGCTCTGGTGTAGGCTGGTGGCTACAGCTCCGATTAGACCCCTAGCCTGGGAACCTCCATATGCCACGGGAGCCGCCCTAGAAAAAGCAAAAAGACAAAAAAAAAAAAAAAAAGTCAGTCTAGATACCTTTGTCAAAAATCATTTGACCATATACGCTAAAGTTTATTTCTGGATGTCCTGTTCTATTCCATTGAGCTATATGTCTGTTTTTATCCCAGAACCACATTGTTTTATGACCTAGCTTTGTGGTAAGCTTCTGAATTTTTTACTCCCCAACCGTAGAATGGTACCAGAGGTTAACTGAGATAATTATTAAAGCAGCTACCAAATTAGTAGCTCAAATATTCAAAAAGCATTCAATAAAATTTTTTGCCTTGTAAAGACAGAAGCGCTTTCCTAGACTTGAAAAATGCTACATAATTTATGAATTATTTGAGGAATAAACATTTTTTAAAATGTAAATCATATATGAGTTTCATAGGTTCACATTTGTTAGAACTTGAGAACATTCATTTGAAAAATATTATTAAGCCTCTAATCGCTGTTGTACTAGTTGCTAAGGATAAATATTTAGACAGACGAAGCAGTTTGCAACTCAAGGGGTGGTGAAAAATGAAGTTGAAGAGATAGCAAAAGACCTTATTGGTATTGGGGAACACTGAAGGATTTTAAGTAGGGCAAATGACCTACTCTGATATGCATTTTTTTCTTTTTTTTTTTGGCAATCCCAGGCCAGGGGTCAGATCTGAGCCGCAGTTGTGACCAATTCTGCAGCTGTGGCAACACCAGATCTTTAACCCACTGTGCCAGGCTGGGGATTGAACTTGCATCCTAGTGCCCCTGATCCTGTTGTGCCACACTGGAAACTCCTCATGTGCATTTTTAGAGCTGTCATTCTAGAAGAGTGGAATTTTGGGGTTGGGAAATGTATGGGGGATAATCCCTACTATATAGAGTTATTTTCAGAATCATATGTGTAAATTCGTAAGTGCTTAGCATAGGTGCTTAAGTGTTAAAAATAGTTAATTATAGTTTTTTAAAGTCTGAGTCAAAAATCATAGGAAGGACTAGAGGTACATGCAGATGAAGTTATGCAGAAGTAGAATAGGCCCTACTTGGGAGTTGGGAATGGTGTGGAGTCTAATATGATTTCTCACACTTATTAAGAAGTGAATATACCATCATTTTAAGTAATTCACCAGCTGGAACCTTAGACTCAGTGACTTGCTCAAAGTTGCGTGGCTAGTAAGTGATGAAGTGGGCACAGGAATCCAGATATCTTCTAAAATAGAACTCTTTTTTCTTTTTTAATTTTTTGCTTTTTAGGGCTGCACCTGTAGCATATGAAGATTCCCAGGCTAGAGGTCCAATCAGAGCTGAAGTTGCCAGCCTATGCCACAGCCACAGCAGTGCAGGATCTGAGCCATGTCTGCAGCCTACACCACAGCTCATGGCAATACTGGATCCTTGATCCACTGAGCGTGGCTAGGATCGAACCTGCATCCTCATGGGTATTAGTTGGGTTCCATACTGCTGAGCCATGATGGGAACTCTTATAGTAGTACTCTTTATCTTCTTTACTCCTGACTTGCTTTGATGTTGAAAACTGTAAAGTTTTTTTTAGAGAATTTATTCTCATACTTGTGCATTCGTTAAGCAAATATGTATTGGACAGCCGTAGTTCTGGCATAGTTCTGGGTGCTGAAGGAATGGTAGTGAACAAGACGGATACAAATTCTTACCTTTTGGAACTTACATTCTCATGGGGGAAGAAAGAAGATTAAGTAAATATATAGTTCATTAGGCCATGATTAAGTGCTTGAGGAAAAAAAGGGAAGGGAGAGGAAGGAATAGTTTGGATGGGAGTAAAAGGGGACTTGCACTCTTGAATGGGGTAGTCAGGAAATCCCACTGAAGAGGGGACAGTTAAGACCTGAAAACAAAAAACCCAAAGAAGCCAGCCATATGTGTATCTGGGGAAAGTATGATCTAGGTAGAGAGAACATCAAGTGCAAAGTCCTCGAGACAGAATCATGCATAACATGTTTAAGGAATAGTGAAATACCTGCAATAGTGGAGGAGGAGTAAGTGAGAAGACAAGTAGTAGGAGATAAAGTCAGAAAGTTAATAGTGGTTAGGGCTTGTTAGGCCTTGAAAGTCAGAGAACTCTTTGGATTTTACTCTGTGAAAAAGGAAAAGTCCTTGGAAGATTTTGATCAGGAAAGTGACATGATATGGATTATGTTTTAGCAGAATTACTCTACTTGGTGTATTGAGAATTAAAATATGTAGAAGAGTAGGAGCAGAGAGAAGGTAGATGGCTGCTACAGTCATATAAGCCAGGGATGCTGATGGTCCAGAGCAGGGAAGATGATAAGACAAGATCGAAAGGTAAGTATATTTTGCTGGTGAAGGTATTGGGATTTGTAGACGGATTTGGTATATGAGAACATTAGAGCAATGCAAGATAACTCAAAAGATTTTTGTCTCAAGCAAATGGATAAATGAAGTGACCCCTAAATGGTATGAGAAAGACTGCAGGAGGAGAGAATTGAATTGTAGAGGAAGCTCAGTTTGGGATTTTTCTAAGATTGAGATGTTCATAAAACATTGAAGGAGAGACAAGTCAAGGAAGCAGGCAGATAACCAAGTCTGGAGTTTTGAACAGAGGCCTAGGCTGGAGATACTTGGGAGGAATTAACACGTAGATGGTATTTAAAGCTGTGAGAACACTGAGAAAGAGTAGATGGAAAATTCAGAAGTCTAAACATTGAGTCCAAGAAAGAGGTTAGGGTGATGAAGAGGAATCAGCAAAATAGACTGAAAGGAATAACCAATGGAGTTGGAGGAAAAGCTGGGAGAGTGGCGTCCTACCGATCAGAGAGCATTAGTTTGCGAAAATCTACTCTCAGAAATCCAGTCTTCTTTTTTTGAAACAAAGTCCATGGTAATTTCAGGCACAGATATAAAATTACCAAATACTACTCCAATGTGTGAATGAGTGAACATCAGTTAATATTTGAAAATTGAGCACAATACTATTCAGAAAAACTTAATTTCAATATGAAGCGTAAATACATAAAAATATTAAGAATTAGAATCAAATTGACAAAGGTATTTCTTGGTATTTACTGTATGTTAACGCAGAAACCAAAGATTCTCTCGCTTTTCAGACTCGGGAACTAAATAAATTTGGGTAGCAAAGTGCTTTACTACTGTCTTTTCTTTTGCTTAGCTGCATATGGAAAGGAACTTAATAAATAGTTGTACTCTGTTGTTATACTTGGGTTTTTCCTGATGTTGCTGAGATTTCCCTGGCAACTGAGAATATCTACATTTCTGTATTTATAATGAAACTTAATTATTACCTGACATAAAAATCTTTTATTGGGAGAAGCAGCAAATAAGATTTTCATGAGACATTATTGTAATTGCAAGGAATTTTATTTAATGTAAAAATATCTTTTTTTTCCACTTACAGGTTTCTGAAGGATTGTCATTTTTGCATAGCAGTGTGAAAATGGTTCATGGAAATGTTACACCTGAAAATATAATATTAAATAAAAGTGGAGCCTGGAAAATAATGGGCTTTGATTTTTGTGTATCATCAACCAATCCTTCTGAACAAGAGGTAATGAAAGTTTAGTCTTCTAATTTTTTAAAGCTCTGGAAATTTGTAATTGCACCTGGAATAGATTGGAGAACTTACAACCCTGGTAAATGTGGTACAATGGTATGTTTAAATATATAGTTTTATAGAAAATTTCTCTGGGAGTTCCTGCTGCGTGGAGCAGCAGGTTAAGGATCTGGCTTTGTCTCTGTGTTGGCATGGGTTCAATTCCCAGCCCAGCGACATGGATCTGGTGTTGCTGCAGCCTGTGGTGCAGGTTGCAGCTGTGGCTTGGATTCAGTCCCTGACCTGGGAACGTCCATATGCCACAGGTGTGTCTCTTGTACCTAAGAGTATTTAGCTTATTAATTCATTAAGTATTTGCTTAATGCTAACACTTTCTTAACTATTGAGTTAGGTAGGCTTTTTTTCCCTCAGGATGTCAGATATACTAACAAACCTTGTGAATCTCTAGCAGTGTTTCTCTAACTTATTGGACTACAAAATCTTTACGGAGCATGATAACAACTGAAGCAGTGAAAATAATAGCTAACATTTATTGAAGCACTTTTCTATACACTTTTAATGTATTTACTTATTATCTGCACAACTGAGTAAGGTATAGGAATAATATGATGAGTTAGGCTCATAGACTAAAATAACCTTCTTAAGTTTAAGTAGGTAGTAAGTGGTAGAGCTAGGATTTGAACCCAGTATTTCTGGTTCCATAGCACCTGTTACTTAGTGATTATGATACCTGCCTATTTATATCTAGGAAAACACTGCAATATTTCAAGTTTTTACTGTATATAGTTGTTAAAGGGACTGTAATTTGACCTAAAATAGATGTGTAATTTAAGTAAACATTTTTAAGGGAAGCAGAAAAACTAGTATTGCTTGAATATATATTATGGGCCAGGCACTGTGCTAGGTCTGTTTTTCATACATTTGTTTAATTTTACAATAGTCTTTTGAACCTTTTAACTAAATCACATGGCTAGTAAGTGAAAGAGCAGCTTTCAAACAATAATCTATTTGAGCCCATAAATTTGAAGCCTGTGTATCATAAAGCATAGGCCAGACCTTTCCATATATCCATAGTGCCTCTTATTTCGGTGTTAATTTGTCTTCTGGGAGAGAGCTCCAATAATCTCGAAGTTATGAGTTCATATTCTTATCTCTCAGTTCATTGTATGCACTTTCGAGATTTGAGATTTGGGGAAATTTAGGATTGAAAGTGGTGCTGACATTTTTACTTGCATAACTGAGTATGAATTTAAAACTAGATTGCTACTATTTGATAGTGGTTTGCTTTCATTTGAAATATTTAATCTATGTAATCCTTTTTGTCTTATTATAGCCTAAGTTTCCATGTAAAGAATGGGACCCAAATTTACCATCATTGTGTCTTCCAAATCCTGAATATTTGGCTCCTGAATACATACTTTCTGTGAGCTGTGAAACAGCTAGTGATATGTACTCCTTAGGAACTGTCATGTATGCCGTATTTAATAAAGGGAAACCTATATTTGAGGTTAACAAGCAAGATATTTACAAGAGTTTCAGTAGACAATTGGATCAGGTATTTGCCTTTAAATATTTGCTTGCATTAAAAATGTATTAAGTGTTTTTTCATTTTTTTTCTAAAAATGTGTTCAGAAAATTCTCTAAAATGAAAAAGAAAAAAAAAAGAGGGAGTTCCCATTGTGGCGCAGCGGAAATGAATCTGACTAGTATCCATGAGGATGCGGGTTTGATCCCTGTCCTTGCTGGGTGGGTTGGGGATCCCATGTTGCTGTGAGCTGTGGTGTAGGTTGCAGAGACCCTTTGGATCCCACATTGCTGTGGCATTGGCCGACAGCTGCAGCTGTGATTTGACCCCTAGCCTGAGAACTTCCGTATGCTGCGAGTACGGCCCTAAAAAGCCAAAAAAGAAAAAAAGAAAAAAGAAAAGGAAATTGAAATGTGATATAAAATACTGGACATTTTGTTCTAGGAATAGAAACAATTTCAGGTATAAAAAATGTGTTTTCGGGAGTTCCCGTCATGGCGCAGTGGTTAAGAATCTGACTAGGAACCATGAGGTTGCGGGTTCGGTCCCTGCCCCTTGCTCAGTGGGTTAACGATCCGGCATTGCCGTGAGCTGCGTTGCTGTGGCCCTGGCGTAGACTGGTGGCTACAGCTCCGATTCGACCCCTAGCCTGGGAACCTCCACATGCTGCGGTAGCAGCCCAAGAAATAGCTAAAAGGACAAAAAAAAAAAAAAAAAAAAAAGCAAAATTATTAAAAAAAAATGTGTTTTCGTTATCTTGCAACAGAATTAGCAATTTGTTCAATCTAAAAATATATTTTTAGTGAATTTCAAAAAATTTTCTTAAATGAACT
The DNA here is from genome assembly GCF_054392235.1 of Sus scrofa. Classification (NCBI taxonomy): domain Eukaryota; kingdom Metazoa; phylum Chordata; class Mammalia; order Artiodactyla; family Suidae; genus Sus; species Sus scrofa. Next base: position 91,103,710 of record NC_139387.1, on the reverse strand, counting down.
ATTGACAGTATAAATATGTATCTTTTGAATATTTTATATTCATATTTAATTTTTTCTCTCTTTTGAATAGTTGAGTCGTTTAGGATCTAGTTCACTTACAAATATACCTGAGGAAGTCCGTGAACATGTCAAACTACTATTAAATGTAACTCCAACTGTAAGACCAGATGCAGATCAAATGACAAAGGTGAGTATACACTAATTCCTGCTTAGATAGATGGAAAAAAAAATGAGTTAAAGTTGATTAAATGCTTCTGAAGCAAGATTTGGTCAATGTAATCCTCAGATAATGTCAGTATTCTTGAATGTATTACTATTCAACTTCTTTTAATCTTAAACAGTTTGATTATGTATATAATAAGTGCTATGATATAAAATTAAAATTTAAAATACAGAGTTGTAATAGTTACAATTAGGTATGCAGAAGTTCTAGACACTCCCAGAATTCATAGCCCTCTAATTCACTCATATAAGCCTGGATTTAAGTAAATGGCACTGTTTATGCTGTCAAGATATTTTACTTAATTTTATAATATTTTACTAGTTATGTAAAGAAAATGCTACTGTGCATCCAACTTACAGGTATTGATTCTGAAAAATGGATCTTCAGAGGAAAAATAATTTATTATTATTATTTTTTTTTGCCAGCATGTGGAGGTTCCCAGGCTAGGGGTCTAATTGGAGCTGTAGCCACTGACCTACACCACAGCCACAGCAGTGCGGGATCTGAGCTGTGTCTGTGACCTATACCACACTTACGGCAACATCAGATCCTTAACCCACTGAGTGAGGCCAGGGATCAAACCTGTATCCTCGTGGATACCAGTCAGATTTGTTTCTGCTGAGCCACGACGGGAATGCCAATTTATTACTTTCTTATTTTTTTTAATTGGAATTTTTATTAAGTGGTCTTTAGCATTTTGCTAAATATTTCTGATTTTTTTTTTCTTTTTATCGTTCTGTGTCGGTTTCAGGTATGAGAAGTACTTCAATACTTATCAAAATAACTTTAGGAGTTCCCGTTGTGGTGCAGTGGAAACGAATCCGACCAGGAACCATGAGGTTGAGGGTTTGATCTCTGGCCTCACTCAATGGGTTAAAGATCTGGTGTTGCCATGAGCTGTGGTGTAGGTCGCAGTCGCAGCTCGGATCCCATGTTGCTGTGGCATAGGTTGGCACCTGTAGCTCCGATTCAGCCCCTAGCCTAGGAATCTCCATATGCTGCAAGTATGGCCCTGAAAAGGGAAAAAAAAAAAAAAAATTAATTTTATTTCTCTGTTTTTAGATTCCCTTCTTTGATGATGTTGGTGCGGTAACACTGCAGTATTTTGATACCTTATTCCAAAGAGATAACCTTCAGAAATCACAGTTTTTCAAGGGACTGCCGAAGGTTCTACCAAAACTGCCCAAGGTTTGTTGTTGATCAATTTCTTATTGTAGTCAGGAGTTTAGAATTTAAAGGTTACTTTGACTTAGGATAATATAATAATTCTTCCCCCCAAAATGTAACTTTTGCCTTGGGTGCATAAATGACTATAAAAGGCTACAGACTGAAATCAGAAGTTTAGCGGACTTTTTTTGCATAGTCCAAAAATAAATAGGATTTTAAAAAATTAGAGGGACACTACCTATGCAAAGGTAGCACTTAGACATTAAACTTCAGAAGAGAGTTCCATAAGCTGTCATATGGAAATCACTGCCTCACCAGCAATTAAAGGGGATACTTCTGTATTGATACTAGTTTCTCCAATTCCTTTACTCTCCTTTTCTGGCTTATAAGGGGTAAATGTATAAATCATGATATGAAAATAGTAGTGAATGCCAAAGAAGCCATTGGCTGGAAAACTAGTAATCCCTGTCTGCAGAAATATCTCTAGTGTTTAATCTATCAACTATTCATTGGTTATGTACTGTTTATCCAGCCTTTTACCTAACTGGAGGATAAAGGGAGAACAAAATATCGCCCTTGCTTTCAAGGCCCTTACATTTACAGTGAGTGTAGATAGGGTTAATATGCATGAAGTAACAATTAGCAGCGCAGTACGGTGTTTAAGTTACGTGGTGTGAATCCTAAGCAATGAAGAAATTAAGAGGAGAAATATGTATGAGTGAAGAGTCATTAGGGGAGGTTTCCTAAAGGAAGGGTGACCATATGTCCCCCTTGAGCGTGACATTCCCCAGTTATATATTTTTGTCTTGGCATAATTAGCAATGGCAGCCTATTTTACTCTGAAAAGTGTCCTAGTTTCAGCTCTAAATTATACAGTCACCCTACCCAAAGAGATGGAGATGTTAGACTCTTTAACTTCAGTGTTAATACTAAAGACCTGATATAAAAATTAGTTTTATGAAAACATTTTTGCCTTTCAGCGTGTCATTGTGCAGAGAATTTTGCCTTGTTTGACTTCAGAGTTTGTAAACCCTGACATGGTACCTTTTGTTTTGCCCAATGTTCTACTCATTGCCGAAGAATGTACCAAAGAGGAATATGTCAAGTTAATTCTACCTGAACTTGGCCCTGTCTTTAAGCAGCAGGAGCCAATCCAGGTATGTATGTAGATATTTTTTTCATATTTATCTACTGTTAATTCAGTGATTTTAGCCAATGAGGACCATCCCTGAAAACAAAAGGAACGGATTTTTGACTTTTAAAAAATTGAGGTAAGTATGAGGGACTTTATTTTCCATTAGTTAGAAACTATTTTGCCTATCTTTGAAGTGAACCATTTCTAAAATTATAATTGAATTTTACAAGTAAATATCTATAGCTCCCCGTAAGTTACTGTCTCAAAAAAAATTGTAATGAGATTTTTGCACATGTTATACTGTTCCCATTGGCTTATTGAAAGTTACAGGTTTAGGAAAATAAGTATTTATTTTTCTCCTGCACGTTTAAGTGTTTGTTCTGTTATTCAGGCTCTTTAATTTGTAGGTGGCTTCTCCCAGTTGTTTCTCTTTATTTTATTGCTAATAAATAGTTTCATCAGAAGAGAGAAAATGCTTAGAGCACCATGGAAGTAATAGGAGTGTGTGTTGAGGGGATTTTAATTAGTCTCTGATATATATTATATTAAAATATTTATTTTCAGATTCAAGGTAAACTTGGATTTAAGAGCAGTAGGATCACATACCTAGTTTAGAATCTGGCCTTATTCATCTCCTAGGGCAAGTCACTCTCTTAAAGCTTCTATTTTGCTCACTTCTGAAATGAAAGGGGTTATTGAGATTAATGTGATTTTTCTGACACATGGTAAGTTTCCATTACTACATGGCACTAGCTTTTAATGGTTTTTACGACAGGCTGCTTGTGGTCCTTCCTTTGAAAAGAGGGGAACAGAAGGAAGTCTGTGGTGGTAAGGCAAAAAAGAGTTGCTCTGCCTAAAGAAAGGGCAGGTGAGGGAACTGTAGCCTTCGAAGCAAAGCTCTCCAAACATCATCAAGTTGTCAGGAGGGAAAGGAGTGGAGTCACATGTTTTTTAAGCTATGCATCAGTCAGATAGGATCCTAAGGAACCTATCGTCAGAATTCTTATTTTGCCTTCCTTCTTTGTGGTTTATCCCTTAGTAGTCTAGCAAAAAATACCTTCCGAAAAATTTTAACTGAGCCTTGCTAAAACTAAGTATTCTGCATAAATAGAAGGGTGGTTTGTTCCTTATAATTTAGGTATGTGATGGCAAATAGTTGATCAGGGACAATTGAAAATGTTTCTAGAATTTTTCCTGACAGTCCTTTGTATTTCTGTACCTTTTCTTCTCTTGAACTTCATAGAAGCCTGAGTGGGATTTACTTCTTTGGCATATCTGACTTGGCTACCCTCAGACTTTCATTTATTTATTTATTTAATTTTTTTGGTCTTTTTAGGGCTGCACCTGCAGCATATGGAAGTTCACATGTTAGGGGTTGAATCAGAGCTGCAGCTTCCAGTCTATACCACAGCCACAGCAACGCTGGATCCTTAACCCACTGAGTGAGACCAGGGATTGAACCCATATCATCATGGATACTAGTTGGGTTTATTAATCGTGGAGCCCCAACAGGAACTCCAGGCTTTTATTTTTTTTACCCAGTAGCTTTCCAGATAGTTGGTACTTGTGGGTGAGTGATAATGTAACTGAAGATATATGAGAGTTAAGAAAGTCTTTATTTAAATGTGAAAACTGAGAGCAGATGTTAAATATTGTGCCTCTAGAAACTTTAGACTTGATTTGTATGTTTTTTGTCTTTCATGCCTTCAGGCTAGCAACATGGTGAGTGTCAAAATACATAACTTACTCTTTTGAAGCTACTTTAAATTTTGGCAAATATAAACTGTCATAAAGATTCTAGACTTTAATACATTGTCCCTCCCTTTCTATGCAGATTTTGTTAATTTTCCTCCAAAAAATGGATTTGCTATTAACCAAAACTCCTCCTGATGAGATAAAGAACAGTGTCCTGCCAATGGTTTACAGAGCCCTAGAGGCACCTTCCATTCAGATCCAGGTATAATACTCAGTTTTTTTTTTTTTTTAATTTAATGATGATTTTGATTGTGACGTCTAAGAAGGAAGTACAGTGCATTTTAAGTTTGTCTTATATTTTTTATATAAAGCTTAATAGTATATATTAATCCATTGAATTGCATGATGCACTTACCAGACATGTACTATTCTGGAAGATCTGATTTATTGTAGTTGGACTGCTGTAAACCTTCTTCCTCAGTGAGTAATTAACATACGGATGAAAATGACAGATGTATGTACCTTTGTCTTCTGAAAGCATTCAGTAGGTACTTGCCATACTCATAATTTTCTTTCATGCTGGGTAAGTCATTCTTCCATACAGAAATATTCCTTCTGCATTGAAGCTATTGTGTTTAGCAGGAAGGTAGAAAAGTAGATAGTAATTTAGTGTGGCCATTCCTAGTATATTTATAGTCATGCTTTTGTTTTACAGAAGTGCTGTTAAAACATTATGTACTTTGCCAAACTTTTAATTCTGTAATTCTGCTACTTTAATTCTGTAATTTTGGTTCTGTGGGTTTATGTGGAAAAAATTTTTGGATTGCTATTAAGAGTGTAATTTAGTTTAGTTTTTTTTTTTTTTTCTTCCCCCACTTTGGAAAATAATTCTCGGAGTTCCTGTCGTGGCTCAGTGGTTAACAAATCCGACTAGGAACCATGAGGTTGCAGGTTCGATCCCTGGCCTCGCTCAGTGGGTTAAGGATCCGGCGTTGCGGTGAGCTGTGGTGTAGGTTGCAGACGTGGCTCGGATCTGGCGTTGCTGTGGCTGTGGCGTAGGCTGGCGGCTACAGCTCTAATTCAACTCCTCGCCTGGGAATCTCCATGTGCTGCGGGTGTGGCCCTAAAAAGATAACCAAAAAAAGAAAAAAAGAAAAAAAAATAATACTTAAGAACATCTCGTTGCATAAAAAAGGTTTCATATTTAAAAGTGTGTAGTCTCTGCCAGTGTAGAGATTCTAGTAAAGAAAAACAGAATTTTGGAGTTTCCATCATGGTGCAGCGGAAATGAATCTGACTAGGAACCATGAGGTTGTAGGTTTGATCCTTGGCCTCGCTCAGTGGGTTAAAGATCTGGTGTTGCAGTGAGCTGTGGTGTAGGTCGCAGACTCAGCCTGGATCTGGCCTTGCTGTGACTGGCGTAGGCCAGCAGCTGTAGCTCTGACTAGACCCCTAGCCTGGGAACCTCTATTTGCTGCGGGTGTAGCCCTAAAAAGAGAGAAAGACCAAAAAAAAAAAGAAAAGAAAAGAAAGAGAAACATAGGATTTTAATTTTTTAAAAGTTACTGACTCAAGTTATTTTTTTAAATGGGAAGCAGAGATCACACATAGAAGGTCACTTTTTGTGACTATAAGTTACCTGAGGTGTTTGTTCTTCAGCCAGTTAGTTCTCAAGCCATTTCCTGTTCTTTTCCTTATCTCATTTAATCCTCCATTCCCCACCCCCTGTGTTATCCTCATTCAGTGTTCCCAGTTCCAGTCATTTACACTGTGGCATGGCATTAATTAATAAGAGTATTTTAAATAACTTTTCCTGTTTCTTTCAGTTATACTTGTTCTGGTTTCAGAATTTACAGGTACTTAAAAAATAAAGAAAATGAAAATCCTCTCTCAGAGATGCCCCCAGTTAACATTTCCGGATATATTCTTTCAGTCTCTTTACTAAGCATGTAGACGGGTAACACATTTTAAAAATAGGGATTGTATAACAGTGTCTTATTACATTTTATCCTTGATATTAGCAGTCTTTGAAAACAAATTTTATTTTTTAATTTTATGGCCATACCTGTGGCATATGGAAGTTCCTGGGCCAGGGACTGAATCCAAGCCACAGCTGCAACCTGTGCTGCAGCTGTGGCAACACTGGATCCTTTAACCTACTGAACTGGGCTGGGGATCAAACCACATCTCTGCAGTGACCAGAGCTGCTGCCATTGGATTCTTAACCCACTGAGCCATATGGAAACTCTGAAAAAATATTTTTAAGTGTTTGTATTGTATTCCATTATGTGGATATATGTAACAGCTAAGAAGTTCCTTATTTAAGAGGTGTGGTTTTATACTTGGTTTTCCCTCAGTGTAAAAGACAACAAAACTTATTATTTTTTAAAGATGTTCCAGTTTTTTTTTCTTTTTTTTTTGAAAAAAATGAAGAATTATGTTATTAGGGAAAGAAATTAAGAATGAGATCAGGGAATTTTGGTACATATGCTAGTTGTATGACCTAGCATGAATTTGAGTAAGGTCACCTGATCTTTCCTCATCTGTAAAATTGAAAATTGATGATAACTATTTTTTTTCAAATAGTTGTTGAAAGGATCAAATGATATACATTTCAGATTGTGTGACAAATTAGCCATGCAAATACAAATTTTTTTTTAAAATTTTTATTTATTTATTTATTTTTGTCTTTTTATCTTTTCTAGGGCCGCACCCTTGGCATCTGGAGCTTCCCAGGCTAGGGGTCTAATCAGAGCTGTAGCTACCGGCCTATGCCAGGGCCACAGTCATGCGGGATCCAAGCCATGTCTGCGACCTACACCACAGCTCATGGCAACGCCGTATCCTTAATCCTGAGTGAGGCCAGGGATCGAACCTGCAACCTCATGGTTCCTAGTCGGATTCATTAACCACTGAGCCATAACAGGAACTCCCAAAATGTTTTTTTGTATGTGAAAATTTTTCTCTTAAATTGATCCAGTTTATTTTCTTAATAGGAACTCTGTCTGAACATCATTCCAACCTTTGCAAATCTTATAGACTATCCATCCATGAAAAATGCTTTGATACCAAGAATTAAAAATGCATGTCTGCAAACGTCTTCCCTTGCTGTAAGTAATTGCATGTTTTTTTTTTTTTTTGGTTGTTTTGTTTTTGTTTTTTGCCTTTTAGGGCTGCACCCACAGCATATGGAAGTTCTCAGGCTAGGGGTCAAATTGGAGCTACAGCTGCTGGCCTACACCACAACCACACAGCAATGCTAGATGTGAGCTGCATCTGCAACCTACTCTGCAGCTCACAGCAGCACCAGATCCTTAACCCACTGAGCAGGGCCAGGGATCAAACCCACATCCTCATGGATACTAGTCAGGTTCCTTACCGCTGAGCCACAATGGGAATTCCAGTAATTGCATATTAATTATTGCTTTTCTTTTATTTCTTATTGGCTTAAATAATTTTCTTATTGTTTAATAAAACTTTTATAGTTTATTTCGTTTTGGCTGTAAGTAGCCTGCATATAGTACTGTAAAAGTGAGCAATAGCTGTAGCTTTCCGTGATATATAATTTTACAGTATTCCATCCCTGACCTTACTCCTTGTCCGGTAACTTTGAGCCCATCAGTAGAAAATTTGAGTAATTTTTTTTCCTAATCCTTTTCAACTTTAAATCACAGTTTATTTTATTTCCATCTTTCTTGCAGAAGTATGCTTTTCACAGGACACTATATTCAATATGCTGCGATTAAACCATAATTGAAAAGAATATTAAAAAGAACGTGTAATCTTTACATATAAAATTAAAATCTTTGATGTACAGCAAAAACCAACACAACATTGTAAATCAACCATGTATCAATTTAAAAAAAGGAATATGGTGCCTTTTTAACCAACTAAATTGTTTTCTGCATTTCTTTTTTTTTTTTTTTTTTTTATCTTTTTGCCATTTCTTGGGCCACTCCTGCGGCATATGGGATGTTCCCAGGCTAGGGGTCTAATTGGAGCTGTAGCTGCCAGCCTATGCCAGAGCCACAGCAACATGGGATCTGAGCCGCTTCTGCGGCCTACACCACAGCTCACGGCAACGTCGGATCGTTAACCCACTGAGCAAGGGCAGGGATCCAACCCGCAACCTCATGGTTCCTAGTCGGATTCGCTAACCACTGCGCCACAACGGGAACTCCCTCTGTATTTCTTAGTTTACTTTTTTTTTTTGAAGATAAGAGTTTAATTGATATTAGGGTCCTGACTCAAAAGTATTCTATCTTAACAAATTCTCAGTGAAAAAGTAGGGTGTGAAATATGTATCAAATTTATCCAGGGAATATTGATAGAATTTTGATAAAATAGCTCATAAATGTCAGGTTTTAGTAACTATATTATAGTTATATTTAGAAATAGAAAACTTTATATAGGACAAATATACTTTTTACATGTTGTTAAAGTATTTAGTTTAAGAATGACTTGAACCTGAATTAGAGAAACATATTGAAAGCCCAGTAAAACTGTGATCACTTGGTGGGAGAATTTTGTCCTTTTTATAATGCAAATGACCCTGAGGAAATATTCTTAGTAAATAGATATATAGTAAAGCTTCTCAAATTCCAATTACTTTATTTAAAATGGTATACAATGGAAGTCATTCCTTACTTTTAGCTACCTGGTATCCTGGTAAAGCAATCATAAATTCTTTCTGAAAGAAGTCAGGGGAATTAATAAATATGGAAATTTCCTATATTAATAAAGGATGATAGCTTTTAAACCTATTTTTATTTTTGGGATTTTAACATATACCTATTTGAAGATTACACTAACACAAGTATTTTGTTCTAGATTGCAAAGACTTTAAATGACTAATTCGGTTTACTTCTCTTAATAGGTTCGTGTAAATTCATTAGTGTGCTTAGGAAAGATTTTGGAATACTTGGATAAGTGGTTTGTGCTTGATGATATTCTACCCTTCTTACAACAAATTCCATCCAAAGAACCTGCGGTCCTCATGGGAATTTTAGGTAGCTGAAAACTTAATGTCATTTGATGCTACTTTATCATTTCATAGTCATGCAAGTACGCTTTCCAACCTCTAAAACCATTTTGCTCTCTTTTCATGTCTAAGCACTCAGTAACTAAAGAATGATGGGGTAAATGTCATGATATAACTTTCCTTTTTGTTAATTTTAGCAAAAGTGGTAGAACTTGACATTTTCAAAGGAATAAGACATTTGGGAATCATAGCTTCACAAATATCATGATGGCATATAGTTTTTCCCTGTAAAATGATAATAAATAAGAGAGGCAAACAAAGATCTTTGAAATGCTGATACCAGTCTTCATAGTAATTGGGGTATCCAGTTTGTAAGAAGCACTGTGCTGGGTCTTTTTTTTTGCGTTCTCTGATCTTTGTCCTCCTTAAAATCCATAGAGGTAGGTACTCTTATTTCTGTTTTACAGTAAGCAGACTGAGGCTCAGAGAGGTGAAATAAGTTATTTAAGATTATACAACTGGTAAGTGGTAGAGCTGGGTTTTATTTTTTGTTTGTTTGTTTTTGCTTTTTAGGGTTGCACCTGTGGCATATGGAAATTCCCAGGCTCTTGGGGTTGAGTTGGAGCTACAGATGCCCGCCTATACCACAGCCACAGCAACATGGGACCCGAGATGCACCTGCAACCTACACCATAGCTCATGCAATACTGGATCTCCAACCCACTGAGCGAGGCCAGGGATCAAACCCGCATCCTCATGGATACTAGTCGGATTTGTTTCTGATGTGCCACAACGGGAAATCCTAGAGCTGATTTTTAATTCAGTTATGTTTAAATCCGAACAGGTATTTTTTCACTGCTAAGTGTTGTGCTGATGAAGCATTATTAGCCTTGCAGCACATTCTATTCTGTCAGTATAATTATAAATCACTTTTTCAAAAAACTCTGAAATTGTTTGTAAATAGATAGGGCCCAATGCTGGAAATGCTGGGGTCTGCTGTACTAACAGAGATAGACATAGCTTTAGTATCACAGAGCATTAACAATTTACTAAACTTGAAGTTCTTGTTTAATTCTGAAGGAAAACTGTGTTATTCAGCCATGTATCTTTAATACCTCCTATAGTGCCTGATCTATTGAAAGTCCTCAGTAAGTATTTGTTGGAATGGTCAGTAAGTCATCTGTCGTGAACCTCTGTAGACACAGAACTTTGGTGATACAGTGTGAACCTTTTGAGCTCAAAGAAATTAGTCTTCTTGAGAAGGAGGTTGACATAGTGGAAAGAGTCCTAACCTCAGTCCTGGCTGTGCCAGTTCCTGGGGTGACTTTGAAGAGTTTCTTGATCTATCAAATGAAGATGAAAATAATATCATCATAGGAGTTTTGTGAGAATTCAGTGAGAAAAACTGGAGGGAAAGTAATGAGCATAGTGCCCTTCAAATAAGCATTGAGTGGGCACTTAAAGTCATTCTTGGAAGTCATAAGTGGAGTGTGCATTAACAGGAAAATAATAGGAGGTGGTGTGTTCTAAAGCTTTGGATTATATAAAAAATGGTTATAACACAAAAACATTCAGAGACTGAGGAGCAAATGTGCTCAGTTTGCCAAATGAAGGAAATGTGGAATAGGTGTAACAAGCAAGGTCTTGAAAGTTGAGTAGAGAGGTGAGGCAAGAGAAAACAATGTGTGGAATTGAGTTAAATTAAGTTCAGAGATGTTGAGTCTGATTGGTTAAAGAAATGAATAAGGTGTAGAACCTATACTTAGACACTTGGGAATGGATGTCTTAGGTTGAATGAAAGGTCTAAAATATATATTTAGATGTTTTCAGGATAGAGAGACTTTCCATAGCCTTACTGCTGCATCCAGGAACTCTGCATAGTTCTGATAGGCTTTTAATGTTATACCATCATTAAATAGTGCCCGTAAACCAAAAGAATACAGGATAAATATGTCATGGTATGATAATTCTAAGCCAACAGTAAAACTGAAATCATTCTAATCCATATGTAACAGCATCCTTGTTCTAACCATTGATAAGGAAAAATTTGTAACTATACTGCTTATCACAAAATTTCATAAATACACTTGTTACAATTTCTATTAATTTATGGTATTGAATTGTAATATATGTCTTTATTCCTTACTGTCAGGTATTTACAAATGTACTTTTACTCATAAGAAGTTGGGAATTACCAAAGAGCAGCTGGCGGGAAAAGTATTGCCTCATCTCATTCCCCTGAGTATTGAAAACAATCTTAATCTCAATCAGGTAGGAGTAGTTTTTTGCTTTATTTGGCTTACTGTTTTCTTGCCATTGAATATATAAATATATTACATCTAAATATTGCTAAAGCAGGGAAAAATATGTCAAAGAGTTAAATGAAGAAGGTTTGTGGGTTCAAAGTAAGGAGTATATCAGTTGGAAGGATGAATCATTGAAGGCCTTACTGAGAGATAGTAAATGAGCAGAATATTGAAAGATATGTAGGATTTGGGGCTACTTCAAATTTGTAGCTTGGAAATTGACATGAACAAAGGAAAAAATATGTTTGGGTTGTATATTTATTATTTATTGCTTCCTAACAAATCACCACAGACTTGGTTTAAAACAACACGTATTTATTATCTCACAGTTTCTGTCAGTCAGCCAAGCCAGGGCATGGATTCTTTGCTCCGAGTTTCTCACAATGCTACAGTCAGAGACTGGGGTCTCATCTGAAGACTCAGTTGGGGACGACCTGTTCCTAAGCTCACTTCAGTGGTTGCTGGCAGGGTTCTGTTCCTTTTGGGCTGTTGGACCACCATTCATTGTTCTGTGTTTGCTGGATGCCACCTTAGGTTCGTTGCTTCATGGGCCTCTGACAAAGCAGCTTGATTTCATCAAAGCCAGAAAGAGAGTCTGCTAGAAAGATGGAAGTTATAGTCTCTCACAGTGTAGTCAAGGAGATACCATCCCATTACCTTTGCCGTATTCTGTTGGTTATAAGCAAGTCACAGGTCCTGCCTAGGCTCAAAGATAGGGGATTACACAAATGCAGAGTAGCAGAATGAGATAACAGGGGACCATTTTAGAGTCTGCATAGGGAATGAATAATCCAGTTTGACTGAGAGATGTCTATACTATAATAGGGAAGTAATGAGAGAAAGATAAATTGAGACTAGAATGGTAGACTTAGAATGCCTGTCTTGTTTAGGTGTTTGAACTTTCAAGATGTGGTGAATGTCTGAGCAAAGGGTTTATATATTCAAGAATTACTGCAGAATTTATCTCTATGCATACCTCTGTCATTGTAGTTGTCACAGCTATATACTTATGTCTCTGACTTTCTCAGAAAGCTGGTGATTATAGCTTATTCTTCATTATATCCCCAGCACTTAGTATGGTGCCAGAAACAAAAATTATTGTTGAACTGAGAGAAAATTTGAGGCACAGAGTAATGACAAGGCATTTTATTCGCCATAGAACTGGTATTTAATGATTTATAATGGAAACGACTGGTAAAGGTTATTATTTAACTGAGAGTGTCAGAGATAGATAGGTTGGCAAGTTTTGGAATTAAGGACTGAAAGTGAAGCAGAACAGCGAGGGAAGCAGAAAGCTGAGAGTTAAGCAAGAGAGCTTTTGGCATAGGGGACAGTGCTGACTGAATGGAGTTTTGGAATTAGAGAAGCTTGTAAAATTAATCACATCTAAAATTTCATTTCTTGAAGTGGTAACATAAGCCCCTGAAAGTTTGTATCCTTAGATTTCAGTTTTTGGCTTGGTAGTTTCTTCATTTATTGGATTGGCAAGAAGTGAGACCGAGGGTTTGGGGGAGATAGGATGATAGCATGCCTAAGATAGTCTTAAGCTTTTGGTCATTTCTGTTCTTGGTCCTCATAATTATGACTTGGGATGTTTTAAAATATTCTCAAATGTTTATTTTATTTTATTTTTTTCATTTTTTTTTTATTACTCAAATGAATTTATCACATCTGTAGTTGTATAGTGATCATAACAATCTGATTTCACAGGATTTCCATCCCACAGCCCAGGCACATCCCCTCACCCCCCCAAACTGTCTCCTCTGGAGACCATAAGTTTTTCATTGTCTGTGACTCAGCATCTGTTCTGCAAAGAAGTTCAGTCTGTCCTTTTTCAGATTCTACATGTCAGTGAAAGCATTTGATGTTGGTGTCTCATTGTATGGCTGACTTCACTTAGCATGATAGTTTCTAGTCCATCCATGTTGCTAAAAATGCTGTTATTTCGTTCTTTTTGATGGCTGAGTAATATTCCATTGTGTGTATGTACCACATCTTCTGGATCCACTCCTCTGTCGATGGACATTTGGGTTGTTTCCATGTTTTGGCTATTGTAAATAGTGCTGCAATGAACATTGGAGTACATGTGTCTTTGCGAGTCGTGGTTTTCTCTGGATAGATGCCCAGGAGTGGGATTGCTGGGTCAAGTGTTTATTTTAGAATATATACTTCCATTTGAAATGTGCTTTCTCCAGCTTTATGGTTATTTTTCAGGGGTCTGTTTTCATCAAATATTTTGATATCTTCTAGTATTTTACAATAATTAGCATGGATGTGATCTGCTTTCCTGTTCATTTCATGGACACAATTCCTAATTCAAGACTGCTCTCTTTTGTTGGCTTTGATTTAAAATAATCTAAGTATATTATGGATAATATGAAAAAGATAAAGTAATTTTAGGGAAACACATTTTTAGCATTTGATTAAAAAAAGAGCAAATACCATGCAGCAATCAAAACAGTCACAGCCTGTGTTGGCGATGGTTCCTGGGGCCAGCCCCAGATTCAGTGACTCAGCAAGAGGAACCCTTCTAAAATCTGAGTTCCTGGATACCAGCCATGGGCCAAGCTTGCAAGTGGGCTTTTTCCAAGAGGAGCAGTGCTGGCCTAGTATGCTTCGACAATATAGGTGAATCTCATGAGCATAATGTTGAGCAGAGGAAGCCACATGTGGAAGAGGATCTACTGAGTGATCCAATTTATATGAAACACAGACAGTTAAAACTACACTGTTAGAGGCCAGAATGGTGTTTACTCACACAGCAGTGAGGGAGTGGAAAATGACCAGAACACAAGGAAGCTTCTAGGGTGTTGCCCCTGTTCTGTTTCTTTTTCTGGCTACCGGTTAAATTCAGTTTGTAAATTTTTGGACATATGCACATGTGTGTATACTTTTTTGTTAGTATGTTATATTTTGTTAAAAAGTTAAAAAAAACTAATCAGCAGAGAGTCAGTCGTGGTAAACTGCTAAGGAAGTATGCCTTTTGCTACTCTTATGGTAAGACAAAGGATGAATGGATGGCAGAGCATGGTGAGAAGCAGGGTGATACAGTAGAAAAGAGCATGAGCTTTGGAGACAGACTTAGTGGCATTTTAATTTTGCCATATAAGTCTCTTAATATTTCTGAGTAAGTTGCTTTCTCTCTTGCTGAGTCTGAGTTCCCTCATTTATAAAATAGAAATATTAATAAACTTTCTTTGAAGAGTTGAGAATTAATAAAATAGTGCATTTATAAGCACCCAGCCCAAAGATGTAAAATTTGGGGATGGGAAGAAAGCAGTTTCTAGATTCTTCCTGTAATATATGGTATTATTCAAATAAATTGTTCATGATGATCCTGAATTACCTTAAGAATTATCATTTAACTGAAGTTTAACCAAAGCTTAGACTAAATTAAGATGCTGAGTTGGATATACTTTCTGAACTTCAACTATTTGGGAGTTAGATTATGTATATTTAATATTTCTACTAACTTTTCAAAAAACAAGGTTTATTTTAGTCAGTCATTTGTACAGTCTGAATAAAGAGTAAATATTTTTTTGGCTGCATCCATGGCATGTGGAAATTCCTAGGCCAGGGTTCAAACCCAAACTACACCTGTAACCAGAGCCACAGCAATGACAATACCAGACCCTTAACCCACTGAGCCCTGAAGGAACTCCCAAGAGTAATTTTTTATGCATTATTAAGCAGATTGTTTTCAGATACGCACAAATTTATATAGTTTTGTTGGATTATTCTAGAAAAATCAATATATAATATAACTGCTGGGGTGAATTTACGTAAGAGTGCTGAATAATAGTTGTTAGACAACTCAGGATATAAAACTCATTGAGACATGTTTTCTGGAACTTAAAAGTCTCATCAACTATATCACCACCATACATAGAGAGTGAAAGCTTGCCACAACACTTGAGTTAAAATACACTGTTCTTGTGACATCAGTACAATTAGTGGGTCATAGTCTGATAAAAATAGAGAATATTATGAATAACTCGTTGAATTATCTTATTAGATTACCTTTGTTGCTAACTCGAAACATGATAATCATATCAATTTCTTATTATACCAGTTCAATTCTTTCATTTCCGTCATAAAAGAGATGCTTAATAGATTGGAGTCTGAACATAAGACTAAACTGGAGCAACTTCATATAATGCAAGAACAGCAGAAGTAAGTAGGTTGCATATGAATTGCATACGGTCCAGGACTAACATTAAAGTTATATCACAATTGATTTTCTGGAATATGGACTAGAAAAATTGAAGGATTTCAGTTTGACTGTATGTAAAAAACATAAAAATTTTCCAACGTGTTGACCTGAGTTGAAATACTGTGTTGTTCCAAATCTGATGTTGTTTTTGAATACGAAAGCATAATATAATCTTTGCATTTTTCTCTACATAAGGAAAATTCTGATTCTGAAAAAATGTCTTGTCACATTAGTCACTGGCATTGTAAACTTGGGGTGCTGATCACCAAGAGTACCACATAAAAATGTTTTTCAAATCTCTGAAACCCTGGTGGTTTGATTTCTCCCTTTCTCTTTTCTCTAACCCCAGAAACATTTATAGAGAATTCATTTCATATGTAGTACCACAACATCTACATCTTTTTTGTTTGTTTTTTTTAGGGAGGATTTTCTAAATTATTTGCACAATGCTAGTATTCAAAGGAGGAGGGGAAAGGTGAAAATTATTCAATGGAAAATCCCAGGTTCTATGATCAAATTGGCCATGCTTATGGCATGCAGAAGTTCACAGCAGTGACAGTGCTGGATCCTTAACTGCTAGGTCCACCAGGGAACTCCCAAATCTCCACTATATTCTTTGCCCCAGAGAAAAATGCATGATTTTAGACTACCCGTTAAAATTTAATCCTGAGCCTAAAGACATCCCAAAATCAGTAAAATTGATACCAATAATGGGCTAAGTCTCCCAAAAGAAACTTTTTAGCTTCTGCTCCAGTGTAAGAGGAAAGCTTTATGAAAGTAAATACACAGGGTGTAGAATGACATGAAATAGCCCTTTGTATGTACTAAGTATTCTGAGATGTATATATTTATAATGTTTGATGGATTTACTATATTAATATAGGAACCTGAAAAATCTTTAAAAATTATAACAGAAAAATTTCCTGTTTTTAAACTTGAGGTGTAAATGCACCTTCTCTTTTTCTTCTTTCTATCTAAATCTTACCCATTTTCAAGTTGTAGGTCTTGCCCACATCACTCATTCAGTGATTAGAACATTTATTGTTAGAATCACAGGTTCTGAACTAAATCATATTAAGTTCCTCATATCAGATCTTGTCTCTCAGGGAGCTATAACTCTCCAGTGGTAAGAACCATGCTTGCTTGGTTTTGTGACACCCTGAATAAATTGTCCGGTAAATCTCAAATATTGAGTTAAAAAAAAAAAAAAGAGGCTGGTATACAAATGTTACTTTTGAGGGCAAGCAGACACTAATAGTAGTAAATAATGAAAAAGATTGTGACTTTCCGTAAAGAATGAAGTTGAAGTTTAGATTATAATAAATTTCATGTGGATGAACTATTTTTAGTATGTGTATTTTAAAAATATGTATTTCTTATTATTGCTTTGTCATAAGCCAACTCTCTCTTACAGATCTTTGGATATAGGAAATCAAATGAATGCTTCTGAGGAGACAAAAGTTACAAATGTTGGGTCTCAGGTAAGAAAATATGTAGATTATTCTAATTTTGGTAAAAAATGCTTGACAGTATGCTTTATTTCCGGGGGTTCAGATCTTTAGGCATTGAAATCACAAGTTTGCGTTTTCATTCAGGTGATGGACGTTTTTTCTATTTCAGCAGATTGACAAAGTCTTTAACAGCATTGGAACAGACCTTTTGACTGGTGGTGAATCAGAAAATAAAGAGGATGGGTTACAGAATAAACATAAAAGAGTAAGTTTCTTTGCAGTTCTTTGAGTATTTGTATTTATATTATATGACTTCAATAAACTATAGATTTTTGTTGGGAAATATTGTTTACCTTAATAAGAAACATTCCTTAAATGTTTTTATGAAATTTAAAAGTTATCAGTGGATCATGACCTGACCCATGTTGAGAAATAACATGCTTAAGGTGTTTAACTTACTTTATTATTCAGTCTCCCATGTGGTAACATGGCTAGATCCACCTGACCTCTTTATCCTTTCTCTTGCACATTGCCAGTCACATCTTTTGATAAATTCTACAGTGTCTGCTCTGCTTCTGTTTTCAATAAATATGAGTACCTGTGTGTGTAGCCAAGAAATTACTGGACAATGTGGTTTATAGAATTGTTAAGAGCATATACTGTGAGCTAATAGGTTAGCAAAGATGTTGCAAGACAGACCTTAAAGATAACCAACAAGGACCTACTGTGTAGCACAGGGAACTATATTCAGTATCTTGTAATAACATATAATGGGTGAGGATCTAAAAAAAGAACATATATATATTTACATGTATATATGTAACTGACTCACTTTACTGTAGACCGGAAACTAACACATTATAAATCAGCTGTATTTCAATAAAAATCTTTAAAAACATATAAAAATAAATTAAAAAATGACCACCCTCCTCCCAAAAAAGAAAAAGGCATTGAATTTCATGCAGATATTACAGTGAAAGAAGTTGTTCATGTTAAAAAAAAAAAAAGTTTTTTTCTTTTCGTTTTTTTTTTCTTCTTTTTAGGGCCACACCTGTGGCATATGGAGGTTCCTAGACTAGGGATCTGTCTAATCAGAGCTGTTGCTGCCGGCCTACGCCAGAGCCACGGTAACCCCACGGTAACCCCAGGTCCAAGCTGTGTCTGTGTTCTACACCACAGCTCATGGTAATGCTTGATCGAGGCCAGGGATCAAACCCTCAACCTCATGGTTCTTGGAATTTGTTTTCACTGCACCACAATGGGAACTCCGAAAAAGAAGTTTTTTCCTTCTTACTTAAGCTTTTTTATGAGTTCCTAAAATATTTTTGGAGTGAGAGTACTATTGAACAAGAATCTCCTGATTTTTTAAAATGACATCACCTAATCAGTATTCTCATTGTCTGGGAAAAAAATGCTTCTATTTTAGCATGGATCCTGTGAGCTTCTACCTCAAGTTAAATCTAATGGTAATTCGAAACACTGGCAATCAGTGATACAGTAGTAGTTTGTAGACTACTTGATAGCATCAAAAATACCAGAAAAGAAATCTACTGTTTTACAAATGTACAAATGGAGTTATGAAGATGGCCAGTTGATTTTGTTTTGTTTTGTTTTAAGGCATCACTTACACTTGAAGAAAAACAAAAATTAGCAAAAGAACAGGAGCAGGCACAGAAGTTGAAAAGCCAGCAGCCTCTTAAACCACAAGTGCACACACCTATTGCTCCAGTCAAACAGGTCAGAGTTCATTTCTTTTGTGTAATTCAGGAATACGACTTTTAAGGAGTAAGGAAGTATAGAACTTTGTCTACCTAGTAGTGTTTTATAATAATGTATTTCAGAAAATACTGTTTATATGTAGTGTCTAATAAATATGGGCATGAAGGATTTTCCAACAACTCCTTAAGAGCCTGCCTAATGTATAAAGTTTTGAGATAATGCTTGTTACCAATAAAGAGGAAGCTAGATGAACAGAAGGTTTTCTTAAAAAATGTTAGGTCTCATGGTACTAGTTCAACTCTGTTCACTTTGAAATGATCAGGAATATTATATTCATGCATTTACATATTTTAGAGAAAAAACTGATTTTCAGTTTTTGTCTTTATCTGTTATGGTCAGGTTTGTAACTTGATTTAGGAATACTTACCTGTATGT
This sequence comes from Sus scrofa, assembly GCF_054392235.1. Classification (NCBI taxonomy): domain Eukaryota; kingdom Metazoa; phylum Chordata; class Mammalia; order Artiodactyla; family Suidae; genus Sus; species Sus scrofa. Next base: position 91,084,385 of record NC_139387.1, on the reverse strand, counting down.
TCTGACCAATATTTATTTCCTGCTGTGTTCCAGGCACTGTTCTAGGTGCTTATGTTATAGCAGTGATTAAGGTTTCTGCTTGTAGAAAGCTTACACTTTAGTGGTTTCAGAAATAATGTTATCTTAAAAGCTAGCTTTAAATTTTTTTTGTTACTTCTTAATCATTAAAATTCCTCCTCTAGGAAAAATCTTTGTGGGCCAAGAGGCAAAATAAAGAGTATTTTGTAGATACTTACATAAGAACAGAGAAAATAAATTTCAAAAAATATTTTTTGATAAAATTTATAGAGTATCATTTTCTGTAATACAGATCTACTGAGAAAAGTGCAATTCTGTTTTTTTATGGAGGGCAGCGGGGGAGAGATTTTATTAGAGTTCACAAGTTAATGTTTCCTGTCATCAAATTGTTTGCAAATGTTCATCTTTTAAAAAGCCTTACTAAAGTATGTGGCAAGCTGGATTTGGCCATGGTTAGCAGTCTGTTGAGCTTATTTTTAACTCGTCCTTTAAAAGATAATTTATCAAATGTTTTGATTTTAAACTAAGTTGGAATTCTTGGAGATAAAGTAATTTCCTCATATTTTTCAGACTAAGGACCTGACAGACACATTGATGGATAATATGTCATCTTTGACCAATCTTTCTGTTAGTACCCCTAAAATTTCTTCTTCAAGTACCTTCACTTCTGTTCCTTCCACGGGCCTTGGCATGATGTTTTCTACTCCAATCGATAATACAAAGAGAAATTTAACCAATGGCCTAAATGCTAACATGGGCTTTCAGACTTCAGGATTCAACATGCCGGTTAATACAAATCAGAACTTCTTCAGTGGTCCAAGCACACCTGGAGTGACCAAGATGACATTGGGAGGAACACCTTCCACTTTGCCGAACTTCAATGCTGTGAGTGTTCCTCCCGCTGGTGCGAAGCAGACTCAACAGAGACCCACAGATATGTCTGCTCTTAACAATCTCTTTGGCCCTCAGAAACCCAAAGTTAGCATGAACCAGTTATCACAACAGAAACCAAATCAGTGGCTTAATCAGTTTGTACCTCCTCAAGGGTCTCCAGGTATGGGCAGTTCGGTGATGGGAACACCGATGAACACGATAGGACAGTCTGCCTTCGGTATGCAGGCTAATCCTTTCTTTAACCCACAGAACTTTGCACAGCCACCGACTACTATGACCAATAGCAGTTCAGCTAGCAATGATTTAAAAGATCTTTTTGGGTGAGGTGTCTTGCTCCTACTTTTGAAGGATCACTTCAGTTTTAATCATGGGTGAGTTGATTTACGTATTTATACAGTTGGCTTGGAGGAACTACTTCCATGGGAAAGTGAATCGTTCTATGGCAGGAAAAAGCCTGTTTTCATGCCAGCATAATAGTTGTATGGACTCCTACCAGTTGAGGTTTTTAAAGCTTTGAGGATTTTTTTTCCTCTTACCAACTCCTCTTCAGGTTTTTAAAAGACCCAACCCATATCAGTCTCAATGAGAAAAAAAGATACCTGAGTATCCTGAATAGCAGAATTTTTAAATCAAATGTTTATTTTGCTTGTAAATCTTGGTGTTAATTAAAAATTGAGTTGATGGTAATTGCAAGTTTCATCTATTAAGTAATACATGGTACACAATCTGTCTTCACAGGTCATTAGTCCTCATTTTAATATGTGAAAAATCTTGATGCTATATTGATTTGTTTGCATTTAATGTGACTTTGAGTGAGAAAAGGATAAACATAATGAAAAGGATCAGGTCATTTGCTTTTTCCAATCTTATTACTTCTCAGATGAGCTAATGTTTAGTAGAAAAGACTGAGCAAATACTGCAAAATTTAACCTTGATTTCATTGGTTTAAGCTACAGGCATCATTAACCATCATAAATGCAAACTAATCATTGTAAATTATATTTTAGCATGGTCTGCCTCAAATAGTAATGTATTTTTCTGCATTTACTTGGGTCTGTTTAGAATCATTTTTTTTCCTATTGTATCACAGACAGAAGAGGTATGTACTGATTTGTACAGATATTTGACAAAGCCACTGATGTCCTTTCCCTGACTACTGCCTTCATATTTCATTTTGAGTTCAAACTTCTGAGGTTGCAGCATAGATGAATTGCATTTTCAAAAGGAGATTTGTAAGAATTAAACTATATTTAATGAGTAAACTTTTGAGATTTCTGCTGTATTGTTTCAAATGTAATAAACTTTACCTCTGTAAAAATGAGCACTTGTATCTTCTGGTTACCAACAGATTACTTTTCATCGTGTTATGATAAAGTCTGACTTCATCAATTACTGCATCTGAAATTTAATTCTTTTCTAGGAATTTCAGGACCTTTCATTCATACATTTCTGTGTCTGTAATTAGCCATTTTTAGGAAGGAAAGAATAAATTCTTCTAACAGGGAACATGCTTTCTTTTTCAAAGCCTTTCTCTGAGACTCCTCTTTGATTTGTTGATTAGCTAGCCACGGAGTCTTTATGCTATAAATGTCATTTGTATTTTATTAAATTATATTCCATCATTACATTATAACTTTAAATTGATCTTTCAGAGAGAACTATATATAATTGCTGCCATATTTTGTGGTTCTTAATTATCTGAAACCAGCAGTCATTTAAAAGAAATCATACAAAGTTTAGTGTGCTGACACTATATTTATTCATTGAAAAATTTATATACACACAGGGATCATACAGTACTTGATTATAAAATGTAATTTGGTTATAATATTGCTGGCAACATTCAGTTAGAGGATACTTTAAAAAATAAAAAATCATCTTTCTGTTTGGGTTCTCTTTGACCTATACTTTATTATATAATTTTAGTAAAAGGACTCATAGGAATGCTGAAAAAACTTACGCAAGAAATGAAAAGTACTAGGAAGATCAAATATTTTTGGCAAATATACTCATACCTTGACCAGATTATCTGTCTTGTTTGTAAACAGTATCTATCTTGAGAAAAGTTTACATGTGGAATAAAATTGCTTAATGTTGAAAAATTTTCCTTTGTAACAATTCTAGTCACTGTTCATTAGGAAATTGCTTTATATTCTGTAAAGTAACTTGTGGTGAACTCCTAAGCAGAAGGAAAACTTAATATAACAATTTATATAATTTGAACTTCTAAATATAGATTATTTGAAAAATATATGTAATTCTTAGGTAATTTTCAAATCTTGATATTTGCTTATTCATTGAGGTAATGGTGCTACATTTTAAGAAAAATTTCTACATTGTTCCTACAGAATTTCTTGAAGGTATTTTGTTTAAATCATTTCTATCAGTTGAACTGTTACCACTGCCTTTTTCTGTTGCGAAATTGCCTCTTAAAATAGTGCTATTTTTAGGCTTATATTTCTCTGTGAACAAAATTTTCAAAGTACGAGATCACCTTAAAGTTATTTTAGATATCGACAGCATTTGAATCCCTTGTGCTTAGAGTAGAAAATTGGTAGGTTAAAAAGCCCATGTAGACAAAAAATACAAGACAGATTCCCTTTTATTTGAATTGTTTCTTTATTCTCCTAATGCTAAAGTGTGTGAAATATGTAGAGGATGTACAAAAGGAAATGAAAATAGACTTTGTACTTGGCTGGAGTTTATTTGTTTTGTTTTTATTTTGGAGCACTTATAACCCTTCTTTTCACCTGAATAAGTTAAGGAAGTAGGGGATTTTTTTTTTTTTTTAACCTGTAAAAATACCTCACATGATTGCTTTTACATATTAAAGGAACAGGTATATGTGAAAGTACCTGAGAGCAAGCACAGGGTATGCACCAAATAAATTTCAGCTTTGATAAAACTTTACATATTAAGTTGTGATTTCATGCTTTGTTATTTACTTATCTTGAAATAATTTAGAACAAAACAAATCTATAACATTTCAAACTCTATAGGACTCTAAGAGTATTTATGTTAGTGGCTTTAAACTATAACACTCAGTAAGAAATATATATTATATTACAAACTTAAGTATATGAAATTTATACTTGAAGCAGACGTTTCTGAAAATCTTTAATATATATAGTGTACTCTGATTTTTTTAAAAAGTTCTTTCCTATTAATGAAAAAACTGGTTACAATCTCTACAAGGATTTCATTTTGTAGTTTGAGTAAAACTGACATAATTCTGCACTCTCTCTCCCCAAGCAGATGTAGAAACAAGAGGGTCAGAGATTTACATGGCCTAACCCAAGGAAGGTCAGAGTCAGGAATACAGAAGCTAGATTTTTTTCTGATCTGCGGTCCAATGCCCTCTACCATATTGGCATCCTTTATGTCCTTTATTGTATGAATTCTTCTGGAGTTGCTTTTGTGGAGACAGTTTAATGTAGTAAGTATTATGTATTCAGTATTTATTTGGCACCGTAAATATATCTATGTTAGAAAAATTGACATTGAAAAGGGAGATGATGGAACAGAAATGTAAATAGTCAAAACCAGCTTCTGGGCTGCTGCTCTGAATTGTGGATGAGGATGGTTGGGGGAACCAGGTTAGCAGTGCTTGCAGTACCCAGACATGTAGGAATTAAAGCATATAACCTCGAGGAGGGGACGGTGTGGTTGAAAAAGACATTTCACCAAAATGGAGCTTGTTAGATATTAGTAATTTCTTCTGCCCAAAGTAGCTTAGTTTCTCCAGCCATTCAGGGAGGATTTAACTACTTGGAGTGCAGAACATGTATGTAATTTAAAATTTTTTAGTAATCACATTAAAAAGTAAAAGCAGAAGACATTGTAATAACTTATTTAACTGAACAAAGAAAGTATCTTTTCAAGATGGAATTGATTCAAGAGTTAATGATACTATTTTATATATATTTTTTGTACTTAGTCTTGCGATCCAGTATGTATATTTTACACTTAGGACATCTCAGTTGTCAGGCTAGTCACATTTTGAGTACTCAGTAGCCACATGTGACAGGTAGCTACTGTATTAGATCTTGTAGGTATCTATGGAAGGTAAAAAGCCAAAAGACTGAACTGTGGCAGCTGCCCACTTAGTGTCTCCCAGCTCCAAATCCATCCTTCTCTGCCCTGCTCTGATACTGGAGCTGGACCCTATATACACGTCTCTTTGGCCAGCTTGGCAGAATATTAGTCTTCATTGGTAAAGGGCCCTGAAGTGGCACTGCAAAGCAATAGCAACAAGAAGTCACTTCTCTTCTGGATTCTGGTTCTCCATTTTTATTCACTACAGGAGCCCAGCAGTCCCAGCAGAGAAGCCCCAGCTGTGCCTCAGTCACACTCTCCCTCTTTGGAACAGCTCCCGTGGGCTGCTTTCCACCACTCCCTCAAGCAGCTGTCTCCCATGCTGGCCCTCTGACAAGATTCTTCACCACTGGAGGGCTGAATGTTCCTGTGGAGGCCACGCCTTTACTGAAGTCTGGTGCTCAGACCGAGGGGTTGGAGTCTGGGAAAGAGAGCCTCTCCTAGTTCTTAGTTCCTTAATTTTCTTTTTACTTTCTTCCAGCTGCCTTTTTTTTCCCCCCCAACTGTTACTTCTGAACTCCTCCTTAGAATCATTTTCTTTTTCTTTTTAGCGCCACACTGGCAGCCAGGCTAGGGGTCAAATTGGAGCTGCAGCTGACACCAGAGCCACAGCAACACCAGATCCAAGCAGCATCTGTGGCCTATGCTGCAATGTTAACCCATAGAGCAAGGCCAGGGATTGAACCCCCATCCTCAGAGACAACATCAGGTCCTTAACCCGCTGAGCCACAATGGGAACTCCCAGAATTCTCTTCTATGCTTTTAAATAGCCACCTACTAGTTAACAGTTATTAAAATTTCCCAGTTTTTGTCTCCTGACTTCATTTTCACCAAGACCCCTCAATCAAGCCATTTAAAAGCGGGGCCATAAGATATGAATTTATGTGGCTAACAAAAGCCATAGGGAATTACATATATGCAGCTCATATTAAAACTTTCTAAAAGTTCTTTTGAGATGTGCCTTGAGTAGAAATATGATTTAGTTCCTTTTATATCTATTTGATGCAATTTCAATTTTTCTCCTTTTTTCTCTTTTTTGGATATACATTCTTTTGTGTGGTGGCCTAGGTTGGGAAAGCCAAACACTGCATGGCTTTCATATCAAAGTAAATGAGATGGAGGCTGTAACTCTGTAATGTTCAGAGTTTGAATGTGGGAATCAACATTTATGCAGGTCCCTTTCAAGTCCCTGCCAGTCTGTAAATGCAGTGATCAGACACAAGTCATATATGAGGCATGTCCACAGGCACATTAGGAGCATAAAGTGCATGAACTTTGGAGCCAGGTAAAGTTGGGGTTTAGGGGGGTATGTTTAAAAATTATTTCAGGCTAAAATAGCATTCTTGGTCTGTGAAGGTGGGATGAGTTGCTTTACATGGTTGTTCAGTTAGTACAGATCCAAAGTAGTTTTTTTTTTTTTCTTTTCTTTTGATCTTTTTGGGCCACACCCATGGCATATGGAGGTTCCCAGGCTAGAGGTCTAATCAGAGCTGTTGCTGCTGGCCTACACCACAGCCACAGCAATGCGGGATCCAAGCCGAGTCTGCGACCTACACCACAGCTCACAGCAACACTGGATCCTTAACCCACTGAGCAAGGCCAGGGATTGAACCTGCAACCTCATGGGTTCCTTAACCACTGTGCCATGATGGGAACTCCCCAAAGTATAGTTTTTAAGAGAATTGTGTCTCTCACAAGGTCACTTTGTCTCTAAGATGACTTTTGTGAAGAGGAAAGGCCTCCCGCTGAGATGGTATCCTCATTAGACTGCTCCAGTTTCTGCAGGGGATGGCATCTTTTCCCCAGCTCAAGTGATCATAATAGGCCTGTGCCTGATAGGTAATGATATCTATACCTGGATACTTAGCAGAGAACAACTCTAGCTCTCCATTGCCCATCATTCAAAAATCTCGAAAGGTTTATGGAGGAGACCAAAAATGGAGTCCAACCATTTCTCTAGAAATTCTGAATGAAATTAAACCCACTGTGAAGATCTTTGTGCCTAGGTTGCTTTGTTTTGGCCACATGTCAGTTTCCTTTGCCACACTCAAGCTGAGCTTTGGACTGTATTGTGAAACTTATTTTCATGCCAAGGGTGACACTGGATCACCAACATACAATGCTTCCTTGAGGACCCACAGGAGAAATTTCAGCTTTCAGTTCATGAGTAAATGTGCTTCTAAGCACTAGTTTGCCCTTATCTCTTAATGTCTCTGAATAATGTAGCAAATGACATGTTAACAGCTGGGGAGTTCCAGCCAAATTTGCAGTCTAGCTATAGCAAAAGTATACAGGATGTTAATTGCATGTGTTGTTCAGTACTTACCTTCTGGCTTTAACTGATTTTTTTTTTTTTTTTTTTTTTTTTTTTTTTGCCTTCTGTCTTTTTTTAGGGCTGCACCCACAGCTCATTGAGGTTCCCAGGCTAGGGGTCGAATCCGAGCTGTAGCTGCTGGCCTGTGCCACAACCACAGTAACACAGGATCCGAGCCGTGTCTGCAACCTACACCACAGCCCACGGCAATGCCAGATCCCCAACCCAGTGAGCAAGGCCAGCAATTGAACCCACGTCTCCATGAATACTAGTTGGGTTCGCTAACCACAGAGCCAAGATGGGAACTCCTGATTTTTGAAATTCTCATTTCTCCTTTGCTCTGATTTCCATTTTTAAAAAAGGTTTTGTATCATGTTCTTAGAAATGCTCCTTTTGGAATAAGGTCAAGTGTAAGTATGGAGTGAATGAGTTTAAATCTTGTCTCTTTCACTAACTGACCGGAATAAGTTTTCTCAGCTATGAAAATGAGGATCACATCTTACAGGCTTATTAGGATTAAGTGAAGGAAAAGTGCGAAGCACCTGACAAGGCTCTTGACATATGGTAAGTGCTTGATAGATATCTCCATCCACCTTTCTTACGACGGATAGAAGCCTCTAACATAATATCTGCTTGAATGAAGACAGATACCGCGCCCCACATTATTTGAGTACATTTGTTCTTCAGAAAACAAGCCAAAAATAGGTTATAGGCTTGGCACTGTGAGATTCTTGGGACACAAATAGTAGTGAAATAGAGGCTTTGTCTTCAAGGAATTTGCACTGTGGTTATGAAAATAGCTGAGTAAGCTGACAATTATAGGACAGTGTGGTATGTGCTGTGACAAATTACACAGGAGGGAAGGCTTCTTCAGAGGAGATGGGGCCTGAGCTCAACTTTGTGGTAGCATTTTAAAAATTGTTTTTGGTGCTAATGACTGCTTAGGAATTAATTTTCCCAAATTAAGCTGCACACAATGGGAGGGGATTAAAGCAGGTAACTCCCAAAGTCCTTTTGAATTCTAAGATTACATGAAAACTGTTCGAATTAAAGTCAAATGATTTGATTACCAAAGTGGAATTAATGTTGGCTGAATAAGCCCAGAATGACACCAATGTAAGGAGTAAAATAAGTGAGCTAAAGTGGGTTTTTTTAAGTCATAATTATGCTTTGTTGCCTCTTTAAGAAGTTGGAGAATCTATGCTTGTGAGCTCAATAAAGATAAACCAAATAAATCTACTCCTTTAAAACAGTGGTTGGTTTCTGGGGGAAAAATGTCTGGCATTAATGTATTTAGTCTGTAAACCACCAGATGTCACTGTCTCCCAAGTAATGACCCATTACATTTTTTTTTTTTTTTTTCAGGTACATTTTTGAACATTGACAGACAAGCTGTGACAGATTGATGTCTGGCTTGTAATATTGACTCTGTAAGAAGGCTAGGATCTCACAGGAAGTACTTGTCAGAGGTGTGTAGGTTTGTTCCATCTTGATTTTTTCTCTTTTTCTTTTTTCTTTTTCAGCTACACCCATGGCGTAGGGAAGTTCCCGGGCCAGGGACTGAATCCGAGTCACATCCGCGACTGTGCCACACCTGCAGCAACGCCAGATCCATAACCCACTGCCACAGGGACAAGCCAGTTTATTAACCCATGGCGCCAGAGTGGGAACTCCTCCATACTGATTCTAGATATATGAGCTCTGTCCTCTATTTGACGTATTGAAATTAACCTGGACACTCTGGATTTTTTCCTGTGTTTTCAAGAAAAGTGAAAGTGGTAAAAAATTCTCTAAAATGTCCTCTCTGATCCTGACTTCCTCCCTCCCACGTTTTCAGGTTGCATTATTATGATGCAACTATATCATAATACTACATTTATCATCAGGGTTTCTGTGTTTTATCTCAGACACAATCTAAGATATATTTGAAGTCAACTTTCATGATGCATAGAGCAAAACTGGAATGTTTCCATGCTATAATAATGTTGGATGAAGTGAACAAGTATTTGCCCAATTTACACACAAATAGGGATATCCACTGAACCAATATATACCAATATATAGTGGGCAGTAACACATTAAAGAAAAAAGTTATCTTTACTGCCAGAAAACATGCTCAAAAATTGGTAATCGAGTATCTTGTGTTGGGGGCTGTGGGCATGGGATTCTCCAAGACAAAAGGGTTAGTAATTTGGTAAAGGCAGCCGTGACAGCCAGCGGATGAATAGGTGGATATGATTTCTGCTTCAATTCTGCCCAGTACCTCTAAAGAACTAAGTACTTCGCTCATTTTTCTCTGTGCCCATTGGCTTCAACAGTAAAGTGATGTAATTTGCCTAGCCTAATTCTCTAGGTAGTTATAATCTCAAAGGAGCAGTGAAGGATGAAGTTCACACATTTCATAAATATAAGGAATTCATATAAATTCTATGAAAAATGCAAAATACTCAAATTATTCCATGCTGTGAAAAGACATCCTACATTTCTGTATTTTGATTATTTGACTTTATTTAAAGTTTTTGTTAGTAGGTAATTTTTGCCTTAACTGGGAAAAATTCATTTTCATTAATTGGGAAAATTTTTAATTTTTATTAATTGGGGAAAATATTTAATTAGTTACGTTGAGGAATGGAATTTGGAACTTACTGTGTTTCGAGGGTGTTCATGTATGCCGCCTTATGTTTGTAAAGCATTATAGAGAGGTTTTTTTTTTAATAATGGTCTCTCAATTCTAAAGTTAAATTACAAGAGAATTTGGCATTTGACCAGCTCAGTGCAGTGCGGGGGCCCATCCCTGGTCCATCTAGCAGTGTCAGAGGGGATGGGAAGCAATATAACATATATGGGACTTCCAGAGGCCTGTTGCCATAAAAGAGGAGGGGGACGAGAAGGGGAGGAAAGTTCCCTGAGAAGGAGGAATTGCTATAATCTGGGCAAGCTCCTTGAAAGATATCCTAGTCGGTATTATTTTCTGAAGGGAAGAGGTTTTTTTCTGTACAGAATCATGGGAGGTCACCAAATACATGTTAAGGGCTGGATTTTTTCCTAATGAATATTTGGTCTGCATATCCCCCGCATAGACCAAAGCTTTAGTTTTGCGGCCCTTGTGTTTCTGCTCCATACATAATTTCCTCTGCCTTTGCTGTGTTTGATATTTTGAGATGGGGACTGCATGTTCTACTGCTCCTCTGTAACAACTAAACTGTATAAATTTAGCTCATGATCATTGTTCCAGCCTTGTTTTCTACCATGAAGTACACTCATCCAGCTCTGACACTCTGCAAGTTTCCCCAGGTGCCAGGCTCTCTCGTACAAATCTTTGATCCCACGTTTTTTTTTATTTTATTTGCCTCACTCTTTCTCATCCCTGAAAGCTTAATGCTATTGTCCCCTCTTCTAGGAAACCCTCTCCCATTCTCATTTGCAAGCTAGTTAGGTGTCCTTACCTGTGGTCCCATTGCCATGTGTTGTCACTCACTATACCATACAGGTTCATTCATTTTCTTGTTTATTCCTTCAAGGGAAATACCACGGTTCAACCTCTATCACCAGTGCCTGAGAAAGGGCTGCCACATTGTAGGCCCTCAAGAGAAGGAACAAGTGAATAAATGAATAAAATGAGCCTCAGTTCTGGAACGTCTGGCTTTATATTTTCTCATCTTGATCATCAACAGTTCTGGCGTAGAAGCTAAGGATATAGGCTCTGATGTCAGACTTCTTGGGTCCATATCCTATCTCTGCCTAGTTTCCTAACTGTATGAACTTGATCAAGTTTCCTTAAAATCTCTGTGCCTCAATTTCCTCGTCTGTAGATGATATAATGATGATGCTTATCTGAGTCATTGTCAATGAGTTAAGTGCTTAAAATTTGGCACCTAGAGAGTCCTCTGAAAATGTTAGTTATTATTATAAACCATCTAAATCAATACACACAAACCTTGTAGATTCAGGTGTGTTTCATGAGCAATACATTCTGCAGAAATGGTTAGTGCTCTTAGCAGTCATTGACCCTTAAGAGGTCTTTCCCTAGGCGCACTTCCATTATGTGTTCTAAGAGATTAGTAACCTAAGGGTATCTAGAGGTTGAGGGATGCATTAGAAACTTCACCAGGGAATGCTTTCTGTAGCAAGAGAGTGTATTTATCATTATTTTTTTTTCGTTTTACTTCTTATGGAAGTTCCCAGGCTAGGGGTCGAATTGGAACTACAGCTGCAGGCCTACACCATAGCCGTGGCAATACCAGATCTGAGCCGCATCTGTGACCTATGCCACAGCTTGCAGCAATGCCAGATCCTTAACCCACTGAGCGAGGCCAGGGATTGAACCCTCATCCTCACTCTATTGGGTTCTTAACCTGCTGAGCCACAATGGAAACTCCAATAATTTAATTGTACTTGCTTTTGATGTATGAGTGAGCTTTCTGGAGACAGGTAAAGACTTGGTAGTGTGATTAGATTATGTGTTTTCCAGGAGTCTTAGCATTCTCAGCCTTGAGGGGTTGTGGATGGCAAGCTTGGTGGCCCAAAACTATGTATTTTTTTTTTTTCTTTCAATGTTCTTTCTCTCTCACTCTTTTTTAAAACATTTATTTTGTTGAAGTATGGTTAATTTATAATGTTGTATTTATGGTTACAGCAGAGTAATTTAGTTATACATATACACAATAGTTTGCACCTGCTAATTCCAAACTCCCAGTCCATTCCTCTCCCATCCCATCCTCTTGGCAATCACAAGTCTGTTCTCTATGTCTGTAAGTCTATTTCTCTTTCATAGATAAGTTCATTTGTGTCATAGTTTAGATTCCACACATAAGTGATATCATATGGTATTTGTCTTTTTCTGATATCTCTAAGTCCACCCATGTTGCTACAAATGGCATTATTTCATTCTTTTTTATGGCTCAGTACTATTCCATCGTATATGCATACTACGTCTTTATCCATTCATATGTCGAGGGACTTTAGGTTGCTTCTATGTCTTGGCTATTGTAAATAGTGGTGCAATAAACATTGGAAGTGGATGTATCTTTTCGAATTATGGTTTTGTCAGATAGATGCCCAGGAGTGGGATTCAGGATCATGTGGCAACTCTGTTTTTAGTTTTTAGAGAAACCTGCATACTGTTTTCCATCGTGGCTCTACCAATTTATATTCCCATCATCAGTGTGGGAAGATTCCTTTTTCTCCATACCTTCTCTAGCATTTGTTATCTGTAGACTTTTTAATGAGGGCGATTCTGACCAGTATGAGATGATACCTCATTGTAGTTTTGACTTGCATTTATCTAACAATTAGCAATGCTGAGCATTTTTTCATGTGCCTGTTGGCCATCTGTATGTCTTTTTTGGGGAAATGTCTATTTAGATTTTTGGCCTTTTTTTGGTCTTTTTCTAGGGCCGCATCTGCAGCATATGGAGATTCCCAGGCTAGGGGTCTAATCAGAGCTGTAGCCACCGGCCTACACCAGGGCCACAGCCATGTGGGATCCAAGCCGCATCTGTGACCTACACCACAGCTCACGGCAACACCATATCCTTAACCCACTGAGCGAGGCCAGGGATCAAACCCGAAACCTCATGGTTTCTAGTCAGATTCGTTAACCACTGCGCGCCACAACAGGAACTCCTGGCCCATTTGTTGATTGGGTTTTTGTTTTGATTTTCTACAAAGGTGCTAAAGCAACTCATTGGAGAAAGGATAGCCTTTCTAATAAGTGGTTCTGGAGCAACTGGTTGACCACATGGAAAAGGATGAACTTAGATGTTTATCTGATTCCATACATTCAAATGAACTCAAAATGGGTCATGGACTGAAGTGTAAGAGATGAAATAATTAAACTTTTAGGGAAAAAAATAAAGAAGATCTTCAAAACCTCAGGTTAGGCAAAGATTTCGTAGGTATGTGAACAAAGTATAGTCAATGAAGGGACAAAAATTGATACATTGGACTTACCTCATCAAAACTGAAAATGTTTGCACTTCCAAACACAGCATGAAGAAAATGAAAAGACAAGCAGCACTCTGGGAGAAAATATTTACAAATCATATTATCTGATAAAAGATTTGTACTGCAAATATATACTTATACACCTCAATAAGAAAGCAAAATACTCGTTTTGAAAATGAGCAAAATATTTGAATAGAAATTTTACTAAAAAATGATGTGAAATGACTAACAAGCACATCAAAATATGGTCAAGGTCATTAGTCATTAGGAAGATGCAAATTAAAACCACAAGAGATACCATTTCATACTCACTAGAATGACTATACCGAGACAGACAATAGGAGTTCTCTTGTGGTGCTAAGGGTTAAGTATCTGGTGGTGTCACTGCAGTGGCTTGGGTTACTGCTGTGGCAGGGGTTTAACCCCTGGCTTGGGAACATGCTGTGGGTGCAGCCGAGAAAAGAAAAAAAGATAGCAGATATTGGTAAGGAGGTCAGAAATGGGAGCCCTCATACATGCCAGTGGGAATGTAAAATATTGGACCACTTTGGAAAATAATTTGGCAGTTTCTTAAAGGTTTAAACATATACAGTCCACAAATTCTATGCCTGGGTATTTCCCCAAGAGAAATGAAAAGATTTGTCCACAGAAAGATTTGCATGCAAATGGTCTTAACAGTTTTATTGGTAATAGCCAGAGACTAGAAGCAAAACCTAAATATTCACCAACAGGTCAATGGAGAGACACAATGTAGTATGCCCATACAATGAAATATTCCACAGAAAGCAAAAAGAGGAAAAAACTACTCATACAGTTGGCACATGGACAGACCTGAAACTCACTATAGTAAGTGGAAGAAGCCAGACGCAAGAGACCATATATTGTATGGTGTGCAGTGTGTTGATTCCATATATAGGAAATGTCTAGTAAAGGCAAATCTATAGAGACAGAAAGATTGATGGTTGCTTGGGGCGGGGGGCGGGGGAGGCCAGTACGAACAGCAAATATGAAGGATCTCATTGAATGAGAGAAACATTCTGTCCACTTCATGCTTTATGGTGATTCTTGCACAATGTGGTAAATTTACTAAAAATCACTGACTGTCCACTTGAAATGGGTGAAATATGATATGCAAAATATACCTTAGTTAAAGTTGGAGGGGGTAGTATGGGTCGTGGGGGGTGGTGGGGGGAAGAAGAGAAGAGGGAGAGAGAGAGGGAGAGAGAGAGAAAGAGAGAATGAGAATAAGAGCAGGCTGGCCTGAGCCAGGCTGTTTGGATCTGACATTACTAAGTCTAATGTGTCTTTGCTTCATTTTCCTGTCAGTGAAGTTGGGAAAAATAATAACTACCCACCAAGCAGTATTGGGAAGATTGTGATAATATATAAATAATACTTAACATAGAGAGCTCAATAAATATTAGCCACCACCATCAGCATCATAGTTATTAAGCTACCAATGATCCAGCTCTGATTTAGATCAACTTAATTCAAATCCTGGGAGAAGAATTTGGACTGTGGCTTGCAGCGGGTAGTGGCCGGTCTTGTGGAAATGACTCCTGGGGAGTCTGAGACTCTAAAGTGCAGGATCTGTCAATCCCATGCCGACTGGGGGATTGGGACCCTGTAGCCTCACAGACGAAGGCTGTTTCTTCATGGCATCATCATTTATGGTGGGGTCATCCTGCGGCCCATAAATGTGGGAGCAACACACGGTATTTCTTCCCCAGATCAACAGTGATTTATGTTATACCACTGCCTGCCAGGTCTTCCTGGCTCGGAGGACAGGGGACTTGGGAGCACAGGAAGGACAGATAATCTCATGAGGGTTTCTAGAGGAAGTGTTGTCTCTGTGAGACTTGAGCATTCCTTGACATTTTCCAGATGAAGGGTTACCCAGGCAGAGGGTAGAGTTTGAGTAAACCCCAGACATGATAGGGAGCTTGTTGTTTTGTTTGTTTGTTTTTTGTTTTTTTCATCTTTTTGCCATTTCTTGGGCCGCTCCTGTGGCATATGGAGGTTCTCAGGCTAGGGGTCTAATCGGAGCTATAGCCACCGGCCTACGCCAGAGCCACAGCAACTCAGGATCTGAGCTGGGTCTGCAACCTACACCGCAGCAACGCTGGATCCTTAACCCATTGAGCAAGCCAGGGATTGAACCTGCAACCTCATGGTTCCTAGTCAGATTCGTTAACCACTGAGCCACGATGGGAACTCTGATAGGGAGCTTGTTGAACTCAGTGAAGTGCTGGTGTGAAGAGCAGAGTGCCAGGGAACAAGACTGGAGTCCCACAGAGGGACCTCTGTGCTGTGATGAAGAACTTGGATTTTTCTGAGGACAGTGGGGACCAGTGAAGGGTACTGAGCAGGTTCTAGGACTGGCTCAGCTGCCTTCAGTTCAATGGTCCCAGTGGCACTTACACACCATACCTCAAGTGATCCTGCCATGTTGATCAGGAGCAGATAAATGCCCTCCTAGAGGTTTGTGGCCTGAGTTTTGCATTTAGCCTCCTTGAGTGCAAGTGTTCCTTCAAGGACTGCATCCATACTGGTGTCTGGCAGAAAAAACGGTTTCATGGCTCTCACGAGGGGCCTAAAAGGCCGTAATGTGGTGACTGAGAGCTTGTCTTCAGGGCTAGACCTCAGAAAAGCAGAGGCTTATAAATGTATGCTTACTTTTACTTCGCCCTGGGTGCCTGCTCAAGCTAAGAGCCCATTAATAAGCCCCAGCAGCTGAGGGGCAGGTATTGTGCCGGTTACTATGGCATCACCTTGGAAAGGATCACTCAGTGAGAGCCACAGCCGAGCCGAGGTAGGCAGGAGGGGTATGTGGTCAGAAGCTGCAGGAGGGGCTGGAGAGAGGCTGCAGATGCTGTCGCTGGTCTCAGGACACCTCGTGGGCTGGAACCCACTTTAGCTTCTCCAGCTGCAACCCAGGGAGGGAGCCAGGCTGCGCTCAGCCTGAGAGTGGCTGCCTGAGATAGCACCAGAGGCTGCTGCTGAGCTGGGAGCTGAAAGGGGCTGAATTCCCAGTTGCAGACTACTTAGCCTCTCCTTTTTTGGGGGGTGGGGGGGTATTGTCTCTTCTTGAGAGATCTGGGCTGGGGTTCATCTCCTTTTTGATTTTATGTAGTCACCTCCATGAGAACTGACTTCCAGGTGTTCATCGGGGAAAGCAGAGTGGTCCCCGTGCTGGAAACAAGAAAGGATGACAGTTTCTGAGACTGACTGTTGACGGCTTGGAGGTACCCACACCCCCCATTCAAAATGCCTTTCAAAGCATTTGATACCTTCAAAGAAAAAATTTTGAAACCTGGAAAGGAAGGAGTGAAGAACGCTGTGGGAGATTCGTTGGGGATTTTACAAAGGTAAAGTTTGAATGCAAACTTTAGGTTTATTTATGAGTAGCCTCACGTTGCTGGTGTTTGAGAGATTTTGCTTCATGTTTTTAAAGCCACATTTTAAAAATGAGTGGGTGGGTCGAATTAGAGGGCTTCTGGAGCCCCTTCTAGCTCCAACAGACTACACCTAGAGGAAAAGAAGATGCATCAAAAGGGTAAGGTTGAAATAGGAAAATACCAAGGTAAGCATTCTGCTTATGCAGCAGAATGTACTTACTGGAGATGTATTGTGTGTTTAGCATTGAATTAGAAGAGATTCAGGGAGATAAGCTTTCATGTTAATTCAACAGTAATAACAAAATCAGGAACCACTTTATATGCTTATGCTTGGAGCTGAAATAATTTTTCAGAATTTTTCACTTCATTTTTTTGCTCTAAATGAAAATTACGTATTTGCAAATTGTGCAGCTTGTAATATAAACTATATAAAGGGATTCTTAATTGTACAGTTTTCAAAGAGAGATAATTACATAAGAGTATGAAGAAAGTAACTTAAAATTTAGTATTAAAGCAGGAAATCTTACATGATTAAGTGGGAAAGTGTTAAGTACTATCATTGAATTGAATGTTTTTGTCCAAAAGAAAAGACAAATCTTTTTAAAAAGTAAAATATATTATTAGAAGGAAAGTTTTCCATTAATGAATAAATTGATGTGACATTTTTAATTTGTGATTTTTTTCTTCCTTTTTTGGTATTTTAAAAAATTTTTATTTCTTTCTCTTTTTCTTTTTTTTTAATTTGTGATTTTTGAAAGAGACATAGTAAACGCCTTCCTAGGTTTCATAGGTGAATTAATAAGCAGCCCTATGTGCAAGGTAAAATGACTCCTTTAATTTCTCTGATATAAATAAATAACCCTTGATAAGATTATTATGATTATATCTAGTCTTGAGTGATAGTGCCACCTGGTATCTCCTTTTACCTTTTCTATGTATGTGTTCTCTTAAATTAAAAAACTATCATTTAAAGGACTCTTTCTAGGCACACCGAGATTCATTCCGCTTCTTGTGTTTTATAACGGGGCGGGGATGGGGAGGAGCTATTGTCAGTGTTACATTTTCTCCTGTGTCACTCTTGATGAACTTAGCAAGAAAACTGTGTTGGGCATCTTATTACTTTGGTAATTAAAAAGAAAAAGTTTTCAATCACGACTACACTGAATTATCCTGCATAGATGGAATCCTACCTCAGTGACAGCAGGATAAACCAGCCAAACATAGGAGACAATTATAATAACCTTTCCTTTTAAGAGTGTTTATCTTTCTGTCGAGCACTCCCAGGTAACATGTTATTACAGTGGAGTTCATTTGATTAAAAATGCAAAAGGAAGGCACAGTGGCTTAATTGGCATAGTCAGATGATGACAAAGGAATTCAACAAAATCAGGAATAAATACCATGACTTTGGACCATCGTCACCATTATAAAGCACCAAACTCTGTGCCTTAGTTTATAAAATACTTGACAAGAAAGTACTTAAGAGTTTTTTTTCCCCCCAACTTTAACATCTTTTTAAATTTTAATCATTTTTTTTCAATAAGGGACTTATCCTAGATGCTGGTTTACTATGTTTGATTGAATGATCCACTTGAAGATCCTTTTCTTTACTGAATTGGTTTGCTTAGGGATGTAGCAAAATTAGTAATTTCTAAGTTGTGTGACCTCAAACTCAAAATTGAGTTATGTGTCTAAGATTCTGAACAGCTTCCTCACAACTGCATGATGGAACAATAAAACACTAGCTTACAGTTCTGGAGACAGAGAATACACTAAATATATTCTAGGTGTTATCACTGTCATCATAACTGCAGAACGGCTTTAGAATAAATAAAGCCAACTTGCACCTCTTCTTTTAGTGTCCCCTAGAGAGAAATTACTGGCAGAGGAAGGAAAAAAAAAGGAATTAATTGGCTGGTGATCTAAGTTGATCTTCAGCTGTAGTGGTCTTTGAGCAGAGCTCCAGAATTCGGGCTTCTCCAGCAAAAACAGCTCGCCATGCACTTGGTGTTGACCTCACGTCTATAAGTTAATTTATAAAGTGCCTTGCCCAGAGCCTGGCATGTAATGGACATTCTCTGTCATTGATTTTACATAAAACCAGTTGACGGAATCCAATGTGAAAACAAAAAATCATAAAGAACCGTTTTCTGTTTGTGATGGGGAGAAACACTGAAAGTTAGAAATCCTGACTTTCTAACTTAGCAATCAGAATCAATCATAGGAGTTCCTGTCTTGGCACAGTGGAAACGAATCCGACTAGGAACCATGAGGTTGCGGGTTTGATCCCTGACCTTGCTCAGTGGGTTAAGGATCCAGCGTTGCCGTGAGCTGCAGTGTAGGTTGCAGATGTGGTTCAGATCCTGCGTTACTGTGGCTGTGGTATAGGCCGGCAGCAACAGCTCTGATTAGACCCCTAGCCTGGGAACCTCCATATGCCATGGGTGTGGCTCTAAAAGATCAAAAGACAAAAAAAAGAATACATCATAGATATCTAATGATGTTTAAGACAGATCATCTAAATGGAATTTTGGAGATGCTTTTTAATCATGGAGTGATTAAACACAGAGTATTCCTCATGGTTAGGGGAGTGTCAGACACACAGGGAAGCGTCTGAAGTCTACACATGGGGCTGATGACAGCCAGGCATTATTACCTTCCTGGAGAACAGTCGTTGGTAAGAAGTAGCTGAATAATTCATCAGCTAAAGGGACAAAAATATTTTAGAGGTGTAGGAAGAAAGATGATGCACTCTCTTGCAGTCCATGTTAGAAAAGATGACACAGAAAGCATGGCATCTGGAAATTAATGTCCTAAAATTGATATAAGGCTTGTTCAACTTAAATTAAAATATGGGTGTCCTCAAATTACTTACATGAAATAAATGATAATAACTAACACTTAGTATGTTCCAGGTACTATAAAGTTATTTAATTCTATTAACCAGGCCATGAAGTAGGGCTGATTTTAATCACAGTTTTGTAGATGAGAAAACTGAGGCACAGAGAAGTTAAGTAAATTGCCCATGGTTGCATAGATTATAAGAGGCTGAGCTGGATTTCAAACCAGACATTCTGTGCCCTATGCTTCTTCTCTCAACAAGTGTCTGCTCTTCCCACTTGATGTCTTGAAATTTAACAACTCACTTAGGTTTAGGAACTTACTCAGGCTGAACTTTAGCTAGTGACCTCTGGATCTTAAGGCAAGTATACTAATCAGTTATAGTATGGAAGATTTTTCCCTAAGAGAGACTGAAAGGGAGTTTGGTCTTATAAACATTCATCTCTCACCTTTAGAGAGTTGGTACCAATCCCTGTATTGAGACCATCCTTAGCATTCAGCGGTTGTGTATTGAACGTATGTACCAGGCATGTACAGTCTGCTCTGTAGACAAAGGCTGGTGTGTGACAGCCGACTCTAACATCAGGGGATCCTGGGTTCCTACTGCTGTGACATCATTTACTTTCTGCCTGTGTGACCTCAGGCAACTTGGCTCCCACCATCGCAGTCCAGATGATTCTATTGAAACAAAGGACAGATCTCTCTCCTGCTCAAAACCTCCTCTCAGTTTTCTACCTCACTCAGAGGGAAAGCTGAGTCCTTTCAATTGCCTTATGTAGGACCCTGAGAAATCTCTCTGACTTCGTCTCTGACCTTCCTTGCCTGCCTCCAGCCACACTCTGCACTCTTACTGGAACTCCCTGGATGTACTCCTGTGCTAGCTTTTGTACCCTGAAAGGTTTTCTCCCAAATAGTCCAGCGGATCATTCCCTCACTTTCTTCAAGTCTCTTCCCAAAGGTCACGTTCTCAGGGAGGACTCTCCGGACCGTCCTATTTGAAGATAAACCTCAGAGTTCTCATCATGGCTCAGTAGGTTAAGGACCTAACGTCTCCATGAGGATTCAGGTTCGATCTGTGGCCTCGCTCAGTGGGTTAAGGATCCAGGATTGCTGCAAGCTGTGGCATAGGTCACAGATGTGGCTCAGATATGGAGTTGCCATGGTTATGGTGTAGGCTGCTGTGTGGCTCCAATTTGACCCTTGGCCCAGGGACTTCCATATGCCGTGGGTGCAGTCATTTAAAAAGAAACCTTGCTTTCCCTCCTCCCACCCACTCTCTGTCCCTCTTCCCTGCTTTATTTTACCCCACCTGTCTCTCAGGTAGGGTTCCCTAAATGCAGAGCCTGAGACAGGGATTGGGATGAGTGTAGGATGTAATTTATTGAGAGGGCACTCTTTCTGGAAAAAACTGGGAGAGAGGGGGTAAAGCAGGATAGAAAAAGAGAAAAAAAAAGCAAGGACATGATGTCAGATAATGCACAGGGACCATGTCACAGTGTGGAAGCTCTGGAGCATCACTGGTACTGGGCTGTCCTTTTGAGTGAAGGGAGCAGCCTTTATGTCTCACATGGGTCAGTCATTGACTATGGGCTGCCTGGCAGGGATGGAGGTTTATGATGGAACTGCCTCGTGGCAGGCAGTTCTGCTAGACGGGAGCAGTTGCAAGCTGTTAGCAGATCCAGAGGTGTGCTGGCCTGAGAAAAGGGACCTGGGGAGTGCATGACAGCCCACTTATGGCACCACTCCAGGTCCACTCTCTTCTCCACACCCAGTTCACTCCAGGTGAACAGCTTCTTCAGGACTCTCTGATCCTAATTCCTGAGAAAACTTCAAGGGAAGAGTTGGTGGGATGCACTCCAGCTCCTACTGCTCTAGCTGGTCCCTCCTCCCCACCTGTTCTCGATTCTCCTTACTTCTGTTAACTCGCTTGGTGGGCTGATCCAGACCTCAATCCCTGGGAAGTCTAAACCATTGGTTAACACACACTTACCAGTTATGGGTGCTGTGTTTCAGTTAAACTAGTCAAGGTAGTATCAGGAGTTGTCTTAGTGAATCACCCGAGTGCCAGACTCATGCCTTCTTGCTCCTGTGAATGAGCAACAGTCCTAACTCATCCCAAGGCTCAAGACCAATATCCCTTTCCAGAGTGGTGGCCCCTGGCCTTTCTTTTAGGTCTTGGTATGAAAGAAAGGAGAGGAAGTGGACTGGGGAAGAATACTCTTGTGGTTTTGGGTATTCTCTCTTTGAAATGAATGTGAATGGCCAGAGGAATGACGTTGGGCATCCCTGTGAAACCATGACCTGACCTCACCTAGTCTCCATCTTCAGGTTCTTATTCAAAGGGGGAGGTCACTTAGGGTCAAACTGAAGGGCGAATGGCACTGCTAGTCAGATCCACTTCAAAGATGTCCTCAATTACTGAACCACAAGAAACCAAGTTATTTTTTAAAAAAAGTCATAGTGTCCTTAATCTCTGATCCTTAATGCACTATTTATTAGAAATTAGTACACAGTTTTTAAAGTCTTCAGGCTCCTCTTGACATCTCTGCCTTGTCTAAGCTTCCAAGAGCCACATTCGCAGCTCAAGAGAATCATTTTCTTGGCTGTTGCCGGGATGTTAAATCCTGTGTCATGGGGGAATGCCCCCTGTGTTAGTTTCCTAGGGCTGCTGTGACAATGTACCACAAACTGGGTGGCTTAAATTTATTCCCTCACAGTTCTGGAAGCCAGACGTCCCAAATCAAGCTGTTGGCAGGGACATGCTCCCTTGGAGAATCTGGGGAGGATCCATCTCTGCCTCTTCCTCACTTCTGGTGGTGGCTGGGAAATCCTCTCCTTCCTTGGCTTGTACACACATCACACCAATCTCCGCCTCTGTTGTCACATGGCCTTCTCCCCCTTAGCTTCTCATTACACCTGCAAAGACCCCATTTCCAAATAAGGTCACTTTCACAGGTATCGGAGTTTAGGACTTGAATTTATCCTTTGAGGAAGACATACATACATCTTTTTTGACAAGCTGTCCCTTACCCAACTTTACCACCCCTGCAGCTCCCTCAGATCCAGCACATGCAGGATCCATTCCGAGGCATACTCTCCTGCTTCCTGCTGGTCAACATTTAGGAAGGTCAACATTAGTCAGATCCTGCTCTTTTGTTGGTATGACCCATCCTCTCCATTGGCAGGCCTACCCAATATTTGCCTAAACTCACACAGTCTGGTATTTGGTCCTAATTATCAGTCTGGTGGAAAAAGAGGGAGTAGATCTTCAGCATCATCTTATAAGTCATTTGCTCCATCTGAGGCTTTTGCATAGTTTCCAAGTAAAAGGAGGAGGGACATCCATCTCCCAAAAAGAAGAGTGGCCACTTCTGCAGGTCCAGAGGGTTCAGAGGAATCTAGGGCTTTAGATGTTCAAGTGCATCTGCCCTTTAACCTGGCACTCAAAATCCTCCCGTCCCAAGCTCTCAGGGTCTCATTTCTTGTCAGGATCTCAGTCTAGGTAAGAGACCTACCTAGATTCCAAATTCCATTTTCTCTAGAGTTCTGCTACTTTTTAAAATGAAGCTTTTGTTTTGGAATAGTTTTCGACTCACAGAAAATTTACAAAGATAGTACAGAGATTTTCTATATCGCCTCATTCGGTTTCCTCTGATATTAACATCTTATATTACCACGGTGTGTTTGTCAAAACTAAGACACCAACATCAGTACATTACTAATTAAACTCCAAAACTTCATTAAAATTTCATTAGTTTTTCCATTAATGTCTTTTTTCCTGTTCTAGGATCCAGTCCAGGATACCACATTGTGCGTAGCCAGCAGGTCTGCTCTGATCTGTGGCAGTTTCTCAGCCGTTTCTTGTTTTTCTTGACTTGGACAGGCTGGAGGATGACTGGTTGGGTACTTTGTAGAATGTTTCTCAGTTCGAGTTGTCTAATATTTCTCTCATAATTAAATTAAGATTATGAGTTTTGAGGAAGAACATACAGAGGTGAACTGCCTTTCTCAGTATATCACATCAGGGGAGTACATGGTGTCAACATAACTTATCATTAAATGGTGCTAATCTTTTTTTTTTTTTTTTTTTTTTTTTTTTTTTTTTTGTCTATTTAGGGCCATACCTGTGGCATATGGAGGTTCCCAGGCTAGGGGTTTTATCAGAGCTGTAGCTGCCGGCCTACACCACAGCCACACCAATGCAGGATCTGAGCCGTGTCTATGACCTACACAACAGCTCACAGCAATGCCGGATCCTTAACCCACTGAGTGGGGCCAGGGATTGAACCTGCATCCTCATGGATACTAGTCAGGTTCATTGACCACTGAGCCATGCTGGGAACTCCAGTGGTTCTAATCTTAATTGCTTGGTTAAAGAAGTGTTTGCCCAGGTTTCTCTTTTTTCACTTTGCTATTCTTTGGAAGCAGGTGCCTAAGTCCTGCCCACACCCAGAGGGAATTCTGAAATTTTTACAATGAAGTCTTGCACCTGATTTTCAGTCCTTTCTGCCCTCCAACTGCAGGAGATGAGGGTTGCTTTAAATGGTGACAAGAAATTGACTGACGCACACTTTCTCTTAAATCGGTGATTGATTGCCTGAATCCTGTCATTTTCTCTCTTCAAAGCATCAGTGGCATTTAACAATAGCCACTCATGGAGAAATTGCTATTTCTCCCACACCTCCCAAAATACCAGAGATATTGCAGGAATCACTGCATCCCCTTCTGCCTGTATCCCAGTCCTGGTCATCACTGCTGAAAGTCTTAGCATTTGCTTTGGTACCACATACCAGGAATTACCATCAGTGTTGGGGTTCTCATTGCCAGCCAGCTAGTGAGTTACCAAACTCTAAGATCTCATTCATAGGGTCTGCTTCCTAGAACAACTATCTCTTTAAAAATTTTTTTTTTCATTAAAGTATAGCTGATTCACAATGTGGTGCCAATTTCTGTTGCACAGCAAAGTGATGCAGTCACACACACACACATTTATTTTCCTATATTGCTTTCCATCAGGTTCTGTCCCAAGAGATTGGATATAGTTCTCTGTGCTATACACTAAGGTCTCATTGCTTCTACATTCTAAATGTAATAGTTTGTGTCTTCCAATCCCAAACTCCCAGTCCATCCCACTTCCTCCCCTTTCCCCCTTGGCAGCCACAAGTTTGCTCTCTATGTTTGTGAGTCTGTTTCTGTTTTGTAGATAGGTTCATTCGTGCCATATCTTAGATTCCATATATAAGTGATATCATATGGTATTTATTTTTCTCTTTCTGACTTACTTCACTTAGTATGAGAATTTCTAGTTGCACCCATGTTGCTGCAAATGGCATTATTTCGTTCTTTGTTATGTCTAAGTAGTATTCCATTGTATATATGTACCCATCACCTTAATCCATTTATCTCTTGATAGACATTTAGGTTGTTTCCATGAAACACTTTACATGTTTCTACTTACACAAAGAAATACATAGTATCATTTGAAGTTCTTAGTTGTAATCAATGGAATCCACTCTAGCTAAAGTGGAAAGAAATTCAGCAAAGCACATTAGTAAGCTTTCAGACTCCCTGGGAGCACCAGATCTGGATGCGCTACCTGCAGTAAAAAGGCAACAGAGACGATTAGTATATCATACCACTAGATGGTTCTAGATGGAAAAAACAAAACAAAACAAAACAAAAAACCCAAATAACCCTAAAAACCAGCCACCATCAGTGCTTGCCTCTAAGTACTAATTACGACCCAGAATTCTGCCACAGAAGTCACAGAGGACCCAGCTGCCCCCACCATTGCATTTGTCACCATTTGCATCACTATTTCCTTTGCATACTGCATCCTCCTCTTGTTGCTTCCTTTGGTACCTAAATTTCACTCATGTGCTTCTGATCTGGCAGGGTCCATGTCACAGTTAACATCATAGCTACCAGAGAGCACGGGAAAAGCAGTGGCACAGGAAATATCAAGTGGCAGTTAGACTTTGGGCAGCCATATATGATGGTTGTCTAATTCTTTTTTTGTTCCTAATCTAATTTTTCTTTTCTTTTTCTTCTGAGAGAGATATTGATACAAAACCTATTTTCCTTTCCTCTTAACTTTAAGAAAAGCAACAGTGCTAGTGTAATGCTAAATGGCAACTGAGCTCAGTGTTGGGGTGACATTAGGGAGTGGTGGGGACTGCAGTAAAAAGGAGAGCCAATTACAGCCAGGAGAGAATGTGGACCTAATAATTCCAGATTTTCAGTTTTCAAAATAAACCAGATATCCAAGTGGTTTTGTTTGTTTTTGGAGCAATCTCCTGATTTTTATTTTATTTTATTTTTTTGGCCACACGTTCGGCATATGGAATTTCCTGGGCCAGGGATCAAATCCACACCA
Source organism: Sus scrofa (assembly GCF_054392235.1). Classification (NCBI taxonomy): domain Eukaryota; kingdom Metazoa; phylum Chordata; class Mammalia; order Artiodactyla; family Suidae; genus Sus; species Sus scrofa. The sequence continues at coordinate 91,058,503 of NC_139387.1, read as the reverse complement.
CAGCAATGACCTGAGCCACAGTAATGACAACACCAGACCTAACCTACTAGTCCACCAGGGAATTCTAATCTACTGATATTTAAATTCTGGCAAGTAATCCAATTTTTTAAAAAATTTAGGTGTATTGGAGTATAGTTGACCTAACATTGTTGTACTAGTTTCAGGCACACAACAAAGTGAATCAGTCATATGTATGAATATATCATTCTTTCTTCCCATATAGATTATTACAAACTATTGAGTCCTGTGCTATATAGTAGGTACTTGTTAATCATCTGTTTCATACATTAGTGTATATATGTTATTCCCACCCTCCCAATTCCTCCCTCCCTCCAGTGGTTTCACCTATGATAATCATAAGATTGGTTTTGAAATCTGTGAGTTTGTTCCCATTTTATACATAAGTTTTTTATATCATTTTTATTAGATTCCACATATAAGTGATATCATATGATATTTGTCTTTGTCTTACTTTAGTCAGTATGATAATCTCTAGGTCCATCCATGTTGTTGCTGCAAATGCATTATTTTATTCCTTTATCACTGAGTAATGTTCTATTGTGTGTATGTACCATATCTTCTTTTTTTTTTTGTCTTTTCTAGGGCCGCTCCTGCGGCATATGGAGGTGCCCAGGCTAGGGGTCTAACTGGAGCTGGAGCTGCCGGCCTACACCAGAGCCACAGCAACGTGGGATCCGAGCCGCATCTGTGACCTATACCACAGCTCACGGCAACGCCAGATCCTTAACCCACTGAGCAAGGCCAGGGATCTAACCCGTAACCTCATGGTTCCTAGTCAGATTTGTTAACCACTGCGCCATGACGGGAACTCCATGTACCATGTCTTCTTTATTTAACTCTCTGTCAGTGGACATTTAGGTTGCTTCCATGTCTTGGCTATTGTCCATAGTGCTGCAATGAACAATGAGGTGCATGCAAATGATCTTCCCAGAAAGTACATATGCACCATACCATACAAAAAAAAGTAAGTTTATGGACCAGATATAGTCATGGGGCTGTTGGCTTTTCACCACAGTTTAGGCTTTTGGAATAAAAAAGGCCAAAGACTAAGTCTTTTCCCCTATTCTCTGTTTCATCACTCTCTGTGTAAGCACCTGTTACGTCCGGCTAAGAGGGCTCATCCTCCCTGAGTTGGACCACAGGACTGGGGTGCCCAGTGTGCCTGCCTGTGTGATCTCCCTTTTCCTCTGAGTCTCCTCCCCGGTGCACAGGTCCCAACTCCATCACTTCTCTTCCCTTCCTACCTGATTCTGCGTGGATCGTTCCTCCAACCTTGGTTGTGCAGAAGTATTTCTGTCAGTTTTCAGTGAGAATCATTCTACATGCAGATGCATTTTTGGTGTGTTCCTGGGGGGAGGTGAGTTCCATACCCTCCTACTCCACCATCTTTATCTCCTTCTTACCATTCCCTGACTAGGTAAGCTGCACTGGCTTTCTGCTTTTATGAGGGGATGAGAAATCATGAAATTCCAGGAGGAACACAGCAGAGGTTAACCCTATAAAATCTGTGAACCTATGGTTGTTACTAGGAATACCTGGTTCCTGACTTTACGAGCTTACAGTCTACTGGAAGAGGCAAATACGAACTTAAAAAAATACACAAAAATAGGTACTGTGAGAGTATCGGCTGGGTGGGAGTTGACCACGTGCATTTTGTTGTGATCCTTTGGAAACTGAAGTGCCAAGAGCCTTACTGACGAGATCTTATTTCAAATCTCAACCCAGCTTTGGGGGTTATAATTTAAGTCCTTCCTTCTTTCTTTAGAAGTTTCCATTTATTGATTATTTATCAAGTGCTTTGTAAACTTTATCTTATTTAGTGCTTACAATAGTTCTGTCCTCCATTCATGGAACTGAGGCTCAGAGAGGTTAAGTAACCTGCTCAAGTTCACATAGCATTGGACCCAGGACTGCCTGACTCCAGTGCATATTCTCTTTCTCTTTTTTCAATTGATTTTTAAATTAAATGAGTCTTTAAATTCTATAGTGCTTTACCATTTTCAAAAATTTCACATACATGATTTCGTATATCATAACATCCCTTCTTTCCCCCATCCCATATTGCCTCTCCCCTTCCTTCTCCCCACTGCTAACCACTGGTTTGTTCTCTATGTCTGTGAATCTGCTTCTTTTTTGTTTTATTCATTAGTTTGTTGTATTTTTTTAGATTCCACATGTAAGTGATATCATACAGTATTTCTCTTAATCTCCAATATTGCTTCTCTTGAACCTTTTTTTTTCCCCAAGGGGGAAGCGCTCAAAAATTTTAATGTGATTTCTGATTAGCTCTTATGGCATACGGGAAGGAGCAGTCTTGATATCTAGTCTGGGTTATGTTTTCTCTTCCCCCACTGCAATGAGGTGACTCTTGGGCAAGTTTTTTGTTGTTTTGTTTTGTTTTAAACTCTCCTGAGTTTCAGTTTCCTGCGCTAAAAGATGAGGATAAATTCTACTTCTCAAGATTGTTTTGAAGATCCTTCTCTCTCTCTGTGCCTTTGGTGTAAAAGGCGTCAATATCCTTCCATTTCCTTCCACCTTCCGGTAGAATAGCAACTCAATTATTATGTAAAAAACAATCCGAGATAAATGTGACCCTTTGGAAGGCAAATTAGAATACTCTATTAGTCTGCTTCAGTTGCCTAAGCGAAGTACCAGACTGGGTGGCATGACAACAGCAACTTATTTTCTCCCAGTTGTGGAGGCTGGAAGTCTAAAATCAAAGTGTTAGCAGGTTTGGTTTCCTCTGAGGCCTCTCTTCTTGGTTGCAGATTGCTGCCTTCTCTCTGTGTCCTCACAGGGTCGTTGCTTTGGTGACCTGCACTCCCAGTGTCTGTGTGCCAAATTCCCCACTTTTATAATGACACCAGTCATATTGGATTAGGGCCCACCCACATATGACCTCATTTAATAATTACTTCTTTAAAGGCCCACCTCCAAATACAGTCACGTTCTGAAGTACTGGGGGTTAGGACTTCAGCATATGAATAGGAGGGAGGGCAAAAGGAGCACAATTCAGCTCATAATAAATACTCAGCACAAGAGTAATTTATTTTTATTTTTTACTTTTCAGGGCTGCATGTTGGCATATGGAAGTTCCCACGCTATGGGTCAAATCAGAGCTACCGATGCTGGCCTGCACTACAGCCACAGCAATGCCATATCAGAGCCGTGTCTGCAAACTACACCACAGCTCACAGCAAAGTGGGATTCTAAAACCACTGAGTGGGGCCAGGAATCAAACCCTTGTCCTCATGGATACCAGTCAGATTCATTTCCACTGTGCTACAAGCGAACTCCACAATACATTTTTATTTATTTTTATCTTTATTTTTTGTCAAGTTTTAAATTAACTAATTAACTATTTGGCCACATGCATGGCATGCAGAGGTTCCCAGGCCAGGGACTGAACTCATGCCACAACAGTGACAACCCCAGATCCTTAACTCGGCCACCAGGGAACTCCAGGCAATAAATTTTTAAAAGTCATAAAATGATATTCACTTCTACTCATTTTGTGCTCTCTATATTAAACTCTACCTAGAAGACAAAACCAAATCTTCTCCATGATTGCTGGAACATTAGAATTGGAAATATAAGAGTTCCCTCTGTGGCTCAGTGGTTAATGAACCCGACTAGGATCAATGAGGGTGTGGGTTTGATCCCTTCTTCTTTCAGTGGGTTAAGGATCTGGCATTGCTGTGAGCTGTGGTGTAGGTCGCAGACACGGTTCGGATCCGAGTTGCTGGGGCTGTGGCATAGGCCGGCAGCTGTAGCTCCAATTCAACCCCAGCCTAGGAACCTCCATATGTGTGGTCCTAAAAAACAAAAAACAAACAAACAAACAAAAGAAAATACTATTCTATAAGTGCTTAAAGGCTTGTTAAACCTATCTTAAGTAATTAGACTCCTGGGGCCTGAATGTTTACTGGACAGTTGTGTTTGTGAACAGTGGTCTTGTCTAGTGGATAAACAGCCAGCAGCCCAGCTCAGGGACTACAGCCTATCTGTATGTGGAGAAACAGCAGTGACAGACCTCACCCTAGAAAGACTCAAGAGTCTTCGATCTAAAAGACCAACTGTAGGCCAACACCAGAAGAAAACCAAATATGGTAAGCAACTCTTATGGATAATTAAAGTCCTCCAGTTGTTTTGTTTTGTTTTGTTTAGTCATGTACCCGGCATGCACAAGTTTCTGGGCCAGGGATGGAACCTCAGCCAAAGCCATGGCAATGCCAGATCCTTAACCCACTGAACCACACAGGAAAGCCAGTCCTCCATTTTTTAAGAAAGGAGTTCCTTTTTCTCATGTATTCTTTTTTTTTTTTTTTTTTTTTATCTTTTTGCTATTTCTTTGGGCCGCTCCCGCGGCATATGGAGGTTCCCAGGCTAGGGGTCCAATCGGAGCTGTAGCCACTGGCCTGCGCCAGAGCCACAGCAATGCAGGATCCGAGCTGCGTCTGCAACCTACACCACAGCTCACGGCAACGCCGGATCCTTAACCCACTGAGCAAGGGCAGGGACCAAACCCGCAACCTCATGGTTCCTAGTCGGATTTGTTAACCACTGCACCATGACGTGAACTCCTTCTCATGTATTCTTAAAGCCCCAAACCCCTTTAAAAAAATAACTTGTCTCTGGGCATGGATGAATAGATGCTTGCCTCTGTGGGTAAGAGCTTCAAATCAGGAGTGATGCCCAAAACTCATCCATCAATTCCATTCCATTGGCTAGAGATTCATGTGTCCAGGCACATGCTGGGCCCTGGGAATAAAGATGAGGAAGAAATGGCTCCTGCCCTCATCAGGCTCACAATGGACTGGAGAGACTTTCATTCATTCATGTTCTCAAATCAACAAATATTTGCTGCACACCGACGGTGCTGATGAAAACAAATAACTAGCTCCATGTGATGAATGCATCAACAGAGGAATGTATGAAGTGCTTAGGAAACATTCAGAATGGTACAGGCCCTAACACTGAACCAATACTGACCTATTTATTGGTGGTGATACTTTTCCTCTTGGTAGTAATGGCTCATTTAATCCTAACAACTGCACTGTGAGACAAATATTACATTCATTTTACAGAGGAGGAAATGTGAGATGCAAAAAGGCCCCATTACTTGCCTGAAGTCACATAGCTAGGACGTAGGTGGCAGAGCTGGTGATCAAACCTGTGTTGTCCGACTTCCACGAAGCCTGGTTTGTTCATTATCAGGGTGAGGTGGTTTGGAATCTTCCTCTCTGAGCAACTTGGCTACACCACAAGTAAAGTCTCACCACTGTACTGTTTTTAAAACAAATCAAATCTGACTCAGTCCCCAGCCTGGTGCAAGTGAAGATTTGGGTGATTCAGGTTGCGTAAAGGACTCACACGTGACTCAGGAGCTTCCTCTAATGGTTGGCCCATGTTCGTTCCTGGTCTCATGGTCACATGATGTCTGGTGACTCAGCTGCAACTTCAGGCAAGGGAAACTGAGACCCAGTACCCAAGTCTCCTCTCCGCAGCTTCTCCCCTCCTGTTTCGAACTGGGGAATGCACTGGAAGAGGTGGCTTCAGCTAATGATCCTTCTACTTGAGGAGCCCACGCTTCCCACCTTGGGGAATATCTCTCCTTTATCACTCTTCTTCCTTCCTCTCCATCCCCCACCTCCATGCTGCTGTGTCTTCCCTCTGGAAACTCTCAGGACATCCCAGATGGCAAAAACTGGAATAGATGCATAAGAGATTTACTGAGGGAAAAGCGGAAGGGGCTGTGGAAGGCTGGGAAAGCATTCAGATGACATGCTATAGGCAGAGGAGAGTGGGAAAGAGGAAAGATTAGGTAGGAAGTGTCTCAGACTCCACCACAGTATTGGGAAATTTTGACAAGGCCAGTGGGCATCTTGGAGTGAGTCATCTGTCAGAGGAGTTGTGCCTGTTGCAGAAAAGGGTCTGCCTTAAATCCCTGCCATGCTCCATGCTTGCTGGTGAGCAGCCTGTGAGAAGTGTGGTCCTCAAGCCAAAGGCCTGGTGCACTCAGAGCACAGCCGCTGGGTCTGTCTTCAGTTAAGATCCTCAAGACCCCATAGCACCTGAAAATGTTAATCTATATTACCCTTCATCCAAAGCATCTATATGCATGTAGAGAGATGCTAAGTTTGTGGCTGGAAACAGTTTTATTAATAGCAACAATAACAGTACTTAGCATTTATTGGTAGAAAGCTCTTTTGTGGAGCAGGCACTGCACTAAATAATTTACATGTGTCATATCATTTAGTCATTAAAAAACCTTATGAGATAGCTCTGATTATTAGCCCATTTTATTTTAATTTTTAAATTCTTTTTATGGCTGCCCCTGAGGCATATGGAAATTCCCAGGCTGGGGTCAAATTGGAGCTGCAGCTGCTGGCCTCCACCACAGCCACAGCAACGTGGGATCCCACCCTTGTCTGCAACCTACACTGCAGCTTGTGGCAATGCCAGATCCTTAACCCACTGAGTGAGGCCCCGGATTGAACCCTGCATCCCTGTGTTCTTAACCTGCTGAGCCACAACAAGAGCTCCTCATTAGCCCATTTTAGAGATGGCAATGGCTGTGAACTGAATTGTATTCCCCCCAGATTTGTATGTTGACATCCTAACTCTCAGTACTACAGAATATGAGTGTATTCAGAGACAGGGTCTTTAAAGAGGTGATTAAATTAAAATGAAGTTATTAGTTTGGACCCTAATCCACATGAGTGGTGTCCTTATAGGAAGAGGAAATTTGGGCACAGAGTTACACAGAGGGAAGATGACATGAAGACACAAGAAGGTAGGTACCTACAAGCCAAGGAGAGAAGCCTCAGAAGGAATGACCCCTGTCAACACCTTAATCTTGGACTTCTGGCCTCCAGAAGTGTGAGAAAAGTTTTCTCTTGTTTAAACTACTCAGTCTATGGTAGTTTGATATGGCAGCTTTGGCAAACTAATACCAGAATATTGTGGACTGAAGTGGGCAAGTAACTTAGAGCCAAAGTTACAAAGCTGGCATGTGGGGGAAACAGCCCTCAGCACCTCTCATTCCAGAGCCCTTTCTCTTAAGTATTCTCCTCTGCTGGATGGTCCATTGTGGCTGGGCAAGGGCTACAGAATAACAGAATGCAGATAACAAAGTAACTCAGGAAGATCATGGAGACAGAACACAGCCAGGTGAGCTGGGAAACTCATATGAAAGGGAACCTGGCTGGACAGCCAGGAAAAAGGCTTCGCATCTTGCCTCCACCCTCTACTGGCTGTGGTCTTGGCCAATCCAATCTTGCTTTGTGAACTACAGTCATAATTTGTGTCAAATGGACATATTTGATTTCTTGTCTCACTGAGCTGTTCTATCCATTAAATAAGATCATTATATGAAAGTGTAGGGACAGGAAAATACAGAGGGGAATGGAATTTGCTTCATATAAATGCTAGGGTTGTTATTATATCCCTGTTTTAGTGAATAATAGTAATACTATTGTAATAATGTTTAATATTACAGCATCAGTTTTCCATGGTATTCATATTATATATATTCTGATACCAGAAATTCATGGAGAGCAAAGGGGCTGTACATAATAAACAGTCTTATGATCCAAATAACTCTTAGACGCCAATATAAATGGCAGTGAATGGCATCAATGTTCGGCCTACCAGGGTGGACTCATTAAATGGTTATGAAGATTAATTGATGTAATAAAAGTAACTGGCATATATTGAGTTTTCACCTGTGTCAAGTTGTGCTCAAAATGATCTCTGGTAATTCGCTTCTGACAGTCCTAAAAACATCCCCATGACGAAGAAATTATGATTATAATTTCTAGGATACAGATGAAAAAAAACTGAAGCCTAGAGAGGTCAACTAGGCCAAAGTCACACAGCTGAATAAGTGGAAGAGTAAACATCCAGACTAAGGGACACTGGTTCATAGATTGGACACGGATTAGAGAAGAAATGCATCCAGGATGACAGCAAGTCTTTTGCCTGAGCAACCAAAGGAACAAACTTGTCTTGGAATGGGAAAGACTCAGGATTTTTTTTTCAAGGAGAACTCAGTTTGGACATGTTAAGTTTGAGATGGCAAGCATATGTCCAAGAGGATGTCAAATAAGACTCAATATGAAAATTGGGATCTGTCGGGATATGCGGGACATCTAAAACCCAGAGATGAGTGAGGTTACTTAGTAAGTATACCTAGAAAACAAAAGAGATCTGTAAACTGAGTTCTGAGCATTCCAGTGTTTACAGGGTGAGTAAGTAAGGAATCAGTTTAAGAGACAAAACAGAAGGAGTGGTCAGGGCATTAGGAGGAACACCATGTGAATGTGGTTTTCTGAAAGGAAACAAAGTAGTCAAGGAAGAAAGAGTAATCCATAGTGCCTAGTACAGCTGATAGGGTGATTAGCTGAGGACTGGAAATAACCTTTGGGTTGGCTCCCATGGAGGGCACTGATGTCCCTAAGAAGAACAGCTTGGGTGGGCAGGTTAGGGGGGCTTGGTTGGAGTGAGTCCAAGAGAAAATGGGATAAAGGGAATTGAAGACAGTGACTTCTGAGGTTTTGTTGTTGATGTTGTTTTTAATAAAAAGAAGGTGAGAAATATTGGGGTGGCTGAAAGTGTCTTTATTTTAAATTTTAATGTGAGAGAAAGAAGAGCCTACCTGTAGACCATAGGAATGATCTAGGGGAGAGGAGAAAATGATTGATGAAATGCGAGGGTGGGGATGTCCTTGAGTAGATGAGAGGGCATGAGATCTAGTGTCCAGGGAGAGGTTGCTCTTGGATAGAAACATGGACAACCATAGAAGAAAAGGTAGAACACATCAGCATAAATGCAAGATAGGTAAGTACACTGGGACGTTCTCTTCTGATTACTTCATATTCTTGCACATTTATTAATCTGTCTCTCTGAGCTCTCAAATTGAAACTGAAAGTTCCTTTTCCTTTTTTTACGATTGCTCTTCACTTTGATTTCAACAAAACTTGCATTACCCGGTAGTTACATCTGCTTGTGTATGTGTCTTTCTTTCCCAACAGCGTAAGAGCTAAAGAAAGGCAGAGAACAGGTCACTTTCTTTATTATTCCCCAACACTTGGCACAGTGTCTGACACACAGTAGGCACTCAATAAACATCTGATGAACTGGATTAAATCCAGTATATTTGCTTCCCTCTACACGTGCTTTAACCTCACTTGCTCGAGCAATAAGAAGATACTAAGATTATCTTCTCTATGAATTGGTGGGAAAATTATTCATGTTTCGTTCTATTCTGTGAAACATATTAGCTATTAGCCAATATTTATGAAAACTTATAAGCTTTGCTTATTTTTACAAAGACTTGGACCTTAATTGGGCATCCTCAGAAGGGCTACAATATGTGAGAGCGTGCAAAGAGCTCCTTTTATAACAGATAGAGTTCAGTTTGCCCAGTTACTTTTTTTTTTTTTTTAAAAGAAGAGGGTAAATTCACTGTAAGGGACATAACATAATCTGAATTTATAGAACTCAGTGAGAAATCCCACCATCCAGTTGAAAAGTGCCTGAGGATCATAGAAGAACCACCTAAATAAGAAAGGACACACAACCAACTGATTGTATACTGTGATAGAAAATGTGAACAGACTTGTGGTTGCCAGGAAAGAGGGGGAGGGAGTGGGATGGATGGAGAGTTTGGGGTTAGTAGATGCAAACTATTACATTTAGTCTTTTGTCTTTTTTGTTGTTGTTGTTGTTGTTGTTGTTGTTGTTGTTGCTATTTCTTGGGCGGCATATGGAGGTTCCCAGGCCAGGGGTCTAATCGGAGCTGTAGCCACCGGCCTACGCCAGAGCCACAGCAACTCGGGATCCAAGCCGCGTATGCAACCTTCACCACAGCTCACGGCAACGCTGGATCGTTAACCCACTGAGCAAGGGCAGGGACTGAACCCGCAACCTCATGGTTCCTAGTCGGATTCGCTAACCACTGCGCCACAACGGGAACTCCACTATTACATTTAGAATGAATATGCAAGGAGGTCCTATTGTATAGCACAGGGAACTATATCCAGTCTCAGGGATAGACCATGATGGAAGATAATATAAGAAAGGGAATGTATACATATGTATGATTGGGTCACTTTGTTGTATGGCAGAAATTGACACAACATTTTAAATCAACTATATTTAAATAAAAGAAGGAAAAAAAAGAAAATGTATCTCCCTACCTCCTTCTAGCATTTTATTAAGACGTAGAAAAAGAAGAAGAAAGAAAAAGAATCTGCAAATGAATTTTCTACTGCATATCTAACAAGCTTCAAGTGACATTAAAATTAAGGTCAAACATAATAATGAGCTGGGTCATGTAATGTGAATGAAGTCTGTGGATACTCTCTCAGCAAGAAATTCAGTGAAGCATGTTGCTGAGGACACAAACTCTGGACCTGGGCTTCTATTCCCACAGCAGAGGACCTAAGTTTCCTCATCTAAAAAGGAAAATATAACACTATCTACATCGTGTGGTTGTTAGGAGATTAAACAAACTTAATGGCTGTGAGGGGTATAGCACAGAATCCAGAATGTCAGTGATTTTAGCCATTATAATTTCTTTTAGTAATGATGATGATGATGATGGTGGTGATAATTAGGTTAAAGGTGCAGGCTGGAACACACTCCGGGTTTCCCTTTTTTCTTGGTACACTTATTTTGTTTATTTGTTTGTTTTCTATAATCCTCGTCTTTCTTTGCCCCTTGTTTTTCCACTGTAGAAAAATTGATGGAACCAGTGAAGAAGAAGGTAACATGGAACTGAATGAAGAAGGAAGGCCTGTGCAGACATCCAGGCAGAGACCCCCACTCTGTGACTGTCACTGCTGTGGTGTCCCCAAGCGTTACATCATTGCCATCATGAGTGGGCTGGGATTCTGCATTTCCTTTGGCATTCGGTGCAATCTTGGAGTAGCCATCGTGGAAATGGTCAACAACAGCACTGTTTACGTTGATGGAAAACCAGAAATTCAGGTCAGTGTCTGTCTATGGTAGGAGTTCTTTTGGCCATAACTGAAATAATCCTTTAAATTCTTAAAATAGAAGACAGGATTGTAAAGGAAACCAGTTACTGTATTTTATTTATTTTTATTTTTTCTTTCTTTTTAAGGCTGCAGCCACAGCACATGGAAGTTCCCAAGCGAGGGGTTGAATGGGAGCTGCAGCTGCCAGCCTGTGCCATGGCCGTGGCAATGTCAGATCCTTAACCCACTGAGCAAGGCCAGGGATTGAACCCTTATCCTCATGGATATTAGCTGGGTTCATTCCACTGAGCCACAACAGGAACTCCTGTTTTTTAAATGGTAGGCCTAAGAAATATTCAGGTTATGGGAGAATAAAAGGAAAATGTATGCCCAGTGGATCCCCAAGGTATACATATTTCATTGCATTGAACACACACACACACACTGGAGTGGCTCGTGTGGAAATCCATCCATCTGCAGAGGCATGTAATAGTTTTCCAGTTCCTGCTCATATTTGGAGAAAAATTTAGATCAGAGTTTCTAAAACCAGTGCCTGGGAAATCATTGTTCTGCAGGTTGAGCTGTGAAGAAGGTGTTGCATGAAATGGGAGCCTTTGCTGTGCTGTGTCCCATGAAGATCTCCAAGAGGGGGCTGCGGTGTGTGTTGTTTTCTAGACTTGGTTGCAGAATGCTTTCTTTCATGCCACATCTATAAGCGTTACCTGAAACAGTTCCTGCCAAGCACTGGTTTGGAAAAAAATTTGATTTCAATTCATTAAAAACAAGTCTTTCGTTGGCCTGCAAGCTTTTTTTTTCTTTTTCTTTTTCTTTTCAGCTGAGAGATTGTTCTGTCAGAAGAAAAGGGCACCATGGAGCTTCTAACCATTTTCTTTTTGATGCCACAGCTGAATCTGTTCTAAAAAGATATCCTGGTTGTTTATTTTGGGGGGTGGGGGATGGGAGTCCGGAGAGGTGTGAGGGACCATGTCATGCATTTTTTTTTTTAAATAATGATTTACAGATAAATCCTAGCACCTATTTTGCAAGGTTTGTTTGTTTGTTTGTTTTTTGGCCTTTTTTGTCTTTTTAGGGCCATACCCAAGGCATATGGAGGTTCCCAGGCTAGGGGTTGAATTGGAGCTGTAGCCACCGGCCTATGCCAGAGCCCCAGCAACTCGGGATCCAAGCCACATCTGCAACCTACACCACAGATCACGGCAACACCAGAGCCTTAACCCACTGAGCAAGTCCAGAAATCGAACCTGCATCTTCATGGATGCCAGTCTTTGTTTCCGCTGAGTCATGATGGGAACTCATATTTCATAAGTTTTATGCTTCTTTCTCATTTTCAAAATGAGAAGGCTAGCTACATTTGGATTGTAAGAACCACAAGTGTATTTATGTGCGTAATAGTAAATATTACATACAGGTAAATAAAGTCTGTGTATAAACATAAATGCAATTAAACATATACTTTCATTATTTCACTTGGGGATAATAAATGTATAAATGAGACATAAACCCTATACATTTTAGAAGCTGGTACTAAAGTCTTGGTTTGGAATTTATGGTTGGTTTGCCAAATGGCATGGACAAATCATAGAATCATGCTGCAATGTTGCTTAAAATAAAATTCTTTGTTAAACTTAAAAAAAAAAGAATGATTATATATTAGCAAGATTTCAGATGTGTATTACATGTATTCATGTAGCTTTTTGTGGGTAAAGGCAACTGATTAAGCTTGTCTGCTGAGGCCTGGATTAAAATGAGATGCTTGTTTGCATTTGTTTGTTGTTTAGGTCAATAGAATTTACTTTATTATTATTATTTTATTTTGCTTTTTAGGGCCAAACCTATAGCACATGGAGGTTCCCAGGGTAGAGGTGGAGTCGGAGCTACAGCTGTAACACCGAGCCCTGACCCACTGAGCGAGGCCAGGGATCGAACTTGCATCCTCATGGACACTAGTCAGATTCATTTCTGCTGCACCACAATGGGAACTCCCGGAAAAGACATTTTGATAAACCTAAGGAACAATGCTGTGTGTGTTCTTTAGTTTCTATGGTTTTGCTTTCTGGAGAGTTAGAGAAACTGATCAAAATCTAAAATAGGCTTTACATCCTTTTCTCTGGCCTTAAAAGTTGGAGTTTAGTAGCTTTTGAAAGCTCCAATTTACAGCAGGCCATTTCTCTCTTATCCAAACAGAACAAAGTTTAGGTACCATCTGAGCATCTGAGCATCTGAGCATGTTCAACCCAATGACAAAAATCTCAGTAATTGTGTTAAGAAAGGCTCTCAGGAGTTCCCGCCATGGCACAGTGGTTACCGAATCCGACTAGGAACCATGAGGTTGCGGGTTTGGTCCCTGCCCTTGCTCAGTGGGTTAAGGATCTGGCGTTGCTGTGAGCTGTGGTGTAGGTTGCAGACGCGGCTCGGATCCCGCGTTGCTGTGGCTCTGGCGTAGGCCGGTGGCTACAGCTCCGATTCAAGCCCTAGCCTGGGAACCTCCATATGCCGCAGGGGTGGCCCAAGAAATAGCAAAAAGACAAAAAGACAAAAAAAAAAAAAAAAAAAAAAAAAAAAAGGCTCTCAATGGCTGGTATTTTTCTTTGTTTGGTTTTATGGGAGCAAAAGCAGATATTTTGCACAGAGTTATTGTGAAATCCTTATTTTCAACAGGGAGAGGGAGAGGAGTAAGATGTATGAGTAAGTAGTTCTTGCAAATAAGTGGCATATAGCCTAAGAATGGTATAAAGGATTGTTTTAGTTGAGGTGTGAATAATCATTTTTAGTTTAATAATTACAAATTTTAAAACGTGTAAATCAGAACAGTGTCGGGCATGTGGTATGCAATAAGTTACTAAAGTTTGAGAAATTTTGAAATTAGTTCTCATTACTATCAGGGAAAGTCCAAACTCCCTCTCATGAATCATGAGCCCTGGAGGGTGAAGGAGAATTGGGCTTTGGAATTGGCCAGACCTAGTTTCCAGCTTGACTCTGTTGTTTATTATCTCTGGGACCTTGAGCAAGTTGCCCTTGTGTCCTGGTCAAGGATTGCTTGTTGCAAAGAACAGAAATTCAGGGAAACCAACCCAAGTTAAAAAGGAAGTTATGGGGGGCTGTAGGGGAGTCTCATGAGCACGAAGGGCAGAAAGCAGTCTGCTGTGTATGTTTGTGTAGGCTGTGCCCTGGACAGGGGGAGCCCCGCCTGAGGTGGGGTTGAAATCTGGGCTGCACTCCACTGTGGGGAGGAAGGGGAGACACGAAGGGAGAGTGGAGCTGAACCTCACGGATGCTAAGAAACACTTAGCAAGTGTCTCCAACTTGCTTACTGTACAGGGTCTTGAAACTATCCTCTCTGAGTCTGTGCCATTCTTTCAGGTCTCTCCATGGACTGTTTTTTTTTTTTTTTTTTTTCCCCTTTCCCATGGCTTCTCATTGCCCTCTAAAGCTGAAGTTTCGTGAGCCTTGGCCTTGCTGGGGAGCTGACTTATGTGGCCCTGACTCCATTTGGACTTGTTTCAGTTCAAGTATCCTGTATTGTCTCACTAAAATCTCTGGCTTCAGACCAGAGAGGAGGGAGAGAGAGGCTGGTGGGCTGAGTTCAGCCTATGCCTTGACTCCCTCTATTCAAGTGTCCAGTCAGCCGGGGAGAGGCTCAGGGTGCTAAGGGGGAGACAGAAAATCCTCTCAGGAGGAAATGTGAGCAGGGAGGGAGGAAGTGATGTTTCTAGAGAATTTTTTTTCTTTTTCTTTTTTCTTTTTTAGGCCTGCACCTGCTGCATATGGAAGTTCCCAGGCTAGGGGTTGAATTGGAGCTGCAGCTGCTGGCCTGAGCCACAGCCACAGCATCTCAGGATCCAAGCCACATCTGTGACCTACACTACAGCTCACAGCAATGCTGGATCCTTAATCCACTGAGCAAGGCCAGAGATCGAACCTGCATCCTCATGGATACTAATTGGGTTCTTAACCCATGGAGCCGCAGTGGGAACTCCCATTTCTAGCAATTCTTTGCTCACCCTCTTTGCCTTATTGTGAAATGGGATAAAAGGCCTGCTTTGCAGATAAAATTGGATAATTTGGTGCTAATATGTTATATGTCTATATTATTTTCCTAAGGCTGCTATAACAAATTACCATGAACAGGGTGGATTAAACAACAGAAACGTGTACTCTCAGTTATGGAGACCAGAAGTCCAAATCAAGGTGTCAGCAGGGCTACATTCCCCCAAAGGGCTCTAGGGGGGAATCCTTCCTTGCCTCTTCCAGCTTCTGGTGGCTCCAGGAGTTCCTTGGCTTGTGGCAACAGAGCTCTAGTCTCTGCCTCCATCTTCACTTAGCCTTCCCCTCTCTGAGCATCTTCTCCTCCTCTTCTGTCTCAAATCTTCCTTGCCTTTTTCCTACAAGGATGTTTGTCACTGGATTTAGGGCCCAGCTAGATCATCCAGGATAACTCATTTCAAGCTTTTTGACTATCACATCAGCAAAACCCTTTTCCTAAATAAGGCAGCATTCATGGATTCCAGGGATTTGGTGGGTATGCCTTTTGGCGGCCTTTTTTTTTTTTTTTTTTTTCAGCGTAACATGTACCTGACACAGTGCGGGCTTATAGTAATGGTTCATGCATGGGGCTATTAGGATTCTAATGGGTTCAAGTGATAATGAAAGTCAGTTCTTGGCAGGTGCAAGTGCTCTTCAGGTATCATTTGCAATACACAAAAGCACCATTCCTTCAGAGAGAAAGACCATGAACAAGGGACAATGTGATTGATAATTAGCTGCTGGATGGAGTGGATCCCTGTCTTGGATCCTTGGTTTCTTGGGTCATTCTGTGACTCAAGGCAAAGAAGTCTAGTCTCTGCTTCTCAGTGAGAAAGTCAAGTCTCCACAGCAGTGGAAAGAATATAGCTTTTTGTGTATGGTAGGTCTTGATTTTGGCTCTCTTTGAAACTGATTGTATGACCTTGGGCAAGTAAATTAATTCCCCTAAGCTTCAATTTTCTCTTCTCCAAAAAAAAAAAAAAAAAAAAAGGCTAATAAAAATTACTTCCAGGTGTCCAGGTGTTGTAAGGATTAATGGATGCAATATATAGAAAATGTCTTAACAAAATCATGTCTCTCTTTTACTTAAAGCTTCTAGTGGTTTCCATCTCTCTTTGACAAAAAGCCAAGATTCTTGTGATGATGTAAAAGGCCTTTGGCCTTTTTTTTTTTTTTTTTTTTTTTTAGGGCTGCACCCATGGCGTATGGAAGTTCCCAGGCTAGGGGTTGAATTGGAGCTGCAGCCACTGGCCTATGCCACAGCTGCAGTAATGCCAGATCTGCGCTGTGTCTGTGAGCTACACCATAGCTCATGGCACTGCTGGATCCTTAACCCACTGAGCGAGGCCAGGGATTGAACCCATATCCTCATGGATACTGGTGGCGTTTGTGACTGCTGAGCCACAATGGGAACTCCCCTTTTGTCATTTGAGTCTCTTTTCTTTTAACTCCTACTATCCTCTCCCTCACCCCTTACTCTCCAGTTAAAGTGACCTCCTGCTGTTCTTCTAACACACGACACATCCCTACCTCAGGGCATTTCCACTTGCTATTTCTCTGCATGGAAAGCTTTCTTGTCAGATAATGAATAGCATGACTTACTCGCTTACTTTATTTAGGGCTTTACTCAAAAATCACCTCCTCAGTGAAGCCTTTCCTGGCCACTCTATCTAAAATCGCTCCTTCCCAATACTTCCTGTCCCCTTCCCTGATCTATTTATTTGTATATTTCTCATCACTAATCGCCATCTCACACTGTATGCACTCGTTTCCTTTCTGCCATCTCCACTGGCATCCTGTGAGAACAGCAATTACTACTGCGTCCACTGCTGTATCCCCAGTTCCTAGATTAAGGTGTGACACATAGTACATAGTAGCATGAAATAAAAATTTGCTGAGCTGATGTGAATGACTGATTCCTACTTCTGTTTTACTCCTGAGCTTCAATTTCCTAATCTGCAAAATGGGAATGACCGTACAGAGCACAGGCCAATGTCATCTAGCCTGTGATCGCCTGGAAGAAAGGCAGTACTTACTTGAGTTTGTATTTATACTCTCTATCCCCTGACCTGGCACACAGGAGGCATGAGGTGCATGGTGAATGAATGAGAAAATAAATACATAGCAATTTGTGAGATGAAAATAAACTGTGATGCAAGTTTATAAGATGTAGCATGTTGACAATTAAGAATCATTACTGCACTAATAGCAACATTTTGCATTTTGATGTCAATGCTTTACAAATACAAAGCGATTCATTTCTTCATTTGTTTGGCAAATCTTTACTTGCACCTTTTATGTGACAGGCATTTGTTTTAGGTACTGAGGCTATAAAGTCAAAAGGACATGGGTGCCACCTTAGGGGTTACCGGCTACCCCGTATGGGAAATGGACACGGGAATGGCTAGTTTGAGAACAGTGGTGGTGCAACAGCTTCCCACAGTTGTGATGTTGGATCATCAGTGAATAATGGCTTCAAGAGCAGAGGTCCTGGGGGTCCAAGCAGAGGAAAAGTGACCATTTCAATTCAGGACAGTTGAGGAGCTTTGTCAGAGGAAGGGATGCTTGCAAGGAGTCTGAAAAGGATGTTATTTTGCCTGGGTAAGAAAGTGAGGAAAGCCATTCTAGCCTTGGAGAATCACGTTTTCAAAGGCCTGAGAGTTGTGGAAGGGTATTTTGTTGCCATTGTCATAACAGCAGTTGCTGCTAACATTTTTTGAGTCTAGACTATGTTCCAGGCACTGTCCTAATGTGTTAAATGCAAAAACTCTACACAGAGGAATAACCTACTAGAAATTCTCATGCTGTTTATCCGCACACATCCTATGGGTAGGTAGAACAGGTTTATTATCCTCATTAAGAAATGAGAGGAGTTTCTGTCGTGGCGCAGCAGAAACGAATCCGACTAGGAACCATGAGGTTGTGGGTTCGATCCCTGGCCTTTCTCAGTGGGTTAAGGATCCGGCATTGTGGTGAGCTCTGGCATAGGCCAGCGGCTATAACTCTGATTCGACACAGCTCAGATCCCAAGTTGCTGTGACTGTGGCTGTGGCCAGGACCTACAGCTCTGATTCAACCCCTAGCCTAGGAGCCTGGGAATTTCCATATGCCTCAAGTGAAGACCTGAAAATCAAAAGCAAAAAAAAAAAAAAAAAAAAAAAAAAAAAAAAGAGAGAGGGAGAGAGAGGGAGAGAGAGTCTTAAGACTCATTCTATTTCTACTCTCACTAAACTGGTATCTGAATAACCTAGTAAAAACCTAGTAAACTCAGAACCTATTTTTGTTTTCTTTATAAATTGTTTTATTTCTTTTTAGTACCCATCATTATTTGATACATACCTCTCTCTATATTTTTTAAGTTTGTGCACAATCTCTAGACGTGACAGCAGGGACTTTGCTGTGTCATATGACCCAAGCACGCAGGTGGCCCTTCATAAATATTTGTTGAAAAAAAACGGAAGAAAGATGTCGTGGGGATCTTTCTAATGATGTTGGCTCATCAGGGAACAATGGCAGCCAAGTGTTTTCTTATAAACCAACTGTATCTGATTTCTTGTTTTCAGACAGCACAATTCAACTGGGATCCAGAGACGGTGGGCCTTATTCATGGATCTTTTTTCTGGGGTTATATTGTGACACAAATTCCAGGTGGTTTCATTTCAAATAAGTTTGCTGCCAGCAGGTAAGAGAAACTGATTTAACATGAGTGTTGCCTAGGTCATACTATGTCCTCTCATAAAATAGGCATAATTGGCTCTCAACTGAGTGGTTCAGAATGACAGAAGTCATTCCTAAAGCTGTGATTCACAGACATGGATCTTGTCTGACCCTGTTCTTAAGAGTCTCTTCTTGTTTACTTTTTTTGTCTAATCTAATCTATCTTGCAATTCTTTAAGTAATTATGTAGTAAACAGATCAATTGGTTCTGAGTCAGGAAAAACAGTTCCCGGACCTTAAGTAACTCACTTGGTGACCTCTCCTGAGTTCTTTTTTCCTCTGAGCCTCAGTTTCTTCATGTGTGAAATGGCATTCTGTGTTGCTATGTATCATGTTAATATCATTCTGTACCATACAGTGTTTTTCATGTCTTTAATTACCTTGAGATTCTATAGTAGGTGCTTAAGCAATTAAAAGCGGCATTCCTGCTGTGGTGCAATGGGATCCATGGTGTCTTGGGAGCGCTAGGACGCAGGTTCAATCCCTGGCCCGGCACAGTGGGTTAAGAACCCCGAATTGCTGCAGCTCAACTTAGGTTACAACTATGGCTAGGATCTGATCTCTGACCCCAGAACTCCATATGCCACAGGGCCAAAAAAAAAAAAAAAGTGTCCAGGACAAAAGGAGTTGCCTCAAGGCATAGCAAGTGCTCTGTCACTAAAATTATTTAAACATAAAATGATGGCCATTTGTAGTGTGTATATGTACCAGAAAGGGAGTGTACTAATTATTTCTAGATCTCTTCTAATTGTAATTGACTTTACATATGTTGTGATGTGTATGTTTTATAAAGTGATTTTTTTTTCAAACTCTAAAAAAAAGCACTCATTAGATGGTAATAAAATTAATACAGTGATCTACCAATGAGCATTTTCTAAAAACAGAGAAATAGAAATAGAAGATAATCAAATAGAAGTGAAAATATCTCAGCTCATTGCTCATTTAAGTATTGGTTTTTGAAACTTGTTTCAGTTACCTCTGTGTATGAATACGTGTTGGGCTGCAATATAAAATTTATTTTGTTTTATGGGTCAAGGACAAAAAAGTTTGAAAGCACCTCCATAAGGTCTCCAAAACATGTGTAAACATGACTCAAATTTACATATGTTCTTGCCTAATTTGCATCCTTTATTTATTGTCACTTACCTGCTGTATTTTATTATTTATTTATTTATTTATTTAGTTAGTTAGTTTTTTAGGGCTGCCCCTGCAGTATATAGAAGTTTCCAGGCTAGGGGTCAAATTGAAACTTATGCCACAGCCACAGCCATAGCAACGCAGGATCCAAGCTGCATCTGGGACCACGGCTCATGGCAACACCAGATCCCTGACCCACTGAGCTAAGCCAGGGATTGAACCTGCATCCTCATGGATACTAGTTGGATTTGTTTCCAAGGTGCCACAACGGGAATGTTCTGCATTCTTTTCAAAAATTGAAAAAACTTTGGTCCCTATGGTCTCTGGGGTTGAGGCTTATACTTCTGATCTGAAGATAAATAACACAGAATATAATTTCCCAGCATGTAAAAAAGTCTGGAGCATCAGTAACACATATGAGAAAGGAGGAAAATGCTGCCTGCTCTCTTTTCCCAGGACACTCCTGTCCAAGTGGGGAGGAGAAGGCACAGGGTACTGGGCAGAGAGTTGGTGGCTTTATCCCCATCTGGTAAAGTGTGAGCAGAATTGGGAAGCAGGAGACCCAACCCAAATATGCAGAAGTAACCAGGGAATGGTCAGAATGGATCAGAACCAAGAAAGATGGTGGGCCTCCAGCAAGCCTGCCTCATGCGGGTCTATCTCCAGCTTCAGGATCTCATCCAGGTCATCCCTGTA
Organism: Sus scrofa; assembly: GCF_054392235.1. Classification (NCBI taxonomy): domain Eukaryota; kingdom Metazoa; phylum Chordata; class Mammalia; order Artiodactyla; family Suidae; genus Sus; species Sus scrofa. The sequence continues at coordinate 91,037,903 of NC_139387.1, read as the reverse complement.
CCTGTTCTGCCAAACACCTTCCCATGATTGGTCCAGGGACGGGGGCTCAGGAATCAAAGCAAGCCAACACTCTAACTTGGAACACACCAGACGCTAACAAAACATCTGTTTCTCTTTCTATTAATTTCTATAGTGATCCTCCATGAACGGTTAGGTTCATTCCTGGTGTTTAATGAATGTGTCGTATCCACCAGGGGGCCTGCCAGTAACACAGTGTTTTGGTGTCTCAGGGTCTTTGGAGCTGCCATCTTCTTAACATCGACCTTGAACATGTTCATTCCTTCTGCAGCCAGAGTGCATTACGGCTGTGTCATGTGTGTCAGAATTTTGCAAGGTCTCGTCGAGGTAGGAGATTCTTTTCTTAAGCAATTTTGATGTCACTGAAGGCAACATGGTCCTTTAGAAATGCCAGCGTTTGGAGAAAATCCCCTTTGCTCAAGTTTTCCTGTCTTCCACCTTGTCCTGCTATGGCCACCCTCTGGTTATGGCCACAGCTATGAATACTTTGATTAAAATGCCTCCTGTGATTCCACATTTATGCACAATAAAAGACCATTTCACAGAGTGCAGAAGTTCAGATGAGGCAGGAGTGATCTTAGAGATAATTTAGTCTAACCCGTACCATTTAATAAATTTTGAAACGGAAGCCCCAAACCTATAGGTCACATAGCAAGGGCTCTTTCCACTAAAACAATTTAAATGAATTTATTAATAAATCTGTCAATGTCTAAGGTTGTAGTCTTACATGGAGATTTAAGTTGGTGAGGGAAGTTGTATCATATATAGAGCCAGAAGGTAAATATTTTGGACTTTGCTGGCCATCTTATGGGCAGTTGCAACTTCTCAACGCTGTCACTGTAGTGCAAAGGCAGCCAGAGACAATATTTAAACACGTGGGCATGGCTACTTTCCAGCAAAACTTTTTAGACGCTAAAATTTGAATTTCATATGATTTTTACATGGCAGGAAATAGTCTTTTAATTTTTTTTCCTGGCAACTTAAAACTATAAAAACCATTCTTAATTTGAGGGCCAAACAGAAACAGGTGGTGGGCCAGATCTGGCCCCAGTTTGCCAACATCTGATGTAGAGAAATGCTTCCCAAACTCAGCCATTTACCTCTAAGCTCTGTCACTTTTGTCACATCCGCACAACTATTCGTACTATTATTTGCTTATGGTTTTTCCTTAGATCAATTTACTTAAAACCCAGACAAAACCAAATAAAAGAACCTCATCATAAGCAAAAATATTTTTGATATCATGTGTTTGATGTGCTAGTTATATTTTTTTCTAAAGCATATTAGGATATATATGTAATCATCATAATAAAAATCTAGATGGTTGTAGCACCTTAAATCCAACTGTAGTCCCACTAGAAGTACATATTCCACACTTTGGAAAATACTGAGGTGGTGGAAAGAACATGATATTTATTAGCAGCCGTGAAGACTAGAGCTTGTCACTGAATGGCTCTGAGCCCTAGGTTCTCTATCTTGAAAGGAGGGAGTGGACTAGCTGGTTGTGGAAGTCCCTTTCTGCACTGATACTGTATAGTAATGCAAACTATAAAGACCCCCTTGCTTTTCCCCACCATGCTTCCACTTGAACTGATATTTGAATTTCAGCATCTGTGCCATGGATCAAAATAGCTGACACATATTATTTAGTATCTATATGTTGAACTTTTGTATTGTAGTGTTACATAAGCAAAGTCCATGTTTTAAACATAAAAAGGAACTGGAGTTGAATCAAATGATCTATTTTCAACTGTTTGCCAGGGTGTGACCTACCCCGCCTGCCATGGGATGTGGAGTAAGTGGGCGCCGCCTTTGGAGAGAAGCCGACTGGCCACAACCTCTTTTTGTGGTAAGTGTGTAGGAATCCTAGCAAGTTTCATTTAAGAATGTTTTGGGGGAGTCCCCATTGTGGGCCAAAAGAGGTGAACCCGACTAGTATCCATGAGGATGAGGGTTTGATCTCTGGCCTCCCTCAGTGGATTAAGGATCCGGCGTTGCATTGAGCTGTAGGTCACAGATGCAGCTTGGGTCCGGCGTTACTGTGGCTGTGGGTTAGCAGGCAGCTGCAGCTCCGATTTGACCCCTAGCCTGGGAAGTTCCATATGCCACACCTGCAGTCCTAAAAAGAAAAAAAAAAAAAAAAAAGGAAAAAAAAAGAAAAAAGTTTTTGGCTTCAAGTGAATACCCCCTTAACAAGAGATTGGCACTTGCCATCTGCCTCTACAAGGATTGAATCTTGAGCCGCTACAGCTGCGGCTACACCCCCTGAAAGGAGCTCAGGGTGGAGATCAGGAGTGAGGTGCTCTGGGAAAACCAGCAGAACAAGTTTTCAGATAGATAGATATTTTCAGGAGAAGATTTTAGAAGCCCAGTTCTTGCATCTCCTTGTATGTAGAAAAGCACTAAAATCCTTTATGGTGACGTTGGCTCCTTGCGACTCACAGTAACCTTCATGAAACCAGCAGCCACCTTCTGTAAAATCTGTGCTTGGTTGCATGTACCCTCCTCTTCACCAGAATCATGCATATACTGACCTTCCCTCCTGCCTCTTTGGAGCAGCATCTCAGAGCTATCTGAAATGCTGCCTCCTGGCTCTAGTCCTCATTTTGCCCCTAGGAGAACTTAACTCTCAACTTTTAAGTTCTGCATACTTTTTAAATTGACAGTCCTACTAATAGAGTTTATTTTTTTCACATATCGGACTCCAAATGTGAATAGCTGCCAGTGTGGATTCTGCCGCCTTGTGATCTACACACGAGCCTCTGCCTGTTCTGACTTTCTACTCCTCTGTCCTCAGAGTGATAACTTTTTACATTCATGCTTGTTCCTCATGTTCACAAAATGGCTATCACAGCTCCAGGCATCAAGCCCCTATTGAGGGCAGGAAGAAGTGGGAATGGGTGTCCTAAGCACGTCTGTTTCTTTCATCAGGAAAGCAAAAGTTTTCCCAAAACCTTCAATAGGCTTCCATTTATATTTCCTTGGTCCTCATTATGTTGGATGCTTTACTAAGACTGCAGAGGAATCTAGGAAAGCAAGTGCTTAGCTTTTTAAGGATCTTTAATAGAGAAAGGTAAGAAGGATCAGATTGCAAGTGGTTGTAGGATTAGCCAACAAATGATATATTTTCCAAAGTTGAAAGTAGAAGATACAGAATCATCAAGGCCTCCATTGCTTTTTATAAATGGAAAAAAAAAATCAAGATTTAAATTTAAAATCTTTTTTCATTGAACTGAAATGAAAGTCCAATGACTTTCCCAAGGTCACACAGCTACTAAATTACAGAGCTGGAGCTAGACCACCTGCTTCTTGGTTCAGAACTCTCTTCACTGCACACTACTATGTATACATTATCATGGGAACTGTTTAATCAATTTTCGCCATTATCCTCCAGATAAAAATGAAGTGGACACCATCCATCTTATCTGAAAGTAAATTACTGGCTTTTAAGTAATGATGGGACTTTAATTCCTGGGTCTCTAAACTTCACCTTGTTAAGTCTGTCTCACTAGAAGCCATGACTTTGCAACTGGCTCCTCTATGAATTTCTGGGAGTAATGAGTGTTCAGAGGGCCTTCTAAGTACTGATCAACATTTGAATAAGAACAGCACATGCTGCCACCACCAACACAATTGTAAAATCTATCTATTTATTTATTTTTTAAATGGGGAAAGTGGGAGTTCCCGTCGTGGCGCAGTGGTGAACGAATCCGACTAGGAACCATGAGGTTGCGGGTTCGATCCCTGCCCTTGCTCAGTGGGTTAAGGATCTGGCGTTGCCGTGAGCTGTGCTGTAGGTTGCAGAGGCGGCTCGGATCCCGCGTTGCTGTGGCTCTGGCGTAGGCTGGTGGCTACAGCTCCGATTAGACCCCTAGCCTGGGAACCTCCATATGCCGAGGGAGCAGCCCAAGAAATAGCAAAAAAAAAAAGACAAAAAAAAAAAAAATGGGGAAAGCGGTTCAGGAAGGCAAAATTGCCTTAGGCCACAAAAAAATCACAACGCACCTATGCAGAATTAAGATCAGAATTGAGGTCTGCTTAGTTTTTCAAGCTAGCGTGCCTTTTCTTTCTTTTTTTTTTAATTTATTTTTTATTGTTAGTTCCCCCAACACGCTTCCCCCCCCCCCACTGTACAGCATGGGGACCCACTTACACATACATGTATACATAATTTTTTCTCCTGTTGTCATGCTGTGTTGTAAGTATCTAGACATAGTTCTCAGTGCTACACAGTAGGATCTCATTGTAAATCTGTTCCAAGAGCAATAGTTTGCATCCGTTAACCCCAAGCTCCCAATCCCTCCCACTCCCTCCACCTTTCCCCCCTCGCCCCCCTTAGCGTAGCGTGCCTTTTCTAACACAAGCTAACCTGTACTTCTTAGCTATACAGGAAGCTTTATTTCTCTAAATGCTTTTATTTATTTCTATTTCACGCTTTTTACCTCAAATAATAATGAGATCCCTGGGAATTTCATGTGACATATTCACCCATGTGCTATTTTGTTCTTAGTTTGGAATTGCAGGCACAGATCAGATGTCTTTACATCTTTAGTCTCTCTCGTCCTTAGAAACCATTTCTGTCCTCTCATTGGTAGTTCAGGATCATCTCCACCTCCACTACTGTTCTCATACCAACTCTAGAAGAATCTAAGATTCAACCCCAACTGACCTTGACCTATTTTCTGGATGATTTATTTATAAGGCCTTCCATTTTGATTTGCCAGCAAAAGAAGAACAACAAGCAGCCGCTCCCCATTCTTAGTGTCTTTATAGCCCTAAAAGGGCTGATTTAAGAAATGGTTTGACTCTTAAGGAATGTTACCTGATCAAGGTAACAGGTTTATTACATTTCCCAGCTAAGGTGTGGCCTTGGTTTCAAAGAACAGCCAAAGGAAATGTCATTAGACGTAAACCCAGGCTTGGGGATGATTTGTCTTTACGACTTAAAAAATATTGGAGTTGGAAGGGGCTTTAGAAAACATCGTCATATCCATTGTTTTATTTTTAAATTAATTTTAATTTTTTATACTTAAAACTCATTTTATTCAGAGACATAGTTTTGTTTTGTTTTTGTTTTTCTCCCCCAGTTTTATTGAGATATAATCGACATACAGCGCTGTGTAAGTTTAAGGTGTACAACATGGTTCGACTTACATACATCATGAAATGGTTCCCACAGTAGGTTTAGTGAACATCCATCCTCTCATATAAATATGACATTAAAAACACAGGAAAAAATCTTTTTTCCTTGAGATGAGAACTCTTAGAATTTATTCTCAACAACTTTCATTTATACCATACAGCAGGATTTCATGTTACATCTCTAGTACTTATTTATCTTTAAACCAGAGATTTGTACTTTTTGACTGCCTTCATCTCATTTCCCCTCTCTCTACCCCTGCCACAGATAGCCACACATCTGACTTCTCTTTCTACTTCCACTGCTTTATAGTGCAGGATGCTGAGGCTCAGGGAGGGGAAAAAGAGAGAGAGTGGGGACAGAAGTGGGGACTCTCACCCGCCCCCCACCTCCAGTTCAGCTGGTCACATCTCTTCACACCATTCAACAAGCATTGGAGGGCCTCCTTCTTCCTCTGGGTGAACATGCAGAGGGATCAGGGTGCAGCTGGGGCAAGGTGGGTGAGAGCCTGTTGGGATAGGCTCAGGGGCTATGGGTGTGGTAGGAGGTTACATTCACCATGTCTGGAAGGATGAGGAGGAGTTTGCCTAAAAGACAGGGAAGGGCAATTTCAACTTGTAAAATTGCCTCAATGAAAGAATGCGTCTCTTTGTTGATGAGTGAACGAAGCAGGACTGAATTATTAAATAGTTAAGGTTAAAGGCTTTGGATTCCAGCAGACCTGGCTTCCTGTCATTTCCACCCACATGGCTTCAGGAAATTTATCTCCCTTCCTTCAGCTTTCTTGTAAAATAGGGATGACCAATTTAATCAGGTTGAAAACAGGGTTGACTAAAAGTCAGGGGTCCAGAAGACTCAGTATGATACTAGGTACACAGAAAGCACTCAGTGCATCTTAGTTGGTGGTTATCCCCTGACCCTCCCTCTTTGCATCATCTAAACTAGAGCCCCCAGACCCCCTACTGCCAGGGCATTTGGTCCAAGAAGGAAGACCACCTTTTCCACACCCACAGAGGAATCAGACCTGCAGCTCTTCTTTCCAAACCATATGCCCTGGAAGGCTCGCTTTATTGGTTTGAGGAAGTCTGAGGTTTAAAAAAAATGCTCTGTCATCCTGTATGTGACAGTAGCAGCAATAGTCGGGTTCATGAAGCACTAACTAGAACATCTTCATGTGATACTCGTCAAAACAACCCTGTGAGATAGAGATCTCATGCCCATCTTCTGTTGGAGGAAAATTATTTGGAAAAATTGAGAGCCTTCCTTGGGTGTTATGATGTTCAGATTTTGGATTCCGGGTTGGGCCTTTCCTAGCTAATCAGGCTCAGCTTGGAAAGATGGGCTTTAATCGCTTTCTCTGGAAGATTCCCCAAGCTCCTATTTCCTGAAGGTTTTCCTCAACATTGGGATCCAGGATTTCTTTTTTCTGCTCACTTTTTCCAAAGCAAGAATTTTTTCATTCATGGAGTTCCTGTCGTGGCGCAGAGGAAACAAATCCGACTAGGAACCATGTGGTTGTGGGTTCGATCCCTGGCCTTGTTCAGTGAGTTCAGGATTTGGCGTTGCTGTGAGCTGTGGTGTAGGTCCCAGATGCCGCTCGGATCCTGAGTTGCTGTGACTGTGGTGTAGGCCAGCAGCTGTAGCTCTGACTCGACCCCTAGCCTGGGACCCATACGGCACAGGTGCAGCCCTAAAAAGCAAAAAAATAATTTTTTCATTTATACCCAGAGGGAATTTCAGATGGTAATTTTTTTTGGGTTCTCCTAATATTTATTGGGAGTTCGCAGGGCTCGTGTTTTCTCCAGCAGATATCATTCAGCTGCCCAAGATAGTGGAGGCAAGGTCACTGCCTCCAGCCCTCATTAGCTTATCTAGACAAGATAAACATGCACACAGAGCTAAGTATTTACAAGGCTAGGTATTTACAAAGTGAGAAAGAAATGAAAAAATGAACCCATTTAGGAGGTGGGTGGAGACAACAGCCATCCTGGCCTTCCTGCCACCCTGAAATTGAGCTATTTCCTGATATTAAAAAAATTGAGACTCCAGAAGGTATGATCTTTTCATAGTTTGAAGCTCCTCATTTAAAGACCTAGGAAATTCTATCTCAATAACACTGTAAGAAAACTTTTTAAAGGCATTCCCGGTGGTTCAGTGGATTAAGGATCTGGCATTTTTATTTCTCTGGTTACTGCTGTGGTGCAGGTGGGATCCCTGGTCTGGAACTTCCATATGCTGCAGGTGTAGCCACCTCCGCACCCCCCAAAAAACACCAAAACAACAACCACATTAAAAAAAAAAATAAAGACCTAGGTGATACTCCTCCTGAACTGTGAGCTTTCAGAGGCAGATCCACCTGTTCCTTTACCTTCTGTCATCAGCAGCCAGGATTGTGCCTGCTTGAATCTTTCAAATTCCTCTTAGGTTTTTCTCCTCTTTCATTCTTTCTCTTGTGTTCTTCCAAATCACAGCACCTGAGCCATCTTGGTCTAATCCCTCCACGGCATCTAGATGAAGTTAAAGGGCGACCTGCTGGCCTTTTCTCTCCTGGAATCCCTGTTTTAAGGCCCCGTGGGAGTATGGCTGCCCCTCTGCACAGAGGCACTCTTAACTCCTGCTCGGTTTGTCTCGTCCTCAAATCTCATCAACTCTAAATGGGTTGAAAGAGCTTACATGATGGCTGTTTCCCTTAACCTTCTCTTGTTCTAGGTTCCTATGCGGGAGCTGTGATTGCCATGCCGCTGGCTGGGGTGTTGGTACAGTACATCGGATGGGCCTCTGTCTTTTACATTTACGGTGAGTGATTTGATGTCATGAATTCCTGTGAGTGGCTCTTAGAGCTGGTATTTGACGGGATTGGCTGAGAAATGATGGTATGAAAATAGAGATCACTACGACAAAGTTTATCATATATGGAATACTGATCTAACATGATTCATTTAAAGTTGATATTGAAGTAGAATTTCTTTTTTCTCTTCCTTTTTTTTTTGTCTTTTTAGGGTTGCACCCATGGCATATGGACATTCCCAGGCTAGGGGTCAAATCAGAACTATAGTTGCCAGCCTATACCACAGTCACAGCAACGTGGGATCCGCGCCACATCTGCAATCTACACCACAGCTCATGGCAATGCTGGATCCTTAACCCACTGAGTGGGGCCAGGGATCGAACCCCTGTCCTCATGGATACTAGTTGAGTTCGTTACTGCTGAGCCACAATAGGAACTCCTAAAGTTAAATTTCTTTTCTTTTCTTTTTTTTTTTTTTTTTTTTTTTTTTTTTGCCTTTTCTAGGGCCTCTCCCTCGGCATATGGAGGTTCCCAGGCTAGGGGTAGAATTGGAGCTGTAGCCACCAGCCTACCCCACAGCCACAGCAATGAGGGATCCGAACTGCATCTGCAACCTACACCACAGCTCACGGCAATGCCAGATCCTTAACCCACTGAGCAAGGGCAGGGACCGAACCCGCAACCTCATGGTTCCTAGTCGGATTCGTTCACCACTGCACCACGACGGGAACTCCAACTTGAATTTCTTAATGAGCAGAACATCATCTTTCTTTAAATACCAGTTAATAACCACAACAGTAGGAAAATAAACCAGGCACTTTCTCCCTGATGAACATTGTGCCATTTGACAATATATTGAAATTTGAAAAATTTAGAGATGGAGGAAAATGAGACCATCTCATTAAGCCTTTTGTTTTTCAACTGCAGGTATGCTTGGGATGCTTTGGTACATGTTTTGGCTGTTGCAAGCCTATGAGTGCCCATCAGCTCACCCAACAATATCCCATGAGGAGAAGACCTATATAGAGACAAGTATAGGAGAAGGAGCCAACTTGGTTAGTCTCAGTGTAAGTAGAGACAGACAGATGAAAACCTGCCTCTTTGCTATGAGTATTTCTCTCAGTGATTGTGTTATCTTCTTAAGAAAAATAATCTGTCAGGCTATTCACTAAAGATCTCATGGTATTTTTACTCTCTAGAAATTTAATACACCATGGAAAAGGTTTTTCACATCGTTACCGGTTTATGCAATCATTGTGGCAAATTTTTGCAGAAGCTGGACCTTTTATTTGCTGTTGATAAGTCAGCCTGCTTATTTTGAAGAGGTCTTTGGATTTGCAATAAGTAAGGTAAACACATAGATGCTTCCAAGTGTTCTTGAACTTTTAAATCTCTTGCTTCTCCTGAAAAAAATCTTTGCATGATAAAGTAATTAAATTGCTGATCATAATTCCTAACAGTGCTGTGACACCTAATGCCTTGGAGGTCAGATAAGTTACACATTCTATGCACAGTATACGTAGCTATTTAATTTCTTCTTAGTGAGGATCAGGGCTGTACTAAGCTGCTTTTAGAGGTTTCTGTTCTGCCCGATCTCAAAGTGTTTATGAAGCTGACTCAGGGACTGCATATTAGGCAAGGATCAAGAGATTTAAGGGTGAGAGGGTTTTTTTCTTCCCCCTATAAATTATTCAGTGAGCAACAGTAATAACGTTAAAGCTCACTGTGCAGATTACCCCTCTCTCCGTAATGATTGTTGTAGCAATAGTGCACAGTGCTCTGTACCATTTAGAACCTTTTCATTGTCCCCAGCCATGGCCATTAGGTTGCTGTGTTTCAGGGAGGAAGTATGTGGAGGTAAAACATAAACTGTCAGCCTAAGAGAATTAAGCCTTTTTCCCACGAGGGGAAGAAGAGCAGCCTCATAGAGGTGGATGTCAGCATAGCTACAGATACTGTCAGAAAGGGCTAGCTTAGCCGAGTAATGGTGGCTGCCATCCGCGAACTCACTCTGTGCCAAGTGTTTAACTGCCACATGCCAAGCATTATGCTGGGTGCTGGGGCCTCTTGGATGAATAAAAGTCATCTCTTCCCTCAAGGAGCTTCTGATCTGGTAGATTCGATCTCCTGGATAGGTCAGTTAGGCCTATCCTTAAAACCATTTGTTCGTTCTTCGTTTATATAAATTCAGGCCTACCACAGTCCTATGGAATTAGAGGATTAAAGTTGGTGGGGGGGGGTGCAGTGGAGATGGTGGGGCAGGGCAGGGTGTTAGGGAAGTCTCTCTCTGGGAAGGAGCTCGACATAGCATGTGGTTTCTTTTCATTCCAGGTGGGTCTCTTGTCAGCAGTCCCACACATGGTTATGACTATCGTTGTGCCTATTGGAGGACAATTGGCTGATTATTTAAGAAGCAGAAAAATTTTGACCACAACCGCTGTCCGAAAAATCATGAACTGTGGAGGTACTGTGGATTTCATAGGTGCTTAAGCAGCTTTTATAGAATGAGATGAAACTGAATTGCAGCATTATTTTGGAGGTTATAGCCAATCACTGGGAAGGATCTTAAAGGCCCTTAAGTCCAACCCCCAGCAGATACTTGAGTGTCCATCACACCCCTGCGGAGTGGTCGTTCAGCCTGTACTTGGGCAACCAGAGATGGGACAACCTAGATGACACATCAACGGACACACTGGCAACTGCAAACATGCTTCTTTCATCTACTCTTAAACCAAAGCAACATGATTTACTGTTACATATCTGTTTATTGTCTATCTTTCCCATACATCCTTCCACATGCAGAATCTTTCGCTTTTGTAGTTTATTCCCTTATCTCCCTCTTCCTTTACTACATATATTCATGTTTTGGTTAAGAAACAGAAGTATTTTCTCTGAATAGTCTTCTTTCCTCTCAACATATGCTTTTGCACGGGGTTACACACACATCATCATCCTCTTTCTTGTTTTATTTATTTAGTTCCTGTTTTGCATTTTTGAGTTTGCAAAGATAAAGTGGACGTTGGGCGATTTTCCAAAAGAGGTAGCAAAAAGTAATTATGAACTCCTCCAATGCTTATGATGGCTCACGTTTCTAAAACCTTCTGCTTTCTCCTTATTTTTTTTTAACTTTGATTTTAAAATTAGCATTTATTCAACCCTTTCTGTGCCAGACACTAAGTTCTTGACAGGTATTTCTTTATTTAATCCTGATAACCACCCTGTGAAGCAAGTGCTATTATCAAACCCGATTTACTTGGAAGACACTGGGGTATGATAAAGTGACTTGCTCAAGCGGCTAATCCTATGCAAGATCCCAGGTCTGCAGGAGCTCAGTGCCAATGCTTACAGTCAGGACCCCTAGCTCTCCAGGGGATTGTGATTGGCAGGTGGGAGGTAGAGGACAGTGCCATCTATGGGCGGAATATGGTAACTGGGCTAAGTTGAAAAGGAGGGAATGGGGGCACTGAGACCAGATAGATGCGTCAGGGCCTTTTAGAAGTGAAGATCATAAGGAGAGATGCTCTGATCCCATAGCATCTCCGGAAGGAAGTCTGAGCAGGGAGATTGGGAATAATCTGTCAGCATCTGGTCTCTCACCAGTTTGACTGCTGGTCCCAGGCAGGGATTTGGGAACCTGCCCTTGGCATGAAATTTCTGTAGGAGATCAAGAGTTGGCAGGTGTGGGCTTGCTCCCTAGCAGGCAGGACAGGAAGCTCTGGGGAACTGCATGCAGGATCCTCCCCAAGGGAGCTGAGGTAGGCAGAATAATGGCCTTAGAACATGTCTGTGTCCTAATTCCCAGAACTCGTGACTGTGTTTCCCTACACTGCAAAAGGAACTTAGCAGATGTGATTAAATTAAAGATCTTGAGAGGGAGAGGTTATCTGTATGTGCCCAATATACTTACTAAGGTCTTTATAAGAGGAGGCAGAAGGGTGGTCAGAGTCAAGAGATAGAGATGTCACAGGGGAGCAAGGGTCAGAGTGATGCAGCCACAAGCCAAGGCACGCAAGCTGACTCTAGAAGCTCAAACAGCAAGAACAGAGTTTCTCCAGAGCTTCCAAAAAATGAAGCTCTGCTGACACCCTGAGTTTAGCTCTGTAGGATCCATTTCAGACTTCTGACCCCTAGCACTGTACCATAACTTTGTGTCGTTTTGAGTCACTAAAGTTGCAGTATTTTGTTATAGTTGCAATTGGAATCTTCTATAGTAGTCAAAATACCGGCTAATGATCAGATTGTGTTCCAGCTAACGAGCCCTCCATACCAGGCCCTGAATATATCTTTCTCTCTGACTTGGCTCATTCCCCTTCCCTTTACTCTGAGTTCTGATCACCCTCACCAATCTCTATACATCCTCCTACAGCAGCTCAAGCCTTTTTCTTGTGTTTTAAGGCAATGCCCCTCTCCAGTGATTGCTCCTTCCCATCTATGCACTTGGCCGGCAACTTATCCTGTACTTGCTTATTGCAGATATTATAGGAAGGTGTTTTAAGCAGAGGGAATAGCATTGCAGTGGCCCTGAGCAAGCATGAACGTGGCATGTTAGAGAACAAAAGGAAGGGAAGTCGGAATGGCTGGGGCTTAGTGAGTGAGGTGGAGAGTGACAGAGATGAGATCAGAATAAACAGCTGGGGGAATTTCCCTTTGAGGTTCAGCGGTTAATGAACCTAGGATCCATGAGGATATGGGTTCGATTCCTGGCCTCGCTCAGTGAGTTAAGGATCCGGCATTGCTATGAGCTGTGGTGTGGGTTATAGACCTGGCTTGGATCCCACGTTGCTGTGGCTGTGGCATAGGCCAGCAGCTGTAGCTTTGATTCAACCCCTAGCCTGGGAATTTCCATATGTCACAGATAAGGCATTAAAAAAAAGGCCAAAAAAAAGAAAAGAAGGCGCAGCTGGGGCCAGGTTGTGGGATACCATGTAGACAGACCTATGCAGAGCTTGGGTTTTCTTTGAAGTGCATTGGGAAGCAAATTGAGTGTTTAAAGGAGCAAAAGGGACTCACTCTGATTTATGTTTTCAAATCTAAATAATATAACATAGAGCAAAAGACGGGAGACTGGCCAAGGGGCTATTTCTTATTAAAATTTTTTTTTTATTATAGTTGATGTTGTTCTGTCAATTCCTGCTGTACAGAAAAGCGACTTAGTCATACCTCTCAAGGGGTTATATTTCAGTCATTCTGTCAAGACAAGATGCTGTCTTGAACTAAAATAGCATCAGTGGAGGTGGGGACTGAGGAGGATGGATTTCTAAGTTCTGTGAGCCTTATTTTCTTCTGAAAAATCTGAATAATAATGTTTATCTCAGGTGATTGTTATAAAGGTTAATGTGTAAATGCACCTAACATGGGTTCAACATACAGAAGTTTCTTGACATATGCTTTTTTTTTCTTCTGTGTTCAGGTCATTTATAACCCAGTTTTCCAAAGGAGGCATTCAATAAATGTCTGCTATTTGATCATAGTTCCCATGGCCAAAAATATGCAGCTTCTAAGCCTGGAATTTGAAAGACAATTCTGGGTTTATTTGTTTATTTATTTAAAATGACTCTTTACTCGCTTTATTATTATTATTATTATTTTTGTCTTTTGTCCTTTTTAGGGCCACACCCGCGGCATATAGAGGTTCCCAGGCTAGGGGTCTAATCGCAGCTGTTGCTGCCAGCCTATGGCAGAGCCACAGCAACGCCAGATCCGAGCCGTGTGTGCAACCAGTACCACAGCTCATGGCAATGCTGGATCCTTAGCCCACTGAGCGAGGCCAGGGATCGAACCCGCAACCTCATGGTTACTAGTCGGATTCATTTCCGCTGTGCCACGATGGGAACTCCAATTCTGGGTTTAAATTCTACTTGTACAGCCTTTTCTAAAAACAGTGCCTTGAAGACTCTAAGGACATTTTTATAGGAATGTTTTGGTCATATGCAATTTTGCCCCATCACCTTTGCTTTTCCATAGTTGGTAGTTTGGATGATGGGGGTGGTGATAACTCTCAAGGATTTTAAAATGCTACAAACTGCTCACTGAGAACAAATCCTATTTTGCAGAAACCAGAATGCCTATGTAGAATTTTCCCAGCCTCCATCCCATCTCAAAAGGAAAAAAACAAAAAAAACCCAAAAAACCCTCTTCACATGTCTGTTCCTGTCATTTTATACTTTGAAATAGCAGGACCTGTGAATTCTACACAGAAAATTAAAAAAAAAAAAGATCATGCTTGCCCCACTTTGTTTAAATACAAATACAAATATCCAAATACAGAGATGCTGGACTAGAGATAAAGACAGAGTTTTGTGCCATTGCTGAATAAGCCAGATTGATGTAGGTACAATGAAGCACTGGCATGATCTTCCAGAGACCTTTAGTTGGTTTCATATTTTCTAAGTTGAAATACAGAGGGCATTTCTCATCTGAGAAAGATCACACATTTCTTGGGGTCTGTCACCTCCTTCTTTTCTTTCTACAGCCCAGAGATGTTTGCTGCTAGCATCATTCAAAGTGAACAGATCACCTTGAGACATGATGTTCCATTCTAGTTCAGGGTATATTTCTAAGATCCTCAAAGACAGATGTCAATCATTATACCTCTCTCTGTAGTACATGGAAAGTGTGATTAAGATCACAAATTCAGTCTGCTGAATTGGTTGCCTATGTAAAATTCAGATTGTTTTACTAGGAAATGAAAAGTTTTCTCAGGCCTTTCAATCCTAGTTCTCTTTCTCTCATCTTCTCTGAATAAATTTACTTTCCAGTGATCTATTACCCCTGAAGTTCAAAATTTATCCTTCAACTCCTGAGACACACAGACCTATCTCTAGCATTTTCGCTGTAGATAGGAACCACTTAGGCTCTTAAATAGTTTTTCTTTCTTTGAGAATTTGTTTGCTAAAGACCTTTCTCTGCTCTCCCCCAATAGATGAACCAGTGTAGCATATGTAAGTTTTTTTTTTTTTTTTTTTTTTTTTTTTTTTTTTTTTTTTACTCATGATGTATTTATTCTAATTCTTGAGGTAGAATTAACTTTCTGGTATCACTTTGTTGAGAGTGTTAAAATAAAGGAAGTTTCAGCCCTGTGCCTTGTTGCTTAAGACAGGCCACTTCTAAAATATAAATGGTATGCAAAACACTAGTAATTTTCCCTACATATAATTTAAATTGTTGAAACAAAATTCATAATGAGTAGAAATGGTATAAAACCCAGAGTTTATTTTTTATTTTTACGTATGTATGTATTTTAAATTTAAAAAAATATTCAATTTTAAACAACTTTCCATTTATAGTTGTTACAAAATATTAGCTATATCCCCATGGTCTACAATATATCCCTGAGCCTATCTTACACCCACTGGTTTGTACCTTTCCCTCTTCCACCCCTGTGTTGCCCCCTACTCCCCACTGGTAACAAGTAGTTTATTCTCTATATCAATGACTCTATGAAGCCTACAGTTTAAAAAGCCCTTCTGCATCCATAATTTCATTGATCCTCTTAGGTGACCATTTAAAACAATTATTGATGCTTGCTCTATTTCTATGAGAGTTTTGAAAAGATGATCTCAGAAAGGTAAGCAACTTATCGAGGTTTATAAAGAGTGCTTTAGCTTGTATTTCAATTTATTTGTCTTGGGTTTCCTTTCTTTCCTTCAAATTTGTTCATCAAGCATTATTTATCGAGTTCCCACTGCATGCTAGCCAGGCTCTGTGCTATAGACATGCTGTCCCTCCTGGATCAAATCACAGTTTTGTGGGGAGGCAGAAACACACATGGAAAACTATAAGCAAGTTGAAAATTTCTATGAAATGAGTAAGAAGGAGGTGTCAGCTTCAGCGGTGGGTGAGGGTCAGGGTGGTCAGGAAAACTTGCTAGAGGAAGTAATATTTAAGCTAGACTTTCCCAGATGGTAAGATTTCTCCAGAAAAGAGACGTAAGTGGTGGGAGGAGCATATGGCAGCTGAGGAAACAGTCCATGGAAATGCATGATGAGCACAAAACAGTACTGTGCCCAGGAAACAGCTGATAGGTATGTATGACAGTAGAGGGCTTTCCATGGACTATGGGTGGTGGGCAAGGAGGTGAGAGTGGCAGAGGATAAAACTGGAACAGCAGGAGGATTTGTTCTCCAGCACTGTGCTTATAGTGGAACCATTGACAAAGACTTAAGTAAAGGGGCAGCTGATCAGATTTGTGGTTTAGAAAGATAATAATCTAGAGGGTGGGTCATAGGAAGAAGAGATGGGAAGACCAAGAAAAAGTCTGTTGAAGTTGTCCAGGTGGGAGGTAATGAGGCCCAGAAGGAAAACAGCGGTAAAGGAGGGGAAAGCAGAGTTCGGATCTGACAGATATTTCTGAGGCCGAACCCACAGATTCTTATGTGGAAGCTGAGGAAGAGAGAGAAGTCCAAGGTGATTCTGAGATTTCTGCATTGGACTTTGAGCGACCACTTGTTGAGCTTTGCCCGTGGGCTGGTGACGATGCTCAATACCTTACCTCCCCAATTTCATTTCACCTTCCAATGCTCCCAGGTTGTATTATTAGCTTCATTGGATGGTGGCGGGGGTGGGGTGGGGGGGAGATGAAGGACCTTAATGGTGGAGTGACCTGTCCGTGATCACATCATTAGTGATTTTGAGGTGAACACTAAACTCAGACCTGTCTGACAAAGTCTGGGTTCTAAATACAGGTGGATAGAAGATTAATTTGGAGAAGGACAAAATGTGGCGGTAGTTCGCATTGTTTGTTGAGGAGTGAAAACAAGGGGAAGAGAGAGTTGATTTGGGCCTGTAACTCAAAGGACAACTGTGGGGCCATGTCTGGAATCACCAGCGGATGGTCTCCAGGGTGAAGCATCGGTGCATTGTCTTCCGCCTCCCAGTGTACTTCGTGCTCCACCTTTCTGTCTGCTATCAGCTGCACTTGTGTATGTGTTGATGAGAAGAAACATCTTCACAATTTCCTCATCTTTTTTTTTTTTTAATTGTGCTGGATTCACTTATTCTGAAGGAAAGGAACAGAAAGTACTTTCGTCCTGCTGTATTTTCTATGCAAATATCTCACGGCTTTATGAAGAGGCCTGAGGGCTTTGCAAACTTCTGAAAGGGAAGAATTTTCCCTTACGCTTTACAAGTGGTGGGGCTCAGCTTTTGGTTTCAGATATTCACTATGGCTTTCTGGTCCTTTTAGCAATAAACTCTTAGAGAGTCATTTTTCTTTTTCTTCTAATTTTCCGTGACAGCCTATAACTTATGTCAAAGGAGAATCATTGATGGTTTTCATATTTAGAAATGGCAGGAGGACCGACTCATAAACAACTGATAATCAACATCCTGCATCCCACAGCATTATTGTCCCTCCTGGGACCATTCACCTGGTGTTCAAGTTGCAGTAGGAAAATGTTGGAAGGCTCACAGAACTCCTGGGTGATATTAGCATCATCCTATAGTCAAGAAACAGCCTGACAAACATTGTAAACATTATGCCAGAATGTATATACTGAAACCTTGGGTCCACGGAAATAGAAATAAATTCTTAGTTGATAAATTTAAGAACTTGGGCTGACTGACATGAAAATGACATTTCTCTCCCTCCCCACCCCCCGCTGTTTTCATCTGCAGGTTTTGGCATGGAGGCAACCTTACTCCTGGTGGTTGGCTTTTCTCACACCAAAGGGGTGGCTATCTCCTTTCTGGTGCTTGCTGTGGGATTTAGTGGTTTTGCCATTTCAGGTAAAGTGTCCTTTGGGTTTCCAAATCTTTTCTGTAGATAGAGCAAGGCTTGGAAGAATGGAAGGAAAGGATATGTACCATCTTCCTTTGGTAGCCAGGTCATTTCCAAGAATCAGGGCCACTGGCTAGAGACTTGCATCTTGTGGGGATGACTTTATAAAATCACTGAGGACTGAGCTTCGGAGCCCAGTCAAGCTGGAATTGTCACTGCTTTCTCCATCTTGGAAAGAGACACAAGTGCAGGCACCCCCTCTGCACCCCCTGAGCAGAGCGTGTATCTCTGGGTGAAGTGGTACCTTCATATTTTAGCAGCAGGTCGCCCTGCCTGACAGATCTTGTGGTTTTATGAGCCTCATCTCCTGCTGGAGAACTGCTAATATTAGCTCAGAAAGTGAAGGATGTAGTCATTTGACATATAGGCATAGAATCGGAAGGCTTTGTTTTTCTTTTTCAGGTTTTTCCTGACTGCTTTGTTTGTTTAAATAGTCTGAGGGAAATGTTTTAATTTATTTATCTGTATTTTTCAGATTCCTTTCCCATGTAGATTATCATAGAATTTTGGGTAAAGTTTCCTGTGCTATACAGCAGGTCCCCATTGGCCAGTCATTCTATATACCTCAGGTGCATATGCCAATTCTAAACCCCCACTCCCCCCGGCACCCAATCTGTTAGAATCAGAAGTTTTTAAGGGTGGAAATCTTCTTTGGATTTGTGTCCACTCTGTAGCTTTTCATTTTCCAAACAAGGAAATGCAGGTCCAGAGAGGCCAAGTGATTTTCCAAACAGGCTGGAGCAGGAGGTAGAAGAGTGGTGATGAGGAGAGCTGACATTGATCACGCGCAAGCGCTGTGCTGGGGACTTTCAAAGCCCTCTCCGTGTAGTAAGCCCTGTAATTCTCACAGCTACCCTAGGGCTCTCAGTCTCCCCATCTTATAGGAGCAGAAACCAGGCTACTGTGTGAGAGGTCACAGTGCTATCCTATCATGTTTTGTAGACTTCAGAAACTCCCTATGCAAAACTGTTGAAAAAAGGAAAATTTAGGTTTCTTCCTAACTTTAAAATATATTATAATACTAGAAAGTATCACTTACAAAATACTGCACATACGTTGCATCTATCTGACAACACTGTGAAGCAAACGATGTTATTGTTTTACTGAGGAGAACTTAAAACTCAGAAAAATTGGGTACTTTTCTGTTGTCACACAGTTGGTAGCAAAGGAAGAACTCAAGTGCGCACTACCCAGCTCCACACTTGTGCTCTTTTTTTCTTTCTTTTCTTTTTCTTTTTATTTTCTTATTTTCTTTTTTTTTTTTTTTGTGGCCACACTCACAGCGAATGGAAGTTCAAGGCCAGGGATCAAATTCAAGGATCAGCTGTGACCTATGCCACAGCTGTGGCAACGCTGGATCCTTAACCCATTGTGCCAGCCAGGGATCGACCCTGCCCCATGGCAGAGACAACGCAGGATCCTTAACCTGCTGCTCCACTGCGGCAACTCCACATTCCATGATTCCAAGCTGTCTTAAAGATCAGATAGGGTGGTAACCTTCCAGAACAGAAAAACATGGAACCTCTGGTCTAAACTACACTAAAGCAGGGGCTTGATCTTATCAAAATGCAGCTGACACTTGAACAACATGGGGGTTAGGGGTGTTGACCCTCCACACAATCAAAATCTGCCTGTAGCTTATACTCAGCCTTCTACCTAAGATGTTCCTCTGCATCTTGGGTTTGGCTGTAGCCTCGATTTCACATCTAAGGATTCAGATTTGGCATCGGAGGATTCAATCAACCTCAAGTCCTATAGTACTGTAGTATTTACTACTGAAAAAAAAATCCACCTGTAAGTGGATCTGTGCAGCTCAAATCTGCTTTGTTCAAAGGTTAACTGTAAACAGGGCTGATAAACTGTTAAATTAGTAAAAAAAAAAAAAAAAGTCTACATTAAAAGTACCTTGCTGCTAACAACTTCGCTTTGGGAATGAACAGACCTGGGTTTGAGGTCCCTATTTACTACTTAATATTTATAAAAGAAAAAATTTGCTAAATTATTTAAATCTTCAAGCTTCTAGTTTCCTCGTCTAGAGATTGGAGAGATGTAACAGCAACTTCCTGGGGTTGTTGAGAGATTGTAATGAACTGTGGTAATTCATTCATCTACCTGCCTTCCCAAGAGTCAGATGCTGTTCTTGGTACTGGGGATATTGTAGTGAAATAAAAAAAAAAAAAAAGATTCTGTCCTCATCAAGCTTACATTCTAGTGAAAATAAAGAATTTGAAGGCCTGAGCCCAGTGCCAGATGCATTAAAAAAAATTTAACAAATGCTCACTCTTGTTCAAATTTTTTTTTTTAAATCTTTTTAAGGCTGCACCCGAGGCATATGGAGGTTCCCAGGCCAGGGGTCGAATTGAAACTGTAGCCACCACAGCCACAGCAATGCCATATCTGAACCATGTTTGCGACCTACACCACAGCTCATGGCAACGTCGGATCCTTAACTCACTGAGCACGGCCAGGGATCGAACTGCATCCTCATGGATACTAGTCAGATTCATTTCTACTGAGCATGATGGGAACAACATGTTGTTCAATTATTATTTGCTCTAGTGCGGTGATTCTCAAAATTTAATGTGCATACAAATCACCTCAGGACCCTGCAAAATGCAGATTCTGAGTTAGCAGGTCCAGAATCCTGCATTTCTAACAAGTTCCCTGGTGATATTGATGCTGCCGATCAATAGTCCACACCTAAAGTAGCCAGGATAGAGCAGTGGTGGCTTTTTTCCAGTAGAATGTTGAGGAATACCTTCCTTTGATAGCCCTGTGATGCAAAAGAGATTCATATCCGGTCCCCAGAGATATTGAAATATCCGGGCTCTTACTGTCCCCGGATTGCCAATTAAGCCATGATCAGAAGGAGAGAAACACAATAGCCCAAATCAGAGTAGCTGCCATTTTTTATGCAGCACTTATTCCACGCCAGCCACTTTTAAGACATGATTTCATTTAATCCCTGTAGCAGCCCAATGAGAAGGGTATTGCTATGTTCATTTTACCAGTGAGAACCCTGAGGCTTGGAAAATTGACTTAACTTACCCAGGTAAATGAAGTGGCTGAGGTTGAACAAAGCTTTGTCTGACCCACCAATGAGACTATGGGAGAGATTATGTCATGGGGCTGCTGATTCCTTGGGATCTGCTATCTGCCACCTTTATAGGAGTTAATAGGTGTACCAGGGAAGACTTGCTCAAATTAAAAACTAATTGTGGAGAAGAGAGCTGAGACAGATGAGATCAGAAAGATACAAAGGATGGGTGATGCTTGCTTTAGTAAATGTCCTATGGGAGTTCCTGCTGTGGCACAGTGGGTTAAGACTGACTGGCTTAGGTCACTAATGAGGTGCAGCTTTGATCTCCAGCCCTGCGCATTGGATTACAGGATTCAGTGCAGGTTTGCAGCTGCAGCTCAGATTCAATCTCTGGCCTGGGAACTTTCAAATGCTGTAGGTACAGCTCTGAAAAAAAAAAAAAAAAAAAAAAAAAAAAAGAAAGAAAATCTCCTATGTAGAGAAGATAGACTCTCCTAATTTGTGTGCAACTTGTATCTGCTTCAAAGAAATCTATCAATATTTTAGTTTCTCAATGATTTTCCCTCTGAACACTAGGATTGTGCAGCTAGAAACCTGAAGGGCTTTTCTCATATTATCTTTAGCTGAATGTAGATGCCTAGGCTTTGTAGCAGAATATAATACTTGACAATCATATTAATTGCTTCTTATCCCTGGGTTCTTTTATAATAAGGTGTTTATCGCATTCAAATCAATAGTAAGTTTAATTAATCTTGTAGCTCCTTTTATATTCTGATTTTCTGCCACTTTAATCTGACAGAAAGTTTTTCTCAAAATTCTCTCTGAATGAGGTAGGAAAAAAACAACCAGCAAATGTGCCAGATTAGAAAAAAATTTTTTAAAAAATTCTATATTCAGATTCTTTGCACAAACAAAATAGAGAATTGAAAAACAAAGACAAGGGAAAACAAAAATATGAATAAACAAAATCTAAAACCCACTGCTGTAATTTCAGAGCTCATATTGGTAATTCATTAAACAATTATTTACTGAGTCCCACTAGGTGCCAGACACTTTGCCAGCTCTGGGAGGATAGCGGTAAACAAGGCAGATGGATCACCAACCGTAAAGAACCTATATATTGGTTTTCATCTCTGTGTACCTAGGTAATTAACATATATTATTTGACTTAATTCTGACAACAATTTTATAAGAAGGATTATTCCAGTTTATAGATGAAGAAGCTGAGGTTCAGAAAGTTTAAATCATTCGTCCAGGTTTGCATCTCAGTTAAGCCGGAGCCAATGTCTGACTCTGAAATGCACCCCTGGGCAATAGCGGTAGAGGTGGTCCCAGTGCCTGATGCCTCCTCTGTCATAGCCCTGCCTTCCCCTTCCTTCACCCCTCCTTCATCCCGCTCATTCCTTACCCTGATAAGCAGATTAATAGCGAGATGTGGGTGATTTCTTATTTTGCAACTCCCAATGGCGTCATCTGTTGATTGAAGACCTCAAAGGAGGGCATGCTTGGCAGCAGTGGCAGCAGTAAGAGTGTGCTGGTGTTAACAGTCGTGATAGATAGAGCTTAGCTGTTCGCCAAGAGCACACACGTTTCCCCTGAGTCTCATCCCACAGCATCTTTATGAGTTAAGTAGTAATGTCACCCCTCAAAGTGGAGATGAGGAATCAAAGTCCTAAAAATGGCTTGTTTACGAAGTGGGAATAAGAGGATGTGGAATGGATTGGGAGATTGGGGTTAATAAATGCAAACTGTTACATTTAGAATGGATAAGCAATGAGGTCCAGCACGGGGAACTATATCCAATCTCCTGGGATAGACCATGATGGAAAATAATATATATATTTTTTGTCTTTTTTTAGGGTGACACCCAAGGCATATGGAATTTCCCAGGCTTGCAGCTGAGTTGGAGCTGCAGCTGTTTGCCTACACCACAGCCACAGCAATGCCAGATCCGAGCCACATCTGCAACCTATACTTCAGCTCACAGCAATGCTGTATCCTTAACCCCCTGACTGAGGCCAGGGATCGAACCTGCATCCTAATGAATACTAGTCAAGATTGTTATCACTGAGCCACAATGGGAACTCTGGAAAAGAATATTAAAAAAGAACGTGTGTGTGTGTGTGTGTGTGTGTGTGTGTGTGTGTGTATGCGTATGACTGAGTCACTTTGCTGTACAGCAGAAACTGGCACAACATTATAAATCAACTATACTTTTTTTTTTTTTCTTTTTAGGGCTACACCTGCAGCATATGGAAGTTCCCAGGCTAGGGCCCAAATAGGAGCTATAGCCACTGGCCTATACCACAGCCACAGCAACACCAGATCCAAGCCGCATCTGTGACGTACACCACAGCTCATGGCAACACCGGATCCTTAACCCACTGAGCAAGGCCAGGCAGGGATCAAACCTGCGTCCTCATGGATGCTAGTCAGATTCATTTCTGCTGAGCCACGACAGGAGCTCCAACTATACTTTTTTTTTAATTAAAAAAATTTTTTTTGGCCGTGGTGTACAGTGGCTTGATGTGGGATCTCAGTTTCCAGACCAGGAATTGAATCCCAGCTGCAGCAGTGAAAGTGCAGAGTCCTAACCACTAGACCACTAGGGAACTCTTTAAATTGTGCTTTACTAAAAAATAAATAAGAAAGAAACGACATTGTACATCAACTATAATCTATTAAAAATTAAAAAAAAGAAGTTGGGAATTAAGATTTGAGTCCATTTTCCAGTCTTCAAATCAGTATGTTATGTGAAAGTATTTTGTAAATGATTCTGCCAATGCTTGTGTAAACCTTTGTGATCAAAAAAGAGCCCTTTCCATTATACCATGTGTTCACGAAGGCGGGCCTGCCTATAGTGGCTTTTTGTGAGTGAGTTGAGAGTTAAGAGGTAGGCTATCATGAGGCAGGGCTTGCATTTAATCACATTGTACGTGATTGTGTGATTGTTTTCTCTGAATCCATGTGATCCAGACTTTGGGCGTTTCAGTATTGCCCCAAACACCACTATTTTGGAGTTCTAAACCTAGAAGGTACAGGTGCCACATTTCTCCCCGTGGAGAATCCACAGTAGCCATTGCTAAGCAATCAGAGTATGTTTCGCTGCTATGTGCAAACACAACCTGATAATCCTTAACCCAGCCCTCTCGGTAAAGGTATCCACTAGTTACATGTAGAGGAAATAGATGGATGAGAGTGGGGGAACAGTAAGTGTATGTATTTGGAACCTGTTCTTGAGTCTGATTTTCAGGTATGTGGCTTCACTGCAGGTTTTAATGTCAACCACTTGGACATTGCCCCCCGCTACGCCAGCATTCTCATGGGAATCTCAAATGGAGTGGGGACGCTCTCTGGGATGGTCTGTCCCCTCATTGTGGGCGCCATGACCAAGCACAAGGTAATGGTTTCCTTTGGGGCTGTGGGCAGCAGTACACAGGACTGACGTACTGCACAAACTCGCAAGGCTCTACCCCAGCCTGCGTACGTGTAGGTGTCCTTGACTTGGCTGAGTCCCTTGAACCTCTATTTTTTTCTTTTATTGCTTCTTCTTTAAAAAAATTATTGTTTATTGATGGCAACAGGGCTGATTGATGTTTGACTCTTTGTTTCTTCAACCGAGAAATATAGTGTGTGTGTGTGTGTGTGTGTGTGTGTGTTGGGGGGGAGGTGCTAATACCACAAGGACTATTTTGACTTTTTGTCTTTTTGTTGTTGTTGTTGTTGCTATTTCTTGGGCCGCTCCCGCGGCATATGGAGGTTCCCAGGCTAGGGGGTCGAATCGGAGCTGTAGCCACCAGCCTACGCCAGAGCCACAGCAACGCGGGATCTGAGCCGCGTCTGCAACCTACACCACAGCTCAGGGCAACGCTGGATCGTTAACCCACTGAGCAAGGGCAGGGACCGAACCCGCAACCTCATGGTTCCTAGTCAGATTTGTTAACCACTGCGCCACGACGGGAACTCCACAAGGACTATTTTGAGACACAAAGAAGAAACGGAGGTAATCAATGCAGGATAAATAAATTACCCATGATCGTTTTATAATTCTAAGTAATTAAATATTACAGCTTATTTCCATCTTTTAGCATGTTCTAGCATGAAAATATTGAACAGTTATACTTCCTTATTATGAAGAAAATAAATAAGACATTAATGACCCTTCCTGAGAACCTACAGGGTGTGGCACTAGGTCATTAGGGAACCTATGCGTATTTAAACTAGAGTGGGTGGTACGTGTGGCCCCAGAACTATCCAGAGCTCAGCCACAGGCCACATTGTTTAACTTCTGTCTTTGCAAGGATTTTAGGTGCTGCGTTCTCCAAATTTTTTTGATACTCTTGGGTTTTTACTCAACCATTGTTTGTTGTTGCACTGCCTATCACAAATAAGACTTTAGAAATTCCTTCAGCTTTTTGGAGAAGAAAGTGTGGGATTACTTTTCTTATTTTTTGATAGACAGGAAGGTGGGCTTTGAAGACTTGATAGGCAGAGAATCCATGTTTTCTGTCTCTGCTCAGAAGATGATAGGATTGGTAACATGATAATTCAATCCCAGATACTATCTGCCCCCTAACTTTAAACACAAATGCCTATTATTTTTTGTTTTATTTTATCTTATTTTTTATTGTTGCTATTTTAGGCTGGCACCCACGGCATATGGAGGTTCCCAGGGTAGGGGCCCAATCGGAGCTGTAGCCGCCGGCCTACACCACAGCCACAGCAATGTGGGATCCTTAACTCACTGAGTGAGGCCAGGGATCCAACCCGGATCCTCAGGGATCCTAGTCAGCTTTGATAACCTCTGAACCACGAAGGAAACTCCTTCCATTATTTTTTGATATAGTATATTTTCACAGAAAATGTGATTATAAATAAGCTATTGACAGTCAAGACCAAGCGTTTTCATGGCTCAAATTGTTATGCATCCAATAGCAAGCAAGAGGGAGGCTGCTGATATTTTCAATGGTAGGTTCCTAAAGCAAGTTTAACTCAACCTGTCACGTGTGTGGAAACTCCATTTGTATACTTAGAAGAGCTGAGAAATGGTGGGGCAGGGATTTTACCTGATATTTATTTATTTATTTTTTTTAGCTTTTTTCTAGGACCACACCAGCAGCCTGTGGAGGTTCCCAGGCTAGGGGTCAAATTCGAGCTACAACTGCCGGCCTCTGCCACAGCCACAGCCACAGCAGCATGGGATTCAAGCCTTGTCTGTGACCTACACTACAGCTCATGGCAACGCCAGATCCTTAACCCACTGAGCGAGGCCAGGGATCAAACCCGCATCCTCATGGATACTAGTTGGGTTCATTTCCACTGTGCCACACCAGAAACTCCCTGATGTTTATTTTGTAAAGTATTTTTCTGAGTTAAAAAATACATATTCATTGTAGTCTTGACTTCCATGTTTTAAACCCTCAAATTCCATTTGGATCCTGGGCATGCTTCTGCCACACATTTTTCCAAGAAGTGCAGCATTGTCTTTGGGTGACCAAATGCTTTTGTCCTAGTGGAGGCCTCTGGAAGACACCATTATATTAATGGTTACTATGTTTCCTTGTTTAGACCCGAGAGGAATGGCAGAACGTGTTCCTCATAGCTGCCCTGGTGCACTACAGTGGGGTGATCTTCTACGGGGTCTTTGCTTCCGGGGAGAAGCAGGAGTGGGCTGACCCTGAGAACCTCTCTGAGGAGAAGTGTGGGATCATTGACCGAGACGAATTAGCTGAGGAGACAGAACTCAACCATGAGTGTTTTGCAAGTCCCCAAAAGAAGATGTCCTATGGAGCCACCACCCAGAACTGTGAAGTCCAGCGGAAGGAATGGAGAGGACAGAGAAGAGGGACCCTGGATGAGGAAGAGCTGACCTCCTACCAGAATGAAGAGGGAACCTTCTCTGATACGTCCTAGTGTCTGAGGGGCACTTCTGTCTTCTCCCTGCTTTAGCATCAGAAAATATTCATACCTATTGCCTTCTCCATAGCCTGGCTTGTCGGAGGGTCAACTACAGGGACACTGGATGTGGAGGAGCAGGGAGAGGAGATTTAATCAGCAATAGGGAAGAAAAAGGTATCATCTTATTACCTTGAAATGACAACTTGCTCTACGTTGACAGAATGAGTATGTGTATTTATGCATATATTTATGTGTGTGTATATATATACAATTTTTTGATTGGCAATTGACTCTTCTTTCAAAGAACTAAACTTATTCAGGAAGGAATAACTAGAAGAACTAGAAGAGACAGTACCATGTCTTTCAAGGAAATGGAAGGAAATGGGGATATTTGGCCTGGAAGAGAAAAAATCAAGAGCTGCTACTATATTTCTTAGAGCAGCCAGGCAGGGGAGGTTTCCTATTCCTAATAAAGGCCACCACTTATGAAGGCCCTGTATTGTGCCAGGTGCTTTAGAAAATTCTCATTTACTCTTCATACCCCTGTGACATACATTTCTTATGCCCATTTTGCAAGGAAGAAACAAAAGCAACAAGGGATTGACTTGCCCAAGGTCATTCTGACAGGGACAGTGCTGAGACTGGTGGAGCCCAACATAGGTGGCAGTTTTGGAGAAGAGGGTTTCACTTCAGGTGAGAGAAAGACATTTTTAATAATGAAAACTGAAAACGGGGGTGGGTTGTCATGTGGATAAGTGACAGGCATGGGGGGATGGAGAACACTAGGGTGATGTGGCAGAGAACATTCAAACATTACATGAAGGACTGGATTCAAAGGTCCTTAGGGTCCCAGGCAATCTGAAGAGTCAGATAATTCCGTGAATTTATAGCTTTTTAAATAATGAGGATCACAGACTATGTGAAGGATTCAAATAGGTTAAAAAAAAAAGTTGAAGACAAAGCTGAGAAAGATAGCACATTTCCAAGAATCTGATAGTCAGAACGGATGATAATAAGTAAATTAAATGTCAACCCTTTATAATACCAAGAATGTGGTTAAGTAACGTCCCAAATTGCTTCAAAATCTTTAAGATGTTTAGTAATTTAAGAAGCTGGTTCATGCGTTTTATTAGGTAAAATTCTTTTAAAAAGAGTCTTCTATTAAAAAATGTGTATCTTTAGCGATTTCTGCTGGTGATATTAGGAAGTTTGATCAACTTATACAAAATTATGATTGAAGTATTCCTAATGACTGCATTTGGAATGATATTCGGGGAAACTGCAATAATATAGCAGTAGTTAAATGGTGAAATACTAGAATTTAAACATCTGAGACAACTAGACCCAAAGCGAGTGTTGAAAAATTAATCTTTGCATAAGGCAATAACGTGAATACTCTCTAGATATATTTTAAAATTTAGTGATATTTTAAAACAATGTTGGCATGTAAAAGGGTGTTGGAAAGTAAAACTATTTTCCTGTTCATTGTTTTTGAAAATTTTATTTCTACTTTTAGAAGAAAAATATAATATCGCAGAAAAATTGTAGATTTACTTATAGTTTGTTATTGTAAAGTGTTCCCCCCCCCCAATTTCTTCCACTTGTATACTTCTGGTCCCTAACTGTATCAGCAGAATTGTAGTGTATTTTGTAAAAAGAATAATTTTGAAAAAAATTGCCTGATTCTCTATCAAATAGTATATTTATGTCATTGGTATATCATTTGTGTTAGCATATATCTTTAAAACTTGTTAGTGAGTGAATCCATGTAAATTCCTGAGAACAGTTCCTGGCATGTAGAAAGTGCTCAGTAAACATTAGACATCATCATCATTACCATCTTTTAACCTATTGGGGAACTTTTCACTTGAAAAGAAAGCATGCTATGTCATTTTCATCCATTCATCACAGGATTTATTGTGAAAGTCGTCCTGTTTTCTAAGTAAAAAAAAAAAAAAAAAAAAGAGATATTTGTGGTAGCCAGTGTTTTTTCTTCTGTTAATGAGGTCAAATAACTATTAAAAAATCTTATGATTATCCTTAAGGTAATATTATAAAGTATGACATGAAGTTGTATTTACTCCATCATTTTCTTCCCTCGCCTCGCCTTGCCTCGCCTCCCCTCCCCTCCCCTCCCCTCTCCTTTCTTTCAAGCATATAGAATTTCCCAGGCTGGTGGTCACATCAGAGCTACATCTGCTGGCCTGCACCACAGCTCACAGCAATGCTGGATCCTTATCCCACTGAGCGAGGCCAGGGATTGAACCTGCATCCTCATGGATCCTAGGTAGGTTCATTACCACTGAACCACTACGGGAACTCCTACTCCACCATCTGAAGTCAGCATGCTATGCAGAAATTCCACATTTTGATAAATCAAAACATTTACGGTAACTTTCCCTTATAGTATTAAAAAAAATAGAGCCCTGGATTATGGTGTTTAAAACTAAAAACCACATTTTTTTTGTTGCTGTTGTGATGTGTTTAGTGAAGGTTGCGATGAACAGATAATTACAATTGAACATAAGACAGATGGAGTTTGCAAGTTATTGTACATTTTGTTGCAAATACCCACTTGCAGATCAACTCTTGGAAGCAAAGCATGAATTCCAGCAAGAAGAGGAGGTCTGAGGATGCTGGATTCTTGAGACAAGAAAGTTAGGTCTTTTTTAAAGGGTGAAAGTTTGGGAACATGAACATGACAAAGAAAAGTATAATTACTCAAGAAATAATTACACATTTGTTATCGTTGCCTGGGTGTTAAATTCAACAGGTAAAAATTGGAACCTAGTATTTCTATTTGATACTGACTCCTGCTGAGCCCAACAAACCTAGTCTTCCTTCCATGTTTTTTATCTCAATTAATCACATCACCATTTTCCTGGAGCTAGAAGTTTGGAATCTTTGACTTCTAAAAAAGTAGCGCTGTCCCCTCTGATAATCATAAGTTTGTTTTCAAAGTCTGTGCCTGGAGTTCCCCTTGTGGCGCAGTGGTTAACGAATCCGACTAGGAACCATGAGGTTGCGGGTTCAATCCCTGTCCTCGCTCAGTGGGTTAAGGATCTGGTGTTGCTGTGAGCTGTGGTGTAGGTTGTGGAAGCAGCTTAGATCTGGCATTGCTGTGGCTATGGCTGTGGCCAGCGGCTACAGCTCTGATTCAACCCCTAGCCTGGGAACCTCCATATGCCGCGGGAGCGGCCCAAGAAATAGCAAAAAAATAGCCTATGTTTCTGTTCTGCAAATAAATTTGTTTGTACCCCATTTTAAAGATTCAACATATAAGTGATATCATATGATGTTTGTCTTTCACTAACTTCGCCTAATATAATAATCTCTATCTAGGTCCATCCATGTTGTCCCAAATGGCATTATTTCATTCTTTCGTGTGGTTGAGAAGTATTCTATTGTGTACATACACTACACCTTATTTATCCATTCCTCCGTCAATGGACACTTAGGCTGCTTCATGTCTTGGCTATTGTAAATAGTGCCACAATGAACCTTGGGGTACATGTATCTTTTAGAATTATGGCTTCCTCCAGATAGATGCCCTGGAGTGGGGTTGCTGGGTTATATAGTAGTTCTATTTTTAGTTTTTTAAGGAACTTCCATACTATTTTCCATAGTGGTTGTACCAATTTGGGGGGGATGGACTGGGGGTTTGGGATTGGCATATGCACACAGTGGTATATGGAATGACTTGCCAACGAGAACCTGCTGTAAAGCATAGGGAACTCTACCCAATATTCAGTGATAATTTATATTGGAAAAGAATCTGAAAAAGAAAAAAAAGTAGCTCTCTCTCTCTTCTCTGCCAAGTCCATTTAATTTTATTTTCAATCTGGGGCTCAAGGTCTTACATCAGCTTTAGAAAATTTTATGCCATTATCCCTGCTTTCGCTCCCTACTCTCTGTACGCTTTTCCTGGGCATCTAGTTAAATGGATGCTGGACTGCGGCTAGGACTCTGACCATCTCTTCTGAATTTTCCAACCATTTGCCCCTGTGTGTATTATCATTCTTCTGGTTTATTTTTAGATTCTCTATTTCTCTATTTAGAAAGATTTAGTCTAGGGAGTTCCTGTTGTGGCGCAGTGGAAACGAATCTGACTAGGAACCATGTGGTTGTGGGTTCCATCCCTGGCCTTACTCAGTGGGTTAAGGATCCGGCATTGCCGTGAGCTGTGGTGTAGGTTGCAGATGCAGCTCGGATCTGGCATTGCTGTGGCTGTGGCCTAGGCCTGCAGCTGTAGCTCTGATTAGACCCCTAGCCTGGGAACCTCCATATACCGTGGGTGTGGCCCTAAAAAAAAAAAAAAAAAGATCTAGTCTAGTAAAAACCCACCTGTTATATTCTTAATTTCAATGATTGTATTTTCAGTTTTAGAAATTTTATGGGTTATTTTTCAATCCTACTATGTCTTTAAAAAAATATTTCCAGTTCTTTGCTGAGATTTTTTTCAATCCTGTATTTTATCTCCTGGAACATAAGAAGCTAATTATTTTTTAAAGTCTGATCAGTGCCAATATCTGGAGATCACGTAATTCTGTATCTATTTTCTATTGGTTTTGCTGATTCTTGTTCACATTATCTTATCAAGAATGCCTGGTTTTCTTTGATTATATCTGAAACTGTATTTGAAAAATTGTTTATAGAAATGATTTTAGGCTTAAAATAATGCTATTGTTTTGGTTTTTCTTTCCAGAAAAGTTTTTTTTTTTTTTTTTTTTTTTTTTTGTTTTTTTTGTTTCTTCCAGGAGCCTGAAGGCTTTAGTAATCTGAGATCTCTTTAATCCAATTGAAAGGCCTGAGATATTCTCAACTACCCAGATAATTTGAAGCTGGGCTGCAGGCAGTGTAGAGGCTCTTCTGCTTTCAATTCACCCCTTCCTAGAACACAGCACTTCCTGGTCCCATGCCGCACTACTGCGTTTTCTCCAGTATCCAGCTTTTGTCTCTATATCAGGTTATCAAGCTATTCAGCTATCAAACATTGGCTTTGTTGTGATTAACAAATGCTCCCAGGAGAAAAGTGGCTTCAAATGTCAGGCTCACTTCTCTGGACTTTCATCTTCTCCCAGATGACCAGACAGTAGCCAGGTAATTTTTCACTGTCATGCTGGTACTGTAATGCTTTTGAGCAGACATTAAAAAAA
Source organism: Sus scrofa (assembly GCF_054392235.1). NCBI lineage: Eukaryota > Metazoa > Chordata > Mammalia > Artiodactyla > Suidae > Sus > Sus scrofa. The sequence continues at coordinate 91,006,085 of NC_139387.1, read as the reverse complement.
TGTTTTTGTCTTTTCTTGTGTGAAGTTGGTCTGAATTATCTCATCTGTCATTAATGGAAGCTGAAGTCCCTTTTAATTGTGTCTTCATAAGTGCTCTCAAACTGATTTATTTCCCTAGAGTTAGTGTAGTAATAAATTAAACCTTAAATCTCGGTGGCTTACACAAAAATGTTTATTTCTCTCTTGTGTTGCTAGTTGAGTGCAGGTTGGGTTAGATGGACTGGAGGCTTGTATCCACCTACCATTTTTTAGTTCCGCATTCGGAGCATATAAACTTTTTTTTTTAATGTACTTTTTCAGATGCTTTTCCATTATAGGTTATTATAAGATATTGAATATAGTTTCCTGTGCTATACAGTAAATCCTTGTTGTTTATCTATTTTATATATAGCAGCATATATCTGTTGATCTCATATTCCTAATTTATCCCTCTCCCCCTTCCCCTTCGGTAACCATAAGTTTGTTTTCTATGTCTATGAATCTGTCTTGGTTTTGTAAATAAGTTGATTTGGATTATTTTTTAGGCTCCAAATGTAAGTGATATCATGCAACATTTGTCTTTCTGCACTTAGTATGATAATCTCTAGGTCCATCCATGTTGCTACTAATGATATTATTTCATTCTTTTTTATGGCTCAGTAATATTCCATTGTATATATGTACCATTCTTCTTTATAAGCTTTGATATCACAATAAAAAAGAGGGGGGAGGAAGAAGAAGGCATGTTGGCTTTTCACAACCTCATTTGGAAATGACACTGTCATTTCTGCTCCTAGTTTACCCATCTACACTGGCCAAATAGCCCCAACCTAACTTCAGAGGTGGCTGGGGAATAAAGCAGTGCAAGTGGGTTACCGAGAGAATATTAATTATATCTGCCACTCAGCCTAGCCTAGATAAAGGGTCTTAGGAACTCTCACTCAGCGTGTTGTTAAGAGTTGTCTAACCCCAAGTGCCCTAAATGGTGTGCCTCTGCTATGTAGTGTCCTGGGAGATCTGAACTAGTTTGTAGTGAGCAAATCTTGCATGGGAGGGATATTTGGGCCCCTCCAGGAGAAATCACAAAAATATCAATTCATTAGAGTACAATGAAGTCTCAGAGTTCCCTGGCAGCCTAGTGGTTAAGGATCCAGCAGTTTTACTGTTGTGGCTTAGGTCACTGCTGTGGTGTGAGCTCAGTACCTGGCCCAGGAACTTCCACATGCTGTGGGGACACCCTCCAAAAGAAAAGAAAAGATAAACAACCATAATAATAACAACAGCAACAGCACGAAACACCCCTCATAGCTGCATATAAGTTCTAAATGGTCTGTTTAGTCTGTCTTGGTCCCTGACACTCAATAGTCACTTGGTAACTGTTGAATAAGTGAATGAATGAATGAATGAATGAACCTCATTAAACACAGGGAAATTAATTAAAAGTTTGCATACTCAACACCGAAAATTTTCAGCCACCTTCATGGGCTGAAGTTCCAAAATGCTGGTAGTCGGACTCATACCCTCTAGGCAGGAGCCTGAAGGAGTCACAGGTCGAGGGGTAGGAACTCACTTCCTAAGAGAAAGGCTTACAGTTACTGACATTTGGGGGCTTCCCCATAAAAATAAGTGGCTCAGTGCCCAATCCCTTCCTGTGGAGGCCACCCACCGAGCCCTGCCAATGAGAATAAAAATTCCATCATTCCATCATTATTTAGCCTCTATAAAGAGCCCTTCAATTATTGAACATCTATAAAGTTCCAGGCACTAGGGATAGAAAAAATGAGTCTCTACTCTAATGGAGCATGCATTCAGGGGACAGATGCAGAAAATAAGCAGGTGGATGAGTAAATCCAGTATAGAGTATGTCCGAGGGTTATAAATGCTAATGACAGACACAGAACCAGTTAAGCAAATAGGGAGTGTGGGGGTTGGTGGGTTGTGTTGAGTGTTCAGGGAAGTAGTGAACTTTGAGCAGAGGACGGAAGGCAGGGAGAGAGAGCAAGTCAGGAGCCGATTTGGGTTCCAGGAATAGGGAAAAGCAAGTACAAAGGCCTTGAAGTGGGAACACTCTTGGCATATTTAAAGAACACCAAGTCTCTTCAGAGGTCAGGTTCTGGACGTATTTTGAAGAAAGACAGAACATTTGCCAAGAGGCAGAGACTGGGGAGGATCAGGGTGGTGGGAAAAGAATCCAGAATCAGGAATCGTGGATGTTTTGATTTTGGAATTTTATGTGCCTGCTGATATCTAAGTGGCAATATCAGGTGAGCAGTGGAACAGGGCCTGGGATTCAGGGCAGAGGTCAGAGCTGGAGCTGTGCATGTGTGAGTCATCACATCACACAGGTGGTAGTTAAAGCCACAAGGCTGGATGGCATCAGCAAGATTTGAACATGATTCAGCCCTGCAGCGCTCGAGATATGAGCAAGCTGAGAAGGAGTCAGCTGAAGAGATGGTAAAGCGAGGTGGCAACGTGGGAAAGGGGACCCAGACAGGAGAGCAGCATGTGGCCAAGTGAGGAAAGAATGGCTCAGAGCAAGGCCAGACTAGCGCACTGAGGCCACTCTATTTTATTAGCGTTTGGAGGTGCATTAGAAGTGTATCATGGGGTGGGAAATAAAAAAAGAAACAAAAAAAAAAAAAAAAAAGGAAAGAATGGCTCAGAGGAAGGGCTAGGGTTAGGTTTAAGGTTAGGACATGATCAGCTGTGTCAAATAAGATGAGGACTGAGAATGGACCAGTGGATTTGGTGGCGTGGAGGTCATGGGTGACTTGACAAGAGCAGTTTTAACGTAGCAGTGATAATAAAGCCCTAATGGAGTACATTCCATAAAGAATGGACTGTTTACTGTCCTTCTCTTACACATGAACAGACAACCAAAGAGGGCTGAGAGTTCAGGAAAGTGTCCAATGCAAAATATAGAGCTTAACACAGAGAAGAAGCCACTTGGAAGAAATTCAACCTCCGGGAGTAGAACAAACCTTAATCTAAAGGAAAAGGTATTGCATGTGTGACACAAACATAGAATTCTTTTTTTTTTTTTTTTTAAAGGAAGAAATATCCAGAGAAGCAGATTGGGCTAGATAGAATCTTGGGTCTGAGAGGTTAGTTAGGAATCTATTTCAATAATTCCTTTAATAAGATGGAAATGAGGGTGCAGGACAGGACTAAAGCATGGAGTGGGGAAGAGAAGGTAATTATAGAAAACTTAAATATCTTTTCTAAAAAATGTAGTATATGCTCCCTTGTAGAAAGTTACGAAATAGAGAAAAATGTATTTAAGGGAATAAAATTAATATTATAGAACACTTAACTTCTCTTAACATATTAGCAAATGTGCCTCCAGTCTTTTCTCTGCACAAACATACTTTTGAACAATTTGGGATCATAATGCAAAACACAATTTTATATCCTGCTTTTTTGGGTTTTTCTGTTTTGTTTTCTGATGCTCCTTTTTTTTCATTATAGTTGATTTACAATGTTGTGCCAATTTCTGCTGTATATATGCATATACATGCAAATATATATACATAGTCTTTTTCTCATGTTGTCTTCCGTCATGTTCTATCCCAAGAGACCGGAGATAGTTCCCTGCGCTACACAGTAGGACCTTATTGTTTCTCCTTTCTAAAGGTAATAGTTCACATCTACTAACCCCAATCCTAGTCCATCCCACTCCTTCCCCACTTCCCCTTGGCATTCACAAGTCTGTTCTCTCTGTCTGTGAGTCCGTTTTGTTTTTTGCGATGATCTTCATATAATAAATTCCTGTGTTTTAAAATATATTCTTTGAGAATGTGATTTTAAAATGATCACTGAGATTTATGTAAAAAGGACAAATCTTAGGTTTATAGGTCAATTGACTTTTACTTAGGTAGGCATCTAACTTCATACCACTCCCTCGTGGTAACCACTATTCTGATTCCCATTATTGTGGATTAATTCTGCCCATTTTTGAGTGTCATCTCAATGGAATCATATGGAATAAACTCATTTGAATCCTGCTCTCCCCCAGCAGAATATTTTAAAAATTGGTCTTTGCTATTGTGTTTATCCCTAGTTCCTCTTTTTATTGGTGTGTAATATTACATGGCATGGCTATATCAAAATTTGTTTATTCTATCGATGGCCATTGGATTGTTTCCAGTTTGGGGGAAGAGGGGCCTGCTGTGAATAAATCTGATGTAAACACTTGTCTTTTTGTGGATATATGTTTTTATTTCTCTAAAAGTGAATTGCTGGGTCACAGGGTAAGTATACGTGTAACTTTGTAAAAACGGCCAAACACTTTCCCAGAGTGATTGTGTCCTTTTACTTTCCCGTCCTCTGCAAACCCAAGGTCCTGTTGCTCCACATGCAAACCAATGAGAACATGATTTTTTAAATGGCTGAATGGTTTTATTTCACATTACATACGTAGACCTGATGTTAGATGTTTTAGGCAATTTCTAATTTTTCACTATTATAAACAGGAATTCCTCATTATAAATCCTTGACTTCATCAGTAAGAAATATTTGCAAGGGCAAATTAACCTGCCTTACCATTTCTAAGTTTTTATTTTTATTTTTAGGGCCACACCCACCGCATATGGAAGTTCTCAGGCGAGGGGTCGAATCGGAGTGACAGCTGCCAGCCTACCCCAGAGCCACAGCAATGCAGGATCTGAGCCAAGTCTGTGACCTACACCACAGCTCACTGCAATGCTGGATCCTTGCTCCACGGAGCGAGGCCAGGGATTGAACCCATACCCACATCCTCCTGGACACTCGTCGGATTCTTTCTGGCCGTGCCACAACGCGAACTCTGCCATTTCTCAATTATTTACCATTCAATAAGTACCTGGTTAAGTGTATTAGCGAAAATAACATCAGACAATGAAAAACTGTGGCTGTCTGAAAAGCAATGTCAAGGAGACTTTGAAATGCATTTCTTTAAAAGTTACATTTGAAGTGGAGAGGTGACTGCAATTCCAGGGCTTGAAGGCACTTCAGACTCAAAGGACTATTGCCTCTTCTTTCTCTCCATTCCTCCCTCCCCCTTCCCCTTCTCTGTCTCTCCTCTCTTTCCTGTCAAATGACCAAAATTGGTGTCCTTTACTTCAGGGAAGACAACTCATGAATTGGAGGGGCGTACACGGCTCACTGGCAGTGAAGCAATCTTCCCGAGATATTTAGACAAGAGAGAGGTTGACATATATTAGAAGAGGCCACTTGGAAGCAGGGTGTGGTTGGCTAGGAGGTCGGGGATTCCCTAATAAGCAGGTCTTATTTTCCAGAGGGAGGCAAGCTCCCTGCAACTGGGCTGGAGGTTTGATTGGCATCAGCTTTCCTTGGGATTTGTGATGTGGGTGGGGTCTCTGGGAAGGCCTCCTTTTTTTGGCCTGATACATGCATTAACTTTTATCACACCGCACATACCTGTCCGCTCATAAAGTCTGGTTTCTGAAAGAAAGCTTAAGTCAAATAACTTAGCCATACCACGGATGCGAGAGACCTTTGCCCCTTCCAGCCATCTGCGTGGTAACATTTGTAGCATCCGGGCCAACGGGCGGGGGGTGGTTTGCCGCCAGGTGGATCCACTTCTCCTTCCTCAACTTTCTCGGGTGGAGGTGGACGGAGCCGCCTTTCTCTCAGGCTTGTAGCCGAGCCCAACAAAGCTCCCTTGACCAAACTGCGAGAGGAGGCCGAGCTTTTGCTGGCGAAGCTCTGACTTTGCCACAAATTTCACATGTAGGCAATATCACAGGGAAGCAAGAAAGATTCACTGCAGAGCCTGAAACCGGTTCAGGATGTTGCTGGTTTGGGAGGAGCTCCGCAGCATCTGCAGACTTCTCAGTGTGGGATCCACAAGCACCCCTAGAAACTGTGAACTAAACGGTAAGTTGTGTATGTTTCACCTGGAGAAAGGATTTATCTATCACCTTCTCAAAGGTGTCCATGATCCAAAAGGGCTAAGATTTGCCCAGAATGAGCTCCTGGCTGCTAAATTGAGGAAAACCTGTAATCACTACTTGAGATGTTTTTGTGGAGGTCTGATTTTCTAGCTTGGCATCTGGCCTTCTCATGGCCCCTTCTTTTTTTCCTCATCTAACGTCCTCTTTAATTTCCTATCGTATTTCCTGTCTCCCTCCTTCATTTGGATTCTTCTCTCTTCTTTCTGGTCCTCTTTCAGATCCTTCTGTCTTCTTCCTTCTCTACTGTAACAGAGGGACTGGGGAGCTTGGCTTGGAGTGGTGGGTGGTCAGGTAGGCAGGAGCTATTTCTCTGCCATCTTTTCCCACTCTCCCTAGTAGTGATTGTAAGATATAGGCATGAAGTGGAGAAACTCATTTGGAAATTATTGCATAGTGTCCTTTCAAGCCATATAACATTTGACCATAATATGTAATAAAGCATGATAAATACCCCAGGAAGATAATGTTAACATCCTTGAGAAATTAATGGAAAATACTACGAGGTACTGTGAATAAAGAGCCATAAAGGCTGGTTAAATATTATCACTAAAACAGCCATTAAAAATAATGCTATTTATATAACCAAAGTGAATCCCGTTTCCCTGCAGATCAAATAATTATGCACAGCAAGAGCAAGCATCTTGGCTTTCACTAATTACAGAATTTTTCTCCACAAAGTAGCTTTTTCTATTTTAAGAGTGTTGGTAGTTTTAAAGTTATTCCCAAGATGGCATGTTCAAAGATCATCTTTCAATCTTTCATATTTTCAAGAATGATGTAATGCTTTCTTGCTTTTTTCACCATAAGAGCATTGAAACTCCATGGTTTGGGGTTTGCAGATACTTCATTTTTAATCTTCTCTAGTGATACATTTCATAATGAATTCCGGTCTAAAATGTGATCCTGGTTTTCATCAGAATTTTTCTTATTCTATTTTTGGCTGAAATGGGGTAAAGAGCCAAATGACTTGGCTCTGTTTTGTCTAGTGTTTGTGGTTTCACATGGTTTTAATATGCTTGAGGATAAGATTTCATTTTGAAGAGAAGGGTTTAAGGCCCCAGTGGTCCAGCACAGTGAGCTGTGTGCGCTCTCTCTTTCTAAAGAAGGCCATAATATTTTTATCCTTTTTAAGAGACTGAAGACCATAGCTTTTATGGATGGATTCATCAATGTATTGGGGATGAAACTGGTCTTTAAACCATAAAAGTATTATTTCACTCCTTATTTAAAATTCTTAAGATCTCTGCATTATTTGTCTATTGCTATAGAACCAACCACCACTGAATTTTTATGTTTTTGAAACACAAAACTATGTCTTGGCTCACAGCTCTATGGGTCAGCAATTTGGGTTGGGCTCAGCAAGATGGTTCTTCTGCTGGTCTCCCCTTGTGACTGCAGTCATCTTGTGCTTGACTTGGTTTGGATGACCTAGGTGGCCTTACCAGCTGCTGGTGCTAGTTTTTGCCTGTGGGGCTCTGGTTCTCCACCACATGGCCTCTCATCCTCCCGTTGGCTAGACCAGCCTTCTTTCCATGGTAGACAAAGGGCAGCGTTATAAGAAGGAAAGAGTAGGAGCTGTAGGGGCCTCTCGAGACCAAGTCTCAAATGCCTCACGATGTCACTTCTTCCACATTCTCTTGGTTTCAAGGCCAGTCCCAATTCCAGGAGAGGGAACATACACTTGGCTTCTTAATGGGAGGAGCCTCAAAAACCACATTGCAGAAATTCCTGCTATGGTGCCATGGGTTAAAGGATCTGGTGTTCCTGCAGCTGTGATGTAGGTCACAGCTAAGGCTCAGATTCAGTCCCTGGCTCTGGAACTTCCATATGCCATGGATGTGGCCTTAAAACACACACACACACATTGCAAAGGGACATCCAGATAGGGATGTAAGGATTATAGTGATCATCTTTGCAGGCAATCTGCTACAGCTTCTCTTCACAACTGGCATAAAAACCAAATTGTCGCCATGGCCTCCACGTGCCTACATTATCTGACTTCCTTTTCAGTCTTCTATTGGTCCACGCTTCCCTTTGTTCATTACCCTCCTTTCTGTCATTCAAACCACCCCACCTCGTTATTGCCTCTGTCCCAAATGATCCTTCCTCATATCTTGGCTCCTTTGTTATTCAGGTCTCAGTTAAATGTCACTAGTATTTTTTCAAAACAAATTTATTAAGGTATGATCAGCATGTCAAAAAGCTGTGCATATGTAGCATGTACAACTCTATGAGATTGGGGATAAACATACATCCATTAAACCATCACCAGCATCCAGGCCATAGACATATCCATCACCTCCAGAGTTTCCTCCGATCTCTATGATTATTATTATTATTATTAGTGTCTGGTGAGAACATTAAACGTAAGATTTATACTTAGCAAATTTAAGTATACCATGTGGTATTGTTGGCCATGGACTATGCTGTATAGTAGATCTCCAGAATTTATCTGGCATGGTCGAGACCGTACCCTTTGACTATTGCCTGCTCATTTTCCTCTCCCCCTACCAGCCACGGGTAACTACCATTCTACTCTCTGCTTCTATGAGTTTGACTATTTTATTTGATTGTATTTTAGGCTACACTCACAGCATGTGGAAGTTCCCAGGCCAGGGATCAAACCTGTGCCACAGAAGTGACAATGCCCAATCCTTAACCTGCTGCATGACCAGGGGCCTCCCAGAGTTTGGATATTTTAGATCCCCACATATGAGAACCCTCAGAATTTCTTAAGCTTCCTTTTCCACTTTCTTAGCAACTCTTTATTATTGGCATGCTTTTGTCTATTTATTTATCACTCTGTGAAATTACCTTATTTTTTAAAAAACTCTACTTATTGCTAACTTTCACTGGAGTATAAGTTCTGTGGGAGCTAAGGCTTTGCTTGTTTTGTTTATTCCTATGGGTTCAGGGATGAAAACAATATCTACCATAGTGATTCTCAACCCTGGCTACACTTTAGAACCACCTGGAGGGTGCAGGGTGATGCCCAGGCTGCCATCCAGACAACTGAGAATGGCCAAGGGATCACAGAGGGTGGGCTAACCACTGGTCTAGCCTGAAACTTCAGAGAAGAGCAGGTCTGGGTCTTAAAGAGAAGGCAAGGTTTAGGAAAGTGGGGGAAAGAAGGCCTGTCAGAGCGGACGTAGGAGAAACGCGGGGGAAAGGAAATGGGTGTCGCAGAATGAGTCATGCCAGGAACAGGCTTGTAAACTGGATTTGATAAGCAGTTGGTAGCAGTTGGTACATTGACCATTCCTCCTGAATTTTCCAGACTAGCTGATTTGAAATACTTCATTCCATTTTCTATGTAAATCTAAGCAAAATATCTTCTAGCATTTCGGTATCTAGACTCCATTCCTAAGGCAGAAGCAACACAAAAATCATAGTTAAGTGATGAATCTTTTTTTTTTTTTTCTTCAGAAAATACATACTCTGATATGGGAAATCTTATCATTGAAGGAAGCAACTTTGGATTCTTCAGTGGAGCACAGAAGTGCTAAAAGTGATGCGTTAGATTGTTCTGTAAGAAGATTGGAGATTAGGGAGTTCCCGTCGTGGCGCAGTGGTTAACAGATCCGACTAGGAACCATTAGGTTGCGGGTTCGGTCCCTGCCCTTGCTCAGTGGGTTAATGATGCGGCGTTGCTGTGAGCTGTGGTGTGGATCGCAGACGCGGCTTGGATCCCGAGTTGCTGTGGCTCTGGTGTAGGCCAGTGGCTACAGCTCCGATTCGACCCCTAGCCTGGGAACCTCCATATGCCATGGGAGCGGCCCAAGAAATGGCAAAAAGACAAAAAAAAAAAAAAAAAAAAAGATTGGAGATTAGAGACTGGGAAAGGAGAGAGGTTCCCCAGCCAGGCTGGTGCACTTATCCAGGTGTAGTGGTTAAGGGTTACGGTGATGGGAATATAACTTCAAGGGTAGCTGTGGGAGGCGCTTGGAAAAAAGAAGCAAGTCACAGCTTATGATGTGTCACAGCTAGAAGAGAAGGGTGGCCTTACCCTCCTGGGTTAAATTATTCCGGAGAGCATTTATATTGATCAGTTTCACAGAATTAAATTCACTTAGTGCTGTGTGTTACCTGAGTGACAGGGCAAAGAGCAGAGACAAAAAGCCATTTTTTTCTGACATGTAGTTTCCAAAAGCCTAAATCCTTTATTTTAAAAATTGAGATGTGATTCACATACCATTAAATTCATTCTTTTAAAGTGGCTTTTAGTATGTTCACAGGGTTGTGCTATCACACCGTCATCACTAGCTCATCCAGAACGTTTTTATCACTCCCAAAACAACCCTGCACCCAATAGTAGTCACCCTCTCCCTCTCTCCCCATCTCTTGGCCACCACGAAGCTACTTGCAGCCTCTATGGGTTTGCCTATTGTGAACATTTCATATACATGGGATCATATAGCATATGACTTTTTGTGACTGACCTCTTTCATTTAGCCTAATTTTTTCATGATTTATCTATCTCGAGCATATATCAATACTTTATTCCTTTGTATGGCTGAATACTACTTCATTATATGGATACACCATACTTTATCTATTCATCAGTTGATAGACATTTGGGTTATTTCTACTTTTTGGCTTGTATGAATAATGCCTAAGCCCTGTGTTTTTGAAATTGCCTTTACCGCATTCATGAACCATTTTTAGTATTTCAAGGCCGCTACTGGAAACATCTCATTGGCTCACCCAAATGTTAGAATGATGCAATTAAAACTGGAAGATCAGGCCACTCCTCTTCTCCAAACACTCCAATGGCCCCCTTCTCGTGCATGGCAAAAGACAATCATGAGCACAGACTCTAACACTTTCTTCAATCTGTTCTATTAATTGAGTCTCCTGGTCCCATCTTCTGTCTCAGTGGCCTTGACCTTCTAGTTGATACGCCACCACTTTGGGTCCTGCTCTCTTCTCGGGATCTGTCCCCCTTGTTTGCCCCTCTCTCCCAGGGATCTCAGTGGATCACTCTGCCATGTCCTCTAGATCTTTGCTCCAATATCACCTTCTTAGACCTTTTCTGACCTCACTGTTGAAAAGAAGCCCCCGTACCCCCATTGTACATTGCATATCCAACCTCCCTTCCTTCTGTGTTTCCCTTAGAACTTATTCTATTTTATTTATTTATCTTACTTATTGCCTATCTTTATTAAAATGCAAACTCCGTGAGAGTAAGAACTTTGATGCGTTGTGTTCAATGCTATATCCCCAGCACCTGGAATTGTATCTGTGGGATAACAGGGGTTCATTAAATATATGCAGATTGAATGAATGAGTGAATATACTTTTTTTAAAAGGAATATAAGTGAATATACTTTACATTAGGCTGCTCAGTTTATCTAAAATATCAAATTTCTTTGTTTTTGACTGGGAGGATAACCATGTGGCATGAAATTATGTCTATCTCATGCCGTTTGACAGTTCTAATGTAAAAAATACAACATTATCACTTAGATGCATCCATTTTTTAGTAGAAAAACCTCCAGAAACCTGGATTTATGTGGGGGAGGTTGTGGAGAACATGGGGTGCCTTATGGTAAGAAGTGTGGGAACAACTATTCTAAACAGCTGTTTAAAAGGATCTTGGTTAATGCAGTTAGTTAATTACTGAGAAATTCCAGGAAAAAAAAAAAAGAGCTGCATTCTAAACAAACGTTTATCAGCACATACCATTTGACTGGTCTACTGTTCAAAGGTTCCTGTTGCAACTCATTTTGGCAGCGCTTGTGTAAAACTGAGGCAGCAGTAAGTGACAAAGGTTTTATTTATCTCCTGTTATTATCTGTTGACTTTTGAAACACTCGGTAACCAACAGTGGCCGATGAGCCAATCCATCAGAAAAGGTGAAGCAATGTCTTGTGAGGCCCATGGTTCCCACCAGCCTGCTTGGACCTCTCCAAGCCATTGAGAGAGCTGATCTCAATGAGTCTTTTTATTTGTCCAGCTGTGTGAACTGAGCCTCCAAAAGGAGAAGCAGCGTTTTCAAAGCCACACTGTTGAATAAGAATCTGCCAAAGTTAAAAGCAACTAGTACTAATTTGAGAGAGTTAATATTAACTGTACTCTAATTGCGCTGGATATTTTCTATACGTACATTACCTCACTTCATTAGCAGCACAACCTTTGAGAAAGATATTATTTTTCCCTTTTACATTCCAGAGGCCTGAGACTCCCAGAGGCTGAGTAACTTGCCCAAGGTTCCAAGTAAATGGCAGAGCTAGGATTCAAATCTCATTATTTTGATTATGAAAATCTTTGATTTCTTTCTCTGAGGTCTGAAGTCTCCAAGTGGGAAAATTTCTTTCTTTAAAGGTCTCATATTTCCTGTCCCTTGACAGTCACAAAGAATAATGATGATGATCATGATAACGATGATGCATATTTCCTGGGTGCCTGTACTGTACCCAGGCATTATTCTAGTACCCAGGGAATCTGATTTAAAAGAAAGGAAGAAAAATCCCTGCTCTTGTTGGGAAAGAAAATGAACATAATATGGAAACAATTTCCCTAGCTTTTTAGGAGGTGTCAAGTGGGATGAGGAAAATAAATGGAGCAAGGTAAGGGACACTGGAAGTATCTGAGAGCATGGCAAGTTCAAACAGAGTGGCCAGGGCAGCCTTCACTGCGAAGGTAATACTTGAGCAAAGACTTGAAGGAATTGAAGATGCAGATATCTGGGATGAAGTGTCTGAGGCAGAGAGAAGAGCTGGTGCAAAGGCCATGGGGTGAAAACATGCTCTGTGGGTTTGAGGGACAGTGAGAAGGCCAGTGTGACCCTAACGGTGAGAGTGAAGAGGAGAATGGTGGGAGATGGGGTCAGATGACATGGGGACCTGTTGTGCAGGGCCTTGGAGGCTACAGTAAAGGCATCGTTTGACTCTTACTGTCAGTGAAATGCAGGAGTCTTTGTCAGATTTTGGGGGAGTGAGTGACTGGATCAGATTTATATGTTAAAAGGATCTCCTTGGCTCTTGTGGTGTGGAAAGTGAAGGGGGAGGAGAATGGCCATACCAGGTAAGAGCCTGCTTCAACAACCTAGACAAGCAGGAGTTCCCGTTGTGGCTCAGCGGTAATGAATCCGACTAGTATCCATGAGGACACGGGTTTGATCCCTGGCCTTGCTTGATGGGTTAAGTATCCAGCGTTGCCGTCAGCTGTGGTGTAGGTCGCAGACGAAGCTTGGACTCCGCGTTGCTGTGGCGGTGGTGTAGAACAGCAGCTACAGCTCCGATTCGACCCCTAGCCTGGGAAATTCCATATGCTGTGGGTATGGCCCTAAAAAACAAACAAACAAACAAACAAAAAAACTAGACAAGAGATGATGGTGGCTTAGATCAGAGTGGGAAGTGACTGGGTCTGGATAAGATTTGCTGAGGGTTATGAGAGAAACAGAGGCATCAAGGATGCCTATGGCTTTCCTATCAGTAATCTCTCTACTGAACCCTCTCAGCAACACCAAAGCAATGGAATGCAGGGTTCAAGAACCTTCACAATATGTGTGTGACACGTGGCAAAATATCTTGTAGTCTGAGGAGGAACCAAAATACTATGAACTATTTCATCAAAACAGTCCCTCTATACAAGTTAAGAGTATTTTAAATTCTAAGGATCAAGGATTGGAATCTAGTGCCCTTATCTCTCTGCTCAATATGATCAGAGTTAATCTCTGAGCCCCAAGTTCCTTTTCTATAAGATGCGGGTTACTGTTCTTCTATCTCAACTGTGACATAAAGTGAACTCTGAGAATAGTGACTTTGTTTGGATAACTGCTGTACCCAGACACTTACAATGGTGCCTGGCACATAGTAGGTGCTCAATAACGTCAAATGACTAAATGGAAGAGAGTGTACTCAAAGATCTTTGGGGGAAAAAATATAAGTCTATGTTAGGTTTATTATTAGTGGACTAAGACAACTGCCAAGACCAGCAGCTTTGAGGGAGGCCTAAATGAACAGGATAATTACTTTGCTTTGACTCAGCCTGTCACTTCTAGTTGTTCATATAATGGAATAATGAGGACATCCCCTCAGAGTTTCTAGCCTCTGGTGCTCATATGCATTTTTTATAAGCCAGCAGCACCTGGACAACTTATGTAAGAGCAGCTTTGATGAGCAGCCTCTTTTTAATTAAGGACATCTGCTTTTTTTTTTATTAGGCTCATTAGAGAGTTTCTTTGCACCATGAATCTGATCACTAGTGAAGTTGATAATGAAAATATACAAGGTACATAAAGCCAGGGGGAACTGAATTTTCATCTCGAGTCAATGAGTTAATACAAGAAAGCGCTTAGTACAGCACTGGAAGATACTGCAGAAGCACTAGCCATCCTTATTGCTATCTGCTCATTCATTCATTCATTCATTTTCCTCCTCCCCCCTTCTCTCCCTCCCTCTTCTCTTCTTCCTTTCTTCTGTCCTGGCCTCTTAGCTTCCTTTCTACTTTCTCTCCCTTCCCCCGTCGTCCCAATTCACGAATCCACTCATTTTGTGACTGTTTTCTGACCCCTGGTTTGTGGCAGGTCCTGTGGCAGATGTCGGGCATATGAAGATGAGTGAAATACCGCCTCTATGCATGAGATAGTAATAGGACGCCAACTAGAAAACAACGTGGAAATAGCATCTGTCCAGCCCATATTTTCCCTGATATTAATGTAACATAAATGCCGGAGTGGGTTCCCTAAGTTTCTCAGACGTCTGAGATTCTCTTTCTCTTCATATGGGAATGAAATGTCTCCAGCCTCCATTGCATGTACTGTGGGAAATTCAGCACACTACCCAAGCTTCCTGAGGATTGCGGTTGGTCACAGCTTATTCCAGTTTCTTCCCGGCTTTTCTTTGTCATACTGTCTCCTACATTTTCTAAGCTAGATCTGAATGGATTTACCACAAAAACCCAAAGCTCTACTACTTAAGGTTACTATGGATAAGAGATTTTTACTATGTGTTATGTGTGGATAAGAGGAGATGGGGTGTGTAATTTAAGCTCAGAGCAGAAACATAACTCCATATGCAATGTCAGGATACCTTGAGATTAGCAGGCTTTTCTGCAATTCCCTCACTAGAAATCCTCTTTCAGACTTCAGCTTATTGCTCTAAATGGGACTCTGTTTCACTCCCTCTACTTTTCTCTTATAACCCCTCTTTCTGGTCCTTCTAAAGACTGGGGTGGGCTCCCGAGTAGGGAAAGTAGGGAAACACCAGAGAGAAGGTTGTAGCAGAAATTCAGGCAGCTGATGACAATGATTTGGACCATTATAAAGGGAGGTGGTGAGTGAATAGACTGAGACATTTTTTTTTTTTCTTTTTACGGCCATACCTGCACCACATGGAAGTTCCCAGGCCAGGGATCGAATTGGAGCTGCACCTGTGGCCTATGCCGCAGCCATGGCAACACAGGATCTGAGCTTCATTCATGACCTATGCTGCAGCTTGCGGTCATGCCGGATCCTTAGCCCACTGAGCGAGGCCAGGGATCGAACCTGCATCCAGAGACAACATTGGGTCCTTAAGCCACTGAGCCACAGCAGGAACTCCAAGAACTTTTTTGAAGGTAGAGTTGACAGGTTTGTTGATGGATTGGATACAGGATTTTAGAGAAAAAAGGTCAAGATGGCTCCAGAGTCATTGGCTTGAGCAATAGGAAAATTACAATTAGTAAAAGTAACTCATGTTTAATGCAGAATATCTGGAAAATACAAGTAAGAAAACAATAACTATCCACAGTTCCTATTACTTCAAGATAATCATTGTTAACATTTTAGTATGTTTCCATCTAGTCATTTCTTCCCTGCCTTGTTAATTGTAATAGGCTTCTTTTTTCTATGTGGGTGTATGTGTACAGATGTGCAAAAATATAAATACACATACAGAGCAATATATATGTATATATACACATGTATTACTTTAGCTGCACAGAATACATATTCTGCTTTTTAAAAAACTTAACATAATGATAACACCTCTGAGCTATTGATACCCAACATTTTTCTGTTAGCAAGCAGCGTAATGCTTCCAAACTACCTTGAAGGATTATTTTGTAATTATTATTCTGAGTATTTCCCTCGGTCATTAAATGGTTTCTTAAACCTATTTTAATAGGTGCATAATGTACCCCAATATAGCTTGTAACAGAATGCCTTTAGCCATTTCTTGACTGTGGAGAGCTAGCTATTTTGCATTTTTGTGCTTGAAACATAATGTTGCAATCTTTGTATGTAAATATTTGTGTGTGACTTATGATTTCCTCATGATAAATTGCTAAACATGAAATCAGCAGGTCAATATTTTTAAAGGCATAAAAATGACTTCTTGATTATTGATTGCATCTCAGCATTGTGCCTAACACATGACATTGAGCTGAGAGTTTAAGGTCCCCAACAGTGAGTCACTTAAACACTGACTTATTCAGTTTCTCACCAGGCTTTTAAAACCAGTGCCTACTTCGCTTCCACCTTTGATTAAACTGAAAAGGCTAACTATAATTAATCTGTGTTAATGAGCATGAAGAGCATTTGAAAGTCATTTAGAAACCGATGATAATGAAATCTTTTCATCCACCCTTTATTTTATAGGAGAAGAATTTCCTTTTCCACCAACCCCATGCCAGCGTCTTTCATTCTCTGCCCTCCATTTGGCAGGGCATGGTCCTGAGCCCAATAGTAGATTTTTCTAAAACTAAGAGCCAAATCTAAAAATAATGAACATTTATTCCTAAACTATGGCTTCTCCAGATGCTAACTAAGGATGTCACTTAGGATGATGACCAATAACTGAAACCCAGTCGTACAATTGGAGGGCTCTAGAGGTTCTGGCAAAGAAAAACATGAGAAAAAGTCTCTGGATGGCAAACAGTGTTAGGCTTGAACAGTGAGTCCTTGGTGTATGGTTTGGACTCTGATTTGTCTTCTCTGTGGTTTGGCAAGTGTGGCTATATTTTTCACCTATGATACGGTTAAATTGACTTGTTACTATTTGTATTCCATTTTGGGTCCCTCCCTGCCCTAATGCCCCATTCATACTCTCACCTCAGTTGACGTGAATTGATTATTTATTTTTTGGCGTATGAAACAGTACCATGACTCTAAGGGAACTCAGAGAAGTAGCACCACCTACCTCATCCTTATTACCCTGTTCCCCTTCTTCCATTCTTTCCACATTATTCCCACCCACTTCTCAGAGGTAACAATCTCGTTAGTTCCTGGTTTATCTTTCTTGAATTTATTTTGCACAGAAGGATGTGTATTTTCTTATACACTTCTTTCTTACAGGAAGGATGGCATACAGCATACATTCTTTTATACTTGGCTTCTTTTTAGGTTGGCAATAATATATCCTGGAGACTATTCATAGTAATATCAGCTCATAGACATCTTCCCTTTGTTTTTTTTTTGTTTTGTTTTGTTTTGTTTTGTTTTGTTTTGTTTTTTGTCTTTTTGGCTTTTCTAGGGCTGCTTCCTGCAGCATATGGAGGTTCCCAGGCTAGGGGTTGAATCAGAGCTGTAGCCACCGGCCTACACCAGAGCCACAGCAACGCGGGATCTGAGCCGCGTCTGTGACCTACACCACAGCTCATGGCAATGCCGGATCCTCAACCCACTGAGCAAGGCCAGGGACTGAACCTGCCACCTCATGGTTCCTAGTTGGATTGTTAACCACTGTGCCATGATGGGAACTCCCCCTTTGTTTTTTTTTATAGCAGTATAATATTTCATTGTGTGGGCATGTCATAGTTTATCCAACTAATCTCCTGTATTTGGGCATTTAGGTTGTTGAATATTTATCGTTGTAAACAACGTGGTTACATGAATAACCACGTAAGTGTATGTGTACATATATATTTGAATTGTTGAAGGTATATCTTCAAGTTAGATTTCTAGGATTGTGATTATTGATTCAAAAATAAGTACATATGCAGTTATTGTAATGTGTGACCAAATTTTTTTTTGTGTGAAAAGTATTAACCAATTTGTAACCCCACTAGCATCTTTGAGGGTACCTCTCTTCCCATAGTCTTGTCCACAGAAAGTACAGTCATGATTTTTAATTTTTGTCAGTCCGATAGCTGAGCAATGGTATCTCCCATACTCTGACTTCTGTCTCCTCAACTCAGCAAGACTGCTAAGTGAGTAGTGTTTGGCTACATCCTCCCTGCACTGTGGCCTGAAAACTGCCTCCCTGCAGAAGCCACACCAATCATAAGGCTCACCTCATTTCTTTCACTTTTCTCAGGGATGGCATTCCTGCATTCTATCACCCAATGTATAAAAAGACCTTTGTTTTGTATATTTTGTCTAGTTTTCTAGTTGCATAAGATGAGCATAAATTTAGTCCCTGTTTACTCCATCAATAGTGGTAGTAGAAGTTGGTTCAATATTCATCTGATAAGATTTCTAGACATAGGAAACTATCAAAGATTATCAAAGCAATAGGAAAAAAAAAAACTTGGAACTGAATAGACACTTTCTCTTACACTGAAAGTGCCCAAAGAATTACATGCAGAGTGAATGCAATCAAATCCACCCTGTGAAAAATCCTTAACTCTGAAAGAATAAAGAAAATATTAGAAAAGTTCTACAAAGGGAGAAAAAAGAAAAGGAAGCTTTCTCTACAAAAGAAAGAGAAGTTGAGTGGCAACAGGCCTCTCATTGGCAGAATGCTGAAAGGTGGTGGACCAGATTTGCAGAGGCCTGAAAGAATTTGATTTTGAATCTAAAATTACATAACCAGGCAAATTAGCATATGAGTGATTGTAAAGTTTTAAGAGAATACTGTGAACAGCTTAAGAGGAACAGATTTGAAGAGAAAGTCGAAATGGATGATTTTCTTGGAAAATATAAATTGACAAAATTGACTCAGGAAGATACAGAAAAATCAAATAAACCTATATTCACTGAAGAAGTTGAAAATGAATTTCAATATATACCTGTGACAAGGCACCAGGCCCAGAAGTATCTGTAGGCGAGTTTTATTGAGCTTGAAAGAACAGATGAAAAAATATGGAAACCTTTCTACCTCCTTCACAGAGGCTACCAGGCCCTGTTACCAAAGCCAGACAAGTATGGTGGACCAATGAAGGTCCTGTCAGAGACAGAAACCTTGCAAATTGCGGAAAACTGATAAAATGATGGAAAGAATTTTGTTACCCAGGTAATCCAAAGGATGAAAAGAAATCTTAAGTATCTGAACTGTAGCAACTACAGAAAATGGTTTACAGGCTAGGGTGTGAGGGAATAAAGGAAAGAAGCTGAATGTATTAAAATAAAGGAGTTTGGAGGGGGGGGTCCCCATGAACTGAAATTCAGATCTTTGAAGAGAGGCAGCTGCCCCCCTTGTGCTAGTATTTCTGGGGTGTGGTGTGTGCTGAGGCTGGTTCTGCAAGTGTTGGAAAAACCCACAAACTGGATTCAGCCGTTGCTAGGGGAAGGAACTGCTGCTGGGGGAGGGTGAAGAAGCGTTGCCAGGATACCACACACAGGAAAAGGAAGCAGATAGGGAGATCACAAGGAGACATCAGGAAGGAGCGAGTCCCCTCTTTCTTTAGTCAGAGACTAAGAAGGAGCCCGCTGCCAAAGCAGAAATGTGGCTTGCAGCATTCCAGCCCCAGCATCACAAATCAAAGGATAGAAGGGTGGGCTTGGAGCTGAGCGAACCCAGAGAGCGTGCACACAAAGGAAAATTTACACCCACCTCATTTATAAATGAATGAAAAAAATCTTTAAAGAATTCAGCCTGGTAAATCTAGCAGCGTAGAAAAAATTATATATCACAACAAAGCAGGGTTTATCCCAGGCGTACAAAGATGCTTCAGCATTCAGAAAGCTATTTATTAATGGTGGAAGTAGACAGATCTTGAAAAAGCATTTGGCGAAAGTCAATGCCTGTTCCTGATAAGATCTCTTAGCAAAAATTGAGTTAGAAAAAAATCGTTATATGTAATGGTGATACATCAGAAAAATTCCTATTAAGTCAGAAAAAAGACAAGGAGGCCTATTATCACAGCTACATTTTAACATTAAACCGAAGGGCTTCAAAATATAATTTAATGATAAAAAGGAAGAGTATAAATATATGAGTGGAAGAGATACAATTTGTCATTTTTGGTAAAAATCTCATGTACTATTTTAAGAAATCTAAGGAAAACAATGGAAAAACTAGTAAGACTAATATAAAAATTCAGAAGCTCACACACATGATCATATAAAAAAGCTAGAAATCATATCTTTCCTATGTATCAGGGATGACCAATTAGAAAATATAAAACTATTTGTATAAAACTATAAAATGTATACCAAAAATCCTAACAAGATTTGTACAGAGCAATAAAAACTATAGAGTATATATGAAAGTATATACACTAAAGTACAGAAAGCTCTGAAAGGACACACAAGGTTTGAGTAAATAGATTTGGACGGCAAGACATTTCATAAAAGTATCAATTTAATTTAATCCCAGTCATAATTAGAGCTGAATTTTTTTTAAAAAAGGAAAACTAATGTACTGATTCTAAAGTTCATCCGATTGAAACAACTGAGCCAGAATAAAAAACATTTACTTATTTATTTGGCTGCACCTGTGGCATATGGAAGTTCCTGGGCCAGGGATTGAATCTGAACCACAGCTGTGACCTTCACCACAGCTACGGTAATGCTGGATCCTTAACCCACTGTGCCACAGTGGGAACTCCTAAAAATATTTTAAGAAAGGAGATTAATGAGGCATTTGCCTTACCACATATCTAAATGTAGCAGTACTAATTAAAATAATGTGATACTTACATGGAAATAGGTAATTTAATCAATGAGCTAGAAGACAGCTTTTAGAAATAGGTGTACATTTATGGATTTCAATCTATGGCAAAATTGTTTTCATAGAGTGTTGGGAAAGAAATTATTGAATATTGATTTGGAACAAATAAAAAATCGTAATTTAACACTAAGTCTCAGACTAATGGGATATATTTAACTAAGAAGTCATTAGGAAAAAATACAAGAAAAAAAATTTAAATCTTGAACATTAGAACAACTTTCTTTTTTTTGGTCTTTTTGCCTCTTCTAGGGCTGCTCCCGGGGCATATGGAGGTTCCCAGGCTAGGGGTCCAAATGGAGCTATAGCCACCAGCCTATGCCAGAGCCACAGCAACGCGGGATCTGAGCTGCATCTGCGGGCTACACCACAGCTCACGGCAACGCCAGATCCTTAATCCACTGAGCAAGGCCAGGGATCGAGCCCTCAACCTCGTGGTCCCTAGTCGGATTCGTTAATCACTGAGCCATGACAGGAACTCCTAGAACAACTTCTTTTTTTTTTTTAAATTTATTTATTTTTAAAATTTTTTTACAGAATAAAATATATACATTTACACACAATTACATTCACACAGATTATTATAACATGGATCTTAAACAGATTAAGTGACTCCCACTGGAGAAGTGGAATGGAAAATATGCTGAGACAAATAGGAAATTTATTCTATACTTTATCCGAATTTTATGGCTTTCATCTTTACTACTTAGTTTTATCTATTACATTTCAATTTTTCTTTAAAAATTAGCATTATGTTAAACTGTTACATTATGCAACTAAAATTTATAAAGAAGAAAGCCCTATATACCATTAAATATTTTATATAGCATAGTAAAAAGAATAACAACTGGTAAGCATAACAAAAATAATACACCCTCTGAAAATAAGTAAAATATAAAATGCATAAGTTGGTTAAAAAAGAGTGTAACTATATAAATATGTCCTCACAATTTGTTCCATCTCATTGATTCTTCAATAAAGGCATTACACCATTCTAGGTGATGTGATAAACAAGACATTATAGACTTTACATTGTACCATGGAGAGAAATGGTTATTAATAATACAATTGTAGAACTGTATTATTTAATTGTACAGTGGCATTATTTAATTATAATTATCATAAGTTCTTTGACGTAGAACAACTTTCTTAAGCAAAACATAAACACAGGAACCCTAAAGAGAACAAAAATGGATAGGCTTGACTGCAGAAAGATGGAATTTTTTTTTTTTTTTTTTTTGTCTTTTTGCCATTTCTTGTCCACTCCCACGGCATATGGAAGTTCCCAGGCTAGGGGTCGAATTGGAGCTGCAGCCGCTGGCCTACACCACAGCCACAGCAACGTGGGATCTGCAATCCACACCACAGCTCATGGTAACACCGGGTCCTTCACCCACTGAGCAAGGCCAGGGATCAAACCTGCAACCTCATGGTTCCTTGTCAGATTCATTAACCACTGAGCCACGACGGGAACTCCCTGGAAATTTTTTTAGCTGAAGAAAAACACTATGTACATTTCTTGGGAGAATTTTTTTGCAGCCTAGTTAATAGATATTTAGCCTTAATGAACTTTTCCAATATTAAAAGCAATCTATAAATATTCTGATTTAGAACTTTTAGTTATTTATCAACAGGGACCTGCAGTATAGCACAGGGAACTCTACCCAATATTCAGTGCTAATCGATGTGGGAAAAGAATCTGAAAGAGAGTGGATATGTGTACATGTATGACTGAATCACTTTATTGCAGAGCAGAAATTAATCACAACATTGTAAATCAACCATACTTCAATAAAACTTTTAAAAAAGACAAAAAAGAACGAAATAATGCCATTTGTAGCAACATGGATAGAAATAGAGACTCTCATACTGAGTGAAATAAGTCAGAAAGAGAAAGACAAATACCATATGATATCACTTATACCTGGAATCTAATATACAGCACAAATGAACCTTTCCAGAGAAAAGAAAATCATGGACTTGGAGAAGAGACTTGTGGTTGCCAAGGGGAAGGGGGAGGGAGTAGGCTGGTTGGGAAGCTTGGGGTTAATAGATACAAATTATTGCCTTTGGAATGGATTAGCAATGGGATCCTGCCGTGGAGCACAGGGAACTATGTCTAGTCACTTATGATGGAGCATGATGTGCGAAAATAGAATGTGTACATGTATGTGTAACTGGGTCACCATGCTGTACAGCAGAAAAAAAAATTGTATTGGGGAAGTAACTATTAAAAAAAAAAAAGAAAAAAAAATGTCAGGCATTGTGCTAGCTCTTTGCAGGCATGATGTAGTCCTCGGAACAAGAGGCCTAATTGGAGTTGATATTATTATCTCCATCTGGCAGAGAGAAAACTGAGATTTGAAAAGTAATTTGCTTAATTTCTCACAGTTTCTAAGTGGTGGGGCCAAAAGTTAATGCCATTTCTGTTTGACTTCAGAGCTTTTTCCCATGACCTTTTCTCTTCCTGGTGCTAAATTAGTTTACCTTGAACATTTCTAAAATTGCAGTATTATCTCACATGAAGTCTTCCCTGACCTCATCTTTTATGCTATGGTCTCACAGAATATTAGCGCCTTAAATCACCAAGAGCAAATGAAAGAATACATGGATTATATGGAGAGTGTAATGTCAGTGAGTCTACAAATATTTATTCTAAGTGAAGGGAGAGAGATAACCTTATCATGTCCACTCAATTAAAATCTTGGCAAAAACAGGAGCTAGTCGAGAAATTTGAAGTTGGCCAGTTCTCTCTGATTTGTTGTGTGGGATTGTCAAAAGTATTCACCCGTCTGGCTTCATGCTGACAAGTGATAATTTCTGCAGGGCCAAGTGAGTTTCATGACCCAAACCCACAAGAAACTCTTGAGCATGGAATTTGAAGATGCCCATTTTATCTATTGCCCATTTTATCTATCAGTGAATGACTCCAGACAAATTCTTGATTGGTTAAAAAAAAAAAAGTTCCCCAAATTTGGAAAAAACCTTTATTTAGATAAAAACCTATGGCACCTATTTCCCATCATTGGCTGAATGTTTGAAAAAGAGCTGCATCGACAGTGTTCAGTTATGTTTCTTTTCATCTATTTCCTTGTGCTGCTGCTCGCTGATGACTTACTGTTACCTTCGTTTATGGCATTTAAAACGTCTCCTGGGCTAGTCTTT
Organism: Sus scrofa; assembly: GCF_054392235.1. NCBI lineage: Eukaryota > Metazoa > Chordata > Mammalia > Artiodactyla > Suidae > Sus > Sus scrofa. The sequence goes on along the minus strand of NC_139387.1, from coordinate 90,982,174 downwards.
CTCTCACCTCTTTGCAGTTTCCCCTGCCCTCTGTCCTTTTAATATTGGTATTTTTCGACTTCTATCCAAGACCATTTGGCTGGTCTCATCCACTCCTACAGCTCCAGTTACGAGGATGCACAGGTGATATCTGCTTTATTTAGGGAGATTTCAGCTGCAAACATCAGAGGACCCATATGGCTTAAAAATGGTGATATTAAGTACTTTACAGGACAAGAAGTCTAGAGAAGATCTGCTCCAGGGTGGGTTCTGGGGCTCAGAGATGTCATCAGATGCCAAGGTTTCTTTCCACCTTTTAGCTTTGGCCTTCACAGAGCCCTCTCACCAGTTTCTAGGTGGCCACGGAAGCTCCAAACCTCAGGTGCTCATATAAGGCATTTAAAATGAGAGGGAAGGGGGTTTTGAAGGCAGTAGAGAGTTTTCTCTTCATGCGGCTCTCTGCTTTACCAGGGAGGAAAATCTTTCCTAGAAGTTCCTCAGTGGCCTTCACTTGCCTTAGAAATGAGTTGCATATCATACCAGTGACAAAGAGAAATGGGGAAACTATGGCTGACCTAACAAAGTTTTGTCTTCTGAACTGGGTACATCACTGCATGAATGAAATTGGAGTTCTGTTAGCAAGGACGGTGAGAGGGAATGGTTGTTGGGTTAATAAATAATGTCATGCATAGCATCCCCAAATCAATGTCTTCAGCCCAGACCTGCTTCATGAAATTTAGCCCCATTTGTGCAAATGCCTGCAAAACATCTTAGACTTCCCAGATTCCACAAACTCATCATTTTCCCTGAAATCCTCTCCCTAAACCCTGAGGTCCTGCCCTATTGCACACATAGACCTCCTCCTGTTTTAATGAAACGAATGGCATTGCTGTTCACCCAGGTGCCCCCGACAGAAACCTAGGTGTAATCTTCAGCATCGCCTCCCCCTAAACCCTCACATTTAGTCAATTACAGACTCCTATCCAATGCATCTCCTAAATATAGCTCAAATCTTTTATCTTCCCTTCCCTAGAAGCAAGCAAGACCTCTAAATCAACTGCCAGCAAACCAACTCATTCTAGAATATTTACAAAATCCACAATTTATTGGCAAAATTGACAATTATATTTAACATCTCTAATAGAACTGCTAACCAGTATTAATCAAAATTTTGAATTTTAGTTACTGATGGATAACACGTTTTCAATTCTTTTCCTTTTTACGGGCCACACCTTCGGCATATGTAAGTTCCCGGTTTTGGGGTTCCAATCGGAGCTGCAGCTGCCTGCTTGCGCCACAGCGACACTGGATCTGAGCCACATCTGCGACCTATGCCACAGTTGCAGCAATGCCGGATCCTTAATCCCCTGAGTGAGGTCAGGGATCAAACCCGCATCCTCACGGAGACTACATTGGGTCCTTAACCTGCCGAGCCACAGTGGGAACTCCATGTTTTTAAATTTTAAGTAAACTCCCTTATTGTGGGATCTCTAGAAAAGAGAGTATGAAGCAAAACTCATGCCCGTGCTTATTGGAGAAGAGGAAGCAATCCTGAGGACACAAGAGGGAGGGAATAAAAGGAATAAGGCAGTGAAGGAGGGAAAACATTACAAAAGGGTGTGTTGCCACGCTTAGGCGTGACTTCTCAAGAAAACGCTGCTAATGTGGGATATCTCCTGACTGCCCATGTGGATTCACTGCTTTTGAGACCAGTCCACTGTGAAAGAAGGATAAGGACATGGCATTTATCTGCAGCTGGTTTTGGTCTTCTGGCTCATTCGTGAGAACCTGCCTACAAGGCATGGAGTCTCCCTCACCTGCCTCTCCATCCCCCAGTCTTCTGGGGCAGCCCCTGGCTGGGAAGACCAGGGTCTCTGTGGACTTCAGCCAGCTCTGGCCTGCATCAGACTTGCTGCAGCTCCACTGCAGCTGGCACAGGAGACCAAGCCTGAGCTGGTCCTCACCCCTGGGGAGGCTGAGAAAATTGGAGAGGTTAGGATGTGAGGTGATGGTGGCAGCAGCTGGGATATGAGCCATCTCTGGGACGGCTCCAGCCTGGGAAGAAAGGCAAGTGGCAGGGCTGGAGAGCACGTGAGCAGGAGCAGATTGGAGCAGGGCATAAACTAAAAATCATACACTGCATGAGAAATTAATGAAAGGGTCCTAAAACTACTCAAAAAGTGACAAAAAAAAAAAAAGGAAAAATGCATGTGACAGAATTCTATCAGCTATTGCTGATATTTTTCTGGATACTTTTGGATGTCATTTCTCCTTTTTCAAAATGTGATCACATTTTTTTTTTTCTTTCACAAACCTCTCAAATGCCATGGAAGCCATAATCTGGTATACCCATAATTATAATATTTAAATTTAAGTTTATATTTATTTTTCCCTGGATTAGAGGTCTATATTTGAAAAGCAAACTTCAAAATTATTGGTATAAAATATAAAAGACTGTTTTATGATTTCAGGAAGGAAAGGATTTCTTAAGACAAAGCACAATTCATAGAGAAAAAGAATTGACATTAAAATCGATCTTATTCACTTCACTAATGTTAAAATATGTTTTTATAACTTGCAACGGCTCACATACCACATTACCTTCATACTTTGCTTTATGATGTGTGGCTACTGTTTCATTAAAGACATGCAGAATTTTAAAAAAACATAAAAAAATAAAATGTTTAAATTCTGGGAGCTAAAGTTAAAAGATTGGGAGAATATATTTCCAATGCATGTAGCCAGAAAGATTTAAGACCCCAAGTATATAAAGAATAGCTACTTATCAGCAGAAAAATCCAGACAACCTAATACCAACATGGGAAAAGAATATAAAGAGGCAAGTCCCAGAATAGGAAAACTGAATAGCAAATAAACCTAACCAGTAATCAAAGAAATGCAACGTAAATGAGTTACCACTGCATACCCCTCATACTGGCAAAAAGTAGAAAACCTGGCCCTATTATATGCTCGTGAAGATGTAGGGGAATGAGTAGAAACTGGTAGAGCAAATTTGTAGAGCAATTCAGCAGACTAATAAAGTTGAAACTCTACAACATTACAATTTCATTTCTAGGCATCTATCCTAGTTTTTGACCCTGTGTGCCTGGAGTTAGATGTAAAAATGCTCGTTGTAGCACTGATTGAAATAGTGAAAAACTGAAGACAACCTTCAAGTCCACCTATGGCAGAATGAATGCATTGCAGAATAATTACAAAATAGAATGAATTGAATACCATATGATTTCACTTATATCTGGGATCTAACATAGGGCACAAATGCACCTTTCCACAGGAAAAAAAAAATCATGGACATGGAGAAGGAGGGAGGAGGGCCTGGGAGGGACTGGGAATTTGGGGTTAATAGATGCAAACTATAGCCTTTGGAGTGGGTAAGCAATGGGACCCTGCTGTATTGCACTGGGAACTAGTCTGGTCACTTGTGATGGGCCTGATAATGTGAGAAAAAAGAATGTATACATGTATGTGTAACTGGGTCACCATACTGTACAGTAGAAAATTGACAGAACACTGTAAACCAGCTATAATGGAAAAAATAAAAATCACTATTAAAAAAAGAAATAGAGTGAATTGGAGTCTAGTATTGAATGAAAAAGCAAGTTGCAGAATGATATGCATAAAATTTATTTCAAGTTTGAAAATACGTGGAGGAGTACTATGACTTATGACTCAGCATATAATAAAAGTGTAAAAATATGTATAGGAATGGTGACATACAAAGCTCATTGTAGTGGCAACCTTTAAAGAAGGAAGAAGAATGGGATTGGGGGTTGACAGGGACTTCAGCTATATGTAAGGTTTAATTTCTTTCAAATAAGAAAATGACCTAAATATGATAAAACCTAAAGATTTCTTCAATTTGATTAGTTAGTAATTTCTTGGGGCTTTAAAAAAGATATTCTGTTTTTCTGTGAGTTGAAGACTTCATACTAAAAACATTTATTAAAAAAACTTGAAAGAGATAAACATTGTTAAGCTTAATGAAATTCAAATAGAAAATTTTAATTTAAATGTAAACTAAAGTTATATTCAGAGGCATTCATTGGAAATGGTTGAAAAAAATCCCACCACATATAAAATGCTAAAAGTTTTATTTATAACCTGAAACAATAGAGATCTGTCACCTTGATAAGGGTCTGCTGAATGATTCTACATGAAAAAGGAAAACAAAAAAGCAATAGAAAGGAAATGAGCAAGGCTTACTTTAATGGATAATCTGATTAGAATGCCTGTCACAGTATTTTTGGATGTTGCTGATGTTTGCCAATATCTGTGTAAAGAGGAGTGGTAGGCAAGATACAGTTTTTGTGGCTGTCACAAAGAACCCAACTAAAAGTAGCTTAAACAAGTGAAATGTCTGTTTCTTTCCAGCATATAGTCTGAGTGTAAATAGTTCAGCTCCAGTGTCAAGAACCTACTCCTTCTATCCCATTGCTCCATCATTCTCAGCACTCAGCCTCCTCTTATGGTCCAAGGTGGCAGCTCTAGCTTTCACCATCATGCTCACATTTCTTCCAGTAGGAAGGAGGTAGGAAGAAAGTGGAAGGCATGCACTTTCCTAGTAAGGACATGACTAGTAAGTTGCTTCATCAGTTCATATTCCATGGCTACACGTGGCAGCAAGGGAGGCTGAGAAAGAGAGTCTTTATTCTGGGTGTCAGGTCCACAACCAAGACCCAAGAGTTCTCATTCTTAGCACGTAAAGGGAGAATGAGTACTGGGACACAATTAGGAATCTTGGATTAAGTGGCAAAAATCATTCTTTAACAGCTGGTACAAAATTCTTCATAGCGTGAGAAATGCCTTGTTTAGGGAAATATCTTTGAACCATTTGGGTTTGAAAGTATAAGCAGAGCAGAGGCTAGAAAGAGAAAAGATGAAAGGAGTTTGGATGTCTCTCTGCATATTTGGATTGCTTTTTCCCCTACAAAGAGGAGAGAAGGAGGGGTACCAAGTTACTTGACAGAAGTCTGGACTCCGCAGACCTAACAAGTCTGCCATTCAAAGAAAGAAAGGCTCTGTGAGGTTGGGTTTTAACTATGGGTGTATGCGGAAATCCGGAAAGAGGCTGAGTTTCGGTGTGAGCCAGTATCGTGCATGACAGAGAAACCACCTGAGAGCGTTCACGAATGGGAGTGCTTGGACTCACCCTCTAGCTCTCCACTGTCTTGTCCTTGAACCCAATTTTGGAAGAGTTATTTTCCAAGAGCCTCCTAGGTTTCCACAGTGAATGAAGCCATGAGAGTTCTATTTCACGTCTTCCACATGTGCCCAAGTTCTAGAAAGAGCATAACCCAGGCTCTGGCTTCAGGCTTTGCTAAACCCAGTCTGATCTTGGGGGTGTCCATTCACCCTCTCTGCCCAAGCTTTCCTCTGTCACAGAGACAACACGTCACATCACAGCTCCACACCAGAACACTGTATGAACTTAAGATTTCTTTGAGAATTTTGGTGAGCATAGACACAAAGAAGTACAAACTCTTAAATACTGGCCATGCGTTTGAGAGCTCTTTAGAAATTGACTTGGGCATTTAAGAAAGTTAATATTTTGTGGCTCCCGCTTGAAAATGATGTTTAAATTATTACTATTTTAAAAGTTCTTTGTATCTCCAGTGGATTTAGCTCAATGACATTCATTCATTCATTTGTTCACTATAACAGGTGCTGTGAAAGGTAACACAGTGCATTAAATATGGTCCTTGCCTTCGTGTTGCTTTTCATTAATTGCCTGATTCATTCGTTGATTGATCAAATATTTATTGAGCACCTGGTATATGCCTGTCACTGGGCTAGAAACAGACCAATGGGGCATGAGGTATATTCCAGCCATCCGGGAGTTTACTAGGGGTAAGGCAGATATGAAAAGAGACAATTACAAGATGGTGAGACGTGTGTTATTGAAGAGGAAAGCTTGGGTGCTGTGCTTGATGATAGCAAATATACAACTTTTAAAGTCAGTCGTTTGTGGAGTCTTTAAGATGAAAAAAAAAAAAAAAAAACCAAAAAACTGCAGATTGGGAGTGCCTTCCCAGTTTTCAAAGCATCTGTGATTTCTCTGGTATTGTTTACAGAACAGAGCCTGAGAAAAATCTTTCCTGCTAACAAGCCAGAATTTAGTTTATAATTAGACAAGAGGACTTGAAAATCAAGGGGTGATGGAATATTGCCGAGAATCTGGGAGAAGACCAAGGGAAATAGTTTAAAATTAATTTAGAGGTTTTTAAAAGGTCCGTTTTTTTTCCATGGAAACCAAGGTCAATCCATCTCAGAGACTGAGTATTTATGGGTGGCTTTATTTGCTGTATGTTTTACCTGCTTTAATCACACGTAGCAATTATTAAACGCTTACTGTGTGCTAAGACGTGCTAGATGTTTTATATACATTATCTTCACTTTTTTCTTCTAAAAGATAGTAGAAATAGCGGATGCAAGTGTCGGATTCAAGCTTTTGCCTCAATCAGTCTTTGAGAAACCATCTCATTAAAAGGATCTGCAGTAATTTAAGTGTATTGATTTGTAGTCTGGCTGAGAACTAGCACTAACTGGCATCATTTGGGTTGTGTAATGAAAGAATGCATTTGGACCATCCCTGTTTTTCTTCTTGTTGAACATGTATATATACAGAATGGAAACAACAGATCATTGTGGGAGAGAAATTGACTATATAGGCATTTTTCCATCTAATCTGGGCTTTATAAAGTATGGTCAAACAATTTATTAAGGAAACAAATTTTTTTTAACTGTTATTTCTTGTCAATCAAAAAAGGAGAAGAAAAGGTATAAAAATAGAAAGTAGTTTCTGGGCTTAAAAGAGGATGAGAAAGCATTTGTAGCTTTATTAAGGTTATTGAAGCTATTTCCTCTGCCACATTGTGGTTTTTTTTTCTTTTTTTAAAAATAAATTCCTTCATATTGCTCTCTGAGCTCATAAACACAGTTATACTGCTGTCCTTGAGTCAACCTTTCTTGAGGAAATGCTTCTTTTATTTATTTTAAAATTCACTTAAAACTGAAAACAAAATTTAAAAAAAACCCAATTTACCCATTTCTCCTACTTCCCACCCTCTGCCCCTGGAAACTAGCAATATGTTCTCTGTGTCTATGAACTGGTGACCACCCATCTAAAGTATTGTTTTATTTTTAATTTTTGATTGAGGTACATTTGATTTACAGTATTATATTAGTTTCAGTATACAACATAGTGGTTCACAATTTTTGTAGGTTATATTTTCACTGAGAGTTATAAAATGTTGGCTGTATTCCGTGTGTTATATATTTTATTCTTGTAGCTTATTTATGCACTGTAATTTGTACCTCCTAATCCCCTACCCCTAAATTGTCCCTCCCTACTTCCTTCTCCCCGTTGGCAACCACAGTATATTTTCTTTATTTTTGTGTCTGTTTCTTTTTTGTTACAGTCACTAATTTGTTTTATTTTTAGATTCCACATGTAAGTGGTAATATACTATTTGCCTTTTTTTGTCTGCCTCGTTTCATTTAGCATAATGCTCTCCATCCATGTTGTTGCAAAAGGCAAAATTTCATTCTTTTAATGGCAGAGTAATATTCCATTGTGTGTGTGTATGTATGTATGTATATATATATATATATACCACATCTTCTTAATCCATGCATTCACTGATGGACACTTAGGTTGTTTCCGTATCTTGGCTATTGAAGGTAATATTGCTATGAGCATTGGGGTGCATGTATCTTTTTGAATTAGTGTTTTCACTTCCTTCAGACATATACTCACCCAGGAGTGGAGCTGTTAGATCATGCAGTAGTTCTACGTTTAGTTTTCTGAGGACCCTCCAGTGGCTGTACTCATTTACATTGCCATCGACGGTATGCAAGTGTTCCCTTTTCTCCATATCTTGCCAACACTTGTTAGTTCCAGTCTCTGATAACAGCTGTCTTAACAGGTGTGAGGTTCTATCTCATAGTTTTGATGTGCATTTCTCTGATGGTTGATGATTTAGAGTATCTTTTCCTGTACCTGTTGGTCATTGGTATGTCTTCTTGGGAGAAGTGTCTATTCAAATCTTCTATCCATTTTTCAGTTGAATCATTTGTGTTTTTTGCTCTTGAGTCATGTGAGTTCTTAATACATTTTGAATATTAGCCCCTTATCAGATACCTGATTTGCACACATATTCTCTCATTCAATAGGGAAAATGCCTTTTCATTTTGTGGATGGTTTCCTCTTCTGTGCAGAAGCATTTTAGCTTAATATAGTCACATTTATTTTTGCTTTTGTTGTTTTTGCTTTTTGTATCAAATTCATAAATGTCATTGCCAAGACCTTTATCAAGGAACTTACTTGCCTGTGTTTTTTTTCAGGAGTTTTATGGTTTCAGGTTTTACATTCAAGTCTTTAATCCATTTTGAGTTAATTTTGGTGTGTGGTTTAAGATTGTAGGCCAGTTTCATTCTTTTGCATGTGGCTGTCCAATTTTCCCAGCACCATTTGTTGAAGAGACTGTCCTTTCCTTATTGTGTAGTCTTGGCTCCTTTGTCATATATAATTTGACCATATAAGTGTGGGTTTAATCTCTGGACTTTCTATTCTATTTCACTGATTTATATGTCTGCTTTTATGCTGATATTACACTTTGAATTGCTATAGATTTGTAATATAGTTTGACAGGGAGGGTAATGCTTCCAGTTTTGTTCTTTTTTCTCAAGATTGCTTTTTCTATTCAGGGTGTTTTATGGTTTCATAAAATTTTAGGACTGTATATTCCATTTTTATGAAAAATGTCATTGGTATTTTGATATAGATTTCACTGAATCTGTATATTGCTTTGAGTAGTATATGCATTTTAACAATGTTAATATTCTAATCCATAAACATGAAATATCTTTACATTTGTGTTTTCTTCAGTTTCTTTCAGTTATGTCTTACAGTTTTGAACATTACAAATCTTTCATCCCCTTAGTTAAAGTTATCCCTAGGTATTGTATTATTTTGATACAATTGTAAATGTGATTGTTTTCTTAATTTCTCTTTCTGATAGTTCATTATTGGTGTGTAGAAACAACAGACTTTTGTACATTGATTTTGCATCAGATAAATTTACTGAAGTCATTTATTAGTTCTAACAGCTTTCCAGTGGAGTTTGGAAAATATCATGTTACCAGCAAATTATGACTGTTTTATTTCTTCCTCTTTTATTTGGGTGCCTTTTATTTCTTTTTCCTGCCTAATTGCTCTGGTTAGGACTCCCAGTACTATATTGAATAAAAGTAGCAAGAATGGGCATCCTTGTCTTGTTCCTGGGCAGGCTTTCAGCTTTTCACTGTTGCGTATTATGTTAGCTGTAGCTTGTCACATATGGCCTTTACTATGTTGAGGTACATTCCCTCTATGCCTGCTCTGTTGAGAGTTTTTAAAATCACAAACGGATGTTGAAGTTGTCGAATACTTTTTCTGCATCTATTGAGATGATCATATGATTTTTATCCTTCATTTTGTCAATATGGTGAGTCTTATTTAATCTTTATATACACCTTGTGTGAGAATTATTGGTCCAGTTTTGCAAATGGGTAAACTGAGGCTCAAAGTATTCATCTTAATTTACAGTGTGAATGGGCAGAGCTTAGATTTTTTTTTTTTGTCTTTTGTTGTTGTTGTTGTTGTTGTTGTTGCTATTTCTTGGGCCGCTCCCACGGCATATGGAGATTCCCAGGCTAGGGGTTGAATCGGAGCTGTAGCTGCCAGCCTACACCAGAGCCACAGCAATGCGGGATCCGAGCCGCATCTGCAACCTACACCACAGCTCACGGCAACGCTGGATCCTTAACCCACTGAGCAAGGGCAGGGACCGAACCTGCAACCTCATGGTTCCTAGTTGGATTCGTTAACCACTGCGCCATGACGGGAACTCCAGAGCTTAGATTTAAATCCAGAGTCCATGAGGGCCCCAGTCCCGTGCTCTTATTCTCGATGCTGCAGTATGTCCCAGAGTCTATCATTTTTACAATAAATACATTTTAGCTTTTATCATTTACATTGTATACTCTCCAACCTACATTTGAAAAACACATACAATAAAAAACATAAGTATAAACATATAATAGAAAAACTGTTAGGATAAACATAAAAAGGAAATCAGAAGTCCTTTGAGGCCAGGACAATATCACATGAAAATAATCAGACTCAAGTAATCATTTTTATAAATGTTTGCTGAATGAACAAATAAATTAATTCAACTAAAATCAGATATTTTAAGCTTGGACGTTTTCTAGAAGCCTGAATATGAAAAGAAACGTGGTGAGTTATGTCTAACATAAGAAAGTATATAAGCCTAATGAAACAAGTCATTGTGTGGACTTTAATTACAGGGGTAGCATAAATGATGATATTGTTTACTGTAGCTACTTCAGAGGAAACAGAAATGATTTATATGTAAAAGCTATTTTTCTAATAGTCTTTAAAAAAGCCGATGATAAAAACTTAGGAGGCATTTCTATGGGGAGCTAAGCTAATATGCTCTAGATAGGTCTCCTTCTGTTAAGCTAATGTGATGATTTTAATTCTTAGTTGGGAGGAAAATCCCTCTTCCCAGAGATAGCTCCCAGTACAGGGACAGAGCGTCATATTAGAAAGTGAAATGAAAAAATGCTCAACATCGCTGATTATAAGAGAAATGCAAATCAAAACGACCATGAGATACCACCTCACACCAGTCAGAATGGCCATCATTAATAAATCCACAAATAACAAGTGCTGGAGGGGCTGTGGAGAAAAGGGAACCCTCCTGCACTGTTGGTGGGAATGTAAACTGGTACAGCCACTATGGAGAACAGTTTGGAGATACCTTAGAAATCTATACATAGAACTTCCATATGACCCTGCAATCCCACTCTTGGGCATCTATCCGGACAAAACTCTACTTAAAAGAGACATGTGCACCTGCATGTTCATTGCAGCACTATTCACAATAGCCAGGACATGGAAACAACCCAAATGTCCATCGACAGATGATTGGATTCGGAAGATGTGGTATATATACCCAATGGAATACTACTCAGCCATAAAAAAGGATGACATCATGCCATTTGTAGCAACATGGATGGAACTAGAGAATCTCATCCTGAGTGAAATGAGCCAGAAAGACAAAGACAAATACCATATGATATCACTTATAACTGGAATCTAATATCCAGCACAAATGAACATCTCCTCAGAAAAGAAAATCATGGACTTGGAGAAAAGACTTGTGGTTGCCTGATGGGAGAGGGAGGGGAGTGGGAGGGATCGGGAGCTTGGGCTTATCAGACACAACTTAGAATAGATTTACAAGGAGATCCTGCTGAATAGCATTGAGAACTATGTCTAGATACTCATGTTGCAACAGAAGAAAGGGTGGGGGAAAAATGTAATTGTAATGTATACATGTAAGGATAACCTGACCCCCTTGCTGTACAGTGGGAAAATAAAAAAAAAAAAAAAAAAAAAGAAAGTGATAAGTTTTGGTTCAAACCCCACTGCCTTTGCCCCTGGCTTTAGGCAGGCCCCTTAACCAGCTACAGCCCCTCAGCTATAAAAGAGGGAACAGGATCTACTTTGGAAAGTTTTCGTAAATATATTAGACTAATTATATGCAAAATGGTAGGTCACAACATAATAGGAATGATGATGATTATCTGATTTTCTGTGATTCCTCTCTTTGAAGCCATGGAAGTCTAAATGAAGATTTACGTCATTCTCTCCAGTTGTTTTTGGCTTTTATACATTTTTTTTCCATTTTGTTTGTGTGAAGTAGACTGGGAATTTCTTCCATGATATATTTCACGAAGGAAGGAAATGCATCGATCTTGTGCACGGTTGTACACCCAGTAACTGGCCCAGTGCAGGGGTTCGATAAATATGCATTGAATGAATGAATGAATGAATGAGGGTGAAGTGGGGTGGGTCGTGCTTACAGCTACACTCCCTCCTCATCACATCATGCTCCAAGGTTTCTGATTTGGAAGTATTCGGAGTACATTGTACCTAAGGATACAAGGTAGTGTTGCATTCTAATATATTCTAATATATTATATTGCACCTGAGTATGAGATCTTCTGTTTTTGAAGAGGCCAAGGAATCTGGATCCTCCTGATAACCGCACTGGTCTGACTGATATTCACAAGCTCTGTTTTCAGCCATTGCTTTCCCTTAATGGATAATTTTTAAACTACTGCTCTTGAGCATAATACTGAACTGAATCTGCAAATGTGGGCTTCCCTCTGCTTAATTGCTGAATGAACTGTATTGAAAAAGCATAGCTACTATCCAGGTGACAAAGTGAGCAAATGTGTCTATAGCAGCAACATATAATGTCTGAAGTTATGATATCTGGAGTTTATCTTCTTCCTCCTGGAAAATAAAAGAGTAAGATGGAGAAGGAAATTATGAAAATCCAACAGATCCCCAAACCTGATACAGACACACTCCCTTCCTTTGCCTGGAGACAGGAAAGAGGGGCCTGGGCTGACAACATCTTATGCCTGAAGTAAATCATCATTCTGCAGTGAGATGCATCTCCCCAGAGTGTCACCTTGCCGACTATCTTCCCAATATAATGGATGATGATGAATCATTGTACTGGGAATGTGAGTTATCTCTGAAATGTAAACTCCAGAAACTGACATAGGTGTTCAGCCCATCTTTTCCCTATTGACCAGGTCCTGTTTGTAAGATAGCAACCTGATGCCTTACACTCAAGGCGACACTCAAGGGGTGGGGAGGGCCCAGGGGAGAAATTTGCCAGACATGTTAAAAGCAAGGCTCTCTGAAGCTATAGGTTGCATGGTCCAGGAAGGAAGATCTCAGCCACACCTGCTGAATTATCACCCAGGTATCAGGTCCAGAAATGAACAGGTTTAACTCTCAGGACAGAAACTCAAGTGAAAAATAGTCCTATTTCCCATTCTGCCAAGCTGGCGAGAAATTAAATTTTGGTTATTAATGGGACTCGGCCCCACTGTGTGTCAAGATCTCATACACAGTCAGAACTTCACTAACCATGGGCCATCTCCCACAGTGCCCGTGCTGGGCTGCCCTTTGTCCCACCTGCAGGGGCTGTGCAACTCAGTTGTTTGTGCCACACTCAGGGTATCTGGATCCTGGGCAAGGTTTGGACAGCTGGGCCCAGAGCCCAGACTTTGTTGAAACCCCTTGAGGCCATTCCCTTGGAAATCCTCCCCACTGCCGGAGGCAGAGTGGGGTATGAGTTCTCACTAACCTTCCACTTTCCAGTCTTGAGACCATCTTCCCCGTCAAGTGCTAAGTGCTAGAAGAACCCACAGGGTCAATTAGGGTACTAGCAGGGCAGGGTGCACACATGCGTGTGCACACACATGTATACACACACACACACATACAGAAACTTTGAAAAGAATTGATACTCTCTTAAAAATCATTAATCAAAAGGAAAAATCTGCATTTAGTTGGATTTCTTTTTACTGTTGTTATAGATCAATATTGTTTCCAGTGCGAACTACGTTCAGAGGTCAGTGGTGTTGGCACCATACTCCTCTCGGTCTAGGTGTCTCAAAGTCTTCACCTCGTCCAGAAGGCGCTTCTTTTTTTTTTGTTTGTTTGTTTGTTTTTTGTCTTTTTGCTATTTTCTTCGGCCGCTCCTGCGGCATATGGAGGTTCCCAGGCTAGGGGTCCAATCGGAGCTGTAGCCACCAGCTTACGCCAGAGCCACAGCAACGCAGGATCCGAGCCGCGTCTGCAACCTACACCACAGCTCACGGCAATGCCGGATCGTTAACCCACTGAGCAAGGGCAGGGACCAAACCCGCAACCTCATGGTTCCTAGTCGGATTCGTTAACCACTGCGCCACGACGGGAACTCCAGAAGGCACTTCTCTCTCTGCTCTTGGGTTACCTGTAAAGGCCCCCTTGAGGAGGGCCACCCTCCAGCAGCTTCTACTTTCTTCCCTGTTGCATGGCATGTGTGCGACAAAGAGAAAATACATGCCGTCCACCTGCTGCTTAGAGTGGTGGCCTTTTTGGAGGGCGCCTGGAGAGCAGAGAGATGACAAAGGCAAGTCATCATTCCATTCATATTCTGCTGCCCTGGTCATAGTTAGAAGTGATACACATGAAAGAAGCTAAATTAGAAAAGTGTCTGTGCTTAGTTCTTTTAGGACCCGGGCAAGGAATTATAATTGCCAGGTAAAAGGGGGCTTGTGGGATGCATGCTTAGGGGGTGAGACGCAGATGCCCCACTGTATTTTTTCTGTCAGTTTATTTCAAACAGCAGTGATTATTTCTTTCATTTGTCATGGAGCTTTTTCACAATAATTTTTTTTTAACACCGAAGGGATATTCTTTCTTTTTGTTTGTTTGTTTTGGCTGCACCAGTGGTGGCATACAGAAGTGACATATAGAAGTTCTTGGTCAGGGACTGACTCTGTGCCACAACAGCAACCTGAGCTGAAGCAGTGACAACATGGATTTTAGCCAGCTGAGCCACCAGGGCTGTTACTTTTCAGGAAACAAAATGTTTAGTTATTTTTGTGCTTTTGCCCCTTGGACCAGTATTTTTTTCCTGAAATATATTCTGTTCTGCCCATGCCTTCCCGGGCTGTAATTCTAAGGGCAGCTTTGTCACATCTCGAGGAGTGCTTTGGTCTCTTGCGTTGCTGCTGCCTCTCACTCTGCTCTCATTCTTTTCTGCTTTGCTGCTGAGCATATGCTCTTAGTGGGAAAACCAAATGATCAAATAACAGCAAATAAGGCTCTGGACTGGGCCCTATGCCCAACTTCCGTGCAGGGGCTTTGTGGCAGCCACTTTAATGACATAATCAACTTTTATTTGAGGATGGTCTATTAAATAAATATTAGGTAGAGTGTACTTAGTCCCCGAAATAAGACTTCTTTAGACACTAAAAGTAAAGCAAGTAGATACTTTAATCCTCTTCTTACTGATGAGCAAGTAGACCTCAGAACATTTAAGAAAGTTGTTCAGGCATTCCTGTCTTGGTGCATCGGAAAGGAATCCGACTAGGAGCCATGATGTTGCGGGTTCAATCCCTGGCCTTGCTCAGTGGGTTAAGGATCTGGTGTTGCCGTGAGCTGTGGTGTAGGTCGCAGATGCAGCTCGGATCTGGCGTTGCTGTGGCTTTGGTGTAGGCCTGTGGCTACAGCTCTGATTGGACCCCTAGCCTGGGAACCTCCATATGCCGTGGCTGTGGCCCTTAAAAGACAAAGAACAGAAAAAAAAGAAAAAGAAAAAAGAAAGTTGTTCAATGATGCCCAGTGTTGTCAAGAGTCACAGATCTAAGACTTCCCACAAGCTTTTCTGACTATGGGTGGGTCATGAAATCAATCTAGTGTGTCAGGACCTGTATTTTAAATTATTTATTTATTTATTTATTTATTTATTTATTTTTTGTCTTTTGTCTTCTTAGGGCCGCACCCATGGCATATGGAGGTTCCCAGGCAGGGGTCTAATTGGAGCTGTAGCTGCTGGCCTATGCCAGAGCCACAGCAATGCAGGATCCGAGCCGGGTCTGCAACCTACACCACAGCTCATGGCAGCGCCGGATCCTTAACCCACTGAGCAAGGCCAGGGATTGAACCCGCAACCTCATGGTTCCTAGTCGGGTTCGTTAACCACTGAGCCACGATGGGAGCTCCGACCTGTATTTCTTTAAATTATTGTAAAATAAGTTAGGTGATGTCAGAATAGATGGCAGAGAGCCTAAAATTTTTCTTACAAGCTTCATTTCAGTTATACACTGATGAATGTATGTGAGTACTGTGTTATGACAGGAAGTTTATTTCCTACTGTGGGTCACAGCTCACAATACTTGAAAAACGCTGTGTTGCGCAGCCCTCCTCCAGAGGAGATGTTGTTAGAAATGTGATTTTGAGGAACGTGGCAGACCCTAGACGCTCTACAACCAAAGCAGGTGAAATGAATGATCTCATTTATTGCAGAAGAGTTAGAATTTCATTAGAAAAGTGTGCACCTAAAACTATTGATGAAGCATTCGGGATATTTGCTCTAATCAAAGACACCTTCGGGGACCATTCCATGTAACCGTCTTAATCACTTAAGACCTCCATGTGTCACAGACATCATTTTACCATAAAGGGCCATAGCTGTAACTTATTCAGAATTTACTATATGTTGGGCTCTCTTCTAAATTTAGAGCCTACACACAAGATCTCTTTTAACCTTTGGAACGTCTTTGTGAGGTTGGTATGATTACCCACAGCTTCTAGTGATGAACTGGGATGCAGAAAACGTAACGGATTCAAACCCAGGTTGATTTCTGTAGCGTCAGGTCAATTTAGAGGAAGGGCTAGCAGTACCCTAGCTTCCCTCAGAATCCTCTAACAACTCGATTTCTTCTGATGGAAAGTTTTTCTCTGAATCACATTTAAATTGCTCATGCTGCAGTCGAAGCCCTTTTTCTCTTTGTCTCCTTTGTGGCTGCAGAGAACAGCTGGTCACCATCCCACTGACAATGACGCGTCCCCAAGGAGGGGACAGTGATTGTCCTCCTTCAGAACTGACGATCTCAGCTCCTTGAGCTGTTTTCCTTAGCCCTATCTTCTCCCAACCCTTTAATTAGTTCTTTGTTTCTTGCCCAGTCCTTTGAGGACAGCTCCACAGCTTAACTCCTTACCAGCACTGGATGTGGAATGGGGTAGGGTTCAGATGCTTTGAGTTTATGTTCCTGTGAAGTTCCTTAAAATGAGCACCACGGGGCTGGACTTCAGCCCCAAGGGCCCCTTACAGCCCCTCCCAGGTCCCTCCACACCCAGATCTTAGCTTCCGGTGCCTCTGCTCCCAACTGCAAAGGGCACACAGACCTCCGGCGATCTTAGTCTCCTTTTGTGTTAAAATTTGTCACAATCTCCGTGTCCCTTCCTCTCCCCTTGCAATGCCATCCCCCGACCCCGGGTCTCCAAATATCCTCACAACTTCCCCATCTTTAAAGCCTCTGCTCAAAGGCTCAGCCCTCCCTGATGACCAGGAAGATGGACACTCACCCATCTCTGGCAAACTGTGTACCTTTTCTGTTTCTAAGCTCTTTTGAGTTTCTGCCTCAGAATCTTTGTGTATGTCTCATATCATTTGTTTTAAAAACTAAGTTGCATTTAATTTTTAAAATAGGCAGAACATGCACATAGTATTTAACCTAAAACGTACAAAAGACACACACAACAAACATTTTTCCTAATACCTTGTCCTCCAGGGGCAGGCAATCAGTGTTATTAATGTCATATATGTGATTCTAGACATAGGCTCTGCATCTAATTTGTAATTTTATGTATATATATAAAATATATATGTATTTAACAACTGCACATGTTCCTCTGTACTTTATTTTCAAATGGTAGCATAGCTTGGATATTATTTTGTTATGCACTAAGGAGCACCCTCATCTTCTTTATGGCTGTATAATATTCCATTCTATAATATTCTACTCTAATTGATTTCACCAATCCTTACTAAAGGACATTTTGTTTTAAGAGGAGAGGCTTTAGAATCAGACTACCTTGATAGAATTCTGCTCATCACTTATTAGCTATATGACCTTGGCCAACTTAATTTCTCTCCTGCCTGCCTCCATTTTCTCTCTGTAAAATGGGAATTATAATAGTACCCCCTTCCTAGGGTTGTTGTAAGGATTAAATATGCTAATAAGTATAAGATATTCAGAATAATATATGGCACATAGCTCTTAATAAATGTTAGTTTTTGATTGAGTTGTTTCCCAAATTTTGCTATTGAATTTTATGCTTCCGTGAATAATCTCAAACCATAGAAGTGATATCCAAATATTTAACACTGCTTTTAGCACAAGCACCAGACAATCGGAATGAAGCTGGCATAGCACTGAAGCATGATCTTGGGGCCCCTGCAGTATTACATGTTACCTCTTGAGTTGCCAGGTTGCAACAAGGTCTGGAGATTTGGGGGTAGGAGCTGGATGACAGGCCACTAGTAGGGTGCTGGGTGGCCTCAGGTCAACAGCATTTACCAGTGGGTAAGTAGCAATTTCAATATTTTAACAATCAGTACTGCAGTTCTGGAGCATACCAGGTGAATTTAGCTGTGTTGAAACAACATTTCACACATATGCATATGACTTTTAGAATAAATTCCTGGAATTGGAATTGCTAGGTAAAAGCTTATGCACACTTGCAATTTGTCCTCCTTAGAAGTTGTACCAATTTACGTTCCCATCAAAAACAGATGAGTTCCCACTGTGGCACAGTGGGCTAAGAATCCAACTACAGTGGCTTGGGTCACCGCAGAGGTGTGGGTTCGATCACTGGCCTGGTGCAATGGGATAAAGGATCTGGAGTTGCAGAAGGTGTGGCCTAGGTCACAGCTGTGAGTTGGATTCAGTCCCTGGCCTGGGAACTTCCACATGCCACAGAACAAAAATCAAACAAAATGACAATAGCTAAAAGTGCTTACCCTCACAGTATGTTGGAGAACTTTTTATTTTTGCCCATCTGATAGGTGAAAAATGATATCTAAGTGTGGTTTTAATTTGCATTTCTCTTACTATGATTGAGTTTGAATGTCTTTTATGTCTTATATGTTACCTGGTCATTTGTACTTCCTTGTTTTTTTGCGGTCCATTTTTTTCATATGCTTTACCCATTTTTCTTTTGTGTTGTTGATATTTTCCTTATTGATTTGTAGGAGCTCTTCATATATCACATGATGTTCCTTTACTTAACTGTAGAGATTCATTGGTCACTAATAGCAGGCTTGGTGCATGTTAGGACTAGGGAAACAGAGATTAAAAACAACCACAGGACTTGCCTTCAGGGAGCTCACAGGCTAGTGAAGGAGACAGGAAAGGAAATAAGCCATTGTAATAAAGAATAAAAAGGGCTGTGAGAGGGATGAGCCTGGGGTGCTTTGAGGGCACAGAGGAGAGATATGTAGACCATGTCTGATTAGGACTTTGCAAGGAGGTGCAAAGCCTTTGAGTAGCAGATGCATAATAAACACTTGCTCTGTGTGTAAAGACTGATATCTATATCTATATCTATCTATTTGGTCTTTTTTGAAGTGCCACACCTGTGACATATGGAAGTTCCCAGGCTAGGAGTTGAATTGGAGCTGTGACTTCACCACAGCCACAGCAACATGGGATTTGAGCCACATCTGCAACCTATACCACAACTTACAGCAACACCGGATCCTCAACCCACTGAGTGAGGCCAGGTATCGAACCTGCATCCTCATGGATACTGGTTGGATTTGTTATTGCTGAGCCACTATGGGAACTCTGGAAACGGATGTTTTATTTTATTTTCATTTTTTTTCCACTAGGATAAAATATTTTATTCGTCTTTTACAGTTCTGGATACATGAACTTATTTGACCTTATTTCCCATTTGATGGGCATGTCACTATTTTTAACAATCTGTCTCAAGTCAACAAATGTCTTTGAAACTGTCCCAGAAAGCACCGTAGAACTAACCTATATGTAAATTGTTGTGGATTGCTATGTGATGCTAAGGTTTTCCCTTTTATTCTCTGCCTTGAAGAGATGCCAATGTGAAGGGAAAAGAGTGGAGTCTTAGTCTCCACGTATTTGTGTTTTTTACAGTTATTTTCTTGTTGTTGATTTCCAGTCATATAGTGTCGTAGTCAAAAAAGATGCTTGATATGATTTCAATTTTCTTATAGTCACAGAGACTTGATTTGTAGCCCAGAATGTGATCAATCTTAGAGAATGTTCCATGTGCACTTGAGAAGAATGTGTATTCTGTTGCTTTTGGATGGAATGTCCTATAAATATCTCTTAAGTCCAACTGGTCTAATGTTTAATTCAGGGCCTGTGTTTCCTGATTGATTTTTTTGTCTGGTTGATCTGTCCATTGCTATAAGTGGTGTGTCAAAGTCCCCCACTATTATTATGTTATTGTTGATATGTCATTTTAAGGTTGTTAGCAGTTGCCTTATACATTGTGGCGAACCTATGTTGGGTGTGTAGATATTTAAAATTATTATATCTTCTTCTTGGATTGATCCTTTGATCATTATGTAGTGACCTTCCTTGTCCCTTAAAATATTCTTCATTTTAATGTCTACTTTGTCTGATACGAGTATTGCTACTCCAGCTTTATTTTGATTCCCGTTTGCATGGAATATTTTCTTCTAACCTCTCACTTTCAATTTGTATGTGTCCCTAGAAGTGAAGTGAGTCTCTTGAAGACAGCATATATGTGGATCTTGTTTTTGTATTCATTCTTCCAGTCTGTATCTTTTGGTTGGGGCGTTTAGTCCATTAACATTTAAGGTAATTATTGATATGTATGTTCTTATTGCCAGTTTACTAATTGCTTTGGATTTGTTTTTGTTGCTCGTTTTTCTTCCCTTCTTCTCTTGTTCTCTCCTTTTGTGGTTAGTGTTGTATTTGAGTTGATTTTTCTTATTTGTTTGTGTATCAGTTGTAGATTTTTGGTTTGCAGTTATTCTGAAGTTTTGATATAAGAGTCTGTATTTATAAGAGATTAAGTTGTTTGTCTCTTAATTGCAAGTGCATCTCCAGTGTCCTGCATTTGTACCCTCCTCTTCTTATGATTTCTGATTTTGGTGGCATAATTGTGCATGGATGATTTCGTATCTTTACTGTATAGATACCTTTACTGGTGAGCCTTGTCATTTTGTGGTATTTTTGTTTCTTGTTGTGGCCTTTTCTTTTCTTCCTAGAGAAGTTCCTTTAGTATTTATTGTAAAGCTGGTTTAGTGTTGCTGAATTCTCCTAGCTTTTGCTTATCTGTGAAGCTTTTGATTTCTCCTTCATATCTGAATGACAGCCTTGCTGGGTAAAGTAATCTTGGTTGGAGGTTTTTTCCTTTCATCATGTGAAGTATATCATGCCACTCCCTTCTGGCTTGCAGAGTTTCTGCTGAAAAATCTGCTGATAACCTTATCGGTGTTCCCTTGTATGTTATTTGGTTCTTTTCCCTAGCTGCTTTCAATATTTTCTCTTTGTCTTTAATTTTGGTCAGTTTGATTAATATGTGTCTCGGGGTATTCCTCCTTGGGTTTATTTTATATGGTCCTTGTTGTGCTTCCTGGATTTGAGTGAGTGGTTCCTTTCCCATGTTAGGGAAGTTTTTGGCTGTTGTCTCTGGTGCCCCTATAATATGGATGTTGGTATGTTTAATGTTGTCCTAGAGTTCTCTGAGACTCTCTTCATTTGTTTTCAATCTTTTTTCTCTTTTCTGTTCCACATCTGTGGTTTCCACTAATCTGTCCTCTGCCTCACTTATTCATTCTTCTGTCTCCTGTATTCTGCTGTTGGCTGCTTCTAATGAATTTTTTTTTATTTCAGTTATTGTATTTTGCATCTCTTCTTGCTTAAGTTTTATATCTTATATCTCTTTGCTCAGTGTTTCTTGTAGATTATCCATCTTTGCCTCCATTTTATTTCTAATGTCCTGCATCATCTTCAGCATCAACAGTCTAAAGTCTCTTTCTTGGAGGCTGAGAATCTCCTGATTACTTAGCTGTTTTTCTGGGGGTTTTTCTTCCTCCCTCATCTGATTTATAGTTCTCTGCCTTTTCATTTTTATAGGTTTTTGGTGTGGTGACCTTTTTACAGATAATAGAGTTGTAGTCTCTCTTACTTCTGGCTGAAGTTTGTATGGGGGCTTGCTGTAGGCTTCCTGATGGGAGGGACTGGTGCCTGCCCACTGGTAGGTGGAGCTGATTCCTATCCCTCTGGTGGGTGGGGCTTTGTCTCTGAGGGAGATTAGAGGTGGCTGTGTGCCTGGGAGGGGGGAGCTCTTTAGGCAGCCTGTTTACTGATGGGTGGGGCTGTGATCCCACCTGGACGGTTGTTTGGCCTGGGGCTTCTCAGCACTGATGGGTGGGGCCCGATTTTCCCAAAATGGCCACCTCCAGAGAAATGCATGCCCATGAAGATTCTCAAGAGTTTTGCTTCCAGTGTCCTTCTCCACACAACAAGCCACATTCACCCCTGCTTTCCCAGGAGGTCCTCCAAGAACTTCAGCCAGGTCCAACCCAAATTCCCATGGAAACCCTGCTTTGCCTTGGGACCCAGTGCATGCAAAAGTCTGTGTGTGCCTTCCAAGAATGGGGTCTCTGCTTTTCCCAGTCCTGTGGAACTCCTGTGCACAAGCCCAACCAGCC
This sequence comes from Sus scrofa, assembly GCF_054392235.1. Classification (NCBI taxonomy): domain Eukaryota; kingdom Metazoa; phylum Chordata; class Mammalia; order Artiodactyla; family Suidae; genus Sus; species Sus scrofa. The sequence continues at coordinate 90,960,023 of NC_139387.1, read as the reverse complement.
TTCAATGCCAGATGCTCAGGGGGCTCTTTCTCCCAGTGCCAGACCCCCAAGTGTGGAGGTTGGATGCGGGACTCAGAACTCTTGCTCTTGTAGGTGAGTCTCTGTGACATAGTTACTTTCCAGTCTGTGGGGCTTCACACCCAGGAGGTATGGGATTGCTTATATTGCGTGATCACCCCCTTACCTCTTGACGTGGCCTCCTCTTTGTCTTCTGGAATAGGATATCTTTTAGAAAGTTTCCAGTCCATTTGGTTGAAGATTGCTCAGCATTTGGTTGTAAATTTTTAGAGACTGATATTTTAAATACCTGGTTGACTCCTGTTTCAGACTGATTTCTAAGAAAATCAGCATTGTGATTTCATTACATCTGATTCTGCTCCATGGTCACAACCTACATCCAACCCTAGAAACATAAAATGAATACTGTAGATATATTATCATTGCAAAGCTCTAAAAATATACTTTCCTGATGGTAAGTAGCTTTGTCTCTGTTGAAGACAGACAGCTTACCATTGAACTATCATCTAAATTTCCCAAATAGGAGTTCCTATGGTTGCTCAGCAGTTAACAAGCCTGATTTGTATCCATGAGGACACGGGTTGGATCTCTGGCTTTCTCAGTGGGTTAAGGATCCAGTATTGCCATGAGCTGTGGTGTAGGTCACAGATGAGGCTCGGATCCCATATTGCTGTGGCTGTGGGGTAGGCTGGCAGCTACATCTCTCATTTGACCCCTATCCTGGGAACCTCTATATGCTGTAGTGTGGCCCTAAAAAAGACAATACATACATACATACATACATACATAAATTTCCTAGAGTTCCTGTTGTGGCAAAGTGAAGATGAATCTGACTAGGAACCATGATGTTGTGGGTTCGATCCCTGGCCTCACTCAGTGGGTTAAGGATCCGGCATTACCGTGAGCTGTGGTATAGGCCGCAGACGTGGCTCAGATCTGGTGATGCTGTGGCTGTGGCATAGGCCATCAGCTATTGTTCTGATTAGACACCTAACCTGGAAACCTCCATATGCCACAAGTAGGCTCTAAAAAGACAAAAGGCAAAAATAAATAAATAAATAAATTAATTAATTTCCCAAACAGATGGAGGCCTTTCCAAGTATAAAATGGGCCCTCCCCTCAAATGTGGTCCTTTGTTCTACATATTAATAATCTTTTTAGTAACCTTTGGATTTTAAATGCAGGTTGGACATAGCATAGCACTCAGGCCCAACATCTTCCTATTATATCTTTTGTCTCCTTTATTGAGAACCTGCTGTGAATGTTTCACTTCTAATTAACTGTATAGCAGCACATGGCATTAAATGGGTCATCCTATTTTAAGACCATTTTTTATAAGAGTTGAAAGCAATTTGGACAATCCACTCCAGCTGGGGCTGGAACAATTGAACACAAGCCTTGGGCAGAACAAAAGTCCTAAACAACTTCTCTTATGTGTTGTTCTAGTGCTCAGCAGACTTCTGAAAAGTTGTGTGTCATAAACCCTCTCAGCAGCGCCAAAGAGAAGAATTCCACTTTCTTATCTGGAGGACTTTATGTTGTCTGAATTAATACACTGGGCCAGTGACAACCTTTGTGGGGCTCAGTGGGAAATGAAGATATGAGGACCTCTGCTGAAAAATTAAGAATTTCAAAAGAATGACAGCAGCGTTAAATCGGACATAGGATCTTCTAAGTGAGAGACCCTGTGTGACTGAATAGGTCACGTGCTCATGAAGCTGCTCTGTGAATGGGTTGCAGGCAACACTACAGTGGATCAGCAGAGCACAGCTGATCCCTCCATCAGATTCTTGGTATTGCAGATGTGGAAGAATCATCTGGTTGGACATCCTCATAGGTAGGGAAACTGAGACTTAGAGAGATTGAGTTGATTAAGTTCCAAACACAATTGGGAAGAGGCATAGCCATAACTATAACCATAGACTTAATGTGACTTAAACATATAGAGAAGAGAGATCCAGTTTACTTATCACACCCTGAAATTTATAATTTCCCCTCTTATAAAGCCATAACTTTGGTTGCACATTTTTTTTAGTAGCTAATTTTGTGTACCTTTGGGAGTTTTATCATATTCCCATCAACATTTTTCTACCAGAGAAAGCAATACTATGTGTGTCCTTTCTCTTTTCCCTTAGCTTCCTTCTCCACCAAATTATGTCCAGAATCCAGGCCCATGTCATCCTACTAGAGGGAAATATATAGGCAGAACCTTTCTGAAAGCAGTTTGCTAAGTTTACTCTAGGACCTTAGAAATGTGCTCACTCTGAGCCAGTAATTCCACTTCTAGAAAACAAGGCTAAAGAAAAAATCACAGATGTAGTCAAAGATTTATCTACAAAGGATGATCATTGTAATATTGTTTATCATGGAGGAAAATTAGAAACAATTTAAAAGTTCAAAAGTAAAGGACTGGTCATATATCTATGAATTGGAAGACTATATATACCATTGTTAAACTTTATATATATAATGACATATTTAGTAATATCAAAATATTTATGATACAGTGAGAAAAGCAGATTCAGAGCAGTGTATACCATATGACCCCATTTTTTCATGAAAAGAGAAGACTTGGATGTATCTATTTTTCATTCAAAAGTTTGAGAAAAATATATCAAAGTTTTGATAGTGTATTCTATGAATCTGTGAGTTGTAGAAATATAGGTGAATGGTATGTTCTTTCAGATTATCTGTATTTTCTATTTTTTTCTACAATGACCATTACTTCTTACGTAATTAAAAACAACAATAGAGGATTCCTCCAAAAAGGAGAGGGGCAGGGAACATAGAAAGCAACATGCATTTTGTATAGGATGAATGGAGAAACTCATTTGAGACTTCCCAAGTAAAATATAGTAACAGTTTCTTTTACGGGTCACATGTTCCCTAAAACAGGTTGCAAACATTTTCTTTTTAAGAAGTTTGATCATTAGAACTGTCCATCCATGTTCAGAGGAAGGTTCGGCTGCATTCGCCAACACCTGCAGGAGGGTTCTTTCTCCATTGTAGACCCAGTGACTTCAGTGAATCACTCAGAATAAGCTGAATGCAAAGATGGATGGAGTCCCTGTAGGGCTTCTAGATTCTGGAAGATTTAACATCTGATGGAGCCTGCCAAATGCTTCCCTTTGCTGTATTTATGCCAGCCATTTCTTGTGATTTTTCATGGTGAACTTCACAATAACCCTATGAGATATGCAATATTTTCCCATCATTGTGTCATGGGTTGGGGGGAGAAAATTAAGACCCTTGACCAGACTCAAGGTCATGTGGCAAGACCAGTCAGGACTCAAACCCAGGCCCTGCTTTTAACACCTGTGTTTTCAGAACACAGCCCTTACCCTGTTGCCTTAGGTCTTAGAAACTTTTTCTTGCTCTGAAAGCACAGCTTCTTGAGGGCTGCAGGGCCTCAGCAGAGATAAAACATTATTCAAGGCTGTAGCATAAGGACCACAGCAGACATGCAGTTTCCGATAGATAGATTCAATATTGGGGCAGAGATGGATGCTCACAGCCAAGCTTGAGCCAATAGGGAAAGAGACCAGCTTGATGATCCAAGTTCTCCCTCCTTTCCTTCCTCTCTGCATTCTGGTGTCCCCTGTGGTCATCTCCAGTGAAGCTGAGAGCCTGGGCTCTGTTCTCTGCAGCCATCACCCAGGCCTCCCAACCCTCGGCTAGGTTGCACCCTCCCTACATCAACATTCAAAGTTTATCACTTCAACTTTCCACTTGCGTCTGGATCTTTCGTAGTCCCTGATCTGGGGTCAACTCCTTCATCAGGGTCAGGGGGAGAAATTTTCGAAAAAAGGAGGGAACCTGGAGAAGATAAGGAAGTGATCACATCAACTAAGAAATAATATCTCTGAGAGGAGATCTCTTCTGGCAGCGTGGCTTTTCTACTCCATGCTTAAAACTGTACCAGAGTTGACCACTACCACATGTTAATGACTTCCTTCATCCATATTCTATTCAGCAGCTAATTAAAATAAGCCAGTGCTGTTAAGCATTTCATAGAATAAATATTTTGATCTCGCTTTGCCTGTGTTGATAGTGGAACAAAGTAGAGGAGAAAATGTCAGCTGCAGAGGAAATGAACCTACGTTTAAAGCCCAGCTTTCTTGCTTTGATAAGTCATTGAATGTCTAAGTCTTAGTTTTCTCATTTTAGAAATGGAGAAATGGAGATAATACTTCCTAGCTGCTCATTTGTACAGATAACGTGTAAGAAGCCCTCATTCTCCGAATGATGTGCTGGGTCAGCTTGCCCTGGCTCACGAGGGCCAATGGTTAACTTTTCAGGTTTTTTTTTTTTTTTTTTTTTTTTTTTTTTCCTAAACAGACCACTATGAACATAGCCACTAGTAGACATTGAATTATATAAACTTACAGTTAAATACATTCAAAAATCAAAGGTAACAGATACCTAAAGCTCATCACATCCTAATTATTTTACTGTTCTTCACAATTCTCTGTGCACTCATGGCTATTCCTGCCTATTGTATCTGAATGATATAAGTCTTGAGCAGCGACGTGCCTCTGTTTATCTCTCCCCTACTCTGTGTTCAGTGATGTCATGCTGATAGTTTGAAATGGGCCACAATGAGAAGAGTTACACCATGGAAATGAGCAAAATCTACAAACCAGTACTCCATTTACTGCTATGTTGGTTTCCTAATGTAGTGTTTCTCAACCTCAGCCCTACTGCCATTTGGGGCGCAATAATTCTTTGTCTACAGGAATGTGCTGTATGTTGTAGGACGTCTGGTCTCTACCTGTTAGACGCCACTAGTGCTCCCTCCAAATTGTGAAAATAGCAACTGTCTCCAGAATCTGCCAACATCCCCTGGTTGCATTGAAAGCCACTGGTCTTATTTTTCTCTTTTCTCTGCATTAAGAGTCACTGGTCAAAGGTGTTAGCAAACAAAGGCTAGTGGGCAAAATTTGGCCTATGGGTGTTTTTGTACAGCCTGCAAGCTAAGAAGAGGTTTTACATTTTTAAAAGATTGAAAAATATGACAGAGACCAGATATGGCCACAAAGCCTAAAATATTTACTTTTTGGCCCTTTAGAGAAAAAGTGTTCTGTTCTCTGGTCTATGCTGTGGAGAAGATATTAAAAATACAGACATACATACATGTATAATTAAATCACTTTGCTGTACACCTGAAAGCAACACAATAAAAAAAAAAAATACAGACTACTTCCATTTTGAAGGGCGTACACAAAAAACTGAGCAAATGTTCTTCCAATACTTGAAAAATATTATTTGATTCATCAAAGAAGCTGTTTATGTCTCTGCTGAATAAGTGAACTTTCAACATATACAGCATTGGAGCCAAAAGAGGGTTCAGGTCAAGGAATGAAATTTGTGTGAGACTAAGGTTAATACTACATGATATGTGCAATTTCAGGACAATGAATATTTTGGGAAAGAATTCGTGGACTGGAAGGTAGTTCCATTGTCAGATGATGCTTGGACTGCCACCATAAATTGTCTACCAGTATAGGAGTTCAGCAAAACTCTGTGAAAACATTCTGTGAGAATCAATTGGCTAAATGGAATTTACAGTATGCAAAATTGTGTATTTTAGTATTATTTGTAAATATAGCTTACACATCTGTTGCATCAAAAAATTTTAAATAAACATATGAATGTGTGTGTGTGTGCACCACCAACCCTGAGAGCTGGTTATTTCCCAGCATATCACTTCCCCTACCTATCCTACCCCTTATTTTTTGTGGGTTCTCTATGCTCTTAGCTGAGAAACATTGGCCTTCTCTGTGTGTCCTGGGATTCTCTAAACTACCTCCTGTCTCAGAGCCTTCCCTTACCCTGAAATGCTTCCTTTTTCCTTCCTCAATACATTTCAAGCTAGATCCTTCAGATCTAGTCCAATTGTGCAAATATGACAGAGTGAGATGCTCGGTGAAGCAATCTCAGCTAATCCTTGTATAGCGTTTCTGTGTATCAGCTACTTTATAGGTATCAGCATTTGCATATAATCATTCTTATTTATTTATTTATTCTTTTTAGGGCCACACCCATGACATATGGAAGTTCCCAGGCTAGGGGTTGAATGGAAGCTGCAGCTGCTGGCCTACACCACAGCTATAGCAAAGTAGGATCCGAGCTGCGTCTGCAGCCTACACCACAGCTCATGGAAAAGCCAGATCCATTTAACCCACTGAACAAGGCCAGGAATTGAACCCATATCTTAATGGCTACTAGTTGGATTCTTAACCTGCTGAACCACAATGGGAATTCCTATTCATTCATTTAATCCTTGCAATAACTCCATGGCATGAGTAGTAATTATTTTTCCATTTCACAGATGAGAAAATTGAGACATAGAAACATCAAGTAGGGCGTTCCTGTCATGGTGCAGTGGAAATGAATCCAACTAGGAACCATGAAGTTGCGGGTTCGATCCCTGCCCTTGCTTGCGTTGCCTTGAGCTGTGGTGTAGGTTGCAGACACGGCTCGGATCCCGCGTTGCTGTGGCTGTGGTGTAGGCTGTTAGCTACAGCTCCAATTGGACCCCCAGCCTGGGAACCTCCATATGCCATGGGAGTGGCCCAAGAAAATGGCAAAAAGACCTAAAAAATAAAAAATAAAAAATAAAAAAAATAAAAAGAAACATCAAGTAAAAGCCTAAGGTCGAAGGTTACCAAGTTCATAAGAGCTGGGATTCAAACCCAGGTGGTCAATTCCAGAGTCTGTGTCCCCAGCCATCACTTTCCACTGCTGATGAAGAGAGTGAAATCACATCAGGCTCTCTTAGTCTGAGAAAAATTGACTTGGAGGTTTCACAGGAGCCCCTTGGACAGTGCAGAACTACAGAGCCCAGTGTGTTATGACAAAGACACTTCAAATGGTCAAGGGAGAGTTTATAAGGGCTGAGCTCCCCCTTTTCCTTGTGATATGGGGGGAGGGTTGCTTTAGTGCAGAGGGAGCCCTCGGGTAGGGAGTGGGAGCTTGTTGAATCTATAGGTGCTATTTAGTAAGAGAGGCAAAAATATAGTGTTCCTGAAAGATTTGTGTATAGGCCTTCCCCTAAGTTTACAACGGGGAACATTGGCTCATGTACACACATGACACACACCCACCCATGTGTGTGCACAGGTGTGCTACTTTGGAAAGTTATCATTTTCACTCCGCTCACTTACTGTTTCCACTTAAAAATAGTTGTGTAGTACTTTTTTCCATGACAAGCACTGTGCTAAGACCAGGGGTGGGTAGTGGTGAGTCTGCTGTCATGCTTGTCCTTCAGAAATCTTGTAAAAGAGATATGTCAGGAACTGTCATACACAGCAAGGTCAGAGGAATCGAGGGACCATGAGAGAGCTGTAATAAAAGGATGAGCAGAGTTTGCCGGGCAGATGCAGAATGGACTTGGCTTCAGAGAGGACTCAGCGTTTGAGATGGGCCTGGAAGATGTGTGGATATGAAAGGAAGGGAGCTCAGGTGAAGGGAAGAGCTTGTGCAGTTGCTTGGAGGGAGGAAAGGTTGGCACAGGTGGGCAAGAGATTGGGGTCCTCGAGAGACAGGATGTGAGAAAATGCTAGAAAGAGAGGTTAGGGCTATTGGAGTGGAGGAGCTTCCATAGGTCAGACCATAGCATCTTAAATTTATTTTTCAGACTATGGGAGTCTACTGGAGATTTCTGATTAGGACAACATCTACCAAGCTGCTGGGAGCAGAGTGTGCAGGTAATCAACATGTGTCCAATTGTTAAATGAGAGTGCCTAAAAGGTGTTGGGTGCTTGCTGCATGCCAGGCACTTTTCTAAACATTGCACACATTTTTAACTACGCATGTAATCCTTTCCATAGCACGTAAGATAGTTATCTATCCCCATCTTCCAGGTGAGGAAACCGAGACTCACAGAGGCTTGGAGTCTTGACCAAGGTTAGGACAAATGAGTAGGTATTTGACCAGAGCCCCACACTATTTTTTTTTTTTTAGCTTTTTAGGGCCACACCTGAGGCATATAGAAGTTCCCAGGATACGGATCGATTCAGAGCTATAGCCGCTGGCCTACACCACACCCACAGCAGCTCAGGATCTGAGCTACGACTGTGACCTACACCACAGCTCACAGCAACATGAGATTCTTAACCCACCGAGCGAGGCCAGGGACTGAACCCGTGTCCTCATGGATACTAGTTGGGTTCGTTAACTACTGAGCCATGATAGGAACTCCCAGAGCCCCCACGCTTTAGACTGCCATCCTATTTGGAAAACAGAAAAAGAAAAGGAGAGAAGAGCTAGGGGGCCAGTCGGCATTGCACTTCGGAGGGGAAGCTGTGGTAGGTCAAATTAGCAGAGGAACAGAGTGGGTTGGAAATGAGAGACATCCCAAAGACAGAATCCCCACGAATCTGTTTTTACTTGGTATAGAAAGCCTGGGACAGGAGGGGTCGAGAAGGCTCGGGGTTGCTAACTTCAATCCCGGAAGACAGGAGAACTGTCAAAAGCAACGGGAGGGAGGGAGGGACGATGACAATTCGGTTTTAGATGATGTGCGCAGTAATCTGGGTGCTGAGGACCCTAAAAAGCAGGCCGTGGGGAAGGGTTTTAAAAGGTGAGCTTCGGGGCTCTCTGGCTTTGTCATAGTCCCTCCCTGGGGCGCTCTGGGAGTTCGTCCTGGGAATCTCGAGGCTGTCCCAAGGTTCCTTTCTTTCTATGTTTATATCATTTAGCAGGGAGAGGATTGTTAATGACTAATCTCTGTCCATGAGGCACAGAGCCAAGGGAGAGATGCTGCTGCCGGGCCGGAAGGCCGCCCGTGATCACGGCTCTTGCTGGAACTCCCTCCTCCTCCTCCTCATCCCACTGTCTCCTGGACTCACCCCAATGCAAAATCGCCTTCTGAGCATTTGTAGCGAAATCTCTGGGTTTTGGAGAGGAAGCCTGGACTCAGAATCCTCCTAGGGCTTTGAAAGTTCGTCTCCAACCTAAGACTATCCGAGTGAGTACCTAGTTCCTCTGGGAGTGGGGTGTCTATCCCAAGGCTACAGAGGGGAAGCTGTTGTTTGAAGTTTCTCTTTAACATCAGGAAGTTGGGTCGATGAATGAATTCTCGGTGGGTCAAAGATGTCAAATCCTGATAATTTTTTTAAAAAAGAAAAGCTCTTAAGAACAAACAAAAGGAAGCAGACGTTAGTGGGTTGAACTTTATTGACAAATAAGTTGCTTTCCTTATTGAAAAATCATGTGGGAATATCTTTTTAACGTTGTGATCACCGAGGCAAATCACCAGAGACGGTAAATTATGGGGCCGTCTCCGTGCTGACTGCCTAGGCAATTTCACCTGTTCAGTGTGCTCTCACTTGGTGCTTTACCAAATCCTGATGTGAGGTGGGGAATATCACTAATGGCAGATGACTTTGGATCTAGGACTAGAATGACCTTTAAGCTACGCTTAATTGCAATGTGGTTTTTCCTAGGAGGAAAGTAGGTTTAAAAAGCTTTCTCTTTTGACTTCTGTGTAAACGCTTCTATTGCTTTCCATTTCTCATATTAAGATCAGATGGAAATGTTGAAGGAAGATGGAAAATATTAGGAAGAACTGTATTATTAAAGTTGTCCAAGGTCCAAATCTGCAGATAAGGAATCTCCTGGTCAGCTTACTGCCATTATGAATTAGGCAACTACCACGGGAGCCTAGGTCATGTCTTTTGCATTGAGTCTTTATTTGAAGGGAGGGGCAGCGGAGGGGGAGGCAATGACTCCTGCTGGATTTTTTGTCTAAGAAGCTCACCTGAGCTTTAAAGACTTGAGATGATGCCACTGATGCTGCCTTAGGATCGCCTGCACAGTATGGACAAGAGGGGTAGAGAAAGATGTTGGGGAAGCCATTGCTGGGTTTCTAGCTGTGATTTTATAAAATGATAGGTGCCTTCATCTCTGAGTCACCCTCTACCCTCCAAATTATGGACCTGTGCCATCTGCACCGTGGACTTTTCTGTTTGGCTGAGGGTGTTGCAATACGGCTGATGCAACTCCGAGTTAGCTGATAAAGTATGGGCCAGGGATGACGCTCTCTTGTCCCCAGACCCCACCTCAGGATTTGCAACATTGTGTCCCATCACACACCTCTGCCCTCACCCAACAGTTTGAGAAGGAAAGTAATATAATCCCTGTCCTTCCTCTTACTTCCACACCTCCCAGGTCTGGCCACAGGGTAAGGGGCCACTGAACAGTTGTGTTTGGAAGGAAAGGCAAAGCACTGAGTGCATGAGTTCGTACCAAGAGTCACAGCCTTTGCCTAAATTGCCTGTTTCCTTCTCACAGTAACCCTGCATGGGGGTTCTTCTCATACTCATTTTACAGATGAGGAAACTGAGGCGCAAAGAGAACAAGTAAACCACCCACAGCCACACAGTTGGGAGGTTGGAGGACCTGAACCTGTGAGGACAGGTCTTTCTGACTCCAAAGTCTTTTCCTTGCTACCCTGATATCCTTGGAAGGCTAGGAGAACTTAAAATCTGGAATGATGGGAGAGCAGGCAGACCAGTCCACCAGTGTCTCAGCTTGACAGGGGTGATTTGCTAAGCCCCAGAACAATTGTGGAGATTCTTGAAACCTCTTAGGGCATTTTCTAATAATCGCATCGGGAGCATGGGGAGTGGAAAGTTTTCAGCACTATTTGCCTCAACCCAAAGGTCAGTCTAGGAGAGCTGATTGGAGACTCCAGTTATCAGCATCTTAATTAGAGACTCGAGGAACCCACCCACGTTTGTGATCGAGACTCCCCAGAGGCGCTCAGAACTGCTGTGTCTCACAGAAGCTTTGGGTTATGAATGCCAAGAGAATGCATGCCACCCTGCGATAGATTTTAAACGACTCACATTGTCGTTAGGTGGCTGGGTAAAGGAAAGAACGAAGGTTTACGTTCTTTTCTTGCTGGGGAGTGCTTTCCCTTCTTTTTGCTCCGTCTCATTTGTCTCTGAAATCCTAGCAACATAGCTCGTGAAGGGGCTAACAGAAATGGAAACTGTTTTCTTCTTCACAGGTAGTTCTTGCAGCTGCTGTATTTTCTACCAGCAGAAATGTACAAAGCATTTCTCCATGAGTGTCCTCAGTCATCCAGCTGCAGGGGGAGGCAAAAGCATCATTACCTAAAAACGCCCATCTCCTCTCTTCTGTCGCACCTCCCTCTTCTCTTATCCCCAAATGCAATCCCTTCAACCTCTTGCCCTCCACAGTGACTTCTTTTCTTCCTCACTTTGCCCTTTGCAATTTTGGCAATAAAGGAATGTCTGCTCTTCTTTCTCTTCTCTTTATAATTCTGTGTCAATGACAATAGCAATAAAATGCAACTTGATTGCCAAGGGAAATATTACATAGGAAAGAAAATCCTGCACAAGGAAAAAAAATATGTTTTTTTCTTTGTTAGGTCTAAGAATTATGACAGAGTTCTGGTTACCAAAATGGATAGGTGTGAGTATAAAATTAATTTTTATTAGTTTTAATTTTTGTGGATTAAAAACCTACTAAAACCTTGGGATTTTAGTTTCTACCTTAAATAGAAGCAAGGCTGCAATAAACATCCTTTAGAACATGTGCAAAGGTTTATCCAGGGAGTTCCCATCGTGGCTCAGTGGTTAACAAATCCATCTAGGAATCATGAGGTGGCGGGTTCAATCCCTGACCTTGCTCAGTGGGTTGAGGATCCGGTGTTGCCATGAGCTGAGATGTAGGTCGCAGATGCGGCTCAGATCCAGCATTGCTGTGGCCCCGGTATAGGCCGGCAACTACAGCTCGGATTAGCCCCTTAGCCTGGGAATCTCCATGTGCCATGGGTGCAGCCCTAGAAAAGACCACAGACACACACACACACACACACACACACACACACACACAAAATGGTTTATCCAGGAAAGATATCTAAGAATTAGAATTGCGATTTTATTCTTTTTTTTTTTTTTTGGAAAATTTCTTTATTTCAGATTCATAGCTACACAGTCACACAATCCTCAAAATCCAGGTTTACATCATAAGATCCCTATTCATATACACATTAGTTAGACAAAGGGAAAAAATTCTATACATATTTCAGTAGTTACATGGTTTCTAAATGATACTGCATTAGTGAAAACTGAAAAACTCCCAATGCATTTGACAAAGGATAACCACTCTCAAACACAAGAAGGAAGGCATTAAAGAAAAATTTCTGTTTGAGTCATAGAAAAATGCTAAAGACATTTATAATGACATAAATGCTTTAAATTAGTACACAACCTATTGGGTAAATAAAACTGCTACATAGGTTGGTACCTTCCCTCTTGAATATAGTTTTATTCTTTCGATGACCACACCTGTGGCACATGGAAGTTTCTGGGCTAGGGGTAGGATCCGAGCTGCAGAGGCAGGCCTATGCCACAGCCACAGCCACACCAGATCTGAGCCACATCTTCGAGCTATGCCAGATCCTTCACCCAGTGAGCAAGGCCAGGGATTGAACCCTCATCCTCACAGAGACAATGTCGGTTCCTTAACCTGCTAAGCCACAATGGGAACTCCTAGAATTGCATTTTATTTTTAATATGCTTCGCTAAAGGGTCTTCTCAAAAGGGTATAAACTATGCCCCCACTAGCAGTGTATGAGAAAGCATATTTCCAACGACTTCATCAATTTTTAATATTATCAGATAAAAAAAATGTTGATGATCTGATAGGTGGAAGTAGTATCTAGTGATATTAATTTGTATTTTTCTAGTTATTAATTCGTTTTTGCTGTTTTGTATGTGTATTGGCCATTTGTATTTCTCTTTTGGTCAATTTCCTCTTTATCTCTGTCACCAATTTCTCCCTTGGATTGTTTATCTTTTCTGTTTTTATTTATAGGAGTTATTTATATGTTGTTTATACTGATTTTTGGCTGTTATTTATGTTGCAAACAATTTCTCCCAATTTGTTTCATAAATTAGCTTTGTTTAGGGTCTCTTGATTCATCTTCTTGATTTTCATGTAGTCAAATTGATTCTCTTCCTATTTATTTCTTTGTTAATGAGTCTTTCTCGATCCCTAAATTCCTCAAGTTCATAAATATGTTTTATTATATTTTCTCCCAAATTTATCATTTTAAAGGCTTTAATATATCTGGGACTTATTTTCAAGGATGACATAAGATAGAACTCTTTAATTTGTTTTCCCCCAAAAGGAATAGTCATTTTTCTTGACACTATTTCTTGAATAGGCCAGCCTTCCTCCACTGATCTGAGCTGAATCCACTCACTGAGAATGAAGGACAATATATGGCCACTCCTTCCCTCCTGTAGCCAGTCCCACTGCATGCCTTTTGCCTAGTCTAACGTCTAGTTTTTGTGATTAAATTAAAAAACCAGCCCTCCACACTTGGGCATAGTTCCCTTATTCTTCTGATCACGTCCATGCTTAAAACTCACCAATGAGTCAAAATTTAGAATAAATCTGAATGCCTTACCATACTCACCAGGCCACAGAGAGCTGCTTCTCTCAGACCTCATCTCCTGCACACTCCTGGCCCTTACTCTTCCCCAGCCTCTCTGGGCTTTTGCTATTCCTCTAGCACCCCAAGTCCAGGCCTTTGGGACTTGTTGACCACTCTGCCTGAACTTATTTCCCTCTTGCATGTCTTCGTCTTCTTCTGCTCTGCATTGCAATTCAAATGTATACTCATTTAGGAAGCTCTTCTAGGATCACCCTCTTCAAAACAGTGTCCAGCCACCGCTGGGAATCTTAGAACTTGTTTACTCGAGAACTATCCGTCTCTCTCATTAGAATGTAAGCCCCATGAATACAGGGATTTCCCGCCCTTCCCCCCCCCCGTCATTTCCAACACCTAGATTAAAGCCTGCTATATAGTGAAGCATTAATGAATATTGAGTGAATGAATGCCTTTGCTTTGCTTCTGAAGGGACCTGTGCTTATCTCTATCCTAGCAATCCCCATACCATTTTAATTGGGTTGTCCTTAACCTACTTTTCCAATAAACTTCTTAAATGATCATGCTTTTTGGCGGGGGGGGGGAATCTTTATTTGTCCAGTGCTTGGCACAGAGTCAGTAAATGTATTTTGATTGAATAAATATGAGAGTGAATGAATTCACTTAGCATTGATATTGGAAATTGACATTGAAATGCCATTTTTAAAGATGAAATGTAATATTTTTAAGAAAGTGCTCACCTTTTTAGACCCAATAAGACAAAAGCCAACATGCATGCTCTTCATCTGGGGAGATCGTATCAGTTATTTAGTCCTAGGTAACAAGCCGCCCCAAAACTTAGTGTCTTAAAAAGATAATGATTTATTATTTCTTATAATTTTCTGTGGGTCAGTTAGGATCTTTGCTGGTTTTTCCTAGGCTTGACCACACAATGGATATCAACTGGAGGGTCAACTAGGTCTCGCTGTCATGACTGGGGCCTTGATGCTGGCTGTTGATTTAGGATAGTTGGAATGGTTGAGTCTCTTTCTTAGAGTATTTCGTTTGTGGCTTCTTCATGACATGGTGGTCTCATTCCAAGAGAGTGAAAACAGAAGTCACAAGGTCTCTTGAGGTTTGCTGTCAGAAGTAAAACACATCTATTGATCAAAGCAAGTAGTCATAACAGCCCATTCAAAGGGTGGGGAAATAGATTTTACTTATTGATGGGAGAAATTGACAAGTCGGCTTTTGGCTCAAGATGGCATTGCTCTCTCTAAAGCAATTTGCTCAAATACTTTGTGGATTTCTTAGGAGTCTTTTGGGGACTCAGCCCCTGCCTGAAAAGTTTTACCCATAATTTTTGGGACAGACCTCTTTCCGCTTTGGACATGTTAAGCTACTACAAAATAATGCTGTGGGATAACGCCCTGACATTCTTAGAAGCCCTTTTACTTAGATGTGAGGGTTTCCTAGGCACCTCCTTACATTTCTTGAGCTCTTCGCAATGGACTTATAGCCATACCCAGGATTTGATATTTACCGTGGGGTCATTTCTTACTTTGAGACTCTTATGGCAGATGGAGAGTCCAAAAATGCAAAACAGTAGTATTTTTCAACCCAGGACATCCTGGACCTTTCATATTTGCCCTGATTTCTGCTCTCAAAATGACCGGCTCATTCCTTAATTCCTCTCTTTCTTCATGTACCTAATCACTAACAGCGAAAAACAGCACCTGACACATCTACCATACTACCTGGAAATTTCCTTAATCTCAAACTGAGCCACAGATTTACCTAGAGGTCAGTCAGAAAGAGGCCCTGCCACTCCTAAAGGCAAACCAAACTAGACAGAAACAGACAAATAAAAATCCACACGTTTGTTGGGAAACTTTGTATCTTCCAAATTACCATGTGTAGGACAGTTTCGCCACTTGTTTTGTGACTGCCCATTACTTTTCCAGCTTCCTATAGTAATTTCCCCACCACTCTTCCGATTTCCACTAACAGTCTCCTTGCTACCCTTCCAGGCTCTGGTCACTTCAATCCCAAAGCCAAAGCCAAAGCCATATGTATATATTTTTTAACAGCATCCCCTTTCTAAGTACCAATTTCTATAAGGATTATTTATTTCTTTGTAACAACTACCCCAAAGCTTAGTGACTTAAAAGAGTGATGATTCATTAATTCTTGTATGTCTATGAGTCAGTGGAGCAGTTCCTCTGCTGGTTTTGCCTGGGCTCATTTGTGTGACTTATTCAGATGGACGGTCAAGTGGAACAGAAGGTCCAAGGTGGTCTTGCGCATGTCTGGAATCTTGGCGTAGTTGTCAGCTTGAATGGTTTTGATAGCTGACGTCTCTCTCCATTAGATTTTGTATCTGGGGCATCTACAAACAGTGTGGCAGTCTCGGGGCAGCATACCAAGATGGGGGAAACAGAAGCTGCAAGGTTTCTTAAGGCCTAGCTCCGAAGGCTCCCAACATCACTTCCACTATTCTGTTGGTCAAGGAAGTCACCAGACAGGTTCAGCTTCAAGATCTGGGGAAACAGTCTTCATCTGTTGATGGGTAGTGGCAAACTCTCATTGCAAAGGGCATGTGGCATGGAATAAGTTGTGGTGTGGAGTTCCTGCTGTGGCATGGTGGGTTAATGATCCGGCTTGTCTCTGTGGAAGTGCTGGTTCAATCCCCTGCTCTGCTCAGTGGATTAAGGATTGCAGTGACCTAGGTCGCACCTCCAGCTTGGATTCAATTCCTGGCCCTAGGAACTTCCATAAGTCATAAGTGTGGCTGAAAAAGAAAAAAAAAAAAAAGAAGTTGTGATGGCCACTTTTGTAAATAACAAATAATTTACGTAAATACTATTCATAACATTTGTAAAGATTCAATGAGTTATTTAAAAAAAAAAAGATGATGGGTCAGTCATGAAGAAAGTATAACTCTCCAACTTGTTGACTATTTTGACTATAGCAATAATGGGGAAAAATATTTCCTGACTATGAAGAGTGAGTGTTAACACCAAAAACTATGCCTAGAAGTTCTAAAGGAAGAGAAATTAACAAAGGGAGATTTGGGAGGATTATTTGAACTATTTCCTGAGGTGGTTGATTCATGTACAAAGTGGTTCCTAAGGGGAGACATGGAGGCTCCTGCTTAAGAGATTTCCAGCTAGAATGGATTCAGTCCACTAATTTGGGCTACACTGGGGAAGCAGCCTTAATTGTCAGGTTTTTTGCGTGACCAAAAAAATAAATCCTTCTTCAGCTTTTCTGTGTGCTGTTCTTCTACATTTCTATTTACTGCTGATCCTATGATCTAAACAAGATTGATTCTAAAAATGGTTATCTAACAAGGTATGTTATTCTTTCATTTGTGTATGTATTTAGTTAGTTGATTTATTCATCCATGGATTCATTCAACCAATAAGTATTAATTGTGAATTTAAAATGTACATGGTAGTGGGACTAGGCACTTGATGTCCAGGGTAAGCTCTTGCAGAGCTAATGGTCCATGGGAGAGACAGACAGCATCATCATCACAAAAACAAAGGGAGAGTTACATCTGTGACAAGCACTCCAAGAAGAGGTGCCCAGTGCTAGGAAAGTCTGCAGGAGAGGCTGAGAAGCAGGCCTGGGACTAGAGTGAGACAAATGAGATGCCAAGTGTGCAAAATGTAAGGAGTTCTTACTCTCAGGTTCATGGCCCTGGGGAACCTCTGCTCCAGGTTCTCCTTTCACATCTAGTTGAAAATAAAGGTCAGCTGCTCTTTGGGCCCCATTTGTAATCTCCAGAGCACAGAAGCTCAAAAAACTGCAGTGATCTGGTTGGCTTAAAATTATTTTTGGTGTATTTTGGGGTCTAAAAGTCTCCATTTAAAGGCAACTTCTAGAGGCTTTCCTATTGTGGCTCAGTGGGTTAATGACCCAGCACTGTCTCTGTGAGGATGCCAGTTTAACCCCCAGCCTCACTCAGCCTTGCTACAAACTCTGGCATAGGTTGGCATCTGCAGCTCTGACTTGACCCCTAGCCCAGGAACTTCCATATGCTGCAGGTGTAGCCATAAATAAAAGAAAAAAAAAAAAGAGGAGACTTTAGAACCACAAAAGAAGTTTGAAAAGACAAAATAATGTAGCAGAAAACCCTATACAGGCTTACTTAATTGTGCCTAAAAATACAGCAAATGTTGAAATGCCTTAGGCAGATGTGACCTTGCAGAACTGTCAGTTTACCCTCACTAGGCACTGGTAAGTGGTTGGT
The DNA here is from genome assembly GCF_054392235.1 of Sus scrofa. Taxonomy (NCBI): domain Eukaryota; kingdom Metazoa; phylum Chordata; class Mammalia; order Artiodactyla; family Suidae; genus Sus; species Sus scrofa. Next base: position 90,942,336 of record NC_139387.1, on the reverse strand, counting down.
AACAGTCTCAGTAGGAGAGTTGCAGGAGAAAACATAAACTGAGAGTGAGACATGGGCTTACATCCCCACTCTGCTTCTTACTAGAGGTACGACCTTGAAAATGTTGCTTCATCTCTTTGAGCCTCAGTTTTCTCATTTATAAAGTGTGTATATTTATACTTAGTTTATTATAAATTAAATGAGATAACACAGCATGAAAGCTGGCACACAGTCAGCACTCATAAGAAGGTAGATATTATTTTAATCCATCTCCCCCAAGATGTAATGGTTACTATGGTAGCGATAAAGGCCACCTTGTTGTTCCCAGGCACCACCCTCAGAATAATACAGTCACAAGGGCCATCTTGACTTGCCCTGTCCTGCCTGACCTGTCACTACTGTCCACATGTTGTCCTTTAACTCTCTCTGGACTTTGGAAAGGACCTAAATCTCTATCTTAAATCTGTATTTTTTTCCCCTAGAAAGAATCATTTCAGTTTGGAAGACCAAAGCCCTGAGAAGGGAAAACTTTTTTTTTTTTGGTCGAACTCCTTTCTCTTTTCCCTGTGAAACATTCTTCCAGCCTCAGGCTGAATCCAGGTCTTCCCCTGGACGTGAAATGATTATGGCTAGAAAAAGTTCACCTTTTTTTCTTGTCCTTTAAGAATGGATTACATAGATATCAAATAAAATGTATGCCTTGCATCAACCACTGGATTCAGCTGAGAAAAATGTCACCGAGGATGGTGACTCTGGCTGTGATGAGTTCACAGGGAACCAGCACAAGGAACTGGTTTTCATCTTCTGAGAACTGAGATTCTTCTAAACCAAGTCAAAGCTATTTAATTGGAGCAGGGTCTTTCTAAGGTCTCTACTGGCAAGTGGCTTGTGCTCAATCGTAGGAGCTCCATTTGCCATGAACTCCCTGTGACACGCAGTATCTACACAAGTACAAAATGATAGCCAGAAAGCAGGAGTCCAAGCTACCAGTCACTATGTGTCTTATCACATTAAAAACAAACAGAGCTTACCACTTCTGAAATTATTCCTGGCTTGTTAAGTTAAGGCTTACATTACATCATAGTACAAATAAACATGAAGTAAAATAAACATGTTGTCCCTGCTTCCACCAATACCCAAGGCTTTAATTTTGTGTCATCAGCCGGTTTCCTCTCCTTCCTCCTCTATGTATACTGTACTCAAGTCTCTTCCGTTCCATCTCTACAGAAACCACCCTGTTATGCGCAGAATCATCTTCCTCCCTCCCATCTTTCCTCCCTCCCTCCCTCCCTCCCTTCCTTCCTTTCTTTCGTCCTTTTTTCCTGTGGCTGCACCTGCAGCATATGGAAGTTCCCTGGCCAGGGGCTGAATCCAAGCTGCAGCTGCCCCCCCTACACCACAGCCACAGCAACACCAGATCCTTAACCTCCTGAGCGAGGCCAGGGATGGAACCCGCATTCTTGCAGACACTCTGTTGGGCTCTTGACCCGCTGAGCTACAATGGGACCTCCTCATCTTACTTTCTGAATGAAAATTTCCTGAATTTTCCTTCTTCTTTCACTGTTTACCTTCCTCATCCTACCTTCTCATTAGAGTAATCTTGAACATAGATTCATTGTACCACTCAAAATTTCCCGTAATACCTCATTGACTGCAGTTAGAGTCCCCAAACATTATATGGGAAGGAATTACTTCCTCCTCAAAGTCTCAAGAATGTGCATATGTGGGTGTAAGAAAGACAGAATCCCTCTATGAGTTTGTATATCTTTACAGGTCAAGGAAGCTTTTCACATATATAATTTCATTCAATCTTCTTCATTATGAAATATTTCCAACATGCCAGACTTTGAGTAATATCTTCAGCTTCCTTGTATTTATCCTCTAGCTTAATAAAGAGAGCATTGCAGATGCTATGGAAACTCTATTCATTCTAGACACTGTTCTGAATATGGATTCAACGCTTCATGCATGTCTCTGTAGGTTAGACAGGGATCATGAGATTTTCCTATAAAGGCCAGATAGTGAATATTTTAGGCTTTGCAAACCATGGGGACTGTGCCACAACTAAACTCGGCCATTGTTGTGTGAAAACAGCTATAGATGGTCTGTAAACAGAAGGGAAAAAACTTGGCCTGCGGTGGGCTGGATTTGGCCCATGGATCAGTTTGCCGACCCTTGCATCAGGGTATCAGTAGTTCTATGTAGTGTTGTTTTGCATATCTTTAAATGCATATACTTATTATTCTGCCACCTGATTCTTGTTCTCAGTATAATGTTTATCAGTTTATCAATATGAAGATGTATAGTTCTAGCTCATTCATTTTAAGTGCTATATAGCACTTATGAATATGCTTACAGCATTATGCATATACTTTTTCTTTATTGTATCCATTCTCTTGCTGATGGACATTTATGCCATATGCCATTTCTAGTTGTTTTTTTTTATCATTGGGAACAAGGCAGTGAACATTTTTGCTCCTGTCATCCTATATTTATGAGCACTTAGGAAGGGTTACCTTTTTAGTCTTTACAGCTGTCCTATTATTTAGGTTTTTAAATCTTCATGAGGCTCAGGGTGGAGTATAGGGGGCAGGGTGTTAAGTGAAGAGTTGCAGGTCATGCATGACGCTCCAGAAGGTCAGCACTGGTTCTCCATTCTAATCTTTTCATTCCTCATCCCCCTTGTTTCTGCACAACTAGACCACACCTTTTATTTCGGTGTGTGCATAGCACTTCTAACTGGGACAGGGGTACAACAAAACATAAGCTTCAGTCTCTCCCTCCGAGTTTACAGTATAGTGACAAAGACGACAGATGAAGTTAAATCATTAATGACCACATGAGGAGGAGGAAGATAAAGGGCAGGGCATGTGTCTATGGAGAAGTTGGGGCACACGTGGAAAGAAAATCTATAAAATCGAGAGTTATAAGAGCACATCTGAGTAAGTGGAGACACACCTTGCCCCCGAAAGGCAAAACTGAATATCATAAAGATATAAATCTTCCTACCTAAATATATGCTTTTGGTACTGTCCCAAACTCCCAAAGAAATTTTTTTTTAAAAAAAATGTGGTACAAAAGGTGATAATTTATCACAGAGAACAAGAAAGTGAGGATATCTCAGAAAATGTTGAAAATGAATGAATAATTTAGGAAAAGGTGATGTTGGTACAGATATAACTACATGAGGAATGGAAAACTAACTTCAGTCTCAAGTAAAGAAAAATTATAAATTAATGGGAAAGGGAAAAATATTCACCAAGAGATTCTGAGAAAATTCATCCTGTTCCCAAACCTAAAAATAAAAAGCAATAAAAAGTAAGCTTTAAAAAAAATCTAATACATTTAACTACGCACAATGCAAGTCTTTTCAAGTAAAAATAATTAAAAGACAAATGAAAATGTTTATAGTAAAATATACCAAAACTTTGATACATTCACTATTCAAAGAACTCTCTAAGTCAAGAAAAAAAGAACATTACTGGAGTTCCCATTGTGGTTCAGTGGGTTATGAGCTTGACTAGCATCCATGAAGATGTGTGTTCGATCCTTCACTCAGTGGGTTAAGGATCTGGTGTTGCTGCAAGCTGCGACGTAGGTGGCAGATGAGGCTTAGATCCTGCATTGCTGTGGCTGTGGTGTAGGCCAGCAGTTGCAGCTATGATTTGACTCCTAGTGCAAGGACTTCCATATGCCGCAGGTGCAGCCTTAAAAAGCGAAAAAAACAAAAACAAAAACAAAAACAAAGCATTACCATAGAAAAGTGGCAAAGGACATAAACAAACAAACAAACAAAAAAAAAAAAGGAAAGAAACAATAGCATATACATAATAAATATGTAAAAAATTATGTTCAGTTTCACGGGTAATTAAGGAAATTCAATTTAATACAATGAGATAGGATTTGTTATGAGGAAATTAGAAAAGATTGTTGAAAGTGAGATGCCAGTGAAAGTGTGGTGAGACAGGCACTCTTATGCACTGCTGGTGGGAGGGTAAATTGGAACAAAATGATAGAAGGCCACTTGGCATTTTTTAAATGCTTTTCTATTTGTCTAAATTTTTTTGCAATGGCTCTTTTATTTTAATAATACTTTCTTTTTTAAAATAATTAAAACAAACAAACAGACATGGGGTCTGAGCCATGTCTGTGACCTACACCACAGCTCACAGCAATACCCAATCTTTAACCCCTTGAGAGAAGCCAGGGATTGAACCTGCATCCGCATGGATACTAGTTGGGTTTGTAACCCAGTAAATTTTATTGGAGTATGGTTGACCTAGAAAGGTGTATTACTTTCAGGTGTACAACAAAGTAAATCAGTTATACACATGCCTATATCCATTCCTTTTCAGATTCTTTTCCCATATAGGTCACTACATAGTATTGAATAGATTACCCTGTGCTATATAGTAGGTCTTTGTTACCTATCTATTTTATGTATAATAGCGTATACGTATATACAGTGGAATATTAGTCTGCCATAAAAAGAATGAAATGATGCCGTTTGCAGCAACAATGGATGGGCCTGGAAATTATCCTCCTGAGTGAAGTAAGTCAGACAGGAGAAATACTTTCTTTTAAAAAATAAATTTCAACAACTTTTCAGGAAAACAGTGCATGGAGGTAGAGACGTCTGTGGGTAAATTTAGATATTTTTCTTTATCCGCTTTGATTCCAAACTAAATCCTTTGGGTTCATGAATTCACCTGAATAGGAATGATGGCTTTCTGTTAGGTGGGCTTTTATTACTAACTCCAGAAAATTCTTAGGCTCTCTGTCTGCAGTTGTTTAAAGCTCATTATCTGATCAGAACCTTTATCTGTGTTTCTAAGAAGGTGTTCTTCCACTGGCGCGTGCGCTCTGCCAGTCCTGGCTGTGCCTCTTGCCCAGCAAGGGCATCTTCTTCCTGGTCGACACCCTCTTTACTCCAGCCAGATGCTTTCTCCCCTTGTACTCTTGGGCCACCTCTTTGGAGAGAAAGTCTAATAAGCATTTATATAATAGGTAGTAATAAACTCAATCCAGAAAAAAACTTAAAATCTTAAAGTCATTAGAACGTTGTTTGGGGATTTTTTTAGGTTTTTTAGATTTTTTTTTTTTTTGCCATGCCTATGACATGTGGAAAATCCTGGGCCAGAGATCAAACTCCAACCCACACCAAGGCAGCAGACCAAGCTTCTGCAGTGCTAACATCAGATCCTTAACCTACTGCACCACCAGGGAACTCCTAGAAAGTTTTTTTAAAACCAAATTTTTTTGGCATTTTATGCATTTACTTAAAGTGAAATTACATTTTCAGAGAGAGAGGGAGCATATACGCATGCCAAAATTCTGAATCATCTTTTTTTTTTTTAACTGCCACACCTGTGGCATATGGAAGTTCCCAGGCTAGGGGTTGACTCAGAGCTGCAGCTGAGGGCTACACTACAGCTACAGCAACACTGGATCCGAGCTGAATTTGTAACCTAAGCCATAGCTTGTGGCAATGCCGGATCCTTAACCCACTGAGTGAGGCCAGGGATTGAACCCACATCCTCACAGAGACAATGTCAAGTCCTTAACCCATTGATCCTCATGGGAACCCCCTCGGCTAACATTCTGCTGCGAAGCTGAATGAAATGTGAACTCAAGGAAGGACAGGGATGATGAAAAAATTCCAAATTTTAAAGAACACCACCTGTATTTCTTAGGATGAAAGAGGATATTGAGTTGCTGTGGTGTTTAGATTTAATTGACTAGATTTAAGAGTAATGTAACAACATGTAAAAAAAGGTCCATTTTTAATAATATGTCAGAAATTGTAGTTTTTGTACCTATTTTATTTTTTAGTGAAAAACTTTAGATGTCAACCCAAAAACGTGTGGAGGGAGCTTATTTTTTTGTTCAGCTTTATTTAGAGGGTAAACCAGTAGAATTCAAAGGCACTAGAATAGAGAATACCCATTGCTTATCTCAACCTATGAAATGGCTCCTTATATGGAAGGGAGGATTCAAAGGGGAAAAAAGCCTCCAGAGCTGAGATCTTCCTTAGAGCTTCCAGGAAGAAGCAGAGTTATTCTCCTGTTACAGTTCTTCCCCCAGTGAGAGGGAAGAGCATTACAGAAAGAAGTAACCCTGTTTGGGAGTTCCCACTGTGGCTCAGCAGAAACGAATCTGACTAGTATCCATGAGGATGTGGGTTCTGTCCCAGGCCTCACTCAGTGGGTCAGGGATCCAGCATTGCCATGAGCTGTGGTGTAGGTCACAGACATGGTTTGGATCCCACATTGCTGGGGCTGCAGCGTGGGCCACCAGCTGTAGCTTTGATTCTACCCTTTGCCTGGGAACGACCCTTTGCCTGGGAACATCCATATGCCTCAGGTGCAGCCCTAAAAAGCAACAAAAACAAGAAGAACTAACCATGGTGAAAGAAATGACACATGTGGAAACATTTTCCCAGTGCCAGGGACATAGTAGGTGCTCATTAAATCCCAAGGCTAAAGCAGCCAAACCCGGGAAGGAAATGTTAAGAGATAAAGAAGATCCTACTACTATAAGATGGATATAATTGTGTGGCTTTACATCTCCAGGGTACTCATTGCAGTTATTCATTGTTTACCTATGATGTTACTTTGATTTTTTTTAAAATTCTTGTTATTTGTTTAAGGCAGAAATTAAACTGTCTGCAAAGGGCTAGATGATACACTTTAGCTTTGTGGGCCATTTAGTATGTATTGCAACTGTTCCACTCTGCTGTTGTCAGGGAAAAATAGCCCATAAACAAATGGATATGGCTGTGGACCAATAAAACTTTATTCAGGAGCACGTGAATGTGAATTTCATGTCATTTTCACATGTCATGAAATATCTTAATTTTAATTTTCTCCCAACCATTTGAAAATATAAAACCATTCTTAGTTCACAGACTTTGTAGAAAAAGGTGGTGGGCCAGCTTTGACCTGTGGGCAATAGTTTTCCAGACTCCAGTTTGAAGCATGGGGCCCTCTTTGCTCAGATTGGACCTAGTATCAGAAGGATACACAGGAAACTGGCAATTGTAGATGCCAGAGCTTGTTTTTCAGCATACTGTTTGAATTGCTTACCGTGGGCTTGTGTTACCATTTCAAACATTAAAGAGTTTTCTTTTTATTAAACTCCTTCAGGAATCATAAACCCAACACACCTGATATGTGCAAACTTGGTCAGCTGTCTGGATTCTGGAGGGCTGCTGTTAGCTAATCAGGGGCTGTAATGGTGGATTTCCAGCCAAGGGTAATAACCCAAAATGATGCAGAATTAAGAGAACTGGGCTTTCATTTGGGTGAGAAAGTGATGAATTATGTCCCTGTGCCAATAGGAAAATGAAATTCCTTGTCTTGTGCTGTTTCTCCAGGAAGAGCATGCCAAGTGTCAGGGAATTTGGCAGAACTAAGCAGAAAAAACAATTAATACAGATCATTGGTTGAGCCAATATTTCTTGAGGGCCTGTTGTGTGCCAGGCACTTGAATTGAAGGTGCCAAGTTTATTTGAACATATAGAGGAAAATATAAGCATTTAGAATGAAGATGAATGTACCTGGAAAATGTTAGAGAGCTGTGATGCTCTACGGAAGTAGGGGGGAGATTGGTGACCATGATGGAAGGTTAAAAAAGACAAATGTGAGAGGAAACACAGAGCAAAACCTAAAGTCTGAGTTACAGAGCCGAAATCTCCTATTTAAATTTTATTTATCTTATTTTATTTCATCATTTTTAGTTGTGCCACAGCACATGGAAATTCCTGGGCCGAGGACTGAATCCATGCCACCGCAGCAACTTGAGCCACTGCAGTGACACCACCAGATCCTCAACCTACTGTACCACAGTGGAACTCTGAAATCTCTTATTTTTTAAAGACTAGAGTTAATGGGTCTTAAATGACAGAGTATAAGTTTGGATTGAATAATAGGAAAAATTCCTGACTTTGCTCATTTGTGTATTCCTGGAAATTATTATGATGGGAAACTGTTGAATTTCGTTCTCCAAAGATAGAAGTAACTATGTTTAAAACAATAGGAGCCTGAATTTGGGGGAGCTTTCCAACCTACTTATTTTGTAATATGCAGACATATATATACAATTTTTAGACATAAATCATCTGTGTATTAAAATATATACATTGAATATATACATAAGCAATTCATATACACACATTGAAAGTTGAATTTCCCTAGTTCTCAACTAGCTTATGAGAATGAATGAAGTCCCATCCGTAGTGATGACTCAGCTTTTACTGGCTTATTCCTTGGGTCCAGTTCCCTATCAGAGTCCTCCTCCCCCTGGATATTTCAGGAATGCCCTGGGGTCTCTTCATGTTTGCTCATAACCAAGTCTACTCTGGCCACTTCTTCTACTGCTTTTTGTGTCCATGGGGGGGAGTTGTGCCCAACCAGTGGTCTCGGTGTCTCTGTGGGTTATGGAGATCCTGGAGAGGTGCTAGTCTTTCACAGTTGCCCTAGAAAGGCCCTGAATCCTCTTGCAGTCAAAGTCCCACTGTGATACAGGGCGGAGTTGTTTGACGGTGAGGGTGGAGTTGAAATGAACTCTCACCTGCTTGTTGCATTCTGTTGGAAGATCTACCCTACCGTATCTTTCCAGACTCATTTTTATTTAGAGCCCTTTCCCTTCTCACCTCAGTGTGGCAAGAAGGCTTCTTGAATCTAGCACAGGTTGGCCAAACACTGTGTCATCTTGAGAATTACACATTCCTCTAAGGACTGAGGATTTACTTTGAGGGGAAGATCGTGGTTTCTTGTTCCTTCTGACTTTAGGATGGGTTTTCTCCTAATAAAGCCTTTGGTAGGTCCAGGCCATTGGTTCACCAAATGGACCTAGGTATGTCTACTTTCCCACAATATCATCACAGGACAAATGTATCATTTCATGGGAGCTGCCCTCTCTTTCTTGTTTCTTCAATCTCTCTGGTGTCTTCTAGATGCAACCTAGTATTGCCTATCTTTAAAAATTGCCCTCGAAACCACATCTTTCTTCAGCTACTGCCCTGACTTGACTCCTTTTCACACCCAGTCTCTCCATTAGAACATCCTCATCTTTGCCTTCATCAACAGCTTTCATGATAATATGTTATCATCTGTGTATTTGTGTGATCATTTTTAATGTATCTATTCCTCATTAAGCTTGATGACATATACTATGGTTGCTTTTATTTTTTTTGCTTTTACCATCTTATTTCCAAAGACCCAGCATTGAGCTTAGTTCAGAGTAAGTCCTCAATAAATATTAGTTGAAAGCATGAATTGGTGAATGAATGCAGCAAATGTAACCTGAGGGGCTACCTTCCCAGCAGCCAAATGTCTGCTTGAGCTGCCACTTCTGCTTTGAGCTGGAACATTTTGCTGACTGAGGGGGAAAAGAAGTGGAGACATAAATAGTAGGGAAGTTCTAATGAAATAAGTATCTGTCCAACAAAACCCCTGTATTCTCTTTTGGAGTCGCAAATATAAATAGTTATTTGTAAACAAAATGATTTCTTGGTGGAGGTAGGATTAAAGGTTTGAAAATCATCCTCAGAAAATAGCCTTGGAAAAGAGGTTCTGATAGCATCCATTTTCATTATTCAACTATTCTAGTTACTTCCTTAGAGAGGTAGGAGACATATGGGAAGGAAGGAAGAAAAGACCTAGAGATATAGCTAAAAGTGGACACTGTGTCTCTTGGTTCTTGGATGTCTTCTGGACATCTCAGGATGAAACTTCAGATGTTTTGGTGAGACTTACCACTATTTTTCCTTTTACTGTAACTTCTTTTAGCCTAGATAAATATATGACCAAGATAGACCATGAGAGTGAAAATGCAAGCCCCTGAAATTTTCTCTAAAGGACAAAAATGAAGATCCTGGGTGAACACTTTCTGAATTTTTTTTATCTGCTAACGTGACACCCACTCAAGAAAATTCCAGTAGAAAATGGTCTCACTATTCTGTCTTTGCAAAGATCTGTTCAGAATAAAATTTAAGATGATAAAACATCATATTTGAAACATTATATTTGTTTCTTTTTTTCTACATGTAAAAGAAGTAAAGACGTAACCAAAATGTCATCATAACTTGCCCAAATCTTCCAAGTGCTGAAACAAATTGAAACATATGGTATTGGAGTTCTGCTGTGGTACAGTACGTTGAGGATCTGGTGTTGGCACTGCTGTAGCATAGGTTTGATGCTTGGCCTGGGAACGTCCATGTACTGCAGGTGTGGCCAAAGAAAACAAAACCAAAAAAACATGTGGTGTCTTCCTAGATGAATTAGAGATTATCTATTCTGGAAGCATATATCATAGATATTTCTGAGTCCAAATGAGGTGTAGACATCATGGTAAATATTGAGAAAAGGTATGTACAGAAAGACTATGGTAAAATGTCTACAAAGAGAGCCATTTGTGCTTTTAACAATTAGCTCGTGCTCTCCCTCTCGTGTTCTCTCTCTCTCTCTCTCTCTCTCAGCCATCTCCCACCCTCCCCAAACACTCCACGTATTTATTTATCTTTCAGGAGATATTTCTGAAGACTACCCTAACGAAGGTGGTGGTGAGAATTCAAACAGAAAAGTTTGGATGGGATCAAAAATGAATCTCATTGAACACGCCCACTTACCTGCCATGGATGAATTCTCTCTTTCTGACAATTTATTTGGTAAGTTGTCAAGTTCATTTGAATAAAGTAAAAACCAACTGCAATTTGGAAATGCATAAGGAAAAAAGCCTAAATGAGAAGTCCAATAGAGAGTCCAGAAAATTCTTTTGTTCCTTCTCAGTACTCAGTAGATGTTGCTACCATGCAAGGTTAGAGATAGGTCGGACCTTGGATTCATTGAACTCAATAATTTTCTTTTTTATAGATGAGGACTAGAAGACTCAGAGAGCTTTGTGACTTGTCCAAGGCCATGGGGCTAGATAATTAACAGAGCTGGGAGTAGAAATGGATTCCTCTTCTAGGGCTAATTCTAATATTATTATAGTATGTACTAAAGTATGAAATCATGATTCTTATGGTTTAATATTATACCTATTAAAGTCTGGGGTTACTTAGGCTATAGCTCTGCAGTAAGTTTCCTTTCCACCATCCTGCCAGTGCTGGGGGAAATATGGCACAGTGTCAGGATTAGTCATTTGAACTGGATTGAGGACAAATTGTACTAAGTTGTTTTCAGTAGATCTGTAACTAGATGATACCATAAAGTGATCTATTGCTCCACTTTATGCATTTATGAAAAACATCCCATTATAAAGAGTTTGAATTGAGAACATCAGCAAGAAGTCAGCAGGGGCAATGTTTTGGGTGGGGCAAGGCAGTTTTCTGCCACTCTTGAAAGAATTCCCTTCTGCATTTTATCTCTGCTGGGAGACTTGGAAGCTCCCAGTTTTTCACTCTGTACTAATACATGAATTATGAACTGTGACGGAGAATTATAGTGAAAATGCAAACACTTGAAATTCCATAGGATTCAAAATGTTAAGGCACAATCCCCTATTTTTTTTGATTTTGTATGTGTGGTTTTTTTTTTGTGGGGTTTTGTTGTATTTTGTTTTGTTTGATTAGAATATAGTTGATTTACAATGTTATGCCAATTTCTGCTGTATGGCAAAGTGATTCAGTTATGCATATATACACATTCTTTTTTAAAAATTATAGTTGATTTACAGTGTTGTGTCAATTTCTGCTTTACAGCATAGTGACCCAGTCATATATATATATATATATATATATATATATATATATATATATATATATATATTCTTTTTCTCATACCATCTTCCATCCTTTTCTACCCAAAGAGACTGGACATAGTTCCCTGTGCTGTACAGTAGGACCTTATTTTCTATCCATTCTAAATGTCATAGTTTGCAACTATTAATCCCATACTCCCCATCCATCCCACTACCTCTCCCCTCTCCCTTGGCCACCACAAGCCTGTTCTCTATGTTTGTGAGTCTGTTTCTAGGTTCATTTGTGCCATATTTTAGATTCTACCTATAAGTTATATCAGATGTTATTTGTCCTTCTTTTTCTGACTTACTTCACTGAGTATGATAATCTCTAGTTGCATCCATGTTGCTGCAAATGGCATTATTTCATTCTTTTCCATGACTGCGTAGTAGCCCATTATATATATGTACCACATCTTTTTAATGCATTCTTCTGTCAATGAATGAGTGGATTAGGTTGTTTCCATGTCCTGGGTATTGTAAATAGTGCTGCAATGAACATACGGGTGGATGAATCTTTTTGAATTATAGTTTTGTCTGGGGATGCCCTATTTGGTTGAAGAAATCCTTGGGTGATGTTAATCGATAGCTTATACTATTACCCACCAGTCATTAGCATTAGTGTGTAATGGTTTATCAGGCCATTTCTAAGGAGGGGTCATTATTTTATTATCTATTTACATATCTATCTGCTCTCATTCAGTATAAGAGCATCTTATGGTGGTGACCATATTTTATTAATCTTAAGTGTGTACTTGATAAATAAGAATCAAGTAATAAATAATAGGGAAGGAGAAAAGAGATTTAGAGGGAAACAAGATGTTTATTAGTAACTCTTCCAGAGACCAAAGGCAGCAGTAATTATTTGTGAAATGCCGGTTCTCAGACATACTTGCTATACCTTATTCCTTCCATTTGGCTTTTCTTCATCCTGTGGATACTTTCATGTCTGGACACTTGACCATTTGCTTCTGGCCTACCCTTCTGTGGGTCCTTAAAAACATCAACGTATAAATATCTTTATAATTGTTGATCTACCCATCAGAACTCATAGAATGATTAGGACCTTAGGTGCATGTCATAGACTAAGGGAAATTGCACTTAAGATGATTGTTTTTCATGTATACACTCCATTTCCTGCTCTGAAATTTTATGACTGCATGTTAAGATCTCCAAATCTAAACTCTGGTGTCCTCATGATTAAACAAATCCATCCAACTCTACTGTGTATGTCCATCAAGAAGAAACTCTAAGGTTTTTCTTACAAACTATCCCACCATAAGCAAGGCCATTAGGTTGAAAGCTGACCTCAGCGGTAATGAGGTGAAAAAAATATGCGTAAACAGAGAAAAAGTTGTGAAGGAGCTATCAAGTTAGAAACATCTGAAAATGATTGCCAAGGAAATACTCTGATGTGTGCTTTCATTGATTGCTGCTCTTCCCTCATCTCTCCTTTGCTGGACCACATTCTTATCCAGTTTCATAACACTTCATTTAAGCTTTCTGGGAATATATAGCACAAGATGCATGAGCTGCAATGCATAGATGTTATTCTGCTTGGAGCAGTTTCCCCAAATCTTCACCTGGCCCCCTCTCCTGGTAAACTAACCTAAGCTGTATGTGACCACTGGGATTCCTTTTCCTCTTCCCTATTAAGCTCTACAGCCAGATCTAAGCATTCTTCCTTCACATCTCTTTCCCCCAGGGCCTCAGTCTCACTCCACTCAATATAGCTGAGCTAAAGTTCTGCCAAAGGTGAGGACAAAGAACAATTTGACCCCTTTATTGCTCCTGCCCATCTTCCTTTGCATCCTGATGACACTGATGGATTGTGTGGACCTCCCACCCTGAGCTTAGGGTATAGCGCACCAGGGAAAAGACTAGGGATCAGGGATGAGTAACCCATAGTGCCCAACTCACCACTCCCAGATCTTGAGATATGCCAGAGATTTCAAAGTATTAACTTATGGGCTCAGCTAGCTGGAGAGCTGGACTCTTTTCCCATGGCCTCTGTAATCAGAGTTGTCTGTGTAATCAGAAACAATGGTCTGTGTAATCAGAAACAGCCATCATGTTGTTATAACAAGGGCAAGTGAGGTTTATGATATTGCCCATGAATAGCTATTACTTCTTCCACCCAAACGTTGAGCTCTGACCCTATGATGGGTGTTGGAATAAAGCAAGGAATAAAACAGGCAAGGTCCTAATGAAGGGTAGACCCACAAGGAACATGCAAAAGAACAGGTAAATGAAATAATATCAGGTGGTGGTAAGTGGTATGGAAACAACAAAACAGGGAGATGTCATAGCAACTGGAAGAATGAGGCAGCTCCAACTGGTGTGGTTAGAAGAGGCCTCTGGAGAGTTGACAACTGAGCTGAGAAAGAAAGACGCCAAAGAGAACATTCTGGGTAGAGGAAAATAGCAAACCCAAAGGCCCCAAATCTTGAATGACTTGAAAGGGCCTTGTCTTCTCATTTTTGTTTAGGGAAGTCAAAAGAGTCTAGAGAACTGGCTCTGGACCCCATATTTCCATTAACCAGCATTGGTAAAAGGAGATCATTAGGTTGGGAATTCTAGGACACTTAGAGTTAGCATTTGAGTCCACAAATTGCTACAGCTGTTACGTTAGGCAGTGGTGACTTGGACTCAGTGGTAGGTACCTGACACATGACATGACTTTGAGGTGGTCCCAGGTGTGGTCCCCCTTCATGCAGGTTACTCCAAAGGGTGTAATTAAATCTCAAGACATTGGGATTTAATTTAAGACACTGAGAAGGTAACATAAAGATTACTCAGCAAATACTGATGAGCACTCACTAATGGGCACTGGAGACACTAATGAACCTTTGAATGAGGATGTTCACCTTCTCCTAGAGAGGCCTGTGGATCCCTCACTCTCTAAAGGCTTTGCTCAAAGTGAGGGGGAAGCATCTCCACCCATATTCATGGTTACCCTGAAAAGCAGAGCCTGAAGCAAGGATTTGTGTGTAGACAGCTTATGTGAGAGGTGACCCCAGGGAGCAGAGGCAAACCATTGGGGTGATGTGACATAGAAGGGGTGGGAAACCCAGATGAGATGAGTTGTGAAGATCATGGCTGGGAGCCATGGGAACTCGATTCCACCAGGAGTAGCAGAAGGAACTGTCCACTGAGGTGCCAGGCACTGGGGCAGTTAGTAACCAACCTATGGCTCCAGTTGGTTGAGTGTTTCCCTGGGACATTAACCCCCCTGCACTTCTGGGCTGTACTTATTGCAACTCCCAGGGGAATGCAGCCCAGTAGTCTCCCGTGGTACTGGAGAAGCTCTGGGGAGAAAGTAAAAACACGTGCCGCCTGCTTCTGAAATGACAGACGGCCAACATGAAGTGAGTCTTGAGCTCACATGTGACCATCTACTACAGGTATAGCTGGAATAAGAGGTGGGCCCAAGGATGTGCACCCTTCCCAGAGGAGTCTGCCACAGAGTATTAATATGATTCCCCCCCATACCACCCCCATCAAATGGTATATACTCAAAGGAAAGCTAAGATTTGGGGAATGGGGTGGAAATGGTGCATATTTGCTTTCTAGCTGGGTTTTTCTTAGGCTGGGCCTTGTAGAAAAGAAGGAAAGAAGCTTGGACAGAATATAATTGGACAGATGGAGTTGGAATCATCTCCTGAGGTCTTTCAATTTATTCTGCTGCCACACATCCCTAACAAATCTGGATGGGAATCTAGCTCATTCTAACTCAATCCACATACAGGACTCAGGGTGGAAGGACTTGTTGACCTAAGAGAGACAAGTCTCCCTTTCCTTTAGGAGATCCTCAAAGCCAGGAAACTCGGTCGAAGATTAATTTAGTGGGTTAAGAAAGACTTCACCAATGAATGAAGAAGGCAGGGTCTTATGCAATTAGTGCATAATAAAAGGTAATAATGACAAAGTCCACAGCCTTCTGTGGTTTGACATAGTGAACAAGGTAGGAGGTGGCATGTTCATTAAAATCTATACATTCTTTTAGCAAATTGTGGTTTAAGAACTAAAAAAAAAAAATCATAGAATGTTAAAGACTAATAGAAAAGCATTCTAATAATAGCACAGAATAAGCAAGAGAAGGTACAGTTCCCACACTGAATGTTACCAGGACAATGAATGTAGTTCCTTTAGCTTGGTGATAGTGGGGAAAGCTCAACAAATGTGAGTGGAAAGAAGCAATGACATTGAAAGAAATGAAGTCTCAAAGGCAATCAAAACTCTTGGAACTTCAGTTTTTCTCCCCTGTGAAATGGGGACAATGACAACACTGTCTTCATAGCTTGTTGGAGGATTGAATGGCTGGGTGGGCACGTGTTTTGCAAATCTTAAAGCATCATAAAACAGTGTAACTACTTCAGGACTGGACATGTAGTTGTTCTTATTTAAACTGTTGAAATAGCAAATACCACTCCACCTAGTGAATCGAGGAAGCTCCATTGATTTTAACATGGTTGGTTGCAAAGAATGTTCAAGGAGCCAACAAAAACCCACACGCTGGAACTAAAATTCTGGGTGCCCTAAGGAAGAGACATATGTTCCATCTCAGCTTGTCATTATAGCATCGCTAACAACAGCTACGGGATCCACGTTTTTATATTATCTCATTAGGGTCTCTAATGGTCTTTCCAAAGCCAGGTTCTCATTGAGGCCCAGCAGGTGGCAGGAGGCATATCCTAAATAATCCTGTTCACTTACTTAATTTCCTCAAACTATTTCTCATTGCATTATGCTTTTCTCAGCTGTTTATGCTCATTTTTTTCTGGGAGGCTTTATTTTTGTTGGAATCTGGCTCTTGCCTCTGTCTTTTGCTTAAGTTAAAAGAACCTTTAAGATGTTACAGAATCAGTCAGGTGTTTTAAAATACAATTAAAGGTCTTGAGAGGCAGTGTTGCATAATATTTCTGATATTTGATTTCAAATATTTTCCCATCTCATTGAATTTAACGCAAGTGAATGGAGTTCTGACTTGATGGGTAAATCAAAGCTGAAAGTTTCAAGAAGAAGAAAGTTACCACTGGCTCAGATAAAATGTAGCTTTGCTTTAGCATAATTTAAATACATTGTTACTACCATGTCTTAGCCATATCTCTCCCAGATTTAAGCGGTCAGGAAGACTTTTATTAATTCACTGTGGCTTTAGTTTTAGCTCTCCCAGGATTCTCAGATCTGGTACTCTTGTTAGTGAGGTTAAGAAATGGGAGAAGGGGAGTTCCCATTGGGGCTCAGCGGGTTAAGAACCTGACATAGTGTCCGTGAAGATGCAGATTCAATCCTGGCCTCACACAGTGGCTTAAGGATCCAGCGGTGCCATAGGTTGTGTTGTAGGTCGCAGATCTGGCTAAAGGAAGCTAAGGCTCGGATCCAGCACTGCCATGGCTCTAGCTCTGATTTGACTCCTAGGCTGGGAACTTCCATATGCTCCAGGTGCAGCCCTAAAAAGAAAAAATAAATAAAATAAAATAATTGGAAGAAGGAAAAGAAATATCCGAAGAGCCTTCCTTCTTACAAAATAGATTACTACTTCTTTTAGATGGGGCATGCATCCTTTGGGAAAGACATGCAATGAGATGCATGTTGGCCAACTGGTGGGCGAATCTATTGCCATCCAGGGCCTGGCTCTCAACCTTGCAGGTTAAGAAATGGGATGAGCAATGAGATCCTGCTGTGTAGCACTGGGAACTATGTCTGGTCACTTATGATGGAGCATAATAATGTGAGTAAAAAGAATGTATACATGTATGTGTAACTGGGTCACCATGTTGTACAGTAGGAAACTGACAGAACACCAGCTATAATGGAAAAAAAATAAAAATCATTATATATATATATATATGTACACACACACACACATATATAAAAGAAATAGGTCTCAGAGTTTCTCATAATAATCAAATTGATCAAGGTTGACTATGAAATCAGACTGCAAATTTATACATTTAGATTGATAAAAAAGAATTTTGTTCCTAACAGTTACTATTCAGTAGTGCTTTCTACGTGTTAAGCATCATACTAAGTACATGTTAGATTTGTTAGTGGACTCTCTGTGTTCAATCTCATCTCTGCCATTTACTGGCATGTGGTCTTAGGCAAATTCCTTAACTTTGTCCCTGTTACTTCCCTTTCTTAATAGAATTTTCAGAAGAATGCCTGGCACATTGTAAGTACTCTGTAACTGTTTGCTATTAATATTAATTCTCACTCCCACAAGGTAGATCCCATTACTATTCCCCTCTTGCTGGGGAGAAAATGGAGATTTAAAGATGTTAAACAATCTGGTAAATAATACAGTTGCACAGATAGTAAGTAGACAACCAAAATATAATCAGGACAAGAAATCAGAATTGGATGTTTAAGGATTCAGGCTAAGAGAACACTTAGCCTCGTATTCATCTTTTTAGCAGAGAAAGTCTTTCTAATGAGATTATATTGTTCAGTCTGTTGGCCAAGTCTCTTCTCAAGGATAGTTCCAAGAAAAGTCTTGGCAGCATTTGCTCTGGGACTTCCCTTTTTTTTTTTCATGGCATCAGAGCTGATGCTTCCACTTGCCGCAAGTGGCATATCATTCACATTGCTTCCAAGTACCACTTACAACAGTGCTGTCTGATGGAACTTTCTGTGATGATGGAAATGTTCTAGATTTACCTCCTCTAATGCATTGACCACTATCCACATGTGGCTCTTGACCACTTAAAAATGTGACTAGTGTAACTGAGGAATTGATTCTAATATAATTTAAATTAAATTTAAGTTGCCACATGTGGCTCGTGGGTCCTGTTTCAAACAGCACAGATTTGCAGGGGGAGGAAATGTATTTGGGGAAAAAAAAATAGCATGAGACAAGTGGTCTTCACTGAAAGAGGAGCAAAGTTATCCAATCAGTCTTATTATGAGAACACCCTGTGTGAATTTCACTCAGGAACAGGGGTTTCCTGGATCAGCTAAATTATCCTGCTCATTTTCCTTTTTAGTATTGAAGTTTTGGAGGGCAACAGACTGACCCATTTGCTTGACCCATGAAAAACTCAGTAGAGAATTCTTGGACTATAAAATTCAAAGACAGTTCGTCCTGGTTCATAGCCTTTGGGTAGCTCTTCCACCTTAGAGTCCCTCAGGGCAAGGATAGCTCTTGGGTTGTGAGGAGAATGAGATCAGAAGTAAACTGAGGGGCGTTCCCATCGTGGCTCAGTGGTTAACGAATTCGACTAGGAACCATGAGGTTGCGGGTTCCATCCCTGGCCTTGCTCAGTGGGTTAACGATCCGGCATTGCCATGAGCTGTGGTGTAGGTCGAAGACGCGGCTCGGATCCCGCGTTGCTGTGGCTCTGGCATAGGCCGGCGGCTACAGCTCCGATTGGACTCCTAGCCTGGGAACATCCCATATGCCTTAGGAGCGGCCCAAGAAATCACAAAAAAAAAAAAAAAAAAGAAGTAAACTGAGGATTTAGAACAGTTTTGCAAATGGTAATTCTTTTTTTTTTTTTTTTTTTTGTCTTTTTGCCATTTCTTGGGCCACTCCCGCGGCATATGGGAAGTTCCCAGGCTAGGGGTCGAATCGGAGGTGTAGCCGCGGGCCTAGCCAGAGCCACAGCAACGCGGGATCCGAGCCGCATCTGCAACCTACACCACGTCTGCAACCTACACCACAGCTCACAGCAATGCCGGATTGTTAACTGAGCAAGGGCAGGGATCGAACCTGCAACCTCATGGTTCCTAGTTGGATTCGTTAACCACTGAGCCACGATGGGAACTCCTGCGAATGGTAATTCTTGATTGAGCAATCTAGACTGAAATACACCCAGGAACCATCGCTCTTTCTTCTTTCCTGTCCAGTAGGTTGAGTGTCATTAGATTTTTCTACCACATGGTTTTGAGTGAGAAGACCTTGGTAAAAGCCTTAGCTTCATCCCTTAAGAGCTGGGTGACTTTCAACAAATCATTTAACATCACTCTGAGTTGCCTTTCCAAGTCTGTAAAATGGAGTCAAAGAGAGCAGGCATCATAAATAATACCTTCCTCAAAGGGTGTAAGTAAGGATCAAGTGAGATAATGCACATCGCACCACTTTGTAAACCTGTAAAGGCTGGAGAAATGGCTTAGCAAAGATTATTACGTTTACATAGATTGCCTTTGCCCTTTAAAACCGCTTTCATATTTATTATGTCATTTTTATCTTCACAACAGACCTGTGAGGGAAGTAGGCCGGGAATTATTATCTATGTTTTACCATCTGTTGATGTAGACAAATGAAGTCTGCAGAAACTGAGAGACTGGCCTAAGGTTCCCCTGTGTGTCTGGTTGCATTATCTCTGAGCTCGACCTCAGACCTTATTTGAAAGCCCTCCCTTCCAAAAAATAAGCCACAGTCACAAGCTTGGTATCCACAAATGATGTGGCAGAAATTATCCCTACTTAGTAAGAAAGCCACCCAACAACATGAGTCCAAAGCTGAAAAATCACATCAAGGTAATAATGGCAGGTAGCCACCCACTGTGATGAGCATTTGATAAGTGTTATTGTATTTAATCCTCATAATAACTCTATGAGGTCGTGTGATTTATCAGCCCCACTTTACAGATGAGGAAATTGAGGCAGCAAATGGTTCAGGAATTTGTCCATGGTCTGCAGAACTAGTGAGTACCAAGGTAGACTGCATGTATTAGCTCGTTAATGCTGCTATAATTAAATACCACAGCTCGGGTGGCTAAAATGACAGAAATGTATTATTTTACCATTCGGGAGGCTAGAAGTCCAAAATCGAAGTGTTAGCAGGGTTGGTTCCTTCTAAAGGCTGAGAGGGAGGAATTGTTCCTGCTTTCTCTTCTGGCTTGTAGATGATGACTTTTTCTTTGTGTCTCTGCCCATGGTCTATTCTCTGTGAGTTTCTGTCTCTGAAATATGAATTTCCTATTTGTAAAAGGACATTGGTCATATGGAACCAACCTAATGACCTCCTCATAACTTGATTACCTCTATAAATACATTGTCTCCAAATAATGTCACACACTGAGGTACTGGGAGTTTGAACTTCGACATACTAATTGGGAGGGGGGCACAGTTCCACCCATAGTACTGGACATAAACCCAGATTAATTGGCCTCACACTTAAAAAACATTGTGCTTTAATGCTTCCTGACATTACAAAATCGTACCATTCTGTACCCTTTTGAAAGGAATGAATGTCAAGATGTAGAGCATGGCACTTGACCGCCAAATCCACTGAACAGAAATCTGTCCTCTAAAAATTCTTAAACTGGAACGTGCTTCCCCAAAATATTTATCTAGGAGACTGGTTTCTAGCTTACTGGGCGATTTGGCATTGAGGACTTT
Source organism: Sus scrofa (assembly GCF_054392235.1). Lineage (NCBI taxonomy): Eukaryota > Metazoa > Chordata > Mammalia > Artiodactyla > Suidae > Sus > Sus scrofa. The sequence continues at coordinate 90,921,267 of NC_139387.1, read as the reverse complement.
TCTCATAAACATTTACAAATATTCTGCTCGGTAATGAAGTTAATCAGTAAACCATACAACCTCTGGCCTCTGTCACTCCTTACCTAGTCTCATTTTCAGTTGCTGTGAGTGAGCTAAGGATGGTAATGCAGTTTCAGGAGTTAGAAAATCCAATTCCAATCAGTCCTTGTCACAGCCACACGTCGCCTGGGTTTACCATGGAGATGATGAGCATGAAGCCTGCCAAAGGTAGGAGCCTGTTCACAGGTGCATGTGCTAGAGCTTCTGCCTCTGGGCTCAGGAAATGGGGGGGGGGGGTGCTTTTATTTGAGATTCCAGCAACAGGTCTCCATCAGAAATGGCTAGGCCAGAACCCAAAGACTGAGGTGAGAAGTTGGGGCCGGGTGATTTTTATGGGGTTCCAGGCAGGTGGGTATCTCATTGAAATGAAATCTAAGTGTGTTTTCCCAATTCTTCACTGGATATTATGAAATACAAGCACCATTCTTCTAAGTTAAACACTAGGCAATTCTAACCTTCATGCCTGTGGACTCTTGGAAAAAGATTTTAAGTACATTATTTAATGGATTGTTTCTATAATAGCAAGTCTCAGATCCCAGTGGGTCATGAAATCTATTTTGTGGCTTGTGACCAGCATTGAAAATTTAGGGTGGAATAGAACAGGATAGAAGTAGGGTAGAAATGTCAGAATGCACATCAAGAGGTAGGGATAATGTTATTTTACGGAAATTTTGTTGCGATTATTTATACATATATATAAGTGTGTACAGGAGTCATGATATAGGATGTATTTCAAACTATGGGTTGTGGTGAGAAAAATAAAAATAGATCCAGAAACACTAATGTACTGAATTAGTTTCACTGTAGATTTCTCCCAATAGTCAATGGAAAATCATGAGTAAAGAGTTCATCTTTAAGTGCAGTTTATTTTTTTTCCTCTGAAGTAAAATATAGATTATAATGAAATCATAGACAGTATGCTATAATATTGTCTGTTTTGATTTTTTTTTTCAAAATGGAATCTCACCTTTTGAATTTCCAGCTAAAAGGGAAACGAATCAATTTTACAGTCATTACAATTTTGAGGATATTTTTGAGTGTAGACTTGGCAGCGTGTTATTTTGTTTAAATGTGATGTTTAAAAATGACTGACACTGTATTTAGAAATAAAAATTAGTTGGAAGGCTGGGGAAGCAAATTTTCCACCATTTCAACTTAGTAAACATTTATTAAAGATTTACACTGTGTCAGACATTGTGTGAGGTGCCAGGAATGAAGAGAAAAAAAGGAAATATACAGTAACCTAATGTATTCTGTACGAGTTCACAGACTACCCACAACAATGACAAAAATGTATTGAATGTTTTTGCTGATTCAGGCACTATGCCATTTACATTCTTTGTCTTAGTTTATCTTTCTTACAACCACTCACCTAAGTACTATATTTTGTTTCGATTACTCTATTATCCCAGCTTTACAGAGGAAGGAGCAGAAGGTTAGAGAAGTTCAATATCTTTCCCAAGTTCATTTACCCAGCGGTTGCAGGTGAACTGAATACAGATTTGTTTACACAGCAGGATACCCCTGATGAGTATGTCCTACCTCCTCAAGTGATACCGTGTAAAAGATAAGTCTATAAACTGACAGAAGCGACGGTACACGCTTCTAAGTGCCGCAGTAGAAGTGTGTACAGAAGGTAGGAGAGATTACTTCTGCCTATGACAACGGGGGACAGACCTCACAGGGGAGATGATGAGTTGACAAGTCAGTTAACAAACCAACATCACAAAGGCCTGGCACCAGGAAACAACTTGACAAACCAAGTCATATCATCTATTAGGAAACCAAGGACTGGGAAATAAAGGAAGGCAAAGAGGCAATTTTTCCCTTCCAGAAACATTTCAACACACGCTCATGAAACATTTGCTAGAGGCAGCACCGTGCCCCGGATGAAAAACAGGATGTAATGTGAACCCTTTGTCAGGCTCCTCAGAAAGTACCTGGGTTCATGGGAAAGTGCCAGTCTTCCGTGCACACGATTCTCCCATTTGGGCACACAGTGGTTCTGGTCACAAATGCCTCAGAGCTGTGCTATCTGATAAGGCAGTCATTAGCCACATGTAGCTATTGAACTTTCAATTTTAATTGTTTAACGTTAACATAAAATGAAAATTTCATTTCCTCCTTATCACTAGCCATGTTTCAAATGTTCAGTATTCCACATGGTTAGCGGCTACCGTATTGGAAGGTATAGAACAATTCCATCTCAGAAAGTTCCCTTTGATGGTACCTTTTAGAGAAACATTCAAATGCTGTGAAATGACTCTCTATTCAGAAACATTTTGCTTCCCTTTGCAGGGGGTCTCAGACTCTTCTGGAGTCCATTCAAGTGTTCCTACTTAAGAACTCTTCCTTAAACTCCCATGGAGAATTTCCCATTATAAAAAAATCCACCGTCTCCTATTCCTACTTCTTGATAAACTGATTCCTAAAAGTCACTCATTAATTCATATATCCCTTTAAATTGTATTAAAGTAGAAATAAATTTACCGTTTTAGAAAGTACGTTCTAAAGTTAACCTACCTCAGCTCTCTCCACATCTTATATTCTATCAGAAGATTCTATATTTGTTTACTTGGTTTTGCCCTGGCTCTTGACAGTACTGCCGGCAATCCCTCCCCATCCCAGACACACAAACAAGAGGAAGTCTGGAGCTTCTTCTGTTTTATATCTGTAGTGTTCATTGTTGTATCCTCAGAACTGAGCACAATGTCTGGCAAATAGTAAGTGCTCAATATATTTATAAGTGAAAGACATATGCTATAACTTATATCATGAAAACAGACTTCATGTATTAATATTTACTAATTAACCGTCAATTAACTATCTTTAGAATGAAAATTTTGCTAAATTCTTTAAGGAAAAAAAATTGACTTTTTATGGCGCTCAGCTTATCAAAACTTTTTCTCAAAGCCAGTATTGCATACTTAAAATTACCTCATGGTATAGCCAAGGCTGCGTGTTAGTAGCCTCATTCTGCAGAAGAAATTGAAACAGCAGAACATTAGGCAGTTCAGGGTCTCACAGTGGAAGAGTCTCACAGAGTTCATGGTGGAAGGTGTTCTTGTCCCACCATTTTGGAATATATTGTCCATGATGGTTTTTTGAGTGTAAGTTACCTGTATATTTATCGTCTCTACTCTGTGGAGACTTGGTGGAGACACTGCGAAATGCTAGAATCAGCTGTGCTTTGGGAATAGAGGCATTATTTAATAATGTTGTGTGGTGATCTCCTCTTACCATGTTTTGCCGTTTTCATGTAGGAGAATCAATGTCTTTGTGAAAGCCTTCCATTTTAGTAGAGATGATTGGTATTGATATAATATTGTCAACACAATATGATTGATACGACATGGATAACATGATTTGGCTTCATTTGGAACTCTGTTGTGTCTCTTGATTATGAAAAGATCTGTTGAAATATTGCTCAGCGATCTTGCAATTGTTATGTGAGGAGAAAAAACCTACCTACTGCCTTAGATTCTGCAGAATACAGATTCTGTCATTAGTGTATTATTTGACTTCAGGCAAGTTGCTTAACTCTACTGGACCTTAGATGGAGAGAATCTGGGGCAGAGGGTGAGGATGGGGACTTGAGTGGAGGTGAGATGGGTTGGAGGATAAAAATCTAAGCGTAAGTATAGGTGAAAATAATGCTTTTAATGTTTTTAGCTCTTTTTGGCTGTATTCACACCATAGTTAATTATTAAATAGATCAAGACTCTGCTAAATTTTATCTTTTCTCTTTTCTGCAATAATTCCATTGTTTAATATTCTTCCATTTTGGGGTCATAAGACAAAGCACCATTGCCCAAACTTTTTGACTGTGAGGTATACTGGCCCAGTGCTGGTTTCACCTGGATATGTTAAGCATGAAAGAGATGAAATTGGCTTTGCACAGATATTGTATACTCTGTGTCTGTCAGTTGTTTCCCGGATCAGTGCAGAAAGCATTCTCTTCAACAGATATTTAACATACATATTTTCTACTTTGGAAAGGCCCTGAATTCTAATAGCCCATAAGCTTTTGGTCATATACTTGTAGAGGTTTTAGATGTAAGACAACAACAACAATTATAAGGTCATCCAGCATGGAGTCTTCTCTTTACAGATGAACGAAGGGAGGCCCTGGCAGGGTAGGTAAGTACCGTATCACTAAGTTCAGAGCCAAGATGCCCAGGGACCTAGGGAAAGGGCAGACTTTCCAAGAGAAGCTATATTTAAAGGGAAACTTAGAGATAAATGGAGAACAGTGAGCTGACACTCTTGGAGGGAACGGCTGCGTTGAGGAAGGTTCCAGACTCAGAAAGCAGAATATGGGAGAGGTCCTGAGGCTGGATGTAGCAAGGCACATTCAAGGACTGTGGAAGTTGGAATGAAGGAAGTGACTGGAAAGGAAAGAAAGGAAAAGATCATGCAGAGTCTTGCAGGCCTAGTTATAGGTTCCCTCCAAGCAGAGGCATTAAAGGGACCTGTGAACTCAAGTATAGAGGGAGAAAGAGAAAGGCTTTTACTATTTTGCTTAAAGCATCACACATCTGAAATTATCCCAGAGAGGAGCCATTCTGTACTTGGGCTTTAAAGTCAGACCCACAGTTCAAATCTCAGCTACTTAGTTGGGTAGGAATAAAGTTGCCTAACTACTCTGTGCCTCGGATGGCTTATTTGTGAGTGGGGTTAATACTGTTACCCACCTCACAGGATTTAGTGAGACAGAAAGGACAAAAGACAGACTTTGCATATATGCCTGTCCTTTATCCATGGATTGTTGAATGTTTTCCATGTTGAATGGTTTTTTAACATTACTCATATTTCTTTCCTTCCTTCCTTCCTTCCTTCCTTCCTTCCTTCTCCTTCCTTCCTTCTCCTTCTTTCCTTCCTTCCTTCCTTCTTTCCTCCCTTCCTCCCTTCCTTCCTTCCTTCTTTCTTTTTTTGCTTTTTAGGGCTGCACCTGTGGCAAAAGGAGGTTTCCAGGCTAGGGGTCGAATCGGAGATACAGCCGCTGGCCTACACCACAGCCACAGCAATGCAGGATCCAAGCTGAGACTGCCACCTACACCACAGCTCACGGCAATGCCAGACCCTTAACCCACTGAGTGAGGCCAGGGATCGAACCCACAACCTCATGGTTCCTAGTCAGATTCATTTCTTCTGCACCACAACGGGACCTCCTCCTTTTTTCTTTTAAACACTCCCGTTTATTCTCCTTTTTTTCCATGTTGTATTTTTTTTATTGGTTTACAAAAGCTCTGGAGTTCCAGTCGTGGTGCAGTGGTTAATGAATCCAACTAGGAACCATGAGGTTGTGGGTTTGATCCCTGGCCTTGCTCAGTGGGTTAAGGATCTGGCATTGCCACGAGCTGTGGTATAGGTTGCAGATGCGGCTCAGATCCTGCGTTGCTATGGCTGTGGCGTAGGCCAGTGGCTACAGCTCCGATTCAACCCCAGCCTGGAAACCTCCATATGCCGAGGGTGTGGCCCTAAAAAAGGCAAAAAGACAGACAAACAAACAACAAAAAAACCCCCACAAAAGCTCGTTACATATTAATGAGTTTTGTCTGTCCTCTATATTGCAGATATTTTCTGAGCTTTTTTAAATGTTGTCATTTAATCTTTCTATAGTTTTTTTTTACTATAAAAATTGTTAGTTTTTTTTTTTTTCTTTTTAGAGGTACACCTGCAGCATATGGAAGTTTTCAGGCTAAGGGTCCAATCTGGAGCTGCAGCTGGCAGCCTACACCTCAGCCACATCAGTGCAGGATCCAAGTCACGTTTGTGACCTACACCACAGCTCGTGGCAATACCGGCTCCTTAATCCACTTAGTGAGGCCAGGGATTGAACCCCCCATCCTCATGTTTTGTTACTGCTGAGCCATACAGGAACGCCCGATAGTCATGAATTCTATATGGTTAAATATCAGCCTTTTCTTAGAGCCCACACTCCTAACCATTTACTCAACTGCCTCTTATTTCTAGAATGATGACGATGTTAATTCTAGTTTCATTGTCACTTTTGTTCAGGTGTACTAACAGAACAAGCAGCAGGTCCTCTGGGACAGAATCTCGAAGTGGAACCATACTCACAATACAACAGTGTTCCGTTTCCTCAAGTTCAACCACAGATTTCCTCATCTTCCTATTATTCCAACCTGGGTTTCTACCCCCAGCAGCCTGAAGAGTGGTACTCTCCTGGCATATATGAACTCAGGCGAATGCCTGCTGAGACTCTCTACCAGGGAGAGGCTGGGGAAGTAGAGATTCCTGTGACAAAGAAGACCCGACTGGGTGCATCAACAGGGAGAATAAAAGGGGATGAGCTTTGTGTCGTTTGCGGAGACAGAGCATCTGGATACCATTATAATGCACTGACCTGTGAGGGGTGCAAAGGTAAGCAAGCACCTTTTGGTTGGCAGTTTTCTCTTTGTAAAGGTTTTTCCCTATTAGTTGATGAAATCCCTCAAACTGGATTCTTCTGTTTCGCCCAGTAACTTCCCATTGTCTCCTCCTCAGCTCCTGCTTCTTCCTATCTCTTCGCCTTCACTGGGATATCACAGATTTCCATGAAATGCTTACTAGAGTATTTAGCTTGACCATGAGTAACCTTTTTTTTCTATTCACAACCTCTCACATTGTGAGTAGAAATTATTTATTTAATTTTTGGGGAGCCTTTTTGTCGTTTAGGGCCACAGCCACGGCATATGGAGGTTCCCAGGCTAGTGGTCTAATCAGAGCCACAGCTGCCGGCCTACCACCACAGCTCACGGTAACGCCAGAGCCTTAACCCACTGAGCAAAGCCAGGGATCGAACCTGCATCCTCATGGATGGTAGTTTGCTAACCACTGAGCCATGACAGGAACTCTGTGAGTGGGAATTTATGATTGTTGGTTTTGTTTGTTTGTTTTTTAGAGAAAGAGAAATTGCTGAACTCATTTCTTCTAAAATTAAGGTCAAGGAGAATAAGATTGTATTCAATAAATATCTTAAAATACATTTTCATGTAGTCTAGTTATTGAGAAAAATAGGGAGAAAAGCCAAAGGAGGCAAAAAGGAAGTAATAATAGCCTCTATTGAACAAAATATTTCACTTAATAGGAACAGAGGTCCATGAGCAATGCTGTAGAGGAACCAATGAAATTGCAATCCATTTAGGGTGGATGAAACACGTGAAACCTGAAAATGACTCAGTATAAAGCCATATGTGATCATTCTCCCAATGAGTCACAGATGATAATTTTGTAAAATTTCAGAGTAAAGAACATAGTGGACTAGTAGGTTCATCCATTTATTTTTGTAATTGTTCATCCTGCAAATATTTAGGGGATGTCTACCATGTATGAGGCACTCTGTTAGCTTCTAGGACTTTGAAAGATGATTAAGAACTGTTCCTTGAGCAGGATATGGTGAATGGTGTGCCAATTTGGTGTTTCCAGATGCCAAACGTTTCCATAAAAATAAACAGGGAACCCAGTCACATAAGAATGACTCTTAGACATTTCAAACCTTTGAAATTTCAAAGGATCAGATCGCGTAAAACTCTACTAGTCACCTCTTTAAAATTTGGTGTGATTTCATTAGATTTAAAAAAAACCCAACGTAGTATTTATGCTCCAAGCTTTAAAGTTAAAATGGGTCTATAAAGAAAATATAAAAGATCTCTTTTATGGCTTCAAAATACACTCATCCTTTTTTGTGGAGACTCAAGTCTGTGTAGGTAAAATAAACAAATTCTTTGAAGGTATACATTGTGTCTTCTTTAGCCCTGCTACTCCTCATAGCATCTAACACAGTGTCTGGCACATAATAAATGTGGATTTTTAATTAATTAATTAATTAATTTGCTTTATAGGGCAGCACCTGTGGCATATGGAAGTTTCCAGGCTGGGGTCCAGTCAGAGCCTATGCCACAGTCATGGCAACGCCGGATCTAAGCCACATCTGCGACTTACACTACAGCTCCTGGTAACACCAGATCCCAAAACCACTGAGTGAGGCTAGGGATCAAACTTGCATCCTCATGGATACTAGTTGGATTCGTTTCCTCTGTGCCACAGTAGGAACTCCTAAATGTTGTTTTTTTGGTTTTTTTTGACATAATGAAAATCCATGCTCATCAATGAAACAGTATATACAACTCTACCTTGTAGAAAGACATTCATAACTTTTTATAATATTTAATTCTTCTCTACTTCCAAATAATAAAAGTAAATACTACAACCTCAATATTTGGTGACAATTTCTATTTGGCTACACATATGGTGTGTGGAATTTCCTGGGTAGGGTTTGAACCCATGCCACAGCTGTGACCTGAGCCACAGCAGTAACAGTGCTGTATCCTGAACCACTGGGCCACCAGGAAACTCCAACATTTTTTGTTTTCTTTTTAGAGCCACATTTGTGGCAAATGGAAGTTCCCAGGCTAGGGGTCAAGTGGGAACTGCAGCTGACAACCTACGCCACAGCTACAGCAACACCAGAGCTGAGCTGCATCTATGACCTACACCACAGCTGCAGCTCTGAATCCTTAATCCACTGAGTGAGGCCAGGGATCAAACCTGCATCCTCATGGATACTAGTTAGATTCTTAACCCATTGAGCCACAATGGGAACTCCAACAATTTTTTTTTTTTTTTTTTGTGAGCAGGCAGTTACAGAGATGAAAATAATCTTATGCAACAGTTTAGAAAAAGGGTTGAAATGAAGCAGGAAGGAACTGTTTGTTGGTTAGAAAAATAAACTAGTTTCAAAATGACCAGCCTGAAAATTGGATAGAAGTAAAACTGAAAGTTTTATGTGTAGCTCTGAGAAATCAACTACTGACTACATAAAGCAAGTAGAGCTTTATAGTAGCACTAGTCAAAGCGTGGCTGGGTCTGTTATGCTGGAGGGTGAAAATGAAGACCAAAAGATGATGCTTATAGAATGCCACACTGGGGGCTTATTTCAAAAATAATTTTCTGACACTAATAAGAAGTCTTCCAACAGTGAGAGTGGCTTCCTGCCTTAGGCGATAATGAACCCCTCATTATTATGGGAATTCAGGAAGAGATTAGATGGCTAGGCTTGAATTCTCATATAGGAAATGTCTGCACTGTATGGGAAATGACATTAGTTGGTTTCTAAGGTTCTTCTTTTAATCTTCTGAAGCTATGGTACCATTGTTTATAACATTCTAATTATTTCATGTCTGTATGTCTTTTCTTCTAAACTAGTTTGTAAATTACATAAGTAAATATATATATATATATATTTATATACTATATATATACGTAGTTCATCTCACTCCTCCTGTTGTTATGAGTTGATGAAAGAGAATGTTGGACCAGGGCTTCGGAATCACAAGGCTATTGACATTTGGGGCCAGATAACTCTTTGTTGTGGGGGCGTGTCTTATATACATTGTGGGATGTTTAGCAGAATCTTTGTCTTCTACCCACTAGATGCCAGTAGCACCCGCCTAGTTGTGACAACCAAAAATGTTTGAAGACATTGCTAAAATTCCCCTGAGTGGCAGACTCACGTCACTGAGAACCTTTGGGATAGACTACTCAGTTCAAAGTACTTAAAAAAAAAAAAAAAAAGAGTTCCCTGGTGGCCTAGTGGGTTAGTATCCGTCACTGTCACTGCTGTGGCGCAGGTTTGATGCCTGGCCCAGGAATTTCTGCATGCCATGGGCTCAGCTCAAAAAAAAAAAAAAACAAAACAAACAAACAAAAACAAAAACAAAAAAACCCTGACTTTTATAATATAGAGTTTCTCAAACTTGAGTTATATGCGGAGTTTCTTGAAGGAGGCCGTTTCTTGGGTGTCTCGAATGGATATAATTCAAATTGCTTGTATCAAATTCCTTATGCTATTTTTTAGGATGGCAGAAGATTTCTATGCAACAAAAGAACAAAAATAATTCTCAAAATGAAATACAAACTAAACCAGAAAATCAACAAAACAGACTGCTTAGATTATGTAGTTTTGTTACCCAAAGTGTTACACACACGTTCTTTTGAGTTTGGTATGCCTGTATACTACATATCACATGAGGCCTCAATTCCCCACTGCTTTTCTCCATTCGAGCAGTTAGTTCATGTAAACCTTGGCTCATCTAGAACTCCATTCGGCCATCCCTGAGGTGGTACCTCCCATGCATATTAAGTTATCTTTGCCTTTTTCTCCTGGCTCTCAACAAATAAATCATACTTCTTGTTATTAATGAGATCACGGGCACAAACAAAGATGAGGGCAATTAGTTTGAATGGCAGTGTAAGACAGTCATAGAGATGATCCAGACGATGCTATTAGTAATTCTTAAAGATATCCATAAGATAAAAAAAGTAAAAATAAATTCAATATACATGAAGGACTTAGAAAAAAGTCTGTACATAGTCAAAACTCAGTCAATGCCTATTATTATTATTATTATTGTCATGGTCTTAGAATCTGTTAATGTCTAGTGGCAATGTGACTACATTCTGCTTTTCTTGATAAATATCGATGCCCGACCCAGTATCAGCTGCTTGACAAGACTTAGTCTATTTGATATTGACTCAAGTTATGAAAGGCCTCTTTCCCTTGTTGGTTTAGACCTGTGCTACTCACCGTGTGGTCCTGGACCACAAGCACCGGCCTTGCATGGGGAGTTGCAGGAAATCTAACTTTGAGGGCCCCACTCCAGACCCACTGGGTCAGAATTTCTGGGAACGGGGCCCAAGCATCTGTGATTTAACAAGTCCTCCTTGTTAAACTTTGAGAACTACTTGGTTGTGTTTGTGATTGTGAGATTCTCAAGGATGAGGATGCTGCTCTCCATGAGGTCTCCAGGAGGAAGATTCAATGGATAGAAATGAGGAGGAGAAATTCGGACTAAAAAGATACAAAGTCTAATCTAAGTGACGTTTCCTGCTTAAAGGGAAACAGAAAAGAACATGAATAGTTTATTCTGAAAATCTAATTCAACAGAAAGTCTTGTTATATATACCCACGAACCTTCAAATTTCAGTGCCAATGACATGCCAATTCTTACGGCAGGCAGTCTACAACCATTTTTTTGGGTGTCCGCAGCAACTATGGAAAATAGGTATTACTGTCTGTGTTAAAAGGGAGGAATATCATTTCAAAAAGAAGCTGATATTTAGGGCTAATTCACAGCTTATGTGATGTACTCACTACAATTCAGTAGTAAACTTACTAATTCTCACACCTTATCCCCGTTTTATAAACGAAGAAGGTGAATTCCAAGAGGTTAATCGGAGGATTGGGCCCTATTGTGGAGGATTGGGCCCTGGGGGCAGTGCTGGGGTTCTTGGTGCTGTAAATACAGTCCAGGGTCTGCTAGGTGCTATTCTTTTTGGTCTGCAGTCACCAGTGGGAAAGGTCTCTGAGGTGCCATCCAGATGTTCTGAGCGCTCTTCCTTCCTGTCTGGCCCCACCTGTTTCCCTGTCACTCAGGTGGGTGGGTTCCTGATGCTGCCACAGAGTCACACTGGGATGCCTGACTGCCCAGAGAAGCCACGGGCTATGTCCCTTGCTCCTGTGCCTCCCTGGGAACAGGGGACCCCAAGGGCCTCCTCAGGTTCACCCCAGGAAAAGAGCACAAGAATCCCTCTGTTACAGGATTTCCGAATGACACAGAGTTCCTAGAAGCTTTCACAAATCCAGTCCCAGGACTCAGCCTGGAGATTAGGGCTGGGAGGGACAGAGTTCAGGACTTTCTCAGGTCCTTACCCTGCCTTAGCTCTTTGGTTGTCCGCCTCTCCCAGTTGGAGGAAATTTTGCTAGTGTCTGGGATCTTAGGGCTTAGGCTTTGGTGACTGAAAAGCCTATAACTGGCTCTTTTGTGCTTTTTATATGTTCTCTTGAGAAAACACATGACAGTCATTCCAGCTCAATGAATAGGAAGGAGGTGCCCAGAAGAGTGTAGGGTACAAGCCAAAGAACCAGGGCCCCCGGGCCGGGCAAGCCTAACAGTTGGGCAACTTGTCCCCCACCCTCACTCCTGACCCCTTGGATATTTGCACTCACCAGATGCAAAATGAATTTCACTCCATAACCTTCCATCAAAGGGAGTGGGAGCACTGGGGTTTGACAGGTGTGTGTTGAATCTAGGCTCTGTACTTGCTGGCCAATAAAGAAGTTGCTTAATATATTTGACAGAATTCAACAAAGTAAAGCAGAAAACAGATTTCAAGCAGAGGGGAATTAGTACTGGAGAAGTTGGAAGGGCAGAGGAGCGGGTTCTATGCTGAGCTTCCAGGAGGAGGCAAGGCTGCTCCAAGCCACATTGCAGAAGTGGCTTACTAGGGCGGTTGTTTTTCAAGACACGGGGAGTCAGGAAGCTAACACAAGAATTGTTGACTCCAGGGAGTTTCCATCATAGCGCAGCGGAAACGAATCTGACTAGGAACCATGAGGTTGCGGGTTTGATCCCTGGCCTTGCTCAGTGGGTTAAGGATCCTGCGTTGCCGTGAGCTGTGGTGTAGTTTGCAGATGTGGTTCTGATCTGCTGTTGGTGTGGCTGTGGGGTAGGCTGGCAGCTGTAGCTCCGATTCGACCCCTAGCCTGGGAACCTCCGTGTGCCACGGGTGCGGCCCTAAAAAGACAAAAGACAAAAAAAAAAAAAGAGGGAAAAAAGAATTGTTGACTCCAGGAAGATGGCACCTTTGCTGCCATTTAGGGATTGGGAAGCTGCCCTCACTGCAATGACTGGCTCGAGAGCCGTGGCACGTGTGCTCAGTCTGCACATACGAAAGATGTATGCCCTGAGTCTAGTCTCTCAGAGCCCTGGAGGTTAGCAACTGGAGTCCAAGATGCTGCCACAGCAAAGCTCCACGATCCTGTGTGCCAGGAGAGACAACAGAAACAAAAGCACAGCTCCTATTTCACGTCCACTTTTCAGTTATCTTACAAGGGCAGATGTTTGGCAGAGCTTAAGTCATATCCACATGTAGCCGCAAGGGAGTCTGAGAAAGACCGTGTTCAACCCTCCTGCCTTTACAGGAGAAGATGCACACACCCAGCTAGCCTATCCTTCGTTGATGGAATATGTAACTTTTCTGAGCCTCCAATCTGCAAATTGGGTATAATATCTATTTCACACAGTCTGTCTGAAGATTAAATTAGATTTTTTTATGTGAAGATCCTGATAGCTCTCATGCCTTAGGACTTCACTGCAGATATTTCATAAAACACACACACACGAACACACACACCCACACCCTACCATTCTCACACATACACGTGCACACACACAGGAGAAAAATTTTTTAACTTTTGAGATCACAGTTAAACTTCCTGATTTCCCTGGCCTCTATACCTGTTTGTTAGACATATTTTAATTTTCATGAGCATTTTTCTTTGTTGTAGGCATTTATGGCATCTACGAGATAAATTTTGAATTTTTTTTTTAAATTAATAACTGCAAAACACAAGCATGATGCTGAGTGACAATGACTGCCATTTGTTCCCGGCCCTAGATTAAACCGAGAACTTCCTCTCCCCCTCAGTTATCAGTGGAGCATATGGAAATGTGCTGATGTCCGCATGAATTTCAATTCAAACCTCAAACCTCAGTGAACAGAACTGATCTGCATCTGACTGGGTATTTCCAATGGTTGCATTCCCAAATAGGTCAGTGTCACTCACAATTGTCCCCATGCCAGGAGAACCTCGACTATCAGTGAGAGAATGGTAGAATTCTTAAAGGGCATTTATGAGTAAATGGGGGCAGCATTGTCCTTTTCCACATATTTTTATATAAGATAGTGAACCGGTATTGGACTTAATACTCAGGTTTTAGAAGAGATTCCAAAATTATTGGAACAGTTGTGGTATGTAGGATACATGTAAGCAACATCCCAGAGTAATTCCAAGTCAGTTCTTTTTAAACTTATTTAAGAACAAGAAACTATTAGAAATTGTAGTGATTAAAAGTAAGCATTGGAAGGAGTTCCCGTAGTGACTCAGTGGTTAACAAATCCGACTAGGAACCATGGGGTTGTGGGTTCAAACCCTGGCCTTGCTCAGTGGGTTAAGGATCTGGTGTTGCCGTGAGCTATGGTGTTGGTTCCAGACGTGGCTCAGATCTCGAGTCTCTGTGGCTGTGGCGTAGGCTGGAGGGTACAGCTCCAATTAGACCCCTAGCCTGGGAATCTGCATGTGCCGCAGGAGTAGCTCTAGAAAAGGCACAAAGACAAAAAAAAAAAAAGGACAGGTGGACTTTTTTTTTTTTTTTTTTTTTTCTCCTGTGGCTCCCTAAGAGATTAGGGGGAAAAAAATCCTTAAAAGCAAAAATTAGCAAAAACTAAATAGGCAAGAATGATTTTTGTCATTGCAAAAGTTTGAAAGTTTGCTTTTATCTTTTTTTCTTTTTAGGGCCGCACCCATGGCACATAGAAGTTCCCAGGCTAGGGTCAAGTTGGAGCTTTAGCTACGGGCCTACACCACAGCTCACAGCAATGGGCAATGCCGGATCCTTAACCCACTGAGCGAGGCTAGGGATCGAACCTATGTTCTCATGGATGCTAGTCAGATTCGTTTCCACTGAGTCACTATGGGAACTCCACAGTTTGCTTTTTCAAAAAACAGTGATCTAAAAGAGCTCCTGCCAGGTGATCAGGAGTGTATTATCGAGTTCTAAAAATTTCAGCAAGCAGCTCAAGGAGAAGAATTGAAGAAATCTAAGAAATTGTGTGATGGAAACCAAAGCTTACATTACCTGTTTTGTTTTGTTTGGATTAAACAGCAGAAGTTTATTTTCGCAAGGTTCAGAAGGCCAGAAGTCCAAGATCATGGTATTGGCAAGTTTGGTTCTCCCGTGGCCTCTGTCCTGGGCTTGCAGGTGGCTGCTTCTCACTGTGTCCTCACAAGGCTTTTTCTTGCTCATGCCTCCCTGGTGTCTCTATTTCTTACAAAGATTCTGGTCCTGTTGGAAGGTCTTTCAGGGCCCTGCTTTAGGACCTTGTTTAATAGTAATTACCTTCTTAAAAGTCCTATTTCCAAATACAGTAACATTGGAGGTCGAGGCTTCAGCCTAAGAATTTTAGGGCATATATGGTCTAGGATTGGCAACCCTTTTCTCTAATTTGTGCTACTTTACAGCTTTCTACCAGTGAGACATAAGTGAAGAAGACAGCTGGGGTTGGGGAGGGAGAATAAGATGCTTCCAAAGGAGTTTTGGAGATGGTGATGAAACTCTGGAGCATTTAACACGAAGTATGGGATTTGTGGAGATTAATGTCAAAATACAATTTTCAGGAATGTAAGGTCTTTACTAGGATAGAATAATATAGTGATTAAGACCATAGCGTTTGGAACAGAGCCTATCAGGGTTCAAATCTGTGCTCTACTATTTGCTATCTGCAAGACCTTGAGCAAATGACTTAATTTCTGTCTAACTCAGTCTCCTTATCTGTAAGAGGGAGATAAGAATAGGATCTACCTCCTCGGATTCTTATGAGTGTTAAGTAAAACACCATATGCAAGGTGTTTAACAGTGCCTGATACAAAACCAGTCCAAGATAAGTGGGTGGTGGAGTCCTTTTATTCTTTGGTCTGCTGAGATGGAGCCAAAGGCTGACTCTATTGAGGCCATATTGGATATTAAGATAACTTGTTGCTCAGCTCTGTGGGTTTGTTGCTGTTTCAACAGCAAGGAGACACTGAAACGTATAAACACCAGGCAACATTTGATTGATTTCAAAGTAATGGGTAGCCTACTGTCAGTCCGGTATGCACATGTGTGTTGTGTATGCAAGGTGTGTGTGTGATTTGGGTGTGGGGCAGGGTATAGGGGTTCTTTCTGTATAAAGAAGCAGGATGCACAATATTCTGCATAACTGAGGAGTCCATTTTACCATCCTGTAGATATTTGCCTGCCTCCCAGGAATCCCCCTAGTGCTACACACTCCTCAGATGGCAATGCCAGCCCTGTCTATTCATCTTTTATTACCAGGGAGCCTCTGCTCCTCGGTGAATTTCCTTTCCATTCATTTTCAAATGACTTTTCTGATATGGGCATTGTTGAATAGGCACAAGATAGAGGCAGAGGGATGTGTATGGATTGATTTGCATAAGTATAAATACAGTATATATATCCATATTTAAGTGATATATTGATAATATTGTGTTGTCACCTCAGAGTGAAAGCTAATTAACTTGGCTATTGAGATGATAATGACTTCTTTCTCAGTTAATACCGGAGTAAAAAAAAAAAAAAAAAAAAAACCTGCGTTGTTCCTTTGACTCATCTTGGAATAAGGAATTTTATTTCTGTTAATTATCAAGCAATCGCCCCTGGGAGGGGCTGCAGCTTAGTGGGAGGATTGACTCAGGCTGAAGTGGTCATTGAGCTCAATCATTCGGTGCCAGGAAAAAAAATTCTTTTTTTTTTTTTGCCTATAGTTTTCTTTTGAGATGATTTGGTATTTGCTCTCTCAATATCAACATTGATCTGAATCAGAGTCTTTTTTAAGACTTTATGTGGTTGGATTTGACATTTAGGAAAATGGTGACATCTTTCCTGCTAAAAGTTACACCAGCTGACAAATTCATCAGTCTATGACTTTTTTAACCTTGACATCTCATTTTAAACTTTTTCTTCAGCCTGTTTTCCTGTGGAGCTAGTTATCAAGTCCTGAAAATTCCTCTGGTTCCTCCTCCCTGTTCTCCCCCTGCCCAGCTAGTTCAGCCTCCAGGCTCCCTGTGTCACCTTTCCTGACTTTGCCCCAAGGAATCTTCCCACCAGGCAGGTTGCGTTAGACCCTCCCTTGCCAAAACCTTCTAAAGGCTGCTCTTTCTCTCCTGGATAAAGACTCAACTCCTTTGCTTGGAGTTCAAGGACATTTAACGGCACTCTGTCCCACTGCATGCCCCATCCATCTTCCACTAATTCTCCCTACACTCTCCCTCTCATCAAATGGATCATCTACCCTCCCTTGGAATTGCAGTAACTCTGTGCCTTTGCTTATGTCCTTTCTCCCTCAAAGTCATATTTCAAAATCCTACGTATTCGTCAAGGTCCAGCTCAAGTTCTACCTCCTATATGAATTCTTCTGTGAGTCCTCCAAACTTGGAATTAATCAGGGCCATTCCCAGCCCCTATAATGCCTTTTCCTCAAGACTCCAGACTTCTAGCTGTTGCGAAATTGTCATATTACAGTGATTTTTTTAGAGCAATTTTTTTGTCTTCTGCTTGGAAAATTATCATAGCAAATGTACAAGTCTCCAAGTCTATGATGGAATTTCTCTCTCCTTCAATGTGGCACAACCTTCACATGCATTCAGTGTGGCTGTGAAATGATCACTTTTTCATCTACATCACAACAATTTATTATTTAATTAGCTATCCAATGTATTACAATTTATTACTTAATTAGCTATCCTATCACTCTATATTGCATTGTGTTGTGAATTTACTCTGAAGACTAGGGATGTTTTCTTCACTTTGGTGTGCCCCTGGGTCAGAGAATGCAGCTTTCAAAGAGTAGGTAGTTAATATTAAGTTATTCTACTCTCTTGTAACCCAGGAGGGGCATTGCCAGCACAGTGGTTAGGAGTGTGGGCTTTGGTGCATGACTACCTGGATTTGAATCTTTCTAGTCCACTTATTAATCATATGATTATGGCCAACATACTTAACCTCTCTCTACCTTTTTTCTTCATCTGTAACATGGGGACACAAGATATTATCTTCCTCATAAAATTGATATGATGATTAAATAAATGCAGGTGAAGTGGTTAGAACAACAGCTACTGGGTGCTCAATCAATGTCAGCTATTATTCCAACAGGCTGGGAAAATAAGAAGGCTACTGCTGTCTCAGTTTTGGCAGAAGCATGAAGACAGTAGATGCTGTATTCCAAAGTGAGCCCATCTTGTGGTGGATAGTCAAGAGCTAGTTAAATACCTTGCCTACTTTGAGGGTATGAAGTGGGCAGGGGTTAGAAATTAGAGAGAGGCCTTTAAAGACTTTGGAGTATGTGACTAGGGTGCTAGGAATGCCACATCCCCATTGCAAAAGGGTAGGTATGGTGTGTGGCTGTCTGCCCCTAGGCACCACCACTGGAAAGTGTGGGACTTTTGTGTAAATTAGAAAAACCTGTTCCCCCTGCCCCCGGGTAATGTCTGTACACTAAGGAGGCTCTGCTGCCCCAGGCCCATGGGAAGGTCCTCAACAGGCTCACTCAAGGAGAATGACATGTAGCCGCTACAGCTGAGGGACACGAGATTGGCATCTGCCTTTCATCTGAGAAGTTCAACGGGCAGGAAGGCAGATGGCTGAGTGCTTATAGAGAGTGGGAGACGTTTTCTCTGAGTTTGTTGGAGCAGAGAAAACTGGCATGGGCTTAAATCTGTGCCAAGAGGGCCATGTGGAGGGGCCTTGGAATAAGGAGGGTGGAGGTGTGCCAAATTCCTAGTTGTGGAAGAAGGAGATACAAGCCATGGGCTAGAATAGAGGTATATTTGCCCTCATTAAGGAACTGCAGAGGAAAGGATGCCAGTGATGGGAAGAGTTCTCAAAAGAACCCAGCCCAAGGGAGAAGAGTCAGTTTCAGAATCTTGCTAGGTACAAACCAGCTTCTAACAACACCCGGCAAGTGGGCACTTTCCAATCACTTCTTCCCCTGCCTCCCACAATCCTCCCCCTGCTCACCACTGCACCTCGACTCTAGAAGTGTCAGGAACTCTGGTCACCCAATTTCATGGATGGAGGAAGAAGAGGAGAAGCAGAAAGGCAGCCAGTCAGCCCCCTCCCTGGCTCCAGGCAGCTGAACTGTAGCCATTGCAGCTGCAGCTATACTCCCCACAGGGGAGATGTTTACTTTTAAACTAAGGTTGGCATGGTTATTATCATAGCAAGCTGGATACAGTAAGTACTGAATTGAAACCTGAAATTCGACCTCTCCCTATGTATCTGGTAAGCAGCCACTTATTTTTCAAGAGTTAGCTTCTGACCTCAGCGTCAGAACTGACCATTCAGTCAGCCTTCCTCCCACCCCCATAACTCCAGCACAGCCCAGGAACATGGAATTTCTCTCGTTTGGTTGTTTGCATCTCTTTATTCTCAATCAACCAGTCAACTGTGAGAGGGCAAGGATGGTGTGTTCACCGGTGCCCAGAGCTCATTAGCACTATTATCTCCCAATAAAGATACACTCATGACAGTAATCTATCTTTAAGAACAAATTCCGATTTTTCCTAGGAGAGGCTAGAAATCGAATGTGCCTTTATTTTTGAGAGACAGATTAAAGACAGCAGCTTCCTGGACCATGAAATGCAGCTGAAAGTACCTTTGTCATCCATCAGTACGCTCAAGGATGACCCGGGGGTCCTGCAGGGGTACACCAGACAATGCTCTGGCATCTCTCAATCCAAGGAAGTTGTTAGGAACCACTTACTCCTTTCTGTGCTTCTTCCACAGGTTTCTTCCGGAGAAGCATTACCAAAAATGCTGTGTACAAGTGTAAAAATGGGGGCAACTGTGTGATGGACATGTACATGCGAAGGAAGTGCCAGGAGTGTCGACTAAGGAAATGCAAAGAGATGGGAATGTTGGCTGAATGTATGTATACAGGTATTCGCAGCAAGCAATTAAATTCCACTAAAAATCTCTTAAGGAGGCAGATGTCAGGTAACTCATATGATTAGGACGGTACATCACATATTAAAGAAAGGACTTACTGAGGCATCTAAATTCTTGAAAAAGATAATGAACCACTGGAATTGTCCAGACTGTCAGCCGAAGGGCATTTTGTGCACCCGAAACAAACAGCTGTGTTTTGTTGTTCATGGTTTGCAATGAATGATATGTGAAAGTGAAGTGGCTTTAACACACAGCTAAAGTAACATGTTTTAATAAGCTACAAAGAATAATGGTCTAAAAGTTTCCTCCAAATAGGATTTAATATCCTCCTTATTTATTGTTTAATTAGCAGACAAATTCACAGTTGTAGGAAAAATTAAGAATGCTTTATAAGGTATAACCGCCTCTGAATTGTCTAAATAGAGTTTTAAACCAAGTCATTTTATTAAGAATCCTTCTTCTCCTAGTGCATCTTTGAACCAATTTGTATAGGTTTACACAGGAAATTAACTACTCCGAGTTTTAATATAATTTGGTTCCTCCATCAGATAAAGGGACACTGTATTAACTGCTGGCTTTGTGAGAAACCATAATCTTTGTCCAAATGTGGAACGCATGCTAGTATATAACATATTAATTTTTCATCCTGCAAATTCTACCGCCCACTCAGATTCTGAGATACGTCCTGTTCCTCCTCAAAACACAAATAGACAAACAAACGTCACCAAGGGAATGATCACGCTCAGAGAGGGAATGCCACATGAGATAATAGCCTTTGGAAGGTGACTCCAGTTCTATTGTTCCCAAACTGCAGGCAACTGGGATGGACCCAAAGAAATAATGCGTGCAGGAGGGGGAAAAAATAGGTCAGTGTAAATAATCCAGCTCTGGATGGATGAAAGTTTTATGGTGGCCGATCACAATCTCTTTGAGTGTGTATGAAACAGGAGACTGCAGGAGGGGCTGTGGCTGGAACCCAATCTGGCTGTGGAAACGTGTACTTTGATCCTGGGTGCTTCATGTTCCTCATCACTTAAATATGAGTCTGTTCCAGTGAAGTCCCAAGGACGTTTTTAATGACTCCACCTATGAGAATCTCTAATAGTATTTGTGAACACAAACTCATCCAGGAACAGAGATTTTTGTATGATCCTGTGAAATAAATGCCCTGGACCAAGAAGTTCCTGGAACTTGGTTTCATTAACACGGAGAGACTAAGGACATTAAAAGGCAACATGGGCGATTATTCTCCATTATTTTAATAGTTCTGTTCAAGTGTAAATTCATGATGATGTCGTATGATTATGCAAAAGAAAATTTCAAAGTCCCCTTGAGTTATTTTCATCTTCATATTCTCAATAATCTGTTCAATTCCGAAAATTAGCAGGACTCACAAAATTCTCCCTAAAGGATGTTGACATGATTTTACTCAGCCCATCTCCTTTTATGTTTAATGTGAAACTGAGTATGTTTCCTATGGCACGGTTACGTAAATATCAATGATAAGTAATATTAATACTGTGCTTGGAAACACTAGATTTTAAGGTCCCCTAGACCAGGAAGAGGGAGAGTGTCATTCACCTTTTTTAATGAATACCTTGCTTGCACACTGCTTGGCAGAACAAGTTTTTTTGTATAAACTTATTTTTAAAAATGGCCTGATAACATTTAATCTGCGCAAAACTCTGTGTGGTAAATATTACCTCCATTTAATCAAAGAAACAGAATCACAGGAGATGCATTTCTTGTTCAAGGCCAAGTCTTAAAATAGAATTAGCTCTGTGCCAAATGGCACAGGAGGACTTCTGAGCCAGCTACACCTCAGGTGCATGGCCACACACTCAACTGGACTTTCTGTGGTTGATGAAGTCTCTCTGTTTGTTTGTTTGTTTGTTTGTTTTTACAGGCTTGTTAACTGAAATTCAGTGTAAATCTAAACGACTGAGAAAAAACGTGAAGCAGCATGCAGATCAGACCATTGGTGAAGACGGCGAAGGACGTGACTTGCGACAAGTGACCTCAACAACTAAGTCTTGCAGGGTAATGATGGGCAATTGACGGGCAAGGGTGTCTGCCAGGCCAGTGGCAGCTGAGCTTCTAGGATATAGTGACATGGGGGGCAGGGGGCGAGGGGTAGGTTGGCTTTCAATCCAGGACAGCCACAAGCAGGATTTCATTTTTAAGTGTTCATCACATGGGTTTCTCCTTTGCTTTTTAATCAGGAGAGGAATACATGCCTCAGTGTCAAAATTCAAATGGTAGCATTTACATGCTTGGAGTTCAGTAAGTGAAAATTCTCTCTCCCTGACTCCATTTTACTCCTGCTTCCCAGAGTTAACCTTTGGGAATGGTTTGGGGTATAAAGTGGATTTTTTCCAACTGAGTTTTGATGACGTTTTTTTCCCCTCATTTTATGGAGAAGGGAGATTCAGACCAGAAGGGTAGTGGATTCAATAGGGACTTGTAGATCAGTCATTATCAAGGAGTAAAGCAGAGTGAATACACATCTGTGGATCAACAGAGAAAAGCTCTTCCCACCGAAGTTATAATTGCTCAAAAAAATCCCTTGAGCTACTCAGGACAAAACAGAGGAACTGCATCTTGGATGCTTAGCTAAACACATTGTGATAATGCCCTGGAGCTTTGGAGGAATTTTAATTTGCATCAGTTGAAAAATCAATAATCCACGATTGTTCAATTGCACCCTTCTCCATATTTATTATTCTATTGACAGAGGAAACTTTCTCCACATTGAGTTTTGCAACTATGTTATCTTGTATTCACGTCAGAAAAAATAGTTTTTTTGTAAAAAGCACAGTTGATCTTTAATCAGCATGGGGAGGGTGGTTAGCGCGTTCACCCTCAGGAGTCAAAAATCCACATAAATTTCACAAGCTGGAGCTCCAGTAACCTTAATGCTGCATCTGCACATTCAACCAACCACAGATTCTGAAGGGCAGCAGAACATGTTTGGTGAAAGAAATCTGTGTGTAAATGAACCCATGTAGTTCAAACCCTGCATTAAGGGCCAACGGTATAATTTTTGCCATCATGCTTGTCACTGACACTTCGGGAGAGGAAGTAACGAGTTGACACAATTTTTCACACTCATCAAAAGATGTTAATGGGGAGAAAGAGGTGTTTGGGGTCTGAATGGTCCAGATTGATGATTCACTGCTTCAGGGGGCAGCAACATTTCTATAAAGGGCCAGATGTTTTAGGCTTTGGCCACATGGCTCTATGAAAACTACTCAGCTCTGCCAGGGTAGTACAGAAGCAGCGTAGACACTACATTAAAAAGTGAGTGTGGTTGTGCTGCAATAAATTTACAAAAGCAAGTGGATTTGGTCCATGGGCTGCAGTTGGTTCCAAGTTAACTATGCTTGCATGGATTCTCCAATTTATATTTGGGAACTGGTTCTTAGTTATGAATAAACCTTTAACTGTCACTAACTTCTCTGTGAATGGGCCCATTAGGCTTCATATCCAGATTATTATTTATTCACAAGAAATGTGTGAAAGGAATATTTTGTTATCCATTTATTTATTTATTTTGGTCTTTTTGTCTTTTTAGGGCCACACCCATGGCATATGGAGGTTCCCAGGCCAGGGGTCGAATCAGAGCTGTTGCTGCCAGCCTGCACCACAGCCACAGCAACATGAGATCCGAGCCACATCTGTGACCTACACCACAGCCCACAGCAATGCCGGATCCTTAACCCACTAAGCGAGGCCAGGGATCAAACCCGCATCCTCATGGATCCTAGTCAGGTTCATTAACTGCTGAGCCATGACGGGAACTCCTGTTATGCTTATTTTATATATAGGAAAATTAGCCACTTGGGACAAATTTACTGAAATGTGATGTGGCTTGCCCAAGGTCCCAGAGAAAGGAATTACACATTATAACAGAAAGCATGCATAGTTTCTTCCATATTTAGGGCTTTTTTCAACAATTTCTGCCAGTGGTTTACTCCAGATGAATGTCTATATGAGAAAAATTCGTCATAACCACCTTCCCTAACACCTTTTATTTTTTTGCCAGTGTAGGAGAAAACTGAACTCACCCCAGATCAACAGAATCTTCTTCATTATATTATGGATTCATATAGTAAGCAGAGGATGCCTCAGGAAATAACAAATAAAATTGTATGTACAATATCTGAAAACACATGGGCCTAAAGTTAATATTTTTCTAGAGCTCTTACTATCTTGCAGGTCGAATTTACATATGAATATGTTACTTTAAAATGATTAGGGCTTAGAATTTAAGCTATGCATTTAAACTTTTTGCAACATTAAACAGAGAGTAAGAAGTCTCATATCTAACTTGATAATAGTAATTGTTTTCCAAAAATCTGAAAAATATGAACTTGCTCTTAAATTTTATTATCTAAACGTAATTCTGTAGTCTGATAATTATATATTGATTTCTTCTTCTATCTACTTATTCATCATTTGCTTTTTTCTTACACTTTAGTTAAAGGAAGAATTCAGTGCAGAAGAAAATTTTCTCATTTTAACGGAAATGGCTACCAGTCATGTACAGGTCCTCGTAGAATTCACAAAAAAACTTCCAGGTATTTTTTACATGTAGTTCCTTCTGTGCTACACTGTGACACTGAGAGGCAGGTCTGCTCATAGTAAAATGGGAATCATCTCACATTTGCTTTAGATTAATGTGTCTAAAACTATAAACATGAAATATGAGGGCTAGATAGGATATTTTAAATTGTTTATAATAATTCTCCAAATTGAGTAAAAACTAGGACTTTGTAGTGTTATCATTCACCCATTTATTCATTTAACAAGCAATTTTTGCTACCTACTCTCTAGTAAGAACCTAACAATTACCTTCAAGGATAGTGATAAAGGGCTACAATGTAAAATATAGCACAAAGCACTGTTCGAACAGAGAGAAAGTGGTTCCTAATTGTATCAGAGAAAGACAGGGAGGCTTCAGAAAGAATCATATTTGAGTTGGGTGAAAAGGAAAGAGGAGTTTTCCCGGTGATATGAAAGAGAAAGGGCACTCCAAGAAGAGACATCTGCTTGTGAAAATGGAATGCAGCATGAACAAGAATAGGATAAGAGGTAGGAGAGAAGATTCAATGTGGCTGTAGCATAATGTCTGTAGTGCGTGCCTTGGTTAGACATAAGGTAAGTTGGTACCAGACTTAAAAGAACCTAAGCAAGGAATTTAATCCTTATCCCCTGGATGGTAAGGAGATTTTGGTTGCTTTTTTTGGGGGGGGGCAGGATGAATTTGATGTTATATAAATATGGCTTTATTGGGTTTTCATGAGATGGATCTGAGAGGAGAGGGACGGCAGGGAGGGAGGATCAGTTACTATGCTACTGCACCAGTCCAGGCAGAGAGCTTGAATAAAGTAATAGCAGTGGGAGAGAGAAGAGGAAACAAAATGAAGAGAGATTCAAAAGTTTGGAGGGCTTGATGAAAAATTTTAGTGTGGGATGAGGGAGAGGGACTTACCCATAATCATTTAGATGGTCCCAGTATAGAAACTGGAATTCAAGATCATTATCTCCCAGCACCTTCACTGCCCCATTCCTTCAGCCACACTATCAATGCTAAGCTAATAGTTTAAGTTGTTTCCCTGTTTTAAAAACATGTTAGTGCAATAGAATTCCATAGTTTAGTAGAGTACAATAAATACTTTGTATAGCGGCATAACATTGTAATATTAAATTACAAAAGGTAACTTTTGATGACAGATTTTAATTAGACAGTTTAATTTGCTCTCTTTTGCCAGCATTATGCTATTGTTTTATTAAATGTGTCATGGATAGACATAAGCTTATGTAAAAGTCATAAAATGTGAGGAGAAAGTTCTCGTTATCATTGAAACATTAATATTCTCTCATTTCTTTATTAACAATGGAAGAGAAACTTAATTTGTTATATGCTAATTTAGCTGAAGGCTATCTTGATCAAAAATAAGATTGCACAAGAGTAAAAACTGTGGGGGGAAGAATTGGGAAAGGAGGAATATGGCCTTCTTGATTGTTTACAGAAAAAAAAGTTTTTCGGTTCAAATGGTCAGTTGGTATTGAACCAAGAAATAATTGAAGACCAAAAAGAATCTTATCCATAAGAAGGTAGCTTATCTGAAAGCAATGGAAATATCTTACCTATTTCTTTTTTAAAATTTTATTTTATTGAAGTATTGTTTTTACAATGTGTTAATTTCTACTGTATAGAGGAGTGATTCAGGTATACATATATACAATCTTTTTCATAATTCTTTTCATTATGGTTTATCACAGTGTATTGAATATAGTTCCCTGTGCAGTACAATAAGACCTTGTTGTTTATCCATTCAGTGTATAATAGTTTGCATCTGCTAATCCCTAACTCCCAATCCTTCCCTATTCCACGCACCTCCACTCCTACAACCACAAGTCTGTTCTCTAAGTCTGTGAGTCAGTATCGGTTTCATAGATAAGTTCATTTGTGTCATATTTTAGATTCCACATATAAGTGATATCATATGATATTTGTCTTTCTCTTCATGATTTACTTAATATGATAATATCTAAATCCATTCATATTGCTACAAAGGGCATTATTTCATTCTTTTTATGGCTGAGTACTATTTCATTGTATATATGTACTATATATTCTTTATCCATTCCTCTATCAGTGGGCATTTAAGTTTCTTCCATGTCTTGACTATTGTAAGCAGTGCTGCAATGAACATTAAGGGTGCATGAACCTTTTCAAATTATGGTTTTGTCTGGATGTATGCCCAGGAGTGGGATTGCAGGATCATATGGTAGCTCTATTTTTAGTTTCTTGAGAAACCTACACACAGTTTTCCATAGTGGCTGCAACAATTTATATTCCCACCACCAGTGTAGAAGGATTCCTTTTCTCCACACCCTCTCTAGCATTTGTTATTTATAAACTTTGCAATGATGGCCATTCTGGCCATTCTGACCACAATGAGTGAGGTGATACCTCATTGCAGTTTTTATTTTCATTTCTTTAATAATCTGAAATGTTGAGCATCTTTTCATCTGCCTGTTGACCATCTGTATGTCTTCTTTGGAGAAATTTCTATTTAGGTCTTCTGCCCATTTTTCAGTTGGGTTATTTGTTTTGTCATTGAGATGAATGAGTTGTTTATATAATTTGGAAATTAAGCCCTTGTTTGTTACCTCATTTGCAAGTATTTTCTCTTTTCTGTAAGTTATCTTTTTATTTTGTTTATGGTTTTCTTTGCTGTACAAAAGCTTGTATGTTTGATTAGGTCCTATTTGTTTATTTTTGCTTTTATTTCTCTTGCCTTGGGAGACTGACTCAGGAAAATGCTGGTATGATTTATGGCAGAGACTGTTTTGCTTATGCTCTCTTCTAGGAGTTTTATGGTTTCATGTCTTATATTTAAGTCTTTTAGGTCATTTTGAATTTATTTTGTGTTCTAACTTCATTGATTTATATGTAGCTGTTCCACTTTCCCAATACCACTTGCTGAAGAGTTTTTTTCTCCATTGTATAGTCTTGTACCTCTTCATTTCCATTGCTTAAACCTGAGGAAATGGAAAAGTACAATTCCATCCCAAAAGATCCTGAGGGAGAAAAAAAGTATGATTAGTGCATGTTTAATAAGTAAAGTAGAAGAAAAAAAATCTAAAGTATAGCAGGAAATAAAAGGCAAAAAAGAACCTCAAGAAAGAAAAACATTATATTTTAATTATTATTTTTAAAATTATTATTTTAAAATTATTATTTCCATGTGGCACATGGAAGTTCCTAGGCTAAGGGTCAAATTGGAGCTGCAGCCTTATGCCACAGACACAGTAATGTGGGATCCAAACCGCGTCTGTGATCTACACTGCAACTTGAGTAGTGGGATCCTCAACCCAGTGAGTGAGGCCAGGGATTGAACCTACATCCTCATGGATACTAGTGGGGTTCTTAACCTGCTGAGCCACAATGGGTACTCCAGAAAAAATTATTTGAATGATAATTATAGAAATGACATTATTATGTATAGTAATAATTGTGATGTACTAGCAATATGAAAGGGTATTTTGTGAAAGACCCTGTTGAGTCATTCCTTTCAGCCTTTCATTGAGCATAACCTGTGCCGGGCACTGTCCAGGGTGCTGGAACGCAGCATGGCTATACCCTCAAAAGAGCTCTTAGATTCTCTAAAGTAGTGACAGTTTATTTATTTATTATTTTATTTGTATTTTTTTT
Organism: Sus scrofa; assembly: GCF_054392235.1. Taxonomy (NCBI): domain Eukaryota; kingdom Metazoa; phylum Chordata; class Mammalia; order Artiodactyla; family Suidae; genus Sus; species Sus scrofa. The sequence goes on along the minus strand of NC_139387.1, from coordinate 90,893,409 downwards.
TTGTGTGTGAAAGGTCAGAAAAGACTTAAGTTCTCAGAACAGGGAAAGGTTATTCATTATCAATGGAAAAAGAGATGGTTACAGCAAAATTGCTACTTAAAGAGGTTCTGCTGCTCTCAGGCATTTGTGGTACTGAGGTGCAAATGAGACTTTAGGACTGATTTAAGTTTCTAGATTATATTTTATGAAGACAAAGGGGCATGCCTTCTAAGAGAGTGATTCAGAATTTGAGGTAGGAGGGAGACAGGGCGTACAGTTTGAAAAAGCCTAGCCTATTTTTTCACTCTCACTATCTGATTTTATACTTGGGAAAAATACAAATAATAGAAAGGAACTTAAATATTTGCTTATCGATAGAGGGAATAGATTTAAAAGATTAATGGACCTTGATAAAAAGTCCTACCAGAGACCTTTCCAAACATCCTTAAAATAATGCCTCACAGATCTGGATCACCTTGGAAGGCATGCAAAAAGGGAATCCTTCACCACATTTCTAAAGTTTTATATACAAAAACTCCAAATAAATTGGTGCTCACTGTAAATAATTCAATGATGGCATTCAAACAGTGCAGAAATATATGGAGCAGAAAATTAAAGCCTCCTTCATAGCCATGTATATCATTTTTATTATGGGAAACCATTGATAGAAGTCTGATGGGAGGAGTTTGCATCGTGGCTCAGTGGTTAATGAATCTGACTGGGAACCATGAGGTTTCGGGTTCGATCCCTGGCCTCGCTCAGTGGGTTAAGGATCTGGCATTGCCGTGAGCTGTGGTGTAGGCCACACATGTGGCTCGGATCTAGCGTTGCTGTGTCTGTGGTGTAGGCCAGCAGATACAGCTCAAATTCGACCCCTAGCCTGGGAACCTCCAGATGATGCGGGTGTGGCCCTAAAAAGACCAAAGGAAAAAAAAAGGCAATCTGGTTTAATTTTTTCATATTTTTTAATCTCTGCACATCACACATACACCTACATAGACTTTTTTAACATGTGAGTCATACATTACATATTCGTTTTGGAGTATCTTTTTCTTTAACATCTGTCATCTCCATGTGTATATATGGTTTTAGCAGTTGCATAGTATTCCATTGTAATAATAATTAACATTATTTAAGTATTTGCTGTATGTCAAGAGCTGTGCTAAGCATTTAATATGGTTGTCTTATTAATACTTATACCTAGCCTAAGAGGTAGGTACTTTTATAATCTGTCTCTTGGAGATGAGGGAACTGAGTCATTAGGAAATTGAATACGTTTTCCAAGACCGTAAAGATAGCAAGTGTCAGACATAGAATTTTACTCCAGGCAATCTGATTTTAGAGACCTTATTTTATATTTCCATCCTATGGATCTACCACAATTTATTCAAATAATCACTACTAATGGACTGTATGTTTTCAGTTCTTTAATTTATTCATTGAGCAAGTGTTTTTTGAAGGCCTACCATCTAGGTAGTGATGTTCAATCCTTAGCATTACTCTCTTCTCTGAACTCCATTGCTATTTAATGCTTTTCTAGGACATTTAGACCCTGATGGCGCTAGTTTATCTCTATTTGTGTTTTGTGTGTGTGTACATATATGCATGTGAGTTTGTGTTTATTTTCCATTCATTCAGTCAGTCTTAAATTATTCAACAAATAATTCTTTTTTTGTCTTTTTTTTTTTTTTTTGTATGTCTTTTTAGGGCCATACCCGCATCATCGGGAGGTTCCCAGGCTAGGGGTCGAATTCGAGCTGTAGCTGCCAGCCTACGCCAGAGCCACAGCAATGCCAGATCTGAGCCACATCTGTGACCTACACCACAACTCACGGCAACGCCGGATCATTAACCCACTGAGCAAGGGCAGGGATCGAACCCGCAACCTCATGGTTCCTAGTCGGATTCGTTAACCACTGCGCCACGATGGGAACTCATCAACAAATAATTATTTTTCTTTCTTTTTTTCTTCTTAGGGCCGCACCTGTGGCACATGAAAGTTTCCAGGCTAGGGGTCGAATTGGATCTGCAGCTGCTGGTCTACACTACAGCCACAGCAATGCCAGATCCAAGCCACATCTGTGACCTTTGCCACAGCTTGTGACAGCACCAGACCCTTAACCTACTGAGTGAGGCCAGGGATTGAACCTGCATCCTCGCAGACACCATGTCGCCAGTCATATGCCAGGCACTTGGGACACAAAACTGAATAAAACAGGCAAAGTTTCTGTCTCCAAGAAGTTTGTACTCCAGGAGAGATGGCATACAATTAACAAATAAACTTATAATGTAGGGACTAGTGAGTACTGGGGAGTACCATTTTGTTTTGTCTTTTTTTTAGGGCTGCACCCATGGCATATGGAAGTTCAAAGACTAGGAGTTGAATCGGAGCTATAGCTGCCAGCTCACGGCTACAGCAACACAGGATCTGAGCCATGTCTGTGACCTACATCACAGCTCCCAGCAATGCCAGATCCTTAACCCACTGAGCAAGGTCAGGGATTAAACCTGTGTCCTCATGGATCCTAGTTGGGTTTGTTACTGTTAAGCCACAGCAGGAGCTCCTGGGAGTACTATTTTAGGTAGGGTCAGCTTGAAGCCGAGACCTGAGTGTAGTGAGTGAGTGAGGAATGGGGAGAGCTGGGGAAGCGCATATACCCTGAGGCAAAATCAGACTTGTGTGTTCACAGCAGAGCCAGGGGTCAGTGTATTTGGAGTACAGTGGCTGAGGAGGAGGTGGCGAAGGAGGAAATGAGGTCAGAGAGGCTGTTGAGGACTCTGAATTTTCCCGAAAGTGTTGTATTCTTTTAGGTCATCAATTCTTTCTCATATTTCTCTGATTTTTCCCTACCCTGCATTTGCAGTGCTGAGCTCAGAGCATATACCTCGACATGGCCCTGATAAGGTTTTTTTGGGGGGAGGGGGCTCGCTTCCATTCTTAATCTTGACTAAAGACTTGTGATTTGGCCAAATTTTCATTTAAACCTCTGACTATCCATAAACGTTTTTCTGGCTTGTAGGTGTTTCCATTCTTCAGCGGTGAACCTCTCCGATATGACTAGATGGGACTAAAATAATGGCTCAGTGAAAACAGCTTTGTCCCCAACTTCTGAGGATTATTTCATCTCAATCAGCCTGTCTCTTCCATAATATATAAGGATGTATATTTGGCCAGGACTTGATACCCTCTTTTGCCCAACTTGTTAAACAAATCCCACTCAACAAAGATGAAAGTCAGCTTCTATCTGAGAGCGTATAATAGATACTTATTGAGTCACCTTGACAGCCCAATCTTTAAAAAAATTGCAAAATCACTTTATGGAAATGTTTGATCAACAGAGATGATGAGATATAATTATGCAACATTCACAACTTTTTGATATGGATTTTATTATCATCTTCACTCAGGATTTCAGACATTGGACCACGAAGATCAGATTGCTTTGCTGAAAGGATCTGCAGTTGAAGCTATGTTTCTCCGTTCAGCTGAGATTTTCAATAGGAAACTTCCGGCTGGACATACTGACCTATTGGAAGAAAGAATTCGAAAGAGTGGTGAGTGATGTGGTTAATGGTAAGAAGAGTTTGTTCTGCAAGTAGGAATTTGTACATCCCATGAAGGCCGGACCCTCATACAGTTATAGGCCCATTGTGAGTAGCATGTAGAATAACACTAAAAAGAGAAGTGTTAAATAGATAGGAAGTTAGCTACTTGGTTCAAAAATTCTTGTTGTGATAGCCAGATACCAAAAAATACTCTTTTTGACTGCATTAAGATGAAGGACCAGAGGAGGAATTATTTAAAGATTGGAAAATTAGCCTGGTTTTTAAAATAGCGTAAAGTATCTGGGATTATTCAGTCTAGAAAAAGATTCATGTATTCAAAACCTTCAGCTATGAATGACTTTGTATCAAACTACTATTCATTTCTATTCAAAGTGAAATAAGAAGAAATAATGCTAGTAGCACAATATTTACACATCATTTATTAGGTTTTAGACACTGTTCTAAATACTTTATGATATTATTTCATCATATCCTCATAAAAATCCTGTGAAATCAGTTCTATTGCTATTCCCACTTTATAGATGAGAAAACTGAAACAGAGACTAGTTAAATAACTTTTCCGGAAATAGGTAGGAAGTCTGACTTTAGAAGCCACATGTCTTAAGCACTACACTACACTATCTCTCAAGAGATAAAATGAAATAATGCATAAATAACTCAGTTTAACTTACTATTGAGGAATACTGCGATGGGGAGAGTCATGGAACTTCTGAATGAATTACCAGGAATTCTGTGCAATTTATCTTAGGAGATCCTTCACATAGAATAAATTCTTATTTTCCTGAGACATTGATGGGTTGGGAGGGGAGGGAATGAGATGAAATGACTTCTCAAACTCATTTATTCCTAAAGTATTTTCATTCCATGCCTGATTGGAACAAGTTTAAATGCTTATAAAACCAATGTTTTATTTTTTATTTATTTATTTTTGATCATTCCCACAGCATATAGAAGTTCCTGGGCCAGGGATCAAACCTGTACCATAGCAGCCACCCAACCCATTGCAATGACAATGCTGGATCCTTAACCACATGGGAACTCCTAAAACCAATGTTTTAGAATAGAGATAGGAGGAAAAGTTTTCCAGCAGTTCTGCATCTGTGATATAAGTAAAATAAATGAAAATTTGAAAATTACTTTTTTTTTTTTAAAAAAGCAGTGTTCCCATAGCCATTATGTTTTCTCCTCTTGGTTAAAGCTTGAAGCATAATTAGCATCACTAGTAGATTTTTAAAAATACACATTTTAAAAAGATGCATTAGTCTTATATATCCACTGACTGGTTGGCTTAACAATTATTAAAGGGCAAGGTACTATGGTGATAATCAAGAGAGGAATCAGGTCTGTTCCTTGCCCTAGAAAACTTACAGTCTAATGGGAAGAGATGACTGTATACATAGGTCATTATAATAAAACACGGAAGGGAAGAAGTGAGGGAGAAATGACTTGTAGTTGGGAGAGCTCTGGAAAGGTTTCCTTGGCATTTGAGCTGAAGGATATTTGATGTGTACATCGGGGGTTGGGGGGGGAGATACAGGACAGAAGTAACAGTAAATACAGGATTGAGTCAAGAAAGAATGCTCACAAGGGAGAATCAACAGTCGAGTAGGATCAGATGAAATATTACATTGAAGGTAAATGAAATAAAATATCAGAATCAAATGGTTGAGTGTGGTGGGTTGGGCTGGAATGCTGGGTTAAAGCTTTAATCGTTTATTCCTAAGTAATGGGGAGCCATTGAAGATTTTTGAGCAGGGGAGATAAAGTGTCAAAATTATACTCCACAACTCTTCCAGCAATATTAGGACAAGCTAGGATGGGGAACACCTGTAAGGAGGCAAGGTTTTTTAAGGCTGTCCTACCAGGAGAAAAATGGAGAGGTGGGAAAGGTTCTGAGAAACATATGGTCACAGCTTTTCACCCTTTGAAAGACAGTGTATTGTCAAGAAAGATGGACTCTTGTCCTGGACAGATTTTATTACTTACCTGTTTTGGGCCTTAATGTATAGTGTGTGTATGTGTCTCCAGGAGGCTCAGGGGTAAGGAAAAAGGGAATCAGGTAACCACCACGGTACCATCCAGTTTTATAAATCTGCTTTTCTTCTATGAAATAATTTAATTTTTCTGACTGGTGGTCTAGCCAGTCACTCAGGCAACTACTGGAGCATCCCGATTTTGTTTTAAAAAGTTGTGGTGAGAACTTTTTAACATATCTACCCTCTTGATAAAATGTCAAGTGTACAATGCAGTATTGGTGACTGTGGGTTCAGTGTTGTGCAGAAGACCTCTAGAGTCTATCCGTCTTGCTTAACCGAAACTTTTGGCCTATTGATGAGGAGGGAGAGATGCAGAGTTACTAACCAACAGTCACTTAATAGGAGGTCTTTCTATTCACATTGGAGACTTGCTTTGTACCAGGCACTGTAATGTTATGGAGGTTGTGGAGATGAGAATGCATCTAGGAGCTCACAGTTAGTGGGGAAAGGGTGCAAGCAAATGGTTCCAGATCAATGTGCTGTGTAATAGGAATTGTAAGGGAAGTGAAGCAGAAAGATGTGCTTGTCTTCCTGTGAGTCAGAAAAGACATGCAAAGTTGACAGTTGAATCATGGAGGATGATTAGCAACTTGTCAAGCCCCCCAAGTCTGAGAAAGGCATTCCAAGGGATATAGCCAGTAGACTATAATAATATAAAAATTGCAAGTGCAAAGATGTGGAGAAACGAGAGAGCATCCATAGATAGGACTCACAAATACCTCTATGTTGTTGGAAAATAATATTTGTGGGGTTGAAAGTGTAGTATTTGCTACATTATTATGGACGCTGAATGCCGCAAAGTGGCCTAAATCGTTCTTAGGTAATGGGAAGTTTGGGTAATATTCTAAGCAGCTGTGATGTGACCACGGGCACACCATAGAAAGACCTTTCTAGCAGTAATGTGAAGGAAGGTTTGGAGGAATTGAGACAAGAAGCAGGTCTTGATAAAGAGACCAGGGCAATATGTAAGTGATAAATTGTGAAAGTCTTGCAGGTTAAAAATATATAATGATCAAAAAGAAAAGAACCTTGTTTGATGACATAAGTTTCAGAACATGTGATACTGCAAGTTTCAGAAAAGTTCAAGAATGAAGTTTGCCAGAACACAATCTGTGTAAATAAATATGCATGCCTCCAGCTCATTAGATACTTCACCCAAACATCAACCGCATATTGTGACAATGAAAACCATCCAAACTCACAATGCGGCTTTGTTTTTTATTATCTATAATGATGCATCCATTTATTAATATTTATGAATTTGCTTCTCCCCGTGGATTTTCAGAACATTGCCTCTTCCCCACACCCCAGAAAAATCTGATCTTGCAAGATGACCTTTCAGAATAACTTTTTATTTTCATGCAAATATAACAGGTTCTTATTTCTCTTGTACATTCAATTCCAGAATAACATGACGTTGCAAAGGTACCCCATTTAAGCCTACAGAACGCTTTAGAGAATTTAAATGTGAAAGTTCTTGTTCTTCAAATTCATCCTCTTTGTTTGCTATTATTAAAATCCCATTGTGTACACAAAGATACTGTCTCCTCAGATACGTTTACTTAATAAGTGTTTATTTGTGTGAGTTGAGGCTTCAGAACATGTATCTGACACGACCTAAGGTTGAGTTGCTTCTACATAGCTCTAGCGCAACATTTTTTTTTACTCCATGTGATATTATGCAAAATATGTTTATAAGCTGGAATTTGTAATAAAAATAGGAATAATCCTATGATGCCATAAAATACAATAGAACTGAAAAGGGCTTCTAACACTGAATGAGTTTACATTTTAACATTAAGGAAATGAGCAATAACATCTCACAGCCTTAACAGAACAACTTGATCTGCTATGTTCACTTCAGATACAAATAACCTCTGACATTTTTAGTATTTTTGGACCTTTTTTTGATTCCCCACCACCGACATAAGTGAAGTACTCAATTCACTAGATGTTTATCAGGACGACAATAAATCTTGCGATTTTGGAATGGTTTGCTTTTACATGTATCATCTTGTTAGTGTTTCCAATAGCCCTTAAAGGGTCATTGAGTGCTATGCTCCTATTTTGTAGATGGGAAAACAGGCTTTGATAGGCTAGATTGTCTGCCCAAGGTCTGATAGCTAACCGTTAGACTGCCAGGAGAACACAGGTATTCTACTCAAAGACCAGCATTATTTCTTTTCTTTTTCTTTTCTTTTCTTTTTTTTTGGGGGGGGGGTGCTTTTTAGGGCTGTATCTGCAGGCTAGGTGTCACATTGGAGGTGTGCTCCTGGCCTACACCACAACCACAGCAACACAGGATCCTAGCTGCGTCTGTGACCTGTGCCACAGCTCATGGCCCTGCTGGATCCCTGACCCATTGAAGGAGGCCAGGGAATTCATTTCCGCTGCACCACAATGGGAACTCCCCAGCATTATATCTATCCGTTGCTGCTGTCACTCACTAAGATCTAGTATTTGCCCAACTGTCACCTGGTAGGGAATATAAAGACCCAGTAAGACATGGTTCCTGTCCTTTGGTTGAATGAGCAAGCATAATCAGCAGCTAGCAATTTGAAATTGCTTTTAAGCACATAAAATGAATAGGGACAATGAGGTCAGAGGAAGGAGAGATTCTTACTAGCAGAATGAAGCTGTAGCTAGTTTACAGTAGCGTAGTAAAATACATATACTGTATGTAGTATGCTGGGCTTATTTTTTCTACTCTTTAAAAATGTAGTATCATTTTGCTGCTTTAAACTTGGAAACTTGCACAACATGAAAACAATTATATGAACTAAATGTTCTAACGAGGCAGAGGTAAGCTGATAATCAGTTCATAGACTGTCTCTGAAAGAAATGTTAGAAAGGTATAGAAACAAATGACAGACTATTTATAGGACAGGCTAATTCTTAAACGTTAGAATTCTTACCACCTCTCAATGTTGCTTTTCAAAGGGGTCACGTGATAATTTTGGCGTGGGCAATTTTCGGGGTCAAATTATAGGAAGAAACCTCTTCAAAGTAAGAGGAAGTATTAAAGTGACACAAATATCAGTTTTGCCATTGTCTCTCTGCAGTACTCCCCAAGCCTTTTACACTTGACCAGTTTGGGACATTGTGTATTTCTGATATCTTAATCTGTAAACTACTTGAGGATTGTTCCCAGCCCTATCACAGTACCTGGCACCAATGGGGTGCATAAAAATTGGTGAATTTTTATTGAGATGAATCTGGAACTTGACAGTCCAAACCCTGACAACTCCTGAGCACCATCTTCCTAAGGTAACTTTTAGCCCCTAGGACTAGCAGAAAGTATGTTATTTATGAAATAAATAAATCTTAGATATTTGACATTGAAAGTTGTTATTTTTTGAATTGCTGATGTGGCTTTTTACTCAAGGCCAACAGTATGGCACAAATGACTCACTGAGTAGAGGTTAGCAATCGAAACAGAGACTAAAATCCAATCTCTTAGCACCAAGAGAATGCTTCCATTGTCTCGATGGCATCCTTTCCCCATCACATCTCACACCTATGCTACCGTCATTGTCATCGATAGGAACAAACAAAACATAGTAATATTGCCTAATTTAACAAGCATTTACTAATCTCCTGCTGTGTCTCCAGTAGGATGCTAGTCACTAAGGATACAGAGAGGAGTAAAGAACATCCTGACTGGCCAAAGAGTGTGCCAGACACTGGAATTCAGCAGTCGACTCCCATTCTTATAAAACACATATAGTATTTCATACTCTAGTGTGGGGAGAGATATGAATTGTCAGAGGAGCAATAAAAATGAACATAGAGAAGGGAGCAACTAATTCTGCTTCACTGTGATGGGGAGAGTTCCACAGAGAAAGCAAAATTTGAACTTGGCCTTGAAACATGGGTAGGGTGTCCTAGCCTAACGAGGATGCTTTGTATAATATGTGCACTTGTATATAATACATACACACACACACACACACACACACACACACACCCCTTGCTTTAGCTTCGTCCCCAGCTAAAAGTTACTTAGAAAATAAAGACATTTACATTTAAAATCAAACAGCACAGTGTTAATCCTATCACGTGGTTATGTTCTCAGAGACTATTTCTTACCACTGAACAATTAATTTATCAGTCACAGACGTCTTTTTCTTTTTTCGAAAAAAAGGGAAACAAGAAAGAGAAGCAGAAACAATGATTTTTTTTTTTTTTAACAACTGTGAACATTTCCTTGGTAGTCTTTGTTATTAAGTTAGAAAATAGCCCCCTCTTGTGACCAAAAATCAACTAATTGGACTTAAGAGGGCATTTCAGAAAGGAGGAAGAAGCAGGGAAACAGGAAAAGACTGCCTCTTCAGGATGATGTTATTGCTCTGCTTATGTTAGAAATTACTGGTTCACAAATACTTAAAACACCACCTTGTTTATATGTCAGCATGTTTAATTCTGATTATTTACTTAATTCCAAAAGCAGGTGTATAGTTTACCTATCCTATAGGAGAATAATTTTTTAAAAAGCCTTCTATTTATTTTCTACATTTTCTCTATATTCACTGTTGGTCTTTACAACATGCACAGGATGAAGAATCATAATAAACACTTTAACTTGTTTTCCCCTCAAAAGTTATCAACTGAAACTACACAACTAATGGGGGTATCATTTTTGCAGGGTGAGAGGGGTTTAGGAAGACAAATAGGAAATTAGGTAGTCAAAGATGATTTCATAAATATTTTCAGATTAGTTGTCTTTGGTCTTATCTCCAAAACCTCGTAGACTATTTATTTATTTAGTTAGTTAATTAGATAGTTAGTTTTTTAGTTTTTTGAGGAACCTCCACACTGTTTTCCCAATGGTTGCACCAACTTCGATTCCTACCAACAGTGTAGGAGGGTTCCCTCTTCTCCACCCTCTCTCATGCATTTATTATTTATAGGCTCTTTTTTTTTTTTTTTTTTTTTTTTTTGGTCTTTTGTCTCTTTAGTGCTGTACCTGCAACACATGGAGGTTCCCAGGCTAGGGGTTGAATCAAAGCTACAACTACCAGCCTACACCACAGCTACAGCAACATCAGATTCGAGTCTCGTCTGCAACCTACACCACAGCTCATGGCAATGCTGGATCCTTAATCCACTGAGCAAGGCCAGGGATTGAACCTGAAACCTCATGGTTCCTAGTCAGATTTGTTTCCACTGCACCATGAAGGGAGCTCTGCCTCATATACTATTTAAAATAATGGCACATTCATGAATTGTTATTTTAGGTAAACAAAATTAGTGTAGTTTTTTTGTTTTTTTGCTTTTTAGGGCTGCACCCATGGCACATGGAGGTTCCCAGGCTAGGGGTCCAATTGGAACTGCAGCTGCTGGCTTACACCACAGCCACAGCAAGGCAGGATCCAAGCCATATATGTGACCTATACCACAGCTCACGGCAATGCTGGATCCCTAACCCTTTGATGGAGGTCAGGGATCAAACCCGCATCCTCATGGATCCTAGTCAGATTTGTTAACCACTGAGCCACAAAGGAAACTCCACCAGTTTTTGAAGGTGAAAAATTATTGCTTTATTAAGAAATGCAGATCTTAGCTTAGCTTTAATACCTAGAAAAATACTGAGGCAAATCACTGATCAGTCAATGTTTATTCATCCTTAGGATACTGCAGAATGCAAAAACAAAATAAAAACATAGTGTACTTTGTGTACTTTTTTGTGTACTTTGTAAACACAAAAGTACATGTGGTTAATTGGAGATGAAGATGGAATTAATGTGTTGACCAAATTCTCCTGAATAACAATAATAATAGTTCTTATTATGATTTATTTGTTCTAACACTTATTGAGAGTTTACTAGGAGCCAGGCACAGTGCCAAACACTCGCTCTATATTTTCTCATATAATGCTATTTCACAGAGGAAGAAGCTGAGGCTTCAAGAGTTTATGTACCATGCCCAAGACCAAATCATAGATCAGGTTTGAAACTCAGGCTCTTAACCACCATGTTTGTTGGAAATTAGAACTAGTCATGCCAGACTCCATCCCCCTGCATTTCAAGTTGTATCTCATTTGGTTGCGAGTGTTTAGTTTAATCCGTAACAGCCAGGTAGAGGGCAGTCTTCCAATGATGTCATCCCCAAGGTGCTCAACAAAGACACTGTTGTTAAGAGAGCCCACTGGGGTCCACTGAAGAATGAAATGTCAAATAGAGAGAAGTGCGCTATTTTGCCCAAGGAGAGAAAGACCAAGGATTCTGTTTGAGAACATTGTTTAGATTCATCTAAAGGTGAGGATTCAGGGTTTCTGATCTTGGGAAGTATAATATTGGATGGTAATTGTACTCTTTAATATGTGGACTCCAATTTTCTCCTGGTGTGGTTCAACCAAAGCTCTAAGGCTTTAGGTGTGGTTTGGGATGGAACACAGTAATCCAGTGTGGACCAATTCTGGGAAATTCATTCTCATCTTAACACATCCATAAGTCACATCACAGCCGTTTTTGTTGTTGTTGTTGTTGTTTATTTTGTTTTCGTTTTGTTTTGTTTTCTGTCTGCACAATTCCCCAGCAAAGCTCTTCTAGGGTAGAACCATGGATTCTACCAGACTAATAGTTATTGAATGATTGGAGGAAGGGACACCAGACTAATAGTTATTGAATGATTGGAGGAAGGGACACAAAGGAATCTTAAATTATGAAGAGGAGTTAGAATGGAGAAGGAGGATATTCAAAGGAGAGAGAACATGTTCAAAACTGGGCAATGAGAATTGTTTAGGGAATGCTCAGTGCCTGAACCTGGCTGGAGTAAAGGCCATGTGATAGAAAGATCATACCCCTTAGTCACAATTAAGAGCTAGCACTGAAGCCTAGTAGCTTTGGTTCGAATCCTGGTTCCACCTCTCACCAGCTATGTGTCTTTGGGCAAGTTGTCTAACTTCTCTGTACCTATTTTATGGTTAGAAAGATGAAATGAATTCTAGCATAAGAAGTGCTCAAACAGTGCCTAGTACATAATAAATGCTCAGTAAGTGTGAACTCCTATTGTTACCATGTGGGTGAGGAGTGGGTGGTGGTAAAGGCAGAGGACAGGTCCTGGAGTTTTCTGTGTAAAAAGGAACAACTTTTATGCCAAGAGCTATGGAGAGTTTTTCAAGATTTGTAAGAATTGGGGAGACAGGTGTGGTTTGAATTTTAGAAAGGGGATCCTGGAATGGATTGAAGGGGACCACGCTGAAGACAGGAGGACTGGGGAGGAGGCAATTGCAGCAATCTGGATGAAAAGGAATAAAGACTTAAACTAAGTCAGCCACGTACAGTGAAGAGGGGCAGGAGCACCAAGTGAGAGTTAATTGGTCAAATACACAGGACTGGGCATTGGTGTTAGCAGGAGGTTGGATCTTGACTGTCAGGTGAAGATAATTGGGTGAGTGAGGATTCTAGTCACTGAAAATGGAAACTCCAGGAAAGGAGTGGATTTGGAGGAAGATGGGGAGTTTGGTTCAGGACACAGTGTCTTTGCTTTTGGACACAGTAGGTTTGAAGAGAACAGCTAAGTACCACTGCTTATTAGGCAATGGATGGTACTTCAGAGAGAGAGATCAGAACTCTGATGAGAACCCTAGCCCATGTATTAAGTAGAGTTGTTTTTACTTCTGAAGAACAATAATTTTTTGGTTATGTAATTAATGGTTAAGATGCTATCTATGCCTTGATTATAGGCAGTAATATTAAAAAGACGAATTAAACCCCATCTAGAACATGGTGAGGTCCAGAGATTCTTTTGGCGATTCAAGAACATCATTGTTTATTTCCACACGGCAGTAACTAAAAGAAAGGCATTGCCCAAATCAAAGACATGCAAATCATTAATTAGGTCATATTTTGAGGATTTTGTTAACTAATCTTCTTTGCAATGCCTAGCTTTTGGCCAGGACATTTAATATGTAATCATTATTTAAATGTGTGCATATGGGTATAAACAGTAACACATGTGTGCATATATTATGTGTTTATAGTTTTACACTTTTCAGTCATTCAAACAGTTTACTATGCCTCTGTGATTTTTCAACTTTTCCCCATAGGTATCTCCGATGAATATATAACACCTATGTTCAGTTTTTATAAAAGTATTGCTGAATTAAAAATGACTCAAGAAGAATACGCTCTGCTTACAGCAATTGTTATCCTCTCTCCAGGTAATTTCTAGGTTACATTTTAATTTTTATGCCATTTGTCGATTCTCTCCCCCACGAGTATAGTTGTAATGTTAAAGAAAATTCTAAAAAACAGAAACAAAGAGAATGTAAAATGGCCTATAATTCCACCAACTCAAATTGAACCATTGTTAACATTTCAGGGTTTTTTTTCTTTGTTTTTGCTTTTTAAGGCTAAACCTGTGGCATAGGGAAGTTTCCAGGCTAGGGGTCAAATTGGAGCTGCAGCTGCTGGCCCTAGCCACAGCAATGCAGGATCTGAGCCATGTCTGCGACCTACACTGCAGCTTGAGGCAACGCCAGATCCTTAACCTACTGAGTGAGGCCAAGGATTTAACCTGTATGCTCATGGATACTAGGAGGGCTCATAACCCACTGAGCCACAATGGGGACTCCCATTCTCAGCTTTTTTCTAAACATCACAGTCATTCATTCATTAATTGCATTTTGAAGACCTGTGCACTAAACGTGTTTCTAAACATTGAGGGATATAGCCGCAAAGAAACAGAAAGGATAGAGCTACATGGAGCTTATATTATAGTAGGGTGAGAAAGACAATAACTAAAGAAACAAATAAGTGATTTTTAGGAGGTGGTAATACTATAAAAAATATAAAGATGTGGGTATAGGGAAATAATGTGGCAGCAAAATGCTGTTATCATTAGTGGTCAGAAAAGGTTTTTCTAAGGAGTTGAAACATAAGGAAGGACATAAATGAAATTATATACTTTTTAACATAATAGAGAACATACTGTCTTTAAGTGTACTTTCCCCATGTTATTAAAAAATTATATTGTTTAAAGTTTGTTGTAATATGTGCAAGGTTCTATGGCATTAATGTACAATTATTTACTCAGTTGTTACCATGTTTGGATAGTCAGAATGTTTCCAAATTTGTTATTGTTCTTGTTTTAAATAATGTTGAAATGAATACCTCTGTACATAAAATTTGTATTTTCTGATTAATTATCTGGAAGCATGTGGTGCCATGTTTATGATTTGGAAAGCTTAATGACAATGTTGGCCTTAAACCATTTTTATACATGATAATGAGGCAGAGGCTAGTTGTTACTTTGTTTTATCAAGAGAAATTGTAACTAAAAATTTAAAAAGCCTTTCAGCAGTACATACTATAGTTATACATGTATATACCCTATGACCCAGCAATTCCACCCCTCAGAATATATGCACCATAAATGGTGCTCATGCCCATCATAGGGGTTACCTTGGTGCATTTGTTACCAAGCCCAAGCTTGTACTGCTCCTCACACGACAGGCCAGTAAATCAATGGATGAATTGCTGGGGCAAGGAATAGCAATTTTATTGGAAAAGCCAGCAGACCAAGAAGATGGTGGACTAATGCCCCAAAGAACCATCTTTTATAAGTTAGAATTCAGGTTTCTTTTATACTAAAAGGAGACCGGGGTGTGTGTGTGTGTGTGTGTGTGTGTGTGTGTGTGTGTGTGTGTGTGTGTGATTGGTTGTTGCTAATTTCTCAGTGCCAGAATCCTTTGTTCTTGCAGCTCTCCACCTAGGTCTGGTGACAATATTCCCATTAATCTCTAACAAGACAAATATTATCCTCTGTTCTGCAACTTTTTAATCTCTATATGAATGGAAAAGTGTCATACCTTTAAAGGTCAAAGCCTTGAGAATGGACTGTCAACTGTATGCAAATTCTTTAACAGAGGTGCAGAACCAGCATAACTAAGCACAGGCAACAGAGAACAAAGGTTAGAGCTAAAGGAATAGATCCAATGTGGAGTCTTCTCCTGCTACATATTAATTGGAAGGATATTCAGGGAGGCCTCTGGGGGTCAGTATAGCTTGGTCTGGTTGTAATTCCATGAAAAAAAATATACACATGTGTGTGTGTATGTATCTATGTGTGTGTGTGTAAATTCCTCACTTTGAACACTTAATTTATGCATTTTAAGTGTATGCATTTGTAAGTAACACTGCTGTAATTTTGCTATATTATTGCTTTTTCACTTTTTTTGTCATTGGATTTTAAACTTTGAAACAGACAGACAATACATAAAGGACCGAGAGGCAGTAGAGAAGCTTCAGGAACCACTGCTTGAGGTGCTACAAAAGTTGTGTAAGATTCATCAGCCTGAAAATCCTCAACATTTTGCCTGCCTCCTGGGTCGCCTGACTGAGTTGCGGACATTCAACCATCACCACGCAGAGATGCTTATGTCATGGAGAGTGAATGACCACAAGTTTACCCCGCTTCTCTGTGAAGTCTGGGATGTGCAGTGATGGGCACTGCAGGGGGATGTCTAGCTCTTCATTTTCCTCCTAATATAAACCTGATATATATAATGTTCCTTTATTTCATTTGCACCTGGTTTCACGTATGAAATATTTCATCAATATTTATGTGGTAGTTATATAACCTCTGCAATTGTAAATATGGGGCTAGGCTGAAATACTTCCCCTACCTTGTAATTTACAAGGCTATAGGGACTCTTTCATTCGAATTGGCATGCCCCATTTGCCTAATTAAATCAATCATTACTTCAAGTCTATCTGTTGAAATAGGGAAAAATTTCATTTTACTCTTCATCTTAGCTTATTGCGTATATTTTATTAAAGAATTTTGTTCAATTTTGGCAATAAACTGAACATAATGGCAACAGGCTTTTCTTTGGGAACAAAATTTGGAAAGTAAACAAACGTATTTCTTAAAAATGACGAATGGCATCCTATTGAGTCTGAGGGAGTAATTTACAAAAAGATAAAGCCTTAGAACCAAAATGGTGCTTTTCTCATCCCTGGAAGTCCTGGTGACTATTCATTCATTTAATAGCCCCCTGATCATTTCATTTTCTTTGTAGTTCAAAGAAAATAGCGTACAGAAGAGTTAATGATTCTCACATAAATATTCCCTGGAAACAATCCCTTTTTCTCCTTAGGGTCTTGAGGCAGCATTTTCAAATTCAGAGTACGCAGATAATTCCAGTGATGGGACATTCCCCTTTCTCTTAAAAGTGTTCACTAGTGGCTTTGGTGCATATAATTAATCATTTTGTTTGTTTTGCTTTTGGAAAACACTCCTTCAGCTGGGTGCACAGCTGTTGTAAACTTCCCTCAAAGCAGGAATTAGTTCATTTCCTTCCTTCATTGTTATACTGTTGCATTCTTCTCCCCATCATCTTTTGGTGAATACAATAAAACACCTTCTATAAGTAATGGGCTTATATGTCCCTTTCTCCTTAAGAAAGCCAAAATGGAGCTGGTTTAGTAAGCAAAGAGTTTTTGTAGTAAAATCCTAGGGCAACCCTGAAGTCCTAAAAATGACCCGTCAGTAGAAAAGGGAATGATTTGGGGCTGACATCAGTTGGATTCCATTTGCTACAACAGAAGACCCGAATCCCTACTAAGTACAAGATCCTTATGCCAATCTCCATGGGAGATACCAAGAGGATTAAGACACGGTAACTGCCTGGAGGGGCTTACAAAGAGCAAAGGAATGGGCTGTGGGCTCACCTGGGACGATCTCATGGAGGAGGTGGCACTTGGAAGGATAGGCAAGACTCCATGGGTCAGGCTAAGAGGGGAGGGGATTCAAGGTGAGAGGGGTGACAGTTACGAAAGGGGGGAGCAGTGGAGTTGTGCAGACATCAAATGACCACAAGTAGTCTGGGGCGAGAGGACCTTTCTAAGCCTCGGTTTCACGACTGCAAAAGGAGATCTCAGTACCTACCGTCTACAGTGATATAGCTGATGAATGAAGAGCAAATGGGAAGTTGCGGACCCACCAGGGAAGTAGGTGGTGAGGAAAGGAGGTTTAAGACAGAGAAGTAAGTTTTTGAGGGCCCGAAGGAGTAGACCCAGTTTGGGGAACTGAGGGTGGTGTTTCCCGATCATGAGCCATCTGTGTGGAAGGCGATGGGAAGTGAGCTGGAACGGAGGGCACACAGCAGACAGAGTTTGTCCTGTGGGTCTGGATTTACTCAAGTGGTTACGACTTTGAAATAGCAAATAATAATGCTTCTCATGCGGGAAACAAATTGTGACATAGTAAGAAATACATGTTTGGTTCTTGTCCCCAGTTCCTGACATAGAGCTTCTAAAACTCTGGGAATTTCCTGAGTGATAGGAACATCTTTCTTTATTCATAACTAGCCCCTTTCACCATAACTGAGTTTATGCTAATAAGGTGACTCTTGGCGGGCCCCTAGAGCTTCAGATGGGGGAGGGTTGTCAGAGGAAACCATCTTGGTTTTTTTTTTTTATAATTTTTTTTTATTTTATTTTCCCACTGTACAGCAAGGGGGTCAGGTTATTCTTACATGTATACATTACAATTACATTTTTTTCCCCCGCCCTTTCTTCTGTTGCAACATGAGTATCTAGACAAAGTTCTCAATGCTATTCAGCAGGATCTCCTTGTAAATCTATTCTAAGTTGTGTCTGATAACCCCAAGCTCCCGATCCCTTCCCCTTCCTCCCCCTCCCATCAGGCAGCCACAAGTCTCTTCTCCAAGTCCATGATTTTCTTTTCTGAGGAGATGTTCATTTGTGCTGGATATTAGATTCCAGTTATAAGTGATATCATGTGGTATTTGTCTTTGTCTTTCTGGCTCATTTCACTCAGTATGAGATTCTCTAGTTCCATCCATGTTGCTGCAAATGGCATTATTTTGTTCTTTTTTATGGCTGAGTAGTATTCCATTGTGTATATATACCACATCTTCCGAATCCAATCATCTGTCGATGGACATTTGGGTTGTTTCCATGTCCTGGCTATTGTGAATAGTGCTGCAATGAACATGCAGGTGCACATGTCTCTTTTAAGTAGAATTTTGTCCGGATAGATGCCCAAGAGTGGGATTGTGGGGTCATGTTGAAGTTCTATGTATAGATTTCTAAGGTATCTCCAAACTGTTCTCCATAGTGGCCGTACCAGTTTACATTCCCACCAGCAGTGCAGGAGGGTTCCCTTTTCTCCACAGCCCCTCCAGCACTTGTTATTTGTGGATTTATTAATGATGGCCATTCTGACTGGTGTGAGGTGGTATCTCATGGTAGTTTTGATTTGCATTTCTCTTATAATCAGCGATGTTGAGCATTTTCTCATGTGTTTGCTGGCCATCTGTATATCTTCTTTGGAGAAATGTCTATTCAGGTCTTTTGCCCATTTTTCCATTGATTGATTGGCTTTTTTGCTGTTGGGTTGTATAAGTTGCTTGTATATTCTAGAGATTAAGCCCTTGTCGGTTGCATCATTTGAAACTATTTTCTCCCATTCTGAAAGTTGTCTTTTTGTTTTCTTTTGGGTTTCCTTTGCTGTGCAAAATCTTTTCAGTTTGATGAGGTCCCATGGGTTTATTTTTGCTCTAATTTCTATTGCTTTGGGAGACTGACCTGAGAAAATATTCATGATGTTGCTGTCAGAGAGTGTTTTGCCTATGTTTTCTTCTAGGAGTTTGATGGTGTTCTGTCGTATATTTAAGTCTTTCAGCCATTTTGAGTTTATTTTTGTGCATGGTGTGAGGGTGTGTTCTAGTTTCATTGCTTTGCATGCAGCTGTCCAGGTAGGAAACCATCTTGTGATTACAGGGTTAGAACTCTCAGTTCCAGCTCTAGACCTCCAGGGAGGGGAGAGGAGCCTAGAGATTGAGCTCAGTTACCAATGGCCAATGATTTAATTACTCATGCCTAGGTAATGCAACTTCCAATTTAAAAAACCCTAAGTGATTTGGAGAGCTTCTGGGTTGGTGGACAACATCGAAGTGCTAAGAGGATGATGTGCTGGAGAAAGCATGGAAGCGCCATGTCTCCTGATGGCCCATGTCTCTTCCATTCGACTGTTCCTGGGATGCCTCCTTTATAATAAACTGGTCATAGCAAGTGAACTGCTTTCCTGAGTTCTGCAATTTGTCGAACTAAATTATCAAACCTAAAGAGGGAGTCATCTGAGAAGATCTTATACCCAAATAAGGGCATATTCTGAGGTTCCAAGTGGACACGAAATGTGGAGCAGACACTATTCAACCCACTATATAGATACAACATTTTTGTATTGATCACAACTGTTGTTATCATAAAGTTTTATATCATTGAATTACTTACAGATAATATTGGCTAATGTAAATCAATAACATTCCTTTAAGATAGAACTTAGTGTTGTTTTTAATGTAGTTGGCTCTCGATAGATTATCTGCCGAATGAGTAGTTTAATTGTGAAAGAATCAAGATCTCTATTGCCCCCAAATTTTATCCAGTAGTTCACATAAGGCATAACCCATAGACCGACAGTCAATAATGTCAAAGCATTAAAAACAACAACAGCAGAAACTACAAGATGTAAAACAAAACAACTAATAAACCAATCAAAAGCAAAAAAAGACTCTCCAAAAACTACACTAAACTCTAAGCAATAGAGCATTCTTATAGGGCTGTGAAAAAAATCGTATTTCAATTTTCAAAGGTTATATGATTATGAGAGATGCTTCTATATTCTATAGAGGTATTTTGTCAGATAAACAGGTATTCCTAATGTAATAACAAACATTTAGATCTGTAAGCATGTTACTTTTTTTTCCCCGTGGTTGTGCCTGTGGCATGTGGAAGTTCCTGGGCCAAGAATCAAACCTGAGCCACAGCAGCAACCTGGGCTATTGCAGGGACAATACTGGATTCTTAACCTGCTGTACCAAAAGGAAAGTCCAGCATAGTGCTTTCTCAGAGCAGGGCACATCATCACAGTTTTAGGAAAATCAGAACTAGAATACTCTGATGGAAGCAAACTGGTGAGGATTGCTTTGCATGTTACAACCATGCCAGTTTCAAGAGATCACATCTAAAACGTTGCCATTAAGCTAACTACTGACTAGAAAATCTACACAGGAGAGTAGATTACAGCTCATTAGGTGAAACCATCAATTACTAATTGCAGTATTAAAATCTAGGTAGGCAAGCTGGTGAGTGTGCTTCAGGGCAGGTTATTAACTGGGAATTCAGGTAAAGCGAGGTTAAAAGAGTGATAAGGAGAACTTTTATATATATATATTTATATATAAAGGAAAAGCAATAAGAATCAAAGAATCTAGAAGGGAATTCTTCACCCAATCCCCACATTTAACCAGAGGAGATAAGTGATTTGCACGGATTTCCTGACTCCAGATTCACCGTCCACCACAATGTCTTTATAAGGTAGGGGAGTTACCAAGACAAACCAAATAGACAAAGAGAATAAAAAGAAAGCAATGATAAAAATACCCTGCTGCCAGTTTCATCAAATGGCTTAGAGAAATATCAAGTAGTGTGTATTTATTAGAGAATATGTTCACACTTCATATAGCACAGTTTCAATTTTTTCTCATTTGTAATTTTATTTTTTACCTATTATTATTTTTAATTTTTTTTAATTTTTATTTTTAGGGCTGCACCCGAGGCGTAGGGAAGTTCCCAGGCTAGGGGATGAATTGGATCTGCAAGTGCCGGCCCACACCACAACCACAGCAACATGGGATCTGAGCTGCATCTTCGACCTATTCTGCAGCTCAGGGCAATGCTGGATCCTTAACCCATGGAGCAGGTCCAGGAATCAAACCCAGGCATTCATAGATACAGTCAGGTTTGTTACCACTGAGCCACAATGGGAACTCCTCATTTGTAATTTAAATTGAAGCAATGCTATTCTAGTTTCAATTTTTAATAAGTAGTATTCAAAAGTTTAGGTACATAGTATGCATGTAAGAAAAAATAAGACTACTGACTTTAATGATTCATCAAGCAAGACCTATATGACATAATTTACTTATTCTTAAGGTTCTATAGAGAAATGTACATATTTTGGTATTAGGGCGCAACAAATCCAATTTAAAGCCTCAACTGGAGTTCCCATCATGGCTCAGTGGTTAACAAATCTGACTAGGAACCATGAGGTTGTGGGTTTGATCCCTGGCCTCCCTCAGTGGGTTAAGGATCTGGCGTTGCCGTGAGCTGAGGTGTAGGTCACAGCCTTGGCTGGGATCTGGCGTTACTGTGGCTCTGGCGTAGGCTGGTGGCTACTGCTCTGATAAGACCCCTAGCCTGGGAACCTCCACGTGCTGTGGGTTCAGCCCTAGAAAAGACAGGAAAAAAAAAAAAAAAAAGCCTCAACTCCACTCTGAAATGGTATAACAAATTGCCCTTTAGTTTTAAATAGAAACATTATAAAACACAGGTTGATTTGAACTATAGGTCCTGTGAAAATGGATCTATTGCAGTTATGGGCAGTAAAAGATTCTGGAATAGACCTCAGTGAATAAGGAACCATCACTATTAGGCATCAGGTTCAATTACTACTTAAATGTCAACTATTTGAGGACCATCTTCGCTGACCTAACCAAGTCCTGCTGTGAAAGTAGGACTCCCGTGCTTAGGATGGCGTCTGGTGCAGAGAAAGTCCTTAACAGTATTTGTTGAATTGACTTCTCAAATCTGTATCTCTGGCACAAACTCAAGGTGAACACGAGACCAAAATGCCTAATTCTTCCTCCACAGTTCTTTTCCCTGTGTTCCAAGTCCAGATAAATCAGCCACTTAGATATTTCCAGACATGTCTTTCTCACCATCACTTCTGAGCTATTTATGTAACTGCCAGCACCTTCCCCCCCACCCCCACCCCCCCACCCCCGCCCCCCGCAGATGGAGTTCCCGGGGCCAGGGATCAGATCTGAATTGTACTTGTAGCAATGCCAGATCCTTAACCCATTGTGCCAGGCGGGGGATTGAACCTGCATCCCAGGGCTCCAGAGACACTGCCAATCCCTTTGCACCACAGTGGAAACTCCCTATCAGCTTTTAATTTTTAGGATTGCTGCCAGTCTTACTTCTTTCGCAAAAATGATTTTTTCCCCCTAAAACATAATTACAATTGCTTGCAAGAATCTAAATTCCTTAGTACCTACCAGAGTTTTCATCTGTGGTTACTCCTCCAAGCCTGATCTACCTCAGAATCCCCAAACTCTAGTCGCTCAAAACTGCTATTCCCAGACCATTCCAGGTGCTCTCACATCCCTGGAACCTTGCTGTTCTCTCTGCCTAGAAAGCATCCTTTGCTCCTAAATAACCTCTCTTGCAGATTCTATTTCTCCTTCAACATTCAAGTCCTTTCAAACCTCTGACCATCACCCTCGGAGACTGGTAGCTGCTCTCACCGACTTCCACTGAGCCTTTACCATGCTGCTGAGCACTTCGGAGGCAAGGATTGTCTTGCACACTTTTAGTCTCTTCAGCGAGCAACAGTGTAGCTCCTGCCTGTTTTTGGTGAGTGAATGAAAGAATAAATGCTAGAGAGATCATTCCAGGTCAATTCCACTCTTTACAGATGGGAAACTGGGACCCAAAGAGGTAACATGATTTCCCAAAATAAAACTAAAAAAAGAGGAACGGCCTGGGCTCCCAAGCTTTGGGCACTGATTTTGCCCGGGTATTAACAAGCCACATTTAGGTATCACAGACCTATCTTTTGTTACATTCAAGCCCAGTATCCACGTCACCTCAACCCTCGGAGTTAGTAAACCTCTCTCATTCTGCAGAGGGTAATCCTCTGCCCCCCCTCCCCCCTCCCGCCTCCCCCCTCCTGTCTTCCCCCTCCCCTACACCCTGCTCTGGTGTTTCCTGAAGGAAGAGCCAACATCCTCTTTTTGCTTTCAGCCGCAGCTGTAGCCTGGAACTACAGGATTTCTCTCCATCCCTCTCCCCATTCCTGCAGGGTGACAGTTGTATCTGGGAACCCTGGTGCCTTCAGCACAGCCAGAGAGGTGGATTTAGGATTGGGAGGGGCTCTTAACATATCAGGGTAAAACTCAGGGCGCAGCGCAACACTTCAGGATGCTTAGAGGCGAGGTTGATTCACCTCTCCTGCCAATCGGGACAAATAAGGTTTGTTGCTCTCCCTGAGAGGGCCAGATAAGGGGACGTGCTCCATGACCAAGACAAATTCTTTAAAAAGAGGGGCTTGGTCTCTGCAGCTGTTAGACGGCTGCAGAGGGCGGGTTGCCTGTTGACTGAGGCACACCAGTCCAGTGCGGGCGGCCTGGGGGCGGGGCCTCAAACCACGCCCCCTACCCGCCTTCTGATTGGTTCCTTCGAAACTGGCGGCGGTGAACCCGGAGACCCGGGAGGCTGCGGCGGCCGCGGCGGTTGGTCAGGGGCGTGCCTGCGAGGCACAGATTGAGCGAGATGTCCCGTAGAGAGAAGTGAGCTTCTTGCGCCTGGGTGGGTGAGTACTTCCCTGTTTGCCTTCTTTTTACCTCGCGAACTTTTACTCGTCTTCTCGGGGCTTGCGCTCGAGGAGCCCCCTGCGGTCGCGGAGTCAAAGTGGTGGTTTGGTTGGGGCCCAGAGCAGAGGGATCCAAGACGCTCTGTGATTGGCCCGCTGCTGGAGTCGCGTGCTCTGATTGGTCCCTGAGGCCGTCAAGGTGAGGTTATGCCTGCCTTCCCCTGCCCCCCCAGGTCTGTGCAAAGGGCAACAGGTGTGCCGGGAGGGGGACGGCAGGTATGGATGTGCTAAGCTGCGGAAGAGCTTTAGAATCCAAATCCGCTCCGCTTTAGAATCCGAGGAGGGATCAGAGCCTGAAGCTAGTTTAGGCTCTCCAGGGGCACCTTCATTTCCAAGTGCCTTGCACTTATAGGGTCACTTAATTCCTCAGCGTCACTCTGTGGAAGAATTGATGAAGTCACTGACGTGGGAAGGAGGATGACAGATAGTCATTTTGCCCTCAGGCGGAGTTTACAGTTTCTTCCCTATTTGTGCCTTCCAGTCCTTGCAAGGCCCAGATCGCCCAGATGGACGGAACAAGTGTATATAACTGGAGGCTCAGCGTGGGGCTTTTCCCACCCACACCCAACGGTTGGGGGTGGGGTGGAGGGAGGCTTACAGATTGCCTTGGTAATCCGAGGAAAATTTGGAGACTGCTTGCCCATGCAGTTAGTCACTCCTGGTTCCTAACTGATCTTTTCCAGCAAGGAGACTGAGCCTTATGGATTCAGAGTGCTTCGTGGTACACCTGGTGGAGAAGCTGATTAGTCATTATAAAATGAAAAGATTTTTATTTATTTATTTGTTTGGTAGACCCCGTCTGGGTCAGAGTTTGGGTGTTTCTTCGTTTGCGTGCAGAGTGCTAATAGCTACTCTCTCAGAAGATAAGCCGTTTGTGAACTGCTATCTGATCACTCACTTGGCCCTTCAGTGATTGGGAACTGGAGTTTTCACCGACTCGGATTACCTTTGGGAGGGGACTGGAATGGATCTGGATGAAAAAAGTGGAAACTTAGGTGATAGTTGATTGGTTCAGATCCTGATGCGTGTTCCCTGTCTGACTCATCTGTTTCAAAAACTCATTAAAAACCAACGGACTTTGAATAGTAGGTGTGTCTATTTTGACGTTAATGAATTAAAAATAATATTTCTTTTTAGTGTAGGAGAGTTACGAAGCACAAGGGGCTCTGAAAGTCAGACTTTACCATGTTCGTGACCTTAGGCAAGTTATTTAATCTTTCTCAACCTAAATTTTCTACTCTGTAAAAGAAGATTAAGAGTCACTACTTTACTGATGTGAAGGTTGTTGTGAGGATCAAATGAAATAATCCATACAACTTGTTTGGAACAGTGCCTGACACATAGCGATTATTATTTCTATGCTGTATAATTTGGATTAAAAGTTCAGGTTATCCCCACAGAGGAGAGGAGCAGAAGGTGAAGGCAGTGCCAGAGGTAGTGGTAATTAACATTCATGATAAAGTTCATTCATGTGAAGCACTTAAAATTGTATCTGGCTCTTTTTAATAATCCCGCAGTGTAGTTGGTGTTTTCTCCATGTTTTAGATGAGGAAACTGAAGCTCAGAAAGGAATGAAGCTACTAAGTTCCATCCAGAATTCAGTCTAGACTGTCTCACTCCAATGTCCAAAGAGTTTTTTTTTTTTTTTTTCCATACTACTCTTGCATTTATATTCTCACCATTAAGCAACTTCTCTGCACAGTATTGTTTGTATGGCCCAGGTCCATTTCTGCTGTGGCTATGGAATTATTTGGAACACTTCATTAAAAAATGATGACAATAACTTGTGATGGTAGAACAAAGTGTAATAATAATGTCAACAGTATATATGCTGTTGCTGAAAAGCTGAATGAGTACAATAATGTTTGGGTCAATTCAGAAGTAATTTACATTTTTCCATTGAGTTCTTGCTTATTCATTATATGTTTACTAAGCAGCACCCTTTTTTTCCCTTTCCTATCTCAGCTTAAGTTTGGAGTTAAGAATGAAAGTTCAGTTATTTCAATAATACTTTTTTTTCAAACTGACCGTTGATGAGGAAAGTAAGGGATTAAGTTAATGTGTATTGCTATATTTTACTTTCTTGTAGTAACATGGCTGTGTATCTATGTGTGTATTTTACTTTCTTCCTGTTAGTTGTTGCTTCCTATGCTTTGATATCAGATATACCTTTACATGCTTAATGTACCGTGTGAAGTACATAGAATGTGAGAGAATAGGAGACTTGACCTATTCAGTTGTCAAACTTTATATTTCTCTGTTTTTATTGAAATGTAAGGGCCATAGCGAAGTGTCTCAGAAGTAATGTTTACAAGATGCAGGCACCAATTACATTTATATCTCTTTAGTGTTTCTCCTAAAAACTCTGAAAAGTTTTCTCATGTTATTACATTGTTACAGAGTAGATTGTTTTGACCTGAAAGTTGCCACTGTATTTCATAAGGGAATTACTAATTTCCCAAGAACTAGAATGTAATAAAATGTAGCCAATACACTAAATGCAGTTTCATCTTTGCTGCTGAAAGTGTCATGGGAATTTAAAGTGTTATGACCATCAGTCATGTGCTAGATGTTGCTGAAGTGCTGACTGATAGAAATTCTGCCCATTCATGCAAAACATAAACTTTTCGATTAGTAAGTATAAGCTGAGGTGAAGAGATCACTTTATATAGAATTTTAAACATTACGACTTTTCCCTTGATGGAGGACTTGTTAAAAAGACATTTAATGTTGAAGAGACATTTAACATTTGAACAGACATTGTTAAATAGACATTTAATGTTGTTTTTACACTTCTTTATGTTAGTGTTTGTGTTATACGTATGTCTTCCGTAGTCCTTTAGTCTATCATATATAAAGGCAACCTGATTTTAAATGAAAAAAAAATTCATATCCCACAAAATTTTATGCCAAGCTAATAATTCTCTGTAAAATTAAGATATTCAGGTTGGATCTCTGCCAAGCATTGCAAAAGGGAATTTTCAAATAAAAAAGCAAAGACTCCCAACAAATGAAGAGCTTCTATATTTTACAAATAAAGTGTCCTGTTTTTTGGAAGCTGTCTTTACATTAAATGAATACACCACAGATTTATTTTGTTATTGTTTCATATTTCTTTTAGTGATAAATACAACATTCATTGTTTAGGAGCAATTCTGTTACTAATTTTAGCGCTGAGTTCTACGCAGAAGTAGAAGAGGTGAAGAATGTGGCTCCTTTATGGATCTTATTTTTTAAAGTATAGAGTACAGGAAAATAGAAGCATGTATTTCTATACAACCTACACTTGGGAGGAGGTTCGGGGAGGCTTTTTAGAGTTGAATCTGAAGGGTAGGTAGGAGTGAGTCTGGAAGAGAGGAGGAAGGAGAGCATCCACGTAGACGGATCACAGAGGTGAGACAGCAGGCTGCTCCAAAGGGCTGAAACAAGTTCAACAGGCTGGAGTGTGAGGGTCAAGAGATGAGGCTAGAGGGGATCCTGCAAGGCTTTGATAGCTTCATTAAGGAGTTGAGGCTTTGTCCTGAAGGGAGTGTGGCACTGTTAAGTCCATTAAGGGCTTTAAGCAGGGAAGTAATAACATCCTTAGATGGGAGTTTGCGAAGGATCCCTCTGGCTTCAGTGTATGAAGGACATGTTGGAAGGATGAAAGGGTGGAGAAAGGGTGACTGGTTGGAGGCTGTTTCAGTAAACTTGGAGAAGGATGGTGGTGGGGGCTTGAACTAGAGGAGTGGCCATAGGTACTGAAGAGAAAATTTCAAGGTGGAAACAAGATATGGCCATTGATTGTCTTGGTTGAGGTAGGGTAGGGACCTGGGTAGGAGGTGGAGGTATGAGAGAGGAGGGAATCAAGATGCCCTGGTAACCTGGTGAATGTTGGTGCTATTCTCTGAGGTTGTAAGCACAAGAAGCCTTCGTAAATATATACATGAGTTATTAATTAATTCACAAATGATCTCAGATATACAATAGCAGGGCCCTTTGTTGATGATGAGGATAGCAAACACATGGCACTCACAATGGGTTTTAGCTATACATTTTGCATCTTTTTAAAAAATTTTAAGTCTACAATATACATCTGGTGCCCCCTTTCTCATTGCTTCAACATGTTGTTGGCCTTGCTGCATCTTCTAACCATGTTTTGCGTACGTACTACTTTCTTCAAGTCAAATGTCTTGAGCCTCTGGGCACATCTTCCTTTCCTCACTTAAGATGTGTACTTGTTTCCTGCTACTGCTGGAACAAATAACCACAAAACTTAGTGGTTTATAACAACATAAATATAATATCTTACAGTTGGGAGGTCACAAACCTGAAATGAGCTTTAAAAAAATGTTGGTAGGGCTATTCTAGAAGCTCCAGGGGAGAGTCCACTTCTTTCCCCTTTTTCCAGCTTCTAGCAGGCATCGGTGTTTTTTGGCTCCTTGCTCTGGAAGCCAGCAGTGTAACAACTCAAGTTTCTTTCTCTGTCTCTTTCCTCGTGACATCTCCTTCTCTCTCTGCTTCTGCTCTCACACCGTCTTCTCTAGCTCTGACCATTCTGCATCCCTTTTATGAGACTCTTGCAATTACATGGGGCTCACTAGGATAGTCTCTCATTTCCTCAGGCTCTTTTTTTTTTTTTTTTTTTTTTTGTCTTTTTGCTATTTCTTTGGGCCGCTCTCACGGCATATGGAGGTTCCCAGGCTAGGGGTCGAATCGGAGCTGTAGCCACTGGCCTACGCCAGAGCCACAGCAACGCGGGATCTGAGCCACGTCTGCAACCTACACCACAGCTCATGGCAACGCCGGATCCTTAACCCACTGAGCAAGGGCAGGGACCGAACCCGCAACCTCATGGTTCCTAGTCGGATTCGTTAACCACTGCGCCACGACGGGAACTCCTCCTCAGGCTCTTAATTTGCTCAATCTGCAGGGTCCATGAAGGCAGTATATTGACAGGTTTTGGGGATTAGTATGTAGACATGTTTGGGGACCATTATGCTGCCTTCCACAAATGGAGTTTATTGAAAAGATGTGATGAAACTATGCCTGGGAGTTCCCATCCTGGCTCAGTGGTTAACGAACCCAACTAGCATCCATGAGGATGCGGGTTTGATCCCTGGCTTTGCTCAGTGGGTTAAGGATTCAGCATTGCCGTGAGCTGTGGTGTAAGTCCCAGACATGGCTCGGATATGGTGTTGCTAATGGCTGTGGTGTAGGCTGGGAGCTTGTAGCTCTGATTGGACCCCTAGCCTGGGAACCTCCATATGCCATGGGTGTGGCCCTAAAAAGACATGCACACACACACACACACACACACACACACACGAAACTATGCCTGTCCTCTAGGGCAGCCATATGAATTCCTGAGTAGCACATTGTTCTCAGAGTCCTTGCCCATTGACACAGCTATTCTATCTTGTGCGTTTGAACCTTCTGCCAAATACATACCTGTTTTAGTCATTTTTTTTCTTAGCGATGCCTCTAGTATATCAGACAGCTCCCTTGACCTGCTGGTAGCTTGACTAGTAACTACATCTTTCACCTTGGACCTGTTTAGTGAGAGGCAAAATCACTTATCAGTTCAGGTCACATAGTAAATAAAAGTGACAAATAATAAATAATACCCCCAAAAGTTTCCTGTCAGACATTTGTCTGCTGTCTGGCTGCTTCCAAGTTTTGCTGTCACGTTTTGCCTACTCAGTGTTTCCTAGAGATGCTCACGGAGCTCTCACTAAACGTGTTTCCCAAACTTTCAGCTTGAATAATTCTCTTTACAGTCCTTCCATAGCAGTGCACAAGCTTATAAGATACTTGGTCAAGCAATGTACAGAAATAACAACAACAACAAATAGTATAAAGCCCTGTAAAGACAAGTAATTGGGAGAAATGCTGTGTCTCGTGAATTCAAAAGCTAGAGAAAATAAGCAGAGTTAATTCAGGTGAGTCAGGAAGGGCTCCTGGGAGGAGGTAATCGGAAGAGTTGCAAGCCTGGAGGGCTTAGTCGAGCTGAGGACTCCGTCTCCTTTGCTGACGCTTTCTCTCCCGTCTAAATGTTAGATTTTTACAGGACCTGTTCTTTGACCCTTATCACTGCTTTCTCCATTTCTTTCTCAGATGACCTCATTCATTCCAGTGGCTTTATCTCGCCTGTATTGCTGACAATTTTTATCTCCTCCTGAACTTTCCTCTTAGTACTTCCAACTGCCAACCTGACATTTCCACTCGAATGTCTTTAAAGACTTCTCAAATCAGACATGACCAAGACGCAGCTATTTTGCCCTGTCTCTGCTGGGTTCCCTGCTTCGATCTGTTCAGACTCCCATCACCCTCATCTCAGTAAATGCTGCCACTATCTATTTGCTCAATTGCTTAAGCCAGAAACCCAGGAGACATTTTGTTGGTTTTTGGCTGCACCCATGGCATGTGGAAGTTCCCGGACCAGGGGTGGACCTGAGCCACTGCAATGCCAAGGTCCAGTCCTTAACCGCTAAGCCACCAGGGAACTAACTCCCCCAGGAGTCACTCTTGACACTTCACTCTGCCCTTATATCCCTGTCCTTCACCCTCCATCTCTAACCATTATAAGTCTTGATTCTAATTCCAAAATAGATGTCAAATCCATCCAGTTCTCTCCGGTGGAGACGTTGCCAGCATCCCTGCTCAGTCGCTGTTATTTGTCACTGAACTGCAGCAGTGGACCCCCTGCCCTTCCCTTTCCAGGCTGCTCTCCAGTTCCTGTGTGTTTTAGTTTTCTTTACTCTCACTGTTTCTACCCCTCTCTGCTTCTCCTCTGCTTCCCACATCTGTACCCACCCCTCCTGTTTTCTTTTAAACCATCGCTATCTCACTGCCATGTTTTTCTCTCTCCCTCTTTCCCTCTGTTAAAACTATGCGTGAGACTACGTCTCTCCCTTGGTTGACTCTCTCATGACTTTCCACTGCACTTGGAGTATAAATTTTCTGCAACCTGGCCTCCTGTGGTGGAGCTCCTGCCTGGCTTTCCAACCCTATCCTAAGCCGCACGTGCTCCATGCTTCAGCCATACCTGCGTCTTTTAGTTCTCAGAATGGGCCAAACCCTCTCGGTTCAGAGTCTTCGCAAAAATTACTCTCTATGCATAGAACTCTTCCTCTTCTCTCTCCCTGGCTAATATTCACCATTCTTCAAATTTGTGTTTTGTCTCTAGCACAACCATTTCTAAATCATTCAATCCAAGTCTGAAAGTAGGCCCCTGCTGTTTCTCTGTTCTTTCCTCAGAGCAATTATTGGGACTTAACATTGTGTGTTCATTTGTGTATTCACTCCATACACAAGCGAATGAGGTAGCTCCATAAGAGTATCATGCCTGTTGTGTTCATCACTGCATCTCTTGCCAGGGGTGCCTGGTTTGATAAAGGCTGTGAGTAAATGCTAGTCGACTAAATGAGGCAGTCAACACCGAGTGAACAAGTGTCTAGCCTGAGCAGAGGTACAGCCACAGGAGTGGGCAAAGCCAATAGAGAGGATGGCGAGGAGACAGGCTGAATGGAGCAAAGGGCCCATGTGTGACAGAGCCCCGAAGACTTTTATTCCAGCAAGAGACTTGTGTCACCGACTTGTATATGAGTATCCTCCCACTTAAGATGTTGGTATTTTAGTTTTTATTTTCATTTAATAACTATATTTATTTTTATGTTAGTAAAAGCAACTTTCCAAATTATATTTAATGATTTCCTCAGCATTATTCTTGCTTTCCTATCCCTTTTTAATTTGATGAATTATGTCAAATGAACTACAGTTTTGTCTCATGTAGTATCACGATAACAACTCATTTGTTAAGTGCTAGCTATGTGTGAGATGCAACCAGACTAGGGAGGTGGTGGTATCCCACTTTACAAACCAGAGCACTGGAGGCTCGGAGAAGTTAGCTGTCCTAAGGTCATCTGGAATTCAAACCAGATGGGTCTGTTACTTTCTATTACCGCAGTGAAGTTATGCTGAGTTATTTTAGTACACATTAAAAACATATGAAATCTACTTGGTGTGGATATAGCATTTCTATTTTCTCTATTAGGCAATTAGGAAACATTTAAATCAAAATTTCAAAGCTGAGAAAGTTGGGGGGAGATTTCCTGAATAAATTAGGGAAGATGTCTTCTATAGCTGTTTTTCTAAATGATCATTAAGGATGATGAAAAGTTTTTTGACATACAGAAGGGCATACAGACTAGTTTAATAACACCTGTGTTCTCACCACTTATCTTGAAGTCAGTCTTACCGGTACAGTTGAAAGGCCTCTGTGCATCCCTCCCCAGTCTCGTCTTCCTCCCCTCCTCAGCAGTAACCACTCTCCCAACTTGGGCATTTATCATGTCCCTGCAGCTTAGGTATCTTGGCAATAATCTGTAGGCGGGGTGCTGAATGTATACATTTTACAGTGGCGGTTATTATTTATTTTTCTGAAGAACTTTAAACCTTATTTCTTTGCCTTTTTTTTTTTTTTTTTTTTTTTGGCGATTCATTTCTACACTGGCCCCAATTTGTACCAGGACTGAGCCATACCACCCTGTGCTCTCCCCACTGCATCTTATAGTGTGGGTGGGGAATGAAAATGTGCTGTTTCAAAGCCTACAGCTGTAGAACAAAGGAACGGTGCCACAGGTGGGTGTTTTTTCCCTGTTGTGACCTGAGGTTAAACTGGTATGAAGAGCCTTACTGCAGATAATCTTGAGGACTTCATGGCTGAACCTGTTTTTAAGTGAAGTGGGCAAGGCCCAAATCCTGTGTCAGTTTCAGGAGGATGAGTGCATTCTGCGTCTCACATTTTCTCCAGGTTTAAAAAATTAAGCATAGTAGTCTTCACTTGTGATCTCTGCATGGATTATTTGTCTTGTGAAGATTCCCAGCAGGGTTAGCAAATAGTTTGGCCTTTGTCACCTGAGAACTTTTTCTTCCCCCCCAAATCTAAGGGAAAAGACAGCAAAGAATTAAAATAAGTCTTCTCCAAAAAGACAGAAAGACAAACACAGAAACAAAGTAAAGCCAATAAGTTTCTAATTAAGATGCAGCTGCAGAAATGAAGCACTGTTGATTCAATATAATTGGTTTATGTGAAAAAGGAAAAAAAAAATGTAGAGACTGAGACTTTTAGGGAAAGAGATGAGAGGGAAATAGGTAATAAAATGAGTAAGATGCAGGAATTGCGACTGTGCTGCAGACTGGGGACTGGGCTAACTGCAGAAAAGAGGCTGCTCTTAAATGCCAGAGACACAAAAATGGTTTAGAAAGAGGAGTGAAGGACGAGAAAATATTAACTGGCTCTTAGTATCTGGGACACAGTGAATCCTCAGGAATTAATTGATGATTCACAGATACAAGCTCATCAGTTTTCCATAAAAGTTTTCCAGTAAGAGCATATGTTTGTGTACATAATAGTTTTTCACATATGAAGATGTGCTCTAGTTTACCTGAGTACCATTTATTAATGTCTTTTAAAAAGTAATCTAGATATTGTTTTGATATCTTAAATGCAGTTCTTCCTATTACAGAAAAAGAATGATATGGGGAAAATATATCTGTATATACAAAAGACTGCTAGAGTTCAGTGACCGAAGGTTGAGCACAATTTCGTTTCTTTCATAAAAGTGATTTTGTTGAAATTTCCATAAAAAGTGCAACTTCTAAACATTCTTGTGATAGCTTCTTTGTGACTATGTTACTGTTCTTGATTTGCACACGCCTCATAACTTAGGCCTTCTTTTGTTTGGGGTTGGCAGTTCCAACTGTTAAAGCTCTTGTCTGATTATGTGAGACTCCTTATTTTCATAGAAGCAGCTTCTTTTCTGCATTTTCAAAAAATGGTCTCGGAAGCTTCTCACTGTGGGTCTTTGTTGGGGACAAAGGATTATTTATGCTAAAGGAAAATGTATCCCCCACTGAATTAGCTCGTGGGAAGCATAACAAGCTCATTAGTAATGCTCAGTTGTACTTTGGCCTTTTGCTGGGGTAGAGAGAAGGAAAAATGACATCAAGAAGGACATTCTGCTGTCCTTTGCCTTCTTGCAAAGACAAGGTGATATGTGATATCAGACTTTTCAGTTAGATTTAGCTGCAGTTGAGCATTTGTACCAGAAGAAATGTCCCTAAGAGGACAGTGGAACGTGTAGCTGGCACTGCGCATGAGGTGTGTTTGATGTAATTTAGGAGAGAAAGTAACTTCTCCTTGGAAATGGATGGCATTATAGCCTTGTAAGCCACTTTATATTTTTTCTTAGACTGTTTTAATGGTGGTTTACAATAAAAAATGCATATTATGTTGCTATAAGCAATCTAATATCCTAGGTTTTATATGGTCTATATTATTATGAGTGTTTTCAAACTCTTCACTTTTTTCCTCTGAAAATATATTAAAGAATTGTATTAATCTAACTTAATTTAAGGTTGTATTTTTTTCTCGAAGCTTTAAAGAATAGTACTTTAGAGTTAAATTGCAGTTCCTTTTTTTTTGTCTTTAGTACCTCATGGAGAAGGTAAGTTATGAAAAATTATTATAGAAAGGCATTGAGTATTGTTTCATTGTTAAAATTAATATTTTTCTTTATTTATTGTCTGGTAAAAGAAGCTTATGGCTAAGCTTGTGAATTTATACAGAGTTTGAACAAACTTATATGATCTCTTTATAAAGATCAGGTGAGAGATGCTTCATTATCAGTTGTGATATTTGTATATACATTATATTTACAATATATTTACAGGGGAAAATCCTGGGACACTTTGATATGAGCTAAGTTTTATTGTTAGTTTTATTTTACTAGTCAGGTACTTTAAGAATTACTTACATATTAAAGTGTGTTTCAGATTTTCCTTTCAAATGAGAAGTACTTTCATGAAGTGAGAAGCTAGGAGTATTACTGAGTTCTCCTATAATCAGATTATTCCAAATAGAAGAAAAAGTTTTAGGTTTTCAGTCAAATAGGAGAATAAAGCAGATTTCTTGTAATTTGAGGGTTCGGGGGAACAAGAAAGCTACCATTGTCTGCATATTAATATTTTGTTTTATTTTCAGAACAGCAGTTTCAATATAGTTGACCATGCAGCCTGCAATTCAAGTAAGTGGTTTTCTTGGGACTATATTATTTAAATTAATGAGACATATTATATTATAAGATTATAATAGTAAAATAATATCAATTTTTTATTGTACTAGTTTTTTTAAGCATCCAATTTTAATAGCAGGAATACTATGTTTTCATTTTCTAGTTCTGAAAAGGCTTTAATTTTAAGCTTTCATTTATATTGCATATTTGTAAGAATCAAAAATACTGTAAGATTGGTGGATTCATCTTATTTGTACTACCCTGTGAGAGGAGTCAGAATATTTTGTGGTTTTCTCCTCATTACAATTTAGTATGTATTTGTAGTTAAAAGAACTTTACTGAAAACAAATATGAATTTTTAATTTTAGGTAATTGTACATGTGCCCTGCAATGCTTATAAATAACATGTCATTAAAACTTAAAATTTAAAAGTTTTTTTTTTTTTTTTTTTTTTTGTGTTGTTGTTGTGTGTTTTTCTGGTTAGTTTTTTGATTGGGGAGAGGAAGATGGAGATAATGAAACAAACCAGAATATGTTATATTGGAATGATTTCCAAAGATGGTATTTATTCTTATGTCTTTTTAAGTTTCTTTTTCTTTTGATACAAGTAGAACACAACTGAATTTTAACTTAAAAATCACATTGAAGTTCTACCTAGAAAGATGCAAGCAACTGATAACAAAATTTGCCTTGGAAAGTGAGAACTTTTAGAGTTAATCAGATTTCATTTCTTGTTTTATTTCTGCCACCCTGATTGTGAGAGGCTGGCGAATTATTTTACCTGAGTCCCTGCTTCCTTGCCTCTAAGATGAGGATCATAGTGCTTATTTTTCAGAGTAGTGAGGAATCAATAACATGAGCAAAGCGCCTCCTGGAACGTATGTTACATGGTAGGCACTTCAGAAGTTTGGTTGGATCATTGGTACCGCAAAATTGTCCAGGTATATATAGAACTGGAGATTTTACCTGTGTCTGAAAGTCTTTTGTTTCTTTTCTTTTCTTTTTTTTTTTTTTTAATTAAGAAAGAAGCCTTATTGAGATAACAGTGGGTGATAGCTAGAGAGGATAACTTATTTATCTGCTGGTTAAGAACAGTTATGAATGTGATGCTGTTTTCTCCCTCCAACATAGGCTCCCACCCTACTAATAAAGAGTTCTTTTACACTGCTTCTTCATTTTGGCACTTGGGTGGCCATGGCAGTCTCCCAGAGGGTCTTATTCCTCGCCTTTGGGTCCTTTCTAATCAGTATTGAGTATGTTCAGAACCCCTTTATTTCTCAACACCATTTTTTATCTGATTACTTCTATTCCTCTCTTCATCCAAGTCTCAGAAACATCATCAGTTTCATGTTGATTATATTTTCTTGATTCCTTAAAGGGTGCCTTTTATCATTGACACATTGACCATGTTTTTCTCATTTCTACCCTAGTAGCCATTACTGCTTTCTTAACTTGGTGTTTGTTTGTTGTTGTTGTTTTTCCATATTTCGTGTAATAGTTCCATGAACCTTTGCTGATACAGATTCCACAGATCCATCTCTATTGATTCTTCTCCAAGAGTCCCCTTGACATCTCTCATGGAAGTTTTTTCCTTCTGTCTGGTGAATGCAAGAACTTCTTAGGATTTTCACCCTTTTGCTAATTAGGCCTCGTTATTCATAAGTGCCTTGCAGAGAGGAGACACCCAGTAGATAGCTATTTTCAGCTGGTTTCTTATTAATTCAATATATTAAGATCTTTCTTGCTCCCTTGTTTCTGATTCTGATTAGTAAATAAACTTTCAGGCTCATAATTCCCTCGGAGAATGAGACAAAAACTATGAACTCTGAGAAAAGGCCCATTTGTACATCAGTATAAAATTTTACCTACATGTAAATTAAGCTTATGCACTGACTCAAATTCTTCTATAGGCTGCCTATGGTTAGGGATCTCTGCAATATGAGGGTTTTCGGCATGTCTGAGGACATTTATACATTCAGGTTTTGTTATTAACGTCTAACTTTTAAGAACATTAATATGCTATTGACTAGCCCAGATTTTTATTGTCTTCTGCTTGCATTAATAGGAATCCAAGTACTCTTTTCCCTAATGTGGCAAGAAATTAGAATGACTTTTGTAATGTTAGCTTCCATGTCACACATGATTTTTTCCAAACACCTTCCTAACTAATATGCATCTTTCCTTGACAAACATTTGCATCCTCTCTGCCTTTTGTTGACTCAGCCAGATGGTTAAAGGACAAATAACATGCTGTTGACTATAAAATACCATTGATTGTAAGATGCATCTTGATTTTGATGATACACAGTCATTTGCTAATATCCATTCCTCAGTTATTCAGTATTCTTTTTTGTCCTTTTTTTAGGGCTGTACCCGTGGCATACGGAGGTTCCACGGCTAGGGGACAAATCAGAGCTGTAGCTGCTGGCCGACGCCACAGCCACAGCAACGCCAGATCCAAGCCGCGTCTGTGACCTACACCACAGCTCATGGCAACACTGGATCCTTAACCCACTGAGCAAGGCCAGGGATTGAACCTGAGTCCTCATGGATGCCAGTCAGATTCGTTTCCTCTGAGGCTTGATGGGAACTCCTATTCAACTAATATTTTTGACTGCATATCATGTGCTGGGTTTTATACTGAGTCCTGGGATTACAAATAGAAATAAGACATGCTTATGAACAGAAGATTTAGATGTTAACCCTTTGCCATATTATGTTTGAAGTAATTCTAAGAGAATTCAGGGAAATAAACATTTTGCTCTTTTCCTAAAACTTCATTAAAAAATTTTTTTTCCCTAAAACTTTATGGTAACCTCATATATTTATGAGTTCATTCCCCAATCACTACCTCAGTTCCTAAAACAATACCTCTAAAATGACTATGTGTCTCTTTGTCTTTGGGCATTTTTATTAAGTTTTGCTACTGCTGCCTGCCTCTTGTAGTATATATTTATTTTCTTTCTTTGCCTTTGGGATACTTTATCATAGAAAATTGGAAACAACTCTTTTTTTTCTCCAAATTTTTCTAGATTAACAGTAGTATTATGGCTTTTGATTTGGTATAGTAAGACTTGTCTCAAATAAACCAATAAATTTATTATATTTTAAGGGCGAAATCATCACATTTAAAAATTAAGAACTAGATTCACTTGATTTTACCTATACTTATGTCTCTTTTTTCAAAAACTTTTTAAAATTTTATTTTAAAGCAATCACAAACCTGCAAAGTGGTTGTTAAGTATGGAAAAGAGATACTTGTTTGCTGAACCATTTGAGAGTAAGTTGCCAATCTGATGCCTCATTACCTCCTCTGGTACTTTAGTACATTGTTGCTCGAGGACTTCCTTCTACACAACCACAGTGAACCATCAGAATCAGGATATTAATGTTGGTACAGTGCTATACCATCTAAGACCCAGACCACATTCACGTATTGCCAGCTGTCCCAGTGATGTCCAGTTCACAGTCACGTGTTGCATTTAATTGTCTTATGGGTCTTAGTCTTTGTCAGTCTAGAGCAGTATCTCAGTCTTTGATTTCTTTAATGACACTTTTCAATATATATATATATATTTTTGTCTTTTTGTCTTTTGTTGTTGTTGTTGCTATTTCTTGGGCCGCTCCCACGGCATATGGAAGTTCCCAGGCTAGGGGTCGAATCGGAGCTGTAGCCACCGGCCTACACCAGAGCCACAGCAACGTGGGATCCGAGCCGCGTCTGCAACCTACACCACAGCTCACTGCAACGCCGGATCGTTAACCCACTGAGCAAGGGCAGGGACCGAACCCGCAACCTCATGGTTCCTAGTCGGATTCATTAACCACTGCGCCATGACGGGAACTCCGACACTTTTCAATATTAAAGATCAATTATTTTATAGAATGTCCCTCAATTTAGATTTGCCTAGTGTTTTCTCTTCATCAGGTTTTGGCTGTGCATCTTGGCAGGAATGTCACAGAGGGATGCTATGTAAATTATAGTTGATTCACAACATTGTGCCAATTTCTGCTGTATAGCAAAGTGATTCAGTCATACACACACACATTTGTTTTATGTATATATATAAAATTTTCCATCATGGTCTATCCCAGGAGATTGGATATAGTTTGCCATCCTACACAGTAGGACCTCATTACTTATCCATTCTAAATGTAATAGTTTGTATCTACCAACCCCAAACTCCAGTCCATCCCACTCCCTCTCCTCTTGCCCTTGGCAACCACAATTCTGTTCTCTGTCTGTGAGTCTGTTTCTCTCTCATAGATAAGTTTGTGTCATATTTTAGATTCCACATATAAGTCATATTATATGGTATTTAATATGACTTAGTTCACTTTCTGACTTAGTTCACTTAATATGAGAATCTCTAGTTGCATCTAGGTTGCTGCAAATGGCATTATTTCATTTTTATGATTGAGTAGTATTCCATTGTGTATGTGTACCACATGTTCTTAATCCATTCATTGTAGATGGATATTTAGGTTGTTTCCATGTCTTGGCTTTTGTGAAATGTGCTGCACTGAACAAAGGGGAGCATATATCTTTTTGAATTATTGTATTGTCTGGATATATGCCCAGGAGTGGGATGGTTGTATCATATGATAGTTCTATATTTAGTTTTCTGAGGAACCTCCATACTGTTTTCCATAGTGGTTGTACCAATTTGCATTCCCCAGGTGGCATATGGTTTTGATTTATCCCATTATTAATCATGTTCACTTATGTCACTCAGTTAAATTGCTGCCTGATGAGTTTCTGTGCTGTAAATTA
Source organism: Sus scrofa (assembly GCF_054392235.1). Taxonomy (NCBI): domain Eukaryota; kingdom Metazoa; phylum Chordata; class Mammalia; order Artiodactyla; family Suidae; genus Sus; species Sus scrofa. Next base: position 90,853,528 of record NC_139387.1, on the reverse strand, counting down.
CTCTTTTTTTTTCTCCTCTTCGTGGTAAGTATTTTGTGAGGAAGTACTTTGAAGCTGTATAAAAATCTCATTCAGTGGCCAACAAGCACGTGAAAAAATGCTCAACATCACTGATTATTAGAGAAATGCAAATCAAAACTACTATGAGGTACCACCTCACACCAGTCAGAACGGCCATCATTAACAAGTCCACAAATGACAAATGCTGGAGAGGGTGTGGAGAAAAGGGAACCCTCCTGCACTGTTGGTGGGAATGTAAGTTTCTACAACCACTATGGAAAACAGTATGGAGGTACCTTAGAAAACTAAATATAGAACTCCTATATGACACAGCAACCCCACTCTTGGGCATACATCCAGACAAAACTCCTTTAAAAAGACAAATGCGCCCACATGTTCATTATAGCACTATTCACAATAGCCAAGACATGGAAACAACCTAATTGTCCATTGATAGATGATTGGATTAAGAAGATGTGGTATATATAAACATAGTGGAATATTACTCAGCCATAAAAAAGAACAAACTAATGCTATTTGCAACCACATGGATGGAGCTAGAGACTCTCATACTAAGTGAGAAAAGTCAGAAAGAGAAAGAAAAATACTATATGATATCACATATCTGGAATTTAATATATGGCACAAATGAACCTTTCCACAGAAAACAAAATCATGGACTTGGAGAACAGACTTATGGTTGCCAAGGAGGAGGGGAGGGAGTGGGATGGACTGGGAATTCGTGGTTAATAGATGCAAACTATTGCCTTTGGAATGGATAAGTAATGAGATCCTGCTATGTAGCACTGGGAACTATGTCTAGTCACTTATGATGGAGGATGATAATGTGAGAAAAAAGAATGTGTACATGTATGTGTGACTGGGTCATCTTGCTGTCCAGTATAAAACTGACAGAACATTGTTAACCAGCTCTAATGGAAAAAAAATAAAAATCATTGTAAAAACAATCTCATACATTATCAAAATTCCAATTTATTAATTTATTTATATTTATGTGGACTCATAGTTGTCTATTTTATTCAATGTGTTATAATCCACTTACTATTCTGGTGCTCAAATTATCTTGATTTAACCAGTAGAGGTCCCTTCAAGCTGACTTCTGTATCCTTTTGCATGTCCCCATCGTTCTTCGAGTACTTCTTTGTTTGCTTCCTGGTAAAAGATACTCCATTCCATTCCAGTACTGTGGGGTTCATTCTAGTTTTCATTCATTCCATAGTTTTACCTCTTTTTTTTTGGCAGTGAGAAACCTGGCTCCCATTTGATAAATCCCCATGTATGTGACCAGTTTCCCATTGTTGCTGCCACCCCTCCCTGAGTTGGTGCTCTCAGCTCACTTGGGGTCTGACCTGCACTTGGGGACATTCTCCATTGTCCCCAGTGGAACCGCCTTCTGCTCTGGGTCTGACACTGTGCACAGGGCTATCCCCATGTGTGAATTCCTGCTTATCTCACTCAAGCTCTCTGCATCCTTATCAAGCTACACTCCTATGAGAACCCCTTCCTCACTTCACTCAGGCTCACTACCCTTTCTTGAGATTGATACAGTCTTTTCTCTAAATAATCTTATATTAAAAATACCTAATTGTATTTCAAAATTTTGCAAATGTTGGTTTGATAGCATGTTTATGTCAATTTTTATTTTAAACCAGGGATTGACCAGGTAGTAAATATTTTTGGCTTTGTGAGTTGATAGGCAAAATTGAAGCTATTATGTTGATACTTAAGTAACTACCATGTAATTTTTTTTTTGTCTTATTTGAACTTTATTTTTGAAAAATTAGGTTAGCACATAGGAGGTAAAACATGAAGCACATCTTGATAACTTTCCTCCTCTGATGTTTCATCAGACTCTGACCCATTGGCTTCATAGGTTGCAGTTTGTTTTGACTGTTTGTTTTGAACTTTTGCACTTGAGATCCAGAATGTTGTTGCAATATCAAAGCAGTAAGGTGTGGATTCTAGTTTTTTTCTTGCCTGTACCGGGTAGAAGGGTGCATTTGATCAACCAAGCAGATAAGGTGAGTGAAGAAGGTAGGAAGTGAAATAAAAAGAGGGTCAGGGATTGTTAAGAGCTAAGCCCTGGGGGCTCTGTCTCTAGGCTGTAGCCAGCCTGGCTAGTAGGTCATAACCGGAAGGAGTGGAGTTCAGGGCTAGTCTGACCTTATTTCATGGCTTTCAAAGTGAAGCTGAACATCTAGGTTAGAAATAAGAGATGTCCTAATTTTTATGAGTTGGATGCACAAGCAGCAGTTTCTGTCCTCAAGTAACTGCTATTTTAAAATGTAAAAACCGGAGTTCCCGTTGTGGCGCAGTGGTTAACGAATCCGACTAGGAACCATGAGGTTGCGGGTTTGGTCCCTGCCCTTGCTCAGTGGGTTAACGATCCGGCGTTGCCATGAGCTGTGGTGTAGGTTGCAGACGCGGCTCGGATCCCGCGTTGCTGTGGCTCTGGTGTAGGCCGGTGGCTACAGCTCCGATTCGACCCCTAGCCTGGGAACCTCCATATGCCGTGGGAGCGGCCCAAGAAATAGCAAAAAAGACAAAAAAAAAAAAAAAAAAAAAAAAGTAAAAACCATCCTTTGCTTGTGAGCTATGTAAAATTAGGGGACAAACCAGGTTAGGTTTTTTTAAAAGATAATACTGTTATTACGATGTAAAGTTTATAAAATGCCATCTATGCGTGCATTCATTCATTTATCCATTATTCAACAAATGTTGTTAGGCCCAATGCCAGATGCTACGAAGATGTATCTTGTAAGGCAGTTATCCTTAATGCATTTTATAACCAAGGTGCTGAGGCTTGGTAAAGTTAACTTGTTAAACTGATGCAGCTAACAAGTGAAGGAAAAACATATTTGTTGACTTTTATCCTCTTGGTTTGATAGAATCCATTCACTAATTAGGGATTCACTTACATTTATCACAGAATTGAATATGGAAAGTTTCTCAAGTATCTAGTCTAATAGTTTGCCTCTAGTTTGTTAACTTTCTGTGAGTTGCTGCAGCTCTATAGATGTGTATATTAAATATGCCCTGTGATTCATTATTTAAGTGTAAATATTGGGCGTGCTGACTTTTAACAAGGTCATGTCCATTCAGTGGATTGGTGTTTTTTCTAGGTGTGGTTTGGGGAAGATCTGCCGCTAAGTCCGCGGAGTCCTCTGACCCCCCGGCATGGGCCAGGTTTGGCTGATGTTTGTCAGTATGACGAGTGGATAGCTGTGAGGCATGAAGCCACCCTGCTGCCCATGCAAGAAGACCTGTCAATCTGGTTATCTGGTTTATTAGGTAAGGCTCACGGAGATGCTCAAAGCTGTATTCTCTTATTCAGTAAATGTTTATTGAGAATTTTTTACTCTTTGTCACAGAATGATTGTTTCAGAGGCTGGGGATCCTCTGGTGAATGAAATATTTGATGTCCTTATTCTCACCAAGCTTATATTCTAGTTGGGAGAATATTCTCTTTCACTCTGACTCTCAGGGCTTGGATAGTAAGCAAGTTTGAAGCTTAACAGGAAGACGTCAGTAGTAAAAGCTGTGATTAATCAACGTTTTCATTGTTGTTATGAAGCTCATTCGTGATTTTTCAAGATAATTAAAGACACACTACATACTCTATTTCATATCAGTTTGAACATTTGGTTTTTTTAAGTTTTATTGAAGTATAGTTAATTTACAAGGTTGTGATAATTTCTGCTGTACAACAAAGTGACCCAGTCATACATATATGCATATCCATTCTCTCTCAGATTCTTTTCCCACATAGATTATGTAATAATAATATTTCCAAAGACGGTGAAAGTTGGTATTTCCTGAGGACACATTATATTATTATCTTTGATTTTTAAATTGCAACAAACTTCATCTTATTTATAGAGGATTGTTTTTGTGTGCAAGCAGTCATAATATGCAGTGAATCAAAACTTTAATCGTGAATATTGAAATACAAAACACTTTGGTGGTTTTCTTTTAATGAAATAATGTTATTTTATTTTTTTCTGTGCATCTACATCACAGATATTTTTGTTTCAGTTGACTTTCAGTTAATTTGACATATCTGCTATTTTAACTGTATCTGCTAAGAGTGAATACTTGAAGTCTGATATCGTATTTGTCTAGTGTTTCAGCTAATAATCTGATTTTATTTAATTAAAATTTAACCATATCATTTGAATTTACTGTTTCCAGAAAAATCTTAGCTTTGGAATATGTTTTTAGGTATTGAAGTTAAGGCAGAAAGGTTATTAGAAGAACTTGATAATGGAGTACTGTTATGCCAACTGATTGATGTTCTTCAAAACATGGTGAAAACATGCAGCTCTGAAGAACCAGGGGTAAGAAAATGTTTGACAGTAGTGATTTTATACCTTGGTTCATATTGATTTGTTTATGTACATTTCTTATCATCTCTACAAGGCTATAAACTTTCACCCCAACTGTCTATAAGATTCTGGATAATTTAATCTTTTTTTTTTTTTTTTTTTTTTTTTTTTTTGTCTTTTTGCTATTTCTTGGGCCGCTCCCACGACATATGGAGGTTCCCAGGCTAGGGGTCTAATTGAAGCTGTAGCCACCGACCTACGCCAGAGCCGCAGCAACGTGGGATCTGAGCCGAGTCTGCAACCTACACCACAGCTCACGGCAACGCCGGATCGTTAACCCACTGAGCAAGGGCAGGGATGGAACCCGTAACCTCATGGTTCCTAGTTGGATTCGTTAACCACTGTGCCACGACGGGAACTCCATGGATAATTTAATCTTTTTGAATATCTGAAAAAAATATTTTCCTTTATAAAAAGGAGGTATTAACATTGACTTTGTAGGATGTATCTTCAAGGATTCAACAAAATTAAATGTGATAATATATAGATAGTGGCTAGCTTGATTCCTGGTGCATAATAAATATCTGATAGCTAGCTCTTCTTGAGAATAATAATAGAAGCTTCCTTTAGGATTACTGTGAGAGTTAAATGAAAAAAGAGCTTGTGATGGTTCTGGCACACAGTTAAGACCTATCAGCAGCAGCAGCAGTGGTGTTTTTCTTAGTGGTAAATTCTAGAAATATCAGTTGAAGAAATAATACTTTTTAAAGTCAGTTTTCCTCCATTGACCCTGAGGTTATGATTTGAAGTAGATAAGGTTTCCTCTTTTCATCAAATATGAGTGTTTCCACTCAGGGGATCAGGGTGTGGATTCTAAACATTGACATAATGCTGGTGGAAATACAAGCAGTACCATATTTCTGGGGAACAATAAGTAATATATAGATCACATTGAAAATAAAGCACATCCTTTGATACATACATAACATAATTCTACTTCCTGAAATTTATTCTAAAAAAAAAAAAGACCACAAATTCACAAAAAAAAAACCAAATGTGCAAAAAAACTTAAGGACAACCTAAATGCTCATTAGAGAAGTTGTGTAAAATTAATTTGGTATCTAAACAGAGTAGAATATTATCTATTCATTAGATATGACTGTTTTAATATTTTTTAGCCCCAAAGATGCCTGCAACCTATCATTAAGTGTGTGTGCACACATATACAAATCAGATTGCGGAATAGTGTATTCATGTAGCAATCTGTGGGTACAGATATACTTGTGTGTAGAGATGTCCTACTAAAACATGAATGAGAAGATTTCAGTTGATACTAACCATCTTTGTGTTTGTGTTTGATTTTTTTTTCCTGTATGCACTTAGAAAAACTCACAATGCTATTTTAATTCTGGAAAACAATAGCAACAGAAGGGAAATAAGGAGTTCCCGTCGTGGCGCAGTGGTTAACGAATCCGACTGGGAACCATGAGGTTGCGGGTTCGGTCCCTGCCCTTGCTCAGTGGGTTAACGATCCGGCGTTGCCGTGAGCTGTGGTGTAGGTTGCAGACGCGGCTCGGATCCTGCGTTGCTGTGGCTCTGACGTAGGCTGGTGGCTACAGCTCCGATTAGACCCCTAGCCTGGGAACCTCCATATGCCACGGAAGTGGCCCAAAGAAATAGCAAAAAGACAAAAAAAAAAAAAAAAAAAAAGACAAAAAAAAAAAAAAAAAAAAAAAAGAAGGGAAATAAAAGGAAGTGGTAATGGTGGTTATTTCTTGGGAGAGAAGGGAACTGACGGTGGGTGAGAGACTTATACCCTCCTGTGCCTATTGTATTTTAAAAAATCATATGCATGACTAACAATGAAATATTAGAAAAGGAATATAAAAATATAATACCTTTTAAAAATCACACTTCCAAAAATTAAATAGCTAGGAATAAACCTGACCAATGAGGTGGAAGATTTATATACTGAGAACTATAAAATATTAATCAAGGAAATTAAAGAGGATTCAAAGAATTGGAAAGATATTCCATGCTCCTGGATTCAAAGAATTAACATCATTAAAATGGCCATACTACCCAAGGCAATCCACAGATTTAATGCAATCCCTATCAAATTACTTATGACATTTTTCACAGAACTAGAACAATCCAAAAATTTATATGGAACCATGAAAGACCCAGAATTACCAAAGAAATCTTGAGGAGAAAAACCACTCAGAAGGCATAACTCCCCTAGATTTCAGACAATATTACAAAGCTACCATAATCAAGGCAGTGTTGTATTGGTACAAAAACAGACATACAGGCCAATGGTGCAGAACAGAGAACCCGGAAATAACCCCAGACACCTATGGTCAATTAATCTTCGACAAAGGAGGCAAGAATATAAAATGGGAAAAAGTCTCATTAGCCAAGTGGTACTGGGAGAACTGGACAACTGCATGTAAATCAGTGAAACTAGAACACACCCCTACACCATGCACATAAATAAACTCAAAATGGCTTAAAGACTTAAATATAAGACACGACACCATGAAACTCTTAGAAGAGAACATAGGCAAAACATTCTCTGACATCAACTATACAAATGTTTTCTTAGGTCAGTCTCCCAAGGCAGCAGAAATTAAAATAAAAATAAACAAATGGAACCTAATCAAACTAACAAGCTTTTGCTCAGCAAAGAAAACCATAAAAAAACAAAACAAAAAGACAACCTATGGAATGGGAGAAAATAGTTGCAAACGGTGCAATTGACAAAGGCTTAATCTCCAAAATATACAAACAACTCATATAACTCAACAGCCAAAAAACAACCCAATTGAAAAATGGGCAGGAGACCTAAACAGACATTTCTCCAAAGACTCATGGATGGCCAACAAGGACATGAAAAATGCTCAACATCACTAATTATTAGAGAAATGCATATCAAAACTACGATGAGGTACCACCTCACACAGGTCAGAATGGCTGGTATTAATAAGACTACAAATGACAAATGCTGGAGAGGGTATGGAGAAAAGGAGACCCTCCTACACTGTTAGTGGGAATGTAAATTGGTACAACCACTATGGAAAACAGTATTGAGGTACCTCAGTAAACTGAAAGTAGAATTGCCATATGATCCAGCAATCCCACTCCTGGCGTATATCTGGACAAACTTTCATTGAAAAAGATACATGCACCTGTATGTTCATTGCAGTACTATTCACAATAGCCAAGACCTGAGAACAACCCAAATGTCCACTGACAGATAAATGGATTAAGAAGATGTAGCTGTGTGAAATACTACTCAGCCATAAAAAGAACCAAATAATGCCATTTGCAGCAACATGGATGGAGTTAGAGACTCTCATACTAAGTGAAGTAAGTCAGAAAGAGGACAAATACCACATAATATCACTTAAACATGAAATCTAAAACATGGCACAAATGAACCTATCTGCAGAACAGAAACAAACTCATGGACATAGAGAACAGACTTGTGGTTGCCAAGGGGGAGGGTAGAGGAAGTGGGGTGGACTAGGAGTTTGGGTTAGTAGATGTAAACTATTATCTTTGGAATGGATAAGCGATGAGGTCCTGCTGTATATCACATCCAATTACTTGTGATAGAACATGAGAGAAGATAGTATGAGAAAAAGAATGTATACATATGTATAACTGGGTCACTTTGCTGTACAGTAGAAATTGACAGAATAATGTAAACCAACTATGGTAAAAATTAAAAAAAATCATGTGCATGAATTTCTTATTCAAGTAAAAATTTAAACCCAACTAAAAACCCCTCAGCCTCAGCAGGATTATATTAATACTTTTGGTTCAAATATTTAAAGAAATTAGGCTTCTGGAAAACTTAGATGTTCAATCTTCAAAGAATATTCAGAAACAGGAGTTCCTGTCTTGGCTCAGTGGTAACAAACCTGACTAGTATCCATGAAGACGTGGGTTCGATCCCTGGCCTTGCTCAGTGGGTTAAGGATCTGGCATTGCCGTGAGCTGTGCTGTGGGTCACAGACCTGGTTTGGATCCTGTGTTGCTGTGGCTGTGGTGTAGGCTGGCAGCTACAGCTCTGATTTGACCCCTATCCTGGAAACTTCCATTGCTGCGGGTGCGGCCCTTTAAAAAAAAAAGAAATTCAGAATCATATTTATGAATCTGAAAATAAGGACTAAGCAAAAATGAATGTGTCTGTAAACCTTTAACAGAGCAATGATTTTGTGTTTGTATTGAATTATGTATGGAGAGATATAAAGATGTGCTTTGAAATTATTAGACTGTCATTTTTTTATTTTACCCAAGACTCTCATGTCATTTTAAAGAGAAAGGTTAATTTTTGACTAGGACTCATTTTCTGGAATATACTTAAAGAAAAACAAAATAAAGTAATTTTTGAAGATATCTTTTCCCCTTAGTGCTGTTGTGTACTTCTTAGTTATATCCCAAACACTGAACATTTATTTAGTACTATTAAAATGGATAGCTAATGAAAATATTCTTGATGCATGCTTGAAATTATTCTCTTGTCTTTTCCAGAATTTTCCAATGAGAAAAGTGCCCTGTAAGAAGGATGCTGCATCAGGTTCATTCTTTGCTAGAGACAATACCGCGAACTTCCTTCACTGGTGCAGGCATGTTGGGGTTGATGAGACTTACCTCTTTGAATCCGAAGGTTTAGGTAGGTGGTGGTGTTGTTACTGTGTTCAATGTTTATTATTGTATGCCTCGCTTTTAATTTTTCTTTCCAAATAAGGACTCTAGTGCCATGTATCTCATTTTCCTAGAAAAATTTATACCCTAAATACATGTGAAACAATTGGAGGATCAGATTCCAAATCAAATATATGATTAAGCTTTTCATTTATAGTTATAGATCCTATATATCTAGAATGACCTAGACATATTTTACTTCCTAAATGAGTTGGCTAAGGGAAGGTTCTGGACTAATGCTTAACTAATTAATGTTTTCATCAGGTCTAAATTACTAGTAATTTCTCTTCATTTAGATAATTACAGAAATAACAGAAGACCAAATGATGTATGCTCATGGTGTTTAGCTTTACCTCATAAACAGCAGCTGCCGACTTGGTTATCTAAATGGACTAATGTTTTTGACAGTTCATTTTAAAAAGTCATGCTCTACTGAAGAATTATTGATATATTTTCTCATCTCCTTTAAGTCAGCAGAAGCATCTGTGCAGCGACCAAAGTAAAAACCATCAAAGTTGTAGACTATAAGTATATTTCCTCAAAGTTTTCATGTATATTGCACCCATGCACACACGCCCACACACAGAATTGGTAATGTTTTGATAGGAGCAGTAGCATTCCTAGAGCGTGGGTTGTGGGAGTCACAGTCTGCTCTGGCAGGAGAAGTATTTTATCATTCATATTCATGGCGATAATAAAAAGCAAACCAACTTTTAGTTGGTTTTATTATTGTTTTCGGTTAATATTGTTTAAAATGTTTCTACTGACCATGAACATCCTGTTACCTGCAAACAGGGTAGCTGTTCCCACTGTTACCTGTTTGTGTGCTTCTAGATACTCTTCTCCAGTATAGACTTAAAAGTCTTGGATTGCTCTTTTACCCCCCACCTTGCACACTGCTTTAATCCAGGTGTGCTTTTCATTAAGCATATTAGATTTCTTTTTATTCATAGCATTAAAAAAATGGATGTGTGTTCCACATAAAATAAAATTACCATTTCAAAATGTACACTTCAGTGGTTTTTAGTATGTGCACTGTGTTGTGCAAATATCACCACTTAATTCCAGAATGTTTCTGTCTCTCCAAAGAGAAAATCCATCCCTATTAGCAGTTGGACTCTGTTACTCCCTACCTCCATCCTCTGGTAACCGCCACTCGGCTTTCTCTTGCCGTAGATTTGCATACTCCAAACTTTTCATATAAGGAGAATCATACAATATGTGACTTTTGTATCCAACTGTTCTCAGTTAGCATTTTGGTTCGTTTATGTTGTGGCATCTAACAGTACTTCATTCCTTTTTATGGCTGAATGATATTTTGTTGTATGGATATACACATTTTTTAAAACTATTATCAGCTGATGGACATTTTGATTGTTTTTGCTCTTAGGTTATCACGAATAATGCTCCTGTGAACTCTTGTGTATGAGTTTTTGAGGGAACATATGTTTTTAATTTAGGGATATACTTAAGAGTAGACTTATTGGGTCATATGGTAATTCTATGTTTATCTGTTTGAGAAACTACCATAGTTTTCACAGTGGCTGGCTGTAGCATTTTACATTCTCACCAGCAATGCACAAAGGTTCCATTTTCTTCACATTTTTGCCCACACTTATTATTTTTGAAAATTATAGTTGACCCATGAACACTGCAGGGCCTAGGGGTGGCAACCCCATCCCTCCCAACCTTTGTAGTCCAAAATCTGCATATAACTTTACAGTCAACCCTTTGTGTTCATGGTTCTGCATCCACAGATTCAACCATCTTCAGATTCTGTAGTACTGTAGTATGTATTTATTGAAAAAATTTCATGTGTAAATGGACCCACATAGTTGGAACCCATATTGTTCAAGGGCCAACTGTATAACCATCTTAGTGGGTGTGAAGTGATACTCATTGTGGTTTTGGTTTGAATTTCCCTAATGACTAATGATGTTGAACACATTTTCATGTGCCTATTGACCATTTGTATATTATCTTCTTTGAAGAAATGTCTTTTCAAATCTTCTGCTTTTTTTGTTGTAGAAATTTGTAAAAGTTTTTTTATTCTGGGTACTAGGTCCGTATTATATATGATTTACAAATATTTTCTTCTGGTCTTTGGCTTGCCTTTTCTCTTTCTTTCTTGGCTGCCCCATGGCACATGAAGCTCCAGGGCCAGGCATCGGATCAGAGCCACAGCTGTGACTATTTCAACTTACGCTGCAGCTACAGCAACACCAGACCCTTAACCCACTGTGGGGGGCCAGAGATTGAACCTGGGTCCCAGCACTCCAGAGACGCCACCAATCCTGTTGCTCCATAGCGAGAACTCTCCTTTTCACTTTCTTAATAGTGTACTTTGATGCATAAAAGTTTTAAATTTAGATGAATTCAGTTTATCTTTGATTGCTTGTGCTTTTGGTGGCATATCTAAAATCACTGCCTAATTCAAGGTCACACAGATTTTCATCCTCGTTCTTCCTAAGAGTTTTATAGTTTTAGCTCTTACTTTTTTTTTTTTTTGTCTTTTTGTTGTTGTTGCTATTTCTTGGGCCGCTCCCGCGGCATATGGAGGTTCCCAGGCTAGGGGTCCAATTGGAGCTGTAGCCACTGGCCTACGCCAGAGCCACAGCAACGCGGGATCCGAGCCGTGTCTGCAACCTACACCACAGCTCACGGCAACGCCGGATCGTTAACCCACTGAGCAACGGCAGGGATCAAACCCGCAACCTCATGGTTCCTAGTCGGATTCGTTAACCACTGCGCCACGACGGGAACCCCCAGCTCTTACTTTTAGATCTTTGAATTGTTTTGAGTTTTTTTTAGTATATGGTGTGAAGAAGGGGTCTAAATTCATATTTTTGCATGTAGACATCCAGTTGTCTTAGCACCATTTGTTGAAAACACTCTTCTTTCCCCTCTGTGTTGTCTTGGTACCCTTGCTGAAAATCAATATAAACATATAAGTTTATTCCTAGACACTCTGTTTCATTCCATTGGTCTGTATGTCTATCCTTATACCAATAAGCACTGTCTTGATTACTATAGCTTTGTAGTAAGTTTTGAAATTGGGAAGTATGAGTCATCCAACTTTGTTCTTTTAAAAGTTTGTTTTGGCTGCTCTATGTCTCTTGCAATTCCATATGAATTTGATCATCAGCTTGTCCATTTCTGGGGGAAAAAAGGCTACTGGAATTTTGAAAGGAATTGCACTGAATCTGTAGGTCAGTTTGGAAAGTATTATAATAACAATGTTATGTTGTCTAATCCATGAATATAGGATGTCTTTCCATTAATTTATATCATTTATTTTAACAATATTTTATGGTTTTCTGTATATGTCTTATAATTCTAAGGTTAAATTGATTCCTAAGTACTTTATTCTTCTTGAAACTATTATAAATGTAATTATTTTCTTAATTGTCTTTCAGATTATTTATTACTAATGTATAAAGTAAAATGATCTTTGAATACTTATATCTTGCAACTTTGCTGAACTTGCTAATTAGTTCTATTAGTTTTTTAGTAGGTATTTTTGGGTTTTCTAAACAAAGGACTATGTTATCTGTGAATTGAGATAATTTTCCTTCTTCCTTTCCAATCTGGATGCCTTTTGTTTATTTTTCTTGCCTAAATGCCATGGCTAGAACTTCCAGTAAAATGTTGACTAGAAGTGGTAAGAGTGGACATCCTTCTCTTCCCTGGTCTTAGCCTCAAGGAAAACATTCAGCCTTTCATTATTTTTATTTTATTTTTTTCTTTTTCTGCTGCCCCGTGGCATATGGAGTTCCTGGGCCAGGGATCAGATGCTAGTCACAGTCGCGGCCTAAACCTTAGCTTAAACCAGGGATCAAACCTGTGTCCCAGCACTCCCAAGATGCCACTGATCCCGTAGTGCCACAGCAGGAACTCCAGCCTTTCACTGTTAAAAATGATGTTAGCTATGGGTTTTCCAGCCATGTCTATCTTTATATTTATAAAGTTTTCTTCTATTCCTAGTTTGTTGAGTCTTTTTTTTGGTCATGAAAAGATGTTTGATTTTTTGTCAAATTATATTTCCGTGTCTACTGAGATAATTGTGGTTTTTTTCCTTTATTATATGAATATTGTGCATTGTATTGACTGATTTTCATATGTTGAACCAACCTCGCATTTCTGGGATAAATCCCACTTGCTGCTGGATTCAATTTGCCAGAATTTCATTGATAATTGTTTTATATCTATATTCATGAAGGACACTGCCTTTAGTTTTCTTGTGATATTTTTGTCTGACTTTGGTGTCAGGGTAATATAGGCTGCATAGAATGAGTTAGGAAGTGCTCCCTCCTCTCTGTTTTTGAAAGAGTTTAAGAAGACTATTAACACACAGTCTTATGCTAAAGATAGTTTAGAATAAAATTGAAATGATACATCTCTTCAAATAGCATCTCTTATTAAGAGATCTGGAATATTAATAATTTAATATTACTAATCCCTTAATTTTTTAGCTTAAAGCACCATGTAGATAAGGTCCATGGTGAGTTTTCATCTTCTTGTTAGCCATTTTTTGCCTTTAATTTAAGGAAGATGATAATATGTAGAAAAAATAAAAGTCTTTTCTAAATCTCCAAACAGTAACCCTACTGTCTTCATCATTCTTTTATTTTACTTCTTACGTGCCAGAAATATATTTGCCCATTTAATTTTCTCCTTAAAATATGTGTTCTTATTTTTTCCATAGTTTTGCACAAAGATCCAAGACAGGTGTATCTGTGTCTTCTTGAAATTGGTCGAATCGTGTCAAGGTCTGTATTCCATAATATTTCAGAATTTCTATGTCATAAACATAGTTAGCCTACTTTATGTGAGCTACAGCATTATTTTCTATAAATGAAAATAATTTTTGATTGAAATAAAGTAATTCACTATTTTTTCTTTCTTTTTGTTTCTTGTTAACTTTGTTCTGTTCACATGAGCCATGTCATGTGTCGACACCTGCTTGCTCACTAGCTTGCCTTCATTTAGTATTAAACTGTAAAAGTGGGTACTTAAATTTTTTAGATTGAGTAGATTAGATTAAAGGCATGCAACCTTTTAGCAGTTCAAGGTGAGCCTAGTCTCTCGAACACAAAGAGGATCTGATAAAGAAGACCAAGGGTTGGTATCCACCATACCCAGCTCAGACCCATCTTCACTCATGAGCTGATTATTTAAAGGTAACTTTAGGATCCCTGATGGAATATTGGGAGCATCCACTAACCCAAATATGTATGCTATGATGTAAAGATGATAATCGAGTTTTTGGCAATCTGTGCTATGGGAGATGAAAAAGCATTTTCAGATATCTCAGTGAGACAACTGGTAGAAAAAGAGTCATAAAAATAAGATATAATCTCCTGTGATATGCAGGGAAGTGCTTGAGTTAGACTTCACTTGTTTGATGAGACCTCATAATTGCTTTTCAGATATGGGGTTGAGCCACCAGTATTAGTAAAACTTGAGAAAGAAATTGAGCTGGAAGAGACCTTACTTAATACTTCTGGACCTGAAGATTCCATCAGCATTCCAAAATCGTGTTGTCAGCATGAAGAGCTGCATGAAGCTGTAAGTAACTGCCATACTTTCTTTCAACTATAACGCATCAGAGTCTCATAGTTTGCCCATGCTATGTTTATTTATTTATTTATTATTATTATTTTTTTGTCTTTTGTTGTTGTTGTTGTTGTTGCTATTTCTTGGGCCGCTCCCGCGGCATATGGAGGTTCCCAGGCTAGGGGTTGAATCGGAGCTGTAGCCACCGGCCTACGCCAGAGCCACAGCAACACTGGATCTGAGCCGCGTCTGCAACCCACACCACAGCTCACGGCAACGCCGGATCGTTAACCCACTGAGCAAGGGCAGGGACCGAACCCGCAACCTCATGGTTCCCAGTCGGATTCGTTAACCACTGCGCCACGACGGGAACTCCTGCCCATGCTATGTTTAAAGAAAATGTTTCTCATTCAGAATACACACCAGTACTAATTTCCACTCCTTGGTGAGTTCAGGACACTGTTAAATGTGACTTGTTGCTTGTGTGTGATGAGGAATGGACGTGTACTGGAGGGGTGGTAGGGCAGATAGACTGGAACCCATCACAAAGCGTTCCATAGGCCACAGAATTCACTGATCCCTTCTTAAACATAGTAGTGCTATAATCTGGTTTGCAAATCATAAGGGTTACTCTGGTCATGTAGAGGTTATATAATCTAGGCACCAGATGATGAGAACCTGAACTCGAGCAGAAGCAGCAGAGATGAAAATAATTTAAAACATATATAAGAGAGAGAATTGACAGAAATACTAATTCTGATTGGGAGAGAGAAAATCTAAGATGATTTCCAAGGTTTCTAAGTAAATGGTATACCGATACTTGAAAAATATAGGACGAGGCAAAGTTGGGAGAGCAAATTGATGGGGCTTTTCTGACTGTTCCCCTGACAGAGTATATACATACTCGTCAGATGATAGGTCTCAACTGGAAAGGCTTCTTAAGTTTACCTCATTATGTGCAAGTTAATAGGGTTACGGTTGCTCAGGCTGTGTGTCTTCTGCAATGACTACAGTATGACAAGTGATGGAGGTGAGCTGAACCTCACATATTTTTTCTGCTTAGACTATTGTGTAGATTTCATGGTTTTTTCAGATTGTAGTATTTTATGAAAGTGTTTCATGTACAATATTATTTAAGAAATAATTAGTCATTACTAATAAACATTTAGAAAGTGTTGCTTTGATTACTTTGTTTACCATAATAAATGTCTATAGTAAAACATTTGGGTAACCCTGCAACACACAGATTAAGAAAATGTCAGCCTGACCAACTCTTTATCAGGTCTAAGTATATTTACCTGCCTTGTATTATTGATATAATGACTGTGCATATCAATGTGTGATATAGTGATAATGTAATAGGGAAAAAATAAAACCTATTTTAAATCTTATGTAACCTAAAATAATTAAACAAGAAGGACAACATTGGGAAATATTCTCTATTAAATAGGAAATGCAGTATGTGCTAATTTTCTATTATATAAAGACCATATACAGTTTGATAAGAAAAATATTTCTGGTAGGTAACTGGCAAGGACTGTTTACATGAGAAGAAAATATAGTGTTGAAACTTGCTGATAATCAAGGAAAACAGATATGTGATTTATCCCATTGGCAAAATTTTTTAAAATTATGAAACTTGGTGCTGATTAATTCTGGTAAAACTGACTTAGGGATTGCTGTCTGTAACAGGAAATAATGTAAACTTTTGAAAAACAATTTGATAAATTGATACCAAGAGCTGTAAAACTGTTCTTCTTTCATTTTTATTATAGTTAAAGAGGGAAAAAAAAGTAGCATGAAAGAAAGTGTTTATTATTGCAATATTACTTATACGGGTAAAAAATTGGAAGCAATGTAAATACTCTCAAATAGGGCAATGGCTAGGTAAATTGGAATTCATTATCTTAACAGAAAAGTCATTTTATGTGATCATTATGAAGACTATTAGCAACAAGAAAAATGTTTATTTTGTGAAAAATTGTATCAGAGCAAGGAAAATGAAAATAATTAATACTAGGGTAGTACCTTTACAGATGACTTTAATTTCTTTAGTTATTTCTTTTAGTATTATAATGTTAATTATGCAGTAGATAAAACCATTTTTAATTCACAGCTCATTTCTTTTATGTTCACGTCCTTATTTACACTGTGGGTTAGTGCTGATTTGTACTGCTGAATATAAGTAGTATTTGAACATTTTAAACAAAGAAAATAGGTGACTTTTCATGTCTGCATTCATGTTATGAAAACTAAAAGGAACACGTTTCTTTAAATATATATGTGTTATAAGAATATATTCAGTGTCTATTATACATATGTGATCTACGGAGATCGTAGGGTCATGTTTAAAATAAGGAACAATTATCATCTAGTTCATTATTTTAAGTTCTGTTAAGACTGCAATTCTCTGTGTCTAAGAAACTTTAGCAGGTGGAAAATAATGACTGAAATAATTACCCCCTTTCAAATTTCTTTGTTAACTAATGTGCAAATGGTTTAAATAATTGTATATTTTTTACCTAAGTTCAGATTATTTTTAGCCATTTTATGCATGTGGGGTGTGTGTGTGTGTGTGTGTATGAATGTGTGTACATATATGTGCACATATATGCAGGCTGTGAACAAGATAAACTTGATTGAATGGCTTATGAAAATCAGTTCTATTTATGATCATATTATTTTGTTAAATTCATGATATAGGGAGATAAACTCAGACCCTTCTGATCAGGCTCAGCTGAATCCATATTTGTCCGTTCATTTAGGGTAGATAATTAAGACAATCATAAGTCTCTATCAGTGCTCAGCTAAACTGGGTTTATCTGAAGAGACCTTTAATATAATGCCTAGGTTCAATTAAATGAATTTGTTTAGATATGCTCTATATGATAAGTAATTGAGAAAAGCATACATGGCCTTGGTTTTTCAAAAATGTAGTTTTAAGGAGTTCCCGTTGTGGCGCAGCAGAAACGAACCCGACAAGGAATCGTGAGGTTGCGGGGTTTGATCCCTGGCCTTGCTCAATGGGTTAAGGATCCGGCGTTGCCATGAGCTGTGGTGTAGGCCGCAGATGTGGCTTGGATCCGGCATTGCTGAAGCTCCAATTGGACCCCTAGCCTGGGAACCTCCATATGACATGGGTGCGGCCCTAAAAAGACAAGAACAAACAAATAAATAAAAATGTAATTTTAGGGAACAAAATATTTTCCATAGTGACTATGTGACTGACTTTTTCCCCCCAAATCAGACATATCTCAGTAAATATTTTCATTTAATCAATTTATTTTAATTTCCATGTTTTAAATATAGAATTTCTGAATCTTTATATTTATTCTAGTTTTTAACATTTTTGGATATTTACTGCAGTTAAAAATTCTATAAGCCCCTTGAGGAATAGAGGTAGGATCTTTTCTTCAGCTCTCATCTCCTTAACAGACTATTGAAAAGTGAGTACTCTTAGAAAAATGCCCCTTGAATTGAAATTTTTAAAATTTACTCAGTCTTGGGTGAATAGATAAAATATATCTCTGCCTATTTTAACAGTAACTTTGGATGAGAACTTTGAAAGGCATTGTGTTAAGAGACAAGTGAAAATTCCTGGTTAAGCTTTATCTGACTGGCCAATCTTTGATTTGATGGGTATATTAATCCAGGTCTTAAAACTATTCAAGCTTAATAATGCACTCATGTTTCCTATGACTAAATGAATGTGTTCTTTTTGTGTGTGTGCCTTTTCAGGGCCACACCCATGGCATATGGAAGGAAGTTCCAAGGCTTGGGGTCAAACTGGAGCTGTAGCTGCCAACCTATACCACAGCTCATGGCAATACTGGATCCTTTAACGCACTGAGCGAGGCCAGGTATTGAACCTGCGTCCTCGTGGATACTAGTTGGGTTCGTTATTGCTGAGCCACAATGGGAACTCCTTAATGAACATGTTGTGAACTGAGTTCACTGCGGTACACACTCACAGGCCTTCTCTGGGGTCAGTGAGGGTACTATGAGCCTGATAACACTTGGGCAGAGAGACAGAGACTCAAGACTTAACCACTGCTAGCTTTTTATCAGATTAGGTAATGTCTACTCTCAATATTTGTCAACAAGTAAAAGAGAAAACAAATAATTGAACTGTCATTAAATTTTTATCTTTGCATTTGATTTTCTCAGCCATCAAATAACCTTGCATTTTAACATTAAGCCAAATAGTTTTTGTCACAAGCACTAAATTTTGTCATTTATTTTTAATCTTAGGTTAAACACATCGCAGAAGACCCTCCTTGTAGCTGTTCTCATCGATTTTCCATCGAGTACTTATCTGAAGGACGATACCGACTAGGAGATAAAATACTCTTTATAAGAGTAAGTCCACCATTTACATCCTCTTTGAGATCTTGTTTGGAAATTGAATTTCCTGCTTTACCTACCTTCCTTTGCTCCCCTTTTACTTTTGAAAAAAATGGAATAAGGAGTGTTATTAATGGAAGAACTTCATTGTATAGGAAAAATGGGGAGTACTTACTTTTAAGAGCATATGCTGAGTTTAGGTAAATACCCTTAACATGGCAAACAGCTAATAACTATAGGATAGCTAAGACTATTTAGACATGTAATATAATTGGGGGGAAAATATCTCTCAATACCTCAGGTAACTTATTCCATTTTCCAGATTTTCTAAAAAGGCATAATTTTCCATCATAAAGAGAAGAAAAAAGCAAAACCAGAATATCTAAAAGATTAAATGTCAGTAAGAAGAAGAGAAATAGAAACACTGTAGTTTGTAATAATATAGACTTTGGGTTGGAAGTATAAAGCCTTTCCAGTGACACGGCAGCAGCAGATATACTTAACATGCTATCAGACATGCTCATTTTCTTCCTTTGTCCCATCTGCAATCAATTAGTCACCCACTTTGATGATAAGGAGACTGAAATTTTACCTGTTTAGCATTCTGTCTACTTCTGATACAAGAGCTGTTTAATACCCAATTTAGGAGTAAATAATATAAAAGTATGTATAAATTTCACTACCCGTATTTTTTTTTATTTCATATGTTATCATCAGCTCCCGATACAAAACTCAACTCACACAGAAATTTATGAATGCACTTTCTACCTTTTAATTAGCTCTCTTTTTTTAAAGCAATATGATATAGTGTTCAGAGTGTGTGGGAGTTAGAGTCAGAATTTGCAGAGCAGTCTCACACAGTTGTGCAGATTTGCCTCCTGAATGAATAGTGGCCTGAGGTCCAGCTTGGGCCACGCTAGCAGACCTAGGATGTGTCTTATCCACACAAACTCACTGTTTGGGTTGAGGTGGCCTGGTGCATTTGAGGCCAGGCCAAGCTGTGTGATTTGGGACAGTTTCCTCTCAGAGCCATAATTTTCTCATCTGCAGAGAAGAACTAGTAATAAACTACATCAAAGTTTTTGAAAGAGTAAATGGATGTAATACATATGAAAGTCATTTATTAAATTCTAAAGTACAAATATTGAGTGTTTTTATGTTTCTTCCTTATCTTTTTTTCTTTATTATGAGGCATTATTTTCTCTCTCATTCCTTTAACTCTTCTCCTTTCTTCCTTCAATATTCAGCTCTTTATTGAACAATATTATCCTTGTAGTTTTACATATTAGTGATTTGGATTTTTAGGATGCAAGTTATGTGTAAATAGCTTCCTTACAAACTGGAGGGCTTTCTGGTGTTAGTTGCGTGATTCAATATGAATTAAATTTATTGGAATAATACAAGAAAGAGACTGTCAATTTATATTGAAGCTCGTGGCAAATGCACTGAATTTCATGGGTCACAGGAATCACAGACTGTGCTGATGAATCCTAACTGCGTCTTACAGTTTTACAGCTGTATTTTTTACTTTCTTTTGGGGGAAAGATGCTTCACGGAAAACATGTCATGGTCCGGGTCGGTGGAGGCTGGGATACTCTTCAAGGATTTTTGCTTAAATACGACCCCTGTCGAATATTACAGTTTGCTACACTAGAACAGAAAATTCTAGCATTTCAGAAAGGAGTTTCCAATGAAAGTGTGCCTGATTCATCTACCAGGACACCTCAGCCTCCTGAAATGAATCCTCTGTCAGCAGTTAGCATGTTTCAGAAACAGAATTCAAAACCTGGCACGCCGGTTGGCACTGCAAGGAGCAAAGAGAAGCAGGCACGTCCGCCAGGTGTGCTGTTGCCAGCATCTTCCCTGAAAGGAGGGAATCTGGCCTCTGGGTCCATCCGTCCTAAGTTGCCAAATTCTCCAGCAGCCTCGTCTCATCTCAAAAGCAAATCTTCAAAGGTCCTGACAAAGAAACCACAGGCCTCTTCAAACAGCGCGTCGTCTTCACCTCCTTCTTTAAATCCAGCAGGTAAAAGCACTTCTTCAGCAGCTTTATCAAGAACTGCACCTTGTGGATCTGAATCATTGAGAAAATATATCTCATCACCCAGTACTCCTAAGGCCAAGCTTACTCCAGCCCAGAAGTCCAGAGAGCAGCCTGGGTCTGCACGCTTGCCAAATAAGGGTTCTGGAAAACCCGAGCCAAAGCATGTGAGGCACAACCATGTATCTTCCAGGGATGATGCAGTCTCGCACAAGGGTGCACATTTAAATTCATCATCCAAGGGTCCAAAGCCACCTAAGACAAATCTGCACCTAAGGCCTAACCCCTCTCCATCTTTCCAGTCCCCCGCGAAAGTGACAACATCCGGTTCCAAGACCGTAACCACGGGTCAGGGAACGCGGTCTCAGCCATGTGATGGAGCTCCGCAGGAAGCTGCCCAGAAACCGAAAGATAAGAATGTGGTTTCAGTTGTCAAAAAGCAGCCTCAGAACAAAAGCACATCCCAGAAGACAGGACCCAGCTCCTCCAGGTCCCCTGGCCGGACCCCACTGTCCATCATGAGTCTTCCCCAGTCTTCTGCCAAAACGCAGCCTAAACCAAAGTTGGCACAGACTGCCACCAAGAGCCAGTGCTCAGCCAAAGGCCCTCCCCAAAGTGGCAAAGCCCCGGCTCCACCCGGGAAACCACCCTCCTCTGGCAGGGAGGCGGTGAGTGGAGATAAAAAACCTCCTGCGAAGAAAAAGGAAGACGATGACCATTATTTTGTTATGACGGGAAGTAAGAAACCTAGAAAATAACTATAATGTGTCATTTTAAGAGACCAGAGGCAAGAGAGAGAGTGAATGTGTTAGCTTCACATCTTAGAAGTTTCTCCTATTTGTGTTTATCCAACTGGGTTCAGCTATTAAGTACCATAAGATGCAGGCTGGAGTTGGGGTGAGGAAAGGGCTCATCAGAATCCACGTGTCTGAATTCACCAGGAGGCACCGCCCTTTCGAGGTGGACAGTGGTAAAATCACCACGAGGTTCTAGTCATACATAGTTATAGACGTGTATGGTTTCCAGTCCACAGCATCTTTGCTAATGTTGGCCCATTAAGGGAAGTGTAAAGTCAAGTAACACTACTGGAGCTGTAACCATAGTTGCTTTATTTTGTTGTAACTATGCGCTTTATTTTGAATATGGAGGTTATTACCTGCTAACAACAACAGAGGTGCTCTTAATAAGCTATTGAATTTTAGTTCAAAAGCAACGGTTTGGCACGTGCCTTACAAAAGGCACCTAATTTAGTTTCCTGATCAGATTGCCTGATGGAACAATACTAAGTACTGATGGCTGCTACCCGTTAGCTTGCTTTTATTTTACTCTGGGCTTAGTAGGATTGCTATTAAAAATTTTTTAAGCTTTCCAGTTCAGAAGGAGCTGATTTTTTCACTGGCTTACATTAAAATTGGTAATATTTTGTGACCAATATTTTTGGTAAAGGAAAAAACAAATTAGGTATTAAATGTAAGTTGAAATTTGGAAAAATTTTTCATATATTATTTATAAGAACTTACACATTATATTTTAGATGGACATTGTGCAATGTGGAAGGGGAAACAATTTAGTAGCTTTTGGCATGTTAGAAGTATTTTTAAATAATGTAATTTTCTACGAATGCAAATATCAATTTTTACATTAAAATAATGTTTAATATCAGAGTTATGTTTTAACAACCTTAAAATTAAGGTGATATTAAAGAATCTTAAAGTGGTGCTATATAAAACACTATCATGTGATGGTTATTTTTCTTTAACACAACAATACTGGTTTTAATTCGATTCTTCCAATTATGTTAATTCCTTAATAAAGTCATGCAACTTCGGTTTTCCAATGAATACTGTATATGCAGCATTTTCTGTTCTATAGGCAGATTGTCCAAGGAACTTACCTAGATCATGTAATGACTATATAGACTCCATCAATCTAAAGTGGTATTTGTAAACAATTTGTTTTTTTTTAAGAGATCATGACTATTTTAAAAATTATTAATGTACCATTTCAGAAGTTTTGGTAGTGTATTTAATAACTTTACAGTATTGTCAGTTATCACAAGTTATTTATTCAGTATTGAGGTTTATGTTTCCTTATTTTAAACTAAAATGTGTTTTCGAAAGAAAAATAATAGTTCACGCAAATGTGCAATCTTAACCTGACTACTAATGTTTGTAGATTATAAAGCAAGAAATTTTTGAAAGAAACTAAGTGACCCTTTGTCTGAAGACTACAGTTAAAATCAAAGCTGTACACAGGCTAGTTTTTGAAATAATTGATGCTTCTCTTCTTTTGTTAAAAGAGACAGTCGTCACATATTTAGTTTAGTTCCACTGTTGATCTTGGCCTTGAGGGAGATAATATTCACATCTTTGGAAAGTGAAGTCAGTGTTGAAGAAGTACCAGAAGCTTTATATTTTTAGTGATAAGAAATATTTAATGGATCTTTCAAAGAGGAAGAATTTTACATACAAGTGGGAATTTATTCTTTTGTAAGACCAAACAATGCTTCTGTATCACTAACTTCTGGAAATTAAAAAAAAGTAAGTGCTGTTACAGCCAACCTATGATTTCAAATAGATTTTTCAATATTGTAAACAGTAACTTTTGTGTTGAGAGTAATCGGAAATAAAAGTATATCATCTGGCATAAATTCCTAGAATTGTTTTTTTTCCCCAAAAGTTGGAATTTAATTTGTAAATAGCTCTATCTTTATCAGGCTGCTGATAGTAAGACTTTCTAATTCTTGTAATTCTGCTTTTTTTGTTTGTTTGTTTTATTTTTTTTTTATTTTTTTTATTTTTTTTTTGTCTTTTTATGGCTGAGCCTGCAGCATATGGAAGTTCCCAAGCTAGGAATTCAATCAGAGCTGCAGCTGCTGGCCTACACTACAACCATAGCAACACCAGATCTGAGCCACATCTGCATCCTACACCACACTTGAGGCAATGCTGGATCCTTAACCCACTGAGTGAGGCCAAGCATCAAACCCACATCCTCATGTAGACTACATTGGGTCCTTAACCTGCTGAGCCACAGTGGGAACTCCCAATTCCTGTAATTCTGTTTTAATTTCACACTTCAATACAGTGAGAATATTCTTGAAATAGTCATTTTATCCTATATTCATGGTCAGGGAATTCACTGGATGAACTTTTATTTATATATAGCTTACTCTTCCAAAATAAAGTTTTGGTTTTTTTTTTAAAATAAGCAATGGCTGAAAGACACTTTCTTCAAATATATGGGCCACACTCGGGCCTTATGGAAGTTCCCAGGCTAGGGGTAGAATCTGAGCTACCGCTGCTGGCCACAGCCATAGCCACAGCAATGCGGGATCCAAGCTGCATCTGTGACTTACACCACAACTCACAGCAGCACCAGATCCTTAACCCACTGAGCAAGGCCAGGGATCGAACCTGCAACCTCATGGATCCTAGTTGGGTTTATTAGTGCTGAGCCATGAGGGGAGCTCCTCTTCAAATATTTTTTGAACTGTACTTAAAAAGCTAGTGTTTCTAATTGTTTTCACAATTTTAAAAGTACTAGGTTGAAGTTGCAAGAAGTTTTCATTTCTTCATAATAATAATACAAGATTTTAAGTTTCTTTTTGATTAATATTTAATAAAATGAATATTAAGCTTAAATTAGTGAAGTACCCAGAAGAAGAAGTAATGTGTACTTTCCTTTTTTTTTTAAGGGCCGCACCTGAGGTACATGGAGGTTTCCAGCAATCGGAACTGTAGCCACCAGCCACAGCCACAGCCACAACAACGAGGGATCTGAGCTGCATCTGTGACCTACACCACAGCTAAAGCAATGCCAGATCCCTTAACCCACTGAGTGAGGCCAGGGATCGAACCTGCGTCCTCAGGTTTGGTAGTTGGGTTCGTTAACCACTGAGCCACGATGGGATCTCCAAATAATGTGTGCTTTCAAGAGGGAATGAAAGGTTTACTTTTCATTACTCTAATTTGTTAATGTGACATGTCCAATTAATCTTCAGAGGAAAATGAAGTGCTGATTATTTTCACATTGTTGGGGCTTACAGCTGGTACTAAAAGCTTGTATCTTTAAAAATGCTTTGATAAATTAGATGATCTCTAACTTCCTCTCCACACTGAGTTTATAATTCTTAATGGATAAGAGAAATTTTTTGAGAAAAGAACTACCGTTCCTTCTGCAGTATATCTCTATCTGATATGAACATCTATTACTTCTTTAAAAGGTTTCAATGACAAGTTGTCATGATACATTCTTATATCCAGTTCACATACTGATTCCACTTGAATCCAAATTGATGTATATTTTCTTGTGCCAGCAGTGTTTGTATAAGATTTTAATTTTAATTTTCTCAAGTATTAAAATTTAAACATATATGCCAAATGCTCCATTTTCTTTTTTGTGTATTCTGAATACCCTAGCACTTGGTTTGTGTGAGAAATTGCATATATGAAGCATTCATAATTTGAGAATAGTTTTAACGTTATTGCTATTTAAAATTCTCTCCTTCACTTGTGGAAGTTATTTCACTGCTCCCAAGAGGTTATGAGGTTTTGTCATTAAGTAACAGTATTTGTTTCCCAAGTTTCTGTATCTGCTAGAAGTTTGTCCTAGAAAAGCTAGATTCATATTTAATAATCTCTGATGATAAAAATAATCAGTTATTAAAGCAGAATTCTGTAGATCACACAAGTATTGTATTCACAGAAAGCTACTGATAGTAGGAATTCTCAATTCCTCTAATTCTGTTTTAATTTCATACTTTGATGTAGTAAGATTTTTTTTTTTTTTTTGGTCTTTTTAGGGCTGCACCTGCGGCATATGGAGGTTCCCAGGCTAGGGGTTGAATCAGAGCTGTAGCCACTGGCCTACGCCACGGCAACTCAGGATCCGAGCCATGTCTGCAACCTACACCATAGCTCACGGCAACGCCAGATCCTTAACCCACTGAGCGAAGCCAGGGATCTAACCTGTGCCCTCAAGGACACTTAGTCAGATTCGTTTTCCCTGAGTCACAATGGGAACTGCAAAAACATTTTTGATTCATTTTGTCTTCATGATCAGAGAGATTTTAAAAAGCAGTTAAATATGTATTTTCTGTGATGTTTCCAAGTGAAAACAGAAAAAAAACCATTTAGACAAAATCAAAACTCTTATTATATTTTCCTAATTGTGAAGGGAAAAATTTTAAAGTTGAGATTTTGGAGAATATTAGGAAAATATTAATGAAACATTTGCCAGTAAATCTGAAAGAATAAAGACATATTTTATTAAATTAGCTATTTTCCTATAAACATATTGTTTTGTTTGTATAGAAAAACACAGTAGGACTTGATCTTGAGAAAATAATACACACAATGATTTAGCTGTAAGGATGTTAGTGATAGCACATCGTTAATACTGGTATGAGCATAAAATAAAGTACCATACAGACATTAAAAATGGTGTAGGCATTGACTGAAGTATGTATGGTGATGGAGCTATTTCTTTGAAGAGACTGCAATGATAAGATTAAAATATACTGCTTATTAATTTCTGCATTCTGCCAGGAATAGCACAATACTTATTGGATGGTATCAGGCACATGGTATATGTCACCTTTTAGAGTCTTTTACAGTTTCATATAATACATTATTTAATATGACTAAATTTCTTTTACAGTTTCATATAATACATTATTTAATATGACTTTTACAGTTTCATATAATAGTCTTTTACAGTTTCATATAATATATTATTTAATATGACTAAATTTCTTAAATTATTATTGATAAATTATTTTGCAAATTATCACATTGGAATGAAGAGTGGATTAATGTTGGTATGACTGTTGAGGACCCCTAGTGGTCAAATGTGGCAGTGTTGAAACTCATGTATATACTCAAATTGCCATTTACTAAAACCTACTGAGTTATGGGAAACGGCGGAGTAAGATAGTCATCACAATCAAGAACCTTAGGTTTAGGGAGTTCCTGCTGTGGTGCAGTGGGTTAATGATCTGGATTGTCTCTACAGTGTTGCCGGTTCAATCCCCTGCCTGGTGTAGTGGGATAAGGATCTGGCATTGCTGCAGCTGTGGTGTAGGCCACAACTGAAGCTTAGGTTTGATCCCTGGCCCATATGCTGCAGGTGCAGCCAAAAAATAAATAAGTAAATATGTAACCTTGGGTTTATATAGCACTTTGCAACTCACAAAACACTTTTAATTACATAACACCCAGTCTTTTGAACATTATTCTGTGAGATAGTTATTATTATCTTCTTTAGACTATAAATACCATAAAGACAGAAATTGCATGTTTTGTTTAACCACTCTGTTCCCAAAGTCTAAACCAGTGCCTGGCACATAGTGGGCATTTGGCAAATATTTGTTAATAAATAAGTGAATGAAGTCTCCTTTTGTAGATGAGGAAATTGAGACTCAAGATAATTGACAATAGGAGTTCCCATTGTGGCTCAGTGGTTAATGAACCCGACTAGCATCCATGAGGACAGGAGTTCGATCCTTGCCCTCGCTCAGTGAGCTAAAGATCCAGTGTTGCCATGAGCTGTGGCGTAGGACGCAGACACGGCCCAGATCCCACTGCTGTGGCTGTGGTATAGGCCGATGGCTACAGTTCCAATTGGACCACTAATCTGGGAACCTCCATATGCCATAGGCGCAGCCCTAAAAAAACAAAAAGGCCAAAAAAAAAAAAAAAAGATAATTGACAATAGTAAATATAAAAATATCTAGTAGGATTGATTGAATTTTATTTAAAGGATAAAGTTAATTTTTTATCTATTTATAGTTTTAAACAAACTTGAATTGTTCTTTCTGTTAGTGTGACAAAATTGGACTTAAATGGCATCTTTGAAAAAATCCACTGGAATATTACATCTTGCTTTTTCTTTATTCTGAGAAATATCTTCTTGATGTAATTGGTTTTGGATTACCCTTTATTTTAAATATTCTAAGCTTGAAGAGATTTAGGGATTAGTGTATTTTTACATTTTTAGTTTAATATTTATAAAGCACTTTTTTATTCAAAGTACTCTAGGAATAATGAATTATTGCACTCAATTTTCAGGATGATGCAGTGAAGTAGAGGTGCTCTGTAAATATTTGCTGGGTAAATGAATGAGACGATAAATTAAAGCTAGCACAAAATACTTATAGTAGCAATTAAAATCAATTTCCTGCTAGTGCCATGGAAATAGATATTGGTAAGAGGTACTTGTAGGTGACCTTAGAACCTCCATTTTAAGCAACGTTTAAAAATAAATGATTGTCCTTTGAGGGACCAGATTCCTTATGCTTCTTCCAAGAGGAATAAATAAATTTAAATTTCTCTCACACAGCCCTGAAAAGGTGATATAAAGTTGTGCCCTGTAGATCCCTTCAGTAATCCATGGCCTGGTGCAGTGCTCGGGAGTGCAGCAAATGCCTGTGGAAGAAGAGGCCAGGCTTGTGTGTACGGGAGGAGGAGCGGAATGGGACCGTTTTCATTTCAGTCCCAAGCCCTGACGTGCAGTGAAGCAAGTGATTTTAAGTCTCAAGGTGTGGTGGTTTCCCTTTACCTTAAGCAGAAATAATGTTTGAAGTTCACAAAGTCCCAGGTCTCCTTAAAGATTAAAAACTAAAAACCAAAAGCGAACACTGCTGAGAGGGACAGCCTGTGACCTTAGCGAAGCTCACAGGGGTTGTAAAGAAGGGAGACTAGTTGGCGGCTCCTCCAGCAGAGCTGAGAGGTACTGTTCTGACTTTAGCCACTGCTCCCCCACCCCAGCCCTTCACCTGCCTCACCGTTAACCTTCACATCACAGCCGGAACGTCCTTTCCTCAGAGGCTTCCAGACCCTCCAAGCCTGGTGTGGATGCCTCTGGAGTACTTTCTTCCCACCTTGCATTTTTTCCTGTCGCTGCATTGCCACCTACCACGACTTTGCCATTTACTCGTCTAAATCCCTCACCAGACTCGGGGGAAAGGTGGCAGACAGAGACCTCCATGTCTCACTTGTTCACAACTGCATCTTCTACATTTAATGCCTACATCGAGTGCTTAAATGCAGTAGAAGGATGGAGGGAAGGAAATATCCTTTTACTGATAGAAATCAGCATCAGTCTGTAAAAGTGAACCTCTAGTTGATCCGCCTCCTGTGAAAGAATTTTTTTTCCCTGAGGTAATGTGGTAGAGTTTGAAGAAGTCTGCAAATATGACCTGCTTATTTCTGGAGAGAAATGAAGAGGAGAAGGGTCCAGTAATAAGAGAGGCCTTGAAGTTATGGATTCCTTTTGTTATGTTAATGCAACAGAGAATGCTTAACACCCAGAGGGAAAATCTTAGAAACTTCCCAACTTCCTTTCCAGGTTTGTGTTTTAAAATATTTGTTTTCAGGGTTTTTAGAGGATATGTCACATAATGTATTAGATTATACATTATAGATTAGTAAGGGTCCTGCTTCTGTTTAATTCAGTCCTCACTTTGAACAGGTAAGAAAACTCAGGCCAAGGAGTTTGTTGATGGAGCCTATTAGCTACTGAATTTAAACTAACCTGTGAGCAGCAGAGTGAAAGCAAAATGCTAGAGGCAGTTGTCCCAGGGGGCTATGGGAGTCACCCTGATTGCTGCCCCTTCAGTGGATCCTAAATGCATTGGTTCCAGCCCAGCAGATTCTTTATTCCCTGTGTTGATGATTGGTTCCAAAACAATCTACTCGACCACAAGGTAGTGAAACACCAATTCATTCATTTGCTCATTTAGCAAACAGTTTTTCTGAGTGCCTCCTCTGTGGCAAACACCAGCTGGGTGCTAGGATACAATGGTAAGACAGTCCCTGCTCTCCAGGGGATGGCAGTCTTCATTCAAGTGGTTAAAAAAAAAAAAAATGTTCTTTTTGACTGTAGCCTGATCAGCTCTTTCTGGGGTGACACACCTTAGTGAGAATAGCTTGTCTTTTCTTACATGGCTTCGGATCATAAAAAAAGTGAGAAACTGGTGTTTGTATCTGAGCCTCAAGAATAAGAGTTATTAGCCACCAATTGTTGCCTAGAAAATGGAGCAGTAAGAATCAAATCCTGAACAAGGGATTGGAAACAAAGGAATCTGAGCTTTCTCCAGATAAGCCATTACTTACAAACCAAGAAGCCCATCTCTAACCCAAGAATGCTCTTCTAACTCCATAGACTATTTCCCGTGACACTAGGGATTGATTCCCACCCTGCTGCCTCCACAGACTCCACCTTGGCGGGATCTCAAACCAAGTGCCTGTGGGAAGACTGGGCTCCTTCCAGCCACCTCAGTTACGTCAGGGGAACAGAGCTTCAAGCAGACACTCCCTGTGATCTGATGTCTCATTGCCTCTTCCTGCTGCCCCAGCACATGACAGAGGAAACTTGTCCTGTGAAATGCGTGCTATGATCACGAACACGTTTTGGGCCTTTGCAGCATCTTCCTGGTGTGCTGTAGCCCCAAGGGACCCATAGGGGTCCTGGGAAGACCTGTTATATTAGGTCAGATCTTTGGTTGCAAGAAAAAGATTGATTTCGGTTTTCCTTAGTGTTGTGTTATTTTTTATGATACACAGAACCTAAAGGATAGCAGGAACCCACAGCACCCCAGAAGTGTTTGTGCAGTGAGCCTCACAGAAATGAGAACTGGAGTCACTGAGAAGAGTAGGAGACCTAGAAATAGGTAACCTCCTCTCCCTTCTGCGCCTGACTTTCCGCCCTTCGCTCCGGTGCCCTGCCATGGACACACTCTAGCCAGCCCCAAGTTTCTGCTCCTCTTTGTGTGTTTTCTGGCATCTTCTCCAAAAGAAAAAAAAAAAAAAAAAAACAGCCAATCAATCAACCAACCAAATGAAAACTACCTGATACCATTTGCCACTTACAAAGTCTCAAGAGAGAATCTGATTGGCTTAGTTACTTACCATTGTTCTTTGGGGGGCAGTGTTTTTCTCCAGGCCACTGCATGGGTCCTTAGTCAACCAGTGAATTGGCTGCTCTCATATACACCCCACCCTTGATCAACCAGTGTGGTGAACATATAGGTCTCATGGTCTGGAATGTGTCTACCTTAATGTAAGAAGCAGCTTGGTTCATGTGTCCTAGCAGAAGCTGTAGCTAGTTTGGTTGAATTTGGTCTGAGCTACCTAGGGAGGTCTCTTGCATTAAGGAGCCTTCAATTTCCAGCACTGACCTTGTCTTTCAAGGTCATTGAGACCAATATGAAGTAGATGTGTCCCTGGGGTCCTCCCAAATCCAGATCTCACTTTTGATGGCTGGAGATGCTCAAATACATGGATGTTACTGAGGATGTGTATGAGTAATGTTCAAATCAGCAAGGTTTATTTTATCCCTGCATCTTGGGGATTCACCAGTCTTCTCCGAACTGACCCCCTCTGGGAACCTCCATAAGCCATGGGTGTAGCCCTAAAAAAAGACAAAAAAAAATATTTGTGGAAATATATAAATTTAAGAAAGGATAGTATGGTACTAGCAGACCAATGAAATAGAACAGAGAATTTTAGAAATAGATTTATACAAAATGTTCCCAACTGATTTTTGACAAAAGTACAAAAGAAATTCAATGGGGGAGGGATAGATAGCTTTTTAAACAAGTGGATTAGTAAATTGTGGTGTATTCCTAAAATTAGATAGTACAACAACAGTAACTACTGTTACACACAACAACATAATGAATCTTACAGATACAATGATTGTCAAAAGCAGCCATATACCAGAGCATCGTAACAAAACATAGGAATGAATCTTCATTCATTCATTCAAGTGAGGACCTACCATGAGCTGGGCACTGAGTCAGGGCTTTCAAGCATGCTAACACGGATTGATGGGCTCTTCTAATGTTTCCCTTTTGAAGTTGCAGGAGAACATCCCATGTGATGACTGTTGATTTGAAGAGAGATCTGTGATATCCGTAAAGTGCATAAAATGATTGTTCACTTTGTACTCATTTTGTGCTTTTAAATCTCAAGGTCATATTCTCCGGATGGCTTTATTTGAAATTAAATGGCTTGACCTCACTTGCAAAAAATACTGATGGAGTGTGCTCAAAAAAAGGAGTGTCAGCTAAGAAGGAAAATGTCTCTGGGTGAAGGCAGTAAACTGGGAGATTTCGTATCTTTTGTGGGCTAAGATTGAGTTAGTTATGAAGCCCCTTGATACTTCCATTTTTAAAATGACAAACAACGGTACTTGCTATTTAATAGTAAGTAAATCATAATCATCTTCAACAACACAGATGCCCCAATTAAAGATCTGGCTGTGAGCCATACAACATTAGACATGTCACAAAGGAGACACAATATATTACATAAATCAGGTTCCCTCAGACGGCTAGCTCTTCAATTTTTAATCAACAGGTGGTGAGTCAAAAATTATGAATCCCTAGGTGGTTCGAAAATGCAGTTCAACTTCCCTCTCATAACCTAACACTTGCAACTCATTTATTTATTTATTCATTCACCATTTGTTAAGTACTTTCTACCTTCCTTGAATTCAACAAAGATTTATTACTTGACCATGTGTGCTCAGCTTTGGGTAATGGTGAACAAGACATGGGTTAGACCTTCCAGGAGTTTACAGTCTAATGGAAGAACTGTTGATGCCCATGGTTTGACCCAGATTGTGCTGTCAAAAAGCTCACTCCTTAGCACGAAGACAAACTGGTAGGACAACTTGCAGAAACAATGTGATGAGTGTATGGAGGTGTTCTTGGGAATGAGTGGCAATCTCTCCAAGGGTCCTGGGAAGGCTTCTCTAAGAAGCTAATGCATAGCTGGACCTTGAAAGGAGAACCAGAGTTTCTAGGCATCTGGGGAAACATATTTCAAGTAGAAGGAGTGGCAGGATGCTGAGTAAGGAAATATGAAACAGCATTGTTTCCATGTCTCAGCTCAGCTCTTGTGAATAGTGCTGCAGTGAACATACGGGTGCATGTGTCTTTTTCAAGGAAAGTTTTGTTTGGATATATGCCCAAGAATGGGACTTCTGGGTCATGTGGTAGTTCTATATTTAGTTTTCTAAGGTACCTCCATACTGTTTTCCATAGAGGCTCCAACTTTAAATCCTTCTACTCACCCGTACACTCCACTTCTCATTGCTATACAAGCATTCCTTTCTCATCCATCTTATTGCCCCTACATCTTCTCTCTAGATACCTGACGTGCACCATCCTCCGAGGCTAGCCCAGCTGCACTGCCCTTGCGCAGCCTTCTCTGATCACTTCATGCCCAACTGGTCTGCTGTATGTTCATCCACTATGGTTTGGAACTAAGAACAGAAGACTAGAATGTGAGCCTCACAAGGGCAGGGTTTTGTCTATTTAACTGCTGTCTTCCCAGATATGGACCAGTGCTTGGAACATGGTAGGTACCTGATAAACATTTATTTGTTGAGTGAAGGAATGACTATAAGGTCCTTCGTAAATATTTAAGAAAGAAAACATGGGATTCGGTAAAGCTACACAGGGTGTAATTCAGCTGAATTTGTAACATTCTGATTTATTAACTGGACTATGGCTGTGCAGATGTTTGTCATATTATTCTCCATTTGTATATCTGAAATATTTCACAATGAAGAAACAAAACAAACAAAAACCCCCACCCCCCATACCTCCTCTGGTGAATGCTCCGGTGCGCACCCATATCCACCCCAGCCTTCAGGACTGCAGCTCTTGCTCCTCCAGCTGCCTAGCGTGCTGGCAGGTCCATCATCTCACTCTCGCTTAAGTTTTGAACTTCCTCCATTCCTAACTGCCTTTGTATGAATGGATCTGATTTGTCCCCAGGGGCAGCCCGTGGTCAGTGACTGCTTGATACATGGATGCAAAGGCTCATCCCTTGTTCCTCAATTCGGAACCCCTCTGTAGGGCCATCCAGGCTCCAGAACTTCCTGTGTGCTGGGCTGAGGTGTCTGTTGTGATAGTATCACAGCCCGCCTTCTCCTGCCCCATCCTGCCTCCTCCCCTTCCCTTCCAGGTGTTGACCTGAGAGCACCTCCATGCACAGAATGCACACAAATCTCCATTTCCGAGTCTTTTTTTCCAGGGGAACTTGATCTGTGACACTGTCCTTCCAAGAAAAAAGGAGAGAGGGAGAGAGACTGAGACCACAATTAGATTGTTAAAAGATAGCTCACCTACCTCTATCTTTTTCTTTAGCACCTGCCCACCCCACCGTGTATCCCAGTTGATTTTTCAATCTCTAGCCTAAAATGCTCCACAAAATTCTAGGTCTGGATATGAAAAAGAAAAAAAAAAAAGGAACACTGATTATTTTTTAATGCACAATAAGAAAATGATATATTTTTTCTTTCCCAGAGAAGGATTTTGTGGGTTGGAGAACATTCTGGCACCGGGTTTTGTTGTTCCCACCAAATGAGTCATTCAAAGGTTGCAGGTGATTCCATCTGAGCAGAGGTGTATGACTGGAGAAAAAATAAACAGAGTCTAAAACAATATACAAGAACCACTGACTTGTGTGATGTGAATAATAGATACTCCTAGCACCGAGAGGAGGGGAAAGTCAGTGAGATAAAGCAGTAGAATCAGGCTCAAAACATGGACCAGGGTGAAAATAAATGAGAAAAAGGAGCACTTGAAAGCAGTCATCTCTCCACAAGCTTTACAGGTCTTGGAGAAAGGTCAGTCATTTGATCTTGGACCATAACCTAAAAACTGTCAAGAGCGAAGGCTCCCTCCCTTCTCCCAACTACCCCCCTCCTCGCCGCACCCACCCAGTCCCAATCCCCATAACCCTGTACCTAGTTAACTTGTAAACTGCAAGACTGCAGGGATTCCTCTCCTAGAAATACACACACACACACAGGGCAGAATGCCTATTCCTACAGTGATTCCTAAAGCCCATGATAATCTCTAGTGTCTCCCTAGCCAAGCTCCCTAATGGGAGCAGACACTGTTTGGTTCTGCTCTCTAAATTCTCCTGGCAGGAAAGGGCTCTGGAAATAGATTTAAATCACAGCCCCATCACTTACTAGGCGTGGTCAAGTAACCACACCTCAGTTTCCTCAACTAGAAAAAGAGGATAACACTCCTAAGGTAGACATGAGGACCGAGCAGGAAAATGTTTCCGAAACACCAAGGGCAATGCTTGGAAAATCTATGTGGGGTTTTTATAAGCAACTGATTTTTTGTTTTGTTTTGTTTTTGTTTTTAGCCCCCCCCAAAAAAATGATTCTAAGAAGGTATAGGAACAAAACACATACATATTTCAATACTATGCAAATTATTTTAAACTGGCTGTGATGTAGGATTAAAATAAATCTAGTGAGGAAAGAAGGGAGGCATAGACTTCACGTTCCTACCAAGCCATCTGTAGAAATGTTAAAATTAGAACATTCCTGTGACAGAGGATTGTCATGTTCTTTGAACTGAATTGTGAAGGGAAAAAATGATCCAATTCTGTTTAATGTAACAATTCCTATGAGAGTAATTAAAATCTGAAGTTCTGTTTCCTTTTTTAGGAGTAATGTCTTCTTGAAATGAGGTCTAATTGTCCCTATTTACACATTGGCTGCGGACAGCCCATCCCAGGCAGGCAATTAGCTCCCTTCCAGAACAAAGCAGTGACCATCTTTCAGCTGCTTTCTGGCTTTTGAGCTTAGGAGGCAAAGGAGAGTTTTTGGCTCCCTTGCAAAATGGAGTTTAAAACTGCCACAAGCGCCAGTTGCAAGAATGATAATTGCATAGTTTGTTACAACTGATTTATACAGGCTCCAGGAAAGAATGAAGAGCTTCTGGCTAAAACTGTCAAAGGAATAATCAGTGATACATGACATTTTCTCTTCTTGAGATTTTAATGGCTGCATTTAGAATAAAATGATGATGTTGACCTATTTCTCATATAGTGAATAATCCAGCTGATATCTGGGGGTATCTCTTATAAGCATCAACATAGATACTGCCCTTTTGAATATTCACTATGATCTGCTTTATATAAGTATTTTGCACATTTCAGATGAAGAACTTTCAATGAAAAAAATTTTAATTAGTTGAATTTCACCTCGTAAAAGAATGTATACAAAAGTTAAAATTGTGCTAGTGGGCCCAACAAAAACTTTTACGCGCCACTAAGAGCTTTTGCAGAAAGCATCTAGAGTGAATTAAACAGCCCCCCCACCGCCCCGCAAAACACACAATACACATGTGCACTCAGCTCAGAAGAAATGGAATGGTTCTGCTTTTCTGCTTTTGTGTGTCACATGCAAATATCGTACCTTGCTTGCTTCATTCAGTCTAGAAGTTTATTATATGAATTTAATCTAGCTACATTTACTGTGATTACTGATGTAATTTGGACTATCTCTGCTATTTTATTCTGAGTTTCTATCTTCATACTTCCTTTTCCTTTTCTCCTTTACTGACTTCTGTTCCCTTCCCCTCACTTCTTTTTACCAGTCTGCAAACATTCTATTTCTCTTCTTTTAATGGTTACATTAAAAATGTTAACGTGTAAAATACAACTCTCAGTTAAAACAAGGAACTTAGCATGTGTATTTTCCCTTTTAATCTCACTCATCACCATCTTTCATTTATCTAGAATTTTAGATCCATTTTGCCTCTAAATAAGAAAAAATAATTATTATTTCTAATTTTGTACTCAGTCATTATTTCTATTTTATGGTCAACAACTGCATCCTTCACCTTACTCATAGATTTATTTTTCTTCTTCCTT
Organism: Sus scrofa; assembly: GCF_054392235.1. Classification (NCBI taxonomy): domain Eukaryota; kingdom Metazoa; phylum Chordata; class Mammalia; order Artiodactyla; family Suidae; genus Sus; species Sus scrofa. The sequence goes on along the minus strand of NC_139387.1, from coordinate 90,816,833 downwards.
TAATCATTTTGTCTGGGAAGATTTCTGGTTAACAAACTAGTTTAGTCTTTGCCTGAAAATATCTATTTCATTCTCTCCCTCTCTCTTTTAAAATTATACTCACCTTTGGGAATAAGGAATACTTTCCCATGATACAAAATTCAAGTATGTTAAATATTATTTTTGTTGGGTATAGAATTCTAGATTGAATGTTGCTTTTCCTTGGCATTTGGAGATGTAACTATTTATTCTGGCATCATTTTGCTGATTAGAAATTTTGCATCTGTCTGATTGTCATTCTTTGTAGTTTCTCCTTTGTGGCTTTTAAGAATTTTCTCTTTCTTGATGTTCTTCGGTTTTGCTTCTATAAGTTATTTAAGAGTAGGATGAGGAGTGCTCTGTCATAGCACAGTGCAAATGAATCTGACTAGGAAACATGAAGTTGCAGGTTCGATCTCTGGCATTGCTCAGTGGATTAAGGATCTGGTGTTGTCGTGAGCTGTGGTGTAGGTCACAAATGCAGCTCAGATCTGGTGTTGCTGTGGCTGTGGCTGTGGCGGGCAGCTGTAGCTTCGATTAGACCCCTAGCCTGGGAACCTCCATATGCTGTGGGTGTGGCCCTAAAAAAGCCAAAAAAAAAAAAGAGTGGAATTATTTTTTTAAGTTGTCTGTATGATATAACTTTTTTATATACCTTTTTTTTTTTTTTTTTGGTCTTTTTACCATTTCTTGGTCCACTCCTGTGGCATATGGAGGTTCCCAGGCTAGGGGTGGAATCGGAACTGTAGCCACTGGCCTACACCACAGCCACAGCAATGCGGGATCTGAGCCGCATCTGTGACCCACACCACAGCTCATGGCAACTCCTATATACATTTGATATACCTTTTTATTCTGAAAACTGACATCAGAGTCTTTCATGTCTCAACTTCATTTTCACTTTTTTTTTTCTCATTTAATCTCTTCGTGCTGGGGGGTTGTGTACTCAGTTTCAATCACTGATTCTTTAAACTGAATCCAGTCAACTGTTTGTATCTTTTTAATACTACTTTTCATTTTTTTCAGAATTTATTTTATCTATTTTTTTTGCTGTTGTTTTGCTTTTTAGGGCCACACTTGTGGCAACACAGGATCTGAGCTGCATCTGTGACCTACACCACAGCTCAGGGCAATGCTGGATCCTTAACCCACCGAGCGAGGCCAGAGATCCAGCCCACATCCTCATGGATACTAGTTGGGTTTGTTACTGCTGAGCCACGACAGGAACTCCTTCCAAAATTTTTTTATTGGTAGTTTTTCATAAATCAATCTTTCTTTCTTTCTTTCTGTCTGTCTGTCTGTCTGTCTGTCTTTCTTTCTTTCTTTCTTTCTTTCTTTCTTTCTTTCTTTCTTTCTTTCTGTCTTTCTTTCGTCCTTCCTTCCTTCCTTCCTTCCTTCCAGTGGTTGCACTTGTGGCATATGGGCATTCCTAGGCCAGGGTTTGAACCCATATCTCTGTAGTGACCTGAGCCACTTCAGTTGGATTCTTAAACCATTGCACCACAGCAGGAACTCCGATAATTCTTTGTTCTGGATTATAACCTTCATCCTTTATCTAAGATTTTACATGTCTTTAAAAGCCTTTGGTGGGGGAGTTCCTGTTTTGGCTCAGCAGTAACCAACCTGACTAGTATCCTTGAGGACATGGGTTTGATCCCTGGCCCTGCTCAGTGGGTTAAGGATCTGGTATTACCATGAGCTGTGGCGTAGGTCACAGATGCAGCTTGGATCTGACATTTCTGTGGCTGCAGTGTAGTCCGATAGCTACAGCTCCAATTCGACCCCTAGCCTGGGAACTTCCATATGCTGTGGGTGCAGCCCTTAAATAAAGGAAAAAAAAAAGTCTTTGGGGGGTTGCTATATTTCTATTTCTTTGACTATAAATTTTCCTGTTTATTTCATTTGTTAGGTATCTTTCTTGGGTTTGGATTACCTCATGAAGTTGTAAGCTTGTGACCTCAGCCCCACTCATTACACTAGGTGACTCTTCTGCTGTTCCACAAAAGCTTTTTTTAAAAAATTGTGACCATAGACTTTAAAATCTGAGGATATATAAGCTATCATTTTAATGTATCTGGGCTGGAAAGAAAATATTTCCATGTGCCCTTACTTCTCTATTGTGACTGGAAACCAGTTTGATTTTTTTTTTTTTTTTTGGTCTTTTTAGGGCTGCACCCATGGCATATAGAAGTTCCCAGGCTAGGGATCGAATTGGAGCTGCAGCTGCCAGACTACACCACAGTTACAGCAAAGCCATATCTGAGCATCATCTGTGACCTACCCCACAGCTCATGGCAATGATGGATCCTTGATCCACTGAGTGAGGCCCGGGATCAAACTCTCATCCTCCTGGATACTAGTCAGATTCATTACCACTAAATAAATTGGGAACTCCCCAATTTATTTGATTTTTAAAAATGAAAGACTGAGAGAAAAGATAAAGGGGAAAATATACCAAATGTGTTTATGGAGTTAAATAAGATACAATGAAAAATAGATAGAATATAGCTCCAGAACATTTCTTCATGAACCAACATTTCTATCTCTGTTAGGATTATACATATTTAAGTGCAAATAAACAGTTGAGGATTATGAAGCCATTCATTTGCTTTTCGATTTCAGCAATTACTGACTGACTGCCTCTGCCCAGAAGTGTACCAAGTGTAGTTATGCAAAGACAGTGAGTCTTATTTTTTTCATCTGTAAAATGGGGATAATAGCATATACCGTGCAAGCTAGTTGTTAAAAGTAGACGTGACAATTGTAAAGTGCTTAGCAGAGTATCTGGTGTATGGTAGGTATCTCATAAATGGGGGCTTCTGTTATTACTATTACTCTTATCAATTGACTCTGTCGTCACAGAGATGGTGCCAGTTTGGGAAGACAAACAGACATTACTTCTTAAATACACACTTATCAAATGTGAAGAAGGGACTTGATCATGCTTGGGATGGCTGGGAAGCCTTTGTAGAGAAGACACTTGAAGTGGGTATTGAAGATTTAGTAGGGGTTTGTTAAGTGGAAATACTGGAGAAGTGGAAAACCATGTTCTAAGACATGGAAACTTGACATGACAAATTCTCTTCTGGGACCTGAAAACACTCAGGCTGAGTGGAAGCTGTGGCTGAGCAGAGCTAGAGAAGACGTATTTGAAGAGGTAGGCAGAGGCCAAGGAAAGAAGGAAGGACATTCCAGTTACAAGCTGCGACCATCTGGAGGAGAGATGCTGAGGGCCTCAGTTAAACAAAGATGGTAGACATGACGAAGTGGGAATAGATTTGAAAAACAGGAGGTCAGATATATAGGACTTAGCAACTGATAGAAGGTGGAAATTCAAATGTCAGTAAGACTACTTACCAGCTGGGGGACTTGCTCAAGTTATTTGAACTCTCTGGACCTTAACTTCCTCACCAGTAAACTGACAATAAAAATAGGCCTATTTCATGAGATCGTATTGAGCCTGAAAAGAGAAAATACACGTGAAGCATTTAAAAGAGCACCTAACTCATGGAAAATACCATTAAATGATAAATACGATTTTCAGGTGGGATGTGCAGGGTGCTGGAGGAACCAGCAAGGAAGCCAAGATTTCTGGCTTAGCAACTGAGAAGTTGCTGCTGCTACTGGTGGAGACAGGGACCTTGGAGGAAGAACAGGCTTGCCTCAGATTTCCTGCCCATCAGTTAGGAAGAATCAAGCTGTGGTGAGGGACCAGGTGTAACAAGCGTCCTAGGAGATAGTCATTTGCTTCATTAGATGAACCAGTTGAGAGCTTTCCTCCGTAGTGTAACTGGGGGAGAATAGAATGAGACGTGGGGCCTGAGGTAGAAACATCCAGGAGGTCCCTGGGAACTGCCTTGTCACCTTAGAGTCACAGTGAGAAAGGCACAGAAGGAAGGTGAGGAACTTAGGAGCACTTTAAGAAACCAGTATGATGTCATCCACACTCTGCTTCAAAGCTGAGAGAGAGAAACCAGGCACTAGGAGGTCAAACTCTCGATCCTCTGAGTTTCAAATAGAATTTGGTGTAAGTTTTTATCTGTTAAGATCATATCCTCATGCATAACAGTTTTTTTATGTTACGTTATTTTATGTCATCTTGTAAAAACTTTGGAGGGTAAGAAGAACAGATAATGTGTCCATTTTACAGATGAGAAAGCCAAGGCTCAGGGAGATGCTATTATTTCCTCTAATTTTCATGGCTGGAAAATCTGGTAAAATCAGAACTAACGCCAAATATTTCAGTTTCCATTTCTTTGCTCTTCCCATTTGTTTCTGCTTTTCAGTGTGCATCTTACCAGCAGGGAACACTTTTCCTCATCTCTTGATGTTTCCTTCCCATTAGGGACTCTCAGTGGGACCCTTATCTGGCCTCTCTTCCTTTCCTCACTCCCCAGCACCACCCTCCCCGGGGGGGAGGGAGTAATTTACCTGATTGGTACATTTAGGAAGAATTCTCCTCTTCTTCCATTTTGAGGGAGTCTGCCTGCCCAGAGCAAAGTTCTACTCTGCTCTGCAGTTCTAGGAGGTGTGGGGAAGGTGGCTGGATGAGAGCAGGGAAGCCTTTCTGGTTCATTTCTGCCTGGAATTTGGTTCTTAAATTTGTCTAATCCAGTCAACAGGCCCATGTGGTTAATACCCTAAACGTTCCCCTCCCATCGAGCCTCTATTATGAATCACATTGATATTCTGGTTTCTTTCCTTACTCATAATTTTTTTTGCAACATGCTCAGAACCTGGATGAAAAGTAGGGTTACTATTTACTGGGGGTTTCCCTGGAGACCTCCCACAAATCTGCAACACGCTAGGGAGTTTGGAAATAAGAGTCAATTGTGGGAGTTCCTGGTGTGGCACAGCAGAAACGAATCGGACTATGAACCCTGAGATTGTGGGTTCGATCCCTAGCCTTGCTCAGCGGGTTAAGGATCCGGCACTGCCATGAGCTGTGGTGTGGGTTGCAGATGTGGCTTGGATCTGGTGTTGCTATGGCTGTAGTGTAGGCTGGCAGCTGTAGCTCCTATTCATCTCCTAGCCTGGGAACCTCCATATGCCGCAGATGCAGCCCTAAAAAAAGACAAAAAAAAAAAAAAAAAAAAAAAAGAGTGAATTGTGGGAGCAAACAATCTCAACCAAATACTACAATCACCACAGGGATATTGTGTGACTCAGAAAATGTATTAGAGAAGTTCTCCTGTGGCACAGCAGGTTAAGAATCTGGCATTGTCACTGCAGTGGCTCAGGTCGCTGCTGTGGCACAAGTTCCATCCCTGGGCCAGGAACTCCAGCATGCCGGGGGGTGTGCCCCCCCCAAATATGTTAGTCATCAACAGAAGTTAGCTGGGAGAATCCATTTTAGTAAGAGTAGCAATTGATAGATGGAAATGGTAAAAATGAAACCCATTCTCTTAGGAGAAAAATCAATGCAGCAGATGACAAATTAAACTCTAGTCATTGCTTAAGTCTCTAGGAACAAAAATAAAATCAATATATACCAAGTATGCAGTGGTTCTCGAAATAGCATCAGAAATGAACACTAAGGTAAAGCTTATGGCGAAAACTGATTTTTATAAAATAGCCTCATACATAAGCTTCTTTTCTGAAATAGCATCTTGATAGTCATCTCTTCACTGCAGCCTTCCCAGATTAATCTTACCCAATGAAACATTTTTTTTTTTTTAGTGGTTTACTATATACTAGACACTTGTGCAGAAAAATATATGCAAATGGGCGTTCCCATTGTGGGGCAGTGGAAATGAATCTGACTGGTATCCCTGAGGATGTGGGTTCCATCCCTGGCCTTGCTCAGTGGGTTGGGGTTCCAGTGTTGCTGTGAGCTGTGGTGTAGGTCGCAGATACAGCTCTGATCCTGCATTGCTGTGGCTGTGGTGTAGACTGGTAGCTGTAGCTCTGATTTGACCCCTAGCCTGGGAACTTCCATATGCTGTGGGTGTGGCCCTAAAAAAGTGTATGCGCATACATGGGTAAAAGCCGAATGTGGCTCCTCACTGAGGAAAGAAGTTTAGCAAAATTCTGCCTGGGGGACGAAGGTGAATTTACTCCCAGAAGCCCCTCTGCTCTGGACCAGAGCTGGGAAGCCTGTGAATGTGAAGTTCTGGGGCCAGGGTTGGAACCTGTGCCACAGCAGTGACAATGCTGGATCCTTAACGCACTGAGCCACCAGGGAGTTCCAGGTTTTTTTCTTGATATCTAAAAAGTCTGCACATCAACTTTAATTATGTACTAGTAGTGACAAACTAATCTGAAAATATTTTATCAGAAATAAAATTAATTTTATTAGGAGTACTGGTCAATGTTAACAAATGCTTTTGTACTCCTTGATAAATATCACCAACTGCTTTTCTTTTTTTCGTTTTTTTGCTTTTTAGGGCCACACCCATGGTATATGGAGGTTCCCAGGCTAGGAGTTGAATGGGAGCTATAGCTACCAGCCTATACCAGAGCAACCCAGGATCCGAGCTGCGTCTGTGACCTACACCACAGCTCACGACAATGCCAGATCCTTAACCCACTGAGCGAGGCCAGGGAATCGAACCTGCAACCTCAGGGTTCCTAGTCGGATTCATTTCCGCTATGCCACAATGGGAATTCCCAGCCAACTGCCTTTCAAACAAATTTTCTTGGTTTCCATCACCACCAGAAGGATAAGACCATACCTTCCACATTACCTCTCTCCCTGCCTAAACTCAGGTAGCAATCTTATTTTCCTTAAGGTTTTACTGGCTTAACGAAAAAGGCTAGTTTGTTGTTCTTTTTGTTCTTTCTTCAACTACTGAGGCTGAACAATTTCTTCTATTACTGTCCTTTGCTCATTTTTATCCCCAGTTGTCAGAGTGGTTTTTTTTTTTTGCTAATTTTCATAAATGATTTTACACAAAGGTAAAAAAATTAACCCCTGTCTTTTTATTTTCTGTATAGGTAGTTTTTCCAGTTGACTTGTCTTTTGCTTGGTTTTATTTTTTACATAAAGAAGTTTCAAAATTGTGTGTAGTGAAACCTCATCACATATGACATCTTAAATCACTTCCAAGTTTGGAAAGTTGCACTGCCCCCAGAAATTTGGTAAATATTTTATTTTATTTTTTAAAAAATGGCCTGAGTTTTGTATATAAAGACTTAATCCATTTGGAAGTTATTGAGCTATATGTGTGAGATAAAGACCTAAATAATTATTTTTCTGCCAAATTGCTAACCAAATATCTTAGTACCATTAGTTCAATTATTCTCTCTTCTGCATTATTTGGTGATGGCTTTGTGAAAACCATATGCTAAATTCTTTTATATGATAGGATAAACATCTTTTATGTTTATTCTGGTCCAGTGATCTGTCTGTACTTGAAAGATTACTTCGCTATTTGAAATATTGTTTAGAATCTTCTACCGTGTCAGACTTCACCACCCACCTTTACTATTGCTTTTTGAAAGTTATTTTATATTTATCTTTATTTGTTTCTTCACATGAACTTTAAAATATTTTCCTTTCTTTCCCCATGAAAATAATTCTGTTGGAATTTTTTTTGGATGTCATTCATCTTTAGATGAATCTGCAAAGAATTGACATGCTCTTCAGTTTTCCATTATGGTAGACTTTTCCATTAATGAAGTATTTTAATTCTTTAAGTACACCTTTGGATTTTTAGAGTTCTTTAGACTGTTCATACACATTTCCCATAGAAATTATTCCCAACTGTGGGTTTTTTTTTTTCTTGCAAGTGCAACTCCAATCTGTTTCTCATTATATTTCTTAACTTCTTAGTGGTTATAGAAATGCTATTGACTTTCACAAAATGCATTTAGCTCTTATCTAGCCTTTTCAAAACTAGGGGTTCTATCTTTTGTGGAGGAGTATTAGGAGAAGCACTCATGAGAACATTTCTGTGTCCTTTACAAAATGCAGAGTCTCAATGCTGCTTAAATGCCCTTTACATGAAAGATAAATATTGATTTCCTTTTTAAAATTTGTATTGAAATATAGTTGATTTACGAAGTTGTATTTCAGGTATACAGCAAAGTGATTCAGTAATACACGCATATATATATATATCTACACATTCATATATATATGTATCTTCATATATGAACATACAATATATATAAATGTATGTAAATGTATGTAAATAATATATATAAATATATATATACACACATATACATACACATTCTTTTTCTATATTCTCTTCCATTATAGATCATTACAAGTTACTGGATATAGTTCTCTGTGCTATATAGTAGGTCCTTGTTTGTTATCTATTTTATAGACAGTAGTGTGTATGTATTAATCACAGACTCCTAATTATTCCTCCCATCCCCTTCCCTCTTGGTAACCATAAGTTTGTTTTCTATGTCTGTGAGTCTATTTCTGTTGTGTAGATAAGTTCATTTGTCATATTTTATTTTATTTTTTAATTACTCAATAGATTTTATTGTATTTATAGTTGTACAGTGATCATCACAACCAAATTTTATAGCATTTCCATCCCAAACCCCCAGCCCATCCCCCACCCCCAACCTGTCTCATTTGGAAACAAAAAATTTTTCAAAGTCTGGGAGTCAGTATCTGTTCTGCAAAGAAGTTCATTGTGTCCTTTTTTAAGATTCCACTTGTAAGTGATAGCATATGATGTTGGTGTCTCACTGTCTAACTTCACTTAGCATGATAATTTCTAGGTCCATCCAGGTTGCTTCAAATGTCCTTATTTCTTTCCTCATAATGGCTGTGTAATATTCCATTGTTATATGTACCACATCTTTTTTTTTTTTTTCAGGAAGAACAGAATTTATTTATTTTTTTACCATTCCAAGCTGTGTTTATTTTATTTTAAATGATTTTTATTTTTTCCATCATAGCTGGTTTACAGTGTTCTGTCAATTTTCTACTGTACAGCAAGGTGACCCAGTCACACATACATGTATACATTCCTTTTTCTCACATTATCATGCTCTGTCATAAGTGACTAGACATAGTTCCCAGTGCTATACAGCAGGGTCTCATTGCTTATCCATTCCAAAGGCAATAGTTTGCATCTATTAACCCCACATTCCCAGTCCACCCAATTCCATCCCCTGTCCCCTTGGCAACCACAAGTCTGGTCTCCAAGTCCATGATTTTCTTTTCTGTGGAAAGGTTCATTTGTGCCATATATTAGATTCCAGATATAAGGGTATATGTCTTTCTCTTTCTGACTTACTTCACTCAGTATGAAAGTCTCTAGTTCCATCCATGTTGCTGCAAATGGCATTATTTTGTGGGGTTTTTTTTTGGCTGAGTAGTATTCCATTGCGTGTATATACCACATCTTAATCCAATCATCTGTCGATGGACATTTAGGTTTTTCCATGTCTTGGCTATTGTGAATAGTGCTGCAATGAACATGCGGGTGCATGTGTCTTTTTCAAGGAAAGTGTTATCTGGATATATGCCCAAGAGGTATCACATCTTCTTTATCCACTCCTCTGTTGATGGACATTTAGGTTGTTTCTATGTCTTGGCTATTGCATATAGTGATGCAATGAACACTGGAGTACATGTACCTTTTTGAGTCATGGTTTTCTCTGGATGGATGCCCAGGAGTGGGATTACTGGATCAAATGGTGATTCTATGTTTCGTTTTCTGAGGAGTCTTCATTTTTCTACAGTGGTTGCACCAATTTTACATTCCCATCAATAGGGTAATAAGGTTCCCTTTTTCCCACACCCTCTCCAGCATTTATTGTTTATAGACTTTTTGATGATGGCCATTCTGGCTGGTATAAGGTAGTACTTCATAGTGGCTTTGATTTCCATTTCTCTAATAATTTGTGAGATGTTGAACATCTTTTCATGTGTTTTTTGGCCATCTGTATGTCTTCTTTGGAGAATTGTCTGTTTAGATCTTCTGTCCATTTTTGATGGGGTTGTTTGTTTGTTTGTTTTGGTACTGAGCTGCAGGAGGTGTTTATAAATTTGGAGATTAATCCCTTGTTGATCGCTTCATTTGCAAATATTTTCTCCCATTCTGTGGGTTGTCTTTTTGTTTTGTTTAGGGTTTCCTTTGCTGTGCAGAAAATTTTATGTTTAATTAAGTCCCCTTTGTTTTGTTTTTATTGTCATTACTCTAGGAGGTGGATCTGAGAAGATATTGCTGTGGTTTGTTGGAGAGTGTTTGGCTTATGTTTTCCTCTAAGAGTTTTATAGTATCTGGTCTTATACTTAAGTCTTTCATCCATTTTGAATTTATTTTTGTGTATGGTGTTCTTATTTCATTCTTTTACATGTGGCCATCCAGTTTTCCAGCACCACTTATTGAAGGGGCTGTTTTTCTCCATTGTATATTCTTGCCTCCTTTGTCATAGATTAGTTGACTGTAGGTGTGTGGGTTTAATTCTGGGCTTTTTATCCTGTTCCACTGATCAATATTTCTGTCTTTGTGCCAGTACCATACAGTTTTAAGGACAATAGCTTTGTAGTATAGTCTGAAGTCAGGGAGCCTGATTCCTCCAGCTCCATTTTTCTTTCTTGGGATGACTTTGGCTATTCTGGGTCTTTTGTGCTTCCAAACAAACTTTAAGCTATTTCATTCTAGTTCTATGAAAAATGTCCTTGGTACTTTGATAGGGATTGCATTGAAGCTGTAGATTGCCTTTCGTAGTATAATCATTTTGATAATATTGATTCTTCCAGTCCAAGAGCATGTCATGTCTTCCCATGTGTTTGTGTGATCTTTGATTTCTTTCATCAGCATCTTATAATTTTCAGAGTGCAGGTCTTTTGTCTCTTTAGGTAGATTTAGTCCTAAGTATTTTATTCTTTTTGATGTAATGGTAAATGGGATTGTTTCCCTAATTTCTCTTTCTTATCTTTTGTCGTTAGTATATAGAAGTGCAGTCAATTTCTGTGTATTAATTTTGTATCCTGAGACTTTGCCAAATTCATTGATGAGCTCTAAGTGTTTTCTGGTAGCATCTTCAAGATTTTCTAGGCATAGTATCATGTCATCTGCAAATAGTGATAGTTTTACTTCTGCCTTTCCAATTTGGATTCCTTTATTTCTTTTTCATTTATGTCATATTTTAGATTCCACATATAAGCAATATCATGGGATGTTTGTCTTTGTCTGATTTACTTAGTGTGATAATCTCTAGGTCCATCCATGTTGCTGCAAATGGCATTATTTCATTCTTTTTTATGGCTGAGTAGTATTCCATTGTGTGTGTTTGTGTGTACTAAATTTTTATCCATTTATTGGTCAGCAGACACTTAAGTTGCTTCCATGGCTTGCTACTATATAGAGGGCTGTTTTGAACATTAGGGTGCATGTATCTTTTCAAATTATGTTTTTCTTCAGATAAACACAGTTTCTTTTATGGGGTGAAGAGATATACCTACCTTCTTTGCATTTGTAGTCTTCAACATACTGCTTTCCCTCACACCCCATGGGAGCAATTCCAGCTGTTATTTAGGAATGTTCTTTCCTGGTCTCCTTGGTATTCTAATCCTGCTTTGGGCCTCTGGCTTGGGTAGCCCATTCAGCATGCGCTGTGGCCTCTCACAAAGCCTTCATGATGTTACTCCTCATTTTGGTGTCACCAGCTGCTACCACTGAGAGACACCTTGTCTTGATTTGTCCTGCTCACCTGGGAATCCTTCCAGCCAGACTAAACCCTGGTGAGGATCCAGAAACAACAGCCCATCTTGTTTCCTTTTTGTTCCCCAAGAAATCCAAAGCTAAACTTGAATGATTTAGCTGATCCCACACACTTCTCTTCTTTTGGTAGTTGTTCAATCTTCTAAATATTTTTTCATTGTCTTGTTTTATATGTGATTTAGTATAATAAACCATATCAAATCTTTTCTTAAAATAGGCAAAATATAAATCTTAGCAAATTTATGGTTAGCAGATTTATAGTTTTATGGTTTACTAAATAAACTATGCCATGTATGCTAATTGTAATGTAATAGCATTTTTTTTTTAAAAGAGAGAGAATGAGAGTTCCCATTATGGTGCAGTAGAAATGAATCCGACTAGGAACCATGAGGTTGTGGATTTGATCCCTGGCCTCGCTCAGTGGGTTAAGGATCCGGTGTTGCTGTGAGCTGTGGTGTAGGTCACAGATGTGGCTCAGATTTGGCATTGCTGTGGCTGTGGTTTAGACTGGTGGCTACAGCTCTGATTCTACCCCTAGTCTTGGAATCTCCATATGCTGCGGATGTGGCCCTAGAAAGACAAAAAAAAAAAAAAAAAAAAAAAAAAAAGAGAGAGAGAGAGAGAATGAAGGAATGGGGAAAGGGCACATAAAACTGTTACTACACAACAATGTTCCATTGAGAAAACAAGCTAGGACACCTCCTGGGTGTCTATGTATGTGTGTATATATATATATTTGTAGATATACCCCTGTATATGTACATATGCAGGTTATTTAAAATGAACATGCACACAAAAGTGATATTAAAAATATTTCAAGGGAGTTCCTGTTATGGCACAGTGGAAACAAATCTAACTAGGAACCATGAGGTTACAAGTTCAATCCCTGGCCTTGCTCAGTGGGTTAAGGATTCGGTATTGTGAGCTGTGTTGTTGTGAGAGGTGGCTCGGATCCCACGTTGCTGTGGCTGTGGCAGCTGTAGTCCCGATTAGACCCCCAGCCTGGGAACCTCCATATGCTGTGGGTGCAGCCTTAAAAAAGACCCCCCAAAAATTTCAAAATATTGGTCACCGAACTTCACATATAAATAAAAATTTTAAAATACATTCCCTTTTATTCTCTAATAAAATTGCTTTAAATGATGTATGTTGTAGTGAAAATGATGCATTAAATAATTTCTAAATTGTTTATTGGTTTTTAAAATTTGCTGGTGTGACATGTTATAATGATCTAGCCATCACTGGCTAAATAATGCCCCCCTTTGAGCCAGGAGCTGGGTCATACTCTTCTAGCTACTTCCTTATTGCACAGATGAACTTTAGGTTCCAGTAACCAGGCACTTTCTTGCAGGCAGAGGGCAGCTAAGCCTGCGGCTCATGGTCCCAGCCAGGCAGCCTCTGAATGCTAGCGCTTCCCATGTGGACTGGACCAGATTGCCTTCACCTCGACCCCTGCCCCAAAATGGGTTCCTTGTTCACAGAATAATCCAGGCCACTCTCCTAAATCGGTGCAAGGAAACAGGTGCTACCTCCTAGCGATTCCTGGACTCACTACTGATAAGACCCAGAACAGTCACTGTCTTTGTTTAAGCTGAAGCAAACAACTGCCGCCAGGTGGCGCCAACCTCAGCGGATTTGTATCCTGCAGTTCTGGCTGTTAAAACTCAGCAGTACTTAAACATGGTTATATGTAGTGGCCCCTATATATCTCTTTGCCTAGACTCGCTAATTTTTTAAAAAATTGAAGTATAGTTATTTATAATATTCTGTTAATTTTTAGTGTGCAGGAAAGTGATTGTTATACAGAATGTATGTGTATCTGTATGTACATACATATTTATATACATACTTTTTCATATTCTTTTCCATTATGGTTTACCGCAAGATATTGAATATAGTTCCCTGTGCCATTCAGTAGGACCTTGTTGTTTATCTATACTATGTATAATCGTTTGCATCTGCTAACTCCAAACTCCCAATCCAACCCTCTCTACCACCCCCTTCCTCTTGACAACCACAAGTCTGTTCTCTGTCTGAAAGTCTGTTTCTGTTTCATGGGTAAGTGCACTTGTGTCATATTTTAGATTTCACATATATTGATATTTGTCTTTGTCTGACATACTTTTCTTAATACGATAATGGCCAGGTCCATCCAGCTAACTCCAATTGGTATTATTTCATTCTTTTTTTATGGCCAAATAGTATTTCATTTTATATAACCTCATCTTCTGTATCTCTTCATCTGTTGATGGACATTTAGGTTGTTTCCCCGTCTTGGCTATTGTGAATAGTGCGGATATGAACACTGGGATGCATGTTAGATTCATCAGTTCTTAGCACTTGGCCACATGCTCATGCTCATGGTCCCTCTCATCTCTGTCTCTCTCCATCTCTGTGTACTTCCCCCCCCCCCACCAAGCCATTTGAAAACTAGTTGCATTATCCTGACTTTTCATCCCTAAATACTTCAGCATGTTCTCCTAAGAACAAGAACATTCTTCTACATAACCCAATCGCATTCAGAAAATGTAACATTAATAATGATATCATTATCTAATATAGATCTTAGTACTGAATTTCCTAAATTGTCTTGATAATGCTACTTATACATATATTTAAATCCAGGATCTAATCAAAGATCTCACACTATTTAATTATTTGTCATGACTCTTGAGCTACTTTCATCTGTTGTTCCTTAGCCTAGCCTGTGTGTGTGTGTGGTTTTTTTATGAAATTGACATTTTTTTGGATAGTCCAAGCAAGTGTTTTGCATTCGTCCGATTCTTCTTCCATGATTAAATTTGGGTTAAACATTTTGGCAAAAACACCACAGTGTGATGCTGCATTCTTTTAAAAGAGTTTTTAAAAGATTCCAGCAACTCCATTTTATTTTATTTTATTTTATTTGGTCTTTTTAGGGCTGCACCTGTGGCATATGGAGGTTTCCAGGCTAGGGGTCAAATTGGAGCTGTAACTGTCAGCCCACACCACAGCCACCACAACTTGGGACCTGAGCCGTGTCTGTGACCTACACCACAGCTCACAGTAATGTAGTAATGTCAGATTCTTTTTTTTTTTTTTGGCTTTTTGCCATTTCTTGGGCTGCTCCCTTGGCATACAGAGGTTCCCAGGCTAGGGGTCAAATCAGAGCTGTAGCCGCTGGCCTACACCAGAGTCACAGCAATGCGAGATCCGAGCCGCGTCTGTGACCTACACTACAGCTCACGGCAACGCCGGATCCTTAACCCACTGAGCAAGGGCAGGGATCGAACCTGCAACCTCATGGTTCCTAGTCAGATTTGTTAACCACTGTGCCACGACGGGAACTTCAGCAACTCCATTTTAAAAACATACATTTTGCCCTAGAAATAAGATCCCTAATCACTGTCTCTTAAATTAATTTTAAAACAAACACACACAAACCTTATTGGTGATTCTGATTCTATTTTCATGAGTATACCACAGATAATGCCACTCATGTAAAACAAAAGGAAATTACACCATGAAAATGGGTAGATCCAAGTTCATTAGGGATCACATCTGAGTAAAATCCCTATTAGTTCTATTAAATTCTGTTTCTGATGGACGCCTGGGTTGTCTGTACAGCAACCTTCTTTCCAAAGGGGCACCAAACTTCCCTCTCCATGTGGCCTTGATCAGCTGTCAGTCATGGGACTCAACCTCTCCACTGTGATGATTGGTTCAAGGATAAGCAGCACATGACCTGAACACAGCTAGCCTTGTCTCTGAGTGATGGCACATGGGTTCTGAAAGAGAAGGCTCTCTCTTCTGGAATCATGAGATAAATGATTACCTTCTTGGTTTTTATGGAGGAAATGTTGCAGGAGAAGAGATTAAAGTCCTCATACACAAAATGAAGCAGTAGCAAGGGGAGATAGAAAGATTAATTGAAAAGGGTCAGAGTTAGTCCATGTGGCATATGTTAGTCTCTGGATCTAGCCATCGGTGAAGATGGCTCATCTGTACATTTCTTTTCTTGTTTTTCCCTTAAGCTAGTGTGAGTTGGGTTTCTGTCTCTTGCCACTGAGATTGGAGTAATGCAATCATCATGTAAAGACTTGTTCAGAATCTTAGGGATTTTTTTTTTTTTTTTTTTTGGCCTTTGTGAAAGCCATGGCAAGTCACCAGAGGTATACACAGGGGTGACAATACACACTTCTGGGGTACCTGTTGTGCAGATTAATGGGGGACTAAGTAAGCACTTCACAGTGCCTGGCTCATATTAGGGAATCAAGGGCTGCTAGAACTGTGAACCAAAGTCTAGGGCATTTCTCAAGGCTTCTGCCGTCATTTGCTCTATGCCCTTGAATTTTCCCTCATTCTGCCCAGACTGCACTGAGGACAGTGCTTGCTTAAGAGGTGTTCATTGCTCACTGTCAGCGTCTTGGTTATATTCTCTCCATTTGTCCTATAAGCGCAGCAACATGAACAGAGCACTGAATGTGTCTGGAGGGTATTCTGCACTTGTCAGGTTATTATTTTTCTGGGTGAGAGAGAAGCCAGGGGTGAGGCTAAGAGAACATACCTGCACTGACATTTTTGGCACCCCAGACATTCCCCGCATGAACTGGAGCTGAAGCCCAGGGGTCTGGGAACTAGGAGCATGGGTATTGGTATGTTTGGGGAGCCACCATGTGTATTTCTTTTTGCCTCATTTGTCCTCTTTCTGCCGTTGTTTCCAAGGGGAAGTTTGTTCTGTCAGAGCCCAAGGTATCCTCGTATTTGTTGCTGTCAGAGAGGCCAGTCACAAAGAGCCTTGCAGAAAAACTGAATTTCCAGAGAAGAAATTGTGAAGTTTATGTAAGTACTGTCACAACTCAGGCATGCCTCCAGGATTCCAGAATCACAGAGGCTCTCACTATTGCTGCATTTTTCTGGACTCTTGCTCCAGGACCTTAACAACTCCTAAAAAGCAGGTGCCTCAGGTGGGAGAAGATAGATGCCCTGCTGAGTTCAGGTCCAGAATTTCAGTGGAAGTGACACAGAACATGAGTTTGTGGCCGGCATGGACTCTTTGTCCAGTCCTTTGTGTGTTTGGAGTGGAGAAGAGGGTGCAGCAGTGACCTCTCATACCTGAAAAATTGGCCACAAGTGGGAAGAATCTGCTGGGCTCACTTTGTGGATTTCCCAACAGTTTTCTGGGCTGAAACGACTTCCAACTGTGTTTGGAGTTGAGTGCTGGTAATCCCAAGGCTGGAGGCAGGTGATAGAGCATACCCCCTTTCCCTTCTTGGATCCACTTGCTCCGGGAAAAGACGGGCAGGTGGGTCTGGTAGGATCCTCTTTGCTTGAGGGGCCATTAGATCCTCCTAGAAAGGACTGGTGCTCAGGACTAAGAGGTAGGCACACAAATTCAGCCCAAGAACAGCATCCCAATGGACTGAGGCAGGAGTGGTTTGACTACAGCTCAGGCCACCTCCCAGTGCTCCTGCCAGCGTCCTAGAGGAGGCACTATCATAAAAACCCAAGAGCTGCTCTTTGAGTGTCTGGAACACAAGTCAGCCCTGCCTTAGGCCATACTTTGGGGTGGGTCCAAAAGGCACAGAGTGTTTCCTCCTTCTAGCAGAACATCTGTGGTGTCACAGTGAGACTTAAGGGTCAATGCCAAGACCATGAAGGATGGTGGCAGCTGTGTTAGCCACAGGGAGGGGCCTGGGAACAGCTCCATTGGCCTCAGAGTCTCTAGAAGTGAAGGCAAGCAGTGGTGTGCTGGGGGAAGTGCCCTCTACTGGGCACCGGTGGGAGTACTGCCTTGTGCCTGCTGCATGTGGTTTGACCTGGGCAGAAACTTCAACAATGGGGCTGACCCTCATGTTTAGGTTTTAATCCATTTTGAGTTTATTTTTGGGAGTGTTCCTTCCTCTGAAATTTTTTGAAATAGTTTCAGAAGGAGAGGTGTTAGCTTGTCTCTAAATGTTTGATAGAATTCACCTGTGAAACGCCCTCTGGTCCTGGACTTTTGTTTGTTGAAAGTTTTTAAATCACAGTTTCAATTTCATTACTTGTGATTAGTCCATTCATCTTTTCTATTTCATCTTGGTTTAGTCTTGGAAGGTCATACTTTTTAAAGAATTTGTCCATTTCTTCTGGGTTTTCCATTTTATTGGCATATAGTTGCATATAGTAGTCTCATGATCCTTGGTATTTCCTTGATGTCCATTGTAACTTCTCCTTTTTCATTTCTAATTTTATTGATTTGAGTCCCCTCTCTTTTTTTTTTGATAAGTCTGGCTAAGGGTTTATCAGTTTTTGCTGATCTTTTCAAAGAACCAGCTTTTAGTTTCATTGATCTTTTCTATGGTTTTCTTCGTTTCTGTTTCATTGATTTCTGCTCTGATCTTTATGATTTCTTTCCTTCTGCTAACTTTAGACCTTGTCTGTTCATTTTGGGTTTATTTTTGTGTATGGTATTAGAGAATGTTCTTTTTTAAATGTTTTTATTTTTTTTATTTCCCCAATACATTATTTTTTTTTTCTACTGTACAGCATGGTGGTCCAGTTACACATACATGTATACATTCTTTTTTCTCACATTATCACGCTCCATCATAAGTGACTAGACATAGTTCTCAGTGATACACAGTAGGATCTCATTGCTAATCCATTCCAAAGGCAATAGTTTGCATCTATTCACCCCAAGCTCTCAATCCATCCCACTCCCTCCCCCTCCTCCTTGGCAACCACAAGTCTCTTCTCCAAGTCCATGATTTTCTTTTCTGTGGAAAGGTTCATTTGTACCATATATTAGATTCTAGATATAAGTGATATCATATGGTATTTGTTTTTTTCTTTCTGACTTACTTCACTCAGTATGAGAGTCTCTAGTTCCATCCATGTTGCTGCAAATGGCATTATTTTGTTCTTTTTTATGGCTGAGTAGTATTCTTTTGTGTATATGTATCTTCTTAATCCAATAATCTTCTTAATCCAATCATCTGTCAATGGACATTTATGTTGTTTCCATGTCTTGACTATTGTGAATAGTGCTGCAATGAACATGCGGGTGCATGTGTCTTTTTCAAGGAAAGTTTTGTCTGGATATATGCCCAAGATTGGGGTTGCTGCATCATATGGTAGTTCTATGTATACTACCTCCATACTGTTGCTGCATCATATGGTAGTTCTATGTATACTACCTCCATACTGTTTTCCATAGTGGTTGTACCAGCTTACATTCCCACCAACAGTGCAGGAGGGTTCCCTTTTCTCCACATCCTCTCCAGCATTTGTTATTTGTGGACTTATTAATGATGGCCATTCTGACTGGTGTGAGGTGGTATCTCATGGTAGTTTTGATTTGAATTTCTCTAATAATCAGTGATGTTGAGCATTTTTTCATGTGCTTGTTGGCCGTGTGTATATCTTCCTTGGAGAATGGTCTATTCAGATCTTTTGCCCACTTATCAATTGGGTTGTTGGCTTTTTTTGCTGTTGAGTTATATAAGTTGTTTGTATATTTTAGAGATTAAGCCCTTGTTAGTTGCATCATTTGAAACTATTTTCTCCCATTCTGTAAGTTGTCTTTTTGTTTTCTTTTTGGTTTCCTTTGCTGTGCAAAAGCTTATCAGTTTTATGAGGTCCCATTGGTTTATTTTTGCCCTTATTTCTGTTGCTTTGTGAGACTGACCTGAGAAAATATTCATGAGGTTGATGTCAGAGAATGTTCTGCCTATGTTCTCTTCCAGGAGTTTGATGGTGTCTTGTCTTATATTTAAGTCTTTCAGCCATTTTGAGTTTTTGTGCATGGTGTGAGGGTGTCTTCTAGTTTCATTGCTTGGTATGCAGCTGTCCAGGTTTCCCAGCAATACTTGCTGAAAAGACTGTCTTTTTCCCATTTCATGTTCTTGCCTCCTTTGTCAAAGATTAATTGACCATAGGTGTCTGAGTTTATTTCTGGGTTCTCTATTCTATTCCATTGATCTATATGTCTGTCTTGATACCAGTACCACACTGTCTTGATGACTGTGGCTTTGTAATATTACCTGAAGTCTGGGAGAGTTATGCCTCCTGCTTGGTTTTTGTTTCTCAGGATTGCTTTGGCAATTCTGGGTCCTTTGTGGTTCCATATAAATGTTTGGATTGTTTGTTCTAGTTCTGTGAAAACTGTCATGGGTAATTTGATAGGGATCACGTTGAATCTGTAGATTGCTTTGGGTAGTATCGCCATTTTTAGAATATTAATTTTTCCATCCCAAGAGCGTGAAATATCTTTCCATTTCTTTACATCTTCTTTAATTGCCTTGATTAATGTTTTATAGTTCTTTGCATGTAAGTGTTTTACCTCCTTGGTCAGGTGTATTCCCAGGTGTTTTATTTTTGGGGGGTGCAGTTTTAAAAGGTATTATGTTTTTGTATTTCTAATATTTCATTGTTAGTATACAGAAATGTGACTGATTTCTGAATGTTAGTCTTATATCCTGCTACTTTGCTGAATTTGTTGATCAGTTCAAGTAGTTTTTGGGTTGATTCCTTAGGGCTTTCTATATATAGTGTCATGTCGTCTGCATACAGTGACAGTTTTACCTCTTCTCTTCCTATTTGGATGCCTTTTATTTCTTTTGTTTGCCTGATTGCTGTGGCTAGGAATTCCAGTACTATGTTGAATAACAGTGGGGAGAGCGGGCATCCTTGTCCTGTTTCCATTTTTAGTTGGAAGGCTTTCAGCTTTTCTCCATTGAGTAATATATTTGCTGTGGATATGTCATAAATGGCTTTTATTATATGAGGTGTGTTACCTCTATACCCACTTTGGTAAGAGTTTTTATCATGAATGGATGTTGGACTTTGTCAAATATAGAGAATGTTCTAATTTCATTCTTTTACATGTAACTGTCCAGTTTTCCCAGCACCACTTATTGAAGAGATCGTCCACCATATGTTTTTGCCTCCTTTGTCATAGATTAGTTGACTATAGGGGCTTGGGTTTACTTATGGGCTTTCTATCCTGTTCTATTGATCTATATTTTTGCTTTTGTGCCAGTACCATACTGTTTTGATTGCTGTAGCTTTGTAGTATAGTCTGATAAAATATTTTAAAAGATACAAAGGGACTTCCCATTGTGGCTCAGTGGTTAACGAACCCAACTAGTATCCATGAGGACTCGAGTTTGATCCCTGGCCTTGCTCAGTGGGTTAAGGATCTGATGTTGCCATGAAACCATGGTGTAGATTGTAGATATGGTTCGGACCCCATGTTGCTATGACCGTGGCATAGACTGGCAGCTACAGCTCGATTCAGCCCCTAGCCTGGGAACCTCCATATGCCATGGGTGTAGCCCTAAAAATACAAAACAAAACAAAAAGATACATGAAGCTTTATGTTCATTGCAGTACTATTCACAATATCCAAGATTTGGGAACAACCTAAATGTCCAACAACAGATGAATGGATTAATGAAAAGTGGTACATATATACAATGAAATCCTACTCAGCCATGAAAAAGAACAAAATAATGGCATTTTCAGCAATATGGATGCAACTAGAGATTCTCATACTAAGTAGAGTAAGTCAGAAAGAGAAAGACAAATACCATATGATATCACTTACATGTGGCATCTAAAGTATGGCACAAATGAACGTATCTACACAAAACAGAAGCAGATTCACAGACATAGAGAACAGACTTGTGATTGCCAAGGGGAAAGGGGAGGGAGTGGAATGGACAGGGAGTTTGGGGTTCATAGATGTAAACTATTACATTTAGAATGGGTAAGCAATGAGATCCTACTATGTAGCACAGGGAACTATATACAATCTCTTGGGATAGACCAGGATGAAATGTAATATAAGAAAAGGAATGTATATATATATATATATATATATATATATATATATATATATATATATGACTGGGTCACTATGCTGTATAGCAGAAATTGTCACAACACTGTAAAGCAACTATATTTTAGTAAAAACAAACAAATAAAAACAAAAACAGTTGAGATGAAATGGTGGTTAGGAGAAAGATACCCAGGATCCTGTGCTGGTGAACCCATGAGGCCCTGCTCCAGGCTTTCCAGAAATAACTGGGGGAAACAAGGTGGGATAGGAGACTGGGAGAGATGTAGAAAAATATGATTTGTTACTGCAAATACCCTTTTACTCCCAAGAAGTATGTCCCTCCCTCCTGTCCAGGGAGGTGAAGGACAGGAGTTCCACATGTAATTTCAGGTCAACTTATTCTGCTGATAAGCAGCCTGTGCCACAGAAAAGCAAAAATGAGAAGTGATTCAGGTCTGTTTCACCTGATTGGCAAAGGAGCAGAATTTGGAGGAAGCTGATCCAGTGCCCCGGCGCCCATCAAAGAATCACAAAGGGACTTCTGACGATCAACTTATTGCTTTCCTTTAAGTGCTTCTGAGGACCAAGAGTCTAGAATTAGCTCTAGAAATGTCGGAGGATGTATAAGCAAAGTTTCTCGGGAGAAGGTTTGAGCTGAAGTGTTAACAAGAGAAATGGTCACATCTGAATCTACATCATAAGATTTCAGGGCATCCTCTATTCACCAGTCTCAACAGAGAGGCAGGTCCCTAAGTACAATAAAGTGAAGTAAATGAAAGGGAGTGATGCTTGGTAGCTCTGATACAGGCCCTTTGGAAATAACCACTCTCGGAAATATTGACTGTCAATCTAGCGAGACTAATTTGTACCCAGAAGTGTAAATTTCTAATAGGATTGCTGAAGCCATGAAGCCTAGTTTTCTGACTTGGTTCTTGGGAGCTTCAGTATGGCATAGGACAAAGGATATTTACTTTGTGATCATGACCTGGTTTGCTCTACTTTTTCTTCTTTTTATGGCCGCACCTGTGGCATATGGAAGTTCCCAGTCTAGGGGTCAGTTTGGAGCTGCAGCTGCCTGCCTACACCACAGTCACAGCCACAGCAGCACCAGATTAAAGCTGCATCTGCAACTGAGACCTAGGCCAAAGCTTGCAGCAATGCTAGTTCCTTAACCCAATGAGTGAGGCCAGAGATCAAACCCACATCCTCACAGATGCTATGTCAGGTCCTTAACCCACTGGGCCACAATGGGAACTCCTTTTCTACTTTTTACTAGCTTTTGTGATCTTAAAGAGATCAAGTCACACCTCTCAGATCTAGTTCCCACACTGGTAAAACGTGATTCCTATTACTATGTGTAAGAAGCAAACATGTCTAAGTTTCGGCATGGGGTTAGAGCTGAAATGGTTCAGTACTTTAGAGAAAGAAAACTCCAACACTTAGATGGAACACTAAGCTATAAAGGGCTGTGATTATGCTACAATGAGGATCCAGAAAAGACAAAACTCAAAGAGGAAACAAAGTTAAGGTCAAGTCTCCCTGTTTAATTTGAGTTTCTACCCTTGATCTCCCTGTAAGTCATTCTCCTTGACTGTCCCTTGTGGCTCAGGCCCCGGAAAAATCTGGATCTACCCCTGAGTAGAAAAGGAAGAACACCATGAGGGAACAGAGATAGGGCATAATGTCAGGTTAGGAGGACTTCCAGGAGGAGGTGAAGCTTAAAAATGAGACCTGGAATTCCCTTGGTGGCTCAGTGGAAATGAACCTGACTAGCATCCACAAGGACACAGGTTCAATCCCTGACCTTGCTCAGTGGGTTAAGGATCCAGTGTTGCCATGAGCTGTGGTGTAGGTCGCAGACATAGCTTGGATCCTGTGTTGTTGTGGCTGTGGCGCAGGCTGGCAGCTGGAGCTCTGATTCGACCCCTAGCTTGGGAACCTCCATATACTGCCGGGGGTGGGCCTAAAAAGACAAAAAAAAAAAAAAAAAAAAAATGAGACCTAAGGGTTGGAAAGGGGTTAGCTCTCCAATTACAGGGAGACCAGAACAACATTCCAGGCAAAGAGAACAGTCTGTGTGAGTGAGCGAATGGATGGGGGCCTGCAGGGATGGATAGATGGATGGAGATACCCTTTGCTTAGAAATAAAGTTATCTCCTGAATATGGTAAGAGTTTATGCTAGTCCATGGCAAATACTGACTCTTCTCCCACTGGAGGGATGATGGTGGCTAAGGGCCACTATTGTATGATTGGCAAGACACCTATGTGATTCCTGGCTGTGCCAGCTACTTATATTACCTGTGTGGCCTAGAGCTAGTTATTTCCTACGATGTCTTAGGCCTCAAAAATCTCAGGTAAAAAATGAGGACATTAAGCTCCACATCAAAAGGTTTTTCTAAGAATAAAATGACATCTTGGAAAGCTGTTAGCACAGTCCTTGTCATGCAGTAAGTACTAGATTAATCATAGCTTTAACCATCCGCCTCATCCTCATCGAGAGGTGACTTCCATCTAGGGGAAATCAGTGACTGACTGTAACAGCCACCTGAATAATGTTTAGCAAACACCAGGGTGAGCTGGGTCATCTCAAAAGCACAGACCTTGAAAAGAAATGCGCAGGGATGTCATCTGAAGGTCTTCATTGGTTCAAACAAACGACCTGATCTCAGAGACCACAGACCGGTGTGGGATGCCGGCTACTGAACCAAGGACAAGGAATTGGACATGATGCACGGTATACCAAAGACTTGGTTCTCTCCAGGCAGTGCAGAGAGGCAGACTGGCTCATCTGGAAAGAAATCCTGGGGAGTGTTGTCCTTTGTAAGTACTGACACTTATAAAGTGGGCTGTAATTTTCCCCGGCACAGGGAGTAGATAGAGGTGTGCCCAAAAGAGGCTGGTGGGGATACTGTCTCTCAGACTCACCGGCTCCATAAACTTATTTAATACCTCTTGTGTTTCTTCATCTTTAAAATGGAGACACGCTTCCTAACTCCCAAGGTTTTCGTGGGCAAAAGACAAATGCCACAGACACAGAGTCGCTAGGATTGGTGGAGGCGCTGGTACCCAATGGCATCCAATTCTTGGACAACTTGCTTTTCTCAGAGAGCAAAATGCTACCTGCCTCTAATAAATATTTCAGGGACGCTGAATTATTTACTTATTATATACTTGGGTTTACAAGGAAGGAAACTGGTTCCTTTGAAACAATAACATTGATTGGCTTAAATCGCAGAAGCAGCACTCTGCCATCCTTATTTACAGACCCTGGACTCAGTTCAAGTGCACAAGGGCACATTATGGATGTACCTGCTGACCTGCAGACAAATACGAGGGTGAACAGATCAATTAAATAATATTAGTTCGTGAGCGGCAGGGAAAATAGTTCAGCTGAAACATTGATCTTCGCTCTGAAATGTAAGACAACAGAGCTAAATAAGTTCATGTATTCACAGATAGCAGCCCCATTTCCTGGCTTGTATCCTAGCCCTGGGGGCCCGTGACTGATGGAAGGCAAACAGAACCCAAGGTTAGGAAATGGGGAGAAGCAAATACTTTTTGCTCACCTATTCTGGCTGGGCAGCCTACCTAGCCATTTCACACAGGCAGCTCACCTACTGTCTTTTAGTATCTGGGAGGCTAAGTTCCTTGTTCCTCATCTTCAGGTGATACACCTGATCAGGGGCAGGTGTCGCTAAAACCAGGATCTGACTCAGAGACCTGTGTTGTCACCACTAGCCTGACCATTCCTTTTGTCAGCCAACAAACATCCAGTGAGCTGCTTCTAAGTACCAGGCACCTGGGAAGCAAAGGCACGGCAGGTGAGTTCTCTGCCCCTAGGGTCTCACAGTCTAGGGAAGGAGACAGACAAGGGAACCTCCAGTTTCCACAGAGGGTGGAAAGGGTAGAATCAGAGGGTCATTTCCTGTGATTCTTCAGCTTCAGGATTGCTCGTTTGTATGTGTCCTTTATAAGTAAATATTTACTCTTATACCTCAATCTGTATTTGTAATTTCATATTGTTTTTCTTAAAGAGTATCCTCAAATTATGTAAGCTTTGGGACTCACCACACCTGGCTTCAGCCCTCAGCAGGATACAGCGAGCCCCACAGTAGTGCTGAGTTCTATAGAGCCTGAACTTTGATCCTTCAGGCTAGAAGGAATAAATGAAGGATTTTTGGGATCCATTTATTTAGGATTATATTTTTAAAATTTTTTAAATTTTATTTTATTGTTGGGCACACCCATGGCATATGGACGTTCTCAGGCCAGGAATCAAATCCAAGCCCTGGCTGTGACCGACACCTGGGGTAATTCCAGACCTTTAATTCACTGCACCACAGCAGAAACTCCTAGGATTATGTTTCAGAAGCACCCCCCTGATAGCAAAATGCAGGATGATTTGGAATTAGGGTGAACATCTGTTACCGGGGACTGTCCTGGTTTTAGCACTGAAAGTTCTGTGTCCTAGAAAACCCCTCAGACCCAGGAAAACCAGGACAGTTGGTCACCTTACTTGGAGGAGGGTGGGCCCAAAGCCAAGAGAACCTCTGAGAAGGTTCTCAGCAATATGTGTCCGGCTATCCACTTGACAGCTCCACTTTGATGTCTAATTGGCATCACAAGATCAATGTGTTTAAAACCTCAGGGCGTTTGTACCTGCTGTTCCCTCTGCTGAAAATTCTGTTCCCCAGGATAACCACATGATTCACTCCTTCACTTCCTTCCTGTCTTTATTCCAGTCTTACCTTCTCAGCAAGGCCTTCCCTGAAACCGTCTTTTATAATTGTAGCCCCTGTCTGTCCCTGACATTCCCTACCCTTGTTTTGGTTTTGTTCTTCCCGCTTCTCCACCATCCAACATACCCAACATACTTCATATTCATATTTTTTTATGGTCAGTCTTTCCCACTAGAGGAAACCTTCAGGAAGGCAGAAAATTCTGTTTGTTTCATTTGCTGTGTGCAGGACGGCATCTGGCACATAGTAGAGGTTGTTTTACTGAATAAATTGTGTCTTTCTTGATTCCTCTCTACTCTCTCACACCCCACATCCAGTTCACCTGCAGACTCTGTAGGCTCTCTGCTCCCAACAGATCCAGAATAGTATTAGCTCTTACCACCTCCACCATGACCACCGTGGTCCAGGTCGCGTCATTGCTAACCTGGGTTATTACAAGAGCCTTCTTCTCCCAGCTTCCTGTTTCCACTCTTGTCTTGTTTCTGGACAGCCTGTTCTCTCAAATCAGCAGCCGGGGATACTGATAAAATGTGAGTCTCATCACATCACGCTTCGGCTCACTCACCTTCTCTCCCTGCCCCAACTCCTCTCCTTTGCCTCCCTTCAGGCCCACCTCAGCCTCTGGGAAGGCATCTTCAACGGTGTGCAGGTTCTATCTATTCCAACCACCAGGCTTCCTTTGTGCGCCTCAGGCACAACAGGTACTTTCCTGCCCCAGGGCCTTTGAACTTGTCATTTAACGCTCTTCCCCCGGTACTTGCATGGCTGACTCCCTTCCTTCCCGTCTCGGCTCAGATGTCTCCTTACCACAGAACCTTCTCTCCCACACCCACAGAAAATAACAAACTCACATCCACACAGGTGAAGGCTCCCTGGTTTTCTCTCCAGCACTTGGTACCTGCTGAATCCCATACGGTGAATTGTTTATTGTTTCTCTTCTCCTCCCCACCCAACCTACCCCCCACCCAAGGGTGTGGAGCTACAGGACTTGTTGAGAAGAAAAAAAAAAATCAGAGCCCAGACCCACCCCAAATAAATCAATAAAAATACATTAATTTAAATTTAATGAAAGGTTTTCATTTTATTTTTAAAATAGAGCTAATGCCTTTATGAACTAATTTTCTTTCCCTCTAAGAAAAGGTAGAAACTTGTGTGCTTGTCATATTGAAAAAATTAATTGCCCTTTTCACTGGTAAAGACAGTAGGTAGAAGCATAATTTCAGAAAAATAGATCCTTTCCTCTTTTTTCCTCTTTCCAGCCACTACATTTACCGACCTTCAGGGAATGGAGCGGTTTGATGCTCCAATTTTCTTCCTGACTCTCGAGAAACAAATGTCTTGAAAATTCTTTGCCGGAAGCCTGTTTGCTGCTGGAATGTGCTGAGGATATTTCTTCTTTCACAAGGTCTGTTTTGTACTTTTAATTTATAAAAGCTTTTTTTTTTCCCCTTGTTTGCCACATCCCACTTCTCCCTACTCATTCCTCTTGGACTTTCATGTGCTTTGCTCTTTGCCTTTAATCTCCATGGGTTTCTGGTGTTCCTCTATCATACCAGATACATTCTTCCTCAGGGCCTCTGCACTTGCTGTTCCAGTCTCTGGAACAGCCTTCTCTAAGCTATTAGCATGACTGTTCCCTTATCTCCTTCAGGTCTTTGTTCAAATTAATCTTCAAAAGCATTCCCGTGGTGGCTCAGCAGTAATGAAACCAACTACTATCCATGAAGACGTGGATTTGATCCCTGGTCTCCCTCAGTGGGTTAAGTTTAATCTGGTGGTGTTGTGGCTGTGGTGTAGGCCAGCAGCTGCAGCTCCGATTTGACCCCTAGCTTGGGAACCTCCATATGCCGTGGTCGTGGCCCTGAAAAGACCAAAAAAAAAAAAAAAAAAAAAAAAAAAAAAGTTCCACAATAACTGAGAGAGACAAGCCCCAAACGGAGATCCTGGGGAAGGCAAGAGAGAAACCAGGAACTTCCCGCCGAGACCTCTAGGGGAAATAGGCCCAGAGGATTCTCTGCTCTCCCAACCCCTGAACACATCGGGGAAGTCACAAGCAGATGGGATTCTGGCTACGGATGGAATTCCCATCTGCATGTGCCATTACTCTTTCAAATTTTTTTAATGGATTCCTGTTAAAGTCTAGTTTTATAACCTCGTGGTTACTATATGTATGTACTAAAAATAATCATCCCAAGAGGAGTAGTTGGCATGATCATCTGTTATTTTATATGTTCTTAGGGGCTCTGGGAAAGTGAGAAGACTGGCCAGCAAAGACATGAAATTAACTGAGAAATTCATCAAAGGGTGAACTGACCTTGTTTTACTCAGATGAGAACTAATCCTTACCAATATTCAAGACCCACTATCTATGTGGTTTTGTGGGTCCTTTTTATCTAAATTTCCAAATCCAAATTTGACTTCTTTTTTTTTGTCCTTTTTTGTCTTTTCAGGACTGCACCCATGGCATATGGAAGTTCCCAGGCTAGGGGTATAATCAGAGATGTAGCCACCAGCCTACGCCACAGCCGCAGCAATGCTTGATCTGAGCCACATCTGTGACCTATACCACAGCTCACGGCAATGCCAGATCTGTAACCTGAGTGAGTTACAGAGTGAGTGAGGCCAGGGATGGAACCTGAAACCTCATGGTTCCTAGTCGGATTCATTTCTGCTGTGCCACGACAGGAACTCCAAAAGTTGACTTCTATTTCTTTTTTCCAAGTCACCAGATAGCAGTGTTAGGGTAATTTTGTTGTTGTTATTGTTGCTGGTTTGGGTATGAGTCTGCAAAATAATACTTCTGGGTTAAATATATCTCAAAGTCTTGCTCCAAATTTTCTGAGAATTAAGTAACAGCAAATTACCTGAAGTCTGAGGATGACGAAAGATAAGTATAAATCATCACAAAAATTGATTTAATGACCACAAAGACATACTAGCTACCACTTATTGAGCACTTAAAATGTACCAGGCACTGTGCTATGCAGGCCTGGTGGAGAAATGATCTCGGTTAACTCAAAAGACATTTCAACTTTAGATCTATAAACATTTATTGGGGCCCATGTCCCAGGCAATGAATATACAAAGATACATTACCGTTTTTGTCTTCCGTTTTCTTTTGTGTTAACTTCTTTTATGTCAGTGAAATAGCATGGAAAAATCTCCATAAGTATGAAGACATGTGCCCCAATCATCTTCATGTGGGCACACAGTCACCTTCATGCTGGCTTCATGCTTGCCCGTCTTCTCTGCCTCACGGACTGTTTTCTCCTGAAATCATATCCTAATCCTACACATTTCTGCAAATGAGCCACACGGTCTCACATCTGTAGGTCTTGATACACGTTCTTCCCTTTATTTTGCAGCCGAATTCCACATGCCCTTCAAAACTTGTTCACACGTCAACTCTTCCATGAGATTTTCCTTGAAAGCCTCTCCTCCATCTCATCCTCTAGGATAAAGAGCTGACCCACAGCTGTGTGTGTCTTTTGTTTCTGCCTTCCCAGTGTCCAATCTCCCTTCCACTTCTCATTGAGGAAGTCACACCTTCCGCTTTTCATCCACAGAGTTTGGGTGGGACTGATCCTACCTCCAGTTCCACCATGGAGTGGGTCCTTGAACTTAGTCCCAGTTCGGAGTCCCACGAGTAGCTCAGGCATGGGCACGTAACTTCCCCAGCCCACTGAGAACCAGTTCTGCACTTCTGCCAGGGCTGTTGAGAAAGAGGCTCCTGATTTCAGCTGAGGTTTCTAAGCCAGCAGAGAAACCCGGTGACCATCTTTGACCCATGTGAAAAGAGCCTTTCAGAGGAGAGAGAGTCCTGAACATAGGACCCAGCTCTGACATGTCTGCAAAGTTTACCTGTAGATGGTTCAGCAATTTTATGTTGAATAAATGAATGAGTGAGCTGATAAATTCTCCCTGTCCTTTAAACCAGTTTCAGTCATTTACAACAGGGAGTTTTCTGTTTAATGGACCCTTCCTCTCTGTTATACTGTTGATAGATGATAGAGAAATAGGAATGATAGACAGACAGGCAGGCAGACAGACAGGTAGATTATATAAACTGTGAGGTTCTTGAGGAAGGAGCATGCCTTGTTCCTCAGTATATCTTTAATACCAGCATAGTGTTTATTGAGTGAACAAAAGAATGAGTTTTTTTCTTTATATAATGGCATAGTAGAATGCTACAGGACTTAAAATGGACAAAGGTAACCCCAGGAACTTTGGGAGTCATACTTAATGCATTGGTGTCATATTGGTAATTACTTCTACGAGAACAACCTTCAAAACTCCTGGGGGAAAGTATTAAGATGACCACACCTGTCATTTTGACACTCTTTTGGTAAAAGATAAAAATCCTGCTTTAGAAAATTATAGCACTGTGTGATGTGGGCCAGGGTTTAGTATAATAATAACAAAATGTATGTGGTGCCTGCTATGTACCAGGGTCTGCTTCAAGTGCTTTGTGTGTTTTAACACATTTAATCCTCACAACTTTATAAGATTGATACTTTTCTTACCTCCATTTATATCTTGGAAAACGGAGGCATAAAGGGGCTTACAACTCAGATTCACAAGATAGCACATGGTTTACCCTCTCTGTAGTAAAAGATCCAGTAGAGGCTGATAAGGGGTTAGTCACGAAAGACACCTAGAAAATGTCTTAGAATAGGAGAAGAGGGAAGGCTTCATTTTACAGGAAAAACTATGATTTTGTTTCATTTAAAATTCATTTAAAAATTCAGGACCAGGAGTTCCTGTCATGGCTCAGTGGAAAGTATCTGACTAGCATCCATGTGGATGCAGGTTTGATCGCTGGTCTTGTTCAGTGGATTAAGGATCTGCTGTTGCTGTGAGCTGAGGTGTAGGTCGCAGATGTGGCTTGTATCTGGTGATGCTGTGGCACAGGCCATCGGCTACAGCTCTGATTCAACCCCTAGCCTGGGAACTTCCATGTACCTTGGATGTGGCCCTAAAAAGACCAAACAACAACAAAAAATCAGGACTAGCTTTTTGCAAAAGAAGGAATTAGAAGAAGTTTGTAATTAGCATCTACCCTTCCAATGTCAAGTACCTACTGTCCTGTCCCTCCCGGTACCCTCATGGCTCCTCCGCCCCCAGTCCAGTGCTCTCTACACGTACACACCAGGACCAAGCCTGCCCCGCATCTATGACTCTAGTCACACTGATGGAAATGTCTCACTGCCTTCCCTGCTGTCCATGGTGCCTTGTCCTCACATGAGGAATCAACACTGACACATCGGTCACTTCTCCCTTTTAGTCGTTGCTCTTTCTAAGGGGTGTTTGGATTTTAAACAGAGGACTTTAGACAATAGTTATAAAAATCTTTAGCTAAAGGCATATTTTGGCTTCTAACTTTCCATATAATTATAGGCACAGCGATGCAGAATAACCTGGATGCTCTTGATGAGAAGATAGCGATGGGTAATATTCAGTGACTGCCACTAATGTTCACGTGCTGTGGCAGAGACTACTCACTTCATCCCAATATCTATTATTCATTTCTTCCACATTAAAAGAAATCCTGGGTTTTAGCTAGGCATGTGGCTGGCTGAAGTAAAAAAAAATTCCCATCTTCCCTTGCAGTTGGGTTGGCCATAGGGTCAAGTTCTGGCCAATGGGATGTAAACACATGTCAAGTGTAATGTTTAGGATGTGTCCTGAAAGGAAGGAGGCAAGCCTGTCTTGCTGCCCACCTCCCTTTTGTGGGCTGTACTATGTACATGATTGTGATTTATTTATTTTTTATTTTATTTTTTGCTTTTTTTTAGGGCTGCACCTATGACATATGGAGGTTCCCATACTAGGGGTCGAATCAGAGCCGTAGCTGCCAGCCTACACCATAGCCATGGCAATGCCAGATCTGAGCCGCATCTGTGACCTACACCATAGCTCACAGCAACGCTGGATCCTAAACCCACTGAGCAAGGCCAGGGATTGAACCTATGTCCTCATGGTTACTAGTCGGATTCGTTTCCACTGAGCCATGACAGGAACTCCATGATTATGATTTATAATAAGAAATATATATTTGATCTTTGTTCTCATTTCTGGCACAGAGTTCCTAAAACTCTTAGAATTTTTTAAGTGATGAGAGCAACATAAAATCCTTGTTTTATGTTAATGAGGCCCCTATGGTTGGAAGGTTGGAATTTTCAGTCCTACCTCCCTGACCTCAGGGAAGGGGAGAGAGGCTGGAGGTTGGAATCAATCTCCAATCATGTCTATGTAATAAAGCCTCTCTGGTTTAGTGTTTGCCAGTTTTGTTGGTGTAAATATTCCCATCAGGCCAATTTCAAGCTACCAAGAGTTCAACAATTGACTTGTAAAATTTTCCTGAAAATTTATCAGTCTGTCCTTGTGAGCCCATATGAGCCAGCTCCAGCATACTTCTGAAACATACTTAGCTGAGTTTAAGAAGCTTTAGGCAAACTGCCAGATGTCTCCAACTGTCTTTCCTTATGTCCAGGTTGTATGGCTTTGGGTCTAGTTATGATAACTACACCCCAGAGCAAGCAGAACACCTGGGGGAGCCAGCCTAATGTTGGGCATGGATTAAAGAGTAACCACCTGACCTCTGGGGATGTTAACAGAGCTTCATAGGAAGTGTTGTGGCTGCCCTGTTTCTTTCTGGTGGGTGATCCATTTCTAGAGCAATCGGGCCAAAAAGATTTTCAAATGCCCGTCCAGCTGACAAAACACTTACAACACCATTGCTAGAGCTGAGGGAGAGTAGTTCTGCAGAGAGAAGCAGGACCAGAGCACGTGGGTAGGAGAGAGAAAGCTCTGCTGTCACACAGCTATGGATGGCATCTTGCAGGGCAGGTTGGAGGGACTGATGCCTCCTCTGTAATCAGTGGCTACAATGAGGGCTGTAATTTGAGCGAGTTCTAGAGAAAAGGCTAAGAGTCTTTAATCAGGTGTCTGTGGTGACAAGGGCAATGCAGGACACATAGATGAGGATTTGGCAAAAGCTGCCCTGAGAAAATCCTCTCACTCACCACATCCATAGGAGCAAGGCTGGAGACTCATTGGAACACATGGTACACCCTTTGCAGTGTGTGGACAGTGAGTTTTTGCCACAGTTATTAATAGTTCTCCTGACAGAGTAGGTTCAGTTATGCTCAATAAATCATTTTGTTAACTATACAAATTCCTGAGCTGAAGAAGGTCTTCGGCTTTTTTGGAATAAAGATGCGAGTCTTGGAGGGCCCCGTGTGAGAAAGAGAGTCTCGTTCTCCACATGAGCAAATCTAGAGCATCAGCCCCTCCAAGAACCCTGAGCCTGTCCTCACACGGGGGGAGTTTTGACCTTGCTCTATTCTCCTTCGCACCTCTCTGCTCCCCAAGAGAATCTGTTCCAAGGTTCTAATGTTTTTGATTCAGCCCACTTGTTTTGAATCTGTTTTATTATTCCCAAGGCTGAATTGCAAAGCCTGCACCCTCTGTGTAGATGCTTTTTTCTGGTGGTAGGACAGTGCTTCTCCAGGGACTGAACTGGAGACGTCTCACGTGGAGGTACTGGAGAGCGAGGGTCTTGCCCCCTCCTTCCTTGAGTATCACTCTTGTATGGTCAGGCCACCCAAGATGGCTGTTTTCTTGCTCTCTGTACAGCCTCGGCTCCACCAGTGCTGGCCTCGCCTACACACTGCTCACATGACCGACCTTCCTGCATACTTGCTCCCGGCCCAGCTAGTGATTACCTGAAATCAGAGCATCTCCACCATGATAACTTATCGAGGGGCTGCTGAGGGGCACACCCTTCTGCTGCTTTCCAGGTAAGGGCGAGCCAACCTTATGTCAATTCTGCCTGTAACTGGTGACCTCCCCCTGACCCTGGGAGCAAATTCCTGCCATGTCCTGCCCCACCACCCTCTGCCCCACACAATGCGGTGTTGTTCCAGGCCTTGTTCTGAGATGTAAGGTCCCCCTGCTCATTAAACTATTGCTGTCTCTGTTGCTGACTCTGGGCTCTTTCTTCATCTGGAAGCTGGGTGAGTACACACCTTGCAGGCCTGTGGGATGCAGCCCAACAACTATGGACTCAGGTTTTGTTTTTGAACTCAGTGCTTCTCTGTCCTTTGGACACAGCCTCGTTCACCTCTGAGCACTTCCTTACTGTCTGGCACAAGATGCTTCCCTATCGTCTTTAACTTTCCCTGCCCCAGACCTGGACAGTCATGATCATAAGAAGCCCTCGTTTCTGTGAGTGGGAAATGTTATTTAGAAACAACAAAGTGAGTGTGAGGTATGCTCATTACTACTTGGGTGTCGTTGCTTCCAGCTCTTAATTTAGATAGAGCTAGAAAAAAAAATTAAATGATGAATTCATAATGCTTCCTCAATTCAAACAAAAAACAGCTCCAAACTTTGATTTTCTCATTACATATATATTTTTTCTTAGTTAAAATCTTGGTTTTGGACATCAGTAGATTTATTTGTTGATACTGTTATACCATAAACACAAAATAGTTTCAGAAATACAGCAATCAGTAACACTTTTAGTTATGAATCTGTTAAGTCAGGATGTCCTTATAATTCTTTTGATCTTAAGATATATTCTATTAAAGATGTACAATCTTAGTATTATATTTAAAAGTTATTTGAATTAATTCATTTTGTGTGGCTATGTTTCTATCTAGTATATAGTAATATTCACTTCTTTAATGTTAAGGTTTTATATTTCTTTTTATTTAATTGTATGTTTGAATATATAAAATAATGACATAGCTTAAAAGTTAAAACCAATAAAAAAGTTCTAATTGGAAGTCTTACTTGCACCCCTATTCCCTAAACCCCACTTGCCCATTCCCTACAGGCAGCTATATTTGTTAGTTTTTGCTTTTAATTTTTTTTTTTTTTTTTTTTTTGTCTTTTGTCTTTTTAGGGCCGCACCTGTGGCATATAGAGGTTCCCAGGCTAGGGGTTGAATCGGAGCTTTTGCTGCCAGCTTATGCCAGAGCCACGGCAATGCCAGATCCAAGCTGTGTCTGTGACCTACACCACAGCTCATGGCAACGCTGGATACTTAACCCACTGAGTGAGGCCAGGGACCAAACCTGCAACCTCATGGTTTCCGCTGCGCCACGACGGGGACTCCTAATTTTTTTTTTCTTTTTATGACTGCACCCATGGCACATGGAATTTCCCAGGCTAGGGATTGAATCTGAGCCACAGCCGTGACCTATGCTGTGACCTATGCTGTGACAACACAGGATCCGGACCCTTTAACCCACTCCACTGGGCAGGGATCAAACCCATACCTCCACAGTGACTCCAGCAGCTGCAGTCGGATTCTTAACCACTGAGCCACAGTGGGAACTCCTCATTAGTTTTTTATTTATTGTTCCTGACTCTTTTTGCAAGAATAAGGAAATATACACATATATGTTTTTATTTCCTCTTCTTTCCTATGCTATGATTAGTCTTTGGCACTTCCTGTTTTATCTCTTGGCAGCATAATTTGCAGAATACCCCATATTAGTTCATAGAGATCTTTCTCATTATTTTTGATGGCTGCATTCTGCTGTGTGGATACCCTGTAATTTGCAAATAATGTCCTATGCTTGGACATATGGGTTATTCCTAATATTCTGTTATGACAAATAATGTAATGAATAACTTGTACTTTTTTTGTATTTGTGAACGTACTATTTTCAGGTAAATTTCTAGCAATGGGATTGATGGGTCAAAGGGTTAATGCATATGCAATTTCTCTAGAAAATGCCAAATTTCCCTCTATATGGGCTATACCATTTTGCTTCCCCACCAACAATATGTGAAATTTCTTTTTTTCTCCATAGTCTGGCTATAAAGTGTATTGTCAAAGTCTTGACTTTTTTTGGCCAATCACAGATGGTTGAGAAATGGCATCTCAAAGTAATTTTAATTTGCATTTCTCTTATTTTGTGTGAAATTGAACATTATTAATATATTTAAAAGGTTGCTTGTGTATGTTTTTTTTTTTCCATGAACTGAGCAGGTGCTCATATCTTTTACTATTTAGTAGGTTTTTAAGGCATAATCTAAAAATCATCCAATTCTATTTATGACTTTGGAGTTTATAAAAGACTTTCAAAAGTCATCTTTTTGATTCTAAAAGATTTTGAAAACCTCAGAAGGAATAAGGACAGTACTACTGAACCAGAACAGTTTCAAAGATTGTCTCATTAATCTGGAAAATATGGGAGGACCTGCAATTATATGCATGAACTATCTTGTCGATGCTTTTGGAAACCTTGAGCGGAGTATTTCATGTAGAAGATCACCAACACCGGCTGAGGGCAGCTTGTAACGTCTTCATAATCATTTAATGAATATTCTCAGAAGTCCAAAGATGTCACATAAAGCCTGACTTGTTCTCTGCTTACAGTTACGCCTGAAAGGAACCCTGAGATGGAAATGGGGGTTGGCAGAACAGCAGCTACACCTATGAAACATCATAGTCTGATGGGCTTGTTCACTTGATTACTTTTGTGGTTTGTTTTTGAAGTTTTGCTTTCATTTCTCTTTGATTCAGAAAATACCTTGAAGTCTCCCCAGTCTCAGTAATGGTTGCAAAGGCCAGCCGTTTTCCTTAAGAGGGTCCCTGCCAGGAATCTTTCATTTAGCAAAATCAAACTTCTAAATGCGGGGGTTGAATTATTGGAATTACCGCTTGGCAAATGCAGAAGCCTCAACGCTGCCATGCTGTGACCCAGGGAAAGATTTTCGGAAAATAAGGCTCATTCTCTTCAGTTGGAATGAAACGGCTCTGCAAGGAGTCAAATTGGCATTCTGTCAGCAGGATCTTCTTAAGTAAAGAGGAAAATGAATGTGTTCTGTCCACAAATGATGTCGGCCAAGCAAATTGGGGGAGAAGAGGAGAATGGAAAGAGCCTCACTGGCTTCCCTATTGATCCAAAAGTCACCTTCTGGAAGGGGTAAGGTGAAAGGGAGCCCACATCTCTAGTCCACCAACCACTTTTCCTTGTGGGCAGGAAGGAAGAAACAATATCATGTCTCCATTAGAACAATCCTCGGAAATCCTGCCAAAAATGTACACACAGTTGAAATGGAGGGGAATGAATGACTCAGGATTTCTCATGAAGGGTGTCAAACGGTTACCCTCTGGGGTATTCCCTAGACCAAAGCTGAGGTCAGAAAAGACAAACCATATTTACCATATGAAGGTTAGCACTGACCCCAGGGGGTGAAGTGCCTGAGGCTTTGATTTTTCCTGTACAGCAAAGTGACTCTGTCATGTATATGTGTGTGGGTATATATATACCCCCACACACTCATTTTATATATATATTATTTTGATCATGGTCTATCCCAGGAGATTGGATATAGTTCTCTGTGCTATACAGTAGGACCTCATTGCTTATCCATTCTAAATGTAATAGTTTGCATCTACTAACCCCAAACTCTCCATCCATCCTGCTCTCCCCCCCTCCCCCTTAGCAACCACAAGTCTGTTCTTTATGTCTATGAGTCTGTTTCTGTTTCATAGATAAGTTTGTGCCATATTTTAGCTTCCACATACAGGTGATATCATACGGTATTTGTCCATCTCCTTCTGACTTCACTTAGTAGGAGAATCTCTAGTTGCATCTAAAATGCACACATTTTAAATGTACAGTTTGAAGAATTTTGACAAATGGGTGTGTGCAAACCACGACTACTATCAAAATATAGGACATATCCTTCATTCCCAAAGTTTCCCTTTTTGTGCCGTCTTATTCCTGGACTCAGGAAACGACTGATGTGCATTCCGTTGCTAAAGATTAAATTAAACTTTCTTGTGATTTTCATGATTTCATACTGTGAGTGGAATCATGCAGTATTTACACATTTGTGTCATGCTTCTTTCATTCAGCGTACATTTGGGATTCATTCATGCCACTTATACGAGCAATTCTTTTTTATTTTTCCTTTGACTTGATGTACAATTTGTTTATTCATTCACATATTGATTGGCATTTGAGCTGTTTACAGTGTGAGGCTACTACAAATAAAGTTGCCATGAACATTTATGTACAAGCCTTTGTGCATGCATATGTCTTAATTTCTCTTGAATGAACACGTAGGAGTGGAATTTCTGTCATATGGCAAACATGTTTTATAAGAAACTTCCAAACCATTCCCTGGAGTGGTCGTATTATTCCACGTTCCCACCAGCAATGAGTGGGAGTAGCTCTAGTTACTCCATGTCCTTCCCATCACTTGGCATCATTAGTCTTTTAATTTTAGACATTCTGCTGCTGTCTTGATTTGCATTTCTTTAATCACTAATATTTCTTAAGCATCTTTTCATTTGTTTATTGGCTATTTATATATGTCTTTTTCATATTTTTTACCCATTAAATTTTTTTTGCCTTGTTACTGTTGTAAGAACTCTTTATAAATATGATGTAATTTCTTTGTCAGGTGCCTGCCTTGCTAATATTTTCTCTTTGTCTGTGTCTTGCACAGGGTTCTATTGGTGAACAGAAAAAAAAAATGAACCCAAACTACAGACAAGAATAAACATATTTTCCAAGAGGAAGTGGCTCTTGAATTCAGTGTCGAAAGGAGGGTTACTGGGTGGGTAAGTCGTGGGTGTTCAGGCCCCCATGAAGGAACTTCTGAAAGGTACCAAAGGATGACCCAACTTTAGGCCAGTTCTTTCCTCTCTCATAGATAAAGCTTTAGTCTAGGATGATTATATCCATTAAGTTAGTGGATACTAATATTTGCATCACTGATAGATATATCCCTCCGAAGAGGTGTTTGAAACTAGAAACAACCATTTTCTTACCAAATTACTTTCTATTCACCCTTTTCCATAAATTTTCAATTGGTGAAATTGTAGAAAAGGAATTTTGGGGTAGGAAACTTCGGGTTTGCCTATAAATATTTGCCAATAAGTGTCTTTCAATAAACTGAAATCCACAGGATATGCCACGACAGCACTTAAGCAATTTGTTTCATCCTCCTTCATCTCCATGTAAACAGTGTACTAACCATTGTCCAAGTGCTAAAAGAATATGTCTGTGAGTCAACTGCACAGTCGCTTCGCTCCCTTTACCACGGTAGCAGCCAAAAATATGAAGTGAAGAAACTCACTAGTTCCTGGTCACAGAAGCTGAAAGATAATAGCGGTTCTTCCTTTGCAGCGTTGCCAGGAAACATGCCCTTTCCTTCCAAAATAATGGGGAATCCTGAGATAGATAATGGATAGACGTATGTATGGACACATGAGTAAATGAGTGAATGGAAAGATGGATGGATGGATAACCAGCCAGCCAGAGGGGCTCGTGTTTATCCATCTGTAAGATGAGATGAAGAAGTGGAGAGAGTTACCCATTGAATGAGAAGGAATGAAAAGAGAAATCAAGAGATAATTGATAACTCTTGTCAGCAGATAAATTAAGAAAAGGAGACATAAAAACACTTAGAAAAAGCTATCCACAGCAGAGGACCACAACACGCCCCTTTCAACATCTATAACCACAGGGACTGTGACAGCTGGTTCAGCAGCCAGGCTTGCTGAATGGCTCATCAGAGGATGATGGGCAAGGTCTCCAGGCAGGAGAGGGAATCACCTTTGCTGGTTCTCTTCCCTCTACACTCCTGTATTGTATCCAGTGGTTTCCTGGTCAAATGAAAAAAGACAGGATCTACATTATACCTGGTACAGGTTTTTCTTTTTTTTAATTGAGTCATAACTC
Organism: Sus scrofa; assembly: GCF_054392235.1. Lineage (NCBI taxonomy): Eukaryota > Metazoa > Chordata > Mammalia > Artiodactyla > Suidae > Sus > Sus scrofa. Next base: position 90,776,913 of record NC_139387.1, on the reverse strand, counting down.
ATATAATATAAAACTGACCCTTTAAAAATATGCCCTCCAGTAGTTATTTCACTTTTGAGCAGGTGGCTTGTGCAGGTAACACCACTATCTAATTGCAGCACATTTTTATCACACCAAAGGAAGGGAAAAAGAGAGAAAGGAAACCTCACACCCATTAGGGGTCACTCCCCCTTCCTTCCTCCCTCCCCCTGGACCCTTAGCAACTACTATCTACTTTTTTGTTCTAAAAACTTAATTTTTAAAGAGAAGTTTCAGGTTTACAACAAAATCGAAAGATATAGAGATTTTCCAAAAGTGTCCTTCCCTCATCAACATCACTTACCACATTAGTCACCTTTCTTTCTTTCTTCCTTTCTTCCTCCCTCTTTTCCTTCCTTCCTTCCTTCCTTCCTTCCTTCCTTCCTTCCTTCCTTCCTTCCTTCCTTCCCTCCTTCCTTCTCTTCTTTTTCAAGGATGAACCTACCTTGACACATCATAATCATCCAAAATCCATAGATTACCTAATGGTTCACTTTTGATGTTGTATATTCTGTGGGTTATTTCCATCATTATAACGTTGTACAGGGTATTTTCACTGCCCTAAATATCCTGTGTTCTGCCGATTTATCGTGTCCTATCACCTCCCAGCACGCCCCACCCCACAACACTTTCTGTATCTGTAGATTTGCCTATTCTGGACATTTTATGTAACTATCTGCCATGTGGGCTTTTATGTCTGGCTTCTTTCACCTAGCATAATATGGATTTTTTCTTTCTTTTTTAATTAGTCAATTTCATTTCTTAGAGCAGTTTCAGTATATAGAAAAATTGAGCAGACATGTGAGAACGTTCACATACCTTTCTTCCTCACCCCTTACACAGAGTTCTCTATTCCTTTTTTTAAGCCATCTTAACCATTTAAAAATGTGCAGTTCAATAGAGTCAGCCATATTCCCATTGTTGTGCCAGTATGCTGATTTTTTTTTTTTTTTTTTTTGAGGATAGGGTGGAGAGCCGTCTTTGAGTCAGGGAGGAAAAAGTTGTGCCTTCCCTGGAATGAGAGCTCATAGCCTTTAGAAGGCTCTTATTTCCTATGATCCTGCAGTACCCAGAGGCAGCCCCGCCAGTCTGAGGCTCACCTCCCCTCGCCGAGCATGGTGATTCTCCAAGAACGGGCGTGTTCCTCCTTGACCTTGCAGCATTGATTTGTTCTCCTCCACTTTAGTAAATATTTTAAGGCATGGAATTGGATTTTAAATAGCAGAGGCTTATTTTTATCCCAAATAAAACTTAACTGAATTAATGTTGAAAGCACAAAATGATTCAACTCTAAGTACTTGTTGAGTAAGTCTTCCTAAAACTATTTTAATTGTCTCTTCTGAGCACAGAGGCCATCTGACTTATGAGATTTGGAATGCTGATAATATTCTTAAACATTGGAGATTTTTGCCAACATCAAGGGTAATTTAGGGATAATTCCTCTGCGACTGGATTACTTTTCTATGAGTGTCTATGAGAGGATAAATCGGAGAGAAATATAAAGACATAAGAAGAAGCTCTCTGAATTTTTGGTTTATGTCTAGTAGAAAAACGGTGGATTGAGAACATTTGTTGAGTGGTTAGTGTGTCCCAGGTACTGTGCTAAGCATTTTTACATGTGTTTTCTCTTTAAAAGCTCACAGCGGTCTTAGGAGCTACATACTACTATCATTTTTTCTTCCTTCCTACCTTCCTTTCCTTTACTTTCTTTTCCCTTCCTTTCCTGTCCTGTCCTGTCCCGTCCCGTCCCGTCCCGTCCCGTCCTGTCTTTCTTTCTTTCTTTCTTTCTTTCTTTCTTTCTTTCTTTCTTTCTTTCTTTCTTTCTTTCTTTCTTTCTTTCTTTCTCTTTCTTTCTTTCTTTCTTTCTTTCTTTCTTTCTTTCTCTCTCTCTCTCTCTCTCTCTCTCTCTCTCTCTCTTTCTTTCTTTCTTTCTTTCTTTCTTTCGTTTGGCTTTTTAGGGCTGCACCTACAGCATATGGAGGCTTCAAGGCTAGGGGTCTATATGGAGGTGCAGCTGCTGGCCTATATCATAGCCACAGCAATACCAAGTCTGAGCTACATCTGTGACCGCATGGCAATGATGGATCTTTAGCCCACTGAGAAAGGGCAGGGATTGAGCCCATATCCTCATGAATCCTAGTTGGGTTCTTAACCTACTGAACCACAACAGGAACTCCCTATTATCATTTTCTAATTGAAGTATATTTGATACATAACATTGTGCAAGTTTAAGTTGTACAATTGAAACATTTATATTGCAGCATGATTGACACTGTAACATTAGCTAACACCTCCATCACACCACTTAATTATCATTTCTTCTCATAGTGTGAATAATTAAAGATCTAGCCTCTTAGTAAGTTTAATGCTTGCAATAGAGTTTTGATTCCTATAACCACTCTACTGTGTTTTAACTCTGCAGGACTTATTTATCTACTAGTTACAAGTACGTACCCTTAAACAACATCTCTTTAGGAAGACAGTGGAGCTAAGAGAGATTAAATCACTTGCCTAAGTTCCCCCGTTTGGCAGGAGAACTTAACTCCAAAGTTCAGTTTAAACACTCTGCCAACCTGGGAGTTAGATCATGAAAATTCTCATCCTGATTATGTGACTGAATGTAACTGAGCCTCATTTTCCTCACCTTTTACAATGAGGATCTCAGACCACAGCCATGATTCCTGGCCTTGGAGTTGTGCTACCCCATCTCCTTCAGAACAAGCTGCTGTGGAGAGTATGGTTAACTGACAGCCCCCAGCGACTGCCCCCATGAATCTGAGGCCACGTTTATACCGGGCTGGTCCCAGCCAGGGACTGAGCATGGCAGGGGTCCTGGGGCTGGTCCCAGCCAGGGACAGAGCATGACAGGGGTCCTGGGGCTGGCCCAGTGGGGGCTTTCTCCAACAGGCAAGTATAGCTCCAGGACTCCCCGTCAGCTGGCCGGGATGGCACTGCAGACTCAGCTTCTTTCCATCTAACCCTTCCTTTCCGATCTCCTTCCCAGGACCTGCATGGTGATGTGAAGGCTCTAGCTGCCCACATCCCTTTATCCTTCACAGGAATTTCCCTCAGTAATTCTTTCGCACATCTAAACCTGTCTTGGCATCTGCAATGCAGAGGCCTAGAGCTGACAACGGTCAACCTGTGCGGGAGGGTCAGGGAAATATTTCAAAGGGTCCACAAATTCCAAATTCAACAAGCAATGTCTTTAGATTCTATAAATCCTCAGTCCCACATTTATAGGAACTCCTACTTTCCAAATGAAGGTGGATGATAAATATAATGTAGTCTTTTAAGCACGTTATTGAATTTTTGTTACTATGTATGTTTTCCACTGGTAAATTTTGCAAACGTGATTGGTCAAAGTGGTCTTCTTGCTTGAAACTCTTGGGAGCTACTGGGGTGGATGCCCGCCAAGGTCTGTCAGGTCTGACATCCTTTGAGCCATGGCAGGGTCAATACAGCATGGTAGTTAAGGAGCAGGGCTGAAAGCATGGCCATTGGGATCAGATGGACCTGGGTTTGAGTCTTTACTCTGCTTCTCACTAGCTGCATAATCGCAGGCAAGATGCATAACCTCTCCACGTCTTTGTTTCCTCATCTAAAATAGAGACACTAAGAGTGACTTCCATATGGTATGATCGCAAGGACTACTGGGCTTCATAAAAGTTCATTGGAATTATTATCATTATCGTTCTTAGCTTCATCTTGCGTATTCATCTTCACTTCTAACCAAAGATTGTGTACAGTGTATTTCATAGTTTCAAACTTACTTTATGAGAACAGGAGATAGTATTTCTTAACTTCCTACATTGCGTGGTTCATCCCTCTGAAGATACTGCATCTCATGTTTAATACACCCCTACTCCTTTGAGCTTAGACCTTTGTAACCAGCTGAGCTTTCATTTCATCATCTAGAATAATCTTGCCCTTAATGTCCCCCCCCCCCCGTGTGATTTTCTTTCATGGCCAGTTTGTCCTCACTGTTCAGGTTAGAGCCATATCAGCAACATGAAGGACTGAGGAAAGCGTCTATCATTCATACAATCCCCTTTCAAATAGATAATTTCAGGCCAATGTAGGGATGTGACATTTGGGAGTAAGGCAGCTTTTTTTGAATAATGTAAATAATTGCTTGTGTGAGTGCTGATTTTATAGTTGACAGCAAAATGTCTTTTGGGGTAGCTCATTAGTGGGGCAGGTGCAAAGACAGCTGTTCTAATTAATGTATTAGAAATCCCCATCCTTGATTTTTGTTAAGGATTAGAGATAAGCTTTGCTATCTACCTGATTACAGGTAAATAATCAGGAAAAAGATGGGACTGAAAAGGGGTAACCAATAAGAATGTTTTAGCTGAAGGTAACAAAATACGCGACTTTACTGTTAAACAAATAGGAGTTTATTTTTCTCATGTAAATAAAGTCAGGAAACAGATGGTTGCTGGGGTGGGTTTATCAGCTCAGCAGTGTCTAGGGTTATCTTCCTGAGATTCTTTTGGATTTTTCTTCCTTGTCCTAGAGTGGTTATAGGAATTCCAGTCATCATGCTCATCATCAAGGCAAGAAGACGGAGGAGGCAGTGGGGATAAGAAGTTCCATCAAACCACCAATGTGAGCAAACTCTGTATTTATGCCTTGCTGGCTAGGACTGTGCATGTGGCCCTCATCCGGCCGCAAAGGAAGCTGGGAAATTAGAATTTAGCTTGGCACCTTGCCATCCTGGACACAATCAGGCCTCTACCTGTTGGAGAAACTCAAGAAAGTATATTGGTTGTAAAGGCAGCCAACTTTCAGAGGCAAGCTGGGGAATGTTATTGATGTTTATGTCTTGATCCACTTACTTTTTCCTTGGTGAGAAGAATGAGAAGACTAATAAACGTTGTACTGGAGATCAAAGTACATCACAACAAATTTCAAAGAGGTGTCCACAATGTTCCCTCTATGTCAGCTTATACTATACTGAGAAATATACTTGTGGTAATAGTTAGAAGTCATCTTCTTAGTCATGAGGAAATGTTTGCCATAACAATGTCATGGTAATATGATCTACTTGCAATTACAGCATCTAGCAGCGATTCTAATGAAACCACCTTGATTTCTCTGAAACGACATGTTATGTTTAGGGAAAAGTACATCCTGGAATCTCTTTGAGAGTTCAGTTGTAATTTGCTGAAATTAGTTGTCCCCACATTCACAATTTGGGTTTTAGAAAAGATTCAAGCTACATCAGGAACTTAAGCAGAACATAAATAGATCTTAAGAGTCATGAGGTGTGCAATATAAAATAGGCCATGCCTCAGGAGTTTCTCGTGAAGATGCCTGCAACGTGAACTTTTGGACCCTGATTCTGCAAGAATTGTCTCTCTTGAGAACTAGGTAAAGTTGTGTGATGATGGGCAAGTATCTCTCTGTACTTTTTCTCATTTGTAAGTCACATGACTACATTTGTCAGAAACTACAATCTAAGTTACGTAGTTTTTATTTTATCATTTTTATTTTAAATACTGCTCAAAATTTAATCAGTTGTATGTTTATCATGGGTAAAATAAACATAGCTATTTGACTTATAGAATATCTATATGACATATACTTCTCTCTCCTGATGTTTTTGCTCTATTATCTTTAAATCATTTGTCACTCTGATTTTCCCTTTAAAAATTGAGTGATATTTTCAAATTATGTTCTTCATGGAAAATTTGAAAACCATAGAAAAGTAAAAAAGAAAACCTCATATTATTTATGACACATTTGTATGAATTTACTTGTTTTACCCCTTATGACTGCTTGGTGCGGTGCTCAAGACAGGACAGACACACACAGATAATGTAGTGACAGTGTGTGCCTGGAGCAAACTGGCACCTCCCTAAATCTGGGCAAATAAAATCAAGTTCCAACTTCGACTGACGCATTTGGTGAGAGCAGCCAATTGACAGGCCACTTTGAAAATGGCAATGAGGTTAAGGAGGGCAGACAAGGAGAGGCAGCTGGAAGAAGCATCTGATCATTTATCGCATTATGGATAGAGTTGGTACCTCATTCGTTTGAAAGTACATATTTTAGGACTTCCCGTCATGGCTCAGTGGTTAACGAATCCAACTAGGAAGCATGAGGTTGCAGATTCAATCCCTGGCCTTGCTCAGTGGGTTGAGGATCCCTCATTGCTGTGAGCTGTGGTGTAGGTCACAGACGTGGCTCAGATCCTGCGTTGCTGTGGCCCTGGCGTAGGCCAGAGGCTACAGCTCTGATTGGACCCCTAGCCTGGGAACCTCCACATGCCGCGGGAGCAGCCCTTTCTAGGGAAGAAAAAAAAAAAGAAAGAAAGAAAGAAAATGCATATTTTAACCGAAGAAGTTAAGTGACATAAGAGGGCACAGAGACAGAGAGTCGGACCTAGAATTTGAGCTTTCTCATTCTTGCACTAATGAGTTCTCCCCCCAAAATGGATGTCCAGGTCAGGCAAGTAAACTGCAAACTCATGAAGCTGAAAAGGCCCCTTTTTACATTTTCACAGTTTGTGATTATGTGCTTGGGGAAAGGTCGAGGAGATAGAGCTGTTTTAAAATAAGGCCCTTGTAGTTCCTGTTGCGGCACAGTGGAAACGAATCTGATTAGGAACCATGAGTTGTGGGTCCGATTAGACCTCTAGCCTGGGAGATTCAGTGTGTAACCTTTGGAATCAGACAGACTTGGATTTGAATCTTGGGCCTGCCCCTCACTCGATATGGGACTCTAGGCAGTTTGTTTAAATTTTCTGTGCCTCATTTTTTCCCCCTATAAAATTGTCTCAAGTGTTACTTAGTGTGTAAAGGCCCAATTAGGCTTGATTCCTTTGCTGTAACAAATAACTCCAACAATTTCATGGCCCCCATAACACAAGTTTATTTCTCAGCCACTCAAGCAAAGTCTCTCCGGGTCTGGGTGACTCTCCAGGGCTCAGCATTTCATGTTGCCTTAATTTTATGGCGCTGCATATTAATAGGTTCTTGTATGATCACCATAGCAACTAAGTACTTCGGCCTAGAAGTAGCACACATAATTTCTGCTCACAGGCCTCTCTTTCTTTCCTTTTCTTCCTTCCTTCCTTCCTTCCTTCCTTCCTTCCTTCCTTCCTTCCTTCCTTCCTTCCTTCCTTTCCTTCCTTCCTTCTTTCCTTCCTTCCTTCCTTTCTTCTTTCGTTCTTTCATTTTTTCTGACTAATAAACAGCTTCATGGGGAGTTCCCATCATGGCTCAGTGGTTAACGAATCCGACTAGGAACCATGAGGTTGCGGGTTTGATCCCTGGCCTTACTCAGTGGATTGGGGATCCAGCGTTACCCTGAGCTGTGGTGTAGGTTGCAGATGCGGCTCGGATCCCGCGTTGCTGTGGCTCTGACGCAGGCCGGCAGCCACAGCTCCGGTTGGACCCCTGGCCTGGGAACCTCCATGTGCTGCAGGAGCGGCCCAAGCAATGGCAAAAAGACAACAACAACAACCACAACAACCACCACAACAAAAAACAGTTTCATGGAAACATTTAACTTCAACAAACTGGGAAAATGCGGTATTTCTCTGTACCCAGAATGGAAGGAGACCTGGAAGTACTGGTAAGCGGAATTGCTATCTACTTCACTCTACTTTCCTTATCACCAAGTTTTCAATGTGCTTTTTCCCCAACACAGAGTCCACTCATGATTTCCCAAGGAGACAGCCCAGTAGTTCACCTCTCTCAGAGTCCAGGATGAAGTGAACTTTGGAGACACACTTTGCTTCTCTGGGTCTGGAGCCCTACAATGTAAACCTCATGAAGTACCCAGCGCTTGGCACAGAGCGGATTTTTTATGACAGTTGTCGGAGATAGTAGATTAACAACAGCAGCACCAGTAGTATCTTGCCATTCACATTATAACGTATCATCTTCACTAGGACATTTTAATAGCTAAGGACACCCATTGTTTCGGCAGTTGAGCACCCAGTCTCTGTGCTTACGGAATTCATCCCCCTCATCTCAGTCCATGTGACTGAGAAGGAACCAGTCCTCTCCCCCTCCCCCTGAGGGTGGATATATGACCAAATCCTAAAGAATCAATTCATTCTATCTTACTGGCCTCTAGGAGAGGTTCACAGAGGGGTGCTTATGTTGATTAAGGGAGATGCAATCCTAAGACTTTTATTGGAAAGGGGGAAAAACTCAAAATAGACGCACTTTAAGCAGGGCCAATTTTGTATGATTTGATTGATTACAAGATTTCCTTGGTATGATTTTCTATTACTATTATGCAATACTCATACCAGTATATTTTTATGTGGATTGTTAGGTAATTTTATGGAGTGGCAGGTAGAATCTCTCTGCTTTGCATAGCACTCCTAGGAATCTAAGAAATATAGAATTTCTTATCTTAAGAAACTTGATTAACAGAAAGTACTAAAATGAAATTATTGCTAATAAGTTGATGTAATCCATAACATCAAGAAGATGAAAAAGAAAAATCATATGATCTTTTCAAGAAATGCAGGAAAAGGAATTCTTGCTGTGGCACAGTGGGTTAGGAATCCAACTGCAGGAGTTCCCGTCGTGGCGCAGTGGTTAACGAATCCAACTAGGAACCACGAGGTTGCAGGTTCGATCCCTGGCCTTGCTCAGTGGGTTGAGGATCCAGTGTTGCCATGAGCTGTGGTGTAGGTTGCAGACGCGGCTCGGATCCTGAGTTGCTGTGGCTCTGGCGTAGGCCGGTGGCTAAGGCTCCAATTAGACCCCTAGCCTGGGAATCTCCATATGCCGAGGGAGATCACCTATTTAATCAAAACTCTCAGTAAACCATGAATAGGAACTTCTTAATAAACTTAATAAAGAATATATACAAAAAGCTTAGAGCTAATATCACAGTTAATGGTGAGAAACTCATAGATTTTCCACTAAAATCAGGTACAAGACAAGGATGTTTCCTCTCACCATTCCTTTTCAACATCATACTGAAAGTTTTAGCTAGTGCCATAAGATAAGAAAAGGGAACAAAATATATATAGATTGTGAAGGAAGAAATAAAACTCTTTTTGTTCACAGACAACATGATCATCTACGTAGAAAACTCAGAAGAATTAAAACAAAACAAAACCTCCTGGAATTAATAGATGATTATAAAACAAAACAAAACCTCCTGGAATTAATAGATGATTATAGCAAGGTTGGAAGATACAAGGTTAGTATTAAAAAAATCAGTTTCTTCCTTGTGTACCAGCAATAAAAAAAATAGAATTTGAAATTAGAAAAAAAATACCATTTACATTAGCACCCTCAAAAGTAAAATTCTTAGTTATAAGTCTAACAAAATATGTATAAGAATTATATGAGGAAAATTATATGACTCTGATGACCAAAACCAAGGAGAAATAAATACATGGAGAAATCATCCAAGTTCATGAATAGCAAGACTCAATATTGTCAATATGTCAGTTTTTCCTGATTTGATCCATAGATTCAATGCAATCGCAATCCAAGTTCTAGCAAGTTATTCTGTGGATATTGACAAGGTAATTTAGAGTTTATTTGGAGAGTCAAAAAGCCAGAATAACCAATACAATATTAAAGGAGAAAGAAAGTTGGAGAACTGACACAACCTTATTTCAAGACTTAAAATAAATCTACAGTAATCAAGGCATTGTGATCCTGGTGAAAGAATAAAGATATCTATGTAACAAAACAGAGAGCCCGTAAATAGGACCACATAAATACAACTAGCTGATTTTCAACAAAGGAGCAAAAGAAATACAATGGAGCAAAGAAAGTCTCTTCAATAAATATTGTTGGAACAACTGGACATTCATATGCAAGAAACCCCCACAAAACCCAAAAAACTAGACACAGACCTTACACCCTTCACAAAAATTAACTCAAAATGGATCACAGAGTGAAATGTAAAATGCAAAACTATAAAACTTCTAGAAAGTAACAAAAGAGAAAACCTAGATAACATTGGGTATGCTGGTGGCTTTTTAGATATAACGCTAAAGCACAATCCATGAAATAATTGATAATCTGGACTTCATTAGAATTAAAACTTCTGCTCAGTGAAAGACAATGTTAAGAGAAGGGGAAGACAAACCACAAACGGTGAGAGGATATTTGCAAAAAACACTTCCATAAATGGCTGTTATCCAAAATATGCAAAGAATCCTTAAAACTCAGCAATAAGAAAACAATAATGCAATTAAAAAAATGGGTCAAAGATCTTAACAGACACCTCACCAAAGAAGATAAACCAGTAACAAATAAGCATATGAAAAGATGCTCCACATCATGTCATCAGGGAAATGTAAATTAAAACAAAAGGAGATACCACTATGTAATTATTAGAATGGCCAAAATCCAGAACACTGACAACACCAAGTGCTGGCAAGGATGTGGAGCACTAGGAACTCTTGGTCATTACTTCAGGGAATGCAAAATTGCACAGCCACTTTGAAAGACAATTGGGCAGTTTCTTACAAAACTGGACCTACTTTTACCACATAATCTAGCAATTTTGTTCTTTTGTGTTTCAGTTCCAAAGGAGTTGAAAACTTAATGTCCACCAAGACTCTTCACATGGATATTTAAAGCTGCTCTATTCATATTTGCCAAAACTTGGAAGCAATCAAGATGAGCTTTAGTAGGTGAATGGAGAAATAAACTGTAGTGTATCTAGACAATGGAATATTATTCAGCACTAAAAATAAATGAGCTATAAAACCATGAAAAGACATGGAGGAAATTTAAATGCATATTACAAAGTGAAAGAGCCAATCTGAAAAGATTACGTACTGTATAACTACATAACATTCTAAAGAAGGCAGAACTATATAACATTCTAAACTATATAAATATATAACATTCTAAAGAAAGCAGAACTATGGAGAGAATAAAAAGCTCAGTGGTTGCCAGGGGTTGGGGTGGAGAGGGATGAATGGGCAGAGCACGGAGGGTTTTTAGGGCAGGGGAATTACTCTGTATGGTACTATGATGATGGATATTTGCCATTATACATTTGTCCAAACTCGTGGAATATACAATACCAAGAGTGGACTCTAATGTAAACTATGGACTTTGAGTGATTTTCATGTGTCAGTATAGTTTATCCATCATAATAATGTACCAGTTTAGGGGTGGGTTCATGTCAATCACGTGGTGTGGTTGAGTTGAGGTAGGGGCATATGGGAAATCTCTGTACTGTCCCCTCAATCTTGCTGCTCTAAGACAAGTCATTTTTTTTTTAAATGAAATTCCTTCTAATTCTTTCTTCAGTTCCCCCCACCCCCGCCAGCGGATGCCCCCGAAGGCCAGAAGCAAAATAAGTAGAAAATATTCCATTCCAAAATAAGATTCCATTCCAAAATATTCCATTCCTCGCCTAGAACCTACAAATGAGGTGGTCAAACACTGGTTTTGCAGCCCTTAGCTCCACACTCATCTTAGGAATAATACATTGAAAATGAGAAAAGTGAACTACCAGGCTCCTGGGGGCTGAGAGAATCACAGGAAGCCACCAGAAGAGATGAATTGTCTGTGTCACGGACATTCAGATGGATGTTCTCCGAAGACCCTACAAAAATGCCCCATAAGAGAGAAAGATATAATCTGACATGAAAGACTAATTTCATTGTGATCACTCTCTGGGGTTTGGGTTGTTTGACCAAATGGAGAAACCTCAGTTCAAGTCAGTGAACGGAGAGTTGGGGGGTTCTTTCACTTAACATGAGCTCTTCCCTTCAGGGCCCTGGCTTTTAAATCTTCTCTGGGTTTTGCTCACTTTTTATTTCTTAGTCTGCTTTTCTGCAGTGGAGGCAAATATTTTCCTCCCAAATGACTATATTCTTCCCACATGAGATTTATTCCCAGTAGGCAGCTAACAAAAATCCAGTCAGCATTTCTTGCTGTTATTAGTCTATTTATTTTCGATGATTTGGTTGATGTTATTTTAAAATCCCTTGGCATTTACCACCCCATATATGTTTATTATATGTATACTTAAAATATCTCTTATTAAGAAGTGCTCATAGATAGATGGTTTACCTGTCTCCTGCAAATAATTGTTTTGTGCATTCTGATAATACCATTATGTTTGCTGTTACTTCTTTCCGTGGGGAATTAGAAACGAAAATGTGTTTGGGATGAAAAGGTCTGGTTTGCTCTATGGAGTGATTAGAAAGTTCAGTGGTTTGGATGGCTAGAGTGGGAAGGTGTGAAGCAGAACTGATGTTCAGCCCGGACGCACTGAACTCGAAGTTCTGAAAACACCCCATTCTGGTTGTAATAAACAGGCACCGCCCCAAGATCTCCACTGCCTGGCACTGCGTTTCCCCTGCCCTTCCTCAAACCTGGTGGCCAAATGGTAAGCCTGGTGCAGGTGGGGTCCCTGTTTAGCGGTACATGTGTAGTATTGGCTGTTCAATATTATGACAATCAGCCTTTGGTGAAAGAGATTATTGCTTGGTCAGCATTCTTAAGAGGGAATAGAAAGTAATCATAAATAATAGGGGTTAACAGCTGCTGAGAACTGTTCTAAAGGTTTTATACGTTTCATTTAGTTTTATGCTTATACTTACCATTTAACACCCACAACAATCCTGTGCTATAGCTATTATTATTACTACCCCATTTTGCACATGAGGAACTGAGTCCGAGGTCACACAACGAGTACATGGCGGAGTGTAGAATTTGAATGCCGGCTGACCCCAGAACCAGGGTCTTTTCTAAGTCTCCTCACGGCTCTGATCTTCTATGATTCTCTGAGCAATAATCATTCACTGGGCTCCTGCCATGTGCTGCACTGTCCAATGCACTATGGGAAAAAAAAAAAAAGAAAAATAAGACACAATCCAGTCTTTTGCGTAGTTTACCATCTAGTGAGTTTAGTCAAGTTCCTCTTTTCCTGTTCTGCACAACACAAGTCTCTTCCCAGGCCAGAGAAACTTATTTAATGAACGAGCTCCAGAGGAAATATTCGGTAGATAAGACTCTTATTTAATGATGTTCATTGCAGATGAAAAAGGCAATATAATATTTTCATATGTCGCTTTCTAGGAGATGGGAAATAATTTTTAATATAGAAATTTTTGCTTTCTCTATTGAGATGGAGGTTTATGGTAATTTTTTTCATCAATATGAATTCAGAATAATTCAAATCCCAGTGGATCTGAATATAAAACATTTTCACCTGTACAGTCCTGGCAACACTCAGTGTTGGCATGAGATACAGGTGTCTGTTTTCAGAAAGGAATCACAATGGCATTTACATAACAAAGTATATTTAAGATAATTATGATTGGATTCTATAATAAATTTTCTTTGTATTAATGCATAGGATTTAAGAAGACAGTGCTCTCTACCCAAGACAAGCAAATTCTATTTTATGCTAAATTCAGTGAAGTTGCCTGGAGAATAATTAGTGAAATATGTTATAAAAGGCTTTCATACAAGGACAGAATACATGAAGTGATTTCCAAACATGTGTTACAGGTAAAAGTCTTTCTGTTACAAATTGGAGACTTTCCTGACACTTGAGAAGTGGAGACCGGAATTAAACTAATTTCCTGTCTCCCTTGAGGTAAGAATTCACTGTGCATGTTTTACTTCTGCAGTTTCTTTCTTTTCTTTTTTCTGGCTTTTGTCTTTTTAGGGCCGCACCCGCGGCACATGGAGGTTCCGAGGCTAGGGGTCCAATCGGTGCTATAGCTGCCAGCCTACGCCACAGCCACAGCAAAGCCAGATCCTTAACCCACTGAGCGCGGCCGGGGATTGAACCCATGACCTCATGGTTCCTAGTTGGATTTGTTTCCACTGCACCATAATGGCAACTCCTGCAGTTTCTTTCTACTGCTTTGCCCTGATGTCCCTGGGAAAACCTCATGTAGCTTCTATTATACCTTATTGCCTTTCAGTACAGCTTACCTATATTTCCTTAAGGAAAAAAATATAAATGAAATGGCATTTTAAAAGGAAGCTTTAGAAGGGGGAAAGAAAAGGTAGTTTATATACATTCAACAGCATTTAGAAGTAGGATATTATGAGTTCTTGAATCTGGTTTCAAATCTAGGCTCCCTCCCTTACTAAAAGTTAATTAGCCACTCTGGCTCAGTTTCCCAAACTTTCAAATGGTGATCACAAGAGTATATCATTAGTCTAAATATTGTTCGAGACTATGTATACTATAGCCCCTTTTATATAAGTGCTATGTATATGTATATATATATATATGAAGAGTGAACAGTTCATGGTACACAAGAAACTTTAGCTGTATTCATTGTTACAAACTATCAAGTTTTACTGGAAATGTGTTATATAAACATTCATTTAAAGTCCTAAAACATGAGCTTGTTGTATCTATTTCCTTGACATATTAAGTTAATGTGTTTTACTTTTCAGAAAACTAGTCTGAGGACTTTACACCATTTCCATTTAACATCCCCCCTCCCATTTAACTGTGAGGGGCTAACTACTTTCTGTAATTTGAATGTATTTAATTTTGGAATTTTGAAAAACAAAATTGTTTCGCTTTAGCCTCATTGTGTTTTCAGGTGTAGCGAATTATAGCACAGATCCCAGGGGGTTATAATTGTTATAGAAAAGGACATGTTAAAAAAAAAAAAAAAAAAAAAAAAAAAGGGAGTTCTGCTGTGGCTCAGGGCGTTACCAACCCAACTGGTATCCATGAGGATGAGGGTTCGATCCCAGGCCTTGCTCAGTGGGTTAAGTATCCAACGTGGACTTGAGCTGTGGTCTAGGTCACAGACAAGGCTCAGATCCTGCATTGCTGTGGCTGTGGCATAGGCTGGCAGCTGCATCTCCGATTTGACCCCTAGCCTGGGAACTTTCATATGCTCCAGGTTCAGCCCGGAAAAAAAAGAAAAGGATCAGTTATTATGTAGCTACAATGCTTCATCATTGAAATTAGTTTTCTTTAAAGGGTATGTTTTGGATGTGAAATATTTGCTATGCCATTAATTTTTTAATCTCTGTTGGATCAAGCTCATCATTAAAAAATCTGTTAAAAATTATGGATCCTCTCCCCATCTCAGAAAAAAAAAATGTGTGTGGACCTCTAGTTACGAATGTAATTTTCAAGGGACTCATGAACTCCATGAAGCCTGTCCATGGGCCCTTCTCCGAACCTTTCAGTTCCAGGGAGAGTGTCATGGATTTCAGAATAAGAACCCCATTTTGGGGCCTCAGGAGAATAGTCTTTTCAGTTTTGACATAAAGTCACCCACAACTCATATCTCCAAAGAACTGACCCCTTCCCACCCCAGCCCCCCCATCCCCATCAAACATTTTTCTCTCTCACACTGATTCATTCAACTACTATTTACTGAGTACCTATTATAGGTCAAGTAATGTGCTAGGTGCTGGCATACACCGAAATATAAGACACAATCCCTGCTTCCCAGTGGGGAGATGGCTGGATAAATAGATAAATTATAATATGGTGTGATAAATGCTATAATAACACTGTTAAACATTATAGGAATGTATAAAAGGAGGTAGGGACATAAAAGCTTTGATCAGTCAATAGCAAAAATATTTTAAAATGTTCAATTTATTAAATCATTAACACTGGATCACATTCTAAGTCAAGTTGATTGTGGGCATATGAAAACTAAATTACTTTTCAGATGCAATAGTTTTAAAGAATGAGTATTTATAGAGTAATTACTAAACCACAAACTTAAGTCATTAAAAATGTTAATCATGGAGTTCTCTTCTGGCACAGTGGGTTCAAGACCTGGTGTTTTCACAGCAGTGGCTCTGGCCCTGCTATAGCTCAGTTTTGATCTCTGGCTGGGGAACTTCTACATGCTGTGGGCACAGCCAAAAAAAAAAAAAAAAAAAAAAAAAAAAAAGAGCTAATCACACACACAAAAATGTTAATCACAGGGAGTGGGCTTCGTCTAGTGTCAAATGCAATATAATCATGTTCAGAGCAGTTCATAATACATTAAATAGTTCAAGTTCAGAGCATGCTGAAAAGTGAAGGAGGAGTAGTTTTCCTCAATTTATCATCTGAAAAAGGCATTTTCCTGGAAAGATTGGGAACACAGTTTTCATCAAGGTTGTGACAGTTCATATTTTACTCCTGAAAACTTGGAGAATGAATAAAACATAAGAAAATCTGAACGACAAGCTTGTCTTTAAGAAATTTTACTGGCAACAACACATATCCTGGACCTCATCTTTTAAATGTCATTTCCTCAGTGAAGTCATCTGTGAACACTGCAAAGCAGAACCGTCTTTAACACCCTGTGCTTCCTCACAGTGTCATTTTTCTTTGTTGGCCTTTGCTCTTAGGGAGGTGAGGCAGGGGAGCCCACCCCTTCCTGCTGCAGACCAGGAGATGGGGAAGCTGCTGACAGATTTCAGCATCACCTGACAGCACAGGACTTGAAAACAAGGGAAGCAAAGCTAACAAGGAAGGAATGAGGTGGATATGTGCCTTAATTTCACAACCTTAATTCTACTGCGGAGACCATCTCAAGGACTTGGAGCGATATTATGTGGACAGAAGTTCAGGTGCCCTTAAGAGAGTTTAATTAATTACCCACTATTTTTTAGTTCCTGCTAATTAGAAAGAGCTGCCAAGAAGAATTAAAGTGCAATTTGTAACACATTTTGATTGTCCTTCCTCATGACCCTACCTGAGCTAAAATATGGAGGTAAAAGGAGAAAGAGGTGGACCCGGATGGCAGAAGACAACTTGCAAATGGCCTTGGGTCCCAGCAGAGGCACAGTGGGAATCAAGGAAGCAGCTCCAGGCTCAGGCCCTAGGGCTGGCATAGGAACAGGCACCAGAGGTGGAAGAGGCTGATAAGAGCGCCCAGCCCTGAGTGCCAAGGGCGGCAGGCCTGCCCCCGAGCATACCCCAGGCTAGAGGGGCTCCCAGGACCGGGAGCTGAGGTCAGGTTTCCAAATCGCTCTAGACTTGGGGCCGGCCAAGTCCTGCACGAGGTTGGGAAAAGTGCGAGGTTAAAGGGACCTGGGGGGAAGGGCAGGTGGGAGTCCTCAGGGGCAAGCTCAAGACAGAGACCCACAGAGCTTCAGGGCTCTGTCCGCATCCCACCTGATTCTTGCCACCGTCCTGTGAAGTGGGCAGGGCGCTAACAAAAAGTACAGCCACTTCACAGATGCGGAAAATGGAGGGTCCCAGAGGGCACCTTAACTAGATAAGAATCACCTGCTAGTAGTTGGCTGATTGCAAGGGAATAAACTGTTAGATTCCGCCACCACCCCCGCCTCCGCCCCCTCCGAACGCTCAGTATCCAGGGCGGCCTAGCCCTTCTCCCCGCCTGGCTCTGCGGGCCCCAAAGTGACATTTCATCCCAGAGCCTCGCCCACCGGTTACCCGCTGCCGCCTCGCCGCGCTCCCAGAGAGCAGGAGTACGAGGAGGGGCGCGAAGGTCGCAAGTGCCAAAAGCTGACACCTGGGTGAGGCCAGTGGGCGCCAACGGCGGCGGCAGCGAGAGCAGGGGCGCGCGTAAAACTTCCCGAAGAAACGCCTGGTTGTGCCTCGGCCAGATTTCTCTGCCCTCTCTGTTCCTCCGCTAGAGTTGGCACAACCCCAAACGCAGGTAAATCACCTCGAAAGCATCGCTCTACCCCAGCCAGTTTGTTGGGCGCTGCGTTTTTCAAGGCCGAGATACCCTGGTGATCAAGACAGTCGGTCCTGCGCCAGGAAGCTCAGAGCGCGCTCACCGTGTGGGGGTGACTTAACGCTTGGGAATTGCAAAGCGTCGGGTGCGCCCGATTCCTAGGGGATGTTGGACCGTCTGCCTGGTCTCCCCTTTTGTCCCCACTCCCATGGGTACTACTAGCTTCTTGGGTCTTTCCCTTGTTTCCCATTTCCAGATCTCGATTCCAAACGAAGAACTCGCACAATAGGATGGGTAGTCTTCCACGAGGGCTCGGGAAGGGCTCAGGACATTCAGTCATTCAACAAATACGGTTTGAGTTTGTGCCCAGATCCAGGCGCAGGGCACTCAGAGTGGAATAGGACACTGGTCACAGCCTCGCGGGGAGATGGTCGCACTAATAAAAGTGACAGGATGGTACTGCTGGGACAGGTATGAACTGTTGGGGTCAAAACTCGGTACTTAGCTAAGGACTTCATTAAAAGTCCTCCAGACAGAACTGCCCCTCTCTCCTGGGCTTTGGCCCTTCTTGATGCCGTCCCCTGGGTTGGGAATTGCGCCCGAGAGAGAGTCACTGGCGGCCGTCCCACCTCCTGTGTCCCCAGGCATGCTCGCCCGTGGAACTTCCCTGGGAAAGGAGCTGAAAGCTCGAGGTCCCGGAGGCCGTGGCGCGCTCGGGACTTGCTGATCCCTCGTTTGCCCGCGTCACCCCCGCGGCCCCCATCTCGAGGGCACCCCCGCTCCACTTGGCGTGGACCCAGCCGGGGTCCTGCCGGATGCCCGCAGGGTGGGGCCATAGCAGCCCGGCGCCTCCGCCCGGCACCTCCTACCGCCTGAATCGCCCCTCCTCTCTCCCGGTCCGCTGCAGGTTCAATCCCCGCGGGGACGCAGAGCGCTGGGACCCGGAGCGCCGCAGCGGGCCGGCGCCCTCGCTCACTCCCCACGCCCGGGCAGCCGAGACCCGGCCCGGGGCACCTGCGCGCCGCCGGCACCTCTCCGGGGCGACCGCGGCGGGCTAACTGGGCATGCTCAGGAGCGGGGCGGCCGGGCGCCGCGGGAGCCAAGCGCATGCCTTCGCGGGGCCGGGCGCCCGCCGTCCAGGGGCGCGGCGCGCAAGCTGCCGCTCTCGCCGACGCCCTGGCCAGCCAGGGCAGGACGCGGGCCAGGATGGCCTCCCTCACCGCATACGGTAACGGCGGGCGGTGGCGGGATCCCAGGGCACCTGGGGCGGGCGGGCGGGGCCCGGGAGCCGTCCGATCACCCCGGGAAACTTCGGGGTTCGGTTCCGGGGAGGGTCACAGGGGGGAGTCGGCTGCAGCGCGCGCTGCTAGCCTGGGGCCGGGGAAGGATGCTCAGTGGGGCTGGAGGCTTCCTGGAACCTGGGAAGGGGGCATTTGTAAAGTCGGTGGAATCAAAACGCCTAAAATTTAGGTCTTTGCGAGCTTGGGACCCAGAAGGAATCCTTTTGCTTCAGACCACCGGGGGGAAGGGAAAACGGTGTTGGGTCCTTTTCTAGCGGTGCGAAGCTTGGAGTTTGATCTGCGTTCAGTCGTGCTTTTCTTGTCCCTGACTGACCTTGGACAAGTTATTTAAACTTTTTTTTGTTCCTGCATGTCTCCATCTGTAAATTAGAAATGAGAGCATCTCTCTGACAGATGCTGTGGGGTTAAATTATATGCACCAAAATATGTTTTCAATACAAAAAATCAGCTTGGAAATAAAAGTTTCATAGAAATGGAAGACATTATTCCCTTCCCTCCCCCCTTTTTTGTTAAAGAAATATATTTTTAATTCTTTCAAAGGCATTGTACAGTTCTGAAGGAAAATGAAATCACAGTGTAAAGGTTTCAGACAGAAATCTCAGCCCCTGGGGAAGCCAACAAACCTTTTTATCAACATTTCTGCTTGTGTGGAAAAAGCAATTCTCTTTAGTCCTTTATCAAAGATGCTGCCGACTGGGTTATAGGAGGCAGAAACTCAAGTAGACCTCCCTCCCTGACCCTGGCTTGCCATCAGCTGCTGTGATAACATCTAGTTTTGGACGAGGTACTGAGCAATTGTTGGGGAATGTTCTGCAGGGGCATCTCCAAGCCAGCGGTAGGTGGGAGGGAAATTGCTGTCCTTTGGCATGGTGGCTTCATTCTGCAGCCAGCGATGTCCCCTGCTCACTTTCCCAAGGTTAAAGGGATCAGTCTCTTTTTCTTGGGATTTAAACTGTGCAAAGTGATCACTCAGGTGGCTCTGACGTTTGCAGTTGATGCTTGGGAACCTAACCAATTGTGAGCAGATTACAAATTGCATACTAGTGGCCTATTTTTTTTTTTTTTAACTTGGAGCATTTTCCGCCAGGGTATCGGTTGTTCTTGCCCCTGCTGTACAATGAGCATAAAACACTGTTCTTCTTGGGTTACTATCTGGGGATAAGTCAACATTCTGATGGTGTTTTAGGCATGTTCATTGGCAGAGATGTAGTTTTACACCCTTTTCTATCACAGGGATCTAACTGCTGGTTTTTATATGATGTTAGATTTCATTTGTGGTCCTGTGGATGCTGTCATTAATAGATTACATAATAACCGGTTCCATAAATTTCTAGACGCTTTAAAAGCTTAATTGGGCACCCAGGTGGAGAAAATGAAGTCAGAAGTGAAATTATTTTTGAAAAGCACATATATTTCAGTAATTAAAGGAAAAGCATGCAGATCTTTTTTTTTGGCAACTAAGAATTACAGAAGTTTCTCTTTGGAACCTTAAATGGAACAGAAGTGGATTTGAATAAATATGTCCATTAGAATTGATGCTATTTTAAATATATTCTTGACCTACCCTTCTCCCTCCCTAAAGCGAATACACTTGGCCACAAAATGCACATTAATTTCTTGGTCTGTACTGATGTGACCCAAGACACGACAAGATAAATTATTCCATCAGGGATTTCAACCTGGTGAGTGAGTTCAGGAAAAACAAAACTGGGCACATTAAATGTATTTCTCATGTGCCAGATGCTGTCGAGATTATGATCTGATGAGACTTTGGTCCAGTTCTGGAACCCTCTACCTATCATCCCTCTGAAAATTGAACTGCTTTTAAAAAATGGCCCCTTTCAGTTTTGTTGATTTGGGTTTAGATGTCATGATGGGAGATGATCTAAATTTCTTGCCTGGAATTTAGAGGGTTCAATTTTTATATTCACTTGACTGACTTAATAAATGCTTCAGTCCTATCTTTAGCACAGGGGCTGCCAAGAGAATGAACAGTTATACTATAGACTGTGTGTTTTAGGTTCCTAAGAAGAGAGAGAAATTTGGCTTATGTATGCATTTCATTAGCAGCAGCCTCCTCCTGTAAATCTCATTAGTTTCCCATCCAAATATGCATTTTTCATCCTATGTTGGAACTTACTTTTTCTGCATTTTGGCATGAATTTTTACTGTCAGGCAACCCTCTAGACAAGTATCTTCTAGAAATGTGGAATGAGATTAGGGTCATCAATAACTATGACATGTTCTCTAATAAATATATGTTCAATAGATGATGCAGTTTTAAAAATTCTGGATTTTTAATGTCCCAGCCTTTCATAGTCACCACTGTTTTTTTCTTTCCTTGTCCTTTAAATGGTTTAGGTTCTTAACTGCTTTTAGCTCATTATATAACCATGTGCGTGAGACCAAGAATGGTGACAAGAGAGAAATGACTGGGACTCAATTCATTCTTGGCCATCAAAAGAAGGCACAGGGGCAGTGCCCCAGGCTGCACCCGGAAGGGACTTGTGATTGGACCTGCACGCCTGATGTTGAACTATCAGCTCTGGAGCTGAGGAGGTTTAATAAGAGGCCCAAGAAGCTTATAGAGCACAGTGGGGGCTATTTCAGAACAGGAAAACCTCTCTGAGGAGCTATTCAGCCAAGAGCTAAGTGAAGGAAAGGAAGAGCTATTTCATTATGTGGGGAAAGAGCATTCCTGGCAAAGGGACCAGTAAGTGCAAAGGCCCTGGGACAGTAAGTGAGCTTGTTCTGTTCAAGCCTAGCTGGAAGGTCGATGTGGCTCCAGCAGAGAGAGCAAGTAGAAGGCAAGGAGGCAATGTGATCAGAGCCAGTTTTGTCCTCTTTTCTCTCCTACCTCTTCTTCTTTGTGGACTGCGCCCTCTGTATAAGTTGGTGTTTGCCAAGGCTCTGTCCTTGACTTTATAAGCCCACTCTCAGCTATTCAGATGACATTGATTAGACATCTACCAAATGTGAGACAATGGCCCCACAGGCAGAGTCGGTCTCTTAGAGTTTTCTATTTTGTAAGTAGAAGTGTGGGATCTGCTGGGACACCAACAATCATAATGGCACTTAATGCAAATTAGCTCACTTAAATCTCACAAACACCTTTAAGAAATTAAGCCAATGTTAGCCCCATATGCACTTGAAGAAATGGAGGCACAGAGAGGTTGAAGAACTTCCTTAGTCTTAACCTTAGGAGTGGGGAGAGTTTGGTGTGGAGCCTGGGGCTGGGAGAAGTTAGGAAGGGGACGAAAACACGCTCATTCATGCACCTTCACCTTGTGTGGTGCCTGTGTGGGTAATGCCAGGCAGGAGGCATGGCTCAAAGGCAGTGTTTGACCGGAAGTTCAGGACCTGTGATTGGAAGGGGGTGCGGGTAGTGAGAGCTCAGCTGAACCATGCAACATGGGAAGGGAGCGAAGCAAAGAGTTGGGAACCTAAGACATCATGTCCCCTCCTGTCACTTTGTCTTCATTCATGTGTCTCCCAAATAGAAATCACCAGCTTAGAACTTCCTTCTTGTGCATGCTATGCTTTGTCTACCCAATGTCTGCCGGACCTTTCTACCTGTCTGCCTCTCTGGCATTGCAGACTCAACGTGTCCAAAATAGAATGCTTCTCCCCTACCCATGCTCTCTAGATGAAGTCCAGCTGCTGAGCTCAAACTATGTGCCAGGCTTAGCCCAGACTCTGTACTCTGGCCGGGACCCTGGACTACCAGAATAAAGGAGATCTCACGCTTTCTCTCAAGATGGCAGGATCAGCTGCAGGAAACAGGCCCCTAAAGAGAACTAAAATGCAGTGACGTGGGGAGGGGCTAGGAGGAGTGAGGGATAGGTCAGGAAGAGTTACCTGGAGAGGATGATATTACAAGGCCAGTTGGGAGAAGGCGGGCATTCCAGGGAAGGGGAAGAGCATGAACAACGATGAAACGGAGTCATCAGCATGGTGTGGGTGGAGCGTGTCAGCCAAGACTGGAGAAGCTGGCAGGGGCCGCTGTTCTCTATCCAGTCACCTCCGCCAGAATCCTGGGAGTCTTCTCTGAGTCCTCCCTTACCAGCACCTACTAACAGTGATCTGGGGTGAACTAATGCACCTCCTGTGCCTCAACTTTCTTATCTGTAAAACAGGATCCCTCTGAGGTTTAAATGCAGTAGTACTTGTAAGAGCATACGAGTGCTACACAGTAAGTACCCAGTAAGCATGGCTCATACGCTCAGATGCCTCTCCCAGTCCATATACTCTCAACCGCCAAGTCCTGTTGAGTCTTCCTCCTTAAGTCTTTTACTCAGTTTTCTCTTCTCCCTGCCCCCTGCACTTACGCTCATCAAGGCCCTGTCACTGCCAATTTGGACGGCGGTAGCAGCCTCCCAGCCACCTCCCTGCCTCTAGTCCCTGCCCCTCTGATCCTGGTTGCCCTGGCCGCCAGCATCCCACTTTGTAGGGAGACAGGTGCTTGGGAGTCTCCTTTAGGAGGCTCAGTCCCCCCCCCTTCGACCTCCCCATCCTGCTGGCATCCTCTTTGGGACCTTTCAGGGTACCCCTCTCCCCATCAGCTTTTCATTTACCGTCCTGAGCCCTCCTCTCTGTGAGTGATCAAATCCCGAAGGCTCAGGAGTACATCTTTCTCTTTGTATTCCTAGTGCCCAGCCCAGCAGCTGGCACACTCTGGGTGACCAGTCCTTGGCCATCTGACCAACTGAAGGACCTTATAGACTATAGCAGAGAGCAGTACACCACGCACACATTTTGAAAACTTCCTTTTTCCTATTGCAAATGTGCAACGTAACGTTTACCCTTTAGGAAATAGGAATGAACAAAAAAGCAAAAGTGTCGGAGTGCCCGTCGTGGTGCAGCAGAAATGAATCTGACAAGGAACCATGAGGTTGTGGGTTTGATCCATGGCCTCACTCAGTGGGTTAAGGATCCGATGTTGTCATGAAGGTTGCAGATATGGCTTGGATCCTGTGTTGCTGTGGATGTGGTGTAGGCAGTAGCTATAGCTCTGATTCGACCCCTAGCCTGGGAACCTCTGTATGTGGCGAGTTCGGCCCTAAAAAGGAAAAAAAAAAAAAAAAAAAAAAAGCAAAAGTGTCCACACTGCATGGTGAAATCAGAGGTATGCTAACAAACTGGAACTCTTGCTTAGCTGCAGAATAAATCCAAGGAGCTATTTGATGATTTCTCTTGTTTTCGCTCTCCACCACCTGGCATGCTTGTTATTATGCAATCCCGACACTCATGGTCAATGTTGATTAGCATCCTTTTTGATTAAGCTCAAACAAAGCTTTGACCCTCAGCCTTTCACACTTTAAAAGTTTCTATCTGCGGTGAAATTGCATTTTAATCTTTTCCTTTAAAACACTATGTTCTTTATCAACGGCATGCTGATTGTTTTCTATTAGAACATAGTCCTAAACAAATAGTCTGCAGCTACCAGGGACGTTTCTAGAACACACTATTCAGCATATGTTTTCTGGGTGCTTACTACGTGTCAGGCACTGTTGTGGGTTCTGGAAGTAAAAACAGTGAAAAACCAACTGTTTTCATGAATCTTACGTTGTCATAGCAAGGCATGGATCTTTACCTTCTGGAAAAAATATAAAAAGAATATAGGATTTTCAATACTGAATCAAATAGGTACAAGTCAGAAAAGAAGGGGAAAGAAAAGCGTTTCTCTCATTAGGGCTCCCGCAAGGTCTTTGTCACTGAGCCTGTGAGAGTGGAATCAAAGGGAAGCTGAGATAATATCAGGCCCAGTGTTTGAAAGGCAGGGATGGTGATTAAATTATTTGAAAGCTTACTAGAGTCTTTGGCAAACATTTATTGTGCTTTCTATGCATTCGGCGGAGCCAGGCACTGTGCACAGAAGGTGAAAAAGGGATGGCCTTGCCCTCCAGGGATTTGGGGCTTGCTCAGGTCCAGCGGGAGAGACGGAGGAGGGCGCCCCTCCCAGGGCTATGATAGCCGGTGCCCGCCCTGCCTGTCTTCTAGTGCTGCAGCAAAAGGCACAGAATAGAGCAAAGGCAGAAATGTTCTGGAACCCGAGCGAGCCTGAGAGCAATAGCAATGCAGTTCACAGCACTCGGATTTGTTTATTGTCCTTGCAGCAGGGAAAGCGCTGTGGAGTGAAACTCGCTCTCTGCACTTTAATTCATCCACACTTTAGGGAGACCTTCCAAGGCAGCAGTTCCTACCTGGGGCCAGCCTGTTTCTATCATCTGTGGTAGGCACTCGATGTGTTTTAAATGAATTTCAGTCACAATGTAAAGGAAGAATTGGAGCCCCAGGGAGGCTTGAGATACGGGCTACATCGCTAGGAGGAAAGGGTTGACCTTGAATGTTAATTTTTCTATAAGCCTATAAAATACACAGCAAACATGGAATAAATCACATCAATATTTCTGAGAACATACACATGCATACACATACCCCATTATTTTGTTTTCTTCCTAGTAGGTTCTCTAGGATTTTTTATAAACAATTTTAAGTGATTTGCAAAAAAGAATCATATGTGGTAAGCAGTTGTTACTCACTCTACACAATGAATATGTATTTTGTAAACTATATGGTAATTTCCAATACACTAATGTAGGGTAATAATTAAAGGAATCATAGGGTGAATTTTTTCTTTTTTTTTAAGGCCTCACCTGAGGCATGTGGAAGTTCCCAGGCTAGGGGTCAAATCAGAGCTACAGCTGCCAGCCTACACCATGGATCCAAGGCCACTCTGCAACCTACACCACAGCTCGTGGCAAAGCCAGATCCTTAACCCACTGAGCAAGGCCAGGGATGGAACCCGCATCCTCATGGATACGAGTTGGATTTGTTTCTGCTGCACCTCAGTGGGAACTCCAGGGTGAATTTTTTGGTAAAGTCATAACATGCGTCATGTATCTGACAGTTCTTGAGTTTCATTTATCCATATGTATAAGCAGACTTGTATGTATAAGAAGACTTGTAATAGGTTTTGAGGGTTTAGTGAAAATGCTTTCTTTTCCTTTTTGAATTTGTCATTCCTCTTTTGTGGGTAAGGTGTTTTCCCAGGCTTTGCGGATTGTGGATTCCAGGGAAGGATTTTACCAGAGCCCAGAGACCCTAGATCAGTAGCAGTGGTACCATTTGAAACTCTGTTTTAAATGCAATTGTCAATTGTATCCTCATAAAACTGAAAAAAAAAAAAAAAAAAAAGCAGCATTCCAGGCTCACTCCAGAGCGAGCAAATCAAGCTCTTCACTTTAACAAGATGCCCAAGTGATTCATAGTCTCAAATTTTCTGTATTTTTTCCTAAAATTTTGCTTGCTAAACCAATCAGTTATTCAGTGTGTTAAAGTTTCCTGCTCTAATGATGGACTTGTCAGTTTCTCCTTGTAGTTTTATTAATTTTTGCTTCATGTTTTTTGAGGTTATTTTCTCTCAATTCAGATGTAACTTTTTTTTTTTTTTTTTTGGTCTTTCTGTCTTTTTCTCATTTCTTGGGCCGCTCCCACAGCATATGGAGGTTCCCAGGCTAGGGGTCAAATCGGAGCTATAGCCGCCGACCTACACCAGAGCCATAGTAACGCGGGATCCGAGCCCCGTCTGTAACCTACACCACAGCTCACGGCAACGCCGGATCCTTAACCCACTGAGCAAGGGCAGGGACCCAACCCGCAACCTCATGGTTCCTAGTCGGATTCATTAACCACTGAACCACGACAGGAACTCCCAGATGTAACCTTTTTTATATCTTCCTGGATTGATGCTTTTTGTCTTAGAGTCTTTTTCATCTAACGTTAACTTAGCTCTTGTGACTTAATTTTGTTGAGTATTTGCTTGCTGTATCTTGTTATTTTTTTACTTTCAACGTTTCTGTGCCCTTATGTTTTAAGTATTTTTCTTGAAGGCAGCATTTAATTGATTTTTGCTTTTTAAAGACATCTCACAATCTCTTAAATAACAAAGTTAGACAATTTAATGTATCATTATTCTAATATATTTGAACTTAATTCTACCATTTTACTTTGAATTTTCTCTTTGTCTTTTTTTTTTTTTTTTTTTTTTTTACGCTTGATTCTCATTTATCTCCTTTATCGGAGTTGAATGTTTCTTGTTAAATCCTCTCTCCCTTTCTTTTCCACCATCTGTTTCCTACCTCCTCCAACACAGCAAATTGAGGTGGAAGTGTAGTTTATTTCTGTCATTTTAATAATTACTTTTCTACTTTTACTGAAATCTTACTTAACAAATTCTACACACACTCATTACACTTTGTTTCACAAACTCCAAATTTAACATGTTAACTTCTCCCCTGAATAATTTGACTTTGAGCATCCAACTCCTAGCTTGTATACCATCATTATTTTGCATTTCAGTTCTATTTCTTTGAAAAATTTCCCAAATTAGACATTACAAGCATTTTATATTGATGATTTTTGTTTAGATTTGCCTCTCTATTTACCAGAATTCCACCTTTAGTGGAGAGATATAAATAGGCATGTACCTGGTGTTTTTTTGTTTTGTTTTGTTTTTTGCTGTGGTGAAGATAAAAGACAGGTTGAATGTTGAGATGGGCCTGATTTTCTTTAGTTATAGGATCATGCTATTGATGAGCACACCCAGAATGATGTGAAACAAAGAGAACTGAGTTAATTTCGTCACCCGTTTCTGTCAAGTGGGCCCCTGAAAACAGAATCCGCCAGATGATATCGATCTCCTTCCGGTAGCACCTCATCCGATAAATGACCATCAAAGATGTAGCACCAGATCAGCCGGAATCTACCCAACCCCGTTTACGACGTTAATAATGTTCTCCTTCTGTCTTTGCCTCCGTTTTCTCTCTTTTGTTTGTTTGTGTGTTTGAGTAAGACAAATCTGAGTTTTCATTACAGCTTTGTGACTTCCCAGAAGTGTGACTCCGGGCAAATTCCCTAATTTTGTGAGCCTCTGTCTAGTTCCTTTTCTGGACAGTGGGATATTTGGATCTGCCTCAAGAGATTTATTCTGGAGTGCGAATGAAATAATGATGCAAGTGAAATAATGAATGTTTCGCATAGTGCCTGGCGAGGAGTTTGTGCTCAATAACTGCTGCTGTATGACTCCATCACCATCTCATTTTCTTGGACATTTTGGGGCAGCATTTGCTTTCCTAGTTTGCTCCACCAGGATTTCTGCCCTTCTTCATTTCTTTAAAAAAGCATTGTCCATACAGACAGGTGAGCAAAACCCATTTATAATTTAACGCATCATTGTTAAATGGATACCCTGAGGCCCCCACCTAGGTCAAGAACATAACATTCCCAGCATCATAAAACCCACCCCTCCACTCCCTATGTTTCTTCACAGTCCAAACAGCTTTCTTCCTCACTGAGTGGAACCCCTTGCTGACTTTGGTGCAAATGCTTTTGTTACTTTCCTTTACTGTTTTGCCTTCTATGTATGTATCTGTAAACAATATAATTTGTTTTTGTTGTTGAAATTTTCATAAGCAGAATCATGGTCCATGTATGTATTGCTTCATTAAACACTCTGTGAGAGCCAGCTATAGTATTTGGGGTAGCTTTGCTTCACTCATTTTTTTTTTTTTTATGTATGACATTCAATTTTATGGGTATTCTTGTTCTTTTTAAGTATAAAATAAAAATAACAGCTAACACTAATTGGACCCTTTCTATGTATTAATTTATAAGGTGGCACCTTTATTATTCCCATTATACATACGAGGAGCCACATAGAGATAAAATAATGTGCCCAGGATGGGAACCAGGTATCTAATCTAGAGACTGACTCTGGAACCCACGAAGTTTCTTAACCTCATTCATCGTCTCAGGTTTTCCCACCAGTTACCTGATTTTGTTTATTTAACTGCAGTTGGTTCCTAAAGGATTAAATGGATAGTCAAGACCTCCCATAAAATATAGGGTTATTTTTTTTTTCTTTCTTAAATAGGAAAACCCCTTTCTTTACAGAGTCACTTTGCCCCCAGACTGCCAGAAGTCTTTGTACTTTGGGCTTTGATGCTTTTCAAAATATTGCCACCCAAACCATGTGGTAATTTTATCATTCAGATTGGGATCAAATTTCAGTAGTTCTGCTCAAATGTAGGCGCAGCCTCTTCCCAGGCATTTACTTCCAATCCAAGCATGGTGCTTGTTGGTTGATTAGTAATTTCTTAGTGTTTTTTGCCTTCCTTCCTTCTCTCTCCTCTCCACGCATAGCTATTTCTGCACCTGTGACTCTCTCCCTTCACCTCCCCACCCTCCACCTTTAATGCCATTGACCTTGTCCTCCCTTCCCAAATCTGTGAAGGATAGATCATTAGCGAAGGTTTTTAAAAAATCAAGAATGACAACTTTAGAGTAGTTTGATATATTTTAGCTGTGGGCTTTGTTGATTCAGCTGATTCCACAAATATATACGGAATGACTTGCTAACTATGCACTTTGTAGAGCTGACTTATTTTGATGAACCACACCTCATCCTCTTCCACCTCTCCACCCCAGACTAGAAAAAGTGAGAGAAGCATTATTGTCACCATTTTTGGATAGACAGAGCTGTACTAAAGGACGTCAGTAGCATGACCAAGTTCAAAGAGTTTATGTGCAGCAAAGCTGGGGCTTCAAACCCAGGTCTGCTGACATCCAGCGCAGGGCTCTTTTTCATTGATCTCAGCAACCTCTATTGAACCTACAACTAGTAAGGAGGGGAAATGGACATTTGTTTATGTTTTCTTTGATTTCATGTGTTCCTTTATTCTTCCTTGCAACCAATGAACATATGTTGACGATTTCCCTAATGCCAGGCACAGCACTCAGCTCTGGAAATACGTTGAATAATGTGTGGATCTTTCTTTGACAAACACGAGATTTGGCGATACCCAGACCCAAGACTGTAATCTCTCCTGGGCTGTGCGGTTGGAGGTGTGTCTACTGTGCAGGGAGCACCCTAGCAGGTGCAGATGATCTGGGAGTGTTTCTTAGAGGAGGAGCTGGCTGCATGCACTTGCTAGAATTATTTTCCATACATTAAAAATAGTTTAAAGTTTTTTTTTTAGTATTTTCACTCCCAGTTCGTGGAACTACAGTGGCCTTGGCGTGGCCTCTAAGGGCCCCCAGTACTTCTCTGCCCTCTGGCTCACCACCTGGCTCTTGTCAATACTTTCCAACTGCTTTCAAACCACAAGCACATCCACACATCCCTGCAGATGCCTCTCACTTCCTGCCCTCTCTGTCCAGGGACCTGCTCTTCTTTCCTCTTAGAATGTTCATCTGCAAAGCCATCCTCTCTAACAGTCTGCATTGCCTGCTCATTAAAATATGTTTCTAGACACCCTTTCTCTCTGAATACATTTGCCTAATTCCTAATTATGTCTTTCCTTTAGACCTATAATTTTCATCATTATAGATCAGAGATTCAAAGTTTTCCTGGCATCACATGGTATTATAACAATATTCAAACATGTCCTTCAGGTCAGTCTTGCAACCATTCTTAGAATAACGTTTTGTCTCTAACCTGTAATGTTTTATAGTAAACAATATGTATTTATTCTGATATTTTAAAGTCACTGATTTATGCCCTACCATCTTCATAAACAATTTGAAGCAGTTCTGATCTCGATTTGAGCTCTGTTCTGTCACATGCTGTGGAGTGTGACTAAGGTGCTTGGCTGACTGGAGCCTCAGCTTTTCCATCAGAGACATGGGGTGAAACCTGCCCAACCATTCCACCTTGTGCGCCAGACGATGTGGCTGGAAATGCTAAGATGCCATGGAAATGAAAGGTTTTGGTGTCTTTGCCCCTCTGCCTTGAACACTGTTCACGGTAGTAAGGACTTTGGCGCAGCTGGCTGTACTTTGGCCTAGAAAGGGAATCGCGGAGTTCCTGCTGTGGTGAAATAGGATCAGTGACATCCTTGGGGCCCTGGGATGCAGGTTTGATCCCCCGCCAGGCTCAGAGGGTTACATATCCAGCATTGCCACAGCTGTGGTGAAGGTCGCAAGTGTGGCTTGGATCTGGTCCCTGGCCCAGCTCCACCAGGCGGCCAAAAGAAGTAGAAAAACAAAACAAAAATGGGACTCGAGTCCACCCACTCCTCTCTCTCCACTGCCCCTCCTTCCAGGGTGTGGCCACGACCAGCCCTCATCAGGTTGCCACATCTGAACCTGTTAAGGTGGTTTGTCAGCCCGTTCGCAGCAGCTCACCTCCCTTTTACTGTGTTCAGCTGCTCACTCACAAGGCTGAGGCTTCTGAGTCTCCAGACATGATGATAGCACTCTGCCCGGAGCTTTCCTTTCAGTTCCCCCACCCCCTGCTTTTCAGTTCCCCGACTCCGCTTTTGCCTAGTTCAATCTTTGGTTTTCGTTTTGTCATTTCCTCCGGGAAGCCTTACCTGATACCCTCTAGTCTGGATCAGGTGTTTTCTCACCTGTCCCTGCAACCCTCCTCCAGCAGCCTCTCTCCTCTCCCCCATTATAATAGCAGTGACTGCTATTATATATAAAACTGAAACTGACTGTGTGACAGTGTGAGTTGTTTGTTGAAAGGTTCCAAGGGGCTGGCACCTGGCATTCTCTCTAATTGTCAGTGAATGAACCAGTGAATGCATACAAGATGCCCAGACACAGACGGCTGGTTTGCTTACCGGCATCCTTATGTTTACTCTGAGGACGTGGTGTTGACCAGGATGTAACTGACCTTTTCCTCTCTTATTTATTCTTAACAGACAAAGACATAAGCAGCGGGAGTTATAACCTTTCCTCAGCAACAACGGGCAGCTACTACAGTTGTGTCAGCCAGATCACCATAGGTGAGCAATTGTGCCTTTTTTTTTTTTTTTTTTGTCTTTTTAGGGCCCTACTCGCTGCATATGGAGGTTCCCAGGCTAAGGGTCTAATAGGAACTGTAGCTGCTGGCCTGGGCCACAGTCACAGCAACGCATGATCAGAGCTGCATCTGCGACCTACACCACAGGTCATGGCAACACCAGATCCTTAATGCACTGAGCAAGGCCAGGGATCAAACGTGCATCCTTATGGATGCTCGTCAGATTCATTTCTGCTGAGCCACAATGGGAACTGCTGAGCCACGACTGTGCCATCTTTAAATGAAAATTATTATTGCCTGTAAACATTGCGGGTGGAGGGCTATGGAAGGTGTGGTTAGAAAATGTCAGCTCATCAAATTTATTTTCAGAACTGGGGCCAGTACTTGTGGATTCACCTTGCTGGGGCGCCCTCTTGTGGCTCCATATTGCTTCTGCCTAGACATGGTTTGAGGACATGTGAGAGATTTGGGGGAAAAAAAAAAAAGGTTTCCCAACTTTCAGTCATTTGCTTTCTCTTTCACTTGTGCATCACCTTTATTATTATGTACTTAATATTAAAACTGACTTTTAAATTTTTATTTTCATTTATTTTAAAAAGAAATTTTATGTCACAACTGCAAATACAAAATGTACATTTCCCGTAAGTTAATGCATGCATACATAAAATAACAACACATCAGGGGTAACAAATGCTCCTTATGCTTTGGGGGATCCTGTATGTGCCAGCTGTCCTGTCCCCTGACTTCTCAGAGATAAAATCTCATGTCATAGCACATAACCTCCTCAGAAGCTTGCAGCCTGCAGATTGGGGCATGTGGTTCTCTATGCCCCCGCCTCGTGGATGAGGGATTGTAAAGGTTCACCCAGCGCCCTCCCGGCCACCTTCCTGCTCACCATTAAACACGTTTCACTTTCATCAAAAAAGGAACCGTGATCCTGATTCTTTTTCCTTTTGCTCTGTCATTCCCTTCCACTTCCTTTCAAAAGTGGAAATGTCTTGATTTCCGAATTTTGGCCACCGACTTAGAAGAAAAGGAATAATGATGGTGCCTGCAGCTAACATTTATTTTGCCCTTAGCATTTGTCAGCTGTGCTTGGCCCTTGACATGCATTATTTTACTTAACTGGGATGTGATGAGGAAGTCCTCATCTCGCAGACCAGGAAATTGTCCACTGCCCCCTGGGCAGAAATGAATGTGCCAGGATTCCAATCCAGGTCTGCTTGATGCTAAAGCTCAGGCTCTGAACACCGTGTCATGACTTCTCAACTCTAGTAATGTGGTTCCCTGTAGAAAGAGGTAATAATTATGAGTCTCGAAGACAGATTTAAATTATTTTTATGTTAAGAATACTTAAGAATGTTCCAACATTAAATGTTAACTATAGACCCTTCATATTCCACATGGCCATCATATCAACCCAAATATATACATAAACTTGTTTCTCCTTATAATTGTGGGTCTAGCGGGTATTAGTGTTGGCATGCAACTCAAAGGGAGCTGGGACCCCTGCTTCAACCCCACTCCCCACCTTGCGGGCAGGATGGTGGGTGAACATTTCAGTAATTACCTTAAACATAAAGGGACTAAACGCTCCAACCAAAAGACATGGACAAGCCGAATGGATACAAAAACAAGACCCATATATATGCTGTCTTCAAGAGACCCACGTCAGTTCTAAGGACACATACACACTGAAAGTGAGAGGATGGAAGAAGATATTCTATGCAAACGGAAATCAGAAGAAAGCTGGAGTAGCACTACTCATATCAGACAAAATAGACTTTAAAATAAAGAATGTTACGGGAGCGCAGGTGAGGAAAGCGAGTAGGCTTCCAATGTGACATTCCTATTGCTTGCCTCTTGAGGACTAGACACCAGCTGTCCCCCCAAATGGTTGGATAACTAACCAACCAAAACATTTTGACCCAATGCTACTTTTAAACTGAGGCCGATCCATTTCTATTCCATCACAATCATGCAGATCTTATCACAGCTTGTTTGTATCAATAACATGAATTAATGTATTTTCTAATGAACTCCATTTCTGCATTAAATGATGCGGTAATTTCCTAAACTAAAAAAAAAAAAAAGGCTTCTTATCTCTGTGAACAATATCTTTTCAAAATCAAGTGTATTTTATACCTTAGCTATCATTTTATAAAAGAAATGGTAAACTCAAAATCGCGTTAAGTCCAGAGTTCCTTGGGACGTTTAAGCCTAAATCTTTCACAGTGCGTGATATGTATTATCCACTCTATTCTGTGTAATGATCCCAAGGAACTTGGGAATAGGGGAAGAGAAGAGGCATTGAAGCGAGTTTCTGAATGAAATAAGGCGAGGGAAAACAGGGTCCTGTAATTATTCTTCTTGTGAAAGTATTTTCTGTTGTAAGTGGAAGGCAATACATTTTCACATTTTTCATAAAAACGTGATGGAACATCAACTTAAGTGGAGCCTCCAGGAATCTCATTGCTGTGGCCCAGTGCACTCTTAGGAGCTGGGGGAGACCCCAGCGTATTGATCACCAAGTAAACACATTTGCATCAGAAGTTTAGTCCAGCAGACAGGATCAGGGGCAGCTCTGGGGTCAGTAGCATTCAGTTCAGCTCCCACTGCAGCTCTGGCCCCATTGTAGTTCCCAACAGTGAGAATCTGTGTTCTCTGGGGTTATCTGCACAAGCTCCCTGGCCCTCATCTGAGAAAGAGCCACTCACCTGACTGCATTCTACTCAGTCTCCTTTTAGGAAAGTGACCAGCCAAAAAGAGTTCAGACAATCCAGTCAGCATGTTCTCAAGTGTGTCAGCATTTCGCTTTCCTGGTGCATTTTGGTCCATCAGGATCCCTCTATGAAAAATTGTTCAGAAAAGAATAAATAACCTAAGAGCCATTGGGTGGGGGCAGGGCACACCCTGATCCACCTCCCAGAATCCCTCCCGTCACCCACCCTCTCATCCAGGCAAGATGGCTTGGGGGCCAGAGAAGCCATGATGTCTTCAACGAGCCTGGGTTTGAATCTTGATTTTTTTTTCCCCTGCTTTTTAATGACCACACTCCTGGGATATGGAAGTTCCTGGGCTTGAGGTCGAATAGGAGCTACAGCTGCTAGCCTACACCACAGCCACAGCAACGCGGGATCTGAGCTGTGTCTGCAACCTACACTACAGCTCATGGCAACACTGGGTCCTTAACCTACCGATCGAGGCCAAGGATCAAACCTGCATCCTTATGGTTACTAGTTGGGTTCGTCTCCTCTGCACCACTGCTGCAGCTCCCATGGGCTTGACTCTCGACTGGTATTTCTGTGTAGTTATTGGCTTTGGGGAAATGGGAATGTCCCTTAGCCTCAAGTTTCTTCACCTGTCAAATGGGAATGTTAGTATCTTCCTGACTGGGTTATTGTGAGGTTTAAATGAGGTGGTACTGGCAGATCCCTTGGCACAGTGCCAGGGAGTGTGAGTATTGCAAGCTTTAGTGGATTTATTATTTTATGACAGTGAAGTAGCTTGTTCATTCCTGGATGTCAGCCATGGCTTCCAAACCTAGTGGATGATCACTAGGTTTCCATCCCGGGTCCCATGTCTCCTGATCTTCATTTCCGTTATCCTTTTCTTCCTGTGGCCAGACATGTCCACACAGATATTTCCACTAGAGCTCAAACTCCTCGTGTCTAAAAGCGCACCCAACCCGCCTCGACCCTTGCCAGGCCAGTCCTTCTGATGGTCACAGTGAGGATGAGGACATCCACCACTCAGTTTGCCCTAAGCCTTCTCTGACATCCTGCCAGCAAGGGACAGGGCCACTTGGTGGCCCCCAACTCCTTGCTTGCCAGTCGTCGTTGTGTATCTCTCTGGACCTCTTTTTGTTTTTTGCTGCTGACACTTAGATTTGATCCCTAACAATGCTTTCCTGGTCTCTACTTGACAGCCTCTTACGTCACCTCCTTGATGCTGGTCTAGGAAGAATTTGGTGAACAGTTGGTATCTATTGAATGCCAGGGGAAAGAGCCAAAGAGGGAGATGCTGGGAGGAAGCTTCCGAGATGATTAAGGCACCCTCTGATGTGGAGGGATGCTCAGCTCATGAGGGAGACATAGAAAGAAGGCATGTTTGGCTGTGAAGTGTGGGCAGGGACCGTCTGACACATGCCCACGGTGACATGTGGTTTCCCGCCCAGTGTGGAGGGCTGCCCCGGACACTCATCCTGCCTTCAGAATCCAGGCAGGCCTCCTCCCTTGTTGCCCCTTTGGGGCTTTCTTGGTTCTTCAGCACACACCCAATTTGGATTTCTCCCCCAGCACCTTTTACTGGGTCTCCCCTTGCTGGGTTAAGACAGCTTGGGGCAGGCAGAGGAAACGTTCCACTAGGGGTCGCCACCAGAAGAAGAAGGGTCAGATTCTGTTTTTTGCTGCCATTCATTTGTTTATGTGACAGATAAAGTGGCTGTCCCCACTTCACAAACTTCTATGGTATATTGTTTTGCTCAGCAAATCAAATCTAATAAAATCTACACTTGATCTTAGCCAAAAGGCAGAGAAGCAATAGATCTAATGAAATCTATTTTTTTTACCTTAGCATTAAGGTCCTCAGCTGTCTTGTATCAACTGACCTTTCCTTTTTTTTTTTTTTTTCCTGACTATAATTATATTCCTAAACTCTGTATCTCATTTGCAAATGCAGAGGCCTGCAGAGGTCAGGCATGTGAGACAAGTGAGGGAAGCAGACTGGGAGTAATGTGTTAAGGAGAGGTGGGGACCGTGGCAGACAGGAATTCCTTTGCTCCCATGCAGAGGGCTGGCTCTGTGGTTGCTTCAGCTGACAGTGTCCACATGGGAACATGATCCAGTGTTGACTGATCTTTAAGAGAGGATCGAACGATTTTAAAAGAGAAGACAGCTGAGGTTTCGTTGAGAATGCTCTAGATTGTTATTGTCATCAATTTTAATTTGAAATTTACTTCAAATGAAGAAAAATAAGAGCTAACAAAACAGCTCTATAGAACAGATCTATCCCTCTAGATGTATAAATCTTGCCTAGAAGGCTATGTTCATGCCACCTTTTATATGATTTAATCACTTCTTCCACCTACAGAGGCTTTCTCCCCTGAAACCCTGTAGGACATTTTTATCCTGCTTTAAATTATTATGATTTTTTATTAAGATATAGTTGATTTACAGTGTTGTGCCATAAATTATTTCTTTCATCTTGCTTTGTACTGTAGTTAGTTGTAGTTAAGGAGAAAGGACGCAGATTCTGGAGCCAGATGGATCTGGGCTTAAATTCTGCCTCAGACACTTGTGGGCTGCTTGACCTAGAGCAAGTTGAAATCGAGTTTCCTCAACTATAAAACTGAAATAGTAATAGTCCCCTTGTCCAGTTGCTGTGAGGACGACAGTCACTTAATGCGAAGTGTCTAGGATATAGTAGGTCTTCATTTTTCTTTTCCTTATGATCAAAATCTTATTTCCTTTATTGGACTCTGAATTCCTTAAAGGCAAAGACTAGGCACTGGGAACATAGAAAGTGCTTAAAAAACATGTTCACTAATTAACAAGATTCGTCAAGTATGACAATTCTTGCCTATTTATTAGTAGCATGCATCCTTATCTCAAGTGGTGTTTGGCTTCCAAATACAAAAACCAATATGGTATAAGACTTTGATTGCTGGTCCTGACCTTATGTGTTTGTCTTTCCAGGTTATGATGTTGCTGGGCCTGTCGCAATTGGGCTCACCCACTGGAAAAATCCCTACGCACAAGGCAGACCCACCCTCCCATCAGATCTGCCTCTCTTCGTCTCCAAAGATGCAGGCATCCCGGTGCATCACTGGTCCCTCACCCGCAAGACTGAGCTGGCCACACCTCTGTCTTGTCCAGCCTCACTTTCCATCACTCCAGTGCCTTCTTACAGCAGCAGCAGCCAGGAAACCTTGAGCCAAGACACGACAGGTAACAGTGCTGCCCTTCCTGATGGATATTCAGACTCAGCGTGTTTAAAGGTTCCTTCATGTGTTTGCCTGCTGAACAGATTGCATCTGCATTTCTGCTTGTGTGATGCTAAGCTAACAATTCCCCCATGTTCACTGGCCTTTAATAGCTTGGCTATAGCAGATGGAAAGTTAGATGCATTTAGAAATATTGAACCTAAGTGTTAGTTCTGTTTGGTAAGATGTCATTCAGAAATCAACTAAGAATCAGAATTCCAAATTTCATCATAGGACTTTTTATTTGTTTAATATCTATCCTCTATTTAGTGAAGGCATCTATCTTGGATGAAACTCTTGTATTCAAGAAAGTCATTTTTGAATACTTAACTCAGTTACTACTAATATGCAATACTCCACCAATCTGATCTGTATCAAGTGTCTTTGAATCACTACGAGTCTTGGCTGCTGCCTGTTTTTGTTCAGCCCGAGACCTAAAAATAGAGTTTACTTTTGATGGTTGGTGTGTTGGTCTGTTCAAGCTGCTATAACAGAATACTGCAGACCAGGTAGTTCATAAAAAACAGAAATTTATTTCTCCCAGTTCTGGAGGCTAGAGGTTTGAACTCAGACTGCCAACATAGTTGGGGAAGTGCCCCTTTGGGCTCACAGACTTATAGTACCCTCATGTGGCCAAGGATCTCTGTGGAGTCTTTTTTATAAGCACACTAATCCCATTCACGAGGGGTCCACCCTTATGACCTAAGCACCTCCCAAGGGCCCCACCTCCTAAGACCATCATATCAGGCACTAGGATTTCAAACATAGGATTTTTAAAGGGACATGAACATTCAGACCAAACAGTTGGAAAAAATTAAAAGAATAAGAATATTTTGAGACACATGAAAGTTAAATGAAATTCACATTTCAGCATTTATATGTAAAGTTTTATTGGGACACAACCACTTCATATACTGTCTCTGGTTGCTTTCAGGTGACAATGGCAGAGTTGAGTAATTGTGACAGAGACGGTAGAGCCTGCAAAGCCTTAAATATTTACTATCTGGCCCTTTACAGAAAATGTCTGCTGACCACTGATCTCTGTAATCTTTGGGGCCTGGGACTTAAACAATCAGGCAAGAAAAATGTTTCCAATCTCTTGCCTTAAAGTTTGTCACTTCCATTACACTTTGAGTTGTGGAAAGATTTACTTATGCAACAATGGCCAGTTAATTGTTTTTATTTCTAAAGTCTGAGTTGGAGGTTTAAATTATGCGAAAATCTATCCTGCTACTCTCCAACCCCCCCCCCCCCCCCCGCAGATAGAGCGCTTAGAGATAATGGTTTGGTGGGAGAAATCCAATATGTAATTCCTTTTCTGGAGATAAATCTTTGATGTTGACTCTCAATAGTTCACCAATGCTGCCACCTAGAGATGGGATGCTGCTATTGCAGAAGTCCCAGGTTATCCAAAGCAATCTCTAAAGCAGCAGATTGCAGACCTCACTACATGTTCAGGGTCCCCAGGGAACTGGTTAGAAATGAAGAGTCCTGGGCTCTACCCCCAGAGGATGCTGTGTCCATAGCAGAGAGAGAGCTCCAGCTGTCCCCATTCTGCACCTGCCTGCTCCCGGGATTTTGATTCCCAAGGTTCCCCCACACACCTCAGGGGATCCCCTCTAAAGTGTCTGGTTTTGTGGTTGGATGATATTGCAGAGCAGTGGGGAATGTTCACATACCATTAACTCTGCTGCAGCAGAGCTGAGCATCTTTCTGGTTGTCCTGATTGAGAGTCAGTTGGAGGGTAGAAAAATCATGATCTGAAGAATAAACATTTTCCATATGTTAGGTTTGAAATCTCCTGGGTTTTGATGTTATCATGAATGAAAACTGACTCTGCTTGTTTTAAAACTTTAGTAAAATCTGAAGTTAAGAAATAAAGTGCTGCCTTTGGCCAGGGCAGCTGCGAGGTTATGGCATTTCTTTGCAAAGAGGGGTGTGAGGTGGCAGCTGCCAGATTAACATTTTGTCACATTTCCCTTTGAGTTGGCTTTTTTCTTTCTCTTTCCATAGAGCATCATAGTCAGAAGCAGTCCGATTCTTGGATGGGTTTGTTGTTTGTTTGTTTGTTTGTTTTGCCACGGTGTGCACTGGCTTGAAGCGGGATCTCTGCTCTTAGACCAGGGACTAAGCCCTGGGTCATAGCAGTGAAAGTGTCGAATCCCAACTACTAGACCACCAGGGAACTCCCTGGAGGTTTCTATTTGTAACTTGCAGGTTTTCAAAAACAAATGAAAATTCCATATTTCTCTTCATTCATAGGAACTTTTCATTAGCAATAAGACATTGAAACTTTCCTAGGCAAATGTCTTTAATAATAATAATTTGTATACTTATAAAGTAAGCCTGACAAGTGAAGGTGTATTAAATAAACAACCTCTGGTATGTCCCGCTGTGGTGCAGCAGGTTAAGAATCTGACTGTAGTGGCTCAAGTCACTGCATTTTTTTCCCTGGCATAGTGCAGTGGGTTAAGGATCTGGCATTGCTGCAGATGTGGTAAAGTCGAAGCTTTGGTGTAGGTCACAGCTGCAGCTTGGATTCAATCCCCGGCCAGGGACTTCCATATGCCACAGGAGTGGCCATTAAAGAAAAAGAAAAAGCAACTTCTGTTGCTTCTCCATTATCCATAGAATGAAGTATAAACACTTTATGTGGTACATGAGGACCTTCCTATTGACTGTAGCATCCCTCACTACCCTCCACTGATGCATCTACACAGTAGTTATACTTACTTCTTTACTGTCCCCTAAGGAGTCATGATTTTACACATGCTGTGCCATCTACTTGGATGCTCCTCCTTACATTCTTCTAGAAAATTTATGGAAGACACCTTGCTATGAGTTGACCTTCTCTGTCAATTCTTTCCCTTTCCCCCTCAGTGTATTCATTCATTCATTCTTTTTTTATTGAAAATTCCTATTTATGTCTTGAATTCTGCTTTTATTGGACTGCACTATGATTTTCTTTTCACATGCTTGGATAGCCTTCTAGATGAAAAGTTCTTTCATTGAGCTTGGATTCAATCCCTGCCCCAGGAACTTTCACATGCTATGGGTGCAGCCCTTGCAGAATAGACTTGTGGTTGCCAAGGGGAAGGGAGGGAGAAAGTGGGGTGGCTGGAGAGCTTGGGGTTAATAGATACAAACTATTGCCTTTGGAATGGATTAGCAATGAGATGTCACTCATATGTCTAGTCACTTATGATGGAGCATGATAATGTGCGAAAATAGAATGTGTACATGAATGTGTAACTGGGTCACCATGCTGTACAGTAGAAAAAAATTGTATTGGGGAAATAACTACTAAAAATAATAAAAATAATAATTAAAAAAGAGAGAGAGATACCAGAGAGGATGCTCTCTCTTGCCCACAGTCTCTCCTTCCATGCTTAGGCAGCAAGGAAAGTCCACCTGAGGACATAGCAAGAAGGCAGCCATCTGCAGGCCAGTAAGAGAGCTCCCACCTATAACCCAACTGACTGGAGCCTTGATTGTGGTCCTCCAACCTCAAAAACTATGAAAAAATAATTTTCTGTTGTTTAAGCCACCCAATCTATGGCATTTCATTATGGCAGCTTGAGCTAATACATACACATTGTATATATCTTACGTGCAATGGCACCAAAGACCTGGATAAAGGAATATGCTCAATTATAGACCATGGCAGTAGACACCTATGTTTCCATTTCCAAAAATAAAACTGAATTTATTTATCTAAAAGAAAAAAAGAAAAAAGAAAAGTTCTTTAGTTGAGATGTAATGTTTTAATCATGTATTCCTTTGGTCAGTGTAGAGCCCAGCATTTAAGAAGTGTGTTTTCAATGACCATTTAAACCTAGATTAGACACAGTTAAAGAGAGAATTAGGCCAGGAGGATAGAGCCTTAGAATTTACCCCAAATGCAGTAAACAGAGATAGAAGATAGCAAAACAAGAAGGGGGAGGGAAATAGAGAAAACAGAATGAAAAAGTCTGACATATATTTAATAAAAATCCAGTCTGGATTAGGAGAATAGAAAAAAAGGGGCTTTCAGTGGCTGTGAAGCTGGGAGATTCTGGCAAGGAGGATGTCAGTTCTCATCGTTCTCCCAATCTTTCAACCCTCCCCCAAAGCCCCTCAATAAAATGTATTATTGATCTCAGAAAAAAAAAAAAAAGAAAGAAAGAAAAAAGGGAGAGAGAATATTTTTAAAAAGACAACCACTGAGGATTTCTCAGAATTGATGAGAGATACAAATCTTTTGATACAAGAAACACAATTGGAGTTCTCTTGTAGCACAGGTTAAGGATCCAGTGTTGTCACTGCTGGGGCATAGGTTCAGTTCCTGGCCCAGGAACCTCACATGCAAAAAAAAAAAAAAAAAAAAAAAAAAAAAAGCAAAGAAACAATGAATGCCAAGCAGAATAAATAAAAATAAATTCACATATAAACATTTTCTGGAGACTCAGCAAAAAAATAAAATAAATAAAATAAAATAAGCAAAACAAAAACCACAGAAAAATCTTAGAAATCTTATGGGAAAAACAGATTTCCCACAAATCAGAAACAATTAAACTGACAATAGCCTTTCCAGTAGTAATGATTGCGGCCATAAGACAGTGAATCAATATTTTCAAAGTGCTGAAGGAAATAATGGTCAATTCGGAGTTCTGAACCCAGCTCAAGAATCACTGAAGAGGGTGGTCATCATAAAAACATTTTTTGTAAAAGACTGGGAAAGTGCACCCACTGCACACTTACTGTAAGAATGACTAAAAACTTATTTTAGAAAAGAAGGAACTTGAGCCTAGAAATGGCTAAGATGAAGGAAATAATGAGAGGAAGAAATATGTATTTTTAATTTAAAAAGATATTCTCTGGAAGAATAGTTTTCCTTTGGGGGGGGCATGCCTGTGGCATGCAGAAGTTCCTGGTCCGGGGATTGAACCTGTGCCACAGCAGTGACAACGCCAGATCCTTAACCCTCCGAACCATGATGGAACTCCTAGAGGAGTGATTTTCAACCAGGGATAATTTTATTTCATGGGTTCTTTTGGCAATGTCTAGAGATTTTTTTTTTTTTTTGGTTGACACAACTGGGGGGAGGGGGAAGTTCTATAAGTACTAGGGGTAGAGGCCAGGAATGCTGGTAAACACACCGCAATACATGTGATTGGGTTCATGGGTTATAATGAGTTTTACCCTATATTTAACAAGAGCCTTTTGCAAACTCCACCCTAATCAAAAACAGGGAGAGAATTTCTTTCCAAAGAGGAAGGTTTCCCCTGCTGAGAATACAGGTGATACCTTTGGTACTCGCCCATCAGCCCCTAGGATACAGTCCTCTGAGATTGTGTCGTTAATCAGAGCTCCTCCACTTTGTGTTCGAGACCAACGGTAATTTGGGAGTAAGTGAGAACTCATCCCTTTTGCCCGGTGTCTTCCTTCCTCAGCCTCCAGGTCTCAAAGTCTTCACATCCTGGTCTCTTTGTAGAGCTGTTTTTTTGTTATTTGTTTTTCAGCAGTACCCACTGTGTCTGGAAGTTTCTGGGCCAGGGATTGAAACGGAGCCGCAACTGTGACCTATGCCACAGCTGTGGCAACACTGGATCCTTCACCTACGTGGGAACTCCTAGAGCTGGGTTTTAGAAAGAGGTCCTAAATGAATTCCAAACATTTCTTGTGGATTTTAAAGACGATCCTCATTTGTGAAAGGGAAGGGAGATGTGAAAATGCTGGTTCTCTGTTCCTGATTCGTGATCATTTCCCAAGAGTCTGTCATGTTGTTGGGATAGAAGATGGTCACTTTCCTTTCCTAGTGACCTCATAGCGCATACCAGTGCTTCTGCATGTAGGAACTCTGAAAACTGAGATATGCCTAACTGCAGTGATGCTCAGGGAATTGCCTAAGGTGTAGAGCACCTGAGAAAGATGTATCCATTTAATAGCAAAAATTCAATTTCTTTCAACAAATTGTGACCAGATGTATTGAGTTGATGCTGCAGGAAATAGTGGCGGGAGTGAAATTTCAGAGTTAGGGTGCCACAAAAAGAGACTCTGCAATTTGAACTACTGATGTGACAGGGAGATAAGAGTAATCTGACCTAGTTGGGAGACCGGCATGCTGCCTTTTAGAGATGCCCAGAGATGCACACTGAGCTGCCCCAATTTGTATACCATGGGCCCAGTCAGTCTAAAGCCAAAATTTCTGCTTCAGTGTTATCTCAGCTGAACTCATGGTACAGAGTAATGGAAGGACAGCTACCCTCTACAGAAAAACAGGATAGTATAGGACTTCCTATTGTACCTCAATGGGTTAAGGACCCAATGTACTGTCCATGAGGATGCACGTTCAATTCCTGGCCTTGCTCAGTGGGTTAAGGATCTGGCATTGTTGCAAGCTGTGGAACATGTTGCAGATGTGGCTCAGATCTGGTGTTGCCTTGGCAGTGGTATGGGTCACAGCTACAGCTCCGATTTGATCCCTGGCCTGGGAACTTCTATATGCTGCAGGTGCAGCCATCAAAAAAGAAAAAAAAAAAAAAAAAAAGAACAGTATAAATTAGACACAGTTTCTTTTTTTCTTTTTCTTTTTTCTTTCTTTCTTTCTTTTTTTTTTTTTTTGTCCTTTTAGGGCCACACCTGCAGCATATGGAGGTTCCCAGGCTAGGGGTCCAATCGGAGCTGTTGCTGCCGGCCTACGCCAGAGCCACAGCAACTTGGGACCAGAGCTGCGTCTGAGACCAATACCAGAGCTCATGGCAATGCCAGATCCTTAACCCACTGAGCAAGGCCAGGGATTGAACCTGCAACCTCATGGTTCCTAGTCGGATTAGTTTCCACTGTGTCATGACGGGAACTCCTAGACACAGTTTCTAAATCGTTATATCTATAGCGAGGTTTTTTGCAGACAACATAGGGTTGGATCTTGGGTTTTTATCCACTCTGATGAACTCTTTTAATTGATACAGTT
Source organism: Sus scrofa (assembly GCF_054392235.1). NCBI lineage: Eukaryota > Metazoa > Chordata > Mammalia > Artiodactyla > Suidae > Sus > Sus scrofa. Next base: position 90,732,255 of record NC_139387.1, on the reverse strand, counting down.
AAACCATTTACATTTAAAGTGATTATTGATATAGTTGGGTGAATATCTACTGTGTTTGGAACTGCTTTCTATTCATTACATTTGCCTGCTATTTCTTCTTTCTTCCCCCTTTTCCTGCCTTCTCTAATTTTTATCGAACATTTAAAAAATTGAATGGGCACCTACCCATTTGTCTTTCTGCCTTCAATTTTTTTTTTCTTAAGGGACATTTTGTCAAAATGTCCCGAAGGGGTATTTCAACTTTAATTGTATGTGATGGAATAAATTTCCTGCTAAGGTGTATATGGAGTGTGGGTATCATGGTTAACCTATTAATGTTAGGAAGTTGTAATAAGTAAAACCACTTGTCCTTGCTTTCTGAAGATGATTTGTGATTTTCTAGAATACTGGCTCTGTAGAAGGTGTCACAGCAGAAGGGCAGGCATTTGAGTGGAGGTTGTTCAGGTGAGGAACCAAGACAGGGTATGGTGACTGATTCCAGGGCAGCTGCGGGGCAAGTGTGTCCTTCACATTCAAAGTCAAGCACTGAATGTGTTAACCAAAGAGCTATTGTTACATGGGGTGGTTGGGTTTCTCTGGGGCTATTACTCTGGCATTCCATTTTTTTTTTTTTGGCATTCCATGAGTTAATTAACATTTGTGAGCAGACCCAGAATCTCAACTACCATGTGTATATATATATATATATGTATATATATATATGTATATCACTTCTCTGAGAAAAACCAACATTAATTGGGGACCACCTGTACTTTAGAACTAAGAGGATAATCAGAAATATTTATTTAACAAGAGAACTGGCTAAGAGAAATAATCTCTGACCCTTCTTCAAGTCTCCTAATTTTCCCTTGTTCTCCTAAATTTGGCTACATTGTTCTTTTCAGAATTCAAGACCATGTCCTGCCATGTAACGTCTGATTCTAGCACAGTCCTGTGAATCCCTTCTCCATGTGTGGTGGTGATTTAGTTTTAGACGATTGAAAGCATTGGTGAATCAGGGAATGATTAATGGTGTATGAGGACAAACTCAAATAAATGATACAGCAATGAAGTTGCTTGAGGATTTCTGATACAAGAAACTGAACAACTTGATTTAAAGCCGTATTAAATCTGATTTGCAAGGATGGTATGTTTTAGGTTTAAAAGGCATTAAAATGCTCCAATAAAATCCTTCATTTGCTCAGTCATTTAGATTTTTGCTCCTTGAATTGTGGTCCTCAAGAAATAAAAGGGTTTAAACTGGGATTAAGCAATATAGTTGAAAAGGGGGGTCCTGAGGAATATTCTGGAGATAGCTTTATTATGTCTTGATGATTAATAGATGTGAAATGTGAGCGAGTGGATATTCCACTTGTTTCCAGTAACGTTAAAATATAATACTGAAGCTTTGTTGTTTAGACCAGTTTTCTCAAATTTTAATGTGAATGCAAGTCACCTGGAGATCTTGTTAAACTGAAGATTCTCATTAGGTAGCTGGGCCTTGAGGGTGACATTCTGCATTTCCAACAAGCTCCCAGGTGATGGTTGTGGAGCTTGGAATTTAGTAGGAGATGCAGATACCAATATTCCACCAAAGGCTGTATGGTTACCAACAGGCAGGTGCTATAAAGGAAAGGGATCTTCTTAACGTTTCTTGGAAATATTGTCTTGATCAAAACAGCACTAAGTTCCCCGAACAATGCTCCAGAAAGACATTTGCCTTATCACCAGTTGTAAGTGGGACGTCTGCATATACTGTGTCATGGGAACATGATTGACCTGTGTGGTATAAGTGTTCTCACCTTTTTATATACATGGTTTAGATATACAAAACTCCAATAACCATAGTACTGACTTGAGGGGGAGCTTAGTGTAGTTTGGGTTCCCTGGGAAGTAGATTCTGAGCCAGAGATGAACATGTAAGAAGTATATTAGGACGAGCCTTTGGGCTCAGTGTTTATGAGAATGTGTGTGTGGGTGGGTGGGTGGAGAGGTGATGGGTGGGGGAGGAAGCAGGATTGGGGAGAGGATTTGGATTGTGATGATAGACATAGACTTCAGTGCATCACATAGGGAGACCTGGAGCTGGGATGGCATTTAACATTGTCCCGCAGTGGGCTTTGGTACCCTCCCATCATTGCCTGGATGCAACCTGCTAGAGGGAAGGGATGTGGCCTCCCCAAATTTTCTTGGAGAGCAAGGCCCCAAAGAGGGAGACGCAGCTGAGAGCCATCAGCACTGACATTACAGCAGCCTGGGAAGAGAGGAGGTGCAATTACAGCCTCCACTATATCAGCTGATTGAAATGAAGGGATGAAGAGGCTATAAGTGGGAGGCGAGTTGGCGGCATAGTGGACTTTTCAAGCCACGGGTATGGTAAGTCTGTTAGACCTCTGCCAGAATGGGGAGGCAACTTTGTTAAATGGAGTCCTGAGTTAGGACTTTTGAGATGTGGTTCATCAGAGTTATGCTGTGGGTTTGTGGACAGCGGCTGACTTGTAAATTATTTTGAAAGTGGGCACCAAGCAGAGGATAAGGGCTTTGAGCTCAATGGGGAAAAAGGTCTCGCATCTGGGCAGATTATCTGAGCCCCCGGATTCAGGTTCAGCTTGTATTTCTCTCCAGCAAAGGGCTGCCTAAAGGGTCGGGTAACATCCTTCTGATGGCTGCGTGCCTGGTTAGTTTGGAAATTTTGTACAGCTCTTTGTACAAAAAGAGCTTTTGTCTTTTCAGGAAAAAAAAAAAAAAAAGGATACGACTGATTGATGGTGATAACTGGAGAATGGGAGCGTTACCTCCACTTTTCTCATCTGGGGTGGTGTGATTCACGTTCATTATTCAACAGCTGTTTTCTGAGTGGCTGCTATGGGCCAAGCACTGCACTGGGTGACACAGACAAGGCTCCTTTCTTTTTGGAATCACTGCGAAGCAGGCTAGATCTTAAATGATGACACAAATAAGAAAACTTGATTAGCTCAATGAAAGGGGAAAAACCAGTCTTAGGGATTCCGTGCGGGCGTTGACCGCATGGGGAGCAGCGCAGCCTCTGGCAGGGGAGCAGGACCCGGGCGGGATTCGCGGCGGGGCGGGCGGGCGGCGTGGGCGGCTCCCAGGGTGGGATGCGTTGGGGGCTGGGCTCGGTGAAGGCGGAGTCTGCTGCGGAGGACAAGCGGGTGCCCCGAGCCGGTGGAGCCAGAACGGCGGGCACAGGTAGCGCGGAGGTGAGCCAGAGTTCGAGGGCCCCGCGCCCTCCTTGGCGGCGCTGTGGGACCACGGCTTCAACAGCGAGCGCAGCACTGACTCGCTGGAGCAAACAAAAGCAGGGAGTCTATCAAGAGGGGATCTATTTAGATGTGGAAACAGGTAAAGACTCAGGATGTGACAGTAAATTGAGAGAGTTCAGGGATGTGTCGGAGCTGGCGGAGATTATATAACTGCCAGTGTGGACCAGGAGATCAAAGACCTGGCTTCTCTGCCCGGCTCGGCCGCTGGCCATGGTACCTTCCTGCGAAGCATCGATTGCTTCATCTGTAAAAGGGTGCCGTTATGAGACTGAAATAGACAATTTTTTTTTTTTTTTGGTAAAATCTATAGTGTGAGTGAAAGCTGCTCTTCCTAGTAATTACTCTGGCCCACCAGTTCCTTCTCTTTTCTTACCTGTCTCCTCCTGTCTCCTGGATTGGGCTTGGATGCTGAGTCTAGTGAGTTGTAAAATGCTATTCAGCTACCTCCTCTTAGCTTGTGGCTTTTAACTTTTTTTTTTTTTTGACCATTAAATACTTTCGTATTGTAATGTACTACTTTTGTTCTTCTTTCTTCTCCTCCTCCTCCTTCTCCTTACTTCGTTGTAAAGGCTCCTTTTTTTCAGTACAGATCATCCTAGGAAAGCACCTGCTTGAGGATGTCCTGCCAACCTAGGAGATGTGCCTGGACCTCCCTGAGTCATCGTTGTGGGCACTGATGAGACAAAGCCACAATCCACCCTGTAGTTTTTACTCTCGTTTTCTCCAGTTCTAAGAATATGTTTATACCATTGCATTATGTTGTTTTCAATTGATTCATGAAGTTGGGTGTCTAAATGAGAGCTATTTTAACGAGTGAAGCTAATAACAGTCCATGTCAAAACACTGTCTTTTCTCTCAAAAAAATTCCCTCACTTTGCTCTGAATTTCTAGCTGTCTGTCGGACATCCCTCCCCTCATGTTCTCACAAGTACCCGTCTAAACCACTTCTGTGTTTCCTGTTACAACAAACTTTTGTCACCATCCACCCTGTTCCCAGAGTGAAGAGTCATCTTTAAACCCTCATTCACAGCCATTATCTCTCAGCTCTTTTTCTCTTGTGAATGATGTCTGGACTCATTATTCAGCCAGACAAGGAAAGTGCTGTTTGTTCATTTACTTGGCTGGGTTCTGTGCTAAGCACTGGGGATGTGAGGGTGGCTAAGACATGACACCTTCTTCTTAAAGCTCAGCATCTAGTCAAGAAGGAACATTGTCAACACAACTCGAAATGCAACATGGAGCTATGAATGAAGTGTTTTCTTCAGTCTCTTCCTACAGCTGATTACTCATCAATTCTTACTCGTTCTGCCTCAGAAATATGCCTCACATCTACCTCTTCATTCCAGTGATAATTTCCCCTGAAATAGATCAAAGCTTTCTCCTCTTATCAGGACTGGGGCATTGCCTCCTGGATGGCCTCCCTGCCTGCACTCTTTATAGTCTCATCTCTCTTCCCTTAGCCACTAGCTGTCGTTGGCTAAAACATTACTCTCTGTGTGCCATTCCTTGGCTTGCAAACCATCAGTAGGGTTTGGTTGTTACTACAGTAAGTGGAACATAGGTTATAACCCAGCAATTCCACTTCTTGAAAGGATTGATAACAATTCCTTTTTGGTTTGTGTTCAATCAAACAAAAACCGGTACGCTAATGTTCTCGCAGCACTTTCACAATAGCTCACAGGTGGAAACAACCAAAATGTCCATTAATAATGCTTATCCATACTGTGGAATATTACTTATCCAGGAAAGAGAATTGAGTACTAATACAGGCCACAACATGGATGAACCTCAAATGTTGTGCTAAGTGAAAGAAGCTAGACATGGAAGGTACATACTGTATGATTCCATTTATATGATATATGAAGAATAGGCAAATCTATAGAGACAGAAATCAGACTAGTGGTTGCCAGGGACTGGGGGAGGGAGAGAATGAGGAGAGCTTGCTCAATGTATATAGAGGTTCCTTTTGGAGTGGTGCAAATGTTTTGGAACTGGTATGATTGTACATCGTTGTATGAAAAGGCTAAATGTCTCTAATGGTAAATCTTATGTGTAGTTTTACTATAATAATGTAAATGTAAAACAAATTAACAGTGGTCCCTGACCAGCTGTAGTTTGAATTCAGATTTCATAGCATGTGGTTCACGACCCTCTGGTTTAGCCCTGCCTGTCTTGCTAGCTTCGTTTCTCCTGAGCATCCTATGGACCAGCCCTACCTGGTGTATTGGGACATCCTCCTGCCTTTGCTTATGATAGACTCTGACCTGGAGTGCCCTGCAGTGTCCTATTCTTTTCTGCTCATGAATTTAAGGTTGGGCTTGAATGCCATTCTTCTATGGGGACTTACCCATGCTTAAGACTCCTTCCTCTGTGTTCCCATAGCACCTTATTTATATGATTAACCACAGTGAGTTGAGGGAATATCTTGGATAGTGAGTTCCATGCAGGCAGGGAAAGCATCTGATTCAAATTTGAATCCACACAGCCTTTGCGTGGTATGTGATATGTACTAGCTGATCAGTATTTATTGAAATAAATGGCTTGATTATTGTCTTGGTTCTGTCCTTAAACTAAAGCTATAACCCTAATCCTTAACTTAAAACTCTCTGTAAAAATCACTAAACTTTGATTGCAGTCATCTTTGATTATCTTCATCGAAGTACCATTAATTAAGTTAACCTTAACAGATTTCTCCTAGTTTACTATCAATCACCTTGCTCAGCTCAACTGTTGGTAGTGTGTTTTTTGTTTTTTTGTTTTTGCAATTCAAGCATATTCACTTTGCTTTCATTTGCCCTCAGTTTCCTGATGTTGCAGCTAATGTTCTTACCTACCTTCCTTATACAGAGAAGTTCTTTGAAAACTTAACATTTAACCATTTTCTGTTTTCCAGGGAAAATGTGACAGAGGACAATTGTTTTAGTATTTTATTAAAGGATAGCATGGTTTGCAAAAAGGGTCAGAGTTATAAAGCATCAAGGGAAACTGGGTTGTTTCCCCCACTTAATTGCAAGTCAGGGCTTCTTCCTGTGTCATTATTTTCTCAAGTGTTAGATATACTTTCCTTATTAAATAAAATACAACAACAAAATTTTGAAAGTTACATCTAGGTGATTCAGGGATATTTTACATTCTTCTCCTATACTGCTAGACTTTCCCCCAGTTCTTTTGAGATGATTGACCTATAATATTGTATTAAAGTGTACAGCATAATGATTTTATATATATCTATATATGTACATATACACACACACACATATATATAGGAATGATTACCACAATAAGCTTAGTAAACATCCACCAACTTGAAAGTTATAATTTTTTTTTTGTTATAAATTTTTAAGATTTACCCTCTTGGGAGTTCCCATTGTGACTCAGTGGGTTAAGAACCCAACATAGTGTCTGTGAGGATGCAGGTTTGATTGACCCCTGGCCCCGCTCAGTTGGATAGGTTAAGCAGCATTGCCCCAAGTTGAGGCTTAGGTCACAGATGGCAGGTCACAGATGCAGCTTGGATTTGGCATGGCTGTGGCATGGGCTGGGAGCTGAAGCTCTGATTTGACCCCGAGCATGGAAACTTCTATATGCCACAAGTGTGGCCCTATAAAGAAATTTAAAAAGGATTTACCCTCTTGGTAACTTTCAAATTAGCAATACAGGACAGTAGTCCTTATCTACAGGGGATATGTTTCAAGACTTTCAGTGGATGCCTGAAACCACAGGTAATACTGAACTCTGTTTTTTTCCTTTGCATACAGATATACTGATGATCAAGTTTAATAATTGGCCACAGAAATTAAGACCAGTAATAGATAGAACAGTATACCATAATAACATAATGAGTTATATGAATATGGCCACTGTCTCAAAGTATTCTATACTTGCCCTTGTGATGATGTGAAATGATAAAATGCCCATGTGATGAGATGAACTGAGGTGAATGACATAGGCGTTGTGACTTAGCATGAGGCTGCTATTGACCTTCTGATGTGTCAGAAGGAGGATTTTCTGCTGCACATGACCCTGGATCATTGAGCTATGGTCATATCAATGGTTGAATGTCAGGAGCAGGTGATGTTGATGGTTGGGGATTCTGGGGAGGGCAGCATGGGATGACATGGTGACAGGAGAATGGCTTTTGATTGAAAACTTAGGAATTGTTTATTTTTGGATTTTTCACTAGGTTGGCCATGGAGAGAGAAGCCATGGAGAAGAGAGTACCCTTGTATTGTCCGCTGTAGTCACTGTGCTGTACATTACATCCCCAGAATTTATTACTTATAGCTGTAAGTTTGTAATTTGTAACCATCTTTATCCCTTTCCCCTGCCTCTGGCAGTCATGAAACTGTTATGTTTCTATACATTCATTTTTAAAACTTCTACATTTAAGTGAGGTCATACTGTATTTGTCTTTGATTTATCTCACTTAACAATAATACCCTCAAGGTCCATCCATGTTGCTGCAAATGGCAGGATTTCTTTTTTCCTCATTACTAAATAATATTCCATTATATACTCTTACCATGTCTTTATCCATTCATCTATTGATAGACCCTTGTATTATTTCTATAGTTTGGCTATTGTGAATAATGCTGCAGTGACATGGGAGTGCAGATATTTCTTCAAATGAGTTTTTTAGTTTTCTTGGGATAAATGCCCAGAACTAGAATAGCTGAATCATATGGTAGTTTAATTTTTTGAGGAACCTCCATACTGTTTTCCATAGTGGCTGCACCAATTTACATGCCTACCAACCATGTAAAAGGGCTCCCTTTTCTCCACATCCTGGGCAACACTTATTTCTTGTCTTTTTGATAATAGTCATTCTAACTGGTGTGAGGTGATAGCTTATTGTGGTTTTAGAAAACCATATGCCTGACCTTTATCACAGTGGATCCTGTCCCTTTGCCTTGTTCATGGACTTTTCAGCTTTCCAATTAGTGTATACATTCACTCCTGCATCCTATAAACAAAGATAAAACCTAATTCTTAATCTATAACAAAAATAAGCAAACCAAAAATACCAACAAAACAAGCAAAACTCAACCCTTGACTCTTGAGTGCCCTCTAGCTACTGGCTCTGCCACTCTCTTCATAGCCAAACTCCAAAGAGAAGCCTGCATTCACTCTCTTCCCTTTCACCTCTTTCTTCCCTTAACTCTGCTTTTGGAATCTCTGTCCACCCCTGTGTGGGATATATTAGGTCATCAATGACCTCCTAACTTCCTCCTATTTTCCCATCCTATCCTTTCCACTTTTTGGTGGGTATTTCGCCTCTTGGGAGATCTGATTGGAGCCCTTCAAGACCTGGGTTCTATTGCATTTATGTTCTTCTCCTTCACTGACCCTTTCTCTATGTCCCTTAAGTATCAATGTAACAAGGAAGCCTGCCCTTTTTTTTCTCATTCTATCTCCCTTTCCTGGTTTGTATCCACTACCCCTATTTCACTGCTATTTATAGTCTGTATTTTAGGCTCAAATTTCCCACCTGACCTTTTCTGCCTTCTTTCTAGAAATAGCCATATAGATGTCCCACAGGTACCCCACAATTCAAGTTTACCAAAACCCATCTCTTTAATCCCGATTTCTTCTATCCCTTCTGTATTTTCTATATTGGTGAATGACCCAGTTGTCTGAACCAGAAATGTAGAGAATCTTAGACTTTTCTGTCCTCCCCACATCCGGGTAATGAGCCATCTTGAATCTTTGATCTCCTTATTCCCATTTTTCCTGCCTTAGTTCCAATCTTGTCACCTTTGTCTGGACAAATGTTTTATCCCTAGTCTTCCCTGGAATATCTCCAGTCCATTTTCCAAGTGGTTGTTGGCTTAATCTCTAAATTGCAAATCTGGTTACTGTCACTTTTTGTAAAACTTGAGTGGCTCTTTTTTGTCTGGAGAATAAAGTCAGTCATCTTAGTGCTTCAGGATTGGACCTCTGCCGACTTTCAGTCTCGTCTCTGATGACTCCAAAGATTCCCCCTTTCCCTGGCTTAATTACTGAGGTAGTCCTGATGGGGAAGGCCTTCAGTGCTCTTGACCTTATGGGGGGTGTTGTCACTGCGAACTTTGCATTTGAGAAAGATGCATTTCAGAATTGGAAGAAACCTTTGAAGGCCACCGAGTCCCATCACTACGGTAATTCCTGTTGTGTAGATGTCTATTCTCTGAACACAGATCGCCAACAGGCCACCGAGTCCCATCACTACGGTAATTCCTGTTGTGTATATGTCTATTCTCTGAACACAGATTGCCAACCTGCCACCTCCCCGTCCCTTTCCTTGTTCTGATCTATAAGATGGGAACAGTACCAACTTTCATACAAGCATGTGGTGAAGCCTAAAGTTACCATTTAATTCATCAAAGTTGACCATCTCACCTTTCTCTTACATCCTTTTTCCTTTATGGTTTCTGCAATAGTTATTCCTTCTGCTTGTCTTCATCCATCCATGATGTCATTCTTTTCCCCCATGATAGTTTTTGTCCAACTTCTTTGATCAATGTGCATCTGTTCTCCACTCCTCAAGGACCATAGCCTTTAATATAAAAGAAAATAAAAATTCAACAGTTAAAACTCCCCTTAAAAAGGAAAGGCCAGAAAGTATCGTGAGGATTACATCATCCTGGAGATGTCATAAATGAGACTCTTTGGGTCAGGGATTGGCAGTTGAGGGCCTTGCAGTGAGCCCTTCCTCCCTCAGCCTGGAGTTCATCTGCTCTGAAATGCTCTGACCCAGAATTGCACTCTTTATGGAAAGGCTCTGGCCCCAGAGTCACCTGGCCTCGGTCCTGGCTCATTCAGAAATAGAGTAGGGCTGACATTGAATTGTACTTGGATGTGAGTTTTTGGTACAGATGGTAGCCTCAGTGTGTGATGCTTGCCACGTGACCAGTGTCTGAGAGCAGATGGGCACCTTCTTTCTGCACCAGCTGACACTTGAATCCACCTCAAAGGCGCAAAGTACAGGTGAAGTGAGATGGTCTAGAGCCAGCAAGTCAAGGATTCTAACTGTCCTCCTGGGCAAGAGCTGTGGGGTGTGTGTCCTGAGGGCCAGATTTGAAATTTGGTTCCCATAGAAGACATGTTGCTCTCTCAAATTTTATAATTGAATAACAACAGCTGCCTCTTATCCCTCTGAATAATTCACTGTGTGCTTTCACATGCCTAATCCTATATGATATTCGTGTTGACCCTCTAAAGTAGTGTATTGGTTTCCTAGGATGGCTGCAACAACTTGCCATACATTTAGTGGCACAAAACAATAGAAACGTGTTCTGTTCCAGTGCTGGAGGCCAGAACTTTGAAACCGAGATGGTGGCAGGACTGTCTTCCCTCTGAAAGCTCTAGGGAACAGTCTTCCTTTTCCTTTTCCTGCTTTTGGTAGCTCTTGGAATTCCTTGGTTTGTGATAGCACAGCTATAATCTCTGCCTCTGTCTTTACTTGGCCTTCTGAGTGTGTGTGTGTGGGGGGGTGTCTTTTCTGTCTCTTACAAGGACACTGTAATTGGATTGAGGGTCCATTCTAATCCAAGATGATCTCACCCTGAAAACCTTACCTTAATTACATCTGCAAAGACCCTTATTCCAAATAAGGTCAGATTCTGAGAATCCAAGCGGGTATACATTTAGGGGGCACTATTTAACCCACTATGAATGTCTTAATGTACTCATTTGAGGATGTAGACACGTAGCATAAGTGTTTCGCCCAGACACATTGGAGCATGGACCCAAACTCAAATCTTTAGACATCACATCTCATTTCTCCCCCCTGGGTCATTCCCCAGTCTCTCAACATGTGGGTGTCTTTGTGCAATGGGAGCATTGCCTTCTTGCTGCAGTTAAGAACCACTGCAGCCTTGTGAAATGCATGTATTCTTGTCAAATCAAGAACAGATGAAATTGGAGTTTTCTTATAGCTGAGACCAGACGTGGGAAGAGTGAGTTAACAATGGTTTCCCTTGTTTGAGCTCAGCCATTTCTCTTGTATCCTTCTCTTTCCTACGTCTTCAGGGCTGTAGGAGGGGCTGGGCAAAACAGAGCTGCTACAGTTGGCGGTTGCGTGGTTAGTGTGGCTGAGCTGACTTGGTGAAGACATGAGACCTCCCCCCCCCCCACAACCGGTGTTTCCCTACTTACCTGGACAAAAGGCACCTATACCCTACACCTAAAGCTTGAAAGGAAATGCAGATAGAAACAATATTTTCAGTTTCTCTGTACACTTCTGAGGAAGGGCAGATGAAACTATGATATAGGTCAAGGTTGTGATATGCCTTCCTTGAGCCCATTTCCACATGGAACACCCCAGCATCCTACTGCTGTCCAGGACCCCTCCACTGGGTCTTCCTCCCCAACCCCCAGGATGGCTCTCTCACTCCAAACTTTGTGTGTTTTTGCTCCCTATATAAAGACTTTCTGGGAGTTCCCGTCATGGCTCAGTGGTTAATGAATCCGACTAGGAACCATGAGGTTGCGGGTTTGATCCTTGGCCTTGCTCAGTGGGTTAAGGATCCGGCGTTGCCGTGGGCTGTGGTGTAGGTCGCAGATGGGGCTTGGAATCCATGTTGCTGTGGTGTAGGCCAGCGGCTACAGCTCTGATTAGACCCCTAGCCTGGGAATCTCCATGTGCCACAGGAATGGCCCTAGAAAAGGCAAAAAGACAAAAAAAAAAAAAAAACCCAAAAAAACCCCCAAAACTTTCTGGTCCCATGTGCCATTTTTCTCAAGGATTTTTTCTTAAATATTTTATTATGAAATATTTCAGGCATGTGAAAAGGCATAAGAATATGATGAAAACATATACCCCTCACTACCTGAAGACATCAAATATTATGATACATTTGAAGCCCTCTCATAGCCCTCCTTTCCCCACAGAGGTAACTGCTATTCTGAATTTGGGGTTTACAATTCTTATGCAGATTTTTGCACTGTGACTTCATTGCCCTATCCTTACGTGACACAAAGTCTAGATCCCAAGGGAATATGGAGTTTCTTTAGGCTTTGAAGGAGGCCATTTGGGGTGACATTTAGGGGGAAGAGATGGGAGCTAACATTTACTGAGCACTTAAGATGTGCTGGGTTCTGTGTCATGTGGTTTCTGTTCATGTTTCTTGACAGTAGCCATCTGCAATTGGAGTCATTATCTTCATTTTATAGAGATAAGTCACTGCCCCAAAGCCTAACAGCTCATACGTACTTGCAGTATGTTTCCCACAAATTGCCACTTGTCTCTCTCCATATAGGGTGGTGAGGAGGGTGCTGGTCTGGGTATGAACCGGCTGTGTGAGCCACCTGACCTCTCTGATCATCTCTTACTTGTAAAGTGAGCAGTACTGAGTACATCCCTAAAGGATTCTGTTTTAAAATTCAGTGAATCTCTTAAAAATATAGATATAAATGCTCTCACCCTGTGGGGTCTTATTGAAGGCCCTTTCCCCTTCAGCGTCCTCCTAAGACCTTAGTTTAGGTGGACACTTTCTTGTCACTCTGAAGTTCCTTATTGTTTTATCTGCATGAACTTGCAAAGCTGTATCTGTCACCATTGGCCAACCCCTGAGAGGGGTGAAATGTGAAATATTCCAGCTGCTCTCCTGCCTTCTCTCTACCTGTACCTCTGGGCTTGTTGCATGGTGGAGCCAAGATGGAAGAAACTCAAGGTTGAACATGGTCTGTTCTTGTTGAAGAGAAACTTTGGGTGAATTTAAAGTAGACACTCTGCTGCTTCTCTTGCTATGCTTCTCTCTTTTCTCCCTTTCGCTCTGAAAGTTCTTTCCAAGAAAGATCACTAGGGCCTTTCTTGTCACCTGTTGGCCACTTAAAGCCAAGCCTACCTTTGTCATAGGCTGCATCCTTCTCTTCTTTTCCCTTTCTAACACTTAACTGTATGCTTGCTTCACTCCACCCCTAGACTATTTTTTAAAGCACAGGGATCCTCAGTGGTGTAGGAAGAAAAGCATCTGTCCAAAGGCATGCATAACCTTTATCCCCAGGTTCTTGTCTTGGGCTGATTCCAGCAGGTCCTTAGCATGGGGGTCCCCAAGACCTCCCAACCTTCAGGTTCACTGATGGACTGGGAGAACTCACGACTTGGCACATAGTCATAATCACGGCTAAGATATATTCTGATGAAAGGCACAAACAGCATCAGTAAGCGGAAAAGATATGTGGGACGAAGGCCAGAGGAAACCAAACACAGGCTTCCAAGAGTCTGCACCCAGTGGAGTCACGCAGGATGCACCTACTTCCTCTAGCAGTAAATTATGACAACATGCACAAAATGTTGTCTACCAGGGAAGTTCATTAAAGACTTGGTGCCCAGGGGTTTTTTGGCCATGTGGGTACGCTCTGCCTAGCATGTATCAAACTCCCAGACTCCCAGAAGGAAAGCAGGTGTTCATTCAGCATGACTCATAGTGCTTGTACAAATGGAGGCACAGTGAGCCATTCCATCAGAGAATGGAGCCAAGGACCCACCTTGCAACCAAGCCTCAGACCTGCAATGTTGACTCTTTCCTACACCTTCGTAGTCTTCCTCCTCCAGATTCTACATTTTCAGCTGCTCTCTGACAGTTTCTCCTCCCTGTCTCTAAAGTGGATCCTCCTTCCCAGCATCTTGGGCTTCCTTTCTCAGGGTTCATAGTGGAAGAAGAAATGTTCTCCCCAGTTCCTCCATTGTCCTTGTTCCCCCATCACTAACATGCAGGGGCTTTATTATTAATCACTAGGGGAAAAGGAGTCTAATGAAAGCAGGAGAAATATTATAAAATTCCCTTAATCATGAACAGATCCACTTCCTGTTTCTTACAACCCAGAAGTAATTCTATAAGGTGCTGGAGGCTACCTAGGTGATTCTAGATTCTGAGATGTTCAGGATCCAATAAACTAACCCATTGGATTTCAGGGTTGGTTGAGAGGTAGATAGAGGTGCTTGGCATGTAGATTAAAATTTTGCTTCTTTCCCTGATAGAACTGTTTGGAGAATGCAGCCTACGTTGGATAAAATTGCCCTCTGCACTTTCCACCCAGACCTTGGGACTCAGGTGACACTCAAGCCAGTGGGGCACCCACTGCCTTGTGCTGGTCTGGGTGGAGAGGGAACCAGGGAGGCCACAACCCCTAGTGCTTTTGGTCTTTAGCTAGATCCCCTTTTCCTAACTTAAAAACATGGCTCCCTTGGAAAGGAACAGAATGTCACGTGTGTTGGTCATTTTAGAAAGTCCTCTACGTGGAAACCTAGAGACAGGATTGGGGAGGATAAATGCTCACCTTCAACCCTAGGTGAGACTGTGTTCAGAGGAAAGATCTGCTGTGCCCCCATCTCTGCTGTGCAGTTCCCAGGCCCTTGCAGAATTTGTTCCTCTGTTTCTCTGGGTGAAGTCTCAGACAGAGAAGTAGTCCTGCTCTTGACTGTGCTGAGCATACGTGCTGTGCCATGGCTGATGGAGTTTCCATGGCTGGTAGAGTTTCCATGAGGGCAGGGAATTCCTGTTTTGTTCACTGCCGAGTCCCCAGCATGAAAACCTAGAACGTGGTGGGGGCCCAATGGATACGTGTCAAATGAGTCCACTTCACCTTCAGAACAACCTTTTGCAGCCGTATATTAAATATTGTTCTCATCTTACAGATGAAAAATCTAGGTCTCAGGTCAACTTGCCTAAGACACAATACCATAGTAAGTGGCTGAGCAGGGCTTTGAACCAGCTTCATCTGGCTATAAAAAGAGTTCTAAACCATGCCTGCTTGGTTTGCCTGGAGTATTTTGGGTGCAGCGTGTTACAATGGCAGGGGGTGGGGGTAACTTCTGTTCAGTGTAAATGGGGGAGCCTAATTTTTCTGGAATCCAGATGGCCAAAAGACTCAGCACCACTGAATGGAAACCCACAGGCCTGGTGGCACTGTTCCTGCACCAGCTTCCGGTAGCTTTTCTTTAGCTGAAAGAGCTTTGTTGCCTGTAGAACTTCCTGGTTCTGCTCTGTGGGATACCTCTGCTTCCTGGCCCCTCAGCAGAGCAGAAGTGGTTTGTACTCAGAGCTCAATCTGTCCTGCAGCCATGCCCAAGTTGCCACCTCCACTCGGGCTCTCTCTGACCTACTAAGAGTTTTACAGTTTTAAAGCTGTTTAGCCATAACAGAAAGAGAATGGGCATATTTCCACCAAGGAGAAAGATGAAACAAACATGGCTAATTCACATTAAGGAGTACAGGCCAATGCAGGTGATCCACTTCTGGGCCTGGCTCCCCAGCTGGGTCCATGTTGTTTCTCTTCTCCAGCCATGGTCACTGTTCACAAATGCCTGACTTTCAAATGGGCAGCTCTTACTGAAGCTCCTCCCCCTCCAATCCTGCTGCGGGTACCCAGGGGTCTCCATTCTCAGTTCTTGGAGGTGCTGGTGCTTTACCTTAGTCGTGTGGGCTTTTGTGAACTGGTCTTGAATTTCACCATGGCTTCTAACCCCATTTCTTCCACTCATCCATCAGTCCAAACCACATGTATTGTGTAAGTACCAGGCTTGGTGCTATGTCCTGGCGATTTACAACTAATATACACTCCTTAATCACATGGGGAACTTATTCTCTGAGTTCTAAACAAAAGGCCCAGTACCTATTTTTCCCTAAATTGAGGAACACCTTTGTGCATCTCAAGGAGAAGCAGCAAGGATTGGGATACTGATTGGTTATCCGAGGCCTCTAGGGAAATCTGATACATTCAGCTGCTGGTTGCTTTTAAACTATGGGAAACCTCCTGACACTTGTGGATGGCTGAGTAATAACTAGATGATCATTTTTGTTCTTAAATTTCCTCAGGGCATCATTCATTCAAACATTGTTCTAGAAGGAATAGTGCTGATTATGTATAAGGTGAAAACTAATACTATTGGTCATATCCTTATTGAGAGTGACAAGAGGTGAATCCCTAGCCATTGCTGATGACAGGTGAGTTAATGATACTGCTTGCTTGATTATACGGTTATTACAGCTTTTAGAACACTTTCTCCTTGCAAACCCCATGCGAGAAAGACATCGATTGAAGTGAATAAACATGTCACATGGCTTTATTTACTTAAGTGTGATGAGGAAATGAAATTCTGGCAACGTGTTGAGTTTTCTTTTTATTTATTTTTTATTAAAGTATAGTTGGTTTACAGTATTGTATCAATTTTCTGCTGTATAGCAAAGTGTCCCAGTCATACATACATCAAACATTGTTTTTCTCTTATCATCTCCCATCATATTCTATCTCAAGAGATTGGACAAAGTTCCCTGTGCTATACAGTAGGACCTCGGCTCCCACCCATTCTAAATGTAATCGTTTGGCATCTATTAACCCCCAAAACAGTCCATCCCACTCCCCCTGCCCTGGCAACCACAAGTCTGTTCTTCATGTCTGTGAATCTGCTTCTGTTTCATAGGTAGGTTCGTTTATGCTATATTTTAGATTTCCCCATACAAGTGATATTATATGGTATTTGTCTTTCTCTTTCTGACTCCAGTTAGCATGAGAATCTTAGTTGCATCCACGTTGCTGTAAATGGCATCATTTCATTCTTTTTTATGGCTGAGTAGTATTCCATTGTGTATTATATACCACATCTTCTTTATTTATTCATCTCTTGATGGACATTTAGGTTGTTTCCATGTCTTGGCTATTGTGAATAGTGCTGCAGTGAACATAGGGGTGCATGTATCTTTTTGACTTATAGTTTTGTCCAGATATGTGCCCAGGAATGGGATTGCTGGAACATAATTGTAGTTGCATATTTAGTTTTCTGAGAAACCTCTACATTGTTGTCCATAGTGGTTATTTTACATTTCCTAGAGGTGTACCAATTTACATTGCCACCAACACTGTAGGAAGGTTCCCTTTTCTCCACATGTTCTCTAGCTCTTATTATTTGTAGACCTTTCTGAGGTGTGAGGTGGTACCTCATTATATTTTTGAATGTTCTTAAAACTGAGGAATGACACACTCTGTCTTGGGGGAATAGCTAAGTAAACTTTTTGTAGAGAAGGACATTTTAGAAAGTCTGGACTTGAGTGGCACTCCAAGTCTCAGCTCCATAGTGTATTTGCCAGAGAACCTTAGTCAAACCTGAGTAGTGCGTGTCTGATTGAGACCACATTGACTAATAAATTCAGCTGCCTTTGAGGACTGTTGTTACTGAATCAAGTCTGGCTGCTTGTCGCTCAAAAATCAAGATGAGAGAGGCAAATGCAGGTAGAAAGGAAAGTTGCTTTTAATCAGAATGCTGGTCATCTGGGGAAATGGGAGACTCAGTGTTCCCCAAAATCCACCTCTGAAGATTCTGCTCAGCCAGGAAACTTTTTAAAGGGAAAAAGGGAAGTAATTGCAGTCCATCACAGAGGTGGGGGGTAAAGTCATCGCCATCCTCCACTGTGCAGACTTGTCAGCTTCTTGTGATTTTTCTTTAGGTGTTGTCTTGTTCACACAGTTCGTTCATGAGATTACTGAAGGCAAAGCTAGCGAATAGGATCTGGTCATCTGTTAATTACTTACTATTCATTTTTACTTCTTTGATCTATGGAAAGAACCAGCAGTTTAAGCAGAGTATTGTGTGGTCAGAAGATTTGAAAGGTGTACTAGGGCTGGAGATGAGGAGAGCATGGGACACCTGGTTCAAAGTTAGTGGCAAGAAAAAAGGACCACCTGCAGAGGGCTCTTGCCTGCCAAAAGCTGCTCTTTCCATGTTTATGTTGGAAGCATGGATATAATCAAAGTATTGGGAATGTGTAACAAACTGACAGTAGGAGTCGAGCTGTGATTTTTTTTTTTATTTTTTTATTTTTAGGGCCGTACCCACAGCATATGGAGGTTCCCAGGCTAAGGATTGGTGTGCCAGCCTACATCACAGCCACAGCAACATGGGATCCCAGCTACATCTGTGACATACACCACAGCTCACAGCAACACTAGATCCTTAAACCACTGAGCAAGGCCAGGGATTGAACCTGCAACCTCATGGTTACTAGTCGGATTCATTTCCTCTGCGCCACGACAGGAACTCCAGTCAAATTATGATTTGAAGAATGGCCAAACACATGCTACTCAGGACCTAGTGGAATTGTAGCAGGGGAAGACGGGAGTCTTAGTACTGTGCTCACCTAGGAGTCTTTCCCTTCTCTACCTACAGGAAACAAGGTCAAACCAAACCCCGAGGGACCATAGACAAGTTCTCATGACTTAGTAATGCATGTATTTTTTTAATCACAGGTCGGAGATGGTGGAATGAAGGTAATGGGAGAGTTCAGATTCTTTGAAACCCATGGAAAAAGCTTTGACTCTGACCCTGAACCTTTTACATTGATTTCTGTCCTCCTCATGCTGGATTTTAAAGTACATACTTCCAGAGTCGACTCTCTTGGGCCTCTGGGTGCCCCTGGGTCGGGAACTCTGTTCTGTACTTTCTGTGTTGTTTTAGCATAGGACACGTGAATTGTCATAGGTCTTCAGTGTGTTTGTTGAATCGAACTGCTTTATTGGTTATTAATGGCTTTGAGTTAAAATGCCATACTTTGATAATGTTTTTATTAGTATCTTTGAACAACAGAAAATAGATTTTTCTTTAACTTAAAAGTGCTGCAATTTCCCAGCTTTCTCCATAGTTCACATCACACTCAGACATCTCGGGGAGCCTGGGAGTAGCACTGAATTTGGTAGAACAATTCTGTTTTTATAAAATTCCAAAAAGACTTTGACTCCCTTAAATCCAAATAATTAACAGCTATTAAAAATGTCATATCATGAATGTCTGTGCCTGTGATAGCATTTAATGTGTGAAAAGCCATCTGTTTAGGTAGCTATTTACAATGTGACAAATAGCTTCTCTGTTGAAGCCAGGAAACAACCAGAATACAAAGACAAAAAAAAAAAAAAAAAAAAAATCTCCTCACACAGTCATTTTTAAACCTGTTACAAAACATCCATGCTTTTTCACGGGAAGACTTTTGAAATCAGTTTTCTTGGGTGGCATTCACTTAATTACAACATTATGCATCCTGATCGATCTCATTTTCCTCATCAAGGGTGCAAGGATATCCTGAAATGCATGCATTTGGGATTTTAATACAAAGGAAAGCTGCTGGTGATCTAGCTGTCTCTTGCAATTGATCTGACCTCTTAATAAATAATGCAGAGAGATGAATAGGATATCCTTGAAGATAATAAAAATGTAATTGTTACTTTGATGTTATAATGTAACAATGGGAGTGTATAGTATGGTCTTCCCACCTGGGTGGAAAAGGACAACTGGGGATTCTATTCTTACTTCTTTCCTTACCAGCTGTTGTCTATGGGCAACTCCCTGAACATCTTAGAGCCCAGTTTCCCTATTTGTGATGTGAGGTGGTTAGATTTGCATACAGGTTGTGGTGCTTAAATGAATATGGTATATCTTGAGATGAACTGTATAAAGAATCCTGGAGTTCCTGCTATGGCACACAGGGATTGGTGGCATTTTGGGAGCACTAGGATGCAGGTTTGATCCCCAGCCTGGCACAATGGGTTAAAGATCCCATGTTGCCACAGCTGTGGCATAGGTCACAACTGAGCCTTGGATCTGATCCCTGGCCCGGGGATACCATATGCCACGTGGCAGCCAAAAAAGAAAAAAAGAAAAGGAGAAAAACAAAAAAAAGAATCCTTATCATTGATGGATAGGTTATCTGGATTACAGGAAATCCTAGGAAATCTTTGTTAGTTCTTTGGATGTAACTAAGTACAGATATAGTCTAGAATGATACTTTTACTCCCATGACTAATATGACCTCTTAGCTTCCTACCCCATAGCTCTGTGGTAGGGCTCCATTAAGGTGCTGGAACAGATTGACTGAAAAAATGTTCAAGCTAAAAGTTGAGAATTATGTCTTATTGGCTGGCTTTCTGAGGACTTCATCCTGAGCGTTTCAGATCATTATGAAAGACTGCTCCGAGGTAGTAAGGGAGGAATCAGGATATGTGAGTCTTGAAAAAAAAAAATTAGGGCTTTAGAACATCAAAAGATTACTATTAATTACAGAAAACCAGGCATCTCAAGTTAATTAATTTAGTACTTTCTCTGTACGGGAAGATGCAGGAGTCTGGGCTCATTGAAATCATTCCTTTAATATGCACCTTGTGCATCCAGGGCCAATATCCTGGTTTTCTGGGGTGCCTCCATTGGCTGATGGATTAGTGGCTGGAACATCCTTTGTCTGATATGGGAGATGACCTCTTCATCCATAAATACTTTACACTATAGCCACCTGTTGGAGAGGCTTAAGTGTCAGACAGAATTGTAGTAGTTAATTATATGCTGTTGGTTGAACACACATTTCCAGGAGTATAATGAACTTAAGAGTTTAATTGAGCACTATTTGTATTCCTCAAAACTTTTTTTTGACCAAATTGTCTGAACTTTCAGGAAAGAACATTTACAGACTTCAGGTAATTCAGTTTAGGATTGCTCATTTTGCAGATAGTAATAAAAGTGTATATTATGCTACTTTAAAAATTTTATTTTTAATTATTTATTTTGTCTTGTCTTTTTAGGGCCACACCCATGGCATATGGAGGTTCACAGGCTAGGGATCCAATCAGAGCTATAGCCATAGGTCTATGCCAGAGCTACAGCAACTCAGGGTCAAGAGCTGCGTCTGTGACCTACACCACAGCTCACGGCAACACTGGATCCTTAACCCACTGAGCAAGGCCAGGGATTGAACCTGAAACCTCATGGTTCCTAGCCAGGTTCATTTCCTCTGCGCCAAAAATTAAAAAATTTTTTCTTTCTGAATAAATACAGCAATGATTTTGTAATGTACTGTGTTATCCCTTTTTGCTTCAGGTGCCATGAAACTAAGAGCTCAACTTTAAATTAGTGACTATTTAAGCCAATGTTAGTGTTCTTTAAGAAGGCTCTCCTTAAGTTTAATGAAGTCCCATTTATTTGTGTTTGGTTTTATTTCCTTTACTTCAGGAGAGATGAACCAAAAAAATATTGCCATGATTTATGCCAGTGTTTTGCCTATATTTTCCTCAAGGAGTTTTATAGTGTCCAGTCTTACCTGTAGTCTTTAATCCATTTAGAGTTTATTTTTGTGTATGGTACTAGAGAATATTCTAATTTCATTCTTTTACATGTAGCCATCCAGTTTTCCCAGCACTATTTATTAAAGAGACTATTTTTCATGATATATTCTTGCCTCCTTTGTAGATTAATTGACCATAAATGCATGGGTTTAGTATATACAATAGACTACTACTGAGCCTTAAAAAAATGAAATATTGCCATTTGCAGCAACATAGACTTGGAAAGCATTATGTCAAGTGAAATAAGTCAGAGAAAGACAAATATTGTATATCACTTATATGTAGAATCTAAAAAATACAAGACTAGTCAATATAACAGAAAAGCAGCAG
Organism: Sus scrofa; assembly: GCF_054392235.1. Lineage (NCBI taxonomy): Eukaryota > Metazoa > Chordata > Mammalia > Artiodactyla > Suidae > Sus > Sus scrofa. The sequence goes on along the minus strand of NC_139387.1, from coordinate 90,710,581 downwards.
AGTCACAGGTGTAGGGAACACGTTAGTGGTTAGCAGTGGCGGGGGCGGGGTGAGGTGGGTGGGAAGGGTAATAATGTAGGGGTACGAGTTATTGGGTAGAAGATAGACTCCAAGTTTATATTGTACAAAACAGGGAGTATAGCCAATATTTTTTAATAACCTAAAAGGAGTGTAGCCTTTAAAAACTGAATTAAAAAGAGGAATAATAGTAACCCCAGGGGATTGTTTTGAAATAATAAACAGTCTGCGTGGTTAAAAAAAAAAAAAAAAAAAAGGTCTCCTTAGACCATTAGCATGAGAATCACCTGAAGTGCAGTTCCTATGGACTCTGGACCTCACCCTAGATCTGCTGATGGAGATTTTCTTGGATCCTGGGCCTGGAAATCTGCATTTTATATAGGACCCTAGTGATTCTTAGGCACACAAAACTTTGAAAATTACTGACTTTAGGATTTCAGGTGCTTCTTCCTCCCATTACACTAGTTTCAACTTTGTATCTTAACAATCATGTTTCTATCTTAACAACCATATTCTATCTTGTCAGCACTCACACTTCTTGGAATTAGGCAGGGCCAAATAACTGAAAGCACAAATGTTTATTTGGAGAAATGTCTGTTCAGGTCTTTTCCCCCTTTTTCAGTTGGGTTGTTGGCTTTTTTGCTGTCGCGTTGTATAAGTTGTCTGTATAATTTAGAGATTAAGCTCTTGTCAGCTGCATCATTTGAAAGTATTTTCTCCCATTCTGTAAGTTGTCTTTTTGTTTCCTTTTGGTTTCCTTTGCTGTGCAAAAGCTTGTCTGTTTGATGAGGTCCCATTGGTTTATTTTTGCTTTTATTTTTGTTGCTTTGGGAGACTGACCTGAGAAAACATTTGTAAGGTTGATGTCAGAGAACGTTTTGCCTATGTTCTCTTCCAGGTGTTGAATGATGTCTTGTCTTATATTTAAATCTTTCAGCCATTTTGAGTTTATTTTTGTGCACGATATGAGAGTGTGTTCTAGTTTCATTGCTTTGCATGCAGCTGTCCAGGTTTCCCAGCAATACTTGCTGAAAAGACTGTCTTTTTCCCATTTTATGTGGAACCTTTCCACAGAAAAGAAAATCATGCACTTGGAGAATAGACTTGTGGTTGACAAGGTGGTGGGGGGAGCAGGATGGATTGGAAGCTTGGGGTTAATAGATGCAGACTATTGCCTTTGGAATGGATTAGCAATGAAATCCTGCTGTGTAGCACTGGGCATCTAGCCACTTATGATGGAACATGATAATGTGAGAAAAAAGAATGTATATATATATGTGTAACTGGGTCACCATGCTGTACAGTAGAAAAAAATGTATTGGGGAAATAACAATTGATTACAATAAAATGTTCATTTGGAGGTGCTTATAAGAATCAAAACAGAGTCATAGTAAAGAAACTATTTTCTGCCAGTTGCATTGTAAACAAGGGCTTCAATCAGCTCGTGCATTGAAGAGCGGGTAAGAAGGGTGGCTTGTGGCTGGGACCTGCTGGTTCATGTTTGACCTCTTCCTTCTCTCTGGCAGGAGCGATGGTGTAGACAGTAGCAAAAGGCACTAGAGATCCATAGCAGTCATAAATTTAGAGTGTAAGAGGCCGTGTGTTGGTGTGGGTTTGGAGGGACTCTGTTTTACATCTCTCAGGCGTAGCTCAGAGTCTAGCTTTTAGGACACGATGGGAGATCCAGAATTTAAACTTAACCTATTGGTTTAAATTGCTGAGAATTCTTATGTCATTGGATATGCCTATTTTTAAAAGTGTGCATTTTAGAGTCAAACCTAAGTAATCTTAAAATTTACCCTCTAAGACTCCCCATACTACAGACTGCATTGAAAGGGAATGGGATAAGTTAGATCCAGCAGATTTTGGCCAAGAACCAAGATGCTCTTTGGTTTGCTTTCAGCGCTTATAGTACTCTTGCCCTTTTCCTGGCCTGTGGTGCTCCCTCACTCCTGAGTCTCCTCATCTCTCTCAACACCAACACAGATGACCCTTGTGTCACGGGGAGTTCATGTGGCACAATGGAATGAGTGTAAGCTGGGAAGATCTCAACTCAGGGATGCCACACTCTTGTCCTGATTTGTGACCAGGACAGATGTGGTGAATTGGGGCTAGATTCTTTTTTTCCCTGGGAGCCCGATGCAGCTATAGAACCCCATGGTGATTCTTCAGTAAGCTGCCACCACCTAGCTGATACAAAAGAATCCTGTTGGCCGTGATGACAAACCTTTCTAGTTTCTCTGTCAGAAGTAACCTCTCCTCCTTTACTTCCTTTTCAAAATAGGTTTTTATTAATTATTGAATAGATATAAAATATTCATAAAGTGTACATAAGAGATAAAGGATCACATGACCTCACACACCTGTTTATCCACCATCCAGTTTAAACAAAAGAACATAAGCTGTGCCTCTGTATGCTCCTGTGGCCTTTCCCCAATTCTATTTTCTTTGTTTCCTGGTTTTAGAGGTTACCACTCTCCTAAACTCAGGGGTTTTCATTTTTTGTCTTGTTTTATAGCTCTACCTTCCATTCATATGCTTAAATAATACATGCTTTATGTTTTGAATTTTTATGTAAACAGCATCATAGTTTATTTTTGAGATGTTTTCACTTTGAGATAAATTGGATGAGATTTTCATCTATGTTACAGACAAGTGTAATTCATTTCTGCTTCTCTCTTTTTGTTTGTCTTTTTTTAGGGCCTCACCCTCAGCATATGGAGGTTCCCAGGCTTAGGGGTGTAATGAGAGCTACAGCTGCCAGCCTATACCAACAGCCACAGCAACGCCAGATCCAAGCTGCATCTGTGACCTACACCACAGCTCACGGCAACGCTGGGTCCTTAACCCACTGAGTGAAGCCAGGGATTGAACCCACAAGGTCATGGTTCCTAGTCAGATTCATTTCTGTTGTGCCACAACGGGAACTCCCCATTTCTGCTTCTATGTAGTGTTCCAGTGTATTAAGGTACGTAACACATGGATACGTCCCACCATTTATGGACACTTTCATAATTCCAGTTTGGGGCTACTAAAAACAATTTGGCTATGAATTATCTTGCATGTGTCTTCAGGTACGAGAGTTTCTTGAGGGTTATACCCAGAAGTGGAATCGCTGGGCCATTGGGTATGAATCTGCTCGGCTGTATTAAAGGCCGAATTGTTTTCAACGTTGGTTCCATCAGTTTATGCTTCCACCAGCAGTGAATGATTTCAGTGACACTCAGTGGTCAAGAATGATGGCTAACTCATGATATTAACAGTGTGCCTGGCAGTACTCTAAGCACTTGACCTATGTAAACTCAATTTCCACAACAATCCTGAGTGTCCTAGTTCTGCATCCATGCCACCACCTGAAATTGTCAAACGTTTACATTTTGCCAGACTGGTTTATGTGGGTAGGATACTTTATTAGGTTTTCTCTGAGGTTCTCTTACTAATGAGATTGGATATCTCTTCATGTCTAGAGTATTTGTTCAAGTCTTTCCCCCCATCTTTCAATTGGATTCTTTGTCTTTAAGTCATAATAAATTAGATTTTTTCCTGCCTTTTGTTATAATTTGTGTTCTGTATTATTTCATTCATTATACTGTGAGCTCCCTAAGAGACTGACAGTGACTTATGTGTTTGTGTTCTCACAGAGCCAAGCTTTTTAAAAAAAATTTAATTGAAGTATAGTTGATTCACAATGTGTTAGTTTCTGGAATACAGAAAAGTAATTCAGTTATACATATATTTTTTCATATTAATTGAACCTGATTATTGCACGTGAGACTGGGCATTGTACAAGTCTATTTAGCAAATGTTTATTTTTGAAAGTTTGTACCATTTTACCAACCTCTTCATATTTCCCCAGCGACCAGTTTTCTATTGTTAGAAAAGTGATAGCATGTGCTTTTGTCTTTCTCTGTCTGGTTTGTTACACTTAAGTAATGTCCTCAAGGTCCATCCATGCTGTCTCAAGCGGCTAGATTTCTTTCTTTCGTGTAGATGAATAATATTCCACCGTGTATACAGGTATAAAGCATATCTTCTTTATCTGTTCATCCACTGATGGACATTTAGGTCGTTCCTATATCTTTCCATAATAATGCGATTTATAATAAATATGCATTTGGTCTTCATCCCCCTTTCTGGCACAAAGCTTCTAAAACTTGGTATTTCCTAAATGATGAACGTGATCAAGGTGTCTTTTGAAAAGCACCTAAGGGAGTTCCCATGGTGGCGCAGCAGAAATGAATCCGACTAGGAACCATGAGGTTGCAGGTTCGATCCCTTGGCCTTGCTCAGTGGGTTAAGGATCTGGCGTGGCTGTGGCTGTGGCTGTGGTATAGGCCGGTGGCTACAACTCTGATTAGACCCCTAGCCTGGGAACCTCCATATGCCGCAGGTGCTGCCCTAAAAGGACAAAAGACAAAAAAAAAAAAGAAAAGCACCTAAGGATGGGGATAGGTTGCCAGTGGAGCCAACCTTGTGATTAGAGGGTTGGGACATTCAGTCCCCCCTCTCCCTTTCCTCTTTCAGGGTGGAGAGTGAAGCTGGAAGGTGAATCAGTTGCCAATGGCCAGTAACTTAGGCATGACTTGTTATGTAATGAAACCTCCATAAAAACCCACAGGAAGAGTTCGGAGAGTTTCCCTGTTGGTGAACAGGTGGAGGTGCTGGGAGAATGGCACACAGGGAGAGGGCGGGGAAGCTCTGTGCCCTTTCCTCACGCCTCGCCCTGTGCATCTTTTCCCTCCAGCTATTCTTGAGCCGTGTCCCTTATGATAAACCAGTGATATAGTAAGCAAAATGTTTCGAGTTCTATGACCTGTTCTAACGACATAAAGCCAAGGAGAGGATCGTTGGAAGCTCTGATTTGGAGGCAGTCCGTCAGCATAGAGAATGACTTGGGCTTGTAGATGGCCTCTGGCAGTCTCGTCAGACTGAGCTCTTTACCTGTGGGAATCTGATTCTGTCTCCTGGTAGATAGAATCAAAACTCAGTGGAACTGAGTTGAATTCTCAGACACCCATTTGTGGCTGAGGGTGACTTATTAGTGTGGGGAAGCTTCCACAGACACACATTGGAATTGGGTCCAGGAACCTCTTCACTTGATGATGGTGAATAATGCTGCAATGAACATAAGAGTGCAGATACCTCTTTGGAGTCTTATTTTTGTTTCCTTTGGATATGTACCCAGATTGCTGGGATCATATAGTAGTTCTATTTTTAATTTTTGGAGGAACCTCCATTACAGTTTTCCATCGTGGCTGCACCAACTTACATTCCCACCAAGAGTATAAAGAGTTTCCTTTTCTCTACAGCCTGGTCAACACTTGCTATCTCTTTGTCTTTTTGATGATAGCCATTTTGGCAGATGTGGGGTGGTATCTCATTGTGATCATGATTCATGATGTTGAAAACCTTTTTATGAACCTGTTGGTCGTTTGTATGCCTTCTTAAGATAAATGTCTATTCAGTTCCCCTGTCCATTTTTAAGTCAGGTTTTTGAGGTTTTTTGCTTTTGAGTTGTATGAGTTCCTCATTTATTTTGGCTCTTGACCCCTTATCAAATACATGATTTGCAAATATTTTCTCCCACTCAATAGGATGCCTTTTCATTTTGGTGGTGGTCTCCTTTGCTGTGCAGAAGCTGTGCAGAAGCTTCTCCCTTTTGACGTAGTCCTACTTGTTTGTTTCTGCTTCTGTTGCATTTGCTTTTGGTGTCCACAGGAATTTTTATTGAATGGAATAGAGGGCCAACGTTGCTTTGTAAAGTGCTACTCTTGCCCTCTAACCCAGCCCTGGATGTATTTTCTCAGAAGTAAACTGAACACCTGCCAGGGATGTTGCAAAAGGAATTCCCCCATTGGGGACGAGGTTGGACTAAAAAACATTAAGATTTTTCCAGCTCCAAAATTTCTCCATCTCAGGAAATCTTTGACCTATCCAGGAAATTTCCCTTTTTATCCTGCCTCTAAGCCTTGGCTAACCAGCTTCCCTGGATCCCTGGATCATTTGCCTAAAAAAGCAAACAAACAAAAAAACCAAACCTTAACTTTGTTATATGCAGATATGCAGACAAGTGCATAACATATACATATACAATACAATAATTGAATAATTGCATAATAATTGTATACAATAATGAATAATTGCATAACACCCAAGTCACTCAGTTTTCATTTATTTTTTTGTCATTCAGTTTTTAAATATCCTCTATTGTGATGCCAGATAGATCAGCCACTCTTAGAAATCCAGCTTCTTGTTATGATCTAGGGAGGGTTGGCAGGCTGGCCTATAGACCACATATGGTCTACTGCCTGGTATTACAAAATCTTAACAGAACAGCTCTACTCATTTGTTTTCATATTGTCTTTGGCTGCTTTCAGGCTACCACAGCAGAGTTTAGTAGCTGCAGTAGACTGTATGGCATAAAAAACTGAAAATATTTACTCTCTGGCCCTTTATAGAAAAAAAAACTGCCACCCCCTGTTCTAGAGTCTGACTTGGAAAAACACAACTGCCTCTATGTCCTGTGTGGTTTCATCCTCTTGGTAGAACTCGCCTAGCGAATCTTTGAGAAAATGAAGTTAAATAATTATAACATTCAACAATATTAAATTCTAGGATCTATTTTAATGAAATCTTAAGAATAGCCCAAAACTAAACTCAAAGCAAATTATCTCTAAATCTTGACCTCCTTAAGGGTGTGTTGAAGGCATCAACAACATTTTATAATGACAAGACTGGAGCAACCTAATAATTTTTTAGGTCACAGGGTATAACTAATTGCATAGGAAAATAGACCAGCATCTTCATTATGTCCCTGGAGAAGGTAACACCTGAGTTTTTGATTAACTTATTCCTTAGGGAATAGAGGTTAACTATCCATATATATGAAAAGACGCAGTAGGAAATAGAGCACAAGTCGTTCTGTTACTGACATCTAGGAAGTGCATAGGCCCACTGGACCCCCCTCCCAATCCCCTACACACACTGTGTTGCTTAGTCAAAGACCAACCAAAATGAGATGGCCATTGTCCCTGTGTTTTCTTTCTGTGTGAACACAGTTTTGTCTTTAATTCTTCTCTGCAGCTGTCAACTTCCCTGCAGCCAAACCAATTTAGTTTTCTTTGGACAGCCCCATAAATGAAAATAAAAAGTTGGGAATAACTTAACTGCCTACAGGGGAAATGCAGTTGGAGACAAATGATTGTATGGAGTTCATTTTGAAAATCCAGTGTAATCTCTCCTCCAAGCTGTATTTCAGTCTAAAGGTCTTCAGAGGTGGGGAAGGAGTTACCTTTTGTTGTGCTTCTTTGAGGCAAAGAGTGAGTTGTAATCTGAGAAAGACAGGTACAATTCAAAGCCTGACTGCATAACCTTCTTCCTCCTTTCTTCTCTAATTGAAAAAATGCATATATGAAAAGACGTGGCTGGGAGTTTCTGTTGTGGCCCAGCAGGTTAAGAACCTGACTAGTATCCATGAGGATGTGGGTTTGATCCCTGGCCTTGTCAGAGGGTTAAAGGAGCTGGCTTTACCACAAGCTGCAGTGTAGGCTGTGGATGCATCTCAGATCTGGTGTGGCTGTGGTGTAGGCTGGCAGCTGCAGCTCCTATTCAACCCATTGCCTAGGAACTTACATACGCCATGGGTGTGGCCCTAAAAAGACAAAAACCAAAAACCAATGAAAACAAAACAAAAAACACTTGGAGTTTCCTGGTGGCCTAGTGGTTAAGAACTCAGCATGTTACTGCTATGGCTTAGGTTACTGCCATGGCTCAGGTCTGATGCCTGGCCTAGGGACTTCCACATGCTGCAGGCAAGGCCATTAAAAAAAAAAAAAAGAAAGATTTTAAAATTTGCATTTAAAGAATGCTTGTTTGAGGCTGAGTGAAAAACTGAACACATTAAAATAGCAGTCTTTCAGGCAGAGAAATATTTTTTCTTCCCCTAAGGAATGATTGCTGGAGATGCTGCTCTTTGGAAATGTATTCCTTACGAAGATGTGTAGATTGTGGGGAGGTTTGAGATCAGGAGACAGGAGACCCAAGCTGAAACCGCCTCATTTACGACACCACTGATCCATGTACGTGGGGATGCCCCGCTCTTCTATTAGCTCCTGTATGTCCTTTATCAAAGTAGGGTGTAAATGGTACTTGGCAGTGGGAGACAGTGGGTTGGAGTTCAGTGTTGGTCATCAAACAGATCTGGCTGGATTCCTAGATTCAACAACCTTTAAGTGTGTGACTTCAGGGAAATTGTTAGTCCTCTCAAGAATCTCAGATACCTCATGTGAAAAATGAAAATAACACTGATCCTGACTGTTGGGTTGGTTTTAAGTGTTAAAATAATCCATGTAAAGATCTCATTATAGCGCCCAGAATATAGTAAATGATTGAGAAAAACGATGCTTACATGCTTGTCAGTGGCCACTCCAGGGGCCTTAACCCACTGAACGAGGCCAAGCGTTAAACTCATGCATACCAGTCGGGTTTGTTGGCACCGAGCTGCAATGGGAACACCTGGGCTTTTTGCTTACTAAGGAAAAAAAAAAAAATTAGTGGCTTTCTCACAGCTATGTTTTTTAGACACTAAGAATTTTTTGGTAACTTGTAATCTGTATTAATTTGTAATCTTTTCTGAGATCTAGCATTGCCATGAGCTGTGATGTAGGTTGCAGATGTGACTTGGATCTAGTGTTGCTGTGGCTGTGGTACAGACTGGCAGTTGCAGCTCTGATTTGACCCCTAGCCTGGGAACCTCCATGTGCCTCAGGTGTGGGCCTAAAAAGAAAAAAAAAAATACTGAGCTGGTTCTGAGAATTAAGATATTTTAAAAATTCTGTTAATCTTCAGGGCCCATCCACTTGTCACTGTACTTTTTGCCTTTATTTTTTTTTCCAAATACAAATTAAAAAAAAAAAAAAAAAAAAAAGGAAAAGTGAATGTCTTTTCAAATAATTTCTGGCCCTTTCTTTTCCTTTGGAGGTAACATTCTTTTCGCAGACTGCACTTTCAAGGACTGGCTGGGGATGAAAGAGGAGGAGTGAGAGTGATAACATATGAGAGGAATATCCAGATAGTGGTATTTAAGGCAACCCTTCAGGGATATCGCTTCCCAAATGTCTTAGATGGGACAGGTGTTCAATCCAGTTTTAGAGTTAAGGCACCTGAAAGACCACTTAGTCACAATTCTTGCAGGTAAAGAAACTGAGCTAAAGCAATTTAGGGTCATAGAAATCAGGAGACCTAGTTTCTAGTCCCAGCTTTGCCACTATTTATATTTTGAACTGACTGCTGGGAAGAACAAAAAGCCACGAGAAAGAGGCAGCTTCCAGAATACTCCTGGGCTGGCAGATGCAGCCCTAACATTCAGTTTCCCTAATGTTTGGGTTCTTCTAAAAAGGGATTCCATAAGTGAGACTTTTATACATTTTATGTGGAAAGAGAAAATAGTTGTCTCTGTTGCATATAAAATTTGCCAATAAATAGGGCCATTATTTTTTTACCTTTTTACTTGGAAGTCGTATTTATAAATTTAATCCATATCTTTCCACTCCATCCTACAAAACAAATTTTAGCATCTTAAATCATCTAAGATTTCACTCATACTGATATCTCCCATTCAGCAATTGCAATTTACTGTCTCGATAGTCACTTAAGATCAGGAATGTCCTCAAACAGTCATCGCATTGTGAATTCCCTCCCTGGCTTTAGGAGACAATGCTTAAAATGTTTGAAAATCTCCTTTTCTTCCTTCTTTGCCACAGCAAGGGGTTTTGATGGACTTTAATCATGAGGGTGAAAGTATGCTTGAGTTTTCTCGTGTCTTAAAGTACTTGAAGGCAACATAAATCAGGAAGGTAGATGAGTGTAATTTAATCCACCTAGATACAAATGAGAGGTTATAGCATCTTTGTTCTAGAATATTTAATGTTGTCTTCTGTCACAAAGAGGAATCAAGATACAAGAATCCCAGTCATTTGAAATTCAAAAAAAGGAATCTTCCGTAAGCTTCCTTTCCTGATCTCTTTTGGGGCTGCCTCTTCTGTTGGAGACTTCATGGTGTGTTGGAAACGAACACAGGACACAAGTCAGGAGATCCAAGTTCATGGGCTGATTCTGCCCTCCATCCTTTTAGGTTTGGCACAGGTAACTTTACTTCCATAGCCTAAAATTCTCTCATTTGTAAACTTGGGTTATGGCTCAAACCAGAGGTTGTCAACCCTGGTTATACATCCTAATTAGAGCTTTTGTTTCCAGGACACTTTGTGATCAAAGTCTTACAACGCACAGAAATATAGGGAGAATTTTTCAGTGAACAACCACCATCCAGATTCCGCCATTAACACACCTATTTGTCCATTAGTTGGGGAGCCTTTAAAATACACACACACTCATTCCTCTTGTAGGATAAATGCCTCTGGGGTTAGGGAAGGTGAAGAAGGGAGATTTCTCTCTGTATATACTTGGGATGTTTGAGATTTTGTTACTACTGCTACTATGACAACAACCCTCCATAACAAAATAAATACATCTCTACATTCTGGGGCTCCAACCCCCAGAGAATTTGATACAGCAGCTCTGATGTATGGAATTTTTTTCTTTTTTGAAGTGTACCCAGGATTGAGAGCACATGACTACAGTCTCTGACATATCATTGAGGTTGAATAATCTGAGTGCATGAACTTCCCGTTATTGTTTGTTTATTTATTTTTTTCCTGCTGTACAGCATGGGGACCAAGTCACTCTTACAAGCATACATTTTTTCCCCACCCTTTGTTCTGTTGCAATATAAGTATCTAGACATAGTTCTCTATGCTACTCAGCAGGATCTCCATGTAAATCCATTCCAAGTTGTATATGATAACCCCAAGCTCCTGATCCCTCCCTCTCCCTCCCTCTCCCATCGGGCAGCCACAAGTCTATTATATAAAGAGGATCTAGTGCCCATCCTCCTTAAACTTTTTCAGAAGGTTGAAGAAGGAACACTCCCAAAGACATTCTATGATGCCACCATCACCCTAATTCCAAAACCAGACAAAGATACCATCAAAAAAGAAAACTGTCAGCCAATATCTTTGATGAATATAGACGCAAAAATTCTCAACAAAATCTTAGCCAATCGAATCCAACAACATATCAAAAAGATCATATACCATGACCAGGTAGGGTTCATCCCAGGTTCACAAGGATGGTTCAACATACGCAAATCAATCAACATCATACACCACATTAACAAAAGAAAAGTTAAAAACCATATGATCATCTCAGTAGATGCAGAAAAAGCATTTGACAAAGTCCAACATCCATTCATGGTAAAAACTCTTGCCAAAGTGTGTATAGAGGAAACATTCCTGAACATAAAGCCATTTATGGCAAACCCACAGCAAATATAATACTTAATGGAGAAAAACCCATTATTGTTAATCTGGAAATTCCCTTCTTCAGTAGACTGGTTGCAATTTCTTTCAGATTGGTTCTAGATTCTTCTGGTTCCTACAGGCCTGCAGCTAAGTATTGCTGATGGCATAATAGTGAGCTCCTAGCCAGCAGAAGGAACATCCCTGTGTAGGTGGTAAAAACTCCTGTTTTGTACAATGCAGCCTGGCTTCTTGGCAACTTCTCTTTCATTCTTCTTGATTCTACTATGGCAGCTGTTTCAGAGCTCTGTTCTTAAGCACTTGAAAGTACCTTCTTTGTCTCTTGCTTTGTAGATGATAGCCTGGTGTACTCTGACAGAGACCCTTGCCAGCCACTGTTCCTGGTGGCTCCCTATCACACTCCATTGGCTTGGTTCAGAAGTCCCTCCAGGGAAATCTTCTCTAACCTTCAAATCTGGGCTGGGTGTGCCACACACCCCAGCATCCTGGCCCTTCTTCTTTTGAGATACTTTGCTTACTCACGTTGCAGTTGGCCATCTGTACTTCTGTCTTCCGCATCATGTGCTCTTATGCATCTGTACCTTTGTTTCCCCAGTTGCCAGCACATGGAGGTGCTTGATTAGTAGATGTTTGTCCCTCCCTATTGGTGATCCATGTTCATGTGAAGTTCTTGTGTTTTGTTTTGTTTGTTTATGGCCTCACCATGGCATATGGAAGTTCCTAGGCCAGAAATTGAATCCAAGCTGCAGCTGATCCTTTAACCCACTATGCTGGGGTGGGAATCAAACCCTCACCTCTGCAGCAACCCAGGTTCCTGAGTAGGGTTCTTAACCCACTGCACCATGGTGGGAACTCCCTCATGTGAGTTTTTTTTGATACCCTCAATGGTATTTTTATGTTTCCCAAAGAGTATTTATATTTGCTAACCATTTAAACATTAGTATTAAAGCTACAAGTACAAGAATTCTGCTATGGTGCATCAGGTTAAGGGTCTGGGAATATCTCTGAAATGGTGCAGGTTCAATCCCCAGCCCAGTACAGTGGGTTAAGGATTTGATGTTGCCACAGCTGTGGTGTACCTGTGGTTTGGCTTCGATCCCTGCCCTGGGAACTTCCATATGCAATGGTGTGGCTAAAAAAGAAAAAATTTGCAAATTAAAAAATTATTTTTCCCTTAAATATTTAACTCATAAACCTTATCATTCAGCCCTAAATTTATAATTTTTAATAGTCACTCATGAGGAATCTGTTGGTTACTATTTGGCCTCATTGAGTTAATTAATTTCTCCTAAACACTTTAATATATTCATAATTTTAATATCCTCTTTTAAGACCTCATTTGCCAGCTTAACAAACAGAATTTTCCTAATTCTTATAAATTAAATGTATAAATATGGTGAAATTGAAATTCTCTTAAACATTCCAATACTATAACAAAGCTCTGTCATACCATTTAACTTGACATCACAGTTCTCAGTTACTTAATGACCTAATTTACGTTCGAATCACAGTGCTTGTCTGCCAGCTAGCTAATGCTATCCTCATTAACAAAATAAACACTTTAAATATCAAACATAAACAGACCTGACAGATTTGATTTATGACTTATTTTCATGCATTTCTGAGCTCTCCCAGGCTTAACAGATATTTACCCGCCAAGGAAGTAATTCTACCATGAATCATTCTGCTAGTTCTTGAGGTCAGGAGGTACCATGTCAAGGTTGACTTTTTTTTTTCCTCTTAAAACCATGAGGGACACATAGAAGCTGTCCTCCATAGAAGCTGTGCCAGTGAGGTCTCCAAGTCCGCATGTCCGCGTGGCATGATTTTGTAGACCTCATTTTTTGGGTCTGGTTCTGCCTTCTCTTGTCAAATCTAGGTCCACACTCATCCACCCAGGTTGCTTCACTACTAAATTGGATTTAACGAATTACCGTTTGATATTCTAATTTTTTTCCTGGTCTCAACATTTGTAGATATTTAACATCTGATTATGTCCTGTGAACTTTCAGAGTTCTGCTGATAGAGTTTTTAATTCTAATGAGTTAGTCATTGTTTTGCTATGAACGACCTCTTTTATGATTCCCTACTGTTGGTGTATGTTTTGGAAGACTGTGACAAAAGGCAGCATTCAATAAATGGTAATTAGTGATCATTCTCCTTTGGCTAACCAAAGACAAATTTCACTTCCTCTGAGTTTCCAGTCTGCATGAGGTAATCAGTGTTACAAAACAGGTTGATTGAATTCCAATCCAAAGGAAAGAAATCACTCCTGTGTGTGTACAGGCTGATCAGTGTAAATGTGTAGTATCTGCTAGACTTACTGGCAAACCGGAAATCCTTCCTCAGATTCCTGGTGTTTCCTTTGCAGATATCAGGGTGGGGACCACAACTCAATCTTATCACTTGTCTTTTTCTCTTTTCTCAACAGCTGGCTCTTCCATTCTTTCCATCTTTGGGAGACCTTTCTTACTCATTGCTTTACTTCGTGCATCTCTGGTTTCCACCTTTCACTGTTCTCTTTGGCCCATAAGCATCTTGTTTATGTTAAACTCATGATTGACTTTGTTTTCTCCCTCTTATAATAGTCTTCCCTCCATTCATCCAGTTACCATTCAAACCTTCTGAATGTGGTTGATAGAAAGTACCTACTCTTTCTCCTTTTATGACCAAAAAATATAGCTTCTGTCCTTCTTCCCTACTTTGCCCTAGCCAAAATTACCTGCTGATAACTAAACACCATGGATTCATACTGGCATTTTCTAGTCTAGCCGCCCCCCTTTTTTAAAAAATATATCTCCTGATTGGACTTCCGTGTCAAAGCATCTTTCTGCTTCTCTTTCCCCTCTGCCCAGTTGGGAGTCACTTTCTTGAGTCATGCCCTTTTGTTGTGGAGGCTAGGGTGCATAATGAGCACAGATTTTGGAGTCAGGCACATCTGGGTTTGAATCTCAGCTCTGTCATCACCAGCTATGTGACCTTTGGGCAATGCTCATCTTTGCTTAGCCTCAGTTTCCACCTCTGTAGAGTGGGGATAATATACTTCACTTATAAATTGTTACAGGTCTGCAAAGGACAAGGTGTGTGTAATGTCTACTACACTGACTGGCATTTTAGACTCTCTTCCCTTTGTAGTTATAATGTGGACCTTACCCAGGGTTTACCGAGGCATCCTCTTTTCCTATGAAACCGTTAGCTTTCATTCTGTGCAGTGACTCTCAAATTTGTATCAAACTCATATTTCCTAACCTCTAGACTCATGTTACTACCAATCATCTTCATCCAGATGCCCCATGTAATCCAAGAGTCAACACTCTTCAAGAAGTTCTAGCCTATGGTGACTTGCTTGGTTAATAGAATCTCAGTGCTCCCAGTGCCTCTGAGGTTGGGGGCACTCTCTCCCACCTTCCTTCCTTCCATCCATCCACCCATCTTGCCAACTCATATACAGTGAACACTCTATTAAGAGTCATACCCTGTGCTCTGTACTTAGGATGCAACAAAGAGCAAAATAGGACAGTCTGAATCCCGAGGACGAGGTCAGAATTAATGACTGTGATGGGTGGTGTGATGTAAAGAACAGAGTAGACTGGGGGCACCTCAGAGGGTCCCCACAGAACTGGGGTGAGGTAGTGGCCCAAGTTTAATCTTCTCCCATCCCACCCCATTTCCAATAGATCCTGTCAATTCTATTAAATACCTTATTTCTATACCTTCCCTATTCCCACTCTGTTTTGTTCTGCCCAGATATTTCAGGCACATTGGTTCTGGCTGGACACTCTTGGAGTTTCCCAAATATATTTCTAATCCGTCTATCTTCCCAAACCATCTTTTAAGCAGCTGGATAGGTCACTTCCTAAAGCACAAATCTGATCATCTCCCTCCTTTTAAAGAAAAATCTGTATTGGCTATACCCATCAAGATGGAGTATGGGAAAGAGGGCACTACTGGTATTGTAATCAGGAATGGATTTCCTATGAAGGCTGGGAATTATAAAATCAAGGGAGGGTTAGAGGAACAGGCACAGGAAGAATGCACCAAGGGTCTGCCTCTCAGGTTCTACTGGAAGTCTGGAGTTTGAGAAGGTCTGGCTGTAACTGTTTATTCACGGATCAGGAAGCCAATATTAATACTGCCCTCTCACTGCCTTTCCCCAGCTGAAAGATGATAGACCCTGGAATGGTGCCGAAGGAAGCCTCACATATCTAATCTTACTTTTCAAAGTGGATAGTGGCCAAAAGGGGTCAGGAAGATACCACCTTCTACATTTCGACCAAGAGCTTTGAATTAGTAGAACCAAGTTCTCCTTCAGAGTCCTAGCTTAAAGGAGCCTGTTAAATAGGTTTTGGTTTGCCAGCCTCTGCATGGGAAGGGAGACTAGCAAGGATCAAGGGTGAGCAAGACACACACAGCATCCAGCTCACTGGGCCACCATTGAGCCTCCATTGTCCACGGCCAATGCACCTGGCTGGACACTCTTGGGAGTTTCCCAAATATGTTTCTAATCCATCTATCTTCCCAATACATCTTCTAAGTGGCTGCTTAGGTCACTTCCTGAAACATGAATCTGATCACCTCTCTCCTTTAGTCATGGATCAGGAAGCCAACAGTAATACTGCCTTTCTATTGCCAAAGGTTCAGTGTGTGCTATTTCACTGCTGCTTTTCAAGTTTCTTTTAACCCCTGTCTCCTGTCATCTATGTCTGTCCCTGGCAGGTGCTAAACAGATATTTATTGAACATATAAACAAACAAATGCATCTACTCCTGACCCAGTTCTCTTATTTTTGGGTCATAACTTCAGCAGGAACAATCTCCCTGGCTGGCCCTAACCTCTCTACCTGCTGAAATCCTGCCATGTTTTCTGAGGCCCAGACAAGTCTTCCCCTTGACAGGGTCCCGTAAAATCCTCCAGAATACCCCCACCCCATTTTCTTGCTGCTCCTTTCACCTCTATCTTAGAGCTTATCATCACCTGCCAACTTCAGGGGTAGCTGTGTACATTTGACCCTTGAACAATGCAGGTTTGAACTGTGCCTGCTCACTTTTCTACATGGATTTTTTTCAATAGTAAATATCTCAGTTCTGTATCCTAGGCTGGTTGAATTCTCTGATGGGAAACTGTGGATATGGAGTAACCATATAGAGAAGGCTGACTATGAGTTATATACATGTTTTAAACCACACAAAGGATTGGCACCCCAACCCCAAATTGTTCAAGGGTCAACTCTACTCATTTTTCTTACCTGCCATATTGAATTTGAGGGTAACCAGTGACAGTTGCCATCATTGATGTGGCCCCTCTCCCACCCGCCCTCTGCTTACCTTAAGCTTTTCTCATCACTTTTTCCTTGCCTCCATTTTTTTTTCCAGATGCAGCACCTCCAACTCTTCTTCTAAAGCTATTTTTTTCACTCTTTATTTTCCTGTAATTACAGGTGCAGTTTGATGATTTATAAGTATAGCTAAACCCTGTTGCTGCTCTTCTCTTGTCCTTATTCCTGAGTAGAGACCTGTATACCATTTTCTTAACATTTTGTTTCTGTTTTGTTTCTGTTTTATTCCTAGGCAGTAATAGAACATAAACCTAAAAGGGAAAGAGTTTGGAAAAGGATTTTTTGCTTCCTCTCAGGGTGTTAGTTAAATTCACAGTATGTTTGGTATTCTGGTTTGCTAGGCCTTGATGATGGAAACTGTGTCAGTGGAATATTCCAATCAATATAACATTCGTGGTTGGGATTTTGAGTTGTAGAAACATGGCCGTGCAATTTGTCCGAATGTTTTGTGAACTGGAGTTTGGCAGTTGCCATCTGCCTCTAAATGGATTAAATTATGAGCCACTGCAGCTGCTGATCCACAGCACCCCCTGAGCAAAGCTCAGGGTGGAGATCGGGAATGAGCCACTCTGTGCTCTGGGGAAACTGGAAGAACAGGTCTTGAGATAGTAGATATTTTTAGGAGAAGATTTTATGAGCCCACTTCTTGCATATCTAGAAAAAGACTAAAATCCTTCATGGTGATGTCTGCTCCTTGTGACTGGTAGCAACATTCATGAGACCAGAAGCAAACTTGTAAAATGTGCGTATGGCTGCATGTACCTCCCCCTTCAGCTTTATGACAGATACATTGATATTATTTCTCCCCACCTTTTTGGGGTGGTATTTTAGAGCTATCTGCCCAGGCTACTCTTTTTAAAAATAAAAAGGGAGTTCCCATCATGGCACAGTGGTTAACGAATCCGACTAGAAACCATGAGGTTGCAGGTTTGATCTCTGGCCTCGCTTAGTGGGTTAAGGATCTGGTGCTGCTGTGAGCTGGGGTGTAGGTCACAGACGTGGCTGGGATCTGGCGTGGCTGTGGCTGTGGTGTAGGCTGGCAGCTACAGCTCCGATTCGACCCCTAGCCTGGGAACCTCCATATGCCACGGGAGCGGCCCAAGAAATAGCAAAAAAAGACACACACACAAAAAAAAATTAAAAATAAATAAATAAATAAAAAGATGTCGCAGTCACCGTGAGTGCAGCCACTCCCAAGGGTGAGCCAGTGATCCCTGAGGTAAGTCAGGAAAGTAACAAAGAATACTGGTCCTTAGCTGATGTGCATATCAAGGGAGTGATTCTAGTAAGCTTGGAACTTTACATCTTCCCATAGAAATGTGCTAAATTCCTTGAGTTATCCAGTTTTCTATAAATCTTTTCTTCCTACTATCTTCTCTTTGTTGCAAAAACTCCTGTATATCCTAGCTCCTCCCTCACCACCTTGGAGAAGTTTTCTCAGGGGTACCTAAGATGGTATCTCCTGGCTTAAGGTCCTAATTTTGCCCCAAATATAAACCTAACTCTCAACTTTTAGGGTTTGCATTTTTTTTTTAAATTGACGGTGACAGTGAATTTCTTAGAACTTCACCTTGTTTTGTGTGGGTTATGGGGAATCCTTTCTTTTTTTAAAGTTGTTTTCCAGACATGTTTTCTCAATAACATAACTGAAATTCATAAAGTCTACCTAGTTATCTCATCTTCAGGAAATTCCCCCCCCCCGCCCTTTTTTTTTTGGTATTTAAAAAGACTTCTTTTCTGTCTCTGTCTCTCTTTTTTGGAACAGTTTTACGTTCCCAGCAAAACTGAGCAGAAAGTGGAGATACCATATACTCCACTCCTATCCCCAACTTCCTCCAATTGTATATTTGTCAGGACTGATGAACCTACACTAACCCGTTATCACCCAAAAGTCCAGAGTTTACAATAGAGGTCACTCTGTCTGGTGTATGGTCTATGGTTTTGGACAAAAGTATGTCCTGTATTCGTTGCAGGATCACACAACATTTTCGCTGCCCTAAAAGTCCTCTGTGCTTTGTCTCTTCATCCCTCCCTCCCACTTAACTCCTGGGAGCTACTGATCTTTTTATTGTCTCCATAGTTTTGCCTTTTCCACAATGTCATATAGTTGGACTCATATAGTATGTAGGCTTTTCTGAAAGTAAATATCCCAAAGTGAGACAAACAATTTTTTTGGTTTGCCAGTGCATATATTGTGGCAGTAGTCAATTAAGTGTGCAACAGCATCATGTCTAAAATGTGCATACCTTAACTCAATTTATGGCTAAAAACTAATCATTTGACCAGTAAGGTTGCCAGAAATCTTTAATTTGTAAAAGAGAAAAATGCAGTATCTGCAAAATACAGTAAAGTGAAATGCAATAAAATGAGGTATGCCTTATGTATCTAAGGTTCATCTGTATCTTGTCATGGCTTGTGAGCTTATTTCTTTTTCATTGATGAACAGTATTCTACTTCCAGAATGTACTAGTTTATTTATCCGTTTACCCACTGAGGGGACATCTTGGCTGCTTCCAAGTTTCGGCAATTATGAATAAAGCTGCTATAGCTATCCATGTGCAGGTTTTGGTATGGATATAGGCTTCGAACTCTTTGGGGTAAACACGAATATAATTGCTGGATCAGATGGTAAAAGTATAAGAGTGTGTTTAGGTTGGTAAGAAACAAGCCAGTTGTCTTCCCAGATGGCTGTACCCTTCTGCATTCCCACCAGCCACACTGACTTATTTTTACTGGAGGTTCAAGGGACTACTAAAAAATTCATAAAAGGAAAAACCCATCCTTGCAAAGTTGTAAAATGGTCAGTGCATGGCCTAGTTTCATTTTACCAAACTGTGAGCATGTCATGGTCCTTTAAAATGCTCATTCGGCTTTCTCCTCTGAGCTCAAATAATAGAACTCAAAATTGGCTGCAGAGAATTGAGGGAAATGGAATAAAAAGCAGACTAGATAATCACATCTGTAGCACTGATATTATAACTCCTTCTTGATTTGCTACTTGTGGATTAGCAGCACTGGGAGAATGGGGTCTGCAGGTGCGCCTCTGCGCCCCCCCCCCCCCCCCCCCGCCGCCAGCTGACTTGGCCAGGTGTCTGCAGTCTCTTAAGTGGGCTCCCTTATGGTATGGATGCCCCCCACTTAGCCACACCAAGAGGAGATTAGTTCTTTAGGTGCTGATGGCGACTGTAGCTATCCACAGAGGAATGTCACTCCTGTTCTAGCAGCATGATAGCTAATTTACTATGAGGGGAATGGGTGAGGAACTTGAATAGCCCTCTGGCTGGAGTGGAGAGGCCATTACAAGCCCCAGGTCTTGTCCTCCTTCACCAAACCACACCCCTTCTTGTCACAGTGCCTGTGTGTTGGGAGGGGCACTGGGCTTCTAAGGAACATTAGCAACCTCTGGTTCAACAGTGAAATTCACAACTCAGGCAGAAGGGGCTCTTTCCTCTCCAAATTTGAATACTAGTAAAATCTCTTCAAGAAGCCCCTTCTGCCTGAGAGAGTCAATAACCTTTCCTCTGTTCAATAATTCAAATAGAAAGTATGTTTGCAGGAGTTTCCTGGTGGCCTAGCAGTTAAGGACTCGGCATCATTACTGCTGTGGCTGGCTCACTACTCGGTCTGCGGTCACTGCTGTGGTGCAGGTTCTGTCCTTGGCTTCAATATTTCTGCCTGCTGCAGGTGTAGCCAAAAAAAATAGTATGTTTGCAATGCTTTATTATCCCCAAGGTATCCCAATTAGATGGGTTACCGTTAAAAGCCGAGTTTCAGAGGTTGAATCTTTGCAGAGTAAATTAATGCCTGTGGTGTTTTATAATTTTAAAAAGAATTTTTATATTTAAACGTTAAAAAATGAGCTAATTAGAAATCAGCTCAGGAGTTCCTGCTGTGGTTAATTGGTTTAAGAATCTGATTGCAGTGGCTCTGGTCCCTGCAGAGGTGCGGGTTAGATCCCCAGCCCGGTGCAGTGGGTTAAAGGATCTAGCATGGCCACACAAGCAATATATGTCGCAGCTGCATTTGGATTCAATCCCTGGCCTGGGAACTTCCATATGCCATCGATGTGGCCATAAAAAAAAAAAAACTGAAGGGATTTTTTTTGCCAATCATATTCCAACAATTCCACAAATATACACTGAGTAGCCATAGATGCCAGACATTGCAATAAGCAAAGAGGGTAGAAAGATAGGTAAGATATTCTTCCATCCCTCAGGGAAGAGGCTAGTAAGAGCATCAGATATACAAGGAAACCCAGTCTTTCTATAACCATTTATGTGAATGTCTCCAGGAAGGCTTGTCTCTAGGGATGCAAATATGAATAAAACTCAGGGCTAGGACTTCCCTCAGGGAATCTGATAATAGGACAGTTTAATACTCTGTGATCAGTGCCATGACGTGGAGATAATTAGTTCTATTCAAGGGTAGAGAGCGAGTGTCAGGAAATGCCTGGAAGAGGAGAGAAAAGTTTGAGTTGGGTCTTGGAGGGGTAAGAGTTCGGGAGGAAGGGGGCTGGGATGAGAAATTCTAAGCAGTGGGAGAAGCTTGTGCCAGGACCCTGACATTTAAACATAGCTCAATGAGTTCTGGAACTGAGTCCTGGGGCCTGGCTGAATGGGAGGATGCAAGTGGAGAGTGATGGGCAGAAGAGAGGTAGAAGAGTTGGGGTGGGGGGGGCTTTCATGTAAGTGGAGTGCTCTTCATCCTGCACATGGGGATGAAGTGGAGAAGAGTTGCCAGTGGGAGAGGGCAGGATGGTGTTTCACTTAAAAATCCTCAGGGAGCTGCAGAGGATGCAGTGGGCAGAGTGAGATGCAAGGCAGGGAGACTGCATCTGAGATGCTCACATTAGCACAGGGTAGAATTTGTAGCTAGGCTAGGGTAGTGGCAGAGGGGAGGCGATGGAGGAAAGAAACGTTCAGGAGGTGATACGGACAAGAGGAGTTAAAGCAAGGATGATGCTGAGAATTCTAAGTCTTCTGTAAGGTGGCCAGGATAATATTCCATGTAAGAGTTTAATAAATGTTATTTTCTTTGGGCCATGGAGTAAATAGTGATGCTCCAAGTAGAAAAAAAGGAAAGGTTTTGGGAAGAGGAAGGTTTTGGGGAAAAAGATGTATTTGGCATTGGGTCTAGGACGTTTGTTCTTTTGGAAAAAAAAAAAAAATAAGAACTACCTGTTGCCTGCTGATGACAAATTCATATGCTTATTTGGTAGATTGGCATACTATTGCTAAATGAAAATATGCTAATTGAAAACTGTGTCCTTCCAGATGACCACTGGAAAGTACCCTTCATACATTATGCATAATTGCCATGATTATTTATTTATTAGGCCTCCTCTTGGCCTGGGCTAATCAGAAACAGGAATGATGTGGTCAGGCCCAGGAAGATATCAGTATTTCGCCTTTTAAGACAGCTCCCCAGGAGCAAAGAGATTCCTGGACTCCTGACATTCTAAAACTGTTCTAGTTGATGCTCCAGAACTCAAGGGCCTTGTCAATTTCTTCCTGGGATCGGCTTGGACCAGAGCAATTTTAACATAAAATCAGGGACGGAGAATGTGAAATGAGGATCCAGTAAACCTCCTGATTTATTGGATAAACATAATTTACCATTTTTTTCCCTTAGTGCTTAGGTTCTAGTTATATGGGTAAGGATCAGCATGCCAATCTTGATAATTCCTATTTTTTTTATGAGTGTCTTCATTTATTTATTTAAATTTTATTGAAGAATAGTCGACTTCCAATGTTACATTGAATTGAGATGTACAGCAAAGAGATTCAGTTTTATATATATATATATATATCCATTCTTTTTAAAATATAGGTTATTACAGACTATTTAGTAGATTTTCCTGTGCTGTACAGTAGGTCCTTGTTGGTTATCTTTTTTTTTTTTTTCTTAATGGCTGTACCTGTGACATATGGAAGTTCCCAGGCTAGGAGTCAAATCAGAACTATAGCTGCTGGCCTACACCTCACCTCACAGCAATGCCAGATCCTTAACGCACTAAGCAGGTCCAGGGATCAAACATGAATCTTCATGGATAGTCCAGTTTGTTTCTGCTTGAGCCTCAATGGGAACTCCCTAGTTATCTACTTTATACATAGTAGTGTGTATATGTTAGTCTCATCCTCCTAATTCATCCTCCCATTCCCCCCCTCCCACTATGGTTTCCCCTTTGGAGACCCTAAGTTTGACTTTGTATTCTCAAATTCCTATTTCTAATGGAGGCAGGCATTACATATCACTAGTGAGTGCCTCTTGCCCCTGGATGGCATCTTAATATCTGTTAATGAGTGTCATACATTATCAAATACCTATATAAACTTGAACATTACATTACTGCCCTGAATACTATATCCCATGACCTCCAGGAATTCATTCCCCTTCAAGGGTCGAGGGTAATTAGAACTTCGTATAGATGAAGAGAAGCATGATAACTGTTGTACAAACATGGGTCAGGCTGTAACTCTTCAAGAAATGGATATTGAGTGCATATTATGTTCTGGACACTGTTGGGCTCTGGGAACACAAGGAGAAGCACAAAAACAGTTCTTGCTGGAGAGGAGAGTACATCAGATGGCAGAGGACAAATTGGTGATCACATACATAAGGTCGTTACAGATAGATACATGTAAGAAGATTGAGGAGAGTAATATACTGAAAATGATTGGCAGAGTCAAGGAAGCCTTTCTGAGGAGCCATGCCAGGGTCTAAGGAAAAGGATGGGGCAGAGGAAACATGTACACAGTCCCTGGGGTGGGAATGAGCTCTGCAAGTTCAAGAAGCAGAAAGAGGGCAATGGTTGAGGTGTATGTAGTTATCTTAGCGTGAGGGAGAAATGGCCACCTTTTCACAACGAATCATGGAAGGCTTATTAGAGACTTAGAAATGAAAGAGATATAAATGTACTACTTATAGATACATACACGGTCCCATTCCCTGTCTCCTTCAACAAGATAGCGAAGTAGGTGTTGTTACTCCCCATTTCCTAGATGAGAGAACTGACTGTGAGAGGCCAGATTACAGAGCTAGGGCCCAAGTCAGGGCTGTCTGATTCTTCTGCTGCACCCCAACTGCAGCCCAGCAGAATTGGAACAGGGCTCTTAGAATGATTAAGTGCTGAGTCATTGGCCTCCCAGGCTGTCTTTCCAGTGATACCTTGTCTTAAATGATGTGATAGCTTTGGGATATTA
The DNA here is from genome assembly GCF_054392235.1 of Sus scrofa. NCBI lineage: Eukaryota > Metazoa > Chordata > Mammalia > Artiodactyla > Suidae > Sus > Sus scrofa. Next base: position 90,686,651 of record NC_139387.1, on the reverse strand, counting down.
ACAGTAATTCTCAAGCGATGATCACTGCAGTGGCAATAACTATACCTACTACCACATGCTTTATAGTTTGCAAGCACTTTACCATGCAGCTCCTCACTGAGGCTCAGAAGAGCTCTCAAAGGTAAGCTGGGCACATTTTCTCCTTCTTTAGGCTAAGAGATTACCTGAGATGATGTGGGACAGGGCTGGGACTTTTGATTCTTAAACCACAAAAACTTTTGATTGGAGGAGGAGATAAATATAGCTCATAAGCTTATAGTCCTTCAGACTTCCAGAAAACAAATAGGTACTTTTTCAAAGTGCTTTTGACTGAAGAAGAGACATAAAAGATGGACTCACCCCCACTGACAGAAGAATGGGTAGAGAAGGTGTGGTGCATACATACAATGGAATATTACTGAGCCATTAAAAGGAATGAAACAATGCCATTTGTATCAACATGGATGGATGTAGAGATTATCACAGTAAAGTCAGACAGAAAGACAGCTGTCATACAATATCACTTATATGTGGAATCTTAAGAAATGATACAAGTAAACTTATTCATAAAACAGAAACACACTCAGACATTGAAAACAAACTTACGGTTACCATAATGGAAAAGTGGAGGGGAGGGATGGACTAGGAGTTTAGGATTGGCATAAGCATAATATTGTATGTGGAATGGACCTGCTATATAGCACAGGGAGCGTCTACTCAATATTCTGTGATTACTTATATGGGAAGTGAATCTGAAAAAGAATGGTATTTGTATAACTGGATCACTTTGTTGTACAGCAGAAATTAACAAAACATGGTAAATCAACTATACTTCAATAAAACTTTAAAAAATGAGGAATTCCCACTGTGGTGCAACAGGATTGGTGGTGTCTCTGGAGCATTGGGAGGCAGATTTGATCCTTGGCCTGGCACAGTGAGATGAGGATCTGGTGTTGCTGAAGCTGCAGCTCAGATCTGATCCCTGTCCTGGGAACTCCATGTGCCATAAGGTGACCAAAAAAGAAAAGAAAAAAAAATTACATAAAAAGGACGGACTCTCTCTCCTGTGTTTGAGTTTCTATTGTGTGCCAGATCCTGAAACTGCCAAAGGATCCCAGTGAAATGGGTCGAAAGGTACCACTTAGCACAGAGTTACTTTGTTAGTTGCCTGATGATATAAGACTAGAAAAACTGCTGTGCAAATACAGAGGAAGAAATAATTAAATCACTGAGGAACTTGGGGATGACCTCACCTAGATGATGATAGTGAACTAGGCCTTGACTGATGAACATTCGCGTTTCTCCAGCAAAGGAAGCAAGGAAAGTTATTCTAGGAAAAAAAGACCAGAACACCATGATAAGGGTGTCCTGTCTCCGAGGAATAGTAAGTAAGCATGTGTTTCTGGAGAATGAAACACATAGGAAATAATAGTGGGAAATGATGCGGGTAGATTGAGGTCAGATTGCAGACGGCCTTGAATGCCAGGCTCAGGAGGTGCTGTATTTGGCCTGACCATCCCAGGTTTACCAGCAAGGGAATGAGGTGACCATATTTTCTGTTTTATAAAATAAATGTTCTTGGCCAAGGGAGGTGGGATTGGAATGGAGGAAAGGTTAGAAACTATTGCAGTAGTTATGGAGAAAGAACTCCGAATTGGCTATAACCCTAACTGTAACCCCAAGTGTGTGTTGAGAAGAAATGTGAGTAACTGGGGCTGAAGAATTGATTGGATGGGAAGGCACATTGATTGGATTTTGGACACACACAGTGTTACATTTGTACACACATACACGCACGGTTTATTTTGGCCTCCCTAGGCTCATCCCAGTTCTCCCTGACTCTTCAAGGCAGTCATTAATTTAGTTTTTTTTACCCTCACAAAAAGGAGACAAAGTTATAGGTCTATGATCTTACAGATTCTTTCCTTTATGTGATTTGATCTTCCATCCCATAGGGATCTTCTGGCTGAGAAATGCTGAGTGCAAATAAGTTTTTGAAGCATTGGATGCTATGACTATGTTTATATCCTGCAAATTATTTACATTTTATGGATTTGGAGATGTTGCATATTTGAAAGCCCACCTACTAGGCATTTTGGAGAAATTACTCTGAGCCAATGACCTCTAGTAGGAAGCATGAGCAGAGAAGCCCATGCTTTCTCCATTTCAGGCTTCCTGCTGAATGCTCAAGGAGAATTTCCATATTAGATAAAGGACTATAATGTTTATGTCAGATCGTATGGCTTTCCAAAACACTCTTTTCTTCTGATCTTTTATTAACTGAGGACCACTCATCCTAGCTTGAAAATGTAATGTAGGGTCAGGGTTAGAAAAAAAGTTCAACAAGTACAAATTACTTGCTCTTTAAATTACAAGCATCAGAAATTATTTCTGTTGCAAAGAAGGGTTACATTTAATCTCTGAGATAAAATGAGTTTTCTGCTTTAGCTTGGATTGTTTCATTCCTGTTTCACTCAAGTTCATACAGCACTGTGGGAAGGGTCCCAAAATAAGCTCATATATTTAGTCAGAAACGTCTGTGGGGGAGACTTCCACGTTCAGGTCAATATTTCCATGCAAGAGAAGCAACATTTTGAAGCTGTTCTGGTGGTTCATATACTGGCATTGCCCCAGCGGGGAATGCTGTCAACTCTCTGCACCCTAGTTACTTCAGTGAAGATAATATTCGTGTCCTACCAGTGTTGGAAAGACTAAACGAGGTGTGAAGCCACTGAATAAAGTCTGCTACAAATGAGGATTCAGTACACCTTAGCTCCTTATGCTCCACTTGATAGATGTTAGGTGAAAGAGACAGACTAAGTTTTCGAAACCATTGATTGACATAATGTCGTTTAAAATGTCTTCTGTTCCATTGCTCTGTGTATCTGTTGGTGCCAGTGCTATTCTGTTTTGATGACTAGTTTTGTAGTATAGTCTAAAGGCAGGGAGCTTGATACCTCCAGCTGTGTTCTTCTTTATCAAGGTGGCTTTGGCTATTGAAGGTCTTTTTCGTTTCCATACAAATTTTAGAAAACGTTCTAATTCTGTGAAAAACGTCATTGGTATTTTGATAGGAATTGCTTTGAAACTGTAGATGGTCCTGATATTTTGTTTTTGTTTGTTTGGTTTTTCCTTTTTACGGCTGCACCTATGGCATATGGGAGTTCCCAGGCTAGCGGTCAATTCAGAGCTGCAGCTGTTGGCCTGTGCCACAGCCACAGCAACACGGGATCTGAGCCACATCTGTCACCTGCACTGCATGCAGCAACACCAGATCCTTAACCCACGGAACGAGGCCAGGGATCAAACCTGCATCCTTGTGGATACTAGTCAGGTTCGTAACCTGCTGAGCCACCGTGGGAACTTCCTAGTCTAGACATTTTTGCTTAGTGAAATAAGCCAGACAAAAACAAGTGCTGTGTGTTATCACTTCTATGTAGAACCTAAAAAAATAAAATGAATGAATAAATATAACAAAACAGAAGCAGACTCACATATAGAGAACAAACCAGTAGTTACCAGTGAGGAGAGGGGATGGGGAGAAGATCAAGACAGGGGTAGGAGACTAAGAGATACAAACCCCTGTGTGTAAAATAAGCTTCAAGGGTATATTGTACAGCACAGGGAATATAGCCAATAACATTTTATAACTTTAAATGGGGTATGACCTGCAAAAGTTGTGAATCACTGTTATACAACTGAAACTAATACTGTAAATCAACTATACCTCAATAATAATAATAAAAAAAACTCCATGATTCTCATACCTCCTGATAAGTGTCTGATGGCAAAAATGGAATTACATGGCTGTTTACTTTCTTGCTGATCTAGAAAAGAGGTATGGTTTTACTCTTTCTCTTCAAGCTGCTTATGGAAAGTAGAATCCAGTTTCAATGCTGAAAGACTGAGCTTTGAGAATCCTTGGCTTTCAGACTTTATACAGCTCTATCAGCAAGCTACTTGGAAGCAAATTTCCTGAAACAGCTCTTTTCTTCTTTCTAAAATAAGTGTCAGGTAAAGGTACACAATTCCAATTACCTTGTAGTCTTAAAAAAAGGCATTAAATAATATTGTTGTAGAATTTTAGCCGGATTTGACCATTGAAAATGGCTGTCTAACAAATATTTGAGGATCTATCATGCATATAAGTACTGGTGTTACTCCAGAGAGCAAGATACAGTCCCCATAATTGTCCAAAGTTTAATTGACTCAGGTAAATATTTTGTGATTTTAAGAAATTGTTGCTACCTGAAATGGGAGGTATTTCTATCTTTTGAAAAGGAAAAAAAATGAAGTGGCCAAACTTTAAAAATTAATTGCTTTTGAGTGAGTGACTGAAATACTTGCTTTCATTGACCTGTTATACAGATGTGCAATTATTTAATCAACTAAGTGAATTTGTAATTCTGTTGTTTTATCATTTTCATGCTTCACTGTCACCCTGTATATTCAAGGTATTGAACCTGTTCCATAAACAGTATTAATCTCAATTACTCTGGGAGCTTTAAATAATATTCTCTTATTAAATATATTCTTTGTTATGCGGCCCATGTTTTTGCAGCATCAGAAACTGTTGATGCTGATAAAAGTGAAGATTCAGTTAAACAACCTTAATTTAATTAATTTTTTAAAATGTGCATTTGTATTTCTCAAATGGTTTTCGTTTGAAAATCACCTCATCAGGCTAATTTAGAACTTTGAGTCCAAAATCCAGCTTCATTGTTTGGTTTTATCTGAGGGACATTAAAATAGTAGAACATTTTCTGTCTTGGCAAGAATCACAGTGTTGAAATTTTGAAATGGAGATTTAATTTTGTCCATGAGGCAAACTTCTTGAAGGCAGGGCCTGTCGCTTTTATTTCTGTACTCTCAACACATGGTTGGTTGTGGTTAAATGTTTGCTGATTGGTGATGAACTGAAGTGAATAACACAGCAGAATTTGAGACTCAATCTCCCAGGTCTTCCTTACTTACTATACATAACGATGACCCTGACAAAAGCCATCCTTTCTTCCTTTTAAAAATTTCATTTTGTTATGTTCCTCTTCAACGTGGACCATTTTTACAGCCTCCTGCTGTTACTCATTTGGGTCCTGAGTTACCTGCTTCCTTGGAACTCAGCCCTTGCTTTCACTTCCTAGTATGCAGGCTTCCCAAGTCAGCTTGCCTCTGGCTAGAGATTACACCAAAATGTCCAAATGATCCTTCAAGTTCTAAAAAGCAGAAACTAAAATGAAAAACTCTGTCATGTAAGCCACCTGAAAAACCAACAAACCCAGGGACATTTGTGTCTTCCTATTAACTCTTGGCTAGAACCAGGGGTTAATCTTTGCCTTGGGTCATCTTATTTAGATGTTGCAGAAATCGCCCCAAGGTAAAAAGTTCTCAAGTCTTATTGTAGGGTCCAGTTCTACTGGTATTTATCTCTGGAACCTATTCCCCTATTTAATTCCATCATCAAAGCCAAGACCAACTTAATACCGATGTACTGAGTTTATAGGTTCAATATTAAAATAGAATGGGGAGAAAGGGGAAGTATAATGCTCTCTACTTTTCCTGTAGTCATTGTAAAAGGATTCGCTCCTTTGCCTCTTCCATTGGTCTAGCTCAGAAGTTCTCAAACTTCAGCGTGCTTGTGAATTATTACTCCAGGGTTTTTACCCAAATCCACACATTCTGTCTTATGGGTGATGTAAGAAACATCAGAAAGAAGTGTTAACTATCTTTATAAACTCAATCTCTAAAAGTACATCTATGCATATATTATGTAAGAAAATATGAAACTAGAGGTAGTGTTCAGAGAGACATTTAACCCTTTCGAGTCTAAATGTCTCCCTTGTGATACAGGGATCCTACTTCCCGGTATATCATCCTGTGCCTTGGGCATAAAGAAGCTCAAGTCCAAAGTCTTTATTGTACTCATGGTGACCTCTCTGCACGTCACCAGGGCTGTCTGGTCTGTGAGATGCCATTAGACATCATTTAGGGGGGTTTTCAAATCTGGCTTCTTGCAGAGATGCTGTGGGATTGTGTAGGAAACTTCCTGAGTGGCTGGTATAACTCTGAGGCTTTGAGTCTTATTTTTAATAACATGCAAAGGTTGTCAGCACCTGGGCAGAGGCAGGTAAGATGCCAATCCTGCCAAACTCTTTCAGGGAGGCAGGGGGCTGTCCCGCCTCTCTGAGAGCCAGCTGTCATCTGCTGCTCTCTTGTCACACTGACAGGGCTCCTTGGCTGGGCTGATTGGTCGCTGGCAATAACTGATGTGGAATACTGATATTCTCGCCGGCAGTTCCTCACACTCCCAAGAGGTTGCTTTCCACCTCTCTTCTCACCTTCCAGACCCCAGCCAGGCGCCCAGCCTCCCCTCACCACGCAGCCCCTGCCCCTGCCCCCAGGGGGAGGAGAGCCCTGGGCGTGATGCTCTGAAATCCACCGGGCTGCTAGCGATCAAGCTCGCTCTCTGGGAGAGTCCTGTTCCCGACTTCTCAGGCTTTTCACAGCACAAACAACTGCATGCGGGCCCGAGGGGAGGTTGCGAAGGACTTGTGTGTGTTGGTTTTATCGTCTTTCATCACTTTGTTGGCTTCATCATCCCGTGCCCGGAGCTCCGAGGTGGATTTCTTTCCGCCTAAGACACCGAGGAAGGCTCCCTGCTCCTTCTGTTGACTCTTTCTATTTTTATGGTAAGTGCTTGCATTCCGTGAGCAGCTCTGCTGCAGTGAAGTGAACGCTAGCTCGCTCTCTTCCCGGCTGAGCTTAGTGACCTTCTCTCTGCGTTTCTCCTGCGTTTCCTGGATCCACGTCCGGGGGTGATCCACCTAACGAAATCGCCGTGGATCATTTGTTTCACCCGTTTGTCTTTTTATTTTTATGTTATTTTCCGTAAACCTGGGCTCTTCGGCTGTGATGGAAACCTAAGCGCTCTCTCTTTGTCCTTGAAGCGGCAGCCAGGGAAATGAGTGCGAGGCGGTAAACTGCAGCAATGTGCGGGGAATCCGTGGAGGGTGACTGACAAATTTGGGCAAGATGAATGCTCGGCGTGCTGAGGTGCACTCTCTGAGAATCCGGAGGGGCCGGGCCGATCGGCCCACCTAGCGAACTCTTCCATCATCTTCCGCGGAGAAGCACGAGCACGCGTGAGTTATGTCGGAGGAGGCTGTGGGCAGCAGCACCTTCAGCATCCGCCTGTGGGTCCAGAACGGCCCTCTGTCTTTCTCATGGGCTTTGCAACTTAGGCAGTTACACTGGTGGCAGCGAGGGGAACCCTGCGCTGGCGGCCGGATGAGACTGCATGACCTCATTGCTTCTTTCTCCTGGGAACCTCAGGGTGCCTGTTCTGCAAACCCTGTCTTCCATCCTCTTCCGAGGGTGGCGGGGCAGTGATGAGAGGAACATATCTGAGTTGACAACATAGTTTCTGTCCTCCTCCGGGGAGATCAGATGCTTTGAGGCTGTTGGAATGGTGAGACTTCTTAGGAGAAAATAAGCAGGTTTCACAGGAAAACATGCATGTTGCAGTGACATCAGGCAGACTGTTTCAGGGCATTTACTCTCAGACTAGTGTTCTAATTTTTCACCTGGTCTCCCGAGACTTACTGCAGACAGCACCGCAACTTCAAGTCCATTACTGGCTGCGTCTTGAAGCCCAAAGGAAACTAAAAACATTCGGGTATAGGTCTCACCTGAGGAAACCTGTGGTTAAAGGGGAATCTCTTTTCACAGGGAGGTGTTTTTTCTTTTCCTTTCTTTCTTTTCTTTTCTTTCTTTCTTCTTCTTCTTCTTTTTTTTTTTTTTGGTAGCAGGTGTGTTGGGTTATTTTGGTCTACACAGCATTGCAAAGAATGGGATTCACAGTCCTAATTCTGCTTAGTATTTTCTGCTCTTGGACTGGAGGTGGGTTATCTTATTTGATTGTGTCTGGTTTTCCAATTGTGGTCTGTTTAACTCTAGGAGCATACCCCTCATACATTGTTCAGCCTCATATTTGTAAGATAACTACACTAAAACTTTGGGGTAATAAATGAGGAAAAAATATGGGGTGGAATTTCTGGTCTTTCTCCCTGTTGACTGGGAGTTTGGAATAGGAAGTTCTTTAACTGTCTTGCTCATTCTCACCACTTTTGTTTCCACTGTCTGTCTGGATTTTTCTTAAAATAGTGGTGATGACATCAAAGCATACGCTTTTATCCTGTTCCCCGGGTCTAAAGTAGCAACATTTGGTTGGTTGTTTTTGGTGGAGGGTTCTTTAAATACCTGAACACATACCTTAAAGAACAGAAATTTTATGATAAAACAGATGTTGATATGATATGATAGCCCATTTCAGAGTGACACCAACAAATAGGTTAAGAGCAGTAACAACAACAAAAAATTGGGATCCTTGGATACTATAACCTGTGAATCAGTAGTGTTTGAAGTACTCTCATCACTGTATGGATTTGCTATTCTAATGTCCATACTTCGCTACACTCAGTTATGGCTGGGAGCAATATTATCATTTGGCTGACTCCTCTGCTTCCATTGATTCTACTGTTTAAGTGTTTACTTTCATCTCTGCTGCTGTCTTCTTACTTAATTTTTTTCCTCCTATTGCAAGGATTTTTATCAGGTGCTTGGTAACTCAACTTGAGCTATTCATCAAGGTGGAAGGAGTTAAAATCAGCTTGGGTGTCATGCATTTCACATTGCAGACCATTTCAGATGCATTTAGAAAATAGTTTAATTAGAAGCAGCTTTAGCTTTGACAGAGAATTCAATAAACTTCCTTTGTTTTGCTGAACGGAATATTCACTTATGCAGTTAGAATTATATATATGCAAGCATATTTATGAATATATTGTTTACTGTGGCTGTTAAATGTACATATTTTCAATAGTTAGAGCATGCTCATTTACAGAGTAGGAGAAAAATTCCTGAGATACTGCTTTGCATCCTCGAGCTTACTTTTTTTGGGGTAAGGATTTCTCCATTTCCCTTACACACCCCCTTCTCCAGATAATGCCTTTGGGAATTTCTTTGAATTGGGAGAGTGTATTCTTTAGCATTTTCTTGTCTCACAGCATAGTGTCAGGTTAATTCCTTTGCAGCGTCTCTGAAGGCAGCATGTACAACTACTGCAGGAAATACTGTAAAAGCTGTGCTGAGTGGGGCCAGTAACTCAGGCTTTTGGTGTGATGAAGTCACTGCAATGTTTGTGTGTGTGTGTTTCGATGCTGTGCCTTGCGACCAATTTTACTTGCAACCCTAGCGAATTGTACTTGTTTGAAATGGGTCTAGAAACACCTAGGTGGGTGTAGATGCCGTTACCCATTTTTCACATTTCTTAATTACAGCTATTATTAAAACAGTGCTTTTACTGTTTCTTTTGGTGGTGTTCTAATTTGAAACCTGCAGCCTATACTGTGAATCAGTCTTCTCCACTTTTTATCTTCTTCCTTTCTGCTTTCTCTTTCTCATTTCTGCTTTGTTTATGTTTCTGTACACGAACATGCAGGCATGTTCACGTATAAACTCAATGACCATCGTTTGACGATTAATGAAGAGTTGGTTAACAGCTTCTCTGTTAGCAACTAAACTCCAGGGCCCAACTTGTAATCATGTTACTGAGAGAAGAAATTGTTTCTGTTAATATAAGTATAACCTCATGTGTCTGCTGGCATTCTTGTCATTGAAACTATTTTCCATAGTTGATTACCAAGGCCAGAAATAGAATCAGCTTTGCATTTTAATTAATGACATTCTAGATTTGTCTAGGTTGGACTGCCCTCAAATCTTGACGTGTTCACTATTTAAAAGGTCTTCCTGTGAAGAGGGGGAATTTATGGATGATATAAAGTAAAATCACTTGATGATGTGATCTAGCCTTTCTTTGGAAATTGAATGAACCCTATCATTAAGGATGTTGGCTGAATTTCTCTGTGGCTTTTTCTGATAAAATTAATGTGATATATTCCCTTTACCATCTCTCCATGAGCCTTTTTTACAGAGTAAAAAGAATGTACAACTCCTACATAAAGCTTCTCAGAGGGAGAACCATTCTTTAACAGAGATTCAAAACCACTTCCAACACCAGCTATGGTGATCTACTTTGAAAGGAACTTGCTATTCAATTGGTAGCTCAGACAGATTGTATAAAATAAGCGAAATGCTTCATGAGCTGTGTTGAAGACTGCATTTTTGATCTGCACCTCCCTACTGAATTCACTTTGGACTATAGTCACTAGATCAGCTTCACAGAAAAAAATAATCATGTCCTTAGTAGCATAATAATCTAGCCAGACTGTCATAAATGTTTATGTTGCAAGTTATATCTCTTGGGTGGTAGAGGGAGTTGAAAGAATTTTGGAGGAGAACCAAATCACAGCCCCAAAATAATGTAAGATGAAAGGGGAAAATTCCTTCCTATACTTACCATTTAATTCTTTAGTCAGGCTGTTGGCTCTTAAGTCTGAAGAGCCAAGAAATTGTGAAAAACACGTAACGACAGGTTTTGTGAGCCTGTTCTCTAATAGAAATCTTTGACCCTTAATTAGGCATCTGCTGAGTGACCTTTTGGCTTGCAGCCATTCTTATAGGAAGCAGACATATTGTAATACAGCAGGAATTCACTTGCTTACATGTTTCCTGTTGGTCTCCCACTGGGGGCCTCCTGGGAGTGTCAGAGAGGGAATGAGTGTCTGGAGATCCTCCAAGACCATGGCCAGTCACAGCAGGATGTCTTCAGGACCCCAGGTTCCTGTCTAGCCCCAGCCAGTCACTGGCTCTGAGTCCCAAGCTCATATCTGCTACGTGGGTCTTAGGGGTCAGATCGTCTGAGGGCTCCCCCAACCACTAAAAATCATGAACTCTTGCTCTACATCTGTTTCTTACTGGATGGGTAATTTCTAAGGCAATTGATCCAGATTAGCTATTCCTGGAGGGGGTGGGGCTGTGCCTTCCCTTGACCCTACAAACACCCAGCACTATGACAGCGATGTGAGCATCAGAGTTACTCAGAAACAAGTGATGATGGTGATCTTTCTTGAACGGGGCCTGTGTATATAGGGCGACTGTCTGCTGCCCCTGGGACATCTTGAAATATCTCTTCTTGTCATCACAAGGGACCTTGAGAAGCATCTTACCTACCCTCTAATTTCATAGCTAAGAAAGCTAAGGTCCAGGGAAGTTAGGTCACCCCCCAGGGATGAGATCTGGTTAGCACATGGGCAAGATGATTGAGTGCAATGTACACGGATTTCCTCAAACCCCTGCTCCACTCCCAGTGTGGGGCCTCTTCCACAATACGCAGCTGACACTCACTGTGTCATTCTTTGCTCACAAAACTGCTTTGTGGCATCTAACTCACTGATGTCCATTATTTCTGGGTTTATTTCATGCAGATTACGTGGCTGTACCAGTCAGAGTGAGTCACATCAAGCAACTGTTTATGGTAATTTGTTCATGCTGGTGTGGAAATGCATTTTTTTTTTTAATATTGAAACTGCTTTTCTTATGAACATTTTGAGAATTAAAAAAAACACTATGCTTAATCCCCCCCACCACCCCATGCTTCAGCTGTCAATTTCCCTTTTGTAGAGAGGGTGATGTTTATGGATGAATTCCTTTACCCAGTCATTCACCTAATACTCATTGAGCACCTAGTGTATCCACCCTAATGCCAAGCAGTAGGGATCCAGTGGTGAAACAGCTGGCTGCAGCCATTGCTCTGTGGGAGTTCAGTCTGGTGATGCTTCATGGAGTTTTATGGCCTCTTGATATTTCAGGGATCTGCTTACTGTTTCACATGATTTCTCAAAGAATCCAGTTGAGAAACAGTTTGCTGGGACATTTCTTGCTTGTGATTATTCCACTGAGAAGTTCTTCTCATAAAAAGTCACTTCTGCTGTCATTGCAATATCTATCTTCCAGTTTTCCCAGACAATATTGTTAGCTTGTGATTTTGTTACCTGGCTGAACAAAAGAGATTCATTGGCTAAACTTTGTGCTATTGTTGTGATTCATGAGGTGACTTTTCCACTGCTTGGCAAAATTAGCCTGATCCTTGGAATCTTAAATCCATGGTCTTGATAGCACAGTGACCATGGAACTAATTGCAGGTTAAAGACCAAATCCCTTGACTTTGTATACCAGCTGTTGCTTCCATGCTCTGCTGCTTATTCTGCAGCTCCCCTAAAATGTTCCAGAAGTACCAAAACCTTTGCATTGCTCAGAAAAAAGGAGCTCTCACCTGCTTCAGTGCCTTTGCACATGTTGTTTCTTCTGTCTGGCAAGTCTTTCTTCTCTTTAGACTAACTTGCAAGACAAGTGTAGATAGCATCTCCCATGGAAGCTTTTTGACACCTACAACCTTTATTGATCCCTGTTTCCAAAGCTGAGCTAAGTAGATCCTGTCTGTCCTCTTATATCCTTCAGTACGAAGATCTCATAAGACTTTATAAACTATTAGAATTACTTGTCTTGGTTCTTGCTCCCAAATAGACATTTTGTTCCTTGAGAGCAGGGACCATATTCCTGTCTCTATATCTCAAGGCCCATCTGAGTGCTGAATAGCAGATTTTTGAACAAACGGATTGGGAATCACCATAGAAAACCTATGACGCTGATATTGGAAACTGCTCTGTGTAGAAAACCTAATTTTTCAAAACAATGTGACTATATGAATTGTACTGAGAAGGATAAAGAGATTGGCAGCCATCCTGATGCAATCCATTAGAAATGCTATGCCAAACTCCAGAAAATTTCTCTGCCTCCAAATGAGTTTCCATGAAGTAAACAATAAGAATTTATGAAGTGTCTTCTATAAGCAAAGCATTGTGTTAGGTCCCCAGGAATGAAAGATTAAAAAAAAAAAAAAAAACCCAAAAAGCAGCATAATTCCTATCCTCCAAAAAGCCACAAACTAGTGAGAATATGACTTATCTGCAAATGACTTGGTAACAAGGCAGTTAGTTACAGAGATTCTAGGAGGCTGTAGACTTGCAGATAGGGTGGAGGTAGAAAGGGCAGAGGGACTGGCCTGACTAAGAACCTAGAGATCTGATGGTGGGTCAGCAGTGGCTTTGGTGGGGAGGTTGAGGGGCTGGGGTGGGGTGGGAGTAGAGGGAGGGGACTGGAAGATGCAGGGGAAGATGAGGAGACTTTGGGTGGGAGAGATGGGAATTGTATCAGAAGATCTCAATGGCAGTCGATTATTTCTGTAAGTTGGTAAGTAATTAACAGGGTCTAGAAAAAGCCAGTAGGAAATTTGTTTGGAATCTCTCCTTGGGTTTAATTAAATCAAAAGTCTGTATTCAGCAGGGAAGGAAAGCAGTTGCTTGGCATAAGACATTCGTTTCTCACCCATCCCTTTGCCCTTGAGGGTATAGTTTGACATTCAAAGTCATCACAAGGAAGTGAAGCTGGGAAATCTAACCTAAATCAATCTGTTTAGACCTAGAGAGAGTTGAAGTTGGAGGTCACTGAAGCTCTTGTTTAATACACTGTCCCAGGTGTAAAGAACCACACCCGGGGCGGGGGTGGGGGGGGGTAGGGGAGTGGTGATGGTTTTTTCCCTTTGGCAGTTAGCTTTGTGCTATTTACAGAGAGTACAATTGTCTTATAGACCAGTGAGTTGTAGGTATGCATAAACTGGTTTCATAGAGGTGAAAAAGTGGTTTAGAAAATTTTATCTGCAATAGATTTAGTTCATCCCCAAAGTATGATTTCTGCTGTGCCCCTTCCTTCCTTCCTTCCTTCCTTCCTTCCTTCCTTCCTTCCTTCCTTCTTTCTTTCCTTCTTTCTTTCCTTCTTTCCTTCTTTCTTTCCTTCTTTCATTTTTTTTTAAAGAATCAAGGAACACATTTTAGTGGTAAATAGTTAAGTTATGTGCCTCTCAGAATTAGATCTGATCAGATGACTCTCTACCTTGAAAATAACCTAAAAAGATGGAGGAGGAAAATCTCTGGATAAATGAGCCAGAGTATGAAAGTAAATTTTGATTATGGAGCAAGAGATGATAAGATAGAAAAGAAGCTTCATTCACTCGCTTGCTTGAGTACTATTGAGCCTTCATTGTGCTGCTGGCTCAGTTCTAAGCTCTGGAGAAGTAGTGAACACAAGAGCCAGTGTCTTGCCTTCATGGAGCTAAGATTCTCTTAGGAGGCAGGAGGAAACAGACATTTTAGCAGATACAAAGCATGGCAGATGATCAGCACGATGGAGAAAAAAAATGAATGTTTTTGCTGTTATTCTCACATTTGGGCTTTCTTTTGATTTATCTAACTTAGGTATTATGTTTGAGTCATTTCTTCAGCTTAGTGTTTTTTACATTTACTTTCCAACTAGTCTATCATAAATAAATCATAATCTCAAGGGTTTTTACTTTTCGGAGATAAGTGCAGCTACGGAAACCATTGGAGTGCTATGACCAAAAGTTAGGGCATTTAGTTCTCGATTTGACTTAGAGGAAAAGTACTGTGGACATCAAAGCTCATGCGTATGTTTCTCCAGGGTAAAGCTGTCAGAATTTAGAAAAGCAATATGGGATAGGAATAGATCTGCCTCTCACCCGAGTCTGAAGGGAGCTATTGGGGATGTTCTTCGGGGGCGGGGGGTAAAGAGCCTGAGCTTAGGGAGCCTGGGCCCTGGCAGGGGACCGAGAAATGGTGTCACCAGTGAGCATATCTCATCAGAAGAAGGGGATGGGAATGAACCAAAGTGCACACACAGGAAATTTAGCAAGGACTTCAATTTGGGAGGGAGGATTAAGCCGGTGAGACATATGTGTGTCAATGAGCAACATTTATAAAAATAGGTTCTGCCTAATTAGAACATCTGTGTGAATCCGTTAATGAAGATGTGACTTGAAACGAAGAGCAATATTGATGCATTTCCAAAAATGCCCACTCTGTAATCTGTGTGATCGTGAATTCAGTATCGGTGTTCTGTTCTACGGCAAGCAAGCTTTCCGTCTATACTTTTTACCTTGCTTCTAAAAGAATGAGGATTTAAAGGAAAATATCTCCTGGTGGTGGAGAGCTTGGGCTTGGGAGTGAAACAGTCTGGTTCCCATCCTGGCTCTGCCAGTTACCTTTGGACCTTAGGTAGGTTATTTAGTCTCTTTGTACATCATTATCCTCAGTTATAAAAATGGGGGTAGCTAACATTCCCCATGTAATAGAGCAGCTGAGTTACATGAGATAGTATGTGGAAAGCGCTTAGCACAGTGGCTATAAGATGGTTACACCGCCTAACAGTTGTCAACTCATTATTATCATTGTCTCTTTGATGTTAGAAGTTTGGAGAAACTCTCTTGTGTATGCACATATTTACCTGCTTCACAGAACATTTCTGTAGTAATTGTGATCATGCTTTCTTCATATCTGTGGTTAATGATTCAATGTTGAAGCTTTTTGGAGGACCTCACAGATGTTATTCTCAGTCTCTGAGATGTTTATTGTAATTTAAAAATTCGTTTAGATTATAAGTCTGAATTGAAGAGATGTATGAACAGGGGAATTGAAGGACCCTGTGGCCCCAGGGGTCAATATGAGGAGGAACTGCTAGACACAGTAAGTGACTTTCTTGCAGGAAAAGGAAAAAGTGATGCAGAAGAGAAAAGCACAAATATGATTACCTTCCTTTGACTCTGTTTCTATCCTAGAGGGTTTAAGGATGGTTGCCCCACAGGTGGTGTATGGTCTAGATAAGTTACTGCTACGCTGTAGCTTGCAATTTTCTGGAGAGAATAACCAAGGACATGAGGTTGATAGAGATGCAGGCAGAGTGGTTAGAGAGGAGTGGTTATGTGCCACTTACAGGAAAGCTTATAGGAAAGATGTCTTAAAGTGGAACACTTGGGTCACAGAGAATGTGAATTTAAAATTTTGATAGCTCTTGTCAACTTGATAGTGACTTTAATCATTGCTACTCTGCTAGAAAAAAAGTAGCATCTCATAGTTTAATTTGAGCATCTTTTCTAGTGCTTACTTTGTACTTCCCTCTTCTGTAAATAATCTGTTCATGACCTTTGCAAACTAGCTTTTAAAATTTGAGTTTCAGCCTTCATATTTAGGAGCTCTTTCTGTATTAAATTAATATTTCCTATATGACTTTCCCTGAGATAATTTCTGCTATTCTGCCATTTATCTTTTGATATTTTGGGCAGAAGAGCTTTATTTTTATGTAGTTAAAGTTGTCATATGTTTTCTTTGTATTTTCTGGATTTCATATGACGATCAAAAGACCCTAACCCACTCTGGGATCATAAAATGGATTCTTCAACAATTTCTTTTTGGATTATTATGGTTTTATATTTTTGTATATGTCTTTGGTTCACACGTATTTTGCTATAGTGATGAAATAGAAATCCAATTTTACTTTTCCTCAATAAGTATTCAGTTCTCTTCAAACTTTATTTTTTTAGGGCTGCACCCAGCGCATATGGAAGTTCCCAGGCTAGGGGTCGAATCAAAGCTGCAGCTGCCAGCCACAGCCACAGTTACAGCAATGCCAGATGCGAACCACATCTGCGACCTACACTATAGCTCATGGCAACGCTGGGTCTTTAACCCACTGAGTGAGGCCAGGGATCAAACCTGGATCCTCATGGATACTAGTCAGTTTCGCTAACCACTAAGCCACGAAGGGAACTCCTTCATGGAGTCTTTTTTCACTTCACTTTACCTGTCATGTAAGTTGTACTATCAAATACGATAATGTAGTATAGCAGTTTGTTAATGGCTGAGCCATGATGGGAACTCCATTTCTAAACGTTTCCCTTGCCTTCTGTATGACGATGCTTACTTGGACCAGGGTAAAGTTGGCATGAAAGGGTAGCACTATCTATTAAATCCCCTGTGCAATTAGAGTTATTTTTGGAGAGTTTTCTGTGTTTTCTTGACTGTCAATTTGTTGGCTAGCTCTGCACTGTGTTAATTTCTTTAGTTTCATATGTTTTAATATTTTGGATGGCTAGTCTTACTGCTTTTTTTTCAGCATTTTCCTGTATCTACTTACATGCTTATTTTTTCTACATGAACTTTGGAAATTGTCTAGTTCTTTTTTAAAAACCCATGTGGTAGGGGGAGGGTTAAAGTAAGTTCCTAGATTAATCTAGTGAGAATTTTTTACAAAATCGAACCAGCCTGTCCCCAAACAGTGTATATGTTCCCATTTATTCAAATCTTCTTTTGTGAATCTCTGTAGTGTTTTAAAATTCTTCACGTCTATCTCGACAGTATCTTTTCTTTGAGTAAATTATTTGACATGATGTTATGATAAGTCCTTACTAGTCTTCACATATTTCCAGGAGTATTGAGGGATGAAAAGGGGATGGGAGTGTTGATTCAGCACCGTAGAATGAATAAATTACCTGGAGAAAAATATTTTAAAATTTGTATAGATGTAATTGACTGGTATTTTTTGGTCCCTCCTTTAAAACCCAGTAATTTGAATTGTAAATTTAGCTATAAAAATGTATTAAATTTGCAATTTGTTTTTCACGCTCCCAAATTCAGAGGACTAGTTGCTCTGGTCCTTTTTCAAAGTGTTCTGTTAACATTCTTAAATTAACTCAGTTGTCTGTTAATTAACTCAGGCATTTTATGAGCACTTACTATAGGCCAAGTGTTAGGAATATGAATACCAGTAAGACATGGTTCCTTTCATTAAGGTAGTTTCTGTTCACTGGGAGACTGACCCAAAAACAAATAATTACAATAAAGTATAGTAGTGTACTTGCTTGAAGACATATGCGAACTGGAGTTGGAGCATGGAGGTGGTGCAGGGGAGGTCTTTGGGTTATCCCAGGGCAATCAGAGATGGCTTCCTTGAGGAGGTAACATCTGGACTGAGACCGTTGAGATGAGTTGCTTCCAGGTGGACAAACCTCCAGACAGAGAGACCAAGTGCGAAGACACTGTGGCATAAATGGTCTGCAAGTAATTTAGCTGATGCGTAGGAGATGAGGCTTAGCCAGTAGGTAGGTGCTAGATCACAAAAGGCTTAATATGACATGCTAAGGAGGTTTCACTATATTATATAGGCATTGGGGAAAAATTTGAGCAGGAGAGAGACAAGGTCAGATTGTAGCTTTGTCACTCTAAGAGATACAGGGAAGACAAATTAGAAGGCCCTGTGTATACAATCAGGAATACCAGTATAGTGATTGTAACAGTGGATCCAGTGAATATGCTGGTCAGGATGGTCCTCTCAGCAAGTGGTTGAGCAGAGACCTGAGGGGAGGAGTGAGGGAAGGATGTGAGTCAGGATTTGCCTGGAAAAGGATGTCCAAGCAGAGGGAACAGCCAGATATCAGCTGTGCAAAAGACTGCTTGGCATGACCAAGGAATAGTGAGGAGACCGTGGGGACTCGAGCAGCGTGACAGAGGAGGAGGTTGGCAGCTGGAGGTCATTGTAGATGTTAGACTTTACTCAGAGTGAGATGGGAAGCCAGAGCACAGTTTTGAGTAGAGCAGTGGCAGCCTTGAATGGATCTCCCTTACTGCTGTGTGGAGAATAGACTATAGGGAGTCAGGGTATAAATAGATCTGTTAGGCGACTGGCGCAGGAATCCCGAAGAGAGATGCTGATGGACAAGGGTGGTGACGTGGTGATAGGATTTGTGGGTCTTTCTCCACGCTGGAGCTGAAAAGGTGCAAAGATACAGTATTTTAAAGGAAGATGAAGAAAGACCTGCTGAGAAGCGCCACTTCAGCAAGAGCAGTCCATGCAGCCAGTATGGCGAGTTGGCCACTGTGACCTCTTGCAGGGTTAACTCTTGTGCATCAGTATATTTGCAGACCCCATTGGATGTGTGCAGTGATTCAACAGCAAATTCCTGGAATTGCATACTCTGAGAGGCTGTGTTAAATAGGATTAATTGGAAGTGTATAAATGGTGTCTGCTTTCCTGAGCAATAACATTGATAAAGAGACTCCACTAAAATTTAACTTTAAGCAATTTCACAGCTTGAGAATTTTCAGCAACGACTAATCAGGGCCCTGATAATAAGAAATTGGCAGCCCATTCGAATTGATTGGGAGAGGAAAAAAAATGGAGGGGCCAGAAAGGCACCTGCCGATGATGAATCTTGGAAGTGTGAATTTAATGTGGCTGAAAATTAAAATTGCCTAACACTTAATTCAAGTGCTTTTCGTTAAAGAGTTCTTTCCAAAACCTGGGTACTTTTCTCCATTAGCAAAAGGTTATAAAATGTTGGACAGTTCAGTCAAGGCTAGTTCTCTTATCTTGGGAAAGTATCTTTGATGCAGAGCTGTTCCATTCCAAGTACTTCTATAAACCATGAAACTGAAAATACAATCGTGCCAGTTTTTACCAACCCCAACCTTTCGTCAGACCTTGCCTTAGGAAGGATTTTGCATCTAAGAATTTAAATTTCCTCTGCAAAATCGAGGATGAAAACCATGCCCCAAACTGCTCCAGTCATTGCAGACTAGGTACATTTCCACAATATATGGTGAATAATGATCAAAACTGGCAGGGAGTGGAACTGTTCTCTTGGCCACACTGATCAAGGGATCTAATTTGACAGCTTTTCTCCAGTTAACTGTACAGCAAACCATGCACAACTCTCATTGAATTGGATAGGTACATTCTTTCTTGAATTAACCTGTTCTTGTCATCATAAGTCACAAAATTGAAGAACTTGCCAATTTTTATTGTAGCTAGAGTGATGGATGAGGAGTCTCTTAAAGACTGGCAGTCAGTAGAAAACCTTTATCCATTGCTGAGCATGAGATGGCAATAATTGGCCCCTGTTTTTATAACCTCATGTAGACTTAGGTGAGTGTTAATGACACACCATATGTGTGGGTGTATGTATACAGGCAGACACACACACATACATATCCACATAGGTAACTCCTCTCCTACACAGACTGTAGGAATCTTTTTGAGTCATGAACCATTTTTATTTTCGTTTAACGCCTTACATCCAGCTTAGTGTCTGGCCCAAAGTAGAAACTCAAACAATTATTAATCAGAACCTAGACTTAGATGTTGGTTTTTGTTAGTGTTTTTGTTGATTAAATCCTCCTGTATACTGTTTAGTTTTATATTACTTTTGGAGGCTCAAATGATTGTATCTTATGTTCTTGGTATCTTTGTTTGATGTGACAGTCTGTAGCATATTCATGACTCCAGGCATTTAAAAAAATTGGCAATATTTTAAAGGGAAGCAGCTCTGCAGATGGATATAGGAGGTTGTAGAAGGAGCATGAGATTATAGGACAAAACTCCAGTATGTGTATACACATATATAGGTATATATTCCCTCATGTCAGAAGGAATTTTGGCTGCTAAGAATACTTGACATAGTAAAAATCAAAAGTAAGAAACAAATGATGTAAACAAAATGGGACCAGGAATACAATTAAATTGCATGTCAGAATGACCTAAGCCTAAGACACAGGGGCCAAAACTTGGACTCTGAGCTTTCTATCTGCAGAAAGAGGGAACACTTGGAGGAGTAAGAGGAACCAGTTTCTCAGGATGATTATAACCACTCTTGGCACCAACATCAGACAAGAAATTCTCCCAGGAGTCTCCATAAAGAGTACACTGTGTTTTGTTTTGAAAATCAGGTTTTGTAAGGCTGATTCTCCTAAAACATTTTTGTGTAATAGCATAGCTTCAAAGCAGAATTTTGTAAAAGCAACTGCAAGGGTCTGTTTAGGTACCCTGTTCTCTGTGGGTCTGATTTCACCTACTGATAAGAAGACTAGATAGACCACTTGCCCTTCCAGCAATCTTCCCCATGTATTGTTTTCTCAACTGAGGTTTTGGGAATATTTATTGCCTTTGAACTTGAGGTTGCATTATTTCCTGGTACTTAAGTCCTCCAGTGCAGCTATTCTGTGTGGCCAACTAAGGAGAGACTTGGTGCCCTAGCAGAGTGTCACGTGAAAGCTGGAGTTAGAATCCTTTAGAGTGAGCTGAGTTGCTAAGCAAGACCTCTGCCTGGGGCTGCCCTCCTCATTTCTAAAGGTAGCATGAAGGGAACCAAGCAACTAGGCTAGGATTAGACATAGAAAATTCTTTAGTGATCAGACAAATGGTTAGTCCACTCCAGGGGTTTTAAAGAGGTATTTCTGGGCTGCACCCTGCTGACTTAAAAAATTATGTATAACTTAAAAGTTGAGAGTTAAATTTTATTGGGGGCAAAATGAGGACTATAGCCAAGAGGCAGCATTTCAGATAGCTCTGAAATACTGCTCCAAAGAGGCAGGGGTGAAGGTCAGTATATACATGATTTTGGTGAAGGGGGAGGTACGTGGAGCCATGCCCATATTTTACAGAAGGTTGCTGATGGTCTCATGAAGGTTACTGTGAGTCACGAGGAGCAGACACCGCCACGAAAGATTTTTAGTGCTTTTCTAGATATAAGGAGATGCAAGAATTGGGCTCATAAAATCTTCTGAAAATATCTAACTATCTGAAGACCGGTTCTGCCAGTTTTCCCAGAGCACAGAGTGCCTCACCCCTGATCTCCACCCTGAGTTCCACTCAGGGGGTGTAGAGGGTCAGCAGCTGCAATGGCTCATGATTCAGTCTGTGTAGAGGCAGATGGCAAGTGCCAGTCTCTAGTTAACAACCCAGACACTTAAACTATAGAAGGTTTTGAGGGCATTGGTCTGTCTGGACTGTATTTCTTGCTTCCACTTGCACAATTATTCTCTCCCAATTTTAGCCAAGAATAGCATCTCTCTTATCCATCCTGAATTTTATTGCAGTGTATTGTGCAAGGGTCTTGAAATACACCTGGGTACCAAATACTGAAATATTTCCTTGCAAAGAAGTATGGTAGTATGAGCAATTTAAGACTTTCCAACATAATCTTAAGCTGCATTAGGATAAAGTTCTGTGGGGAAGGAGACTGAATATAAGAGTTAAATGGGAAAAAACAAAACAAAGCAAAACATGCATTTGTCAGGATTCTCTGGAGAAACAGAATAACATACTTACATATATACACAGACACACTTGGAAGAGGAGGTCGTGGGAGAGGGTGGAGAGATACTTAGAGACTGAACATCCCTACAGTTGGCATCCTGCAGACCCAGGAGTGCCAGTGGTCTAAGTTCTGTTACAAAAGCTGGTAGGTTCTAGCTAAGGCCAGTGTTTCAGTTCAAATCCAATGGCAGGAAAAGAGCAACATTCCAGTTCAAGGCTGTCAGGATGGCGTTCTCTTAGTTCTTTTGTTCTATTCAGGTCTTCAGTAGACTGGGTAAGGCCCATCCACGTGGAGGGAGGGCCAGGCAAACTGCTTTACTCTTTCAAATGTTAATTTCACCCAGAAACTGCAGACTCACCTAGCCAGAATCCCTTTTGACCAAAAGTCTGGGTCCCAGTAATGTGAAAGATAAAACTAACCATTTAGGTCATACAGAAGTTCTGTTTTAAATGTCACTGCTTTCCTGTAATTTACACAGGATTACATTCTCTGTAATCCTGTGTAAATTTAGGATTGATGTCAACTTAAAAACTTCATTGTGGGAATCATGACCTCAGGAAGGGATACATAATTTTTTTTTTAAAGTCTTTAGATCATACGTAAATGAAAGGATATGAAGACACCAAACCTACCCTGTGTTCTATGACCAAACATAATTTTAGTTTGATACCTGCTTTACTAAAAACAAAACCTCAGAGATAGAAAAGCAGTCCCTGGAGTTCCCATCGTGGCTCAGTGGTTAACGAAGCCGACTAGGAACCATGAGGTTGCCAGTTTGATCCCTGGCCTTGCTTGGTGGGTTAAGGATCTGGCGTTGCCATGAGCTGTGGTGTAGGTTGCAGACGCGGCTTGGATTCTGCTTTGCTGTGGCTCTGGCGTAGGCCGGTGGCTACAGCTCCGATTGGACCCCTAGCCTGGGAATCTCCATGTGCCTCGGGAGCGGCCCTAGAAAAGGCAAAAAGACCAAAAAAATAATAATAATAAATAAATAAAATAAAAAATAAATAGAAAAACAGTCCCTTCTTTTGGGCAAAGAACTCTGGTTCAGAATACAGCAGCATGTGACACTACGTACTTCACCACCACCCTGGTCAAAACCACCATCATCTCCCCGGGATCATCAGAGCAGCCTCCCTCCTTTGACCTTGACTGCTAGACTGTATTCGCCACACAGAAGCCTGGAGTCCTCCCGTTAAAACAGAAGTCATGTCATGTCAGTTCTAGACTTCACATTTTATTGACTTTCCAGGGACCTAAATGATTTCCTCACCCCACCTTTCACTGTCTTTCCCCTGCTCAGCTGCTCACTCTGCTCCAGCATCAGAGGCCTCCTGCTGCTCCTTCAGCATGTCACCGCACAGTCTCCAACCCCAGATCTCTGCACTGTTACTCCCAGTGCCTGAAACCCTCTTTGTCTTCTCGGCTGACCGCTACCTCCAAGTCCTTGCCCAGATTCTCAGCGGGGTCTCTCTCAACCACCCTATCTGTAGTTGTGCCACTTCCCACTTCTTGGTACTGTCTCCCTTGCAGCTTAATTTTTCTCCATAGCACTTACTCTCTTTTGACATACTGTGTAATTCACTCATTTATCTCAATAGTACCTGTTTCCATGGACTAGAAAGTGAGGGTTTGGTGTATTGTTCATGGGTGTTTCCCAGGGCCTGGAACAGTGTAGAGAAAGCACATAATAGGCATATTCTAAATAGCCAATGAGCAGACCTGCATTTTGTATAGTTGTCATAGATCAAGTTCAGTATTTTATCTACATCTTATCAGCTAACAGGGTGTACAGTAAAGAATAAATAATGAATATCAGTATGGAATGCTGAAAAGACACAGTTATTTAATGTTGTACTGCATTGGAGTTTAATTTTTTCCTGTATCTGTATTTTCCTTTTTCCTTGAAATTTAAATTTTTTCCATGTGTTTATCCTGTTCGAATCTTTTATTTTTAAAAATGTTATTTAAAAATATGGGTTAAGTACCCATATTTTTTAAACCGCTTCAACTCTATTTTTGGATGACTTAAGGTCGACATGACCATGCACAGCCGAGCTCTCTGGATGAGGGGAAAGGGCCAGGGGAGGAGATATTGCTCGGGGATGTTCGGTGTTGACTCTGCTTCTCCAGCTCTCCCCCACCTCCCCACCTGGGGAATAGGACCTTGCTCATACCCAGTTGGGTTCAAGAACCAGATGTTTTTAGTGCCACTTCAAAAAGAAAAGCAGCAATAGTCTGCATCTATTAACCCCAAGTTCCCAATCTATCCTGCTCCCTCCCCCTCCCCCTTGGCAACCACAAGTCTCTTCTCCAAGTCCATGATTTTCTTTTCTGTGGAAAGGTTCCTTTGTGTCATATGTTAGATTCCATATATAAGTGATATCATTTGGTATTTGTCTTTCTCTTTCCGACTTAACTTCACTCAGTATGAGAGTCTCTAGTTCCTTCCATGTTGCCGCAAATGGCATTATGTTGTTCTTTTTTATGGCTGAGTATACATGTATGTGTAACTGGGTCACCATGCTGTACAGTAGAAAACTGAAAGAACACTGTAAACTAGCTATAATGAAAAAAAATAAAAAATCATTATATAAAAAGAAAAGCGGGCTGCAGAGTGGTGAACGAAGTCCGGGAAGGAGAGGAGAAAATCCTGGGCAGAACTAGGTAGGTTTCTCAGTTCTGGGGGTGCCCTGGCCACGTGGAGAAGGAGCGTCATTAGCAGCATCAGCAGGCCCCAGAGGGGACCAAGGAAGAAGGGAAATCCACGCAAAGACAGGCTGCATCCTCCTCTAGTAGTTGTGCAACTCTTGTCTCTGTTAAATTCTCTTTTCTTGGCTATGTGAATTAGGAATTATAGCAAAGGATTGTTTGTGTTGTTGCTGGTGGTGAGGCTCTTGCTGGTGATGTTGATGGTGCTGGGAGTTACCTGTTCATGGTGGGGAAGGAGAAGGAAGTGCCGGTGGTGTGCTGAATTTTTTCTGCCCATCCTTAACACCTATTGTGCTGCATGAGCTGAGTATGGTTTTCTTTTCTATATGATTATTTTGGAATAGCTCTAAAATAGTAATGGTTCTTATTAAGAAAGTGACTGGATTGGTGTCTTTTAAGATATCTGAAGATTTCCACAAACTTTGTTGCGTCATTGTTATAGCTACTTTTCTCTTTGTGCTCCTTGGGACTCACTCAAGCCTTGAGCAGTTTGTGTCTCTGCTGGTTGCTCATGCACTTGTGCTCTTACTCACATGGATTCTTTGTGAGGCTAACTTACTTTCAGCCTGGTATCTTATCACCATCCCAAATGCCTCAAAGCAAAAGCAGAACTTTTGTTTTCCCTTATGCCTCTTGGTAGTGTTAGCCTCTTAATGCTCTACTGCATTCTCTAGCATGCTTTACACACATTATCTCATTGTGTCCTTACAATAGTTATGAGAGGTGGGCAAGGATTATTATCTTTGTGTGTCATTTGAGGCTTTGTTTTAGAGATAACAAAACTGGGCTCAGGTGAAATGAATTATTCACGGTCAGGTAATCCCAAATGAAAACAGGACAAAGACCCAGGTCTCCTAACTCCTGACCCCTGTCGACCCTATTCTTCCTTTTCTGACCCTACCTCACCCCTTCAGCATCAGCTCCTTGCTTTGATCATCAAGTCCTTGGACTAAGTCTGTTCTCTAACTTTGGCACCGGTTATAGAAGGTCAGCCCCTTGCTCTAATTTTTCTCCTTGTTTCAATCAGTACTTTGCTACATACTTAAATGCAGTCTGTTATAACTATATCACTGTCTATCCTGATTCTTTTACAACACTAAAAAAAATCTTTAGTTCTAGGAGTTCCCTGGTGCCTCACCATGTTAAGGATATGGTGTCACTGCTGTGGCTCAGGTCACTGATGTAGTGCAGGTTCGATACCCGGCCTGGGATCTTCCACATGCCATGGGTGTAGCCAAAATAAAAATCTTTAGTTCTAAAACACTATATAATGTATACTTAGTATTTTCCAGGAATTTTTTTGTGGTAGCTTATGTATTATAGAAAGACACACTTTAAAAATATGAAATTTGTTGAGGTATATTGTACATAGATTACTCATTTCAAATACAGAATTCAATACAAATTTTAATATATTTACCAAGTTGTGAAATCATCACCATAACTGGTATAGAATATTTTTATCAGCCATTTAGATTTTTCATGTCCATTCTTGTTTTGTTTTTTCTTTTCTTTCTTTTTTGTTTTTGAGGGCTGCACCTGAGCCATTTGGAAGTTCCCAGGGTGGGGGCTGAATCAGAGCTGCAGCTGCCTGCCCACACCACAGCCACAGCAACACCAGATCTGAGCCATGTCTGTGACTTACACTGCAACTCACAGCTACGCCGGATCCTTAACCCACTGAGCGAGACCAGGAATCAAACGTATATCCTCATGAATACTAGTTGGGTTCATAACCCTGTGAGCCACAACAGGAACTCCCTTTTCTTCTGTTTTTAGAAGGACTATAAGTTCACTTGAGAAAATTCCCAAGAGTGTGCTAAGTATAAGGAAAAGAAAGCCAGAGGGGCAGAGCCAGAATTTTATCTTTTATCAAAATAATGAATGCTGCCAGTATCTATTTTTTTAAATGATTTTTTTCTAGTCCTTCATGTATTTTTTATTGATAATACAACAACATATTAAAGTGGGGCTGTATCTCAGTTTTGCATGAGATCCCAAAGGCCAGGAGTAATATCGTAGGTCCCCTGTATCAGTTACCTATTCAGAACATGCCAAGAATTGTGTCAGAATTACTGTCTGCTCCATTCTGTGGGTGAGATTGAAGTTGGGGCCCTGGTAAACACAATGACTCAACAAAGTTTGTTGAGATTGGGGTTGGGATAATGGGATGAGAGAAGCGTACACACTTGTTACTCCAAATCAAGTGAGAGGAAACCTAATGGAGCTTAATATGTGTCCCCTGGCTGCAATTTAGGGGGCATGAAGTTCTGGAATCTTTTATATATATATACATACACACACACACATATGTATGTGTGTGTGTACATATATATATGTGTATATCCTGATCTTGTGAAAGGCTGTGACTAGAGCTGCCCATGACAGCAGGGGGAGAGAGGGGGCTGCAATGAAATGACTACAAGTTGGTTCAGCGAGGATTGTGCAATTTTTTTCACATGAAGAGGATGCTCTGGGAAAATTTTAAAAAGTGCGTGCACTCGAGAGAGAACTGCCTGAAAAACTTGAGGGGAAGAGGTGGGGGGGTAGTGATGGTGGTAGTGGAGAGAAAATGAATGAATATGAATATAAATGATCAGGTCCATAAATATCCTGGATGTGTAGGATTGTAGCCTGAACAGATCATACAAAAAAAATGACCCATTTGCCATCTGGCCATCTGGGAGACATTACTGCATAGAGTCTTGGAATCTGACAAGCCTGGATTTAAATCTCTCTGTGATCCTTAGTAAGTTACTTTTCTGAGCTTTCAGAGTTATCGCTAGTATTGGTTATGATAATAGAACCACTGGGACAAATCCTGGATCTTGCATTTTAAATATGGACATTTTTGATACTTGACATTTGTTGGTAAAAGTCAAATATGAATATTCTATGTAGACAACTAATACCCATCATGTAGCTAGGGATCTGAAATAGTCATTAATATGTATCATGAGCATTTAGCATACAACTTCAATATTTATTAAAATCCATGGGAATTCTCTTACTATACTGCATTTACTTTCTTATTTGTGTTAAATTTGTCAATTTTTATAAGCCTGTTTGCATACACCTTGAAAATGGAAATAAAATGAGTATAAATGGTAATTCTGATTTTACCTACAATACAATTCAGATTTACCAACTTTAAAATAAGAATATTTTAGGTATTACTAATAAAAAAGACTTTTAAACAGATAACATTATATGTGTGTGTATATTTGAAGTCTTTTGAAGACAAAATTGAATATTTGCCACAAAACTATAAACAACTAAAAAAATTGGGGGATAAATACTACAATAAACAATAAAACTTTTAAGTATTGTATGCAACTTGTGTATAGAAACAGATTTTGGAGATTGGATCCTCGATCTTAAGAGAAAAGTTTGATGAGATTTGAAGAGACTGCAGTTTAATTTTAAAAATCTGCTTAATTCAGAGTTCTCAAGTTGTGGTGGTTTAAGAACCTGATGCTGTCTGTGTGAGGATGCTGGTTGATCCCTGGCCTCACCCAGTGGTTTAAGGATCCGGTATTGCCATTAGCTACAGTGTAGATCGCAGATATGGCTTGGATCCAGTGTTACCGTGGCTGTGACATAGGCTGTAGCTGCAGCTCTGATTTGACCCCTGGCCTGGGAACTTCCATATGCTGCAGGTGAGGCCATTAAAAAAAAAAATCCACTTAATTTAATGTTTTTTGTCTTACCAAAGCATTTAAAATATATAACTGTCACAGCACTAATCACATGGTATAATATTTCATTGATTCATTGATTTTTTAAATTATTTATACGTTGCTTTTATTTTTTTTTTTATTTTCCCACTGTACAGCAAGGGGATCAAGTTATCCTTACATGTATACATTACAATTACATTTTTTTCCCCACCCTTTGTTCTGTTGCAACATGAGTATCTAGACAAAGTTCTCAATGCTACTCAGCAGGATCTCCTTGTAAATCTATTCTAAGTTGTGTCTGATGATTTCTTTAAAAATACTTAAGGCAAACTGCAAACTAATGAGCATACAATGGTGAATAAATGTGGTCTAATCTCTGTCCTTAAGAACCTAGAGTTCAGTAGGATAGAAATAGGAAGTAAACACATGAATAAACATCCAATTATAAATTGTGATCATTGCTGTGAATAAGAAGCAAATGACATGCGAGAGAATAACTGAGGCAGCATCATTTCATTTGTGGTGTCAGGGAAGACCTCTCTGACAGCATGGAATTCACACAAAGATCTGAAAGATGAGTAGGCATTATGAACAGATGGGTTTTTCAGATGGAGGGAGTAACATTGCCTGGCAATGAAGCAGTCTAACAACCAGATCAGGCTGGGTGAATGGTGGTGAAGTGAGAAGTGAATGGATTTTAGGAAAAATAGAAGGTGGACTCAATCTTGACTTGGGGAATGAATTGGATATAAAGGGAGAGAAACAAGAAGATGCTAATAAAATGAGGCTATTGGTGAAAGTGGATGATTTGGAATCTAGCAAATTCAACTGTTACTGTCCTATCGTACTTAATCTTCTATGAACATTGCAAGGAGGTTTATGCACTTATTTTCAAATTTCAGGTGGCCCATATTCTTAAAATACTCTTCATGTTTCCCCCCTGAACTTTTCAATTCTAAGCTTCTTAGAATTGAGGATTTGTCATCTTTTACTGGGGTAACTCCAGAGTGCTTAGCCCTCTGAACTCAGTAGTTAAGCCAATTTTACTTTTTTAAAGTAGAGGTTAGAATATCTAATTTCAGAGACAAAACACTGAAATAGTTATAGGGATAGGGGATGACTTAGGAACAGTTTTTTTGAAAACAGAGATAGTAAATGTAGTTACTTGTCAGTTTGCCTTGGTCATTATTGTATAAGAATCTGGGAAATCACAAAATTTAATTAATGGGCATGTTTGGGCCTTTAAATAGTTACAGAGACCTTTCAAAATACATTAAAAAGGTAAAAAATACTTGATTTATATGACTCTGGGATATACAACTTAGTTACAGGCAGATATACAGTTTACATTACAACTGTAATTGTGGTGTCTGAATAATTTATCGGGTTCCCAATAGATAAAACTAAGGGTAATTCCTGCCTGGGCACAGCCTGGTTAGAGCCTGGTTGGGTGATCTTGATTTGGGTATGACTTGATTTTGCAAACAAAATAGTTGAGAAGAATCAAAGCAGTATTATGACGAAACTAAAAGTAGTTTACTAAATAGCTAACTTAGCCATATATATCTAACAAATTATAATAATATG
Organism: Sus scrofa; assembly: GCF_054392235.1. Lineage (NCBI taxonomy): Eukaryota > Metazoa > Chordata > Mammalia > Artiodactyla > Suidae > Sus > Sus scrofa. The sequence continues at coordinate 90,656,741 of NC_139387.1, read as the reverse complement.
TAACATGTGAGTTGTATTGTAATGTAATCACTACATCTCCTTACTGAAGGATGAGCAAACTTTATTGTGATGAGTAATAAAAGGAAGCTTCGTTGTTTGTTAGATTATTGGATTCCATACTTGTATTTGCTATTCTGTTCCTTCAGTTTCGTACTGTAGACTTGCTTTTTTTCACTAAGACTTTTTTTTTAGGGGCTAGAAGTAGGTAAGTGCGCCAAAGATTAGCCAGTGTTGGCTGTGACTCTGGGGGAGAAGCTATGGCATCAGTCTTTACATTTTACACAGAGAGTAAGATGTTTTAAGTTGATTAATTTAGCAACATCTGTAAATCATGACCTTGTGGATTGTGATGGGAATGCTTGGCTTGTGGGAAACTGTGATAGGAAAATCTAGTCCCCTTGGGTGTGATGTATTAAATAAATTACTTCCTAGCTTCTCTTTCACAAAAGACTGTTGTAACTCAGGACTCAGAACATGGGACTCATATGCAAAAATATAATGTTTACTTTACAACCATGTGCAGGTTTATAATAATGTACTACCTATAATTATACACAATTCGTGTGTATTAAATTCTTTTTTATGAAGAAATGTATGCTTTGGAACATAGTAATGAGTAATTAGTTCTTTGAAAACTCTTGCATCCAGGCCTCCTCTTAGCTCTTCAAGTGCGTCTTTGGTCATTCCTCTCAGTTTGAAAGATTAAATAACAAATTGCAGTTCTGACTGTTTCATGGCTCCTTGTTTTTGCTTTTGCCATTTCCTTTGTTGATATGCTCTTGCCACTTTTGATTGGATATTTAATGTTAATTGTCCTTCAAAACTTACCTTCATTTGGCTTTGTTCAGGGAACTTTTCCGAACACCCCAGTTTGGACTTGTGCCCCTGAGTTTTATTACCATGGCACCCTTTTATAAAATTATTTTATTTATTTATTTTGTCTTTTTTAGAGCCGCACCTGCGGCATATGGAGTTTCCCAGGCTAAGGTTCGAATCGGAGATGTAGCTGCCCCCCTCTGCCAGAGCTGCAGCAGCTCGGAATCCGAGCTGTGTCTGCGATCTACACCATAGCTCATGGCAGTGCCGGATCCTTAACCCAGTGAGCAAGGCCAGAGATCGAACCCAAAACCTCATGGTTCCTGGTCGGATTTGTTTCCACTGCACCACTATGGGAACTCCTATAAAATTATTTAAAAATTAACTGATTATTATACATTGGATTATGTATCTTTCAATGGTAAACACTGTATCTCATTTACCTTTATACACAGCGCTCAGCGAGCTGAACATGCTTGATACTCACTGTTTAACTGAAGAGCAAGGGGCTAAAGTTCATGTTTTGCAAAGTTCCAAATCACGATTTAGGTGAAGAATTTTATAATAGGACTTTGTAAGATTGAATGTAGAGAACAGAAACCTGGCAGAGGACTAAAGAAGGTTAATGTAAAATTGCATTTTTAAATTGCTGCAGGGGTAATAGATTTGTATCTTGGCTTCATGCTAGAAGTATGTCAAACCTTGAAAAATTTGGGTCAGCTTCAGTAGTAGATGGGCAAGTGGCAGAAGCTTAAATATGTTCATGTAATATTCAGTGTCTTCTTAAATCATCCCGGGCTCATTTTCTGTAAATATTAATTTGCCCTCAAATAGCTAAAGAGAATTGAGAGTGGGGGAGTTTTCATATAATATAAATAGAGGATTTTTTTTTTTTTAGGGTTTTAAAAATTGTTTATTATTAATGATTCAGTAATCATCATTGTAAGACAGAGGAATCAAATGGCCATTTAATTACCTAATACAGTAACATCTAATGGGAGAAACAGGCATTATTGAAAGAACATTAGTCTGGGATTCAGATAATTTGGCACTGTTCCTGGTGATGCCTTCCTCTCCAGCCTTGAATATATTCCTGAAATTCTCTATCATCAATTCTCAAATCTGCAGGCTGGTGGTTCTCAGCCAAGGGTGAATGTTATCTCGCAGGGGACCTTCGGCAGTGTCTGGAGACATTTTTTGACCATCATGATTTGCAAGACTATTACCAGCATTTAGTGGATGGAGGCCAGAGCTATTGCTGAACACCCTGCAGTACATAAAATAGCTGCCAACAACAAAGAATTACCAATCTAGAAATTACCCACTGTGGCTCAGCAGGTTAAGAAACTGACATACTGTCCCCGAGGGTGAGGGTTCGATCCCTGGGATTGCTCAGTGGGTTAAGGATCTGGCATTGCCACAAGCAGCTGTACAGGTCACAGATGTGGCTTGGATCCAGCATGGCTGTGGCATAGGGTGGCAATTGCAGCTCCGATTCAATACCTAGCCCAGGAACTTCCCAATGCTGCAGGTGCAGCCATTAAAAAAAAAAAAAAAAATTTCCCATCCAAAATCTCAGTAGGGCCAAGGCTGAGAAATCCTGCCTCACTGTAGATGGCCAGGGAGGGACTTTTCTAACTTAAGAAGCTTTAGAGCTTTCATTCGCAAGTGTAGACTGATCACATTTTTGTTTTTGTTTTAAATTTAAATGATCTGAGTAAAATAAAAATGAGGACATTCAATGAATTCAGTTGTCCAGTAGGTTTTTAAATGGTGTCCTAGTAATTTTCAATGAATTAAATAACATAAGCAGAGAAGTTAATGTGGTCAAAATGTACTACTCTGTACCATTCTTCTGATTCAGCGTTCTCAAATGAAAGTTAAATATAATTATAGAAAAACCAGGAGAGATGAAGATAATTATTTTTTCAGCAGCCTGACAGTTTCCCAATGCTAGTTGTCAGACAGGTATCAGTAGTATTTTTAGGGAAGGAGGAAAAACTAATGTTGGAGAGCTTAAATACTGTAATTTAGTTGAAAACCATTTCAGTAAATAGCAACTTTCAGAGATAGATATGCACTCGTGTGATTTAAAGTAAGATCCGTGGTATAAAAATATTTCAAAATACTGAATTTTATCACTAGGGATCAGTTAAGAGTAAGTGTCAATGCTAGTAGAATTCTAAATTATTTTGAAGAAAATGTGTATTTTGAAAATATCAGTAGTGATTAATGGCCAAGGCCTATCCCCTCCCTATCGTTATGAAATATTCACTTAAAGAACCCAAGAATAGGTTCAAAGGTAACAATATAAATACCTGCCACATTTTTCTAAGCATAAGGCAGGTTTTTCATTTGTTGTCTACAATGTTTTTAAAGACTTTGGTCAGAGTTCCCCTTGTGACGCAGCAGAAACAAATCCAACTAGTGTCCATGAGAACACAGGTTCAAACCCTGGCCTCACTCAGTGGGTTAAGGATCCAGAGTTGCTGTGAGCTGTGGTGTAGGTTGCAGACATGGCTTGGATCTGGCGTTGCTGTGTCTGTGGCGTAGGCTGGCAGCTGTAGCTCCGATTTGACCCCTAGCCTGGGAACTTCCATATGCTTCAAGTTTGGCCCTAAAAAGCAAACAAAACAAAACAAAACAAAAAAAAATCCGTGGTGAAAGCGTGGAAGAGTTGAGATAGCTAAGGCAGGGGAACCTGAATGGTTCTCTTGCTTCCTTCTAAGCACCCCTCCCTTAATCTCCCTCTCTGCCCATCTGTTCTACCCCCTTGTACCCTTGACTCACCAGACATGGATCCCAAGTTGGAGCCCAGGCCCAGTTCCTTAGATGGTGAGGCCATGTCTTCTTTCTCTTTATCCCTAATGTCTGGCATGCAGGGGCTCTAAGTCGTCTCCCTGCCCCCAGGCCTCAGGGTGTTTCTTGGTGGGCAGCCCTGGCATAACTTCTGCTTATTGCTCTTTTAAGCCCCAGTTTCCCTCTGCGGCTTCTCCTCCCTTCCTTCGAGCTTGGCTTGGCATTTCCACTTTTGTCTTTGTTGAGCTGCATGTTATCTAGCACTTCTAGATGTTTAGAGCAGAAGGGGAGCTCTCCCCGCCGATCTCACCCTGCCTCATTGCTGGAACCCATTCATTATTCAATCTTTTAAAATCTTATTTCTTATTTTATTACCAAAGACATTCTTTCAGACAGCTTTGATTTTCTTTCCACCTCAGCAAGAAAATGGGTTTCTCAGAACCAGTGCCCCCTTTCCTACCCTGATTATTTTGTAGCATGGGAATTGACAGAGCACACATGGGATGATGGTTGAAATATATGTGTGACATTACTGTCTCAAGGAAAACCAAGCACTTGGCTCAAAATTGAGAAAAATGTAAGTCAGCAAGCTTATCTCTTCCTCCCCATGATAAAAGACATTGAATGTTTTAGAGCTGTCAGTTTCCTTGTGCTTTCTCTACTGCTCTGTCAATGACTCTGCCCCCCCTCACAATAGAACTGGTGTGTAGGCACTATTGAAGCCAACAGTTGAGATTCCAGACTACTTCCAACATCAGCCTCAGCTCCAAAGAGTTTTCCAAGGGTCTGTTCACCCCTGGCTGGCAATGCGGGGTTGTGGTCTTAATCATTTTTTTCATGTGCTGACAAGGAAAACAATAAAGGAATATATGTTTCTCCTCTTCCTGCTTTCTGGCTGTGCTGGTTGACTTTCTCATTAGCAGTGCAAGACCTAGTTACCGGTGTTGTGCTTAGTTGGGCATCATTTCTCATAACGCATTTTTATTGGTCAGCACTCAGTCGAAAAGTCTTGGAAGTGGTTTACCAGCCTTCTGTGCCACAGCTGGCACACTTTTGAATAAAACTGCCAATCACTGTCAGAGCTAAAGGGACATTCCTGTGTTTCTGATTGGCTCCTGGATTTATCTGTGGATGCCCCGAAGGTAATTGTCATCTGCTTTATTTATAGAGATGGTTTATTCAGTGCAGTCATGTCTAGTGAGCTGCCATATGGTACCTTAGACTGCTATCAAATGGGTAATCAAAGCTTAAGAGCAAATTTTCGAGAGCTAATAAAACAAATATGATGTATAGAATGACTGTCATTTGGGATAGCAAACATCAGTGGCTGGATCACTAAGAGAGGCTTTGCTTTTTTTCTTAGCTGTTTGGTAGATGGGAATTTTTTGAGTCATAGTACCTTTAAGGTTTGTTTGTTTTTGTCTTCTTTTTGGCTGCCCCATGGCATATGGGGTTCCTGGGCCAGGGCTCAGATCTGAGCCACAGTTGAGACGTGTACCAATACCAGATCCTTAATCCACTGTTTTGGGTGGGGATCAAAACCTATGTCCTAGTACTGAAGAGATGCTGCTGTTCCTGATGCACCATTCCTTTTTTAAATTATAAAAGCAGTACATGTTTGTTTAAAGATCAATATGGAATGGAAGAATAAAAATGAAATGATTCAATTTAACTCCTTGCTACTCTAATACCTCAGGGAATATGCTTTTATATAGTTATAGGGACAGAAAAAAAAGGTAGAGCCAGGGTCAAATGTGAAATTTTAAAAATATAAATGAATCGTAACATATATAATTATCCAACTCATTTTTTCAATTTTTCTTGGAGTGTTTTACATGTCAGGATATATAGGTCTGTTTCATTTCTTTTTAACAGCAGCATATTATTCCAGAACATAGAGCAACATGGCATAATTTAGGTAAGTCTTCAACTATTGATAAACATAGGGTTATTGCAAGTGTTTCACTATTCTAAACGATGGCTTAGTGAACACCCCCATATCTTAGAATATATAGGATGGCATTTCTGTTAAGATTAATACTTAGAAATAGAATTTATCATTGAATAGTTAAACATATTTTGAATTCTGGTATTCTCAAATTGCCCCTTTCCCAAGACATTGTTTTAATTGACATGTTGACCAGCACTTAGAGTGCTTATTTTCCCCATGCCCAATCAGTGTCCAGCTTTCCTTTTCTCTTTTTTTTTTCTTTTTGACTGTACCCATGGTATGGGGAAGTTCCCAGGTCAGGGACTGAACCCATGTCACAGCAGTGATCCAAGCCACTGCAGTGACCACACTGGGTCCTCAACCTGCAGCGCCCAAGAGAACTCTAGTGCCTAGCTTTTCTTGGTGGAAGAAACAGTGTTTGGGTTCTTTGGTGTTTTGACATGTAATCCCCCTGCTGACCACACTCACCAAGTAGATTCCTATTGTACCTCCATGGCGAGAACAAAACAACAAAAATAACAAGAAACAACTCTGAGGATACAAATCTTCTGAGCATCTTCACCAAAATCTAGGCAGAGCAAAAATGAGGTGACTCTATTGCCAGCAGAAGCTTCTGCTTACATCTGTGCTAAACCACAGGTGGCAAGGCTAGATGACATAGAGAACTCCTTCCCAAGCAAAGCTGGTTGGCCTTGAACCAGTAAGTGAGTCAAAAGTGCTTTCCCACTTCTTTCCCCAAATTCCCAGCCCAAGTCTGCACCTGACCACTTTAGTCAAAGAAAGTCCACACCTACTAGTGTCCAGTTCACAGAGCATTTATTTGCTCTGAGATTTAGTCGTCATCCTTCTCAGATCTCAAGGGAGACAGCAGCTCCTGGACTTAAGTGTGTGAGAGTCTGAGCAAAATCCACCCTGTCGCCCCATACCACACATATATAGAAAGAGACAGGGAAATTTTTTTCCAAGGGGAAAATGGGCAAAGAGAATGGATGACAGTATGTTGACTGCATGTTATTTCAGCTACTGGGAGGGGAAATAAAAAAAAGTCTTAAATCTCACCAACCATTGCTTTATTGCTTGATAGAGTGAGGGGTGGAGGGTAGATGGGAAAAGAACCTTCAACTTCTGGTAGGCACCGGTGAATACTGTATTAGATGTGTATCCCTTATCCTTTGGGGTTCTTACTCATACTTCCTTTGTGGCTAAAGTTTGATATTTCTATTTGTTTTTTCCCCAGATTTTACCATTTACATTTTTCTTTATGCATTTCCCTTTCCTTCTCTTTGCGCACTATTTGCCCAAAAACAGCATATCCACTGAAGAAATCCAACCTTAACCTTTCCAGTCAAGTAAATTTTTTAAAAACATATTATGGATAGTGCATAATAACTCAGAAGTAGTTTCATGCTACAACGGTATCTAGATTCATTGTCATCTTTGCCACCTACTTCCTGTATTATATAAATATTCAGTTTGTTAAAGATAGAGAAATAACCTTTTTTCCCCACGTGCCTCATCAGGAAATTGGCAGCCAAATTATTTGTCTTAAAATCTTAAAAAATTTACTTAATGTTTTATATACATGGTAACTTCTAAGACAAGCTAGTTCAAATTCAGCACCTAACTCAGGAAATCATCTATGAGTAGATTATCATGAGAAAGAAGAGAATTGATAAAACATCTTGTTATTTCACTGAAAGGTAGAGGGCCACTCTTTTTTTGGTTAAACACTAAATTTTCTCTCCTTTTCCACACCTCCCATTCTTCCTCTGTGCTTCTGTTTGATAACAGGCATTTAGAACACATATTGCTGTAACTTTTTACTTTGACATATAGGATAGAACTCTGGAAAAGTGAAAAAGGCTTTGCAATTTCTTCAGTGACTAAAATCACAAGCCAGATATTTTAAAACAATTTTATATTAAGCAATTTTTAAACGCGAGGTTATTTGTGTATATCAAGAAGTTTCCTTTGTTTCCATAAAGATCTTAGGTATATTTTTTTTCTCCTCTAAGCTGCTTAGAATGGAACTACAATCTGTACAATCTCAAGTACTTTATAAATCTTTAAAGACTATGTTCTGTAGTTTGTGATGACTCTGCAGGTAGGCAGTGCAACAAAATCTATTTGGAGAACAAGCTATTATTGTACACCCACATTGTGTATTTGATGAAATGGCAGGCAATTAAAGTTTACATAGACATGTGTTGTATTAAAATAATTTGCATATAGCAGAGATAATTTTCGTACAGTAACTGGCCAGTTTAACAATGGGGGGAAAATGGTGTAAAACTTATTTATGGGAAGTTCCCATTGTGGTGCAGCAGAAACGAACCCAAATAGTATCTATGAGGGGATCTGGCGTTGCTCTGAGCTGTGGTGTGGGTCGCAGATACAACTCAGATCTGGCGTTGCTCTGGCTGCAGCTCTGATTTGACCCCTAGCCTGGGAATTTCCACATACCATGGTGTGAACCTAAAAAGCAAAGCAAAAACAAAAAACAAACAAAATTATTTATAAAGAGTGCCATTAAAAGATAGCCATCTTCAATATTACTTGAATTTGGTGGGTATGAGTAGGCAGATGAGTAAGTGAAAAATGGCATCAACATAAAAATTAAACCAAAGATCCTTGAGCTTGTTTTTCACAATTGCGAGCTTTTTCAGCTTTGTGGGAGATTATAAGCTCTGGAAAGAGCACTGGGTTGGGGCAGGGAGATCTGGTGGTAGACTGGCTGTCATGCAAATTAATTATGTCATTCTCTCCTCCAAGTCTCAATCCCCCAATGCCAAATGGACCCTGTACTACAGAGTAAAGGCTTAATAAATGCTTGTTGAATGAATGAATGAAGCTTTTAAACATTCCTTTTCAAGATTAGGAAATTTTATGAGGAATGAGAATTAAAGGAAAAAAGACAGCATCCCAGATTTCAAAAAACTTCCAGCCAAACATTCTTTACATTTAGTTTAAAATAAATTTATTTGTAGATTTACAGATGTTCTAAAGAACTCATTTCCTCAGGCACAAAAATGACTTCTGATCTCAGAGTACAATGCCCCATTAACTGTTTGGGAGAGAGTCTCTTATTCTACAGAAATGTGACGCTGGATAATGCCAATTGGACACATATGGGGATGAATTAGTTGTCTAGAACATCCAAGTATGTGATGCCTAAAGCAGCATTGGTAGCCAGTGGGGAAGATCTTATCAATGAAGTACACAAAGCTCGGAATGTTTACTTCACAGTGGAAATGGCATTGCAGATCAGAAAACTGAGTTGTCATAGAAACCCTCATGCCAGAGATTGTTTTAATCTTACAGATTAAATGGATTCAGAGACAAAGAAGCTATATTATGAACGTTAAACTCATATTCTGATTTTCTTTTTTAACATGCTTGGTTAATACTCCTTTCTGAAAGGACTTTTAATATCTAGAAAGGAGTAAAATATTTTTGTGTAAATTGTCCATAGACTTCTGTTGAAAAACTGTATGAAATCAAACCTATTTGTTATAAAGTGTGGAGCTTTCTCATGTTTATTCTCATCATAAATTATCTTTTTGTTTGGGAATCAAAATAATTGTTCAGTTAGTGACACAGGAAGGAAGATGTCCCAGCTGTCTACATTTTCATACACAGAATCCAAAATCTTTAAGAATCAGGTAATAGCCATTATTGGCTTAAAAGTGAAAATTAGTAGTTTCCTCATCTACTGAATAGTCAGCTGTTTAGGAAAACAGATAAATACTAACTTATTTGATTATCTGGAGAGCTGCTATTTATTGAGTGCCTGCCATGGGCCTGGCAATACTAGCCTCTGCGTACCTGACCTCATTTAATCCTCCAGCTATTCTGAACTGTCTTTGCATTTTATGTGTAAGCTGAGGCTAAGAGATGTTTACTGTGCCCAAGGTCATAACATAGGTAGGGAGGCTGGGCTGAAGTTTAACCCATTAAACTTCCAAAATGGTACCATGCTGCCGTATACAGTTAGCCAGATAAAAATTTTTAAGGAACCGAGTAGCCTATTTATGATAAATAAAACATAGTTGAGGTAGGGAGAGATTCTTTAGTAAAGAAAGCTAGAAGAATGCTAGACCTCACATGCGAAGGTCCCTACTGGACCTTTTCAATATGGAATTAAACAACCAGTGTGCACAACCCCCCCAGCCCAGTGTGAAAAATTTGAAACACTTTACTTACTGACCTGAACATATTTCCATATAGTTCACACTAATGCCATTTTGATAAGTGATCCAAAATATACCTGCCTTGTTTTCAGCTTTTCAAAAGGGATTGATGTGATTTTGGGCTTTTGATTATGCCAGCCTGTTGACCAGACATTTTCAGATGTTTCCTGGGAACATTTATGTGTTACTGTTTATACTATGTTAGTTATTTAATTAAAAGTTTAAATTATACTGGAACCTGCTACCAAAATCAACCAGTTAGAGAGTGTGCACCACTGAAGAATTCAGACCAACCCGATTGTTAGGCAGAGAAACAGAATCATCCTTAACCCAGCCTTCCTTTGATGGGCAAGTTAGTTGCGCCATTGATTTGTGATTGTATGATGAACATAGATTAGTTGAAAAGGAGTAATGTTTTCAAGTGAAAAACAGTGTAATAATAATGAAAACTTGAATTGGAATATGAAAAATGACAGAAGGCACTGTTGGAAAATACATGAGCAGATTTTCTGAAATGTGTTTAAAGATAGAAAAAAAGTCTGAAGTGGCGTTTGAAAGGAAAGATATGGAAAATGGTGATTCTAATGATGATTTGTCACAGAAGATTGGTAGACCTTATTCATTCAGCATGATGTAATGATTGAATGGAAGGATGGATGCAACTAATACAATGTCTATAGAAAAACCAGTGATACCCATTAGCAGGGATGCAATGAGTTCTACCAAACTACTTTAGGAATGCACTATGATTAACTTCTTCCCCCCGCCTCTATCTCCTCCCTTTCTTCTCTCCTGTTCTTGCTCTCCCCTCTGCCCAAAGGTGTTTGGCCCCACCATGGCATCAGGTACTATCCATGGTGCTGAACCAGCATTGCCTGTAGAAATCTTGGGGATGAATGTTTTCCTTTGGTGCCATGTTTCTTTACCTTACACTGTACTTGGATTGTAAATGCAATGCATTGGTCTTTTAGTAGTGGGTCTGATTATTTTCACTTACATCTCTATAGATATCCCAAAATTAAGATGACTAAAATTTGAGCTACTGATATTTCCCACAAACTAATTCTTCCTGCAGTCTTCTTCCCCATCTCAGTTAATGCCAGCTCTCATCTTTGTTATTCAGGCTGAAACCTTGGTGTCATCCTTCACTCCACTCTTTCTTATATCCCACATGTATTTGGTCTACCTTCAAAATACATTCATAATTCCATTCACTCCTCTGTGACCATCCTTGTGCAAGCCACTAGCATCTCTTACTGTCAAAGACCCCTCATGGGTTTTTCTGCTTATGCTCTGCCCCCTCCCCATTCCCACTTTCAAAGTCTATTCCCAATACAGAAGTCAGAGTGATCTTGTAAGACATTGTCAGATCATATCACTCCTTTGCTGAAAATCTTGTGACAGCTTTCTGTTTCAGTGAAAGCCAAAGTCCTTATAAGGCCCTTGCATGACAGAACTTTCTTAAGTGTTCTGTTTTGAACTCTACTTCTTGCCCTCTCATGCAGCCCACTTCGGCCACACAAACCCTTTTGATGATCATTGAACCTACTCAATTATGTTCTTGCTTTAGGGTCTTTGCACTTTCTATTCTGCCTCTGGATAGTTTTCCATCATATGCACAGCTCACTTAATTCAAAATCTTTTTCATTAATGTTCTTCCTGGTCTTTCTATCTAAACCTATTTAAAAAAACCCTCTATAACAGTTTATATCTCTCCTCCCCTTATTGATTTTTCCTTAGCATTTATATGATCCAACAAACTATATATTTTAAACATGTCATTGTTTCTCCTTCTGAGATATAAGCTCAGTGAAAGTAAGGATTTTTGTTTTCTGTTTTGTCTATGGCTATGCCTAGAATAAAGCCTGGCACATAGGGTGAGCTCAACAAATAATTAACTTACTAAGTGAAAGGAATTATATTCACAGATAACTAACTTGGGACAAATTAAATGGTAATATTTGAAATAAATAGGCACATCTCATTCTATCAGATTATTTCAGATAACAAAGATGTTTTAGCACTAGTTGCTCTATGGTTTGGATTCTGGTGTTTGGAGGTGCTAAAACGGGTATGAAATCCACCTATTTAAGATGCATAGGACTGCAGCAGAAGCTCCAGAGCTGGTGAGGTCCCAGGAAAAATTCATACAAAGCCCTTTGGTCTGGTCCTTCTTGCCTTATGATAAGTAAAACATAGTTGAGGTATTTCTAACCTGTATCTGTCCTGGAGAACCTGAAGGTTTCTAGTGATGTGGGACAAAGAGAAGTGCTCTCTCAAAACATTCCAAGTGGAAAGAAGTAAGTTGTATCCAGAGTCTTATTTCCATGAACAAGTTTTGATATGTGGTTGATTAAAAAATATTTTTTAATAAATATACACCAGCCACTAGGGGGTGCTGGGCATTCATATTCAGAGCAGGGTCTGTGGTCTCACTGGGCTTGGCAAGTTAGGATGTCGTCCCCCAGATCATTTCCTTATTAGTATTCCTCTTGGCATTTTGTATAAATCTTATAATTGTTTAATGTTTCCCTCATTCCTCTTTCCTTCAATATTTTCTCCAGTTGGAGAGGACAATTATGACAGCATTTGGCTTCTCACCTTTAGGAACTTGTGTCTAATGATTGTCTCATTCCTCTTTGCTTGGTGTTAGTGACTTAGGCAAAGAGGATCATGGCACTGGAGACCTGCTAGTGCTTTCTCATTCTCTAGTATTTCCTCGCTTTCCTAAAAAGCGTAAAAAGTCTTTTAAGTGATTTTGCCTGTATGTGGAGGAGAGAGATTTTCAGAGAAACAATTTTCAAAATGACTAGCATTTACACTTATGAGTCTCAGTTCTTTTAGGTTTTTTGGTTTCATACTTTTCAAGTTTGGGAAAATGACAGCCCATGTAGTACCATCTTATTTATAATTTTACATGATGGACTGTAAAGATAAGGGGGACACCAGTACCCCATTGCTAAGAGTTACACAGGAATCAGGCAAGAGTGAAAGGTGGAAGGAGAAATACACACACGTAATCTAACATAACGTAGCAAACTAGATCCTTAACTTAAGCTTTGTTCTTTACTTATGACAAAGTACCCTCACAGAGTACTCTGCTGGCAGATAATCCACATGGGAAAAAACGTATATCTTTATTTATTTAATTTAGTAGCTGGAAAAGCTGAGTAAAAATGTTGTAGTGATTAAAATCAAGTTCTTTGGTGTAAAAGGCCTTGCTTTGAAACAAAACTCTGCTGCTTACTACTTTTTTTTTATTTTTAGTTAATTACTTATGTGTTTATTTATTTATATATTTTTTATAGCTGGACCTGTGGCATATGGAAGTTCCTGAGCTAGGGGTTGAATCAGAGCTGTAGCTGAGGCCTACACCACAGCAACACTGGATCCAAGCCACATCTGCAACCTAGACTTGTCGTCACAATGTCTGATCCTTAACCCACTGAGGGAGGCCAGGAATTGAACCTGCAACCTCAGTGAGACAATGTTTGGGTCCCTAACCCACTGAGCTGCAATGGGAACTCCTGCTTACCGCTTTTTAAATCTCTCTTGATCCTTGATTTCCTCATACATTAAGTATTCAACCCTACCCCATAAAGTTATTTGGGGATTTCTGGAGAGATATATGGTGATATTTTGTGCTGATGGTTTTATATATATAGCATGCAGTAGCTGCTTTATGGAATTTAGTCCCTTTCCACTTGCATATAAAGATTGTTAATTTTGTTCTAAGATTATCCCTGTTCTAGTGGAAAAGTTTGAAACTGACTCTGTCCTCCCTTAACACAGCACAGTATGTGTGTAAATCACTCACAGGAGTTCTGTCATTAGATTTTTTCATAGTGTAAGTAAAAATCATTATTTTTCTTATTGAAGATGATATCTTTTATTACTCCTGGGTGGACTTCAGAGAAGAAATCAGTACAAGGTAATCACTTAATATTCAAGTTGTGCGTATAGAATTATGCTTGATTAAAACAGCTTGGGGAGAGTCAATTTAAAATATAGCAAGCCACATCAAAAAACTATGCAATTCTTTTTTGGCTTAATGTATGCCAAGACCTAATCCTCTGTGAAGTTGCTGCCATAGGTTTCAGTGATACATCATCCATGTAAAATTATGTCACTCCAGCATATTTTCCATGGGTTTTGGAATTTGTGTAAGATGCCCTACTATGGTAGAGAGAGATAATGCTATTTAAGTCTTGGCTCTTCTACTCAGTAATGATATCATCTTGGACAAGTCTATTAATTTGTTCGAACACAGGTCTTGTCTATAAAAAGCAGTAGTAATTCTGTCAATCGCACATTCCTGTATTGGGGCTTATGTGAAAGTGTGTGTGTGTGTGTGTGTATCTATATGACAACACTTTGTAAACCATAAAGTGCTTTCCAAATGAGAGATGGTTTCTCATTGCCAGACTGGTGGCTGCTGCTTTCACTTGTCAACCACATTTCTGAGGCAGTAGAGGTTATTGTTAGACTAGAGAATATGCAAAGGGCACCAGATGATGTGTGGAAACCATCTTTCTCTACTTTTCTTTTCTAAATGGCAGTGGTTAAGATGTCTGTGAGGTGGGGAAATGGGGGATTCATTAGGGATGGCTCTGTACTTGCCTAAGATGAATGGTATTTTTAGTGCACTTTGGAAATCAGACAGTTGAGGAGTTTGCTTTCTTTTTCTTTCTTTCTCTCTCTCTTTTTTTTTTTTAAGGGCATATTAATGTTCCCAGGCTAGGGGTCAAATCAGTTGTAGCCCTTGGCTGATGCCACAGCCACAGCAACGCTAGATCCAAGCTACATCTGCGACCTACACCACAGCTCATGGCAACGCCGGATCCTTAACCCATTGAGCGAGGCCAGGGATCGAACCTGCGTCCTCATGGATACTAGTTGGGTTCATTACTGCTGAGCCACGACAGGAACTCCTGGTTTATTTTTCTACTTGAGTGTTTCAGTGTATTAACTGAGTAAGACCCAAACAGATTGCTCTACCTAATCCGCAAATGCCTTTCCCTTTACTTGGGATAACAGCAGAGCAGTTGGCCTCCCCAGATCGTCAGCCCTTATGACAGATGAACGGTTCTGGGGCTGCTTCTGGGCCGTAGTGAACATCACATGGGTGCTCCAGTCTGTCTGCCAGGGCTCTTAGGTCATCCTTCTTGCTCAGGCAAAGATTTCACATAAAGCCTCTTTTCCTATCATCGGTTGTGACCTGGCTGCTGAGATAATGTTTCTCACATTTTATTTCAATCCTATGATATCTTTATCCTAAGATAAATTTGACTTGTATTTATTGGCGACTGCACCATGACTTTACTTTTAGCTTATGTAAACATTTTGAGCACAGAAATCTGGATTTTCTTTTAGAAAGTTGACTTTTGTTGTTGCTTTCCAATGAGGATAAGAGGCTCTTAAAAATATTATACAAAAACCTGTCCCTTGTGGAAAGTAGGCTAGACCCATATCTCAGTGGCTAAAATAGGCTTGCCTCTCACTAAGAGTTTAACATGTATATAGTACATTTTTAATGTGTCTACAACTTACTTTGTTACAGTGCCTTTTATGATGCACTGTAACCTGGCTAAATAGGCCGTTTTGAACTGATATTTGAAACTGTATAAAGATCCTGTGGTTATTGATAAAAGTACTTTAGTAGAAAACACTGTGGCCTTTGAGACTTTGCCAAGCTGCCATGGGTGACTTATCCTTGAGGTTGCTGTGAACATCCCATAGTCCACATTGAGTAGCTTTCTCTAAGGTCAGTGTTTTGAATTAGGCCTTCTGAGCATGCGTTGTGTATTTCAGAGGTACCTGGAGAGGGATCTCTTCAAAAAATGTTTTCTCCATCAGCTCCCTGCTGGAGGAGATTTGCTAGTATTTCAGATTGATTCCTTTGTTTTTGGACAGGTGGTTTTGTAAGTTAAGTCACTCAGTATTTCCTGTAGGCCTACTATGTGATAGGACCTGTGCAGGTACTAGACCCAATTCTTCTCACCTCTCTAAAAATGATTTGCTGGTTTGGAAAAGGGAGAAAACACAATTTGAGGGCCCTGGGCTCCTGAGTTTGGTAATAAAGGCAGAAAGGAAAGAGTGTGTAAAATCTGATTGTAGAAAATGTTGAATAAATACTTAATAAATACTATGTAGTTAGTAAGATCAGTGAGCCTAGCTTCATCAAATTGTGCTGCAGTGAATACCACTGGCCTGGGTGTAGAGAAGCATGGGTTTTGCATGGGTGTCTCTGCCATGAAGTCACTTAACTGTGACCTCTTGAGCAAGTCACTTCACTTCTCTGAGCTACAACTTCCTTATCAGTGGAATAATGGAGTGGGACTAAATTCCTAAAATTCGATGAGTCCTTTTTTTTTTTTTTTTTTTTTCTTTTCTTTTCTTTTTCTTTTTACAGCCACTCCTGTGGCATATGGAAGTTCCTGGGCCAGGGGTCGAATTGGAGCTGTAGCTGCTGGCCTATACCACAGCCACAGCAACACCAGATCTGAGCCTCATCTGTGACCTACACCATAGCTTGAGGCAACTCCAGATTCTTAGCCCACTGATCAAGGCCAGGGGTCAAACCCTCATTCTCATAGAGACAGTATTGGGTTCTTAACTCACTGTACCATTATGGGAACACCTCAATAAGTCTTCTTTTATCCCCTGAAACATGTATACCTGAATTTTAATGACAGTATTGCTAATGTTTATTGGAAAGTTAAAATGTAATAGGCACTATCTTTTTTTTCCATATGACAAGTAATATAATCGGTAAGTTGACAATCCTAAAATCTGTTCTGATGTTGGAACCAAGATTTGAATTGAGACCTACCAGCCTTAGCGACCCCTGTGCTTAACCATCGTGCTATTATGCCGCTTGGAGAGTAAAGGCTGGGGAAGATAGGAAAATCCATCCTCCCCTGATCCTGTGTAAGTTTCCAAGATCTACTCCTAAGGATGCCAGCTCTTATGAAAGAACACAGTTGACCTTTTCAGGAGAATCATGTCATCATGTATTTCAGGGTGCCCAGGGGTCCTCTAAGATTCTAACTTGTTTTTTTCTCAGTGCAGGAAAACTTTCTGTACAATCTATGGTGAGATTTTGTCTTTGCTAAATGATGGGTAGAGGCAGGTGTTGGAGCCTGTTGGCAAGGAAGCAAGACCAATAGTTTCATTGAAACACCTGTTAGGGATAACTAGCAGTGAGTAAAAAAAATGTCTCTTGAACCCAATCCCCCAGTCCACAAAGAACTGAGGACACTTGACCCTTTTACACACCACCTCATTCTGGTTTCTCAGAAACATGGACAAAGTATCCACAGAGGCAAACATTATTTCATGTTGCTAAAGTTGGAGCCTCTGCTTTAGTCAGGGATGTTCAGCCAGCAGTGGTTTTCCTTGTGCTTTGTACTTGAGAATTTATAAAGATCTGCTCCTTAATGATTTCAGCTAGCCAACTGCCGGGTCAAAGCCATGTGCCTCTCAAGATGTGCTGAGCCCATTTTATCTCATCACATTGGAAACAAATTCATTGGGCCATTTCAGGCTACATGGTCTTAGAGATAACGTATCTTATAAAGAAGGTAGAGGAAACAAGATTTCAGTCATTGTTTTCTTTCCTAGATCCATTTCATCACCTCTTATTTATTGAATTAAGGGTTCATTTTCTGCTAATTCTTTAAACACTTAAGCTCAATAAATATTTAAGCTTTTGCGTAAGCAGCTGGCTTTTAGACTCTTTTGCAGATTGATTGCCTGGGACTGACGCTTCTAACCAAGAAAAATACTTTTTTTCAAAATACTTTCCAGTTTATTTTCTCCATTTATTTGTGAACACTAGAACTAAGCCCATAGGAAGCATATGGGGGAGGGGAGTGAATCATTTTTTTAAAAAAAGTATTGGAGTTCCCATCGTGGCTCAGTGGAAACGAATCTGACTAGCATCCCTGAGGACACAGGGTTGATCCCTTGACCTCGCCAAGTGGGTTAAGGATCCAGCATTGCCCTGAGCTGTCCTGAGGTCAAAGATGTGGCTCGGATCTGGCATTGCTGTGGCTGTGGTGTAGGCTGGCAGCTACAGCTCTGATTCGAACCCTAGCCTGGGAACTTCCATATGCCACAGGTGCAGCCCCAAAAAGACAAAAAAAAAAAAAAAAAAAAAGAGTATTGAGGAATTGGAAGAGTAATGCAAGTAGAAGATGTAACTTATGGTAACCAGTCTCTATGTGTGTGTAATTTTTTTAAGTAATTGAGAAATGAAAGGGAGAATATAATTATTCTTTATGTTAAATACCTCAATGCAACACCTGATGAGTCATTGGGGTTTGATGGAGCTCAAAAAAAAAAAAAAAGTGTGTGAAAAGAATAATTTAAATATATATAGGAGATGTTGCCATTAGTATGCATTTTTTAGTATGCATGTACACATTATTATTTTAGAGAACTCATTCACTGTTACTCAGATTTATGTTCAAATGTAAGTCTTAGCCTCACTTTTATTCCCGAGTCATATTCAGAAATGAATAGAGCTGAAGATGCCGACCTATACAACAGCCACAGCAACGCCAGATCCTTAACCCAAGTCCTCATGGATACCAGTTGGGTTTGTTACTGCTGAGCCATGATGGGAACTCCTATTTATTTTTTAAATTATACATATCTTTTTATTTTTTATTTTTTGGTGCTTGTAATGGCTTTATTTTCCTAATTTTAAAAATTGTTTTTTTTAAGTATACTTTATTTACAATGCTGTGCTAATTTCTGCTGTACAGCAAAGTGACCCAGTTGTAGATATATATATACATTCTTTTTCTCATATCATCCCCATTATGTTCTGTCCCAAGAAATTGGACACAGTTCCCTGTGCTATACAGTAGGACCTTGTTGTCTATCCATTCTAAATGTAATAATTTGCATCTACTAACCCCAAATTCCCAGTCCACCCCACTCCCTCCCCCCACCCCCTTGGCAACTACGTGTCTGTTCTCTATGTCTGTGAATCTGTTTCTGTTGTGTAGATAGGTTCATTTGTGCCATATTCTGGATTCCGCATATAAGTGATATCATATGATATATGACTTTCTCTTTACAACTTACTTCACTTAGTATGGGAATCTCTAGTTGCATCCATGTTGCTGCAAATGGCATTATTTTATTGTTTTTATAGCTGAGTACTATTCCTTTGTATATTACATAACACATCTTCTTTATCCATTCATCTGTTGATGGACATTTAGGTTGTTTCTAAGTCTTGGCTATTGTGAATAGTGCTGCTGTGAGGACAGGAGTGCATGTTATCTTTTTGAATTATTATTTTGTCTGGGTAAATGACCAGAATAGAACTGCTGGATCATATAGTAGTTTTATATTTAGTTTCTGAGAAAACTACATACGGTTTTCCGTAGTGGTTGTACCAATTTATATTCCACCAGCAGTGTAGGAGGGTTTCCTTTCCCCCTGCCACCTTCTCTAGCATTTGTTATTTATAGATTTATTAATGATGGCCATTCTGACTGGTGTGAGATGATATTAATTTGCATTCCTCTAATAACTAGTGATGTTGAACATTTTTTCATGTGCTTGCTGGTCATCTGTGTGTCTTCTTTGGAGAAAAGTCTATTTAGGTCTTCTGCCTAATTTTCAACTGGATTTTTTTGTTGTTTTTGAGTTATATGGGTTTGTATATTTTGGAGATTAAGCCCTTGTAGGTTGCATTGTTGCAACAGTTTTCTCCCATCCCATAGGTTCTTTTCCATTTTTTTTTTTTTTTTGGTTTTCTTTGCTGTGCAAAAGTTTGTCAGTTTGATTAGGTCCCATTGGTTTATTTCCGTTTTTATTTCTGTTGACTTCGGAGACTGACCTAAGAAAACATTTGTACAGTTGATGTCAGAGAATGTTTTGCTTGCGTTCTCATCTAGGAGTTTGGTAGTGTCTTGTCTTGGTTTTAAGTCTTTAAGCTATTTTGGTTTATTTTTGTGCATAGTGTGAGGGTGTGTTCTGGTTTCGTTGATTTACACGGATCTGTCCAGTTTTCCCAGCACCACTTGCTGAAGAGACTGTCCTTTCCCCATTTTATATTCATGCCCCCTTTGTCAAAGATTAATTGACTGTAGGTGTTTGGGTTTATTTCTTGGCTCTCATTCTGTTCTCTTGACCTGTATGTCTGTTTCTGTGCCAGTACAGTAGTGTCTTCTTGAGTAAGGTGTTTTGCATAGTGCCTGGGTCATTGTAGGAGTTTTTAAAACATTGTTTTTGTTTCCTTTGCCTTAGCCTCACATTTGCCTACCCATACAGATCTTGTTTTGTTGGTGATGGTTTTTTTTTGTTTTTTTTTTTAAGCCCACACTCATAGTATGTGGAGGTTCCTAGGCTAGGGGTTGAATTTGAGCTGTAGCTGCCAGCTTATACCACAGCCACAGCAATATGGGATCTGAATCCCATTTGTGACCTATGCCACAGCTTGCAGAAGTGCTGGATCCTTAACCCACTGAGCGAGGTCAGGAATAAACTAACCCACATCCTCATGGATACTAGTTGGGTTCATTACCACTGAGCCACGATGGAACTCCCATCCAGATTTTGTTTATTCAAAGAGTAGACTGTTGCATGTCTTACATGAAGCCCATGTGATTTGCATTCTCCTCTGAGCCAAAGAGGGGAACTTATTTGTCACTTAATAGATAGCCCTCTGAATTATTTTCTTTTTCATGCTGTATTAGTTAGGATTCTTTGGGTAAAAGCCTAAGAAATGGATTTGGGCAACCTGATTGAAAGAGAAAGTTGACAGAGGCTATGGGTAGCCCACTGGGTTTACCACAGTATGGAGAACCAGGGTTGGAAATGGGTGGGCACCCCGGGAATATCACATGGATGAGGGATGAGAAATCTGATGAGTGGTCCCCTCGCAGGAGCAGTCTGACAGGCAAGCCAGGCTGAGTTGAATGAACTCCAACTGCCTCTTCTGTACTGTGGCAGTTGCTCAGATGCAAATAGGGAAAAACTGTGTGGTGGGCTAAGCCCAGCCACACCAGGGCAGTGAGTGGCAGGATCTGCCCTTCTGAACTGCCTGAGTAGAAGGGCAGTCACCTGGATTTATCATCCCCAAAGACTGTGCATACAGATTACCCCCTAAAAGGAAGGAGAAATAAGTAGGTGTTTATTGACTCCCCAAAATCTTCTAGTTTTTCCCTTCCATTTCCATAAATTTTTATCTCCCTGAGAATACAGATTGTATCATGCTATTTTTTAGAACTCTTATAGTTTATTCATCGCATAGTTATTAATCCCTTATGTGTACACCAGCGCCCATGTTAGATGTCACATTACAGTGAATACGGCCGTATATATGTAAACTTTCCTCCTTGCGGGGAGCTTGCATTTTGGTGGTTGGGTGAGATGGACAGTGAGGCAAGATGAATAAAACTTCAGTTGTATTAATGACATGTGTTATGGAGAAAAAGCCTGGTAGGCTGATAGAAAATGCTGTGCTCTAGGACTTGCAGTTTTAGAAAAAGTGGTCAGGGAAGGTCTCACTAAGAAAGGGACATCTGAACAAAAACTGAAGGACATGAAGGAGCAAGCAATACAGACAACTAGGAGAAGAGTGTCCTGAGTGATCCTGAGTGATAGTAGGAATAGTAGGTGTAAAGGCTCTGAGGCTTGTGTTGCCTTGGCATGATGGCGAACAGCATGGAGGCTGGTGTGTCTGGAGTGGAGTGGAGTGAAGGGAAGGGAAAGTAGTTGGAGATGAGATCAGAGATGTTAAGGGATCCAGACTACCACAGGTGCAATACATGGATAAGATGGTAGCCTCTGTTTCCAGGGGGTTTGTGATCTAATGGGAGGCACAGATGCATTGAGGACATACCATATTGCACTACAGTGAGCACCCAAATCAGCACGGGGTGGGGCTAACTGCACTCAGGTGGCAGGACAGGGCTGGCTAGGTCTCTGAGATATATAAATATATATTTCTTTTTTGGCCCCTCTGTGGCATATGAGTTCATGGGCCAGGGATCAGATCTGAGCCACAGTGGTGACCCACATCACAGTTAGGGCAATGCAGGATCCTTAACCCTCTGTGCCAAGCCAGGGATTGAACCTCTATCCCAGCATTCCAGAGACAGTGCCAATCCCATTATGCCATGGTGGGAACGCCTTGAATGTGTTTTTGAGTTCACTATGAGTGAGTGAACAATGTATAATATGGGCACATATTTTTAAGAAGGAGAGGGTTATTCCTTAATCACACATAAACGAAGTTTAGATGAAGGAAAATGGAAAAGTCATAGAGGATAGAAGAGTTTAGGTTTGTATGCCTGCAATCCATTCTCAGATCAGTACTTTGCTTGTCTCTGGCTTCATTGCTTTGGTTTTGTGAAGTACTGGAAGCAAAAACTGTTGAAAAGATTTTGGAGAGGTAAACATTGTGTCTGTATTAGTGGCATGATTTATAATGTCAGCGTTGTTGATCCTTTTACTCCAAAACAGGGATGTGATTTATTGCTTTATTTGTGCTGTTTTATTCACCTGGAGGTTTTTGTGCTTGTTGTTTTTTTCCCTGCATGGAACTGGAAGAACACCTAAATGTAAAATGGAACCACCTCCCTTTATGGCTGCAGCCAATTATAGAGTCTGATGATCTGAATTTTTTTATTGCGATGGGTACTGCCAGTATATTCAGCTGTTTAGTGTTATCTAATGCTGAGTGGTTCCTTCCCCCATGGCCTCTTGAATTATGAAGTGGAAATTTCATGCCCTTATATAACTGAGCACTTGTATTATTTAATTAAGCAAGGTGCTACGTGAATCAACAAAACAGCTCAAAGTGAAGATCAGGAAAATACATTTCAATTAGTGACAGCAGGACCAGTGCCTGAGGGCCCCAGTCCTGGGGAAAAATGTAACAGTGCCAGAAAAATATAAATGCATTTTTTTATAATTCTGTCTGCTGAAGTCCTATTTATTGGAGTCAGTCATCCTTGCATATATATCTCATTTATTTCCCCTCACATTCTACCTGTCAGGAAGTTTTTAGAGTCCCCTCAGATGGAAAAGCTAATTTGTAGTAAGTATTTAAAACATCTAGTGAGGGTTTTCCTGAGCTCAGAAGCCTATTAATCAATTTAAAAAAATATTTTGTGTCAGGCACTGTTCTAGGCATCAGGTGTGCAAAAGTGAATACAATATGAAATCTTTACTGAGCTCTTAATTAGAAAAAGAAGCAGATAACTATCACACAATGTGAAAATGGCTAGGATACTTCAATATTTGAAATAGAGTAAGTCTGATAGAAAGAGAAGGATATTCTGTCAGAGCACAGGAATTGCTTCCAAGGGAATTTACTTTAAAATAGGATCCCAGGAGCTCCCTGGTGGTCTAGTGGTTAAGGATCTGGCATTGTTGCTGCCATGGTGCAGGTTTGGTCCTTGGCCTGGGAACTTCCACATGCCGTGGCAATGGCCAAAAAATAAAGATTAAAAATAAAATGGAATTACAGGTGAAGGGAAAACAGCATAAACCAAAGTCTGGAAGGTTGAAAGGGATGGCAATTTAAGATGTCATGTTAGAAGTACACAGGAAGGCTGGGCTGAGGAACAGTATTTATTTCATATGTAGTGGGGAACCAGGAAGGAGAGGTTATATCGGAGGGCCCCATGGAAGGCTCGTCCAGGTGAAGATGTTGCAAGACAGTTAAAGTGCCTTAGACCCTTAGATCGTAGGTCTGTAGCTCACAAGGGAAGCTGAGTTGATACTATCCCCAGAGGAGAGAATTTACATTAGAAGAGAAGAAGGCCGATGACCAGACATTAAAGACAAGCACTGTTTACAGGTCGAAGGAATGATGTCACAGAAGCCAGGTTTTGCCTTATGTTTAGAACAGGTCTGCCAGCTGCTCCTTTAATAGTAAAAAAAAAAAAAAAAAATGGTAACAGTAACAAAAATGATAATGATGTTGATAACTGATAGTTACTGAGTACTTGGTCTGAATTAGGCAATTTTCTAAGAATTTTTCTTTTAATTCTTAGAACAATCATGTGGGATAAGTAGTATTGTTTTCATTCTCATTTTACAGATGAGGAAACCAGGACACAGAAACTTCAAGGTCATTTGTCCAAGGTCACAGAGCTAATAAGTGATGGGTCTGGGACTTCAATGGAGGCAATCTGGCTCCAGAGTTTGACTTCTCAACCCATGACTATGTACTGTCTCTTAATAGTCCAACCACTATTTGGGAGAAAGATGCTAGATAAAAATTGCTCTCAGGTCAGGGCAAAAAGTTTTAGTAGTTAAGTCACATAGAAGTACAACTTTATGAGATTTCTTTCCTCTAGATTTCCAAGTCAGCATGAGATGGTCTGACACAGGCAGCATAGGCATCGTGGTCAAGCAAGTTCATTTCTCAGAATTCTCCTATGTTTCTTACAGCTCTCCCTTCCTAGTAGACCACCCTTGTCTGCTTAACACAAATGACCCTTGAGTATGCAATATTCCACAGGAACATTTCTGGTCTGTTGGTGGCCATGGTATGGGACATGGTTGATTTGCTGATTCGAGTGATTATTAAGTGTGCACTAAGATAGAATGATGCCAGCTGGGTGGGGGTGGTGATGGGGAAGGTGAGGGATACAGCAGCAAATGGCTAGAAGAAAGGTGGACTGAAAAATAACTCAGGTGTCAACTTGGCAGGAGATGATGGAGCCCCTGGGTTTGTTGTTTTGATGATTCTGAGCTGATGGTCTGTCTCACAGGGAAGAAGAAGAAGAGTACACATTCAATCTAAAGCCAAAAATACACTTGCCATTAGTGTAATGGGAATACAGAAGTAGTCATCGACAGGGCCTGCAAGTGGGGAAGAGCTTGAGCAAAGACGTGACATTGGGAATGCATGTGGTGGGTACAAAAGATAGGATGGCCTAAGCATCAGCCCAGATGTTTGAAGAAAGTGGGAAATAAAGGTTTGATAAACTGAGTGAGGCCAGATCATGGGGGCCTTCAGAGGAGTCTGGGTTTGAACCATGAGAAAAAGGGAGCCAATGGAAATACTTGAGCAAGGAATTAATGATGAAAGGTGATGTTTCAAGGTCATCAATTCTAATATGTTGGATTGCAAAGAGACTGCAGGAAGGAAGGGAAGTTAGGAAACTAGGATCCTCAAATGTGTGAGACAGATGGAGGTCTGGATGAGGATATGGCTGTGGGACAGGGAGCAATAGGTAAGTGCCTTGGGCAGTGAGAATTGAGGACTGAAAGGGACATAGTTGGATATAATAGATGAAATAGAAGGGAGATTAGTGTGTGTTCCAAATCCAGCCTGAAGGAATGGAAGACAGAATGGCAACCAGTGAGGTACTTGGGGAAATAAAGTACTTGTTTCATTAACTATAGGATTATTTTTCATAATCGATTTTCTTAAGAGTTATGTAGAATGTCTTACTGATGCCAAAATGCACATCTCTATCTCTATGGGATCAGGAGGCATTTTATACTTGTTGTTGGCTGGACCATAGTTGTGATATCATCATCTTTTAAGTGTGGATTTGTACCAGAAGTTGCAGAATGGGTGTCAGTGGCTCCAAAAAAATCTCAAACAATATGGGATCCCTCTCAATGGCATAGAAAATGATTTTTTCTGTAGAAATCTCAGACTTTGAATCTCAAAATTGATTTTGAATCTTTTAATTTTGACTATTTCCAAACTTGGCAAATGAAGAAAGTTTAGGGATACCTTACCCAGTTTCTTTCTTTTAAATGTATGTACAAGAGTGATATACGATTAAAAAAACACCTAAGTATGCTTTTAAAAGCCTTCAGTAAAGGTAAAATAAAAATTACAAGTGATAAGAAAGCATCATTTCACAGTTTCGTTGGCAGCATTTTCATTTTTCATTGTCTGTCCATATGATGGCATCTTACAATGAAATAGGGTAAAATATCCAGGACCCACTGCATGTTTGCAGTGTGTTTGCTGGAGAGTTAAGATACAGGAGGGTTTTAAAAACTTTTTCAGGCACAACTTTGTTTCATTTGTGTAGGCTGAGTAGACTTGGATCCTGCCTCTCCGGGTTGATGGGACAACAAACAAGGATTCTATAATGAGGGGGCTTAGACTCTGAGAAAACTGATGAATTATTGTATAATGTGCTCTAGTCTAAACTGTGTATTTGCCTTCTCTGAGGTCTGAGTAGTAATGCCTTGCACATTACTGCACTGCTCTTCATGTAGGAGTGCATCCTTAGTACTTTTACATAGCACTTTTGGTTATTTTCAGTTTTCCTTGTCAAGTGCTAGTCTCTCTCCCTCGACCTCCTGCATCTGTGTGAGTGGTGTGCCTAGTGAAATTTTTTGACACGCAGAAGTCTTCAAACTAAAATAAAAATGAAACCAATGTTAGAGAACATTTGCTACCTATTCCTTGCCCTTCTCCTGGAAGAATGGCTTCAGAAATGTTGATAACCTGTGCCTTGCAGCTCCATTTGAACTTTCCTGTTGGAAACAGCTTGTGTGGCTAGGGTGGTTCAGGAAAGGCAGGCGTTAGGCCACTTAGAGTTGGCGAGGTGAGACCCAGGGCAGGGAAACTGTTTGGATCATACTGGTTAGGACTAGCAATGTTAGAGCAGAGAGGGACCTAGGTTGGGTGATGCCTTGTTCAGTGCCTCTTTCTACTTCTCTGTTCCTACTAAGTTATCCCAGAGGTTGGATTTAAGAGCACAATAAAACTGTATCCCTTTCTCTGAGTCACATCTTTCCCCCACCTGACCCCCAATATGTGAAGGCAGCTTTCCAGAATTGTCACTTCATTTCCAGGCCAAGCACGTCCCTTTTCCAGACTGTGGCAGTAAGGGACTCCCTCAAAGGTCCCTGCAGTGACAGAGATAAGAACATTTACAGGGGTAACAGGTCAGCTTTACTTCCCTGTGAACTGGCCAAGGGGGCACATTGAAGTCTTAGCTCCTGCATTTCTCTGGTTAGCCTCCTCTAAAGAGACCATAAAACCACCCTCACAACTGCCAGCTCATGCTATTTTTTGTTGGTTCTCTAGTACTGGCCAGAATCTTTGAGGCATGCATAGAACATTGGTTGACAAAACCCAATGAAATGGCCATCCCCTGTTTGTCTAGCTACTGGCTCTTAATAGAAAGTAAGCAATGGACATATTAAAAAAAAAAAGCCGAGTTTTATCACATGCCTATTTGATTAGAAATTTGGACAGAGCATCCTAAAGATGGATATCACGAAGGTACATGAACTTGAGAGATTCTGATGTATCCATGAGAGATTACTGTCATGTTAGTAAGACCTAAACTGACACGTAAAAAATCCTACCAGCTAACTTTATTGGTTCACACTAATCTTATCATTTGATATTGTCGTGACTTTTTCATTAAAACTCTTCCTGAGGTCAGTCTCCCTACTCATGTACGTATTCATCTATTCATTTATCTGTCCAACAAACACTCATTGAGTGCCTGTTATGTTCTAGGTCCTGTGATGAGGGTGAATGAGACAAAATATATATTCCCACAAAGCTTATATTCGAATGAGGTAGATAAACAAGGAAGTATAAGTATCTCTTAGGAAGTGGTAAATGCTTGAAGAAAAAGATGAAGCTGGGTAGAAAGAGAATAATGGATAGGGGGTTGCAAGCTATACAAATAGAATGATCAGAGAAGGCTGAGGAGGTACCAGTGAGGAGAGTCCTGAATAAAGTGAGGGAACCAACTATAGGGAGATCACAGTGAAAGGTAGTCCAAGCAGAAGGAACAGCAAATGCAAAGGCCCTGAGGCAAGGATAACTTGGACTTTTATGTTGGTGCAATAATATACTCTAATATATTTGAATCTGTAAGACAGTTGGGCTAGTCTTTAAGAAACATAGTATATAATTAGAGCCCCAAAGTTGAACTTGATTGAAATAACATAGGGGTTTCTCATTATCCTCTTCTTATATTTTTTAGCTTCAAGTACTCCCTAAAAATACTGTCTGCCTTTTCTTTTTGCTCTTTGTAGAAGACAATAGAGGTTGGATGGCTGTGCCTCTTTCATAACATTTTTTTGGTGCTTTTCAAGAAAGGTACATTGCAGAATTCCCATTGTGGCTCAGTGGTAATGAAACTGACTAGTGTCCATGAGGATACGGGTTCAATCCCTGGCCTTGTGCAGTGGGTTAAGGATCTGGCATTGCCATGAGCTGTGGTGTAGGCCATAGACACAGCGCAAATATGGCATTTCTGTGGCATTAGACCAGCAGCTGCAGCTCTGATTTAACCCTTAGCCTGGAAACTTCCATATGCTATGGGTGCAGCCCCAAAAAGAAAAAAAGAAGAGAAAAGAAAGTTGCATTGCCTCCTTGTAGGTGTCTAGAATCTTCCTGTTGGCCGAGTCAACCAGATTTTCGGACCCAACACTGGCATATATTTCAGCCAAATATCCCATATAGCTTCTGACAGATGCCAATTCTGTGGTGTCCATCCCCCACCCAAAGCCGAGGACATAATATTCTTTGCTCATTTTCTGGCTCAGAATATCTTTTCTTGTTCTTGTTTTTGTTTTTGCAGCCTAACCTTTTTGTCATCTTTGGCATTTTCCCAGGCTCCAGCTCATTCCTGGCTTAGTTAAACTTTTCTGACATTCTTCTTATAGGTCAGTGCTATTTCATTCTTTGTTATGTGTTTCCCTCCTTACATAATGTGTTTGTTTGGAAACCTAAGCCTCTCAGAAAGTTCCCTTGGCAGCCACACTGTTTTCTCTTTTGCCTTGTCTTTAGAGCTGTGTGTGTAGTTTGAGGTAGGGGGGGTTCCCATTTAAAACTATAAGCATAATAGCATTTTTCACGTTTTACTTCTAAGCTTAATAAACATTGTTCAAATTCTAAGTTCATGCCTTAATCCAGGTTTTCTATTCTTTCATAAACAGAGTTCAAGATGACACAATTTCTTTCCCCTAAAATTTGTCACACAAGCATCCCCAGCCAGTGGTTCCTCATTGTTAGAATGATGATAGAGGAGCTATCCTAGCATAGTAATGAAGAGCATAGGCAAATCCAGATTCAAAGTCAACTCTGTCATTTACTCTCAGGGTGACTTTAAGCAAAGGAAGACTGAATGAATGTACTTCATGTGCTTAGGAGGTATATTCAGGTGCTTCAAATGTACTTCAGGTGCTTAGGTGTATCATCAGTCCTTATTGACTGTTAGTGGCCACTGTCATCACCATTGCCAAAGTCATGATTCTGAGGGAAGAATTCATTGTCAAGGCAAGTCAAGAAATAACAAGTTCAAAAGAATGTCTATATATATATATATATATGTATATATATGTATGTATGACTGGGTCATTATGCTGTATAGCAGAAATTGACACAACACTGTAAATCAACTATACTCTAATTAAAATTAAAAAAAGAATTAACAGGAAAGAAGTGTCTGGATTATTGATGTTCCCCATCACTCTGCTATTATAACTTGGTAAAAATGTTTCTTATCTATTAAGGAGATATCCTTCACACCTACTGTTCCTGGGACTTCCACTTTCTTCTTACAAAGCAGCTTAATTCTTCCCAACTTCTGGCCCCCAAACTATGTATCAAAACCTTCATCAAAGTGTTCAATGGAGTAAAGGGCCTTGCTGGTGTCAAAAGTACCCCATGATTTAGAAGGCAGGTAGACTATGACGTGGCAAAAGAATTCTGTTATTGGTAGGAACAACTACCATCCCTTCAACATATACAAGATCACCTTTAACTGGATTACAGTTTCAACTAAGGAGGAATGAATAGTTTAATTAGTCACTTTCGAGTAAGTAATTATACCACGCTGATAGAGTGGCTTGGAATAATCAGAGTGGTTTTGGGAGTTTATGTTTCAATCTCAAATGTATAATGAGTTGTTTATGTTGGAACAACTGGCTCAAAGGAAAGAAATTTGGAGTCAAACATTTCTCTACAGATAGAAGTTAAGCTAAAACTACAGCTTGCTTTATTTCTATTGAAGTAAAAGGCAAGACAAGGCACCTCAACAATTGCGCTGCCTTTGTTCACTGATCCAGCAGTTATGTGTTGAGTATGTCAGACATTATTCAGAGCACTAGGGTTACAGACATGAAGGAGCCAAGCAAGGTGCCTGCCTTCATGGAGCCTACATTCCAAAGGCAGAAAAAAGATATTAAACAGGAGTAATTCAAAGACTATTTCAACTAGTGCTAAAGAGTATGAAGAAAGGATGATAGAATGGGTAGCATCAAGGAAGAAGTGAGATATTTGGGAAAGAGGCAAGGATGATGAGAAATTGTAGATCTGAGGGCAAGTACTTGGAGGTAAAACTGGATTTTATATTTTCCTCCTGTATAGACTGGGAAACTGTGGATTTCAAACGGAGGAGTAACATGCCCTGAATTTCACTTCACAGCAATTCTTTTGTCTCTTATGGATGATATGTTGGAAAGGGCTCAGGCTCCATGTGAAGAGACCAGTTAAAAGTCTTGTCCAGAGGAGGGAAGTCTGTGGTTTGGACTAGAGTTGGGGAAGGTGGTTATGAGGAGAAGTGAATAGACTGAAGATATATTTGGGAGCTGAGTTGACAGTATCTGCCAATAGACTAGCTATTTAAGATTAAGGTTGGGGCTTCTTATGCTTAAAAAGCCTATGAGGTATCCATATTGAGCTATATATAGCCAGCCAGAGGAATAGCCACAAAAAAAGAGTTAAATTTAGGACTGTCAGTACATTCATAATAGTGCTATGAAAATGGGGGAAATCATCCAGGGAGAAAGAAGAGGGCCCTGGACACATTTCCTGGAGAAATCCTATTCAGTTGAAGAAAAAAGGCAGAAGAAAAAGAAACTGTTGGGAAAAACAAACAAAAAACAACACTTTGAAAGTGACAGCCAGAGAGGAAAGGGGAAAAGCAGGAAAATATTTTATTGCTGAATATCAGAGGGAAGGTTTCAAGGAAGTGGATGTACATTTTATCAAATTCTACTGGAAAAATAAGAAGGTGAGAGAAGAAGAGGCACACGGTATTGGCAAGAGGGCAGTTATCATGCGTGTCCTAAGCAAAAGTGGTTTTAATGAGGTTTGGGGATGGAAAGGAAGGATTTTTTTTTTTAATTTTCCCACTGTACAGCAAGGGGGTCAGGTTATCCTTACATGTATACATTACAATTACATTTTCCCCCCACCCTTTCTTCTGTTGCAACATGAGTATCTAGACATAGTTCTCAATGCTATTCAGCAGGATCTACTTGTAAATCTATTCTAGGTTGTGTCTGATAAGCCCTCCCACTCCCTCCCCCTCCCATCAGGCAGCCACAAGTCTCTTCTCCAAGTCCATGATTTTCTTTTCTGAGGAGATGTTCATTTGTGCTGGATATTAGATTCCAGTTATGAGTGATATCATATGGTATTTGTCTTTGTCTTTCTGGCTCATTTCACTCAGGATGAGATTCTCTAGTTCCATCCATGTTGCTGCAAATGGCATTATGTCGTTCTTTTTTACGGCTGAGTAGTATTCCATTGTGTATATATACCACCTCTTCCGAATCCAATCATCTGTCGATGGACATTTGGATTGTTTCCATGTCCTGGCTATTGTGAATGGTGCTGCAATGAACATGCGGGTGCACGTGTCTCTTTTAAGTAGAGTTTTGTCCGGATAGATGCCCAAGAGTGGGATTTCGGAGTCATATGGAAGTTCTATGTATAGATTTCTAAGGTATCTCCAAACTGTTCTCCATAGTGGTTGTACCAGCTTACATTCCCACCAGCAGTGCAGGAGGGTTCCCTTTTCTCTACAGCCCCTCCAGCACTTGTTATTTGTGGATTTATTAATGATGGCCATTCTGACTGGTGTGAGGTGGTATCTCATGGTAGTTTTGATTTGCATTTCTCTTATAACCAGCGATGTTGAGCATTTTTTCATGTGTTTGCTGGCCATCTGTATATCTTCTTTGGAGAAATGTCTATTCAGGTCTTTTGCCCATTTTTCCATTGATTGATTAGCTTTTTTGCTGTTGGGTTGTGTAAGTTGTTTATATATTCTAGAGATGAAGCCCTTGTCGGTTGCATCATTTGAAACTATTTTCTCCCATTCTGTAAGTTGTCTTTTTGTTTTCTTTTGGGTTTCCTTTGCTGTGCAAAAGCTTTTCAGTTTGATGAGGTCCCATGGGTTTATTTTTGCTCTAGTTTCTATTGCTTTGGGAGACTGACCTGAGAAAATATTCATAATGTTGATGTCAGAGAGTGTTTTGCCTATGTTTTCTTCTAGGAGTTTGATGGTATCCTGTCGTATATTTAAGTCTTTCAGCCATTTGGAGTTTATTTTTGTGCATAGTGTGAGGGTGTGTTCTAGTTTCATTGCTTTGCATGCAGCTGTCCAGGTTTCCCAGCAATGCTTGCTGAATAGACTTTCTTTTTCCCATTTTATGTTCTTGCCTCCCTTGTCAAAGATTAATTGACCATAGGTGTCAGGGTTTATTTCTGGATTCTCTATTCTGTTCCATTGGTCTGTCTGTCTGTTTTGGTACCAGTACCACACTGTTTTGATGACTGTGGCTTTGTAGTATTTCTTGAAATGTGGGAGAGTTATGCCTCCTGCTTGGTTTTTGTTTCTCAGGATTGCTTTGGCAATTCTGGGTCTTTTGTGGTTCCATATAAATGTTTGGATTGTTTGTTCTAGTTCTGTGAAAAATGTCATGGGTAATTTGATAGGGATTGCATTGAATCTGTAGATTGCTTTGGGTAGTATGGCCATTTTTACAATATTGATTTTCCTAATCCAGGAACATGGAATATCTTTCCATTTCTTTATATCTTCTTTGATTTCTTTGATTAAAGTTTTATAGTTCTTGGCATATACATCCTTTACCTCCTTGGTCAGGTGTATTCCGAGGTATTTGATTTTGTGAGGTGCAATTTTAAAAGGTATCGCATTTTTGTATTCCTTTTCTAATGTTTCATTGCTGGTATACAGAAATGCAACTGACTTCTGAATGTTAATCTTATATCCTGCTACTTTGTTGAATTTATGAATCAGTTCAAGGAGTTTTGGGGTTGAGTCCTTAGGGTTTTCTATGTATAGTATCATGTCATCTGCATACAATGACAGTTTTATCTCTTCTCTTCCTATATGGATGCCTTTTATTTCTTTTGTTTGTCTAATTGCTGTGGCCAGGACTTCCAAAACTATGTTGAAGAGCAGTGGTGAGAGTGGGCATCCCTGTCTTGTTCCAGATTTGAGTGAGAAGGCTTTCAGTTTTTCCCCATTGAGTATTATATTTGCTGTGGGTTTATCATAAATGGCTTTGATTATATTCAGGAATGTTCCCTCTATACCCACTTTGGCAAGGGTCTTGATCATGAATGGATGTTGAACTTTGTCAAATGCTTTTTCTGCGTCTATTGAGATGATCATATGATTTTTGACTTTTTTTTGGTTAATGTGGTGTATGATGCTGATTGATTTGCATATGTTGAACCATCCTTGTGAACCTGGGATGAACCCAACCTGGTCATGGTGTATAATTTTTTTGATATGTTGTTGGATTCGGTTGGCTAAGATTTTGTTGAGAATTTTTGCATCTATATTCATCAATGATATTGGGTGATAGTTTTCTTTTTTGGTGGTATCTCTGTCTGGTTTTGGAATGAGGGTGATGGTGGCCTCATAGAATGTCTTTGGGAGTATTCCTTCTTCTTCAACCTTTTGAAAGAGTTTAAGGAGGATGGGCACCAATTCCTGAAAGGAAGGATTAAAGAGTGGACAGAAAGTGGGAAAGCAGATGAAGACGCAAGTGCACAGAGTTCTCTTAAGAGGCTGTGAAAGGGCCAGGGAAAGGAGTAGAAGTCGAATGAGGGGAATCTTAGACATTTATGAGATGACACCTCAAAGGAAGAGCTGGTCCTGGTAGCATAGAGTAATTACTCTGGGGCCTAAAGGGTAGAAATGGTTTGAGATCAAGGCTTCTGTCCTCTTTTGGGTTTGAGGCAATCTCTCTCTCCCTCCTTTGTCTCTTGAAAGGGAATGCTATCTGAGCATCCATCCTTGACTGAAACCAGCCTGTCCCTGCATCTTTCAGTTACAAGCACCCATAAATTTGCTTACTTTTCTCTAGCTTAAGATACTTGCTGTAGAATATTCTAATTGTCTTTCTCTGTTTAGGTGATTTGTCTCTATGAGCCTATAGGTGCTATAGGATGAAGTTTTAAAGAATGAAAGTAATTTTTAAAAGTATATTTTATAGGCCATTATAATAGTCATTCAGGTTGAAGGAAGGGGAAAAATGAATAAAAAGTATTATATTTTATTACAGAGTTCTTAGCATATAGAGCCTGTGTTTTATCCTTTGAGTGTAAGTTAACAGATACTTAGAACTGGAAATGAAGTTAGACGTCACCCAGTTCAAATTCTTCATTGAACAGAGGAGACAGACGCCTAACGTGAGTGAAAGACCTATATGTAGAAGGAAAGAATTTAGGACCTGGCTTGTCACTTATAAACCAGATTTTGGGCTCACGCAGACATGGGTTTGACTCTTGGCACTACCATTCAGAAGCCCTGAGACTAAGTTACTTAATTCTTCTCTGTTTCTGAGTATTTAAACTGAAATAGTGGTGCATTCATTGATATTACCATCACTGTGAGGCATAGAGAGATTGAAGATTACTTAATAAGGCATCTGGCACCTAGAAATCCCTTGATAAGTGTTAGCCTTATAGAGTCCCAGAGACCTTGAGTGAATTTATAAACATAAAAAAAAAATGAAGATTTTAATAATATATAAAGGTCATGTTTTCCTCCCATCTTTTTCATGTTGGTTTTTAATAAACCAATAATTTGAGTCTACAATTGAAATTACAATTCAGATAATTGTAGATTCACATGCCATTATAAGAAATAATACAGGTAAAGTTTACCCAGTTTTCCTCCATGGTAACACTTTGAAAAACTACAGAAGCTCTCAAAATTTGATGTTGAACAAAATCAAAAAATTTTTTTGAACAGAAAAAAATTTATTGATGCTAATATCCATGAAAACATCAGAAGTTACTTAGTTCACATTTCTTCAACTGAAAATGAAAACTATGAAGCTTCTAAATTGCATCATTATTCAAACAGAAGTATGGAAAGCATGCACTTTGATTCTCTTCTTTTAAATTATTATTTTACATAATTTGGAGCTAGAGCAATGTTCTGATTTGAGTATCTGATGGAAGCATTAGACTAATGGATTTAGTGCAGCAGACTCCTGACTTTGCCCTGATTTGGTGACCTTGGCCAAGGTATATCATTTCTATATTCTCGAGCTAATTGTAAATTGCAGCAAAAGTACCCATCTCTGCCTAATTCATGGGAATGTTCTGGATGAATTAAGTACTGTGTGTATCTATACCATGCCTCTCTCTCTGGCCTCCTTTTTTTTTTTTTTGGTTGCACCCATGGTATATGGAAGTTTCCAGGCCAGGGAGTAAAGCTGAGCCTCACTTGCCACCTATGCCACAGCTGCAGCAATGCCGGATTCTTAACTCACTTAGCCACACGTAGCCAGAACAGCAACTCCACCTGCTCCATCGGCATCCTTTCTTTCTTCTTTTTCTTTTTGTTTTTTAGGGCTACACCTGCACCATATGGATGTTCCCAGGCTAGGTGGCAAATCATCCAAGCTACAGCTGCCTACCACAGCCACAACCCCTCAGGATCTGAGCTGTGTCTGCAACCTACACCACAGCTCACGGCAGTGTTGGGTCCTTACCCCACTGAGCAAGGCCAGGGATCAAACCCACATCCTCATGAATACCAGTCAGGTTCATTGCCACTGAGCCACCAGGGAAAACTGCACTGGGCTACTTTCTTGATATTCTCTTTTTGCTCCTCTCTTTGCTTCGCCATTAGAATTTTTGTCAGTTCCTCAAATTTACTGTGTTGCATCTCATTTTTTGTGTGTATTTTATCATGCTGTTTCTTCTACCTGGACTATGCCTTCATCCTCTTCTGCCCTGCCTTTTAGAGGATACACACAGACTTACATTCCCTCTCCTCCCTCCCCCTCCCTCTCCAACTCCTCCTCCTTTTCCAGATCACACCTTTAGCAAAGTCCTTAGGGAAGGCTCTCCACAGCCCCCCACACTGTTAGCATCCTGTGCCTCCACTCATGGCATGCACTCCACGTCCTTGCTGTGCTTTGCCTGCTGTCTGTTTTGGTACATGAAGGGAAGGCAGGAAGAGTGTTGTTATGATCACCAGTGATCGTCCCTATAACAGTTCCTGCTACAGAGTAGGTGCCCATCATCCCGTGGAAGGAGTGAATGAGTACATTTAAGAAACAGATGCTTAGCTTTTTGGAAGAAAACACTATGCAGGTCAGGTGGAATTGTGGGTGGTATTTCTATTTAATATGTGACTCACATAGATTTAAGACTGTGAAATGTTTAAAAATATCTTTGTGGGGTGGTTTAGTTTCCCTTATTTTTTTTTTCCTTTTGTTTTTATGTCAGAATGGCTGTGTAATTATGTCTTGTAAAATACCTCAAAGTGTGGCCAAGCTGAGTTTTGAAAAGGAAGACAAGCCCAAAATAGAGACTCGTGTTTACTGTGATGCTTTAAAGAGTTGTGAACATGAAGCTCCTGTAAAGCACGATGTTGTCCTGGTATAGTAGTGAGTTGCTGCTTCTCATCTTGCCTCAAATGGTGGAAAACACACCATTTTTACACTGTTTTTTTTTTTCAGGCCAGTTGAGGTTGTATGGCCTACATTCATCTGAATGCCCAACGTGAGGCTGTAAATCGAGCAATGTGGCTGAGATAAATTAATGTTAAAATGTGCTTTCTGCTTTGGTATCTTAGGCTCACTTTAAAAAAAAAATTAAAGTGGGAGTTCACTGGTGGCCTAGCATGTTAAGGATCTGGTGTTGTCACTGCTATGGCGCAGGTTTGATCCCTGGCCCAGGGATTTCCGCATGCCATGGGTGGAACCAAAAAAAAAAAATTCAAAGTAAGAAGAAATGTTTGTATTTATAACAACCAAACTCTCATTTGCTTTTCCCCTTGTAGGATGAGACTTGTAAATATTCCTCTTCGGGGGACTGGCCTTGATTGATTCCACTCTTCATGTTTTCCATTTTCTCTATCTTGGGGGTTGGGAACAGCCCAGGGAAGCCAGCTTTCTGCTTACTCAGCATTTCCATCGGAGGCAGGGAGGGAGGGAGGAACCAACTGAGACCTGCTCTCTTCATCTATTTTATAGTCACCAGCAGGGTGGTATCTGTGCTTGGGTTGCCATCAGAATCACCAGGCAAATAAAAACAAAAACAAAACCCCAAAACATTTCAGGGCCCCATTCTCTAAAATTCCTCTTTTTGTAGGTCTGGAGTAGGACCTGAAAATCAAGCTCTCTTGGTGATACAGATGTATAACCACATTTGGAAACTACTGTTTCAAATCCCAAATATTGCTTTTTATTATTTGTCCTGCACATAGTGGGTGCTAAATAAATAGTTATGGACTTGAAGGAGTTGTCCATTTACTTGTCTTCCTTTCTGTATTGTGAGCTTCTTAATATAAGACCTCTGTCTTTTCCTACCTTGTAACACCCAGTGTATTAGTTGGCACATGGAGAGCACTCAACTAAGAATAATTAAATGAACGATTGTATGAATTAACTGATAATGAAAATACAAGAATCCTATTCTTTGGGTAGAAGGATACTGCAGTAGTTGCCATTGTTCTGAGTTGGAGAACATTTACTTATTATGACAGACACACATTTTAGAATAAATAAGAACTTGGGCCATTAGCAGTAATTGTTATCATGAATATTTAGATAGGGACACACACAAACAGAGAATTGTCCTGGATGTATTTTTTCAAGTGTTTTATTTTTATATGAACAATACAGTTGCCTGTTATGAATTCTAAAGGTATAAAAAGGTACATGGGGAAAAGTCTCCTTCCTGCTCCTGTCCTCCCGCCACCAATTTTTCCAACCCAGAGACAGTGTTTCAGTTTCATGCCTTTTAAAAAGACAAATGGTAACACATGCTATAGCTGTTCTACTCCTTGCTTTATTACTTACCTGTGTGACCTGGTAAACATCTGATAAGAATGAGTGCACAGGAGCTTCTTATCTCTTTTACAGCTTCAAAGTGCACCACCGTGCAACTGTATCCCAGTTCATTTTACGAGTTCTTTCTTTTTAGGTTACTGTTTCAAACTTTTTATCTATGAATTACTTTTCTTATACATGTCATTTTGCCCATGTACATGTGTATGCAGGACAATTTCTAGAGTTCTACTTGCCAGATCATCAGATACATGTCTTATAACATTGCCATATTGCAGAAAAATGGGGTTATATCAATAGCCCCCCCCCTTTTTTTTTGTATTTTTAGGGCTGTACCTGTGGCATATGGAAGTTCCCAGACTAGAGGTTGAATTGAGCTGTAGCCTTTGGCCTACACCTCAGCCACAACCACAGCAATGCCAGATCCGAGCCATGTCTGAGATCATAGCTCATGGCAATGCCAGATCCTTAAGCCACAGAGCAAGGCCAGGGATCCAACCTGCATCCTTATGGATGGTAGTCAGATTCATTACTGCTGAACCACAAGGGGAACTCCTCAATTGTCCTTTAATTGTCTTCACGAAACTCCAGTGGTACCTCATATATCCAGGATGTGGGGGTTCTGGCCATCAAGCACCTGGTCTGCCAGTTGCCTTATGTTCTTAGTATGTACAGTTGGTTGAAATGAGTTGAAGGTATTTGAGGTCAGCTGGAACTCTGAGAACTACCTCTGAGTTACTACTGTGGCTAAGTTTTCAGAATATTTGTGTTTATGGGTTAAATGGATCATTTATTTAGGAATATTTGATTAGTTAATAAAAATAAACACAAAATATTTTTTATGGGAGTTTCATCAATACTTCTGCCATTGATTATTGGAGAGGGGACTTTTGAATCCAGGATTAAACGAATGAATTTGGAAATTATAGGAAGTAACAGCAAGGGACAGTTGACTAAAATAATATAAAAGTTGGCTGAGATGGATGTGGTTCTTCTTTGTACACCCACTGCTCATGCTCACAACAGGGAATCATTCTTCCCTTTCTTCTTCCATTTGGATATGAGATCATGACAATGGGCAGCATTTCCTGGTAGAGTTTCATACAGTACTGGGGCCAGGTTCACTGTCACTTTCTTTTGGATTGTATGTCTGTTTTGGAGCTATCGATTTTTTCCCCTTAGGTAATTTTCCTGGCATTAGAAAATGATGATGTCTGTTATTCCTTTATATATAAGTGACAGGCATACATTTTATGTGAAATAACCAATAAATTGATTGATATTCATTGTAATTCATAATTAAAACACGGATCCTTAGACCTTAAGATCATGAGTGCTATATTTTAATTTTCTTCCCCCTTCTTATTTTTTTTTGGCTTTTTAGGGCCACACCTGCGGCATATGGAAGTTCCCAGGCTGGGATCAAATTGGAGCTGGAGCTTGGGGCCTACACTATAGCCACAGAAATGCCAGATCCAAGCTGTGTCTGTGACCTACACCACAGCTCACGGCAGCACCGGATCCTTAACCCACTGAGCGAGGCCAGGGATCAAACTCACATCCTCATGGATACTAGTCAGGTTTGTTATCTCTGACCCATGATGGGAACTCCCTTAATTTTCTTTTAAATAAGATTCATTTGTTCCGGGTTTTCCTTTTTTCCTGATCATGGGTGAAAATTTTGGAAATATAGAAATACGTTTTTTTAAGTAAGGAAAATACCTTAATCTTATCATATAAATGCAGAAATTACTAACATTGGGTGTACTTCCGTTGACTTTTTTGATGATAGAGATATTTTCACACACTCAAAACCTTCTTTATTTTTTAGAGTCTTCAGATAAGAATTTCTCTTTGATACAAAATATCAAAATGTTTCCAGCAAGTCTCCTAGTTTATATCTCCATCATCAATTACAAAATTGCCCTTATCATCATATTCTTTCAAAATTGTCATTTTTTAAAAAACAGACAAATTATATCTTCCTCCTTAAATTTAAAATTTTATTAATTGTGAAGTAGAATATTTGAAAGTTTGCTATGTATTTTCCCCTTTTTGTTACCTATATATCCCTACCTATTCTTTTTTTTTTTTTACAATTCATCAATTTTTATTATGTAATATATGTTACTTTTTTTATGATGGGCCATCATAAAACACCTTTTTATAGGCCTTTAAAAATCTCCACAAAATTTTTATATGAATTACCCTAATTACTTACAGAAGTGCCTGTCAGTAAAGATATCCTCAAAAGATTAATCTGGTCAAATAATACATTTTCATATCAACTTAATGATTTTTTTTTGGTCTGGTTTATCTGAGTTATAGTTTCAAGTGGCAGTACATTCTTCTACCTTATGCCAATCCCAAACCCCTAGTCCATCCCTCCTCCCATCCCCTTTGGGAACCATCAGTTTGTTTTCAAAGTCTGTTGAGTCCATTTCTGTTCTACAAATAAGTTCATTTTTATCCCTTTTTAAAGATTCCACATATAAGTGATAGCATATGATATTTGTCTTTCAGTCTGACTTGTTTCACTTAGTATGATAATCTCTAGGTCCATCCATGTTGCTGCAAATGGCATTATTTAATTCTTCTCTATGGCTGAGTAATATTCCATTATGTATATGCATCACATCTTCTTTATCCACTCCTCTGTCAATGGACATTTAGTATGCTTCCACGTCTTGGCTATTGTAAATGGTGCTGCAACGAACATTGTGGTGCATATATCTTTTCAAATTATGTTTTTTTTCCCCATATATATGCCCAGGAGTGGGATTCTGGATCATATGATAATTCTATTTTTAATTTTTGGAGGAACCTCCATACTGTTTTCTGTAGTGGTTGCACCAATTTACATTCCCACCAGCAGCCTATCTGTCCTTTTATAGTTCTGTATTTAGAGATGTACTTCTTTTCCTCATAAATTTGAAAGCTTTTTCTATATAAACTATATTTCTATGGTCATGGATTTTTCCAGATAATTCTAGTTTGCTTGCCTTCTAATTTTCTTGACTGAATAAGCACATTCAAGCAACTTTATCAAGATCAAACGTACTGATCTTTTTCTTTGTGAATTCTTCCTTTGCTTTGCATTTAGAAATCTTTTTTGCATCTATAGATAGGTATTTACCTATATATTTCTCCTATATATTTGATAACTTCAGTAAAGAATTTCAGTTTCTTAAAGGAGTAATTCTGTAGTGATTCGTGGCAGTGAATGCAAAGAAGCAAGGAAAATTACCCAAGGGGGATGTTTGAAGTGAGGCTCTGAGGGAGGTTCTCACAGATTCAGGACACATCTGAGCAGAGATCTGAGGATGAGGCAGTGAACCAAATGAATGTATGGATGGATGTGGTCCAAGAAGAAGGAGGTTCCTGATGGGAGCAAGGTGAGCACACTGAAGGAATATCTAGAGGGCCGGTGTGGGTGGAAGAGAGCAGGAAATGAGGTCGAAGGAGGGCTGGGGACAAGGCGTATTCCAGCTCTTAAACCATTTTGAGTACTTGGGTTTTTGCTTTGTTTTGTTTTATTTTGCTTTTTTGCTTTTTTAGGGCCATACTCACAGCATGTGGAGGTTCCCAGGCTAGGGGTCTAATCAGAGCTACAGCTGCTCGCCTACACCACAGCCACAGCAATGCCAGATCTGAGCCGCATCTGCGACCTACACCACAGCTCACGGCAATGCCGGATCCTTAACCCACTGAGCAAGGCCAGGGATCTAACCGGCAACCTCATGGTTACTAGTCTGATTTGTTTCTGCTGCACCACCATGAGAACTCTGGGTTTTTGCTCTTAATGACATGAGAGCCATTGCAAGGATTTAGATAATGGAATGATCTGACATGACTTGCTTTTAAAAAAATTATTCTAGGAGTTCCCGCATGGTTCCCGTCTGTGGCTGTGGCATAGGCAGGCGGCTGTAGCTCTGATTGGGCTGCTAGCCTGGGAACCTCCATATGCTGCCAGTGTGGCCCTAAAAAGCAAAAAAATAAAAAAATAAAAAATTATTCTAGCTGTTTAATAAAGTGTAGATACCTAAAAGAACACATACAGGCAGAGGGAAAACCATAGCAGGTGTTCCCTAAGGTGAGAGCAACCTGGCATTTGGGAGGAATGGCAATAAAGCCAGTGTGGATGAAGAGGCAGAAAGTGGAGATGAGGTCAGAAAAATGTTGGAGGTGGGTGGCAGAAACTTTGGGGAAGCAGTATTCTTTCATTTCTTTCTTAATGTTTATCTAGTTTTTACTCCCTCATGAGTTAATTTTGCTAGTTTACCATTTATCAGAAAACTGTTCACATTTCTCGCTTTTTTCAGTATTCCACTGTTTAACTTGCTTGTAGAACTTTTCACAAAAAATTTTCTTGCTTATGAACTTGCCAAAAATTAATTTGCAACATTAATGAAAAGAGTACTATACTTAAAACTTACAATCATCCCTTTCTTATTGATTTGTAGTATCAGTTAGCTTGTATTCACGTGTATGTGATGAATGCTGCTATAGAGGTTCAATCAAATGGGGTTTATTTTTCTCACATGAAAAGAAGTTGGGAGGTAGGCAGTTCATGGCCAGTTCAGCAGCTCTAGGAAAGCATCAAGGATACAAACTTCTCCTACTGGCCTAAACGGATATGTGGCTGTCGTCATCTTGTTCACAAACTGTCCCCTAGGCATCAAGTTCTGCGCTCCAGACAGGAGGAAGAAGGCAGAGGGTGGCTAAGATTGTTCCTTTTTTTCCCTTAGGAAATGAATCATTTCTAGAGCTTCCAATAGTGAGCCTTTGATTACTGCATAGCCAGAACTGAGTCACATGACTGCTCCTTGCTTCAGGGATGTCTGGAAAAGAAAGTAGTTTGAATTGGGGATGTTGCTGCCTTGAACACAACCTGCACTTTCTTAGTTAAGTGGGAATGAACGGTGTTTGCAACAATGGACAGCCTATAGTAAAACTTGTATAGATAAGTCTCGAAAGAAAAATAGACATGGTCTCTCTGTCTAGAGGTCAATATATATGTGAAAATGACAGAATCTATAAGATTCCAGAATTTAAATTGAGACAGTCATCACCTTTGTGCATCAAGCTAGCAATCTAAATAAAAGTGATAATTCTTATAGTGGGCAAGCATAGGTGAAATGGCATTCTTTTATTCGGCCAGAGGAAGTATAACGTGGCATAACCTTTCTGGGAGCAAGTTAATAATACATGCGGTGTGTGAAGGTATCTTGTTGAGGCTTTGTTCTGCATTTGCCTGATTGCGAATGGAGTTGAGCTCCTATTCATGGGTTTCATTTGAATTTCCTCTTTGGTGAGTTGCCTGTTCAAATCTATTGCCCGTTTTTCTGCCTAATTGTCCTTTTCTTAATGTAAAGAAGTTCTTTATATTTTCTGGATACAAGGCATTTGTCTGGGATATATACTGAATATATCTCCTCCCAATCTCTAACTTGCCTTTTCAAAGCTCTCCTTGAGTTGCAGAAATTCTTAATTTCAATATTGTCTAATTTTCAGTCTTTTCTTTGGTTAGTACATTGTGTATCCTGTTTAAGAAAGTTTTCTTTATTCCAAGTTCATGAAAGTATGCTTTAATGATCCAGAAAATTTGCTATATTTTCCTCCATATTTTGATCTAAATACATATTAAAATACTGTCTTCTCTCAGTTACTTGGTATCATTATCTTAGCTATAATTCAAATAGCTGTATATTTGTAAATCACTATACCAGTATCATTCTTGCTTAATTACTGTAGTTTTTAAATAGCCTTTGATATCTGAGATTTGGTAAGTTTTTCCACATTTTTTTCCTCTGTTAGTTTGGCACCTGCAAACTCTTATTTTACCATTACCCTAGAAATTACAGCATCTTCCCTTAACCTATTAGTCTGATGATAATTGAGACAGATAGAAATGTTTTATATGTATACTTGCCAAAGGCTAAAGATAGTATCTCCATCTCAAATAACACAAGGATCTTGTGTTTCTTTTTCAAGAGGGTCTTGTATTCTCAGCCTGTTGGCTTTACAAATATACCCTAGGATGTGTTTGTCATTTAAACCTGTTAGGATTTTGTCTAAGATAGCTTTATATTTGGAGACAAATTTGGGGAGAATTGATATGTTTATTATTTTGAGACTTTCAATCTATAAAATAAAATAACATTAGTTTAGGGCAGCTTAGTTTTTTTTTCTCGTGTATAATTATTCATTTATTTACTTATATATTTATATGTAAAACAGTGTGCTTAGTTTTCTTGATCAGGTTTTCTAGGTTTTTTTTTTTTTTAAATACAGGTATTGCATAACATTATTTTTAGGTTTGGGCTTAGATATTAGGTATTTTGATATT
The DNA here is from genome assembly GCF_054392235.1 of Sus scrofa. Taxonomy (NCBI): domain Eukaryota; kingdom Metazoa; phylum Chordata; class Mammalia; order Artiodactyla; family Suidae; genus Sus; species Sus scrofa. The sequence goes on along the minus strand of NC_139387.1, from coordinate 90,612,583 downwards.
GATACAAAAATATTTTCTTTACCTTGCTTTGGTATTAGAAGTATACTTAAAATTAAAAATTTTTTGACTTTATATTCAGCAGTGTTGCTAAAGTAATGAATTCTAATATTTGTAGATTCTCTTGGATTTTCTGTGAACATAATTATATCATCTGCAAAAAATTATGGTTTTGTTTCTTTCCTTTCAAACTTTGTATCTTTGTTTTTTTTGCTTACTGTCCTAACTACATCAGTTCAGTGTTGAAATGGTGATAGCATGCATATGTGCCTTGTACCTTTGAGAAAGAAAACTTTTGAGTAATTCACCATTAAGTATGATATATGTTGTATATTAATCATCAGATTAAGAATTTTTCTTTTTTTCCCTAATATGCTAAGGGATGAGCATATAACCTCTCTCCTTTATTCTGTTGATTTAAAAAATTTTTTATTTTGAAAAATTTCAAACTTAGAGAAAGGTTGCAAGAATAGTTTAATATACTCCTTGATTCTCTTCCCTTAGATTCACTATTAACATTTTGTCACATTTACTTTATCACTCTCTCTTCATATTCTTATTGCTATTGTTTCCAAGTTACTTGAAAGACAGCTGCAGATATCATGACTCTATAATCCTAAATATCTCAGACCAAGGACATTCTCCTATAAAGCACCATATAATTATCAAATTCAGAAAATACAATACTGGCATCATGCAATTATCTAATATATAATCCATAATCAAATTAATCCAACTGTCCCAGTAATATCCTTTATAGCAATTTGTTTTTTCTATTCTGAATCATGCATTGCATCTTATCTTTTTAGTCTCTTTTAATCTGGAATCTCAACTTTTCTTTTTCTTCTCTTTTATTATGTGTCTTCCATTTTTCTTTTCTGTGTTCTATTTGCTCTCTTTCTTGCTTTCTTTTTGTTTAGGAATTTTTTTAAATTGTTTTTACCTCTGTTAGTTAAAGGCTATAGTCTTTTACTTACTTTTACCTTAGAAATTATAGCATTCTTCCTTGACTTGTTACAATCTTGTATTAACTGTACTATCCATAGATGTTTAAAACATATACTAATCCAAAGGCTTAAGATAGTATCTTTAGCCTTTTCCCCAACAAGAGTCTAAATACTGTTTTACTACAATCTTCCCACTCCTATATGTAATACTATGGTTGAGTATTTTGCTTACATCTGCTTTGTAATCATCCCCAAATTAACCATTATTTTTTGTTCCTGTTGTAGTCAGTAGTTTTATGTAGATTTACCAACACAATAACCAGTTTATTTGCTTTTTTTTTTTTTTTTGCTTTTTGTTTTTCACTTATTCCTTCTGCTTATTCTTCTTGGTTCTTAAGAAGGAGTGTCTTAATGGCTCTAAAGTGGTAAAATCTTATTTTCTTGAAAAATGTCTTTTTTCCCCTTCATTCATGAATAATAGCTTTGCTGAGTATAGCATTTTAAAGAGAGTTACTTTCCCTCAGTTCTTAGAAAGTGCTTTTTTGGAGTTCTTGGAAGATATTTTCTCACTGCTTTCTGCACATTTTGTAGTTGATGAGAAATCTGTCAATTTCAATCTGTCAATTATTGTTTCTTTGTTGGTAATTGTCTTGTTCTCTATTTGCTCTAGCTTTTTTCCTCTTTCCTTTGAAGGAGTGCAGTATTCAGTTGTAGCTGTGGTCAGTTTTAGAAGTATTAGAGAATCATGTCATCCTTCAATTGTGAATTTTTTCATTTACTATTTAAAATTTTCTCTCCCCAATTCTGTCTTTTCATTTTGGAACTTGGGTATACATCAGGTTGAATGGTCCATCCATCCACCCATCATGTTTCTTAATGGATCTTTCATATTTTTCATTTGTCTCTTTAGTTCTTGGAATACAAATTATTTCGTTCTTATCTACTTCACCTTCCACATGTTCCATTTCCTTGTGCCATTTCCTTACGTGGTTTGTAGCTTTCCTTTGGGAGCTTACCTTCTGCAGGAGCCTTGATTGTTGTGGTGGTTATGTGTGCATTAGTGGGGTTGGGTTCTGTGTGTTCTGGCTCCTGAATGGGACCTTTCAGAACCAATATGCATTTGCCCGCTAACTGACCTAGATCCTGAACTCCCTTCTACTTTAATTTCTTAGCTCAGGATTCTCCCTGCAAATGTGAGGTGGATTTTGTACCCACTCATGATTGAGCCTGGGGTTTAGATTTCTCACAGGTAATTTTTCTCTTTTCCTTCTCCACGGCATTGTGTGATCATTAAGATTCCTTGCCCCTTCCTTGAGTGAGTGGGTAGAGTTTATTTGGTATCCTTTTCATGAACTGGGGTCATGAACTGAGTTCCTGAGCTATGTTTATGGAGATGTACTACTAGCTCTCACCTCCTATGAAAATAAGTCCATTCTTTTTAATCTCTTCACGTGCTTTATGACCCAAGCTCCTATGGTCTTATGTCTTAATCTGAAACCCACGTGGGCCACAAGTATATCAATTTTTGCTTCCTGGTCAGGAATTTAAGTTCCTTCTTTGTTTCTGTAGGTAGAGTATTCCGTTTCTTATTTTCAAGTTTGGCTCTGATGAATTTTTTCACTCTGTATTGTTATTTCTGTTAGTAATGTCAGCTTGACTCAACATATTCTTTTCTCTTTATGTTTATCTTCATTCTGTTGTATGTCCTTAAGCTTTTTTTTTTGCCTTGTTTTATTTTTGCTTTTGCTTTTTAGGACTGCACCTATGGCATATGGAAGTCTCTAGGCTAGGGATCAAATCAGAACTACAGCTGTCAGCCAATGCTACAGCTATAGCAACACGAGATCTGAGCCACATCTGCAACCTACACCACAGCTCACAGCAACACTGGATACCTAATCCACTGAGCAAGGCCAGGGATTGAACCTGTATCTTCATAGATACTGGTTGGGTTCTTAACCTGCTGAGCCATAAAAGGAGCTTCCAAGCTTTTGCTGTTATTATCATGGTTAGTACTATTTACTAAAACGTGTTTATGCTGGCCTTGGAGGAGATTTATTTTTAAAAAATGGAGGTTTTATTTGTTTTTTGGGGGCATTAATTTTTAACTTAATTTTTTTATTAAAGTATACTTGATTTACAATATTATATTAGTTTTAGGTATACAACATAGTGATTCAATATTTTATAGATTGTACTTCATTTAAAGTTGTTATAAAATAATGGTTATATTTCCCTGTGCTGTACAATATATCCTTGTTGCTTATTTTAAAAAATGGAGGTTTTAGAAAAATTTACCCATAAATCTCATAATTTGGGCAGAATGGTCTATCTCTAGTCCCTGGATATCATTTAGATTTTTATCCATAGGGTTCTGTAGTTCCCACCATGCCATATATTTAATTTTGTATTCTAATTCTCTTCTGGTTTACCTTTTTTCCAGATTTCCAAGTAATCTTCATTTTTAAAGGCTCAGTGGTAGTCTGTTGAATTGGTAAATTCTATCATGCTTAGAGTTGTTATTTTTCACTGTTTTAAACATTTTTCCTCCAGAATATTTTTTGCATATGTAGCTTTTACATAATTTTCTATAGCTAAAGTCTGAGGATAGAGGATGTTAAACTAAAACAACTCTTGTTTGGGCACTGACAATTGAGGCAACTTTCTCATTTTACAGTGAGAGCAGGAATATGTTGACATACCAACAGAAGCATTTATTTATCACCTACTATGTGGGAAGCTCTATGTTTTTTGAATGCTCTAGTGTTGAACAGGATGTGCTTCAAGTTTCAAAGGACTTACAGTGAAGCCAAGGATATAGACCTATAAACAACTTTTATGATATTAGGACAAAAGGAACAAGTATCGCAGTCAAAGTCTAACCAAGGAAGACATTTCACATAAGAGCTTGCATTACAGCCATGGATAGAGGGAGGGGTAGAATTTCCCTAGGCAAGGAGAGGCTGGTCAATGTTCCATGCTGAGAGAATTTAATAGACCAAGAGCCAGAGGCATGAAAAAGTCTACAGTGCATTTGGAGAACATTGACATTGATGGTGTGACTGGAAAAATGGGTGAGGGGAAGGAGCAGGTGGAAAATGAAGTCAAAGGGGTGTTAGGCTGTAGTTCTTGAGTACTTTGTTCAATGATTTTGGACATAATCATCCAGAGTTTTCATTCTGCTTCTAATGGCAAATGCTGGTTTTAGAAAAGCATGCATTGTAGAATCATGGTACTTTATTTTGGCAGAGGACTTAGCCAGCCAGCTCTCTATTTTATAAGTGAGGGAAATGATTGCTGTAAAGGTTAACAAACTTTTCCAGGTTTACACTGATAAGTAGGAGAATATCTGAGGGTAAATTTACTCCCTCTTTCAGGGAATGTTTGTTCAGTCTGTTTATGACTCTATACTAAGCACTGCAAGTAGAGCAGATGAGTTAAGTATAGGGCTGGTGATCATTAACAATTGGGGGGAAAAGGCTAATTGATAATTCTAAAATAGCAGGGTGGAGGGTATTCTGAGAACACAGAACAGTAGCTATTTTAGCTTGACTGGATGGTGGGAGAGACTTTGTGGAAGATGTCTTTATTTATCATAAAGGATGAGTAGGAAGAAGTTTGCCAGGTAGACCAAGACCATGGTGCAGGAAGGGTGTTCCACATGAACAGAGGCATGGCTTGGGAAACAGCAAGGCGCATATGGGAACCAAAGCAGTTTCATGTTGTGGGAGAATCACATGTAAGGCAGAGGGTGGCAGGATTAAAGCAGGGGCTAGATGGCTGGATCATGTTTGATGTGGTAAGCACTGTGGGCTTTATCTTTTAGGACAGCAAAGTATCTTAAAATATTTAAAAGTGAAACTTGGCAGGTCTTTCTGATTGATTGCATGTAGGGGTGAGGCTGAGGGAGAGATGAGCAAAATGTGATTCCCAGGTGGATTGCCTAGTTAGTTGGGTTCATCAAGATTTAAGGTGGCGGTACTTTTGTTTCAGCAGAAGCAGTGCAGCGTGGTGTCCTGTGAAGGTAGAGAAGCCTTCACTGGGCATATGGAGGCTCAAGTGTTCTCGAAATGCCTGAGAAGACATCCAGGTCCTTCTGGAGATCACTGCCAGGGGTTGTGCACATTGTCACATAGCCCCTCCTTACTGCTAAGAAGTTTATGGATGTAAAAATGCATTTATAAGTTTCAGGAAACCTTCTTAAATGGATAGCCTCAAGTGCACAACATGTAAACCCAATCCAAAGTTTTTATGGGTCATGGAGCTCGACATTACAGAATGGCAGTATGAAGTGGTCATAATAGTAACTAACATTTACAGGGACCTCACTATTCCCTGCACATGTTGCTACATGCTCTATATTGATGAACTTATTTAATCTTCATTACCCCCCCTCACATGGAGAAACAAGGCACAAGAGATTTTAATTCCTTGCTCAAGGTTACTAACTCTAAGGCAAATCTTGGAGCCTGTCAACTCCTAAAGCCCTCACTCAAAAACTCCAGTCCATCCTGCCTCCCCATAAAGCTGGTTCACACACAAGAGGTTTTCAGGGTTTAGCCAGCAATTGATGGTGTCATTGAACCATTCACATGAAGTAAGAGGTAAGGTGCCTTAGATCAGCTGTGTTTGAGGAGCGGTAGGATATGGGATGGAAGAAAGGAATTGAATTGTCTCTGAAGCTTTCTGAGCTGGTTTGAACTATAGTCTCCATAAACCAAAACTATAAAATTACCCGTGTCACTGTTTTTCTTATGAAATAATTTTCTTAGTGAGTAGGTTAATGTGAGAAGACTAAATAAAACAAAGATAACATTGAAACAAAACCATTAGAATGAGAAAAAAGGAAACTCCATGATCTCTTAACTCCTTGTCAATATATATATGAAAGCATAAATTCTAATTAAATTCTATCATTGACAGCAGGAGAGTTTGCGATTGAAGACTTCATTGGTTGAGAAGAGCAATTTTTTAACTAAATTAGTGAAAATTTCATATATAAAATACGTTTACTAAAATAAAGCTACAGACCTCTTAAGTAGACATAATTAACATTTTCCATATTAATATGGTCAAGGATTATATAATTAACTACTACTTATCATCCTTTGCTTCTTAGAAACTTTATGCTCCTTCATAGTTTAAAAAATATCCCTCCTGACTTCTTCTGTTTGGTTATAGGTAATACGTACATAGAAATATTTTTGCTTTTATTTTCTTTGCCTTGTTTTCCATTCAGATAGTCAGTAGTCCTCTCTTCTTACAGATGTAGAATTGAGTTTCAGCATTTGGGGTCCATTTTCCTTCAGCTTCCTGTTTCTTGCCAGTAGCTTCATCGCAAGAATTGCCCCTTCTCTGCCATCTGCCCTGCTTTGCTTCCTTTTCTTCTTCCACTCTCACTTCCCTCATTCTCTGATTACTCCCAACAGCGGGGTCTCAAACATATATTTGGAAGCAAGATTCTCACCATTGCCAAATAGGCCTAGGGAAATATCACATACTAGATTTTCCCAAAAGGAGCTATTTTGCGTCTGAATTTTCTTCTTCCAGAGAAAGGAAGGAACTCTTGAGTACAGTCGAGCCTTAGGACAGAAAGTAATACGATGAGTGTATTCAGGATCAGCACTTTTAAACTTCCATTTCTGTTAAACCTCTAAGGTGGGTTCTCAAAGATTTTGATTCCGTCCCTCTTTGCAATACAGTGCAGTTGCTTTCTTCTTACTCATCTGAACTCAGGTTTGGCCATGTGACTTTTTATAACCAATGATATGTGAGTGGCAATGAGAGGTGTCACTTGTGAGTAGAAGCTTTAAGAGCCAAGGTGTGCTTTGATGTATTCTAATTTTTGACAGTAGTTGCTCTCAACGTGAGCTTCTGAGTGGCAATGTGAACAGAGTACCTCAGTTGACTCACAATGGGACATGAAACATGAACAAGAAATAAATCTTAAAGCCACTGAAGTTTGTGGAGGTTGTTGGTTACTACACCATAACCAGGTCCATCCTGACTAATACAACAAAACACTTCTAGCATCTGATGCTCACAAAAATGTGTAATGGAGACAAATGTCACAGTACCTCTTATATGGGATCAAAGATAATCTGAAGCCTTACAAATTTAAAGTGTTTTTAAAGGTACTTCTGTATCCCTAGAGTAGTGCATAACCTATCGCATAATAGTTTTGTGTGAGCCATGTTCTGCAAGTTCTTTGAGGGTAAAGATGATGTTTCATTCTTTTTTTAATCATGAACATCTAGTAGAGTATTGTGACATTTAGTGGGTACTAGATGATGTAAAGGAAAAGGGCCAAAAAAAAAAATTGCCTGGCACATAATCGCTGCTCAATAACTATTTGGTGTTAATTCTCTTACTATTTGCAGCTGCAGGATGTGCATTGCTGTCCTCCTTGGTAGCTCTTTGGCTAATTTTCGAAGCACAAATAAGCCATTTAATGTGGGTTCTCAAGTTGCATTTTCCCTGCCACCAAGGCCTTTAAAAAGCCTTATTTAAAGGAGTACCGGTAGCACATATTTGGCTGTGCATATAAACTGGTTTGGGGCTGGATGCTGAGCTTGCATCTTGACCATCTTTCTCTTGGGCATTATAATTAGTAGGAAATTCGAGTGCTAAAGCTTGGCTTGTGCATAGGTGTTGATTTGAAGCTTATGAGTTCACCAGGGATTGCGTAGAATTTTATTTGGTTAAAAAGTGCTTAATATATGTTATTCTGAGGTGTTGAGGGATCAGGACTTGGCTGTGTTTTTTTTTTTTTTTTTTTGTCTTTTTGCTATTTCTTTGGGCCGCTCCCAAAGCATGTGGAGGTTCCCAGGCTAGGGGTCAAATCAGAGCTGTAGCCACTGGCCTACGCCACAGCCACAGCCACGCGGGATCCGAGCCACATCTGCAACGTACCCCACAGCTCACGGCAACGCCTGATCGTTAACCCACTGAGCAAGGGCAGGGACCGAACCCGCAACCTCATGGTTCCCAGTCGGATTCGTTAACCACTGCGCCACGACGGGAACTCCAGGACTTGGCTGTTTTGATGCTTACCTTGGTCTAATGATAGCTCTGCCTCTGTCCCCAGCTCCCTGCCAGCCCCATTTTGTTTCTTCCCAGAACGGCTGTCAGGCATCTGAGAGAACATATATAGACAAGGCTAATGTAATAGGGTCCCTGCTTGCCTACCTTTCCATACTCTCTCTCTCCTAAATTTAAATTCCCTAAACGGATCATTTGTTCCCACATCTCTGTCCTTGGTCAAAGCAGTTTCTCTAATGCCCAAAAGGCACACCGCCCACCCTGAATTCATTCATTTATTCTCAAATATGTAGCATCAAGCATAGTTGATTCTGGAGATCCAAACAGGGTCATCAGAGTTACCCGCCAACTTTCCAATCTGTTTTCCTCTGGGTTGATGTCCTTCTTAGGCAGGCTGTCCACTTGTAGTTTCAAGGTGGATGACAGGGGCTCCAACCTTCTGGATGCCTCGCTCCAGGTCACTGCTGCAAAAGTCCCAAAATATGACTTCAGTACTGTTATCTGCTTGACTCTTGGTCAAGGGGATGTAATACTTTAATTGGCCAAACAGACCTAGTTCTCTTGGTCCCTTGTGGATCTGGGGGTGGGTTAGATCCATTTCACTTGAATCCTATGGAGGCTGAGCAGGGGAGGGAAGGCCCCCAAGAACCATTAGGATGCTGTTAGCAGAAGGAAGAATATATATTGGGTAGTAAGCAATAACCATGTACCACAAGCAGTTATTTCCTATTTCTATCCAAAATTTTGTCCTAAAGAGGTTCCCAGTTGGTGGATGAGGTACGTAGAGATGAAGTTCTCATCCCTAAATTGATTGTTCCTACAACTTCCTCTCCATTTAAACTTTAGATTTTCAGTGGGAATACCCTCTTCCACCCCTCACTGTCACTCACATACACTCTCTCACCCAGATGCCTTTCACAATAAGCCGTCCTTTTGTGTCAAGGACTTGAACTAGTATTTTTTGTGAATGTGTTAAGCAAAACAAACAAAAAATAATGCCACACAAAAGCTGCATTTTATTTTACCCTGTTGATGCTATATAAATCTGGGTCTCAGCAGGAAACAGATGGAAGACTCAAATTAGAATAACTTGAAGAATGTAATAAAGGGACCATTTGCAAAGGTGTGGGCAGGGTGGAAGGAAACCCCAGGGACAGTGTAGCACTCTGGGGCCAGAAGTGCAGCTGTGTTTACCTCCCTGAGGCCTGGAGGGGTGGGGAAAGGAACGAGCCACTGGCAGACTGGGCTGCAGGGGACAGAGCGGACTCTTGGTGATGCTACAAATAAGGAACTGTGCATATTAATATGCTGGCATCTCTCTCCTGTAGACTTCCTGTCTCTTCGTGGTGCCTTGCATTGGCAGGACCCAACCAGAAGCCACAGGGTGGGGGAGGTCATGGATAAAGTCCATTCCAGCCAGCCCCTTGGTGCACAGGGTGGGGTAGAGAGAAGACCTGAAGGGGCAATGGACGGTCCCCAGCACAGCACCACCCTTTTGGCCCCTCAATATGTGTGCTTATCTTTTGTCTAAGTGAAAAATTTCTTATTGACCTCACAGGGGATGAAGGAAGCCCCATACACTATGGCTCATTGTTGAATAATGTGATACTCTCTCCTCAAATGAGTAGTAGGGAAATAAAAGAACAAAGTAAAGCATAGCAGCTGCAGCTCCTGATTCTGTTGCACAAACAGAATGTCTTTTTCCATTCCTACTCCATGTTCCCCTTCCTTTCTCCAACTCCTCTGCACATTGGTGCTGGAAGGGGTAAACTAAACCTTTTATTCTTTTAGAATCTGTCTTGGTGGCCCCTTCTCCACTGAGTTGCTTCATTGTTCCCTACGTAGTCTAATATGTTTATGAGCAGCTTGGTTTCTCCCTGGTAATTGGAGTTAATCAGTGAGTCCTCTGCCTGTTGGTTCAATAGTATGACCAACCCATACAACCCAGGAGTAAACTCAGGCTTCAAATCTGTTTCCTGATAGAAGAATTTCTCCCTTAGGCACTGGGACTTCCAAGGTCCAGTGGTCAGGGTCGTGAGGATGAGAAGTAAAAATTCTGCAAGTGAGTGATTAGGAGTTAGAGTTAAGATGGAAACACTCCGACCTCTCCTCCTTATTTTAGGGTCTAGGCATTCTGGTTGAGGAAGGGAGAAATTATGTAAAATGCTGTTTACATGGGAAATGTGGTAAGACCAGGAGATCCCTGGATGAGAGTGCAGGGATCTACTTCCATTGCCCGGACAGAGGCGAAGTTAAATGAGGTACCGCAGCCAAAGGAAGACATCCTACATGCCCATGAAGAGTGGTGCTGGTGGAAGTGCTCTAAACAATATTCCAGGAAGGTGGGATGCTAATAGTGAAGGTAGGCTATTCTCCCTCCAGACTGAAAGAAGACCAATTGTGATTTTCTTTACTGACAGGATGGGGAAATAGCATTTGTCTTGTCAGTACCTGTGTACCAGATGCCAGTCTGTGTTGACTTCTATGGTAGAAATACCGCTTCTGGAGCCACAGCTATGATGGGCAATGCCACCTGGTGCAGTTTGTGATTGTTTCTTATAGTCTCCACAAACTATCTGGCAATTTTTTTTTTCTGAGTTAAATGAAGATAAGGTAGGAATCACTACTCTTTAATTTTTCAGGTCTTGGATGTTAGCACCAATCTCTGCAATTCCTCCAAGTGTGGCAATTTTGGTTTATTCTATCTGGTAGGGTTCATTTTATTTGATTTTATATTTTTGTCTTTTAAGTTTTTTAAATTTTTTAAATTGTTATTTCCCCAATACAATTTTTTTTCTACTGTACAGCATGGTGACCCAGTTACACGTACATGTATACATTCTTTTTTCTCATGTTATCATGCTCTGTCATAAGTGACTATACATAGTTCCCAGTGCTGCACAGCAGGATCTCATTGCTAATCCATTCCAAAGGCAATAGTCTATATCTATTAACCCCAAGCTCCCAATTCATTCCTCCCCCTCCCCCTTGGCAACCACAAGTCTATTCTCCAAGTCCATGATTTTCTTTTCTGTGGAAAGGTTCATTTGTGCCATATATTAGATTCCAGATATGTGATATCATATGGTATTTGTCCTTTTCTTTCTGACTTACTAGTAGGGTCTTTTTTAGCAGTGTCCATTTGCCCCTCACTCAATGAATCAGTAAAACAGTGTGTGGTTTTTTGCCAGTTGACAAATGTATCTATTTCAGCTATGAATTCTGGGATTGGGGAAATAGCCCCAGGATGGGATCTGGGAGCCATTGGATCCACTGTGGGATGGACTCATGCCAAGACTCGGACACACATGTCCACAAGCCTCCTCCCTCATGTTTGAATGGTGCATCACAGCAACATTTCAGGGAGTTCTCCAAAGAGCAGTATAAAGTCAGATCCAGGATCTAACTCGTGGATGATCTGAGTATTTCCCTTTCTCCAGTGCATAGTCGCCTGGAAACAGCTACAAGATTCTCCTTGGAAGCCTTGAAGGATGCCTGAGGTGACACTGCAGGGTTCTCCTTGGAACGACCCTTTATTTTCCTCTGTTGGGAAGTTGTGGATCCCCAGAACATAGTAAGAGGTGGAGAATTCCCCCCATTAGGTTTCAGACCATCAGACCTAGACATTTTTCTAGTGGTATGTTTCAGGTAGCACCTTCATAGGTTGCCTATCTTTTTCTGTTTCATTTCTTGGAATTTTTGTGACCCTTAGTGACCACCACTGATCCTCGTGGATCAAGGCTCTGATTACCATTCGTCCCTGTGGTTTGTTGCGTCTATCCTGTTATGACAGTTCAGTGCTACCAACTGGCTTCTGCTACTCTTGGTTGCCTTTATTCCCACTGAGATGGAAGAAATTGATTCTATTTCAGCATCCCTGCTTGCCACCATCTCTAGTCTGCAAAGGACAGGCACCACAAACTTTTCAAGGGTGCCTTCCCCCCAGTCTTGGTGAAGTACCAGAGTTAGGATGAGGGAGTAGTGGTTCCTCATAGTAGATCCACTTCAGCACTCAGATCTAAGGTCTGAGACTTTTTATACTATAGTAGGAGTCAGCTAAGCCAACTTTTGCACAGGGCCAGATAGTAAGTATTTCAGGCTTTGTGAACTGAGAGGCAAAATTCAGCAACTATTCTTACCAAAGCCATGTAGTTTTGTGTGTTTGGTGTGTGTGTGTTTTTAACATTTAAAAACTGTAAAAACAATTCTTTGTGGATCATCCCAAAGCAGACAGCAGTATAGATTTGGCCCATAAACCATAGCTTGCAGACCCTGACTCTAAGGATGGCAGGAACCTTTGAGTCCAAGCTTTAATTTGACAAATTACCAGATCACTGATGCCACTCTCTGGTGCTCAAGCTAAAATGTGAAATCCTAAAATCCTGGGTGGGTGTACTCTGTTGATGAATTTCACCAGATCAAGGCTTCTCTTTTTTCTTTGGCCCATTGTCCGTGGGAACTTATAAACGCTCTCCTGAGTCCTGCCAATACAGATGGGCAGGTTCCATAAATCTTAAGGTCTATAGGATGTTTCCTACACCCCCCTCTGGGCTGTGCTAGGGCTCAATCTGAGGTATAGAACTAAAGGCAATGAGAACCTTGTAGGTCCTGAGGGGAATAACCCATCAGCAGAGTGTTGGGCAGGGAGAGGCCGTTTTTTCTTAGGGAGGAAGTACCTGTCCTCATGTGCAGGAGGACTTTGTGGCTTCAGGTTCTTCAGCTTTGTCTGCTGAGATGATCCCACCCATTTATCAGGAATAGGCTCCTTTCCCACCAGTGCTTTTCATTAATATTGGAGCCCCCGTGTTGTAGCTGATCTTACGATTGGCTGGAGAATGGGTACACTCACTCTTGGCTCTGGGTTTGGTCCTCAGCCATGTCTGCCTGGTAACTCCAGAAGCTGAAGGATTGTGAAGATTATAGGAGATGGGTGGCTGTGGGGACTTCCTGGCTTATCCATGCTTGCTCTCCCTTGTATATTCATAGATGGCAATTTCTCATCTTCCTTTTCTACACCTTCCAGGGCTCTGAGAAGAAGCCAAGAGACTTGATAATCTTTAAAACCACTACCATCCCCATAGCAAGTAGGTGCCTCAGTCACATGACCTCCAGCACCTGCCCTCCATCCCACACCAGTGCCACCACTGCTCACAACTTGTGTAACTGATCTCACCGCTTGCCCTGGGTCACTGGCCTTTTGTTTCTCCTTGGTAAGGAGGTTCTGCCTGCATTTCTCAAATACATGAGCAATTCAATACAGAATCCCACTTCCAGATCTTGGTAGAAAGCAGCACACTCACATGAGGATAATTTGAGAATTTTATCAGGGGATATAGAGGCCTGAGGCATCAATAGGAAGGAGCATCTGGTGGAACCCCAGGCAGACAGAGCTGTGTGGAAAGTGTTGCCTGAAAGGAGCTGAGAGGATTCTTAGTTGAGGGACATGGTCAGTCTTCTTGACATTTTCCTATAGTTTTTTATGCAGCAAATCTCATTTTAAATGTACCTTGATTTGAAACTCAGAACATCATATGACTCCTGTTTTTAAAAGTGCACAAAATAATTATTTTCTTTTCCTCAGATGTCCTTATCATATTAACTGAGGGAATTCAGTTAAGCACAGTGGTTGTCTATTGAAAAAATAAATGGGTTACAGTGAAGATTTATTTTAGTTTTCATTAAATTTTTTTACAGCATAGTTCTTGAAAGATCAGTTTGTCATTCCATCTAGTTGCAGATTTTTATTTTTTATTCTTTTATTTTTAGAAAATCATCCTGGTCTTCTACTTTTTTAGTTTCAAATACCATCACAGCATAATTTAAGTTAATCCTGGTGGGTCACTTTTATCTGATTATTTCTTTCATTTAAATTTTAATTAGGGTTTGCAAGCCCTTCTTTTAGACACTACACTACACACTGCAGGACAATAAATATACTTTTGTAGTGTGGCAGGGTGATCCATAATTCAGGAAATCAATATCCAAACTTATATATGCTTTAGTTCATGGCAGGAGTACTTTCTCCTCTGTTTCTGAAATTGCTTTAGGTTACCAAACATAATTATATTGGATTTCATCCATTAAAAGTATAGGTCTGTGGTTCTAAAGTCTCCTTCTCCACAGTGGTATTTTTCAGCTGTTATTGAGATGGGTTCTTATGTATCTAGAAAACCCATAAACTTACTCTTTGCCTTCATTGCATCATTCCTACCCAGTTGGAGCAGATGACCAAAAAAACCTCATTACGTAGGTGGCACCCATGTCTCTTAACATCACTGTCCTCATATGTGATGCTATTAATTATCTCTTGGAAATCCTTTTCCTAGAGCAGTTCCTAGTGGTCTATCTCCATCCATCACTTTGTAATTATTGAGTATTTATATTACCTTAAATCTATGATCTGTTCCTGAAAGAAAGAAGGTCATTTATCACATCTCTTTTATTGAAAGATTGACTAGACAAGACAAAGAGGTGTTACATAATCCATTGCACCTATGGAACTTTCTCAGTTGTGCTTCAAATTGAATAACAATTTATTGAATCAAATTCTGTACAGAATAAATGAGGGGGTGTTTGTGAGAAACCCCTCTCTCTATAACAAACTTCTTTGTACTCTTCAATCAACAGCTTGAAAGTCAACTTCTCTTAAGAAGTAGTTTTTGAAACTACTGGGGGCAGTTAGCTATCCCCAGAGCTGTGCCCCAGTGCACTTTGTATAGACTGCTGTTAGAGCACTAAATACCTCATGGCTTGTAATGTTTCTTTTTACAAGTCTTTCTCCTCTTGTAGACTAAATATCCCAAGAGGACAGACTGTTAATTATTCCCCATTCTGTGATGGGGCTGCTTAGTGTGGGGTGGCCAACTAAATAAATTCTGAGCAGCAAGATTAGCTGACATTTTGGCATTTGTTTGTGATTGCCACTAAGTACCCCACATTACTGAATTTGTGATGCATTAATGATATTTTCCTAATCTAGCAGCCAAGTAGTTATTGCATTCACTTTTTCAGTACTTCTTCATTCATTCATTCACTGTGTATTGAACATCTACCATATTTCAAGTTCTGAGTTAACCTTTGAGAATCAAGGAAGAATCAGAGTTCCCGTAGTGCCTCAGCAGAAGGGAATCTGACTAGCATCCATGAGGATGTAGGTTCAATCCCTGGCCTCCCTCAATGGGTTAAGCATCCTGCGTTGCTGTGGCTGTGGTGTAGGCTGGCGGCTGCAGCTCCGATTCAACCCCTAGCCTAGGAACCTCCATATGCCTTGGGTGCAGCCCTAAAAAGACAAGAAAAAAGAATCAAGGAAGAATATGATCTTGTTCTGGAGTTCCTGTTGTGGCTCAGCAGGTTAAGAACCCAACATAGTATCTTTGAGGACGTGGGTTTGATCCCTGCCCTTGTTCAGTGGGTTAAGGATTTGGCATTGCCATGAACTGCAGCATATGTTTCAGACACGGCTTGGAACTATTGTTGCTGTAGCTGTGGTGTAGGCTGGCAGCTGCAGCTCTGATTCAACCCCTAGCCTGGGAACTTCCATATGCTACAGGTGCAGCCCTAGAAAGGAAAAAAGATAATTCTCATTCTACCTTGCTCTTCAGTTAGAAAGATAGACATAAAAACAGAACAATTGTCCTACAACATTTTTAAAGGCTCTCACAGGGCAGAGTGGCAGCCAAAGGAATTGAGGGGGGCAGGCAGCTCACCAGCCCCACGGGAGAGTGACATGGGTCCTTGAGATTTGTTCTACTTTCTGAGTAAGTTTGGCAAACCAGTATATCAAGAATGTGGGTTTCTGCGTCTAGGTAACCATTTGCATTTCACTTTATGATGCTAAGTGATCATGAGGATAAGCTGTATAATTAACGGGAGCTTTCAGCTAAGCAAGTCATTAAAAATAAATGTAAGTCCAATTTAGCTACTCTTTTAGCTTTAATAAACTAATACATTATAGCAAGAGCCTTGTTAATTTGTACGATGATAGGAAAAAGTCACAAAAATGACCTGATTTGCACTTTATGTTCAAGCAGCTGTAATTTTATAAAAATGGGACATTGGCCATGTAAAAAGTTCTTAGTTACATAATTTCTACAAGTCACCGAGAGTAATTGTCATTTCATAATCTAAATGCTTGGAGAACCTAAATGCATAATCTAAATGCTTGGAGAACAACCTACAGGGCCTTTCCACCCTCTGTTGTTTATTTAACAAATACTTACCAAGTACCAACTATATGCCAGTGAACAAAAAGACAAAAATCCCAAGGTGACTCCGAAGTGAGGGCACTTACCATAATAATTGAAAGGGGTGCCCTCAGAGGCTCCTTCCAATGTCCTGCATATGCCAGGACTGGCATTTTCCTAAGCCAGTTCTTTGTGAGGCTTCCTTTCCTTGTGAAACTACATATACCCCAGAGAGCTGCTGCCAGAGAAGTGATGATTTTATACTAAAGTAACATCAAAAGCCCTTTGGTTTAGAACAATAGAAATTACTTACTTTGCTGAAGTCCAGCTGTCCTGCAGGAAGTGGTGAAGCTCTGTCCTACCTCTAGGGATCCAGAGCTTGGTCTTGCCATCATGGACACATGATTTCCACGGTCAACCTGAGGTACACCAACCAGCCAGCAGAACATGAAGAAGAATAGGGCACTTCACATGAGAAGGTTCTCCAAGCCAGAGCAACACATGATCCTTCTTCCCTTATTGCACTGACCAGAACTTGGGCACATGGGCACACAATCTGCAAGGGAGGGAGCCTGGGAAATGTCGTTTAGTTCTGTGTCCAGGAGAATAAAGGGAGTGGGTTTGGTGAATCACTTCTCAGTCTCCACCACAATGATGATGACTTTTTTTTTTTTTTTTAATCATGTTATCTGCAACTACCATTGATTGAGCATGAACTTGGAATAATAAGAACTTTACACCAATTGAGTCATAATTTTCATAACAGCCCCACTTACCCATTGACAAATCTTTATTATGCTCTTGTTATGTGCCAGGTATCAAGCTAGAATGGGAGCAGTAGACATGGTAAAAATTTGGTCAGATCAGGGGTATACAATTGATCTTTGAGCAACATGGATTTGAACTCTGAGAGTTCACTTATACATGAATTTTTCAGTGTTAACTGCTAAGGTACTACACAATCCATGGTGGGTTCAACCCATGGATGTGGAATCCCAGATGTGGATTTGTAGTGATGGAAGAACTGTGCATAAAAGGGCCCTAAGTTATATGCAGATTTTTGACTACCTGCAGGGCCTGTGTCCCAAATATCTGTGTGGTTCAGGAGTCAACTGTCTTTTGAAGGTAAAGGAAGTGGGATTTCTTGATGGATCAAATTTGGGATATAAAAGAAATAGAGGAATTAAGAAAGACTTTCAGGTTTGGGCACAGTAACTGGGAGAACGAAAGTGTCATTAACTGAAAATTGGGGCATTGAGGCAGGAACATGTTGTGAGGTGGATGAAGGGAGCTCAACAGTTTTCTTGGTCAGGTCAAGTATGAGTTATCTCCTAGTCATTCTGGTGGGGATGACGAGGAGGCAGTTGGTTAAACAAATCTGGGACTCAGGGGAGGAGTTTGGGACTAGAGGTTCAATTTAAATGTCATCAGTACAGATACAGTTATTAAGTCTCAAGAGCAAATGAGATCCTTAGAGGGAAGAGCATAGTGAGAAAGGAGAAAAGACTTTGAGGTGGTGCTTGGGGACCCTCTAACCTTTAGATACAGGAGCCAAGGCTGCTTCATGGACTTGAACAGATGGCTCCTACGCTTAGAAGGGCCTCACACTTCATTTAATGGTTTATTATTGCAGTCTGGAAGGTCCTAATTTTTAAGGGCTCCACATTTTCATTCTTCAGTGAGCCCTGCAAATTATGTAGCCAGTGCTGAGAAGCTTCCCTGGTGAGACAGAGGAAACTGTGAGGGTGTGAGGTCCTGAAGGCAAGGAAAGTGAAGGCTGTCAAGAAGGTGTGTGAGGGATCAAGGACTGTAAAGACAGAGGAATTATCCATGGGATTTATCAAGATGGGGATCTCTGGGGACACTGACCAAAGCTGTAAGAGCTGAATGGAGAGGATGGAAAGCCCTTTGGAGTTGGTTGAGAGAGTCTAGAGCTGATGAGGCTCACGGTTTTGTTGAAGGCAGGGAGAGGATGGCTGGAAGGAGATGTTGGGTCAAGGAGTGATTTTAAAAGAATATTCATCTAAGAGTTCCCATCGTGGTGCAGCAGAAATGAATCTGAGTAGGAACCATGAGGTTGCGAGTTCGATCCCTGGCCTTACTCAGCTCAGTGGGTTAAGGATCTGGCATTGCCATGAGCTGTGGTGTAGGTCACAGATGTGGCCTGGATCCTGTGTTGCTGTGGCTGTGGTATAGGCCAGCAGCTGCAGCTCTGATTTGACCCCCAGCGTGGGAACCTCCATATGCCATGGGTGTGGCCCTAAAAAAAAAAGCTAAAAAAATATTCATCTAAAATGTGATTCAATAGAGAGGGAAACTTTGGTGGCATGGTGAGAAAGTTGACTTACACAGAAGGTGTTGGAGTGAGTGAGAGAGCAGAGATGCAGAGGACAGGTGGAGAGTGGTTATAAGAAAGGCATGTTTTTCCATGTCAAAAGCGTAGAATGCAGGAGTTGGAGTTCTTGTTGTGGCTCAGCTGGTTAAGAACCCAACTAGTATCCATGTGGGTTCGAACTCTGGCCTCCCTTACTGGGATAAGGATCTGATGTTGCCAGGAGCTGTGGTGCAGGTTGCACATGTGGTTTAGATCCTGTGTGGCTATGGCTGTGACATAGGCTGGCAGCTGCAGCTCTGACTTGACCCCTAGCCCAGGAACTTCCATATACTGCAGGTGTAGCATCCCCCCCCCCAAAAAAAAGTAGAAAAGGCAGGCATTCCCTGGTGCCTCAGTGGGTTAAGGATTTGGCATTATCACTGCTGTGGTGTGAGTTCGCTCCCTGGCCCTGGTACTTCTATATGGTGCAGGCACAGCCAAAAAAAAAAAAGTTAGAAAGACAGAGTCTATGGGTTCAGATAGGTTGGTAATTTGGAGTTGGTTTTAGCTGGGTGTCTTTTTTTTCTTAATGGAATATGAAATGAGGTCAACAGCTGAGGTGGTGGGAGAGGTTGTCAGAGTTTGGTGAGTTACTTGAGACCTGAAATGTTAATTTACTAGAAAAAGTCCCACACTGAGTTCTCACTTGGGGTTTTGTGAGCATCCGTTTATAGTCAACATGGTTGAATGATTTTTTTCCCCCAGCATCTTTCCAATGCTCAGGTATAGATCAGATATACTTCAATGCAAGTACAGTTGGAAGGATAGTTGTGTTTCGACAGAATTGGTTATATTATGGTTCTTGTTTTACAAGGACAGATAAAGTAACTGGGGTTCAGGGAAATAAGCAGTTTGCTAGTAATCTGCATTCAGACATAAATCTTCTCTTCTCCAACCCCAGACTGCTAGCTCTTGAGCATTGTCATATTTTAGAGTTTCTTTTCTTTTTTTTTTTTTTTTTTAATGGCAGCACCTGAAGCATGTGGGTGTTCTCAGACCAGGGATTGAATCCCAGCCACAGCTGTAACCCATGCTACAGCTATGGCAACGTCAGATCCTTAACCCACTGTACCACACCAGGGATGGAACCTCCGTCTCTGTCTCTGCATGACCCGAGCCACTGCAGTTGAATTCTTAACTCACTGAACCACAGTGGGAACTCTGTTTCAGAGCTGTTCTTGATATCATACACAATACTCTGTTCCTTCCTCCAGGGGTGAGCAGATGAATAATGTAATTGAGATATCAATTACGCACTGTAATTTGCATCTCGGTTATTTTCTGGCTTCATCCAAAAAAAAAAAAAAAAATGGTATGTTTCTTAGCTAGTCAGTAAATCCTTGCCTTTTGAGTCACAAAGCAATATTGCCCATGACAGACATGCTGGCGCGGTGGGAGACTATTGTAGAGTTTGAATACCATTTTTGCCGCCTACTGGCCAAGTGACTTGCAGCATGGTGTAAATATCCATTCAACATTTATTGAGCACCTGTAGTGTGCCAACCATTACAGAAGGTGCTGAAGATAACACTGTGAATCTGATTCAGCTTTGTCCCCCAGGAAATCACAGTGTGGCAGATTCAATGAGATAGTATATGTATAGTGTCTGTACATTGAGAGTGAGTGCTCAACAGGTGTTCATTCTTGACACAGTTTGTCAAGTACATGATGACACTTCTTGGTGAGAACATCAACACCCTGTGAACAGTTTGTTCCATTTCCTGATCAAATAATAAGTGAGGGTCCCACTTATGTGTAAATATCCAACAATGTTAATGTTTAAACATTGGTCTCACCTTTGGAGTCAGAGTCAACAACTTAAGGCAGGACCCTTAGTGAATTGCCCCTCCCTCTAAAAACTTTTTCCTCAACAATAGGAATGAACCCAAGTTAGTGAGATTGTCTATTCACAGTGCTGAGATAGCTTCCCTGAGTGCCACTTTTCTCTAGCTGGCATTTATTGTATTTCATTATGTTTTATTTTTTTTTAAGTGAAAGGAGCATCATCTTTTCTGGTTTATTTGCTTTTAAAAAGCAATGAGGATTTTTTTAATGAAATGAATCAATCATTGATAGATCTTAAATTTTATCTTCTCAAGGATGCATGCTCCGATTCACCCAGTCAATATTTATTTCTGAGTCCAGACATTGGAAAAAAATCTGTCCATGATACTTAAATTAGTGTGTCTCAAGAAACCAACCCCTGAGAAGGTGCTTGTTTTGTATCAAACATGAGGCTGGATTTTGTACTGCTGGCGGGGAGATTTTTTTCTCTCTTTCATCCCTCTTTTTGAGTGTCCACTGCAGGAAGTTTTGTTCAATGAATGAAGGAATGGATCTACCCTGAGGAAACAGTCTTGCTTGTCATCAATGTGTATTGAGTTTAATACCATAAATCTTGCTTTCTAAAAAGTTCTAGTGCCATTAAAGTTTCTGACAGTGAGGCAAGCCCTTGAAACATAGCTTTGTGAATGTTAGATGTATGATTATACACTCAATGGAGCTTTTCATTTTATATAATTCCTCTCCAAGTGGAAATTATATTGTAAAGGAGCAAGAAATTAAGTCCGGAGACCTGTGGATTGGTCTCAGCCTCCACTGATAGAGCTGACAGTTTTGGATAACTATGGGTCCCACTTTCACTTGGGGTTCTGGGATTGGTGTAGAACTTGTGAATCTAATTGTGGTCTACTTGTGAGATCTGGAATCCCTCGGGGCCAAGAACTGATTTTTGCATCCATTTCAGCACCTAGCATAGAGCTAGGTGCATCATAACTGTATCCTATTTATTCTCTGAGGGAAGACATATATGTAAACATTTTTGGTATACTTGAAATTTGAGACTAAATCTTAAGCATTCTCGCCACAAAAAAACAGTTAACAATGTGATATGGTGGATGTGTTAATTATATTGATCTTGGTAGTCATTCCATAAAGTATATGTATGTCAAATAATTACATTGTATACTTTCATAGTATGCAATTGTTTCAGTTATTCCTCCACAAAATTGGGGGGTGGAATGAACACAGAGACTATTTCCTGTTTTCTTGTATTTCCGCCATCAGGCAAAATAGTAGGGACACAGTAAGCGTTCAATAATTCCTTCCTTCCTTCCCTCCCTCCCTCTTTTTCTTTCATTCTTCTATAGCAATTTGTTGAATGCCTTCTAAGTGCCAGACACTTGTGTTACATCAATGAAGAAGACAGTTCAGATGTGACAGTTATCTGTATAGGCAATTACAAAATAATAGGATAACAGTTACAGTAGAAGTATAATGGAAGATAATGGTTATAATAGAGGTTATAATAGAGTTTCACTGGAGTACAAAGGAAGGAGAACATACATCTGCTTAGCTGTGGGGAGGACACTCCAGAATGGTGATGATTGAGCTACCTCTAGAAGGAAGAGCAGGGCTTACTATAGTGGACCAGGATTGAAGGGCCAGAGGCACAAGAGGTAGAGAGGAGGGCACACAAATGGAGTAAAATACACACTGAGGGGGTAGTTTAGGAGACAGGTGTAAGTAATGGGAAAAGGGTGTGAACAGAGTGTTGAGAAATACGATGATTCTAGGAGGGTGTTAGAAATCAGATCCTGAAGAACATGCATCACCAAATAGGAAAAATTAAATGATGTCTGTGTTTTCCTAAAAGACTGAAATTAAATTCTTTAGGTTATCTCTTAGTAGTGACAGTGATAGTAATAGCACTGGCTAATAATTATTGGGCCTTTCCTAGAGAAAAGTACCATTCTAAGCACATGACATATTCAGTCTTCATAATAATTTTTTTTCTGTCTTTTTAGGTCCACACCTGAGGCGTATGGACGTTCCTAAGCTAGGGGTCTAATCATGGCTATAGCTGCCGGCCTACACCACAGCCACAGCAACATGGTATCTGAGCTCTGTCTGTGACTTATACCACAGCTCACGGCAATGCTGGATCCTTTAACCCACTGAGAGGGGCCAGGGATCGAACCTTCCTCCTCATGGATACTAGTTGGGTTCGTTTCCACTAAGCCATGGTGGGAGCTCCCCATAATAACTCTTAAGAAGTCTTTATCCCTGTTTGCAGTTGAGGAAACTAATGCATAAACATGTGCCTCATGCAAGATCACAGAGCTAGTCGAGACTTAAACCCTGAGGGTCTGGATTAGGAGTCTGTTCTTAACAATTATACTGTGGTGTAGTGTGAAAAATAAATTCTAATATTGCAAGTCTGAAAGTAATTTATAAAAAACAAAGTTAGTATATCACTTAATTCTCTTCATATCTAAAGAGCAGCATGAATCATTGCTTTCAGGCTTCAGTTTTTTTTTTTTAATGCCTTGACCATGTTTCTTCCTAATGATGTGATATTCCTATGAGGTGAATAGGTTAAGGTCATTGCTATTAGAGCCTCACCACCGTTGCTCTCATGCAGGACCTCAGTAAAACATGTCAGTGTGTTTAGTGCAACTTCTAATTAGGCCTTTGTGCTTCAAGAGTACCTCATCTGTCTAAGCTGTGAAGACATTTATGTGACCATCTGCCCTGAAATTCCCTTCTTTATATCCCTACAACTGTGCGTGTATTCACCCAGTGTACACCTAGGAGGGGTCAGGTATTGTGGATGAGTGAGTCTTTCCAACAGAGTTCATTTGCAGAATACATCTCAAGCATTGACTGGCTCTGCCTATCAAATTCTCCACAATTTACTAATAAGTAGATCACAGTACAAAATGATTTCTATTTAAATTTCTGTCATTAAACTTTAGTAGTCTATTGTGATGGAAGTATTTCAGACCAGAATATCTGATCTTCATTTTTGCTCTGATGCTAAAATTGTTATGTGGTCTTGGGCCAATCATTGAACTGTTATGGACGTTGGTTTCCTCATCTGGAAAATGAGGATTTTGGAATAGATGATCTACAGACTTTCTCCCAGCTCTAACGAAGTGTGTGCTTGTGGAGTTTTGCAATCAAATATAATTGTTTAAAAGGCAGAAAAGCAGTTTTCATGGCAACTGTTATTTAATGCACAACCTTGTTTCTTTTGTTTTCAGCTTTTTTTAAGATTATACATACAAGTGAGATTGTTTTGTATTTGTCTTTCTGTTGAATTTATTTCACTTAGCATAATGTCTTCTAGATTTGTCCATTTAATGCAAATGGCAGGATCTCTGTCTTTTATAGCTAAATAATATTCCATTTTTTTGTGTGTGTATGTATATATATATATATATATATATATATATATATATATATATATCTTTATCCATTCATGTTGATTTACAATGACATTTAGATTGTTTCCCTGTCTTGACTATTGTAAATAATGCTTTAGTGAACGTGGGGTTGCATATATCTCCTCAAGAAAATGATTTTGTTTCCTTTGAAACATACCCAGAAGTGGAATTGCTGGATCATGTAGCAGTTATATTTTTAATTTCCTGGGGAAGCTGCATATTGCTTTCCAGAGTGGCTATACCAATTTCCATTCCCAACAACAGTGTACAAGAGTTCTTTTTTCTATACATCCTCACCAATATTTGCTATCTCTTATTTATCTGACATCCTAACAGGCATGAGATAATATCTCATTGTGGTTTTGACTTGTATTTCCCTGATGATTAGTGATGTTGAGTATCCCTTTATGTACTTTTTGGCCATTTGTATGTTTTCTTGGGGAAAAATTCTATTCAGGTCCTTTGTAATTTTTTTTTATTGGGTTACTCCTTGGTTTTTGCTATTGTATTAAATGAAACCTTGTGTATTTCATAATCCAAAAGAAGTATACCATACCAGGATACCTGGGAGAGCCATCCTTCTGAGTACCTGAAAGAGGGTAGATTGGACTGCAGAGGAGGCAACAGAGTGAGGGAGGTTGTGGTGAAGTCTGTGGTGTCAGAGATGGTGACAGCAGAGAAGGTGGTGGCTGGTCTGGCAGTGAGCCAGCACAACTATTCTGGCAGATAAGGTAAAGAGTGGAGGTGATGAATGGGGGTCTGCCTGGCCACACACACTGCAGCTGGAGGGACCAGTTGCTCCCTCTGAAGAGAAACTACAGTGACTAGGAGGAAGGAAAGGAAAGGGAAATAGGCAGATAGGGAGAAAACTGAAAGAAAGTGTCTTCTGCTATCTGCCCTGGGCGATAAGAGGACTGTCAATGAAGCTCTGAAATTCCCTTCCCTGAGGATCATCCTGCCAGGTCATGGACATACCCAAACCCCCAAGTGCTAAGTACACACTCCCCCAGGTCTGCCACCACCTCTTGCTTTTTTCTTAATGCACGTAGTGGTAAGGAAACCAAAAGTTTGTGCTGTAGTGCTATCTTCTAGAAAATAAAAGGAAGACACCTAACTATCAACCTATTGAACTGTTAGACTCAAAGTAAACAAAGCCTTATCTAAATAAGAAAGATGCTAGCTACTTCAAATACAACAGCAGAAGCATAAAACACCATGAAAAATTAAGGCAATATGGTGTCACAAAAAGAAAATGATAATTTTCTAGCAACTGAAACCAAAGACATGCAATATTGTGATCTAACTGTTGAAGACTTTAAAATAGCTATTATAAAGAAATTCAGTGAGCTACAGAAAGACTCAGAAAGGCACTACAGTGGGCTCAGGGATAAAATTAGAAAATGGAAGCAGTACTTTACCAAAGAGATTGAAATTCTAAAAAGGAACCCAACAGAAATTCTGGAGCTGAGGAACTCAAATAAGTGAGATGAAGAATACTTTGTAATGAGTTAGAAATAAAGCAAGTCCTAACTGAAGAGAGAATTTGCCAAATCTAGGATAGATTGGAAATGATTCAAGTATAAGAAAGAACTAAGTGTTATGAGTGAAGAAAGCCTATGAGAACCATCTGACTCCAACAGAAAAGCCACTGTAAGAATAATGGGTATCTCAGAAAAAGAGTAAGCAAACATAAATGAAAAGGAAGCAGAATAGATCAGACAAAATACACTTCAAGTCAAAAAGGGTAACAAGACAAAGATAAGGATACCACAAGAAAACTACAGATCAATATCCCTAATAAATATAAATAGAAAAATTCTCAACAAAATATTAGCAAACCAAATTTAAGAGCACATTAAAAGAATTTACAATGACCTAATGTAAATTAGGGTCATTGTAAATTCCTAATGGTTCAATATACACAAATCAATAAAGCTAATACATCATATCTATAAAACAAAAGATAAAAATCACATAATTATCTCAATAGATGCAGAAAAAGCATTTGACAAAATACAGTTGACCCTTGAACAACATGGGGGTTAAGGGCACTGACCCTTCACAGAAAAAAAATCTGCATAAAACTTTACAGTCAGCCCTCCACATCCACAGTTCTGCATTGTGGAGTTAACCAACCATGGATCATGCAATGCTATAGTATGTACTTGGTGAAAGAAATCTGTGTATAAGTGGGCACACATACTTTAAACTCATATTGTCAAAGGGTCAACTGTACAGAATCCTTTCATGACAAAAATGTTTAACAGACTGAAAGTCCTTAGTATAAGGAACATAATAAAAGCTATTTACACCAATCCCATAGATAACATTATACTCAATGGAAAGAAATTGAAAGTGTCTTCCCCTATGATCAGGAATAAGACAATGATGCTCACTGTCACCCCTACTATCCAGCATAGTCCTGGAAGCTGTAACTTTTGTGTGGAACCATAAAATACCCCAAATAGCCAAAGCAATCCTGATGGGAAAAAAAGCAAGAGGTACCATACTTCCAGATTTCAAACTATACTACCAAGCCATAGTCATAAAAACTGTGTGGTATAGACACCAGAAATAGGCACATAAATGAATGGAACAGAATAGAGAGCCCAGAATTAAACCCCAGCATATATGGTCAACAAATGTTCAGCACAGGAAGCAAAAATACCCAATGTGGAAATGATAGTCTTTTCAGGATATGGTGCTGGTAAAACTGGAGAAACAGATTTAGAAAAATGAGACCCTTAACACCATTCACAAAAATTAAGTCAAAATGGATCAGAGACTTAAACATGCTGTCATAAAACTACCAGGAAAAACATAAAGAAGAAGCTCATAGGTACTGGTATTGGCAATAATTTAAGGGGCATGATGCCAAAAGCACAAAAAACAAAGGAAAAACAGCCAACAGGTGGGACTACATCAAACTCAAAAAACTTCTGCACAGCAAAATAATCTATTAGCAAAATACGACAACCTATAGAACGGGAGAAATTTTTTGCAAACCATATATCATTTAAGGGGTTAATATCCAAATATTTTTATAAAGAACTCAGTCAACTCAGTAACAAAAATAATCTGATTATTTAGTTCTGCTCATTTTTTAGACATTTCTCCAAAACAAACAAATCAACATGGCCAACAAATGCATGAAAAAATATTTGACATCACTAATCATCAGGGAAATCAAATCAAAGCCACAATGAGGTGATAATGAATAGTGTTAGAATGGCTATCAAGAAGATGAGATATCAGAGTTCCCTGGTGGCCCGTGGGTAAGGATTAAGCATCATCACTGCTGTTGCTTGGCTTCAATCCCTGGCCCAGGAGCTGCTATGCACTATGGGTGCAGCAAAAAAAAAAAAAAAAAAAAAAAAAAAAAAAAAAAAAAAAAAGCTTGAAAGAAGTCAAGAGACAGTAAGTGCTAGTGAGGAGGTGGTGAGAACTCTTAACATTGTTGATGGAGATCTAAAGTGCTCCAGGTGGTTCCTCAAAATTTGAAAGTGATCTATCATACAATTAAGCAATATATTATATATTTTACTTCTGGATATATGCCCAAAAGAAGAGAAAACAGGATTTCAGCAAGATATATATACTCTCATGTTTATTGTGACATTAGTCACAATAGCCAAAATAATTAAAACAATCCAAAAACCCATAAACAAATAAATAAAGATGTGGTACATTTGCAAATGGAAAATTCTTCAGCCATGAGAAAGCAAGATATGCTCCCATTTTCAACAACATGGATGGACCTCAGACCAGTTATGCTAAGCAAGATAAGTCAGGCAGAGATAGACAAGTTCTATCTGATGTCACTTATATGTGGAATCTAAAACAGTCAAACTTATAAAGAATAAATTGGTGGTTATTGGGGGATGGGATTATGAGTAGCAAATAATCCATATATATCTAATGCACAGTGTAATGAATATAGACAATAATATTATACATAATTAGGTAATGTGATAAATATTGCTAAACCAGCAATATTACAATATATGTGTATCAAGGTAACAAACTATACATCTTAAACTTACACAATGCTACCCACTAAAGTTCAGTAACAAAAAAGAAAATTAAGAAAGTTCCCTCGTGGCACAGGGAGTTAAGGATCCAATGTTGCTGCAGTTGTGGTGCAGGTTGCAGCAGTGGCATGGGTCCAGTCCCCACCTTGGGAACTTCCACATACCAAAGGTGTGGCCAAAAAAATAAATAAAAACCCCAAAATTAATGACCACATATTCCTATGTTTATTTCTAGGCTCTGTATTCCATTGATCTGTGTGTCTGTTTTTGTGCCAATACCATTGATTACTCTAATTTTGTAATACAGTCTACCTTCAGTTTTGTTCTTTGAGATTGCTTTAGCTATTTGGGGTCAATTTTGGTTCCATACATTTTAGAATTTTTTTTTTTGATTTCTGTAGAAAATGCCATTGGAATTTTTCTCTTTAAGGGCATTAGCTTTATTATTATCATTATTATTATAGTATGGTTGATTTACAATGTTTCATCAGATTCTGTTGTACAACAAAGTGACTCAGTCACACACATTTCCCTGTGCTGTATGGTAGGATCCCATTGCCCATCCATTCCAAATACAACAGTTTGCATCCAACCCCCCACCAAATGCCCATTCATCCCAATCACTCCCTTTTCCCCCTCATGAACCCCAAGTCTGCTCTTGGCCATGATTTGTTTCTGAGTTTTGTTGTCATTGTTGTTATTTTTTATTTATTTTTTATCATTTATATATACATTTTTCTACTGTACATATGGTATCACTTATATATGGCACAAAGTAACCTTTCCAAAGAAAAGAAAATCATTGTTGTTATTTTTAGATAGGATCATTTGTTTCATATTTTAGTTTCCACAAATAAGTGATATCATGTGGTATTGGTCTTTTTATTTCTGGCTTACTTCACATAGAATGAGTCTCTAGTTCCATCCATGTTGCTGCAAATGACATTAGTTTGTCTTTTTTATGGCTAATATTCCATTTTGTGTATATACCACATCTTCTTAATCCATTCATCTGTTGATGACATTTGGTTGTTTATTGTGGATAGTGCTGCTATGAACATAGGGGTGCATGTATCTTTTTCAATGAAAGTTTTGTCTGTATATATTCCAGGAGTGGGATTGCTGGATCACATGGTAGGTCTATATTTGGTTTCCTGAGGTACCTCCAGACTATTTTCCACAGTGGTTGTACCAATTTACCTTCCCACCAACAGTGGAGGAGGGTACCTTTTCCTCCACACCCTCTCTAGCACTTGTTATTTGTTGACTTGTGAATGATGGCCATTCTGACTGTTGTAAAGTGGTACCTCATAGTAGTTTTGATTTGCATTTCTCTAATAATTACTGATATTGAGCATTTTTTTCATATGACTTTTGGCCATCTGTATGTCTTCTTTGGAGAAATGTATGTTTAGGTCTTCTGCCCATTTTTTGAATAGGTTGTTTTGTTTTTGTTTTTGAGTTGCATGATTTGTTGTATATTTTGGAGATTAGGTCCTTGTCTGCTGCATCATTAGAGAATATATTCTCCCAATCTTTAAGGTTTTTTTTTTCATTTTTTAAATGGTTTCCTTTGCTGTGCAAATCTTTTGAGTTTAATTAGATCTCATTGGTTTATTTGTGTCTTTATTGTCATTGTTCTTGGAGGTGGATCAAACAAGATGTTGCTGTGATTTATGTCAAAGAGCATTCTGTCTATGTTTTCCTCTAGGAGTTTTATAGTGTGTGGCCTTATGTTTAGGCCTTTAATCCATTTTGGGTTTATTTTTGTATATGGTGTTAGATAGTGTTCTACTTTCATTCTTTTACATGTATCTTTCCAGTTTCTCCAGTACCATTTATTGAAGAGGCTATCTATCTTCCACTGTGTGTTCTGTCACCATATATTCTGTCCTCCTTTGTAATGGATTAGTTGACCATAGGTACTTGGTTTTTCATCTGGGCTTTCTATCCTGTTCCCTTAGTCTATATTTCTGCTTTTGTGCCAGTACCATATTATTTTGACAGCTGTAGCCTTGTAGTATTGTCTGAAGTCAGGAAATTTGATTCTTCCATTTCTGTTTTTCTTTTTCAATATTGCTTTGGCTATTTGGGATCTATTGTGTTACTATACAAATTTAAAAAATTTCTGCTCTGCTCTAGTTCTATGAAGAATGTCCTTGGTAATTTGATAGGGATTACATTGAATCTGTAGATTGCCTTGGGTAGTAGAGTCATTTTGACAATAATGATTCTTCTAATCCAAGAGCATGGTATATCTTTCCATCTGTTTGTATAGTCTTTGATTTTTTTCATCAGCATCTTAAATTTTTTACAGTATAGGTCTTTTGTCTCTTCAGGTGGGTTTATTCCTAGGTATTTTATTCTTTTTGATGTGATGGTAAATGGGATGGTCTCTCTGATTTTTTCTTTCTGATCTTTCATTGTTAGTATATAGAAATGCAATTGATTTTTGTGTATTAATTTCATATCCTGCAACTTTGCCAAATTCATCGATGAATTCTAACAGATTTCTGGTACTGTCTTTAGTGTTTTCTAGGTATAGTATCATGTCATCTGCAAACAGTGATAGTTTCAGTTCTTCTTTTCCAATTTGGATTCCTTTCATTTCTTTTTCTTCTCTGATTGCCATGGCTAGGACTTCCAAAGCTATGCTGAATAAAAGTGGTGAAAGTGGACATCCTTGAATTGTTCCTGATTTTAGTGGAAATGTTTTTAAGTTTTTACTACTGAGAATGATGTTAGCTGTGGGTTTTTCATATACGTTTTTTATTATGCTGAGGTAGGTTCCCTCTGTCCCTGCCCTCTGGAGAGTTTTTATCAGAAATGGGTGTTGAATTTTGTCAAAAGCCTTTTCTGCATCTATTGAGATGATCATATTGTTTTTATTCTTCAATTTCTTTTTTTTTTTTTTTGTCTTTTTAGGGCTGCACCTGTGGCATATGGAGGTTCCCAGCTGCTGGCCTACACCACAGCCACAGCAACACCAGATCTGAGCGATGTCTGCGACCTACACCACAGCTCATGGCAACACCACAGCTCTTGGCAACACTGGATCCTTAACCCACTGAGCAGGGCAGGGATCAAACCCGCAGCCTCATGGTTCCTAGTCAGATTCGTTTCCACTGTGCCACAAGGGGAACTCCTATTCTTCAATATCTTGATGTGGTGTAATTACATTGATAGATTTGCAGATATGCTCTTTGAAAGAGACCCACTTTAGACCCAAGGACACATACAGACTGAAAATGAGAGGGTGGAAGGAGATACTACGTGCAAATGGAAATCAAAGGAAAGCAGGAGTAGCAATACTCATATCAGACAAAATAGATTTTAAGATAAAGACAATCACAAGAGACAAAGAAGTACAGTACCTAATAATTAATGGATAAATCCAAGAAGAAGAAATAACAGTAGTAAATATATATGCACCTAACATAGGAGCACCTCAATATATAAGGCAACTACTGATAGCCATAAAAAGAGAAATTGACAGCAACACAATAATAGCAGGGAATTTTAACACCCCATTTACATCCAGAGACATCATGCAGAGAATCAGCAAGGAAACACAGGCCTTAAATGACATTCTAGACCAGAGAGATTTAACTGATATTTATAGAACTTTCCATCCCAAAGCAGCAGAATACACATTCTTCTCAAGTGCACATGGAATGTTTTCCAGGATAGATCACATCCTGGGCCACAGACCAAGCCTTGGTAAATTTCTAAAAGTTGAAATTATTCCATGTATTTTCTCTAACCACAATGCTATGAGACTAGAAATCAACTACAAGAGAAAACAAAAAAACAATTAAAAAAACTCCTGGAAATTAAACAATATGCTGCTGAACAACCAATGGATCATTGAAGAAATCAAAAGATACTTAAGAGACAAATTACAGTCAATATACAACAACTCAAAACCTATGGGGCATAGTAAAAGCAGTTGCCTGAGGGGAAAGTTTATAGAAATAAAATCTAACCTCAGGAAAGAAGAAAAAGCTCAAATAAACAACCCAACGTTGCACTTAAAACAATTAGAGAAGGAAGAATAGACAAAAACAAAAATTATCAGAAGAAAAGAAATCAAAAATATCAGAGCAGAGATAAATGAAATAAAGACAAAGAATAGAGAAAATCAATGGAACCAAAAGTTGGTTCTTTGAAAAGATCAACAAAATTGATAAACCTTTAGCCAGACTCATCAAGAAAAAAGGGGGAGGGCTCAAATCAATAAATTTAGAGGTGAAAAAGGAGAGATTATGACTGGCTCCACAGAAATACAAAGGATCATAAGAGACTACTATAGGCAACTATGTGACAATAAAATGGACAACCTAGAAGAAATGGGCATATTCTTACAAAGGTACAACCTACCAAGACTGAACAGAACCAGGAAGAAATTGAAAATTAGAACAGACCAATCACAACTACCAAAATTGAAAATGTAATTAAAAACCTCCCAAAAAACAAAAGTCCAGGACCCGATGGCTACACAGGTGAATTTTATCAAACATTCAGACAAGACACGTTTTCTTCTGAAACTCTTAAAAAATAGAGGAGAAAGGAATACTCCCAAGCTCATTCTATGAGGTCACCATCACCCTAATACCAAGACCATACAAAGATACCAAAAAAAAAAACCAAGAAAGAAAATTACAGACCAATATCACTAATGAACATGGATGCAAAAATCCTCAATAAAATTCTAGAAAACCAAATCCAAATATACATTAAAAAGATTGTACACCAGGATCAAGTAAGATTTAACCTAGGGATGCAAGGATTCTTCAAAATCTACTTTTGTAATTTTAATAAGGATTTCATTGAATCTGTGGATGGCTTTGGATATTATGGATATTTCAACAATATCAGCTCACTCAGTTTATGAACATGGAATATCTTTCCACTTATTTGTACCATCTTCAATTTCTTTTGTCAGTGTTTTATGATTTTCAGTGTAAAGATATTTCACATCTTTGGTTAAATTTATTCCTAAATATGTTATTATTTTGATGTTATTTAAATGGAATTTATTTATTAATTTCTGTTTTCAAACGTTTGTTAGTGTGTGGAAACGTGACCGATTTTGCATATTGATTTTCATATCCTGCAACTTTACTTAATTTGCATATTCTATCGGGTTTTTTTTGGTGGAGACTTTAGGATTTTTTTTATCTATAATATCATGTCATAAAAACTGGGACAATTTGTACGTTTTCCTTTCTCGTTTAGATGCCTTTTATTTATTTTTCTTGACTAAGTGTTCTAGCTAGGACTTACAGAACTATGTTGAATAAACGTTGCAAAAATAGGCATCTTCATCTTATTATTGATCTTAATGGTCTTGTCATATATGGCAATGAGTAGGATGTTAGCTGTGGGCTTGTCATATATAGCCATTATTTTGTTGAGGTATGTTTCTTCTCTACTCAGTTTATTGAGAGATTTTATCGTGAAAGGGTGTTAAATTTTGTCAAATATATTTTCTTCATCTATTGGGATAAGCATATGATTTTTATCCTTCATTTTGTAAAGTGGTGCATTACATACATTTGCTTACATATGTTGAACCATCCTTGCATTTCAGGAGTAAATAGTACTTGATCATGATGTATGATCCTTTTAGTATGCTGTTGAATTTGATATTGAGGATTTTTTCATCTGTGTTCACCAGGGATATTGGCCTGTAATTTTCCTTTCTTGTCCTTATCTGGCTTTGGTATCAGGGTAAATCATGGCCACATAAAGTGAGTTTGGAACTTCTGTCCTCTTGAATTTTTTGGAAAAGTTTGAGAAGGATTTGTATTATATCTTTTTTAAATGTTTAAAGAATTCACCAGTGACGCCATCTGGTCCTGAATTTTTGTTTGGTGGATAATTTTTGATCACCATCTCATTAGTAATTGGTCTTTTCAGATTTCCTTTTTCTTCATGATTCAATCATGGTAGGTTGGAAGTAGGTTTTTAGAAACTTATCCAGTTCTTCTAGGTTATCCAATTTGTTGGCATATAAATGTTCATAGTAGTTTCTTATGATTCTTAGTATTTGTTTTCAGTTATAATATTCCCCCTTTATTTCTGATCTTAGTCTACTCTCTTTTTTCACAGTCTAGCTAAAGGTTTGCCAGTTTTGTTTATCTTTTCTAAAAACAAGCTCTTAAGGCATTTCTGCTGTGGCACAGTGGGTTAAGAATCTGACTACAGCAGCTTAAGTTGCTGTGGAGGTGTGGGTTTCATCCCCACCCTGGTACAGTGGGTTAAAGAATCCAGTGTTGCCACAGCTGCAGCTTAGTTTCCTTGGCCCAGGAACTTCCATATGCTGTGGGTGCAGCCATAAAAAAAGAAAGAGAAAGAAAGAAAGAGGGAAAAAAAGCTCTTAATGTCATCAGTCTTTCTTTTGTATTTCTAGTCTGTTTCATTTTTTTCTACTCTGGTCTTTATTTCCTTCCTTCTGTTAGCTTTGGGCTTTGTTTATTCTTTTCTAGTTCTTGAGGTGCAAAGTTGTCTGAGATCTTTTTGCTTAATATAGCTTTTTTTTTTTTCTATACACTTCTCTCTTAGAACTGCTTTGGCTGTATTCCACACATTTTAGTATGTTGAGTTTCCATTTTTATTTGTCTCAAGATAATTTTTTAATTTCTCTGTTGATTTCTTTTTTGACCCATTGATTGTTCAGGAAAATATTGATTAATCTCCAAATATTTGTGAATTTTCCATTTTTCTTCTTGTAATTTATTTCTAGTTTCATGTCATTGTGGCCAGAAAAGATGTTTGATTTGATTTCAAAATTCTTAAACTTATTAGGATCTGTTATGGTCTAACATATGATATATCCTAGAGAATCTTCCATGCGTCCTTGAGAAGGTTATATATTTTGCTGCCATTGGATGGAATGTTG
Source organism: Sus scrofa (assembly GCF_054392235.1). NCBI lineage: Eukaryota > Metazoa > Chordata > Mammalia > Artiodactyla > Suidae > Sus > Sus scrofa. The sequence continues at coordinate 90,577,878 of NC_139387.1, read as the reverse complement.
GGTTAATCTGGTCTGTCTTGTGTTTAAGTCCAGTTTTTCCATTTTGATTTTCTATTTGCATCATCTACCTATTGTTGAAAGCAAGCTGTTGAAGTCCCTACTACTGTTGTACTTCTATCCATTTCTCCCTTCAGATCTGTTACTATTTGTTATATTTAGGTTCTTTGATGATTAGTGAATAAATACAATTTTTATACTCTCTTGATGAGTTGACCCCTTTATCATAATAAAATGATCACCTTTGTTTCATGTTACAGTTTTTTTTTTCCTTAAAGTCTATTTTGTCTGGTATAAGTATAGCTGCCCCTGCTTTCTTTTGGCTTCCATTTGTATGAAATATTTTTTTCAATCTATTTACTTTCACACTCTGTATCTTAAAGCTGATATGTCTTTTTTTTTAATCCATTAAGTCATTCTGTCTTTTGATTAGAGAATGTAGACCATTTTCATTTAGAGTAATTGTTGATCGATATGGACTTACTATTGCCATTTTGTAAATTGTTTTATAGCTACCTTTCCTTTCTTCTTTTGTTCTCTTTCTTTGTAACTTGATGACTTTCTGTCATGATATACTTTGATTCATTTTTCTTTATATTTGTGTGCCTACTATAGGTTTTCGATTTGTGGTTTTCATGAGGTTTGCATGAAGAATCTTATAACAGCATGTTTTAAGCAGATATCTTAACTTTGAGCATATATAAAAGGTCTACATTTTACACTCCCCCTCCACATTTTGTTTTTTAAGTCACAATTTACATCTCTTTATATTGTGTATACATAACAAATTTTTGCAGTTATAGTTCTTTTAATACTTTTGTCTCTTAACCTTTATACTAGAACTGCAGGTGATTTACTCACACCTTTATAATACCTCAGTATTCAAAATTTAAGTATATATTAACTTTGTCAATGAGTTATGTGTTTTCACATTACTAATTAGTCATTTCATTTTGGCTTTGAAGGACTCCCTTTAGCATTTCTTATAAAGCCTGTTTAGTGGTAATGAACATCTCCAGCTTTTGTTTGTCTCAAAAACTCTTATTTCCCGTTTAATTCTGATGGACAATTTTTCTGGGTAGAGTATTCTTGGTTGGCAGTATTTTCTTCCATCACTTTGAATAAATGATTCCACTTTCTTCTGCTCTGCCAAGTTTCTGCTGAAAAATCTACTGATAGTCTTATAGGGGGTTCCCTTGTATGTACCAAGTTGCTTTTTTCTTGCTTATTTTAATATCTTCACTTTGTCTTTAACTTTTTATAATTTGATTATAAGTTTCTTGATGTGGGTTTCTGGATTCATCTTTGGTACTTTTTGGACTTCTTGGACCTGAATGTATTTTCCTTTCCTCAGCTTAGGGAAGTTTTCGGGTGTTATTTCTTGGACTAAGCTTTCTGAGATTTTCTCTATTATCCTTCTGGGACCCCCTATAATGTGTGTATTGTTCTTCTTGATGGTGTCCTATAAATCCCGTAATCTATCTTAACTCTTTCGTTTTATTCTTATTACTCCTATAATTGGGAGAATTCTATTGCTTTGTCAACTTCACTGATCCTTTCTTTTCCTTGATATAGTCTGCTGTGAAACTCCTCTATTGAATTTTTCATTGCAGTTATTGTATTCTTTGGCTCTAAGATTTATGTTTGGTACTTTTAAATATTTTCTATATTTTTGTTGAAATTATTACTTTGTGTATTGCTTTCTTGAACATCTTTATGTCCATTATTTCAAAATCTCAATTGAGTAATCTCTCATCTCCATTTTGTTGAGATCAGTTTCCAGAGATTTATTTTCTTTTATTTGGAACATAATCCCTTGTTTCTTCATTCTCCTTCATTATGTGTGTTGGTATGCACATTTTAAAAAATACTTTATTTTTTATTACTCAATTACTCAATTACATTTATAGTTGTACAACAATCATCACAACCAAATTTTATAGCATTTCCATCTCAAACCCCCAGCACATCACCCCCCACACACCCCCAACCTGTCTCATTTGGAAACCATAAGTTTTTCAAGTCTGTGAGTCAGTATCTGTTCTGCAAAGAAGTTCATTGTGTCTAAAAGAGCAGGCAAAAATGCCCATCTCCCAGTTTATCCCTGGAAGATGCTTAACAATATACTTTCCCAGCTTCTGACTCAGGATCTGGCTTCTAATCACCCTGCATCAAGGTGCTGACTGTGATCCTCCCGTTTAAGACACTGACATGTCTTGGCACACTCTGTGCCAAGATTTTTTAGATTCTACATGTAAGTGATAGCATTTGATGTTGGTGTCTTACTGTCTGACTGACTTCACTTAGTATGATAATTTCTAGGTCCATCTATGTTGCTGCAAATGCTATTATTTCTTTCCTTCTAATGGCTGAGTGCTATTCCATTGTGTATATGTACCACATTGTCTTTATCCACTCCTCTGTCGATGAACATTTAGGTTGTTTCCATGTCTTGGCTATTGTATACAGTGCTGCAGTGAACATTGGAGTACATGTATCTTTTCAAGTCATGGTTTTCTCTGGATAGATGCCCAAGAGTGGGATTGCTGGATCAAATGGTAATTCTATTTTTAGTTTTCTGAGGAATCACCATACTGTTTTCCACAGTGACTGCACCAATTTACATTCCCACCAACAGTGTAATGGGGTCCCTTTTCTCCACCCTGTCTCTAGCATTTATTGTTTGTAGACTTTTTGATGATGGCCATTCTGGCCACTGTAAAGTGGTGCTTCACAGTGGTTTTGATGGTCTGTGCATTTGATAAAACAGCCATATTTCTTAATCTTTACAGGCTGGCCTCATGTAGGAGATGAATCTCATCAATTAGCCTGGCCCCTGCTCTTCATTGTCTTTGAAGTCTTTGTGATTGGCCCAAGCCATCATCTTTGTTCTTAGTGACTTCCAGTAGTTCAGAGTGTGCCAAGACCTGTTAGTGTTTTAAATGGGAGGATCACAGTCAGCACCTTGATGCAAGGTGATTAGAAGCCAGATCTTGAGTCAGAAGCTGGGAAAGTATATTGTTAAGCATCTTCCAGGGATAAACTGGGAGATGGGCTTTTTGCCTGCTCTTTTGTGCTAATCCTGAGTGAATAGTGGAAGGACAATATACTTCTTTGTCCTTTTTTTTATTTGCTATCAGAGCCAGGTGATATCGGGGCTCATCCCTATGATTGCATTCATAAAAGTTGTGATGTTAGATATATGGATATGCTCCTTCCAGAGAGTTATTGACAACTTCGTTTTATTGTTGGAGCCAGCCAAAGAGAGAAAGGGGAGAAATGCCCACTGATTTTGGAGGGGCTCAATGAAGGATTACAGTCAGTACTAAATATAAGCTAGTTAGAAGTCTGACCCTCAGACAGCAATTTGTGAATTGTATGGTCAATACCTTTCCAGGAAGGATTGGGAGGTGGGTGTTTTTGTCTGCTCTCTCTCTGCTGAACCCACAGGTAGAGGTGGGGGTGGGAAGCCACAGCAAATGCTCATATACCTGTTAAGAATTATTGGTTATTGTCCTATGAATCTCGTGACCTAAGATCCATTACCTTTAGAGTTAGATGTTTTGGGGGCCTGTGCCTTAGGTGGGAGTCTTAAAAGTTGGGGCACTAGATACGTGGCCCATACCCTTCACTCCTTAGGTAGTAGCTGGGAGTTGAGGGTTCTCTCCTGATTGAATGGTGCTCTGCTAGGGATGGGATTTACGGTGCAAATGTGTCTCAGCCTTTCCCACATGTTTCTGTGGGGGTATTTTCTCATTATCCCAGTGGGCAGGAGTCACTCAGCTGGTTTCTGGATCCCTCTTAGTGGGAATTGCTCCCTATGCAGCTATACATTTGGTGGGTCTGTGGGAGGAGGTAAATTTAGGAGCCTCCTTTTCTTAGTCTCCCTCCTTCCCTATTTCTTAATCAGCCTGTTTTTCCTTGAAGAAATTAGCCTCTATTGTTAGGTGGACCCAAAGGTCTCCTAATGCTTTTAGAAAGGTTCAGTTTCCAGTTCCATCCTTCAGCGAATGAAATCATCTACTTAGCTTTCCTATGCCTAAGTTCCTGTATCCTTAAAAGGTATTGATAATAATAGCGACCTCATAGTGTAGAGCTTTTATCATCAGACCTGATGTACAATGATGAAAATAATTGATAATGATAATACTGAAAATAATGAAAATGGCTAAGATTTATTGAGTATATACTCTGTGGCAGGCACTGCTGTATTAACTCTTATAATCCTCAAAAAAGCCCAGTGTAAGTGCTAGTATCATACCCCTAATTAGGTCATGTTGTTCAAATTCTTAGAACTGGAAAGGGATAGAACCAGAATAGATGCCAACCTAGGTAGACAGATCATACAGCCTATTCTTTTAAGCATTAATTTCATTCTCAATAATAAGGTTGCTAATATATCATTGTGAATAAGGCCTCAATGTGAGCCATCATTACTGCTACACCAGTTCAGTTCAGTCTCCATAAACAGCACAAGAAAAGTATTATTATATATTATAATGATGATTATTTTATCTATTCACTAGACCATATGAGATTTTTGTGGTCTATTCTAACTGTCACCTTAGTATGTTAAAAGGCCAAGCAGTTACACAGGTATTTTTCCATGCCTTACCAAAGAAAACAAGAGGGGGAGGAAGTGAAAAAGTCCATGAACTTTCAAGCCATTAAGGTTTGAAATTTCAGGCAGATATGGTCTGCAAAACATATAAAAGATAGTTTGCTTCAGTAGTTCACAATACCCAAGTAATATTTTCCAAATACCTTAGTAATATTGATCCAAGACAGGGGTAGACAAACTTCTGTAAAGGGCCCAATAGTAAATATTTTTTTGCTTTGAGATCCATGTGGTCTGTGCCTGCAATGACTCTCTTGCAACTATATAGTTTTTGCGCTGCAAAACTATAGTGTAGCTGTGTTCCAATAAAACTTTATTTGCAAAAACAGATGGTGGGCCTGATTGGCACACAAACCATAGTTCGCTGATCCTTAACCTAAGAGGAACTTTGCCCACCACAGCAGATATTTAATGCCAGTGAATTTTGGGCTCAGAGACATGTATTTAAAAACAATTTTAATGCCATGTTTATTTTCCTTTACTTATTTTCTGTGGAACTTGGTCTTGCTGCTATCCCACATTTCACTGAACAAGGTACTTGCAAACTGTGATTAGCTAAGGCTTACCCTATTTACATTGTTATCAAAGTGTACATACTTGATTCCAGCCATTTGACTCATTAATATATTGAGGTTTGACTTTAGGGACAGGCTTTCAAAACTTTGTAACAGTGATGACAAAACAAGTTTTAAAAGATCTTATAGGAGTTCCCATTGTGGCTCAGTGGTTAATGAATCCGACAAGGAACCATGAGGTTTCGGGTTTGATCCCAGGCCTTGCTCAGTGGGTTAAGGATCTGGTGTTGCCATGAGCTGTGGTATAGGTTGCAGATTCGGCTTGGATCCTGCGTTGCTGTGGCTGTGGTGTAGGCCGGTGGCTACAGCTCCAATTCGACCCCTAGCCTGGGAACCTGCATATGCTGCAAGAGCGGCCCAAGAAATGGCAAAAAGACAAAAAAAAAATCTTATAAAATAGGAATGTGTTAATATATATCTTGCTTTGAGCAAATTCTCTTGCTAGATATTTTGGTAGCTGGGGGTAAATTATTTTAAATAAGTGTTTACTTAAGGAAAATGGATTACAGTTTTTTACAATAATTTTAAGGCATTTCAAAAAGGCCTTAAAATATTAGTTTTATTATTTTTTTTGGCCAGAGGGCTATCAAAAACTTAATTGTCAGCCCCCACATTAGTCAAGATTAACTTTAGAATCCAAATCACGTAAATAACCTTCATTGTTCTTTGGAAATAATCATGGGAAATTCAACGTAAAAGTTACGTTTCAAAGTCCATGTTACGTAATGTCATTTTGTTCCTGTTTTTCAAACATTTGTTGAAAATGTAGAGAAGAACATTGTGAGGACGAAAATCTGATTGCGCCAGTGTTACCATGGAGCTGTAATCAGTAAATAATTAGCAGTTTGAATTCTGAAGTTAGTTTTGATACATTTTTAGACCTCTGAGTTAACATTTGTTTTATGGTCAGTTACATTAAATATTGATTAAGGAAATTCAGACAGGGTCAGCTTCCCCCTCTCTCTCCCTCACTGATCCTGCAATGTGCCGCCTTGCATGTCAAGAGGTCAGGCTGGCTCTGGGAAAGGTCCATTGTCAGTGGTCATGGCCTGGGATGGGCTGAGGCACCAGGGTCTTAGAGTCATTGTTGAGAATATTAATCAAGATCAAGTAGAGATGGGAACCAAAATTAGTGTTCTATTGCTATGGTTACAAATTACCACATGGTCTGTGGCTTGAAATGACACAGATTTATTATCTTAAAGTTCTGCGGTGAAATGTCTGACACAGGTCTCACTTGGCTGAAATCAAATTGTTAGCAGAGCTGTGCTCCTTCTGGGGGCTCCGGGGGTGGCGGGAGAATCTGTTCCCTTGCCTGTTCCAGCATCTAGAGCTGCCACATTCCTTGCCAGCAGCATGTACCTCTCTGACTCCAGACACAACAGGTTTTGTCACGTGATTAGATTGGGTCCCCGGATAAACCAGAATAATCTCCCCAAGTCAAAGTCCTAATTCACCTCTGAGAAATCCCATTTGCCAAGTTCAGTAACGTAGTCACAGATTTCAGACTTTTAGGACTTGGATGGATTAGGGGAGCATTATTCCGTCTGCCATAGGACCCGAGTTCCGTGTATTGGATTCACTGTCTGCACTTCGTGTGTTCTCACTTTGTAGTTCCTTTGTACTTTGGTATCCATTTCTGCCTCAGTCCACTTGAGAGCTTTCCCTTCTCAGTTCTCACCTTCTTTGGCCTTCCTTTAGCGTGTAGTTCCTTTGATTTGCTCTCATGTGCTGAGAGCAGCATTTGTTGGGTAGGCAAGCCAGGCTGCCTGGGTTCAAATTCTGTCTGTGCCACTTATGTGACCTTTGGTAAGTTATCCACTGTTTCTGTACCTTGATTTTCTCATCTGAGAAATGGGGTAAAGAATGCCTATATACCATGTATAATTGACACAATACTTAAATGAGTTAATATAGAACAATGCTTGGCACACGGTAAACCCACAGCAAATACTGACTATGGTTGCTGCTACTTCGATTAGTCTCCTTCTAGAATTTCCCTCAGGCCTTTATCTGTGATCTGTCTCTCCTCCAGACATTATAAGCTCCCTCAAAACTCCAACATTCATCATTCTCTAGGGCAAAGAACTGCAACCAGAAACAAATCCAGACCCCACATTTACATATCTGGCAGAGCTGGGTGAACATTTTATTTGGATGTCACAGGGAAACAGACCCAGCACATCCAAAGCTGGACCCAGTATCTTGCCTCTCAAGATTTTCCATCCGTGTTTTTATTTCTGTTACTCTCTTCAGATCCGAGATTAATTTTGATTCTTTCCTCTCACCTCTAAACATCAAAAAGTTTATCAGATTCTACAGAACCTACTTTCAGTGTTTCTCTTCAGTCTGTTTGTATCCTCCTGCTGCTGCTCTGATCCAGGCCCCTGTGACTTTTACCTTTTTTTTTTTTTTTGGCTGTGCTCACAGCATGGGGAAGTTCCAAGGCCAGGGATCTAGCCTGCACTACAGCAATGACAATGCCAGAACCCAACCTGCTGAGTCACCAGGAACACCAACTATTGATCTAGTGCCCATGATCAAGTAGAGGAGTCTTCTTTTTCTTTTCTTTTTACTTATGGCGTATGGAAGGTCTCAGGTGAGGGTTCAAATAAAAGTTGCAGTTGCCAGCCACAGCCACAACAACGTGGGATCCAAGCTGCATCTGTAGCCTACACTGCAGCTCATGGCAACACCAGATCCTTATCCCACTGAACGAGCCCAGAGATTGAATCTGCATCCTCACGGACACTAGTCGGGTTTTTAACCCACTAAGCCACAATGGGAACTCCTAGAGGAGTCTTATTAAACCCCTGCTCTGATAATGCATCCCTTCCTTGCTCATATACCTTCAGTGATTCCTCATCACCTTAAGATGAAGATTATCCTCATTACTGCAGCGTTCAAGGATCTTCACAGTCTCTACAATTTTGACAATTCCGCACAAAAGTTGTCATTACTTTCAGTCTAAACAACCAACGTCACTGCTCTCGCATCTCACTCTTGAAACTGGACACATTTTCCTTTCCTGGGTTCATTCTTTTCTTTCATAACCCATGCCTTTGCCGCCTTGAAGGCTCTTTCCCTCCATCTCTGCCTGTTGGAGAATTTCCCAGCAGTCCAGGCTTAGTGACAACACCACTCTCTTTGGGAAGCCTTCCCTGATAGCCTTGTTCCCAAGTCTCTTAGTCAACCCATGGACCAAATCCACCCCCACTGCCTGATTTTATCAAGTTTTTTTTTTTTTTTTTTTTTGTCTTTTTTGCTATTTCTTTGGGCTGCTCCCACGGCATATGGAGGTTCCCAGGCTAGGGGTCGAATCGGAGCTGCAGCCACCAGCCTACACCAGAGCCACAGCAACACGGGATCCGAGCCGCATCTGCAACCTACACCACAGCTCACGGCAACGCCGGATCGTTAACCCACTGAGCAAGGGCAGGGACCGAACCTGCAACCTCATGGTTCCTAGTTGGATTCGTTAACCACTGCGCCACGACGGGAACTCCTGATTTTATCAAGTTTTATTGGAACTCAGCTACATAGTCATTTGCATGTCAGCTATGGCTGGTTTGGGGCTATAATAGCAGGGTTGAGTAAATGCAACAGAAACCATATGGCCTGAGAAGCCAAAAAAGATTTACTCTCTTTCGGCCTTTCTTTCCCCTTGGAGCATGGGCAGTCTGAAATGTGCCTCCCTGGTGGATCTTCTACATCTTCCTTCTGTCAGAGTACTTCTGCATAATTTGTTTCCTTGTGACAACATACTCCTCTTGTACATGCAGATTCTGCTTTCATCATCCTTATTTCTGTCACTGGGTCTAGCATGGCGGAGGGCTCACTAGTTGTCAGTAGAAATAAGTTATTATGTAAAATATTCTTTTTAATTAAATTTTACTCATTTGATAAATGACCCAAACCTTATCTAAAGCACTGTTTTCTCTAGGGGGTTAGTGTTTATCATTTGATATTCCTGACAGTAGACCATCTTGTGTTTCACTTTTAGAAGCATTTTATTGACTGCTAAGATAAGTTATAAGGTTGAATCCAAGGATTTTATGGAATAATGTTCTTATACTATTTAAGTTGCTCACTTGTAATATCATTTAATAAGTATTTCCACTGAAATTTAGGATTTCAGTGTATACTTTTTCACCATGTGTGGGTTTTACCATGTGAAGTCGATGCCTAAGTTCTGCTTTTGTTGCCTACACCCAACTCTATATACCTGGGGTTGTAATAATATTACATTTTTACTCTATTGTGAAAAATACCAAATAATTAAATTCATTTTCAGAAAACCAGAGGTGCCTTACAGTAGGCGTCTTAAAGAGAGGCCTTTGAAGATCTCAAAAGAACTCTTTTTAAGGTATTAATTTCAAGCCATGTACTTATAATTGCCTACTTCTATATATCTCCATACCTGTGGCTTACAAAAGTTCTCAGGCTAGGGATTGAATCATAGCTACAGCTGCCAGCCTGCCCCACAACCACAGCAATACCAGATCCAAGCTACATCTGCTGCTTACACCATAGCTCATGGTGGATCCTTGACCCACTGAGCAAGTCTAGGGATCAAATCCACGTCCTTATGGATACTAGTTGGGTTGATTTCTTCTGCACCACAACAGGACCTCCCACCTACTTACATCTTGTTCCCACCCTTAAATATCACCTGTGACAGTTTTCTGCTAAGTTTTCTACCTCTGTGTTTGGGCAGCAGGCGGGGAGAGTACATTGCACTGAAGTGTATGGAACACAAGGAAAACCCTTAAACTTTCAGGAGATAACAAGAAATCCATAGCCATTCTCTCAGAGTTGCCCTGAGAAAATGGTGACGATTTAGACAAGTTAAATATCAAAGGATGAGGTGAGGTGAGAAATCCAGAGTTTAGATTAGCCTTCAGATTATTGAAGAAAAAAAAAATGACCCAAAATGAAGAAATCTTGGGGAATCAAGGTAAAGGATAGCAAACATGAAGTTTTTGAGAATCTTCCAATGAAGTTTTCGGTGATATTGTTGAGTTATGGGAATGTAGAATCTTTAACTGTTACAATTGCAAAGGGTAGGGATTTCTAAGACTCTAGTAGTCAAGGTACAGGTAAAAAGTAGAGTTCCAATTAATCAATGGGTTAAAAAAAATGGCTTCCTATGCATTGCAAAGAGTGGCTGGGTTAAAGAAATTAATAAGAGGTAGTGAAGCACCCAGGGTCTACCAACATTTGGAAGCCTGTACTATGTCTAAAGAGGCAAGGATAGTACTGGGGCCCAGCAAAGTGGGAACCACGGACGAGGCACCACCCAGTAGGAGCAGATCTTATAGAGACCCTCAGAAGTGCTGGGACAGAGAGTGTGGAAGTAACTTAGCCAATCCCGCAAGCACATTTTGTCCCTGCTTTCATCATGTCCTCTCATTTCCCCTTGGCTGAAACAAGTAAGTAATGACCAAGTCCAAAATCAACAGAACAGGGAGTACACTTTCCCGAGGGGTCACATGACCGAGAGAAATGATGAAGAATTGGGGGTAGTAATCTAGTGTGTCATGGCGGTTTCCTAAAATGAAGTCCTTCTAGAAGAATGCTATAGCAGGGGGTCGGGGGAAGGAGACTAAATCAGCTGCATCCATAGAAGAGAGAGAAATGATCCCAAAGGATATAAAGAGTCTGGAGGTGTTTTGTTTTGTTTATGGTTTCCTTTGCTGTGCAATAAGTTTTAAGTTTAATTAGGTACGTTTGTTTATTTTGGATTTGTAGGGGACAAACCCTGGTAACTTCTGCCCAGCACTTTATTCGACTTGAAGTAATGTTGGTTGAACATTCTTGTAGGTTCTTATCTTTTCTGTTTCTATAAATTCTTCATATAGACATTGAACCAAAAGTTAAGTCTGGATAATACTATGTCTAGTGCTTAGCATTTTGGGGATTTCTTTTCAAAGTACTTGAATGCCATGGTAACGTGGCTTTAGACAGACAACGGTCACAATATTCAAATAACGGCGACTTGGCGGGAAGTCCTTCCTGGTTTGGATGTCTTGGTACTGCCAGATTTGTGTAACACACAGATGCCAGTCCATCAGATAGCCTGTTCCAATGCAGGAAGACCAAACAGAAGGGAGGTGGGAGATGCCCAAGGACCTGGCGTGATGGAGGAAGGTCGGACTCTGGCAAATCCTCTCATCAGGCCCCCTGAGATGGTTTGCTCTCTACTTCGTAGTTAAACCTGAGAAAAAGAAAAAACGAGCAATGAATATCCCCTTCCGCAGATTTTTTTTTCTTAATTAGGAACAGTTGAGTCTTATGTGATGGCATTCAAAACATAGTTTTTCAGTCCCTTGAAAAGTAATTTATCTAAGAAAAGACAAGAAGAGTGATGCAACACTTAGACGCTATTGCCATGAGTTGTAAAACATCGACAGAGCTACAAATGTTCCTGTGGCACAAAGCTCCTCTGAATCACAAGGATGACATTTAGATGAAAGCAAATCACTTTTACACAGGCCCACTTCCACTGCGCAGTGTAGCCAGAACGAGTGCACCTTGGAAGGGAGTCAGAAAAACAGCACTGGAGAATTTTATCTTATGGAGAAAAATACTTATGTTTTAGGTAGACAGAGTTTTTGAAAATAAAGGAAATATATGAGGAGCTTCAGAAGAAATCTAAGCTTTCTTGGAGTTCCTGTTGTGGCTCAGCAGGTTACAAACCCAACTGGTATCCATGAGGTTGCAGGTTCGATCCCTGGCCTCTCTCAGTGGGTTGAGGATCCAGTGTTACCATGAGCTGTGGTGTAGGTCACAGATGCAGCTTGGATCTACCATTGCTGAGGCTATGGTATAGGCCAGCAGCTGTAGCTCTGATTTGACCCCTCGCCTGGGAACTTCCATATGCCATATGTGCAGCCCTGAAAAACAAACAAACAAAAAAGAAATCTAAGCTTTCTTTTGTTCCCAGAATATTAAACATTTATTGGGTTCTGGAGCCCATCAGATTTCTCAGGAGAAAACTCAAGCCAAGTAGGGAGGATGGCTTGAAATTTAGGAGACAGAGCAAAGGAAGAATGACTTGGAAGATGACCACACAAAGATGACTGCTGGAGACACAGAGCACCTGGAAGGATGGAAAGGAAAGGAAGACAAAGTCAAGACCTTGGGAAATGCCCACTGTGATAATGGCTTACCAATGTACATCCTTGTCCTGTGGATGTGACCGTTGGAAAAAGAGTTTGGAAGATGGGACCTTATGATGTAGAGATTAACTTGTATTTTCCAAGTGTGCCTTAAATGCCATCACTTGTGTCCTTAGAGAGGCAGAGGGAGAGGACACAAAGACAGAAGAGATGCTAGTGTGATTGTGGGGGCAAAAATTGCAGGGATGTGGTCACAAGAAGGAATGTAAGCACCCATGAGAACCTGAAAGAGGCAAGCCGCAGATTTCTACTCAGCTCCCACAACATCTTGGGACTTCTAGGCTCAGGCTTCTAGGCTATAGAGCTGTAAGGTAATAAATTTCTGTTTCAAGCCACCAGAGTTGTCATTTATTACAGTGGCCTTAGAGAACTAATGCCCCCATCTCTGGGAACAGGCAGGGAAAGAGAGTTAGGAGAGGTAGCAAGAAGCTTAAGTGTCAGAGTTCCCATTGTGGCTCAGTGGCTTAAGAACCTGACATAGTCACTTGAGGATGTGGGTTCCATCCCTGGCCTTACTAAGTGAGTTAAGAATCCAGCATTGCAGCAAGCTGCAGTGTAGGTTGCAGATGCAACTCAGATCCAGTGTTGCTGTGGCTGTGGTATAGGCCTGCAGCTGCACCTTCATTCTGACCCCTAGTCCAAGAACTTACAATGCCACAGGTGTGGTCCTAAAAAGAAAAAAAAAAAAAAAAGAAGAAGAAGAAGAAGGAGAAACTTAAGTGTCATGGAAACCAACAACAACAACAACAAAAACTTGAAAAAACAGATGAACAGAGGCGGTGGTGTTAAATGCTAGGGTCTAAGGGTTGAGAATGAAGAGTGAGGGGAAGGCATGGACAGGATCGAGGGCAATGATGGCAGCTGACCTGTGTGGAGCACCTGCTGTATGCCGTGAGAACTTCGTAGCTATTAACTCACTCCATTCTCACAACAGCCCTATGAGGTATAAATTATTATTATCACCATTTCATGAGTAAGTAATCTGAAGCACAAAAAGATTAAATAATTTGCACTAGGGAACTTAAATAGGAAATGGTGTGACCAAGAATTGAACCTAGAAACCCTGACTCCAGTACCCACATTTTAACCACATACCATCCTTGCCTCTCCTCATCCCTAAAGGTATGTGTTTCTCAAGCTTCTGACTTCAGATCTTTTATCAAGTAAGGTAGGTGATAGATCTCAGAGGAAAGATATTCTTTAAAGAGATTTTGATACAGAAAGGAGGAAAGATTAGAAACTCGACTTCCCCTGGGCTCCATCTTTACCACTAACTGAGTTGGAGAGGAAGCCGAGCTGAAGCTGAGGGAAGCAGATGAGCTTCAGGGCTGATGGCATCTAGATGAAGAGGGTATGATGAAACCAGAAGCACTAAACGACAAATGTGTTGCACGGGTGAACATGCACAGTGTCATTTCCTTGACCAGCGCTCGACCCTGTGCTCAGCCTGTGCCCAAGGAGTCTTGGCAGTGTGTAGAAGGTGACATGCAGAGGGAGAAGGAGCTGAAGGGAGACATGACCCCCCTCTCCACATGGCTTTATTTGGAGCCAAGCAGGGAATCAGAAATATACCACAGGATCCTTGTCCTCAGAGGCTCTTGAGCTGTTTGGAGAAATCGGGCCATCTCTGTGCCAGCAGGTGACTGAGAGTACAAGGCTGCTGCATGATAAGGGCTAATGGCAAGATTGGAGACCCTGGAGTGTTGACCATGGATCAGAGGACCTAGAAGGGCTTCAAGAGGAAGATGCAGTTTCAACTGGTTCTTACTGAGTAAGGCATTTGATAGCTGGTCAAGAAGCAGAAGGACATTCCAGATAAATGGAAAAGCTGTGGAAAAGATGGTTTTATAAGCATTTGGGTCAAGTAAGGGTTAGCATATTCTCCTTCCAACCCTGCCTTGTTGAGAACAACTATAGACTTAAAACAATTCACCTATGTATTGGTGTTTAGTTCATCAGATTTGGAGTTCCTGTAGTGGCTCAGGAGTAATGAACTCAACTAGTATCCATGAGGATGCACTTTCAATCCCTGGCCTCATCATTGGGTTAAGGATCTAGCAATTGTTGTGAGCTGTGGTGTAGGTCACAGACATGGCTCAGATCTGTCACTGCTGTGACTGTGGTATAGGCTGGCAGCTACAGCTCTGATTTGACCCCCAACCTGGTAACTTCCATATGCTAAAAGAAAAAAAAAAAATTCCTCAGACTACATACTCTAGTGGAAAAGATTAGGGTTAAAGTCCAGTGCTTACCTGTTGTGTGGCCTTGAATGAGTAACTTCACCTCTTGGGCCTCAGTTTCCCATCCGTAAATGTAGAAACAAATCCTGTCATCTAGGGTCATGGTGATGCATTAATGGAAAGATGATTGATATTGAGCATAACGCCTGGCCTTTAACAGATAATCACCGACAGCATTTTTTCCCAAAGGAATTAAGAGCAAATTGAATCATGTAATTGATTGATAATTCATTTCTGCAGATGTGACTTGTAACTTTTCATCTGACTGGAGTGTATTTGCTGTCTTGTGTATCAGCTATTTGTTTACACATCTCTCTCTCGTTCACTGAGCCACTGTATGCTGAGAGCTCTGATGATCCAGACCCTTTATCTGTACCTCTGAGAACTCTGAATTCTTAGAGGACCAGATGGATTTGCTCAGACCTCAAGGGTTTCCCTCCAGTTTCCCTATAACATACACATCTTCCTCATAACCATCCTGAATAATCATGAATTCTTTTTTATTTTTGACATTTCCCCATGATCTACATTATTAAATTTTTTAATAATAAATTCAGCAATTTCAAGTACTGATGCCCTTTATTTCTGTTGTATAATTTTTGTTCTCATTTCTGTCCATTTTGTGCTTCCTTGAGGGGAGTTATATAAGAGCTAGAAGTGCCATGCTGAGTCACAATCCTGGTCTCTTCAGCCCAGGAGTCCTTGGCAAAAGGGCCAGGAAGAAATGATTTTGGGAGAGCCGTTTATTTTGTGTTTGCTGACTGAGACTTAAAGCATCTCTCCCAGCCGCTTCATCTGTCACCTGGAAATCTGTCTGCCTTCTCCTGGAGTCTTATTTTTGCTTTCTAAGGCTTCACCTGCAGCATATGAAAGTTCTTAGGTGAGGGGTCAAATAAGAGCTACAGCTGCTGGCCTACGCCACAGCCACAGCAACTTGGGATCTGAGCCGCATCTACGACCTACACCACAGCTCTCAGAAAAGCCAGATCCTAACTCACTGAGTGAGGCCAGGGATTTAACCTGCATCCTTATGGATACTGGTCGGGTTCATTACCACTGAGCCAGGATGGGAACTCCCTCTCCTGAAGCCTTGATGGGTCTACAGATGTTTGTTTTGCAGCCTTTCCTTTCTGGAAAGGTGGCACATACAGCCGTGGCAGGGAGCGTGGTGAGGTGGAGTCCTGCCTGTAGAGAGACGCCTGTAGCAGTAAGGCTCACACTTGCCCAGGCAGCTGAGCCTCAGAGCAAGACATACACCCAAGGGGACCCCCCAGCATGACAGGCCTTACCTGGGTGAACCTCCCAAGAACAAGGCTCAGGCACACAGCCTTGTGGGCTTAGAAACTGATCATGGGGGCAGACTCTACTAAATCATTCATGAGGTGAGGATGGAAACCCATGATGCTAGTTTGCTAATCCACACCTAGGAAGACAGGAAGCCTGTCTGCGAGGGAGGTGGGAACACTGCTGTGATGACTGGCTCCTGCGCTGGAAGCCAAACCCTAATCTGAAGTTCATCTGGCAAGCTCTGTCAGAGTGAGGATAGTGCAGTGGATAAAGGAGAGGAGAATTGTGTGCCAGCCCTGTTTGTACATTTGGAATTCTTAAACTTTGAGAGTGTTGCCTGGATGGGCACTGCCCAGGTTTGTCACTCTTACACATGCTGCTTATTGCTGTTGTTTGTTTTTATGCTTCCTTGGCTGGCCAAACCTCATTCTGATTTGAGTCACCCTTTCCCAAAATTCATTAGAATTTACAAAATGACCCAGGTAGAAACTGAAGGTAATTCTTCATGCCTCTGATGTGACTCATGGGGATTGCTGATTTACAGTTTACTTCTGAGCAGGCTTTTCCCTCATATCTGGGTTTTTAGTAGACGTCTCACTGTGGACTTCCAGTCCTGAAAATATGTAAATGAGTTGTTTTATCCTGCTGTGCTCCATTTCCTCATCTGAATAAGGCACCAGATGAATTAGCTAACTACTAAGATATCTTCCACCTCTAAACTTCTCCCTTCAAGTTTCAAGAGATCTTCTACTTTTTTATTGAAATATAGTTGATTTACAATATTGTGGTAGTTTCAGGTGTACAGCATAGTGATTCAGTATTTTTAGTGTATACTCTCTGGAGTTATTACAAGACAATGGCTATAATTCCCTGTGCTCTATCCTTGTTCTTACCTAATTTATATGTAATAGTTTATATTGTTAAATCCCATACCTCTGTGTTCCCCTCCCTTCTTTCTTCTCCTCACTCATAACTACTCTAAAAAATAATTCAAAGAAATATGCATAGCAAAACAGAAACAGACTCACAGATTTTCCTTTTAATAAAACAAAATTTTAATTAAAAAATATTCTGCTGTTTGGTGAAGCTTAGCTTTTCTCCACCTGATGATGTGATTCCTGGCTAAGTTCCCCTTGCTAATTGGCATCAAATAAGGCTAACACCTTTCCTTGGTTTTTTTTTTTTTTTGAAAGAACAGATCTAGACTCAGTCAGCCGTGAGCTTGAATTCCAGGTCTGACCTCACAATACTTCTTTGGAAAAATCATACAACCTTTCATATTTTACTTGAAGCTTATAAAATGATTTTCTACGTTTCCATTAGGAGTTTATTAGCTGGAATACTTCTGCAGTGAAGAACTTTGTTTTATCCACTATTTGGTTTAAAGTATGGTTAGAAAAAGGAAAAGCAGGATGATAAATGCTTGCTTCTTTCCCTTCATCGTTTTCTTAGTGATTAATTGGTATTTTATCTACCTTTAATGGTGATATGAGTTTTTTTTTTCTTTTGAGCTCAGAATTTTTTGCATAGTTTCTATGTATCAGATGTAATCGATATTGATATAATCAATGTAAGTTAATGCAGTCAGTGTTGTTTTTGATGAGAGTGAAATAAAGACTGAAATTTGCATTAAATTGCTTTGGCACCTAAAAAGCAAACCAGCAATAAAGGAAGTGGAATAGATGAAGATTGGAAATTCTTCTTCAGCTTTATGGGAAGATCTTTATTTATTGAAGCTGGGTCCTGGGTACATAGGGTTCATTATATTACTCTTTTAACTTTTAATATGTTAGAAATTTTCCCAGATAAAATAACTCTAAAAATGTACATAATTCTATGGTGATCAGAGGTGTAAATCTGAATTCAGTCTTTAGTCTGTCCATGAATACCATGGAAAAAATTCTTTGATTTTATTGAAATTCCAAAGATCACAACAGTTTCTAATCTTTATTGCCCCTGACAACAGCATGCCAGTTATTTGCATAGTTTCCAGGATTTGGGAAATCATTTTAATATTTAACTTTATTGAATTTGTTTATAAAACTCTTGTCATAAGAACTGAGGGTGTCCACTTTTGGATGAAATGATGTTTGGTAAATAATGTAATGTGAGAATCAATTAGTATCCCAATTCTAGTATTACTAGCATCTTTTAAGGATTTGAAACATAATTACTTAATGCTTTCTATTGTGCCTGAAAATAATTTGGCATTTTAGCCATTCTGGACTGACTTCTTCAACATAATGGTTCTATTCCTCATTCTAGGTTTAAGTTTATCTATTCATGGGGCTGAAAAGCGTTTGCAAATCCATCAACGCCGAAGTGTGGCAAGCCGCCCAGGGTCGCGTCGTCGCCTGCCCGTGGTCAGGCATTCCTCACTCCCACCAGGCAGAAGGTCAATAAAAATGGAGGCAAGCTCTTCTGGAATCACAAATGGGAAAACCAAAGTCTTCCACCCAGGTAACACATGGGGAGAAGTCAACAGGGACCTCTGTTAGCAGCAGCCTTACACAGCCTACATTATATTTTCATTGTCTAATTCTGCCTTGCTTCCAGTCAAGCCTGCTTTTTAAAAGAATCTTGTTTCCTCCCGCCTTCCCTCCAGTCAGTGGTAAATGTCACCAAGACCAAAAGGACAGAAGAGAGCTTGGTATATCAAAAAAGGTTAAGGCACCATTCTTCTTACAGTGGTAGAATCTAAATAAAAATTCCAGTGAAAAAACGTGCTCTGTTCAAAAAAAGCTTATTGAATAATAAAACAGTACAGAGATTTGATGATTTTCATGATAATTTGCTCTAAGATAGCCTGGGGGAAAAGTCATGCTGAAAATGCCCACTTTGAAGCCTCAGTTATGTGATTTGACTTGCTCCTATTAAGCAATTAGGAGACTAGAGTCATGAAGTTTCAAGGCTTTGAGAAGCATCTGTGATCTCTTAAAAATGTTAAAATGAGTATGTATCAAAATTGGTAATTACAACTAAAAGTATTTGGGCAAGAGGCTCATTTATGTATTCATTTATCCATTCTGTAAGTTTATTGAGTGCCTGCTACATGCCAGGCATCGTTTGAGTGCTGAGGAAAAACAAGTGAACACTGTCCTTCTGATTCATAGAAATGTCACATTGTGAGGGAATTCAGATAGTATAATTCTTAGTATAATTCTCACCCAATCCTGATTCCTCAGTTAATGTCCTTGCAGGTGGCTCACCCACCTCAACTAAAGCCAAATTTCCTTCTCTAGCCGTGTCATCTTCTCTCTCTCAGCCAATAACCTTGTTTCCTAACCTCATGGAGAAACCCATGGGCCATGGGCTTGGATTACTGCAGGACCCTTACCCTGCATCTCCTGGTATATCTTTGTTTCCTCCCATCCTTCACCCCTTTCCTCTGGTTTTCAGAAGATGAGGGTCTTTCTACAGTCCTTGACCTAGCTATCCCCTGTTGTCCTTCACCAGTGGCCTTGGTACCCCTCCTCTTTTAAACCTTGCTCTTCCCCTCAGTCTGTGAAGAAGGCTAAAGCTTCTTTCCTTCTAATCATCTTCACTTGACACTGTATCCCTTTTTTCTCCTGCCACTTCTCCTCCTGCCTTCTAAGCCAAACTTCTGAAAGAAGAATCTACTTTTGTTGGCTATGTTCTCTGCCTTTCCAACCACTCCCAACCCCACACAATCTGGTTTTTACATTCTCCACTCCATCAAAGCTATTCTTGAGGCCCTTAATGACCCCCTTTTGTCACCATGTGGTGAGTAGCAGACTCTTCTGATGCACCAGACCAGGATGGACCACCATGTTTTCCCAAATCCTGGTTTCCATGGTGGCCTTATTTCTTCTTCTTCTTCTTCTTCTTTTTCTCTTTAGGGACTCATCCATGCATATGGAAGTTCCCAGGCTAGGGGTCAAACTGGAGCTGTAGCTGTCAGCCACAGCAATGTGGAATCTGAGTCTGTCTGTGACCTACCATAGCTCATGGCAATGCCAAGTCCTTAACCCACTGAGTAAGGCCAGGGATCAAACCTGAGTCTTCATGCATACTAGTCAGGTTCTTTCTGCTGAACCACAAAAGGAGCACCCCCCAAAATATTTATTGAGTGCCTTTTAGTTTTCCAGCTACTCTTCATGTACTTGGGATACATCAGTGAATGAAGATCATAGAGGACCCTGCCCTTGGCGAGTTCACATACTACCTGGGAGAGACAAGCAGGATATAAACACAAGTAGATAAATTATATAGTGTCTAAGAAGAATGTATTTTGGATAAAAGAAAAAGTAGGGGAATCAGGTGGTAGGATTGTATGTTGCAATTATAAATAAGGCTATCATGGTAGGCCACTTTGTGGGAAGATGTGTGATCAAGGACTAGAAGGAGCTGAGAGAGCCATGTAGATGGGAAAGTTCCTTCTGGCAGAATGATAGCCAGGGGACAGCCCTAGGATAAGAATGAGTCCGGCAGTTTGAGGCAAAACACAGAGATCTCTGAGCCTGGGATAAGAAGGAAACATCAGCTCAGTGAGGTCAGCGGGACCAGGTGGGGCAAGGTCTTGAAGGCAATTGTAAGGACTTTGAGCCCTATGTGAATGCAAGCTCTTAATGAGCCAAAGAATTCCATGATATGACTTTTTTTTTTTTTTTTGTCTTTTTAGGGCTGCACTTGCAGCATATGGAGGTTCCCAGGCTAGGGGTTGAATCAGAGCTGTAGCTGCCGGCCTCCGCCACAGCTCGTGGCAACACCAGTTCCTTAACCCACTGAACAAGGCCAAGGATTGAACCCTCATTCTCATGGATAGTAGTCTGGTTCATTAACCACTAAGCCATGACAGGAACTCCATGACTTATTTTTTAACAGGATCACTTTGGCTGTCTTTTGAGGATGGACTATAGGGGTAGAGGGTAAAAGGAGGAACGTCAGATAGGAGGCCACCGTATTAATCCAGTTGAGACATGATGGTAGCTCTTACTAGGGGGCAGCAGCAGTGGTGGTGGGAATTTGAATTCTGGGTGTATTTTAAAGCTG
This sequence comes from Sus scrofa, assembly GCF_054392235.1. Lineage (NCBI taxonomy): Eukaryota > Metazoa > Chordata > Mammalia > Artiodactyla > Suidae > Sus > Sus scrofa. The sequence continues at coordinate 90,556,967 of NC_139387.1, read as the reverse complement.
GGCCAAAGGAGTTTCAATGTATTAGATGAGGGATAGGAGAGAAAGGAGAGCTAAGTATGACTTTATGTTTTTTGATTTGAGTAATGGGATTGATATCAATGGAGATGGAGAAGGCTGAAGGGGAAGGGAGTTAATGGACTTAAGGGCAGAAGTGGGATCAAGATTGGAAGTCTGTGGGCAATTGGAGAGATCACATGGGTGATGAGATAAACATATTTGGAGTTTGAAAAATGGTCCTGGAAGGAGATATGAAATAGAAAGTTGTTGGGAGTTCGCCTTGTGGCTCAGTGGTAATGAACCTGACTAGTATCCATGAGGATGCAGGTTCAATCCCTGGCCCTGTTCAGTGGGTTAAGGATCTCCTGTTTCTATGAACTGTGGTGTGGGCTGCAGACTCGGCTCAGACTTGGTGTGGCTGTGGCTGTGGTGTAGGCTGGCAGCAGCAGCTCCAGTTCAGTCCCTAACCTGGGAACTTCCATATGCCATGGATGCAGCCCTGAAAAGACACAAAAATTAAATAGACAGTTGTTGACAAGTCATAGTATTTAAAGCCATGATATGGAAAGAGATGACCAGAGGAAGACTTATAGATGGAGAAGCTGCAGGGAGATTAAGAGCTGAAATCCAGTGCACTCCAATAGTAAAGATCAATTCATGAACTATCAGCAAAGAAGGCCAAGAATGAAAGGCCAGCAAGAATGGAGAGAAACTAGAAATTATGTGTCTTGGAAGCTGCATAAAGAAAGTTTACCATGAAGAGGGGATGATTAACTAGGTAAATGTTGCTGAAAGTCAAGCCAGGTGAGGAATAAGAATTGGCTGTTAATTTTAGTAAAGTGGAGACTGATGGTGATTTTAAATAGGTTTGGTAAAGTGGTAAGGATGAAACCCTGATGAAAGTGGGTTTTAAGAGAGAGAATAGAAGCATATGAATTGGATACTGAAAATACAGACAACTTTTTAAAAGCAGTTTTTCTGTGAGGGATAGTGAATAGGGCAGCAACTAGGGGAGAAGTGAAGTCAAGAGATTTTCTGTTCAAAATAGCACATCTCCAGCAGATAGTTCATGGTGTTGGGGAGCGAGGAGAATTTGTGATGTGAATATTAGTGAAAGAATTGAGAACTGTGCACAAATAATCATGAGTAGTTTATGTCTGTGATAACAGACTAGAAGGGAGAGTGTGTGGCTGCTGGCAATGTGACGAGTGTCTCGGAAGTTCTTTTCCCACTGTTTCAGTTGTATCTATAATGTGGGAAGGAAAGTCATAACTGAGAGTGAGAATGGAGTGAGATTGATAGGGTGGTATGGTAGTATAGACGGTAAAAAAAATGGTTGCTGGCTCACATTAAAGGGCTATTTGAGATTCATGGCCATGAAGTTAAAGTAGGACTAGTTACCATGGTTGTGCGTTTTTCTTTAGCCATGAGTGAAGACACAATATATGTAGAGTTATATCTAGTCAGAGTTGTGATTTTGCCAAGGAATTAGTAAGAGGGGGGGCTTCAAAGGTGCACTTGAGAGAATGATTGCAACAATTGATTTTGTGTTTTAAGGTTGGTAAAGAGGGACGTGAAGACCTCAAGGGGGTGAGTTGCAATGTCAGGTTGATAGGATCACCTGGTAAGAGGTCGCAGAGGGGTCTGAAGGGTGTCAAGGTTAGGTTATGCGAAGAAGAGCTGAAAAGATAAAGAGGTAGTAATGAGAGGGGGGGATGCAGGGCACTGACATTAAGAAGAGCATCCCTGTGCTTAGTAATGACAAGGTCTAGGTCAGGGCATGAAGGTAGTGACTGTGATATGGTGGAGGGCAAGGTCATTGGAGGAAAGAATTCTCAGGGAACGAGAGGCCAGGGCTTGAGCAGGATCATCTATGTCAATATTGAAATTGTCAAGAATTGAATAGTTTTGGGGAAAGTGACAATAAGTCAGGAGTTAGCCTCACTGAGAAATAAGGGAGTGTGACCTGGGAGGTAGTAGGTGGGAGCAGTGATGATGGAGAGAAGGGGCATAATAAAGCAACCTGAGATTTAAGGCTGGGGGCCTTCAGGAAAGAGGGAAGAACAACAGTCTGAAGGTGGCACAAAGACTCAAAGATGACACCCCCTCCTCCTTCAGATCCTCTGGTGTCAGGACTGTTAGAAATAGAGGGTACTGTAGGATAGAGCCACAGAGAAGCTCTGACCTCTGGGAAGAGCTTTCATTAGAGCAGGAAAATGAAGGGGACAATCTGGGGGAAGACTAATGGGAAGAGAATTCTGGAAGGCCCGTTGGAAGGAGTTCGGATGTTGGGACCTTTAATGGCTCTCTTTAATTGTTTTTCCAGACCACTCCGAAGTTCTCCAAAGATGATTAATATTCCTTCTCTGCTTATGGCTATCTAAAAGAAAGTACAACCTTGTGAGCCTCGTTTTTGAAGCCTCTACAATTTAACCTCTCCCTATTTTTCCTGGCGTATCTTCTTTTATACTCCATAATCTGCCCTTGGTCTACTTTGTCCACAGCTGCACTATTTATCAAACAGGCTCCTACTTCTCCATTTCTCTGCCATTGTTCAAGCTCCTCCTTCTTTTTGGAATGCCTCTACCTCAGTTAATCTCTATCTAGCCCTTCTCATTCCTCAAAATGTAAACCCAATCCCACTGCCTCTCCAGAGCCTGTCTGGATCCCACTTATCAGAATTTATTTCCCACTCCCCAATATTTCCACAGTTCTTGGAAGCCTTATCAAAGGCTGATTATTTGCTGTTCGTTGAGATCTATTCCACTCACTCGTTATAGGTTTGCCTCCTGAAGTTATGCAGAGTAAGCCTATTCTTCTTTCAAATGATGATCTTTCAGTTCAAAATCTCGTCTTGAGCTATTTGCCAACTGAAATATTTCCTGGTTTCTTCAGTGCTGTTTTCAGCAACATGGCTTTTGGGTTCTTTACTATCCTACCCACTCTGCTCTTAAAAAAAGTCTAATTTCATTACTACCTCTTTGAAAATACAGTGCCCAGAGTCATATGGAATATTCTGTTTGTGTTTGACCCAGCCAAAGAAGACTCAGCCTTTGACATCCTATACTGACATTAATGTAATGAACATTAAAAGAAATGTTAAAGTATTGGAGTTCCCGTTGTGGCTCAGTGGTTAACGAATCCGACTAGGAACCATGAGGTTGCGGGTTCGATCCCTGGCCTTGCTCAGTGGCTTAAGGATCTGGCGTTGCCGTGAGCTGTGGTGTAGGTGGCAGACGCGGCTCGGATCCCGCGTTGCTGTGGCTCTGGTGTAGCCTGGTGGCTGCAGCTCCGATTCGACCCCTAGCTTAGAAACCTCCATATGCTACTTGAGAGCAGCCTAATAAATGGCAAGAAGACAAAGAAAAAAAAAAAAGAAATGTTAAGGTATTTCCTAATGGTGTAATAGCATCATAAGTTACTTCTCTCACCTTAAAAACGTATCACTTCATTTATCTGTCATAATTTTATCATGGGTTCTTGAACCCTACTTGCATTGGCTATTGGTTGAAAATATAAATAAAACCAATTCTTTAGCATAGAATTGTAATTAAAAATCACATTAAACCAATTACAAAGAGAAATTTTTTTTGAAAAAATGTATATTTAAAACTCATTAAGATAGGTGTGACTTCAATTCCAACCTTTTATTTTTAGCATACTTTTGCTAATGCATCATAGTTCTCTGGGGAAGATTTTAGAAGAGCTCTCAAACTGAGTTTCTTTCTTGTAGTGAGTCATAGATCTCAGAAGCAGCATGTGCATTTTAGTCATAGGGAGGCCTATAAAGTCATCCATCTACTTTTTACAAAATTAATAATCTTGATTCCCAAAGCTCTTTCTAAGAGCCCCCTCAGACTGGTTGTAAAAAATGAAGAGAAAGAACAAGAAAGTCTTTTAGATCTCCTTGCCAGCAGCCCTGAACAACATTTCTGAGTGCCTATATGTACTAATAAATATTTATGTGGAAGGTACCTTATTGGGGTTGGAATGGTGTGGAGCTCAATTACACATGGACCTTAGGGAGCTCACAGTCATGTCCTAAGAGAACATCAGTCAGGGTTCTCTGGTTATAAACAACCGAAATCTATTTAATTCAAGCAAAGAAGGAGTTTAACTCTGAAGAATAAGAGCAGAAAGCCTGAAGAAACTGGCCCGGGAAAAGGAATACAAACCAAGAAAAGAACTATTTGACTATTTGGAATCATTGAACCCTTACCTTTTTCTCTTAGCTTTGCATCATTTGGCTTAAGTTTTTGTATACCTGGAAGAGATCCTATTAGATACATGCCTTTCCTTTGGTTGGGTAGAGAGTGATGAAAGAGAGGAGAGGACAGAAGACCCCTTCCTTGAAATTTTATAGTAAGAGGACAGGACCCCCTGATTTCTTCTCCCACCCAGGCTGCACGCAGTAAGGGAACAGAGGAAATAAAGGTGATGTTAGGAAAGGGATATGTATATGGAAGAATGTCCAGTGCAGGGGCCTGTACTTAACCTGCTATAATAGATGTCATTATATTAAGGGCTGGAACAGAGATATAAATAAAATTATGGAAACCTTCTTACTAGGGAAAAGATACAAGAAGGTTTCCAAGGGCATATGGTCTACAAACTAGATTTTGAAGGTCAACTAAGACATCAGCAGAGGAGGATGGGGGGGATGACCATGCAGATATAGAAATAGCATAATAATAGGGCGTTACACTAGCGATCAGTGCAAGCTTTGCTGTTAGATGTTTTAAACCCACATGTTACTTAAGAGCTATGCAGTGTTGGTCAAATTTAATTTAATTTGACCAGCTTGATTTCTCTGAGTCTGTTTCCTCATCAGAAAAATGAGAATATTAAGACCCATCTCATGGTGTTAATGTTGCCAGATGAAATATAGGACTCACAGTTAAATTTCAGATAAACAACAAATACCTTTTGGTATAAGTATGTCCCAAATATTGCACAGGGCATACTTATGATAAAAAATTATTAGTTGTTTATTTTAAATTCAAATTACCTGGGCAACTTGTACTTTCGTGTGTTATATCTGACAACCCACAGTATTATGGCAAATTCACTCATGTAAAATGCTCAGTATGATCCTTGACGTCGTGAGGTGCCAGTCGCAAATAATCATTTTTGTGATCACTATCATCATAAAATTCAGAAGCCTGAAAGTACACATGTCCCAGAATAATGATTTCTTACTCAGTCCTTGAACCATAGAGTGGTGTCCCAGTTAACTTGCACCAATTAAGGTGGTTTCTCATTATGCTGCCCTGACGCAGGAGCTGTTCACCTTCATCTTGTATGGTATGGTTTCACTTTCCTTCTGATTGTTTCAGGAGTTTATCTTGTGTATCTATTTCACTTGACCTTATCTTTTAGCCACTCATAATTAATGAATATTATTTCCCTTTATAGGCCAATAATAAAAGTATTAAATGGCACCAGGCTTGGAACTGTAATTTAAGGGTCAAGAGCAGAGTACACTGATGTATTGATTGCAAATTTTTGAGTATGGGAAATTGTAAAGTTTAGTGGGTATAGGTCAAATCATCCCACTTTAATGTTTATGCTATATAAAATAGAATTTTTGTGAAATCAAAAATAGTTCTTCTGTTGCTTTCCCTTTATCTGATAGGCCTATCATGTAGTCCTAGAGAAATGCCATTCATCATAAAATTTGTCCTTTATTTCTTTTAGAGTTTGTAAAATGATGTTTTGCTGATATGTTTCATTATTTATCCAAGTAATTTCTAACACCATTCTTTTATCTCCTTTTTAAAAACCTAAGCAGGGGAGTTCCCGTCGTGGCGCAGTGGTTAACGAATCCGACTAGGAACCATGAGGTTGCGGGTTCGGTCCCTGCCCTTGCTCAGTGGGTTAACGATCCGGCGTTGCCGTGAGCTGTGGTGTAGGTTGCAGATGCGGCTCGGATCCCGCGTTGCTATGGCTCTGGTGTAGGCCGGTGGCTACAGCTCCGATTCAACCCCTAGCCTGGGAACCTCCATATGCCACGGGAGCGGCCCAAGAAATAGCAACAACAACAACAAAAAAGACAAAAGACAAAAAAAAAAAAAAAAAAAAAAAACCTAAGCAGCCCTTTCTCCATTTATACATAATTTTATTGCTGGGACAAGTTGATTTCCCAGGAGAGAAACTTCAGCGACAATTCCAGTGAGCTAGAATGACTGTTGTGTAGTCTGTATACAGGGTATTAAATATTTGACAATAGTTATTTTTGCTGTACAGCAGAAATTGGCACAACTTTGTAAATCACCTCTAATTAAAAAAAAAAGAAAAATAATGTTTGACAATAATAAAATTACAGCTACCATTAAGTACCTTACCATATTCCCAACCTCAAAAAATGTTAAGCTATTTGCATTCATTGCTTCATGTAATTCCCACAATATTCTCATTCTGTTATCTTTATTTTATGGTTGAGACAACTAAGGCTCAGAGAAGGTTTAAGTAACTTGCCCCGAAACATGGAGCCATTAAGTGGCAGAGGCAGTATTCCAACTCCAATGGTTTGATTCTCTCATCAGCTTCATCGAACAATTTGGAAATGATATTTCTAGCAAGTGCATATAACAAAGCTTTGGAAAATTTAAATCAAAACCCCTGCAATAGTTCCAACCTTAGCATAAGAAGACTAAACTGAAAAGGGAGACCAGTAGAATTCCATTGCAAACATACACAATTGCCTTCACAGGTTATTATTTCTTTCTATATTAGTGATGCTCCACCTTGTAGCTTTTATGTTCTACTCTGCATTAGACCTTTGTTTTTACATCTTCCCATTTTCTAGTTCCAATATTATGAAACCCCTTTCCTGTTTCCCTGAGTTTTAAGGATCACTTTCTGGCCCTCGAGTCAAGGTCAGGTCTCAAGTTAGGGAACAGAATCAATTCAGCAAGTGCCTTTCATATTTTGTTTAACATCAACAGCAGAGGTTGTGAGGCGAGGAAAAGAAGATAAGTGATTAAGGAGAGATTTTTACAAAAGAAAGACAGCTAAGAAAGAATTTTCTCTTGTCTGACTTTTCTCTAGTTCTGACAAGATGAGAGTCAAGATTCAACTCATTCTTTAGGGAAACAGTGAAGAAAGAAGTAAACATATGGCTGATCTTGACAACAGTGATAATCATGATACTACCACCTTACATTAGGTGATGCTCCATCGTCTCCAAAGGGCTTCCACAAATATTTCTCCCACATCACATCAAATTCTTTCAGCAGTTTTTGAAATGGAATTAGCTATATTTTACTGTGGCTCAGAAAATGAAATTGTTTGACCCGAAGTACAAAATTAGTCATTGATAGACCCTAGCTAAAACCCATGTCTTTATTTTTTTATGAGTGATTTCCCCCCAACTGAACTATTTTTTTTGAGGATGAAAATAGTTGAGTGTGAAATTTTAGTGTTTTCTCATCACCTTATCTGGAAACAGACATTTTATTGAGAGTTGTGCCTAAAACATCTTTACTGAACCTGAGGAGTCTGGCTCCTCTTGAATAGATCTGAAGCTTGGATGAAAGTACGTATTTGTTTCCCTATTTGTGAACTGAATTTTTGGTATGGCTGGAAGATGAGATCTTCCAAATGGCTTTGAAAAGAAAACATGTGGGAGAAAAACTATAAGATCTGCTTTGGACCTCTTTTATTTCTCATTGCATTGAAGGCGACTGTGGTGTCCTTCTAAACTGTGGTTTAGAAATAACACTAATCATCCTTTATTTGAATCTCTTCCTCTTTAAATGTTTTTTTTTTTCAATGTGTGATGTGAGTTTAGTAAATAGAGGGGTGCTTAGGAAAATAAGCTATTTTGAGCCTTGGCAAATGTGGGCATTGGGATCTGTGCTCCCTGCTATCACTTGCTGAGTAACAAAATTGTTTTCTAAAAATACATGCCAAATTCTTCCCTTAGACATTTTCATTTTTTTCCCTTTGCTTAGGGACATATGCACATATTTTAACCTATTTGATGCCTTCAGAGAGACTTTTCTGAACAATATTTGCACAACTCTTTGAACATACAGAGTAAATGAAGAAAAGTTACAGAAAAAGCATATGCAAAGAAAACTATTTAATGGAATTTAAAACTGCATCTTCTGCCTAAGGCTATTTCAAATAAATTTTTTTTGGTTGCACCCACAGCATGTGGAAGTTCCTGGGCCAGGGATTGAACTCACATCACAGCAGTGACCCAAGCCATAGCAGTGACAACCCTGAACCCTTAACCTGCTGTACCACAAGAGAACTCCCTCAAATAATTTTATATTTAAGAAGCTGGAGAATTTTTATCAGACATGGTGTTGAATTTTGTTAAAAGCATTTTCTGCATCTATTAAGATGATCATGTGGTTTTTATTTTTCAATTTGTTGATGTGGTATATCACATTGATAGGTTTATAGATATTGAAGAATCTTTGTATCCCTGGGATAAATCCTACTTGATCATGGTTTATGATCCTTTAAATATATATTTGGATTCAATTTTCTAGTATTTTATTGAGGGTTTTTGCATCTATGTTCATCAGCTATATTGCCTGTAATTTTCTTTTTTTGTAGTATCTTTGGTTTTGGTATCAGGGTGATGGTGGCCTAATAGAATGAGCTTGGGAGGGTTCCTTCTTCCACTAATTTTTGAAAGAGTTTCCGAAGAAAATGTGTGAATTCTTCTCTGAATGTTTGATAGAATTCACCTGTGTAGCCATTAGGTCCTGGATTTTGTTTTTTGGAAGGTTTTTAATAGCATTTTCAATTTTGGTAGTTGTGATTGGTCTGTTCTAATTTTCAGTTTCTTCCTGGTTCTGTTCAGTCTTGGTAGATTGTACTTTTGTAAGAATCTGTCCATTTCTTCTAGGTTGTCCATTTTATTGTCATATAGTTGCTTATAGTAGTCTCTTACGATCCTTTGTATTTCTGTGGAGCCAGTTGTAATCTCTCCTTTTTCATTTCTAATTTTATTGATTTGAGCCCTCTCCCTTTTTTTCCTGATGAGTCTTGCTAAGGGTTTATCAATTTTGTGATCTTTTCAAAGAACCAGCTTTGGTTTTCTTTGTCTCTGTTTCATTTATTTCTGCTCTGATCTTATGATTTCTTCTTCTAAGTTTGGGCTTTGTTTGTTCTTCCTTCTCTAGATGTTTTAGGTGTAAGGTTAGGTAGTTTATTTGAGCTTTTTCTTCTTTCTTGAGTTAATACTGTATTGCTACAAATTTCCCTCTCAGAACTGCTTTTGCTGTGTCCCATAGGTTTTGGGTTGTTGTATCATCATTGTCATTTGTCTCTAAGTATCTTTAGTCAATGATCCATTGGTTATTCAGTAGCATATTATTTAGCTTCCAGGAGTTTGCGTTTTTTTTCTGTTTTGATGTTGCTGTTGTTGTTGTTGTTTTTTCTTGTGGTTGATTTCTGGTCTCATAGCATCATGGTCAGAGAAAATTCATGGGATAATTTTAACTTTTAAAAATTTACCAAGGCTTGATCAGTGGCCCAGGATGTGATCTATCTTGGAGAACATTCCATGTGCACTTGAGAAGAAATGTGTATTCTGCTGCTTTGGGATGGAATGTTCTCTAAATATCAGTTAAATATCTCTGGTCTAGGATGTCATTTAAGGCCTGTGTTTCCTTGTTGATCTGTCTGGATGACCCATTTCTGATAGAAAATTCTCCAGAGAGTGGGCATAGAGGGAACCTAACTCAACATAATAAAAGCCATATATGAAAAACCCACAGCTGGAGTTCCCATCATGGCTCAGCGGTAATGAACCCAACTACCATCCATGAGCATGTGGGCTCAACCCCTGATCTTGTTCAGTGGGTTAAGGATCTGATGTTGCCATAGCTGTAGTGTAGGTTGCAGACATGTATGGCTCAGATCCTGTGTTGCTGTGGCTGTGGCTGTGGCTGGCAGCTTCAGCTCCAATTCGACCCCTAGCCTGGGAACTTCCATATGGCATGGGTGTGTCCCTAAAAAGCCAAAAAAAAAAAAAAAAAAAAAAAAAGAAAAAAAAAGAAAAGAAAAAAGAAAAATCCACAGCTAACACCATTCTCAATGGTAAAATTTGAAAACATTTCCACTAAGATCAGGAATAGTACAAGGATGACTGCTTTCATCACTATTATTCAACATAGTTTTGGAAGTCCTAGCCATGGCAATCAGAGAAGAAAAAGAAAGAAAAGAATCCAAATTGGAAAAGAAGAACTGAAACTATCACTGTTTGCAGATGACATGATACTATACCTGGAAAACCCTAAAGACAGCACCAGAAAACTGTTAGAATTCATCAATGAATTTGGCAAAGTTGCAGGATACAAAATTAATACACAGAAATTGATTGAATTTCTATTTCACAATGAACGATCAGAAAGAAAAACCAGAGAAACCATCCCATTTACTGTGGGTTGTCTTTTCATTTTGTTAAGGGTTTCCTTTGCTGTGCAAAAGATTTTGCGTTTAATTAGGTCCCACTGGTTTATCTGTGTCTGTACTGTCATTATTCTAGGAGGTGGATCAAATAAGATGTTGCTGTAATTTATGTCAAAGAGTGTTCTGCCTAGGCTTTCCTCTAGTTTTATAGCATCTGGCCTTATATTTAGGTCTTTAATCCATTTAGAGTTTATTTTTATGTGTGGTATTAGATAGTGTTCTAATAAAAGTCTCTTTTCCAACAATGCAACAGACAAGGGCCCAATCTCCAGAATATACAAACAACTCATACAACACAACAACAACAAAAGACCCTATTTTAAAACAGGCAGAAGGCCTAAATAGAAATTTCTCTAAAGAAGACATACAGATGGCCAACAGGGACATGAAGGGAATGGGATGGAAGGGCAGTTTGGGGCTTGGGGATGCAAACTGTTTTATTTGAAATGGATGAGCAATTTTTCCCTACTTTACATCACAGGGAACTGTGTGTGATTGGGTCACCCTGCTATACAACAGAACTTGAAGAAATATTGTAAATCAAGTATACTTTAAGTAAAAAATTTTTAAAAGATAAGCTGGGAGCGACTTAAGTAACTATTAACTCAAGATCATACAACTATAACTAGTGGCCTAATGTTACTAAGTTCTTAACCGTGATAGACAGACAGCTAATAGTAAGCTTATACTATTCTTACTTAACTCCCTGAGTTAGAAGTAGGAGGCTGATGCACAAGATGGATAGAGAGCCCTAGCTCTCATGAGGCTTGTTGTCTTTCAAGGCCATTCTCTTTCATACATTCAAGTCCTTCTATAAATGTATCATGCAAGTTAAGAGAGTAAATGACATTATAGTGATGCTGAAAGTATTGTGGTTTCTATTCTGTAACCCCTTCTAACCAGGAGTTTCTCTTTCCCTTCCTCTGCAAGTCTCTGTTGTCATAGCAACAGACCTCAGCATCTAGGAGATTGGAAGACCCCCATGAAGCCCTGCCTTCACTCCCGCACAAAAGCAGCTCTGATTTCCAGGCCCTCTTTGGAAGTCTTGGTGTAGGCATTCTTTGTAATTTAGGAGATCACTATCTTGGAAGTCCTGGGAAAGATGGAAGTAATTTTGTTGAAGGTCAGCCATTACCAGTTGAGTGGGGTTATTTCCATTTTCGACCTGAGAAATATCCGCCTACTATAATCAGGACCTAGTTTAGAATTGGGTCCTTACAACTACTCAGTATATTCTCACATCTTCTTTACTGATGGACATTTAGTTGGCTTCCACGTCTTAGCTATTGTAAATAGAGCTGCAGGGAACATTGGGGTGCATGTATCTTTTTGAATTAGGGTTTTCTCCAGATATATGCCAGGAGGCTCATGCCCACCCTCAGACCTCCTGTTGGCAGTGACCTATTTTTTGAGAGAGCTTAGAAGAAGCTCTTAGGGCAATCCTGCCCCTCTCCTTGCATGCCCCCCACCCCCTAGGTTTCTTCAACATACACTCTCAGTTGTCACAGTCCGGTCTCTGCATAGCCAACTCCAGTCCTCTCTCTGGGTCTGACTTATGAAACCTGAGCTTGAGATCCTAGCCCCCACCCACTCAGACAAGCATCTCAGGCTTGGGAGCAAGCACAGGGCGGTGATGCTGACTTTCTGTGCTGGTCACTCTCTGTTTTGGATTCTGCAAACCAGTTGCTGCACTCTCCTCCTAGGCTCCACCCTCCCCCCCAATCCAGGATGATCTCCCTGTGGGTGAAAGGACTTCCCAGGATGTGGGAACCTTTTGTCCTTCACAGCTCCCTCCCTGGGGTGCAGGCCCTATCCCATTTCCTTTCTCTCTCTCTCTTTTTCTTTCTCCTTTTGTCATGCCTAGTTTCATAGGGGTTTTCTTGCCCTTTCAGAAGTCTGAGGTCTTCTGCCCATGTTCAATAGATGTTTTATGTGAATTGTTCCATTTGTAGATGTATTTTTAATGTTTTTGCAGGAGGAGGTGAGCTCCACGTCCTGCTCCTCCACCATCTTGATCCCATCATCAAAAATGGAATTTTAAGTAATTTATTTAAAGCTACTAAACTAACATAGTAGAATAACTGGTAATAATGATTTGATGGGCGGGTGGGGGGACTAGAGGGAATGGCAGTAAATAAAGTTATTTATCTTTGTATCATAGCAGAAAATGAAATGATACAATTAATCAGTGGAGGGTAGGCAGTTAATCTGTGTTTAATTTATAGTCAGCACTCCCAATCTGAGTTTTCTCTGCATCTATGGATTCAACCAACCATGGACTGGTTATTACTATAGTATTTACTATTGAAAAATATTCCTGTATAAGTGGACTTGGGCAGTTCAAAACTGAGTTGTTCAAGGGTCATCTGTATAAAACTGATCATGTGGGATACACACATGGAGGGATTCCAAAAAAGTAAAAAGAAACTCTTAAGTGGTTGGGCTTAGGGGCTAAGACTGACGTTGAAAAAGAGGTAGAGTTGGCCACTGCTGACTTTCATTTTAAGCTCGTTGGTACTTTAAGATTTCTTTATTATTTGACAAAATTTTAAAAAGATTTTATGTAGTTTCCATTGTGGTTCAGCAAATTAAGAACCTGACATAGTGTCCATGAGAATGCAGGTTCGATCCCTGGCCTCATTCAGTGGGTTAAGGATCTGGCGTAGGTCACAGATGCGGCTTGGCTCTGGTGTTGCTGTGGCTGTGTAGGCCTGCAGCTGTAGCTCCAATTTGACCCCTAGCCCAGGAACTTCCATATAAAAAAGGAAAAAAAAATTTACAAAGAACAGATATATGATCTAGAATACGTTTTCATAGTTGCCTATAGATAACTTATTAAGAAATGTTGAAATTGTGGACTTGAAAGGAAACCTGGGACATTTTCTTAGTCTGTATCCACTGTTGTTGCTAGTAATGTGAAATTTTGGCAAAAGAGCATTAAAGGAGCAACTGATAGGCTCAAGGCTTTGTCCTAGGTTCTGTAGGAGATGAAAAGATGGGTGCAGTTTGGAGCCAGGCCTGCATCATGTACAGTCTACCTGGAGCTGCTAGAGATAAGTAAGACATCTAGACAGAGAGGATTTAAAGACTCACATTTTTCTGTGTCTACTTCATATTGTTTTAGGTACATTACCTAGTTTTTGGTGGAGAACATGTACTATAAAAAAGATAAAATATAGATAGCGCTATTGGGTGCATTGGGTGGAAAATAGTGTTTACTTGTTAAGATCAAGTAATGCTTGAAGCAGAGCATTTAGGACTGGCCGTGGATGGATGGGCATTTTGGGGGTTTTTTTAATGCAAACTGTTGTATTTGGAATGGATGGGCAAGGGACCCTACTGTACAGCACAGGGAAATGTGTGTGATCGGGTCACTTTATTGTACAACAGAATTTGATAAAACATTGTAAATCAACTGTGCTTTAATAATAATAAACAAAAGTAGAAAGGGATTTCTATAGACAGATGGGATGGGAGAGGCAATGATATATTTGCTAATTGAGAAACTCACATTTGAATCTTTCTTTTGGGGGGCTGTTCCTTTTGTGTAAGTATTTAACTAAAATCCATGTGAGCAAGGTGCAGATCTAAAATGAATTTTTTAAAATGAATTTTTAAGGTGTTTGTTCTGGAGTTTCCATCATGGCTCAGCAGAAACAAATCTGACTAGCATCCACGAGGACACACGTTGGACCCCTGGCCTTGCTTAGTGTGTTAACGGTCTGGTGTTGCCTTGAGCTGTGGTGTAGGCTGCAAATGTGGCTTGGATCCTGCATTGCTATGACTGTGGTGTAGGCCAGCAGCTACAGCTCTGATTCCACCCCTAGCTTGGGAACCTCCATATGCTGCAGATGGGACCCTAAAAAGACCAAAAAAAAAAAAAAGGTGTTCTGCTAAAGATGTTTTATTAAATGCAAGTGCAATTATCAAGGTTACTTTTTATTGAAACTACTTTCAACTTTACCCATACTACAGATCACAAGATTTGAACATAATCACTGCTATCAATCAAGTGTGAGGAAAGCTAGAGGCAAATTTGGAAAGCACATGAATTTTGTAGCTATTTTTGAATTTTAAAAATTACTCAGAACAACAAAAATAAAAATAAATTGGTAGAAGATCTAGACATTTCTCAAAAGAAGGCATATGGATGGCCAGTAGGCACATGAAAAGATGCTCAACATCACTAATTATCAGAGAAAGGCAAATCAAAACTGCAGTGAGGTACAACCTCATACTGGTCAGAATGGCCATCCTTAACAAGTCTGCAAATAGCAAATGCTGGAAGTGGTGTGGAGAAAAGAAAACCCTCCTGCACTGTTAGTGGGAATATATATTGGTACAACCACTATGGAAAACAGTATGGATGATCCCCAGAAAACTAAATATAAAAGTACCTTATGATCCAGCAATCTCAGTCCTGGGCATATACCCAGACAAAACAACAATTCAAAAAGATAACATGCACACCTATGTTCATAGCAGCTCCATCACAATAGCCAAGACAAGGAAACAACCTGACTGTCCATAGACAGATGAAAGGGTAAAGAAGTGTTTTATAATATACAATGGAATACTACTCAGCTATAGAAAAGCTTTGTGTCGTGACTCAAAGTCAGAGACATCCATGACTATAGTAAATAGTCTGATTCTTAACTTTTTAGAAACCACACCAACTCTGCAGGGATAACAAGAAATAACCGAATATCAGAGTCCAAAGCAGACACACAACTTTTTTCGTATATTGAAGTTATTCGGGTCTTTTTCACTTGGGCTGTATGTGCTAAAAGTGAAGATTATCACCTTGAAGGATTCACTTGTAAGTTTTTTTGCACAGTGCTCACTCTTCGTTTAGAGGAGTTTACAAAAGTCCTTCTTTTACAGAGTATCCTACTTTGTCATCTTAGACTTTAGTGGATGACTTGTTGCCAGACCCTTATTATACATTGTGAAAGTGTATTTTCTATTTCTAGTGTAGAGGAAGAAAACTGCCTTATATTTTAGGGATTCTAAATAGGATTTTAATGTTTACTAAGAAGAGAATGTTGGGAGTTCCTGTTGTGGCTCAGTGGTTAATGAATCTGACTAGGAACCGTGAGGTTGCGAGTTCGATTCCTGGCCTCGGATCTGGCGTTGCTGTGAGCTGTGGTGTAGGCCGCAGACTCGACTCAGTTCTGGCATTGCTGTGGCTCTGGCATAGGCCAGTGGCTAGAGCTCCTATTGGACCCCTAGCCTGGGAACCTCCATATACCCTGGGTGTGGCCGTAAAAAGCACAAAAAATAAAAATAAAATAAAATGAAGCATACCCATTATTTCACAGCTGAGAGAACTTCTATACTCATTGGAGTATTTTCTTCCTTCCTCTCTTTTCTAGTCATGTAAAAGGGTATGGTTTATATACTTATCTGCATCCTTGTATCTATTTTCTTCACTTTTCCATATTCCATCTTCAAAGACAGTCTTTGATGACCTGAATGCCTCCTTTATGTTGCTTCTTTTGTGATATCTTATGTTCCTATACTGTCCTCTAACAAAAAAGTTATTAAAATTGTAGAATTTTAGTTATTAAAATGGTATTTAGTGGTCATGGCTACTTCTACATGAATTTATGAACTCCTCTTGGCAAACAACAAGTAAATAAATTGGGCTTCTATTTATTAGTCTGTTTAAGAAATCATTTGATTTTTAGGTTAGGTAATAACTTTTGTCCTGGTCTGAAATCCCAGAGTATTGGTAAATCCACTTTTATTATTTCTAACATTCTATATTTATGTCTGCTTGGATATGAATGGTATTAAAGACTAGTTAAGAGCATGCATTGGTACAGTGTCTTCATAACTTAGTAGCTTTTTTTGGATAAATTACTTCTTATCACTGCACTTTCTTTTCAAAGTTAAAGACTAAATGAGATAATAAAGTATATAGCATGGAGCCTGGCTAATAGGTAGTATTGAATTTTTTTTTTTAATGTAGATGTCATTGTGAGGTCTTTGGTTATTGAATATGACAAAGATAACTAGCCTTAATAGAAGTTGAAAAACATACCTATCATTCAAGTTAGTTGGCCACGGGGAGGGGGGCGGGGGAGGCAGGCAAATAACATATTTTTAATTCTGGGCTAGCAGGAAGTCATCTTCGTTCTGTTCTATTGAAAAGCGTAGATAACTTCAGACTTCTCAATGAGGCAACTGCATGCATACGTGGAAAAACTGACTGCTGTGTTTGCAGTGCTTGACAGTCATATAAATGCATGCTGGTTCCAAGTAATTGACATATGGATTCCTTTTCATTCCTCAATAACAGGTTAGTTTCTAGAGAAATGCCGGTGTTGCTTTCATAAATTATTACGGCTGGTAATCAAACTGGAGATGTTCTAACTCATTATGTGAGAAACATTTAGAGGCTTGTTATGATTCATGATAAAGCTAGATACCTTGGTTTCTTTGACCTTCCTAAATGTTCTATAGTTGTGTAGAACAGCATAAAAGAAACCCCTTTTTTTAACAACACACCTAAAATACATCAGGCAAACTCAATACAAGAGCCTTAATTACTTCATAGAATAAATTAAAGTATTCTGGTATAATTGAAAAATAAATGATATAGCAGGGAAGTCCAACTATGAGGGGGAAAAATTGATTTCTTTTTCTGTGATAGCAGGAATATTAAATCCTTTCTCTTAGAGTAAATTATTAGAATTTTAAGGAAGATGGTTTCATAAAGTGTGTTGAGCATCACTTTTCAGTTACGTTAAGAATAATTTTAAATGTCCTTGGATGGAGGTTCACATGTTATTCTGCACCTAGGAAATCATCCATAAATGCTATGAAGTATATGGTATTTTAATAAAATAATTGCTTTATTTTTGCCTTGGAAATACAATTAAACTTTTTTGGTCCCATAAGGAGCCAATGGCTGGTAATGTGCCTCATTTTTTAAAAGTCATTTTGTCCAAGAGGAAGGATCATGGGCAAACCAGCTGGCTGTTTCATTTTAAATTTTGACATTGCTTCTCCTTGGGACCCTGATGCTGGGCTCTCTGATAACCAGTGCAAACTCCATGAATATCTTTCATTTCTCTAGAAGGAGGTGTGGATTTGCAAGGCTACCAGCTGGATATGCAAATACTACCTGACGGCCCAAAGAGTGATGTGGACTTTTCAGAGATTCTTAATGCAATACAAGAAAGTAAGTTTCACTCACATTTTAAATTCACCAGAGAGAAACTATATTATAAAACTTGGGAGGGGCAGTAAAAACTTAGATGCCAAGCTTAAAAAAAAAAAAAAAAGATGTCTTAAAAGAGATGCTACGTAAAATAATTTTGAGACCAGGGAGATGGTTAGCAAAATGCTGGTGTAATTTGTGAAACTGAACCACATTGTTTTGGGGTCTTTGAAGAAGCCTGGTGGGAAAACACGGAGGATTATAAATGCTGTATATTTAGTATCCTTTAATATTTGATAAGTCCCTGGATATTATAATTTTTCAGATACCTTGATTAATCAAAATCAAAGAAAAACTTTGAATCAAAATCAAAGAAACCAGAGTAGTATTCCTTCACTCAGATATTAGTGGTAAGAAGTAAATAGTGACCCAGTAAGCCAAAATCAGGAATTGATTCTCCAAAAAGGATATCTGGAGTCACAGATACTGGGCTGTGACTGAGAAGTAAATTCCTCTTTTCCAAGCATTTTGATTAATCAAGGTTTACTCTTCTTACACTACTTTGTGTTTTATAGTTTTCACTGAGAACTTTATCATAATCAATACATTTGCTCAAATTACAGATTTAGCATTGAGGATGGGTGATACAACCCAACATCACACATTAAGTCATGGAGATTGTGTTTCACTGATGGAGTTCTAATTCTAAATAGTAATACTCTTCTTTTAATATTAAGCAGTATCGTGTAACATTGGATTTGAGCAGTTTAGCTCTGAAGAGCATCTGCGTAAAGAACTACTGCGATTTTTGCTACTTGTAGTTTTATGACATTGCATTTCTGCACAATGAAATATATTTCTAGATTATATATATATTTGTATTTCTATATTTTCTTATGAGCAATTTTAAGCATTTTTGTACTAGTTATCTCCTTTTGTCATTACACTACCCTCCTGACCTTATAATTCATATCTCTACTTTACAGCTTGGGTGGGGGGTTGGGGGCAAAACCTAAGTGCCATGTAATATCATAAATAATGGAGACCAGGGTAGAATGAAGGGTCTTCTATGCTTCCTTTAATTCCTTTATGAATGTGTTCAGTAAACACTGAGGTGAAGGATCCCAACATTGAAGATGAGACTATTTCTGACAGAAATATTTAATGAAGGATATGAGAGAATCAACTATTTACTCTGGATGGGAATTCCCTTCATACCAGGTTACTGACAAACAGAGAAAAAAATTTCCCTAGGAGAATAAAAATCAAAATAGTAGACATTGGAGAGAAAATAACTTTTCATGGAAAGTTATAAAATTACATAATTACTTCATTTGATTCGAAAGATGATTATACCATGCTGAAAGGATATTTTTAAAACAGATGTTACAAGTTTGCTTCTGTGCAAGTGCAGGAGTTGAACTTAGATTTTTTAGGGCTGAATGAATTTCTACAATGAACTAGATGTTTATAAGACTGTTTTTATAGCAATTTTTGTTAGTGTATCTTAGTAAAAACAATTTGTATATAATGTTAATGTTTTATAGTTTAGAATGATGACCTCTTTATGAACAAGTAGAAGAGTATACATTCTATGGGACTTTAATATTGAAATTTCAAAATAGGAAAAAGGAACTATCAGTTCCCTTTAAAATGCAAATCAAGTTTTTCAATGGACTTAAGAATATGCTAGAATTTATTTTCTTGTGAAAAAACAAGTTTTATGCTAAATATGTCTGGGAACCTGCCCACACAGTCGGGGTCATCTCTGGTAAGACAGATTTGGGCCATTTATTTACCTTCAATCTCTAATGTGGTTCAATATGTGATTCAAATGTTTAACCAGTCCATTGAAATTTCATATTAAAAATTCATAGTTTGGTTCTTCAAGGGACTGGGCTTTAGCTTCTTGTTTATAGAAAGCTTTGAGAGACCAACATATAAAAAATGTAAAAAATACAGTATTTGAACATTAGTAAAATTCCTTCTCTCCTACAAATATTTTTATTAAGATTAGCAGAATGATGGAAAGATTTCACTGTTTTGTAGAATTTTGTGGATATATCTATGTATGAACTTCTAGATTGGATAGAAGTAAGTGTGTGTGTGTGTGTGTGTGTGTGTGTGTGTGTTACAAATATTTCTTGAGTGTCTTACCACCATTCTGGCACGTGATCTCCCATACCCATTATGGTCTATTTTAAAGGTGAAAAAACTGATTATATCTTCCCAAGCTATATGATTAATATGTGATAGAGTCACTAGAGTCACTATTTCATTGTCTGCCAGCCCTTGTTCTGCTAAATAAAAAGTGAAATAAAAATGATGAGGAAAGAAGTGAACTACTTTGAATTTTCAGTTTTCTTCTTACATTGTTACATCTGGATGCAAGAATTCCTCCGCCAGGTGTCTACATGGTAAAACACATTTACATTTTTTCCTACATTACTTATGCCCTTCGTCTGGTCAGAGGTATCTCAGCACGCTAACCACCCATAAGCTGTTTTTCAACTCCCCCCCCCCCGCCCCATGTAGATGTATAGCTTACAAGGAAGGAAAGAGTTATTTTATCCATCCATTCGTTTATCCATCTCACCTGTCACATGCCAGGTGTTGTGCTGGGCATAATACTTTAAAGCAATGATGAACATTTTAATTCATGAAAAGTAAAAACAGATCACAGATCACATTTTGTTCTGTTGTTCAAAATGAAAACAATCAGTTGCTTTCTAGGACAAAAGCATTTATATGTGGCAGTATAAAGTAAGGGGATGTGTGTGTATGTGTGTGTTTTCCTTGATGTTATTTTTCCCTCCCTTTCTTTCCTCATCCTTCACCCCCCATCCCAGGATAGCAGCCAGGTCCCTTGAACACCTTTGTTTCAGCAGAGTTTTGTGTTACCTAAAGTTCCTGCCTTTCTCTGAAATCCTAGGCTTCTGAATGCTGGAGATTAGATAGGAGAAGAAAGAGAGAAAGGAGGAAGTTCTTAGGAGCAGCTCCCTTGGAGCATCCTGTAGTGGTAGCATGGCTTCCTGTGGGTGGGTGGAAGGAAAAAGAAGGGCTGTGTTGTGTGTCTGGGGGACTGTATCTGAGCCACCTGAACCGCCAGCTGTGGCTGAGATTCTCCAGCCTGGGGAAGGAACAGATCCTTCAAGCTTCTGGGAACTTGGGAGGTTCTAAGAAGGCAACAATCTTATCTTCTTCATTGTGGACCCAGTACCTTGAGCAGAGTATGGAGTATAGCAGCTACTCAGTAAATTTTTGTTAGTGAATGAATTCCCCCATGGACATGCAAAAGAGGGCAGTTCAGCAGTAGTCAGTGTGACTTGGAGACCAGAGTTGTCTCTTTAAATGTTCTGCTGTTTACAAAACTTCTGGAACCTTTGTGCAGTCCTGGATATGTGCAGTAGAGTGGGGATATTAGCAATGACCAAAATTAAACTATCATCTGTGGATGTGTTGGTTGACTCTTCTAATGCGAAACCTGCAGATGGCTGACCATATAGACTCTGGGGACCGTTAAGTGGCATTAATACCCTGGCAGACTTTATTGTGTTATAGTCCATTAGGTTCTAATGGGCTGTGGACAGAAGGCGGGCAAAGAGCAGAGTGTTTGAAAGGAGATCTTGGAGGTTAGAAGGATTATTGGATCACTGTTACCCTACAGTCTGACCCTTCGTGCCTGCACGTGTACCTGTGTAATCTTATAGCTACTCCCACATTTGTGGTGCTCTGTGCCTTGGTGGTGGAGGAGACTCAGTCACTTCTCAGTGACATCCAGTGAGACATTTTGAATCCAGTTTCTTGAGCCCCGATTTCTAACCTTATTTTTAATTCATCTGGCCATGCTGTTTCAAAGGGGAAGGTGGGCGAGGGAGGGATTGGCATGAACACCATCTTGTCTGGCAACTCTGTGGTTGACTTTTTACCTAAATTATATTACCTAGTCTTAAACTCTCTTTGCCATAATTTCCACATCTGTAACATGGAGGTAGACAATCCACATAGAGCCCTCAGTGCCTGACACACGGTAAGCACAGTGGATGTGCTGGCTGCAACCATCATTCCTCTCAACTATGCTCTGTGGTAGATTATATTATCCCCATTTAAAAGATAAATTAAAGCTTGGACAAGTGAAGTCACCCAATCTCATAGTCAGTAAGTGGGAAGACTAGTGTTTGAACCTAGGTTTTTCTAAATCCAGAGTTCACGCTCTTTCCAAAGAAGGGGCTATTATGGTCAGTAGACTTTTAGAAACTTCACTGACCTCGTTTCTTTCATGGAAAGGGAGCCAAGGCTATTGAGCAAAGCTTGGATTAGGTACACAGTTCTCTAAATATCATTCCCAAGGTTGTACGAGGTGCGGTTATTATCTATCTTGTTATAGAAGTGACCCACGTGTCTACCTTTTCTCTAGAATGGAATAGTTGCAAGAGAAACTCTTTGTGAGAGACATGCTGTCCTGGGAACAAGTTAATGATCTTGGCCCCCTGGGGCATTGTGGAGACTCCATGCCATCATCTATGCTCTGTTTTATAAACAGCATCATTTACTGAATCAGGAAATGACAGTGCAATAACTTTTAAATAACCACACATTTTAACAGTATCATGACTTTTTTTTTAAAAGACTCATTTTGAGTCTCAAAGTATTTTGGGTAAACGTGCCACAGCAGAAAAACAAAACTAAACTAAACAAAAAACGCTCTCAGACCTCTTTAAACATTAGAACCCCAGCTTTCTTACCCCAATTTTTAGTTGGGGGTATGTTAACATACCCATTTCATTGTTGCCATAGCAAACTAGTGAACGTTTCCAAACTTTTTAAAGCAGTAGGATCTGTTGGTTTGTCCCCAAGTATATTTTTACAGGTAATCTCTTATATAAAGCAGATAACTGCTGTTTGGAATAGGCGGGGATAAAAGGTATGGACTTTGCCCACTCAGTGTCCTCTTTTCCCCTTCCATGGCCCCCGAAGTTCCTCAAAAGAATCCTGGGTTTCCAAGGAACACACTTTGAAAACCACTGGCCTGTTGGAAAGGAATAAAGCCAGCTAAAGGAAAGATATATGCCCTTTCCAATTACTTTATCTATTTTGAGTTTTCTAAATTAGCATCCTCCCCCCAATTTTTTTTCCTGATTTGTACTGCTTTAGGGATGTTATCAGACCCATCTGAAGAGTAATGAACATCTAGAGGGTCCTAGGCTTGAGAGTATCATATAAATGCTAAGCAGTGTTTGGTTTTTAAAATGCCTAAAGTGCTCAAAGCTGTGCTGAGTCTGTGTGTTTTCCTGAATTTTTAAAAACATCTAATTTGATCTATTTGTTAAATTTTAAGAAGTGCCAGACTTGTCAGGCTGCAGATGTAAAGTCTAGCTTTATTCAGACAAATGTAAAAACTGCAACAAGAGATTTGTTTGCTGGTTAAATGACTTCCTGTTTTGGGTAGCCAGACATGATTTAAGAACAGTAGAATGCTTTCCACAAAAACAAGGAGCCTGGGGGGGAGTCAGCACTGGGTTAGAATTCATCTCTGTCACTTATTGGTTGTGTGACCATATTAGCATCTCTGAAACCTGGCTTCTTTCACGTACTACCTGGCTCATAAGGTGTCCTGAGAATGACAGACACCAGAATAAACTGTAGTCCCTTCCCACTTCCTTCTTGTTTCATCTCTGAATTTGAGAGAAAAACAGATTCTTTCAAGCAATGGCACTGAGATAATTAGAATAAGAAAAAAATAACAATTGATAGAGTCTTACAATTAGCTTTTATTTATTTTAAAGTGGGCATTGAGCCCCTCCCGTTTGCTACCCAAGGCATCAAATTTGGAGCTACTTTGGACCTTCATCTGAAAGGGAGCCTAGGTGTAAAATGAACTTGTTATAAAACAGCCAGGTATTTCCCGCTGTGTTGCAGTGGGATCTGTGGCATCTTGGCAGCGCTGGGATGCAGGTTCAATCCCTGGCCCGGCACAGTGGATTATGGATCCAGCATTGCCAAAGCTGCGTTGTAGGTCACAACTGCCAGTGGTATCTGATCCCTGGCCTGGGAACTCCATATGCCACTGATAAGTATTCAAATTGAGACAGGACCAAGCTCTCTCTCTCTCTCTTTTTTTTTTTTTTTTTTTTTTTTTTTTTTTGCATTCTAAATTATTCCTGAAGGTGTCCTTTTTTTTCCCGTGCATTTTCTAATGAGGCTTTGAGGTCACTATGTAATACTTTCAGAATTCTGAGCATCAGCTGTGTAAATTTGGAACTCAGGACAAAAATAGTATCATGAACTGGTACGCCGGAGAACAAATATAGATACTTGGATCATACTGAACAGTCCTTTCATGGCTTCTTCAGTGACCTATAATTTCACTTTATTTCCTGTGCATCAGAAAGTACTGAGATTAAAGTACTCCTGTATTATAATGCCAAAGTGGGGCTATTCTGACACATTTAGAAAATAGAGAATTTTTTTTTTTTAAAGTAGTGAGTCAAACTATTTGATTTTCTGGTTTTATTTCTTACTCTCTTTTAGACTGTTACTAAAACAGTCTAAAATAAACATTTGCTATTTTTTTTCATTGCCTTTATAGTACTGATTCCTCAATTTCATCCTCGTCAGGAAGTACGAGGCTTCCCATTCATGTGTATGTCATGTTTATACCTCTAGCACCTAAGCTAAATATTGGTTTAGTGAACCCATGGCAGAAGATAAACAATTCATCATTCGGTTGAGCCCTTACAGTATTATTTGTAGTCTCTTCTCCCAAGAGAATGAGTAATAAATAACTGACATCCTGAATGATTTTCATGAAAGGAGTAATTGAAATAGATGCAAATATTTGGTGAAGAGGTTCAGTCCCGCTGTGGTAGAATTGCCTTCTCATTCCACAAACAATGTCAGGATTTCCCTGCATCCTGACTTCTCCGTTCTGCCTCCATTCTGAGAGAGGATAACAAGCTAACCCTTGGAAAGTAGCTTTTCTGGATATAGAGGACAAGATGGCGGAGGAGTAGGGGGACACGCTCGCCCTCTCCCACAAACACAACAAAAAAAGCACATCTACAGAAGAAATGACTCGCACAGAACAACAACCAATCGCTGGCAGAGGAACCTAAACTCCAATAACGGCAAGAAGTTCGTGACATTATTGGGCAGAACGGGAGAAAAGAGGAGAGTGAGAGAAGGTGAATCCGAGCGGGACGGGCGCTCCTGAAAGGGAACTGCGGAGGAGAAAGGGATCCCGCACCCTGGAAAGTCTCCTACCGGGGGAAAGATCAAACGAACCGGAGGAATCTCCAGATGCAGAGAAGAGTGTAGCAGTAAGTCGGAGTACGGAAAAAAGATCAAGAACCCAACGGACCATCTGAACTACGGGCACAGTCACCAAAAATTGAGACGCCTGGGTGGGGGCTGGGCACCGAATCCTCGGCTCCAGAGGTTAGTCCCCGGGAAAGGGCAGGGGGACGCCTGGGTGGGGGCTGGGCACCGAGACCTCAGCTCTGAAGGTTGGTCCCCGAGAGGGGGCCGGGGGACGCCTGGGTTGGGGCTGGGCACCGAGACCTCGCCTCCGAAGGTTAGTCCCCAAGAAAGGGCCGGGGGACGCCTGGTGGGGGGGGCTGGGCACCGAGACCTCGGCTCCAGAGATTAGTCCCCGGGCTAGGGGGGCGGGGAAGAGCGGAAACTGCTTGGGAGGTCTCTAAACCATTTGACGGGGCAGAGACTGCCTGGGAGACTAGAAAACAAAGCTGTCGCAGAGGAAGGGAGCAATACTCTAGGGGCGGGGAAGTGGAAAGCCGCCGCAGAGGGAACCTGGGAGAAGAGCCTGGTCTGCGCCCGTGCTGGGGAGGGGAGAGAAGAAGGGGTGGGTCCCCATAGAATACCCCCCACGCCACAGCAAGCTTACAGGCCCGCTAGCTAGCAGAAAGCTGTGCTTCCCAGTGCATTCCCTCCCCCCACCCCCGCCACCCCCTATGCTCTCGCTGAACCTGGGGCTGCCTGCCATCCAGGAGGGCTGGCCTCAACAATTGCCTGAAGCCTACCACCGCAGGGGCTCTCCCTGCACAGGCCTGCTTGCCCTTTGGAGGGGCTACACTTCCACAGAGCAGCACCAAACACCACCAGCCCCCTAGAAAAGGCCTGCAGCCCAGAAAAGCTAGAACAAGCCTAGCCAGGCCGTGAATAGATCGACCTAATTCTCCGACGGTTTTTCTGAGACGGGCTCCCCCGGGGAGGAGCCTCTTGAGTCTCCAAGGGCCTTGCTACACGCCCAAGACCCCAGGGGGTGCTAAGACCTAGTGGACCAGCTGCATAGGACTGCCAGCTCCAGGCAGGACCCCCTGCAGCCCAGAAAAGCTGCAACAAGCCTGGCCGAATTGGGAAAAGATCTCAGACGGTCTTTCTGAGTCGGGCTGTCCTGGGGAGGAGCCTCTTGAGTCTCCAAGGGCCCTGCTACCCGCCCAAGACCCCAAGGGGTGCTGAGACCTAGTGGACCAGCTGCATAGGACTGCCAGCTCCAGGCAGGACCCCCTGCAGCCCAGAAAAGCTGCAACAAGCCTGGCCGAATCGGGAAAAGATCTCAGACGGTCTTTCTGAGTCGGGCTGTCCTGGGGAGGAGCCTCTTGAGTCTCCAAGGGCCCTGCTACCCGCCCAAGACCCCAGGGGGTGCTGAGACCTAGTGGACCAGCTGCATAGGACTGCCAGCTCCAGGCAGGACCCCCTGCAGCCCAGAAAAGCTGCAACAAGCCTGGCCGACTTGGGAAAAGATCTCAGACGGTCTTTCTGAGTCGGGCTGTCCTGGGGAGGAGCCTCTTGAGCCTCCAAGGGCCCTGCTACCCGCCCAAGACCCCAGGGGGTGCTGAGACCTAGTGGACCAGCTGCATAGGACTGCCAGCTCCAGGCAGGACCCCCTGCAGCCCAGAAAAGCTGCAACAAGCCTGGCCGACTTGGGAAAAGATCTCAGACGGTCTTTCTGAGTCGGGCTGCCCTGGGGAGGAGCCTCTTGAGCCTCCAAGGGCCCTGCTACCCGCCCAAGACCCCAAGGGGTGCTGAGACCTAGTGGACCAGCTGCATAGGACTGCCAGCTCCAGGCAGGACCCCCTGCAGCCCAGAAAAGCTGCAACAAGACTGGCCGACTTGGGAAAAGATCTCAGACGGTCTTTCTGAGTCGGGCTGTCCTGGGGAGGAGCCTCTTGAGCCTCCAAGGGCCCTGCTACCCGCCCAAGACCCCAGGGGGTGCTGAGACCTAGTGGACCAGCTGCATAGGACTGCCAGCTCCAGGCAGGACCCCCTGCAGCCCAGAAAAGCTGCAACAAGCCTGGCCGACTTGGGAAAAGATCTCAGACGGTCTTTCTGAGTCGGGCTGTTCTGGGGAGGAGCCTCTTGAGTCTCCAAAGGCCCTGCTACCCGCCCAAGACCCCAAGGGGTGCTGAGACCTAGTGGACCAGCTGCATAGGACTGCCAGCTCCAGGCAGGACCCCCTGCAGCCCAGAAAAGCTACAACAAGCCTGGCGGAATCGGGAAAAGATCTCAGACGGTCTTTCTGAGTCGGGCTGCCCTGGGGAGGAACCTCTTGAGTCTCCAAGGGCCCTGCTACCCGCCCAAGACCCCAGGGGGTGCTGAGAACCAAGTGAAATCTGCTACCATCGTGGGGTGGACCTCCCAGTCCTGTCTGCCCTCAGGAAGTCCTCCTTTGCTTCAAAGAAACACTGTTAGTCCCATCAACACTCCAGAAAAGCCACACTGCCTCAAAAAAAGATTGACCAACAACGACAGCCCTCAGGAAATATTCCAGGGCAGTGACAAGGCAAACACTACCCGATAACGGAGAGTACAACTCCCTCAGGAGAAAGAAGACAACAAGCAAGATGAAGAAGCTGAGAAACCACCCCCAGTCAAACCAACAGGAGAACTCACCTAAAACAGTCAACAATGAAACTGATCTCTGCAGTCTGACAGACCTGGAGTTCAAAAGAGAAATAGTGAAAATACTGAAGGAATTAAGAGAAGATATGAACAGCAATGCAGATACCCTCAGAAAGGAGCTAGAAAATATAAGGAGGAGCCAAGAAAAACTAGAACATTCATTTGCAGAGATGCAAACTGAACTAGGGGCAGTAAAAACCAGAATGAATAATGCAGAAGAACGAATCAGTGATATGGAAGATAGAATAATGGAAATCACTCAATCTGGTCAACAGACAGAAAACCGAATCAAAAAACTGGAAAGCAATATAAGAGACCTATGGGATAATATAAAACGGGCCAATCTACGCATAATAGGAATTCCAGAAGGAGTAGAAAAAGATAAAGGAATGGAAAATATATTTGAAGAAATTATCGCTGGAAACTTCCCAAATCTAAAGGATACTGGATTCAAGATACAAGAAGCACAGAGGGCCCCAAACAAACTGAACCCAAACAGACCCACACCAAGACACATCATAATAAAAATGGCAAAAGTTAGTGATAAAGAGAGGATCCTAAAGGCAGCAAGAGAAAAACAGAATGTTACCTACAAGGGAACCCCCATAAGAATATCAGCTGATTTCTCTACAGAAACACTACAGGCCAGGAGGGAATGGCAAGAGATATTTAAAGTGCTCAAAGGAAAAAATATGCAACCTAGAATACTTTATCCAGCAAGAATATCATTTAAAATAGAAGGGGAAATAAAAATTTTTCCCAACAAACAAAAACTTAAAGAATACAGCAACACAAAACCCAGGTTAAAGGAAATATTGAAAGGGCTTCTCTAAACCAAAAAGAAAGGAAGGAAAGGGAAGAAAAAAGAAAAGAAAAAAAAAAAAAGAAGAAGAAGAAGAAGAGGAAGAACTAGGACTGAGGAAGATACAATCAGAGAGCAGTCACTCAAATAAGCCAGCATACAGATTTAATCATGAACATGCTTCAAACAAAATAAAATTAAAAAGAAAAAAATAAAAGAGTCATCAAAACCATAAAATGTGGGCAAGGGATGTTAGGAGGTAAATAATCCTTTTTGTTTGTATGTATGTCTCTCTTCTTAATTTTAATATAATAATGAAGTGTTTGAACTTACAGGACCATCAGGCTAAAACACACAATTATGGGAAGGGGTTAGCATACTTAAAAAACAGGGCAACCACAAGCCAAAACCAAATATTGCATTTGCAAAAAATGAAAAAAAAAAATACACTCAAGCAGATAATAACAGGAGACCATCCAACCAAAAAAAAAAAAAAAAAAAAAGAAGAATGGAGAACCATAGAATCAACTGGAACACGAGGATCAAATGGCAATAAATAATCATCTATCAATTATCACCTTAAATGTCAATGGACTGAATGCCCCAATCAAAAGACACAGAATGGCTGAGTGGATAAAACGGCAAAAACCTTCAATATGCTGCCTACAAGAAACTCACCTTAGGACAAAAGATACATATAGATTGAAAGTGAAAGGCTGGGGAAAAGTATTTCATGCCAATAGACATGACAGAAAAGCAGGAGTTGCAACGCTCATATCAGACAAAATAGACTTTAAAACAAAAGACATAAAGAAAGACAAAGAAGGACACTATTTAATGATTAAGGGATCCATCCAAGGAGAGGATGTTACTATCATCAACATATATGCCCCAAACATAGGAGCACCCAGATACATACAACAAATATTAACAGACATAAAGGGAGATATTGATGAGAATACAATCATAGTAGGAGACCTAAATACCCCCCTCACATCAATGGACAGATCCTCTAGACAGAAAACCAATAAAGCAACAGAGATCCTAAAGGAAACAATAGAAAAGTTAGACTTAATTGATATCTTCAGGACACTACATCCAAAAAAATCAGAATACACATTCTTCTCAAATGCTCATGGAACATTCTCAAGAATCGACCACATATTGGGACATAAAGCGAATCTCAATAAATTTAGGAGCATAGAAATTATCTCAAGTATCTTCTCTGACCACAATGCCACGAAATTAGAAATCAACCATGGGAAAAGGAAAGAGAAAAAACCTACTCCATGGAGACTAAACAACATGCTACTAAAAAACCAATGGGTCAATGAGGAAATCAAGAAGGAAATTAAAAACTATCTTGAAACAAATGATAATGAAGACACAACCTCTCAAAATCTATGGGATGCTGCGAAAGCAGTGCTCAGAGGGAAATTTATAGCAATCCAGGCCTTTCTCAAAAAAGAAGAAAGATCCCAAATTGACAACTTAACCCTCCACCTAAATGAATTAGAAAAAGAAGAACAAAGAAGTCCTAAAGTCAGCAGAAGGAAGGAAATTGTAAAGATCAAAGAAGAAATCAATAAAATAGAGACTCAAAAAACAATAGAGAAAATTAATAAAACCAAGAGCTGGTTCTTTGAAAAGGTGAACAAAATTGATAAACCCCTGGCCAGACTCACTAAAAAGAGGAGAGAAAGAACCCAAATCACCAAAATTATAAATGAAAAAGGAGAAATCACAACGGATACAGCAGAAATTCAAAAAACCATAAGAGAATACTATGAACAACTATATGGCAATAAGTTTGACAATCTGGAAGAAATGGACAATTTTCTAGAATCTTACAGCCTGCCAAAACTGAATCAAGCAGAAACAGACCAACTGAACAGACCAATCACTAGAAATGAAATTGAAGAGGTCATAAAATCACTCCCTACAAATAAAAGCCCAGGACCAGATGGCTTCACAGGTGAATTCTATCAAACATATAAAGAGGAATTGGTGCCCATCCTCCTGAAACTCTTTCAAAAGGTTGAAGAAGAAGGAATACTCCCAAAGACATTCTATGAGGCCACCATCACCCTCATTCCAAAACCAGGCAGAGATACCACCAAAAAAGAAAACTATCGCCCAATATCATTGATGAATATAGATGCAAAACTTCTCAACAAAATCTTAGCCAACCGAATCCAACAACATATCAAAAAAATTATACACCATGACCAGGTTGGGTTCATCCCAGGTTCACAAGGATGGTTCAACATACGCAAATCAATCAACATCATACACCACATTAACAAGAAAAAAGTCAAAAATCATATGATCATCTCAATAGATGCAGAAAAAGCATTTGACAAAGTTCAACATCCATTCATGATCAAGACCCTCGCCAAAGTGGGTATAGAGGGAACATTCCTGAATATAATCAAAGCCATTTATGATAAACCCACAGCAAATATAATCCTCAATGGGGAAAAACTGAAAGCCTTCTCACTCAAATCTGGAACAAGACAGGGATGCCCACTCTCACCACTGCTCTTCAACATAGTTTTGGAAGTCTTAGCCACAGCAATTAGACAAACAAAAGAAATCAAAGGCATCCATATAGGAAGAGAAGAGATCAAACTGTCACTGTATGCAGATGACATGATTCTATACCTAGAAAACCCTAAGGACTCAACCCCAAAACTCCTTGAACTGATTAATAAATTCAGCAAAGTGGCAGGATATAAGATTAACATTCAGAAGTCAGTTGCATTTCTGTATACCAGCAATGAAGCATTAGAAAAGGAATACAAAAATACGATACCTTTTAAAATTGTACCTCACAAAATCAAATACCTCGGAATACACCTAACCAAAGAGGTAAAGGACCTATATGCCGAGAACTATAAAACCTTAATCAAAGAAATCAAAGAAGATGTAAAAAAATGGAAAGATATTCCATGTTCCTGGATTGGAAAAATCAATATTGTGAAAATGGCCATCCTACCCAAAGCAATCTACAGATTCAATGCAATCCCTATCAAATTACCCATGACATTTTTCACAGAACTAGAACAAACAATCCAAACATTTATATGGAACAACAAAAGACCCAGAATCGCCAAAGCAATCCTGAGAAACAAAAACCAAGCAGGAGGCATAACTCTCCCAGACTTCAAGAAATACTACAAAGCCACAGTCATCAAAACAGTGTGGTACTGGTATCAAAACAGACAGACAGACCAATGGAACAGAATAGAGAATCCAGAAATAAACCCTGACACCTATGGTCAATTAATCTTTGACAAGGGAGGCAAGAACATCAAATGGGAAAAGGAAAGTCTATTCAGCAAGCATTGCTGGGAAACCTGGACAGCTGCATGCAAAGCAATGAAACTAGAACACACCCTCACACCATGCACAAAAATAAACTCCAAATGGCTGAAAGACTTAAATATACGACAGGACACCATCAAACTCCTAGAAGAAAACATAGGCAAAACACTCTCTGACATCAACATCATGAATATTTTCTCAGGTCAGTCTCCCAAAGCAATAGAAACTAGAGCAAAAATAAACCCATGGGACCTCATCAAACTGAAAAGCTTTTGCACAGCAAAGGAAACCCAAAAGAAAACAAAAAGACAACTTACAGAATGGGAGAAAATAGTTTCAAATGATGCAACTGACAAGGGCTTAATCTCTAGAATATACAAGCAACTTATACAACTCAACAGCAAAAAAACCAATCAATCAATGGAAAAATGGGCAAAAGACCTGAATAGACATTTCTCCAAGGAAGATATACAGATGGCCAACAAACACATGAAAAAATGCTCAACATCGCTGATTATAAGAGAAATGCAAATCAAAACTACCATGAGATACCACCTCACACCAGTCAGAATGGCCATCATTCATAAATCCACAAATAACAAGTGCTGGAGGGGCTGTGGAGAAAAGGGAACCCTCCTGCACTGCTGGTGGGAATGTAAACTGGTACAGCCACTATGGAGAACAGTTTGGAGATACCTTAGAAATCTATACATAGAACTTCCATATGACCCTGCAATCCCACTCTTGGGCATCTATCCGGACAAAGCTCTACTTAAAAGAGACACATGCACCCGCATGTTCATTGCAGCACTATTCACAATAGCCAGGACATGGAAACAATCCAAATGTCCATCGACAGAGGATTGGATTCGGAAGATGTGGTATATATACACGATGGAATACTACTCAGCCATAAAAAAGGATGACATCATGCCATTTGCAGCAACATGGATGGAACTAGAGAATCTCATACTGAGTGAAATGAGCCAGAAAGACAAAGACAAATACCATATGACATCACTTATAACTGGAATCTAATATCCAGCACAAATGAACATCTCCTCAGAAAAGAAAATCAATCATGGACTTGGGAGAAGAGACTTGTGGTTGCCTGATGGGAGGGGGAGGGAGTGGGAGGGATTGGGAGCTTGGGCTTATCAGTCACAACGTAGAATAGATTTACAAGGAGATCCCGCTGAATAGCATTGAGAACTATGTCTAGATACTCATGTTGCAACAGAAGAAATGGTGGGGGAAAAACTGTAATTGTAATGTATACATGTAAGGATAACCTGACCCCCTTGCTGTACAGTGGGAAAATAAAATTAAAAAAAAAAAAAAAAAAAAAAAAAAAAAAAAAAAAAAAAAAAAAAAGAAAGTAGCTTTTCTGTGCTGACTCTGTTGCTTTCCTCAGTGTTTGTAGCTGATTTTTGGTCTCCCAGGTAATTTGAGTTTCTTGACCCTTGTTCAGTTGTTAAATGCCGAGTCTCTGCTGTTTTGTTCCTGGGTCTGTTTAGGCTGAGTGCCTTTTCTTTTTTCTTTTTTTTTTTTTTTTTTTTTTTTTTTTTTGTATAAGAGAATCATTTGGGTATCTCCCTTGCTTTCCCAAACGTGTGATATCCTTTTACCTGGAGTCAGCTGCCCAGTTCTGCACACACAGCCCTTCCTGAGTCTGAATACAATGCAGGTCTGTACTTGGGTTGCCTGAAACATTTGCATTCTCTCTCCCTCTTTTCATTCTTTCTTTATTTTTTAAAAATTTTTTGTCTGTTTTGGGAGCCTGTGGCATATGGGGGTTCCTAGGCTGGGGTCAAATGAGACTATAGCTGCAGGCCTAGGCTACACACAGCCACAGCAACTCAGGATCTGAGCTGCATCTGCGACATACACCACAGCGCATGCCACTGACAGATCCTTAACCCACTGAGCGAGGCCAGGGATTGAACTCGCATCCTCATGGCTACTAGTTGGGTTCATTAACCACTGAGCCATGACAGGACCTCCCTTCTTGTCATTCTTAATTGACTCAGAATATTTGGCTCTCCTTCTTATTTAATGAGCCTAATCACAGAATTCTACCAGGCAAATAATGATCCAACACATTTTATTTGAGAAAAAGTGTAAAGGAGGTGATGGGATCTATGAACAAGTGACCTTGTTTGGATGGAGAAGATGTTTGTCACGTTTGTACTAGACGAGGGAGAGGTCCGGCTTCCACATTGGACAATGAGCTCTATAGGGGCAGGGACCTTGCCGGCTGTGTCCAGTACATGAGGCCGTGTCCAGTACTTGAGCCCCAGTTCCTGGCCCAGCACAGTGTCTGGCCAGGGTGGGTGCTCAGAAAATACTGGCTGAATAAACAGATTTCTGAAAATTGGTTAACTTCAGAGTTGGGGGTTTGTTTTCTTCTTAAAGAAGAGAATGTGAGTTCTTAAAACTTACGTTGTAGTTAAAGCTGATTCATCAGTAACAATGGTGAAATATTAGTGAAGGGTATGTGTTTCTCTGTCTTCTGTGGAGTGTTTACATGGTCCACAGTCTTCTTACTGACTACATATTCAGCTGAGCATTTTCTGACATTTCCACATTTCTAATCTCTGCTGAGGCTCTTGAGAGGCTGCCAGGTGATAACGGTGTCTTCCTATCACTCATTCTCCAAAAATCAGATCTCCATAACACACTGATTTCCCTTGAGGACCCAGGTGGCATGAGTCTCATAATGACTTCCAGACAGTGATTCTGATGGGCAGCAGTAAGGACAGCAAAGTGCTTCTCTCCCTTTTCCCTAGTGAGTGGGTGTTTCTAGAATCAAATAGTTGGACCTTTACTATAGAGCAGAATTTCTCAGCCTCGGCACTGTTGACATTTAGGGCTGGAGAACTCTATGTTGTAAGGGCTATTCTGTTCATTGTAGGATTTTTAGCAGCATCCCTGGCTTCTTCCCACTAAATACAACTAGCACCACCTCTAGAGATCAAAAGTGCCTGCAAACCATACCAGATGCCTTCAGGGTGACAGTTTGGTTCCAGCTGGGAACTGTAGGTATAGGGCTTTCTTGAAAAGATTAGACCAATACCAGAAGGTGTTACTGGTGGAAGATGACCTGGTTATTTTCTTTCCTTGGCAAAAGCATAGGGGAAGTTCTTATGGATGGATCAATGGATGAGTGTCCAGGAGCTTCTCCTCAGTGAGAGCTAGTCACCAAGACAAGAATCTCAGTATCCTCTTTGGATTCCCCCTTGATTTTACATCCCATCCCAATGTATCCCTCTGAGCAGTCATTCCAACTTGTCAACGTTTCCTCTGCCTTTTTGGATTGATAATGCTGTAGTGCTAACCTAAGAGTCTAAAATCGACAAACCAACATTTCTTGTGGATCTGCTTTGTGTCGGCCACCCTGCTAACATGTGCATTATCTTATGTAATCTCAGCCACCCTTAGAGAAGTTTTCCGTACCTGTCTCACCAGTGGGGAAACAGGAGCATAGATTCACTTAGCTAAGCAGTAGAGTTTGGAATAGGAAGAAGGTCTTCTGATGTTATAAAAATAATATTTTTATCCTACTGGTTAAATAGAACCAATATATCTACTTCAAAAGCCATCACTAGCTCCTTAAAAATCTGATCAGTATCTGGTAGAAACTGTGGAGCCTCCTGGCTTGTAGATAAGAATTGTGTTAGGAGAAACAGCTATGCAAAGTCCCAGAGCCATTAATGGTGGAGAAGAGGGGGCTCTCCCACGTCATTAGGCACTGACCACCTTGAGATCATTCTGTCATTCAACAAATAGGAGTTGAGGGCTTAATCCATGTCCAGACCTCTGTCTACTAGTCAAGACAGACATGGTCCCTGCCCTTACAGAATGTATATGCTAATGGGGTAGGCATCCAGCATACAAGTAAACAAATGAATAAGATAATTACAGACTGTGGAATATACTGTGAAGGAAACGAGCAGAGAGAGGAGATGGAGAGTAATTGGGTGAGGGGCAGCTTCGTTACATAAAGTTGTCAGGGAAGTTATCTTTGACCTTGACATGTCCCATGACATACTGTAGCTCCTTAAAAGTGTGAGTGCTTCTCCTTGAGTACCTGGCCCAGTGGAGATGCTCCTAGACCTTGGTTGTATGAAAAGACCATGATGTTTTTCCTTTGTGGCTTTAGGGCCTAAAGACCTCTGGAAAGTGTATTAGTTACTTTTTGCTCCCATAACAAATTAGCACAGACTTGGTGACTTAAAACAACACCAATTTTTCATCTTACAGTTCTGGAGGTCAGATGTCATCCAGGTGTCAGCAAGACAGTGTTCTTTCTAGAGGCCCTAGAGGGGAATCTGCTCACTTGACTTTTTCTGTCTTCTCCAAGGCCCTGCATCCCTTGATTTGTGACCCTGTCTTCCATTTCCAAAGCCAGCAGCAGTACATCTCTTAATATCTCTCTCTCATCCTGACACTCCCGCCTCTCTTGTAATTACATTCGCCCACCCCTAAGATCCTTGACTTAATTGCATCTGCAAAGTCCCTCTTCCGGAGTTCCGTCATGCCTTACTGGTTAAGAAACCCAACTAGTATCCATGAGGACTGGGGTTCAATCCCTGGCCTTGCTCAGTGGGTTAAGGATCTGGCATTGCCGTGGGCTGTGGTATAAGTCACAGATGCGGCTTGGATCCCGCCTTGCTGTGACTGTGGTATAGCCCAGCAGCTACAGCTCCGCTTGGGCCCCTAACCTGGGAACTACATATGCTGCAGGTATGGCCTAAAAAGACAAAAGAAAGTCCCTTTTCCTTTATAAGATGACATATCCATGCATTACAGGGATTAGATCACCTTTAGGGGCCATGATTCAGCCTATCACAGTAAGCAATAAATGTTCATTTTATTCCTATGCCTGTTTTATTTTACAAATGAAAAACTTGCAGTTAAATGAATTGTGCAAAATCACACACAAATCTGGATACAGATTTAGATCCCGGTCCCCTCATCTAAGTACATTTTCTTTATTCTCTCTGTGTGTGTTCTCTGTATATCTAGAGCTCTCTGTTCTTTATGGCACTCACCACACTTTACATTTCTTTGATTATTTGTTTTGTTATTAGCAAGGGCAGGGAGACAGATCACTTCTCAAAGGTACAGTCCTTACACAGCTGTGTGCCTGATACATAGTGTGCACACCTCTGAAGTTTTTTTAAATGGAAGAATGAATAGGTTTTTATATGCCTGGGAAATAGCATTTAATTTCCTGTGAATTATGCTGGTCAGCAACTTCTAACAGGTTAAAAATCTTGAGCTGTTTTTAAAGCATCAAAGAAAAAAGTGAACTTCAATGTTGGTCAGTAATCAGACTCAGTAAATAAGGGATCCCCAAAGCAAAAATAAACAAACAGGACTTTTTTAAACTTAGAAGTTTTTTCACAGCAAAGGAAACCACAGGCAAAACAAAAAGACAGCCTATGGAATGAGAGAAAATCTGCAAATGATGTAACTGGCAAGGGTTTAATTTCCAAACTATAAGAACAGCTTATGTAGTTCAATATAAAAAACAAACAACCCAGTCAAACAAATGAGCAGAAGACCTAAATAGACATTTGTCCAAAGAATACATCAATGGGAGTTCCCATCGTGGCTCAGTGGTTAACAAATCTGATTGGAAACCATGGGCTTGCTCAGTGGGTTAGGGATCCGGCGTTGCCGTGAGCTGTGGTGTAGGTTGCAGACACAGCTCGGATCCCGCATTGCTGTGGCTCTTGTGTAGGCCAGTGGCTACAACTCCAATTCAACCCCTAGCCTGGGAACCTCCATACGCTCTGGGAGCGGCCCAAGAAATGACAAAAAAAAGACCAAAAAAACCCCAAAATAATACATCAATGGCCAACAGGCACATTAAGAGATGCTCCATGTCACTAATTATTAGAGAAATGCAAATCAAATATACAATGGTGTACCACCTCATACCAGTTAGAATGTCCATCATCCAAAAGTCTGCACATACTAAATGCTGGAGAGGGTGTGGACAAGAGGGAACCCTCCTGCATTGATAGTGGGAATGTGAATTGGTGCAGCTACCATGAACATTATGGAGGTTCCTTAAGAATAAAAAATAGAACTACCACATGATCCATCAATCCCACTATTTTGGACGTATATCTAGAAAAGGCAAAAACCCCAATTCAAAAAGGTTCAGGCACCCCTGTGTTCATTGTAACACTACTTATAACAACCAAGATGTGGAAGCATCTTAATGTCCGTTGACAGATGAATGGATGAGGGAGATGTTGTCTATATGTACAGTGGAATATTGCGCAGCTATAGAAAAGAAATAATGCCATTTGCAGCAAATGAATGGACCTAGACATGATCATACTAAGAGAAGATAGACAGTGAAAGATGAATATCATATGGTATCACTTATATGTGAAATCTAAAAAAGTGATACAAATAAACTGATTTACACAACAGAAATGGACTCACAGACATAGAAAACAAAGGGAAAGCTGGTGGAGGGATAAATTGGAAATGTGGAAATAAAATAGAGATGTATGCAAAAAAAAAAGGAAATTTGGGATTAACAGATATAGATCACTATATATAAAAAAGAGATAACCAACAAGAACCTATTGTATAGCACAGAGAACTATATTCAGTATCTTGTAATAACATATAATGGAAAAGAATCTGAAAAAATATGCATCACTTTGCTGTACCCTGATACACTGTAAATCAACTATATACTTGAATAAAAAAATAAATGAATGAATAAATAAATATACCTGGCATTATATTTTCTCATCCCCTGGTGCTGAACTTTGCTTTCTGGTGTACTATGCTGTGCATTTGAATGTGGTATTCTTGTATCTGGGACTCTATATACAGTACTGTATCTATTGATATATTAGCACCCAGAGTCTTTATGGAGGTCCCTGAGTGGCTCACTTCATGATTCCAATTCATGATTAGAGGAAGAAGAGAGGCAAAAAGCTAACTGCATGCTTTATAACCGCATCTGCTTTTCTCTCTTAGTCCTTAAAGAAGTAGCAAAGAAGGAATAAAATCACAGTTCCTATTGAACTAGGCAAGTGGCACATTTATGGGCTCACTTAGCAAGTTGTGCGGCATTTAAATGAAAACAAAAAATTAGGCCATCTCCCAACACAGAATGAGTTCTTAGAAGTCTTAAAGAGCCTTATGCTAAACAACTATATGAAGGAAAGCTAAACAAACACAAAACCTCCTGTTATCGTGGAAGACAAATTTTATTGTGGAGGTGCTTTGCTTCACATTGTCCTTAATCTTGGCTCATGAAGGCACTGGTTAAACATGTTTTACATCTGACATCTGTTTCTCTTAGGAAGTAATATACCCACCATTCAAGGTGTTATTGAAACAATGAAAACATCTGAAGCCAAAGGGAGATGTCTTTATTTTTAGTATTGCTTTTAAGATCCCAGATTCTTAATTCGACTCGTAATGTATTTACTCTGGTTCTAGTGGCCAAGGATGTCAATATTCTTTTTGATGAATTAGAAGCTGTCAACAGCCCTTGCAAAGATGACGATTCTCTCCTTCACCCTGGAAACCTGACCAGTACTTCAGATGATGCTAGCAGATTGGAAGCAGGGGGAGAGGTAAGAGTATGTGATTTTTTAAAAACCACGATTCTTGACCCAGGCAGGAACCTGTGAAGCATGTTCCAGTGGAGTGATTAAAGTCATCATTCATTGAACTGTGGTTTCCTGAGGAAAAAAGGACCAGGTCTTACATTCCACTGGTATCCTCCGGGCGTCTAGCATGTTTCACGGATCCTAAATCAACCTGCACTTCTTTGAAGGATCATGCACTTCCCTTCTACCTGAAGGCATTTTTTTTTAAATACAAAGAATATTCTTAAAACCACCCATCATTTTAAAATGATCT
This sequence comes from Sus scrofa, assembly GCF_054392235.1. Taxonomy (NCBI): domain Eukaryota; kingdom Metazoa; phylum Chordata; class Mammalia; order Artiodactyla; family Suidae; genus Sus; species Sus scrofa. Next base: position 90,517,410 of record NC_139387.1, on the reverse strand, counting down.
ATATTCTAGGTGTCACTAACTAGTAAAACGTTATCTTTACAAGGATGGTCTTGCCTGTTGAAATCTCCCAACATGTAGAATAGTAGCAGAAAGGGGACCAGACCTCAGTCAATGCTGTGGTCTGAAGCCTCTCTGAGTTTTCATTTGCCTGTGTTATCTGGAAACTCATTGCAATTGTAAATAGACCCATCTGTTAATGTGTTGCTTGGGAGGAGAAAAAGTATTTTGTTAAAGGCATTCGCTGTTGCTCAGCTTGTGTCCCAGTAGAGTTTAATATCTCCTTTGGAAATGCACTAGGTTTAGGTAATAGGAACACAGAATCGGAGTCATTAATTTATTGTATAACCTTTTTTTTTTTCCTTTATGCCTGCACCCATGGTATATGGAAGTTCCTAGGCCAGGGATTCAACTTGCCTCTGCAGTGACCTGTGCTGCTACAGACAGATTCTTAACCCACTGTGCCACAGTGGGAACTCCTATGTGTTTTTTTTTTTTTTAAACTCATTCTATCATCTCTTCACTTAGAAACTTGGATGCCATAATGTGGCATAAAGGAAGAATCATGAAAGGCACCTCAAAATCAGCTAGTTTAATCCCCTTAAATTTATAGATAAGGAAACAGTCTGAAGAAGGCTTGGGCTATGTTAACCCTCCTCTTGAAGCCTTGGTTACAGCCCTGTTTTTGCAGATAGACGCTAGTGTGCTAAATCTACAGGAAAACTCCCTTGCCTGGCAAAGAGCTGTTAAGAATGTTTACTCAAGTAGACTTTGGAGTACCTCTTAAGGTAGAAGTTAAAAATGGTCAATGAGGATTGGTCATTAACTATAAATGTCTTCACCAGGTAGGATACATGTTGTTCCCATTCCACTTAGTTGAGATTTTCCTTTTGAATGAGGTTGCATGCATGACACTTTTATGCAAGAATATGGATTTTAGCAGTGGCCTTGGAGGTCTAGCATGTTTTCCTTCTTCTTACTGCCATATGGAAACTGATATATACTGTGAGCTCAAATTTTTGTGTGTTTACACTGCAGTTGACCCTTGAACAACATGGGTTTGAACTGCATGGGTCCACCTATACATGGATATTTTTCACTATTAGGTACTACAGTACTATGTGATATGTGGTTGCTTGAATCCATGATGTGGAGGAGACACAGATACGGAAAGCCCCCTGTGACTATAAGTTATAAGTGGATTTACTCCTGCATTGTTCACAACTATATACAAAATATCACAAAGAAAAGTATTTTTCTTATTGTGGGCAAAAAATGTGAGAAACACGGAACTAGAGTATTGTTCAGTCCATCAAACTATTCGCAGTCTAATCCCTCTTCCCTACCAGATGAACTAGCTTCCTGAATTTTTGTGTGTTCTTTTGCTCTTTCTCTAAAAATCATGTTTATATATATATATATATATATATACACACACACACATATATATATACACACATACATATACACACATATGTATATATCCTTAGCAACTTTTTTTAAGATATATTTTTTCATTATAACTATATACAATCATCCCTATTTGCAAAGGAGGAAACTGAGGCTGAGAAATGTTGGGTGACTTCCTTCTGTCAGGAAGGCATCTATAAGTGGTAGAGCAGACACTATCCTTGATCTCTATTCAGTCTGTCAGAAGTCTGTCTAATAGAAAAAAGTTGTTTAAAAATGGTCATTAACTTGGGCATCTATCCGGACAAAGCTCTACTTAAAAGAGACACTTGCACCCGCATGTTCATTGCAGCACTATTCACAATAGCCAGGACATGGAAACAATCCAAATGTCCATCGACAGATGATTGGATTCGGAAGATGTGGTATATATACACAATGGAATACTACTCAGCCATAAAAAAGGATGACATAATGCCATTTGCAGCAACATGGATGGAACTAGAGAATCTCCTACTGAGTGAAATGAGCCAGAAAGACAAAGACAAATACCATATGATATCACTTATAACTGGAATCTAATATCCAGCACAAATTAACATCTCCTCAGAAAAGGAAATCATGGACTTGGAGAAGAGACTTGTGGTTGCCTGATGGGAGGGGGAGGGAGTGGGAGGGATCAGGAGCTTGGGCTTATCAGACACAACTTAGAATAGATTTACAAGGAGATCCTGCTGAATAGCATTGAGAACTATGTCTAGATACTCATGTTGCAACAGAAGAAAGGGTGGGGGAAAAACTGTAATTGCAATGTATACATCTAAGGATAACCTGACCCCCTTGCTGTACAGTGGGAAAAAAAAAAAAAAAAAAAAAAAAAGATCAAACCCATTCATGAGAATATCCAAGGTATAGGAAAACAAGTACTGGGTTAACGGAAAAGTTAGCCGTTAAACCATGAAGTGAATATAACAAATCTAAGTACTGATTTCCTAATCTGTAAATTCAAGGAGTATACTAGATTACCTGTAATGTCCTTTAAAATCTGTCACCTTTTTAAATAGTGGCTGTTCCATTTAGATCCACTGGCATTATGCAAATCATTTCTAAGATGTCTCATATTAATGTATATAAAAGGGAGAATATTAAAGTTCTTCTAAAAATTAAAAAAAAATAAAAAATAAAAATGGTCATTAATGAAAGAATTAACATTGTCCAGCTTTTATGCATTGAATTTTTAAAATATATATAGTGATTTTTATTTTTTTCCATTATAGCTTGTTTACAGTGTTCTTTCAATTTTCTACTGTACAGCATTGTGACCCAGTTACACATACGTGTATACATTCTTTTTTCTCGCATTATCAGGCTCCATCATAGTGACTAGACATAGTTCCCAATGCTACACAGCAGGATCTCATTGCTAATTCATTCCAAAGGCAATAGTCTGCCTCTATTAACCCCAAGCTCCCAATCCATCCCACTCCCTCCCCCTCCCCCATGGCAACCACAAGTCTATTCTCCAAGTCCAGGATTTTCTTTTCTGTGGAAAGGTTTATTTGTGCCATATATTAGATTCCAGATATAAGTGATACCATATGGTAGTTGTCTTTTCTCTTTCTGACTTCACTCAGTATGAGTCTCTAGTTCCATCCATGTTGCTGCAAATGCATTATTCTGTTCTTTTTTATGGCTGAGTAGTATTCCATTGTGTATATTTACACCACATCTTCCAAATCCAATCATCTGTCGATGGGCATCTGGGTTGTTTCCATGTCTTGGCTATTGCGAATAGTGCTGCAATGAACATGCGGGTGCATGTGTCTTTTTCAAGGAAAGATTTGTCCAGATATATGCCCGAGAGTGGGGTTGCTGGGTCATATGGTAGTTCTACATATAGTTTTTTAAGGTACCTCCATACTGTTCTCCATAGTGGCTGTACCAGCTTACATTCCCACCAATAGTACAGAAGGGTTTTCTTTTCTCCACACCCTCTCCAGCATTTGTTATTTGTGGACTTATTAATGTTGGCCATTCTGACTGGAGTGAGGTGGTATCTCATGGTAGTTTTGATTTGCATTTCTTTAATAATCAGTAATGTTGAGCATTTTTTCATGTGCTTGCTTAGCAACCTTTTTTAGATTGGTTTTACTTCGTGTTTTATAAACAATAGTATCAAACAATGTAAAGTCTCCTGCAATTGTGTTCTTGTTTTTGTCAACACAGTTTATAAGATTTTTTGCTTACTATTAGATGCATCAATAGTTCATTTTATTTTATTATTTATTTATTTATTTTTGGCCATACCCGCAGCATGTGGACATTCCCAGGCCAGTGATCAAACCCATGCCTCACTAGCAACTTGAGCCACTACAGTGACAATACCAGAGCCATAAGCTACTGTTCTACAAGGGAATTCCTAATAGTTCATTTTCATTACTGTATAATACTCCACTGTATGACAGTTCTATATTTTTCTGATTGCCTTTCATTGATTTGCATTGATTCCCATTTTTAATTTTTCTATGCTTAAGAGTAATGCTGCTATGAATATTCATATACACATCTCCTGGTTGTTTTGTCAGGAATTTCTTTAGTTACACAGATAATTCAATTTTACATGCTGATGCTGGTGTGTTTGTCATATCAGTTTTCACTTTCACCTGTAGAAGGTGAGAATTCTCAGTTGCTCCACACCCTTGCCAACATTTGGTATTGTTAGGTGTCCTAAGTTTTTCCCATTAGACTTAATACTCTTTCCAATTTTTATTTTGTTTCCTGTTATTTACATTTTTCATTAATAAGAGTGTAATTTTGATAAAACACAAGGAAAATTTATTTAGTTTTAATTGTTTTTCAGTATTACTCCAGACTCAATTTTGAGTGTCTTAAGCTGGTCCCTTTCTCTTTGTATGCAGACAATACCAGAAAAAAACAAATCAAATGGACTTTACTTCAGAGACGGAAAGTGTCGAATTGACTACATTCTTGTGTACAGAAAATCCAACCCCCAGACAGAAAAGAGAGAGGTGTTTGAAAGAAACATTAGAGCAGAAGGATTACAAATGGAGAAAGAGGTAAGTAGTTTGCTTGAACGATAAAAAAGATAAATACGCATCTATTCATATCGAGGCAATTAAAAAATAAGCTGCAAATCAATATGCTAACTGAACGTTTCATTTGGTGAGAGTTTGCCAATCTGCAGTGTGTGGGGAATATTTCAGCAGTTAGATTTTCTCAGCACAGTTTGCCTTTGAGAGCATTTTAATGCCAAAAGATTCTGTCAGAATCAAAATACCTCAATTAAATGGATTGTTTCAAAGTGTTATCATTTACTGACTTCCTACATCTGCTGCTTCTCTGTCTGTGAATGAAGGCTTCTATTTGCATGGATTAGAGAAAACTTTGGGTAAGAGGCCATCGCCCCGCTCAGGAGGTCCTTTCTTCGTTTTGGGAAATATAATGGGCTTGGATATCCTCGCACACCAGAAACTGGCTGGCTGGCTGACTTGGCCCCAAACAGCTGGAACTTAACAAAGTGACTGCAGTTTTCAGAGACTTTCAGGTTGTTTTTTATCAGGTTTCCCAGCTCAAGGGTTACCTTCTCAGTGCTTTGACTCTTTCCTCCTCCTTTGCATGGGGAGTTTTGCGGAAGGTACAAGAGGCCCAGTCAGGCCTGATAACATTCCACAGGGGGATTGTTGTGTACCCAGAAATGTCCTGCACATGTGTAAAACTTGGCCCTGTCAGCTGGATTATGTAACAGATTTTCCCTAAACATTGTGCATGGCTTCTGGTGCTTTTCATAGTTAAGAAGCGCATGTTGGCAATTAAAAATGTTTGCGTCTGATTCTGCTCTTTGAGGATGAAAGGTAGATCTCGGAAGTTTGACATCCAGATTTTTCTTTGTCTGGTGAAGGTTGTACGCTTATCTTGGGACACTTCAGATAAGTAGGGTTTTTCCAGGTCTGTTAGATTAGCCTCACCTCTGGAGCATTTATAAAACAGAAGCAATATTTTTCTGGAATGTCTCCGAAAAGAGAATTAGAAAAACAGTGAGATGAGTATGGCCTTAAGGGAGGAGGTTCTCATTCTCAGGAAAGTGGAAGCAGATTGCTTGAAAGACTGTTTCAGTTGGAGTTTCCCCCAGAGCAACAAACAGAATTAAATATGTTGTTTTTTCCACTTTTGTGGGGTTCCTGAAAAATCTTTCCTATACCCATTGCAAATACCTGTGATAAATCTTGTTCTTTATGTTTCTATGGAGACAGTTCTGTATCCTTCTCTTAACATTAATAGTGCCTTACTATTTTACCCTTAAACATTTCTTCATCTTTTATTCTGTTTCAGAAGTTTTACGTAAAGAAAGAAAAGATCTGAATTTGCCGCATGATCTGAAAGAACAGGTCCTTCCTCTGATCTATTCTGATTCTGTCAAAGTTTTTATTCCCATCAGATTTAAGTAGCTTTGTTCAATTAACGACAAATTTATATTTTAAGCTTCATAACTATTCTCTTCTCCATTCCTGAGGCTTCTTTTGTATAAATCTTTTCAGTGTCATTTTATGACTTATGAGTTAAAACTCAAAAGGCCTAATACTTTTCCAAATTATTACATTACTAAAGAGATGACAAATCTCCTTATGTCTGCTAAAAAATCATCTGTTTTATAGTATTTAGCTGCCAGAATTCGAGCCTTTTAGTATGCAGTTGTGCTGTGTAGTAAGAGTGGACCATAGTATGTTAGATGAACAGCTCAAATGATTTTAGTGGTATATAAGATAATTTTGTTTGGTTTTAATTTAAAGTTTTCCTAATACCTAGGTATTTATTTTAATGCATACTGGGAAAACAGCAATTGGGAAAAAGGCAATACCACCATATGGCAAAATTTCATAAAAACTTATCTAACCATCTCTTTCTCCCTCCCAAGTTCTTCTCTTGGTGGCAGCTTCCCTAAGGTCCTCTATCCACTACCAACAGCTTGGTTTTCCTCTTTCTGGAATCTTCTTCCTAAGCAGCTTTTCTCTGCAGCCCAGTTTCTTGGCAGAAGCACACAATTTGATGCTAACTCCATCTCCAAATTCTGCTTTGTGTTCCCCCCCTTCCCAGCCTCAGCCAACTCAGCAAGAGGGGGGATCTCTGTAGGTTCTCTCTTGCTTGGAGGCAGCAGGAAATTATAGCTCAATTAGCTTTTCCTGTCACAAATAATTAAAATAAAATGTCCCTCATATGAATAATAAATCTATCTCTGCTGCACTATCAGGTTTAAAAACCATTTATTTAAATCAAGTGTTTTCATAAATAGCCACCATGGAAAGACAGCAATTTTAATAGTTATTGCAGCTTCCAGGAAGTACTTCAACCTTTTATACATAAAATAAAGAACTTTGTTCAAGGTGGAAAAGAAAAGGGCTTTGCTGTGAGTCCATACACACCTGAAATAATGAGCACTAACTACATGTTGTGAATTATTAGTATCTTCTTCATTAGCTTGTATCATAGTATCCAACAGTTATGGAAAATGTGTTTCATAGACTCAGAAGCTTTTGTTTCCAAATAGGTAAAGACAGGGTCCATAATTGAACAGTTTAGGAGAGAGGAAATGCTTACCTCTTTTAACATTAAGAATCAAGAAACACAACTAGGAGTCTCTTCCATTCATGATAAAAGTGAGGACATAGTCAAATCTCATCTTTCCTAAAAATGAATTAGCCAGCAGGTAAGTGCTTGCTTTGGCACCCTGGGTCTTTGATATTCTATAACTCATCTTTCACATTAGCCCAGAGAAAGCAATTCACAGAAAGGTTTCCAAGTACAGTATTGAGTCCACATGATTTCTTCTTAAAGAGATTCCCTTCTTTAAAATTCCCTTCGAATTTACAAATTCACATTTCATATTCTAGCTTTATTTCGTCTTGAATTTTATGTTCATCATTGACCCTTTGGTACCTATCTTGAAATCATGATCATCCAGAAGAAGTTTATCTTTTCCTTCAGACACAGGGTCAAACCATGGATGACATTAATGACTTCCAATTATTTGGAAGGTATGAGGACCAGTAGATTAATGGAGCACGCTTTCTCTTTAGAATCATGCAGAACTTGGGGGAAAACCCCTATCATCTGTTGCTAACAAAATAACTTTAATTATGTAAATCATACTATCTTGATGATAGTTAATTCATTCAGCAAATATTTATTGCACCCTCATTGTCTGCCAGGCACTTCCTTAAGCACTAAGAATTCAGCAGTGAATGAAACAGACAAAAATCTTCGCCCTGTTAGAACTTGAGAACACAATAAATAAGTAAATCTATGCAGAATAACAATAAATGCTAAGGAGAAGAAAGTAAAGCAGGAAGTGTTGTGGGGCGCAGGCAATTTTATAAAAGTTGGTAAAGGCAGGTCTCTCTGCTAGGGAACAAGCATAGCATGTACAAAGGCCCCGAGGCAGGTGCACACCTAGTGTGTTTATGGAACAGTGAAGAGGCCAGCATGACAGGAGTTGACTGAGCAGGGCAGAGAATAGTGAAAAATTATATTAGAGAGGCAGCAGAAACCAGACGACATCAGGTCTTAGTGGTCACTGGAGAACGTTAACTTTTCTCTCAGTGACGTGGGAAATCATTTAAGCCAAGGCATGGTGAGACCTGCTTTCTGTTTTATTGGCGTCACTCTGGTTTCCTGGTGATTTTAGACCATGGGACTTGGGGAGGTGGCAAGGGCAGAATCAGAGAGGTCAGTTAGGAGATTCGTTGTAAGAATCCAGGAAACAAGTGATGGTGGCTTGGCCAAGTGCACCACAGAGGAGACGGTGAGCAGAATAGTGAGTAGAGCTTATGGGAATCACAGACAGATTGGGTGAGCAATGAGAGAGAGGAATCACAGGCTAGTCCTCCGTCACACACGGTTCACACAAGAGTTGGGAGAAAGGGATTTCCATTTACAGGGATGCAGAGGGGTGTAGGTCCTTGTTAAGTTTGAGGTATCCCAGTGGTAATGTTCAGTAGGAGGGAAGAGTCTGGAAGACGGGGAGAGATCAGGGCTGAAAATAAATATTTGGATGGCAGGAGTCCACAGAAAGGAGCTAGAAGGAGATGCAGAGGGTGTGGGGCCTGGAGGAGATGGTTTTGGGAGAGAAGGCGTTGTTGTGTCTAATGTTGCTGAGGGGGTGAGTAAAATCAAGACTAAAAGTTAGTCATTTAATTTAGCAGTGCAGAGGGCTTTGGTGAGCTGAGCAAGAGAAATTTCCACAGAGAGGTGGAAGTGAAAGCATGATTAAGTGTGTTCAAGAAAGAACAGGAGCAGTTCCCTGGTTGCCTAGTGGTTAAAGGACTCGGCATTGTCACTGCTGTGGCTTGGGGTTGCTGCTGTGGCTTGGGTTTGATTCCTGGCCTGGGAACTTCTGCCTGCCTTGGAGGTGGCCAAGGAAGGAAGGAAGGGGAAGGAAGGAAAGAAAAAGAAAGAACAGGAGGAGAAAATTTGGAGACAGCAGATATAAATAGCTCTTTCAAGGAGGTTCACTGTAAAGGAAAAGAGATGGGATGATAACTGGAGTAAGAGGTTGGGTTGAGAAAGAGTTCTCTTTATGTAAGATGGGAGAAATAACTGCATGATTTCACACTAATAGAAATCATTTGAGAGAGAAAATTGATGTGGGAAGAGTGAAGGAAGAATTTATGGAACAGTGTGCAGTTCCAAACAGCACAAATTCCTCCCATTGAGTAGACCTACCTGTTTGCATCTCTGTTCACAAACTCAGCCTTGACCCTTGTGCTAAGGCTGCTCTGACTATGCTTCTACCTAAGGCCAATCCTTTGCTTTGGGCATAACACCCCATCTTCTCAGTCCTACTCAAGGACATTACCCCCTCCAAAGAGAAAATACAGCAAGTTTTAAAAACAGAAATTCACAAAATAATGCACTCGGTCCAAGTAGCTTGTTTCTGTTTTCACTTGTTTCTCAGAAGGATTAGAAATTCTAACGGTAAACACATATATAGTATTCAAGGAAAAAAATGCATTTTTCTTTCAGATGAGGACAAATTAGTATGATTAAAATTTTCACTCTTGCCTTTATTAATCACTTACTATTATCATCCTGGTTTTATAGATGAGATAATTGAGGCAAAGTAGTAACTTGTGACGGGTGACAAGGCCAGTAAGAGATAAAGCCCAGGTTAAAAGCTGAACCTCTTACTCTTTTTTAAAAAATTTTTTGATTAAAGTATAGTTGATTTATAATGTTGTGCCAATTTCTGTATAGCAAAGTGACTCAGGCATACATTGTATATACACATTCTTTTTTAAAATATTATTTTCCATCATGGTCTATCCCAGGAAATTGGATATAGTTCCCTGTGCTATGCAGCAGGACCTCATTGATAATTCATTCCAAATATAATAGTTTGCATCTGTTAACCTCAAACTTCCTATCCATCCCGCTCCCTCTCCCCACCTGCTTGGCAATCACAAGCCTGTTCTCCACAACTATGAATCTGTTTCTGTTTTGTAAATAGGATCATTTGTGCCATATTTTAGATTCCACATATTAGAGATCTCATATGATATCTGTCTTTCTCTGTCTGACCTACTTCACTTAGTTTGATAGTTTCTAGGTCCACCCATGTTGCTGCAAATGGCTTTACTTAGTTCTTTTTTGTGGCTGAGTAATATATATATCACATTTTCTCTATCCATTCCTCTGTTGGTGGACATTTCGGTTGTTTCCGTGTCTTGGCTATAATAGATACTGCTGTGCTGAACATTGGGGTGCATGTATCTTTTCAAATTATGGCTTTCTCCAGATACATGCCCAGGAGTGGGATTGCTGAATCATATCGTATTTCTATTTTTAAGTTTTAAGAAAACTCCAACTGTTCTCTATAGTGATTGCACTAATTTACATTCCCACCAACAGTGTAGGAGGGTTGCCTTTTCTCCACACCTTCTCCAGCATTTTTTTTTTTATTTTCCCACTGTACAGCAAGGGGGTCAGGTTATCCTTACATGTATACATTACAATTACAGTTTTTCCCCCACCCTTTCTTCTGTTGCAACATGAGTATCTAGACATAGTTCTCAATGCTATTCAGCAGGATCTCCTTGTAAATCTATTCTAAGTTGTGTCTGATTCCGGCATTTGTTATTTGTAGACTTATTAATGATAGCCGTACTGATCAGTGTGAAGTAGTACGTCATTATAATTTTGATTTGCATTTCTCTAGTAATTGGTGAGGTTGAACATCTTTTCATGTGCCCATTGGCCATCTGTGTGTCTTCTTTGGAGAAATGTCTACTTAGGTCTTCTGCCCATTTTTCAGTTGGGTTGTTTTGTTGTTGTTGAGTTGTATTTTTTTGTTGTTGTTGTTAAGTCCCATTTATTTTTTTTTTTTATTTCTGTTGCCGTGGGAGACTGACCTTAGAAAACATCTGTAGGCTGATGTCAAAGAATGTTTTGCCTGTGTTCTCTTCTAGGAGTTTTATGGTGTCATGTCTTATGTTTAAGTCTTTACACCATTTTGAGTTTATTTTTGTGCATGGTGTGAGGGTGTGTTCTAGTTTCATTGAAACTATTTACCTTTTTTTAAAAATCTTTTTCTATATGTTAGGCACTTTCTTACTTTATTTATTTAGTCTTTTTAGGGCCACACCTATTCCACCTATGGCTAGGGGTGGAATCAGAGCTATAGCCACTGGCCTGTACCACAGCCACAGCAATATCTGAGCCACAGTATCTGAGCCATGTCTGCCATCTACCCCATAGCTCATGGCAACACTGGATCCTTAACCCACTGAGCAATGCCAGGAATTGAACCCATGTTCTCTTGGATACTAATTGGGTTCGTTACCACTGAGCCACAACGGGACCTCTGAACCTATATACTCTTTATCCTTCTGTTGTGTTGATTCCTGGTGTCTAAAAATGGATCTCAGGGTTAAAGATGTTAGGATATAAGGGGAGTTATGAAAGAGAACCAGGAAAACTTGGGGGCATAATGAAGCAGGGTGTGTCTAGCCTGTATTTCCTTGTACTTTGGCTGCCAGTAGCCATTGATTTGAATCTTGGTACAGCTGCTTATAAGCTGAGGGGTCTCAAGCAGTTGATCAAACTTTTCTGGATCTCAGCATCCACATTTTTAATCATGACAGGAATATTATTTACCATGAACTCTGTGAGGATTCAATGAGCCTATGCAGGAGAATCCACAGTATAGTGTAAGTGTTCTTTATTTTACCTGTTTTACCTTCTATTTATGGCAGATAATTTAAGACTGTGATATAAAAGTTCTTTGTAAAATATTTTTTTCAAGAGAATCAATTTAAGGAAATTAAAGTATTATAGATGATAGATTTGGCAAAAATTGAGAAGGTGGCACAAGCATGTTTACACTCTGTTACGAGTGGTTGTAGTGGACAGATCCCCAAGTCCATGGTGCCTGTTTCCTGGTTTTCATGCCCTTGTGTAATTCCCTCCTCTTAAGTGCAGGTAGGACCTGTGACTTTCTTTCAACCAACTGAAGATGGCAAATGTAGTGAGATGACACTTCTGTGGCTATGTTAGGGTATATAAGACTCTGTCTCGGTTGACTGGAGTTACTCTCTTTTGCTGGCTTTGAAGAAGTAAGCTCCCATGTTGTACAACAGTCTGTGAAGGGGGCCTGGTGCAAAGAAAGGTGGGGTGGCCTCTAGGAACTGAGAGTTGCTCCCAGGTGACAGCTGGCCAGAAAACAAGGACCTCAGCCCTACAACCACAAGATGAGCTCTGCCAACAACTGAGGGATCTTGAAAGCACATCTTCCCTCAGTCGAGCCTCTGCTGAGACTGCCTACCCCTGGCCAAGATGTGTATTGGTGAGACCCTGGAGCAGGGGAACCCAGCTCAGCTGTGTCTGAATACCTGACCTACAGAAACTGTGAGCTCACTAATGTGTGTTGTTTTAAGCCTCTAAATTCATGGTAATTTGTTCTGCAGCAATAGGTAACTAATACAGTGGTTAAGAGTCTGGGATCAGACATTCTGAGTTCTCATTTGCTTTCATCATTAAAAGCCATGTGCTCTTGGGAAGGTTAGCTCATCTGTAAAATGAGGCTAATGATGAGATCTACTTCATGGGTTATTATGATAATTATATGAAATCATTCATATCAAATGCTTACCTTTGTACCTGTCATACTATAAGCAATTAATAAATCTTTATTATCATCATTATAGTTATAGCAAGTAAATACAGTGTGTTTACACTTTCACTTTTAAAATAATCTTTCAAGGCACACTTTTTGGAAAATGTTCCATACAGCTTATAAATCCTTTAAAATGTGTCCATTAGGAATAACAACACCAATGAACTATGTATTGTTAACATATATGCATTCATGAGATTATTGATTACCTTCAGGGCTCTTGGAAGAACTTAGAATACATTGGGTAACAAGTTGAGCATTGTCAAGCTTCAGACATTTATCTGATTCCAGAGGAGTTGGTTTTAGATTCACTGGGGAATAAAATTAGAGATCAACCCAGAACTGAAACATTGTGCCTGACGGCCCATCTTAGTCTTACTCTACACCTAAGAAAGGGAATGAGACACAAAGATATCCTCATTTCAGGTGCTCATCTCACCTGGATAGGTCTTTGCCTTCACAGGCTTCCGGTTCATACTACTCTTCCTATTTTTGTCCCTGTTGACCTTCTGTAACCACCTTCATCTTTGTTGCTATTCCTGTTCTCTGCGGAATGTGAGGGAGAAAGAACGTGTCTCCTCCCTTCTTTTATGGTTCAAACCATGATAATGAGTGTCTAATATAAATGAGTGTCAGGACAAACTGAACTATCCAAATTCCTGTCTTCTAGTGTTTCCTGGACCCCCAAAGGAGGCTTAGATGTTAATCCACTTGATCTCCATTTTCTTAGATGTCATAGGGTCTGAGACCCTTACCTGAGATGGCAAGGGTCTCAGGTTGGAGCTGAAGGGAAAGAAGAATTAAGGACAGTCATCAGTAAAGAAGGTAGATTTTTTCCCTCAAGGTCAAATCCTGGAAATTCCTTGAGTATTCGTCTTAATCTATCTAGGCTATGACATAATCTATCTATCCGTCTGCTATAGCAATATACTGTAGGGTGGGGTGATTATAAATAATGAAAATTTATTGCTCACTGTTCTGAGGGCTGAAAGTTCAAGTTGCTGGTGAGAACCCTATTCCTGTTTCATAGGCAGCTCCTCCTTGCCAGGTCTTCTCATAGTGAAAAGGGCTAAGGAACCCTCTGGGGTCTCTTTTATAAAGGCACGAATCCATCTGGTGTTGCCATGAGCTGTAGTGTAGGTTGCAGACATGGCGTGGGTCCCACGTTGCTATGGCTGTGGCTGTAGTGTAGGCCAGCAGCCACAGCTCCGATATGACCCCTAGCCCAGGAACATCCATATGCTGCAGGTGTGGCCCTAAAAAAAAAGCAAAAAAAATTAAAGACAGTAATACCACTTTTGAGGACTCCATGACCTAATCACTTCCAAAGGCCTCACCCCCTCATACCATCACATTGGGGTTAGGTTTTCAACATAGGAATTTTGTTTGTTTGTTTGTTTGTTTGGCCACCCATGGCGCATGGAAATTCCTGGGCCAGGGATCGAATCCAAGCCGCATCTTGACCTATGCTATAGCTGCAGCAACACTGGATCCTTAACCCACTTTTCAGGGCCAGGAATCAAACGAGCAATGCCACAGAGACAAGTCACAATATTAACCCACTGTGTCACGCCAACATATGAATTTTAAGGAGATGCAATTCAGACCAAAGCAGTATCTTTTAGAAGTTACCATTGTTGCTCTGTACTTAACAATGGCCTTTTTAAAAAATGGCGTGTTAGGTTGAATTTCTTTGCTAAGTTGCAGCAGAGCCTGAGGTGAGAATTCTTGCTAAAGCCGTTGATTGGTGCAGTGCTCTCAGGAGAAAGGGGAGTGAGAGAGGTGGAAGAGGTGGGAGAAGAAAAGCCCAGCTGAGAATAGAGTCTCTGATCCAACTGGGAAGCTCCGGAGCAGAGGGTGCACCCCAGAATGGGTTCACCTTTCAAGCAGAGGTCCCGCTGTGCCTTAGTCACTGGCTGAGGCTGGGGAGCTGGTGGGAGGTGGGTGCTGTTCCCACTCAGTGGAGGGTGGTTCTCCAGCACCCATGGCAGCTCAGCTTCTGGGCTTTAACTATCAGTGTTCATCACGACCGATACTGATCTCTCTACAGATGGTAGAGATACTGCCAAATATGTGGTTTCAGATGGGCCACTTTGAAATTGCAGCCATCAGGGGATTCATGGTGTTGCTGGAAGTGAAGAAAGGACAAGTGCGTGTGGGCGTTTTATTCTGCTTGTATTTCTCCAATTTTCCCTCTAAGTTTAGGCTACTCCATCTTAAAGGCAAAGGTTTCACGTAGCTGGTATAATCACTCTGAGGGCAGATTACTGGTTTTTACCTGTGAGACTGAGCCAGTGCGTAGCTGGTGGGGTTTTGAGTTTGTCACAAAAGCTTCTAAGTAGCTGATTTCCATGGCTGTGTCTGAGTAACCTCAATCAATTCAGTTCCAGGATTTCTCAGCCTCAGCACTATTGACATTTGGGGCTGGATAATTCTTCATTATAGGAAGCTGTTCAGTGTACCACAGGATGGTTAGCAGCATTCCAGCCTCTACCTGCTAGATCCCAGCAGTATCTCCCCCTCTCCCTGAGTTATGACAACCAAAAATGTCTCCAAGCATTGCCTTCTGTCCCTGGGAGCAGGAGTGTACAAAATTGTCCTTGGCTGAGGCCCACTGAGTTAGACCCTTGGATACAACTTTCTGCAGTATGTTGTGTCTATGAGGTAGCTAGAGGTATTCAAGGCAATCTTCCATCTTTGACCCACCCAGACCCACTCATCCAAGCCTCTTATCATCAAACTCTTGAATCTATGTCTTCGAGAGGAGAATAGGGTAAAATAAGTAAGGTTGGCCTTTCAAGCTGGAAAACAGGGAATTAGATTCACTCGTTACTTCATTCTTACTAAGGAACTAACTAGGCAAAGCTCTTCACCTCTCTGTGTCTCAGTGTCTCCATTTATTAAATGTCAGATAATCTTAACTCTTGGGGCTACTATGAGGATAAAATGAGCTAATAATACATTATATTGTGCTTAGAAGAAAGTCCAGTGCATATTAAGTGCCTAGTGAATGGTGGTTGTTGGTACCGATAAAGAAGGGAGTGGCTTCGGCCACTGGTTGCCCTGTGTTCTGATCTCAGGCATTCAACCCCATCACCTCTTCCACTGAGGGGCCCTGGCCTGTATCTGGGGACAGCTGAAGGGATCTGGTGGGTGGTGAGTGACACCAAGGGTAAGTCCTACCTCATCCCTAGGACTCAGTCTCCTACCACTGCCCTGGATCAGCCCATTGAGATCAGAGCCTTGTCCCCACTGGTTCATCTTCCTAAGACAGTGTCATCAAATGGTGGGGGAGGGGAGGCCTTCTTCTTCTCTGTCTCTGTTTTTCTCTTTCTGTCTCTATCTCCCTCTCCGCACCACTCCTCCTTACTTTCGCTCTAATTTTTGAGAGCGCTTTTGAGGGCCTAATGATTTTTGCCCCAACTGCTTTTGCTTGTTTGGGAAGACAGTTTAATCAAAACATTTTTGTTGCCAGGTCAAGATGACCAGTACAAAGTTATCCTGAACTGATTTACTCGAAGGATAATTCTAAATCAATACATATTTCATGTGACTCATGCATATTCCTTTTCTCAAGACAACATTAAGGGAAAAAAATACCCTGTTATATAAGGCACAGCTGAAGAACTGAAGTCATATTATGAATTGCTGTTACCAGCCCACAAGAAGAAAATTAAAAGATTTTCTCATTGGTCTAAATTGAACTTGTCTGATATAAAACACATTTTGTGTTGTCCTTTGTTACGTACCAAGTGTGGGCATCACATAGTTGCAGCTATGCAAGGGACCAAAGTCTACCCTTGATGGTGTTATTTTTGTTCCTGTTGTTCTTACTACATGTTAAGTTGTTGAAAATTACACAAAGTACATACTAGGGATATGATGTTAATTATTCATTAATGAGAGGGAGAAATTTCAAAGCTTTGAAGCAGTCCAGAGATTTATAAACCCGTGATTCCTTCCTTGTAATCCTTATGAGTAGAAAACTTGAAAAGGTGAATTGTAGGCTGAATTTTCTTAACCAAGCCTGATTGGCTTCAGTGGCAAAAGTGCTGATGCAGTACTGGTGCTTGAGGCAGAGAACCTGCCTTAACCCACTTCCTGTTGTGTCTCAGGCATGTTTTAAAGACAGCTGATGGTGTCTGATGATTCCATTTCCAGATGGAGTCATTCTTCTTTTCATTCATCAAATATCTAATGAGCATCACGTCTACTATTACTGAGGGAAGGGAGGCATTAAATATGTCAGGTGCAATGAGTGCTATGGAGAAGATATGCAGGAATACTGGGAAGGAGTCACTCTTTTGTTCAGTAGTTCAAGGCAAATCTCCGAGATAATTAGCAAACTAAGAAGCTGGACCGTACATTCCAAGGCCCAACTCTCAGAAGCCCCTCACTTTTCCCACTGTTGGGATTACTTTTGCCTTGCATTCTCCCATGTGTGGACTGGAATGACAGGAGGAAGAATAAGTGGAACCACTGGATGGGATGGAAGAGTGTGCTGTAGGAGGAGGGAAACAGGCTGGATTTGGCTGGGGCTGGGGGTGGCTGGGAAGATGGTGGTATTTGCAGCTTCATGGTTTCTCCCAGGGCACAGGGCAGGGATAAATCTAGTGCCTGGGCAGTGTTGGGACTTTTGTGGAGACCTGACCTGGTTGCCATCCTGAACTTGTCCTTTGCTATTCTCTCATTTAGCCCCCACTTCTCTTGGGGCTGTGTCTTTTATGGCCTTCCACACTTTCATCTTCTGTGAAGATCTTTCCTAGTGATTGTAACTGCATGGCCCCTCTTTCGGTTAGGGTTCTGCAGAAAACAAGCCACTTCCAAGAATGAGATGTTTGATTCAGAGACTTAACACCTTTGATGCAGAAGGCAGGGAAGCCGCCTCCAGCTGCTTCCTGAAGCATCATAGTGGTATTTCTAGGTGCTGTCCTGGAAGCCACTAAGGGTCCCAGGAATGTCTGACTGGGGCCCAGATGATTCTCAGAAGACTTACCCGAAGTGATCTCTAACTTACACAGCTGTAGCAGCCTACCTGGAGGGAGAAACAGCCTCTTCCACCTTGTAGATCTTAACTTACCTGAGCACCTCTCATCTTTGACTCTAACCTAGGGCCCCACAGGGAAGGGCATTCTGGGAAATGTAGTCCTTGCTTCTTCCAGGCGATGCAGAAACTTCAGAAAGGCGGTCATAGATGCCAAGGTAACAACAAAAAGCACAGGGTACCCACCAGCTCTCCTCCTATCAGGTTTGACTGGTCACCTGTCCCTTCATTTAAAGCTATGCCAGCCCCCTCTCTGCTATACCAAAGGGATTTTCAGTTGTAAGTCATGAATCCTAATACTGCCCCTCAGGGTGATGGTGGAACAGCTTTTTCTGGTGTTTCATGTGGTTGTAGCTGCATAAATTGCCTACAGTCCCGGTATCTCCCTCACACTCACACCTTTATTCCAACGCTAATAGTAGATGATTCTTTGTTCAAGGCAAAGCTAAATTCATTGAGACCAAAGCTTTAATTTGAGAATCAGGCAGTGGCAGTCACAAGCCTGCATCAGAAGGCATCTGTGTGTCTGTGATGCAGCTGAAAACTCTTCTCACAATTGCATACAAGAGGAAGGATCCCTCCATTTGAGGCTCCTGTGATGACAGTGTTAATCATCACGCACACACGTGTGCCCTGTCTGTCATATCCCAGACACATGTGCCCTGTCTGTTGTATCCCAGACACACATGTGCCCTGCCTGTCGTATCCCAGACACACGTGTGCCCTGTCTGTCATATCCTAGACACGTGTGCCCTGCCTGTCGTATCCCAGACACACGCGTGCCCTACCTGTCGTATCCCAGACACACGCGTGCCCTGTCTGTCGTATCCCAGACACACGCGTGCCCTATCTGTCGCATCCCAGACACACGTGTGCCCTGTCTGTCATATCCCAGACACATGTGTGCCCTGTCATATCCCAGACATTGTGCCAGGCAGTAGAGAATCAAAAATAAGAGTATTCCAGTTATACACTGTTGCAGAACAAGCAACTCCAGAACACATGACTTAAAAAACAGTCATTTATTTTACTTTCAAATCTGCAGGTGGGCACGGCTCTTCTTTGCTCCATGAAGCACCCGTGGGAACAGCACATCTGGGGCCTGACAGACCTCCTTTTAAGTGGCTCTCAAGGCAGCCAGGCCTGCCAGGGCTGTAGGCTTAGTTTCTATCCGTGTGGGTCTCCACACAGGCCTCTCTGTGGCTTCCTGCCTCAGGCTTCCTCATGATGTGGTGGCTGGGTTCCAGAGAAGGCAGATGGATGTACGTTTTTTTCCTTTAAATTGATGTGTTATTGATTTACAATACTGCGTAAGTTTCAGATGGACAGCAAGGTGATTCAGTCATTTACGCGCGCGCACACACACACACACACACACTCACACTCTTTTACATTCTCTTCCCTTAGAGGTTATCGCAAGATGTTGAATATAGTTTCCTGTGCTATACAGTAGGTCCTTGTTGGTTTTCTATTTTATATGTAGGACTGTGTATATTTTAACCCCCCAATCCTAATTTACCCCCCTCTTTGGCAACCATAAATTTCTTTTCTGTGTCTGTGATTCTATTTCTGTTTTGTAAATAAGTTCATTTGATATCATGTCTTTTAGATTCCACACATAAACGATGTTATATGACAGTTGTCTTTCCCTGTCTGGATTACCTCCCGTTTTGTAAATAAGTTCATTTTATGTCATTTCTTTTAGATTCCGCATGTAGGTGATGTTACATGACATTTGTCTTTCCCTGTCTGGATTACCTCCTGTTTTTTTGTAAATAAGTTCATTTTATATCATTTCTTTTAGATTCCACATGTAAGCGATGTTACATGACATTTGTCTTTCCCTTATTACTTCACTTATGTCTCTGGGTCCATCCTTGTTGCTGCACTTGGCAATATTTCCTTCCTTTTCATGGCTATTATTCCATTGTATATGTGTACCACGTCTTCTTAAACCTATCAACAGAGTGCCTTTTTTATGACCTGGACCCAGAAGTGTATCTTCTGCTGCACTCCATCGGCAGAGGCAGGAAGAAAGGGAAGAGAGGAAACATTCTAGAAGACGTGTGGGATGAAAGCTGTTGTAAGAGCATCTTTGGAAAACACAGCCTGCCACATTACACTCAGTATGTTTGAGAAGCTTGTGGACTAGAGGTAGAGACAGACCTGAAACAGATGATTAGAATCCAGCCTGAAAGGTCTCTATGAAAGCAAAAACGGACTTCAAACTCTGCCCAGAGGTTTCAGGAAGGTTAGAGGCAGTGACCTAGGTTTTGAAGGATGAATAGGTGTTGACAGAGCAAGAGTAGAAGGGCCTGGAACAGGATTTCCAGACAGGAGGCATTATAAGCAGAGGTGTAATAACTTCTGATGGAGGCATCACAGCTACTCTGCTTGCCTGTTGGAGTGGGAATCCCCTGAGGACCACAGGGTTTCCCCACAGAGCCTAACATAATGCCTGGCTCATCATTTCACCTTAACTTTCACTTGGTTTATGCTCATTCAGCAATTTCTCATGAATATAATTTACATCAATGTAATTGTTCTCCTTGGTCTTAATGACTGGACTGATCCTGGCCAGTAAGCATTTTTTAGTCTTTTTTTTTTTTTTTTAATAGTCTATCATTTAGCTTCTTTGTAACCATATCCATCCCATTGTACTTTTAGTTAAATTGTGCTCTCATAGCTGGACTTCTTTCAGGCTAATTGTTTTACTAAGCCAACTCTACCGCTGTCGCCTGAAAACTTAACCAAGGCCATGATGGTTTTCCAAGAAGATGGTGTTATGGGCTCCCTAGAGTTCTTAAGTTTCCATTTCAGACCCTTAAAAGTGCCTGTGGGTCTTCTGAAATTAGTCCTCCATTCTCCATTCTGACTTTTTCTACATATGTTGAAATTAAAAAGATCTTTGTAGACGGCTAGGAGCAGAGCAGGCGGAAGAGCACAGTTTTCCTTGACCTTAGTAGTCCGGTGGACAGGAAAGGAAATTACCCGTGGTGAGACCTGGTGCCTATTAGAGTTTCTGAGATGTGTTTTGTCTCCTCATGGGGCTTCTCCTCTCCTGCCATCTGTCGGTTCCTTGCTTCAGCCGGGATACCGTTTTGGACTGCACAGCAGTAAATCACGCCGGCACGCATTTGAGGCTGCCTTGATTCCATTCTTCAGACTCTAGTAAGTGCCTGTGGGTCTTCAGAAATGTAGTTCTTCATTCAGTGACTCATGGATAACCCTGTATGAGTTACATCTGGGTGTCCACCGCTGCTTCTGGTTAACAGCATGGTCCACCCACTCTGCAGTTTGCTGTACAGACTCATCAGATGAAAAACCCTAGTCTTGATACTTTTTGTCACACAGTTCTTTATTTGGTTGGCCAAACAAAGATAAGCAGTCAGCAAGTAAGCCCTGAATTTTAGGTGGTAATTTCCCTTTTTTTTTTTTTTTTAATTTTCCTTTTTCTATGTATCCTTAGCAAAGCTATACCTTAATCACCCTTTATTTTCCCCCAATACATAGATGTCTTTTTTCATGTTTAAAGTGTTATTGAAGAGTTCTTGTCATGGCACAGCAGAAATGAATCCAACGAGGAACCATGAGATTGTGGATTTGATCCCTAGCCTCGCTCAGTGGGTTAAGGATCCGGTGTTGCTGTGAGCTGTGGTGTAGGTCACAGACATAGCTCAGATCTGGCATTGCCATGGCTCTGGCATGGGCCGGCAGCTACAGCTCCAATTAGACCCCTAATCTGGGACCCTCTATATGCCGCAGGTGCAGCCCTAAAAAGACAAGACAAAAATAAATAGTTATTGAAGTATCATTAATTTACAAGGTTGTGATAATTTCTGCTGTACAACAAATTGATTCAGTTAGACATATACACATATCCATTCTCTTTCAAATTGTTTTCTCATAGGTTATCACAGGATACTGTGTGCAGTTCTCTGCACCATATGGCAGGTCCCCATTGCCAGCCATTCCATATACCTCAGTGTGCATATGCCAATCCCAAACCCCTAGCCCATCCCTCCCCCTCATCCTGACCTGTCCCTTAGATGCTCAATGAGAGCAATGCAAATCAAAACTACTATAAGGTACCAACTTACACCAGCCAGAATGGCCTTCATCAAAAAGTCTACAAACTGTAAATGCTGGAGAAGGTATGGAGAAAAGTAAATCTTCCTACACTGTTGGTGGGAATGTAAATTGGTGCAACCACTATGGAAAACACTATAGAGGTTCCTCAAAAAAACTAAAAATAGGACTACCATATGATCCAGCAACCCCAGCCCTGGGCATATATCTGGAGAAAACCATAATTTGAAAAGATACATGCACCCCGGTGTTCACTGCAGCACTATTCACAATAGCCAAGACATGGAAGCAACCTGAGTGTCCATCAATAGACAAATGGATAAAGATGTGGTACATATATGTGTATAATGGAATATTACTCAGCCATAAAAAGAATGAAATAATGCCATTTGCAGCAACATGGATGGACCTAGAAATTATCATAGTAAGTGGAATTAGACAGTGGAAGATAAACATTATATGATATCACTTATATGTGGAATCCAAAAAAAGGGTACAAATAAACTTATTTGCAGAACAGAAACAGACTCACAGACTTTGAAAAACTTACAGTTAATCTCCCTTTAAAGTGGAGTCTCTTTAGGGACAGAGCGTTCTAAGTAAACTCTTTAATACTTGGAACTAAAAGTTACTTTGAATGGGTTTCAATATTTCAAAATGTCACTGGAGAATACACCGACTCTGATAATGAGTCTGCTGATTCATTGTTCCAACTGATCATCATTTAACTGACCTAATTACTTGCCTTTGATTCCATTGGTCCATCACTATGACCACTCGCTTGTTTATAAGCCCCTCGTCTCTCTCATTCTTTTATTTCTTTGAATTATTTGCCTGGCAAAGCCTTGACCTTGATTAAGCCCTGCCTTCTCTGTGCCTGCACCTGAGCAGGTCAAACCTTGTTGAGAAAACATGCTGACTGGGTCACTTTATCATGACCAGCATCTCAAAGTAGGAAGGAATGCCGGGGAACCTCGCAGGTTTGCTTCCTCCCTCACCATAGTAAGGAACAAACATCATTCCTCCTTCCCATCCTTTTCTTGGCCTCCTCCGTTCTTTCACTGATTCACTTTTTAAAAATTTTTATTAGAGTATAGTTGATTTATGATGTTGTGTCGATTTCTGCTATACAGCATAGTGACCCAGTCATATATATATATACACACACACACATATGTATATACACATTCTTTTTCTCATAATATCTTCCATCATGTTCTAGCCCAAGTTATTGATTCACTTTTTTCTTTTAATCATTCAGTAAGTAGGCAGCACCTGACACAATTCTAGGCACTCAGAATACATCAGGGAGCCAAACTAGGAGCCCCCATCCTTGCAGTGCTTACCTCCTAATGAGGGAGACAGTGAGCAATAAGCGTAATAAGTAAATAGCACAGTATGCTGGAAGGAGATACTGCAAAGGGAAAAGTAGAACAGAGTGCGAGAGTCCTAGGGGATGAAGGGATACTCGTTAAAAATTTTTCATTGTAGTTGGTTTAGGGTGTTGTGTCAATTTCTGCTGTATAGCAAAGTGACCCAGCTCACTCGCACACGCGCGCGCTCTCTCTCTCTCTCTCTCTCTCTCTCTCTATATATATATATATACATATATATATGTATATATATGTATATATATATATATATAATTTTTCTCCTTATCTTCCATCATGTTTCAGCCATAAAAAAGGACAAAATAAAGCCACTTGCAGCAATATGGATGGAATTAGGGATATTCCTTTTAAATGGGGTGTGGTACAGGGGGCTCACTGAAGCTGACATCTGACCAAAGACTGAATAGGCAAGGGAATTGACCAGCTGTGATTCCACACTGTCTTCCTGCCCCTCACCCTCTCACCTCCTTTATCTGTACCCTCTCCACCATGCACGTATAGGCTTTGCACACATGGGCTCGTCTATACTTTGGCCAGGGTCTTCTGTGACCTTCCCCACATGCTCCACCTTTCTACTTTTAATATGCTTGAAGTGTCTGCCACTGTCCCAGCAGCCCTCCTATTATATGCCAAATCCCCTCCCATGTCACCTTCTCAAGGACTTTGTTCCTGTAATCATCTCTTTTCTCTCCTGCATCATCAATTTTTGCTCTCTACTCACTTATTATAAACATGCTCCTGTAACTTGTATCTTAAGAAAAATCCCTTGACCCCTATATTCTCCTCCAGTGACCACCCTGTTTCTTTTCTCCACACAAAAAACTTCTTATATGATTTGCCCAGCATCACTGTCTCTATCTCATTGCCTACCAGTCTCTTTTCAAACTACTCAGTTGGGGCTTTCTCTCTCCATAGATACCACTTTCAAAAAAGTCGCTCTAACCAAATCCAGTGCTCATGCCATCTCTGTTGTCTCCCTGGTTTTGTCAGCAGCATTTGTGCATAGGGTGGATTGTCCCTTCCTTGAAAAACATTCTTTCCTTGACACAGGAGACACTGCATGCTCTCCTGGATCCTCACCTCCTTTCCTGGCCCTTTCTCCATCTCCTGGGTTCACCCTCCTCTTCCCTTTGACCTTCAAATGTTAGAGCATCCTAAGAACTGGTCCTGGGTCCCCACTTCCTTCTATATCTCTTATCTCCTTGTGACCCCCCCCAAAGTCCCATGCTGATCTTTCATATAATTTACATGTGTTACTCAAGACTTAAGGCAACAGGATCTGTCTCTTGCTCTCAGGATGATAGGGGGCAGGGGGGAGAGTCTTAGTTATTTCTAGTGACCAGGGAACAGAAGCCTCACCCAGAAACCTGCCTCTGGAAGGGAAAGGCAAATCACACACCTGTCCTCAAAGCTTCTGCTCACAGCTCAGTCACCAGAGCTTTTTCTACAGCTCCAGTCTAATACTGAGCCAGAGAGCTCCAATTTCTATGTGCCCAGAATGGAGGAGAACCAGATGCCAGAGATACACTAATGGCTCCATGGTTACAAATGCATTTTATGATATATTTTTGAATTTTTTTAAAAGTATAGTTGATTTACAATGTTGTACCAGTTTCTGCTACACAGAAAAGTGATCAAGTCATACCTCATATTCACATTTTTTTTCTCATATTATCTTCCATCATGTTTTTTCCCAAAAGGTTGGATATAGTTCCCCGTGGTATATAGGCATTATATGATTTTATATCTATCTATGTATCTATCTATCTATCGATATGCATCTCTGTCGGTCTGTCTGTCTATCTATCTATCTGTCATCTATCTGTCTTAGCCCTATAAACTAAGCAAAACAGTTATATCAGCATTATACCAATGAGGAACTGATATGAGTTGAGGTGCAGTCTATCACCTACATTTCTGTTATTAAATATCGTATGAGCCCCATTTTCTGATTGCTTTTCATAACCTTCAGATAAAAAGCAGCTTGTAGGCTCCCACTGCATGCACTGTCACTGCACCCTCTAATTTTACGTTCCACCAAGAGATATGAAGAATAGGCCCAGGAGAGATGTCATAACCTTCCCAAGTGTGTTAGAAAGTGCTTCCAAAGTTAAATTTTTGCTTCACTGGCAGCAGACAGCCTGCTCCCCTGCCCTTTCTGGGTCACGCTTATTTCATGGCTGTTAATTGTTGTGGCTTATTAAGGGCATAATGACACGTGGCTTATTGACTGGATCATAACTGTGAATAGTTACCATGGGTTGATCATTCGTGATCATATAAGGAATAACTGGGATGATACAGTTGTCCCCGAGTTCAGCTTATCTAATACACCACCTTGAAGGATGAGAGGAATGTTATGATGAGGACTTGTGGAGTTATGTGGATCTGAGCTGACACAGCTTACCTCTGAGGAGAGATTTAGTACTGCATGGAGAGAGCATCCACAGACGAGCATTTTCTCTCCTGTGCTTCATAGGACCTTAGACCAACTTCTCTTTCTGTTTATCACATTATTTGTAGTTAATGTAATATTTGCTGTGCTGAATTGTGAGTTCCCTGAGATCCAGGACCATGTCTGAGCCTTTTTTATATCCCAACATAATGCCTAGGATGTAGTTAAAATTATATTTAGGTGTTTGTTGAATGACTTTATGAGTGGTTATGTTGTGAAGTAGCTAAGACATTTGTTTTACATAATACATGCACTGTGGTACTAAGTAGGTGATGGAGGAAGGGTATTATGTATCAGTGTGTATCAATTAGCTCTACTCAGAAGATATAATCCTTCTTTCTGGTGGTCTTGTAGACAAACAACTACCTTCATCCAGTGAGCTGGGCACAGAAGTAGAGTATATCCTTATGAAACCCTCTGAGTTCTGCCTTCCCTTTGGCATAGTGACCCTCTGCATGAATCACTGAGTCAATGCAGTAAGCTGACCTGCAGTGGACATGTTGCATAAACAGGAAATAGACCTTTATCATAGCATCAGCCAACAGAAGAAATGTAATTTTAAAATTTTGGTAACAATGTAGGAAGAGTAAAAGACACAAATTTAATGTTTTATTTAATCCAAAATACCTAAATCATCATGTAAACATGTACTCAGTAGAGAAATTAAGAAGATACTTTACGTTCTTTTTTTCAGACTTCTGAGGCTTCAAAATCTAGTGTGTATTTTCCACAGATCTCAACTTGACTGGCTATATTTTAAGTGCTTAGTAGCTACAATATTGACAGTGCAACACTACCATTTTAAGTCACTGATATTTAGGGTTATTTGTTGCTGCAGCATAACTTTCCTGACTGATACACCAAACCATACATGCATTTTCTTCAAATATCCTGATACAGTCAGTTTCCTAGGCTCATTGTGTGGGTCACAGGGTTGAGGCAGAGTAACCAAGAGCATGTTGCATTAATGTTTGCTTAATTACACCACAGGGAACCTTGATGAAACATATGAAAATTTGTGCTTAGCTCTTCAGTTTGTCCCTCTCCTGGTTGTGGCCTAGAGAAGTGTTTACTTATGCTTCCTATAGCAAAGATTTAAACCACATTAAAAACTCTGTGGTGGCAAGAAGATGAATTTTTCTGCCTAATAGTGTTTTAACAAGGGAATCCATCATGAGAAAAAGCTACGCACAGCCTAGATCCCAAGATGTTCACAAATTAATTGAGGAGATGTTCATTCGCTGTGACTATGTGCTTAGTAATGTACTGGGTGGGGAAGTTGCATGGTTTCCCAGAGACAACAGTGAAATAATAATAATAATTTCAGAATTAATGGAGATAGAACCTCAGTTAGTTTTATATTGTTCCATAAGAGATTACCTCCAATTTAGAGGCTTAAAATGGCTCATGTTGATGATCTTGTAGTTTCTCTGTGCATCAGAAGTCTGGGTCCAACTCAGTGGGGTCTTCCAATCAGGATCCCACAGGGTTGCCATCAGGATGTCAGCCAGGCTGCATTCCTTTCTGGAGTTCAAGGTCCATTCACATGGTTATTGGCAGAATTTATTTCCTCGTGGTTGTCAGACTGAGGTTCCCATTTTCTTGCTGGCTGTCAATCAGGGGCCGCTGTCAGCTTTTAGAGGCTGCTCACGACTCTTTGTCCTCATAGGCCCTCTCACTACATAGTAGCTTGCTTCTTCCAGGCTAGCAGAAGAATCTCTCTGACCTCAAGACTCTCTTTTAAGGACCAACCTGATTGGTTCAGACCAATCCAGGAAAATCTTTTGACTAGCTCAAAGTCAACAGATTAACATCCAAATCACAAGAATGATATTCCCTTAAGTGTGAGGTTTTGCCCACACTTAAGAGGAAGTAGTTATTCAGGGTGTGCACTCTGGCGGGGTGGGACTCTTGGGGATCATCTTGGAATTTAGTGTGTCACGTAACTTGTGACCTAAAGGAGCAGGAGTTTAACAGGCAGAGAAAACACCATATGAGAAAACCCCGAGAACATCAGAACCTTGATGATTTGGAAAAAGAAAGGAAAAAATGACACAAGACAAAGGAGTGGACAGGTCCTGCATTGGCCACCTTAGTGATCTGCCAGAGTGCTGTGGGAAACCATGGGTCCCAATGCATTTTTAGAGCCATGTCTGCTGTCAGCAAGAATATATAAGGAAGGAATGGAATTGGAGGGAGCCCAGCTTAGAGGATGATGGAGACTTAAAGGAGGAGGTTGGTGGTGGAGGAGGTGGGGAGAAGGGGACAGACTGGAGAGAAATGTAGGAGGTGGAATCAGTAAGACACAGTGACTGAATGTAGGCTAAGGAAAAAGAAGTCAGAGGTGACTCCAGGACTTGAGTGACTGGATGGATGGTTGTGCCACTTCCTGAACCTGGAGACACTGAGGGGAAGAGCAGTTTTTTCCAGAAAAGTGCATCTGTCTTAGATACATTGAGTCTGATGTGTCACTGAGACACCAAGGGTGAATGACATGTTGGCCATGGACGTTGCTGATAGGGAACGCAGAAGAAGGGTCTGAGCCCAGAATAGGGACCTGGAAGACCTGAGACAATAGGTGACATCCAAAGCCATTGGGAATGGATGTGGTCGTCCAGAGAGAACAGGTAGAATGAGACGAGAGTTCTGCATGGGGTCCTTGGAGAACCCCATTTAAAGATACGCCAAGGAGTTCCTGTCGTGGCTCAGCAGTAGCCAACCTGACCAGTATCCCTGAGGATGTGGGTTTGATCCCTGGCCTCTCTCAGGGGGTTAGGGATCCAGCATTGCCATGAGCTGTGGTGTAGGTCACAGACACGGCTCAGAACTGACGTTGCTGTGGCTGTGGGATAGGCCAGCAGCTATAGCTCTGATTCGACCCCTAGCCTGGGAATCTCCATGTGCCTTCCCTGCTGCCCTAAAAAGCAAAATAAAAATAAAGATCCATCACACCATGTCACACACCCATTTCCCGTCACTGCTGCTAGTGTCATCTTCAAAGGGTAAACATTGTGAGCGCTAAGAACATACAGTTCCTCAGAGGCATTTCTCTACTGGCGCAGTGATTGAGAGAGAGTGTGTGCAGGTACCTGAGTTGTGGAAAGAAAATTGCCTCAGAATCCACTGAAGAGCTTTTTTGAACCATGCTCCGAAATTCTGATGAGTCCCTCAGGGAATCAAGAATCAAAAAAAAAAAAGAAACAAAAAAAATCTTTTAAGAGACACATGCCCTCGTTTTTCAGAGAAAACCGAAGCTCAGGAAAGTACATGTCGTTTGCCCGGTGACACAGCTGGATGGACGGAGGCCCACTGAGAGGAGCCGAAATTGCTTGGCAGTTACTTTGAGCCCTTTAACCCTCCAGGAATGTACATTTCCCCATCAGTCTCAGAGCCTGGATTCCAGATGCACCAAAAATTCTCGTATCAGCTATGAGTTAGCAGAATGATTATTGAGCACTCAGCAATATGAGGAGGAAGAAGGAAATTCTTAGTGAACAACTAGTGTTGATACAACCATGTCAGCTTCAGAAGCATCATGCTGAGTCTTCTCCTCATTTTCCAGATGAGAAAACGGAGGCTTGGGAACTGGGTATGGTGGCCAAAAACACACAGGGAGTGAGTGGCAAAACCGAGCTGCAAGATTGAACCACTGCCTTGCATTCATCTTTTTTTCTTTTTGCATTTTAGAGCCACACTAGCAGCATATGGAAGTTCCCAGGCTGTGGGTCTAAGGATGTTTAAGTGACGCCACATGCACTCTTCGCTAGATGCCATTATACAATGAAGCATTTTTCCAAAAAATAAAAGGACAACAGAATTGAGTCCACCACGAAATGTATTCACTTGAGCCCCCGCTTCCTCTTGTGAGGCAGTGGTTTCTAAAGTCCAGCTGCCTTGGTAAGAATCTGGGCTCCTTCCTTGTTCCCTCTGCAACCTTTGCTGAGATCCTTGTGCTTTAGTCTGCATCTGCAGTAAAATGGGATAATAATGCTGCCTTCCCATGAAGATTAAGCTATCTAACCTGTGCAAAAGCCCGAAAACACTACGGGCACATGGTAGGGCTTTGAAACCACACCCATGTCTACTGCTGCTTTTTTTTTTTTTTTCCCTTCCAAGAGGCTTATCTAAATTTCCAATTAGATATTACTCTCCCCTTTTTGCCCCAGAATGTGAGGAGTTTGCTTTGTTCTCCTGACATCATAGTTGTAGACCCTGACATCCAGGTAGTTGCCTGAGGGTGTACAGAACAGATGCTAGTGGCTACCATGATTTGACCCTTTTGTGAACCTGGTGGGGGTGGTGGTGGGGAGTTGGGGGGAGGTTTATGCCTCAGGCTCCCTGCCTTTGACTCATCTCCGGGGAACTTTCTTTGCCTGGATAATGGAACGGCCTTCTTTCCCACTCCTTCGGGTTTCTGTTCAAATGTCACCTTCTCAAAATGTTCATCCGTAGCACTCTGTCTAAAATAGCATCTCCTCCCCCCCCTTACTTTCTATCTCTCTGACCTTTTTTATTCTTCTTCAAAGTGCACCGTCAGAAATCTTATACATCTGTTTTTTTTTTTTTTTTTTTTTTTTTTTTTTCAGGGCCTTGCCTGTGGCATATGGAGGTTCTCAGGCTAGGGGTCGAAGACAACTACAGCTGCCAGCCTACGCCACAGCCACAGCCATACAGAATCCAGGCTGCTTCTGTGACCTATACCACAGTTCATGGCAATGCCTGATCCTTAACCCACTGAGCGAAGCCAGGGATCGAACCTGCAACTTCATGGTTACTAGTCGGACTCATATCCGCTGTGTCGAGGGTTGTGTTTTTAATTGGAAGTGAGCTCTGGGGAGGCACAAATTCATTCTGTGGCATTCACAGCTGTCCTCCCAGCATCTAGAACAGTCTCTGGCACATAGTAGGCCCTCAGTGAAAGTTTGTGGACTATGTAGGCAGATGCCTGAGTGAGTGTTAAATTAATAGTTCACATGATGAGATGCATGGTCACCTGCAGAGACCCCCCTGGTTTCCAGGTCTCCTTCTGCTGAACAAGTTTGGAGCACCCTGAATGATTGCAACCCCTCCTTTGCAGGTTGAAACTGAGGGCAGAGAATGAAAGACAAATACCATCTGATCTCATTTACGTATGGAATCTAAAAACAGACAAACAAGCTCATAGATATAGAGAACAGATAAAAAGATTAATGGTTGCCAGAGGTGAGGGTGGGCAAAACTGGTGAAGGGCATCAAGGGTACAAACTTGCAGTTATAAAATAAATAAGTCATGAGGATGTAATGTAGAGCATGGCTTTTTTTTTGCTTTTTAGGGCTGCACCCACAACATATGGAGGTTTCCAGGCTAGGGGTCGAATCAGAGCTACAGTTGCCGGCCTATGCCACAGCAACTTCCCCAAGTTCACAAGGCAGAGCTGTGGCAGCACCTGGCCCAGGTGTTCCGTCTCCCACACAGCAGCGCATGGTTGACCAAACATGGCAAATCAAGGAGACTTGTAGGAAGTAGCGAAACTTAGGTCTCTGGTCTTCTGTGCTCTCACAAAGTTCCAGCTCTTTTTAAGATGGTTTTCTCCAAGGTTACAAAAGGATTGGGGATCATCTTTTGCACTGCGGTGGCCTTTCAAATTTTGTCAGCCTCTTGCAGGGCCCCAGGATGAGTTAGGGTACCCTGGGCCAACCTAGACCCGTGGAGACCGTTTCCTAACAGACCTCTGCTTCATTCCCTCTTTCTGCTCACCTGTTCCCCGTCCTTCTTTGGCACATATGTAACATCAGGATGCTCTTTGTGGCTGAGAGAAGTCAAATGAGCTTGTAAGTGAGAGAGAGACAGGTTCCTTCAAACCAGGCATCCACTCTGAGATCCGTGGAGAGGAAGGAGCAGGGTTCAGTTCTCAAATGCACCTGCCTCCTCTGGTCCTTACAAGCAAAAACCTCTCCATTCCTAATGTCCCATTAGCTGGACTTACATGGCCAAGACATGGCCAAAATTTGTAAACCGGGTAGGAAGAAAGAAATCTTGTTCCTCAATCAAAGAATTAACTTTTTTTTTTTTTTTTTTTTTTGTCTTTTTAGGGCCACACCCTCAGCATATGGAGGGTCCCAGGCTAGGGGTTGAATTGGAGCCGTTGCTGCCGGCCTACACCACAGCCACAGCAACGCAAGATCCGAGCTGCATCTTGGACCTTCGCCACAGCTCATGGCAACGAAGGATCCTTAACCCACTGATCAAGGCCTGGGATCAAACCTGCATCCTCATAGATTCTAGTTGGATCCATTACCACTGAGCCACAATGGGAACTCCCAAAGCATTAACTTTAACAAATATTTTAAAATTCCTTAACGAACCGCATACCTTCCTCCATACCATTTAAAGAGCATTTTTAGTGCACGAAGAACTAGCTCAGGACTTTGAATATATTAAACGTCGTAGTCATCAGAAGAAATCTGAAGTAAGTGCTGCTGTTTTTCTCATTTTACAGATGAGAGAATTGAGGCTGACAGAGATTAAATCACTTGTTCAAGGTCACCAGCTACTACTAGCAGATCTGGCACTTGAACTCTAAATCCCAAACTGGAACATTTAAACACTACGCTATACAGTTTCTCTATTTTCCTTCATTGTCTAAAGAAAGGTTCATATCCTCATCTATCTCTTGTTTTGTAATTCTGCTCAAATTCCACACACACACACTTATTTTATCTCCAAGGCTGGGGCATGTCAGAGGTAGGAATGGTCGTTTTTTGTTTTTTGTTTTTTTGTTTTTTTGTTTTTTTGTTTTTTTTTTTTTTTTTTTTTTTTAATGGCCGCTTCTGTGGCATGTGGAGGTTCCCAGGCTACGGGGTCAAATCCAAATGCTGGATCCAAGCTGCATCCACGCCCCATGTCACAGCTTGCTGCAATGCCAGATACTTAACCTACTGAGCGAGGCCAGGGATCGAACCCGAATCCTCACAGAAACAATGCGGTGTCCTTAACCTGCTAAGCCACAATGGGAACTCCAAGTAATGGTCTCGTTTTTGCATATCCCAAAGCAGTCACCTTATTATAACATAAATGCCCCTTTCCTAGCACAAGTGGTTAATACATGTGCAATAAATATTTGATAAAGAAATGATTAACTAAATCCTTTTAAATTGCTTTCCTTTCTCCTGCTAGCTTTTTAAATGTGCCACCATTCTGTTTTGGTATAACTCAATCAGTGAAAATGGACTGGAAATGAACATAGATTGATAAAGATTTCCCGGAGTAACATTTCTGTGGCAAAATGTGATTTCTAGTACATTTCCTTTAGGTTGCACACACGCTATCCGTGTGTGCCTCTGTACAAGATTCTGATCTCATTCAGACAAACATCAGTGGTGGAATCATAACTCAAAATTGCAATGAGATTTTTTCTTTGAAATCAGAGATGTGCATGTAATGGGGGCCTGGAGGGAGGAGGGCAGTCCCACCCCCATGCCCACCTGGGGAATTTGGGGAGATTGCCAGGAGTTTTTGTTGCCTGAGAATCCTTGGGTGATGTATGGAGAACTGCAGGCTGGGAACCGCAGGCATGGAGCAGAGAAAGACTCAAGCTGCTTCTGACCTGTTGCCAAGATGCTCTGAGACGGCTGACAGCTTTCCTCAGCAAGGACCAGGGAAGTCATGTGTGGTCTTTGTTCTTTGCTGCTGGTTTGTGTGTGGCAGGGAGGTGTGCTTGGGAGAGAGACATGACTTAGTACCCATGTGCCCATCTTGAACTCAGCTCTGACTCCAGAGAGCCAGTTCAAACGTGGAAGCTCCCAGATCCCTTTCAGGAAACAAGCTGGACACTGTTAGAGGTGGAATTACACCTCAGTTCTACATCAGCATCAGAGTCAATGGCAGTGCCAGCAGGCAAAGGGGAGGCAGCCACAGCAGCAAGGATGGGAGGAGGGGCACTCCTGAATGAGTCGCCTCCAGACAGCAGCTCGGGTAGCTGCTGGAAGGGTTAATGAGCTGCCCCTGATTTACTTGACACAGGTCGTCACTTCATCCTTGTAGAAACCCATTCCTCCTAGCTTCTGCTTTGTCCCTCTCCTTGTTTCCTGCCTCTTTCCCTCCTCCCTCTCTGATGTCCCCTTTTCAGTCCTTTTTTTCCTTTTTTCTTCTTCTTTTTTTTTTAGAGTATAGTTGATTCACAGTGTTGTGTCAATTTCTGCTGTACAGCTTAGCGACCCAGTCATATATGCACATATGTATTCTTTTTCTCATACTATCTTCCATCATGTTCTATTGCAAGAGATTGGATATGGTTCCCTGTGCTATACAATAGGACTTCATTATTTATCCTTTCTAAATGTAATAATTTGCATCTACTAACCCCAAACTCCCAGTCCATCCCTCTTCCTGCCCCCTCCCCCTTGGCAACCACAAGTCTGTTCTCTATGTCCGTGAGTTTGTTTTGTAGATAGATTTGTTTGTGCCATATTTTAGAGTTCACATATAAGTGATATCATATGGTATTTATCTTTCTCTTTCTGATTTACTTCGCTTAGTTTGAGAAACCCCTACTTCTATCCATGTTGCTGCAAATGGCATTCCTATGTTCACAGCAGCATTATTCGTAAGAGCAAAGACATGGAAACAACCTAAATGTCCATCAGCAGATGCATAAATTAAGAAGATATGGTACATAGATACAAGGGAATACTATTCATCCATAAAAAAGAATAAAATATTCCTTCTCAGGCCCTTTTAATGGTTGCTTCCTCCTCTTCCAGGCCTCTAAATGTTTATGTGCCCCAAGACTCAGTCCTTACCCCTTGCGTGTACTCTTACCTTAGGTGGCCTCATCAAGCTCTGTGCCTTTAAACATCAGCTTCATTTCTGCAGTTCTCAGTAAGTCCCACCCTCTGAGAGCCATACTCACACATCCATTTGCCTACCTCAAACTGCTGTCTGACTGTTGTCCAGGCACCTCAAACAGGCATATCCTAAAGAAACCACTGTCTTCTCCCCCACTCTCCTCTACATCAGTGTGTGGTACTAACCATCCAGTTTCTCAGATAAAACAACCTACACATTATTCTAGGCACTGGGTTTTTTTTTTCTTACTCTCCTTGTTTGATCAATCCCCAAGTCCTTTCAAATCCACCTCCAGGTAGATCTCAAGTCTGTCCATTTCTTTTTTCACCACATCCACCTTCTGGTTCCAGCCACCATCTTGTCTCACCTGGGCTCCTGGAATAACTTTCCTATTGAGCTTTTCAGTCCTATGCTCCCTCTAGAACATTCTCCATAGGGTACCAGAGTGTACTCTCTGAAACAATCAGTGCCGCCATCCCTCTGCCTTGAACCCATTGGTAACTTCCCATTGACCTTAAAGGATAAAATCCAGACTCCCTACCATGTTGAACGTGGCCTGGCAGAGTCTGTCCCAGCTCTCCTCTTCAGTGCTGTTGTCAGGTATACTCTCTACCTCACGCTTTGCAGGGTCTAATCACCCGAGCCTTTCAGTTTCTGGTATAATTTCTGGGTGTTTGTATTTGCTGTTCCCTCTGCTTGGAATGCTTTTCATTTGGCATTTCCCGTGACTGACACATTCTCATCTCTTGGATCTCAAGTTAGATGTTACTCCTGCAGAGATCAAACAGCTGATTGAAAGCAGTTGCCCCATTTCTTCTGTCCCACAGCGCTGTAGCCTTTTCTTTTTTATCACTTCTCATAATTTAAAGTCATGTGTTTATTTGTTGTTTAAATTTGTCTCTTACTCCAGACTGTAAATTCAAGCCATTGTAATATAGCCAAGCACCTGGCAGAGTACTTTATATGTCGTAGTCAATGAGTGTCAGTTGAATGAATGAATGTCCTTGAGGGAACATGGAGGGGACGATGGAGGGACAGGAGATGGGAACTGGGGGCTTGCCTCTAGGGTTTCTTCTGGTTTAGCGATTTAGTCGAAGACTGGAAAATCCTTGTCAATTGTGAGTTCCTTATTTGTTGCATTCACAAGTTGTAACCACATAACGAGGAATGCTGTGTTCTGCCCACCACCGCCAATGTGGTGTGGCACTTCTTGGAGATGATAAGACTAACATGGTTTTGGATGTCCTATGAGAACCTCACCTGTATCATGCCATTTAAAACAATTAGATAGATAACTGTTGCTATCATTTCCCATTCTACAGTTGGACAGAATGTCCAAGGCACAGAGAGGTTAAATAGCTTGCCCAAGATCACATTGCTGCTGAGAGGTAGATGTGTGGATATGTACAGTCAAACCTCAGAACCTGCATTCCTAACTAACCTCTGTGGTCCAGCTACCCATGTGGCTCTGGACCCGTACTCTCTCCCAGCGTGACCTCACTCAGCCCCATGGATTTAAATATTGCCTTTATCCTGGCCACATTGACTTTGTATCTTTGGCTCAGACTGTTCCCCTGAGCTCCAGAATCATTTATCTACCCACAAGACATCTCAAGGTCATCTGAACTTAACATTTCCCAAACTGAGTTCATGACCTGCCTCCAGGCTCCTGCTCCCAAACCCATTCCTCCCTAAGGGTCCTCTTTTCAGCAATGATTCTGGGAGTTATGAGGTGTGGAGATATGTGCATCTGCATGTCTTTGAGAGGTGGATTGCTTGGGTTAGAGAATGGCATGGTATTTCTTTTTTTCCTTACTTTGCCTTATCTGACCTTCAAGGCAAAGACCATGATTTATATATCTTTGCATTCTCAGCATCTAGTGCATAAAAGGTGTTCAGCATGTTCTTACTGCATGACTATGAAAGAAGGAATTTTTATCTGTGAATCTTACCTCTTTCTACTCCAGGTATTTTCCATGCTACTTTTTAATCTCTTCAGTCATTCTTCTAAAGAGATTTTTCCAAACTCCTCTAAATGGTCATTTTTCTTCTCCCCAAGGTTCTAACCTAAGGTATTTTTATTGTACTGTATTAAGGAATCAACTCTATGTTTCAGATAAAATCATTTTTATTTCTCTTCACTTTGGGGCTTGTACACTTGGATTTACGTGGAAAGGAATACTTAATAACAAGGAAAAACCTATTTAGATACAGTAGTGTCATCATTCAGCACTAGAGAAAAGAGTGGTATATGAGCCATGTAATTAGCAATCATCTGTTTCACATTTATTTTTCTGGGCTGAAGTTCAGTTTCTCATTGAAAAATAGAATATAAGTAATAAGCCCCGGAAACGCAAAGACACAGGCATGCATACAAACACATATACACACAGGACACACAAATAGACATGCATAATCATTCAAGGGAGTTTAGTTAACATTTTTCTCAAGATTATCTACAAAATCTTAAATATAGCTTAATTTTCCCTCTTTGTTTTTGTTGCTTTGTTTTGTAAAATATGAAATTCTTGGAGTTCCCATCGTGGCGCAGTGGTTAATGAGTCCAACTAGGAACCATGAGGTTGTGGGTTCGATCCCTGGCCTTGCTCAGTGGGTTAAGGATCCAGCAGTGTGAGCTGTGGTGCAGGTCACAGACACGGCTTAGATCCCACGTTGTGGCTCGGATCCCGTGTTGCGGCTTGGATCCCACAGCTGTACAGCTACAGCTCCAATTCGACCCCTAGCCTGGGAACCTCCAAATGCCACGGGAGCAGCCCTAGAAAAGGCAAAAAGACAAAAAATAATAAAACAAATTAAAATAAAATGAAAACAAGATGAAATTCTTTTCAGATTAATTTGTATAGAGAGTTCAACAATTATGTATCTTCAATGCACAAAAAAAGGCTGTGATTTATTTAAACCTCAGAGTTTTAGATGAAATTTCAAGGGAAACAAGGGACGCGGGTGTGGACTCAGCTTTGGGATAAACTTTCAATTTAGCTCTGGGCAAGTTGCTTGACCTAGTCTCTTTCCTCTTTTAAGAAAGTGAAGGAAAGCCTCTCTTACAAGTTTGGGAATAAAATGAGGTAATGTGTAAAAAAGTGCCTCTGAAATTATGAAGCAAAAAAAGGGATGATGGTCTTATTATTATTATAATTGAAATAATAAGAAAATGAAGTTTTTTATCATAACAAGTTATGAATGGATGCTGTGTTCTTCCCACCAGGAATCAAAGAAGTTGCTGTTTTATGTAGAAAATGGTTAAGATTCCACATTAGAATTTTGTTTGACTCAGTATGTGTTCAGATAATGAACTTGGCTTTTCCACACAGAGAATTGTGGCACTTAAGTTGCGCCCGAAGCAGAAGATAGTATTCTCCTCATGTTTTCATACGTTCAGTGGGGAGCTAAGAAATGGTTATCCTTGCAGTAGATTGTATATTTTCTGTACAACTAGCAATCACAGTAATTCCAAGAAGAGAGTGTATTCTAATTATACTCTGCTCTAAAAATCAAGGTTTGGTTGATTCTATGCATCAGTCACATTCCCCTTTTGTCTCCTTTATTTTGCACAGTTTTTCTCTTTCTCTCATGGGAAGATGAGAGAAGACATTACAGGTAGTGAGACCTTTTGGGAAAGCTAGATGGTTTTAAAGAATTCCCAGTATCACCATAAAGCTTCCCTAATGAGGAAGCCACATAACCTTCCCGGACTCTGAAGTGGATCTTTAGTATAAACAAAAAGGCCCATTTTAGGAAATCTTGTCTTTCCTCTGCTTTATAACTTGGAAAACTGTGTCACATACAGCAAAACAAGTGGCAGTCTTCTCCAAAGCCCCCAAATGCCCAACTAATAAGCTTTGAGACCATCTTGAATCAAGGCATCTACGTATCCATGGGACACGGGCACCTATGTGCACGCCATGTTTGGCCATGTCCACCACCCACATGCTCCTCCAGACTGCCCCAGGCTACGTGGCTCTAAGCACCCAGTGCAGGCAGGTAATAGGTTATTAAACAGAAAACAAGTTTGTGTGGAGACAGTCATTGCGTCATTAGTGGTTTCTGGCTTGTTCATTCTCTGGGTGAGCACCTCATTTGCAGTAACCAGCTCTGTGGGCTCTAAGAGTCACTTCGTCTTCATCACTTCCTGCTTTGTAGGATTCCCAGCTTTCACCTGGAGCAGGACTGTTCACATTTCTCTCGATAAATATTGGTCGAGTGCACCCTCGGTAGCAGGCACTGTGCTAGGCCCAGAGGATTCAACCATGAATAATAGAAAATCCCTTGTCCTGGGGATGGGGGTGGGGGGTGGGCTAGAGTCAGGCATCTGCTTGTCCCAGGTTGAAAGATAAGACCTATTTCAGCCCGAACTGCCTGGAAAGTTTGATTTTTCTCACCAATATCATAGGGTACCCCATCACCACCACCATGGTAGATTTGGGCCCTGGCCCTCCTCCCCATGGAAAAGTCAGCATCACCAGAGACCCTGCGAGCCTTGCATTCGACACCAGTTTGGTCCTTGTAATGTCTTGAGGGTTCTTATGAGTTGAGTACAATATTTATGAGTCCCACAAAAACACCCTGAATGAACATATGAGAAATGAATTCTAATTGCACTTCATCTGCAGACTTAACCCAGCTCAAGTTGAGTTTCTATTTTTGTCAGTTGTGTAAAAATATCAGCTTGTTTATAAATACTGTTATAAGGAGAGTTCAGCCACGAAAGCCTGACATAATCTTAAACGGCCACATTTTAAATCAATAATCTTCAATTGTAAAAATTTAAATGGCCTGCCGTTCAGAAGCACCCTGCATAAGAAAGATATGGATAAATAATTGACCAGTTTGCTAATTTAAACTGCCCCGGCTTACTGTTTCTCATTTTTCTCCTACTGGCTTCCACAACCCATTCGTCCCTTGGGGAAATGACTTTCCAAGGAAATCTCCTAATTGGCAATGTCCCCTCAGCCAGAGGCAAAGAGCAAAACTTGCTGGGTGGTCAACAGAGTGTGAAGTCCTAGTTGTACTTCCCCAGAGGGAAGTTCTATGTTGATAAAAGCTCCAGAGGTGGCTAAGCTTTGGGGCAGAGAACACAGTCCTTTGAAAAAGCTGGGCTGATACCCAGATTTAAGATTCACCTCTCTTAGGCCCTTTCATCACCACCACCAACTTCTGCCCAGATGACTGAGAGCATCTCTTTTACTTTCTGCTTTCACTGTAATTCTCCCGTGTGCTTTATCCTCCACGCAGCAGCCACATGATCTTTGAACACCTTAATCAAAATGACTTCCCCATGTTCCTAGAAGAAAGCCCGGTCCTCTTGTGTGGCCTGTGAAGCATCCACACTCCATCCCCTGCTCACCTTTTCAGCCCCTTCTCATTATCAGTCTTCATGATTAACACACTCCAGCCCCTCTCCTCCCCTTCCTGTTCCTCCACCGTAGGCCATGCCAGGGCCTTTGCACCTGCAGCATTCATCCCATGCTCTTTACCCACCTGGCTGCTTCTTTGCGTCTCGGCTCATGTGTCCCCTCCTCAGAGGGGACTTTCCTTGACCCTTTGCTGGTGCCCCACCCCAGCTCTTTCTCTCACAACTCTGTTATCCTCTGAACACCCACCACTCTCTGAATTTACCCCTCTCCTTTAAATTGTTTTTGCCTGTCGTCTTTTCTGTGTATATTTGCAGACTGTAAATGCCATTCCTCTCTCTTCTGTTTCCAGCTGCTTCTCCAGTGCCTGGCACGTGGCAGTATGTTGAATGGATGCATACACACATAAGGACCCAACTATGGCCCAAGAATACCCCAGTCTTAAACTCTGTACAAGTTCGTGTGTTCTAAGTTCCAGCTCAGCTTAAACCATAGGAGATGTGAATATGCTTTTCAATGTAGTTTCTTTTTTCTGTTTCAGTCCTCTCTAATAAATAGTGACATTATCTTTGTGAAGTTGCATGCCCCATGGGAAGTGCTTGGAAGATATGCAGAACAAATGAATGTAAGAATGCCTTTCAGGTAGGTGTGAAAGTATTTTCCCCTCCACTCTTTCTGCTGCTAATGTACTCCTCTCTCAAATAAAATAAAACTGGCATGCAGGTTGGAACGCTATTAGAGAAGGAAATCCTTGAAATGTTTCAGAAATGCAATACGTCTTCATGGCCAATGATGACTTCATGGCTTTTTGTGAAAATGTCCAGCTGATTCAGTCCTCAGAAGGTAAATAGTTTAAGTGCCAGCGAGAAAGAAATATTTTCCAAGTGGCATTTTCATTTCCAAAGTGCCATTTTTAAAAACCTGTGTGCTGCTTCTTTGAATGGTCAGACCCCAGGATCAGTGGTGCAGGTCCTTACTGACTGTTCCCTTCCAGAAAAAAAATAAAATCTGCTTCCGTTGAAACAAGTTCCAGAAATGTCAGGAAAATGGCATCTTATTTTTTAAAACGATTTGTTTTTAAATTTTAAAGTCAGGTCATAAATACTGTGCAAACACAAGCATCGATATTTATTCCCAGGGGAAGAGAAGCTACTTTGCATGAAGATAAATAACTTTGCTTAATTATTGAGAAGGTTAATTTTCTTTATCTCACAGTAGATACCATTATGTTCCTATTTTTCCTATAGGTTAAGGAAAAGTGATCATTGGCTAGATGGAAAGGAAATAAAGTATTAAACCTCAAATTATAAATGCCAAGTTATGTGGGAATAATGAAATCTCTTAAAGGAGATGGAAGGGGTTTGTACCAAGGACAGTTCCAAAGAGGTTAGAGAATTAAACACTTTTGGTTCACACTTTGCCAATAAGACCAAGTCAGAGTACAGAAATCAGGCAAATTAGTGCCAATTCTAAAGTATATCTCTTGGGATTTCCCATCGTGTCTCAGTGGTTAACAAACCCAACTATTATCCATGAGGACGCGGGTTCAATCCCTGGCCTCGCTCAGTGGATTAAGGAACTGGCACTGCCCTGAGCTATGGTGTAGGTCGCAGACGCGGCTTGGATCCCATGTTGCTGTGGCTGTGGTGTAGGCCGGCAGCTACAGCTCTGATTGGACCCCTAGCCTGGGAACCTCCATATGCCGCAGATGCGGCCCTAAAAAGACAAAAAAAAAAAAAAAGTCAAAAATGGATGAATAAATAAAGTATACCTCTTAATGAGCTGTGGAAAGTTGTCAAGACAGAGAACCATCTACATTCATAGAAACGAAAAGGAACTAGGGACACATTTAGAGACGGGTGATTTCCGTTCATAGGCCTGTAATGTATCTCCCTGGTGCCTCTGATTTTCTTTGTTTACTTGTCTTTATGTCCTAATACCAATTTAAAATGCAGGCTGGGATTTCTAGCATCTATTTTCCTGAAGGCAAAATTGTCAAGGGAATTGAGACATAGTTCTAAACTCTTAATTTATTTTTGTATTTAAAATGTTACAAAGGAAATCTTAGAACATAAGGATTTTTAAAAAACAATATATAGCTGTATATATTTATAATCAATTTCATTTCCATTGAAAGTTGTTAAACTATAATTATAATTAATGCCAGTTATTTATCAATGTGGATTAATACTATGTCACACTTAAGGACCAAATGGAAAAGAATTCCTATGCTTGGATAGAACCATATATCAGACCAACCTCTTACAGCCAACAGAGCTAAAAAGGCTACCGTTTGATAAAAGAAAGGTAGTAAAACCTAGCGACTCTGATACACAACCTTACCTCCCTCCAGCCCATGCCATAGCAATCTCATCAAACTTTCTGCCAGAACACAGTTCTTGAGCAAAGAACCCAAGCAGAATGTGGAAACTTGAGTCCTGTGAATGCACAGCAAGTTCCCTTAGCACCCAGAAGCATTTCATCTCTGAAGGGCCCCATCGCAGGTAACATTTCTATCTGCTCATTACATAGCAGAAAAGTGCTCAAGTGCTGCCTGCAAGCAGCATTAATACTTTGCATATGCAGCATTCAGAGA
The DNA here is from genome assembly GCF_054392235.1 of Sus scrofa. Classification (NCBI taxonomy): domain Eukaryota; kingdom Metazoa; phylum Chordata; class Mammalia; order Artiodactyla; family Suidae; genus Sus; species Sus scrofa. The sequence continues at coordinate 90,475,044 of NC_139387.1, read as the reverse complement.
ATGAGTTCTAGGCAATAAAATGAAAACCGTAATAACTATGAATAATAATCTTTAATGTAGGAATTCCTGCAGGACAATATTTTAGGAGAAAACACTGTTAACATGTGGGTGCTAATTGGCCTTATTAATATTGATGTGACTTTACCTAAACATGGCTTCACTTTGACGCAACTTGATGCATTTAAAATTAATGCTATCATTTTGTCCAATGTTTCAGACTAATAACTCTAGCCTAAGGAGGCATACCTATTTCCAAGGAAGGAATTGCCCTGCCATATCGTTTCGACAAAATGTTCAAACATGAATTTGGATGGCTCTTTAAATGCCTCCAAGAATCATATCTGCATTTATTATTTTCTGTAGGCTGCACTTCTGAATCCCAGATTTAGTTATCCTTGGGTTTTTATTTTATAGTGTTTAAAAGGAAGTCGAGGAATAGATTTCTTATGAGAAATTGTCGATAAAACCTGCTTCTCCTAAATACCTATATGTCCATGGATACATTTTTTTAATAGACCACTTTTAGAGCATTTTTAGGTTTATAGAAAATTGAATAGATAGTACAGAGTTCCCATAAACTCCCTCTCCCCACACTTAGAGTTTCTTTCTTACAGATACCCTTGCATTAGTGTTTGGTATCTTTGTAACCATTGCTGGACCAATATTGATACAGTGTTACTATCTAAAGTCCATAGTTTACTTTAAAGTTCACTTTTTATCTTGTGCAGTTCTCTGGCTTTTGACAAATGCGTAGGGTCACATATGCCCAATCATGGTATCAGGCAGAATAGTTTCACTGCCCTTAAAAGTCCCCTTTACTCCATCATTTCATCCCTTCTTCCCTCAATCCAAACCCTGGCAGCCACTGATCTTTTTGTTGTCTCTGTAATTTTGCCTCTTAAAAGCATGGGATATGTTTTTAGGTTTTCACAAATATGCAAAATAAGTTTCGGTGTATGAACGCCTCCTTTTCTCTAAGCGGGATAGCGCAGTAACAGTTCAGAGTGCATATCAACTGTGTTTATTTCCTGACTGCCCCATTGGTTGAAGCCCAAAATATGGAAAGGGAGATTGCATTTTAAATCATCTAACGTGTGTGCTCTCCATTCAGACCATACCCAGAATTTGCATTTGTAATACTTTTTAAAATGCAGGCGTTCCTTCTGTGGCTCGCGGAAATGAACTTACCTAGTATCCATGAGGATATGGGTTCGATTCCTGGCCTTGCTCAGTGGGTTAAGTTTCCCACATTGCTGTGGCTCTGGTGTAGGCCAGCAGCTGCAATTCACATTCACCCCCTAGCCTGGAAACTTCTATATGCTGCGGGTGTGGCCCTAACAAGACACACACAAATGCAGATATACAGAAGTATAATAGATCCTTAAAAGTCTGATTTTTAAAAAATACTTTTCCAAGATTCCTTGGTTTATGTCTTTAAATCACCTATGTGAAGGGCACTGGTTAGGCAGCCTGCTCTAGTGTGGTTTTTTGCAGCAAGTTATTAATGCTTGTTTGTGTCCTTCCCATACTGTTTGTAAAATATATACATATTTTTATATTACCCTTGCCTATAACAGATAAGAGAAGCTTTCTCTAAACTTAAAGTGCTAAGTAAATGTAGTTAATATAATCATGTGCCCATTAAATTATATATGTTGCCAGCAGCCTGGCAGTCCGTCTCTGTATCCTGAAAAAAAAAAACAAAACAAAAACTTAGCTTAGCTGAATTCGTACTAGTACCAACTGCTCCAAATTATTGCTCTGCCCTGGTTCTGTAGCTGAAGAGCAACCATACAAGATCCTGGTAATGAGGAGAGGAAGCAGTGTCGATGGAAACTATTTCATAAGATTTCACAACTCAAAAATGCACACCCGACGTTCCCACTACATTTCTCACTGTTAATCTCTTTTTAGTTTTTTCTTCTTCACCTCTTACAGGCTTCTATCTTCAATCTCCTTTCCTTCCTTGCTAGTTCAAACTGTAACTGACGATGGGTTTTCTTCTCGACTGGCTTCATTTTTGCTGTTCTTCCAGGAGAAAAATCTATTACCTGCCCCGCCGGTACAAGTTCATGAGCAGGTTAGTAGCATGCTCTGTCATGATGGTGCTTGCTTCAGTGGTTGACCTGTGTGCTCCAGCAATGACAAGGAATGCAAGCGGGGGAAGACAGGTCTTTGTCACCTGGAAAACTGGCTGCCATGCCCAAAATAGCTATGGCAGGTCAGCCTGGGGGGAGGCAAAAAGCAAAGATGGAAATATTCCTCTTTGAATCTTCCCTGTGACTTCTCCACACTTGGGATGACAGAATTCATCTGCAGGTGTGTTGAAACTGTGTTGTTGTCTTTTTTCTCCCCATTCTGCTAGAGAAATTACCAGAAAGCCCAGCTTTTTAGAAAGCATCTTGGGTCTGAATTTTTTTTTTTTAATCCATGCAAACTCCTCCCTCCACTATATCTAACTTGAAATCTTGAAGTGCAGACAATCACCCTCTCAAAAAGCAGATGGTGGAGCTCCCATTGTGGCACAGCGGGTTAATGATCTGGCTTGTCTCTGTGGTGGCAGTTCAATCCCCAGCCCCGTAGAGTGGATGAAGGATCCGGCATTGCCACAGCTGTGGCATAGGTTGAAGCTGTGGCTTGGATTTGATCTCTAGCCTGGCAACTTCCATATGCTGCAGGTGGGGCAGAAAAAGAAGAAAGATGGCTTCTCAGCACCGCCCACCCCACATTGGGCCGGGTCCTCCTATGTTAAGCATATTTTGTTAATAAAGTATGCAGATGTACCCTACTGAGAAGCTTTCCTACTCTCTTTCTTATCCCTTATTCCCACCCCCCCCAAATCATTCTGGTTGAAGATTGCCTTTACTGAACTACGTATCCTTCCAAAGCTTGTTTCTCCTTGGTTTTTGAGCAGCCAAGGATTCAGGAGAGGCATCAGTGATGTCCTTTAATTTGATTCTGATCATTGGCAGTCTAATTCAAAACTTTTAATTGGTCTTATGTAATCATTCACCCTGAGCTGAGCTGGTACTTAAACTTGGAAACCATTGCTTTTGTCTGAAAATCTTAGAGTTCAGTTCTATGAGACATAAGACTCAAGTTAACTCTGTTTATATGCTATTCACAAGGATAAGAGTAGTTGATATGTTTTAGTGGGTTTACTCAAATATATGTGCACTCAACAAAATATGGCATGAGAATGGGCATTAAAAAAAAAATGAGATGTGGTTTCCAAAAATTTCCAAGCAGCATCCTTATTAGCAGTTCTTCTTTCATCAGGCAGTTGCCATGGCATTTGGATTCACCACGGTGAGATTAGTCCCTTGTCACATAATGACCTTCTACAAAAACCTGATGTACATTTTAGCTTATTTCAGTAGTTCTCAATTGTTCTCAAACAATTAGCATCACCTGGAAGGCTTATTAAAACACAGATTGCTGGGCCTGTGCTATAATCCATGACGTAGATTGCTCTCTCTCCACCTGGAAGGCGTGTGAAGGCAAGGGTTGCTCATCCAATTCTCTATTTCTAGTGCCTAGCACATGGCAGGTGGGGCAAATGAATGAATGAATCTCCATACACATGTGTGAGGATTTGCATGGGGGAAAAGGAGGTCACAAAGAAACGCACAGACAAACCAGGGCTGCCTAAAGTGTCATACATAGACTGGGGACTAAAACATCTGCTCCCACTATGGGGAAGAGGCGAGCCATGACGGCTTGAAAGAAAATGATGGTAAAAGAAACCATGTAATCTCGAGGTTGGGTGGGATATCACATGTCATAAGTCCGGTCACTCATTAGCTATTTGAACCTCTACTATATGAACAGCCAGCTCATATCTGAACATTTCTGAAAAGAGGGAATTCCTGAACCCGTCTGTGAATACCTGACTTAAAAAGTTCTTCCTCAAAATAAGCCACAATCTCTCTCTCTTTAGCTTTCCCTCTAAAACACCCAGATTGTAGTTCCACTCCCTGGAGAGGCAAAAGATAATCTACAAAGTAAAACTGCAAGGTATATGGGAAAGATTGTGAAATGATAGGCAAAAGACTTAGCTCTTAGCCAAGTATTTGGTAAACAGGAGATGATGGCAGGTAGAGGGGTTTCTATACTAAGGAACTGGGAGGTAAAAGAAGAATGGAACCTCGAAGGAATACAGGTGTGGTGAGAAAGACGATGATTTTTGTTTTAACAATTCCGTGTTATGACTCACGGTAGATCTTTGAGGTGCTGACGTCCTGAAGCCTTTTGAAACTGATAGCAAAGGAAATAAAGCTAAAGCTGAAGCTAGAGAATCCTGCCGGGGAGACAAGACCGGTAGGGACTATGACCTTAGCCAGGGTAATGGATGGAATTTCCCAGGTCATGATGAAGGGAGGGAAGAGAAGAGGGCAAGTGGCAATTCCCTGGAAAAACCTGCTTTAAGGAGATGGGAAGAAATGGGGAGGGGGAGATGAAAAGGAACAATTTAAGGAGGAGGAGACTGAGGGAGGGCGGTGTCAAAGTACCATGTGAGAGGTGCCACAAGAAGGGATGTTGTTTAGCGACTGATGGATGAGAGATGAGAATTGATTTTTGGTCACCATGGTAACTGCCATGCCAGTGGAGGGCTGGTTCTCAAACTTCAGCATGCATCAGGATCATCTGCAGGGCTTTTTAAATACTCAGATTGCTGAACCCATCCATCCCCGAAGGTGAGGCTCAATAATTTGCACCTCTGTCAAGACCCCAAGTGATGCTGATGTTGCTGGTCTGGGGCTAGTACCTTTTGAGAATGATGACTATAGAATAGAGGTTAACAGAAACCAAATTATAGCTGGTGGCGAATGGATGAGGTGCCGGCAAAAAAAGAGGCAGTCAGGGTTCACTAGTGCCTTGATAGGTTTTGTAGCCAAAAAGGAGAAAGAGTGAATGGGATTTAGAACAGGAGCAAGAAGAGGAAAACAGAGGAGGCTGTGAACATGTGACCAGCACATGTTCTGCATGTGTGGAGAAGGAATGTTGTGAATAAATAAGATTGTGGGAAATCCTTGTTTCTTGAGCTAGAAGAACAGCTTACGAAACACTAATTTTTGGCCTAAAAAAGTTGATGCTACCCAGGTATATAAATCACCACCATAGAAGAATCTAGCCCTTAGAAGGCCCTGGAAGACTCTGGGGGAAAAGATAAAAGGGAAAAAATCCTACTTATGGTTGTGTGACACGTTGTTTCGGAATGGCCTTGTAAGGTAAGCTCCACTGCTTAGCGCACAGGATTAAGTTTGGGACATAAATGTAGTGGTGTAACGTATTGAAGCCCACTGTCCAGTGCAAATTTTTAAATGCAGTTTGTCAGGACATTTTGTATCTACTTTAACCCTTCGCTTCACCTCAGAACAGGCTGATTTAGATGCTGAAGAATGTGTGTGTCTTTATAGCCAGGTATGATGTTACAAATTGAAGGACACAGCTATAATTTATTACCCGAGTCACACACCAGGAGTACCATATTGACTTCCAGTATTTGAAAATTCTCATGTCATGCGAAATATGGATATTTAATTTAGCTTTTAGTTTCATTCATACAAATGCTATTTCACTTCATTAATCCATGAAAGCACCCTTGAAACAAACTCCTTTCAGGTTCAGAGAAATGAATTAGAAACGGTGGCGTTTCTGAGCAGGCAGAAAAATAAAGCATCATTCCACAAACGCCTTTATTTGGAAAAGCCATGTGATACCACAGAGCACACATGTAGTTCAGGTATGTGTTTTTGGAGTAAATGCTCTTTTCATTCACATGCTTGGTCTATTAAAGGACTCTTATCTTTGGGCAGGCTTACAGGTATGATAAACTGCCTATCCAAGAAAGAAAGGAAATGTATCCTCTTTCTTCTGCCCTTTTTTTTTTTTTTTTTTGCCCCCACCCACCAAATAGTACAAATGTAGTCTGCGGAAGATGTGCTTACAAAGTAACAAATCTGATGATTGTGGGTGGCTTGTATGTGTAGCTGAAGTCTCATTACTACTCAAGTCATTTTCCCTCTGCTCCCCCATACATGTCCTGCCTGAAGTTCTTCTTTGCGATGCCTGGCAGAATGAATGCTGGACCCTACTGCATTACACATTCAGTGCCATCCCAATCTTAGCAGATGAGTACACAGGCAAAGTGACAAAATGGCTTGGATATCTCCAGCCTCATCCTAAATTATTATAATTATGTAACATATATATGACATTAATATATGTCAATGTTTCCAAAACTTTGGACTCTTCTGTAAGATATTTACGCTGTGCCCCAGTTGGTAGCCCTGGTGACCTAAAAGAATGGCATTAGCTTCCAAAGATCCCTAACCCTTATCCAAGGAGAGGCTGCAAATACTTGGCTTGAAGAAGAGGAAAAAGAAACGCAAGCCTCCTGTTGTCTGCTTCATTTACTCTAATGCAGGTTTGTGTATAGTGCCTCCATTAAAACACAAACAAACAAAAAACCAAAAAAAAAAAAAAACCTTCATCTCTAAGTGCTCTCTGGGCATATTATCCCTGAAAATGTAATCTTTGTTTGAAACCTGATGCTATTATTATAATATTCTTGTCTGGGGAAAAGCTGGTGTCTGTGCAAGTGGCCTGTTTCATTTAATTCAGCCTAATTAACTTTTTAGTATAAATTCTCTCCTGGGTTGTTAGGGGTGCAAAGGAAAGGCCCTTGTTTTGCTTTGTTTTTGCTTCTTGGGATATATCCTCAGCATCCACTTTGGGATTCTGCGCATAGCCAGTGATTTATAAAGGCCCGCAGACAGGTTAGCCAGTTAGGAGTGAAGTCCTTTGCATGTGGCCTTTTCTGTAATCATCATCATCCCTGAAGGCGGGTAGGATTGTCTGCCCTTTACAGCTGAGAAAACTGAAGTTAAGTTGTTTTAGGCAGGACCTTCCCAAGGCACATTTCTGAGGCATACCCTGCAAAGGTACAGCCCCACAGAGGTGGCAGGTCTTTGCCCATTTGTTTGTGCTTGTGCTGTGCTGCCAGCTCTTCCCAGTTTCCAGGATCTCACCTGTCATAAACGGGCATTTGGGGGAGGACACTGAACTTACCATCAAAACAACTTTCTTAAGAAAGTAACTCACCTTTTAGTCCAGATGTTAACTTGACAGGTCAAGGCCACAGATGCCCAAGTGGATGGTCCATCTTCTCTTTATTGATTTGCCTGTGTTGTGTAAGAGAGCTTTGGCTCAGTAAATGGCAGAAGTGGAACAAGGTGACAGTGTATCCAACCAAAATCAGTGCTGTCTTTTCCCTGTCAGAGGAGACTTTATAAAGTAAGTCCCACTCCTGTATTGAAGGGACAAATGGAATGCTTCCCAGTTATTGGTTTCTTGACTTTTACAGACCAAAGTAAACTTCAGGTTTACCTGTTTGGGAATGTCTGTGAGATGCACAGACCTCAATATACAGGTGAGAATCATAGCTCTTGAATGTCTGTTGAGAACTTGGTAAATGAAAGGTCATTGTCATCATTGTTTTCTTTGTCCTGGAAACCACCACTAAGTTGAGCATTTTGTACATCCAGGGCATTGTGCAAACACTTATTTATTATCACCAATGCTTCCTTCTGTCATGGGTGTGTTAGATCAGAGAGTTTTAGTTTCTCACCTAGCATGGCACTCACCACTTTCAAGCTGGGCAATAAGGATGTGAATCTACTTCCAGATAAATCCAGAGTCATCATTCTATATGAAAGCTTTCCATTATGTGCTGTGAAAAGGAAAGCTCTTTATTAACCCATTTCTTTAAAATGATATAGCCAAGATAGTATTGCTGAAATTGCCACCAACATGTATTTAGAGAGCATCCAATTAGATCATTTAGGGGATGAGGATACTAAGGCTTGTTGAGGCTAAAAGGTTTATTCCAGGCATCCAGCTTGAGTCTCACTCTTTCCAGCCTGGTGGCTTTTGCACTGTGTCTCTCCTTTGCAAGGGGGAAGGGGACCCTCACTGAAGTTGAGAAGCATGGTATGAGGACAGCAGTGGATTTGTGGAAGAGTGGCCACTTGTCATCCACGCACGGAGGGACAGACCTTTGTTCCCAGAGCCACTTACCTGGGAGGTAGGGGCAGCGTGTGGAACATTGGCCTCAGCCCTTGGGAGCCTGGCTTGCCGAGATCAGGTCTCAAGGGGAAGATTGGATGGAGACTGTTTTGAGAGGTGTGTTAGTTTCTCATCGCTGTTAGGACATATGCTGCACCCTAAGCTGCATAAAACAACACAAATTTATTAGCTCAATTCTGCAAATCAGACGTCTGAGTTGGGACAAGTTTCAGCTGGTGTCTCTTACTCAGGGTCTCAGAGGCTGAAATCAAGATGTTGGTGAGCCTGGCTCTTGTCTAGAGGCTATGGGGAAGAACTGGCTTCCAGGCTTATCCAGGTTGTGGCACAATTCAGTTCCATGAAGTTGTAGGACTGAGATCTCTGTTTCTTGACTGGCTATTAGCCAAAGGTCATTCTCAGCTTCTAGAAGCTTCCTATGCTCCCATGCTTTGTCCCCTCCATCTCCAAGTCAGCTTTGGCTGGTTGAGTCCTTCTCACACTTTGAATCCCTCTGCCCTCCCCTCTGCCTTGTCTCTCCTGTCTCCAGCCAGAGAAAGTGCCCTGCTGTTAAATGGCTTAGTGACTCAGCGGATCCACCTGAATATTCCAAATGCTCTCCCTGATTTAACCTTCCTTACATCTGCAAAGTCCCTTTTGCCACATCACATGACATATTGCCAGGTTCTGGGGATTAGGGTGCAGGCACCTTTGGGAGGCTGTTCTGTCAAACAGAAAAGGACACAGACTGCTGATCACATCTGAAGAGTTTTTCTTCTCACTGTGAGCATGCAGCCTGGCATGTGTGACGGAACTGGGACAATCCATGCTTCATCTTGCTGCTTCTGCTCTAGCTACTCCAGGAAAGCCCAGTTCATGCTCACCACCTTCTATCCCCAGCTATTGTCTTGGGAGGGGGTTATTTTAAAGATATCTTTGAATAGCTTTCTTCTGCCATGGTGTTTAAAAACCCCAATTTCTCACTTTTAAAGAATTTTTTAAAAGAATTTCCCTCACTTTTACCTTAGTCTCCGAGGTCTTCAGGAGTTGTTGATGACACTGCTATCTGCCTGAGAGCTTCTCCAAAGCATTTCATGCACATCTTCTTTTATAAGCCTCCTAACAATCCTATGAGGTCAATAAGATGGTGATGATTCCATTTTAAAACTCTCGAAAAATAAGGCTCAGGATGGTGAGTGATTTGCAGAAGGTCACACAGCTGATAAGCCACAGGGCCAGGATTTAGGCATCCCTAGTACAAACCCCAGCTCCTTTCCCCAAGCCAGACAGCCTCCCCTCACTCCCTTTTCCCTTCCTTTCCCCTCATTTTTCAATAAATTAATCACTTTCATCTTGTTCTTCTCTTTCTCTACCATTTCCACATTTCATTTAAATTGTGGTGCCACAAGCTGGTTGCTGACAACTGCCATTTCATTCCCATAGAGTGTTTATGCCTGAATTTTTACAGCTTTGTTTTTATCCACCCGGAGCACTGTACCCATCTGGGTTTAATTCGTAGTCATTGCATGCAGAGCCTAGATTCCATGCGAATGCAAAGTTCGCAAAGTGTAATCCGATTAGTGCTACAGACTGGAGATGTGTGGGAGGTAAAAGCTCTATTATGAAAAACCTCTGGGCCAGAGTCTTCTTTCGTGAACAACTTTTAAGGTAATCACATGAAATAAAGCCAAGAGCCACAGGGAAGGCAATCGGCTTAGACTAGGAAGTCTAATTTAAGGACTAAATCATTGAACTTGGATGAGTGATAGATGCCGGTGAAGCATAATTAACCTTGAATTGAAAAGCAAAAAGACAAAAATGTTAAGAGGCAAACTGGTTGCTCAAATTCTTGGGGTTTTTTTTTGGGGGGGGCGGGGAGAAGAAAAGAAAGTAATAATTGCCAGTGTTCACTGTGTTCCAGTCACCGTTCTGGAGAGTTTATGTACATATTGATCAGTTAATTGTCACAACCTTATGAATTAAGCATCATTTTCATACCCATTTTACATAGAAGAAATTGAGGCATAACAAAGTTAAATAACTTGCCCAAGGTCACACTGCTCATAGTTACAGAGCCAGGGCTTGGATCTAGGCACCCTGGCTTCAGAGTTCATGTTCTCAACCACAGTGTGATATTGCCTCTCTGAAGCTCATCACATCACTATATTTTTAAAGTATCTTTAAGGAGATGATGGAGGTGGGGAGGAGGGACCAGGAGGGTGAAGGATGAGGGCAATGGGAACCTTTTCTCTTTTTAAGTCTTTGGGCCAGTCTAAGCTATTATTCTTCTCTGGCTGCATGGCCCGGGGTAGACTCTTTACTTCTCTGTGTGTATATGTGGTGGGGACAGGTCCTCTTGGAGAGGAGGATTTTAAAGAAGCTGGAGGATTCTTTCCAGTTTGAACTTTCAGGGACTCTGGAAAAAGCATGGCCACCACCAACCAAGCAGAGTTGGAGGTGAGGGTACGGTTGTGATGGGGCTGAAACAATGCTGAGGATAAAAGGTGGTAAAAGAGGAGTTTACTCTTATTTTTCATTTTGATTGGTTACATAAAAAATAATCTCCTCAGCTGGGATTTTCACTAAAAAGGATAAATTGCTTTGTAAATAATTTTGACTCCAAGAATAGCTCAAATTTCCTGTGTTTTCAGTTAGTAGACTTAGAAGGTATTAAAGATTTTTGTCCCTAGAGAAATGTATTTCTTCTATAGCCTTTAATCAACTACTTTGATGAGGGTGATCTCTAAGACTGAGTCCAAAATCTGTATCTTGGTCCCGGCTTTATTCACTGACTGGGTAATTTGGGCTGGATAATCACCCCCGACCCCCCACCATAAGTGTCTCTTGTGGTGTTTAAATGAGAATGGTACCTGGTCAGTCTACTTCACAGAGATGCTATTTGAGATGTGCTCTTGGAACAAACATTTTTCCAGCGGTACAGATACCTGAGGGAGTTTGATCACTTAAAAGTCTATTGTGGTATTTGCTCCTTCTAGTGTTTGGCTATGAGGGAGTGAGAATCCAGTCACTTAGAAGCCAGATGTTTTCATCAGCAGAAGTTGGAGGGAACAGGGAGGTAGCCAGGGAGAAACCGTGGCTCGAAAACCACTTTGGGGACAGCATTGTTTTCCTTGGCTTGGCATCATCATGTGCTCTGGCCGGAGTGACGTATGTGTGTTATGATGCCCCAGCACCATGAGAATCATGGTATCAGCTTGAAATGAAAAGCGACATGAAAGCTAAAGAGAATGCCATCTGCTGAGAGGCTACTTGGGGAAGATGTGAGAGACAGGAAGCAAACTGACATTGAGCTCTCGTGTACAGTCCCCCCTCTAGAATGTGCTATCAGCCCCCCACCCAGAGGCAAGTACAACTCCAGCTATTCCCTGACCTCAGATGGGGATATTTTCCAAGCACACAATGAGTTTCTGGTACCTGCAGGATGGAAGAAGTCAAGGTCTTGGCTGCTTTGCTTAAGGGAGTGTCAGCTTTCTTCCCAGAGCCTTCCAGCCTTGCTTATGACTCCTTTGTCATTCACTGACATGTGGGTAGATACATGACTTACAGCTGCCGTACCTTTGGCAAAAACATCAAAGTCCCTTGGTGAGATCCCAAAAACATGGAGTCATGGCTGTCATCTTTCCATCTCTCCAGGGAGGTGGGATAGGGCTATTTCATCATTTTATGAGTGCAGTGAGAATGCCAGGAGTGTGGGGGTCATAACTACAGCTCTGTGGAGACTTCCCTCCTGTGTTTTGAGGCAATGCTGACATGCTGTACCCTTTGGTCTTGCCTTTCATGTACCACAGGATCGATAAACAAATAAGCAGGTTTCGGAGATGGTTACCTAAGAAGCCAATGAGGCTGGACAAGGAGACACTGCCAGACCTGGAGGAGAATGACTGCTACACTGCCCCTTTCAGCCAGCAAAGGATCCATCAGTGAGTGTTTCCTGTGAAAGCCTTTGTCTTACTCAGGATGTGCAGCTGTGATAGAGCCCTCTCCTGTGCGTCTTTGATTCCTTGACCTGTGGAAGTATCATCATAGTGCCTTCCTCCCCTGGCCATCCTGTGAGTGTTCATGTCCCTTTTATATTAGTCAGAGTAAGCAAACTGCTCTAACAGACAATCCCCACGTTCCCAGTGGTGTAGCACAAGAGAACGCTCATTCATAGGCATGTTGGGTGGTTCGGAGACCCAGGCTCCTTCTGCCTTGTGGCTCTGCCAAAGCCCAGAACCCCCTTCAGGCTCATCTGCCTGGATCCAGCAGGTAGGGAGGCTGGTCTACACCTTCCCCTATCAAAAAGAGGGGTTATGGGTTTTCTGTTTCTTTTTTAAATCTCAAATCATCTCTCAGCTTCCCTTCCTTCAGCACCTCACCAAATTGCCCTAGGAAATGCCACATTACCTAGCAGCTGGCTTCCTGGCTCATCCATCAGCCTCTGAACAGCAATTTATCACTTTTTACATGTGTGGTGATGGGGGCGAAGGGGTGTTCTCTAAGTAATTGAGCCTTTGAGGAGTTGCAAAAGTGATAAAAAATTGACTCAGAAGCTGCTTAAATGACTACAAATCATAGCCAGATGGTTGGGTTGGTGGCAGGAGAGGACCATGGCAGAGACTGAACAACTAGGCAAAGCCAGCCCCTTCAAAGAGGGATAAATCAGGTCAGTACCGTCTCGCTCTTGGCCAGACTTCCGGAATTCCTGGCTCTCCCTGCTCCAGCCATAGTGACAGCCTCAGTAAAAATGCCTTACCTGAGGGAAGGAAGGGGGTGACAGATTTTTTTTAAAAAATATGTTGACGATTTTGCAAAAAAAGAAAATAAACAATGGCAGTTGTCAAGTTGCAAGGAACTCAAGGTGGGGGCACATTTCAGCAACAGAGAATCAGTTAAAGCCCGTGGACATCTAGGGGGCAAAGGAGAGAAGAAAAATCAAAGAATAGCTGCTGTGCATCAAAATGTATAATGTGTACTGCAAGAGAAGCAGCTCAGTCAGCCTCTGAAATAGCCAAACTCTGGATTCCCACAGGTTAGATTGCTGCCAAACAAGTCACATTATGTGAACGCTTAGCTTAAAAGGGTTATTGAGGAAGACGTGAAACTCACAGCCCAACCTCAAAATCCTAGTACAATCCTCCATGGGAAATGAGAACTGAGCAGGATTTCATCTTAACTCAGAGATCAGGGCCTAGGATGTTGTCTTCAAAGATGAAGACAGATGAAAGCTGATGTGTTCTCACTCTCAATTTAAACCCTCACCATGCTGTACTGTTCATATTGAAGTTTCTTATACAAGTGGTGGTTTGTTTTTAAATCCTTCTGGAGTTGAGTCTGATTTACCTGCAGGTTTTCACTTTGCATCTCAGCTGCCTGAGAGAGTGCCTAGCACAGTGTAGGAGAGTCTCAACAATTTTGGATGGATGGATGGATGGATGGGTGGGTGGATAGATGGAAGAATCAGTGAAATATATGGTGTGTGCCTGGGGTTTGTTTCACTTCAAAGGGATACAGGTAAAGTGGAAGAGTGCTAGTTATGTTTCCTAATGTTCTGGCTTTAGAACAGAGTTTTTCAGCAGAATTCTCAAAATCAGAAGCACCTGGGCACCCATCCGGGTCTCCAGCGACTAAAACTGAGAATCGCATATATACAAGTATCTCCAATTGTATAATAAATGAGGGATGATAGCATGTAGGATAGAGGGATCCGGCCATTTCTCACATAGGTTTGTGCAACTTTTTTGACATGTTTGGGCATTCACTCAGTGAATAATGGATTCATTCAACAGTCACTAATTTGATGCCTACATCTTGCCAGACACTGTCTGGGTACAGAGGATATGAAGATAAATAATACAGTCTCAGAGTTTCCCTGGTGGCATGGTGGGTTAAGGATCTAGCATTGTCAGTACTGTGGCTTGGCTGCTGTAATGGCTTTGATTTCTGGCCTGGGAACTTCTACATGCTGTGGGTGTGCCAAAAAAAAAAAAAAATTACGCAGTCTTGGCCACACCTAGTATACAGAGTAGACCATTTAAAATAATTGTAAACGGTCTGCTGGAGGTGACTTTAAAGAGAGCTCCATCTTCCAGGAAGGGAGGTGGGTAGCAGATGAGGGTGGATCACAAGAAGAAAATGCTTGAGGTGAGGTGGGCCTTAAAGGATAACACTTGCCCAGGTAGGTAAGGGGTTCACATCCCCCAAAGAGAGATTGACATGTCTATAAAAGTATAAAGATGTGAAGCAGAATGAGTTAAAACTACAAGTAGTTTTCTGTATTTGGGAGTCGGGCGTGAGAAGACCTGGCATTATGGTTTGCCAAAGAGAGTGATCAGTGGCAGATGAGCTTTCAAAACAGGAGAGGTAAGGAGGAAAAAGCAGAGGGACAGTTGGGATGAAGCAGACTTAAGAAACCTAAGAAGCTGACCTCAGTGGAACCAAGAGAATGGTGTAGGCTGTTCAATTGTTCTGTTGGGAGATGGAAAATTAAACAAATGCCTTGAATGTTTGGGGCAGCAGGGAGTTCTTTCTCTTTGCAAATTGTCACGCCACATGGATAACATCCCTTTAATGAACGTATAAAAGTAAGACTGGAAGAACACTGGCTGTCAAGTTGGAAATAGTTATTTGGTACAATTAGGAACAGATTTCCCTAAGGATGGTTTGGGGGTGATTTTAATGAGTTTAGAGTAATCAGAAGTAGCCAGTTAATGAGGTCTGGGAGTTATAATATGATCTCCTGGTTTTCCAAATGCAATCGAAAATCTCGTGCGACTTCTCGGTTTTGCCAGAATGTTTGATATTGTGTTAGTCTAGGAATGAAAAAGGATTATAGAAATTTAAGAGTGTGTGTGTGTGTCTGTCTCTGTGTGTGTGTCTGTGTACATGAATATAGGAGAAAAAGAAAACAACTGGAAGTGTTATATAAAAATGACCAAAGTTGAAAAGATCCTTGAAAATTCTTTGCTCTCAGAACAAAATCCAGAATCCTAGGTTGACCCACTAGCTCCTGCTTCTGTCCCTGTTGCTGGCTTAGGCCATACTGATCTGCTTTGATCTCATTAACTCAATGTGCCCTCTTGTCTCCTGTCTAGACATGCTCTTCCCTCTGCCTAGATACCCTTTCCCTTAGGCTCCCTTCTTCCAGGTTGTATCAAAGACATTTCCTCCAGAAAACCTCCATAATGTCCATGCTCCACCCCAGATTCTGGGTAAAGTGCATCTTTTATGTCTTGGTAATATTTGCTTCCTATCATAGCCCTAGATTAATAGTATCATCCATTTTCAGCTCCTTGAAAGATTATGTTGTATCACCATTTTTGAATCCCATAGTTTGTACTTAATAATGACTTATTAAATGGGAACTTAAATGAATAGATAGGAATGAAAATAGGAGAATCATGAGAAAAGAGTAAAAATGATATGGGGGTCCCATTGTGGCTCAGTGGGTTAAGAACTCGACATAGTATCCATGAGGATGTAGGTTTGATCCTTGGCCTTGATCAGTGGATTAAGGATTCATCATTGCCTCAAGCTACAGCTTAGGTCACAGATGCAGCTCAGATCCAGCATTGCTGTGTGGTTGTGGTGGTGGCATAGGCCTGCAGCTGCAGCTCCAATTGGACCCCAGCCTAGGAACATCCATAGGCCACAAGTGTGGCCCTAAAAAGAAAGAAAAAAGAAAAAGTTGATGTGAAGTTAGCTCACTGCATACTCATCTCAAACCAAACTGAATATTTTCTTCTCAAATGTGGTCCATTGCTGTTGTCTCTTATTCAGTAAATGGCACTGATATTTGTCCAGTGTCTGAAACCAGAGTCTGGAAGCTCTTCTAGACACCTCCATCACCTCTGCTTCCTGCATCTAATACATATCCAAAGACTGATAATTTTGTATCTCAAGTGTCTCTTTAATTCAGTCATCTCTGCCACTATGATCGCACTTCTAATCCAGAAATAATATAACAGATCCCCGGGCTCCACTCTTGCCTACCTCCAATCCACCGTCTTAAGGGCATACAGAATGATGTTTTAAAAATGCACGTCTAATCATGTCACTTCACTCTGTCTAAAAACCTTAGGAAAATGTGAAAATTATTGAGAATGACCTGCAAGGCCTTCAGTGGCCTGACTGTGCTGCCAGTTCTGTTTCAGTATCATCTGCCTTCACAGCTTCTACCCCCTCACTTCTTATGATCCAGACACACACCTCCTCTCTTAGCTCTCTGGATTTATTCTGCCTCAGGACATTTGCACATGCTGTTTCCTCCCCTAGAATTCTCTTCCCTTTCCCTCCCCCTTCTCTGAGTTTATTCTTAGTCATCCTTTAAAATTCACCTACAGAGACTCCTCCCAGGAGGCCCTCTTCCCATCCTTCCAAAGGCCAGGTCTCTTTGCCCTGTTCTCTTTAGCAGTATGTTTGCCATGTAACATTTTTCATGTTTGAGGTTTTATAATTATGTGGATATTACTTGATTCATGGCAAACTCTTCAGGTAAACTTTAAAGTCCATGAGGCATAGGCCATGTCTGTTTCTACCTACAGTTATAATTCCAATACTTAACGTGATGTCTGATGTACAATAGATGCCTCATACTTGTCTCTTAAATGAATGAAGTAAGGATAAAAGTAATAAAAATAGCATAGAATAATCTAATTATAGTTTTGTACTTTGAACTGCCTTGTACAAAAGAATGGAAAGTTGAGAATCGATGTTAAAAAAGAAAAAAAAAGAGCTTAGCTTTCTTGTTCCTAGTGAGTTCAAACAAATATCCATGTTTGGGAAGCAACAAAAGCAGACATGTGGGTACACATCTCTCTAAATCAACATATAATGTTGTCATTTTATATGGTATCACCAAAAGGGGGTCTACAGATGGGAAAACTTTTACCAGATGTTGTTTGTAAAACTTTGATCCTCACAACCACCTGATGAGAGAGGATGTATTATCACCATTTTACAGGTGAGAAGACCAAGGCACAAAGAGGTTTAAGGAATCTGCAGTAGGTCACATAGCTAGGCTAGTCCACCTGCCCGAACAACCCATGCATATCAGAGTTTAACACTGTGGAAGTCTGCCTGGTGTTCACATAATGGTCTAGTGCAGGTCACCACAGGGAGGGAGGGACATTGTCACTGCTCCATAAAGACATTCTGGTACCCAGGCTACTTCTGTCTAGGAACTCTGCCATCCCCTAGATACCTTGCATCTGGTTTACTGAAAGGAAAAGAGAGATGAGTGCTTTTGTAGGAAGTTTTTATGAAGAGTTTCAGAAGCAGGGAACAGCACTTTCATGCACATTTCAGGGACCAGAGCTTGTGATCGTATAGTTACCCCTCACTTGCAAGAGGCTAAGATAGGGAGTTCCCATCGTGGCGCAGTGGTTAATGAATCCAACTAGGAACCATGAGGTTGTGGGTTCGGTCCCTGCCCTTGCTCAGTGGGTTAAGGATCCGGCGTTGCCGTGAACTGTGGTGTAGGTTGCAGATGCGGCTCGGATCCTGCGTTGCTGTGGCTCTGGCGTAGGCTAGTGGCTGCAGATCCGATTCGACCCCTAGCCTGGGAACCTCCATATGCCGTGGGAGCGGCCCAAAGAAATAGCAAAAAAAAAAAAAAGACAAAAAAAACAAACAAAAGAGACATAAAAAGAGGCTAAGATAACTAACTACTTGTGTGCCCAGGAGGAAAAAGGAAATAAGTCTGCTGAACAACTAAACGAGATGGAGCAGGAATTCAGATTTAGACAGAGGCACCAGATCCCATGCTTTCAACGTCATGTTCCTCTGCAGGATCTCAACCTCGGCATGGTTGACATTTAGGGCTGAATAACTGTGATAACTGAATAACTGTTGGGGGAGCTGTTTGGTGCACTGCAGGATGGTTACTAGCACCCATGGCCTCTATCCAATAGACATTAAGCGCAATTTCCTGCCCCCCGCCCTTAGTCATAATGATCAAAAATGTCTCCAGACATTGGCAGATTTCCCTTTTGGGTGCTAGCAGGGTAGGGGCAAAATTGACCCCTCTCCCTCCTTGAGAACTATTTCTCTACTGTCTTATCACACAACACCCTTCAGGCAGGCCCACCCACTCTCTGAGATAAATTAAACTCCAGTCGAATCTGATGACTATGACAGACAAGTCCATTTGGGAATTAATTTATTCCTCTTCTCCTTGCCTGTGAATGTTGGCTTTGCTTCAGTAGCACTGCCCTTTGTTCTTGAAATGGCATCAACCATAATACCCTGGAGGCAATTCCTTTCTAAGGTCAATACTCATAATGAAGGATTTCGGCTGGGAGACAGAGAAAAGGAAATGCGGAAAAGAGTCATGTCACTTTTTATAATATATATATATAGTGTATTCTTTCAACAAACGGATCAGTGCTGAATTGCCTTTCAGAAAAATGTTTGTGTTAGATACAGAGAAAAATGTTCCTTTCTGAATTTTTCAATTTCTATCATTGCCATCATTTTCTTTTTAGGAAAAGCCATAAACAGTGAGGTGAAATTAAATATTGACCACTTCCTAATGGGCGAATCTGAAATGTATGTTTGCTGTGTGTGCTTCTGTTTAAGTAAATATTCATCCATTCACATGCTCCAGACCCATTGCTGTTCTGGGTGCTTGGAGCCAACAGTGAACAAACAGGCATTCATACCCTCCTGGATCTTCCATTTGAGCTGGTTGGAGGTAACCGACACTAAATGATGAGCCAGTGGTTCTCAATCTGGGCAGTGATTTGGCAATGTCTGGGACATTTTGGTTGTCCCAACTCAGGGTAGGGAGTGCTACTGGTACCAAAGGGGTGGAGGGCAGGGATGCTGCTCAACACCCTTCAGTGCACAGGTGGCCATCCCACCCCAGCAAAGAATTATCCAGGTCTGAAGGTGAGTAGTGCTGAGGCAAACATTTTTTAAAGTCAGTTGTAGGAGTTCCCTGGTGACTCAGTGGGTTAAGGATCTGGTGTTGTCCCTGCTGTGGCTCTGGTTATTGCTGCGGTGTGCATTCAGTCCCTGGCCCGAGAACTTCTGGCTGCCTTGGGTATGGCCAAAAATAATAATAATAATAATAATACATAACAAAAGGTCAGTTGTAAAGCATGTTAGAAAGTGATAAATGCCATGGAAATAGAGAAGTAGGGAGAAGGGAGTGAAGAATGCTGGCATGAAGAAAGGATGCAGGTTGCATGTTTAAAAGGTAGTGTTTCTATTCATCAAGTTAGATCTCAGATAGGAGGTATGATTGATGAAAACCTTGCAGGATATAAAAGGAGGCAGAGAGAGTTCCCAGTAGGAGGGTGTGTTTGGGAAAGAGTAAGATCTTTGTGGCTGGAGCAGAAATGACAAGGAGACAAAATGGGAAGTAGAGGTGAGTGATGAGTAAGAGGGAGGTTGATTATATACAGCTTTGTGGGCCATATAAAGACTTTGGCTTTACAGATGAATGATGTGGTCTAACTGAACTCTTGAAAGTATCATTCTGACTGTTCTCATAAGAACAGACTGCAGGGAGCAAGGGTAGCAGCAGGAACCAGCTAAGAGGCAAATGTGACCATTCCAGTGAGAGATGATGTGGGGTTTTTTTGGTTTTTTTCATTTGTTTTTGTTTTTTTTGTTTTGTTTTTTTTGTTTTTTGTTTTTGTTTTTGTTTTTGTTTTTTTTGCTTTTTAGGGCTGCACCTCCAGCATATGGAGGTTCCCAGGCTAGGGGTCTAATCAGAGCTGCAGCTGACAGCCTATGCCACAGCCACAGCAACTCAGGATCTGAGCCATGTCTGTGACCTACACCACAGCTAACGGCAACGCTGGATCCTTAACCCACTGAGCGAGGCCAGGGATTGAACCCACAACCTCATGGTTACTAGTCGAATTCGTTTCCTATGCTCCACAAGGGGAACTCCTCAGATCATGTATTTGTATTTATGTAGAATTAAGTCTCTAGCTTTTAAAAATCTACAATGAAAATTGGAGTTCCTGCTGTGGTGCAGTGGGTTAAGAACCTGACTGCAACAGCTTGGGTTACTGTGGAGATGTGGGTTCCATCCCCAGCCGTGCATGATGGGTTAAGGATCCAACATTGCCACAGCTTTGGTGTAGGTCCCATCTGCAGCGTGGATATGGCCCAGGAATTTCCATATGCCACAGGTATGTCCAAAACAAAACAGAAAACTGCAATGAAAATAAATACCACATATAACTCAGCATCAGTCCATTTCCTTGCAAAGCTTAGTTGCACACGAAGCATTTTAATCTGTGTCCTGTACATATATGAAGTAGAGAGTGTATGTTATTTTATTATTTTTATTTCGTTCAGCTTGAAATTACGCCTGGTTTGCTGACTTATTTTTTGTCTCAGTTCTGCAGACTGATAGACTATCTTCCCTATCTATGAAATTCAGTTTATCAGGACTAATGCCTGATGCCCAGATATTTAATCCATGCATCAGACATTTTAATGTCACATGTCATATGTGCATATATGTCTAAAAAGACCACTGGACATGAAAGTGGCTTACATGCCTTTTTCCCACTTCTAGACTGTGAGCTTGGAACTCATGTAAAGGTCTAGGGAATAACAAGATAACACAGCTGTTGGTGCCAAGAAGGCACTAACCAGGGAAATCTGGCTGCTGGGCCAGCAAGAGCTGGTAAGGACAGGAGAAAGTTGCTGAAGGGGAGTGGGAGTTTCTTTGTAACCTTCCTTTGATTACCCCCTCGTCATGTGAAACTTCCTCAACCAAACACGCCAGCAGACCATGGCAGTGAGATGTGGACAGGAGTGGTCAGCCCAAAGGCAGGCTCCAAGTAGTGGTGGCAACCATTGTAGTAATGCTTATGCCCACTGATGACAGTGCCCGTCGTTACCAAACAATCGTGTAGTCCAGAATTTTACCATAAATGCATTACAACTAGGAGGGTACAGTCAGTATGATGAAGGTCAGAGAGGCGGAGTAGCCTGCTCAGTGTCCCTGCAGTCAGTGGCAGATTGGTGAATAGAAGTGCGTTTTCTTCACAGGGCTGCCACCTCAGCTCTGTGCCACACAAATGAGGCCGAGGTACAGTCTTGCAGTCACATTACACTAGCATGAGCCTGTGGAGGTAAAGATATCAGATTGCCTTTGGAGTTTATTGTTGAAGCATTTATGGAGGGGTAAAAAGACAAGGAAACTAAAATGGTAAAATATAAATAAATATTCAAAACAAGGCGGATATCTTAGAGTAGACATTCAAGTTCAGAAAAAAGATGGGTTCAGATGCGCAGACCTCACTGGCCTGTGGTGGTTGACAATGAGCCAACACATTGGGCCCTAAGCCTAGTGAGAAGAGCAGCAGAAGAAATCTGCTCCCTGGTCCGTTAGAGATGCTGTGCTTTTCCTAGCACTTTCCTAGCATTTGTAAGAAATAAAGTTCTTGCACAAGGAAGGGGGTCTCTGAATGATCCAATCAACAGTATCCTTAACATCTCCTAATAGCAGACCCCTTCTAGGGCTTTTCCAGGGCTGTTAAACCCATCACTGTGGTTCTGGAGAATGAATTGCTTGTGGCGTAACCTTCTGCAGGGGTTTAGACACGTCTTCAGCAGAAGGCTATTGTCTGTCCTACGCTAACCTCACTGCGACTCTTTGCTATTAGAACTGCACTCCACAAATATGAAAGGTAAGAATGGATTAAAAAAACAAACAGCTTCACCCTCCATTTGAACATACATTCGTGTTTGAAAACCAGTAAAAGCCAATTGGTCAATGCCTGATGCCATTTGGCCATTTAATGTGGTATTGCCAGAACAGGACCTCCAGGCTGCTTGCCAGCCATGGTTGTGTGGGTCCTTGAGGATCTGACCCCACAGAGAGCTCTCCTGCACCAGCCAGCTGAGGGCCCAAGCCTGTCGGCATTAGGGGCAGTCATTTTGTTGAAGCCTTGGTTCAGAAAATCCCTCCCAAACTCAGTTCCAGGGAAGGTAATTCAGTACAAGAGTAGGGAGTTTACTGGAGGAATAATGATAGTTAATATTTACATAGTGCTTATGCCGTTCCAAGTACTTCCCAGTCATAAATTCCTTTCGCCCTGTGAATAAGGTAGAGTCATTATCCCCAGTTTTTATAGAGGAGGAAATGGAGGCACCAAGAGGTTACAAAACTTGCCCAAGGTCACACAGTTGGTAAATGGTAGGACCCCACATTCTTGGAGTCTCAGGCCCCACATTCTGGCCCCAGCCTTATCCATTTAACATTATGTATTGGTTTTCTGTAACTGCTGTAAAACAAAAACAAAAACAAAAAAACATGAATTCCACAGCTTAAAACAATGCAAATTTATTATCTCATGGTTCTATAGGTTAGAAGTCCAACGAGGGTCCCATGGGCTAAAATCAAAGTGCAGAAGGGGCCGAAGTCTTTCCTTTTTACATGTATTTGTCAGTAATGGGTGCATATTTGTTTTCTAAACCCTGTCAGCATAGCTATCTAAAGGTACTGATTTTTCTAGCATATGCCTTTTACTGCATTTTTCTTTTTAGTGTTTGGAGTTTTTGCATTGTTTTCATTGATCTGAAATCTTGAGAGAGCCCTTTAGGCAAAGAGAGACTGAGATTGATTTTGGTCCGATTAATGTTCTTTCAGCAGCCCCGGGACTTACAGCCATCCCAGAACACTTGTTGTATTACAGACACTTATTCTGCATTAGGATCTTCAATATGCACTTTGTTGGTATTGATCCATAGAGTCACAGAAAACCCATCTCTGTCCGGGCAAGTTGCAGGTAAAATGAGCTACATAGCCTGAGATTTGTGCTTATTAAAGATGATGTGGCTCCTTCTAGGTAGCATATAACTTAATGACTTCAATTTAAGGCACAAAGAGGTCATGTGGGAAAGGTGTACCTTTGAGTTTCTGGAGATCCAGTGGTTTGTTAGCTGTGTTCGTGAGTCGTCGTGGGCCCACCTTTGAATGAACCCCTTGGAAATCTTTTATTGCCATTTATCCTTCTGTAAATAGTTTCTTTTTTTAATTCATCAACTTATTCATTCAGCAGATGCTTTTAACATGTTATTATGTGCCAAATATTGTACTATAGTAGAGCAATATATATGCTACTATGTGTTGATATGTATATGCATGTGTATATGTATACATTTACAATTTTAACTTGAACAAGGTAAAGTTGATGGGAAGGAGGCTGTTTTACTCATCAAAGTGGTAAAAGGCAACTTAGAGCACCTGTAGGAAAAGGGAAGATTTGCCCAATTTAGGTACAAGAAATAAGGAAGGGTTAACTTAAAGGGGATGGCAGGGAACCAGGACCCCCCCTCTGTGTATGTGTGTGATGCAGTGACATTGTGCATGACATCATGTGGAACAGCAGTGGTCAGAGGGAACTAGAAGGTCAGAAGGAGAGGAGACAGTCATGCCTGGTGGGCCCCCCATGCCGGGCTCTGTGCTCCATATTCTTCTTCATTGGGTCCTTTGACTTTGTAACAACACTGCAACATAATTTGATTATCCTCACTTTGCAGAGATGGAACCCAAGTTCAGAGAAGTTAAATCGTTTACCCAGTGAAATAGTTTATTTGGTAACAGACATGCTTTAGGGTTTAAAATCCTGCCGATTTCAAACCCCTGCTCCTTCCATGATACCATAGAACACTTGCTGAGCACTCTTTAGACATCAGGTTACCCATGAGACTAGCACATAGTGTTGTGATCTCCATTTAGAGATGGAGAAGTGGGACAGAGAGGGTAAGTCAGTTATCTGAGTCACACAGCGGGCAGGAGCCTGTCCTGAACTGTCAGATTCCATGGGCTCAGTCTTACCTACTCTGCTGACACGCTCACGCAGTGCCTCTCATTTATCTTCATTAGGATTTGGGGATGAAAGACAATAGATTCATCTCTTTGAAATCACTAGTCTTGAATCTAAGGGGAGAGTGGGCCTGCCGGTAACAACTGTAAGGCCTGAGGCAAGAGTACAAAGGAAGCCTGGAGACCATGAGTCTAAATAATTAAAATCAATACATCATGTTAACAATTGAGTGCAACACAGTCTCTCCTCCTACCTTGACAAACGCACCTGCCTGAAGACCTGGAAGTGCATGTTTTTGGGATCCTCAGAGGTCCATTCCACTGCTGGAGAGTGAGAAAGGGCCCCCGCCTCCCCCAAGTGCCCCAAGACCTGCCCTCTTCTCTTACCCACAGCCCCAGCCCATGCGACGGGCCTCAGACTCATAGACACGGACACCCCATCCCTCCACCCGGGGGCCCTCCACACCCCTGCTTGGCCATTGTCAGTTACAGAGGTGTCTTCCAGAGGACAGACCCAAATAGAGGCCCACAAAGACCTAAAAGTGGGCCTTGGGCTTTGGGGGAAGGCTCTGGTAGGCACACGCCCTTGGCCTCACTGACAGCCCATGCTCTGAGGAGCAGTTCAGGTCAGGGAGACTCACTTAGGAGCCCTGTAAGGTCCAGGGCCTAGGAAGGGCACTTCTTACATCTAAGAGTGGCACTAGGGAGGGGACAGGAGTTAAACCTGTGGCCTTTGTGAACAGTACTTTATTAAAAGGACCACTGATTGAGGACTATGTCTTAGAAGTGTCTTTATCCCTGGGGAGGAGCCCCATTCTTCCCATTTCCTCCTTTCCTCACGGCATCCATACCCTCCCTTTTGTGTTTCCCGCTCCTGACTAATGCTCTCACATGACACATGGACCATCCTCACCATCCACCACCACCACCAGATCCTTTGGGTCCTAGATCCTCCTCTCCAATCTCACTGTCACTGCCTTGGTTGAACTGGCCACCGACTCTTGCCTGAACTGTCTCCTCACTTCCTCCATATTTCCCCACTTTCAAATCTGTTCACTGCATGTAGATCACAGGTCATGGCCAGGCTCCTACCACGAGCCCATACAGTGCTTTTGAACAGTTCCCTTCCTCCAGGAATCCACAGCCCACAGATGGGCAAGCAGAGCCTGGGCTGGGTTTCTCCCTTTCCTCCACTCCTTAGCCAGGCACCTTCAGCCATGAAGGATGTGCACTGCCACGTGTGGTAGCATTGCTGCCTGGCTTAATAGCTTTCAGAGATTCCTGAGATCTTTGGTGTCAAGTTCAAACTCCTTGGCATGGCACATAAAGCAGTTTTTCCAGCTTCTCCCCTCTTGCAGCCTTCTGGCCCGGACAGGCTGGATGATCTCCAACATGGCAGCAGGGATAACCCAAATACCCCCATGGCTGCTGCTCCCTCCACCCCCCAAGGTGAGCTCTCCTTCCCTTACTCTGGGGAGAGCCTGTTCTTCCCTCAGGAGCAAGCCAGATGCTGCTGTCTTTACGGGAGAGACATCTTAGTCTCATGTAGATGCATTAGACTCCTGGGCCTTTGTAAATACTTTGATTATGGCACTGATTATACACAATTATTTGTCTCCATCCATGTCTGTGTGTTGCACAAAACTCAATGCAGCAGCCAAGGTAATTAGAAGGAAGTTCCAGTCTTTACTTGAGTCTCTCAAAGGACACAGAGAGAAGCCAAGTGCATGACGTGGTCCTCAGCAACCACGTCATCCTCCTTCCTTCCCACTCTCCTGTACTCAGATGCCTTCCTCCTCCACCCCAGCCTGCACAGCTTTTCTTTCCTCTGCCTTTATTGTTCCTCTCCTCCCCCACAGGCCTCATGCCCTCCCTCATGAGATCTAACAGAGCTTCTCCACTTGGAAAAGAATATCCATCTTTTTTCAGGAGAGGGTAGCTTAAGCCATAAATTATGGGATGGTCTTTGTTGAGTTAGAAACTGTGCCAGTCAGTCTATGCTATGGTCTGCTGCAGTAACAGACAGCCCTCTTATCTCAGTGGCTGGCTTATCTCTTACTCATGTAACACCTTAGTGAGGGGTCAGCTGAGGCCCTGCTTCCCATGTCTCCTTTCTTATGAGATCTTGGCTGAAGAAGCAACCTGTACCAGGGCAAGCTGTCTCATGGCAGAGAGAAAAAGTAAATGCAGAGCCACATACTGGCTCTAAAAATTTCTGTTCAAATGTAGCACATTATTGTTTCTGCTCATATTCCATTGGCCAATCATGTCTCAAAGCCAAGCATGGAAATGTGTTGGGAAATTATACTTCTCCTCAGGGAGGGGAGCTGCAAGTCCCTGATAATGGGTAGGGATAGAATCCTTACAGAGAAAATCAGCCAATTTGGAATAATAATGCAGTCTACCCAGGAATACCCCGTATTCTCTCTCTCTCTCTCTTTGTCCCGCCACATTTATATAACACATTAGTCTATGATCTCTTTCAGGGCTTGGATGACGTCTTATATTGTTTTGCTTTAGAAACCTTCTATATATTTTTATGAAAGGAAATTTCCATGCAAGTTAGCAAAGAGTTGGGCAGAAGAGCGAAAAACTCTGTACGATAGAAATCAGACTTGTGATTAGAATATTTCAAAATTCAAATTCGAGAGATGTCTTTTTTCTTTTGTTAATTGAAGTATGGTTGATTTAGAGTATTATATTAGTTTCAGGGGTACATTAGAGTGGTTCATGGTTTTTGCAGCTTATATACTCCATTGAAAGTTATTACAAAACAATGGCTTCAAATCCCTGTGCTAGCCACTATATCCTTGAGGCTTATCTATCTTATACATAGTAGAGCATTTTTATACCATAGTAATATTCCTTTCAGATTAGCAAATAGGATATAGGTATATGGCTTTCGATGGGGTATGTGAATTCTGAGAGGGAGTCAGTCTCTTAGTCCAAAATGTTTCTTTTCTACTTCCCTGCACCACTCATTTCCATTCAGGAAAACTGAAACTCAGCTGTTTTTTTAACAGAGTTAATATGGGGAATTAATTAGATAGGTATTAGGGAACTAACATGTCACAAAGGGAACATTGAGGCAATACAGATAATAACTTCAGAAAGCGAAGCAGCCACTGCCCCCAAGGGCTAGGGGAGCAGAAGGGAGAGGGTAGGGTTATCAGAGTTTTTAGATCAAAGGAGGGGCTCCCTGGAGCTGAGCCTTAGACCTCTAAGGAGGAGATGCTGCCCTGCTCGTACCTCTGGGGTATAGGGCAATGCACTGTGTCTAGTTTGGGATTTTTTTTAAAGATGGAAACTGGAACCAACTGCCCTTAGGAGTTTGAAGAATCACTATTAGGATAACATTGACCAGAACAACAGGCAAAGAGGGAAGGCAGAGTCTCTTTACTTCTGTTTTTTCCCCTTTCTGGTCCCCCTCGAGTGCCTCCTACTAGCAGAAAGCCAGATGCAAAGTAGAATGATAGTTGGCAGAGTCCCTGCTTCTGTGTCATAGAGGAGAATATGGAAGAGGGAAGTTAAGTGATAACTTTAAAAAACAGTACATTACCTAATTCCTGGAATTTTAGAGTGTGAACTTTAATCCTTTGCCTAAAGTCATCACATTTAAAATTAAAAATGTCCCTGGGAAAGATGACAATTTTAATGTTATTCTTCATTTGTACCTCATTATAAATAATCTTTTTTAGAGAGTTAAATATATAATATTTTCTAGAGTATTAAATATATAATCTTTTCTATCCATTCCTTAGGTTGCTTCCTTGAGTTGGCTATTGTAATAGTGCTGCAATGAATATTGGGGTGCATACATCTTTTTGATTTATGGTATTTTGTAGATAGATGCCCAGGAGTGGGATTGCTGGATCATGTGATAGTTCTATTTTTAGTTCATTTTTGTTTTCAGCCTTTTTTTGGGGGGGAGCTGCACTTGCAGCTTATGGAAGTTTCCAGTTCCCAAGGCTAGGGGTCAAATCATAGCTGCAGCTGCCAGCCTGCACCACAACCACAGCAACACAGGATCTGAGCCACATCTGCAACCTATACCACAGCTCACAGCAACATCAGATCCTTAACCTACTGAGCGAGTCCAGGGATCGAACCCACATCCTCATGGATACTAACTGGGTTTGTAATTCCCTGAGCCACAATGGGAACTCTCTATTTTTAGTTTTCTGAGGAACCTCCATACTATTTTTCATAGCGGTTGTGCCAGTTAACATCCCCACCAGCAGTGTAGGAGGGTTCCCTGTTCTCTGCACAGTCTCCAGGATTTGTAGTTCATAGACTTATTAATGATGGCCATGCTGACCAGCGTGAGGTGTTACTTCATTGCAGTTTTGATTTACGTTTCTCTCATAATGCATGATGTCGAGCATCTTTTCATGTGTTTTTTGGCCAGCTCTCTGTCTTCTTTGGAGAAATGCCAATTTACATCATCTGACCATTTTTTTTTAATTGGGTTGTCTTTTTTTTAATGTAAAGCTGCATGAGATATTTATACATTTTGGAGGTTAATCCCTTGTGGGTCATCATTTGCAAAGAGTTTTCTCCCATTCTGTGGGTTGTCTTTTCATTTTGTTTATGATTTTATTTGTTGTGCAAAAGCTTTAAGTTTAATTAGGTCCCATTTTTTTGTTTGTTTTTATATCTATATATATATATTGTTTTTCTACTGTACAGCATGCTGACCCAGTTACACTTAGATGTATACATTCTTTTTTCTCACATTACATGTTCCATCATAAGTTACTAGACAGAGTTCCCAGTGCTACATAGCAGGATCCACTGCTAATCCATCCTGAAGGCAACAGTGTGCATCTACTTAGCCCAAGCTCCCAATCCCTCCCACTCCCTCCCCTTCGCCCTTGGCAACCACAAGTCTATTCTCCAAGTCCAGGATTTTTTTTTCTGTGGAAAGTTTCCTTTGTGCCATATAGTATATTCCACATATAAGTGATATCATACGGTATTTGTCTTTCTCTTTTTGACTTACTTCACTCAGGATGAGAGTCTCTAGTTCCATCCATGGTGCTGCAAATGGCATTATTTTGTTCTTTTTTATGGCTGAGTAGTATTCCATTGTGTATATTTACCACATCTTCCTAATCCAATCATCTATCAGTGGACATTTGGATTGTTTCCATGTCTTGGCTATTGTGAATAGAGCTGCAATGAACTTGCAGGTGCATGTGTCTTTTTTTGAGGAGAGTTTTGTCCAGATATATGCCCAAGAATGGGATTGCTGGGTCATGTGGTAGTTCTATGTATAGTTTTCTAAGATACCTCCGTACTGTTCTCCATAGTGGTTAATAGTTTCAAATGATGCAACTGATAAGATCCTAATCTCTAAAATATACAAACAACTTATACAACTCAACAGCAAAAAAAGCCAACAACCCAATTGAAAAATGGGCAAAAGACCTAAATAGACATCTCTCCAAGGAAGATATACTGATGGCCAATAGCACTTGAAACAATGCTCAACATCCCTGATTATTAGAGAAACGCAAATCAAAACTACCATGAGATACCACCTCACACCTGTCAGAATGGCCATCATTAAGAAGTCCACAAATAACAAATGCTGGAGGGGGTGTGGAGAAAAGGGAACCCTCCTGCACTGATGGTGGGAATGTGAGGTGGTACAACCACTATGGAGAACAGTATGGAGGTATCTTAGAAATCTATACATAGGTCTCATTTGTTTATTTTTGTTTTCATTATAATTACTCTAGTAGGTGCATCAAAAAAAGTATTGCTATAGTTTATGTCAAAGAGTGTTCTGCATATGTTTTCCTCTAAGAGTTTTATAGTATTCATCCTTACATTTAGGTCTTTCATCCACTTTAAGTTTATTTTTATGTATGGTGTAAGAGAATGTTCTAATTTCATTTGTTAACTTGTAGCTGTCAAGTTTTCCCAGCACCACTTATTAAAGAGAATGTCATTCCTCCGCTATATATTCTTGCCTCTTTTGTCATATATTAGTTGACCTTGAGTGCATGAGTTTATCTCTGGGCTGTCTATGCCATTCTACTGATTAATATTTCTGTTTTTGTGACAGTACCATACTATTTTGATGACTATTTTGCGTTATAGTCTGAAGTCAGGAAGCCTGATTCCTTCAGCTCCGTTTTTCTTTATCAAGATTGCTTTGACTATTTGGGGTCTTTTGTGATTCCATACAAGTTTAAAATTTTTTTGCTTTAGTTCTGTGAAGAATGCCCTTGGTAATTTGACAGGAATTACATTGATAATGCTATTTGCAGCAACAGGGATGGGCCTAGAGATTATCATACTAAGTGAAGTAAGTCAGACAGAGACAAATATATGATATCATTTATATATAGAATCTAATAAAAATGATACAAAACAACTTATTTATAAAGAAGAAACAAACTCCCTGGTTCAAAATCAAACTTTTGGGAATAACCATGGGAGGGGATAAATTGGGAGGATAGGAATAACATATACATACTACTGTGTAGAAAAGAGATAACTAACAATAACTTACTGTGTCGCACAGAGAAATCTGCTATAATCTGTAATAACCTATATGGGAAAAAAAGTGGATATATGTATAATTCACATTGCTGTACACCTGAAACAAATACAACATTGAAAGTCAACTATACTCCAATACATTTTTTTTAAGTTTGCGAGTGGGGGAGGAAGGAAGACCCATAGAAGGGATACTTTCTCTGGGTATAAGTATAAGCAGTAATAAGAGGATGCCACTAAGGTGGTAGAGGGGAAAATTTGTCAAAAAATAAGAAAAAGATGGGGTTTATGGAAGATAAATTTTTACTCAACTTCTAAATTTTGTATGTGCTTGTCAGAGTTTCTAGATCTTTGCTCATCACAGTAACATAAATAAACTGCAGGAAAGTAGATAGATCTGTCCCTTTGCTCAGCTCTCATACCTGCTCAGCTCTAATGAAAGAATATAAAAACAAGACTTATGACCAAGACCAGACTAAGACAGTAGCCATGGATGAGTCACTGAATGATTAATTTACACAGTAACAATCACTTAGATAATTCAGGCAAAACTTTGCTATTGACTGAATGACAGCAGCACCCTAATTAGTAGCAAGCTAAGGTCTGGGTTACCCTAAATTGGATTTTTCTGGTCTGAGGATTAATTAGGAAATCACTTATGTCTCTAAATCTGTGTTTGCAGATTTTTAAAAAAATGATTTCCTCTTCATTCTGGCTCACTTTTGGGTAGGAAATAAAATTCATCTCTAATAAATTTGAATATCACCATGCTTTCATGGTTCTATCCTAAATATCCATTTCAATTTAGTCAGCATCATGCACCCATCCTGTGACAGGCACTGTGAGGGCTGGGCAAAAATGAATGAATCACAGGTTTTGTCCTTAAGGGTTAATGTTTCAGCTCACACAAGCTTTGTTTAGGAGCACGTGCTCTGGAGTTTGTTGGTCCTGGACGCCAAATCCTAGTTCTACAAATCATAAACTGTATCATTCTAAGCTTTGATCTCTTTGCTTGTAAATTGAGAATAATAATACCTATGGATGGAATGTTGTTTAAAAAATAGCAATACAATTTATAAGTACATATGATAAATGTTCAGTAAGTATGTCTATTATTATTTTTTTGGCCACACCCATGGCATATGGAAGTTCCTGGGCCAGGGATCAAATCTGACCTGCAGCTGTGACATACACCACAGCTGTGGCACCATGGATCCTTAACCCACTGTACCACAGAGGGAACTCCAATTATTATTAATAATATATGTACCTGATATATACATAGGTATATAATTTTGGTATGTGTGAGTTTTTTCACTGTCCAATCCTAAAGATGGAGATAGTTTAGGATTGGCCTGGATTGTTACCAATTTCAAGATATATCATTGATTTCTCTCTCCTTTTCTCCTCGTTCTTTCATATATATACGTGTGTGTGTGTGTGTGTGTGTGTATAAAATGATTTTTATTTTTTTCCGTTGAAGCTGGTTTACAGTGCTCTGTTAATTTCCTACTGTACAGCATGGTAACCCAGTTACACATACATGTATACATTCTTTTTTTCTCACATTACCATGCTCCATCATAAGTGACTAGACAGAGCTCCCAGGGCTACACAGTAGGATCTCATTGATAATCCATTCAAAAGTCTATAGTCTGCATCTATTAACTCCAAGCTCCCAGTCCATCTCACTCCCCTTCCCCAACCACAAATCTATTCTCCAAGTTGACGATTTTCTTTTCTGTGGAAAGGTTCATTCGTGCCGTATATTAGATTCCAGATATAAGTGATATCATATGGTATTTGTCTTTCTCTTTCTGACTTACTTCACTCAGTACGAGAATCTCTAGTTTCATCCATGTTGCTGCAAAAACCAATAGAACAGAATAGAGAGCTGAGAAATAAACCCAGACATCTATGGTTAATTAATCTTTGACAAAGGAGGCAAGAACATAAAATGAGAAAAAGAAAATCTATTCAGCAAGTATTTCTGGGAAACCTGGACGGCTACATGCAAAGCAATGAGTCTAGAACATACCCTCACACCATGCACAAAAATAAACTCAAAATGGCTGAAAGACTTAAATATAAGACAAGATACCATCAAACTCCTGGAAGAGAACATAGGCAGAATATTCTCTGACATCAACCTTACAAATGTTTTCTCAGGTCAGTCTCCCAAAGCAACAGAAATAAAAGCAAAAATAAACCATTGGGACCTCATCAAACTGATAAGCTTTTGCACAGCAAAGGAAACCAAAAAGAAAACAAAAAGACAACTTACATAATGGGAGAAAATAGTGTCAAATGATGCAACTAACAAGGGCTTAATCTCTAAAATATGCAAACAACTTATATAACTCAACAGCAAGAAAAGCCAACAACCCAATTGATAAATGGGCAAAAGACCTGAATAGACCATTCTCCAAGGAAGATATACACACGGCCAACAAGCACATGAAAAAATGCTCAACATTCCTGATTATTAGAGAAATGCAAATGAAAACTACCATGAGATACCACCTCACACCAGTCAGAACGGCCATCATTAATAAGTCCACATATAACAAATGCTGGAGGGGGTGTGGAGAAAAGGGAACCCTCCTGCACTGATGGTGGGAATGAAAGTTGGTACAGCCACTGTGGAGAACAGTATGGAGGTACCTTATAAATCTATACATAGAACTACCATATGACCCAACAGTCCCACTCTTGGACATATATCTGGACAAAACTTTCCTTGAAAAAGACACATGCACCTGCAAGTTCATTGCAGCTCTATTCACAATAGCCAAGACATGGAAACAACCTAAATGTCCATCGACAGATGAGTGGATTAAGAAGATGTGACATATATATATCTGTGTATATATATATATATATACACATACACACACACACACACACATACATACATACAATGGAATACTACTCAGCCATAAAAAGAACTTTGCTCCTCTTTCCTACAACAGTCCTCCTCCTTTCCTTTCCCCAACCCTTTGATCCTCCTGCTTCCTCCTCTTCATCCAGAATTACCCAGCTTACTGCCCATCTCCCAGTTTTGCTTGTTTCTGTGTACCCCTCAACAACATCAGTGATACTGTTTGGCCTACTGTGTCTTACTAATAGATTTTCAACTTCAAGCTTAATGAGTGCATATCCTCGTGTTAGGCAACTGACAGTTTAAAAATATTTATTGATTCAACCAATAATTCTCCAACCTTTTCCACTATGACACATGGTACTGGTGACTTACAGACCACACTCCTTTGTGCTTTACTGTTCCTCTAGAAAGCATATTGGAATACACGAAAGTAAATTGATGTTATTATAAAGGCACCTCAGATCCATTCTGATTTTTTTTAATCATTCCCAAATTTAGACACTTTGTTGCTAGTGTCAAATTAATTGTGACACATCTCACCCCTTATTACGTGACATCAGGACTTTATGACCCATAGATGAATTAGACTCCCAAATTTGACTCTTGCTTCTTTCTTAAGACCTGTGCAGATGTACAGACCAGAAATGCCATTCTTAGAGACGTTCTTCCTTGAGAAACACTTGCACATGTGTGTTTTTCAGCATTGTTTATAATAATAAAAGATTAGAAATAGCCTGAATGTCTACCAGCAGGAAAGTGAAACAAACTGTAGTGTCTTCACACAATAGACATCTAAGCAGCAGAAAATATGATTGGACCAGAGTTCCTTTTATCAACATGAATGAAACTCACATGGTTGCCCAAGGAAAGAAAACTGTAGAAAAATGAGTAAAGCATGATACCATTTCAGTAAAGTGTATTTTTTGTTTGTTTGTTTTTGTTTTTAGGGCCATCCCCATGGGCATTTGGAAGTTCCTAGGCTAGGGGTCAGATTAGAACTGCAGCTGCCAGCCTACACCACAGCCACAGCAATGTGGGATCCAAGTCATGTCTGTGACCTACACCACAGTTCACAGCAACACCAGATGCTTAACCCAGAGATATAGGTCGAGGCCAGGGATCGAACCTATATCCTCATGGTTACTAGCCGGGTTTGTTACCACTGAGCCTCAATGGAAACTCCCCCATTTCTGTAAAGTTTTCAAATGAACAATATAATGCTGTATTTTTAAGAATACATATATATTAGGGATGATAAAAAATCCCTAATGGAGGTTACCTCTGGGAAGGGGAATTCAAGTGTGGAAGAACACCCAAGGAAACTTCACCTGCATCTACAAACTTACATTTCTTCAGTTAGCAGGCATACAAGTGTTTGATAATATTCTCAATACATTTTTGAACAGCCAAAAATATTTTTTAAAAACTTTTCACTACCTTGATTTCAGAATAGTGTGCACTTATTTATCAGGGCATGTTAGAACCTTGAGGATCAGTAATCTTTATAAAAAGTGGCAAATAGTGAGCTAATGTCATAAACCTACCATTTATGAACATAATGTATACATGAGTACACAGCAGGCAACAGCTCCCAGTCCTTAAACCTCCCTCTGAAGTGGGTATTATTGTGCCCCTAAACCTTCCTCTGAAGTGGGTATTACTGTCGCCCCGTTTGAAAGATAAAGATACTGAGGACTAGAAAAGTTACCTTTAAAAATTCAGGAGCGGAGTTCCCATCGTGGCACAGCAGAAACGAATCCAGCTAAGAACCATGAGGTTGTGGGTTCAATCCCTGGCCTCACTCAATGGGTTAAGGATCGGCATTGCCGTGAGCTGTGGTGTAGGTTGCAGATGCAGCTTGGATATCGTGTTGCTGTGGTGTAGGCCGGCAGCTGTAGCTCCAATTCGACCCGTAGCCTGGGAACCTCCATATGCCGTGAGTGTGATCCTAAAAAGAAAAAAAAAAAAAAATTCAGGAGTTCCCACTGTGGTGCAATGGATTGGTGGCATCTCTGTGGTGTGAGGACTCAGGTTTAATCCCAAGCCTGGCACAGTGAATTAAGGATCTGACATTACCCCAGCTGTGACGTGGGTTGCAAATGCTGCTTGGATCTGATCCCTGGCCTGGAAACTCCAGATGCTGTAGAACAGCCAGAAAAAGAAAAGAAAAGAAAAGAAAAAAAAATCAAGGAGTTAGTACTTGCCAGAACCAAGGCTTTTTTTTTTTTTTTTTTTTTTTTTTTTTTTTTGTCTTTTTGCCATTTCTTGGGCTGCTCCCATGGCATTTGGAGGTTCTCAGGCTAGGGGTTGAATCGGAGCTGTAGCTGCCAGCCTACACCACAGCTCACAGCAACGCCGGATCCTTAACCCACTGAGCAAGGGCAGGGATCGAACCCGCAACCTCATGGTTCCTAGTCGGATTCGTTAACCACTGCGCCACGACGGGAACTCCAATCCTTTGATTTTAAATAGTGCTGCTGAGAAGTTCAAAAATATTCCAATCAAACTAGAATTTAGAATGGATAAGCAATGAAGTCCTACTGTATAGTACAGGGAACTCTATCCAATCTCTTGAGAACATGATGGAAGATGATATGAGTAAAAGAATGTATGTATATATGTATGACTGTGTCACTTTGCTGTACATCAAAAATTGACAGGACACTGTAAATCAACTATACTTTGGTAAAAAATTCCTAAAATAATGAAACAGACGCTTTAAAAAATGTGTGTATATGTATATGTACAACTGGGTCACTTTGCTGTAGAGTAGAAATTAGCACATTGCAAATCAACAATACTTTCATTCTACTTTATTTTATGTATTTTTAAATAACGCTTTACTTATTTATTTACGTGGTCTTTTTAGGGCCACACCCACGGCATATGGAAGTTCCCAGGCTAGGAGTCAAATTGGAGCAGTATCTGCTGGCCTACACCACAGCCACAGCAACGCTAGATCCAAGCCGAGTCTGTGACCTATACCACAGTTCACAGCAACAGAAGATCCTTAAACTACTGAGGGAGGCTAGGGATCTATCCTGTGTCCTCATGGATACTAGTCAGATTTGTTACCACTGAGTTGCATGGAAACTCCAACAATAATTAAAAAAAAAAAAAAAGAGTAAAGACTGTGTTCAGGTTTAAAAAGTGTATTCCATTCCTAATTCTCTCTATGTAACTTGTCTTCTCCTCAATAGAAGTTTGTGTGATCATGTCTTTGTCCCCCGTGGTTTGAAATATCATAGTTGTGATTGTGGTGTGGCTCTGTGTTCATCTATTGTACTGGATTTTTTCAACTTAACTATTCTTGTCTTTATGTTCAGGGTAATTTTCTTAAATAATTCTTGAATTTTGTGGATAGGTTGTTCCTCCTTTCTTTCTGCAAGCCTTACTTTTCAGATAAAGGGCTTCTGGAGATCAGAATCTCACATCCTTGTCTTTTCCATTTGTTACCTGTGTCTTCTTGCCCTGGGAGATTTCCTCAACTTATTTTCTAGAAGATTTCTACAACTAATTTTCAAATTCTTCTACTAAGCTTTAATTTCTGCTCTCATTTTCTTTTTAGTTTCTAAGGACAATTTAATTTATGTAAGGTTCTGGCTTTTTAAAATCATATTTTGAGCTTTTTTTCACAATTGCATTATCTTCCTAACTCTCTGGATGTAATAATTTTTAAAATTGAAATCTAGTTGATGTATAGTATTAGTTTCAGATGAATGACATAATGATTCATTATTTGTATATTTTGCAAAATGATCACCACAGTAAGTCTAGTTAACATTCATCCCCAAGCTTAGTTACAAATTTTTTTTCCTTGTGATGAAAACTGTTAAGATTCACTCTCTTAGCAACTTTCTTTATATGCAATAGAGTATTCTTATTAACTAAAAATGCCATGCTGAGAATTCCCGTTGTGGCACAGCAGAAATGAATCCATCTAGGAACCATGAGGTTGCGTATTCAATCCCTGGCCTCACTCAGTGGGTTAAGGATCCACCATTGCCGTGAGCTGTGGTGTAGGTCGCAGACGAGGCTCGGATTCTGTGTTGCTGTGGCTGTGGTGTATGCCTGCAGCTGTATCTCTGATTAGACCCCTAGCCTGGGAACCTCCATATGCTATATGCTCTGAGTGCGGCCCTAAAAAAGCAAAAAAAAAAAAAAAAAAAAAAAAAAAAGCCATGCTCTACATTACATCCTCATGACTTATTTATTTTATAACTGCAAGTTTTTACCCTTGATGCCCTTCACCAGTTTTGCCCACCCTCACCTCTGGCAACCATTAATCTTTTATCTGTTCTCTATATCTATGAGCTTGTTTGTCTGTTTTTAGATTCCATACATAAATGAGATCATATGGTATTTGTCTTTCATTCTCTCTATGTCTTATTTCATTTACTAAATGCCATCAAGGTTCATCCCTGTTGTCACGATGTCAAGATTTCATTCTTTTTTTTATCTGGGTAATATTCCAGTGTGTGCCTATAAATGCATTTTCTTTATCCATTCATCTATTGATGGACACTTAAGTTACTTCCATATCTTGGTTACTATAAGTAATGCTGCAGTGAATATGAGGGGGGCACATATATCTTTTCAAGTTAGTATTTTCATTCCTTTTGGATAAATACCCGGAAGTTGAATTGCTGGATCATACAGTGGTTCTATTTTTAATTTTTTGAGGAACCTCCATACTTTTTTCTATATGGCTGCACCAGTTTATAATCCCACCAACAGTGTACAGCGATTCCCTTTTCTCCACGTCCTTACCAATGCTCGCAGTTTCTTGTCTTTTTGTTAATAGTCATTCCAGGTCTGATGTGGTAGCTCATTCTGAGTTTTTTTTGTTGTTGTTTGTTTGTTTTTACACAGCTGCACCTGCAGCATATGTAAGTTCCTGGGCTGGGGTGGAATAGGAGCCGCAGCTGCTGGCCTACACCACAGCTTGTGGCAACACTGGATCCTTAACCCACTGAGCAAGGCGAGGGATGGAGCCAACATCCTCAAGGACAATGTGCCAGGTTCTTAACCTGCTGAACCACAAGGGGGGCTCCTCATTGAGGTTTTGATTTGATTTTCCCTGATGATTAGTGATGTCGAGCATCTCTTCATGTTGGCCATGTGTGTCTTCTTTAGAAAAATCTCTATTGAGATCCTCTGCCCATTCTTTAATCAGATATTTAGGTTTTTTGCTAGTGAGTTGTATGAGTTCAAATATATAGATTTTTAGGATATTAACCACTTATCAAGATACATGACTTGAAAATATTTTCACTTATTCTGAGGTTGCCTTTTCATTTTGTGGTTACTTTGCTGTGCAGAAGCTTTTTAGGTTGTTATAGACCAGCTTGTTTATTTTTGCTTTTGTTGCCTTTGCTTTTGGTGTCACGTCAAAAATAAGTCATCACCAAGATGGATATCAAGGAGCTTATTGCTTATATTTTCTTGTAGAAATTTTGTGGCTTCAGGTCTTATGTTAAAGTCTTTAATCAATTTTGACTTGAATTTTTTATATGGCTTAAGATAGGGGTCTGGTTTCATACTTTTGCATGAGGCTCTATAGTTTTCCCAACACCATTTATTGAAAAGACTGTCCTTTCCCCATTGTCTATTTCATGGCTCCTTTGTCATAAATTAATTGACTGTAATGTATGGGTTTATTTCTGGGTTCTCAATTCTGTCCCATTGATCATGTGCCTGCTTTCGTGACCATACCATATCATTTTGATGACTACAGCTTTGTAATATAACTTAAAATCAGAGAGTGTGATGTCTCCGGCCTTATTCTTCTTTCTCAAGACTGCTTTAAGATCTTGCTTTCTCAAGATTCAAGGTATTTTGTGACTCTGTACAAATTTTAGGATTTTTTTTATATTTCTGTGGAAAATGTCATTGGAATTTTGAGAGGGATTACATTTGATTTATAGATTGCTTTGGGTAGTATGGATGTTTTAACAATATTAATCCTTCCAATCTGTGACCATGGAATCTTTCCATTTGTGTCTTCTTCATTTTCTTTCATCAGTGTCTTACAATTTTCAGTGTTCAGATCTTTTACCTCCTTGGTTAAATTATTCCTAGGTATTTTATTTTCTTTGATGCAGTTGTAAATGGGATTTTTTTCATTTTTAAAGTTTTATTGAAGTATAGTTGATTTACAATGTTATGAGCATGTCTGCTGTACAACAAATTGATTCAGTTATACATATGCACACGTCCATTCTTTTTTAGATTCTTTCCCCATATAGATTATCACAGAATATTAGGTAGAGTTTCCTTTGCTATACAGCGGGTCCCTGTTGGCCAGCAATTCCATATACCACAGTGTGCATATGCCAATCTCAAAACCCCAGTCCATCCCTCCCCAAATGGAATTATTTTTGAATTTCTCTTTCTGAAAGTTTATTATTAGTGTATAGAAATGCAGAAAATTTGGAGTTCCCATTGTAGCTCAGCAGGTTATGAATCTGACTAGTATCCATGAGGATGCGTGTTTGAACCCTGGCCTCGCTCAGTGGCTTAAGGATCTGACATTGCCATGAGCTGTTGTGTAAGCTGCAGATACAGCTCAGATCTCACATTGCTATGGCTATGGCATAGGCTGACAGCTGCAGCTCTGCTTTGACCCCTAGCCTGGGAACTTCCATATGCCACAGGCATGGCCCTAAAAAGAAAAAAAAGAAAGAAGGAAAATAAAAAGAAAAGAAATTCAACAAATTTTTGTTCATCAATTTTGTATCCTATAACTGTACCACATTTGTTAGTTCTGAGTTTTTTTAGTGCAGAACTTAAGGTTTACTATAAATAATATCTTTTCATCTGCAAATAGTAATAATTTTACTTCTTCTTTTACAATTTGAATGCCTTTTATTTCTTTTTCTTGACAAATTGCTCTGCCTAGGACTTCTGATATTAGTTTAGGGAGAGGAGGGATTGTAATTTTTTTCTTGCATTTTATTGAGATGTAATTGATACATACAGCACTACATAAGGATAAGGTGTACAGCATAACGATTAGACTTACATACATCATTAAATGACTATCACAATACATTAGTTAACATGCAATAGTATATTAAATAAAAATGATGGCCCTGGGTCTCCTTGTCCTGTTCTTGATATTAGAAGAAAAGCTTTTAGCTTTTTACCACTGAGTATGATACTAGTTGTGGGCTTGTCATAAAACATCTTTACTCATTTTTTAAAAATTTTATTTCAGTATAGTTGATAACAATATTTTCTTATGGTTTCAGGTATACAGCAAAGTGAATCACTTATACATATATATATCCATTCCTTTTCAGATTATTTTCCCATATAGATTATTATAGCATATACAGTAGATTTCCCTGTGCCATATATACAGTAGGTCAACAGATAAATACAGTTATTTATTTTGTATATAGTAGTGTGTATATGTTAATCCCAACTTCCTAATTTATCCCTCCCTCTCCATTTCCCCTTTGGTAACCATAACTTTGGTTTTGAAATCTTTGAGTGTATACTATTTTTGTTTGTTTGTTTTGTTTTTGTTTTCTTTTTAGGGCTGCACCTGTGGCATATGGAAGTTCCCAGGCTAGGGGTCAAATCAGAGCTGCAGCTGCCAGACCATGCCACAGCCACAGC
The DNA here is from genome assembly GCF_054392235.1 of Sus scrofa. Lineage (NCBI taxonomy): Eukaryota > Metazoa > Chordata > Mammalia > Artiodactyla > Suidae > Sus > Sus scrofa. Next base: position 90,434,158 of record NC_139387.1, on the reverse strand, counting down.
AAAGTGATATCCAAGCCATGTCTGTGACCTACACCACAGCTCACAGCAATGCTGAATCCTTAAACCACTGAGAGAAGCCAGGGATCAAACCTGCATCCTCACGGATACTAGTAAGGTTTTTAATCCACTGAGCCACACAGGAACTCCTGTTCTATGGTCAATAAGTTCTTTTATATCATTTTTATTAGAATCCTCATATTAGATATCTCATATGATATTTCTTTCTCTGACATTTCACTTAGTATGATAATTTGTAGGCCCATCCACATTGCTGCAAATGGCATTATTTCATTCTTTTTAATGGCTGAGTAATATTCTATTGTATATATGTACCACATCTTCTCTATCTGTTCCTCTGTCAGTGGACCTTTAGGTTACTTCCAAGTCTTGGTTATTGTAAACAGTACTGCAATGAACACTGGGGTGCATATATCTTTTTGAATTATGGTTCCCTCCAGATGTACACCCAGGAGTGGGATTGCTAGATGATATAGGGGTTCTTTTTTAGTTTTTTAAGGAACCTCTATACTGTTCTCCATGGCGATTCCACCAATTTTTTTAAGTTCTATGAAAAATACGTTTGGTATTTTAATAGGGGTTGCACTGAATCTGTAGATTGCCTTGGCTAGTATGCTCATTTTGACAATGTTGATTCTTCCAATCCACGATATTTCCATCTGTGTGTGTAATCTTTGATTTCTTTTATCAGTGTCTCATAGTTTTCAGAGGTCAGGTCTTTTGCCTCTTCTAGGTATCTTATCTCTTTGATGTGATGGTAAATTGAATTGTTTCCTCGGTTTGTCTTTCTGGTCTTTCATTATTAACATACAGAAATGCAAGAGATTTCTGTTTATTAATTTTGTGTCCTGCAACTTTATCAGATTCACTGATGAGCTCTAGTAGTTTTCTGGTAGCATCTTTAGGATTCTCTGTATTATATGTCATCTGCAACAGTGATAGTTTTTCCTCTTCTTTTCTGATTTGGGTTCCTTTTCTTTTTTTTTTTTTTTTTTCTTTTCTTTTCTGACTGCCATATCTAGGACTCCTTAAACTATGTTGAATAAAAGTGGTTAGAGTGAACAATCCTTGTCTTGTTCCTGACATCAGCAGAAATGCTTTCAGCTTTTCACCATTGAGAATGATGTTATCTTTAACTTTGTCATAAATGGTCTTTATTATGTTGAGGTAGGTTCCATCTATGCCCACTTTCTAGAGTTTTTAATCATAAATCATTGCTAAATTTTTTCACAATCTTTTTCAGCACCTATTGAGATGACCATATGATTTTTATTCTTCAGTTTGTTAATGTGTCATATCACATTGATTCATATGCAGATACTGAAGAATCCTTTCATCCTTGTGGTAAATCCCACTTGATCATGGCATACAATCCTTTTACTATATTGTTGTATTTGATTTGCTAATAATTTGTTGAAGTTTTTTGCATCTGTGTTCACCAGTGGAATTATGGCCTTTATTCATAATGATTCTTAAATGTTTCATCACTGTACATAGCCTAATTTCCTCTTAACATATTTCTTTCTGATTGTTTTCGTCTCTTTATATTATTCTCTGTCTTTTACGTTAACACATTTCTGTAGATATAAGTAGTCTTTGGCTGGCTATCCATTTTTAAGAATAGAAAATGCAGTCTTGAGAAGCTTAGTGTATAAGGTGAGTCCTATAAACTGTGGGCTTCATAGCTGGGTAGTTTCATTTTGGAATCTTCAGTGTTGCTTTAGGTTTTTCATCTTAGGCTGATAAGATTCCCCAGAAGTCTGTGCCAGTCTTTTGTCTGAAAAGTCAAGTCCTGGCTGCCAGTGTTTTAGAGCCTAAGAGGATAGCTGGGAGTTTTAGCTTCCAGGATGCAAATATTCACTGGATTCTCCAGAGTTCACTATGGTATCCCTACCCTGAACCATGCCTGACACCTGCCAGTTCAAAGACTGTTACCCTGACAACAACAGCAACAACAACCAGAAGAACAAGGCTCCAGTATTCTGTAGAGCTCAAGTGAGGATATGGGGAACCTAACTTCTTCCCGAAAATCTTTCAACCAGTATTTATTTAAGCATCCCCTTAGCCCTCTTCTAGAGATCACTGGTACCCCAGTTCAAAGATTTTATGAGATTTTGCAGTATAAATATATATATTTTTTGTCTTTTTGTCTTTTCTAACGCTGCACCTGTGGCATATGGAGGTTCCCAGCCTAGGAGTCTAAGCGGAGCTGTAGCCACCAGCCTACACCACAACCACAGCAACTCGGGATCCGAGCCGTGTCTGCAACCTACACCACAGCTCATGGCAGCACCAGATCCTTAACCCACTGAGCGATGCCAGGGATCAAACCCTCAACCCTGTGGTTCCTAGTTGGATTTGTTAACCACTGAGCCATGACGGGAAATCCAAAATATAATTATTTTTTGATTTTCCCTAGAGCTGGTTTGGTCGTCAGCTTTTTCTGGTCTCCTAACTCTGATATCACTTGTCTGTCTGCTTTTAACCTTCCAACATTTTGCTGCTATTATTTTCTATCCTTGTTCCTTGAGTGTGATATCTTTATTTAAACACAAATACATATACATTACTGTTATTTTCATGAGTTTTGAAAAAAGAAAAATTGAATGCAGCTGTTGAATTTTCCATCCTTACCTGCAAGTCTCAAGAGCAGGTATTTCTTAATTTATATTTAATATTTAAATAGCAAAGGTGAGATCATGAAGTACAATTAGAAACGATCATTGAAATAAGGAAAACGTCTCACATTGCTTCATTGCTTTTTGTTCTGGTAGCCTATCACCCAAAAGAGGCTTGAAAAATTTTACCAGTAAGGACCCTGAATGTTATATATTTAGTTTGATAATCATCCCATCCTTTGACTCATACCAAGTATATTTACAAAGTTCATTATTGCACTGCAGTTGCCAAAAGCCCCCCAAACTATCCAAATAGACCTTGTGACATAAAAGTTAATTGGTTCCTTTCTTCCTACTTATATTTTCATTAATTTGAGGACATAATTTAAGTGACAGTTAACTATCGCCTTTGCTTCTCCTTGTTAAAAAGTCTCTATTTAAAAGTTTAATTAAGAAAGTTTCTTGAAATATTTATTTTTTAAGGCATTAACCTTCACCTTTCTTTTTGTATTATGAAATAATACAATTTCAGCCTTCATAAAAGACTGGTCTCTTGATCATCTGCTGCTACATAATAGTCCACCATAAAACTTACGGGCTTAAACATTTTATTAGTTTAATAATGATTCTTTGGTTTGAGCAGTTTGTGCTGGATTCAGCTGGTCAGTTCTTCCAGTAGCTTTAACTGGTGTCAACGTGTGGTTGCAGTCATCTCTTTGTCTGAAATTGTCTCCCTCATATGATATGTCCAGAGGTGTCAGCCCATGGCTGGGTTTCTCTCTCCACATGGTCTTTTATCTTCTGGGAGCCTGGCTTAGGCTTATGTACACTGGCAGTCGTAGGGCAAGTGTTCCACATGGACAGGAGTGGACACCTCAGAGCCTGGACCTTAGCTCAGCACTCACAAAAACCACTTCTTCCACATTATGTTGATGAAAGCCAGTCACAAGGCTCACTCAAATTCAAGAGATAAAGTGACAGACTCTACCTCTTGATGGAAGAAGCAAGAAATTGACATCACAAAGGGCTATGTATATAGAAATGGGAGGAAATGTGGCCATTTTTGCCTTCTATGACAGTCTGCCTTCTGGCATATAATTTATTCACATTTTTCCCACATAGAAAATATGCTCATTCCCATTCCAGGATCCCCGAAGATCTTATCCTGATGTGATATTAAGCTCAAAGCCCAGGATCTCATGTTCCAATGTCAGGTTCAGTTGGAGATGGGAATCCTTGGAAGCAGCTTTCTGGATATGGTTCTTGAACCAGAGAAAGACAAGGTAACTGCCCCCTCTATTTCCACCAGACTGCAAGGAGAGATGGGTGTGGGATAATTACAATAGGTGCTTCCATTCAAAATGGAGAGCAACAGGAAGCAGAGCCAATTATTAAATCCGGTGGGGCATATGCAAGTTCCCATAATCAAGGACCAAGAAAAATGCCTTGATTGATTATCTAGTTCAGGTTTTTTTTTGTTTTTTTTTTTTAACCATATGCCTTAGATTTTTAAATTTATAGATGTCAGTAATGTAGCCTTAAATCTAAAATAATTAGGAGCTCCTGTTGTGGCTCAGCAGAAACGAATCTGACTAGTATCCTTAAGGGCGCAGGTTTGATCCCTGGCCTCACTCAGTGGGTTAAGGATCCGGCATTACTGTGAGCTGTGGTGTAGGTCACAGACATGGCTCAGATCTGGAGTTGCCGTGGCTGTGGTATAGGCCAGCGTCTACAGCTCCATTTCTACCTCTAGTCTGGGAACCTCCATACGCTGCAGGTATGGCCTTAAAAAGACCAAAAAATAAAAATAAAATAAATAAAATAAAATAATTATACAGCATCATCTATAGGTGGTTAAATGCTTCTTGAGAAAGTTTCCTCTTGAAGCTTTAAACCATGGACATTCATACTCAGAAAATACTTATCAGTCTGATATTTTGTAAGATAGGTATTAAACCAAATTTTTAAAAACTTCTTTATTGCCTCTATTTCCCCTGAAGTATTACTGCATATCAAGGGTAATTATAAAACAAAACTGATTTTTAGAATCTTTAGGTTAGAAAAAATATAAAATTCATCTATAATATGATCTGACAGTTTCTGCAACATTCAGTAGATGTCTGGGTATGGGGTCTGATTATTCACTCAGGTCTTAGAATAGGGAATAAGGTCATCCAGGCCCTGCTGTCATACATCCTGCAGAAGAGGGACAGGCAGTGAACATGTAAATACATCTCTTCACCCCCACCTCAATTTAAAAAAAAGATTGAAAGTAAAACATAAGAAAATAAAACAAGGTAATAGAAAACAGAAAGGAGTAACTTGGAGGGCAGGAGAGAGACCGTCCTAGCCACTTACCATGAACAGACATTTAAATTGAGACCAAAAAGTCATGCAAAAATCTAGGAACAGCATGAGCAGAAGCCCTGGGCTGTAGCAGGCTGGGATTTTACCAAGGACAGAAACAAGGGCAATGTTGCCTGTTTACAGTGAGCAAGGGGAAGAGGAAGAGAGATGAGGTCATTGGTGGAGGCAAGAACCAGACCAGGCAGGAGCATTTAGACCATGGAAAGGAGTTTGGGCATTATTCAGAATCTATGGGATGTCACTGAAGAGTTTTAAACAGAAGAAGGATAAGATTTTATTTGTGTTTTAAAAGATCATTGCTATGAAGAGAATGAACTAAAGGGGAAAAGAGTGAAATTAGAACAGTGAGGCAGCTACTGCACTAACCCTGAAAAAAGCGTTGGAGCAGGAAGGGTGAGAAAGGATCAGATTCAGGATAATATTTGCAAAAAGGAGCCCAAAGAACTTGATTGGATGTTGGATATGAGAGAGAGAAGGAGGATCAAGGATGTATCTCAAGTCTGTGACTTGAGAAATTGGGTGCATCGCAGTGCCATTTTTTTAAGATGATAAAGACCAGGGGGAAAACAAATTTTAGTTTTACGAGGGTGCAAATTGAAAGTTCTGTCTGGGATATATTCGGTTTGAGTTGTCCCTTAAACTTCAAAAGTGATATCAAACAGGCAGTCATCTACCAGCTAGGTTTGGTGATCTATCTCATTTTTTTTTTATAGTCTCACTCTGTGACTGCCTAACTCTGTCCTTGGGCAATGAAAGCATCATGACCCTCATTTTCCTGGCAGTTTACCGTGTCTCAGACTTAATGACCTCCCTAAAACCACACAGCCTAAGTAGCAGAACAGGACTTGAACTTGGGTCTTTGGTTGACCTGTCCATGGACCTGGAGGGCACTCTTAGCCCTTGCTCACTCTCCTGTTCCAGTCTCCATTGTCAAAGGGAGATGCAGGGTAAGGACCCTATCATTGAGGCTCTGCTCACAAGCTCAAAGTGTTATCCACAATTTAAATAATTGTTTATCTGCACTGTCAGTACCAGTAGCTACCAGCTACATTGGCTATTTTGCATATTTACATCAGTTCAAATTTTTTAAAAAAGTGAAAAATTCACTTTCTCAGGTAACACTACCCACAGTTCAGGTGCTTAATGGGTACATATGATGAGGGGCTAGCATGTTGGATAGCACAAATATAGAACATTTTCATACTCGTAGAAATTTCTGCCCCACCGAACTGGACCCTGGCTAATTGAAGCTAAAGCAATTTTGAAGAAAATATAGACCCATCCTCCTTGCTGTGGCCTAACAGGAAAGTTTAGGAGAGAAAAGTGAGTTGTTTGTTTTCAGAGTGGCACACTTCATCATAAGCTGATTTTATACCCAGCTCTAGCGAGCACATTTCCCCAGTCCATACCCTTGAATGTTAGTGTGTTTTCCATTGTATCTCATAAGAAGAGAGGGTCCTCTTAGGAAAGGAACTGGGTTCTTTCCACCTCCACGTCCTCCTTAATCAGAATATATACACACATAACATCCACGTCCCTTCCCAGCCTCCACCCATCTTCATGTGTAACCCCCTCAGTGCACACTGCTTTGCACAGAGCAAGAGGACTATTTGTTTTACAACCTGGCTGTGGTCACAGGATAACAAACCAATGAAGAGCAAATAACCACAGGCCCTGGGGGTCCATGGTTAAACATCAGTATCACAGCATATTCCTTTTCCATTTCCTCCCTCCTAGAAGAAGGGAGACTGGGAGCCTCCCCAAGTCAGAACTGAGAGCTGTTCTCCAGAGAAGGCAGGAGAGTAGAGGCTCTGCAAGGGAGTCAATGGGAGCTTCAGGCTCAGGTCTGCCCATTCCTGAGGGAGTGGGTCAGCAGAGCCCTCCTCACCGTGCAAGATTGAAGCACCCAGAAGGCCCCCTTCACACACACATGCTCACAGGAGACCTGAGCTTCCAGCAGTTTCTTTTACAAAAGGATGGGAAGATTTGGAGCAAGGCATTTGGTTTTTGAACCCTTCTTTGACTTACTGCTGGTTGCATGACTTACAGAATCCCTCCAGGGGTGAAATAAGGAGATAGATGTTTAGAGCCTTAGTCATATAGCTGATTCACAACCAATTCAGCCGTTTATTCCCTTCTTCACATCCTGAGGGTGAAAAACAGACCTAGGACAGAAATTGTATTTTTTCCTTTAAATTTTCTTTTTCTCTAATATTTAAGTTTTTTAATAGGTAGTACTTTCTTATGATAAAAATTTCTTAAGTGTGCACAATTACATTTCCTTCCAACCTTCTCAGCCACCTAGTCCTTCCCAGAGGCAACGGGTGTTTCCAGATGTCTCTATAGCCTTCCGTAGTCATTCTATGCATGCACAAGCAAACATATGTGTCAATATGTAAATATATGTATCTCCTAACAAGTATATGTTTTCCTCTATGACACTAATAGTTGTATGACTGTTTTGAACCTAGTTTTTTCCCTGTGGTATCTCGGAGATCTTTCTTATCTACACTGAGCATCCTTCATCTCTTTAAAGCTGAAGACTATTCCATTGCAGAGTTGCACCATCATTTGTTTATCCTCTTCTCCACTGGAGAATTATTTAGGTCATTTCCAGAGTTTTGCCATTAGAACCCATGCCCCAGTGAACATTCTTGTACATCTGTCACTTTGCACATGGGTGAGAGTATTTGTTGAATATATTTCTAAAAGAGGAGTTGCTCAGAGGAGATGTAATAAGGATATATGAATCATTTTGATATACCTGGTCAAGGTGCCCTCATAGAATTTGCATTTGTATGCTCACCCACATGCAATGTACGAAAGCAGGGCTGAGTTTCTAAACCTGGGTGGAGCCCTGATACCATAGAGACTGGGCATCAGGTCCTGCATTTGCTAGCACAGCTCAGCTTACATGGTATAACTGCATGCATGAGTTTATGAGTGATTTCAGCTAAATGGCTAAGAATAGATTGAGAACCATGAGGTTGGGAATCATTACTGTTCCTTCTCTTAGCTGTCTAGTTTGAAGTAGTGACGGAGAAGATGAGATTGCTCCACACCCCCTAAGAAGATCCTTAGACAAGTAACATGGGAGGAATGGTTCACATGGCAGCTAGAAAGATGGAGAGTGTAGAAAGATTTCCAGGAAGCAGGAATAGAGGCCAAGGTATAATGATATGAGCTTTAGTTTCACAGCCCCCATGTTAGCTAGGGTTCTCCAAAAGATCTCATTTGAGCTGACGTGAAGGGCTTGTCGTGGGCCAAGCTCTGTACTAGTACTGATGCACGTGGTAGGTTCTTGCTCTAAAGAAGCTCACAGAGAGGTCAGTTATGTGCGCAGGTAAGTTCTGTATAATGTGATAGAAGCAACAGCAGGGGTGACAGCTAACTCTCAGAGCTGGTTAAATGCTGGACAATGGGCTTAGCTGTGCTCATCATCATGCCTAGTTCTGCAAAAACCCTATGAGAGTGATTACAGTGATGTTCCATTTCACAGATGAGGCAATTGAGACCCAGGGAAGTTGAGTGACAGTCCCAATGCCACAGAGTAAGTGACAAAGCTGGGGTGAGGTAGAGGTCTGTCTCACGTCAAAATCTCAAGGGAATGAAGAGTGATGTTGGACCTAAAAGTTCATCTTCCTCCTCCATGAAATGGTTTTCTGCTTCCCTCTCTTTTCATGGCACCACATCACTTTTCAGGGTGGAGGAGGTCAAGGGAGATTTGACTTGAGCTGAGGATCCAGGGATAAGTAGAAACAAGAACGTTCTAAGCAGAGCAACTCTTAGGCTGATCCCAAGGACAACCAGCCTCCAGGAGCCAGCAAGTTTCTGTCACAGGGAGCCAGGTGAATGGGGTGGATGAGATGACAGTCTCTGGAGCCAATCTGCCTGAGTTCAAATCCTGGTTCTGCTCCGTATTATTTGAGTGACTTTGGGTAACTGACTTAACCTCACTTATTCTCCACCTGTAACATGAGACGATCACATACTTACCTCCAGGTTATTGTAAGAATGGAGTGAGTTAACATATCTGGAACTGGAGTTCCCACTGTGGCTCAGCGGGTTAAGAACCTGACTAGGGAGTTCCTTTCGTGACTTGGCTGTAATGAACCGACTAGTATCCATGAGGACATGGGTTCAATCCCTGGCCTTGCTCAGTGGGTTAAGGATCTGGCATTGCAGTGAGCTGTGGTGTAGGTCACAGATGTGGCTTGGATCTGGTATTGCTGTGGCTGTGGCAACGGCTGGCAGCTACAGCTCCAATTCTACCCCTAGCCTGGGAACTTCCACATGCCCTGGGTGCGGGCCTAAAAAGAAAACAAACAAGCAAACGACATATCTGGGACATGGCATAGTGCCTGGTACATGCTGTGTATGTTTGCTCCCACTGTAACATCTCCAGGATCCAGGTACAACCTAGATGTAAGGAAGAGGAAAACAGAATTTTGAGGTTCATCTGTGGTGCTTATTATAGAGAACTATTACACAAGCTCACGAAATGTAATGCGGTGCTATAAAAAAAGAAAGAAGCAGAAAGCCATTTACTGGATGAGGGACATGGGCTTTTAGCCTGGAATTGTCTTGTCAAGCATGGTCGTGCTTATCAGCTTTCCGTTATCTGAAGTGTGAGTCAAAAATGGGCTTTTTTATTTGTTGCCTACTTCTTTATGGCATCTTTATTTGGTATTAAAACGTAATGGGCTGTCTCAAATAAGGTGAAAAGCAGAGGAGGATAAAATAAAAGGAACCGCATTCAATTGTAACTCGGTTTCCCCTCTTCCTCTTTGATGCCACAAAATGTTCTTAGAAAACCCTAGAGAAGATATAAGATAAATGCCGCAGCTTTCTCATTCACCCACATAGCATTTAGCTCTCATCCACCAAGTGAAATTACTTTTTTCTGAGAACAATATTCTATGATAGAATACAGGAGAAGTAGAAATGAGAGAAAGCCCTTCTCCCAGGAATCAGTTAATGTGATTTACATTTTATCTTCATCATCTCTAGCCTTTCTCTCCTTTATGTGTTATCCCCAACTGATAGTCCCAGCTCTGTTCACAAGCCAAACCCCATGCCTGGGCCGCCCTTTCTCTAGGCCAGTTTTAGCTCCTCCCATCATCAGAGCAACTCCTGAGAATTCATCTTCTTGAAAAAAAAATTGATAGCAGTTTTTCCAACATAAACCTCACTTCCTTCCATTCAAAAGCTTGTACCTGTACTGTGTACCAGCCACTCACTAGATCCTGGGGCTACAGTAATTATTACGGTTCAGCTTTTTGTTCTGAATGAGTTTACAGTTGTGTGTGAGGAGAAGGCCTGAACAAGGAGGTTGATTCTGTCCACCTCAGCCATCCCACTGTGTTCCTTCCTTTATGGTTTACCTTCCCCATTTGACTACAAGCCTTTCAAGGACAAAGATTTTATCTGCTTTCCTTACCACTATATAGTCAATACCCACACTGCATTCTCAATAAACAGTTGCTGAAGAAATGAATGAAAACAAATAATTGGCTGTACAGAATGATCAGTCGGTTGATGTGTTTCCAAGATAAAAAAATATCTTCAAGGAGAGAGTACTGAACCCTTGGGGGAGGTAGAAGTGCAGTGGGAGGGGTGAGGAGACTTGCTGAAGAGGCAACTTGCTGAAGAGGTGACTCTTTTTTTTTAATCATTATTTTTTACATTTTTTTAATAGTTATTTCCCCAATACAATTTTTTTTCTGCTGTACAGCATGGTGACCCAATTACACATACATGTACACATTCTATTGTCACATATTATCATGCTCCATCATAAGTGACTAGACACAGTTCCCAGTGCTATACAGCAGGATCTCATTGCTAATCCATTCCAAAGGCAATAGTTTGTATCTATTAATCCCAAACTTCCCAACCACCCCACTCCCTCCCCCTCCCCCCCCCTTGCAAGTCTATTCTGCAAGTCAATGATTTTCTTTTCTGTGTAAAGGTTCATTTGTGACTTCTGAGTTGGGTTTTGAGGACAATGGCTGCCAACATAGATAAGTCTTGCATGGTGTCCACCTCATGCAAAGTACACAATAAAAGTTTGCTGAGTTAGTAGACTTTAAAATATTGTGAAGCAATTATACTTACAGTATCTTTAATATTTTGCCATTTAATGCATTCCTGGGAGGGGAAGTCATGGCTACTTCATGCTGGATTGTGTGGTCCTAGAAGTTTGACACCTGGGAAACATCTTAGCAGGGAGGGAACACCTACTTGAAAACCCTGTGTTGTGTGTGTGTGTCCTGTGAGTAACTTTGGAGACTGGGTGGGCCATTGGCTGTGAGGGAACTCAACCTTAAGCACATGTTTTAGAAGAAGGGGGTCCTATCCAGGAGAGAACATGGGAAGGGAATGGAGAGAGGCATTTCTAGAGACTTGCCTCTTACCTCAAATAAGGTGAAAAGCAGAGGAGGATAAAATAAAAGGAACCGCATTCAATTGGACCAGCGCTCATTACCTACCTCCCGTTTCCACCACCCTAGCCAGTTTCAGATATTAAAATTCCTATAAAACCACCTCAAGTGGTTTATGATGTGGGAGGGGATGAGGTCAATGGCAAAAGGAGATAAAATACAAAATGAATTTTTAGTTGAATTTATCTCATGACCTTACTGAGGAAAAAAAAAATAAGATATGAGATCAAGGTGGGCTGCTAGTTTAAACTTTCTTAATGTTATTTAGCTCCAGCTCTTTCCTGACATAATGTTGTAGATGCTCAGGAGGCCAAGAAGCAAAACTGCTAAGACTTCTGAGCTTCTTGCCTCTGGGTTCCCTCATGCCATTCCAGCCATACCCTCTCTGTGACAGATGGAAGACACCCCTATCTGAGTCACACGAAATTATGTCAAACATCAGACCCCTCACCTCCAATTAATCCTCAACTTGTGTTTTCGATATGTGTGTGCAGCTTCATCATACACAATAAAGACACTTTCTTCAACAATGCCACAAGAAGTAGAATTGTACATCATATTTTACAGAGAATAAAGTATGAAGAAGGAAAAAACAAAATTGGTAAGTAATCAGTGTAACAAGCTATGTTTAATTTGGGGGGGATTATGGACTTTTCCCTTTGGTTTTATTAAGTTGATATTAATTCTAGAAATGTGCATCATTTATGAAATCTCTAACTACATGCTCTCTTCACAGAAAACACAAGTGTAAAATCTTAATAGCATGCTTAAATCTCTTTTTTCTTTTCTTTTTTTAAATATAATTTTATTGGAGCATAGTTGACTTACAGTGTTGTCTTAGTTTCAGGTGTATAGCAAAGTGAATCAGTCATACATATAAATATATCCATTCTTTTTCCCCACATAGGTTATTACAAACTATTGAGTAGATTTTCCTGTGCTATATAGTAGGTTCTCGTTAATCACATACTTTATACAGTAGTGCGTATATGGAGAAATGCTCTCAATTCAAAAAGTTAAGGAGTGCCTTTTATGTGCCAAGCACTGGGCTAGGTGTCGGGGAGAGAAACACAGTTCTTTCCTGGAACATATGTTCAAGAAGTTAAAAACAGACAAGAGACAAATAAGTAAATACATGTAACATGAAGATATATCCAATCTCTGTGACAGAACATGATGGAAGATAGTATGAGACAAAGAATGTGTGTTCTTTGTGTGTATACACACACACACACACACACACACACGCACACATATATGGCTGGGTCACTGTGCTGCACAGCAGAAATTGACACAACACTGTAAAACAGCTGTACACTAATAAAAAATAATGTAATAAAGTATAGTTACAAAAACTCCAAAAAAAAAGAAAGAAATATAAATGGATAATGTTACAGAGACAGACCAGTAAGGGGTGGGGTTTAGTTCAAGCTGAGATGGAGTGTGCAGGGAAAGCTTTCCTGAGAAGCTGAAATTTGAACTGAATCCTGAATTACAAGAAGCAGTAAGTGTGAGGAGTAGGTGTTCCTGGCAGAGGGACCTGCAAGGGCAGAGGTGAACTGTCACACCTAATTCTCCAAATAATCACCTCCTCCAGTAAATAACCTCCATGTCACACATTTTGGGCATTTTTATAAGAAGATTTCCATGATATAGTGCCAAATTTCCTGCCTTATGGGATGGATTCTTATATATCAGGAGGATTTGGGTAGCTTTGTCCCTATCCCTGTCCCAGCAAGGTTTTTATCAACACTTTGAGTAATGACCTATGTCAGTCAGAGTCTAAGTGGAAGATGAAAACCACACAGAAATTGATCAGGAAAAGTTCATATAAATAACCAACTATGCCAGAGGTTTGGGATAATGGAGAATTGGCTAGTAAAGGGTAAGAAGAACTCTAAAGATCAGAAGCACAGCAGATCATAGGAGAAGCCACCATCCCTGAAAAGACTCTGCAACAAAGTTGAGATGCAGACCTTGTTGGAAGGGGTACAGCTGTGGTTCACTAGGTGGCAGAGCGGTTTGCAGGAGGTTCTGTGCCAGGAGGATTCTCTGCAAATCCGCCCTCTCAAGTACTTAGAAGACGCTGCCTGGAGGGTTTCCAGGGGAGCCACTCACTGGCAGGTGTTGCACAGGCATCATTACTCTGTGAAGCTGTTCAAGGGGATACCCACCCTTGAGGAGGTGCCAGTGCTGCTGGCCACTATGCACTGGGGAGCTGGGTGCCAGAGAAGATGTGAAATGCAGAAGCCTGCCGAGAGAAGCATCCAGGTACCAGGAAGACAGACTCCAGTTGTCCCTCCAGTGCCTTTTACTGGCAAAGCTTAGGATTGTACCATCTTGCCCAGGAGTAATATTTACAAGGTCCAGGTTGATAATTGCAAGGCAGGTGGTGCAGGTGCCTTTGGAGAAAAGGGGCAATACATTGATAACTGGCCCATAGCCTCAACAGCCTGCCCCTTGAGTTTTTGGTGGGGTGGAGATTGGAAGGATGCATTAGATTAGTCATGGGAGTCAGGATCCTAGAAGAGCTCAGTGATCTGGAAATCTCAGTCACATCCAAAAGATGACACTTAATAGTTTGTAAAAGTCCTGCTCTCCAATTCAGCAGAACAGCATCCCGGATACAGCGTGGGAGAAATGTTGCTCAACAGCATCATGAAGAGGGACAGACTTGGGAGGTGTAGTTGAATGCAAGTGTGAATCACTAGTGTGGTGAAGCTGCCAAAAACCACTCTGATCCCAAGCTGCAGAAGTTAAAATATGACAGGGAGAAACAGGTACCTAGTCCATGTCTGAGTATACCTGGACACGTCTTCTTGGTGAGAGCCAGTGTGAGTGGGTATGATGAAATTGAACCTGATTTAGGGCTTTCTTGACTTGGATGGGTTTGAGGGTTAGCATGTCCTCATATTCTCTGCAGCAGTCATCCATCCTTGAGACTCATCCTCTCCCTAACATCCTCCAGAACTGTTCTAGTTTGAGGGAATCCTTTCCTCTTCTGAATTCCTATGGCAATTATTTTTGGAACATTTACTTGATAATCAGGTGCAATTCATATTATCTTGATTTATTTTCGATGATATTATGAAAATTCTACCAACTAAAGAAAACCACTGCTAACGTTTTTGTGTCCTAAATAACTATTACATTACTTTTTTCATATTAATTCCCTGTTTGTCCATGTGACTTTTAAACAAACTACACATACTTTTTATCTTATTTTCTCAGTTAACGTCATTATCTGGAACATACTAGAAAACAAGTGGAAACCACATGATTACGGTTGTAGCTAGTCTGGATTATTTCATAAAATGTACATGATTATTAAAAACATTACCTTCACTAATGTGGGTATTATAGTACCAGCATACTTTACACCTCATAACGCACTAGTGTGTTGAGAATCTGCAGCTAAAAACTGCTAGTCTAGATAATAGCTCCTTAATTGTAAATAAGTAACTTTATTCTTCTTTGTGTCATCATTGCCTACCAAAGTATCCAGCATATAATAGGAGCTCTTATTGAACTGAATTGAAAATATTTTAAATATGATCAATGTCTAACATCAGCAATCACACACAATCAGAAACTGTAAAATGAGGCCATGTAGCAATTATGATGCTCATTTTTTGCATCTCAAAATGTGGGCTATTTTTGTAACTAGTCACGATGAAGAGACAAAAAAGCAAGGCAATTTTTAAATATTCTGAAAAAAACAGAGGAAGTGTCATATTGTTACTAGTAAGAAATGATCGTTGTAAAAGTTTCTCTCATCTGAGAAAAAAAGAGAATTCTATCCAAGAACCCCAGTGCTCTGAAGATCAGTCATGATGAACTGGAAAAGTATCTGATTAGAAATTACCAATCATAGAGTAAATTATTAACTCAGGATCAGACATTATGCTGAAAAACAGGGAGTAAAACTATAAACGCTTGGCTAAACCAATGTTTCATTATTATCTTTGGTTTCATAAATAAACATGTTAGAAGAAAATTTAATTTATTTATAGAATTAATGTTTACCCTGTGTTATTTTCTGCCTGAAACTCTTTCTGAAAGTGGCATCTTGTATGAGACAACCTTGATTAGAGATAATACAAAAATATTGTTTGTGAACATGATTTATAAGAGTATTTCAGTGGAGCAAAAACTAGCACTATATAAATTGTTCAACTTCACTCTGAGCTTATTACAACTATGAAAATCAAACGTGGTGAAATCCATTTTCGAAATTGGGCAATTAATAGATCAACAAAAATTTATCTAAAAATATAAGTACATAAAATCTTTGTTTTGTTTTTTAGGGCCATACCCACAGCATATGGAGGTTCCCAGGCTAGGGGTTGAATCAGAGCTGCAGCTGCTGGCCACAGCCACAGCAACACGGGATCCGAGCCATGTCTGCAACCTACACCACAGCTCATGGCAACACCGGATCCTTAACCCACTGAGCAAGGCCAGGGATCAAACCTGCAACCTCATGGTTCCTAGTCAGATTCATTTCTGCTGTGCCCCGATGGGAACTCCAAAGTACATAAAATCTTTAAATTGATTTGTCTTTCCCAAATTGGTGCTCAAAGAGAAGTAAGTAAAGCGATAGACTTCAGATATTAACTATTTTCTCACTTGTAGGACTTTGACAAATTATGATAAACTTCAAAGATCATCAGTGATCTCTTATTAGGTCCTTGTGGATCTTATTTTTCCTATTATCTGGGATATTTGAAAGTTACTGATTATATATGTGAAATTTTCAATAGAGACTCCAGGAAATCAAAGTTTTCTATGTAGTCAGTCATTTATTCATTCATTATAGAGGTATTTATTGAAGGCTTCCTGTGTGCTAGACAAAATACAAAGCCCTATGGATAATTATATTTCAGATACTTTCTGAGACATTTAGTATTAATGCCAAAGCATCTTAAAATACATTCTTTGTTGTCAAGATTAAAATTGCCTGAACATAGACTGATGCTTCATCAATGAAAAGTGAATAATTACATATCCCATTTTCCAGATAGGCTCAGCCCCTGGACTCTAGTTCCGTATCTTACACAAAGAAAGTGCTGATCTATAAGCCACTTGAGAAATAACCTTCCTACATTTTAAGAAGTACTATCATTCTTGATCCGGAAGTAACTTTAAAAATCAAAACATTACACTTCTAGGAAGTTCCCATTGTGGCTCAGCAGTAATGAGCCCAACTAGTATCCATGAGGATGTGGTGCAATCCTTGGCTTCACTCAGTGTGTTAAGGATCTGTTGTTGCTGTGAGCTGTGGTGTAGGTCGCAGACACAGCTCAGATCCTGCATGCTGTGGTGTAGGCTGGCAACTGCAGCTCTAATTCAAGATTCAATCCCTAGCCAGGGATCTTCCATATGCCTCAGGTGTGGCCCTTAAAAAAAAAAGAAAGAAAGAAAGAAAAAAAAAAATTACACTTCCACTTCTAGCCAAGATGGAGTAATAGGCACAATATTTACTGCCCCACCTGAAACAAAAAAGGAAAACCAAAAACAAGTATGAGGCAACTATTTTCAAGACACTGAATATTGGGCAGCCAAGAACAGGGATCCCTGAGAGACAGAAAACAAATGAGATGAGCCCTGTGATTGGCCCAGCTTATTACCTTGAGGTATAGTTTCTAGGCAGTAACACAGGGAGGAGGAACCCAGGTGGAACCTCGGTTTGTACAGATGTTGCTGAGAGTCCAGGGAGACCAAGGCAGCTGGAGTTCACAGGACAATGTACCAGAAGGTAGAGAGCTTCACAGAGTGCCCTGAAGATCTGCAGAGGACCCCCTCGAGTATTTAGCAGGGTACAGATTAGTGCATGCATGTCAGGAAACTACCCAAGGCCAGAGAAAGAGCAACCCAAAAGGATTTCCAATGAGAGGGGAACACCGCATAATTCGTAGAACATTAAATGTAAATGGTCTGAAGATCCCAATCCAAAATTCAGAAGTTGAGACAGTAAATAAAAAAGCAAGACCTAATTTTATTGCTGCTACAAGAAATGCTTTATTTATTTATTCATTCATTCATTCATTCTTTTTAGGGCCATACCTATGGCATATGGATGTTTGCAAGCTAGGGCTTGAATTGGAACTGCATCTGAGGCCTACACCACAGCCACAGCAACGCCAGATCTGAGCTACACCTGCGACCTTCACTGCAGCTTACAGAAATGCCAGATCCTTAACCCACTGAGCAAGGCCAGGGATCCAGCCCTCATCTTCATGGACCCTATATCAGATTCTTAACCAGCTGAGCCACAGTGGAACTCCAAGAAACACTCTTTAAATGTAAAAGCACAAATAGGTTGAAAGTAAACTGTTCAAAAGACATATATACCATACTAACCAAAAGAAAGCTGAAGTGGCTATATGGATACCAGAGAAAATAGATTTCAAAGCAAAGCATATTACCAGCAATAAAGAAGGCACTTTACAATGATAAAGGAGTCAATTATCAGGAGGACACAACAGTCCTAAATGTTTACATGCTTACGAATAGAGCTTCAAACTACGTGAAGCAAAAACTGATACAACTGCGAAGAGAAATGGACAGGTCCACAATTATAGTCAGAGCTTTCACTACTGCTTTCTCAATAATTAATAGAACAAGTTGACAGAAAATCAGTAGGGGTTAGAAGACCTGAACGTTATCAGTGAAACTAACTTATCTTTTCAACCACTCCACCACTAACAACCGAATACTCATTTTTTTTCAAGTGCACAGAGAACATTACCAAGAGACCATATTTGGGGACATTAAAACAAGACTTAATGGAGTTCCTGTCATGGCACAGGGGGAACGAATCTGACTAGGAACCATGAGGTTGCAGGTTCGATCCCTGACCTCGCTCAGTGGGTTAAGGATCTGGTGTTGCCATCAGCTGCGGTGTAGGTCACAGACATGGCTCAGATATGGCGTTGCTGTGGCTCTGACATAGGCTGGTGGCTGGCTATAACTCCAATTAGACCCCTAGCCTGGGAACCTCCATATGCCACAGGTGCGGCCCTAAAAACAAACACACAAACAAACAAAAAACAAGACTTAATGATTCTTTGACCACAACAGAATTAAGTTGCACATCAACAAGACCAGCTCTGGAAAATTTACAGATATATAAAACTAAATAATGTATTTTAAAATAACTCATGGGTAAAAGAAATCAAAAGGGAAATCAGAAAGTGGCTGTACTCAGTGACAATGAAAACATAATATGTCAAAAAGTGTGTAGTGCTTAGGGAGAAATTTTTAGCACTATGTGCCTGTACAGGAAAAGGAATGTTTCAAATTAAAGACCTCTCCTTCTACCTTAAGAAACTAGGGGGGAAAGGAAATTAATCTAAAGTGAGTATATGAAAGGAAATATGAAAGTCAGAAGAACTCAATGAAGTGGAAAACAGAAAAAAATAGAAATCAATGAAACCAAAAGCTGATTCTTTGAAAAAAAAAATTTTAATTCATAAACTTGTGGTAGACACACCCTAAGATGACTCCCCAGTGTGTCTTGATCCCTTCCCCTTGTGGGTGGAAGCTGTGGCTACTATTTCACCAATAAAATACTGCAAAGGTGATTATGTCGTCCTGTGATTATGTTACATTATATTGCAAATTTTAAAGGATTTTGCAGCCATAATTAAGGTCCTTAATCAGTTTGAGTAACTTAATCAGTAGGGAGATTATCCTGGGTGAGCCTGACCTAATCAAGTAAGCTCTTTTCACTATATGTCAGTTACGTCTCAAAAAAAAAAAAAAAAAAAATCCTTGCAGTTCCTGTTGTGGCTCAGGGGGTTAAGGCTCCTATATAGTGTTCATGAGGATGTGGGTTCAATCCCTGGCCTCGCTCAGTGGGTTGGGAATCCAGCATTGTTGCAAGCTGTGATGTGGGTCACAGATGTAGCTCGGATCTGGTGTTAATAACAGCTGGGATGTAGGCCTGCAGCTGCAGCTCCAATTCAATCCCTAGCCTGCGAACTTCCATATATATGCCAGAGGTGCAGCCATAAAAAAAAAAAAAATCCACATATCCAATACCCCTCCCACATTTTATGGATGAGAAAATTAAGGCCTGAGGATAAGAGAACTTTCCAAAGACATCCCACTGAGCCCAATGCAGAGGAGTTAGGTTGGGCCATATTGAAGCTTCTGGATGAAAATAGGAGAGCTCCTAGTAGGAAATCATCTTTTTGATACAATAAATTCACCCACCTCCATGAGAGCTGTGCTTCGCTGTTTGGTTTCTGTTTGAAAAACCTGATTGCCCAGTCCTTGATTCCAGTTTCTGAGCAGGTAGCAAAACTTTCCCTCTCAACCTGTCGGTGTCCCCAAGTGGTTCTGAACCACGTTTGAAAACCAGATCGTTTGCTCCAGAAAGTACCACCCTCACCTCCGTCTTACACTGTAAGGATTTAAACTCGGTATTCATTCACCTTGGACTCTGTTGTTGTTGTAGGTCTGAATCGTCTGCTTACTAATGGCTCCTATGAAGCTGCATTTCCACTGCACGAGGTATCGTCTTGCCTCTTCTCCGTCACTTCTTTATTATTAAATCAGCCTCTGGGGATAGTCATTAGTGGAGTTTGTTGATATGTTGTTATGATTTTGTTCAGAATGAATTTAATGTGTTCATTGGGTCATTAGGGAGGGTCTACTTGCTTTGTGACATTTCTCCTCCTGCATAGATTTGTTTCTCTATATCTTTTTATGTAATTGCAAGAGTACTTGAATCAAGAGTCACTCAGCATGAATTTAGAGGAATAGCTGAGGGACTCCAAGTCATAAAATTAAAGAGGCGTTGAAAATTTACATGAAGCCCCAGACTCAGGGGGAAAATATTTCTGAAATATATGACTTCTGCAACGAGGATATTTAAAGAGTGGGAGGGAGCCATCTTGCAATGTCCCTAGTAGCTAAAAGATGATAAATGGAAATTAATAGGATCGCACTCATCATTGCTCATTTAAGACGTATAAGTTTTTGGAGTTCCCATGGTGGCTCAGCAGGTTAATAACCTGACATGGAGTCCATGAGGACATAGATTCAATCCCCGGCCTCGCTCAGTGGATTAAGAATCCAGCATTGCCGTAGCTTCAGAGTAGGTCACAGATGCGGCTCGGATCTGGCATTGCCGTGGCTGTGGCATAGGCTGCAGCTGCAGCTCTGATTCGATCCCTGACCTGGGAATTTCCCTATGCCATGGGTGTGGCCATAAAAGAAAAAAAAAAAAGATGTATAAATTTTTACATTCCCCTGATTTGCTACACGGTCTTTGTCCTCTCTAAGGACTTGCATAAATATAACGTGATTACCCATAACTCCACTTTCCCCAGAATTCTCTTTAGACATGGGTTTTCAGGGACATAATCCTCATGATTGGTGAGAGATTATTATCATTTCCGTGGTACTGAGCCCTTTCTCTGTGCCAGTCATGGTATAACACAAAGAACTCAAAGACAGATACCATAGCCCATGTCCTTGAGGGCCTCACACCCTAGCCAGGGTGAACCTACTGTTAGATGTTCAGAACAATCTTCTATTAGAAACAATGTTACCCTTTTGCCAATTAGGCTTGGAGAAGAGTCCCAGCTCTCCCCCAATGGCAAGATTTTCCAAGTCTACTTCTTACTTGGCTCAGGGTGTTTCTTCACTTGATTTTAAACACTGGGTGGATAGAGAAGGTGGTGTAGACTTTTGCAGACCTCATTCATTAAGAACTGTGGCCTGAGCCCCTCCTTACAGACTACCACAAAACCCTTTTGAAATGAGTCTTTTTGTATGACAGAAGCAAACCTTTTGGCACAAAGGTTTTCTGGAGACGCACAGATGTTTCTAAACTCTAAAGACACATTTCCCCAAAGCATCCTGTGACTGCCTCTCATTATTAGTTGGCATGGCCCCAGAGAAGGGTTTCAGTGAGAACTACATCCTCCCACTGTCCACCCCCTGTCCACCGTGGGGGCAGTTGTATGAGGACAGAAGCGTCTGTGCAGGTGAGTGGGTGGGTGGGCATGATGGTGTCTAAGGAGATGCAGCTGTGAAACCCCAGCATCACCCCAGGCCTTCTCTGTGGTTTTCCTTGCTTGCTAATGCCCTGTATGTTATGAAAAGAGAACTTCCAGATTAGTAATAGCAGCTGCAATAATAACATAATTGCTCTTTTGACTTTTTGCTCTCTCTTTAACTTGATTATGTTGTTTGATGCATAACAACCTTCAGAGGCAGGAAGGGCAGCTCTTATTGCCTTGTTTTATGTTAAAAACTTAAATAGAGGTTTGGAGAAAGGTTAGCTCACCTCCAGTCACGGACTGGGTTGGTTGGTGGTTGAACTGAGACTAGAACCTGAGTTTCTTGTCTCTCAGGCTTGTCCATTTTCCTCTAGGAAAGGACTTCACAAGGTAAGATGTCAATAATTACTTCATCTCCAGAAAGTGCCTTTTCCATTTGTGAACCAAGCATTGCCACTGACCGAACTAACTCCCACTCCACTGACCCTCATGTGGTCTCCTCATTTGTTCCCTGTGAAAGTCAAATTAGACTTGAATTATTGTCATTTTGAGGTGACTTACAACTGTTACATTCTAAGGTTTTCTTAGACAAAGCCATAAATCTGGGTTACAGCTACAGCTATTAACCAACTATTCTGCCTTGAGACAAGAGGGAAAGAGAAAACTCATAAGCCTTGGGCATTGCCTCTGGGCAGGATGCTCTATTTGTTCAAACCACAGAAGAAACCTAACCAGGTAGATGTTATTAGTTCCGCCATGAACTGGGAACCCAAGGCTCAGAGAGTTTAAGCTCTCCTAGCTGAAAAGTCACAGAACTGAACCCGAACTCGGTTCAGACCTGCCTGATTCTAGCAAGCACAGGGCTTTTGCTACACAGCATCATCATCAAGATTATGTCCAGAACAACTAATCACACATCCATGTTTTTTCTCCTATAACCCCAATTGCTACTCCTGCCATAACGACTACTATGACTATCAGCTTTTCCTTTCGGCTTTTGTGGGTGTTGCCTCACCAGCCGTGGTGTTTTTATTCCAGGGAAGTTACAGAAGTAAAAACTCCATTAGAACCCATGGAGCGGTCAACCACAGACATCTGCTCTACGAGTGCTGGGCCTCCTGGGGTGTGTGGTATAAATACCAGCCTTTGGATCTTGTCAGGTGAGTTTTATGTAGCTGTAAATATAAAGCTTACCCAGAGTGTTTAGGGAAGACTGTCAGCTGGGACAAGCCACTACTGGAAAGAAAAACAGTCTGAGGTGTACAGCTGTCACACAAATCTGACTTCCTCCCAAGAGGGCAGCTCATCAGAGGATGTGGGTCATTCTTGTTCAATCCAACCCCCTTCTGATAAGACTGGTGTTCCCTCCAAAGGAGCCTTAGAAAGGGGCATGTGAGGTCAGCCAGGATCCCCATAGGGTTCCTTAAGAATCTTGTCACCCATGTGACTGTTAGTGACAAGTTATCAATAGCAGCTGTCAAGGGGTAATGCTGCTTACATACCTTAGTGACAAGTGGAATAGTAGTTACTCAATGCAATCGGGAAATAGAGGATGCTGTCATTTTAATAAATTTCAGACTTGTTTTAATTTTCATTTAACATTGATAACCTTTAAAAATTGTTTTAATTCTGCAGGTTAAAAAAAAAAAGGTATATCTGCTTTTAACCTATGATAATTGTGTGGTAAAAATGTGTTTCCTTTAACTGACTATAGAGGCCCAGTTTTCTGCCATGACAGACAGCATTATACTCTGACATCTCATTATTTATTTAGACACTGTTATAAAGATTGGGTAGTAACAATCCATACTTCAGGAATTCCTTATAAAAAGGAAGTCATGGAGTTTCCTGGTGGTCCAGCAGTTAAGTTCCTGAGCCCGGGAACTTCTGAATGCTGCAGGTGCAGGAAAAAAGAAAGAAAAAAGGCCATGTCTCATTTCCTAGCCTAGCTGGATTTATTTCACTTTTCTCCAAGCTCTTAAAAAATGAGCCCAGAGGAAAATGAAATAATAATGACAACTCACTTTACATTTCATCTCCCTGGATAGTGATTCTTCCTGCCAGAGACCTTGTTACGAGGGTTTACTCATGTTGACGTAAGGACGTTGATGAATTGTGTCCCATTCTTTGTGTGGGTAACAAATGATTCAGATGATCTGAGTGAGTGGAAAATATATTCTGAGATGAGATCATTGGCCTTTGGCCAGCCTCAACATATGATAAAATGGTGGGAGGGAAAAATAAAAGCAAATTCTCTCCCCAGCCTCAGTCCCATATTACAGGATTCCATTGATAAAAATTACAGAATATTGCTGCAGGCAAAACATCTCCTATCCATGCTATTTTCTTGATTAAGATTTTTCAGTTTTTCAATGAGTATTAATTAATTGTCATTGTGTTCCTAGTATAATGCCAAGTACTATTGGCAAAAACACACAGAAGCTATGGTCTCTGGCTATGAGAAATGCAGTTTCCTTCAGGAAAAAGCAGCTCTGCAAACTTGAGGCAACTAGAAGACGATACAATACTGTATACATACAGTCTGATGGAGGCCAAAAGTTTTACAACAAGTAGGAAAAATGGAAAGGATGGATATAGGCCACTGCCTGTGTGGAAGGCTCTGTAGAGCTGAGCCCTGGAAGAGCAGTGGGGTTTGGTTTGACCAAAGGGAAGAGGCATCAAAAGCACAAGCAATATTTGAGGAGAATGATGTTGTGGAGCATCTGGGGACTCTCATCTCTTAAACAGCTCTTGTCCTGTATATAGATGTTGCTCCCTCCATAGCTCTGGAATCTGGCCACACCCCAGAATCTCCTCTGTCACTACTGCTTCCTTCCTGGACTATGGCTGTTGTCCCTTACTTGGTCTCCTTTTGTCTCTTCTGACACTTCTGATCCATTCTCTACAGACAGAATGATCTTTTTGGAATAGGAATCTGTCATATCCTTGGATTGGCTAAAACCCTCTCATGGTTTTCCATTTCTCTCCAGACAAAGATCAATGCAGTTAGCCTGGTCTTATAAGGCTCATGAAGACAGCCTCTGCCTACCTCACCAGCCCATTTCTTATTATCTGTGTGCCAGCCACACTGCCCTTATTTCACCTGGTCCCTCCTGCCACAGGGCCTTGGTATGCTCTGTTCCCTCTTCCAGAAACACTCTATCCTGTCCCCAACCCCACCTAGTTCATTTATCAACACACTAGTCACCTCCTCAAGGAAGTCTTCCCTGGCTAGAGTTATCAAATGCCCTTGTTACATAGGCTTATTGCATTGTGTTCCTCTCCTTTGAAGCTCTTTCCTATGTTTTGTAATTATAGACTTATTTCTTTAATTGGTTGATATGTGTCTCCTCTATCACCTGCAAGCTTCATAGGATGAGGAACCGAGCTTATTTATCTCACCATTGTATCCTCAGCATTTAGCATAGTACTTGGCACACAGTAGACAGTTTCTTGTTTTTTGAATGAATAAATGAATATATGTGTATAAGGATATAGTTGGGAAAGTCTTCTGGGAGTAGAAAGTTTCTGTTGGGACACAGTAGAAGATAGGATAAATAAATAACCCTTGCTTTTGGGAGCCATTGGGTCCTCTCAAAGGAAAGCAGCAGACAGTATTTGGAGGCAGATGGTCAACATTTGTTTAGAACAAGAATAAAAAATAATTAGAATAGTCTTATGTTGGACTAAGAAATAATTAACTTCTAAGTTATTAAATGTAGCTGTTGAAAAGCACAGAAGCACAGTAATGATGTTTAAAAAAACAAAAACCAAGGAATTCCCTGGACACTTACAAACTTCACAGACCACAGGGCACTAGGCGAGCTGTAAGTCTCAGAAAAATATTTATGGGATAGATGTTGGTGCCTGTGAAAAATCATCACTTAGAAAGGAAAATTGCTCTCAGCATTGATTCATGCTGAATCTCAGTAATTTGTGTTCTTTCTAATACATTGGGATTCTATCATTGTAAACATCTTGCAAAAATGCAGAATATTGAAAGGGATATTAAAAGTTTTTCACAGTAAATTTGTCTACTATTTTTAAAAATTTGTATGATTATAACACATGTATTACAAACAAACATTCAGAAAAGGCAAAAAAATGAGATTATGTGTTGGCACCACCTCTTCAAATCCCCCTGGTTCTTTATCAATAGCAGGATCATATGTAACTTCCTGCATGAGCTGGGTTTATTCTGTGTTCATAAGCTTGTGTATGGTTGTGTTCTTTTATGGAAGGGCTCATTCTATCTCTGATACAGAGGAATAGGAAAAGAAATGTAAGTCTAGAGCCTGGACTTGGTCAAATGTTCTATTCTCTTGGCTTACTTCGTATGCATCTGCATGGTTAATCAGCAAGGCCACCACAAAGTAACATGTCTGAGCAAAGGGTTATAAGGCCTAAATGCTTCACTATAATTTGCAAGGCTGTTGTGTCTTAAACAGGCGGTACTTTGGAGAGAAGATTGGGTTGTACTTCGCCTGGCTGGGCTGGTACACCGGCATGCTCTTCCCAGCTGCCTTCATTGGACTATTTGTCTTTTTGTACGGAGTCATAACTCTGGATCACTGCCAAGTCAGGTATGGGGCATCCTGCCTTTACTTACGTTTAAAGGTGGGTATGTGTGATTTGGGTGTGTTCACAGATCATGGGTGCACTTAGATTTTCCTTTTAACTTCTTCCCAGTCTCTTCTGGAAAACTCTCAGAAGTTCAGTTCACTGGGTCTGTCCATCCATTGCCTTTGCTGCTCCAGGGCAACAGTGGTCTCCAGCTACCAAGGAGGCAAAGTTGACATTTATGGGTATACAAGCCATGATATGGCCACAGAACAAATCACTCTCCTTCATGGGCTAAAAGTCATTCTCCTTCTACTTTTTATCTCTTCCTTTCCACTAATAACTGCAAAAGACTGGGTTAACAATCCTTTTTTATCAATTACATGGTCTTACAAGGGCCCGTAAACATGAGCTGAAAAGACATCTCACCAACTGGCTGGTGCCTTGTAAATGATTCTCTGTTAACCGTTGTTAACTACTCTTTCACTGGAATGAAGTTTAAGGTATTCACAGAGATCCTATTACAAGGCTGGACAATGATCTTAAAAATAAATATGCCTGGAGATCCCCCTGTGGTGTAGCAGGTTAAGGATCTGGCATTGTCTCTGTGGTGGCGCAGGTTCGAACCCTGGCCTGGTGCAGTGGGTTCAAGATCCCTCATTGCTGCAGCTGTGGCCTAAGTCACAGTGGCAGCTCGGATTCAGTCCCTAGCCCGGGAACGTCCATATACCTCAGGTGTGGCCATAAAAAAGAAAATGTCTTTTAAAAGTGATTGCAAAAATAAAAGCAACATACAAAAACATTTTGATTTCTGGGGAAATTATTAGGTATGTAGTTTTGTCCCAGAAGTAACCCCTAGTATTTTTATTTATTCCTCCATTATTCACTCCAATTTTATCATGCTCATAGAGATTAAGGTTGACACTTGTAGGTATCTTATTGTTCCCATAATTTGATACGAAATTGCCTCAAACCTGTGCATGCTGTGAGAGGCTTCTGTATAATTTGGGTATAACAGCTAATGTTTTGCTTCATGTATTTTCCTGAGTTTAACTTATTAATATGTAAAAACCAAGAAACAGCCTCATAAATAAGTAGGTTCATCCAGCTATTAAACTGTGCAGGCACTTGTTTACATTAATAACTAAGAAAAGGCTAAGAAGCTTCTGCGGAAAAAAAAAAAATTGAATCTACTAAATCTTATTTACTGGTCAAATTTTCTGGCAAAATCGAAGGGGGAAAATGCTTTATGTTAGGTCATCAAAAAGCAATCCCTTTCTGTTCTCTTTTCCAGTAAAGAAGTCTGCCAAGCTACAGATATCATCATGTGTCCTGTGTGTGATAAATACTGTCCATTCATGAGGTTGTCAGACAGCTGTGTTTATGCCAAGGTAATTTCAAATATGCGGCATTTGGGGGGGGGGGTGAATTTAAGAGACACCTTCCTGAGAGACAAGGAGTGACTACATTCCCTCTGTCCTTTCTAGTCATCGATTCTCAAGTTCATGTTGTAGGAGAGATTTACCTTCATCATTCAGTACTCTAATTCAGATCTCTTCTTTGCTATGTATGTATTTAAAATATATTGGTTCTAATTATCATCACAAGACACAAAGAGCACGGTTGATAGAGTCAGAGAAACTTGGGTTCAAATCTTGACTCTACTTTTTAACCACTTATCAGTGGAAGAACATGTTATTTAACCTCCTCTGAGCCTCAGTTTTCTCATCTGTAAAATGGAGAATGTAATGCTTCTTTCACATGATGGTTTTGGAAGAAATAAGATGGATAGCGAGCATAGTGTTTAGCAAATGGTAAGATCTCAGTTAATGATGACTGCCATCCTTCTCCTCCTCTTCATCATTATTGTCCAAAAGACCTAGATTCAAGGCTAGCTCAGCTATTTACCTCCTTGAACTTGCATGAGTACAGCTTCTTTGAACCTGAGCTTTCTTGTCTTTAAAATGCAGGCAATGATGCCTGCTCTCTCTGCCCCATGGCAGATTTTGTAGAGCCTTTTTGAGCCATTGCCCTACCAAACTATCTAGATTTAAAATAATAATTGTTATAATAATAGGTAGGCTATGGCTATAGTAATAGGTAGGCAACCTACATTTATTATTTCTAATTATTATTTCTAGTACTTCTATTATTATTTCTAGCCACTTCAATATAGGTGTTGTTATTCCCATTTTACTGAAAGACTTAGAGAGGTATGTTTCTATCCCTGGTCACAAAACAGTAGGTAGCTGGTTCTCAGTTTATCTGACTGTAAAACATGTCCATGTACCATACTGAGATTTAAGATGTTCAGATTCTAGATTTGGAGATTGGTCTTGCCTAGAAACTGGATAAAATGAAGGTCTAAATGCCTTAGAATTTAAAAATTGCAGTTATGCACTCTTCTGAAGAAAAACTTATTAGAAATGCCAGACTAATTTCATGGGACTGAGGATACGTAGAAATATTGGATCAAACCAGAGCCCAGATCCAATTCAGTCAATAGCTCTTTTGCTCATCAGGAATGTTGCATGCCTGATCCTTGCATTTGCATTTGCAAAAGTCAGCAACTCAAATTGAAACTGGCTTAAGCAGAAAGGGACTTGCTGGCTCATTTCACTGCAAAAGATACAGAGTAGCTCACAGGGTCAGAGCACAGGGGCCTCATGGCCTGGAACTGGTCCTCCAGGTCCCCAGATGTCACTCTTTAGCCACCTGTCCATGTGATCATTTTGCAGACAGGTTCTCTTCACATGATGGGGAAGGTAGCTGCTGACTACCATGGCTTCAGGCCTCCATCTCCCTTCCTTTATCTTTACACATATTTGTATGCTTCCTTAAATTCTTGGTCTGTTGTAGAATCTCTGTTTCTGGGAGTTTCCGTTGTGGTTTAGCAGGTTAAGAATTTGACATTGTGTCTGTGAGGATGCGGGCTCAATCCTTGGCCTCACTCAGTGGCTAAGGATCTGGCATTCGCAGATGCAGATCCAGTGTTGCTGTGTCTGTGGTGTAGGCCACAGCCACAGCTCTGATTCAGTCCCTGGCCCAAGAACTTCCATATGCCACAGATGCAGTCATAAGAAGATAAAGAAGGAATCTCTGTTTAAGAAGCTGTATATTGCCTAGTTTGGAATTTTTTTTTTGGAGGCACCTGTCTTTCCCAGATATTCTGTTATTTTGGCTCATGGGTGCTGGCCCCCTGGAGGTGTCACCCACTTTGAGTAAGGGTCAGAGTCCAGGCCAGTCCTAGTGAGTTTGCAGAGAGAAAAGGACAAGGTGTCCTAGGCACCACTGCGTGCTCTCCCTCTGTCGGAGGACTTTTCTGGTTGGAGCTTCATTTTTAAGCCTCCTTAGAACAGAGCAGATCAGAAAGGTCAAAGCAGGAAAGCTCTGAAAAGTGAATGCCCGCAGTTGGCTGGCCAGGTAACACCTACATTCATCATTTCCCCAGCCAAGCAGGACTCAGCATCGCTGATATGACCCCTAAGGACACCCGCACTGTGGTTTGACCTGTTGTGGCTGATTTCTGAGAGAGGGGAAACTAATTTTCAGTGACCCTTAAGGGAGCAGCTAGAGTGGCACGTCTATATTTCTCTAACCTGTGCTCTCACCCTGCTTGGGAACCACAACCATTCCCCACCATCACATCCTCGCCAGTTTAAGGCAGCCTTCTGTCTCTGCTGGCATTTCTCAGGATCTTTGTGTGGTTTTGTGCCTTGTCAGTTCCTGAAATATACTCTCCTGCTTCTCCAGGTCTAATCTGGGGAGGGAGCCAGTAGCCTATTCTAGTTTACCATTTTAGGAGGGCTTAGAAATCCCTATTTAATCCCCCCTCCTGATTCACATATTTCCAAACTGGTAGCTGCAGCAGGAAAAAGTCTCTCTCCAAGTGTTTGCATCCCAGTCCCAGGGAAGGACTCTGATTGGTTCTGCTTGAGCCGTGTGACCCATCATGACCTGTGTGAGAGAAGCCTGTTAAACAGAGAAGGAGGAAAGATGGTCTGAGGAGGGGAAAACCATGACAACCACAACCCATTCTAGAATCTTCACTGATGGTCCAGGGAGTTGCCACCAAGTTCTCGTAAATATCCTAGTATTTATCATGTAGCACTGGGACTTTCAGGCTTGATTGGATGCTGAACAACCCCCCTGCTCCCACTTCTCCATATATACAGCATAATACTCCTTCTGGCATGGAAATAAGTTGGCTCTAGACTTTTGCTCACACTAGGTGTTTGAATGCTACCCATCTCTCCTATGTTTAAGGAAAGAAAAGCCATAAACTTTTGGAAGAGTTTGAAATATTCTTCACATTCTGATATAATAGGAAAAGAGCTGTTTATACCTGGCATGTTCTCCAAGGGACAGTAAAGTATACTTTATAGAGAGCTATAAAGCACCAAAAATAGGTTATGCTTTATGAACGCATCAGTCATCGTTTCAATTTGGCTTGACATTGCTGTGATTTATCCTGGAGCTGGAAATGAACGTGGCAGTTTAGCAGCAGAAATAGATATTTTTGCTTTCTGCTGTGGTGATTACAATTGAATATATTCTTCTAGCAGTAAAGTATTTGCTAGCTGTCTTTGTGGTATGCGTATGAGGTAAATGTAGTGATTACCTGAGGCTTTAATAAAGGTGGAAGTGGTTTGTGTTAAGGGGTTGCCCTTCTTTATAATGTCAAAGTCCAGAGGGCAGCCCGGAAAATGGTTGCTCAAAACTATACCCACGAAACTGCCGTATTTTCAAAGAGAATAAATGAGGCATTAAAAACAATGCTGGCGAAATTAGAAGCCTTCAAATTGGCAGCATTAATACCTACCTGGTCTTCAATATAAATCTATCCCTATGCAGATGTGCACATATATTGGTTTTTATAGTGCACAAAAGGAAATTCTTAGCACCGTGGGGGTTGCTACACATGCTCAGCTAAATGATACCCACATATGTGGAAGAACTTCTCCTTTCCACATGCAATGTACTTCACAGTTAGAAAAAAAAACCCTTCTTCCTCGTGGTCCAAAAGGAATTTTCCCCTGAGAAACCCTGCAAAATTCATTGTCTCATCAGAGCACTTTTTACAGAATGTGAAAAAAAAATGTGAATTGGAATATTGTACATGAGAAATTAGTTTAACCAGGATTTGTAATGTTCCCAGGTAACTCATCTTTTTGACAATGGAGCCACCGTCTTCTTTGCTGTTTTCATGGCAGTCTGGGGTAAGTGTACCACATTCGTTTAACTCGAGTTCCCATCATAGGCCGTGCTTCCTTTAGAAGTCTGACTTTGGATGCAAAAGGAAGAAGCTTGGGTAAATTTGGTTAGCTATTCTAGTAGACACAAGATGATAAATTATTCATTTGGGTTTTTTTTAAGTGATATTATGGGGAGTTCCCTTTGTGGCTCAGGGGGTTACAAACCTGATTAGTATCCATGAGGATGAGGACCTCACTCAGTGGGTTAAGGATCCTGCATTGCTGTGGCTGTGGCGTAGGCCGGCAACTGCAGCTCTTATTTGATGCCTAGCCTGGGAACTTCCATATGCTGCAGGGAAAAAAAAAAAATTGACGTTGTAGAAGAGAATATGTCTTATTTATCTTAAGCTTTCACCAGTTTCTTTGGCATTCCATTATTTAGTGTAAAATTCACCTTCTTCAGAGATAAATACCAAAGGTCTGTGGAGACCTGAGTACCCATCTCAGTCCCATACAGGACCTTCTGTTGTGAGGGGAATCTTTTCATCTCATGAATGTGTGAATACCCACCGCTGGCTTTCTTCTAGTTCTGGTCAAAAGGACCCCTTATAAACAAGAGCTGTTCACAAAACCAAATTGAGTCCTTCTAAATCATTTCCAGCCCATAGGCCCATAATAACAAGATGTGATGGAACGTTCACTCAGTTACTTAACCAAAGAAGATACTGAACCCACTTTTTTTGTAAAGGGAGTGTAATGATCTCTTCTAATCAAATAATTATAAAGCTTTCATATGATAGTATAGGAAGGCGTCTGGACGAATTCATCATAAATGATGAATGATGGTTTTCTTTGGGGAGGAGACAAGCACCGTGTGTGGAAAGGTAAATGAGCAGTGGTGAGAGGTCTTTCACACTATGTACTTTCAGTTTGGTTTGAATTTCCTACGGTGGCTATCTGGTTTCTTCTAGAACTTAAAATACCAAAATCTGAATTTTGAGGTTACAAAACTCAACTAACTCAAGGCTTAAGTTCATGTTGTTCTTTGCATCCGGATATTGCAAATCTGGATATTGGAATCTTCCCCATCTTTCAGGGTTCAGCTAAAACGGCTAGACGATGTCTTCCTCCCTTGAACTTCTGCAGCACTTGGTTTATTTTGGGGGCAATAACAATAACTTGCATACGTAATTTTTCTCTCCTGATAAGTTCATGGTCCTTAAAGACTATTACCATCCTGGAATACTTCATGTGTTTCTTTTAAAAACAGAGAGATTAATTTATTTGAAGGATGGGTGGATGGGGGAAAAAAAAGAGGAAGAGAAGAAAATTACCAAAAGAATTTCTTTGTGAGACAATGAATAAGTTTAAATGGTCTCTTTGACAGGGACAGATATAAAACCTTGTTCTCTTTAGGAGGCTTGTTCTAGATATATTATGTCTTCCTTACCTCAAGATCCTCCAAAGAAAGTTGTCCTACCCACCACAGCACTGTTGAAGGAACTTTTTTTTTTTGGATTTTTAGGGCCACACCCATGGCATATGGAGGTTCCCAGGCTAGGGGTCAAATCAGAGCTGTAGCTGCCAGCCTACACCACAGCAATACAGGATCCGAGCCACATCTGCAACCTATACCAGTCACAGCAATGCCAGCACCTTAACCCACTGAGCAAGTCCAGGGATCAAACCTGCAACCTCATGGATATTAGTCAGATTCGTTTCCACTGAGCCACAATGGGAACTCCTGAAAGAACATATTTTGAATGCTATGACTCCAGCTCCTTTCACCCTGTGGGCATTTGTCCCAAGATTAGGTAAACCATAGGTTGTCAAGAAAACCTCAGGCCTGGGAGAAGGCCTGAAGTTCTGCCCAAACAGGAACTGGCAGCGCCTCCCAGAGCCTTCTTCTTAAGAACATGGATTGGCAAATGTGGAGAAACCCAGGGAGTTAGCAGTAGGAACTGACCCTGAAAGATGAAGGGAGAGATGAAGAGGGTGGGAACGATTAAGACTGACCAGCAGGTAGAACTGGGGACCAGAAGGAATTGTGAGCAGCTTGAAGTTATGAGAAACCAGAACCTAGAAATAAGCAGAAGCAAAGAACTAGTGGAAGAAAATTAAAGAGTGGGGAAGTCACCTGAGAGAAAATGCAAGATGATCCCCCAAAGAGAAGCAAACAGAGAATTCAGCCAAGTCATGTTAGCGGAGCATCTGGGTAAGGACCCAGGATGTCTTGTGGCTGTAATCTCTCAAGATGCTTGATTCCATAGCTTTTCTTTGAAGAGGCCCAGTCTTCAGTTCCCATGGGACCGTTGCCTCCCTTGTGGGCCTTGCAAAATCCTTCATTATTTGTGCTTCTTCTTACTGCATCTCTGCCCCTTGCTAACAAAGGGAGCTAACCATAATAGAGTTTCTGTCATAGGAATGACCTCTCAGTCAAGAAGTTGTATCTGGGGGAGTTCCCATCGTGGCTCAGTGGTTGAC
Organism: Sus scrofa; assembly: GCF_054392235.1. NCBI lineage: Eukaryota > Metazoa > Chordata > Mammalia > Artiodactyla > Suidae > Sus > Sus scrofa. The sequence goes on along the minus strand of NC_139387.1, from coordinate 90,400,457 downwards.
AAATCTGACTAGCATCCATGAGGACGCAGGTTCGATCCCTGGCCTTGCTCAGTGGGTTAAGGATCCAGCGTTGCAATGAGCTGTTGTGTAGGTCACAGATGTGTCTCAGATCCCGAGTTGCTGTGGCTGTGGCATAGGCTGGCAGCTACAGTTCCGATTTGACTCCTAGCCTGGGAACCTCCACTTGTCACGGGTACAGCCCTAAGAAGCAAAAAAAAAAAGAAAAAAAAAAGTTGTATCTGGGTTTTCTAGAACCTATTGGTAAACATGATCATGAACTATAATAAACCATCCAGTTCTTCAGCTTTGCCATGGTTCCAAATAAGGAAACTCTGGAAAACGTATTCATTTCCTAAACCAGCGGTTCCTAAACTTTTTAAAGTTGTGACACACATAGAAAATGATAATATTTGCCCAGCATGCTGGTGTACATGAAGGAGCCTGCTCATGGCCAGGGATAACACTGCCCTAAGCCCCCTAGCCCTACCTGCCCCCCTCCCCAGGCTGGTGGGATTTTCACCTCCTGCAGACCTATGCACATATTGAGAAGCTCTGTTTGGGGCTACTACTCTGCTCTACAAAGAGTTAATACTTCGGTAGAGAGAGTTCTGGAAGAATTCGAACACAAAACTCCCATACTCCCTTCAGTGCTCCACCAGTTTTACATACACTCTGATGGAAAGAATGTTTTCTTCTCCCACAGTTACCAAGAAGAACAATTCGGGGAGAGCGATAAGTGTCTGTAAGGCAGAGACCATTCTCTCCGCCCCTCACCCGGTACCACCATTAAAAAGAGGATTGCATCCCCTCCCTTGCAGCCAGAATATTTTATCCTGGGGAAGGGTTTTATCGTTTTATCTCTGCCAACCTCAGTAAACTGGTAGTGAACGCCTGGAGCATGGAATTGAGATGCTTCTGGGTTGCCAGTAGATGAACTGGAGATCTGATAGCCTTCGTGCCTTAGGGGGTCCTTATTAAGAATCTGATAGATGTTTTGTAATAACCTTTGGGCACAAGGGAACATTTTAAGGCCACTCCAGGCAAGGCAAGCCTGGAGTAACTCATTTTCTGGATTGCTTTGTCTTAGTTGACAACTTACTGCTTAAATCTGGTATTATGCCAGGAGTTCACATTGTGGCTTAGTGGGTTACCAACCCAGCTAGTATCCACGAGGATGAAGGTTCAATCCTGGCCTCACCCATTGGGTTGAGGAACTGGTATTGCTGTGAGCTGCAGTGTAGGTCACAGATGCAGCTGGGATCCTGAATTGCTGTGGCTGTGGTGTAGGCTGGAAGCTGTGGCTTCGATGCAACCTCTAGCCTGGGAATTTCCACATGCCGAGGGTGCGGCCCTAAAGAAAGGACAAAAAAAAAAAAAATAATAATTTTTTAAAAAATCTGGTGTTGTTCCCAGAAATATGCCAGTTTCAGAAAAAGAATGATTTGCCCCAGGTGTTTCTTTGTAGATAGGGCTTTGCCTTTTGCAGAAACCTAGAATAGCCAATAAGAGTTAGAATGATCACATACCCTTATTGAGGGCTTACTCTGTGCTGGGCACTGTCCTAAGCATTGTACAGCATCATCTCAGTTAATCTAGACAGTAACCTTGGAGCAAGGGATGGTTACTAGTTCCACGGTATAGATGAGAAAACGAGACAGTAGCTAGAAAGTGGCAAAGCCAAGCTTTAAACTGGGCAAGCTCAGCTCCTCCACTCCACTCCAGGCTCCCATACTGTGTGTAATCCTGTTGGCTTCTGCTTCACGGATCTGAACCTTGAGATAAAAGACTGTTACACTCATGCTGAGCCCGGTACAAACGCTGCTTTGTGAGGTCACCCTTCTATAAAAAGCCTGTCAGTTCTCACGGAGCTCGGTTTAATGGTCTCAGGATCTTCCTTTATGACTGACAAGTTACAACATTTAGGAAAACAAATGCCCTTTATTTTCGGGAAATTGCCAGATATGGAGATGATGGGAACAGCTGTAAGTGGTTTACAAGCCCTCCGAAGGGACAGGATGGATATGTTTGTTTTGTTGCCTTTTGCTTTCTGTGTTCATCAGAGAAACAGTGACGCTCCATTTGGAACCAGTCTGGAGGCACTGGGGAGGGCCTCTGTGTGGGGCGAGAAGTCCTGACAAAACTCCACCACCTTTGTTCCTGTTCACACGCATGGGATGGCAGGGTCTTCCGGGAGCCTCAGATTGCACCGTGAGCCCCGGGCTCTGGGCTCAAATCACTGTGGCTCTTGCTTCAGTGCTCATTTTGGTTCAGAAAGATTCCAGGGACAGAACAATTATGGCCTAAATTAGCTCTCTTCCTAGGGGGAGAAAAAACATGAGTCATTAGGGACTTAGATGTTGGCGCAGACTTGCCAGGAAGCAGATTACCTCCCTCTTCTCTTTGCTTCTGTTTTTTCCCACCTTCCCTTGTTTGTTCAGTGTTGCTAAAAATTAAATTATCCCCAGTAAACAAGCAAATCAAGGTTCTCAGAGCTTTCATCAAAATAGTGAGATTGTGTTATTTGGCAAATTCAAAGATTCTATAGATGATCTCATCAGTAATTTATAAATGAAGTATATCTCAATTTTTGAAAATAAATTTTATAATTCATCTTTTTTATTTACACTGATTTTTAAAATAATCTTATCTATATATCCAACAAAAATGGTGAGTGTATATTCAAAAAAATAAAAGGTATATGTTTATTAAACACCTACTAGATGTGTAACTGCAGTCACATATGACACTCATCAATTTCTCATTACCCACCAAGGAAGAAATTACTAGGATAGTAATTTCTTATAGATGAGGCTGTTGAGGCTCAGAGAGGTTATGCACCTTAGCTAAGATTACCAGCAGCTGGTAAGTGGTGGAGTCTGAATTCTAAATCAGATCTGGTCTAACTCCAGAGTCGTGCCAAAATATGTTCAGCATGTCTTGTACTTTCTATATGATATAAGATGTCATCACTCAGCAGAAAGTGCATATTTACTGTCCCTCAGCACTGGGTATCCAAAAAAATGAGTGAGATATGCTCTCCACTTTCAAAAATTAGTAATTATAATACTGGATGGTAAGCCCAGTTTACAAAGGGACAGTGAGGGTCCAAGTAGCCAACTTCCTGTGGAAAAAAGGAAAAGCCAGAAAGTTTTCACCCAAGAGGAGATATTGTAAACAAGTCTTAAATTTGCCAGACAAGGGATTGGAGTCTGTGAGAAGTGTGAGTAACATTCTGAGCTGAGAACAGCATGGGCAAAACCCTGAAAAGAAATGCTCGGTACATGTATACAATGGAATACTACTCAGCCATAACAAAGAGTGAAATAATGCCATTCACAGCAAGATGGATGCTACTAGAGATTCTCATACTAAGTGAAGCAAGTCAGAAAGAGAAAGACAAATACTGTATGATATCACTTATATGTGGAATATAAAATAGGCACAATGAACCTATCTACAAAAACAGAAACAACACACAGACATGAGAACTGACTTGTACTTGCCAAGGGGGAGGGGGAGTAGATTGGTCTAGGAGTTTGGGGTTAATAGATGCAAACTATTAATTACATTTAGAATTTATAAGCAATTAGGTCCTACTGTATAGCACAGGGAACCACATCCAGTCTCTTGGGACAGACCACGATGGAAGATACTATAAGAAAGAGAATGACTGAGTCACTTTGCTATACAGCACAACATTGTAAATCAACTATACTTTATTTTAAAATGTGTACTTTTTAAATGTTTGCATTTTTTAAAGAAATGCTTGGGAGTTCCTGTCATGGCTCAGTGGTTAATGAACCCATCTAGTATCCATGAGGACATGGGTTCGATCCCTGGCCTTGCTCAGTGGGTTAAGGATCCGGCATTGCATGAGCTGTGGTGTAGGTCACAGATATGGCTCAGATCTGGCATTGCTGTGGCTGTGGTATAGGATGGCAGCTGTAGCTCCAATTCGACCCCTAGCCTGGGAATGTCCATATGCTGTGAATGGAGCCCTAAAAAAGCAAAAAAAAAAAAAAAAAAAAAAAAAAAAGCTTGGATGTTCAGTGTGTTAGGGACATAAAGTATGTTTCAGTTTCCTATAACAAACTAGGTAGCTTAAAACCGCAGACATTTATTCCCTCACTGTTCTGGAGGCTCAATGTCCAAAAGCAAGGTGTCAGCAGAGTTGGTTCCTTTGGGAGGCTCTGAGAGGGAATCTGTCCCATGCCTCTCTCCTAGATTCTTGTGATGGCTGGTGAGCCTTGGCAAGCCTTGGCTTGTATTGCATCACTCCAGTGTCTGCTTCCATCTTCACCTGCATTCTGCTTATGTCTCTGTCTTCACAGAGCAGTATTCTTATATAAGGACACTAATCAGATTAAGGGTCCACCTCACTCCAGTATGAACTGATCTTAACTAGTTAATCGGCCATTACCTTATTCCCAAATAAGGTCACATTCTGAAGTTGGAGCTTAGGACACAAACTATTTTTTGCATGGGGGTCACAATTCAACCCTAACAGAATACATGGGGAGGCCTGAAGTCTGCTTATCACAGGACATCTGTACCACAACAGAGAATCATGGCTTCATCCTCTAGTCAACAGCAAGCCAAGCAACTGAAGTTGTAAACTGGGGAGTGACGTCATCAGTTCTGTTTGGGAAGCAGCTGTGGCAACAGTGGGGCAGGGGTGAAAGTAGAAACCAGTAGGTAGCTGGTAGCCACTTGGAAGACTGTTTCAGGGCTCAGTCAAAATATTCTGCAGAATTGGGCAGTCAGGAAGCTCTAAATTACAAAATAAAAGCCTTGTACACAATTATATTTTCCTCACTTTAGTTGCTTACAATAGGCAAAAATTGGAAATAACCTATATATCCAACAATAGCATGGTTAAGGACATTATTAAGTCAGCCATTAAAAATTGTCACTCTTGGAGTTCCCGTCGTGGCGCAGTGGTTAACGAATCCGACTAGGAACCATGAGGTTGCGGGTTCGGTCCCTGCCCTTGCTCAGTGGGTTAACGATCCGGCGTTGCCGTGAGCTGTGGTGTAGGTTGCAGACGCGGCTCGGATCCCGCGTTGCTGTGGCTCTGGTGTAGGCCGGTGGCTACAGCTCCGATGAGACCCCTAGCCTGGGAACCTCCATATGCTGCGGGAGCGGCCCAAGAAATAGCAACAACAACAAAAGACAAAAGACAAAAAAAAAAAAAAAATTGTCACTCTAAGCATTTAATCACATAACCCAAAGCTGTATTTATTTTTTTAATGTGGGATACAAAGTATACAAATAAAGTGTGATTTCATATATCTAAGCGTTACCGAGTCCAAGCTTGTACTGCTTGCTGAACAACAGGCCAGTAAGTCAAGAGACAAGGTATTGGGGCAAAGAAGAGTGACTTGGTTCAAAAAGAAGATGGTGGGCTATTGTCCCCTAGAATCATCTTGCCTGGGTTTGCATGCTAATTTCTTTTATGGAGCAAAGAGGAGGAGGTGAGGCAGTAAAGTGAAAAAGGCTATAAGTTGTTGCAAATATTTCCTAGTTCTGGCCAGACTCCAGGAGGGACGTGTTCATTTCTTCCTTTGTGCAGCCATTGACAGGTGGGCCTGGTCAGGATGTTCCCTGTGAGCTAAACAAAGGAATTTTCTATTATTATATTGATGATGGTTTTTCCTGTGTGACAGGATCATAGGAGGTTTTGTCAGCTTTAGTTAGGTATAATTTAAATCAAGTAAAATCCAGTGACTTTAAGTGTACATTTTGACAAGTTATGTCAAATACATATAGTTGTGTAACTGCAACCATAATGTAATAATGACATAGAACATTTGCATCCTCCAGAAAGTTCCCTCATGCCTCTGAAGTCAGCCCCTTGGCAAACTCAAACCTGCTTTCTATCACTGCAGTTTTATCTGTTCTAGAATTTTATACAAATAGCATCTTATAATATTTAGCATTTTGTTTCTGGCTTCTTTCACTAAGAATAATGCTGTTGAGATTTGTTTATGTTGTTGCACAGGTTGGTGGTTTGTTCTTTTCAGTACAGAATGGTATTTCACTGCCTGGAATATGCCAAAGTTTTGTTATTTTATCCATTTCTTTATCCAAATGTTAAACATTTGGATTCAACCCAGGTTTTAGCTATTATAAATACACCTGAGACTTAATGGCGAGTATAACATTTTTTGCACATTTGCATAAAAGTCTTTGTATTTATTTCTTCTGGAAAAATAACTAGGAGTGGCACTGCTGGATCCTAGAACAAGTGAATGTCTAACTTGATAAAAAATTGTTTTCCACAGTAGCCACTGTGCATTCCCAACAGCATTATATGAGCGCTTCAGGCATTCCACATCTTCACAAACACTTGGACTTATCAGTCATTGTCATTTTAGCCATCCTAGTGGGTATATGGGATCATCCCACTGTAGTTTTAATTCACATTTCCCTGATGACTGGTGCTGCTGAACATCTTTCCATGAACTTGTTTGCAACCTGCACATCTTTAGTGAAGTGTTTGTCCAAAGGCCCATTTTTTATTGAGGTGTCTTCTCATTTTTGAGTTAAAAGAGTTCTTTATATGATCTGGGTAGAAGTCATTTATTATACATATGTTTGCAAATATTTTTCCCAGTTTGAGGCTTTCTTTTTATGTTCTTAATGCTGTCTTTTAACAAGAAAGAGTTTTGACTTGTGATATGCCCCAATTTATTTTTTTCTTTTATTCTGTGCTTTATCCTTAAGAAATCTTCACCAAAACTCAAAGTCCCTAAGATTTTCTTCTATATTTTCTTCTAGAGACCTTGGAGTTTAGCTTGTTGATTTTAAGTCCAGAGACCCACAACTAAGGCCTGACCTTTTAGTAGGACTCTTATATGTATTACAGTGGTCTCCACTCTGCCTAGTGGGATTGTGAACTACTTCTGGCCCTCTGTGAACTTGGAGCATTGTTTTGCTACCAAGCGGCCTCATGTAGCTTCACCCCATGCATGTTGAGTAGAGGGGACCTTGTTGCTGATATTAGAGGTTTTCTTTTAGTAGAGCTCCCTCCTCTCTGGTGCTCTGCCCCTCAAACTCACCTTCTCTACTCAATCTCTGTCTTCTAAGATCGGGAAAACCACTAGGCTGTGTTTTGGTTCTACCTGCCTGAACTGTGACCTGGAAATTTCCTCCAAGGAGTGAGTTGGTATGACCCTAGGGCCCCCTTCATTGACTTCTTTTCTCTCAGTGTCAACAGTTTTGCACTGTTTCTTGTCCAGTGCTGATAACAACTATTCCTGATATTATAGCACTTACTGCTCATGAGTGGAAGTGACAGTCCCTAGCCTGCTGCACTTTATTAGCTCTTTATAGGAGAGAAACACAGCCTCAGACAGAGCCTCAGAGCCATAGTGTCTCCTCCTCGGCATTTACCAGTTCAGAAACACATGGTCTACCCAGAGCTGGGGATACAGATTCAGATTCTTCTCAACTCTGCAAACACTAGTGTGTAACCTAAAATGCAAAAATACAGGTATGGAGTAGTGAATATGACTTTATAAAACCCTCTAGAGCATGCCATTTCTCTCTTAGGTAACTTGGGAAGCCAAATTAATCACCATATGTTGTTAAGCATGGAAATCAGCGCAGCTAGCAAAATCGCTAGCACATCAAAAGAATGCAATTGATAACTGTTAAGTGAATAAAAGAGGGGAGCAAGAACTGTTTTTTCTGCTTGATTAGTCATTCTTATCTCATTACCTCTAGAGTCTGGTCTATGCCAGGATACCCTTCTAATAGCCTACATTAGATGAAATTCTAAAAAATTTGTGTTCTTAGACCCTTGTTTTTCCTCAGCTGTAGGTTGGCCATGCCCTATCTGGACATAATGACTTTTTCCAGAACAGGTCCCAGTGTCAATAATAGTTTAAGCTTCTTAAAATGTAGTCACATTCCTGTCCTTCCTGGATTCTGAGATTACACTCATCTTGGCATTTCAGAGTGTTTCACTCTCTAGTCACTCATTTACATTCATTTACATTATTACTGCCAAGGGCTTATCTCAAATGTTTCAAAAGAGCAACCCATAAAAATATTGTTTGGTTTTCAGCAATTTTAAAAATATGTGAACAGGAATTCCCATCATGGTTCAGCAGTTAACAAACCTGACTAGGATCCATCAGGATGCAGGTTCAGTCCCCGGCCTTGCTCAGTGGGGTCAAGGATCTGCTGTTGCCATGAGTTGTGGTGTAGGTCACAGACACGTCTTGGATCCCATGTTGCTGCAGTTGTGGCATATGCCAGCAGCTGTAGCTCTGATTCAGCCCCTAGCTTGGGAGCTGCCATATGCCGCAGGTATGGCCCTAAAAAAAAAACTTAAAAATAAATAAAAATATATGAACAAACTCTTAACACTTTGAAATTGAGACAGTTCGTATGAAAGTACATTTTTACAGTTTCTCTTGAAAAATTGGACAATCCAGCCACAGTGGAATCAGTGAGAACTGAGGCATTCCTGTTGTGGCACAGTGGTAAGGAACCCAGCTATTATCCATGAGGACTCTGGTTTGATCCCTGGCCCCCCTCAGTGGGTTAAGGATCCAGCATTGCCATGAGCTGTGGTATAGGTCACAGACACAGCTCAGATCCCCGTTGCTGTGGCTGTGGTATAGGCCAGCAGCTGCAGCTCCTATTTGACCCCAAGCCTGGGAACTTCCATATGCCACAGGTGCAGGCCTAAAAAAAAAAAAAGAGAGACGGAGAGAGAACTGAGAAAAACATACCACTTTATATGGTGTATATACTCCCCAATTTGTCCCAAACACCTCCATTCCCTATTGTATGGGTTCTTCTAGTTTTTGTACTGATCTGGCCCTTTATTTATTTTTTTTTAATTTTTTATTACTCAAATGAATTTATCACTTGTAGTTGTATAATGATCATAACAATCTGATCTGGCCCTTTAGCATTTGAGTTTGTGTCCTAAGTTTATCGATTATGTGAAGATTTTGCAAGTTAAACTCTCAGGAGGTAACCTTATTCCTTTATTTCTAAGTTCTTAAAAAGTACATCATTGAAACTCCTCTGTTCTGACACCAAATGGACATTCTCAGAAAATTATAAAGAACTGAAAAGATGAAATCTGTTAATATCATTTTACTTTTTAAAAATTAAAATCAGTATTGGGAGAAAAATGACTGATATGTGGTCATTCTGATTTCCTCAGAAGTAAGAGAATCATCTTGACAAGCTTTCTGAAATTGCTTTGAGTCATCAGACAGTAGGTCATCATTTGTAAATGAAAATCATTCTTTTTCTTTTATAGGTACTGTGCCTTTTAATACTGGCCACAGCTCACTTCTTGTTTTTCTACAAACAAATGGAACCTAGTGTTTTGGCAAGGAAAGTAGTTAGACTATAGGATCTTTAAGCTCATTTTTTTTTTCAAAAATAAGGAAAAAATGCCTTTAAACTTATTATCTGGCATTAAACATAATTTCCTTCTGGACTATTAGTGTAGACATTTTTTAAATGAAGAATCAAATTAGGCCTCTCAATACCTATTATGTTACCAGAGGGCAAAAATTGGCAGATTGTATCCCACTCAGCTTTGAGAATAAATGTGGACTTTTCCAGGCCTTCCAGAAGAGTACAGTTTGGAGGGAAGAATATAGAGTCAATGCCAGGCTCCCACAATGAACCTATAACCCTGTACACAGCACCTTTGCATCTATAACTTGTTTCAGCTCCTATGGTTGGTATAGTAGGCTTTCTTTGTCATTCTTTTGGACTTTTCTCATTTCAATAGAAACTAAAGATAATCAGATTGAAGTGTAGCCTCATAGCCAAGAGTCAAGTAGATAGCACCCCTGCTCCTACCCTAAATGCCAGGTGTGCCCCTAGTCCTTGGGACAACCCAAACAACCCTGTTGTAGGTTAAATTGTGTTTCACCAAAAGATATATTGACCTTCTAACTCCAGTACCTGTGAAAGTGACCTCGTTTGGAAATAGGGTCTTAGAAGATGTAATCAAGTTAAGATGGAACCATACTGGATTAACAGTGTGACCAGTGTCTTTGTAAGAAGAGAAAACAGAGACACAGACACTCACAGGGCAGAATTCCATGTGAAGACAGAAGCACAGGTTGGAGCAGTATCTCTACATAATCATTCAGGGACTTGTGTTCCTATAAAACATCCCCCTAGGCCTTCTCATCATGTGCATGGTCTCAGCTGAGTCACTGGATTGCACCCATCTAAAAGGGGAAGAGAAGATGTGGGATATCAACAGGCGAGTGGTATACACACATCATTCTGCTCACATTCCACTGGTGAGAATTGTCCTTTCACCACACCTAATGGCAAGGATATCTGGGAAATACACTATATGTGGGCAGCCTGTTCCTAGCCACAATCTTTGTGCTATGGAAGAAGGCAAGAATGGATCTTGAGGATGGTTGGTAGTTGGTAGTCTCTGCCACAGGGTCCATGCAACCAAACAGTGGGGGTGGTGATGGGAAAAGAACGATATGTGTATATTACAAGGGAAATGAGAAGCATAATTTTCATTTTTGATATTAATAAGTTATTTATGTAACTGACACTGATGCATAAAGCATTCAGAACTTATGGCTGCATGTTCTTCAAACTTACATCCTAATTTCTTATAAGATTTGAATAATTGAGAAGAGAGGAATTTGCCAGATTGCTTTCATTTTCGTGACAGTCATCCCTAAGAATCTGCATGGGATTTGTTCTAGGAGCCCCTGCATACACCAGAATCTTCAGGTGCTCAAGTCCCTTGTAGAAAATCATGTAGTTGCAGTGAATCTGCCCTTTATATCCTTGTGCTTTGACTCTGCAGATTCAACCAACCATGGATCAGCATTTCCGTCCATGGATCAAAATTCGCAACAGCATTTGGTTGAATCTGTGGAGTAAAAACCCATGACTACAGAAGACCAACTGTATATTTATTGAAAAATTTCTTTGTGTAAGTGGACCCACACCATTCAAACCAGTACTGTTCAAGGGTCAATTATACTTCCTTTGTACATTTACTGAGCCTCTATAGATGCAAGTCACTATGCTTGATTCTGAGCAGTTAAGACCCAGCTCTTATTCACAAGGAGCCCACAGGCTCGTGATTGAAATGATCAAGGTTTTCTGTTGTTGTTAAGTGCTGAATGGTGTAATCAGTGCTGACCTAGAGTTATATGTACAACTCAGCATAGGTACAGAGAGGGTTCAAAGAGAGTAGTTACAGAACACATGGGACTACGTTGGGAAGTGAAAGTAGGAGTTGACCTAATGTAGCCAAATAGGGAAGACCATTGCAAGCCAAGAAGTAGCGTGGGCAAAACTAAGAAAGTTATGAAAAAGCTCATTTATGGAAACTACTAGTGATTTAGCCTAGAGTCTAGGGTACGAGTCGAGGCAGGGGGAATTGAGCACCAGCAGGACCATTAGGATCATTGAATCCTGGGCTGGTAACAAGGCTTTATCCTATAGGTGGTATCACTTCATTGACCCCTCCCCACACTGCCAAGACCTGGTTAGATTGAGGATTAGAAAAATCATTAGTGGGTCTGACATTGCTGTGGCTGTGGTATAGGCCAGTGGCTATAGCTCCAGTTCATTCTGTAGCCTGGGAACCTCCACATGCCGTGGATGCAGCCCTAAAAAGACAAAAGGAAAAGAAAAGAAAGCTCTTTAGCAAAAATGAAAAGATAGATTGGAATCTAAGAAGTTCTGTATTCAAGCAGTAAGCTTAAGTCTTCTGATATTGTAGCTGAGAAAAGAATTTGGGGACAAATTCCTATGGAAAGAATTTCATATATTAGAAAATCTTGACAAAACACTTCAGAATTTTGAGCCTTTTGGGAATCAGTATATAAAAGAAATATACTTTTGGAGTTCCCACCAGGGTACAGTTGGCTAAGAATCTGACTGCAGCACTGTGGAGATGCAGGTGCAATCCCTGGCCCTGCCCAGTGGGTTACTGCAGCCACAGCTCAGATTTATTCCCCTGGCCTGGGGAACTTCTGTATGCTGTGGGTGCAGCCAAAAAAGGAAAAAAAAAAAAAAAGAAATATACTTTTAACTTACCCAGGGAGTTCCCACTGTGGCTCAGTGGGTTAACAACCTGGCTAGTATCCATGAGGATATGGGTTCAATCCCTGGCCCCACTCAGTGGGTTAAGGGATCTGATGTTGCTGTGGTATAGGTAGCAGATGCAGCTCAGATCTGGCAGTGCTGTGGCTATGGCATAGGCCAGAAGCAGTAGTTCTGATTTGATCTCTAGCCTGGGAACTTCCATGCGCCACAGCTGTGGCCCTGAAAAAAAAATAAAAAATCAACTTACACATAGTGCTCGATGGTGTAGGACAAAGATATATGTAACGTAAAGATATATATATCACCGCCATATATACAGTGTAAGCCACCATCAAAGAAAGTGTGAGTTCATGACATAAGGCAACATGTAACTCAAACACGCCCAAAGTACATAGGCTCCCAGCACTGTGGGGGCTTAAATTATGGAATAAAGAGGATGTGGGATGGGAGCTTTACCTTGAGAAAAAATAACCTGTATTAGTTTGATTATGTCCTTGTTCATATTTAGAGATAGAAGCAGATTATTCTTCAAATAAATGGTGTTTTCACACAAAAACACAAGAAAATGGCAATTGAACAAACAACTCATTTCTTCTTCCTAAGCTCTAGAATGGAAGAAAGGAGAGAATTATTGGCTAAAGAAGGGGATTACTCGTTAGACTTTCTCTCTCCTTTGAGGCAGGGTTCAGCATATGCTGGGGAGGAGGGAGCTGGTGGAATAATTCTTATAGCCACTGGCTTGTCTTGGAAGTCAGTTCCTCCAGACAAGAACCACAGATGGGTTGGTGGGGCTTGTTGGGAGCAACACCAGCCTGTAAGACAGATTGTTATGTGTACCCTGTGGCCTAGTTCCACAGTGACCCCTGCCCCGCATCAAACCACTCTGAAGCCAAGGGCTACAGTCTTGAATCACATGGAGAATAGCCACACATTCACAGGTTGGCTGCCTTGTCTCTTTAAGGCCAGGAGGGACTAGAGACAAAAGAGAGAAAGTCAATAAAGTGGCATTTGTTTGAGGGGCCAGAAAACCTGGTGAAGGGAATGTTTTGGGGACCCCATGCAAGGACAAGATAATTTGGTGAGCCAGAGGGCAAATGTGCAGAAGGGAGACTAACATAACCGTTCTGCTTTAGGAAGCCCTGCTTACATGGTTGGCTCTTGGTGGAGTCTGGGAACTTAAATTTCAGGAGTTTCCACCACACTAACTGCTAAGAGTAACTCATTGTACATCAACAGGTTCCTCAGACATCATGGGTTATGCTGAATACTGATCTTATTGTTTTGTGAGGTTTGGGAATTTTGGAACATCCTAGACAGAGGGTGCCTATGAGACCAGCCTCTGATTAAAACCCTGGGCACTGAATTTCCAATGAACGTCCCTGTTAGACAAAATTTCACTTGCTGTCACAACTCACTGCTGGGGGATTAAGCATATCCTGTGGGACTCCACTGGGAGAGGACTCCTGGAAGTTTGTACCTGGTTTCCTCCAGCTTTCACCCTATCACCTTTTCCTTTAGTGCTCTTGCTTTATATCCTTTCACTGTAGTAAGCCTATGCCATATGTACCACTATTTGCTGAGTCCTGTGAGTATTCCTAGTGAATTATCAAGCCTGAAGGTGGTCTTGGAAACCCCTGATAACAACAAGGTTCCCAGGAGGGACTCCAGTGGAAAATGGCTGCTCAGCTTTTAGCACTTTTATTAACCTCCAAAGACATGTGTTTAGTTCAGTTTCCCTCTTCTTGAATTAAGCACTTGATTATGTCAGGTGTGGCTTTCCTAGCAACTATAACTACTCTGAATTTTTCAGATTTTAGAAGGTCACTGTATAGCATTCCCGTTGTAGCTCAGCAGGTGAAGAACCTGATATGGTGTCCATGAGGATGTGGGGTCCATCCCTGCCTCACTCAGTGGGTTAAGGATCTGGTGTTGCCACGAGCTGCAGTGTAGGTCACAGATGCAGCTCAGATCTGGTGTTGTTGTGGCTGTGGCGAAGGGTGGCAGATGCAGCTCCGATTCAACCCCTAGCCTGGGAATTTCCTTATGCCACATATGCAGCCATAAAAAGAAAAGGAAAAAAAGGCACAGTGGTATATATATATACCATATATTGTGTAATACCCCATGAAATCTAAGAAGGACCCCATGTTCAAATTCATTAATATGGCCATCTTAAACATATACATATTCTAAGAGGGAAAAAGACTTTAAGTAGATTCTCTGTAGTCAAGGTCAGAACTTACCATAAAATGGATTTGTGCCAAACTTTGGAGGGGAAACTTACAATTCTTAGAGCATTTTGAATTTTGTCATTGCAGCTAGAGATTATATTGCCATCTTTTATTTGCTTAGCAGGGAACTGAGAATTCGAAAAGTTCATTCATTTGCCAAAGGTAGCACAGCTTATATCTGAACCAGATTTCACATCTGGTCACAAGCTAGAGTGCTCTCAACTATTACCCTACTCTGTCTTTCTAGTTACCTCTTTTTAATATATGTTGTATGTCTAAATACCACTTGTAAGGAGGTAAGGAGTGAAATCAAGGGAAGCAGAAAAGAAGAAAGAAGTTCTCTCTCTTCAGAAAGGGTATATGTATGTTTTACCTTTCCCCATGAAACTGATTCCAAATATATGACATATTTTTCCCTTTTGTAAGTCTAACAACACAGCAAGGCAGTAGAGATAGATCCAGCACTTTTCTCTCCCCAGGTGTCTCTCTGATACCCTATTGCAGGCATCCTCAGAGTGAGCGAATGAATGAATGAATGAGTGAGTGAGGATGTGTGCTATCCCCTCCCCCATTCTGGCTTGTGACTTCCAAGGCAGCAAGAATAGGTCTTGAGTACTTTTTAAAAACCTCTCTGCTACTTTATAATGCTCAGAAATCCATTTGTATTGACGCTTTTAAATTGAATTGACTAGGAAGTTACTTTAGCTAAATGAAGCTCACCCCCAGCTTTACCTGGGTAGGAAGGCCAACAGGTTGGAAAGGGTTCTTAACAGAATTTACACACTCTTTCCTTCAATGTGACAATAGAGATGGTTTGGAGAAAAAGACATCTAATAGGATACCTTCTTCCAACAAAATAGCTTCCTTCAGTAAAAGAGGAAGATACATTCTATACAGATATTTGTCCTAAGGAGGATTTGAGGGATGAGAAATCACTACCAGGCAAATACATGTGAACTGCTAAGCTTTGTTTTGGCTTTTCTGTCCTTGGCATTGCAAAGTAAATACCCCATCAATTAGAAAGATGTTGGTAACCTGGTTTTCTGTATTCTTACAGCCCAGGAGCTTTATCATTCTAATAAGTCTGTTCTGCCTTGCAAATCTGCTTAATTTAAATCTCTACATTTTCATTATGTTCGGCACAGGCTTAGTAATTCTCAGAAAATGATCCTTATTAAATGATGTTTAGCTAGAAATTCTGATACTCAAGGGTGCTGACACAAACAACTGTCATTCTTTACAATGGCTTCATTATCCAGTGACACAGTTAAAGACATTGTTTTATTCGAAAGTGTCTTTCTTTGCTTGTTCCAGCGACAGTTTTCCTGGAGTTTTGGAAAAGACGGAGAGCAGTAATTGCTTATGACTGGGATTTGATAGACTGGGAAGAAGAGGAGGTTTGTATCATTTACCTCACTTATTTTTAAAAAGCAGATCACCCAGAAGTACACAATCCCCCTTGAATCGTCACTCTCTGCTCCATGACAGCAGTCTGGTTTACTCATAAAGCATTTTTAATACCTGTCTTTGCAAGGAACTTCAAGCAATATAAAAAGATACTAGCAGAATTAAAACACACACACAATTTTGATTTCTTACTAGAGTGAAAATCCATGGCTAAGTAAAGCACTTCACTTGTAGGTAGAGGCATCATAAGAATTGGTAGTGAGATTTGTCGTGTTTCCTTAAACATAATCCATTCTCTTTATTTTATTAGAAGGAGAATATTAGTTTTGCCATTGTAGACCCATGTAAGCAGACCTCTTTCGTATGTCAAGGAAATGGTTCTGTGAGCTCTTCAGGACCCTGGACAGTGCCCAGGCACGCACCCCAAAGTGATCAGTAGTGAGGCGAAATCACTCCTCTAGCAGCCTGTTTGGTGGATGTGGCTAAAAGCAGGGCCCACTCTAGATAAACTCGTTTCCTCAGTTTTCACTTTCTCAGCACATCACACTCCCTTTAACTCCTTCCAGGGCAACACATTGCCCTTACCTAACCTGGTCTTGATCCTCTTTCTTTGCCCTCCTCCTATCAGGATTCTCAAGAATCCTTGCTGGGCTGGGTCACCATGTGCCCCCTTGGACCTTGCTTTCCCTCGAGAGTCAGTCCAGCCCTGAACTCTTCTTTCCTTCCTCTCATTCATTATCTCCCACCTCTCCTGCTTTCCATTTCCTCAGGGTCTTGCTGTGCCAGAAAAGCAAATACTCTAGTCATATAATTTATGATAATAGGTTTTAATGGGTATTTTCCTTCCAGGAGACACATACATAATTTTACAAATTAAAAAGAATCTTCTGTAAACATAACTGAGAATTTTAGCTCTGGGATAGACTTAGGAGGGGAGATCATTTTAAGAGAAATTTTTTTCCCCTTCAAATCATGTCTCATGGATGCCAGCCTTTTCTCATGCCCATGAACACATGTGGGTAGGTTTAAAATCTAGGAATGATATTGGAGTTTTCAGCAGTTCTTGTGATAAGGCCTCTCTTCTGCTTTTATAAACATTCATTCTCCAGAAAATGGTTTTCTGGTTAGAAGAGACTGGCCAGGAGACTTCTGGAGTCTACTGGCTACAGCCAGGCTGCATTCAAGACTTCCTCCTTGGTGGAGCTGTTCTGCCTCTTTTTTTTTTTTTTTTTTTTTTGTCATGTGTATTTATGGGAGTAGCTGTCACGTGGGATGGAGAATGGCTCTTTCCTGGGAATCCAAGTCACCACTAAGCAACCATGCCAGCTAAGATAAATTACTTCATTTTGGGATCTTTTTTATTTCTAAAGAAGAAGTTTCTAAATTTTCCCCTTTTAGCTATAAAGCATGGCATTGAATAACTGACTCAACCCATCTAAAGTCACCATTGACACTTGTGGTGGGCTGCGATGTGGGTATCCTTAGCATAAACATATCTCTTTTAAGTGTGGAGCCTCCTGTCTTCTTAGCCCTGTTAAAAAGTTTGTCACACTTGGCCCACCTGTGTTCAGGAGCCCACCAAGTGCCATTCCAGTTCTGTTGGGGATTCATTAGAGAAATGCATCTTACCTCTAGCCTGTGGCTCTCAGCTTGCTATGCAGAAAAGCCCAAACTCACTGCATACCTTTGGCAGGAATAAGCCAGACTGTTAATTTGCTGCTATAACAAGGTACCACTGACCACTGGCTTCAGAAACAGAAAGTGATTGTCTCATGGGTTGGAGGCTAGAAGTCTGAGATCAAGGTATTGTCAGGCTTGGTTCTGAGGGCTATAAAGGAGGGATCTGCCCTGGGCGTCTCTCTTGGCTTCTAGGTAGCCTTCTACTCCTTGTATCTTCACAGTGTCTTCTCTCTGTACACGTCTTTGTCTAAATTTCCTGTTCCTATCAGGATACTATAAGTCATATTGGATTAGGGTCCGCCCTAAAGACCTCATTTTAACTTAATTACGTCTGTGGAGGTATAGACACATTCTGAGATAGAGGGTTAAGACTTCAACGTGCCAATGTGGGGGATTCATGATTTAGCCTAAACACCCAGGATAGAAGTTCTGTCTCCATGACTGGCCTGTTTCTGGATGATTAGCTCAGTGACTCTTGATGACACCTAATAGCCTAATAAACTGAATTTCCCAATAAAGCAGCTATTCCAAGTCTGTTCAGTGTATACCCTAAGGTTTAACTGCCTAAAATAAATGAAATGAGGAAGAAGCTCTTTATAACCTTATCTGCCCTTGACTGTCCCCATTACCTGTCACTGACTAAAGTCAGCATTGGGCTTATCCTATGGCAGGAGCCAGGCTGCCCTTCCTCCTACACAGGGAGGCCACTACCCATCTGTGTCCACCCTCCAGAACCTCTCTCATCTCAGTTCTTTCCTTGCTTTCTGTCAGTACCTTCATCTGAGTCTTGAGTGTTTCTGCCTGGATTAACTAATCTCCACTGTACAAGAGTTTCTGCTCAATTCCCTTCCTCTTCCCAGATCTTACTTAGAACAAGTTCTTAATTAACCAGAAGCACTTCAGCACACCCTTTTGGTGATTATCTTTTCCTAATCCCATAATCTCTTTTTAGTCAGAAGCTTTCACATTGGATGGAGCTCAACCCCACGAAGTAAAATCTCAGCTTGATTTAGCATTAAAGGAGCCTTGATTTTTAGCTGGATTTGCAAGGTATTTACCTTGTTTTCAATACCAATTAAGAATACATTGAAAAATCTATGGTGAAAGGTGAATGCATCCTAGAGAAGCTTATTTAAAAATAGATTCACCATTCTATTAGCTGCCAAAGTGGAAAAATATCCCCCAAATTCTAGAAAACTAAAAATTAACTCGTAAAATGAAATCAAAACATTTTGCTATTGAGCAGCTTTCTTTGTCCTTGTATCCATATTATTTCCCAGTAATAAAGGTAAAAGCTTATTGATTGTTTCAAACCACTAGGGATGGGACACATTGGTCCCTTTCTCATCCTCATTTCCTTTCTTCAAGCATAGTTTAATAAGATAATAGAGACACTTAACTGTTGGTCTAAACCACATAGCCTTGATGATAATAAGTCTAAGTCATCATTCTTTAGATTTTCTTTAAGTGGCCAATTTCCAAACATTTAGACCTAGGTTTCCAAGCCCACATCCTTGACTGAGTGAAAACTGTGCCATTTGTTTATTCAGTGTTTCCATGGGGTAAAATGAATTTTTTCTTACTGTCCAAGCACCTCTTCATTACATAAAAATGTGTCTGCTTGTTCCTTAGGAGGAAATACGGCCCCAGTTTGAAGCCAAGTATTCCAAGAAAGAGCGGATGAATCCCATTTCAGGAAAGCCAGAACCATATCAAGCATTTGCAGATAAATGCAGCCGACTCATTGTTTCTGCCTCTGGAATATTTTTTATGGTTTGAAACTTTTTTTTTAACAAAACCCCTTGTTTCATAAAGCCTGTAGCATGGTAACAACAATAATCACATCAGGCATTTGGATACATTTTTTTATGTTCTGTTATTTAGTACTCGGGACAATTCTGTGTGGTGATCAGGAATGGCACTGCTGTCCCCATTTTACAGATGGAGCCACTGAGGCTCCAAAATGTCAAGGCGCTTGCCCAGGTTAACCAGGAAATAGCCAAGAGCTCAGAGCCTCTAATCTGCTGTTCTTTCCATTTGTCTCTCTATGCCATAATGAAAGGAACTAAAAATATGAGCTAGAACCTACAGAACTATTTTTCAAGCTTTTTTTTACAATACCTGTACAGTAAGAAATGCATTCTTTGTCATGACCTAGTATATGTTATGCAAATAGATGTATAAAATTGAATATAGTAATCAAAACAATACTCACATTTATATTATGCAATGATCTGATTTTTTTGTTTTACTACAGTCTATTTTTTAAGCCAGTTATAACTCCCTAAAATTTATTTCCAGACTCACTAATAGTTATGTCAGTTTGCAAAATACTAATTTGAAGCTGATTGTCAGCTTCTCTTAAGAAGTCATTTTGGGGATCAACTTTGACCCTATCGATTATTGAACAAAACGTATGCAAATGTGTAGGAAAGGTCATTGCAGAACTGGAGGGATGATTAGGATCCTCTCTTGCTCTTTTCGAAAGGTGAGTGTGTATAAATATAGATCCTCGTTGTTTAGAGTGGGAAGGACAAGACAATAGAAAATCCGGAGAGTCCACCCCCTGTAGCCAGAAAGAAGCGGGGGAGATGGAAATGTGGGCAGCTCGCCCAGTGTCCCTCAACTCAGAACAAGACTCAAGTCCAGGTCCTTCTACAGATTCTGCTTTGAAAGCAACTATGTCAGGCTTTGCCTTCTATATTTATATTTACTGTATATACAAAAGTATATATTATACTTATGGTTTACAACAAGACTCTTGGGCAAAGATTAAGTTTTCCCTGTTCTACAGTTGGGGAACCTAGAGCATAGAGGCTGAGGTGATGGAGAGGACAAGCTCCTTTCCCAAGGTCACACTGCTAGGTCATAGCTGAACCAGGACTCGGTTGTGACTTCTGACTCTGAGGCCAGTGAACTGTTCATTCCACCATAATTGCTGTCCTTGTCTAAAATTCACTGTAGGCTTCACCTGTCTCTTCCCCATTCACAGCTCCAGGCTTAAGACATGGAGGGTGGGTTTCTGCTTCTTTGTTTATTACTATTATTATCACCATCATCACTACCACTGCTGTTACTACACTGGCCAGTTCCAGCTAGAGCTAGGGATCATCCTTGAGCTTTTAGAACATGTCAATCATAGTAAGCCAAATAGAGAATTTGTGTAAAATATAAGAATGCTTCTATAAAGAAAGGAATCTCTTAAGTTGGCAGAGGCTGTTGGGAAGCCCAGCTTTAAGATCCAGTTTTTTACAACCATGTGGGCTAAGATCTCTCTGCTCTAAGATATATTAAGCCAGTCCTCTAATAATGAAAGCCACAACATTTTTTGGAACCTCAATTTCCTATTATTCATAGAGATAGAAGATATGCTACATTCTTCTCTAATACCATGACATTTTCAGAGAAAGATGCCTTGGTTCAGTCTGTGTATATATCTAATAAATAAGAGTAAGCCCTTCTCATGGGCTTATTCAGTCACAAATAACTGAACATCCATCGTTATGCTAAGGGGCTGCAGAAACCATGAACTGCAGAAACAACAGCTACCATCTCTACCCTGATGGAGCTTACTGACTAAGTGGGGGAGACAGATAATAAACAAATTGTTAGAAATTATAAGTTGTGTTCTGGAAGATGAGTACAGGTACCAGGTAACAAAAAAGAGCCAGGAGGATGGGGGTTCATGAAAGCATTAATTATGAAGTGATTCCAAAGCTGAGCTGTGAAGAATGAGTAGGTATTAACTAGAGTGAGTGAGAGTGTGTGTGTGTGTGTGTGTGTGTGTGTGGCAGGGGAATGAGTGGGTCACATTTCAGCATTTGGGGCAAAGGAAGTGGTCCTGAAGATTAGGGGTGTTTAGTCCATTTGAAACAATAAAGAAAGGTCTAGAATCCCTGGAGGGAGGGGGAAAATACTCAATGGGGCTGGAGAGACTCTGTCAGGACACCACAAGGGCTTTGCTCTTATCCTAAGAGTAAAATGAAACTGGTAAATAGCTTTAAACGGAAGAGTGACACGCTAAGATTTCCCTAATAAATATTTGTTCATTTGCTTGATCTCATATTCTGTTTGGTAAAGCATTACCCCCATAGCTTAACAGTCTACCAAGTAACTCTCAAGTACCATGGTTTTTCTATTTGGATAACAAAGAACAGACACACAAACAAGGGAAAGTATCAGCCACGTGAAAAGCGTGTATTTTGTTGTGATGTCTTGAGTTATTCCGAGGATTTTCCAGGTGGTAGGAGCCCCTTCCTGAAACATTCCACCACCGTGCTCACTGGGTGACCTCTGTCTTCCTGCCAGATCTGCGTGGTGATCGCCGCCGTGTTTGGGATCGTCATTTACAGGGTGGTGACTGTCAGCACTTTTGCTGCCTTTAAGTGGGCGTTAATCAGGAATAACTCTCAGGTTGCAACCACAGGGACTGCCGTGTGCATCAATTTCTGTATCATCATGCTGCTGAACGTGGTAAGTGAGCTGCAAGGTGACTAGTCCGATGGACAAAATGTGCGTGCCACAGGTGACAGTTTTCTTCTGTTTCTAAAGGGATCTGGCCTCAAGGAGGCTGGTCAGTTATGTGGCACCCACGGCAACATGCCTGGACTGAGGTGCACTCATCCAGGGAAAGAGAAGGCTTGAGTCACATCTGGGCTCCAGGGTTTTCTACAGTGTAAGACTGAGTAAGACACTTGCCCTCTCTGAATCTCAGTTCCCTTATTTTTCAATAAGAGAACATTGTACCTCACTTGGGGGAATCTAGTCCAGCTCAAGATCCGTGCCGTAGCTCAACAGTGTTGGTTTCTATTTCCTTCTGATTCTCAATGATGGGAAGTTAGTCAGTATCCAAATTATTCCTTGAGATAATCCAGCAAGGAGTATGTCAGGATAGTACATATTGCTTGTGTTGATTTCAGGCTTTTTTTCTTTTTTGTTTTTGTCTTTATAGCTGCACCTGGGGCATATGGAAGTTCCTAGGCCAGGGATTGAATCCAGCTGCAGATTGACCTATGTCATAGCTGCAGCAACACCAGGGTCTTAACCCACTACGCTGGGCTGGGGATCAAACCCATGCCTTTTGCAGCAGCCCAAGCCAACCCACGTTGGGTTCTTAACCCATTGCACCACAGTGGGAACTCCAATTTCAGGCTTTTTAAAAATGTGTATTTCAGCCCAGATCTCTCCCTTGAGCCCCAAACTCATCCTCCCGTAGCACGTTCAACCCCAAACTCCCCATCTTCCCTCCAGAATCAGCCTCTGCAACCAAGTGTATGATATAGTTTGGAAAGATCAGCATCAAAATATATTTTTAAAAAATTTCAAGTCCTTAAAAAGAAAATATCGAATAAAGGACAAAAGACAAACGAATGACCATAACATAGCTTTGATCAATTCAGAACTAAACTATATACTGACTGCTGAAAGTACTCAATTTAGGATATTTTCATGACCCAATAACATAGTTTTATAGCTATATAAATTGTTTACAACTACCTAAAATTTTGGCCATACTGGCCTTACCAAGAAATTTATTTGGACATTAGTCATGAATACTTTTTCATCACCTGAATATAAAAAGACTGGTATTAATGTTCATTAAAGCCTCTTTCAAGTAATGATTATAGAGCGTATATCCTGTTTCTGACTTTTTTGCTGTTATCTGTAATCCTAACTAAAGAACCAGATCTATAAGGAATGCCCATTTTCTAGATTTGGCGATGTGTTTACTTTTATGTAATGAGTACTTTAAAAATAAAGTTATGCTATTTTACGCAAGTATTCTAGATCCTAACAAAAGGTATGCCTCTTAGTGTCTAGTTAAGGGGCACTTACTGGATTTCATTTTATTTCATGCCTTGAAAAATAAATATTTCAAAGTGGAGTGAATAAGATGGATTTCCTTACCCCTCCTTGTCATGTTATTTCATTTCCATTCTGCTGTACTAGTGATCAAAAGAATCTTAATATAATAGTTACGGGCTATATATACCAGCAAAGGAAGAAATTAAAAGTTATTACCATCCCTTTTAGTCAGCCATGCTGATATAAATCTGATATGTCGTCATAGTATAAACGGTGAAAACCACAATGAATTGTTCTGAAAAGAACTAAGCCAGAAAATATGGCTTGCATCATAACAAATCCACATCCATTCATCAGGTGGAGAAGATCAAATTAGAAGTACCCATAGCTCCTTTTAGACATGTCCTTAAGGTCAGAATGCTTTCTGTTAGTTAAGATTTTAACAGTAACTATTTATGGTATCCCGTTTGGAAACTTAGATCTGCTACTACTCTTATCAGAACTAACTGTCCATGGTTTCTATCTCAGCTGGCTAATAAGAAAGGTCTTTTCCAGAAACCACTCATCTGAAGACCTCTTGCTGGCTATCAGTCCCTTTGTTTAGGTGTTCTTTTCTGTTGCATCCTGCTCAGAATCTCACTACCCATCTGGTATCTTCAAGATACACAGAAGGAGTTCCCGTCGTGGCTCAGTGGTTAACGAATCCGACTAGGAACCATGAGGTTGCGGGTTCGGTCCCTGCCCTTGCTCAGTGGGTTAACGATCCGGCGTTGCCGTGAGCTGTGGTGTAGGCTGCAGACGCGGCTCAGATCCTGCGTTGCTGTGGCTCTGGCGTAGGCCTGTGGCTACAGCTCCGATTCAACCCCTAGCCTGGGAACCTCCATATGCCGCGGGAGCGGCCCGAGAAATAGCAACAACAACAACAACAAAAAAAAGATACAGGGGAGTTCCCCTCGTGGCGCAGTGGTTAACGAATCCGACTAGGAACCATGAGGTTGCGGGTTCGGTCCCTGCCCTTGCTCAGTGGGTTAACGGTCCGGCATTGCCGTGAGCTGTGGTGTAGGTTGCAGACGTGGCTCGGATCCCGCGTTGCTGTGGCTCTGGCGTAGGCCAGTGGCTACAGCTCCGATTTGACTCCTAGCCTGGGAACCTCCATATGCCGTGGGAGCGGCCCAAAGAAATAGCAAAAAGACAAAAAAAAAAAAAAAAAAAAAAAAAAGATACACAGAAATGTTCGCAGATGCCATGGATCCCAGTGTTCCCATATACTTTACCTTATTTTTCAAAAGGTTAATAGTAATTATATTTTAACTCCCGTGCCACTTCTTTTTAAAATCCCAATTTTTTTCAGTTTCCAAGCCAAAATAATGATGACATATCCCCAGTTCTCAAGGCCTTGGAGGCAGGTGTGCAAAGTAAGGCATTTTAATAAATGTATGTCAAGATGAAAAATTAAAGGATGAACTAGGGAATCAAAAATTGTATTTGTGAGCAAGGTTGTCTCAACAGTTGACTTTCATTTTTCTTGATAATTATATTAAATGACTTTAATGACACACTGCCTTTGTCATATTCAAATACATTTGATTAGAATATCTGACCTAATCTGTTATTTACCGGTATTTTATTTTCATGATAAAATTGAGATCTTTGACTCATCTGTACCACAAGATTTCTTCTTGAAAATTATACCAATCTCTTATAACGTTGGACTCTAAGAGTCTGAGGTTTCTATAAACAAAGTTGACACTATGACCATATGAATTATATCTTGATGTAACTGTAGTCATTGCTGAAAGTTTAGCATCATACAATCTATGTCGACTATTTCTGTTATTAGCAGAAATTTGGGCTAAGAGGACTCAAAAGTTAGGAAGGACCTCAAGATGAATGAGTTCAATACCCATTCTCAACATATAAGGAAAATGATGGTCCAGAGAAGAGGTAAGTTAACTTGCCCAAGCCCTACAGCTTGCTGGCCGGTAAAGCTGTAATTCCAGCCTAGGGAATGCTAACCAGTGTAATTCCACTACTTTAGTCTAAATGTAACCTGAATTTTCACTTTATTTTTTTTTCTTTTTTAGGGCCACACCCATGGCACATGGAAGTTCCCATGCTAGGGGTCAAATCAGAGCTGCAACAATCAGCCCACAACACAGCCATGGCAACACTGGATCTGAGATGTGTCTGTGACCTACACCACAACCTGAGGCAACGACAGATCCTTAACCCACTGAGCGATGCCAGGGATCAAACCCATATCCTCATGGATACTATTTGGGTTCTTAACCCACTGACCCACAAGGGGAACCCCCGTGATCTTAATTTTCACATTGTTCAAATACATTTGCATAGTTTTCTTTTTCCTTTCCATTTATCATCTATCATCTTAGAGAAAGCGCTTGCTCATTTTTTTTTCTAATTTATACCCTCCTTAGGTAATCTCCTAGAGTTGTATTTGCTCTTAAGTGTACCCCCTGCACTTAACACACACACGTACACACACAAGCACATGGACACACACCCCCTCCATCCTTTTAGGACCTTCTATTTACCAGGGCGAGTTAGGAATGCATCTGATTCACTGATGGAAAAGCAAAGGACCATAAGTTTGGTACTTCCTGATAATGTTTGATCACCTTGGTATCTGTGACTGTTACAATCCAGAAAATATAGCAGCCCATAAAAACAATAGGATTACAGACTCTTCGGATCAGGAGTAGTCTTAGAGATCTTACAATGAGGATCCTGAGACCCAGGAATGTTGTGACTTGCCCAGCATCACTTAACAAGCTGATAATTAGTGGCAGCTAGCCTGCTGTCACAGAGTGATTCACCCCAAAATAAGAAATGAGATTTTTAAAATAGTAAAGCAGGATCTTGTGTATTTCTTTCTTAGTCCCCAAAGACACAATTGTTCACAAGATTTTCATTGTTTGGGCAGCGGATGATTAATGAAATCATTTTCATTCTTGACTTAATTACGTGTTTACTTCATAATTGTAGATTTTAGAACATCTGCAGTTTGTTAAATGTATGAAATCTATTTTACAGCTCTATGAAAAAGTTGCACTTCTTCTGACGAATTTAGGTAAGTGGAAGCCTGTTTATTTCATGGTATAGTATTGTGGTCTGAAAAATACCTTCTCAGGGAGTTCCCGTCGTGGCGCAGTGGTTAACGAATCCGACTAGGAACCATGTGGTTGCGGGTTCGGTCCCTGCCCTTGCTCAGTGGGTTAACGATCCGGCGTTGCCATGAGCTGTGGTGTAGGTTGCAGACACGGCTCGGATCCCTCGTTGCTGTGGCTCTGGCATAGGCCGGTGGCTACAGCTCCGATGAGACCCCTAGCCTGGGAACCTCCATATGCCACAGGAGCGGCCCAAGAAATAGCAACAACAACAATAACAACAATAACAACAACAACAAAAAGACAAAAAAAAAAAAAAAAAACCTTCTCAAAGATTCGTTTCTGAAACACAACTGAAAAGGAGCATTCCCTTTATTTTAAATTGCATACAACAATTTGTTCTTTGCCCTCAGCAGGGCATGTTAAATATGTCTAATAATTGGGAGACACTTTCCTACGTAAAGCTTTAAAAACTGACACACACATTATCTTTCATGACCCAATATAAATTAGGTTTTCTCTCTCTCTCTCTCTAGGGCTACATCTGCAGCATATGGAAGTTCCCAGGCTAGGAGTCAAATCGCAGCTGCAGCTGTTGGACTACACCACAGCCACAGCAACGCCAGATCCGAGCTGCATCTGCAACCTACACCACAGCTCACAGCAACACTGGATCCTTAACCCACTGAGCGAGGCCAGGGATCGAACCCCCATCCTCATGGATACTAGTCTGGTTCTTAACCTGCTGAGCCACTATGGGAACTCCAAATTAGGTTTTCTCTTCATGCACAAAAATATAACATCACAAAAGCATATGTGTATTAAGTACCTATAATCATTTAGAAAAGTGTTCATTTACTGTTGCCTACAATTTGTATTAAGAACAGAACCAGTTTTCGTGTCATACACAATCACAGCAAATTTGTTGCTTTGGCAACTGAGAGTCTTCTGCCGACATTTGTAGAAATAACATTCATCTGGATAAGTCACTCCTAAGAACATTTATCTGACTCCATAGATTAATGAGCTATCAGTCATTTTATTCTATGCAGTTTGAGAAAATTACATGCTCCCACATAAAACCTGTGTTAGCGTATTTCCATATGTAGCTTATCCAAAGAAGACAAAATCACGAATGTGTTTTTATTTATAATAATTATTATATTAAAAGATACTATTTATCGAGCCCTCCTATTGCCAGATACAGAGCTGGGCACTTGGTATATCTCCTTTAAAGTCACTGAAATCTTTTGTCACCACCACTCTTTGCCCCCAAAGATAGAACTTTATGTCTACAGAAGAGATTACTACCCATTAGCAGACTGTGTCCAAGGGCGCCTTGTTCCAGGCTGGAAAAGATGCTCATGGAGATGTAGCCCTGGTCAATCTGTAGTTGGTACATCTGACTGATGACCTAGGAGACCTGCCTGCATAACCAAGAGTTCAGTAGCAGAAGTGAAATAAAGCTAAAACTCTTAAAGAATCCTTTGTCATTTCTTCCCTCAGCAGCAGTACAGCTTTGTTCTGAAATTGACTTTTCTCTTTTATGGCAGCACCTGTGGCATATGGAAGTTCCTGGGTTCAGGGTCAAATCAGAACTGCAGCTGAGGCCTATGGCACAACCATGGCAACACCGGCTCTAAGCTGTTATCGGTGACCTGTGCTGCAGCTTGCAGCAATGCCAGATCTTTAATCTACTGCGCCAGGCCAGGGATTGAACCTGTATCCTCACAGAGACAACATCAGGTCCTTAACAACAGGAACTCCCTGAAATTGACATTTAAACCATTTAAAATCAGATTCTTTTTCTTTCCCCTCTCCCTTCTCAGATATGCTCCTGGGAAGCATTTTGAGTTATAATTTGTGGAAAAGGAACTGATGGGAATTGAATGAAATTGTAAATGAGCCATTAGAAACTCAGGGAATGTGGAAACAAAGTGCTATGGCATGAAATGCATTTTCTTTGATGCTGCTTGAGGTTGAGAATGCAACAACTAGGGAAGAATAAGTGCACTGACATGAGTTTCAGGTTGGAGGACTGATCCATGTTTTGGTTCATGCCACAATGTCCAAAGAGCCTTTGCCCTATGGAAGTGGAAATGTCAGGAGATGAGAATTGGCACCTGATGGAGGTCAGGAATTTCTAAGACACGGATGCTGATATATAGTAAAAGATCTAGAGATGAGGTCATTTCCTTGGTCTTTGTCCTTGAGAATGAAAATGATGGTGGAGGAGAGTGACAGGTACAAGGGTCAGATATTCTCAGCATTCTGAGATGGGGCTCTGACTCCACGTCACCCAGTAGCACTTCACATCACACCAGAAACAGAAGTCGAGACCAAGGGGTTATTAGGAGCTAGGTTATTATTGACCCTACCCAGAAATTAAGAGCAAAAGCTGAGGCTCCCAAAAGGAGCAAGGGCTGGGAATAAGGCTCCTTCTGCCTGGCTGTCTCTACTCCAGGCTCTCCGGGCATCCTCTAACTGGACAAACTGGATATGCCCTCCCCTCAGACAAGTCAGTGGCCACTTCCTGCCAAGCCCTTGCTGGGGCTGGTCTGGAAGCTTGAAGATGCCATGGATGTACTATTCTGTCACACGCCATCTCTAGGCAAGCTGGGATCTCCTACAGCCTCCTTAGGACACTTCAGCTCCCACCCTGAGTGTCTGGGGAGCCAGCCAGGAGGAGTTGAGAGGGATCAGATGCAGCCTCTCAAACTTTGCTCCCCTTGTATTCACAGAACAGCCTCGTACAGAGTCCGAGTGGGAGAACAGCTTCACCCTGAAAATGTTTCTTTTTCAGTTTGTCAATCTGAACAGCTCCACGTTTTACATCGCGTTCTTCCTTGGAAGGTAAGAACCCCACCACCCCGGGCCAGGGACAGAACTCTCAGAGGTCACTGACCAGAGTGACAGAGTAGCCAGCCTTTAAGGTGACTTTAGACAGAGTGAAAAAAGATAAAACCAGTCTCCTTTCCTTTCCCATTCCAGGAATGGTCTCCATCAAAGTCCCTCGTACCCCTTCTTGTGAAAGTAACTAGAATAGTTCACACAGTAGGATGAATGTGAAATGTGCAAGCTGCACCTGTGCCTGAATCTGGCCCTTGGATCTCACCCCTGTTTGAGCAGTTGGCATCAGGGCAGCATGTCCTAAATCCCTGACCTCACAGAAGAGGGAAGGACATCCAGGCAGGAAAGGAGGCTGATACAGAATGCAGAAGGAGACTGGAGACCTGCTGAACCCAGTAGTTACGAGGATTTGGAAAGGCCATGGCCCATGAATTCCATTATACCAAGAAGTGTGTTTGAGGAGACAAGAACCAGGGAAGGGGCTAAGTATTGGGTTTTTGTGAAGTGAAGTGAATCTCCTCAGTTTCTGTCTACTTAAGCATGGAATTCTAGTCAAATAGCTCACTTTTAAAAAACAGCATTACAAGTTGCATCCATGTTGCTGCAGAAGCCATTATTTCATTCTTTTTTATGACCAAGTAGTATTCCATTGGGTATATATACCACATCTTCTTTATCCATTCATCTGTTGATGGACATTTAGGTTGCTTCTATGTCTTGGCTATTATGAATAGTGCTGCTACGAACACAGGAGTACATGTATCTTTTTGAAAGAAAGTTTTGTCTGGATATATGCCCAGGAATGGTATTGTTGGATCTTATGTTCTATATTTAGTTTTCTGAGGAGCCCCCATACTGTTTTCCATAGTCGTAGTACCAGTTTACATTCCCACCAACTGTGAAGGAGGATACCCTTTTTTTCACACTCTCTCCAGGATTTGTTATTTGTAGACCTATTAATAATGTCCTATTCATTTACAGCATCTTTTTAAGGACCATAAGAATCAGAAAGTAGATAGGATTGAAAAGGGTAAACCAAGACACAGATTATTTTATTAAACAAAAATGATTTGAAGCCACTTTAAATCCATTTCCTCTATTATGCTCTCTTGTAAAGTTAACTGGGAGTTCCCGTCGTAGTGCAGTGGAAATGAATCTGACTAGGAACCATGAGGTTGTGGGTTCAATCCCTTGGCCTTGCTCAGTGGGTTAAGGATCCAGTGCTGCCATGAGCTGTGGTGTAGGTTGGATCTGGTGTTGCTATGACTCTGGTGTAAGCCAGCAGCTGTAGCTCCAATTGGACCCCTAGCCTGGGAATCTCTATATGCCGCAGGTGCGGCCCTATAAAGACAAAAAGAGGAGTTCCCATCGTGGCGCAGTGGTTAACGAATCCGACTAGGAACCATGAGGTTGCGGGTTCGGTCCCTGCCCTTGCTCAGTGAGTTAATGATCCGGCGTTGCTGTGAGCTGTGGTGTAGGTTGCAGACACGGCTCGGATCCCGCGTTGCTGTGGCTCTGACGTAGGCCAGTGGCTGCAGCTCCGATTGGACCCCTAGCCTGGGAACCTCCATATGCCACAGGAGCGGCCCAAAGAAATAGCAAAAAGACAAAAAAAAAAAAAAAAAAAAAAAAAAAAAAAAAAAAAGACAAAAGACAAAAAAAAATTAAAAAATAAAAATAGTTAACTGGAAATATTTATATCCTTTACAGCATAATTGAAGAAATTGCTGGATACTTAAAAGTGATGATATTTTTAGAAAAAAATGCTAATATTCAAAAAGATCAGATGCATTTAAATCCCACCTGCTTCTTATACAATAGGCTCTCAGTACTCAGCAGAAAGTGTTAAAAGTCACAGTAGGCAGAAAGAACTAGCCTCTGTGGTCAGCACCAGCCAGAAGGGTCAGAAGAGAAATATCCCCCAGAGAATTCCAGAAGTTTCTATTATGCCAGTTCTGGAGACTTTTCCTAATTCCTCCAGACCTGTTCTTTACTGTACCAGGAATTTTCAATGGAGGGTGTGCTAATCTGAATGTAATATTCACTGAAGGCTACAGGATGCTAATGATTTGTTTTTCTGTGTGTGTTGAAGATTCACAGGACACCCAGGTGCCTACTTGAGGCTGATAAACAGGTGGAGACTAGAAGAGGTCTGTATTCTCCCATCATTCTTTGTTTCCTATAGACCTGCGTTAAATAGCCTTAGGGCAACTTTGTGCAGATTAGACACCAGACAGCCTTACTTCCTGTCCATTGATTCTTGAATTTCTGTGTTTGCTTACCTCGCAGTGCCACCCTAGTGGATGCCTTATTGATCTCTGTATGCAAATGGGTATTATAATGGTGCTAAAGCAGACCTGGAATAATTTCATGGAACTTGGCTACCCGTAAGTACCCTAAATATCTACACTTGAGGGGCAGCATGTCTCATTATTGGCTTTTCTAGGTGTGGCAAGTAAGATAAGCAATGCAGACTCAACAGTTAATCCTGTGCATGTACCTGGAGCTAAGTCTTCACACTTAGATATTCAAAGACAAATCATGAACATAATAAACATTGGCTCTTTTGGAAGATTTAGCACAAGTCACATGAAGAAAAGTAAATACTCTTTAAGAAGTCTCTGTGGACCCCTAAATATTGGATACTTGCTTCCAAATTGCTTTAAATGATGGTGACATATTAACTAGATCTCTACTCCCAAACCCCTGTGATATATCAGAAATGGCCATTTTTTTAAACTACCTTAAATTCAGAATGTACAGAAAAGGATCTTATGGAAAAGAGACCCCCCCCCCCAAAAAAAGCAGGATTCGAAAAAGAAACAGCAGTATTTCTAAGTCACCATATCTTAACCAGTAAAAATATCATCTCCTGATGATAACAGTTTATGGTGATGGCAGTGGACAAACACGTGCATTCCCTTTGTAAGAATAACCTTGAAATCTGCTGTGTTTGCTCAGTTCTGGTCAGTTAATTTTAAAGGGACATAAATCAGCAATGCTTCTATTTCTGTTTTAATTCTACCACCGGGTTTCCATGTCAGCTCAGTGTCTCCATAGAGAATTCCAGGTTTCAAGGAGGACCACTCAGCCAGAACAACTAGCTGGAACTTGGTTCAATCCTGAAAGTCATCACTTAGCTCCCTGTCAGAACCAATACCAGTCATTTTCTCATCTTAGATTTATTTTTAGAAAACTTGCAAGTGTTTTATGTTTTCTATAAAACTTTGTAAAAGTATACATTTTAAAAATTATAGTTTTCTGCTTTAAAGTATAAACCATAACTTATCAAAATATCATAGACATCAAGGGAACTATATCATCTTCTAATATGGACATAGAGCAAAACTCTGAAGGAGGCAAAATTGTCTTTGATACCCACCCCCTTATTTTATTTCACATTTGTTTTTGTTTTAGCATTGCTACTCTCAAATGCCCCTGCACTTTTCCCTTGTCCCCTATAGCACACAGACCTGACCTCGTCTCCCCCGTTTCTTCAACCCTGTTCCAAACCATATGATGCACTTCTGAATACTACTAAGCATTCATGTACTAACCTCACGGATGTGAGATGCTTTTTACTGGAAATCAGAGCCCCTTTTGTGCTCAAACCAAAAGCGGGCAAGTCCAGTTGTGGGCCTGCAGGCTTCACTGTGCCAACAGAGGAAGCATTTGTGGGTTTTCAGATCTTCAAGATCCCTCAAGTATGCAGGTCAGCACCCCATGGTAAGACTGCTCATTGGTTCTGAATTAAGCCACATAGGCCAACCCATCGTCTACGCAGAGGCCAGGGTGTTGCCTTTGTACTGGAGGATCAGGTTAATGATGTTCTCAGTCCTCTACCCAACCCTTCGAGGCAACATTGAACAGGAGACATTTTCATGAATGCTTAAAATAAGGTCATCAGTACACTTGCAATTACACATGCTTGAAGTGTAACCCCCACTGTTATTTCCTTCCTAATCCAAGGCCTTATTTCCTTGACAGCCTGTCCTAAATTTTTTTAAACTATAGTTCCACCTTCTAAGTCTCCTCTTTCTTAATTCTTACAAACAGCATATATGTATGTGTGTGTGTGCCTGTGTGTGTGTTATATAACAGTTTTAAATTTATTTTTACATAAATATATTTTTAAATAAATTGCTCTTGTTTTGCAGGTTAATTCAGAATTGGTGGACTAGAAGGAAAGTTAGACAAGAACATGGGCCTGAAAGGAAAATAAGTTTCCCACAATGGGAAAAGGACTACACCCTCCAGCCAATGAATGCCTATGGACTCTTTGATGAATACTTAGAAATGAGTATGATTTTATTTTATCCTCTAATTCTACATGTAAATTCTAGATCTCTATCTGCATTTAACTAGATACCATTATCATCGAAGCTAGCAGTGTGGGGAGATGTGTGAGTGTCTTGTTTTAAGGAGCTCAAGAAATAGCATCAAGTCACTTCAAATTCTTTATGACATTGTGTCCTGTCATAATCAATCACCGGTTGGGGGAATGAGCTGGAAAAGCTGGTGAACCAAAGAATAAGGAGTGACCACTTAGGGTTTGGTTCATTCATTCAGCAGATTTTTAAAATTGAAAATGTTGTTAGCTTGTAATCTTTAATCATATATATATATATATGTATCCTATATATATATATATATATATAAAATTTTCTTTTCTATTATACTTTATTGCAAGATACTGAATATAGCTCCCTGTGCAATATAATAGGACCTCGTTTATATATTTTATATATAGTAGTTTATATCCAGCAGACATCTCTGGAGCCATGTCATGTCCAGGCAGACATTATGTTTGGCACTAGAGATATAAGAAGAAGGAGTCAGGCAGAGTCCCAGCTTTCAAAGAGGGCACAGTAAGGGGGAGAGGGGGAGTCAAGAGATATAAAGAGTATGTGCAATAAAGTGGCATAGATGCTGCAGTATGAGTCAGTAGAGGGTAGAATGGGTTCAGCCATTTCTCTTGGAGGAAGTAGAAGGACACTCAGAATGCTTGGGCTATGCTACACGTACACTGAAGGAATCCCATTTATCTATAATCAAACACAAGCTATTTATTTTAGCACGTATTTGAGAGCATGGGCTTTAGAAACACATTACTGAGTTCAGATCCCAGCCTTACACTTATTAACTATGAAACCTTGGGCAATTACTTAATCTCTTTGTCTCACTCTCCTCATCTCTATAATGGAGACAGAAAGAGTAACCATTTCATAGCCTCTCTGTGTGGATTAAATGAGTAAATGCATGGAAAGAGCTTAGAACAATGCCTGGCTCATAGTATGTATTTGATGGATGTTATCCATATCATTATTACTATTTTCTATTCTTCTCTCTCAGGAGAGAAAAGCTTAACAAAATCCTTTAGAACACATACTAAGTGTGGCTAGGTTTTCTCTTTTTTTAAGTTATGTTTAAGGTCTGTAACATTGAAGTGGTAGTAGGGGTACAGGTGACCAGATGCATTATATCTGAAAGCAGCAGTTCTTTCTGGGCAAATCTGAAAATTAAAGGAGTAGTAGAATTGATGCTTAATGTTTCTTAGATCGTTTATCTCCTAAGTGTCTACTGATGTTTTTAGAGTTTCAATTATAGAATGGCACAATGATATAAACTTGGAGAAGAAATCAATTTGGGCATTAATAATAAAACTTAATAAAGAGAATTCATTAAGAGAACTAACCACTTGGAGGTCTCTTAATGGACTCCTCTCCCATAAAGAAGGAAATAAACAATAATGTTGGTATATAGAGTGCTTGAAAAGCTTTTATGTGGTTAGATCTGGTGGTGCTCCAAATACTACAGTATCTTTGCCGCAAGAAACAAATCTCAGAAGCACCACAAGCAGGCTAGTGAATCCTAACTGCTTGCTTCTGTTCATGTTGCTTTTGTTACTTCCTTAATGACTTTCCTGCTCTGTTAGGTTTTTAAAAATGTATCCATTGAAGTAGAATATACAGTGAGAAGGGTATAAGAGTGTATAGATCAATGTATATTCACAAATTGATGCACAAATGTTACCACTGTAATTGTTGTAACTCTTTAGTTGTAACTATGTAGGTGAGGGGCTGACACACTTCTGCTCTCAGACCCAAGGACAGCCCACTACCTGGCCTTGTAACTAATATTCTGTTGGAACACAGCAACATCCATTTATTTATATATTATCTGTAGTTGCCTTTGCACTACAAGAGCAAAGCTGAGTATATGACAGAGACTATATTGCCCACAAAGCCTGAAATATTTTACTATGTGGCTCTTTACAGAAATTGTCATCCTGTGAGGTAGGATATTGTCAGTATCAAAAAAGGCTCCCTTGTCCCCTCTCCCACTTATTAACACCCTCCCCAACCATCTTCCTGACTTCTAACCCCATTGATTAATATTCTTCCTTTTAAAGAAAATCTCTGCAGAAATGGAACTGTACAATACATTTTCTTTGGTAACTGGCTTCTTTCAGTATTATAAGATTCTTCCATGTTGTTACAGGTTGTAGAACTTCATTTTCATCTCTGTCTAGTATTCCCAGAATATGTACCTGAAGCAAAATTATGAAATAGGCAAGCTTCTCTCTGATACCCACCCCCATCTTTTCTTTAGTCACATGTGGGATTTTTTTTTTCATTTCCCTTCCCAGATACTTTTCATCTTTCTCCCCTCCCTCCCTCCGTCCTCTCCCATATCATGAAATGTACTTCTGAGTACTACTAAGGATTAATGTGCTAGATTGTGGCATGTTAATTAGAATCAGAGCCTCTGTCAAGCTTGAGTAGGGAAAAAAATAAAGGGATATTTACTTGTGCACGTGCAGGCATCAGTGAGCCGGTGGATGAACTAGTTTGTGAGTTCACAGATCTTCTAGGAATAGAATACACAGGAATATACCATTATTTTGTCCATCCATTCTATTAGCACTGAGGTGCTAGACAACTGAGTTGTTTTAGGTTTGGGTTCTTAAAAATAAGATTGCTATGGAAAATTTTATACATGTGTTTTGGTTAACATTTGTTCATGTTTCTATTGGGAATTTATGTAGGAGTGGAGTTCCCAGTGGAGTGGCGATCACACTGTATACATTTGTGGATCTGCACTACACACCTGCAAAGAGTCCAAAACTCCTACTAGTTGTATAACTTCAGTTATTCCACAAACTTACTAAAAAACCTGGTAGCCATGCTGGTTCGTATGCAGTAGTACCTCATTACAGTTTTAATTTTGAATTTCATGGCAACTTACAATACTGAATCTCTTTTCATACACTTCTTGACATTTGGGTAACCTCTCATTCAAGCCCATGACTGTGTCATATTTCTTTTCCTTAGTGATTTGTAGAAGTTGTTTATATATTCTGGATATGAGTGCTTTGTCAGTGGACCTGGAATTTTTTTTGTAGGAAGATTTTTTTTTTTTTTTTTGGTCTTTTTGCCATTTCTAGGGCTGCTGCTGCAGCATGTGGAAGTTCTCAGGCTAGGGGTCTAATCCGAGCTGTAACTGCCAGCCACAGCCACAGCCACAACCACAGCCACGTGGGATCTGAGCCATGTCTGCGACCTACACCACAGCTCACGGCAATGCCAGATCCTTAACCCACTGAGCAAGGCCAGGGATTGAACCCGCAACATCATGGTTCCTAGTCAGATTCATTAACCACTGCTCCACGTTGGGAACTTCTTGTAGGAAGGTTTCTAATTATAGATTTAATTTATTTAATAGATATAAGACTATATTTTCTCCCTCTGAATGACCATGTCCATAGTCTGTGCTTTAGCTGTTTCAAGAAACTTGTCTATTTTATCTAAAATTTTCACATTTAGTGGAATAAAATTGCTTATAATCCCCTTTACCAACCTTTTATTGAAGTATAGTTGATTTACAATGTTGGGTTAGTATCTGCTATACAGCAAAGTGATTCTGTTTTTTACATACACACACATTCTTTCTATATTATTTTCCATTGTGGTTTATCACAGGATATTGAACGTAGGCCCCTGTGCTAAACAATAGGACATTGTTATTTATCTATTCTGTGTATAATAGTTTGCATCTGCTAACGCCAAACTCTCAATCCATTCTTCTCCTATCCCCCTCCTCCTTGACAGACGGAAGTCTGTTCTCTAAGTCTATGACTCTGTTTCTGTTTTGTAGATAGGTTCATTTGTGTCATATTTTAGATTCCACATATATATGACATCATATGGTATTTTCCCTCTTAATAACTTTTAATGTATACAAGGTCTATAGTGATGTCCTTTTTCTCATTAATAATTTCGTAATTTGTACTTTTTCTAACAATCCAGCTACAGGCTTAATAATAATCTTTTCATTCATTTTTTGCTCTTATTTCCTGCCTTATTCTTTCTTAGGACCTAATTTTCTCTTATTTTCCAAACATCTTCAGAGGAAGCTTAAGTCACTGATTTTCAACTTCCTTTTCTGAATTAGGCATTTAGAGATAAAATTTTTCTCCATGAATACTGCTTTATAGCTATTTTATAGTTGTATCCTCTAAGTTTTGATGTGCTATATTTTCATCGAGGCATTTTATAATACCATTGTAGTTTATTTTTGACTTAGTTTTTTTTGTTTTTGAAATGCGTTGCTTAATAGAACACATTTGAGGGTTTTCTAGTTATCCCTGTCACTGATTTCTAATTTAAGTCACCTGTAGTCAAAGGATACTCTGTTAGTCATTTACTACATATTGAGATTTGTTTTATGTCCCTGTGATTTGCCTATTTTTATAAGTGCTTCAAGTGTGTTCTGCAACTGTTTAGCATAATATTCTATGTATATCAATTAGGTGAGGTTGTTTAATTGTGTTGTTCAAATCTTATATTCCTTATTTTCACTTGCCTAGTTCATCTACTAGTTACTAAGAAAAGGGTATTAAAATTCCTAAGTATGACTGTGGACTTATTCTCCTTCTAGTTCTGTCCACTTTTATTTATGCCTTTTGAAGCTATATTATGTGAAAGCAGTTTAGGATTATTCTAGCTTACTGTTGAGTTGAAATTTTTATTTAAGTGTATTTGATTTAGAGTGTTGTCAATTTCTGCTGTACAGCACAGGGACCCAGTCATACATAGATATGTAGATACATGACATATATATATGTTTATGTCTTCCATCATGTTCTATAACAAGAAAATGGATATAGTTCCCTGTGCTGTACAGTAGGACCCCATTGCTTATCCATTCTAAATGTAATAGTTTGCATCTAACAACCCCAAACTCTGTCTGTCCCACTCCCTCCCGGTCCTGCTTGACAACCACAAGTCTGTTCTCTATGAGTCTGGTTCTGTTTTGGAGATAGGTTCGTTTGTGCCATATTTTAGATTCCACATATAAGTTATATCATATGGCATTTTGTCTTTCTCCTTCTGACTTACTTCACTTAGTATGAGAATCTCTAGTTGTATCCATGTTCTTTTTTATGGCTGAGTAGTATTGATCATATATATGTACCACATCTTCTTAATCCATTTATCTGTTGATGGACATTTAGGTTTCCATGTCTTGACTATTGTGAATATTGCTGCAATGAACATAGGGGTGCATGTATCTTTGAGTTATAATTTTGTCAGGAGAGATGCCCAGGAGTGGGATTGCTGGATCATATGGTAATTCTATTTTTAGTTTTCTGAGGAACCTCCATACTGTTCTCCATAATAGTTGCACTAACTTACATTCATACAAATAGTGTAGAGGGTTCCCTTTTCTCCACACCCTCTCCAGCATTTGCAGATTTTTTAATGATGGCAATTCTGATTGGGGTGAAGTGTTACCTCATTGAAGTTCTGATTTGCCTTTCTCTAATTATTAGTGATGTTGAGCATCTTTTCATATGCCTATTGACTATCCGTATGTCTTCTCTAGAGAAATACCTGTTTAGGTCTTCTGCCTATTTTTCACTTGGGTTATTTGGTTTTTCTTGTTGAGCTGGATGAGTTGTTTGTATGTATATTTTAAGCCCTTGTTGATTGCATCATTCACAAAGATTTTTTTTCCCCATTCTGTGGGTTGTCTTTTTGGTTTTTTAATGGTTTCCTTTGCTGTGCACAAGCCTTGTGTTCAATTAGGTCCCACTGGTTTATTGTTTGTATTGTCATTAGTCTAGGAGGTGGATCAAGCAAGATCTTGGTGTGATTTATGTCAAAGAGTCTTCTGCCTGTGTTTTCCTCTAGTAGTTTTAAAG
This sequence comes from Sus scrofa, assembly GCF_054392235.1. Classification (NCBI taxonomy): domain Eukaryota; kingdom Metazoa; phylum Chordata; class Mammalia; order Artiodactyla; family Suidae; genus Sus; species Sus scrofa. The sequence goes on along the minus strand of NC_139387.1, from coordinate 90,361,071 downwards.
TATCTGGCCTTATGTTTAGGTATTTAATCCATTTTGAGTTTAGTTTTATGTATGGTGTTAGTGAATGTTCTAATTTTATTCTTTTACAGGTAGCTGTCCAGTTTTACCAGCATCACTTATTGAAGAGACTATCTTTCCTCCATTCTATGTTCTTGGCACCTTTGTCATAGATTAGTTGACCACAGGTGCTTAGACTTATTTCTGGTCTCTCTCTCCAACTTTATTGAGCTACATTTCTGTTTTTGTGCCTGTTCCATACTGTTTTGTTGACTATAGTAGTATATATATAGTAGTATAGTTTTAAGTTTTAGTAGTATATATAGTAGTATAGTTTTAAGTCAGGGAGCCTGATTCCTCCAGTTCCATTTTTTTCATTATCACTTTGGCTATTTGGGGTCTCTTGTATTTCCATACAAATTTAAAATTTTTTTGTCTTAGTTCTATGAAGAATGTCACTGGTAATTTGATAGGGATTTAATTTAATCTGTAGATTGCCTTGGATAGTATAGTCACTTTGACTATATTCTTCCAATCCAAGAGCATGGTATATCTTTCCATCTATTTGTGTCAACTTTGATTTCCTTCATCAGCCTCTTACAGTTTTCAGAGTACAGATCTTTTGTCTCTAAAATCAATAAAGAAATACCGGCCTTAAATGACACCCTAGACCAAATAGACTTAATATTTATAGAGCATTCCATCCCAAAGCAGTAGAATATACATTCTTCTCAAGTTCATATTGAACATTCTCCAGGATAGATCACATCTTGGGCCACAGATCAAGCCTTGGTAAATTTTTAAAAATGGAAATTATTTCAAGCTTTTTCTCTGACCACAATGCTATGGGACTAGAAATCAACTATGAGAAAAAAATAGCAAAAACCACAAACTCTGGAGGCCAAAAATACAAAGAAATCAAAAAATACTTGAGACAAATGACAACAAAGACATAAAGCCTATGGGACACAGCAAAAGCAGTTCTGAGAGGGAAGTTTATAGCAATACAATCTTATTTCAGGAAACAAACCTTGTACCTAAAACATCTAGAGAGGGAAGAACAAAGCCTAAAATTAGCAGAAGGAAAGAAGTCATAATCAGAGCAGAAATAAATGAAATAGAGAAAGGAAAACAACAGAGAAGATCAATGAAACCAAAAGTTGGTTCTTTGAAAAGGCCAACCAAATTGATAAATCTTTAGCCAGATTCATCAAGAAAAAAAAGGGGAGAGGTTTCAAGTCATTAAAATTAGAAATAAAAAAGGAAAGGTTACAGCTGACTCCACAGAAATGCAAAGGATCATTAGAGAGTACTATCAACAACTATATGCCAATAAAATGGACAATCTAGAAGAAATGGACAGGTTCTTACAAAAGAACAACCTACCAAGAATGAACCAGGAAGAATTATGACTAGACCAATCACAGTACTGAAATTGAAACCCTCTGATTTAAAAACTTCCAAAAAAACAAGTTCAGGACCTGATGGCTGCACAGGTGAATTATATTAAACATTCAGAGAAGAATTAACAGCTATTCTGAAACTCTTCCAAAAAACTGCAAAGGAAGGAATGCTCCCAAGCTTTCTAGGAGGCCACCAGTGCCCTGATACCAAAACCAGACAAAGATACCACAAAAAAAGGGAAAATTACAGGGAAAATTAAAAGTTCAAAATGACTTATGAACATAAAAAATCCTCAACAAAATACTAGTAAATCAAATCCAACTATCTATTAAAAGGATTGTACATTATGATCAAGTGGTATTTATCCCAGGGATGCAAGGATTCTTCAGTATCTGAAAATCAATCATGTGATACACCACATCAGCAAACTGAAGAATGAAAACAATATGATCCTTTCAATAGATGTAGAAAAAGCTTTTGACAAAATTCTGATAAAAACTCTCAGAAGCAGGAATAGAGGGAACCTACCTCAACATAATAAAAGCTATATATGACAAACATACAACATAATTCTCAATGGTGAAAAGCTGAAAGAATTCTTGCTAAGATCAGGAAGAAGACAAGGATGTCAACTTTCACCACTGTTATTCAACATAGTTTTGGAATTCCTAGCAATGGCAGTGAGACAAGAAAAAGAAATAAAAGAAATCCAAATTATAAAAGAAAAACGCTCACTATTTTCAAATGACATGATACTATACCTAGAAAATCCTAAAGAGGCTACCAGAAAACTGTTACAGCTCATCAATGAATTTAGTAAATTTGTAGGACATAAAATTAATACACGTCAACAGATGAGTGGATTAAGAAGATGTGGTATATATATACACAATGGAATATTACTCAGCCATAAAAACAAAATAATGCCATTTGCAATACATGAATGGAACTAGAGACTCTCATACTGAGTGAAATAAGTTAGAAATACCATACGATATCACTTATATCTGGAATCTAATATACAGCGCAAATGAACCTTTCCACAGAAAAGAAAATCATGGACTTGGAGAATAGACTTGTGGTTGCCAAGGGGGACAGGGAGAGAGTGGAATGGATTGGGAGCTTGGGGTTAATGGATGCAAACTATTGCCTTTGAAATGGATTAGCAATGAGATCCTGCTGTATGGCATTGGGAACTATGTCTAGTCACTTATGATGGAGCATGATAATGTGAGAAAATAGAATGTGTACATGTATGTGTAACTGGGTCACCATGCTGTACAGTAGAAGAAAAATTGTAATGGGGAAATAATTCAAAAAAATTTTTTTAAAAATTAATACACAGAAATAGCTCTCATTTCTACATACTAACAATGAAAGAGAGAAGGAAAAATTAGGAAAACCAGCCCATTTACCATCACATCAAAAAGAATACCTAGTAATGAAGTCATTCTTTATCTCGAATAATGTAATATTTTGAAGATGTGATGGGCAAGAGGCTAAGAAACTTGCTATAAAACCTCCCCAAGAACAGAACTGAGCCTCTTGCTTTCTGTCAGGACTGAAATAAAGACCCACCAGGTTCTCAATTACAGCCATGGAGGCAGACTGGGCTTTATAAAAACTACCCCACACCAGCCTGGCTTAACTTGTGAATACATTGAAGTGATCATCTCTTTTTTTTTTTTAAGTATAATTGATTTACAGTGTTGTGTTAGCTTCTGGTGTATAGCAAAGTGGTTCAGTTATATATACACACATTCTTTTTCATATTCTTTTCCGTTATGGTTTATTACAGGATATTGAATGCTATATAGTAGGACCTTGTTGTTTACCTATTTTACATATGGTAGTTTGTATCTGCAAATCCCAAACTCCCAATTTATCCCTCCACCACCCCCTTTCCCCTTTGGTACCTGTAGGTTTGTTTTCTATGCCTGTGCATCTGTTTCTTTTATAAATTCATTCATATAATGTTTTATTTTTTGTCTTTTTGTCTTTTTAGGGCTGCACCCACAACATATGGAGGTTCCCAGGCTAGGGGTCAAATTGGAGCTGTAGCTGCCAGTCTACACCACAGCTCAGGGCAATGCCAGATTCTTAACCCACTGAGCAAGGCCAGGGATCGAACCTGCAACCTCATGGTTCCTAGTCAGATTCATTCCCACTGCACCATGATGGGAACTTCTGTATCATATTTTAAATTCCACATGTAAGTTGTATGATACTGGAGTTCCCATCGTGGCGCAGTAGAAACAAATCCGACGAGGAATCATGAGGTTGCAGGTTCGATCCCTGGCCTTGCTCAGTGGGTTAAGAATCTGGCATAGCCATGAGCTGTGGTCTAGGTCACAGACACAGCTCAGAACCTGCATTGCTGTGGCTGTGGCTGTGGCTGGCAGCTATAGCTCCAATTGGACCCCTAGCCTGGGAACCTCCATATGCCATGGGTGCAGCCTTAAAAAGCAAAAAAAAAAAAAAAAAAAAAAAAGTTTATATGGTATTTGTCTTTCTCTTTCTGATTTACTTCACTTAGTATAATAATCTCTAAATCCACCCATGTTGCTCCAAATGACTATTTCATTTTTTGGCTGAGTAATATTCTATTGTGTATACATACCACATCTTCTTTATCCATCCATATGTCGATGGACATTTAGTTTGTTTCCATGTCTTGGCTACTGTAAATAGTACTGCTATGAACATGTCTCTTTTTGATTTAAGAGTTTTCTCTGGATATATGCCCAGGAGTGGGATTGCAACTATTTTTTTAAGGAACCTCTGTGCTGTTTTCCATAGCAGCTGTACCAATTTATACTCCCACCAACAGTGTAGGAGGGTTCCCTTTTTGTTACACCATTTCTAGTATTTATTATTTGTATATTTTTTAATGATAGCCATTTTAACTGAATGAGGTGATACCTCATTGCAGTTTTGATCATCACCTTCTTAGCTGCATAAGAACAGCATGAGAAACATTTTCTGGTGGAAAAGAACATCACTGAGAGCACAGATCAATAGACTTGTTCTTAAAGGGCAAGGTAGTACATAATTGAGGCATTGGAGACCTATCAGATTTGATCAGAAAGACAAATCTAAGAATAATTGGTGTACCAGAGGGAGGAAGATGGGGGCAGAGAGTTCATTGTTGTTTTTTTTTGTTTGTTTTAAAATAATAACTTTGAAGTACCCAAACCTGGAGAAGAAATGGGACACACAAGTCCACAAAGCCACCACAACATGCTTTTATCTCAATGCAGAGACCTTCTCCAAGACGCATTATAATGAAACCATCCCATGTTATAATCAATCTTACAGGCAGCCAGGGGGGTTAAAAGTAACATAGAAAAGAATCCCCATTAGGCTGTCAGTGGATTGCTCTGCAGAAATCCTACAGTCCAGGAGCAAGTAGAATAGCATATTTAGAGTGCTAAAAGATAAAAATTGACAGCAAAGAATACTCTATCTGGCAAAATCATCCTTCAGATATAAGGGGGAAATAAATGCTTTTCTAGAAAAAAAAAAAAAAGCTGAAAGAGTTCACCAACACTAGACCTACCTTGAAAGAAATACTGAAAGAAGTCCTTCAAGCTGAATGAAAAGAAACTAATCAGTGGCATAAAAACATATGAAAATACACATACTCTGATAAAGGTGAAAAACAGGAAACTGTTACTTTCTATTAGAATGGTATATTAACCACTTTACTATACTATAAAAGTTAAGGGAAAAGAGCTTTGAAGTTCCCTTGTGGGACAGCAGATTAAGGATCCACCATTGGCACTGCAGCAGCTTGGGTTCAATCCCTGGCCCAGGAACTTCCACACGCCACAGGTGCAGCAAAGAGAAAGAAAATAAAAGAAAGAAAGGAAAGAAGAGAAAGAGAAAGAAAGGAAAAGAGCATTAAAAAACTAAAGCTACTATAACTGTTAAATTCATAGCATAAAAAGAGGTAAATTGTGACATTAAAAATATAAAAGGAGAGGAGTAAAAGAGTGGACTATTATAAAACAAATGAAGATAAGTTGCTATCACCATCAAATGGACTGTTTTATCCATGAGATATTGTATGTAAACCTCATGGTAACCACAAAGCAAAAGTCTAGAGTTGATTCAACAAACATAAAAAAGGGGGAGGCTGAGAATATCACCATGGAAAAGCACCAACTTAGAGAGGTAGGCAGAAACACAGGGCAAAAGGAATATAGAAACAAAACAATGGAGTTCCCTTCATGGGGCAGAGGAAGCAAATCCAACTAGTATCCATGAGGATATGTGTTTGATCCCTGGCCTTGCTCAGTGGGTTGGGGATCTGGTGTTGCCATGAGCTGTGGTGTAGGTTGCAGACGCAGCTCAGATCCTGTGTTGCTGTGGCTGTGGTGTAGGCTGGTGGCTACCCCTCCAGCTTCCTAGCCTAAGAACCTCCAATATCTCGGGTGTGGCTCTAAAAATCAACAAACAGAACAACCAGAAAGCAAATGATATGATTGAAGTGTTAAGTCCTTACATATCAATAATCACTCTAGGAGTTCCCATTGTGGCGCAGTGGTTAACAAATCCGACTAGGAACCATGAGGTTGTGGGTTCGGTCCCTGCCCTTGCTCAGTGGGTTAACGATCTGGTGTTGCTGTGAGCTGTGGTGTAGGTTGCAGACGTGGCTCGGATCCCGTGTTGCTGTGGCTCTGGTGTAGGCCAGTGGCTACAGCTCTGATTCGACCCCTAGCCTGGGAACCTCCATATGCTGCAGGAGCAGCCCAAAGAAATAGCAAAAAAAAAAAGACAAAAAATAATAATAATCACTCTAAATGTAAATGGATTGAATTCATCAATACCAAGGTAAAGGATGCCTGAATGAATTTTTTTTAAAAAATGACCCAAAATATGCTACCTATAGGAAACTCATTTTGGCTCTAAAGACAAACATAAGCTCAAAGTCAAGGGATGGGAAAAGGTTCTTAAGGCAAATTGAAACCAAAAGAAAGTGGGGGTAGCCATACTTAGATAAAATAGGCTTCAAGCTAAAAACAGTAACAAGAGACAAAGGAGGTCATTATATTATGATAAATAGGGCCAATACACCAAGAAGATATAATGATCATAAATATATTTGCCCCCAATATCAGGGCACTTAAATATTTTAAGCAAATACAGTTGACCCTTGAACAATAGATTTGAACTATACAGACTCACTTATATGTGTATTTTTTTCAATAAATACATACTACAGTACATGATGTGTAGTTGGTTGAACCCATGGTTGCGTAGCCATGTATATAAAGTCCTGACTATAAAGCTATATGTGGACCTTCAACTGCATAGACAGTTGGGGCCTCTAACCCCTCTGTTGCTCAAGGGCCAACTATACTAACATATATGAAGGGAGAAATACACTATACAGTAATAGGTAGGGGACTCCAATACCACACTGTAGGCAATGGACAAATTATCCAGACATAAAATTAACAAAGAGGGTGGAGGTTGTGCAGGTTGGGGCTGTGGGTGGTGTTACATGCTGCAGGCAGGGGGCAGAGCCTGAGCCAGAGCAGACAGGCAGTGGATGCACTCTGACCTAGGAGTCTGTGCATTTTCCCATGATTCACCCCTGAGGAACCTAGAAAGATAGCACAATGAAGTGATACTTGGGCTGCAGTGGTGACCTCACCACCCCCAACTGCAGCCCCTCACAAAGGAAGTATTTTTACAGGGTGGATTAGAACAATCCAGAATACTTGTGAGTGAGTAACATGGTACCAGACCTTCACCAGGACTTTAACATGATGGAGAAAAAAAAAGAGAATGTCCATGATTCTGCAGAAGAACTGGAATCAATAATACAAGAACAATTTAAAAAGAAGAATCACACACACCTATTGCCAGTACAGCAGATAGCAGATTTTATGACCACAAATGTACTGGATGTCTACCCAGCAGCTAAGGATGGGATGGCTGCCTTAAACATGAGTCTTGGTATAGTGACTCTTTACCAAGAGGGTCTGACTCTATTGCCTATGACAAAGGGGAGATATTATTGCAGTGTAAACTGGCAGCATTTTATAGCCTAGCAGATCACTTTGGATAGTCTCAGCTTATCTACAATCAAATCACAACCAGAGTGAGCTCCAAGTAGCAATGCTTCCTCATCGTACCTTTTGGACTTCTCTACAATAAAGTGACTATGTCCAGTTTGGTTAAAATCATTCTATAAGTTGATGTGGTAGAGTGTGGAAGTACTACTCTATGAGTAAATCAAGCTGGTTTCACATTACACTTTGCTATTTACACTGCTCAGTTGAAGATGAAGTGTGTTGTGCATATTCATACACCATCAGGGACTGGGTGAATGTGCTGCCTGGTGGAGACATAAATTTTAAAGCTGTATAGTGAGCAGCACTTCACATTTCCTTCAAATTGCCCTCTCTTTTTGTAACAAGTCAATAAACCTCATTTTGTTGAATTAAAAAAAAATTACAAAGAAACACTGGAATTGAAGCGTACTTTAAATCAAATGGACTAAATAGACGTCTACAGAACATTTCATTCAATAGCAAGAGAATACACAATTTCTCAAATACACATGGAACATTCTCCAGGATCATATGATAGGACACAAGATCAATCTTAGCAAATTGAAGACTCTGAAATCATACCAACTATCTCTTCTGACCACAATGGTATGAAATTTAAAATCTAAAGCATGAGGAGAGCTATAAAATCAACAAATATGTTGAAACTAAACAATGCATTTCTGAACAACCAGTAGGTCAAAGAACTCAAAAAGGAAATAAAAAATTATCTCAAATAAAAAATGGAAATACAACATTATCAAAACTTAAGAATTCAGCAAAAGAAGTTCCAAGAAGAAAGCTTATAACAATAAATGCACACATTAAGAAATTATAAAGATCTCAAATGATCTATCACCAAAAGGCAAAGTTAGGAGTGGAAATAAATGAAATGGAGACCAGAAAAACAGTAGAAAAAAAATCAATGAAACCAAGAGCTGGGTTTTGAAAAGATGAACATAATTGACAAAACTTTAGCTAGACTAAGAAAAAAGAGAAGACTCACAGTTAGAAATGAAAAATAAGACATTACAACTGATACTAGTGGTTAAAGATCCAGCATTGTCACTGCTGTGGAACAGGCTGGATCCCTGCCCCAGGAATTTCTTCATGCTGCAGGCAAGCCACATGCACTCCCCCCAAAAAAACCTGATACTACAAAAATATACACAGGATAAGAGACTATGAACAATACTGTGCCAACAAATTAGATAACCTAGAAGAAATGCATAAATTTCTAGAAACACAACCTACCATCCAAGGCTGTTGGATGAAATGTTCTGTAGAAAATCCAAAAAGACAAAAAATGAGCAAAGAGGTTGAATTAGAAACCAAAGGCCTCCCAACACAGAAAACCCCATGACAAGACAGCTTCACTGGTGAATTCTACCAAACATTTAAAGAATTAATACAAGTCCTCTCAGATACTTACAAAAAATTAAAGAGGAAGGTACACTTCCAAACTCATTCTGTGAAGCCAAGTTAACCTGATATCAAAGTCATATAAGGAAACTACAAGAAAAGACAACTCTGAAACAATATCCCTGATAATTCTCAAAATATTAGTAAACCAAAATATGCTCAAAATATTAGTAAACCAAATTGAAGTACACATTAAAATAACTGTATACCATAACCAAGTGGGGTTTACCCCTGGGATGCAAAAAATATAATGTATCACATTAATAATATATAAAATCATATGATTATCTCAATATATGCAGGAAAAGCATTTGTAAAAATTCAACATCCTTTCATGATAAAAACCCTTGACAGATTGAGTATAGAACAAACATACTTCAATGTAACAAAGGCTACATGCACCAAACTTAACATTAACATTATACAAAATGGAGAAAATAGAAAGCTGCTCCTCAGAAAAAGATCAGGAACAATACAAGGATGCCCACTCTCACTACTCTTATTTTATATAGTACTGGAAGTCCTAGCTAGAATAATTAAGTAAGAGAAAGAACTAAAAGGCATAAAAATTAGAAAGGAAGAAGTAAAATTGTCACTATTTGCAAATAATGGGATTTTTATATATGAAAATCCCAAAGACTCAACCAAAAAACCCTTGGGACTAATCAACAAATTCAGTAAAATTGTGAGATATAAAATCAACACACAAAAATCAGTTGCATTTCTATACACTAACAATGAAATATCTGAAAAAGATATTAAACTTCCCCATTAACAATAGCATCAAAAACAATAAAATACCTAGGAATAAATTTAGCCAAGGAAGTAAAAAATATGTGATGAAAACTATAAGACTTTGTTGAAAGAAACTAAAGAAGACATAATGGAAAAACTCTTGTGTTCAAAGATTGAAAGAACACTGTTAAAATGTCCAAACTCATCTATGGAATCAACACAACAGTCTCTGAGTTCCCATCATGGCTCAGCAGAAACAAATCCAACTAGTATCCATGAGGATGCGGGTTCCATCCCTGGCCTCACTCAGTGTGTTAAGGATCCGGCGTTGCCATGAGCTGTGGTGTTGGTCACAGAGGTGGCTCAAGTCTGGCATTAGTATGGCTGTGGTGCAGGCCAGCAGCTGTAGTTCCAGTTCATCCCCTAGCCTGGGAACTTCCACATGCTGTGGGAGCAGCCCTAAAAAGCAAAAAACAAACAAACAAAAAATCTATCAAAATACCAATTTCACAGTAATAGGAAAAACAATCAAAACTTTTATGAAACCACAAAAGTCTCCAAGCCAAAGTAATCCTAGGGAGAAAGAATAAATCCAAAGGTATCATACTTACTAATTTTAAGCGATACTACAAAGCTAGAGTAATGTAAAAACAGTATGGTACTGGCATAAAATTGGATATAGAGACCATTAGACCACAATACAGAGATCAGAATTAAGCCCTCTGCAAATGTGGTCAACTACTTGCTGACAAGAGAACCTAGACTACTCACTAAGGAAAAGATACTCTCTTCAACAAATGGTGTTGGAAAAACTGGATAAACACATGCAGAAAAATGAAACTGGACCCATATCTTACACCACTCACAAAAATAAACATAAGACCTGATACTATACACACAAAAAGCCTTAAAATCAAGACAAAATGTAAGTTTTATGATGGTAAACAGAGTGTGGGAGCTACAGAGTGAACAATGGTTAATTACAATTATAGAAAACTCCAGAAGAGGGCACATTTGAGCTTGCCCCTGAAGGAAGAACAGAATTTCACCAGAGTATGAACAGAAATACTAAGTACACGACATGACCTAGAAGTGTAGTGTGGCCAGGTAGAGGATTATTTGGAAAATCTGTCTGGGTCATGGGACATGTTTGGATGTGAGATTTGGAAGATCCTTGAATGGCACAGCAAAAAGTTTGAGATTTAGTTTACAGGTAATGGAATCTACTGAAGTTGTTTTTTTGTTTTGTTTTGTTTTTCCTTTTACGGCCCACCTGAGGCATGTGAAAGTTCCCCCGCTAGGGGCTGAATTGGAGCTGTAGCTGCTGGCCACAGCAACACCAACACTGGATCCAAGTTGCATCTGTGACCTGTGCCACAGCTTGAGGCAATGCTGGATACTTAATCCACTGAGTGAGGCTAGGGATCAAACCTACATCCTCACAGACTAGTGAGGTTCTTAACTCACTGAGCCACAATGGGAACTCCATAATGAGACATTTTGAGTAGGAAGGTGATGAATGATGGGCTGAAACCAATACTGACAGTGTGCAATGAGGAAATGATGAGCTTTAACCAATACTGACAGTAGTGTAATGGGGAAGTGGTTCAAAGTCTGAGGCAGAGTAGTCAGTCAGAAAATTGGAGTCCAATTTGGGCACTGTGGAGAGGAGGGAGAGATGAGAGACATTTTTTGAGGAGTAATTAATTGTTGGGATTGGAGGCTAATAGTTCTCAAGGCTGAGCTAGCTAACACCTGGTTGTTATGTAAGACAGTTCTGAGGGGAGGTGGGGAAGAGAGACAGAAGCAGATTAAAGGATGAGATTGGGAGATTGGTTTGGAAAGTGCTGCTTCTACAGCATAATAGCAGACAAGTTGGAAATGCTCTGAGAAGAGTCAGGGTTAGAGAGAGAGAATTGGGAATCCTCATCAGAGAGATAATAATGAAGTTATGAGAGCAGATGGACTCACCCAAGCAATGGTGGAAGTCAGGGGGGAAAAAATGGAACCAAGGGAGAAACTGAGGGGAATGCCCATGGTGGTTGAAGAGCTACTCAGCATAGGCACTGAGTATGAATGTGACCAAAGATAGGGGACACCTAGAGGTGGCAGTGTCACAGAGATGAGGTAAATGCACTCTTCAGAACTCTAGAATCACATCACCCATGTTAGAATTGCTTCTTACTGATGTGTCTTGGGCAAGTTACTTGAATTCTTTGTGCCTCAGTTTCCTCACCTGTAAAATAAGGATAATACTAATATCTACATAATAGGGTTTTTGTGAAATATGAGTTAAAATAGGTGAAGTAATTAAAATAGGGCTTATTTTATAGAAAGTGGTATATGTGTTAGTCACTGTTTTGTAGTTACTTTCTAAAATAAGGTTTAAAAAGTAAAAACAGTAGAAAATATTCATTCAGTCAAGTGCTTTTTTGGAGTTTGTGATGCCCAGTAAACTGCATTTTTGAAAAATTTTAATTAATGCCACCTGGTTGTTTTGCATCAAGGACTGCCTTTTTTTAAGCTTTTTATTTTGCAAAGTTAGAGACATAGTACAGAATTCCTATATACGCTTCACCTTGTTTCCCCAAATGTTAATATCATACATATGTATTGAAGCAGAAAATTAACATTACTACCATACTATTAACTCATAATCTTATTTGAATATTGCTTGTTTTTCCACTCTTTTTCTTCTTGTCCATGATCCATGAAGCATCTAACACTGCATTTAGATATTGTGTCTCCTTTGTTTCCGCCCATCTTTCTTTCTCATGATCTTGACACATTTTAAGACTACTGTTCTATAGAAAAAAAATCAATGAAAATAAAAACTGGTTCTTTGAAAACAAACAAAATTGATAAACATTTAGCCAGGTCATCAAGAAAAAAAAGAGGGAGAGGTCTCAAATCAATGAAATTAGAAATGAAAAATGAGATTACAACTGACACCACAGAAATACAAGGAGGCAACTGTATGCCAATAAAGTAAACAACATAGAAGACATGGACAAATTCTTAGAAGGTACAACCTTCCAAGACTGAAGCAGGAAGAAATAGAAAATATGACTATACCCATTACAAGTTCTGAAATTGAAACTGTGATTTAAAAATGTCCCCAAAAGTCCAGGACTAGATGGCTTCAAAGGCAAATTCTATCAAACATTTAGAGAAGAATCAACACCTATCCTTCTGAAACTCTTCCAAAAAAAAAAAAATGCAGAGGAAGGAATACTCACAAGCTCATTCGTTGAGGCCACCATCACCCTGGTTCCAAAACCAGACAAAAACAGCCAAAAAAAAAAAAGAAAATTACAGGCCCATATCATTAGTGAACATAGATGCAAAAATCCTTAACAAAATATCAGCAAACTGAATCCAACAATACATTAAAAGGATCATATCCTACAACCAAGAAGGATTTATCCCAGGGATGCAAGGATTTTTCAATATCTGCAAATCAATCAATGATTTATACCACACCAATAAACTGAAGAATAAAAACATATGATTGGAGTTCCTGTTATGGTGCAGTGGAAGTGAATCCGACTAGGAACCACGAGGTTGCAGGTTTAGTCCATGGCTTCACTCAGTGGGTTAAGGATCCAGTGTTGCCATGAGTTGTGGTGTAGGCTTCAGATGCAGCTCAGATCTGGTGTTGCTGTGGCTCTGGTGTAGGCTGGCAGCAACAGCTCCAATTAGACTAGCCTGGAAACCTCAATATGCCTTGTGTGTGGCCCTAAAAAGCAAAAAAAAACAAAAAACAAAAAACAAACAAACAAAAAAACACATATATATATATATGTACGTATGTATATATCTCATATATCACATATGATATCTATAGAAGCTGAAAAAGCTTTTTACAGAATTCAACCCTCATTTATGACAAAAACTCTTCAGAAAGTAGGAATAGAGGGAACCTACCTCAGCATGATAAAGGCTATATATGCCAAACCCACAATTAACATCATTCTTTCTTTCTTTCCCTTTTTTTTTTTGGTCTTTTGGTCTTTTTAGGGCTGCACCCACAGCATATGGAAGTTCCCAGGCTAAGGGTCCAGTTGGAGCTGTAGCCACTATCCTATGCCAGAGCCACAGCAACATGAGATCCAAGCCACTCTGTGGCCTACACCACAGATCACGGCAACACCAGACCCTTAACCCACTGAGCAAGGCCAGAGATCGAACTCATGTCTTCATGGGTGCTAGTCGGGTTCACTAACCACTGAGCCATGACGGGAACTCCAAGTTAACATCATTCTTGATGGTGAAGAGCTGAAAACATTTCTGCTAGGATCAGGAACAAGACAAGGATGTTGACTCTCACCACTTTTATTCAATGTAGTTTCAGAAGTCCTAGATATGGCAGTCAGAGAAGAAAAAGAAATAACAAGAATCCAAATTGGGAAATAAGTAAAACTGTGCCTGTTTGCAGTTAATGATATTATACATAGAAAATCCTAAAGATGCTACCAAAAAACTGCTTGAGTTCATCAAAGAACTCAGTGAAGTTGCAAGATACAAAATCAACTGAACAGACCAATCAATAGAAATGAAATTGAATATGTCATAAAAACACTCTCTACAAATAAAAGTCCAGGACTAGATGGCTTCACAGTTGAATTCTACCAAACATACAAAGAGGAAATGATACCCATCCTCCTTAAACTTTTTCAAAAGGTTGAAGAAGAAGGAACACTCCCAAAGACATTCTATGATGCCACCATCACCCTAATTCCAAAACCAGACAAAAATACCACCAAAAACATAAACTATCGGCCAATATCTCTGATGAATATAGATGCAAAAATTCTCAATGAAATTTTAGCCAACCGAATCCAACAACATATAAAAAAAAAAAAAATCATACCCCACGACCAAGTGGGATTCATCCCAGGTTCACAAGGATGGTTCAACATATGCATATCAATCAATGTCATAACCACATTAACAAAAGAGTCAAAAACCACATGATCATCTCAATAGATGCAGAGAAGGCATTTGACAAAGTACAACATCCATTCATGATCAAAACTCCCACCAAAGTGGGTATAGAGGGAACATACCTTAACATAATAAAAGCCATTTATGGCAAACCCACAGCAAATGTAATGCTCATTGGAGAAAATCTGAAAGCCTTCCCACTAAAATCTGGAACAAAACAAGGATGCCTACTCTCACCACTGTTATTCAACCTAGTATTGGAAGTCCTAGCCACAGCAATCAGACAAACAAAAGAAATAAAAGGCATCCAAATAGGAAGAGAAGAGGTAAAACTGTCACTGTATTCAGATGACATGATACTACATATAGAAAACCCTAAGGACTCAATCCAAAAACTGCTTGAACTGATCAACACATTCAGCAAAGTAGCAGAATATAAGACTAATATTCAGAAATCAGTCGCATTTCTGTATACTAACAATGAAATATTAGAAAAGGAATAAAAAAATAACTTTTATAATTGCACCCCAAAAAAATCAAATACCTGGGAATACACCTGACCAATGAGGTAAAGGACTTATATGCCAAGAGCTATATAACATTAATCAAGGAAATTAAAGAAGATGTAAAGAAATGGAAAGATATTCCATGCTCCTCGGTTGGAAAAGTTATTATTGTAAAAATGGCCATACTACCCAAATCAGTCTACAGATTCAATGCAATCCCTATCAAATTACCCATGACATTTTTCACAGAACTAAAACAAACAATCCAAAAATTCATATGGAACCACAAAAGACCTAGAATTTCCAAAGCAATCCTGAGGAACAAAAACCAAGCAGGAGGCATAACTCTCCCAGACTTCAGGCAATATTACAAAGCCAGAGTCATCAAGACTGTGTGGTACCAGTACCAAAACATACATACAGACCAATGGAACAGAATAGAGAACCCAGAAATAAACCCAGACACCTATGGTCAATTAATCTTTGACAAAGGAGGCAAGAACATAAAATGAGAAAAAGAAAATCTATTCAGCAAGTATTTCTGGGAAACCTGGACGGCTACATGCAAAGCAATGAGTCTAGAACACACCCTCACACCATGCACAAAAATAAACTCAAAATGGCTGAAAGACTTAAATATAAGACAAGACACCATCAAATTCCTGGAAGAGAACATAGGCAAAACATTCTCTGACATCAACCCTACAAATGTTTTCTCAGGTCAGTCTCCCATAGCAACAGAAATAAAAGCAAAAATAAACCATTGGGACCTCATCAAACTGATAAGCTTTTGCACAGCAAAGGAAACCAAAAAGAAAACAAAAATACAACTTACACAATGGGAGAAAATAGTTTCAGATGATGCAGGTGACAAGGCTTAATCTCTAAAATATACAAACAACTTATACAACAGCAAAAAAGCCAACAACCCAATTGAAAAATGGGCAAAAGACCTGAATAGACATTTCTCCAAGAAGATATACAGATGGCCAACAAGCACATGAAAAAATGCTCAACATCCCTGATTATTAGAGAAATGCAAATGAAAACTACCATGAGATACCACCTCACACCCGTCAGAATGGCCATCATCAATAAGTCCACAAATAGCAAATGCTGGAGGGAATGTGGAGAAAAGGGAACCCTCCTGCACTGTTGGTGGGAATGTTAAGCTGGAACTATAAAGAATAGTATGGAGGTACCTTAGAAATCTATACATAGAACTACCATATGACCCAGCAAATCCCACTCTTGGGCATATATCTGGACAAAACTTTCATTGAAAAAGACACATGCATGTGCATGTTCGTTGTAGCACTATTCACAATAGCCAAGACATGGAAACAACCCAAATGTCCATTGACAGACAACTGGATTAAGAAGATGTGGTATTATATACACAATGGAATACTACTCAGCCATAAAAAAGAACAAAATAATGCCATTTGCAGCAACATGGATGGAACTAGAGGCTCTAATACTGAGTGAAGTAAGAAAGAGAAAGACAAATACCAGACAAATACCATATGATATCACTTATATCTGGAATCTAATATACAGCACAAATGAACATTTCCACAGAAAAAAAAAATCATGGACTTGGTTAATAGACTTGTGGTTGCCAAGGGGGAGGGGGAGGGAGTGGGATGGATTGGGAGCTTGGGATTAATAGATGCAGACTATTGCCTTTGGAAGGGATTAGCAAAGATCTCCTGCTGTGTATCACTGGGAACTATGTCTAGTCACTTATAATAGAGCATGATAATGTGAGAAAAACGAATGTATACATGTATGTGTAACTGGGTCAACCATGCTGTACAGCAGAAAAAAAAAGGTAAAAACTCAAATTTTTTTTAAAAAGTCTACAAACAATACATGCTGGAGAGGGTGTTGAGAAACAGGAATCCTCCTACAATGTTGGTGGAGTGTAAGCTGGTCCATCCACTATGGAGAACAATATGGAAGTTCCTTTAAATCTACAAATAGAAATACCACATGATCCAGCAATCCCACTCCTGGGCATATATCCTGAGAAAACTAATTTGAAAAGATACATGCACTCCAGTGTTCATAGCAGTACTATTTATAGCCAAGACATGGAAGGAACCTAAATGTCCATCAACAGATTAATGGATAAAAAAGATGTGGTACATAAATACAATGCACTATTACTCAGACATAAAGAAGAATGATATAATGCCATTTGCAGCAACGTGTATGAACCTAGAAATTGTTATATTAAATGAAGTCAGAGAAAGACAAATATCATATGAGATCACTAATACATGGAACCTAATAAAAATGATACAAAATAACTTACAAAACAAAAAAACAGACTCAGATTTCAAAACCAAACTTATGGTTACCAAAGGATAAATATGGAGTCAGGGGGAGGAATAAATTAGGAGGTTGGGACTGACATATACACGCAACTACATATAAAACAGGTAACAAGGACCTACTGTATAGCAAAGGGAATTCTACTCTATTATGTAATTAACTATTGCATATGGGAATAGGTTATTACATAATATGGGAAAAGAATCTGAAGAGGAATGGATAAATGTGTATGTATAACTAATTTACTAATTTACTGTGGAATAGGCCACAGACACAGCTTGGAGCTGGTGTTGCTATGGCTGTGGTGTAGGCCAGCAGCTACAGCTCAGATTCAACCCCTAACCTAGGAACTTCCATGTGCCCCACTTGCAGTCCTAAAGGGGAAAAAAAAAAAAAAAAAAGAGCTGGTCTGTGGTTTTGTGGAAGGTCTGTCCATTTGGGATCATCTAATGTTTTCTTATGATTAGGTTAAGGTTATGCACTTTTGGCAAGAATTCCACAAACAGGATGTTGTGTCCTCAGTTCATCATCTCAGAGGCATAATGTCAGTATGCCTTATTGTTGATGATATTAACTTGGATCCCTTGGTTAAGGTGATATCTATCAGGTTTCCCTGTTGTAAACGCACTATTTTTCCTTTGAAAATACTACCATGTAGGGAGATACTTTGACAATATACAAATCTTATTTTTCAATATAATTCCTCCCATTCATTTTAGCATTTCTGATGGTTTTTTTTCTTTTTATGGCCACATATGTGGCATATGGAAGTTCCTGTGCCAGGGGTTGAATCAAAGCTTCATCTGAGGCCTACACCACAGCCATGGCAACACTGGATTTGAGAAGCATCTGTGACCCATGCCACAGCACATGGCAGTGCCAGAGATTGAACCTGCATCCTCACAAAGGCAACATCAGGTCCTTAACCCACTGTACCACAACAGAAACTCCTCTTTGATGATTCTTGCCTGCAACTATTACTACTGTCATGTTTGACTATTTTTAGTCATTCCTTCTACTTTTATTAATTAAAATTCTATCATAAGAAAGAGCTGTCCCCATTTATATTGGTATTTATTTATACTAGTATTTCTATCAGTATGGACTTGGATATTAAGTCTTTGGGTTGTAATTCAATACTATCATTATTTATTTTATTGTACAAATTGTTGCAGCTTTGGCCATTGGAAACTCCTTCAAGTTCGTCCTGTGTCCTATTGATGTGTCCCTATCATTTCTCAAGCACTTCTTAGTTTTCTGGCATCACAAGATATTCCAGGCTAATCTCATTTTTTCTCTGCCATATCTCAAGGAGCCCTGGTTCCTTTTATTAGAGAATGGTATTTAGAAAATAAGACCTGGACTCTAGGTATGATCACTGTTCGAGGATGCCACTGCATCCAGGTTAAGAGAATACCTCTTTTTCAAGTGTTCTGGCCAACTTTCTAGAAGAGATGTACCCTCTGCTTTGGGGAAAAAAATAGAGGTTAAAAACATCACAGGTTCAGATTATTATCCTTTTGAAAATAGTAATGGACAACCAATACTCTTTTTCATTTTTCCTTTTTCCTTCCCTAGTTCTTCAGTTTGGATTCACAACTATCTTTGTGGCAGCTTTCCCCCTAGCACCACTTCTGGCCTTACTAAATAACATAATTGAAATTCGACTTGACGCTTACAAATTTGTCACACAGTGGAGGCGACCTTTAGCTTCAAGGGCCAAAGACATAGGTAAGTTGGATTTGGGGGTATTTTTAAAAGATATTATCCATGTGGTGGATAAAATAAAAACACCCACCACCAACTATAGGTTTTTTACATATGGTTTCCATGTAAGATAAGTCAACTAACTCTTGCAAAAGAATAATTATGTTAGCTTTAAATAGTATTAGATAAGAAATAAAGCTACTTATTTTGAAATTTATAACTTCCAGAGAATGCTTGAGAATTTGTACTTTAAAATGTTCTCAATGTAGTTGTTTCTGTCCTAAGACTTTGGAATCTAAAATTTTGATTTATCATCACTTTTTTTCTTTTTAAAGTGGATCTTCCATTTGCTTAACTTTGTTTTGCTCTTCCCTAAATGTTTGCCTGAGTCACAGGAAGCATGACCCAGTTTTTCTAAAGGCAGAGATGGTCTTTTGTTTTTGCCTAGAGATGCTGGGTTGAATCAGGGGCAGCCTCTCAGGAGCTGGCTGAGATCAGAGACTATCTTTTCTTCATTTCTGCATCTGGTCCTTAGGAGAGAGCAGCCAATGCACAGCCACCATATGTGGAAGAGAATTCAGTGTGCATGTGCTTAGCTCACAGTGGTCTTTTAACCTCCCTATGAAACGAACACACATTCAATGAGCACCTACTCTGGGGTCAGTGCATCAGGAACTTGGCCCATAAAGATGAACGTGAGGGACTTTATAAGTACTTTGAAGGAGCTCCCAGTCCAGTGGCAACTGGATATTATGTATGCCAGTCTTCTCAGGTGATGTTTGGTGCCTTATCATCCACCAGGATTCTCTGCTTATGTCTGAACCTGATTGAGTTTTTAAGTCATGAGTATTTGCACTTCCACACAAACTCCTTCCATGCCAATGTGTTCGCAATTATAAATTCTTACTCCCCATTGCAGGTATCAGTATTTGAGATGATGGAAGGACCCATGGAAAGGATTGTTGAAAATTAGTTACCCCAGTTGTCTTCACACTTATTACCTCTGTTGTGTCTGGAATTAATTCAACCCTTCTCTTTGAATAGGCATTTGGTATGGAATTCTTGAAGGCATTGGAATTCTCTCTGTTATTACCAACGCATTTGTCATCGCGATCACATCTGACTTTATCCCTCGCTTGGTGTATGCTTACAAGTATGGACCTTGTGCGGGCCAAGGAGAAGCTGGGCAAAAGTAAGTTTCATGATGACCATAAAGCCATCATGAACTCTCCATTTCCTAGCCATTGTGTGCTGTTGAACACTTTGCCATGGAGTTCATGGGCCACAAGCCCAAGACAAGAAGGCCTGTGGTGAGGGAGATGGAATTATGATGTAATAACTCTTTCAGGCAAAGAAGGGGTGGAGGGCTCATACAAGTTATACAAATTTTAGATGAACTCCAATGTGAGAACAGCCCTCCATCATTTTCCCCACTCCTGCACACCGTGAATTCAGAAATGTGTGGTCTGCTAAAGTGTGCAGCAAAAAAAAAGCAGTAGATGATGTATTGTTTATGAGTTTATCAGAGGACAGTTACAATCTGATTCCCCTTGTACCATTATATGGGGATTCTGCAAATTTTATACGGGAAATGCACACCCATGTGTCCCATACCCACAAGGTACTCATACATATATATGGAATAAGTAATGAGTGATTCTTTCCTGGCTATTGACTTGACCTCTATTACCACAGTCAAACTGGGTGAGAGCTCCCGGAGAGCTCAGGTCTATGGCATCACCTCAATGATTCCAAAAGCCAGGGCTCTGTGTTTCTGATCAGATTAAAACCTAGGCACAGTTATAACATGTCCCCTGGATTTCATTTCGATATGCTTGGAAAAAAGATAAGTTCTAACAATATTTTAATGGAGGGGACCTGTTTGGCTTATGTCAAAATAATCTAATTTTAACTGTGGGATTTAAATACCTGGTAGGTCAGAGTGGAATGTATGTTGGGAATCAGAGTCTTTTCAGTGCCCAGAAATCATGTCACTTGGGCTACTGCATCTTCATACAAGCAGCCCTGACCTCCTAGTAGTCTAAGCCAAACTAATTCATCCTTTTTAGCCACTGTAGTTCAGTTAGTCCCCAAAGAGTACAGTGCCACCAAATCAAGTAGCTGAATTTGTGGACACCTGGCCTAGGTCCAGTTTTGTTATCAATGCTACAGAAATGCTCAAAGGCATGGATGACTGAATGAGGTCAACCTCACAATCCAGCTTCTTGAGGAAGTTTCTGTAAAATTCTTTACTTCACTAACCATGTGGCCATTAAATACTGGTTATTTAGCAACTTGAAGTGAACACACCATCCCATTTTAAGAGATTTAAATACTTATGTTGTACTATGCATGCATTTCTTTCTAACGGTAACTGTTGTCAACATTCTCTGCTGGACTTAACCTCAAAAGCTTACCTTTGGCCCACTTTCACGTATGTTTTGCATTTGATTCTCAAAACAATGTGGGAGCAGGACACTACTTTCACTTTCAAGAGCAGAAAGAGACTGCGAAGTTAAATCCAGAATCACAAGGCAGAGTAACTGATGGAGCGCACATAAAGGTGAAGCCTGGACCATACCACACTCCCCATCCTGAACTTCACAGCCTTTGGGGACACGGCCACTGAGTGATATTCCAATGCATCTAACAGTCCACTCCCTGGGCTTTAAATCCTGATGGTTATTTCCTTCCCCCCACCTCTATTTTAAGTGTGGTGAAACCTGCCTTGTTCTGGAGGCAACCAAAAAAATAAATGTGGGAACATGTACATGCAGTTGAATACAATCTTTAGAATTTTGACAGCCTAGAAGACTTGAGACAATGTTCCTGGTGATTAGAATTTATCTAAATTGCCTCAATTCATTTTTATTGGGCTCTCCAGGCTTTTTTTTTTTTTAAAACAGCCTTTCTCTTAAGAGCCTTTTGCCCCCTTCAGTATTTATAGATCTCCTTTTTATCTTCTAATCCATGGGTCATTTTTCTTGTTTTCATATAGTTACATTTGGGTATGTTTCCTCATGAATCTTATTTTCTGCCCCACCAGCTACTCTATTATCTATTTGAAGGTTTTTTCTTTTTCTCATTTAGAAATACTTCGGAGATGACTGAACTCAGGAGCAGCATTGTCCAATTTCAGATGTCCTAGGTTTCTGGAGTAGCATGCACAGTCATAGTCAAATCCCACTTATTAAGGTTTAATCCGGCTGTGGAAATGCCCTATTTCAATGTAAATGGATCCTAAATCAAAAGTACTCCTACGAAACCAATTACCTCTCTCCAAAACTCCAGGCTTCCTCCATGTCTCCTTACCTTTCAAGTGTCCCTGGCTCTTCCATGAATGAGGGCTTCACTCCAATTTCCAAGGACCCTCAGTTCACATGCCCCCTGTCCTTATGCTTCTGTTCCTGGCTGTGCCTTCCAACCACAGGCTCTCTGCTCTCACAGATGCTCAGTCAACACGTCTTCAGCAGCACAGTGGGGAAGGCAGTCTCATTTTCCAGCCAAATCTGCACATGGAAGGAATACTGTAGTTTGAGGCATTGGTCTCCACACAGTGGGTGCCCCAAGATTTTTTTTTTTAAATGTTTTCATCTTCCCTCTTAAGACATTGTCTTTCCAGCCGCTCATGATCAGACTGTTCATTGTTTGCAAAATGAAGCTACTTCCTTTATCAGGGTATCTTCCCAGGAGCCCTTCAGAAAGGCCTTTGGGGAATTAAAATCACTTCTGGGCAGACATCAGGAGACAGAAATTGTGAAGTAAAGTTGAAGATGTATAGTATAAAATAGTTCTGTCATTCAGAGTTAAAATTTCAATCAGCAAACTAATTTTTTTCTCCAGAAAGCACAAATTACCAGTTTGATCCCTCACCCTCAAAGAATACAATAGTTTACTTTGTTATCAGAGACACATGGATTAGAGTGTGGGAACATTCTCTAATGATAAAGGCAGGTCTTAGAATTACTGTGAGGTATATACCTGATACAGTAATATAAATCAAGGTGGTTTTCCTATAGAAATAGTGATAACATAATGAGTTCGAGCCTTGGTCAAGGACACGGTGCTCACATTTTCACAAAATGAGCTACAGATACCTCAATGAACTGTAAATGATGTCTTTATCTAAGCCATAAATCAAACAGATCAATACTATAACCAACTGCAAAGGTGTATTTCAAAAGATAAAACTTACAGTTCAATGGTCTAATCTTCCTTTTTCATAACATCTGACATTTTCAGTTAGAGGTCCACTTTCTTCTGTTCTTTTCTCACTAATTTGTTATCTATAAATTTATAATTTAATTCACAAATAAATTAGTCATTTATTAACTACGAAGCACGTATGACTTTCAGTGCATACTCCTAACCTTATTTGCCCCTCCCTTTTTTGCCCTTTCAGCTCTACCCCCTTGCTCTTTGAGTCACAATGCCTGAAACCTCAAAAGCAAATTTAGTAGCAGAATTCAAAGACACTCTGCAGTGAGTTTGATCTGGAATCTCCAAACTCAAAAGTCAACTTCTAGTTCTGTTCTCTCCTTTGTAATTGATAATCACTAGTTCATCCTTTTCCCCCATAGTAACGAATAGAAAGAAATAAGTAATGAATGTTTTTAAAACCAGATTTCTCACATTTTCACAAATGAAATCGTCTTCTCATGAGTTACTTGGGAAAGGTTTGCATTCTAATTCAAACAATGCCACCCTTTCATGAGACATCTGCTGAATCTCCTGTCCTAGAAATGGCTTCAGAGACCATCTCCAAGCCTCTTAAGAAAACTGACCTCAAGAGTTGCTTTGTGGTACAGCAGGTTAAGGATCCAGCTTGTCACTGCAGCGGTTCAATTCCTGACTCAGGAACTTCCACATGCCACATGTGTGGCCAAAAAAGAAAAAAGAAAACTGATTTCATTATTTTACATTCTAAGGAGACCCTTCCTTTGATGCTTTTTTCTCCACTCCTCTCACTTCTCCTTGATCATCAGAGTAGCCTCGTCCTTCTCTCAGTTGGAGCGGGCAGTGTGTCACAGTGAGGGTACATAGACCTCCTGCCAGCAAACTGAGTAGCAGACCTGGGATCTGCTGTTGCCTGTGGCCTTCCTGCTGTAACAGTAGGTTGCCAAGTTGACACGGGGATGCCATTGGCTGAACTTTATACAATGAAGTGTGGGAAACCTCATTTCCCTGAATTGATGATGGTCTCAACTGTCTGATGTTGACAAGCTAAGACTCTACCACGACCACAGTGAAAAGAATTAGAGAAA
Source organism: Sus scrofa (assembly GCF_054392235.1). NCBI lineage: Eukaryota > Metazoa > Chordata > Mammalia > Artiodactyla > Suidae > Sus > Sus scrofa. The sequence goes on along the minus strand of NC_139387.1, from coordinate 90,336,687 downwards.
TGTCCCAACAGCTCAGTGTGAGCACCCCCTCTTCTTCCCTGAGTTTGGACAGGATTTAGAAAGAAGACTCACACAGCTGACAACTCTGTGTACATGAACTAGTTCCACGTATAAGGTTTTGCACCCAGGAGAAGTACACACCCACCAAAGGCACATTTTCAGCTTGATTTATGACTGACATTATATGCATATGCTTAATAAATAGTTCAACAATGTATCCTCTTTATTTTGAGGGTAAGGTGTTCAGGCTGTAAGACAGGTATTTCATTTGAATTTAGGTTCTCAGTTGAGTTTTTGTTTTATTTTTACTTTCTTTTCAGGTCCATACCCATATGGAAGTTCCCAGGCTAGGGGTCACATCAGAGCTGCAGCTGCCAGCCTACACCACAACCACAGCCACACCAGATCCGACCTGCATCTGTGACCTACACCACAGTTCACAGCAATGCCGGATCCTTAACCCACTGAGTGAGGCCAGGGATTGAACCTGCATCCTCATGGATACTAGTCAGGTTCACTACTGCTGAGCCGTGATGGGAACTCCTATTTTTTGTTGTTGTTATTGTTTTTTTTTAATAGAGCAGCCATTAGACAGTCTTAGTCTCAGTAAAGCTCAGGGCTGCTTTGTGAGAGAAGAGTGTAGGAGAGGTTGTGATTATTCCATTGCAGCGTGGGGCCTGTTTTTTGCCAATTTCCAGAGCACCTTTCCCTTCCCACAGCTCAGCTCCAGAGAAGACTCTGCTCTATTCAGTATTTCACAAAACTGGCTTACTCCCTGTGACAGCTAATCATCATCAAGGCACTGATTTGTTTTCATGTCGTGTTCTAGGTAGTCAATAGGTAAGAGAGAAATCATTTTGAATGAGGAGTGATGGGGGGGGGCTGCTGCCAGTGAAAGTAGGGCATGTTACACACACACTGAGCATGTTTCACTCATGAGTGACTTAACAAAGGGGTCCTTCTGCTTAGGCCATTTCTTTTAAGGCCACAATGAAACCAGTGGCTTTTCTTGAGCAAGAACAAGACCATACAGAACCCATGGGTCCTCAGAATGATGTTTTTATCATCATCCAGGCTTGGTGTTCAGCAGCTTAGGATAATCACCCCAGACATGTTAATGAAGAGTCTGAAGACCATGATTTGTTCATTCAATTTGATAATTATTTATTGACCTCCTGCTAGGTGCATGAAAAAAAGTGAGTAGTATCCACTCACATTTATTAAGATCTTGCTATATGCTAAGCATAATACCACTTTCTTTACATATGTCATTTCATTTCATCCCCCTAAGGAACCTATGAGGGCAAACTTTTTTTTTTCCTTAAAGGAGATACATAGTTTGCCAAGATTACATGGCTAGGAAGCAGCAGAGATGCAATTTGACCCTAAAGCCCAAGTTTTTGTATTGTAATATACTGACCCTCAGCACAGAGAGCCATGTGTTCCAAGAGGCTTATAATTGCTGGGAGGTCCAGCCAACAATTTACTCCTGGTCCATTCTCAAGGCCTTGATAGCATCTCTGGTACTTTATAGTTTTCCTCCAATCAATTCAAATGAATTCAGTATTTACCAGATTTCTACACTGCATGAAGCTGTCCTAGGTCCTCTCATACAAATATATCTATGGCACATCTTCTGATCACACACACACAAAATCTACCGTCCAGAAAAGACATACACGTATGCAACCAACTGTAGTATAAGATATATGGCAATTTTGAAGTAAGTATAGTGGCACCATGGAGAGAAGGGCATGAGTCTTCTGACAGAGGGGATTAGGACTTCACCGAAGAGGTGGAGTCTCAGTTGGCCATTGAAAGATGGGCACTATTTTCTAGTTGTAAGAAATAAATAAGGAATCCCAACAGAAAAGATAACATGAGCGGAGGCATGGAAGCATATGATACATGCAGGGAACATAATCAAGCATGACAGAAACATGTGATGTGAGTTGGGAAGGGAGGTCATATTCACACCAGTCATATTCAAGGCATCATGAGCAAGTACAGATATTCATTAATGAATGAATGTGGTTATGCATATGTGTATCATCAATGAAAGATGTGGTGACTTACCTCACTTATGTTGATCATGTAATGCTGTCTTTCACCTATTTCACTGAAGCATTGATTGCAGTAGTGGTGTTCTTGTATGGCTATTCTGCACACAAAAAAGACTAGACCAAAAGAAATGATTTGTTTCTCATTTAACATACCCAAGTGTTTTTTCAGCGTATTCCAACTTGAGTGCCTGGGTCAAGGCAGGGCCACCTAAAGGCACCTACCACTACAAAACTTCTCGGAAGTAGAGCCTTAGTGAACTGGATGCAGAAGTAATCAGAGTTCTAATTATAAAGTCTGATTTTTTTCTATTTTAGATGCATGGTTGGCTATGTGAATGCCAGCTTGTCTGTGTTCCGGATTTCTGACTTTGAGAACCGATCTGAGCCTGAGTCTGATGGCAGTGAGTTCTCGGGGACTCCACTCAAGTACTGTAGGTGAGAATGGCACTCAGCCTCAGCTGAGCTGGCTCTGCCATGCAGAAGTGACATTCAGACAGAGGCCCTTTTCAACCAAGTGTGTTTAAATCAGTTGTTCTCAACCTTGATTATGCATTAAAATCCCCTGGAAGATTTTATAAATCTCCTCTTTACCAGACTGAGACCCAGACCAATTAAAACAGAACCTCTGGGGTGAAACCCAGACTTTCAGATTCAGAAAGCCCATATAAGAAAATCCCAAAAAGACCCACACCAAGACATAATAATTGTGTCAAAGTTAAGGCAAGGAGAGGAAACTCAAAGCAACAAGAGAAAAACAACTTGTTGCACACAGGCACATCTCATTTTTATATGCTTCCCAGATATTACATTTTTTAAAAAAAAATGAAGGTTTCTGGCAACCTTGCGTCAAGCAAGTGTGTCAGCGCCATTTTTCCAGTACCATTTGCTCTCTTCATGGCTCTGTCACATTTTGCTAAATCTCACCATATTTCACATTTTTTCATTATTAATATATTTATCATGGTGACTTGTGATCAGTGATCTTTGATGTTACTATTGAAGTTGTTTGGGGGTGCCAGGAACCATGCACATGTAAAACAGTGAACCTAACTGATAAATGGTGTATGTGTTCTATTCTGACTGCTCCACTGACTAGCTGTTCCTCCCTCTCTCCTCCTCTCCTTGGGCCTCCCTATTCCCTGAGACATGACAATATTGAAATTAATGTTATTGATCATAACCCTACAGTGGCCACTAAGTGTTCAAGAGAAAGGAAGAGTCACACATCTCTCACTTTAAATCAAAAGCTAGAGATGACTAAGCTTAGTGAGAAAGACATTGAAAGCAGAGATAAGCCAAATGGTAGGCCTCTTGTGCCAAACAATTCCCCAAGTTATAAATGAAAAGTTCTTGAAGGAAGTTAAAAATGCTATTCCAGTGAACACCCAAATGATAACAAAGTACAACAGCCTTATTGCTCACCTGAAGGAAGTTTTAGTGGTTTTTAGACAAGAACAAACTACAATATTCCCTTAAGCTAAAGCCTAATCCAGAGCAAGGCCCTCACTCTCTTAATTCTGTGAAAGCCAAGAAAGATAAGGAAGCTGCAGAAGTATGAAGCTAGCAGAGATTGGTTCATGAGGTTTAAGGAAAGAAGCCATCTCCATAACATGCAAATGCTGACATAGAAGCTGCAGCAATTTATTCAGGAGATCTAGCTCAAACAGTTTATGAAGGTGACTACACTAAACAATAGATTTTCAATGTAGATGAAACATCCTTCTATTGGAAGAAGAGGCCATCTGGGACTTTCATAGCTAGAGAGGAGAAGTCAATGCCTAGCTTCAAAGCCTCAAAGGACAGGCTGACTCTTTTGTTAGGGGATAATGCAGCTAGTGACTTGAAGCCAATGCTCAATTATCATTCTGAAAATCCTAAGAATTATGCTAAGTCTACTCTGCCTATATTCTATAAATGGAATAATAAGGTTTGAATCTCATCATATTCTACTTACAACATGGTTTACTGAATATTTTAAGCACACTGCTGAGACCTACTGCTCAGAAAAAAAAGATTCCTTTCAAAATATGATTGCTCAGTGACAATGCACGTGGACACTCTGAGTTCTCTGCTGGAGATTAGGAGATTAAGGTTGTTTTCCTACCTGCTAACCCAACAACCACTCTGTAGCCCATTCAAGGAGTCATTTCAAATTTCAAGTCTAATGATTTAAGAAATACATTTCATAAGGCTATAAGCTGCCATAGACAGTGAGTCCTCTGATGGAGCTGAGCAGAATAAATCTAAAATATTCTGGAAAAGTATTCACCATTCTAGCTGCCATTAAGAACATTAGTGATTCATGAGAAGAGGTGAAAAATAACATTAACAGCAGTTTGGAAGAAGTCGATTCAATCTTCATGGATGACTGAGGGGTTCAAGCCTTCAGTGAAGGAAGTAAATGCAGATGTGGTGGACATAGCAAGAGAACTAGCTTAGAACTATAAGGTGAAGATGTGACTAAATCACTGCAATCTCACGATAAAAATTAATGAGCATAGAGTTACTTCTTATGGGATAAGCAAAGAAAGTGGCTCCTTGAGATAGAATCTACTTCTGGTGAAGATGTATTATGTTGACATGGTGACAAATGATTACATAAACTTAGTTGAAAAAGCAGCAACAGGATTTGAGAGAATTGACTGTTATTTTGAAAGAGGTTCAACTATGGATAAGTTACTAAACAGCATTGCCTGCTCCAGAGAAATCATTCATGAAAGGAAGACTCAATGGAACAAACCTCATTTTTTTTTTCATTTTAAAAAATTGCCACAGCCACTCCAACTTTCAGCAACCCCCACCCCGATCAATTTAGCAGCCATCAACATCAAGGCAAGACCCTCCACCAACAGAAAGATTACAAGTCACCAAAGGCTCAGATGATGATTAGCATTTTTAGTAATAATGCTATTGCACACCTAATAGACTACAGAATACTGTAAATATGACTTTCATATACACTGGGAAATCAAAAAAAAATCATGTGACTTCACTTTGTTGCAATATTTGCTTCACTTCAGTAGTCTGAAACCAAACCTACAACATCTCTAAGGTTTGCCCCTCAAGGTAACCCCCATAAGACTATCAACAGATTTTCAGAAGAAACTTTGTGGGAAAGAATGGAATGGCCCCAAACATTTAAAGGTCTGAAAGAAAAAACACTGCCAAGCAAATATACTCAGCAAAGTTGTTCTTCAGAGTTGAGGAGAGAGAGTTTTCCAAACAAGTGAAAGCAAAGAGTTCATCATCATGACAAGAAATGTTAAAAGGACTTCTTTAAACTGAAACTAAAGATTGTTATTTAGTAACAAGAAAACTTATGAAATGATAAATATCCCCAGTAAATATATTAAAAGATAATAGAATAATCACTTATAAAGCTAGCATGAAGGTTATGAAAGTTAATAAAAATAATTATAACTACAATAATTAGTGAAAGGATATAAAAAATTAAAAAGATGTAAATTGTGACATCAGAAACAAAACTTGGTAGGGGAGAGCTTTAGAATTCTAAAATGTAGAGCTTTAGAATGCAATCAAACATAACTTGTTATCAACTTAAAATACTGTGAAAAGTACAAGTTGCTATATGTGAACCTCATGCTAACAACAAAGCAAAAACCTGTAATAGATATACAAAAGGTAATAGAATCTAATGATAAAACTGAAGAAAGTCATCAAAACCCAAGAGGAAGAAAGTAGGAGAAGGGGAAAGTGACACAGAAAAACTGTAAAAGAGCCAGAAAACAATGAACAAAGTAGAAATAGGTCCATACCTGTCAATAACTACTTTCACTGTTAGTGAACTAAATTCTCCAATTGAAAGTCGTAGAGTGCCTGAATGAATAATTTTTTTTAAAAGACCTATCTCTATGCTGCCTACAAAACACTCACTCAGATGTAAGAACACACACAGCCTGAACAGGAATGGATGGAAAAAAAATATTCCATGAAAATGGAAATGTAATGAAAGATGGAGTGTCCATACATATATCAGACAAAATAGACTTAAAAACAAGTAACAGATAAAGAAGATCATTACATAATGATAAAGGGATCAATCCAGCAAGAGAATGTATTTCTCAAAACACTCAATATAGAAGTACCTAAATATATAAAACAAATATTGACCTAAAGAAAGAAATAGACATTAGTACAATAATACTAGGAGACTTTTAGACCACACTTGATCTCCAAGACCAAAAAAAAAAAAAAATCAATAAACAGTGATCTTAAAGGACATGTTAGACAGAAGGACTTAACAGAGAAATACAAAACATTCCATCAAAAAGTGATAGGATATACATCTTCTAAAGACCATATTATGTCACAATACAAATCTTAATACATTTAAGCTTAAAATCATATTGAGCATCTTTTCTGACCATTAGTTCTATGAAGTGAAAATCAATTACAGGAAGAAAACTAGAAAACTCACAGATGTATGGAAATTAAACAGCATGCTACTGAACAACCAATAAGTCAAAGAAGAAATCAAAAGAGAAATCAAAAAACATCTTCAGACATTTGAAAATGAAAATACAACATACCAGGAGTTCCCATTGTGGATCAGGGGTTAAAGAACCAGACTAGTATCCATGAGGACGCAGGTTCAATCCCTGGCCCTGCTCAGTGGGTTAAGGATCTGGCATTGCCATGAGCTGTGGTGTAGGTCTCAGACACAGCTCGGATCTGGTGTTGCTATGGCTGTGGTGTAGATCAGTAGCTACAGATCCAATTTGACCCCCTAGCCTGGGAACCTCCATATGCCTTGGGTGCGGCCATAAAAAAACAAAAAAGACAAAAAAAAAAAAAAAAGATATTTCTGTGATTTATGTCAAAGGGTGTTCTGCCTATAATTTCTTTTCTAAGAGTTTTATAGTTTATGGCCTGAAGTTTAGGTCTTTAATCTCTTTTGAGTTTATTTTTGTGTATGGTGTTAGAGAGTGTTCTAATTTCATTCTTTTACATGTAGCTTTCCAGTTTTTCCAGTACCACTTTTTAAAAAGACTGTATTTTCTCTATTGTATATTCTTGCCTCCTTTGTTGTAGATTAATAGTCCACAGGTGCATAGGTTTATTTATGGGCTTTCTATACTGTTCCACTGATTTATGTTTGTTTTTGTGCAAGTACCATATTGTTTTGATGACTGCAGCTTTGCAGTATGATCTGAAGTCAGGGAGCCTAGCTCCTCCAACTCCATTTTTCTTTCTCAGGATTCATCTATTGGGGTCTTTTGTGTTTCCTTACAACTTAGTTTTTTTGTTCTAGTTCTGTGAAAAATGCTATTGGTAATTCAGTTGCTAATATTTTCTTGAGGATTTCTGCATTTATGTTCATCAGGGATATTGGCCTTTAATTTCTTTTCTTGTGTCCTTGTGTGAATTTTGGGGAATGCTGGACATGTAAAATGAGTTTGGAAGAATTCCCTCCTACTTTGAGGAAGAGTTTGAGAAAAACTGGTACTAATTCTTTGAATATTTGGTAGAATTCACCAGTGAAGCTATCCTGGACGTTTTTTTGTTGGGAGGTTTTTGATAGTATGATTCATTCTACTTACTAGTACTTGGTCAATTCAGATTTTCTTTCTTCCTGATTCAGTCTTGGTAGGCAGTATATTTTTATGATTTTTTTTCATCTTTTCTAGATTGTCAAATTTATTGGCACATAATTGTTTACAATAATCTCTTACGATCCTTTGTATTTCTGAGGTGTCATCGATAAAATATCCTCTTCATTTCTGATTTTGAGTCTTCTGTGTTTCTTGGTGAGTCTAGCTAAGTTTTGTTGATTTTGTCTAAAAATTGTTAAAAGTACCAGCTCTTTTTTTTTTCTGGCCATGCCCATAGCATACAAAAGTTCATGGGTTAGAGATAGAACCTGTACCACAGCTGTGAGCCACAGCAGTGGCAATGCTGGATCCTTAACCACTAGATCATCATGGAACTCCAAGAACCAGCTCTTAGTTTCATCTTTTTATATGCTCTTTTTAGTCTTATTTCATTTATTTCCATTCTGATATTTATTTCCTTTTTTCTAGTAACTTTGGGCTTTGTTTTTCTAGTCCCTTGAGGTATAAGGGACTAGAAGGGACTTGAAGGCTTCCTTTTTTCCTGAGGTAGGCATTTACTGCTATGAACTTTCCTCTTAGAACTGCATTCGCTGCATCCCATATTTTGGTATGTTGTATTTTCTTTTCTTTTTTGTCATCTTGTCTTTTTAGGGAAACACCTGTGGCATATGGAGGTTCCCAGGCTAGGGGTTGAATCAGTGCTGTAGCTGCTGGTCTAAACCACAGACACAGCAATGCAGGGCCGAATCACATCTGCGACCTACACCACAGCTCATGGCAACACTGGATCTGTAACCCACTGAGCGAGGCCAGGGATTGAACCTGCATCCTCATGTACATTAGACAGATTCATTTCCACTGAGCCACAAAAGGAACTCCAGCAATATTTTTTCTGATTCATCTCCTAGGATAATGATCATAAAAGCAAATAAACAACTGGGACCTAACTAAACCTAAAAAGTTTTAGCACAGCAAAGGAAACCATAAGCAAAACAAAAAGACAACCCACAAAATGGGATAAAATCTTTGCAAATGAAGGGTTGGACAAGGGATTAATCTCCAAAATATATGAACATCTCATACAGCTTTATATTTAAAGAAATCATTTAAAAGATGGGCAGAAGATCTAAATAGATACTTCTCCAAAGAAAACACAAAGATGGCAAAAAGCAATGAAAAAATGCTCAACATCACTAATTAGGAAACACAAATAAAGCCTACAATGAGGTATCACCTCACACTAATCAGAATGGCCACCATCAAAACGCCTACAAACAATAAATGCTGGAGAAACACAGAAAAAAGGGAACCCTCCTACACTGATAGGAATGTAAATTGACACAACCACTCTGGAAAAAAAGTATGTAGGTTCCTCCAAAAACTAAAAATAGATCTACTGCATGATCTAGCACTCCCACTCCTGGGAATATATCTGGACAAAACAATAATCCAGAAACATACATGCACCCCACTGTTCATTGCAGCACTGTTTACAATAGCCAAGACATGGAGGCAACCTAAATGTCCATTGACAGAGAAGTGGATAAAGAAGATGTGGTACATATATACAATGGAATATTACTCAGCCATAAAGAATGAAATAATGCCAATTGTAACAACATGAATGGACCCAGAGATTATCATACTAAGTAAGTTGGACAGAGAAAGTCAAGTATCATATGACATCACTTATATGTGTAATCTTAAAAAATACTAAATGAACTTATTTACAAAGCAGAAGCAGACATAGAAAATAAGCTTCTGGTTACCAAAGGGGAATGGTAGGGAGGAATTGGGAGTTTGGGATTGGCATATGCAGACTATTGTATGTGGAATGGCTGGTCAACAGGAATCTGCTGTATAGCAGGGAACTCTACTCAATATTTCGTAATAACCTATATGGCAAAAGAATCTGAAAAAGAATGGATAGTTATATGTGTATAACTGAATTACTTTGCTATACAGCAGAAATTAACATATTATAAATCAACTATACTTCAATAATTTTTTAAATGAAAAAAAATATTAGCAAACTAAATTCAACTATACATTAAAAGGATCATGTACCATAATCAAGTGGGATTTATTTCAGGAATGCAAGGATGGTTCAATATATGCAAATCAACATGATATACCACATTAACAAAATAAAGGATAAAAATCATACAGTCATCTCAATGGATCAGAAAAAGCATTTGACTAAATTCACTAACAATTATGATAAAAACTCTCAACAAAGTGGGTGTAGAGTGAACACATGCACGTCAACATAATGAAGGCCACATGTGGCAAGCACATAGCTAACATTATACTCAAAGGTGAAAAGTTAGAAGCTTTTCCTCTAAGATCAGGAACAAGACAAGAAGGCTCTCGTCACTTTTATTCAACACAGTATTGGAAGTTCTAGGCAAAAATAAATAAATAAATAAATAAATAACATCCAAATGAGAAAGGAAAAAGTAAAATGGTCACTGTTTGCAGATGACATGAGATTATATACAAAAAATCAGAAAGTTAAGAATAAACAAATCCAGTAAGGTTGCATGATACAAAGTAAATATATGAAAATAAGTTATGATTCTATACACTAGATAATAAACTATCAGAAATAGAAAGTAAGGGAGTTCCCACTGTGGTACAACAGAAACAAATCCGACTAGTATCTACCCCTAAGGATGCAGGTTTAATCCCTGGCCTCGCTTAGTGGGTTAAGGATCTGGCATTGCTGTGAGTTATGGTGTAGGTTTCAGATCCCAATGCTCAGATCCCACGTTGCTGTGGCTGTGGTGCAGGCTGGCAGCTACAGCTCTGATTCGCCCCCTAGCCTGAGAACTTCCATATGCCACAGGTGTGGCCCTAAAAAAAGCAAAAAAAGAAAAAGTTAAAAAAAAATAAAAAGAACCATTTACAACTGCACAAGAAGAATAAAGTACCCAGGAGTAAATTTAACCAAGGTGATGAAAGATCTGTACACTGATGAAATAGACTGAAGACATAGGTAAATAAAAAAAAATTCATGCTCATAGATTTTAAGAATATTGTTAAAATGTCTATGCTACCTGAAAAAATATACAGATTCATTGCAATCCTTATCAAAATTCCAATGACATTTTTCACACAAGTAAAATAAATAATCTTAAAATTTGTATGGAACCACAAAAGACCCAGACTAGCCAAAGTGATCTTCAGAAAGAAGAACAAAGCTGGAGACATCTCCTTCTTATTTCAAAATATATTACAAGGAAATAATAATCAAAACAGTATAAATACTAATTGTAATAGTAATTAATAATACTAATTGTCATACAAAAACAGAAACAGGTCAATGGATCAGAATCAAGAGCTCAGAAATAAACCCACACATATATGATCAATTTATGACAAAGGACCTAAGACATAATGACATCCAAATCAAAGTATAAATGAGGGAATACCAAGAGTATGCAATGGTGAAAAGACAGCCTCTTCAATAAGTGGTGGTGGGAAAACTGGACAGCCGCATGCAAAAGATGAAACTGAACCACTGTCTTACACCGTACACAAAAATTAACTCAAAATGAATTAAAGATTTGAAGGTAAGACCTGAAACCACCAAACTCCTAGAAGAAAACAGACAGTAAGCCCCTTGACATCAGTCTTAGTGATGGTTTCTTGAATCTGACAACAAAAACAAAGCAACAAAAGCAAAAATAAACAAGTGGAACTACATCAATCTTCTGCAAAGCAAAGGAAATCATCAACAAAATGAAAAGGCAACCTACTGAATAGGAGAAAATACTTTCACATTGTCTATCTGATAAAAAGTTAATATCCTAAATATATAAAGAACACATATAATTCAGCAGGAGAAAAAAATGTGATTTTTTTTTAAGTGGGTAGAGGATCTGAACATTTTTTCCAAAGAGGGCATACAGATGGTCAACAGGTACACGAAAATATACTCAACATCACTAATCATCAAGGAAATGCAAATGAAAACCACAATGAGGTATCATCTCACACTTGTAAGAATGGTTATTATCAAAAAGACCAGGAGTAACAAATGTTGGCAAGGATGTGAAGAAAAGGGAAATCCTGCGCACTGTTGGTGGGAATATAAATTGTGCAGCTTCTACGGAACTAGTAGGGATGGTCCTCAAAAAGTTAATAATAGAACTTCCATATAATTCAGCAATTCCACTTCTGGGTATTTATCCAAAGGAAACAAATGCACTAAAAAAGATAGTCTGTACCCCGATATCTAATGTATCATTACAATAGCCAGGACAAAGAAACAACCCAGGTGCCCACTGATGGATACATGTATAAAGAAAGTGTGCTATATTTATACAATGGAATATTATTCAGACATAAAAAAGGAGATCCTCCTATTTGTGACAACGTAGATGGACCCTGAAGGGCATTATGCTAAGTGAAATATATCAGAAAAATGTAAATACTGTACGATCTCACTTATATGTAGAATCTAAAAAGAAATCCAAACTCATAGATTCAGAGAACAGATTGGGGGTTGGCAAAGGCTGGGAGTAGGAGTGGGCAAACGTATGAAGGTGGGCAAAATGTTTATAAACTTCTGAATAAGTCCTGGGACTATAAGACACAGTGTGATGCCTACAGTTAGTAAGACTGTGTTACATACTTGAAGTTGCTAAGGAAGTAGATCTTAAAACTTCTCAACATGGAAAGAAAATTTTTTTAATAATAAATAAAAACAGAGTGCAATTCAGAACATTGTAACCAACTTTTACCCAAAGGGCATTTGCTGAGGTGGGTAGGTATAAGCTTTGTTTTTCAAAACCTTACATGTTTAGGAAAGGTGAAAGAAAATAAGAGGAATGAGCAGCTTATGAGTATAAATTTAAACATATACTTTTTTTTTTTTTTTTTTTTTTTGCTATTTCTTGGGCCGCTCCTGCGGCATATGGAGGTTCCCAGGCTAGGGGTCAAATCAGAGCTGCAGCCACCGGCCTACGCCAGAGCCACAGCAACGCGGGATCCGAGCCGCGTCTGCAACCTACACCACAGCTCACGGCAACGCTGGATCGTCAACCCACTGAGCAAGGGCAGGGATCCAACCCTCATGGTTCCTAGTCGGATTCGTTAACCACTGCACCATGACGGGAACTCCTAAACACATACTACAAGCTGTGAGCTGTGGTGTAGGTAACAGATGCGCCTTGGATCCCATGTTGCTGTGGCTGTGGTGTAGGCCAGCAGCTGCAGCTCCAATTTGACCCCTAGCCTGGGAACCTCCATGCCACAAGTGCGGCTGTGAAAAGCAAAAAGAAAAAAGAAAAAACACACACTACATAAAACAACAATATATTCATGCTAGGGTCTGTTTTATAGCAATGGTAGTAAATTGCCACATGCAATAGCATGGATAGGTCTTAGTAGCATGATAGTGAAAAAAACCAAGCCTCAGAAGACTACATCCAGTATAACATCCTTTCTAAAGAGTTTGAAACAAGCAAAACTAAGCAGTACAATATTCAGATAAATGAATATGCATATACATACAAAAATGTATGTTAATGATGAAAATGAAGTTCAGGATAAGAGAAGCAAGGAGCTGCGATGAAGGAGGAGCCCAAAGGTCATGTAAATTCTCAGTCATGTTTTAATGCTTAGGTTGCATAGAGGATTTATGAGCATTCATTGCATTGTTAAAGGATTAAAGAAACATGAAAATTAGAATGGACCAGTAAAATTAGTTCTGAAAATTAGGAATTATGATTACACCATCTTGTGCAACTGAGGGCTAAAATACCATTATATAGATATACAAAGAATGAAGAACAGTCAAGACATTTTTTGAAGAACAACAAAGAAGGTGGAGATTGACCTTACGTTAGATATAGTGTAAAATTATAGTAATGATATCCGTGTGGTGGAGTTCCCGTTGTGGTACAGCATAAACGAATCCCACTAGGATCCATGAGGATGCGGGTTCAAGCCCTGGCCTCACTCAGTGGGTAGGGGCATCCAGCGTTGCCATGATCTGTGGTGTAGATAGCAGACACGGCTTGGATCCTACATTGCTGTGGTGGTGGTGTAAGCCAGCAGCTGCAGCTCCTATTTGACCCCTAGCCTGGGGACTTCCATATGCCACGGGTATGGCCTTAAAAAAAAAAAAAAGCAAAATATTAATAATATCAGTGTGGTTAGTAGTAATATCAGTTATTTAAATTGCATAATAAAGGTACGATTGCAAAATAACACAAATAGTGTGGTTCCATCTACATAAAATTCAAGGCATACAAAACTAAGCACTGTTTTATTTAGCAACACTTACATAAGTAGCATAACTATAAAGCAAAGCAGAAAATTACAATAGCAGTCAGCTTTCAGGGCATCTGGCATTGCTGGTGAGGCATCTCTAAGCTACTGATCATGTTCTCTGTCAACCTGGATGAGATTCACATCATTCTTTTGAATGTACATATAATTTTTACAGTTTAAAAAATGGGAATGAATGAACTGGTGCTAGAATATAGCTGGTGCTAGAAAAATAATGTTTGCAAGCAGAGCATCCATTTTCCTGAGAAATAAGCAGATTTAGAGAACTCACTAACTTAAACCAAAGAAGAATATCCCACTTTTCCATGTGTAAAATTAAAGCTAAGAAGTTTAAAGTTTTACTTTCTGAAAACAATTCTGATTTCACTTGAAGAAATGCCTCCAAACATCAGTGCCACAGGACTACTTAGTGTCTTCGAAGGTACTAAGCTGACAGTGAAACTGATTTCATCAGCTTGAAGCTTGGCTTCCCTGGCTGTTTCTACAGGAGGGCGGGGGAATGTTTTCTTTGTACAAGTGCCCGAAAGCATGTAGCCAGTTATTCTGCAGAAAACTGGACTCATCAATAAAAGACACAGGGCACAAATGACATCTGAGCACAGCCCTCCCCAAAACCTCTGCTGCATGGAAGAGGCCAACAGATCTGGGGTAGGCTGGAGTATGAAATGAGAACTCCCCAGAGAAAACCATGACTTGCAAAGACACATGTACTCCAGTGTTCATTGCAGCACTATTTTCAATAGCCAAGACATGGAAACAACCTAAATGTCCATTGACAAGGGAGTGGATCAAGAAGATGTGGTACATATACACAATGGAATATGACTCAGCCATTAAAAGGAACGAAACACTGGCATTTTTAGCAACATGGATGGACCTAGAAATTATCATGCTAAGTGAAGTCAGTCAGACAATGAGACACCAACATCAGATGCTTTCACTGACATGTGGAATCTGAAAAAAAAGGACAGAATGAACTTCTTTGCAGAACAGATACTGACTCACAGACTTTGAAAAACTTATGGTTTCCAAAGGAGACAGTTTGGGGGGTGGGGAGATGCACTGGGGTTGTTGGATGGAAATCCTGTAAAATTGGATTGTGATGATCATTGTACAACTATAAATGAAATAAATTCATTGAGTAATAAAAAAAGAAAAAAGAACTCCGCTTACAATGGTCATCTGCAAATTCATAGAAGAGTGAGTCCAAAATTTTAGAGCAGGATGAGGCAGACCCTAAGTTTATTGATAGGGAAAACGGATGTCTATAGATGCTTCATGAATTATTCAAGATCATTATGAGGCGAACCCCAAACATGGTTCTAGTATACTTTCTGGTACATAATTCTAAAGACAGATAGAGGCCCTGAAGCAGATGACAAACTCATTGGCACCACTAAGTTTTAATTCCCTTAGGGTAGCAATTAGAAATTTTCTAGAGAGAAAGCTGACTTTATGGTAAAATGAGAGTAGGAAGCCAGAAGCCTGCTGCTTCTGAAAACTAAAACTTCCTCAGAATCTTCTAACTTCTGATTCTCATTCTCAGACCCTTGTACTCCTCTGGGCACAGGTTACCAGAACTCTGTGATAGATCTACAAATGGACATATATTATACACAGGCTGAACAAATAGATGTATATTCTCAACCACTTGATCTGTATATAGAAAGTACCTAAAATGTTACCAACTCACCATTGCCATAAGTGTTTTCTAGATGTTTAAAAGCATATAAAGAACATTAATTTTTAAGACATTGAAAAATCTAGGAATTAAAATTTAAAATCGCTAACTACAAACTTTTCACTTTCGCACAGCATGTGTACAGCTTTACAAATAAGTCATTGTGTTTGATCATCTACTCTTGTTGAATCATAAAAAGTATTTCAACTTTCTAGTTTTCAAGTTTATATTTAATGACTCTTTGATGTATCCTAATTTATTTAGCTATGGTGAATAAAAGAATTCATTTATGGGAGTTCCCACTGTGGTGCAGCGGAAAGGAACCCATCTAATATTCATGAGGATACGGGTTTGGTCCCTGGCCTCTCTCAGTAGGTCAGGGATCTGGCATTGCTATGAGCTGTGGTGTAGGTCACAGGCATGGCTTGGATCCTGCGTTGCTGTGGTGTAGGCCAGCAGCTGTAGCTCTGATTCAATCCCTAGCCTAGGAACTTCCATGTGCCACAGGTACAGTCCCCGTCCCCCCCCAAAAAAGAATTCATTTATTTGCTGAGTTTGCAGGATGAATTTTAAGAATGATACATCTGAATTGTATTTTCTAGGAATAGTCAAGGAAAATGGTCTGCAAGGTCAATGAAAAACCATGATTTTGGACCCAGTAAACTTAGAAGGTATCTGGGATGGAAGATATTTGTCAAAATTTTTCCAGTGAAAAGCCAAACAGGGTCTGAGAAGCTAGACAATGGAACAGGCAAAACAAAGGGCAAAAGCCAAGAGCAAAGAGGCACAAATTGGAAAGAGGCCAGGGGCTCCTGAGAAGAACTTCCTTTTCCAGTGAACATTATCGTGTAAAAAGTTTAAGGAGTCAGTGAAAGTGATCCTTAGAAGAATTCAGGCTCTCTCCTTTTAATATATAATTTTGTCTAATAATTAACCATGTGTATACTAAAAAGCATACTGCCATTTTTTCTTCTGGAATATTTACATGTACTATATTAGAAATATACATAGCTAAAGGCAAATGAAGAAATTACATTTGTTATATTAATTGCAGAAAACACAATTCCTGATTCTTGACTAGCTTGCTCTGCCAAAAGTAAAAGGGGTTAGAATAGTCTATGCAAACTTTTAACAGTACTCTTCCTAAATTTTCAGGCACTTTTACTGGACCTATGACAGAACAGGTTATGTACCTATATATTAGAAGAATGTTTTATTTAGATGATTAGCTAATTCTCACCTTCATATAGAAAACTAACAGTGTGAAGGAACTAACAGATCCAGTCTTTTTTAAGTATAGTTGATTTATGGTGTGATATTAGTTTCAGGTGTACAACATAGTAATTCAATATTTTTATATATTATACTCCATTTAAAGTTATTATAAAATATTGATTATAGTCCATGTGCTGTATGTTACTTCTTTGTGTCTTATTGATTTTATATCTAGTAATTTGTACCTCTTAATCCCCTTCCCCCTCAGCTCTCTCCCTTATACAGTTAGTTCTCTGTATCTCGGAGTCTATTTCTGCTTTTGTTACATTCATTTATTTCTTTCATGTTTTCCACATATAAGTGAAAACATACATTCTTTGTCTTTGGCTTACTTCACTAAGCATATGGGTATATTTCTGAAGGAAATGAAAACACTCTTAGAAAAGAACAGCATTATATACAGTAGCCAAAATATAGAAGCAACCTAATTATCCATCAACAGATGGATGGATAAAGAAGATGTGATATATACTCATATAGATATATGGGCACACACACACACACACAAGAATATTACTCGGCCACAAAAAAAGAATGAAATGTTGCCATTTCAACACTATGAATGGACCTGGAGGGTTTTATGCATAGTGACATAAGTCAGAAATAAACATTCATTCTTAATTTCAGCATCAAGTACTCATCATAAACTTCACTTTACTGGCAAAGTAATAATACAATACTACTATATTCCATAGACACTAACAATAATTAAAATGATTATATTGATGATGCTAATAGTCATAGCTATTATTTTTGTAGTCCTTAATACTATTCAAGGATGCTCTGCATAGGAGTTAGCCTGTATCCTTATATACAATTTGGTGACAACCTTGAGGTTAGGTACTATCTTACATGAGAATCTGGACAATGATAATTTTTACTCAGACAAAGGAAATTTGGCATGTTTACGCATCAGAACTGTTGTAATAACCAATATTTCCAGATCTTCTCACATTTCTTGAGCTAATGAAAACAAACAACTGCATTCAAAACACATGAAAACTGTATGGTGTTGAGTCACTTCTTAGTTTTCCCACTTGGTAATAGAAATGGTATGATAAGGATAAAATGGAATCACAGGGATTTAAGTTCCTAGGATAGTGCTTGTGTCTAGTAGATAACAAACATTTGATGCTAACTCAAAAGTTACAGTTGGAGCATATTTTAGGGAGGATTCTTTGGTCATGAGTGGCAGAAATCCAGTATAAATTGAATTAAGCAAAAACAAATTAACTGAACTGATTCAGGAAACCAGGAGGTTGGAGGGGTGATATTAACATTAGCCATGACTAGACTCGAAGCCTCCAGTATCATCAGCAAAATACCAGCTTTCTGCTAGCTCTGCTTTATTCCACTGACTGCATTCTTAAGCAGGCTCTCTGCACAGTTTGTGATGCCCCCAGCAGCTCAAGGCTTTACCTTCTGTGGGCTTAGTGATAATTCATTAAGTGATCGTTCTACCAGAAGACCTGGTGATCTGATCAAGTCTGGCTCATCTTAGCTGGGGTCAGGGAGGGGATGAACCCTGCCCAGCCCACACGGATGATTCCCCAGAAGAGGAGAGAGATTCTTTTACCAGAAGAAGAGATGCTGGACAAGCAAAACCACAGATTCTAGTATATAGAAACTTTGTATACTTTTCTCCCATGAATGAGGACTACATACATAGTAAGGATGTAAAGAGATTTAGGAGTCAGGACCATCATCTTTTTTTTTTTTTAAGGGCTGCATCTGTGGTATATGGAAGTTCTCAGGATAGGGTCTGAATTGGAGCTATAGCTGACAGCCTAAACCACAGCCCCAGCAACACAGGATCTGAGCCATGTCTGTGACCTATACTGCAGCTCATAGCAATGCTAGATCCTTAACCCACTGAGCAAGGCCAGGGATCAAACCTGCATCCTCATGGATGCTAGTTGGGTTCATTACCTCTGAGCCACAATAGAAACTCCAGGGCAATCATAATTTGGAATGTCACATTCTCCTGTATGCTTATAGATACCGAGACTACCGTGACCCTCCTCATTCACTGGTGCCCTATGGCTACACACTGCAGTTCTGGCATGTCCTAGCAGCCCGACTGGCTTTTATCATTGTTTTTGAGGTAAGTTTTGCCAACCAATTCCTGTATTTCCTTTGACACAATGAAGAAACTAGAAGTAACAAATGACCATAAGTTATGAGAACTTTCAATGTGATTATATATGTCCAGAAGTAGGATAGTAATAATTTCTCATCTTTTTATTCTCTTCTTCTCCTTAAAGTTCTTATATTTTAGAGTAAGTAAAGCCCACTATTGATTGTTAATGGGTAAGTCAGGAATCATTGGTTCTAAGTTTAAGAACCATGGTCATAAAATACTAAAGTTCAGAAAAATGGCAGTCTCTCCACCCCCACTCCCAGAGCTTCTGATACATACTGTTCACAATTTGCTTCTCACAACCTCCATGATGAGTCTCATGCAGGTGTTCAAGGAAACATTGAACTGCATGTTACAAGTGGTACCCTCTTGTTGTGTATCACCATGACATTACTTATGAATTTATAAAATATAATCTACCTAGTAATGCCTGTATTGAGTGTCACTAAAAATCCATCTATTTTCTTTTAGTCTTTAAGAAAATCGCTACTAAAAATAGTTGACATTCCTATATCTGTACCCATAAATGGAAATTTCATCTCCCTTGTCACACATATTAAAGCCAGACCAATGCAGGTGAAGGCTGCCTCTTGGTTCAGGCTAGAAGTTTCTTATTCAGGCATACCTCAGAGATTTGTGAGCTTGGTACCTGACTCCTCCCAATAAAGCAGTTAGCAAACCAAGGAGCATTTTAAAATATTTTCTTAAAATTTTCCCAACAACACCCATCCTGTGGATGAGGGAATTGAGGCACAGAGTGACTTATCCTCAGATGAACAGATGGCTCTTATACAGTAAAAGTAGAGCTGGAATTCAAACCTGGGCTTTCTGACTACAAAGTATATTCCAGGTCTCCCTTGCCTTCTCTGGCCATTGTTTCTCCCCCTTCTTTCCTGAGTCCTCATCTCATTTCCTGTGTGGTGCCATCACATGAGGTTCAGTCCTCATCTATTCCTGGGACTTTCTTTTCTCACACACACCTCCCCTAGCCTCATTCCACTTTCCAGACACTCCAGAGCCTCCGCATCCCTGTTCTGGACCAGCTCCCAGAGCTCTTCCCAACTAAGGGTGCACAATAGACCTGACTCTGTTGTATTCTCCCCTGTGTTTTTAGCACCTCGTGTTTTGTATAAAGCACCTCATTTCATATCTGATCCCAGACCTCCCAAAAGATCTAAGGGATCGAATGAGAAGAGAGAAGTACTTGATTCAGGAGATGATGTATGAAGCAGAACTGGAGCGTCTCCAGAAGGAACGGAAGGAGAGGAAGAAAAATGGAAAAGCACACCACAATGAGTGGCCGTGACCAGGTCGGTGAGAGGGGGACTTTCAACTCCCTGAATCAAGGCTTGGCCTAGTTCTCACTTTAGAAACTTCAAAAAAAAAATCCTTTAGAAACTTCAAAAAACCAAAAACAAAACAAAAAAAAACAGCTTGTTTCTTTAATTGCAAGTTTCATTTGGTCTTCCCTTTGTACCCAACTCCAGCCTCCATGTCACAGTCTGGCCTGGCTGCCAAGGTCTTCATGAATTGGCCTAGGTGTTCGTATTCCCTGAAATAAACCTTCCTCTCCCTTCCACTCCAGCCTGGCTATTCTTTTTAATCAGAAAGAAAGGACATGTTACCCTGAGAATGTTAAATTCACCTTTTCATCTCACCTAAGATGGCCTTCCCTCTATCACCCATTTATTACCTCCTCTCAGGCTGATCCATGTCATGCTACACCCCCTTAAGGAGGTTTCCCCAGACTCATCAGCCCATTGACAGTCCTTATAAACATCTGTTTAATGCATCAGTACCATATGTATTGACGAGCATTGACATGTATTGCTCATTTATTATTTTCAAAGAGTTATTAGGTTTCCCTAGCATAACTGTAAGCATCTTTAGGAAATCTCTATGGACTGAACTTGATCCTTCCATACCTATTAAATGCACATACATTTTAATTGATGAACACTTTGATGAATTAAACTTAAAAATATTGCAAGAAAGATCCATAATGTTCCCACATATTTTATGAGAAAGCTCTTCTGAAACCTTCTCTCTGGCAAGGCAATTACTCTCTGTGTGTCCTTGGACAAGTCACATCACCTCTCTGGTTTCTTCAATGATGAAATGAACGTTCAGTTTTAATACTCTGCTAATCTAATATTACAGCCTTTCTTTTGCCTTACTTGTCCTCATTCTTCTCTCTCCACTTGTTTGAAGACAAACTTTGAAAACATTTTCCAAAATTTGGCCTCCAAAAGAAAAATGTGACATACAGGGGTAAAAGTATGCTTTAGGTTACAATGTGGCAGATATCTACAGAGATGTTTGTTGTTAAATTAGTAAAGTTCTCTCAATCCAGATCTGTGTTAAGAACCTGGGAGGCAGTTATAAGTTGGATATATGGGTGGACTTGGAGGAAATCACCTAGACCTCAGGCCACCATGGGGATACGGTGGTATTTAGAGGTTCAACATGGTCCCACCCCATTCCAAAGTAGGCCTTAGCTTCACTAAAGGCAAGAAATGTTTTGCTACTTAGTCATGCTGCCATTTCCAAGATCCACCATTTGGTTAGAAACTTAAGGAAAATTACCTAATTTTTCCAAGTCTGCCTATTTGGTGTGGAAAACTATAAGGGGTTTTCAGTATTGTTAAATATCCTTTTATAGTCCAGCAGATTCTAGTTCTGGCTTTTCCATTCTCTATCTGGAGTGGCACATTCCCCTGGATTCAGTTTTCACATTTGCGAGAGAAAAGGTGTTGGAGTAAACAATACTTTAAGACCCTATTTGGTGTGAATCTTCTGGGATTTTAGAATTTGCTCCAAGCCCCTGCACTGCCTTCCCATTCTGATTGCTTCTTCTCTGGAGAGAAAGGCTAACTGTCCAGATGGCCTGAGTTGGAGTAGGAAGCGGGCATTAGTGAAGAGAACTGCTCCCAGGAGCTCCAGTGCCCAGAGACCAAGGCACAGTGGTGGATTATGCACACCTGGAGCTGTGCTGTGTTGCCTGCCGGTCCCATCACACCTGGGAGTTCCTTACGGCCTCATCTCATCATGAGCTGCTTTCTCCCAGAGGAGGCCATCTCTAAATTTTACTTGAAAGGATAGTTTTTGTCTCTATTTTTCCCAGAGTTGGCAGGATGTCACCCTCCTTCAGGCTGCCTTTCTGACAGTCTGTTCTTCTGTAAAGCAGACACAATACTATTTATACCACCCCGATGGGGTTCAGGGTTACTCATTCTTCGAAAGTCTTTGATTCACCCTCAGTGCAGATCATTGCACATCGTGTCCTTGAAGCCATCATGTGTACTTAAGATTTTTTTTTTTTCTTTTTACAGCCACACTAGCTGCATACGGAAGTTCTTGGGCAAAGGGTGGAATCAGAGCTGCAGCTGCCAGCCTACACCATAGCCACAGCAGTTAGGGATCCGAGCTGTGTCTGCGACCTACAGCACAGCTCATGGCAACACCAGATCCTTAACCCACTGAGCGAGGCCAGGGATCAAACCTGCATCCTCACCAACACTATGTCAGGTTCTTCACCTGATGGGCCATGATTGAAACTCCTTAGGATTTTAATACATTCTTTTTTCCCCCAGGTAACGGTTTGTTTCCAAGCCAAGGACCTGAACTCTGTTTACTCCTCCCGGCTGTGCAAAAGCACATTCCAGTGAATGACTAAAATGCAACCGCAGTGCATGTCGCCGACGTTGGCAGCAGCAGGGGGGGTGGTCAGCACCCTTAAAGGACTGCCTGGGAAACCACGCTGCTGTGAAACCACGTTGCAGCCCAGCACACAAATGCTCTCTGTCCCTACACCATTCTTGACCAAGCAAGCATGCACATCATGGGCAGTTCCATTCTCAAGTTTTTAAAACCAAGGGGAACTTGTATATGGGGCCTGTTTTTCAGCCTGTTTGCTACCTTTTTTGCATTCTGTCCCATGTGAATTTTACAGACACTGGGCTAAAAAGGGTATTCGGACACTCACTTGGACACACATTCCTAGAATGTCATCATGTGGTCCTTATTCCACGTCACCAAACAAGACCCTGTTTACAACTTTTTCTTTTTTTTTTTTAATTTCAGATCTTTCTGAGGAGATTATTATATATGACATATCTATAGCTATGTGTATGGCCATAGATGTATTTCTGTGTGTACATATGTATAGTCATGTATTCTTACATATGTACAGACAAATACAGAGATATATAAAGTACATAGAACTTCCTTACTTGTAAATAGCCAAAAGGTACTGACATGAATGATGGATTTTCACATTTAAATAGTCATCAACATGAAGCCATGATTAATGCTTGTATAATGTGATGCAATAAAATTTCAAATAAATTTATGCACATGGAATATTTTTAGCCGGGTCTTCTGAAATTCTGTTGTATTTTCTTCTCATAGAATAAGTGGAATCTTAGAGTACTATCTTTAAGGAAAGTCTGTCATTCCCAAACACTCCTAAGAAATCACTTCATCCTTCAGAGAGACTACATTTTTTACATTTTTTTTCCTAACCCATCTTTTCCATGTTGCTTCCATGCTACCTTCTTTGGGTACCAAGCTAAGTAGAAGTCACTCATAATAGTTGGAAGATGCCCCTGGTGCACTCTGCTGAGGAAATATGAGCTACAACCAATGATACTTATGATGCTTTTGATTCCCTTGCCTGCTAGTAAGCTCTGCTAATCCTAGCAAAGGGACTGTCCAGGAGGGAAAGGACAGGGGTTGGAGGAGCAAAAGGGGAGAGTGTTTCTAAGCAATGTCTATTATTGGAAAGTTGTAATTACTCTTCTTCCAGAGACTGTAGAACTTGCCCTTGAATTATGTCATCACCTTGCCTATGCCAGTCAGTCGGGAAAAGGGGAGTGCACCCATTATCTTATTCATCAAACTCTGTTTCATTTTGGCCATAGGTTCACATGCTGATGGATTCCCAAAGACCTTAGATATCCCCTTATATGAGAAGAATTGGTCAGAGTGGCTTTGGGCAGGCTACAACTTCAGCTGTTTCATAGTTCCATCTTACAGTACTCTTTCTAACCTGCCATTCCTGAGAGTGAAATACAGTTAACCCACAGATTTAAACTGCAAGAGTCCTTTATAAGCAAGTTTTTATTTTCCCAATAAATACGTACTACAGTACTACAGGACCTGCACTAGGTTGAATCCATGAACCATGGACATGGGGGGCCAACTATAAAGTTATATGTGGAGTTCCCATCATGGCTTAGTTAGAAAACTTGACTAACATCCATGAGGACACAGGTTTGATCCCTGACCTCGCTCAGTAGGTTAAGGATCCGGTGTTGCTGTGAGCTATGGTGTAGGTTACAGACATGGCTTGGATCCTGCATTGCGGTGGCTGTGGTGTAGCCTGGCGGCTACAGCTCCAATTGGACCCCTAGCCTGGGAACCTCCATATGCTGCGGGTGCGGCCCTAAAAAGACAAAAAGACAAAAAAAAAGTTATATGCAGATGTCTGACTGCCATGAGGATTGGCACCTATAACTCTGCATTGTTCAAAGGTCAACTGTACTAACCCTGGCAAAACCTAAAGAGATGTATTTTATGGGAGCTGAAGACAAGATGCCATTAGCAGAGTTCTATTTTCAATCATGGCCCCAATAAGTCTGTCAAGTATTTCACACCAGCTCTAGTAAGAGGAATTTCCATGCAAAGTCTCAATAGATGAAATACAAAGTGATGCTCCCAAAAAACAACCAGCTCTACTGTCCCAGCAGTCAGTAGCTTTTTTGTGACTTTAGCTCATTATGCCTGAAGTTCTACCCCAAGCATCATGGCCCAAGAGGTTCTTGGATTTGACAAGTCAATAGCTTCTCTCCTACTCCTTTTGGGGGGGAGAGGGGCAGGGGTAGGGAAAGGGATGTATACTCCTCCTTGGGTTTGGAATGGGCCATGAACTTTGAGAGCTAGGTAGAAGATCACCCAATGCACTGGTCAGGATAAGGAAGTAAACATTTAAGTACCACTTTCTACCTGGTATGAACAACTCTATAGCCAGAAGTGTTTTTGCCCATGGAATTCTGCCTTTGCTATTTCAAGTGCCTCTGGCAGTCACAATTCCTAATACATTTCTAGCATATACTTCTTTTCAATACTCCTTCATCTCTTCCTTCCAGCATAATGAATACATTTATTCATCCTCCCTATTTTTGGTACAAGGTACATCTTAAGATATTTTTAGGTTTGCAGAGGGAGAAAGGCAAAGAAGCTTGTAGAGGGGAATTTCTGAGGGTATTTGTAAGAAATCAAGTGTTGGAAGTGACATCGCCAAAATAGCAACAAAGGTAGTTCCTGACTTCCCTTCCAATCCCAGGAAGAAAACTGACAACTCTTTGTGGACAAGACTCATGGAAAAAACCCTAGAACCCTGAAAACCTGTTTCAGGGTGAAACCAAGTCGTCAGGGACTCCTGGGCACAAAAGCCTTTCTGTGTCCCATATTTCTTGTTTTTAGGAAATAGGCTTCATTCCATCTCCATGACCTTCCCCGAGTTCCAAAGGGTAGGTTCAAACAGTTGTTAATCAAGGAAGGGAGGGAGTGCAGAGACAAGGGAGCAACAGTCAAGAAACAATAGTGCAGACTTGGGGTAGGGTCCTGGTTCCCTCTCACGGGATACACACTAAAAATACCTTTGAGTTATTCTGCAGAACTAAAACCCCCAATAATTGAAGATGTTAACTACTTGATGAAAAATTCTTCATTCCAGAAAGTCCTACACTGTATCTCAAGTATCATCAGGGCCAGTCCTGGGGCCACTAAACATCAGCTTTGAAGAAGATGCAAGTTAGCATCTACCCTAACCCTTACCTTTGGCCCTTTTCTATTTTTCTACTCTCATACTATAAAATCTCTTCCTATTCTCTCCCAGAGGAGGGCATAGTCTTTAGAGCAGTATCCTACTGTGGCCTCCTATGCCTGGAAAAAATATAAAAGCTATTCACTTCTCCTTCACCCAAAATTCTGTCTCTGTATTTCTATTTGGCACTGGTGGACAAAGGCCAAATCTTGACAACAAGGGGAGGCTGAAGTGTCCCTCTGCACCAGAGACCAAAACATACAGCATTAGAAGGTAAGAGGAATGGCTACATGCTGATCATATACCCTTCCTCCAGGCCAGCACACCACCACATTGAGAGGTTCTCCTCTAACTAGGATTCCTCTATTGGAACATGAGAGGCCAGGGTACGTATCTAGCCCCCACATTGTTGTGGGTCACTCCATGGGAGCCCCCACTTTCATCTCACCCGACAATTATAAGAAAGTCTTGACCACTAGTAATGTGTGATGGAGAAAGGAGGAGGGGCTTGCAACAACTAGCACTTGGATCTTGGCAGACCAAACTCTTACCTGTAGAGCTCAATGAGCAGTCCAAATGAGAGGCTTTGCTCATCTGCAGAGCCAAGACCAGGGAACTTAGTGGGATGTAGGTCTGCCTGACTCAGGTCCTCAAACAAAGATCCTTTCTAGCGCTGGATCTTGATCTGTCCCATCCAGGAAGGAAGCTGAGTAACAGACCAGCCCACTACTGAGTATAGCTCCTAGCACCCCCTAACTAGAAAAACTGGAAACTCCACAGCTCAGCAATCCTTGAGCAGGGTATGGCAGGCTGAGCTGATAATCTGCAGAGCAAACCTATGTGACCATAGGGCCAGGGAAGTTGGAGGGTAGATAGATTGAATCAAGACCACAAAGAGCCTTGCCAGGCTTGGAGGTGTCCTGGGCTCCACTCAGGCAGGGGGACTAATTCATAGCCTCACCCACTAGTGAGTATAGCTCCTAGCCCCTCCTGACCAGAAAATTTGATTAGGAACAACTTAGAGGAGCAGCTTGGAGCTATGCCTTCCCATTTCACCCAGGCAAAGGAGTTTAATCATCACCTTAACCACTGCTGACTATAGTTCCTTACCAGAAAGCCTGGCCAAAATACCTGGAAACTGCATAGCTCAGCAACACTCAAATAGAAAGTATGGCAGGCAGTAATGACCAACTGCAAAGCAAAGCCAGTGGCCCTATTTGGTTAGGGAACTTAGGGCATGGTTTGACTTGAGTCAAGACCACAAAGAGACTTTCCAGTCTTAAAGCCTATTCTCTCTGCCTGGGAAGGAAAACTATTTTGTTGCTCACCCATTGTTCAATCAGCAATCAGCCTTTCCAACCAGGAAATTAATTAGAGCACACTGGAAGCTATGCAGCCCACCCAATGGCCTTGCTTACAGTGGCGTAGGAATAGAGAACACAGACCCTGGCTTTCTCCATCTGCAGAGAAAAAGCTTGTCTGATTCAGATCCCCAAATAATGAGATGTGCAGGCACTAGAGCGTGACCTGCTGCCATGCCAAGGCAGGGAAGCTAGTTCATAGTTTCATCAACTGCTGAGTATGGTACCCAGTTCCAACTATATAGGAAGCCTGATCAGAGAACTCGGGCAACCAGAGAGCTCATCCTACAGCCTCACTTAGGCAGGGAAGAGTGCCATAAGTCCTTTCCAACTGTTTTGAGTCAGTGGTATCCACTCTAGACCACAGTTTGAGTAGTGGGGTCACCTGAAAATACACCCTAATAGCAAACCACACCTGCCTAAAGATGTTACCAGCAGACATACTCGAAAATCCAAATTGAGCTGACTGCCAAAGAACTATCTCTGCCAAAGTGAACCTGTAAAGTGTGGACTTGGTAACTGCAGATATCAACATAAAGAATCAAAAATCAGAGTTCCCGTCATGGCACAGTGGTTAACAAATCTAACTAGGAACCATGAGATTGCGGGTTTGATCCCTGGCCTTGCTCAGTGGCAAAACCAGTGTTGCTGTGAGCTGTGGTGCAGGTCGCAGACTTGGCTCAGATCCCGTGTTGCTATAGCTCTGGCATAGGCCAGCAGCTACAGCTCCAATTAGACCCCTAGCCTGGGAACCTCCATATGCTGTGGGAAGCGGCCCTAGAAAAGGCAAAAAGACAGAAAAAAAAACAATCAGGTAAATATGTAAACATGACACTACTAGATTTCCCATCATGGCTCAGCAGCAACAAAACCAAAGAGGATCCATGAGGATGCAGGTTTGATCCCTGGCCTCACTCAGTGGGTTAAGGATTAGGTATTAACATGAGCTATGGTGGAGGCTGCAGATATGGCTCAGATTCTGTGTGGCTGTAGCTATGGTGCAGGCCGGCAGCTGTAGCTCCAATTCGACCCCTAGCCTGGGAACTTCCAAATGCTGTGGGTGTGGCCCTAAACAAAGATAGTGCAGAAGAAGGAATCAATGTCCTAGAGGACAGGACATTTGAAATTATCCAGTCAGAAGAGCAAATAGAGAAAGGAAATGAAAAAGAGTGAAGAAAGAATATGTGGTTTACAGAACACAATTAAAAGAAACACTATTTGCATTATGGGAATTTCAGAAGAAGATAAAGAAAAAAGTACAGAAAGCATATTTAAAGCAATAATGGCTAAAAACCCCTCCAACTGGGGAAAAGAAATGGACATCCAGATTCATGTGGCTCAAAATCCCCAAATAGGTGAACCCAAGTAGGGCTACACCAAGACACATTATAATTAAATTGTCAACATGAAAGACAAAGAATTTTGAAAGCAGTGAGAAAAAAGAGTGGAACTACATTCAAGAGAGCTCCCATAAGACTATTGACAGATTTCTCAACATAAACTTTGCATGCTAGGAGAGAATAGAATGATATATTAAAAATATTGAAAGAAAAAAATGTCAACCAAGAATTCTACACCTGGCAGAGTTGTCCTTCAGAAATAGACAGATAAAGACTTTCCCAAACAAACAAATGCTGAGAAAGCTCATTACCATTTGACCTGCCTTACAAGAAATCCTAAAGGAAGTTCTTTGTATGAAGTAAAAGGACACTAATTAACATCATAAAAACACATGAAGGTAGCATAAAACTCACTGGAAATGTTAAATATATAGTCAAAGAAAGATCCCATAATATGGCAATGGTGGTTCATGATGCATTTTTTTAAATGTAGTAAGAAAAAAAACCCATAACTACAATAATCTGTTAATGGATACACTATAAAAATATGTAAATTGTAACCAATAACCTAAAATGTGGGGAAGAAAGTAAAAAATGTAAAATTTAGGAATGCCATCAAAGTTAAATCATTATTAGTTTAAAACAGTGTTTTAAAATTTTAAGGTATTATATGTAAGCCTAACGGTAACCACAAGGGAAGAATCTGTATTAATGTCTCACACACACACACTGTGATAAAGAAATAAAGCATGATAGCAAAAAAAAAAAAAAAAATCAAAACACACACAAAAGAAGACAGCAGTAAGAAACAGGGAAAAGTGGATCTGCAAAACCTCCGTAAAATAATTAACAAACTGGCAATAGCAAGAAATGCCTACGAATATTTACTCTAAATACAAACTGATTGAATTCTCCAGGCAAAAGACATATAATGACTAAATGGATAAACACCCATAGAGTGAGAAGGGTGGAAATAGATCTTTCAGCAAATGTTAAAAAAAAAAGACACCCATAGAGTGAGAAGGGTGGAAATAGATCTTTCAGCAAATGTTAAAAAAAAAAAACAGGCAAGCAGGGAGAGCTATATAATGATAAAGGGGTCAACTTAATAAGAAGATATAACAAAGTAAATATTTGCATCTAATATCAGGGCACCTAAAAAATACAAGCCAAAAAGTAATACAACTAAAAGGAGAAATAAATAAAAAGAAATATAATAATAGTTGGGGACTTTAATAGCCACTCTCAACAAGATCAATCATCCAGACAGAATCAATAAGGAAACAGGTTTGAACAATACTATAGACCAAATGAACCTAACAGCCATATATAGAACATTCTGTCTGACAACAGCAGAATACACATTTTTCACAAGCACATATAGAACACTTTCTAGGATAAACCATATATTATTTCACAAAACAAATCTTTCCAAGGTCTAGGAAATTGAAATCATACCAAGTATCTTCTCTGATCACAATGGGATAAAAATAGGAATCAATAAGAAGAAACTGAAAAATTACAACACTATCCTCAACAACCCATGCATTAAGTAAGAAATTACAAGGAAAGTAATAAAATCTCTTGAAACAAAAATGGAAACACAACACAACAAAATTTACAGAATGCAGCAAAAGCTGTTCTAGAGGAAAGTTCACAGCAATAGATGCCTATGTTAATAAACAAGAATGATTTCAAAACAATCTAACTGTACACCTAAACAAACTAGAAAGTGAGGACCAAGCTGAGCCCAAAACTAGCAGAAGGAAGTAAGACTAGAGCAGAAATAAATAAAATAGAGAACAGGAAGACAATAGAAAAAGTAAACTAAGAGTTGTTTCTTTGAAAAGACAAACAACACTGAGAAAGTTTTAGTTAGATTAACCAAAGGAAAAACGGGGAGGAACCAAATTAATGAAATTATAAATTAAAAAGGAGGCATTGCAATTGATACTACAAAAATACAAAAGATCGTAGGAGGCTATGATGAACAACTAATGGCAATAAGTTGGACAACCTAGAAAAATGGAAAAATTCCTATAAACGTAATACAACCTACCGAGACTGAGTCAGGAAAACAGAAAATCTGAATAGACCAATTACTAGTAAGAGATTGAATCAATAATCAAGAATTTCCTGATGAAGAAAACCCCAGGACCAGATGTCCTTACTGGTGAATTTTACCAAACACTTAGAAAAGAATTCATGCCAACCCTTATAAAACACTTCCACAAAATCAAAGCGGATGGAACACCCCCAAACTCATTTTATGAAACCAACATTCCCCTGATATCAAAGCCAGAAAGGGACACTACAAAAAAATAAAACTACAAGCCAATGTCCCCAGTGAATATAGATGCAAAAATCCTTAATAAAATTATAGCAAACCAAATTGAGCAGCACATGAAAAGCATCATTCACCATGATCAAGTTGGATTTATCCTTGGAATGCAAGGATGGTTCCACATACATGGATCAATAAATAGGATACATCATATGAATATAAAGAAAGAAAAAGTACATGATCATTTTAATAAGTGCAGAAAAGGCCTTTGACAAAATTCAATGTCCATTCATTATGTAAGTTCTTAACAACTTGGGCACAGAAGGAATGTGCCTCAACATAATAGAGACCATATATGAAAAGGCCACAGCTAACAACATATTTAATAAGAGGTTAAAAGCTTTTCCTTTAAGATCAGGAAAAGACAATGACGTCCACTATCACAACTCCTATTCAACATAGTAAAGGAAGTCCTAGACATACCAATTAGACAAGAAATAAAAAAGCATCATAATTGGAAGGGAAGAGGTAAAACTAAATAGACATTCTACGAAGCCACCATCACCCTAATACCAAAAACCAAAGATGCTACCACAAAAAGGAAATCATAGGCCAATTTTATCTTTGATGAATATAGATGCAAAAATTCTCAATAAAATTTTATCAAACTATATACAACACATAAAAAAGATCATTTACCATGATCAAGTGGGATTCATCCCAAGTTCACAAGTATGGTTCTACATATGCAAATCAATGAATGTAATACATGACATTAACAAAAGCCAAAAACTACATGATCATCTCAATAGATGACAGAAAAAAGCATTTGACAAAATCCAACATCCATTCATGATTATTCATGATTAAAAACTCTTACCAAAGTGGGTTTAGAGAGAAAATATCTTAACATCATAAAAGCCATGTATGACAAACCCACAGCTAATATAACACTCAAAAGAGAAAAGCTGAAAGATTTCCCACTAAAATCTGGAACAAGACAAAGATGCCCACTTTTATTCAACATAGTATTGGAAGTCCTAGCCACAGCAATCAGACAAACAAAAGAAATAAAAGCTATCCAAATTGGAAGAAAAGTAAAATTGTCACTCTGTGTAGATGACATGATATTATATACAGAAAACCCTAAGGACTCCACACAAAAACTACTCAATCTGATCAATTAATTTAGCAAGGTAGCAGAATATAAGATTAACATTCAGAAACTGGTTGCATTTCTATATACTAACAATAAAATATATTAGAAAAGAATTATTTTTTTAAAAAAACAATGCCTTTTAAAATTGCACCACGGGAGTTCCTACCATGGTGCAGTGGAAACGAATCCGACTAGGAACCATGAGGTTGCCAATTTGATCCCTGGCCTCGCTTAGTGGGTTAAGGATCTGACGTTGCTGTGAACTCTGGTATAGATTGCAGTCATGGCTGGGATCCTGTGTTGCTGTGGCTGTGGTGTAGGCCAGCAGCTGTAGCTCCGATTTGACCCCTAACCTGGGATTCTCCATATGCCACAGGTGTAGCTTTAAAAAGCAGGAAAAAAAAATGGACTACAAAGAGTTAAATACTTAGGAATAAACCTGACCAAGGAAGTGAAAGACTTGTACTCTGAGAACTATAAAACATTAGTAAAGGAAATTAAAGAGGGTTCAAAGAAATGGAATGATAACCCATGTTCCTGGATCAAAAGATTTAATGTTAAAATGGCCATACTACCCAAAGCAATCTATACATTTAATGCCATCTCTAAGAAATTACCCATGACAGAACTAGAAAAAAAAATCCAAAAATTTATATGAAACTAAAAAGACCAGAATTGCCAAAGCAATCCTGAGGTGGGGGGTGGGGGTGGGGACAAGCAGTAGGCATAATTCTCTCAGACTTCAGACAATATTACAAAGCTACAATAATCCAGAAAGTGTGATACCAGTACAAAACAGACATATGGATCAATGGAACAGAATAGAGAGCCTGGAAATTATGGTCAATTAATCTTCAACAAAGGAGGCAAGAATATAAAATGTGAAAAAGACAGTCTCTTTAGCAATGGTGCTGGGAAAACTGGACAGATGCATATAAATCAATGAAACTAGAATACACTCTCACACCATACACAAAAATAAACTCAAAATGGACTAAAGTCTTGAACATAAGACAAGACACCATAAAACCCCTAGAATAGATGATAGGCAAAACATTCTCTAAAATAAACTGGACAAATGTTTTATTAGGTCAGTCCCCAGATAATAGAAATAAAAACTATAAACAATGGGACTTATTAATCAAACTTACAAGCTTTTGGACAGCAAAGAAAATCATTAAAAATAAATGAAAACACAACCTACAGAATAGGAGAAAATAGTTACAAAATATGCAACCAACAAGGGATTAATCTGTAAAATATACAAACAACTTATACAACTCAACAAAAAGACAACCCAATGGGAAAATGGTCAGAAGACCTAGATAGACATTTCTCCAAAGAAGCCATACAGATGGCCAATAGGCACATGAAAAGATGCTAAACGTCACTAATTATTAGAGAAAAGCAAATCAAAACTACAAGGTACCACTTCACACAGGTCAGAATGGCTATCATTAATAAGTCTAAAAATAACAGATGCTGGGGAGGGTATGGATAAAGGGGAACCTTCCTACACTGTTTGTAGGAATGTAAATTGATACAACCACTATGGAAAACAGTGGGGAGGTTCCTCAGAAACTAAACATAAAACTACAGTTTGATCCAACAATTTCATTCCTGGGCATACATCCAGACAAAACTGTAATTCAAAAAGATACATGTACTCCTATGTTCACTGCAGCACAGTTCAATGAATAATAGTCAAGACATAGACACAATCTAAATGTCCCTTGACAGACGAATGGATAAAAATGTGGTACATATATGCAATGGAATACGACTCAGCCATAAAAAAAGAACAAAATAATGCCATTCACAGCAACATGGATCCAGCTAGAGATCATCACACTAAATGAAGTTAAGTCAGAAAGAGAAAGATAGAGAGTTCCTGATGTGGTTCAGTGGGTTAAGAACCTGACTAGTATCCATGAGGATGTGGGTTAGATCCTTTTTTTTTTTTGTCTTTTTTGTCTTTTGAGGGCTATACCCATGGCATATGGAGGTTCCTAGGCTAGGGGTCCAATTGAAGCTGTTGCTGCCAGCCTATGCCAGAGCCACAGCAACGCCAGATCTGAGCCCCGTCTTCAACCCACACCACAGCTCACAGCAACACTGGATCCCCAACCCACTGAGCGAGGCTAGGGATCAAATCCGCAACCTCATGGATCCTAGTCAGATTCATTTCCACTGTGCCACGACAAGAACTCCTAGATCCTTGACCTTGCTCAGCAGGTTAAGGATTGGCATTGCCATGAGCTGTGGTGTAGGCTGCAGATGCATCTATGATCCCACATTGCTGTGACTGTAGCATAGAACAGCAGATGTAGCTCCAATTCGACCCCTAGCCTTGGAACTTCCATGGGAAGGAGGGAGGGAGAGAAGGAAGGGAAGGAAGAGAAAATACCATATGATCTCACTTATATGTGGAATCTAAAATATGGCATGGGAATGGATTAGCAATGAGATCCTGCTGTGTAGCACCAGGAGCTATGTCTAGTCACTTATGATGGAGCATGATAATGTGAGAAAAAAGAAGGTATACATGTATGTGTAACTGGATCACCATGCTGTACAGCAGAAAAAAAAATTGTATTGGGGAAATTAAAAAAATTTTTAATTTTAAAATAAAATATGGCATGAATGAACCTATCTACAAATTAGAAATGGATTCAGAGAAATAGAGATCAGACTTGTAGCTCCCAAGGGGGAGGAGAGCGGGAGTGGGATGGACTGGGAGTTTGGGTTTAGTAGATGCAAATTATTACATTTGGAATGGATAAGCAATGAGGTCCCACTGTATAGCACAGGGAACTATATCCAATCTCTTGGGATAGAATATGATAGGATATAATATGAGAAAAAGAGTGTATATTTATGTATGACTGGGTCACTTTGCTGTACAGCAGAAACTGGCACAACATTGTAAATCAACCATACTTTAATCAAAAAATTACAATTAAAAATTCTGACATAAATCATGCCAATGTTTTCTTAGGTCAGTCTCCCAAGGCAATATAAATAAAATTAAAAATAAGCAAATGGAACCTAATCAAACTTATAAGCTTTTGCCCAGCAAAGGAAACCATAAACAAAATGAAAAGACAACCTACTGAACCTACTGGGATTAGGAGAAAATATTTGCAGATGATGCAACTGACCAAGGATTAATTTCCAAAACATACAAACAGTGCATACAATTCACTAGCAACAACAACAACAACAACAAAAAACCCAATTGAAAAATGGACAAAAGACCTAAATAGTCATTTCTCCAAAGAAGACATACAAATGATCAATGTCACAAGAAAAGATGCTCATCACTGCTAATTATTAAAGAAATGCAAATCAAAACTACAATGAAGTAACATCTCACACCAGTCAGATTGACCATCATTTAAAAAAAAAAAAGTCTATAAATAAAAATGCTGGAGAGGGTGTGGAGAAAAGGGAACTTTCCTGCACTGTTGTAGGAATATAAATTGGTACAACCACTACGGAAAACAGTATGGAGTGTCCTT
This sequence comes from Sus scrofa, assembly GCF_054392235.1. Classification (NCBI taxonomy): domain Eukaryota; kingdom Metazoa; phylum Chordata; class Mammalia; order Artiodactyla; family Suidae; genus Sus; species Sus scrofa. The sequence goes on along the minus strand of NC_139387.1, from coordinate 90,301,161 downwards.
AGAAAACTAAAAACAGAGGTGCCATATGATCCAGCAATCCCACTCCTGGACGTATACCCAGACAAAACTACAATTTGAAAAGATACATGTACCCCTTGTTCATAGCAGCATTATTTACAATAGTCAAAACATGGGAACAATCAAAACATCCATTGGCAAATGAATGGATGAAGATGTGATGTGTGTGTGTGTGTGTGTGTGTGTGTGTGTGTGTGTGTATAATGGGATATTAGCCATTCAAAAGAATGAAATAATGCCAATTGCAGCAATATAGATGGACCTATAGATTATCATACTAAGTGAGGTAAGTTAGCAAAGAGAATGACAAACACATATCACTTACATATGGAATCTAAAATACGACACAAGGAGTTCCCATCATGGCTCAGTTGTAATGAACCCGACTAGCATCCATGAGGATGTGGGTTGGATCCCTAGCCTTGCTCAGTGGGTTATGGTCTTGGAATTGTGGTGAGCTCTGGTGTAGGTCACAGTCATGGCTGGGATCTCATGTGGCTGTGGTTTAAGCCAGCAGCTACTGCTCGAATTTGATCCCTAGCTTAGGAACTTCATATGCTGCAGGTATAGCCCTAAAAAGACAAAAAAAAAATTCACAAATCAACATGCATATGAAATAAAAACAACAGACTTATGGTTGCCAAGGGTGGCATGTGGGTGAGGGAAGGACTGGATTAGCAGAGGCAAACTGCTATATATAAAATGGACAAATAACAAGGTCCTACTGTATAGCACAGGGTACTATACTCAAAATCCTGTGATAAACCAAAATGGAAAAGAATATGAAAAAGAAAATATATATGCATAAGTCACTTTGCCGTATAGCAGAAATCAGCACATTTTAAATCAACTGCTTCAAATAAAATTAATATTTAAAAAACTGAAAAGTTTTCATCAAAAGAACAATAGCTAATTGTGATGACAGATCTTAAAGCAGACATATTATGGTTATCATTTAGTAAGGTACACGTTATATATAGAAATATCAAATTACTATGTAGTATTCCTGAGCCAATATAACGTTAATTATGTCTCAAGAAAAGATAAACAATGATTAGGGATATAAGGCACAGCATGACAACGATGGGTAACATTGCTGCAAAGTATATTTGAAAATATTAAGAGTAGATCCTAACAGTTCTCACAAAGAAAAAACATTTTCTTTTTCTTGTTTGTATTTCTATGAGATGATGGATGTTAATTAAAATTATGGTAATCATTTCACAATATATGTGAGTCAAATCATTATGTTGTAGGTATTAAACAGGCAATGTATGTCAATTATATCAACATAACTGGTAAGATAAGAAATCAGGTGTTTATTACCTGGATGCATGCAAAAAAAACAAACAAACAATAACAGACAGAAAACATGAGCATGTTTCTGAAAAACTCTGTTTCCCAGTGTTGACAGTGGAATATTTTAAGCATCAGGGGTAGTGACTATGCCCTAATTTGAGAATTTTCTAATTACCTAATCTTGTGAGTCTTTATGAGACTAGAATATTAGAAATATCCTGCTTCACCACTATCATCTTCATTAAAACCTCAGCTGTGTAGCTATAAATGTATGAAAATAGTTAGCAGGGAGGTTAATCTGGGAACTGGCAAAATTTTATTTTAGCTGATTTCTTAAAAAGGAAAATTCTGGAGTTCCAGTCATGGCTCAGTGGAAACGAATCTGACTGGCATCCATGAGAACGTAGGTCTGATCCCTGGCCTTGCTCAGTGGGTTAAGGATCTGGCATTGCCGTGAGCTATGGTGAAGGTAGCAGATGTGGCTCAGATCCCACATTGCTGAGGCTATGGCATAAGTCAGCAGTTGTAGCTCTGATTCAACCCCTAGCCTGGGAACGTCCATATGCCATGGGTGCTGCCCTTAAAAAAATAAAAGGAATATTCTCTAGAAATAAATTTATATAAATATACTTTTCAGGGTTTTTTATTGGTTTGTGTTTTGTTTTCTTTTTTGTCTTTTGTCTTTTTTAGGGCCACACCTGAGGCATATAGAGGTTTCCAGGCTAGGGGTCAAATTGGAGCTATAGCTGCTGGCCTACACCACAGCCACAGCAATGCCAGATCCGAGCCTCACTGAGCCTACACCACAGCTGGTGGCAATGCCGGATCCTTAACCTACTGATTGAGGCCAGGGATGGAACCTGCATCCTCATGGATTCTAGCCAGATTTGTTTCTGCTGAGCCACGACGGGAACTCCCAAGAGTTCTTAAATAAAGGTGAAACCCATTTATCCTTCCTTTGATGACTTATATTACTGTAAATACAGTCTCATGTACAGTGGAGGCAGATTAAGAATACAGCAAATGACCCTGGCCAGCAGGATTCAAAGGGAAGTTCTAGTCAAAGTCCTAACTCTGCATCCTGGTCTTTCAAACTGGCCACTCCAGTTACACTATGTTTCTTCACCCCAGTACCAACTGCCCTGCCAGCCAGGATATCCCTGCATCCCTCAGAAGAGCAGATTTCTTCACTCCTTCCCAAGCTTTGCTTATACTCTTTCTCCATGCATCGCACTCCCTGGAAAAAATATTTCCTCTCTTCTTTGCCTATTCAGATCACCTCTAGTTTTAATATCTGCCTCAAACTTCAACTATTCAGTAAGTGTGTCCACTGGGCTCCCCTCTCCCTAGATATCTCCTATTGGACAAAACTCTGCATTCACTCAGACCCTTTCCCGGCGTACTATTCCTCAACCAGTGCATGAATATCGGTCTTATGGCCTCAGATAGCTTGGAAGTGACAGACATCAAGAACCCTACCTTCACTTTCCACAATACCCAACAAAGTGTGATGTCTACAGTCAAGCATTTAGTGCCTTTAAGATACAATCAATGTAAACTCACTTTCCTGTAAGTAAATTTCAACGTGCAAGAGCCAAGTGTAAAAACCTCAACTTTATACAATCCTCTATCTTAATGAGGAAGTTAAATCCACTCAGATCTAAGTCCAGCTGCTGTTTTTCCCAACAGGAACACTAAATAATTTCCCCAGACTGCCCGTCAGCTATCTGGTTTTAGACATCAATTTTATATTTTCCATAAAAAATTAAGGAAGCTTGCTTAGTAATGTTTCCGTTACATGAGATGTTTTAAATACTTGAAGTATTCAATTTGGATCCCATTAATAGCCTGGTAGGGAGGGGTAAATACTAAAGCTGTTATCTGTGGGACCCTATGCACAGGTGCACTCAGTTTGCCTAGACCTTGGCCCTCAAGGAGGTAGTCTTTACTTTCATTAATTCAGACTCCACTGAACGAAGTTGTGATTACTTGCAAGGGCTAAGGTCCAAAACGCAAAGAAAATCCAGTGAACAAACAGAGGAAATATTCAAACCATTTTGAAAGGAGATCATTTATAACAGTTAACTTGCTAATTATGTCATTTATTTTTCCTAATTAACATTATCATCTAGTAATTCTCAACTTAACTACAGCATGCATTAGAACCACCTGGACCCTTGGAGTTCCTGCAGTGGCACAGCTGAAGGAATATGACTAGGAACCATGAGGTTTCAGGTTTAATCCCTGGCCTCGCTCAGTGGGTAAAGTATCCGAAGTTGCCATGAGCTGTGGCGTAGGTCACAGACATAGCTCAGATCTGGCATTGCTGTGGCTATGGTGTAGCTCCAATTAGACCAACTAGACTGCAGCTCCAATTAGACCCCTAGCCTGGGAACTTCCATATGCTGTGGGTGTGGCCCTAAAAAAAACCACCTGGACCCTACAACACATCCATGAGGAATCTGCATTTATTGTGAAAAGGGGCCAAGACTCATGACCTTCCTATGAACAGATACCCAACATGTGTCCTACCCAACATATGGCTGCTGGGTGGGACCAGGGAGACAGTGCTCATTGTTGGAAGAAAAGTGGCAACAGCGGGGAATTTTGCCACTAAGAGCCTGTCCAGTCCATGCATAGGGGGGCCATGAGTGGTCTTATAAACATAAAGGCTTTGAACCTCTCTTTTCAAGAATAAAAAAAAGAAAAAGTTTCTAATTATATGCCATCTGGAAAAGGCAAAACTGTGGGAACAATGAAGAGATCGGTGGTTGCCAGGAGTTTGGGAGAGAGCGGAGATCAACACTGACAGAGTATGGAAGTGTTTTAGAGCAGTGAGAATATGCTGTATGATATTATAATGATGGATATGTGCCATCATACTTCTGCCCAAACCAAGAGTATGTGCAACACCACTCCATTAAAGTGAACACTAAAGTGAACTGTGGACTTTGGTGATCATGATATGTCGACGTAGTTTAAAAAAGAAAAAAAACTGACCACTCCAGTGAATGATGTTGATAATGGCTATGCACATGTGCGGAGAGGACATATGGGGAATTTCTGTAACCTTCCATCAATTTTATTGTAAATCTAAAACCAATTTTAAAAAATAAAATCTTTAAAAAAAAGAATTAACACTCAGTGCAAACATTTTTGGCAAAACTTTTGTTTCACATATATATGTATCCATATTACATATGTTTATGTTTGTTGTTCTGTGGTGTGAAATGTATTTGTAAGATCCAAAAAGTTTGCCAGCCACTTGTTATATTGGTAAGTAAAAGCACAAATTAATCTTTAAAAAAAAGGAATCACCTGAACTTCATCACCACCATCTCTGATTCCGTAGTTCTAAGATAGGCCTGAGAATTTCAGTTTCTACAAGTACCCAGGTGGTGTTGATACTGTTTGCTGGGAACCATCCATTGAAAACCACTGATCTATTCAATATTTTGCCATAATTTGAATATACTTTACAGTGCAAGCTGAAAGTTTATCTGACGATACAGTGTTTTAGAGAATATCACTCTGGTGGAAAGGGGAGAGGTAGCAATTTCAAACTGCAGGAGTTACCAGTTATCAGCTAATCATAGCATTCAATTAAAGTGCTGTCATTATAGGTTCCTTGCTGAGCAGAGCACTGGGCTTTTTTTAAAAGACTGGATCAGGGCCACACAAAGGTTTTGACTTGCACTTTGTATCCACTCAGAAGCCTGAAAGTAAGTCCCCCTAACTCCACCCCCACCCTAACCATTTGAGGAGTGAGCTTACATCCCTGAGTTCAACAGGGCAAAAATATCAAGATCATGGGCTTTGGAATCAGATAAAACTACTTGAGGTCCAAGGTGTATGACCTTGGAGAAATAATTTAACGTCCCTAAAATGCAGTTTACCTTAAGAAGTGGACACACCACCGTACTACTGAGATCCCTCTTCAGTGAAGGATTTTTTGGCCCAGCTGTTGGGAGCACTACTACAGTCAGCCTTCAGCTCTCAGACCCTCTGGATGGCTTTACTGCAGAGGATTCCCCGGTCTTTCTTTAAAGATACACCCCTTCCTTGACCACGCCCCTTCCTGTGACCGCCCACTTTAAAGTCTAATTGACGCGGGAATATGAAAGCCTGGCTATCTCAGCCCAATGGGGTTAACTCTGACTGTTAACTCCCCTCACTTCAGAGTCTCCATGGGGAGGTTATCCTTCACCTGTGTTTACAGCTCCCACCTCTGCCCAAGCCTGCTATTCTTGTATTCCTTACCCAGGTGTGGATCCCAAAGGCGCTGGTTAATAAATATTTTAAGCACACTCAACTCCATCTCAGACCTTCCTTTTTAAGATAACAAACGTGGGACGTGCATTTAAAGACAAACAGGTGGATGAAAACTCTAAGAGGCAGGAATTATATAGATTCGTTCACTTAACAGTATTTATTGGGCCAGACTCTGTTCTAGATCTAAGAATACAGAAATGAATACAGATGGCTAAAGTTTAAGAAGAAAGGCCAAGAAAAGCATTGAGGTTGAAACCAATGTAAATACACAACATTGTAAATACAGTCATTTCTGTATTTACAGCATTGAAGTTGAAACCAATGTAAATACACAACAATGTAAATACAGTCATTTCTGTTTTAAGCTACAGAAATGACTTTTTGCTGTAAAAAGAGAATAGTACTTCTTCCCATCCCCACTGCCCAGGTGTTTTGTTTTTTTTTAATTGCCTAAGCTTACAAAATTCATTCTGTTCAAAAAATACTTGATCATTAGTCTTAGCAGATTAGTCTCAGCCTGTTTGATAAATTTCCAAATTTCCTTCCTAACCTCCATGCTGCTGTTACACTACACTGGGTTGTAGGAAATTGTGAAGCTAAAGTCCTACTCACCTAGACACTTCATGTAGCACTTTCTGTTTCTGTGCTTATAAAACCTGATAAAGTCTCTTTAATGCCCCCACGGTCACATGCCTGCCTAGACACACCAGTTGTGTATTTACTGGGTTTTTGTGGCTTTAAGCTCTAACCAGGAGATGGTGCACAGGTTTTTCTATTTTTTTCAAATCCCACAAACCTATAGGGTGGTTCACTGCAGCCATCCAGGGCTCACCACCCAGAACAGGATACAGAGATCCCTTCTCCGAGACTCAGTAATATATTAACTCTCATCACTTCCTCTAAACCCTCTCAGCATCAGAAATCCATTTCTACTCTATTTGAGAATTAGGATCTTACTTTCCGAGACACTTTATCCTCATCAGCCTAAGAGGTTAGACTTTTGACACTCATAAGCCAAGAAAAAATCTCTTTCCCTCTGATATTTGTGGAAACATCCCTTTTCTGAGCTTTAAACATCAAACACCTGAATATTTGAATGTGAAGAAAGGCTGAGGAGGTAATTGAGTGCTCCAGGGAAAGGGAAAGATCATTGGTTAAATTTTCTGAATATTCTCTTCTCCTAAATATCAGTTGTCCTATAGATGGCCTCCTCGAGGCAACCTCTAGCCTCTCCAACACTGTAATAAAGCAAGGTTATTTATTACTTTGACTCTCTCCTAGCATGTTTTGCAGTCTTGTCTTTGCCTGGGTATCCTGCCTTCCACCCAGCATTATGTAATGATGCCAGGCATGGTCTCAGTAGGAAGTTAAATCAGTATATTTATCTTTCTCCTTTCATATCTCCTGTCTCTGCACCTTCTTTATCTATCTTCTTTTATTTCTCTACCTACCTCTACAACTAGCCCTATTTTAAATTGCATTGAATGTTGTCCATTAACTGAAACATCATGTTCCCTACTCCATCTTCAGGGTGTGAAGAGTAGGCTTTATGCTACCTACTTCAAAACTTGAGATATGTTTTGATCTCAAGTGACTTTTCTCTGTAACTCAGAGACTTTCAATTAAAAGAAAACTCTCCAACCCACAGAGTGGAGGAAAATGTTTGCAAATTATATATCTGGTAAGAAACTTCTGTCTTAAATATATGAAGAACTCTTACAATTCAATAATAAAAGGACAACTAAACCACTGAAAAACAGGACAAGGATCTCACTGAACATGTCTCTGAAGAAGATGTACAAATGGCCACTAAACATTCAAAGATGCTCAACATCATTAGTTATCAGGAAATTGTAAAACAAAAGCACAATGAAATGCCACTTCATGCCCACTAGAACAGCAATAATAAAAAATACAATTAACACAACATTGTAAATCAACTATACTTTAATTTAAAAAATTAGCAATAAAAAATCATTTGATTTAAAAAAAATACTGTTAACAGGTGTTAGTCAGGATGTGAAGAAATTGGAACATTCATACACTGCTAATAAAAATGTAAAATAGTGTAACCACTTTAGAAACAGACTAATAGTTCCTCAAATGGTTAAACATAGAGTTACCATATGACCCAACAATTCTATTGCTTGTATATATTCAATAGAAATTAAAACACACATCCACACAAAAACTTGTACACAGTGTTCAGATCAGCATAATTGATAATAGCCTAAAAGTGGAAATAACGCAAAGGTCCATGAATGGATAAATAAAATGTTGTATGTCCATACAATGGAATATTATTGGGCCATAAAAATGAATGAGGTACTGATATATGCTACATCAAGATTACTCCTGAAAACACTATGCTATGGTCTTTTGATTTTCATATGGTTTAACTTACATGAAATTTCCAGGGTAAAAAAATCTATAGAGATAAAATTAGATTAATCGTCACTTAGGGCTAATAGGGTTGAGAGAAAATGGAAAGTGACTAGTAATGGGATTTCTTTTGGGGGTTATTAAAGTGTTCTAAGATTGTGATGATAGTTCTACAACTCTGAATAAAAAAACCACTGAGTTGTACACTTTAAACGGGTTAACTGTATGGTATGTGAACTACACCTCAGTAAAACTATTATATAAGAAACTCTCCAGGTACCTCAGAATTCATGAGTTCAGCTTATAACAGATTATCTTATTTTGTACATTACTTTAAAATTTCCATATGTGATGAAAATCTCCTCACGTCACCACAGCCTAGGATTAAACAAATTAAAAGAATAACAGAATTAAGAGAATTTTAACAATTTGTGATTCATACAGATGGGGGCACCTCCTGCTCTAAATACATAGAAATTCTGTATAAAATTCAGAAAACAAAAATTTTAATACATAGTCAAACTGGTAAGAATGAAAAGAAAAATACTAGTCCCAATATTGAAAAGAAAATTGGAACTACAGTAAGGGTACCAGCAGATGTCAAATAAACCATGGAGGTGTAAATCCTGCTGAGTTCTTATGTCCCAGGGGGATGAAGATTAAGTTTCTGCCTGTGGAATGTGGAGAAGTTAGAACTTTATTCCAAGTATCACCAAACACCTTGAAGAACTGCCCCATTAGTTAAAAGGGGGTTTTAAAGAAAATGCACCTCTAGCCAAGTCTTGGATGAAGCATCAAAACTAAGTCCTGTGAAATGCATGGGCATAGGAGGAAAATTGATACTATGAAAGTAAGAGAGGAGCCCCAGCCTGAGCTAATGATGTAAAATTGATTGAAGGACATTGAAACAACAAGGGCACAGCAAAAGCTAATTGAAAACGTCTCTGTAGAGATTCTCCCTAACCAGAGGCAGGAACTCTCACTGGGGAAAAAAAAAAAAAAAAATACAACCTCTGCTGAAGATAAACATTCAGCTAAAATGATCAACTACACAAAGAAAGAATTCACCATGAGACAGAGTAAGCAAATGGACAAGTATAAGAAGTAGCACTCTGAAGAATTTTAAGTAATATCACAATATGAAAAAGTAGTAAACATGGTTAAAATTATTAAAGAGTAAAAGAATGATTAGGAATAATATTTTAAAAATCCAGCATAAAAGAATAGGAACATTTGAAAAAGCACATCCAACTCTAGAAATGGAAAAAAAAAAGTCATTGAAGTAACACCAAATAGAGATTGAAAATTCAATGGACACGTTAAGTAGTATATTTGAAACAGCTGAAAAGAAAACGTTAAGGAATATCCTTTCGTTTATATCTATATCTTGGATGATTTCCAGGATGCCTCACATAAATATAGAAAGATTTATATTTTTTATATTAAAATATTTTTATATAAAAATAAAAAGATTTATTTATGTAAATATAAAAAGATTGAGACGGTGGACCAGATTAGGAGACACGGGGACGAGAGAAAAAGTCACAACATTCATCTAATAGGATTTAAAGATCATGGAATAGAGAAAATGGGGGAGAGGGAATATGCAAAGAGATAATGGCTAAGAAATTTTCCAGTATTAAATATGTTATTTTCTATTTTCAGGTGTGGTGATAATTGATTAAAATATATTCTTCAGTGACAAAAGTTCTACAGGTTTATTTGCTTACACATTTATAATCTATACATAGTACATAGGAAGAGTCCTTTGTGTGGTAAATAAACTGGAAATAACTTTCTGTAAAAGCTGATAGTTAATTATATTAAATGCGACACTTAACCCCCAAGAACAGACAACTGCAAAGTATTTGCAGAGTTTAATCAGCAAGTTGAAAAATCAGAACTGTAACCATGTTTTACACTATAATGTTGAACCCTCTCAAGTCTTTTCACAAACAATGGGCGTACAACTTACAAGAAAAAGTGATTTTTACAGTGACTAAATAACAGAGTGAGTTTTCAGCGACTAAGGGTCAGGCACTTAGCTGACTCTGTATCAACAAATGTACGGGATAAAACTCAAAATTTCCTACAAGAATCAACACAGAGTTATTTCCCTCAACTCAACCCCACCCCTGTTCCATGTATCTACTTCACAGTCAACTGTTAACAATATACTATACTTCCTGAGATTATCATAAATAAAACAAAATGATGAAAACTCCTTACGCATATATTTAATATTTCCTTCATCTTAATATGTGTTACTGTTGGAAATCATATCAAGAAATAAAACTCCTGGGAGTTCCCTGGTGATCTAGCAGATTCAGCACTGTCACTGCTATGTGCAGGTTTGATCCCTGGCCTGGAAACTTCCATATGCCACAAGGATGGCCCCCAAAAAAGAATAGAAAAGTAAAGAAAAGAAACTCTCTTGAGTTGTTTTCATAGTTACTCACAATTCTATAGTTCTTAATTTTTAAAATGCTGTGAAAATATATGGTTATTATTCTGTATCATAACATTCCATAACAATATTCCATAACATAACATTACATATTCCATAATATTCCATTCCGTAACATTCCATAACATTCCATTTGATAACATTCAAGCAATACTTGAATCCCCACCTATAGATGAGAACAATCAGATACAAGAGTCAAGGGAACTTCCCTAAAGGAGTACAACCAAGGTATGTGACTTCAGGAAAACCAAGATACTAACCTTAGCCTCAAAGGCAGGATTTCTTGAACTCAACAGCATGGCTCTCTGGGGCGGGGTCATTTTTTGTTGTGGAGGAGAGGGGCTGCCCTGTGCACCACAGGACATTGAGCAACATCTCTGAATTCTATTCACTAGATGCCAGTACACCTCCTCCCCAGCTGTGACAACCAGAAAAACATATCCAGATTTTTCTAAATGTCCTCTTAGGTGCAAAACTTGTCCCAATGAGAACCACTGGTCTAGAGAGAAAATGATCACATGAGCAACTAAACAGATGATTATACATGTACACTGCTTTCACATACTATATATAAAATTTTATTTTTTTCCTATGGCGTGAATATGACTGGTCCATAGCTTTATGCTATATAGCATATGGAACTCTACCCAATATTCTGTGATAATCTATCTATATGGGAAAAGAACCTGAAAAAGAATGGATATGTGTTTATATATAACTGAATCACTTTGTTGTACAGCAGAAATTATCACAACATTGTAAATCAACTATACTTTAATAAAACTGTAAATTTTTTCTAAAAGTTTCCATCCTTTTCATTAGAATAATCCTACTGATTTCTAACTATATTTTTCAGAAGGAACTGTCTCCCATCATTTCATTGCAAATTACTAACAGCTTATCTTTTTATCTTTTTGTCTCACATTTTGATTTTCAATTATATTGAAGTTTTAAGTAAAACTGAGTTAATAAAGTGCTAACTGATCTTTCCTGCTCACATTATTTATGTGAGGTAGGTATGTGTTTAGTGTTCCGTCATCAGAGGAGATTAAGGATAAATTCAAGGTCATACAACTTGTTAGTGGCAAAAAAAAAAAAAATAGGCAACTTGTATGGCTTTTCCCCCCCATTAGTGTTGTGATTCAAAATAATTAATAATACTGGATTATTTAATTTACATTATAATATATTAACATTTTACCTTTAATTGGTTTAACCCAAAGATTTAGATAAGATGAATAACTTTTACTAAGAGTAACTTTGATTTTTTAAGAATTCTATCTGGGAGTTCCCATCGTGGCGCAGTGGTTAACGAATCCGACTAGGAACCATGAGGTTGCGGGTTCGGTCCCTGCCCTTGCTCAGTGGGTTAATGATCCGGCGTTGCCGTGAGCTGTGGTGTAGGTTGCAGACGCGGCTCGGATCCCACGTTGCTGTGGCTCTGGCGTAGGCTGGTGGCTACAGCTCCGATAAGACCCCTAGCCTGGGAACCTCCATATGCTGCGGGAGCGGCCCAAAGAAATAGCAAAAAGACAAAAAAAAAAAAAGAATTCTATCTGGTACTCTCATGGATTTATAAAATATAGACAATTCCTAATGTCACAAAGATATATTTTGTAAAAATAAAGTGGAGAAGAATGGAATTATTATGTCTCTCATATTTCTCATTGTATAACCCCTTGGAAGTCAAATGAGAAAAAACTATTTAAATAACCCAATTTTGATCACCCAAACTGAAGCATTCTACACACAGGTACATTTAGAATTACTACATAAAAAACAATAGCTTAAATCACATTCACATAAACAAGTAAGATTATATCTTTCTACTAATTAAAAATTATAGAAAGATTTACAGTTTGATGTATGCTAACAAATATGTTGATTAAAAAATAGCAATTATGTACATATAATACATGTGAATATATCATTAATTTAAATGTCATAAATCTCTGCTTTAGATAAATACAATTTCCTATTTTTTTATTTCTTAATAGTTTCAATTGGCAACCTCTAAATGTACAGAGCATGCTCACCCAAATATCAGAGAATAAGCAAAAAATTATTTAATTACAAAGTACTTTAATGTATCTAAATATTTCACACATTATTATTTTAAAACAGTGTAAAGCTAAAAAAAAAACTTCTAAACAGTATCAAATGTGTATGCTGTAGAAAAAAAATAAGTTATTGATAAAATCCTTAACCAAAATCTTAGCTAGAAATGTTAGCAAAATAAAATAAACTTTGAGATTGCTACTTGAAATTTTAGAACATTGCATATATTTAGTAATTCTAGTAAACTAGTAGTATTTGTCTATATAATTTAGCTTTTTAACCAGATGGATATATAATAGAATTCAATATTTCCAAGCATATATACTTTTAAATTTAAGTGATTGCAAATAAGTTGACATTCAAAGATTCAAATTAATAGCATTCAATGGAACCACCTAATTTCACAGGGCTTAATCATTTTTACTCATGTAAATGTTCTTGTATCACCAAAACTGTAATTACCTATGTTGAAAGTCCTTTGGTCAGTATGAGGCTTATGGTAGTTTATATTTATAAGCTGGGATGCAGTGAACCAGGATCCAGGGTGGCATGATTTGCACTGGGTGTCTCAAGACATATGCAAGCCCAAGACAATAGAGTGAACAGGAAATTAAGAAGGCAAGCAAAGGTAGAATGTGCAACAAGTTCAAAGCTGATGGGTCAGGAACAAGGAATGCAGATAAGAACCAGAGTCTAAGAAAGGTAATACAAGCAGCCAGTGGCCAGGCACTCTGGATAACAAGCAAAAAGGCACAAGAATGGATGCACAGCACCGAGAAGACCTTGATCATTGGGCCCAGGTTCTGTCCCAAATGGGATGCTTCTTGATTACCACCTCCCCAAGCCAGAATCAATTCCAAGATTAATATGTGTGTTGGGCTGACAAGGGTCAATGAGAAACAAAGATCTAGACAGCGAAGACCTGTCACTTCTTTGCCTCCTAGGGAGCATGTGGTAGGAGGGAGAAAAAGCTTTTTCAGTAATGATTATGATTTCAATGAACCCCAACACTTATATGCTAGCACCAAATGCACAGAGATATTTTTAATAATGCCCAAATTTAAGAATATGCTTTTGACCATCCAGTATGTATGCATATATGTGTATTAGCTGTTTAGCACATATAGAGTCACAACTTTCATCACTTTCACAACTAGCTTCATTGAAATAAAAGAAGGATAGAGGGAAATGCTGATAATTGAAACTCTTACCTCCTAAGTAGCATCAATTAATGAGTGTAGTGAGCAAAATCAGGACTTTGCTTTAACAAAAGATTTATCCGCCCTCCCAAACATTCATGATAGAAAAAAAAAATCTAAACCTGATCCAATTATCTTAGAAAACACATAAAACTGGGACACTGTTTAAAATCATTTAGTATCGCAGCAGCTTCACAAACGAGTGCCATTGATCTTGCTGCTTGGACCTGTGCAGTTCAATTCAATATGGTTAAAGGCAGGATTGTCAGTTCCACCATCTTCTATGGGATGAGATTTATCACTTAAAACTTGCTTCTTCTAAAAGAAAATGTTAACATGGTGATTAGAAAAAAAGAAACTGTTCATGCAACTCTAAATCATTGTTACTACTGCTTTTCTTTCTCTAAATCTGCTTTGTAGAATACTGAGGCGAGATGAACAAGTGAGCAACAGATGACTTACAAAAGCAAGGCAAGGAGTCCCCGTGGTGGCTCAGGGAAAACAAATCTGACTAGTAAGCATAAGGATGCAGGTTTGATCCCTGGCCTTGCTCAGTGGGTTAAGGATCTAGCATTGCCATGAGCTGTGGTGGAGGTCGCAGACGCAGCTGGTATCTGGCATTGCTGTGGCTCTGGCGTAGACCAGTGGCTACAACTCAGATTAGACCCCTAGCCTGGGAACCTCCATATGCTGCAGGTGTGTCCCTAAAAAGACCAAAAAAAAAAAAAAAAGTATCTTCCCTGTCCATCAAAGTAGTATTCTATCCTGGTGATAAAAGCACAGTCTCAGTAATTTAAGAAAAAAGAAAGCCAACTCACTTTCTTAAAAATGTCAAAATTGGATAAAAAGTCCTCTTGGGTTAGTAGGAATCTGCGATCTACATTTTGTTTTCTTCCTCCTGAAAAATATACATTGTTTACATTGTTAAAAAGGTATGTGTAACTACGGTCCATCATACATGCATTTAACGTGGGCACATTCACTTCTACGTACTTACAAAACACAAAGAGAAAGACTCTCTTACATAGTGTTAGAGACTTATCTCATCATTTCCTTTCCCTCAGTCAGCCTCAGATTCTGTAAGCCTCTCACTGGAATAAATAAGAGTCCAGTGTTTAAAGGTAAATGAGATGCCTTATAAATGCAAGCCAACCACCTCTTCCGGTATTCAACTAGGGAAGAATCATCTGACCCAATACTGGTAGGAAAACTGGTTTAAAAGCATCCCTCATGATCTACCAATAAAATATCAAACCATCCATCTCTGCTTCAGACAGTAGAGTTGCCCTTCCCCAGTATGGAGGCTACAGATGTGTGAAGAAACAGGAAAATTATGAATCATTGAGTAAATTACTTAAGTGAAATTCAGTATGACAATAGGTGCCTGATCTGAATCCCCTTCCTTAATGTTTTGCTCTACAAAAATCATTCTTTGGTTTGGTATTTTATCTGTGGATCAAAGATGATGATTTTAAAACCTGTATCTCAAAGAGTGGTTCTCCAACTTCCTCTATTCAAATCACCTAGGAGAGGTACCTAAAATGCAGATTCCTGGATTGACCCAATTGGGACTTCTTTGGGTGAGGCCACGAATTCAGATTTTTACCAAATTTCCAAGATGATTCTTATGCTGGTCTAAAGTCTGAGAATCACCACTTTGGTACAAACCTAGACTTTTAATCTAGGGAGCCTCTGCTGCTCAGGAGATGAGTTCAACTTTAAATTAATCCATTTAACACCGTGAAGTATCTATCATGTACTAGAGACTCTGTCAAGTGAGACAGAGATGAATAAAATAATCACTGCACTCATAGCTCATAGTCAACCTAGGAAAATATTTACCCCAACTTCACCAGTGAGGAGACACATTCATGGTATGTGTTTAGGTAAAGCTGAAATGCCAACCAAGTCTGTTTGGCCCAAGTTCTTACATACTCCAAGTATCTTACAGTAGATCTTTAAATATATTTTCCAAAGAGCATCAGGATTTTATGTTTCTGACTTTTTTTTTTTTGCAAGGTTTTCACTGCTGCTATGAAGTGGGAATAAGTCATATATGAAATTAATGAGGTTGAAGTGGTTTTTAATCATTGGATGCCTATTCATCTTCATGTTTTAAAATAAAAGATAAAGCTATACACGGTTATCAGAATGAAAGCATTTAAGGGGAAAAAGGGGGTGAAGGGTGTACTCTGATACACCTGTTTTTTAAGGAAAAATTAGCTGAAAAAGGACTAGAGGTCAAATAGTAAAAGGAGATTGGTTAGGTATATTCCAGAACTGAACAGTTGGGTTACTGGTGAGAGAAGTTTAAAATTTGCCTTAAAATATATCAAAACAGATAAGAGACTAAACCTACTATGTGGGAATTTTTATTTTTGAGAAAAAGTATAGTCCTTTTATAAAGAGAAGAGTTTAAACAAATGTTTCAGAGGCGTTTAAACAACTCTTTATTATAAATTTACAATAATTACAAATTGTATTGTCTATAATAATGTATTAATATAATCATATATAAAATCACCACTAATTATCAATATAATTTATTAATTACAAATACAAGTATCTCTGGAGTTGCCTTTGTGGCTCAGTGGATTAGGAACCCCACTAGTATCTATGAGGATATAGGTTCAATCTCTGGCCTCACTCAGTGTGTTAAGGATCCAGTGTTGCCATGAGCTGTGGTGCAGGTCACAGATGTGGCTTGGATCGCATGTTGCTATGGCTGTGGTATAACACATTTGATAAAGAAGAAGTGAAACTGCCTCCCCCTGGCTTGTGTATTTGTATGTGTGAGGGAATATAGGAAATTAGGGAGCCCAGCAATTTCCCCAGCTCCATGCTACTCTGTGATTGCTCCAAGCCACCGTGATCACTCACCTGGGTGACTGCAGTTGCCTTCTACCTGCTTTCCTTCCCTTAGAGACTATTCTCAAAACTGGATCAGAGCACTTCTTTGAGAATTATTGGAAAAGTAATTGAAAAAAATACCCCGTATAGTAGACCTTAAAGACACAGAGAAAGAAAATAGGAGAGAAAAGATAAGGAAGTCAGAGGAACTGTCCCAAGACAAAAGCATTAGACTAACAAGAGTTTCCAGAAAGAGAAAATAGGAAATGTCAGGAAATTATAAAAGAGATAAAATAGGGAAGCACCCTAGAACTGAAGGACATGGGTCTTCAGTGTGAAACCCTCTTGAGGGCTTAGGGCAAGGCAGTCACAATGAAATGGGTCACACATGAAGGGCCAGCAGGCAGCAGGGCTCTGGTGTTCTCAACAGCAACCCAGAAAGGGGAAGAAAAGTAAGACATCCTCCAGGAACAAGACAATGATTTCCATCCTAGGATTCTCCATTCAAAGTATCAATCAAGTATAAAGACATTTATTTCAGACTTGCCATGTTTCCAAAATCTCTTCGCTTGTCCACCCTTTCTCAAGAACACATGATGGGACATGCCCCCATTCGGTTAAGGGAGTAAACAGTATTAGAAGTAATGGGATATAGGCAGCAGGAAACCCAACAGAGGAGGGAGACCAAGAGAATTCACAGAACAAGGACAAAATGAAGTCCCAAGATAACAGTTCTACAGTAATTCCAGAGAGCAGTGTAAATGTGTATTTCAGTTTAATTTTCTTTAAAAGTTATTTTTTAAATTTATGAGCATCTGAAAAAAGCCTTCACACTATGTTTAGATATAAAGATCATAATTACTATTCCTTATAGGTATATACTTCTTTTTTTCCCTTTTTTAAAATTAAAGTATAGCTGGATTACAATGTGCCAATTTCTGCTATACAACTAAGTGGCTCAGTCATTTATATGTATCAAATGTACATTCTTTTTCTCACATTATCTTCCATCATGTTCTATCTCAAGAGACTGGATATTGTTCCCTGTGCTGTACAATAGGACCTCATTGCTTATCCATTCTAAATACAGTGGTTTGCATCTACTAACCCCAAACTCCTATAGTTTAGAGTCAGTACAGGACAATGAGAAGATCATGGTACAGTGTTGCTGTAATGGCATGTGTGAAACCACTAGCAGTATAGTAGCTACAAGCAATTTTTTCAACATTTTATCATATAGCAAACTGTGAGATAGGTCAATTCTTCAATTCTTCAACTATTATTACTCTCATTTTATACATAGGATAGCTAAGGATCAGAGTAGCTACACAGACTTACAGCTATAAGTTCATGCAGCTC
Source organism: Sus scrofa (assembly GCF_054392235.1). Classification (NCBI taxonomy): domain Eukaryota; kingdom Metazoa; phylum Chordata; class Mammalia; order Artiodactyla; family Suidae; genus Sus; species Sus scrofa. The sequence continues at coordinate 90,283,257 of NC_139387.1, read as the reverse complement.
TTAAATTGCTTAACAAAGATTCAAACTAATATGGGTCTTCTGTTTTCAAGACCAGGCCCTAAAATTTCCCCTGAGTAAAATGGAACAAGTAATTAAACTAGTTGTTAGGGCTATAGTAAAATAACATAACTAGCTATAAAACAGATATAGTAAAAACTTTATAGAGGTAAATACAGCAATATTAATGTTTAGCTAGGTACCTGTTAATAAACTGATAAGCATTCCCACAAATAAAGTTGCCAAAGTTCCCACCGTGCTGAAGTACAAATACGATAAAGAATACCAGTTATCCATCAGTGGAGTCCTAAGAGAGAGCAAAAGCATAACTGTAAGATTTCATGCAGTGCTACCAGCAACTAAGAGTAAGTGTCAATAAGCCGCATGGCAAATATAATCATATTTTTTAAGGTCCAAATCTGCTGTTCCCATTTTATCTTATTGGATCAGGAATTAGAAATATGACTTAACCTTGACCACATACTGTAATACTTAATGTCTATGTTTACTCATGCAACTCTGTGTTGTGTCCCAGGCACTGTTCTTGTCCTAAGAAAGTCTAGTGTAAAAAAAAAAAAAAAAAAAAAAAAAAAAAAACATGGATAAGGTGGTTCTCGCCCTCAGAAAGGTTACATTCTAATACAGAAATGTAATGAATAAGTAAACAAATTAATAAACATAATAATTGCCACTGGTGGAAAGTGTGTAAGGAAAATGAGAGAAGGTAATGTGACATTAACAGGGTGGAAAGGAGGAATTAGGCTTCAAGGAGTAGTTAGGGAAAGCCTTTGTGAAGAAGTGACTTTTGAACTGAGATCTGAATAACAAAAGTCACATTCTTTCTCCCAGGACACACTTTAAAAGGACACACTGGTCTCAAAAGGCTTCATTCTAGGCAAGCCAGAACTGGGGCAATACTTTAGGGAAAGTGGATTCATTTTTGCTTTCCTTGGATGTATCCATGGTTCTGTGCTTTCAGGCTGGAGATGAATATATTCACTAAGGATAGTCTTGCCCTCACACTCACTATAAGGTGTGACAGTGAGGTACCAAAAGGTATATCATTTCATTAAATCAGATCACATCAGTATCCAAAAGCTCCAAAGTGTCCTGCATAACTGAAAACTCTAGTAGGAAGATCATGGCTGTAACTCATTGCCAAGGCTCTATGGATCTGGACCCTTTAAAACTGTACAAAGAGCAATTATCCAGTATATTTGCATAAACTGTAGCTTGTAGTTGGTAAAGGCCATACTTCAAAAACTACATATGCAATGTATCTTTTATAATTTTGCTTTTCATTTTTAAAGTTTTTCAGTTAACAAAAACAATTTTTCATTCAACTAGAGCCAGTTTTTGGCAGCATTTACCCATAATAGAATTTTTTTGTTCTTCCTATTCAAGTCATCTCTGCATCTGTAGGTGAGGTAGAAGTTTCTATTAAAATTAAGAAAAAATGGCATTTTTTGCTATTTCTGAACAAAATGTAACAGCCAGAAATCCACATGGAATCCACCCTTTTCAAAATTAGGCAAAAATCAGTGTTGCAGGCAAGACAAAAAGTGACCAGGGTTCTCTACCTGTCACACATATTTTTTAAAACATGACATTATAAAGCTCCATTCAATACCTTTCAATGTTGTGTACTTGAAAAGCACTGGTAGAAAATGGCACTTCTGTGGTTGTCATCCAATTTGTCCCATTGTATGTGCTGTTACAGCCATAGGTTTCAAGGCTTAATGGCATAGTTCTCTCAGGAAGTGGAGGATAAAGTTGAGCTCCAATTCCGACCCACAAAGAAATGGCAAATCCAGCCAGCAGACCAACAAGGGCTCCCTGCAAAACAGGAGTGCTTTTCAAAGAAAAAGAATACAGTTTGCTTTGAAGTGGAAATTAATATTAGAAGGTTAAGTTTAACATGGTCCAAGCCAAATTTACCAGCTCCCCCTCCTAAAACTATTCTCCTTTGTAAGCTCCCTGCCTCTTGCCAAGGGCAGCATGGGTCCCTGGTCCCTCAGTCCAGAGTCCTGAGGTCTCTGGAACCCCATTCCCTATTTCCTATCCCTATCTAGCTAATCACTGATGCCTGTCCATTTTTCTTTTCATTGTCTCATAATTCCATTTCTTCCACTCTGTTTCCAAGGCCAGCACTCTGTTCTGGCTTCTTTGCCTCTTTATATCCAATAACTACAACAGTCATGCAATTGACTCCAGGACAATTGTTCCCTTTGTTTTTATTTAATCTGTGAAAAAAAAAATGGCACACCACATGAGCAACAGACTATGAAGAAGAAAGCATCCACAGAGGTTAATCCTATACTTAACAAGATGTATAGCTATAATTGTGCTACAGGAAAACTAGGGGAGAAATGGCAAGCACTTTTCACAAATGACTGCAATGGTGCATACAATCAAACCAAGTCTTTATAGAGATAAGCGGAAATATTTTCTCTGAAGACATTGGTTTCCCAATCTTTAGAAGGCTTGAGTTCCCCACTCTTGCTGTTCACCAGTACTCCAGGCATTTTTACAGTTTTTGAATGATGTACACCCTCATTCCAAATAATGAGAACAAAAGCAAACCTTGAGGTGGGAAGCCCCTTCCTCTGTAGCAAAATTTCTCCCCTTTCTTTAATAATGATCAGGGACTTCCCTGGTAACCTAGTTGTCCAGTCAAATTCGACATGCCATGAGCATAGCAAAAAAAAAAAAAAAAAAAAAAAAAAAAAGAAGAAGAAGAATGATCAGTTAGGGCAGCCTGTGCCTTGGGCTCCATATAGAGAGAACAGCAGAGAATATTTGAAGTAAGGGGGAAAACATAAGCAAAATTGTAGGGTAGGAAAAAAAAAATGATGTGTTGCTGGGAGAACAGAAGGCTGCTGATGAAATCAGAGGGTGTATTCTGAGGAAGAGGACTGTGAGCTCTTTCATTAGGCTGTGAACCTTTGAGAACAGAATTAGGTTTCTTTTTTGGGGTGCCCCAACACTTGTCACAGTGCTAGACATGCAGCAGGCATGCAATACATGCCTTTGAGTAGCATGAAGCTGGAATAGCAGTGTGGCTAGCTGTAGACAGGTCAGACTTGCTTACTCTCAGCATTGTGCATGGCTTGATGTAGGATCCACAAAATTATAGATGCCAGGAGAGCAGAAATACTCAGTGTTCTGTATCCCCAGGACAGTATGCCCCAGAAATAACCAATGAATAAATGAATGAGATAATGAGAGGAAGGAAAGGAAGAAAAAAGGAAAGAAGGGAGAAGGAGAAGCAAAGGAAGGGAAGGTGGGAAGAAGAGAGGGAACGGGAGGGAGGGAGAAAGTCAATTTCAAAGTAAGGATAGGTAGGTAATCTGTGGATGAAAAATGTGGATATAGTGAAAAGAGATACTTCCTATGACAAGAATAATGGATCTCCCTTCCCCTGCAAAAGGGTGTGTTGGACCTGGTCAGCTACAGTATTTCTGGAGGCAACTCATGGTGGCAATAAATGTCAAAAATCAAAAGTCAGTCTTCTTTTAATGTTTCAGGCACTCAACAAACCACTATGCATTTACTAATGCAAAGAATCTAATCAAGTCTTCAATATTCTGAGGTGGACACAAACTGCTCTCTTTCATTGAGACTAATTTCTATCAAACTAGCCTTTCAAATGAAACTTCATTGAGAATTATTATTAATTATAATAACAATGATAAAGTCCTTATTAGTATTTTCCTTACCAATTCCTGATGACACATGAAGAAAATGGAATTCTAATGTAAAGTCATACAGACAGATATCCAAAAAGCACATGAAAAGATGCTCAACATCACTAATTATTAGAGAAATGCAAATCAAAACTACAATGAGTTATCACTTCACATCAGTCAGAATGGCCATCATCAAAAAGGCTACAAACAGGAGTTCCCATCATGGCTCAGTGGTTAATGAACCCGACTAGTATCCATGTGGATGCAGGTTCAATCCCTGGCCTTGCTCAGTGGGTTAAGGATCCGGTGTGTTGCCATAAGCTGTGGGGTAGGTCGCAGATGCAGGTCAGATCCCATGTTGCTGTGGCTGTGGTGTAGGCTGTCACCTACAGCTCTGATTCGACCCATAGCCTGGGAACTTCCATATGCTATGGGTGTGGCCCTAAAAAAAAAAAAAAAAAAAAAAAAGGGTCTACAAACAGTAAATGCTGGAGAGGGTGTAGAGAAAATGGAACCCTCCTACATTGTTGGTGGAAATGTAAATTGGTGCAGCCGCTACGGAGAACAGTATGGAGCTTCCTTTAAAAACTAAATATAGGAGTTCTCTCTGTGGTGCAATGGGATTGGCAGCATCTCTGGAGACCCGGGATGCAGGTTCAATCCCCAGCCTGGCACAGTGGGTTAAGGATCCAGTGTTGCTATGGGTGCAGCATAGGTTGCAACTGTGGCTCGTTATCTGACCCCTGGCCTAGGAACTCCATATTCCATGGGGTGGCCAAAAAAAAACCCTAAATACAGAACTGTCATATGATCCAGCAATCGCACTCTGGAGAAAAACATAACTTGAAAAGATGCATGCACCTCATTGTCCACTGAAGCACTGTTCACAATAGCCAAGACATGGAAGCAACCTAAATGTCTATCAACAGAGGAATGGACAAAGAAGATGTGGTATATATATATATATATATATATATATATATATATATAAATATTATGTGAATATTATTGGTAAGGAAAATACTAATAAGGACTTTATCACTGTTATTATAATTAATAATAATTCTCAATGAAGTTTCATTTGAAAGGCTATTTTGATAGAAATTAGTCTCAATGAAAGAGAGCAGTTTATGTCCACCTCAGAATATATATATATAATGGAATATTACTCAGCCATAAAAAAGAATGAGATAATGTCATTTGCAGCAACATGGATGGACCTAGATATGCTAAGTATGGTTGGTCGGACAGAAAAAGACAAATATCATATTAAATCACTAATATGTGGAATCTAATAAAAATGATACTAAAGAACTTATTCATAAAACAGGAACAGTCAAAGATTTTGACACCAAACTTATTGTTACCAAAGGTGACAGGTTGTGGGAAGGGATAAAATGGGAGGTTGGGACTGACATATTCCCACTACTATATATGGAATGGTTGGGTAACAAGGACCTACTATATAGCCCAGGGAAATCTACTCAATACTCTGTAGTGACCTACATGGGAAAAGAATTTGAAAAGGAATGGATATATGTATATATATTACTGATTCACATTGCTGTAGATCTGAAACTAACACAACATTTGAAGTCAACTATACCCCAATAAAATTTTAAATAAATAAATAAATTTAAAATCATAGTCCTATAGTTATTCTACATCTGTCTGAAACAATCATACATACATTAGCCTTTTTCTGAACCTCAGTTTACAGCAGGACTGAACCAGTGGAGTTTCTCCTAGCTCAGAGGAATAATTTCAATTTCACTTTTTCTAAACAAAAGACTCAGTATTTCAAAGCATAGATATATCTGTATAGAAGAACAGAGCTATTCACCTCTTTCTGAATACAGTTCCCAATTATGATCACCCTTACGGGTCTAGAACCGTATCGTTGGAGCTGTACCTTTAAATATCAGAAGTATAAATTTTCTGACCAAAGTGGTGAAGATCTTTTGCTGTTGCTTCTCTTTGCTATACTTTGGCTATCATTAGTTATCTCCAACTCTACTGCCCTGAAACTTTTCATATCTGAGCCTGTCCATCTCTTTTAAACCCTAGTGATTAACTTTCAAGGAGGGAAAAAAGATAAATGCGTAAAAATGGTGTTCCTTTAGTTATTATTATTATTATATATGTTATCTTATAATATACATCCTTTAGTGATGTATTGTTCTGGGAGTTTCCATTTTGTTTCACACATGCAGGGTCCCAGTACATAGTACATTCATTCTGCACCCCAGTAAAGTCAATGTGAGTAATTTAAGTCATCAAGGTAAGTCAATAATGACAGATATCAAAGGAATCATATATTTACAAATAAGAAAAAATTAGAGATGCTACTATAGTTGGGAAAGTAAGCTTTATACGTTTTCATTTTTTATACTTACAATTGAGTTGGAAAACGGAACCAAAATCCCCAAAGCAAACAAGCCCATAAGCGGTCCACCAACCATGCCAAATATGCTGAGTGCTGCCTATAAAAATTAGAAAAAGTCATCAATCAGCAATTTCAAATCCAAAGTTAAAATGTTTAAAGATATATCAATAGGATGGGTATTTAATGTTTTCAGCTTCCTCATGAAAATCATGGCAGCCTTGCTGTTGACGAAGAGGTAATCAGAACTTGGAAGCTTTGCTTCTTAGTCTCGAGTTCCATCTGTTCATCAGGAACCCTCATTAAAAGAAACAAAATGTAAAAAGGATAGAGAATAATGAGACAAGTGGGCGCTACTTCCTGGCCGTGTTCTTGCAGACATTAATAATCAACTATATCACTCCTTTGTGCCTTGGTAGTTTCAAAACTTTCCACAAAACAAGATTATGGATAAGTACTGCTAAGTGACCAGTGATGGAAATGAAACCCAGTGCTATCCTTGATTCCCTAAGGATAGACCTAGAATGAGAAATATGATTTATAGAAAAAAAGATTGAGCAAATCATGTAGCAAGAGATTTAAATCTAATTGGCTAATTGCAACCTTTGCTTTGATGTATAAATGCCAAAATCATGATAGTGAAAAAAATTTACAGTGTTTAGAATGGAGAAATGCAAATAGCTGAATCTTCAAGAAATATGAATTCACAATATTCAAATGGCCAATTTTTTAGCTTGGAGAGAACCATAAAAGAAGAATTAGGGACACACCAGTCTGTCCACAGAGTAAGGGGGACAGATAGAAGAGAATAAACAAATCAAAGAAAAAATATCAAGTCAAGAAAAATTTTAGAGGGTATAGACTGCAGTCCTGGATTTGAAAAAAAAAAAAGGCTACACTATGGAGTAGGGAAAGAAGTAAAGATAATGACAAAGGAGAACTAGTATTTGAGGAGTATACGGAGTCAGGATATGAACCTAAGGAGTCATTTACCAACATCTCTTGAGCCAGAGTCCACTAGGAAAGAAGGTAGACCTCACTGCAAAATGTGAAAGAAGTCAATTGGCCCAGGTAGCAGGCTAGAGCCAGTTTGGGGGATACAAGGAATATATATCCCCAAAATATCCGTCTCAGGAAATAAGACCTAGGTTACAGATGAAGCAAGGAAGAATTGGCTTGGAGCTATGATGACTTTCCTAGAAATCTCATTATACATATTTAGGCCAGATGTGGTTTATGGAAAAAAAAGGGAATCAGCCACAGTAAGAGCTATAGTAATAAAGTAGACTAAAGAGGAAAGCACATTAATAAGCATTGTATTGGTTATGGTTAAGGTATACCAGGTAAGCTTAGACTTGTCTGAACCTAATTCATCCATTCATTCATTCATATAATCAAAATGAGATCACACTATTTGAACAACTGGTATTCTCTAAGCAACAACTAACCAGAAAGGACCTAAGTCATAGGTCTGAAGAAGAAGCCTGGAGGACTTGTTTTGCCCAGCATGAACCCTCAAGTTTCTGGATCATGTGGAGGCCCAAGAGTCCCAGAAGAAGAGCCCAGGTAGCCATGGAAATTTCATGGATAGTTTAGGTTGATCAGATATGTAGATATTTATGAACCAATATATAAATAGGTACCTTCGACCTGAATTTGAAAAATGTCTACTTTGCCCTGGGCATAGAAGTAGGCATCAGATATTTGATACAGTATCAAACAACCATGTCATAGTCCTCACCTTCAAGCAATTACAAACTATTTAGTAAAACAGACATTAAATAAATAAATACAATAAAGTATCATAATGGGAATGATAAGAGAAATACAAAGTGCTCTGGGAACATTTGGCAGAGGGAGCTCAAACCTATCCAGGGAACTGAAAGGGCCTTTTTGAAAAATAATGTTTAACTTGAAAATTAAACTTAGGCAGTTGGAGACAGGAGACAGCATCCATGCTAAGGCCTGGACGATAAAAACAGTGAAGGACACACAAGGTTCAGAAAAAGGTTATTCCAAAGATTAGTCTGTCTTTTCCATTCCAACTCCTTCAAAGAAGTGAGACAGAGCTTTCCAACATAAAAAAAATGCTCTCTAACAAAAATTTAGCAAATTCCACAGAACATGAGAAGGACACCTCAGGTGATAAAAAACATATTTCCATTCACAGGAAAATGGAATAGGTGTACTTTTCCCTATTCCTCCTGCTAATAAAACTAAAACCCCAGACATTGCATATGAAACAAACATCAGAAGCATCTGAAAGGTGGAGAGAAGGCAGACTAGCTAGGACTTTGGGACCTAAAAAACAATGCAATGGTGAGTTCTCTGAGTTTAATCTTTGCCCCATATATTTGTCTTAGAGATGAAGAAGCTGACAATCCAGAAATGAAAAACAGATTCAGGTCAAAAAAACTCAGTAAAATCCAGTTCTCTCTAGTCATAAGACTGGTAAAGGAGCAACTTAGCAAGAAAGAAAACTTTTAGACAATAACTTCTATATTCCAGCCAAATGCCACAAAATTAACTGTTCCTCCACGTACACAGTCTAGAAAAGGCCAAGTAGGGAGCCTAGATTACATACCCATCATCCTATAACAAGGCAGTCCTTCCCCTTCCTGCTTGGGCAATGTTCCTGGAGGCCTAATGGAGAATCAGAACTTTCACCATTGCCCAGCAAGAACAAGACCACCACCACTACAGTGCAGTGGAGATTACTCTCATCTAGGAAAATAAGAAGCTCCTCCCTTGGGTATCAGCAGAGACCAAAAAATCTGGACTTCGACCTCCACCTGACAGTAATGAGGCAGCACCCTCCCTTACACTGTTGAAGTGGGTATCAAAGAAAACAAACCAAAACAGAAGGTGTACATAAGATCCAGAGCCTAATCACATAATATGAAAATGTCCAGGGTCCAAATGAAATTCACTTTGCAGAGTAGGAACTAGGAAGATCTCAAACTGAATGGAAAAAGACAATCAATAAATACCAATATAAGTGGCAGATATATTAGAATTACTTCACAAAATTTTAAAGAAGCCATGATAAAACTGCTTCAGCAATTAGAACATACTTAAAGCAAATGAAAAAGCAGAAGTCTTTAGCAAAAAAAAAAAAAAAAAGTTTCAACAAAAACATAGATGATATAAAGAACTACACTGAAATATTTATAACTGAAAAATATAATAACTTAAATAAAAGTCTCAATGGACGAATTCAACAGCAGACTGGAGGGGACAGAGGAAAGAATCAGTGAACTGGAAGACAGAACAAAAAAATTAATCAATATGAAAAATAGAGGAAAGAGACTTTAAAAAATTAGTCACCAGAACCTGTGCAAATACAACAAAAAATATAACATTCATGTCATCAGAGTCTTAAGTGAGAAAAGAAAGAGAGTGGGGCTGAAAATTACTCAAAAAAAAAAATGACCTTCCCCAATTTTACAAGAGACACAAACCTACAGATTCATAAGTGGAGCAAACTTCAAATGGAATAAACCTAAAGAAATACATAGCAAGACACATGGTAATTAAACTTCTGATATCTTCAAAGAAAAATTCTGAAAGCAGCTGGGGCAGGGGAGGGGATGGGGGGAATGACATCCTACCTGTAGAGCAATTAGAACAGCAGTAGATGTCTCCCTAAAAATAGTGGAAGACAGAAGAAAGTGGTGCAGTATTTTTCAAGTGTTAGAAAAAAAAGAACTATCAACTCAGAATCTTATTCCCTGCAAAAATATTCTTTGGGAACAAAGGAGAAATAAATGTATTCTCAGATGAAGGGAAAGAGAATTTGTTGCCAGCAGACCTCCACTAATGAATGACTAAAGGAAGTTCTCTAAACAGAAAGGAAATAACAAAAAGAAGGATCCTTGAAACATTAGAAAGAAAGAAAGAACACAATAAGCAAAAATATGGGCAAAACTTTCCTCTTCAGTTTTTTTTTTTTTGATAATTTTTTTTATTTTCCCACTGTACATCAAGGGGGTCAGGTTATCCTCTTCAGTTTTGTAAATTATGTTTAACATTTGAAGCAAAAATCATAACATTGCCTAATGTAATTCAAAATGTATGTAAGACTAAATATTTAAGATAATTGTATTATAAAGTAGGTAAATAGACATGAATGGAGGTAAAGTCTCTATACTTTATTCAAACTTGTAAAAGGACAAAACAAGTAGATTATGATGTTGTGTGTGTGTGTGTATATACCTAAAGTAACAACTAAAAATGCTATACTAAGGTACAAACACAAAGCAATATAGATAAATCAAAATGGGGTTCTAAAATATGTTTAAGTATCCCACAGGAAGCCAGGGGATAAAAAGAAAACAAAAAGGAAAAACATAAAACAAAATATGGCAGGCTTAAGCCCTAACACGCTAATAATGACACTAAATTTTAAAGATCTAAATACACCAATAAAAAGATAGAAATTGGCACACTGAATTTAAAAACATGACCCAATTCTATGATATATACCAAAAAACTCATTTGAAATATAGTAATATAGCAAGCTCAAAGTAGGATGAAAAAAAACTACGCAACCATTAATCCAAGGAAGAAGTAATTATATTAATATTAGATAAATTAGACTCCAGACAAATAAAATTATAAGAGGAGGACATTATATAATGCTAAAAGGATTAATTCATCAAGAAGACATAGAAATCCCAAACGTATACAAACCAAACAAGACAGGACAGGAAAATCTCCAAATATTGGAAACTAAGTAACATATTTTTAAATAATCCATGGGTCAAAAGGACATGTCAAAGGAAATTTAAAAATACAAATACAAAATAAGAAAAGTTGTGGGATATAGCTAAACCAGTGCTGAGGGGGAAAATTTAGCAATTAGTGCACACACTATAAAAAAGTCTCAAATCAATACTCTAAGGTCTCACTTCAAGGAGAACGAAATAGGAGTTCCTGTCCTGGTGCAGTGGAAACGAATCTGACTAGAACCATGAGGTTGCAGGTTCGAACCCTGGCCTCACTTAGTGTTACACATCCAGCGTTGCCGTGAGCTGTGGTGTAGGTTGCAGATGCAGCTCGGATCCGGCATTGCTGTGGCTCCGGCGTAGGCCAGCAGCTAGAGCTCCAATTAGACCCCTAGCCTGGGAACCTCCATATGCTGTGGGTGTGGCTCTAAAAAGATTTAAAATAAAAAAAAAGAAGAAGAAGAACAAAATAAACCCAGAGCAAGCCAAAGGAAAAAAAATAATACAGATAATAATTAAAAGAAATGATTGAAACTTGCAAAAAAAAAAAAAAAGAAAGAAATAATTGAGAACAGAAAAACAATATGGAAAATCAATGAGACAAGAAGCTAGTTCTTGAAAATATCAATAAGCCTACAACAAGACTGAAAAAAAAGAGATAAAAGATAAAATTACCAATATTAAGAATAAAACAGGAGATATCACCACAGACCCTGCAAACATCGAAAGTATAATAAGGCAATACTATGAACAACTCTACACACATAAATTTGGCAACTTAGAAGAAATGGACCAATTCCTTGAAAACACAAACTACCACAATTCACCCAATATAAAACAGATCATGAGAATAGCTCAGCAATAGTAAGGAAGTTGAATTCATAATTTTTACACTCCCAAAAAAGGAATACCCTAGCCCACATGGTATCACCAGAGTATTCTACCAAACATTTGAAGAAGAGTTAACACCAATTTTACACAATCTATTCTTCCCAATTTATTTTATGAAGGTGGTATGACCCTAATATCAAAGCCAAACAAAGACATTACAAAAAAAGAACTACAGATCAGTCTATCTCATGAATATTGATGCAAAAAAATTTAACAAAATATCAGCAAATGGAATTCATCAATATAAAAATAACTGTATGCCATGACCAAATGAAGTTTATTCCAGGAATGCAAAGCTGGTTCAACATTTGAAAATCAGTGTAACACATTACATCAAAAGCTAAAAAAGAAAATCATATCGTCATATTGACTGATGCAGAAAAAAAAACTGACAAAATTCAATACCAATTTATGATAAAAACTCTCAGAAAAATAAGAATAGAGTGGAATTTCCTTGACTTGTTAAAGGGCATCTACAAAAATCCTATAGCTAATGCCTTCAATAATGAATCACGGACTGCTTTTCTCATTCAGACTGGGAAACAAAGCAAAGATGTCCACTCTCAACATTCTTATTCAACATGACATGGAGGCTGAAGTCAGGGCAATAGGAAAGAAAAGGTACACACACAGATTAGAAAAGAAGATATAAACCTGTCCCTATTTGAAGATGACATGATTTTCTGTGTGGGAAATCCCAGGAACTAATAAGTAAGTTTGGCAAGGTTACAGGATACAAATAAATACACAAAAATCAAGTGTATTTCTATGTATTAACAAACATATGGACACCAACATTAAAAATACAATACCATTTACAATCGCTCAAAAAAAAAAAAAAAAACCCAGAAATACTTAGGTGTAAATCTAACTATATATAAACGGGGCTTGTGTACAGAAAGTTACACCGTGGTGGTGGAAAAAAACTGGAAAAGAGCTAAAATAAATGAAGAGATACACTATATTCACAGATTAAATGATTCAACATGGTAAAAATGTCAGTTCTCAAATTGTTGTAAAGGTTTAACACAGAGCACTGGGAACTATGTCTAGTCACTTATGATGGAGCATGATAATGTGCGAAAAATGAATGTGTACATGTATGTGTAACTGGGTCACCATGCTGTAAAGTAGAAAAAAATTGTATTGGGGAAATAACTATTTAAAAAATAATAAAATAATATGTTCTGATTAAAAAATCTCAGCAAGGTATTTTTCTATATACAGAAGATTGTTCTAAACTTTATATGGAAAGACAAAGGAACTAGAATGGTTAAAACAATTCTGAAAAATAAGAATAAAGTGTAAAGAATTGGTACACCTGCATTCAAGATTTATTATAAAGTTACAGCAATCAAGATATGTGACCTTGGCAGATGGACAGACAAATAGATCAATCAAATAGAGCGGAGAAACCACAAATAGACCACACAAATATGCCCAAATGATTTTTCACATAGGTGCAAAGGCATTCAATGGAAGAAAGACAGCTTTTACAAGTAGTGTTAGAGCAACTGGACATCTGCAAAGTAAGGGTAAAAATCAAACAACAACCTAAGTCTCATACCATCGAAGAAAACTGGGTAAAGTGTACATAAGATCTCCATGTATTATTTCTTACTACTGCATATAAGTCCATAACTATTTTAAAAGAGAAAGCTTAATTTTAAAAAATTTGAAGAATTTAGCCATCTCTCTTCCTTGGTATGTCTGTGTGTAGATATATAGAGAGGGAAGTCTGGTCACATCAACATGAAAAAAGAAGAATTTAGTGATTATGACGCAAACCTGCAAGGATTAGTTTTTACCTGCAACAAAGCTCCCATTAGTGATGCCAGCGCAGCCATTCCAATACACAGGACTCCAAACAGCACACCTATATGAATGATGTAAAAGCCATTATAAAATCCAGACCCAGAGGATTAAAATTCTCAATAGAATAAGCTTTTGATTCAAAGTGGATAATGTGACTGATGAAGATCAGCCACATATAACAGAGACAGACAAAAAAGGAAAGCAGTGTTTTTCTACAGGGTCAGCAGTGTGGAAAAAGGAAAGAAAATCCAGATATTGTGTCTTAGGATTTATTACATTCAGTTATATAAGTAAAGACTCCCTAGAATTAACTATAGGGATTTTAAAGCTACGAACTATTATGTTATTAATCTAATCCTCCTTCAACATTTGTTTACAAAGGAAGGCCTGGGTGTCTGTTTACAGTTTGCTGAAAACAGAACATAATTTAGCTCTGCTCTGTACAGCATGATGGGGGAAGGGAGTAATAAACACTGGAAATTAGAGTCTTCTCACTTTAAGTGTTCATTTCTCCTCGGAAGTGGCAATCCACACCAAGGAGTGTTTTAGGAGGTTTTGCCTTCATAATCTCCATCAACATCTACAAAACTTTCCTGTTAAACTAGCAAAAAATACTAGCAAAGAAAGTATGTTATTCCCCCTTCTACCAAATTGTTTCCCTGAAATTTATTTATAGAAATCCTCAAGCCACCACTGGTGCTCAGATTATGGGATTTTTTTTTTTTTTTTCTCTTCTGGCTGTCAACATTTTACAAATTTTCTCCTAGCTCCCATCGTGGCCCATTGGAAAAGAATCTGACTAGGATCCATGAGGATGCAGGTTCAATCCCTGGCCTTGCTCAGTGGGTTAAGTATCCAGCATTGCCGTGAGCTGTGGTGTAGGTTGTGGACATGGCTCAGAACTGCCGTTGCTGTTCTTTGTGGTGTAGGCCGGCTGCTACAGCTCCTATTCGACTCCTAGCCTGGGAACCTCCACATGCTGTGGATGCAACCCTAAAAAGACAAAAAATTTCTCAAGTACACAATTTTACTTTTAAGATTACCATAGGAAAATTTACCATCTCCATTTTTATTTTTAAAGTCTTCCATTCAGTAAACATCACCTGAAATTAGTCAGGATAATTTTCCACGAATAAAATACAAAAAAGGAGACAATTTGCTCATAATAAAATAGTACATTCCTTATGTTATTTCTGTCTTATGCAAGCACTCACACCTTTCTTAAGTATAGTCAGTAAATAATTTTATTGCACCTGAATGGAAAAGCATACATTAATTTTTTTACAAAGATTTTGTTGCAATGAGTTTTTATGTTTTTGGATCCTAACATAGTGTTTCCAAGATATTTAGCTTGATTTTTCTCTATTGATAGTTCATGAACACTCACCATTATGTTTGGTTTTCTTTTTTTTTTTTTTTTTTGGATTCAAAGTTATCAGAAACATTCAAATTATACACCATGTTCTTCTGTATGACATCCTTATTGCACAAACAACAAGATAATGATTTTATACAACCCTTCAAAGTGAATGAATGTCTCATCTACACTAGCCGAGTTGATTTGCTAATAATCATTATGAACATCATCTCTTGAGTACCAGCTAGTGCCTCTTGTTTTACATGAACTATCGCTAAACCTCACAGAAACCGCAAGGTATTTTTTGTTCCCATTTACCACATATAGAAAGATAGGCTCAAATGGGTTTGCTCAGGACTAAACTGAGGAAGCAAGATTGCATCTGTCTGGCTTCAAAAGTTTCTATTCATTCTACTAAACCACAGAGTTTCAACAGTCCCATAATGAACCAGTCTAAATACCCTTTAGGAAAAGCGTGGTATCATTTTGAAATTATGCTCCAGGATTAAAATTGGGTACATAATAAAATGATGCAATGCTATTTAAATGTAGGGGACATTGAAGAATATAAATTAAGTACCTATTCCAGACTATAGTTATGGCAATAATATAGAATTATGGTTTAAAACAGAATATTATTTACTTTTTCTTTACTATTTCTATTAGTGTTATTAAGTTGAGGTTAAAGATTCTTTAAAAAAAAAAAAAAAACCCATATACCCAAGATGTGAAAAATGAAGAATGAAGTACACTAGCCAGATTCCTTTGAGTCAGGACACCCAGGAGTTGATGCTAAAGAGCTTTCCATTCAACATGATATTTAACCCCGAATAAGGTCCTATGAGCTATGAATGAATTTAAGTATTCATACTGACAAAAGAGTTGAGCATTCTTTGTACAATTTTATTCCCTATCTCCCAGACAGTCTACATATGCGGATAGATAAACAAGATGGGTAGGAAATCATAATGCTCTTTTCTTCATCTGCAGTCCACATACACAGACCACGTACCTTTAACAGGCAGTGCCCTCCTATGTAATATAGAAAAAGTGAGGCTCTTGTTTCCAAATTAAGGAATTCCTTAAAACTGCGGTCTGAATTTTAGAAGGAAAAGGGTCAAATGTTTAAATGTGGCTAAGAATATCTACATAGATTTGGGAGAGGAAGAAGGTAGGAAAGAAGGACCAGCCAAATAGGACCCCTAGAAATTGTTCTTTGTGGTCACCAGACAATTAATTGTTTGTGGTGTGTCCCAAATCTTCTTCTTCTTTTTTTGTCTTTTTAGGGCTGCACCCATGGCATATGGAGATTCCCAGGCTAGGGGTCTAATCTGAGCTGTAGCTGCCAGCCTACGCCAGAGCCACAGCAATGCCAGCTCTGAGTGGTGTCAGTGATCTACACCAGAGCTCACGACAATGCCAGATCCTTTACCCACTGAGCAAGGCCAAGGATCGAACCCGAAACCTCGTGGTTCCTAGTTGGATTCATTTCCGCTGCGCCATGATGGGAACTCCTGTCCCAAATCTTGATTGCAAATATGTCCATGACTTCATTGTCATGGGCATGCATG
Source organism: Sus scrofa (assembly GCF_054392235.1). Lineage (NCBI taxonomy): Eukaryota > Metazoa > Chordata > Mammalia > Artiodactyla > Suidae > Sus > Sus scrofa. The sequence goes on along the minus strand of NC_139387.1, from coordinate 90,266,827 downwards.
TGTATCACTCTCAAACTCAGAAGTTCTTACTATTTTGTCCATGGAAAAGAATGTCTGGTCTCTCTAAATATCATCTCCCAGAGCTAAAATGGAATTGTGAAAATGAAAACTTACTCATTCCTTGGGAAATCCAAGAGAGGGACCTTTCTGAGAGAGATCTGAAGCGAGGTTTGATTAGATCTTCCACAGTCACTGCTGCTAAGGCATTAATACTAGAGGACACGGTGCTATAAGGAAAAATCAAAGTTTTGATACATAATGTTTAAACTTTAATAATACTTTAGGAATAAGAAAAGGGAAAACATATTGTCACTTCTGAAATATAAACAGATTTCTACATTATTTTTAAAAAAATTTATTGACAGAGAGCTAATTTACAATATTGTGTTAGTTTCTGGTGTACTGCAAAGCGATTCAGTTATAAATATTTATATACATATTCTTTTTCATATTCCTTTCCATTATGGTTATTACAAGATCTTAAATAGAGTTCCCTGTGCTATATAGTAGGACCTTATTGTTTGTCTATTTTATCTACTATATTATTTTTAATAATTACATCATCTTCTTTCTGGAAGCTGTTATCATCAAAGAATGATTCGGGCAACATCCATAGAGTTAACAGTGAAAAAGGACAATTTAATATTGTTTCCATTTTGCAATCAATCCTTGGTGTCTATAGAAATAAACTACATAAATCATAGATCATGCAGGATTATTATATAATTATCATGTAACATATGACATTGAAGCATAGTTTTCTTTGTATGTAGAAAGGACTGTCATTAAGTCCTCAATAACATCCACCATAAATATCAACAATATTAATTTCCTGGATCCTCACTAACCTATGTTGTACACATTAATAATAAGAACTCCCTGGGAGTTCCCATGTGGTTCAGTGAGTTATGAACCCAACTAGTATCCAAGAGGATGTGGGTTCAATCCCTGGCCTCACTCAATGAGTTAATGATCTGGCACTGCCATGAGCTGTGGTGTAAGTCGCAGATGAGGCTCAGATCTTGCATTGCTGTGGCTGTGGCTGTGGCTGTGGCTCGCAGCTGCAGCTCCAATTCAACCCCTAGCTTGGGAACTTCCATATGCCACAGGTATGGTCATTAAAAAACAAAAAACAAAAACCTCTCTGGAGCAAACATTGGAAGAAAGTTCAATGAATAAGTTTAAACACAAAACAAGATTCTTTGGACAGTACATATTATTCAGCATGTAATATGATAGTGTAATTCTAATTCTCCATTTGATCATGCTTTAGATACATATATATTATATTTTATTTTATTTTTTGTCTTTTTGCCTTTTCTAGGGCCGCTCCCACAGCATATGGAGGTTCCCAGGCTAGGGCTCCAATCAGAGCTGTAGCCGTCGGCCTACGCCACAGCCACAGCAACTCGGGATCCGAGCTGCGTCTGCAACCTACACCACAGCTCACGGCAATGCCGGATCCTTGATACACTGAGCAAGGCCAGGGATTGAACCCGCAACCTCATGGTTCCTAGTCAGATTCGTTAACCACTGCGCAACGACGGGAACTCCTACATATATATTTTAAACCAAGGCTGTAGGTACACATTTCTGACAATCAATGAAAGCTACAACTGATTGATCATCATTATTGTGACCCTACAAGTACGTAATGATGTATTAGCTAGTAGGGACCAAAGTTATAAGTGGAGACTGATAGTAATAGACTGCTAGCCCCCAAGATAAGACTCAGTCCGACACAGAGATGCATGGAGTAAATCGCCTGCTTTGGGCCATTTGTGCCCATGTCCAGAATTCGGCTTTATTCCCCTAAATATCCAATAACAAAAGAAAGATCCTGATAGGGAAACTATGTTATATTAGAGTCATAGTTCAAACCTCAATGTTCCACTGTAAGCGCAGGCCACAAAAAGTCCAGGAAGTCCCGGATAATCTTGCAGAATGTCCAGTACCAAATAAGGCATGAGCTGAAAAATTTCAAAATTTACTCTTCAGCGGTTTTTTTGCTATGCAATGGAATGCATTAACACTTCATTTATCTTGTGTTCTTCAAGAACTAAAGGAAGCTATTCCACACAACTGAAATTTCCAAGTATATAAAATTAAACTCTTTACCTGCTAACACTTAAAGAATAACACAATAGTTAAGGGTATAGGGTCTGGATTCAGACAGATGTGATTTTTTCCTATTTAATTTCTCTGATCTTCAGTATTCTTGTCTGTAAAACAGAGGTAATAACACTAAACTCATAGAGTCACTAAAAAAGTAAGCTCTTACTATAGTACATGGACTATAGTAAATGCTTGGTAATAGGTAGTTGTTCTCATTCTTTGGAATAATAAATCAGTTTAAAGGAAATATTTCACATACAACTATGCTTCAGTAAGAAACATTCACTTAATTTAACTTTACTTGACAACTCAGGGGTGCCCTTGTAAATTTCAATCCCTGTTTAGGACAAAAAATGTAATGATAGCTGCATATACAGTTGACCTTTGAACAGCACAAGTTTAAACTGCAGGGATCTACTTACACATGGATTTTTAAATAATAAATACACAAAAATATATGTGTAGAACATTGCATGCCAGGCTTGTGTTGAAGTGGATAGCTTATCCTTAAAAAGGCATAAGGTAAGTGGTATTTAATATAAAAATAATGTGTTAGTTATGTTTTGTTTTTTTTACTGGTATATAAATTTCCTTTCAAAGAATTACATTACCACACAGTATGTCTCTCTCTCTCTCATAACTGGAGATATTGTGGAGCAACCTGTTATCACAGGTAAGAGGTTTTTCTAAAAAAAATAAATCTGCCAGTGTTTCCAATTCTGTATTATGAATATGACTGTAATACTGTGCACCATAAAAATTTTATAACAATTCACTCATTAATGTATAGGCCAGGCAACATAAAGTAATCATATTGCTGCTGCTTCTTTATCATTGCATGAATTGTTATACCTGTAAATAAATATGAATTTCTTTTTCACATTCTTTCATTTTTGAAATGTAATGGTAATAACATCTTCAGTGTTTTGTTATCATATAAGACAATACTGATGTAGGTACTGAGGGATGATTCATCTTGTAAACAGATGAGGTAAATGTATGGTATCCATAAATACGGCACAGTACTATAAATGTATCTTCTCTTCCTCACAATTTTTTTTTTGTCTTTTTTTTTTTTTTTTTTTTTAGGGCCGCACCCATAGCACATTGAGGTTCCCAGGCTAGGGGTCGAATGGGTGCTGTAACTGCCACAGCAACACCAGATACAAGCCGCATCTGGGGCCTAGACCACAGCTCACGGCAACACCAGATCCTGGTTCCAGCCCAGGGATCGAACCCACGTCCTCATGGATACTAGTCGAGTTCATTGTCTGCTGAGCCACCGCGGGAACTCCACAATTTTCTTAATAGCATTTTCTTTTCTCTAGCTTATATACTGTAAGAATACAATACATAATCCATATAACATACAAAACATGTTAATCAACAGAGACAAAAATTATGCATAGATTTTCTCTTGCGTAGCAGGTCGGTGCCCCTAACCCCTGTATTGTTCAAAGGTCAACTGTTGTATGAGACATAGTGACAAGTGAAATTCCTGAAACTGCTTCTTTAAGAAAAAAAAAAAAAAAAAAACCTAGTACTTGCTTTCGGATATGTCATTTTTTTAAAAATAAATATTAAATAAGGATGGGAAGGTATATCTTCAGCACTGGCAGTCTTTTGGCAAAGATTATTTTTCAGTCAAGGGTCCTAAGTGGAAAATTTTCCAGAAAAATGTCCTCTAATTTGCACTGAAACATCATTGATTCCTTCTCCCAAGAGTACACAGTGGATAATATGCCCTTTTTTCTCAGCCTCTTTGATCTCATTTTACAACTAAAGCTTACTCATTCTTTATTCTCAGAAAAAAGAGAAGTGCACTTATTTCTCTGTGAGATCAGCCCTCAGTTTTCCCAAGATATCCTAAAAGCTGAACTTCAAGCAGTGTTCCATACATAAGCCAAAGTAAAGTTTCCATCATTGAATTATAATGTGATCTAAAATCCTCTACCCTATCATCAACCTTCTCAAAAATCTTCTGGGTGATATTTAGATTTTGAATAGCTCCTTCAGGTAAAGGTAGAATCAACCAGATAAGATCAATGGAAAAATATCTAGGCAGTAATCCGGCTTTCTCAGGGTGAGCTACAGAAGAGGGTAGCAGAAACATAACTTTGCTTTTGGGGGTTAAGCTTTTGACCCAGTCTTCTACTGACTGTACCTTATTTACATTGTATCCCCCCAAAAATGCTAATTGAATTAACTAGTTACCAATCAACAGGGTTGTGGAATCATTCAGTTACAAAAAAAAAAAATATCTTTCTTTTTCAAAAATGTATCACATGCTCTCTAAATGGTAAGTGCATAAATTGCAAAACACCCCTGCATACAATCTATGACAAGGAGACTCAAGATCAGGAAGCTGTAGTTTAAAATACATATATTTTTGGAGTTTGGGGTTTGTTGTCCAGGGTAAGGGGAAGGCATATTAGAAAAAAATATTTTTTAATCCCTATTTTCTTCAGACAATAAAGATTGATAATATAGTCATAAAATATTCTTGACTAGACAGAATATAATGCAAGAGTGCCTCCATCTTCAGAGCAAACACGATTCTTGGATTCTGTGAGCAAATAGGAAAATCTGTTTTTAAACATGGCACAGGCTAAGACAGGGTTAAGATATACAGATCAAGGACACTCTTATTTACTAATTCCACAAAGTTATGTTTTCCTGGGAGTATGTTATGCACTTTATACCAACATAAAATTCAAACTGTCATCATATCTAATGAATGCCCTGGGCACCTTATTTACAGTCAACCCTTAGAAAATTATTTTGGAAAGAACTCTAAGAATAAAAAATCAGGCATTGGAGTCTGCCAGTCCTGGGGTTTGATACATTTTCTGAAAGACACTATATGGCAAGGAGGTTCAAAATTGGAATTCTGGAGGCAGGCTGCCTGGGTTTGAATCCTGGCTCCAGGTGACTTAACTTCTCTGTGCCTCAGTTTCCTCATCTTTGAAAGGGAGATACTCAGAGCACCTACCTCAGGGTGTTGCTGTGAGGATTAAAATTTGAAATTTACATAAATCACTTCTGATCATGCCTGGCCCATGATATGAATTTTATGAGGGCTTGCAGCTATTCTTATTTATAAGCTATGCGACATTGGACAAGTTATATAACCTCTCTGAGATTCATTTATGTCCTCATCTACAAAATTGGCATTACAGGTGTGTGAGAATTAAAAGTAAAGCATGCAAAGATCTTGGCACAGAATCTCATCACACAGTTGGTGCTCCATAAATGTTCACTTACTAGATCCATTTCTCTATCACTTAGAAACTGGAAGATAAACTTTATAAATGAACAACCTAAATACCCACAAAATGTTCTATAGCACCACCATTTGTGCATAGATTTTAAAAAAAAGAAAAAAAAAACGATTTTTATATTTCTACTCCAAGCCTTGAGCTATAACATTTGGCTTGAAAATTTTCCAGGTATTTCAATATTTTAACACTAGATATACCACACTTCATTCTTGCTGTATCTGCTAAAAAAATTTTTTCTAAATGCTTCATGGACGCTAAAGATGATTATATTGTGCCTATCTGCTATTAATTTACAAGAATATGAACACTCTTTCCTCTCAGCTAATAAGCTTTCTGAACGTCATCATTGCATGAGTAAGCAAGACATGGTACTTGGAGTTCCCGTCATGGCGCAGTGGTTAACGAATCCAACTAGGAACCATGAGGTTGTGGGTTCGGTCCCTGTCCTTGCTCAGTGGGTTAACGATTCGGCGTTGCCGTGAGCTGTGGTGTAGGTTGCAGACGCGGCTTGGATCCCGCGTTGCTGTGGCTCTGGGGTAGGCTGGTGGCTACAGCTCCGATTTGACCCCTAGCCCGGGAACCTTCATATGCCGTGGGAGCGGCCCAAGAAATAGCAAAAAAAAAGACAAAAAAGAAAGAAAGAAAGACATGGTACTGGACCTGGTCTGGTGCAGACACTTTCTTGGCTGTCCAAGGGTCACAGTCACGGTATCTGGAATACAAGGAGAGCCCACAAAGCACTGAGCAGGTGAGGATTGCCCAGAGGGCCACGAGATTGATGTAGAGAGACCTAAAGAAGTGAAGACAAACCAGCAATGGACAATTTTAATTTCCATCCCAAAGATGAAGAAACTTGTTTCATAAACAGAGACCCATGATTAATACTCAATAGATGCATATTCTCTTCTGGTCATCACAAATGCTACTTATTTTATTTTGGCCTAACCTTCTGTTTATGATGTCAATCAACAGCATATTTGGGAATACTTGGAATAGATGGAGTTTTGCCATTGAATGGATGTATCCTCCTGGTCAGAGTTCCATGGGCATGATTAGCTTTATAATGGCATCTAATTGCACCACGTCAGGACTTCTTGTCATGAAATAAAGATTTTAATAGTCAACAAGGCATTCACTGTTACTCATTTTCCTTTCAAAAGTAATGCAATTACAAACTGCTAAACATTGTTAACATCTACATAGCAACTTGCCGAACTTGTTTAAATGTGGTTTGGAATGCCATCAAGTATGAAAGGCAAACATGTGTTTCTTGGACAGGTATCTTCCCAAACAATGTTTAGTATTTTTTTATTTGGCAATGGTGTGAAGTGGCTTGATGTGGGATCTCTGTTCCCAGACCAGGGACTGAACCTGGGCTGTAGCAGTAAAAGCGCTTTATCCTAACCACTTGATCACCAGGGAACTCCTGCAAACAATGTAGCATCTTAACACCCAATGTGTGTTCCAGTAGAGGGTAAAGGTTTTCATAATGACATGGAATCAGTCCTGAGCATCAATCTTGGCTATCCCTATCATATGTGACCCTGGGCAAGTAACTTAGACATTCTGATCCTCAGTTTCTTCATGTACATCTAGAGATAACAATGCTTACATCACCAAGTTATCAAATTAAATAAAACAGTATATATCATATACATATATAGGCAATGGCATGTAAAAACACTTGAATGGTAGTTATTAATATTATTAGTGTTAATATTGAATGATATGCCTTAATAATCAATTGATAATAAATATTTCTTCCCACTATGATGGCTATACTTTTCCCTTCCCAGGGGTGCTGTAGTGGATATTGTGATGAGGTGTCCTAGGCTGAGAAGAGGTCCCTCCCACCCCCACCAAGTCATACCTCCTTCCCCAGGGGGGCAGCCTGCATAAAATGACTACCACATTCATAGGTTTAAAGGTTGAGTCCCCTCATGCTAACTAGGGACAAGCTTGCAGGGTCATCCCAACTCCAGAGGGATCCCTTGAAACCTCTGTTGAGATGCATTACAGTCCAAGCCTCTCTGGCCAGTCCTGCTTCGTTCCCTTCCTTCTCTTCTACAGTGGTGATTCCCTAGTAAGTCTCTGCCATGTTAACCTCCATCTATAGTCTGCTTCTGAGGGTGCCAAACAGTGGATTGCTAGCCTTTTCCCTTGATAGACTAAATTTACTGTATGTTTTGTTATTGTCTAAAAGTAGTATGAGTACTATATCTCATCTTCAAATCATCAGAAAATATACCCAGACACTTTATTGTTCAGTCACCACACCTCACTTACATATGAGTTAATACCTTACTACATTGTTGTATTTTACTTCAACACCAGTCAGATAGATCACTTATCAACATCTGATATTGTCCCCAGTCAACCAGTGTTAGTAGTCTTGACTTTGTGGCTGGGATTCATTCTTCCCATGGAGTCGATGTTAGAAAGAGGGAGACTAATGGTTCCCCTAAGCTCTGGGTCAAGAGAGCCACTGCACTATTCTGAAGGAAAATATTTCTTACTAAGACAGTTCTACGGCTGTTCTTTTAAAATATTGGGCTTTTTGAGTTCCATGTTCCCAAAGAAACATGTCCCCAAAGAAGAGCAGGTGCACAACTGCTTTGGGAGAGGCATCAGCGCTAATATAGATAGACTAATGGATATATAAATTAATTATATTCCTTCATAGTTTCTTAAAATTACAGAACTCCTAAGCTCACTTTTGGGAGATTCCATATCCAGGTATTATACTCATATTCATGTAGATTTTTCACTGTAGAATTTAATAAAGACAGATAATGTCTAAACCAATTTACTCTCATACATTTTCTGACATATGACATCACAAATTTTTTCATATTCTCACTGAATAGAAATAGAATTACCGTTCTTTCTCCTACCTCAACCACTGACATTCTTTCTCCTACCTCAACCACCAACTACTAATTCAATCTAGTTAGAATTTTTAAGGCCCTAAATGCATGTGCATTGACTTAGCCTTTTTTATCAGTATGAAGAATGATGGTCACCAGCTTATCTGAGGCCTCATGAGAAAGAACCAGCCACTGTTCAAACTCTTTGCTCAAGCCAAGATGGGATGGAGAGTTCCCTGACCATGTTGTCCTTCTGACCTCTGTGCTTTGTCCAAATCACTCTGCCTACCTGGAATGCTCTCCCAATCTTCTCCTCCTGTCCACATATGGCCATCCTTTAGGATTTGCCTGCTTGAAAGGAATTTCTCACTTATTCCCTGACTTCACATCCCATGATTTGAAGTGGGAATGAGAATTTATATTTACTGGATTCCTACCATGTGCATGTCAAACATGCATGTCAAATACAGCATTTTACAATACCTCCATGAGATACATAATATCTTATGCTCATTTTACAAGGTTAGAAACCAAAGCTTAGAGAAACTAAGTAACTCACCCCAAATCTCTCAAGTAGTAAGAATTAGAACAGGGTTATAAACCCATCACTGTGTCTGAAAATAAAATGCACCAGCACACCTGACAATATGATGCCCTGGAACATTTCCTCTACGGTTATACTGTTTCACAGAAGTGTTATACCTCTCTAGTGTTATTTCACTTTTCACACACTTGCATACATTTTACTAATTAGATGCTAAGTTTCTTCATGGCGAGAGTCATATATTTACAATTCTTTTATTCTCCATCGTTCCTTATACATACACATACAGATGCACCATAAATGCCTATTTATTTGACAAGACTTGTTTTACTTAATAATTCATACAAATATTTTTAAACATCTGATTTATTTTTTAAATTAAAGTATAGTTGATTTACAATGTTGTGCCAATATCTGCTATACAGCAAAGTAACCCAGTCATATATACACATACATTCCCTTTCTTATATTATCTTCCTTCACAGTCTACCCCAAGAGACTAGATATAGTTCCCTGTTTTATATAGCAGGACTTCATTGCTTATCTATTCTAAATGTAATAGTTTGCATATACTAACTCCAAACTCCCAGTGGATCCCACTCCCTCCCCCATCCTCCTTGGCAACCACAAGTCTGTTCTCTGTGTCTGTGAGTCTGTTTCTTAAACATCTGATTTAAAACATAGAGTAACAGTTTGTTCTATGTGGTCCTTTTGTAAGTATATCATTTGTCTCTTAGAATTTCATGATATAACCAGAGCAAAGCTTGACTTATGAAGAGCATTTCCATAAAAACAATTGAGAGTTATTAACCAATTAATATATAGTTTGGCTTACATTTTTGCCTGGAATCTGCTTTTACAGGAAATGTATCTCTGCACCTGGGACTGGTTGACACCATAGATGCTGGTCCACGTGAAGGTCCCCCCTATAACAATTGTCCAGAATGTATGTCTTTGCAAAGGGTTAGGATTAAAACTAAAAGAAAACAAACAGAAAACAAATCTGAACTCTTAGCCAAAAACCACAGATCTTCCTGGAGTATTTGGAAGCAAATGATGTATACCTATATAAATACATACACAAATATGTACAAATTGATCACATAATATAAAAGGTAGAAATATACCTAGGTTCAATGAAATAAAAATTGATAACTTTCAGAGATTTGGAAATTCTGAATGTGACTGGGGTCGGAAATGAATGCTTTAATCACTCTGAGCATTTATACAAATTGTTCTCTCATGGAGAGAGGAAATTATTTAAACAAATCTGCCATGCTGTAATTAGAGAAGAGCATGAGCTGTGAGAGACAGAGGGAGAGAGAGGTGCTCCTAAATATACCACAGCAATAGATATGGTACTGAAGTGAACACAAAACTGGCACATTTTATGTATAATTCCTCTCCTAGCACATAGATAGTCATAGTTCTAATTTATATTCAAGCTTAAGAATGAAGGCAATTCATGCAATTTAAAGGTTTTCATATTCTAAAACCGCCATGTCACTATAATTGTGCTTTCTTGAAATGCCGTATGCCCAAATAAAACACTAATAGTTGAATGTGCAAAGTATTGTTATTAGGAAGGCTGTCAACTTCCACATTCGATACATCTCTTAACTCTTCTTAATGTATCTCCTCAGAAGGAATGATTCTGTTCATCTCTGATACACAATATGTGCTTGAAAATCTTCTGCAAAATTAGCTTTAATGGGAATTTTCTGAAAAGTGTGATATTCTGCAATTCCCTCTCAAATCTGATAATTCAGATTAGTTGAGTAAAGTGCTCTAATTTTATGCATTTTCCAGCATTCCTGTGGAAATATGAGAGCCTCTATCCCATTCTCTAACAAATAATATCAAAGTCTAAGAGTTTCAAAGTGTGTTAGCCCTTTTTTCCCATGGAGAAAGTAGTTACTATATTAGCTAAGAAAAGTAAAGAGCCAGAAGGATTCAACAAGTTACTCAAAGGAAAAAAGATTTAAAACACCCAATTTAGTGGTTTTGACAATAAAGGGTGCATATTACTATAATTATATAATATGCAAAAATGATAATTTTGCTTTTTTAATTTAAAATTTTTATTTATTTTCCTATTACATGAGCTAGAAACCCAAATACACTAATAGTCTGAAGGGTGGGTCTTCCTCTCTTGTTCTTGATTTTAATGGAAATGGAAGAAAATTCTCTTTTGCTATCAATCCCTTCTCAGGAGGAAGCACCATCTTCAGAACCATGTAACTAAGGACTGCCTGATTGCTTTAACCCCTCAAAGACCTAGTGAAAACTCCTTATGCATGAAGCTGACTTGTCAGCTTCAAACTTGTGTACAATATTTTAGTGGTTTGTTCATTTATTTACTAATGTAAATTACTATTTAAATGAGGAGATTATTTTTACAGAAAAAAAGGAATGTTCTATTAGCCAAGAAGTAAATAGCAACTTACTTCCAAAAATTTAATCTTCCGCCATTGTATGCATCATTTAGAATAGTGTTGATTCCACCCTGAATCAGTGAAGCCTGTATAATCACAGATGCAAATCCAGCTACCATTATCCCAACTTGAAAAACGTCTGTCCAGATAACTGCTTTAAGACCACCCTTTGAGGAGAAAGTGCATTTGGATTAATGCTTCTATCAGACATTATTAAGCATATACATGCTTATACTGGACAAAGATAAAGAAAACCTGGATCTTGGTCAAGAAGTGCACCCAAACCTTCAAACACAAGCAGAGGACAAGACAAAAGGTCCTCCCAGCAGAGAAAAAAGCTTGGGCAAAAACACAGAGAGGGCAAAAATACATGGCTTGTTGAGTGTGGACAGACCTACATTTTGGTGTGAGGTGGAGTGGTGTGGGAATATTGCTAGGAAGAAATTTCAGGATCAAATTGCAAATCACAATATCATCGATTTTATTTTATAGGCTGGGCTGATACTCAACCAGTATGCACAAAGAAGGTCAGGAGGTTCTTAAAAAACTAAAATTGTTCTGTCCCAGCCACTGCCACAAAATTTCCAAGTGTCCCCCTCCAGTCTCAATGATCTTGGCTGAACACGGCCCTCCTTGAGGATCATGTCTTCTAAAAGACTGGGAAACTAAAAGATTAAGACCTAGAATAGCCTGCATTGCATAGGACTTGAACCACTGCTAAGGGTCAGCATCCTTGATAACATCAGTGCCCGTGCCATACTGGCTCTTACATATTTTGACTGCCACTCCCGCCTAAAGGCAATGGGAAGTTATCTCAGGTCTCTAAGTTGAGGAATAATATGAGCACAACTACAACATGGCAACAGTAAGGGTGAATAAGGAGACAAGATTAGGGACCACCACATGGTTCAGATGAAAGAAAAAAAACTCCAGTTGTGATCAATGTCCTACAAAGGGTCAAATTTTACCCTGGACTGAATATTCCCTATCACAAAAACTATGTGGGAGCTAGGAAAGTAGGTATAAACAATCCAGATTATCATTCCACTAATAAATTTTTCAATTTCGCAAAGCAAGTGTATAAAGTGAAAGGAGACATAATGGTCTTGACATACCAGCGTGCAGTAGAATGTGCAGACCACCCCAGTAGCTACTACTGCGCCCCATAGGTGGAATCCTGTGACTGCAGAAGAAAAATAACATGCATGCATAACTGCAAAACATATATAAGTACTTCTCAAAAATCATCAAGGGGAAGCCATCATTTATTAAATTAAACGATAATTAAAATAATTATCCCTATCAGATAATTTATCATTATCAGATAATTAAATCCATCAGCCCTAAACTAGAGCTACAAATCTCAAAAAATGTAACAAAACAGATTTTAAAATTTTATTTGATGAGTTATATAGACCTAGCTTCTACCTTCAGACATCATACAAGATCCAACACTGGCTAAATCAAATACATGAAAAAGCATTTCTACTATAGTTAAGCAAAGATGCCACTTGATATTGGGAGGTGGTTACCTAGGCTGAATGGGTTCACAGGATATTTGTTGTCATGGTTGAATAAACACACTATTCTACCAATCCTTGGAAGACAAGTTGTGCATGTTACTACAATGGGACCAAGACAGAGAAAAGTCAAAATTTCTTACCATTTATATAAAAAGTAGAGGGGCATATCATATTTTTTTAAGATTTTTATTTTTTCTATTATAGCTGATTTACAATGTTCTGTCAATTTCTGCTGTATGGCAAAATGATTGAGTCATACATACATATACATATATATGTGTGTGTGTGTATATGTATATTATATATATATATATATTATATACATATACACACACACATTCTTTTTCTCACATTATCCTCCGTCATGTTCCATCACAAGTGACTAGATATAGGTCCATATTATATTTTTTAATGGAAGGATAACAATTCTATGCCTACAGACTTGAAAACCTAGATGACATAATCTGCCAAAATTCAGAGGAAAAAAAAAAAAGATGATCTGAATAGATCTATATCTATTAAATAAATTGAATCAATAATTAATAACTTTCCAAAACAGAAAGTCCCAAGCCCAGAGGGATTCACTGGTTAATTCTACTGAATATCTAAGGAAGAAATTATACTAGTGCTGTACAATCTTTTTCAGAGGATAGAAGCAGAGGGAATACTTTATAACTCATTTTATGAGATGAGCATCACCCTAGTACCAAAACCAAAAAAAAGACATGACAAGAGAAGAAAACTACACATAAATATCTCTTATGAATATAGATGCAAGAATTCTCAACAAAATATTAGCAAATCAAATTTTAAAAGCATAAAAAGAATTAGAATCCCAAGTGGGATTTTTCACAGGTATGCAAAGAGGACTCAACATTGAAAATCAATTAATGGAATTCATCACATCAACAGACTAAAAAGAAAAATAACATTATCCTATTAATAGATGCAGAAAAAGCATTTGATAAAATCCAAAAAAATTCATGATAAAAATTCTTAATAAATTAGAAATAGAGGGGAACATTTTTTTTTTCTTTTTAGGGCTGCATCTGCAGCATATGGAAGTACCCAGGCTGGGGTCAAATCAGAGCTACAGCTGCTGACCTACGCCACAACCACAGGAACATGGGATCTGAGCCATGTGTGCGACCTACATGGCAGCTCATGGCAAAGCCAGGTCCTTAACCCACTAAGTGAAGCCAGGGATTGAACCCGCATCCTCAGAGACACTATGTCAGGTTCTTAACCCGCTGAGTCAAAATAGGAACTCCCAACGGGAACATTCTTAACCTGATAAAGATTATCTACAAAATCTTATAGCTAACATTACACTTAATGGTGAGATACTTGAAGCTTACCCACTAAGATCAGGTACAAGGCAAGGAAGGAAGAAATAAAACTCTTTGTTCACAAATGACAAGATCGTCTTTGTAGAAAATCTGAAGTAACCAAAAAAAAAAAAAAAATCTCCCAGGTCTAACAAATGATTATAGCAAAGTTACAGGATACAGGTTAATATACAAAAGTCTACTGCTTTCCTATACAGCAACAAAAAGAAGTGGAATTCGAAATTAGAAACACATTAGCATTTACATTAGCACCCCCCAAAATGAAATACTTAGCTATAAATCTAACAAAATATATACAAGATCTATATGAGGAAAACTGTAAAACTTTGATCAATGAAATGAAAGAAGAACTAAATAGATTTTTCATGCTTACAAAAAGGATTGTCAATAGGATTATTTTCAAGATGCCAGTTTTCCCAGTCTAATTTATAGATTCAATGTGATCCCAATCAAAATCCCAGCAACTTATTTTGTGGATAATGACAAACCATGTAGAATTGACAAACTTATTTTAAATTTTATAGAGAGAGGCAAAAGACTCAACAGCCTACACAATAAAGAAGGAGAAGAACAAAGCTGGAGGAATGACTGTACCTGACTTTAAGACTTAATATAAAACTATAGTCGTCAAGAGATTGTGGTATTGGTGAAAGAATACACAAAATGATTGACTGAAAAGAATAAAGCACTCAGAAATAGACTCCCATAAATGTAGCTGACTGATCTTTGGCAAAAGAGTAAAGGCAATATAATGGGGCAAAGGCAGTTTCTTCAACAGATGATGGAACAACCAAACATCCAAATGCAAAAAAAAAAAAATTAATCTAGACACAGAGCTTACACCCTTCACCAAAATTAAACCAAGACGGCCTTGGTTTAGACCTAAAGGTAAAATACAAAACTATTAAACTTTAGAAGATAGCATAGAGAAAACCAAGATCCCTTGGGTATGATGATGGCTTTTTAGATACAACATCAAAGACACAATCTATGAAAGAAATAATTGATATGCTGGATTTCATTAAAATTAAAAACATATGTTCTGTGAAAGACTATCAAAAGAATTAGAAGACCACGGTACAAACTGAGAGAAAAGTTTGCAAAAGACATTTGATAAAGGGCTATTAACATAATTACAGAAAAATCTCTCAAAACTCAGGAATAAGGAAAAAAAACTGAGTTTAAAATGTACCTAAGATCCTAACAGACATCTTACAAAGAAGATATGCAGATGTCAAATAAGCATATGAAAAGATGCTACACATCGTATGTCATCAGGGAAGTGCAAATTAAAACAACAATGAGATACTACTATACACTTAATAGAAAGGCCAAAATCTGGAACACTGACAATATCATATGCTGAAAAAAATGAGGAGCACCATAAATCTTTCATACATTACTGGCAAGAATGCAAAATTTTAACGGCCATTTTGGAAGACAGTTTGGTGGTTTCTTATAAAATTAAACATACTCTTATCATTCAATCCAACAACTGAGCTCTGCTATTTACTCAAAAGAGTGAAAACTGTATGAAATAGTCTCTCCAAAAAGTTGAAATGAAGGCTGAGAACACTTATAGATCTAGTTCATAAGAAATACAGAGAATTGGGGAACATAAAATGATCCTATGGTGATGCAATCAGTAAAACCAAGAACCTGGAAAGTTAGCCAGCTGAACTTTTGACATTTATAGAATAATATCCTCAACAACTATAAAATACACATTCTTTATAAGAGTATACAGAATGCTCAGCAAGATAGACCATATTCTGGGCCATGAAGCAAATCCCAATACATTTCAAAGAATGAAAATCGTAAGAGTGCTCTGACCAAAGTAGCACAAAAAGGTATGTTTGAAAATCACCAAATATTTGAAAATTACATAGCACACTTGTAAATAACCTGTGGGTTAAAAAAAATCACAAGAAAAATTAGAAAATATTTTGAACTGAATGATAATCTGTATCAAAATCTGTAGGACATAGATGAAGCAGTACTTACAGAAAAATTTATAACTTTAAATATTTATATTAGAAAAGAAGAAAAATTTAAAATCAATGATCTAAGTTTCTATCTTAAGAAGCTAGAAAATGTAAGCCCAAAGTTAAGTAGAAGAAAAGGAACAATAAATGTATTAGCACAAACTAATGAAAGAGCAAACTGGTAAAATCAACAAAGTAAAAAAACTGGCTCTTAGAAAAATAGATTATTATTAGGAATAATTAGAAGGTATATCATTGTAGCTACTACAAACATTAAAAGGATAACAAGAGCATTTTTTTTTTTTTAGGGCTGCACCCGAGGCACATGGAGGTCCTCAGGCTAAGAGTCGAATTGGAGCTACAGCTGCCGGCCTACACCACAGCCACAGCAGTTCAGGATCCGAGCCACGTCTGTGACCTACACCACAGCTCACAGCAACGCCAGATCCTTAACCCACTGAGCGAGGCCAGGGAGTGAACCAGAAACCTCATGGTTCCTAGTCGGATTCGCGTCCTCTGTGCCATGACAGGAATTCCAAGAGGATGTTTTAAACAACTTTATGCCAATGAATTTGACAAATTAGACAAAGTGAATTAGTTTCCTAAAAAACACAGTTGAGCAAAAATTGACTCAATAATAACTAGAAAATATGAGTAACTCTATATTTTTGAAAGAAACTTAATCCATAAACAAAAATCTTTCTACAAAACAAACATCAGGCCCAGATGCCCTCATCATGAATTTTTCAGCATTTAGGAAAGAGAGGCACAGATTAATACAAATTCTTTCAGAAAATAGAGGAGGAAACACTCCCCAAATCATATAACTGATACAAAAATCCTGAAAAAAAACATTAAAGGAAAAGCAAATTTCAGGCCAATATTCTTCATAAACTATAAAAATCCTTAACAAAATATTAACAAATCAAATCCACAATATATAAAATGGTTACTATATTATGACCAAGTAAGGTTTATCTCAAAAGTAAAAATTGATTTAACATTTGAAAAGCAATATAATTTTCCATATTAACAGAGCAGTAAGACAAAAAAAAAAGAGAAGTAAAGGGCATACAAACAGGAAATGAAGTAGTAAAACTGTTTTTACTCATAAACAATATAAAAATCCTAAAGGATTTACCAAAAGCCTACTTGAATTAGTAAGTATATTTAGCAAGTTTTCAGGCTAAAAATCAATGTATAAAAGTCAACTGTATTTTATTTGCTTGAAAATGATGAACAATTAGAAAATATTATACAACAATACCATTTGCAATAGTAAGAAAAATATCAATTATCTAGAAATAAATCTAAGAAATACATATAAGACCTCAACATAAAAACTTAAAAAATTGTTAAAGCCCTGGGTAAATATGTCACATAACAGAGTGGAAGAATATTTGCCTTGTAAAATGACAGATCAAGTCTTTTGCCTCTTTTTTGCTAGGTTATACTTGTCTTTTTTGGTATTGATTTTGTTATTCCACGAGCCTGAGCCAGTAAGCACAACATCAACAGTCATCAGGAAAAGGCAAATTAAAACTACAATAAGATAACGGATCATACAACTAGAATGCAACATTGAAAAGACAAATACAAAATGCTGGAAAGGACATGGAACTCTTATACACTGCAGAGTGGTCATGCAAAACAGTATAGCCACTTAGAAAAGCTATTTGGCAGTTTCTCTTAATGTTGTACATGTATCTAACCTGTGCTGGGTCAGAACAGGTATATATTTAACTTTATACTGCTGCCAGATATTCATCCAATAAAAATGAAAACACATCAAAAAGAAAAGCAAGACAAAACAAAACCTGTATAAGAAAGTTCTTAGCAGCCTTAATTCAAAATAGCCTAAAACCAGAAAGAACCCAACAGCCATCAGCAAGAGAATGGATAAACACATTTTGGTAGATGCATATGATAAAAAACCAGCAATAAAAAAGAATGAACTGATACATGTAGCAACATGAATGAATGCCTCAAAAACATTTTGTTGAGCAAAAGAAACCAAACGCAAAAAGGCATTATTTGAATCCATTTATATAAAAATCTAAGAACGGGGAAACAAATTTATGGTGATGAAAATCAGGCACTGGCTGCTTGGAATGGAAGGTGGGATTTATCAGAAAAAGCACAAAATTTGGGGGGGGTTGATGATGGAAATATACTATAACTTGTGTTGGGTGGTGCTCAAACAAGTATACAAAATTGTCAAAACTTATCCAACTGTACAGTCAGGTTCTGTGCATTTTATTGTATATAATCTATATCCCCAGTAAAATATGATTTTCTGTTTTAAAAAGCAAGAAAGAAAAACTTAAGAGACAAATGAACCAATTATAGTTACATAAACTTATTTGGATCCTGATTCTAACAAATACTGAAAACAATCCAGGAAATCTGAACACTGACCTCATATTGATGATATTAAGGAATTAATGTTAAGGTTTTAGAAATGATGAAGGTACAACTGTGTTTAAAAAACACATCCTGGAGGGAGATGGAATTAAGATGGCAAATAGAAGGACTGGAGCTCAACTTCTCTCTTAAAAACAGCAAAATTCACAACAAAAGGCTGAGCAATCTTCAACCAAATGGACCAGAAACCTTAAAAAAGATATCCTACTCCAGAAGACAAAGAGGAGGCCACATCAAGAGGTAGGAGGAGGATATATGCAACCCCATATCTCCCGGATGGGAAGCCCCACAGACTAAAACTAACTGGTTCACAGAGACTCAACTATAGAAGAGAGAATTCTGTGCCCCACATCAAACTCCCACATGTGGGGATCTTGCACTGGGAGAAAGAGCACCCAGAGCATCTGGCATTGAAGGCCAGTGGGGCTTGTGTGCAGGAGCTCCACAGGACTGGGGGAGATGGAGAAAACTCAAAATAGAACTACCATTTGATTCAGCATTCCCACTCCTGGGCACCTATCCAAAGAAAACCGTGACTCACAAAGACACATGTACTCCGATGTTCATTGCAGCACTATTTTCAATAGCCAAGACATGGAAACAATCTAAATGTCCATCAACAGAGGAGTGGATCCAGAAGATGTGGTACATGTACACAATGGAATATTACTCAGCCATTAAAATGAACGAAATACTAGCATTTTTAGCAACACGGATGGACCTAGAAATTGTCATGCTAAGTGAAGTCAGCCATACAATGAGACACCAACATCGAATGCTTTCATTGACAAGTGGAATCTGAAAAAAGGATAGACTGAACCTCTTTGCAGAACAGATGCTGACTCACAGACATTGAAAAACTTATGGTCTCTGGATGAGACAGTTTGGGGGGTGGGGGGATGTGCTTGGATTGTGGGATAGAAATCCTGTGAAATTGGATTGTGATGATCATTATACAACTATAGATGTGATAAATTCATTGAGTAATAAAAAAAGTACAAAAAAATAAAAATGAATAAATAAATAATAAAATAAATAAAATGAACGAAATACTAGCATTTTTAGCAACACGGATGGACCTAGAAATTGTCATGCTAAGTGAATTCAGCCATACAATGAGACACCAACATCAAATGCTTTAACTGACATGTGGAATCTGAAAAGAGGACAGAATGAACTTCTTTGAAGAACAGATGCTGACTCACAGACTTTGAAAAACTTATGGTCTTTGAAGGAGACAGTTTGGGGAGTGGGGGGATGCACTGGGGTTTTGGGATGGAAATGCTATAAAAATGGATTGTGATGATCATTGTACAACTACAAATGTAATAAATTCATTCAGTAATAAAAAAAATATTTTTAAAAAACAAAACAAAAACAAACAAACAAAAAACACATCCTGGTACAAACTTCCAGTTATGCAATATATGCATCATAGGAATGCAACATACAGCATGTTAATGATACTGTATCACACATTTTAAAAATTGCTAAGAGTAAATCCTCAAACTTTTTTTGTTGACTTACAATGTTGTGTTAATTTCGGCTGTGCTGCAAAGTGACTCAGTTACACACATAACATACATTCTTTTTATATTCTTTTCCATTATGGTTTATACCAGGATACTGAATATAGTTCCTGTGCTATACAGTAGAACCTTATTATTTATCCATTCTATATGTAATCAGTAACATCTACTAACCCCAAAACACCCCACCCTCACCTCCTTCCCCTTTGGCAACCACAAGTCTGTTCTCTGTGTCTATGAGTCTGTTTCTGTTTTGTAGATAGGCTCATTTGTTTCATATTTTAGATTCCACATATAAGTGCTGTCATATGGTATTTGTCTTTCTCTTTCTGACTTACTTCACTTAGTATGATATCCTTAGATCCATTCATGTTGGTGCAAATGGCATTATTTCGTTCTGTTTTGTGGATGAATAGTATGCCATTGTATATATGTACCACATTATTCACCATTCACCTGTCTTTGGACATTTAGTTTGTTTCCAAATCTTGGCTACATGTGAACAGTGCTGCTATGAACATAGCAGTGCATGTATCTTTTTGAATTACAGTTTTGTCCTGATATATGCCCAGGAGGGGGATTACTGGATCATATGGTAATTCTATTTTTAGTTTTCTGAGGTACCCCATAATGTTTTCCATAGTGTCTGCACTAACTTACATTCCCACCAAGAGTGTAGGGGGTTCCCTTTGCTCCACAACTTCTCCAGAATTTGTTATTTGTAGACTTTTTAATGATGGCCATTCTGACTGGTGTGATGTGGTACTTCATTATAGTTTTGATTTGCATTTAAGAGAGTAAATGTTAAAATCTCTCATCACAAGAAAAACTTTTTGTAACTACATATGATGATGGATGTTAACTAGACATTGTAGTGATCACTGCAATATATACAAATATTGAATCAGTATGGTAAACCTGAAACTTACATAACATGTCAATTACACTTCAATGAAAAAAAAAAGTACACAAAAGACATACTGAATTCAGATGAAATGATAAAATATTTCAGACTTGCAGCAAAATAATACAGTGAGGGAAATAGGGAGTGAATTAAACCACGAGTCAATACTTATTAGTGTAGAGTTAAGGGTACATTAGGTTTCAATACACTATTCTCTCTATTTCAGCATAAATTTGAAGTTTTTCATAATTTAAAAAGGTTTATAAATTATACCTAGAGAATGCTAAATTCTAATTCAGCTAAACAAGTTTCTATTGAGCATCTGCTGCAACCTAAGTACTCTGTCTATGCTTTGTCTACTGCCTTGATAACAATAAAATACACAATTGATATTCAAATGACCAAAATGCAGTTCCTTGGATCCTAATTTACTCCCACAGAGTGGTTCCATAAACTTCTAAGAACAGAGTCCTTGACTTCTTCACAATTGAAGGCAGTGCTTTCTCATTCCCAGAACTGCCCTTTAAAACTCTAAAGCCAACATCTTTAGTTACACTGAAAGCCAATAGGTAACTTATGAAGTTTATAGCTCAGTTCATTGCATATGAAGTGATCCATTCATGATGCTGGTAATATCAACACGGAACATGCCTGATATTCAGAATTCAATAGGCACATTATATAATGGAGTTCTACTTTGTAATGAGACTGTTGCACTTTATCAACGTAGGCGACAACTATTACTATGGATCATAAAATCAAGAAATTAATATGTGCAGTAAGCTGGGGATTTCCATTTTATATTAACTTGAGGAACTGTACTGCATTCTTCCCATAACAGAGTCCACTTGTTCATTTTACCAGTCTTAGAGATAAATTCATTTCTGATTGATAAGGATTCAAAGGATGTAGAATTTCCCTGAAGTCTTTTGAGGGTATGACTAACACATACCTTTGCCTCAATAAACAATCCCAGGTTTATTGCTATTATACGTCCCCAAAACTAGGGCATAAAACTAGGGGCATCAAACCCTAACCCTAACCCTAACCCGTATAATAATTTGTTGATCTGTATAATCATCACTCATTTGTTTGTAAGAATCTGTTACTTTTCACTATGAGCAAACTGATAGTTCAAATCACAGAGATCTCTTTTTCTTGTCCTGTGGGCCAAGTGGGGAGAAGAAAAGTTTTTCTCCCTGCCAGATTTTACAATAGGACTGAGCCTGAGCTGAATAACACAGAAGCCTCTTGGAGATGGGCTCCAGGCTCTAGCCGCATGGGAAGAAGTGCAGTCATTCATGATTTAGACTACAGGGGGCGATGATTCTGAAGGAATGGAGAATGGCTTGTTGGGCACGTCCCAGAGAAATACCGCCTAGTGAAGTCTACCCTTCTACTGATCTACAGACCTTTTGGAGCTACAATCCAGGAAACTAGGAAGCTGCCAGTGTAGACACCAAACCCACCTGGCCTGCCTCTCCAGCTCCCGAAGAGAGAATAAGGTCTATTAAAAATGAACCCCCAGGAGTTCCCATCGTGGCACAGAGGAAACGAATCTGACTAAGAACCATGAGGTTGCAGGTTTGATCCCTGGCCCTGCTCAGTGGGTTAAGGATCTGGGGTTTCCGTGAACTGTGGTATAGGTCACAGACACGGCTCGGATCTGGCATTGCTGTGGCTGTGGTGTAGGCCAGTGGCTGCAGCTCCGATTAGACCCCTAGCCTGGGAGCCTCCATATACCATGAGTATGGCCCCAAAAAGCTAAAAAAAAAAAAAAAAAGACCCCCCAAATGTGAGTGGCATATTGGTAACTCTAAAATGTACCTTGATTCAAGGCCAGAGCAGGGGCATAAATAACAATTCCAGTATACAGAATCTAGGAGGAAGAAGAAAACCAAGTAAGTGGTATGAATTATGAAATAAAATAAAGATATTTCCTATAAATTTGATTATGAATTAAGACAGCAGTTTCAATATACTTCACAAAATTTGCTTATAACTTGAAAAATGTTATTTAGGTGAAGTTGACACTCCTTATCCATGTGCGGTGTCATCATAGGTTATAAAAATCTTTTATGACAAATTCTGTGTAAAAGTAACGACTACTTATGTGGTGCTTAGTGCAGA
Source organism: Sus scrofa (assembly GCF_054392235.1). NCBI lineage: Eukaryota > Metazoa > Chordata > Mammalia > Artiodactyla > Suidae > Sus > Sus scrofa. The sequence goes on along the minus strand of NC_139387.1, from coordinate 90,243,741 downwards.
TAGTCACTGATCCACCAATTCAAGTTTGAAACCAATTTTCCTAGATCTAAACAATTAGATAGGAAAAAAAGATGTAAACTTAGAAGAGGATGATCCTTCATTCATATGCTTTCACACAGTTATTAATCGCTGCATAATTAACCAAGAAAACAGTGAAAATTTTGGAAATTTGTTTTTTAAAGTTTGCATGCCCACTAATTAAACAAGAATAAATTTGCCCTAAAATATCCCAAAGCCAGCAAAAATTCTAATTAATAATAATAATATCATTTATTATTTTTCATTCATCATTTAACAAATATTTATTAATCTGGGGCACAATAGTGAGAAAGACAAATTTTTTCTCAGAATATCATTTTAATTGCACTTAACCTTTCAAACATATCACACAGAAGCTACTTCTATGATTACTCTATAAAACATAAAAAAGTATTATGTAGTATTTGATTATTTGATTACATTGTATGAGCAGTTCTATGGAAGTAAGTCCTTCAAATAGCAGATCTTAAAGAACCCCTCTTTTTTGCATGAATCATCTAGCTTTCCACCGTCGTTATTCCACCCAAGCTAAAGATTTGAAAATGTGACCACAGGCAATCTTCCTAAACATTGCCCACACTTTTTAATTTCTGTTGGCACGCAACAATGACTCAAAAAGGGTCTGATACCCCACTGTTGAATGCAAGCCTCCAGCCTCAGTTCTGTGTCAGAATTTCTATCAGACCCCAAAGGGCTCTTTCCTTTCCCATTGCAAGTGTTAAGTACTGATAAAATTTAAGCTCTGTAATTTACAAAGTTATAAAATGGAGTCAAATAATGTACAAGGCCCCCTGCACATGCTTTCTATTGGAGAAATGGAATTGTCAATAGGGATGAGAATGAAAACCGCTTCCTAGAACTCCATTATTAAACTCATCGTTAAAGCACTTAGCTGCCAATAGAAAGATAGCTATAAGTCATGCGACAGTGATCCTAACAAGCCTCCAGCAGCCTAGATTAAGGATAGAGAGTGTTTTCTGTCAATGACGGCTTGGCAAATCTTTGTTTTCCGTGTGTGCCAACCAGTAAATCTATACTTGCATATTCTTGAAATACTGGATTGTGTGCTTGGCTTTAAAAACTCCTCCATAGTGCACAGTTTTGTCATTTTACACTCAGTGACTGTTTCAAGTGGGTTTACAGTTCAGTTTGTAAAAGAGGGCACTGATGCATTTTTTAAAGTAGGCTTCTGAGCAAAGAAAATTATTTCCTATTGTCTTCCTATGTCAATTAATTTTTCTTATTAAACTTATTACTCGACATGTTGCAAAAATACTAGGAAATATACAACTTGTTTTGCCTTTATTACAATTCCTAAATCAGCTACTACAGTTTCTCCAAATGTCTTTGTCATCTCAGTAATGCCCTTACTGTTGCTTGATCAACATAGTACTCAATGTTCACTTAATTCATTCTGTTTTCCCAGGAAGTAATGTATTTGCTGCAACATTGTTTGATGACTTAAGGATTAATGTTATTTAGTGACAAGTGTTTTTCCTGTTTTGTTTCCTCCTGTTTTCCACATCTCTTTTTAATCTTTCATGTATCTACCCAATAAGCTTGGCCTAGGTGCCTTGTTTAAAAAAATTTTGGATGAAAAATGATAAAATAAATGAACTGAGAGCTACTTACCGTTTGAACAATGAAGAGGATTGTTCCACAGAGACGAACGCATTTGTTAAATCGAAGTTCTAAATACTGTTTCCAAAAAAGGAAAAATGGTTAGTGTGTGAAACATCTGAACACTTTTTAAAAACCAGCAGTTTAAAAAGGAGTTAGAAATTTAAAGCAACTTCTTAACTAATTAGTATTCTGCATTGCCTTTTTTTTTTCTTTTTTTTTTTTTTTTTTTTTTTGGTGGCCGCACTCATGATATGCAGAAGTTACAAGGCAAGGGATCAAACCCGCACCACAGCAGCGACTCAAGCCACTTCAGTGACAACGTTAGGATCCTTAACCCACTACACCACAAAAGAACTCCTTGTATTCTGCATTTCTATTTTACTTTTATTTTTAATTACATACAGCAAAATTAACCCTTGTTTCAGAGTTCATTCAGCTCAATGGGTTTTAACACAAAACCTTCCCATTATCTCCAGAAAAACCTCTTCCTCTTGCTCTTCTGTGGTCAAAACCTTCCCCTATCCCTAAACCTTGACAATCACTGATCTGTTCTCCATCCCTACAAGTTTTGCCTTTTCCAGAATATCTGACAAAAGGAATTACATTCTGCATTTTCAGAATGGGCAAAGGTGTTGTCCTTCCTTTTCTCTTGCTATCTACTCAATACATTTCCCTTGGTTCACTTAGGAAATTGAAATTCCCACTTCAAGTAATTGTGATGGAATTGTCCATCAAGGTGTCTGCCTCCTCGGACCACAGGGTGGTTACATGGCCCAATTTCAGCCAATCAGTTTCTCTTCTCAATGGGCAGTTGAATCTTAGAGGCAAGATATAAAGACAGAAAATGACTGGTGCAGAACTGTCAGGGTGACCTAAAGGGGCCACCTTGGCTTCTCTCCTTTTCAGAGTCTGTTTGCTCAGCTTTTCCCTATTCTGTGAGCTACCTCCATGTCCTTCCAGTAAAAATTTTCAACTTAAATCAGCCCAAGTCAGTTCCTGTTTAGAGCCAACCTTGACATCTGTGTTTACCTAATAATATACAAGCATACCTCGTTTTACTGCACGTCACTTTATGTGCCTCACAGGTACTGCATTTTTTACAAGTGGAAGGTTTGGGGCAATCTTGCATCGAGCAAGTCTGTTGGTGCCATTTTTCTGAAAGCATGTGCTCACTTCATGTTTTTGTGTCACATTTTAGTAATTCTCACAATATTTCAAACTTTTGCATTATTATTTTATTGTTATGGTGACCTGTGATCAGTGATCTCTGATGCTATTGCAAAAAATCATAACTGGCTGAAGGCTATGATAATGGTTAGCATTTTTAGCAGTATTTATTTTTTTAATTAAGGTATTACATTGTTTTTAGACATAGAGCTATTGTACACTTTATAGACTACAACATAGTCTATTTTGGGAAAACCAAAAAATTTGTGTGACTTTGCTTTATTGAAATACTCCCTTTATTGAGATAGTCTAGAACCAAACCTACCATATCTCTGACGTATGCCAGTAGTGTGCTTATCTCATATGTTATATATCATAATGTATTACAGAGTTAGAATCCTAGGATTTCAGAGCTGGAAGAAAGCTGGAGTTCAAGACATTATTTAACTTGAGTTCCCTGGTAGCAAACTTAAATATGTAGAGAGGATTTTAAGGCTATCAATAGTCTTTCCATACAGCAGGAAAAGAGAGGAAGGAAAAACTGACACTAGGTAAATGTCAGAGGAAAAGACACCAGATATTTTGCTTCAGAATCACAGCTAACATTTACAGAGTATTTGCTGAATGCACTGTCTTCACAACAACTCCCTGAGGCAGTTACTACACATAAGTTCATGTTACAGAAGAGGACACTGGGGCTCAGAAATAACACCAAGGCTGCAATCTAACAACTGCTGGAGGCACAGTGCAAATCTAGGACCATTTGATGGCAAAATCTGTGCGCATAACCACTATGTTATTTGAAATAACAAGTAAACTGATCATGTGTCCAAGAGTCATCCAGGGTGAATGAGTGGCACTTACACACAGTAGGACCTCCAAAGATAATTGCTGAGTAAAAAATATACAGCGCAGTGTAGTACACTGGGGGAAGACTTCCAGCCCTCGTTCCAGTCTCAGGCTTGACTCCACGAGCTTGCAGTAGTCACTCAATATCTCAATTTCCTCCTTTGGAAAATGTAGATCATAGTAATAATTCTTTCCTCTCTAACTTGGCAGGGTTTTGGAGACTACCAAATGATGTAAATAGATGGGGAAGTGTCATAAACCGTTCACTTAAAAGTAAGACATCATAGAGCTGGTGTCCAAATCCACGGGCCTTGAGAATTTGAATCTCAGTGAAGCATTTGTGTCAAAATCATCCAAGAATATTTTGAGAGACTTTTTAGAAGACTGGAGAAGTGTATTGAAGCCTGGAAACAGGGCAGTGTTATTTCTTCTGAGTTGTTTTATGAAACACTATTAAGAATAAATGTACATGAGGGAGTTCCCGTCATGGCTCAGGGGAAACGAATCTGACTAGGAACCATGAGGTTTCAGGTTCTATCCCTGGCCTTTCTCAGTGGATTAAGGATCTGGCATTGCGGTGAGCTGTGGTGTAGGTTGCAGATGCGGCTTGGATCCCGAGTTACTGTGGCTGTGGTGTTGGCTGGCAGCTACAGCTCCGATTAGACTCCTAACCTGGTAACCTCCATATGCCGTGGGTGTAGCCCTAAAAAAGGCAAAAAAGACAATAAATAAATAAATGTACACAAATTGACGAAGAAGTCTTTGCCTTTTCTAGGTACATGTATCCAAATTGCTGGAGACAAAAGAAAAGTGAAGAGAAAAATGTGATGGAGGTAAGAATGTGTAGCAAGCTGAACCACATATATACACACACACACACACACACACACAAACACATACACACACAGAGACATATATATATATATATATATGTATACATATACATAAATATATATTTTTTTCCCTTCACAAAAAACCAACTCAAGACAGAACCAAAAAGTCTATCACTATCTCAGTGCTGAATGAAAAAAGTACACAACCTAAAAGTTGACAATTATGTTTTACTCTGAAGCCTTACTGAGGACTATAGCCCAAGACGGCAGCCTCTCAGATAGCTCTGAGGGACTTTTCCAAAGAGATAAGGGAGGAGCCGGGATATGTAGGAGTATTTACTAGGAGACAAAAACATGTAGTCGAGGAGTTCCCACTGTGGCACTGTGGGTTAAGAATATGACTGCAATGACGAGGGTCCCTGCAGAGATGTGGGTTCGATCCCCGGCCAGGCACAGCGGGTTAAAGAAAGGATCCCTAAATGTCTGTCAACAGAGGATGGACTGGATAAAGAAGATATGGTACATATACACAATGGAATATTACTCAGCCATAAAAAGAATGAAATAAAGCAATTTGCAGCAACATGGATGGATGGACCTAGAAATTATCATACTAAATGAAGTAGGTTAAACAGAGAAAGACAATATCATATGAGAGCACTAATACATGGGATCTAACAAAAAATGATACGAAAGAACTTAGGAAACAAAAACAGACTCAAAGATTTTGAAGCCAAATTTATGGTTACCAAAAGGTAAATGTGAGGCAGGAAAGATAAATTAGGGGGTTGGGATTGTCATATACACAGGAATATGTATGAAATACATAGGTAACAAAGACCTACTATATAGCACAGGGTAATCTACCCAATACTGTGTACTAACCTATATGGGAAAATAATCTGAAAAGGAATATATATATATATATATATATATATATATATATATATATATATATAACTGATTTACTTTGCTGTACACCTGAAACTAACACAACTTTCTAAGACTATACTCCAATAAAATTTATTTTAAAAAAATTTTAAAAGGGGGGATGGTGAAGGATACCATGTTGTCATAGCTGTTGCTCAGCAGGTTCAATCCCTGGCCCAGGGAACTTTCATATGCCACGAGGGCAGCCACCAAAAAGACAAAATACAAAAAAGCCCATGTAGTTGGACATCAAAAGATGACTGCTAATCATAAAATCTAGACAGCTCAAGTTGATGATTTTAGTGCTCTTCTATGTATGTGGAGACCCAAGAGTCTGGTCTTATTGAAATCCTTCTTTTCATACCCATCTTAACTAATAGGGCCAGTATCCTATTTATTCTCCATCCTGAAATCCCTCAGGAAACACCACAGAATGGGGAGGTGGCTATAGTGGCTGATGGCTTTCTGGCCACAACATCCTTTGTTTACTGAAATGGCAGAGACATTCTTTGCCCGCATCAGCTACTAGGTTACTAAAGAAATATCTAAAGACCAAGTCACTGATCAGTAAGCTCAGAGAAATCCCAGGATTTCTAGACAAAACTATAGAATAATAGGTGCCTATGTACCCAAGTAGGACCTTATCGGGCCTTCCTGGGACAGGCTCCTGCCCCATGTCCTTTGCCTGCCTCTTGTTTGTAGAAAGGCTGTAGTCTCCCAAGCCTCCCCTGAGTCACTAAAGCCTGGCTCAAGAATTAGTGATTTAAAGTATGTGAACATGTAGTGACAAAAGCAGCCATCAGGCCAGGAGAATTGGCAACAATTTGAACAGTAAATCAGCCATATGGTAGTCACAGAATCTTTAGTTCCTCCCTGAAGTACCTACATAACAGCATCTGCCACATATTTCCTGAGTTGTTTTACAGATGCTAAAACCTCCACCAAATGGAAAAAGTTAACTACCTAATAACCATGAACAAGTAGCCCCCAGAACTACTGGAGCCTGAGGATCAACAATGTTAACCACGAATGACAAAAAAAAAAAAAAAAAAAAAAAAAAAGGAGAGAGAGAGTCTGGAAAACTTAATTCAAACAGATTTTGCTGGAGCCAGAAAGGTCCTAAAGAAATGATGAATGCCATTGGGTTCCTGCAGGATATTTCTCCTCTGTAGGTCTGGGAGTTCCTAAACACCTATCAGTACTAAACCTTGAAGACAGTGATAAATAGATATCAAAAATTCTTCCGAACAACAAACTATACCTAACAAGCCATAAATAGGGAGAAATTTCACACCCAAGCAAGAATGCCAGGGTATCTCAATGCTGGACTTCTTATTCTGTATAGTTGGCTCTGCCTCTCAGCATAAAACAAACAAAATATGCCACAAGAAAGTGTTTTCCATGACCAGCTGCTAGGGTAACATGTTACCTAACTTCTCTGTCCCCGGTTGCCTAGTATCCCCCGTTGTGGTCACCCCCAGTGTCCTGCACCACTTCCCTTTCCCCTGCTGTCTCCTAAGCTCTGCCTGGGGTTATAACACTCAGGGAAGCCTTCAGAAACTGCCAGTATGCACCACCACACAGCTTCTACGCATGTGTCCACTTTGCTTCACGCTCTCTTGTGTAGCTTAACTTACTCTGAGTGTCTCTGTCTACAAAATGGAGCTCCAACAGTACCTCCTTCGTACGGATTATTTTGAGTACTGGCTGAAATGATGTATGTAAATCAGGCAGCCCAGTGCTCAACATTTATTTAAACCTTCAGTAAACAACAGCTCTTTGCCACTTTTCACTGGGATCCTGCTAACTTAGAGTCCACCATTGCAAATGTATGGAAATTCTGTTTCTGGTTGAGTTGTTGTTGCTGCTCCAGAGGCACGGGTCAGTGATTACGAGAGGAGCATTCATCTATGGGGACTGAAGTCCTCTTGCCAGGTCCTTTCTGGGTTTTGAAGTTGGTTAACTACAGATCAGAGCTCAAAATGCCTACAGATCTCAATCAGGTAAAATACACGAGTGAATCAGCCAGGCATTCTCCTAGTGAGGTTGAAATATTCCTTAATGGAATATTCTTATTCCATTAAGAAATAAGTTATTTTACATCCCCTTGAAAACATGAACTCCCTCACCTTGATCCATATTCCTTTCTGCATTTTTTGGGGGGGGAGGGAGGGGGGGCAGGCCCATAGCATGTGGAAGTTCCTGGGCCAGCGATCAAACCTGAGCCACTGCAGTGACAATGCCAGACCCTTAGCCCGCTGTGCCATAGAAGAACTCCCTTTTGCATTTTTGACAAAGACTTAAGCTCAGAGAGATTTCTCTATCATAAGAAAGTAACCATGCAGATACAATGATGCAGAGAAATTAATAGGGAGTGAGAGAGCAAAGGCTGTAAACTGGGGTTCCTGTGGCCACAAGGAATGTGAGCCTAGTGTTGCCAGTCTTCTAAGTTCCAAAAGAAGCAGAATCTAGAATTTTACTGAATTTCTCATCATTAAAGCTAAATTAGGTGTTTTGTTTTGTTTTCAAAATACTATAATGGTAAAACAAACAAACAAACAAACACCTCGAAGACTGAGTTTGGCCTGGGGCAGTCAATTTGTCACCTATGAACAAAACAAAAAAGTTCCATTCTGCTCACTTCTGGGGTGATGACTAAACTCTTCCAAACACAATGACTCGAGGGCAAAGAAGGCAATGCCGCCCCGTGGGCACCTCACCCTGGTGACATCACTAGGGCCCAGGCAGTTTGTCACCAACATTTGTGCCATCGGGCCCCATCCCCAGCACCAGTTAAACCAACCTCACTCAGAAACCACCTTCGAGTGGCTCTGGGTTGGGGCAAACACTACATAAACTCAGGACAGAGGTGGCTGCTGAGAATGAGACTCGGAATCCTCTGGATAATGGTGTATTAGAGAGAACACTTGGGCAGGTTTGTCTGTGGACCTCATAGAACGAGCCCGACCACTCCCCTGAACTTTTATTTCCCCTGATATTTGAATTCAATAGCTCTTTAAACTAAACCAAACATTCACACTATCTTTGCAAAGTCCTTTCCCGCAGACATCTTGAGAAAACCTATAACCCATGGACCCATGCAATGGGAAAGACAGTTTTCCTTAATCATCTCTCTCTTTCCACATAGACAGAAGGCAGAGAGCTGTGTAAGAACTTTGCAGCCAAATTTTCCAAGTGATCTCCAGGGAACCACCTCTCCCTCCAATACCCAGTACCTATGGCCAACATTTCTTCAGCCCTTACCTTGTGCCAGGCACTATTCTAAATGCTATCCTTGCATCATCTCATTTAATCCTCCCAACAACCAGATGAGATAGTTGGTATTATTATTCCCATTCTGAGATGAAAAAATAGGCACCAAAGGTTAAATTAGTCACCAAGGTTACCCAGTTTGTAATGGAGGAATTCAGTCTCAAATGCAGGAGCTGGGACAAGAGACACAGCATCTTAACCACGTGTGTTTTTGCCTCTCTGGAAGGAGGGGAGAGCACAGTCCTTTCCCTGCTACCTCAAAAAGTGAGTGGAGCCTGAGGACCTGGAAGGAGGGGATTCATTTCAAGCAGGAAGAGCTGAAACTTAAAAGACTTACTCTCCTTCAGGGTGATACATTTTTAACAGTCTTTTCCCTTGATTTGGAATCAAAGATGTTAAAATAGAAAGGGCCTTCGCGAGCACGAGTCCAAATAACTCTGTTTATTCTGGGAGCCTCTCTTTTCCACCCAGCTCATGAGAGTTAGTCCCAAGATGTTTTTTCCTTTACAGGACACCTCTCCCCAAAAGAGGAGGGCGAGTAAAGTGATGAACCCAGACAGGGAGAGACTTGGACATGGTAGGGAGTCTGCCCCCAGGAAAAGCCCTCCAGGAGCCTGAAAAGTCCTCCCCTCATGCCATCACCTCTCCCCGAGCCCTCCCTCCTCCTTTACCTCGTAGGTGCTGGTAATTCCCAGTTTATAAAACACTGGGAGGAAGACCTCCGCGCTGAGGACCACCACAAAGAAGTAGGTAATGGCAAAGATGCTGAATATGGCCCCAAAACGATAGACCTCGGCGGGGGTGCCTAGGACGGTGACGGCCGACATAAAGCTGGCAGTGAGGGACATCGCCACGGGCATGGCGGTCATCCTGCGGCCGCCCATCAAGAAGTCCTTGGAGGTCTGCTGGCCGCCCCCCGCGAAGGCGTAGTAGATGCCAATGACCGCAGAGATGAGCAGCATCGCGGCGAACACGACGTAGTCCCACACCAAGAAGGTGCCGATGCCCCGCGGGGCGTCCATGGCCGCACGGTCTTCGGGGCCCTGAGCGCAAAGTGGCGGCCCCGCGGCGCGAGCTGGAGCTTCACCTGCGCGCCAGGTGCTCACTTCTTATTCCCTGAGCCGCGCGCGGCGGGCGTGGCGCCCCGCGGGGATTAGAGGCGTCTGGCCGGTGTCAGTGTCCGCCGCCTCCCAGCGCCCGGCGAAGGGGAAAGAAAGGGACGCGCTGGCAGCAGCCTCTGCGCCCACCGAAGCCAAAAGAGCCCCTCACGGTGGGACTTCGGGGACTGCCCCGTAATGCCACGCTGAGCTCTCAACAGGTGCCAGGCCGGGCGGGGTTGCCGGTTGGATAAAGGAGCGCTGCGTACACCTGGGCAGGTGAGCTACTGGAGCTCCCAGCTATCTCTGGCGAATCCACAGGGAGCGCTCAGCGAAACTTTTATCAAGTGGCACCCAAGGGGACGCACCATTTAAATAAGCAGGTGACCTATGGGGGCGTGCGATCGAAGGGCAATGTATCGCCTTTACTTTTGGCTTTGCAGTTCAACAGACCGGGTCCTTGTGGGAAGACACACCTGGAGTTTTAGATTGTTTTCTTTGATAAATTAACGGGCAATAGGGGAAAATGCGCAGTGAGCTGAGGTCCCAGTCCTTAAGCAAGTAAGCAATTATAAAGGAGAGCAAGAAGTCTGTGCTATTGCTTGCCTGCATTTTCATTTCAACGATTTTGATCCTCAACAGTCTCTTCTACAAATGATAGTTGCTATAATATTAATGATGCATACTATTTAATGAGCCTTACCATGTGACATAAAACCTGCTTGGCACCTTATACATGAATTAGTGTCATCCTTACTCTTACCTTTGATATAGGAATCATCTCCGTTTTTCAAAGGTTAAAACACTTGACAAAGGAAACGGTGGAGATTAAGATTTTAAATCCAGGTCTGACATCAGAGTTTGTTCTCTTAATCACAATGCTATCTATGTACACTAAAATGAAGCCACTTGAAAGCATGTTGAATGCAAGATCATCTCCAGTATTAGCACTTAGGACCTATTTTAAATGTCTTGCCTGGAAATATTACTAACAACACGAGTCACACCTGAAGAGTAATGTGACTCTCAGGTTTTTCTTCTAAAGTTAGACCCTTCAGCCAAATAGGCCCTGGCATAGATCTATTTCAAGCCACCCTTGTTCATTTTCGTATAGCTCTATTGTTTATCAGTTGATCCTGGGTAAACAATCCACAGAATGCATTTAGCTCAGGCTAGTCTGTGAAGAAAGCTATATCAGATTTTAGTATTTTATTTTATTTTTGGTAAACTGGCATTATTTGTATAACACATTTGAAAGGAAATAAAGAAGGAAATAGAAGCTAAATCCAGGTAATTCAATTATTTAAACAACAGTGTGGTTTGAATTGTGTCCCAATTGTGTGAAATTGATTATATTTGTATTTCTTATGACTCTCTTGGACAGAGATGGTATTTTCTTCTGCTGTCGCTGCCTGGTGCTCCAACTCTCAGCATGAAACAACATGGTGGCACAGCATGGTTCCTGCTGCAGCACAGCAGGTTAAGGATCCAGAGTTGTCTCTGTGGTGGCACAGGTTCAGTCCCCCGCCCTGTGCAGCGAGTTAAGGATCTGTCATCACCACACCTTTGGTGTAGATTGCAACTGCAGATGGGATTTCATTCCTGGCCCAGGAACTTCCATATGCCATGTGTGTGGCCCAAACAACAACGACAACAACAACAACAAAACATCGTAAAAGTTATAGCATCCACTGCATCTGGGGTTCTTCCATCTTCATCCAAACTATAGTGCTTCACTTCCAAGAACGAGCTCTCCTAAGATTCACTGTGCACTGACGGTGTACTCTGCCCCCATTAGCATCCTGCCAGAGCATTAAAAGAGATGGTATGTTCTCTGGAGGTGATGACCTCTGACTGTATAGAGAAAGAGGCATTTTGGTGGGAAACATTCAGACAGTGGAGGCTTGGCTGCCCAGTTCTCTGATGGGGGTAGCTGTTACGGCTTTGAACCCAGCATCGTAGCAGTAGTCGAAGGGGGCACAAGAGGTCTTCCCATCTCCTTTGAGGGAGACGTTTCCTTTTCAAAAGGGCCACAATGTATTTTTTTAGCCCAGTTAATTGTGACCTCCTAGCAATTCATCCCAATTATCTGGCCCATGACCAGCTCTCAGATATCTTTTCCCACCACTTCTTTTCCCCATTTACTCTATTCTAGCCACACAATCTTATCGTTCCCAGAACATGCCGAGCCTGTTTCTGTGTCAGGGACCTTTGCATGTGTTGCACCTCTGCCTTGAATACTCTTCCTCCAGATGTCACCGTGACTCTGACCGTCACTTCATTTAAGTGTCTGCCCGAAAGTCATCGCCTCCAAAAGCCTTCCCTGACCACTCCATCTATCGCTTCCTAACTCCCTTATCTTGCCTTTTCTTTTTCTTTTTCGTACACGTATACAATCTGACATTGTTCTTTGCCTATGTTGTTTGTAGCCTGTATCTTCCCACTGAAATAGAAGCTCCATGAAGACAGGACTTCATCTCTTTTGTTCACCACTATACTCCCTGGGTCTCTAATAGTTTGGTACCTGGTAGTTATTTTTTAAAAAACCTGCTGCATATGTGGATAGACAAAGGAAGGAATTATCAAAAAAATCCTCACAAACGAATTGACTCAGTCCTGGTTTCTAATGTAAGTTTCATCTCTTCCTGTGTTCTCAAAGATATTTTGGAGAAAAAAAAAATGAGAGAACCCACATCAGGAACTGCTTTTTATTTTAAAGCTACATTTATACTTAAAGCCGTTGTCTTTCATTTATCATTATGTTTTCCTTGCCCATCTTATCAGTTAATATTGCATTTGGCTGAGAGTGACAGGAACCAAAACAGCAATGGCATGAGAAAGATAAATGTTTATTTCTCTTTCACATTAAAGCTGTCCAAAGATAAGTAGCCCAGAATTGGTATGGGGAGAGGGGCCAGGCTACCTGAGGTTATTTGGGATCCAGACTCCTCTGCTACAGTTCTATCAGCTGAACTCTATTTGGTTTCCATCTCAGCAAGGAAAGAGCTGAATGGGACATGTGCACATCCTTCAAGGACACTTCCCATCAATTTTACCTCACAGTTCCACTTATATCTCATTGAATAGAACTTAGTCACATGGCCACTTCTATTGCAAGGGAGACTGAAAATGAAACCTTTTGCCAAGGGACCACATGCCCATGTAAACGTGGGGGTCCTATTTCTAAGGAAGAAGAAGACAGTGGATACTGGGGGACCAGCTGTCTCTGCCACATCCAAACTAACCACACAACCTTCACCTGACTTATTTTTCAGAGACCAGTTTCCCAGGATTTTTCACTATGTCTCCATGGGTAATCCTTAGCTGACAAAGTTAGAAACCTCAGGTTTAAAAACACAAATCGATCATGGCAATGACTAGTGCCTACCTTCCCCTTCTCTACTTAAAGGGTGATTGCCCCTGATTTTTCCTCTTGTTCTCACAGACAACTCTTCTCTCCTTGGGAACCACTCAGAAGACCACTGACACTAGAGTCACTTAGCAGCAGACAGGGGCACACGTGAAGTCGCTGACTCAGAAGGGGGACACAATGCAGACACCACAGTGCCTGGGCACAGTAGGCTACCCCTTCCATGGTTGCTCCACAGCCCTTGAAGAAAGCATTTCTCAAGTGCATTTTGAAATGTAGCCTGCTGTTTTATTTATTTATTTTAATTTTTAATTTAATTTTATTTTATTTTGCCTTTTAGGGCCACACCCTCGGCATATGGAAGTTCCCAGGCTAGGGGTTGAATCAGAGCTGTAGCCACTGGCCTACACCACATCCACAGCAATGCCAGATCCGAACCACATCTTCAACCTACACCACAGCTCATGGCAATGCTGGATCCCCAACCCACTGAGCAAGACCGGGAATTGAAGCCACATCCTCATGGATACTAGTCAGATTTGTTTCTGCTGCGCCACAATGGGAACTCCTGGCCTGCTCTTTTAAAATTCAATTTGCATTGATTTTAGGAACATGGTACATAGGATGGAGTAAAGTCAAAGCTAATTAAGGTTATGTATAAGGCAATAGCTTGTAGTACAGACTATTCTTTTAAGGAAGACTCATGGCTGGAATATGAAAATCTCCTGTGATACAGAAAATGTTGCAATGACATTTGTTGTAACAGGATTATATCTATGTCAGACACTGGGTGAGGAAAGGACAGGATTTCCAGCTCACAGAAGTGATAAAGACTGATTTGGAAACAAATAATTTTTAAAATTATTCATGAGTCAATGGCGAAGAAAGTTACAAGAGCTACCTTCAAGTTTAAACCATCATTGGCCTGTTGCCTAAAAGTTATTTTGTATAAAAACTGGATCCTTCCCTAAATAAGGGGTAAACAATATTAGGTATAAGGTACAAGTTCTCACTTTTTTTGTTTCTCTTCAGAACTTTCCTATTGAGTTAGCTTTTATTCTTGTCATTAATCAGACTATTTATAAACATATAAAAACATATAATAAACCTACCTATACAATGCCTTATAATATTGGCAAATTTTAGAAGTATATTCACATTTAGTATTTTTGAAAAAATAGAAATTTAAGCCAAAATAGGCATATATACACATTTTGTCCAGTCTCATTTTGCGTGTGTTTTTAAAATTTGGCAAAATAATTTTTTTTTCCCCATAAAAGTAGTAGGTAGCCCTGAAAACTGGTGACCTGCTACATCTGAAGGCCCTAGATACAGATACTGAGAATAGGGCCAACAGAGCCAAACAGGTTTCCTGGTAATGAAATGATGTTTGGTATTCCTATTACTCACCTCATGCTGCTGGGAAATGTTTATTGACCACTTACCCTGAAACAAGGAAATAAAAACCTATATTGAAAATGACGGCACTGTGTTATTAGTTGCTTTACATCTTTCTGGACTAGGTGCCTTCTGTAGAAATACAGGAGCTTTTCTTAAATATTTTTGAAAGCAAAGTGGCTAGAGAGGTCAATGGGAACAGACGGACACTTACTGGTAATTATTTTCAAGTGGGAAAGGACCTAGAAGGAGTTCCCATTGTAGCACAGCAGAAATGAATCTGACTAGGAACCATGAGGTTGCGAGTTCGATCCCTGGCCTTGCTCAGTGGGTTAAGGATCCTGTGTTGCCCTGAGCTGTGGTGTAGGTCCCAGACGTGGCTCAGATCCTTCGTTGCTGTGGCTGTGGTGTAGGCTGGCAGCTGTAGCTCCGATTAGACCCCTAGCCTGGGAAGCTCCATATGCCATGGGTGTGGCCCCAAAAGAAAAAAAGAAAAGGACCTAGAATGTGCCAATGTGTCATAACTCATCTGAGGATAAGAGCCGTTTAAAGAGAAGACAGCCATCGCCCCTCCTCTCGGCACATACGCCCCAAGTTTCCTCTCCTCCATGTGGTACATTTCAGTTATGAATGCGCTCACCCCGCCTCCTCCTGGGTGAGATGGGTGATAGAATCTTACCCAACACTTAAGGCGGACTTGATTGTCAACATTTTCCGTGAACTATCTCACTATTCCTAATCCTACCTGCCCCTCAACAAGAACTCTCTCCCTGCTTTGAGCCCTTTCAGCATGTTTGTACTCAATTTTTGGCCTTCATACTGGTAAGGTAGTTGTTGTAACCAAGGCTGTTAATGCAGAATAATCTCATGATTCCATGAGTCCAAAAGCAGGAACCAGAAAGCCATGCTATGTACCTGCTTCATGTTCCCCTCTCTCTCCAGATGGGCTTTCTCTGCGTTGCCATAGGGACACGGTCAGAAGTGTCCAAGTCAGTGCTCATCTACCTTTAATTCGGTGAACGGCAGAAACTGATTAGCATCTTTGAATGTTAATTCTAAATCCCATAGAGTGGAAATCTGATTGAGGCATCTTGGGTCCCATGTCTCTGGACCCCTAATCCCATTAGAAGGGCAGGGTTCCTACTGTGGCTGCACAGATTTGCCCTGACGGGAGGAAGGCAGACTAGTTTCCCATGCGGGGCAGATGGGGAGCTGGCTATATGCTCTGAAAGGTGCTTCCTCTATCAAACATCCGTACCATTTTGTTATCTCCCATGAGAGGGAGATGATAAATTCCTTGGGGAAAGGGAATGAGCTGCTCATCATCATAAATCCCCAGTTTGAGCCAGCACTGTTTGTTGCCTTAAAAAAGAATGCTAAACACGCTACTGTATCGATCCTACTTCACTATGCCTGTTGGCATTGAGAATTTCCTTCCTTTTTTTTTTTTTTTGGCCACATCTGCAGCATGCAGTTCTTGGGCTATGGATGGAACTCAAGCCACAGCTCTAACCAGAGTCACAGCAGTGACAATGTGGGTCCTTAAAGCACTGACCCACCAGGGAACTCCTGTCTGCTATACTTTACCTTGAAATCACAGAGTTGCTATGGGGCTCTTAGAAATCTCTCTGAAATGACAAAGGAAGATAAAATTTCCTCTGCAAGGTACTTTTTTATTGTCTCTCCACCTAAGAACACCGAGAAAAGTTGGGAATTTAAAGTGGTACATGAGTCAGTGTTGTCAGCTGAAACAAATGTAGAACCTAAAAGTTGAGGGTTGTATTTTATTCAGCGAACATACTCAGGACTTAAACCAGGAGAAAGCCTCTCAGATAGATTTGGGGGACTGTTGTGAAGGGCTAAGAGAGCAGCCATGACATACAGCAGTTTATCCAACAAAAACCAGGTGGTCAGAACATCAAAAGATTACTGTTAATTAAAGAAAAACCAGACATCTCAAGTTAATGAATTTAGCACTCTTATATGTGTGGGGAGATGCAAGAGTTGGGGCACAGTGAAATCATTCCTTTGATATGCACCTTAAATACCCAGGGCCAGTACCCTGTTTCTCCATTTTTTTTCTTTTTCCTTTTTTTTCCCCCAGCATATGGAAATTCCCAGGCTAGGGATTGAATCTAAGGTGCAGCTGCAAGGTATGCCATGGCTGCTGCAATGCCAGATCCCAGCTCTGGGCCAGGGATCAAACCTGGACTGCCATAGAGACAATGCTGGATCCTTAACCTTGCACCACAGCGGGAACTCCACGGGGTACACAACTGGAAGTGGTTGCAGTGGCTAATGGCTGTTTGGCTGGATGGCAGCAATAGCCTTTGTTCACTTATAGGGCAGGTGACATTCTTAATTCACAGGGTCACGACAGGGCTTGAGTTTGGGAGAGGTGTAAACGACTCAGTACTGCCCCTACACATCTTTTGTTTCTTTCTTATGGGAGTCTCACTCTAACCAACTCAGTGTTATTAATTTCAAGTTAGACTTCTAGGTACTTTATTAAGTAACAGGCTCAACCAGCTCAGTAAATTTAGCAGGAGATGTTTTATATGATGCCCTAGTTTTCTCCACTTAGCAGAACCGCTCTGTTCTACTAGCAGAACTCAGTCAAGCCAATTTTGCGCTGTCACAGTCCATATCCCCTGGTTTTCTGGCTCAGATATTTTCCTCCTCCTCCTCCTCCTCCCTCTCCCCCTCCTCCTCCCTCTCCCCCTCCTCCATGTATCACACCCATGCCACAGCAGGGACCTGAGCCAAGCAGGGACAATGCCAGATCCTTTAACTGCAGGGCCACCAGGGAACTCCAATATTTCCCTTCTTCTGCTGCTTGACTTCTGTTGTTGTCCCCAGATTTCAATCTTTTTTGCCTATGGATGTTTTTTCTTCTTTAGGTCTGCACCTGCAGCACATGGAAGTTCCCCGACTAGGGGCTGAATCAGATGTGCACAGCCACAGCAATTGTAGATCTGAGCCGCATCTACAACCTACACTGCAGCTTGCAGTAATGCTGGGTCACTAACCCTCTGAGCAAGGCCAGGGATTGAACCTGCATCCTCATGGATACTCTTCAGATTCTTAACCAGCTGAGTCACAACAGGAACTCCTATGAATCTTTTATTACAAGCAATCTCAACTCCTCTTTTGGATATAGGAAGTCAAACACAAGGAAGGAACAGTGTCTAATAAAATATGTTGATTGCACACTCCACTACACCCTCAAACACCACTAAAAGGGCATCAAAGGAATTTAAAAAAAAATTTTTTTTAAAGGTGTTAGCCCATAACAAAGAGAAAGTGAGAAGATATAACCGCCAATAAAAAGACTTAGTACAATTTTGGAGGAATGGATGCAGATAAATAAGTGGAAATTGACTTAGGCTTCAGCTTTCTTCACCTGTTAAATGCCTTAAGGGAAGGGGCCAACAGGAACAAAACAGATGTCGCACAGCACCCCGCCAGGAAGAGGCAGAGATCAGAGGTACCATCTACCTCTAAAGGTGAAGATAGGAGGTAGAATGAAAACCAGAAGGCTTTACAAGGAGTGCTCAGAGACTGGCAGCCTGATAACTGTCTTTCCCTTTTTCTCGGCAGAAAACTAAAAATACCTCTTCTGAAAGGTTAAACTAAAGAATCTCTGGCTGAGGACACCAGTCCTAGCTAAGGCCTAGAATAAGCTGTTTTCCTGAAAATAGGGATCCGAGAACATTTGTCTAATGAATGATGAGCCACCCTCCCCTTCCTTTCCACTACTGGACATGCTGACTACCAGATGTTTATCTTAGTGCTGCACCTGCAGCATATGTAAGTTTCCAGACTAGGGGCTGAATTAGAAGTACAGCGGCCAGCCTACACCACAGCCACAGCCATGCCAGATCCAGCAATGCCAGATCCTCTCCCAGGCAGAACTGGAGAGGATTCCTTTGTGGGGAAACCAACTAGCTCAAGATAACACTGGCATTTAGGGGTTCTATAAAAACACAGGACCCCCACCTGATCATCCTAAAATGAGAACCTCCCATCAACAAGCCTAGCCTTCACACATACAGTTTCTGATTAGCTTGTGGTGCCTCTCTCCTTAACTGAATAAAAAGCCAGAGATTACTAGCATTTGGGGAAAACTTTTCAAGTAAAAGGAAGAGACCAAAATATACTAGAAAAGGGACACTAATAAAACGGTGCAGGAAGCAAAGGAAAACCTTTTTAGAAAAACCTAGCATTATCATTTTACAAGAAAACAAGGAAAATTCTAAATTCATGAAATGTGAAGAGTTTTTCTAGTAAAATGTCACATTTAGAGAATAAGAAGGAGTTCCTACTTTAAAAAAAGTAGAGGAACAGAAATGAACAATTAGTGGAAAGGTTAGAAAATAAAATTGAGGAAATCTTTTATGAAGCAGAACAAAACATACACAGAGATGAAAGAAGGGGGCTCAAAGAAGAGACATTCAGAGGTTCAATCCTGGAACTCTAAAACACAACAATAGGAATTCTAGAGAGAGAATGGCTAGAAGGAAATTTTCAAAGGAAAATTCAAGGAAATTCCTAAGAATCTTAAGAACACAATTCTTCAGATTGAAAGTTCTCACCAAGTGTGTAGGCAGTGAATGTAAGAAGACACACATTGAGACCCAACATTGTGAAATGTTAAGAACCACATGGAGAGACAATCCTAAATGCTTCCAGAGAGGAAAAAAAGTCACATACAAAGATAAAATATCAGGATGCCATCAAATTTCTCAAGAGCAACATTGAAAACTAGAGGATGATAAGATAATACATTCAATGTTCTTTCAGGGAAATTACAACAGAAAATTCTATAGCAAATCAAGCTAGCAAATCAAACGTGAAAGGAAAATAAAGATGTTTTCAAATAGGCAAGACCTCGAAAGCGTCATTCCCTCCAGACCATTTCTCGTGAAGCCACTAGAGAATTATTCCATGAGAAGAGGGAGGGAAATGCAAAAAGGATGATAGGAAACAAGAGATCCAGAAGGACCAGCAAGCAGGAGCAGGAGGTCAGAAGGCTCCATATGGAACAGCGGCAAGAAAGACCAAGGTAACAAACAGCCTGTCTTTCAGATGTGACTTTTATGCAAAAGGATTTCCAGAACTCCTTTCAAAAAGCATGGTGATAAAGTGACAGCAAGTAGATGGAAAAGGAGACAAAACAGTTCCCACTATACATGCTATGTTTGCACAGTCACCAAACTGGCAAAAACCGAAGTCAAATAACATCAAGTGTTGAGGAGAATGCGAAGCACTGGAACCTGCATGTAATGTTGGTGGAAGTATTTTGGAAAATGATGGGTAATACAAAGATGAAGATACTCATGCACTGTGACCCAGAATCGTTATGTACAAAATGAAACATGCACACATGTGCACCAAAGAGTAGATATAAGAATGTCCACAGCCATGAGACTTACTCCAAACTGGAAACTACCCAAATGCACATCTACAGAAACACAGATAAATACTTTGGGGCATATTCATCTCATCAAAATGGATGTGTGCAATGACATGATTGAATTTACAGAGTTGGGTAAAAGCCCAAACACAAAAGAATATGCACTTCTCACCCCGTTTATATAAAACTCCAAAACAGACCAAACCACATTGTGTTGTTCCACAACGCAGACAAGGGTGGTGAAACCAAAAGAAAAAGAAGGAAGTTATAATAATAAAAGGCAGAATAGTGTGACCTCTGGGGAGAGGTAACTAGTTGCCATCAGGAAGGGACACCTGGCAGGCTTTTAGAGTGCTAGTAACGTTTTCACTGTTTCGTTTGTTTGTTTGTTTTTAAGGGCTGCATCCACAGCACATGGAGGTTCCCAGGCTAGGGGTCTAATCGGAGCTATAGGCCTGGCCTACACCAGAGCCAGAGCAACTCCAGATCCAAGCGCGTCTGTGACCTACACCACAGCTCACGGCAATGCCAGATCCTTAACCCACTGAGCAAGGCCAGGGGTTGAACCTGCAGCCTCA
This sequence comes from Sus scrofa, assembly GCF_054392235.1. Taxonomy (NCBI): domain Eukaryota; kingdom Metazoa; phylum Chordata; class Mammalia; order Artiodactyla; family Suidae; genus Sus; species Sus scrofa. The sequence continues at coordinate 90,223,168 of NC_139387.1, read as the reverse complement.
TGGTTCCTAGTCGGATTCATTTCCACTGTGCCACAGAGGGAACTCCCCTCACTTTATTATTTTTAAAATTTTATTATTTTTTTAATGGCTGTGCCTATGGAATATGGAAGTCCCCACAACACAAGTTATGTTTGCACAGCCACCAAAGATAACTAGGGGCTAGGGGTCGACTTGGAGCTGCAGCTGCCTGCCTATACCACATCCAAGACAACACTGCGTCCGAGCAACTTATGCTGCAGCTTGCCAAAACGCTGGATCCTTAACTCACTGAGCAAGGCCAGGGATCGAACTCACATCCTCACAGAGACTACTTTGCATTCTTAACTCTCTAAGCCATAAGGGGAACTCCAAACTTTTATTTCTTGACTTGAGTGCTGATTAATGATTTCTCACTTTCATAATTTTCATTAAGCTGTATGCAAATATTTTACAATTTAAAGAAAATTATTTTTTAAGCAGGATGGCAGACTGAGCACATATATTTATCTTTTATTCCTTCCCAAACATCACTAATATTGACTGCAGTGGAATAAGCATACACCATAAAAGAGCGAAAGACAAAAGAACTGGGATAAAATTTTGGAAGCAGATATTCATCCAAGTGAAACCTACTTAGAAAACCAGAGGAAGCAGTTCCCGTTGTGGCTCAGTGGTTAACGAACCCAACAAGTATCCATGAGGACACAGGTTTGATCCCTGGCCTCGCTCAGTGGATCAGAGGTCTGGCGTTGCCATGAGCTGTGGTGTAGGTTGCAGATGCAGCTTGGATCCAGTGTTGCCATGGCAGTAGGCTGGCAGCTGTAGCTCCAATTCGAACCCTAGCCTGGGAACTTCCATATGCCATGGGCCCGGCCCTAAGTAGACAAAAGACAAGCCAGTAGAGAAGACCCAGAAGAAGGCTTATTCATGCCTCAGAAGCCCACAGAGGATCAGGAATTGAAGGTAGCAATAGTTTTTTGAAAAGGGGGAGGTTAATGGGGAGGGGTCTGAAAACAATTGTTGGAAAATTGTACATAAGGAAATTTTACCCCAATTCCTCGCCTCCCTCATGCAGCTGGGCAACTGTCCCTCCCTCACCCCAACTGAAGTTCCATTCACGGAAGGAAGAAAAGGTTAAACCGGGATGACTGTGGACAGAGATCAGCAGGGGCAACTGCGGCTGGGCTTCTTACATGGAACACTGGGAGACTGAAGGAAGGTCTACATACTCAAAAAAGGATACCACCTGCTTCTTTGCCCCAGTCATCCTTTCTAGAACTACTCTCCAAGAGTGTAAATCTCCAGCAGGAGGTCTCAATACATCATGTAATCACTGTGGACGTACTACTGCTTTCTGGATGTGCTGCACACTTGTGGCCCTGGGATCTCAGTTTACCAGACTCCAGAGACTTTTAGCTGAATCTCGTGGGGGTTTTTTTGTTTGTTTTTGGTTTTTTTTTTTTTTTTGGCACACTCCCTTGTCTTCACTGCACGCACCACCCACAAGCTTCCTGAGAAAGAGTCCACGGGAGGTCATTCTTTTAAGAGCCAGCATTTCTGAAAAAGCCTTTATTCTCCCCTCATACGTGATGAATCATTGGGTGGAAGTTTGTCAATTGTGAGCCTTTCTAAGGGGTGTTCTGGCTAGGTGCATGACGAAACCCTCAGATATCAATATCATTAACAGCTCCTCCTTCTTTCACCTCTTCCTCTTCTTCCCCTCCTCCCCCTACACCTGTCTTTCCCCTCTGCCTCCTTTCCCTCCCCTTTCCTTCCTCCTTCTTGCTTGTTTCCTTCTCAAGAGCAAGAACTCTGTGATCCACTTGCCTCTGTGTGTCTGGTGCCTAGTACCATACCTGATACCCAACAGACATTTAATTTGAATTCAAATTAACATTTAAAAGTTAATGTTGGAGTTCCCAATGTGGTGCAGCAGAAACAAATCCAAGTAGGAACCATGAGGTTGCAGGTTCAATCCCTGGCCTTGCTCGGAGGATTAAGGATCTGGCGTTGCTGCAAGTTGCAGCATAGGTCACAGATGCAGGTGGGAGTCGCAGATCGGCCCAGAGCTGGCATTGCTGTGGCTGTGTCATGGGCCAGCAGCTTCATCTCCCATTCAACTCCTCACCTGGGAACTTCCATATGCTGCAGGTGTGGCCTTAAAACGAAAAAAGAAAACCTTGTTATCACAAGAGGTCAGTATGCACAGTGGTTGTGAATCTCAACTCGGCACCAGAAAGTCTGGGGTCAAACCTCAGCTCGATCATTTCCTCTTGCAGCACCTTTACACAAACCATTGAACCCCTCTCTGCCTCAGTTTTCTCATCTGAAAATGGATCCAATAATAGTGCCTACTCTATGGGATTGCTGTAAGGACAATGTGAGTGAATGTGTGCTAAAGCATTTAGAATATGGGATAGAGAAGGCACTAGAAGGACAGTAAGTATTACTGCTATTCTGATTAATACATGTAAAACACAGGAATAGGGCCTGGCCTAGAGCATGCATTAGCTAACAGTTAGCTATTGCTCTTGTTAGTAGTATTGATTCCTCTTTTTCTCTGCTAGGTCACATTCAACTCAAAGCAGATCCTGTTGATTTTATATTCAAAATACAACCAAAATAAAACTATTGCTCACTGTCTGCACCACTGTAACCCTGACCCAAGCTACATTCTTCTCTCAGTTGAATCCCATAATATTTTCCTAGTTTATCTCCCTGACCCACAGTCTATTTTGCACATATAAATCTGGTTGTGTCACTCCTTGCTCAAAATCTTCTACTGGCTTCCACAGTATTCAGGTCTTGAGCATGGCTTCCAAGGCCCTCCCTAACCTAGGACCTGAACATCCACAGCTCCTACCACATTTTCCCTCTCAATGGGCTCCCTCACATCAGCCTCTTTGCCATTCTTTGAGAATGCCCAGCAAGCTCCACCACAGGGCCTTTGCACTTACTGTTCTCTTCCTGGCATGATCTTTCCCTAAATAGTCCCATGGCTCACTCCGTCATGTCAGGCACAGATGTGCTGGAATGTCACCTCTGACCAGTCAGACCTTCTTTTCTCTGATTATTCTGTATCAGATGTGACCTTTTCATGCCATCTCAACTCCCCATCACTCCTTATCCTCTTTATCTGGAGATTATATGTATACATTTTCCTTCCTACCACTTCTCACTACCTGCCATCATACTGGTTAGTCCCCTGTATTGTAAGGGTAGGTGGTGTGACAAGACGTAAACTAAACCAGTTTTATTTAATACCTTCACTTCAGCTTGTGAATCATTCTTCGCATTTAAGAGGAAGGATTTGGATTTATGGAGTTGAGGAAGCCACTGAGCACATGGATCCTTGTAGTCTTGAAAATGATGTGAGGTGCCCTAAGAGTCTCCTTTTAAAAGTTTTCATGCAAGCATTCATCTTGTGCATCGCTTCACCCATCTTTTCAGTCTTATTGCTCATATGTTCTTTTTTTGCATGAAACATATAATTATATGAACTCTGAGGAACACATGGATGCTTTGTCCTATTATAATTATTTACGTACTGTGCCTATTTTAATGGGTTTGGCATTGTTTTTAACATACACGGGTGTTAACATAAATGGATGTTAATTTGGAGGCTTAGGGAAAACTGTTTTTTCCTGCTGAAATTAATGGTCATTATATTTTCAGCCTATGAGAATTCACCCTCTATTCGGGAACAAATCCTCCTCATTGGATGAGGAATGTTGTACATTACTTGTTTCCGTTTTCTAGGTCTACCTCACTAGAATGTTAGCTCTGTGGGACAGGGACATTGTTTTACTTAGAACAGTACTTGGTGCATGTAGACATAAGACCTAAATATGAATGAACAGTAAAATTTTACTTAAATCATGAAAAAATATTTTTTCTTTTGTTTTGAAAAAATAGGGTATTTTTTTAACTAAAATTTCCAAGTATTCTGAAATGTTGCATTATTTTCTTTTCTTTTTATAAAAAGAATACCCCTGTGAAAGTACAGTGAACCAGAAGTCCAGGAGGTTCTAACTCAGGGATATAGCATTTGACTGCAGAAGTGTAGAAATCTAGATACCAATGGTACTGCCTGTGCTGTGTGGTCTTAGTCAAGTCCCTGAATTTCTCTGTGCCTCTGATTCTCCTTCCTGGCAACATTAGTCACTCCAACTCCTTCCCTCTGTAGGATCTATCCTTCCCTGTGAGCCCGAGGGTAGAAATGTTCTAGAATGTCAGTAGGCCAATCTAAATAGGTGAAATGGTTTTCACTACTAGCTGTCTTTATTATTATTTTCTCTAAAGTGATAAATTCAGTGGTGCTTTCAGTGACTGTTCCAGTTTCTGGTGATGGTCTGACCTGTTCTCCCAAATCCACCCTCCCTGAGATTCAGGGACATGTCCGGAAACCCTGCATCCAGCTTGTGGCTGGTGGGAGGGAGAAGCACAGTGCATTCCATGGCATTAGGCTCCTGATTTTCTGGTTTGGGTGGGGTGACAGGTTGGCCCTGGTCTGGCATGGACTTCTCTTTGCTCTCGGCATGGACTTCTCTTTGCTCTCAGCATATATGATTTTTGCTTCTCTGGAAACACAAGAGAATAGTGGGTAGGGTATATGAGCTTCCACTGCCCATCTGAGGGGGAATCCTCAGGGCTAGAAGGCCAACCTCGAAAATCCTGTACATTACAGGCTGTATTTGACTTTGAATAGACTCATTTTAAATGTGTGATCACTCAACCCACGCCTCATAGGAAGAATTTGTTAGTCAGGGTGGTACTTGGAGAATTCTCACCTAGTACACAAGCTCTCTATGTCACAAGACAATGATATGAAACCCAGTAGACTCTCAGTTTCAAAATCTCTAATCAAGATGGAAAGTGTATATTTATTGTCACTTCTTAAAATAGTGTGTAAATAAAATATGAGTGTGCTTTAAAGAAATTTGTATGTAGTGCCTTAAGTTAAAGTAAAATATATTTGACTGTATTGTTTGAATTCATAGTTATGATTTTGCTTATGATTTTTAAAATTTTGTGGAATAAAATATACCAAAATGTTTTGACAGTAAAAAAAAAAAATCTCTAATGATAAGGAACAATTCCTTAGTTTGTTTGCTCCTTTACTTATACACATAACATCTTGATGACCAGTATGTCACTCTGCTTGCATAAAATCAGAAAATTACTTCTGAGTACAGGGTGTTTCTTAAGATGATGTTGAGACGGTTGTAATTAGAAGAATCTTTTTCGGATTAAATGAGCTAACACAGGAATTCCCCTTGTGGCTCAGCGGGTTAAGAACCCAACTAGTATCCAGGAGGATGTGAGTTCCATCCCTGGCCTCTCTCAGTGGGTAAAGGATCTGGTGTTGCTATGAGCTGTGGTGTAGGCCAGCAGCTGCAGCTCCAATATTACCCCTAGTTTTGGTAACTTTCATGTGCTGTGGGCACAGTCCTAAAAAAATAAATAAATAGAAATAAAAAATAAATAAACTAACACAGATAAAGAGCTTACATCAGTTCCTGACATATGGTAAGTGCTCAAGACTTAGCTTTGATTATTTTTATCTATTTTTTAGTATTATATTCAAATACATTTGTGATCCCTTTTCCCCTCTAAGAGGAAAGAATGCTGTTGAAGGCAGAAATTCTCCCCCTCAATCATTATAAAAAAATAGAATATGCAAAAAAGAAAAAAAAAGAAGACCTAATATGCCCTTAATCTAAACCAGGTTTTTATCATGGTTATTCCTCAATACTTTGTATAAATAATAGAAAGTATCTGAAAATGTCACCATCGGCACACAGCAGATACAGAGTATCTACAGGTACAGAGTATCTACTGTGTATAGGATCTAGGTCGGGAACTGAGATAAAAAGAAATGTGTCACACAATCCTTGACTTCAAGGAACTAGTTGTGGAGACAGAACTTATGAGGGAGGTTAACAAAGTATTATTTCCATAATAGCAGTAAATCAAGAAAAAGTGGAGATATTTATTTATTTATTTTTGCTTTTTAGGGCCACACCTGCAGCATATGGAAGTTCCCAGGCTAGGGGTCCAATCAGAGCTGCAGCTTCTGGCCTATGCCACAGCCACAGCAATGCAGGATCCAAGCTGTGTCTGCAACCTACACCACAGCTCACTGCAACCCCGGATCCCTAACCCACCAAGAGAGGCCAGGGATCAAATTTGCATCCTCATGGATACTAGTCAGGTTTGTTACTACTGAGCCACAATGGGAGCTCCAAGAATAATTCAAGATTTTTTAAAATTTAGCATTTATATCCCACCCTAGCACTACTGTGCTATACAATATGTGCTATACATGGCTGAAAAAGATATTTTTAAAGTGGAATTTTAATCAACCTAATAGTCTAAGTCACATGGTGAAGATTTTTGTAAAGATACCTATCTCAACACAGATATTCATCCACTAATTCACTGTGTAATTCAACCTTTGCCTTTCAGGCTTAAGTGAAGTTGTGCTTCTACTGTTCCTGAGACCTGGAAATGGCCTAAGAGAAATGTCCTGTAAGTGTGGCACCAGAGCGGCAAGACTGTCCTTGACTCTCAAACTCTACATGCCATGGGCTGCTTGTGTCCAGTCCTGTGACATAACTAGCAAAGAACTATCTTTCTATTGCAGCGAATGGCCCCAGAGATGAGGAGAAGGGCCCATAGCAGAGAACAAACACTCCAGAATTTCCTTTCTTGTAAAGGTGGAAGAGGAGGAGAGTCTCCCTCCATTGCAAAAGCTCTACTCATTGGCACAGTAAGTGTCCCCTCTGAGCCTTTCTTCTCCTAAGAGCAGCCATCTGGATCAGGTGATATGTTGGAACTTTCACTGACCAGTGGGTGTTTGATGCCAAAGGATAACTTGCTCCTGTGGGAAGACGCAGCACAGGTGTGAGCAATGCTCCCGGCTCAGCCCTGGTTGCTTTTCAAATTCTAGCAGCTGGAGGGATCTAAACCCAAGTCTAAACCTAGCAGACTAAAACTTTCTCTTTTCCCTAGACATTTGAAGTCTGATTAAACAATTCTGGAAGTTTGCAAAGTCCCATCAAGCTGAATCTATTGTCAACTTAATTTATTTATTTTCCACGGCACCTTATATACTTAATCTGTCAAAAGTCTTCCACCTTAAGTGTCATCACAAGCTCCTTTACCTCCTTGAAAAGAACAAAAAAAAAAAAGAAGTTTGAGTTTCTCATCTCATTCTCAGATCCAAAAAGGGGGGATCAAAACTTCAGTCCCATGCTTATTTCTAGGAAAACTTGAGTTTGATGGACCTAGAAACATTAGCCCTGTTAAGGCTGGTGCTTTGCACTCCTCAAAGAGGCAATGCTATTCACTCCCAACATGAAACGGGAAAGAATTGAACAAGGGGACAAGATGGGGGAAGCCAGGCTGTATCCAGAAACTCCCATGGCAGATCTCATACCACTGTTGGATACAAAATGTAGAAAAGGCCAACCTTATGAACAGGTTATGTTCCTAAATCTTAATCATTTACAAAAATTATTTGGAACTAAGAATATATTCCATACCCTACCCCTGAACATTCATTTCCTTCTTTTGTTTTATTACTATTTAAAAATGTTTGATTGGGAGTTCCCATTGTGGCGAAGCAGAAACAAGTCCAACTAGGAACCATGAGGTTGCAGTTTCGATCCCTGGCCTTGGATCCGGTGTTGCCATGAGCTGTGGTGTAGGTCACAGATGCGGCTCAGATCTGGTGTGGCTGTGGCTGCGGCATAGCTGTAGTTCCTATTGGACCCCTAGCATGAGAAACTCCATATGCTGTGGGTGAGGCCCCAAAAAGACAAAAGACAAAATAAAATAAAAATGTTTAATGTTAGTTTAGTTTTAAAAGAGGTCCCTGATTTCATCAAAATTTTCATTTTGTTTGGCTAATACACGCATATGGGTAAAAAAGTCAAATGGTAAAAATGGGTAAAAAAGTCAAGGGCTCATAGCCAAGCCAGCAATACCCTTTCCCGCAAGGGTCCTCACCCCTGATTCCCACTCTTCAGAAAAGCCACTTAATCCTCTTTTAGGTGTTTCTTCTAGCATTGACCTCCAGATTTCTAAGTAGCTATGTACTAGAGCTATTTCTTGATGTTTTCAAGTTTCAGTATTTTATATCACCTTCCTGCTCGGGAGACTGAGGACTTATCACCCCTGTCACCTTTCCCCACCTTCAAACACATATCCATACACGCCCTGTCCCCAGTTTTCCTAACGGAGCTATATCCTAATTTTCATTAGAGAAAATTCAGCACACATTTTGTATAAATATCATTCACAGCCAAGTCACATAGTCTACTAGGAAAAAACTGACTTTCTTATGTAACCTTTTGCTTTTCCTAGAGTTAATCATTCTTCCCCTCTCTTTTCTTGTTTACTTGGTTGTTTTCTTTGAACCTCTTAGCAATTCTTTCATCTCATTTATACTGTATACTTAGGCTGAGACTCAGATTTGCAAAAGCAGTAACAATTCTCAACTTTCACCTTTAGACACCTCACTTTGTAATCAATAAGATACAACTGTTGAAAACAGTAATTGGCTAATCAAAGAAAGCCTAAGTTTTTTAAAGTCCTTTCCTTTTAACAGAATGAAAAGACTGGCCAAATTCTACTGATTTCCTTCTGCTGAAAAGTAACTTTTCACTTTTAAAAATAAAAATGGAAACTACTGAAAGCATACCGAAACAACAACAACAAAATGATTCAAAGCAAATTCATGTTGAGTATAGAAGGTATGTTGTGTCAGAAAACACTGACTATAAAATAATAAGCATTATTGAAATACTGAAAGAATACAAAATACCTGCCTGTATGCCTCAAACATTACAGCCTCAGCCCTCTCATTTCTACATCTTGCATGCTGGCGGTGATTTACCGCTTGGGTTCTTAATGACAAGTTACGGTCACTAGATAATCTGTAAACAAAGGTAAACATGAGGCACCGGGGTGCACCCTTAGAAATTCTTATACCTCTCCACCACTGAAGTCAGAGAAAACAAAGTTAAGACCAGGAACTGGTCGAAGTTAAGGCCAATCTCTAATGGGGAATTCCCCTTTTCATTCATTGTTATGGAAGCACAAGTTTTCTATTTGTTTTTATTCATTGCTTCCTATAATATTTGAATAAAACCAGTTGATCTGCCCAAACTCCTTGAGTTGTATACATTAAATATATACAGCTTTTTTGGGTCAGTCATACCTCAGTAACGTTGTTAAAAAAACAAACAAACAAACAAAACAGTCAAATGGAAATTTCCCAAATGCCCATCAACGGCAGAATGGATAAATGCATTTTGATATTTCATGCAATGAAATTCTATGCAGAAATCTGAATAAATAATTCACGACTACAACAACGAATGGATGCATCTTAGAAATATATCATTGGATAAAGAACCAAATAGAAAAGACAGCATTTGGTATGGTTCCCTTTATATGAAATATTAAAATAGGAAAAATGAATCAGTGTCATTAGAAGTCAGAGTAGCAGTTGTCCTTGACAGGGGAGGGGAGTAAGGACAGTGACTGTTAAGGAGCGTGCAGCACAGAAGCCTGTGGGGCTGGTAATGTTTCATGACCTGGGTGTCTGGTATGATAAGGGTGCATTCAGTTTATGAAAATGCATCTATCTAATGTATATTATAGTTTAATAAAATTTTCACTAGGATTCTAAAGTGATCTGACATTCCACATGTATCAGAATTTCTCTTGGAAAGAGTTGGAATGTGGTTGGAAGTAATATTTTGTGAGTAAGAAGATAGTATGGCAGATGGCTATTGTCTGGCCTGCCCTACATACCTTCTTGTTCTTCTGGAAACAGAATTCCAATTTTTCCTTCAAATATGTTCCATGATGGGGCTTTCAGATGTAATGCCTTCCTCACCACCACCACTTTCCCACTACAAGGATAGGCATGCAACTTAAGCCAACCCCTCAGAGAACCCAATCCATCTAGACACAGTGTTCAATCCTAATATTGGCATATATACCAAAAAGGGTCACTCAAAATCCTTTTTAGAAGCTGCAAGGTTAAGGGTGCTTGGCACACACTTAGACTCTTAGATGTCAGTCAGTCAATTCCATTTTTACATAAGCTAGTTAAGAGTGGGTTTCTGGGAGTTCCCGTTGTGGCTCAGTGGTTAACAAATCCGACTAGGAATCATGAGGTTGCGGGTTCGATCCCTGGCCTTGCTCAGTGGGTTAAGGATCCAGCGTTGCCGTGAGCTGTGGTGTAGGTTGCAGAGGTAGCTCGGATCCCGCGTTGCTGTGGCTCTGGTGTAGGCCAGCGGCTACAGCTCCGATTCGACCCCTAGCCTGGGAACCTCCATGTGCCGCGGGAGCGGCCCAAGAAAATGTCAAAAAGACAAAAAAAAAAGGTGGGTTTCTGGTGCCTGCAGCCCAAACAGTTCTTGGAAATAGAGGAAGTTATATTTTTTCTGTATAATTATTATATATATAAATATAATTTTTATATATTATATAATATATATAGTACATTATATGAGATAGACAGATAGATAGAAAAAACACATGGTTCTCCTGTTTATAAATTCTGTCTTTATCTCCACCTTACCTGCAGTTCAAATTTTACCCTTTTAAAGTTATGGGAAGGAATGGAGAAGAAAGACTCCTTTGTCTACAGCTGAGTGGTTTAGGACAAGGGAATTTGTGTCAGTCAAACACAGGGATTAAAAAAAAATAATGTTGATTCATGTTTAATATAGCACATCTAGTTAGTTCAATGCTGGCACACATTCTCAAACTCACAGACAATTTCCAATTTATAAATAGGCAATGCTCCAAAAGCTCATTTGTAAGCATTCATTAAATGTTGCATACTATTATGATCAGAGATACACATGACCTAAGATAAATATGTAACAATTCTGAAGATAGAGTTAGTAGCAGTTTTTAGTCACAGAGAAAGTGTATGCACATTCTTAAAGGTCTGAATCAGTAGTATGGAGACCTTGGCAAAAGGTTCTCTAAGTCCTGGGATTCATCAATGGTGTGACTAATCTCAAGTGCCAGTATCTCAGTGGAAGTTTGTGCTTTGATTCCTATTTCCACTCCATCTACTGAAACCCTAGTAAGATCAGAAAATATGCAAGGAGAGAGGGAGAAGAATAAAACACTGCAAAAATCCAGGGTCCCCATTCCCACCAAAGTGTAAATGAATGGCAGCCTTGGGGCAGACCCTAAGTTCCCACATAGTTAGAAATATATGAAAAGTAACAGAGTAAAACTATAATTCAAAAAGATACATGCACCTCTATGTTCATAGCAGCATTATTCACAATAGCCAAGACATGGAAACAACCTAAAGGTCCATCAACAGAGGAATGGATAAAGAAGATGTGGTACAGATCTAAAAGGAAATACTACTCAGCCATAAAAATGAATGAAATAATGCCATTTGCAGCAACATGGATGGACCTAGAGATTACTGTGCTAGGTTAAGTAAGTCAGAAAGAGAATGACATATATCATATGAGATCACTAATATGTGGAATCTAAAATACGACACAAATCAACATATCTATGAAACAAAAACAGACTCAAAAATACAGAGAACAGACTTTTGGTTGCCAGGGGGTGGGGTGGGAGAGGGCTGGACTGGGAGTTTGGAGTTAGCACATGCAAACTAGTATATATAAGATGGATAAACAACAAGGTCCTACCATATAGCTCAAGGAACTATATTCAATATCCTATGATAAACCAAAATGGAAAAGAATATGAAAGATAATAAATATATAACTGTCACTTTTCTGTATAGCAGAAATTAACACAACATTTTAAATCAACTATACTTCAATAAAATTAGAAAAAAATAAAGAGCAGTGAGAAAAACAAGAGAAGTAACAGAATGAAGTCATTTTGGATGGTGAAGGAGACCCGTAATAAACATCTGTTGATTTGCTTGCTCAGCATCACTTCCTCACTCCTTCAGTAACAGCACTTCAGTTTTTCTTGGCTCTATTGTCCCACATTCTTAGTCCATGCAGTTCACAACACATCAGGGTATACAGATGAATGACTCAGACCAACCACAATACATCAGGGTATACAGATGAATGACTCAGACCGAACAAATCAGTCACAGTAATTGGTTCACGGATGGGTTTGTGGGCACGTGACCCAATCTGGATCTATGAGTCAGCCCTAGGACTTTTGCCAAAGCAATTCCTAAAGAGGCATTTGCTTTGGGGCTTGCAAAATGGTAGGATGTAGAGCCAGCCTGAGAATTAAACTCTCCTAGGACAAGGCTGAAACAATATTTGAGTAGCAAACCCCAGTGTTGCACCCCTATGATTGTTAGTCATGAAAGGATATGCTAGGAACTTCAACCTTCTCCTCACTTATGGTGGTGTCCTTTGCCTACTCCCAAGGCTGAGGATGACCTTCATCTCACCTTTGCTAAGGAGCTTGACCTTACTGTCCCCAGATCTAATCTCTACTTCCCAAAGTCCTTTTTAATACTTATTCGAGATGGTTAGTTGTGTCTTTATACCCTAGAATTCCTGATAACCTACCTTGATATGCCAGTGTACAGAGAAACAAACTTAGCATTGTGATATCCATTATTTAAGAAAGAATTTTTCAACAGAGCTCCCCAAAATTGAAGGGGACATCTTGGAACGTTCCATGTCACTGGAGATGTTCTGATGTTCTGTATCACTAGGACACAGCAAGGCCAAGTAAATTGCCCAAGATCCACAGGTGGTAAGTGGTAAAGCCAAATAATAACCAATAACTTCTGGTTCTAAAGACCATGTGCCTTCTACCATGCCAAACTACATTGCTTTTTTTGTCTCTCCAGTAGAGACAGACTGCGATGATATTTTGGCCTTCCTCTGTCTCTCGAGCCCCTTCAATGATCAGGGGTGTGCATTTTCAAGAAGGGTACCTAGAATGTGACCACAGAACAATGTGGGCTAAATGATACATAGAAACACTGATTTAAAGTTATGCCTCAAAGTGGCAGGATATAAGATTAACATTCAGAAGTCAGTTGCATTTCTGTATACCAGCAATGAAACATTAGAAAAGGAATACAAAAATACGATACCTTTTAAAATTGTACCTCACAAAAGCAAATACCTCGGAATACACCTGACCAAAGAGGTAAAGGACCTATATGCCGAGAACTATAAAACTTTAATCAAAGAAATCAAAGAAGATGTAAAGAAATGGAAAGATATTCCATGTTCCTGGATTGGGAAAATCAATATTGTGAAAATGGCCATCCTACCCAAAGCAATCTACAGATTCAATGCAATCCCTATCAAATTACCCATGACATTGTTCACAGAACTAGAACAAACAATCCAAACATTTATATGGAACCACAAAAGACCCAGAATCGCCAAAGCAATCCTGAGAAACAAAAACCAAGCAGGAGGCATAACTCTCCCAGACTTCAAGAAATACTACAAAGCCACAGTCATCAAAACAGTGTGGTACTGGTATCAAAACAGACAGACAGACCAATGGAACAGAATAGAGAATCCGGAAATAAACCCTGACACCTATGGTCAACTAATCTTTGACAAGGGAGGCAAGAACATCAAATGGGAAAAGGAAAGCCTATTCAGCAAGCATTGCTGGGAAACCTGGACAGCAACATGCAAAGCAATGAAACTAGAACACACCCTCACACCATGCACAAAAATAAACTCCAAATGGCTGAAAGACTTAAATATACGACAGGACACCATCAAACTCCTAGAAGAAAACATAGGCAAAACACTCTCTGACATCAACATCATGAATATTTTCTCAGGTCAGTCTCCCAAAGCAATAGAAATTAGAGCAAAAATAAACCCATGGGACCTCATCAAACTGAAAAGCTTTTGCACAGCAAAGGAAACCAAAAAGAAAACAAAAAGACAACTTACAGAATGGGAGAAAATAGTTTCAAATGATGCAACTGACAAGGGCTTAATCTCTAGAATATACAAGCAACTTATACAACTCAACAGCAAAAAAACCAATCAATCAATGGACAAATGGGCAAAAGACCTGAATAGACATTTCTCCAAAGAAGATATACAGATGGCCAACAAACACATGAAAAAATGCTCAACATCGCTGATTATAAGAGAAATGCAAATCAAAACTACCATGAGATACCACCTCACACCAGTCAGAATGGCCATCATTAATAAATCCACAAATGGCAAGTGCTGGAGGGGCTGTGGAGAAAAGGGAACCCTCCTGCACTGCTGGTGGGAATGTAAACTGGTACAGCCACTATGGAGAACAGTTTGGAGATACCTTAGAAATCTATACATAGAACTTCCATATGACCCTGCAATCCCACTCTTGGGCATCTATCCGGACAAAGCTCTACTTAAAAGAGACACTTGCACCCGCATGTTCATTGCAGCACTATTCACAATAGCCAGGACATGGAAACAATCCAAATGTCCATCGACAGAGGATTGGATTCGGAAGATGTGGTATATATACACAATGGAATACTACTCAGCCATAAAAAAGGATGACATAATGCCATTTGCAGCAACATGGATGGAACTAGAGACTCTCATACTGAGTGAAATGAGCCAGAAAGACAAAGACAAATACCATATGATATCACTTATAACTGGAATCTAATATCCAGCACAAATGAACATCTCCTCAGAAAAGAAAATCATGGACTTGGAGATGAGACTTGTGGTTGCCTGATGGGAGGGGGAGGGAGTGGGAGGGATCGGGAGCTTGGGCTTATCAGACACAACCTAGAATAGATTTACAAGGAGATCCCGCTGAATAGCATTGAGAACTATGTCTAGATACTCATGTCGCAACAGAAGAAAGGGTGGGGGAAAAGACTGTAACTGCAATGTGTACATCTAAGGATAACCTGACCCCCTTGCTGTACAGTGGGAAAATAAAAATAAATAAATAAGTAAAAATAAAGTTATGCCTCATTCAAAACATAAGATCTTAGGTCCTCAATTTCTTCATTAGTAAAATGGGTATAATAACGAATCTGATTCCATTTTCTGATGTTTGACTACAGACAGCTTTTAAGCCTCACCCCTCCTTTTCCTCCCCTCTGTCCTTCTTCTGGGAAAACTGATAAGAAAGCCCATGTGCTCCCTCTTGGTTCAGGTAGGAAGTTCCACCCCTATGTGGGAACCCTCACCTGAGGGAGGATGTGACATTGTGGTTAATGCACTTTTAGTTGGAAATTTTGAACCAGGCACATTAAATTGAAATGTCTAAACCTCTGGAAGACTACTTCTGCCATTTTTCATGACTGGTGTTTCTTTTCTTTTTTTTTTTTTTTTCTTTTACTTTTTAGGGCCACACTCTTGGCATATGGAAGTTCCCAGGCTAGGGGCCAAATTGGAGCTGTAGCCACTAGTCTACACCACAGCCACAGCATCTCAGTATCCAAAACACATCTGCAACCTACACCATAGCTTGTGGCAACACCAGATCCTTAACCCACTGAATGAGGCCAAAGATCAAACTTGCATCCTCATGGATACTAGTTGGATTCATTTCTGCTGCACCACAGCAGGAACTCCATAACTGATGTTTCTAACCAAAAAACAAAACAAAACAAAACCTTGTGTACATGAAGCAAATGTCAAAATCATGAAGCTTCTCATCTGATAGAATGTTTTTCAATGTGTAGAATGATGTGTATTATGGGAGATCATTTTAGGTGGTGGCTCAGATAGGCATCAAAAAATTGAATTATATGGGAACAAAGTTATTCCTTTTAATATTCATCTCAATCCTTCTGATTACTTCCAGGGCAGACTCAGTTTGCTGCTGGGCTTTTAGTGGCTCTCTAAACAAGTAGCATGCCTAGAGCTTAGAGAACAAGAAAGACAGGTTCAGTTAGAATTTTTTATGACGTTTTCTTTGTTTTCATTAGATTTAATTTTTTTTTTGGTCTTTTGTCTTTTTAGGGCCACACCCATGGCAAATTGAGGTTCTCAGGCTAAGGGTCAGGCGAATCAGAGCTACAGCTGCCGATTCCACAACCACAGCAACACAGGATCTCACCTACACCACAGCCCATGGCAATACTGGATCCTTAACCCAAGGCCAGGGATCAAACCTGCATCCTCATGGATATGAGTCGGATTTGTTAACCACTGAGCCATGAAGGGAACTCCCATTAGATTTAATTTTACAGTTACATTCAATTTTTAGCAAATGATGCCTATTTCCAATTTTATGGTAATGATATGTAGTCCCCTTTCCAAAAAAAATTAATTTTAAGAAAATGAGTTGACAAGGAGAACAGACTTGTGATTGCCAAGGGCAAGGAGGGTAGGAGAAGGATGGAGGGGTGGGTGGGAGAGGGATGGAGCAAGAGGTTGGAGTTAGCAGATGTAAGCTATTATATAGGGAGGGATAAACAATCAGGTCCTACTATACAGCACAGAGAACTATATTCAATGTCCTATGATAAACCATAATGGAAAAGAACATTAAAAACGTGCATATATATATAATTGAATCACTTTGTTGTATAGCAGAAATTAACATAACATTGTAAATCAACTGTTGTATAGCAGAAATTAACATAACATTGTAAATCAACTATACTTCAATTAAAAATAAAATAAAGTACACACAATGGAATACTACTTAGCCATAAAAAAGAACAAAATGATGCCATTTGCAGCAGCATGGATGGAACTAGAGACTCTCACACTAAGTGAAGTAACTCAGAAAGAGAAAGACAAATACCATATGCTATCACTTATATCTGGAATCTAATATATGGCACAAATGAACCCTTCCACAGAAAAGAAAATCATGGACACGGAGAACAGACTTGTGGTTGCTAAGGGGGATGGGGAGGGAGTGTGATGGACTGAGAATTTGGGGTTAATAGATGCAAACTACTGCCTTTGGAATGGATAAGCAATGAGATCCTGCTGTATAGCCCTGGAAACTATACCTAGTCACTTATGATGAAGCATGATAATGTGGAAAAAAAAGAATGTATACATGTATGTGTGACTGAGTCACCTTGCTATAAAGTAGAAAATTGACAGAACACTGTAAACCAGCTTTAATGGAAAAAATAAAAATCATTAAATAAAAAAGATATTTCTATCTCTTAACCTAAAAAATAAAATAAAGTTTTAAAAAAGTGAGTTGATTCAAAAATCAAATCAATACTAGAACAGGCGATATAAGGGTAAAGCAAACATTATGAATTTAGTCATTCTGCAGTGCAGAATAATTAAACTTTGGGAATCACTTGCTAATATATATTTAAAGTATTACAAGACACAAACAATTCCCAGATTGATGTCTCTAATTAATTCATCTTAATTCTAGAGATTTTTCTTTGGCCATGCCTGAGGCATGCGAAGTTCCCAAGCCAGGAATCGAACCTGAACCAGTGAAAATGCTAGATCCTTAACCCACTGAGCCACAAGGGAACTCCCAAGTTCATCCTAATTTTTTTTTTAATTTTTTTTTTCCCTTTTTAGGGCCACACCCGCAGCATATGGAGGTTCCCAGGCTAGGGATTGAATCTGAGTTAAAGCTGCCAGCCTACATCACAGCCACAGCAACACAGGATCGGAGCCACGCCTGCAACCCACACCACAGCTCAAAGCAATGCTGGATCCTTAACCCAGTTAGCAAGGCCAGGGATCAAACCTGCAACCTCACGGTTACTAGTTGGATTCATTTTGCACTGCGCCACAATGGGAACTCCCCATCTTAATTCTAAATCCTTTTTAAAAAAATTTTTATTGGAGTATAGTTGACTTATAATGTTGTATTAGTTTCAGGTGTACAGCAAAGTGAATCATATATATATGTATCCATTCTTTTTCCCACATAGGTTATTGCAAACTATTGAGCAGATTTTACTGAGCTATACAATAAGTTCTTATTGATCATCTCTCTTATACAGTACTGTATATTTGTCTGAAATAGTTAAGAAATGTAGGGAAGGGCGAAAGCTGAGATGCCAACTTGCCACCCCCTGACTCCACTATCTCTCTCCCTCCCCATCCAACTTTCCAATATACAGGCTTCATTTTTTTCTTTTTCCTTTTCACTTTTTAGGGCCACACCCATGGCATATTGAGCTTTCCAGGCTAGGGATCTAATTGGAGCTACAGCTGCTGGCTTACACCACAGCCACAGCAACACAGGATCCAAACAACATCTGCGAGCTACACCACAGCTCACGGCAACACTGGATCCCTAACCCACTGAGGGAGGCCAGGCATCAAACCTGCAACCTCATGGGTCCTAGTCAGATTCATTTCTGCTGTGCCACAACGGGAATTCCCAGGCTTCATTTTCAACTGCTTTTTAAAGCCAAAATTCCACCATAAGAAGACAGGGGAGTGCTGTTTTATGAGTAACGAAAATAAGGTAGCCATTTTAATAAAAAGTAATAGTTTCGTCAAACCCACAGATGCATTCAATTTACACTTTTGAAAACATCTTCAGGTTTGAAAGAGTACATAATAATAAATTAATTAGCTATGCAGTTATCATGATTTAAGTATAAAATCAACTGTCAGATATGGAAATTATGGGAGGGTCTTCAGTTCAGACAAAGGTACAAACTAAAGAGTGTCACCATCTAGTTCTGAAAGAATGAAGTCACCAGCTACTGCAGCTGCCGACCTTTGATACACCCGGAAAGGTGTTCGGGGCCAAGGTCAGGAATGCGGCACTCCGAGCTTTGGGAAAAACAGGCACAACACACTTTCAGATAATTAGATATTTTCAGGAGAAAATTTCATGAATCCAATTTCTTGCATCTTGTTATACCTAGTAAGACACTACAATCAATAATGGAGAGATCTTCTCATGACTAGAAATACATGTCTTGTGACTAATAGCAACCTCTATTAAGATGTGTATTTGATGGTACATACCTCATTCACCAAAACCACGTGTGTGTGTACACACACCTCCCACCACCACCTCTTTAGAACAGTTCTCAGAATTATCTAAGGCAACAGTCCTCAGTAAGCCCCAAATAAAACTGAACTCACAGCTCTCACACTGTGCGGGGGTGTTTTGGTTGACAAAGTCATTGTAATTTTAAATGACATTAGCTTTAGCAAAGACTAGACAGATAGACGCATATAACATCTACCTCTAAATATATTCATTTGATTTAATAACATGAGACACCTACTACTGTAATGTATATACAGATGAGTGAAGGAGTCCCTGCTGTGGGGCAACAGGGTCCGCAGCGTCTCTGGAGCCCTGGGACACAGATTCAATCCTGCCCCAGCACAGTGGGTTAAGGATCTGGCGATTCTGCAGCTGTGGCAACTACAGCTGGGATCTGATCCCATGGCACAACTCCAGATGCCATGGGGTAGCAAAAAACAAAAAACAAAGCAAAAACAAACAAAACATATAAGTAGAGACATGGCGTCTGACTTGCAGACTTTAGCTGAGTCTACGTCCCCAAAAGACAACATATATAAACTTTCTGGCACAGAGCAAGTGCTAAATAAACACTTAGTTCTCTTCCCCAATCCCCCCTTTCCACATTCTCATCCTTAATGTAAAATGAAAGGACCCCATGGATTCCTCTTAAATAAAATGAAAAGAAATGCACTGCCAGGGTCCCTTGGCCCTTCTAATAATGCAAGTCATTTAACATGTACAAAAGATTTAACTGGAATAGAGTCAGAATTTTCAGAGTAAATCATTTGTAGCCTCATTATTCTGGCTTTAGACTAGCTGGAGGAAAGCTTTTAAAAATGAGGACAGAGGCTACCTCATGGGAGGCCAACAGGGAAAATTCCAGTTACTATGTGTCCTCACACCAAGCCCCAATCTGATGTCACCCTACATTGCCAGTGCTGGCAGTTCTGACGTCTGCAGGGCTGATACAGGTGCAAATTCAGGAAGAGCTGGCACTGGGGAATCCCAGTACACACCTCACATTATTCATTCTTGCAAAGTGACAGAGTTCTTTGGAGATGAGCCATAGAGCCTGGTCACAACCCCAGGATGGGAATCTAGTTAGAGAGAACTCCTAGTCACAAGGATTTTCAGAAGACAGGAATAGTCGGCTTTTCTTTTTTTAGGGAAATGGAAAATGGGCATTTTCTAGTTGCTTGACATTATCTAGGCATCAGGATATCATGTATTATTTGAATGATGAATGAACTCAAAGTGTTACTTGAGAAATTGCCGGTTCTGTTTGACTAATCTGTTAGTACTCGGAGTGATAATAGATAATACTTGCTTACTTTCTATTATATGCTAGACACTGTCCTAAGTCCTTGAAGTTATTATATATACTTTTAACCCTTGCAACAACCTTATGAGGTATATATAATTACTGACGGGAAAAACCATTATACTCACTCTACAGATGGGAAATTAGGAGTTTCTGTTGTGGCTCAGTGGATTAAGAATCCAACTAGTATCCATGAGGACATGGGTTTGATCCCTGACCTCGCTCGGCAGGTTAAGGATCCAGCATTTCCATGAGCTGTGGTGTAGGCTGCAGACATGGCTCAGATCCCATGTTGCTTCGGCTGTGGTATAGGCTGGCAGCTGCAGGTCTAATTCAACCCCTAGCCTGGGACCTTCCATATGCTGCGGGTGCGGCCCTAAAAAGCAAAACAAACAAACAAAAAATTTTTCAAATACAGTTGGGAAAATAAAGACATAACAATTAACTAACTTGCTGAAGATTGCCAGCTAACAGTGGGTAAAGCTGAATTTAAGCTCAGGAAGTCTAACTCTGGAATCAGCGCTCATAGTCACTAAGCTGTATGCCTCACAAGAACAGCAGAAGCCAAGTTTCCACTTACACCATACTCTTCATACAAAGAGACACGTGAACATATGCATGACCATGTGTGTTTTAGTAAACACACACCTGCGTCCTGCGAAGGTAGCACAATCTGAAATCCTGAAATTTCTTCTATCTAGTGAGGGCCAAAAGAATTGACAAATGCATAGTCTATTGTAAACCCACTACACTTCAAGAAAATTAAATAAATAAATAAATAATTTAGAAAAAAAAATAAAAAATACATAGACTCTTTCAATTGGATTGCGGGAAAAAACCTCACATTCAAAATAAATAATTGTTTAACACACACCTTTGCATATCAATCACATACGGAACTTCATGAACCAGACTTTAGTCTGAGATCCTACCATGACAAATAATCATCTTACAGAAGACCCTAGATTGCCTTCCTGAGTGGAATCATTAACTCCAAACAGTTAAGGGCTGATACAGAGCCACATAGAAAGAAGTCCAAGTTACTATTACATCCTGAAGCACCCAACAGGATAAAGAAGTAAAGAAATGCAAACATATGGTTACTTGATGTGTGGGTTTTCTTAACTACTTAGTTAATAATTTAACAAGTTAATTTTAAATAGAACATAATATGGAGTACAAATCATGCTATTTAAAAGGATGTTAAAGAATTTATTAAAATATTAATTCAAAATACACTACAGAAGGAGTTCCCGTTGTGGCTCGGTGGAAACCAATCCGACTAGGAACCACGAGGTTGCTGGTTCAATCCCTGGCCTTGCTCAGTGGGTTAAGAATCTGGCATTACCGTGAGCTGTGGCATAGGTTGCAGATGTGACTCAGATCTGGCATTGCTGTGGCTTTGGTGTAGGCCGGCTGCTGTAGTGCTGATTGAACTCCCCCCATGCCCCAGCCTGGGAAACTCCATATGCCTCAGGTATGGCCCTTAAAAGCAAAAAAAAAAAAAAAAAAAAAAAATACACTACGGAAGATGTGACTTGGTAATGAGACATAAGTTTAAAGTTGCTGGTAAATGCAATCTTTGTGAATGTGCATAAAATCTCATTTGGAGGTAGAACTTTGAGACTCTTCTTGAATGTCATGCTCTGAGCTAAATGGCCTTCCTAGTACCATGTGGTAGATGCTGCTGGAGTCTACAGACGCCCCACTTTTCCTTCCTTTCTTTTGTTCATTGAGCATTTCAGGGGGCCAATTAGCTCAGTTGGTTAGAGTGTGGTGCTGGTAGTGCTAAGGCCACAGGTTCGATCCCCATACAGGCCAAGCTAAGTTCTCTTGGAGTTCCATTGTGGTGCAGCAAAACTGAATCTGACTAGGAACCATGAGGTTGCGGGTTCGATCCCTTGCCTCACTCAGTGGGTTAAGGATCTGGCATTGCCGTGAGCTGTGGTGTAGGTTGCAGACACAGCTTGGATCCTGCATTGCTGTGGCTGTGGTGTAGGCCGGCAGCTGTAGCTCCCACTAGACCCTTAGCCTGGGAACCTTCATATGCCACAGGGTGGTCCTAAAAAGCAAAAAAAAAAAAAAAAAAAGACTACACACACATTTCAAAGATAGTATGTATCAGTATGTGTACAATGGATTTAAAAATCTAAAAGTTTCAGAGTTCCTGTCATGGCGCAGTGGTTAACGAATCCGACTAGGAACCATGAGGTTGTGGGTTCGATCCCTGCCCTTTCTCAGTGGGTTAAGGATCCGGCATTGCTGTGAGGTGTGGTGTAGGTTGCAAACATGGCTCGGATCCCAAGTTGCTGTGGCTGTGGTGTAGGCCAGCAGCTACAGCTCCAATTAGACCCCTGGCCTGGGAACCTCCATATGCCAAGAGAGCAGCCCAGAAATTGCAAAAAGACAAAAAAAAAAAATCTAAAAGTCTAAAAATAATTACAGACAAAATTCTCTCTCCAACCTCTACCCCCCTTACTCAGCCAGTTCTCACCTTCCCCCAGTAAATGGCCGCTCTCACTAGTTCCTTGAATAACATTCCAGAGATTGTTTTTCTGTATATACAAATGAATATCCAGATATCTCTGCCCTCCTTTATGCCTAAATTCACAACATACTACAGACAACTCTCTGTTCCTTGCTTTCTTCACTTCGTGTGTGTTTGAGTTTCCTCCACATCAGTATGTAAAAAGCCTCCTCATTCTTTGCACAGCTGGGAAGTATTCCACTGTATAGTTATTGCTAAACATATTTGGCCAGTGCCTTATTGATCAATATTTATGTCTAATGTGTTATTTTCTTATTTAATACAATGTCACAGTGTATAAAGCAGCCATTCATCATTTTACTTGTGTAAGGAGAACTTACTGATGAATATTAACGGCTAATAAACAAAGACCTCCATTCAAATAAAGAAATATCTTTGATAATGTACAGACCCTACTGAAAGAACTTTGTAATCAAGTCCCCATCTGGAATGGTCTAATCCTTTTCTACACTCCTGTTGTTCAATTCCCTCAGGGCTGAATGGCTACTGTCGTCATCTATTCTTAAAATGTGCTCTGTGCCTTATCTGTATCAGAATCACCTGCAAGTGGGAGTTCCCTTCATGGCTCAGGGGTTAGCAAATCTGACTAGTATCCATGAGGATGTGGGTTCGATCCCTGGGCTCAGTGGGTTAAGGATCTGGTTGATGTGAGCTGTGGTGTAGGTTGCAGATGCGGCTCGAATCCTGCATTGCTGTGGCTGTGGTGTAGCCCAGCAGCTGTAGCTCCTATTCAACTCTGAGCCTGGGAACCTCCATGTGCCACAGGTGTGGCCCTAAAAAAGACAAAAGACAAAAAAAAAAAAAAGAATCACCTGCAAGTGAGGGTGAGAACAGGGCCTCCTGTAACCCATTCCAGACCTGATGAATCAGAATATCTGGGGATGGGGCCTGGGAACCTGCATTTTGGACAAATGCCTCCTCCCTCAGTCATAATTCACATGCACACAAAACACTTACTGTGGCTGATCCCACCTATACCCTTGAAGCCCCTTGAACTCCCTCCTCTGAATCCCTGAAGTATTTACCTTCCGTAAATTCACTTAGAGCACTGTCTTCCCTCTTGGTGTTTTGTTATAACTTAGAAGTAAAATATACATCTGAACTCTGAACCGTGTTCTGTGTCTCAGGATACGGTGTTTACTTAGGCTTTAATTTCACATTAACTGATTTATTATTCAGCCAGTTTTCAAGTTCCAAGTTAATGTCTGAGGAACAGCTAACAAACTATCACTGGACAAATAAATGACAAACTTCCTTCAAAATGTTACTGGCTTTGTTTCTCTCAATTTTGTCTCAGTCAATTTCTGCTCTATATTTTTAACCAACTCTGAGACTTTGAGAGCAACATGTGTTGCTATACATTTGGCCAAATAAAGTTTATAACAATTATCCCCGGTTCTTAAAAACAAAATCAACATCAATGATGGTCACCCCATTGATAGAAATACATAATACTTCACCACAAGCATTTACTATTCTATTAATAATGGTTTCTGAGGCCCTTCTTTTTCTTTTATGGCTGCACCTGTGGCATATGGAAGCTCCCAGGCTAGGGGACGAATTGGAGCTATGACCTATGCTGCAGCTTGCAGCAATGCCAGATTCTTACCCCACTGAGTGAGGCCAGGGATTAAACCTGCATCCTCACTGACACCATGTCAGGTTCTTAACCTGCTGAGCCACAATGAGAACTCCTGAGGCCCTTCTTCATGATGCCTTTTATGTTATGAAAAGAAGAGGCAATTTTTGTTGAGTATTGTCAGGTGTTTATTATGAGAAGTGATGTAACATAGTTAAGGGTATAGACCAGGGATAAACTATTTGGATTCAATTCTTGGTTCTACCACTTTGGAGCCTTGTGAGCCTAAGCAAGTCTTTTAAACTCGCTCTGCTTCAGTTTTCCCTTCTTAAAAAATGGAGGTAATAAAACCATCCTGTAAGATTGTAAAGTTGGACACAAATTCTCCCCCTCCTTTCATCTATGCCTTTGCCAGATGATCTTATAGATACTCCCAACAGGAGGTGAAATCTGTTTCTCTACCCCTCAATTCAGGTGACTAGCTTTGGCCAATGCAACAATGGTGGACATGATGCAACATCAAATGTGACAGATACTTAGAAAGCATTTGCAGAAGAAGAGCACCTAACTGAGCGGCAGTCGACTGTAGATGCAGTAAGCCCAAGTGAGACCAGAAGAAGTACCATCCCCCTGAACCCAGCCCAAACTGCTGACTCTGATTCATTTATTTGCTAACCACGTCTATTTCCTTGCTGGATTCCTTCCACTGTTCACTTTAAATATTGGTCTTCCACAGGGTTTTATTTGCTTCTAATATCATAGTTTCTCTGTAGGACATCTCAGCTACTACCCACATGATTCTAGCTCTAAATTTACGTCTTCAGTTCCTGAGCATCCCACAGCCAAACCCAGCATCTAAGGATATCCCAAATCCAGCATGTCCAAGTATAACAGTACCACTTTCCCCTATAACCCCCTTTCCTCCTGAATTCCTATTTCACTTACTGGTTTCCTTTGGTATCCTGGGTTGTAAAATTAGAGTCATTTAAACATATATCAAATGTATAACAGTGGAGCTGAGAAGTTAGGCTGTTGATTCAGGAAGGTCTCTGGTGAATCTTAGGAGGTAGAAAAGCAGGAAGGGAACTAGTAAAAGTGTTAGAAGTTTGTGTAATTGATACTGATTGGTTATGAGTTGAATTGCCTCCTCCCCCAAAAGTCTCTGTTCCTATGAATGTGATCTTATTTGGAAACACGGTTTTTGCAGATGTAACCAAGTCAAGTCATACTGGATTATGGTGAGCCCTAATCTAATGACTGGTATTTTCATAAGAAGGAAATTTGAACTCAGAGACACAGAGAGGAGAATGCCATGTACAGATGTAGGCAAAGATTAGAGTGAGGCAGCTACAAGCCAAAGAATGCCAAGGATCGCTGGCCACCAGCAGAAGCTAGGAAGAGGTAGTGAAGGATTCTGCTCTAGAGCTTTCAGAGGGAGTGTGCCCTTGCTGACACCTTGATCTTGGACTTCTAGCCTCCAGAACTGTGAAAGGACACATTTGTTTGTGGTTTTTTGTTATAGCAGACCTAGGTGACAATGCCATAGGAAACCGATTGGCCTGTTTCCCTTCACAATCTACCTGGTTACAGAGGATGCTTTCAGCAGAGATCCTGGTATACGATTGCTCTGAGGCAGAGACACCAGGAGTAAAACCAGTGATGGCAGCTGAGCCAATGTCCCTTGCCCCAGTTTGTTTTGGTGGTTCACTGGTAATTGGACCTCAACTATATAAACCTGGGAACATGTCAGTCTTCCTCCGACAAGGTCTAGAGATTCAAAGCCAGTTCATCTGCAGAGATATGACCAGCCCTGATAATAAATACATCCCTGGTTCCAATTTGTCACTGGTTGAGGCCCAGCCCACACCTTTGGCCTTGGATTTCTAAGACGACCCTCTGCCATTATACTAGACTCCCACTTTTCATTAAGTTCTATTACCTGCAACCAGAAGCAATTATAATCTGTATGCTACCAATACAGTTTATAATTGCTTCTGTGGGAAATAGGAAAGAGTCCATCTCGGTAGATATACTAGTTTGTTAGGGCAGCTGTAACAAAATACCACAAACTGGATGAGGCTAGAAGTCCAAGTTGGCAAGGATGGCCCTTCTGAGGTCTGCCAGGGAAGGATCTGTTCCAGGCCTCTCTCTTTTGTGTGTAGATGGCCATTTTCATGTGCATTTGGAATTCTCTCTGTGTGCATGTCCGTCTCCAATTTTTCTTTTTTACAAACTTTTTGTAGGGTCACATTCTAAGGCACTGAGGGTTAGAGAAACCTCAATATATTCAACACATACATTTTAAAGAGACCACAATTCAACCCATAACAGTAGGAGACCCATCTGAGACAAGAAGTCCTATGACTTTCGCAAAAGCATATAACCAATGGTCAAACAAAAGGCAGGTTATTTTTGGTAGAGGCCCCCACCTTGTTTTCAGAATAAGGCTGGGATTCAAGGCCAATGGTTTGGTGTTAATTTCATTACAGAGCTAGACACAGAAATTTGGTTTAAACCTCTTTGCTTATCTCACCGCCCACTGAAACATCAAGGTTCTTCAAAAACCCCCTCAGACCTTAGAGGCTGCATTTCTAAATCACAATGCTTCACTTTTTTTAGTCACCATCTTTGATTTGCAACTATTTTAGATATCAATGACTTAAAAACTATTGAAGACATCAGTGAAGGAGAGGCTACTTTTCAGGCAGGACTTTGGAAGTTGCTTTCAGGGCCAGGGGTAGGAGGAAGAGGGGGTCCCTAGTCTAGGATCTACTTTGCAGGAGTTGAAATGACAAAACTTGCAACCTCAGTTTTCTGCATATTCATTTTAAATTTTCTCTGATAACTACATTCCTAAGAAACTGCTGTTGTTCAGGAAATGCCATATTTACAGAGAGAGAGCTGACTGGAGAGAGTGTTATAGATGCCGTCCAAGGGCTTCTAAATATCTTGGCAGGCTGTCTAAGATTCCAGTCTGGTCCTCAGATTTTAGGTTCTGAAACCTACCTAAACAAAACTCATGCTCACCAAGGTGATAAAAGACTGATGTATAAACCAGAATGTCAGGACCTTTACCCATGGTGGGGTATAGACCTTTTAGTGAAGTGTGTACTCAAGTTTGCCATTTGGGAGAGCCCCTTTATATAAAGCAGGTGAATCCAGACAGCGCCAGATGTGCACGATGATGGATGCTGGCGTGCACCACCCCACCTCCCCTGCAGGACTGAAGCTCGCCTTCCCTCAGCCATGAAGGCCAAGATGGCTAATAGTTCACACCGAGGTCAGCCGAAGAGAGCCTCTTCATCAAAGACCATGCCCCCTTCTCAGGGGCAGCCTGCATGTTTTGACAGATTGACACTGTAGCAAAAAGGCTTGGTCCTTTGCTCCAAAGCAAGACAACTCAGAATAACTCTGCAGGGCCATCCTGGCTCCAAAGGGACTCTCTTAGGCCTTTGTTGTAGCAGCCCTGTAGCCCAATTTCATCCTCTGCCACATCTTGCTTCATCTATTACTCTAGAGGTATTGATCATAGCAGCCTTCCCCAATAAACCTTCTGCACATACAACTCTGTCTTTGTGTCTGCTTCCCAGGGAACTCCATCTGCAAATATGCATAACTGGGGGTGCTTGTACTATCATTTTTGACCAAAGATAAGAAGGATAATAAATGCCAAAATCAGAATAGCTATTATCTATTAGGCTGGGTCTGGACTACATCCCGAGGATAAAAAGATAAATAAGACTACTCCTCCCCTTCAAGGAGCGTAACATATTCATGCAGCTATAGGGCAGAGATGCCTTACAGAAGCTCAAGGGAGGGTCAAGGAAAGCTTCCTGGAGATGATGCCACATCTGACTGTAGAGGGATTAATAAGAGCTAATCACGAAGAGAAGGGTAAGAGAGCATTCGAGGTAGAGGCATGCATGTTCAAGGCAGTCATAATTATTACCGAATTTACTAGAGCATGATGTTGGCTAGAAGAAGTTGTATGCCACCAAATTCAGCCCATTCAGTAAACTAGTCAAATTACAGAAGTGGTGGGTGGAGTGGCAACAGAGTACTCTCAGCGCTTAGGTCCTGAACCTTTAAGAAGGGAGATGAGGCAGTTCCCTTCATGGCTCAGCAGTTAACGAACGCGACTAGGATCCATGAGGATGTGGGTTCGATCCCTGGCCTCGCTCAATGGGTTAAGGAACTGGCACTGCCATGAGCTGTGGTGTAGGTCACAGATGCAGATGTGGCTCGGATCCCGAGTTGCTGTGGTAGTGGCGTGGCTTGCAGCTTTAGCTCCAAATCGACCCCTAGCCTGGGAACCTCCATATGCTTCAGGTGTGGCCCTAAAAAGCAAAAAAAAAAAAAAAAAAAGAAAGAAAGAAAGAAAAATAAGGGCGAGGAGAGTGGAGGCAGGGGGTAGGGGAATGGGGGGCGGTTATATTCCATCCAGCATGGGACCTCATCCTCCCTGGGTTCTCACCTTGGACTACTCTCATCAAGCCCACACAGAGGTTTTCCCCTGAACTCCCTATACCAGTCCTTGCCCCACCCCCATCAGCTGGGATAAGGGAACTTTTCCCTCTGGATGCTTTCTCTCCTCCTTCTCCCAAAGTCTCATCAGTCTTTTCATCCCTCTGTTGCACTTCAAGGTCTCACTTTCCAGCCTAGGACTCAGGCGATTAGCAAATAGGAGCCATCCAGTTTCCTTTTGGTGGAGCCAGGGGCAGTCTTTGGGTAGGGAAGAAAAGGGGCTTGGAATCCTCTTCTTAGGAGATGGGGATGAAGGAAACAGCCCTTTCATCCCCAGCCTTGGAGAAAAACAGCCACAAGACAAACCGATCACTTGCTCATACTGGCCTATTTAGATGATCTGCTGTGCACATGGTCTGAATTACTTCTGCTCTTCTTAACAAAGACTTGCTCACTTGCTCCCTCTCTCTCCTCTCTCTTCTAAAGTCTAGCGGTATGAGCCAGAGCCCTAAAGGAAGTAAGGAGAGGCACCCTAACCCAGAAAGAGACATCCTCATATCTAAAATGAAGCTTGGAGATGCTCCAAAAAATCAGTGATCAGCCAGGGTTCAGACCCTGGTCTGTCTGATTTTGAAACGTGTGGATATTTCAGAACACTGTCATGAGGCACGAAGGCAGGAAAGGAATCTAGCACGCATGGAAAATTTCCTAAGTGTCAGGCCAGTGTTAGGCATCTCACATGGGTCACCTCATCTAATCCTCTCAACAACTCGACAAAGGAGGAAATATAAACTGAAGAGCAGTTCTCAAACAGCTCCACCAAAATTGCCCTAACACACAGATGAGAGCCAGCTCTCATCCATATGTCATCAGGGCTGTAGGGGTGAGCAGATGCTGCACACAAGAAATATTTGTATAGCCTCACATTTCCTTGATAATTTTGTTAAAAACTTAAGCTGCAGTTTCATGAGGCTTGTTTTAATTTGTAAAAGTGACATTCTTTCCCCTTTAAATTCACAAGTGAAAATGACATTCCATAAAGATCTCCCTGTTTGTGTTATGGGGTCCTTCACCTTGCTTCCTCTTTGTTTTCTTTTTAGGGCCATATCTGCAGCATATGGAAGTTCCCAGGCTAGGGGTCAAATCAGAGCTGCAGCTGGCGGCCTACACCACAGCTACGGCCATGCCGGATCCACAGCCGCAACTGTGACCTATGCCACAGCTTGTGGCAATACCAGATCCTTAAGCCACTAAGCGAGGCCAGGGATCAAACCCGAATTCTCATAGAGACCACATCAGGCCCTTAACCCACTGAGCTACAACAGGAATTCCCCCTCAGCTTTCTTCTGATGCATCACCAAGTGGAAGTGTTAGAGTCATCAGCAATTAGTTTATAAATGTAATTGATGTCAGCTAATAACAGGATTTAAGCGGCATGGGAAGAGAAACCCACCTGTCTTATTTACCAGAGTATCCTTAGTACATAAAATAGTACCTGGAACACAGTAGGCACCTGAACAATACTTTGTTGGATGATAATAAGATGCAATACCTGAGGGGTAGGCATTTTGTAAGTAGTTAGATCTCTCTCTCTTAATCCCCATCTCTGTCTGAGAAACTGAGGCACAGTGTGTACAACTGCAAACTCTGCAAACATTATATCTATTGTTATGGAAAGATAGTCAGGATGAGTGTAAAGCTTGCCCCAATTAGGAATATAGCTCCTCTCTTGGCAAGATTTTATTTTGATTCTTGTTTTCTTCCAATGAGAACAATATTGAGGGCATGAGAGACAGCAGGTGGACTCCCACAGACACCACTCTGCCTTGGTTCTCTATGAAATACTTCACTAAGCAATAGTCAGATGGTATCTGCACTGCTTCTATCTCTCAGCCAGGGGTGATATTCCTCGAGCATCCAAACAATAGCCTGGTTGCCTGAATCAATCCATTTATTTTTTCCCAGAAGACGGATGATGGAGGGTAGGGGTATTGTCTTCTCTAGGGCAGAAGTTGTGGGGCTGGAACCATATTTGCTATGGTCTGAATGTTCCCACCCTCCCCCATCACGCATATGTTGAAGCTGTAACTCCCAGTGCGATGGTATTGGGGGTTATTAGGTTCAGAGGAGGTCATGAGGGTGGAGCCCCATGATCAGATTAATGTCCTTATAAGTAGAAGAAGAGATCAAAGCTCACGCTCTCTCACCACTGAGGACACAGCAGGAAGGCAGGCATCTGCAGGCCAAGAATGGAGTTGTCCCCAGGAACCAAATCTGCAGGTACCCTCCAGAGCTGCGAGAAAACAAGCATCTGTTGTTTAAAGCTCCCGGCCTACGGTATTTTCTTATAGCAGCTCGAGCGAAGACAATATCCAATCACAAACCTCTTTTTGCTTTGTGGTGAATACAAAGGGATAAGTTTCTAGGTTTTGAGGGGTTTTTTGGGTTTTTTGTTTTGTTTTTTTCTATTTACAGGCACACCTGCAGCATATAGAAGTTTCCAGGCTAGAGGTTGAGAGGAACTGCATGCAGCTTGCAGGCCTACGCCACAGCCATGGCAACACCAGATCCGAGCTGTATCCGTAACTACTCCGTAGCTTGTGGAAACACTGGACCTTTAACCCACCGAGAGAGGCCAGGGATCAAACCCGCATCCTCATGGACATTATGTTAGGTTCTTAATCCACCGAGCCACAATGAGAACTCCCTCTTTCTAGTTTTTATAAAACTGCTAAAAACAAACAAACAAACATGATTTCTAAACAAAGGGGCTTCGAGAATGAAATTTGTAAATATTACTTGTTTTTTTTTCATTAAAGCAATTATATGGCCTTCGTCTGGGAAAAAGGTGCAGAAATTCTGGTATAACTTACTTAATAACAATAGACAATTGTAATAGTGAGTTAATCTCAACTGCTTCCCATGACAAGGAAGAATTGTTATCTGGCTTCTCAGGAGAGATTTTCTCAAGGGTTCCTAAAAATAAGATCTATTGTCTTTTTAAAAAGCAGCTTATAAAATAATATGTATTACACAATAATTTTTTAAAATATTTTGGCTACACCCACAGCATGTGGAAATTCCCAGGCCAGGGACTGAACCCACGCCACAATAGTAACCAGAGCCACTGCAGTGATGATGATGGATCCTTAACCCACTAAGCCACCAGAGAACTCCTATATAATAATTTTTAATAGCACAAGTATTTAAAGGCATAAAAAATGTTTTGGAAGGATACCCCCCAAGTATTTTTAACAGAACACTACAGCTACATATTAGAATTACATGTAATCTTTTTAGTTTTTTCTTTTTGCTTATCTAAATATTCTAATTATCATGCCACCAAAATATACTGCTTTTGTAACAAGATATAATGTTTCAATTACTAAAATAATACAAGATTCAGAAAAGCTACTTTCTGAGAGTACCAAAACTGCACTTGGATTCCATACTTTCAGAAGGGGGTAGGAAAATGAACATTTATTACATACTTGCTATGTTTCAGCAATCCTGCAAGGTGAGGGGTATTATTCCCATTTTACAGATGAGGAAACTTGAGGCACAAGGAGGTTGCATAAATAGCCTAAATCATATACTGGTACAAAACAGAGCCAGTATTAAATCAGGTTCCTCTGATCCCAATGGCTACAGTCTCTCCACCTGTCTGGACAGCCTCCAGCACTGTGTAATAGAAAGCCCCAGAGAAACGGTTTTACTTGTCACCACCCAGAGCGCCTTGTATACAACAGTCAGCAATGGCTGCACCTAAGTGCATCTGAGTCAAGGTCCTTTCTTCCAGCTCAGAGAAGGGGTACACATCAGGCTCACGGCATGCCACGCATTCCTTTAACCCACCCTGAGAAAAGATTAATGGCTCTGCAATTCTTGTTACAACTGCAGTGCTACGTGCTGCGTCTCTTAAGACTCCATGTGGCTTACCTTCCCTCTGCCTGGGGTAGAAGCCCATTATTCGGGTGACTTAGAGCTCTTTGATAATTCTGAGATACACATGCTCTTAAGGGAAGCGTCTCTACATCATGACTGACGGACAATCGGCCTTTTATTTTAACAACTGGCAAAGCATCACAGCGTTGCCTCAATTGCTCTTTGTTTTCCTGTCCTGTTGGATGTTTTGTTAAGTACTAATATGACCTTGATTCCCCGTCACACCAAGGAGCTTCGGGGCAATTTATTTATGGTCTCTCCTGGCCGTCTCATCACAAGGAGATGAAGAACGTAATGGCTAAACATTGTTTTCCCATCGTTAAAGTTGGGGCAGTGAGGCCCTGCATGCTTCACCTCACAGAGTAAGTTTGGCCCAGTGGTGAGTGATTGGCAAGAAGCCAAGGTGGCAGGTGGAGGAGGAGCAAGCGATGATCAGAACGTGGACAGGGGCTGACACTTAGGGAGTGGAGGAAAATGAGGTGAGATGTTGGGAGATGGAGCGAAAGTACTTGCATTATTATACAACAGGGACTGTTAATGAAGCCCTCACCATGGGCCAGACCCTGGGCCAAACGTTTTACATGAATTACATGTTTCATTCTCCATAAGCAGGAGCTGATCCAAGTTGTGTGAGTCTCTGAAGATTATACACTTTGGGGTGGGGGTAGCGGGTCTTTTAGCTTATAAGATTAGAAATACAACAGGCCTAGCAAACCCCCCCACCCACCCCCACCCCCTGAAAGGCCATATAAATGAGGTGTCTTAATGCTTCAATTTCCTTAGCTTCTGGTAAACCCATAAACCCTCTCAAGTAGGCATTATTCAGTCTACATATAAGAAGTTCAGTGAGAGAGTTCCCGTCATGGCTCAGTGGTTAACGAATCCAACTAGGAACCATGAGGTTGTGGGTCCGATCCCTGGCCTGGATCAGTGGGTTGAGGATCTGTGGTTGCTGTGAGCTGTGGTGCAGGTCGCAGACACGGCTCGGATCTGGCATTGCTGTGGCTGTGTCGTAGGCTAGCAGCTACAGCTCCGATTAGATCCCTAGCCTGGGAACCTCCATATGCCGAGGGTGTGGGCCTAAAAAGCAAAAAAAAGTAGTTTAGTGAGGTTAAGTAACCTGCCCCATCACAGAGCAACCAAGTGGCACAGCAAGGATTCTAAACAGGCTTCTGAAATCCTTCCAGTTTTGCCCAAAGTCCCCCAAAGAAGCAATTCATGAGGACAGACTCCCCTGAAACAGCAGCATGACATCTTGATGTGGTTCTGAGAGTTTCCAGGCAGGGCCCAGTCCCTGTCAGGACCTGCAGCGCCTGAGGGTGTGGAATCCTGCCCAACGCCTCTGCAG
The DNA here is from genome assembly GCF_054392235.1 of Sus scrofa. Classification (NCBI taxonomy): domain Eukaryota; kingdom Metazoa; phylum Chordata; class Mammalia; order Artiodactyla; family Suidae; genus Sus; species Sus scrofa. The sequence goes on along the minus strand of NC_139387.1, from coordinate 90,189,054 downwards.
GAATTTGCATCTTTCAGATTCAAAGAATCTCTAGGGAAGGCTTCTGTTGAGGGAGAGAGAAAGACAGGTTTCCATGACTCTGCTCATTGTGTCCACAAACCAAAAAGCAGGGGGAAAAAAAATTCTTTTGAAGACACTCATATTTAATTTAGCCACAGTCCTGGATAAGATGCTACTGGTGGTCAAAGCTCAAAGCAGTGATGGGCTAGTAAACCAGCTCAGGGGGCAGAGGGAGCCCCAGTGTTAGCATTTGCCAACTTCTAGGTTGTCAGTATGTCTCTCAAGGCTGGTTTCAAACCACCGGTTGTTTGGCTCACAAAATTCTTGAATATTTGGCTCTTACAAGTAGGTACAAGGCATTCCAATACACTACTCACTGGATTTTCAATCTGGCAGTCATGGTCATGGGCTCAAGTCCCTCAGTTATTACAAAGATTTTTCTTAAAAGTTAGAGGCAAATATTCGTGGCCCTGAAATCTTGTCTAGTTGGCATTGTGGACAGAGGGCTTGAGATTAATTGTTCAATCTTAAGAATAATTGGGAAATGAATTAGGGGTTCTTCATGGTCCACCAAGATCTATTCATAAAATCTTTCTGCAACATGTACTCCCCTACTGATGCAGGTATGGACCCCAGCCCCTGTCCCTCCATAGTCGCTAGAACTTTTGACACTCCCCCTCTTCCCCCTGCCCCCAGCCTCTGCTTCCCCACACACCACCCCATGAGTAATTCCAGCAGCCGAGGCTAAGACATCTGGTAGGGACAAGTCCAACCTTCACATTTTACAGATGGGGAACTAAGGCCCACAGAGAAGAAGAGTGACAAAGATCATATAGAATTTTAAATACCAGAAGGAGAAATAAAGCTAAGTCTCCTGTCTGTCTGCAATTCTCTTTAATACTTTGCTGTTTGAGCAATTAAACCTTATAATAAACATGTCTTGATGATACCTTTAAATGATACTGTATCTTCCAGATTAATTCTGTAGTAACACCAGGAAAGTGATAATTGGGCTGTTTGGGGCCCTGACTCATTTGCTCTGCCTCGGCCTCTGCCTTTTTAAGTTTTCTAGAACTGGAAACACTTGTCACTGCACAGGGAAGCTCAAGGCCACCCAATTTCAAGACCAACATAAAGCAGAGCCTGGGACAGGGCCTTGCATGGAGGTAAGTAGGGAAAGGCAATCTGGGTATGTTACCAAACTCTGGGCAATTGGGACTTGAGCCCCACTGGAACCCCACGGGGAGTCTTGTGGAATGCCTTTCAGAATTAGGGAGTTCCTGCAATGTGGGACTCTCAGTGTGAAAGCCAGGAAAATCCTGCCAAAATCAGGACAAGCTGGTCACCCTGTCAGAAGCCGAAGCACAGGAGGAAAGGAATATTTATCCACCAGCTCCCATCCCTCAGCGGTTGAGTTGCTCCTTGAGATGCCAACTCCCTCGAACCCGCAAGTTTGCATATGTGAAAGTCAAAATACATTTCTGCAGGTGTCCAAAGAAGTGGAGTGAGAGCAGTTCCAGGACAGAATAAGGCAGTGCCCCTGAGGTGAGGAGGCAGCTCAGGGCTGCAGCAAAGGCTGGAGTAAAGCTAGGCTGAGAGGATGTGAGGTGGTGCACAAGGATCAGCCAAGGCAGAGCATGAAGGGTATGCAAACAGCCTTGGTCCCCAAGCTGGGAGGAGCTCAGACACTTTGGGAGCTGGGGTATGGCGTCAAGTGAAGCCACTATGCAGTTTAGCAGGCTGCCCTTTGATGAATCCACCCATGACAACATGTTGACCCTTCCATGGTTTTCCTTCCTTCTTTCCTTCCTTCCTTTCTTTCTTCCTCTCTCCCTCCCTCCTCCCTTCCTTCCTCTTTTCCTTCCTTCCTTCCTCCATCACTTCCTCTTTTCCTCCTTCAATAAATATTTAGTGAATACTTATCATATCCCCGGGATTATGCTAGGCCCTTGAAAAATAAAATAAACACATTCCTTTCCCTCAAGAAACATGTAGACTATGGACCAATCATAAAACAGACAGTTATAATGGGCAGGAGGGGAACGGGAGAACCAAAGCTTCACACAGGAAATAATGCTTAAGCTGAGTCTCTAAGGATGATTATGATGATGATAATAATAATAACAACAACAGATAACTTTGATGGTTATGAATGGATGCTGACTATGTGCCAGGCCATGCTCTAAGGTTTGTATTACAACACCTTTAATCCTCTGTCCAAGGAAGGAGATGCTATTATACACTTAATTTAGAAGTGGCAAAGCTGAACTGATAGCTATTGAAGAGCGACTGATAGCTATTCACCAAAAACATATTTTTTTCTTCTTCTTGGACACAGAGCTAGACTCCATTTCCCAGCCTCCTTTGCAGTTCTGTGAAGCCAAGCAACTGAATTCTAGCTAATGGAATGTGAGCGGAAAAGACATGCACTATTTCCAGGCCTGACCCATAAAAACTCCCTATATATGTTTCCTACGTGCTTTTCCCCTCCTGGATGCTTAGAAAGGGTGACCTTGGAAAGTGCATGTTGAAAATGGTTGGGTCTCCATCAATGTGGGTCCTAAGTAGAAAAGGGTCTGCCGCATTGATCATTCACCTGCCCAGCACTGCTGGTTGAGCAAGAAATAAACTTTCATTGTGTTTGAGCCACTATAGATTTTGGGGTCTTTTGTTGCAGTAACAATTTCACATTTTTGTTTATTAGTATAGTTAGTTGACTGTAATTTGTACTGGTACATATGAGGAAGTGGCAGAAAATTAGTTTGAAAAGGTATGTGCCACATAAAAAAGTCTTATCTTTACTCCCTATCCCCCAGAAATATAGAAGAGCTCTTTTAAGATGGAGCAGAAAGAAATTAAAAGGGTAGCTACAGCTCCAGTTGGGTGCAGAGGATAGCTGAGGGAGGTCATACCTAATATATTCTTTTTTTTCTGAGCAAAAAGAAGCAGAACTGTCTCCCTTCGCAAGGGCATGCTAGGTGTGTGGGCATGTGGTGGGCTGGGAGGGAGCAGCAGTCTGGGAACATGGGAAAAGTGGTGAAGGTTAATACTGCGAGAGACAGCATTTAAGGGAGCAGACTTGGAAGTCTGAACCTATGAGATTCCTATAAGGAAAACAGAGGTCACTCTAGGTATTTCAAGTAGAAGGTATTTAATACAGGAAATTAGGTGCTCGTAGAACTAGTAGAAAGAATTGAGAAGCAAAGTTCATGGGGATCCCCACTAGCTTTTTGCCACAGAGCCAGAGATCTGCTACGATCCAACTCAGAAGCCTATAGGAAACCACTGCCAAATTCAGAGACTTCTCCAGGCCAAGGCAGGTGAAACATACCAAAAAAAAACCCCCTCATGTTTGGGAAGTCCATTTGGATGTTTTGAAAATGTAACTACAAATTCTTTGAAATTCTTTCCATCAAGGCATGTGGCCTATCTCCCTTCCCTTTGAATCCAGGTAGGCCTATGATTGCTTCCACCAAAGGAGTATGGCAAAATGAAGCTTTGTGTCTTCTAAGGTTTGTTCATAAATGGCCTTAAAGATTGTCTTCCTTCCTGATGTCTTCCATCCTGATAGATACAAATCTACAAACCCTGAACCACCATGTAAGAAGTCTGGATACTGTAGACTACCAGGCTGAATGGAAAAACAAGCCACATGGAGAGGTTTAAAGGGGAGCTAGAAGTGTCAGAGAAAGCAATGAGAGGGACAGAAGGAGAGGTGACAATGGAAGCAGAGGGTGGAGTGATGTGGACCATAAGCCAAGGAAGGCTGGCAGCCTTAAGAAACTGGAAGAGAAAGGGAAACAGACTGTCCCTGGAGCCTTCAGAAGGAGTACAGCTGGCTGGCCCCTTTTGACTCTGACTTCCAGAACTGAACTGTTTTACTGCACCACTTTAAGGAACTAAGTTTGTGGTAATCCGTTGCAGCAACAGCAAACAAATACAACACCAGACTCCGAGTGCACCCTCAGTAAATGTTTGTTAATAAGTAAACATGCTACAGGCATCTCCTCTTATAAGAAAACATGGAATTGTAATCCAGCATAATTTTAAAAGATTAATTTACCCTCTAACATCTAAATATTAAGAATTATGATAAATTCAGTTCTCCTGAACTCCTAAACTCAGACTGAATGCAGAGAGGAACAAGCCAAATAGAAATATGCTGTGTTTCCAATGGAATATTACTCAGCCATTAAAAGGAACGAAATACCAGCATTTTTAGCAACATGGATGGACCTAGAAATTATCATGCTAAGTGAAGTCAGCCATACAATGAGACACCAACATCAAATGCTTTCACTGACATGTGGAATCTGAAAAAAGGACAGACTGAACTTCTTTGCAAAACAGATGCTGACTCACAGACATTGAAAAACTTATGGTCTCCAGAGGAGACAGTTTGGGGGGTGCGGGGATGTGCTTGGGTTGTGGGATGGAAAGCCTGTGAAACTGGATTGTGATGATCATTATACAACTATAGATGTGATAAATTCATTTGAGTAATAAAAAATTAAATAAAAAAATAAATTAATTAAAAATAAAAAAAAAAGAAATATGCTGTGTTTTAAGAAGCAGTGATGGAGTTCCCTACATGGTGCAGTGGAAACAAATCCAACTAGGTACCATGAGGTTTTGGGTTCAATCCCTGGCCTTGCTCAGTGGGTTAAGGATCCAGCGTTGCCATGAGCTGTGGTGTAGTTTGCAGATGCAGGTCCAATTCGACCCCTAGCCTGGGAATCTCCATATGCCTCAGGTAACGCCCCAAAAATACAAAAAATAAAAAAGAAAAGAAAAGAAAAGAAACCCACAAGGACTGAAAATAAATAAAGAGGAGATTCCCTGAAAGGAAATTAAAGTACTGCTACCAGAGGAATAGATACACACTATGTATGTCTTCTACACTCCTACGTGTTACTCACGAATTAAAGAAAAAGAGAGTGGAATAATGACTTTTCAGCTTTGATTCTTCTGCAGAACAGTAGGCAGTTCACTCCTACCTGTAAAAATGTTTAAATAACGATGCCAAAGTAGTTATGGCTATGCACAATGCTTCTTCCACCCCGCCCAGATGGATGCTCTAAAAAGTCAAATCTTGATCACATCTATGAAGTAGATAAGTTCGAGTGGCCATACACATCAAAGGAAGGGCTTAGTTAGGACAGTCACTCGAAATATGAGGTATCTGCACTTAATTTCAAAGGCTCTTGGAGTGTGCCCATGAGCCACCGGAATCATGAAGTTGCTTCCAAGTCCTAACTAGAGAGGTAGCATAGTGCAGTGGCCAAAAGCACAGATTCTGAATACAGTCTGTGTATGTTTAGGTTCTAGCTCTGACTGCTTTATGAAACGATGTGACTTTGGGTAAGTTACTCAGTCTCCTGTGTCTCAGTTTACCCATCAGTAAGTGGGGATAATAATAATAGAATTTACATTGTAGAGAGTAAACGAATCATTATATGCAAAGCACTTGGAACAGAATCTGGTACACAGTGAGGAACTATAGCATGTCAGCTATTAACCATCTGGAAGGACACGTGTGGCAACAAGTCCTTTGAACCTGGAGTAAGGAAGTCTGATACCATCAATCAAAGATGCATGACCTCAACTGAGACATTTATTGTCTCTGGGGTTATTTTATTTTATCTACATGAAGGAAAGTATATCTACCCTGCTTACCTTGCAGGGCTGCCATAAGGACAAGAGCAGATGATGGATGCTAAAGTCTTTAAAAACTTCCAAGTCCTTTATAAATAAAAGGCCATATTACCACTAATTATTTCCATCTAGGTTATCTGATTGTGTGCTATCAAGGCAGTTTTTCATTCCACTCTGCTTTGCGTAAGGAATAATTAGGAAAGAAAATATGCTGCTGACAAATAATGGATACCCCCAACAAAACCCAGCGCCACTGTCATTAGGATTGGTCTGTAGTTTGAAATATCAACCATCACCTTTTGTACCTGGCACAAAGTAAAGTTAATTATAATGGAAAGGGTATTAAATTGGGGATTAAATTTTAGTTCCCAATTCTGCCATTAATTTACTGTGTCATCTCAAGTGAGCCATTTTATTTCTCTAGGTTTGCCTAGTCTGTAAAATGAGGAATGCTTTGAATGCTATGACTGCATAGCTCTTGTGACAGAGATGTCCCTGGGCACCGGGTTGTGGTCATTTTTGGTGGAGGATTACTCATCACTTCGGTTAAATCCCCACTGAATCTCTGGAAAATACATCCACCCCCAACAGCATTTCCTATAAATAATGTATTTGCTTACTTAGCTGTCTAAGAGTAGATGATGAAATCACAATGTCTCTGTCTCTGGAATTCCCCATGAATATAAGCATAAATCAACCTAAGAGATGATCGATAAGGGGGGAGCAATCTTCCTTACTCTGGTCCCACAAGACACTTGGTGATGTCCTCCTCTGTGGACTCTTTTTCCATTGTCCTTGCCTTGGGACCCCAGCAGCTCCGAGAGGCTATTTCAGCAATTTATTAGTATGGGCTATAAGACCCTGTGTGATCTGCTCCCGATCCTCTGAATTTCTCTCCTACTCACTGTGTTCTAGACATGCTGACTCCTGCCTCTTCCTGGACCAGACTGGAGTTCAATTCTGCTTCAGACCCTTTGCACTTGCTGTTCTTCCATCTTAATTATCTTCATCCCCACAGCTCTCTCCTTCCCTCCCTTTCCTCGGGTTTCTGCTTTCCTGATTACCTTATATAACATAGCAAACCCTTCCTACTTTGCTCTAGTGCTCTCTGAAGTAAATACCAGCTAAGCTATGATAACAAGAAGAGCTTATAGTGGCTTATGGATGTTTATTTCCCTCCCATGTAACAGTCAAGAACTGAGCAGTCTAAAGCTGGGGGCACTCCTCTTACACTGCTGGTAGGAATGTACACTGATGCAATCACTATGGAAAACAGTACAGAGGTTCCTCAAAAATAAAAAAATAGAACTACTATATGATCCAGCAATTCCACTCCTGGGCATCTATCCAGGGAAAAGCATAATTTGAAAAGATACATGCACCCCCATGTTCATTGCAGCACTGTTTACAACAGCCAAGACATGGAAGCAACCCAAATGTCCATCAACAAAGGAATAAAGAAGATGTGGTACATATATATAATGGAATATTACTCAGCCATTAAAAAGAATGAAATAATGCCATTTGCAGCAACATGGATGAACCTAGAAACTATCATACTAAGTGAAGTTAGACAGTGAAGACAAACATATATCACAAATATGTTGAATCTTAAAAAAAAAAAAAGGATAGAAAATGAATTTATTTACAGAATGGAAACAGACTCACAGACTTTGAAAAACTTACAGTTACCAAAGGGTGGGAGGGATGAACTGGGCATTTGGGATTGGCAGAGGCCCACTGAGGTATCTGGAATGGGGACCTGCTATATAGCACAGAGAACTCTACCCAGTATTCTGTGATAATCTATTTGGGAAAAGAACTGAGAAAAATGAATATGTGTGTATGTATGACTGGGTCACTGTGTTGTACAGCAGAAATTATCACAACCTTGTAAATTAACTATACTTCAATAAATAAACTTATATAAATAAAATAAAGATGGGGGCTCTGGAGTTCCTGCTCTGGTGCGGGTTAAGAATCTGACTATAGGAGTTTCTGCCATGGCTCAGTGGTAACAAACCCAACTAGTATCCATGAGGCCACAGGTTCAATCCCTGGCCCCACTCAGTGGGTTAAGGATCCAGCATTGCTGAGACCCATGGTGTAGGCTGCAGACACGGCTTGGATCTGGCATTGTTGTGGCTGTGGTGTAGGCTAACAGCTGCAGCTCCAACTTGACCCCTAGCCTGGGAACTTCCATATGCCTCGGGTGTGGCCCTAAAAAAACAAACAAACAAACAAACAAAGAAAAAAGAAAAAAAAAGAGAAGAATCTGACCACAGTGACTAGGGTCACTGCAGAGGTATGAGTTTGATCCCCAGCCCCACACAGTGGGTTAAAGGATCCTGTGTTGCCATAGCTGAGGTGTAGGTCACAGCTGTGGCTCAGATTCAATCCCTGGCCCAGGAACTTCCATATGCTTCAGGTGCAGCCATAAAATAAAAAATAATAATAACAATAAAGCTGGGGACTGTGCCATCTTCCACACTTGGCTTCCGAGGGTGCTCTGGTCAATGCCATCTCCTAGCCAGCTGGGAGGAAAAAGAGAGGGTCCAAGGCAAGTGGCTTCATCCTTCAGTGAATGACCTGAAAGTTACACAAAAAACACCCTCTCATATCTCGCTGGCCTGAACTAGGTCACAATACTATATCCAGATGCAAAATGGATGTGTGTTTTTGTGTGTGTGTGTGGAACATAGATAAAAGTTGAGATGGGGTTCTTTTTTTAGAAAAAAAAATTATAGAATTTGGGAGGTCCCACTTCATTTACAGTTATTAGAAAAACAATGGCTATATTCCCTGTGCTGTACAATATATCCTTGTAGCCCCAGAGTTTATACCTCCAACTCCCTACCCCTACATAGCCCTCTACCCATGGTAACCATTAGTTTGTTCTCTGTATCTGTGAGTCTGCTTCTTTTTTTGTTATATTCACTAGTTTTAGTATTTTTTGAGCTTTTTTTTATTATTTTTTATATCACTCAATGAATTTATTACATTTACAGTTGTGCAATGATCATCACAATCCAATTTTATAGCATTTCCATCCCAAACCCCCAGCGCATCCCCCCACCCCCCAACCTGTCTCCTTTGGAAACCATAAGTTTTTCAAAGTCTGTGAGTCAGGATCTGTTCTGCAAAGAAGTTCATTCTGTCCTTTTTTCAGATTCCACATGTCAATGAAAGCATTCGATGTTGGTGTCTCATTGTCTGACAGACTTCACTTGGCATGATAATTTCTAGGTCCATCCATGTTGCTGCCAATGCCAGTATTTCATTCCTTTTTAATGGCTGAGTAATATTCCATTGTGTATACGTACCACTTCTTTATCCACTCCTCTGTTGATGGACATTTATGTTGTTTCCATGTCCGATTTACAATTGCAAATAGTGCTGCAATGAATGGTAGAGTACCTGTGTCTTTTCAAGTCATGGTTTTCTCTGGATAGATGCCCAGGAATGGGACTGCTGGATCAAATGGTAGCTCTATTTTGAGTTTTATGAGGAATCTCCATACTGTTTTCCACAGTGGTTACACCAATTTACAATCCAACCAATAGTGTCATAGGGTTCCTTTTTCTCCACACCCTCTCCAGCACTGATTGTTTGTAGACTTTTGGATGATGGCCTTTCTGGCTGGTGTAAGGTGGTACCTCATAGAGGTTTTGATCTGCATTTCTCTGAAAATGAGTGATGTTGAACATCTTTTCATGTGTTTTTTGGCCATCTGTATGTCTTCTTTGGAGAAATGTCTGTTTAGATCTTCTGCCCATTTTTCGATGGGGTTGTTTTTTGGTATTGAGCTGCAAAAGGTGTTTATAAATTTTGGAGATTAATCCCTTGTCTGTCACTTCATTTGCAAATATTTTATCTCATTATGTGGGTTGTCTTTTCGTTTTGTTTAGGGTTTCCTTTGCTGTGCAGAAACTTTTACGTTTCATTAGGTCCCATGTATTTTTGTTTTCACTGTCATTACTCTAAGAGGTAGATCTGAGAAGATGTTGCTGTGGTTTATGTTGGAGAGTGCTTGGCGTGTGTTTTCCTCTAAGAGTTTTATAGTGTCTGATCTTATACCTAGGTCCTTAATTGATTTTGAGTTTATTTTTGTGTATGGTGTTAGGGAGTGTTCTAATTTCATTCTTTTACATGTGGCTGTCCAGTTTTCCCAGCACCACTTATTGAAGGGGCTGTCTTTTCTCCACTGCATATTCTTACCTCCTTTGTCATAGATTAGTTAGCTGTAAGTGCGTGAGTTACCTCCTTTGTCATAGATTAGTTAGCTGTAGGTGCGTGAGTTTAACTCGGGGCTTTCTATCCTGTGCCACTAATCTTTATTTCTGTCTTTGTGCCAGTACCATATGGTTTTGATGACTGCTGCTTTGTAGTATAGTCTGAAGTCAGGGAGCCTGATTCCTCCAGCTCCGTTTTTCTTTCTCAGGATGTTTTTGGCTACTCTGGGTCTTTTGTGCTTCCAAACAAACGTTAAAATATTTTGTTCAAGTTCTGTGAAAAATGTCCTTGATAATTTGATAGGGATTGAGTTGAATCTGTAGATTGCCTTAGGTAGTATAGTCATTTTGCTAATATTGATTCTTCCAATGTAAGAGCATGGTATGTCTTTCCATCTGTTTGTGTCATCTTTGATTTCTTTCATCAGTGTCTTACAGTTTTCAGAGTACAGGTCTTTTGACTCTTTAGCTAGGTTTACTCCTAGGTATTTTATTCTTTTGGATGTGATGGAAAACAGGATTGCTTCCCTAATTTCTCCTTCTGACCTTTCATTGTTAGTATGTAGAAATGCAGTTGATTTCTGTGTATTAATTTTGTATCCTGCGATTTTGCCAAATTCATGGATGAGCTCTAACATTTTTCTGGTAGAGTCTTTAGGATTCTCTAGGTATAGTTTCATGTCATCTTCAAATAGTAATAGTTTTACTTCTTCCTTTCCAATTTGGATTCCTTTTATTTCTTTTACTTCTCTGATTGCTGTGGCTAGCACTTCCAAAACTATGTTGAAGAGTAGTGGTGAGAGCAGACGTGCTTGTCTTGTTCCTGATCTCAGTGGGAATTCTTTTAGCTTTTCACCATTGAGAATGATGTTAGCTCTGGGTTTGTCATATATGGCCTTTATTATGTTGAGGTAGGTTCCCTTTAAGCCAATTTTCTAAAAGGTTTTTATCAGAAATGGGTGTTGGATCTTGTCAAAGGCTTTTTCTGTGTCTATTGAGAGAATCATGTGGTTTTTATTCTTCAGTTTATTAATGTGGTGTATCGCACTGATTGATTTGCAGATATTGAAGAATCCTTGCATCCCTGGGATAAATCCTACTTGATCGTGATGTACAATCCTTTTAATGTATTGTTGGATGTGGTTTGCTAGTATTTTGTTGAGGATTTTTGCATCTGTGTTCATCAGTGAAACTGGCCTGTAGTTTTCTTTTATTGTGGTATCTTTGTCTGGTTTTGGTATCAGGGTGATGATGGCCTCATAGAATGAATTTGGTAGTGCTCCTTGCTCTGCAATTTTTCGGAATAGTTTCAGAAGAACAGGTGTTAACTCTTCTCTGAATGTTTGAAAGAATTCACCTGTTTATCTAAAAAATAAATAAATAAATTGCTTTTAAAGAAAGATGATGAAACTGAGGCTCAAAGATTAAGTCACTATTTCAGTTATCAGCTAATGCATGGAAGATCCTAGAATGGCATCCCAGTGTTCTTCTGAATCCAAATGCCATGCTCTTGCTGCCTCCCAGTTTACACACAACAGTGAACAACACACGGTTTTCAGAAGAAGAGACAGATCTTTGGGTGAGCTTCTCTTACTACTACAATTAAGCATTTCTAGAATATCCTCCTTGGCCACTCTTTCTTCTTTTCCCTTCACTCACTCACTTGGTTTGAGATCTCCCTTCCTTGGTCTCTTGTTCTATGTCGGGATCATTCCCAGTTTGATATATTGCATCCTCTGAGCCCCACTGGGCAGACTTCTCCCTTTCCTGACCATCATGTACACTATTTTATTAATCTTTCAACAGCCTTGGATTATTGTTGTACCCATTTTATTTTATTTTTTTTTTATTTTGTCTTTTTAGTGCCACACCCGCAGCATATGGAGGTTCCCAAGCTAGGGGTCCAATCGGAGCTGTAGCTGCTGGCCTACACCACAGCCACAGCAATGCCAGATCCGAGCCACATCTGTGACCTACACCATAGCTTACAGCAATGCCGGATACTTAATCCACTGAGCGAGACCAGGGATCGAACCTGCAACCTCATGGTTCCTAGTTGGATTCATTTCTGCCGTGCCCCATTGGAACTCTCTGTTGCACCCATTTTATAGTTAAGGAAACTGAGGCTCTCTCTACCTGTCTTTCACTTTGTTCTTTTATGTTTTACTTTGTCTTAGCCCAAGGATACTAAGGAAGATGCTAATGCCCAGTGCTAACTTGACAGGATGTGGCTTTTGGATTAAGAGCTAAAAATAACCAAACTTGTACTTGACTATGTTGAACATTTTCATATAGTGCTCCCTCTCTTTTCCCCTCTACCTAGATAACACCACTTGTGTCCACACTCCTCCCTTGCCAGCTTTTCTTTTATCCATCTTCCAGATCTCAGGTTAGATGTTGCCTCCACCCGGAAGCCTTCTCTGGATCCCACTTCCATGTATAGGCTAGGCCAAATCCTCGTGTGTTCTTATAGTCCCCTGGGCTTTAAATTACAGGATGCACTAAGGACACAAAGGTTAACAAGCAAAACTTAACTTTCAAGACTTCCCAATTAAGCTTAAGAAGGAAGGAATGAAAGAATTATGTGTCTAGGTGAATTGGCTGTAATGGATGGGGCAGGCAGAACCACTGTGCTACAAGGAAGCAGAGGATGATATGGGATATTTAAGGCTTTGGCACAGGGGGCGGAACCTGGGGGCAAGGAGATCTGTAAGTACAAAAAGGTGCTTTTCATGGCTGCTTTGGATATTCCACAGAACTTCAGAAACAGCTTTGGGAGAAAAATTAAAAATCACGTGGCACAACCCACATCCACTGCAGGAATTACACTACTCTTGAGTTTGTAAGGGTTAAATTAAGTATAGTATGCTTTGTTAGTTCAACAAACATTCATTAAACTCAAGCCCAAGGAACTCATTGGTACATTGTGGAAAAAGTACACTGTTTCTGTCTTTAAGGAACTTGTCAGGTAGCCCGATAGTAGACCCTGTATCCATTCGGCAAATATTTATTCCATGCTCTGTGTACCAACGCAATTCCTTGACAAATTAGTATTATTATCACCTTCTTTTAATAGATCAGAAAATTGGTCTCAGAAAGATTAGGTAACTTGTCAAAGGTTGTGCAGTTATGGTACGTGGCACCTTTCATCCAACAGCTTCTTTACTCTGCATGAAAACCCCCTATGAGGTAGGTCCTTTCATTATCTCCATTTTACATAAAAGGAATTGATGCTCAGAGAGGGCAATTTCTTAAAAATCACACACTGCTAATAAATGATAGGTCTAGGAGTCAAACCCAGGCAATCTAGTTCTAGTGTCTCTGCTCTTGACCACCATGCTGTGTTGATAAATTGTTCGACCAGAGTTGAACACAGGAAGATCATATAATGTGTAACAATGCAATACATAACTTGTGTTAGTTCTTTTAGTGTCCCTGAATTTCATTTTTCTCTCCACTTATTACCCAATTAATGCCATGACCAAAAATAAATAACAGAGAAGGAAAAAAACACAATTATCTGGGGGTAATTTTAGCAATAAGTTGGGAACCTTGCTTAGAGTAGGGGTTCTTACCCTCAGGTAACTGCAGACTTCTCTTTGAAATCATCTTCACATTTTAGTGTGGATGAGTTTACTAGCATTTTTCTGAAGAGGTCTACAGCTTTCTTAGACCTTCTTAAAGGATCTCTGATCCAACAAGGTGAAGAACCACCTAAAGAAAATAATAATAATGAAAAAAAGCTAATTAGCCTCCTGGAAGCCAACCAAACATCAGACACTACCATATTTCATTATTAAAAAAATAAAATCCATAAATGTTATGGGGCCATTAAAAATATTTACAGCAACTCTGTGATGACATAGAAAATGTGGATGCTGTAATGGTAATACAATATGATATTGTCATACATACTTTGCTTCTTCACCTGCTTCCCGCCTCAATCCATACATATTTCTCTTCCTTTCCTCCACACTGGACTGTACTTATCAAGGTCACCAGTGACCATTACCTTGTCAGGCCCAATAGCTACCTCCCCTTCTTCAGTTTTCAGCACAGCTGGCTACTGACTCTGCTTCCAGGCCAGGACTAGTCTGTTTCTCACCTTACTAACTCTCTTTCCCAGTCACCTTTCTGGCTACTGCTAAATGTTGGAGCATTCCAAGGTCCTCTACTCTTCTTTATCCTTCCATTAATCTCCCCTAAATCATCTTATTTGGTTCCATGGCTTGCAACACCTCACATTTTGAGTGAAGTTTAAGTCACATCTCCAGCCCTGACTTCTACACTGAGCTCTTAGGCAGGAATGTATTCAAATTGTCTACTTAAATCTCTCCTTGACTAAGATGTAAGCACTTCAGACTAAACATTTTCAAACAGAATCATTATTATTATTAGTCTCCATCTTTTTCAGTTCACAGAACAGAGCATAGGCCATAGCAATAAATATTTGTTGAATGAATAAGTCAACACACACACCCCCCCCAAATGTTTGTGGAATTACATTTAACAACAGGACATAAGAATGGTAGATAAACACCAAAATTTTAATTATTTGTACACGAAATCTTAAGAGTTTTCTTTAAAATGCCTTACAATTTTAAATGGAAAAACACTGGTTAAGAATATCAGACCTGGTGGAGAGGGATGGGCTGGGGGTTTGGGATGGACATGCTGTAAAATTAGGTTATGACGATGGCTGCACAACTACAAATATAATAAAATTAATTGATTTCAACAACAAAAAAAGAATGTCAGACTTGGAGACTCTTGGAATTCTTGGATATTCTAGCTGTGGTGCATCAGGTTAAGGTTCTGTCATTGCCATAGCTGTGGGCTTAGGTCCCAGCTGCAACTTGGCTTCCATTCCCGGCCCATGAACTTCCATATGCCTAGGGAGCAGCAGAAAAAATAGGGGGGGGGCAGTTCCCATTGTGGCTCAGTGGTATGGAACCCAACAAGTATCCATGAGGACTCCTGTTCAACCCCTGGCCTCAGTCAGTGGGTTAAAGATCCCGAGCTTGGGAACTTACATATGCTACGGGTGAGACCCTTAAAAAAAAAAAAAAGAAAGAAAGAAAGAAAGAAAAAAAAAGAAAAAGAAAAAAGGTGGGAGAATATCACATCTGGAGTTCCCTGGTGGCTGTGGGTTAAGGATTAAGGACCCCGCGGTTGTCACTGCTGCGGCACTATTAAGATCCCTGGCCCGGGAACGTCTTCATGCCACAGACACGGCAAGGAAAAAAAAAAAAAAAAAAAAAAAATCAGTCTTTGGAGCTGAGTGGCCTCGGCCAGATTGTCACTCATCACGCACCAGCTGCACATCCCTGCGTTCTTCCTATGCCACAGGGACTTAAAAAGATATACCTTATTTATTTCCACACAACGTCCACAATGCGCTTCTCTGTGATAGGAATGTAAAGAACTTTGCTTTGTGCAGGGTACAAAGTGAGGGGTAGCCATTCTTAGCTCTTAATTATGACAAGTGTGTTTTCTTTCATGATAAAATACACACTTTTCTTTAAAGCTTTACTGAAAAGTGGTGGGTTTTTTTTGAAAAAAGAACCTCTATAACCACATACCCACTCAGCCTCAGCGTCTGCAACTCCCGACAGCGCTCCTGCGCGGGCGCGCCTGCTCCGACTGCTTCTTCCTCCCACGTGACCCGCTCAGGCTCCTCCCTGCCTCCAACATGGCGGCACCCAGGGGCTCGAGACGCACGTGAAAAAGAGTCTGAGTACGTGGGAATCGGAGTGCAAGTCTGTGAGCCAGTTTCCCTTCCTTGCCGTCGGTTGCATCCCTTCTACCCTTCCTTAGGTCCTCGCGGGCCCTGCTCCTCTGCAGCCATGAAGACAAAGCCCGTTTCCCACAAGACCGAGAACACGTACCGGGTGAGCGAGGGAACTTGGCGGTGCGACTAGCTCTTAGCGGGATTCCGGAGCTACAGTGCTCTGGGCTGAGCGTGATTCACAGGCCTAGAAGCTCTGGCAGAGTCTCTGTCTCCTGGTATAGTAAACATGGGATGGGGAAAGAAGCCTGAACTGCAGATTTCACCTATGATTTGTGTGTTCTGGCCTGCCTGAGACTTCTCTTCGGTCCAGAGTTAAATTCAGTACCACAGACTAATTAATCGCTTAGGAATTTTTTCCTGTTCCTTTATCCTTGAAGACCGAATTTGGGGGGGAGGGGGCGGACCAGTGAAAGGAGGTGAGTGATTTCCAACTATTGGCTAGGACAGCACTTCATCTATTTGCTCCTTGAAGGTTTCTTTGCTGCTGTAACAACCATAGGTCTGTATACGTTCAGAAGCACTTCTGTTGGCAACGACTTAGCCAGATTCCTATGCATGTAGCAGGGTATGAAACCGAGCAGTTTTAGCGAGGCCACATCACCAACTTTCACCTAGGTCCATCCACCACCGTCTAACATGGAAATTTTATTTGAAATGATATAACTGAAAGAACTTTGGCAACTATATCCATAGAAGTATTTTCTTCGTATAATAGTGTGGTACGTTTATTTAGGACTATGTCTTTCAGTTCGTTTTTAAAGTTATCTTTTGTGATTTATAAGTGATGTCTGCTTCCATTTTCAGAACTCAGTTCTACATTTATAATTGATTAAAAATACAAGTCTGAGATTGCAAGCGAAGCATACCATTATTTCTAATGACAGGACATGAGGAGGCGTGTTAAAGCTTTTAACTTTCTACTTTCACAAGGAAATTGTCCACATGTGATTATTATCCAGCACTCAAACAGATATTCAAGATGTGATAACTATTAAATGATGTATTTTAAATATGCTCCTCCCCCACAGTTTCTTACATTTGCTGAACGACTGGGAAATGTGAATATCGATATTATTCACCGCATCGATAGAACTGCAAGCTACGATGAGGTAAGAGAATGTTAAATTAGCCCATCTTCAAGTATTTATAGTTGGTTTTTTAGTCTTTGAGAAGTGAATTGTTTCTCAAGCCATTCTTTTATGAACATGAAATAACATTAGTCCAATAATGTTTCATACAGTAGCCACACGTGACAAGTTAGATTTAAAGTAAAAATTCTAATGATCCCTTGCCGTATATGGCTCGTTGCTTCTATCACGTGAGTGATGTGGTGTTAGGATGTTGACTCAATTCTCAGGTGACTCTGATTCCAGCCTCTTCTTTTCCCATGTGCATTCTGAGCACTGCTGAAACTACAATTTTAAGGAGATTTTGAACAAGTCATTTTCTTGGGGCTTAGTTTCCTCTTTTATAAAAAGGGTCCCAACCATATTGTTTCCAGTTCTAATTATGCTGTAACTCAGTCTCACCTCATCTCAAAAGTCTTGTTTTTGCTACATCGTCATTATTTTTCTACAGCCTTTTAAGGTCCTGTATAACATGCCTTTAACTTAGAAATTCAACCTCAGTTTTTTACTGTTTTTCTCTTGGCTCTAGTCAGAGTCTTCTCACTGTCTCTTTGAATGCCTTGTTTCTATTAATGAGTAAATTCAGCATGTTAAATGATGTTATCTAGGTAGGCACGTAATGCTTGGGGAACTCACAGGAAATGGAGCCTAATCTAAATTCTTCAGGGATGTAGGTGGGGTGTCAAAAAGATGAAGTAGACAAGGTGATACCTGAATTGAGTCTGGTTTGTATGGATTTTAGCATGGGCAAGAGAACAGGAAAGGATGTTTCAGCCTGAAGGAGAAGGCTTTATAAAGCAACAGAGACTAAATCATGCATGTCACGAACAAGAAACTGCAGGGTATTTCAGTGTGCTTAGAATTGCATGCGGGATGTTGGTTTGTCTTGATGGTGACTGAGGGTGGGATGAGAGGGTAGCTGGTAAGAGATAAAGCTGAAGAGATAATCAAGGACCATGAAGGGCTCCATATGTCAGGCTAAGTTTGGATTATATCCTGAAGCTAGTGGAAGTCATTCTAGGATTATAAGGCAGGGGAGTGAATGACATAATCAGGTGTAAGTTTTAAATCTCGCTGGTTTTAGTGTGGAGGGAAGAGCAGGCCTGGAGTCAGGGCAACCAGTCGTGAGGATTCAGTAGGCATCTAAGTAAGAAGTGTTAATGGTCGTGGCAGTTAAGATGGAGAGAAGGAAAGGATTCCAGAGATAATAAAGAGGCAGAATGGAAATGATATATGACCTGCTGAATATGTGGGGAGGAAGGGAATGGGTTAAAGTTTATGGGTTAGTGGTTGAGGATATCATTCAGCAAGATAGATTTATAGGAAGAAGAGCACAGGTTGGTTTTGTTTGGGGCTTCTTGAGTGTGATATAGCTGTGCCATCCAAATGGTGATGGTGTCTAAACGATGTTTGAATGTATGGATCTGGAGGAATATAGGTGATTTGGAACTAGCATTACAGATTTAGCATGTGGCATGTGGTTTATAGTTTAAGGCACAGGAGAGATTGAAGGTACTGAGGGGTGGAGTGTAGTTAGCAAGAGAAGAGAGCCAAGAGTAGGATCCTGGGCTGGATGGTCCAGAATGGCCTCAATCACACCTCTGTCTGGGGCTTGTTGGTCTTGGTTGTCCTCATGGCCTCTTATTCCCCAATAAGCTAGAGTAGGCTTCTTTTCATGATGGCAGAATCTTTCCAAGACAGTAAAAGCAAAAGCTACAAAGCCTAGGTTTGGCACTTTTGGGGTCACTTACCTTGCATGTTATTGGTCAGAGCTAAGTAGACCAGGCCAGATTCAGGGGGTAAGGAAATAGATTTTATCTCTTTGTCGTGGGGCTGCAGGTCACTTTGCAAAGGGACAGGGACATAGTCTATCACAAACAGCTGATGTGTACCAGTCTTGGTGCTAGGCTAGGAAGGCCTTCTATGGTTAGGTTTTAAACTTAGATGTATTTCCCTTCTGTCTATGAGTCACTGAACACAATTTAATGGGATTCTCCTTTCTCTCTATTCTAACTTTTTATTTTATTTCATTTTTATTTTTTAAGGAGTTCCAAAGCGCAATTTAAGGGTTTATCAATTTTGGAATTGTAGATTTGACATGCTGGTTGTATGCATACACACACACACACAAATATACGTACACATACATATGTACACATGTATGGTAATAATTTGGGTTCAATCCCTGGCCTCGCTCAGTGGGTTAAGGATCTGGTGTTGCCATGAGCTGTGGTGTAGTTCAAAGACTTGACTTGGATCCTGTATTGCTGTGGCTGTGGTATAGAATGGCAGCTGTAGCTCCAAATCGACCCCTAGCCTGAGAACTTCCATATGCCACGAATGTGGCCCTAAAAAGCAAAAACAAAAACGAATTTTATATAAAGTATCTCCAAAAGGGGAACTGCTGGATTAAAGGACATACTGATTTTAATTTAAATAGAAATGCCACACTACTCCTCTGTGAGGTTGTAGCATTCATATTTCCAAAAGCAGAATGAAAGAACTGTAAGAGTCAACACATTTTTTTCAGCCTAAAATTGTGAAAAACAGAAAAAAAAATTTTAGTGTGACTGTTACATAGGTTTAAATCTTCTGCCCATATTGTACACCTGATTGCTTTTTTCATTGATTAATTCTTTTTTATTTTTAAATTTTTTTTGTCTTTTTGCCTTTTCTAGGGCTGCTCCCGCGGCATATGGAGGTTCCCAGGCTAGGGGTCGAATCGGAGCTGTAGCCACTGGCCTACGCCAGAGCCACAGCAACTCGGGATCCGAGCCGCATCTGCAACCTACACCACAGCTCACGGCAACGCCGGATCCTTAACCCACTGAGCAAGGCCAGAGATCAGACCTGCAACCTCATGGTTCCTAGTCGGATTTGTTAACCACTGAGCCACTACGGGAACTCCCGATTAATTCATTTGTTGATTTGTGGATGTATTGTTTTATTTAGATTATTACGGAAATTTCCATGTATTTTATCAATAAATGAAAATGGTATATTTTGTGTAAGTACTTCACTGTTGATTTTAGGAAATAAAATTTACTTAGATCATAGTTTTTCTTTGAGTTGGCTAATTAATGAACTGCTTTAATCTTGGCAGGAAGTTGAAACCTACTTTTTTGAAGGTCTGCTGAAGTGGAGAGAATTGAACCTTACGGAACACTTTGGTATTTTCTATTTTGTTTCTATTTTATTCACCCATCATTTTCACTGTATATGATCAAAACAGCTAAATAGTGGTGATGGAAAAGCAGAACTTACTCCTTTTCTTTTCCCACCCAGGGAAGTTTTACAAAGAAGTTATTGACAAATGCCAGTCCTTCAATCAGCTGGTCTATCACCAAAATGAGATAGTTCAGAGTTTGAAGACTCACTTGCAAATCAGGAACAGTTATGCCTATCAGCCCCTTTTAGAGTAAGTAGTATATTGAGAAAAAGTTGTCAATATTTATCTGGATTTTAAGAAAGGTTATGTTTTATACCTATGTATGCTTTAGATCTGGTGTTTGTAATTTCGACACAGGAATTTACCTTTTTTTATGCTAAAATATTAATATATTATAGTAAGACAAAATCTTTGGGGTATACTTTTATGCCTTTGTTTTATGCTTTATAAGAACTCCATTTTTCTTTGACATCCTAGGAATATCGATCCTAACCTGTGATGGAATGTACCTTCTCATTCTAGCTTGATTTCTTCGCTGCACTCATAAAATGTGAAAAAACTTACATGACTTTTGAGACGTGGTATCGGTTTAATTAATCTTCTCATCATAAGTGATCAGTTATCACTTGTGAAATAGATTTGCAGTATTTGGTTTCTGTACATGTCTCAGAGTCACTTAACCTGTCCTTATTTGTCATTCAGTTTGGTGGTACAGTTGGCACGTGATCTGCAGATGGACTTCTATCCCCATTTTCAGGATTTTTTCCTGACCATCACCTCAATCCTGGAGACTCAGGACACGGAGTTGTTAGAATGGGCCTTCACGTCGCTGTCCTATCTGTACAAGTACCTGTGGAGGCTGATGACGAAGGACATGTCCAACATATACAGGTGACCCTTTCTCTCTCACGTGGGTTTTTCTTTTCTTATCTTTCTTTCTCTTTGTCTTTGGCTTTAAGATTTTATTTCATATACAATTTAGTGCTGTTTAGTAAATTTATAAAGCTATGCAACCATCGCCACAATCCAGTTTAAGAACATTTCTGTCGTCTCCAAAAGGTTTC
This sequence comes from Sus scrofa, assembly GCF_054392235.1. Taxonomy (NCBI): domain Eukaryota; kingdom Metazoa; phylum Chordata; class Mammalia; order Artiodactyla; family Suidae; genus Sus; species Sus scrofa. The sequence goes on along the minus strand of NC_139387.1, from coordinate 90,168,016 downwards.
TCAGGCCTATTTGCAGAGTCTGTCCTCCTCCCCATCTGCATCAGTTTTGTTTTTGTGTTTTTGTTTGTTTGTTTGTTTGTTTTTTGTCTTTTTGCCTTTTCTAGGGCCGCTCCCGCTGCATATGGAGGTTCCCAGGCTAGGGGTCGAATCGGAGCTGTAGCTGCCGGCCTACGCCACGGCCACGGCCACAGCAACTTGGGATCCAAGCCATGTTTGCGACCTACACCAGAGCTCATGGCAACGCCGGATCCTTAACCCACGGAGCAAGGCCAGGAATCGAACCTGCAACCTCATAGTTCCTGATTGGATTCATTAACCTCTGCACCACGATGGGAATTCCATCTGCATCAGTTTTGAAAGCAGAAGCAATTATACACGTGTTGAATAGTCAGGATCGCCTCTGTGGAAACAACTGTGTGCTTGGGGCCCCTACATAGAATGGTTCTCTTCTACAGTGATATTTTTTAGCATTTAAGTTTTGTAAGTTTTTTTTTGGTCAAGGGCAGTTTTTATTGATACTGACAACAAGGAGAGACTCTCTGACTCCCACCTGGTTTTAGTTAAAATGTGTATAACACCTGGCAGGTGTGCCTGCTGACATGGCTCCCTGACCTCAATAGGGTCTTCACTTGCCTTTTCCCTGGTTTCAGTCTGATGCCAAACTACCTTTCCAGCTCCCTCTCTCATCATTTCCACATATAAAGTTGGTTCTCCAGCTTTAGTGGTCCATAGTCTCTTCCAGCAGTCTGCATTGACCTGATCTGACCTTCTGTTATCTCCAGCCATTGAAATCCAGCCCCCGCATCATCAAAGCCTGACCTGAATTCCATAAGCTCCACAGATATGGCCAGGCACCTTGGTCAGAAGTGAAAGCTTTGTACTCCGAACCCCCCCCCCCCCCCCGGCCTTCTGTGTACCACTTATGTTATAAAACTTCTATTATAATCATTTGTTTTTAATGTAATGGTGTCCTCTACAAACTTAAAGACTCTTCTTCAAGAACCCCATCCTAAGTATTTGCATTTTCGCAGCCCCAACATACTTATTAAGCCAAAAGAAGCACTCAGTGTTGGTGAGTAGCTGTGGACAGGAAAAGAAAATGACTTTTGTAGCAGTGTTTTATTTAAAGTAAGGCAAAGATTGTTTATAATTTAGTTCAACCTGGGATTAGATGGACTTTTCCACTTGGTGTCCTGATTATTACTATATACTTAAATTGCCACAGGAATGCCTAAGATTAAACTTTTACCTTCTCCCAGTTTAAGTATGGGTATAGGGTAGGATTTTTGGTTTTGTTTTTCTGCCACCTCCCTTCACCCTACCTTCCTTTGAACAAAGAATGAGAAAGAAATATTTTTCTGCCCTTTACTAGCTCTCTGTGAAGGTTTTGATAAAATCTGCTAGAAACCAAGATTACTTTGTTAAAGACCAGCAGGATCTTGGGAGGATACATAGCTTATTTGGTTTCATGGCTTCTGCTGTTACTTTGATATCTCCCGAGTCTCTCCAGTTCTAAATCTCTTTGCTTTCAGTATGACATGTTCAGCAGCCTGGATGTTTTCACTTGAAATAAAAGTCAACACTTGCTCTTCAAGCCAACTCTTTTCATTCATTCATGTGTTCAGTAAATGTGCATTCAGTGCCAGGCCTTGTTCGGTTACTTGGTCACCCTATATAATAACAGTGGTGCCATCCTTCTTCCCATCACTGAGATCTGGCCCCTAAGAGGCTTTTTTTTTTGTCTTTTTGTCTTTTTAGGGCCACACTTGTGGCATATGGAGGTTTCCCAGGCTAGGGGTCTAATCGGAGCTGTAGCTACCGGCCTACCCCAGAGCCACAGCAACTCAGGATCCGAGCCGCATCTGCGACCTACACCACAGCTCACGGCAACACTGGATCCCACCCACTAAGCGAGGCCAGGGATCGAACCCACAACCTCATGGTTCCTAGTCGGATTCATTTCCACTGTGCCTTAAGAGGCATTTTTGGCTCATTTGTCTTCAGGGACTCAAAGTCCTCTTGAAGCTGTTATTCACGTACTCAATCCAATAAAGACTACTTATTGTACCCTTTCTGTGTGTCAGGCACTTGGGATGCAGTCACAAGTGAAAAAAAAAAGATCCCTCTTCTCATGAAGTTTACATTTTAGCAGGGGGAGACCATCTTAGGCATGTGGCTGCTGTGAGCAAGGAACAGGGAGGAGGCCCGGGTGGTGGAGCAGCGTGTACAGCGGAGAGTCATCAGGAGATAGCAGAGAGAGGGTAGTGGGGCCTCTGACCGTGAAGGGCCTGTGGACACTCAAGTCTTTGGTTCCATTGCAATGACTTTTTTTTTTTTCCATTCTGGCTGTGCCCACGGCCTACGGAAGTTCCTGGGCCAGGGATCAAATCCAGGCCCTGATTCATGAGCCATGACCTACACCACAGCTGCAGCAACCATGGGTCCTTAACTCGCTGTGCCACAGTGGGAACTCCACATGAGGACTCTTGAAATGTCTCTTGGCCATTTCCCCCTACCATTGGCCTTTTTTATGCTCTTGTTTGCTCAAGCTTGTGAGACTTGAGCAACTTCCTAGTTGGACTGTCAGCTTCTTTCTTCCTTTATTTTGCATCATATACTGCTGCCCAGTTTCTCTGTTTGAAGAAATTCATTTCTTATTCAACCAATATTTATTAGTACCTGCTATCAGTAAGGAACCATGAGGTGGTGGAGACAAAACAAAAGCGGGAGAGATGTATTCCATGCTCTTCTGTCATTTGGGAGACCCCTTTAAACTATGGGATTATACAAGTAGTTACTTAGTCATAGCTATATGGCTCAGTCATCTTGAGTAGATTGCTTAGCCTTTCTGCCTCAAATTTAATTATAGAATGAGGGTAATAATAGTACCTACCCTGCAGAATTGTTGTACTGATTAGATAGTAAGTGTTGACTTAAATGTGAACTAGAATCCAAATGCCTTTGCTTAGAGTTCAAAGCTACCTGTTTACCTGGGCAGCTTTATCAGAGCTGCCCTCCCCACACACATCACCCTTCTTCCTTTAGACAGAGCAGCCTCTCTGTTACCTCTTGACTGGAATCACTTTTGCCCACCCCATGTCTGCGCTCACTTTGATATCAGTAATACACACTCCAGTCCCTGCTTGGGTTCGTCGTGTCTTTCAGGGATCACCACAAGTCTCTACCTTTACCTTCCATCCATGTCGTCTTTCCTGTAAGACCAGCACAGCTGATCTTTGGATTCTTTTTTTTGGCTTTTTATGGCCACATTCGCAGCATATGGAAGTTCCCAGGCTAGGGGTCGAATCGGAGCTACAGCTGCTGGCCTACACCAGAGCCACAGCAAGCTGGGATCCAAGCTGTGTCTGTGACCTACACCACAGCTCACGGCAACACCAAATCCTTAACCCACTGAGCGAGGCCAGGAATCGAACCCATGTCTTCGTGGATACTATTTGGATTCACTTCTGCTGCACCACAATGGAAACGCCTCATCTTAGGCTCCTTAATATCTATGATCGTCAGTCTTCTGTTTAACACATGGGTGTTGTAATGGAATGAGGGTTTAAACTACTTATTTTATACCAGCTACATCTTCCTTGCATACCTTGCACAGTGTTGAGATACCGTTGACGTGTAGTACATCTGTATTAAAAGGTCGATCAATTAAACATGTCTTATTTTCTCATTTATAGAATGTATAGCACACTCCTGGCTCATAAAAAACTACACATAAGAAATTTTGCTGCTGAAAGCTTTACTTTTTTGATGAGAAAGGTTAGTTTGATAATTTATGTGTTTATTCCTCATTAACCCTCAAGAATTGGATGAACAGAAACAGATACCTATTTAATATGATTATTATGGACAAGTTTTTTATATATATGAATAGAAACCAGTTACTCTTTTGAGTTTATCTCACCATAAGGTTGTCTTTGCTGATTAATGTGAAACAATTTTGGTCACTCTTTTATTGTTATTTATTGAATATGGATATCCTCTAATTCACGTCAGTAAGTACATGAATAGAGAGATTAATGGGAATTTTTATAACAATTTCCTGGAAGGAACAGATTGCATAGTGTCATTTATATTTGTTTTTAGAGGGTTTTGTAATTAAAAAAATCATTGCTATTAAATTTTATACTTGTAAAATAGAAGTATATAATTTACTTTAAAAGATAGAATATTATCTTATGTAGTTTTTCTTGGTACATACCTCCATATTATACCAATGAATTAATTAATCTTTTGTGTGACATTACAAGTGATAGTGTATTCTTGGAGTAGTTTGAAGGCATTGCAAGTGTCTATTCCTTTCAGAATTTTGTCCTAATTACATTTAAATAGGAATCTATAGAACGGCAAATATACACATTCTTTATTTGGTTATGTTTATGTTGTAAACAGAATTTTCCATTTGCATTTTGTTTAGGTTTCTGATAAAAATGCACTTTTCAATTTAATGTTCCTTGATCTCGATGAACACCCAGGAAAAGTAGAAGGAGTTGGACAGTTGCTCTTTGAAATGTGCAAAGGAGTTAGAAATATGTTTCACTCCTGTACAGAGAAGGTAAATAACCAGGAGGAGCACCCGGCGTCTATGTGGAAAGGGATTCAAAAGACAATAGATAAAAGATTTACACAGATGACACAGCAAGAAGATTGCCTGGAAGAAATAAAAAAAATACTAAATGGGGAGCATTAGGACTTTGAAGACAATGCTTACTTAATGTCAGCCCTAGGTCATTAGGTATTTTTCACTTAATAAAAAAATCACTGCTCTCTTCTTCATCCTGGATGCTAGAAGATAATATGAATTGATTAGTGAGAGAGGATGGTGAGGGGTGAGCAATTGTCTGATAAAATCCCACTTTCTGGTTTGGAAGTTCTTTGGGGACATGTGGTTGACCACCCACGCTGCCATGTCCTTGGTTATCCCAGACTGGATTTTAAGGGAGTGGGGGAATGATCAGAGTGGGACAATAACTTAAGAACGAGAGTGTACATGTTCATTTTCATGACTCTTGATTCCCACAGGCAGTGAAACTAATTTTGCAAAAGCTCGGACCAGTTACTGAAACAGAAATTCAACTTCCATGGATTTTAGTTGGAGAAACACTCAAAAACATGGTCAAATCCACTGCACTCTGCATCCACAAGGAACATTTTGGTATATTTTTTGAATGTTTGCAGGTGAGTTCTAATTTTAAGGATTTGTATGTAATTGGGAGTCCAAGGATTGATTGTTGGTGTTCTTGGTTTATCACTGCCGGAGATGGTATTTCATAATGGTTGTCATTATACCTTCACACACTTGTTAAGATTTTCCTTTCCTCCACCCCCTGAACTGTGTTTATTTGATTTGACATCTTATGCAGTCATGCACAGTGGTTAAGGGCACAGGCTTTGGAGCCAGATGGCCTCTGTTTGAATCCTGGCTTTGGGTCACTTACAGCTAGTATGACAAGGCAGAGTTATTTAAGTCTCCAGTCCTCAGTCTTTTCATCTGGAAAATGGGGGTAATAGTATTCCCTGCCTGTGAGGCTTGTGAGGAAATATTTATAAAAACACTCAGTGCCCCCAGAAGTGTGAGCTGTTTGTGACTCCCAGTAAATGCGTCTTTTTTTTTCTTTCAAAGCAAAAGAATGTGAAGTTTGAAATGCTTCACACAGTATTTTCCTTATTGGATTAACAGATGAGCTTAATATTTGATGGTTATTCTCTCTGTTAAATTCTCTGTTTACAGGAATCACTCCTGGATCTCCATACAAAAGTAACCAAAACTAACTGTGGTGAAAGTTCTGAGCAGATTAAAAGGCTGTTAGAAACGTACCTGATACTTGTAAAACATGGAAATGGATCAAAGATAACCAAACCTGATGACGTTTGTAAGGTGAGTCCCCAACATTTTGGTATATTTGTTTAGGGCCTGTGCATTAGAAGCTGATTGCTAAGTGAGCACTGTTTTTCCTTTTATTTTCCAGGTATTGTCCCAAACATTACAAGTAGCCCATCTCTCCACTTCTTGCCGGAAGACCCTCTTGGATGTAATTTCTGCCTTGATCCTAGGTGACAACGTCTCCTTGCCAGAGACCCTCATCAAAGAAACCATAGAAAAAGTAATGCACTTCAGCAAATATTCATTGAGTAGTTAATAATATGTTTAGCATAGAGTAAGCCTTCTGGGGAATGCACATGAAGCTTAGCAAAGGCTCTGCCTTCAGGGAATTTGTAATCTTGTTAAGGAGATGTGAATTGCATGTTGTAATGGAAATAAGCAAACTAAAGTGTGATGAAAGCTAATCTGTTCAGCAAATATTCACCAAACATTCACTTGGAAAGTGCTGGGTAAGGACTAGATGTTACAGGGTGGACACTTTGGGGACAGGGGGAGGGCTGTGACTTTTTTTTTCTTTTTTTTCATTGTTAAGGAAGTAGGGCCCTGGGAGTATGTAGTTACAGTCTGTTTAACTGATCCACTGACGTCACATTGAAACATGAAGATTACACATTGAAACATAAAGATTAATTGTATCTGGGTTAAGGACCAGAGAAAGATTGTCAAAGGATTTATATTTTGGATGGTCTTTGAAGGTTAAAAAGCAGTCTTCAGTCAGGGAAGGGGTTAAAAACTCTAGGAGAGGGAAGAGCAAAGATGTACTCAAAAATCTATCCAAGAAGGGCTCTGCTCGGCTTTGAAAGGTTGAGTTTTATCCTCCAAGTAGTGGAGATTTAATGAGACTTGCATTGTAGTACGTTTAGGAGATGAATTGGAGGGAAGTGGGATTGAAAATAGATCAAAGATCTTCCTCGCTTCGTGCAGTGCAGCAGCGTAATGTACAGAGGATGGGATAAAGCCATGCTGCCAGCCCTTTTGTAATTCTCTGTAGTTGGGAAAGAATGGAGCAGCTCTTAGGCAGAGCCCTGCGTCACACAGAAACTGTGTCCTTTATATTAAGTTCCTTTGGAGAAGGCTATGCATTTGGACAGAATCCAGGGGGAAGCTTGCCCATTACTCGTTAACTCTACTTTCTTTCCCGGAGAGGAGGGCCCAGTCCTGTGTCTCCCACCTGCCGTATCCCTCTGCCCAGTGGCACAGTTAGCAATCCAGTTCTTTTTGCCTCCCAGGACTCTATTCACTTGTATCAAGCATCCCACTACTTTCTGCTTGCAAGTTAGAAGGCCTTGAAGGTTTTGGATATTTTTATTTTCAGGGGTGGGAAAGTACTCTCTTTGTACCTCCTTTAATATTCTTTGCCTGTGATCCACAGATTTTTGAGAGTGGATTTGAAAGACGCTTAACTTTAGATTTTTCGGAAGTCATGTTTGCTATGAAGCAGTTTGAGCAGGTGAGTGAGATATTAAGTCTTGGATTTATTTTGTTTCGTTTTGAATCTGTCATGATAAAATAATCAATTTTCAGGTCCTGTAATTTTTGTTTTTCTGGGTTTTTTGAAAGAAGTAGAGGAAGTATTTGATGTTTTAGTCTACTTTTTTTTTTTTTAAGGCAATTATATTCCAATTCGAGGTCACAAGTGAAACTTCTAAGGCATTTTAAATGGTATTGGCTAACCAAATTTTTTTTTTTTTTTAGTAATCTCTTAGGAAGTTACAGAACTATGCAATAAATTAGAAAAAAAATGATTTAAGGAACTTTCATGAGAATTTGAAGCATAGAAAATAGTTTCTGAAACAGTTTGCATAGGAGGAAGGTCATGGATTCATTTCATTGCTACCAAATAGTCACCTGATAGAATGACATAGAAATCTTTCTTTTCTTTTAATAATGATTTTTATTTTTTCTATTATAGTTGCTTTATAGTGTTCTGTCCATTCTCTGCTGTACAGCAGAGTGACCCAATCACACATACATATGTACGCATTCTTAATGAGGTATAAATCTTTCTCATCAAATCCTAAGTTTATTTTGCCACTCCTGATAATCGGTGATCCTATAATATACTTCTTGGAAATCTATCTTGGTATCTCTTCTTATTTTTTCCTTTAGTTATTTATAATACATATTTTCATTCATCTCAGAAATAAACTTTTCTTTCTCCCTTTTTTTTTTTGCTTTTTAGGGTCACACCCAGGGCATATGGAGGTTCCCAGGCTAGGGGTTGAATCAGAGCTGCAACCTCCAGCCTATACCACAGCCATGTGGGATCCGAGCTGAGTCTGTGACCTACACCACTGCTCATAGCAATGCCAAATCCTTAACCCACTGAGCAAGGCCAGAGGCTGCACCCACATCCTCATGAATACGAGTCAGATTCATAATCCTCTGAGCCACAACGGGAACTCCAAAAAACAAACTTCTTTATACATACCCCAGCCATGGTCCTTCCTGCCCAGTGAAGGCCCTTTACTCTTTGGTTTTCTTAGCAACTAGATCTTTTCCTTCTTCCCAATTCCCTTTGGTTTTTAAAAACAAAAAAACAAAACACAACTTGTTTTTATCAGAGTGTTCTATGTATGTAGTTTAAAAGGTCAAATAGGCTAAAAGCAGTCGCTGGAGTCCCACTCCCATCTTCCTTACCAGGAAGGAACAACCACATCTGATGATTTTTAGCTGGTTTTTTTTTTTTTCTTCCTGGTATTTACTTAGTATTTTAAAATCCTCTAAGTATACTGCCTTTTCCTTGACTGGCTGGTTTTAGTTCTCCTCTGTAGGCTTCCTTCTGTGGTAGGTGGATTCTGGCTCGTTTACACCTCTCATCTTCTCAGTAGAGTCATAGCACAAATTTTGGTTGAATTCATGTTCACCATATGCTTAATCCTTACAAGCAAGGAGTATTTTATGATTACATTTCCTTTTCCGTGTACCCTCTCATTTTTCCTGAAGTTGTCAATTGCCTCATTCTTTAAAAACTGGAATCTTTTTCCCTGAATAGCTGGTCCATGAGTCTGTCTTCCAGCTGCGTCATAGAGTGTGTTTCACATGGCAAACTGACAGATTGCTGCTTAGCAGCTTTTTTTTCCTTTTCTCTGTTTTGGAGCCATTTCCCCCTGAGCCAATCAAGTCTGAATGGGTCACTTTCTCTGCCTACCACATAGATGTCATACTAGGACGTGCCTTTCTCCTGTTTCCTGGGTCCCGTGTCTGTCTCTTGTTGTAGTTTACTCTCTTGTTTTGCTGGAACACATTCTCCAGTCGTTCCTGTGAAAGGGTGAATAGAAGTAAAATTTTGAGATTTAGTGCATCTAGAAGTGTCTTTATTCTCTCCTCACACTATGTCGCTAGTACACAGGGTATAGTATTCCAGATTCTGTCCTTTTCCCTCAGTTGTTCAGGCATCGCCCCGTTGTCTTCTGGCCTCCATTGTTCATGTAGAGAGGTCTGGTGCTATTGTGATTCCTGAGTCTTTGGTTATGGTCTTTTTTCTCTGTGCAAATGTTAGACTCTTGCCTTCATTAGGTGTTCTGAAATGTATAACTGTTATTAAGTTTATTTTCTTCCTTATTTTTAGCTTTTCCTACCCAGCTTTCTCTTATATATTGAGAATTGCTTCCTGACCGATGAGGCTGCAGTCAAAGACGATGCTCTGGCCATTTTGGCCAAGCTTATTCTGAACAAAGCAGCACCTCCCACCGCTGGCTCCATGGCGATTGAGAAGTACCCTCTGCTTTTCTCACGACAGACTGTGGGGTAAGTTCTGCGTCTTCGTTCCCGGTATTGTTGGAGAGTTTCTCCATGTAAAACAGTGCATTGAGAATACTGTATAAACTGAAGATCTCTGTACATTAACTGGAAAGATGTCTTGTGATATATTGTTAAGTGAAAAAAGCAAGTTGTAGAAGAGTACAAGTAGTATCATCCCATTTTGCACAGTTACAACCAAATGTACATATAAGCATAGGAAGACATGTGGAAGGACCCACAGACAGGTTAAACTGGTTAATATCAGGAGGGTGGTAGGTAAAAAAAAGAGGTTACTATTAATTTTTTTAACCTTTTGTTTTTGTTTTGTTTGTTTTAGGACCACACCATCAGCATGTGGAAGTTCCCAGGCTAGGGGTCCAATGGGAGCTACACCTGCCAGCCTGCGCCACAGCCACAGCAACATGGGATCTAAGCCACCATGTCTGTGACCTACACCACAGCTCATGGCAATGCCGGATCCTGAACCCACTGAGCAAGGCCAGGGATCAAACCCAAATCCTCATGGATACTAGTCGGGTTCGTTACTAACCACTGAGCTACAATGAGAACTCCCTAACCTTTTATTTTTAGACAATTGTACGTTCGTGTGTGATTGCAAGAGATAGTACAGAGCAGTTCCATAGTTCCACCCTTCACTTGGTTTCCCCCAGTGGCACTGTCTGCCACAAGTTTACTGCACTATCACAACAAGGAAATCGACGTTGGTACAATCCGCCAACCTTATTCAGATTTACCAGTTTTACCTCATTCATCTCTGTCTGTGTGTATGGGTATATAGCTCTGCGCGGTTTTATCTCATCTATTCACAGCCACCACCAGAGTCAAGATGCATTGCTCTTCCATCCCTGCAAGGGTCTCTCGTGCTACCTTTTAATAGCCACACTCACCCTGTCACTCCCTGTTCCATCGCTAACACCTGGTAACCACTAATCCTATTCTCCATTTTTGTGATTTGGTTGCTTCAAGAGTATTATAAAAATGAAATTATACAATACACCTTTTGAGATTGGCCTTTCCTCTCAACATTATTCCCATGAGACCCATCTAAGTTGTGGTGTGTATCAGTAATCTATTCTTTGTTATGCTGAACGTCTTTGTATGCTGTTACTGAGTAGTATTCCATGGTATTGGATGTAGCAATTTGTTTAATCATTCACTTGTTAAAAGACATTTAGGCATTCCTAGTTTTTGCCTATTGTGAATAAAGCTGTTGTAAACACTCATGCACATCGCTTTCCACTTTTCTGAGATAAATGTCCCAATGTGAACTTGTTGGGTTATATGTTAAGTGCATGTTCAGTTGTGTTTTTTGTTGTTATTGTTTTGTTTGTTTGTTTGTTTGTTTTAGGGCCACACCTGCAGCATAAGGAGGTTCCCTAGCCATGGACTGGCTAGGGGTCCAGTTGGAGCTGTAGCTGCTGGCCTATGCCAGCCACAGCAACTTGGGATCCAAGCCATGTCTTCGACTTACACCACAGCTCATGGCAACGCTGTACCCTTAACCCACTGAGCAAGGCCAGGGATCGAACCCGTGTCTTCGTGGATGCTAGTCAGGTTCATTAACTGCTGAGCCGTGATGGGAACTCCCCATGTTCAGTTTTATATGAAACTACCAAATGGTTTTCCAGAGTGGTGGTGCCATTTTCTATTCCCACCAGCAGTATGAGTGATTCAGTTTCTCTGCAACCTCACCAGCATTTGCTGTTATCAGGGTTTTTTGTTTTTGCTAGTCTGATATAGTGATATCTCAATTGAGAGTGCTTTATATATTCTAATACAAGTCCTTTTGTCAGATATGTGATTTGCAAATATTTTCTCCCAGTGTATAGCTTATCTTTCTTCACTTAAAATATTTTTCACAGATCAAAATTTTAAATTTTGATGAGGTCCAATTTATCAACTCTTCCTTGTGGATAATATTTTTTTGTTTTTGGGGGGGGGGTTTGTCTTTTTTTTTTTTTTTTTTTTTACCATTTTCTTGGGCCGCTCCCACGGCATATGGAGGTTCCCAGGCTAGGGGTGGAATCGGAGCCATAGCCACCAGCCTACGCCAGAGCCACAGCAACATGGGATCCGAACTGTGTCTGCGACCTACACCACAGCTCACAGCAACACTAGATCCTTGACCCACTGAGCAAGGCCAGGGATCGAACCTGCAACCTCATGGTTCCTAGTCGGATTCATTAACCACTGAGCCACGAGGGGAACTCCTAGATAATGTTTTTGATGTCGTTTATTTTATTTTTTTTTAACAGTTTATTATAATTTATTTTATTTAACGATCTATTGTTGTTGTTGTTGTTGCTATTTCTTGGGCCGCTCCCGCAGCATATGGAGGTTCCCAGGCCAGGAGTTGAATCGGAGCTGTAGCCACCGGCCTATGCCAGAGCCACAGCAACGCGGGATCCGAGCCGCGTCTGCAACCTACACCACAGCTAACGGCAACGCCGGATCGTTAACCCACTGAGCAAGGGCAGGGACCGAACCCGCAACCTCATGGTTCCTAGTCGGATTCGTTAACCACTGCGCCACGACAGGAACTCCTGATGTCAAGTTTAATAATACTTTGCCTAACTCTAGGTTCTGAGTATTTTTTCCTGTTTTTCTTTCAGTTTTGTAATTTTATGTTTTACGTTTAAGTCCATGATCTATTTATTTAATTTTTACATAAGATGTGAAGTTTAGGCCAAGTTTCTTTTTTTGCCTGTGAATGTCCACTGCTCTGGCAACAGTGGTTGAGAAAGGTGTTCTTTCTCATTGAACTGCTTTGGCACCTTTGTCAAAAATCAGCCGGGGGAGTTCCCGTCGTGGCGCAGTGGTTAACGAATCCGACTAGGAACCATGAGGTTGCGGGTTCGGTCCCTGCCCTTGCTCAGTGGGTTAACGATCCGGCGTTGCCGTGAGCTGTGGTGAAGGTTGCAGACGTGGCTCGGATCCCGCGTTGCTGTGGCTCTGGCGTAGGCCGGTGGCTACAGCTCCGATTGGACCCCTAGCCTGGGAACCTCCATATGCCGTGGGAGCGGCCCAAGAAATAGCAACAACAACAACAACAACAACAAAAGACAAAAAGACAAAAAAAAAAAAAAAAAAAAAAATCAGCCGGACATAAATGCATGGGTCTATTTCTGGGCTCTTGGTTCTGTTGCATTGATCTATGTGTCTGTCCTCCTCTACTACCACACTTACTATCATTATGTTTTATTACTATAGCTTAAATTAATCTGGAAATCCTGAAAAAAATTTCTTCCACCGTATTCTTTTTCAAAATTGTTCCATCTATTCTGGTCCTTTGCCCCTCTGTATACATTTTAGAAGAAACTTCTTGTCCATATCTACAAAAAAACCTTGCAGGGATTTTTGTTTTGACTTGCAGTGAATCTACAGGTTAATTTGGGGAGACTCGACATCTCCCTAAAGATAGACAAAACTGTTACCTTTGTTTATATCAGGATTGTAAGGGAAGAAAGAAATGACTATTAGCATTTATTTATTTATTTATTTATTTGCTTTTTAGGGCCATACCCGCAGCATGTGGAAGTTCCCAGGCTAGGGGTTGAATTGGAGCTGCAGCTGCCGGGCTACACCGCAGCCACAGCTATGTGGGATCCGAGCCGCGTCTGTGACCTACACTGCAGCTCATGGCAGTGTCGGATCCTTAACCCACTGAGCAGGGCCAGGGATGAAATCTGCATCCTCATGGACACTAGTCAAATACTAGTCAGATTTGCTACTACTGAGCCGCAGTGGGACCTCCAACTATTAACTTTCAGATTATATACCTTTGCATTGTTTGAATTGTTAAAAGGGCCATGGATTACTTTCTGAATTTCATTAAAGACAGTGTATACTCTCTGGAAGTTGAAAATACAGTTTATGTAAATATTTGATAGGATTCTGCTTACTATTTTTTAAATAGTTTAATGAGCATACTTCTAGAAATTAAAGATCCAGAAACCAATTCCCTTATCATTCCTATGTGTTTATAGATAGGAATACATACATAGGAATAAATAACTCTTATTTCTATTGGGTGAGTCAGACGTGTTGCTGCATTCCTTGAGTTTGTGCTGAGTACTCAGGTTGAAGTATCACAGCAGCATTCCTCAAGGTTGGTGTCCTTGTCCCCCGGTCACACAGCAGAGTTGGCTTTTGATTCTGATCAGCATGAGAATCTGGAGGAAACGCAGATTCTTCACCTCTTGGTCTCTGCCCACTTTCAAAGTAGCTTCTCTAGCAAAACCTATTAACAGAACCCTGTTGGTTTTTGACTTTGCTAAGCTCTGATTCCTGAGGAATGGGTAATGAGTAACTCCTGTAGAATTATTTTCTTGGACGTTTCCTTTTGATGTTTGCAATACCAAGCCAGTCTCCAACAGGCAGGTTCCTTGCAAGTGGCCACATTTTTGGGTTCTGGGCAGTGGGAGTGAAACTGCTTTGTCGGCTTCCGTGAGGTGAGGCCAAGGGGCTCAGGTCAAACCTTCTTGCTTCACCATCTCAGCTGTCTCAAATCCTCCTAGGAATGTGACACGATAAGAATAAATAAATAAACGTAGGCATATTAACCTAGGGCAAGTGCCACAGGTTCTGTGTTTCTTTCTCTGAGAAATCTTGCCTCACCCCCAAGAATGCATATATGAATGGTCACCTTTGTCTGAATATTCCTGGTCACAGTCCATCCACTCATCTCACAGATTTGTTATGAGAATAAAAGGAGATTATAGAGGAGTTCCTTTGTGGTGCACTTAGTATTATGTCATTTGACAGATATTTATTGTATCAGGCACTGTTCTAGGCCCTGGGATTTAATGATGAAAAAGAAAAAAGTTTCTTCTTTGGGGGAGATGACATTCTTGAGGAGGGAGGCATGTGAGGCAGATAAACAAATAAGGTAATTTTAGATGGTGATAAAAATAAAGCGAGGCATTCAGAGAGAGTAGACAGACAGGAGTTCCCATCATGGCTCAGTGGAAATGAATCTGACTAGCATTCATGAGGATGCAGGTTTGATCCCTGGCCTCGCTCAGTGGGTTAAGGATCTGGTGTTGCCACGAGCTGTGGTGTAGGTTGCAGATGCAGCTTGGATCTGGTGTTGCTGTGGCTGTGGCATAGGCCAGCAGCTACAGCTCCAGTTCAACCCCTACCCTGGGAACCTCCAAATGCAGTGGGTGCGGCCTTAAACACACAAAAAGACAAATGCAGTGGGTGTGGCCCTAAACAGACAAAAAGACCAAAAAAAAGAGAGAGAGTCAGCACTATGTCTGTCCAGAGGGGATCCTTGGTCCCGTGTAATGATGGACGCATCCAGCCTTGCAAGGTAAGGCTGAGTGAAAAGCTTTTCAGGCAGAGGGAAGTTACTGCAAAGGCTCTGGGATGGGAATGAGCCTGGTTTGTTCAAGGAACAAGAGGAAAGGCTGTGTGTCTGTGCGGGTAAAGAGCACTGAGTAAGGAGGTGAGTGGAATGAGGGGAAGTGAGTGAAGGGGGTGAGGGTCAGATCACACAAGGCCTTACAGGGTGAGGTAAGGAGTGGGTTTTATGGGAGGAGCTCATTGGCAGGGGGATGAGATGGCAACTAATGACCTACCTTTATAAAGCATCTCAATATTCTATTTGTAAGATTTTTGCGGATTATTGAGTCATGGTTAATACTAAAAACACTGGATATCAAGGTATAGTGACTTTTAGAAATTAACAATAAAATTAACTTAATTATCTAACAAAATTTATGAACATTCAATATCCTGATAAATGTGAAACAAAAGAGAAGGCACCTTTTTTTGGTTAACTTTAATGGTAGAGCACGGGAATAAAAACCTGATGTTCTACTTCTGTTCCATAGCAAGTTCACCGAACTGGCCATGGAGGATAAATGTTAAAAACAGATTATTTTCCTTGTTTCTATAACTTTGCTTTCCATTAGATTTGTCTTTTAAATAGGACTGAGGTATAATTCATTGGCAAAAATAAAGTGGCAAACCAGAATAGTGCCCAAGTGGAGTTCCCTGGTGGCCTGGTGGTTAAGGATCTGACGTTGTCACTGCTGTGGCGCAAGTTCAGTCCATGGGCCAGGAACTTATGCCACAAGCATGGCCAAAAAAGGAAAAAAAAAAAGAAAAGAATAGCACCAAAGAAAAAGGTATCTAAAACAGAATGTTTTATCAGAAAATATGGTTGAGCAATTCCTCTTGTGGCTCAGCTAGTTAAGAACCTGACATAGTGTCTGTGAGGATGCGAGTTCAAACTGGCCTCGCTCAGTAGGTTAAGGATCTGGCATTGCTGCAAGCTGCAGTGTAGGTCACAGAGGCAGCTTGGATCTAGTATTACTGTGGCTGTGGAGTAAGCCTGCAGCTGCACCTCTGATTCAGCCCCTAGCCTGGAAACTTCCATATGCTGCAGGTGAGGCCATAAAAAAAGAAAAGAAAAAGAAAAGAAAACATTGGTGAGTAACTGTTTATCAGATTAAAGCAGCAGAGAAAGTTACATTTACATTTAAGTCGTAGTCATTTTAGTGACATTTATCAAACACCACGATTCCTTTGCAACGTCATTCTACATTTGTGAAGCAGTAGAATTCATGTCAGAAAGGAGGGGGTGGTAGAGGATATTAGTTCAGGCCAATAAACTACCTCTCCAGTTCTTAAAAAGGTGTCCATCAGCACAAAATACAGAAAGAGTACCTAAAACTGGAAGATACTTTCTTTAGTTTATGAAGCAAATTAAAATAGAACATAGATGAAAATAAAAGCAACGGGATTGAAAAGGTTTTTTGCTGAAAATCAGTAAATGACCCACATTTGTTTAGTTTTTGGTATTCAGTCATCACTCCCAGTTCTCTGCTCCCTGCTGATGCTCCACTTATGGAAAGGAACCGATTTTACTTCAAACTTCAAAGGGAAAGAGCAGTTACATTCTTTTGTTTTAAATATTTGTCTTTTCTTCCTTCAGATCCTATATAAGACAGAAGAAGACCAGGTCCAAGGGAGGAAAAGAACAGATCTCAGTATTGGATCATCTTTTGTCTATAATTCAGTTACCCCCAAATAATGATACTACTTACCTTTCATGGTCTTGGGCAGCCCTTGTCGTGTTACCTCATATTAGGTAAGAAGATCAACTGTGTTTTATTTGAGAGGTGTTTTAGCATGCTGATGAAAAGAGTAGCTTTTTTTTTTTTTTCTTTCTGTTTTATGAAGAAGCCATTGAATGCCAGTTTGAGCATTTCCCTTTGTCTCCCCATTTCTTGGACAGACCCCTGGAGAAGGAGAAGGTGATACCCCTGGTCACCGGCTTCATTGAGTCACTGTTCGTGACTGTTGACAGAGGGAGCTTTGGAAAAGGTCAGTTAGAGTCGCCATTGATTCTCTGGCCTGTCTTTTCTGGCACGCTCAGGGTATCTCAACACACGGATCCTGGAGAATAGTCCGAACATTGTGTCCTGGCAGAAAGCCCGTCTGTAAATAGGGAAAAAGGCTAAGATGGAGGCGTTGTGCTTGTCCTTGGTAGTGTGACAAGGTCGGGACAGCTTGAACATTAGCCAAGTCCAAAGGCAGAAGATCGGCGGGCTGCCATGGTCGGAGAGCTCAGACTCAACTTTGAGCCCCAGCTTGTGTCTTGTTCCCCATCTCCCGTGCCCAGGCTGGCCCCGGCGTACATTTGTGCTCCAGGCATGCGCTTCCCCGCTTTCTTGTGCACCCCGTGGCTGCCCTTTCTTGCGCCTGGAGTCCTTTCATCACTGGGTGAACTTTTACTTAGCTTTGCAAACTCAGCTCCAGGAGTTCTCTTGTGGCGAAGTGGGTTCAGGATCTGGTGTGGTCACTGCAGCAGTTTGGGGATACTGCTTTGGTGCAGGTTCAATTCCTGGCCTGGGAACTTCCATATCACATACCGTGTGGTGTGCTTAGCCCCCCCCAAAAAAACCCTTCAGCTCAAGCACAGAAACTCTAGGAGGGCTTCATGACTCATCCAGGCAGAATAATTTGGCTGCCCTGCCCCAAACACTACTTCCTTGTCCATTTGCTTGTCCATTTCCTCCCACTAGCTGAGAATAGCAATTTATTTAGTTGTTTTAATTTTATGATTTTTATTTTTTCCATTGTAATTGATTTACAGTGTTCCATCAATTTCTACTGTATAGCAAAGTGACCCAGTCATACATAGATGTATATATGTTCTTTTTCTCACACTATCCTCCATCATGTTCTGTCAAAGTGACTGGATATAGTTCCCTGTGCTATACAGTAGCAGGATCTCATTGCTTATCCACTCCAAATGCAATGGTTTGCATCTATGAACCCCACACTCCCAGTCCATCCCACTTCCTCCCCCTCTCCCTTGGCAACTATAAGTCCGGAGAACAGCAGTTTAAAAGCAGGTATTCTGACCTCTGATCTAGGATTAAATGATTGTCTAAGTAATATAAATTGAGTGGATTATGGGTAGTAGCCATTGGAGGTGTGGCTGCTTATAAACTGAAGTCATAAAATCAACATGAGTTGATTTTGAGAAGTCTAGGTCCCTTCTCCTCACACCGGCCACTACTCCTGATAATACCAGTCAGTAGAACCATCCCATTTTCTCCTCGTCTCAGGTAGAGGGAACATACATTTCTGTTCTGTTTCTGAGTATAGTTTCTCTTGAGAAAGTTAAAACATAAGGCTTGGAGCCTCTTTTCAGGTTCTGTTATATTCTGGCATTTGACAGGTAATCCTGTAGAAGACACAGATTCACTTTAAGAACTGTGTAAGTAGCAAGTGCTGGATAAATGAGATGTCTGATTCATGTCAAAGAAATAAACAATCAGGTTTCTCCTGGTTTTTTTGCCTTTAGGAAACTTATTTGTTCTTTGTCAAGCTGTAAACACTCTGCTGAGTTTGGAAGAGTCTTCTGAACTCCTTCATCTGGTCCCTGTGGAACGTGTGAAGAACTTGGTGTTGTGAGTAAACCTGTCTTCCATGCAGCTTCATAATGAAGGAAAGATAGAGGCTTCTGTGTTTGCAGAACCTTGGATCTGTTTTTTAACAAAGCTGTACTCACATAGGAATTATTGATTTAAATCATCCAATTAAAATAAGCACATTTTCAGATACAGTCTTGAAATGCAGATTCATCTTTGCCGGGGGGTGTTTCCCTGTGCGTGCGAATTGGTGTCACAGAACGTAGTGGCTATTTAATGCAAGTCACTTGACGTTGCATGGTAATTCTAGCATTCGCATTTCTGCCTCTTCTTCATAGTCTTTCTCTGCTTGACACATTTCGCACTTTTCCAAACTTCCTTCTGGTCCTTTTACTATATACCAAAACAATCCAGCTTTCAGTTTCTTAAGTTTATTTTGGTTTGGGTCGTAGTGTGGGGCCGTTACTGATAGCCAATCACTGCTCAGCTTAGCCCCCTTTCCAAAAGTCAGGCCTTTGGAAAACCTGGGTTTGCTTCTCTTTCTGGAGTCTAGTCCATTCTATTCCTATGCTTTTAAAAACAGACTGACTCATTTATTTCATTTATAAATATTCATTTGCTTTTCTCATGTACCAGGCCTGGTTCTAGGCACTGGGAAACATAGTGAATGAAACAAAATTCCCTGCCTTCATGGAGCTAACACCAGCAAGAAGAGACACTAATCAAAATAAATAAGTAAAATAAATAGCCTGTGAGATGGTAGTAAAAATATTACAGCAGAGTCGGGGGCTGGGGAGAGTAGAGGCAGGGGACAGTGGGCGTTTTAACTAGGGAAGGCCTCACCAAGAAGGAAACGTTTGAGCAGAAACCTGGGAGCAGCACGGCACTAAGCTTCAGGGCTGTCTGGGACCTGGGGTGCTCTGTTCCAGACCTGAGGGAGATGCGGGTGCCTGGCATGGGCAGCAGGGAACGATTGTAGCCAAGTGGAGTGAGGAGCGGGCAGTAGAAGAGGAGGTGGGGGTGGCAGGCAGTGTTTGACTTTTGATCCTTGTATGGCCTTGAGCCTTTTCTCTGAGTGAAGGGGGAAGGTACGGGAAGGTTTTTGGCCAGGGAGTGACTTAGACCAAACCAGGATCACTCTAGCCAGTACCCGGAGAAGAGACTGAGGGAGGAGGCAGGAGGCCAATTAGGGGCCTGGTTGCTGTGATCCGGGGTGCCTGTATGTTCCCACGTCTCTCCGTGAAGCCGCCCCCTCCCCATTGTTAATTGAATTGCTTTAAATTCCTTGAAGGAGGAGTTTTTCTTTGCTATCATCCTACTTATCATATTACTTGTGTATATGTACACATATCCCCCTCCCTTTTTAAAATCATTCTGTTTATGGAGTTCCCGTTGTGGCTCAGTGGTTAATGAATCTGACCAGGAACCTGAGGTTGTGGGTTTGATCCCTGGCCTTGCTCAGTGGGTTAAGGATCTGGCGTTGCCGTGAGCTGTGGTGTAGGTCGCAGACGCAGCTCGGATCCCAGGTTGCTGTGGCTGTGGCGTAGGCTGGTGGCTACAGCTCTGATTCGACCTCTAGCCTGGGAAGCTCCACATGCCACGGGAGCAGCCCAAGAAATGGCAAAAAGACATAAAAGTAAAAACAGAATAAAATCATTTTGTTTAAACTTCTCACACCGTATTCTTTGGTGGGAACAATGTAAGGCATTTGTGGAGGTTTTGAAACAGAACAGAGTGGGATTTGTCCTCTGGGGAAGGCCAGCTGGCCTCTTAGGTAGGCGACTTAGCCTTGGAGGCCTGGAAGCCTCTAACAAGAGAGGGTTGGCTTGGAGGGTGTTGTTGTAAGCTTCCACTGGTAAAAGTTGTAGATGGAGGCCTCTGGGCTCAGTGCCGCGCCAGTTACTAGTTCAGCCATGGGTTTTAAGGCCAAAACAAGGTGGATTTGAACCTTGTCTCCAGCACTTACTAGCTAGATAGCCTGGAGCAAGTTAGTTAATCCCAAAGTTGTCCTCTCTCAAAAGGAAAGGGCACTCCTTCCCTCGAGGAGATGGAATTAGAGCAGGCATGCAGTAATAGCAAAATACGAATTGCATTTCTTGGGTTTTGATTCTGTGCGGGTCACTCTTCTGAGGACTTTCCGTGCATTGTTTAATGTAATCCTCACAACAGCTGCCTGAACTATAGGTTCTGTTCACATTATAGAAGGGGGAACTGGGGTTCTCCTGCTCAGCTCGGCTGCCCACCCTGGTCTAAACCACCGTCTCCCACCTGGATGATGGCGGTAGCCTCCTAGCAGGTTTCCCCACTTCCACCCTTGCTCTGCTGCTCTCTGTGTTGTACCCAACAACCAGGATGATTGTTTTAAATGAAAGAGAGGCCACATCACTCTTTTGCCAATGACTGGGGAGATGATGGAACCATTTTTGGCTGCTCCTGGGGTCTGGTGGCTAGAGGAGCATCCTGCAGGGCACAGGCTGCCTCCCCAGTAGACAGTCCCTTGGCCCGCACAGTCAGCAGGGCCGCTGAGAAGAAACCCTGCTCTAGCGGTGCCCAGCTCATGAGGGCTGAACTCCGGAGTCCCGACTGTGTTCTTTGGGGCTCTGTGATCTAAGCCCTTGCTGCACCTCATCCCAGCTCCTTGTTCCCTCTGTTCCAGCTGGACCCGTCTCCTGGATTCTCCTCACGTAGACGAGCATGCCTGTCTGCGACTTAGCGTCGCTGCTCCCTCTGTCTGGTTGCTTTCCTTCCAGGGCTCCTGGAGCTCGGTTCTTCCATCCTCAGTCTGCTTTCCATGACACCCCCATATCAAATAGTGCCCCCCCCACTGCATCAGTCCAGCCGCCTCCTGATTCACTTTTTTCTCCACCATCTTACTGGTCATACTTACTATTTGCTAGCTTATTTATTTATAGGCTTTCCTCTTCTCTTGTTAGAGTTAAGCTCCAGGAGGTTAGGAGCTTGGTTTCTTGCTATTTACGGTATCTAGAAAAGTCTCTGGTACATGGTAGACACTCAGTAAGCATTCGTTGGAGGAAAGTACATTGAGCGGCTTGCCCGGGGTAAGACTGCTGCTGCTGATGATGATGGGCTGGCTCAGACCTGGGCTCTGACCCCCGCCGATGGGTCAGATGGCCACAGATGCCAGATGCCTGTGCTGTACTGCTTCCCTTGCAGCTCATGCCTGGCACATGGAAAACACTCAGTGACTATTATACACCCTCCCATATGTCCCTGTCATTTACAAGTATAGGGACTGAAAAGACAGCATTGGACTTTGGTGAAAATCCTGTGTTATAATCCTGCCTCTGCCTCCAGCTGGCTGTGTGTCTGTCCTTGAGCCCGTGACGCACTGTTGCTGGACCTGAAGTTCATTTCTGAAGGGATGCTAAATGTCCTCATAAAACTTGCACCTGCTCCCTTGTACATTTCCCTCATCTGTGATCATTTTCTGTGGTTTCTATTGTAGCCTGAATTCTCTGGGGCGTGCGGTGCAGTTTGGGTCTAATAAATATCTCATTGCAGAGCGTTTCCTTCAGAGCCATCTGTGTTGCTGTTGGCTGATCTCTATTATCAGAGATTATCCTTATGTGGCTGCAGAGGGCCACTTTCGGAGGAAGCTTTAATGGAATTATATCCCAAGTTACAAGCCAACATTTCAACTGGCATATCCAAGGTACTGTGGTTTTGTGGTGTTTTTTTGTCTCTCATCTTTTGTCTCTATATGTATTGCCAGTGGTTGTCAGAACCCCTTAATCAGAAAATACTGCTATGGGGTGATTTCTATGTAAAGCAGTGATTCCTAAACACTGACCTACAAACTGACTGCAGCAGGGTTAATTGGGGAGCTTATTAAAAATATAAGTTCTGGGTCCCCACAATCCCAAAATTCTGATTCAGTGGGCATGGGGTGGAAGTGAACAGTCTGCATGATTTTTTTAAAGCCTTCTAGGTGATTCTGCTGCTCATTCAGTCATATAGAAATACCCGAATGCATTATTTAGAAGTGAAAATTGCATTACAAATGAAAAAAGTCAGGGCTTAAATTTTTTAAATAAAATTTAATGAAAAAATATATGCTTATGTAAAAATACTCATCATGTTTAAGTGATGGAATTTGGATGGTTTTATCCTTTTTGGTATTTTGTACATTTTTTGTAATGAGCACAGCTTTTGCCAGGAGCAAGCCTTACATTATTAGCCTGTATTCTGTAGGCTTTGCCACTAACTGGCTGTGGGACCATGGACAAGTAATTTTATTTATCTGGGCTTTGCAGATCCTCATTTATAAAATGAAATGTCTGATTAGATGATTTAAAGGTTGGATTCTGAGTCTGTGACTCAAATAAACTCACTGGGTCAAGATAAAAAAAAAAAGAGAAATGGAAATCGCTAATTTCAGTGGAGTTGTTAGCTTAATTAGATTCTTCATGGGCGTTCTCTTGTGGCATGATGGGTTAAGGATCTAGCAGTGTCACTGCAGCTGCTTGGGTCTCTTCTGTGGCACGGGTTCCATCCTTGGCCCAGGAACATCCACATGCCATGGGTACAGCCATAAAAAAAATAAAAAGATACAGATGCTTCTCATTATTATAAAGATGCTTATAGTTCAAAGATGCGACATGATTTTATGGGCAGCCTTATCTTTTCAATCTAGTCTGGTCGTTAATTGTTCCATGGACCATTTGAGTAAGGTGTGATTGGTGTTGAATATGAAATAAGAGAATAATAGCACTACTCTGACAGGTGGTACATTTTTCATAATCCCATGAAACTTAGATGTCACTGACTCTTCATCAGTTTCTTCTTACTTGTAAAACCTTGGCGTTTGATATGCCTTTTGATTTCTCTAGATTCGGCTTTTGACAATAAGGATCCTAAACCACTTTGAGGTTCGGCTTCCGGAATTAATGGAGGTATTTTAGTTGTTCCATTCAGGTAACTTTTTAAAAATGTAATTTAAGGAGTTCCCATAGTGGTAACAAACCCAACTAGTATCCATGAGGACTCACTCAAGTTCAATCCCTGGCCTTGCTCAGTGGGTTAAGGGTCTGGCCTTGCCACAAGCTTTGGTATAGGTCACAGATGTGGCTTGGATCTGGTGTTGCTGTGGCTGCGACGTAGGCTGGCAGCTGTAGCTCCAATTTGACCCCTAGCCTGAGAACTTCCATAGGCCAAAGGTGCCCTAAAAAAACAAACCAAAAAAAAAAAGTACTTTGATATATTTTTCCCCAAATAAAAATTTTGCAAAAAATTCAAATACTATGTAAATATAAAATTGACAAAAAACTTCCCCACCCCACCTCCCAGCAAGGCCACCACTGAAAACCCACAGTCGGTTGGTGACCGTTCTCTCAGACCTGTTGTAGGCACACACATAATTGAAGCAAACGGTGTCTTTGCATACCAAAACCTCAGGTCCTCCCTCACATCTCTGAGTAGCGCACCACAGTAAAATAGCCGCTTTAACACGTGCCTTCTTGGTGGAGTTCTTAGGTGGGTTGTTTGTAGTCTTCTGCATTTCTGACAACGTTGCCCTGACATCCTTACACGGATATCTTTGTACCGGGAAGCATTTCGGATATGCAAATTACTACCCTCCAGGATGAGAAATTACTTCTGCCAGAAGTAGGATTATACAGTGGAAGTATATATACATTTTCTTTATTTCAACAAATGTTGAATTTCCTTCCTGTTTTTTTACTCGTCCTGTCTATGCTGGACACTAAATTTAAAACCATTTATCAAAAAGTGAATGGTGTAAGGCAAAAAATGAATCATTCGCTCAAAAGAACAGTGTTGCTTACTTGATTTAAACCAGTAACATCTGCCAGTTTTTCTTTTTTAGGCTTCTGGTCACCTTTAATGTTCCTTTTGGAAAATCAAAATACTGACCTGCCTCCCGATTCCCTCCGCTATTCAGGATGACGGGCTCTCGGAGCGTCAGTCTGTCTTTGCTGTACTGCGCCAGGCAGAACTTGTTCCGGCCACCGTGAACGACTACCGAGAGAAGCTGCTTCATCTGCGGAAGCTGAGACATGATGTGGTGCAGACTGCAGTCCCCGACGGGCCCTTACAGGAGGTAGAAAAAAGTTTTTTTTTTTAATTCCAGATCTGTTTAGCCGGCTTTGAAAAGCGGAGCACGGCAAGTAGTCCCATACACACTCCAAAACAGAGAGAATTTTTTGTTAAAATAAGAATGTTTAAAAAATGAATTTAAAACTAACTAAATCCCCAGTTCTGTTCAATGCTTTGAGTTAAATGGCTCTGCCAGGAGTTCCCGTTGGGGCCCAGTGGTTAACGAATCCGACTAGGAACCATGAGGTTGCGGGTTCGGTCCCTGGCCTTGCTCTGTGGGTTAAGGATCCGGCGTTGCTGTGAGCTGTGGTGTAGGTCGCAGATGAGGCTCGGATCCCGCGTTGCTGTGGCTCTGGCGTAGGCCAGTGGCTACAGCTCCAATTCGACCCCTAGCCTGGGAAGCTCCATATGCCGCAGGAGTGGCCCTAGAAAAGACAAAAATAAAATAAAATAAATGGCTCTGCCAGACTCTTCACCAGTGGAAATAATTGGCTCTCCTCCCTTCTCCGGAGTGTGTGCGGAGTATGTGAGGGTAGGTGGTTAGGTGGCCCCAGGAGGAACGACGTAACAGCCCGCTGCTCTTCTCCAGATTGGTTCCCTGCCGCACGACCTCAGCCCTGCACCTTTTGTGTCAGGGATTTTCTGTCCATAACCCTTGATGCATCCTGATCCCTTTGGGAAGAAGGCCAAGTGGAGGCATTCTGCCTTCCATCAGAGCAGTTCTGTTCTTAACCTGTTTTATGTATTAGTGTCCTGTGTTCTGTTTCATTTGGGAACAGGGCTCTGCCTTTGAAGTGAATACAAACACCCCACCCCCAGGTACTAATAGAAGTGCCACTTCACATGCTGCTTTCCCAGCACGCAGGGGTGCTGGTAACAATGACGCTATTCCAATGACTGAGAAAGCTTCAGACCCTCTGAACCGAACCCTTCTTATAGTTTTGAGAACTCAAGACATCTGCTAGTGAGGCCGCAGCTGCCCTTCAGAAACCTTTGCTGGGTTCTTTGGCACCTGCACTTTATTGGTTGCTGTTCAGGTTTTGTCTTGCCAGGTGATGGAGTTTAATCATGAGTCCATTCTGTCTATTCAGACGGTTTATCCTTTATTCGTGAACATGTGCAGTGGGTTGGAACGCCGTGTTTGCTTTAGCCATTCTTCTCTGTTAACTAGAGGGTGACGTTTCGAGGAGAGGAGGGAGAGTACTGACACTGGATTTTGGACTGCTACCCATAACTTTTTTCTTAAAGCGCAGGCTTCTTGGAATTCCTGTTGTGGCTCAGTGGATTAAGAACCCGACTCGTATCCCTGAGGATATGGGTTCAATCCCTGACCTCGCTCAATGGATTAATGATCCAGTGTTGTCACAAGCTGCGGTGTAGGCCTCAGCTGAGACTCCGATTCAACCCATAGTCCAGGAACTTCCATATGCCACAGGTAGCTGTAAAAAGAAAAAAGAAAGAAAAAAAAAAAAAAACAAGCTTCTTTCCAAACCTCAAGTTGCCCGAGTCAGGATATTTGCATTTCTGTGCTGATCCACTACTCCCTCCCTACCCCCTGACTAAACTCGTCCTCTGTGTCTGCAGGTGCCACTTCGTTACTTACTAGGCATGTTATATGTTAACTTCAGTGCTCTCTGGGATCCTGTTACCGAACTCATAAGGTGAGCCTGGGTGAAATGGATGAAGCTGTAATGCTTTTCCTACTGCAGGATGATGGAGCCAGTATTAACACTCTGGGGTGTGATTTAAACGAGTGGGAGTGTACAGTATTTACAGCTATCTTAAAGCTTTTGTGGAACACGGTGAAGAAAAAAAATAGTCATTAATTGTTCTATCTGATGCCAAGTTTTTGACAACTCAGGTGTTTTATGTAAGTTTCTCCGTACTTTGAAATAACTTTGGAAAACTTTCTCTTTTTACTTTATTTTATACATCAGTATTATCGAACTTTTATGTATATATATTGAATCATTAAAGCAGACTTTAATTTAAAAATAAGGCCTTAGGGAGTTCCCGTTGTGGCTCAGTGGAAACGAATCTGACTAGCATCCATGAGGACACAGGTTCAATCCCTGGCCTTGCTCAGTGGGTTAAGGATCCAGCATTGCTGTGTGCTGTGGTATAGATCACAGATGCAGCTCGGATCTTACGCTGCTTTGGCTCTGGCATAGGCCTGCAACTACAGCTCCAATTCGACCCTTAGCCTGGGAACTTCCATATGCCTCGGGGTGCAGCCCTAAAGAGACAAAAGTAAATAAATGTAAGGATTTAAAAAAACTCTTGCTGTCTAGTATCCAAAACTCTAGCTGTAAAAGGAACCTTCATAATCACATAAAAAATGCATATGTTGTACCTCATTTCTAGAAATCTGGTCTTTTGCAGACAGTGGTCTTTAGATGGTCTTCTCTGTCTTTTTGTTAGATTGGAAGTATATTATGTGTGGCTCTCAAAACTGTTTGCAGGCATTTTCAAGAGTAAAAGTACAAGACTTCTCGTCATGGCTCAGCAGTTAACGAATCTGACTAGCATCCATGAGGACATGAGTTCGATCCCTGGCCTTGCTCAGTGGGTTAAGGATCCAGAATGGCTGTGAGCTGTGGTGTAGGTCGAAGACGTGGCTCAGATCCTGAGCTGCTGTGGCTGTGTGTAGGCCGGTAGCTGCAGCTCCATTTCACCCCCTAGCCTGGGAACCTCCATATGCCACAAATGCAGCCCCAAAAAAGCAAAAGAAAAAAAACCTACAAAAGTTGTTTACGACCCCACATTTAGGGATAACTTCATATTTTAGTTATGTCCTTTCACTTTGGTTTTTTTCCTGTAAGATATCTCTGAATAAGAACCACAGCACATATTTTGTTTTGTGATCTTTCCTCTTAGTTCTCATGCCCACGAAATGGAAAATAAGCAATTTTGGAAAGTCTACTATGAACATCTAGAAAGAGCAGCAACACATGCTGGTATGTAAGAAGGGAGGGGGGCTGGGGGAAAATGGTTGCTTGTTTGATTTTTATTGCTTAATTACATATGAAATTGAGAAACAGATAAGAAAGGTATTCTATTTCATAACCTTTGCTATGGTTTATTGTTTGCTTGTGTTACTAGAGAAAGAAATGCCCTTCCTGGAAGAAACACATAGGACAGTTCGCATTTCTCTGGTGGTTATGGTGACCTTTTCTCTTGCAGAGAAGGAACTGCAGAATGACACAGGCCAAGAGGAGAAGGCCATTGGAGATGCGCGCTGGGAGCAGACTCAGGAAGGGCACGTCGGAGCCCTTTATCACGAGCAGTTCGCATTGAAAACCAACCTTCAGGAAAGACTGGACCATACCAATTTTCGGTTTTTACTCTGGCGAGCTCTGGCAAAATTCCCCGAAAGGGTAGAGCCACGGTCCAGGGAGCTTTCCCCGCTTTTTTTGAGATTTATCAAGTAAGTGTTCTCTTCTAGGAGGATGTGCCTGGTGGGATGTGAGAAAGAGAAGGTGCAAAGGATTAAATCCCCAGATCAGCTGAGTTCTCTTTGTGCATCTGTCATCACTGGCACCTCTCTAAAGCCCTGGCTTTATCAGATAACAACTGAACTAGTTTCGTTCACTACTTAAACAAATCAAAATTTAACCAACCCACAAATGGTGTTAATAAAAAATTGCAAGTTGCAAAATCAGAAAGGCTGTACTGAGTTAGGCCAGTGTACAAAGGCCTTGTTGTTTCTTGCCCTGTTGTTCGTTGTTTTCTTACCTGCCTGAGGCTTAAAAGTATTTTCCAGTTAATTCAACCCCAGCCACTGTTTGGAGCCTCTTAAGTGTTTCCCATGATGCTGAGGAATGTGCTCTGAAAGATTAACAGAACTTTCTGAAACACTGTTTTATTTTGACCCGATTTGCTGGGTGAGTCGGATTGCTTTAAAACTGTAAAGTGATGTGTTACATAGGACCGTACTGGTCCATCAGCGAAGCACGTTTTCGACTCTCAACTCTCATTTCCATACACGGGAAAAGAGTGTAGGGTCAGGCTAGGCAGGCCACAAACCACAGCATGGCAGGCTTGTTCAAGGAGCAGCAAGGAAGTCGCATAGCTACACCAGGGTGATCCGGGAGGAAAGCAGTTGGAGGTGAGGGCGAGAAGGTAATAGGAGACCAGATTTGTGTGACGCCTTTAGGTGATGGTAAGGACTTTGGTTTTTACTGACAGTGAGATGGAAAGCCATTGGAACGTTTACACAGAAGGACGACATGACCTAAGTTTTCTTGAGAATTTTCCTGGCTGCTCCATTGGGAATGAGCTGGGGGATGGCAGCGGTGAGAGTAGAGGGACCAGGGAGTGGAGTTGGGAGGAGAGTGCACGACACTGGGCCAGGAAACGATGGTGACTCGACCAAGGCTGGAGTAGTGCAGATGATCCGAGGCGGGTGAATTCTGGACACTTTTTGAAGGATTTCGACTCAAGAAGACAGATGTTTGGAGAATTGCGACTAGATTAGCCTGTGAGACTTGCTAACAGATCACGTGTGGAATAGGGATTGAGGTGGGTGCAGGAAGGAGGAAGGGGAGGAATCAAGGATGTCTGTAAGGTTTCGGCCTGAGCAACTGGAGGAGAGTCACTACCACTTACTGAGGTTGGGAGAAATGCAGAAGTTTGCAGGTTTGTGGGGAAGATCGAGAGTTGGTTGTTTTTAGGAGTTCCCACTGTGGCATGCTGGGTTAAGAATTTGACTCCAGTGGCTTGGGTCACTGAGGAGGTGCAGTTTTGATCCCTGGCAGGTGCAGTGGGCTAAGGATCCAGCATTGCCACAGCAGTGGCTTGGATTCAGTCCCTGGTACAGGAAGTTCCATATACTGCAGGTGCAGCCATTTAAAAAAAAAAAAAAAAAAAAAAAAAAGAGTTCCCGTTGTGGCGCAGCAGAAACAAATCTAACTAGGAATCATGAGGTTGTAGGTTCCATCCCTGGCCTGGCTCAGTGGGTTAGAGCTCCGGCATTGCTGTAAGGTGTGGTGTAGGTTGCAAATGGGGCTCAGATCCCACGTTGCTGTGGCTGTGGTATAGGCCGGCGGCTGCAGCTCCAATGAGACCCCTAGCCTGGGAACCTCCATATGCCGTGGGTGCAGCCCTAAAAAGACAAAAAAATTAGAAATAAATAAAATGAAAAATTAAAAAAATTTATTGTTTTTAGAGTTAAGTTTGGGATCCTGAATAGACATCTAATTACAGATTTCAAGTGCGCAGTTGAGTATGGCGTTTTAAGTTCAAAGGAGACGTTTGGTAAAGATAATCAGTTTTGAGACTCATCAGTACATGGCTTGTTTTTTAAATTATGAGTCAGAGAATGAAATCACTCCTGGGGGTGTAAGTGTAGAGAGAGAGGACAGTCAAGGACGGACAGTGATATTTAGAGATGAGGAGATGAGGAATCAGCCGAGGAGGCAAGGAAAAGGTGATGAAGAAACCAGGACCACCTCGTATCCCTTGAAGAAAATTTTCCAGGGAGGGAGTAATCAGTGGAGTCAGATGTATCTGAGACATCAGTCAGAAGAAGAAGAATTGACTGTCGGCTTTGGAAGCAATCTTGACGAGAATTGTTTTGTTTAACCTAGTTGGGATGAAAGTGTGGTTAAAATGGGCGTAAGAGAAAATGGAGAAGAAAAATGGATGCAGCAAGTGTGGACATTTCTTCTAAAAAAGGGGGTGTGGGAGCAGAAAGGGAGCTGTTGTTGGGGTTGCTCTTTAGCTAAAACAGCTCGTGTATATGTAATGCTGGCGCGAAAGGAAAGATTCCAAAGGGAGGGGAGAATTCATAAAAACAGAAGGGATAAAATTGCGAGAGCCCTGTCTCTGCATAGGTAAGAGGAGGTAGGATCCCATGCATAAGAAAAAAGGTTTACATGAATAATTCACTCTGAGAAAGGTTACAAGCAAAGCTGCACCGAGGTCAGTAGATACGGTGATGGAAGAGCAATGATTCCCATAACACTTTGGGCTTTAATTTATTTATAGAATGAGAACGATGATAATTAGCTTCCTTGACTTGTTTTGAAGATCGTGTGAAATAATGTTTATCAGTTTTTTGTGAATTACAAAGGGTCGTATAGATCCAAGCTAGTATTAAAAGCATTAGTAGGATCTGTATTTCCTGCCATGTTAATTTTCCAAGTTTTCTCCTAAAGAAAAAAGAAATTACTCCTTAGCCTAAGGGAAAGCCCTTTCTCTAATAAGGCAAGGTTTTGTTTGGTGGGGGTGGAGAGAAGAGCCTGAAATAGAAATTGAGTCTCTAAGTTAAGAAGACATAAGGACGGGGAGTTCCCTTTGTTGGACATACAGTAGCAACACTATGCCAATAATAGGTGTTCTAGTATGAGTACTTGCTGTGTGTTAGACACCACTAAGAAGTGTAGTATATCAATTATCGTGTTTAATAAATGGATGAGTGAACATGCTGTTCATGGAGGTGAAACATGTCATGTGGTTCACTGAGGGTTGAGAGTATAAACCTGTTTTTAAATGGATGATAGTACAATTTGTAGAGGCCGGGGCCGCCTTGCTCATTTCATTCATTACTTCATTTTTTTATCCGTTAAGTGTAAGATCCTGCTAGCTGAGACTATAACTGAGTATAGTAGCATCTCAGCCCTCCAGTTTTGCCTGCTAGCCTGGAATTTCTTCTAGGTGTATTGGAACGATGCTCTCCTTACACATATATCAGTGTAATTTTGAGGGGGGACTTTATGTATGATCAGTTTCCTTACATCTATGGCCAGTGTCATGCACAAAACAGACCACAAAGTAGTCATTGTTGGATGAATGAACCAAAGTGATGCAGAAATAATGCATTGAATGATAGCTTTCAGAATGTTAGCTACCTACAACAGTGGACCACAATGAAAGGGATGGAATTCAGCAAGAACAAATGTGAATTCCCTTAGCGATTGATTTGTCGGATAAGGTGCTAAAGAAGGGGTAAATTTGAATGTTGTAGAAGATGCTTGACTAAGGTGTGAGTCCTTGAACTGTGGACGTAGTAGCACCTGTCATAAACATTTAGAACATTTAGCTTCATCTGTCTCATGCCACTCTTTCCACTGCAGCAATGAGTATTACCCAGCAGATCTGCAAGTTGCCCCAACCCAGGATCTGCGAAGAAAAGACAAAGGGCTGGCAGCGGAGGAAATGGAAGAGGAACCTGCAGCTGGAGATGATGAAGAGTTGGAGGAAGAGCTGGAGCCCCAAGATGAACCCTCCCAGAAGAAAAAGACAAGAAGAGCTGCAGCAAAGTAAGTTCAGCACTGCTAAACAATCACACAGCCGTAGATCCAGGGCGAGTGGGAAGAGACCTCTTGTGGCCTCCTGTGAAACAGCCTGGGCCGAGAGAAATTATTCATATAATTATTCACCACAGTGCTTCATCTTTCTGGAATTTTCCTTTACAAACCAAAGAAAACTGCCAGTGTTCTGAGCTTTTGTTTGCTTGCTTGTTTTATTTTTTTCTCGTTCAGCCACAGAATGTTAGAGTTGGCGGGGGGCTTGGGAGTCATCTAATCACAGCTCCTTTTTCTGGTTGTTACATTCTCTTTCTGATTCTCTGAATAATTCATTTACCTCAATTGTTAGAATTTAGAAAAAAAGAGTGACTCTGCTTTCAGAAGTTACTCCAGCTTACTTGGATATTATCCATACTGGGGTCTCAGAGGTCCACCGGATTGGTGCAGTGTTATTTTCACACTTTACATCTCATTTTTTTTTTCTAGG
Source organism: Sus scrofa (assembly GCF_054392235.1). Classification (NCBI taxonomy): domain Eukaryota; kingdom Metazoa; phylum Chordata; class Mammalia; order Artiodactyla; family Suidae; genus Sus; species Sus scrofa. The sequence goes on along the minus strand of NC_139387.1, from coordinate 90,135,646 downwards.
GCCGAACACATGCATATGGAGGCTCCCAGGCTAGGGGTCCAATGGGATCTATAGCTGCTGGCCTATGCCACAGCCACAGCAACGCAGGATCCGAGGCACGTTTGTGACCTACACCGCAGCTCACGGCAATGCTGGATCCTTAACCCACTGGGCAAGGCCAGGGATCGAACCCACATCTTTGTGGATGCTAGTCAGGTTTGTTAACCACTGAGCCACGATGGGAACTCCTGCATTGCATTCTGATATGCCCACTTGTTGAGTGTTCCCAGGAGCCATTTAGGGTTCATCATTCAGCAACCGTAAGAGGTGCCTTCTGCTCAGTGCTGGGCTGCAGGGGTGAACCATGTATAGCCTCTGCAATGCAAGAAGCTCAGGCTAATGCCTGGTGAAATACTTTTATGGGAGAAATGTATATATTTTGTCTTTTTAGGGCCACACTGGCGGCATATGGAAGTTCCCAGGTTAGGGGTCGAATCGGACCTATAGCCACTGGCCTACGCCACAGCCACAGCAACACCAGATCTGAGCCAGGTCAGCAACCTATACCACAGCTAAATATAAAAATGAGTGCTTCCTTCACCCCTCTTTTTCTTCAATATCTGAAGAGGTCATAACTTCCAGCCATTTTTCTCTATATTAACTCACAGGACTTAATAGTTTTGCTTTCTTTTGCCCAGGAGCAGAAAGATGCATTGTTAAATTCAGAGCTGAAGTACCACAACTTGTGTTCTTTCATTCAGTCCTTGCAGAAAACCCGAAAGGTCTTGTCTTTGTTGAGATGAGGAACCTGAGACCAGGAGACATTTAGTGACTCTCCCCAAAGGCAGCCGCTCAGAACAGCTTGGTTTGCACCTCTCTTCACTTCTCCTTGCTTGCGTTCTTGAAATAGGCAAATGAAATCTTTCCAAATCTTAACGGTTCTTTCATTCAGGGTTTTTCTTTTTCTTAAGTCCTAATACATCTTATAAATTATATACAGAGACATAGTGTTTTCTCAAGCATTTTAAAGCTTGTGGGATCTATGAATTAGGAAGCTAAGCATGTAAATGCAGGAATAGCTGTCTTACTGTTTTAGTAGATAATGGGATTTCCTCGGAGCCAGCCCCATCTTCAAATTTAACTTCCAACTACAAAATATTGCCCTTTCTTCCTCCTTCTTGATAACAAGGGCCATGGTTACCCAAACTTGGACCTCTGTTGCCTGACATCAGTTTTTATGTTATATGGGAGTAAGGAAAGAGTTTCCACTGTGGCTCAGCAGTAATGAACCCGACTAGTATCCATGAGGCCATGGGTTCGATCCCTGGCCCTGTTCAGTGGGTTAAGGATCTGGCATTACCGTGAGCTGTGATGCAGGTCGCAGATGTGGCTTGGATCCTGTGTTGCTGTGGCTGTGGTGTAGGTCCGCAGCTGTAGCTCCAATTCAACCCCTAGCCTGGGAACTTCCATATGTCATGGGTGCAGCCCCAAAGAGACAAAAAACAAAAAAAAAGGAAGGTAGGAAGCATCTATTTCCCCACTTTCCTATCTGCTGCATAAAAACTACTTGAGGAATCATTCCAGAAATCATGTGTGTTCAGTTGTGGAATTTATTACTGTTTTGATTCTTTCTACATTTGGTTTACTTTAAACCATTCTAAGCACATCCTGAATGATTTTCTGGGATGGGGAGTCTGGATTTTAGGGGAAGTCCTTCCTGAGATTTGGAATTTCTGAAGAGTTATTTTGTAATGCAAATAATTAAAACTTGTCTGTATAATTAGCAATGAAACTATAGTCAAGGTGTTCTGAATACTTGTCGTAGAGACTAAAATTGGTAGGTACTGTCATCTTAAGAAAATCACGTCTGTTCTTTAATTTTGTTTTTTGTTTGTTTCTCTGTGTGTGTCGTTATTTATTTTTTAGGCAGTTAATCGCTCATTTGCAAGTTTTCTCTAAATTTTCAAACCCACGAGCTTTATATCTGGAATCCAAATTATATGAGCTATATCTTCAGGTAAGTAAAATAAATTCTTGCCACCGTAGTTATATGTGAACTTTTTTCCTACCATTTTCTTTGCCAAGATAACTTTTAGGTTTTCAGTAATTGTTGAATAGGACCCATATCTACATTTTAGGTATAATTTTGTAAAATTAATAGATATTTTCTGTCTTGAGAAATAGTTTTAAACAGTACCGATTTAGTGGCTTTTAAAGGAATTTGGGTGACTAAACTTGATCATCTGTATTAACAGTGAGTATAGCAAAGAACTAGTTGTCTCATGAGAATCAGCTTTAGCAGGGAGTGGGGATGGGAGAGGAGGAGGGATTGTACCCAGAGAACTGGCTACTTTTCACTGCCAGGCAAGTTATTAGCCTTTTGGGGCACTAGTGTTTCAGGATATGTTAGATTGCATGAAAGCAGATAGAATAATCGTGCACTGCAATCGCAATACATGATCTTGAATTCCAGAAAAGGTTGCTGAAAAAATTTCATGTCAGAAGTGGAGTAAGCATTGGATGCATTCTAAACCATCTGGGGAAATGAAATTTTCCCCTTTAATGTGGATGTTTTTTAAATGAAACCTGTTATTTCAGCAGAATTTATCCTTGTTTTGCCTTTAATTTGGATATAACTTATTTATAAAGCCAAAGCTCAAAATTCTCAGATGTCTATAGGAAGCAAAATTCTGAACTGACTGATCAGAGAGCCTGGGAGCATCTTATTGATTGCTGTTACCTTCTGGTTATCAGACCTTTTTCTCATCACAGGGCCAACCCAGTTGGTGTGCCAACCTAGATTCTTGTAGAGCATTGGCTTTGGCCAGAAAACAAGTAGGCCTGAGAGTCTGGTGTGTGGGATGTGGGTGTCAGAGTCTTGTTTTGATTTTGTTTTTTGCATGTATTCTATTCAAATTCCTTTGCCTCCAGGAAAATGTAGAGCTGTTGTCAGGAATCATCTGTAACCCACGTCTAAAAATTTAGATCCTAAGAATTTTAATTTAGCCAATTAGTACAAGTAAACTATGATCCCATGGTATGTGTGTATATGACTTCATTAATTTCTTCTATAAAATATCATCCCTAGTTGTTGCTACACCAAGATCAAACTGTGCAGAAGATAACCCTGGATTGCATAATGACATATAAGCATCCACATATCCTCCCTTACAGGTAAGTTATTTGAAGCTATAGAAACACTCTTGGGGTGGGAAGGACTGATTTTTATCTTTCCACCAGAGAGCCTCTCCTAAAACAATTTTGTAAAGGCCCAGGAAATGTCCCTCTTTTCTAAGAGGTAAATGTAATGCTGTTTTCAGCTGAAAACTGAAAGTGTATTTACTTGTTAAAGGTGCTTCTCCATCGATAACAAGGTAGTAGAGAGAATAAATGGATAAGTATGTGTTGAGAAGGTTATATCACTTTTTCTTGCTTTTATAATGTCATAAAATCTTGGTGATTACTCAGGGAATCATTATAATCATGCTCCAAGAACTGCAAAAAGCTTTTTGTATTATGATTTTTATTTTTTTTGATAAACAGTCTATTTAATATAGTAACTTTACAATCACAACTGCATTTTTATTATAATCTGAACTCAGTTGATTAACTCAATCCCGCTTATTAGTTAGACCAATTTGTACCCACTCAACAATAAATCCTATGTTATCCAAAAGCTTCATGCTTCTATTTACAGTAGTATAGCAAACCTCAAGTTATTTCTTTCTTTTAAGCATCATTCCATTGACAACTTTCCATCTCTAGCATAAGAATATTTAGTATTAGTCAACAAAGACAGCCATCCATTATTCTGAGAAATATTGTATTATGCTTTTTCAAATAGCTGAATTATTGGCTAACCCCTTAAAATCCCTTTTACCTTTTATAATTTGAAAACTTGTCATTTTGGAAGGTATTTGGGTGAAGACTTTCCTTTGTGGATATCAACCACAGTATAACCTATTGCATTTATATATATATACATATATATACACACACATATATATACATATATATATATTACTCATTACATTTTTTAAAAAGTATTTGTGCTTAATTCTATTTTTAAAGGGAAAACTTACAAAGATTGCTTGAAGACAGAAGCTTTAAAGAAGAGATAGTGCATTTTAGCATTTCTGAAGATAATACAGTAGTGAAAACAGCCCACCGAGCAGATCTTTTTCCTATTCTGATGAGGTATGTATACCATTTCAGAGCTGTTTTTTTAAAAGTTGATCACAAGAACAGTTGTGAGTATAGTATTACGTTTCTTTCAACAATTGTAATGGAATATTTCATTTTGAATTTTATTTATTTTTAAAATTGGAACTTTGGGGGAAGTAAAAATGTTATGAGACTTATTTTAGAATATTTTTTCCCTAACATGAGGCAAGACCTTGCCGTGCTGTTATTTTAATAATACTGTTGGAATTCCTGTCGTGGTGCAGTGGAAATGAATCCAACTAGGAACCATGAGGTTTCGGGTTCGATCCCTGGCTTCGCTCAGTGGGTTAAGGATCCGGCATTGCCATGAGCCGTGATGTAGGTTGCAGAGAGGCTGGGATCCTGAGTTGCTGTGGCTGTGGTGTAGGCCGGCAGCTGTAGCTCCGATTCGACCCCTAGCCTGGGACCCTCCATATGCCGTGGGTGCGGCCCCCAAAAATCAATCAATAAATAAATAAATAAAAATTATACTGTTAAAATTTGGCGTGCCTATTGTGACTCTGTGGTAATGGACCCAACTAGTATCTATGAGGATGCAGGTTCAATCCCAGGCCTCGCTCAGTGGGTTAAAGATCCCTGTATTGCTGTGGCTGTGGTAGAGGCCAGCAGCTGCCGCTCCAACTGGAACCCTAGCTTGGGAACTTCCATATGCCTCAGGTTTGGGAAAAAAAAAAAGGCAAAACAAAACAACAACAAGAACCTGTTAAAATTAAATCCAGTATTTCTCTAAGGTGTACGATTGAGAAATAGTAAAAAATAGTTCATTCATTCATTCAGTATGTAGTGAGTTAATGAGGTGTAAAAACTATTGGTTTGTGTTAATTATTTAACCATCTGCATTACAAAACTCTTTTTAGTTTTAATAGTTTTCACAGGATTTTCTGAGTAACAGTCAGTTGTTAGTCCCATTTAAAAGCCCTGCGAGATCCCATCTTACCAAGGACAACAAAGGGAGTCCTTACTATTCCTTTAAGGTTCTGGTATGGCCCAGCCCAGAAAGACCTCTGTAACCCCTCTTCTGTTCACCACTCGCCTCAGAGCCCAAGCCACCTCTTTCTTCCTGATACTTAATCATCCGGCAAGGCCTTTTGTTGTTTATCTCCCTTCTAGAAGGCAAACCCCATGGCTCTTAGTAAACAGTGGTCATAGGAATTTTGTATTCTCTTTTATGATGTAACACCCCACCCCCGTTTTTCTGTTTTTTAATCTACACATTCCCTGTATAGCCTCGGAGAATTAACTGTGGTGGTGGTGGTTGTGGTTGTCTTTGTCTTACTACTGGATTTAACTGGAATGTTTCTAGAAGCAGTCGTTCCTAAAGTGTGGCCTGCTCCTTCTTGGTGGAGGCTGTCCCAGAGATGCTTTCAGGGGATCCATGAAGTTAAAACATTTTCATAATATTACTAAGTTATTGCCTTTTTTCATTGTGCTTAACATTTGTGCTGACCAGGCAAAAGCATGATTGGGACGGTGGCTCCAAACTGCTGGTCATTCTTTGTTGCCATTCTTCATTTCGACAGATCTGGATTCTAAAAAAATAAAATACAAGTTCCTGTTCCTGTGGCACAGTGGTTAATGAATCCGACTAAGAACCATGAGGTTGTGGGTTTGATCCCTGGCCTTGCTCAGTGGGTTAAGGATCCTGCGTTGCTGTGGCTGTGGTGCAGGCTGGTGGCTACAGCTCCAATTGGACCCCTAGCCTGGGAACCTCCATATGCCGCGGGAGCAGCCCTAGAAAAGACAAAATAAATAAATAATAAAAATAAAATAAAAAGCTAGCTTCACTCAATGCCATTGATGGATCTCAAGCCTTGAGTACTTGTCTTATTTTATAGGCCACAGTGGGAGGTATGCATAAAGCATGTCTGCTGCTCACTAGTTCCCATGGAATTTTTTCATTTTCCAAATAGCTGATGCATGTTATAGAATCATTCATGGTTAAAGATCTATTCAAAGTGCAAGACAGATAGATTTTCATGTAGCGAGTTCACAACGGTCACTGACACAGTTTCAGATTCCACCTGGCAACGAGCCTTTAAAGAAACTGCCTCTTGTTGAGGTTTGGTGTAGTATCAGAGTAGAATATCGACAATTATCTGAAAAGAAAGGATTTAAGTAGCCTCCATACTGTTGTCTATAGTGGCTGCACCAGTTTACATTCACACTAAGAGTTTAAGAGGGTTCCCTTTTCTCTGTACCCTCTGCAGCATTTATTATTTGTAGACTTTTTGATGATAGCCATTCTGACAGTGTGAGGTAATTCCTCATTATAGTTTTGATTTGCAAGAAATGTGTGTTTTTAGGCAAAATTGGTATATAGTTTATGTTTGTTCCTTAACGCATCTTGATATCACAATTATTCTACATTCATAAATGAAAAAGAACTGTTTTCTTCTTTCTCTGCTGTGAAAGTTTTTCCTTGAAAGTTTGAAAAATTCATCTGTAAAAATTAGTGTGCTCCAAGTTTACTTATGATTACTGATCTATTCATGTTTTCTTTTTTTTTTTATAATTTTTTTTTTATTTTCCCACTGTATAGCAAGGGGGTCAGGTTATCCTTACATGTATACATTACAATTACATTTTTCCCCCACCCTTTCTTCTTATTCATGTTTTCTTAAGTTATTTTGCTTATTTATATGTATATTTTTCCAGAAAATTACCCATGTAATTGAAATCTTTCCAGTTTCCTTGTTACTTACAGTTATACTCGCTTATTTTGTTTCCTTTTAATCTATATATTCTTGCTTTCATTTTTCCTTGATTAGACTTCCCTCTGGCTTACTTATTTTATTGCTTTTTTTCCTCCTCCACAGAGCCGCCTTCCAGCCATTGTCTTTATTATTTCCTTCTTCCTGCTTCCCATAGACTTGTTTTTGTTGTTGCTGTTTTTAAATCTCTAGATTAAGTATCTGATTTCTCTTTTCATTCTTCCTTGTCTTAGAATACATCCATTTTAATCTGTTGGTACTCTAGCCTCTTAGGAAAACAAAACAACTATGTTTTAGGATTAATGTGCAAAGAAATGATGTGTTAGAAGTAATGTGCAAACAAATAATGTTCTTTGGACTTTTCAGAATTTTATATGGCCGAATGAAGAATAAGACTGGGAGTAAAACTCAAGGGAAATCTGCTTCCGGCACCCGCATGTCCATTGTTCTGAGGTTCCTCGCCGGGACCCAACCTGAAGAGATCCAGATATTCTTAGACCTGCTCTTTGAACCTGTGAAGCACTTTAAGGATGGTAGCTGTCAACTACCTGCCACTCTGAATGCGTGTTGTCTGCTTTGATCTGCTCTCTCAGGCTGTTTCTCACATTCTCGAGCATCTTTCTAACAGGGTTGCTTCTCCCAGTCTCAGTGGTGGTCTTTTTGCTGACATGCAATTTATTTTAGACCTAGATTGAATTAGGAGATCCTGGGGATTATCATCATCCCTGTGCTAATAATAACCCCCTGATCAGAAAATGTACATTTTGTTGTTGTTGTTGTACATTTAGGCCATTTGATAAATAGTATTTATCCTTTTGCAATGAGTAGGTTTCTCCTAAAACATGCTGCAAAATTAATCTTTTTTTTTTTTTTTTTCTTGCTTTTTAGGGCCCCACCTCTGGCATATGGAGGTTCCCAGGCTAGGGGTCCAATCGGAGCTACGGCTGCCAGCCACAGCCACAGCCACAGCCACAGCAATGCAGGATTCAGGCCTCATCTGTGACCTACACCACAGCTCACGGCAATGCCAGATCCTTAACCCACTGAGCAAGGCCAGGGATCGAACCCACAACCTCATGGTTCCTAGTCAGATTCGTTTTGCCTGGGCCACCACGGAAACTCCTCAGTTGATCTTTAAAATAACCACATTGTTTCATGACTTGTTTCCATTTTACACATAAGGAAACTGAGGCTTAGAAGGGTAAGTATTTCGCCCATACTGAAGCTGGGATTTGAACCCAGATCTTCCTGACTATAGTACCTAATTGTCTTGCTTTAAGCACACAGGTGTTTATCTGTAGGATGATGTGCTGTGCTTTTGTGATATTGTCCTATGAAGGAAACTGACTGTAATGAATGCAGAAGTTTTGTTCAGAGTAATTGCCTCTGTTTTAAGAGGGTAGCTGTAAATAATACTTGTGGATAGACCATTTAGGTCTATGAATCAATAGGTTCATGATCTCATGGCAGTTGGTTTGAAGTAAAGCTCAAGTACTAACAATTCAGTCTTTTAAGTAAATTAGTAAATCAGTATGGTACCTATTTTTAAAGGACTATTATTTATTTACCAGGGGCTGTGAGATAAATAAAACACTTGATTTTCGGCATTAAAGGAGCTTGTAATATAGTAAGACATTTTCTTTGGAACCATTGAAGTTAGCACAGTCCATGAAAGCTGTGAAAGAGAAAATGTATGGCAAGTTGATAGAATAAAATGGAATTCCTCAGGTTTTGAGAAATAGTATAAATAGACTGAGAATTGGGCTTAGAAACTTAGTTTTGTCACAAGTTTCTTTTTTCTTTTTTTCTTTTGCTTTTTAGGGCTGCACCTGCAGCATATGGAAGTTTCCAGGCCAGGAAGTTGAACCAGAGGTACAGCTCCAGGCCTGTGCTACAGCCACAGCTTTGCAAGATCTGAGCCTCTTCTGTGGCCTGCACCACAAGCCCATGGCAGTGCTTGATCCTTAATCCACTGACTGAGCCAGGGATCAAACTAGCATCCTCATGGATTCTAGTCGGATTCGTTTCCACTGAGCCACAATGGGCACTCCCTGTTTCATTACTCTCCTTTATCCCTCAGTTGTCTCGTCTATAAAGTGATATAGTAAAACCTTCTGTATCCAGCTTATTGAATGTTTGATAAGAATCAAAAGGAGAAAAATATAGGTAAAGTACATTATCGTCCATAAATCATAACAATAGAAAATACTGTATTCTTGAGGGAAAGTGAAAGGATGCCGTAATTATCAATAGTAATGAACATACAGACAGCCAAAACACATGAAGAGATGTTCAATATAACGAACATTAGAGAAATGCAAATCAAAACTACTATGAGATACCACCTTACACTAGCCAGAATGGCCCCCATCAAAAAGTCTACAAACAATAAATACTGGAGAGGGTGTGGAGGAAAGGGAACTTTCCTACACTGTTGGTGGGAAAGTAAATTGGTACAACCACAATGGAAAGCAGTATGGAGGTTCCTCAAAAACTAAAGACAGAATTACCATATTATCCAGCAACCCCATTTCTGGACATATATCTAGAGAAAACCATGACTCAAAAAGATACATGCATTCCAGCATTCACTGCAGCACTATTTGCATTAGCCAAGATACGGAAACAACCTAAATGTTCATCAACAAAGGAATGGATCAAAAAGATGTGGTACATATATACAGTGGAATATTACTCAGCCATGAAAAAGAATGAAATAGTGCCATTTGCAGCAACATAGATAGACCTAGAGGTTATCATACTAAGTGAATTTAGTCAGACAGTGAAAGACAAATATCATGATATCATTTCTATATGAAATCTATTAAAAAAGATACAAATGAACTTATTTGCAGAACAGAAACAGATTCACAGACTTTGAAAAACATAGAGTTACCAAAGGGGACAGGTAGTTGGGAGCATAAGATGGACTTGGGATTTGGGGTTGGCATATGCACACTGAGGTAAGTGAAATGATTGGCCAAATAGGACCTGCTGTTTAGCACAGAGAACTCTGTCCAATGTTCTAAAAAGAAAAAGAATCTAAAAGTGAATGGATGTGTGTTCATGTATAACTGAATCACTTTGTGGCACAGTGGAAAATATCGCAACATTGTAAATCAACCCTACTTAAATAGAATTTTTAAAAATGAAAACAAATAGTAACAAACTAATATTTCCCTTCATCTGTCTTTGCTTCTCTCTTTTTCACTAGGAGAGTGCCATTCTGCTGTCATACAAGCAGTAGAAGACTTGGATTTATCTAAAGTTCTTCCTTTAGGTCGTCAGCATGGTATCCTAAATAGCCTTGAGATAGTATTAAAGAACATTAGCCATTTGATCAGCTCTTACTTACCAAAGATTCTGCAGATACTGCTCTGCATGACTGCAACTGCATCACACATCCTTGACCAACGAGAAAAGGTGAGAGATTCACTTTAGATGCTGATTTCTTGGGCTAATACAAATCTATGTTTTACTTGAGAATTTGGTGGGGCCTGAATATTTAACATCCGTCTAGGTTAAATCTTTCTTATGTAAAGCATCTCTTTAAAATGGCTTTTGCTATAATGGGAATCTTTACCTTTATAAATATTTATGAATAGCTAAAAATGCAGATTATATCAAGTATCTATTTTAAAAGGAGATGAGATGGTAGGGAGGGAGTTAGTTCTATATACATCTTAGAAACCAGAGTCAGAGACAGTTGAGCTAGGTTTCTTAGATTTTAATTTCAGGAGCCTGGAAGTCTAGGACATCTTTCAACTCTCATTTATTCAGAATGGTTGGAGAACAATGTTAGCATTGTCCTTGTTATTTTGAGATAGAGTTTCCTAGAGCTCTTTTAAAAGTAAATGCTTGCCTGCTGTAAGTGCAATGTTTTAAATAAACGTAAGTAGCAAGATTGGGCAAGACAAGCTAGCTAGCTAACTGCCAAGAAGCTTCATAGGTGGTGCTTAGGAAATGTTTCCTGAATTATATTCAAGACAATAGATTTATGTTCTTTTGAAACCAGTATGTGGACATAAGTATACTTTTTGAAGTTTAGGAAAACCATGTTTTAAGGACTCAAGGCTCCTTGGAGAAAATGGGACTTGAAGTAAATAAAGATCTAGACTCAGCTCTCTGCTGTTGATTCTCTGCTCTCATTCATTTGTTTTGATTTATGGATATTCCTGGTGAACTGCCTCTCAAATACAGTCATAACTGAAAATTGACTGCCAAATTTTATGCTGCTTTTTCAGACTGCGTGGATATTAATTTGCTTTAGTAATGAAATAATATCCTCTGATTACCAAGATCCAGAGATTTAAAATTCACCCTTCATTTTTGGAGGCACTATTTTGTTTCCATCATTTCACTCATCCCTTCAACAAATATTAATTGGGCCCCTCCTGTGTGTCAGGCACTGTGCTAAGCACTAGGATGAAGCAGCAAACACAAGTTCATGTCCATTTAATTATTCAGTAAATACTTAAACCTGCTATCTGCCAGACATTGTTGTAGGTGGAGAATGAGATGATAAGGACTCCATCTCTTGGGGAGAAGATTATAAATAAATACATAAATAATTAGAATCATGCCAGATGGCAAGTTCTAAGAGGAAAATGAACACAGCAGGCTCCTCTGCAGATCTCTGAAGCTCATTCTCTGTCACTCTCTCCTCTCTAATCCCCTGCCTTGTGAATTCTGGCCACCATAGCCTCCCCAAGTTACACAACTCTGTCTCCTCATTTTAGGAAGGTTGTTGGATTCTGCCTGCTCTCTTTCTTCCCACACCAAGGCCTGAAACTCTCCAGGCAGGAAGCTGGGGAAGGTGTAGGGCTCATCTCGCCTGTTTCCCCTCCTTCAGGCATTATCGTCCTCTGCTGCCTGCTGTCCAGCGTCCAGAAATCATTGTGTCATATTCTGTTCAGTCTATTAGTGTCTTGAGAGGGGAGGTTAAATCTTGTCCTGACTAGAAGCAGTAAAACCACCGGAAAGAAGCAGGCAGAACAGTCCTCTGACCCACACAGGGTTGGGAACAGCTCCCGTTCCCTGCAGCCAGAGCGGAAACTGTGTTAAGACCTGGGGCATCAGGCAGAGTCCTTGGAAGGGGGTTGGTTCCATGGTGGAGGCAGGGGATCCCAGGAGGAAAGGCTACCATGACACCACCTAGCAGAGCTTACAAAGGTCAAACCTTTTCCAGTTAAGTTAACTGCATCCCAGTGGAAAGCTCAAAAAACTTCCAGATGGTTTAAACAAAACTAGAATTCAGTGTCTGACATCCAGTCAAGTACTACTTGGCATGCGAGGAAAGAGTAAGATTTTCCAGCCATTGGAAGAACATTTCAGGCAGAGAAAATGACTAGTATTGCCAAGTCCCTGAAGCAGAACAGTCTTGACATATTGTAAGAAGAGATAGAAGGTGGAGGTGGCCAAAGCACAGTGTATAAGATGAGGTCAAGAGATAGGTAGGGCCTTGCAGGCCATGGCAGGGAGCTGGATTTACTCTGAAGTGTGCTCAGAAACCTCTGAGAGGTTTGAAGCAAGGGAATTAGAAGGTCAGTTTGATGTTTTAAAATTACCACTTTGCTTTGTTGGAAAAGAGGCCATGGGTGGGGGCAGGAGGGGAAGCTGAAAAGCGGTCTTGGAAGGTCTTTTCCCCTGGGTTACGTGAGAGCATCGGGGCCCTACGGAGAATTCCGTGAGAATTTGACTTTTTGCCTCACAGTGTGGTAGTGACTACCTACACACGGATATATTAAATCACGGAAGGTCAGAGGTTTCACAACCCCTCTATAAGTCCTCTGACTTTTTGGTTAACTTAGAAGTTACTCAGTAATGAGGTCTTACTCCTGAGTCAACAATCAGTAACTCAAAAGATCATTTATGCAATTTCACAGTTCTTTAGGTCGTGAAGTGCTAGTAGTCTTCTTGATAGATAGGAGCTTCCTTTTCTTTCTTTCTTTTTTTTAATTCTTGGACAAGTCCAAGGCATTCCTTGAGGTTCTGCAATGAATTATGGCACAGTAATATTACTCAAGTGAATTAAAGTTCTACATTTATGTGTTTGAGCTAAGTTACATATTTACTTTTTGCTTTCTGATCCTCCAAGGCATTGACTGACACTGAAATGTGTGTCTTGAGGGATTTTGAGGGTTGTTTTGGTTTGGATTTGGGGGTTTGTTTTTGTTTGGGGGGTTTTGGTTCATTTAAGCAGTGAAGTAACTTGCTAATATCCATAAACTCAGTCATATGGACTGTTCCTCTAGGAAATAAAGTCTGCAGTTGCTTATTTTCAGGATTTTTCTCCAGTTTAGTCAACAGTTACTGAGTAGACTATAGTTCTAAAAGAGAAGAGAACATACAGATCCTGCTTGATGGGGAGGGGGCTGATGAGAATGCGGAAAAGGAGGGCGTCTGACTTGGTGTCCTGTTGGCCAAGGTTAGTTTCTTATTGCTCCAGGGGATACCATGCTTTTTCAAATATCATAGTTTTAGTCTTTCACCAAATATGATCTAGCTGAAAATATTGCCAGTAGAAATGAAGCAGAAGAGAATGACGTGTAACCATGTCACCTTCTCATGCTTGCCTGTCATCTCCTGTCTTTATAACTTGTACAGTGAGATAATTACCCAGAAGTAAACAGTAGAAACTGGGTAGATATGTGGGCGATCATGATTCCTCAGACTTGGACAGCAAATTAATGGCATCCATGTTCCTACTCTTTTGAATTTAAAATGTACCATTTCAGATTCACATACTTGTGTTGATCAGATGGTCAGATTGTTGTGACAGGTAACTTCCCTATTAGTTTTCTTCATGATATCTCGGCCTTAACACTTGACATTCGTTACGTTAGAGCATTTGCGCTGCTTTCAGACGTTTTAGCGAGTTTATAGATTTTAATGTCAGCAGTTAAGGTCGTGTAAAAATAAGTTGCCACTTAATATATCCAGAGCTCACAATATACTAATAAAGTGGAAGAATGGAACTAGAGACTCTCATACTAAGTGAAATAAGTCAGAGAGAGAAAGACAAATAGCATATGGTATCCCTTATATCTAGAATTTAGTGTGTGGCACAAATGAACCTTTCCACGGGAAAGAAACTCATGGATTTGGAGAACAGAGTTGTGGTTGCCAAGGGGGAGGGGGAGGGAATGGGATGGACTGGGAATCTGGAGTTAATAGATGCGGACTATTGCCTTTGGAGTGAATAAGCAATGAGATCCTGCTGTATAGCACTGGGAACTATATCTAGTCACGTGTGATGGAGCATGATGGAAGATAATGTGAGAAAAACAATGTATACATGTATGTGTGTGTGACTGGGTCGCTTTGCTATACAGTAGAAAATTGTCAGGACACTGTAAAGCAAGTATAATGAAAAAAATAAAGATCATTAAAAAAAAAAGAACATTTAGGGGTCGAGACTTCCTTGATTTGTTTGGTTTTTACAACATTCTGTGCTTGGGAGAAATCTCTTTGAGGTCTTTCTCTCTCCTCTGCCTGGCCTAAATCTCTTGAAGACCTTCATGAGATTACCCTTCTCTAATTTATAGTAATTCTTCTATCAAATATCTTTGGCATTTTCCATCTCTCATATAATTCGATAAAGTTTCCTTCAGTAAGATTTTCATTTGAGGCCAGGACTCTGGCTAGCATGCCATTGAACCCATTGGTAGAAGCTCAGTGTATTTTTCTACAATGAGCTGAAAAAGGTTGGCTGCATTATTTATAATTTTGTAACTCATAGGGAAGGAGATGCCAGTGGAAGTAGCAATATCTGTTCTTAAAAGAAATTTGCTGTTGATTTAGACATCTGCCCATGCCAGCCTCTATGCCTCTAAAAAGACAAACCATTTTTGTTTTTTTTTTTTCCGGATTGTATTTTTCTTGGAGTTGTGTATTTTGAGCTCTTTCCAGCCCTTAATTCAGTCACCTCATTCTCTTTTACTGCACAAAGTATGAAGAGACCATAAATTCTTTAACTAGACTAATTTTAGCAAGAATAATCAAAACTCCTAGTCTTAAAAAACGATGAAAATAATAATAATAGAAAACAAGAACAAAGTGAATTTCATTTGAAGTGAAGGTTTAAAATTTTTTCCCCTAATCTGAGGCATTGTGATGGCAGGAAAAGTTTCAATTAGGGTGTTCAAAGTCTCTTTTTCTCCCTTCTTGTTCAATGAGAAAAACCATATGACTTGCTCTGTTGATTTTCCATGTGAAGCAGAACCAGAGTCGACAGACTTAATAACAGAATTTCCCATTTGATTCCTATCCTTCTGAGCAGGTGTACCTCCCAGAGGAGTCAAGGGTAAAAACAGTATTTTTTTAAATGGAAGATCTTTATTTTTCAGATACAGCTGAGGTTTATTAACCCACTGAAAAATCTAAGACGCCTTGGAATCAAAATGGTAACTGATATCTTTTTGGATTGGGAGTCCTATCAGTTCCGAACAGAAGAAATTGATGCCGTGTTCCATGGCGCCGTCTGGCCCCAGGTGAACCTCGATTTCTACATTCTGCCCAGATACCTTTGCTTCTTCCTTTGTTATTTCTTCACCAGCACAGCCTACACCCAGACAGGAATGCCTGTCTTGGTCCTTTCATTCAGGTCAAGATTGTTTCTTGCAGTTTCAGAACACTTTTCTTTGTCTCCACTACCACCTAAAGCTCAAGAGCTAGTGTGTGCAATACCGTGACATTTATACTTAATTTGAATACAATTGTGTCTCTTAAGCAAAGGTGACTTTTGTAGCATCTCACATAATGTGCCTCTGGGTTTTAACAAGCATGAGGGTAAATACACAGGGTTTTTGTTACTTATTTCCTTGTTTGATTTCTCTGGTCATCACCATTTGGTGACAATAACTCCTGTAGTTACAGCTGAGACCGTAGAAGAGACTTGATTTTAAGAAAGATTTTTCCGGAGTTCCTGTCATGGTGCAGCGGAAACGAATCCGATTAGGAGCTGTGAGGTTGCTGGTTCGATCCCTGCCCTTGCTCAGTGGGTTAAGGATCCAGCATTGCCGTGAGTTGTGGTGTAGGTCACAGATGCGGCTCGGATCCGGTGTTGCTGTGGCTGTGGGGTAGGCCAGCAGCTGTGGCTCCAATTGGACCCCTAGCCTGAGAACCTCCATATGCCGCGAGTGCAGCCCTAAAAAGACAAAAAACAAAAAAAAAGAAAGATGTATCGTTGCTCACTTTGACCTTTAAATGGTAATCTCTGTCCCTTGTCTCTCTCATCCTCCGATATGATTGCTATCCTTGTTCTGCTTTTTCAATTTTTTTTTTCTATAATTTGTGTATATGTTTTTATTTTGTTTCTGTTTTTATTTTGTGTCCTAGATCAACAGGCTTGGATCTGAGAGTCAGTATTCTCCTACTCCACTGCTGAAGTTAATTAGTATCTGGAGCAGAAACGCAAGGTGTATAATCTTTTTCCTTCTAAAATGACAATGATTTAGACTAATCTAGTCAAAACTAGTCAAGGGAACTAATACATGGAAAGAGCATAAATAAACTACTTTTAGTGCAGTTAAACTATTAGGATAAGGTAGTCAAATAAGGTAGTCAAATCTCAAAGTACATAGTTTGAAGAAAAATATAAGTTGCTGAGCGATAGGTACAGTGTGATCCAGGAAAAATGCTTTTATATGTGCATGTGTGTGTGTATAAATATAAAATGAAATAGAAAATTATGAAAGGGTACATGGGAAACTATTAGTGTCACTGTAGCCTGTGGAGGCTTGGTGAGCCAGAGCAGGAAAGGGCTACTTTTCATGATACATCTTTGGAGGGTTTGAACTGTTTATAACAATAAAAAAGGAAAAAATAGATAAAATAACATTTTGCAATTTAATATAAATTGAGATTGTAGAGTACATATTATATCAAAACTTACACATTTGTTGCTGTTTTTACAGTTTCATTAAAACTTGAAAATTAATGGTATTAGAACTGATACGGCTGTTATTCCAATGTGTAGTAGTTGTGTCAGCAGTTTGATTTGACCTGGCAGGGGGAAAAACAGATGTGAAACACACTAGGTAGTCATATCATCACTTAAAAATTTTAAAAAGCTGTTTTGTATTTGGCATTCTATGTCTTTTTTTTTTTTCCTAGTTCCCACTTAAAATCAGAAAAATTTCACAGGTTTTGTAAGTTTTCTAGATCACTATCTTCTTTGTTAATTTTAAACTCCATCTAGGAGTTCCCGTCGTGGCGCAGTGGTTAATGAATCCGACTAGGAACCATGAGGTTGCGGGTTCGGTCCCTGCCCTTGCTCAGTGGGTTAACGATCCGGCGTTGCCGTGAGCTGTGGTGTAGGTTGCAGACGCGGCTCGGATCCCGCGTTGCTGTGGCTCTGGCGTAGGCCGGTGGCTACAGCTCCGATTCAACCCCTAGCCTGGGAACCTCCATATGCCGAGGGAGCGGCCCAAGAAATAGCAACAACAACAACAACAACAGCAACAAAAAAGACAAAAGACAAAAAAAATAAAAATAAAAATAAATAAACTCCATCTAACTATGCATTCATTGCTCATGGTCATAAATCAGCATCCTTTTGAGGACATTATAAGCCACTTACAGAACCTTCATCTGCCGATGGTTCAAAGATGCTGTGTTACAGACCAAACGTATATTGACTGAAGAGTCTGGAAACTTTACCTATGTTTATCTCCGTGATGGAAGCAGTCTTAAGTTGACCCTGATCTATTTTGAAGAACGAAAGAATAAAAGAAAATGCTTTATTATCGATTCAGTGATGTTTACAATCTTAGCATCACTTTTTACAGAATTAGGCATCATACTGTATATAACTAGGTTTTGATTTTTTTTTTTCCCATATATATTGTGTCATGACCATTTCCTTATGTCATTAAACAGTCTTCAAAGACAAACCAAACACTTTGGCATTGTCTTCTTCAGGAAAGCCTGTTTTATTTTTACTGGTCAGAAGGGCTCCTTTTATTTACTTCCCAGTTTGAGAAAGCAGTTTCATCTCTTGTTTTATCATTGGACATTTACAGGCAGCACCTCATAGGCATACTTGAGAAGTGCTTTCTAGTTGTATCATTGTTCTACAAATAAGCCATGAGGACTTTCTTCCAAGAAGACTTTATCACGGGGCCTCAATTTGATGTAGGCTGGGTCTGTGATACTCAAAGATATAGAACCACAGCAGCCACTTCATTCTCTTCTACAGTTTCTTGCTCATTGACAGTAATGGAGATGAAAAAATGTAAAGTGTCTTGCTTGGTGCCTCCCCATACTTACCCCAGTGTCTTTTGGACATGTGAATATAACCTCTTGGAACTTTCCATTTGTCAGGACTTCAGTATGATAAAGTGTTGGAGCTCTTTCACCAGGGATGATGAATTGGTTAAAGCCAAACTTTGGATTTTTTCAGATTGGCCTTTCTACTAATTGTTGGGCTTGCATCTCTGGCTGTAAAACAGTTGCTAGTTTGCCAGTGGCCAGAGAGCCTTTGTATTCTCTACCCTTTGAGGGTGTCTTTTGTGTGAGTCTTACATTATTGGGAATGGATTTATCCCCCTCCCTTGGCAAATGATCCTAATCTCTGAATGTTGCATACCCTGATACAGCAAATTTTTTGTTTGGGCTGTTGATCTGTACCACTAATTTTCATTAAGGTGGTGCATTGGTTTTTATGTGAGCATATAAACATTCACCTTCTAGAAGGCTTATGATAAAAAAACACCCTTTCTTTTAGGAAGGAGCTTAGACTGTGGTTCAGAGCTCAGCTCTGCCATTAGCTCAATGGCTTTGGATGATTCTCCAACTTCTTCATCCGTAATGTGGGGACAGTGTTACTACCTCATAGAGATATTATGAGGATTAAATAAGAAATGTACATAAAGTGCCCAGATAATACAATGTTTTACCTAAAATTATTTCCCATTGAATTTTAGATTTTAAAGTAGTTTTCCTCTTGAATAATCTTATTAGTGAGCATATGTACACATAAATATTCATTAAACTCAACATGAAAGTTCACATGCAAGATGTTTTTAGAAATAACCATGTTGAGAAAGAAGGTGACTATTTCATTGGGGGGTTTTTTGCAGATATTTCCCCTTCCTGGCTAAACAGAAACCTGGGCACCCGGAATGTGACATCCTGACCAATGTTTTTGCAATTCTCTCAGCGAAGAATCTCTCAGATGCCACAGCCAGTATTGTGATGGAAATAGCTGATGACCTTCTTAGCCTTCCAGATTTTGAACCCACAGAAACAGTTTTCAGCTTGCCTGTAACTGGATGTATATACGCAGAAAGTGGAGATGGTATGTTAGCTGTCCAAAGCAAATGATGCTTATACTTCTGAGGTATTGTTTGTGCCCTCAGGATGGAAACTTCGATAGACTCTGACTCTTTGGATACTATTAAAAGGGTTTCTTTTCTCTAGGACTTCATACTGATTGATGTAAACTGAATTTTCGTTGCCGTGGGTAGAAATTCCAATTATTTATAGTCCAGAAATCTCAACTATCCTCCAGGACATTTTCAAATGATTTCCACTGTCATGTCTCTGACTTCTTCACACTGTATTATCCTAACAATCCTTTTACTCCTACCAAAAGTGGTTTCAATAAAGCCTCAAGGATCTCATGTAAAATTTTAATTTAGCTAATGATACAGATGTTTTAACTAAAAATAAAGTTATTTAATCTTTAGAGTTGAAATTTATTAAGTTTTCAAGGGAATTGAGTAATTTCTTTTTCTGTCGTTAAGGAAGATACCATACGATTATCCTTTAAGAGAATAGTTAAAATCAGTACATTTGTCAATGTTTATTTCAGAGTCTATCACAATAGGAGGACGATTAATTCTACCTCATGTACCTGCAATTCTCCAGTATCTCAGCAAAACCACAATAAGTGCAGAAAAGGTGAAAAAGAAGAAGAATAGAGCACAAGTCAGTAAGGAACTTGGCATTCTTTCAAAGTAAGTGATATATTCGTCCTTAAAAGATAATATTACCACTTGTAGTTTTAACTTTTTAAAACATTTATAGGAGATCCTGCTTTGGTGTAGTGGGTTAAGGATCTGGCCTTGTGGCGGCTATGTCGTAGGTCACAACAGCAGTCCAGGTTTGATCCCTGGCCCGGGAACCTCCACATTCCATGGGTGCTGCCAAAAAAAAAATAAAAAATTATATTTGGTTTTTCATTTGTTTTAACAGAGTAATAAGCTGAAAAGGTTTT
Source organism: Sus scrofa (assembly GCF_054392235.1). Lineage (NCBI taxonomy): Eukaryota > Metazoa > Chordata > Mammalia > Artiodactyla > Suidae > Sus > Sus scrofa. The sequence goes on along the minus strand of NC_139387.1, from coordinate 90,115,510 downwards.
CAGTATTTTAAATACTCTATTTTTAAGTTAATGTAGAATTTTCTTTCTCTGCCAGAATAGACCTTTTATCTGCCTTCATTTAATTATAAAAGATAACAGACTTTAAAATTCTAAGACTAATAGATTTGCATGTTTATTAGCCTTTGCATATTTTGTTCAATTAAAAATTTGAGTTACATGGTTTTTTTAGTGTAATTCATAAAAATAATCTAAAAGAGCAGTTTGTTTTTTTAAGAGTCAGGAAGATCTTGCAAGAGTTTATAAGTATGCTCTTTGGCAATAGACCTGGTAGTATATAATTGTGATTTCTATAAAGTGTCTGGTTGGTAAATCATAGTGCAAACAATGATTCTATCTTATTTTTTTTTTTTGTCTTTTTGCCTTTTCTTGAGCCGCTCCCGCGGCACATGGAGGTTCCCAGGCTAGGGGTCTAATCGGAGCTGTAGCCACTGGCCTACGCCAGAGCCAAGCAGCACAGGATCTAAGCCAAGTCTGCAACCTACACCACAGCTCATGGCAACGCCGGATCCTTAACCCACTGAGCAAGGCCAGGGATCGAACCCGAAACCTGATGGTTCTTGGATTTGTTAACCACTGTGCCACCTTGGGAATTCCAGTGATTCTATCTTAAATTCTAGATTGTTACAGAGCTTAGTTGTTGGAAGTTTATTTTTTCTTTTACTTTCAACCACAGCAAAAAAGGATATATTAGAATCTTTCAGAAACTTTTAAATGTTTTGTTTATAGTAGTATATTTTTAAGTTACAAAGAATGGAAAAGCACACTAAACACATTAGGTTTTATCGTAGTACATGATAGTGAGAAAACAGTAAGTGATTAGGCACCAGGAGGACAGCGTTTGAAAGGTGTGCTCTCGTACTTCTTGCTGAATGACGTCAGCTTCCCGGAGCCTCAGTTTTCTCTGGGCAAAGTGGGGTTAATAATTCCTACATTGTAGGGCTATTGTGGGAGTGAAATTGAAATTCGGTATGTAAAGCCTGTTTACAAGTCTTGGCACTTACAAAATATCCTTTCCTTGTAAAATAAGCAATACCAATTACTACTTATAGCATTGGGGTTTACTGTAACCCCCCTACACAATCAGATGTTACAAAAATAATAAAATAATAGCCATGAACCCGAAGTTGGAAAGAAATAAAAAGGGGCCCTTCCAAGTAACTGTGTTAAACTTACTACACACACGTGTGCGCGCGCACACACACACACACACACTTCAAAGCCATCACCGACACTTTTCTGCAAAAATGGTTTAACTTTTTAGAGAAATACTTTTAACCTCTATGTCTTCCTTACACATCCCGTTTTTTCCCTTCTCTAGGATCAGCAAGTTTATGAAGGACAAAGAGCAAAGTTCTCTGCTCATCACGCTCCTCCTTCCTTTCCTCCACCATGGCAATGTCGCCCAGGTAGGAATTCACAGCACGTTTTTTTTTTTCCTTGAAGTGGCACTTTTCATTGTGAACAGTAATTTTATTGGTTCAATTCTGTGATGTCTTTGTCCCAGAGTATTTGTGAAAAAACTTTATATAGAAATAGAAAATTGAAAATAGAGGAGAAAAATTGGGCAGAAGTAGGAATGGGGACAAATAAAGACATCACCACCTACCATTGTAGTAAAGAAGCGTTTACCCCTTCATTTTCCTTTGTTTAGCTTCTAACCGTTTCAGGATTTTTTTTTTTCCTCTCTGACTTTGATCAGTAATAAATTCAGAATCTGAGATGTGTATATGGATGCCAGGGGCAAAACTGAATGAAAAGTCAGACTATTTTAATATTCAGACATAGCTGAGATTTTCTTATATGATTTTCAGATTGTAGTTCAGTCTTCATCAAAAGAGTCGCCCCGTTTCTCAAACTCATTTGTAAGGTTTTACTTATACCGAACGACCCTTACCGCATCGTAATTCGGTTTAGAAGACCACAGATCTGTGAATAATCAGAAGTGTCTGTTTCTCCTCAGCAAGCTCATTTTTCCTGGCCTTTTTTTCTGTCGACCAGAAAATAGAAGAAATTGTGTTTCCAAATTATGCATATTTTCTGTTAAAATTAAAGGAAGAAACTGTTAACAGACATTATTACGGGTTTTTGGTGAAGTTAAAATGCTAAGAACTTTTAAAAGACTGAAATAAAATTTCTGATAACTGTTCCTTTTACTTATTCCTATTTATTTCCTGTGTAATAATATATTAAAGCCAAGTGGACCAGCTTTATACATTACTAATATATGCTTTCTCTCAATATTTCTTCATAAGGATACAGAGGTTGATATTCTGGTGACAGTACAGAACCTGTTACAACATTGTCTGGAGCCTACAAGCTTCCTCAGGCCTCTGGCAAAACTCTTCTCGGTTATTAAGAACAAGTTGTCAAGACAACTGCTTTGTACAGTTTTCCAGGTCTGTAATACTCATTTTTACCCCGAATCACCCATTTTTCAAAAGATAATTATGACGTGGAACGCATATTAGTAACTTTCTTGATGCCGATATATAATGTTTTAATAACCTCTGAGTGTAGGCAGAGTCAAAGGAAAGGAGGCAGAAAAGTTAAGGTTTTATTCATTAATAATATACTGCTTTTGTTCCTTTTAGACCCTTTCTGATTTTGAGAGTGGATTGAAATACATTACTGATGTCGTCAAGGTAAGAAAGAACATCTTATGTCTCTTTTGTTTGAAAGTATTGTGATTTTTCTTAAGATTTATATGCCTTCATTTATATGGTTTAATGGCATTTCTTGTAGCTTAACACCTTTGATCAAAGACATCTTGACGATATCAACTTCGATGTTCGCTTCTCAGCATTTCAAACCATCACCGCTTATGTGAAAGAGATGCAAACCGTGGATGTTAACTACCTAATTGCAGTTATGCATAATTGTTTCTATAACATGGAGGTAAGTTTTTATAGCAGAAATTTGTGAATTATTTTTTATTATTTGGTTAATACAACTACACAACCTAATTTCTTCCTTTTTTTTTTTTTTTGCTTTTTGGGGCTGCACCCATGACATAAGGAGGTTCCCAGGCTAGGGGTCAAATCTGAACTGTAGCTGCCGGCCTACACCATCTCTCATGGCAACGCAGGAACCTTAACCTACAAAGCAAGGCCAGGGATTGAACCTGCGTCCTCATGGATGCTAGTCAGATTCTTTAACCACCAAGCCACAGCAGAACTTTTTTTTCTTTTCACAACTAATTTCTTAATTTGGTTTTTTAGGGGGAAATGGGATTTTTAGTCTGAAATTTCTTTAGTTATGGAATGTTTTGTTTGGCAAAGACCATGTTATTCTCATGATTTGAGTAAAATAATAAATGTGGAAGCACTTTACAGAGTCAAAAAGGTGTGTATTAAAATAGGGAAATCCAGGCCCTTGGGCCGGTACCCGCACCTCTGGCCTGTGCTCGGTGCTGCTTCACCCGCCCACTTGCTAGGTGCCTGGCCACCGGTGCCCAAGCAGGCACCCATGGCTGGGGCTGGGTCCTGTGGGCCCTACCGCGTCCCACCGTGGGCAGGGTTCGGATGGAACCAGCATGGAGATGATTTTTCTTTCCACCAATTGGATTTCTTCTTTTCTGGAAAAGACGAGAGACTTGTGCCGTCCCCGCTGGGTTTTGTCCTCAGCCCTCTTTTCTGCTGCAGAGAGCAGTGCAGCTTCCGGAGGAGGCTTTTCAGCAGAGAAGCCTGTGCTGTTGAACTAGTGCCACCGGGGGGGGGGGGGGATATGAATTCCTCAATAGAGCTCGTCTTCTTTCGCAAAATTAAAGTGTGGTGACCCGCAGAAAAGCATATGCATGTAAGCGACATGTCCATGTTCTGAAAAAAAAAAAGCAGGGAAACCCACAGAGACAGAAAGTGAATGAGTGGTTACCAGAGGCCAGTGGGGGGAGGGAGGTATGGAGAATGACTTGAATGGGTACGAGGTTTCTTTGGGGGGTGATGGTTGTAGAACCTTCTGAATATACTGAAAACCATTGAATGGTACCATTTAAAAGTTTGAGTTTCAGGAGTTCCTGTCGTGGCTCAGCAGTTAGTGAACCCAACTAGCATGAGGACACAGGTTTGATCCCTGGCCCTGCTCAGTGAGTTAAGGATCCGGCGTTGCTGTGAACTGTGGTGTAGGCCAGAGGCTACAGTTCCGATGGGCCCCTAGCCTGGGAACCTCCATATGCCACGTTTACGGCCCTAATAGACAAAAAGACAAAATAAATAAATAAAAGTTTGAATTTCATAGTGTGTCAGTTAAATATCAATTTTTAAAGTTACTTGACTCTTTCTTTGACAGTTTGCCCTCTTTTACTGATATAGTATAAACAAAAGGGGTTTGGAACTGTATTAAGTGTCATGTTGTTAAAATGAATTAAAAATCAAAAACATGGAAAATGAAACGCTTGGTTAATAGTTAACCATATATTGGCATTAGTAATCTCTTTGTGACATTTTATAGTTATTCATTTGATATTAGGGATTAATGTAGGAAAAAGTAATCCCTGGAGCTTCATTTTTCATGTATCTTATTAAATTTCAACATTGGGAATTTTATCTTTATTTTTATTTTATTTTATTTTTGTCTTTTTGCCTGTTCTAGGGCTGCACCTGCGGCATATGCAAGTTCCCAGGCTAGGGGTCTAATTGGAGCTGTAGCTGCCAGCCTACACCACAGCCACAGCAATGCCAGATCCAAGCCGCGTCTGCGACCTACACCACAGCTCATGGCAATGCCGGATCCTTAATCCATTGAGCAAGGCCAGGGATCGAACCTGCAACCACATGGTTCCTAGCTGCACCACGATGGCAACTCCAACATTGGGAATTTTAAATCACGGCCTGGTGATTTAGAGTTTGGACTGCTTTCTCTATCCTCATAACCTCTGTTCCTCAAACAAGGAACTCTTGAAGCAGCTAACCAGAATTAGACAACCAACTCTGTCATTCTAATACTGAAAACAGAATAAACTGTTTGCTTTGAGAAATAAAGCTAATGAAAAAATATATTTCTACATCATTTATACTTCAATAAAAAAATAAAAACTTTTTTAAAAAGAACAAAATCCATGGCAGATTAATTGCCTGTCTTTTTAAATAAAGACAGGATCAGTAATAATAACTTTAAAAAGTACATCTCCTAGTATTTTCTTTCTTTTTTTTTGGTCCTTTTAGGGCCACACCTGCAGCATATGGATGTTCCCAGGCTTGGGGTTGAACTGGAGCTACACCACAGCCACAGCAACCTGGATCCTTACCCACTAAGCAAGGCCAGTGATTGAACCTGCGTCCTCATATATACTAGTCACATTTGTTTCTGCTGAGCCATGATAGAAACACCTCGTAGTATTTTCTGAAATAAATGACACTTCTCAGCGTGAGTTTTCAAAGTCACTCGCCATATTCCTCACAGCCCTTCATTTGGTTCTTCCTTTAGGTATGAAGTACTGGTGGGATAATTCTTAGTAGAAAACAGAACAGTGGCTAAATATTACAAACTCTCTTATTCCATGTTATAGTTGTTGTACGGGATAATTTTTTTTTTTCCTGTGTCCAGTTAGGAGACATGTCTTTAAGTGATAATGCGAGCATGTGCTTGATGAATATCATCAAAAAGCTTGCTGCCTTGAATGTCACAGAGAAAGAGTATAGAGAAATCATTCATCGTTCACTCCTGGAGAAACTGAGGAAAGGACTGAAGAGCCAGACAGAGGTATTGGGGTTTGCAATTAAGTACCACTCTCTGTGGGTTTTGGTCTTATTTTTGTTTTTTCCCACTTCTGCTTTTGTTGTGCAAAGCGGCAGTCAGTCTTAATAAATGTAATTAAAATACTTGATTATATAATTATTCGCTTTTAACAGGGGGAATGGAATGGAATGGAAATGAGAGTAATCATTTCTGAGTTTATATAGTTTGTTTTTACAGTGGGAATGTTTTACTTTAAGAACGAAATTTCAGTGACTTTTTTGGTATTTCTTCATAATACCTAAGAAGCAAATGCTTTTTAAAACAAAGTTTTTTTTTCTCAACTTGGTATTTGCAGAGTGTTCAACAGGATTATACCACACTGCTTTCCTGTTTAATTCAGACCTTCCCAGATCAACCAGAATTTAAAGACTTGGTACAGCTTACTGATTGTCATGACCCAGAAATGGACTTCTTTGAGAATATGAAGCACATTCAGGTAGAAGGCCAATCTGCTTTTTTTGTTTGTTTGTTTTCCTGTCCATGAAGCAAGCATTTCAGACAATTCTGGCTCATTTTGAAAGATTTATTTTAAATTTTTAAAAGGTATTGAGGGAGTTCCCACTGTGATACAGTGGGTTAAGAACCTGATTGCAGGGGCTTGAGTCACTGTGGAGGTATGAGTTCCAGCCCTGGGTTAAAGGATCCAGTGCTGCCTCTGCTGTGACATACATCATTCATAAACTCAGATTCAATCCCTGACCCAGGAATCCCCCTTCGCCACAGGTACAGCCACATAAATAATTAAAAGTTTTGAACTTCTCATTTCTTTGTCTTTGGAATCATAGATTTGCATAGGAAAGGAGTTCCCGTCATGGCTCAGTGGTTAACGAATCCTCCTAGAAACCATGAGATTGTGGGTTCGATCCCTGGCCTTGCTCAGTGGGTTAAGGATCTGGCGTTGCTGTGAGCTGTGGTGTAGGTTGCAGATGGGGCTCGGATCTGGGATCTGGCGTTGGCTGTGGCTATGGTGTAGGCCAGCTGCTCCAGCTCTGATTGGACCCCTAGACTGGGAACCTCCATATGCCGCAGGAGCAGCCCTAGAAAAGGCAAAAAAAAAAAAAAAAAAAAAAAAAAAAAAAAAATTAAAAAAACAAAAAAAATAAGATTTGCATAGGAGATAATTCTGGGGTCTGATCTTCTTGTTGGTATCACAAATCACAACATAATGTCACCTTTCTGTGCCATTTCCTAAGAAGTTTAAATGTCTAGGATCCACTGGTAAAGAAAGTCTAAGGATTATGTCTCCGGAAGCAGAGCAAGGCCCTGGGTGTGTGCTCATGTAGCACATGGACTCTGTTTCACTCCTTTAATCTTTTCATGGAAAAGGAACGGGTTACCGAAATGGAGCTGGTTGTAGGTGAGATTATTTAGTAACTCATATTTTATCTAACTCATAGATCCACAGACGAGCAAGAGCCTTGAAGAAACTGGCAAAACAACTAATGGAAGGCAAAATCGTGCTGTCTTCTAAATCTCTTCAGAATTACATCATGCCTTATGCTATGGCTCCCATTTTTGATGAGAAAATGCTCAAGGTAGGGCATTAAATCTAGAAATCACTAAACCTCTCCCTATACCACGACACACTTTTCTCAGATGTAGATGGGGTTGGCGGCATCCTCACTGATGTTGTCACCATAATTACAGGCTTAGAATAGTTCTAAAGCCCTTCAAATTGTGCCTGGCACAGAGTAAATGCTCTTAAAGGTGGTGGCTGTTATTTTCATTTTCACTATTACTAACGCATAAAGGCCAACCACAAAATATTTCCCCTCTTAGAAATGATCACCTTCTAAGATGGTGTACCTTTATTTTTTTATCACAGGACTTATTTTTGATAAACTCCACTGATAAGCAGACTCATTGTTTTCTCCAAGTGTCTCATAAGAAATGAAATAAAGCAACAGCTCCCTTTTCTTTAGCGCTGTACCAGATACAGGCACCATTCTAAGTACTTTAATATGTAATCTGACTTCATCCTTACCACAACTCAACCCCATGTGGTAGGGACTGTTATGCTGTCTCACAGGAGAGTAAACTGAGAATAAGTGAGGTTGTGCAGCTTTCTCAGAGACATTCAGAGTCAGAACCATCATTCAAATTTAGGACTGTCGTCACCTTTATACTACATAGTGCCTAGAACAGTGCCTGGCACACAGTAAGGACTTGATAAATATTTACATCTAATTAAGATAATATCAGGATTTGTGACTTGCATTTATACTGTTGATTATATGATCTTGTTCAGGGATAGGATTTCCTCTATTATTTTGGGGTATTCAAAAATGTTTAAAGAGGACTTCCCGTTGTGGTGCAGCAGAAACAAATCCAACTAGTATCCATGAGGATGTGGGTTCGACCCCTGGCCTCTCTCAGTGGGTTAATGATCCCGTGTTGCCGTGAGCTATGGGGTATGTCTCAGTCTCTGTTCAGATCCTGTGTTGCTGTGGCTGTGGCATAGGCCAGCAGCAGTAGCTCCTACTCGACCTCTAGACTGGGAACTTCCTTGTGCCGTGAGTGCAGCCCTAAAAAAACAAAAAAAAAAATGTTTAAAGAATTTCCTAAGTAGGTGAAAGAATGCATCCTTAAATTCTAATTTGAAGAGACAGTAAGCACAAGCCAGTAACTCAGGGTTAGATGGCAATAAAATAGGAAAGACCTGTAGATTGAAAGCATAGATTATATTTAGCTTTTGTTGATATTAGTATGCTGTATGTTTCTATATACAGTCTTTTACTTTGAACCTATTTGCGGTTTTACTTTTGAAAGTTCATTTCTTATAGGTAGCATATAGTTGAATCTTGCTTTTTTTCTGCCTTTTAATTGGTTTTAGGCCATTTGCATTGACATAATTATTAATAGTTTGGGGTTAAATCTATGATCTTGTTATTTATTTTCCATTTGTCTCATTTTTCTCTCTTGCTTTTCTTCTTCTATTGGATTAATTGGATATTTTTAATGATTTTATTTCATCTCTATTGGCTTAGTAATTATCACCATGGTATTTCTTTTTGTAAGTTTCACCTCTATGTTAGTTTTAAACCACCTGATACAGTTACCTTTCCTTTAAACCATCAATTATCTTTTAAAAAGATTTTGAAAAATATCTTTTAATGTATTTGCTTCCATTTTTATAATTTCCAGCGCTCTTTACTTCTTTGTGTAGATCCAGATACTCATCCTATCTCATTTTACTGTTGCAAGAACACTTTTTTAAAATTTTTTGTAGCTCAAGTCTACTGGTAATGAATTCTTCCAGCATTTGTTTGTTTTTTCTCATCTTTGTTTTTGAAAGATAATGTTTCTAGGTATGGAATTCTAGTTTGACAGGTTTTGTTTTTTCTCCCCAGTACTTTAAGGTACTGTTCAACTGACTTCTGATTTATATTGTTTCTAAAAGAAGTCATTCTTTGTTCCTCTGAGCGGAAGTTTTTTGGTTTGGGTTTTTTGGGTTTTTTTAACCTGGCTTTTAAATTTTTCTCTTTATTCCTAGTTTTAAGCCATTTGATTATCACCTGCCTCAGTGTCTTGTGCTTGGGGTTTGTTGAGCTTCTTGGATCTATGTATTTGTGATGTTTGTCAAACTTTGAAATTTTTGGCTATAACTTCTTCAAGGATATTTTGGGTTCCCCTTTGGAGTTCCATTGTGTATTAGGCCATTCCAGGTTATTTCCATAACTCACTGAGGCTTTTTTTTTTTTTTTAAACTTACAGTTTCGTTTTGTTTTATCTTTCTATTACTGTATCTTTAAGTTTACTAATCTTTTCTAATGCAGTGTCTAATCTGCCATTAATCCCGTCCTGTATATCTTCCCTCTCAGAATTATCTTTTCCATTTCTAAAAGTTCAATTTGGGCTCTTTTTTTTTTTTTTTTTTTTTTTTTTGGTTTTTAGGGCTGCACTTGCAGCATATGGAAGTTCCCAAGCTAGGAGTCGAATTGGAACTGTAGCCACTAGCCTATGCCAGAGCCACAGCAATGCAGGATCCAAGCCGCGTCTGCAACCTACACCACAGCTCATGGCAACGCTGGATCCTTAATCACTGAGCAAGGCCAGAGATTGAACCCACAACCTCATGGTTCCTAGTCGGATTCGTTAACCACTGCGCCACAACAGGAACTCCTTGAGGTTTACTTTTAAGCTTTGTTAGGAACAGCCTTTAGTTTAGAGCTCATTTGACCCTGCTACCTTTCTTTGTACCTGAATACTTCATGTCCCATATATCGTGAGGCTTTTCATTCTGACTGATAGGAACATGAACCCATTCTTGTCCATGTGTGGTTTTTGCTAATTCTTCTATCTTTTCCTTCTTAGTGGTTCTTTCCCCATCTCTTCCTTACTCACATACACAGTCTCAGCTTAAGCTTAAGGGGCTCCTTCTTTGAGCAGCTTATCTCTCTGTGTAGCTCTCTTCTCGCTGGTTCTCTGCCTGTGGGCTCTGGCTTCCACAGCCTCAACTCTGCCCTCATAACTCAGGGAGACACATGAGTTTCTTCTCCTGTGCTATGACCTGACAGTTCACCTCACACAGTGAATTGGAGTAATTATGTCTCATTTCATTGGTTCCCTTTCTCCCAAGGATTGCTGTCTTGCCGTATTCAGTAATCAGAAGACTGTTTCATAAGTCTTTATCTACTTTTCTAGTTAAAGGTGTGAGAGTAAATCCAGCCTCTGTTCTTCATCGTCAGAAAGAGACGTCTCTGAGACCTTGTACTTGAATGCTAAGTGGCACAATCTATAGTTAACTTTGACACGTATGAACTTTTATTCACTGAATTTACCTCGTTCACAGTCTGTAGGCTTAGAACCCATCAGGAAGGTCTGAGTAGAATAGAATCCAAAATGTCATAATATCTTTTAATGAAAGGAAGGTGTCATTCCTTTAACTGACAGCATCTTTTCTTAGAGCTGAGGGGAAAATGGAATGTGGTTTGGGTTTTCCTCCCATTCTGTAATTGCTGATTATCTACTGTCTAATAAGCATTTTAATGTTACCAAGTTAGCCATGTATTTTATTTGCAAATACTGTTCTATTGATGTTCTTGGTTTGTTTTACAGCATGAAAATATAACCATTGCTGCCACAGAGGTTATTGGAGCTATTTGCAAGCACCTCTCTTGGCCAGCATATACATATTACTTGAAACATTTCATTCATGTCTTACAGACGGGACAGATCAATCAAAAGTTAGGTGTCAGGTATGATCAAGCATCTTATTTTTGTTTTGTTTTGTTTTTAAAATGTCAATTTTGGATTATTTTCTGAAATAGCCTTTCTATAATCTCAGTTTACTTCCCCTTGTATCAATGAGGTAATACTAAGACTTGTTAGAGTAAAAAATACCTAAAACTGGTGAAAAAATAATTTTAATGTTTATACGTCTTTTAATTTCCTCTCGTTTTAATCATCCAGTGATATCATTAACCAAATGAATGTTTCTGTGAATTTTTTTTAACAGTTTGCTAGTGATAGTGTTAGAAGCATTCCACTTTGACCACAAAACTCTTGAAGAACAAGTAAGAAAAATTCAGAATGAAGAAAGTAAGTTTTTTAATTTTTCTTAAATTAGATTTCCTTCCTATCCTCAGATAACTTATGATCATGAATTAAAGATGGCAAGATTCAACTTACTTTCTTTATCTGCTCTTGTAGCAGTGACAATGAATGAGTCAGGGGTAAGTTAAAAATGGTTTGCGTATTTTTGTGAAAGCTTATTTAACAGTAGAGAATCCAGTCTAAATTGTATGGGTGAAAAAATCTTAGCTATAGATTATTTACACAGAAATCCAGTTATATCACCCTAATGTGCAAAAAAGAAGATTAAGCAGAGAATGCAAATAAATTAAAACTTAGAGCAGCAATTAATGGAATGTAACGTAGGGACAACGGAGAGGGTCATCAAACTGCAAATCAGTCTTTGAAAAGATCGTAAATTGTCAAATCTCTGACAAAACGGACTAATGGCAATAGAAGGCATAGTAAATATTAGAAATTTTGAAAGATCGCTGTTGAACGAAAAGGGTAAAATTTGAACAGTTGGCAAAATGTACAAATTCTTAGAAAAATAAAGTAACAAAAACTGACTTTAGTAGAAATAGTAAATCTGACTGGATCTGTAACAATTAAGGAAATTGAATCTGTGCTTAAAAATCTTATGAAATGCCATGTCAGGATTCTTTTACAGGCAAATTTCTACACTCAAGGAGTAAATAATTTCAATCTTATATCAGCTATTTCAGATGATTGAGAAAGAGGAGCCCCCACTAACTCACGAAATTGGTATATTTGTTCAATGGAACTTAACACATTAGCATAGAAAAGAAATATGAGCCTCTATATGGACACATGTGGAACATTTTATTAAATACAGTATCCAGGCATGATAAAAGCGATTATTTATCATGGAATGGATAGCAATTTCCTTAGTCTATTAAAAGATGTCTTTTAAAAAATCTAATGAAACATTGGACTCAGTGGTAAAAGATTAAAAGCCTTTGCTCTAAAACCAGAATGAAGTAAAAGATATGTACTATTATTGCTTATATTGAACATCAAACTCTAAAGGTTTTGGCCATCACAGAAAAATAAGAAAAGGATAAACACTTATACAGGCCAAGGTATTTATCCTAATTGTTTTGGCCCTGAGTTTGCATTACTGCAGTGTTCCTACTCAGAATTTTCTAATTCTTTGTTTCATTGTCAGATCACTAATAAATAGAGAAGACTGTTCTGAATTTGTAGGAACCATTTTTGTTTTAAATAATTAATGTACCGAAGCCCCTTAGTTTGTCTTCAGTCAACGGAATCTATATTTTGAAATTTTGCATAAACAGGAACATTCAAAAATTAAAATAATTTTCTTAGCTGTTTTCTTCTTAGATATGACTTAAGTTTGAAATCATTATTGAGTACCTCCTGTGAACTGGGCTTTTATAGACATCATCTCATTTGCCCTCATAAGAACCTTACAAGAACCTTAGGTGTTAGTTACTCCATATTTTTGATATGAGAAATTTAGATTCAAATATAAAGCAACTTTCCCAAAGGCACACAGCCAGTAAATAAAATAAAGACTAATGGTTACCATGTTTTTGTAAGTCAGTGAAGTGTCAGAAACATATTTTATTTGGCACATTATAGACTTTATCACATTTAATCCTTTCAATAGCCTGTAGGTACTATACCCACTTTACTGGTGAAGAATCCAGAGCCGGTGAGGGTTGAGTTAATTGACTATAGTCACATGGCTTGTTGGCAAAAGCAAGTCTGGACTTGCTCACACAATATTGCCAAATTTCTTTAATAAGCTAAATCCTGTAATAAGGGGCATTTTTACAGAGGAACTGTTGGCTGCCATTATGATGTTCATGCTCGTAAATGCAGAGATTTGCTTTTGGAAATATCCAACCACTTTGCTTTGAGAGCTTTTTTTTTGTAAGCTCCCCCCCGCCCCCAGTCTCCTCGTGTTCCCCTTTTTAAGTTAGTTTACTTGTTCCTACTTTTCATTAGACTCTAAACTGTAAGAAAGCAAAGAACTATAATCCTCTTGTTACTTCTGTTTCCTCAGCCCTTATCTTGCCTGCCCATAGTTAGTGATTAGGTATTTTTTATTTTTTTATTTTTTTAGGGCCACATCAGGGCATATGGAAGTTCCCAGGCTAGGGGTCATATCGGAGCCACAGCTGCAAGCCTATGCCACATCCACAGCATCGCCAGATCTGAGCCACGTCTGCAGCTTACACCCCAGTTCACAGCAATACCAGATCCTTAAGCCACTGAACAAGGCCAGGGGTCAAACCCAAGTCCTCATGGATAGAGTTTGTTACTGCTGAGCCACGATGGGAACTCCTAGATATTTTTTAATTGGATGTTGTTAGAAAAAACTGTGTAAACAACTGTGTTACCTTATCAGACTTAAGGTGACTTTTGTTGTTTACTAAACATAGATGGCATAGAAATGGTGGCATTGCCAGAGCGTGAAGCCATGGAAGTAGAGCACGTGGATGAGGACGAGAAGGAAGATAAATGTAAGACTTCATCAGACGACCGTGGGGAGCTGGAACACCCCGACGCAGCGGATTGTGAGGGGACAGCAGCTAAGGAATCCGAGTGTATCACAAAGGCCGTCTCTTTCCTTCCTCGGAATAAGGAAGAATTAGAGAGAACAATTAAAAATATCCAAGGAACCATAACTGGGGACATCCTACCCAGGCTCCATAAATGCCTGGCGTCTACGGTAATCATTCTGTTTGGGGCCCAACAGGTCTGTGTGAACTCAGGTGTCTGGAGGGCCCCGTCAGACTACAGCTCCGAACTGTGGATTGACATCAGCTTTGGGGTTTTCTTTCATCTCTCAGTTTTCCCAGTTCACCTGTCTTCTCTTATCATCTTCAGGTTCTTATCCTGCAGCTAAAGTAGTAATTAATGTTCTCCTTCATTATGATTTTGATCTGGTAGATACATACTTTTTTATCTCCTGCATAGACACTAAAATGACTCCCATTTCCAAAAAAAAGGTTATTAAAAATAGGAGTACGTTTCCCTTTTCTACTTCTTGGCCACACCTCTACTATTCAAAAATGCATCTTTGGAGTTCCCGTCGTGGCGCAGTGGTTAACGAATCCGACTAGGAACCATGAGGTTGCAGGTTCGGTCCCTGCCCTTGCTCAGTGGGTTAACGATCCGGCGTTGCCGTGAGCTGTGGTGTAGGCTGCAGATGCGGTTCAGATCCTGCGTTGCTGTGGCTCTGGCGTAGGCTGGTGGCTACAGCTCCGATTAGACCCCTAGCCTGGGAACCTCCATATGCCGTGGGAGCGGCCCAAGAAATAGCAAAAAGACAAAAAAAAAAAAAAAAAAATGCATCTTTCCCTTGGTTAGTAGTGGTCACATCTAGATAGGAGTGCATTCTCATGAAGCCAGAGCCTTTCTGTCTCAATGTAAAATTTGGGCTAGCAAACTGTGACCCATGGGCTGAGTCTAGCTTACAGCCTGCCTTTGTAAATAAAGTTTTATTGGAACACAGTTACAGCCATTCATTTATATCTTGTCTAATTCTGCTTCTGTGTTACAACGGCAAAATCAAGTAGCTTCAACAGAAGCCACACAGTCAAAAATACTCTCTGGCCCTTTACAGAAAAAATTTTCTAACCCCTGACGTAAAATACCAACTTCATCATTTTGTATAATTGTAAATAAATTTTATTTGAGGCACTCTATTTTTTACACACCAGTAATGTCACTTAAACACTTGAAAGTCTCAACACAAATTGTATGTGATTTTTAAAATATTTCACAGCTGGTGTTCCTGTTGTGCCTCAGCAGATTAAAAATCTGACTAGTATCCATGAGAATACAGGTTCAATTCCTGGCCTCACTCAGTGGGTTCAAGGATCCAGCATTGCTGCAAGCTGTGGAGTAGGCTGCAGATGCAACTGGGATCTGGTGTTGTGGCTGTGGCGTAGGCCGGCCGCTATAGCTCCAAATCAGCACCTAGCCTGGGAACTTCCATGTGCCTCCGGTGTAGCCCTAAAAGGAAAAAAAATTAAAGTACTTCACATCAGTCTTAATCCCATATCATTGAATACTTGGCTTGATTGATTTATTGATTGGTCGGTTGGTTGCTCCTTTGAAAAGTATTTTCTTGTTCCTATTGTCTTTATAACTTTTGGAGGGGTATCAAAGTGCACAATTGAGTTTGATTTTTTAAGACATTAAACTTAGAAATGGACATAAGATGTATCAAAAGAGCTTCTCTTTGAGCTGCAAGGTTGTAGTGTTAATAGGTCCCTAATCCATTTTCTTTTGTAACCTAAATTTTTCTTAAAGACCAAAAGGGAAGAAGAACACAAGCTCATAAAATCCAAGGTTGTGAATGATGAGGAAGTGGTTCGAGTGCCTTTAGCCTTTGCCATGGTTAAACTAATGCAGTCCCTTCCACGAGAAGTTATGGAAGCTAATCTGCCAAGGTATGTTGTGTGACAAATCAGAAAAGTTGAATGAGACTCAAAAATTGGTTCTTTCTTCCTGAATTTTGATTCTCTTATGTCAGAAGAGAAGCACTGCCACAAATTTGCTGTGATTTAGTATCCTAATTGGGATAATTTGGGCTATGAATAAGAAACAAAAGCATATTTATATTTTTATTTGGTTCTGTTCATTTGACTCATCAATTTTTAATTTCTCGTGTTCTAGTATTTTGCTGAAAGTGTGTGCCCTCCTCAAGAACAGAGCACAGGAAATCAGAGACATTGCACGCAGCACTCTTGCAAAAATAATAGAGGATCTGGGTGTGCATTATCTACAATATATTTTAAAAGAGTTACAGACTACCCTTGTCCGTGGCTATCAGGTAAATTGCATCATATACTTGATATTCAGATTGGGTTGGAATTCAGGCATTGGCAGTTTGAAAACAAGTTTATGATACTTTGGGTCTGCCCTCAGTAAAGTTGATCCACTTAGACAGCAAGTAAGAATATTCAAACATTTCTAATCAGCATTGTAAAAGAAAAAAAAAATCTGCCTTTAAAATAGCCCTTATACTTGATTTTTTAAAAGATCCCTATAGGCCTGCATTACGTAGCCTGTGTTTTTCCTCTCAAATCACTTGACATTAAGTTTTGTATCCTCTGAGTTTTAAGTAAAATTCGTGTTGAATGTATATGAAATGCATTGCCACAAATGTGAACAAGAAAGACCATACATGTTTGTTTAAGAGTTGAAAGATATGACATGTTACAAAATTAATAAGAGCGCCAGGTGGAATACAAAGCTCTTTGAGTAGTTCCAGGGCTGTCAAGCTCCAAGTTATCACCACTGCAAGTGTGCGCCCTGGGACAAGCCGCATCAGCAGCCCCTGGAAGGAGCGCGTTAGAAATGCGGTGCTTCAGGCCCTACACCCTCCTATGGAATCTGCATTTTAATAGGGTCCCTGAGTGATCTGAACTTTGAGAAACCTGGCAGCTTGTTTTGTTCAAGTACCCAGCCAAGGCGCCTAGTAGTTAGCTTAACTTTCCGTGTGCTGTTTTGTTCACACGTAAGGTTCCTATTCTATAGGTTATAGTCTTAACACACTAAAAATATCAGTGTTCATTTATATAGTTTTTAGTGGTTGCTCTCAGGATTGCCATATCCATACTTAACTTTTATTAGTCTACTTAGAATTAGTATTTTACCACTGCAAGTGGACTGTAAAAATCTTATCACCATATAGACCCCTTCACCCTTCCTTTGTTTAATAGTTGTTTATATGTCACATCACTGTGTATTGAAAACCTATGAGGCAGTGTTAGTTATTGCTTTAATCCTCAAATATGCCCAGATAGTTATCATTTCTACTGCTTTTCCTTCATTTCTGAATTTTCAGTTTTCTTTCTGGTATCGTTTTCTTTTGCTCTAAAGAATTTTCTTTGGCGATCTCATTGAGTGAGTGTGGTAGTTTCCTTCCCCTGTGAATGTCTTCATTTTACCTTCATTCCTGAAGGATATTGTCACTGGATATATACTTTTGCATTGACAGCTATTTCTCTCTTTCTGGCTTTTCAGAGCCGCACCCACGGCATACGGAGGTTCCCAGGCTAGGGATCCAACTGGAGCTACAGCTTGCTGGCCTGCTGGCCTATGCCACAGCCACAGCTACAGTCACAGCCACACCAGATCCAAGCCACATCTGTGATCTACACCACAGCTCACGGAAACTCCAGATCCTTAACCCACTGAGTGAGGCCAGGGATTGAACCCACAACCTCATGGTTCCTAGTCGGATTCGTTTCCACTGCTCCACGAGGGGAGCTCCTCTCTCTCTATCTTTAGACAGTTGTTTTCTTTTTTTTTTTTTTTTTGTCTTTTTTGTCTTTTTTTTTTTTTTGTCTTTTTGCTATTTCTTTTTTCTATTTCTCCCGCGGCATATGGAGGTTCCCAGGCTAGGGGATGAATCGGAGCTGTAGCCACCGGCCTACGCCAGAGCCACAGCAACGCAGGATCCGAGCCACGTCTGCGACCTACACCACAGCTCACAGCAATGCCGGATCATTACCCCACTGAGCAAGGGCAGGGACCGAACCCACAACCTCATGGTTCCTAGTCGGATTCGGTAACCACTGCGCCACGACGGGAACTCCTAGACAGTTGTTTTCTTTCAGCACTTGAAAAATGTCATGCCACTTCCTTCTGGACTTTCTGATGAATAAGTAAATCATTCTTCACTTTAAGTAATGCATTGTTTTTCTCTGGCAGCTTTAAAGACTTTCTTTTTTCAGCAGTTTCATTTTGAGTGTGGATTTCTTTGGATTTACCATTTGAGACCTGTTGAACTTCTTCAGCCCTTCCATCTTCAAATGCTTTTTGTACACTGCACTCTTTCTGCTTTCCTGGGACTCCAGTGAAATGTATATTAGACTTTTTTTTTTTTTTTTTTTTCCCACTCTCCTATTGGATTCATCCAGTGAATTTTCCTATTTCAGTTATTGCAGGGTTTTTTTTTTTTCCATTTCTGAAATTTTCCATTTAGTTTCTTATATCTTCTGATTCTTTGCTAACACTTTATTTTTGCATTTATTTCAGACCTCCAGCTAGAAAGCTGGGACTTTATTTCTCCCACTTTGCCATGTACTTCCCACAGCTGTGCCCACACAGGGGCCAAGCGGTGGCAAGACCGAAGGGGAAAAGCAGCCCGCTGGCTCACCTTCTCAGATCTGCAGTCCCGCAGAAGGAGAGGATGGTCTCTCCTGCAGAGTTTTGGTGGCTACAGTCCCCATTTTTTCCAAGCCACTGCCTCCACCGTCACCACAGGATCCCTGGGGACTGGGGTGTAGGAAAATGGAGAAAAGAAAGAAAAAAAGAGATTTCCTTACTATCTTGGAACATTCTGAATTCCCTCTCCCATTCTTACAGCTGTGGGGCTTCTTACAGAGTTCCGTGCATCTTGGCAGCATCCGTTTCCATGTTGGCTGGGGGATAACTGTTTAGAAAACAGGGGTCACCTCACTGAAGGTTTGGTGGTACTTGCACTCTGGTGTTGTTCCCAGAGTCGTGGCTCTGTGTATTCTGTTCAGAGTGTAGAGCTGCACTCAGTGGGAGAGACTTGAGCTGTTCCTTTTAAATCATTGTTCTTGGAGGGTGAGGGGATGCACGGAGGGTTTGGGATGGAAATGCTATAAATTTGGTTGTGATGATCGTTGTACAACTATAAATGTAATAAAATTCACTGAGTAATAAAAAAATACAATTTAAAAAACATAAATAAATAAATGCCCTTATTTAGTCACAATAATGGACCCCTAAGCATGGTGATGCATTTCTGAGCATCTTTTGTACGAAGCGACCACTTAAAGGATTTTAGACAGGGGTATAAGTACACGTCACTTGTCAGAGCTTCTCCCTGCAGTAATGACAGATACATAATCTGAGCGTCTGCGTGTGCCCTTTGCAATACTTCTAGACCTTGTTTTTTTCTCATATGCTCTTCTTAACCATCTGTATTCTTATACATTTCATTTTAGGTCCATGTGCTAACTTTCACTGTTTACATGCTGCTGCAAGGCCTCACCCATAAGCTTCAAGTCGGGAATTTGGACTCTTGTTTGGATATAATGATTGAGGTAGGACTCAGAGAAAGTACTTCTAAGTTTTTAAAGAGGTCAAAGAACACAAATTGGTTCACAAAATGAGAAATAATAGCCTATAAAAATGAAAATAACATACTACCTCATCTCTTAGGCTAACAGCGGTTTAAAAAGCTCAGACTCAGGTGAAGTGACATGGCACCTTGCTGTGCTAGTAGGTCTTGAGCTGGTATAATCAGAGGTACGGTCTGGGGGTTGTACACGAGTATATTCACCAGAGCTTTATTTATGAACAGTGAAAAATTAATAACAATAAACTTACATTTGAATAATATGAAAACTTTGGGGGTAGGATTAGAAAGACTAAATTTGGCACATGTTGTGTTTATTCATTAACGATGTAGTCACTAACATTTTTAATTAAATGCATTAATTTTGATAATTAAGTTGCAAATATCGTGAGAATTTCCTCAAGGGAAATTAAGCCACGCTTTCGTAATAGTAAAGAAGATGTGCCTGTGTGTAATTATGCAGTTATATGTGTAGTCAATCTATAGAGTATTCCTCTTCTGTTTCCCACTAGTATAAACCTTAAAGTGTTTCTGCGTGTGTTTTAGTAACTGGTCCCTAAACTACCTTGAAAAAAACATGAAATCTAATAGGAGTTCCTCCTGTCTCATCTGAATCCAGTCCAACACGCTTTCCTTGATTTGGACCTGCCACAGCCTTTCAGAGACTGCTTATGCTGGTGTATCTTTGCTTAGTGCATGTAATTGCCATTCGGCTTTTTTCTTTTAAAGATTTTTAACCATGAGTTGTTCGGTGCCATCGCTGAAGAGAAAGAAGTAAAGCAGATCCTCTCGAAAGTCATGGAGGCACGAAGAAGCAAGAGTTATGATTCTTACGAAATCTTGGGCAAGTTTGTAGGAAAAGATCAGGTTACAAAACTTATTCTTCCACTGAAAGAGGTATGGATATAATCCAAGAGATCCCCATGTAGTATCCTGAGTTCTTGAAGAGTCTCGAGCACCGTGATTTCCTTGGGTGCTAAGGACACCAGTACCGTGTGCTAGTGGCCAGCAGCCCTGAGATGTGCATTCTCATCCAAGAATCAGAGTCTCCATAAACCGAGGCAAGGCAACAAGAATTGAACTGGAGTTCCCGTCGTGGCTCAGTGGTTAACAAATCCGACTAGGAACCATGAGGTTGCGGGTTCAATCCCTGGCCTTGCTCAGTGGGTTAAGGATCCAGCATTGCTGTGAGCTGTGGTGTAGGTTGCAGATGTGGCTTGGATCCCGCGTTGCTGTGGCCCTGGCATAGGCCAGTGGCTACAGCTCTGATTCGACCCCTAGCCTGGGAACCTCCATATGCTGTGGGTGCAGCCCTAGAAAGACAAAAAAAAAAAAAAAAAAATTGAACTGCGGGTGAATTCTACATCTGTGTCCATTCAGCAGCTAAGAACGCAGCCTGCAGCGCCAGATTGTCAGGAGGAAGAGAACTGGCATTTATTAAATAGATACTATGCTCTTGGTGCTGTGCTTTGTGCTTCATTATCTGTTCTAATCTGCACAACCACCCTGTGAGATCAACAGTACTTCCGTCTCACAGATGAGAAAATTCAGGCTCAGAGGTAAAAAGAGACATGGCTAAAGAGAAAAGACAGGATTTCATTCCAGATCCTTCTGAGCCAAAGCTCATATTCGTTTTCATTCTGCCCTCTATTGGACAGGAACTGTAATTTACCTATGTTCATGGCGTTCTCTGTTCCTGTCACAGGAGTGCACAGTCAATAAACACTGTTCATTCATGCTGTGAGTGTTAAATTACTAAAACTGTATCAAAAAGCCTTATCTAATGATGTGAATTAGCTCTAATTCCATATGTTTTGGTGCTAGATCAACTCCCTAATTGTTCCTAGAATGCGTTTAGCTTATCTGAGCCTGATCTAAGAAGAATGCTAGCTATGTGTCGAGAATCAAGAAGAGTCAGAAAAAGCACACCTGTTTTCCATGCATATCATCAAGTCCCTCCAAAGTAATGAAAGTTATTAATACCATGTCCTGTGTGAATGGCTATGATGTGCTGAGGGTCGTGGTGGGGTTGATGGTTCTGGGCTCCCGTTAAGTTCCTCTGCTTTGACCCAGTAACTAATATCAAACCCTGAGGCTTGGCCATCGCATTACTTCCTGTGAGGAGTGATTGCATTTTGTTGAGGGGGGATGTTCTTGCCTATAAACCACCCCTTTTAATGCACTTGGAAGGCTCACATCGTCCAAGAGGCACAAGAAATCCAGAGGCACATGCTGCTGGCAGTGGGAATCTGTGGGGTTGAGGTCAGGAGTAAACGTGACTGTATATGTTATATCTGTGTCTGAAACTTAATAAGAATGGGTTTCTTTTTTATTTAGGAAAAAACATATTTTAAAAAGTAAATACATAAAAGAAAACCACTGCTCTAACAAAGTGCAATTCTGTTTGCATTTATGTTTTTGCCTTTAGATCTTACAAAATACCACGAGTTTAAAACTGGCCCGGAAAGTTCACGAGACCTTACGCCGAATCATAGCAGGATTGCTTGTAAACCAGGAAATGACGGCAGAATCCATTCTGTTGCTTTGTTACGGTTTGGTCAGCGAAAATCTCCCCCTGTTAACAGAAAAAGAAAAGTAAGTTTGGGAAAAAATAACTATCCTTTAGGTGTGTGCTTCTAATAAGCCATTCAGTTCTCAGTTATTCTTATGTGGGCTCACTTAATAATTTGCATTAGTTTAAAAAATAAAAGGTATATTTGTCTGAGTTGTAGACGGTACTGCTTTGTGGGGTTTGGGCTAATGTCCTTCTTGTTTTTAGATGTGTATATGTTGAGTCAAAGTTAGGATTGACTTAAAAGAGATATTTCTGTCCTGATCAAACAGACGTAGACCTCCGAAAGATGTTTAAGTACCTCATTTGTAAACGTCCGTTGGATTTTGCTTGCGTCCTAAAAAAGAATCCTTGGCATTTGTTTTCAGAGATCAAAGAAAAGGAGTGTTTCCTTGCTGTTCATCTTCATTTAAATGTGCATTCATCCCCCTGACCTCTCTTTCTGGGGTTCTAGAAACTTTGTTCAGCAACCTCATCTTCTCTTCTGTACCTTGTGGTTAAGGGAGGAAAAACCCTACAGCAGACAGCACATTTTTTGGTGCCGGCCTCTCATCAGAAAGGGCTACAGTAGCTTCCGGGGATGCAGCACACAGTGTGCTTTCATTTCCTTTGATTGACAGAAATCCCGCAGCCCCTGCTCCAGATCCACGTCTGCCACCCCAGAGCTGTCTTCTGCTTCCCCCAACTCCAGTTCGAGGCGGGCAGAAAGCTGTTGTGAGCAAGAAGACCAACATGCACATATTTATTGAGTCTGGGCTTCGGGTAAGAATTAACCTTGAAGTGAGGCTTGCTGCCCACAGCAAGTCTGTGCCTCTTAATCCTCTGCTGAATTTCCAGTGCTGCTCATTTCCACTGGAAATGCTTTACCCTAGTAAAGTATGGAATTTTTTTAAGGGGCATTTGTCCATTTACTATTTATCCTCCGATACTACCTTTGGTGATTTAACTGTCTCAGAAGGAATTCTTCTGATATTTACTTTGCTTTCACTGTTGCTTTGACTATGAGTGTGCACATCTGAACTACTCTAAATTTTTTTTTAGAGATGGTACGCTTTTAAAAATACACATTTTGGGGAGTTCCCGTTGTGGCTCAGCGGAGCTGAATCTGACTAGTAGCCATGAGGATGCAGGTTCAATCCCTGGCCTTGATCAGTGGATTAAGGATCTGGAGTTTCCGTGAGCTGTGGTGTAGGTCACAGACTCAGCTCAGATCTGTGTTGCTGTAGTGTAGGCCAGCGGCTACAACTCCAATTCAGCCCCTAACCTGGGAACCTCCCTGTGCCAGAGGTGTGGCCCTAAAAGGATAAAAATATAAAAAATAAAAATACACATTTGGGAGTTCCTCTTGTGGCTCAGCAGGTTAAGAACCCAACCAGTATCCATTAGAACGCAGGTTCGACCCCTGGCCTTGCTCAGTGGGTTAAGGATCCAGTGTTGCCGTGAGCTGTGGTATAGGCCGTCGACATGGCTTGGATCTGGCGTGGCTGTGGCTGTGGCATAGGCCAGCAGCTATGGCTCCTGTTCGACCCCTAGCCTGGGAACCTCCATATGCCACAGTTGTGGCCCTAAAAATACAAAACAACACAAAAAAACACTTATATATACTTCGAATCCTTCATCGGCTCCCATTTTCCAGGAGAGTGCTCCAACTTGTGTCCCAGCCATGAGTGCCCTCCCTTCAGTTCTCTAAAGTCACCACACTGTTCCCTTCCAGGACCTCACCCTCCACTCCTCCCTCTGCCCAGGTCCCCACAGAACCCTCAAAGCACCCTGCGTTTGTAGTTAATTATTTCCCAGAGTCTGTCATCCTGGCTATGATGCATCAGAGCTGCCCGTCTTGGTTACTGCCACTTCTTTATGCCAAGCCAGTGCCTGGAATCAAAGTAGATGCTGAATAGTAACCATTTGGTAAATAAACTTAGAATTTAGTTCATCTCAGCTGCAGGGTGAGCTCCCACCTTCTCCACTTCCTGAGATTACCCAGGCAGCTCCCCTTTCTTCAGACATTTTACAATTTCAAATAGAAGTATCTTAGTATTTCACATTTGTCTCTTAAAAAATCATTTTGCCTTTACCTCACTCATTTGCTCTTTTTTTTTGTCATCTATTTTTGCTATTTCTTGGGCTGCTCCAGCGGCATGTGGAGGTTCCCAGGCTAGGGGTCCAAACGGAGCTGTGGCCACCAGCCTACGCCACAGCCACAGCAACGCGGGATCCAAGCCACGTCTGCAATCTACACCACAGCTCACAGCAACGCCGGATCGTTAACCCTCTGAGCAAGGGCAGGGACCGAACCCGCAACCTTATGGTTCCTAGTCAGATTCGTTAACCACTGCGCCACGACGGGAACTCCCCCACTCCTTTGCTCTTATAGGCAGCTGGTGTGATGTATCTATCTTTCTGAATCTTTTAGCTGTTGCATCTTAGCTTGAAGACTTCCAAGGTCAAGTCTTCAAGTGAACACGTTCTGGAAATGTTGGATCCTTTTGTGTCTCTCCTCATAGACTGCCTGGGCGCCATGGACGTGAAGGTGAGTATCTGTTCCTTCACAGGAGATGTGCTGTGCGGAGTACCTAGAACTTATGTCTAGGCTTGTGCTTCCCAAGATGATTTTTAAAAGAGATTTATAACATCATGAACCACCTGCATCAAACCGTTCCCTTCACAGCAATTTAACAATCATGGATAGCTCTTAACATCCGTAAAAGCCCTTCTGGGTACAAGACTTACTTCATTTGATCTTCATAACAGCTTCATGAGGGCGAGTGGTGCTGTCCCCAAGGCAGTAATCATATCACCTCATCATCGTCATCCTTGTCACCAGTGCGCACAGCTGCGAATCCTCATAACTCATGAAGCGTGTATTCCCGCTTCTGTTCCATAGATGAGAGATCCAGGCCTCAGGCCGAGCCACTTGGCCCATGTCACAGATCTCGGATGTGAGCCTCAGTCTGTCAGACTCCAAAGCCCACACCTTTCCCACTTTCCCAGGTTGCCTGTTTTACAGCGAAGGTGCTGAGAGGTTAAGGGACATCTCAGTGGTCAAATGGGTAATAAAGCTGCAGAGCCGGAGTCGAAGCCCTGGTCTTACTGACTGCTGGGTGCTTTCCTGTCTTCACTGAATCCAGCCCATAAGGCCACCCCAGCAGCCAGTCCATCGGGGCCAGTTGGGTGCAGCTGAACCAGGTGAAGCAGCTGGTAGTGTTGAAGGTTCTGCCTGGAGGTTCAGGGATTCTTTTGTTATCACTTGGTGCCGGCGCTTTTTATTTATTATTCCCCCCCCACAAAAATGCACAACATTTAACTATATCATAGTTCCTGTGCTTAATTTCTGGGTCACCTGTCCGCTCCTTACATGAGGAATGGCATCCTTTTTAACGTTATATCTCTAACACTCTGTAGTGTGTGTGCCTTGTGTTTAAATTGAGGTACTGTTCTAGAAAATTTAAGTCATTTATAATTAGCATTTATTTCTCAAATGCTAACTTTAGCATTTGAGAAATAAATGCTAAAATTATCCTTCCCATCCAATCATTTATCCTAATAGGTTAAGAATATCAGAGTTCCCCTTGTGGCTCATTGGGTTAGGAACCTGGCGTAGTCTCCATGAGGATTCAGGTTCGATCCCTGGCCTTGCTCAAGTGGGTTAAGAATCCGGCGTTGCTCCAAGCTATGGCATAGGTCACATATGTAGCTCAGGTCTGGTGTTGTCATAGCTGTGGCTTAGGCCTCAGGTGCAGCTCCAATTCAGCCCCTTGCCCAGGAACTTCCATATGCCACAGGTATGGCCCCAAAAAGGAAAACAAACAAACAAACAAAGAATGTGTTTAGTGAGCACCTTGTCTCATTCGCTTGGGAAATAACTTCCCTTGCTATGGAGAAGCCGTGAGTTCTACCACAGGGGCCAGGAAGCTTTCCTCTATCTTCGGACCCTTTTAGCACATTTCCTCCTGAGCAGGCTGAGCAGAGCGTTGCATCCCGTCTCCTGGGCTGCTTAGAGCCCACACAGCCTCAGGTGCCGGACTCTTGGGTTTGATCACTTCACAAGTAGATCGGTTTGGGTTTTGTTTTTCAGGTGATCACAGGTGCTCTGCAGTGTCTGATCTGGGTCTTGAGGTTCCCCCTGCCTTCCATAGAAACGAAAGCAGAACAGCTGACAAAACACCTTTTCCTTTTGCTGAAGGACTATGCCAAACTGGGTGCTGCCAGGGGCCAGAACTTCCACTTAGTGGTAAACTGTTTCAAGGTGAGGTGTTTTCGCTTGCACTTGGGAAAGGCAGGACTAAGATTAACATCAAAGTTAATTTTCCTTAGCATCCTTTGTGGTCTTGGTCAAAATTTCTTCCAGATGAATTTGCTAAGGCCAGAGTGTTATTATCCTATGTGGAAAAGCTTGATGTTGTATTGAGTCCTTATCATTCCGCTGGCTGCTGGCTTACGGGGTGTCGTGCCTGTTAACTTCGCTGTTGTAACTTGCAGTGTGTGACCATACTTGTGAAGAAAGTGAAGTCGTACCAGATAACTGAAAAGCAGCTTCAGGTTCTACTCGCATACGCTGAGGAGGACATGTATGATATTTCAAGACAAGCCACCGCATTCGGTCTTCTGAAGGTATGGTGTCCCCAGAATGGTGGATTGTACCATTTATGAGCCTCATGTCAGATGTTTAGAATAACATGGAATATATAGTATTTTGACTAGCTGTAGACTTTAGGATTACTACGATTTGGGTTAATTAATTATACATTAATATATCTTCTTATTAAAATACTTGAACGTGAGCTCTGTATTAAACTTCCAGAGAATTCTGTACAAATGCAGACACTCTACCCGCATGTATCATAAAATTAACAATTTTTAACCATTTTTAAAGTTTATGTTCTTTTTCTTTTGGAGATATTTCCATTGTATTTGAAAACTGCCTAACTGCTAACATCAGGTCAGCTTAGCAAACATCAGGCCGTATGCAGTAAAACATGACCTGAGTATGTCTTTTCTTTTTGTATTTTAGGCCATTTTATCAAGAAAGTTGTTGGTCCCAGAAATTGATGATGTCATGCGGAAGGTATCCAAGTTGGCAATTTCTGCACAGAGTGAACCTGTCCGAGTCCAGTGCAGACAGGTTTGTAGACAGAGCGTATTCCCTTAGCAAGGGCTGGGCAGTGCCTTCTCTGTTTGGTCTTTAGGTAGAAAGATGTCAACACTGACTGAATTCTGAGGATGACTTTGTGTCCTAATGTTGCTTTATTCTGAGACTCAGGAGCCCATTCATACCCGGAGCATAAGGACATTTTTGAGTATAAGGAGCATTTTAAATATAGCCCATGTGTGGCATGTTTCAGATGGATGGAGAAATAGGTTTCCTTTCTGCAGCAAAGATTTCTTTCCATTTGTCCAGTCATTGACCACTTCATGCATATCAGTGTGTACCTGGTGTTGCTGGAAGAGTGGTTAACAAAATTTGCATAGTGCGTGTCTATCCTCTAGCAAGTATGTGCAAAGCGAACATGGTTATTTAATTACAGACATCCACTTGGGGATGCCTGGAGGAAAAAGTACTGTCACATTTCATCGCTTAGAAAATACACCATTACTTACATACCTCAAAGAAAAAAAAACCGTGACACAGTGGTAAGATGGCATCAGTTATAAGACACATCCCAATTTCGGATATGTTAAAATATAAAAAACTGCTCCTTACAATTGACAAAACATGGAGAAGCCTATGGCAAGGTGGAGAATCACCTTGGTGTGAGAGTCGGGGAAAGCTTTCCTGAGGGTTGGCATGTAAGCAAAATTTGGAAGAATAAGGCTTAGTTTCGCAGGCTACGGAAGATAAGCCTTGAGGTGGACAAGAGCTTAGCTTATTGAGGGAGTTCAGTGAGTTGAATGAGGTGGGGGAGGGGGCCAGATGAAACAAGACCTTGTGGTCTTGTGACAAATTTAGTGCTTTCATCTAAGAATAACCAGAAGCCCTTGAAGTCAGCAGGCAGAGCAGTGACATTAGCAGCTTTGTGTTCATAAGTGTGCCCATCCCTGATCTTCTGTGCATATGTCACCTCAGGAGGTGGAAGGGTCTGAACTGGAAATATGAACTCAGAATTAAAGGAGGATTAGGGCTGCCAAGGTCATTTTTAGACAAAGTGAACTCATTTTGGAAGAAGGAGGGCCAGCTGCTATTTATGAAGCATCAGCAGCACGTCCAGGACTTTATTTACATACCTGGCTTCTATTTGTAACTATCGTTCAAAAGAAATAGTACCACCATTTTATAGTTGGAGAAAAACAGGCCGTGGACAGCTTGGTGATGTGCTTGGTACTGACAGTTTATGAATAAAGGAAGCTGAATAATATAGTTTAAAAGCAGAGCCCTTGGATGCAGAGAGACAAGGCATGACATTCTGGCACTGTCACCTGAGCAAAGTTACTCTCTGCCAGCATCATTCTCGTCATCTGTAAAATGGGGTGATGTCACCTGCTTCCTAAGGCATGAAAAACCAACTGGGGAACACTTAACCCAGTGCCATTAGGAAGTGCAATAGTTAGTATTATGATCACATAATTGTTATACTTATTTCAGAGGAAATTTGGGGTTGAATTGCAGTCCATCCCCAGTCCAGCACAGCCTCCTGTCAGAGAGAGGAGCTGCCAGCGTGCAGGCTGAGATTCAGAGGCCTAACCAGCCATGCTAGTTGCCTCTTAGGACCTGAGGAAGCAAAGCGGGAGGAGAGCCGAGGGCACAGTTATTGACTCCGGAGGCAGACCTCGCCTAACGGATCACCTTTCTGAAAGGGCTTTGTGCGTCCCAGAAAGCAGCTCAGGAAAGAGGAATCCTGGAGAGACAGGATCCAAATGATCTCCTGTGTGACTTCTGTTTCTAGGTTTTTCTGAAATACATTCTTGATTATCCTCTGGGTGACAAATTGAGACCAAACTTGGAATTCATGCTTGCTCAGCTAAAGTAAGTTGAAGCCATAAGCTACACAGGGCAGTGGGGTAGGTTCTTCGCACCTTTCAAAGTGTTGGCTCTCTTGAAAAGAACAAAGCTGAACCGCGATGGCCCATCTCCGAGGATGCTGTCATATGAATCACTGACTTGTCGAGCCTTGCGCATGGCTTCATATAGCAGTTCTGCAAGTTGCTTTTCAATTCAGCATGACCATTGGTTGTCATTAGAGTCCATTTGGGAGTATGGTAAAAATTTAACAAAATTATGTTTAAAAATAGGAGTTCCTGTCGTGGCGCAGTGGTTAACGAATCCGACTAGGAACCATGAGGTTGCGGGTTCGATCCCTGCCCTTGCTCAGTGGGTTAACGATCCAGCGTTGCCGTGAGCTGTGGTGTAGATTGCAGACGCGGCTCGGATCCCGCGTTGCTGTGGCTCTGGCGTAGGCCGGTGGCTACAGCTCCGATTCGACCCCTGTCCCGGGAACCTCCGTATGCCCCGGGAGCGGCCCAAGAAATGGCAAAAAGACAAAAAAATAAATAAAAATAAAATAAACAGTAATTAAGTACATGTTTTAAGATTGGGAAAATGGAGGGTTTTTTTTTCCACTTTTTAAGAAATACACTGGCACCTCGAGACAGTGTTTTAAATCCCTAAAAACAATTATTGCTAAATTTAAAGTTACTAACAAGTCCTTCTAATCTTCTTCCCCTAGTTATGAACACGAGACCGGGAGAGAGTCCGCCTTGGAAATGATCGCTTATCTCTTTGACACATTCCCTCAGGTACCACAAATCACAGAGACAAACCGTGTTTGCTGGCTCTGGCTCCCGTGAGCCCTGGGAGCCCACGGTCCAATCTGAGTGTGCTCATGAGCATCTGTCTCCTTTCAGGGACTGCTGCACGAGAACTGTGGCATGTTCTTTATTCCTCTTTGCCTAATGATGGTGAACGATGACTCTGCCTCGTGTAAAAAGATGGCATCCATGGCAATCAAATCCTTACTCAGTAAAATCAGCCTTGAGAAGAAAGATTGGCTCTTCAGTATGGTTACCACCTGGTTTGGGGCCAAGAAGGTCTGAGTTGCTTTTAGTCATATTTCAAAGAAAAGTCTGAGCTTTTGGTGTTCATGCTTTGAGTAAGAATACGTATTATACATACATCGTTGAATTAATTTTTCCCAAATAGCTGTGTTGTTTGTATTTAATTGTGGGTTATAATATATTTTTAGGGTAAGATTTCAGAAAGTCTAAGAAGTTATAAAAGAGTAGCTAAAAATCACCTGTATTCCCACTGCATGGTTCATGTCACCTCGTTACTTCATTACATGAAGGTATTATAACTTCCTCAGGCAGTCCCCATTGATGAATATATTTGTTTCCAATTTTTCTATTCAATTTATAGAGTGTGATTTTTTTTTTTTTTTTTAATGGCTGCACCTGCGGCATATGGAAGTTCCCAGGCTAAGGGCCAAATCAGCTGTAGCTGCCGGCCTACGCCACAGCCACAGCCACAGCCACACCAGATCCGAGCCACATCTGCAGCCTACATCTGCAGCTCATGGTTTCACCAGATCCTTTAACTCACTGAGCAAGGCCAGGGATCACACCCACATCCTCATGGATACTAGTCGGGTTCTTAACTCATTGAGCCACAGTGGGAACTATAGAGTGTAAATTTTTGCCAGTGATTATATCCACTTGCTGACTCTGCTCCCATTGTCACGGGCCCATCTTTGTGGAATATAAACATACATAATATCTTAATACTGGCTTTAAGTATTAAAGTCAGAAAGGGGGGAAGGGAGGGGCATGAAACGTCTTCCTTTTTTTTTTTTAATTTAAAATGAGGAAAAAAAATGTGTTAGTCTGTGGATAATGATGAATACCACTTTTTAAAAATGTTGTTCTGAGGAGTTCCCGTTGTGGCGCAGCAGAAACAGATCTGACTAGTATCCATGAGGATGCGGGTTCCATCCCTGGCCTCACTCAGTGCGTTGGGGATCCGGCATTGCCGTCAGCTGTGGTGTAGATCACACACATGGCTCAGATCTGGTGTTGCTGTGGCTGTGGTGTAGACCAGCAGCTGTAGCTCCACTTCAGCCCCTAGCCTGGGAACCTCTATAGCTACAGGTGTGGCCCTAAAAAGCAAAAAATAAAAATAAAAAAGTGTTGTTCTGAGAGTTCTCTTGTGGAGCACCAGGTTAAGGATTTGGCATTGTCACTGCAGTGGCTTGGGTCACTACTGTGGCACAGGTTCAGTCCCTGGCCCGGGAACTTACACGTGCCGCGGGTACAGCCAAAAAAAAAAAAAAAAAAAATGTTGTTCTGAGGTGTGAATATTTCTCTGTTTTTCATGTTAGCCACCAAAAATCCACATTCTATTGATTTCTAGTATCATAAAGAACTATTGAGGACAGAGTCATGCCTCTCTTCATTTTATAGTTTTAGAAATGGACAGCTTCCCAGGTTGGGCTGATATTGTCTTATGTTGGTTTATTTTGTGTAGAGCTTAAATAGACAACTAGCTGCCCTGATTTGTGGATTGTTTGTGGAAAGCGAAGGAGTCACTTTTGAGAGAAGACTTGGAACTGTTCTCCCTGTGATTGAAAAGGAAATTGATCCTGAAAACTTTACAGATGTAAGTTATTTGCTAAGGAATAAAACTTTTTTTAATAGTTTTTTTTTTTTTTTACTTGAGGTGGTATAGCTAACAGGTTAAATATTATTTGTCTTTAGAAGCGTTTTTTTGTTAATAAAAACAAGAACTCAGTGGTTAAAGTAATCTTCCATAGTACATAACAATCAAAGTTTCCTAAGCAGTGCAGTGTTGTCCCCAAGGGGACATTTAGCAATACCTGAAGACATTTTTGCTTGTCACAACCGGAGGGTAGAGAGGTGCTGTTGTCCTCTAGTGAGGAGAGGCCAAGTGCACGGGGCAGCCCCCCAACACAAAGGATTATCTGACCCAAAATGTCAGTAGTATTGAGGTTGAGAACCCCTGATGTAAATTTACATGCTAGAGTAAAAAAAGTCCATCAGATACTTTGAAATTATTGTCCTAATTGATTTAACATTCCTCCTATTTGTAGATCATGGAAGAGACTGAAGAAAAAGCTGCAGATCGCCTTCTGTTTAGTTTTCTTACACTGATAAGTAAACTCATCAAGGAATGTAATATTATTCAGTTTACCAAGCCCTCTGAGACTCTAAGTAAAATCTGGAGTAAGTATTTCTTCTTTATTTAAATCTAAAAATAGGAGTTCCTGTCGTAGCACAGTGAAAACGAATCCAGCTAGGAACCATGAGGATGCGGGTTCGATCCCTGGGCTTGCTCAGTGGGTTAAGGATCCGGCGTTGCCGTGAGCCGTGGTGTAGGTCACACATGGTTCGGATCTGGCGTTTTTGTGGCTGTGGCAGCTGTAGCTCTGATTAAACCTCTAGCCTGGGAACCTCCCTATGCCATGGGTGTGGCCCTAAAGAGCAAAATCAGTCAATCAATGTAAAAATAAACACATTGGATGTATAAACTGTCAGGGGAAAGGTTCATGAGAAATTTAAAAGGCCCTTTCAGATTGATTACAGTGAAAATATTTCTTTCTGGGAAAAAAAAAACAACAATAACAACTGGGGAAAAACAAATAACAAATATATATATAGACAGTTATATATGAGGGTATGTATATATATACACACACACACACATCCTCATAAGTAATGTATTTCATTTATAAATAAGAAAGAATATTACTTATGAGGGAGTAAAAGAAAGGAAATTTCCCAGTCCTTCTTGCTACTTGATAATTTGTTGTGTATTTCCATCCAATCTTCTTTTTGTCAAATAGCCATAGGGTTTTTTTGAGGTTGCGTAATTCCATACCAGGTAAGCATATTATATATTATAATATATTTAGTAGATATCCTTTTAAATGGCTATAAATAATCCATCATGTAAATGTGCCATAATTTACTCAACCATTTCACTTTTGTGGGATATTTAAGTTATATAAAACTCTAAATGAAAAGTAAAACCCCAGAGTTCCTTTCATGGCCCAGTGGTTAATGAACCTGGCTAGGATCCATGAGGATGAGGGTTCGATCCCCGGCATTGCCATGAGAGCTGTGGTGTAGGCTGGTAGCTGTAGCTCCAATTAGACCCCTAGCATGGCAACTTCCGTGTGTTGTGGGTGCAGCCTTAAAAAGCAAAATAAAAAAGAAAGAATGAGGAGTTCCCATTGTGGCACAGTGGTTAACTAATCTGACTAGGAACCATGAGGTTTCAGGTTCGATCCCTGGCCTTGCTCAGTGGGTTAAGGATCTGGTGTTGCCGTGAGCTGTGGTGTAGGTCACAGACGTGGCTTGGATCTGATGTTGCTGTGGCTGTGGTGTAGGCTGGCAGCTACAGCTCCTATTAGACCCCTAGCTTGGGAAGCTCCATATGCCGTGGGAGCGGCTCTAGAAAAGGCCAAAAGACAAAAAAAGAAGGAAAATAAGATCCTGAAATTTTTTATTTAACATTTTAGTTTCGATTAGTCAGTAGGAAATAGGCATTGCAATGAATGCTTTAAATACCCACCTGTTTTATAAGAAAACTCATGATTTTATGAGAAATAATCCTTTTTCTAAGTTACTGCAGAGCCTACTCTAACACGGCCCCACTGAGATTATTACAGAGGTTCATGTGGAACAAAAGCAAAACCATCTTGGGAGGGCCCATTGTGGCGCAGCAGAAACGCATCTGACTAGAAAACATGAGGATGTGGGTTCGATCCCTGGCCTCGCTCAGAGGGTCGGGGATCTGGCGTTACCATGAGCTCTGGGGTAGGTCGCAAATGTGGCTTGGATCCCGAGTTGCTATGGCTGTGGCATAGGCTGGCAGCTACAGGTCCAATTCGACCCCTAGCCTGGAGCCCTAAAAAGCAAAATAACAAAAAGCAGCACCATCTTCATGAAATAGATCAGCATAGACTGTAACTCAGATATGGCATGGGTCATCTAGAATTTCAGTGCTGTCCCCTGACACCGCAAGGCTTTTCTGCTGTTCTTTCCAAGTGTGGTATATGGAGAGTGGCCCTGTAGCATAAGTTTTAAGGGATCATCCTGAAGATATTTTAAGAGGTCATATTTAAAAAGACAAGCTTTGGGGCCAGGTTGAGCTGGGGTCCAAGCTTGGTTCTGCCTATTGGCTTGGCCTGTTACTTAGCCCCTCTGGAACCGTGAAACGGAGATGACAGCTCGAGCCTCACGGGACTGTTGTGCGGTCTAAGGGAAGTAACACGTGTCACAGCCTTGGCCTGTGCCTGGCGCATAGAACACCTCCATGAATGATCGCTTTTTTAGTCCGCTACTTGGAGCCACTGATTTCAGTGATGATGAGAAACAAGTGTGTACCCATCTGCATACTTAATTTCAATTTAGAAATTGTAATTGTTAATGCTGCCTTAGCTCCTTGAATCTGAAGCTCGTTCTTCAGAGACTGTCTGTCTGAGGCTTACTCGCCCTCTCTCCTGCCATTTCCTGTGGTGGGAGTGGGTCCTCTAGTTGTCCCTGTCCCTCCGCCTAACTTCTCCTGAGCTCCTGGGAAGGAGGGGCAGCTTTGTTCATCTCTGGCTTCCAAATCCAAGCAAAATGCTCAAGAACTCGTCATGCTTACCCCAGTCTAAAAGGCCTTGTGACATCTTGAGAATGTGTTCTGGTTCCCGTAGGCCACGTGCACTCTCACCTGAGACATCCGCACAACTGGGTCTGGCTCACCGCAGCCCAGGTTTTCGGATTGCTCTTTGCCTCTTGCCAACCAGAGGAACTCATCAGAAAACGGAATGTTAAAAAAGCCAAAAAGAAACTCTCAGAACCGGTAGCAATCAGATTCCTCACAAATGATCTTGACCAAAAGGTAAGTTTTCTCTCAGGCCTTTTCCTTCCCTCATAATCTGTGTGAGATGTTCATCCAGGTTCACGTCGCTGTCTTGGGGTCAGCCCTTGGTAGAAACCCTTCCGGTCAACCTGATGCCCCTGTGGATCCATAGGAGTGTTAGTAACTAGAGAGGGGTCCCCCTCAAAGATAGTTTTTAGACCATCAATCTAGACTTTTGATGTGCTTATTTAGCATGTTTATCTTACATTATATGTTTAAGTTATCAACACTAGAAGATAGAGTTCCCGCTGTGGTGAAGTGGGTTAAGAATCTGACTACAGCTATTCAGGTTGACACAGAGGTGCAGGTTCGATCCCTGGCCCGGCACTGTGTTAAAAGATCTGGCGTTGCCGCAGCTGCGATGTGGGTCAGATTTAATCCCCGGCCTGGGAATTTTCATGTGCCGCAGGTGCAGCCCTTAAGAAAAAAAAAGGGAGGGACTGGAAAATAATATTACCACCCTCTGTCCTCTGTCCTGCCTCCTTCATAATCTTGTTGACTAAATGAGATGGTGTTCATGAAAATGTTAAGGGACATGTGATACCGTCTCTGATTTCCTGGGACTCAGTACAACACCTGGCTCAGAGTGGAACTTCCCGAAACATTGAACGAGTGGAGGATGGAAGGGAAAAGGAAAAGTATTTGAATGTTGCCAAGCTGTCTACCGGTAATCTGAAGGATTATGATCTCTGTCTCCCCGAAGCTTGCAAGTATCCCATGTCCTTGAGCTAAAATGCTTGTGGCAGAGAGAAGGGAACTGTTACATAATATCTCATCATGAGCCTTCCTTCTCCAGATCTACACAATTGGTCATTCAGAGCAAAATCTCCTACTTTATTACATATTATTATGGCTAGTTGGTGTTTTAAAAGCAATCACAAATACCCTGCATTGTGCCTGCCAATGTCCATTTTCTTTCCCCAGATGAAAAGTATCTCCTTAGCGTCTTGCCATCAATTGCATTCCAAATTCTTGGATCAATCTCTAGGAGAGCAGGTGAGTATTATAACCCTCCCAGTTAAATAGAAGAGACCTATTCTACCAACATTATAGGAATAGGTTCACATTTGGTTTTTGGTTTTTTCTCTTTCCTAGTTAAAGCTTGGGGAATTAAATGAAAAGTAAACGCTCAAATACATGTTCAATTATGTGCATATATCTAATGGAATCTGAGGTCTGTATTGAGATTACTCCTGGCTCCATTTAAAATTCCCAAGAAAGATGATGCAGTGGGAGGTTCCCTGTGAATCTTTTTCATCTTCACTTTTAACATATCCACTCCACATTGCAACTAAAGCGTTGAAGGACATTGATTGATTGTCTTAATATTAAGCTGTGCTGTCGAATTTCCTTCCCTTATCCCTGGAAGCTAAAGAAAAAGCAATAATGGTCATGCTACAGGAAGGTCTAAGAATTGTCCTTCCTTAACAAGAGGCAGATACATCTTTCCATCACTAAAGAGCTTTTTGTGTTTTCATGTTATCAAATATAGCTGTAATTAAAATATAGGGAAGAAAGCACTTGTAAATGTGCAGTAAATATAAATTGCTTTCGAATAGTTGGTCTACAGCTCCATTTTAGTTTTTCCCTTTTGATAAAACAGTTGGGCTGGTAGATGATGAGGTGACACGGATGTGGTGTTTGGATATAAGCAAGGCACTTGACCACATCTGTTGTGAGCCATTACAGACAATGGATCAAGGTAGATTAAGGGATTTGGCACTAAAAACTAGGTGACTGCTGTATCTGCAAGTGATCGCAGGTGGTCTGCCATGAACTTTGATACTTCTGTCTCTTTTTTAAATGAACACATAACATGCTTCATCATATGACAGGGTTCGGGAGGGAAGGAATGGCTAGCTAGTCAATGGATCGAGCAAAGTGGGGCCAAAGAATTTATGCCAGGCTGGACAATGAGTGGAGTCTCACATGGTATTAGTTTTAATAAAAGCTGACAAATCCTACAAACTCAAGACAGGACAAGATTTATTAGTACTGATTCAGGATGAAAGAAATTAGGGACTTTGGTTCACCTTAATCGTAGAGTGAGTTAACAGTGTGGAGTAGCTGCTACAAGGGGAAAAGGCCTCCAAATCTGGTACTGTCTTCATGGAGGCCCAGCTTCCAGAAGGAAATGATAATCTTGGAATTAACTCTTGAAGGCCAGGCTAGCCTTGGATGTGTGTGGTATTCTGAGCACCATATTTAGGGCAACAGTGGGCGCACAGCTCCTCTTAAGGTAGCCAGGATGATGAAGGAATTCAAAACCGACTTGGTTTCCTCCTTCACATAATGGGTGTGAAATACGCACATCAGAGATTTCCTGGACGACACAGAGTTAGGACTCGATAAAACAAGCCCATTATCATAAATAAGACTTAAAAAAGCAGCCCTGGCCTGTTAGTGTTCTAGTTAGTGTTCAGTAAATGGAAACTGTTGCTTCTGTGAAGAATGAATGAAGGAATTTAATGGAATGAGAATGTAAGCTCCCTTTAAAAATGTAAATAGATGGTCCAGAATGAAGCTGTTTATTTACTCAATGAAACCTTAATGAATAGAAATAGGCCAAATGGATGAAAATTACATGGACATTGGGTTTGGAGGCACTCTAAGGAAAAGTGAAGAATTATCCCCCCCCCCAAAAAAATGGAGCAGTCATCAATAAAGCAATACCCAGTTTTCTATCTCCTAATTGTAGAATACCTGTGTTAGCGTCTGCTTATTTTGAAGTCAGAGTCCAATTCTTACTCCTCCCCCCCCCAACTTTCTTTTAAGGTTGTTAAGAATTTGTTGTTTGTAGCTAAAGTCTTGTATTTACTGGAACCTGGTTCTGGAGATAAGCAAGGTGACATAAAAGATGACGTGGAAGAACAAGAAGTTTTAGGTGACGGCATGACCAGAGAGGATGTGGGAGAGCACATGGCCTGTGCAGATGAGAAGGAAGAGCTTGGCAAGCCAGCCACGCTGCTGTGGTTGATTCAGAAGTTGACCCGAATCGCAAAACTGGAAGCTGCTTATTCACCAAGAAACCCCTTAAAGGTGCGATGCATGTACAGAATGACGGAAAGTAGTCTTTTTTTTTCTTTTTTTTAAGTATTTAATGGTATGAGTTATCCTCCCAAATCTCTAGAAACTTCTGAACCCCAAACTGCAGCAGTTTGCCCCCAAAGAGACCTGTTTTCTAAATTAACTCTGTTGTAGCTACCAGAGAAAACCTTAAATGAGAAATGATGTGTACTTTCAGAGAACTTGCATCTTTAAGTTTCTTGGAGCCATAGCCATGGATCTTGGGATGGACAAGGTGAAGCCATATCTCCCAGTGATCATCGCTCCTTTGTTCCGGGAGCTGAACAGCACCTATTCAGACCAGGGTAATTCTGAACACTTGGGCGTTAGCCTTCCTTCCTCACTTCTCTCCTGAATGCCTCCTTCCTCCCTTCTGTCCTCTCTCTCCACCGGAGTTTTCAGAATGAAAACGTGCTAGGTATCAAGACAGTTAACAGCAGACAAATAAGGCATATTTGTGTTATTTTTGACTGTCCTCTCCCGTATGCTTCCTTGTGTCTAGGAATGAATGTTTCTCTCCTAAAAGATGATGTTTGACTCCTA
Organism: Sus scrofa; assembly: GCF_054392235.1. Lineage (NCBI taxonomy): Eukaryota > Metazoa > Chordata > Mammalia > Artiodactyla > Suidae > Sus > Sus scrofa. Next base: position 90,077,083 of record NC_139387.1, on the reverse strand, counting down.
ACCATAGATTAAATACTCAAAGAAAACTAAATTGGGGTGGTTCTAAACCTTATAGCGTTATGAACAATAATAAATAAAATGTCTACATCCTCTTAAGAATTATAAGGCAAGGAGGTCCCTTCATGGCTTGGCAGTTAACAAACCCAACTAGGATCCATGAGGTTGCAGGTTCAATCCCTGACCTCACTCAGTGGGTTAAGGTCCGGAGTTGCCATGAGCTGTGGTGTAGGTCGAAGATGCAGCTCAGATCTGGTGTTGCTGTGGCTGTGGTTTAGACCAGCACCTGTAGCTCCGATTCGACCCCTAACCTGGGAAATGCCGTATGCTGTGAGTGCAGCCCTAAAATAGCAAGGGAAAAAAAAAAAAAAAAACTGTAAGGCAAGGAGTTCCCACTGTGGTGCAACGAAAACAAATCTGACTAGCATCCTTGAGGATGCAGGTTCAATCCCTGGCCTCGATTAGTGGGTTAAGGATCCAGCATTGCCATGAGCCATGGTGTAGGTCAGAGATGCAGCTCGGACCCCTTGTTGCTGTGGCTGTGGGGTAGGCCAGCAGCTATAGTTCCAATCCAACCCCTTGCCTGGGAACTTCCATATGCTGCAGCTACGGCTCTAAAAAGCAAAAAAAAAAAAAAAAAGTTGAGACAAATTTAGAAATAAAACCATAAACAGCCTGGAGAAACTTAGCTAATCTTTACATTTCATCTCCACTTTCTCCTCCATTCTCTCAATTCTCAATTCCTAAGATTTGGGCAGTTCATACTATCAAAGGAACTAAAAAGCAAAAAAAAAAATTATAAGGCAAAAACATGAACGTTTTCTAGTTCAAGTATTTTCAGGGTTTTTTTTTTTCCTTTTTTTTTTTTTTTTTTTTTGGCCTTGTACACTGGTATATTTCCCTCACTGATCCTAAGTTAATCTCTTTGATAATAGGAAGAGTGGGAGTTAGTGATTGGAAAGAGGAGATGTAGAGTGGTGGATGTTAAAAGTTTTAAAAATGTCAAAACAGGAGCTGTTGGGAGTTCCCTGGTGGTCTAGTGGTTAGGATTTGGTGCTTTCGCCTAGAGCCCAGGTTCAATCTCTGGTCTGAGAATTGATATCCCACATTGTCTACACCCTTCAGTCAAAAAATAAGTAAAAATCAGGAGCTCTTTTAGTCCTACAACCTTGAGTTTCCTTCCTTGTAAAGGTTAGGTCAGCATTGGTTTTCAGCACCCAACATTTATTGAGCACCTAACATTTGCCAGGCACTGGGGGTTCAGTGGTGGAAAAGGCACAGTCCCTATCTTCAAGACAATTGCAATCTCAAACAGGTGGTGTGAGCTCTCCTGAAACTGAATGCAGAAATCTGTGGTTTATTTGTATTTGGGAAGGAGAGGCAGGGACGGATGGGAGAGCATACCTTTTTGTCAGCTTCTCACAGGGCTCTTTGATCAAAAAAGAAGAGGATACAGCCAGAGCTAAGCCTCTGTGACCCCTGAATTAGGACGCAGAGAAACACACTTACCTTTTTTTCCCTCATCTGCACAGAGCTGAGCAGGTTAATAAAAGTAACCCAAAACATTTCTGTCAAGTTCTCAAATTACTTTAATGTCTTCTGAGCCAGGATTCCGCTGGGAAGTTGCCTCATGGTCTCTGATCTCTTGCTGCATCCTGGATGAGGTGGTGGCTTGGAGTGCTGTGTCCAACACTTCTGCTTGTTCTCCCATCTCAGAAATGCAGAGCCTAGTTTCAGATCAGTGTTTAATGTTGAAGTGCCCAAAGTGATGCCTCGGGAATTTAAATTTTGCAAGTTGTTGATTGTACATATTCACGTGTCCTTTACTACGGGTTTCTGATTACTGCTCTTCTGTGTGATTAGATCCTTCACTGAAGAATCTGTCCCAGGAAATCATAGAAATACTGAAAAAGCTGGTTGGGCTTGAGAGCTTCTCATTAGCCTTTGCCTCTGTACAGAAACAGGCTAATGAGAAAAGGGCACTCCGGAAAAAGAGGAAGGCTTTAGAGGTAGGTCTGCTGTTTGAAAATATGGCATGTTCATTAGGCTTAACTGTTTTTAAACAGGGGTGTGGAGTTCTCTTTATGGCTGAGTGGTTAACAAACCCGACTAATGGAGTTCCCGTCGTGGAGCAGTGGTTAATGAACCGTCTAGGAACCATGAGGTTTCGACTTCGGTCCCTGCCCTTGCTCAGTGGGTTGACGATCCAGCGTTGCCGTGAGCTGTGGTGCAGGTTGCAGACGTGGCTCGGATGATGCGTTGCTGTGGCTCTGGTGTAGGCTGGTGGCTACGGCTCCAATTCGACCCCTAGCCTGGGAACCTCCATATGCCGTGGGAGCGGCCCAAGAAATAGCAAAAAGACAAAAAACAAAAAACAACAACAACAACAACAAACCCGACTAGTATCCATGAGGACTCAGATTTGATTCCTGGCCTCGCTCAGTGGGTTAAGGATCCTACATTGCCGTGCCTGTGGCGTAGGCTGGCAGCTGTAGCTCTGATTCGACTCCTAGCCTGAGAACCTCCACAGCTTTGGATACGGCCCTAAAAAGACAAATAAAGTAAACAGGGGTGTATGCATGAATGTGTATCAGACTTACCCAGGGAGGAAAGAGGAATTGGTTGTTTGAGAAGTGGGACTTTGTAGCTGGGGCACCAGATTTTCTTCAATGGACATATATTGCATTTGTGATGTTTTAAGGTGAATAAAATGGTCCATTTTTTATTGGTTTAACATTTACTTTAAAAGTAATATAAAATTTCTATTCTTTTTTCAAGTTTGTGACTAATCCTGATATTGCCGCGAAGAAAAAACTAAAGAAACACAAAAATAAAAGTGAAGCAAAGAAGAGAAAGATAGAGTTCCTACGTCCAGGATATAAGGCCAAGAGACAAAAGAGCCACAGCCTAAAAAATTTAGCAATGGTGGAGTAAAGTGCTCCCTGTTATAACACTGTCTCACCTTACTCCAAAACGTGAGCTTTCTGATGTACCCACTGATCCAAAAATCATAGCAGGTTTATTATTTAAGGTCTGGCATAGATTGTATATTATATAGTTTAATATAATTGTGCTTATTTTTTAATTAAAATATTTTATAGTACTCCTGTATCTTCTCTGTCTAAAAAGCATGTGACGCTAGTGATAGTTGAAAAAAGTTTTTTTAAATACACATTAAAGTAGCGAGATAACAATGTAGAAAAAGTTAGGAATAAGTCAAATGATTTACAGTACCTTTATGGCAGAAATTATAAAGCTTTATCAAAAGGCATTAAGAAAGGTCTGCGCGAATGGAGAGGTATTGCCATGCTCATGGATGGGAAGATTCCGTGTCCTAAGTTGCTAGTTCTTCCCAAGTTGGGTCCCACTGGTTAAATGCATATTTGAGCAAAATCCCAAAGGAGTTCTTCATGTTATCCTAACAAGCTTATTCTGAAATTTATATGGAAGATAGTAAATCAAAAATAACCATGATCTTAAAAAAGGAGAATAAGAAGGTTGCCCTGTCGGATATGAAAACTAAAACAGAAAGTGGTCTCTATAGAGGGATAAACCCTACTTCATTAAAATTAAGAACTACTTATAAAAAGACACCACTGGGATGTGGTAGGTACCATATACTGATAAAGGATTAGGAGTACCCAGGCCATATAACAAATAGCTATGAATCAACAAAAATAATACTGCGGAGAAAATAGCAAAAGAAATAGGCATTGCACAGAAGAAATATAAATAGCCCTTAAACCATAACATTTCGCTACTATTCTATACCAGTTCTTAAATATTAAAGTACTTATACTCGTTAGTAAGTAGTCACTACCCTGACCCCCAAGTGCCTCCCTAGACTCCACATCTCCCCACCCCAGAAATTTAAGGATTAACACCCGGACTTACTAGGGGTTTTCCTGCATCAGCTATGTTTAGTTGCTAAATATTTTTAGTCACTTCTGTATTCAACCTCATTAATAATGAGGAAAATGCAGATTAACATCAGAATGAAATTCCACTTTCAACCCTTCAGATTAATAAGGCTGACAATACCAAGTGGTGGCAAGCATGGTAGAGAGGGAACTCGAATAAATCACTCTGGAAAATAACCTGGCATTATCTTGTTCAACCATATGCTATCTTTTGCCTCTTTTCTACACTTGATGTGGAAGCATATTCTTTAGTGCCCAATGTATGTGGAAGGGTGAGGGGAGGAAGAATCCATCCTATACGTTTTATTTAACCTTCACAGTCTTCCTGAGAGCTTCCTAAAACTTATTTTACAGATGAGGAATCTTATCTCATATTAAATTATCCACCTAAGGGTGACATAGGTTGTAAGTGGCAAAGTCAAGATTCAAACCCGACTGAAAGCCTATGCTGTTAATAATTGTAATTATGGGGTTAGACTACTATAGCATATGACATAGTAATCAAGTGTCCAAACACTCATGAACTTCAGCATCTATGCTTTGATGTAGTCTTGTCTCAAACAGGAGTTCTCACACTTCCAAGGAGTTTGTAATGTGTCAAAGGATAAACACAGGGCATCTTGGAAGGGCAGACTCAATTCTAAGTGACTTAAAGCGTATGTACTGCTTTTATAAAAGTTTTTAGATCAAAAAAACAAAAGTTAATACAAAGGCAAAAATCAGAAAGAATACATCTCTCAAGTATATTGAGCACAGCTTTGTTTTCATCGGTAAATATTTATTGAGTGCCTAGTATGTGCCCGGTGCACCATACTAGATGCAAGGGACTCTAACAGTAGATAAGGTGTGGTCCCTGCCCTCAAGGAGCTTACATTTCCACAATTTAAAGTGCATCTCAGGTATCCTGATACAGAATTCCACCAGTCTCAATTTCTCATTTTTTTCTATAGATCACATGACACTGCACAACTACCAACCAGAGTTATAAAATAGAATGTTAGAGCTAAAAGAAACCTCTGATACCATTTGTCCAAAACAAAAACAAAAACTGATGGAATGGCCCTTTGTGCCTAGAACTCATGCGTTCTGATTTCTGGTTTGGTGCTTTTCCCATTTTCAGGCTTCCCACAAAACAATACTCGTAGATTTTTATAAGTAAGAACTTCAAACTCCTGTGACGTACCTGTACAATTGTTTCCTGCTAGACAAATACTTTATAATTCATAGCATATTAAAATAAGTGTACGCCCTATGTATTTACCCCAGCCTGTTCACTGTAACAAACCAGAGGGATCAGAATCATCCAACTGCTCGCCTTTGGTGCCAGGGCTGCACCTCCCCATCCTCCACTTTCACAGTGCTCAACTACTTGGGAGTACTTAGCCCAGCACTAGATATGTGGGCCACTGGCCGGAAAGGGACCCAAGTATAAATTACAGATGTACTCTTTTCCTAGCTAACAGATACACACCCAACCCAACCATGGACATATTCTGAGGTGCCGTAATGCGCCACGCACCACACTCGTTTCTAAATACATAAATATGAATAAGTCTGTCCCTCAGGAGTGCCTTGGAAACTATGAACCAATGTTTAGTTGTATGCTCAGTAATATTAGGTGCACTGGGAACACTCGTCCCTAGAGAAAGGTCTCCAAAAAATATTTCCAAGAAAGCATAATATTAGGATAGGGTCCTGGGGGATAAGAGTACAAGTCCCACGGGTGAAGAGCTGAATGACCAAAAGTGAAGGAAAGTGGCCAGAGGCCAACATCTGGAAGGACAATGGCAGGGACAGGAAATGAACCACTAGTTTTCCTGAGACCTGAGGGGCACAATGGTATTAAGTTCTCTTTACTGGCAACTAATTTTTTAAATACTGCTTGTCCAAATTAAAAAATGAAAAAGGTTCCCCCTAATTTTAGTAATTACTAAGGACTCCATTTACCTGCTATGTTGTAGCCAATCCTGCGGCAGACTGGGTAGTTTGAAAAGTTCCCTTAAAACTTTTGTTCAATTGTTTTTGATACCTAGCAGCAGTAAGCATAAATTTAAACTTCAGGAGTACTTAATTTCTCCTTATAGAACCAAAAAGAGTTTGACTTTTCACCAATCAAACTTAAAGGTCCAATTACAGGTAGATAAAAGAAATCAAAAAGACATACTTTATAATGCTTCTTAAAATAGCTCTTTAAAAAAAAAAATCCTTTAATGTGAAACTTTCTTTAGTATGTTGTGAATTCCATCAAATATAACCATTTAGGACTATTTTTACTACCTCCACTAGTAAGGGGAAATACATTTATAGACTTTATTTTGAATGTGCCGTGTCTACTTCAATTAGCATAAATTTTAATATAAGGAGTTCTGTTGATAATGTTGGCATGATGTAGTTTATGGGACAAGCTTCTGACCCTGAAGTCTCATCTGAGACTCACCTCACTAGCAGGTAACCTTGGACAAGCCTATCAGAACCCTGGGTCCACATCTATAAAGATGAAGACATTACATCCTGTCCTAGCTTCGTAGATCCATTATCTGTAAAACTGTCCCAATAACTATACATACTAAAAAATGATAATTACAGATAAGTCAGTGAAGTTAACCACCAGAATAATCACTTTAACTCATGCCTATAACCGAAAGCTTTTAAATAAAGCAGCTTAAATAAAGTGGTCATTAAGCAAATGAAGACTAAAATTACCCACACTAGGTTCTTAGCCTACTCTATGGTGCCTAATCTTTGGAAAACCTTTTAAATTCATTTTAGGGGGGAACATCTGAGTCAAGATATTTATTAGTGTTAATACAAACAAGCTGCAACCACTAATTTAAAAATTGGAAGGTTTTTTCCTCAATAAGTACATTCTTTAATGGAACTGTATCTAAATAAGAATTCCATACAAATAAACTATATACCTTAACACTAGAAAGCAAGGAAGGAGTATTTTACATTATACAGAACAGACTTTCAGTGGGTTCAATCACGATGAGTTACCCTTCCAACCAGATACTTATTTGTTATATTTATTACAAATGTTGCAGTCAGTTCGGTAATATGCCAGCGATCATACAGTTTTAACATTTTGTAGTGTGAAGCACACTTAGCTGTTTCCAAAGGGATATGTGATGTGGTCTTCATTTCAGAGGAACAGAAGTGACTGAATTATTGTCTGCTCTTTAATGTTTCAACTAACCTGTGAAGAGAAAAATGAAGTTCTATAACATTAACTTCAAATTTTTAGGTATAGGGCATGGTCATTTGTAACACAAATTTCACACTGGAAGTAGATTCCAGAAGCACTTTAAATGGGAGTTCCTGTTGTGGCTCAGTGGTTAAGGAACCCAACTAGTATTCATGAGGACATGGGTTCGATCCCTGGACTTGCTCAGTAGGTTAAGGACCTGGCGTTGCAGTGAGCTCTGGTGTAGGTCAAAGACATGGTTTGTATCTGGCGTTGCTGTGGCTGTGGAGTAGGCCAGCCTGGGAACCTCCATATGCTTTGGGTGCGGTCCTAAAAAGACAAGATAGAATAAAATAAAGTACTTTAAATGATGAAGGCTAAGATAGTTATATCAGAAGAATAAGGCGATGGACTCAATTTCCATGAGGATCTTTCTAGTTTTTCACTTTGTCTACGCTTTGAATGAATAATCAAAAAAGACCAAATATCCACTTTCCAGGCTACTACTACTGTAGCCAGGTAAGATGTAGATAATTCAGGGAGGAAGACTAGTCTCAGTCGTCAAGGAGATGATGATCTAATGAGTAGATGCACAAACCAATTACAAGATAGTGGAACAAGTTCTATTAGGTCACTGACCTGTGACAAGGACACCTATGTGTGTGCTCAAGGCAGTGGGCATGGAGACACATCAGGGAAGGCTACTAAGAAGAGAACCTTAACTGCAAGCACAAGGAATTGGAGGGTGGGGTGAGGCGGGGGAAAGCTAGAAACAGAGCAGAGAGCTGGCTTATCTAAGTATAAAAGGTAGGTGTGGGTGAAATAAAAGCATATGTACATGAAGGCCAGTGGAAGAAAAGGCCAAAAGAACTTAATATGATAAACAGCTAGCTAAGTAATCTGAATTTCATCAAGACTAAAGGGAAATTACACATTTGTAAACAGCTGCATGTACACACAAATACGCAAATGACTTCTAGAAACATGATACTTAACCACTCCATTGCCTCATCAAGGCCAGTGCCTTTGGTTGCTGAAGTTTTGAATATTTGCCATTTTCGGTCCTTCAAGGCAGGTAAGCCAAGCGAATTTGCCATCTCTGACGGAGTCATGGCCTGTTCCATGTCCTGTTTATTTGCAAACACCACTAAAATGGCTTTTCTAAGCTCTTCTTCCTAAATAAAATAGAAAATGTTTTATTGCTTCTAATCAATTTGCTTCCTTGAGTTTAGGAAAAATGCCAAAATATCCATTACTTTAAAAGCACATTTCCTAGGTGTTCCTGTTGTGGTGCAGCAGAAATGAATCCAACTAGGAACCCCATGAGGTTGCAGGTTCGATCCCTGGCCTTGCTCAGTGGGTTAAGGATCTGGTGTCGCCATAAGCGGTGACGTAGGTTGTAGACTCGGCTCGGAATCAGCGATGCTATGGCTGTGGCATAAGCCAACAGCTGCAGCTCCAATTGGACCCCTGGCCTGGGAACCTCCCTATGCTATAGGTGCAGCCGTAAAAAGCAAAAAAATAAATAAAATAAAAGCACATTTCCTAATTATTAATATATAATGTTCATTATAATGATTTAAATTATAGAGAAGTATGAAGAAATGAAACTTCACCCATAATCCTATCTCCTGAATATGATCACTGCTTAACATTTTGGGTGTTTTCTACTGCTCTGTAATTCAGATACTTATAGTTTATTTAATAAATATATTCATATATTTAAGATCACATTTAAATATGGTTCCATACCTCCTTTAAAAAACAAACATATTGTAGATATTTTTCAAAATCATAAAAAAATTTTTTAATTAATGGCTAAATATACTCTACACTATGAATGCATGCGCCATACATGATAGAACTGTTTTCCAGTATTAGATTCTTAGTAGATTCTTTTCATTCAAGTATTAGAGAACCCAAGTGATAGAATCATTACATAGAAAGCTTTCTGCAAATCTTTATTTCCTTCATCACTATTCTGTGAAAATGGGATCAAAGTATGAAATTTTTTCCAGGCTATTAGAGAGGTTGTAACAATTCCAACTCCACAAACAGCATATGACAGTGCCCGTCTTCAATGCAGCTTTGGCAGAACTGGACACTGTATTTCTTCACACATAGCATATCATTATATACTTATTTATTACCAGGGTACTAGAAATGCAAATGTTATTTGCAATATACTTTTCTCCCATAAACTGTAGGTTCATGCCTCTTGCTCATTTTTCTATTGATTTGCAAAAGGTATTTATATGATTAAGAACACTAATCCTAGTGTCACTAGTTATGAAACTGTGCAGTTCCCTATGTTACCCTAATTTGTATTGTTTGGCATCTGAGCTTTGGTTGTTTTTTGGTTTCTATTAATATAATCTATCACTTCTTTTGTAATTGTTTCCAATCATTTGATTCAGAAAAACCTTCCCAATTCAGAAATTTTAAACACTTATAATGATTTCCCTTTTTCTGGCCACACCCATGGCATGTGGAAGTTCCCAGGCCAGGGATCGAATCCATGTCACAGCAGTGACCCAAGCCACAGCAATGGCAATACCGGATATTTAACCCGCTGAGCCACCAGGGAACTCCCCTGATTTCCATTTTTGTATTTAGTTCTTTAATTCATTTAAAATTTGGGGGAATTCCCATTGTAGCTCAGCGGTAATGAACCTGACTAGTATCCATGAGGATACGCACTGGATCTCTGGTCTTACTCAGTGGGTTCAGGATCTGGTGTTGCCATGACCTGCGTGTAGGCTGCAGATGAGGCTCAGATGTGGCATAGCTGTGGCCAACAGCTACAGCTCCAATTCGACCCCTAGCCTGGGAACTTTCATATGCTGTGGGAGTGGCCCTGAGAAAACAAGAAAAAAAATAAAAATAAGTAAATAAATACACAAAATTTTTGTGTACAAAGGTAAAACAAATTGATTTTGTGCCTATAATTTTTTTTTTTTTTTTTTTTTTTGTCTTTTTAGGGCCACACCTGTGGCATATGGAGGTTTACCAGGCTAGGGACTGAATCGGAGCTACAGCTGCTGGCCTACGCCAGAGCCACAGCAATGCAGGATCCGAGCCGCATCTGCAACCTACACCACAGCTCACGGCAACGCCGGATCCTTAACCCACTGAGCAAGGCCAGGGACCGAACCCGCAACCTCATGGTTCCTAGTCAGATTCGTTTCCACTGCGCCACAATGGGAACTCCTGTGCCTATATATTTTAATATAGTAGTTCTGACTCCTACTCCACATGTACATTATATCATTATTTATTGATTGAATTAAGTTACTTTCTAAAGAATGAATAAAATTTTTAGTCCTTTCTTCCTAAGATTATACAAGTCAAATCTTAATACCACAAAAAACCTAACAATAATCTAGCACAATTTGAGAACTGTGGAATAAAGTTAAAAATCCATTTCTTTTCTACAGTATTTTACACAATAAAAATCTATTATACCACATGATTTACATCTAAATAAAGATTTTATTTTAAAAATCTGTTATACCCAAGGCAATTAACCAGTCCCTTAAAATTCCTCATACTTTGCAGTTCCTGTTGCGGCTCAGTGGTTACGAACCCAACTAGTATCCATGAGGATTCAAGTTCATCCCTGGCCTCACTCAGTGGGTTAAGGATCCAGAGTGGCTGTGAGCTGCTGTGTAGGTCGCAGATGCAGAGTGGATCTGGCATTGCTGTGGCTGTGGTGTAGGCTGACAGCTGCAGCTCCAACTGGACCCCTAGCCTGGGAACTTCCACATGCCATCGGCACAGCTATTAAAAAAAAATAATTCCTTATACTTTAAATTTGGTCTAAGAAGTAAGAAGCTCTTATGATAAATATGATGCTATATTGTAAAAGCAATTAAGCAAAACTGTAAAACTTTAGGTCTGCAATTTCTAACTCAGAAGCTACTAAGATGTTGGTCATCCAAAAAATGAGAAGTCTGAAGTAGGTAATCAAGTGGCCTAGAATTTAACATTTAAACATTCAATGATCAGATAATCCAGAATAGTAATGTTGGTGGGAAAAAGAAATCTACTCATCTAATTTTATCAAGCAAAGGTAATTTTGTTATTAATTAAATTAATCATTCGTATATTTGAAAAGCTTTTTAACAAATGGAGGTTTTAAAACTTAGCTGATTAGTCAATGCATCCTGATTTCAGTCAGCTAGCCAATGAATTATCTTACAAACCTCAATGAAAACAACGTACTGAGCTCTTACTTAAGAGCTGCACGTGGTTCTACACATCATGGGTACAGATGTAAAACTCAAAGTCTTTTCCATTTTAGGGTGAGAGGTATATATAATTAAACAAATATATTTTAAAATAATGGAAAGAAATGATTGGTGGTGCAAAGAATAAAGTAGGATAAGGGGTTGGAATTTAAGTGAAATCCCTCTCTGCAGAATAAACATGTCAAATGAAACATGTCAAGAAGGCAGCCATGCAAAGATTTGGAAAAAGCATTCCAAGCAGGAGTAACAGGAGTTCCCACTGTGGCTCAGCAGGTTAAGAACCTAACTGTACCCATGAGGATGCAGGTTCGATTCCTGGCCTCAGTGGGTTAAGGATCTGGTGTTGCCACAAGGTATTTGTTTTTATTTCTCCAACAATATTTTTGGAATAGGAATTTGTAAGGAAGAAAATGGTACTAATCCCTGTTTTCCCTTTTTTTTGGCCCCACCCAAGGAAGGCATGCAGAAATTCCTGGGCCAGGGATGGAACCCACACCACAGCAGTGACCTGAGCCACAGTAGTGACAAGAACACCCGATCCGTTCACTAGGCTACTAGGGAACTCCTCTGTTTTCCTTTTAATTATTCCTGTATGTGACAATAAACAATGAAAACAGCAAGTAAATGTAAATGATTTCCCCACATTTTTACAAAGCTTTCTTACCTCCAACATGGCAACTAACTCTGACTTGGAAATGCCAATTCGGTCTCGGTCACAACTGTCTACTACATAAATGACTGCATCTGTGTTTGAATAATAACATCTCCAGTATGGCCTAAAGAAAATTCAGAAAGGGAGAACATATTATTATTTAAAAGAAGAAGAAACTGAGATGTTAATTTACATTCTGGGTCTTGGCAACACTGGCGTAGGGGGTATAACTCTCCAATCTTTCCCCACCCATGTAGAATCAATGCATAATGACTCACTGTTTCTGACAGACATACACCCCTCAGGTGGGACAGGATGGAAAAAATGTTCATAAATATAAATCACAGGAACAAGGAACTTCAGAATGAGTTCAGGCTTTAGGCTAAGAAAATACATTTATAATCTACAGCATCACTAAATGTACTGATAAAAAAATGTTCTACACAGACCTAATTGTTGTATCTTCTAAATCTTTAACAAGAAACTCCTTAAGAGGGATGGGTTCTTAAAAAAAATTTTAATATAATTTTTTATAGTAGACATTAAATTGATCACTGAAGACAAGTAAAAATGGCTAAAACTAGAAATAGACGCAAAAATGGTTCAAGAAATAAAATGAGTGAAAGGCAGCAGGATGTCTGGGGAATGCACTACTGATCTTTTAAGATAGTAAGTAGCCTCGTGAGGAATCGGTGACAGCCATTAAACCTTCACAGTTGCCATGTCAAGCACAGAATGATGGGCAGGAGACCTGACTTTCAGAGGGCATCTATGTTCATATTAGCCCAAATGGTGGACCTAAAAGGTATTTTCATGAAATCCAAAACAGCCTGTCTCATAGAGCAAGGGACTGACAAGAACTAGAGGACCCTCTTGATTTCAAATTACCGAAGATTTAGGTCCTGAGATATTCGTGGAAAAATTTTTCATTTAAGTGATATCTGAAAAACTAGCTTCCTTAGATTTTAATTCTTTAGTTAAAATTTTTAATTCTCAGATCTTAATTGAAAGAAGAAAGCAGTTTTACTCAATTTAGACAAGGTGGGTCCCAATAAAATTAAGAGGAAGGTATGTTTTGGTTTACTGCTATTAACCCTAAAAGAACTAATAAAGATTCAATACTGCAAAACTAAGATGGCCTTTGTACCATACCTGATACTTGTCTGTCCTCCTAAATCCCAGACTTGGAATTTAAGGTTCTTGTATGTTACCGTCTCAACATTAAATCCAATGGCTGGAAGAGAAATTAGATTAGTAGTTTATGCAGATTAGTGCATTCTATCTTCAAAGCACACAGGCTGGGGCGTTCCCACTGTGGCTCAGTGTGTTAGGGACCCAACTAGTATCCATAAGGATGCGGTTTGATCCCTAGCCTTGCTCAGTGGGTTAAGTATTTGGCATTGCCACAGGCTGTGGTGTAGGTTGCAGATGTGGCTCAGATCCCATGTTGCTGTGGCTGTGGTATGGGCCAGTAACCGCAGCTCTGATTTGACCCCTAGCCTGGGAACTTCCATATGCCACAGGTGCAGCCCTAAAAAGCAAAAAAAAAAAAAAAAAACCAAAAAAACACAAAAAAACAGTACATAATCTGAGTTTCCGAAATTAATAGTAATTGTTGAATAACATTATTAGCTGAGTAGTCTTCCATTTAAGTTAAGACAGCATGCAGTGCTACACACACACACACACAGGCATTAATTAGCAAAATCAGCCCCATTTTCAGGGTATACAAGAATCTCTGCAAATATGAAATTCGTAGCTCAGTGGAAACCCTATTATGTTAAACTCCCCTTATAATACAGTACTGGCATACAAAAGTGTTCAGAAAGTTCTATTTAGAAAGAACAGTTATAGACATATTACCAAAAAAAAAAAAAAAAAAGGAATTTTGGTAGGTAGTCAAATAACAGGGAACAAAACCAAGAAAGCCTAGATAGATTCTAAACTTCAGTGGGTAAGGGCACAGCATGGCTCTATACTCCTTTAAGGTTCTCTGAGGCTGGCAATTTCACAGACCCTCTGAAGACTTCCCCAAGAGCTCATTTGTAGTAAGGTCACAGCGGGATGGTCAAAGGGGAGGTGTCCCGTCCCTTTCCTCTACCATCCTCCATAAGTGGAGCTCTGGCAACACATGGCTAAGGAAGGATACTACTCCACTGAAAGGAGTCTAAAAGAGGGTAGAGAGGGAGTTCCCATCGTGGCGCAGTGGTTAACGAATCCAACTAGGAACCATGAGGTTGCGGGTTCGGTCCCTGCCCTTGCTCAGGGGGTTAACGATCCGGCGTTGCCGTGAGCTGTGGTGTACGTTGCAGACACGGCTCGGATCCCGCGTTGCTGTGGCTCTGGCTAGGCCAGGGGCTACAGCTCTGATTCGACCCCTAGCCTGGGAACCTCCATATGCCGTGGGAGCGGCCCAAAGAAATAGCAAAAAAAAAGACAAAAAAAAAAAAAAGAGGGTAGAGAGGATGCTGAAAAAAACTTAGGAGCTATGTTTTATACATACACACAAACATACACAATGATCACTAAAATTTTACAAACTTAAAAAAAAAAGTAAAAAAAGACAGATGTAACTAGACAATTTTTAAGATTTAAGTTTTTACTGGCAAATGATGCTTATGAGTACGTGGCAAGTAAGCTATTACAACTAAAAAAATAACTATACTAGAGTTCCCATTGTAGCTCAGTGGGTTAAGAACCCAACATGGTGTCTAGGAGGACATGGGTTCGATCCCTGGCCTCTCTCATTGTGTTAAGAATCCGGCATTGCTGCAAGCTGCAGCATAGGTCACAGATATGGCTCTGATTTGATGTTGCTGTGGCTATGGCATTGGCCTGCAGCTGCAGCTCTAATTCAAGCCCTGGCCCCGGAACTTCCATATACTGCAGGCACTGCTATAAAAAGAAAAAAACAATTACACTATAGCAAAACTAAGTGAAAAACTAAAAAGTTCATGATACCTCCCTTAGAACTGGGTAACAGCGTAATCACAATCTTCACCTCAATTAGGAACACTGTTTATGTGCAAAGGACAAGTGTGGACAAGTATAAACCACACTCACAATCAGGCCGAAATGTAATCCACTGGGCTACGTGTACTAAAGAAGCCACCAAGACTCAACTGCAGCACAAATGGGCAATTCTGAGACATAAAAACTGAGGAAGATGAAATTTACTGAGGGTGGCAAAAAGAAGTAACAGATGACACAGAAAAGTTCCTCTTTCATAAAAGCTAGATTTCTTTTTTAATCTGGAAATTTAAATGGTATTATATACAGACGTTCCTTGAGTGACAAAGTAACTTTAAAGGCATAATTTAAATACACTTTTTGTGTGTGTGTGTGTCTTTTTAGAACTGCACCCACAGCATTTGGAGTTTCCCAGGCTGGGGGTCTAATTGGAACTGTAGCCACCAGCCTATGCCACAGCCACAGCCACAGCAATGCAGGATCTGAGCCTCGTCAGCAGCCTATACCACAGCTCATGGCAACGCCAGATACTTAACCCACTGAGCGAGGCCAGGGATCGAACCTGTATCCTCATGGATACCAGTCAGATTCGTTTCTGCTGAGCCACGAAGGGAACTCCAAAAGGCATAATTCAAATATTCTTGAGTGAACTCTACAAACTTAGTTTAAGTGCACTAATTTTCTCTAAGTAAATTCAGGGCAACTAATGAAAAAAGCATATAAGTAACAGGACAACATTCTTATGTAGTAAAATAGGACTGCTGAAGAACATTTTTCTAAGATATCAATTGATTTAGAGTTATTTCTGGATATGTTCAAGTACTAGATTAATTCAACACTCAGTCTCTTCAACAACTCACATCTTGAAAAGTAATCAATAGAATTACTTAAGAGAAACTAATCTTAAATAGTTACAAATACAGGAAAAACCCTGCTTCACATGTATAATATCACTTAGTAGCTATACAATTCTTTTTTTTGGCAGCACCCACAACACGTGGAAATTTCTGGGCCAGGGATCGAACATGCACCACTGTAGTAACCAGAGCCACTGCAGTGACAATGCCGGATCCTTAACGTGCTGAGTCACAAGAGAACTCCTCTATATAATTCTTTACACAGGCTTACAGAGTATTTTACATACTTGATGTACTCCCCCTCAAAGCCAATCTTCATTTTATCAATGAAAATACTGGCTCTCAATGAGATTAGGTGATATACCTCTACCCAACTTTTAAAATAGCTCTAAATGGCAAAATTCTACCACGCAAAGAGGTGCATTAATTACACTGAACTCTATAGAAAAAAAAAAGGGTTACCGCAATCCCACTCTTGGGCATCTATTCGAACAAAACTCTACTTAAAAGAGACACATGCACCCGCATGTTCATTGCAGCACTATTCACAATAGCCAGGACATGGAAACAACCCAAATGTCCATCGACAGATGATTGGATTCGGAAGAGGTGGTATATATACACAATGGAATACTACTCAGCCATAAAAAAGGATGACATAATGCCATTTGCAGCAACATGGATGGAACTAGAGAATCTCATCCTGAGTGAAATGAGCCAGAAAGACAAAGACAAATACCATATGATATCACTTATAACTGGAATCTAATATCCAGCACAAATGAACATCTCAGAAAAGAAAATCATGGACTTGGAGAAAAGACTTGTGGCTGCCTGATGGGAGGGGGAGGGAGTGGGAGGGATCGGGACCTTGGGCTTATCAGACACAACTTAGAATAGATTTACAAGGAGATCCTGCTGAATAGCATTGAGAACTTTGTCTAGATACTCATGTTGCAACAGAAGAAAGGGTGGGGGAAAAAATGTAATTGTAATGTATACATGTAAGGATAACCTGACCCCCTTGCTGTACAGTGGGAAAATAAAAAAATTATTAAAAAAAAAACCTTATTAAAAATAGATAGCTTTATTTTAAAAAAAAAGGGTTACCAACATTATGCTCATAGTAGAAGTTTACAAACCTTATCAATTACAATATACAATTATTTATTCGCAAATAAAGTTACGTTGGATGGAAACAGAAAGCCCTTATAATCAGTTTATCACACAAACACTTACTAGGAATAGTGGTTACGACTTCTCCAACCTGTAATCTGTACAAAATTGTAGTTTTTCCTGCTCCATCTAATCCCAAAATTAAAATCCTCATTTCCCGGGTTCCGAACAGACTGGAGAAAATGCTTGAGAAAAAGCCACCTTAAAAAAATAACAAAAATGAATTTCAATACCATTTTGTGAGCTATGTCCACAAAAGATTTAATCTTGCCCTTTGAAAGCTATACCAAATTAAATACTATTGTAATTCATAGGTGTATATTTTGCTCCCGTGAAATATATTATTCAACATCAAAATAGTAATTACTAATTGCTACCACATTCTAGTAGATACCAGGTGTCAGAGAGATAAAGATACACTCAAAAACAAGAGAAATATGACCACTGTCCTCATGAAGCTCACTTTCTACTGAGGAGAATGCGGCTCTCTTAGCATCATCTCCTCACTACCCCAAAGTGCAAATCAGAATGACATTGAACAATGAGGTTCTTGAACATGAAAAGTAATTATTATTGCTGTATAGCAGCAATATCATCTTAAGTACCTTCAATCATTGAGTATTCTCTGTAAGGAATAGAACTAGCACAAAATACTGAGATGAAGCCAAAAAATAAAAAAATAAAAAACTGGAGTTCCCGTCGTGGTGCAGTGGTTAACGAATCCGACTAGGAACCATGAGGTTGCGGGTTCGATCCCTGCCCTTGCTCAGTGGGTTAACGATCCGGCGTTGCCGTGAGCTGTGGTGTAGGTTGCAGATGCGGCTCGGATCCTGTGTTGCCGTGGCTCTGGCATAGGCCGGAGGCTACAGCTCCAATTCAACCCCTAGCCTGGGAACCTCCATATGCCGCGGGAGCAACCCAAGAAATAGCAAAAAGACAAAAAAAAAAAAAAAAAAACTATTTTTGATGGAAAATCATTAGAAAAATAAGAAAGCTACATTCAGTGCATTATGTAATATTACCAGAAAGCTTTTTACACACAAGGTATTGTGTAATATAAAAGCACTTGTGAACAGAGAATAGGACGGTGGTTACCAGATAGATACCCGGGAAATGGGGGAAATAGGAAAGATGTTAGTCAAAGGATATAAACTGTTTGAAGATAAGTTGTGGAGACTTTTAATAAACATCATGGTGACTATAAGTAACAACAATGTATCATACACTTGAAATCTGCTAAGCAAGTAGACTGGAAGTGTTCTCATCACACATACAAAAAGGTTAACTATGTAAGGTGATGGATGTATAAATCTGCTTGATTTGGTAATCATTTCACAATGTATACCTACATCAAAACTGTATCCCTTAAATATATGCAATTTTTATCATTCATACCTCAATAAAGCTGGAAAAAGTTAAAATTTTAAAATTATCCTTTGTCTCTGCAGGACTTCCCAACAATAGGTTAAGGTGTTGATTCATTTGCATTGTTTAAATAAAATAACCCCTAGGAATAAGGGAAGTGGAAATTTGGAATCTTTATTCTTTTTAGAAAAAAAGAAAGCACTTTTAAAGTAAGTCTTTTCTGGAGTTTCCGTCATGGTGCAGCGAAAAGGAATCCGACTAGGAACCATGAAGTTGCGGGTTCAATCCTTGGCCTCCATCACTGGGTCAAGGATCTGGTGTTGCTGTGAGCTGTGGTGTAGGCCACAGATGGGGTTCGAATCCTGCATTGCTGTGACTCTGGTGTAGGCCGGTGGCTACAGCTTCGATTGGACCCCCAGCCTGGAAACCTCCATATGCTGCGGGTGAGGCCCTAAAAAGCAAAATAAATAAATAAATAAATGAAAAGAAATAAAAAATAAAAGAAGTTTTTTCTGAAGCTCCTGTTAAGAATCCGACATAGTGAGGATGCAGGCTGGATCCCTGGCCTCACTTAATGGGTTAAGGATCCAGCATTGCTGCAAGCTGCAGCATGGATCACAGATGTGGCTCAGATCCAGTGTTGCTGTGGGTGTGGTGCAGGCCAGTGGCTGCAGCTCCAATTCAACCTCTAGCCTGGTAACGTCCATATGCCACAGGTGCAACCATTAAAAAGAAATAACTAACTATATATGCATGTTTGAGTCACTTTGCTGTACTGCAGAAATTGTCCCAACACTGTGAATCAATTACACTTCAATAATTTTTTTTTTTTTTTTTTTTTTACAATGGCACTTGTGGCCTCTATAAGTTCCCAAGCCAGGAGTTTAATCGAGTTTAATCAGAGCTGCAGCTGAGGCCTACACAACAACCACAGCAACACCAGATTCCAGCCATCTGTGACCTATGCCCCAGCTTGCAGCAACAGCCAGATCCTTAACCCACTGAACGATGCCAGAGACCCAACCCACATCCTCACAGAGACAAGGTAGGGTCCCTAACCCACTGAGCCACAATAGAAAGTGGGAGGTGGGAAGAAAAGTGAAGGGTTTTGAAAAAAGACAGGTAAGGTGTTCCTGCTCTGGTGCAGCAGAAATGAATCTGACTAGTATCCATGAGGGTGCAATTTCCATTTCTGGCCTTGCTCAGTGGGTCGGGGATCCTGCATTGCCCTGAGCTGCGGTGTAGGTCGCAGACCAGGATCCTGCGTTGCTGTGGAGTAGGCCGGCAGCTATAGCTCCAATTTCACCCCTAACCTGGGAACTTTCAAATGCCTCAGGTGCGGCCCTAAAAAAAAAAAAAAAAAGTAAGCGCTTGTGATGTTCCAGAGCAAGAAGTAAACTCCCGAGAAAATCGCAAAGAATTTGCATCATTTGGAGAGATGTAAACAGGTTTAAAAATCTGCACCTTCAGGTGGGCTCTATCGGGGAGGGAAGCTGTCTTTACCTGACGCTTGTAGTGACGATGTAGTTCCCTCAATTAGCACTCCAAAAATTGAGATTAAAACATCATCTCTAGTAATACTCTGCCCATTTCCTCCTCCACTTTATTATCTACGTGAAAAGCTACAGACAAATGCAAGCTACAGACGAATGCCAAATTGGCAATAAAATATTACGAGTAACCCTACGAGCAACCCGCTCCCTCCCTCTTGGATTTTAAGTGTCGCTGTTCCAGAGACAGGGAGAAAGAATCAAGCTTCCACTACAAGGTCAGATCTCATCTTTCACCCAAGAAACCTCAGGGAACCTACGACTGACACGTTGCCAAGCTTCGCAAGACCGGCTCCGCCCAGCAGGTCGAGCTGGGTCCGAGGGAAGAGAGACCCAGCTGTCCCCACCTATGACCCCGCCGGGAAAAAGGTGAAACAAGGGCAGGGGAGAAGGTTCGAGGTACGGTCCATGCAGACCCATCCAAGAGCCCCGTTAAGTGTTGTTCAGCGACCCGCCCCCTAAAACGCCGACTATTCCGGGCTTTCCCGGCCGGCCCCAGCTCTGGGCCTCGGCCTCTCGAGCGCGCGCAGGCTCCCTTCTCAGGTCTCTCACCCATGATGAACCTCCTCTCCGCCCTCGTCGATCGTCAGAGACCGGCCCCAGCCTTGGCAACGACTCCTATTCGAGCCTTGGCGCCGCCACCGCCCCTCGCCTAGGCCTGCACTCCAGCTCCGTCTCCAGCTCCGAGGCGGTTTCCTTGGAAGCCTGGTCAGCCAGCAACTTCCACGTCGGACTCCCGGCGGGGGCGGGAGCAAGGCTGCCGCCGCGGCTGCGCGCTGGGAACAGCGGCCTGAGGGT
The DNA here is from genome assembly GCF_054392235.1 of Sus scrofa. Classification (NCBI taxonomy): domain Eukaryota; kingdom Metazoa; phylum Chordata; class Mammalia; order Artiodactyla; family Suidae; genus Sus; species Sus scrofa. The sequence continues at coordinate 90,056,364 of NC_139387.1, read as the reverse complement.
CCGCGTCTTCACTTTCCACACAAATCCCCGGCGAACTGGGTGTAGATACTGTAGAACCTACGAGAGAAAAAAAAAATCGAGAACCCCAAGTCGTTCCTGCTTCTGTTTTCTTGGACAAGAAGGGCTTCCTAAACAAGGAAATTCGAATTTTTATTTTAAACTCTAACCAACACACACACACCCCCCCCCCCCACGAAAAGTGGCGAATCCGCCAACCAGGAATGCGTCTCGGGCCTCGATGCTGCAGCCTGACTGGACACCGGCGCTGCCTGCGACGGCGTAGCAATTGTTGGTCCTGAGGAGGCTTGCGGGGGTTGACCCAACTTTACCTGGGTCCTTTCTCCGATTAGGAAATAGGGCTACGTAATAATAATGGGAAGAGCCCCGAGCCACCAATGCGGAGCAGCCTTACACCTGCGGCCGCTAACAAGATTTTTGGCGTCGCAGTGTCCTGCAAGGTCAGCGTTAGAGTCCCTCCCCTTTTTCTTCCGCCTGTCCCTGAGTACCTGAGCACCCTTCCGGGATCTGCAGTGTGACAGACTGGACCAGAGCTTGGGCTCTGGGTTGGAGACTTGTTCCCTCGAGGGGAGTAATGTAAGGGTTTGACAGTAGTTACTGTTTTGACTTCAATTTTCAAATCTTCCAGCTGCCTGGCTTTGAACTAGATTCGTCTACTGCTCTCGCCTCCCCTTCTCAAATCTTAAGTTCACAGAAACTTTCCTTGCAAGGCAAAGGTTGCTTTTGTTTTGTTTTGTTCGAAAGGGGGAAAGCTGATCGGCCCTTTATTTATTTATTTATTTAGGTGTTTTGTTTTTGTTGTTGTTGTTGTTTGGTTTTTTTTTTTTGTCTTTTTTGCTATTTCTTTGGGCCGCTCCCGCGGCATATGGAGGTTCCCAGTTTAGGGGTCGAATCAGAGCTGTAGCCACCGGCCTACGCCAGAGCCACAGCAATGCGAGATCCGAGCTGCGTCTGCAACCTACACCACAGCTCATGGCAACGCCAGATCGTTAACCCACTGAGCAAGGGCAGGGACCGAACCCTCAACCTCATGGTTCCTAGTCGGATTCGTTAACCACTGCGCCACGACGGGAATTCCGGCCCTTTATTTAAACACCTGGACCTTTTTAAGTCAGAGCTTTAAGCATTGCGTTGTCCCACTGTTGGACGTCAGCGTGCATGATTCCACTGATATTTTTCACTTATTTATACATTTCCAATACTTCTCCGCCAAGATTAGCTGCTGTCACTTGGCAGATCTTTGCCATTGCTATTTCAAATTTATGTCAACGTCAAGATTTATGTTTCCAGGAGTTCCCGCAGTGGCTCAGTGGTATCGAATCTGACTAGTATCCATGAGGACTCTGATTCAATCCCTGACCTTGTTCAGTGGGTTAAGGATCTCGCGTTGACGTGAGCTGTGGTGTAGGTCGAAGACGCGGCTTGGATCCTGCCTTGCTGTGGCTGTGGCTAGGCCAGTGGCTATAGCTCCGATTAGCTCCCTAGCGTGGGAACCTCCACATGCTACTGCTGCGGCCCTTTAAAAAAAAACATATATATATATATGTTTCCAATACAATGCACTAAGTTTCCTGAAAAATACATATTCCTTTTAAAGTACACCTAAAAGGGGAGTTCCCCTTGTGGCACAGCAGAAATGAATCCGACTAGGAACCATGAGGTTGTGGGTTCGATCCCTGGCTTCCCTCAGTGGGTTAAGGATCTGGCCTTGTGGTGAGCTGTGGTAGGTTGCAGACTCTCCTTGGACCCTGTGTTGCTGCGGCTGTGGTGTAGGCCGTCAACTGTAGCTCCAATTCAACCCCTAGCCTGGGAACTTCCATATACTGCAGGCGCAGCCCTAAAAAAATGTGAAAGATAAATAAATAAAACTGAAAGGAAAGATACATGGTAAACTTTATATTCACAATATATATTCTGAACCAAATAAACAAATGAGATACATGTGAGGGTGCTATGTAAACTGAAGTGCTATATACAAATTAAAAGGCATTTGTGGGAGTTGCCATCGTGGCGCAGTGGTTAATGAATCCGACTAGGAACCATGAGATTGTGGGTTCATTCCCTGGCCTTGCTCAGTTGGTTAAGGATCTGGCGTTGCCGTGAGCTGTGGTGTAGGTCGTAGACGCCAGCTTGGATCCCGTGTGGCTGTGGCTTTGGCGTAGGCTGGTGGCTACAGCTCCGCTTCGCCCCCTAGCCTGGGAACCTTCATATGCCACAGGAGCAGCCCAAGAAATGGCAAAAAAGGACCAAAAAAAAAAAAAAAAAATACATTTGTAATTCTATCAGATGGCATTTGAGCCTTTTGTAATGTGTATTAAGCACCTAATTACAAGTCACTATAGAAACATTAATGTGATACAAAACCAAACAAAAAGCCTTTAGGCAATTTGGTAAGAAACTTTATTTTTCAAGTTACCAATTTAATTCTTTGTCCATAAAGATCTGATCTAATTTCCTGAATGTATCAAAAAACAGGTAGTTCCCACTGTGGCACAGTGGGTTAAGGATCCAGCTTTGCCGCGGCTGTGGAGTAGGCCTGCAGCTGTGCTAGGATTCAGTCCCTGGCTGGGGAACTTCAGTATGCTGAGGATGCGGCCATTAAAAAATGAAAAGAAAATAAAAAAGAAAACAGAAACTTCTTCTCCATCCACGGAAATCTTTGATCTAAAGAAAAATCCCAAAATATTAAGGTAAGGTGTTACCCTTTAAAATTTTCCTAAAATAGGTTGAAAACAAATGACTTTCTTCTGAATATTTATGTTCAAGGCCTTATGTTTATGAAATACTCTAAAACAGTCCCAACTCTCAAAATTTATAACTTTTAGAGGCACTCATTAACTCACAGGTATTCAAAACAGAAAATTTAAATGGCTTTTAAAAATTTTGAGACAAGGAATTCCTATTGTGGTTCAGCGTCCATGAGAATGCAGGTTCATTCTCTGGCCTCCCTCAGTGGGTTAAGGATCCAGCATTGCCATGAGCCATGGTGTAGGTCCAAGACCGTGACTCAGATCCCACCTGACTGTGGCTGTGGTGTAGGCCAGCAGCTGCAGCTCTGATTCAACCCCTAGCCTGGGAACTTCCATATGCTGCAAGTGCAGCCTTGAAAAGAGAAAAAAAAAAAAAATGTTAAGACAAATTTAGAAATAAAGCCGTAAACATCCTAGAGAAGCTTAGTTAATCTTTCTTTGCATTTGATCTCCACTTTCTCTTCCCTTCTCTCAGTTCTCAATTCCTAAGACTCTGGCAGTTCATACCATCAAAGGAACAAATTTCAATGCATAAAGGTCATGTTAACTTGGTGAAAAATAAGATAACAAAACTACCAGTTCCTGTACCTTTTCTGATAATGACTGAAGAAAGTTAGTACTCTGTAGGAAAGGTATGTATCTTAAGGACAACATCGTCTTTCAAAATGCAGTCATTCTGTTAATATTGACCAGGTACTACTGTTCTTGATTACTAAAACGAAACACTTGAGGAAGTAGAATTTTAGCAGCATGCTAGAATTAAATCAAAATGTTTAGATTGTAAGTCTATAGAACTTTATTCTTCAAACAAGCATGTATAATTGACCTTACTGCTTTCAAATCTGCAGCTGCATCTGATTTGATCTCTAGCCTAGGCACTTCCATATGTTGCAGGTGCAGCCCTAAAAAAATAAGTAAATAAAATTGCAACCCACACTGCATCCCCCTTATCCTGAAATTTTTTTTTTTTTTTTTTTTTTTTTTTTTGTCTTTCTAGGGCCACACCCAGGGCATATGGAGGTTCCCAGGCTAGGGGTCTAATCAGAGCTGTAGCCACCAGTCTACACCACAGCCACAGCAACACCAGATCTGAGCCACATCTGCAGTCTACACCACAGCTTACAGCAAGGCCAGGGATCGAACCCACAACCTCATAGTTCCTAGTCCGATTGTTTCCGCTGTGCCACTATGGGGACTCGCCCTCTTATCCTGATTTTTAAATAGAACTTCCCACTGAACATGTAATTTATTTGCTTATTATGCTCATTTATTATCTACTTCCTCTCACTGAAGTGTAACATCTATGAATGAAAGTCTTTTTATTCATTTTTTTCACTGTTTTGTTCTTGTACTTGGGCATCAAACAGATAATTATTGTGAGAATGTGTTGAATTACAGGTTTTTAAGGCCAATGCCATAAATATAAGTTAACTTAAACAGGTTATGCAGTATTATTAAACTTGTTTCCTAAAATAGGCATATTTGAACCACCTAACCTAATTTAATAGGTGAGTCCAAACCATCTTCTTCAAGTTGTTATATTCAAAGTGAAACCACAAGGTGGTAGTATTGCTTCAGACTAATTCTCAGCCAAATGAGATGGTCCAATGGATTAAAATTGGGAGTTCTCGTTATGGCTCAGTGGTTTAAGAACCCAACTAATGTGTCCTTGAGGATTCGGTTGGATCCCTGGCCTTGATCACTGAGTTAAGGATCCGGCATTGCCACAAGCTGTGACCTAGGTTGTGGATGTGGCTCAGATCGCAGGTTCTGTGGCTGTGGTAGATTCTGACACCTACAGCTCCAATTCATCCTCTAGCCCAGAAGCTTCCATATGCCATAGGTGCAGCCCTAAAAAAAAAAAAAAAAAAAAAAAAAAAAAAAGCAAAAGAGACAAAGAATTTAAGATAAAAAAAGGAAATGTATTATAGCAGTCCAAGCAATTAAAGAATTCCAAAATTCTTTTGACTATAAAGCTGCAATAAGATCAAATAAGTTTAAATTTTTAAAGCTGAAGGAACCTCAATTCCAGCCATCTCAGTTGCAGATGAAGAAGTAGTAAGAAACAAGCCAAGCAATAGATTCAGGGCAGCAGCTCTGATCATTTGAATTCCAGGCCTGGAGTAACTACATTATGATACCTTCTATAACTGAGCTGTGTTCTTCATTTGATAAATCGATTTTCAAACACATGACCATGCTATAGTTTGCTGTGGTTTCTGAAGTCTGGAACTTAACTTTTTTTTTTTTTTTTTTTTGTCTTTTTGCCATTTTCTTGGGCCGCTCCTGTGACATATGGAGGTTCTCAGGCTAGGGGTTGAATCGGAACTGTAGCTGCCGACCTACGCCAGAGCCACAGCAACTCGGGATCCGAGCTGTGTCTGCAACCTACACTACAGCTCACGGCAATGCCGGATCGTTAACCCACTGAGCAAGGCCAGGGATGGAACCCAAAACCTCATGGTTCCTAGTCGGATTCATTAACCTCTGAGCCACGATGGGAATTCCTGGAACTTAACATTTCTATGTTTTCCATTGCCTAGCAGAAGTTACATTGTTTTGCTCAGATTTTATTCCATGAAGCAGGAACCTATGAAATACAGTAAGTGTGATTACATAAGCATACTAAATATAAGATTCTAAAGGGCTTATCATATTGTGCACTTAATAATTGTTTTATATTTTATATTTTATATTATATTATTTTATTTTATTTTATTGTCTTTTTAGGGCTGCACCTATGGCATACGGAGGTTCCCAGGCCTACACCACAGCCACAGCAATGCCAGATCTGAGCCGTGTCTGCAACCTACACCACAGCTCACGGCAACGCTGGATCCTTAACCCACTGAGCGAGGCCAGGGATCGAACCTGCAACCTCATGGTTCCTAGTCAGATTCATTTCCGTTGTGCCATGACGGGAACTCCTATAATTGTTTTTTAAACTAAGAAACATGTTGAAATTGTAACTAGATATGTGCTGTTCACAGATTAGGATATGTATTGTGCTTCAAATGTTTCCTTTCAATAACATGTACTTTGCCAACATAGAAGAATTTCTCTTTAGACTAAGGGGTTGTTTTGTTTCTTTGTTTTTTTGTGTGTTTTTTTGGCCATACCTGTGGCATGCATAAGTTTCCGGGCCAGAAACTGAACGTGTGCCACAGCAACATCCCGATCTGCTTCAGTGATAACAATGCTGGATCCTTAATTGGCTGTGCTACAAGGGAATTCCCTAAGAGGTCTTTTTTTAAATTGAGTAATAATTCACGTACAATAACATTTTTAAGTGTACAATTCAGTGGTTTTTAATACATTTACACAGTTTGCAGCTATCACCACTGTCTAATTCCAGAATGTTTTCATCACCCCAAACAGAAACTCTATACCCTTTAAGGAGTAAACTCCCCACTACTCCCCTCCTAGCTGCTGATAACCTATAATCTACTTTCTGTAGCTATGAATTTGCCTATATTAGATATTTCATGTAAGTGAAATCATACGCTATTGATCCTTTTTGTGTCTGGCTTATTTCACTTACTATAATGTTTTCAAGATCCATTCATGTTGTAGCATATATGAATTACTTTATTTCTTTTTATGACTAAATAATAGTCTATTGTATGAATATAATATGTTTTGTTTATTCATCGATTAATGAACATTTTGGTTCCCACTTTTTGGCTCTTTGAATAATGACGCTACAGCCACACATGTACAAGTTTTTGTGGAAATATGACTTCAGCTCTCTTAGATATGTGTAGCTAGGAGTGGAATCCCTGGGTCATATGGTAACTATGTTTTGGGGTGTTTGTTTGTTTGTTTGTCATTTTAGGACAGCACCCATGGCATATGGAGGTTCCCAGGCTAGGGGTCGATTCAGAGCTGTAGCCACCGGCCTACGCCACAGCCACAGCAACACAGGATCTGAGCCACATCTTTAACCTATTCCACAGCTCATGGCAATGATCCTTATCCCACTGAGCAGGGCCAGAAATCAAACCCACATCCTCATGAATACTAGTCAGATTCCTTGCTTCTGAGCCACGACAGGAACTCCATGGTAACTCTATGTTTAACTTCTTTTTTTTGGTCTTCTTTTGTCCTTTTAGAGCCGCACCTGCAGCACATGTAGATTCCCAGGCTAGGCGTTTAATCTGAACTGTTGCTGCTGGCCTATACCACAGCTCATAGCAACACCAGATCCTTAACCCACTGTGTGAGGTCAGGGATCAAACCCACAACCTCATGGTTCCTAGTTAGATTCATTTCCACTGCACCACAATGGGAACTCCTTTTATTTTATTTATTTATTTATTTATTTTTTATTTTTTCTTTAAAAGTACACCATGCAGGTAGCACTCTCTTGTTTTATTTTGTTTTTTTATTACTCAATGAATTTATTACATTTATAGTTGAACAATGATCATCACAATCCAGTTTTATAGTCTTTCCAGCCCACAACCCCAGCGAATCCCCCCACCCCCCAAACTGTCTCCTTTGGAAACCATAAGTTTTTCAAAATCTGTAAGTCAGTATCTGTTCTGCAAAGAAGTTCATTCTGTCCTTTTTTCAAATTCCATGTCAGTGATAGCATTTGATGTTGGTGTCTCACTGTCTGACTGACTTCACTTAGCATGGTAATTTCTAGGTCCATCCATGTTGCTGCTAATGCCGGTATTCTGTTCCTTTTAATGGCTGAGTAATATTCCATTGTGTATATGTACCATTTCTTCTTTATCCACTCCTCTGTCGATGGACATTTAGGTTGTTTCCATGTCTTGGCTATTGCAAATAGTGCTGCAATGAACATTGGAGTACATGTGTCTTTTTGAGTCATGGTTTTCTCTGGATGGATGCCCAGGAGTGGGATTCCTGGATCAAATGGTAGTTCTATTTTAGTTTTCTGAGGCATCTCTATACTATTTTCCACAGTGGTTGCACCAGTTTACATTCCCACCAACAGTGTAATAGGGTTCCTTTTTCTCCACACCCTCTCCAGCACTTATTGTTTGTAGATTTTTTGATGATGGCCATTCTGGCTGGTGTAGGATGGTACCTCATAGTGGTTTTGATTTGTATTTCTTTGATAATGAGTGATGTTGAACATCTTTTCTTGTGTTTTTTGGCTGTCCATATGTCTTCTGTGGAGAATTATCTGTTTAGATCTTCTGCCCATTTTTTGATGGTTTTTGTTTTGTTTTGTTTTGTTTTGTTTTGTTTTTTTGTTATTGAGCTGCAAAAGTGTTTATAAATTTTGGAGATTAATCCCTTGTCAGTTGATTCATTTGCAGATATTTTCTCCCATTCCGTGGGTTGTCTTTTTGTTTTGTTTAGAGTTTCCTTTGCTGTGCAGAAACTTTTAAGTTTAATTAAGTCACATTTGTTTATTTTTGTTTTTACTGTCATTAGTCTAAGAGATGGATCTGAAAAGATGTTGCTGTGGTTTATGTCAGAGAGTGTTTAGCCTATGTTTTCCTCTAAGAGTTTTATAGTGTCTGGTCTTATATCTAGGTCTTTAATCCATTTTGAGTTTATTTTTGTGTATCGTGTTAGGGAATGTTCTAATTTCATTCTTTTACATGTGGCTGTCCAGTTTTCCCAGCACCACTTATTGAAGGGGCTGTCTTTTCTCCATTGTATATTCTTTCCTCCTTTGTCGTAGATTAGTTGGCTGTAGGTGTGTGGGTTTAATACTGGGCTTTCTATCCTGTTCCACTAATCTATATTTAAGTCTTTGTTCCAGTACCATATGGTTTTGATGACTGTTGCTTTGAGTGTAGTCTGAAGTCCAGGAGCCTGATTCCTCCAGCTCCATTGTTCTTTCTCAGGATGTCTTTGGCTACTCTGGGTCTTTTGTGCTTCCAAACAAACGTTAAAATATTTTGTTTGAGTTCTGTGAAATATGTCCTTGGTAATTTGATAGGGATTGAGTTGAATCTGTAGATTGCCTTGGGTAGTATAGTCATTTTGATAATATTGACTCTTCCAATGCAAGAGCATGGTATGTCTTTCCATCTAATTGTGTCATCGTTAATTTCTTTCATCAGTGTCTTACAGTTTTCAGAGTACAGGTCTTTTGACTCTTTAGCTAGGTTTACTCCTAGGTATTTTATTCTTTTGGATGCAATGGTAAACGGAATTGCTTCCCTAATTTCTCTTTCTGATCTTTCATTGTTATTATATAGAAATGCAGTCGATTTCTGTGTATTAATTTTGTGTCCTGCAACTTAGCCAAATTCATGGATGAGCTTTAACAGTTTTCTGGTAGTCTTTAGGATTCTCTAGGTATAGTATCATGTCATCTGCAAACAGTGATAGTTTTATTTCTTCCTTTCCAATCTGGATTCCTTTTATTTCTTTTACTTCTCTGATTGCTGTGGCTAGCACTTCCAATACTATGTTGAATAGTAGTGGTGAGAGCAGATGTGCTTGTCTTGTTCCTGATCTCAGTGGGAATTCTTTCAGCTTTTCATCATTGAGAATGATGTTAGCTCTGGGTTTGTCATATATGGCCTTTATTATGTTGAAGTAGGTTCCCTGTATGCCTGCTTTCTGAAGGGTTTTTATCAGAAATGGGTGTTGGATTTTGTCAAAGGTTTTTTCTGCATCTGTTGAGGGGATCATATGGTTTTTATTCTTCAGTTTGTTAATGTGGTGTATCACACTGATGGATTTGTGGATATTGAAGAACCCTTGCATCCCTGGGATAAATCCCACTTGATCATGATGTACAATCCTTTGAATGTGTTATTGGATTCAGTATGCTAGTATTTTGTTGAGGATTTTTGCATCTATGTTCATCAGTGAGATTGGCCTGTAATTTTCTTTTTTTGTGGTATCTCTGTCTGGTTTTGGTATCAGTGTGATGGTGGCTTCATAGAATGAGTTTGAGAGTGTCCCTTCCTCCGTAATTTTTTGAAATAGTTTCAGAAGGATAGGTGTTAGCGCTTCTCTAAATGTTTGATAGAATTCACATGTGAAGCCATCTGGTCCTGGACTTTTGTTTGTTGGAAATTTTTAAATCACAGTTTCAATTTCAGTTCTTGTGATTGGCCCATTTATCTTTTCTATTTCATCTTGGTTTAGTCTTGGAAGATTGTACTTTTCTAAGAATTTATCCATTTCTTCTAGGTTTTCCATTTTATTGGCATATAGTTGCATATAGTAGTCTCTTATGATCCTTTGTATTTCTGCGATGTCCGTTGTTCTTTCTCCTTTTTCATTTCTAATTTTATTGATTTGAGTCCTCTCTCTTTTTTTCTTGGTAAGTCTGGTTAAGGGGTTATCAATTTCGTTGATCTTTTCAAAGAACCAGCTTTTCGTTTCATTGATCTTTTCTATGGTTTTCTTCATTTCTATTTCATTTATGTCTGCTCTGATCTTTATGATTTCTTTCCTTTGACTAACTTTAGGTCTTGTCTGTTCTCTCTCTAGCTGCTTTATTTATTTTTTTATTTTTTGTCTTTTTGCATTTTCTTGAGCCACTCCCGTGGCATATGGAGATTCCCAGGCTAGAGGTCGCATTGGAGCCATAGCCACTGGCCTACGCCAGAGCCACAGCAATGTGGGATCCAAGCTGCATTTGTGACCCACACCACAGCTCACAGATTCCAGATCCTTAACCCACTGAGCAAAGCCAGGGATCAAACCTGCAACTTCATGGTTCCCAGTCGGATTCGTTGACCACTGCGCCATGACAGGAACTCCTCTCTAGCTGCTTTAGATGTAATGTTAGCTTGTTTATTTGAGCTTTTTCTTGTTTCCTGGGGTGGGCTTGTATTGCTATAAACTTTCCTTTAGAACGGCTTTTGCTACATCCTATAGGTTTTGGAGCATGGCATCTTTCTTGTCATTTGCCTCTAAGTATTTTTTAATTTCCTCTTTGATTTCTTCAGTGATCCATTGGTTGTTTAGTAGCATGTTGTTTAGTCTCCACGTGTTTGTGTTTTTTGCAGTTTTTTTCTTGTTGTTGATTTCCAGTCCTATAGCGTTGTGGTCGGAAAAGATACTTGAAATGATTTCAACTTTCTTAGTTACTGAGGTTGGATTTAGAGCCCAGGATGTGATCAATCTAAGAGAACGTTCCACGTGCACTTGAGAAGAATGTGTATTCTGCTGCTTTTGGGTGGAATGTCCTATAAGTATCTATTAAGTCCATCTGGTCTAATGCTTCATTCAGGGCCTGTGTTTCCTTATTGATTTTCTGTCTGGATGATCTGTCCATTGCTGTAAGTGGGGTGTTAAAGTTCCCACTATTATTGTGTTATTATCGATTTGTCCTTTTAAGGTTGTTAGCAATTGCCTTATATATTGTGGTGAACCTAATTTGGGTGCATAGATATTTAAAATTGCTATATCTTTTTCATGAACTGATCCTTTGATCATTATGTAGTGACCTTCCTTGTCCCTTAAAATTGTCTTCATTTTAAAGTCCATTTTGTCTGATGTGAGTATTACTATTCCAGCTTTCTTTTGATTCCCGTTTCCATGGAATATTTTCTTCCATCCTCTCACTTTCAATTTGTATGTGTACCTAGAAGTGAAGTGGATCTCTTGAAGACAGCATATATATGGGTCTTGTTTTTGTATCCATTCAGCCAGTCTATATCTTTTGCTTGGGGAATTTAGTCCATTAACATTTAAGGTAATTACTGATATGTATGTTCTTATTGCCATTTTATTAATTGTTTTGGATTTGTTTTTGTTGCTCTTTTTTCTTCCCTTCTTCTCTTTTCTCTTGAGGTTTGGTGACTATCTTTAGTGTTTCATTTGAAGTTTCTTTAGTATTTGTTGTAAAGCTGGTTTAGTGTTGCTGAATTCTCTTAGCTTTTGCTCATCTGTGAAGCTTTTGATTTCTCCTTCAAATCTGAATGAGAGCCTTGCTCGGTAAAGTTATCTTGGTTGGAGATTTTTTCCTTTCATCATGTTAAGTATATCATGTCACTCCCTTCTGGCCTGCAGAGTTTCTGCTGAAAAATCTGCTGATAACCTTATCGGGTTCCTTTTTATGTTGTTTCTTTTCCCTAGCTGCTTTCAATATTTTCTCTTTGTCTTTAATTTTGGTCAGTTTGATTAATATGTGTCTTGGGGTATTCCTCCTTGAGTTTACTTTATATGGTACTCATTGCACTTCCTGGATTTGAGTGAGTGTTTCCTTTCCCATGTTAGGGAAGTTTTTGGCTATTATCTCCTCAAATATTTTTTCTGTCCCTTTCTCTATCTCTTCTCCTGGCACCCCTATAATACTGATGTTGGTGCATTTAATATTGTCCCAGAGTTCTTTGAGACTCTCTTCATTTGTTTTCAGTCTTTTTTTCTCTTTTCTGTTCCACATCCTTGATTTCCACTAATCTGTCCTCCACCTCACTTATTTGTTCTTCTGCCTCCTGTATTCTGTGGTTGTTTGTTTCTAATGAATTTTTTATTTAAGTTATTGTATTTTGTATCTCTTCTTGCTTAAATTTTATATCTTGTATTTCTTTGCTCAGTGTTTCCTATAAATTATCCATCTTTGACTCCAGTTTATTTCCAGTGTCTTGCATCATATTCTGCACCATCAGTCTAAAGTTTTTTTTTCCTGGAAACTGAGAATCTCCCGATCACTTAGCTGTTTTTCTGGGGTTTTTTTTCTTTTTCCCTCATCTGAGTTATAGTTTCCTGGCTTTTCATTTTTATAGGTTTTTGGTGTGGTGACCTTTTTACAGATAATAGAGTTGTAGTCTCTCTTACTTCTGGCATCTGCCCCCCTTATGGCTGAAGTTGGTACAGGGGCTTGCTGTAGGCTACCTGATGGGAGGGACTGATGCCTCCTCACTGGTAGGTGGAGCTGATTTCTATCCCTCTGGTAGACTTTGACTCTGGGTGATATTAGAGGTGGCTGTGTGCCTGGGGGGGGTCTTTAGGCAGCCTCTTTACTGATGGGCAGGGCTGTGATCCCACCTGGATTGTTGTTTGGCCTGGGGCTTCTCAGCGCTGATGGGTGGGGCCAGATTTTCCCAAAATGGCCACCTCCAGAGAAAGGAACGCTGATGAATATTCCCAAGAGCTTTGCTTCCAATGTCCTTTGCCCACAACAAGCCACATTCACCCCTGTTTTCCCAGGAGGTCCTCCAAGAACTGCAGTCAGGTCTGACCCAGATTCCTTTTGAGACTTTGCTTTGCCCTGGGACCCAGTGCACATGAAAGTCTGTGTGTGCCTTTTAAGAATGGGGTCTCCATTTCCCCCAGTCCCATGGAGCTTCTGTGCACAAGCCCCACTGGCCTTCAATGCCAGATTCTCCAGGGGCTTTTTCTCCCAGTGCCAGATCCCCACACGTGGGGGTTTGATGTGGGTCTCAGAATTCTCACTCCTGTAAGTGAGTCTCTGTGAACCAGTTGGTTTTCAGTCTGTGGGGCTTCCCACCTGGCAGCTATGGGGTTGCTTATATCATGTAATCGCCCCTCCTACCTCTTGATGTGGCCTCCTCTTGTCTTCTGGAGTAGGATATCCTTTTGAAAGTTTCCGGTTCATTTGGTTGAAGATTGCTCAGCATTTGGTGGTAAATTTTGTTGTCTTTAGGAGAGAAGTTGAGCTCCAGTCCTTCTATTCCACCATATTCATCTATTTTGTTTTTTCAAATTTTATTTTTTGTCTTTTTAGGGCTGCACCCATGGTATATGGAAGTTCCCAGCATAGGGGTTGAATCAAAGCTGTAGCTTCCGGCCTACACCAGAGCCACAGCAACACTGGATCTGAGCCGTGTCTGTGACCTACACCACAGCTCACGGCAACAGTGGATCCCTAACCCTCTGAGCAAGGCCAGGGGTCAAACCCACGTCCTCATGGATACTAGTCAGTTTTGTTAACCACTGAGCCAGATGGGAACTCCCCAGGCTCACAAAGATTTATACCTACATTTTCTTCTAAGAGTTTTATACAATTAGCTTTGACATTTAAGTCTTTGATCCTTTTTTTTTTTTTTTTTTGTCTTTTTAGGGCCACACCGGTGGCATGTGGAAGTTCCCAGGCTAGGGGTCAAATCGGAGCTGTAGCTGGGCTATGCCATAGTCTCAGCAACTCAGGGTCCGAGCCCCATCTGTGACCTATGCTGCAGCTCATAGGGATGCCAAATCCTTAACCCACTGAGCAAGGCCCGGGATGGAGCCCAAGTCCTCATGGATACTAGTTGGATTTGTTATCGCTGAACCACAACGGGAACTCCCTGAACCATTTTAATTGTTTTTTTGTGTATGGTATGAAATAGGAGTCCAAATTCATTCTTTTGTATGTAAATATCTAGTTGTCGCAGCAGAAACTATTTGCTTTCCATTTTGTGGCCTTGGAGTTCCCTGGTGGTCTAGTGGTTAAGGTTCCAGCATTGTCACTACTGTTACTAGAGTTTGGTCCCTGGCCCAGAAACTTCCACATGTCACAGGCATGGCTTAAAAAAAAAAATCTTGTCACCCTTGTGAAAATCAGCTGACTATAAATGTACAGATTTATTTATGGACTCTTAATTCTAGTCCATAGGTATGTGTATGTATGTGTGTGTGTGTGTGTGTGTGTGTGTGTATATATATATATATGTGTGTGTGTGTATATATATACATATGCGTATGTATGTGTGTATATATATGTATATATATACACACATATATATATCCTTATGCTATTACCATACCATTGTTTAGCTTTGTGGTAGATTTTGAAATCAGGAAGTGTGAGCTCTCTAACTTTATTCTTTTCAAGCTTATCTTGGCTATTCTGGATCCCTTGCATTTCCATATGAATTTTATCATCAGCTTGTTTGTTTATGCAAAGAAAGGCAGTTGGAATTTTGATAATGATTGCATTGACTCTGTAGATTAATTTGGGGGAGTATTCCATCTTAATAGTGAGTCCTCCAATTCATGAAAATGGGCTATTTTTCCATTTACTAAGGTCATCTTATTTTCAGCGACATTTGGTGATTTTCTGTACAGGTGTTGTACTTCTTTCGTTAAACTTATTCCTAGAGTTCCCGTCGTGGCGCAGTGGTTAACGAATCCGACTAGGAACCATGAGGTTGCGGGTTCGGTCCCTGCCCTTGCTCAGTGGGTTAACGATCCGGCGTTGCCGTGAGCTGTGGTGTAGGTTGCAGACACGGCTCGGATCCCATGTTGCTGTGGCTCTGGTGTAGGCCAGTGGCTACAGCTCCGATTCGACCCCTAGCCTGGGAACCTCCATATGCCACGGGAGCGGCCCAAAGAAATAGCAAAAAGACAAAAAAATAAATAAATAAAATAAAATAAATAAACTTATTCCTTAATACTTTCCGGTTCTTTGAAACTAACTTTTTTTTTTTTTTTCTTTCTGGGCAGCACCCGTGGGGTATGAAAGTTCCCAGGCCAAAGATCGAACCTGAGTCAGAGCTGCGACCAATGCTTTGGCTGCAGCAGCACTGGATCCTTAACCCACTGCACCAGGCTGGGAATCAAACTGGTGCCTCCACAGAGACAAGCCGGATCATTAACCCACTGTGCCATGGCAGGAAGTCCAAGACCAGTTATTCTTAACTTGGCATCCTACAAATTCATAGATAGACTTGTAGGAGACTATAAACCTACTGAAATTATTTCCAGAATATTTTTTTTATTTTCAGGGCCGCACCTGCAGCATACAAAAGTTCCCAGGCTAGGGGTCAAATTGGAGCTGCAACTGCTGGCCCTCACCACAGCCACAGCAACTCAGGATCTAAAACACATCTGTGACGTACGCTTCAGCTTGTGGCAGCACTGGATCCTTAACCCACTAAGTGAGGCCAGGGATCAAATTTGCATTCTCCTGGATACTAGTTGGGTTCTTAACCCACTCAGCCACACAATGGAAACTCCTATTTCCAGAAGGTTTTTTGTTTGTTTGTTTGTTTTTTAAGGGCTGCACCTGAGGCATATGAAGTTCCCAGGCTAGGGGTCGAATCAGGGCGAAGGAAGGGGGAGGTTTATAGAAGCTGGACACAGTGGGTATTGACTATAGATATTTTCTTCTTATTTATTTATTTACTTATTTATTTATTGTCTTTTAGGGCCACACCCGTGGTATATGGAGGTTCCCAGGCTAGGGGTCCATTCGGAGCTGTAGCCATGAGCCTATGCCACAGCCACAGCAGTGAGGGATCTGAGCTGCATCTATGACCTACATTACAGCTCACAGCAATGCTGGATCCTTAACCCACCGAGCAAGGCCAGAGATCAAGCCCATATCCTCATGGATGCTAGTAGGGTTCGTTAACTACTGAGCCATGATGGGAACTCCAGTATTTTCTAATACCAGTACTTGTCCCCTTGGGGTGGATGTGGCTGGCATTAAGTGCAGTAACTAATGGCTCTTCCTAATCTACAGCTTGCTGTGATTGTCCTCAGTTTGGGAAAGCTAAAGAAGCAGGACCTCATTCACTAGAAAGGACATAACACAAGCCACGGTAGCTCACATCTGTGAGCTCAGAGCTTTCATAGCCTACCCTCTTGACAACCCAACCCCTGCCTCCCGCCTTCCTCTTTTTTCCAGGGGAAGACTAGCTTGTCTATCAAAGTTATACCAGGAGTTCCCATCATGGCTCAGTGGGTTAAGAAACCAACTAGTATTCACGAGGATTTGGGTTCAATTCCTGGCCTCGCTCAGGATCCAGTGTTGCTGTGAGCTGTGGCATATGTCAGAGATGCAGCTCAGATCCGGCATGGCTGTGGTGTAGGCCAGCAGCTGCAGCTCGGATTCGACCCCCAGCCTCGGAGCCTCCATGTGCTGCAGGTGCAGCCCTAAGAAGACAAAAAAAAAAAAAAAAAAAAATATGATCAATCATTTCTTCAGCCCTGATTTTCTCTTAAGGTCTAGAGGGTTCTTTAGGGATATGCAGTGAAGATCCACATGTCTAAAACCAAACATCTCTCCCTCAACTAAAAAGTAAAATGAGGAATTCCCTTCGTGGCTCAGTGGTTAATGAACCCAACTAGGATCCATGAGGATGCGAGTTCGATCCTTGGCCTTGCTCAGTGGGTTAAGGATCTGGCGTTGCCATGAGCTGTGGTCACAGATGTAGCTCGGATCCGTGATGCTGTGGCTGTGGTATAGGCTGGCAGCTGTAGCTCCGGTTTGACCCCTGGCCTGGGACTTCCATATGCTGCAGGTGTCACCCTAAAAAGCAAAAAAATAAAAAAAATAAAATAAAATGAGTTCCCTTATGGCACAGCAGGTTAAGGATCCAGCATTGTCACTACAGGGTCTTGGGTTGCTGCCGTGGTTCAGGTTTGACACCTGGCCTAGGAACTTCCACAAGCCGAGGGCATCCCCCCCAAAATGTAAAACAAACAAAACCCCCCACATATGGTTCACTTTCCCAAATTCCTTATTTCTCAGTGATGTAAATTCTACCTTCTCACCTATGGGTTATGCAGACTTGCTTCTTTCTCTGGCCCTCCATTGAATTCACAGTAACCAAACCCTATTCATTCTTACTTTGCTTCCTACTCTTAGTTGGTAGCCACTTAACTGATCCATCTCTCTATTTCTCTCCAATCTTGAAAAACCACCATTTTGCATGTACTAGGTACTCAATAAATGTGAACTGAATAAATCATGTTAATTGCTCAATTATAAACCTTTAAAACTCATTTGCACAAAGATATTTATAAGTGTTGGTTATTTACTTTTCCAGAAGATTGTGAGCTCCTTAAAGGCAGGGCCTTTCTTCTTCTCTGTATCTTCAGTGCTACCAGAACAGAGTTCAGTAAATGTTTATTGAATTCATGAGTGGATGAGGCCTGAGCTGCTTTTTTTTTTTTTTTTTTTTTTTTTTTGTATTCGCTAGGGCCGCTCCCATGGCATATGGAGGTTCCCAGCCTGGGGGTCTCATTGGAGCTGTAGCTGCTGGCCTACACCACAGACACAGCAACGCAGGATCTGAGCCACGTCTGTGACCTACACCACAGCTCATGGCAACACCGGATCCTTAACCCACTGAGCAAGGCCAGGGATGGAACCCTCAACCTCATGGTTCCTAGTTGGATTCATTAACCACTGAGCCACGATGGAACTTCTAGGCCTGAGCTTTTTAAGTTGACATTTAAATGCTCTCACAGTCAGATCCAACTTACTACCTCTCTCCATTGTGGAGCTGGGAGGAAAACTCACAGTTTCCAGGGCTGCCTAGTTTTTGGTTCTAGAGTAACATTTGCATTATCGTCAAGGAAGACATCCAGCCTCTCTGAGGTTCAAATTCCTCTGCAAACATGAAGGATTGATATAGATGAGAGCTTCTCAGACTTTAATGTAGATACAAAGCACCAAAGACCTTGAATATTTGGAATCAGATTCTGGTTCTGCATGTCTACAAGCTCCTGGGGGATGCTAATGCTGTGTCCACAGACCACCCTTCAGTAAATTTAAGTTCTCTGCTCTGTGACCTATGTATTATCTTTGGGACATGCCTTCTACAAGACTGATGCCATAACATTTTATTGATTGATTGATTGATTGTCTTTTTGCCATTTCTCAGGCCGTACCCACAGCACATGGAGATTCCCAGGCTAGGGATCTAATCAGAGCTGTAGCCACTGGCCTACGCAAGAGCCACAGCAACTCAGGATCCGAGCCATGTCTGAAACCTCCACCACAGCTCATGGCAACGCCAGATCCTTAACCCACTGAGCAAGGCCAGGGATCAAACCTGCAATCTCATGGTTCCTAGTCAGATTTGTTAACCACTGAACCACGACAGGAACTCCAATATAACATTTTGTATATTGCTTCTTCTTGGAATGCTTTCTTCATTTATTTTCCTCTATACAAATCCACTCTATCTTTTCAGGCTCTTTCTGCTGAGCAAAGCCTTCCCTGGCTAGTCTAGGGCCCTTACTCCAGAACTTTTTTAGACTCTATTAAGGTATCCACTGTTGGTGTTTTGAGTTTGACCCATCCTCTACGAATGGTTATTGATTGTTGTATATTTGCAAGTACACAGTCATATATTTCTTTTTCTTTCCTGTGAGGCATAGTACAATTGTAAGTGCTCAACGAATTATTGAAAAGGTGAGTGAATGAATGACTCACTTCAGCATTAATACCCCAGAGAGAATTCAAATGTTTTACTGTTATATACTGTCGTTTTCCAGAACATGGAGGAAAGAGGCAACGTGGAATTTCCCTAGTCTACTCAAATGAGGCAGTCCAATCTAAACAATTTGATCTATTCAAAAATTAATGATATTAAAATACCTCAAATGAGTTTATATTAGAATTCAAAATTTTCTCTTTAGTCTGAAACAAATTTGCTACTGCTATTTTGTCCCAACTTCCAAAACCAAAAGCGCATGATATATCATGCATGAGAACTTTGGCATTATGGAAAATAAAAGATAGGTCCTATAGCATGTGAATTGGTATTACAGCATGATTTCAACAGTCTGGTGTTAAACAACACACTTTATACCAAATGCCATCTTGCATATCAAATAATGAAGTGAACTCCCTGCCTGGTGAAAAACAAAGAATCTTTATTATTGATATAGAGAAGTTGTTTTAAATTTTAAAGTTAAAATAAGGAAGTTCTTTGAATATTGCCTAACACACTATTGTGGGAAAAAAGTTAGAAGCATTCCAGAACATACCACCCTATTTTGCATTTCTATTGAACAGTTGGGGTTTTTTTTTTTACCAACCTGCAATATTTGCTTTATAAAATAAACTTTAACTCAAATACCAATTTATCGTCTTGACAAGAGAAAAGAGCTGAATTGTATATTGTCAAGTTCCTGACCAGATAGATGTTTTGGTTGTAAATTATTAAACTGTAAAATCTCTTGGTAAACTATGAAGCAGTAGCTCCACAAATGTAAAGTGTTTTAATTGTTATTATGCACAAGGTATAACATTTCTGCACAATGCTGGAAAATATAAGTGAATACATCTATAAAAAATACTGTGTCACTTGAATAGTAGATATAAAGCATAATAAATCTCATAGTAGATTTTAATCATTTAAATCAATTTCTTTCATTTAAACTCCAAAGGATATTTCATTCTTAGTTTAGCCACCTCTGATGGAAACTTCTCTTCGCAAAATGAACGTAGTGAAAATTCTCAGAAAACAGACATTAATACTGATTTTTTAATTAACTTTATTTTATTTAGCTCTCTAGCTTCTGATAAAATATGAATGGAAGGTGCTTATTTTTAGTTTAGGCTTTGCCAATCTTACTGTCCCCTGGTAATCTGAGTTCATCAGAATGGAGCAGCACATGATATAGAATTGGTAGAGACCAGACGAGCTAAGCAGGCGTGGCGTTTTTATGGAATTGTTAGATCTGGAAAAATCTCGGAGATCATCTGGGCCAGTATCTTTGTTTTGCATGTGGGGACAGTGTGGCCCTGAGGTCACCCGACTTGTTAGTTACAGAGTCAGGCTTAAACTATTCTTTCTCTTCAGCCCATGGTTTCTACCTTGGTAAATGATGTATGGGAAAACTAAGAATAGAAAAAGCATCCAGAAAGACAAGTAGATGAAATAGATGACAGTTTCGTCTAAACTGGTTGGGAAGCCCTACCATTTTATCCACACCCACACAGCTCTCAGTGGTCTACCATCCTTGAGAGACTTAGATTTCAGCCCATGACTGAAAATTACTGCATTGTTAATTACACGAATGGAACTGCTCTTATGTTTTCTTATCCATATTTGTCACTGGATGTCCCCATTTTTCAAAAAGGAAAACAGCTATTGACCTCCCACGAATCCTCACTGTGGCGTGTCCTTCATTTTCATCAGAGGCATTTTCTAATATTTGTCGAGTGCTAACTTTGGGTCAGCTAGAGTGCTAATCGCTCCAACAGCATTACTTCATTCACTCTTCATAAATAACCCTATAAAGCAAATACTATTATTCTCCCACATTTTAAAGACAGTGAAATTGAAGCTTAGGTTAAGTTCCTCAAGATGCATAACTAGTAAGTGGCAGAGCTAAGATTGGACAAAATCGAGTGAGTTCAGAGTGGCACAGCCATAGATGCAGAGCTAATATTGGACCCCAAGTTGTTTGACATCAAACCAGACCTCTTAAACACTATTGCTATTTTCTGCCTTTAGGAATGAAACCAGCCTTCCCAAAATAAGAAACATCCTTATAAAAAAAAAAAAAAAAAAAAAAAGAACATAAATAACAAAATATTTCTCATATATAGGAAAACTGAAAGTATATATTTTCTAAATATGTCCTTTGGGGGGGGATGGATAGTAATAGTCAATATGAAAAAGTTCAGACTAACTTAGTAGTCATTTTCAATTTTATTTTTTGCAATGTATATTATTTAACAAGTTATATATATAGTAATATGTTATAACATATGCATATGTATATATGGCCAAAAAAGAAATACAAGTAGTACAAAAAGAGTAGTGAAAAATTTCTCTCACCCCACATTTCCACACCCAGAGTCACCTTCTCAGAATTAATCACTATAAATAGTCTTGTGTATCCTTCTGATGTCTTCTATACATATATATGTATATTTCCTTTATTATCAATGTTTGCATAATTACATCGTTCTTTATGATTTTACACTTAACATGTCTTGGCAGATATTCTGTATCAATACATGTAGAATTTCCTCATCCTTTTTAACACTGGCAAATGTTCTGTTGTAGAGACATGAAAGTGAAATGAAAAGATGGAAATTCATTAATAATAATAGTGGTTTTTTTTCTAATTTGAAACTTTTATTTTTTAGTAATTTTTTATTTTTTCCATTATAGTTGGTTTACAGTGTTCTATCAATTTTCTACTGTATAGTAAAGTAACCCAGTCACACACACACACACACACACGCACACACATATATATATATTCTTTTTCTCACATTATCCTGCATTAAATTCTATCACAAGTGACTAGATATAGTTCCCTGTACTATACAGCAGGATCTCATTGCTTATCCAAGAGTGTTTCTTTAGATTCTGTCTTCTAGATGCGACTAGAATATTCCTGGCCACAGATATGTCCTGTCAGCCTCCAAGTAATGGGATAGATACAGGTGGACGTTTTGGTGCCATCACCCATGGAGCTTCACACTGTGCTCTCAACACACTACAGAGAACAACAAGATGTTCCTTCCCCAACTGTGTCCCACTAAAGTTTTTGTGTGCAAACAGCTTGTTCATTTCTCGGTTTTGACATGATGCAGAAGCTCCTCAAATCTGAGTGGTAAACAACATGGGACACTGGAAATTGGCTTTCTCTTCCAGTAACTAATTCCTTTAGAAGAAGGGCCTTTTTAGGAAGCTCCTGAGTCTTTCATGCAAACTGGTAGACCCTCTCCATCTGAAGTCCAGAATCCTCATTTGAGTCTCAGGCCACTTAATGAAATTCTATTCATTGGCTCACAATGAGTCATCTAACCCCTTACCTCCCATCCACTGAACACAGACTCCCATAGACCCCTTGCCTCAGCCTCATGTGAACCTTATTAGTAAGCGTGGAAAAGGGGGGGGGGTGGCCAGTGGGCATCAAAAGTAATATTATTGTTCTCATTTATAGCTGAGGAAAGTGAGGTTAAGAACCATAGATGGAAGGAAGTGAGTCTGGGGTGTTCAAACAGCAGACTGATACTGAGATTAAAGACTTCTGTCCCTCCAGGCTGCCTCCCAGGGAATGGGGATCCCTTCCATCCACAGCCATTCCAAGCACAAACTGTTTTCAAACTTCTATTAAATTCTAAGCTTGGAGTTCCTGTCATGGCTCAGGGGAAACAAATCTGACTAGTATCCATGAGAGCACCGGTTCTAACCCTGGCCTTACTCAGCGGGTTAAGGATCCAGCGTTGCCATGAACTGTGGTGTAGGTCGCAGATGAGGCTCGGATCTGGTGTTGCTATGGCCTAGGCTGGCAGCTACAGCTTTTATTCAACCCTTACCCTGGGAACCTCCATATGCTGTGGTTGCAGCCCTAAAAAGACCAAAAAAAAAAAAAAAGAAATTCTAAGCTCACTATGGACAAGTGTGTTCTGGGGCACCAAACATGTTTGATTATTTATTCATCATTTAACAAATGTTCCTTGAGCCCTGGAAGTAGACCAGCCACTTCGCTTGGCCCTAGGCCTTTCCCCAAAGGAGGCAGAACATGTCACTTTCAACATGTAAACAAATAAACAAACAAGATACATATAGATTACAATAAACTCTGAGGAGGAAAAGGGTAAGGTAATGTGATAAAATGCAATTAACTGGGGAAAAGAGATTATTTTAAATAGAAGGGTCCCAGAAGGCCTGGAAGAAAGTAACATTTTAGCTGAAGCCTGAAGGGTGAAGAAGCCAGTCACTGGAAAATCAGGGAAGAGTGTCCAGGCAAAGTGGACACAAGCTACTTAAGCTTTTGGTTAACTTTGGCATGGGACTCTACTGAACTCGAAAGTATAACTCTCAGGGAGTTCCCGTTGTGGCTCAGTGGTTAACATATCTGACTAGGAACCATGAGGTTGTGGGTTGGATCCCTGGCAGCACTCAGTGGGTTAAGGATCTGGTGTTGCCGTGAGCTGTGGTGTAGGTCGAAGACGTGGCTCAGATCCTATGTTGCTGTGGCTCTGGCGTAGGCTGGCGGCTACAGCTCTTATTAGACCCCTAGCCTGGGAACCTCCATGTGCCATGGGTGTGGCCGTAGAAAAGATAATAATAATAATTCTCAGGGGTCCCCATTGTGGTTCAGCGGTTATGAACCCATCTAGTATCCATGAGGATTCTGGTTCAATCCCTGGCCCCACTCAGTGGGTTAAAGATATGACTGCAGTGGCTGTGGTGTAGGCAGGCAGCTGTAGCTCCGATTCGACCCCTAGCCTGGGAACCTCCATATGCCGCAGGTGCAGCCCTTAAAAGCAAAAATAAGTAATATACTAAATAATTGTTTATATTATTACATCATTTTTAAAATTTATTTTCTTTCATTGAAGTACAGTTGCTGTAGAATATTATATGTTACACGTGTACAATATAGTGATTCACGATTTTAAAGGTTATACTCCATTTATAAGTTCTAAAATATTGGTTATCTTCCCTGTGTTGTACAGTATGTTCTTGTAGCTTATTTTATACCTAATAGTTTGTGTCTCTTAAACCCTAGTGCCTGTGTTGCCTCCTCTTCCCTCTCCCCACTGGTAGCCACTAGTTTTTTCTCTATATCTGAGTCTACCTCTTTTTTGTTGTATTTGTTAGTTTGGTGTATTTTTAAGATTCTGCATATAAGCGAAATGGTAATAGTATTTGTCTTTTTCTGACTTAATTCACTTAGCATAATGTCTTCAAAGTCTATTCATGTGGCTGCAAATGACAAAATTCCATTCTTCTTTATGACTGAGTAGTACTCCATTTGTGTGTACACATCTTTTTTTTTTTTTTTTTTTTTTTTTTTTAGGGCCACACTTGAGGCATATGGAGGGTCTCAGGCTAGGGGTCTAATCAGAGCTATAGCTGCTGGCCTACATCACAGCCACAGCAACACAGGATCCGAGCTGCATCTTCAACATACACCACAGCTCACGGCAATGCCGGATCCTAAACCCACTGAGGTATCGAACCCACAACCTCATGGTTCCTAGTTGGATTCATTTCCGCTGCACCACGATGGGAACTCCTACACATCTTCTTTATACATTCATCTGTTAATGGATACTTAGGTATTATTTATTTTTATAAATTTTATACTATGTATTTTAAATGATGCTCTCTATTTGATATTGACTGAGGCAGCATAATTTATTCCTTCAGCGAATATCTGTGCCAGATACTTTGCTAGACTCGGGTGATGATGTAGTGAGGCAAAGTTTATTTAAAATGAATACTAGATTGAGTTTGGATTGGGGTCCTCAATCCTCTTTCCCACCAGGGTGGCTTTCATGTGTTTTATCTTTTTTCTTGTTCTTTTTTTCTTACTTTTTTGGGCCAACCACAGCATATGAAATTTCCCAGGCTAGGGGTCGAATCACAGCTATAGCTGCCAGCCTGCGCCACAACCACACCAATGTGGGATCCAAGCCATGTCTGCAACCTACACCACAGCTCATGGCAACACCAGATCTCCAACCCTCTGAGTGAGGCCAGGGATGGAACCTACATCCTTATGTATACTAGTCAGATTCATTTCCACTGTGCCACAACAGGACCTCCTCATGTGTTTTATATGCTGACATTCCCTGTAAGAGTCTATTATAGAAACTAGTTAAACTAATTTAAAAAGAACAAGATTTGGGAGTTCCCGTCATGGCGCAGTGGTTAACGAATCTGACTAGGAACCATGAGGTTTCAGGTTCGATCCCTGGCCTCGCTCAGTGGGTTAAGGATCTGGCTTTGCCGTGAGCTGTGGGGTACGTTGAAGACACGGCTCGGATCCTGTGTTGCTGTGGCTGTGGTGTAGGCCGGCAGCTATGGATCCAATTCGACCCCTAGCCTGGGAACCTCCAAAATCCTTTCACAATACTAGGTATGTGTACTACTGTGGGAAAAAAAAATTTTTTTTTTCTTAGAAGAGTTCATTACTGTATATGGACATGATGTTTGAGACAACTCAAGAATAATATGAAGTAAAGTAAATTACTTTCCTAGAATAAATTTTGAAAAACCACATTTACTTTTAACAAAATATAGTATTTTCCCTCAAGGATGCAGAATATTAACTGTCTCAAAAAAAGCCCTCTCATATTTAATTGTTTCTGATAATTTAAATTTTCATCCTATCAGAATTTTAAAAGAACAGTCTAAATGCATTTTAATTGACTTCTTCTCTCCTTTCAAAATGTCTGAAATCTTTTAAGAAATAAAGGAAGGAAATACCAAACTGGCAAGATGTGGGATGTGAAAATGGTTTTATGGGCATGAGAAAACTGCTCCTATTATGTTAGCAAGTTTCGAGTCCTTTACAAAAAGAAGAACTGACTTGTTAATATCAGTTTTGCTTAGTCATGTAATTTTTTTTAAGTTATTCTGCAGTTATGTATTGGCTTTTTCGCTGGCATCAACGTGGGAATCAAAGTCACATGAATTAAAAATTGTGCTAATTTTTTTCTGTCGTTTTCCTCTTGGACACCTAACTAGGGTATACAAGTGTTATGCCACTCTTAGCAAAACCTCCAGTCATTACAGGGGGAATATCATATCCCTTGCTTTTCTGAAAGTACCATGACTGTTCTTTCTTTAGATTTTGTAAGACCACTATTTCATGTCATTATGGTGCTTGGTATGAGGTAGTGAACTTCTTTGGTAACAAACATGCCAGGTACTCATTGTTGGCCCCTTGCAACACTGTGACATAAAATTACTGTTCCTTGACTCTTCATTTCCAGTGGTCTCTTCAGCCTGGTAGCCTTCCTAAAGCATAAGATCTCTGCATATAGACTCAAATCTGCATTCTCTGGCCAAGTCCTTCAATCTCCAGGTCTTTCTGAGCTCTTTCCCTTCCTCACCCCTCAGTGACTTCCAGTTACCATAAGACATTCACACTCAAGCATTAGAAAAAAGAATGCTAGGGAGTTCCTGTCATGGCTCAATGGTTAATGAATCCGACTAGGAACCGTGAGGTTGCAGGTTTGATCCCTGGCCTTGTTCAGTGAGTTAAGGATCCGGCATTGCCATGAGCTGTGGTGTAGGTCGCAGATGCGGCTCAGATCCCGCGTTACTGTGGCTGTGGCTGTGGTGTAGGCTGGCAGCTACAGGTCCGCTTAGACCCCTAGCCTGGGAATCTCCATATGCTGCAGGAGTGGCCCTAGAAAAGGCAAAAAGACCAAAAAAAAAAAAAAAAAAAAAAAAAAAAGAATGCTATTCCCCAAAATACTTACATGGTTGTTCCAAGATTTTTCAGAGTTATGAATAATATGGGAATTCAGGTAACTTGAGGAAGAAATAGCTCCCCAACCCTCAGATTTCTATAGAGGCTTTTCAAATTCTACCCTAGAGAGGGTCATCTTTGCTAAATGGATGTAGGCCTCCCTGCTTTTGTCACTCGATGAAACTTGCTTACTCATGGCTCACAAAGTTCCCCTGAAGATGATTAGTAGGCATTATTCCAAAGTTTCAGCAAAAACACTGAGGGAGGCTGCCTAACATTATTGGATTTAAATTAGCAGTAAGAAAAGAAGTCACATTGCCTCATGTGCTAGCCAATGTATCTGCTAAATTAGTGTTTGTTTGTTTTAAATTAAAAAGTGCTCACACAAACAAGGAAAAAAGGAGTCTACACGGAAATATAGAATATTAGAGCAGGAAGAGGACCTTCTGGATCAGTCAGGCCAATGTACTCATTTTACAGAGAATATAGCTGAGGCTACAAAGCCAAGCTATCCAAGATGTGTAGCTAGCAGTCCATCTCATTTCTCAGTGACAGTCTTTCAGAGCACTGTGGTCCTTCTCCCTTCTTCGTAGTGTAAGACTGGTTACACTTTTGCATTTGCTTATACTGTATTTGTCTGCTCCCCCATTAGACTGTTAGCTTTATGATTACCAGAACTCTGGTTTTGCTTGCCACTTGCTAGGCCAGGCATGCAGCTGGTGCTCAATAAATATTTGTGGAATGAGTATCAATAAACATAGAGTCAACAATCAGTAAAGATAAAATCAACAATATATTTTAGTCTTTTTTGTCTTTGTCTTTTCTAGGGCCACACCCGAGTCATGTGGACATTCCCAGGCTAGGGGTCTAATCAGAGCTGTAGCTGCCGGCCTACACCACAGCCACAGCAACACAGGATCCGAGCCATGTCTTTGACCTACACCACAGCTCATGGCAACGCCGGATCCTTAACCCACTGAGCAAGGCCAGGGATCGAACCCGCAACCTCACGCTTCCTAGTCGGATTCGTTAACCACTGAGCCATGATAGGAACTCCTATTTTAGTCTTTTGAATAACTGTCAGAACACTGTTCACACATAATGTGGACATCTCCTTTTTCAAGGAAATGTTAGATTCTACTATAGTAAAATATAATAACAGCTTAAAACAAAATCTACTTCTTATTTATTTAATTTTTGCTGACTTTTAAAAATTTTATTAGAATATAGTTGACTTACAATGTTGTGTTAATTTTGGGTGTACAGCAAAATGATTTAGTTATTCATATACACATATCCAGTCATTTTCAGTTTCTTTTACCTCTGTAAAATGAGTGCATTAGTTATTACAGAACATTGAGTAGATGTCCCTGTGCTTAAATAGTAGGTCCTTGTTAGTTATCTATTCTAAATATTACTTCTCATTCATTTAAATTCTGAAGGTGATGGGCAACCTATCTCCACCTTATAGCTACTCCATCTGAAATATGCAGCCTCCAAGAGGAAGAGCGCCAGCTTGTAAGGTCCTCAGCCTAGAAGTGACGTGAGGCACCTCCGCCTATAGTCTTGTGGCCAGAATTGATCATATGGCCCCATCCCAATGTCAAAAGAAGTTGAGAAAGTTTCAGGGAGAAGTAGCTGTCTGCTCACCACTGAATGGGTTAATTAGAATAATAACCATCAACTAATTTTTATTGAGGACTTACTTTGTGGCAAGCCAAGAGCTAAGTGCTATATTATATTTATTTCATGTAATACTCCTTAGGGACAAATGGACTGCAGACACTCTCATTATGATCAGTTTCTGAAGGAGGAAACTAAGGAGTTAATTTGTTCAAGGTCACAATTACTAAACAGAATCAGGGATATGAACCAATGTGTCAGGTAATAAAGCCTGTATTCTTACCCACTCTAATGTAATCTAATCACACCTATGTAGTTCATCAAGAGCGAGAATCTGAAGAAGAAATTGCTTCTTAATAATACAAATAGAGGATAAGAGAGAATTATAAAATTCATTTGTGTGATTGTACGTAATCTTCGCTACTCAGTTCAAGAAGCATCTGTTGTTCATGTTACTGGTAGTGGAAAAAACTGAGATCATTTATATCCTGATAGGACATACTGAAAACACATGTTGCATTTATGCCCAAAGTACAGGATCTGTATCTAATTGTATGGAAACCACATTGATGGACAGTCTATGAGAGAATCAACCTTCAAAATGTCAATGCTATGAAGAACAAAGAAAGGCTGAGGAACTCCCGCAGATTTAAAGTGTATGATAATTAAAGGAAAATCTCACTAAAATGGAGTCAGGAGACCAGAATGGGTAGGTCTCATGTACACACACAACACACACACCGTACCACTCCAAGTCAGATCCGAAGAAGGATCTCTGGCCAGAAGTGACACTACTTGACTATCACTAGCAGAAAGAAGAAAGATTTTCTTCTTGTCTGGCAAGAGCTCAGCCAATGAGAGACTGTCATTCTTGCAACTTCTTAAAGTTTGGAATTAATTTAAAATAGAAAGTTGTGGGGGTTTTTTGGTTTTGGGTTTTTTGTTTGTTTGTTTTGTTTTTGTTTTGTTTTTTGTTTTGCTTTTTAGGGCCACACCCAAGGCACATGGAAGTTCCCAGGCTAGGGGTCGCATTGGCACTACAGCTGCCAGCCTATGCCACAGCCACAGCAATTTGGGATCTGAGCTGTGTCTGACCTATACCACAGCTCATGGCAAAGCCAGATCCTTAACCCACTGAGCAAGGCCAGGGATCGAACCTGCAACCTCATGGTTATTAGTCGGATTCATTTCTGCTGCGCCACAACAGGAACTCCCTAAAAAAGAAAGTTTTTTAAAAGAAGCATTTATTAAGAGTTGCCTGGTGGTCTGGTGGTTGAGACTCGGTGCTTTCACTGCTGCAGCCCGGGTTTTTGTTGTTGTTGTTGTTGTTGTTGTTTGCAGCCCAGTTTAATCCCTTGTCTGGTTGTCTGGGAATTGAGATCACAAGGTGATGCATGGAGAAGCAAAGGGGTGGAGGAGAAGGGGGGAGTACATTTTGGGCTAGGATGTATAAAAAATGATAAAAATATAATTCACTGTTGATGAGATTGACTGGTAGAATCCTAGCTGTGATTGCATTTCCTTTCCAAAAAGGCTTTTGATTCACTAGGCTTAGGATTCAAAGGAAAGTTATGGTTTCTCCCTCCTTGGAGGTGTTTTGTTTTGTTTTGTTTTTTAAGGACTGTACCCTCCGAATGTGGAGGTTCCCAGGCTAGGGGCAGAATAAGGGCTGTAGCCACTGACCTATACCACAGCTCACAGCAACAGCAGATCCTTAACCCACTAAGCAAGCCCAGGAATCAAACCTGCATCCTCATGTATACTAGTCAGATTCCCACTGAGCCACAATGAGAACTCGTGGTTATAAATCAAACAGGTTATAAATCAGAATATTGCAAAGGCAGAGATTAGCTCTGATAAAACAAAATTCTTTGTATACTAGGAGAAGTACTAATTGAAAAATAAACATATTTTCCATTCCCCATCGGTTTATTGTATCCAACTAGCCACCATCAATAGTGAAAGAGGATGAAAATTAACTTTCGAATTTCTTTTCTTCAGCAGGTATGCATATGACTAAAACAAGAAATAAGGGTTAAATGATTTAATATAGGCAATCTTCAGAACAATGCCAAGCACATAGTGCATTGTCAACTAATGATAGCTTTTTCTTTGGCCACAGCATGCAGCGACTTGATGTGGCATCTTAGTTCTCAGATATTAGCTGAGCAGTGTTGAGATTGAGTCCCACTCAAACAGTGATTTAAGTCTGGAAACAGGTAGGGACTCATCGCAAAGTGTGTTAGGGATCTAGTACTTCAACCAAAGCAGGAGGAATTCTTCCCTAGAGAGTCAGGGACTTGGGAGTCTGCCATTCCTGGGTTCAAATTAAGAGATGTTTTTAATGCTTTGGTTCTCAAATCTTACCCTTCTGATTTTACTGGGAGATCCAAGGTACTCAGCCATAAAATGCAGCTGGTTGTTTTGATATTTGCCCAGAATGGAACAATGGTGAAGAAGATCAACCTAGAAGGACCCTGCCTGGGTTTGGTCCCACCACTTCCTGGATTTATGACCTTGAGAATCTGTGTGCTTTGATTTCCTTCATTCCATAATGGAGCTAATGATAGTATTCAACTAGGGGCGAGGTTATTGGGAGAATTGAATGAGCTAACATGTGCAAAGTGCTTAGAACAGTGTCCCTTTAGCACATTACAGGTAATGGACAAATGCTAGCAAGCATTATTATAGCTTACTTCCTACTGCGGCAACTAACTCTCCCACTTTGCCCAGATTGGTTTTAACTCTTGAGTTTCAGAACTGGAAGTCCCACTACCTGAGAAAACCCTTCAGTCTCAGGTAAACAGGGACAACTGGTCACCTTATGTACACGAGAGTAGCTTTCTGGGGGGCGCTATGCCCACAGCATGTGGAAGTTCCTGGGCCAGGAATCAAACCCATGCCACACCAGCAACCCAAGCAGTAAAAATGCTGGATCCTTAACCTGATGAGCCAGAGAGAACTCCCTATACCAGACTAGCTTTGACAGTTCATTTTGGAAGGACTATTACAAAAATTATATTTTATGTGAACAGAGTCTGTTGATTCAAGATGATTATGAAGAGCATGTTTTAAGGCTTCCTTTCCAAGGTCCCTCCTCTCTGTGGCTTTTCCTGATGAATTCCAACCCTCAGCCCACACCCATGCTTAACTAAGCTCCCCAAACTCTTTCCCATGTCTGTTTCTCATGCATAACTACTTAGATTGTTTCCTCATTTACCTCCCCTTGAGAATCTCAAGACCCAAAGGGCTAAAGCCTTGTCCTGTTTCTGCAGGTGCTCAGTCAATGCTGGTGGGTTGAAAGGAATTTTGCTTTCCCAGACTTGAATGGGAGGGTCAGGATTAACTCGCCTCTGCATAGAATTTCCATAAAGGTGAGGCTTATTCCAGGTAGATAGGGCTATGTGACCTTGGTCAAGTTACTTAACCCTTCTGTGCCATATAATAAATAATATCAGTGATGTCACTGTTATTAATATTAGGCCTAGGAAAAATTGAACTTGGAAAATGGACAGAACTGGGATTTCAACCCAAGAAGTCTGTCTCCAGCCTTAAGAATCCGAGCTCTTAATGATTTTTCTTGATTTCTTAAGATGAGAAATAAGATACCAAAAATAGATGAGAAGATAGATAGGAAGAAATATAACATTTAAATGAATTGGGTAGTTTCCAAAGTGGTGCAAAATGATTGGCCGCCTCTTGGGCACACTAGGATACAAGTTCGATCTCTGCCCTGCACAGTGAGTTAAGGATCCTGGCATTGCTGCAACTTAGGTTCCAACTATGGCTTGGATCTGACCCCTGGCCCAGGAACTCCATGTGCTTCCAGGCAGTGGCCAAAAAAGAAAAATGTAAATGAGTTTGCTTCAGAGAATGAGTGCAGATACACAAAAGCACAGTTAATAACTTACAGAGTCACTTTTAGCTCTAGGTTATACTGCATTCATTTTCTGAAAATCTTTGCCTTTTTCTAAGTGTAAGAAAAATGAAGAGGTATAATTTCTTTAATAGTTTCTTATTTAAGGAAAGCAAAAATTCAATCCAGAGAACTGCCTTTCTCTCCTACCTAATACCAGATGTTCAAAAAACATATTAAGTATGATTTGATTTTCTACCAAAACCAAATTGGAAATCACAAGAACAGGATAAAAGAAAAAAAAAAAAAAAACTTAACCCGCTGAGCCGCAATGGGAGCTCCTGTACCTCTTTACTTTAAATCTTTGAATCATTTCAAACTAATTTTTATACATGTTATGAGGTAAAGATTAGGGTTTATTTTTCCCCCATCTGGATATCAAATTATTCTAGCTTTATTAAGAAAGTATACACATGTAAGTCTATTTTTGGATTCTCTATTCTGTTCCATTGACCTATATGTCTGTTCTTATGCCAATATTGATTATTGTAGCTTTATGGTAAGTCTCTAACATTGTTCTTCTTTTAAAAATTGTTTTGTTTTAGATTTTTTTGACTTCCATATAAATGTTGCAATCAGCTTGTCAATTTCTACAGGTCATATCCTGAAATTTGATTAGCATTGTCCGTGATTAAATTTGAGAGGATTTGATACCTTAACAGTATTGAGTCTTCTAATCCATGAACATTGTATAACTCTCCACTTATTTAATTTTAATTTTTTTTTTTTTTTTTTTTGCTTTTTAGGGCCACACTCGAGGCATATGGAGGTTCCCAGGAAAGGGTTCAAATCAGAGCTGTAGCCGCTGGCCTATGCCACAAGCCACAGCAATGCAGGATCAGAGTGGCGTCTGCAACCTACACCACAGTTCACGGCAACGCCATATCCTTAAGCCACTAAGAGAGGCCAGAGATCGAACCCACAACCTCATGGTTCCTAGATGGATTCGTTTCCGCTGCACCACAAGGGAAACTCCATCCACTTATTTTTTTTAATGATGTTTATTTTTTTCCATTATAGTTGGTTAACTCTCCACTTAAGCGCTTTTTAATTTCTCTCAACAATGTTTTCAGTATTCAAGCCTTACACATATTTTTCCCTAAGTATGTTTTTAAAATGCTATTATAGGAGTTCCCATCATGGCTCAGTGGAAAGGAATCTGACTAGCATCCACAAGGACGCAGGTTGGATCCCTGGCCTCGCTCAGTGGGTTAAGGATTTGGCAATGCCATGAGCTTAGTGGTATAGGTCACAGACGTGGCTCAGATCCCCCATTGCAATGGCTATGGTGTAGCCCAGTGGCTACAGCTCCAATTCGACCCCTGGCCTGGGAACCTCCATATGCTGCAGGTACAGCCTAAAAAGACAAAAGACAAAAAAAAAAAAAAAAAAAAAGCTATTATAAATGATGCTGTTTTTAAATTTCAATGTCCAATTATTTCTTGTCAGTATGTAGAAATCAATTGATTTTTGTATGTTAATTTCATATTCTACAGCCTTGCTAAATTCATTTACTAGTACTAACAGCTTTTCCTCGTGGACTTCTTAGAATTATATAAATAGGTGATGATATCATCTTCAAATAAAAGCAACTTTACTTTTTCCTTTCCAGTCTATATACTTTTTATACCTCTTTCTTGCCTTGCTACACTGGTTGGGACCCCCTCCTCCCCATATAATATTAAATAGAGCTATATAATAAATAGGTAAATTTTACTGAATGTAAATTATATCTGTTAAAGTAAACAAAAACACAAACTGAGATGGTTCTAATGCCTTGGTAGCTTACTTAAGCAAAATAAAACCTAAGCCAGAATCAATTGGAAATGCATTCATATCCAAGAAGATGGTTTTTAAGAATAACCAGTCATGAACAGCTAACTGGGCTTTCCCAAATAAAGCCACTGCTTAAGCTATAGTCAATCAAATAATTTTCTTGCTTTGCTTCCTCGTCTGCTCTACAAGAACCTTTCTCCTGGTTTCTGTCTGTAGACTAACCATTTTCTAACCACTTTCAGTTTGGTGCTGCCTGATTCAAATTGATGTTTGTTCAAATAAACTCTTGTAAATTTTAACATGTCTCAGTTTATCTTTTTTTTTTTTTTTTTTTTTTTTTTGTCTTTAGGGCCACACCTGTGACATGTGGAGGTTCCAGGCTAGGGGTTGAATCGGAGCTGTAGCCACCGGCCTAGGCTACAGCCACAGCAGTGCAGGATCGGGGCCTCATCGGCAACTACACCACAGCTCACAGCAACATCAGATCCTTAACCTACTGAGGGGGGCCAAGGATCAAACCCTCATCCTCATGGATGCTAGTCAGGTTCATTAACCACCGAGACACGATGGGAGCTCCTAAGTTTATCTTTTAATGTACCTCAATGACGCTGATTTTTTTTTTTTAATGGAAGTGAATAGGAGTTCCTGTCGAGATTCAGTGGTTACCGAATTCAACTAGGAACGATGAGGTTGCAGGTTCGATCCCGGGCCTTGCTCAGTGGGTTAAGGATCTGGTGTTGCCGTGAGCTGTGGTGTAGGTCGTAGACACTGGTCGGATCTCACGTTGCTGTGGCTGTGGTGTAGGCTGGCAGGTACAAATCTGATTAGACCCCTAGCCTGGGAATTTCCATATGCCACAGGTGTGGCCCTAGAAAAGACAAAAAGACAAAAATAAATAAATAAAAATAAAAAATTGAAGTAAATATAACACAGAAGTGAACAACAAAGGGGTCTTTTATGCTGTCATGGGCATTGAATCACAGATGGAAAAGAATTGAAGATTTTGGAGTTCCTATTGTGGCACAGTGGAAAACTCTGACTCGGGTTCAATCCCTGGCCTCACTTAGTG
Organism: Sus scrofa; assembly: GCF_054392235.1. Lineage (NCBI taxonomy): Eukaryota > Metazoa > Chordata > Mammalia > Artiodactyla > Suidae > Sus > Sus scrofa. Next base: position 90,021,395 of record NC_139387.1, on the reverse strand, counting down.
GGATGTGTCCAGCGTTGCCATGAGCTGTGGTGTGGGTTGCAGCCGTAGCTTGGATCTGGCATTGCTGTGGCTGTGGTGCAGGCTGGCAACTGTAGCTCCGATTAGACCCCTAGCCTGGGAACTTCCATATGCCTTGCATGTGACCCTAAAAAGAAAAAAGAGGGGATCCCATCATGGCTCAGTGGTTAGCGAACCCGACTAGCATTCATGAGGATTTGGGCTCGATCTCTGGCCTCACTCAGTGGGTTGAGGATCAGGTGTTGCCAAGAGATGTGGTGTAGGTCACAGGCATGGCTCAGATCCCGTGTTGCTGTGGCTCTGGCGTAGGCTGGTGGCTACAGCTCCAATTGGACCCCTAGCCTGCGAACTTCCGTATGCCTCCGGTTCGGCCCTAAAAAGACAAAAAGACCAAAAAAAAAAAAAAAGAAAAGAAAAGAAAACATTGCTGTGAATGGTTAAAAAAAACAATTTTTATTAACATGGGCAATTATTGTCTTTTTATAACGTTGTCAGAACCTTACTATTTAAAATGTTGTTTCCACAACTTAATTTCTAAATGTATGCCTCTCCAATATTTCTTTTCTTTTCTTTTCTTTTCTTTTTTTTTTTTTTTTTAATATCTGCACCTGCCAGGCTAGGATTCAAATCAGAGCTGCAGCTGCAGGCCTACGCCACACCTTGTGGTAATGTCAGATCCTTAACCCACTGAGCAAGGCCAGGGATCAAATCTGTATTCTCTTGGACAATATTGTTGGGTTCTTCACCCATTGAGCCACAATGGGAACTCTGCTTCTCCAATATTTAGCTTAGTGGACAGATTAAATTCTGAGTTTTGGTTTCTAAACCTCAATGGCAAATGTTTTTTTTCTTTCTTTCTGGTAACATATGTTTAGTCTACAACATATAGGAACAAAAATAAGTAGAGCTGGAGTTCCTGTTGTGGTGTAGTGGAAATGAATCCAACTAGTATCCATGAGGATTCAGGTTAGATCCCTGGCCTTGCTCAGTGGTTCGGGGATGAATAGCTCAGGTGTTGCCCAGATCCTGGAAGTTCCCAAGCTAGGGGTGGAATTGGAGCTGTAGCTGCTGACCTACGCTACAGCCACAGCAACGCTGGATCCTTAACCCACTGAACAAGGCCAGGTATTGCACTTGCATCCTTTTGGATGCTAGTCAGATTCGTTTCTACTGAGCCACAGTGGGAACTTCTCATGTGCTCTTTTATCAGTTTTCGGTTTAAATAAGGTAAAATTGCTTGGCAAATGTATTATTTTATCATTTTCTTTTAATTTTCAAAAAAAGCAAAAAACAAAAACGAAGCAGCATATTATCCCACATTTCCTTTTATGTGATATTACACCAAGGGAAGAGGGAGAACACCAGCCCTTGTTCAGTGCTCCGTCTCTGGGTTGTATGTTCTCAGTTGATCCAGAACAGCCAAGGAAACTGGTACTGGTCTGCTTTACAGATGAGAAAAACGAACCAATAGATGAACCATTATTCAAATTCCTATTCCCACAGCTATTCCATAGTAAAGGATTTCCAAAGTTTATGCTCTTGTCCTGCCCTCTGCTGCTTCTCTCACAATGCTTTTGAAGTTCAACTTTTCTAACTCATTTTCAGTTCTACGACTCTCAGACATAGATTTTAATTTTTGTCAACTTTTTATTTTTTATTTTATTTATTTATTTTTTTTTTTAAATTTTTTTTTTTTTTTTGCCATTTCTTGGACCGCTCCTGCGGCATATGGAGGTTCCCAGGCTAGGTGTCCAGTCGGAGCTGTAGCTGCCAGCCTACACCAGAGCCACAGCAATGCGGGATCCGAGCCGCATCTGCAACCTACACCACAGGTCCCGGCAACGCTGAATCCTTAACCCACTGAGCAAGAGCAGGGATCGAACCCACAACCTCATGGTTCCTAGTCGGATTCGTTAACCACTGCGCCATGATGGGAACTCCTTGTCAGCTTTTTAAAAGAGCTAATTTCTTCTGGAATCCGAACAATAGACTTGGGACAAGAGGTAATTCCTTAAAAAATATAACTTTTAAAAACCACAAATAACCAGTTTTTAAATGTAGACTCAAGGGTTTTTATTTTTTTGTTTTGGCAACATTTAAGAGGGTTGCTTTATTCTATTAAGAACAAGTGTTAATGAAATATCCTTACCTGTTTTCACAGTAAATTTTATTCCTAGTTGTAAAAAATCCCTTCTGGACAAGGGAGAAAAGTGTATATTAAATATGCATCACATGATTGATTAAAATAATTTTAAAAAATAAAATAGCCTATAATTTTTAAAAGTTTTATATTTTTTAGAGTTCCCATCATGGTGCAGCGGAAACAAATCCAACTAGGAACCATGAGGTTTCGGGTTTGATCCCTGGCCTCACTCAGTGGGTTAAGGATCCAGCATTGCTGTGAGCTGTGGTGTATGTCACAGACGTGGCTTGGATCCCATGTTGCTGTGGTTGTGATGCAGGCTAGTGGCTAGAGATCTGATTTGACCCCTAGCCTGGGAACCTCCATATGCCACAAATATGGCCCTAAAAAGAAAAAGAAAATTGAATTATTGATACCTGTGCACACTGGTATCTTACATTTTTGACTTTATGATGTATCTTAGCGTTCCATATTGATGTTTTAAAAATCCTCATTGTAATGGCTATATAACATTCCATTAAAGAATATGCCACAGAAACTATAGTTTTTCAAAGCCTAAAATATTTACTACCTGGCCTCTTATGAAGAAACTTTGTTGGGCTCTGTTTTCGTTACTAATTTTTTAAAAAGTCAATGGTAAGTGATTAGAGAACATGGTATAATCACTACTGAGTTAAAAATAACAAAAAACATATTAAAAACCCTTGAGATATTGTATTTTGAAATTAAAAACATAAATAACTCCAGGATAAAGAGGAAATAATAACGAAAAATTAATAAATAATTAGGACAGGAGTTCTGTCGTAGCTCAGTAGTAATAAACACTACTAGCATCAATGAAGAGGCGAGTTCTGTCTCTGGCCCAGTTCAGTGGGTTAAGGATCCAGCGTTGCCCTGAGCTTCGGTGTAGGTCACAGATGCAGCTTAGATCTGGTATTGCTGCAGCTGTGGCTCAGGCTGGTAGCGCAGCTCTGATTGGACCCCTAGCCTGGGAACTTCCGTATGCTTCGGGTACAGCCCTAAAAAGAATAAACAAATAGAACAGAATGGTAGTGAAAGCCCTCTACATTAAAACCTGGTAGGATTGGCGTTCCCATTGTGGCTCAGTGGTAACCAACCCGACTACAATCCATGAGAATGAGGGTTCGATCCCTGGCCTTTTCAGTGCTTAAAGGATCCAGTGTTGTCATGAGCTGTGGTGTAGATCACAGAAGAGGCTCAGATCCTGAGTTGCTGTGGCTGTGGCTTAGGCCAGTAGCTGTAGCTCCAATTTGACCCCTAGCCCAGTAACTTCCACGTTCCAAGGGTGCAGCCCTAAAAAAGGGAAAAAATAAAAATAAAAAAGTTAATTATCCAGTTTTCAGTCTTGTGTTTTATCTCCTTAAACATTACCCAACATAATTATTGTACAGCCTATGGCTGACAGCCCCAATGTCAGAAGTCCTGGTGTGGTGACCTCTGTTTTCAGCAGTTACTACTGATTCTTCAGATTGCTTAATCTCCTTATGTGATTAATGATTTTTTTAATGCCTGTAGGCCTTGTATTTGAAACAGTGTGGAAAGCAACTGAGGCCAAGGTGTTATCTTCTGTCTAAAATTGCCATAGGGCATTAGCAACTGGGATTCCCTAAATCCAATTTCAGGGATTAAAATGATAGCTACCAAATCAGCCTAAAATTCCCAGTAGGGTATTTCTACTTCCAGTTGTGACTTAATCCTAATGTAGAGGTTTTCAAACTCTCATTCCAAAGCTAGAGGAAAAATGTAGATGCTTCCTCTACCCAGAGCAAGTCACTCTGGATGTCTAATGGCACCAGAAGAGATAGAAACAAGTAGGCATGCTGAGAGTAGGGCCTACTTTTTTACGTACTCAAAAATCAATCTCCCTGAAACAGTAGTGTGACATTTAAAGCATTTAGAAGTGAGTTCTGGAGTTCCCATCGTGTTGCAATGGTTAACAAATCCGACTAGGAACCATGAGGTTGCAGGTTTGATCCCTGGCCTTGCTCAGTGGGTTAAGGATCTGGCATTGCTGTGAGCCATGGTGTAGGTCAAAGACGTGGCTTGGATCCTGTGTTGCTGTGGTTGTGGCTGTGGTGTAGGCCAGCAGCTGCAGCTCCAATTAGACCCCTAGCCTGGGAACCTCCATGTGCTGCAGGATCGGCCCTAGAAAAGGCAAAAAGACAAAAAAAAAAAAAGTGAGTTCTGAGGGCGGGAAAGGTGGAAAAAGATCACTTTATTCTCCCCAAGCAACCAATACAATCCTGTAATTAACTGGGACTATCCCACCTAAGAACCTCTTGGTACCAACTTGTCCTTCAGCCCTTGACCTGTTGTCTTACTGGCTATGGAACAGTTCACTTCCGCACCTCCTTCCAGTCTTTACACAAATGCTACCATCTTAATATGGCATGGCTGATGACCCTGCTGAAAAGGGGAACTTCTCCCCTTCCTGTTTCTCCTTACCCTACTCAGCTTTCTTTCTTTTTTTAAAATAAACTACTTATCATATATTTTGCCACGTAATTTACTTATTCATCAAGCTCATGCTTATTATCTGTTTACCCCCTGCAGAAATGCTACAAAAGACAGGAATCTTTGCTTTGTCCACGAATATATCCTAGCATCTAGAACCATCTCTATTTGAAGGAATAAACGAAAGCAGCTCTGAGACCATGGTTATGAGAAGGAGGGGTTCAGAGGTCTCACTTCTCTAACCCCCAGTTTATCAAACATTTTTTCCGGCGACTTACAGTCCTGTCCAGCAGCTTCTGGGAGGAGGAACTGTCAGAAGAAAACACTATCTGAAACACGTGAAGTAGTTACTAGCAAGTGCGCACAGAAAACGTGTCTACATTTGAGTAAAAATTCTACACAGCTAATTTCCAGTGACTAGAATGCAGGGAAGGGCAGACATTTCAAACACACCTGAAGTCTTTTTACACATTAAGTTTCTTGTTGAAGAATCAATGAGATGCATGATTTCTATACAAACTGAACAGCTGACAGCCCTCGTGGGTACCTGGCTATCTGTGCTCTGTGATGTGGTTGGGGAAGAGGAGGTAAATAAAGATCCTGCTGAAAACCAAAACCAACCAACAAACAAACTAACAAAACCAAAAATATTTCTTCTACCTCTGTGTGTTTGTGGCGTTATTTTAGAGTTAGATATTGTAGGTTGCTGTTTCTGGATCCTGCCTACCCGGCTCACCCTTGATCTGGCTCTGGGCTCAGAATAAGGGTGGTTTCAGAGTCCCTGAAAGTATTCTGATATTCACGGGACCACACCCTGCATCTATCTCCACCACAGAGATGACTTTACCCAGAAGCGGATAGCTTCTCCCTCCAGATACTTCTTGGACAGTTCTGGGATTGGCTCATTCCTTGAGTAGTAGCCCTGCCTTCTGAATGACCCATTCTGGTTTTGGACATACCCCTTAAACCATCTCCTTCAGGAGACTTTGAGGTTTTGTTGTTGTTGTTGTTTGTTTGTTCGTTTGTTTTTTAGGGTTGCACCCGTGACACATGGAGGTTCCTAGACTAGGGGTCGAATCAGAGCTGTAGCTGCCGACCTACACCACAGCCACAGCAACACAGGCTCCAAGCTGTGTCTGCGAACTACATGTGGCAGAACTACTCATGGCAGCGCCAGATCCTTAACCCACTGAGCAAGGTCAGGGATTGAACCTACATCTTCATGTATACTAGTCAGGTTCATTAACCACTTAGCCATGATGGGAACTCAGAGGTTGGTTTTATTCTTCTTGATGTTTCATCAAATGCGGACAATACTTTTTTTTTTTTTTTTTGAATGGGGGCAATACTATCTCTCCCCTTTCCAAGTCCGTGGAGGCTCTCACTTGAACTTCAACTGATAATGATCCTCTTAAACCCATGAGCATTCTGGGTTAGTAGCATCTAGTACCGCAAATCTGACAATTGAATCTTTAACTTCTTTTCCACAGAAACCATGGGCATTCCCACCATGCACAAATGCAAAAGAAAAGTAACCAGGAACTTTGGCTTCTCACTGAACAAAATAAGATGCCTTACCAAATATATTTAAAACCAGGTTGGTCTGCTTTTACATTTTTTCCAAGTAGCATGCTAAGAGACATGGATCTAGCGGGTTCATATGTGAGACATGCTGTTATTGAATGGCAAAATCATTCCTACTTCAGTATACAGGACTTCAAATAAGAAATAACACTAGGAATGAGGCTGAGATGAGGTCGTGTAAACTTTATGCATCTTTATTACTGTCATACTTCTAATTTACAGATTATGTTTAAATCACGCAGGGTTTTAATATAATGAAAAATGTAATTTTCTAACACTGACTGATGAGTGTTTTCATTGTTCAAAACAAAAGTGTTTCCTTTGAATTTTCTTTTTTGGAGTTCCATGGTCGCACAGTGGGGTAAGAACCTGACTACAGCAGCTCGGTTCGCTTCAGGCCCTCGAGTTTGATCCCTGGCCAGGGAACAACCACATCCTGCAGGTGCAGCCATTTAAAGAAAACAAAGAAAAAAAAAAAAGGAATTTTCTTTTTTGGGACTTCACTCTCACTGTTAGATAGCTTTGTAATCCCTTGTTCCCTTTGCCTGTGGCTTACTACTTTAGTATGTTGTTTGAAACACATAAAAGCAAATGTGTTTTCATTTTAACAAAATGGACACCTATAAACCCATCTCTTGGTCCAAAAACCAAAATATTTTAAATGAATTATGTGCTACCCCCTAGGCCATCTCCCTGTTTGCCCCTCCTAGGACTATTCACTGCCCTAAACTTGGTGTTTATTGTTTGCTTGTTTTACACACTTACCACATAAAGATAGACAGACAAATAGATAGACAGATATAAAGAAAAACAGAAACAGAGAAAGAAGGAAAAAAAAGAAAATTTGATTTAAAATGGTTATAAGGGAGTTCCCGTTGTGGAGCAGCAGAAACAAATCCAACTAGGAACCATAAGGTTACGGGTTTGATCCCTGCCCTTGCTCACTGGGTTAAGGATCTGGCATTGCAGTAAACTGCGGTGTAGGTTGCAGATGCGGCTCGGATCTGGCGTTGCTGTGGCTGTGGTGTAGGCAGGCAGCTGTAGCTCTGATTCGACCCCTAGCCTGGGAGCCTCCATATGCCTCAGGTGTGGCCCTAAAAAGCAAAAAATAAATAATAAATAAATTAAAATAGATTTAGTTGTTTATTTTTGAACCTTGTAAAAATCCTGTCATATTTTATTTTATTTTTATTATCACTTTTTGCTTTTTAGGGCCGCACCCACTGCATGTGGAAGTTCCCAGGCTAGGGGTCAAACTGAAGCTTGAGCTGCCAGCCTACACCACAGCCACTGTAACACAGAATCCTTAACCCACTGAGTGAGGCCAGGGATCTAACCCACATCTTTATGAATACTAGTCGGATTCATTTCCGTTGTGCCGCAACAGGAACTCCAAAACCCTGTCATGTTTTAAGTGGTTTCCTGGGTTTTAGTTTTTTCACGGAATTTTGTATTTTCAAAATTCTTCCATGTTATTGCATTTAGCTGTATTTTATTCATTCTCACTCTTCTATGTTATTCCATTATGTGAACATACCACAGTTTATTCTCTTGTCAGTGTGTATATATGTTTATATATCTATGTATTTATTTATCCATATGTGGGGGGAGAGAGAGAGATCAGGTGTTTGCAGATCTTCTCATTACAAACATGCCTGCTAACATCTTTCTATGCATATCCTGGCAATCATGTATAAAATTATCTCTTGTGTACCCTCTTGAGAATGGATCTGTGGGCTAAGCTTTACTAATAACTAGTTATTTTCCTACATGGTGTCCCAGGTTACACTCCTACTAGACACATCTTCTCCATGTAATTGGTATTGTCAGACTTCTTAATTTTTGTTAATCTAAACCACAGGATTAAAAACGGAACAAAACCTTTTGTCAAAATTAATGGATTTGTTTCCAAACTGAAAGTCCTGCAACATCTGGCCGTGAGAAGCTGATCGTCCATACGGCGATCCCCACTTCAGGTGGGAAGCAGTCTCACAGTTCCTGCTTCTCTTATTGGTGGCCGTCGTATTTGGTAAACAGCACAATGTAAACCAATTCATACTTCAAAGTGATCTCGGCTATATCCATTCTGGGCATTAGCATCTCATGATATTTTGATAACACATGCCTTTTCTCCCCTTCCTTTCTTTTCTTTCCTTCCTTCCCTCCCTCTCTCTCTTTCTTCCTTCTTTTATGCCCATACCTGAAGCATATAGAAGTTCTCAGGCTAGGGGTCAAATTGGAGTTGCGGCTGCCAGCCTACACCATAGCATTAGCAACGTCAGGTCTAAGCCACATCTGCCACCTATGCTGTACGTATCATGCAGCGGTGCCGTAGCTTGCAGCAACACTGGATCCTTAACCCACTGAGCGAGTCCAGGGATCGAACCCACATTCTCACAGACACTATATCAGGATCTTAACTGCTGAGCCACAACGGGAACTCCTCTTCCTTTATTTTCAAATAGATTTTTTTTTTTTTTGGTCCCTTTTTGCCATTTCTTGGGCCATTCCCTTGGCACATGGAGGTTCCCAGGCTAGGGGTCAAATTGGAGCTGTAGCCGCCGGCCTATGCCAGAGCCACAGAAACCCAGGACCCAAGCCACGGCTGCAACTTACACCACAGCTCATGGCAACGCCAGATCCTTAACCCACTGAGCAAGGCCAGGGATGGAACCCACAACCTCATAGTTCCTAGTCGGATTCGTTAACCACTGAGCCACGATGGGAACTCCTTAAATAGATTTTTAAAAAACCCCAAACAACAAAAATTTGATATGGAAAAAGCAGTTGTGAAAATGCTTCTTTTTGTGTGTTTTAAGTTTTTTTTTTTTTTTTCTCCTAGCAGCACCCATTGCATTTGGAAGTTCCCCAGCCAGGGATTGAATCTGAACTGCAGCTTCAGGAACACCAGGTCCTTAACCCACCGCACCACAGTGGGAACTCTTAAAACATTTCTTTTCTTATTAAATAATAAACCTAGTTTTGTAAGATAAAACTATTTAAATGTGTATTTGTCCTCCTCTCAGCATATTTGCTTACTAAGAAAATACAACTTTAAAAACCAGTTGGTATCTGCCAATGTTTTCCAGAGATGATATCTGAAAAGCCGAATTGAGCATGAGGAGATCCCAGTTCTAAACCTAATACTCACTGAGTGACCTCTCATCTCCTGAGTATCAGTTTCCTCACCAGCAAATGGGGTGACAGTTGCCCTGCTGGCCTCAAGGGCTATAGTGAGAGTTAAATGATACAATGCACTTATTTATTCATCCAACCTCCACTAAAGTCCTATGTTAGTAGTTACGGTGTTTTACCACCTGCTTTGGGAAAGTAAAAGACATGTAAGAATTGCTCCCTCCACCCAAGTTGTTAAAGTAATATGGCAGAGATTATGCTAAAAATGACAGAATTCTTATGAAAGTATAAGGTTATATGATCATGGTGGTTATCATGGAGATGATATGTAAAAAATTGGAGCAGAACAGTACTGAGAACCCCTTGAAATTATCTTTGAAAGGTTTCTCTCTTTTCTAACCACACCAAAGACACGCTATAAATTTTTAAATCTATTTAGAAAGTATTAGAGTATTTTCTTTTTCTTGTCTTTCACTTATTTATTTTGTGTTTTTTTCCTTTTCTTTTTTCTTCCTTTTTTCCTTTTTTTTCTTTTTTTTTTTTTTTTTTTTTTGGTCTTTTTAGAACTGCAACCATGGCACACGGAAGTTTCCCAAGATAGGGGTCAAATCAGAACTGCAGCTGCTGAGCTATGCCACAGCAACACCAGATCCAAGCAGCATCTGTGAACTATACCACAGCTAGAGGAAATGCCAGATCCTTAACCCACTGAGTGGGGCCAGGGATTGAACCCTCGTCCTCACGGGTTACCACTGAGCCACAATGAGAACTCCAAGTATTAGAGTATTTTCATTGCTAATTGCAAGTATCTGATAGAAGTTAAATACAAAGAGACTATAAATTTTATGATGTATAGCAGCCGAGCCAGAGAGTATAAATCTCATAGTAAATAGTCACTGGAGACAGAAACTCATAGCCTGTTATAGGCACACAGCTGTAACTTGGGATCCCCTTAATGGGTCAGTTTCCCAAAATATTCTGAGCTCAGGGAATCCCTTCCCCACCCCATCCCACTTTCCCTAACAGTTCCCTACATCCCATTAACTTCTGTAGGAAGAGGATGCTGCTTCTTAATGAAAGATATTGTTGCCCTGCTAATTGATTTTGTTAAAACATAGGGTTTGCCACTCACAAATTTTAAGGAAAAAAAAAAAAAAAAAAAAAAAAAAACCTCACCAAAAGGATTTGGAGATGAAGCAAAATCATCTGTCTTCTGAGTGAACTAGAAAGTGAAAATAGGCATGATGGCACAGGAACTATATTCAATATGTTGTAATAACCTATAATGGATAAGAATCTGAAAAAATATATTATGTATTATAGATATGCATATATGTGTATATATACTTACACACACATACATACATCTATATGTATACTGAATCACTTTGCTCTACACCTGAAACACTGTAAATCAACTATACTTCAACGTAAAAAAAAAAAAAGAAAGAAAATAGGCATGATGACCCCAATAAGAGGAGGGACAACTCATTCTTCCTTTTCCCAAACCAGTGAATGGTTTAGATTTAGAAGCTTTTGAGGCCAAAAGGACTGAAGTGGAGAGACCCACTTGTTCTTAAGGTTCAAAATAAAGATGTATAAAAATTTGGCTGTGGGTTAGCTCACCTCTCCTCATCTAGAATGCTGTCAGGTGCGCCAATAGGCTGTCAGACCCTATTCTCACAGTTGTGACAACTGTCTTAGGACTATTTAGAGCCCTTTCGTGGTTCTAACAAACCAAACCCCCTTCAGTGCCTTCACGGAAGTCACAAGAGTAAATCTGTTGTCTCCCCGCCTCGCTATGGAGCTGGGTGGTTTTTTTACTTGTCCTGTGTCAGAGGAGTTTCCTCTATTGGTATGAACACTGGTGAGAACCATTACAGTAATTACAGTAAATACTAGCACCTATGGTGAATATTTATCCAGCCCGATTATTGGGAAGGGGCACCAGATCTGGCAGGAGAGACCAGGCTCAGCCTCAGAGGTGGGTTTGAGCTAGGCTGTAGGTCCCAGGGGTGGTGAAATAGGCACAGTTTTGGTGGTAATAGCCACCGTTGGGTGTGTTTACTACTCTTCTCTTATGTTATCTCAGGAGCCCTTTGACATGAGGCCATTATCGAATTCTTGTTCTTATTCTTATTCTCAGTCTTACTTCACAGATAAGGAAGCAAAGTCCTGTGGAATGGTTAAAAGCCTTTGGCTGAAGTCAGGTAGAACTGGTTTGAAAACCTTCACTTCTATCACTCGCTGTGTGACCTAAAGTAAATCACTTAACTTTCCTGAGCCTCTGTTATGTCATCCGTAATACAGGGATAATTACAAAGCAGGACCTAACATGTGTTCAACACTTGTTAAATGCTTACAACTGTCCAAAGTACATGACATGAATTTGTTCAGGTTTTCACAATAACTCTATGTAGTAAGTAAAATCATTATGCTTACTTTATAGAGAAAACTGGGAGGTTAAATAACTTGTCCAAATTTACACAGAGAGGTGAGACAGAGCCACAGTTGGAGCTCAGGATAATAACAGCACCTCAGGGCATTACCGTGAGGGTTAAATAATCTATTATGATAACATATGTAGAAGTTAATATAATGACAAGAGTAGCACAAAAGATGGGAGGGGATGTAAATGGAATTATACGGTGATAAGCTTCTTATACATGAAGTGATATAATGGTAACTCAAGGTAGACTTGATAAATTAAGTATTGTAGCCCCTGGAGCAACCGCTAAAAATAAATTACAGAAGTATATCATATCGTATCACATCGTGATATTACGAAAAGCTAATGGAAGAAATGTAATGAAATAATTAAATATATTTAATCCAAAAGAAAGAAGAGACAGAAGAACAAAAATAAATAGAACAAATAGAAAACAAATAGCAAGATGGAAGACAAAGCTAACTGTAACTACATCAGTAATTACTAAATGGGACTAAACACCAATAAGGCAGAGATCATCAAACTAGGTAAAAATAAGCAATACCTAACTACATTTATATATTTAAAGTGTGTCTTCAGAGTGACATGTTGAAAGTAAAAAGTATAGGAAAACTAGTGTGGTTAATATCAAAGTAGACTTCAAGGATTACCAGAAAAGAAGGAAAGACAGAAATTTTATAATGATAAAAGGATTGATTCAATGGGAACACAACAGGTTTGAGTATGCATCTAATAACAGCTTCAAAACACATGAAAGCAAAAATGGACAGAATTAAAGAGAGAAATAGACAAATCCACAATTATAGTTTGACATTCCTCTTTGTAACTGATAGAAAATGCAGAGAAAAAAATCAGTTAAGAATATGGAAGATTTAAACATTATCAACCTACTTGATCTAATTGACGTTTATCCGGCACTACATATAGTAACCTCAAAACACACATTCTTTCAAGTGCAAATGGAACATTCATCAAGACAGCCCTTATGTTCAGCCACAAAACAAGTCTCAAGGCCTTCTAGTCGTGGCACAGTGGTTAACGGAATCCAGCTAGGAACCATGAGGTTTCGGGTTCCATCCCTGGCCTTGCTCAGTGGGTTGAGGATCCGGTGTTGCCATGAGCTGTGGTGTAGGTTGCAGACATGATTCAAATCTGGCATTGCTGTGGCTCTGGCCAGTGGCTACAGCTCTGGAATAGACCCCTAGCCAGGGAATATCCATATGCCACAGGAGCAGCCCTAGAAACGACAAAAAAAAAAAAAAAAAAAAAAAAAGTTTCAATAAGTTTCAAAGAGTAATTTAGTACAAGTAATTATTAAAATGAGGGTAAGAGTTACTTACTCGTCTCGTACTCTCTGGTTCTATGAATTCTACTCAGACATAAGAAATTTTCTGGCACCTTTTTCCTGGTCTAGCAATATTATTTTCTTATTAGATTTTCAGACATCTAACTAAGATGAAGACTCCGTTCTTTAATACCCTACATAATTAAATTATTTTAATAGAAACTGCGAAGGATGATAAAAGCTTGAACTTAGTCTCCCTTTTCCCTGAGCTCTGAAGTTCTCTGTTCTCAGAAAATGCAGTCTTCCACCTGAAGCTTGGCACCATATTATTTAGACTTCAGCACATCTGCTGCTTACAATTTTCTAAAATAATCTGAGTTGCCACTGAGGGCAATGAACTTCTGCAAAAGAGAATCTGTCAATCAGGGATCCTGTCTTTAGAGCCCTTGTTACTCAGCTCCATTCTAGAGTTAAGGGAAACATTGGTGTCCACCCCTAAAAAGATGCTCTGTGTGTATATCTTGGGCACACATGCCCCAAGAAAAAGTACTTGGATAAGAAGACTTTGAAAACACCATACAGCAGGAGCTCATAAACTGGGTTATATTGGCCTGATTGGGAGAGTTTGCCTGAAAATGTTGTACTGATGGCATTTTCCTGGAGAAATAGCTCATCATAACTTTCATCATGTTCTCAAGGATAGGAGCTTTGACCTCTAGAATGCAAAAAAACAGTCATTTTTTTTTTAAGGACAGCATATCATATTTTTTTTTTAAGTTGCTGAAAGCATTTTCTTACCCTCACAAAGGTTTCAAAACTGCCTGTTTCTCATCTGTAGTATAGAATTGTGCCCCGGAAACATCATGTTCTCGTTGGTTTCACTCCACTCTTTTTTTAGGGTTCATTTATTTATGTCTTGCAGAATAAAACTCTGGAGACACCAGCTGGGGAAAATGTTGGCCTAGAAAATTGACTGTGTTTTTCCATTCACTTTCAAATACATACCAAGCTTGTCTTTACTATAACAATCTGCTGGGGGCTATGGGAACTGCCCTCAGGACTGAGAACCCTGGTCTAATGAAACCGAGCCTGCAAACACAGGGCTCCAACATGGCAGTCCAGGGTACATGCATGAAGTCATTTGGGCCCAGATCTGGACCCAACCCAGCCCATCTGTCACTAGCAATTGGACCTTAGGAAAAAAACCATGAATGTCTTTGAGCCTCAGTTTAGATATCTGTGAAATGGGGCTAAGCAGGTAACTACTATCATATGCAATTTTTAGATTCTTTTGAAAATGTTATTATTTGGGGGCTTGATGTGTGGATTGATGGGGACTCCCTCCTTCCTCTTGAACTTTGCCTCTTGGCCCCCAGGCTCATTTTGCTCCAGCTCTACTGTCTTTCTTTTTTGTGCCTTGAATAAACCAAACTCATTCCCATCTCAGGTTCTTGGTGTCTGTTGTTTCAGGTGCTTCACTGCATCTCTGCTTTTCTTTTGCTCACACTTTCTTATCCTTGGATTTCAGCTCACACATATTCCCTTAGAAATTTTGCGACTATTCATTACGACCATATATACTCACCATCACTTTTCTCTTATTGTTTTCTCTGTACTTATTGTTATTTAACACTTCTCTAATTTGCTTTTTTTTTAAATTTTAATTGAATTTTTTTTAGGGCCGCGCCAGCGGCATATGGAGATTCCCAAGCTAGGGGTCTAATCGGAGCTGTGCCTGCCTACACCACAGCCACAGCAATGCCAAATCTGAGCTGCGTCTGTGACCTACACCACAGCTCAGGACAACGCTGGATCCTTAACCCGCTGAGCAAGGCCAGGGATTGAATTTGCGTCCTCATGGATGCTATGCAGGTTCATTAACCACCGAGCCACGACGGGAACTCCAGTTTGCTTTTCTTTAAAAAAATCATTTTTACTCACCCAAACTTGTCCAGGGCTGTGGTCCCTGGTCTCAGGATAGTGTCTAGCACAGGAAAGAGCTCAGTAATACATATTTGTTTAATAAGTATAGCAACCGAAATAAAGGGATGGGAAAAGGGCGTAGTCTTGGCCGGATTAAAACTCATCAACATCTGCGATTCGATTTTATACACTTGTTACTTATAACATCTGCATTTCAGAAGAGGGGATGTGTGTTTACATTTGCATAACAAACTGGGTCAAATAAGTAATTGGTCCAAAACAATAGTCCCATATCAAGGTGAGCTGAGATTCCAACCATGCAAAACACAAAGTCTCTCTCCCCACCCACCAGGTTTACAAAAAATTCTTAGGTGGTTTTCCCCCTGGCTAAATGTGACATCTATTAAAATAACAGAGGTTACAGTTACTTAAGGGTATTGCAGACCCGTGCGTTAGAGGGGAAAGTTATTTCTACCTGGAGTACGTGTAGATGTTAGACTGGCCTCCAATGGAAAGGTAAGAGAAAAGGGGTAAATGAGCTGATGGATGGACTGGGAAGGAAGCCTGATAGGTGAAGGAAGGACCCCATAATTTCCATCTGAGCCTCCAAAAACCATTCCAAATAAAGCTTCGGGCTAAATAAGAGAACTGGACCCGCTCTGCCAATGCAACCGCTTTAAGCAGGTCCACAGGCTTCTCTGTTTTGGAGCTGTTACTGGATCCAGGTGTGGAGGGAAGCCCATAGCGTGGATTCCCTTTCCTCCTCTTAAAGGGATGGTGGTAACTAGAATTAAGGCTGGAATGAGGAGCCTCGAATGCCAGGGCTAGGGCCTGTGCCTTTAAGATCTCTAAGTAGGGCAATCAGTGAATGACATTATGAGTAAAGTGGTTTGAGAGGAAAGAGACAAGAGTGAAGGCTGTTAATAGTCCAGGCAAGAAAACGACCCAGGTTCCAAAATCAGGGGTGAAATAATAGGAGTGAGTTTTTAAAAAGAAGGATGAACAAGGGTTGTACAGGTCAGAAGTGTCCCCCAGGGTTGCTGGGGGCAGAAAAGCTGCAGATCATGCAGGGCTGGGGGTTTCATGGCATTTGTTCTAAGGCTTTTGGCCCATAGGATACAAATATTCTATGCCTCTTCAAAATACTAGCCCCTGGTGTCTAATGGCCGTATCATGAAATAGAAATCATGAAGGCACTGTATCTTTTAAAAAAAATCCCCTTTTGTAGCACTTCCTTAAAAACAGCTACTTAATGCAACTCTGCCAGTGAGCTCTTGACAGTTCTGTCTTTTCATTAATACCCATTCTGGTATTAATGAAACAGCTTGGTGAAGAGTTGAAGTATCTTCCTGGTAAGTGTTTAGTGTATGTTTTTCAAAATTATTTGTATTTACAGTTAATTTTCTTCTTTGGCCTAATGAGTGGTTCTCATTGCCTGTTCTGATATTAGAAATATTAAGCAACTGAAGTGATCAATAATGTTTTCCAGCTTTTTTCTCTTTGGACTTGCTACTTTTAATTGTCGTAACGATGCGGGAGTTCCCATCGTGGCTCAGTGGAAACGAATCTGACTAGTATCCGTGAGGATGCAGGTTCGATCCCTGGCCTCGCTCAGTGGGTTAAGGATCCAGCATCGCTGTGAGCTGTGGTGTAGGCTGGCAGGTTCACCTCCAGTTCGACCCCTAGCCTGGAACCTCCATATGACAAGAGTGTGGCCCTAAAAAGACAAAATAATAATAATAATAATAATAATAATAATTTGTGGGCAGTGATTAGTCAAAGAGAGTAATTTCATGTAAGTATTTAATTCAAAAGTACAACATTCAGGTTATGTATTTGCTCCAGTGCTTATGAGTCGAGGTATAATTAATTGAAAGTCATTGATAGGGCCTTTTAAAAATACATACACTGGTAATATTCTTTAGGGACCATAGCCCAAACTCTAATTTATGGATTTTTTTTTAAGTTTTTGCTAAATTCTTCAACATCCCCCACATTGGGAAGCTGTGTCTTTTCCCCCCTAGCTTTACTGAGATATAATTGACATTGTGTAAGTTTTAAGGAATAAAGATGATGATTTGACATATTGGGAAACGATTACCATTGTAAGACGAGTTAACATATCCACCACCTCATATTGTTAGCATGTTTATAATTTTTCTTCTCATATTATCTTTTAAATGACAGTGATTTCCAAGAGCAGAATAGAATTTCGATGTTTGATATATGATATTAATATGGATATGTATAATAAGAACATTAGATTATATCATCTTTTTGTATTATGTAGTGTTAAATATTAAAGAGTAAGTTCATTGTGTGTTCAGAATAAGCTCTGAAAACAGAGTTGCTGTGTGTGCGGAAAGAAATGATAAGCTCTGCTGGACCCACCACGCACTCTTTCTTGTTATGTGGATTTGTTTTCTTTGTGTAGTTCTATAGAACACAAAGTTAAAAATCATTTATTGTGGGTTAGTATCATAATTGTTTATTTAAAACAAAATCTAAATTACTTCAGAGATAAGAAAGTAGATAACGTGAAATTATAGACCAGGGTTCTTAACCTAGGATTTTAGAAAAGTCCGCAGATGGGTTTCACAGAGTGCATTTTATTTGTAAATTCACATTTCATGAGAGAAAAAAAATCTTTCACCAGATTGTCAGAAGTCTCTATGACACCAGAAATATTAAAATAAAAAATTACTGTTCTAAATGGAGCATTATGCTAAGGTAAAAAAGATTTTGATTTCTAGAATTTTTAAATAATACTTAAAGGAATTTTGAAAGGCTTGAAATACTTAAACATACTCAAATTATTTCTATATTTTCATATAAGTAATTTATGTAATTAACTAGCTTTTTCATTTATTTCTTAATCTTTAAAATTTAAGCATAGTTAATTATAATGTTGTGTTACTTTCAAGTATACGGCAAAGTGATTCAGTTACACATATTTAGCTACTTTAACCTTTAGGAAATTTTGTAATCATAGAAAAGCAAAAATAAATCTTTGTAGGAAATTTCTGTAGAAAGGAAATTTGTACTCATCAAAGAGAATTCAGGAAGTACTTTTGGTTTATATAAGATATATTTAGAGAATATTTTGAATAAGTTCTTTTAATTCAGAGGCAAATTAAATAGAAAACTAATTTCTTTTTTTGTTATTTTCTTTCTTTCTTTTTTTTTTTTTTTTTTCTTTTTGTCTATGGTGTGCAGTGGCTTGATGTCAGATTTCAGTTGCCAGACCAGCAGGCTGTAGCTGAGAAAAGCACCAAATCCTAACCACTAGACCACCAGGGAACTCCTTAATTTTGTTTTTTACTTATTAGTCTTTTTTCAGAATTGTCAGTTTATGAATGAAGCATGGTAAGTTGGCATTTTAAAATCTTCTATACTCTTTCTCCACTTTGAAAATAAAATATGTGAATTAGATTAATGAGGGTGTGAGACGGTTCGTAAGATGTTTTGTAAAACAGTTCAATTTTAGGTCTTGGAGACACGTTTTTGAAATTAAGAGGATTCGTTTCATTTATTTTTATTTTTATTTTTTTGTCTTTTTTGCCATTTCTAGGGCCGCTCCCATGGCATATGGAGGTTCCCAGGCTAAGGGTCCTAATTGGAGCTGTAGCCACTGGCCTAGGCCAGAGCCACAGCAACACAGGATCCGAGCCATGTCTTTGACCTACACCACAGCTCATGGCAACGCCAGATCCTTAACCCACTGAGCAAGGCCAGGGATCAAACCCGCAACCTCATGGTTCCTAGTCGGATTTGTTAACCACTGAGCCACGATGGGAACTCCAGATTCTGTTTAACCTTGATCCCTTTTTCCAGATCGGTCTCCTCCTATATAACTTCTTGCTAAAAATTTATCAAATGTTAAATACTGTACTATGTAATGACTGTTATTCTCTAAATACCATATTGTAGAGCAGGGGATCGCAACCAGGGTTGATGTTGTTCCCCAGGGTTTATTTGGTATGTCTGAGACATTTTTGTTTGTCACAACTGTGGGGGTACTACTAGCATCCAGTGGGTAGAAGCCAGAGGTGCTATAAAGCACACAATAACCATGCACAGGACAGTCCCCCACAACAGCCTAATTTAGTCACATAAAATGTCAATGGTGCTGTGCTTGAGAATTCCTTCTTCATATAAAATTAAGTTCAGTTGGAAATTTCCATAACTCCAGAGTTCTTTCCTTATGGTGCAGTGGGTTCAGGCTCTGGTGTCACTGCAGGGGCTCGGGTTCCTGCTGTGGTGAGGGTTTGATCCCTGGCCTGGGATCTTCCACACGCTGCAGATATGGCCAAAACAAGCAAACAAATAAACACAAACAAAAACAAAAAAACCAGAGTTCTGCTGTTGTTCTCACAGGCTTGTGTTGAACAAGACAAGCTGGGTCAAGCATTTGAAGATGCTTTCGAAGTACTGAGGCAGCATTCAACAGGAGATCTTCAGTACTCCTCAGGTAAAGACGTCAGGCTGCTTCTGTCTGCCGGTACATCAAATGGCTTGTTGCTCACACACGTACACATGTGAAAATCATGACCAGCATAGAGAAAGACCCATTTTTACCCACTGCATCTAGAATTAATTCTAATGATTGCAGAAATCATCCAGGGTTGTCTATCCTAAATAAGTTTTTTGTTGTTGTTGTTGTTTGTTTGTTTTTGCTTTTTAGGGCTGCACGGCGGCATAGGCTAGGGGTCAAACTGGAGCTGCAGCTGCCTGCCACAGCCATAACCACAGCAACTAAATAAAAATTTTTTTAGGTGTAGTATTTTATATTTTACTGATTTTTATTTATTATTAAGGTAAAATTGTTTTATAGTATTGTATTAGCTTCAGGTGTACAGCACAGTATTTTTGCAGATTATACTCCGTTATAAATTATTACACCTAATTCCCTGTGCTATACAATATATTTTGGTGCTTATTAATTTTATACATGGTAGTTTGTATCTGTTAATCCCATACCGCTAATTTGTCCCTCCCTGCTTCCCTCTCTCCTTTGGTAACCACAAGTTTATTTTTTATATTTGAAAGTCTGTTTCTGTTTTGCTTGTATTATTTTTTCTTTTTTTTGTTTTTTTGTTTTGTTTTAATGATCTTTATTTTTTTCCGTTACAGATGGTTTACAGTGTTCTGTCAATTTTCTACTGTACAGCAAGGTGACCCAGTCACACATACACATATACATTCTTTTTTCTCACATTATCATGCTCCATCATAAGTGACTAGATATAGTTCCCAGTGCTATACAGCAGGATCTCATTGCTTATCCATTCCAAAGGCAATAGTTGGCATCTATTAACCCCAAATTCCCAGTCCATCCCACTCCCTTCCCTTCCCCCATGGCAACCACAAGTCTGTTCTCCATGTCCATTATTTTATTTTCTTGGAAAGATTCATTTGTGCCGTATATTAGATTCCAGATATGTGATATCATATGGTATCTTTCTTTCTGACTTACCTCACTTAGTATGAGAGTCTCTAGTTCCATCCATGCTGCTGCAAATAGCATTATTTTGTTCTTTTATATGGCCGAAGGTATTCCATTGTGTATATATACCACACTTGTATTATTTTTTAGATTCCACATGTAAGTGATATCATATAGCACTTATTTTCTCTGACTTGTTTTACTAAGTATAATATTCTCTAGGTAATTCATGTTGCTGCAAATGGAGTATTTGATTCTTTTTTATGTCTGAATAATGTTCCACTATACATATATAATATAGTGCTGATATGAATATTGGGGTGCATGTATCTTTCTTAATTAGAATTTTCATTTTCTTTGGCTATATATCCAAGAATGGAATTGCTGAATCATATGGTAGCATTCTGGCACGGGGACCATAAATGGTTCCATAGTGGCTGTACCAATTTGCATTACCACTAAGCATACAAGGGTTCCATTTTCTCACATCCTCTCTAGCATTTATAGTTTTTAGACTTTTTTCTCCTTTAATTAATTAATTTACTTACTTTGCTTTTTAGGGCCACACCTGCAGCATATGGAAGTCCCCAGGCTCGGGGTCAAAGAGGAGCTACAGCCACTGGCCTACACCACAGCCACAACAATGCGGGATCTGATCCGCGTCTTCAACCTACAGCACAGCTCACAGCAACACTGAACCCTTAACCCACTGAGCAAGGCCAGGGATCAAACCTGTGTCCTCATAAATACTAGTTGGGTTGGTTACCTCTGAGCCAAGACGGGAACTCCCTATTTGTAGACTTTTTGATGATAGGCATTCTGACTGGTGTGAGGTGATAGCTCATTATAATTTTGATTTGCATTTCTCTAATAATTAGTGATGTTGAGCATCTTTTCATGTGTCTATTAGGAATCTGTATGCCTTTGGAGAAATGTCTATTTGGGCCTTTTGTCCATTTTTTTTGTTGGATTGTTTTGATATTTTTTTGATATTGAGTTATATGTGCTATTTATTTTTTACTGTATGTAAATGACTTATTTTTTTAATTACTCAATGAATTTCATTACATTTATAGTTATACAATGACCGTCACAACCTAATTTTATAACATATATATGCTATTTATGTATTTTAGAAATTAACACTTTGGATATCAAGTCATTTGCAAATATTTTCTCCCATTCTGTAGGCTGTCTTTTCGTTTTGTTTATGGTTTCCTTTGTTGCACAAAAGCTTTCAAGTTTAGTTAGGTCCCATTTGTTTATTTTTCTTTTGTTTATTTTGCCTTTGGAGACAGGTCTGCATATATTTTCTATTCCTAAATAATGATGTGAGATCTCAATTCCCAGAACAGGGATTGAACCTGGGCTGCAGCAGTGAAAACACTGAATCCTAACCACTAGACCACCAGGGAACTCTTAGGACATAAAATTTAACTTTTCATGGGGGCTTTTCAATTATTCTAATTTATCTTACAGGCCTTCTACCCATCCACAGGAGTAGTTATTCTACTCAGAAGGTTAATATTTTTATTCTTCCTTATCCATTACCCTTTAGACTTTAAGGTTTTGGGTTTTTTTGTTTGTTTGTTTGTTTTGTTTTTGTCTTTTTAGGGCCGCATCTGCAGCATGTGGAGGTTCCCAGGCTAGGGGATCCATTCGGAGCTGTAGCTGCCAGCCTATGCCACAGCCACAGCAACACCAGATCCGAGCCACGTCTGCAACCTACACCACAGCTCATGGCAACACTGGATCCTTAACCCACTGGGCAAGGCCAGGGATCGAACCCGAAACCTCATGGTTCCTAGTCAGATTCATTTCTGTTGCGCCACGACAGGAACTCCTCCATTACCCTTAGACTTTAGAAAGATAGTCTAGATGAGATGCAGATATTTTGCCTCTTGAGTTTATATAGGGTGTTATGGGCAGTTCCAAGTTAAAAGAACTCATGGGCTCTTCACCTACAAGGAGTTTCTTCTGTAGTAAGAGACATGGGCTATGTAAGATGTATCTGTAATAATAGTGTCACAATAAAAGCAAAGTGGGAACAGAACACATGAAAGAACAATTGCATGTGTAAACATAGAAGCATGCATAAGCACACACAGACATACATAATATAAACTGACTTTCTCAGGTTTTTTTTTTTTTTCTCTGTTTTTAAATTAGATTACAAAAATTACCTGGCTTTCATCAACCACTGTTCTCATGTCAGAGGAAATTCCAATAGCTATGGTGTGCTGCCCACAGAGGAACCGGTCTATAATTGGAGAACTGTAATAGTGAGTACTTTAAGCAGGAGACCACCATCCCTCAGTAACAGGCAGATTTCCTCTTTGCACCAGCCTTCCCCTTGGTGGATGCCAGCTGAAAGCAGCTTAAAGACAGCACTGACCGAAACTGCTTACTCACAGCCCTCTGTGGCGTGAATTTAGCCGTCCACACGGGGCATCATCAGTGCTGTCAAGAAGGAAACTGCCCCTCGTTATTGTTCTTCATCTGGCGTCAGACGGCTTTAAATGGTTTCTATAAAGAGGAAGTGTTTTTAGGGCTCTCATGTCGATGCTTCTAGGTCCATCTGGAAAACTGTAGGAAAGTTATGGTTCCCCTGAAACATCCCCGGCTCTGGCTTTATTAACTTGTATTAACTTGCTCTGTTTTCCCTTCCAAGCTCAGAGCTAGCTATGCATATGGTGCAAATTCATTTGTTTTAGTAGCCTCCCGCAAACAGAAGTGTCCCCCCCATCTATCACCATCTATCGCTCCCTCCGTGTCTTCTTTTACATTGTTTTCTTGATGTATCCATTTTATCAAGCAGTCTTAATCTAATAAAGGGAATGTAAATAGAAATTTTCTTTCAGTCATTACCTTCAACCATGCTATGTCAAACATCCTTTTTCTGTCCCTGTAAATTGTTCTGTCAAGTCCTCTCCAGCAAGATACTACTTTAAAGAAGGAGTTTTGAAAACAAACAAACAAAAAAGGTGTTCCCATTGTGGCTCAGTGAGTTAAGGACCCTATGTAGTCTCCATAAGGATGCAGATGTGATCCCTGGTCTGGATCAGTAGCTTAAGGATCCGGCATTGCCGCAAACTGTGGCATAGGTTGCAATTGGGGCTCGGATCCGGTGTTGCTGTGGCTGTGGGATAGGCTGGCAGCTGCAGCTCTGTTTTGATGCCCCACCCCCTTGCCTGGGAACTTCCATATGCCATAGGTACATCCGTAAAAAGAAAATAACTAACCAACTCACTAACTAACTAAATAAAATAGAGGCGTTTTGCTTCCTGCTTAACCTCTTTTACCCTCCCCCCTTAGGGTAGCTAGGTAAAATATAGGATGCCCAATATTTTTATTTGCTACAACTGGCAACCCTGCTTCCACTTCTCCTTCCACCCTCAGCATACACTGTATAGCCTCTTATGCCTGGGATTCCTTGCCTCCTGGGCAGCCCTCTGGTATAAGGTGTAGTCAGATGGCTCACACAGTGTCTAGTTAACCCATGGAGGCCCACATCTCCTTGCCATATGTAATGGTAGGGTCTCAGGCTGCTTAATCCTGTCTCCTCTCTTGGCTCTGCCCTCCCTTGGCTGCCATATTTCTCTTCTCTTTTCCTCTTGCCCAGATGGGCATCTAGTTCAGCAATGGAAATCCATCTTCCCTTTTTACTGGCACCTTAATTTCTACTAATAATTCTTTTGGTTCTTTCTCACTTGCTTTTTTTCTTTTTTCTTTTTAGAGCTGCACCTGGGGGCATACGAAAGTTCCCAGGCTAGGGGTCCCATCAGAGCTACAGGCATTGGCCTACGCCACAGCCACAACAATGCTGGATCCTAGCCAAGTCTGCAACCTACACCACAGCTCATGGCAACGCTGGATCCATAACCCACGGAGCAAGGCCAGGCATCCAACCCGCATCCTCATGGATACTAGTTGGATTTGTTTCCACTATGCCACAGTGGGAACTCCCCCGAACACTCTTTTTACCCTCAGCTTTTGACTTTAGCCACCAGCTGGGGGCCACATGGAAAATCCCACTTAACATCCTGCTGCATTATTTATGTAGAACGGTGCTGCGGACCTCTATTTTGAAGGAAATATTCATCAGTCTCTGCAGAACATCCCTGAAAACCAGCTGGTACAACCTGCTGTTCTTCAGCAAAAGGGAGGAAAAGGTATGTGGCTCCATCACTCTTTGTATAGGTAAAAGAACCAAATCTTCCTCAAAGTAGCTTTATTTTATTTACCTTTTTTTTTTTGGTCTTTTTAAGGCTGCACCCTTGGCATAAGGAGGCTCCCAGGCTAGGGGTCGAATCGCAGCTGTACCTGCTGGCCTATGCTTCAGTCATAGCAGCATCAGATCCAAGCCACATCTGCAAGCTACACCACAGCTCACGGCAACACTGGATCCTTAACCCACTGAATGAAGCCAGGGACCGAATCTGCGTCCTCATGTATGCTAGTCAGATTCATTTCTACTGAGCCATGATGGGAACTCCTATTTTGTATTTTACTTACTCTTTTGGCCATATGTGTGTCACATGGAAACTCCTGGGCCAGGGGTTAAACCCATGCCACAGCAGTGGCCCAGCTATTGCAATGACAATGCTGAATCCTTAACCCACTGTACACAAGGGAATTCCCAAAGCAGCTTTAATATCTGAGTTTGGAATTGTATTTACAAAATATTTTCTTATCACAATTGAGAATATTTAACTCTAACAGAGAAACCACTCCAAGCTATTCATCTTGGATGAGTTTTCCAATTGTTTCATAGACGTCTGGTGAAGGTACAGGGTGTTACTTAACTCAGATAAATCCGTATTCAGATTTATTGAGAACAAACTAGTGGTTACTAGTGGGGAGAGGGAAGCAGGGAGAGGTAATATAAGAGTAGGAGATTAAGGAGTTCCTGTTATAGCTCAACAGTGAAGAACCCATCTAGTATCCATGAGGATATGGGTTCGATCCTTGGCCTTGCTCAGTGTGTTAAGGATCTGGCATTACCATGAGCTGTGGTGTAGGTCACAGGTACAGCTTGGATCCTGAGTGCTATAGGGTATAGCACTGTGGTATAGGCTGGCGGCTACAGCTCTGATTCAACCCCTAGCCTGGGAACTTCCATATGCTGAGGTACAGCCCTAAAAAGACAAAAAAAAAAAAAAAAAAAAAAAAAAAGTAGGCGATTAAGAGGTATTATGTATAAAATAAGCTACAAGGATATAGTCTATAACATAGGGAATATAGCCCATATTTTATAATAGCTTTAAATAGAGTATGACTTTTAAAAGCTGTGAGTCATTATACTGTACACCTATAGCAGATGCAGATCAGATCTGGCCTTGCTGTGGCTGTGGTGTAGGCCGGCAGCTGTAGCTCTGAGTTGACCCCTAGCCTGGGAACCTCCATATGCTGTGGGTGCAGCCCGAAAAAGACAAAAGACAAAAACAAAAAAAAAACCCCACAAAAAGGTAGGGATAAGCATTAAAGCAAGAGTTCCCTGGTGGCCTAGTGGCTAAGGATCTGGTGTTGTCACATCTGTGGCTCTGGTCATTGCTGTGGTGCAAGTTCGATACCTGGCCTGGGAATTTCCACATGCTGTAGGAATGGCCAAAAAGAGAAAAAAGTATTAATAAAGCAGGATAGTAGCCTCTGTTGGCTAAAATGTAGGCCACACATATTCATGTGCGCTATTAAAGGGAGTATAAATTGGTATAAAGTTTTGTAAGGTAGTTCAGTGATTCCTACCAAAATTTTGAGTGCTCATATCTTCTGACTCTTTGTGACTGTATAACTCAGTGGTTGAGTGTGAACACTGGGTTAATTATGTGAGCCCAGCCAAATCACTTAACCTTCTATACCACAGTTGCCTTATTCAAAAAAGCGAATCACAGTAATTGTACAGACATTGTAAGGTTGCTATATAAATTAAGTGAGAAAATCTACATACAGCATTATGCCTATGGTCTGGTACTATAGATATTTCCCCAAATATCTTAGGTGCATGTGTATACATATATATGTATTAGGATGTTCCTTGCAATGTTTATGATAGTAAAAAATAGGAACTGACCTACTATATAGTCAGACTATAAGATACATTCCAATTTCAGGGGGCAATTTTATTTTATTTTATTTTTTGTATTTTTAGGGCCGCACCTGGGGCATATGGAGGTTCCCAGGCTAGGGGTCAAATCAGAGCTGCAGCCTCTGGCCTACACCACAGTCACAGCAACACCAGGTCCAGGTCATTTCTGTGACCTACACCACAGCTCACGGAAACAATGGATCCTTAACCCACTGAGCAAGACCAGGGATCAAACCTGTGTCCTGTGAGCTGTGGATCCTCAACACCGGATCCTTAACTCACTGAGGGGCCAGGGATTGAACCCGGGTCCTCATGGATACTAGTTGGTTTCATTACTGCTGAGCCACGATGGGAACTCTGCAATTTTTTTTTTTTTTCTGAAAAATAGAAAGGAAAATTACTTATTTATTTTTAGTCCAATCATTTATCATTTTATGAGTGTTACAATTTAGTTTTATTTTACGTGCAATTTTTTTGATTTTGTTTTTTTTGTCTTTTTAAAGAGCTGCACCTGTGACATATAGAGGTTCCCAGGCTAGAGGTCCAATCAGAGCTGTAGCTGCGGCCTTCACCATAGCCACAGCAATGCCAGATCTGAGCAGAATCTAAGACCTACACCACAGCTCATGGCAACATCCGATCCTCAATCCATTGAGTAAGGCCAGGGATCGAAACTGCGTCCTAATGGATCTAGTCAGATTCATTTCGACTGAGCCACAATGGGAACGCCTCTGCAGTTCTTAAAATGCTACTTTATCATAGCTATTTGAAATTATTTTGCTTTTTGTGTTTCCATTGTGGCTCAGCAGTAAGGAATCCAACTATTATCCATGAGGATGCTGGTTTGATCCCTGGCTTTGCTCAGTGGGTTAAGGATCTGGTGTTGCTGCAAGGTGTGGCATAGGTTGCAGACGCAGCTCAGATCTGGTGTTGCTGTGGCTGTGGCATAGGCCGGCAGCTGTAGCTCTGATTTGAAACCTAGCTTGGGAAACTCCATATGCTGCAGGTGAGGCCCTAAAAAAAAAAAAAAAATTTTTGCTTTAAAAAATTTTATTGCAGTAGTTGATTACAATAGTTTGATAATTGATTTAAATTAGTTTGAGGTTTACAATGTGTGATTGAATTTTTATAGGTTATACTCCCTTTAAAGTTACTATAAAATATTGGCTACATTTTCTGTGTTGCGTGATATACCCATGCAGCCTTTTTTTTTTCTTTTTGGCTGTGCCCATGGCATACAAAAGTTCCTGGGCCAGGGATCAAATCTGAGCCTCAGCAGTGACAATGCTGGATCCTTAACCTGCCGAGCCACCTGAGAACTCCTCACTGTGATTTGCATTTGATTTGCATTTCTCTGATAACTAGTAATATTGAGCCTAAAAAGTTTTGCATGTGTCTGTTAGCCATCTGTATGTCTTTGGAAAAATATCTACAGCTCTTCTGCCCATTTTTTAATTGTGCTGTTTGTTTTTTTGACATTGAGTTGTATGAGTTATTTGTCTATTTTTTATATTAACTATTTGTTGGTCATATCATTTACAAATATTTGCTCCCAGTCAGTAGGTTGTCTTTTTATTTTGTCAGTCGTTTCCTTTGCTGCCCAACAGTTTTTAAATTTAAGTAGGTCCCATTTGTTTATTTTTGTTTTTGTTTCCTTTGCCTTAGGAAACAGATTTTTTTTAAAAAATTGCTACAGGAGTTCCTATTGTGGCTCAGCAGTAACGAATCTGACTAGTATCCATGAGGATGCAGGTTTGATCCCTGGCCTCGCTCAGTGGGTTAAGGATTCGGTGTTGCATCGAGCTGTGGTGTAGGTCACAGACATGGCTCAGATCTGGCGTGGCTGTAGCTGTGGCTTAGGCCAGCAGCTGTAGCTCCCTTTCAACCCTAGCCTGGGAACTTGCATATGTCTCTGGTGTGGTCCTAAAAAAAAAAAACAAACAAACTTTTTTTCTACAATTTATGTCAAAGAGTGTTCTGCCTGTGCTTTTCTTCTAAGAGTTTTATGGTTTCTGGTTTTGTTTTTTGTTTTTTTTTTTGTCTTTTTGTCGTTGTTGTTGCTATTTCTTGGGCCGCTCCCGCGGCATATGGAGGTTCCCAGGCTAGGGTCGAATCGGAGCTGTAGCCACTGGCCTACGCCAGAGGCACAGCA
Source organism: Sus scrofa (assembly GCF_054392235.1). Taxonomy (NCBI): domain Eukaryota; kingdom Metazoa; phylum Chordata; class Mammalia; order Artiodactyla; family Suidae; genus Sus; species Sus scrofa. The sequence goes on along the minus strand of NC_139387.1, from coordinate 89,992,700 downwards.
ACGCAGGATCCGAGCCGCGTCTGCAACCTACACCACAGCTCACGGCAACGCCGGATCGTTACCCCACTGAGCAAGGGCAGGGACCGAACCCGCAACCTCATGGTTCCTAGTCGGATTCGTTAACCACTGCGCCACGACGGGAACTCCTGGTTTCTGGTTTTATATTTAGGTCTTCAGTCCATTTTGAATTTATTTTTGTAAATGATGTAAGAAAATGTTCTGATTTCATTCTTTTACATATAGCTATCCATACTTAAAATTAATTTTAAGTGAACATATATATATATATATTTTTATTTTTTTGCTTTTTCTAGGGCTCTACCCATGGCATATGGAGGTTCCCAGGCTAGGGGTCCAATCAGAGCTGTAGTCGCTGGCCTACACCACAGCCACAGCAACTTGGGATCCAAGCCATGTCTGCAACCTACACCACAGCTCACGGCAACGCCAGATCCTTAACCCACTGAGTGAGGCCAGGGATTGAACCCGCAACCTCATGGCTCCTAGTCAGATTCGTTAACCACTGAGCTATGATGGGAACTCCTATATATATATTTTATTTTATTTTATTTATTTTTTGGGTCTTTTGTCCTTTTAGGGCTGCACCTGTGGCATATGGAAGTTCCCAGGCCTGGGATCGAATCAGAGCCACAGCCGCCAGCCTATGCCACAGCCACAGCAATGCCAGATCCGAGCCCCATCTGCGACCTACACCACAGCTTAGGGCAACACTGGATCCTTAACCCACTGAATAAGATTGAACCCGCAACCTCATGGTTCCTAGTCGTATTCATTTCCACTGCACCATGATGGGAACTCCAAAATGAATAGTTTTTGAGTTAACTAGTTTTGTTTCTATAAAACAATATGCTGTATCCTAGAATTATAAAATTCTAGGAGTTCCTGTGGTGACTTAGCCTTCCCCCCCCCCCCCCCCCCACTTTTTAGGGCTGCTCCCGTGGCTCAGCCTTAACAAACCTGATTAGTATCAGGGAGCTCTTGTCATGGGTCAATGGTTAATGAATCTAAGAACCATGAAGTTGGGGGTTCGATCCCTGGCCCCGCTCAGTGGGTTAAGGATCCGGCATTGCCATGAGCCATGGTGTAGGTCGCAGACGCAGCGTGGATCTGGCGTTGCTGTGACTTTGGTGTAGGCCAGCGGCTACAGCTCTAATTAGACCCCTAGTCTGGGGACCTCCATATGCCTCGGATGCGGCCCTAGAAAAGACAAAAAGAAAAAAAAAAAAAAGAAAGAAAAACCCGACTAGTATCTATGAGGTTGTGGGTTCTATCCCTGCCCTCATTCAGTGGGTTAAGGATCTGGCGTTGCCATGAGCTGTGGTATAGGTTGCAGATGCAGCTCAGGATCCCAAGCTGCTATGGCTGTGGTGTAGGCCGGCAGCTACAGGTCCAATTCAACTCCTAGACTGGGAACTTCCCTATGCTAAGGGTGCAGCCCTAAAAAGACAAAAAAAAAAAAAAAAAAAAAAAAAAAAAAAAAAAATATATATATATATATATATAACTATTCAGGAATATTCTAATCCAGCAAGGAATAATGTGTAAAATCATATAAGTAGATCTACTAAATATTAGTATTGGATATTGAATGATGATAGCAATTTAATAGAAGACTAGCACTTCTACGTCTATCATCTATTTTTTTTTTTTTTAAACAAACCTATTAACTACTAACTCCAGGGTATGACACCTGTGTCCTTTCATTGATGTTTCATGCTTTGGAGCTTTGCCATTAGGGAAAGTATCATTTACCACTCTGTTTTATTTTTAAAATTTTTTTCATTTTAAGGTTTTATTGAAGAATAGTTGATTTACAATGTTGTGATAATTTCTGCTGTACAACAAAATGATTCAGTTACACATATTCATACATCCATTCTTTTTCAGATTCTTTTCCTGTATAGATTATCACAGACTATTGGGCAGCGTTCCCTGAGCTATACAGTATGTCCCCACTGGCCAGTCACTCCATACCAATTCATTGGCATATGCATACTTTTAGAGCTGAGTCTTCAACTTGAAGCAGCAATACATTTGAAACAATGAAACTTCAAAATACTTTAGGAATTCATTATTGGGGGAAAAATAGTACAGTCATAAAAATAGAACATATATAATTATTAAAAGGCAACAAGGCATATTTTAAGTATCGAAACAAAAAATACTCTAAAATACATTTTGTTTTTTGTTGTAACCCTTTTTACTTCCATAATTCAAAAGTAAGAATGTTCATTATTAAACATCCAAATGGGGGTTCCCACTGTAATGCAGTGGAAACGAATCCAACTAGTATCCATGAGGATGTGAGTTTGATCCCTGACCTTTCTCAGTGGGTCGGGGATCTGGCTTTGACATGAGCTGTGGTGTAGGTCAAAGATGTGGCTTGGATCCCACTTTGCTGTAGCTGAGGCATAAACCAGCAGCTGTAGCTCCAATTCTACCCCTAGCCTGGGAACTTCCATATGCCGTGAGTGCAGCCCTAAAAAGCAAATAACTAAATTCAGGTATATAAAAAATAAGTGAAAATATTCTTTTGTCCCACACTATGCCCCATTGTTAACAATTTAGTATTTCCTCTATCTATAGCTAATCTCTATATTGTTCTATTATTTATTTAGTATATATTATTACTGTATATTATTCATACAAAATATTGTGATAACATTTTTAATTTGTAAAGGGTATGCATATCTTTATATATGCAAAAAATAAATCATTTTCTAGGGATATAGGAGAGACTTGGGCTTTTACTTTCAGTTTGTTTTTGGAGGGAGTGGGATGGACTGGGAGTTTGGAGTTAGTAGATGCAAACTATTACATTTGATATGAATAAGCAATGAGAGCCTGCTGTATAGCACAGGGAACCATATCTAGCCACTTGTGATGGAACATGATGGAGGATATTGTGAGAAAAAAATGTATATGTGTGTGTGTGTGTGTGTGTGTGTGTGTTACTGGGTCACTTTGCTATATAGCAGAAATTGACAGAACATTGTAAATCAACTATAATAAAAATTTTAAAAATACTTCTGGTTTTAAAAAATAAAAATGTAAACATTTCTTTCAAAATTGAAAACAAACTTTAAAAGGCAAGGATCCATTATAATTGACGTGACCACTGGTTGAGCGGCAGAGAGCTCATTTAAGGCTATGACTTTAATTCATGATGCGTTTTTTGGTAAGTCCCTTTCATTTCTCAATTTATAAACTCAAGATAATATAATGCAAAAGATAATCCTTGTAAAAACCTCTGAGGTTTTTGGATGAATGATGACTGATGCACGAGTATTACACCCCAGAGACTGTTTACAGCAGTTTGGGAGTCTACTATTCTACTTTCTCAAGGGGAAAATGGAATTTGGCCATGGGGCTTTTAGCTGCTGACAGATCTGGTGGGACATGATATTTATAGGCCAATTCAGAAGTCACAAAACGGGTTGTCACCTTTGTTCTCCAATCCACTGAACAAGCAAAAACCACAATAGATATTTCCTTTCTAGTTATTCTGAGATATAAAGGGCTGTGTTCCTAAGAGAGATTAAAAACTCTGGCAGTACCATTTTATTTCACAGCAGTGAAATATCACCATGCTCATTGCCATTGCTCTCAAATCGTGTCAAAATGTCATGAAGATATTTTTGCATTTAACTCCAGTTTTTTTCCATTCTTTATTTTTCAAGTAATTATGCAGAACCAGAGTTAGCATTTTTACCTAACCTTCTTTGTTACTGATTTCACTTATATTTGCACACTGCTTTGCATTTTACAAAAGGCATTCACTTCCTTCACTCATTTGACTTTTTATTTGAATAAAACCCCTTCAAATGAGTTGCCCTTTCGAAATGGCTTTTCAAGTTTTTTTAAAACCACGAAACTCTGCAGTCCATTTTACTCAGTTTTGTTGTTCTGCAGACAGCTTAATATATGACATAAAACTAGTAGTCAAGATTTAACTGTGGGAGTTCCCGTCCTGGCACAGTGGTTAACGAATCCGACTAGAAACCATGAGGTTGCGGGTTCGGTCCCTGCCCTTGCTCAGTGGGTTAACGATCCAGCGTTGCTGTGAGCTGTGGTGTAGGTTGCAGACGCGGCTCGGATCCCGCGTTGCTGTGGCTCTGGTGTAGGCTGGCAGCTGCAGCTCCGATTTGACCCCTAGCCTGGGAACCTCCATATGCCGCAGGAGCGGCCAAAGAAATAGCAAAAAGACAAAAAAAAAAAAAAAAAAAAGATTTAACTGTGAAGAAAGATCACATGACAACTGGGAAACTCTGATAAAGAGACTTGACACCTCCCTTTGTCAGTGAAGGACAGGACACAGTTTTGGACAGCTTCCCCAGCAAAGAACGGTTCTATTGAAACTTCAATAGGCCAAATAGACCCTTGACTTTTAATCCCATGAAATGATACCATAAATGCATTCTAAGGGGGTGAGTAGGAAGAAAACCAGTTCTACTGCAGCTTTGAATTCTGTAGTCACTCAGCAAACCCTTTCTGAGGATGTTCTTTGTGTATAGCCATGGTGGAGTGAGACATAGCGTCCCTCTTATTTTAGGCAGGAAGAAGCTCCGACTGTTTGAATACCTTCATGAATCCCTGTGCAATCCAGAGATGGCATCGTGTATTCAGTGGATAGACCAGACCAAAGGCATCTTTCAGTTCGTATCAAAAAACAAAGAAAAACTTGCCCAACTTTGGGGGAAAAGAAAAGGCAACCGGAAGACCATGACTTACCAGAAAATGGCCAGAGCATTGAGGAATTATGGAAGAACTGGGGAAATCATCAAAATCCGGAGAAAATTAACTTACCAGTTCAGTGAGGCCATTCTCCAAAGACTTTCTCCATCATATTTCTTAGAAAAAGAATTCTTCTACTCACAGTATGTTCAACCTGATCAAGGATATCTCAGCTTAAATAACTGGAATGCAAATTATAATTGTGCATATGCCAATTACCATGAGCTAAGTCATGCTGATTGCTAAATATACTCTTACATTTCATAATTTTCTGGCATCAGAAATACTTGCAAATTTTAGGATTTTTCTCTGAAAGCAAATGCTGCAGGAAAAAAAAAAAACTTCATTATTGCTCTCTTTTATGAAGTAGGGTATAATCTATACTAACTTGGTGAGAAATTTTGCCAGTCAGCAAATTTAAAATGATCAAGTCCCATTTGGAAATATGCATAAATGTCCTTCCTCTTACTATTGTCTATGCAGTACTTCTAGATTAATAATACCAGTAGAGATGACTTGATTTATATATTGGTTTAAACATTATTTTACTGTCACATACTCAGACACAAAAATCACTCTAATGTACATCCAACAGCTTTAGCAACAAAACAAAAAAATGATTGCCTGTGATACTGTTCATGCTAAATTACATTCATAGCTTTAAAAACTTCAGGGGCTAAAATTAGAACTACCATATGATCCAGCAATTCCATTCCTGCGTATATAGCCAAAGAAAGTGAAAACACTAATTTGAAAACATATATGCATCCCAAAGTTTATAGCAGCATTATTTGTAATAGCCAAGATATGGAAGCAGCTTAAATGTCAATCAACAGATGAATGGATAAAGAAAATGTGGTATAAATGGAATGTTACTCAGCCATAAAAAGAATGAAATTATGCTATTTGCAGCAACATGGGTGGACCTGGAGGCTTAGTGAAATAAGTCCTGTACGTTATCATTTATAGGTGGAATCTAAAAATTGAAACAAACAAATGAATATACCAAAATAGAAATGGACTCAAAGATATAGAGAACAAACTAGTTACCAATGGGGAGAAGGAAGTGGGGGGAGGGGCAAGATAGGTTTAGGGGATTAAAGAGGTGCAGACTACTATGTATAAAATAAGATACAAGGATGTAATGTATAGCACAGGGAGTATAGCCGATATTTTATAATAGCTTTACAGGAAATATAATCTAGAAAAATATGTAATACATCTGAAACTAATATAATATTGTACATCTGAAACTAATATAATATTGTGAATCAACTATATTTCTATAAAATAAAGATTTTAAAATAAAAACTTTAATAGCTGTCCTGAACCAATATTTTGTCCGCACTTCAAACCTCCTGGTCTGTCTGTACCATGTGACACTAAAGAAGCAATGGTCTAGGAGTTCTCTGGTGCCTCACTGGGTCAGGCATTGTCACTGCTATGGCTCAGGTCACTTCTGTGGCTGGGGTTCAATCCCCTGGCCCAGGAACTTTTGCATGCTGTGGGCATAGCCAAAAATTAAAAAGAAGGGAAAAAAAAAGAAGCTGACACTTGTGTCATAAAATATCTCCTTTTATTATTGACAGCTATATTTTAATAAATAATGAGAAAAAAAAAAAGCAGCAGCAGAGATGGTCTAAGGAAGATGCCACCTACAAACTCCAAAGCTTACACTTCTCAGCAGTCACCTCCTAGTATGCATTTCTTTTGCCTGGTGTAGATCCAGGAACAAAGGTTCCTTGCTTTCCTGCCATTCAGCCATGGGGAGGTGCTCTTGCACCACTGGCTCTCTGTCCCAACCTTGGGTCATGTTGTCTTTCTTGGAACATTTGGAGAAAAGAAAAAAACAAAACAAAACAAAACAAAAGACTTTAATAAACGAGACTAGCAAATAATAAACCCTAGAGAGGAGCCAAGATTCAGGCAGTCTTGCCTGAAATCTATGGTGTATTCTCAATATTCCATAAGAAACCCCAGGAAGACTCTGTTTCTTACTACTTGGCAGGTTTATGCATATGCTGTCTGTATTACCGTGAAGAAGGAGAGCTTCCTAGATGGTATGGGCCATCTTCAGTCAAGGGCAAGAGAGACTGGTCAGTAGGCCAAGAGCTCCCTGGAGCTTTCTCTATCAGATGTGCACCATTCCCAGTCTCCCCTTTTCCTTTGTGCCCTCGGGTACCTTTCCTTCAGAAGAAACAAACACATTTTATGATGTAGGTGAACAAATAAAATTTTACATACCAAGTATGTTTTATATAAGCAATTAAATGATAACAACCATGAGGTGAAAGGTCACATTTACAAGTTTTAGAGTTTTAGAATATTTTGTTTCTTCTCATTACCTCACTAAAATCAGGGAGATCAGTTGGGATGCTCTGGGCTTCAAGTAACAAAAAACTCTGACTCAAACTGGTGTAACAATTGCTCCTGATGAGGCCCTACTTCCTGGTACTGAATTTTGAAGCAGTAAACTTTCTTGGTTGCAGTTCACTTAAATCAGCTTTGACTCACTGAAGTATTTGCTGGGATTTATGGAACAGTATTAGATTGCTTACAGAATTTCCGAGAAAGCTGGAGAACAAGCAACCGGATGTGAAGCCCCAAACCACATCAAAGATCTGGCCAAATGAGGACATCACTGTCATTGGTACTGGTCACTCGATGCTGCAACTTATGTCATCTCGAGTGTCACTGAAGAGAACTAGCAGAGCATCCCTGTGGCCCCCAGAAACGTTCTTGCAACTGCCATTGGATTCAGGGATGGTCGTCTATCCCCTCTGCTTCTGTAAATCACTGGATCCCCATTTAAAGTCCGGGAAAGGAACTTCTGATTGGCTGACGCTTGATCATGTGCTCATGCTTGGCTGCAAAGAAAGCTAGAAAAGTGACTATCTGGAATTTTCAGTTCTTATGCTGGGAGACTGTTTCTGCATCCTATCAAGACTCAGAAGGTCAAGAATTCCCCAAACATAGAAAGGGGTTCAGATGCTGGGCAGCCAAAAGAATGACAAAAGTTCACTAGAATTTTAAACTACAATAACAAGGATCAGAGCATGAAATAGTTTAATTTTAAAGACCTTTGCCCTACCTGGCAAATTTCCAAAACGAATACAAAAACAAAAAAAAAAACAAAAAAAAACCCCACTCTTTGTTCTTAGTACTTCTGTGGTCATAGAAATTTAAACAGTTTCTAAACAACTTTTCCTTATCTTTCTGAGAGGGCAATTTCAGCACGGTATTTATATTCTCTGATTATCAAGTAAAACTGTAACATTTCTATAGTTGAAGCTAATCTAAAAAATTAAAGCCTATACTTTTTAACTTTTACGATAGGGAGACTTCATTCATATCTGTTTTCTTTTGTTCAGGCGCTTTTGTAATGTCCCAGTTTCGTGATTCATTTTCACTGGGCTTAAGTTTGAAGAGCTCAAAATAATGTAATCAACCAAGTATCATAGGTAACAGATACTCTTTTCCCAAGAGCATTTTCTGGTTGCCAGAGCTGGCTCTGAGGATGTGAATGTCTACTGGCAGTGCTCAAGGTTCAGTGGTGCCCTAGGACCAGCTCTCAACCCATGGAAGATGGAGTTGGTAGATACTTACCTCTGCTTCATCACCTCTCATTTGGCATATTGCTGAGGCATGTTCTTATGCTTCCTACGCCTCCAAAGCTGATTCCTGAAACCACCTCTCAAACTGCTAACATTCACATCCTTGTCTCAGTTTTGCTTCTGGAGAAGGGGGAAGGTACAGCACAAGCCATTCACTGAATCGAGCTCCTTAGGACACTGTTTTATCAATCACAAGTGAGAATAGTGGACTAGCAGTTACAACTCACTGAAATGCTAGTTAGGTTTGCCGTCTCCTCTCTCTTTCAGGCAGGCTGGAGTTCCCGTCGTGGCGCAGTGGTTAACGAATCCGACTAGGAACCATGAGCTTGCAGGTTCAATCCCTGCCCTTGCTCAGTGGGTTAACGATCCGGCGTTGCTGTGAGCTGTGGTGTAGGTTGCAGACGCGGCTGGGATCCTGCGTTGCTGTGGCTCTGGCATAGGCTGGCGGCCACAGCTCCGATTCGACCCCTAGCCTGGGAACCTCCATATGCCACAGGAGCGGCCCAAGAAATAGCAAAAAAAAAAAAAAAAAAAAAAAAAAAAAAAAGACATCTTTCAGGCAGGCTGTACCATGAGTCAAGGTGGGTATTAACATCCTGATGTTATAGATAGAGACTCTGATGATGGAGTAATTTAAATATCTTTTCTAAAATCATCTGGATAATGCATATTCTACTGTCATTTGAACTCAGGTCCATCTAATTCTTTTATTTATTTATGTATTTATTTATTTATTGTCTTTTGTCCTTTTGGGCTGCACCTGCAGCATGTGGAGGGTCCCAGGCTAGGGGTCTAATTGGAGCTGTAGCCGTCAGCCTCCGCCACAGCCACAGCAATGCCAGATCCGTGCCGCGTCTTCGACCTACACCACAGCTCATGGCAACGCCAGATCCTCAACCCACTGAGCAAGGCCAGGGATCGAACCTGCAACCTCATGGCTCCTAGTCAGGTTCATTAACCACTGAGCCACAGCAGCGGGAACTCCAATCTAATTCTTTCTGCTATGCCGTCCTGTCTGCTGATGTCAAAGACCATCTTAGGTGTGCACGAAGAGAGGTTCTCTCCTGGTCCAGTGCTAGATTTTCACACCACTATCATTTTGCAGGAAAGCTTTTGCTAATTTTATTAAATGCCATTAATAAAAATCATGTATAAAATCACCATCTCTCTGTCACTGTTGATGGGAGTGTACATTTGTACAATCCTTGGAGGACAATGGGACAATATTAAGCCAAGTTTTAAAGCACCATAGCTAAATATCACTATATTTTAAATTTATATCAAGGTACTCATGTACAGAATTTAAATCTCAATAGTTCTGAGAGCCTTATAATGGGAAACAGTGGAACCTTCCTCCGACCCTCTCTGCTTCCAGTTTTGTTCTCAGAGCAACTATTTCACATCCTTTTAGCTATTTCTTCTGTCTTTATGACACAAGTATAAATAAATATGAGTGCTACAATTTTTTGGTTTCCCAACTTCACATGCTATCAATTGATATTATCACCTTGTCCCCACTTATAAGGCATCGGGCTTCTTCTCATTTCACTAAGGCACCTCTTCAAAGAGCTTCTTAATCTAATTTCATAGCAGGTTAGTATTTTTAGTCCCTGTAAGTGTAAATATACCTTGATTTTATCCTTATATTTGATTTTTAGTTTGGGTAGGAAATTCAAAGTTAAAAACCAGGTTCTCTCTGAATTTGGAAGGCATTTCTCCATCATCTTCTCATGTTCACTATTTTTTTTTTTTTTTTTTTGATCATGCCCAACAGATGGTGGCTTCTTTTCTTTTCCTGTCTGAAAATTTTTGAATCTCCTTTTTATCCTGGGTGTTTCTAAACTTGCTTGATTTTGTGCCCTGGCACGGGTACTTTTTAACATACTATGTTGAGCATTTAGTGTACTTTTTAAACATGAAGACTCATACTTTTCAGTTGTAGGATATTTTTACGGTTATTTCTTTGACAATTTCTTCCTCACTATTTTCTGTCTCACATTTTGAAAATTCTAACTATTAGACTTTATGAATTGATCCTGTAAATCTTATCATTTCTTTTCTCTTCCTCTTTTTTTTTTTTTTTTTCTTTTTTACAGCCACGCCTATGGCATATGGAAGCTCCTGGGCTAGGGGTCGAACCGGAGCTGCAGTTGTGACCTACTCCATAGCCATGGCAACACCAGATCCAAGCTGTATCTGTGACCTATGCTACAGTTTGTGGCAATGCCAGCTCCTTAACCCAGGTAGCGAGGCCAGGGATTGAACCCACATCCTCTCAGACACTATGTCAGGTTCTTAACCCACTGAGCCACAATGGGAAGTCAATCTCTCTCTTTTTTCTAATGCATGTACACATGCATTGCAATCATTATTGACGACAAGTCTGTGGCTGAAAAAAAGCACTATATCTTTTGGTACAAATAATCCTAGTAGGAACTGAACACAACAGGCCTAGCCAGGGCTTCCTGATGATGCCATAATGACATTCATGAGAAAATTTTCAGTAGCTTGGGGAAGTCAGGACAGAGGTAGTTTTAATCTTTTGAGTATAAATGGCAATTAAAGCAATGGACATCATATTTATTTTAGATAGAGTACAGAGTGAGAGGATAGCCAAGCATATAGTTAATAAACAGATGACAATTTTAAAAGAGAGAAAACTGAATTATAAGCCAAAGTATAAGATAAATATCTATGGGTCCACATTGATATAGATAAGTGATTTAATAAACTAATTAAGGACAGTAGACAGAAGTTGGATGCAGGAGAACTCATAATAATTTACATAGATACTCTACCCTCCAGAAGGTGGGGGAGAACACCCCACCCTCTGTCTTTGCAGTAGAGAAAATTAACACTACCTCAGCCAGGAAACTAAGATGAGCATCATCAGTGATAACCAGGCGATTAAGTTTAGCATCATCAGTATCACACATATTGATATTATGTGCCCTTGATAGGAAATGATGAAAATAACATTTTACCTGTATGATCTTCCTCCCCCCAAACCTACAACCCTAGTTTAACCGTAAGACAACATCAGACAAATGCCAACTTGGGAACATTCTACAAAATACCTAAACAGTAATCCTCAAAAATGTCAGCATCATCAAAAACAATGGAAGGAACAGAAGTAACTTCACATCGTCTCTTAAAGTCACTTCATAGTTTTTTGCTTTGTTTTTCAATACACCTATTCTATAAACCCTGCCTCTCCCCTCTTTCTCAGCCAGCTTTCTCAGCTTGTTTAAAGGTACTGCAAAATGCTATTGACTTGTAGCTTCCAGGTCTGCATAACCTTTTAGCACCTGCATCCACAATAGCAGGAATCTTTTTTTTTTTTTTTTTGCTTTTTAGGGCTGGACTCACAGCATATGGAAGTTCCCAGGCTAGGGGTCTAATTGGAGCTACAGCTGCCAGCCTACACCACAGCCACAGCAACGCAGGATCCGAGCCACATCTGCAACCTACACCACAGCTCAGAGCAACGCTGGATCCTTAATCCACTGAGTGAGGCCAGGGATTGAACCCTCCTCCTCATGGCTACTAGTCAGATTTGTTTCCACCACATTACAACAGGAACTCCCTAGCTGGCATCTTCTGTCTTTATCTCTAAAGTCAAATTCCCAAACACATAATTTCCTGGAGAAGGGTATCTTTGGTGCTTATCTTCAGATGTCACTAATTATTGGCTCATCTGTAAAAGGACTCCTTCAGTTAGAGGTTCAACCTAGCTCCATTTAGCTGTGACCAATGGAGATGGGCAAACCTTATTAAGAAAGCGTGTGCTTAGGGTGAGCACCCCCAAAACATTTCTACTTCAGCTACTGTGGTTAAGAGAATAAAACGCCTTAGAGAGGTGAGATAGGTAGTGTGATATCCATTTCTTAATCTCCAGAACCTGTGAATAAATTGTTACGTGGCAAGAGTATGAAGGGTGCAGATGCAACTTCAAGATGTTGATCAGGTGACCTTAAAATTGGAAGATGATCCTGGGTTACCCAGGTGGATCCAATGGAATTATTCACGAGCGTCTTTAAAGGTGGAAGAGGGAGGAAGACGAATCAATGTTAGAGTGATGAGATGTGAGAAAGGCTCAGCCAGCCTTTGCTGCCTTTGAAGATGGAAGGGGCCCAGGAGCTAGTGAGTGTGGGCAGCCTCTAGGAGATAGAACATGCAAGAAAAATATTCTCCTTTAGAGCCTCCAGAAGGGAATGCAGTCCTGCCAACACCTTGATTACAGCTCAGTGAGACCCAATTTTTGGAATCTGTCCTATAAATTGTAAGAATTTAATTTTTCTTTTTAAAAATTGAAGCGTAGTTGATTTAAATTATTGCATTAGTTTCAGGTGTATAGCATAGTGATTCAGGGTGTGGGTTTTTTGCAGTTTATATTCCATTATATGTTATTATAAGATATTGGATATTGGTCCTTGTGCTATAGAGTAAATCTTTGTTGCTTATCTATTTTATGTACGGTAGTTTGTATCTGTTAATCCCCTACTCCTAATTAGTCCCTTGTCCCTCCTCTCCCCTTTGGTAACCATAGGTTTTTTTCCCTATGTCTGTAAATTTGTATTTGTCTTGTATGTAGACTCATTTTTATTATTTTTTAGATTCCACAATAAGTGATACCATACAGTGTTTGTCTTTCTCTGACTTATTTCACTAAACATATTATCTTCTAGATTCACCCATGTTGCTGCAAATGGCAGAGAATGCTTTGCCTGTGTTCTCTTCCAGGAGCTTGATGGTGTCTTTTCTTATATTTAAGTCTTTAAGCCATTTTGAGTTTATTTTCGTGCTTATAGTTTCATTGATTTGCCTGTCCAGGTGAAAACCTTAAAATTTCACTTTAAAAAGTCTGTTGTGTTAATTATTATTATTATTATTTGCCTTTTAGGGCCACACCCATGGCGTATGGAAGTTCCCAGGCTCGGAGTCAAATTAGAGCTGCAGCTGCCAACCTGCATCACAGCCACAGTGATGCCAGATCTGAGCCACATCTGCAACTGCATCTACAATCCAGCAATGCCAGATCCTTTAACCCACTGAGTGAGTCCAGGGATCAAACCCATGTCCTCATGGATACTAGTCAGGTTCATTACCACTGAGCCACAATGGAAATTTCCATATGCCACAGGTACGGCCCTAAAAAGACAAAAAAGACAAAAAAAAAAAAAAAAAAAAGAATGAAATGAATCCAGCTAGTATCCATGAGGACATGGGTTCGATCCCTGGCCTCACTCAGTGGGTTAAGGATCTGACATTGCCTTGAGCTGTGGTGTAGGTCGCAGACACAGCTCAGATCCCCTATTGCTATGGCTGTGGTATAGGCCAGTGGCTACAGCTCTGATTTGACACCTAGCCTGGGAACTTCCATAGGCTGCATGTTTGGCCCTATGAAAATAAAAAAATATATATATATTCATTATAGCTGATTTACAATGTTCTTTCAATTTCTGCTGTACAACGAAGTGACCCAGTCATACATATACATAGATACACACACACACACACACACACACACACACACACACACACACACACACACACATTCTTTTTCTCACATTATCCTCCATCATGTTCCATCACAAGTGACTAGATATATTTCCTGGTGCTATACAGCAGGAACTCATTGCTTATCCATTCCAAATGCAATAGTTTGCAACTACTAACCCCAAATTCCCAGTCCATCCCATTTCCTCCCTCTCCCCTTGGCAACCATAGGTCTGTTCTCCATGCCCATGAGTTTGTTTCTTTCCTGTAGATAGGTTCATTTGTGTCATATATTAGATTCCAAATATGTCGTATCAAATGGTATTGGCCTCTTTCTGACTTATTTCACTTAGTTATGAGAATCTCTAGTTCCATCCATGTTGCTACAGATGGCATTATTTTGTTCTTTTCATGGCTGAGTAATATTCCATTGTGTATATACACCACATCTTCTTAATCCATTCATTCATCTGCCAATGGACATTTAGTTTGTTTCTTTGTCTTGGGTATTGTGAATAGCACTGCAATGAACATAGGGGTGCATGTATCGTTTTCAATGAAAGTTTTGTCTGGATATATGCCCAGGACTGGGATTGCTGGGCCATATGTAGTTTTATATTTAGTTTTATAAGGTACCTCCATACTGTTTTCCATACTGGTTGTACCAATTTACATTCCCAACAGTGAGAGGGGGTACCATTTTCTCCACACCCTCTCCAGCATTTGTTGTTTGTTGAATTGTTGATGATGGCCATTCTGACTGGTGTGAGGTGGTATCTCATTGTAGTTTTGATTTGCATTTCTCTAATAATTAGTGATATTGAGCATTTTTTCATATGCCTGTTGGCCATCTGTGTGTCTTCTTTGGAGAAATGTCTGTTTAGGTCTTCTGCCCATTTTTCAGTTGGGTTGTTTATTTTGTTGTTGTTGAGTTGCATGTGTTGTGTGTGTATTTTGGAGATGACGCCCCTGCCTGTAGCATCATTTGCAAAGACTTTCTCCCATTTAGTTATAATTTTATATGTATTGATTTTCTGAGTTTTTTTCTTATATTTATCAAATGCACCTTTATGTGTATTCATTGCTGCTTTATAGCTTTTTGGGGAAGTAAATGAGGGCATAAACTGTATCGACATCTTTTTAACCCTTGCATTATTTTATTCATTGCCTTCTTTGGTAAGCTTATTTTGAATTTTTCTTCAAAGACTTTGACATGATTTATTAATTTTGTGTGGGACTTACACTGAAGAGGTAGGAAATTAACCTAATCTACTACTGGAGGTTAGATAATTGATATAAGAGATACTAGTTTCTTAGATTATCTAAAAAGATTATTACTGAACTTTAAAATATATAAGGCATGGTAAAATACAGGGAAAGCCATCAGATCTATGCATTTGGTCATAAGAAATTAGTCTTTCTTCTAGATTGCCCTAGGCAAATTTTTTTCAGAGGCAAAAACAACTCAACATTTGAAATGGATATTTTTAGAAATACATTTATATGTAGGGACTACATGATATCATGATGATGTAAAAACATTTTTGTAGAGCAGCAATATCCTGTTATGTCCCGGAGTGGCAGAAGGAATATGTCATCCCAACTCATAAAAATATTTTTGCTATCTTATTACCTCCATACGGAATATCTTATTCAGATCATCTGACTTTGTAGAGTACAAAGGGGCTCATTTTGGTTGCAATATGTGAGGGAACTTTCAAAATTATTTCTTAGAGTGTAATATAACTTTGCTGAAGGGATTATGACTATCTGGGGAGGAATTTGTAGGAGAAAGGAAACCACATATAAATTAAATAGTTGAAAGAGCCTTACATTGAGGTTTATGACAGAGAAAATATTATTCACACAAGAAAATATAGGGGTGTTATTTAAAAAACATTTTTTTTTTTAAATTTTTGGCAACACCCACAACACGTGGAAGTTCCCAGGCCAGGGACTGAAACCATACCATCTCAGTGATCTAAGCCACTGCAGTTGCAATGCCAGATCCTTAATCCGCTGAACCACAAGAGAAGTCCAGGAGTGTTATGTTTTACAAAAGTGTGTGTACCTGTCGCGGCTCAGTGGTTAATGAATCCGACTAGGAACCATGAGATTGCAGGTTCGATCCCTGGCCTTGCTCAGTGGGTTAAGGATCTGGCGTTGCCATGAGCTCTGGTGTAGGTCACGGACACGGCTCAGATTCAGCATTGCTGGGGCTGTGGCTGGTGGCTACAGCCGATGAGACCCCTAGCCTGGGAACCTCCATATGCCACCGGTGTGGCCCTAGAAAAGACAAAAATAAATAAATAAATAAATAAAAGTGTGTGTGAGTGTGTATCAGGTATATAGTTAAAAAAAAAAAAACAAAAAACACGTGTTTGGATCTTCAGTCTGTCAGTGACATAAAATTTTTGATACACAATTTATTCTTTGTTTTAATGTAGATACTACTCTCGCTCAAGGCTGTCCTGGGGGCTGAATGACATACCTATACTCATCCCCTTTAAAAATGGCCCACCATGTAACTTAACCTCTCATTTTCTCAGTGCGAAGTTCAAAAAATATTTTAAGTCACTTGAAAATGTAAACTTCTAGAGTGTCCATTAATCAACTGACTATGTTTAATATCGTAATTGTGTTATGACTTCTGGCTCTGACTGACCTTGAGCAAGCTCTTTACCTATGAGCTTTGGTGACATCCCCTGTAAGGGAGGAAAATATGATGACCCAACTCAAATGCCTATTGCTAGAATTCAACACACACTTATCCTTGGGATACGTTACACCTTGCAGTGGTTTGCCAAAGCTGCTGTAACGAACTATAACAAACTAGGTGGCTTAAGCAAGAGAAATTTATTGTCTTACAGTTCTGGAGACTAGAAGGTGGAACTCAAAAACTCGTCAGGGGAGTTCCCGTCGTGGCGCAGTGGTTAACGAATCCGACTAGGAACCATGAGGTTGAGGGTTCAGTCCCTGCCCTTGCTCAGTGGGTTAACGATCTGGCGTTGCCCTGAGCTGTGGTGTAGGTTGCAGACGCGGCTCGGATTCCTCGTTGCTGTGGCTCTGGCGTAGGCCAATGGCTACAGCTCTGATTCGACCCCTAGCCTGGGAACCTCCATATGCCACTGGAGCGGCCCAAAGAAACAGCAAAAAGACAAAAAAAAAAAAAAAAAAAAAAAAAAAAACTCGTCAGGATTGGTTCCTCTAAGGGCTGTGAGCGAAGGATATGTCCTTGGCCTCTCTCTTTGGCTTCTGGATGGCCATCTTCTCCCTGCATCTCCCTGCATTATCTTCCCTCTACGCATCTCTCTTTGTCCAAACTTCCCTTTTTTACATGGACACTAGTCATATTGGATTAAAGGCCAACCCTACTCTAGTCTGACTTCAGCCTAATGAAATATATCTGCATAGACTCTGTTTCCAAAAGACCACATTCTAAGATACTGGGGGTTGGAAACTTCAAAGGGTGGATTTTGGAGAGAATGTAATTCAACCCATAGCCTATCTACATGGAACTTTGTACTATATATCACAATTATATGATGCTCAATATATTCTTACATCTTTCAACGTATTCATGAGAAAGACATGAATTAGATTAGTCTTTTAGATTAAATATTTTCTTGAAATGTTACATAGTTTAAGCGAATCAACATTTAGGCAGAATATCCCGATAAGGAAAAAACTGAGGGGAAAAACCCTGTCTCTACATTGGAGAGGTCGGAAAGCTGAACATGGCAGATGAGTTCGACAGCTGCACATGGTGGGGCAAGCTTGCTGTTTCCCCTCTCGACGTGTCCTTCACATTAACTCTCGTAGTCAAGGTGCCTGAAGCTCTTTCATCTCCAGCCTTGTAGACTTCATTCTCTCCTCTCCCAGGCTTCTCCACCTTTACTAGACTTGGTCTGCTAAGTAAACAGCTGTCCTAGTCTTAGTCAAAGCTGTCAATGTTAATTAGTTGCTATAAACTGACTCTAAACAGTGTGGATATGATGGCTGATTAATTTGTATTTTTTCCTTCATTGATTTTTTTTAAGGTGTTCTCTGACTCTAAACAGTGTGGATATGATGGCTGATTAATTTGTATTTTTTCCTTCATTGATTTTTTTTAAGGTGTTCTCTGACTCCAAATCTACACTGTAATCAACACAATATATAAGTAAGGTGGAGATAATTTTAGACACAGAATATGGCTTTTATGAGAATTTTAGAAACAAAGCTTGAGCTAAAGACTTTGACCCTTTCTTATCCGATTCTTACCCTACAGGATTTCCCTTAACCACTTGATCGGGGGTTAGATCACCATCTCGTCCTTCAAAGTGGAAGTTGCTTCTCTCTCTCTCTTTTTTTTTTTTTTTCTGGTTGTACATATACAATTCACACTTTTTTTTTTTTTTTTTTTTTTTGTCTTTTTGTCTTTTTGCCATTTCTTGGGCCGCTCCTGCGGCATATGGAGTTCCCAGGCTAGGGCTTGAATCAGAGCTGTAGCCGTCAGCCTACGCCAGAGCCACAGCAATGCGGGATCCAAGCCGTGTCTGCAACCTACACCACAGCTCATGGCAACGCCCGATTCCTAACCCACTGAGCAAGGCCAGGGATCGAACCCACAACCTCATGGTTCCTAGTCGGATTCATTAACCCCTGTGCCACAACAGGAACTCCACAATTCATACTTCTTATAAAAGATTCATAAATTAAAAATATAAAGGTACAGGAGTTCCCATTGTAGCTCAGTGTGTTACGAATCTGACTAGTATCCATGAGGATGTGGGTTTGATCCTTGGCCTCACGCAGTCAGTCAGGGATCCGGCATTGCTGTGAGCTGTGGTGTAGGTTGTAGATGTGGCTCAGATCCTGTGTTGCTGTGGCTGTGGTATAGGCTAGTAATAACCTTTTATTTTTTTATGTCTCCTTCCAAATGTTTTCTATGCGCATATAGCCATGCATGTATTTTACAAAATGTGTTATACATGTGTTCTGTATTCTGTTTGTAATCATGACTCTGCATAGAAAAATGTAGTGTGAACATTTTTTTTGGTGGACAAAGAGAGCTTTATATTATCATTGTAATGGCACATCCTTATGTAGATGTGCCATGAGGTATTTAATAGACTGACCCCCAATGTTGAGCTATGACATTCTATTTATTTATTTATTTATTTATTTTGCTTTTTAGGGCCGCACCCGTGGCATATGGAGGTTCTCAGGCTAGGGGTTCAATAGGAGCTACAGCTGCCAGCCTCCACCACAGCCAAAGCAACATCAGATTCGAGCCATGTCTGCGACCTACACCACAGCTCACGGCAACGCTGGATCCTTAACCCACTGATCGAGGCCAGGGATGGAACCCGCAACCTCAGCGTTCCTAGTCAGATTCGTTTCTGCTGCGCCACGATGGGAACTCCTGTGATATTTTTTAGAAACCTTTCCAGATTTGACATCAAGTTTTCCCTTTTTGTTATGTGCGGGCCTTTTAAGGTTCAAAGTACAAGTTTTCCCAATAAAAATAGAAACCCAGGGCACTGACGCCTGAGCCATGGCTCCTGTCAAGTCACATCCTGTGCAGAGTGCTACTGTTTTTCCACTGTGAAACATTACTTGACCAGATTCTCAAAATAGCCCTCCCTCTTTTTAGCATGCTGGCCTCTCACTTGTGTTATCTGGCCCTCCCAAAGCGGCCAGCAAGGATTCTCAGCTTCTCGGCCTCGGAGTCCCTCTGTCCCCGTGCCAGACCAGACTTAGCCATCAGGGCATAGCGACGGGAGCTGCAGGCAGTTGGAACTTTGGGACAGCAAGTGGGAATGCAGACTCGTGGAGCCAGCCAGGTCCCTGTCTCCACCCATGGCAAGAGATCCCAGGTCACGCATAGAAGTATTCTGAGTCGGGGATAAAGGTCAGGGATCCAGGCTTCTGGTGTGCGTGAAATCCAGCCTAAGCAGCTCATAGTTTGTACTTGCTGATACCTAAAAATGACAGAGCAGAGGTTGAGAAGCGTTATAGATTTTTCAAGTCTTTCAGTCCTTAATTTGCGCAAGTGTAACTTAGAAGAGAACATCAGCTTCAGAATCAGAGAGTCTCAAGTTCAAGCCTAGATCTGCCACTTATTTTTCATGAGACCTGACACTTCAGACACTCAACACTTTTTAAATAAATGTGTTGAATGTACGTCTGTGAATATCAGGTTCCTCAGCTGTAAGATGAGGAGATCAACGTACCAATTCTGGGGCCGTCGTGGGGACAATTTAATGAATGCACAATCGCCACATAAAACGTGCTGCGTAAATTAGAGCTGCTGCTTTATTATTCTCAGAAGAAAAATTAGAACCCTTCTTTCCAAAATCTGGTTTTCAAGCCTCTCACCAAGTTTCTTTGTTCAACAAGTAGTTATTAAATAAGCAAGGGTGAAACATGTTGAGTCAGACACTATCCGAGGCTACAAACTAGAAACACTCATTCATTCATTCAACATACACATTGATTTACCGTCAATTAGTCAGGAACAGAGCACACAGTCATCTCCCTTCAAAATCCTTTTTTTGCATCTATCTACTGACTTCCCTCTCCATCTTCTTCGTTCTATGGACCATAGCCACAGGTTCCTAACTAGTCTCCCTGCTTCTATTCTTTTTTTTTTTTCTTTTTTTCTTTTTAAGGCTGCACTGTGGCATATGGAAGTTCCCAGGCTAGGGGTCTAATGGGAGCTGCAGCTGCCAGCCACACCCACAGCGACAACAACATGGGATCTGAGCCTCATCTGTGACCTACAGCACAGCTCACAGCAACGCTGGATCCTTAACCCACTGGGCGAGACCAGGGATCAAACCTGCCTCCTCATGATTACTGGGCAGGTTTTTTCTTGCTGAGCCACAATGGGAACTCCCCATTCTCAACTTTTTAGAACTACTTCTCATCCAAAGTGATTTTTTAAAACTGTTAATCAGATTATACCGTTCCTTTGCTAAGGCACAAAATCCGTAAAGAATAAGATGCACAGAGGAGACCTGGCCCCACATGGCCCTACAAGACCTGGCCTCTTCCTACAACTACAACCTCAGCTTAGCTCACCCATGTCACTCTTCCTCTGCCCCTGTGTTCCACAGCCTCAGTTTCTAGAACTGGTCAAGCTCTTTTCATCCTCAGAGCCTTTGCACATATTGGTCTTTCTGTCTCAAATACCATCTCCTAGGCTTTTTGAATGGCAGGCTTCTTCTCCTCCTTTATGAATTGGTCAAAAGTCACCCTCTCAGGAAGTCATCCCTAATGACCATCATCCATTCCTTAAAACAATATCTTGTTTATTTCTCCTGTGGCTTTATATAGTCTGTACTTACTATTTTTATTTACTTGCTTACTTGTTTATTATGGTCTCTCTCACTAGAACATAAGCCCCATGAAGGCAGAAGCAGAGCCTTGGACTGTGCCTGCCACATAGTGGGCACTTAATAATTTATTACATGAAAGATGGAGTTCCCATCATGGCACAGCAGGAACAAATCCGACTAGGAACCATGAGGTGGTGAGTTCGATCCCTGGCCTCACTCAGTGGGCTAAGGATCCGGCGTTGCCATGAGCTGTGGTGTAGGTCACGGACACGGCTCGGATCTCGAGTTGCTGGGGCTGTGCTGTAGGCCGGCAGCTATAGCTCCAATTCGACCCCTGGCCTGGGAACCTCTATATGCTGTGGGTGCAGCCCTAAAAAGACAAAAAGAAAAAAATTAATTACATGAAAGAATAAATGAGTGAATTTCTATTGTTTAGAACCACCAGGAATAGAAATTCCCAACTTCAGGTTGGGATGTTCTAGGATAGATATTTTCTGACATGAAAAGTTATTTTTATGTTGGATTACATTTGAAAATGGATAGACTGTGACCTGCAGAGGAGAAGGGAAAGTCAGTCTCCTCCAGGAGAAGAGCAGAGTCGAGGCCACTCCAGCAGCAGAGAATTTAAAAACTCATTTGTGGGAGTTCCCTTTGTGGCTCAGTGGTAATGAAATCGGCTGGCATCCCAGATAATGAGGGTTCAATCTCTGGCCTCGCTCAGCGGGTTAAGGATCCAGCATTGCTGTGGCTGTGGTGTACGCCAGCAGCTGTAGATTGTATTCGACCCCTAGCCTGGGAACTTCCATATGCTATGGGTGCAGCACCCCCCCCCAAAAAAAAGAAAAGAAAGAAAAACAAATACATAAATATGGAGAAAAGGGAACCCTCCTGCACTGTTGGTGGGAATATAAACTGGTATAGCCACTATGGAGAACAGTTTGGAGATACCTTAGAAATCTATACATAGAACTTCCATATGACCCCGCAATCCCACTCCTGGGAATATATCCGGACAAAACTCTACTTAAAAGAGACGCATGCACCCGCATGTTCATTGCAGCACTATTCACAATAGCCAGGACATGGAAACAACCCAAATGTCCATCGACAGATTATTGGATTCGGAAGATGTGGTATATATACACAATGGAATACTACTAATTTGTTTTTAGTGGAGATCAGTGCACAGTGGGATCAGGGGTGTCTCTGCCATGCTGGGATGCAGGTTCAATCCCTGGCCCTGCACAGCGTGTTAAAGGATCCAGTGTTGCTGCAGCTGCAGCATAGGTCACAACCACAGCTCGGATCCGATCCCTGGCCTGGGAACTTGGTATGCTGTGGGGCAACCGAAACGGAAAAAACCAAAACAAAACGTATTTGTATTTAGCGACACGATGAATTCCTTCTCCACTGCCCTCTGAGTAAGGCCTCACCATGAAGAGAATGGCTTTGGATCCAAGAGCCTGGATTCGCAGGCTCTACCACTTACCAGCTGTATGACCGAAGACAAGAGGGCCAAAGGCTCTGAGTTTATTTGAGCAAGAAATGGACCCCCGAGTCTGCTACAGAGTAAGCGCTTAGTTCATGTTAATTAATTCTCCTTTTTATTGCACTAAAAAGATTTTTTTTTAGGCTTACTATTGCAAGTTTAAAAGACACCAATGGCCAAACCTAGCACAGGGCTGGATAGGTCATGGATGCTTAAAAAGTGCAAGTTCACTGGTGAGAATGGAAATTGGCGCAGCCACTGTGATTTCTCAAGAAACTAAAAATAGGGAGTTCCTGTCATGGCTCAGTGGTTAAGGAACCTGACTAATATCCATGAGGATGCCAGTTCAATCCCTGGCCTCTCTCAGTGGGTTAAGGATCCAGCGTTGCCATGAACTGTGGTGTAGGTCACAGACGTGGCTTGGATCTGGTGTAGCTGTGGCTGTGGGCTGTGGCGTAGGCTGGCAGCTACAGCTCTGATTGGACCCCCCAGCCTGGGAACGCAGCCATGAAAATACAAAAAAAAAAAAAAAAACCACTAAAAATAGAACTACCATTTGACACAGCAATTCCACTCCTGGGTATATACCTGAAAAAAATGAAAACACTACTTTGTAAAGATACATGCACCCCATTGTTCATAGCAGCATTATTTACAACTACCAAGACATGGAAGCAGCCCAAGTGGAGATGTGAGATATATGTGTATAATACATATTCACACACACAAACAATGGAATAGCACTCAGCCATAAAAGGTACAAAATTTTTCCATTTGCAGCAACATGAATGGTCTTGGAGGGTATTTTGCTTATTGAAATAAGTCAGGCAGAGGAAAGCTAATAGTGCATGATATCACTTACATGTGGAATCTAAAAAATACAACTAACTAGTGATTATAACAAAACAGAAGCAGACTCACAATTACAGAGAACAAAGCAGTGGTTGTGAATGCAGTGGGCAATTTTGGGGTAGGTTTTTTTGTTGTTGTTGTCATTGTTTTTTAGGAGTGCACCTGTGGCATATGGACGTTCCCAGGCTAGGGGTTGCATTGGAGCTGCACCTGCTGGCCTACACCACAACTATGGTAACACCAGATCCGAGCCACGTCTGCAACCTACACTACAGCTCACAGCAGCACTGGATCTTCAACCCACTGAGCAAGACCAGGGATCAAACCTGCATCCTCACGGATACTAGTCAGGTTTGTGCCACAGCGGGAACTCCCAGGATAGGGTTTTAAGAGATAGAAACCATTAGGTATAAGATAAGGTGCAAAGATGTATTGTACAACACACAAAATATAGCCAATATTTTATAATAACGGTCAGTGGAGTATAAACTTTATTTTATTTATTTATTTATTTATTTTTTGTCTTTTTGCCATTTCTAGGGCCGCTCTCATGGCACATGGAGCTTCCCAGGCTAGGGATCAAATCGGAGCTGTAGCTGCTGGCCTACACCACAGCCACAGCAATGCAGGATCCAAGCCGAGTCTGCGACCTACACCACAGCTCACAGCAATGCTGAGATCCTTAACCCACTGAACATGGCCAGGGATCAAACCCACAACCTCATGGTTCCTAGTCGGATTCGTTAACTCTGCGCCACGACAGGAACTCCGAGTATAAACTTTAAAAACTGTGACTCACTTGTACACCTGTCACTTAACTAATATTGTACATCCACTATACTTCAAGTAAAAAAAGAAGGCACTGGTGAGAGAGGCATTAGCATCAAGGGAAAAAAAAGTGGGCATGTAAGGTAAGAGCACAGTGGTTCTCAGGCTCCAGGGGGCATTAGAATCAGCTGGAGGGTGGCTTAAAACCCAGAGGCCTGGGCCCCTCCATGAGTTTCTGTTTCACGATGCTGGCAAAGCCTGAGAATTTGCATTTCTAACAAGTTTCCAGATGATGCTGATGCTTCTGATCCGGAGACCACACTTTGAGAGCAACTGACAGCTGTTAAATACACCAACCAACTCTGGGTGCCAGACTGGTTGCGTTCAAGTCTCAGCTCCGTCTCCCCACCAGATATACGATCCCCAGCGAGTTGCTTAATCCTTCTGGCCTCAGTTCTCTCATCTGCAAATGGAGATTAAATAGAGCTGTCCTCTGGAGGTTTTTATGAGGGTTTAAATGAGGCCTCGCACACTGTAATTGTTTGATACACATTGACTGTTATTTGAAAATAAAACCCAATTAAAATGAATTTATAGGAATTCCCATCATGGCTCAGTGGTAACAAACCTGACTAGTATCCATGAGGATGAAGGTTCAACCCTGGCCTCATCCTCATGGATTAAGGATTAAGGATCTGACGCTGCCGTGAGCAGTGGTGTAGGTCACAGACGTGGCTCGGATCCTGCGTTGCTGTGCTTGTGGTTATGTAGGCTGGCAGGTACAGCTCCAATTTGACCCCTAGCCTGGAAAATTCCAAATGCTGCGTGTACAGCCCTAAAAAGACACACACAGACACAATGAATTTATAACTGTGCTGTCCAATAGAACTTTCTAGGATTATGGAAGGGTCTGTCCAATTTGGCAGCCACTAGCCACATGTGGCTATGGAGTACTTGCATTGTGGCCAGCACAATTGAAGAGCTGAATATTTAAGGTCAATTAATTTTAATTAATTTTTGATTTAAGTAGTCTCATGTGGTTAGAAAAGCACAAATGTCCTGTTAGAATTCTTCCCCACGACCTAGGCAGGGCCTCTTGGTGGTAGCTCTTTGGAAAGTTGACAACATAGGCTGGTATAAAGCCGGGGGGTGCAGGGATCTGCCATTTATTTATTTATTTATTTATTTATTTATTTATTTTTTAATTTTTTTATTTTTTGGCTGTGCCTATGGCATGTGGAAGTTCCTGGGCCAGAGATAGAACCAATGCTGCAGCATCAACCAGAGCCACAGCATTGACAATGCCCAATCCTTAACCTGCTGAGCCACCAGGGAACTCCATGCTTATTTTTAAAATTGGAAAATGCAGGACATTATATAGAAAAGATTTAATTCTTCCACAATTCTTTTGTGTGTGTGTGTGTGTGTGTGTGTGTGTGTGTGTGTGTGTGTGTGTGTCTTTTTGCCATTTCTTGAGCCGCTCCCATGGCATATGGAGGTTCCCAGGCTAGGGGTCAAATCGGAGCTGTAGCTGCTGGCCTACACCACAGCTATAGCAACGCAGGATCCAAGCCATGTCTGCGACCTACACCACAGCTCACGGCAATACCGGATCCTTAACCCACTGAGAAAGGCCAGGGATCGAACCGGCAACCTCATAGTTCCTAGTCGGATTCGTTAACCACTGAGCCACAACGGGAACTCCAATTCTTCTGCAATTCTTCCACCTAGTGATAAGCCTCTAGGTAACCTTAATATTTTGAGGCAAGTATGAATACGTATTCATTCATTCATTCAATGAATATTTTTTGAATGCCTGCTATGGGCCAGGCAGTTTTCTAGGTGATGGTAATACAGCAATGAACAAAATAGACCCAAAAAAAAGTTGCTCTCATGGAGCTTAAATTCTACTGGATGGTATTTGAAGACTCAATAAAATATATATACAAAATTTAAAACCAACTAGGAAAATGTTATTTACAGTGCTATACATGCTGTATGCTGTTGGTTGTGCTTTCCCCTTTTGTTATGTTGGGAGCATTTTCTCATTTCTTTTTTTTTAAAGCAGGTCTGTCCTTATACCCATTGCCTGCTGAGCCACCACACAGGGCTGGCTGGGGCAAAAGGAAAAGTCAATACTAAAGTTATGTCTTCAAAAACTTCAGCCTGGAGTGTGACGTTCTTAGGGGATCAACTGGGATGCCCAGTCCTGTGTCCCTTGCAGTATCCTGTCCAGAACCAGAGAAGCCCAAGTCCAGGAGCTGATGTCACAGGTTTTCCTGAATCTTCGGGCATCACCGTTTCATCTTGCGACTCTGATGCATTTCTTTAGGTCTTAAAGAGTTTTATGCAGTCATCAGGACCCATATGGTTTGTGGCCCACCCTCTTCTATGCCTACACGACTAACCTGGTGAATCCCTCTGCCCCTCTGCAGGTTCAGATGAAAATAACTGAAACTTAAATCCTGAAAGAGGCTTCCGATTCAGGGTAGTGAGCAGTGGGGGTTGGGGAGCAGAGCCCACACTGCAATGGAGGGCGTGAGGGTGGACACTGCACAGGGGGGAGCCAGAACAATTTGTCCTCTTTTGTGCCCTGGGCCTTGACCACTGTGGCCCCCTTCTTTCTACGTGGAGACCCTTTCTTCTGGTTTCTTCCCCTTCCTCCTCTCTCCCATGACCCCACAGCCTTTGCTCCTTAGAGTCTGCAAATAGGAGAAGGAACCCATATGTCCTCAAAACATCAAGGGCAGGCATCTTGTTTGACTTGGGAATAAAAGAACAAATCCATGAGCGAATGAACTTGCTGGGTAGCCTTTGATGGGCAGACAAGTGGTCTGTTCATAGGCCCCAAGTTAAATCATCCAAAGGAGTATTTTTCTTCTACTGTCTAGAAGGTGATGCGGAAGATGTCAGTTGGCTGCTTGCATCTGCAGGACAGAGTCCAGAAATGAAGGGTCATTCTACACAACCAACAGCACCACAGAACTATATGGCTGAAGACATATACCTTTCGGCTTTGGGATTTCACTGTGAATCATTTGGGACTGACATCTCTTCTTCTCTTCTTTTGTTCCTTTCCACATCTTCACCGCATCATGCAGGCTGATGGTTCATTTACACTGATAATAGTCCTACACGCAAAGCAACCATTAGCAATGAAAGGCTTTGCTACCAGAGGAAGAGGCCCAATAACATGGTATGAGTGTGGACCAGCACTGTCCAAGAGGAATAGGATGAAAGACACAGATGTGACTGAAAGTTTTGCTCACAGCCCCATGAAAAAAGAAAAAAATAGATGAAACTAATTTTATTTTTATTTATTTATTTATTTATTTATTTATTTATTTTGTCTTTTTGCCATTTCTTGGGCCGCTCCTGCGGCATATGGAGATTCCCAGGCTAGGGGTCTAATCGGAGCTACAGCTACGCCAGAGCCACAGCAACATGGGATCCAAGCCACATCTGCAGCCTACACCACAGCTCATGGCAATGCCAGATCCTTAACCCACTGAGCAAGGCCAGGGATTGAACCCGCAACCTCATGTTTCCTAGTTGGATTCGTTCACCACTGAGCCACGACAGGAACTCCAAAACTAATTTTAATCATGTCCTATTGAACCCAGGATGTCTAAAATATCCTTTCAATGTGTAATCATGAGAAAAATTGTTCAAGACATTTTATATACTTCATACTAAGCCTTCAAGATCCAGCATGCGTTTCACACTTATAGCACATCTCAGATCTCACGGGCCACATTTCATGTGCTCAACGGCCACATGGGCCAGTGGGCACTGTACTGGGCAGAGCAAGTGTGGGTTCTGTGCCCAAACTAGGCTTATACTGGGGCCGTAATCTGGGGACAGTTATGTAATCTCTGTGCTTCATTTTCCTCATCTATAAACAGGGAAATAATAATCCCTACCTCATTTAGAATCGGGTTTTATGAGGATTAAAGGAACTCTTAGAACCTTGCCTGACGCAAAGTTGACCATTAATAAATGTTAGCTCTTACGATTGTCAGCTAGATGATCTTTAACCACATCCTTATCATGATCAGAGCTGTCTTTCAGTAAGGTTTTACTCTGAGCTTTCTAAATCGGGGACCGTATGCCTGCTATCTTGCAATGAAATTATATGCCACTTCAGAAATCCTGGCTCCGTTCAAACAAAGATTTTCAGGGAGAGTTTGGTCCTAAGCTGTGCTTTCCCAAAGCTGGATAGCCTGCAATTTAACAAACGTCTTAAATACTATTAAGTCTGCAAATAGAGTCTTTTTAAATTTCCCCAATAAAAAGTGTCATGTTTTTATAGGAGATAAAATTAGGTTCATCACTGTAAAATTATCCCAGCTTGCTTTTCTATGCTCTCTTAAGCAGTCAAAACCATGCTTCCCCACAGTAAGAAATAGCACTTGTCATGCTGAAACTATGGCTTACAGCCACAAATCTATATTAATACCACAGGATGTATTTCGGGGTCAAAGCATCATGATATACACATTGTTACCTGGGGCACTTATATGACAGCTTTGAATAAGCAATGGAGTCATTTTCCAGCAGTTGGTTTGGACTCCTTAAAGAAATACAGATCTTCCTTGACTTACAGTGGGGTTATGTCCCAATAAACCCATTATAAGTTGAAAACATTTAAGTCAAAATGCATTTAATATACCTAACCTGAGGAATATCATAGCTTAGCTGAGCCTAACTTAAACATGCTGAGAACACTTACATTATCCTACAGCTGGGCAAAATCATCTAACAGCCTATTTTTATTTTTATTATTATTTATTTATTTATTTGTCTTTTTGCCATTTCTTGGGCCGCTCCCACGGCATATGGAGGCTCACAGGCTAGGGGTCAAATCCGAGCAGTAGCTGCTGGCCTACGCCAGAGCCACGGTAACGTGGGATCTGAGCCTTGTCTGTGACCTATACCACAGCTCACGACAACGCTGGATCCTTAACCCACTGAGCAAGGCCAGGGATCAAACCTGTAACCTCATGGTTCCTAGTCGGATTTGTTAACCACTGAGCTACAACAGGAACTCCCACAAAGCCTATTTTGTAATGAGGTGTTGAGGGAGTTCCCATTGTGGTTCAGTGGTTAAGGAACCCAACTGGTATCCATGAGGACACAGGTTTGATCCCTGACCTTGCTCAGTGGCTTAAGGATCTGGTGTTGCCATGAGCTGTGGTGTAGGTTGCAGATGCGGCTCGGATCTCAAGTTGCTGTGGCTGTGGCGTAGGCTGGCAGCTGCAACTCCAATTCAACCCCTAGCCTGGGAACTTCTATATGCTGCAGATGTGGTCCTAAAAAAGACAAAAAAATAAAAAATAAATATAATGAGGTATCGAATAGCTCAAGTAATTCATTGAATACTGTACTGACAGTGAAAAACAGCATGGTCTTCTGGGAATAGAACGTATAAGTGTACCTGTAAGCGCATTATCACCTGAAACTGGGAGCTGCACAGCACCACTCGATAGTATCCTACCGCCTAAGCGAGCCAGGGAAAAGATCAGGATTTAAAATTCAAAGTACAGTTTCTACTGAATGTCTATTACTGTCAAACCATCATTAAGTAGAAAAATCCTAAGTTGAGCGATCATAAATTGAGGACCACTTATAGATCTTAGAAGTTCCACATCTCTAATTCTTTCATTTATTTATATATCTACTCATTCATTCATTCAACTATCTGTTTGTTCAACAAATATGCACTAAATGCTTACTACGGGTAACTTTGCAAGTTACCAAGGAGTCGATGGTAAGATCGTACAGTCCCTGCCCCCACAAACTTACAATCCAGTGGGGGCAAAAGACATTAATCGAATAATCATGGAAATAAAATTGTCAACTGGCATGATGGCTATTAAGAAGGGGGAATTTTTCTCTGGGAGTCTATGAGGAAGGAAGTTGATTTTGGTCAGTGAAATTTTCCCCAAGGAAGTGCTGATGGGGCTGTGAGCTGGAGGAGTTAATCAGGTGGAGAGGGGATGGAACTGCATTCCAGGCAGAGGGAACAGCATGAACAGCAGTCCTGAGGTGGCTAGGGCATGGTGAGGGGGAGAGATGGAAAGAGGGGCTGTGGGCCTGAAGTGGAGTGAGGGTCCACAGGCTGAGGTTGACCTGGAGAAGTAGGTAGAACCAAACATCACAGGTTCCTAATGGCCACATGAAGGATTTTGTATTTACATGAAGAGCATTGAGAAGTAGTCATTGGGACCTCAAAACTTGGGGATGCCTTTCTTTGCTGGGTCAGATCTCACTTTGACTCCTTGTAATTATGATGAAATTAAAATCTCAGGACACCAAGACATAGAGACCAGGTAATGGGCTGCACGTGACCCTTATTCCTCATCAAGTGAATCCTAAAACAACCACCACACTAACTCCTGCCTCTAGTCCTCCCTTAAGTTCCCTTCTTCAGTTTTCCAACCAACTCTGAGCCTCCACCTTTGTTTCTCAGTGTTTGGAAGAACAGGCAATAAAGGAGTTTTGACTGCAGCTTAGATGTGAACCCCTGAAGAAACCAACTGTTCCACCAGAAAAAGAAGTGAAGCTGTTACATATCTTAAGTGAGACAAATGAGTCTCCATTCTGGATGGGAGGCAAAGAGGCAAGACATGATCACAGTTGCCTCTGAAAGGATAACTAGATACAATGTGAAAAGAAAGAGAGAGAGAGGCAGGGAGGTTAGGAGAAGCTACGGAAAGAAAAGAACAACTATTTCAGTCATGATGAGGTTGAGGTAGAGGTGTCAGGAGTTATGTTAAGGCTCTTAAGATGATGTTAAAATGAAGGCAAGTTGATGGGTTTGAATGGTAGAAGGCAAAACCAACTGGACTTGGAGATAGATTGGTTCTAAAAAGTAAAGGCGAGAAAGATGTCAAGAATAACTCCTAGAATCTTAAGCTGTATACCTGGATGAATGGTCATGTCATACCCTTTAAGCTTTGGAGCAGAGAGAAGAAGACTGTAGGGAAAAAAATGGATAAGTTCAATTTTCAATGGAGGAATTTGAGATGCTTTAAAGATTTCCAAGAGATGTGATTAAAGCAGTGGATGGTAAGTTCTGGCACTTGCGAGAAATACATTCTCCAAGAGAAATGAATATTTTCAATCAGGAAGCTCAAGTCATCTTGTCTATAAAATTCTCTCTCTCTCTCTCTCTCTTTTTTTTTTTTTTTTTTTAGGGACGCATATGGAAGTTCCCAGGCTAGGGGTCGAATTGGAGCAGTAGCTGCCAGCCTATGCCACAGCAGCTCAGGGGATCTGAGCTGCATCTGTGACCTACACCACAGCTCAAGGCAATGCCAGATCCTTGACCCACCGAGCAAGGCCAGGGATCAAACCCACATCCTCATGAATACTATCAGATTCATTTCCACTGTGCCACATTGGGAACTCCCTCTATAAAATACACTTGGATTATTTCTTTGAGGCTTCTCTTCCCTTCATTTTTCTCTGTTCCTTTTTCTACAGCTCTTGTGATTCAGGTGGTACATTTTCTTTATTTTTCATCTCTTTCTTTTGACATATTTTCTGGAAGATCTCAAATTTGTCATCCAATCCTTCTACTGATTGTCAGAAAAAAGAACTAAGTGCAGGCCTGGACTCATGGGGGTGCATCTAAAAGTGACTACACAAACCTGACTGGTGATTGGTGCTACTGCAGACTCCAAGTGTCTCCACCAAAGATCAAATGCTGAACCCTGATGCCCAAGGGTTTTAGGGGGTGGGGCCTTTGGGAGGTGATTAGGTCATGGGGTGGGAGACTCATAACTCTTTATGAAAGAGACCTGGGATAAATGATAGAGAAGGAAACTGAAGTGGTGAACAGCAGCTGAACTGCATTAAAAACTGGGAACAGGACAGACTTGTGGTTGCCAAAGGGGAGGGGGAGGGAGTGGGATGGACTGGGAGTCTGGGGTTAATAGATGCAAACTACTGCATTTGGAGTGGCTAAGCAATGAGATCCTGCTGTATAGCACAGGGAACTATATCCAGTCACTCATGATGGAACATGATGGAGGATAATGTGAGAAAAAGACTATATATATATACATAAACATATATATATGACTGGGTCACTTTGCTGTACAGTAGAAATTGACAGAACACTGTAAACTAACTATAATGGAAAAAGTAAAAATCATTAAAAAAAATTTTTTAAATAATAAAAGAGACCTGGGAGAACTCCCTTGTCCCTCCCACCTTTTGAGGATATGGTGAGAAGGCAGCCAGTTATGAACCAAAATTCAACCTCTCATCAGACGCCGAATCCGAGGATGCTTTGATCTTGGACTTCCCAGCAACCAGAATTGTAAGAGATCAATCTTGCTGTTTAATGCACCCAGTCTATGGGTAATTTTGTTTACTTTTTAAATTAAAATTTTTTTTCATTTTTTAAAGTTTAATTGAAGTATAATTACAATGTAATAATTTCTGCTGTACAGTAAAGTGATTCAGTTATACATGTATATACATCTATTCTTTTTCAGAGTCTTTTCCCACAGAAATCATCACAGAATATTGGGTAGAGTTCTCTGTGCTATACAGCAATCCTGTTGGCCAGTCATTCCATATACCTCAGTGTGCATATGCCAATCACATAGGGTATTTTTTTTTTATGATTTTCTGGGCCACACTCATGGAAAATGGAGGTTCCCAGGCTAGGAGTCAAATCGGAGCTACAGCTGCCGGCCTCTGCCACAGCCACAGCAACATCAGATCTGAGCTGTGTCTGCTACCCACACTACAGCTCACGGCAACACTGGCTCCTTAACCCACTGAGCGAGGCTAGGGATCGAACCTGCAACTTCATGGTTCCTAGTCGGATTCGTTTCAGCTGCACCACAGTGGGAACTCCATCACAGGGTATTTTTGTTATAGCAGCCTGAACTAAGACAGATGCACTTCTAAAATCTGTCTGTTGTTGCCTCTGTCGATGTGATGACTCTTCCCTTTTTCTACTTCTTCATATTATGCTAAGATTGAAGAAATTGGCACACCCATTGTAAATCAGCTATATTTCAATTAAAAAAAAAGATTGAGCTCTGCCATACAGCTATGCAATGTCCATGGGCATTACTGGAAAATCTTAACGGAAAAAGAATCTAACGGGGACTCAGAAAAGAAGAGGTAAAAGGGAAAGTGGAAGATAAAGAAGAGATGTGTTTGGCGTTCCCATCGTTTCGCAGTGGAAACCAACCCAACTAGGAACCATGAGGTTGTGGGTTCAATCCTTGGCCTCGCTCAGTGGCTTAAGGATTCAGCATTGCCATGAGCTGTGGGGTAGGCACAGACACAGCTCAGATCCTGCCTTGCTGTGGCTGTGGCATAGGCCAGCAGCTGTAGCTCTGATTGGACCGCTAGCCTGGGAACCTCCATATGCCGTGAGTGTGGCCCTGAAAATCTTTTTTTTTTTTTTTGTCTTTTTCTAGTGCTGCACCTGTGGCATATGGAGGTTCCCAGGCTAGGGGTCTAATCAGAGCAGTAGCCACCAGCCTACACCAGAGCCACAGAAACGCAGGATCTGAGCCGCGTCTGCGACCTACACCACAACTCACGGCAACGCAGGATCCTTAACCCGCTGAGCGAGGCCAGGGATCAAACCCACAACCTCATCATTCCTAGTCAGGTTCATTAACCACTGAGCCATAACAGGAATCCCCTTGGCCCTGAAAATCTTAAAACAACAACAATAACAACAACAACAAAAAAGATGTGTTTGAATCAAAAAAACTACTAAATGAAACACTACCCAAAGTAGCTTAAGCAAAAAAAAAAAAAAAAAAAAAAAAAGGATCTTTTTTTGTTGTTGTTGTTCATGTAATTGAAAAATTCATCTATCCATTCCTTTCTTCATTCAGTGATATTTATCAAATGCCTACTACTTGCCAGGCCCTGCTTTAGTCCCTTGAGATACACTAGTAAACAAAAAAGCCCAGGTTTACTGATCTTGTTGGACCTTAAACTCAAGCAGGCAGAAATAAATTACAGACAATAACCATATTTAAGAGGAAATTTTTGAGTGTGTTAAAAGATGTAAGTACTGGGAGTTCCCTAGTGGCCTAGCAGTTAAGGATTTGGCGGTTGTCACTGCTGTGGCGAGGGTTCAATCCCTGGCCCTGGAACTCTCTATACAAAAAAAAAAAAAAAAAAAAAAAAAAAGAGGTATGTGCTATGAAAACAAGAAAAGAAAGTAAGAAAGTTGTGGTCTGGGAGTCTGAGAGTGCTGCTGAGGAGCCAGGTTAAACAGAATAAGATTTTGTTGAGTAGGTGTCATTTGAGAAAAGACTTGAAGGAAGTCAAAGTAGTTCTGGTTTAGGCACAGACAGATACGGATTCTCAAATGATATCATTAGGACATTGCCTGAGCTCTGATTCTCCCTGTGATGACTTCATTCTCAGGCAGGTTGTCCCCGTGGAGGGGGCTCAGGTGTTCCTTGGGACTTCAGGATTATGTTTACTGGGTGAGCAACTCTCACAGAGAACAAGAGCCTCATACAATCCAGAAAACCCCAGAATACCTCTATTAAAAACTGAGCAAAGGACCTGGACAGACATTTCTCAAGAGTAAACATGCGAAGTGTCCCGGGTACATGGAAAGGAGTCCAACATCACTCACCATCAGGGAAGCGCAGATCAAACCACAGTGAGCGTGTGCCTTGCACCTGTCAGAACGGCTGCTGTCAAAAAGACGCAAGAACACAGCTTTGGGGCAGATGTGGGGGCAAAGGGAACTCTTGTGCACTGTTGGTGGGAATGTAAATTGATGCAGCTACTATGGAAACAGTATAGAAATTCTTCAAAAAATTAAAAATAGAATTACCATGTAATCTAGTAAGCCTGCTTCTAGGTACATATCCAAAGGAGATAAAAAAATCAGTATCTTGGAAACATGTCTGCATTTCCACGTTCATCATGGCCTTGTTTATAATAGCCAAGATTTGGAGTTCCCATCATAGCTCAGTGGTTAACGAACCCGACTAGTATCCATGAGCCCTCGGGTTCGATTCCTGGCCTCTCGCTCAGTGGGTTAAGGGTCCGGCATTGCTGTCCGCTGTGGTGTAGCTCACAGACACGGCTTGGATCCCATGTTGCTGTGGCTGCGGTGTAGGCTGACAGTTATAGCTCCAATTTGACCCCTAGCCTGGGAACCTCCCTATGCCGTGGGTACCGCCCTCAAAAAAAACCAAAAAAACAAAAAAACAAAAACCAACAAATAGGCAAGATATGCAAACAATTAGTGTCTGTCAGTGGATGAATGGATAAAGAAAACATGATGTATACTTGTGTGTGTGTGTGTAGAGAAACACATACACACACACAAGAGACTATTACTCGGCCTTATAAGAGAAGAAATTCTTGCCATTTGCAGCAACGTGGATGAACCTGGAGGACATTACACGAACTGACACAAGCCAGACACAGAAAAACAAACGCGCAATCTCACTAACACGCGGAACATAAAATAGTCAAACTCATAGACTCAGAGAGTAGGATGGTAGTTGCAAGGGGCTGGGATTAGGGATGAGTAAGTCTGAAGATGGAATATACCTCTGGGAATATTGTTAACAACACTGTGTTACTTGAAATTTGTGAAGAGGGTAGATCTTAAGTGTTCTCATGGTGAAAAAACGAAAATGGTAACGATGTGAGGTGATGGATGGGTTAATTAGCTTGATTGTGATGTTCATCTCATTGTAGATACATATATACATCAAGTTGTACATCTTAAATATATGTAATTTTTATTTATCAATTATAGCTCCGTAAAACTGGGGGAAATAAGAGAGCTCGTGTTCCTACCATTCCGCCAAAATCACAGGTGTGGGTCTCACCAGCTTCCTGGGATCATGTGACCATTTCTAAACCAATGGCATTGGTCAGGGGATGGAGTGGTCTGATTGGCCAGCCTCAGATTACATTCTTACCTCCGTCCAAAGTCAGGGGAGGGAAGCAGGAGGAAAACCAGAGGGATGGAGGGTGGGAGTGAGCAGTTGCCCAAAGAATGCGGGGGTGCCAGAAGAAAGAGGAATGGTTGCTGAGCTGGCGAAACAAAACAAAATGCCCCAAGATTTCTATTACCGGGTCTGTGGGAGAAGAAGCATGACGCCAGTTGTCTCAAATGCCGCTGCACCTTTGGGCCCCAGGTAAGCAGATTACTACGACTAGGTTACTGTTAATGAAGGGTTTTGTTTGCTTCAGCTTGGTTCAAGCAATGCTGTTTGTAAGCCACATGAACTTGCAAGTTTTCCAGGGTACCAGCTCTCAGAAGTTTTTATTGTTGATAATATTTGGGTTGCAAGATCGGCAGGAAGAGAAACCACTCAGATATAATTTAGTTACCAAGTAGGTAACTGGCTTCATGTGATTTTAATGGACTCCCCCCCATGTAATTTAGCTACCAAGTAGGTAACTAGTTTCATGTGATTTAAAGGGAGCTTGACCTTTTGCTTTTGTTTCATTTTTGACTTTTCCATTCCCTGAATCCACACAGTACCTTGATTATAGATGCCTCTCCAATTTCCACTCTCCATCTCCCTTTATTGTTTGAATGGGAGTTTAGATTTTCTCATCTCTGCTTATCTAGGATTAATTTCTCTCTTATTCTGTTATTGTACATTGTAACTCATTGGAGGCGGTAAAGAGATACTAGTTCCGTCTCAAAGATCATGATTTTAAAGCAGCCCAGGTTAACCTAACTCAGAAATGAGTTTGAAGAAACTGTCTTCAAAACAGCTATTGCTTCAATGGGAGTTTCAAGAGGGACAATGTTAGACGGTGTGTTTGTCTGTGCTTTTTGAAAGAGAGGCTTGAGCTGACATTTAACACATGCTTAGGTTGACCTGAACCCTAACATGGGAAAGAATCTCTGTCAAGAGCATCAAGAAGTTCCCGTTGTGGCTCAGTGGGTTAAGAACCTGACTTATATCCATGAGGATGTGGGTTCCATCCCTGGCCTCGTTCAGTGGGTTAAGGATCCATGTTTGCCACAAACTGTGGTGCAGGTCGCAGGTGTGGCTCAGATCTGGCACAGGCAACCAGCTGCAACTCTGATTCAACCCCTAGCGTGGGAACTGCCATATGCCACAGGTGAGGTCCTAAAAACAAAACAAAACAAAAAAAGCATCAGTAATGCTAAGTGAAAAGTCAAATTAACTTACTGGCGTATGATTTCCCAAAGCACCTCTATGTCTGAAGCTCATTTTTTTCAAGATATATACACCACCCTTTTTTTTTTTCCAAAAAAAAAAAAAAAATCCCACCATGTTGCTTTCTTCCTTTTATTGAAACCATATCCTCTAAGCTACATCTTTCCTTTTTTTTTTCCTTTTTTTTTTTTCAGGGCCAAACCCACAGCATATGGAAGTTCCCAGGCTAGGGGTCAACTCAGAGCTACAGTTGCTGACCTACACCACAGTTCACGGCAACGCCAGATCCTTAACCCACTGAGTGAGGACAGGGATCGAACCCACATCCTCATGGATACTATCTTATTCATTTCCTCTGTGCCATGATGGGAACTCCCTAAGCTCCAGAATTTTGAGTTCACTAAAACATATTTTTTGCCACCTTTGCAAACTCTTACAGCACAGAGTCCTGAAAATGTCACTAGGATAAACTCTCCAGATGGAGTGACTCTAATTAATGCTGTGTCTTAGTTTCCTCATCTCTCAAAGGAAAATAATGACAGTCCCTACTTTTGAGGGTTGTTGTGGAGAGAAAATCGATCAGTACTTGTAGAGTCTATAGCTGCAGAATAGGTTCTGCATATATTTATCACTCAGTGTTTGTATTACTTGGTTATTATTCTCCACACTATGATTTTATGAGAACCTAGTGGCTGGTAGGAGATGTTCTTGCCCAGCATTCTCTTGGGATGATATCAGAAAGAGACTGAAGTGGTATTTGAGGGTTTGTTTTTTTTTCCTTTTTCAGCCCCACCTGCGGCATTTGGAAGTTCCCAGTTCAGGGATCGAATACAAGCTGCAGCTGCGGCAACCCCGGATCCTTTAGCAGACTATGCTGGGCTGGGGATTGAACCCAAGCCTCTGTGGCGACCCAAGCTGCTGCAGTAGGATTCTTAACCCACTGTGCCATAGCAGGAACTCCTGAGTGTTCCTCATCTGTCCAGGATGGATGAATGTGATACAAATTCCTTTCTAGGCAACCCCCCCCTCCAGACTGATATGGGCCTTAATCTCTGCCCTTGAGACTTTGCAATGTACACAGAGTCACCAAGCAGGCAGGACATTCCTTGAGATTTTAACCTCTTGCCATTTAAACCTACAGATCCAAAAGATACTAGGAGCCCAAAGTAGACGGGATTTGTCATCTGTCCCAGCACCATAATACAGCCCAAAGCAAAGGTGCCATGACCATGATAGGGTTGGTGTGGCAAAGCACAATCTCACCAAATAGGCCCTACTCCGCTTCTTAAAGTGTATTGGGCCACGATATTCCTGGGGAAGATCTGGTTGCACAGCAACCCCTGCCCCTTGCCCCTCAACATGGGGTGTGATTTAGGTGTGACCAAAAGCACACCAGCTAATTCTCTTTGAGCCTGACTCTGTCCCAGCTTGCCATTTGTTTTTGTTTTTGTTGTCTTTTTTGCTTTTCTAGGGCCGCTCCCGTGGCACATGGAGGTTCCCAGGCTAGGGGTCTAATCGGAGCTATAGCCAACGGCCTACGCCACAGCCACAGTAACTCAGATCCAAGCCGCATCTACGACCTACACCACAGCTCACGGTAACGCCAGATCCTCAACCCACTGAGCAAGGCCAGGGATCAAACCCACAACCTCATGGTTCCCAGTCAGATTTGTTAACCACTGAGCCACGATGGGAACTCCATCCCAGCTTGCCATTTGAAGATGGTTTATGGGCACAGAGCTCTTGTCTGGAAGCTGAAAAAGCTTAAGATTTGCCTAGTGGTGCTGCACTGAAGGAAGTTCCAGCTTTCCAACCTTGGTTGTTGCTTCTAGGCAGGATTTTGCAAATCTGTCTTGCTGCACACTTAACCTTTGAGAGAAACTTCTCGGCTTTAGGAAGGCAAGCCAGTCCACAAATTCCCTTTCCCTAAACCGAATTGATTCTCCATTCCTATCCCAGATTCCCAATTCCAAGGGTAATCCTTTCATGGTACTCCTGTAAGTTAACTCTGACTAGAAAAGGGTCAAAGAGCTTCAGATAAAATTCAGATTAATTTGGAAGTGTGGGGTTGTTGCAACTGAATTTGAGGAGGTCCATTCCTTTCGGCAGCTGGTGTCATAGTTTCATAGGTTATATAAAAGTATTATGTGCACATGTCAGTCCTACAGAACTGGGGGCAGGACATAAGGTAGATTTGACCAATCGGGAGATATTTTTCATGCCATCTCAAAGCAACTCGCAGATGCCTGACAGCTGCAGCTGTCCGGGCCCCTCGCAATGGCATTGCTCTATGACTCAGAGGGATGTTTATGCCAGAGAATGCTGCCACTGCAACATTACTCCAGAGATGCCCCAGGAGAAAATAATTTGAAGCAATGAGTGAGAGAGGAAGGTCCCTGACCAGAATGAGTCAAATCCAACCTCATATCTGAGTGCAAATGGTGGTCTATGCAGAGGCAGGAAATGCATGGGCTTTGTGTGCTGATAGAGCCAGCCACCATTCTTAGCTCTGGGCACTTCATATTCAGTCAGTTACTCATTCCATTAATACTTATTGAGGCTCTACTATGCTAGACACTGTACTAGGTGCTGGGACATAATAGTTAGCAGGATAGACTCTGTACTTTGTGGGGCCGATTCAAAAAAGAAAAAAAAAAAGGAAATGCAGGGCTCCTTGTTCAAAGATTATTAATATTCAAGATGGTAATAGCAGAATATGAAACAAAGCAGGGGCCTCTTCTGAGCATGGCATCCTGTGCAATTGCACTAGATGAAGCTGGTCCTCATGGTAAGCCTTAGGAAATGAGACTTTGTGCCCATGGAGCTGAATTTCTGGGGATAAATTCTTGAATCATACCAATTTATCAACAATCATGACTCCCTAAGGACTATCGAAGGACAGGAGCATGGTACCATGAAGGGCTGCTCATCATAGAGGTTATCTTAGCTCAGGCGGCCACAGTAAAATGCCATACATGGAGTGGCTTAAACAGCAGATTTATTTCCTCATCTAGCCTAGTTTGGAGGCTAGAAGGCCAAGATCAGAGTGCCAGCATGGCTGGCTTCTGGTGAGAGCTCTCTTCCTGGTTTGCAGATGGCCTCCTTCTTCATGTCCTCATAGGGAAGACAGAGGAGCTCTGGTCTCAGTTTCTCTTTGTATAAGGGCATTAATCCCATCAAAGGTTCCCCACCCTCATGACCTCATCTAAACCTAATTACCTCCCAAACACCCATCTCCAAATACCATCACTTTGGAGGTGAGGACTTCAAGGTATGAATTTTAGGAAGACACAAACATTGATACCTATCAAGGGAGTTTGATTAGTCGGGGAGTTGAGGAAAGGCTTTCCCAAGGAAGTGATGCTTAGGATAAGATTTGAAGAATGACTCAGCATTAACTAGCCAAAAATGAGAGCTGGTCTTTGAGGGACTCCATTATTCTGAAGCCCAGCGGATGGTGATAAGCCTGCAGAGGAGAATGAGGAGACAATGTCAACATAGGAGGGAAACAGGAAAGGCTGGAGTCATGGGAGCAAAGGAGGGAAGTGTTTTAGGAAGCACAGAAAATCTTCACGGGTGACTCTGGCAAGTGGTATCATGTGTCAACCCAGGGAAACACTCCCCAAGGCTGACTGGACTTAGTGAAATACACGTCGTGTTCATTCCTTCCTGGTAATTAATTGTATGCACCTAGTTAATCTTGGTGCATAGTTCAGAGAGGGACATTGAGGCCCAGAGAAGCCAAGTTGAAGAGAAGTGAGATAATAATCTTCTAGGGGTGGGCACATGTGAACACACATGGTGCGAAGCCACCAGGCACCACTTCGAATTCTACCCCCATCACCTCATTCTCCATCCCCTTCACCAGACCCACCCTCTCTGTGCCCTCAGTGCCAGGATGTAGCCTGGGTCTCTGCCACACCATGTCCCCTTGCTGTGCTGTTCCTCTGCCTGGAGCACCCCTCCATTTCCGCTCTCGGGCTTTGCCTCATTCTTCTGACCTCGGTTTCCTAATAACTTTCTTAAAGGGCCTTCTGCCCCCAAACCAAATTAGGTTCTTCCTGTTTTTCCCTTCTATGGTAACATAAATATGATACGTAAAAAAGGAATAAACACAAAATGCAATTCTTCTCATAGCCCCTGTTCTTTCTTTGATACCATGTAACGTACTTGCTGATCTACTTGCTCATGAAGGTGCCTCAGTTCACCATCCGTTTCTGGCAGGCAGGTACCGAGCCCGTGTTCCCCTCTGCGTGTACACCAATCACCCGGCACATTGAAGTTACCAAATGAAAGAGCAGAGAAATGTGTTTTCCACAAGGCCAGGGAGCCCAGGGATGCTCTTGTCCAAGCCTGACTTGGAGAGGGAGATCTTAAAGATTATTTAAGCCTCATTCACGGTCATTTCTGTAAGCACCTCTCAGCTCCACTGCTCTCTCATCACCATAGCAACCCACATATCAAAGGGGGAGGATATTTTTTCTTTTTTTTTTGAAAGATTTATTAATGTAGAGTTGATTTACAAGGGTGTGATAATTTCTGCTTTACAACAAAGTGACCCAGTCATACATGTATGCATATCCACTCTCTCTCAGATTCTTTTCCCACAAGGATTATCACAGAATCCTGGATAGAGTTCCCTGTGGTATATGGTGTGTCCTCACTGGCCAATCATTCCATATACCTCAGTGTGCATTTGCCAAACCCAAAGCCCCAGTCCGTCCCTCCTCTCCCACCCTCGGCCTGTCCCTTTTGGTAACCATAAGTCTTTTAAAGTCTGTGAATCTGTTTCTGTTCTGCAAGTAGTTTATTTGTATCCTTTTTTTAGATTCCACAGATAAGTGATATCATATACCATTTGTCTTTCACTGTCTAACTTAGTATGAAAATCTCTAGTTGCATCCATGTTGTTGCAAATGGCATTATTTCATTCTTTTTTATGGCTGAGTAATATTCCATTGTATATGTGTACCATATCTTTATCCATTCCTCTGTTGATGGACTTTTAGGATGCTCCCATGTCTTGGCTATTGTAAGTAGTGTTACAGTGAACATTGGGGTGCAAGTATGTTTTTGAATTATTTTCTCAGGATAGATGCCCAGGAGTGGAATTGCTGGATCATATGGTAGTTCTGTCTTTAGTTTTTTGAGGAATCACTATTCTGTTTTCCATAGTGGTTGCACCAGTGTACACTCCTACCAACAGTGTAAGAGCGTTCAAAAAGGGAGTTTTCTGAAGCTGGTCCTCTGTTTCTTCATTGAGGTTTAGTGTGTGTGTGCATGTGTGTGTGCAGTGTGTGTATAGAGAGGAGGCCTTACAGTTCATCAGACAGGATATGACATCAAGATTAACCTAGTGCTCTGAGATCTTCTGTGACAGAATTATCATATCAGTAGGGCTGGGGTCCTAACTGGGAGAAGGGAACGGGATAGGGCTGGGGTAGGGAATGTAAACACCTAGGATTGATTATGGAAATGTTAGTTTAGTTACATTCATGCCAGACTCATACCAGCTGATTCTAATTTCTTTGCCACTTGTGTTCATTCCAGCACTGTCTAAATATTAAAACAGCACTTGTTTTCTGCAGGCTGCACTTGCTGACACTCTTCAACCAATACAGAAGCAAAGAAATGGAAAACCATATGACTAAGCTCACATGGGAAGGGACTCTGGGCATCTAATTCACCAGAGTATATCCAACAGCTCACAAGGTGTCTGGCTAAAGTGGCTATTCCCAAAGGAATAGCCTAATAAAGAGGTGGGAAGAGAAATCAGGGGGTGGGAGAGCATCAATGAAGGTGTGTGATTGAGCACCTGAGACCCTCCGACTGGGGGAGTCTGGGAGACCATATCAAAGGCATCTCAAAATTATCTCCCTCCTACTGGAGATAAATTGGAGGAAATTTATCCTCCAATTTCCATTCATTTGGTCGGCCTCTGGAGGCCAAGAAAAAGGCCCATAGGTGAAGATGACTCCTGCAGGCATGGAATGGTTAGTGCTCAGGGGACATGGGTGGGGCACCAACAGGGTTTGCTATAGAGAGAGAAAAGCACAATAAAAAGCAAAAGGAAACAGTGCATGCGTGCGGCAATGAGACCTATTAACA
The DNA here is from genome assembly GCF_054392235.1 of Sus scrofa. Classification (NCBI taxonomy): domain Eukaryota; kingdom Metazoa; phylum Chordata; class Mammalia; order Artiodactyla; family Suidae; genus Sus; species Sus scrofa. The sequence continues at coordinate 89,949,124 of NC_139387.1, read as the reverse complement.
ATAAATAATAACTTAGAAATACTTTGCAATCAACCCCTCTATACAAACTTCTCTCTCTATCTGAAATAAGCACTTTTACATTTAAAGATTGTTATTTTCATACATGAATTTTTAAATAGAGCAACACATTATAAAGTACTTATAAAAAGCATTCGTGAATGAGAAAATTTCCTAAAGGGCTAATAAATGTAACAAATATATGAAAAGACATTGCAGTGATCAGGGAAATGCATAGTAAAACAAGAAACCATTTGGGGAATTTTTTTTTGGCTTTTTAGGCCCGCACCCAGGGCATATGGAAGTTCCCAGGCTAGGGGTCAAATCGGAGTTGTAGCCGCCGGCTACACCATAGCCACAGCAATGCAGGATCCAAGCTGCATCTACAACCTACACCACCAACCTACAGCTCATGGCCATGCTGGAAACTTAACCCACTGGGTGAGTTCAGGAATTGAACTTGCATCTTCATGCATACTAGTCGGACTTGTTACCACTGAGCCACGATGGGAACTCCAGGAAATATAAGATGAATAATATCCAGTGTTAGCAAGGATATGGGGGAAGGGACATTGCTATACACCGTTGTTAGGAAACTGTTATTGGAGTTCCAGCTGTGGCACAGTGGGTTGAGGATCTGTGGCATAGGTCACAGCTGTGGCTCAGATTTGATCCCGGCCTGAGAACTTCATATATCAAGGATGCAGCCAAAAAGAAAAAGAAAGAAAGAAATCTGAGTTATATTTGGGGAAAGAAATGTAGCAAGATACATTAAGATTACAAAACATGGATTCCTTTTGTTCTTTCTGGAATCTCTTTTGAATAATTAAAAGCACTAGAATTGGAGTTCCCATCGTGGCTCAGGGGAGGTGAATCTGACTAGCATCCATGAGGACACAGGTTTGATCCCTGGCCTCGCTCAGTGGGTTAAGGATCCGTGATGTAGGTTGCAGACATGGCTCGGATCTGGTGTTTCTGTGGCTGTGGTGTAGGCCAGTGGCTACAGCTCCAGTTTGACCCCTAGCCTGGGAACCTCCTTCATATACTGCGGGTGCAGCCCTGAAAAAAAAAAAAAAAAAAAAACAAATAAAATAAAAGCAGTAGAATTGAAGGGTATTTATATGATTTCTTTTGCTTTTTTGCTTTTTTGCTTTCTAGGGCTGCACCCGCAGCATATGTAGGTTCCCAGGCTAGGGGTCAAATCGGAGCTACAGCCACCGGCCTACGCCACAGCCACAGCAATACAGGATCTGAATCATGTCTTCAACCTACACCACAGCTCATGGCAACACCAGATCCTTAACCCACTGAGCGAGGCCAGGGATCGAACTTTCAACCTCATGGTTCCTAGTCGGATTAGCTTATGGGAACTCCTGAAGGGTATTTGTAAAAGGATATTTACTGTAGCATTATTTGAGCAAAATATCAATTCCACTAAAATGGAAAAAAAATGGGAAATTGTAGTATATCCATACCAGTAAAAATAATGACTTAGTGCTGTCTGTCTTGATGTTGAGGAATAGTCATTATACAGTGAGGGAAATGAGCAAATTGCACTGTACGATATTTATTTCAATTCAGTGGAGTAAAAAAAAGTAAAAACTTTTTTTTTTTTTTTTTTTTTTTTTTTGCCATTTCTTGGGCCACTCCTGTGGCATATGGAGGTTCCCAGGCTAGGGGTTGAATCCGAGCTGTAGCCACTGGCCTACGCCAGAGCCACAGCAACGTGGGATCCAAGCCGCATCTGCAACCTACACCATAGATCATGGCAATGCCAGATCTTTAACCCACTGAGCAAGGGCAGGGATTGAACCTGCAACCTCATGGTTCCTAGTCGGATTCGTTAACCACTGAGCCACAATGGGAACTCCAAAAAAGTAAAAACCTTACATTTGTACAAAATAATTGAGATAGAGGATGGTATGGAAGGATATTCAACTGTTGCCATTGGAGGTTGGGGCAGGGGCCATGGTGAGATTTGTCGTGGAGAGGGTGCGGCAGGTGTGAATATTTGTGCCTTCATTGTACAGTTTGGCTTATGGCAAAAAGCAAGTATTACTTTTGAGGCTTGAAAGGAAAACCAAATAGATGGTGAAGAAAAACCCTCAGTTCTGCCGGGACTGTTGAGAAGCAGATATGTTGACTGGTAATCTGGGGGCTTAAGAATGAGTAGAACCATTGTGGAAAAAGATCAGAGCATCATAAATAAGTGTTTTAAAATGGACGATACTGTGGGAATATATCCCAAAGAAATAGATAACCTCTCCCCTCCCCATACCTCTGTGGGAGGCGAGAGGTATCTGTTGCTTTTTTTTAAAAAAAAGTATATAATTTTTTTTTCATCAGCCCCCTAGAAAACTCACATGGCCCCAAATTAGGGAGTCATTAAGCAAACCATAATGTACTAAATATATTGAAAAAGAATAGTAAAGATCAGGAGTTCCCATTGTGGCTCAGAAGAAACATTGGAATAGTGTCCATGAGAATGTAGGTTCGATCTTGCTCAGTGAATAGGGGATCCGGTGTTGCTGTGAGCTGTGGTGTAGGTCATAGACATTCGACAGATCCAGTGTTGCTGTGGCTGTGGTGTAGACCAGCAGTTGTAGCTCTGATTCGACCCTTAGCCTGGGAACTTCCATATGCCTTGGGTGCAGCCCTAAAACATGGAGAAAAAAAAAAGAAAAAAAGTAAAGGTCAGAACTAAGTATCTGTGGTGTTTGAGTTCTGCTTCTCTTGCTTGCTGGTTGTGTGACTTTTAAGCATGTCACTTAGCATCCTTGAACTTCAGTTCCTTCATCCTATAATGGGGATAACAATAGTCTCTAATTTAAATTTGCTCTGAAGATTAGATGAAATCTGCATAATGTATGATAATTACTGCTACTTCATAACAATATAAAATGGATGAGTGAATGCTCAGATGAATGAAGAACTCTATGTGAGACACTGTGCTGTATACTACATGCTAAGTGAAAAAGTACAACAGGACACGTCCTTTACATTAATTACATAAAAATTATTTACACAATGATCAAAATCAAAAGGTCCAAAATTTTGTAAATGTTAGTAGTTGATATTTTAACGTGGAATTATTTGCCCCTGTAGTTTTATTGGTCTTTAAAGGTGGTTAATTATGTAGTAGCTTAAATAGATTTTTAATATTGAAGGCAAATCCAAGAAACAAAATTACTTAGGGGGCTATTCTTTGACAATAAAAATAATGTTTTCTGGTGTTTATTATGTCTATCCCCACACTGCTACACACACACACACACACACACACACACACACACACACACACACACACACACACACACACACACACACACACACACACACACACTCCCGATCATGGGTACGTTCCAGAATATGCCCATAGTTCCCAGGCTGCTCATCAAGCTTGTGGCTGGCAGATGCAGTCTTACCAAATACAGAGTCTTCTAGGATGTCTTGCCAGAAAGACCAAGGTCCAGGCTGGCAGAGGCCTTTGGAGCAGATTCACGCAGACAGAGATCGGAGAGCAGGGAACACAGACACTGTATACTTAGGAAAACGCTATAAGCCTCGTTTAAAATAGAAGCAGCAGCGGCCAGAGTTCCTTAGCCGGGTAGATGAGACCCCTCTGAATCTAGCTCAGCCCCCATGTTAGTCTTGCTGCGCAGGCCACAGCCAAACACCCTGCTCCAGCACCCCCACCCCTGCAAGCCCTCATGCCAGTTCCTGGACATGGCACCATGTGCATGCTCCATGCCCATGCCTGGGCTGTTTTCTCTGCTGGGAACGTCCTTCATGCCCTTAAAGTTCCTCTGGAAAACTTTCCCTGATCATCCTCTTCTCTTTTTCCATAAAAGATGGAATCACTGTCCACAGCATCTGGTGCAGTTCCCCACCAGGGCGCTTACACGCCTGACCTGCACCGATGTGCCCCCTCATGGGACACCCTCACGCCCTCAACTAGACTAGCATCGCTCCCTCTTTCTCGCTTCTCCTTCATCCTGCACAGTCACTGGTAAATCGCGGGCATGTAAACCTGCTCATTGACAGAATACACGGGGAATAAAAATACAGGAAGAGCACTGCCTGTTCAGTGATATCCAAGGACAATTTAATTCGGCACCATGCTGTTACACAACCAACTCTAACACAGAATTAAGTATAAACTTAGGTCACGCTCAGATGTCACCCAAAGGGTCCTTGTTACAAGAAGCACAAAAAGAACTATGAAAATAATTTCACCTAATTTTATATTTGCCTTCCATGAACTCAGAATAGCAATATATGCCTCTTAAGGTCAATTTCGTTTCTTCCTTCCTTCCTTCTTTCCTTCCTTCCTTCTTTCTTCTCCCTCTTTCTCTCTCTTTTCTTCTTTCCTTTCCTACCGCTTCATTCATACAACAAATTTTGACCAAGCACCTGGTATTTCCTTAGCATCATGATATGGTATACAAGCATTCCTAAAATGTAATGTCTGCAGTATTTACATTAGAATCTGGGCGCTATCATTTAACAGTAAAATAAACTTTGGAAAAAACAGCCTCTCTGACCCATTGGTTCTTCACCTTTGAATTGTCCTAGATTTTTTTCTACCAAGCAAAAATTCTTACCCTTTAGGGCTTTGGAAAGAAGAAGAATTCTCTCTCTCTCTCTCTCTCTCTTTTTTTTTGCTTTTGTTTTTGTTTTGTTTTGAGGGGGGGATGTGCCCACAGCATACATAAACTCCCTGGCCAGGGATCAAACCTGCACCATAGCAGTGGCCTAAGCTGCGCCGTGACGATGCTGGATCCTTAACCCACTGCGCCACAAGAGAACTCCAGGAAGAGGGAGAAATCTCTTTGACAGGAGAGGGAGGAAAGGGAAGCTTTAAATACTCTTATGTGACCTTTTTTTTTTTTTTTTTTTTTTGGTCCCATCACAAGGATATTTGGCAACCTACAGGAAAGAATGTGTCAGGGTCAAATGTAAGAGGAGAACCAAATTAGGAGTGGAAAGGCACACGAAAGGAGTGACAACAGGTGGGTTTGCCAGGATGGAGAGGAGATGGGGTGACCCAACCATCTGATTGTAACTTAAAATATCTTTTCAACTCTATTGATAGTGAATGTTACCTACTAGTGTGGTAGAATTTGCACATTTGATGAGTGGACGCTATCCATGGGTATTAGGTAATCCGATGTCTTTGGAGAACACGTAATTCCTAAATCTTTAAGTATCATGGGTGAAAGTGAATTCATTGAAGAATCAAACCAAGAACAAACACATGACTGGACTTCGCTCAAAACATATGAACAAGCTTATTGTTAACTGGCTTTTATTTATTTTTTGGGCCAAGTGTGCAGCATATGGAAGTTCCCAGGCTAGGGGTCTAATGGGAGCTATAGCTGCCAGACTATACCACAGCCGCAGCAAGACAGAATCCAAGCGGCATCTGTGACCTACACCACAGCTCATAGCAACGCCGGATACTTAACCCACTGAGCAAAGCCTAGGATCTAACCTGCATCCTCATGGATACTAGTCAGGTTTATTACCACTGAGCCACAATGGGAACTCCGCTTATTGTTAGTTGGGAAGACAAAATGAGAGACTGGGGGTATCAGTTAGCTTATGTTTTCTCCAAGGTTCATGGGCTGAGCCTGAGAGTCTAGAGACAAATCTCATCTCCTTGGGCAAAATACTGAGACCTTTATTTCTGAGTTTCTTTAAATGTACGATAAGGGTAATAATATTACAAATCACACAGAGTTGTTGTACTTGAATAACCAAAAACATTACCTTAGCTCGCTTGAGATGGAGCATTGAGAATGGTTTTCTTCTTAAAACTTTTTATTTATTAAAAATATTTAATCTTATGGGAGAATAGTTGATTTACAACGTTTTATTAGTTTCAGGCATACAGCAAAGTGAAACAGTCATGCTTAAACATATATCCATTCTTTTTTTCCCATGTAGATTATTACAAACTATGAGTAGTTTGTCCTGTGCTATACAGTAGGTTCTTGTTTTGTTCATCTATTTTATACAGTAGTGTGTATATATTATTCCTACCCTCCCAATTCTTCCCTCCCCCTTTTGATTGAATAGAACTTGAACCTTAGACTTAAATATGAAAGGAATAAGGAAAGAAAGCAAAGGGGCTGGGAGAAGCTTTCCTTTGGCTGAGTTGTTATTAGTTTGGACAATACACGGCTAATACATTACAAGCAAATGGAGTGCTACAGAGTTTTGGCCAGGTAGTTGCTGAAGCCATTAACACTTTGTATAGAAGTTAAAACCTAACCCCGCAAGTGAGGCAGTTTGAGCCTATATTTATAACTGTCCTGAAAGTCTGTTGCTGAGATGAAAGATCCTTACTCATTTGGGATCTTTGTCAAGTTCAGGCTAATGGAAGGAAGGGAGGAAAGACATCAGTTCTCTGGCGCTCATCTAACACAGGACCTGCGATCAATGTCTTAACTGGTCACAGAGATGTTTTCCAGAGCAGATATAGAATAAGCTTGAATTTGGAGGGAAATTAATATCCAACTAACCATAATGTAACTTGTTTATCTTTTAAAAAGTGTTTTTGTCCATATTATTAATTAAAACTTGTTCTCCTGTCCTGGAGAGACTTGAAGGCTTGAATCTTTCTGCATTGCTTATCTGCAAGGGCAACTGACTTTGGGCATATATTCTTGGTTTTTCTATTTTTCCTTTTCCAAATTCAAGTCCCACCAGGACCCAGGGCAGTGCTGTGAGGACGAAGTAGGCTAAAACCAAGTGTAACTAGAGTTACTAAGTTTTTTTTTTTTTTTCCTTACTGTACCTGTCATCAGCTGTATCAGATGCCCACTCCATGTTTCATCAGTCCTATTAAATGTTCCTTTAAGCAGACTGTTACAAATGCTATGAGAAAACAGAGCTAAACATGAGTGTGGGAATGTGATGGTGTTTTAGGAGAATGGCAGACCGAGAGAATGGAAAAGACTCTGGTTCACTAGCCTTTTGGTTGGGGTTTCACAATTGCTTCAGATTCTGGCCACTTGAAACACTTTACTCCCATCTGCAATAGGATAAAGCAAGGAGAAGTTCTTTGTTCAGGGTTCAAGTACTCTTGTGACTATCCCAAAATAACTCTGAGTGTAATACAGTAGGGCCTCACGTAGCTAAACCCTCAAGCCTTTGACCTGTCATCATTGTCACCCCAATCGTTCTTTCCTCCTTTCTTAGGCAAGCCAGGCACTTGAATAAAATTTTCCGTCAACACTGAGAGTTGCATAAACCCCTTCTTTTTGCTTTTCCAAATCCACTACGAGTCTCCCTGTCAGTTAAAGAGAAAAGTACATAAGCTGGACTTATCAAGCACTTCTCTTCTAAATAAGTTTTCCTAGTGGCTTATACTGTTCTTCACTTAGATTTGAATCAGATTAAGTCCACCTTCCAGTCGGTTTTGTTTCACCAGAGGATCTTATTTTTCTTCATTGGTCAGATTTTGCCAGAATTGTGATGTTTTCAACCAGCCTTTTAGTCATGTGTCTGTGGGTGCCACCATTCAGCATTTATTCCATCAGCCAAGTTATTGTGCTGAGTTGAGCATTAAAGAAATCTGATCGTTTCCTTGGTCTCTATTTTGGAAGATGCAAGAGTTTTAGCCTTGGTGACAGTGTGAAAACAATACTTAAGCTAGGTTAGCAAAGAAGGGGTTGAAATGGGAGGGTAAAACTGTGAACCTTTTTTAACTTACCTCAAGAGTAGCTGGGAAGTGGGGGGAAAAAAAGGTGTAAAACTAGGAGTTTCTAGAGATTGGGTAATGTAACACAGAAAAGGAGTACATAAAATATATATGCAAATAGAACGGTATGAAATTGACCCTGAAAGGAAGAAAATCTACCAATAATATCAGTACTTGGATGAAGGAATCACAGGTGATTTATTTTTTTCTTCTGTATATAGTGTGGAATTTCCTCCCGCTTCATGTCTATGGCTCTTCTATGTCTTGTCTATATCTATAGGATTTTACATCATCTTTGCTGTTTGGTGCAGATGTTTCTTGCAGAATAAATTCCTAGGAAAGAAAGTGTATAGACACCAAATTTTTTTTTTAAAGATGGATATATGCTGCTTTTATTCTATAAATGTGTAAAATTTAAATAATAAACAGGGAGATAGCTGAAATTTTACAAAATTTGAATTTTCCTTAAAAATTCTTTGTGGTAGTTTCCTTTTACCCTGGTTGTAAATGGTATGTGTTACGACTTTACTGTAACTATAAAAGTAACTGAAAACGGCTACTACTTTAGTGAACAATCCTCCATATTATTATCATTCTTTACAAAACAGGATCATACTATAATACTGTTCAGCAACTTGCTTATTTTTCCTGACATTTCTTGAACATACTGATCCACATCATTATAACTCTAGTCCGTCCATCCTTCCTTTCTTCCTTCCCTCCCTCCTTTCCCTCTTTTTCTCTCTCTCTCTTTTTCTTTCTCTTTCCAAGGCCACACCTGTGGCATATGGAAGTTCCCAGGCAAGGGGTTGAATTGGTGCTGGAACTGCCAGCCTACGCCACAGCCACAGCAAAGTGGGATCCAAGCCACATATGTGACCCACAGCAATGCTGGATCCTTAACCTGCTGAGCAAGGCCAAGGATCAAATCCACATTCTGAGAGAGACCATGTCAGGTCCTTAGCCCGCTGAACCGCAATGGGAACTCCAAGTTCTTTCCTTTTTGATGGGTATAAGCTCCTTTGTATGTGCCATTCATTGTGTAGCAGATTAAATATAGAGATGAAGATATAAGATATTTAATCAGACTGATTACTGACACTTGGCTCATTTTCTTTTTCTTTCCTGTTCTTTTCTTTTTTGAATTAAATTTTTTTTCCACTGCACAGCATGGGGCCCAAGTTACACATACACGTATACATACTTTTTCCTCCCATTGTTGTGTTGCAATGTAAGTATCTAGACATAGTTCTCAATGCTACAGAGCAGGATCTCATTGTAAATCCATTCTAAGAGCAATAGATTGCATCCATTAACCCCAAGCTCCCAATCCCTCCTGCTCCCTCCCTCTCCCCCCAGGCAGCCACAAGTCTATTCTCCAAGTCTGTGATCTTTTTTTTTCTTTTTTAAGTGCTGCACCCATGACATATGGAGGTTCCCAGGCTAGGGGTCAAGCCAGAACTGTAGTTCTGGCCTATGCCACAGCTACAGCAATGAAGGATTCGAGCCGTGTGTGTAACCTACACCACAGCTCACGGGCCACACTGGGTCCCCAACCCACTGAGCCAAGCCAGGGATCGAACCTGCATCCTCATGGATACCAGTTGGATTCATTTCCGCTGCACCAAGACGGGGAACTCCATTGGCTCATTTTCTTAATAGTTGCAAACAGTGGGCCCAGTAAACATCCTTTTATTTGGTCTCTACCGTCTTGGGCACAAAGCGAATGGAAGTTGCTCAACTGGGCTGGGGAATGGGTTAGACCATCAGCTTAGCACAACCGCAGGATCATGATTTACTGGCTCCTGCGCACACGAAGTTTTATTGGAAAAATGGAAAAGTTTTCAGTTTGTCCACCAGTAGGTGGCACCTCGTCTTCCTCTCTGTGGACTAAAATCCCCCCTAACTTCAGCGCATTCCTGGCATGTCACTGAGCCTGCACCAACAAAGCGATGATCACATCACGTACAAATGCCCCTGTCTCATTCCACTTATCCCATGTTTGTATTGTTCTGGTTCCAGGACGCTGAGACTTTAAGCCCAAGGCTCTAACTTGAGCAGGAAGAGTTTATTTTGGGATGAAGAATCTTCCCCCATCGGAGGGCCTCTCAACCGGTGTCTCTATTTCTTTGTCTTTAGAAACTGGGAAGTTCTGGAGGGGAAAACATTTTCTAAATCTGCAGAACTGCCTCCTTCTCTCAGGAAATATCAGACTGGTGTGTTGTTGAGATTTACTCAGTTTCTAGAGGGGGCCACAGAGTCTCAGGGTCATCGAGGGGTCGTGTTGAGAGCGATTTCGGTCAGTTATGCTTAGGAGAATAACCCTATAAATCTCCTTAAGTATGAAGAGTTGATGGGACAAATATACACAAAGTATCCATTTCATCAAACCTATAAATACACGTGTTTTAAATGGCCAGAAAGGAAGAAACAGCAAAGTGTAATTTTAAAAAATGTGATGACACATCATTTTGTTTTGTGTATGGATCAGTTTTCTTTAAAATAAGTATATCTGAAAAGTTCAGGGTAAAAGTTTAACATCTTTCTTAAAATATTTTTTTTTTTGATCAGAGTGAATATAAATTTTTTTCTGACCCGAAATACCTGAGTATGACCTTGAATAAACCTTTAAAGGAAATAAGGGAGAGCCCTGGAACTTGTGATTTGCCTTTTCTTTAAATATGGAAATGTCTTGACAGAGTTCTTGTTCCCTCCTAAAGAAGAATTCAAACACATGTGGTTTTCTCAGAATAGATAAGAAAAATGAACTTTTGAAGTTGGTAGGAAAATAAATATAGCAATTATGATACATTTGGCCAATTGTGAAAATTCCACTTTGGGACCTCTGGGGACCATTTTACTCTATGATGCACAGAGTTTGCTTGTGGTCACCATAACTTGCAAAGGTATAGTCCTTAAAAAATATCTGGATCTCCTTCCTCCCCTCCTCCCTTTTCCCTTCCAAATCTAGATAAAGAATGTGCATTTTCTAACAGAATATTTCATAAACAGTAATTAATGATATGTACCAATAAGATACAAAAATGTCTTTAAGTTAGCTAAACACATCATTGGGTTGACACCCCTTCGCCCCCCACCCCCAGGATCATGAAAGTGATATTGGGGGAAAAAATAAGTGCTGAATTTCAGCTTAAAAAGTTACATCATTGAAAATGATTTTCTTCCATATTTATGCAACATTCTTTTTTTGGCTACAGCATTGTGTTTTTAAATCTTCTGGTCCACCCTAACTCTGATACACCAAAATCCAATCTGTCTTAGCCCAGCTTGAGATTTTAAAAGAAAGGTAAATGATAACTATGGTGGAAAATGGGGAAGAAAAAAAATTTTTTAATGTGGCTTATGAACAGAGTATAATACTCAGCTCTGTTTTAGGCTTTATAAAAATAATCACAAAACTCTTCACTACAAAATCCCTTTTATATCCTCTTTCTTGGTAGATTTAGTGATGGTATTAGGACATTAGCTACTTGGCAAAGAAGCTGAAATGTCGATGAATAACCACAGATGAAAGAATAGGCTGTCTGAAATTATAAAGTTAGTGAGGAGGTACCCTAGAACAGTGACCTTCCAAAAATACTTTCATTGTATAAAGTCAGCTGTACCTGTAGGAATCCTTCCTCTGGACCAATCAATGAACCATCCTTGTCCTTAAAAGTCTGACTGTTGAGACCTGTGGTTACAATCTTGTCTGTACATTTTAATCACCTCAAGGAACAGTTAAAACAAACAAAAAAATACTGTTGCTGAGCCCTGTCACACCCACCCTAATTAAAGCTGAATGTGGGTCTGGACAAGGCACTTAAAACACTCATATGGGTATTTTCTCAAGGTTTCCCACGAGATTTTGATGTGTGTCAGGGTTGCAAAGTACCTGTCTAAATTTTTTTTTTTTTTTCTATTTCAAATTCCTGAGCGACTTACACGTTTCTGGCTAGAATCTGAATTTTTTCCTTCCTTCCCTGGAAGCGGGCAACTGGACTGTGCTAATGATATCACCGAAACAGTTGGGGAGAGAAGAGAATGTGACTTATGTAAAGGCCCAAAGATACCCACAGAAATTATTTTTAAAAAGTAAACTTTTCTTGCTCAGGGTGACTCATGGTTACTACTTAGGCTATTGTGTTTGCCAAGATCTTTTTTCTCCTTTCAGAGTCAATTTCCTAAGAAAGAATGCAATTGGACAGTCGGCTCTCTCCATTATCTTGTCCTAACCCCCATTTAGTAAGCCCTGAAGATGGTTTGAGCCTAGGAAACTTTCCAGTGGAGAAAGTTGGGTCAAATGGAGTCCTCCTGGTTTAGGTCATGGGAAAGCATCTTATCATTTCTTCCCAGCTTTTCATGGCTGCCTGAGCATGAGGAGCGGTGCACCGTGGGAGTTAGGGTGGGCGCTGGAGGCAGACCACCTAGCTTCAGACGCTGGCTCTTGCTCTTCCTAAATATTTATATATGTGGACAAATTACTCAATTTCTCTGAAGTTTATTTTCCTCATCTGTGAAATGGTGATATTAATTTTCAGCAACATTATAAGAATTAAATGGAATAATGAGTGCAGAATGCAAGGATTAAATGAAATCATGGATGCAAAATACTCAGCATACCGCTTGACTCAGACTTAGTAGTCAAAAAATAATAGGTATTATTATCCTAACCGTCTTTATCCACCTCCACTTAACTGACTGGCAAAATTAACCATCTCTCTCTCTTTACTCCCTCTAAATAAAACACACTGACCAATGCTCCTAGTATCCTGGAATACTCTTAAGCACACAGGCATAGTTCTCCTACCAGTGAGTTATAGCCTTCTCAAGAGTATTATTTGTTCCCAAAGCTGTTAATGCTGGTTATCCTTGTTATTGGAATTTAATTAAATATTAAGTAAACAGATGAAATATGAATATGGAGAGTTGTTTCTGTGAAAACTAGATTGAATACATAAATTCAAATTGCAGGAAAAAAAGTGAGTGTGGTAAAACAGCTAACTGTATCAGACTTAGAAAACTGAAAATTTGGAACCGTTTTAGGCACAGATTTATTTTATTTTTTTGTGGTGGCTGGTTTTTTTTTTTTTTTAACTCAATGGATTTTATTACATTTATACTTGTATGACAATCATCCCAACAAAATTTTATAGCATTTCCATCCCAAACCCTCAGTGCATCCCTCTACCCCCCAACCAGTCTCCTTTGGAAACCGTAAGTTTTTCAAAGTCTGTGAGTCAGTATCTGTTCTGCAAAGAAGTTCATTGTGTCCATTTTTCAGATTCCACATGTAAGTGATAGCATTTGATGTTGGTGTCTCATTGTCTGACTGACTTCACTTAACAGGATAATTTCTAGGTCCATCCATGTTGCTGCCGGTATTTCTTTCCTTTTAATGTCTGAGTAATATTCCATTGTGTGTATGTACCACTTCTTCTTTATCCACGCCTCTTTTGATGGACATTTAAGTTGTTTCCATGTCTTGGCTATTGCAAATAGTGCTGCAATGAACATTGGAATACATGTGTCTTTTTGAGTCATGGTTTTCTCTGGATAGATGACTAGGAGTGGGATTCCTGGATCAAATGGTAATTCTATTTTTCGTTTTCTGAGGCATCTTCATACTGTTTTCCACAGTGGTTGCACCAGTTTACATTCCCACCAACAGTGTAATAGGGTTCCTTTTTCTCCACACCCTCTCCAACATTTATTGTTTGTAGACTTTTTGATGATGGCCATTCTGGCTGGTGTAAAGTGATATCTATAGTAGTTTTGATTTGCATTTCTATAATAATGAGTGATGTTGAACACCTTTTCATGTGTTTTTTTGGCCATCTGTATGTCTTCTTTGGGGAATTGTCTGTTTAGATCTTCTGCCCTTTTTTGATGGAGTTGTTTGGTTTTTTTTTGGTATTGAGCTGTAGGAGGTGTTTGTAAATTTTGGAGATTAATCCCTTGTCAGTCGATTCATTTGCAAATATTTTCTCCCATCTGTGGGTTGTCTTTTCTTTTTATTTAGAGTTTCCTTTGCTGTGCAGAAACTTTTAAGTTTAATTAAATCACATTTGTTTATTTTTGTTTTTATCGTCATTACTCTAAGAGGTGGATCTGAGAAGATGTTGCTGTGGTTTACGTCAGAGAGTGTTTGGCCTATGTTTTCCTCTAAGAGTTTTATGGTATCTGGTCTTATATTTAGTTCTTTAATCCATTTTGAGTTTCTTTTTGTATATGGTGTTAGGAAGTATTCTAATTTCATTCTTTTACATGTGGCTGTCCAGTTTATCCAGCACCACTTATTGATGGGGCTGTCTTTTCTCCATTGTATTTTCTTGCCTCCTCCTTTGTCATAGATTAGTTGACTATTGGTGTATGGATTTAATTCTGGGCTTTCTATCCTGTTCCACTGATCTATATTTCTGTCTTTGTGCCAGTACCATACAGTTTTGATGACTGTTGCTTTGTGATATAGTCTGAAGTTAGGGAGCCTGATTCCTCCAGCTCCATTTTTCTTTCTCAGGATGTCTTTGGCTATTCTGGGTCTTTTATGCTTCCAAACAAACGTTAAAATATTTTGTTTGAGTTCTGTGAAAAATGTCCTTGGTAATTTGATAGGGATTGAATTGAATCTGTAGATTGCCTTGGGTAGTATAGTCATTTTGATAATATTGACTCTTCCAATGCAAGAGCATGGTATTTTCCATCTATTTGTGTCATCGTTGATTTCTTTCATCAGTGTCTTATAGTTTTCAGAATACAGGTCTTTTGACTCTTTAGCTAGATTTATTCCTAAGCATTTTATTCTTTTGGATATGATGGTAAATGGGATTGTTTCCTTAATTTCTCTTTCTGACCTTTCATTGTTAGTATATAGAAATGCAGTCGATTTCTGTGTATTAATTTTGTATCCTGTGACTTTGCCAAATTCGTGGGTGAGCTCTAACAGCTTTCTGGTAGAGTCTTTAGGATTCTCTAGGTATAGTATCATGTCATCTGCAAACAGTGATAGTTTTATTTCTTCCTTTCCAATCTGGATTCCTTTTATTTCTTTTATTTCTCTGATTGCTGTGGCTAGCACTTTCAAAACTACGTTGAATAGTAGTGGCAAGAGTGGACATCCTTGTCGTCTTCTGATCTCAGTGGGAATTCTTTTAGCTTTTCACCATTGAGAATGATGTTAGCTCTGGGTTTGTCATATATGGCCTTTATTATGTTGAGATTGGTTCCCTCTCTGCCACTTTCTGGAGGGTTTTTATCAGAAATGGCTGTTGGATTTTGTCAAAGGCTTTTTCTGCATCTATCGAGGGGATCGTATGGTCTTTATTCTTCAGTTTGTTAATGTGGTGTATCACACTGATGGATTTGCGGATATTGAAGAACACTTGCATCCCTGGGATAAATCCCCCTTGATCATGATGTACAATCCTTTTACTATATTGTTGGATTCAGTTTTCTAGTGTTTTGTTGAGAATATTTGCATCTATGTTCATCAGTAAGATTGGCCTGTAATTTTCTTTTTTTGTGGTATCTTTGTCTGGTTTTGGTATCAGGGTGATGGTGGCCTCGTAGAATGAGTTTGGGAGTGTTCCTTCCTCTGCATTTTTTTGGAATAGTTTCAGAAGGATAGGTGTTAGCTCTTTAAATGCTTGACAGAATTTGTTAGTGAAGCCATCTGGTCCTGGACTTTTGTTGGTTGGAAGTTTTTTCATCACAGTTTCAATTTCAGTACTTGTGATTGGTCTGTTCTTCTTTTCTATTTCATCTTGGTTTACTCTTGGAAGATTGTACTTTTCTAAGAATTTCTGCAATTCTTCAGTTTTTCCATTTTATAGGCATATAGTTGCATGCAATACTCTCTTATGATCCATTGTATTTCAGTGATGTCCATTGATACTTCTCCTTTTTCATTTCTAATTTTATTGATTTGAGTCTTCTCTCTTTTTTTCTTGATAAGTCTGGCTAAGGGTCTATCCATTTTTTTGAACTTTTCATGGAACCAGCTTTTACACTCATTGAACTTTTCTATCATTTTCTTCGTTTCTATTTCATTGATTTCTGCTCTGATCTTTATGATTTCTTTCCTTCTGCTAACTTTAGGTCTTATCTGTTCTTTTCTCTAGATGCTTTAGCTGTAAAGTTAAGATTTTCATTTGAGCTTTTTCTTGTTTCCTGAGGTAGGCTTGTATTGCTATAAACTTCCCTCTTAGAACTGCTTTTACTTCATGCCATAGGTTTTGGAGTGTCCTATCTTTGTTGTCATTTGCTTCTAGGTATTTTTAAATTTCCTCTTTGAGTTCTTCAGTGACCCATTGGTTGTTTAGTAGTATGTTGTTTAGTCTCCATGTGCTTGTGTTTTTTGCAGTTTTTTCTTGTTGATGTCCTGTCATATAGCATTGCGGTCAGAAAAGATGCTTGATATGATTTCAGTTTTCTTAAATTTACTGAGGCTTGATTTGTAGCCCATAATATCATCAATCTTAGAGGATGTTCCATGGGCACTTGAGAAGAATGTGTATTCTGCTTCTTTTGGATGGAATGTCGTATAAATATTCTTAAGTCCATCTGGTCTAATGCTTCATTCAGGGCCTGTGTTTCCTTGTTGACTTTCTCTCTGGATGATCTGTTCATTGCTGTAAGTGTGCTATTAAAATACCCCACTATTACTGTGGTATTGTCTGTTTCTCTTTTTAAAGTTGTTAGCAGTTGCTTTATATATTGTGGTGATCATATGTTGGGTGCATATATATTTAAAATTGTTATATCTTCTTCTTGGATTGATCCTTTGATCATTATGTAGTGTCCTTCCTTGTCTCTTAAAATATTCTTCATTTTAAGGTCTATTTTGTTGGATATGAGTATTGCTACTCCAGCTTTCTTTTGATTCCCATTTGTATGGAATATTTTCTTCCATCTTCTCACTTTCAATTAGTATGTGTCCCTAGAAATGAAGTGGGTCTCTTGAAGACAGCATATATATGAATCTTGTTTCTGTATCCATTCAGCTAGTCTATGTCTTTTGGTTGGGGAATTTAGTCCATTAACATTTAAGGTAATTATTAATATGTATGTTCTTATCGCCGTTTAATGAACTTTTTGGATTTGTTCTTGATGCTCTTTTTTCTTCCCTTCTTCTCTTGTTCTCTCCTCTTGTGGTTTGATGACTATCTTTAGTGCTGTATTTGAGTTGATTTTTCTTATTTGTGTGTGTATCAATTATAGATTTTTGTTTTGCAGTTATTCCGAATTTTTGATATAGGAATATATGTGTGTGTGTGTATGTGTGTATGAGACTGTTTTAAGTTGTTGGTCTCTTAATTGCAAGTGCATCTCCAGTATCCTGCATTTGTACCCTCCTCTTCTCACAATTTCTGATTTTGGTAGCATAACTACAAGTGGATGATTTCCTATCTTTACTGTATATATGCCTTTACTGGTGAGCCTTGTCATTTGTGGTATTTTTGTTTCTGGTTGTGGCCTTTTCTTTTCTGCCTAAAGAGTTCTTTTAGTATTTGTTGTAAAGCTGTTTAGTATTGCTGAATTCTCTTAGCTTTTGCTTATCTGTGAAGCTTTTGATTTCTCCTTCAAATCTGAATGAGAGCCTCGCTGGGTAAAGTAATCTTGGTTGGAGATTTTATCCTTTCATCACATTAAGTATATCATGCCACTCCTTTCTGGCCTGCAGAGTTTCTGCTGAAAAATCTGCTGATAACTTTATTGGGATTCCCTTGTATGTTATTTGTTTCTTTTCCCTAACTGCTTTCAATATTTTCTCTTTGTCTTTAATTTTGGTCTGTAAAAAAAAAAAAAAAAAAAAAAAAAAAAAGGTCAGTTTGATTAGTATGTGTCTCAGGGTGTTCCTTTTTGGGTTTATTTTATATGGTACTTGTACTTCCTGGATTTGAGTGAGTGGTTGCTTTCCCATGTTAGGGAAGTTTTTGGCTATTATCTCCTCAAATATTTTTTCTGTCCCTTTCTCTCTTCTCCTTCTGGCACCCCTGTAATACTGATGTTGGTGCATTTAACATTGTCCCAGAGTTCTCTGAGACTCTCTTCATTTGTTTTCAGTCTTTTTTTCTCTTTTCTGTTCCACATCCTTGATTTCCACTAATCTGTCCTCCACCTCACTTATTCCTTCTTCTGCCTCCTGTATTCTGCTGTTGGTTATTTCTAATGAATTTTTTTTCAGTTATTATATTTTGCATCTCTGCTTGCTTAAGTATTAAATCTTGTATTTCCTTAACCAATGTTTTCTGTAAATTATCAATCTTTGCCTCCAGTTTATTTCCAGTGTCTTGCATCATCTTCAGCATCATCAATCTAAAGTCTTTTTCCTCAAGGCTGATAATTTCCAGATCACTTAGCTGTTTTTCTGGGCATTTTTCTTTCTCCCTTTTCTGAGTTATAGTTCTCTGTCTTTTCATTTGTATAGATTTTTGGTGTGGTGACCTTTTTGCAGACAATAGAGTTGTGGCCTCTCTTACTTCTGATGTCTACCCCCCTTGTGGCTAAAGTTGGTACAGGGGCTTGCTGTAGGCTTCCTGACGGGAGGGACTGGTTCCTGCCCAATGGAGGGTGGGGCTGATTCCTATCTCTCTGGTGGGTGGGGCTTTGTCTCTGGGTGAGGTTAGAGGCAGCTGTGTGCCTGGGAGGTCTTTTGGCAGCCTGTTTACTGATGCGTGGGGCTGTGATCCCACCTGGATAACTGTTTTGCCTTGGGCTTCTCAGCGCTAATGGGTGGGGCCAGATTTTCCCAAAATGGCCACCTCCAGAGAAACACAAGCTAATGCATATTCCCTAGAGCTTTGCCTCTGATGTCCTTCCTCCACAACGAGTCAGTCACCCCCTGTTTTCCCAGGAGATCCTCCAAGAACTGCAGTCACATCCAACCCAGATTCCTATGGAGCCTCTGTTTTGCCCTGGGACCCAATGCACATGAAAGTCTGTGTGTGCACTTTTCAAGAATGGGGTCTCCATTTCACCCAGTCCTGTGGAGCTCCTGTGCACAAGCCCCACTGGCCTTCAATGCCAGGTGCTCCAGAGGCTCTTTCTCCCAATGCCAGATCCCCAGGTGTAGGGACTTGACATGGGGCTCAGAACTCTCACTCCTGCAGGTGAGTCTCTGTGATACAGTTACTTTCCAGTCTGTGGGTTTCCCACCCAGGAAGTATGGGGTTGCTTATATCACATAATCGTCCCTCCTACCTCTTGATGTGGCCTCCTTTTTGTCTTCCAGAGTAGGATATCTTTTTGAAAGTTTCCATTCCATTTGGTTGAAGGTGGTTCAGCATTTGGTTGTAATTTTGTTGTTTTTATGAGAGAAGTTGAGCTCCAGTCCTCCTATTCCTCCATCTTAATCCTGTCTCTGTCAGGCACGGATTGAATTTATTTATTTATTTATTTATTTATTTATTTATTTATTATTTATTTATTTATTTATTTATTTTTTGCTATTTCTTGGGCCGCTCCCGCGGCATATGGAGGTTCCCAGGCTAGGCGTCGAATCGGAGCTGTAGCCACCGGCCTACGCCAGAGCCACAGCAACGCGGGATCCGAGCCCCGTCTGCAACCTACACCACAGCTCACGGCAACGCCAGATGGTTAACCCACTGAGCAAGGGCAGGGACCGAACCCACAACCTCATGGTTCCTATTCGGATTCGTTAACCACTGCGCCATGACGGGAACTCCCAGATTGAATTTAAAATGACCTTAATTTTTTTTGGCTCTCCTCTTGAGAAAAAGATATTGAAAGTCACATGGATGTCATTTATGTAATAATGATAAGAATCTCTAATCTGTGTATCTAATAGGGAAAAAGACTTGGTCTTACATCAAATGGTTGATGATTGAATGTACACTTATAGAAATTATATTAAAAGTATTGGTACAGGAGTTCCCGTCGTGGCACAGTGGTTAACGTATCTGACTGGGAACCATGAGGTTGTGGTTCTATCCCTGGCCTTGCTCAGTGGGTTAAGGATCTGGCGTTGCCATGAGCTGTGGTATAGGTCACAGACGTGGCTCGGATCCTATGTTGCTGTGGCTCTGGCATAGGCCAGTGGCTGCAGCTCCAATTAGACCCTTAGCCTGGGAACCTCCATATGCCTTGGGAAACAGCCCTAGAAAAGGCAAAGAAGACCAAAAAAATTGGTGCATATTATTTTTTTAATTATCAGATCTTTTTCAATTAACTCACCATCTTGTCATATTAAGTAAAGAGACTTTTATTTAACTAATTTCCAAAGAGTTCACAGGAGGAAAAAGTTAGGAAAGATGATTTTGTTCTTTCAGGGTACCCTTTTTCTGTTGAAATTAGCATGAGATGGATAAGAAGGTTTTTTCCCTTTTTTTTTTTTTTTTTTTTTTTTTTTTTTTTTTTGCTTTTTTGCTTTTTAGGGCTGCACTTGTTGTGACATATGGAGGTTCCCAGGCTCCTATTTTTGTACATTACCGCAATTTTAAAATAGAATATTATAATGAACCCCCATTCTATAGGTATAATGATCCATCATCCAGGTCTACGAGCATCTAGATTGTGTAAGTAGCAATTAGATTGAGAAGCAGAATATTACAACCTTTACCTATATAGGTTAGCTTTACCTATTATGTTCTTCCTAAGATGGAGGTGTATAGTGCATCCTCTCTGTGTCTAGCAGTTTTGTTTAGCATTACGTTTGTGAGATTCATCCTTATCATTTATTCTCATTCCTATCTACTATTCCCTTGTGTGACTATATCACAATTTATCCATTATAGTGTTGATAAACAATTGGATTATTTCCAGGTTTTTTTGATATTATGGATATTGCTATTATTTATCTTAATAGACATAAGGTTATATTTCTGTTGGGTTGCTAGGAGTGGCATTGCTGGGCCGTTTTCAGCTTTTGCAAGTGGTGCCAAGCATTTTGTCCAAGTTGGTTTTCTTAGTTTCAGTTTTAAAATATTTGCTTTGTGATTGTTAGCCTGGGAGGTTCAGACAGCATATGAGGATCAGAAAATCTCTTAATCTAAGAGGCGCTTGCATATCATGTCTGAAGCTCCTCTTGCCTTAAGACTTTTCTGGAGAAAATTTCAAATTCCCTAACTAGGGTTATAGACAGACCCAAACTTCATGGGAGATGGCCAGTGTCCTATGAGAGGACCCAGGATGACATGCAAACTATAGGATTTTAAAAGTGCTAGTGTAGTTTTAGGCCATGTTTGCTTATTGTTGATCTTCTTCTTGGAAATAATCTAAGGAGGCAAGTTATACACAAGCAAAGATATTTGAATGTAACAGGAGACTTGATTGATGGGTGCAATTATGGTAATTGTCCTCTGTTCCCAAGAAAGGAAATGACCACAGTATTATGGTAGAGCTTGAAGGATGGTGGTGTCAATGAGGACTCAAATTTTCTGGCTTAGATGACTAGGTTAATGGTGAAGTAATTAACCCTGATAAATAATATGGGAGAAGCAGGTCATGCTATGGAGCTAATGCAATTCTGACTCCAAGAAGTCTTTTTCTGTTGGTGGGAATATATTCTTCAACCAAAGAAAGAAGTCATAGCTGGCTTCATAAATAATTTCTTGGTTTCACCAACAAACCATACTAAACCAACAATAGCAAGATGGCATCAACAACTTTAAGCTCAAGTCCACCGGGTAGTACTGAAGAGGTATGCAGCTCATCTCACTTCTCTGAGGGTGATAATATGGTGAATTGCAAGGTGAACTGTGAGTGTCTGTCTCCCCAGCAGACTGTAGGCTCTTCAAGGGCAGCCAGTGGGTCTTTTCATTGTTGGAGACCCAGTGCTAACACTGTGCTAGGCCCAGAGAACATGCTGCATAAATGCGCATTGAGCTAAATTGAATTGAGGTCTTTTTTAAGGATTTAGCATAAGACTCTTGTTTATCTCAAGACTGTAATTGAATCAATGACGGGTAAGAGATGCTTCCTGTGCATGGAATGTTTAGGGTGGTGCTGGTGGCTTTTGTGTGCAGAAAAGCTTGTTCAGAGTTTACTTTGGAATAAACAATTAATATTAAATTGATTGTAATCACACACTCATAAACTGAGGGTTTTTTTTTTAACTTTTAAATTGAGCTTAGAAATTTAATCATTCAGTTTTTACCTCTGGCAAAATTTAGCCATCTCTTTTAAGGAGACAACATAATCAGAATATTTCATTTACAAATCTGGTTGGCTACATTATCTTTCTAAATTGTATATTGCTCAACTAGGCCAGATTTATAAATTAATATATTTCATTTTCTTTTAAAATATTTTAATTTTCTGAATTGAATAAAACTGTTAATATTTGAGTAACTCTGTGTTTAAAGTAAAATTCTCTGAGATATGCTAATATTGCCCATGAACTCAATGAGATTTCAACTTAAAATCAAAATTTAAATCAGTTATTCAATTACTTTTTGTGTGTGTGTGTGGGATCGAACCTGTGTTCTCATGGATACTCGTCAGATTTGTTTCTGCTGATCCACAATGGGAATTCACTGAGCTCCTTCTTATAGTCACTGTGTTTTCGATCTTGAAACTTGGAAAGAAGTTGCCCTCTAACCCACCTTACCTAATTCTCTGTCTAGTGTCAAGTATTTGCAACTCTGGACCAATTCCACACCCAGCTGATCACTTCCTTTTATTTCCTGTTTCTTCAGCTTTTGATATGTCCCTAGGCTTCTCATTTACATCTAGATATTTTTTGACTTAACAGGATTTGAAGACATATAAGTGTTTTTTTTCTACCTAACTTGAAAGACTTTGAAGTCCTAAGATATAAAAATTTTTCTTGGGGTGGGGAGGGATAAATTAGGAGTTTGGGAATAACATATACACATTGTTTAAAATAATGAACAAGGATCTGCTATATAGCACAAGGAATTATGCTCAATATTTTGTAATAACCCATAAGGGAAAAGAATTTGAAAAAGAATGTGTCTGAATCACTCTGCGGTACACCTGAAATTCACACGATGTTGTAAATCAAATATACTTCAATTTTAAAAAGGTGGTGAAATTTTTACTAGGTATAAAAAAAAAGAGTAAAAACAAGAAAATGTTCATCTATTTTGCATGTTGGAAACTAAGGCCAATCCACCTTGCAGGAATATTTTATATGATGCCGGTGACCTTGTCCACTTGTGGTTCTAAAGTCATGAACTCATTCTATTTATATGTCCATCAAAATTAAGACCCTGAGGAGTTCCCATCATGGTGCAGCAGAAACAAATCTGACTAGGAACCATGAGGTTGCAGGTTCCATCCCTGGCCTTGCTCAGTGGGTTAAGGATCTGGCATTGCTGTGCGCTGTGGTGTAGGTCGCAGACGCAGCTCAGATCTGATGTGGCTGTGGCACAGGCTGGCAGCTGTAGCTCCAATTGGAACCCTAGCCTGAGAACCTCCGTATATGCTCTGGGTGCGGCCCTAAAAAGAAAAAAAAAAATTAAGACACTGAGACTCTTATCTGGGGAACTTTCCCCTTCATAATCACAGATAGACCTTCTGAAAGCCCTTGGCAGACTTTGCTAGTTGATGACTGAATTTTCCCAGAGCTCTTTAAAAGTAGCATCACAGGTGGCACTCTGGAGATCTATGGACTGAACCTAGATAGGACACCTCTTTGCCACCTTCTTTTTCATGCTAAAGGAATAGTAAACATCTCAGGATTGGAAGACGTGTGTTTTCAAAAGAAAAATATTCACCTAAATTTATTCGAGGAATTATAGTTCAATGGTTTAGACCTTGAATTCTGGAAACCATACCTGCTTTCAAATACTGGCTTCATCTCTTTCTAACTGTGAGCTCAGAAAAATATCTAACCTCCTTGTACCTCATGTGAAAATGGGGATAGCAATGCAGTGTTTTTTGAATATTAAAGGAGGTAATACATCTGAAATGCTTAGAATGCCTGGGACACTGTAAATGTTTACAAAGTTATGATGGTTGCTTCTCTGAATTGTCTGGGAGTCAGACGAGGGAAGAAGCACACCTTCAACCAGGGAGGCAGGCAGAATGAGGGCACTGTGTGACAGCAGCAATGGTCAGGGCAGCTGAGCAGGACCAGAGCGTTTTCAAACAAAGGCACAGGCAGAAAATAAATCTGAGCCGCAGAATCCCATCTCAGAGGCCCCGGTGCTGCAAATAGCAGCTGCAGCTGCAGACCAGGGGCTGGCCTTTACATGTCCACAGCGTGAAAAGATTCACGGTGACAAACTGATCTTTTCCATCACACCCACACAGAGCCAGCAATCACACATAGCAGTAAACTCTGAATATTTAGCAGCCATTTTTTAGTAGAGAGTAGCAGACTAACTGATAATACAGATTATATATTTGGGATACAGGGCTGGTGAATTTTGCACATTAGATGTTCTCATACACGTTATAGATGATTCTGGATTGTTTAGCTTCCAATAATAATTCCTCCCCTCCATAGAACCCTCACATGTCTAGACTGTGGCAAGGACTTCACATATATTAGCTCATTTAACTCTCCCACATCGCTATGGGACAGGCAGGATTATCGTCCCAGTCTAGAGCTTAAAATAGGACAATAAAAGATGAGGAAACTAAGATTCAGAAGGTTAAATAATTTACCCAGCATGACAAGATTCTAAATACAGGGCCAAGTTATAAAGCCAACTCTGTCTATAACTCCAGCATCTCATCTGTTAAAATTTTGCTCTGCTGCCTTGAAATGATTTCTGTTATCTTGATCAGAAATTATTTCAGATGCTTATTTCTTGTTATCTCAAATTGTTCCCCCATGAGGAGTGGCAAAGTGTCAACACCTGCTTGTTTTGTATCTCCAAGCTATCAAGGCATAGGAGAAGGTGAATTGATAGATTCCAAAAAATGTTATGATGGAATGGGGAATGGGAGAAATTGGTCAGATCCCTCTGACATTACCTCAAGGTTACCTATGAAGAAGAAAGATCTACCAGTCAATCCATATACTTTTTTTCAGCTACATATTACTAAAATGCCAGTTGAAAGGTATAAAGATGATTAAGACAAGACGCTGTCTCAAGTATACCAATCTGCAACTAAGTATTAAAAATTCAAATGTCCAGCTGGACCTGGTACTTAACACAAATAAATGAAGTGGCCCAAGAAAAAACCTAGGGTGACCCCTCCTGAGCTCCAGCATATTGTTTCTACCTGGATCCACTATTTCCAAGAGAAGTCAGAAATTCATGTTTTAAACGATATATATATATACATATATATATATATTTTTTTTTTTTCCCACGTGAAACAACAGTGTGGGCCAGGCAGAATTCACTTGTAAACTGGGTCTAACTCACAGGCTACCAGGTTGAGATCTCTGGTTTAAACAGTAAGACACATAAGGAAGGACAATAGGAGTTAGAGTGTAGTCACCATACAAGGAGTATTCAGTAAAGTGGGAAATAATTTCCAGGTGGCGCATTTGAGAAGACTTTGTGGAGGAAGCCATCTTTTAATTTATCCTTCCAAAATTCATCAGGTTTGGAACCACCATGTTCCAGCATTCCAGAGAAGGAATGCTGCTTCAGTTGTAGGACCCAAGACCAGCAGATGGGAAATCATAGGTCAAGGTCAGGACCTCTCTGAGTTACATTTTACTTTGGTTTTTCTTTCGTTTGTTTATTTCTTTCATTTTGTCTTATTTTTTAGTTTCTTACTGAAAATAAATTTATTGCACATGTAACCTGTAGTCATCAGAATTAGGAAAGTGTGTTTTTCCTATAAACACTATAAGCAGGGAGAAGACATGGAGGCTGAAAATTGTTAGGGTCCATAAATTAAAAGAGATTTTAAGGCAATGGAACGTTCAGTGATTGTAGACTTTTGCATGGTGTGTGGCAGGACATGAAGCTTAAAAGAACATCTGAATCTTGGACAGGATCCAGCAAAGGCACCAGGACTAATTTAGGAGATGAAGGGTATGTCTTATGAGGAGAGGCTTAGAGGGCTTAACATGCTTCAGCTTTAAAATAAGGCGGGTGAGCAGAGTTCTATTGATAGCTTGCAAGGCTTCCAGTATGAACTTGTACTTGGTGTGAGATAAAATTCAAAGTCACACTAAAGAATGTCAAGAAGGCGAGTTCTTTTTTTTTTTTTTTCATTTTAAGAATGATGAGTCCAGGAATATTTTGTGCAAGAAAGTTAAAAAATGGAATGGCTTTCCATAAGTATTTGGGGGAACAGCTTCAATTTTATCATCCTCCATTCACAGAAGTGCTAAGTTTAAGGATAAGTTATTCATAATGTTAATTCATAATGTTGTGTGCAGAAACATCACGGTGCTGGTTGTTGCAAGTGCACATGGAATAAGCTTAAGACACAAATAGAGATAGAGGAGTGGAGGAGGGAAGGAGGGAGAGGGGCAGAGAGAGAGAGAGAATTCACTTAGTCGTTACTTAGTAAAACTCTGCTAAAATTTTACAAATTCACCAAACCTTCGCCACCCTCACCACTTGTCTCTTCTTGCTTCACATACAATGAGGCAGTTTATGGCTGGGATGACTGGTAGACATAATAAGAATGTTGGTAACAATTCAGTGGGGTCAGGCTTCAAAATTTTGAATCACTTTGATAATCTGCTTTTTTTTTTTTTTTTTTTTTGTATTTTGACTAATTTCATTTTGGATCCTGGACTTCTGCTCTTCACAACTTAGTTAAAACTCAGAAATCTCCACAAAATATGCATAGGAAAAAAAACTGTTAGAAAATATAATAATTTTAATAATTTTTATCTCTAATTGGTTAAATTTTTAATATTTAACATACACCGTAGGTTCAGAAGTAGAACTCAGGATCTAGGTAGAGACAGGTTCTGAAAGTCGTTCAGACAGTAATTGTGGAGGATGTGAGAGAGGATAAGCTCACTCAGAGAGAGAATGTACACACAGAGGGCGAGGTCCCCACCTCCACCCCTTGGGGAAAGGGCTTCGGCAAAGGAAAAGAGCAAAAGCAGGGGGAGAGGCAGAGTCTATTTACTGCCATTTAGACCCATAAGCCCCTTCCTCTTGATCACTGATCAATCATCTAAACAGAGCCCTTTCGTTTTTGCTATGGACTGAATTGTGGTCCCTCCCCCATCCAACCCACCACCCCCTATTCATATGTTTGGCCCTAGCCCCAGCGTGATGGTATTTGGAGATTACGCCTTTGGGAGGTCATCAGGTTTAGATGCGGTCATGAGGGTGGAATCTTCACTATGGCGTTGATGCTTTTATAAGAGGATTCACCAGAGAGCTTCTCTCCATCTCTCTCTGTAGTGTGAAGGCATAATGAGAAAGCAGCCATTTATAAACCAGGAAGGGAGCTCTCTCCAGAACTTGACCATCCTGGCACTCTGTTCTCAGACTTCCAGCCTCAGAACTGTGAGAAATAAATTTTTGCTAAGACACTCAGTTAAATAAATAACAGAAATAAAATTTTGTTAAGACACTGTGGCATTTTTTTTATGGCAGCCTGAGCTGATTA
Organism: Sus scrofa; assembly: GCF_054392235.1. NCBI lineage: Eukaryota > Metazoa > Chordata > Mammalia > Artiodactyla > Suidae > Sus > Sus scrofa. The sequence goes on along the minus strand of NC_139387.1, from coordinate 89,921,946 downwards.
ATGCACCTTCAAAAACATTTTTTGGATAATCTTTACACATTTTTAGGTTGACATTTTAAGTTTTCTATCATAAGTTTAATTATTGCAAAGAATAATTTCCAGCCTTCTGTAAAAGTTGACATTCAAAATAAAAATAAAACCATAACCTCATTATTTTGAATATCTCCCATAAAATAAAAATGTCATATTAATAAGATACCCAACATAATATATTAAAGACATATAAGTAAGATTATATCAGACAGAATAGGTTTTCATTCAAAAATTGCCACAAGGAACAAAGTGCATTATATATTGATAAAAAGGTCAGCTCATTAAAAAGATGCAACAATTATAAACATATGCACACAAAACAACAGAAGCCCAAAACATATGAAGCAAACATTGACAGAATTAAAGGGAGAAATAGACAGTTCTATAGCAATAGTTGGGGATCTAAACACCTCATTTTCAGTAATGGATAGAATATCTAGACAGATGATCAGTAAAGAAATAGAGGAGTTGAACAACACTATAAACCAACTAGACCTAATAAAAATCTATAGAGCACTCCATTCAATAATAGCAGAATGCACATTCTTCTCAAGAGCACATGGAACACTCTCCATGATAGACCAAATTTGTCTCAAACAAAGTCTCAATAATTTTCTTAAAACTTCAAATCATACATATTTTCTTCTATGACTACAATGGAATGAAGCTGTGAATCAATAAGAAAGGAAAACTGGGAAATTCACAAATAGGTGGAAATTAAACAACACATTCCTAAATAACCAATGGATCAAAGAAGAAATCACTGGGGAATAAGAAATCACTGAGAGATGAATGAAATAAAAAACATAACATACCAAAATTTCTGAGATGCAGTGAAATCAATGATAAGAGAGAAATTTATGGCAATGACACCTGCACTATAAAGGAAGAGAGATCTAAAATTGATAACACACTATACACATCAAGGAACTAGTAAAAGAAGAAAAACTAGATCCAAAACTAGCAGAAGGAAAGAAATAATAACAATTAGGGTAGAAATTAATTAAGTCAAGGATAGAAAGAACCAATAAATCAAAAATCTGGCTCTTTGAAATAATCAACAAAAATGAAAAACAGATTGACAAAGAAAAATATGTAAATATCTAAGCTTATAAATGAAAATGGAGCTATTACTACCAAACTTGCTTAAAAAAAAAGGACTATAAGAGAATACTATAACAACTATATGCCAATAAACTGCAGACCCTAGATAAAATGAAAAAATTCCTAGAACAGACAAACTACCAAAACAGATTCAAGAAGAAATAGAGGAGTTTCTGTCATGGAGCAGCAGATAGCAAACCCAACTAGCATCCGTGAGGATTTGAGTTTGATCCCTGGCCTCACTCAGTGGGTTAAGGATCCAGTGTTGCCATGAACTGTGGTGTAGGTCTCAGACATGGCTCGGATCCTGTTTTGCTGTGGCTCTGGCACAGGCCAGTGACTAAAGCTCCAATTGGACCTGTAGCCTGGGAACCTCCATTTGGTGCAGGTGCAGCCCTAAAAAGACAAAAGACCAAAAAAAAAAAAAAAAAAAAAGAACAAGAAAAAGAAAAAGAAATAGAAAATCTGAACAGATCTATAACAAGTAAAGACATTGAATCAATAATCAAAAACGACTAAACAAAGAAAAGCCCAAAACCTGAACCAGATGGCTTCCCTGGTTAACTCTAACAAACACTAAAAGAAAAATTAATGCTAACCTTTTCAAGCTCCTCCAAAAGATTGAATAAGAGGAAATACTTTGAGACTACTTTTTTGAGGCCAGATTATCCTGAAACCAAAACTAAGAAAAGAAAACTACACCAATATCCCTTATGAATGTACATGAAAAATCCACAACAAAATAATAGCAAATTGAATCCAACAGCATGTTAAAAGAACTGTACACCATGATCAAGTGAGATTTGTCCCAAGAATGCAAGGATGGTTCAACATAAGAAAATTAATCAGGATTTCCCATTGTGGCTCAGCAGTAACAAACCTGACTAGGATCCATGAGGATGTGGGTTCAACGCTGCCCTTACCCAGCAGTTTAAGGAGCCAGCATTGCCGTGAGCTGTGGTGTGTAGGTTGCAGACACAGCTCAGATCCTATGTGACTGTGGCTGTGGCATAGGCTGGCAGCTATAGCTCTGATTCGACCCCTAGCCTGGGAACTTCCATATGCTGTGGGTGTGCCCCTGAAAAGCAAATAAATAAATAAATAAATAAATAAATGCAAGAAAATTAATGTTGTACCACATTAATAAAGAGAAAAAACTTCCAAGATCATCTTAATTGATGTAGATAATGCATTTGACAAAACCCAACACTCTTTCATGATAAAAACTCTCAGAAAACTAAGGAAAAGGGGGAATGTACTCAACATGATAAAGGGCATTCATGAAAAACCCACATCTAACATCATACTCAAAGGTGAAAGGCCAAAAACTTTTCCCTTAAAATCAGGAATAAAACAAGAACACCCACTTTCATAACAGCTATTCAACATTGTACTGTGAGTTCTAGCCAGAACAATTAGGCAAGAAAACAAAATTTTAGGCATCCGAGTTGGAAAGGGGGAATAAAACAATCTCTCTTTGCAGGTCACATAATCATGTATATAGAAAATACCAAAGAACACACATACACAAACTACATCTAATAAATGCATCCATCCAAGCAGCAGTGAGCAGGATTAATACACCATCAGTTGCATTTCTGTATACCAGCAGGGAACAAATCAAAAAGGAAGTTAAGAAAACAATGACATTTACAGTAGCATCCCCAAAATGAAATATCTAGGAATACATTTAACCAAGGGGATGAAAGATTTGGACACTGATGCTATAAAACATTGTTGAAAGAAATTAATGAAGACCTAAGTTAATGGAAAGACATGATCATGAATTGCAAGACTTAATATTATTACACTGGCAATACTACCCAAAGCCTTTACAGATCTAATGCAATCTTTTTTTTTTTTTTTTTTTTTTTTTTTTTGTCTTTTTTGGGCCGTACCCATGGCATATGGATGTTTCCAGGCTAGGGGTCTAATCAGAGTTGTAGCTGCCAGCCTACGCCATAGCCACAGCAATGCCAGATCCAATGCCAGATTCTCATGGTTCGTAGTCGGATTTGTTAACCACTGAGCCACAACAGGAACTCCAAAGAGATTATTCTTTTCTCACTGAATGACCTTGGCACTCTAGTCGAAAATCATATGGCCATAAATGTGAAGATTTATTTCTAGGCTTTCAATTCTATTCCATTGGTCTATATGTCTACCCTTATGCCAGTACCACCCTATTTTTTTTTTTAATCACAGTAGCTTTATATTAAGTTTTGGATTGGGAAGTATAAATCATCCAAATTTATTGTTCTTTTTCAGTATTATTTTGGCTATTCAAGTTCCCTTGAAAGTCTATTTAAGAATCATCTTATCCTTGGAGTTCCTGTGTGGCACAGTGAAAATGAATCCGACCAGGAACCATAAGGCCCAGTTCGATCCCTGGCCTTGCTCAGTGGGTTAAGGATCCGGCATTGCCGTGAGCTGTGGTGTGGGTTGCAGACATGGCTCGGATCTGATGTTGCTGTGGCTGTGGTCAGTGGCTATAGCTCTGATTCAACCCCTAGCCTGGGAACGTCCATGTGCCACAGATGTGGCCCTAAAAAGAAAAAAAAAAAAAAGAGTCATCTTATCCATCTTTTCAGATAGGTCACTGGAGTTTTGATAAAGATTGCATTAAGGAGTTCCTGTCATGGTGCATGGAAACGAATCTGACTGGCATCCATGTGGATGCAAGTTTGATCCCTGGCTTTGCTCAGTGGGTTAAGGATCTGGCATTGCTGTGAGCTGTGGTGTGGGTCACAGATGCAGCTCGGATCCTGCGTTGCTGTGGCTGTGGTGGAGGCTGGAGTCTATAGCTCCGATTAGACCCCTAGCCTGGGAACCTCCACATGCCATGGGAGCGGCCCTAGAAAAGGCAAAAAGAAAAAAAGAAAAATAGTCTCTTCAACAAATGGTGCTAGGACAGCTGGGTAACAAAATGCAAAAGAATTTAGACCCCTACCTCAAATAAATATAAAAATCAATTCAAAATACATTAATGAAAGTAAAGCAGACAAACTAAAAAGGAGTTAGTTCTCTTGTGGAGCAGTAGACCAAGGATCCTGCACCATTAAAAATAGATGTACACTGGAAAAAACGTATTTATGGAAATAGAGAAAACATAAATATTCATTAAGAATTAAGGGGTATAAAATATTACAAATTAAAATAAAACATTGTATATAGAAATACTCTTAAATCTAGAATTTCTTCTAAAATGAAAATTTTTCTAAAGCAAAAAGTTAATTAAAAAGTAGATACTACGAAAACTAATGTAATGTAGGTATTCTCAATTATATTTCAATTTCTAAAAATAGAAATTCTGAATATCTCAAGGTCTAAAGAATACATTGGAAATATTGTTTAAGAATTACCATTTAAAAAGGCACCAGACTAGATTGTTCTATAACCAAATACCATCTATCTTCAGACAACACATTTTCCTGTTATTCAGACTATATCAAATATTAGAAAAAGGTGCAAGTATCTATATCAATCATAGGATGCTAACATCACTTTTTTGAAAAAGACAAAAAGAATTTTACAGTAATTTCATCAATAGATATAAATTAAAATATACCTAAAACAAAATGGTAGCAAATGAATCCAGAATCGTATTAATTGACAAATTGTATATTAGTACAATGTGTATTAATATAATTAATGATTGTATTAATAGACTAATATACCATAATGAAATAGGATTATTATTCTGGAAGGGGCAAAGATTGTCCAAGATTTGGAAATTTTTCAAAATACATAACTCATTATATAAGCAAATTAAAGAAAAATATGTGATTTCAACAATTTATACAAAAATATATTTGATAAAATTCAATAGTCATTACCAACAAACAGTTCAATAAGTAGGAATAAAAGGAAACAATTTTAAAATGATAGACCATGGGGAGTTCCTGTCATGGCGCAGTGGTTAACGAATCCAACTAGGAACCATGAGGTTATGGGTTCGATCCCTGGCCTTACTCAGTGGGTTAAGGATCCGGCATTGCTGTGAGCTGTGGTGTAGGCCAGCAGCTGTAGCTCCAATTGGACCCCTAGCCTGGGAACCTCCATATGCCATGGGAGCGGCCCTAGAAAAGACAAAAAAATAAAAAATAAAATGATGATAGACCATTTACTCCAAATAGCAAATATTATATTAGAGTTTAAATACTAGATCCATTTCCATTAAAATCAAGAGCAAGGGAGGAAGACCCACCTTTCACACTATTAGTGTATTTGTTTTTCTAGCTAATGTAATAAGAAAAATAAATAAAAACTTAAAAATTAAAAAACCAAAATTATTATTTTTGCATATTATATAATTACAGCAAGTTATGGTAAATCCAAGTGACTTTCCTAAAAATCTCATTTGAACTAAAAGATTATTTGATTAGGTGGCTGGATACAAAATAATTATACAAATAACTTCATAGCATTTCTTTATATTCCCAGTAATCAGTTGGAAATGTAGAAAAGAAATTCTAGGAGTTCACTTCATGGCTCAGCAGTTAACAAACCAACTAGGATCCATGAGGATGCAGGTTCAGTCCCTGGCCTCGCTCTGTGGGTTAAGGATCTGGTGTTGCCATGAGCTGTGGTATAGGTCAAAGGTGGCTTGGATCCCAAGTTGCTATGGCTGTGGTGTAGGCCAACAGCCCTAGCTCCAATTTGACCTTTTGACCTCTAGCCTAGGAACTTTCATATGGGTGCTGCAAGCAAAAAAAAAAGAAATTCCAGGAGTTCCTGTCGTGACACAGTGGAAACAAATCCGACTAGAATCCATGAGGATTTGGGTTTGATCCCTGGCCTTGCTCAGTGGGTTGGGGATCTGGCACTGCCGAGAGCTGGGGTGTAGGTCATAGATGTGGCTTGGATCCTGTGTTGTTGTGGCTGAGGCATAGGCTCGTGGCTATAGCTCCAATTCAACCCCTAGCCTGGGAACTTCCATATGTTGTGGGCGCAACCCTAGAAAAGCAAAACAAAATTAAAAATTAAAAAAAAAAGAAATTCCATTTGAAATAATGACAAAACTATAAAATACTAGGCACATTTAACATGAATGGTATGGGATTTTAAAAAATTTTATGGAGTTCCTATTGTGGCGCAGCAGAAATGAATCTGACTAGGAACCATGAGGTTGTGGCTTCAATTCCTGGCCTTGCTCAGTGGGTTAAGGATCCGGTGTTGCTGTGAACTGTGGTGTAGGTTGCAGATGCGGCTCCAATCTGGCATTGCTGTGGCGATGGTGTAGGCTGGCGGCTACAGCTCTGATTAGACCCCTAGCCTGGGAACCTCCATATGCTATGGGTGTGGCCCTGGAAAGACCAAAAAAAGACAAAAAATTGTAATTGAAGTATGGTTGATGTACAATATAAGTTTCAAGTGTACGATATAGTGAGTCACAATTTTTAAGTGTTATACTCCATTGATAGTTATTATAAATATTGGCTATATTTCCTATGCTATACAATATACCTTTGTAGCTTATACTTCTCTGCACACTTTGTTGCAGGGAACATTAATGCTTTTATTTTGGAAGATGTGGCAGAGATTACTATTTACCTATCTAACATTCATTCTTATTCTCTTTAGTCAAAGAAGCCTATGGCCACTGAAATGAAAGACATTTCCCAGCTCCTTTTGTAGCCACATATGGCCATGAAATCAAGTTATGGCCAGTGGAATGTGTCAGATGTTTTGTATGGGACTTCAAACAAGGCTCTTAATATTAAGAGAGTTCCCAGAGCTTCAGTGTGGCACAGTGGGTTAAGTATCCAAAGCTCTGCAGCAGCTCAGGTCACTGCAGAGATGCAAGTTTGATCCCTGGCCAGGCACAATGGGTTAAAGGATCCAGAGTTCCCGCAGCTGTGGCTCAGATTTGATCCCTGGCCTGGGAACTTCCATATGCCACAGGTGTGGCCATAAAAATTTTTTTTAATTAAAAATAAAAAAAAGAGAGTCCTTTTTTCAGCTGCCTGAAATGTAGATGATGTAATGGCTAAAGCACTAGCTTCATTTAAATATTTAAATTACAGAGTTACCTGGAATGATAGAGTAGGAAGAAGCAGTTTGGATTCCTTATGACACTGTGGAGTCACTACCATGATTCTATTACTTTTGGGCATTCTTTTTTTTTTTTTTTTTTTGGTCTTTTTAGGGCTGCTCCTGTGGCATATGGAAATATGGAAGTTCCCAGGCTAGGGGTCAAATCAGAGCTGAAGCCACTAGCCTACACCACAGCCATAGCAACACCAGATCCAAGCTGTGTCTTCAACCTTCACCACAGCTCACAGCAATGCCCAATCCTTAACCCACTGAGCAAGGCCAGGGATCAAACCTGCATCCTCATGGATACTAGTCTGATTTGTTTCTGCTGAGCCACGATGGGAATTCCTGATTCTGTTACTTTTGGACTTGCTTTATATGAATGAGAAATACTTCTACCTTGGTTCAACTGTCATTGCTTTGTGATTTTGTATTATATTCAACCTAATCTCATCCTTAATAACACAAAGGAAAAATCCAATAAAGGATTTAATAAAAGAAAAAAAGAGCCCTGTTGACCCCCCCCCCCCTTTTTCTTAAATGGCCACACCTGCAGCACAATGGAAATTCTAGGGCCAGGGACCGAATCTAACTTAACCCACTGTGCCAAAATGGGAACTCCCATTTTTCCCTTTCTTGAGAGTGAAGTTGAAGACAAAGAGTCTGCAACCTTCCAGATGAATGTATAATATTTGAAATAGAGATTGTGTTCTTAAAATGATACAGTCCTGGGAAAATTATATATGTCTACCTATTACTCTAATTTGAAATCTTATTTTAACCATCTAATACACTCCACAACTATGTATCCTAGAACTTGTCCGTACTGCCAATTCCTCCAATAAGTTTTTCTCTTTTTATAAACCAAGTCCTTAATTACCAGTAAGTTCCCTGGGTCATGAAGCATTTTCTCCTTGGGTTGCAATATTTCCTGGCACATGTTCACTTCGGTAAAATGATCAGTGTATTCAAAATCCAACAGAGTGTCTGCAGAAGCCAATGATGGCGTGGCACCTCTTTTGTGGCATGTGCAAAATCTGCCCATCACTATAAACATTCTTCTGCAACACGACACTTTGCCCTTATGTCCATTTCATATGTGGTGTTCAGTGTGCTTGGGAATGCTGGGGGAAAAAGATTCTTTTTTAGGGACCAGTCATATAGAATCACAACGTTAACCATAGAAGGGGCTTCAGAGAATATTTTTTTTAAATCCCTCATTTTACAAAAGGAAACTGAGGCTCAGAAAGACCACTTGACTTAGAGTAACTTAGCTGGTTAATGATAGATCCAGAAATAGAAACCAAGAGTCTGACTTCAAATTCTAGTTTCTTTAATTTAATATATTGATATGCTCATGATAAACTCAGGGGGAAGAATTTACAGTTTTTTTCTTTCAAGGCACAAAGTTAGATACTTTGTATTACAGAATATGCTGTATTCTGGCTGACATTTAGCTCTTTTGCATCTAAGGGCAGAGGAATATTTTTAAAAGGAAAACAATGTGCTCAGAAGCACTACATGGTTAAGAAAAGACTTTCTTTGTAGAAGATGTCCATTGACCTTCTTGATTGGCTTTCCTTCCCCTCCCCCCCAAATAGCTAAAGCATGATGCTATTGAGTTCTAAGTTGAGTTTCCATCCTTATATGAAAAGTTAGCTTGGCACAGAGTTTGGCAGAGCTAAGTCTGACCAGCTGCACTCTTAGCCACAAGGGAAATTAAACGAGACAGTGTGGCTGGTTTAGTACAAATCAATCAAGGTCTCTTGAAAGTGGTCTTGAAAACACATACCAATATAGGCACACAAGTAGTCGTCCTTTCATATAAACTAATTTTAGTCCTGGTCTCTGAGGTGCCATGCATGCGGACAAAGAAAGTAAGGTGACTCTTTCAGGTTGACTACTTGGTAGTTCACATTTCTCCATCAGTTCCATCAGAGTTTGGGAGAAGTTGGTCAAATCTGACAATATCTTAAGTTAAATTTGAGTGTATGTTTGCCATCTTGCAACAAAACAATGGCTACTGATCTATCTGACTTTCTTTGCCTGTTCCTTTTATATTTTTAAGGGTACAATTCAGTGGTTTTTAATATATTCCTGAAGCTGTGCATCTATCACCACTACCTAATTCCAGAGTGTTTTTGTCATTCCCAAAAAAAGCTTCATCTCCATTAGCAGTCTCTCCCAATCCCACCTCCCCTAAACCCCTGGCAACCAATAGTTGACTTTTGGATGCTAAGGATTTGCCAATCCTGGATATTTCATATAAATGGAATCATACAGTATGTGGTTTTTTGTGTCTGGCATCTTTCAGTGGCATAATGTTCTCAAGCTTTAAGCCTGTCATAGCATGTATCAGCACTTCATTCTTTTATACATGCAGGTTTTTTAAAGGATGCCTCTTTGAAAATGTACAGAAAGGAGTTCCTGTCGTGGCTCAGCAGTTAATGAAGCCAAGTGGCATCCATGAGGATGCGAGTTCGATCCCTGGCCTCACTCATTGGTTTAAGGATCTGGCATTGCCCTGAGCTGTGGTGTGGGTCGCAGACGTGGCTCCGATCCTGCATTGCTGTGGCTGTGGTGTAGGCTGGCAGCTGTAGCTCCAATTGGACCCTTAGCTTGAGAACCTCCATATGCTGCAGGTGCGGCCCCAAAAAGACAAAAAGACCAAAAAATAAAAATAATAAAAAGGTACAGAAAATTTTGCTTTTTTATTTGCCTTTATTTTTGGCTGTGCCTGTGGCATGCAGAAGTTCCCAGGGCAAGGACTGAACCTGTGCCACCGCAGTGACCTGAGCTACTACAGTGACAACACTGGATCTTTAACCAGGACTAACCACAAGGGAACTCCAAAACTTTGCTATTCTTGAAGGAGAAGGTGAGACAAGATATTCAACATAGAAATTTGGCTTGATGAGTTCATATTAATATATTGATAAAGGAGAAAAAATTTAAATCCAGTAATTAAGAACAGAAAAAAAAAAGAAAAAGCTGATAGGAGCATAATATTATCATCAATACAAGAGATTTTTCTTCATAATCTTAGTGAAAATTAAAGTCTATGTTGCATTAACATGTTATGAGTTTCAATAGGATTTAATTTAATTTTTTATTGTCAGACAAACTTTTTGCACTTCAGAGTTGACACATGCTTCCGCCAGGCAGAGAGACAAGAGCAAGAAGGACCACAAGGCTGCAGCTGAATTTAGAAAGTTAGAGGTGTTCTCATAGCCACATGAGACGGACAGAAGATTCCTTCCAGTAGGCGAGAGAGAGCAGAGTGCAGACAACAGATGTGAGAAAGGTCCCCATAGCTGTCAAGTTCCAGCATCCTTGTGCTAAAGAAGGGGCGGTGCCAACGTGATTGATGTTCACAGCGAATATAAAAGCACGGGACTTCTCCCCAAGGGCTTGTCACACTGACCTACACCATCTCTCAACTGCTCGTGGGGTTTCTGTCAACTAGTACTGGAAGGGAGCAGACTCTTTGGAGAATAACGTTTTCCTGTGGCCATGCCAGAACCCACTAAGAAAGAGGGTAAGCCTCATCCATAGATTTTTTTCTTGTACTTTTTATTAAAGCATGCTTCTTTTGGTATTTTTAAGCAAACAATCCTATTTCTTAGTCTATAAAATAATAGAATCACTGTGATTCAAGGAAAAGATCTCTTAGTGTATACAGAACAGAGGGAATTATAGGAAGAGTATAACCAATTGAAAAACATCTGATATTTCTAGGAAGGAATATTAACTAAAATGATCAAAGTAGAATTTCATCATTCAATTGCAAGGAATCCTTCAAGTATGATTTAAGGATGTTAATTGCTCATGATGAGCAGATTGTATTTTCAAGTGTATTTGCTTAGGTTCAGTCACAAATGTTTCACCACATATTTGCAATTTGTAGAGGGCAGGGGTGGGAGGGGCTTGGAATACTTTCTTAAATTGTTGATAAATTTGATCAAGATTTCAAAAAAAGAATTTGTGACACAGTTTCCAGATGCTCTATTTTTCTCATGGGAAAACATTTAAGATATGCAGATGCAGGGGTTTTTTTTTGCTTTTATGATTTTGGGGCTTTACTAGTTGTGACATTATTACATTCTTGCCTGGAAAGAAAATCAAACACCTGGGTAAAAGAATATCTTTGGATATCGCTGATAGATTGTGTACTTTAATGAGCTTCATTGTGGATAAGAGCATAATATGTAGCCTTTTAAAAATAATTAGGCTGAAAATATTCTTTATTGGAAGAAATGTTTCCTTCAAGAACAGTTTCTCCTTTCCATAAAAAAAAATTTTTAAGCTACTAATTAATAGCATAAATAAACTGGAGTTAGAAATTACTAAAATAACAAAAAAACAAATTAACAGCACAAGTACATTGCATTTAATTTTAAATGGAAACATCTTTTAAAAATATTATTTTCATTCACATTAGTCTTCCTTAGTGCTTACCAAATCTTTATTTTTCACTTCTTCAAATAGAAGCCAAAACTAAACGAACATTAGCAGGGAACATAAAAGTGGAATTTAGTTTTTTTTTCATTTTGAATTCTAAAAATTGCTTTTAACCATTATTTTGAAGAACCTTGAAAAAGATGCTAGGTGTTGAATCCAAAGTTAAAATACTAACCAAATTATCAAAGTCTTTGAAATATATTTTCTTTATATAATTAAGTAACCAGCGTTGACAGGCTGTGGTGATCAGTTTACAGGTTGGCTTTACTTAGTGGTGGAGGGCATTGATGGGTGAAGTCTTCTACCCAAAATAACCACACCAAATGCATGCATTAATATGGGAACTTAATCCTGCCTATCAGGCAGCAAGTCCAACCCCTGCTAAAGTGTCTTGTTTGTAATGCAAATGATTTACATGTGTATTAAGTGTCCTTTTCATTTGATCTGTCACTTGACTAGCCTCTTCAAGGCTTATTTAGATGAAATGCATTCTGTGTTTCCTGACAGAGGGAAGAATATTGTTTTAATTATACTGCATTTTGTGGATGAATTTTCCTGTGTTATTTTAAAGCCCATTGGAAAATGGCAAAAAAAAAAAATAATAATAACCAAAAGAAAGCTGAGACACTAAAAAATAAGAGGACGAGCTGTAGAGCATATAAAGCTAATTATATTTTGATTGCTAGAGGTGATAAAGTTTTACTTTTTTGTCTGACAACTCCGACAACTCAAAAGTAGTCTAATCCATTCGACTTTTAAATGCAAAGAGATTTTGGAGCTTCAAAGAGGAAAATATGTCTTAAACTCCGGCTGCCTCCCAAACCCACCTATTTTTTTTTTCTTTTTTAATAAGTCAACATACATACCAAAGTCCCCAAGGTCTTCTTTTGTTATAAATGCACTGTTGATATTTCATGTAGGAGGTTCCCCCCCCCCCAGGACAGAAACTTTATACTCAGATTCTTTGGTTAGTTTAAATTTGGATGGTGGGGAGTGGGGATAAAGAGTGTCACTGATATATTTAAAATCCGTTGAGGAAGTACAGGGATTTTTTTGTTTCCTTACCAGCAGAACTGATTTTTAAAGGACCTGTACCTTGTAGAGTTTCCCTAGTGAAATCATTGCATTTTAATCCTGTTTACATCAGAAGAATAAGGAGTATGGCCATTCAGGAACTCTTCTGGTTCTTGCACTTTCTCCTAATGGATTTCGTTTTCCCTGGGGTTGGTTTTGTTCTAGCTTCCCTCTGAAAGACAGCCTCAGGAATGAAATATACAGGGAATTCCCATCATGGCACAGAGGAAACAAATCCAACTAGGAAACCATGAGGTTGCAGGTTCAATCCCTGGCCTTGCTCAGTGGGTTAAGGATCCGGTGTTGCCATGAGCTGTGGTGTAGGTCACAGACAGTTCGGATCTGGCATTGCTGTGGCTGTGCTGTAGGCCAGCAGCTACAGCTCCGATGAGACCCTTAGGAGCCTGGGAACCTCCATATGCCACAGGTGTGGCCCTGAAAAAAAAAAAAAAAACCAGCAAAGACTGAAACATACACCCAACCAATTCTTCAGAGTCCTTTCAAACTATCTACACTCCTCCATACCCCCCCCCCCGAAAAAAAACCCCAAACCAAACCAAACCAAAAACTAGGCTTCTCCAACCTCTTCAGGTCTTCTTACATCTCCTCCTTAGCTGGGAGAACCACACCCAGGAAGAGCATGACCACTTGCTGTAAATCTTGATGAGATATATGGGCTGGTTTGACACTCCTAGGATCCAGGAGGACCTGGCAACTCTTCAAAAGAGGCTGAGTTTTCAGCACCTGAAGGTGCAAAATATATCTCTCTCAATTGCCTCCCAATCTGCAGTGGCTTGATTCTCAGAGCTTCACGCTGGGTCCTAGGAGAGCTGGTCCTTCTAAGGAGAAGGAAGAAGGATATGTGTAACTTTAGGGTTCAAGGTGGAACTCTAATGGACGTCATTGGTCAACCATCCTTAGACCCTCCAAAAAAAAAAAAAAAAGCATTATTTATGAGGAGTAACTACTTCCCATTGTTCTCCTCTCCACCTCTTTCCGTTGGTCACGTATTTGTTGGAGAACTGTAATATTTGTATGCCAGTTCCTAAGAAAAGGCCTTTCTTACCCATTAGTTGATGCAGAACCTGAGACTCAGTAAAATTAAATTGTTCTAATCAAGTAGCAAGAAAGGATGTGGAAGAAAGTTTCAAATTTGTAGGGCTTTCCCAGGATGTCTTGCTGATACATTCATTAATAGAGTAACTATGAACTGGGCACTTGCTAAAGCTGGTCACTGGGATTTCAGAGGTATATGCAACATGATCTCTGTTCTAAAAACCCTTATAGTTAATCGCCCTTGGTCCTACTGAGTAAAGAAATCATCTTTCAGTGGAATTTTCTCTTTTCCTATAAGCAAGTTATTTGTGAACATGAAATTAGAAATTTGCAATGGCCTTTCTTCCGTGTTTTTTTTTTTTTCTGCCTTTTTTTTTTTTCATCTTGAACTGCACCTGCGACATATGGAGGTTCCCAGGCTAGGGGTCTAATAGGAGCTGTAGCCACCAGCCCACAGCACAGCCACAGCAATGCAGGATCTGAGCCGCATCTGCGACCTACACCACAGCTCACGACAATGCTGGATCCTTAACCCACTGAGCAACGCCAAGGATTGAACCCACAATCTCTTGGTTCCTAGTCAGATTTGTTAATCACTGCGCCACGACAGGAACTCCTGGCCTTTCTTCTGTGATAGACTCTCTAATCATTTAAAAATACTATCAATATTTTTTTTTGCCTATATATCATTTCTTAAGGATTTTATCTTTGCAGTATATGACGATTAAAACCATAAAGCCGGGAGTTCCCATTATGAATCGAAGGTTAAGAACCCAACCTAGTATCCATGAGGATGAGGGTTCGATCTCTGGCCTCACCCAGTGGATTAAGGATCTGGTGTTGCTGCAAGCTATGGCATAGGTCACAGAGGCAGCTTGGATCTGGCATTGCTATGGCTGTGGTGTAGGCCTGCAGCTGCAGTTTTGATTCGACCCCTAGCCCAGATACTTCCATATGCTGCAGGTACAGCCCTAAAAAGAAAAATCAAACAAACAAACAAAAAAACATAAAGCCTGGTTCTTCTTTTTTTTTTTTTTTTCTTTTTGTCTTTTTGTCTTTTTAGGGCCGTACCGTGACATACAGAGGTTCCCAGGCTAGGGGTCTAATTAGGGCTGTTGATGCTGGCCTACGCCAGAGCCACAGCAGTGCCAGATCCGAGCTGCATCTGCACCCTACACCACAGCTCACAGCAATGCCAGATCCTTAACCCACTGAGCAAGGCCAAGGATCGAACCCATAACCTCATGGTTCCTAGTCGGATTTGAGCCATGATGGGAACTCCCTAAAGCTTGGTTCTTAAATAGACAATTGTTAACTGGTAGATTGTGTAGAATCTAGAACAATTCTTTTGTAAACCCCCAGGTTCAAGCCTTAACGTGAATGTAACTTTCTGTTATGTGATATATATCAGGCCCTATTATATTTTGTGTACTTAACCTGTAGGGAAAAACGCAGTAGTTCCTCTTTTGTGCTTATGTGTCATTCAAACACCTTGGGAGAGTCACCGCAACATTCTCAACATCCAAATAAGGTCTCTCCTTGAAAACTCAAACACATGGTAAAACATCACTCCACGGATGAACAGCATTTTAAGGAGCTGTTCTGAGATCTCCAGGAATCAAAACTACGGCATTGTTGTTCCCAGTTCTTTTGCTATATCAACCTGCAATATCTATCTAATTATTCTATCCTGGCTTATTTCAGTAGGAATGGGTGGGAAGATGGACATGGAGAAAATGTTTTTCCTTTGCTATTTTTTTTTTTTTTTTTTTTTTTGGTTTTGGGAGTTTTTCCTTTGCTATTGTTTTTTTTTGTTTGTTTGTTTGTTTTTTTTTTTTGGTTTTGGTTTTGTTTGGTCCCTAGAGATTTCATGCACTTTAAGGTCCTGCAAAGCCCCAAACCTCTCTGAATGCAGGGCAGAACTCAGCACCTCTTACCTATTTCCTAGCATCCCTCAAGGCTGAGTCATCCTCAGAAAAGGAGCCCTGGTGATGGGAAACCTCCCTCTCATATTTACTGCTTGACCTTCAGGTGTCACCTGCATGAAACGGGATGGCCTATTTCAAACACCCAAATAAATTTGTCTCTGCAGAACTTCTCTGACGTATAAAATATTACCTTTCCCTCAAATTGGGGAAAAGTTCATTTGTTGGAAGTAAGCAAAAGAACAGAAGAAGAGAGACATGGTAAACTTCAAGTGGTTTGTTTAGGCCCCACTGAGCATTTGAAATTAAAGAATACCAATGTTTTTCCCCCTGCAAAAACTTTGCCAGGCTGTACTGGAGAAATACGGTATAGATGTGAGCTATCTGCTGTAAGAAGGGATACTCTTGGGCTAATGCTCATGAGAGGGCAAAATCATTGCCCTCTTGGCAAAAATCATTCTTTTTCAGTAGCCTGCTTTTATGACTGTCCGACTGCACCTGTTAGGAAGATAAATAAAGGACTGGCCAATTCTTTCCTCTCAAGTGCCCTAAATATATCACTTTAAAAAAAAAACTTGGGAAAAACAATTTGTATCCTTGTTTCTCATCCAGTAAGTCTGAAGAAGTCTCCCCTAGGCCTTGCAAAGAGCAAGGGTAAGGGAGTTTCTGAAATGAACAAAGGTCAAGGTTAGGCATTCTGGCTGGTCTGAGACCTAAGGAAAGGGAAGAAGAGAAACACAATCCTTTGTTCTCTCAATGCCTCACAATTTTATTTTGGCCAGAGATAAGGCCTTGAGACATTTTATTTTAGGTTCTTTGTGAACACAAAATTCACAGTGTTTCCTTATTTATAGCAATTTTAAACTGTCCCTGAATCTATGAGGAATGTTAGAATAAAGTGCCCAGGCTGCAGTTGCTTTAAAGAAATGCTTGGACACAAAAATAAATAGATATACCATCTTTTAAAAAACTTGAGTGGGGAGTTCCCATCGTGGCTCATTGGTTAACGAATCTGACTAGGAACCATGAGGCTGCGGGTTCGAATCCTGGCCTTGCTCAGTGAATTAAAAATCCTGTGTTGCTGTGGCTATGGTGTAGGCCGGCAGCTATAGCTCCAATTAGACCCCTAGCTTGGGAAACCTCCATATGCCGCAGGTGCAGCCCTAGGAAAGGCAAAAAACAAAACAAAACAAAACAAAAAACCAAAAAAAAAAACCTTGAGTGAATATGAAACGATGTTTTGCCATCTTTTTGTAAACACGTATATGCTTTTTTTTTTTTTAGAATTGTGGAAAGATGCTACCCTGAAAGAAAATAGTGCTATCATTTGTATAGCCCTAGATAACATTTTTGCTATTTTTGCTTAAATTTCTTGTCACTGTTTTATTTAAAATTTATGTTTCTATTCTTTATGGCCCAAGAGAAGAATTTTTATTATTGTTAATAAGTGTGGGGAAAAGTTTATTTTATTTTATTTATTTATTTTTTTGTCTTCTCTAGGGTTGCACCCGTGGCATATGGAGGTTCCCAGGCTAGGGGTCTAATCAGAGCTGTAGCCACTGGCCTACACCAGAGCCACAGCAACGAGGGATGTGAGCAGCATCTGCAACCTACACCACAGCTCACTGGCAACACTGGATCCTTAACCCACTGAGCAAGGCCAGGGTCCAAACCCACAACCTCGTAGTTTCTAGTTGGATCGTTAACCACTGCGCCACGACGGGAACTCCAATAATTACTATTTTTATTTGCATTCCTTCTTAATTAGTCTATGAAACCTATATTAAGAGACATAAAATACTCTTGGCAGCCCGTGGCTTCTGTGGTAATTCTAGACCTCATCTCTAGACATACTTGAGTGTGTTAGATAATAAAAAACAGGATTAAAACTCTAGCAATCAGGAGTTCCTGTCGTGGCGCAGTGGTTAACGAATCCGACTAGGAACCATGAGGTTGCGGGTTCGGTCCCTGCCCTTGCTCAGTGGGTTAACGATCCGGCGTTGCCGTGAGCTGTGGTGTAGGTTGCAGACGCGGCTCGGATCCCGCGTTGCTGTGGCTCTGGCGTAGGCTGGTGGCTACAGCTCCAATTCGACCCCTAGCCTGGGAACCTCCATATGCTACTGGAGCAGCCCAAAGAAATAGCAAAAAGACCAAAAAAAAAAAAAAAAAAAAAGAAAAAGGAAAAAAAAAACTCTAGCAATCAAAAACAAGCAGAAAACTCTTAATCTCATGGGTGTACCTGTGGGAGTAAGACCATGTCTTTCTACCCCCGCCCCCACATCAGTTCTTGATGGAACATAAGTCTTTTCTGGAGTCCTTAGTTTATTCAGAATATGGTACCATGGGGAAACCCAATAAATACACAGAAAGATAGTTATTGAAATAGAGTGTTTTGAGTTAGGTTAAGTAGCTAATTGCTTATTCAAGGACAGTTTCCTAATATTTGAAAGCATCATGATTAAGGAAAATGAAACTGTGAAAAAGAAAACAAGGAGTTCTCGTGACTCCACAGAAATGAATCTGACTAGCATCCATGAGGACACAGGTTCAATCCCTGGCCTCACTCGGTGGGTTAAGGATCCGGTGTTGCCATGAGCTGTGGTGTAGGTTGCAGAGGTGGCTCAGATCTGCTGTGGCCGTGGCTGTGGCGTAGGCCGGTGGCTACAGCTCCTATTGGACCCCTAGCCCGGGAACCTCCATATGCTGCAGGTGTTGCCCTGAAAAGACAAAAAAAGAAAGAAACAAAGCAAAAGACTTTATCACTCAATTTCCTTTCTTTTTAATGATTTTTATTTTTTCCATTAGAGTTGGTTAACTATCACTTAATTTCCTACACGTATGCAAATTGTCTTATACCTGGGGGAGAACAGGTATCTGTCCCTACAGCTTTTTACAAAGACAGCCCCCAAAATATCAAAGTGATGATATTGACATACCCAAATCTCTTCTTCATAGATAGGCCCAGTTTTAATTCACAAAACGTATATATGTCTTGGACAGCCACACAGACAGCAAGCCAAGCTTCAGGATGTTCCCATGCAAGGGGCAGATGATACACTTTTATACACATTTCCAGAGTAAAGTTTTAGATTCCATCAGATTGGGATATGAAGGGATTGACTTGGCAAAGAAAAAGACCAGGATCATTTAACCTCATGCTTATTTTTCTCTCTCAGATGATTTCCCAAAAAGCTAACTGGAATCTGGTTTTCATATGCCTTTCAAGTCTGAAACCCTCTTTGATAAGACTTTTATACTCCCTTAGGAATCTTTTTATGGGCCAATCTGGCATATAAATACAATACCTAAAATTATGTTTGATAACATGTCAGATGTTAGATCATATAATTTTGTTTTATTTCTTTTCTGACTTGTACTTTAGATCTTTACAAGAACTTAGGGTTCGAAAGTTTTCTCTTTCTTCAAAATCATCTTTCTTTCAATAGCCATGGTCTCTTTCTAAGTTCCTCAAGAATTCTTTGTTGGAGTTCCCCTCATGGCTCAGTGGTAACGAATCTGACTAACATCCATGAGGATGCAGGTTCAATCCCTGGCCTTGCTCAGTGGGTTAAGGATCTGGCATTGCCATGAGCTGTGGTGTAGGTCGCAGACACGTCTCAGATCCTGCGTTGCTGTGGCTGTGGGGTAGGCTGGCAGCTGTAGCTGCGATTCGACCCCTAGCCTAGGAATCTCCATATGCCTTGGGTGTGGCCCTAAAAAGACAAAAAAAAAAAAGAATTCTTTGTTGATATCAGGTAATGGCTTTTGCTTTCTACAAAATTTTGTATCTGTTGGAATAGAATAAGAGTATTCTGCTTATAACTAAAAATTCAGCTAGTTATATAGTTCTATAATTTAATTTCTGATTTTTTTAGTTACATGTTTTTAGAATTGTTCTGCATAGAATATGTATTTTGGCTTTTTCCTTATGTATATTAAGTGATATTCATTATTAAACATAGTGACATAAACAAGCCTATTCTTCAAATTCCAGCTTTACCATGTATTTAGTTACAGTTCATATGCCTCCGTTTCCTCATCTGTTAAATGTGAATAATAATAGCAACTAGCTCATTGGTTTTTTTTGGGGGGGGTTGTTTTTTTTGGTAAGAATAAAATGAGATAAATCAGGAAATAAGCTATACATCCTAATATAATAAGAATACATCCTAGTATAATAAAAAGGACTAAGTTGTTTCTCCCTAAAGCAGCAAATTCAGAAATCTTGTGCAGCATAAGGTGTTACCTGCTTCCCATTTAAACTTGGAGAGCCTTTCTGCCAACACGAATCAACCACTGTAAGATATGGAACAAACACTGTTCACCTCCTTACCTGGTGTTTAATGTTTATAACACGTTCTGAAACAGCTGCTGTTATTATCACATCCATCACTGCCACCACCATGAGTATTCAGCCCCCTCCCCCCTTTTTTTAAAAACTTAAGGTGAAACATCTTTGCTTTCACCCCTAGAGGCTCAAATCAAGTAAGAGGTCTCCATTTCAGAGCCTCTGTTCTGTTCCTGCTGAAATGTGTCGTGTCCAGCTGGGGGTCCCCAGTTGTTAGCCAGACGGTGGTAACCAGCTGTTTCTTCCCTGTTCCACTGCGGGGGCACAGCCTTTCCCATTTAGACGGAAGAGTCACCCTGCACAGTTGAACATGTAACTATATCCACCACAAAGGGTTATGAGGCTTGGGCGTGTAGGACATTAAAATTTCTCTTCCCACCAAGGGTGCTATTGGCAGGTGGGGTCTTCCTCTGGCCTGGACTTTTCTGAGGATACCCCATCCAGAACTCTCCACAACCACATATGGATAGGGTGGGTGATTGATTGAGTGGCTGTGTTTACTGCTGTGAAATCTTATTCTTATGACCCCACCTGGCATCAAGCCTGTCCTTCCTCTATTTTTAAAAGTCACCCAATGGAGGCCCAGCAATGACTTGGGGCAAGGTCTGTAGCGGATTTATTCTGATAACCCTAGAACCACAGAAGAGTGATGTGTTGGTAGTGGAGGGCTGCCCAGGAGCAGACCCCCCAGGAAAGTCATTAAAAAAGACCAAAAGGAGAAATTGTTAACAAATACTTTTGCAATAATTTCCTTTGGACCTGTGCTAAGTCTTTAAATGTCTACTTGTGTAAAGCGTCTTCCACACCACTTCCCCCACCTATGTCACTACAACTTCCATTTGATTCTTTCTTTAAAACCTGGCGAGAATAATGATAAAGAGACTAGTCATCAGATTTGAGCAAAATATCTCATTTTCATCCATCCCCACGTTAAGAGAGTGAAGCTATTTGTTGCAGCGTATTAATAACAGACTTTAATCTTCCTGTGTGGAATGACATCTCAACATGTGTAATTAGAACAAGGAAGAACAAATTGACTAGGAAAGGGAAGAAACTCTGTGCATTCAGGGAATTTCCATCAAGCTGAATAATGAGCCATTGAAAATTTACATACTTGATAACTAATTAGGCTCTATTTATTCAGAACCTTAGAATACAGTCCTTGGTGATATTTGGCCATGATAAACAATTATGGACTAAATTGATGGAATCACATTCTGAATAGCTGGATTCACTGGATAGCTAAGAGTTCATTTTGTTCTTGAACCTTATTGTTTTAACCAGTTTGTGTATAAACATGCTTGAAAGGTAATATATCACTCCTCGTTTTTAAAAACAAAGTACAGTGGATAGAATTTAACTTTGTCGTTAATTATAGATATGAGTTATCATACCATGTGATAGCTTGAAAGCCCAAATTATTTGGCTTTTTGTTCAATGGGCCCACATTGTTTTGTATTTTGAATTTGTGTCCAATTTTTTAATAGCTTTCCTGTTTCATCCCTTGCCAGAAGGCTGCTGCTTTCTGTAATTACTCTTACCAGTCAGTGTGTGAAGCTGCCCTCTTCTTTTTCCTCTGTTGTTTGTTTTGGATCCCTGGCTGGGTCTATAATCTAGAGCTGAGTAGGGCCACCAGCAGGGCACCACATTTAAGGAGGCACTCATTTTCAAGGTTGTGCAAATTCAGGGTCCATGCCTGAGTGTCGGTGCCTCCTTAAATATTGCCCCCTGGGCACCTGGCCTGCCTCACTCTAGTTCCATTTCCTGGGGAGCAGGGGAGGCTTTTCTTGAGAGTAAAGAATTTGAACTCTTAGTGCTTCAAGAAGGAGGAGCTTGAGACAATTCATTTTGCTCTTCAGAAGCCCTTACACTTTGCTGGTTAGCAGCTGTTACCTGAATAAGTGAGGTTGCTAAATAGCTGGATTCTAAGTAGGGGAGCTGGTACTAGACAATATTACAGTTTTGTTTCTATTATTATGCACATAGGAAAATAAATTACTGCTCCCCAAATCAGTTTATGGCTTTTACTTTGACTGATTCATTTGTTTTATTAAACAAGGCTACAGATTTTTCCTAAATGACACATATGACGTGAGGTTTGTTGTTTTTTTTTTTAGGTAAACACACAAAATAATTTTTAAAGAAGATTTACCATAAATTCTAAATGATTCTCAAACTTTTTGGGCTCAGATCCATTGGCACGCAATAATTATTTTTTTAAATTATTATTATTTTTTTTTTGTCTTTTTGTCTTTTCTAGGGCCACACCCACGGCATATGGAAGTTCCCAGGCTAGGGGTCCAATCAGAGCTGTAGCTGCTGGCCTACACCACAGACACAGCAACGCAGGATCCTTAATCCAATGATCAGACCCGCAACCTCATGGTTCCTAGTCAGATTCGTTAACCACCGAGCCATGACGGGAACTCCTGGCACGCAATAAATATTGAGGAAACCGAAAAACGTTTATGTGCATTTTATCTATCAACATGTACTTCATTTGAAATTAAAATGGACACACTTTTTTTTATGTACCACATTGTCTTTCTTTTTTTAACTCAATGAATTTTGATACATTTATAGTTGTGCAGTGATCATTACAACCCAATTTTATAGCATTTCTATCCCAAACCCCCAACCCACCCCAACCCCCCAACCCCTCAACCTGTCTCCTTTGGAAACCACAAGTTTTCAGTCTGTAAATCAGTATCAGTTCTGCAAAGAAGTTCATTGTATCTTTTTTTTAGATTCCACATATGAGTGACAGCATATGTTGGTTTCTCAGTGTCTAATTTCACTTAGCATGATAATTTCTAGGTCCATCCATGTTACTGTAAATGCCATGATTTCATTCCTTTTCATAGCTGAGTAATATTCCATTGTATATATGTACCACATCTTCTTTATTCACTCCTCTGTTGATGGACTTTTAGATTGCTTCCCAAAAAACTCACAAACTTTTTAAACATAAGAGTACAAAGCACATGTTCTATTAGCTGTCAGGGTGTTGACATCATCACATGTTATATACCCTTTGGAAAAACTCTACCACACAGTTGTGAGAGATGTGGGTGAAAAAGTCATATAATGTTTTAACATTATTATGAAAATAATTTTGACCTCATGAACTCTTCAAAAGTGTCTCAGGAACTCTTGGGGATCCCAGGCAGGCCATACTTTGAAAACCTCTGTAATAAGTCAATATAGAATTGTCTCTGGGAGTTCCTGTTGTGGCTCAGTGGGTTAAGAACCCAACTAATATCCATGATAATGCAAGTTTGATCCCTGGCCTTGCTCAGTGGGTTAGGAATCCAGCATTTCCGTGAGCTGTGATTAGGTTGCAGATGCAGCTTGGATCTGGTGGTGTTGTGGCTGTGGTATAGGCCAGCAGCTGTAGTTCAGATTTGATCCCTAGCCTGGGAACCTCCATATGCTGCAGGTGCAGCCCTAAAAAATAAATAAATAAATAAAAGAATTGCCTCTAAAAAGTGTGTAATTCCCCCTTAAATTCCAAGGTGTAAAATATCTGGACCTGGAGCCTATAATGAATAGAATGGGGAAGAAAATAAGACTGTAACCGTGAAAACATTCAATTACACATTAATTTATGTCCAAAAATCTTTATTTCTGATGCATAAGCAAAATGACCTGCACCAACATTTGTGTTTGCTAAACTTTTTGGTGGCACTTATGATTAATATAATCAAAACTTCTTTAGGTGTTATGCATGTCCCTATGCAAATAATATTTTCACATTAAAGTAGTTTCCATTGTGCTACTGTCCAGGCATATGAGAGACAGGCTGTGACATGCACACAGTGCTGGACCTCACTATCAACCGGGGATTCACTTGACAGTGTTTATGGCATATTCAACCTAAAAGGGAAGATAATTTGCTCTATGACCAAAAGTTACAGGAGTTGGCCAGATAAAGCCTTATTCACCAGGATGCTGGCCATACATAAAGCATTCACAGATTTATTTCAAACCAAGAATGTGACTTTGAGAATAAGAAATAATAATTAGGAATAACATACAATTTTCCCCTGCAGCCCAGATGACCAAAGGATACTTGTAGCACATTTATTTTATCCAAGAAAAGTAGCAAAAAGAAAGCTACGCACACACACAAATGCATACAAACCTACCACTCAACGATAACAACTGTTATTTCATGTTCTTCCTGTTTTCCATGCCTGGATAACATATTTATATGATGTAATTATGCTCTCCATGCTATTAAAAGGCTAAATTATATTGCATGTGAGGGCCCATGAAATACTTTTAAGTAAGTCGAACTGTGGATTATTTGAGCAAGTGAGTCCATAGGACGGAGAGACCTGGGTTGTTTGGTATCATTTTGATGTACAGATATATACAGAGAAAGAGGCCGGTTAAAAAAAAAATAAAAAAAAAAGGACCGCTTAACGTTTTTTCCCCTTTAATTTACTGACCATGGAACCCTTGATTGTTGAAAATAGAAATGGACTGCATTGGAGGGAGCCAACCATTTATGGAGCTACTGGGCTCCTAGTCTTTCAGCAGAGCACCAAGTCCACATACGGGCTGTCTATTTAATAGCTCCCACCAGTGCCCGTCAATTAGAAAGCCCTGGCACTCACTGTGCAGGCCTGCCATTGGTGGCATACCTGTGCTTCTTACAGTAGGTGGTCATAGGAAAAATCCACCAGAAATAGATCGAGCCCTTTGAAAGCATTTCAGCATTGCAGAGGGAAAGAAAGTCTATAGCTGTGAATTAGAAAGGATCAAAGCCCAGCCGCCTTTGTTGAAGAAGGAAGGAGGTAGCTTCAGTTGCTTGTTCAGAATCCAGTTAACTTTTTAAAACTTTTTTAAAATTAAAATATAATTGATTTACAATGCTGTGTCAATTTCTGCTGTATAGTATAGTCACATATATAGTCATACATATCTAGAATCCAGTTAATTTTTATGTTGTCCATGAATGTATTTCCTCAGGCTTAATTTTTCATTATACATATCTAGAATCTGGTTAATTTTTATGTTGTCCACGAAAATATTTCCTCGGGCTTAATTTTTCAGAGTATCTTGGTTTCTTTTTATTATTATTATAAAATAGTAACTTACATAATCCTGCTTCTTTAGTCCATCCTGTTGGACTAAGGAGAAACGGTGGGGAGAATGGGTAAGGGGGATAAAAAGCCAACTTTATTCACCTGTCAAAAAAGTCCCAAGAAACCTGCCCTTTGGTTTTGGAATAAGCTGAAGTAGAGCAGGATCTCACCTCGACAGACGCCTATTTGCTCTAAACCTAAAGATTGCAGAGAGCTTCCCAAGACCTTGTGCTTCCCAACCATTTCAACATGGTGAGGCTCGCTGACCATGGAGTTGGCAGGGTTGGCCGAGGGTTATTTGCTAAGAACTCTAACCCAGATTTGGAAAAAGGGCATCCTTAGAAAGGCAAGGGCGTTTTGAGGGTCAAAACTCTAGCCCTAGTTGCTATCCTGAAAGGGAAGGTGTGTTGACAATAAGATGAAATCTACGTCACGGGATTGGGCCTGTGCCGGGGAGCCTTCCGCCAGTGGGAGGGTCACCAGTGGGAGACATAGTGTTCCCTGTGGGTAAGGCAGATGAAGAAAGCTGCCCTTGCAGTGCCAGGGGACGCTTCTTGATTTCTTGGCAGCCAGGAGAAGGGGCTTTTGTGCGGGTAGGCGCAGCCTGCCAGTCAACTATATTTATAGAGCACCTGCTGTGCAGAATTTGAAAAGGAGGAGGAGACAGGCCTTGTCCTCAAGAAGCTTGTGATCAAAGAGAGAAGAAAAGTCCCCAGGCACTGTAAACCCATCCCCATTCACAGTCATGTTTGAAGTGGGAAAGGATTTGGTGATAAGCCATCTTTTTCCAAGTGTGGGTCCTGAAATGACAGCATCAGTATCACCAGGGGAGCCTGTGAGAAATGCAGGATCTGGAACCCTGCTGCAGATCCCCAGAGTCAAAACCTGCCCTTGACCCAGTCCCCGCGTGCATGGTTCATAGCCGTATTGCAGTTTTAGATGCGCAACAAGGGCCCTGGAGGTGCTGAGTCTCAAAGGTTTTCAGAGAGGGAAGCCACCTGGTTTGGCGACTCCACTGATAGAAGAGCACAGTTAACGTCCCTGTGACATCCTCAAACCCAGGCATCTCATCTCAGGTACCTTTGTAGACCCCACCGTTGTTAAATTCATAATGGGAATTCAGTGAATTCTGGTTGTGTGGGTGCTTTTTCCTACAGTCCCTGTTTGATGGGGTACTGTGGTGATTGTTGTGAATGAATTATTGCTATAGAAGCAGCTAATGAATTTGGGGAACATGTAAATGATTTTTAGGGGCGTAGGCAAAGCTGGGCATGACAAAGCCTGGCAGAGCCAACTGTTTGTGTAAGAGAGATGCATGAACAGTTCTTTTAAGGCAAGAGCAGGGCTACCTCGAAGAGGCCCTGAGACTTACGCGCAGGGGTTTGTTTTCAGTCTTTAAATCACGTGCTGCTTGGCCTTCACCCCACCTGGTGCCACGTCTCTCCAGATGTAGGACAGCTGGAATTCTTTGTTTCAAATGCCTTGAAAACTAAGGAGAGTTCTCATCTCCTTATCTTTTCTGTCCCCCCGGACTGATTGATTGATTATCTATTTATTTATATTGTACAAACTCTATAGTGCACATAAAATTCATCCAACTCAATTCTTATTGCCGTTTTACAGTAATAACTTCTGCCTCCACAAGGGTGGTAGTGGAGAAAGGAAGTGTAGTTCCATCCTCAGAGGCCAGCTTCTGAGTCAGCCAGACCTAGGATTCACCTTTCATGGGCTGTGGGACCCTGCGGGCCTCAGTTCCCATCTGCGAAATGGGAGTAGCTTTGGTACTGACTTCAGAGTGGGATAGGGATCGTAAGAGCTAACACATGCTAGGTTCAGCATGCAGTGGGTGCCGGTACATAGCGGTTATTTATTTATTCCTTCACCGACTGTAAAGTAATGGGGTTTCTATGATATTAAGGAGGGAAAGTTCTGGCTTTGCCTACTCGCAAGACAGGCATGCATTTTCCTCCTTCCACTTGCCACAACCATCCTAAAAATGTGCCAGCACTAATATCCTATACTGTTTCTGTAGTTCTGATAGAGTTGGCTGTGAACAATCGATGTTCTGTGGATTTGTTGGAAGTTGAACTAAGTCCTTTAAATTCTCATTTTGGTTTGATTTGAGGGCTGTTTCATAAAACACTGGGGCTACAGACACAAGGGAAATGAAGAATTCACATTCCGGGCACACTTGACAGTTTCAGTGCGCAAGAAGGTTCTCTTTTATTTACTTGATTAGAATTCACCCTTGGCCTTTCTTCCAAAACAGAATTTTAAGCACCCCTGACTTCCTTCACAAAATAGGACTTTGTTTACACAGATGCTGAGAAAGCAATGGCCAATGTGATGGTTCAAACACAACCACCAAAGAAGCCCTGCTTAATTCTTTTTTATCAATGCATTCTGCCTTTAGTGTGTTTTTAGCAATAAAATGAGGTACCGGGGGAAAGGAAGGAAGAAAAGATCTCTGTTTCGTTGGGAGGGACAAGAAACAAATATTTGGAGACAGCTGGGGAATAATTTTAAAATAATCAGTGAATAAAGAGTGTATTAGGATTTCCCTGGAGGCCTAGTGATTAAGGATTCAGCGTTGTCACTGCTATAGCTGGGGTTTGATCCCTGGCCCAGGAACGTCCACATGGCATGGGTGTGGCCAAAAAAAAAAAAAAAAAGAGTGTATTATGAGGTGGTCCATATGCCTGGGTCACTCTGCTGTGCAAGAGAAATTGGCACCACGTTGTAAGGCAGCTCTACTGCAATTTTAAAAAATACTTTTAAAAAAATAAGGTGTTCCAGAATGCCAAGAGAATACAGGAGGGAAGCAGAATGGAATAATCAGCTTCCAGAGTCTCAAGAGAAAGGTCAAAAAGACAGATCAAGATTGCCAAAGGAAAATTATGGTAACAGTTATTGCTGTCGATTATAGAGCTCTTTCTACATGCAGAAACAGTGCTATGCATTTTATCATCTTATTATTCTCATTTCACAGATGAGGACACCAAGACTGACAGAACTTAAGGAATGGTTCCCAATTACACAACTAGAACGTTGTAGAGTCAGGATTCGAACCTAGGTCTGTCTGACTCAGGTGTAGAGGAAGAGCAAAAGGTCTGTTGGGGAGAAGACCTGTCTCCTCGGTGGCAGAAAGGTCAGAAGGCGCAAAGAGAAACCAGCTCCAGAACAGAGAGGTCACTGGGGTCAGTAAGAAAAGGGAGAGCCGGGAAGTGCCTGCTGACAATGGCTTTGACCTTTAACCTGATGACTGTGGATCTAATCTAGGAGGTAACTGGGACCCTCTTGGGTAAAATAACAAGATGAAATACACTAGTGGCGTAAGTAAACCTGCAGCGGTGAGAAAAAGAGCCAGGCAGGCAGAGAACCTTGTCCTCAAGGGAGCCCAGGAGAGGTCCATGGGTGTTGGATGACAATGACCTCATCCAAAAGAGAGAGTCAAAGAAATTGGCTCCTTGCTCAGAATTCTGATATCCACGTCCAGCCACAGCTCACCCAGAGCCGAAAGGTCAATATTAGATTTCCATTTCGGCACTCAGGTCTCTGAAAATAAAATGCTTTGACTGAGGGGTTCATCTCCTAGTTGACACTGGCAGCAAAGATCCTTTCCATGATGTGGCGAAGAAATGAAAGCGTTTCTGGTGCGCCATCCGCGGGGCATTTGTGGTTTTACTGTGTCTTTAAACCACACCACATCCTGCCATGTTATCTTCTCCCGTCTGTAAGGTGACATGGTTTTTCCCCTTTGCCAATAGTTTCCTCTTCCTTAGTAAATAATAATATCCTTATTTATGGTCATCTGAATGAAAATACAGTGATTGTGGGTTTTTTGGTTATTTTTGTTTTGTTTTTCTTTTTAGGATCGCATCTATGGTGTATGGAGATTCCCAGGCTAGGTGTGGAATCGGAACTTTAGCTGCCAGCCCACACTACTGCCACAGCAACTCTGGACCCAAGCCACATCTGTGACCTACACCACAGCTTGCAGCAATGCTGGATCCTTAACCCACTGCGCAAGGCCAGGGATCAAACTAGCAACCTCATGGACACCATGTCGGGTTCTTAACCCACTGAGCCACAGTGGGAATTCCTGATTGTGCATTTTTAAACAATAAATTGGATGTTATACCCGGCACAGAAAATGAATGATGAAAGAAGACTTTGCAGTTTCCTGGCAGCCCTGTGTCCCTGCTCTTACTTCTGTGGTAGTTCAGGCTGCTCCTTGTTCTGTCTCATCCCAGCCTGTATAGACTAAAACGGGGCACCTGGCCTGCACCCAGGGATGACTCTGGAGCCACACTGCTTGTTTTGAGTTATTGTGCTCTTTGCTCGGAAAGAAACACTTGTGGAATGAATGTGGAAAATCCTAGGTCTGGACAAAGACAAGGCTCCTGGGATCTCACAGTGTATCTATACTACAAAAAGTTTTCTAGGAGTTCCCTAGTGGCTAAGCAGGTTAAGGACTGGAGTTGTTATTGCTATGTCTCAGATCACTGCAGGGGCACAGGTTCGATCCCTGGCCCAGGGAACTTCCACATGCCATGGATGCGGCCAATAAAAATAAGAATAAAAATTTAAAAAAACAAAACCCCTTTCCTTTGGTATTTATTAATCAAACAGAAAATAATTTAAAAAGAGATCACCTTTATTAACTGCCTCTTTGTGCCCTGGAGTTAGGAGGAGCTGGTTAACCATCACTAATTCCCTATTCTAGGTACTCCTGGGGATTTAGCAGGGGAAATTCCATGCCACTGGTCATAGAATATGCCTTTATCTACTTGGACATAGTATATTCTTTAATAGGAATAACATTTTAAAACACATTTCACTGCCAGATTGCTCTATAATTCTGGATATCCAAAGCCAGGTATAAAACCTTAAAACCAGGGCTCTGAAACTTTTGGATATGTGTAGGTGGAAATCTACTCCAGGCATATGCACTTCCAGATATGACGGTGACTGTGAAGGCGGTTGATGCTGTTTCCCAGGGAACAGTGGTTTGCCTTGTAATAAAAGCGCTTTGCCTTTGCAAAGCCAGAGGACACAGGTCTTTCCATCATTCTGAAAGCACATCTCATGAGGGCAGATGGTGTCTCTTGGGGAAAGCGGTGTCTCATCTACGGAGCATCTTAGGCTCTAACGGACATGCTTGACACACACTGTGTCTCATTTCATCCCCGCAGCAATACTCTGCACATGAGGTAGGTGGTGGTGTGCCCATTTTCCAGAGAGAGAGAAACAAGTTCAGTGCCATGAAATGATGCCCTGCCTGCTGCCTGAGGGGATAACTAAGTGGGAAAATGTCCAGATCCCCATTTTATCCATGCTCTGTCCATCACAACAGCGTACCCCTCAGGAAATCTACATATCTTCAGACCACCTCTAGATCCCTGCCTCACATCAGACACCGAAAGGTGTGTGTCTTGGGTTGAGGCTTTTCCTGTGCCCCTGCTCTTGCCAGTGCAGGGAAGAGGGCTGCCTGGTGGTGAGCACAGCCTGGGGCTGGGGAAAGGAGCTTTTCTCAGGATAAGTGAGACTCATGTGTCTATTCCTCTTTCCATTTCTAGAAAATGAAGTACCGGCCCCAGCCCCAGCCCCAGCTCCACCCCCAGGAGGTAAGTAAAGACATGGCCTTATATGTTTGGGCTGCACATGCAGAATATCCAGCCAAGCAGCATGACTTGGTCTCCACTGAGGCTGTGAGCTTTAACCTAACATCCATGGAGAAGCTGATTAACTGCAGTTTTGTCACAGGTTTATAACAACAATAATACATTGTGCTTATATAACTTCCTTAGGTTGATCTGGTTTGGATGGCATGTCATATGCTTATAAAACCTTTGAAGTTATGCCAAAGTTGTTGTTACGCCCATGTGGAGGCTGAAGGGTTAACAGCGCTTTTTCACACGTAGGTAAAGGTAAACAAAGCCCACATCTTCCTTGTGACAGTGGGGTGATCCTACCCCAGTCCTGGAGGAGGATGAGCGGCCCTTTCCTTACTTGAACTGTGTCACCAACGAGCACCTCCAGAAACTCCTTGGGGAATTTCCAGGCCTCTGAGGCTCAGCATCAGACAAGTTCTCCAGTCCTTTGTACCCTGTTGTCCAACAGGCAGCAACAAAAAAATAAGCAATAAAGAGTCCCACTGAACTCCTTGGCAGGTAGAGGTGATGTCCAGTAACACAGTAGGTGATTGTGTTCTTAGATACCCTGCTTCTATACCCGCATACATCTAAGGAAAAGGACAGGATTGGAAGAATGGCAAACCCAAGTGGAATCCCCAGAACCATTTGCCCAGCCACAGGGCCACCAGGGTGAAGGCAACCAAAAGTATGTGCATTGTCCCATGAAGACCCAAAGTGCTCTCTCTCATCACTCCTCCTCCTCGAGCAGAATGAGAAAACTGGCAGCCAATCAAGAACTCTCCACATGCTCTTTAGCACATGTACAACTCTGTCCTAACCCTTCAGAAGGATACAGAGCTACCCACCAGATACTGATTGATAGCTACCCAGCAAAGGTACCATACCAAATGTGGTAGAGAAACTCTTAAGGAGAAAAAATTTCCCTGTATCAGGTTGCTTACAGCCAAGTAGAAAATAAAATATAGCCCAGAGAATAATTAGGTAAGATGCAAACACTGTATGGAAACATCAGACAGTACTGTGAGAACCTGACTGGGCAGTATGTGATTTTATGTGCAGGTTATTTGAACGGACTCTGTAGTATGAAGCCAAGGAGGTCCCCGTAGACCAATCCAGCCTAAGCGACAGCCAGAAATAAGGCTGCAGTTGCTGGTGATATTTTTGCACAGAAATTTATAAGGGCACATGAAGCAGTCTGTTCTAGAGATTATTTTCAGGAGGGCAGTGTAAGAAATGTAACTGCGCATAGGAGTCCCCTTTGTCCCTAGATTCACGCACTTCAAATCCTTATATCGTATAGAAGGGTACTGCTCTGTGTTGAAATAAATGAAGCAGGCTCAGTATTTCATACGAGTTCAAACAAGGGCAAGCTCAAGGTTCGTTTTCTTTCAACCCACGTGGATGTGCGAGACTTCTTAGGAATGTCTTCTTTGGTCTGGTTCCTTCTTCCATACAGAGATGTCTTTTTGCCAGCCCTGAGTACCTGCGGCCAGTTACAGACATAACTTTTCCTTCTGTTGGTTAGATCAGCAGCTGTCACTGGGCCACTATAAAGCTTCCCGTGTTGTGCCATGTTTCATATTCATTATACAATCCTGACCTTCCGTTCCTAAAACAAGTCTTCTCCCAAACTCTGCTCACATTGTCCTTATTCGTTAACTCAGATGTCTCTTCATCAATGAAAACAAAAAGAATTCATGGTTGAAATAATTCTTCTCTTACATTCACCACAAGTCAGACACCATTTGCAGGTGTGTCAACTAATATGGATTCTAAACAGGGAGAGAGGCAAACCAGGAGGTCTCCACTAACAAAATCTGACGTTATTGCTCTTGTGTTACATTTCTTGCCAATCTACTCAACTGAGAAGATTAGTATGTGTATCAAAATATTTTCTGGAAACTGCTGGAATTGTAGACATTATACCCTGACTCTTTAATATTATCCAGAACTCCAAACTTTTGAAACTATTACCTAGGTCAAACTTTCTTAAAAATCTGTCCCTGGTTGGGGTCTAAAATGAGGCCCCACATTTTATACTCATTCCATGTTAGCATTCCAACGTGGTCTCAGCATAGCCAAGCTATTTTAACAAAATCTGTGCTGCATGTTTTTTTGCATCCTTTTCCCCAATGCGATCCAGCTTTATTAACTGCTTTTATTAAAATTTTAATGTGACTCTATAATTCCCAAATTCATAATTCATGTATAGGGTAATAAATGAGCATGTAGCATCATTTATAATCTGTCTTGCTGTCATTAATTTCTTCTATCCCCTCTCTACCCTGTTGCTCATCACACAGTAAAACGCTTTCTTTAAGCTACTTTTAAAAATGTGCTTGTACTTTCCACACAGAACCAAGTAAAGAGAAGGAGGCCGGAACTACACCAGCAAAAGGGGAGGCTGGAACTACACCAGCAAAAGGTGAGTTGGAGGGAGGGCAACAGAGGGAATTCAGCAGAGTTAGAAGCAGAAGGAGCTCAGGGACGACAGCCATGGAGGCCCCATAGAATTTATTCGATGAGTTAACTGAGATTCAGATCTCTGTTCATCAATCAAAAAAAAAAAAAAAGATTCCTGGTTGAAACAATTCTTTTCTTACACATGCAAGTCCAATATCACTTGCAGGTATGTAAGCGAATATGGTTCTAAACAGAGAGATATGAAAACCAAAGGGTCGTAACTGATAAAATCTGATGTTACTGCTCTTGTGTAGTATTTGTCACCATTCAACTCAACTGAGAAGATTAATGTGTGTGCCAAAATATTTTCTTTGAAACTGCTGTACAATTGCAGATTTTATACCCTCGCTCCTCACTGTGATATTATCTAGAAGTCCAAACCATTGGAACCATTACAGGGGTCAAACTTTCTTAAAAAGGCTGTTGCTGATTGGGGTCTAAAGTGAAGTGACCCACATTTTATACTCTAACTCCATACCACTGTGTGACAACAGGGTCCCAGCTAAGCTATTTTAACAAAATCGGTATTGCATGTTTTATGTTCACTTTTCCCCAGCATGATCAGATTTCTTAACGATTTTTATTAAGTTTAATATGACTCTATGTTATAATCCCCAAATTCACAATTCATATATCGCATAATAAATGAGTATGTAGCATCATTTATGATCTATCCTGCTGTCATTAATTTCTTCTCTCCCCTCTTTACCCTATTTTCATCCCACAATAAAATGCCTTCTTTAAGATACTTTTAAAAATGTGAAGAGAGGAGTTCCCGTTGTGGTGCAGTGGTTAACGAATCCGACTAGGAACCATGAGGTTGTGGGTTCGGTCCCTGCCCTTGCTCAGTGGGTTAATGATCCGGCGTTGCCGTGAGCTGTGGTGTAGGTTGCAGACTCGGCTCGGATCCCACATTGCTGTGGCTCTGGCGTAGGCTGGTGGCTACGGCTCCGATTCGACCCCTAGCCTGGGAACCTCCATACGCCGCGGGAGCGGCCCAAGAAATAGCAAAAAGACAAAAAAAAAAAAAAAAATGTGGAAAGAAAAACAAAATGGAGTTCCTGTTGTGGTGTAGCAGAAACGAATCCGACTAGGAACCATGAGGTTGCCGGTTCAACCTCTGGCCTCGCTCAGTGGGTCAAGGATCTGGCATTGCTGCGGCTATGGTGTAGGACAGCCTCTGTAGCTCTGCTTAGACCCCTAGCCTGGGAACCTCCATATGCTGCGAGTGTGGCCCTAAAAAGGACAAAAGACAAAAACAAAAAAAACAAACAAAAAAATGTGCTTGTACTTTTCCCACAGAACCAAGTAAAGAGAAGGAGGCCGGGACTACACCAGCAAAAGGGGAGGCTGGAACTACACCAGCAAAAGGTGAGTTGGAGGGAGGGCAACAGAGGGAATTCAGCAGAGTTAGAAGCAGAAGGAGCTCAGGGACGACAGCCATGGAGGCCCCATAGAATTTATTCGATGAGTTAACTGAGATTCAGATCTCTGTTCATCAATCAAAAAAAAAAAAAAAAAAAAAAAGATTCCTGGTTGAAACAATTCTTTTCTTACACATGCAAGTCCAATATCACTTGCAGGTATGTAAGCGAATATGGTTCTAAACAGAGAGATATGAAAACCAAAGGGTCGTAACTGATAAAATCTGATGTTACTGCTCTTGTGTAGTATTTGTCACCATTCAACTCAACTGAGAAGATTAATGTGTGTGCCAAAATATTTTCTTTGAAACTGCTGTACAATTGCAGATTTTATACCCTCGCTCCTCACTGTGATATTATCTAGAAGTCCAAACCATTGGAACCATTACAGGGGTCAAACTTTCTTAAAAAGGCTGTTGCTGATTGGGGTCTAAAGTGAAGTGACCCACATTTTATACTCTAACTCCACACCACTGTGTGACAACAGGGTCCCAGCTAAGCTATTTTAACAAAATCGGTATTGCATGTTTTATGTTCACTTTTCCCCAGCATGATCAGATTTCTTAATGATTTTTATTAAGTTTAATATGATTCTATGTTATAATCCCCAAATTCACAATTCATATATCGCATAATAAATGAGTATGTAGCATCATTTATGATCTATCCTGCTGTCATTAATTTCTTCTCTCCCCTCTTTACCCTATTTTCATCCCACAATAAAATGCCTTCTTTAAGCTACTTTTAAAAATGTGCTTGTACTTTCCACACAGAACCAAGTAAAGAGAAGAAGCCTGGAACTGCACCAGCACAAGGTGAGTTGGAGGGAGGGAGAGGGAGGTACTTCAGCAGAGTTAGAAGCAGAAGGAGCTCAGGGATGACAGCCGTGGCGGCCCCACAGATTTTCTCTGCATTATCTTTCATCAGTGTGGTTTAAAGTTCTTCCTTTGCATCTTATCTGCACAATCCTTTCAGCATAATGACGAAGTGCTTTGATCCGTTTTCATTACACACATTTTTAAAAGAAAAGCAACCATGATTTAAAAAAAGATCACGAGCACTTGCTGACGTGCCAGCAGATTAACTGGTAGTTTCCAAGTTTCCATGTGCATGTGAAAGAAAAGAGGTGTCTGGTCGTCTTGGGTTTACACCAATTTGGAAAATTATCTTGATTAGCCAAATTTTAAAAAAATGGAAAGTTTTCACATAACTGTGTAAACTGTTTCAGGTTTCACTAGTTATTTGAAAACTAGCATCTCATTTTGTAACACTGTGTGATCATGCAGATTTGTATAGTGATTTATATAGAGGGACAATACCACATTAAGTGGACATTATGTTCCTCCTTATTGAATTGGAAACTTATTCCTATAATATTATTCTATTTTCACTTTATATAGAGATAGTCCAACTTTAGAAAGTGAATAATCTTTATTATATACTGCTGTGGATCCATGAAATCCTAATTCCTTTCTCTCCCCATGGGGAAAGTCGTCATTACTCACCATTTGTCTTAAGTCAAGGAGCATTAGTCTTCTATAGAAGAAAGTTTTCACAAAGGTAGACGTGACAGTTTTGCTTTGTATGTTTGTACCATCCTTTAAAAAGTTCATCTTTTACTTGTGCAATGTATAAGAGAGTTTAGATTCTGGAATAACCCATTATTTCCTGACTATAATAAGACTTATTTTTCTTGATACCACTCAAAAGCATGTCAAGTATCTTTTTGTTCTTACCATGTCGTACATCATTAAATCATTCCTATGATATTATTTCCGCCCCACATGTTAGTAAAATACTTCTCTTTTTATTTCTTTCAGTATATTGAACCATTTTTCTTCAGTTAACTTGAACTTACAGCTCTTATATATGAACACATAAGGTAGTACACTCACTTTGTCCTTGACCTTCAGTGGCTCCCATGGATAGTAAACATGAATGCTGATCCTGGGCACAGGAGCCAAAATCTGAAGGTTATTTGCTTGTGGAATGCAGACAGCACAAACTCCTAGAACTCCTTCCATGAGATGGGTTCAAGGAGGTTTGGACATCCTGGCTGAAGTCATTGTAACACTAGACAGGGATGATGGCATACACCTCTGTTTCCAAATTTGGAAAGGTGCTTAGACCAGGTGTATGGCTCAACCAACAGAATAGATGATGTAATCCCAGGAGGCAAGCTGTCAAAATTTAAACAAAGCCTGTGCCTGACCCTTAATCAGAAAAGTCACATTATATTTGTATACTTAAAGGAGAAAATGCCTTTCTGTAAGTTAAAATCACCCAGGCAACCCACCAACCAGTCTACCGTCCACAAAATCTCTTTTCTTTGTGCAGAATACAATATAATGAAAAAGCAAGGCCAAATGACCAAGAAGGGCATCCTGAGATTAGTAGAACTTTTATTCTGACATTTGCAGAAGTCAAGTCCTGTGCAGTCACATGCCCAGGTACATAAACTGCCATGTATGTATTTGTTCTACATGCCTAGGGAGCAGATCAGTCTAGGATAGAAAGTGACATCCCTAAATAAGGAAGGCAGAAGTTATTTTAAAATACACAGTCATTTTCAACAATTACTTACTTTCATCAAGGACAGGAAAATTTCAAAGAAAATACTTGTGTGAAAAGTGGACACAGTAGTCATTGCTATATGTATAGCCTTGGCTGAAGTGTGAACAAGATTGACAGGTGCAGCAGATTTTTCCTCCAGTTTATACTAGAATCCCTGTCCTTTATCCTCCCCCCATCCTCAGTCCATCTAATTGTTTTTGTAACCATTCAGTTCAAGTGTCACTCTTTTGTGTATTTTTCCCCTGACCGTCCTAACTCCCTTTCACTTCCCCTTCTTCCTCTTGATTTCTCTTGTACTGTTTGCCTCTGTCATTAAATCACTCTTTTCTCCACTGAATCACATATTAGTGGTTCACCCCTTTTCCTAACAGGTTGTAAACTTTGTGATGGCCAGGCATCATGTCTTAACACATCTTTGGGCCCCTCAGCTCTTTTCTTCCAGCATCTGGCAGAGAGCCTCCTATGGCAGTCTCTTAATAAACACCCGCAGAACGAATGAACAATTGAATTTCCCTGCTGGCTTAGCTGTCCATCTTGCAGAGTGGTAATCTAGATAGATGTTTTTAAATTTTTTAATTAGAATATAGTTGATTTATAGCGTTGTGCCAATTTCTGCTGAACATCAAAGTGACCCAGTCATATATATAACACACACACACACACACACACACACACACACACACACACACTCCCTTTCTTATATTATCTTTCCATCGTGGTCTATCCCAAGACACTGGACATTGCTCCCTGTGATACATAGTAGGATCTCATTGCTTTCTAGATAGATTTTTACTTCCAGTTGCTGGGCAGGAGGATGAATCTCCTATGCATACTTTTAGTCAATAAGTTTTGAAATGGACACCAGTGCCGTGTATTATGTGTGTGCATCCTTAGGACAGATGGATAATATAAAAACAGTTCACTTAAAGCTATTGAAAATAGTCATGCCTGCATACAGAGCATTTTTAGGACTTTAGTTAGTGCCCTAATTAGTTGAGGTATATTCAAATAATAGTTCTAAGACTCTCATTATTAAGAACATCATTCATAGCAATGCAATCTTAATATCTTTTGCAGGTTACCAGAATCATTTTGCAACAGCCTAGAAATGCTCAGAAAAAATTTTTTGTATCTGCAGAATGTTGCTTGTTTCTTATATTAACCCTTAAAAAAAATTTTATTGGACTATAGCTGACTCACAATGTTGTTTTAGTTTCAGGTGTAGAGCAAAAGTGAATCAGTTATACATATATCCATTCTTTTTCAGATTCTTTTCCCATATAATTTTTTACAGCATATTGAGTAGATATCCCTGTGCTATACATGATATTAATCTTATAAGCAGTGTTTGTGGTTAGATTTGCCAACTTTTTACATTCATTGAGAGTCTCTGATAAACAGCTGATTTCTCAGGAAGGGGTTTA
The DNA here is from genome assembly GCF_054392235.1 of Sus scrofa. Taxonomy (NCBI): domain Eukaryota; kingdom Metazoa; phylum Chordata; class Mammalia; order Artiodactyla; family Suidae; genus Sus; species Sus scrofa. The sequence continues at coordinate 89,883,274 of NC_139387.1, read as the reverse complement.
TTATTTGTTTGTTTGCTTGTTTGCGTCCATCCATGTATCCTGTTCTTTGATGCCGCTCACTGTGTCTTAGAATTGAGGCACTAGGGATGACAGTAAAGAAATGGGTTTAACCAAACAACATCAGAATTTAGATATGCAAATCCCTTTCAGGGTGATCATCCTGGGAGGTAATGTCCTTGTAAAAAAAAAAAAATGCTGCATAGTTTATAATTCTTCCAGAATAACTACAGGTAACAAATCAACGGGAAGGGAAGTACAGATATTTTCCATATTCTCAGTGAGACCAAAGATCGGCCTTCTAGTCTCACATTCATTTATTAGTCTCAAGGATTCACTGAATGTTGAGTATGTACCAGGTTCTGGTCTGGGCACTGGGTCCTGCACTCCTAGAGCTGACTTTAGTGACTTAGGGAGCTTTAGAGAGCAGAACCACCACCAGTACCTTATCATTGTGTAGTCTGTTGTTTGTTTGTTTGTTCGTTTGTTTTGTTTTGTTTTTGTAAGCTCGGTTGAGATAGTGACTGCCTCTTTCTTTCTTCCAGAAAAATAACTGCCTTTGGTAATTGCTACTATGGAAGTAAAAACTTTCTTTTCCCAGGCATGGTCATTATCATTACCACAAACTATCACGGATGAACCTTGTGCATATTAATGATCTCGTAACTTGAAATGAAGAGTCTTTCTTTTGGCATGAATGTGGTTGTCAGGTGAGGAAGTGAGTCAGCAGAAGTTCCAGCAAATTTCTCCTAAGTAATATGATTTTTTTAAATTAAAAGAATGACTAATTTTTTTTTCTTCATTTAGGTCCCTTTACAACGGCCATAACATTATCTTGGTACTTCTTATATCATGCTAAAACATTTTCATGTCATTTTATCTTTAGGTATCAGATAGTCAACCATCTACAAAAATGTCTCTGTACTTTAGTAGTCTAACTGCATGATTTCTTTGTAATAAATTTTATTAAAAGTTAATATCACATCTCAATTTTAAAACACAACCATTATAATATGCAACATTGATTTTATAGACGGGGGAGTAGAAACGCATTAAATAAACCTTTATTTATGGTAAGATGAATCCTGATTTCAGAAGAATCAATGCATAAGACATGTCTCCTCATTCAGAAAATAAGACAAATTCATCAGTGCCTCAAAACATGATGCGTTAATGTTAGAAGTTGGTCTTTATTGCCTTCCATATGTGGTGATTGTTGTTGCTGTTGTTATTTTAGTAACGTATGCCAACATTTACCACAACTGATTACCCTCCTTTAGGAATTCCTAAATTCGTCTAAATCAAACAAGGTATTGTATCTGTATTTAACTGAGGTTTGCTGACAGGACATTTTAATTTTATATGCTTTTATTCTAAAATCTCCACAATTGTCCCAACTAAGGATAATTTTAAGAATTAATTTCAGAAGACAGTTTAAATCAACCATAGGTAAACATTATTTTGTACTCAAGACAGCCTGGAGAATTTTAAGAATGGATATATTCTACCATATCTGGAGTTTTCTCCCTCACATTCCAGATTTCATTCATGTGGACCCCCTCCCCCCAAATTCCAGTCTTGTAATATGAGACCAAGACCAAGTTCTTTCTCCACTTTCCAGGCATTCGTCTCTGGGAACTTCAGTGCTGAAAGAATTATTTTTATGACTTTACAAATGCTATTTTCCCATGACTTAAAGACACCTAAATTCCTACTTTGATTAATTCCCCTCCTACGTAGCTAGGGAAGACAGCTCTGTGGCTTTCAGTCTGTGGTGTCATGTAGGCTGTATTCTAAAGTGCCAAAAGCGAATGTTTAAATTGCGGTCACTTTTAAGTATAAAACAATGTAACTTACATACTGTATTTTTTGTTTTGTTTGAGAATGTTCCTCGAATGATGCCATGGCTTTATATATGTGGTGATGGATTAGGCACAACCAGAAGGATTTGGATACTCAGTTTCCCTTCTAGCAGTAGAACCTGTTTTTCCCTGGTGAATAAGAATGATTAAATCTTTCATTCTCATCCAACTCAACCAAATTCAACCACACAAATTTTCAAGAATTTCAGGTCAGAACCCAACATCCTAACTACGTTTCCCAATCTAAAGGGATGACAAGACCAAAGCTACTTTTAAAAGAAGGGAAACAGTAAATATTGTCCCTTATCAACTGTATTTTCTAACACTTCAGTAAATTCGAAGACATATGTACAATAATGCATATATTGCCCATTGAGAAGTAATGGCTGTTTGGAGGTAATGTCGGATTGTCTAGAGTAATATGTATATAATTTGCTTTTTAGGGCCTCACTCACGGCATACAGAGGTTCCCAGGCTAGGGGTCAAGTCAGAGCTGTAGCCTCTGGGCCACGCTACAGCCACAGCAACCAGGGATCTGAGCCGTGTCTGCAACCTACACCACAGCTCATGGCAATGCTGGATCCTTAACCCACTGAGCGAGACCGGGGATCAAACCGCAACCTCATGGTTACTGGTCAGATTTGTTTCTGCTGTGCTACGATGGGAACTCCTAGAGTATTATATTTATGATACTTTGAAGCACTGTCTTAGTACATGGTGACTTCGTAGTCTAAAATAGTTGTGCGTATCCCACAAAGTGTCTTGAAACTTAGCGAATTTTTAAACTACTCACCCGCTGAATTTTTGCTTAAAAATTGCTCCTATTTTCATTTTAGTTTTGTGAAAATATATGAATAGTCTTTCCAATCATTTCACATAAACAATTAACTCAAAGATTTGTCAGGCACTGTGGGTAAGTGACCACCAAACGTGTAAAATGAAGCATTCATTTGACTCAAAATTGTTCTAGTTTCTAGATTATGTACACTAAAGGCAGCTCCTTTCTAGGATTGATTTGGGTTTTAAAACTTCATTTCCAAGAATTTTTATGGAACTTTAGATCAAGATTCTTTATATTTTAGTGAATAAAAGCCGTTGCATAGGATAAAGGATACAGTCCTACATGCTGAGTTAAATGTGTGGCAAATAATATAGAAAAAATGCAAGGAAAAGCCTTTGCATAGGATAAAGGATACAGTCCTACATGCCGAGTTAAATGTGTGGCAAATAATATAGAAAAAATGCAAGGTATTTTATTTTTGGTTATGTAAACTTTTAATTATATAGCCATCTCCTGAAATACAGAATTTCCCTGAGAGCTCAGAAATACCTATACTTCCCCAAAATGCATGATTTTTTGAAAGTTAGTGGATACTCCAGGAGGAAAGGATTCAAATGTGAACTACGTTCGGGAAATGGTAATACCTATCATTTCTGATCTCCACCCTAAGTGCCAACACTGAGCATACCGAAGGTTCTGAGATACCCTACAGTAAACACACACAAATAATACAGTAAAACAGAAGCACTTAACTTTATTTAGCCTAACCTTTTTTTTAATCCTATTGAAATATATTTGATTGACAATGTTGTGTTAGTTTCAGGGGTACAGCAAAGTGGTTCGATTATACATATAAATACATATACATTCTTTTTAGATTCTTTTCCATTATAGGTTATTAGAAGATCCTGAGTATAGATCCCTGTGCTATTGTCAAGAATTTTTTTTTTATTAAAGTGTAGTTGATTTGCAATGTTGTGCCAATTTCTGCTGCTCAGCCAAGAGATCCAGGCATTGGAATTTTTTTAAAGCACTTTGAAAAAAATTTTTCTTGGAGTACTGTTGACTTATAATGTTGTGTTAGTTTCAGGTGTGCATCAGAGTGAACCAGTTATACATATATCCATTTTTTTTCAAATTCTTTTCCCATACAGTTAGTACAGAATATTGAGTAGATTTCCCTGAAAGCACTTTTGAATTAACAGTCATGTGTGTTTGTTTCCTGTATCCTATTTTATGTGGTCACTAAAATTTGCATTTTGAAACCCACAATTATTCTAGTATTTTAAGTGCAATGGTTATTATTATTTACACTAACACTAGTCTTCATGCTTTTTGAGAAAGAAGCAGAGGTTCAGATAATACCAATTACCTATTTAAGCATCTAAAATGTAAAGACACTTTGAAATTCACACATTTTAGAAAAGTGGAATATTCAGTGTCTTTGCACAAAAACTGCAAGGCATATTTTGAATTTTACAGATGTTTACAGGTAAGCATTTTTCAAATTATACAGCTTTGCCCAATGCCAATATAACTTTGGGAGAAAAAAAAGATAAAATTCCTACAATAATTATTGGTTGACTTAATAAGTATGACAAACTGATTTAATGTTGACTTTTTTTTTTTTGTCTTTTGTCTTTTTTTAGGGCCACACCCGCAGCATATGGAGGTTCCCAGGCTACAGGTCGAATTGGAGCTGCAGCTGCTGACCTACATCACAGCCACAGCAACGGGGGATCCAAGGAACGTGTGTGACCCACACCACAGCCCACGGCAATGCCAGATCATCAACCCACTGAGCAAGGCCAGGGATCAAACTCCCATAGATGCTAGTCTGGTTCGTTAACCACTGAGCCATGATGGGAACTCCTAATGTTGACTTTTGTGTCCTAAATATAGAAGGGGAATTAATGATGAGGTTTTCTGAGGGGTATTGAGTTCTCAAATAGTACAAAAACATATATGCTTTTATGCCTGTGTCCAAATGAATGTGGTACACGAGCTAGGCTGTCCTTGACTTTAGCTACAAAGTACGAACTTGCATACCACCTCCACCGCTTATTTCATCAAGGTTAGATTTTTAGCATTGATTTTTTTTTTTCCCAATCTCATAAAATGTTTGCATAGAGTACCATTTTTAAAGCTACTTTCAATGGGATTACCCAACTCTCTCATCCTTTTATTTATTTTTCTCTTTTGCCTGGAATGCTCAAGTATAATTTTTCAGCTGCCACATCTTCTAAGGTTTATGCATCACTTGAAAGTGTTGTGTGTAGTTTCTCTTCTTCTTTTCCAGATTTCTCTTTTCTCAGGATGCTGGGGATGAAGTCCTTTTCTCCTTGATTTTTCATTCCTCTTTCTTATTTCAGATGAAGAGGAAGCCTCCCCGCCTAGTGCCCTGCCTCCAGGTTAGGATGATTCCAACCCCTCCCCTACTTTGTACTTTATTATTAATTGATGGTGAAGATAACAAAATGGTAGGAGCATCTTGATGAGACAGTGCTCAGAGCAAGAGCCAGGTCTTGCAGGTGCCTGAGAGAGAAAATGTTGACTTTAATGGCAATGTTTTTTAACACGAGAAGCTTCTTAAAAATTTTTATTATAGTTGATATACAATATTCTGTCAATTTCTGCTGTACAGCAAAGTGACCCAGTCATATACTCATTTTCTCATATCATCTTCTATCATGTTCTGTCACAAGTGATTGGATACAGTTCCCCAGGCTATGCAGCAGGACCTCATGAGAAACTTTTTCAAAAGAGGCTCTTTGGGTGAAATCAGTAAGAGTAGTAACTCTTGGGTATAAATTTGGGAAGCAAAAATATTTGTCTTTTACTTACAGCTCTATACTCTTTTCTCCTGTTCCTTAGATATTTGGATTCATTTATTTTATTATTGTCTTTTTAAGTAAGACACATTCTTTTCATGGATGCTTTCATAGTTGAAGCTCTACGGATTTTCCATCCAAGCCAGCTTCTAGATTTTTTTCTCCCCATCATCAAAAGAGACAGGATTAGGGGGATCTGAGAAGGTTGACGTCAACACTTCATTTTCTCCCTCCCCATTGTATCATCCAATCACGCTTTCCTTTCAGGTTTGAGTAGTCGGGCCCTGGAAAGAAAAGATTCAGGTGAGCACACGCCTGAAGCAAGGCGTCCAACCCCATCCTAATACAGTCACCACTAATGAGCTCATTTCTTAAAGCTGTATTTGATTCTAATCTTGGTTTTATTCAGTTTGTAGCTTTCATAGCAATCTTTCATTACATTCATCTGACTAGAAAACTAATGTATTGAGAATTAATTTTGCATGATACACACATACACACACACACACACAAATTCAGGAATCTAGTCATGTATACCACAGGTTGGTTTGTTTTATTATCATTATATTTTTAACATTTGGCAAATACACAGAGATTAAGAGACTTAAATTTGCCATTCTCAGGATGTATTGACATTAGCTAATAATTCATATTTTATAGACATGTTCATACATTTGAAAGGACACCTCCAAATGCATCCCACGATTCTGTGAGGTTATGTATTCATTCAACAAATTTGTGTTGAGGGCCTGCTATGATCCTGCTACAGACCAGGCATTTTTGCAGACACTTGTAGATATAGAAATAAAAAAAATCCCTGTCCTCACATTCAAAACATTAATGGCCACTATTCACTATTACTAAAAATACTGCAAATACACACTACCTAAAATTTTAACATCCACTTGGGTATTTTTTTTTATTGTGTAATCATGGGATTACATTGCTTAACTTCATTGTGAAGATGATGGTCTTCTATGGATAGAAATACTAAGTATGATTGAACATGGGAACTAAAATAACTAAATCTACACTTTCTTCTTTTTAAGAAACATTAACAGGTAGAGCATTGGCAACCCATGCATTTTTTTTCCAGTTATTAAGTGGCTGAAATTGAACTTCTCTTTATTCAGCTCTGGGAGACAGTTTTCTCTCCTACCCTTCTCATTGGCATTGGCTGCTGATTAATACCACCTATGCACCTGGAGTGCAAACTAGAAAATGCAAAAAAACTTCATTTCCAGCTTGTCTGTCTTCATGGGAGAGACTCAAGTGTTTCTTCTTCCTTCTGTTTTTCTAGTTTTTTGTTTTCCTTCTTTTCAGGATGCTACTAGATTGAAATGTGTGTCTGCAGGTCATGGTCTATTACTTAATCGTCAAGCTATGACCACATCTATTCAACCCTAGTAGAATTATCTAATCATATAATAGTGAGGAATCTAGAAATATGAGGCCAGGCTTGACTGTCCTCTCTCTCCTACTTGACCAGGAAACTGACCTATCCCTTTAGTCTTTTCCAACTCTGTTGTTGCATAGACATGGCCTTACAGCCAGGCGCCTGAAAAAAATACTGTGAGTACTGCTCATAGCCTTCCTGCCATTATGTATCAGTTAGGGGACAGGCCGATTGGGAAACAAAGGATACTTGGCTGCCAGGAAAGAGTAACAACGTTCCTGAAAAGTTCTGCTATTTCTAGGAGTTAGAAAGCATTCCTTGATCCCATCGTGGAAGAGATATCCCTGTCAAATGGAACCTCTCCCTCTACTGATGGCCATAGGGGAGGTGGAAGGAAAGAGTGATGTTATATTTATCCAGGTTTATTAGACAAAGAGAAGCATCAGCGCTGATGAGAACAACAAACCCAGGTAAGTCTGCCTAAGAAGAGCCTGGCCCTGAAATGACGATTTTCCTCCCTTCTGCTCATTAGAATGGTCTGTTGGCGAACCACCTGCAGGGGAGGAACAGGACAAGCAGAATGCCAACTCTCAGCTGTCCACCCTGTTCGTGGAGAAGCCTCAAAGTGGAGAGGTGAAAGTTGGTGAGTGCCAAGCAGTAAATCTTGTTTGGTTTTTTTTTAAATAAAGATGAGGCGTTCCCCTTGTGGTTCAGTGGGTTAAGAATCACGCTAGTATCCAGGAGGATGCAGGCTTGATCCCTGGCCTCACTCACTGGGTTAAGGATCCCATGTTGCCACAGCTGTGGTGTAGGTCATAGATGTGGCTTGGATCCAGTGTTGCCATGGCTGTGGCGTAGACCTCAGCTGCAGCTCCAATTTGATTCCTGGCCTGAGGAATGCCATATGCCGCAGATCCAGCCCTAAAAAGAAAAAGAAAATGAAGATGAAATTCATATAACATAAGATTAATCATTTAAAAGTGAATGATCAGTAGCCATTAGTACACTCAACATTGCACAACCAAGTTTCAAAATATTTTCATCACCCCAGACAGAAACCCTGTATCCCATTAGGCAGTTATCCCTTATTCTCCCTCCCCCAACCCCTGGCAACCACTAATCTGCTTTGTCTCTATGAATTTCCCTATGCTAGATATTTAATATAAATGGAATCACACAATGTATGATTTTTGTGTCTGGCTTCTTTCACTTAGCATGTTTTCAAGGTCTATCCATGTTATGGCAAGAATCAGTACTTCATTCTTTTTCATGGCTAAATAATATTCTGTTGTATGTAGTAAATTCTGCCTTTTCTAATCTGAAAAAAGTGAGTGACAGTTATCCTTTCAGTAGCATGTAGCACACAGTACTTGAGTACTTGGACCCTGGGGCCAGGGTGGGTTCAAACCAGTTTCCTCATCTGTAAAATAGGGCTAATACTACCTGTGAAGTACTTTGAACAGTGCCTGGCATATCTTAAAGCTCTGAGCCAGTGCTTTCTGTCATTACCACACACCTCATTCTGTAAGATGATTATAAATCTGCACACACTGGATCATAATATGTAGTTTCTCAGAGGAAGCTGGTCAGACAGATGGCTCAACTTTGGAGATATTATTTCCAAAAGTATTGATTACACACCTCCTGTTGAACACTGAGCACAATATGTGCGCACTCAGAATTTATAGTCTTAATGACAGGAGCAAACAAGCAGATCATCACAAATTCAAGTGCCATGAAGAAAATAAACAGGTTGGCAATCTAGAGAATGACCCGGGGATTCAGGAATTTTAACTAAATGAATTTTTATAAGGAATATATTGTGATTAGAACTAGTCTTTGACACGCACCAAATATCACACAAATGAACACACTAGCTAACTACATTCTAAAATTACTTTTTTTCAGATCAAGAGTGTAGAAGCACACTGCATGTGAATGGGAATGTTCACTCCCCTCATGTTTCTGGAAAACACCAAAATGCTAGGCTGGCCACTGAGCTAGAATTTTGATGTCCTTTGGGTCTAATGAGTCAATACAAACAGGAGAGTTTTCTTCAAAAAGATCCATTATATTTAGTCATATGCCTATAATTGCCAACTTGCCATCATTTGCCTAATAAAAAGGATGGAAACAAATCCATACATATGTGGTGTGTGTTTTCCCATTTTTTTATTTCATTTTTTTCATGTACATGCGTACATTGGAGATACTGTGGATTTGGTTCCAAACCACCACAATAAAGCAAATATGACTATAAAGCAAGCCCCCAAATTTTTTTGGTGTCCCAGTGTACATGAAGTTTTATTTATACTATACTGCAAACTATTAAGTATGCAATAACGTTATGTCTTTTAAAAAAATGTACAGGAGTTCCCACTGTGGCCAGCGGTAATGACCCTCACTAGTATCCATGAGGATGTGGGTTAAATCCCTGGCTTTGCTTAGTGGGTTAAGGATCTGGTATTGCTGTAAGCTATGGTGTAGGTCACAGACACAGCTTGGATCTGGCATTGCTGTGGCTGTGGTCTAGGCTGGTACCTGCAGCTTTAATTCGATCCCTAGCCTGGGAACCTCCACATGCCGTGGGTGTGGCCCTAAAAAGACATACATACACACAAAAATGTACATACCTTAATTAAAAATACTTTATTGGAGTTCCTGTTGTGGTTCAGCTAGTTAAGAACCCGACTATATCCATGAAGATGTGGGTTCAGCGCCTGGCTTTACTCAGTGGGTTAAGGATCTGGCATTGCCACAAGCTGTGGTTAGGTCACAGATGCAGCTCAGATCTGGTGTTGCTGTGGCTGTGGTGTAGGCCTGCAGCTGCTCTAATTCAACCGCTAGCCCAGGAACTCCCATATGCCACAAGTGCGGCCATGAAAAGAGAAAAAAAAAGAAAAAAAATGTTATTGCTAAAAAGTCCTGGCCATCATCTAAACCTTCAGTGAATCATATTTTTATATCAACATCAAAGATCACTGATCACAGCTCATCATAATAAATATAGTAATAATGAAAAAGTGTGAAATATTTTAATAATTACCAAATGTGACACAGAAACATGAAATGAGCAAATGCTGTTGGAAAAATGACACCAATAGATGTGCTTTATGCAGGGTTGCCACAAACCTTCAATTCATCTTAAAAAAAACCAATAAAGTGCAATAAAAAAGTGCAATAAAATGAAGTGTGCCTGCATATTTTATCTTATCCATATAACATTTCTTTGGATTCCAGATGAAACGTATTTCCACTGATTTCCCCATTGCTCTTTTTCTGTTCCATAAGCCTCAAAAGCAGAAGTTGGAATATCCTGAGAGTTATGATACTCATAAAAAAAAATGTCAGGGCAGTTTCATTGCTCAGTTCCAGTAGTGCCAGTAACATCATAGTCTATGCAGTGTTGTCCTCTGTAACTCCTTCCAGGCAAGAGCAAAACAAGCCACAGTTGTCAAACCACAGTCTGAATTACTTGTACTTTTTCCCTAGGTGAAAATATCACCTTTATAGCCAAAGTCAAGGCTGAAGATCTTCTTAGAAAGCCCACTATCAAATGGTTCAAAGGGAAATGGATGGACCTGGCCAGCAAAGCTGGGAAGCATCTCCAGCTGAAGGAAACCTTTGAAAGGCATTCTCGGGTATGACCCTGACGTCCTGCTGCAGGGGCTCAGCTAGCTCATTCCTTTGTGTGCATAAAAGGTCATTTTCAAAGGTTCAGCTTTATAAAAATTTGCATGTAATTTTATTAGGACATTGACAACATATAGTCTTAAAAATGTATTGGAGTATAGTTGACTAACAAAGTTGTGCGAGTTTCAGGGGTACAGCAAGGTAAATCAGTTCAGCTTTGAGAGACTTCAGTCCCAGAAAATCCATGGAGTTACTACTCCTAGTGTTTGTACTTCAGTGTGGTTGCCCTGCTGTGCCCAGTGGCTTCAGACCATGGCACTGACCCCCTCCTATACTGAGAACACTGCCCTGGAATCCTCAGATACCGACACATCTTTACGCCAAAGCTGAGGAATTTGGGAAAGAACTGCAATGTGATGGCCTCTTTCTGCCAGCCAGGTAGGGCTGAAATGTGTCCGGATGCTTTTCATTGCAGGTGTACACATTTGAGATGCAGATCATCAAGGCCAAAGAGAACTATGCAGGAAACTACAGATGCGAGGTCACCTATAAGGATAAGTTTGACAGCTGTTCATTCGATCTCGAAGTACACGGTAAGAGGAACTTGTAGAGTGTGACTTTTTTTAATGGGCTATGAGGGGACAGAGGAGGATAAGGCCACTGATTACTATGAGATTTTTAAAATAAATTTCAAAAAATAAAAATAAATTTCCCTTTAAAACTGTGTTTCTGACTGTGGTAGTCTCAGCAAGCCTGCTGAATTCAATTGTTATGAGACAATTTAAAAATAGAATTGGGGGGAGTATATTGCTAAATATCTCTTGGCCATGCCATCTATATACCTTCAATCTCCCAGATAAGGGCTAATGTCATTTTGTTGTTGTTGCTACTGAGTGTACCTGTTTTGTTGGGTCCTCTTGTTCCTGCTCAGGTTTGGGGGTAAGTTCATATAAGACAGTGATGTCAGGATACCCAGGCAGAAGGGAGGATTTCTCTTATAAAGACTAATGTCAGATGTGGAAGTTCTTTGCCTGTATGTTCTGTGTACTGCCAAGAGTGAATTTAATAGGCATAAATTAAAGATATATATGATAGACTGAGGGAAAAGCAATACTTTGATAAGTTTACAAAGGTAAAGCTGACTTGGCAGCAAAGATAATCAACTTAAGATGAATCCAAAGTGTGATGTAGCTATAAAAGACTAAGCAGATATAATTTAAAAACAGCATTACAAGAGTTCTCGTTGTGGCTCAGCATGTTAAGAACCTGATATAGTGTCCATGAGGATGTGGGTTCAATCCCCGGCCTTGCTCAGTGAGTTAAGGATCTGGCATTGCCCAAGCTGCAGGGTAGGTCGCAGATGTGGCTCAAATCTGGTGTGGCTGTGGCTGTGGCATAGGTCAGCATCTGCAGTTCTGATTCCAACCCCAAGCCTGGGAACTTCCTTATGCTACAGCCACAACCTAAAAAAAAAAAAAAAGAAAAAAAAAGAAAACAAAACCCAGAGCATTACAAATATTATAGGATCTCAGTTTGGGAAGTGGTACTACTCTCTGCAACAGGCTACTTGTTCCACATTTAGAGTGATGCCTTTGGCCCTGGGCACCTTACCTCCTCTGGAATCCCTCATGGAATAGGGCAACCAGGAGGATGCAGCATCCAGAAATGACGCCCTTTTGAACTGGAATGTGTAGGTGAAGGAGGTCAGGCATTTATGACTCATTGTAAGCAGAGGAAAGGCTATCACCCAGAAGAAGGACAAGGCCATTTTCCATGTCCTTGAGAAGGGTTTAGGCAAATTAAAGTCAGAAGATAGAAATTATGAGGAGGTGAATTTTGTCTTCATATTAGCCCTAGTCCTTCCATCAGAGCCATAGAGACACAACAGAAGGTCATGAGATTTCCATCCGAGAGCTATCAAGCAGAGGCTAGATGACCCTAGGTGGAGGTGCTGTCAAGATTTCCAAATTAAGCAGGAATTTGGTCCTGAGCGTTGCTTCTTCAATCTGGCCAGAAGCCAAGAATCACTTGAGGGGTTTTTTGAGAATGCTGATTTCTGGGTGCCCATCCCTGATCTGATGAGTCAAAATCTCCAGCAGGGAGATCTAGGAGCTGATCTCTTTTTAAGCTCCTGAGGTGATTCTCACGGTCAGGCGGGTGGAACCTGACACCCAGATGCAGTAACTCCTAAAGCACCTACATTGATGCTATGTGAGGGAAGAAGAGATGTGATGTCTCAGCAGCTCAGTGGTCCAGGAGGACATCTATCCTGCCTTCACCTGGCACCCTCTCCATCTGAAGAATCCTCACAGCCTGGAAAGGAGCTGACCACAAAACTGCCTTCTTAATGGGTATTTATTTTATTGTTTTCTTTCTTTTCCAAGAATCTACTGGGACTACTCCAAACATTGACATCAGATCTGCTTTCAAGAGAAGGTAACTTCTAAAGGGGAATCGAGGTAGCTTTTGTATAACATTCAAGTGGAGGATTTTCAAAACACAGTTTTCGCTTCCTCCTCTATATTCCAGATAAGATCAACTTCTTCGCAGAAGTCAAACATAAATAAATAAATAACATAAATATTCAAAAGTTAGTGTTCAAGAGGAGCCATAGGTTTGATGCCAAATCAAGTTTATACTGATCACTTTTAAGAATATTCTTGTCATAGTGAAGCTCCCATTTTGCAGGCTTCACCGTTGCTGTTTAAAGACACACTTTCTATTTATATGCGGCTTCTTCCTTATTGCATTATTTTCTACCAAATGGCCTGGAAAGATACAGAACAATGTACATCTCATATAGCATCAGTTAAGTAATGGCAGAAAACTTAATTGCATTTTATCTGGAAATCATTTATGGAGCTATCAAGCCATGTGCCCAGAAAACCACAACTAAGCAGCTGCTTTCTGAAGTTAGCACTATTTAAATATCGAATTCTCCTAAATGAAAGACTACTGAGTCCACCAGAATAAAGTACACTGTAGAGGATGTATCCACTATGGCTCAGCGATAACAAACCTGACTAGTATCCATGTGGACGAGGGTTCAATCCCTAGCCTTGCTCAGCGGCTTAAGGATCTGGCATCACTGAGAGCTGTGGTGTAGGTTGCAGACATGGCTTGGATCCAGAGATTCTGTGACTGTGGTGTAGGCTGGCAGCTATGGCTCTGATTGGACCCCTAGCCTGGGAACTTCATATGCTGCAGATGTGAACCTAAAAACAAACAAATCAAAAAACACTGTAGAAAGGCAAAATATAAATGTTTGCTTGATTTATTTTGCAACCACCATGGTAGAAAAATCAGAAGGTCAAGGAAGAAAAATGAAAAAAAATTTTCTAGTCTCTGAGAAATACAACTCTTCCTGCCATTATTTTATTCCCTATACTCAGTTCTTCTGAAATAGAAATTCATTAATGACAGCAAATTTTTATTTGGTTCTTAAGACTAAATCCACCTACAGTTTTGTTGGATAAGGAAAGTCATCCCAAACTATTGCAAAGCAATGATTTAGACTATTCATAAAAGGCACAGTTCCCTTCTAAATTATGAATAAATAAAAATTATAATTACTTTAAAAAGATATTTAGTATTTCCTGATCAATTATATTTTTAAGTCATAACTTTCAAATTCTCTTACCTTCTCTTCACCCCATGCTTGGCAAATGCATAGGTCAAAAACTACATCCATCCTACGTATATGTTAAGAGAGGGAGATGTTATGTACTAAGCGTTGTGCTTTAAGAGAATAGAAATGTGTTTATGTCAAAAGGAATGCTCCAAATACCTTCTGTTAAAGAAAATTTGAAAACACATTGAGTTCAATTCTTATAACTTACGTGTTATACACACTGTTTTTAAACCCACAGACTCTTTTCTTAGAAACCATAACTAACATTTGTAAAGAGCAGAAAACAAAATCTTCATTAAAAAATTAAACATGTAAGTAAATACGTAGTGCCATTTAAATGTCAGCTCCATAGCTTCTATTTAGAGTTTCTATGAAATCATGAAGGTGGCTGCATGCCTAATTTAAGATGCATTTCTCTACAGCGAAGCACTTTTAAAAACTCCTAGTAAAGGGCTCAACAATTCTAGGACAAATTTTTGGAAAATAAATTTTAAAAGGTATAAAAATTAACAAGAAAATGAAAAGCTTATAATTATTCCCCTTTAAAAGAGAAAGGAATGCATCTTTTAAAAAGCTCTGCACTAGCTCCATTTTTATGTTATGTTGGTATCACGTTATCCGATTCATCTTCTGATGCACACAAGGAGGTTGCTTTGAATATAAGTGTTACACTTATATATTTGACATGGTACACTTGGTCCTCCAAGCCAATCTCTGTCTGACATGAATAGCAGAGATCAGCAAAAGTCCTTTGCTTTTTACACAGGTATGTTTCTAGAGCCCCCAACTTGCAAAAACAAAGTACTTTGTGTTGCTTGGCTTAAGTGCATTTGTGTTACTCTGTTTAACACAAATCCAAGCAGTTTTATATATGCAATCCACAAAAATATGTCTTCTGAAATCAGAGTAACACAAGCTCCTGGGGTTTACTTTTCCACAAGTACATACTCCAAAACGTAAAATGTCACTTGTGTGAAAAGAAATCGTTTGTGTTGATTCAGTCCCATGACTTGTGTGCTGGTACAAAATTGCATATACGTTATACGTAGAGTGTTTGGGGGAAACTGTTTTGTATGTGCCTCAGCCTTAAACCAAGATTTGCTTTTCTTTTGTCAATGACAGTGGAGACGGTCAAGACGATGCAGGGGAACTTGACTTTAGTGGTCTCCTGAAACGTAGGTGAGAACCCAGTGATGGAGTGAGGCGCTTTGGCCTGGAACTATTTTAGATACCCACTCAGAGAAGTCAAGTTTAAAGTGGATGTTTGTCAAAGATGTTCTCATCTCCTAAAATGTGTTTGGCTTATGGAATACCCTAACAGAGTCAACTAAAAAAGAGAGAAACAACTGCATACTAATCTGTTCAAGATTTTAGCTGATGCTTTTACTCTCTTCATAACTGTTTCCTGAGTCTTCACATATTTTCTTAGTTGGGGATGAGGAAATTTGAAAACTGAGACAGAAGACTTGAATACCTAGATGCCTGAGATTTCTCTCATGATTTCTATTATTTCAATCATGATGCATTGTCATAATTGAATAACTAAAGCCTTTTTTTCTTCTGCTTTTGATATTTGACTGAAAAGTCAATTTCACAATTTTGGTATAGTCTCTTCAGGTATATGTGTGTGTGTGTTTATATGTGTGTGTATATATATATATACATGCACATTTTTAAAAAGGTAGACTAATATACTGTATTGATGATTTACTGTATTTCATCAAATGTGACATCATTCACATTAATATATACCTGTATTTTATAAATCACTAAGCAATGAAAAAAATTTCTCCAAATAGTTTATTATGACAAACTATTGACATATAAAGCACATCCTTACTTCAGAGGTGTTTAAAATGTCAAAAATGTACATTTTAGAAGAGAGAAAATATAGCAATAAAATGGATATGTATTTAGTATTACCACTCACACTCTCTTAACTTGGTACTCTCTCAAAATATATAGAGTTTCATTATGGATATTTAGTACACAACAATTTTCTAGAATTTCTGCCCACATATATACATACACATCATCATAAATGCGGTCTATATATATGTGATTATACATATAAAGATGTATACATCTAGATACTCACTGTAATACAGAAGCAACAAAAAGAAAATGACTTCTGCCAGTATTGTGCTTATCTCCCAAACTTGTAAATAAACAGTAAAACTACAATTCTAAATTAATGGTATATAATATTGATACCACTTTTCATTTAGCATTTTAGGTTCATTTTTCATTATTTTTACCTCTTTCTCTGGTTACTACAGTAACATAAGTATAGATATGCTTCACAACAAATTACAAATAGTAATAAGTGGGCTTGTGTTCATTCTCAGTTTAGATGGATGCCTTTACTCAAGTCCCTATGAATGAAAAATTCACCCCAGCTCTAAATATTTAGGTTGAGAGCATAAATATTAACAGGTTCCATTTATTAATAATCAAATGGATATTATCCAATCAGTAGACTTTGGCAGTATCAAAAACATCTTTCCTCTTCCGGATACTTCAAATAAATCATTAGTCTGAATAATATTCGTTAATTCCCCAAATGTATTTAAAGCAATAGTATATGAAGTGACCTTAAGTGAGCCTCACTCTTCCCTGTTCTATGGATGAGACCAAAGACCAGAGAAGTTGAACAACTTACCCCAAGTCACACAGCTAGTTAGGGGCAGGGCAGGGACTTCAATCCAAATTTCCCTTTCCTGAGCACATAGCCTGTGACTCCACGCAAGAAAAGCCACTCTGAATCTGCTTCAGAAGTAGGTGCCTCAAAGTTCCCGCTGTGGCACAATGGGATCCGAGGCAGTGTCCTGGGAGCACTGGGACGCAGGTTCAACACCCGCTCCCCTGCCACCCCAGACCGGCACATCCGGTGTTGCTGCAGCTGCGGCTTCGGTCGCACTTGTGGCTCAGATCCATTCCCTGGCCTGGGAACTCCATGTGCTGTAGGGCGGCCAAAGAACAACAAAAGAAGTAGCTGCCTCAGTTGATAATAGGAATTGAAACTTTAGGGAGATGAGACAGATTTGTTTTGTTTTTTTTCCTGCAGTCATTTACTCAACCAGGAAAGTACCAAATGCTTTCTTTGCATAGAATGTAAAATTCGGTGATGTGAGGAAAAGAAATACAGTGCCTTCCAGTGCCTGACACATAGGAAGGGATAAATACATATTTGTGGCAAGGAAAAGGTAGTGGTTAAAACATGGGTTTGAGTCTTAACTCTCCCATTTACCAGTTACATGACTCTTGTCAAATTACATGTCCTCTCTGAGACTTGTTTTCCACATCTGTAAATACTGAGAATAAAAGTTACATAAGAGCATTATTGTGAGAATTAATTAAATATAAAAGGCCTGGTTCATACAGGTGTCAAATATCCACTTCCCCCCAAAATGTGACATTTTCCTTTAAAGAGCTTATATTAGTAAAGAGACAAAATACACCTAACATACACATCAATCAACAAAAATGTGATACAGTAGATTATTAAATGCCATGTCTGATTTAAAAGGACAAAGAAAACAAGAACAGACTAAGTCTACCAGTATTTTGGAGAGGAAAAGAAATCTAATTAATGCTCAAAACGACTTAAGAAAAAAATTACTAGAAAAAAAAAATGGGCAGCCATGTCGCCTGTTCTCATTTTCTTTACATCCCCTAATTATGATTTGCACTCATAATTAGATTTTTTAACATAAAGCTATATTCATTTACTATGTACTAATCCACCAGTATAATCTGAATCATTGTGTTTTCCTACTAATTTGTGAATTGCATGTTTTCATTGTGGTAATGACATGGGGTTACCATTCCTACTCCTCCAAGAGTGTGTGACAAAATCTCTATGAGAGTAAACAGCATTATGACCAACATCTGTATACAACAAAAGATCTCCCTGCCCTGAACAAAGCCAGGATATTTCAAATAAACATTTTTTTTCCGCCTACTGGAATTTAATGTAGCCATGCAGATAGGGTCATGTGCAGCCACCATGGTAAGTAAAGATATGTTCTGGATGATTTTAGGAAATGCTACAGGTGGAAACTTTGATCTCACATCCCAATGCAAAAGGACGAATACTTCCTACAATTTATGATTCAGTGAAATGACGGGGAGGAAAGGAAGGAATCGGAAAGAGGTCCTTGGTGTCTGTATACAAAATTTGATAAGATGAAAGACTTGGCAGAGTGGGGTGTATTTTGGTGTTTTAACCTAAAAATAAAAATAAAAGAAGTGAGAATGACAGTTTATGAATCTACCAACAAACCTGACTTAAGAAGTCACACTAAAAAGGATGACCTTTATTACTGGCTTCTTTTGTATAAACATTCACCTCATGGGTCTAGCTATGTCTCCATGTTTGATTTGTGCCTCTTATTAGCTGTTTTAATCTAGTTTGATATCTTTCATTTTTTCTTCACCCATTTCAGGAGGATATTTGAAATGGATATGTAATTCTTCTTGGCTGAAATACAAATTGAACACAGTGTCATATGGCATAATTGTACAATTTGGGGACTATATTAGACTAGAATGTGACAAAAATGGAGCACTGATGTAGTGGATGGAGGAAAGACCCACAGAGAGGATATACATATATGCATATCTACATACACATTTTAACTGCAATTCTCCAAGACTTCCTACAACATATTTAAATGTATTTGAAATTTAGGCTGCTTTCAGGCAGTAGATTGGGCAAATTATTAACAATATTCCAAGTTTAGGACAATATTCTTAAGCTTTCTCAATTTCTTTGTGTTAACAGAGTGTGTAGTTATCATTTCAGTGAAATGAAGATGATAGTTGTGTCTTGAGTTTTTTGAAGACACATTTGCCTAATGGCGTTGCTAGTCCTTCACAAAGGTTACTGATGACCAAGGATCTGTCACTTCCTTCCATTTTTCAGATTTGCCTCAGCATCCTTCTTTACTGGGCAAAAGACTTACCTAACAATGGAAACTAGATATGCAGAAGTCATCCTTGCTTAATGCCACTCTAAACTCTATGTTCATATTTATAGTCTCCTCCTCTTCCCTATGATTACAACCTAGTATTTCCTCAAGAAATTCTGAAACAGATGTAATTAACATGACAATGCAAACATAGGTAGCCCATTACTTGTTAACTCAATAGCATGAATCTGTGTTCACACTGTGATGTTTGAGATGTGTTGACCAGTTTTCCTGGAAAATCACATCCAAACCAGCATTATTCACAGTAAGTAGTCACTATAATATTTCCAAATTAAACTGATGAAAACAGTTAACTAAAGTTAAACACAACAAATTAAGCTAGTGAAGGAAATCAATTTAAATTATAGGCTCTCCCTAAAGACTATTTATTCCTGAGTTTTGTTTCATTATTTGGTTTTAAAATAAGGACAAATGGAGTTCTCTCATGGCTTAATGGGTTAAGGATCCAGCATTGTCACCACTGTAGCTCTGGTTATAGCTGTGGCACAGGTTTGATCCTCGGCTCTGGAACTTCTGCATGCTGTAGGCACGTCCAAAAATAAAAAATAAAATTAAATAGGGACAGGAAGGTGTATGCACTTTAAATCACATATACATATTAGTTACATATATTCTTTATTATGTTCTTTTGTTGGTGATCAAAATTTAGTCATGATTTTTTAATTACACTAAGACGATATCCTCACCTTGTTCATGAAAGTCGAGTGACTTGCTTTATAGTTTCACATTTATATTTTTATGATTCCTAGCCAACTTGCTTCCAAACAGGTTCAGAACAGTACTTTAGGATGAAATATGAAAGAATTTTCGGTCTCATTCTCTTTTTGCTTTGACAGTTTAGGGAAAAAATAGTTTTCTTTTAAAAAGAATATATATCCACAAAAATCAAATGAAAAACAAAACCAAAACCAAAAAAAAAAACCACTCTGAGTCACAGTTTCAAATATTTTTTGTATTAAAAAAGAAAAAATAACGTGCACATTTACTAACAGTGGGGAAAGAAAGATTCGAAATAATGTATTTGTAGCATCTCTCGATATAGCTAGCAAATATGCACACCAACAAAGCTTGAAAGAGAGCATTTTTCTTTCATAGGTCACTATCTCAAGTCTTCTAGTTTTCAATATTCATGTTCTTGATGAAAATTGATCTCAAGTTCCTCAAAAAAATCTCACCTTCTATTTAGATTTTCCAGTTAGAAATGAATAACAATAGCTTCTGGATATTTCCTGATAGCCTGCCCTCCTCCTAATATTGCGTTTTTAACTAGAAAAACAAGAATATTAATATAAGTGCACGTATCTGCTCTTTAACCATCTGGAACTTTCCCTGAGACTTCAAGCAAAGTTGACTTTCGTCTCGGCTTTGAGTATTCAGGCTTTAAACAGAGCTTTTATCACAGAAGCTAAAATTCAGTATCACACTCCGACCTTCCTTATCTTCAAGGACCAGTGGGCACCTACTAAACTAGGTAATGGTTCTCCCCGCTTAGAGAGGTGAAGCAGCAGGAGGAAGAACCTGAGGTCGATGTATGGGAGCTGCTGAAGAATGCGAACCCCAACGAGTACGAGAGGATCGCCTTCCAGTACGGCATCACTGATCTGCGTGGGATGCTCAAGCGGCTCAAGCGCATGCGCAGAGTGGAGAAGAAGAGCGCTGGTGAGCAAACCCGGGGGAGGGGCCTGCGCGGGGGGGGGGAGGGTTGCAGAGTTCCAGGAGGGTGAAAACCCCTACGGTAAATCCCACTCCACAGTCACTGGTGGGTTGTGGTGGAATTTGCGGGGGTTACGCCTCTCTGGGTTAACTTGGCTTCAGGTGAAGTGACTTCCTGCCACTCGGACAGCTGCTCAAGATTTAAGGATTTTCTTTACATTTTTAAATTGTCTTATTTTTTTTTTAATATAAATCAACACACACTTCTAAAATATAAGGGATGATTTGGAAGCTGCCTAATTTTTTCCTCTTCGGTCTCAATTTTTTATATTTAGTTTTAGCTTCTCATACATCTATTGACTATTTAAATTCATAGCATGTATTAACATAGTTTTGCTCCTTCTCTCTACCAGCTTTTTCAAAAATTCTTGATCCTGCTTATCAGGTTGATAAAGGAGGCAGGGTAAGATTTGCTGTGGAACTGGCAGATCCAAAATTGGAGGTGAAATGGTATAAAAATGGTCAAGAAATTCGACCCAGTACAAAGTAAGTGGGATTTGCAAGTTATCAGTGGTAACTATAGAAATCAAAAAGCAGTTTGACTTAATGTTCTATGCCTAAAAGCACTTTTTTTTTGCATACACCTGTATGTTGCAAAATCATATGGTGGGACAGTAAAAATTTTTCATGTATTTTGGAACCATCAAAATTATAGGACTATAGAAATTAAACCCTGTTTGGGGTTTTAATTCTATAAAAATTATTTCAGGTGATTCCCAGTTATAGTTTTGTGTCAATATAGATTATATATAGGTGGTTATTTCAGAGCGAAACTTCTCCCAATGTTTTTAGAATGAAATTTTGAAAAAAACAGTTTGAGTTGCGTATTTGATATACCAGCTAGAAATCACACTTTATAATTAGATAACTTGTTTTTCCAGAACAGCATCTAAAGCCTGTGTTTTATTGTTTTTTTGGCCCAAATGAGGAGACAGACTAATCCCTGATATCCGATGGTATTGCCTGTCTATTATGAAACAACTTTATAGAGATCCTGCTCAGCCCAAGAGATTTTCAACTCCAATATGTGTATTTTTAACTTAACAGGAGCCATGTGCTTTTTTTTTCTCTTTTTTTTTTTTTGTCTTTTTAAAAGGTTTTTATTTTTTTCTGTTGTAGTTGATACGTACATATTTATAAAAGATTTTAATCTTGAAAAGTCTGTCACTTCTGTAGTACAGTTATGTGGTTTCCAATTTTTTAATGTGGTCATGCTCTCAAAGCGACTTTGTGATAATGTTTAATATCTGGTAAGAATCTCTTGAAGGTGGCCCAAATTTATCAAAAACATAATTCTGTTTGATTATCTTTATTTAGAAAATGTTGTTTAGTGTTTTGTTCTTGAAATCTTCAGTTTGAGAATTTCCCTAATGAGAACTTTTTCTTTAGTCTCTTCTAAGGCCCTAAAATACTTATCCATGATCTAGGTCACAAATAATCAAACTTGCAGTCTTCTTGGCTTCTAGTTTTTTGTTTCCAGACATTCAAGCCCTTTCTTAGTTGATGTTAACTATAACACTAGCCTTAAGCTCATATAAGAGAATATCAGATTCGGTAGAAATTGTATCAGTGATTAAATTCATATTCTTGCTTAAATTGTATAATCGTTTATTCCCCCCTTAAATCTCTATCACTGGGCTAGGCAGGAGTGAAGTCAGTGAATCAATGGAAAAGATCAACTGTCTGTCCTTCTATAAAGTAGATACATTGATCATTTTTTAAATTGTACAGCGTTAAAAACCTTAGCCAACCCTAACTTCTAGCAGTAGGTCAAAAGTTGTTTCAATGGCAAATATGGAAGTAATGATTTATATTTGAAATGAAAAACATTATATAAAAGAAAATGATATAAATTAAATATTATGTGTAAATATCCATATATATTATATGTTAAAAGATAGAAATTGGTTTCATGTTTGATGTTTATTAAACTGTGTAAGCTATGGCTACGTATCAAAGGGCAGAGCAAAATTATTTCTGACTTTCAAATGTGACTGAATTATAAGCCAAATTTGGTTTCAGTAAAGAAAAAGAATAAAATCAAATTCATGGACTCTGTTTATCTCCTTCCTATTTAAAATAGATACATCTTTGAACATAAAGGATGTGAAAGAATCATGTTTATCAATAACTGTGGGCTAACAGATGATTCAGAGTATTATGTGACAGCTGGTGATGAGAAATGTTCCACTGAGCTCTTTGTAAGAGGTAAGGTGAAATCTCCTATTGTAAACATCAAGAGCCATTGGCTCTCCTTCTCTCCAGGGTAATAATCCAAATGGAAGTGATGAGATGAGCTTCACTTGGGCTCCAGCACAGAGACCGTAGTACATCTAGAAATGCTTTAGTTTGGGTGTTACATGCTCCGTGTTGAAGCATCTCTACACTGGCAGTTATTGTACATCCTAATTAATTGCCAGGTTTGTTGAAGACTAGAAAAGAGGAGGGGAGGACAAAACTGCTGAGTAAAAATGCCTTGTGGTTTGGGTCAAGCAAGCAGTATTTGCAGTGCAGTTGTTCTAGTTCTAGTTTCTGAAACCCAGCAAAGTGTACAGGATAATCCTCATTCTACACACTAAGCTGGTCACAAATAGATTTCCCGAGAAACAGCTTCATTAGTTAAGGGCACCAAGAGTGTGGAAGATCGTCATTTACTAAGACACGGTGAAAAGACCTAGAAGGTGTCAGTGAGGCCATGAATCTCTTATTTTCCTTATGAGGACCTGTGATTAAGGCAACTATGTGATTTTATATACATCAACTATATTTCAATGGAAAAAAATGTTTAAATGACAACTCCTTAATCTCTGTCATCTGTCCAGCTAGAACCACAATCAAAGAATTTTTGTGTGATAGGTTCTCCTTCACCAGAAATGTCTACCATCTGGTATCTTATCTGCCAAAGGAATGATAATTGGTACATTTTTTTCTGCTCTCTAAAACCATAATTTATTAGATTTGAAGAGTTCTTAGAAAGTGGAAAAAAACTTACCAGCTATTTATTTTGCCATGAGATGTCATTAAAAACAAAAAAACCTGCTACATACCACCATCTAACCGCAGCACTATGATAAATGATATTTTCTTATTGTTGGGTTTTCATCTATGAAAAAACCTAAGGTCAGGAGACAGGTTTTTGGACATTTAATAATTCTGATTCCCCCCCTCCTTTTTTTTTTCCATGCTAGAGCCTCCAGTTATGGTGACCAAACAGCTGGAAGATACAAAAGCTTACTGTGGAGAGAGAGTGGAATTAGAATGTGAGGTGTCTGAAGATGATGCCAACGTAAAATGGTAAATAGCTTTCCTGAGGTCTGTCCATTTTTAATAGACGAAAGAAAGGGCCCTTCATAGCTTGGAGAATAGGAAATTGCTTTTGCACATATGAAAAGAAACTCACCTTCACTCGTGTTACTAGCAATTATAACTAAAGCTTTATCAAGATACTGTGAAAATGAAAACTGAGAAATGTCCAGAAATCTGTCTTGGTAGGGATATAGGGAAGCAGGCACTTACGAGTAAAGGGATGGCTCAGGGTTCCCCAGGTCTATTTAACTCCAAAGTCCATGGGTGCTCTATACCATGCTTACTCTTACTATACCATACTGACAAGTTACATGGAAAAATTGTTTTCATTTTATTACTAGTCACTTTATTGTTACCGTATCTCAAGAAAATATTTTAGACTGAGAATTACCAATTACTTAAAAAAATTTTTTTAATAAAAAGCATTTTTTAATCTGATGGGAAGTGTTTTCTCAAGTTCTCTGCAAATAACTTCAAAATTAAAGACTAGAAGACTCCAAGCATTCCTGTTGTGGCTCAGCGGAAGTGAATCCAACTAGGATCCATGAGGAAGCTGGCTCAATCCCTGGCCTCGCTCACTGGGTTAAGGATCTGGCGTTGCTGTGAGCTTTGGTGTAGGTCACAGTCGCAGCTTGGATCCAGCGTTGCTGTGGCTGTGGTATAGTCCGGCAGCTGCAGGTCCAATTCAACCCCTAGTCTGGGAACTTCCATATGCCATGGGTGCAGCCCTAAAAAGTGGGGGGGGGGGGGTAAAGACTAGAAGACCCAGAATCTTAAAAATGAAATACTTTTTTGAGAAATATAGTAAATTATGCCACAGGAATCTCTAGTAATTGGTACAGAATAGATTGTTCATTCTAATCTAGAATCTTGGCTATCTTTCCAATGTATTAAAATGTTATTCTTACTTGTGTGTGTCAAGAGCCCAGACGTGGATAATACCCACTCTTAGTATCTTTATCTGATTGATCTTGAACGGAAAGAGGGGGCTTATTTTTTTTTATTTTTTGTCTTTTTGCCATTTCTTGGGCTGCTCTCACGGCATATGGAGGTTCCCAGGCTAGGGGTCTAATCAGAGCTGTAGCCACCAGCCTATACCAGAGCCACAGCAATGCGGGATCTGAGCCGGGAGTCTTCTACCTACACCACAGCTCATGGCAACGCCGGATCCTTAATCCACTGAGCAAGGTTAGGGATTGAACCTGCAACCTCATGGTTCCTAGTCAGATTCATTAACCACTGCGCCATGACGGGAACTCCCAGGAGGGGGCTTACATTTTTAATGTAATTTTTCAGGAAATGCTTGCCCAGTATTAGGCCACTGATAGATTGATTCATAAGTGCTTTAATTCAGCAAAGAGTCTTTGAATGTTTGGTATCTGTATCCTGAAGAGTCTTTTATAAAACTTTTTCCATAATATATTTTAACTCAGGTTTAAGAATGGTGAGGAAATTATCCCTGGTCCAAAATCAAGATACCGAATTAAAGTTGATGGCAAGAAACACATCTTGATCATAGAAGGAGCAACAAAGGCTGATACTGCAGAATATTCTGTAATGACAACAGGAGGACAGTCATCTGCTAAACTTAGTGTTGACTGTAAGTAAGACTTCCTTGGATGTCTTCCAGGTGGTTTTCCTAGTGGTGTTGCATTTGTTCATTCAACTCAATCTATCCGATTTCTACTTGTGACAGTTTTAAACATGTGACGTTAGATTCCATTCTAGTTGAGTGTCTGTGTCATATCCATCAGGGTCTCTGAGAAAAGAACCTACTACTCAATTTAATAGTAGAATACCAGGAGTTCCTGCTGTGGCCCAAGTGGGTTAAGAATCCAACTGTAGTGGTTTGGTTTGCTGCAGAGGTGAGGGTTCAGTCCCTAGCACAGCACAGTGGGCTAAGAATACAACATTGCCACAGCTACACTGGGTTCAATCCCTGGTCCAAGAAGTTCCATATGCTGTGGGAGCAGCCATTAAAAAAAATGTAGAATATCAGTATTGGGAAGGAAGTATAAAAATCACCTGCCACAGAGTTATCCAAATGGTTAAGAGATATTTTAATCCTCAAACCATATAAATGGTTGATAAATACTTAGATATGATATCAAATCCTGATATCCTGTTTCCTTAATCCATAGATGAACTTACTATCTATTCATTAAACATTCAGCATTCTACAATTTGGAGTGAGGAGTTACTCAAAATAATGGTCTTCAGCTGAGAAGACTGTAAGGGCGAGTTTGCGGATATTCTTCAGCAGCGTGAGGGAAGGCATGTTCTTCCCCAAGGCCCCCTGGTGATAGTCAGTTCTTAGCGGCAGAGTCTGTCACCTCCAGTTAGCCATGAAAGTTAGAATAGCAAATTTCACAAGAAGATTAATAAGAAATGCAGAGCAGAAATACCACTTCTTTACTTCTTTCTTAGTCTGGGTGTGATTCATATGATCATCGAATTATTTGGAAATAATCTCGGTATACTCCTTATGTTTTGGGGAATGGTAGTCATTTGAGTATAATATCAAAAAAGTTTTTTTCAAGCATAGGCAGATCCTTCTCTGATATTTTTATCCATTTAAAACAATTACAGTCGGGAGTTCCCATTATGGCTCAGCAGAAATGAATCTTACTAGCACCCTTGAGGATGCAGGTTTGATTCTTGGCCTTACTCATTGGGTTAAAGATCCAGCATTGCTGTGAGCTGTGGTGTAGGTTGCAGACCCAGCTCGGATCTGGCATTGCTGTGGCTGAGGCATAGGCTGGCAGCTGTAGCTCTGATTCAACCCCTAGCCTGGGAACCTCCATATGCCACAGGTATGACCCTAAAAAAAAAATTATTATAGCAAAACTGATTGTACCATTGTGAAATGAAACCATCTTGACCTGTCTGGAGTTGGAATTTGTCACTTATAACCATCTATTATTTCTGTAGTAAAACCTCTGAAGATATTGACACCTCTGACTGATCAGACTGTAAACCTTGGAAAAGAAATCTGCTTGAAATGTGAAATCTCTGAAAACATATCAGGAAAATGGACTAAAAATAGTCTACCTGTTCAGGAGACTGACCGTCTAAAGATTATTCACAAAGGAAGGTAAGCAAGCTAGGGTGATCCCTAAGTGAGGACTGGTGCCCATCTTCACTTCTTCCTAGTTCCTAAGTTACACAATTGGTGAGGATGTTTGGAGAGTAGTCATGGGGAGAGGATCTATTTCTCACTCTTTTCTCCAAATAGCAAGAGTATGTGATTTGCCTGTTGTACATCATGTCCTACCCGCAATGCTACACCCATACCTTACAGTAAGCTGCTATGTTATTTCAAAACCCACTGACTGAGTCTTCCTTATAGACACAAGGTTAGAGGAATGACACT
Organism: Sus scrofa; assembly: GCF_054392235.1. NCBI lineage: Eukaryota > Metazoa > Chordata > Mammalia > Artiodactyla > Suidae > Sus > Sus scrofa. The sequence continues at coordinate 89,855,757 of NC_139387.1, read as the reverse complement.
GAATTCTGGTTGAGGAACTAGTCAAATTTGATAACTGTCCCTAACCAATAAGAGGTACATGACCTTTCCACAATTTGTTGAGGGGCTGCATAATAATCTAGAGTCTAGGAAAGATGTAAGGCAGCTTGGATCTGTGGATTCTTAGGAGATTGTGAATGAACTGCAGGGGCCCCTGTAAATCCTCTGAAGTTGTAAGTGAATTCTGTGTATACAAAAATACTTGCTTTTCTCCAGATTGAGGAGTCACAGAGTCCACCAGATATTCACTGGGTCATGATGCTAATAAAGTTAAGGACTATTGCTCTTATGGTGATACTTTATAATAACTATAGATGAAGTAAAACCTTTAGAAATTATGAGTTACTCTGTTGAATGCCTGAAATTTATATAATATTGTACATCAACTATACCTCAATTTTTTAAAAAAATCTATTGCTCTTAGGTTTGTATAAAAAGCCAAAGTCAAGGTTATTCTTGGTAATCACTTGAATCTTAAAGTATGGCATTAGTGAGCTGTTATCGTCTAATCTTTTTTTAATCTGTGAGATTTTTTAAAAAGCATAGGAGATTCCTATATAATATGCAGGCTGTATTTGTAGAGGTAGTTCATAAAGCCCAAAATAACTACTGAATGTGAATTAGTAAATCGAATGATTAAGGCTTCACATTATTTACTCTTTCTCCAGGATGTACTAAATAAGTAATAAAATAAAATCAGGTGTCCCCCCAGTTTGGGTCCTAAATCCTTGCAAAGTTTTAGAAATATGTTTTTTTCATTTCCTTAGGATCCACAAATTGGTGATAGCCAATGCTCTCACTGAGGATGAAGGTGATTATGTATTTGCACCAGATGCCTACTCTGTTACTTTGCCTGCCAAAGTTCATGTCATTGGTGAGTAGATAAAAGAAATCAGTGCAGAGTGGTGTCCTTGTTTTTCTGGTTTTGCTTACCTTGAAATTATATTCAAAATAGGATATTTAAAGAAAAAGTAGATAGGAGTTCCCATTGTAGCTCAGTGGTAGTGAACCTGACTAGTATCCATGAGGATGCTGGTTCAATCCCTGACCTTGCTCAGTAGGTCACAGATGCAGCTCACATCTGGCATTGCTGTGGTGTAGGCTGGCAGCTGTAACTCTGATTTGACCCTTAGCCTGCAAACTTCCATATGGTGTGGATGCAGCCCTAAAAAGAAAAAAATATATATTTAAAGAAAAAGTACATGGATTAGTATTAATAATTAATCATAATGGTTGATTCTTGAGAAATCTTAGAATATAAGTAGTTTTTCAAGGAACCAGGCACCAACTATTGCATCCTTTTTGATCAGGTAAAATATTGGTTAGTAACATTGTTTAACCCTCAGTACTAGCCCAGATATTCACATGGAAATAACTGTCTGATAACAAAGGCATGTTAATATTCCAGATCCTCCTAGGATTAACCTGGATGGTCTCGGTCCTGACAATACAGTGACAGTAATTGCAGGAAACAAGCTTCGTCTAGAGATTCCCATCAGTGGAGAACCACCTCCTAAAGTCATTTGGAGCCGAGCAGACAAGGTTTGTTCTATACACACACACACACACACACACACACACACTGCCCATCCCACTCCCTGCCCACCATTAGGAAGGCAAATGAGTGTACAGTAAAGATGTAATTCCTTTAATTAAGAAAGATCACTGATTTTCAAGCAAATATAATAATAATTTATTTACTTTTCATATATCTGACTATTATGTAACTATATGCATATAAATGTTATGTGTAGCAAATGAGATTCCACCTTTTGTTCTAATGGGTTTCAGGAAATGAGGTGGGAGAGAAATGGACAATGAATCATTAAATAAATAAAGTCATTTATTTATTAATGAGTGGATAGTTATGAGTGATATGAAGATTTTTAAAAAAAGGTAATATGATTAGTAAGTGACCGAATGGTGCATGACAAAAGCCTCTGTGAATGACAACAATGTGGCCCTAAAAAAAAACTATAAAATCTTAGATACAAGAAGCTCAATAACACCCCAACCCAAGGAGCATTGAGAAAACAGCATTCAGAGATCTTGCTGTAGCTCAGTGTGATCAGGGGCCTCTCTGCAGTGCCAGGATGCAGATTTGATTCCCATCCCAGCACAGTGGGTTAAATGTGGATCTGATCCCTGGCCCAGAAATTCCATATGCCACAGGGCGGCTGAAAAAAAAAAAGAGAAAAAAGAAAATGACCCTAAGACTCATCATAATAAAATTGCTCAAAACTTTTGGTTAAGAAAAAGTCTTACAAGTAGGCAGAGAAAAAAGGTCACATGAAATCCACAAGAACAAAGGCAGATCTCTCTGGAAGCAAAGCAAGTAAGAAGACAGTGGAGCAACATTTAAAGGAAAACAAAAAAACAAAAAAACCTGTCAACCTAGAATTCTATACTCAATAAAAATAATTTTCAGAAATGAAGGCAAAATAAAATTATTTTCATATGTACAAAAGCTGAAAGAAGCAATCTCCAGCAGACCCACACTACAGGAAATGCTAAAAGAAGCCTTTAAGTCAGAAGGAAATGATACAAAGATGAGAACAGGTCCACAAAAGAACTGAGAGCGTCAGAATGGTAATTATGTGGATAAACACATAGGATTTTTTCATATTATTTAAATCTCTTTAAAAGATAATTGACTGTTTAAATAAAAGTAATAACAATGCACTGTGGGGCTTCTAACTTACGTATAAGTAAAATTTATGACAGTGAAAACATAAGGCCAACAGGGGAGAAATGAAATAAGGATTGGAAGGAGTGAAATGGACATATGCTATTGTAAGTTTCTTTGCTGTACATGAAATATAATACCACATGAAGGTAGACTATACATAAACCCTAAAGGAACCTCTAAAATAATAAAACGAAGAGTTATAGCTAATAGGCCAAAAAAAGACATACAGTGGAATCACAAAAAAATATATAGTGAAACCAAGAGAAGGCAGGAAAAGAGGCAAAACAAACAGTTGAGACAAATAGAAATCAAATAGAAAGATGATAGAGTTACAAAGAGAAAAGATAAATTAGAGATTTCAATACTTTTCTCTCAACAGTTGATAGAATAAGACAGGCAATCAATAAAGATATACAAGGTTTGAGAAACACTATTAACCATCTTGATGGCAGTTTACATTTTAGAACACTCCTATTAAACAAAGCAGAATGGGCATTATTTTTAAATGCACATGAGGGAGTTCCCATCGTGGCTCAGTGGTCAACGAATCCAACTAGGAACCATGAGGTTGCAGGTTCGATCCCTGGCCTTGCTCAGTGGGTTAAGGATCCGGCATTGCCGTGAGCTGTGGTGTAGGTTGCAAATGTGGCTCAGATCCTGCATTGCTGTGGCTCTGGCGTAGGCCGGTGGCTACAGCTCCAATTCGACCCCTAGCCTGAGAACCTACATATGCTGCTGGAGCGGCCCAAGAAATGGCAAAAAGACCAAAAAATAAAAAATAGAAAAAATAAATAAAATGCACATGGAAAATTTACCAAAATAGACCACAAATCAGTTTCAATAAATATAAAAGGATTCAGGTCATGTAAGTTATACTTTCTGACTACAATGGAATTAGTTAGAAAACAACAACAGAAAGATTTGGAAATTTTCCAAATATTTAGAAACTAAGTAATTTATTTTTAAGTAGCTCATGGATCAAAGAAGAAATCACAAGAGAAATTGGAAAATATTTATGAATGTACCATAAAACAGAATTTGCAAAATGCCATTAAATCAGTACGGAGTAGCCTTATATCTATTAAAGAAATGAAACTTGTAGTTTAAAATCTTTAAAAAGAAAAAATTCCGGGAGTTCTTGTGTCACAGTGGAAACAAATCTGACTAGTGTCCATGAGGATGCAGGTTTGATCCCAGGCTTCACTCAGTGGGTTGGGGATCTGGCATTGCTTTGGGCTGTGGTATAGATTCCAGATAGGGCTCAGACCCCGTGTTGCTGTGGCTGTGGCTGGCAGCTGTAGCTCCAAGTAGACCCCTAGTCTGGGAACCTCCATATGTCACAGGTGTGGCCCTAAAAAGCAAATAAATAAATAAAAAGAAGAAGAAAAGAAAGAAAAATGGAAAAAGAAAAGAAAATTCCATATCTAAATGATTTTATTGAGGAGTTCTACCAAATATTTAAGAAAGAAATAGTAGGCGTTCCTGTCGTGGCTCAGTGGTAACAAACCTGACTAGTGTCCATGAGGACACAGGTTCAATCACTGGCCTCGCTCAGTGGGTTAAGGATCCAGGATCGCCATGAACTGTGGTATAGGTTGGAGATGATCCTGCTTTGCTGTGGCTGTGGTGTAGACTGGGAGCTGTAGCTCTGATTCTACCCATAGCCTGGGAACTCTTGTTATAACTCAGGTGCAGCCCTAAAAAGCCAAAAGAAAGAAAGAGAGAGAAAGAGAAAGAAGGGAGGGAAGGAAGGAAGAAAGAAAGGAAGAAACAGGGAGGGAAGAAGGAAGGAAGGAAATTTAGCACAGACTCCTCCAGAAAGTTGAAGACAAGAAAATAGGACAATACATTCTCAAAGGCCAGTATTACCTTTGTAGCAAAACCAAAAAAAAGACATAACAAGAAAAGAAAGCTGCAAACCAATATCACTCATGAACGTAGATGAAAAAGTTCTAAACAAAATTTAGCAAATCAAATCTGAAAACATATAAAAGGAACAATACATTATATCCACATGGGGTTTATCTCAGGAATGCAAAAGTAGGTTTAACATTTTAAAATAAGGTAACATAAACCACCACATTAACAAACCAGAGGGGAAAAAAGATCATCTCAATAGATATAGAAAAATGTTTGACAAAATCCAACATCACCACGTCTATTCAACATTGTACTAGAGGTTCTAGCCAAGGCAATCAAGCAAGAAAAAGAAATAAAAGACCTCCACTTTGGAAAGGAAGGTGTAGAACTGTCTTTATTTGCAGGTGACATAGTCATTGATGCAGAAAAGCCAGTGGAATCCACACACACACACACAAAAACTACTAGCACAAATGGTCATAGTAGCCTTATTTGTACTATTCAAAAGCTAAAAAACAAGGCTAATTCCATCAATGGTGAATGGGTAAATAAAATATAGGAAATTCATACAAGGATATAGTACTCTGTAATAAAAAAGAATGATTTAGAAATATATTGCAATATATTTGGATGACTCTCAAAATAATTATGCTGAGTGAAAGAAACTGGACCAAAAATAGGTATTTTTACAAGCCATTTAAAAAATTGACAATACCAAATGCTGGCAAGGATATGGCATGATTCAACTCTCATACATTTCTGGTGGAAATGCAAAATGGTACATCCACTTTAGAAAGCAGTTTGATAGTTTTTTATAGAGTTAAACATGCACTTACCATACACCCATACAAAGCTATTCCTAGGTATTTACCCCAAAAAATGAAACACATGTCCATACAAAAACCTGTACAAGAATGTTTATAGTTTATAAATAAATATTTATTTATAATTGTCAAAACCTAGAAATAACTCAAACTTCTTGGACAGACATGCAGTTTGTACATACATAAACCAACTGCAATCAAATATGCAATGGAAAACTACCCAGCAATTTCAAAAAATGTCTTAGTATTACATGCAACAATATGGATCAGTCCAGAAAGTACACTCAAAAGACTACGTACTGTTTGATTCCATTTACGTGACATTCTGGAAAAGGGGAAACTAAAGGGCAAATAACAGAGACCAGGGTATGGAATTAGTGGCTTGAATGCCAAGGAGCATGCGGAGACAGTCAGAGGTGATGAAAATTGTCTGTATATTGATTATGGTGATGGTCACCCAATCACCTAAGTCAAGACTCATAGAACTATATATCTAAAAACTAAATTTTACTCTGGGTAAATTTTAGCACAACAAAATAAAATATAGAAAACTGAAGGGAATAATATAACACGACCCTAAGTAAATATTTTTATTTTCACATTTAAAAGAAAAGCAGAACATCTTTTATAAGGGATAATAGAACTTGGCTAAATGAGGATGTTTTGTTCTGTTATAAAACAAGAATTATGGAGTTCCCATCGTGGTTCATTGGAAACAAATCTAACGAGTATACGTGAGGACGCAGGTTCCATCCTTGGCCTTGTTAAGTGGGTTAAGGATCCGGTGTTGCCATGATCTATGGCATAGGTCACAGATGTGCCTCGGATCTGGTGTTGCTGTGGCTGTGGCGTAGGCCAGTGGCTATAGCTCTGATTCGATCCCTAGCCTGGGAACCTCCATATGCCACAGGTGTAGTCCTAAAAAGACAAAGAAAAAAAAGAATTAGGAAACCCATTTCAAGTGTTCTTATTGCTATCACAATCTTACATATTGAATTCTAAGTCCTAATCCAAGCACAAAAGAGTAGATTTGACAATAGTTAGTGGCAAATTACCCTGTTTCTAAATTGCCTTGAACTTCTGTTTTACCTTTTTGTATATTGGCTGTCCATTGTCACATGGAAAATGTGACCTGGAAATCAGAAAAATGTAATGCTGCTTTCAATTTCTGGTTTAAGGGAAGAAATGAAGGAAAATAAGAAAGGGAAAGGAGAAAGAGGAGAAGAAGGGAAAAAGAAAGAAAATAGAAGTCTCAACCTCATTCTATTTTTTTTTTTTTTTTTTTTTTTTTTTTGGTTATGCCCCGGCATATGGAAGTTCTCGGTCCAGGGGATCAAACTTATGCCACAGCAACAATCCAAGCCGCTGCAGTGAAAACACCAGATCCTTAACCCACTGCACCACAAAGGAACTCCAACCTCACTCACTCCGTCTTGACTTGGGGAATTAGATATTTATTCTTTCATGTCCTACTAGAAGGGAGAAATCCATACTTGTATGGAAAACTGGGGTGGAAAAATTCTGAAAAAAAGAGTTCCTGTTGTGGTTCAGTGGAAACCAATCGGACTAGCATCCATGAGGACTCAGGTTTGATCCCTGGCCTTGCTCAGTGGCTTAGGGATCCCTCGTTGCCGTGAGCCGTGGTGTAGGTCACAGACACGGCTTGGAGCTGATGTTGCTGTTGCTGCAGTGTAAGCCAGTGGCTATAGCTCTGATTCCACCCCTAGCCTGGGAACCTCCATATGCCAGGAGTGGGGCCCAAGAAGACAAAAAAAGGAAAGAAAGAAAGAAAAAAGGAAAAAAGAAAATTGGTACTGTGGCCTTCTTCAATCCCTTTCAGTATTTTTAAATTTCCAAGACAGCTAAGAAAATGAACAAATCATCGTTTGGTTTCTGAGATGAGTTTAAGAATTTCTGATTTCATGTAGAAAGAAACTCCTCTCCTAGAAGGACACTTGTGCGCTCAAATTCTGGGTCCTCCAACTTTCTCTTTAAGGAGTTAATGGGTAGTGAACTTTGGAGTCAAATCCAAGTTCTACCAGTTCTTAGCCATAGAGCCTGGAGCCACAGCTTCCCCTGCGTAAAATGGGATGACACCACCTTTATCCTTAGAGTTGATGGAGGATTCATCTAAGCACACGTACTACAGGCATCGGCGCCACATCCAGCTTAAGTGACCAGGTACTCTGGAGGTGTCCTTGTTGTTTGTATAGGTTGTGCCACATTGTGTTTCTTCTCTCCGTAGGCTATTATGGAGGGCAGCGGCCGGATAAGAGCCGAATCTTACCCTGATAGCAGCACACTGGTCATTGATGTGGCAGAGAGAGATGACTCTGGTGTTTACAACATAAGTCTGAAAAATGAAGCCGGGGAAGCACATGCAAGCATCAAGGTTAAAGTTGTGGGTAAGTCCCTTTAGTGAACAAACTTCTAGAATCAAGTGACATGTCTAGATCCTTTTTCTCTCTTTGTCACTTTATTTGTCTTTCTTTCTCTTTTCTTTCCTTTTTCTCTCCTTCCTCCTCTTTCCCTTTCTCCTCTTTTCTCTTGCCTAGAGAACTAGTTGCAGGAATGAGTAGCTAAGAGTAGCCACTTGGGGTTGCTATCATGTGCTTTTCCCTGTCATATCCCCTTTCAGTGTCCTCTAAAGTCACTGAAACACAATTGCTAAATAATTTCCAATATCACACTCACTGTAGAAGATTCAGATCTGCCTTGGTTCCTAAACCATCTAAGTACATTTTTCCTAATTGTGAAACCAAGTGAGATGCTGATGGACTACTGGTGGTCTAAGGTCTTATGATCTCTTTGTCCCACTTCAGTTTTTCTTTAAGAAGCATCTTGCAAATTCATCCAAAACTAAGATCACTTTATTATGTACTGAACTATATTTAGAAGACCTGGTAACTTGCTGTTTTTGACTTGGAGTTCTGCTAGTCAACATCTTGAATCTCCGAACTGATGTAAAACGGACAATGATTGGTCTGAGTCAGTTCTGCTGATGTTCACTTTGTACTTAAAAAAGAAAGTGGTGGAGTTCCTAGTGTGGCTCAGCAGTAACGAATCTGACTAGTATCCATGAGGTTGCAGGTTCGATCTCTGGCCTTGCTCAGTGGGTTAAGGATCCAGCATTGCTGTGAGCTGCAGTGTAGGTTGCAGATGTGGCTCAGATCCTGCGTTGCTATGGCATAGACAGGCAGGTGCAGCTCCATTTTGACCCCTAGCCCGGGAACTTCCATATGCTACAAGTGCAGCCCTAACCACCACCCCCCCCAAAAAAAAGAAAGAAAGAAAAGAAAAAAGAAAACATCGCTATTTTCAAGGTAAAGAACAAGCATCTTGGATTTCATGTAGTTCTCTAGCGTGACACTAATTTAAAGGATTTGGAGACATGTTTATTTTTACTATTATTGGGATCACCTTCTCTCATTCCATATGGAGCATGACTTTGTGCCAAATTAGTTACTCGAGTACATTTCAGTAAACATGGAAAAGTAAGCAGACATAACATTACTTTTGTGATTATCACCGAAACCCATATTTTCCAATAAACATTTTTCTTTGTGCTCTTGCTTGCTCAATTTTATTCTAGTCTATTCTTTTTTTTTTTGTTTACTTCAGACATCCCTGATCCTCCCGTAGCGCCGAATGTGAAAGAAGTAGGAGATGACTGGTGCATCATGACCTGGGACCCTCCTCTCTATGACGGAGGGTCGCCAATCTTAGGTAACTGCCTGTTGGTCAGTCTGTGAAACTGCTAGTGGACATGGTGTCCTCTTTATGCTCATTAGTACAAAGCACACTTTAACATATTGCATTGAGACAAAAAAAAAACCCTTAAATAGCCATTCAAATTGAAACGAATTTGGGGATGCTCTTGCGATTTCAATGTCTCTGATGAATATTTTGCCTTTCCTCTTTTTAGTCTGACATTTATATTCAATATCTAATTTTGAAACAACTCTATGTCTAACTTTTTTCTGGTCAGTAGATGCCTAGTTGCGTAGAATTATGTCTATGAGGATATTTCTTTTAAACATCTTCTTCCCCTGTGGAACAAGAACTTTTTTTAACTAGTTAAAATGCTAATAATGAAACTCGCAGAACTGGTTATTTCTCCCTTTTTGCCTTGCTAGCACTCAAAGCCACATCTATTGCACAAATAGAATGACTGTAAATTTCTGTGGCTTCCATATTTATGGTCTCTTTTTACCTCTGTTCTTCCTAGTACAATTTTAATTTTTTCCAGTCCTGTTATTTTTATCTATTATCTTATGAATTTAAATATTTATCTTCCTTATAGTCTTTCTCAAACAATTGATAGAATAAAATGGGTTAAAAATACATATATATAGGCGTTCCTACCATGGCACAGTGGGTTAAGAATCTAACTGCAGCAGCTTGTGTTGCTACAGATGTGTGGGTTTGATCCTTGGCTTGATGTAGTGCAATAAAGGATGTGGCATTGCCGCAACTGTGGCTCAGATTCAGTCCCTGGCCTGGGAACTTCCATGTGTCATGAGTATGGCCATTAAAAAAAAAAAAAGACTATTTCACTTAGGATACTGAGAATACAGGAAATTTTAAGAATTCTAATATCTGACAAGATTTCATTTGGGAGGCCAAGGGCAAAACCTCCGTTTCCATTTTGTGTTGCCTGTAGGATACTTCATTGAGAGGAAAAAGAAACAGAGCTCCAGGTGGATGAGGCTGAATTTTGATCTCTGCAAAGAAACAACCTTTGAGCCCAAGAAGATGATTGAAGGTGTGGCCTATGAGGTCCGCATCTTTGCTGTCAATGCCGTTGGCATCTCCAAGCCCAGTATGCCATCGAGGCCTTTTGTTCCATTGGGTAAGTCAAGAGAGATGTGTCTTTGTCATGAGATTCATTGCTCCAGATTGGTTTTGTTTTTGTTTTGGGGTGTTTTTTTTAGTGATTTTTTTTTTTAAGTCTAGTTGATGTACAGTGTTGTGCCAATCTCTGCTGTACAGCAACACGATCCAGTCATATATATTTTTTTTCCCTTTTCTTATATTTTCTTCCATCATAGTCTACCCCCAAAGACTGGATAGAGTTCCCTGTGCTATACAGTAGGACCTCATTGCTTATCCATTCTGAATGTGCCCCAGATTGTGATGGCTTCATTCCAGCCTCTAAATGGAGCAGGCCTGGAAGTTTCTTAAGAGTTGTGCTAGAGCAAGAAACTAGAGGTGGTTAAGGGCAATTTTCTAGGAAATTACAAACCGCATATGATAGAGTCGAATGCCTTCGTAATGTCGGCTCTGGAATTTATTACCAGAATTCCAAGGACAGCTGTGGATGGCCACTCCCCACTGCAAATGTGTAGCTGAGGCTATTGACACATGACCACTTCCCTTTGTCCTTCTGAAAGTGGAACCCAGAGCCTTGGTGTAGACACTGTAACTAAAATAAATTGAGATCAATGCGACAAAGCACACTTGAAAGCCAGTATCTTGGCTTTACAGTCACACTTTAAATGTTATCTATTGAGCAAAAAAAGTCAGTTCAGTAAAGGCAAAGAAACAGAAGACATCTCAATTATTTTATAGTAGTAAAGTAAGTTTTTCAATAGCAAGAAGATTTAATACAAGAGTTTGCACTTTAAAATTAGAAAGTTAAATTGTAAATCAACTACAATTAAATAAATACATACGTAAATTAAAAATTAAAAATTAAAAAGTTATGGGAAATTTGCCCTACATCATTAGATCTCAAACTTTGACTGTTTCAAATTCCGCGGGCTTCCCAACTTCCCACACCAGCCTCCCAAATAGAGGGAAAATGTCACAGGTTTTCTAAGAAATTTTCTGTCTTAGCCAGATCTTTGCTAGATACACGACATGTGGTCAGGGAGTCTTCATTGCATTTTCTTAAGACGTGGGATTTCTGTGTATATTTGTATTTGTATCCTAGCTCATTTGCTCACAATTCCTATGCCATAATTCTGTAGTTAATCATTTCTTCTTTTTCTGTCTCTCTTACCCTGAAGCTGTCACCAGCCCTCCTACTCTTCTGGCTGTTGACTCCGTAACTGACACCACTGTCACAATGAAGTGGCGGCCCCCGGACCAGATTGGCGCAGCAGGTTTAGACGGCTATGTGCTAGAGTATTGCTATGAAGGATGTAAGTACAACTCAGTTAAAACGAATACCGTCATCAGTAGGTGAGATATGCACCCCCTTTTTTGTTTCTCTTTCTTGGGAACTCCTCTCTTTCCTACTGAAAAGGACAGTAAGCCAAAGGTCATCCTTCTAAGATGGATAAAAATTTAGCTCTTCTTTGGTACTTGATGCTCACACTCTGAGCTCTCAGAAGCATCCTAGCTAGGCTCCCAGATTGGATAACACGATTGATCCAAGAAATAGGAGGAAGGGATCCTGACAAATCTCCCACTTCTCAAATTGGTGGAACTAAAAGCAAAATAAAAGTTGAGTTAGGATAAAGCAAGTTGGAAATTCTAAACTCTGTGCTGAGCAGAGATCAGCTATCAACAGAGTTGCCTATTTCTGGATAATAAAGAGAGACTATGTATTTGACTATCTAGTAATCAGGTCCTGCCTTCCTAAAGAAAAAAAAAAAAAAAAGAAGAAGGACAACTTTTAGTGTTTAAAGGAATCTGCATTAAATCCCAGAAGGTGTAAGAAATAGATTCAATATAGAGCAGTAACTAGTCTTAGGACATGGGCATTTTAAAATTTAAACACTTAGGCATTCCCATCGTGATTCAGCAGGTTAAGAACCCTACTAGGATCCATGAGGATTTGGGTAGATCCCTGGCCTCACTCAGTGGGTTAACAATCCAGTGTTGTCATGAGCTATGGCTTAGGCCAGCAGCTGCAGTTCCAATTTGACCTCTAGCCTGGGAATTTCCATATGCCACAGGTGCGGCCCTAAAAAGAAAAAAAAATTTTTTTGATTAAATTTTGGAAGGGAAGAAAAACAAGCCAAAAAAAAAAATCCCTGCTAGAAATAATACAAAATAAAGAGTGACACAAGAAAATATGGGCCAGAGGGTACCTAAAACCAAAAAAAAAAAAAAAAGATGAGAAATACACTGAAAGCCTCTGAAGTTTTTCGATTCCCTATTTGTCATGATTTGGAAATGGGTGAATCAAACTGCCCCAGCTCTGGACTTAGGTTCCATTCTAGATGATGTTAAGTAAAGGATCCACCAGGGAAGCTTGTTCACATCTCCACAAATGATAAGCCATGACTTGGCCCCCAAGAAAACTCTTTGGACCCTAAACTTTCATGTGGATCTTACATGAAGGAAAGAGAGACTACAGAACACACTTGGGAAAGCGGGAATGTGGACACCTCCCCAGAAGGAAAACCTCTATGGAGAAGAAACTTCTTATGCAGAGAAAACTGCTGAAAAAGAAGCCCCGGGCTCCCAGATGAGGGCACCGTGGAAGTGACCAGCATTGGTGGGGAGGGTAGAAGAGGAAGATGGACTAGAGCATCTTGGTATCACTCCGTTCCCTTCCTGTGCACTCACTCAGCACTGTGCTTGATTTTTCCAAGACTTAGAAAGCCACTAACGCAAAGCACTGGTGATATTATAGGACAGTTCCCTGAGTTATGCTGGCGTGGGAGGGGGGCCCTGTCATTCAGGCCACAGAGAAATTCTTGAGCACTTTGGAATATGGTTTATACCCATTCCATTCCCCTTCTCCCATTTCAAAACCCTTGAGCCCTCCTCTCTGGGAGTTATTGATACTCCCAGCCAGCAGAATTCCCAAATCTTACATGTGATGTGGCTACTGAACAGGGAACCTTTTGTGTATGTATGAAACAGAGCCAATTCTTTACTCTTTTCTTTCTGATAGGTTTAAAAAGTAAGAAGATACAACAAAATGATAGATGGCTGTCATTTTGATGTTACCCACCTTAGATAAAATACAACGAAGTGTATTTTACATCATTTTGTGTGTGGTCTGTGTAGATATATATGTATACCAGTATATACATATATATATGTACACAGTCATTATTATGTATATATTTTGCCACATAACGTTTTGGAATTAGCTTTCTATGGAAGTTCTTTCATAACGTGTACATCTTTCTTCTTGCAGTCTTATCTACTTCCTTTATGTGGCTGCCCTATTCTTCATTCTCTTTTAATGGCTGTTGTCCTCCAGACTAATTTTCTGTAGTGTTTAATGCTTTTAGATATGTCAGGTTTTATTCTGTAAGAGAATTCTTTCTTTTATAAGATTGTGTGTTGGTTTGGACTCTGCCTTTCTCTTGTTTTTTATTTTATTTTTGAATGCCTGCACCGTTTTATTCTTCTTTGTTTTCCTTCTTCTCCCTGGTTCTTTCTTTTCTTCTTTAAAAATTCTCCTTATGTGTTAAGTAACTCTCATGTTCCTTTCCCATCCCCTGGACAGCATTTTCTTTCTGTTTCCCTCAAGTAGTTCCAGTGTGAAGAGATGTCTTTGTTTCCCTCTGATCTTGTTTCGTCCTGTGTTCTCTTGAAATTTTCTCCTTTCCTACTTCTTCCCTCTTTCATGCATATTTTCTCAGTCTCCTATTTCACCTTCTCATCAACTGTCTCTTGGTTATGAAAATATCAACATAGTAGCTCCCAAACCTACCATTAGCTTTAAGACGTATGTATCTCTTTTCCAAAGTCCTAAGTACTTTTTGTCACTCAGATGCCCTCCTAGCCACCAGGATGTTCTGGCTTGCTGCTCCTTCTCCTTGATACACCTTGAAAGGTTGAAATAAAAGAGAGGAGAAGGTCAGGGTGGGGGGCAGTCCAGTCCCCACCTCCCTGCTCCGTTCCTGACATCCTAGATGCTCGTCGTCTAAACCAGTGGGGTACACCCACAGCCGCTCTGTGACCCAGCAACATTCCCGCCACCTGTGTGGAATGTAGCAAGCCAGGTCAGTTGGCTCAATTTGTTTGCTAGCCCAAGAGCTTGTTGTTATGGCAACCAGGGGCTGCCTCCTGCCTGCTGGGCAGTTTCCATTTCCATTTCCTGGTAAGACAGGACTCGCCTTATCTCAAGTGCCATCGCTCCTAGATGCTGATATAAGAGCCCCGCAATGGGAGAACTCTGTTCCCTGGGGACCCAAGGACCCTCCCAGGCTGAAGTGGCAGGGACAGGGGCAAGGGTAGACTATCCCGCTGTGCACTGCTCCGCTCTTGGAGTCCAGGACCTGCTCCTCCTTTCTCTTCAGGGTCCTTTCTCTTGGCTCTTCTCTACCTCTTGTTCCTACAGCTGGAGGTGCCCCAGCCTCCTTTCTCCTCCTCTTCTCTGTGGCAGGTGCCTCAGGACAAAAAAAACCACAGTCTGAACAGAGCAGGCTGTGCCCCTCCTGAGGCACTTCCCCCTCTAACTTGTTTGGTCTCTTCCGTCACTGTTCTGAAGACAAATATCTTTGCATCCGTTGCAAACTTTACTAACAGAGAATGCTGATTACTGATACAATATTCTTCTGGTGTGAAAGTGGGTGTCTTTAATTAATTTTAATGACGGATTCTCAAAGGTACATCAGCAAAACAGTCTGATGAAAATGGGGAGGCGACATATGACCTACCAGGTAAAGTATTCTCTGAAAGCTCACAATCTTTCTTACTGTCTGATAAAGTTTCTGGGAATGTTCCATGACCGAGCATGAAATACATCCACCCACCCCCCCCCCGCCACACACACACACACAACAGCCCTTAGAGATGGAGGGGAAAGATGGGCAGTGGGTTAATAATGTGGGATCCAAGCCTTCTCCCTGACCCAATGTGGACATAATCTGAAATATTTGTAAAACCTGGATGCTGGGTTTAAATTTTCCTGGTGTTATAGACATTTTTAATTTAAACATTTTTAAAAAATCAGAATTTGTGAGTAAAGTGAAAGATTATGCCGATTCCACATGAGGTCTTGGCTCCTGAGCTGTGTTTCCTCTTTGCCGTGGATATAAGCTTCTTTTTTTCCTAATTTTGGGCATGATCAGATTTCCCATGCCCATATTAGTGTTTTAAAATAATAACCAGCCAGAATAAAACAGAGAGATCCTATGACTACAAAGGTGAGTGTCTCTCATTCATAAAAATAGCATTTTTGTGTTTTTCTGAACTTTATATAGTTGGTTAAATATCATGGTTACATTAATTGTAAAAATGTATATTATAAAACCAAGTTGAAATAAACTACTACAGAATTCCTGGGACAGTTACTATGGTTCAGAATACCCTAGGATCCTGAATAAGAGGTTTTTCAGATAGAGCAGAATCTGATTATCATTCTTCCTGTTATTTACATTAGCCATTCTACGCCATTTTTAATTTAAATATAAAAAGTGCCCAGCCAAGTGGTCTGTATCCAGACCAAAGTCATATTCCCTCCAGATGATTTCATTATGAGTAAAGTACTAATTCAGAGTCAACTGTTTAACCGTTACGATGAGTTCTTTCACTAACTACCATTCTTCTTTCTTTCTTTCTTTTGAATGGATTTCAGCTGACAACTGGTTGCCTGCACACAAAGACTTGATCGACAAGACCAAGTTCACCATCACAGATCTGCCTACGGATGCAAAGATCTTTGTGCGTGTGAAGGCTGTGAATGCTGCCGGCGCCAGCGAGCCCAAGTACTACTCTCAGCCAATCCTCGTGAAGCAAATCATAGGTAGGTGACAAGGCTTTCAAAATTTTGTCTCCACATTGTTTGCTTTTTTTTTTTTTTTTTTTGTCTTTTTCTAGGGCTGCACCTGCGGCATAAGGAGGTTCCCACGCTAGGGGTCAGATTGGAGCTGTAGCCACCGGCCTACGCCAGAGCCACAGAAACACGGGATCCGAGTTGCATCTGCAACCTACACCACAGCTCATGGCAACGCTGGATCCTTAACCCACTGAGCAAGGCCAAGGATCGAACCCGCAACCTCATGGTTTCTAGTCGGATTCTTTAATCACTGAGCCACGATGGGAACTCCATGTTTGCTTTTTTTTTTAAAAAAGCTCTTTCTTTCTCAAAACCTCCTATTTTCTTGTCACTCTTGATATTTTATTAATATCTTCTGGGAATTAGAAATTGTCATTAAAAAATATACACAACCTAAAAGTTGAGTTAAGTTTTATTTGGGGAAGAATGAGGACTGTAGCCCGGGAAGTAGCACTATAGATGGTTCTGAAATACTGCTCCAAAGAGGTGGGGGGAAGGTCAATATATATGTGCTTTTGGTGAAGGGGGAGGTACATGTATCCAGACAGATCTTTTACAGAAGGTTGCTGTGGGTTTCGTGAATGTTATTGCTAGTCACAAGGAGCAGACGTCACCATGAAGAAATACAGTGCTTTTCTAGGTTCAAGGAGATGTAAGAATTGGGCTCATAAAATCTCCTGAAAATATCTAACTGCTTGAAGACCTGTTCTGCCAGTTTTCCCAGAGCACAGAGTGCCTCACCCATGATCTCTGCCCTGAGTTCCTTTCGGGGGCTGTTGAGGGTCAGCAGCTGCAGTTGCTCATGATCAGTCTGTGTAGACGCAGATGGCAAGTGACAATTTCCAGTTCACAAAATGAACAAAACAGCCGTGTACAGGCAATATGGGAGGTCAGCTCACAGTTTGTAACTTGGTATGAGGACCAGATAACCTCACCAGGTCCCATGAGCCAAGTGTGGCCAGGCTGCCTCTTCACAGTGGAGAGAGAGGGAGTAGAGAAGGGGGGTGAGCAGTGCAAATAATCGGAGCAGCAGGGAAATGACTGAAGTGGGTCTACGAGGTCAATACTATTTGCATAATAATGTGAACACATTATTTTCCCTTTTTTTGTGTTTGACATCTGCACTGACGGTGCAAAGACAATGGTGTGTAAAACTACTGGTGCCTTATTGTGGATTGGATCCATGCCACCAAATTCTTTAGTCGTCCTTGCCGTCCTCACCACCAGGCACTCACAATTACAAAAATACAGCCAGTTTTGCCTTGGGATGTTGTTGATGAGGTGTATAAATTACTAATCTTTTTAAACTTTGGTTCTTGGGTACACTTTTTTCCTCTACTCTGTGTGACAATGAAATGCAGCTCTTAGGCTGCACACTGCAGTACAGTGGTTTCTCTAGGAAAAGCACATGTGCACCTGAGTTAGAGGCTTGTCCACAAAACTCCATTCTTCCTTGAAAGAATGACAGAGTGGCAAACTCTGACTATTCAGACTTGGGTATTTGGCAGTTATTTTTCTAGAAAATGAATAGGGTGAGTCCATCACTTCAAGGAAAACAACTTACAGTATTTGGTGTCAACTTGCCAGTGAAAAAATTTAAGCTTCAAAGCAAAAATGAGAATTTTGGAAAACTGATATACACCATCTTGGATTTGGCAGCTTTCCAGTCCATGATGATCTAGTTGGTGATATTATCGAATGTAATTTTTTGATATTGAATAATGCAGTGTTTCATCGTTTGGACCATCTGCACAATTCAGTGAAGCTATGTTTTCCAAATGATCAGTGCAAGTTAAAAAATCATGCACGGGTAAAAGATACATTCAAAATGGAAGATAGACCGATGGATTTTAATCTAACGGTATGAAAAGTTCATAGGAGGTTTCAGATTCCACGTTGCAGCTAACCCTTAAGAAATTACAACTTATGCTTCAGTGTAGAATCAAAGAATACTCACAATGGTCTGAAAAGTTTATTGAAATATTCCTTCCTGTGTGAAGCCAAAATGTCTTTGTGTACCTCAGCCAGTACAGCAGATTGCAGCAGATTAAAGGCAGAAACACATATGAGAGTTCAGCCATCCTCAATTAAGTCAGACATTAAAGAGATTTGCCAAAATATAAAATAATGCCACTCAGTTCACAAAATTTTTCGTTGATGTAAAATATGGTTGTTTTCATTAAAATGTTTGTTACTGTTTTTCAATCAACAAGTACATAAATATTTCAAATTTCTTGGTTTTCATTTCTGATATGGTAAATTTTATAGAATACAGCCCACGTAAACACAAGCTTCTGGGGGCCTTTGCTGATGTTCAAGAGTGCAATGGGATACTGAGACCAGAAAGTTTGAGACTCGCTGCTCCAGGGCAGATCCATTGGGCAGGGGCTTGGACATTTGGGTCTGGACCCTGTTCCACCACAGACTTATGATGTGACTGCCTGAAACCTGCTGAGAATAAGTTAGAGGATGGATGGATAAATGGATGGATGGTTGGCTGGATGGATAGATGGAAAGAAGGAAGGAAGCATGAAGCATGCACATTTTCTTAATAGACTCTGAAAACAAGTCTATGAAAGCCGAGTCCTCTTTCCATTGTTGATTATCTTTGTGGTCTCAGGCAAATGTCTTGATTTTCCTGAGCCTTCATTTCTTCATCTGCAAAATGGAGATAATAATAGTACTTACCACATCAAGAAGTTGTGAGAGTTGAATAAATTAATAGTAAATAAATTTGCTAAACAGAATGCTTGCCACATAAAAAGTGATTGATAGATGTAAGTTTTTACTACCATAATGGTTTCATGTGCTGGAGAATCTCACTGAGTCTCTTTTTTCTCACATGTAAATGAGGAAGTTAGAGGACCTCTCAAATCTCACCAAGTTCCAACATTCAGTAATCACCTTGCCACTGCCACCATCATCTCCTAAAATTTATCAAGCGCGTACTGTTCTCAGCCATTATGCTAAATGCTTTATTTAGCATAATTACCTTATTTAATCCTCACAACAATCCTGTGAATGAAATGCTGTTATCATACTGATGGTACAGAATGGACTGGAACCAGATCTCCTGTCTGATCTAGAAGAACTCAAACTCATATCTCTCTGACTCTGTTGTCCATGCTTCTAAGCAAAGGCTGACTCCAGTTTCTAATCCAGGCTGTGTCACCTTGGACAAGTGACTTAAACCCCTGTGCTTTAGTTTCTTTATCATAAAGTAAAAACAGTACCTGTGGCATAAGGTGGCTGTGAGGTGTAAATTGATCCCTTCATGAAAAGTATTTATCCCAGTGTCTGTTACATATTGAGGCCTCAGATGCTAAGACCTGCCTCATCCCTATGAACCATGAGCCTTGACTGTCTACTTCTGATGGGTTTGCATCCACATGTTCTAGTATCTTAGTGGAGTTTCCTTAAGAAGCATCTGTATACAGTGGGCTAGGGCTGCCTGCTATATATGGCCCTATAGTCATACAAGGAGAAAGTTGCCATCAAATTCCAACAGAATTACATAAACAGTAAGTACTAAGTGCTAAAGCTTTTTTTTTTTTTCTGAGCAGTCCTACCAGCTAATGTGGTGATCTTTCATGGACTGTTCATTGGAGAATATACTCACTGTTAGAAATTATGAAAATATGTATATTATTTATATTTCATAATATAGTTAATATTTAATATGTATTATATTAAATATCTATAAATTTATTAACACTGAATTTTCTCTTTGGATCTAATATGTATATTTTATATTAGATATATAAATTAAATATATGTTAATTTATTTTATACACACACACACACACACACACACATATATATATAAAATCCAAAGAGGAAATTTAGTGTTTATCTATCAAGTTGCTTTAGGCTTATAATAAAAATAGGAAGTTGCAGTAAAATCAAGGGGGTTAAGAATGAATCTTGTTGAGTCCAACTCTTAAAACATCTCTTCTTGAAGGAAACTTACGGAGCCAAAGTTACCATATATAATCCGTTAGTGGCCCATCTAAGATTGACTGCAGAGACAGGGGGACAGGGAAATGCTGGTGAGTGTGATGCATATGTAAGGCAGCTTCCAGTGTATGATACTGACTGTAAACTTATCCTCTCTACCTCACTCAGAGCCTCCAAAGATTCGCATCCCAAGGCACCTGAAACAGACCTATATCCGCAGAGTTGGAGAAGCCATCAATCTGGTTATACCTTTCCAGGTAATAATTCAGAGTTGTTTGTTGTCTCTTTCCAATGCAAAGGAGTTTAAGAAGTAGAGAGACTGAGTTCCCGTCGTGGCGCAGTGGTTAATGAATCCGACTAGGAACCATGAGGTTGCGGGTTTGATCCCTGGCCTTGCTCAGTGGGTTAAAGATCAGGTGCTGCCATGAGCTGTGGTGTAGGTCACAGACACGGCTCGGATCTGGTGTTGCTGTGGCTGTGATGTAGGCCGGCAACTACAGCTCCGATGAGACACCTAGCCTGGGAACCTCCATGTGCCGCAGCAAGCAGCCCTAGAAAAGGCAAAAAGACAAAAAAAAAATAAAATAAAAGGAGAAGTAGAGAGAGGTGCTCTAGCATTTAAGTTCATCGTGATTCAGAATTTCTTCAGAGGAAGAGTAGGAAATTATGGGAGAGATCTGAAGAGTGATGAAACCATCCCCTGCTTTAGAAGTAGAGAAATCGGTAAAACTGGCATAGATTTTCCTTCTGCATGAGATCATTGAGACCAGTCAGGGACACAGTGGGCCAGAGAGGAAACACTGAGGAGACACCAAAACAAGGAATTGCTTGAAGAGTCTTTCTGGCCCTATCCATCTGTGAAACTGGTCTTACTTTTATGTGAAGCTCTGGGTGTGACATTCAGGAAAGCAGCCTGTGCTCACTTCCCATAATTACCCCAAACCACATTCAGATCACCCAAATTCTAATAAGAGGGATAACTGAAATCTGAAATTCTGTTGCCACTAACGGAAATACAGGAACATTGTTAAATCATCGCTCCCGCAAAGGAACCTGCTGTTTATTAGACTCACCAGGCTTTGCACACCATAGGCGCTCTCGGTCAGACACACACACACTGCACCATCATTTCCTTACTCATTTGACTCCTTTTATGCCTAGTCAGTGCTATTCTGCAGAATGTTCTATGATGATAGGAATGTTCTGGATATGCGATGTCCAGTATGGTAGCTGCAGGCACGTGTAGCCATTGAGCCCTTGAAAGGTGCCAAGAAAACTAGTGTGCCTGGGGAAGTGCATTTTTAATTTTCCTTAATTAGTTTTAGTTTAAATGGCCACATTTAGCTCATGGCTGTCATATCAGCATAGCCTTAGTCCTAGAATTTTGGTCTCTGCGCACCTTTGGACACACCCGCTCACACACACACACATACAGAGCTCATTCAAACCCAGGCTCCTTTGAAAACTAGCCTGAAAGGAACAGCCAGTTGAGGTCATCTTCATTGCACTTGGGACGCAGACCTTCGAAGAGGCAGTTATCTTTCACATACACAGCGCTCGAAGTCAGAAGGGAAGCCAAGGAGGATGCGAGCAGCAGAGGAGGAAGGAGATGGCTTAGCAAAAGCTTCTCCCCCTTCTCTCCTCCCACAGCCTCCAGCACAGCCAGGAGTTGGCACAAGACAGTCATCCAGGACTCAGCCCCAGCCCTGGACCAGGACTGAATCAGCCCTCTGGTTTCCTAGTTGTCGACAACTAGGGCTAATCCCGATTATTCCCACATCCTGAGGGGCCAGGTGTGTATTCAGCTTTGGTCACTGGGTCTGGGAGAGGAACAAACATGAGGACAGGGGCGTCGTAGGTAGGACACCCCAGGGGCTTCTCAGCCACTAGGAAGAGGGTGATGAGACTAGTATATCACGTTTGTATATTTAGGTAACCTCTAGAATTCTCAAACATTTTCTCATTTGATCCCCAGAAACACCTTGTGAGGCAGGAAGGGCAGATTTTCTTACCCCACCCCCTTGAGAAGGGAAAAAACTGAGATTCAGAGAAGTTAAGTGACTTGGCCAAAGTCACACAGCAAATAGATAGTAGTGCTATGAATAGAATCTGTGTCTCCACATACTGAATCCAGTGGGTTATTGTGTTTATTTGCTTTTACTCCATATGTTATCAAAAAACTCAACTTTTTCCTTAGTAGCTAATAGTAAATTGAGTAAATTGTAAATGATTTAGGAAAATAAGACCTGAAATAGGTCCTGTCTTTAACAGTATTGTTCTCTACTTCCCACGTGCATAACTGAGCACTCCAACCATTCTTTAAGCCCCATGGGCAGGGGTTTGATGGGTGTCTCTCACATCCCTTAGCACACAAGCCACATCAGCAGCCCCAGGGAAGGCTGTGCCTTCCTTGATGGAATTCATGCTTGGTTCCCATCTGTGGAGTGAGCCTGTTAGCTTAGGAATCTTAGGAAGTTCCTTTGTGACAGAAACTGAAACTCATGTCCTTGAATGAGATTATAGTTACTCAGAGTCTCCTCTTAAAGAAGACTTGTAACTGCCAGAGAGAACAGAGAAAGAATTATAAACAAGTCTGAAATGAGCAACCCAGTACAGTGGGGTCATATCATCAACAAGTAGATGACATGAATAAAACCCCTACGTAGTGTGCAGAGCTTTCTAAGGACCTCAGCCTTGGTAAGCATGCCATGCCATTGGTCCTGTCCTTCTCATTTTACAGATTGGGACACCCAGGCGGAGAGTTTAAATAACTTGCCCAAAGTCACACAAACTATTAAGTAGCAGAGTCAGGACCCAAAAACGGATTCTGGGGCCCCAGGACCCATGTTCTAAACCCTTAGGCTTTGATGCACAGGCTATGGAGCTGAAGAGACCTGGCTGGAAAACCAGGTTCCAGCACTTAGCAAGTCTTTTAACACCTTTATTCCCCTCACCCACCCCGCCCCTGTCCCCTCCCCCCACCAAATGAGGATGATGATACTTATCTTGATGTGAAGATTAAGGGAAATTATAAACATCAGGTACCTAACGTAGTGCCTTGCATACTGAATGCTGTCGATGGACAGTAATGAATATTATGTTACTGCTGTAACCGCCACCACGAGACTCTTCCCACTGTGCCTAGGATGGGGTAAGCCACTCCCCACTTTTGTAATGCTGAAAAAAAAAAAAATCTGGAGGCAAACTGACATGCCCCCTCCTACCTCTACCTTTTTTCTGTCCTTTTTTAAAAAGGGTAAACCAAAACCAGAATTAACTTGGAAGAAGGATGGTAAAGAAATCGATAAGAATCAGATAAACATTCGCAACTCGGAGACTGATTCGATCATATTTATCAGAAAAGCAGAGAGGAGCCACTCTGGGAAATATGATCTGGAGGTCAAAGTGGAAAAATTCATGGAAACCGCGTCCATCGATATCCAGGTTGTTGGTAAGTTTGAGGGAAGACACTGGAATATTCTGTCAATGCAATATGGAAACAAATTGTCTTTGTCAATAAAGCAAGAGTCAGAATTTTTGTTAGGCTGGCTCTACAGAAAATTCTGTGTTTAGAATTTAAAAAAAAAGATGCATTAATAAGATTTGTTAGCATTTTAGAATAGTTTTTCACTGACTAAACGGACTGATCAGGGGAGACATAGGGCATATATGGCAAAAATAATTAATGTGTGAACTTTCTAGCGAAAACTATCAGTACTGTTTTGCACTCCAGTTCTTTCTTAGTCTGTTTCTCAACTCTTCAATGATAAAACTATTTCCTGTGTTGAATTCTTGCATTAAGAAAACACTGTAGATGCTGGATGTAGCTTAACACATTTCTTACTACATTAAACATTTGCTAATGATGAAGTTAATGGAGAATGGAAAATTTTTATTAGATGTAAGAAAGCTGTGCCTAAACAAAGTTAAACAGTTACAGACTGAAATTTCCCTGGTCCTGCAGGGCTACTCAGATACTTACCTGTCTGAAAAAGGTTAGTTCTTCCTTCTGTCCAGTCAGGACAATACATGGAGGAGCTCCTAAAAGTAGATCCTTCCTGTTTAAATTGTTCTATAATTTTTGCAATGTCTAGAAATAAACAGCAGAGTCAGGAGAAGCCTTGTCTCCAATCATTTTTGTTCCTTTTGTGTTACTTTTTAGCAAATATGCCAGAACCAGTGGTTCTCTAAACAAAGGAGCACCTTCCTATGGCAAGCCTTCCCTTGGGTGAAAGTTCATGTCCATTATTATTTTGAGGGGCCAAGCCCAAGGCACATGTAAGTTCTCCGGGCCAAGGATCAAACCCACACCATAGTAGTGACTGGAGCCACAGCCATGACATCGCTTGATCCTTAACACACTGAGCCACAAGGGAACTCCTCATGTCCTCTAAACTAAGCACTCTTCCCTGCTGACTTAACCATCTTGACTTTTTTTTCAGTTGAGGGGCCTGTTGAAGATGTTTTCTGTGCCCTTGAGTCTGCTGGCTCCATTTCAGTGGAAGCCCTTGTGCTTGGGTCTGGAAGAGCCCTGGCCTCTGAAATAAGGATTTTTAAATTTTTTCCTACTTCGCCATGTAGTTACTTTACCAGGTGGTTTAAGTGCCTCGCACATCACTCACGCTCAAAGTGTTGAATAATAGTGGTTATCCTACTTACTTTATTATTATTATTATTATTATTGCTCTTTAGGGCCTCACCCACGACATATGGAGATTTGCAGGCTAGGGGTCCATTCGGAGCTACAGGCTGCCGGCCTACACCACAGCTGCAGCAATGCAGGATCCAAGCTTCATCTGCAACCTATACCACAGCTCATGGCAGCACCAGATCCTTAACCCACTGAGCGAGGCCAGGGATTGAAACCGCACCGTCATGGTTCCTCGTCAGATTTGTTTATGCTGTGTCACGACAGGAACTCCCTTACTTACTTTATTAGTCCCAAATTTATGAGTCTGGTTGAAGCATTGCTGGTATAGTGGTTAGCATAGCTGCCTTCCAAATGTAGGTGTCTGCTGTGCTTGTAAAAATCTAGCAATATCATTTAATTAGGGAGCAAGTGCTTTGGAAAGTCAGTGTGAACCCTGAAGACATGGCAGACTTGGAGTGCAACTGGGAAGCTGGATTAGAAAAAGAAGACCGAGGGTAGGACAAGTTGGTGAAAACAGAAGACAGAAAATTGTAGTTGTAGGAACTTTCTTTTTAATGGCCGCACCCACAGCATATGGAAGTTCCCAGGCCAGGTACTGAGTCCATGCTGCAGCGGCAGCCTATGCAGCAGCTGCAGCAGTGCCAGATCCTTTACCCCACTGTGCCAGGTTGGGGAACAAACCCATGCCTCCACAGCAACCCAAGCCTCTGCAGTTGGATTCTTCACCCACTGAGCCACAGTGGGAACTCTGAAACTCGTTGTTGGTAATTGTGGAAAAAGTTAAGATAACCAGGGTGCTTTCCGCCAGCAGCCCATGAAGTCTACTTGCTAAATGTTGTTTAAAAGAGAAAAACATGACCAGAAAGCACTCTAGTATTTGCTCTTTTCAGTTTGACATTTCATATAGAAATAATTAAAATTGCATTTTAGTACCTGAAAAATATTTCAGGACAGAAAGGGTGACGTGGACAGAGAGGATAACAAGACATTTCCCTGAAAAAAAAATTAAGAAATACTGTGTAAATACATAATATGACTATTATTCTTCCTTGCACCTCTGGCGTGATTTTTTTTGAGGGAGCCTCCCAACCAAGACTTTGTTTTCTTTTTTTTTCTTTTCCTTTTTTTTTTAAAAATAATTCATGGTACTAATTTCATTTTATTTATTTTTTAATGATGATTTTTTTTCCATTAGAGCTGGTTTACAGTATTCTATCAATTTTCTACCACACAGCAAGGTGACCCAGTTATATATACATGTATACATTCTTTTTTCTCACATTATCATACTCAATCATAAGTTCCCAATGCTACACAGCAGGATCTCATTGCTTATCCATTCCAAAGGCAATAGTTTGCATCTATTAACACCAAATTCCCAGTCCATCCCACTCCCTCCCCTTCCCCCTTGCCACCCACAAGTCTGTTTTCCATGTCCATGATTTCCTTTTCTGTGGAAAGTTTCATTTGTGCCATAGATTCCAGATATAAGTAATATCATATGGTATTTGTCTTTCTCTTTCTGACTTATTTCACTTAGTACAAGAGTCTCTAATTCCATCTATGTTGCTGCAAATGGCATTATTTTGTTCTTTTTAATGGCTGAGTCATATTCCATTATGTATATATAAAACATCTTTTTAATCCAATCAGTTGTCGATGAACATTTAAGTTGTTTCCATGTCTTGGCTATTGTGAATAGTGCTGCAATGAACATGCGGGTGCATGTGTCTTTTTCAAGGAAAGTTTTGTTCAGATATATGCCCAAGAGGGGGATTGCTGGGCCATGCGGTAGTTCTATATATAGTTTTCTAAGGTACTTCCATACTGTTTTCCATAGTGGTTGTACCAGTTTACATTCCCACCAACAGTGCAGGAGAGTTCCCTTTTCTCCACACCCCTCCAGCATTTGTTATTTGTGGACTTATTAATGATGGCCATTCTGACTGGTTTGCATTTCTCTAATAATCAGGGATGTTGACCATTTTTTCATGTGCTTGTTGGCCCTCTGTATATCTTCTTTGGAGAAATGTCTATTGAGGTCTTTTATCCATTTTTCAATCGGGTTGTTGGCTTTTTTGCTGTCAAGTTGTATAAGTTGTTTGTATATTTTAGAGATTAAGCTCTTGTCAGTTGCATTGTTTGAAACTATTTTCTCCCATTATGTAAATTGTCTTTTTGTTTTTGTTTTTGTTTTTATAGTTTCCTTTACTGTGCAAAAGCTTGTCAGTTTGATTAGGTCTCATTGGTTTATTTTTGCTTTTATTCCTGTTGCTTTGGGAGACTGACCTGAGAAAACATTTGTAAGGTTGATATCAGAGAATGGTTTGCCTATGTTCTCTTCTAGGAGTTTGATGGTGTCTTACATTTAGTCCTTAAGGCATTTTGAGTTTATTTTTGTGCATGGTGTGAGGATGTGTTCGTTTCATTGATTTACATGCAGCTGTCCAGGTTTCCCAGCAATATTTGCTGAAAAGTCTTTTTTCCCATTTTATATTCTTGCCTCCTTTATTGAAGGACTTTGTTTTCTTGACTTCTGGCCTTTCTGAACATTCCTGCAATTTATTAGAAGGTCAGAGGTCACAGAGAGTCTCGGTGTAGAAAATAAAATGAAGAAAGAGTATTTCCTTATTAATGCATTTTACTTACATAAAATGGAAACCCTTGATAAATAACAGTGAATCTTAGAGGGAGAGATGATAGAGCAAACAAGTTTTCCTCACTCCCTTTAAAGGTGCCTTTTGAGTACATCAGGTGCCTTTTGATGTACTCTGAGTACATCAGAGTACACCCTCTCACAGGCTGTCAGCTTTGGGCCTTTCAGCAAAAGCTGAAGCTCCCCAGCCCAGGGGGGGCGATAAGATTTCAAGTCTAGTGTCAGCTTACGTTTCCCATTAGGCAGGGTAGCCTGGGATTCATTGCCTGTGGTTTGCCCCTAGAGGGATGGTTAAGGAGGTTTGAGGTTTCATTTAAATGTTCTTTTCAGGAGTTCCCTAGTGGCTCAGCCAGTTAAGAATCCAGCATTGTCACTGCTGTGTAAGGGTTTGATCTTTGGCCTTGAAACTGCCACATGCCACAGGCACAGCCAAAAAATAATAATAATAAATTTTCTTTTCAAAATCCTTTCTCTCCATGAAGATGAAAACCAAGTGTTTCCAGATAAACTTAGCTGGAGCTCATTGTGCTTCTCTGGAGTTTAAGAATGCAAAAGAGATGTGGGTAGAAATACAGAGGGAAAGGCTACTTTAAAATATCCTCCTTTAACCTGAATAGACATTTCTCCAAAGAAGATACACAGATGGCCAACAAACACATGAAAAAATGCTCAACATCGCTGATTATAAGAGAAATGCAAATCAAAACTACCATGAGATACCACCTCACACCAGTCAGAATGGCCATCATTAATAAATCCACAAATAACAAGTGCTGGAGGGGCTGTGGAGAAAAGGGAACCCTCCTGCACTGCTGGTGGGAATGTAAACTGGTACAGCCACTATGGAGAACAGTTTGGAGATACCTTAGAAATCTATACATAGAACTTCCATATGACCCCGCAATCCCACTCTTGGGCATCTATCCAGACAAAACTCTACTTAAAAGAGACACATGCACCCGCATGTTCATTGCAGCACTATTCACAATAGCCAGGACATGGAAACAACCCAAATGTCCATCAACAGATGATTGGATTCGGAAGAAGTGGTATATATACACAATGGAATACTACTCAGCCATAAAAAAGGATGACATAATGCCATTTGCAGCAACATGGATGGAACTAGAGAATCTCATCCTGAGTGAAATGAGCCAGAAAGACAAAGACAAATACCATATGATATCACTTATAACTGGAATCTAATATCCAGCACAAATGAACATCTCCTCAGAAAAGAAAATCATGGACTTGGAGAAGAGACTTGTGGTTGCCTGATGGGAGGGGGAGGGAGTGGGAGGGAGTGGGAGGGATCGGGAGCTTGGGCTTATCAGACACAACCTAGAATAGATTTACAAGGAGATCCTGCTGAATAGCATTGAGAACTATGTCTAGATACTCATGTCGCAACAGAAGAAAGGGTGGGGGAAAAAACTGTAACTGCAATGTATACATCTAAGGATAACCTGACCCCCTTGCTGTACAGGGGGAAAATAAAAAAATAAAAAATAAAAAAAAATAAAATATCCTCCTTTAGCAAGGCCCAGGCTGGGGGGAAAATGACCTCATAGTGATGCCATGAATTCATCCCACAGACCGTCCGGGTCCACCTCAAGTCGTGAAGATCGACGACGTCTGGGGAGAGAACGTGGCTCTGTCGTGGACACCACCAAAGGATGATGGGAATGCTGCCATCACAGGGTACACGATCCAGAAGGCCGACAAGAAGAGCATGGTAAGGTCTGGCTCTTTCTGGTTCAGCAGCACCAAGATCACATTTCATCAGAAGTAAAGGGGGTCAGAGTTCCCATCGTGGCGCAGTGGAAACAAAGCCGACTAGGACCGTGAGGTTGCGGGTTCAATCCCTGGCTTCACTCAGTGGGTTAAGGATCCAGCATTGCCGTGAGCTGTGGTGTAGGTGACAGACACAGCTCAGATCTGGCGTTGCTATGGCACTGGTGTATGCCATCGGCTACAGCTCTGATTTGACCCCTCGCCTGGGAACCTCCATAGGCCACAGGTGAGGCCCTAAAAATGGCAAAAAAAAAAAAAAAAGTAAAAGGGGAAGCATGAGGCCCTCTCTGGTGAGGAACTCATGAGGTCGTGGGGAAGTGCTGCAGCACAGTGGAAGGGTAAGGCTTTGGCAGCCACAGAGAGTTGTACTTGAATTTCCACTTAGCACCACATATACATGGACAGTCACTTAACCTCTTTGAGCTCCATTTCCCTCATCTGTAAAATAGAGACACTAAGATTTACCTTGCTTGTTCATCAAGAAGCTAAAACAATAAAAAAGCAACTGGCAGAATGCTCAGTAGAATTCAGTAAATTCATTCATTCAACAAATATTTACTCACTCTGCATTCTGACTCAGATCTGCACCCATGCCACTCTTTCTCCTTATAAAATGAATGTTGTATAGCATGGACTTATGTTTCAAAAAAAACCACACACACACACACACACACACACACACACACACCAGTTAAAAAAGAGAGATTATAAAAAGGATAGCCTATGCAAAGGTCCTGCAGAGGGAAAGAGCTTAGGGAGTTCAAGAAGCAACTCACTTGGAATACAAATAATTATTACCTGTATTTTATAGATGGGGAAACTGAGGCTCAAAAAGCTAAATGACTTACTGGAGATCATCAGATTTTAAATGTTAAAGTCTAGATCTTTCTGAATCCAAACCCATCCACTACACCTACCTTGCCCTACCCCTAAGTCAGTGAATGAATAAATGAATTTTTGATCACAAAATGGCATGGAGCCACTTTTCATCCTCATAGGAAGAGTAAAGCATCCTACTGAATGATATTAACAGGAAGTCTTTAGGCATTTACACTAGTCGAACTCAATGAGAACTTAGGTTATAAGGTCACATTGGATTAATAGAAGGAGAGAGGGTTGGAAAGTGCAGTCGAAGTAATAGGAATAGATTTCAAGTCTTTCTTTAAACTATTTCTAGCCTTCCCCCCCCCCCCCCCGGTTTGGGTGTTAAGTGACAAAATAAGATTTTGCATTTAAAGAAACTTTTTTTTTAGCCAGACAAGGACCACTTGAGAATTACATCATTGGGTGACTTCCCCATACCTAGTATGTGATAATTTCTTCCATCAACATCTAGGGTATATGAATCTAATGTGTAAATGATGATCAAGCTACATAATCAAGTGTAAACCAATAGTAAAGTATTAAACAAGTTAAATAGACATTTCCGTAACGCTCAATATAAAAATTAGTGCTTTTTCCTCTGAGTTAAATGTCCCTGTTATGTATTCTAATCAACAGGTAAAACAACTCTATATTTTTAAGTGATTTGCCTCAAATTATCACAAATCTTTTTAGGAGTGGTTCACCGTCATTGAGCATTATCACCGAACCAGTGCCACCATTTCTGAACTGGTCATAGGAAACGAATATTACTTCCGGGTCTTTTCTGAAAACATGTGCGGCCTCAGTGAGGATGCCACGATGACCAAAGAGAGCGCCGTGATTGCCAAAGATGGTGAGTGGGACGTGGGCTGGACCTTGATTTTCAGCGATAACACGGAAAAGGTGGAAAGAGAGAGAGAGGTGAGAGGGAATAAAAATACCATAAAGACACATTTAAAAACATGGTAAAAATGTCCAACTAAAATGTTAATCTTACAAGTAAAATTTTTTAAGACAAATTCTCTTACAATTGTACTTTTTAACTCACAAGCTTTCATTCCTTCCAACTTCTGGTCAGTGGGCCCCTCAATGGCTCAAATCATGGGGATGGGAAAAAGTGGACATTTGCCTCTAGAGCTTGGGTTGCTTTTATTCTTGGACACTCTCGAGGATGCTACGTGAGAGCCACTCTGCAGTGAAAGGAGAAGCCGGACTCCACCCCTTTCGTTTCCTTTCTTCTTAAACCATGTCCTTCCAGCCCTTCCTGGTTACTTTCACATTAAAGCACACTGTGAAACCAAATCCTCAGGCCCTGACTTCTTCCCAATGCTTGTCTCAGTTCCAGATGACCCCTCTGGCTTTCTGTCCCGTGTGTGATGGACCGTACCTTGGTACCCTTCAGAATGAATGCCCTATGACCTTCATGCATGTTTTTCATGTTTTTCTAAGCTCAGGGAAGCTTTCGTCATCAGTCAAGTACGCCAGGAATAATATATTCTCAGGCCAGCTTGTATATTTTAATGCTTGTTTTTAAGGGAAAATCTACAAAAATCCAGTGTATGAAGACTTCGATTTCACAGAGGCACCCATGTTTACTCAACCTTTGGTCAATACTTACGCTGTAGCTGGTTACAATGCTACCCTGAACTGCAGTGTGAGAGGAAATCCTAAGGTACTGTGATTTTTTTTTTTAAGTCACATTACTTAAATTTAAGAATTAACCCCAAACTCCCTCTTTTGTATTTTCTTTGTTGTAATTATAAGTAGTCATACAAATTGACCTTCCAACTGCTATTGGTGTCTTTTTCTGGGATAAGGAGGGGAGTATAGAGTGGTGGTGCTGATGGATAATTAAGTACACTATTTAAATTATTAAAAACGTCTGTATTTCTTTACTAAGGGATACTTGCTAAGAAACAAACCAAGCCACTTATTTTTAAAAGAACTGAGAGATAAGGAGAGAAGTAGTGTTGTGTCACCTGAAAAACTAAGTGGTAATATTAGTTTTCAAGTTTAATTTAATTAAGTAATTAATTAGTAATATTATTCTCCAAGTTTCCTGTGACAGTGTAAAGCAAATGATGAAACTGTAAGGAAAGGGTTAGAATACAAAATGTATGGTGGTACGAGTACAGAGTACCACGAAGGGAGAGATCCCATCTGACTACAGAGAGTTAGAACCCGTTTTAAGGTTTCATATTGCTGGCATTTGAAAAGAATAGCAGATGAGCGAATGTTGCCTATGGCGCTGGATATGTGTGGACAGAAAATTTGAGGGAAAGTGCCCTCAAATTTGGAAATACTGCAGACAGCAGTATTTTTTCCTGCATATACCATGAGCAGAAATAGAGAGAGAGAAAGATGCTGAATTCATGTTTGATTGGAGGCGGCGTTAGTACATTCAAGTGGGAATGACCAGGAGGCAGAGGAAAGCATCACCAGAGCTTGGGAGAAAGGTGAGGGCTGTGACTCTTGGTTTGGGTGACCCAAGCATGGGGTGCTACATTCCACCCTTGGAGCTGAAGCTCTAGAAAGGAATATCATTGAAGGAGGAGAGTAGTGAAGGAAATGTCGGGGACAGAGGTGTGAGCCTCGAGGAAGGCTCCCCTTTGAAAGGCAGGAGGAGGAAGAGGACAGTGTGAAGGACACTGGAAAGTGCTCTCTCTTGGGTCTGAGAGTTCAGAGATCAAGCAGGATGGAGTGACCTTCCTGGGGGCCTGGATCATTACGGATCCAGGATTATCTGATGAGAGAAGATCCATCCATTGCCACTGGCTGATGAAAAGAGGGATGACATGGTGAGGAGATACAAGCAGCCCATAAAGAAGTGGATATCAGAAAAAGGAAAGGAAGTAGAGAAAAACTGGCTGGTGATGACACATTATGGGGATTCTCTGAAGAACACTGAGCAATATACACTCTCCTGGATGAGGTAGCCTCACGGACCTGTCCATCAAATTTCAATGTAACTGAATCTGTTTGGGAAGATTGCCCCAGGGCTGTCGTCTGAGCTCATCTGGCTGGCTTCTTCAGAACTGCTCATTTGCTTTCTGGCCGAGCATTAAGTAGAATTTAATTTGAGAGAAACAGGGCTCAAGTTGACGTGGATTCTTCTTAGATGTAGTATTTTCTTTCTAAGCCATGCTTTCAGATTCTGTCACTGGCTTTGATGGTCTCTTATTAGGCTAAATACAGATATGTTTTGACCAAATTTGCTTCCATCTTTAGCCCAAAATCACCTGGATGAAAAACAAAGTGACTATTAAGGATGACCCAAGATACAGGATGTTCAGCAACCAAGGGGTCTGTACGCTGGAGATTCGCAAGCCCAGCCCCTATGATGGAGGCACTTACTGCTGCAAAGCAGTCAATGACCTTGGGACGGTAGAGATCGAATGCAAACTGGAGGTGAAAGGTATGACATTCCAGATCTCTTGTAGACTGAAATGAAAGAAAATCATTTAAGTCCTGTTCTTATGCAAAATCCAAATTGCTTGCCGACATTTTCTGGGGTAGGGGAGGAAGCAGGGAGAGGATTTGGGGAAAGAAGATAGTTTTGCATTCCGTACTCACTCTTACTTGTGATGGCGCCTTGGTTTTTTAAGTAGACTTACTTTCATCTCTTTCGATTCTTGTTAACTAAAGGAATATTTATTTCAGTGGATTGCGGTACGTGCCCAGCATGGTGACCATGAATAAAGTTAAAGGGACAGTATTTTGATGATGTAGTCCATCTTAGAGAAATAGAAGCCTAGCGTAAAAGCGCATCTAATGAAACTGCCGTTAAGGAATGTACACGATTTTTGAATGAGTTTACTATTTTTGTGAAACGTTCTACATGTATATATGTAAATTTACTAATTTAGTGTTTAATATGACACATGTAGAATTTAGCATACACATCAGATGACCCGTTCCTTTTAAAATCTCACTAAAGACTTTCCATTTATAAGTATTTCATGTATACTGGTTTTCAGGAGTGTTGCAGCTAATGTAAACCGAGAAAACACATAAAGACGTATGTGGTAGAAAAGTCTCAACAGAATCGTCAGCTTAATCCATTTTCATATTAATTGACTATAATTTTTGTACTGAGGTTTTTTCTTGACAATCGCAAGGAACTTTGGGACTTCATGAAAACTCCCGCAGCAGTCACAGTCACTGCTATGAGATAATGGGTGACCTGACTGTAATGTCTTTTCTCTCATTCTTACTATATTGCCATCTTGTGATTGCCAGTCTTTATTTTTCCTGCCTCTATATAGCAACGAAATTATCCTCTAAAAGTCAGAAAGATTACTTTTGTAAATCTCTGTTTTAGAAAAACATAGTCAACACTTAGGCTATTTATGTAAAAAACAACAACAAAAGTGCTTTCTAGTCCTAACTCTATTGTAAATCAGGTAGAGAAACTTCTTGAAAATTTTTTTTCCTTCTGAAACTTTAGAAAACCAATATTCTTTCTTAGGACTTTAGTCCATCCTCAGATAATGCAGGAGAGAAGATTCATAGGAAGAAAATTTTTTCCTCTTAAGTATAAAACATATGATATTCTTAGAAAATTTCAGGCTTTAATATTGAGATGGTACGTACCAACTTAAACATTGTTATTTTAGCTATTTATCAGCTTTAAATGCAGATTAAGGCCACAGTTGCAAACACATGTGGTTTCTGAACTACTAGCCTTATAAGTTCCAAGGTATTGTTGGTACTTAGGTTCCAAACCACTCCCCCCAAAAAATGCAAAGTCAAAAACCCAATACCACCTCTGCATGCTTTGAAAATAACTGAATGTTGCTAATGATATAAAATGATAGTTTCATAAATAGTTCAACATTTGGTATCTCTATAAGCAAATAATGTTATGCATATACATGATATATATGGTCAATTGTATTTAAGTATACAGTCAATTGTATAGTAATGGAATGTAATAATATAAATAATGTATTCTGCCATATAAGTTTTAATAAGGTATCAACTGTGAAATACTGGTAAAAGCTTTTGGTCCTAAAAATGAAGCCAAGATTGTTTATCATCAGATTGTTATCTGATAATAGGTGACTTGAATCAAGTTAAGCTGTGAAAAAAAAAAAGGTAAGAATGTCAACCAAGAATAAATAAATACTGGTGCACATATTCTAATTCTGCAGTGATATATCAAGGAGTAAATACCCCTGGACAACCAGTCTTCCTGGAGGGGCAGCAACAGGTTTTAAAAGTTCCTATCCCACCGGATATTTCTTCTTTCCGTTCCATTCCTCTTACATGAAATCGCACTTTGCATGTAAAGCTTGTCTTTCTCATTTGCTCTTAATTGTATTTCTTAGCAGCTCATGGCATACAGTGGTTATGCCATGAACAAGGAAGGCCAAATTATTCAAGGATATTAGGTAATGCAGGAGCTAAATTTTGTCAGAAAACTAAGTGCCTTACAAGCACAGGTCCCCATAAATAAAGCCAGAAAGACACATTTGACCTAATTTTAGATATAAGATTATCAAAAGATGGGATTCAATAGCATTTCTTTAGTATTCTCATTTTCAAGTATAGAGAGCTGTGTTGTTCTTTTAAGATAGTTCCCAGTTGTAAATTCATTAGATTAGTGTAGAAATTCAGAAAACTGAACACTTTTCAATTGTTAAGTTGTAGGAAAAGTGTTCTGGGCCTTTTTGATATGGAGAGGATACAGATAAAAAAAAAAAAAAAAAATTTGGAGGAGTTCCCAACGTGGCGCAGTGGAAACGAATCTGACTAGGAACCACAAGGTTGTGGGTTCAATCCCTGGCCTTGCTCAGTGGGTTGAGGATCTGGTATTGCTGTGAGCTGTGGTGTAGGTTGCAGACATGGCTCGGATCCTGCATTGCTGTGGCTGTGGCATAGGCTGGCGGCTCTAACTCTGATTGGACCCCTAGCCTGGGAACCTCCATATGCCATGGGTACAGCCTTAAAAAGCCAAAAAAAAAAAAAAAAAAATTGGGAGCATTTCCATCCAGGATTTGGAAACTTTCCTATTTAAGATTTTGCAATGAAAAATTCACTAGTAGAATATCTATAACCCATCTATCTGTTTTACATTTTGGATATTTTCACGGCACCAAGATTAGATCATACATTCATGAACCTGAAAGAAAATCCAAGGCCCCATTAAGTAAACATATTAAGCAATAAATGAGTCCTACGGTATGTGTATAATTGACCCCCACTTGGAAGAATGCCTTAAGAAGTTCTTTGGGCGAGGTGAACGAATGACGTCAATGCTAATGACGTAGACCGATGTGTGAGTTTCTAGTATTTGCTCTCAGAATTCCCAGAGAAAATGTCAGCTTTCAAAAAAGGAAAGAAGCAGGACCCTTTCCCTAAAGTTTTGTAAATTGCACCTAGGGTCACTTTCTAGCCTGTTTGTTTAAGCCTTGTATTTATTTAGCCAGTCATATATAGTCCCTTCAGAATACAATATTCTAGTCTAATTTTTATATCCACTTGATAATTTTGCCTTTTAGAATTTCAACATATATATATGTATACTAATGCTTTGTCTCTTGTCCATGTTTTTCTTTTGTTGAAAAACACTATATATATATGTTGTAGGGTTTTATTTTAGCTAATGGTTTGGAAGCTGTTACTGTAATTGTTCTCTGTACAATCAAATTGGCTTTGCCACCTGTTCAGGCAAAGTGGTTGTGCATATTAATAAATGTTTTACCTTATTAATGATCCTTTTGAAGTGACTGGATCCCTGCCCTTCATTCCACGCGCTTCTCTTTTCCTGTATTTTTCACCTGACTAAGGATTAATGAAATCACCTCATCATAATCGTGACCGTAATTTCATCCAACAAGTACTCAACTTTGGTCTTAGCACTTTATTAATGCTTACAACGTCTCTCTCTCTTTCTCTCTCTTTCCTTAGTTGTAGCACAGTAAGGATGTTTGAATGTATATTATCATCTAAGGTAAGCTTTCATATGGTTTTGGCATATGAAGCTTATGACTGTCATAAGCCATACAGAGCCTGTGGAGTATGGCATGATTTTCATTATGTAATCCAATGAAAATAGACTCTTTAAAATCTAACATCATAGTTTTAATATGTATTTCAGTATCTTGACATTAACAGCTAGTACTTAATCATCACAACAACCTCCTGTTGACATGAAGCAAGTTGTTGAATGCAATAGAGCATGAATTACAGCATTTAATGTAGATGAAAATGAGTGGTACCCAAGCATTCTGAACTCTGCATCAAGGAATGGACATGTACATAAGTGGCATCATTTCTACCAATATGTGACTTGAATTTTTTTTTTTTAAAAAAAAGGAGAATGACTTTCCCAAATTTGCATTAAAGAAGTTTTAAGAATGTTCAAATGGCATGCTGTTTTTGTCTGGACTTGAATTTATTAGCAAGTAGTAAAACACTTCTCTAAAGGACCATGAATATGTCTGGTTTCATGGGTTCTCTCGTAAAGGGTACTTTTGTGTTTTAAATATAAATCAGAACCATGCACGGTAAGTATGAAATATTAGTAGAGCTTTCTCTCACCTTCAGAAGTATTGGACAGGTTTTACTATGTTGAACAAGAGATTTCTCATTTTTGCACTTTTGACATTTTATCTATCAGTAGCCAAGATTAAAGGAATAGTGCCTTTTTTCTTCTCCAGTATACTTGAATGGGAACTCTTTGTACTAAATTAAAAAGAACATTAACAAACTGGAAACAGTTCTTCCCACTGATTCATAACTTGATTTGCATTTATTCTGCCGTTAGTTCAGAACACTGAAATCATCTATAGAGGAATCTCAAAACCTCTTAAAGAGCAATAAATAAACTCCAACTAGCTGGGAATATAAATTAAGAATGAATTATACTAGAGAACAAAACAAAACAAAACAAAACAAAAACGGCTATGGCTCTGCAGGGATCTTGCTTTTCCTTCTAGAGGCCAAGTACTTTAGATTCTAAATGTCCTAAACCCAGGAGAAAATTTCCAAGTAGGGACTGAATGAATCTTTGTAACTAACTGGAACATCATTAGTCACATTTCCAGGCAGCTAGTCAAACAGTATTATTTCAGGGGTTTTTCA
Source organism: Sus scrofa (assembly GCF_054392235.1). NCBI lineage: Eukaryota > Metazoa > Chordata > Mammalia > Artiodactyla > Suidae > Sus > Sus scrofa. The sequence goes on along the minus strand of NC_139387.1, from coordinate 89,817,663 downwards.
CGTGTAGACGGTCTTGACTTTGCTTTTCCCTTCTCATCCTTTCTAGGTGGCCTTTCCTTCTGCAGGCTCCTCTTGCAAGGCGTGCCTCCTAACATAATTGATTCATATTTGCGAGACTTGCAATCAAGCAATCCTGAGGAATACTAAGGGCCTGTGCCCCGCTTCTCTGCCCTCCACTGCTCTGAAATCGGGTTGCAGTGAGAAAGCATTTCTGTTTTCCCACCAGGCTCCCAAAGTGTGTTTTCTTTCCTCCCCATATTGAAGAAAAAAAAGAGAAATGTTTGCACGGATGGCTTCATTAAAAATTGCAAACAAACTTTTATTTGAAGTTAGCATTTTGTTGTCTGTGCTTGGTCACTGTACTTTCCCAAGGAAGCAAGTTATAGAATAAGCAAAAGCAGTTATTTCAGTTTAAAACAATAGGCTCTAAATGTTTTTTTTTCCTAGATTAAAAAAAAAAAAAAGGTACACTATACTATCATCTCGAAAACCCAGCTTTCTCTGGATCTAAGAGATTTTTCTAAGCAAAGAAGAGCTATTTATTTCACACAGCCCTGCCTAATACCAGGGGATCTGTAGCCCTTTTCCCATTTAAACTCATTACAAGATTTTTTTAAGTCTTTCAGACAAGTCTTCTCAGCAGAAGGGAAAATGTATTCAATAAATGGCACAATAAATCTGAAGTGTTGATGGTGAAATGATACAGTATTCGTTTATGTGTTTGGGGTTGCATGAGCAGTCAGAACTGAGGACAAAGGCTGGAAGCCAGGATGCTACCAAACTCAAGCCTGACCCAAATCATGTCTCTGGCACGGCATCCTGGCCAAACCTACCAGAGTTCCTGCCAAATCAGCCAGTCACGGCGATGGAGAGCTTTTGCAGACTACAGAGCAGTTACAGATCTAGAGGTAGCCAGTGGCATCCATTCAAGTGGACAGAAACCGGTCCCAAATCTAGAGGCTGAGACACATTTGTACAAGCCCATAATCTTTTCAGCAACGTCCTTCCCGCTTCCTGACGTTACAGAGAAAGTTGCAGTAACGGAGTAAGGCAGAGGTGGGCGGCGAGTACCACACCAGTTGTTTTCTCCCATGCCTCCCTCCCTTTGGTTCTTTTGGTCGTTTGTTCTAGGAGCTCCGTCCATCGTGGCGGACCCACCGCAGCCTGGGACAGCATTTTAAAATATCTGCTGGGCTTCCTTTCCAGGTTAGAGCTGGGAAGGTGTGATGGTGGTCAGGCACCTGGGTGGATATGGGGCTTATAAAGGGAAGGATCCAGGGAGTTGTAGCGCTTTAGGGGAAAAGCAAGGGAAACTCTGAGCTTTTGTCCAAACTCTGGTGGCTGCCTCTTTTTCTCTTTTGATTGGCGGGTGATCTTGCCTTACGGATGTTAAGAATATTGACTATTGGGAGTTTCTGTCACACCTCAGTGGAAACAAATCTGACTAGCATCCATGAGGACGCAGGTTTGATCCCTGGTCTCACTTAGTGGGTTTAAGGATCCGGCGTTGCCATGAACTGTGGTGTAGGTCGCAGACGCGGCTCAGTTCTGGTGTTGCCATGGCTGTGGTGTAGGCCAGCAGCTACAGCTCCAATTAGACCCCTAGCCTGGGAACCTCCATATGCCATGGATGTGGCCCTAAAAAGACCAAAAAAGAAGAAGAAGAATATTGGCTATCAACTCATGTTCTCAATTACCTTCAAAATAATGATGCATGCAATCCCTAGGTAAACACTCATTTCAGTCAGGAAATCTATGCACACATTATTGGCTAAGGTACTTTACATAAGAGCAATCTGGCTAATCTATCAAGACATGAAGACTATATCTCCACCTGCAAACCAAATGAGAGTGTTGCCAGATCCATCTCCATGGCCCCTGCAGCCCGCTGCTGGGTCAGAGTCTCCGGGTAGCTGCTGAGCTGGTTGCTTAACTCAGTTACTCACTGACCAGTTGTGCCAGGTCATAGTGAAGTTTCTTAGGCCATTTGCTATGAACATTGCCTAATGTGACTGTAAAGCCTCCGTACCAAATATTGGCTCCCCAGTCATGACTTTGCTCTCTAACTATATTGTATACTATAGATAATGTTATTTTTCTACGTATTAAGGATCCTCATATTAGAGATACTTACACACAGCAAAGTTTCCATAAGAAGAAAACTGCAAAGAACAAAAAAATATCAAATGCTGTCACTGCTATTAGCTTTCCTATAATTTTGTTCTAATTTTGTTTCAAGTTCATTCTATGAAAGAAAAACAATGCATCACAGAAATTTACCAAAAATTCTTTTTCGGAACTATACATTCATTTAATTTTTAAAAAGAGTCACAGTATTTCTTTATGAGGTTTGTTTGTTTTTTTTTTTTTTTTTTTTGGCCATGCCTGAAGCATGTGGAAGTTCCTAGGCCAGGGATCAAACCGACGCCACAGCAGCGACCTGAGCCACAGCAGTGACAATGCCAGGTCCTTAACTCTCTGAGCCAACAGGGAACTCCTATTACTTACTTACTTTAAAGAAAGCTTAGGAAATTCCTGTCTTGGCTTAGTGGTAACAAACCCGGATCCCTGGCCCCACTGGGTTGGTTGGGGATCCAGCATATCCGTAAACTGTGGTGTGGGTCACAGACATGGCTTGGATCCCACATTCTTGTGGCTGTAGTATAGGCCTGCAGCTCCAATTTGACCCCCAGCCTAGGAACTGCCATATGCCACAGGAGTGGCCTTAAAAAAAAAAAAAATTAGTGGATGTTTTTGTCTAGATTAATACGGAAATAGAAAAAAAAAAAAAAAAAAAGCCCTACTAGTTCTAAGAATAAAGCGATACATCCTTGACCACTCATTTTTACATTGAATTCAGAAACATTCTATTCAACTCAACAAATCAGTTCTTAAAAGTCTGATGTGTGCATGGCACTCTGATGCATTCAGCTAAGAACTCAGTGAGAATTAAGCCACTTCCTGCCTTCAAGAAATTTATCATGTGCAGGACTAGTACCCAAAGGGAAGCACGTAAACAGGGCAGACTGCAGGTGTAAGAGAACACGCTGTGGATTCAGAAATTGGATAATGTGCTTTATGTGCTTGTTATTATCATTGTATACATCACACTAGGATGGAGTACAGGGCATGCCACGTGATTTTATTTTTCTAAATCAAATTAAATATGACTCTGAGCCCCGCATGAACCCGAGAGATTGAGAAATTCTCTCTGTCCTGCTTCAGGGTCCTAGGTCAGCTGGAATCTTTCCTGGTTCCTAGAAAATGGGGAGAAAGAAAGGCCTCTGGTCTTCAGGCTGTACTGGTGACTGCAAGGATGCCTGTGGTCCAGCCCAGCAGAGTCCAGCCAAAGGCAAGGGACTCTGAAACTTCCCTAACAAGTGTGGACCTGGCACCTTTCAACCTCCAAGGCCTGAGCTTGGCTATTTACCTGTACTTTTAAAGATGTTCTTTGTGGGAAGACAGAACAGTTCTGTTACTTAGTATTAGGCTTGGACCTGGGCAAGAGGGACCTCTACACTTTCAAGGGCCTCACTCTGGCCCTTCTCCAACCCTATTTCCTGCCCAAAAGCAGAGAGGCCATGAATCCAAGGGCATGGGCCAAGTTGGAACCATTATGAAACCCTGCTTCTTGTAGACAGCATCCAGGTTCACTTTGAGGGGCTTGATGGCCTTTTCCCTGGGTACAAACCTGCAAGGAAGAACCATATGGCCAGTGTATACACTCTGAGGCCCAATGGGTGGCCTAGAAGCTCCTGTTTGTCAGGGATGGGGGTTGGAGATAGGACCAGAGCATGATCATGAGGCGGGGCATCTCTGTGTGTGCACCTGCAACCCCTCATATGTGATGCAGCAGGATCAGCGTGGAAAGCACCTGGAGACCCAGGCCTGGCAGGAGGGCCACAATATTCTAGCAAGTATCTCTGCAGAAGCTGATAGTTCTACATTCACATCTGCCTCCACCATCATCAAGAGGGTATCCCTGCAAAAACGGAAGGCTACCACCATCTTATTAACCATCTGTTAGTTTGATTCATACCTTCTAAATGGTTATGGATAAGAGCTACAAAAGGTAGGGGTCAGCCAGCCCCCAACCACCTCTGCTCCCTTTCCTGTCTCCCCCCACCCCCTCCTCTACCAGCCAACGTCACTCTCACCTCTCCACTGTTACCTCGTCCTTACCCCAACTCCAGGCCTGACCCTCTCTCTCCTTCCTCACTTCCGTTCCTTTGAATGGAATTCTAGAAATTAAAGGCGGCCTTCTTTTCCTAGGAGTGGAATAAGAATAAGAAATAAGAAGCGTCGTCTTACCAACTCTGCCTATAACATTGCTTGATTCTAAATTGAACTCTGTATGTGGTTGGTTTCCTTCTTTTAGCTGGGTCACTAATGACTATCCTTGCACCAAAGACTCAGCAGATTAGTACATGTAGGTATTTATAAACATCCTTTGTAATTCAACTTGGATGACTTAGAACGGACTAGAGAAACAAACCCACTAATGGAATGACCAGTTCTCCCAGTGCTCGGGGTTGTCATCACCCTCTTAAACTCACCTGATGATCTTGAGCAACCTCTGGCCTCACTGCATAGTTTTCTTCTCTCTGGAGTTGATTATGAAAGACAAAACACCAGAGAGGTGGCAGGGCAGTTAAACACTCCCAGAAGGGTCACTCAGAGTGTGGCTCGGGGCACTCACTGACTCACATCTTAGGGACAAAAACTCTGCGCTCAAGCACGTAATTGACCATCATAACTTTTTTTCCCCTAAGCAATAGTTTAGAGAGAAGCTTCCTGTTCTTTGTAGATAAACCCTTACACAGCTACCCACAGGGAACAGGTTCTCTCCTTCCAGTATTCTCCTCTCACTTTCATCCTAGTCTTGGAGACCAAGAAAACATCTTATGCTCTGGAACAAGTGTGACGTGTGTGAAGAAGCCCCAGAGTTCAAGATGAAGAGAAGGGAAGGAAGCCTCTGGAGGTCCTGACCTGGAAGCTGATCCCCAGGAACTGGCTTGGACAAAGACTGGGGATAAGGCTGGAGATGGTCCTGACGGCAAGGAGGAGACGGCATCAAGTCTCGTGCCCCTTAAAATGCCAGAGGCAGGTGAAGGGCAACCGTTGGCTTGAAAGAAAGCAAACAGAAGCATTTATGCTGTACTTAAGTTGGAAGACCTTATACCCTAATTTAACAACAGTTGCTTAAAAATTATTTTAAGGAGTTCCCGCCATGGCTCAGTGGAAACAAATCTGACTACCATCCATGAGCACGCAGGTTCAATACCTGAACTTGCTCAGTGGGTTAAGGATCTGGCATCACTGTGAGATGTGGTGCAGGTCGCAGACACGGCTTGGATCATGCATTGCTGTGGCTGTGGTGTAGGCCAGCAGCTATGGCTCCAATTGGACCCCTAGCCTGGGAACCTCCATATGCTGTGGGTGCAGCCCTAGAAAGACCAAAAAAATTATTTTAAGTTAATGAAAATACAATAAGAAAGAAAAAATAATAGGCGTGACCAGCAACACTCTGGCAAAAAAAAAGAGGAGCCATTATTCACACTTTGTCAGGCATCCCTCTTGGCCAGTTGGGACAAGGAGTAATTGGAAAGGTGCCATGTTACAAAATAAACCAAAGCGGATTTGCAGTCATGTAGTCATTTGGAAAATTCCAAGCCCTAGAGAGCCAAACAATGCATCCCCCTGTAGGCTACGGCTTGAAGTGCCACTGGGCTGGTCATCCCAGCCTTATTCCTGCACGCCCAGTGGGGGTCACTGTAAATTCATTTCTCATTCCTGGGCAGTGCCACTGAGCTGGAGGCAAGTGGAGTGATAGCGGAGATTGTCAAGCAGGGGCAGAGCCTCTCTATGGGGGGTTATTTTTATGTACTTCTCTGTAGCTCAGAGTTAGGGCTCAAGAAACATTAGCAGCAAGAGAACCAGGAGTTGATTGGTGAGACTTTGTTCCCTGGGTCCCCCCTGTTCTGTCCATCACTGTTGCTTCGCTTCTTGAGGGAGTGGAGTTCCTAGAGGCAGACATTGGTTAGAGGCCATGCTGGTCGCTATGCAGACCTGACCCAATATCTGCCTTTAGTGACTCCTCTTCCTAAAGAGGCGAAGCGCTAGTGATGGACAGACTGGGAGGGCGTGGCAAGAAAGAGCTCAGCGAAGGCCAAGACCAAGGATCGACACCAAGCAGGGGGAGGGAAGAAGGACCAGCCAATGCATGATTATTCATAGCGAGGGAAGGGCAGTCGAGAGCAGAGGCAGAAAGGAAGCCAGAAACAACCTTGCCTGGCAAGGAACTAAAGAAGGAGGAAACAACAAGAAATTAAAAAATAGAAAGCACCTGCTTCTGCACTTCACAGGCATTATCGCTGTCACGGGCTTTTCCCCCCTGTCCACCTCCGCTGTCTCCCTCTTCACAGGAGAAAAGAAAACTGTAGACAGGACGTGAGAGCAGAGACTAAAGCCACTGCCACAACCCTTCAAATGTTTATTAAAGTTTATCCCCGTCTTACCTTCCTCTCCATGATATATGAGTTTATTTAATAGGAAAATAATTTTTTTCAGAGTCCCTGCTGTGATGCCATGGGATCAGCAGCACCAGGACACAGGTTCGATCCCAGGCCCGGCACAGTGGATTAAGAATTCAGTGTTGCCGGGTAATTTGTCACTATGGCTTGGATCTGATCCCTGGCCCAGGAATTCCATATGCTGTGGGGTGGCCAAACAAAAGCAGTCCTTTTTTCCTTCCCAGATCTTCAAACGGATGTCGTTCCAGACGTACTGTCAGGGAGTTCCGTGTCTGGGAATCACGGCATTAATTGTAGAAAACCTCTCAACAGTGAACACCTGACACCTTTATCAAGGCCAACAAGTAGATCTCCATGCCACTGTAGATGGTATTATGTGATCACATTAATATCTATAATAGAAGAAAAAAGTAGAAAATGTTAGTATCTATCTTTGTCCTGGAAAGAAGAGGCTTACGCAAAATTAAGAGAGCCATTCTGGTACATTCTCATCCTTGAACTGCCCTCAGCCCTGGCTCTCCTCGTCCTGCCCCATCCCCCTTCCGCATGTGGCCTCCTCAGAGCTGTGCCTCCAGCCGAGCCTCCTAAGACTCAGTCGGCTTTGGCCCCTCGCAGCTCAAACGGGGTCTGAAGACACGGACAGAACACTGTAAACCAACTGTAATGGAACAAATAAAAATCATTCATAAAAAAAGATTAGCATGTGTAAGAAGCATTGCGGTGAAGTTGAGATCATGAAGACGGCTTTGCAGACTGGGAAGAAAAACGTGGTCTGGGTTCCCGCAGCATCGGCATCACCTGGGAGACCCCTCCCTGACTCTCTCTCTCCAGATCCCAGATCCGCTAACGGAGGCCCTGCGTTAGCACAGGATCTCCAGGTAATCTGCATTCTCCTCCGTGTCTGAGAGATGCAGCTCTGGCCCTCTCTCTCCCTCGTTCCTTGCATGGCTATTTATTTGTAGCCATTCTCTCCCAGCTGCCTCTGAAGAAAGAGTCTGCTAAACGCCTCGCTCCTAAGGCATTCCTGATAACAACCTAGCCTAAGATAGACATCTGACCTACCCTGCTTATCCTAAAAGCCCCAACCCAAATATAGAATAACTGGGTTAGGCTTTCTCCACCCTCAGACTGCTGAAGAAGGAATATTTGAGGAAGGAGATTCGCTCTAATGCTCGTCAAATCGTACCATGGAAAACAGTTTAAAGCAGTAGGATGTGAACTCAGAAAAAGATAATAAATAAAAAATGGCGAAAGGCTATAAATAGGACAGACTGCTAAGAACTGTGTCTCTGAGGGAAATCAGTTTCTTTAAACCCTAAGTCATTTTCGCAATGTCAGATAAAAAGCATAATTACAACATCTCAGGGATACTATTGTGAAATTTGGCTTTCTGATCTTGTTCCAGAAAGCAAACATTTCTAGAGAAGGGAGCAAAGATTTTTGTCAATCTTGTATTAAACACTCACGTCTGCTCATGTATTTTGTAAGGTGCTGTGGTTTTATAACACTTGGACTTGAGAGGCGCAAAGTACAAAACTCTAAAAACAAATCAAGCAAATGAGAAAAGGCAAGTATTTATACCACAGAACTATACTAATCATAAATACTCCAGCCTGTGGGTCCAAAGCTCTAAACACACAGAGAGTTGACTCCTTGAATGATAAAATTCTGCTACCCTGAAAGTCTAATCTGGTGATTTTTTTATTGCAACCCATGCCTTTTTCCAAACCATTGATAGACAGGGGCTTTTCACACTGACACCTAATCTGGCTCCATGAGACTGTGCAACACGGTGGGGTGTTGGACCAAATGCGAAGATGCTGAGGAAGAACATTTGAAATGTGAGTGCAAGTTTTAAAAAAGGAACCAGTGATAAAACCAAGATAAACAACCAAAGAGAAACATGAATCTCTCTCGTGCTGTGGATATGTAAGACATTACTATTGGAAGAGGCTGGATGAAGAGCACAAGGGGTCTCTCTGTACTATTTTTGCCACTTTCTATGAGACTGCTATTTCAAAACAAAAATTTTTTGAAGTATGGATGTCACCTGGGACCCAGTCCTGATGCTCAGAACTGGACAAGAGGCAGAGGAGCACATAAGTAAGTGGCCCGAGACAGACTGGATAACAGGGTACAAAGGACTCTGGTTGTGTGGAAGCCCGAGAGGTCCAAATGGAAGAATCTGAGAGACCCTCTCAGAGAAGGCAGGATTTCCGCTGAGCCTTGAGTGATGGGCAATGCATTAGGGGCGAGGAGGGATGGGGGGTTCTTCCCAAGCCCAGGGAGCAAAGGAGGCCGTGAGAAAATGCCGAGTATGTTTGAGAACAACTAATGGACCCATGAAGCTGGCGAGTGGGACTTGGGAGGGGAGTGAGGGAAGAGACGCTTGGGAGATGAGACTGGAAAGGAAGATCAGGCCTTTTGGATGCCAAGCTAGGGAAGTTGGACTGTACCAAAATCTCTCTCTCTCTCTTTTTTTTTTTTTTTTGTCTTTTCTAGGGCAGCACACGCAGCCTATGGAGGTTCCCAGGCTAAGGGTGGAATCCGAGCTGTAGCCGCCGGCCTACGCCAGAGCCACAGCAACGCCAGATCCAAGCCGCATCTGCGACCTATATCACAGCCACAGCAACGCCAGATCCTTAACCCACTGAGCAAGGCCAGGGATTGAACCTGCAACCTCATGGTTCCTAGTCAGATTCATTAACCACTGAGCCGCGATGGGAACTCCTACCAAAATCTTCTGAGCAAAGACATGCATTATGAGTTTTAGTAAATTTAGTAAGGTAATTCTTTACATAATATTTAGAATGGACGCAAAAGTCACAAAACCTACATGATATATAGAAAACGGACTATTCAATATTGACGAAACTACCCAAGTCCAATATTTAATATACGTTATGTATTAGGTGGCCTTTAGCCATAGTTAGGAGTATAGACTCTGGACTCTTTGACTAGAGGGGCTGAAATCCTGGCTTTATCTCTGTTCTCACAATCATGTCAGGTTGTTGAACCTCACTGACCTCCAATTTCCTCATCCGCAAAATGGGGGTAATAATGGTACCCACTTCCTAGATTTTTGTGAGGATTAAATGAAATAACTCCTGATGCTTAGAACAGTGCTTAGCATGGAACAGGAGCTCATAAATGTAATTCCTGTTCGTTCAGGAAAAGGAAAAATTATATACATCAACCTCTTGCATAACAAATCATGATAATAAAAGGAAACCATCTTGCAAAAAGTAAAATAATAGGAAATCTCTAATTTAGTTTTCTTTGACTTTAGGCAGCAGATATGTCTTGAATTAATTTGGAATTTCCAAAAATTCACCCCCTAAAAAACAAACAAAAAACCCAGGGGAAAGGCAGCTCAGGTGCTTTTAAAAATTGCATTACTTTTACTACTTTTTAACTATTTCAAATTTGCAAGAGAAAAATATTATACATGTATATATATTATAAATAATAATAAAATGAATACTATATTCCCACTCCCTAGTTTAACAACTGTGGTTGAGACAGCTGGATGGCCCTCCAATAGTCATTCTCCCAATTTTCAGTAGAAATTTCTGGGCTGGAAAAATGGTTGGCTTGATAAAAAACAACATTTCCGGCCTCTCTTGCAGCAGGGTTTAGCCGTGCGACCAAGTTCTGGCCAATGGCATGAGAGCAGAGTGATGTGTGCATCTTTAGGCCATAGCCTTAAAAGCAACACGGTGTCTCTTTTTCCCCTTCCAAGAGGCTGGAAGTTGTGGGGCCTGCCACTTTTGACCACGAGGACAAGGTGGTAGACTAACAAAACGGAAGAGACCTGAGTTTCTTGGAGCTGACACCTTGGAGCTGCCGTACCTCTTTCAGATTGCCTACTCAATTAGGTGAGAAAAAAATCGTCTCTCTTGTTTCAGCCTCTGTAGTTTCACACTCTAACATAGATTTACCAATACTTTTGAAGCTATCCGTGTGCCCCCCACAATACCATCTTTCTTCCTCTCCACCAGGAGTAACCACTCTCCAGAACTGTGTTTATCATTATTTTTCTTTCCTTTCTAGCTTTGCCACAATTGTACGTATTCTGAAACACACAATCTTGCTTATCTTTGAACTTTACATAAATAAACAAAATCATACCGTGTGCGTTGTTCTGTAAACTTTTTTGCACTCGGCATCATGCTTGTGCAGTGCATCTATGTTAATAAGTATAGCTTTTTTAATTTTTGTAATGGCTGCACCCACAGCATATGGACGATCCCAGGCCAGGGATTGAATTCAAGCTGCAGTTGCCATCCGAGGTGCAGCAACAGCAATGCCAGATCCTTTAATCCACTGAGCCAGGCAAGGGATGCAGTGACCCAAGCAGCTGCAGTTGTATTCTTAACCCACTGCACCACAGTGGGAACTCCAAGCATAGCTTATTAAACCTGGTAAATAAAATTAAATTATGTGCAAATACCACAGTTCATTTATCCATTCGGAATTGGCAAACAGGTTACTTACAGCTTTTGTTTACCGTTCGGAGGTGCTGTGAATGTTCTTATACTCACTTCCTGGGGCACACGTACAAGAGTTTCTCTGAGATCTACTTCTGGATCAGAATTGTGATGTTACAGAGTGTGCGCACTTCAGCGTTACCAGATAACTCCAGACTGTTGTGCAGAATGCTTGTACCCATCTTTGTAACACTTGAACTTAGGCCTGTGATAAAGAAAGTTCTGGCCAATGGGAGGTATGTGAAACTCTTCTGGAAAAGCACCCTACTTTGCTGGCTCAGCTAAGTGGTATCCAGCTTTTTCCCTACCTTCTTGCACTGTCTTGCTGCTTGAAATACAAATAGGATGGCAGGTGCTTCGGCAGCCCCTTCAGAACCAAGAGATGACCTTGTAGCTGGAAGTCAGAGAGGATGTTGGAGCAGAAAGACAGAAGAGCTTGGGTTCCTGATGACTATGGACCCACCATCCGAGACCCAGGCTGTCAATTCTAAACATTATTTTTAGGGCTGCAGGTACAGCGTATGGAAATTCCCAGGCTAGGAGTTCAATCACAGCCACAGCAATGCCAGATCCGAGCTACATCTGTGACCTATGCCATAGCTTATGGCAATGCCAGATCCTTAACCCTCTGAGTGAGGCCAGGGATTGAACCCATATCGTCATGGCTACTAGTCATACTAGTCAGGTTCTTAACCTGCTGAGCCACAGTGGGAACTCCCATTTTTCTATTTTTCATGGATTTCTAGGAATTCTTTATATGATCCCGGTGCTATTCAATATGGATTTTATCTGAGGGAAATAACTTTTCCCTGTTTATGATTTGTCCTTACATTCTCTTTACGATGTTTTTGATGTATATTAGAAATTATCTGTAATATAGTTAAATTTATTAATTGGAAATGGAATTTTTTCCTTGGCCTATTCACGGAACAGCTAAATTAAAAGGCAGATAGCTCAAAATTGACCATACATAAAAGCAGCATAGTTAAAAGTGGATTTCTGGAGAGTTCCCAGTGTGGCTCAGCAGATTACAAACCATGCTAGCATCCATGAGGTTGTGGGTTACATCCCTGGGCTTATTCAGTGGGTTAAGGATCCAGCATTGCCATGAGGTATGGTGTAGGTCACAGAAGAGGCTCAGATCCCACATTGCTGTGGCTGTGGCATAGGCTGGCAGCTGCAGCTCTGATTCGACCCCTAACCTGGGAACTTCCATATGCCACAGGTGCAGTCCTAAAAAAAAAAAAAAAAAAAGTAAAAGAAAAAGAAAGGGGGGTATCTCTGTCATTCCAATTACTTTCCTGCATTTGACAGCATCATTTTTTCACATTGAAGATTAAGAGATGTATATTCAGGAGTTCCTGTCGTGGCTCAGTGGTTAACAAATTCAACTAGGAACCATGAGGTTGCAGGTTCGATCCCTGGCCTTGCTCAGTGGGTTAAGGATCTGGCATTGTCGTGAGCTGTGGTGTAGGCCAGCATCTACAGCTCAGATTAGGCCCCTAGCCTGGGAACCTCCATATGGCGTGAGTGCGGCCCTAGAAAAGACAAAAAAAAAAGATGTATATTCAATGCATGATGTGGTCTGCAGACACCCCCATATTGCTCTAAGGAAAGGATTACCAAATTTTGTTGGTAAAAGGCCAGGCAGTAAATATTGTAGGCTTTGCGAGCTGTATGGTCTCTGTCACAACCACTGAACTTTGCCCTTGGAACATGAAAGCAGTCAAAAAAATATGTAAGGCATAAGTGGCTTTATTCATGGCACTGAAATATGAATTTCATGTAATGTTATGTCACAGAAAAATTCTTTAAAATTTTTTTTTCAGTCATTTAAAAATGTAAAAACCATACTTAGCTCATACGTGGAATGAAAACAGGTGGTGTGCGGGGGCGTAGCTCATTGGCGCATCTCCAAGGCGTGCTAAATCCTTGGAACAAACTACACCTGCTGGTGCCCGGCCCAACATGACGCTCCGGAAAACAGTTTCTGAGTTTGTTCTATGCCTTAGAGAAGCGCATGCAGATAAGAGCCATGAAGTGAAGAAAAAGGTAAGTGGCAGACTTGCCTCGGGTTGAGCAAAATGACATGTTTGTGACAGGCTGTCCCCTGTCTAAATGGGGGCATTGTGAGGTAAGGGGCTGGTGAACTGCCATTATGTGGCATGGGGGCTTGTTCCCCGTCCTTGCAGGGAAGGGGGTGTGTAAAAACACCCACTGGTATCAGACGCTCTTATCAGATGGGTTTCGACCATTCAGGCTCCTAGTTAGCCAGTGTTTCTAAGCCCCGATTGATAGTTCCAACACCTTGGAATCTGAACCCTGAACCCTGAACCCTGATCCCTGAACCCGCTAGTGAGGGTTCTCTAGAGCTAAAACATGGCAGGGCCCCTCGAGGTTGGAAGGAAGAACTGGGCCTGTGTGTTTATCCAGGAAGATCTCTCTTCTGGCAGATGCGGCCCTCAAGCCCATGACCCAAGAAGGGCAAAATCACCTTCTCACACACTACCCAGCTCTCCCCGGCTCTGCAGGCGGCGGCGGCGTCCTGCAGTGTGGGAAGGGCTAGCGCGTTCCCCGCTAGGAGGACCGAGCCCTGCACACCGCACGAGTTGGAGAAACCAGATTCTAACCGTGCAGCCCGCGACACGTCCCCCAGGGGAGTTTTCCCACCGTCCCGGGAGAAGAATCGGACTTTAGAGTCAGGTGCATCGGGCTCTGGGGGAAGTCTGGGTCCTTCGGGCGGCAATTAGAGAGTCAGGGGCGCCAGGGACCCGGCGGTGCCCCCCTCCCCGACCCCCACCCCCCCAGCCCGGGCCCCTCCCCGAGCCCCGCCCCCCGCGGCCCGCGGCTCTGCGGGCGGGCGCCTAGGGCCCCGGGGGCCCCGGCCTGAGTTCGACCTCGGCCGCGGGCCGGACGGGCGAGTCCCACCCGCCGGGCGCAGGCCCGGGCCCGCGAGCCCCTCCCTCCACCTGTCCCCGCCCTGGCGCCTGGCGCGGGCTGCCCTCGCTCGCAGCGCCCGGGCCAGCAGGCGGCCATGGCGGCGGGCGCCGGGGCCAGGCCCGCGCCGCGCTGGCAGAAGGCGCTGGCAGAGCCGCTGAGCGCGGCGCAGCTTCGGCGGCTGGAGGAGCACCGCTACAGCGCAGCGGGCGTCTCGCTGCTCGAGCCGCCGCTGCAGCTCTACTGGACCTGGCTGCTCCAGTGGATTCCGCTGTGGATGGCCCCCAACTCCATCACCCTCCTGGGCCTCGCCATCAACCTGCTCACCACGCTTCTGCTCATCTCCTATTGCCCGACGGTCACCGAGGAGGTAGGGCCTGCCGCCCGCCCACCCCCAACTGCTGGCCCCCGGAGCCCTGAGCCCCCCGCCCGGGCCCCGCCCCGGGTGCGCTGCTGAGCCTCCCGAGGCCGCAGAGGGTGGACCCCGCCATCGCCCCCGCGCTGCGGCCGCCTGGAAGTGGTCACGCCGCTACCCGGTCCTGTGTCCACCCCGAGCCTCCCCCCGGACCGCACAGGGGCTGTCAAGGTCACTGCCCCGGTCCCGTGTTCACCGTCCCCGGGCCGCAGACGGGCCGCCTTGGCCACTGCGAGCCGGGGGCCTGCCTGCGCGGCCGCCTCCCGACCCCGGGCCAAGCTGCAGGGTGGATAGGCAGTCGGTTACTTTGCACCCTGGGAACACCCCCAGCTCCGTCCTGCCTGGCCCCGGGACTTGTGGTGCGCTTGGCCAAGCCCCAGATGCCTTTTGAACACATATACTTAACCGTCTGTTTCTCGAAAGTTGCGCTAATGATCCTGAAATTACCGGTAGCCGGTGGTAATCAAAGATAACTTTTAAGAGGTTACTTCCTCTTTGCTTTGTTGGCTTTTTCTTGAAAAACAAAGGTATTATTAGCAAGGTGATAATCCTTATCATCACGACCCAGGGATCATAGAAGGCAAAGGATTTTTATTAGCAATGAGTATTTGACCTATGCCCGAAATAAGAGTAAATAATGCGGGCTTCGGACAGCTGGTAATGAGACCTGTGCTGGGGGACCGCAGGCAGAGGGGGCTACTCCCACCCACTGCTTTTTAGAGAATGTGGGAAAAATATTACATTGCATGTTTTCTAATGTTGCTTTCTTTTCTTTGCCCTCCAAGTAGAGAACTCCATTTGTAATAATTGAGTATGGGTCCTGGGAGAACTAATTCGTTGAGGTTCGGTAGCAGGATACACTGGAAGTATTTCATGCCCTCCATACATGGATCTATTTTTTTAAATATTTGATGAAGCCTACATTTTAAGCGTATCTTGCCAATTGATGGATGTGTTTATTATATGTGATTTGTCAGTGAACGTTCTGTTTTTTGTTTTGTTTTTGGTTTTGGGTTTTTTGTTTTTGTTTTTTTTTTTTTGTCTTTTCTAGGGCCGCAGGTGCAGCATATGGAGATTCCCAGGCCAGGGTCTAATGGGGCTATAGCTGCCGGCCTACGCCACAGCAATGCAGGATCCTTAACCCACCGAGGAAGGCCCAGGGGTCGAACCCCCAACCTCCTGGTTCTTATATTTGTTAACCACTGAGCCACCACAGGAACTCCTGTTCTGATTGTTAATTCGTTTACATATGGTTTTAAAACAGTAAGTTGCCACCTGTTTGCAGAATCCCCCAGAGGCAGTGTGCCAGACTGAAAAGTGCACTGAGTTAGAAGTGATTGCTTCTTTCTAATGTAGAGACATTTGGGTCTGCTTTCCCCCATGCAAAATAGAAATTGCCAAACCAATCTCACAAGAATGCAGGGAGGACTGAATGATATATTACCATGCAGAGAAATGTAGACAATTAGAATTTGTTCAGCAGGTTAAAAACATTACCATTATTAAAAAAGCCCTGAAAACATATAATAAAATCCAGTTTTTATTGGGCCTGGATTTGACAGCATTCAGATGTTTCTGGTATTTGCCAGTTAAATTGTGAACGTTTCGACATCGTTGTTCATTTAAGAACCATTTTGTTGAGCAGAGAAGTCCGAGAGATTCTGTTCAGGGATGTCAGGGGAGGCCTGATGGTACAGGTAAAATTATGATTAATTTTTAAGCTGTGCTTCTCTTTTAAAAAAATATGTGTGGGGGCAATATGAGGCATGGGAAGTAAGGGTTAAAGCCGTTGCTGGAATTCAGCCTCTGCTCACCAAATAGAAACCTAGAGACAGAGTTTTGGGTGAAGGAGAAAAAGATAGCTTTATTGCTTTGCCAGGCAAAGGAGGCCATAGCAGGCTAATGCCTTAAAGACGGTGCCCCTACTTCGGAGAGTTTGGGAGGTGGTTTTATAGTTTGGGGAGTGAAAAATAGGGCCACAGCTAAGGATTCGGGTAGAGGCAAGCTTGCATTATTTTCAAAGCTTGTGTTCAGTGGTCTGGTGGTGTTCTTTCCAGAATAAAGAATGCTTCATTAACAGCTTGCATTTGTTGGGGGTTTTAGTTCTGCGGAAGAACGCAAAAGATAGTATTATCCATATTCCTTGAGGAGAAAGCCGAGACCCTGCCCCAAAAGCTGCGCTATTGTTTCCTGACTGCCCCTTCTTGATCCCTGTGTCCCCTCCCTTCCCTGTTGAGCAACTGTTTGAACCTGCCCTTTGGAACTCAGGGAAGGTCATGAAGGCTGAAGTTTATTCCGCACAAACAACAAATGGGAGACACAGAAAGGCTTATGTGCCCAGGGGCCCCACAGGGTTCTGCTGGGTTTCAAAATCATAAGATGAAATTGAGAAAGAGTGTAGGATGCAATCAGATCCTGCACATGCTTCCAAGTGGCTGAGCAGTGGGGGAAACACCTTCGCAGGATTCACACTGCCTGTTCGATAAAGTCCCAGCAATAGTACCGAAGAAGCATAGCAGTAAAAGCTTGTTTGCTTTCAGGCCACAGAGCTGGTAACGATAGGACCTAGTAGGATTCAGATCTAAGTCAGTCTGGCTCCAGAACCATCTTCTTTTAAAGCACATACCACCACCATCTCATCCTCAGTTCCTGCCTTTCTCTCTGTGAGATGGAGGAAAAATACCTTGTGCTTTATGTAATACTTACCAGGTAGGGAAAGTGCTTTCACATCCATTGTTGCTTTTGTGTCTTATGTCAGCCCAAGGAGGTTGGCAGGTTTTTTCCCTTCCTCAAATTGCCTTCCCACCGTTTTCGTATTTCTTCTGTCCGCCCATCCTGAAGTCAGAGTAGCATACATTTTTACCAAGAGGAAATTGAAGCCCGGAGGGTTAAATGACTTTAACCTGGCTTGGAGCTTGTTTTCTGATTCTTAGACGTAAGAATTCTTAGTGCTTTTTCAGACTTGACAGACTCCTTCCAGAAGGGATCGGGAAAAAATCATGTGTAGTTTTTGGACTCTGATGCTCGCGTTTCTCTCTCCATTTCGGATATAATGCTGACTACATAGCTATATTACTATTATTTGATCTTTTTTTAACTACTGTGTTGATTTCTAGGACATGACTGGGGACGAAGGGCAATGAGTAGGGAAAGGTTAAATGATTTGTACTAAGCTTCTAGAATGGTGCTCTGAACTGCATTTCATGCCACCATTTTGTAAAGGAACTTTCTACTCCAGCCAGATTGAACTATTTCCTAGAGCTAAGATGTCTCTCCTCCTTGTCCCTCTCTTTTCTCCTTCCTCTTTTTTTGGGGGGAAGTGGGTTGGCATGTCCACGGCATGCGGAAGTTCCCAGGCCATGGAGCACACAGCAGTGCCAAGGAGCCACAGCCATGACAGTGGCAAATCCTTAACCACAAGGACACCAGGGAGCTCCTCCTTGTCTTCCTTGTCCGTGTCCTACTTCCTCTTTCAGTACCCAGTCCTCACACTATGTCCTCAGGTAATTTTTCTTCTTCACTGGAGTCAGATCCACGACGTCATCCCACTCTGATGATGATAACAACGAGAGCTAACATTTATGGGGTATTACTGAGGTACTGGGCATTAGTTTAAGCTTCTTTCATCTATTATCTTATTTAATCCTCTCAGCAACTTGATGCAAAGATACTATTGATTATTCCCATTTTATAGATGAGGAAACTAATGGGAAATAAATTAACCTCTTTAAACTGAGTCCAGGAGTCCAAGCCAGAAAGCGAGGTACGCCCACCACCAGTCTTTGCAGCTCTCCTGTAGCGCTTCTCCATTTTATTTGGGTTATGTGTGTTATGTTATGTTTGGTTATGCATGTCCTTATGGAGCAGGACAATCCACTCTATTTTAAGTTCAGTCAGCAGTTGCCGAGACCAGCTCAGCAGGATGGGGCTGAAGAACGGGTGCTGTGGAACTTAAGGGAAAAAAGTTTACATAAAACCAGACACAGAGACATTTATCTTAAATAAAGGTGGGAACCAGGGGACTCAAGGTCTCAGGGACCAAGAGCCCTGCGTCAAGAAACCACACTGCTTTTATTGTGCTCTTGAGGATGACGTCAAGTGAAAAGGGGGTTGTAGGTGCAGGATATAGGGGGTTTTTTTTTATTATTTTCTAAGTTCTTTTATTATTTTAAAAGTCACTTAGCTGGTAGATGGTTAAACTTTTACTCTAAACTTTAGGCATTTAAGAATCATTAGCATTTGAGTTAGCTATCTATGCATAGCATTTCAGAGACTCCTCACTGTGCTTCTGCAAAGGGCATGCCTGTTGCAGCAACCCTGTGTGCCTAGGTTCTCTTTGCTCCTTTGGTTCTCTTTGCTAATTCTCTTAGCTAATTCTGCTAACAACCCCTCATAAACCACTTGGCCATGAGGTTCCTCTTTCTCTCATTCTTTAGAGGACACATCATGCTTGTGCAAATGGCGTGCCCATCTGCACAGGTCCGGCCTGCCTAGACCCACGTATCATGTCCTTATTCAGCTGACCCCAAGGATAACCCATGCCTTTAGGTCTTTGTTCTCAAGCTTAAGTCATTTACCATCCCCATGACTGTTTCTCAAGCAGGAAGACGGGACAAAGTAAGGAAGGACAAGATGGAGTTTTCAGCAAAGAGGCTAAGAAAATATTATAAAAACATGTCTCGCAACAAGCAGTCACCCATTTGTACGTTCGCCCATTTGTACATTCTCCACAGCACAGGGTCTTGTGTCAAGCAGATGCTTAGTCAGCATTTGCTACATCACTGACTGCATGAACGAAATAAAAAATTGTAACTGGGAGATAGATGATGTTTTTCCAATCTAATTCGGCTCTAGCTGTTCTTAGCTTAAATACTGACCTATTTGGCCTGGCTGATTTTAACCCGAGTGAGCAAGAGTTGGGCAGAGGACCCAAGAATTGCGTCCCCCTCCCTTGGGTGAAGCAGTTCTGTCTGAAAGCTACGCTGCATATGGTCCTCAGCCCCCACTCTGGCTGCCCAGTCCTAAAACAGAATCACAGACTCGTACTATGTGAAGGACCTTGGAGCTTCTTTAATTCAATTCCTACTTTCATGCTTGAGAACACTCAGTGATTCAAATCTGGTTTTTCAGGTTCCAGCCTAGTAGCATTCTCTTTCCACGAAACACTCTTATGCTTGTTTTTGACTCCGAGCTGTGGCTGTGTTTGCTTTTAAGCTTATTTGAGTAAATATTTTTGCTCTGCCTTCTTGATCTGTGTAAGTAAATCCATGTCAGTATTTGTTAAGAGTGTGTTTATAGCAGGTAGGTGCCTAGCCTAGAGCTAGGTCAAAAGACATTAAATGATTTCTTTCATTTACGATGATAGAAAGTTGAACCAAAAAGCAGGTGTTTCTGAGGAAGTCAGATTCATCTTAAGAAATGGTTTATTCCTTGTCTGAACAATTCAGATTAGAGTGGCCTTTGCACCATAAAGATTTATTTGTTGGAATAATTTTTTTAAAAAAGACAATAACTAAGTCGAATTCTTTTTTTTTTTTTTTTCTGTCTGCACTTGTGGCATATGGAAGTTCCTGGGCTAGGTTTCAAACCTGCGCCACAGCAGCAACCTGAGCTGTTGCAGTGACCACTCCAGATCCTTAACCCACTGTGCCACAGGAGAACTCTCCTAATCAGATTCTTTTATAGGTTTGGGTTCTTTGAAATCTAGAATATTTCCCTTTTTTAAATCACCTAATTTCTCTTTTTTCTTTTTAACCAGTCCGGTAACTTATCACGCATCATTTCTTAAGGCAGGATTCTTGAAAGGGAGTGGCCTCTCTTAGTAAAACAAAATAACCTGCAGGAAGCGAAAGTTTTAGAAGCAGAGCAGGAACTAGAATGAGGCAAGCAGGAACGTTCATGACCCTGAGAGGAGTAGACGCCTCCCTAAATTCTGCAGGCTTGGTGTCTCACCTGCCTCGTCCTAATCCCAACCTTGTCTAGAAGGAGCTTCTGCAAGTGATGTGGAGACAGCTTTGCTTTGGGGGTCGTCCCTTTGATTCCCAAGGACTAAGCTGTTTCATCTGTAGAATTCAGGTTCAAGTGTGGACAAAACATCCCATTGTGGCGTAACTAGAGGGAGCTTTAAATCACAGTCCTGGTGTGTGTGACTTGGGTGTAAGTCTCCGACCCCTTGGGTTTTGTGAAGTTAAAGAGCAGAACAGATGTGAAAGCAGCCAGTGCACTTGATGTTGATGATCGATTTGGCCCCAGGATTCTCGTCTTACCCTCGCCCTGCCTGTTTCCCGTAGCCCGGTGGGAGGCTGGCGTTTCCAACAAGAACTCCCGTAAGTATTAAAAGAGGTTTTTAAAAAGAATCCTAGTATTCACACAAAATTTAAAAAGAAGGCTACCTTTCAAAATACCGGTTTCTGGGAGTTCCCGTCATGGCTCAGTGGTAACAAACCTGACTAGTATCCATGAGGATGCGGTTTTGTTCCCTGGCCTCGCTCAGTGGCTTAAGGATCCCAAATGGCTGTGGCGTAGGCTGGCAGTTGCTGCTCCCATTCGACCCCTAGCTTGGGAACGTCCATATGCCGCGGGTGTGACCCCTAAAAAGGAAAAAAAAAAGAAAAAGTACAGATTTCTAATATCATGAGCAAACTCCTCTGACCCCAAATTGCTGGTTGAGCTGTGTTCGCACCCTGCCTGTGCTGCTCCCTGAGATGTAACCTGCCTCATTTCCTGAAGATGGGTGTGCTCCTTTCAGATGCTGGCCCTTAACCAGAGCGGAGGCCAGAGGTTGGGGTGAGCCACGAAGCCCCCTGATAGACTGGGCTGAGAATGAGCTACCTCTGCTGACCACCAAGCCTCTGGAGCCTGCATGGCCTCCAGGGGGAGCCCTTCTGTAAGCAAGGAAGTGCCCTGGCCACGGGCACAACTGTGTCATGGGCACTTAATACTGCTTAGAGCGATGTCAGATTAGCAGCCTATTAAAATGCCACGAGTTTTCTCTAAAAAATCCCTAGAGTCACCCAACTGGGTATGAAATGCACCTTTTAACACCACACCAGCACTACATTTTTTCACGCATGCCTGATCTGTCTTCTAATTTTCTTTCTTCCTACATCTTATAAATGCAGTTTCTATTTTTATAGAGGGAGAGGTCAGTTGATATTTGGATAATTGAAATCTCCCTGCTACCAGCTGACCCAGTCACTGCTCCTTATGTAATACTCTTTGCATCTGTATCATCTTATACCCAAGGCCATTTAAAGCAAAGGGGCACTTTTTAAGTATGAAAATTCATATAAATAGGCATTATATAGTTCTAGTCTTTCCTCAATTTTATTAGGGGAAGATTTTTGCTTTTATTACCTGTACTATTTGGGGGGTTTTTGTTTGTTTGTTTTTTGGCTGCACCTGTGGCTTGTGGACATTCCCCCAGCCAGGGATCGAACCCGCACTGCAGTTATGACCTGCACCACAGCTGTGGCAACGCTGGATCCTTACCCACTGCACCCCATGGGAACTTCCTACTTATACTATTTTTTATTTACATCAGTTTTAAATCTACTTCTAAAACTTAGATTCATTTGAAGCCTTAAGATCTATAAAATCATAGGTTTATAGCTATGCTAGCTAATTTTAAAAAGATTTATTTTTCAAAATACATTAAAGACGTAAGTAATAAAATGAAAAATTTACCTATAAATCACCTAAAATTATATAGTATCAGAAATATCAATGACTAAAATTTACTGAGCTCTTCCCATATGCTAACCACTTTTCTAGGCACTTTACATGTAATAATTCATTGAATTCTCAAGATGAGACAGGAAGAGTGATTATTCCCATTTTTCATAAAGGGAAACTAAGGCTCCAGGAGATTAAGTAATTCATCCAGTTTGCCCAACTGGTAATGGCACAGCTAGGATCCAGGTGGTACTGGTGGAGTGCAGAGTCTACACTTCTAGCCACTCTGCAAGAAGAACCCAGGACATGTGGTCGTTTTGGAAACCATTTTACCTGATAGGTTACCAGATAACGTATTACTTGATAGGAAACATTTAGATCATCAGCTGATTTTAATCATCTAGTTATTTAGCTCCCATGGAACAGATTTTAAAAACAGAAAACAGGAGTTCCCGTCATGACTCAATGGAAACAAGTCTGACTTGCATCCATGAGGATGCAGGTTCAATCCCTGGCCTCTCTCAGTGGGTTAAGAATGCAGTGTTGCCATGAGCTGTGGTGTAAGTTACAGTCATGGCTTGGATCTGGCATTGCTGTGGCTGTGGCACAGAGCAGTGGCTGCAGCTCTAATTCAGCCCCTAGCCTGGGGAACCTCCACATGCCTCAGGTATGGCCCTACCAAAAAAAAAAAAAAAAAAAGCAGAGAACATATCTCCTCCTCTTGAGGGGATTATATTCTGTTGTGAAGATGGGACTTTGGAGGCTACCTCGTCTAGCATGTTCTGTTACAGAAAACCTAAGAATGTGTTCCCCAAAATCCAGTATTTTAAGGTCTGAGCTGTAAATAAAATTTGTCCAGTTAGCAGAGATGTTTGTTAATCACTAAGTATTGTCTTTCTTTTCCTGATGTCTCTGCACAAACACACATATAATAAGAGGTATGATATCTAGAATAAGTAATTGATCTAAATATGAGTGTTCTCTCTGAGCCAGAGTTATTTTGAACAAGAACAATCACCATGTGATCTGATTCAAATATCTGGTTTCTCTAATCCTATAATTCAAGTAACTAGAAAAAGTAAAACTTCCCCCAATACTTACTTTTATACAGTTTTTTTTTTCAGTGATGTAACTGAAAAGCAGTTTAAATTTATCGTTTGTTTTTTTTTAATGACTAGGGGGTCAATCTTTTATGCAGTTACATACAATTTATCATTAGTGAAGTTATTGCTTCAATACCATGCAGTCATTTAAAAGAAGGATGTGTTTTGACCCTTGGCCTGGGAACTTCCATATGCTGCAGGTGCAGCCATAAAAAGGAAAAAAAAAATGATGTAGATCTTTATGCTTGACCTAGAAAGATTTCTATGATGTATTATAAAATTCTAATTTTTAAGGATACAGTAGATTTTATGCAAATGATATAATTACAAGCTTTAAATGTTAAAAAATCTAATATGACCCAGAGAATTTCCACTTTTTAGAATAGTTTCCTTCATTTCTTTTTCTTTTTCTTTTTTTTTCTTTTTTTTTTTTTTTTTTTTTTTTTTGCTTTTTAGGGCCACACCTGTGGCATATGGAAGTTCCTGGGCTAGGGGTCAAATTGGAGCTGCAGCTGCTGGCCTACACACTAGCCCATAGCAACTCCAGATCCTTAACCCACTGAGCAAGGCCAGGGATCAAACCCTCATCCTCATGGATACACACATATAAAAAGAGGTATGATACCTAGAATAAGTAATTGATCTAAATATGAGAGTTCTCTGAAACAGTTATTTTGAGCAAGAACAATTACCGCAACAGGAACTCCCTGGAACAGTTTCCTTTTATAGAAGTATTCTGGGAATTCCCTGGTGGCTTAGGTTAAGGATCCAGCATCACTGCTGTGGATCTGCTTACAGCTGTGGCACAGGTTCCATCTTGGGAACTTCCATGTGTCACAGGCATGACTAAAAAAAACGTGTTCTGACATATTGCTATGACTTTATAATTCATAATCCAAGCCTGATTTTCCCGTACTTACATTTAAAACTTTTGAAAATAAGTTAAACATGAAAACTGGAGTTCCCGTCGTGGCTCAGTGGTTAACGAATCCGACTAGGAACCACGAGGTTGCGGGTTCGATCCCTGGCCTCGCTCAGTGGGTTAAGGATGCAGCTTTGCCGTGAGCTGTGGTGTAGGTCACAGACATGGCTTGGATCCTGTGTTGCTGTAGCTGTGGTATAGGCCAGCAGCTGTAGCTCCGATCGGACCCCTAGCCTGGACACTTCCATATGCCGCTGGTGCAACCCTAAAAAGACAAGAGACCAAAACACACACACACACACACACACACACACACAAAAGTTAACATGAAAACTGGAATTGACTTGGGGCGGCCCTGTAGATCCTGCTTCCCCAGAATCTCTTCTGTGATAACACTTGTTTTGAATAGAGCCTGGGAAGGAAGGGCCACTGTTCCTGGCAAGTTAATCTCCAACCTGGGGCCTGTTCTGCAGGTTAGAAAAGAGGTTGAAAATTTGCGGACCATTTTGTAGCTCCCAGGGGCGAAGGGAGGTGATGACATCAGGGAAAAGAGAAGATAAGTCCACTTCCTGCGGCCATGGGAGGACTGGAAAGGGAGGGACCAATGTGCCTTTCTGGGTTTAAAAGGACTCAGCTGGCAGCAGCTCCCAGCACTCAGGTTCACTGCACTTATATTGTGGTTGTGTTGTGGGAGTGGGACAGTGCTTCTCTGAGGTTTGAAGGTCTAGGTAAGAATCCAGGTGGGAAGTGACATCCAGTCTGTAGCCTGCAGCACAACAGACCTCCTATCACAGGGCGGTCAGAAAACCCAGGCTGGATTCCTGGACCCAGTCTAGCTGCTTTGCTTATGGAACTTTATCACCTCTCCCCAAGTTTCCTTTTTATTTGTAATAAAAAGAACATGATAATAGATGCCTTGTCTCTGGATTGCTGTATCAAATAACAGAATACTTTTTAAAAGTATTTTGTTGGACTTTTTACGATAGCATCACTACCTTTCCAATTGTCTCTCGTGTAATTACCTATGGCTCTTCTGTTCCAGAAACATGATCTAGTCACTGGCTCATGAATAAACTGCTCACTTTTGGGCCTCTACCTTCCTTTCTGCCAAAACTCATTTCTCTTTTTTTTTCCTGTTTAAATTCCCCCTGCCTCTCTTTACATATTTAAACCCTGAATCTTAAACCCTCTAGTGTATTAAAGGAGTCATTTTAAGCTAGTGAGCCAGTCTTCCATTTCCTTTTTCCAAATAAGGGACAGCGTCCACCCCCAACTGTGCTCTCCAGGAGCAGCCAAATTTATTTCATCATGTAACACTTTGTAACCAGTAACACTTTGACCTTTAACTCTGCTATGGCCAGTCTCCCGGATCAAAAGTTAGAATTAAGCTTTTCATGTGGACCTTTGGAATGCTTTTTGAGAAGCTCCAAATTTTCCATATAAGAAGGGAGAAATGGACTGTCTCGCAGTAGATGATTTATTTCCTGTCATTTCTGGGGAAAGTATTCAGTGGAAAATAAATGATAAGAAAAATGACTTTTTGTGTCATTCCGGAAAATTTAATATTGTCAGTTTCAATTTCCAATTTTACATGTATTTGAGATATAAATTTGATCTCCTTTGGTTATCAAAATTAAAATATCTTTTCAATGAATTTTATTATATTTATAGCTGTACAACCATCATCACAACCTAATTGTACATTTCCATCCCAAACCCCAGCCCATCCCTCCCCCCCTCAACCAGTCTCATTTGATAACTACAAGTTTTACAAAGTCTGTGAGTCAGTTTGTTCTGCAAGTACATTGTAGCCTTTTTTTTAGATTCCAGGTACAAGTGATAGCATATGATGTTCATGTCTCACTGTCTGACTAACTTCACTTAGCATGACAATTTCTAGGTCCATCCATGTTGCGCAAATGCCATTATTTCATTCCTTTTTATGGCTAAGTAATACTCCATTGTGTATATGTACCTCATCTTTATCCACTCCTCTCTCAATGGACATTTAGGTTGCTTCCATGCCTTGGCTATTGTCTGTAGTGCTGCTGTGAACATTGGGGTACATGTATCTTTTCAAGTTAGGGTTTTCAGCAAGGAGTAGGATTGCTGGATCATATGATGGTTCTAGATTTAGTTTTCTGAGGAATCTCCATACTGTTTTCCGTAGTGGTTGCACCAATTTACATTCCCCCAACAGTGTAAGAGGGTTCCCTTTCTGCACACCCTCTCCAGCATGTATTGTTTATAGACTTTTTGATGGTGGCCATTCTGGCTGGTGTAAGGTGGTATCTCATAGTAGTTTTGATTTGCATTTCTCTAATAATAAGTGATGTCGAACATCTTTTTGTGTGTTTTTTGGCCATCTGTATGTCTTCTTTGGAGAATTTTCTGATTAGATCTTCTGCCAGTTTTGATGGGGTTGTTTGGATTTGGGTGTTTTTTGCTTTGTTTTTGCTATTGAGCTGCAGGAGGTGTTATATATTTTGGAGATTAATCCTTCGTCAGTTGCTTCATTTGCAAATATTTTCTCCGATTCTGTGGGTTGTCTTTTTGTCTTGTTTAGGGTTTCCTTTGCTGTGCAAAAACTTTTGAGTTTAATTAGGTCCCATTTGTTTATTTTTGTTTTTATTGTCATTAGTCTAGGAGGTGGCTCTGAGAAGATATTGCCATGGTTTACATCAGAGAGTGTTCAGCCTATGTTTTCCTCTAAGAGGTTTATACCCTCCAGGCTTATATTTAGGCATTTAATCCATTTGGGGTTTATTTTTTTGTGTGGTGTTAAGGAGTATTATAATGTCATTCTTTTACATGTAGCTGTCCAGTTTTTCCAGCACCACTTATTGAAGGGGCTATCTTTTCTTCAATGTATATTCTTACCTCCTTTGTCATAGCTGAGTTGACTGTAGGTTATGGGTTTAATTCTGGGCTTTCTATCCTGTTCCACTGATCTATATTTCTCTTTTTGTGTCAGTACCATACTGTTTTGATGGCTGTAGCTTTATAATATAGTCTGAAGTCAGGGTGCCTGATTCCTCCAGTTCCATTTTTATCAGGATGGCTTTGGCTATTCGGGGTCTTTTGTGCTTCCAAACAAACTTTAAAATATTTTGTTCTAGGTCTGTGAAAAATGTCCTTAGTAAATTGGTAGGGATTGCATTGAATCTGTAGATTGCCTTGGGTAGTATAGTCATTTTGACAGTATTGATTCTTCCAGTCAAAGTGCATGGTATATCTTACCATCAGTTTGTGTCATCTTTGATTTCTTTCATCAGTGTCATATTCTTTTCAGAGTACAAGCCTTTTGTCTCTTTAGATGGGTTTCTTCCTAGGTGTTTTTGGGGGGGTTTTTTGTTTTGTTTTGTCTTTTTGCCTTTTCTAGGGCCACTCCCACAACATTTGGAGGTTCCCAGGCTGGGGTCTGTCTAATTGGAGCTGTAGCCACTGGCCTACACCAGAGCCACAGCAACACAGTGTCCGAGCCGAGTCTGCGACCTACATTACAGCTCACGGCAATACCATATCATTAACCCACTGAGCAAGGGCAGGGATTGAACCTGCAACCTCATGGTTCCTAGTCAGATTCATTAACCACTGAGCCATAACAGGAACTCCCCTAGGTGTTTTATTCTTTTTGTTGTGATGGTAAGTGGGATTGTTTCTCAAATTTCTCTTTCTGATCTTTCATTGTTAGTATCTAGAAATGCAGTCAATTTCATTACTTTTGTATCCTGCAACTTTACCAGATTCATTGATGAGCTCTAACAGTTTTCTGTCTTTAGGATTTTCTGGGTATAGTATCATGTCATCTGCAAATAGTGATAGTTTTACTTTTCCTTTCCTGTTGGATTCCTTTTATGTATCTTCTTCTCTGATTGCTGTGGCTAAGACTTCCAAAACTATGTTGAGTAGTAGTGGCAAGAGCAGATATCCTTGTCTTGTTCCTGATCTTAACAGGAATTCTTGCTGCTTTTCACCATTGAGAATAACATTAGCTGTGGGTTTATCATATATGGCCTTTATTATGTTGAGGTAGGTTCCCTCTATACCCACTTTCTGGAGGGTTTTTATCAGAAATGTGTGTTGGATTCTGTCAGAAGCTTTTTCTGCATCTACTGAGAGGATCATATTGTTTTTATTCTTCCATTTGTTAATGTGATTGATTTGTGGATGTTGAAAAATCCTTGCATCCCTGGAATAAATCCCACTTGATTGTTGTATACAATTCTTTTAATATATTTCTGGATTCAGTGTGCTAGTATTTTGTTGAGATTTTGTTTTTTTTTGTTTGTTTGTTTGTTTGTTTTGCTTTTTAGGGCCATACCTGCAGCATATGGAAGTTCCCAGGCTAGGGGTCAAATCAGAGCTGCAGGTGCCGGCCTGTGCCACAGCTACATCAATGCAAGATCCAAACCACATCTGTGACCTACACCACACCTCATGACAATGCTGGATCCTTAACCCACTGGTGAGGCCAGGGATAGAACCTGCGTCCTCATGAATACTAGTTGGATTTGTTTCCAAATAGGTTCATTAGTATTCATGAACCTCAGTGGGAACTCCATGCAAACCATAGCTTTTGGATTGTTTTGTCTTTGTTGCCTTTTCTTCTGGGTATTTTTTAATTTCCTCTTTGATTTCTTTAGTGATCCATTGGTTGTTTAGTAGCATGTTGTTTAGTCTTCACCTGTTTGTGTTTTTTGCAGTTTTTTTCTTGTTGATTTCCAGTTGTATAGCATTGTGGTTGGAAAAGATCTTTATATGATTTCAGTTTTCTTAAATTTACCAAGCCTTGTTTTGTGGCCCAGAATGTGATCTATCCTAGAGAATGTTATGTGTGCACTTGAAAAGAATGTGTATTCTGCTGCTTTTGGATGGAAATGTTCAATAAATATCTAGTAGGTCCGTCTGATCTAATTCATCATTTAAGGCCTGTGTTTCCTTGTTGATTTTCTTTCTGAATGATCTGTCCATTGCTGTAAGTGGGGTATTAAAGTCCCCCACTATTACTGTGTTATTGTCAATTTCAATTCCTTTTAATGTTGTTAGCAGTTGCCTTATATTTTTGAGGTGATCTTATGTTGGGCGCTCTATATATTTACAATTGTTATATCTTCTTCTTGGATTGATCCTTTGATCATTATATAGTATCCTTCTTTGTATATTATAATATTCTTTATTTTAGGGTCTATTTTGTCTAACAAATATTGCTACTTCAGCTTTCTTTTGATTTCTGTTTGCATGGAATATTTTCTTCCATCTTCTCACTTTCAATCTGTATTTATGCGTCCCTAGAACTAAAATAGATCTCTTGAAGACAGCAAATATATGGGTCTTGTTTTTATATCCATTCAGCCAGTCTGTGTCTTTTGGTTGGGGCATTTAGTCCATTTACACTTATGGTAATTATTGATACATACGTTCTTATTGCCATTCTGTTAATTATTTTGGATTTGTTTTAGTTGGTCTTTTTTCTTCCCTTCTTTTCCTGTTCTCTTCTCTTGTGTTTTGATGACTATCTTTACTGTTGTGTTTGAATTGCTTTTTCCTATTTGTGTGTGTATCTATTGTAGATTTTTGGTTTGCAGTTGCCATAAAGTTTTGAAGGAGTCTATACACACACACACGATTGTTCTAAGTTTTTGGTCTCTTAATTGAAAGTGCACCTCCAGTATCCTGCATCTGTACCCTCTTCTTCTCACAATTTCTGGTGTTGGTAGCTTATTTGTATATGGATGATTCCCTGCCTTTACTATATGAATGCCTTTACCAGTGAGCCTTGTCATTTGTAATATTTTTGTTTCTAGTTGTGGCCTTTTCTTTTCCACCTAGAGAAGTTCCTTTATTATTTGTTGTAAAACTGGTTTAGTGGTGCTGAATTCTCTTAGCTTTTGCTTGTCTGGAAAGCTTTTGATTTCTCCTTCTAATCTGAGTGGGAGCCTTGATGGGTAGAGTAATCCTGACTGGAGGTTTTTTCATTTTTATCACTTTAAGTATATCATACCAATCCTTTGTAGCCTGCAGAGTTTCTGCTGAAAAATCAGCCAGTAACCTTATTGGAGTTCCCTTGTATGTTATTTGTTTCTTTTCCCTAGCTGCTTTCAATATTTTCCTTTTGTCTTTAATTTTGGTCAGTTTTATCTTGGGGTGTTCCTCTTTGGGTTTATTTTATATGATACTCATGGATTTGAGTGAGTGATTCCTTTGCCATGTTAGGGAAGTTTTCAGCTATCATCTCTTCAGATATTTTCTCTGGCCCTTTCTGTCTCTCTTCTCCTTCTGGCACCCCAATAATACAGATGGTGGTCACACCTGTGGCATATGAATGTTCCCAGGCTAGTGGCCAAATCTGACCTGCAGCTGCCGGCCTACACCACAGCCACAGCAACAGGGGATCTGAGCCACGTCTGTGGGGTATTCCACAGCTTGCGGCAATGTCAGATCCCTAACCCATTGAGAGAGGCCAGGGATGGAACCCACATCCTCATGGGTACTAATCAGGTTCATAACCCACTGAGCCACAATGGAAACTCCTTGTGCATGTATTTAAATCAAATGTTTGACTTATAAAAAGAAATCCTGTTTCTTAACAGTTTTGCTATACTTCCTTGTCTGAGACATAGAATTCTGGGTTGACCATTGCTGTCATCACAGTTTCCTGAGGAAATAGAATACATTTATAAAGTGCTGAAAGAAAAGAATAGTTATTTAAAAATCTTTTTTCCCCTCTTATTCAAATTGCATCATTTCTGTTGACCTGCCTTCAAGTTTACTGACTCTTTTGCTCTGTCATTATTACCTGTGCTTCTGTATGTAATGTGTCTTTTTCTTCTGGTTTCTTTAATGATTTTTTCTTTATCACTGGACTTCAGTGATTTGATTATGATGTGCCTTGCTGGGTGTTTTAAAAATACTTACTCTGCTTAGGGTTGGTTAAGCTTCTTAGATACGTGAGTTTACAGATTTCATCAAATTTGGAAATTTCCAGCCTTTTTTTTTTTTTCATCTTTTTTTGTCTTTTAGGCCAGCACCCACAGCATATGGAGGTTCCCAGGGTAGGAGTCCAATCGGAACTGTAGCCACCAGCCTATGCCACAGCCACAGCAATGTGGGATCCGAGCCGCGACTGCAGCCTGCACCACAGCTCATGGCAACACTGGATCCTTAACGCACTGAGCGAGGTCAGGGATTGAACCTGCATCCCCATGGATGCTAGCTGGGTTCACTAACCACTGAGCAACAACAGGAACTCCCTATTTTTAATTATATTTTTCATGTCTGATGCTCACTCTTCCCTCCCTCTGAGACTTCAATTACGCATATGTTAGACTGCTGTCGTCCCACAGGGTCACTGATGCCCAATCCAGTTATTTATAGTCTTTTTTTCTGTGCATGATTTTGGAGAGTTTCCAGTGATAGTCTGCAAGTTCACTGATCTTTTCTTCTCCGGTGTCTAATGTGCTGTTAATTTTATCTAGTATATTTTATATTTGAAATATTGTACTTTTCATTTCTAGAGGTTTCACTGGAGTCATGTTTTCCTCCACCTTCTTGAAATATGAGGCGTATTTATAAGAATTCTCATTTGGATGCCAGACATTGTGAATTTTACTTTTTTTTAATGACCACACCCACAGCATATGGAAGTTCCTAGGCCAGGGATCAAACCCACACCTCCACAGCAACCCAAGCCACTGAGTCAGGTACTTAACCCACTGTGCCACAGCAGGAACTCTAAGAATCATACATTTTGGGGTACTAGATTTGGTGGGGTATCCTTTTAAGTATTGCACTTTGTGTTGTCTAGAGTTAAGTTACCTGGAATCAGTTGGATCTTTTTGAGGCTGGATTTCATATCCATTCAGGCTGTCCAGAGAAGCCTTTAGTCTAGGGCTAATTTATACCCACTGCTAGCACTAGTTCACTTCTGAGAACTCCACCCAATGCCCTAAGTATTATAAGTTCTTTCTCCTCTGCCTGGTAGGAATACAAACAATTCCCAGCGGGCTTCAATAATTGTGTGGCTCCGGCCTTTTGTGGCTCAGCAGTTAACAAGGCAGACTAGGATCCATGAGGATGTGGGTTCAATCCCTGGCCTTGCTCAGTGGGTTAAGGATCTGGCATTGCCATGAGCTGTGGGGTAGGTCACAGATGCAGCTTGGATCTGGCATGGCTGTGGTATAGGCCAGCAGCTATGGCTCCGATTCGACCCCTAGCCTGGGAGTCTCCATGTGCCATGGATGTGGCTCTAAAAAACAAACAAACAAAAAAAGGAATTATGTGGCCTTGGAGTTCCTGTGGTGGCTCAGCAGAAACAAATCTGACTAGTATCCATGAAGATGCAGGTTCAATACCTGGCCTAGCTCAGCGGGTTAAGGATCCAGCATTGCCGTGAGCTGTGGTGTACACTGCATTGCTGTGGCTGTGGTGTAGGCCCGCGGCTCCAGCTGTGATTGGACCCCTAGCCTGGGAACTTCCATATGCCTCGGGTGCAGCCCTAAAAAGACAAAAAAGAGAAAAACAATTGTGTGGCTTGCACTTTTCAGTGATTCATTTCCTGGCCTTGGTTAGCAGTTTTGTCTCACTAGGCACAGGTCACTTTTCAGCCAGAACTCAAAGGCATGCTCTGTATATCTCCAGAACTCGCACCCCTCCCATCTCCAGTGCCCTCCCCACACATTCTAGCTGCCTTGATCTTCCTGATCTCTGCTCCATTTCTTCTCAGCACAGCAGGATGGCTGGGTTCTGTACCAGTTCCCCGCCTGTGTCGTGTGGCCTGGAAACTGCCTATTGCTGTAAGCCAGAGCAGTCACAGGGCTCACCTCCGTTTGTTTCCCTTCTGTCAGGGAGCACAGTGCCGCACTGTCTGCAGTGTCTGAAAATATTTTTCTTTATTTTACTGCTTTTCTAGTTATACAAGATGGGAGAGTAGATCTAGTCCCTGACACTCCGTCATGAATAAAAGCAGGGGTCTGTGGTTTGTATTTAAGGGTTTTTTTTCATAGCAGAGACATACCGTATAATTTCAAACCCAGAGCCATAAATGAATATATTACATTAAAAGGAATGTGAACTAAGAATCAAAATCAGGGTCCTAATCCTGGCTTGTTCATGTAAGTTTCTACCTCTTACAGTATAGACTTCCTTGACTCTCTGCCCAAATGACCTCGAGCAATTCATTTCTCAGTTTAATTCTCATCTGTGGAAGAGGCTTGTGCCTATTCTTTATTACACACTGAGGTGATAACATTAAAAAAATGTGTTGATTCCCGTAGGTTGAGCTATTTTCAAACAGACGCTAGCTTATCGTCACTCACCTGTCTTATTGTTTATATTTATTTGTAGGCACCATATTGGACGTACCTTTTATGTGCATTGGGTCTCTTCATCTACCAATCACTGGATGCTATTGATGGGAAACAAGCCAGAAGAACAAACTCTTGTTCTCCTTTAGGGGAACTTTTTGACCATGGTTGTGACTCTCTTTCCACAGGTAACTTAGTGGCAGTTTTTTTCCTTTAATTGGCTTTTTTGTTTGTCTTAGAGATGGCTTAAAAACGGAAGTGAATTGAGCTCTTTGGTCAGATTTTTGGACAGGGTTACATTTGGGAGCAATTTTGCACAGTGTATTTTAAAAGTATGTTCAAGAATTTATTTTGTTTAGTGTGCCTTATTTTAATGCCAAGATTAGGCACCTTAAAATTCTGTATTTCTAAACAGTCAGTGGCAATTATTTCATTAATGATTTTAAATTCTTAATTGTTCTTAAACATTGTTTCTTTCAGTTTTTATGGCAGTTGGAGCTTCAATTGCCGTTCGCTTAGGAACTCATCCTGACTGGTTGTTTTTCTGCTCTTTTATTGGGATGTTCATGTTTTATTGTGCTC
This sequence comes from Sus scrofa, assembly GCF_054392235.1. NCBI lineage: Eukaryota > Metazoa > Chordata > Mammalia > Artiodactyla > Suidae > Sus > Sus scrofa. The sequence continues at coordinate 89,783,702 of NC_139387.1, read as the reverse complement.
ATTGGCAGACTTATGTTTCAGGCGTGTTGAGGTTTGGAAGGTAAGTATATATTTTAAGTTGTACATTTTAATGTATAATCGAATTCAGTTTCACAATATGTCATGCTTCATTTGTTTATAATAAGGGGGACAAAGCATCAACCAGGAATCTAAATTACCTTTAAATTTAATGAAACATCCATAAATGCTACACCTTAATTTTAGTCTTTTAGGTATTCTTCATCTTATATCATCAATATTTGATAATTATGTTTTCCCCTCTTCTCCACCTTACCAGCTCACATTTACATTAGCCAGGAGAAAGAAAAATAAGGAACCTGAATAATATAGAAAAAGGATCTGCAATGCTTTAAAAAACAGCATTTGATTACATGAGACATGGGAATTCCCATTGTAACTCAGTGGTAACGAATCTGACTAGTATCCATGAGGATGCAGGTTCGATCCCTGGCCTCGCTCAGTGGGTTAAGGATCTGGCATTGCCATGAACTGGCATATAGGCCGGCGGCTATAGCTCCAATTCTACCCCAGCCTGGGAACTTCCATGTGCTGCAGGTGTGGCCCTAAAAAGCCAAAAAAGAGAGAGAGAGAGAGAGAGAGATGGATTATAAAAGGTCCTTTTCAGGCAAATCTTTGTGTGTCCAGAAGGTGGGACCCCCTTAAAGTGGTCACAACAATAGTAAACATAAGACTCAGCTGTGATAGACAATTGATGAGATAATGTCAAAGCATCTTGTAATATTTGTCCCTGATGCCTTGTTCTTAGACACCAGGAAATAGTGCACAAGAGAGGAACTCTCTTCTCTAGCCTGTTTCCCACCAGTTCCCTCTCTGCCTGATCCTTTAATAGCTGTCTGCCTTTGGCTCATTCACAGCTTTGGCTTATTCACAGCTTTGGCTTCTCCTTTCTACTGATCTTTTAGCCCCATTTTGTTGCTGCACGGGAGCCCCAGTAGCTTTGAAAAAAATTTCTGATAACGACATATGAAAGGAAAAGTTCAAAACTATGGATCGGTTAGCAGAGTGAAGGCCTTTGGAATTTTTCCCATTGACTAAAGCAGGGAATGATTGCAGCTGCCACCTCTTGAGCACTTGCATGGTTCTGCTGCTGTACTCAGAGCTTTACATCCATTATCTCATTTATTTCTTGCATTAACCATGTATGAGTGTTACTTCCACTGTACCCATGAGCCAGAGAGTTTCCATAACTTCCTTATATTGCTAAAAACTGTAGAGCCAGGGTTCAAAACTCGTTTCCAGGAGTTCCCGTCGTGGTGCAGTGGTTAACGAATCCGACTAGGAACCATGAGGTTGCGGGTTCGGTCCCTGCCCTTGCTCAGTGGGTTAAGGATCCAGCGTTGCTGTGAGCTGTGGTGTAGGTTGCAGACGCGGCTCGGATCCCGCGTTGCTGTGGCTCTGGCGTAGGCCGGTGGCTACAGCTCCGATTCAACCCCTAGCCTGGGAACCTCCATATGCCGCGGGAGCGGCCCAAGAAATAGCAACAACAACAACAAAAGACAAAAAGACAAAAAAAAAAAAAAAAACTCGTTTCCAAACCACATACTCTTAATGACTACTACTCAGTACTGCAGATTATCCACATATTAGGTGCTATGGAAGGATACAGAATGCATTTTTTAAATGCCTATTTTAGGAACTATATAGTACATGTATTAAAAGGATGGAATAATACTTCTGTGACACTGCTAATACACTCCATAGCCACATGAAAAAATGACCTGCTTTAGGGAGTTCCCTGGTGGCCTAATGGTTAAGGATCTAGAATATCCCTGGCCCAGGAACTTCTGCATTCTATGGGTGCAACCAAAAATAATAATAATAATAATCTGCTTTAGTTCTCCACAGCACTGAGGAAATCCTGAGTAAGAAGTTGATTGTAGGCTGAATTAGTTTAGGAAAGCTTTTATGGAAAAGGTGAGTCTTCAGCTGGTTCCTTACATACAAGTCAAGAACCCAAGGATCAAAAAGCCAGGCTAAAAATTCAAAGGAACTGTGTAAAATTAAGAATCTGTATCTAGGTATAGATTAAAATAAGCCTAAATAGAAACATAGCTTTGCAAAGCCTAATGCATTTTAGTTAATATGCTGAACTTGCTATGGTAAATTGGAGTGATTTAACATTGCAGTGTTCTGATTACTTATTATTGTTACTGATATTTAATGACTCTGACCTTACCTTTTTGGCTTCTAACTTCATTACAAATCTTTCTGACATGAATTGGTTCACATTTCTGGCCGAGTTGTATATTTTATACTCACTTGCTGTTGACTGAAAGCCTAATGTGTGCCTAGAACTGGAGATACAAAGATGAGTCACTTGTGGATGGAATATGCTGGACAAGTTGGGATAAAAGCATTCTAGGCAGAAGCATGAGGAAATACTCAGAACATTAAGGAAATGGCTCTTGTGGTGGAGCAGCAAGCCTGTTGGGAACTGGAGGAAATCCTGCACTGCCCAGGGGGTCAGCTATTTAAAATATCTACTCGATATGGCAGAAGCCCTAACCTGTGTATTTTTTTCGCTTTATCAAAGTGAAAATATCATTGAGCATTGAGTAGGATATACTGATGGTCCAGCTTAATACCATAAGAAGGATCTAAATATAGGACATCAACCAAGCCATAGATATGCTCACAAAGACAGTATCGATTGTTTGCTGGCTAGGATGGATTTCTGAAATTGTGTCACTTTATGAGAGGTCTAATTTTTATAGTTTTTATGTTATTGGAATACAGGTATATGAAACCAGGCCAATCTCAGAATATAATGTGGAAAGTCACTTTATTAGTATATGAGTGTGTGTTTTTTTTTTTGTTTTTTTTGTTTTTTTTTCTTTCTTTTTTGGCTGGCCATGGCATATGAAGTTCTGGGCCAGGGATCAGATCCAAGCTGCATTTGTGACCTACACCACAACTGCGGCAATGCCAGATCCTTTAACCCACTGTGCCAGGCCGGAGATGGAACCTGTGTCCTGAAGCTGCAGAGATGCTGCTGATCCTGCTGTGCCACAGCAGGAACTCCAAGGCACATCTTACTTATAGCATGTTTGCTCCATATATCAAGGTTCGGCTCCCATGTGATTCAATATAGTAAACAATTCTTAAAGCTTAATTTAAAAAATATAAACCAAGTCCAATATTGACTCATATTATGTGGTATTTTGTTATTTACATGTGAATATTTAGACTCAGTGTTAATTTTCTCTTCTTTCAAAATCAAGACTTTCCATATAGTATTAGGTCTATTTTTCCACAAATCTGTGGTAAAGGACTAGTTTCTACTCTGCCCTCTTCTAACCCATCATGGGACTAATAACATGTAATTTAAAAAGTAAAAAAAACAGGGTGTGGAGAAAAAGGAACCCTATTACACTGTTGGAATGTAAAGTAGTGCAACCACTGTGGAAAACAGTATGGAGATGCCTCAGAAAACTAAAAATAGAACTACCATTTGATCCAGCAGTCCTACTCCTGGGCATCTTTCCAGAGAGAGCCATGACTCGAAAAGACACATATATTCCAGTGTTCACTACAGCACTGTAATAACAACCTAAATGTCCATCACCAGAGGAGTGGATAAAGATGTGGTACATATACACAATGGAATATTACCCAGCCATTAGAAGGAAAGAGATAATGGCATTTGCAAAAACATGGACCTAGAAATTATCCTGCTAAGTGAAGTCAGTCAGACAATGAGACACCAACATCAAATGCTATCACTGACATGTGGAATCTAAAAAAAGGATACACTGGACTTCTTTGCAGAACAGATACAGACTCACAGACTTTGAAAAACTTATGGATTCCAAATGAGACAGATTGGGGGGCGGGGGGATGCACTGAGGGTTTGGGATAGAAATGCTATAAAATTTGGTTGTGATGATTGTTGTAAAACTATAAATGTAATGAAATTCATTAAATAATTAAAATATTAGCAAGAAAAAAAGTAAAAAACAAAGACTTAACAAAATACAGTCTCCAATATTTCATTCAATTCAACAGATACAGATACTCTACCAAACCGCCATAAAAGTCTCTAACTGCTTACTCTCAATCTCTGTATTTATCTCATTGTGGACTGTAACAAACCCTAGACCACTTTTCCAGGATCACTATTGTAGATTGTCCTCCATGATTAACAGTTTGGGATTTAAGGGTCTACTTATTACCATATACCCCAATATCCATCTTTCCTGAAATTTTTTTTCAGCATTTAGGTTTTTATTTTTTCTATTACAGTTGATTTACATTGTTCTGTCAATTTCTGCAATACAGTAAAGTGACCCAGTCATTCTCTCTCACACACACACACACACACATTCTTTTTCTCACACTATCCTCCATCATGTTCCACAAGTGACTAGATATAGTCTCCTGTGCTATACAGCAGGATCTCATTGCTTATCCACTGCAGGTGCAATAGTTTGCATCTGCTAACCCCAATCTCCCATTCCATCCCACTCCCTCCCTCTCCTCCTCCACAACCACAGGTCTGTTCTCCAAGTCCATGAGTTTGTTTCTTTTCTGTAAAAAGGTTCATTTGTGCTGTGTATTAGATTCCAGATATAAGTGATATGGCATTTGCCTTTCTCTTTCAACTTACTTCACTTAGTACGAGAGTCTCTAGTTCCATCCATGTTGCTGCAGATGGCATTATTTTGTTCTTTTTATGACTGAGTAGTATTCCATTGTGTATATATACCACATCTTAATCCGTTCATCTGTCAATAGATGTTTCCATGTCTTGGCTATTGTGAATGCTGCTGCAGTGAACATAGGGGTGCATGTATATTTTTCAGTGAAAGATTTATCTAGATATATACCCAGGAGTGTGATTGCTGGGTCATATGGTAGTTCTATATTTAGTTTTCTGAGGTAGCTCTATACTGTTTTCTATAGCGGTTGTGCCAATTTACATTCCCACCAATAGAAGATGAGGGTTCCCTTTTCTCCACACCCCTTCCAGTGTTTGTTATTTGTTGACATTAACAAATAACAACAAATAACCATTGTTTTTCTAGCCACTCTGACCAGTGTGAAGTGGTACCTCATTTGTAGTTTTGATTTGCGTTTCTCTAATAATTAGTGATGTTGAGCATTTTTTCATGTGCCTGATGGCCATTAGTAAATCTTCTTTGGAAAAATATCTTTTCAGGTCTTCTGCCCATTTTTCATTTGGGCTGTTTTTTGTTGTTGTTGAGGAGTTGTATAAGTTGTATGTTTTAAAGATTAAGCTCTTGTCAGTTGCATCATTTGAAACTATTTTCTCTCATTCCATAGGTTGCCTTTTTGTTTGTTTGTTTTTTATGGTTTCCTTTGCTGTGCAAAAGCTTGATTAGGTCCCATTGGCTTATTTCTGTTTTTATTTCTGTTGCCTTGGAAGACTGACCTAAGAAAACATTTGTACAGTTGATGTCAGAGAACGTTTTGCCTATATCTTCTTCTAGGAGTTTTATGTTATCTTATGTTTAAGTCTTTAAGCTATTTTGAGTTTATTTTTGTGCATGGTGTGAGGGTGTGTTCTTTCTTGGATTTTTAAAGACTTTGGATTTAGTTATTAAAATCTTGGGCCCACTAATGAGTTCTCTAAGTTTGTATAAGTTTGTAAATTGTTGTACAGATTATTCTTTCATTTGTCCAATGTATCTTTCAAGCTTCAACTGTCTCCATATTTCAAACATTTGAAGATTTGGTGAGTGATTCCACCCTTTTAACCTTTCAACATTCTTTTTTCCGGACTCAAGATTTGTTATTTAACATGCATGCATGAATACCAATATTCTTCATTGTAAAGAAAAAATTACTCAGAAAAAGTAACTTAAAAATTATTTTTGGCAATTTAAAAATCGCCAAAAAAAGAACAAGAACTGTTATTTCTTTAGTTTATCCTTAAGAGGCAGAGAGGGAGAATGAAGCTTTGAGTTTAATTTAAAATATGTGGTGTGTGGAGTTCCTGTCATGGCACAGCGGAAACGAATCCAACTAGGAACCATGAGGTAGCAGGTTCGATCCCTGGCTTCGCTCAGTGGGTTCAGGATCTGGCATTGCCATGAGCTGTGGTGTAGGTCACAGATGCAGCTCAGATCCCGTGTGGCTGTGGCTGTGGCTGTGGTTTAGGCCAGCTGCTCTAGCTCCAATTCGATCCCTAGCCTGGGGACCTCCATATGCCATGGGGGCAGCCCTCAAAAGATAAAAAAAGACCAAAAAAATGTGGCGTGAATGATATATATATGAAACCAAGGTTCCTACCTCAATCCCTGCATGTGGCATTTAGTTCATTGAGAGAAACTTTGTTCTATAATTTCTTTTTTTTTTTTTTTTCAGATTTTTTCCATTGTAGCTGGTTTACCGTGTTCTGTCAATTTTCTACTATAATTTCTACCAGCTTTCCTTGTTGCTTATGTTCGCTAGTCATACCCTGGAAAAATTATGGATTAACTTAATGCAATTCTCCCACTGTTACTGGAAAAAGAGTACAAAATTCTAATAAGTCTTAGGTATAGTAGGAAGAGTGTTGGCTCCAAAGTCATTTTCCTATAGCAATATCTAACCATTTCAATACAGGCATGGAAAAATCCTTTTAATTTCCCTTTCTAAGAAAACAGGCATTAGAGTTCGTAACTCATAGTCAGACGCTTAGTAAATGTTAATACCTTTCCTTCCTTTTCTCCACAAAATACTGTATATTATATTATTAAGTTTACCTTTTTCGACTAACTTGACTGTTTCTCCATGCAGCCTGGAGGCCTTGGTTTGCCTGTCACTATCTTACAAATACTAGATGTCATTCTATTTTCTTTTTATTTGTGGGTTAATGTTCCATTCACCTTTTCCTCCTAAATGCTCTCCAAATAACTCAGTTAAGAAGTCTTTTCTTCCATATCTGGTTCTACTTTATCATCTAATCCCTACATTTCTTATATTTGCAGAGCAGTAAGTATTCCTCTAGCATCTAAAGACTCCAGGGCATCCAAATAGAGATACGAAGTAGGTAGATAGCTATAAAAATCTGGAACTCACAAGAAAAGATGTGGATTTGGAGAAATGGATTTAGAGGTCATTAGCATATAAATACTAGTCTTAGATAAAATTCTTCAGGGAATCTAAAAAGAGGAATTATGGAAACAATAGCATTTAAGATATAGAGCATCCAGCAAGGTAGAAGAATCATGAGAGAGCATGGAATAAATAAAGACATAGCAAAGCATTTCAAGAAAGAGGGAGTGATCAGCCTTTTAAATACTGCAGTGTATCCCTTACATTTAACAAATTGAAAGTAACTGTTTAAACGGTTTTAAAAGAATGGGGCCAAAACCTAGACTGCAGTGGATTGAACAGCAAACATGAAGAGAGAAGAGGGAGTTCCCATTTTGGCATAGCGGAAACGAATCCAAATAGGAACCACGAGGTTGCAGGTTTGATCCCTGGCTTCAGTCAGTGGATGAAGGATCCGGTGTTGTCGTGAGCTGCGGTGTAGGTCGCAGACGTGGCTCAGATCTGGCGTTGCTGTGGCTGTGGTGTAGGCCGGCAGCAACAGCTCCGATTAGATCCCTAGCCTGGGAACCTCCATATGCTGCGGGTGCAGCCATTAAAAAAGACCAAAAAAAAAAAAAGAAAAGAAAATTACAAATGTACACCACTTCTCAGCCCTGTTTATGGTACAAAGGAGAGAAGAGTTGATATCTTCAGAGGACACAGATTAGAGAATGATGTTGGTTGGCTGAGGGTTTTTGACAGAAGTTTAAATATGTTTATATATTACTGGGAAAATGTATATGGAAATCAGAAAACTATAGTAACTATTGGTAACCTAATGAAAAAAAACTTGAAATTTTCACTCCTTTTTTTTTGGCCACACCCACAGCATATGGAAGTTCCCCCACCAGAGATTGAATTTGAGCCACAGCTGCACCCTATGCCACAGCTGCAGCAATACCAGACAGATCCTTAACCGACTGCACCAGGCCAGGAATGGAACCCACACCACCACAGAGACAACACCTGATCCTTAACCCGTTGCACCACAATGGGAACTCCCTTGACTACTTTTTAAATGAAATCGACTTGGGAGTGTTTAAGAGTTTGCCTTAAATCATCTGGTTGTTTTTATATTATTATAATTTTTCCTGACTATAAGAGTAATACCTGATTATTAATAAAACACTTAAACTTTGTGGAGTACATAAAGTAGAGAATAAAAGCCTCCTATAATCTCAGCAATAATCATTCTTAACAATTTTGTAAATGTTGTACAGATTTTTTCTCCTGTTCACATTACTAATGTTTACATATATGTGAGCACATGTTGTTCTGTAGGCTTTTTCACTCAGCAGTATAGTTAATTGATTATTAAGGATAACTTAAGACAAAAATAAACTAAACCTATAGAGATTTTTACATCTTTGATTTTAATATATGATTAACCCACCTTCATATTCAGGAATTTTATTTACAAACATCTTTTCTGTTCTTTATCCTTCTTCAGAGTGGATGTAACTGAAATTCAGATAGCTTTAGTGATCATCTTTGTACTCTCTACATTTGGAGGAGCAGCAATGTGGGACTATACGGTAAATCTGAACGTTCAAATTTATATTTAAGTAAACCTTAAAAATATTTAGGAAAAAATGTTGCATTGTTAATTTTCTTCAGAAATCCTTGGAATTGTATTTAATACTCATTCTATTTATGAAGTTTTTTCTTCATTTTATGATTTTACTAACCTTTATTATGGCATTTTCCCTTTATGCAAAGCATGAATTTATAACAGTGGCGCCCAGAGAGTCAACTTTTATCAAAATACTGAGGTCTCCAACCAAGCAAAATATAAAAACACTCCTTAACATAGGAAACTCCGTTCATAGTAGATTATAAATGTTCAAATTAGCAACTTTTCTTTCCTAACATTAAACATAAAATATTTTCCTGAGTTTGCTTTTTATATATCTATTTTATAAGATAAATTTTGGCCTGAAAAAGCAGTTCAACTAGTGTGTTTAACTTTATATTAGGGGAGTTCCCGTTGCGATATAGTGGAATCAAATCCAACTAGGGACCATGAAATTGCATGTTCGATCCCTGGCCTCGCTCAGCGGGTTGAGGATCCAGTGTTGCCATGAGCTGTGGTGTAGGTTGCAGACGTGGCTCGGACCTGACGTTGCTGTAGCTGTAGCATAGGCTGGCAGCTTTAGCTCCGATTGGACCCCTAGCCTGGGAACGTCCATGTGCTGCGGGTGTGACCCTAAAAAGCCAAAAAAAAAAAAAAAAAAACAACTTTGTATTAGGGAAAAGGGGTCCTTTTCTTCTATGTGGTAATATATTCGTGCATAGGGGAAATGATTAAGTAATTTATCCAACACATAGCTAGTAAACACTGGAGCTAGAAATTAGGCAGATTGATTCCAGACTCTCTTCTTAAGCACTAAGCTATATACCTCTGGTAAAAATAGTAAGAGATACAAAACTAAGCATACTCTTACCACTGTGTTCCTTGATATTTACCCAAAACACTTAAAAATTTATGCCCTTTCAGGAGTTCCACCTGTGGCACAGTAGTTAAGAACCTGACTGCAGCAGCTCGGGTCGCTGTTGAGGGGCAGGTTCGATCCAAAGCAGTGAGTTAAGGGGTCTGGCATTGCCACATCTGTGGCACACGTCACAGCTGTAGCTCAGATTCAGTCCCTGGCTCAGGAACTTTTATATGTCTTGGGTTCAACCATAAAATTTAAAAAAATATATATGTCCATGCAAAATCCTGAACACAGATGTTTATAACAGCTTATTTATAATCGCCAAAACTTGGAAGCAAGTCCTTCGGTAGATGCCCTTCAATGGTAAATGGATAAATAAACTACGGTACATCCAGGCAGTGGAATACTATTCATTGTTAAAAAGAAAGTGCTATTGGAGTTCCCGTCGTGGCGCAGTGGTTAACGAATCCGACTAGGAACCATGAGGTTGCGGGTTCAATCCCTGGCCTTGCTCAGTGGGTTAATGATCCAGCGTTGCCATGAGCTGTGGTGTAGGTTGCAGACATGGCTCAGATCCCGTGTTGCTGTGACTTTGGCGTAGGCTGGCAGCTACAGCTCCGATTCAACCCCTAGCCTGGGAACCTCCATATGCCGCAGGATTGGCCCAAGAAATGGCAAAAAGACAAAAAAAAAAAAAAAAGAAAGAAAGAAAAGAAAGTGCTATCAAGCGACAAAAAGACATGGAGGAATCTTAAATGCGTATTATTTAGTGAAAGAAGCCAATCTGAAAAGGCTCCATATTGTATGATTCCATACTGTATATGGTACCCTGGAAAAGGCAAAATGCTGGAAACAGTGAAAAGATCTGCTATTGCCAGAGGTTGGGGGGAAGGAGGGATAAATTGAAAAAGTACAGAAGATTTTTAGCGCAGTGGAACTATTGTCTGTGATTCTATAATTGTGGATCCCTGTCCATCTGTCATTATACATTTGTCATTTATGCATTGTTCACTGTCATAGAATGTACAACAGCAAGAGTGAACCCTAATATAAACTATGGACTTAAGGTGATAATGTTTGTGTCAGTGTAGGTTTGTGGATTGTAACACATGGATTGAACCACCACTCTGGTGGGTGATATTGTTAGTTGGGGAGCATGAGTGTGTGTGAGGGGCAAAGGAATATATGGGAACTCTATGTACTTTCTGTGTAGTTTTGCTGTGAACCTAAAATCGCTCTAAAAATCAAGTCTATTTTTTAAAAAATAGTAAAAGATTTCTCTGTGGCATGTAATTTCAGAATTGCCAATTACGGTTCATATCACTAAGCTCAAAAATAGACATTAAGTGGAGTTCCCTAGTGGCACAATGGATTAAGTTTTCACTGTTGTCACTGCTGTGGCTTGGGTCACTGCTGCAGTGAAGTTCCATCCCTGATCTGGGAACTTCTGCATGCCAAGGACGTGCCCCCCCCCCAAAAAAATAGAGCATAAGCAATTATTTTATTTATTTATTTATTTTCCATTTCTTGGGCCACTCCTCACGACATACAGAGGTTCCCAGGCTAGGGGTCAAATTGGAGCTGTAGCCGCCGGCCTACGCCACAGCCACAGCAGTGCAGGATCCAAGCCTCATCTTTGACCTTCACCACAGCTCACTGCAACGCCAGATCCTTAACCCACTGAGCAAGGCCAGGGATTGAACTCGAAACCTCATGGTTCCTAGTTGGATTCGTTAACCACTGAGCCACAGCGGGAACTCCAGCAATTATTTTATTTTATTTTTACAGAATACCACTTTTTTTTCTTTTTACAGTTGCACCTTCATTATATGGAAGTTCCCGAGCCAGGGGTCAATCAGAGCTGCAGTTGAGGCTTATGCCACAGCCACGATAACACCGGATCCAAGCTGCATCTGCAACCTACACTGTAGCTTGCGGCAACACCAGATCCTTAACCCACTGAGTGAGGCCAGGGATCAAACCCTCATCCTCACAGAGACATTGTCGGATCCTTAACCCATTGAGCCACAATAGGAATTCTGAGCATAAGCATATTTTTAGGTAGAGGAACATTCCCTGAGACATTCATCTTCCTTCTCATCATGTAAGAATAAAAAATAGAGTCAAGGACATGCTACTGTAGGCCTCTAAAAATATACTAGAGGGTTGCAGGGTGTTTTTCATGGTAGCTGTTCAGCCAGTACCCATGAGAAGGTGAATATAGACCTAGAGGCAGTTAGGTAGCTGTGGTCCTTGTCATATGTGGTTGTCTTAAATATGGAATTCTGATTTAGTTATACTGAGGAAGAATTTCATCTTAAAATCATTTCACTCAATGTTTTGGCAATACCGTAAGAAGAAAGCATACTTGCTTATTCTCACCAATAAGAATCCTTATTTTAGATATAGATTTTATAAATTTAATTGTTAATCTGTAGTTTCCACAAATCTTGGTACAGTATTTCAAAGTGTATTTTCAAAACACAGTAGCCTACAGCTTTTGGCAATTCATTGTTACTGTTTTTTAAATCCTTTGCTGCCCTTGGAAGTTTTCTTGAACAGCAATTGACCAACAGGTAAATATACTGCTAGAGATTTAATCCTGGATATTAACTACACAAAATTCTTGCATGCACGCACACTGTGATATTTGTCACATTCATGATGCAGATCATGGTGTCTGACTTTCCTGCGGTGCTGCCTTTTAGAGGCACTAAATTCAAGTGAACTATCCTTTTTCATGTTTCCTTTAAATCAGATGAAGGCTTGTGGGATGAAATACTTCATCACAGTTATTTAAGCCGCCTTGGCTGGATTTGATAGATTCATTTTTCACTTAATAGATAAAACCGTTAAAAGAAAAAATACTTCGCGTTATAGTCCAGAAGCTAAGGTTTGATTATAAGAAAAAGGATAGCTTTTTTTTTTTAGTATCTAAGAAAAAGGATAGTACAGGGCCATATCATAATGTTTCTTTACTATTTAATAGGAAAATAAATTCTTTTTTCCTAATGACGTGTTTCTTTCCTTTACCCCTAAAGATACCCATCCTAGAAATAAAACTGAAGATCTTACCAGTTCTTGGAGTAGTAGGTGGAGCAATATTTTCCTGTTCGAATTATTTCCATGTTATCCTCCATGGCGGTGTGGGCAAGAATGGATCCACAATAGCAGTAAGACACTCATTTCATCATCATTCTGCATTAATTTTATGATAAGTTTTCTTATCACCCAGCTACAGAGATACTAAAAATATGACGATAGTTCAAGACGGGAGAAGGAAACTGAATATCTTAAAGAATTCTTTTTAGGTACATAATACAAAAGCATTTTTATAGCAATTTAGATTGATTTTTAAAGCATTTTTCCTCTTTCTACAGCCTTTATCCAAGTAAGGACATACCATTTAATCACTCACTGTTTCATTACTGTACAGAATTAAGAGTTGCCATGTTTTCTGGCACGTTGTGCCTTGACCTAATAGGGGAGGGGAGGAGGCATAGAGAATGAGTTCCTGATTGAATGTCAGGAAAGCTGCCAAAGGTCATGGTTTCACATATGGGACAATTTATTACTCATGGAGTAAATTTTATTGAAATTTCACTGAAATTTTTTTTAGTATTCTAATATTTTAAAAGGTAAAATTTTTCACCTCAATTCTTTTATTATCTTTTGTCTTTTTAGGGCTGCCCCTACGGCATATGGAGGTTCCCAGGCTAGGGGTCCAATCGGAGCTGTACCTGCCGGACACAGCCACAACCACAGCCACAGCAATGCCAGATCCGAGCCGAGTCTGCAACCTACACCACAGCTCATGGCAACACTGGATTCTTAACCCACTGAGCAAGGCCAGGGATCAAACCTGCAGCCTCATGGTTCCTAGTCAGATTCGTTTCCGCTGTGCCATGATGGGAACTCCTTCACCTCAATTCTTAAGTTGAGTGGGTACACCCTGTATTTGTGTTCCTTACAGTTTGCTCATGCTATAATTCTTTTGTAGTTATTCATATTTGTTTTTTAAAACTTGTTCAATACACAGGAAAGAGGCAGAAAGGAATTCTGCCCAGTTTTTAAACAAATATAATAAAATGTCTATTTAGGAGTTCCCGTCGTGGCGCAGTGGTTAACGAATCCGACTAGGAACCATGAGGTTGCGGGTTCAATCCCTGCCCTTGCTCAGTGGGTTAACGATCCGGCGTTGCCATGAGCTGTGGTGTAGGTTACAGACGCGGCTCGGATCCCGAGTTGCTGTGGCTCTGGCGTAGGCCGGTGGCTACAGCTCCGATTCAACCCCTAGCCTGGGAACCTCCATATGCCGCGGGAGCGGCCCAAGAAATAGCAACAACAACAACAAAAAAGACAAAAGACAAAAAAAATAAAATTAAATTAAAAAAAAAATGTCTATTTAAAAAAAAACATTGTCATCTTTAAGGTAGTTGAACATAAGAAGATGTGTACTTATTCCAGTGATGCCATCTTCTATCAAAACATTGATGGACTACCTTTAAGCTCATTCTCTTTAATTTCCTCAGTACTATAGTTCAAAATTTCTGTCCTTTAAAGGGTGGGTTTGATTTTGAGAAAAAGCAAAGTCATTTGGAGCCAGATCTAATAAATAAAAGGATTGAAAACATGAAATACAGCGTTTTTATTTTTAAAAAGTCTCATTCTCGGAGTTCCCATCGTGGCGCAGTGGTTAACGAATCCGACTAGGAACCATGAGGTTGCGGGTTCGGTCCCTGCCCTTGCTCAGTGGGTTAACGATCCGGCGTTGCCGTGAGCTGTGGTGTAGGTTGCAGACACGGCTGGGATCCCGCGTTGCTGTGGCTCTGGCGTAGGCTGGCGACTACAGCTCCGATTCGATCCCTAGCCTGGGAACCTCCGTATGCCGCGGGAGCGGTCCAAAGAAATAGCAAAAAGACAAAAAAAAAAAAAGTCTCATTCTCTTAAAAGACTTATAAATTGGTTCTCAAGACAGTTTCAAAGGAATCCACATAATTATCAATCTTTATGAATATATATGTATTTCAAAGGAGAAGTATAAAAATCATTTAGATGCATGAGTTCTGTTATATTTGGAAAAATTAATTTATTATTATTTTGAGGTGTTTGTCACTTGACCTCAGAATTGTTTTAGAAATGTTAAGAGTACACTGTGTAAAGGGCTTAAGAATACTTGTTGCTTGACCATGGATGATAAAATAGAGCTCTATTGGAACACGAGTTCCACTAAAAGGTGATAAGATTTAATGAGAATCAATGTCTACTTTAGAGAATACTTTTTTTTTTTTTATGCTTTTTAGGGCCGCACCTGCGGCATATGGAGGTTCCCAGGCTAGGGGTCTAATCGGAGCTGTAGCCGCCGGCCTATACCACAGCCACAGCAACGCCAGATCCGAGCGACATCTGCAATCTACACCACAGGCCACAGGTCACGGCAACGCTGGATCCTTAACCCACTGAGCGAGGCCAGGGATCGAACCCGCAACCTCATGGTTCCTAGTTGGATTAGTTTCTAATGCGCCATTATGGGAACTCCTACTTTAGAGAATACTTTAATAAGAAATATTAGATTAAATGTTTGAAGGAAGACAAGAAATAAAACACTATGTCTAAGAAGTGGTTGATTTCAAACTCTTAAACTGGTGGTGGTCCAATTTTTTTTTTTTCTTTTTTGGACGCCCCATAGCATATGGAGTTCTCAGGCCAGGGATCAGATCCAAGCCACAGTTGCAACCCTCGCTGCAGCTGTGGCGACGCCAGATCCTTTAACCCACTATGCCTGGCCAGGGATCAAATCTGCATCCTGGTGCTGCAGAGGTTCCACTGATCCCATTGCACCACTGGGAACTCTGGTGGTCCAATTTTTTCTTCAGCAGCAGATTTCCTTGAATATAATTTACAGAACCATATACAGATAAAAGCACTAAGTTTAATGGTCTGAATTTTTATAACTTATTATAGATAGTGTTTTATTATAATTTTATAATATTTACAATATTTTAATGTAGTTTTATAGTAAGTTCTTATTTATAACATATAAACTTAACAAGAATAAGGCTATTTTAATGGATACATTTAAATTGATGGTTATGTATTTAGTAAGCTTTAATGTCAAATTTATTTCATTATTTTTTTTCAGGATCAGCAGTGCTAAGATAATCCTGATTCACATAGATAAAAATGTAATGGGTTGGATTGTACAGTATTACATAAGAGAGCATTTGCGCCCACCCCTGAAGGCAGGGGTGGGCATGGGATGTTGGAATAGAGAGAGACCAGGGTAGAATTAAACTTCTTCTAACCACTGATTAAGTTAAAGTGTAAAAAAGGCAGGTTAAGCTTTATTTCAGTATCTGCCCAAAAAAATGTTAACTTGGCAATCAAAATGTTGATGGCCTTCAGCATAGTAAAACTTGGTATAGAATAAATCACATTGTTATCTTTTAGTGTTTATTAGTTTAATATGTGTGTTCATATAAAACTGGAATCAAACATCTGTGGCACTGTATTACCTCTTTGTAACCCGAGGGTTCTGTGGAAGTTTGAAAAGCATGGCTGAGGTCTGTACACTCCTTGAGGCCATACACTACATCATACTCTTTGGGTCTCTAGTTCCTTACACAAAATAGATGCTTAGAAAATATCTGCATTGTAATAAATGCATTATTGAAATGTGCTGCAGACTTAGAAAACAAACTTACGGTTAACAAAGGGAAAGGTGGTGGGGAGGATAAATTAACATGTACATGCTACTATATATAAAATAGGTGATCAACAAGGACAGACTGTACAGCACAGGGAACACTAATCAATAGTCTATCGTAATCTATATGGGAAAAGAATCTGAAAAAGAATGAATACATGTATATGTATAGCTGAATCACTTTGCTATATACCTAAAACTATCACAACATTGTAAATCAACTATACCCCAATATAAGATTAAAAAAATTTTAAATAAAGTAAAATAAAATGTGCTGATTTTCTGCTTTATCCCTTAGGGCACCAGTGTCTTGTCGCCTGGACTCCACATAGGAATAATTATTATACTGGCAATAATGATCTATAAAAAGTCAGCAACTAATTTGTTTGAAAAGCATCCTTGTCTTTATACTCTAATGTTCGGATGTGTCTTTGCTAAAGTCTCACAAAAATTGGTGGTAAGAAATTATTTTATGATTCATGGTATAAATAATGTATTTATTCTTCAGATACAAAGCTGGAAACTATTTCATACAATGGTTAAGTTTTCTGTAGTCTTATCATCACAGTAAAGTTAGGTATTGTGCTCCAAGTAATACTGTTCAGAGAGACTATTTACTGTATAATAAGTTCTTTTAATGTTTAGCAGTTATTATCAATTATAATTTTCTGATAATCAAGGAATTTAAATATTGGAAACTTTAATAAGCTTCGCAGTCATGAATTTGAGAAATTTTAGTCAGTATTCCCATATCAAATGTGAAATTAAATGGTCTCTTTATCCTTATTTGTCTTAGTAATAAATTATAGTTAATTCTATCCTGAAAATAAAAGCTAAAACATTTAAAATTTAATAGTGAAATTATTTTCTTTTATATTTTTATAGATAGCACACATGACCAAAAGTGAACTGTATCTTCAAGACAGTGTCTTTTTGGGCCCAGGTCTTTTATTTTTAGACCAGTACTTTAATAATTTTGTAGACGAATATATTGTTCTGTGGATAGCAATGGTAAGTGCTTTTTTTCCTAAGGTTGCTATTTATTTTTAACAAATGTCAGATAATACTATGCTTAAGAGTCCTTTGAGTGAGATAGCAGATAGTCTTTACTTTTAATCTATACAGTGTTTCTGAACATTTAAAATTACTTCTTTAAAGCTTGCTTTATATTGTGTTTGGAAATGGCTCATATATCTGGAGATCAGGTTTCCAACAACCTAAATCCCTAAAAACACAACTCTGTAACTTTAAAAAACTACCAAAAAACAGTACAAAGATGTCAAAAATCAGGAGTTCCCTGGTGGCTTAGTGGGTTAAAGATCTGGTGTTGTTACTGCTGTGACTTGAGTCACTGCTATGGCCTGGTTTATTCCCTGGCCTGGGAACTTCTACATGCTGCGGGTGCAAAAAAAAAAAAGTCTGCAATCATTTCACTCCCTGGCAAAGGACTACCAGAGAGTGATATGTCTGACTTGTATTTAATCCATCTTGTTAGAATTATTCCAAGCTTTTAGCAGATTACAGATAAATTAAGTGGAGTTGGTGTTAGCAAATGTGAGCACTGTTGTATCAAGAGCTGTCAGCTAATACTGAGGAAACAGAACAGACAGCACTACCAAGTACAGGAATCTGGGACCGTTTTGTGCTAGAAGAAACCCTACGTATCTGTATGCATTTGAGGATAGTGCAAAATTTATGAATAATAATGACTTATCAAGCAAATTAAATTCTGATTGACTGCATCCTGCTTAAGAAAATAATGTGGATAATGCATATATTAATTTCTATTCAGAATTATTATAAAATATAGACTTATGGTGCTTAAGAGAGCTTTAGCCATCTGAAGAAAAGAAAATCATTGTTGGTAACACTTTAATCACATAAGAGAATAAAGGAGACACTATTAAATTATTTTATTGAGGTATTATCTGTATGGTTGGTCTTCAGTTAATGGTAGTTCTGGACAATTTTGCTATATTTTTCCCCTACCTCCATACCTCACTGGCCTTCATCAAATTATGATATACAAAAACAAATTAAAGTGCACTCCTACTGGCCTGGTTAACCTTTTGTTAATTTCACACTATTTGTTAGATAGAAGTATTTTCAAAAAAAAAAAAAAAAAGATCTGTGTATGGACTGGGGTACATTTGATCACCCTTTATACTAGATTCTATAGTATTATACTTTTTTCAGAGTAAATTAATAATGTCATTTCAGAAGTCTTCCATTCTTCAAATGGGGGTAAGATGTAAATCTTAATCCTTGAAAGTCTCTCAGGCAATATTCTAAAAAGTGTTTGAAAATCAGAATAATTTTTTTAATTGGCTGTCCACTATAAATATTGTTAGGGCTCCAAAACAACCAAAATTTAAGAAATACGGAGTGATTATTCAAAATACCCGAAAATTCAGTCTAGGGTTTCTTTTGGTGAACTCAAGTATTACTAAATAGAATTAACATAATTAAAATATCAAGTGTTAAAAATTCAAGCACCTGATTTTATTTTTTTTTTTTTTAGGGCCGCCCCTGTGGCATATGGAGTTTCCCAAGCTAGGGGTCCAGTTGGAACTGTACCTGCCAGCCTACACCACAGCAACGCCAGATCTGAGCCACATCTGCGACCTACACCACAGCTCACGGCAATACTGGATCCTTAACCCACTGAGCAAGGCCAGGAACCAAACCCTCAACCTCATGGTTCCTAGTTGGATTCGTTTCCACTGTGCCACGACGGGAACTCCTCAAGCACCTAATTTGTAATGAGTGAGCGGGTCTGGTTTTACATCAGGTTATGTAGAGAAGATTATGGTGAGGAAATCAAATTCAGTTTTGCTTTAAAATGCTTTGTGGATGGACCACAGTTAAAAACAAACAAAAACTCTATGTGGACCAGAATACACATCCTGTGCCCTTTGGCATCCTTAAGGAAAAGATTCTTGCTTCAGAGAGAAAAGGGTCAGGTGGAGTTTTTCAGGTAAATGACAAGGAGATTTTTGCCATCATGGGTGAGAATTCCCTCTCCATTGGCAGAGCTGCAAGGCTCTTCTTTTCTGACCAAACTTTTCCAATGTCTGGAAATGTTTTTAAGTAATGTGCTTCCTTCTTAATGTTGTAAAGAACGTAATTTTGCATGTGCTTCCCCTCAACTATGGTGTCTCTTCTAGACCTTTACTTTCTCATAACTATTCTCAAAGGTATAAGGAACAAGAAAATTATGTGATGGAATGATTTCATTATAAAAACTGACAGTCCCTTCTAATAGAAAATTTGTTGGTTTGTTACAGAGCAGGAAATTGAAAGAATGTGGAGTCAAAAGACTTGTTCTGTTGTTGTCCAGCTTTTATATTTTAGTCTAGGCCTTTTGCCACTCTGAGCCTCAGTTTCTATAACTGTGAGATACCCTGCATAGTCTACAGATCTATAGTGAGGTCCAAATATGAACTATAAAATGTTAATATTTTCAGTGAAGAATTTTTGGTTAAAGTTTAAGATTAGGAGGTGGGGACAGAAAAATAGATGTTACTTCAGAAAAGACAGACTATAACCCATTTTATATTTTCTTTTTTTGTTTCTAAAGGTCATTTCTTCACTTGATATGATAAGGTACTTTAGTGCTTTATGCCTGCAAATTTCAAGACATCTTCATCTAAGTATCTTCAAGACTTCATGTCATCAAGCACCTGAACAGGTTCACAAGCATATTGACTAATAGCCCAAGGAAAAGAGGAGAAGCAGTTAGGGGAACCTATGAGTGAAGGAAATTCCCCTTTGCAGGAGGCTAGTATACTATCAAATAAGGTTATATTTTATATAAAACATTAAGTCCTATAGATTCCATTATGTCTATTTCAGTTGCAGAGCCCTCATTGTCTATCAACATTTTTGATCACAGGTATTATGAGAGTAATACAATCTATAAATTAATTGGAAACAAAACCAAACAAAGAAATTTCAATTTTCTAAGAATAAGAAACTGAACAACTCTAGTTCTAAAGAGCAATCTCTTTGTCTCAGAAATCCTTATGAAACACATGGGATTTTCTCTGCCAAAGAATTACATAAAAATTCAGGACTTAAAGGATTTTAGTCATCTTGAGGGTAATGCCTACTTTGATTGCTAAAAATTGACAAGTGAGTTCATAATATTGCATAAGTGTATGGATTGTAATAATGTAATTATTAAGTCAAATGATGTTCTAAATTTTTTATTAGCCACTTTCAAAAGAAGTATGTTAATTACTGGTGTATAAAAGGAAATACTTGCTTTAGTATACCAGTTAGAATTTAAAAGGGGCTACTCGGATTTTCTGTAATTTGTGGTTAGTAAAAGGAATTTGTCTTCACCACTTTAGAATATAGTGAGAGTAGGAGTTCCCGTCGTGGCGCAGTGGTTAACGAATCCGACTAGGAACCATGAGGTTGCGGGTTCAATCCCTGCCCTTGCTCAGTGGGTTAACGATCCGGCGTTGCCATGAGCTGTGGTGTAGGTTGCAGATGCGGCTCGGATCCTGCGTTGCTGTGCCTCTGGCGTAGGCCGGTGGCTACAGCTCCGATTCAACCCCTAGCCTGGGAACCTCCATATGCCGCGGGAGCGGCCCAAGAAATAGCAACAACAACGACAAAAAGACAAAAAAAAAAAAAAAAAAAAAAAAGAATATAGTGAGAGTAGCTTGTTCCCTGATATTGAGTTAAAATTTCATTGTCACAAAAAAGTGGACATTAAACATTTCCTTTTGTGCAAAATAACAGTAGCTAAAGCACAATTGATATATAAGAAAATTAGTAATTTATGAAAACATGGCAAAAATATCTTCCCTTTAGAGTATCAGCTAAAGCTATTTCAAGTATACTTTGACTCATTTGAGGTAAAAGGGGAATAAAATAACTATGTCATTCAACCACTAAGTATATTATGTCCTTTTTTTTTTTTTTTGCTTTTCAGGACCATACCCACAGCATATGGAGGTTCCCAGGCTAGGGGTCAAATCAGAGTTACAGCTGCTGGCCACAGCCACAGCCATGCAGGATCTGAGCTGTGTCTGCGAGCTACACCACAGCTCATGGCAATGCCAGATCCTTAACCCACTAATTGAGGCCAGGGATCAGACCCGCAACCTCGTGGTTCCTAGTCAGATTCGTTTCTGCTGTGCCACAATGGGAACTCCATTTCCTGATTCTTATCTTTCCACTCTCACTTCAAAGTACTTACATTGCTCATTATGAGTAACAGAACTATCACAAAGATCTTTGGTGACCCAGATCCTCAGATTCCCATCTTACCTGTATGTAATTTTATCCAGTAGTTCTGTAGACCATAAACCATATGATGAAATAATTTTTTAAAGGAGTAATGAACATGTACTAGTATCTTAAGCAAGTAAAAGATGTATTTTAAAAAGTGAAAGCTGATATTCCTTAAAAGGAAAAATATGTACTTATGTGAATTAAGTATACAGAAAATACTCTGGAGGTACATATTTTGCCTCCGAAACAACTGATAAATTCAATATGACTTTTTAATTTGAATGGTACTTAAGATTTATAGTCCAACGTGTATTTTGGGTTAAAAGGGAAATCCTTTACAAAATGCAACAATTGAGGAGGTAAACTGTCCCTTTAATGTCAGATATTTGTTAATGGTAGAGAACTGATTTCTCCCTGTATGTTATTACTGTTAGAAATAGAGAATCTATAAGGATTTGTTTTTTAAAACTTGGAAAACCTAAAGCTAAAATTAGGGTGGGTTGTGGGACAAAAACTAGAATTTTAAATATGGAAAAAAAGGAGAAAGTCACTCTTCTCTCTTATTAAGCATATTTTTTTGTTTTGAATGATTCAGTGAAAGTAGTTTCAGTAAAAATAGTAAGTTTAACTCAGAAATTTCAAACTTATTTCAAAAACAATTTAACATTTATTAAATCAAGTATTTCATATGTTTTTGTTTAAAAATTAACATTTTAAAAGGGTGTAAGAATTAATTGTTCAAGTTTGGAAATGAATATTAATAACTTCCATATATTTACTGAATATTAAAACTGAAAAAGCAATCTAGGTAATTTAAAGACAGATATGAAGTACTTAAACCATAAATAATTAGGGGAGTTCCTATTGTGGCTCAGTGGGTTAAGAACCTGACACAGTGCCCCTAAGGATGGAGGTTCAACCCCTAGCCTCACTCGGTGTGTTGAGGAACTGGTGTTGCTGCAAGCTTCAGTCAAGCCTGCAGATGCAGCTCAGATCCCATGTTGCTGTGGCTGTGGTATAGACCTGCAGCTGCAGCTCAGAGTTTACCCCTCGCCTGGGAACTTCATATGCTGCAGGTGCGGCCATGCAAAGAAATAATAAATAAATAGGTATATTAATGATATGCTCTAAATCATTACTAAGGGCATGCGTCATTTAATTGTGGACCAAACCCAATTAAATGGCATTTTGATGTCTTTGTGGAAATGACATTCACAAATCCATGCCTTAATATTGATATTTTTAGATCTTGTTTGGTTGTGTTAATGGTTTTTAGCAGTTTAATTTATTCCAGAATGGAAACAAGTTGCTTTTAATAAATTTGATAAGTCAATAGAATATATTTTCTTTTGAAATCTTTTCATTAGAATTGGCTGTGTAACTTAATGAATATGTGCAAAAGGATGTACATATAAAATAGATTTGGTATTTTTTTCTTAGAGAAGAGTAACATTAACCATCTATATACTTGTGCTTTCTACCTTTTGGAAGTGATACCAATACTCTGAAGCCAAAACTTGAAATTAAATCATCTTTATTGCTGTAAGTTAAGTGACAAGTATTAGAACAATGCACTATTAAAGAGTTGGAAGATTGGTGGTACATGTAATTTAGGAATTGCTCCTACTCACCTAACTTCATATTTTATTTGGAGATTAACAAAAAGAGAGGTCATGTACTTATTTAGCTAATGATCAATACAATGTAATATTTTAAACTGAAATTTTAAACCATGCTGAAGACTGACATGCCTCCTAGCTAATGTTATAATTGTATCATATTACTTAGGTTCAAGTTCTTCCTTCAAAGAGTCATCAGAATAACATGGATTGAAGAGACTTTCGAACACTTGCCATCTCTTGCTGCTGCTGTTACATGAAAGGAGATATTAAACATTTGTTTAATTTTTAGATAAGTGTTATACATATTTCAGCAAATAAAATATTTCACTGCTTATATTAATCTTTATTTTTTCAATTTTAAATATAACTTACAGTTTCCATCATAATTTTTTTTTGCAACATAGCCATTTCTTTTCTAAGTTCATTCTGTGCACCAGTAAGTAGATTATCATGATTCTTCTCTAAGTCCTCCATACTCTAAAACACAAAAGGCTAGTTCAGTTAGAAATCACCACTTTTCACCCCAGGTTCAAACTTATACAATTAATTTTCAAAAGTAGGAAATTTTTAATATTCAAATATTATATATTATTTCAGATAAAAATATTCTAAGTAATACAGAAAACCAAACTATTCACTGAAGGAATAAAAAAATGTCAGACATGAGTCAAATATTATTAAAGGAGGTACAATAGTGTACGTTCTCATTGAAAGAAACAAACAACAGAATTTTATAATAGGAATAGAAACAGAACTTGCTGCAGCTTTGCAGTAGAAAATGGGGATTGATTCCAGTTTAATTAGCAAAAGAATAGGACTCTTACAGGTAAGGAAAAAGGAGTTAAAAGTATTCTAAGGCAAGAGCATAATCAGAAGCATGAAAATGCAAAGTGAGTTCAGAGAAAGCAGTTTTGTAGAGGGATGGCACTAATGGATGAATGTAGTAACTGAAACATAAAAAGAGGATTATATGTGTGTGTGTGGGGCGGGGGGTGTTTCCATACCTAACATTTAGAATGAGATGCTGTCAGTTTTTCAGAAGGGAAGAGATACACCATTTTAGGAAGATAATACGGCAGACTCATGAAGGATGAGTTGGAGAACAGAGAAATCAGTTAAGAGTTTTAATATCATAAGCAAAGAATGATGAGGTTCTTAACTAGGGCAGTAGTGTGGATGTGAAGAATAAGGGAGATTGAGGAGTCAAATATCAGTACTAAAGTCCTACACTAAGTGGTAACACTTATTAGCATTTGGCACTTAAAAACAATGAATTCAAAATGGAAAATAGTTAAGAATTTAAAATGTGTAAGTAAAATGTTTTCCCCTTAAACTTAGGAAAAAATTATCTACTACTTCCACATAGAAATTATAAGAAATGTATTAATATAACAAACCTTTATGAACTGCTCATATAACTGTCGGATTGTTTTCAGTCTCTGGCTCTGAACAATTCTAGACTGTTGAAAAACTTTTTGTTGCTGGCGAAACATATTCTATAAAAGAAAAAATATGTGATAAATAACAATTGGGTGAAAATTAGCAAAAAATAATTCATTAAACTTCAAAGGAATAGTTTTTAAATTACTATTTTTAAGATTTTGTTTTAATAACTATTATGACTGAGGTTAGATAATGTGTTCATCACTTATATACAACAATAATATAATAATCCTACCAGTTCACTGAGTAAGGAATCTCAACAACACTCAAAACATGTCTTAATTTTTGGTGCTTTCAGTGTCAACACAGATGATCCTTCCAATAATACTGGGCTTTCAGTTTCTTGGCTTGTTTTCCACCAATGATTTTCATCTTTCACCCTACTTTAGCTATCCACTTACATACTCATACCCTAGATTTTGTCATTACTAATAACTGTAACTTCTACATGGTATTAATAACAAACTTCATATTAACGTGTTAGATAGGAAGCAAAGACCAACACAGCTTTTATGAGTATGGTATGTGCCTATACTTCTGTTTTACCATTCAGCAGAACCAAACTCACAGACAGCAAGGGGTAATGGAACCTGGCTGAGTTCCCTGGGTGTGCTACAGTTCTAGGTTCTCCATTCCTACTTGACAGTAATGATAAATTATAAAGTTAAGCATGATACTAACAGCTAGTTTTTCTTCTTGTTCTTCAGCTTTCTGCACATCTATATCCCACTGCTGAAACAAAGTCAGAAACTGCTGAGAATACTCCTGGTTAAGCTTCTGCCTATAAAACATAATGAATACAGCTATATTTCATATCAATATGAAAAAAACTTTAAAAACAATATTTGATATAATTTATACTATTATAAAAGGCAATAATAGCAAACTTTCAGATGTCAAGTAAAATTATGATTTTTTGCTGATTCCAGGGGTATTTGTTTTCCTAACAGAAAAGACCTCTCATGTGCTTTAGCTCTTAAAAACTAGAAAAGTTTTATTGTATATATACATGTTCCAGAAAAGTATGTTTGGTTTCTTGGGGGATAGTTTTTTTTTGGTGTTTTTTTTTTTTTTTTTTTCTTTCTTTTTACAACCATACCTACAACATACAGAAGTTCCCAGGCTAGGGGTTGAATCAGAGCTGCAGCTGAAGCCCTCACCACAGCTACACTGACACCAGATCCACATCTGCAATCTAGACCTATGCCTCAGCTTGCAGCAATGCAGGATTTTTACTTATTTATCCACGTCTGAGACCTACACCACAGCTCACAGCAATACCGGATCCTTAACCCACTGAGCAAGGGCAGGGATTGAACCCACAACCTCATGGTTCCTAGTTGGATTCGTTAACCACTGCGCCACGAAGAGAACTCTCAGCAATGCTGGGTTTTTAAGCTACTAATCAAGACCAGGGATTGAACCCATACCTTCATGGACACTATGTTGGGTTCTTAACCTGCTAAGCCACAATGGGAACTCCCAGAAAAGTTTGTTTGATCTCCAAGCAAGTTATTTTTCATTTTCTCCTACTGAATATAAGTTATTATAGATCCAGTGAAGCTATTATACTTATTATATTTGTATTTAAAATAGAAATATCTCAATTTTTCCCCATTTTGGCACACTGATTTTGTACAAAAGTTAACTGAGCTAAAATATACAAATGGATTATAATACATAAGACCCTTTTCTACATTGTTAAACAGTTAACTATCATTGAGACCAATGCTTTAAATAACACTTTTTATCCAGCTAGTATATTTCTAGAATGAATATAAATTACTTGCAAAAACTCAATTGTTATTTAAAAGGGGAAAAAGTCATCTTTATTGATTTCTAGGAAATATATCTCAAGTCTATGAAGGAATGAGGTTATAGGACTAAAGGACCTAGAGGAAAATCAAGCCAAATATATTTCTTACTAGAAACCCCAATAAATGATAGTACTTTTCATAATTTGTACCAATGAATACTAAGGAATGATACAAATGTTGTGGCAGTGAAAAAAATGAACAACCTTACCTTTGCTCTTGCTGGGTTTTCCAAACATTTTCAATTTTCTGGTTACTGGTTTTGAGAGAAGCCTTGGTGTACATTTCTAGTTTTTTTCTCTTGGCAAGAAGAGCCTTGTTAATATCAGCTATGTTCAAAATAAAGATTCATTAAATTTAATGTGGAAGAAAGTTATTTTATTTCCACATAAATAAATATGGATACAGCTGGTTTAAGAGTTTTAGAAAGATTTAAAATCAAATTTTAAAATAGAGATAATATCAAAAATCAAGATTATTTGCTTGGCTTTTGTTTCTGAGAAAAAACTTTTGGTTTTTATTATCCCAATTCTGATTTTCCAAACTAGAGATAATTAAAAAGAGCTAATAAATGAAAAAAAAAAGGTCTCAAGAATAGACTAATTTCTCCATAAGAAAACACTAATAAAGGCTGGAATTTTTCTTAATTTATAAAATACTTTCTAACTGAAAGAACACATTTAGATGAATTATTGTTAGAACACATTATATAAAACATAATACTATTTTTTAAAAATCTAAAAAAGGATATCCTAGAGCAATGGCAATAAAGACACACATAAACCAATGGGACTTTTTAAGGAAACTCAAACACTTTGGCACAGCAAAGTTAACCATTAAAAAAATGAAGACAACCCACAGAATGGGAGAAAATCTTTGTCAACAATGCAACAGACAAGGGCCTAATCTCCAAAATATACAAACAACTCATGCAACTCAACAACAAAAAAATAAACAACCCAATTGAAAAATGGGCAGAAGACCTAAACAGACATTTCTCCAAAGACATACGGATGGCCAACAGGCATATGAAAAAATGCTCAATATCACTAATTATTAGAGAAATGAAAATCAATACTACAATGAGGTACCACCTCACACCAGTCAGAATGGCCATCATTAACAAGTCAACAAATAACAAATGCTGGAGAGGGTGCGGAGAAAAATGTACCCTGCTTCACTGTTGGTGGGAATGTAAACTGGTACAACCACTATGGAAAACAGTATGGAGGTACTCAGGAAACTAAATATAGAGCTACCATTTGATCCAGCAATTCCACTGCTGGGCATATATATATGTATATATATAAGATACATTGCACCCCTATGTTCGGAGCAGCACTATGCACAATAGCCAAAACATGCAAACAATCTAAATGTTCAATGACACAGATGAATGGATTAAGAGGATATGGTATATATATACAATGAAATACTACTCAGCCATTAAAAAAACAACAAAATAATGCCATCTGCAGCAACATGGATGGAACTAGAGACTCTCATACTAAGTGAAATAAGAAAGAAAAAGACAAATACTGTATGATATCACTTATTTGTGGAATCTAAAATATGGAACAGATAAGCCTATCTAAAAATAACAAAGAAAAAACAGAAACAGATCATGGCCAAGAAGAGCAGACTTGGTGTTCCCAAGAGGGGCAGGGGAGGGAGTGGGATGGATGGGCATTTGGGAGGTTTTCTGGATGCAAATTGTCACATTTGGAATGCAACAGCATGGGGAAATGTGTGTGATTGGGTCATTTTGTTGTAAAACAACTTGACAAAACACTGTAAATCCACTATACTTTAATAATGGTAATTTTTTAAAAACCTAAAGACAAAAAATAAGAAAAATTTTTAAAATACCATCAGTGATACTTTTAAGTATTTTTTTTTTACTAAAAGAGACAAAGACCAACCAAGCATAGAAAACCTTAATTTAAGTAAATATCTAGATAAATTCATTCATGAACCCTATTTTAAATACTTTTGTGGAGCTTTTTATTGGACATTTTTACCCATAAGTACACACTTCATAAGATTTTTTACTACTTCAAGTAATGCTCTGCTAAACATAAACACATGTATATGAATCTACCATCAGTTATTTTTCAATAACCATGATTAGGTGACCTACACAATTACATAAATACTTTGTACTCCAAATATGCATCAATAATAATAAATTTATTAAGACATTATAAAACAAGCATTTTGCTACTATCAAATAAGGCAAAGCTTTCAAAAAAGACTCAATTATATGAATCCATAGAAGAACCAAATATTGACTCTTTTAAGAATACTATTCCCTAAACACAGTAAATATAACTGATATTTGACATATAATTTAAAGTTTATGAACTTCTTATCTGATTGTACATCTCTCACTAATTCTTTAATTCTCAACCACATAATGTAAAAATAGTAAAGAGGTACTTTTAAAGGCATCAATTTATAATGCTCTTCCTAAAGAAAAGAACACAGGAATGTCTGAAAATAACTGAGAAAATAAAAACTCAACTTATACAGATATGTGTGTTTGTATCACTTAGTCCATGAAGATCCATAAAAAGGATACTTTTCCCCATCCACTTTTGTTCTATGATTCCACAATCCATTAAACTCACACATGTATAAAACATAAAAGCACCGTTCCTGCCTGACCACTGTCAGTATCATTCTCACTTCTCAGATCAACAATTGGAAAAGATTAGTAAGGAAATCTGTGAAGCTGGATCACATATACCATGCAAAATCGTTCATATGAGAATAGCCTTAAATAAGTCTCATAGTCCACTGATTATCATCTCCTATTATTCAAGTTACATGGTTTAAAACAATTTTCAATATATAAGTATCTCCTAAAACATACCTCCAAATCTTTCCAGCATATTCTGTACTTCACCCCTGCGAAAAATCGCATGAAAAATTTTTAAGTTTCCATAAAATATCATTCTTGTCTTGGAGGAAATATCACACACTCATTGTACTACATACAATACTCATTGGACAACCAAACAGATTTTTCTTAAAGTGTTTTATCTAACAGGCAAAAATCGTTTGCGAATATTACCCCAAATCTTCAACTATTCCTGTAGAAGTCCTTTTTTTCCCATGCTTATCAAGTATTGGAGTCTTCCCTGCATTGACAATGAAAAGAAAAATATTTGATATTAAGTATGCTATTTTGGTCACTTTTAATGGAGTAATATCTAAATTTTGAGATATTTTAGGCTTTCTGCTAAGACAAGTTTTTAAAGCAAACATATAAATAGAATACTTTCAGAGTTCCCGTGGTGGCTCAGTGGTTAATGAATCCGATTGGGAACCATGAGGTGGCGAGTTCGATCCCTGACCTCGCTCAGTGGGTTAAGGATCCCGATTTGCGGTGAGCTGTGGTGTAGGTCACAGACTCGGCTCCGATCTGGCGTTGCTGTGCTATGGGGTAGGCTGGCGGCCACAGCTCCGATTAGACCCCTAGCCTGGGAACCTCCATATGACCCGGGAGCGGCCCTAGAAAAGGCAAAAAAAAAAAAAAAAAAAAAAGACAATAATAATAATAAAATAAAAATAAATAAATAGAATACTTTCTCTGCAGGTCAGATGGAATTAAGTCAGGATCCAGGACCATTTTATATGAACAATTTTGCCAGTCTTCCTGTGTTAATGTCATAATAAGCCATATAATTTATCAGACATTTTGGGAATAATGACAAGCAAAAGTGAGAAATCTATATACGTTTCACTAACTCCAAATGAGAAGCATGAAGTACATGAAAATGCTCTATAAGCAAAGTTCTACTGTAGTTTAAAATGTGGTGGTTTCAAAAATGAACTGCAGGACATGATCACTACCCAATAACAGGAGCTATATGGTACCTTCAATGACATCCTCCTCTGAACCACTCAGATCTTTTTTTTCTTCTTTCTCAAAGTCATAGGGTCTTATCACCTGATCCTCCATGGATGGCTTTCCAGATTTCCCGGTATGTTTTCTTCCAGAAGGCACCATTTTTCTAAATTTAAAAAAAAACAAAACAAAAACAAAAAACACCTGAATCCAAAGACACCGTTTAAATGAATTGGAAAATTTAAAAATGAGAGATATCAAATAATGATCATCCTAGCTGATCCTAAGAGTCTCTTCTTTTATCTTGCTGGGCCAAAAATTAACAAAAAAGATGCCGCTGCCGCCCTGAACCCGGGGGCGGGGGGGGGGGGCGGTGCTGGGATGGCGAGTTCCCTGCCGAAGCCCCCACTCTGCCAGCTCCTGACTAAACTGAGGCAAATGTAGATTTTGCCTTTCAGTCCCACAGGGAAATCGGAGCTCCTGACAGGATCGACCACGAGCCCGCCACCAAAACGTTCTGCCTTCTGGGTCACGGAGAACGACGTTCATTAAGACTGCCATGACCCAGGGCTCGAGGACCAGAGAAAGGAAGCCCTGAGATCCCCGGAATCATTTCTGCGGATTGGGGGCGCGCAAACGAGGGCCCACCCTCCTCGCCTACTGGTGTCGCGTCCACCCGCCCGGCGTCGCGTCCCAAACCGCGCAGCCCGCGCTTTTTCGCCCGTCCCTCGCCAGCTCCCGGCCCTGCCCACAGGCAGCTTCACCGCCTTCACATTTCTGTCAGAGGCCTCAGGGAGCGCCAGCGGGAAAGATTTACCTCATTGGTCAAGAACAACCAACCGGACAAATAACCTGGATGGGACTCCCTAGCTGGACAAACTTTCCCCTCCTCACGCCTGAAAAACATCCCAATGGCGGAGAACCACAGCTACAGGTCTCCCGACAGGCTTCCCCCGCCGCTCCCACCTCCTCCGACCCGGCGCCTCACCTGAGGTGTTCGCTTCGATGCTGCGACGCTCCTCTGAGGCAACTCAGAATTCGTGCCTGAGAAAAGCCGGCCACGTCTCGCCCAGGGGCGTCTCTGATTGGCTGGTTGGAGGGTGCATGCGTGCAGCGTCCCTGCGGCTCCGCCCCCGTGGGCGACAGACCACAAGAGACCACTACCCAGAGCGCCTTGCGGGGCGCCGTTTGTGGCTGGTACTTGAGAGGCCAGGCACCTTCCAGTTTATTTTTGTAACGGAAGTTTAAGTTTTTCATAGTATTTTAATAATGAAATGGCAAAGAATATGTAATTTACGAAACGTGAAGAACACACAACTTAATTTGTGAAGTGGAATTTTACCAGAACCCACTGACTCTCCTCAGGATGTTCTTTCCGACCTATCCCCCCATCTCCTATTCAGAGATAGCTTTTAAAATTATGCTGAATTTTATGTGAATCATTGGGCCCTCCCATTTTTTAAGTTTTGTTACCACATATATGTGTCCCCTTAAACAACCCTGCCTAGTTTTGTCTTCCCTAAGTACAAAAAGTTGTACCATATTCTGTGTAATATTCTGCCACTCCCTTTTTTACTTAGCGTTATGTCACTGAGAGAATCTAGATTATTACATGTAGCCATAGTTCTTTCGTTTTCACTGCTGTAAAATCCACTGTGCCTCTGTTCCACAATTTATTGATTTTCTTGTCTGTGGACATGTGAGTTATTTTCAGTTTACCTCCTGTATAAACAATGCTACGATGAATATTCTAATCTGGTGCATCTATGCTAAAAGTTTTTACAAAGTATCTAGTGTGTAGTCGCTCCCTCATAGGCTAGATGATGTAATGCCAAATTGGCTTCCATTTTATACTCCCACCAACAGAGTGAGGTCCCATTGTTCAATGTACTCATCATTACTTGGTATAGTCAGATTTAATTTTGCCATTTTAGTGGGCGTAAATTGATATTTCTTTAGGGTCTTCTATTTTTCCAATCACTCATAATACTAAGCTCCTGTTATGCTTATTGGACATGTGCATTTCCTTTTCCTTAAAATATCCTTTTGCATTTCTTGCTCATTTTTCAATTGGGCTATGTGTTTGTTGTTGATTTGTAGGTCTTTATATACGGAGGGTTGTTAGTATTTATGACTGGTTTTCTGTATCTTTTCAAAGAAATTTGTTTTTATTCTGAAGTCATAAAAATGCAAAACTTTGAAGGTTTTTATTTTTCATTTTTAAGTCTTCATTCATCTAGAATTTATTTCTGTGCCTGGTGACAGGTAGATCCAATTACTTCCCCCTGCCCCACCTCTGTGGAAACCAGTTTATTGAATAGCCCATGCCTTCCCTTTAACAGCTACATCATCTGTCAAGTTTCTATATGCTTTTGAATCTGTTTCTCTAGCTTGCTCCTTTGGTCAATTTGCCTTTCCTTGCACCCAAACCAGTTTTCATCATTCCAATTTTATTAAAGATTTGGCATCTAATAGGGCAAGTCTCACACTTATTTTTTCTTTGGGAGTATCCTGTGTATTCGTGAACTGTTGTTTTTCAAGTAAAATTTTGAAATCAGTTTTCCAAGTTCTATGGGGGGAAAAAAAAGACTAACCTCCTGAATTTTAATTGGAATCACTAAATCTATAGATCAATTTGGAGAGAACTGAGTCTTCCTATTCCAAATAAACTCAAATATCATTCAATAAAGTTAACATTTTTCTCTGTGCAGGCTCTATAATTTTATTAGATTTATTTGTAAATGACATATTCTGTCTCTATTTTTTTTCCTAATTGTTGCTGGTATATCAATATCCAATTGAGGAGTTCCCGTCGTGGCGCAGTGGTTAACGAATCCGACTAGGAACCATGAGGTTGCGGGTTCGGTCCCTGCCCTTGCTCAGTGGGTTAACGATCCAGCGTTGCCGTGAGCTGTGGTGTAGGTTGCAGACGCGGCTCAGATCCCGCGTGGCTGTGGCTGTGGCTCTGGCGTAGGCCGGTGGCTACAGCTCCAATTCAACCCCTAGCCTGGGAACCTCCATATGCCACGGGAGTGGCCCAAGAAATAGCAACAACAGCAACAACAAAAACAAAAAGACAAAAGACAAAAAAGACCAAAAAAAAAAAAATCCAATTGATTTCTGATATGGCTCTTATTCTTATATCCAGCAGCTTGCTAAACACTTTTATTCTAAAAATTTGTGGAGTCTGGCTCTTACAATAATATCATCTGTGAAAAATGACATTTTTGATTCTTTCTGAGGCTTTAATTCATTTTCTGATTGCACTGATTAGGATCTTTAGTACAAAGATGAATAGAAGCATCCATCCTAGACATTCTTCCTAATTTTTTTTTTAATTTTTTGTTTTTTGTCAGCCTCACCCATGGCATATGGAGGTTCCCAGCCTAGGGATCTAATCGGAGCTGCAGCTGCCAGCCCACACCACAGCAATGCCAGATAAGAGCCACATCTGCGACCTACACCACAGCTCAGAGCAATGCCAGATCCTTAATCCACAGAGCAAAGCCAGGTAGCGAACCCACAACCTCATGGTTCCTAGTCACATTCATTTCCACTGCACCAGGATGGGAACCCTGTTCTTCCTAATTTTAAAGAGCATTTTTCTAAAGTTTCTATTAACAGTGATGATACTGATACCATGGGTTAAATGCATTTCACCTGCCATCACTAATCAAGGTCATTTTAAGACATGTGTCTTCCAAGTGCACTTAGCCTAAACAATAAAATGTTTGTTTGCCCAAGTTACTTTCCAGGAACTTGGAGTCAGCTATGTACAGTTTGAGCTGAGCTGGTTGAGTCTGGTTAGGACCACAGACCCTTCAACTGGGTATTTGAGAATGTCTGCTTAGTGATCTTTTGACATCAGATTGCTAAAACTCCACCCTAAGAACAAACAGAGGCCTGTAGCCAATTATACCTGCTCAGGATGTCAATTACCACACCTTTCTCCAATCACAACTCCCCACACTCCCAGACCACCCTGCTTCCTTGATTCTTTATCCCATAAATACCCCAGCCACTTGCCTAGAGGTAGACTTGAGATTGGTTTTCTTGTCTTCCTGCTTGGCTGTCTTGTGAGTAAATACTCTCTTTGCTGCAAATCTTGGCATCTCATTGTTTTGCCTTGCTGTGTATCAGGCAAGACAAACCTGGTCTGGTAATAATACTGTATGTATGTTTTTGGTAGTTGCCCCTTTTGAAAGCTTAGCTTCTAAGTTAGTTTTCTGAGAGTGGTTTTTTTTGCTTGTTTGTTTTGACATTTTTTAATTTTTTTATATGGTTTTTTAAAATCATGGGCAAGTGTTACATTTTATTAAATTCTTTTTCTGTATCTATTGAAATCTTTTCTCTTTAACTTGTTAATGTCATGAATAAACTGTATTATTTCCTAATGTTGAACCAAATCTACATTTCTGTGATAAGTCCAAGTTGATCACGATGTACTAACTTTTTAAGCATGTTGCTGTGGTTGAGTTGTTCAGCATTTCAAGTCCATTTTCATGACTGAGATTGACTTGTAAATTTACCTTATTCTCTTTCCCTCATGTGGTTTGTAATCAAGGCTTTGCATATAGCTTCCTGCCCTTTCAAGCTGAAACTGAACTTTTTCTCAGGTAGTCCTTGAACCCAGCCAAAACTCAGATTGGGACTCAAACCCACTTTTTTTTTTTTTCCCCCCCAATGGCCACATCTGTGGCATATGGAATTTCCTGGGCCAGGGGTCAAAGTGAAGCTGCAGCTTCGGCCTTTGCCACAGCTACAGCAAAATGAGATCTCAGCCACATCTGCAACCTAAACCACAACTTCTGGCAATGTCAGATACTTAATCCACTGATTGAAGCCGGGATCAAACCACATCCTCACAGAGACAATGTCAGGTCCTTCATCTGCTGAGCCACACAACAGGATGCCTTTCTTACAAGCATCTTATACTAATAAACTCACTCTTTGCCTGCCACTTTGCCTCTTGCTGAGTTTTTCCTTCTTCCAGTCTAAAGAACCTGAGCTTCAGTAAGTCTTAACACCTTGTGAGTGGTTTCAATCAAAAGACAGTGGTTCCTGTTGTGGCTCAGCCGGTTAAAGACCCAAGATTGTCTCTGTGAGGATGTTGGTTCAATCCCTGGCCTCACTCACTGGGTTAAGGATCCAGCATTGCTTCCGTCTGCAGTGTAGATCACAGATGTGGCTAGGATATGGTGTTGCCATCACTGTAGCATAGGCTGCAGCTGCAGCTTCAATTAGCTTGGGAAATTCCGAATGCTACAGGAGCAGCCAAAAAAAGAAGGCAAGGGGGGAGGTGAGAAGGCTCTGCCCCAGGTCTGAGAGAACCTTACTTTTATAAACAAAAGAAAAGGAGGAGGGGAAGAAGACCACCTTCTTCCTCATTCTTGTGTTGGCATCAAGGCTTACATCAGTAGTTCCTCCTTTGACCCTGTATGGTTTATCCAAGACCGTCATGGTGCTACTTAAATCATATGTATATTGGAGTTCCCATCGTAGCTCAGTGGTTAACGAATCCGACTAGGAACCATGAGGTTGTGGGTTCGATCCCTGGCCTTGCTCAGTGGGTTAAAGATCCGGCGTTGCTGTGAGCCGTGGTGTAGGTTGCAGACACGGTTCGGATCCTGTGTTGCTGAGGCTCTGGTGTAGGCTGGTGGCTGCAGCTCTGATTCAACCCCTAGCCTGGGAACCTCCATATGCTGTGGGAGTGGCCCAAGAAATGGCAAAAAGGCAAAAAGGCGCAAAAAAAAAAAAAAAAAAAAAAAGTGTATTAGCAAAGGGTGGTAACATATACTAAAATATGGTAATTCATTTCAGATTTCAGTATAATGTCCTCTTTTACCTAGTTTTTTTCTCTTTCACCTATATTTGTGTCTTGACTACATGCAGAAATTCTACTCTTCAAGAACTTTTAACTCCCTGACTTCATGTAACAAGATTCGAAGTCCATATCTTTGGTTTTGTGTTTTATCAGGGCTTGTAGCTTGAGTGTGTCTGGGCACATTGATGGACCTAGTCTTCCTTCAAGGTACTGTAGATTGTTGCTAGGTTACTGAGTTCCTTGCTTGAGTGGTCATTAGCTTAAAAGTCTCCCAAACTCCCTTAAAATCCCCTTTTTGTCTTCAATCCCCTAGTGGGACTTCTAAACTGACTGTTAGAATTATCCTACTCTATCCCTACCTATCAAAGCCTTTGTTCAAATGTCACTGTTCCTCTCAATGAGGCCTTCTGTCCTCATTTTTAGATTAGATACTGTAATTACAAGCTCCTGTGCTTTCTTTTCTTTCCCTAGTCTCCTTCCCCGGGTATCTTTTCCCATAGCACTTAGTGCTTTTTTTTTTTTTTTTCTTTTTCTGGCCTCACTGTTGACATATGAAAGTTCCTGGGCCCAAGATTGATCTGAGCCACAGCTGTGACCTATGATGCAGCTGCAGCAACACTGGATCCTTAGCCCCCTGATCCACAGCAGGAACTCCTACTGTTTTTAATGCAGTATGTAATTCTTAGATGATTTTTATTTTTTCCATCATATTTGATTTACAGTATGCTGTCAATTTCTACTGTACAGCAAAATGATCCAGATATATCTTTTCTCACATTATATATTCTTTTTCTCACATTATCCTCCATCATGTTCCATCACAAGTGTCTAGATACAGTCCCTGTGCTAACTCACTCATTGCTTATCCACTCCAAAGGCAAGAGTTGGCATCTATTAACCCCAAATTCCCAGTCCATCCCTCCCCTTTCTCCTTGGCAACCACGAGTCTGTTCTCCAAGTCCGTGAGTTTCTTTTCTGTGGAAAAGTTCCTTTGTGCCATAATGTACTATGTAATTTGATCATTTCCTTGATTGTCTCCCCTAACCTCCCTTAGAACATAAACTCCATAGGACAGACAGAATTGTATATAGTGTGAGGAACAGATCTAATTTTATCTTTTTCTGAATGGCTATTCAGTTATCTCAACATCATTTACTAAAAAGTCAATTTTTGCCCCCATTATTTTGAAATATCACCTTTATTATACATTCTAGAGTCCCACACAGAGTTGGGTCAATTTCTGGATTTTTTTATTACATTCCACTGGTCTGACTGTTGATCTACCACTACCACACTAAATTATACAAGCTTATGAGTATATTTTAGTGTCTGATAAGCCAGTTCCCCCTCATAAGTATTCTTTTTCAGGGTTTTCCTAGATATTAGTACATTTTTAAAATATGAATTTTAACATCATCTTATCTCCAAAAGAGGGAAAACTTTTATTTTTATTGGGATTGTATTAACATCTGTTAATTAAAGAAAAATAACATCTTAACAATGTTAAAAAGTCCTAAGGAAAAAGAATGTCTTTCCAGTAGTCAAAGTTTGCTTTTAATCTTGAAGCATTTATAGTGTTTTGAATATAGATTTTTGAGTGTTTCTTGAGGTTTTTCCTAAACGTTTTATCATTTTAGTATGTTTATTTCCATTTCTATTTATCTAACTTGTTATCTTTTGTGTATATGAAGACTTGTGAGGTTTGCATGTTACTTTCATATCCTACTACCTTTACAAAAATTTTCCTTGTTGCCAAGGGGAAGGGGGAGGGATGGACTGGGAGTTTGGGGTTAGTAGATGCAAACTATTTTATTTAGAATGACTAAGCAATGGGGTCCTGCTGTATAGCTCAGGGAAATATATCCAATCTCCTGGAACAGAACATAATGAGGCATGATATGAGAAAAAGAGTGTGTGTGTGTGTGTGTGTGTGTGTGTGTGTGTGTATGACAGGGTCTCCTTGCTGTACAGCAGAAATTGGCATAACACTGTAAATCAACTATAGTCTAATAAACTTAATTTTTTTTATTGTTTGAGTTTATTCACTGAGTCTCTAGAGTTCTCTAGATTTATTCTTATGTCATCTGTAAATAATTTTACTTCTTTCTACTTCTAATTCATCTGTCTCTGATTATTTTCCCTTATCTAAATTTCATTGGTTAGGGGTTCCAGCTGTGGCACAACAGGATCAGTGGCGTCTTGGGAGCACTAAGACGCAAGTTAGATCCCTGGCCTGGCACAGAGGGTTAAGGATCCAGCATTGGTGTGGCTTAGGTTGCAACTGTGGCTCGGATCTAATCCCTTGTCCAGGAACTCCATATGCCACGGGGCAGCAAAAAAGAAAAAAAAATTAATTAAAAAATAAATTTCATTTTCTAAAACTTTGAATACAATGTTAAATAGTGAAGGTGGTGGGCAGTTTTGCTTTATTCTTTACCCTAGTTGTAGCAATGCCTCAGGCCTTTCCCCATTATTAAGATGGTATACTTATGGCTCAATTTTTTTTTTTCTCTTTAGGGCCATACCTGTGGCATGTGGAAGTTCCCAGGCTAGGGGTCCAGTCAGAGCTGTGGCCAGGGATCGGACCCAGTTTCTAGTGGGATTTGTTTCCACTATGCCACAACTCGAACTCCAAAAGTAATGTTTCTTAAGGCTGCTGCCACTCCTCATCCTATTCGCTTTCAAAACCCAGCCAGTACTGTAAACTACTAAGTTCCTGGCCTGTGTTCTGTGTTTTGATGCTTAACATTAGAGTCTTTCTAGGGGTTACTTTTTCTGTGCTTCATCTAAGTCTTCTGCTCCCCAGCCGTCTTCAGCATAGTGTCCTAAGCTTTCTCTCCCACAGCTCACACTTCACTCACAGGCTTGCAGGAATGGCATGAGCTCTGTCAGAATTTGTTATCTATTCTCTACTAAAAGAAGTTCATTGTATTCTCTCTCTTCTGGTAATGCGAACGGTATGAATTATGTGTGATTTTATTTTCACTTCTTGTTTATTTTATGGTTCCTGAAATAGATACATGGTGAGACTTAGATTTGGGGGGGGGGTCACCATTATCCTGATATGCCAGATTTCTCCCCAAAATACTTCCTTATTTTTTTAAAACATCACTGGGGTGAATATATGCTTTTAGTCTTAAAAAAACAAAATGAAAAAACTACAGAGTTCCTATTGTGGCTCAGTGGGTTAAGAACCCAACATGGTATCCATAAGGATGCAGGTTCTCTCTGGGAACTTCGATGTGCCACAGTGCAGCCCTAAAAAGAAAAAGAAAAAAAAAAAGGGAAAAAAACCCCTATTGTTATTAATCTTTTCTGTTAATCTTAAATTTCTTAAATTTCTAAATTTCATTAATTTATGTTCTTTTTTCCTCCTACTTTTTTTTTTGTGTGTGTGTGTCTTTTTAGGGCTGTACCCATGGTACATGGAGTTTCCAAGCTAGGGGTCCAGTTGGAGCTGTACCTGCCAGCCTATGCCACAGCAACACCAGATCTGAGCCACATCTTCGACCTACACCACAGCTCATGGCAACGCCAGATCCATAACCTACTGAGCGAGGCCAGGGATCAAACCCGCAACCTCGTGGTTCCTAGTCAGATTCGTTTCTGCTGTGCCAAGACAGGAACTCCTACTTTTTTTTTTTTTTTTTTAATAAAAAGTCAATTTATCAATAGAGTGTGAGAGAGAAAGAAAGAGTGGCCTGGAAGATACACATTCCACAGACAGAATGTGGTCCTTCTCAAAAGGCAAGAGAGCAGCCCTGGGAAATCAACTCGACAGAGAGAGTGTGGGCCAGCTCAGAGGGCAAGAAGCTTTCTACTTTCTTTTATTTTTTTCTAACCTTGTATATTAGACCATCAGTTATTCATTTTCAGCCCCTCTTCTAAGATGCTTATTTAAGATAATAAATTTCCTTTTATATATCATTTAGCTGAACCCCATAAGGTGTGATCAATATTTTCATCCTCATATGGTTCTTTCTAAGTATTTTTAAATTTCCACTATGAGTTTCTCCTTGACTCGTGAGTTGCTTAATAGGTGTTTTTAGACTTTCAAGAAAATTTGGTCTTTAAAATTTATCTGAGATATTCTCACTGGATATCCCTATAATCTGAATCATACCTGTGATTTTAAATGTGTTACCTAACTCAAGGTCCATCTTTTTTAAATGTTTTATCCATGCTTGATAAAAATGGGTGTGCTCAAATTTCAAGGTGCTGAATTCTAGATATGTCCAATATATATCAATCTTTTTAGTTGTCATTCAAATCTTTTATGTCTTTTCTGATAATCTTTTGTCTTCTTGGTTTATGAGTAATTGAAGAATGACTGGATATATGTAAAAATAATCTAGTCTGATAGCCGACAGAAATTTTTCCTTGTAATTATGTTAACTTTATTTCTGTGCTTTTGAAGCTAATTAGGTGCATACAAATTTAGAACGTATATATATCTCTGTCAGTTGAAACTTTAATCATTATGTAGTAACCCTAATGATGCTTTTTGCATTAAAATTATATTTCATATGATATTACTACGACTTCCCTATGTTTGTTGTTCAATAGTTATCTAGGACATCCTTCCCCACCTGTTTATTTTCAAACTTTACACATTCTTTTATATTAATGCATATCCTTTGGTATATAATCTGGTCTTGGTTTATGATACAATATAATGACCTTATCTTTCAGGTTAGGGATCCAGCACTGCCAGTGCTTTGGCTCAGGTCGTTGCGGTGGCATGGGTTCAATCCCTGGGCCAGAAACTCAAATGTCACAAGTGCAGCCAAAAAATAAGGACCTTATCTTTTGGGGGGCCACATTATCTCGATAAGCCAAATTTACAGTGTTGTGATAAGTCAACATCACAACTATACAAGATCAGCATCACTGCTATACAACGAAGTGGTTCAGATATGCATATACACACCTTCATTCTTTTTCAGATTCTTTTCCCTGGAGTTCCCATCATGGCACAGTGGACACAAATCTGACTAGGAACCAGATTCTCTTCCCATGTAGGTTATCCCAGAATATTGGATAGAGTTCCCTGTGCTGTAAAAATAAACTTTATCTTTTGTTTAGGGCTGCACCCGCAGCCTGTGGAGGTTCCCAGACTAGGGGTCTAATCGGAGCTGTAGCCTATGGCCTATGCCACAGCCACAGCAATGCCAGATCCAAGCTGCGAGGTCTGCAGCCTACACCACAGCTCATGGCAACACCTGATCCTTAACCCACTGAGTAAGGCCAGGGATCGAACCCACAACCTCATGGTTGCTAGTCAAATTCATTTCTGCTGCACCACAATGGGAACTCCAAAATAAACTTTATTTTTTAACTGGTAAGTTTGGTCCATTAAAAGTTACTGTGACTAACTCTACTTCTGGACTTCTTCCCACCAACTAGAGTATTTTTTTTCTTTTTTGTGCTTTGTGTTGAATGGAGTTTTTATTTTTATTTTTTTATTTTTTTGGTTTAATTTCACATTTTACCCTCCTCTACTGTTTTGAATGTATAGCTTCCAATCTCTAACTCTTAGACTTTACCATTCACACTTAGTCTAAAATAAGTCAATAATTTTTATGTCCCATGGCATATGGAAGTTACCAGGCCAGGGATTATATTATCCTTGGCACGGCTACAATGCTGAATCCTTTAACCCACTATACTCAGTGGATCAAACTCAAACCTTTGAGCCACTGCAGTGGGATTCTTAATGGACTTGCCACAGCAGAAACTCCTAAATCAATAATTTAATTTTGAACACGTTTCCTTTGAACACTTTGAAACACTTTGACTCCCTCCTGATGTATGTGCTGTTATTATCCGTTAGTTCTGATTTTAATCCCTGAAGTAAGACGCTATTATTATTGCAATTATTACAGACAGTTGACAATTTGCTATGTATTTGCCAATTTCTGTGCTCAGAAATTATTCCTTTTTGGATCTTAGGGAATATTCTTTCTGGCTACTTTGTTTTTGACCTTCTATATTTTCATTATGATGTTTCTAGGTGTGGATTCTTTTTATTTGTCCCTTTTGTTTCTTCATATATTTGTAGATTGAGTTGGTTCATAGAAACAAATTTTATGGAAAATTCTTGGCTATTCTCTCTTCATTCCATCTAGGACTCCAATTAAATTATAGGAGATCTTATTCTGTCCCCAGTATCTGTTAGCTTCTATCAGTCATCAATTGCTACATAGCAAACCACTCTAAAACTTAGGGGCTGAAAGCAAACACCATTTTATTTGTTTGGGTCATTGCTTTGGACTGATTCAGGTGGCAGCAATCATCTGGCATGTCTATGGGGACTGGGTGATCTATCTAGTATGTCTTTGATGACATTTTAGGGGGCATGCAAACCGTTGGCCACAGCACCTCAGGTCTCTGCTGATGGAGCTCTCCAGGAAGCTAGCTTCAGCTCATTCACATTAAGGTTTCAGGGTTCCAACTGAGGCCAAAGAACTC
Organism: Sus scrofa; assembly: GCF_054392235.1. Classification (NCBI taxonomy): domain Eukaryota; kingdom Metazoa; phylum Chordata; class Mammalia; order Artiodactyla; family Suidae; genus Sus; species Sus scrofa. The sequence continues at coordinate 89,741,228 of NC_139387.1, read as the reverse complement.
TGCAGCACAAATACTTTCCAAATCGCTGCTTGTGTTCCACAAAGCTATTCAAATAGCCGAGCCCAGCTTTAAAGAGTGAAGCAAATTCCAATAAATTGGTAGGAGGGGCAGCATAGTCACAATGCAGAGGTTGGTTGGTACAGGGACGGGATTATTGTGGCCATCTTTGCAAATAAGCTGTTACAAATATCTTATATCTCTGTTGACATATGTATCTGTATTTGGTTAAGTCCCTATGTGAAATGCAACCAAATGCAATTCTGAATGATACAGAAATGCCTGACTGAAAATCATATTTTACCTAGTTCACTTTAGTTAGCATGGACTATTAATGCAACAAATAAATCCAAGCATATATAATGATTAAAAATTCTATTCCTTCTATAACAGTCATGGGCAAGTGAATAGGTCCTAGGGGCAGTTTTCATCCCTGCAGTCAGCCAGGGACCCCCAAGCTGATGGAAACAGCCACCTTCAACATGTAACTTCTAAGTTGGCCCTAAACGTGGTCTCCAGCGCAGCCACCTAGAAGGGGAACAGAGTACAGAAGTTTTTACCACTAGGCTTGGGAGGGGCAAACATCAATTCTACTCAAATTTTCTTAGCAAGACCTCAGTCACCTGGTCACACCCATTTTACTGGCTAGAACTCAGTTACCTGGTCACACAGCAAGGAAGGCAGGTAAATGCCGAGCTGAAGGCCCCAGAAGAGAAGAATGGGTGTTTAGGTGCATACTTAGCAATCACTGCTTCTTACCTACAGGAATTTCAAAAAGAATCTTAGAAATCAAGTATAAAATCACGCAAGGAGACCTCATAAAAATGGTTTAAAATGTGACATGAAAAGCTAGGACAATGGTAAATTTGGCTCTGCCACTTCCTGTGAGACCTCAGTCAAACAACTTGAGTTTTCTAAGCCTCCATTTCTTCACTAACATAATGGCCATAATAATAGTATTTCCCTCATAGAATTTTTGATTTCTTAAAAGTGAAATAATGCATAAAAACTTTTAGTAGGCACTCAATAGCATATAGTAAGTATTTAGTAGATACAAGCTATCACCTTTGATAGTATACCATTATACCCATTATATTATTATTTCCTGAATAGAAAATATAAATGCCTTCCAATATCAGACATTTAACAAAAAAATAAAAATTTTATTTTAAAAATTAGTGTTTTGTCGAAAATAGATTTTCATTTTAATTTTTACTGCAGTTGATTTACAATGTCCTGTTGATTTCTGTTGTACAGCCAAGTGACCTCATTATGCATAAATATGCACTCTTTTTCTCACATTATCCTCCATCATGTTCCATCACAAGTGACTAGATATAGTTCCGGGGTGTTGTATGGCAGGATCTCATTGCTTATCTACTCTAAATGCAATAGTTTGCATCTACTAACCTCAAAATTCCAGTCCATCCCACTCCCTCCCAACCCCCCTTGGCAACCACATGTCTGTTCTCCATGTCCATAAGTGTGTTTCTTTCCTGTAGATAGGTTCATTTATGCCGTATATTAGATTCTAGTTATAAGGGATATCATATGGTATTTGTCTTTCTCTTTGACTTGCTTCACTCAGGATGAGAGTCTCTAGTTCCACCCATGTTGCTGCAAATGGCATTATTTTGTTCTTTTTTATGGCTGAGTAGTATTCCATTGTGTATATATACCACATCTTCTGAATCCATTCATCTGTCAATGAGCACTTAGGTTTTTTCTATGTCTTGGCTATTATAAATAGTGCTGCAATGAACATAGGGGTGCATGGCTCTTCTTCAATGCAAGTTTTGTCGGGGTATATGCCCAAGAGTGGTATTGCTGGGTAATACGATAGTTCTATATTTAGTTTTCTGAGGTACCTCCATAACGAAGTAATTGTACCAATTTACATTCCCACCAACATTGTAGGAGGGTTCCCTTTTCTCCATACTCTCTCCAGCATTTGTCATTTTGTCCACTTACTAATGATGGCCATTCTGACCAGTGTGCAGTGGTAGGTACCTCATTGTAGTTTTGATTTGCATTTCTCTAATATGTAGTGACATTGAGCATTTTTTCATGTGTCTGTCGGCCATCTATAAGTTTCTTTAGAGAAATGTATATTCAGGTCTTCTGCTCATTTTTCAGTTGTTGGGTTTTTTTGCTCTTGAGTTGTATGAGTTGTTTGTCTTTGTATGTGTTGTTTATCTATCTTGGAGATTAAGCCCTCATTGGTTGGATGATTTGCAACTGTCTTCTCCCAATCCATAGGTTGACTTTTTGTTTTTGTATGGTTTCCTTTACTATGCAAAAGCTTGTAAGTTTGATTAGGTCCCATTGGTTTATTTTTGTTTTATTTCTATTGCCTTGGGAGACTAACCTAGGAAAACATTTCTATGGTTGATTTCAGAGAATGTGTTGCCTATGTTCTCTTCTAGGAGTTTGATGGTGTCTTGTCTTATGTTTAAGTCTTTAAGCCATTTTTAATATGTTTTTTGTGCATGGTGGGATGGTGTGTTCTAGTTCCATTGATTTACATCCAGCTATCCAGTTTTCCCAGCATCACCTGCTGAAGAGACTGTCTTTTTCCCATTTTATATTCTTGCCTTCTGTGTCGAGGATAAATTGACCATAGCTTTCTGGGCTTATTTCTGGGTTCTCTACTCTGTTCCATTGGTCTGTGTGTCTGTTTTTGTACCAGTACCACACCATCTTGATTACTGCAGCTTTGTAATATTCTCTGAAGTCTGGGAGAGTTATGCCTTCTGCTTGGTTTTTTTCCCTCAGGATTGCTTTGTCAATTCTGGGTCTTTTGTGGTTCCATATAAATTTCGGATTCTTTGTTCTAGTTCCTTTAAAAATATCAAAGTATGGGTAAATTGATAGGGATCACATTAAATCTGTAGATTGCTTTGGGTAGTATGGCCATTTTAACAATATTAATTCTTCCAATCCAGGAGAATGGTATATTTTTCTGTTTTTTTGAATCCTCTTTAATTTCCTTGATCAATGTTTTATAATTCTCAGCATATAACTCTTTCACCTCTTTGGTCAGGTTTATTGCTAGGTATTTAATTTTTGGGGGGTACAAATTCAAAAGCTATTGTTTTTTGTTTTTGTTTGCTTTTTAGGGCTACACCCATGGCATAGATGCTAGGGGGCAAATTGGAGCTGTAGCTGCTGGTCTGCACCACAGCCACAGCAATGCAGAATCTGAGCCATGTCTGCAAATTACACCACAGCTTACAGCAAAGCCAGATCCTTAACCCACTGAGCAAGGCCAGGGATCAAACCCACAACCTCATGGTTCCTAATTGGATTCGTTTCCTCTGCACCATGATGGGAACTCTTATTCGTTTTCTAATATTTCATTTTTAGTATACAGAAATGCAACTGATTTCTGAATGTTAACTCTTTTATCATGCTACTTTGCTGAATTCATTGATCAGTTTGAGTAGTCATTTTTTGTGGAGTCCTTAGGGTTTTCTACATATAGTAGCATGTCATCTGCATAGAGTGACAATTTTACCTCTTCCCTTCAAATTTGGATACCTTTTATTTCTTTTGTTTGTCTGATTGCTGTGGCTAGGACCTCCAATATTATGTTGAATAAAAGTGGTAAGAGTGGGCATCCTTATCTTGTTCCAGATTTTATCAGGAAGGCTTTCAGCTTTTCTCCGTTAAGTATTCTATTGGCTGTGGTGGCTTTTGTCATAATAAAAGCCATTGTCATAAATGCCTTTTATTATGTTGAGATATGTTCCCTCTATACCCACTTTGGTAGGAGTTATGAATGGATGTTGGACTTTGTCAAATGCTTTTTCTGTATCTTTTGAGAGGATCATGTCATTTTTTACTTTGCTTTCGTTAACGTGGTTTATGACGTTGACTGATTTGCATATGTTGAACCATCATTGTGAACTTGTGAAAAATCCCACTTGTCATGATGTATGATCTTTTTTATGTGGTGTTGGATTTTGGGGGGAATTTTAGCAGCTATATTCATCAAAGGTATTGGCATATATATATATAGTAGTATCTTTGTCTGGTTTTGGTATTAGGGGGATGGTGGCTTCTTTGGGATTATTCCTTCTTCAACCTTTTGGAAAAGTTTAAGAAGGATTGGTATAAGTCCTTCTTTATACGTTTGGTAGAATTCACTTGTGAAGCCATGTGGTCCTTGACTTTTGTTTGTAGGGAGTGTTTTTATTACATATTCAATTTCATTTCTAGTGATCAATCTGATCAGTTGATTTATTTCCTCTTGATTCAGTTTTGGTGGGCTGTACGTCTCTAGAAAATTGTCCATTTCTACTAGGTTGTCAAATTTGTTGGCATATAACTGTTCATAGTATCCTTTTATGGGTTTTTGTATTTCTGCAATCTCCATGGAGATTTGTCCTTTTTCATTTCTTATTTTGTTAATTTGAGTTCTTTCTCTTTTTCTTGGTGAGTTTGGCCAGAGGTTTGTCAATTTTGTTTACCCTTTCAAAGAATCAGCTCTTTGTTTTATTGATTTTTTTTTCTTTTTTTTTTTTTTTTTTGAATATCTATTTTATTGATTTCCTCTCTGATCTCCATGATTTCCTTTTCTCTGCTGACTTTAGGTTTTATTCGTTTTTGTTTTTTTTCTAATTCTTTTAGGCGATGGGTTAAGTTGTTGATTTGAGTTTTTTTTTTTTTTTTTTTTTTAGGGCCACACCCACAGCATATGGAATTTCCCAGACTAGGGGTCAAATTGGAGCTGCAGCTGCTGGCCTACACCATAGGCACAGCAATGCAGGATCCAAGCCACGTCTGCAACCTATACCACAGCACACAGCAACACAGGATCCCCAACCCACTCACAGTTAGGCCAGAGATCAAACCTGCATCCTCATGGATACTAGTTGGATTTGTTTCCACTGTGCCATATTGGGAATTCCCCTTTCTCCTCTTTTTTGAGGAAGGCCCATGTCACTATGAACTTCTCCCTAGAGTTTGAAATGTTGTGTTTTCATTATCATTTGTCTTGAGGTATTTTTTTTAATTTCCCTTTTGATTTCCTCTTGACCCATTGGTTTTTTAGTAACATGTTGTTTAGTTTCCATGTCATTTCTTTTCCTGTGGTTGATTTCTAGTTTCTTGGCATTATGGTCAGAGAAGATGCTTGAAATAATTTCTGTACTCTTAAATTTGTTGAGGTTAGTTTTGTGCCGCAGAGCATGGTCGATCCTTAAGACTTTTCCATGTGCACTTGAAAAGAACACATATTCTGATTTTTTTTTTAATGTAATGTCCTGGGAAAATATCAATTTTAAGTCTAACCTTTCTATTGTGTCATTTAGGATCTCTGTTGCTGTGTTGATTTTCTTTCTAGAGGATTTGTCCATTGATGTGAGTGGGCTGTTAAAGTCTCCTAATATTGCCATCATTTTCTCCTTTTTATGTCTGTTATTATTGTATTATCTGGGAGCTCCTATATTAGGGGCATATGTATTGACAAGTATAATATCCTTTTCTTGAGTGGATCCTTTCATCATTAAATACTGTCCTTCTTTGTCTTTCATTATGGTCTTTGTTTTAAAGTCTATTTTGTCCGACATGAGTATTGCAACTCCCACTTTCCTGTCTTCTCCATTCACGTGAAGTATCTTTTGCCATCCCCTTACTTTCAATTTATATGTGAGTCTCTTATAGGCAGCATATTGTGGACTCTTGCTTTTTTTATCCAGTCTGACACTCTGTGTTTTGATTGGAGCATTCAAGCCATTGACATTTAAGGTTATTATTGATAAATATGTATTTATTGCCATTTTAAACCTTGTTTTCCATTTGAGTCTATGTTTCTCCTTTGTTCTTTTCTTTTTTTGGTTGGATGATTTCCTTTTATTTTATCTTCTATCCTCTTCTTTTTAGTTTTTGTGAACCTATTGTTTGGTTTTGATTTGCTGTTGCCCTGTTTTTCAATTATGTTAACCCCTTCCTATATCTGCTTGTTTAGCCTGATAGTCATATTGGCTCAAAGACATTCTTAAAAAAAAAAAAAAAATTGTCTAGAATCTCTTAATTTTCTTCCACAATTTTTATGATTTTGATGTCCTTTTTTGACATCTTCATGTTTAGCCTGTTCCTCTTCCTTCTGTTTATTGCTGCTTTTACAATAGTTTTTCTTTTAGATCTGTATACTGGCTTATGTAAGTGATTAGTTTCCAATTGTGATTTCCTGCATCCTGTATCTTCTTACTTCTTTCCTATTTAGAGGAAACCTTTTGGTATTTCCTTTAGAATGGGTTTAGTATTGCTGTTTTCTTTTCATTTTTGTTTGTTGGAGAAATTCTTTATTTCTCCTTCTGTTTTAAATGATAATCTTTCTGGTTGAAATATTCTAGGCCGCAAAGTTTTCCCTTTTAGAACTTTGAATATATCTTGCCACTTTCTTCTGGCCTATAATGTTTCTGTAGAGAAATCAGCTGATAGCCTTATCAGGGTTCCCTTATACTTAACTCCTTGTTTTTCTCTTGCTGCCTTTAGAATCCTCTCCTTAACTCTTGCCATTTTTATTACAATTTGTCTTGGTGTGGGTCTGTTTGGGTTTAACTTGTTTGAGGCCCTCTGTGCTTCCTGTATCTTGATACCTGTTTCCTTTAGGTTTGGAAAGTTTTTAGCCATAATTTCTTCAAATATATTTTCAATCACCTTTTCTTTTAATTCTCCTTCTGGAATCTCTGTAAAAACTTTTCTCCTTCTGGAATTCCTGTAAAAACTCTTAGTAGGCACTCAATAGCATACAGCAAGTACTCAGTAGATATAAGCTATCAACATTGATAATATTATAATGGGTATTTGAGCCACTGGTATACTATTTTCTGAATACCAAACATGAATGCCTACCAATACCAGACATATTTAACAAAAAAATTAAAAATTTTTAAAATTAATATTTTGTCAAAATACAGATTTTTAGGTGGACTATGTAACAGTTCTTTCAAATAGGGGTTACTAACATTATATAATGTCACAAGGCATTTGAGTCTTCTAGGGAAGTATTTCCCAAAAAAGATCTAAGAAGTTGGTAGCTATTTAGTCAAAAGGAAAACTGTATGCATATACTAGTTTAGAAGAACCCTGCAGTAGTCACTGCTCTCACAATCTTGCAGCTAGTCTCTCACACATTGTCTTGTCCAATTCTGCATAATTGGCAAGTTATATTGATTTTTTTGTTTGTTTAGTGAACTAACACTTTGCGCATCAAAGCAGAACAACTTCCTAGACATCTCTTTAATCAGGGAGAGCTTTTTCTCCAAGGCCCCACAGGAGAGAGAGCTTCATGGAAGCTGCCAGTTCCCTCCCATTATATCTCTTATTTGCTCACTTCCCCTCTACAGCTTTATTTTTGTCTTTTTCCCATTACCCTGGATCTTCCCTTTTGGGTCTCTCTATCTCTTTCTTCTGTAATCAAAATAACTGGCTCATGCTTTTGTTGCATCCCCGCTATAACTCCACTCAGCAAAACAAAGGAGCCTCCTAAGAAGGTTTGGAAAGGACAAGATTAATATCACTAGTTGATATTTTTGCAATAACAGTTAAAAAGAAAGCTTAATTTGGAAAGTTAATCTTCTAGGCAGCCTTGATATTGACCTCTTGGTCACCCTTGTCCATTCACTGGACACTGGTATTTATTTGGCACCATCCCTTCCTGCTGACTCCAGCCCTCACCATTTGGCTTCTCAGTTCCTTAAGGTCCTTGTCTAAAGTGACCTGCCCCTGCACCTCATGCAAAGTCCTCCAGCTGCTATGGCTGCCCCTGAAGCTGTTCCACCTTCAAAATGCCTCTTTCAGATACCCTACCCTCAGAACAATTCCTCCCACCATTCCATCTTACTTAGTCTCATCTGCTTCCACTTGAACCATTTTCCAGACTCATCCGAACTTCCAGTCCATTACTTTTTACCTTTCCTCTCTCTACAATCCCTGCTCTTGTTATCTGAGACTCAAATTTCATCATGTCACTCAATCTCTTGCAAATAACCACCTGGGCTTTCACTGAATTTGTCTGGCAAAGTGTTATTTCTGCAAAAATGGAACTATCTTTCTTTATGCCTACCCCAGTTCTGGTGCCTCTGAAGAAAATTTCCCAATGGGGAAAATATGTAACAATTAAAATTTGAGTTCTAGCTTTAATTGGGCCCTCAACATTGCCCCATATTCTCCCATTTCCCTCTAGCCAATTAATTCTCCCCAGTAAGCCTTTTCTACACCATTCAACCTTCAATAGTGCCACCTCTCTTCGTGCTTGGTATTTGATCCTCTTGCTGTTTTTTTCTGAGGAAATAATTCAGACAGGAACTCCCAAAACTTCTGCCATCAAACCTACCCCTGCCTGCATGTGCATCCATCCTTTCCTCCTTTTAGACTAAGGACATATCCCTCTTCTTACGATCTAGGTTCCATGGCCTCTTGTCTTTCAAGAATCTTACGTGATCCATTATTTCTCTCTTTCTTTGCTCTATCCCTCCCATTAAATTTACAAGACTCCATTCTCTCAGCTTAAGAAATTCTGAGGAGTTCCCGTCGTGGCGCAGTGGTTGACGAATCCGACTAGGAACCATGAGGTTGCGGGTTCGATCCCTGCCCTTGCTCAGTGGGTTAAGGATCCGGCGTTGCCGTGAGCTGTGGTGTAGGTTGCAGACACGGCTCGGATCCCGCGTTGCTGTGGCTCTGGCGTAGGCTGGTGGCTACAGCTCCGATTCAACCCCTAGCCTGGGAACCTCCATATGCCGCGGGAGCAGCCCAAGAAATAGCAACAACAACAACAACAACAACAACAACAAAAAAAGACAAAAAAAAAAAAAAAAAAAAGAAATTCTGAGCCTTATTTCCAAACAAACTGCTACTCCTCATCTCTTTCTCTTAGCAGCCAAAGTTGTAGAAAGAGTGAGCTCAATGTGTTGCCTCAGTTTCCTCTCCTCTCATGTTTGCTTTAAGCCATTTTGAGCCGAGTTTCCCCTTCCCATTTCTTCAAAGTGGTGATGGTTCTGAAATGACCAGGGACCTCCATGTTGCTGGATCAAATGGACATCCTCCAGGTCTCACCTCACTTGACTCTCAGCAACAGTCAAAACTATCAACCATTCTTTTTTTCTTCTCTCATTCTGGCTTCCTTTGACTGCCATATCTACACAGTCTCTTGTTACCCTATTACCGTGGCAACTTCTCAGGACTTGTTTAACTCTTCCTCCTCTGATGGACCTTGACATGTTGAAGTTCCCCAGAAATTGGTTTTATTCATTTTGTTTTCTCGGTTTGCACTGTTCCTCTAAATGTCTTCACATATACCTATGGCTTCAAATAACAATTTCTCAAAGTGTGTTTCATGGGCCAGCCTGTACCAGGATCACTTGCAGAGGATGAGGTGGGGCAGGTAGTAGAGTGGGGGAAGGGGTATTAAAATTCAGATTCCCAGGCCCCATTCCCAGCCTACCAAATTAACTCTGTGGGTGGAGACTGGGGATCCGCATTTTAAATAAATTCTCAAAGTTATTCCCATAGTGAATCAAGCTTGGAACCACTAATTTGACGGTCACGTTAACAAGGACAGCTCAACATCTCCATCTACTGACTTATTAACACCGTTGCCTTATTTTCTCAAATGTTAGGAAACTTAAAAATGGGAAGAAGAGGAAAAAAAGGGGAAGAAATAAGGAACAAAAGAGATGAAAGAATTATCTCCCCCATGAATAATCAAGATTGGATTATGTCATCCTGTGACTTTTCCTAGCTCCAAATGAAAACTAGTCTATATTTGGGTTTTAAATTTTAATCTCTATCCAACTATATAAAAATGTAAGAATTGAAATGACTAATTCATCACACAGTCTCTTAAAATGGAACCCATGGCATTTTATGGATTTTCAAAGTTAGATTTCCTGAGCTTGGCTAATAAAAAACATTGTATTTTCCAGTAGAAACTTAACACGAGGAGTTCCCATTGTTGCTCAGAGGAAATGAATCTGACTAACATCCATGGGGATGCAGGTTCAAAACCTGGCCTTGCTCAGTGGGTTAAGGATCTAGTGTTGCTGTGAGCTGTGGTGTAGGTCGCAGACACAGCTGGATCCCTCGTTGATGTGGCTGTGGCCTAGGCCAGCAGCTGTAGCTCCAATTTGACCTCTAGCCTAGGAATCTCCATATACTGTGGGTGTGGCCCTAAAAAGAGACTGAGAGAGAGAGACTGCCTAGTTCAAACCTCAGGGCTAATTCTTAGAAGACCACATTTTAATACTCCCCCATACATATCATCACTCATTTACTCCCTCTAATCACCTGGATTCCTGACAAAATGTTTTCTCATTTCTTTTTTTCTTAATTGTTGCAAATTTTATTATTGAGGTATAGTTGATTTGTAATATTGTTAGTTTCAGGTGTACAGCATAGTGATTCCATATTTTGCAGGTTATACTCAACCATAGTTTATTACAAGATAATGGGTATAATTCCCTGTGCCACAAAGTATATCATTGGTGCTTATCTATTTTATATATAGTAGTTTGTATCTGTTAATCCTTAATCCCATACCTGGGAGCTCCTGCTGTGGCACAGTGGGTTAAGATCTGGTGTCTCTGAGGCAGCGTGGGTTCAATCACTGGTCAGACACAGTGAGTTAAGGATCCGGCATTGCCGCAGCTGTGGCATAGTTTGTAGCTGCAGCTCTGATTCAGTCTCTGGCATTCCATATATCGAAGGTGTGGCCAAAAAAAAAAAGTGTGAATCCCTTATCTTTAACTTATCCCTTCCCCCCTCCCCCTCCCCTTTAGTAATCACAAATTTGTTCTCTGTAGCAATGAATCTGTTTCTATTTTGCATATGCATTCATTTGTATTAACTTTTAGATTCCACATATAAGTGATATCATATACTGTTTTTCTGTATGGTTTATTTCACTAAGCATAATATTTTCTAGGTTCATCCACGCTGGTGCAAATGGCAGCATTTCATCCTCTCTCATGGCTGAGTATTGTATATGCCACATGTTCTTTATCAAATTATCTGTCACTGGGCACTTGGGTTGCTTACATGCACTGGCTATTTTACGCAGTGCTACTGTGAACATTGCGGTGCAGGAATCTTTTTGAATTATTGTGCATTCATTTTTTCTGGATATATACCCAGAAGTGGAATTGCTGGATCCTATGGTATTTTTATTTTTTGCTTTTTTTTAGGAAACTCCATACTGTTTTCCATAGACGCTGCACCAATTTAAATTCCCACCAACAGTGTATGAAAGTTTCCTTTTCTCTGCATCCAATGTTTGTTAATTGTAGATTTTTTTGATAGCTATTCTGACAAGTGTAACATGAGGTGATACCTCCTTGTGTTTTGATTTGCATTTCTCTAATAATTAGTAACACTGAGCATTTTTCTCTCTCTTTCTTTTTTTTCTGCTTTTTAGGGCCTCAACCTGCGGCCTATGGAGGTACCCAGGCTAGACGTCCAAGCGGAGCTACGGCTACCGGCCTACTCCACAGCTGCAGCAACATCAGATCCAAGCCACGTCTGCGACCTACACCACAGCTCATGGCAACACCAGATCCTTAACCCACTGAGCAAGGCCAGGGATCAAACCCATAGCGTCATGGTTCCTAGTCGGATTCATTTCTGCTGCACCATGTTGGGAATTCCAAGTATTTTTTTTTCCCTGCCCCTGTTGGCCATCTGTATATATTCTTTGGAAAATGTCTATTCAGATCTTCTGTCCACTTCTCGATTGAGTTTTTTTTAATATTGAATTGTATTAGCTTTTTGTATGTTTTGGATATTAACCCTTTGTCCACTACATCATTTGCAAATACTCTCTCCTGTTGCATAGGTTGTCTTTTCAATTCGTGGATGGTTTCTTCTGCTGTGCCAAAAGTTTTTAAGTTTAATTAAGTCCTGTTTGTTTTTTGGTTTTGTTTCTTTTGCCTTAGGAGACTGATGCAAGAAAACATTGCTACCGTTTAAGTCAGTGTTCCCACTATGTTCTCTTCCAGGAGTTTTAGGGTTCCAGGTCTTACACTTAGATCTTTAAATCATTTCAGTTCATTTTTTTACATGGTCTGAGAGAATGTTCTAATCTCATTGTTTTTACATGTGGTGGTACAGTTTTCCTGGCATCACTTGTTGAACAGAGTGTCTTTTCTGCGTTGTGTATTCTTGACTCCTTTTTCATAGGTTAACTGACAATAAATGACAAGGGTTTATTTCTGGGCTTTCTATTCTCATGCATTGATCTATGTGTCTGTTATTGTGCCAATACCATTATTGCCAAACGATAATGTCCCCCCCCCTTTTTTTTTTCTTTTTTTCCTTTTAGGGCCGCACTCATGGCATATGGAGGTTCCCAGGCTAGGGGTCTAATTGGAGCTGTTGCTGCCGACCTACGCCACAGCCACAGCCACAGCAACGCCAGATCCTTAACCCACTGAATGAGGCCAGGGATCGAACCCGCAACCTCATGGTTCCTGGTCAGATTCGTTTCTGCTGCGCCATGACAGGAGCTCCAACAATAATGTTCTTTTGATTACTGTAGCTTTGGAGTACATTCTGAAGTCTTAGAGGGTTATACTTCCAGCTTTGTTCTTTTTACTCAGGACTGCTTTGGCAATTTGAGGGCTTTTGTGGCTACATATAAATTTTAGGATTGTTTTAGTCCTTTGAAAAATGTCCTAGGTATTTTGATAGGGATTGCTTTAAATCTCTAGATTGCTTTGGGTAGTATGGCCATTTTAATAATACCAATTCTTCCAATCCAAGAGCCTGAGCTCACTCTCCATTTCTTTGAATCATATTTAATTTCCTTTATCAATGTTTTATAGTTTCCAGAGTATATATGTTTCACCTCCTTGGGTAAGTTTATTCCTAAATATTTTTATGCAATTTTAAACATATTTTTTTAGCATATATTTCATTATTAGTGTATAGAAATGAAGTCAATTTCTGTATACTCATCTTGTATCCTGCAACATTGCTGAATTCATTTATTAGTTATAATAGTTTTAGGGTGGAGACTTTAGGGTTCTCTACAAAGGGTGTCATTTTACCTGCAAATAGTGATAGTTTTGCCTCTTCCCTTCCAATTTGGAAAACTTTCATTTCTCGTCTGTTTTGACTAGGAGTTCCAATGCTGTGGTAAATAGAACGGGTGGTAATGGGCATCCTTGTCTTTCCTGAATTTAGCAGGAAAGATTCAACTTTTCACAGTTGAGTATGATGTTGGCTGGGAGTTTGCTGTGAATGGCATTTATTATGTTCCATCTATACCCACCTTGATGGGACTTTTTATCATGAATAAATACTGACTTTTGTCGAATGCTTTTTCTGTATCCAAGATGATGGTGTGATTTTTATATTTTGTCAAGGTGGTGTATCACATTCATTTGCATACGTTGAACCATCCTTGTGACTCTGGAATAAATCCAACTTGATCACAGTATATGATGATTTTGTGTATTGTTAGATTCAGTTTGCTGGTATTTTGTTGAGGATTTTTGCATCAACATGTGAAAGATATTGACCTATAGTTCATAATTCATTCCCCCTCTCTCTGTCCTTCTTTCTCACAGTATCTTGGTCGGGGGTTTTGGTATCAGGGTGATGGCAGCCTTGTAGAATAAATTTGAGAATGTTCCAATGTTCCCTTTTCAATTCTTTTGGAATAGTTTGAGAATAAGTATTAGCTCTTTTTATATGTTTGGTAGAATTTCCCTGTGAAGCTGTCCAATCGGCTTTTATTTGCTAGTTTTTATTATTATTATTACAGATTCAATTTCACTTCTAGAGATGTCTGTTCACATTGCCTGTTTCTTTCTTTGTCTTTCTTTCTTTGTCTTTCTTTCTTTGTCTTTCTTTCTTTGTCTTTCTTTCTTTGTCTTTCTTTCTTTGTCTTTCTTTCTTTTCTTTTTTTTTTTTTTTTTTTTTTTCCCGTATGTCATGGCATGTGGAAGTTCCTGGGCCAGGAATTAAACCCAAGCCACTGCAGTCAGAGCAGTAGCCTGCTGAGCCTCATGGGAGCTCTTTTCTGTTTCTCCTTGACTCAGTCTTGATAGGCTGTATGTTTCTAGAAATTTGTCCATTTCTTCTAGGTTGTCCAATTTGTTGACATAAAACTGTTCATAGTATCGTCTTTTTCTTTTGTCTCTCTGTTGCATCAGTTGTTGGTTCTCCTTTTCATTTCTTATTTGGGTCTTCTCTCTTTTTTTCTTGGTGAATCTGGCTAAAGTGTATCAATTTTATCTTTTAAAAAACCAGATCTGTGTTTTATCTTTTCTAATTTCATTTTTTTTTTTAATTTCCAGAACCAGGTATCAAACACATGCCACAGCAGTGAGAACACAGGATCCTTAACCCACTGGCCACCAAGGAACTTCTCCAATTGCCTTTTTTTGTTTTAATGGCTGCACCTGCAGCACATGGACGTTCCGGGCCAGGGTTCAAATCGGAGCAGCAGCTGCAACCCATGCTACAACTACGGCAGAGCCAGATCCTTTAACTCACTGCAGTGGGCTAGGGATTGAACCCGTGCCTCCGAAGCTACCTGGTCACTGCAGTTACCACAGTGGAAACTCCCTGGAGAGTTTCTCTTCAGAAATGGGTATTGTATTTTGTCAAAAGCTTTTTATGCGTCTTTTGAGAGGATCATATGGTTTTTATTCTTGAGCTGGTTAATGTGGTATATCACACAGATTGATTTGAGGATACTGAAGAAACCTTGCATCCCTGGGATGAATCCTACTTGATCATGGCTTTTGATACATTGGCTAATATTTTGAGGATTTTTGCATTGATGTTCACCAGTGATACTGGCCTTTAATTTTTTTTGTTTTGTTTTGGTTTTGGCTGCATCCATAGTATATAAAATTTCTCAGGCCAGGGATAAAACTTGTGCCATAGAAGAGACCTGGGCCTCTGCAGTGACGATGCTGGATCCTTAACCCACTGTGCCACAAGGGAACTCCTATAATACTTCTTTTTTGTGTGTGGTAGCTTTGAGGTTTTGGTGTCAGGATTATGGTGGCCTCATGAGGAAAAACAATGTCCTTCCTTGCAATTTTTTGAAAGAGTTTTAGAAGAATAGGTGTTAACTCTTCTCTAAATGTTTTCTTTTCTTTTCTTTTAGAGCTACACCTGAGGCATATGGAGGTTCCCAGGCTAGGGGTTGAATCGGAGCTACAGCTGCCAGCCCTCACCACAGCCACAGCAACGCCAGATCTGATCCTCGTCTGTGACCTACACCACAGCTCATGGCAATGCTAGATCCCACTGAGCAAGGCCAGGGATCGAACCTGCCACCTCATGGTTCCTTGTCAGATTTGTTTCCACTGCGCCAGGATGGGAACTCCTCTAAATGTTGGAAAGAATTTGCCTGTGAGGCCATCTGGTCCTAGACTTTTTTGGTTTTTGGAAGTTTTTTAAAGTACAGTTTCCCATTTCAGTACTTGTGATTGGTCTATTCACATTTTCAATTTCTTCCTGGCTCAGTCTCGGACGTTTGTGCCTTTGTAAGAATTTGTCCATTTCTTCTGGCTTGTCCATTTTATTGGCATATAGTTGCTTATAGTCATGTCTTAGGATCCTTTGTATTTCTGTGTTGTCAGTTGTAACTGCTCCTTTTTCATTTCTAATTGAATTGATTTGAGCCCTTCCCCTTTTTTTCTTGATGAGTCTAACCTTTTAATTCTGATGTGTCTTGGTGTGGGTCTTTTTTGGATTTTCTTGTTTGGGACCCTCTGGTGCTTTCCATACCTGAATATATTTTCTTCTTTAGGTTTGGGAATTTTTCAGCCGTAATTTTTGGAAATACATTCTCTATCCCCTTCTCTCTCTTGTCCTTTTGGAGTTCCTACGTGGATGTTGATATGTTTTATACTGTCCCACAGATCGCATGTGCTGCTATTTGCTTTTCATTTGTCTATCGGTCCGCTGTTCTGATTGGGTGATTTCCGTTACTCAGTCTTCCAGATCGCTATGTGATCTTCCACATCATTTAGTTGGCTCTTCATTGCTTCTAGAGTGTTCTTTATCTCAGAAATTGAATTATACAGTTTTGATGGAGTCTTCATTTTCTAGTTGCTTATTAAAATGATCTGCGCTTAATTCCGTTTCCTTAATTCAGTTAGTGTTTTCATTACCAACTTCTTGAATTCATTGTCTGATAGACTAGCTATCACTGTCACATTAGTTTTTTCAGGGGTTTTTCTCTTGCTCTTTCAATTGAGTTGTTCCTCTGCTTTTTCCTTTTACTTAACTTTGTCTCTATGAATTTAGATTAAACAGTGTCTATAGTACTCTTGAAGGGGTGTTTTTATGTGGGAGCATCCCTGCACAGACTGTGTACGCAGTGTCTTTGGTGTGAGGGCTGGATTTGATGCCGAAGGCGGACACATCTTTCCTAGCTGTCCACTGTGACCTTGATGGGGGGTGTGCCTGGTATTGGCAGAGATAGAGCTATGCAGGGTGTGAGGCAGACTTCCTCTCCGCTAAGTGGCAGAGGTGGGGTCTGCTCCCAAGGATGCCCTGAGGGTCGGGCTTCAGCTAGCTGTGATCCCTTTAAGTGTGTGGTTTTCCTTCTCCTCATGCTGGAGCCTTTGCCCCAAAGGAAGAGCGTGCTGGATCAAGTGGGGCTCATGCACCTACCAAGGTCCAATGTGGTGCTCTTCTTGGATGTAGCCCAAGGACATGTCTTTTCCCCTGCTGTGGTCACCCCAGATCTAGTGCAGGGTTGCGGTATGGGGTAGGTAGGGCTTGAACATTCACTAGACTGGGCTTTGTGGCATTACAGCTGTGGGAAGTGAAGTGGCTGGGCATCTGTTGGAAATCTAGTCTCCTGTGGCAGTTTGACAGTGCCAACAATGGCCTCTGCCGCCCCATCTGGACCACACCCCAGGCCCTTGGGCCACTTCTGCAGTACCAAGCTGTGGTGCAGAGTGAGCAGGGCCAGGGTGCTCATTTAGCTCAGACTGGGGGGCACGGTGAGGCAGCAGACACTAGGGCGGACCTCTCTCCACCCTGTCTGGGGACAAGTCAGCACCCATCCTCACAAGCGGCATCTAGGCTTCTCTCCTCTGCATGGGATACCCAGTCTGTGGCTTGACCCGCTCATTCCCCAGGGCAGATGTTTGCCCTTGTGATCTCCCCTCCCCTTGTGGTTCCCTTGCTCCCAATGACCCATGTCTCAAACAGTGTTTGCTTGCTCTCCTACCCAACCACGTGGGACTCTTTCTTGCAGCCTTGATACATAGGAGTTACTCTGCCAGTTTCCAATGAGAACTGTTGTACATGTAGGTATAATTTTGATGTGTTTGTGAGAGGAAGTGAGTTCCATATCCTCTTACTCCAGCTTGACCCCCCCCCCCTTTTTCTGTAGTTGGTAGTGCTGTATGGACCTGTTGAGGTCATATGAACGCCTCAATTTTACATCCCTTACTTCCTCAGCCATAGTCTCAAAGAACTCAAGGTGCTACAGCTGGTCTTATGGAAAATTTCTCAGTAGATGAACTATTGGTGATGGACCTGGAGGTAGGAATAAGAGGTCAGTAGGAGTTTAACAGAGAAGGAAAACACAGGTCAAGCAATGAGAACAGCATCTACAGGAGTTCCTGTTGTGGCTCAGTGGTGACGAACCCAACTAGTTTCCATGAGGACATAGGATCAATCCCTGCGCCCGATCAGTGGGTTATAAGGATCCAGCATTGCCATGAGCTGTGGTGTAGGTCACAGACACAGTTCAGATCTGGCATTGCTGTGGCTGTGGTGTAGACCAGCAGCTGCAGCTCCAATTCAACCCCTAGCCTAGGAACTTCCATAAGCCACCCCTAGCCTAGGAACTTCCATAAGCCACAGGTGTGGCCCTAAAAAGACCAAAAAACAAAAACAAAGGAAGAGAGGCATAAAAGTGCACAGCATGTTAGAGGAAATGCGATGTGGCTGCCACAAAGTGTGGCAAGGGAGGAAAAGCAGAAAGGACATCAGAAAGAGAACTTGGGATCAACTGTGAACCGTAATAGCAACATCTGTTAACCACTTCTGGGGCACTTACTATGTGACAGGTACTGAACTTAGGCTTTATCTTCCACTTCTTTGAATCCTTTCAATAATGAAAATATTTTAAGGTTTGGTTTTTTGTTTTCTTTTTTCTTTTTTTTTTTTTAAAGTCCACACCTGCAGCATATGGAGGTTCTCAGGCTAGGGGTCTAATTGGAGCTGCAGCCGCCGGCCTACACCACAGCCACAGTGATGCAGGGTCCGAGCTGCATCTGCGACCTACACCACAGCTCACGGCAACACCGGATCCTTAACCTTCTTAGCAAGGCCAGGGATTGAATCCGCAACCTCGTGGTTCCTAGTCAGATTCTTTTTTTTTTTTTTTTTTTTTTTTTTTTTTTCTCTTTTTGCCATTTCTTGGGCCGCTCCTGCGGCATATGGAGGTTCCCAGGCTAGGGGTCCAATCGGAGCTGTAGCTGCCAGCCTACGCCAGAGCCACAGCAATGCGGGATCCGAGCCGAGTCTGCTACCTACACCACAGCTCACGGCAACGCCAGATCGTTAACCCACTGAGCAAGGGCAGGGGCCGAACCCGCAACCTCATGGTTCCTAGTCGGATTCGTTAACCACTGCGCCACGACGGGAACTCCCAGATTCGTTTCTGATGCACCACACGACGGGAACTCCTTAAGGTTCATTTTATTCTAATCACTAGATTTGGTTTTTTGCAATTGCTTTTAAATATGGCAGCTTATATTCAACTTTGTAATTAATGCAGAAAATTTGTCTCCCACATGCACCCAATCTTCAGTCTATGAAGCTGGAGTGGTGCTTTCATCAGCCCAACACCTCCCTCCTTTTTGGGGGGCGGGGGGCAAAGGTCTCCATGCCGTGGGCACAGAGCCTAGACTGAGCCCATCATAGTTAACTCCTCTCCATCAGGGTTTTTAATATTAGAGCCGGAGAGGACGGTTGCTGCCTCCCAGTGGGAAGTGACTCAGGGGCTGCTGCCACAACCCCACTGTGGGGAGAACAGCTGACATGCGGAGAGGGGCAAGGACAGGCAGTGTGAGCATGGTCCTAGCAGGGTGTCTGTCTCCTGAACCCTTTTTCCTTAAGCAGGTTGCATGTGCCAAATGCACAATTCTAACAATGTGGTCGGTAAGACGCGGCTGTTAGCAGGGCAAATGGGAAGGAGAAGCGGTCAGACGCACAGGAAGCCCCTTCAGCTCCCAGGAAGTCTAGGACTTACTTTAAAACATATCAACAAGGAAAAATAGAGAAAAAAATGGCAAAAGGTTGGTAATTGTTGATGGTCTGGAGGTCGTTATGTTAGACTCTCAATTTTTAAACCTCTTTTAAAGAAAGCAAGGTCCATCGAGATCGTCGTGCCGTTTCCCTGTTTGGTCCCGATGTGAACGGCACTGATTTCCCAGGGTTGGGCCAACATTCCTGGTGTGGACCCAGCCTGATCTGATCATAAAGTGTTTTCTCCTTTGGGGAAGGAACTCATTGGGCTTGCTAATGCTTCTTCTGAGAGGCCTATGAAGTACACTGCTCTATGGTTTTCCTTTCTCGTGATAACTGAACCAGGCTTTGGTGTGGGGTTGTTGACCTCGAGGGAAAAGTCAGACAATGCTTTTCCTTCTCTTTTCCATGCTCGAGAAGAATTTGGAAGGATTGATGCTATTCCTTCCTTAAATGTTCTGACCTGAGTTGTGAATACATTTTACTTTTAAGCCCTGGATTTGTTAGTCATTGTTTGTATGCTTCTTGGCATAGGTAGAGATAGTTTTAAAACTTATGCTTTAATTAGGGGAAAATTATTTTTGTGAGCTGCATGGGAAGTCTAGGGAAAAACTATATTTAATTAGAAAAGGTGTCACTTTCTTAGCTAGGGCAATGTAATTTCACCCTAAAGACGACCCTGGAGACCTCACCCCTAACTTGGCCGACAGTCCTTTGCACACACTTGCTCACTGCCGTCCTCACACTGACATTTATTCATATTCGCCATATGCTGGGTATCTTACCTATGTCATTTCTTCCATCATCACCAGAAGCCTCTGATACCAGTATTACCTCCCACCTTATAGAAGAGAAAGCTGGATCTTGGCCATCCGTGTCTACGAGCAAGGAAGGACTCGAACCCAGTGAGTCTCACTACAGAGGGTGCTATTCACTCACACATGGCCCTGTGTCCTGGAGAGTCACCACGGCCTGGAGGGGATGAGGAAGGGACACCTGGGCTCTGACCCACCTCTGCCTCTGATTGGCTGTGAGACCTCAGACAAGTCACATAATCTTCCTGGCCCTGGGGTCCTCGATAACAGCATCTAAGATGTGGGGTTTTCAGAGTTGCCTGGTGGCTCAGTGGGGTAAGGATCTGGTGGTGTCACTGTTGTGGGGCAGGTTCCATCCCTGGCCCGGGAACTTGCATGCCAAGGGCATGTCTCCCCGCCCCCCCAAAACTGATGTGGGGCTTTGAACCTCTGCCCATGAAGCCTGGGCATTCTGGAGGCACCTCCTTGAGGTCAGGCAGGATGAGCGGTTCTCCCTCTTCCGTATCACACACTGGCCTCCCAGAGGATTTCATGTGAACTGTTGGTTCTGAGACCTTGCGGTTCTTGAAGACCTTTTGACTTACTCATCAGCTTTGTTCCAATGATTCTACTGAATCATTAGATGAATAGTTCTATGAGGATTCTGATTCTATTATTCATCTCATTATCTATTAAGCTGCAAATAAGGTGTGGATTATATTCACTAGACCAGAGACATCTCCACCACACTCAAATGCTCATTTCTCTAACTTTTCTAGGATTCTTTACTGTAAGAATGATAACCTCCTCCAAATGATACCCAGATAACCCTAATTTTTACCACCTCAATTCCATTTAGACCTGACTTTCCTCCATACAATAGCATTCTGCAGGTTGTAATACTACCCCCTCTCCTTTCACTATTTCCCACTTAAGTTCGGTCATGTTCAGGACCAACCTCGACATGCCCTCTAATCGCAAAGATTGCTGAATCTGGATAACAATAAACTGACTCCTCAAAGATTCAAAATCAAAGCAGAAAAAATTTTAAGTTTTTATATGACATCCATTTTTGAAATACGTAACTCTTACAGCACAAACAAGGTTATTTACAGGTTCTTTTTACAAAACATATATGCCATTTTGCAGCAATACTGTTAAGATCATGATCTAAAATAACGGTCAGGGTTCAAAAAGGACTCATGGATCTGGTCTCCAGAAATCCACAGTATAAATAAAGTATGGCTGAACGTCAGGGCTAACCCCCACATCAAAATACTAATTCTCTACGCCAGTGGTCAGCAGGTGATGGCCCAAACCCAGCTGCTGGCCTGTTTTTGTACAGCTGCAAAGTTAGACATGGTTTTGACATTTTAAAAAGGATTGTTACAAAACAAAACAAAAAACTAAACTAAACCAAAGATATGCAACATAGAAGATGTGGCCTGCAAATATTTACTACGTGGGGTTTTTTTTGTTTGTTTTTTTTTACAGAAAACGGTTGCTGACCCTGCATTACATGAAAGTGA
Organism: Sus scrofa; assembly: GCF_054392235.1. Classification (NCBI taxonomy): domain Eukaryota; kingdom Metazoa; phylum Chordata; class Mammalia; order Artiodactyla; family Suidae; genus Sus; species Sus scrofa. The sequence goes on along the minus strand of NC_139387.1, from coordinate 89,719,672 downwards.
CTGAGAGAGACAGAGACTGGAATATACTGATGAGGACGTCACGGGCCAGGGCCATCAGCTCCACTCATTTCTAAAATGCAGCACTTCTGTCTGGATATGTACACCTTCAAATCATAAGTACATCTGGCGAGTAGCTCTGCAACTTGACTCTAGCCCTTTGTAATCAGGCCTCCACTTGAAATCACAGTCTTCTTCAGGGGCTAAAGTGAATCGATGACAGTCACTGAGCTCGTCAGGAGCGGTGAGTGTGTTAAGATCATAGAGTCTTGAGTGTCCGTAAAATCCATAATTTAGATATGCCAATAGGAGGGGATATTGATGCTTTATTTAAATAAGATGTATAAAAACATGTTCAGACATCCCAATTCACTGTGTTCAAAAGCAAGGGTAGCTAATTAAGTCAGCTACTTACTTTAAAAATGGAAAATGGAAAAAAGAAACAAACGTAAAAAACACCCAGATGTAAAACCAGAGCAAAAAGCTTTGGCCTGCACCAGACTGGGGCCCCTCAGCGCGCCAGCCGGCCCAGGCTTCTCACGCTAGTTAGCCGCTCAGCTCCCACAGCAACCAGTGCTGCCCCTCATCGGCGACTTTTCATTTAAAGAACAACAGACAGGTCCACGAGCAAATGCTTTAAAACTAAAACCAGAGCTGCTCAACACACACATTTTCTGTGTGTTGGGTAAGTAATTCCTGGTCAGTAGGCTATATTCACTCCGGAAAACAGGCATTGTGCTGGGTGTTTCTCCTTCTTCAGGCCAGGCTGGCTAAGCTTCACATCGTGAAGACACCTCTGTGATGCCGGGTCTTAAATGCTCAGTAATGCTGAGGTAGGTTTTCAAACGAAGATCTTCTTATACCCTGATTCGATCAGGACTAGCTTCCTTGTGTATCCTCCTGCGGGGGAATATCTTCCGCTTAAGCGCAATTAACTAAAGGAGGAAAGAAAGAAAATAACATTTAATTCTCCAGGTTGACAAACTTTAGCTTTCTCCCTGAAGGTTGTTTCCGCAGTGCTGTATGTAAACAAAAGACAGCAAACAAATCTCTATCAAACAAAACCAACCACTAACTTCACTGGCGGTGTAGGGTCAATATGTCTAGATACCTAATTTTTTCTTTTTTTTTATAGTCACACCTGCAGCATATGGAAGCTCTCAGGCTAGGGGTCGAATCAGAGCTGCAGCTGCCAGCCTGCGTCACAGCCACGCAACACTGGACCTGAGCGCATCTGTGACCTGTGCATCAGCTTGCGGCAATGCCAGATCCTTAACCCACTGAGTGAGGCCTGGGATCAAACCCACATCCTCATGGAGACTCTTCTGGGTCCTTAACCCGCTGTGCCACAACAGGGACCCCTCCACAAGGTATTTAAACCAATGAAAATTAAAAATATCTTGGTTTTCATTTTATAGGTCATGTTTAAGACCTATAAAAACTATAGAATTTTACATAGAAATTACCACATATATTTATTTTCAAGAAAACTGAATCTTCAGCTCTTAAGATACCGTCTCTGGGTTTGAAAACGACTACATATGTGCAACCTAGGATTTTAATGTAAGAATTCTAGGAGTTCCATGGGTTTGATCCCTGGCCCAGGAACTTCTGCATGCTGGGAGCCTGACCTCCCCGCCTCCAATTCTATACCATTTTTCCCTCTTATACTTACACATAATGCCCAATGGTTATTGCTCTGGTTATTTGGAGATTTATGAATGGACTAAAACGCAAAAGTTCATTTGTAACTTAGTAGCTTAGAACTTGAATAAAAACTTCATTCTAACAGAAAGTTTCTCCATGATACATCTGAACTAGAACCTGATCACTGTGATAAAGTTTCTATGAGAAAAACCTGTTCTACAGTTTCACTTTCTATCCCTCCAGCCTGAGAAGGAAGCAGGGCTTTGCCCAGGCAGGGGCCACCATGGTCTGGATGATGAGCTGCGCTTCCGGGGCACGGGGAGCACCGGCTCGTTGGTGAGTGTGGGGGAAGTTAAGGAATTAAGTAGGTGAAGTGCAAGGTGCTGGGGAGGAGAGGGGATTTACTCTTCCTCTCCCCCTCCTCCTGCCTCTCTGGTCCTCTGCTCTCTGTTGGTACAAACAACAGTGATGAGAGACCCTCCCAACCCTTGCACTGCCAGCAGCTGCTCCTTTCAGCCTGCGTCGCCTCCTGTACCACAGGCCAGCACACAGCTCACTTGGGTTCCTCATTGGACCTCTGTTCTAAAACCTGGTACGGTCTTTTTTTTTTTTTTCTTTTTAGGGCCGTATATGCTGCATATGGAAGTTCCCAGGCTAGGGGTTGAATTGGAGCTGTAGCTGCCAGCCTCCACTCCAACCACAGCAACACAGGATCTGAGCCGCATCTGTGACCTACACCACAGCTCACAGCAATGCCAGATCCTCAACCCACCGAGAGAGGCCAGGGATCAAACCCACATCTTCATGGATGCTAGCTGGGTTCATGACCGCTGAGCTACAACAGGAACTCCAGTAGAGTCTTTTTTTCCCCCTAAGATGTTTACTCTCCAGGAACAATGACAGCCAGATCCAGAACAAGATTTCTGTCCCTGGGAAGTAGCGGAGGTTTACACTGCAGTCCTGCTCGCCTGCCACAACCTTAGTTCCTGAATTTTCTTCCATCGGCAGCAGGAAGCCCAGAGCTGTTGATCCCAAGGTTCCCAGTTCTTAGGCCACTGCCGCCGCCTCAGTGTGAGTAAACTCAGTGCCAGGTTCCCATCGTGACAGCGGGAAAAGGGCCACCCAACAGTCACCTGCAGTGGAGGCCGAGGCGGGGTTTGCCTGCCCTGTGTAGGTCAGCTCAGCCCAGACACCATTCCCTCCCTTCTTAAATACCTTTTTTTTTTTTTAAACCCCAGAGCATTTCACACCTGCTGCAGCCTAATGAGGATCCTCTGCTCTCCTTTTTACCTCGCGACTCTCCCTCTTACTCTAGACTGGGTGTGCACCTGCAGGGGAAACCTAAGTGGGAGACAGGCTGGGCCCAGGCCGGGCACCATCCCCAAAGCAGGGCGAGGCCTGAGGGTAAGACACTGGCTACTGTGACAAAGATTAAAGGAAAGCAAGAGAATCAGAGATCCTAAAAAATTAGGATCAGGTGAGGATTCGAGGCGGACTTTCGGTCAAAAACACTTTGACTTAGAGACTTCAGGCTAAAACTGCAAAGCTTTATTTATTGAGTTCCAGGTACAAAAAATAATGGCTATATATGTAGAAAAATGAAAAAGAGCAATTTATGTTTGCTGCCTGAGTATTATGAAATATATTTGATATGAGCTGTAAGTCCACAGGAGACATAAAAATTTTCTTATAAATTTCTATCACTTTAACAAAAAAATCAGATACTAACACAACCAATACTGTTCAATGTCCACATAAAGTATATAAAACTTACCTGTTCAGCAAAAAATGAGACTATCGTAAACATGATCAACGTGGCCAACACGCAATGAGTCCAGAACTTCAGTCTGTCTCGATAGGCCCTCCTGCTCCGAGAGAAAAGAAAGCCAATAGTGCAGCTCTGTGGAGGGCTTCACTATCATTAGTTAGTTTTCCTAACTATATACTATTCACTAGTCTAGCAAACTGTATTAGTTTAGCGAAAACAATGCTGTGAAACATGAAAACAATGGAGGCAAGACTACAATATTAACGTAATTATATATTTCCCATGTGAGTATGAAATTTTCATTGTTATAGTAAATACTTGAATTAATAAAAGTCATCCAGGCAGGGCAGAGGAATTCAAAAGAAAATCAGAATTTTTAACAAACAAAAGCCCTCTTCATCTTTATTAATTCATTCATATTCATTTATTCACTCAATAACCCAATAAACCCTTCCTATAGATAAAGAGAGGTGAGTAAGAAGTCCCTACTCAGAAGCCTCCCCGGTGGCCTACTGGGTTAAGAATCGGGTATTGTCGCTGTCGTGGTGCAGGTGTGATCCTTGGCCCGGAAGCGGCTGCATGTCGCAGGCATCCACGCTCTAAAGTATCTGCCAGCCTGCAGAGGTGCTGACGGGCACCCAGCCATCACACAAGATGGACAGAAATATCAAACGCAAAGCCTTGTGGAAAAACAGCGAAATGAGGAAAGCTGCAGAGATGGTAACACTTCATTTAAGCCACGAAGTGGGAAAGTCAAGAATGTGGCTGAGAACGGCATGAGCGCTGACAGAACTGCAAGCTGGGACCTGCAGGACTCGATCAAGCCTGGCGTGGAGGCACTGGGGATGTTCAGCCAGGGAAGCAGGTGGGTGTGACCTGCAGGTGTTCTGGAAACCGTGCGGCGGGGTTTGCACGTGATACCCTAGTGGGAAAGGAGAGGATATACATGCGTGCGAGTCACAATCAGGGTGAAAATGGTGGCCACCTGAAGGCTGGGTGTCACAGGCAGGTGACCAGAGGCAGGCAGCCCAGTTGGTCTGTGCAGGAGAAAAGGAGGAGGGCTGCACTGGGGCAGAGAATGGGAAGAAACTAGCCCTGGAAGAGACACCGGGAGGGCAGAATCCCCGGGACCAGGAGACAGGAGGATGGGGATAAACAGGGGAGCACAGCAGTTTCCTCGTCTGTAATCGGGAAATTTAAGGAGCTTAAACAAACACTTAGCATAAGGCTTAGAAGATGTGCGGGTGACCACCAGATTCAAGCCTCTGCGCTGAGTTTGACTCATTTACAATTGTCTGGTAGTGGATGTCTCTACCTCAAGTCACATCTTCAAAATGGGGCCCTCCCTCCACTGCTCTTCCTCCTGATCCACAGCCAGCAGCGTGGGCTCCACTGTCCACAGCAGCCTTCAGAATGTGTGTGTACTCTGAAGGGCCGAGACACCCCAGGAAGCAGAACCCTGTAACAGCTGGAGGTGCACTGAGCGCCTACTATGCGCAAGGCAGGTATGTGGACCCAGACAGTGAGAGACCGTCTCTGCCCTGATGAGGGCGCACAGGCTGCAAGGAGTGACAAGCACACGGGATGGATGGCTGGCAGGTGCAGAAGGTACTATTCCCAAGAAAGGAACAGGAAGAAAGCCACTGCAGGAAACTGGGGGGAGATGACGCGGACTTGGGCGCAAGGTCATGAAATAAGGAAAGTTTCTAGAAAGCAGGATAGGGGTGGTGGGTCTGCAGTAAGAGGTGAGGCAGAGGCTGAGCAGGCTGAGGAGAAAGCAGGCCCAGGTCAGGGAATTGCCCAGCGCGTCCCGCACCTGCTTCGTCTCATTTGTACACCACGGAGAGCCAGGTCTGTTCACACCACTTTTAAACTCAATCCTTTTCTTATTCAATAGGGTCCTTGAAGGTAGATTTAGTCATAAACTGGACTTGGGGAGCTGACAGTTGGAACCATTCCAAAGATCGTCTTCCTTTGAGCACAAGGAGCATGAGAATGGTCAGAAGCCACTCCTGGCCATCCGTGGAAGCCATGTTAACTTGTTAGGAAAAGAAAGGTATGGAGGTATCAGCAGTACACCTGCTACCTGTCTCCCTTACCCAACCACAAGACACCGAAGAGGTTCAGTTGCTGAGGTCTGCTTGTTTCCCGCTGGAATCTCCCCCAACTCTGCCTACTGCCTTCTCTTTATTCTCTGGGCCGCGTCTTTGGTTCACGCCTTGACCACCCATTTCCGCGACAACTGAAATGCTTATTACTGGCCTCTCTCCTCCAGTTCCCGACAGCACTGCCTCACTCTCAACACCTTTCTCCAGTCCCACCCCACATGATGACGACAAACATCTAAAAAGTCTCCCGGGAAGCCCTGTCTAACTCGGATACGGCCCTTTGTAACCGCTCCCCTCGCTCCCCACAGCACTGCTTTCTGTACCTCGGGGTCCGGGCACAGGCATGTCTCCTGCACGGAACTCTCTCCTACCACAGCCTTTTCATGATTCCAAAGCAAGTCCACATGCACCTCCCCTCAAAGAACCAGCCCTGTCCTCCTCTGTACTCCCACAGCACTGAACCCCAGCGCATTCTACGTCACAACTGAGCACCTGGCCCCTGAGAAGGCTGGTACCGTGTTCCTTTCATCTTTGTACATGCAGACCTCATTTCATTGGCTTCGCTTTACTGCACTTCACAGCCCTGCTGCCAAGCAAGTCTATTGGTACTGTCTTTCCAACAGTCTCTGTATCACATCTTGGTAATTCTTTCAATATTCTAATTTTTTTTGTTATTATAGTGCTCTGTGATCAATAATCTTTGATATTACTACAACCTGCTAAAGCCTTAGATGATGGTTAGCATTTTTTAGCAAGTATTTTAAAATTAAGGTAGGTGCATTTTTTAGATATGCTATTGCATACTTAACAGTCTAAATATAACTTCATACTCCCTGGGAAATGTGATGGTCTGGAAGAGAACCCACCCTATCTCCGAGGTTTGCCTATATTCCTAGCACCCAGCATGGTAAGCAGGCAAGGGGTCAAAAATTTCCCTCAACTGAAAGATAAGATTATAATGAAGTGTTGGTAATAAAATTAAAGAAGGGACACTATGAGGCAGCCGAGGCACACAGAGGAATGAACGTGCAGAAGGTCAGGAACCACGCTGGACATGCCGCGTAACAGCGACGCCATCTTGAGCAAAACGCTTGACCTCTGTCACCACGTCCTCATCTGTAACATGGCAGTGAGCACGGCAGCTCTCACTCTAAAGAGTCAATACACTGCCCAGGACAGTGTCTACTGTATAGCAAATATTCAAGAAACAGGGTTGCCGCTCTGACGGCCGTGATGGCAAATGAGGCTCAGTAGATATACTCGGCCAGTGAGCTCAATAAAAACTATAAATGTAGTTTACAAAGAAATTAAAGCAAGTAACACAGTAAAGAAATTTCATTGCTCTTAAAAAGACACAAACACAAAACATGAGAACTTACCATTCCTGGAGTTCCCGTCGTGGTGCAGTAGAAACGAACCTGACTAGGAACTTTGAGGTTGCGGGTTCAATCCCTAGCCTTGCTCAGTGGGTTAAGGATCTGGCATTGCCGTGAGCTGTGGTGTAGATCGCAGACTCGGCTCAGATCCTGCGTTGCTGTGGCCGTGGCATAGGCCAGCAGCTGTAGCTTCAATTTGACCCCTAGCCTGGGAACCTCCATATTGCTGTGAGTGCAGCCCTAAAAAGCAAAAAAAAAAAAAACCCACAACCAAACAAACAACTTACCATTCCTGCAGCTCATGCATATGGAGGAAGCGGTTCCGATACTCCCTTGGCAGCTCAAACTGGGATGGTATGGGGAACATGGATTCGTAGAAGTCCCTGAGAACAGCCTTCACTGTCTGGGCATCTTTATGATTGTGGTCAATGTTGTCATTCAGGCAAACAAACTTCCTAGAAACAACAGAGACCCAGGGTTACTGGTTTTTGCAAGAGGGATCCTTACCTAACAAAACAGGAAGTGTGGATGCCAAATATATCTGAAATGGACTTCTGTCCCAAGTTGGTGCATCTACTGATATGACTCTCCGGGGGAATAATGTTCTCTAAAAGTTTTCTTTATAGATAGTCCCCTCCTGTAAGACAAAAAAGAACTAGAGACAAATTTTGAAGGTGCCTTCTAGCTAAGGGAGTGAGTTATTTTAATTTCGATTTGGCATGTCCCCAGTGAAATGTTCAATAAATGTAGTCGGCTGACTAGAACATTCTGTTAGCATCCCCGAAGAAAAACTAAACTGATAGTTACATTACTAAGAAGAGTCACGTAAATAATCCAGGCAGAGATGGCTCCTAATAGCTGTAGATTAATATGAGGTTGATGACTTGCTATATCTCCAACCAGGCTATAAGATGCTGGAGTTCTGGCAAAAACCAGGTTACAGTGGTGCTTCCCTGGCTTGTTTCACGTTCCTGTCAAGGCAAAACCCACCAACCTGAGGGCCCACTGAAACGGTAGGTAGGCATAACACCACTTCTGAAGTACACAAGTTCAATTTGTTGGGTTTTTTGTTTGTTTTTTTTTACAATTTTATCAAGTCTAGTAGAGCCCCCAGATCTCACTAACAATTTACAGCAACTATGGGGACACAGGAGCACATTAAACAACTGGGAGACAATCAAAAAAGGCCAAAGTTCAAGAAATCTTCAAAATATATCCACTCTGATTTCTTCATATATGCATGCAAAAATTTATATGTTGAAAAAAAGAGATGGGGGTAACCTATAGACTTAACTGCAATAAATATAGTTGCTACCATTTCAAACAGTTTAAAACGATGCCTATAAAAGACAATGGGAAGGAGTTCCCCAGCAGCTCAGTGGGTTAAGGACCTGGCATTATCACTGCAGGAGCTCTGGCTATTGCTGTGGCGCAGGTTTAATTGCTGACCTAGGAATTTCCAAGGGCCACAGGCACAGCGAAAAAAGACAATGGGGGAATGTGTACAATGGCCAGATAGTTTATCATGTTAAGGAATAAATTATGGTATTGAGGTTATTTTCAAAGAGTCCTTATAATGTACACATACATACTGAAAATTTTACGGAGGATGAAACACTGACTAAGATTTACTTAAAAATAATCAGCAGCTGCCCTGTCTGCGGCGGCTGCCCTTTCTCCAACCTCAGGGTGAAGCCCACGCAGGCAGGAGAGCAGCCGAGCCCCGATACTGCCCATTCTAGCCTCCCTGTGACTGCAATAAGCCCGTCCTTACAGTCAAAGTCAGAAGACTAGCTTTCCACTCTTGACTTAAACACGAGTCCCCCAAAAGTAAAACAGAACAAGAGTTAAAAATGATAAAATCTGTTCAGGGTCATAGGAGGTACCTGGGCCTGGCAGACACTGCTGGAAAAGCCCATTTTGCCTTGTGTCTTCTTAGTAAAACCCTGTCCCTTTCAGGATCATGAAACTGTCTGTGAATTCTCTCACCCAACAACTTTTAACCTGACACAAAAACATCAAAGTTCAGGGTGACAACTCTCAACTCTCCCTGGTCTCACTGCACATCACCAATGACTCAGAGAGCAAATCGACAGAACGGGGGAAGCAAAACGTAAGCAGCAAAACTGGTTCGTAAAGTTACCTTTTTTTAATTTTGTCTTTTAGTCTTTTTTAGGGCCACACCCATGGCACTTGGAGGTTCCCAGGCTGGGGATCCAATCGAAGCTGTAGCTGCTGGCCTACGCCAGAGCCACAGCAACACCAAATCCAAACTTCGTCTGCAACCTACCTCGTACCTCATGGCAACGCCAGATCCTTAACCCACTGAGCAAGGCCAGGGATGGAACCTGCAACCTCATGGATGTTAGTCGGGTTCGTTAACTGCTGAGCCATGATGGGAACTCCTGAAGTTATCTTTTTTTTAAATGAGAGCAGGGCATTTCGCGCAGAGGAAATGACATGTGCAAAAAGAGCTGCAAGCGGGGAGTCTCAATTATTACGGTTTACTGTCTACTTGGCTTGTAGGATTTTACGACTATATTATAAACAGGTATTTTCATTTTTCTTAAAATTCCAATTTCTACCACCTCCTCCCCAAAAAAAGGACTTTTGTTTTTGTCTTTTTAGGGCTGCACCTGTGGCATATGGAAGTTCCCAGGCTAGGTGTCGAATTGGAGCTGGAGCTGCCGCTGCCGGCCTATGCCACAGCAATACGGGATCTGAGCCACATCTGCAAACTATACCATAGCTCACTGCAACACCAGATCCTTAATCCACTGAGCAAGGCCAGGGATCGAACCAGCGTCATCATGGACACTAATCAGGTTTGTTACAACTGAGCCATGAGGGGAACTCCAAGAATGGAATTTTTAGGGGAAAAAAAAATACTGTGGCTTTGAAATGTCTAGAAATTGTGTATCTCTCATATTTTATAATTAAAATCATAAATGAGGTGAAACTGAAAACTTCTAAAAGCGATTAAAAGACAGATGAAAAGATTAATTTTATATGCTAAGTTTCCCCCTGGGTATTTTAACAGTTTTATATTTCCCATGAAGTCCAAAACTCAAAAATGTAGCTTATAACCAATTTTATCAAACTAGGACAACTGTTAGGGGGCCAGGCTGGAAATTGTCAAAGCTTATATAAACCTGAATATTTAATTTCATCCCCAAAGAAGGACTGCAAGTTTACTGGGTTAATTTTCACATTTATGGTGGCATTCCTTTTTTCCTCAGAAGCTAATCTGAACTTTACTTTGAAATGAAAGACAGGGTCAAGTCAACTCCTCTGGAAGCACCCCACCCCACTGATCCCTGACGTCCTGCAGTAGCAGGTCAATGTGCAGAGTGAGTGGAGCAAGCTCCTATTCCAACCTCCTGCTCCAAAAATCCATTTAACCTAACTGGCCTCAGACAGAGGACGTAGCAGGTATGAAATTGATAAGAACAGATATTACCCTTGATCTTAAGGCTGAGAAGTGATGGAAGCACCTTTTCAGAAATGCTCTGGGAGTCCCCCACAACGCTGCCCACCCCCAGACTCGATGAAGAGTTATGGCACTGGACTCCGAGGTCCCTCTGCATGGGTGGCCCCAATCTCAACTCACAACTCCTGCCTCTCAGTTCAAACCCTACCTCCACCCTTAGGCATTCCAGTCTGCGCCAGACAGAAATAAGTCACTCCCTTCTCCCCATTCCTACTGCTTTTTCTGTTTATCTGCATGACTAAAGATAATTTTTAAAGTTATGGGAATTCTCTGTACTTTCTGTTCAAATATGAACCTAAAACGCTCCAAATTTAAAACAACAACAACAAAACCAGCAGTACCTGGGGTTTTTCCTTATATCATCCAATTGGCCAACCACATGCGAAACATTGGTACGAATCATCTTAAAAGCAATCTCTTCTTCTCCCATGATTTCAAACCTAATTATCAAAACATATTTGAAAAGTTTAAATAATCATGTGGATGTGTAAAACAAAATTTCAACACGCATTTTATAAAACTGTGACTTAATCTTTCCATATTATTAAAGAAAATAACCTCATATAAATTTCAAAGAATGCTTTAAGAACTATGGTAAAATTATGAAAATACCACACTCTTACAATTATTCTTCAACAAGGAAAAAACATGTGATGTAGTACTTACCTATATTTGTTTTTGTCCTTATATGCTTTGTGGATTTTATCAGTCACTGGCTTACAGTTGGTAACTAGACTTTTAGTGACTGGTGGCTGTGGGAAAATACAGACATTACAGTAGGGCCAAGACAGGGGTGGGGGCGCAAGTGAAGCATTCGCCTCAGGTGCAGAATTTAAAGAGGAACCAAAAGACTCAGTAAACAAGATGAATATCTTAATGGATTATCTTAAAAAAATCAAATTGGCATACTATGACCAGCAGGCTGCCGGTTTTATTTTAATCACACGTTACTACACACTATCTGTTAAAAGTCTTATAAGTTACTGGCATAATTTTTTTCAGAAAGAAAATAAATTTCAAACATAAACTGTAATGAATTGGTCTTATGATACTCATAAGCTAAGCTGTCATTCTGACAGTCCAATTAGAAAATACTCTCTTCTACATGTAATAGTTAATTACAGTCATGAAGTGAACACCTTGGCTAAGAGTTCACTTGGTAATGTTAACTAATGCTGCGAGGTTCTTTAAAAAAAAAAATCCTAAAATCCCTTAATAACCCTTTAGCATACCTGGATAAGCACAAGAGGAATAACTGTTTTCTCCCCATAGATTATCTTCCTTAGAAAGGAACACACTTCTGTGAGTTCTGTGTAAGTGTGTATGGCAGGGTAGTTATTACAACATCTTACTAGGAACCCAAAATTTATAAAGAAGGAAAAAGAGATGGATGTGTAAATACAAGTGATGAAAGACAAGTCTGGATCGAGCACTGAAACAGAGTGAGCACAGCTCCCTGGTGATATCAGTGGCCTCTAAGGCAGCCTGTCAACACAACCCGATGTGGTCAAAGACAGGGAAGACCAACGAGGCCAGATCAAGGGGAGATGCTTTAGGAGCCCAGCACACTTTGGCCCTTCTTCCTCCTCTGCCCTAAGCTCTGGGGTTACACCAAGAAGATATCAGAAAAGACAGCCTGGAACTCACAGCCCATCGTGCCCCTCCTGGAGAAAGGTATACCCAGAAATACGTTGACAAATACATAGACATTACATTTTTTTTAAATTAGGACACTGACCTCCGGATGACTCAGCGTTGATTCTATCAGCTTTGCTGGCGGTAACGCCAAATTTTGGGAAAATAGAAAAGTGCTTCATGAGGCCCTCCAAGAATACCATCCCTGATGTGTGCAATGAGTACTAATTGGATCATTTCTCTTTTTTGGATATCAGATTTTTATATGATTTATTATTCTTCTCTATATTCATTTACAAATATCTACAGTTAATTATAGGGCTTGAACATTTTGAAAGATGGTCAATTTTTTAAAAATATGTGTTTTTCTGATTATGAAAGTGAAGACTATTCATTATAGAAAATATGGAAAAATACCAATGTGAAAAAAGGATATTAAGAACTACCTATGTTTAGAGTTCCCGTCGTGGCTCAGCAGGAGTGTCCAGCGTGGTGTCTGTGAGGATGCAGGTTCAATCCCTGGCCTCATTAGGTGGGTTAAGGATCTGGCAATGCCGCAAGCTACAGTGTAGGTCGCAGATGTGGCCCAGATCTGGTGTTGCCGTGACTGTGGCGTAGCTCCGATTCAAACCCTAGCCCGGGAACTTCCATATGCTACAGATGCAGCTGTAAAAAGAAAAAGAAAAAAAAAAGAAAGAAAGAAAGCAGCAGTAGCTGCTGCTGTAGCCAGACACAAAAGACCATATATGACATGATTTACTAAAGAAGAAGGGGGGGGAAGCTCCCCTGGTGGCTCAGTGGGTTGAGATCCCAGAGTTGTCGCTGCAGTGGCTCATGTTTGTGTTCCATTTCTGGCCTGGGAACTTCTGCATGCTCTGGCAAAAAAAACAAAAAACAAAAGCCAAGGACTACCTATGATCTAACCTACCATCGTTCCCATTATTTTGGGGGGTATGTATGAAGGTTTCTGGGAGTTTTCCACAGTTCTAATCATATTCTGAATATGGCAATAACCATTTTCCCACTAATTTTATATTGTAAACATTTTTCCATATACATGTTAGTAAAAATTAACTGTAAGCATTGCATAAATGGCTGTGTGATATGCTTGCATCAATTCTAAATGCACTTTTTCACATTATCATCTTTCTGAAACTGGGATGTGTCTTACAATCAAGAGTCTTCCAAGAAAAGACAAAAAATAAAAAATAGAGTCTTCCAATCATTTCAGCCAAATGGCACTCTGATAAGGTTATGTGTAGAACATCCACTGCCCCTACTGGTGAGGTTCAGAAAGGGCCAGCATCAGAGCAACTGAGCTTGGATGAAAGATGGGATTCCATTTGATGAATATTTCCTGGGTTAATTTTTATCCTCACAGTTGTTCTAGAGCAGTGAGTATGCTTTGGCGCTATCTTCTGCCATCCTTAGTGAAGAGGATGTCTGCTTACAGAATTCAAACAACTAATCTCAATATTAGCTTAACATCCATTAGGAAAGAGAAAAGATATTTCAAAGAAAAGTATACATGATTCTGGATTATCTGTGCTACTAATTTCCACTAAAGATTTATAAACACAGAGCCTATTTCTAGTTTGTAAAGTGCTATGCAGAACTGAAGTAAATAACACCGATAAGGATATACTCTGTTTTACAGAAAAGAACCCACGCCACTCACCAGATTGGGGTCATAGTAAGCTTCCTGAGTTGGAGGGATGTTGTTTAGCTGAGTGATATTAGCGGGAAGCATTTTCGAACAATTTATCAACATGTGCTCCAGACCTGTTAAATCCTAATAAAACAAAACGAAAGGATAAATCTTCTATGTACATTACAAGTAACAACTGTGGTTTTAAAAATGTTAAAGACGGAGTTCCCATCGTAGCTCAGCGGTTAATGAACCCGACTAGCATCCATGAGGATGTGGGTTCAATGCCTGGCCTCCCTCCATGGGAGGGAGGATCCAGCATTTCTGTGAGCTGAGCTGTAGGTCAAAGACGAGGCTCAGATCCTGAGTTGATGTAGCTGTGGCGTAGGCCAGCAGCTTCAACTTAGAGTGGAGCCCAAGCCTGGGAACCTCCATATGCCGTGGATGCATGTGGAGATGGGTACAACCCCTAAAAAAAAAAAAGACCAAAAAAAAAAAAAAAAAAAGTTAAAGTCACCAAAATTAAAGTGCTGTCTTCAAAGAGGGCTTGACTACATGACTCTTAAAGACACCCTAACCAGCAGAATGAGACAATGCATTCATCAAGTAACTCATCTTGGTCTCAAAGTAGACCGTTCTGGACTATGACGCACCATTTCACACAAGATGGTCCAGGGGATCACCAGATGGGAGGTCCTGCAGCTGGACTCATCTCTGTACTCTCCAGTAGGGAGTGTCCTACTCCTGGGATGAGAGGGTGTCGTGACAGAAGGGGCCGTGCAGGGGACGAGCCTGGATGAGAGCTCCACTTGCTCGGCCACACCTCAAGACCCTGAATGAACCTGTCACAGGAATTGCACATGCAGGTATGGCCTCCTCTCCAGATAATACAACAGCAGTCCCTACTGAGAGCCTAAAAAATGTCACCTTATAGGAGTTCCCGTCATGGCTCAGAGAAAACGAATCTGACTAGTATCTATGAGGACACAGGTTTGATCCCTGGCCTTGTTCAGGATCCACGTTGGGTTAAGGATCCACATTGCCGTGAGCTGTGGTGTAGGTTGCAGACACTGCTCAGATCCTGCATTGCTGTGGCTGTGGCATAGGCCGGCAGCTATAGTTTTGATTCAACCCCTAGCCTGGGAACCTCCATATGCCACGGGTGCGGCCCTAAAAAGACAAAATAAATAAATAAATAAAAATTTTAAATGAAATTAAAATTATATAATATAAAATAAAATATGAACCTCAAATTTGATTTTTAATCCTGGCATTAAAAATGAACTAGTTGTGAAGTTCCCACTGTGGCACAACAAAAATGATTCCAAGTAGAAACCATGAGGTTGCAGGTTCAATCCCTGGCCTCGCTTGGTGGGTTAAGGAGCCAGGGTTGCTTGAGCTGTGGCTCAGATCCTGCGTTGCTGTGGTGTAGGCCGGCAGCTGTAGTTTTGATTTGACCCCTAGCCTGGGAACCTCCATATGCTACAGGTACAGCCCTAAAAAGCAAAAAAAAAAAAAAAAAAAAGGACTAGTTGTAATCATCCTCATTACATACGAAGAACTACTTGGACTTGCATTACACTGAAGTATGCAGGGGAAAAAGACAAAGGATCAAATTCAAAAGTTTCATTTAAAATATCACACAGAGTTTAGGGCAAAAAAATTTTAATACCTGCAAACTTAAAGGCAAGTCGTGAATTCTGGTAGCCAGCGTTCGTATTTCTCTATCAGATAAGACACCAGATTGATCTGTGTCAACTTCATCAAAGACTTGAGATACATTCAAGGGCTGAACTGCACTCATGAGATAATAAAAGTAAGAGAAGGCAAACTGCATGTCCTCGGAATGGCGCACTTTGTGAAACGACGTCTTGTCAAATTCTTCAGGGAACCTGTCCAAACATAACGTATCGTGAGATCTGGTTATTTAAGGTACGGCCAGTACCTAACGTGTGGAATCAGACTCCTCCTTCCCACTGTCGACCTTATACCTTCAACAAATCAGCCATCAAGCGTTAGAGCCGTAAATGCCGCACAGCCAAGATGTAAGTTTCAGCAGCCATGGCTGTGAGCACCAGTGAACAACTCAAACACAACAAGACTTACATATCTTGCAGTTCTTGCATAACGATCCGGTCGATCATGTGAGGCATGTGTGCGGGGACTTTGCGAGACGTGAATCCAAACTTGCTGTTCAGAATTTTATTCACATAACGGAGGGAATCTGCAAACGTATCTTTTAGGTGCCTCCCAGTGTGTTTGCTGTCAGTGAAGTATGCCAGTTGTGTCTTCAGTGACTCTTCTTCCTGAAAAGAGAATTCCACACAACACAGCATCATATTTTAGTGCACAAGTGCCCGTGTTAACTAGAGACAGAGGTACTACTTTATGCAACGTGGTAACAACGAGTCACTAGCTGTTGTGAGGGGCACATGACATGAGCACTAGTATGTCTCTTCAAGGATCCTAAGAGCAGGACTAAACCAGATTTCAGTGAAAGTTATGGCCAACACCGGCCTGAGAACAACAGCTGCAGGGCAAAGGTCTATTTATAGGGCATTCTTCAGGGCTCCTCACTGAGCATGAGATTTCACAGCCAATTTCAACGCAAAATTCAGAAAACTGACTTTGAATAAATTTGATAGTAATTTCAGTATCAAGTTATTTCTACTGCTGACATCAAAGCAAGTATTTAAACCGACTGGAATAAAAATTGGTTCACTATATAATAGTGTTAACATCATGAAATGTAAAGAATCCAGTTAAACCCAGTAAGAGGTGAAACTGAATGAATGGGCAAAGAACATGAACACAATTTACAGGGGATGATAAGCAAAACATTTCTGCTTCTGAAATTGATGAAAGTGTAGACTGATATTAACAGGTGTTGGTCAGCCTGCAGGGACAAAGGCAGGCTCGTATACTGTTGGTGGAAGGGGTGTAACATTTAAGGAAGACGTAGTTCAATTTCATACATAGAAGACCCTTTAACCTAGCAATTCTACCTACAGAAATAAAGCTTCCTCAAGAGCAACGTATGTGGGAGTTCTTGTGTGGTACAGCAGGTTAAAGACCTGGCATTGTCACTGTTGTGGCTTGGTTCACTGCGTGGCATGGGTTCAATCCCTGGCCTGGGAGCTTCTGCATGGGTGCGGCCAAAGTGGTGGCGGGGGGGGGGGGGGGGAGGTATATGTACAAGAATGTTGATTGCAACATATTTGTAACCGAAAAACATACAGCTGTTAAAACAACAATGGCAGTTTGCCCATCTCCTATTACGTCAAAGGCAAGTACAGAGCAAGATATGGATAATTTCACTGCTGCAAAACATAAACTATATAAATACTGGAAGAATACCCACCAGCCTACATGTTCATAGTGACTGTCTCAAGTAAGGAGATTAAGGGAGGAAGAAAAGAGACCTTTCCCTTTTCACTGTTTTTTATTTTTTGCTCTGCAATTTTTATCACTAGCCTATAGCACTTCTGCAATTTTTAAAAGGAGTAAGGGAGGGAGAAAAGTGAGGAAATCAACATTGGCATCGCTCAATAGTTAGGAAATACTGCGTGTCAGGGACAAGATACTTCCCACTCCCCAAAGAAAATGAGAGAAAAGCGTCAACTCTCCTCGTCACAGCTCCTCGAGGCTGTGCTCTGCTTGCCATCCAGCCTAGAACACATGGCTTTTCTCTGTCTGTCCTCCTCCCCACCATCCAAAAGTCAGCAGACAGGGCACTTCCTCCGGGATGCCTCCTCCGAGACCTCCAGGCAGAGTTAAGGCGTGTTCCCTTTGGATCCTGCCCATGCCTCAGCAGACACTTATCACACTGCCCACAAGTCTGCCCCCCAGCTCGCTCTCTCAGTCTCCCAGAGCAGCGACTGTTCTGACCATCTCATGCTCCCCAGCAGCTGGCACAGAGACGGCGCTTACAAGATGTGCAAAGGAGCCCAGGGCACTGCGGAGGCTGCGGAACAGGAGGGACAGCGAGACAACACTGAGGCTTGGCTCACACCCTCTGCTGCTGTGGGGGTGGGAGAGCTAATGCATCTCGGGGTCTTTCATGAGTAAAGTAAAAATACCAGAGCCAACTCACACAACGTATGCAAAAGTGTTTTTTAAAATCACAATAAAAATTTTTAAGTAAAAAATTAAATTGCTACATACCAAGGAAAGATAAGATACCATCCCTATTCTACTACTACTTCTCAGGGTATGGCCCAGCTACCTCCCTTACTCACTCACACAGAGGCTGCTTCCTAAACTGTGAGATGGGGATGATGACAGCAGGGCCCTTATAAGGCATTTTTATGGTTAGAGTTACTGGGATAATTAAATGAAACCAGGCAAGAAAAGCCCCTGAGTTCAGTGGTGGCCACAGGCAAACGCTGACTAAGTGCAGCCGTGAGTATATCATCACCACTGACAAGGTTGTTCATTTTTTCTGAGCATGGGAAGGTTCAGGCTGGGTATCACTTACATCCAGAAGATCCTGGAAATACTTCTTCTTCTCCCATGGCAAAAAGCCCAGGTAACTGTCTGTGTAATACTGCAGTTTTCTTCCAGGTAATACTTCATCACCACCTAGGTGACTGTTAGCATTTTCCCCCAGTCTGTTTTTCTCTTGTTCTTTCCCTGTGATTATCTTTTCTTGTGTCTCCTTCTTTTCCAAGCTGACAATCAGAGATGAGAACTTTTCTTTGGACACACTCCTGCCTCCCATTGTTTGGGTCAGAGTTTGGGACCTGAGTCTGGCTTTGGTTTCTAAGTCCAGTGGCGTCTGACTCTGGGAATGGCCGTTCACCCTCATGGTCACTGCTGGAAGAGGCAAGGACCCCTGGGACCTTTCAGGTGTTCCTAAGCTGCTCGGGTAGATGCTTCTGTGAACCTGTTTTCCCAATGGGGCCTCCATACTGTCATTTCGTTGCCCTGTCACAGGAGCCTGATTTACTGCCAACTCTGCATAACGTGGGTTCATCAGAAAGGGCCTCAGCAGGGCTGACTTGGACAGGTTGTATCCTTTCAGGGTGATGTCTCCGAGTTCCAGCTGCAAATCCAAGTTACTGAGGCTCAGCTGGGCCTCCTTGGGAAGGAGTGAAATATTGACCAGCGGAACTTCCACCTCCACCTGGAATTTTCCTGTTGTGTTAGCATCGTGTCTCTTGACCTTGGGGAAGCGTTTTTCTTCTGGAATATCCTCAAACGGGATTTCCACCTCTGGAAGAAGCACTGTCGGGCTGACCAAATCTTGGTAAGACTTCTGGGTCGTAGAATTCCGTTTGGGCTCCTCCCTTGTGTCAACCTCTACCGCTAGCTGGATTTTGAACTCTTCACCGTTTGTACTTTGAAGTGTGAGATTAAAATGTATTGTGGTTGCATTCATGCCACTGTGCAATATGAGGTGGATGGTTTTCCACTTGTTGGCGATAGAAGCGTGTCGAATTATGGGGTTGTCACTATAGGCGCCTTCGATTCCCCTTTTGGCTATTTCTGCAAAGCTGAAATAAGGCAGGCATTCACCTTTTGGAATAACATAGTGAGTCTGGTTTGGGAGAAGAGTTACTTTATACAATTCATGAAAATGATCTAGAGGAAAAAACACAAACATGACTTTTAAAAAACTAGCCATTTCCCCCCTTTTCCTTCAATTCTTAGGGTTTGAGTTTTCACTTTCTAAGAATGACTTTAAATGAACTTTAACCAGAAATTCTAACACAAAAGCTACTAGTGTAGGGCTCATTTTTACTCTCGGAAGCAATCACTACTATCAATAGAGAATGCTAAGGCTGACTCACTACAGAGACACAGCATGATTCCGAAAAGCAAACTCCAATATCAACTTCCATCTTTTTGTCCATTTGAAAAAAATATAAATTCTTGCCAAAAAGGACCCCAATTAATAAGCTATTGACAAAATCCAGTATTCAAACCATGCTTATTTCATGAGCCATTGCTCTCCTTCTATTCTTCCCAAACTAAACCTTCACCACATACTTTCAACTAAGATAACTCTGCTCAGTTAAAACAAAGAACAACAAAAAAAAGTCAGACAGGAGCACTAACAGGAAAAGATGCAGCTTCAGTGTCTACTTTTTTTCCTAAAGATCCGTGTCCTTCTCTTACTTATGACTCACAACTAATTTGGATGCAGGGCTGAGAAAGGGACACACAGACCATAATTACTTTAAACAACAGCAGCAATCCAAACCCCTTCTACCTAGCAAGGATTGTCATCCCCTTATTCTAAGTATGTTTTGACAGCTAAAATAAATATACCTTGCCCACAGTCGCCAGCATCAAACCCACAGGATAAGACATTGCAGGCTTGGTCACAGAACTTATCAGCGAGCCAGGAATTTGCACATCCTTGATTACAGTAAGAGACGCCGGTTATTCCTCCGCCGAAATGCCAGGGCTGTCCGCCTCCCATACTCCCGGTGCCCCCGCCTCCTGGGATGTAGCGACTCCCTCCACTGTTACCTGGAGGAGGAGCAGGAAAACAGAAATTTGCTGTGCCTGCAATCTTGGAAAACACTTAATAGGTGTTCACCCCATTCTTGAGGAGAAGTCTTCATGCAGCTTAAAAAGAAAATAATAGGCAAAGGGGGCGTCATTTGACAGCGGACTGGAAGTGGGCCTGGGTGTTGATCAGCTCTGCCGCCTCTAAGTACAGGCCGGAATTTTGCTCAAGGGGCACACAGAGATGTGTGTGCAGGGCAGACTGTTCTGAAGACTGATTCTCAGCACTGCCAAAGACGTCCTAATACAGGCACTGACCAGCCGAATGAAGGGCCTCGCTCTCCAGGCAGCACAGCCTCTCTCTCACATAGGTGTTCACTCCCCGCCTCTGACACAACTTAGAGCTGTGTTTCTCCCAACACTCAACACTTTCCCAAACCTGTTTGTTTCCTCACGCTGACAAGCTGCGCACACACCCTCTCTTGCGTCAGTGACTGGGAAATTCAAAATGCTTTATAAGGTTAAATGCTTTATAAACAGAAAGATAATAAATACATGTAAAAACCTGCTATTACCAACAAGTCCAGATACACACATGCAAGAAAGGAAGAGGAGACGCTGAGGAGATAACATGTTTATTTCTGTGGCATCTCTTTAAGTCACTTGGTGACCGGGGGCAATCTGATGCAGAGAGCCAGTGGCCACAAGCTCCTGCAAGAACCACTTAGAGTGATGCTTGCTCTTGAGCTCACATCAGTGAAGGTACAGAACTGATTTTCCACATCTTGAGTATCAGGAGAAGGCATTTTCAAGCGCAGGGTCAGTGTGGGAAACGCCCCCCCCCCAATGATAATATGAATAAACTGGGCCACATGGGGACACTGGTCTTCACCCCCAGAGTCCATGGATTACTGACCCTTGAACACATGAAGAATGTTTCATCAAGTCACTGTACATATGCAATAAAGACAAACGAAAAAAATTCCGTCAACATGGACGAATCCTCACCAGAGCAATCGCCACCGTCCCAATCACAGGCGGAATTATTGCAAGCCTTGTCACAATAGCCGTCTTTAATCCAGGATCCGGGGCAGCCCTCAGCACAGTTTGGCACAGGCCATGTCAAATAAACCTACGAGAGAAACAGAAAATAAAATGGTCTGTCCCTTTCTATTCTTAAATTAGGATTCTTTAAAAAAAAAAAAAAAAAAAAAGGCAACACAACACAAACAGAGCCTCTAGAAAAGGTCTGCATTCAGGGGCACCCTGGGCCTCAAGTGGGCGGGTACCTGCAGTAGGTCTCTCACTCCCACCCTCTCGACAGTTCTCACCCGGCACACATGCTCTCTGCCGCTACCCGAGGAAAGCAGGCAAGGACTCGACTTATGGGTGAGTCTCACAAGAAGGTCTTTTAACCTATGTGGAAATAAAGCAGCACCACGCCAGACTTAAATGCGAAAGCAAGAGTCTACAGGAGCCAAGTATGAACACGAGTCACTGCTTTTCCATGATGCTCTCGTCAACTCCTGAGCAGATTCGTGCATGGTCCTGCCTCCAGGCTGAGAAGGGGGCACGCTCAATACCCCGATCCCCACACACGGGGTCCTGTGATGAATCACTCAGCACGGCACGCTGCGCTGTGAACTCGCCTGCTTTCGAAATGACCCACATGTTACATGGTTACTTTCTAAATCAAGTCATTTTTGAAGAATGTGCTCCCCTTTAAAGTCTGACCAGTCCAACTATTTGGGAGGGCTTTCTCCATCTGGATAACTCTTACTTGTTCTTCTACGTTCACCTCAAATCCTTTCCCTGTCCAATTTCATCCTCCAGTGCTCCCATTCCTTTGCACCCAGGGCACACCTGCTGGTGTGGAAATCACGGTATGTGGTCACTGATCTTATTTGTCTCCCCTGTCAAGCCACGGCTCGAGCCTGCAGCCCTGTGATCTAAGGCAAGTGCACCCCACCACCACCAGCCCCAGGAAAATGAGCCTGGGGCTGGACAGGGGGTGGCACAGGGAATAAACTGCAACAGAAAAAGCAGCTTTGTGCTTTTTAGCAACAGAGTTCTGTAAGTTACGAGTTCATGGATAAGGTTCCAACTGATCTCCGAACCCTTCTAACACGGCCACCTCTCCCCCCACTATGCAGACAGGAAACCCAGAGGCCAGGTCATCGCCCAGGACGGTGCCACAGCCGGCGCCTACACCTGTGCTTATGACTGCTTTTCCATCCTGGCCCTCGAAGCCAGACTGAGACCGGCTGCCTTCAGTGACACTTCATCCATGTCTCTAAGCACTAAACTGAGCTAACGTTCTATCTGGGGCATTCTGCTGACATGGTAAACATGACTTTGTGTTTCACAGTGATTTTGCTTTTTCTGCTATTGTCGTAGCAGAAAATCTAGAAGGTGGGTTCTGGGCTCTGAGAAGCGAAGTTCCTACTGCAGTTTTCTACTCTCCGATTGTTAATTTTCCTGAGCTCAGCACTCGAAAATGCCTGTTTGATCAAATCTGATTGTGGTGCATACACTGATTTCCTGTCTGTTAACTTCTAAGTGACTTCTAAGACAGGCACCTCTTAGGTCCTCACCTTCTGACCTTTGGAGTGACTGTAAAAATCATCCGGCCAGACGTCCTTTCCAAACATGACATCATCATTCAGGTAGATGAACTTCTGGGACAGCCCTTCGATGCGGTGGATGTGACTTTCGATAGCAGGGGAACTGAAGGTAGGCAGGTGGCTCAGATTTCGAAAAACATCCTTTAACAGGAAAAAAAAAAAAAAAACACAAAAAAGGAGAGAGCAAGAGGGTGGGTGGAGAGGGGATTTTTTGCTTTGTTTTGGGACAGAAGGGAGGGAGGGAGGCGAATGGAAGGATGAAAGGAAGGTGGAAATGGAGGTGAAGGCAGAGTAAGGGGATGAAGTCAGGAACAAGGCAAAGAACAGCAGAGGAGACCAGGAAACCACAGCCTTGTGGCATGTGGCAAGTCGCTACCTGGTGTGTGACTATGGTCACTCGAGGATTATCAAGGTTCAGCCAGGATGGGATCTGCCCATTGGTGACGATGAAAATATTCCGAACCCACGGCGCGTGCCTCTCGATGGATCGCAGTGAGTACCTCAGCTCTTCATTATCCTCGAAACGGCTGGCAGAAACGTCTTCATCCTGCTTAGACTAGCAAAGCCCTCGGCCCGTAAGGCCAAGAAGCACTCCTCCCGACTCCCATCTACCCTCTGCTCTCAGGGAGCTCCAGCAAACTCTCAAAGACCAGGTCCAACTTTCAGATGTTACCAAAAATGCAGAACGCTCAGCATATTCAAAACAGCAACACCACAAAACAACAGCGGCATTTCTTTCACATATTTTTTTAAGAAAAGGTTCTCGGATCTGATTCGAGATCACTTCAATTAGTATTAACCACTGGTGGTGACTAGAAAATCAGAAAAGTTCCAATCAAGTCACCTCTCTGTAAGTCCTCCTCCTTCTCTACTCAGTGACTTATAAAATGGTTAATAATCAAAACCCTCAATTTGGGTTTTATGTTTTGTTTGTTTTTGTCTTTTTGTACTTCTTGGGCCTTGCCCTTGGCACATGGAGGTTCTCAGGCTAGGGGTCGAATCGCAGCCGTAGCCACCAGCCTACGCCAGAGCCACAGCAACGCTAGATCCAAGCCGTGTCTGTGACCTACACCACAGCTCACGGCAACGCTGGATCCTTAACCCACTGAGTGAGGCCAGGGATCGAACCTGCAACCTCATGGTTCCTAGTCGGATTTGTTAACCACTGAGCCACGAAGGGAACTCCTCAATTTGGATTTTAAAAGAACTTCTGTATCCTGTACCTGGCTGATGGCACTCAGGTCCCACAGTAAATACGCAGGACTTATGGTCAGTTCCTTTCCATCGACAGTCATGTTCTTCTTCGTCTGCTTATTCAGTTCTTGGAAATCTTTGGGGTTATTCAACTTCAGAAGTGCTACACTGGCCTCTGAATACAACTGCAACTGTAAAATAATAAGAGGGTTACATGTGGACAAACCGAGCCTCAAAAAAAAAAAAAAAAAAAAAAAGGAAACTCTGAACTTCCCAGATTGATTCTTGATCTTTAAATATACATGCTACATATACTATATATACAACATATTATAGACCATAAGCTATATATAGTATGTTTTGAATATATATTATACACATTTAAAAGACTGCACATTTCATATGAAATAGCAAGCCAATATCACCAAAAAATAAGGCCTAAACAGGCCAGACTATTTCCCAAATGAAACCAAAAGACCAGGTATTTAGAAACAAGAGGGAATTGGGGACTGGGGCAGATGGGACATCTCAAGCCCCACCTGAAAATCGCAGCCACCAGTCAACAGGGGCAAAGGCTGCCAGAGGGGCCAGAATCCCCGAGTGCTACACATGAAATCTCCCAGTTTTCAACAGCAGCTCTGATGTTTTTGACTGTCTTGCATTCAAACAAGACACATATGGTCACCAGTTTGAGACCTTTGTTCTAGAATATTACCCATCTGCCAATACCAGGAAAGCCCTGCCAGGTAACTTGGCTAGAAGTAATGGAGGGAACACCTGCCAGCAGGTGTCTAACAGCTCTTGTGACCACACCTAGGAGCAGGGTCCTGGCAGGGCTGCTTTAAATGCCTTTCAAAAAGGCAGGGGAGGGATTTTTCTCCCTCTTTCTTGTGTCTACAGTTCTTCAAGTCTACTTTGTAGCAGTTTGAGAGTCTAAAGGATCAGCTTCCAGTGAAATCCAAAGACAGAGGAGCTTCCTGCTGTGACTAGACTCCCAGTGGATTCATCAGATGTTAATCCACCCTGGACTCAGGATTCTCAAATGTTTGTTGAGGAAAATTCCCAGGAAATGCCAGCTGCCTCTCAACCTGTCTCTGATGTGTTAATGAAGAACCTCAGTAACTTGGCTCTCAACCCAAGGACAACATTTCGATCCATAACATCAGAAAATCAATCTCAACGGACTAGCCGGAGACTTGGTGAAGGCATCTGACCTCAACCAACTGGCGGGAGACTTGGTGAAGGCATCATTCCTAGGAGGAAAGGGGTGAGGACGGTGTTAAGTGTTTGGAGAGAAAGGATGGAATGGATGATTCGGTATTTGAAAAGCCGCTATGGCAAAACTCAGACAAAATCAGGAGAGCAGAGATTTCAGTGCACCTGTACTTATTGCCTGTAAAATAGAGATCCTGCTGAGCATAATTTTAACAGTAATTAAGATGACAATGATGACAGTAATCTCAAGGCTGAGTAGGTTGAGCCCTCAACCTTGTTCTTGTACTATTTTTTCTCACTTGCAATTGTAGAATGATTGTGAAGCAACTTAGGAAAGATTGTGCACCAATATTTTGATAACCTAAAAAGTTCTGTGATGACTTTTTTCCTGCATCTCTTTTCCTACCTCCTTAATACAGGTAACTGTAAGGAATCCATGTAGTCTGCACTTGAATGACTTAACTGTACTCTCCTCCCACTTTGATTTGACACAAAGAAGCACTATTTGGTGGCAGGTTTTGCCTCTTCTGGAAGCTCCAAGTCTAGAAGATGAAACCCAGTATCAAGAATTTGAAGCAAACTTATTCGTGTGGAAGGAGTCTAAAGAAAATGTTGGGCTGTTTGGCTAGCGCGGGGAGCCAAGAAGATGCAGGGACTCAAAAAAAGGACCTTGCCTGACGGGAGAAAAACCTGAAGGCAGGTTCCTAACCAAGGAAGGGAGCTCACCTGAACAGTACATGCCGAAGGTGGGCTTCTGGTCAGGATGAAAGCTTGCCTGTAAGGTCCAAGCCAAGGGCAGGCCTCAGGTTACACAGCTCTCATTTTGATGTTGATGGGGAAAGAATTGGGGCTTTTCTGGGAAAACAATTTCCACGTTTGCGCCAGAGAACATGGATTGTTTCTCGGGTGACCTAGTCTTTCCTGTTGTTTTATTTGTTATTCAGTTTTCCTCAGTCTTTCCTGATCATTTGCTTATTATTATTTCCAATTCTTATTTTCCTGTGGTGATTTGTGATTTAACAGAATTACAACAATAATATAATAAAGAGTTTCATCCTGAAGGACTTTCCCCTATTTAAATCCAACTTAATTAAAACATAGTGTTTATCTACGAACTAGTTTATACAGTAAACTTTAGTTAGGATTTTATTGAGGTTCATAGAAGTTTGACATATATTATTCTTGATCAAAAGACACCCAGCTATGAGTTATAGAAGCTTTTAAGTGGTAGCTAGTTAAGTTGGTTTATATTTTCTTACACTGTCTCCCTGCCATAACGCTTTAAAGATAAGCACCAGTCTAAAAACAAGATTTGTAAATGCCAAATTCTTGTGTCTGTGACCACTTCAACTTGTGGAGACTTGCTGGCCATGGGATGATTTGTACTGAGTCTCCTCCTTTCCACATGATGTATTGTACCTAACTGCCCTTAAATTGTACTCACTAAATTTAGTTAAGATAAAGATCTTAAAACGTGATGTATAGTTGCTGTACCATGTAAAAGTTAACCGATGTACTTTTAACACTATGATGTAATCTGTAGTTAAAAACTGCCTATATAATCAATCACTTATGCCAATAAAACTTGAGCAGTCCAGTGCCCTGAAGGAAGGGACAAAGAGGCTGTCTTCGTTGCAAAAGCCGACAAGCGTCCCTCTCCTTTGGGGAAATGTGGACACTCCCTGGCCGCTAGAGCTGGCCTCCGGCAGGCTAGCACATTATTAGAGCAGCTACTGAATTGTTAGAAAATTTTTTGACATACTGTTTTAATTCTCAGCAGCAAACACATTGTGTATAGAGGATGACCTTAGTAAAACCTGAGAGATTTGAGTATCTTTAAATTAAAAAAAAAGGGAGTTCCCGTCGTGGCGCAGTGGTTAACGAATCCGACTAGGAACCATGAGGTTGCGGGTTCGGTCCCTGCCCTTGCTCAGTGGGTTAACGATCCAGCGTTGCCGTGAGCTGTGGTGTAGGTTGCAGACGTGGCTCGGATCCCGCGTTGCTGTGGCTCTGGCGTAGGCCGGTGGCTACAGCTCCGATTCGACCCCTAGCCTGGGAACCTCCATATGCCGCGGGAGTGGCCCAAAGAAATAGCAAAAAGACAAAAAAAAAAAAAAAAAAAAAAAAAGGCAGGGGAGAAGGCTGAAAACCACTCATCGAGGACAGCAACATCCTTCTGCTGAAATGGTTCTTCTAACAGGGTCAGTTTCTTTCTTAATTTATAAAACAGAACAAAATACAAATTATTATGGCTCATTCTGAGCTCTTGTATATTCTGCATGACTAGATTTAGCTCACCCCTCAAAGTTTTCTGAGTTTAAGCAGGCTGAAAGTAGAGGTCAGAGTGCAAGGTTTCATTTATCTCTCACCCCCGTTTTACTATGTAGGCCATGAAATCTTACTGCAAACTGTGTGAGTGTGCTGTCTTCCTGACCAACCACCTTCCGTCACCTTCATAGTGCCGGGAATATACTTAGCACCCACCCAAGGTCAGCTCTCACTGCCGTCGCTGTGCTGCCTCAGTAGGTTCGGGGGGCGGATGGGAGGCAGGCCACGCAGGGCAACCATTCTTCTGTGCCACCCGGGCACCTGACAGTCTCACTGCCCTTCCCTAGCCTCCCCTCCCACACTGGCTCCCACAGAACCTCTGAGGCTCCCTGGAGTGCAAAAAATCACTATTCTAGAATAAATAAATGCAATACTTTTATATTCTAATTTAATTTTAAATGTACTGAGAAAGTCTCTTTTTTTTTCTTTTTATGGCCGTGTCTGTGGCATATGGAAGTTCCCAGGCCAGGGATCAAATCTGAGCTGCAGCTGTGACCTGCACCACAGCGGCAGCAACACCAGATCCTTAGCCCACTGAGCCACAGTGGGAACGCCTAAAAAATCTTCATCTTAATTAATCTCTCCTATGCAAAATGCTTTTATTCTGGAAAACTATTTTGAAATTTCACAGACATGTTCCTAAGGTAACTATACAATAATTGGGAAAGGAATGAAAAATAAAGAGCTTAAAGGAATAATTACATATATGAAAAAATGTTTTTCTGTCACCATGACCCACCAAGTCTTAAGTGGTAAAAACGGTAGGGAGGAAGGATGCTGTGCTGGCCACTAGGTGGCGCCCTAATCTCAGATACCTTAATTACTGCTGTCAAAAGGATCTGGTAAGGAAAAGTGGGTGTGGTTAAGTGCCTAAGGCTGGAGTTCGTAGCTTGGGCAACAGTGTGGATCAACTGTCTCCATATACAACTTCTTACCTGAAATCTAAATTTAGAGTTTATCTAAATTCTTTAACTTACACATTTCTTAAAGGGAGAACTTTTACACCAACCTCCTGCAGACCCATAACAGACGTGTAACATAACTGAGAAATAAAGCTTTGCTATTTTTAAGCCAGAGACTTTGGGATATTTGCTACTGTAGCATTATCTAAAATGCTGTGACCAATACATTTTTATATGGTAGTATGAGGTTAGGGAAATAACATGCCACCTAATGCAACTGAAAAACAAATTAGCTCCTTCTAGTAATTTGACAACTCATATGACTCCCTCAGTCTTACATATGTCCTGATGGTTTTCTAAAACTTGTATCAATTCTAGAGTTGCTTGTTTAATCTACCAAAGTGCTTACTTTAGGAACAAAACCAAAAGAGAGGGTGCCATGCTTTAAAAGAACAAATGCTTGAGGTTCCCCTTGTGGTTCAGCAATAATGAACCCAACTAGTATCCATGAGGATGCAGGTTCAATCCCTGGCCCCACTCAATGGGTTAAGGATCTGGCGTTGCCACGAGCTGTGGTATAGATCACAGATGCAGCTCAGAGTCCCCGTTGCTATAGCTATAGGATCCAAGGTGACAGCAGTTGCATCTCTGACTTGAGCCATAGCCTGGGAACGTCCATATGCCTCAGGTGCAGCCCAAAAAAGACCAAAGAAAAAAAGATCAAATGCTTAAGATGTTTTCAGGGAAGTCACTAGAAGAAGGGGAACAAGTAGAAGTATTGCTACAATTTACTACGACCCTGAACATGCCCTGAACAGAGGTTTGAGGGGTCTGAGTCCAGGTTGGACTATATGCTGCTCCCACACTGCCAACACCGTCCTTCCTGCAGAAACAAATTGCCATGTCAGCCTTTAAGGATCCCAGACAGGCTCCTTCTCTTTGAAAATGTCCCCATGTCACAGATTTACACAGATCTCTCTTATCTCTAAATGCCAACTTGGTGTTTGCACTATTCTTCCAGACAGCTAACCTTACACTATCTTGTTGCCACCTGACCACTACATATGCACACATACATGATCATGAATATAAACAGCCTGAGGACAAGCACACATCCTCCACTTCTACACTCCTACTTGGCAACCAGCGTCACTCAAGCCAAATGTGAGAACACACTTGAGAGCCTGAAGATTTTCTGTCTGCTCTCATATGTGTTAAAGAGTAAGTGAACAAAAACAAAAAACGAATGAAAAACTTACCACTACCATGAATGAAAATGTCTAAAAATCAAAAATGATTTAGAAGAAGCTGAAAATAAACACCACTGGGTAATCCAGGAGTTCCCTGGTGGGTCGGTGGCTTAAGGATAAGTATTGTCACTGCTGCAGCTCAGGCTGCTGCTGTAGTGAGAATTCAGTCCCTGGCCTGGGAACTTCTATATGCTGCAGACACAGCCAAAATAAAAAAGGAGGTAATCTGATTTCTCAGAAGGTAAAGTCTGTGTTTGTTACACACAAATATTTACTATAGCTAAATTAGAGGGTAATTAATCAGATCATAAAAGATATCTCTAGCTCGGTTTAAAATGGCAATAAATAATCATCTATCAATTATCACCTTAAATGTCAATGGACTGAATGCTCCAATCAAAAGACACAGAGTGGCAGCTTGGATAAAAAAGCAAAAACTTTCAATCTGCTGCCTACAAGAAACTCACCTTGGGACAAAGGACACATATAGATTGAAAATGAAGGGGTGGGAAAAAATATTTCATGCCAATAGACATGACAGGAAAGCAGGAGTTGCAATACTCATATCAGATAAAATAGACTTTAAAACAAAAGACATAAAGACAGACAAAGAAGGACACTACTTAATGATTAAGGGATCCATCCAAGAAGAGGATATTTCTATCGTCAACATATATGCCCCAAATACAGGAGCACCCAGATACATACAACAAATATTAACAGACATAAAGGGAGAAATTGATGGGAATACAATCATAGTAGGAGACAGATCCTCTAGACAGGAAACCTATAAAGCAACAGAGATCCTAAAGGAAACAATAGAAAAGTTAGACTTAATTGACATCTTCAGGACACCACATCCAAAAAAATCAGAATACACATTCTTCTCAAGTGTGCATGGAACATTCTCAAGAATCAAAGCTATAACCTCAACAAATTTAGGAGCATAGACATATTTCAAGTATTTTCTCTGACCACAATGGCATGAAACTAGAAATCAACCATAGGAAAAGAAAAGAGAAAAAACCTACTACATGGAGACCAAACAACATGCTACTACAAAACCAATGGGTCAATGAGGAAAGCAAGAAGGAAATTAAAAAATACCTTGAGAAAAACGATAATGAAGACACAACCTCTCAAAATCTACGGGATGCCACAAAAGCAGTGCTCAGAGGGAAATTCATAGCAATACAGGCATTCCTCAAAAAAGAAGATCTCAAATTGATAACTGAACTCTCCACCTAAACGAATTAGAAAAAGAACAAAAAAGACCTAAAGTCAGCAGAAGGAAGGAAATTATAAAGATCAAAGAGGAAATCAATAAAACAGAAATTCAAAAAACAACAGAGAAAATTAATACAACCAAGAGCTGGTTCTTTGAAAAGGTAAACAAAATTGACAAACCCCTGGCTAGACTCACTAAGAAGAGGAGAGAAAGAACCCAAATAAACAAAATTAGAAATGAAAAAGGAGAAATCACAACATATACAGCAGAAATACAAAATACCATAAGAGAATACTATGAACAACTATATGCCAACAAATTTGATAATCTGGAAGAAATGGACAATTTTCTAGAATCTTACAGCCTGCCAAAACTGAATCAAAAAGAAACAGACCAACTGAACAGACCCATCACTAGAAATGAAATTGAATATGTCATAAAAACACTTCCTACAAATAAAAGTCCAGGACCAGATGGCTTCACAGGCGAATTCTACCAAACATATAAAAACGATCTGGTGCCCATCCTCCTTAAACTTTTTCAAAAGGTTGAAGAAGAAGGAACACTCCCAAAGACATTCTATGATGCCACCATCACCCTCATTCCAAAACCAGACAAAGATACCACCAAAAAAGAAAACTATCGGCCAATATCTTTGATGAATATAAACGCAAAAATTCTCAACAAAATCTTAGCCAACCAAATCCAACAACATATCAAAAAGATCATACACCATGACCACGTAGGGTTCGTCCAGGTGCACAAGGATGGTTCAACATATGCAAATCAATCAATGTCATACACCACATTAACAAAAGAAAAATCAAAAACCATATGATCATCTCAATAGATGCAGAAAAAGCATTTGACAAAGTCCAACATCCATTCATGATCAAAACTCTTGCCAAAGTGGGTATAAAGGGAACATTCCTGAACATGATCAAAGTCATTTATGGCAAACCCACAGCAAATATAATACTCAATGGAGAAAAACTGAAAGTCTTCTCACTCAAATCTGGAACAAGACAGGGATGCCCACTCTCACCACTTCTCTTCAACATAGTTTTGGAAGTCCTAGCCACAGCAATTAGACAAACAAAAGAAATAAAAGGCATCCATATAGGAAGAGAAGAGATAAAACTGTCACTGTATGCAGACGACATGATACTATACATAGAAAACCCTAAGAACTCAACCCAAAAACTATTTGAACTGATTAATAAATGCAGCAAAGCAGCAGGATATAAGACTAACATTCAGAAATCAGTTGCATTTCTGTATAACAACAATGAAATATTAGAAAAGGAATAAAAAAATACAATACCTTTTTAAATTGCACCTCACAAAATCAAATACCTCGGAATACACCTGACCAAGGAGGTAAAGGACCTATATGCCAATAACTGTAAAACTTCAAGCAAAGAAATTAAAGAAGATGCAAAGAAATGGAAAGATATTCCATGTTCATGGATTGGAAAGATCAATATTTTAAAAATGGCCATACTACCCAAAGCAATCTACAGATTCAATGCAATCCCTGTCAAATTACCCATGACATTTTTCACAGAACTAGAACAAATAATCCAAACATTTATATGGAACCACAAAAGACCCAGAATCACCAAAGCAATCCTGAGAAACAAAAACCAAGCAGGAGGCATAACTCTCCCAGACTTCAAGAAATACTACAAAGCCACAGTCATCAAAACAGTGTGGTACTGGTATCAAAACAGACAGACAGACCAATGGAACAGAATAGAGAACTCAGAAATAAACCCAGACACCTATGGTCAATTAATCTTTGACGAGGCAGGCAAGAACATAAAATGGGAAAAAGAAAGTCTATTCAGCAAGCTTTGCTGGGAAACCTGGACAGCTGCATGCAAAGCAATGAAACTAGAACACACCCTCACACCATGCACAAAAATAAACTCCAAATGGCTGAAAGACTTAAATATAAGACAAGACACCATCAAACTCCTAGAAGAGAACATAAGCAAAACACTCTCTCTGACATCAACCTCATGAATATTTTCTCAGGTCAATCTCCCAAAGCAACAGAAATAAGAGCAAAAATAAACCAATGGGACCTCATCAAACTGAAAAGCTTTTGCACAGCAAAGGAAACCCAAAAGAAAACAAAAAGACAACTTACAGAATGGGAAAAAATAGTTTCAAATGGTGCAATGGACAAGGGCTTAATCTCTAGAATACATAAGCAACTATACAACCCAACAGCAAAAAAGCCAATCAACCAACAGAAAAATGGGCAAAAGACCTGAATAGACTGTTCTCCAAGGAAGATGTACAGATGGCCAACAAGCACATGAAAAAATGCTCAACATCACTGATTATAAGAGAAATGCAAATCAAAACTACCATGAGATACCATCTCACATCAGTCAGAATGGCCATCATTAATAAGTCCACAAATAACAAATGCCGGAGGGGTTGTGGAGAAAAGGGAACCCTCCTGCACTGCTTGTGGGAATGTAAACTGGTACAGCCACTATGGAGAACAGTTTGGAGATACCTTAGAAATCTATACATAGAACTTCCATATGACCCCGCAATCCCACTCTTGGGCATATATCCAGACAAAAGTTTCCTTAAAAAAGATACATGCGGAGTTTCCGTCGTGGTGCAGTGGTTAACGAATCCGACTAGGAACCATAAGGTTGCGGATTCAGTCCCTGCCCTTGCTCAGTGGGTTAACGATCCAGCGTTGCCGTGAGCTGTGGTGTAGGTTGCAGACGCGGCTCGGATCCCGCGTTGCTATGGCTCTGGCGTAGGCCAGTGGCTACAGCTCCGATTCAACCCCTAGCCTGGGAACCTCCATATGCCGCGGGAGCGGCCCAAAGAAATAGCAAAAAGACAAAAAAAAAAAAAAAAAAAAAAAAAAGATACATGCACCTGCATGTTCATTGCAGCACTATTCACAATAGCCAAGACATGGAAATAACCCAAATGTCCATCAACAGATGACTGGATTAGGAAGATGTGGTATATATACACAATGGAATACTACTCAGCCATAAAAAAGGATGACATAATGCCATTTATAGCAACATGGAAGAAACTAGACTCTCATACTGAGTGAAATGAGCCAGAAAGACAAAGACAAATACCGTATGATATCACTTATAACAGGAATCTAATATATAGCACAAATGAACATTTCCACAGAAAAGAAAATCATGGACTTGGAGAAAAGACTTGTGGCCACCCGGGGGGAGAGGGAGGGAGTGGGTTATCGGGAGCTTGGGGTTATCGGATACAACTTGGAATGGATTTACAAGGATATCCTGCTGAGTAGCATTGAGAACTATGTCTAGATGCTTATATTGCAACAGAACAAAAGGTGGGGAAAAAAATGTATACATGTAGGTGTAACTTGGCCCCCATGCTGTACAGAGGGAAAAAAAATAAATTAATTTTAATAAAAGATATCTCAAGCTCGAAAGCTTTCAACAAAAAAGACTTTACTTGGTAAGGCTATAGTCCACAGAAAATTTTTTATGAATTCCAATCTATTACCTTGCAAACGAAACCATTATCAAGTCTTCCCCTGCCCCCCACCCTGCTTGGAGTGGGAAGGGATTCTGGTTTTGCTCTGAATAGAATGATAAAAGCCAAGTTGTTGTATGTATACAGCCATGGTGCCAAAACCCTAAATGACTCCCTTGAATGATCACACCATTGCAACACTTCCTTTTATACTCTGTACGTGGTGGGTGTGCTTACTCATAGACCTGCTTCTTGTTCATTCTTCCAATAAGCACTTCATCAAGCAGCCCCCAGGAGCAGGCCTAGACATGATCACCAGGGTACAAGGTGAGCAGGCAGCACCTGTCCTGAGATGCTCGCAGCCCAGCCTGGATCTCTGGGACAGAACTGGACCCTTGGTGGCTCTGAGGCCACAGGCCTTGGCAAAGACCCCTGGAAGAGCCTAGGAAGGCACAGTGGGGTTCAGCTGTTCAGGTCCTGAAGAGCAATGTCTAACAGGCCTTCCTCCCATGTGCCCCAAAATGAGCTCTGCTTCCTTCCCAAAATCTCACTTTTCCTAAGAACCTCTGAGTGTGGTTGATGCCCCACGTCCATCTTCACTGGTCAGACCTACTTTCCGTTTCA
Source organism: Sus scrofa (assembly GCF_054392235.1). Classification (NCBI taxonomy): domain Eukaryota; kingdom Metazoa; phylum Chordata; class Mammalia; order Artiodactyla; family Suidae; genus Sus; species Sus scrofa. The sequence continues at coordinate 89,684,675 of NC_139387.1, read as the reverse complement.
TTCTTCCTTCCATCTCCTCCAACATCTAGTCAGTCACCAGGTCATGCTGAGGGTTTCTCTTAGATGGTTCTGGAACCATTCTCATCACTGGCAGCATTGCCAAGGCACTTGTGGAACCTGAATGTCTTGCTGGGCTGTGGCAGCAGTGGCCCAACTGGTTCTCCTGCCTCCAGCTTCTTGTTTAATGTCTACCTGCTACCCCTTGCCCTTTCATGTGGCTTAGAAGCAGATCAGGCCCTCCTCTTCAAGATGCTCTTTGCCTCCAAGAGAAAGTCTAGGCTCCTCCCCAGGGATCTTTCTCAATCTGACCTCAGCCAACTTTCCAGTCTCAGCAGCAGCAAAATCCCCACCTGGGCTCTGGCCTCTAGAGCAGCCGCCTTGGCCCTCTGAAAACACCATTTACTTATTTGTAAGCCCTTGGCCAGCTGCTCAAGCTGTTTCCTCCTCTCAGAAAGGTCTTTCCGACTCCCTTCTCTGCTAGGAGAACAGCTGTTCTATGCAGGGCCCAGCCAAAGTGTGTCCTGTTCTGCAAAGCCTTCCTTGCCTGCAGTACAAGCAAAGCCCAGATATTCCCCCCAGCATTTTGTATAAACACTTATTTGGAACTGATCACACCCAAATATTATCTAAGTGACTTCAGTCCCTCGGTTATGCCTGGTACAGTCCCTGGCACACAGCAGGTGTTTAAACAGTGCCCACTAAACAGCCTGGGAACCCAATGAGAGGAAGCCTCGCTCTCAGGGTGCTTGTAATAGAACTAGGAAGTGAGACTCAAGGAAAGACAGTCCCGTGGAGAACGGGCTTGAATGCTGATGCTCTCCTTCTATTCTTCCTCTTTCTCATTTTCTCTCTAGCTTCCCCAAATCAGAAGTCCTTGTCCCTGAAACCAATTGCAGGTGTTGGCAGTGACAACAAGCTGCCATGAACACTGTGAAGAGCAGGCTAGAACCCCTCCCCCGGGAGGTGCTGGCCTCCACAAAGACAGGTCTGGTGAGTGACCGAGGAGGGGGCGTCCTCGTGTACAGAGCCTGGTGGCCCTACTGCCCAGTTCAAGCTCCTGCCCCACTCGGCCTCTACCGGCACACACTGCTCCACACCGCCCAAAAAACTAGTTTGCCAACGGGGTGACCACGACCTGGACTGGCAACCTTCGACAAGACACGCCTGCCCACTAGCAGGTGTACTGGTCAGCAGCTATAGTGGGCAGAGATGTGGGCTGTTCAAACCTAAGCAGAGTATGGGGAGGTGTTGTGCGTCTTCTTTAAAAACTTATTATAATTGGAATTACATAAAAAAGAATCAAGCATGTCATTTTTTCTGCATAAGGAACTTGAGCTGACAGTCAAAAGTATAGATACAAGTCTGTAATTGTGGAACTAACAGCTAGGAAGCCAAGAAGCCAAATAAACATCAACTGAAATGAACGCTAATCCATGGTTTTATCTACCCAAAGTAGTACTAAAAATAATGCAGGGGAAGGAAGAATATAGTATCTATTTTAAAATAATCGCAGACTGGAGTTCCCGTCATGGCCCAGTGATTAACGAATCTGACTAGGAACCATGAAGTTGTGGGTTCGGTCCCTGCCCTTGCTCAGTGGGTTGAGGATCTGGTGTTGCCGTGAGCTGTGGTGTAGGTTGCAGACGTGGCTCGGATCCTGCGTTGCTGTGGCTCTGGCATGGGCCAGGGGCTACAGCTCCGATTCAATCCCTAGCCTGGGAACCTCCATATGCCGTGGGAGTGACCCAAAGAAATAGCAAAAAAAGACAAAAAAATAAAAATTAAAAATAAATAAAATAATTGCAGATTAAGAAATAACCCTAATCTAGCTGGGAATCATCTTATTTTCAGGTACCATAAGAAAAATAATGGAGGAAAGTATGAAAAATGGAAAAAACCAAAATGTCATTCACATTACCGTGCTATTTATAAAGGTAATACATTGTATCCTAAAACAATAAAACAGGGAGTTCCCTGGTGGTCTAGTGGTTAGGACTTGGCACTGTCACCACTCTGGCCCAGGTTCAAGCCCTGGTGTGGGAATTGAGCTCCCACATCAGGCCACTACATGCTGCAACAAAAAAAAATCTAACAGCGAAACACTTATGGGGAAAACGAAACAAGTGAAAGGGAACTTTGGCAGGCAGATAAAAAAGCACGGGCCAGACCTGAGCTCAAGAACACCCGAGTCACGGCTCTTCCCCACCTCCACCTCCACCCCCACCCTTTTACCTCCCTATTGTTAAATGCCAGCAACGGGGAGAAGGAAGAAACAGGAAGCTTAACATAGTGGCAGAAGGTAATGAACATGTCTTTGTAAAATCAAGAAAACTGGAGCCTAACAAATGCCAAGGGAAGAACTTTATGCCCTCTGTCCTGAGAGAAAAAAACACTCACACGTTACAACCTGGACTGTTTCTGACAAAACAGCAGGCATCTTCACCTAAGGTCAAAAGGAAAGTGCAGCCACGTGGACTGAGTGCCACGTAAATCAGACAGAAAGCTCTAGAGAACAGTAAATGTCAAGGAAAAGACATGTCTCAGCCTCCAAAGTCAAGTTTAACAATCGCCCTGGTGGTCAAGCGTGAAGAGTTAATAAATTTAAATCCTAAATACGTTAATGGCTCAACTAGCTATTAATGACTGAAGGCCTCCCATTATGAAACGTTGCAAACATCTGCAGCACACCCTGTTTGTGAGTGAAGGCTCTGAATACACCCACAGCTTGGGGCTCGCGGGTACTCACCACATGGCTGACTCCCCCACCCCCGCCTCTCACGCTTCCATTGCCACTGGGGCTGTTTGTGTGTTTTGTCCACTGCTGTGTTCTCTGCACCTGACACACAGCAGCAGCGCTTTTGTTAAACAAATGAATAGCCCTTCTGTCTGGGAAAGCAACAAACCCAGGTCAGACTCTTAGAATTTTGCCCAAATTAAGAGTAAAAAATGAAGATCTCTGAATAAACAGCCAGCTACATGACCTACGTATTGTGACAGAATGGAGGGCCTCTGCTCTTATGATTGTTGGCTGTCCTCTAACAAAAGGGGCCACAAGAGAAGCGTCCTGCATTAAATGGGATGTGCTATACTGACTGCTCCATTTGTAATACTCTTACCAGTTTTATTTTAGAAGAAAGATTTTCCGGCAATTTTGTTTTTAGTTGATTTGTTTCCTTGAATGTCGGTGGAAATCCACTCAGGAAAGCCAAATCTTGCATTAGCACTAGCCCAGGGACCTCTTTATCTGTTGTCTGAAATAAGAAGGGAACAAACACAATTCACTTTCCACATCATTAGCCTGGTGAAAAACGTACAACTAAGAAAATAGCTAAAGATCTACTGCATCATACAAGCTTCAAAATAAGAATGTTGCGATCATTTAAATCAATACTAATACTAAAAAGCTAGACTAAAAGGAAAACATTACAATGTCTCTCAAAGTAAAACAGCTTAATTACTTAACACTTCTATCCTAGTCTATTGCCAAAAATATAATTAATTTAAAAGAACATACCAAATAGCCCCTCCAAACTGTCTGTTTGCTGTTTCCTTTAAACATTCCAGTGTGGGCATCTTCAACTACAAAAGAGAATATAATTTTAATAGAGAGCATATTTTTAATGAATACTTAACAATGCTATCTGGCAGGACACTGGATAAAGAATTTTGAGAACTGTTAAACTAGTATAGTACTCTCAAAAAAAGGTAGTTGGGGGAGACAAAACTAACCCATCCAACAAAAAAGGGGAACAATGTACATTTGTGTACAATTGAGTGTTAATTTTTGCTGAAAGACTCATGTGAGCAAAAAGAAACATGGAAATGACACACTGACAGAAATCACAGAGGTAGGAGCAAACATCAATTTAAAAAAAATAGAATTGTCTGACTGAGTAAAACCTTTGACAGCGGTGGGTACTAGGGGAAAAGGCAACCAGAAGGGGGCCCTTGAAGCGAGGCCACTGGCATTTAGATTAACAGCAGGGAGCCACTCTGGATCGTATGGTTCTTCCAGGGTCACACTGAATTCCTAAAATTCATCAAATAATGCCAAATAAAGCAGATCAAGTTGGGGGTGAGGGGGTGATGGCACAGCCCTCCTGCAAAAATTCTAAAGTGATAGGGACAAATAAGATTAGCAGACTTGCTGAGAGATAGAGATCACAGAAAGCAGGAGAGAGGTCAGAAGGCTAAAATTCTGATCTTCAAGATGGGCAGAGAGGAGTTCCCATCGTGGCACAGCAGAAAGGAATCTGACTAGGAACCATGAGGTTGCAGGTTCGATCCCTGGCCTTGCTCAGTGGATTAATGATCTGGTGTTGCTGTGAGCTGTGGTGTAGGCCACAGAAGTGGCTCAGATCCTGTGGTGCTGTGGCTGTGGCGAAGGCCAGCAGCTGTAGGTCCGATGAGACCCCTAGGCTGGGAACCTCCATATGCCACAGGTGCCGTCCTAAAAAGCGAAATCAATCATTCATTCAGTCAATACAAATATAAACAAAAAAATAAAAATTAAAAATCCCTGCCCCCTTATCTGCCTCTCTCTTCCCACTGATACCATGGGATTAGAGAATTCTAACAGATGCATAATGTGTATTTGTACATAATCTCAGGAAGGCAGCTAACCACACCTCGTGTCACCTTTATGGATTTAACGGAGACCAGATCCCAGGTTAGGTTATAACTTAATATAACCTAAGTTTATATAAACTTGGGTTAATATGTTATAATATAACCAATTCTGACCAGAGAGTGTAAAATTATAAAAGTCACAATCAACCTCGAGGGAGGTTTTCAAGGTCTGCTGTAGGCTCTGTCTTGTTCAACGATCCATCTAGGTTTCAGGAGACACAGGAGGCATGCTTGTAAGACGTATGCACCCACACGAAGCTGAGAGAAAAGCAATCCTGCGAACAGACTAAGAGTTCGCCTACTGTGTGGAGCAAAATAAAATCTTTAACTTGGCAACAAAACCAAACCAAGTATAAATTAAAAGGACTATTTGAAAATATAAAAAATAAAAGGGGTATTTGAGCATTAGCTCATGTAAGTTTTTTTTTCCTTTTTTTTTTCAAGATTTAGGAGTTTTAGATGACAATGAGGTCAGTATGAGTCAATAATGCTATGGCCATACTGAATTTCCATCTCAATTTGGTCTTTTAAACAGAAGTAGAGGACGTACAATGAGAAAAATGACACTGCGCAATACTAACCCATAGAGAAACCCTGCTGAGTTGACCTTCAAAATGTCCAGAGTTCAATCACTTCTCAACTCCACCTTGATCTAAGCCACCTTCCTTCTTGCCTGAATTATTACAACCTTTGCTTCTCTGTCTATTCCCACCACGGCAACCAGACTGAATTCTGGAACCTAAGTCAGATCCCATTACTGCTCCACTCAAACCCTCCGATGACCGATTTCTCACAACACTGATTTAAAGCCAAAGCCAGTCCTGACTCCTGGGGCCTGTACCATCCGTCCCCAATACTTCTCAGGTCTCATCTGATGCCCTCTCTCCCTGGTTCACTCTATTCCAGCCACGCTGGCTTCTCTGCCCTTCTTCAGACATGTCACACACACTCCTGCCTCGGGGCCTTTGCACTGGCTAGCCCACTGACCTTAAATATGGAGGACACATGGAGAATTGCTCCTTTCCCGACAGTCATGTTGCTGGCTCTCTCGCCTCCTTCAAATTTTCACTCAAAAGTCATCTGCTTGGCGAGTCTGCCCTACCACCCAATTTCCCCTACTCAATTTCTCTCTATAGCATTTCACTTCTACATAAATATATATAATGTACTGTATGTTGTATTAGTTATCTGTCTCCCTCTGCCAAGATATAAATTTTTAAGAGGGCAGAGACTCCTGGCCATCTGTTCACCACTGTATCTCCAAAACTGGTCTTCTGGCACAAAGTATGCACTCAATAAACACTTACTGAATGAACAGTCCCAATCTCTTTGAAGGCTGCAGCACACAGAAACGGAATGCTCAATTCCAGCTGACACACTTTTAAAGTAACAGAAACTAAAGCTCATTCTGAGAAAAGCAAACTAGGGTGCAGTCAAGCCCTTAAGAGACAGCTAAAGGAAGAAGAAGGCAGGTCACACAGGGAAGGAATTGTATTAGTTCTAGAGGATCCCAAGGGATGTGAGAAAGCTCTAAGGAAGCATTTGTAACTCCTTGTAAAAGGCGATGTAGTCCAGAGGTTAAACGGATTGTCACAGGAAGAAATTCACTTCCTAAACATCAAAGGGGATAAGCTTGGCTGGAAAAACTGCTTTGGTGGGAGACGCGGCTCCTGGGTGCGGGATTGGATTGTGTGACTCGAGAAGTACTGTCCAAATGGTAGAATCTAGGACACAAGGGAAGCAGCAGAGTAATCTGAAGAGGGGCAGAAATGACACATTTCAGAAGGAAAAAATGTCAACAGATCTCGATGATTAACTGGAAAGATGTTATATGAGATTTTTTTTTGTTGTTTTTTTTTAATAGCCACACCTAGGCCAGGGATTGAATCTGAGCCCCAGATGTGGCAACGCCAGATCCTTAACCCACTGTGCTGGGCTGGGGATCGAACCTGCACCTCTGTAGCAACCTGACAACTGCAGTCAGATTCTTTATTTTATTTTTTGTCTTTTCTAGGGCCACACCCGCAGCATATGGAGGTTCTCAGGCTAGGGGTCCAATCAGAGCTATAGCTGCCGGCCTACGCCACAACCACAGCAACGTGGGATCTGAGCCGTGTCTGCGACCTACACCACAGCTCATGGCAACGCCGGATGGTTAACCCACTGAGCAAGGCCAGGGATCGAACCTGCAACCTCATGGTTCCTAGTCGGATTCGTTAACCACTGCGCCATGACAGGAACTCCTGCAGTCAGATTCTTAACCCACTGTGCTACAGCAGGAAATCCAAATGAGATTTTTTTTTTAATGCCAAATATGGCTATAAATTTTTTAATCTAGATCAGAGTTTAGCAGTCCATGGTCCAAAATCTAGCCAATGCCTGATTTAATACATATGAGCGCAAATCAAAAACAATCTTGACATTTTAAAATGGTTAAATGCTTATATGATTACCCACATAATACCTGCCATTTTGCCTCTTGGCCCACATAGCCTAAAATACTTACTACCTTTTAACAAAGAATTTGGTGGGTGTTCCTGTTGTGGCTCAGAGGAAACGAATCTGATTAGAATCCATGAGGATGCAGGTTCAGTCCAAAGCCTCACTGGGTGGGCTGGGGATGGGCGTTGTTGTGAGCTGTGGTGTAGGTCACAGAAGTGGCTCAGATCCCACGTTGCTGTGGCATAGGCTGGCAGCTATAGCTCCAACTTGACCCCTAGCCTGGGAACTTCTATATACTGTAGGTGTGGCAGAAGGAAGGAAGAATTTGGCGATTCTTGATCTAGGTAACTGGAGATGACAAAGAGTGAATTTGTGGTCCACTGAAAATGGAAGCTCTACGAAGGCAGGAATGTGCGTTTTCTGTTCTCTGCTGTTTGCCTGTTACTTAGAACAAAAACCAACTCAGAGCACTGGCTCAACAAATCTTCACTGAATAAATAAATATAATAAGTGGGACAGTCAAATAAAAACCCAATTGGAGGAGTTCTCTAGTGGGGCAGTGGGTTAAGGAGCTGGCATTGTCACTGCAGTAGCTTGGGTCACTGCTGTGGCACAGGTTCCATCCTTGGCCCAGGAACTTCCCTTTCGGCTACAGGCACAGACAAAACAAAACAAAACAAAACCCAAATGGAAATTCAAAAAACAGTATTTAAAAGACCAAAGTTTAAGAGAGATTTTACTTACATCAAAATTTACAATTTTTAAGTCTTTGCTATGTTATAAAATCAGTAGAAGAAAACCTAAGATTTTCTCTATAGATGTTATAACTGAGTTATAACTTTTAACATGCTGTCATTTCTTTTTCTCTTCAGGTGGAGTGTTATCAGAGAACCTTAATTTAAGGAAACCCAATTTAAAAAACAAAGCTAAATTTAGCCAAACATTAAGTCATATAATTTGCTATGATTTGTCAAAAATTACCCTACTTTCACTATGTATTAAAAAATATACCTTAAACAGAAAAACATAATTTATACAAAATAGTTCAGAAACAGATCTACCATGTTTCAAACTACAAATAATAAGTACCAGGAAGCAAACACTATGATAGATACTGTTCAGGACACAAACTGGTGAGGATAAGGTTTTTGCTCTAAAAAAAAAAAGGTGAGAACACCATAAACTTCTACGCAATCAAAGTTAAGTTCTGTGTTAAAAACAGAAATACAGAAAAATAAAATTAATGTGAATGTACTAGTCCAGGATCTTCATGGGGACAGAACATAGGATGGGGCTGGAAAAAAGGGGAGACAGGCTAGGAGGGGAAGAGAAATAGGAGAGACAGCCCCACAGCTATGTGAAGATGCCAACAGGCACAAGGAGATACAAGGAGGGCAAGGAGATGCATGTGGGGCCCATGGGCAGGACCAAGGCAATTAAAGGTCAATCCTGAACACTAGCAAGAGAAGTGTGTGTCATGTGAAAAACAAATATATGCAATTAAAACAAGAGTTCCCATTGTTGCTCAGATGGTTAAGAACCTCACTAGTACCCGTGAGGAGGCAGGGTCGATCCCTGACCTCTCTCAGTGGGTTAACAATCTGGTGTTGCCACAAGCTGCAGTGTAGATCACAGATGCGGCTCAGATCTGGCATTGCTGTGGCTGTGGCATAGGCTGGCAGCTGCAGCTCCGATTCAACCCCTAGCCTGAGAACTTCCATATGCCGCAGGTACAGCCTTAAAACAAACAAGCAAACAAAACAAAACAAAGGTGTGGCCTTTAGGTTTGGCCCTAAAAAGACCAAAAAAACAAACAAAAAACTGAATCACTTCTGTGATGGAACATTCAAAATGTCGTTATTCCAACACCCAATGATAACATGATTTCAAAATACCCACAAGAAGACCTTACCATTTTTAGTACTGTCGAAAACAACAACTGAGACATTAGTGGAAGGATTTTTTGGTTTTGCAATGTTGAATATGTCACTGGCAGAATGGAAAGAAGGATAAAGAGATGGCAGGTCCTTCAGTGTGATGTTGGCCGGCAGGGCTGGGTCCAGAACAAGCATTGGCACCTTAATGCAGTGTGTCAGCAAACACTCCAACTGCTTCTCACTAGAAAGAGACACCGACATGCTCACAACTACTGGCATGAAAATTTAATTGACATTGAAAATCTGTTGTTACTATTATACTTTCCAGATATCTTTCTATATTCTATTTAAAAATAATAATCTTTCAACAAGGAATTTTACCACAAGAATATAAAAATTGGAGTTCCCGTCGTGGCGCAGTGGTTAACGAATCCAACTAGGAACCATGGGGTTGCAGGTACGGTCCCTGCCCTTGCTCAGTGGGTTAACAATCCGGCATTGCCGTGAGCTGTGGTGTAGACGGCAGATGCGGCTCGGATCCTGCGTTGCTGTGGCTCTGGCGTAGGCCGGTGGCTACAGCTCAGATTAGACCCCCCGCCTGGGAACCTCCATATGCGGTGGGAGCGGCCCAAGAAATAGCAAAAAAAAAAAAGAATATGAAAATTTAGTAAGTTAACAAGTACGATATACAATTACTAAACAAGTCCAAGTCGAAAGACAGAGCTTTCCAACTCCTATCAATAAGATTGCCACAAAATTTACTAACTCAAAGGTGTACAAAAAATTAAGCATTTCATACTACTGTTTTAAACATTATTTATACTTCTGATAAAGCCTATTATTAGACAGATTAGGAAGTAGATAAATTCTCGTTAATAGATTGTGTTCTCTTGCCAGTTACAACTTACCAATTTCAATTAGAATACAATTAAATGCACTAAATATGACAGGACACCGATGCAAACAAAAGCAAATGTGATAAGATTTGATGTCATTACATGAAATATTTCTATGTAAACATAAATACCTAGAATAATCAAATGGGCAAAGGACACAGCTAGAGAACTCAGAAGGTGGGAGCTATGACAAATAATATATCAAATCATGCAATCTTACTAATATTCAAAGAAATGAAAAGGAAAACAATGAACTTTTGTCTCCTAAATTAGAACCCTTCAAAAAAGGATTATGCTGGAGTTCCCGTCGTGGCTCAGTGGTTAACAAATCCGACTAGGAACCAGGAGGTTTCACGTTTGATCCCTGGCCTCGCTCAGTGGGTTAAGGATCCAGTGTTGCCATGAGCTGTGATGTAGGTCACAGACTTAGCTTGGATCTGACATTGCTGTGGCTGTGGCATAAGCCAGCAGCTACAGCTCCGATTCGATCCCTAGCCCATGAATCTCCATATGCCTCAAGTGTGGCCCTAAAAAGAAAAAAAAGGAGTTCCCGTCGTGGCTCAGTGGTTACTGAATCGGACTAGGAACCATGAGGTTGCGGGTTCGGTCCCTGCCCTTGCTCAGTGGGTTAACGATCCGGTGTTGCCGTGAGCTGTGGTGTAGGTTGCAGACGCGGCTCGGATCCCGCATTGCTGTGGCTCTGGCTGGGCCAGTGGCTACAGCTTCGACTGGACCCCCAGCCTGGGAACCTCCATATGCCGTGGGAGCGGCCCAAGAAATAGCAAAAAAAAAAGACAAAAAAAAAAAAAAAAAAAAGATGATCACAAAATATTTACAATAGTGAAAATACGGAAGTGCCCAACATTTAGCAAATTATAGTAGAGTTACTTTATGGAACATTATATAACTATTAAAACTGAAAAGCAGAAAGTATTAAGATAACCTATCAACACAGAAATATGTATGATTATATAAAATTAAAAATTAATGTATGAAATTACACAGCTTATAAATTATTAACATGAAAGGGAATAACAAAATGATCATAGTTGTTGAATGAGGGCCAAGAAATTATGAGTTAGTTCTTCAACCTTTCTGTAATGTTACAGCATGACTTTAATTTGAAAGTCATTTAAGGAGTTCTCTTGTTGTGCAGCAGGTTAAGGATCCAGCATTGTCACTGCTGCATCAAAAGTTCAATCCCAGGTGTGGGAACTTCCATATGCCATGGATGCAGCCAAAAAAAAAAACCCCAAAACTCTAAAAGTCATTTAACAATAACAGTATTAGCAATAGAGATTTATAAACAAATATGCATAATTAACATAAAGAGATGATGCAGAAGGCACTGCTGGATCATTTCTACAAATAACTCTTATCTTAAGTGAAATGGTTAAGTGCAGAAGTGGCACCTAACAGAGATTTCTGCTTGTCTGTGAAAGTCTTGTTTTAAGCACCTATCAGAGTTAGGTAAGATTCAAATCAAAAGATATATCTGATTCTTGGAGTTCCTGTCGGGATGCAGCAGAAACAAATCCAACTAGGGACCATGAGGTTGCAGGTTTGATTCCCAGCCTCGCTTGGTGGGTTAAGGATCTGGCGTTGCCATGAGCTGTGGTGTAGGTTGCAGAAGCGGCTCAGATCCTGCGTTGCTGTGGCTGTGGCATAGGCTGGCAGCTATAGCTCCAATATGATACCTAGCCTGGGAACCTCCATATGCCTGGGATATGGCCCTAAAAAGCAAAAAAAAAAAAGAAAATACATATGTGTGTATATATATATATCTGATTCTTGTCATTGGGTTAAATCTCCTTCCCAAGTCATTACATGTTAGAACACTCAACTATGATAGCTTTTAAAGATAAGGAAAATATATATTGAAAACATAACTAAATAATAGACATAAATTCTATAAATGAAAACACTAGGTGAAGATAAACTTCAAGCAGACCAAAAAAACAGCATACCAAACAGATTAATGGAAATAACAAAAAGGAAAAACCTTACCTAATGCATCTAAAAACTATAATGTTCTGGTTTTCTATTATCAGAATAACCAGAGTTCTCAATCAACTGTGCCTTTGGCCCTGTAAAATTTCTAATCTAATGTACATGCTCGATTTGAAAGTCAAAAAACAAAAGGTATTAAATAGGAATAACAGAGTAAATAAAAAATACTGTGTAGCCAGCAAAAACAAAAGAGAAGAACCTAAACATTTCACTTTATTCCTTTGACTTTTACTCCTGAGAGGAAAATCAAAATCCTTACCTCTTCAAGCACAGAGTACCATTCAGGATTAAATCCAAGGAGAAACACACCAAGACACGTATTAATCAAACTGACCAAAGTTAAACACAAAGAAACATACTGAAAGCCACAAAGGAAAAGCAACAAATAATATACAAGGGAATACCCCACCCACATAAGGTTAGCAACTGATTTCTCACTAGAAACTCTACAGACCAGAACGGGGTGGCAAGTTATATTTAAAGTGATGAAATGGGAAAAACTTCAACTAAGAATACTCTACCCATCAAGGCTCTTTCTTATTTACTTATTTATTTATTTTGCTTTTTAGGGCTGCAGGTGCAACATATGGAAGTTCCCAGGCTATGGATCGAACCAAAGCTGCAGCTGCCAACCTACACCACAGCCTCAGCAATGGGAGACCCGAGCTGCGACTGTGAGCCACACCACAGCTCACGGCAATGCCAGATCCTTAACCCACTGAGTGAGGCCAGGGATCAAACCCACATCCTCATGGATCCTAGTCGGGTTCATTATTGCTGAGCCATGAGAGGAACTCCAAGACGCTCATTTAGAGTTAATGGAGAAATCAAAAGCTTTAATAGACAAGCAAAAGCTAAAAGAATTCAGCTCCACCAAACCACCTTTCCAACAAATGCTAAAGGAATGTCTCTAGGTTGAAAAGAAAAAGAAAGACAACTAGAAACAAGAAAATTATAAATGGGAAAGTTCAACTGCAACAGCAAACATAAAATAAAAGTAGTAAGTCAGGAGTTTCCACTGTGGCTCAGCAGAAACCAATCTGACTAGCATCCATGACGATGCACGTTCAATCCCTGGCCTTGCTCAGTGGGTTAAGGATCCAGCATTGCCATGAGCTGTGGTGTAGGCTAGCAGCTATATACAGCTTCAATTCAACTGCTAGCCTCAGAACTTCCATATGCCATGGGTGCAACCCTAAAAAGACAAAAAAAAAAAAAAAAAGTAGGAAGTCATTTGCAGGCAAATAATAGCAATCTTTTTTTTTTTTTTTTTTTTTTTTTTTTAATGATAGATTGCCACACAGTTTTTTATGAGTTCTGAAGCTACGTCCCAGGAGGCTGCTTTTTTTTGTGTGTGTGTGTTTTGTCTTTTTGTTGTTGTTGTTGTTGCTATTTCTTGGGCCGCTCCCGCGGCATATGGAGGTTCCCAGGCTAGGGGTTGAATCGGAGCTGTAGCCACCGGCCTACGCCAGAGCCACAGCAACGCGGGATCCGAGCCGCGTCTGCAACCTACACCACAGCTCACGGCAACGCCGGATCGTCAACCCACTGAGCAAGGGCAGGGACCGAACCCACAACCTCATGGTTCCTAGTCGGATTCGTTAACCACTGCGCCACGACGGGAACTCCCCAATAATAGCAATCTTAAGAACAGGAAAGGATGAATGCAGAATATTGAAAAAGCATTTGAAATTCAAAATAGCAGCAACTTAAAACAATTATACATAGATACAGATATATAGATATATAAAATAGAATGTAACAGAATATTTTGCTATATCAAAACCTTGTGGGAACAACAAACCAAAAACCTACAATTAACACATTCATAAAAAAGAAGAAACAATTCAAAGATAACACCAGTCACCAAATCACAAGAGAATAAAAGAGAAAGGGAAGGAAGATTCCACTGTGGCTCATTGGGTTAGGAATCTGAATGGTATCCATGAGGATGTGGGTTCAATCTGTGACCCTGCTCAGTGGATTAATGATCTGGTGTTGCTGTGGCTATGGCATAGGCCAGCAGCTGCAGCTCCAATTTAACCTCTAGCCTGTGAACGTCTATGTGAAGCAGGTGTGGCCCCTAAAAGCAAAAAAAAAAAAAAAAGAGGAAGAAACAAGCCCAACAATAACAAATCGAGAATAATTAAGAAAACAGAAGTACATACATATTGCTAATTACCTTGAACGTAAATGGACTAAAGCCTCTAACCAAAAGACAGACAGACTGAATGGATAACTAAATAAGACCTACATATATGCTGTCTACAAGAGACCCACTTTAGACCTATGGACACACTTCACAGATAGAAGATATTCTATGAGTGAAAATCAAAAGAAAGCTGGAGTGGAGAAGTTCCCGTTGTGCCTCAGTGGTTAACAAATCCGACTAGGAACCAGGAGGTTTCAGGTTGGATCCCTGGCCTTGCTCAGTGGGTTAAGGATCTGGCATTGCCACAAGCTGTGGTGTAGGTTGCAGACACAGCTCGGATCCCATGTTGCTGTGGCTCTGGCGTAGGCCAGCGGCTACAGCTCCAATTCAACCTCCAGCCTGGGACCCTCCATATGCTGTGGGTGCAGCCCACGAAATGGCAAAAAGACAAAAAAAAAAAAAAAAAAAAAAAAACCCACAAAAGAAAGCTGGAGTAAGATACTCTTATCAGCCAAAATAGATTTTAACATAAAGAATGTTACAAGAAACAAAGAAGGACACTACCTGACAATCAAGGGATCAATCTAAAAAGACATAACAACCGTAAATATATATGCACCCAACACATGAGCAGATCAATATATAAGGCAACTGCTAATGGCCATAAAGGAGACATCAACAGTAACACAATAATAAAGGGGACTCTAGCAATCCACTTTTAGCAATGGACAGATAAGCTAGACAAATCATCAATAAAGAAACATAGGCCTTAAATGACACGACAGACCAGACAGACTTAATAGATATTTATAGGTCATCCGAAAGCAGTGGAATACTCTTTCTGCTCGAGTGCACATGGAACATTCTCCAGGATAGATCACATCTTGGGCCACAAATCAAGCCTCAATTTAAGAAAACTGAAATCAGATCAAGCATTCTTTCTGACCACAATGCTATGAGGCAAGAAATCAAACCCAAGAAGAAAAAAAACAGAAACAGCAAAAAAACAAGCTGTGACCTAGCAGCGGTAAGGAACCCGACTTTGGATTCATGAGGCTGCAGGCTCGATCCCTGGCCTCAATCAATAGGTTGAGATCTGGTGTTGCCATCAGCTGTGGTGTAGGTCACAGAAATGGCTCAGATCCCAAGATGCTGTGGCTGTGGCCTATGGCCAGAAGCTGCAGCTTCGATTCAGCCCCTAGCCTGGGAACTTCCATATGTCCTAAGTGGAGCCCTAAAAAATAAAAAACAAACAAACAAAAACCCAGAAATACGTGGAGACTAAACAATACGCTACTAAACAACTAGTGCACTAGTTCCCATCATGGCACAGTGGTTAACGAATCTGGCTAGGGAACATGAGGTTGCGGGTTCGATCCCTGGCCTTGGATTAAGGATCCGGCATTGCGGTGAGCTGTGGTGTGGGTCACAGACGCGGCTCGGATCCTGCATTGCCGTGGCTCTGGCGTAGGCCGGTGGCTACAGCTCCAATTGGACCCCTAGCCTGGGAACCTCCATATGCTGTGGGAGCGGCTCAAGAAAAGTCAAAAAGACCAAAAAAACCAGTGCATCACTAAAGAAATCAAAGAGGAAATCCAAAAATAACTAGAGACAAATGACAAGACACAATGGTACAAAACCTATGAAACACAGCAAAAGCAGTTCTAAGAGGAAAATTTATAGCAATACAACCTCACCTCAGGAAATAAGGAAAAAAACTCAAATAAACAATCTAATCTTATAACTAAAAGCTACTAGAAAAAGAAAAACAAACAAAACCCAAAGTTAGTAAAAGAAAAGAAAGCATAAAGATCAGAACAGAAATAAATGAGATAGAAACAAAACATTAGAAAAGATCAATGAAACTAAAAGCTGGTTCTTTGAAAAGATCAACAATATTGATAAAGTTTTAGCCAGACTCATCAAGAAAAAAAGGGTGAGGGCTCAAATCAATGAAATTAGTAACAAGGAGTTCCCACTGTTGTGCAACCTTGGGAGCCTCTTGGTGGCACTGGCATGAAGGTTTGATTCCCTAGCCTAGCAGAGTGGGTTAAGGATCCAGTGTTGCCACAGCTGAGGCTTAGATCTGATCCCTGACCCTTGAACTCTGTATGCCATAGGGCCACCAAAAAAAAAAAAAAAAAAATTAGTAATGAAAAAGGAGAAATTTCAACTGACAACACAGAAATCCAAGGGTCATAAAAGAGTACTACAACCAGTTATAAGCCAATAAAACGAATAACCTAGAAGGAATGGACAAATTCTTACAAAGATACAACCTTCCGAGACCCAACCCGGAAAAAATAGAAAATATGAATAAACAAATCACTAGTTCTGAAATTGAAAATGTCATCAAAAGACTCCCCAAAAAACAAAACTTCAGGACCAGATGGCTTCACACGTGAATTTCAGCAAACATTTAGAGACTAGTTAACACCTATCCTTCTGACACTCTTGAAAAAAACTGCAGAGGAAGGAAGACTCCCTAGCTCATTCTATGAGGCCACCATCACCCTGACACCAAAACCAGACAAAAACACCACACACACACACACACATACACACACACACACACAATACAGGTCAATACCACTGATAAACATATACGCAAAAATCCTCAATAAAATATTAGCAAACCAAACCCAACAACACATTAAAAGGATCATACACCATGATCAAGAGGGATATATGCCAGGAATGCCAAGAGATTCTTCAATATCTGCAAATCAATCAGCATGATACACAACATTAACAAAGTGAATGAAAACCGTATGATCATCTAAAGAGATGTTAAAAAAAGCTTTTGATTCAACACCCATTTCAAACAAAAAGAAAAAACCTGTCCAAAAGCAGACAGAGAGGGAACCCACCTCAACATAATAAGGGCCATATATGACAAACCCACAGCTAACACCATTCTCAATGGTATAAAGCTGAAAACATTTCCACTAAGATCAGGAACGAGACAAGGATGTCCATTCTCACCACTGTTACTCAACATAGTTTTGGAAGTCCTAGCCACAGCAATAAGAGAAGAAAAAGAAATGAAACAAATTCAGTTTGGAAAAGAAGTAAAGGAGTTCCCAAGGTGGCCCAGTGGAAACAAATACAACTAGGAACCGTGAGGTTGCACGTTCGATCCCTGCCCTCACTCAGTGGGTTAAGGATCCGGCGTTGCCATGAGCTGTGGTGTAAGTCACAGACACAGCTCAGATCTGGTGTTGCTGTGGCTCTGGCATAGGCCAGCGGCAGTAGCTCCCATTAGACCCCTAGCCCGGGAACTTCCACATGCCACGGATGCAGCCCTAAAAAGACAAATGACAATAGACAAAAAAAGTAAAACTGCTATCACTACTTGCAGACAACATGATACCATACATAGGAAATTCTAAAGACACTACCAGAAAACTACTAGAGCTTATCAACAAATTTAGCAAAGTTGCAGGATACAAAATTTATACACAAAAATCTCTTGCATTCCCATACACCAACAATGAAAGATCGGAAAAAGAAATTAAGAAAACAATGCCATTTACCACTGCAAAGAGAATAAATACCTAAGAATAAACCTACCTAAAGAGATAAAAGAGATAAAAGATCTATACTTTGAAAACTGATGAAGACACTGATGAAGGAAATTAACACAAACAGATGGAAAACTATACCATGCACTTGGGCTGGAAGAATCAACACTGTCGAAATGACTATACTACGGAAGGCAATCTACAGACTACAGATTGAGCACAATCTCAACCAGACTACCAAGAGCATTTTTCATAGAACTGAAACAAAAAAATTTCTAAATTTGTATGGAAACACGAAAGATAACTTTAGCAATCTTTTTTCTTTTTCTTTTTAGGGCTACACATATAGTATATGGAGGTTCCCAGGCTAGGGGTCAAATCGGAGCTACAGCTGTCAGCCTATACCACAGCCGTAGCATCACCAGATCCAAGCAGCACCTGTGATCCTACACCACAGGTCAGGTGAGTTAAGCCAGATCTTTAACCCACTGAGGCCAGGAAATGAACCCACATCCTCATGGATACTAGTTGGATTTGCTTCCACTGTACCACAACAGGAATTCCAACCTAAGCAATCTTGAGAAAAACAGAGCTGGAGGAATCAGGCTCCCTGACTTGAGCCTTTACTACAAAGCTACAGTCATTAAAACAGTATGGCACTGGAATAAAAACAGACACAGAGATCAATGGAACAGCACAGAAAGCCCAGAAATAAACCCATGAGCCTATAGTCAACTAACCTATGACAAAGGAAAGGTCGCTTGGATCTCACATTGCTGTAGCTGTGGTGTAGGCCAGCAGCTACAGCTTCAATTCAACCCCTAGCCTAGTAACCTCCATATGCCCCAAGTGAGGCCTTTAAAAAAAAAAAAAAAAGAAAGAAAAAAAACTAAATATAAAACTACCATATGATCCAGCAATCCCTGGGTATATATCTGGAGAAAACCATAATTCGAAAAGATACATGCAGGAGTTGTCGTCATCCAGAAATGAATCTGACTAGCATCTGTGAGGACGCAAGTTCAATCCCTGGCCTCACCCAGTGAGTTAAGGATCTGGTGTTGCTGTGGCTATGGTGTAGACCAGTGGCTACAGCTCCGATTAGACCCCTAGCCTGGGAACCTCCATATGCCATGGGTGGGTCCCTTAAAAAAAAACAAAACAACAACAACAAAAGAAACCAGAGTTCCCATCGTGGCTCAGTGGTTAACAAATCCAACTAGGAACCATGAGGTTGTGGGTTCAATCCCTGGCCTCGCTTAGTGGGTTAAGGATCCAGTATTGCCATGAGCTGTGGTGTAGGTCGCAGACATGGCTCGGATCTGGCGTTGCTGTGGCTGTGGTGTAGGCTGGTGGCTATAGCTCCGATTAGACCCCTAGCCTGGGAATCTCCATATGCCGAGGGTGCAGCCCTAGGAAAGACAGACATAGACCAAAAAAAAAGAAAAAAAAAAAAAAGAAAAAGAAAAAGAAACCTAAATGTCCATCAACAGATGAATGGATAAAGAAGATGTGGTACACATATACAATGGAAGATTATTCAGCCATTAAAAAAAAAAGAAATAATGCCATTTGCAGCAACATGGATGGGTCTAGAAATTACCACACTGAGTGAAGTCAAAGACAAATATGATATGAGATCACCAATATGTGGACTCTAACAAAAATGATACAAAAGAATCCAAAACAGAAACAGACTCAAAGATTTTGAAACCATATTTACGGTTACCAAAAGGGAAATGCGGGGGGGTGGGGAGGGATAAATTCAAGGGTTGGGACTGACATATACACACTACTATAGATAAAACAGATGGATAACAAGGACCTGTTGTACAATACAGGGTAATCAAAAAAAAAAAAAAAAAAAAAAGAGACAGATATATGTATTTGTGCAACTAATGTACTTTACCATATACCTGAAACTAACAACTTTCTAAGTCAACTATATTCCACCAAAAATTTTTTAAACAAAATAGAAAAAAGGAGTTCCCATTGTGGATCAGTGGTAAAGAATCCAACTATTATCTATGAGGACATGGGGTTAGATCCCTGACCTCGTTCAGTGGGTTAAGGATCCAGCATTGCTGTGAGCTGTGGTGTAGGTTGCAGATGAGGCTTGGATCTGGCGTTGCTGTGACTGTGGTGTAGGTCAGCAACTACAGCTCCAATTAGACCCCTAGCCTGACACCTCCATATGCTTCGGGTGTGGCCCTAAACACACACACACACAAAGAAGAAAAAAATAGAAAAAGAAGTTCGACATCTATAAAGGAGAGAGACATGTTATGACAGGTCAAATAATTCATGGATTTTCAACTAAAAAAAAAAAAATGCCAGTGTTTCCAATGTGGCTCAGCGGTAATGAACCTGACTAGGATCCATGAGGACATGGGTTTGATCCCTGGCCTTGCTCAGTGGGTTAAGGATCCCAAGCTGCTGTGGTATAGCCCTGCGCTACAGCTCCGATTTGACCCCTAGACTGGGAACTTCCCTATGACGAAGGTGCAGCCCTTTAAAAAAAAAAAAAAAAAAAAAAGACTATCAATCAATAAATGCTTACCTCTTCTTAGTTGGTTCTGTTGTGTTCTTCCCAAGGATTTCTCTAATGAAAACAAAATATATTTCATTACATATGCATAGCCCTACATGTGAATAAGAGAGAACTTAATATAGATTATTCTGATTACTCCAAAAGAACCAACCAGTAGGTTGGGAAGTATTGTAATAACATTTAAGACACATAATAAATTATACAATGTAATGAAATATTAGCAATAAATATACCACCCACAGTAACCACAAAAGTTTAACTAAAATATAAGCGTTTACATTTTACTAGTAAAACATGGTAAAAGGCTGTCAAAAGTCATCTTCACACACTGAGGAGGTCTCATATTCTCTAACAGAGAGAGAAAGAGACAATTTGTTGTAGTACATTATGGCCAATGACCTGTAAGTTGAGTGTACCCATAACATTTACAAAGAAATGAATGGGGAAACGCTCAGTAAATACTCCTGAGAAATCAGAAGGCAAGTTACATCAGCCAGATCCCCAGCTCTGAAAGTTCTCCAGAAGCCCGTTATACTTTTCCCAGATAAAGTAAATGATCAAAATTCCACATTTTAAAAAACTACCAAGGTTTCTAGTTTTGTAGTATACTATTTGGTTTTAAAAGGGCTAAGAGAAATATACTTTTTACTATCTTTACCAAATGGAAAAAAAGTTATGTCTGTAGGTCTGTTTTATTTTTAAGGAATGAATCCATCCTCCTGTGTAGCTATTTTGCATTAAAAAACCTTCCTTTGGTGTTCCTGTCGTGGCTCAGTGGTTAACAAACCCGACTAGGAACCATGAGGTTGCGGGTTTGATCCCTGGCCTTGCTCAGGGGGTTAAGGATCCGGCGTCGCCGTGAGCTGTGGTGTAGGTCGCAGATGCAGCTCGGATCCCGCGTTGCTGTGGCTTTGGTGTAGGCCAGTGGCTAGAGCTCCAATTGGACCCCTAGCCTGGGAATCTCCACATGCTGCTGGAGTGGCCCTAGAAAAGGCAAAAAGACAAAAAAAAAAAAAAAAAAAAAAACTAAAACAAAAAAAAAACCCTTCCTTTATGAAGCTGTTGCACTGAGTGAGCAGGAAGCCCAGGGCTCCCCTGGGCGGCTCTTCCACCTTCAGGCGCTTTGGAGACCAAGGCACCCCTGGAGCACCAGGGTCATGAAATGGCCACCCTGCAGAGTGAGGCCAGGATCTCGCCCAAGTGACTGAGTCCTCCTTGGGCACCGAGAAACAAGGGCTGGATGCATCACTGCCAAAATCTCATAATGGCATGAATTTGAGAAGCAGGCTCTTGTTTGAACACAGTGTGGACAGCATCTTAACCTTCTGCAATGTACCATGACTAGTAATTGTGGAACTTTCTGTGTTTTGTATTTTGACATCAGTTTTACCTCATTGCTTTCTGCTCCTCCTCCATCTGTTCTCTGACTTGCTGCAGTTCCTTCAGTAGATCGAGATCTGTGCCATTTACCCAGGTGTAAACCACATCAATCGGCATGGGCAGACAGAGCCTAGGGGAAACCCACAAGTCCTCCAGCTTGGATGCATTTTCCCAATACATTTGAAAATAAAAGCATTAATAGGGTTTAAACTTAGTGGCTATGAATAAACACCAATGAAAAGGGAATCCACCTATGGCACATGTCACAGACTGGCCACATTTTCAAACTGGCACCGGGCCCTCGTACTTACTGAGGACCTTCTCTGTGAGATGCATTCTGCTCAACACTTTCGGCAGTTTTGCCTCGTCTCATCATCACAACTGCCCTATAAAGAGGCTGCTGTCACTTCACTTTTAAGACTGTGGGGGAGGTCTTGGAAGCTCAGTTTAAATAGCCATATTCTTAGCTTAGCAAATGGGGAAGCTTGGATACAAATGAAGAAAAGAAATTACTACATAGAGACATAGCCAAGCATAGAAAACAGAAAAGAAATTTGAAGCTTACACAAAATTACGAAAAAAGGGGGCCCGAAGTCCACAGCCAAGATCTAGCGCCATTTAATGTTATAGCTCTCCCTTTCTCTGAGGCCCCCAAGCCTGGACCCTCCCAGTCCTCCATGCTTTGCCCTTTTTCTTTTTCTTTTTTCATAGCAATGATCACCTAAAATATTAAATATTTAACATGCTTCGTACACTGGTAATCCATGTGTTCCCTCCCCTAGAATGTAAACTCCAAGGCAGTAGGAAGCGCACCTGTTTTGTTCCCTAAAGTAGTTGAGAAAAAGTATCTGGCACATAGGAACTCAGATGATTTACATGAGACACCAGCACAGAAGGCCTTCCCACATCTGTCTTTCCCTTTACTATCTTATCTTCAATCTAAGGAGCCACGCAGGCTTTTAATTCCTGAGCATCCACCTCAGTTGTTTTTCCGGTTTTATCCCTGCTGAAAGTTCTCTTCTCCTTTCCTTCATCAACTTACCAAAATCCTACCCATCTTTCAGAGTCTGCTCCAGACCTGTGACACAGTTCATAGTAACATTTGACGTATTTTGGATTTCAGGTTTGATCTTTTCCAAGAAATGGTACAGGGGTTTGGTTTGGTTTGGTTTTGATTATGGTTTGGTTTTCTTTTTCTTAGGCCAAGGACCCAAAACTTACCCTTCTTTGTCTTCCTCAAAGGCCAGGCACAGGATCAGGCCCCCCCTCCCCTCCCGAAGCAGGAAGGGCTCCAAAGACTAATAGAAACATGACAACTTTTCTTTTGGCCACAGGGTTAATTTTCTCAAGGGAAAATAAATGCAGTTTGGTAGATAAATCTTTCAAATTATGGAAAGAAAGAAATAATAGACTGACAACCACTTTCAGTTTAAAACAAGTAGGTGAGACCACTGGATGAAAGTAGTGCTTATCCATTCAATGAATAAATATTTACTGAGCACTTAGTATGTGCCAGGCACTGTTCTAAGTACTGGGGTCTCAGCAGTAAATAAAACCCAAATTGATGCCTTCATGAAGTTTACATTCTAGGGAGGTCAAGACAGGAAATAAACCCAACAAAGTCAGATAATGTTCAATGTCAGAAAATAAAGCAGAAAATTGGGATACCTAGTGTGTCTATATGGAGAAGGGGGTCAGTCTGAAATAGGGGGATCAGAGATGGCCTTAGTGGAAGGTGACATTTCAGCAAAGAGGTGAAGGAAGGCAGGAAGCAGGCCATGTGGGCACCTGAGGGAAGAAGAGCCAAGAGAAGGGAAATATCATGTGCAAATGCCCTGAAGCAGATGCCTACCTGGCATGGTTAAGGAATTAGAGGCCAGAGTGGCAGAGACAACAGGAGCAAAGGGAAGCATAAGAGGAGACCAGGGAGCCTAGAGCTTCATGGAGAAAATGAGGACTCAGGCACATGTGACAGCTGAGACTTCACCAACCCTCCCTGACTGCAGAATAAAATCTAAACTCCTTTATAACCTGCACCTCATGCTCTGCACGCTCTAACTGTATGCTCTTACCCAAACAGGATAAGAACTTGCAGGCTTCTGTGCCTTTGACACGCTCCTCCCTCTGCCGAGAACATCCTTTCTTTCATGCTTCTTTTAACCACTTCCTCATTCCCTAAGCCCTCTTCCCTCACTTCCCACAAAGAAAAATGTACTGCGTGACAGGCGATTTCCACTGTACTTTGTACGCTAAGGAATCCCTAGCGCACAGTGTTGTACTATTTTTTTGCGACGTCTATCTTCCACTAGGTGGAGCATCTGGGAGGCAGAAATGGTGTCATGCATTCTGGGCCGCGCTCTTCATTATTTCCTCTCTCCCAGGCACACTCAGATTCTCCCTGCTGCAAGAATATGCACTTGCTTCCCCATCTAAAAATAGGTGTTTTCTGCATGTGTCTATATCAGTGTTAGCAGGCATCAAATCACCTGTGAGACTTGAAAACATATGACTGGGCTCCATCCCCAGAATCTCTGATGTATTAGGTCTGGAGTGGGGCCCCAGAATCTGCATTTCTAACAAGTTCCCAGGTAAAGCAATGGTCCAGAAATTCACTTTGAGAAATACCTATTTATATAATTATAGTTCACATTTATAAATTAAAAAAAAACCTTCCCCCCACTAAAATACCAGTTCTACTGGAGGTCACTGAGCTCTTCCTGTTCATCACGACCTGCCTAGGAACAGTGCCTGGGACATAAGTGGGGTTTAATAGGTACTTATAATATGTATAATAAATTTACAATATGTATAATCGTCTAAATATGAGTTCATTCCCTCAACATAAACCTCAGTCTTTTCTATATTAAAAAAAAAAAAATTCCCCCACATTACCCACACATAAACCACCCCAAGTCATCTCACTCTCAAATGTGCAGGCAGTCTCTGTTCAGACTAAAAACTGAAAAAGCTGCTTAGGTGACGTATTTCAGAAAGAAAAGACTTTTTAAAAGGTGGGAAGGAGTTCCCGTTGTGGCACAAAGGAATCAGTGGTGTCTTGGGAGTGCTGGGGATGCAGGTTCGATCCCCAACCCTCACAGAGGGTTAAGGATCCGGTGTTGCTACAGCTGTGGCTAAGGTTGCAACTTCGGCTTAGATCTGATCCCTGGTCCAGGAATTCCATATGCCACAGGGTGGCCAAAAATAAATAAATAAATCAATAAAAGGAGGGAAATTTTTGCACATTTCAAAGCTTTCTTGTAAAAGTAATTATCTGCCATTAAAGATTTTTTTTAATAGAATCAAGAGATATCCATATAGTTCAACTGAGGAAACAAATAACCTACACAGAATGCATTTATGTCCTGGCTCTTCTAGTAAGGCTATATTACAAGATTGGTTTAATTCTCTGGTGTTAAACTGACAATCTAAAGTGATCGTGTGACCTGCCTCAAGTCAGTGAGTCAGTTGTTTTTCTACTTATTAGACATGGTCACAATGAGTAGGACTAACCACAGACCACGATCTTAGTTTCCAGATGAGGAAGAAGCCCTTATCTTAGAACTGAATACTAAATAAGTTATCTATGACTCAGAAGCAAAGCCACGGTGACAAAAGTGATACAACTTTTATTTTAATTGATTTAGTTTAAGTCCATGTAAAGGCACTTAATAGTCCCTTGGTTCTATATTCCACAAAGGAGGTAAGCAAACTTAGAATGTAAATAGTATCTTAGAACCCAAGTTCTAAGTTCTAAGCCACCCCTGATGGCTCGGTGGGTTAAGGATCTGGCACTGTCAGTGCTGTTGGCACAGGTCTCATGTGGGGTCAAAAAAAGTGTATGTATTCGAACATGTGATGCTACATATGATCCGTTTCCTTGTCATCATAAAAATTAGGTAATTTTGAAATATTCTTACATAAAAACCAAACTATATTCTAATGCAATTTAAAATTAGGAGAAGAAATATTTAAAACACACATTCTTGAGAAAGAGAAGAGTATTTGATTGAAAAAGCTGCGTGGCGCAGTGGTTAACGAATCCAACTAGGAAGGAACCATGAGGTTGCGGGTTTGATCCCTGCCCTCGCTCAGTGAGTTAAGGATCTGGCGTTGCCGTGAGCTGTGGTGTAGGTCGCAGACACGGCTCCGGCTCGGATCCCGCGTTGCTGTGGCTCTGGCGTAGGCCGGCAGCTACAGCTCCGATTAGATCCCTAGCCTGGGAACCTCCATATGCCGTGGGAGTGGCCCTAGAAAAGGCAAAAAGACGACCAAAAAAAAAAAAAAGAAAGAAAGAGCTGACATCAGTATCTAGCTTTTCTGAGCTAGTTTTCCTTTGCAGTTTGGAAGCTCTATTAGGGCAGAGATGCATGCCTCTGTGTACTGCTGGAGCCTCAGACACAGCAGGCTAAGTGATTACCAAACAAATTTTGGAGTGAAAAAATGACAAGCCATTTCTCAGCTTTTCTTAAGAAAATCTGTGTTGTTAAAAATTAGAGAAGGAGGAGTTCCCATTGTGGCTCAGTAGTAACAAAGCCAACTAGTAACCATGAGGATGCAGGTTCAATCCCTGGCCTCACTCAGTGGGTTAAGGATCTGGTGCTGCCGTGAGCTGGAGTGTAGGTTGCAGGCTCTGCTCGGATTTGGTGTGGCTGTGGCCATGGTATAGGCCAGCAGCAACAGCTCCAGTTCAACCCCTAGCCCAGGAACTTCCATATGCTACAGGTGCAGCCCTAAAAAGACCAAAAAAAAAAAACGAAGAAAAAAAGAAAAAAGAAATGAAAATTCCCTGTGCCCCTGTGAGAACTACAGAGTAAGAAATTCTGCAGGTGGGAGGAACTGTATTTTCCCAAGCCCTCTGCGGAATTCTGCTGCATGCTAAATCTTGGGAACTGCTACGTTAAGGAAATGATTCTCACTTTTTAGCATCCACACTTAAGACTCTTAAAAACTATTAAGAGGTAGTATGAGAAAAAGATGTATATGTATGTATGACTGGGGCACTACGCTGTATAGCAGAAATTGACAAAACACTGTAAATCAACAATACTCTAATAAAAATTTAAAATAAATAAATCCTCTGAAACAAATAAATTTTTTTTTTGTCTTTTTGCCTTTTCTAGGGCCACTCCCGCAGCATGTGGAGGTTCTCAGGCTAGGGGTTGAATCGCAGGTGTAGCCGCCGGCCTACACCGGAGCCACAGAAACGTGGGATCTGAGCCGAGTCTGCAACCAACACCACAGCTCACGGCAATGCCGGATCCTTAACCCACTGAGCAAGGCCAGGGACCGAACCCGCAACCTCATGGTTCCTAGTCGGATTCGTTAACCACTGAGCCAGGACGGGAACTCCAAACAAAAATTTTAAATAACTATTAAGGACCCCCAAAAGCATTTGTTTATAACTATCCACACTTGCCTTTTTTTTTTTTTTTAAAACCACTATACTTGCAGCATATGGAAGTTCCCAGGCTAGGAGTCAAATCAGAGCTGCAGCTGCTGGCCTACACCACACCTCACGGCAAACAACAGATACTCAACCCACTGAGAAGGGCCAGGGATGGAACCTATGTCCTCAGAGATACTAGTCAGGTTCACCACCACTGAGCCACCACGGAAACTCCCACACTTGCCATTTTTGCTAAGTCAGACATTTTAAAAATATTAATTTGTTCTGAAACAATAATAAATCCCTTCATGTGTTAATATAAATAACTTTTTACATGAAAATAACAGTATTTCACAAAACAACAAAAGAACTTAGTGAGAAGAAGGGCATTGATTTACATTTCTCCAAATCTCTTTAACGACTGGGTAGAAGCAAGCAAGCATCGCAAATCTTCTGTATTCCATCTGTTCCCCTATGTTGTTTTGGTGGAAGAAAACCCAGGCTCACACAGATAAGTAGTTGGAAAGGGGAAAAGAATTTTAATAGCCTTTTCAAATAATGGTGGGTCTTCTTGTTTGATATTACACCAAAATAAGTGGCAGTTTCTTAAAAATTAGTTGCAATGTGAAATCTGAAACCACTAATGAATTTTTGTGCTTTTATATTAAAATCCATTGATTGAGCTTGCATTTTTAAGGCAAGACTCTTGAAGAATACATTGGTTATCTCAAAAATAGAAGCCTACTGAGTTATGCAGCTCTGCCAAATGGCGACATATTTAACTTTCTCACATAATATTAACAAATGCAATTTTCTGACATAATGTTGCAAATCTAATCAGAGAAGCCTTTACATATTGTGAAGCTATTAGGCTAATGATGGTGGAAACAAATTTTCCAAAATTCTAATTTTCAGTTGAAAGCTCAAATTTTATCGTTGGAAACAAATACTACTATTTCTTTCTCTTCAAACACAGAATTGCTTTGTTCACTGTCAAGAAAATAGCTGCCAAATAATACCAAGTCTGAGTAATGACACTGTCATCTCTCGAGTTGTGTAATAAGAGTACTTCATGAAACAGAACAGCTAGCTTAGGTTGCAACGCAAACACAAGGGCTTGCCCTCAAGACAGGAACAATGCAGTCAGGTGCTTGAGGTATGCCTCCTATTGCAACACAGAATATTAAAAAAAAAAATGTATACTCACAGGATCAAGATGCAATCCAATTAACGATTTTTACTGCTTCAAGATGAACTCTTAAGTGAACCCAGATTTTTTCTTCCCTCTGTAGATATGCAGTGGTGGAGATTACACTGGCTTGTGCTAAGGTGGTGGCAATTTTACCTACCACTGCTTTTACACAATCAGTGCAAATGTCAGTGTAGTAAAAAGGGCAAATAATACCTTGGTGTTGTCATAAAAATAGCTCTGGAGTTCCCGTGGTGGCACAGATGTAACAAACCCAACTAGTATCCATGAGGATACAGGTTCAATCCCTAGCCTCACTCAGCGGGTTAAGGATCTGGTGTTGCCATGTGCTATGGTACAGATCACAAACGCAGCTTGGATCCTGTGTTGCTGTGGCTGTGGCACAGGCTGGCAACTGCAGCTCTGGTTTGACCCCTGGCCTGGGAACCGCCATATGATGCGCTTGAGGCCCTAAAGAGCAAAAACAAAACAAAACAAAACAAAACCCCACAAACCCCACGGTCTTTGGAAACTGCTATTTTAAAGAGACCAGAAGAGAGTATGAACATAGGAGACAGGATTAAGATAGCAGAGAAGGACTGGAGCTCACCTCCTCTCATAAAAACAGCAAAGTTACATCCAACTACTGAAAGACCTTCAACAAAATATACTGGCAACTATCACAAAAGATCCTACTTCAGAAGACAAAGAGGAGGCCACATCAAGACAGTAGGAGGGGCTATATTAGCAACCCCATACCCACAAGGTGGGCAGCCCACAGACTGGAAAATAACTATATCTTAGGGGCTCACCCACTGGAGGGACAATTCTGAGCCACACATCAGGTTCCCATGCCTGGGGATCTGGCATTGGGAGGAGGAAACCCTGGAGCATTTGGCACTGAAGCCCAGTGGGGCTTGTGTGCAGGAGCTCCACGGGACTGGGGAAACGGAGACTCTACTCTTGAAAGGTGCACAAAGGCTTTCATGTCCACAGGGTCCCAGTGCAAAGCAGAGACTCCATGGGAATATGGGTCATACCTGCCTGCAGTTTCTGGAAGATCCCCTGGGAAAATAAGGAGTGACTGTGGCTTGTTGCCGGGGGAGGACATTGGAAGCAAAGGTCTTGGGAATAATTATCAGTGTGAACTCCTCTAAAAGTAGCCATTTTGGAAAAATCCGACCCTACCCATCAGGGCTGAGAAGCCCCAGGCCAAATAACAAACCAGGTGGAAACAGTCCCACCCATCAGCAAACAGCCTACCTAAAGACACCCACCCACCCACTCCCAGGAACAGAGACAAATCTAATCTCACCCAGAGACAAAGCCCCACCCACCAGAAGGATATGAATCAGCTCCACCCAGCAATGGGCAGGCACTAGTCCCGCCCATCAGGAACCCTGAAGCAAACCCCCCCATACCAACTTCAGCCACAAGGGGGGCAGACATCAGAAGCAAGAGAGGCTACAACCCTACTGTCTGCAAAAAGAAAACCACACCAAAAATCTATACAAAATGAAAAGGCAGAAAATTATGACTCAGATAAGGGAACAAGAAAAAAGCCGAGAAAAAGGCTAAGTGATCTGAAGATTACTAACCTCCGTAAAAAAGACTTTAGATTGATGAGAATAAGATGATTCAAGATCTGGGAAATAAACCGGAGGCAAAGATTGATGAATTGAAAGAAACACTGAGTGAGGAAATGGAAGATTTCAGGATTAAGCAAGCAATATTCAAAATATAATAAGTAGGAGTTCCCGTCGTGGCGCAGTGGTTAACAAATCCAACTAGGAACCATGAGGTTGTAGGTTCGGTCCCTGCCCTTGCTCAGTGGGTTAACGATCCGGCGTTGCTGTGAGCTGTGGTGTAGGCTGCAGACGCGGCTCGGATCCCGCATTGCTGTGGCTCTGGTATAGGCCAGTGGCTACAGCTCCGATTCGACCCCTAGCCTAGGAACCTCCATGTGCTGCAGGAGCGGCCCAAGAAATAGCAAAACGACAAAAAAAAAAAAAAAAAAATATATATATATATATATAAAATAAGTAAAACAATAAATGATTTCCTTTTCACTCACCAAAACAATGCCACAAAAGTAAATTATAAATATTTAAAGCACTAGATGACTATAATCCTTCTGATATGAGATTTTCCATTATCTTACCACGCATTTGCTTGGATGATGTTTCATTACAAAGACTGGTTCAAAACCACCATAATATAAAATAAATTGAGAGATACTTTCTCTAAAAAAAAAAAGAAAAAGAGAAAGAAAGAAAAAAATTCACTAGAAGCAACCAAAAGCAGAATACAGGAGGCAGAAGAACGAATAAGTGGAGCTTCCCTCATAGCTCAGCAGTTAATGAACCCAAATGGCAACTATGAGGATGTGGGTTTGATCCCTGGCCTCCATCAGTGGGTTAAGGATCCAGTGTTGCCGTGAGCTGAGGTGTAGGTCACAGACACAGCTCAGATCCCTGTTCTTGTGGCTGTGGCATAGGCCAGCAGCTACAGTTCTGATTCAACCCCTAGCCTGAGAACCTACATGTGTTCCAGGTGCAGCTCTAAAAAGACAAAGAAGAAGAAGAACGAGTAAACGAAGTGTAAGACAGACTGGTGTGAATCACTAATGCTAAACAAAAAAAGAGAAAAAAGACTGAAAAGAAATGAAGACAGTCTGAGAGAATCCTGAGACAACATTACACACACTAACAACTGTATTACAGGGCTACCAGTAGGAGTGAAGAGAGAAAAAGGGCCAAAGAAAATACTTTAAGAAATAATAGCTGAAAAATCCCGAACATGGGAAAGGAATCTGTCATTCAAATCCAGGAAGTACGATGAGTACCATATAAAATAAACCTGAGGAGGAATACCCCGAGACACATGTTAATCAAACTGACCAAAATTAAAGGCAAAAAGAAAGTAACGAGAGCAGCTAGGGAAAAGAAACAAGTAACATATAAGGGAACCCTGATAAGGTTATCAGCTGATTTTTCAGCAGAAACTCTGCAGGCCACAGGGAGTGGCATGACATACTTAAAAGTGATGAAAGGAAAAAACCTCCAAACAAGATTACTCTACCCAGCAAGGCTTCCACTAAGATTTGAAGGAGAAATCAAAAGCTTTTCAGACAAGCAAAAGCTGAGAGAATTCAGCACCACTAAACCAGCTTTATGACAAATACTAACGGAAATTCTCTAGGTAGAAAAGGCTACGACTAGAAACAAAAATATTACAAATGATAAGGCTCACTGGGAAAGGCATAGATATAGTAAGGGTAGGAAATCATCCACATACAAACATGCTATCAAAACCAGAAATTGTGAGGAGAGTACAAATGCAAGATACTGGAAAAGCGCTTGCAATTAAAAAATCAACAACTTTAAAATAATCTTGTATAAATATCTAGACTCCTATGTCAAAACTTTATGGTAACTGTAAACCAAAAACCTACAATAGATACACACACAAATAAGAAAAAGCAATCCAAACACAACACTAAAGATCATTATCAAATCACAAAATTAGAGAACAAAAGACAGGAAGAAAAAAGACCAACCAAAACAAATCCAAAACAATTAATAAAATGGCAATGAGTTCCCACCATGGCTCAGTGGTTAATGAACCTGACTAGCATCCATGAGGACGCGGGTTTGATCCCTGGCTTGCTCAGTGGGTTAAGGATCTGGTGCTGCTGTGAGCTGTGGTGTAGGTTGCAGACGCAGCTCTGATCCTGCATTGCTATGGCTCTGGTGTAGGCCGGCAGCTACAGCTCCAATTTGACCCCTAGCCTAAGAACCTCCATATGCCTCAGGTATGGCCCTAAAAAAGACAAAAAAAAAAAAAAAAAAGGCAATAAGAACATACGTATCAATAATTACCGTAAATGTAAATGGACTAAATGCCCCAACCAAAAGAAGTAGACTGGCTGAATAGATATAAAAACAAGACACTTATATGCTGTCTTCAAGAGACCCACTTCAGTTCTAGTGATATATATATTATAAACTGAAAGTGAGGATGGAAGGAAATATTCCATGCAAAGAGAAATCAAAAGAAAGCTGGAGTAGCAATACTCATCAGACAAAACAGACCTTAAAATAAAGAATATTATAAGACACAAAGAAAGACCTTACATAATGATCAAATATCAATCCAAGAAGAAGATGTAACAACTGTAAATATATATTGCAGCCAACATAAGATCATCTCAATAGTATAAGGCAACTGCTAACAACCTTAAGGAGAAATTGACAATAACATAATAATAGTGGGTGACTTTAACAACCCACTTACAGTAATGGCCAGATCATCCAGAGGGAAAATCAACAAGGAGGAGTTCTTGCTGTGGCTCAGTGGAAACAAGGAAACTAATCTGATTAGCATCCATGAGGATGCAGGTTCATCCCTGGCCTCTCCTAGTGAGTTAAGGACCCAGCGTTGCCTGAGCTTCAGTGTGGGTCACTGACACAGCTTGGGTCTGGTGTTGCTGTGGCTGTGGTGTAGGCCAGTAGCTACAGCTCCAATTTGACCCCTAGCCTGGGGACTTCCATATGCTGCATGTGCTGTCCTAAAATTAAAAAAAAAAAGAAAATCTACAAGGATATACAGGTCTTAAATGATGTATTAAATCAAACAGACTTACTAGATATTTATAGAACATTCCATCCAAAGCAGAAGAATATGCATTCTTCTCTAGTGTACACATTACATTCTCTAGGATAGATCACATTCTGGGCCACAAATCAAGGCTTGGTAAATTTAAGAAAACTGAAGTCATCTTTTCCAACCACAACACTATACAACTGGAAATCAAAAACAAGGAAAAAAACTGCAAAAAACACAAACATGTGGAGACTAAAGAATATGCTACTAGGAGTTCCTGTTGTTGCTCAGGGGAAAAAGAATCTGACTAGCATCCATGAGGATGTAGGTTCAATCCCTGGCCTCGCTCAGTGGGATAATGATCTGGCATTGCCGTGAGATGTGGTATAGGTCGCAGACGAGGCTCAGATCTCAAGTTGCTGTGGCTGTGGTGTGGGTCGGCAGCTACAGTTCTGGTTCGACCCTTAGCCTGGGAACCTCCATATGCTGTGGATGTGGCCCTAAAAAAACCAAAAAGAACATGCTTAGACCAAACAACAAATGGATCACTAAAGAAATCAGAGGAAATTTAAAAATACCCACAAGCAAATGACAACAAAGACACATCAATCCAAAACCTATGGGATGCAGCAAAAGCAGTTCTAAGAGGGAAGTTTACAGCAACACAAGTCTACCTCAGGAAACAAGAAAAACTTCAAATAAACAACCTAACTTTAGGAAATTCCCATTATGGCTCAGCAGTTAACAAATCTGACTAGCATCTATGTGGACACAGGTTCAAGCTCTGGCCTTGCTCAATGGGTTAAGGATCCAGCATTGCTGTGAGCTGTGGTGTAAGTCACAGACTCGGCTCAGATCTGTGGTGGCACAGGTCAGCAGCTACAGCTCCAATTCAACCCCTAGCCTGGGAACCTCCATATGTCATGGGTGCGGCTCTTAAAAGCAAAAACAAACAAAAAACAAAACAAAACAAAACCCTAACTTTATGCCTAAAGCAACTAGAGAAAGAAGAGTAGACAAAACCCAAAGTTAGCAGACGGAAACAAATCATAAAGATCAGAGCAGAAATCAATGAAAGAGAAATGAAGGAAACCACAGAAAAGATCTATGAAACTAAAAGCTGGTTCTTCCAAAAGATCAATAGAACTGATAAACTCTCAGCCAGACTTAACAAGACATAAAGAGAGAGGACTCAAATCAATAACATTAGAAATGAAAATGGGAGTTCCCGTCCTGGCTCAGTGGTTAACGAATGCGACTAGGAACCATGAGGTTGTGGGTTCGATCCCTGGCCTTGCTCAGTGGGTTAAAGATCCGGCGTTGCTGTGAGCCGTGGTGTAGGTTGCAGACACGGTTCGGATCCTGTGTTGCTGAGGCTCTGGTGTAGGCTGGTGGCTGCAGCTCCGATTCGACCCCTAGCCTGGGAACCTCCATATGCCGCAGGTGCGGCTCTAGAAAAAGGCAAAAAGACAAAAAGAAAATAGAAAACAGAAGTAAAGGAGGAAGAAATACCAAAGACAAAAAAAAAAAAAAAAAAAAAAAGAAATGAAAATGAAGTTACAATGGACAGCACAGAAATACAAAGGATCATAAGGGACTACGACAAGCAACAACATGCCAATAAAACAAACAACCTAGAAGAAATGGACAAATCCTTAGAAAAGTTCAATCGTACAAGACCAAACCAAGACAAAATAGAAAAGATGAACAGAACAATCACAAGTATTGAAATTGAAACTGTGATTTAAAAACTTCCATGGGAGGAGTTCCCATCGTGGTGCAACAGAAATGAATATGACTAGGAATGAGGTTGTGGGTTCGATCCCTGGGCTCACTCAGTGGGTTAAGGATCCCAATCCGTAGGCTGCAGACGCAGTTCAGATCCAGTATTGCTGTGGCTCTGGCATAGGCTGGCGGCTACAGCTCTGATTGGACCCCTAGCCTTGGAACCTTGTATGCCAAGGGTGCAGCCCTAAAGACAACAAAAAACTTCCAACAAACAAAAGTCCAGGACCAGATGGCTTCACAGGTAAATTCTATCAAAAATTTAGAGAAGATGTTTAACACCTATCCTTCTGAAACTATTCCAAAAACTGGAGAGGAAGAAACACTCCCAGATTCACCCTATGAGGCCATGATCACCCTGATACAAAAACCAGACAAAGATACCACAAAGAAAAAAGGGGAAAAGTGTAGGCCAGTATCACTGATGAACATGGATGCAAAAATCCTCAACAAAATACTAGCAAACTGAATCCAGCAATATATTAAAAGGACGGTAACCATGATCAAGTGGGATTTATTTCAGGGATGCAGGATCTTTAAATATCTGCAAACCAATCAGTGTGACACACCACATTAACAAACTTAAGAATAAAAACCATATGATCCTCTTGGAGTTCCCATTGTGGCATAGCGGAAACAAATCCAACTAGGAACCACGAGATTGCGGGTTTGATCGCTGGCCTCGCTCAGTGGGTTAAGGATCTGGCATTGCTGTGGCTGTGGCATAGGCCAGCAGCTGTAGCTCTGATTAGATCTCTAGCCTGGGAACCTCCATATGGCATGGGTGCAGCCCTAAAAAGCAAAAAAAAAAAAAACCCAAAAAAACATATGGTCCTCTCAATAGATGCAGAAAAAGCTTTTGACAAAATCCAACACCCATTTCTGATAAAAACCCTCCAGAAAGTGGGCACAGAAGGAACCTACCTCAACATAATAAAGGCCATATATGAAAAACCCACAGCTAACATCATTCTCAATGGTGAAAAGCTGAAAGAATTCCTGCTAAGATCAGGAATAAGACAAAGATGTCTGCTCTTGCCACTATTATTCACCATGGTTTTGGAAGTCCTAGGCATGGCAGAGAAGAAATGAAAGAAATCCAAATTGGAAAGTAAGAAGTAAAATTATCACTGTTTGCAGATGACATGATACTATACCTAGAAAATCCTAAAGACTCTACCAGAAAACTGTTAGAGCTCATCAGTGAATTTGGTTAAGTTGAAGGATACAAAGTAATGCAGAGAAATTGACTGCATTTCTATACACTAACAATGAAAGATCAGAAAGAGAAATTACAGAAACAATCCCATTTATCATCACATTAAAAATAATAAAATACCAAAGAATAAACCTACCTAAAGAGATAAAAGACCTGTATTCTGAAAACTATAAGATGCTAATCAAAGACATCAAAGAAGACACAATCAGATGGAAAGATCTACCATGCTCTTGGATTGGAAGAATCAATATTGTCAAAATGACTATACTACCTAAGGCAATCTACAGATTCAATGCAATTCCTACCAAATTACTAAGGACATTTTTCACAGAACTAGAAGAAAATATTTTAACATTTGTCTGGAAGAACAAAAGAGCCAGAAGAGCCAAAGCCATCCTGAAAAAGAAAAACGGAACTGGAGGAATCGGGCTCCCTGACTTAAGACTATACGTCAAAGCTAGAGTCATCAAAACAGTATGGTACTGACACAAAAACAGAAATATAGATTAGTGGATCAGGATAGAAAGCCCAGAATTAAACCTATGCACCTATGGCCAACTCAACTATGACAAAGGAGGCAAGAATATACAATGGAGAAAAGACAGTCCCTTCAATAAGTGGTGCTGGGAAAACTGTCAACTATATGTAAAAAAATGAAACAAGAACACACCCTAAAACCATACACAAAAATAAACTCAAAATGGATTAAAAACCTAAATAAATATAAAAAACTGCACAGTATAAAACTCTTAAAGGGAAACACAGGCCGAACATTCTCTGACATAAACCACAGCAATTATCATCTCAAATCTTACACCTCCTAGAGTAATGACAATAAAAACAAAAATAAACAAATGGGACCTAATTAAACTTAAAAGTTTGTGAACAGCAAAGGAAGCCCTAAGCAAAACAAAAAGACAACCCACAGAACTGGAGAAAATATTTGCAAATGAAGAGACTTGACAAGGGATAAATCTCCAAAATATATAAAAACCTGCTGCAGCTCAATACAAAAAAAAAAAAAAAAAAAAAAACCCAGACAACCTCACCAAAAAATGGGCAGAGGGTCTAAACAGAAAATTCTCCAAAGACATACAGACGGCAAAAAAATCACATGAAAAAAAAAATTTCAATGTCACTAATTATTAGAGAAATGCAAATCAAAACTACTATGAGGAGTTCCTGTCACAGCTCAGTGGTTAACGAATCCGACTAGAAACCATGAGGTTGTAGGTTTGATCCCTGTCCTCGCTCAGTGGGTTAAGGATCTGGTGTTGCTGTGAGCTGTGGTATAGGTCGAAGATGTGCCTAAGATCCTGAGTTGCTGTGACTCTGGTGTAGGCTGGCAGCTGCAGCACCAATTAGACCCCTAGCCTGGGAACCTCCATATGCCATGGGCGCAGCTCTAAAAAAGACAAAAAAAAAAAAAAAAGCCTAGAAACAATAAACGCTGGAGAGGTTGTAGAGAAAAGGGAACCCTCTTAAAACTATTGGTAGGAATATAAATTGGTGCAACCACTATGCAAAACAATATGGAGATTCCTCAAAAAACTAAATCTAGAACCACCATAAGATCCAGCAAGCCTACTCCTTGGCATCTACCCAGAAAAAACTATGACTTGAAAACATACATGTAAAGACCAAAAAAAAAAAAAAAAAGAGAGAGAGAAAGAGAAAGAAAAAAGATACATGTACCCCAATGTTCACTGCAGCACTACAGACAATAGCCAAGACATGGAAACAATCTAAATGTCCATCAACAGAGGAATGGATAAAGAAGATGTGGTACACATGCACAATGGACTATTACTCAGCCATAAAAAGGAATGAAATAATGGCACTTGCCACAACATGGATGGACCTGGAAATTCTCATGCTAAATGAAGTTTCAACAGTGAGACACACACGTCATATGCTATCACTTATATGTGGAATCTAAAAAAAGGATACAATGAACTTATTTTCAGAACAGAAACTGACTCACAGATTTTGAAAAACTTACGGTTAACAAAGGAGACAGGCTGGGGGGTGGGGAGGGATGGGCTGGGGTTCTGGGATGAATATGTTATAAAACTGGGTTGTGATCGTGACTGTATAACTATAATAAAATTCACTGAGTTTTAAAAAAGAGAGAGAGAAAAAGAGAGATCCAAAGAGAAAGATCTAGAGTTTCCCTACTTCTCCAGGTACTTGCTTGCTTACAAGCCATCTCATCTACTTGACTGTGAAATTTTTTACAGCAGAGAGTCAGATCTCAGTGTCTAAAACAGAGTAAGGCTCACAGATTCAATTTTTTTTTTTTAGGGCCATACCCACAGCATATGGCAGTTCCTAGGCTAGGGGTCGAATCAGAGCTGCAACTTCCAGCCTACACCACAGCAATTTGGGGTCCAAGCTGCATCTGCGACCTACACCAGTTTTTGGCAATGCCAAATCCTTAACTCACTCAGCAAGGCCAGGGATTGAACCCGAGTCCTCATGGATACTAGTCGGGTTTGTTACCAATGAGCTACAATGGGAACTCCTAGTGCAATTTTTTAAAAAAAAACTACTTATTTGATAGAAACCACATGGGCACTCATAACAAGGAGATGGAGGGACAAGGAAGTGCTTCTAAGCAGAAGGAATTACCAACATAGGCTAGAGGTGCTTAGAAAGCGATCAAGGTGCACCATCGATGCCAGTTACTGCTTATACTTCTATTTAAGTTTCTGGTTCACAGAAAGCAGAGGAAGACTACAGGGCCTATCCTCAAGGGAAAATGGGACAGCCAGGTTCTAGGAAAGTGTCCCATCATAGCCTCTGACATTTAGACCCAGGTCTTCTGTGAGGTTAGCTACCTCTAATAGCCACCCCACATCTGTTTCTGGTCACCTCCTGCTCCTTGTCCTGTACTGATTAGCTGTGCACCATTATCAGATACTGCATAAAGTGAGTAAATCAAAAAGGAAAGAACTCCATTTGTTTTTTAAAGTTAAAAGGACGATCACCAGAAGAATCCAAAACAAAAACTCATTGACTATTGTTCTTCTGGGTGAGGGGAAATTGAGCATGGAACAGAAAGAAGCTTTACTTTTTATTTTACTGTATTGTCTGAATTGCTTCAACCACAGACAAATACTGACTTTAGGATCCAAAACAATATAAGCAACAGTTTTACAGACAAAAATTGAAAAGAGCCTTGTGATTCATTTTAGCCGTAAGAAAGGAAGGAGGATGCTGGAAAAGATGGCTTTCACTCTGAGGTCTATCTTGTGAGGGAGGGAAAAACCTCTAAAGAAAAAAGAAAGGTTGAAGGCAGCGTTTAAGAGTGGCTACACGTTGGCGTTTCCCATGGAGGCTCAGAGGAAATGAATATGACTGGCATCCGTGGGGACACAGGTTTGATCCCTGGCCTCGCTCAGTGGGTTAAGGATCTGGCGTTGCCATGAGCTATGGTGTAGGTTGCAGACTTGGCTTGGATCCCTCATTGCTGTGGCTGTGGTGTCGGCCGGCAGCTACAGCTCTGATTGGACCCCTAGCCTAGGAGCCTCCATATGCCGAGGGCGCAGCCTTAAAAAGACAAAACAAATAAATGAGTGGTTACATCAAGAAGCTTGGTCTTAAAGAGAATAAGACCCAATCTGTGAGCTTATCTTCTCCCTACAGTGAGGCAGCAAGATGTGGGGACCACAGGGGCGGGTGGGGGTCCGTCCTGGTGGATACCACCGCAGGTACCCTGGTTAACACAGAGGTGTCAATAGAAGAACACTGGCTGGGGCTCCAACCTGGCTGCAGAGTAGCTACCTGGCTTCCTCATCCTATAGGGGATGGAATTACCTTTTTTTCCTTCACAGAACTGGGGCAAGGACAAAACAAGATCACGTGACTTAAAACATTCAATATACTGTAAAGCAGGATTGCTCCTTGGGAATCGAATTTTGCATCCACAAAATGTGAGGTGGATTCCAGGCTTCCTTCACACAGGAGAAGTCCCAAACAAGCTAAAGCACACCCACAACTTGGAAAGACCCCTTCAACTGTTATATTTAAAGCATGAGTGATTTCATGACTCATCATTTAAGCCTAAAGCAGCTTACTCTCTTCTTACCGATTCTGAAAGGACTTCCCAGCAATATTATCTCTGTAAGAATCAAACAAAACGTGGTATTGATCCCGGCTCCATTCCAGAACCACCTAGGAAAAAAAAAGAAAAAGAAGCAATGTTTTCTTTACAACAAATACAAAGAGTATATAACTTTAATTTTTTAAAAATTCATTAAAAACTACTAAAGGGGGAGTTCCTGCTGTGGCACAATGGGTTAATGACCCAGCTTATCTCTGTGGAGGTGCTGGTTTAATCCCTGGCTTTGGTCCGATGCAGTGGGTTAAGGATCCGGTGCTGCTGCAGCTGAGGCAGCAGATAAAGCAATCAAAACTCAGCTATTCACTCAGTGCCTGCCCTATACCAGACACTGTGTTCCATCTAAATGAGCAAGATACAACAAAAGAATGGTTATGTTAATATATAAATAAAAGCTATAGTTTCTGGCCTGTGGAATGGGGTGGGGAATGAAAGGGATTTAAAAGGATGTGGGTTCGGTTCCCATCATGGCTCAGTGGAAACGAATCTGACCAGCATCCATGAAGACCAAGGTTCAATCCCTGGCCTCGCTCAGTGGGTTAAGGATATGGTGTTGCTGTGAGCTTGGTGTAGGTTAGAGATGCGGCTCGGATCTGGCGTGACTGTGGCTGTGGTGTAAGCCAGCTGCTGCAGCTCCAATTTGGCTCCTAGCCTGGGAACCTCCATATGCCACAGGTGCAGCCCTAAAAAGACAAAAATAAATAAATAAATAAATAAATAAATAAATAAATAAAAATAAAGAAAAGGATGTGTCATGAGAATTGGGTCTTGGAGAAAGAGTTCCCTGGGTAGGGAGAAAAGGACATGAGGAAGGGCATGTTCAAAGGTGGAGAGGCAGCAAGGGAGCTGTTTGAGGACAGCTGTACTGCTAGCTTTGGCCGGAGCACAGGCAGTCTGGAGAGAGGGGGAGCTGGGTCCTGAAGGTGCCATAAACGCCAAGGGAAATGGAGGCAGTGAAGGATCTCAAGGCAGCTATGTGATCCATTCAAAACATGGGACACATCTCACGGCCCAGGACACAAGCCAAAACAGAAGAGAATGACAAGATATGGGGGATGGTGACCTTACTACCTGTGAGATTTCAGCGGATGACCTTGCTCAGTCTTTCAAGAGCAAGTAGAAAGCTTTCGATAGGAGGCCCCTCATCTCTGCCTCCCAAATGAATCAACCTACCCACACACATGCCCCATTTTCTTCTTCACTCCTTAATACCACAGAGAAGTATCTGTCCTCCCTGTAAACATCCAATCTCTGTCCACTTGCTCTGGATCTCATCAACTCATCTCGAGACCTCG
This sequence comes from Sus scrofa, assembly GCF_054392235.1. NCBI lineage: Eukaryota > Metazoa > Chordata > Mammalia > Artiodactyla > Suidae > Sus > Sus scrofa. The sequence continues at coordinate 89,643,612 of NC_139387.1, read as the reverse complement.
CCTCCTTTCTCTCTTCCTCTCAATGGGAGAACTGCCATCAGCATATAAACATATTCCGGCATCTCTGGAAAGCCTCCCCGTCCCTCCACACCCCGCTCCAGCTCATCGCTCTCCTCTGTCTTTTTCAAGGGCTCTTTAGAGAGCCATCTCCCGCTCTCCCGTTCGCCCTCCAGCCCACTCCAACAGCACTTCTGCCTCCCAAGGCCTCCTCCAATGACATCTTCCTGGTTGCTTACTCAGTTGGTAGTGGTTCCTCCTTCTTGAACCACTTCCTTCCACTATTCTGGTGGCTCCTTTTCAGTCTCCTTCACCAGCTCATGCCCTGCTACCTGTCCTTTCATTCTACTCCCCTTCCTGGAATGCCTTCCTTCCCACCTGCTTCTTCCAGGGTCCTATCCTATGGCCCTAGACTGTAGCCCTGCTACACTGAGATGGCTGTGGGGACCCCCGTCATTTAGATTTCATTCCAGCCAGCATGCTGCCTTCTTGCAAGCTGCACCTAGACCCTCCACTTTTATTAGCCAGAAGGTAGTAGCACACCACAACAACATCTGGCTACCACACAGGTCTGGTAGACCTCAGTGCCCAGTTACCACAGTCCCCTTCCATTCATGACATCAGACCTTTTAAGATCTGGCCTCTGTCTACCTTTACAACCTCACTTCACTGGGATGTTTCATCAACATCACAAATTAATTCTCCCACTCAGTGCCTTGATTTAAAAACAACTGACTTTAAAATGCATTGGGTCTAAGGTGCCTGGTACTAGATTTACAAAGAGAAAGAAATAAGCTAAATGACCTGACTTTAAAAGGACCTACTTCAAGTTTATTACCGGCTACAGCTGCCCTGAAGGAGCACCTGACTCTTCTAGGAAGATACCAGGAAAGACTTCCCTGAAGCAGGAATGTTAGCATAGTCTTCAAGGATGAACAGGAGCCTGTCAGCAGTTCAGCTGGAGAACAAGGAATGTTAGGGGGATTTGCTACCAGACTGGACAGAGGAGTGAAGAACAAGAGAATCTAGGGTTACCTGGAGGTTTTCACTATTTCTAGCGAGAGTGGGACCATATAATGACACAGAAGGAACAGGTATAGTGGGAAGAGGGCCGGTGGGATTCGAGGGTCCAATTTTAGTCATGGTACACTTGAGGTTCTAAATGCATACCACTGGCCTCTCCAACTTGTTTGCAAATTCCCAGAGGAGGAGAAATGACCTCTACCTTTTCTTTGGTCTTTTTAGGGCCACGCCCTCAGCATATGGAAGTTCCCAGGCTAGGGGTCAAATTGAAGCTACAGCTGCCTGCCTACGCCACAGCCACAGCAACTCAGGATCCGAGCCACATCTGCCACCCACACCACAGTTTATGGCAACACTGGATCCTTAACCCACTGAGCAAGGCCAGGGATCCAACCTGCATCCTCATGGATACTAGTCAGGTTTGTTACCACTGCACCACCACGGGAATTCCGGAGCTCTACCTTTGCTATCACACGGCACCAAATCCAATGACAGGTACATAGATATGAAATGCCATCTATTTTGCTAAATTCAGAATATGGGAGTTCCCGTCGTGGTGTAGCGGAAATGAATCTGACTAGGAACCATGAGGTTGCAGGTTTAATCCCTGGCCTCACTCAGTGGTTAACCTGGATCTGCCGTTGCCTTGAGCTGTGGTGTAGGTTGCAGACATGGCTCGGATCTGATGTTGCTGTAGCTGTGGTGTAGGCCGGCAGCTGTAGCTCCGATTGGAACCCCTAGCCTGGGAACCTCCATATGCAGTGGGTGCAGCCCTAAAAAGCAAAAAAAAAAAAAAAAAAAAGAATTTATATCTATTTTCAATAATACGACTGTATTGATCTACATCAACTTACGAGCTCAAGAAGAAGTGATTCTCCATTATAACCCTCATGTAGCTTACAAAAGGACAACGAGTATATCGTTTTTTTTTTGGCCATGCCCACATGTGAAAGTTCCCAGGCCAGAGAGTGAAACTGGGATGCTGCAGTGACAATGCTGGATCCTTAACCTATTGTGCCACAAGGGAACTCCTATCATTTTTTGTAAAGCAAACCACAAAAAATAAAGCTCAATATAATTGCTCTTGGCTAGGAGGGCTACCTGGAAGGTAGGGAGAAAACATCAAAGAGCACGTTTCACAACTGGCTGAGAAATGCTAACACGCTCTATGGTCTTACAACATACCTTCTTTCATTAGATAAAATCATCTCACCATCTCCAAACCACTCTGCAATAGCCGAGTCCTTATCTAACACACCTAGGAACACATTCCTCTAGCCTGGAGTCCTGCACTCCCAGACCTCGGGGGCATTGGTAGGGATGTGAGTTGTCTTCCCAGATCTATGGCTTTTATGAGTGACCTGGAGCAAGTTATTTAGCCTCCTTGGGCTATGTCTTCACCTGCAAAATGAAGGGAATCTGACAAAACTGTCTTTGAAATCCTTTCCAGTCCTCAAGGTCAATGACGCAAGGAGGAGTCCTGCTGTGTGGCTGACATGGTGTGACTCATCTGTGTCCTCCCTGTGCTCTACTGTCAACTCCAGGAGAACGCTTGTCTCTGTTTGTCTTCGGCCTCTTCCAGGTCTTTTGTCCCCGGTCCTAACCCCATCAACATTGGAACCTGATTCTCTTCTATTATAACCTTTTCCCTTTTCTGCTTATTCCTGTTAACTAGGAGCTATTACGGAAATCTTTCCAAACGTTTTCAGATGAATGAGAAACTGCTATATGAGGAATGAAAAAGGCAACTCGTAAAGCAAATAAAATTCACCTAAGGGTTAGTGTCAGATCATTTTCTTTCTTTTTTTTTTTTTTTTTTTTTTTTTTTTGTCTTTTCTAGGGCCGCTCCCACGGCATGTGGAGGTTCCCAGGCTAGGGGTCGAATTGGAGCTGTAGCCACTGGCCTACACCAGAGCCACAGCAACACGGGATCCGAGCCGCGTCTGCGACCTACACCACAGCTCACGGCAATGCCAGATCCTTAACCCACTGAGCAAGGCCAGGGATCGAACCTGCCACCTCATGGTTTCTAGTGGGATTCGTTATCCACTGCGCCACGAGGGGAACTCCCCCAGATCATTTTCTTAATACTATCAAGGATGGAAAAGAGTAGAAAGCTGACATGCAATTATCAAATTATTTATTCCGGGGTAAGCTGTAAAAATATAGACACCTTCCAAACAACAAAGGAGCCCAAAAAAACTTAAACTTGCAATTAGACATTGGTTTCAGTCATTACTAGCCGTAACCAAAAGACCAAAGGAACAGGTTCGAGAAACACTACCGTAAAATCAAATCTCTGTTCCTGCACAAAGCCTTTCCATATTCTTCAACCCAATTTGAATGTGTCCTCAGAACTCTTGGTAACTTCTATCTCCATCATTTATTTGGAAATCAGTTACCCGCTGCCTTGTAACATTTCTGGCCTTGCATCATTTAGCTTTTTTATAGTTATTTACCTTTAACCCCACGTTAGCACATTTTTTTTCTTTTGTTTTTTTTGTTTTGTTTTCTTGTTTTTTTTGTTTTGCTTTGTTTTGTTTTTTGCCTTTTCAGGGCTGCACCACAGCATATGGAGGTTCCCAGGCTAGGGATCCAATTAGAGCTGTAGCTGCCAGCCTACACCACAGCCACAGCAATGCAGGATCCAAGTCATATCTTTGACCTACACCACAGCTCATGGCAACACCGGATCCTTAACCCACTGAGTAAGGCCAGGGATTGAACCTGCGTCCTCATGGATACTAGTCAGGTTTGTTAACCACTGAGCCAAGACAGGAACTCCTTTTTTTTTTTTTTTTTTTTCTCCCCATTTTTTAAAGTTCTACTGAAGTACAGCTGACTTACAATGCTGTGATAATTTCTGCTGTAAAATGATTCAGTTAGACATATATACACATCCACCCTTTTTCATATTATTTTCCACCCTGTTAGCATGTTGACAGACCCATTGAGCTGTTTGAGGGTAGAAAACTACTTATAATTCTATTTATTATCAACTCAGGCCCAGCACAATTCACACATACCGTCTTCTTAGTAAATGTTATCTGGTTACAGCGGGAGCGGCGTACAGAACAGTGAACTTGGGAACGTGGGATGCCTCCTGGGAGAATCTCCCCACTCTACAAGCTGAGTAACCTCGTGTAAATGTGCGGGTCTCAATTTCCTCAACTATGAACTAAGAACAAAGTCTACTTCATTGGTCTGCTGTGTTGCTCTAGTAAGATGGTGACTGTCCCATGATGTGGGCGAATAGAGTATGCGGATAATGCCAGGCATACTGGAAGCCAGCGGGAAATAAGCATCAATTCCTGAACCATCATTTTTATAATGGCAAGACATTTAAAACATTCTATTGGTAGCACTGTAAATTTTTATGAAGAAAATGGAAAATTGACACAATAAAAATACAAGATACAATGTTTGCCTTCAAAAAATGTCCTACTTGGCCATTTTGAGCCATCTTCTCTGTTACTAAGGGTAATCTGGAGGTGAATATTTAAGACATAAAAAACTAAAATACTATTTATTAAAATACTGCATGAGGGAGTTCCCGTCATGGCTCAGCAGGTAACCTTTCTGGCCTTGCATACCTGACCAGTATCCATGAGGATGGCAGGTTTGGTCCCTAGCCTCACTCAATGGGTTAAGGATCTGGCATTGCCATGAGCTGTGGTGCAGGTTGCAGACATGGCTCAGATCTGGTGTGGCTGTGGCGTGAGTCAGTAGCTGCAGCTCCTATTTGACCCCTAGCTTGGGAACTTTCATATGTATCAGGTGAGGCCCTAAAAAAGAAAAAAAAAAATGAGCTCTGAAGTACCTGATAAACAATGTATTATTAATAAGTACTATAAAAATCATCTAAAGGTAGTTTATTCTACAGCTAAAAATGTTTATCTTTTAAGACTCCACTTTAATAATCACGGCATTCAAGGGATTCAAGATCAACTGTCGGTTAGTTTTACAAAATGTCAGCCAAAGTCCATCTTAATGTGCTGATGGCAGAAGAGAAGAGTGCATACACACCCCCGCCAAGCACCACTGTGCCAGGAGCTCTCCCTCCCCGGGAATCCCCATAACAAGGTACCCCTGTGAGGCACAACAGCAAGAGAAGCTCCAGGCCAAGGAGCAGTGTGTGTGACGGGGCTGAGATCTGAATCAACCCAACTCCACAGCCCATGTTCCTACTTCCCTTCGCCAGGCTCTCTCAGCGTCATCCTCTAAGGCTTATTTACACAGAGCCAGCTTTGTCAAACACACTTTCATGAATGTGGTCATTCAACCTGCTAAAACTGGCATGTTTATCACCCTTAATTCAATGGCCCAGAGTGTTTCACTGGCATGTTTATAAATAACTGCAAGTCACATAATAAATGTGTTTTTCCTTAATATTTTTAGAATGTTTAACAGTCCTTTAACTAATTTGGGCACACAAATGCTAAATTTTTCAGTTGATAAACTTTTTTCCATCATATAACCCCATGCACACTTTTGTTGACAGTTTGGATGATCCCGGAACAGGATCAAATGCACGCCTGTGGTGGATTACTGGTGAGAGCCAAGTCGCATAATCCTTTGGGGAGTCCCCAGTTAAGGAAAGAAGGAAGGTAATTGTCAAGAAGCAAACGGGTATACAGTGCAAGGATCATGAGATTTACAATCACAAGACATGAGTTTAAGGTTTCAATCTGGCATTTTACCAATAAAATCTAGGGTACGTCTCTATTTTTCAATTTCTCTTCTGCAGAATGAGGATATTAATACCACCTATTTCACAGTTTTTTGGTTTGTTTGTTTGTTTGTGTGTCTTTTAGGGCCACACCCGTGGCATATGGAGGTTTCCAGGCTAGGGGTCAATCAAATAGGAGCTATAGTTGCTGGCCTACACCACAGCTCATGGTAATGCCGGATCCTTAACCCACTGAGCAAGGCCAGGGATTGAACTCCAGCCTCATGGATATTAGTCAAATTCGTTTCCGCTGAGCCACAAAAGGAACTCCTTTTCAGGATTGTTTTGATGAGATATATAAATTCTACAGGGATGTACAATATTCACATGCAAACTGCTCATATGTCTCTCTTTTTTTTTTTTTTGACTACATCTGCTGCATGCAGAAGTTCCCGGACCAGGGATCAAAACTGTGTCAGAGCAGCAACCACAGCCACAGCAGTAACAACACCAGATCCTTAACCCACTGAGCCAGCAGGGAACTCCTCATGGGTCTCTTAAAGACAGCATTTATGTGCTGCAATATAATTAATTCACCTGCTTAAATATCTGCCTGCACCTCTATGAGCAACTTAAAGCCAGGAGCTTGATCTCTCTGTGTTTAGTCCCCAAACCTTGCACAGTGCCTGGCACGAAATCAATAAACTTTCTAGAATGACAGCTTATGGCTCCATGATTTCCCTCCAGAAATTCCTGCTTTAAGGTCCACTCCCAGAGAGTCAAGGTAAAGGCTAAAGACTAGAGGTAGAGAGAAATGACGGCAGACCTTGACATATGAGGATGTAAAGCTGTCTCTATAAATATCCATCCCTTTCTCAATTTTAAGTGTACAAAGTGACATGCCACCTTGTAAAATTCAAGATGCCAGGGCTCTCCGACCTCAAGCAGCAAGAACTCTAATTCTGACAGCTTTCCATATATTGACAAACACATCAGAAGTTTGTACTATTCCTAAATTACAAGTTCTTCATGGTTTCTGAAAAAGAAAATATATTTTGCATTCAGACGCACTAAATGAGGAACCAAGATTATTTTAAAGATATTCTAAGCTTTACCTTTTCTACTAACCCTCTTCCTCCTCCTCAGATACCAATCAAGAAGTCAAATCTGCTCATCACCAGAAGTTTCCTGTAACCACACTGGATTAAACATGCTCGTTTTCCTGCCTCAGTCCATTGGGGCTGCAATGACAAAACACAACAGAAATTTCTCACAGTTCTGGAGACTGGGAGGACTAAGACCAAGGTGCCAGCAGGTTTGCTACTTGGTGAGGCCCGCTTCCTGGCCCACAGATGGCCATCTCCGCACTAGGTCACCTCACACAGTGGGAAGGGCAAGGGTGCGCTCTGGGCTCAGTCTCTAGGACGAGGGTGCTAATCCCGCTCAGGAGGGTTCCACCCTCATGACCTAATCACCTACCACAGTCCTCACCTCCTACGACAATCACACTGGGGACAAAGCTTCAGCAAAAAAACTAATAACAAATTTTGCCACTTTAGGTGCGGCCCTAAAAAAATCAAAAACAAGCAAAAAAAGGAACATTATGAAAAATTCTATGATCACAGACTTGATAACTTTGATGAAATGGACTAAATTCTCAAAAGATATAATCTACCAAAGCTCAAACAAGGAGAAATATATAACCTGAATAGCACCTATTAAATAATTTGAATCAATAATAACCTTCCAAAACAGAAAGGAACAGGCCCAAAAGGATTCACTGGTGAATTCTACCAAACATTTAAGGAAGAAATGATACCACTTCTCCACAATTTCTTCCAGAAAATGGAAGCAGAGGGAATACTTTCTTTTTTTTTTTTTTTTTTTTTTAGGGCCGCACTTGCAGCATGAGGAGATTCCCAGGCTAGGGGTCGATTCAGAGCCATAGCCGCCGGTCTATGCCAGAGCCACAGCAAAACGGGATCCGAGCCACATCTGCAACCACCTACACCACAGCTCACGGCAACGCCAAGATCCTTAACCCACTGAGGAGCAAGGCCAGGGATCGAACCCACAACTTCACGGTTCCTAGTCAGATTCATTTCCACTGCACCACAATGTGAACTCCAACTTTCTAATTCATTCTATGAGGAAAATTACAAACCAATAACTCCCATGTGTAAAAATCCTTAATAAGGTGTTACCAAATAAAATCTAAGAATGTATAAATAGAATTATATACCATAACCAAATGGGATTTATTCCAGATGTATTTGAGTGCTGGTTCAACATTCAAAAATCAATTTATGTAATCCATCATTTCTATATGCACAAGAAGAAAAATCATATGATCACATCAACAGATACAGAAAAAGTATTTGCCAAAATTCAACACCCATTTTTATCTAAAAATAAAAAATAGGGAGTTCCCTAATGACCCAATGGTTGGGGACTCAGCATTGTCACTGCTGTGGCTCAGGTTTGATCCCTGGCCCAGGAACTTCCATGTGCCATGAGCGTGGCCAAAAATAAAAAATCATAAATAAATAAAAACCTCTGAGCATGCTAGGAATAGAGGGGAACTTCCCCAACCAGGGTGTTTCCAGGTGAAAGTAACATTTGAGGAGTTCCCGCTGTGGCTCACAGGTTACAAACCCAACTAGTATCCAAGAGGATGCAGGTTCGATTCCTGGCCTCGCTCAGTGGGTTAAGGGTCCGGCATTGCTGTGAGCTGTGGTTTAGGTCCCAGACAAGGCTCAGATCTGGCATTGCTGCAGCTGTGGTGTAGGCTGGCATCTGCAGCTCCAATTCGACCCCTAGCCTGGGCATCTCCATATGCCACAGGTGCAGCCATAAAAAACAAAAACAAAAACAAAACAAAACCAAAGCCAGAAACATCTGAATTGGTAGACTAGTAAAGCAACTTGCCTTCCCTAAAGTAGATGGGCCTCATCTACTCAGGTGACGGCCTAAATAGAACAAAATTGCTGAACGAGAATATCCTCTGATCTGAATGCCTCAAGTCTGAACATCAGTGCTGCCTGCCTTCAAACTCGAACTGAAACATCAGCTCTTCTTGGGTCTCTGGCCCACCAACGTTCAGGCAGGAACGACATCATCAGCTCTCCCGGATCTCAGGCCTTGCGAAATGCAGGTCTTGGAGACTTGGTGGCCTCCACGGTCCTGTGAGCCAAATCCATGTAATACGTCTATTTGCACATGCATGCGAACCACATTCTATTGGTTTTGTTTCTCTTAGGAACCCTAACATAATTATATGCTTATCAACTCATAGCAACTACACTTATATACTTTCATTAAGGTTGAATTTAGAAACTCATCACTTAGGTGACCTTTCTATATTTAGATGCTAGGAAAAAAGTATTTCTACACTCAAACTCTTGGTGCCAGGCTCTATTCTAGGGGCTGAGGATACAGTGGTGACTAAGACAGAAAGGCTGAGTAAGACAGAAATCCTCCCACAGAGCTTACATTTTGGTGGAGAGAGATAAGACATTAAATACACACATAGACATTTTCAGACTGATACTAAATACTACTTTTAAAAAGGAGAAAAGGGAGGATATAAAAAGGAATGAAACTGGTGAAAGAGGCTGCGTTAGGCTGGGTGGTGGGGAAGGCCCACCTGAGAGGTGTTACTGAGGGAAGGCCTGTGTGGCGAGAAGGAACACATCACATGGTGTCTGGGGGCTGTGCTCCAGGGTGATGTGACACAGTGCAAAGGTACCAAGGTGGACACAGATCTGATGTGCCCAAGGAGCAAAAAGGTGAGAGCACCGGTTCTGAGCCTGAATCTCAGAAGGTTTGCAAGTATCCGCCTGTTTTTTTGTGCCTTCACCACTTTCCTGAGAAGAACCTGTCCAGGCTGGCCCATTGGTCTCAGGAGAACCAAAGACCCAGATGAGCCAATTCTCCCGGGACCTGCACATCCCAGAGAAGAAATAATTGCCATTTTAAGCCAGGGATTGGCAAACTCTTTCTGTGAAGGGCCAAGTAGTAGGCCTTTTAGGCTTTTCAGGCCATAAAGTTTCTGCAGCAACTATTCGATTACTGCTTTTGCAGTCAGAAAGCAGCCACAGAATGGACATGGGTAAGTTCCAACATGAAAGTTTCATTTATGGACAATGATATTTGCAATTCATATAATTTTCACGTGTTATGTACTTTCTTCTTTTAGTTTTTTAAAGCCACTTGAAAACGTAAACTTCATACTTTAGACTGAAGGCCATTCAAAAACAGGCATAGTTTGCTGCTCCTGTTTCAAGCCAGCAAATCTGAGGGTAGTTTGTTAGAGGACATGTCTGTAAAAAAAGTTACACGACACAGAGTGGATATGTGATACACCCTGGTCAAAAAAGTGGTACATTTAAGATCTTGCCTACAGATCATTAGAAGGGGTCTGGATTTTCTATTATAGTCATGATGTAATCTGATTCACACTTTTCGAAATGTACCCTGGATGCAATGTGGAGAATGAATCATAATGAGTGAGAAGTGGTGAGAGATGATGATGGCTTATGTTTATATTTGCCTAACAGAGGTACCACGTATTTCTTCTTAAATGCTTGGAGCAGTGGTTCTCAAACTTTTTGGTCTCAGGACCCTTTTACACTCTTAAAATTATTTCAGATCCTAAAGAGTTTTTTAATTTTTTTTTACTTTATGTGGATTTTGTCTATTGACATGTACACTAAAACAAAGGAAATTTTAAAATATTTGTTCACTTATGAAGAAATAAGCCCATTATAGGTCAACATAAATGATTTTATGAAAAGTAACTATATTTTCCTAAACAAAATAATTCAATGAGAAGAGTAGCATTTATTTTTAATTTTCAAAAGTGTCTTTAGTGTGTGTTTAATAGAAGACGACGGGAAAAATCTGGGTTTTTGGCATTCAGTCTGTTGCAATGTCACAAGTCCAATAAGCCTCTGGGAAACTCCTCTGTACTCTCTCATAAGAGAATGAGACAAAAAGGTAAATAATGTCTTAGTATTATTACATAAATAATTTTGACCTTGAGGATCTCTGGGAAGGGTCCCCAGCCTACATTTGGGAAACTGCTGGCCTGGAAGTTCTCTAGTGGGTCAGTGGCTAGTATTTGATAAACACTGAACCACTGGTTCAAGCCCTGGTCTGGGAACTGAGACCCCACATCAATCTGCCGTACACTGTACATGGATAGACGGATGGATGGAAAGAAGAAAGCAAGAAAGAGGGAGGAAGGAAGGGAGAAAGGAAACTGGTGGCTTCGGGTAATAACTCACTCACTTCTAAATGCTAGAGTCTCACTGATTTTGAAGTACAGCTGTCCTATGGTAATCCTTAGGGACACAACCCCCACCCCCAACCCACAAATACTAAAATCCACAGATGCTCAAGTCCCTTATACTAAATGGCACAGCATGTGCATATAAATTAAGCACCTCCTCCTGCATACTCGAAGTCATCTCTAGATTATTTATAATACCTAGTACAATGTAAAGGCTACATAATCAGTTGCCGGTACACTTGCCAAGTTTTGCTTTTTAGAACTCTTTAGAATTCCCCCCCCCACTTTTTTTTGGCCACACCCATGGCACATGGTAGTTCCCAGGCCAGGGATCAGACCTGCGCCACAGCAGCAACCCAAGCCATTGCAGTGACAATGCCAGATCCTTAACCTTCTGTGCCACGAGGGAACTCCCATTCCTAAATATTTTCAATCCCCAGTTGGTTGAACCTGCAGATATAGAAACTGCCGACATACAAGGCCTGCTGATCCTGCAGCTCTGCACCCAGTGTGGATGGTCACCTGGATCCCTACCACACCCCACAGTCTCCTGCTGCCAGTTCTCCTCCACCCACAGCTCGCCTTCCACATTGCCTCAGAGCAATTATTCTAAACACAGGTCTGACTCATCACTCACTCACTGAAAACCAGCTGAATGGTTCCCGTTTTCTTCAGGAAGAATCCAAGTTCCCTAGCCACTCGACAGGCAAGCCCTGACCTGGCCACCGCCTTCCCCTCCGGCTTCGCTCCCGGGTACACTGCTGCAGCCCTTCAGAACTACTTCTGCTCCTAGAAGGTGAGTGCCCCTCATACCCATACACCGAGCGCATCCTTCATTTAAAAGGAGGGATGGGCTCCCTTTCTTCCCTCAGCCATCTCCTTCGAGATCACGCTTAGATGTCACCTTGAGAAACTGCCTGACACCCATGTCTATCTCTTCAACTTAATTTATCACAATGCATCTTAATTCTACTTGCCTGTCCAGCCCTGTCTGAAGAGCGAGTTCCTCAATAGCAGAAAGAAACCAAACCATCTTTGTGTCTCCAAGCAGTACAGTACCTGGCCTCAGAGTAAGCATCTCCATTAATCTCTGCTAAGTGAACAACTTAGGGAAATATGATAAAGAAACTTTATCCAATTTAGAATTAATCCCTTGTGCCACAAGGGAACTCCTATCATTTTTTGTAAAGCAAACCACAAAAAATAAAGCTCAATATAATTGCTCTTGGCTAGGAGGGCTACCTGGAAGGTAGGGAGAAAACATCAAAGAGCACGTTTCACAACTGGCTGAGAAATGCTAACACGCTCTATGGTCTTACAACATACCTTCTTTCATTAGATAAAATCATCTCACCATCTCCAAACCACTCTGCAATAGCCGAGTCCTTATCTAACACACCTAGGAACACATTCCTCTAGCCTGGAGTCCTGCACTCCCAGACCTCGGGGGCATTGGTAGGGATGTGAGTTGTCTTCCCAGATCTATGGCTTTTATGAGTGACCTGGAGCAAGTTATTTAGCCTCCTTGGGCTATGTCTTCACCTGCAAAATGAAGGGAATCTGACAAAACTGTCTTTGAAATCCTTTCCAGTCCTCAAGGTCAATGACGCAAGGAGGAGTCCTGCTGTGTGGCTGACATGGTGTGACTCATCTGTGTCCTCCCTGTGCTCTACTGTCAACTCCAGGAGAACGCTTGTCTCTGTTTGTCTTCGGCCTCTTCCAGGTCTTTTGTCCCCGGTCCTAACCCCATCAACATTGGAACCTGATTCTCTTCTATTATAACCTTTTCCCTTTTCTGCTTATTCCTGTTAACTAGGAGCTATTACGGAAATCTTTCCAAACGTTTTCAGATGAATGAGAAACTGCTATATGAGGAATGAAAAAGGCAACTCGTAAAGCAAATAAAATTCACCTAAGGGTTAGTGTCAGATCATTTTCTTTCTTTTTTTTTTTTTTTTTTTTTTTTTTTGTCTTTTCTAGGGCCGCTCCCACGGCATGTGGAGGTTCCCAGGCTAGGGGTCGAATTGGAGCTGTAGCCACTGGCCTACACCAGAGCCACAGCAACACGGGATCCGAGCCGCGTCTGCGACCTACACCACAGCTCACGGCAATGCCAGATCCTTAACCCACTGAGCAAGGCCAGGGATCGAACCTGCCACCTCATGGTTTCTAGTGGGATTCGTTATCCACTGCGCCACGAGGGGAACTCCCCCAGATCATTTTCTTAATACTATCAAGGATGGAAAAGAGTAGAAAGCTGACATGCAATTATCAAATTATTTATTCCAGGGTAAGCTGTAAAAATATAGACACCTTCCAAACAACAAAGGAGCCCAAAAAAACTTAAACTTGCAATTAGACATTGGTTTCAGTCATTACTAGCCGTAACCAAAAGACCAAAGGAACAGGTTCGAGAAACACTACCGTAAAATCAAATCTCTGTTCCTGCACAAAGCCTTTCCATATTCTTCAACCCAATTTGAATGTGTCCTCAGAACTCTTGGTAACTTCTATCTCCATCATTTATTTGGAAATCAGTTACCCGCTGCCTTGTAACATTTCTGGCCTTGCATCATTTAGCTTTTTTATAGTTATTTACCTTTAACCCCACGTTAGCACATTTTTTTTCTTTTGTTTTTTTTGTTTTGTTTTCTTGTTTTTTTTGTTTTGCTTTGTTTTGTTTTTTGCCTTTTCAGGGCTGCACCACAGCATATGGAGGTTCCCAGGCTAGGGATCCAATTAGAGCTGTAGCTGCCAGCCTACACCACAGCCACAGCAATGCAGGATCCAAGTCATATCTTTGACCTACACCACAGCTCATGGCAACACCGGATCCTTAACCCACTGAGTAAGGCCAGGGATTGAACCTGCGTCCTCATGGATACTAGTCAGGTTTGTTAACCACTGAGCCAAGACAGGAACTCCTTTTTTTTTTTTTTTTTTTTCTCCCCATTTTTTAAAGTTCTACTGAAGTACAGCTGACTTACAATGCTGTGATAATTTCTGCTGTAAAATGATTCAGTTAGACATATATACACATCCACCCTTTTTCATATTATTTTCCACCCTGTTAGCATGTTGACAGACCCATTGAGCTGTTTGAGGGTAGAAAACTACTTATAATTCTATTTATTATCAACTCAGGCCCAGCACAATTCACACATACCGTCTTCTTAGTAAATGTTATCTGGTTACAGCGGGAGCGGCGTACAGAACAGTGAACTTGGGAACGTGGGATGCCTCCTGGGAGAATCTCCCCACTCTACAAGCTGAGTAACCTCGTGTAAATGTGCGGGTCTCAATTTCCTCAACTATGAACTAAGAACAAAGTCTACTTCATTGGTCTGCTGTGTTGCTCTAGTAAGATGGTGACTGTCCCATGATGTGGGCGAATAGAGTATGCGGATAATGCCAGGCATACTGGAAGCCAGCGGGAAATAAGCATCAATTCCTGAACCATCATTTTTATAATGGCAAGACATTTAAAACATTCTATTGGTAGCACTGTAAATTTTTATGAAGAAAATGGAAAATTGACACAATAAAAATACAAGATACAATGTTTGCCTTCAAAAAATGTCCTACTTGGCCATTTTGAGCCATCTTCTCTGTTACTAAGGGTAATCTGGAGGTGAATATTTAAGACATAAAAAACTAAAATACTATTTATTAAAATACTGCATGAGGGAGTTCCCGTCATGGCTCAGCAGGTAACCTTTCTGGCCTTGCATACCTGACCAGTATCCATGAGGATGGCAGGTTTGGTCCCTAGCCTCACTCAATGGGTTAAGGATCTGGCATTGCCATGAGCTGTGGTGCAGGTTGCAGACATGGCTCAGATCTGGTGTGGCTGTGGCGTGAGTCAGTAGCTGCAGCTCCTATTTGACCCCTAGCTTGGGAACTTTCATATGTATCAGGTGAGGCCCTAAAAAAGAAAAAAAAAAATGAGCTCTGAAGTACCTGATAAACAATGTATTATTAATAAGTACTATAAAAATCATCTAAAGGTAGTTTATTCTACAGCTAAAAATGTTTATCTTTTAAGACTCCACTTTAATAATCACGGCATTCAAGGGATTCAAGATCAACTGTCGGTTAGTTTTACAAAATGTCAGCCAAAGTCCATCTTAATGTGCTGATGGCAGAAGAGAAGAGTGCATACACACCCCCGCCAAGCACCACTGTGCCAGGAGCTCTCCCTCCCCGGGAATCCCCATAACAAGGTACCCCTGTGAGGCACAACAGCAAGAGAAGCTCCAGGCCAAGGAGCAGTGTGTGTGACGGGGCTGAGATCTGAATCAACCCAACTCCACAGCCCATGTTCCTACTTCCCTTCGCCAGGCTCTCTCAGCGTCATCCTCTAAGGCTTATTTACACAGAGCCAGCTTTGTCAAACACACTTTCATGAATGTGGTCATTCAACCTGCTAAAACTGGCATGTTTATCACCCTTAATTCAATGGCCCAGAGTGTTTCACTGGCATGTTTATAAATAACTGCAAGTCACATAATAAATGTGTTTTTCCTTAATATTTTTAGAATGTTTAACAGTCCTTTAACTAATTTGGGCACACAAATGCTAAATTTTTCAGTTGATAAACTTTTTTCCATCATATAACCCCATGCACACTTTTGTTGACAGTTTGGATGATCCCGGAACAGGATCAAATGCACGCCTGTGGTGGATTACTGGTGAGAGCCAAGTCGCATAATCCTTTGGGGAGTCCCCAGTTAAGGAAAGAAGGAAGGTAATTGTCAAGAAGCAAACGGGTATACAGTGCAAGGATCATGAGATTTACAATCACAAGACATGAGTTTAAGGTTTCAATCTGGCATTTTACCAATAAAATCTAGGGTACGTCTCTATTTTTCAATTTCTCTTCTGCAGAATGAGGATATTAATACCACCTATTTCACAGTTTTTTGGTTTGTTTGTTTGTTTGTGTGTCTTTTAGGGCCACACCCGTGGCATATGGAGGTTTCCAGGCTAGGGGTCAATCAAATAGGAGCTATAGTTGCTGGCCTACACCACAGCTCATGGTAATGCCGGATCCTTAACCCACTGAGCAAGGCCAGGGATTGAACTCCAGCCTCATGGATATTAGTCAAATTCGTTTCCGCTGAGCCACAAAAGGAACTCCTTTTCAGGATTGTTTTGATGAGATATATAAATTCTACAGGGATGTACAATATTCACATGCAAACTGCTCATATGTCTCTCTTTTTTTTTTTTTTGACTACATCTGCTGCATGCAGAAGTTCCCGGACCAGGGATCAAAACTGTGTCAGAGCAGCAACCACAGCCACAGCAGTAACAACACCAGATCCTTAACCCACTGAGCCAGCAGGGAACTCCTCATGGGTCTCTTAAAGACAGCATTTATGTGCTGCAATATAATTAATTCACCTGCTTAAATATCTGCCTGCACCTCTATGAGCAACTTAAAGCCAGGAGCTTGATCTCTCTGTGTTTAGTCCCCAAACCTTGCACAGTGCCTGGCACGAAATCAATAAACTTTCTAGAATGACAGCTTATGGCTCCATGATTTCCCTCCAGAAATTCCTGCTTTAAGGTCCACTCCCAGAGAGTCAAGGTAAAGGCTAAAGACTAGAGGTAGAGAGAAATGACGGCAGACCTTGACATATGAGGATGTAAAGCTGTCTCTATAAATATCCATCCCTTTCTCAATTTTAAGTGTACAAAGTGACATGCCACCTTGTAAAATTCAAGATGCCAGGGCTCTCCGACCTCAAGCAGCAAGAACTCTAATTCTGACAGCTTTCCATATATTGACAAACACATCAGAAGTTTGTACTATTCCTAAATTACAAGTTCTTCATGGTTTCTGAAAAAGAAAATATATTTTGCATTCAGACGCACTAAATGAGGAACCAAGATTATTTTAAAGATATTCTAAGCTTTACCTTTTCTACTAACCCTCTTCCTCCTCCTCAGATACCAATCAAGAAGTCAAATCTGCTCATCACCAGAAGTTTCCTGTAACCACACTGGATTAAACATGCTCGTTTTCCTGCCTCAGTCCATTGGGGCTGCAATGACAAAACACAACAGAAATTTCTCACAGTTCTGGAGACTGGGAGGACTAAGACCAAGGTGCCAGCAGGTTTGCTACTTGGTGAGGCCCGCTTCCTGGCCCACAGATGGCCATCTCCGCACTAGGTCACCTCACACAGTGGGAAGGGCAAGGGTGCGCTCTGGGCTCAGTCTCTAGGACGAGGGTGCTAATCCCGCTCAGGAGGGTTCCACCCTCATGACCTAATCACCTACCACAGTCCTCACCTCCTACGACAATCACACTGGGGACAAAGCTTCAGCAAAAAAACTAATAACAAATTTTGCCACTTTAGGTGCGGCCCTAAAAAAATCAAAAACAAGCAAAAAAAGGAACATTATGAAAAATTCTATGATCACAGACTTGATAACTTTGATGAAATGGACTAAATTCTCAAAAGATATAATCTACCAAAGCTCAAACAAGGAGAAATATATAACCTGAATAGCACCTATTAAATAATTTGAATCAATAATAACCTTCCAAAACAGAAAGGAACAGGCCCAAAAGGATTCACTGGTGAATTCTACCAAACATTTAAGGAAGAAATGATACCACTTCTCCACAATTTCTTCCAGAAAATGGAAGCAGAGGGAATACTTTCTTTTTTTTTTTTTTTTTTTTTTAGGGCCGCACTTGCAGCATGAGGAGATTCCCAGGCTAGGGGTCGATTCAGAGCCATAGCCGCCGGTCTATGCCAGAGCCACAGCAAAACGGGATCCGAGCCACATCTGCAACCACCTACACCACAGCTCACGGCAACGCCAAGATCCTTAACCCACTGAGGAGCAAGGCCAGGGATCGAACCCACAACTTCACGGTTCCTAGTCAGATTCATTTCCACTGCACCACAATGTGAACTCCAACTTTCTAATTCATTCTATGAGGAAAATTACAAACCAATAACTCCCATGTGTAAAAATCCTTAATAAGGTGTTACCAAATAAAATCTAAGAATGTATAAATAGAATTATATACCATAACCAAATGGGATTTATTCCAGATGTATTTGAGTGCTGGTTCAACATTCAAAAATCAATTTATGTAATCCATCATTTCTATATGCACAAGAAGAAAAATCATATGATCACATCAACAGATACAGAAAAAGTATTTGCCAAAATTCAACACCCATTTTTATCTAAAAATAAAAAATAGGGAGTTCCCTAATGACCCAATGGTTGGGGACTCAGCATTGTCACTGCTGTGGCTCAGGTTTGATCCCTGGCCCAGGAACTTCCATGTGCCATGAGCGTGGCCAAAAATAAAAAATCATAAATAAATAAAAACCTCTGAGCATGCTAGGAATAGAGGGGAACTTCCCCAACCAGGGTGTTTCCAGGTGAAAGTAACATTTGAGGAGTTCCCGCTGTGGCTCACAGGTTACAAACCCAACTAGTATCCAAGAGGATGCAGGTTCGATTCCTGGCCTCGCTCAGTGGGTTAAGGGTCCGGCATTGCTGTGAGCTGTGGTTTAGGTCCCAGACAAGGCTCAGATCTGGCATTGCTGCAGCTGTGGTGTAGGCTGGCATCTGCAGCTCCAATTCGACCCCTAGCCTGGGCATCTCCATATGCCACAGGTGCAGCCATAAAAAACAAAAACAAAAACAAAACAAAACCAAAGCCAGAAACATCTGAATTGGTAGACTAGTAAAGCAACTTGCCTTCCCTAAAGTAGATGGGCCTCATCTACTCAGGTGACGGCCTAAATAGAACAAAATTGCTGAACGAGAATATCCTCTGATCTGAATGCCTCAAGTCTGAACATCAGTGCTGCCTGCCTTCAAACTCGAACTGAAACATCAGCTCTTCTTGGGTCTCTGGCCCACCAACGTTCAGGCAGGAACGACATCATCAGCTCTCCCGGATCTCAGGCCTTGCGAAATGCAGGTCTTGGAGACTTGGTGGCCTCCACGGTCCTGTGAGCCAAATCCATGTAATACGTCTATTTGCACATGCATGCGAACCACATTCTATTGGTTTTGTTTCTCTTAGGAACCCTAACATAATTATATGCTTATCAACTCATAGCAACTACACTTATATACTTTCATTAAGGTTGAATTTAGAAACTCATCACTTAGGTGACCTTTCTATATTTAGATGCTAGGAAAAAAGTATTTCTACACTCAAACTCTTGGTGCCAGGCTCTATTCTAGGGGCTGAGGATACAGTGGTGACTAAGACAGAAAGGCTGAGTAAGACAGAAATCCTCCCACAGAGCTTACATTTTGGTGGAGAGAGATAAGACATTAAATACACACATAGACATTTTCAGACTGATACTAAATACTACTTTTAAAAAGGAGAAAAGGGAGGATATAAAAAGGAATGAAACTGGTGAAAGAGGCTGCGTTAGGCTGGGTGGTGGGGAAGGCCCACCTGAGAGGTGTTACTGAGGGAAGGCCTGTGTGGCGAGAAGGAACACATCACATGGTGTCTGGGGGCTGTGCTCCAGGGTGATGTGACACAGTGCAAAGGTACCAAGGTGGACACAGATCTGATGTGCCCAAGGAGCAAAAAGGTGAGAGCACCGGTTCTGAGCCTGAATCTCAGAAGGTTTGCAAGTATCCGCCTGTTTTTTTGTGCCTTCACCACTTTCCTGAGAAGAACCTGTCCAGGCTGGCCCATTGGTCTCAGGAGAACCAAAGACCCAGATGAGCCAATTCTCCCGGGACCTGCACATCCCAGAGAAGAAATAATTGCCATTTTAAGCCAGGGATTGGCAAACTCTTTCTGTGAAGGGCCAAGTAGTAGGCCTTTTAGGCTTTTCAGGCCATAAAGTTTCTGCAGCAACTATTCGATTACTGCTTTTGCAGTCAGAAAGCAGCCACAGAATGGACATGGGTAAGTTCCAACATGAAAGTTTCATTTATGGACAATGATATTTGCAATTCATATAATTTTCACGTGTTATGTACTTTCTTCTTTTAGTTTTTTAAAGCCACTTGAAAACGTAAACTTCATACTTTAGACTGAAGGCCATTCAAAAACAGGCATAGTTTGCTGCTCCTGTTTCAAGCCAGCAAATCTGAGGGTAGTTTGTTAGAGGACATGTCTGTAAAAAAAGTTACACGACACAGAGTGGATATGTGATACACCCTGGTCAAAAAAGTGGTACATTTAAGATCTTGCCTACAGATCATTAGAAGGGGTCTGGATTTTCTATTATAGTCATGATGTAATCTGATTCACACTTTTCGAAATGTACCCTGGATGCAATGTGGAGAATGAATCATAATGAGTGAGAAGTGGTGAGAGATGATGATGGCTTATGTTTATATTTGCCTAACAGAGGTACCACGTATTTCTTCTTAAATGCTTGGAGCAGTGGTTCTCAAACTTTTTGGTCTCAGGACCCTTTTACACTCTTAAAATTATTTCAGATCCTAAAGAGTTTTTTAATTTTTTTTTACTTTATGTGGATTTTGTCTATTGACATGTACACTAAAACAAAGGAAATTTTAAAATATTTGTTCACTTATGAAGAAATAAGCCCATTATAGGTCAACATAAATGATTTTATGAAAAGTAACTATATTTTCCTAAACAAAATAATTCAATGAGAAGAGTAGCATTTATTTTTAATTTTCAAAAGTGTCTTTAGTGTGTGTTTAATAGAAGACGACGGGAAAAATCTGGGTTTTTGGCATTCAGTCTGTTGCAATGTCACAAGTCCAATAAGCCTCTGGGAAACTCCTCTGTACTCTCTCATAAGAGAATGAGACAAAAAGGTAAATAATGTCTTAGTATTATTACATAAATAATTTTGACCTTGAGGATCTCTGGGAAGGGTCCCCAGCCTACATTTGGGAAACTGCTGGCCTGGAAGTTCTCTAGTGGGTCAGTGGCTAGTATTTGATAAACACTGAACCACTGGTTCAAGCCCTGGTCTGGGAACTGAGACCCCACATCAATCTGCCGTACACTGTACATGGATAGACGGATGGATGGAAAGAAGAAAGCAAGAAAGAGGGAGGAAGGAAGGGAGAAAGGAAACTGGTGGCTTCGGGTAATAACTCACTCACTTCTAAATGCTAGAGTCTCACTGATTTTGAAGTACAGCTGTCCTATGGTAATCCTTAGGGACACAACCCCCACCCCCAACCCACAAATACTAAAATCCACAGATGCTCAAGTCCCTTATACTAAATGGCACAGCATGTGCATATAAATTAAGCACCTCCTCCTGCATACTCGAAGTCATCTCTAGATTATTTATAATACCTAGTACAATGTAAAGGCTACATAATCAGTTGCCGGTACACTTGCCAAGTTTTGCTTTTTAGAACTCTTTAGAATTCCCCCCCCCACTTTTTTTTGGCCACACCCATGGCACATGGTAGTTCCCAGGCCAGGGATCAGACCTGCGCCACAGCAGCAACCCAAGCCATTGCAGTGACAATGCCAGATCCTTAACCTTCTGTGCCACGAGGGAACTCCCATTCCTAAATATTTTCAATCCCCAGTTGGTTGAACCTGCAGATATAGAAACTGCCGACATACAAGGCCTGCTGATCCTGCAGCTCTGCACCCAGTGTGGATGGTCACCTGGATCCCTACCACACCCCACAGTCTCCTGCTGCCAGTTCTCCTCCACCCACAGCTCGCCTTCCACATTGCCTCAGAGCAATTATTCTAAACACAGGTCTGACTCATCACTCACTCACTGAAAACCAGCTGAATGGTTCCCGTTTTCTTCAGGAAGAATCCAAGTTCCCTAGCCACTCGACAGGCAAGCCCTGACCTGGCCACCGCCTTCCCCTCCGGCTTCGCTCCCGGGTACACTGCTGCAGCCCTTCAGAACTACTTCTGCTCCTAGAAGGTGAGTGCCCCTCATACCCATACACCGAGCGCATCCTTCATTTAAAAGGAGGGATGGGCTCCCTTTCTTCCCTCAGCCATCTCCTTCGAGATCACGCTTAGATGTCACCTTGAGAAACTGCCTGACACCCATGTCTATCTCTTCAACTTAATTTATCACAATGCATCTTAATTCTACTTGCCTGTCCAGCCCTGTCTGAAGAGCGAGTTCCTCAATAGCAGAAAGAAACCAAACCATCTTTGTGTCTCCAAGCAGTACAGTACCTGGCCTCAGAGTAAGCATCTCCATTAATCTCTGCTAAGTGAACAACTTAGGGAAATATGATAAAGAAACTTTATCCAATTTAGAATTAATCAGAGACAGATATGAAGTTAATGGAATCAAGTAATGAAGGGGGGATAAAACCTCAAAAAAATTTTTTTAGGAAGCAACTTTAAAAGTCTGATCATAGAATGCATTCAACTCTCTCTGCACAAGTGTGACTTAGTCTGTAACATTTCTGAAGGATCATTTTTTTCCTGCTTAATTTAGTGTATGTATGAATCACACATAGGCTGACTAATCACCTACTAAAGATACTGCATGTGGATCATTAAGACTGAAACAATCTAAAGACAATAAAAATTTTAAAAGATACATCCTGAATATACAGTACCTATCACAGCTACACCTGTTACCTTTTAGAAGACACCAGAATAACATATGTTATTGTAAAGTGCAGGCTGTACTGAAGGAAGAAGGCTCTTGCTCCCTCTGCTTTTACATCAGCCCTCATAAAGCACACTCAGGGAAAGAAATCATTGTCAACTATCCTGCTCTGGCTCTAGGAAAAGATTAATATACTCTTCGATGTGACCTTGGACACCAGCCCAGAAGATAGGTCCCCTGCTGCGTCTTCGCGAGTGTGTGGTCAAGCAAAGAACAGCGCTGGGATAGGACAGGACATGTGGCATTTAATTAGCATTTACTGAACACCTTGCACCAGGCACTACACAAGGTGCCTTATAGACTTTAGGCATCTCACCTAAACCACCTGCCTCACAGGCTCAATCACAATCACTGAGCAAAAACAGAAGTTCCCTAGAGTTCCCAGGTAGCTTGGTGGGTTAATGATCCAGGGTTGTCACTTCTATGGCTTGGGTCACTGCTATGGCACAGGTTTGATCCCTGGCCTGGGAACTTTTGCAAGCCACAAACACAGCCAAAAATAAAAAATTAAAAAATATGTATCTATAAGTATTCATTCAACAAATATTCACTGAGCACACCAGTTAGGGTCAGGGAGGGCAAATGACTTGTCTCTCTTGCTCACTTTTATATACCAAGATGTCAGTGGAGTGTCTGGCACATAATGGAACATAAAGGCCAGATGATTTTGCCTCCTAGAGCTCTCAAATCTGTCCACTTTTCTCTGTCCACTTTTCTCTGTCCACTTCTCTTTATTTGCCCTTCCACCAGTCTGGTCCTGACTAACTGCCCTGCAGCCATTCTTGTTCCCTCTGATTCAGGGTTTCTCAGCTTTGGCACAGCTGACATTTAGGGCCTGGAGCTAATGTATCCAATAGAGAAGGTCCAGCAGCACTCCTGGCCTCCAACCCTTAGATCCCAGTACACAATAACCTCGGATGGCAACAGCATCCCATTGTTCTCAGGACAAATCTCAATCCTCAACACCTAATTTACCAAGTGCTGGCAAGAGGGCATCACCAACTGCACCAACCTCGCCTAGATCCACACTTTCTCTTGTTTTCAGCCTCCGGCCGTATGGGCCTTTGTTCACCTTCTCACATGTACCTCAACTTCGAGACCTTCCCATGGCTTCCAAGGCCAGACACTACTAACTTTGGGGGCTGGCTATCTTTGCTGAGGGAGGCTGTCCTGCGCACTGCAGGATGTTAGGCAGAATCTCTGGCCTCTACCCACTAAACGTCAGTAGCACCAATCCCACCCCACACACCAGCCATGACAACCCAGATTGTCTCCAGACATTGCCAAATGCCTCTGAGGGGCAACATCTCCCCCAGCTGAAAACCAATGGTCTAGACCAGACTTGCCTTCCTCGGTCCTCTGCCTGAAGTTCTGGTCCTTCAGAGCTGAGCTCATATAAATCAAGAAGGCCTCTGCTGATCCAGCCACTACATGACAGGGCCTCACTGTGGGTCTCTCCCACGACACTCTCCCCCTTTAGCATTTTTCACAGTTGTAATTAAGTAGCATGTAATGCCTGAATGCACAACCAGGATATAAAATCCTCGTCTTCAGGGACCTGTGGACTTGTTCACTGCTCTATGCCCAGGGGCTTGGCATAAAGCTCACCAAAAAATTCACTAACTGAATAAATGACCCAGGTGCTCTGCAGGGGCACAGGGATTTCAAGATAAGAAAGATAACATCTTTGTGCTCAGAATGCTGAGCTCAGAAATGGCAAATAAATTTCATCCCCTGGGCAAGATCAATTAATTGGTACCTGTATTAGAAGCTGTACATTTAGCTCTAGGAGGCAAAATCATCTGTCCTTTATGTTCCATTTTGTGCCACCACTCCACTGACATCTTGGTATATATAAAACTGAGCAGGACAAGTCATTTGCCCTTCCCATGCCCGGAATACTGCAAGGAATCTGAATGAACAAGCCTCGGGGTTCCCAAAGCTCACTCCCCTTAGCTCATACCTTAACATTGTCCTATACCATTTTTTCCGTAACTCTCCAAACTTCATCAAACCTACCATTACAATGCTCACCCTTAACTGCCTTGGCTCAGCGGAAACATATCCAACTAATATCCATGAGAATACAGGTTCCATCCCTGGCCTTACTCAGTAGGTTAAGGATCCAGTGTTGTCATGAGCTGTGGTGTAGATTGCAGATGCAGCTCAGATCCCACACTGCTGTGGCTGTGGCATAGGCCACTGGCTTCAGCTCCGATTGGACCCTCTAGCCTAGGAACCTCCATATGCCGTGGGTACGGCCCTAAAAAGACACACACACACACACACACACACACACACACACACACACACACAGGCATAACTGCTTCTTAGATTTCCTTATGAAGGCTCCAAGATCATGTAAAACAAATAAATATGCATGTTTTTCTCTTGCTCATCTCTCTTCTGTTATGGGGGCCCTAGTGGAGAACTGAGAAGAATAGAGAAAAAGGGTATCTTTTCTTCCTTACGGAGCAAAGGATGCAGGGCTCCTGTGCACAAGAAAGTACCTGGACAGGGTATCACCTCAGACCAGGTCTGTGGTCCCCCAGAGCAGCAGACACTGAGACAGCTGCACCACCAGATTCCTGGGGGCTCAGGAGGGAGCAAGCAACCAGCCTAAAAGAAGAGGCTTCATTTCATTAACAAGATCAACTTATTCAGACCTCAAGAGAAAGTCAAATTGAATACAGCTATCGAACCACCCATTAAAGATACTGACTGAATCATCACTGACAGATTCATGAGGGCACAGTTGCACTGTGTTTAACAAAACTCCTTATTAATACACCCGACCAAGAATACATGTGTCACAGATGGAATACTGAACAGCAATATTAAAAATGGAAAAATGGAACCAACCCACTTTCACAACTTCCAGAACAAGGTAAAGGGCTAACAGCTATCACAGTCACAGTGTCAATGCATCGGTTAAGGCCAATGGGTTTTGACTCACGCCAGTGTCTAGGACAACTGCTGCTCTGGCCTTTTTTATCTTTTCTTTCTTTCTTTCTTTTTTTTTTTTAATGACAGTCCTGATTTCCCTCTGGGGAACCCCTCTCAGTTCATGTGGTTCAGCTGAGACTGACAGTCCCACCTCTAACCCCAGCTCCAGGGTTATGGAGGACACAAGGGCACTCACTCTGCAGCTGGGCAGGCCTCCCTAGGTCTAGCTGGCACTAATGAGAGAGAGAAGGCTACTAAACTAAGACACAAGACACTGGAGTGGCTGCCAGCCATCCTGGCTCTCATACGAGGAGAGCCTGCCTGAGAAGGAAACCCACAGGCTGGAGAACAGAGACAAGAGTCCTGACGACCACTGAGCACCTCAATCCAATCCTGCCAGAAATTCCACTCTGCATTTTTCATTACAAGAGTCAAAAACCACCGTTCCCCCAACCCCATTTTTGGCCACCTCGAAGCATATGAGTTTCCAGGCCAGGGATCAGATCTTGCAGCCCAAGCTGCAGCTGTAGCAACACTGGATCCTTAACCCACTGTGCCAGGCCGGGGATCAAACCTGCGTCCCAGCACTCCCAAGACATCTCGGATCCCACTCCGCCACATCAGGAACTCCAAAAAGCTACCTTTTTAAAGCCATGTCTGAGGTGGGATTCTATCACTTGCAACCAAGTGCTACTAAGATCATCAACAATTTTAAACCACTAATAATTCAAAAAGAAAAGGCTCCTGCCTCCCTGTAAAAGTCTCAACTTCCGCCAGGATGTGTCAACCCATAATTTTCTGCCCTTCCTCTGATTTTCTAAGCCATTATTACAGTCAGTGAATTACTTACTCCCTTGTGCTACTCATCATCTGTATACAATGGCCTCATCTCAACTAGACAGATATGGCCAAGGATGAGCTGTACCTAATCCTTTGTACCTGATGGTACCCTCCACCATCTCAATCATATCTGAGAAATAAAAATAATAATAGTAATAATAATAAATTTTTAAAAAATAATAAATTTAAAAAAAACCACACCTGGTCTGTGTCAGAGTAGAAAATTTATATTTACTGGAAATGAGCTTAAAGGGATGTCGGTTAAGATCACCCCAATTCATTCATTCAGTCATTCAATCATCCATCCATCTATCAAGCACTTATTTGGCACCTACAGGGTACCAAGCACTTTTGAGGTGCCAAGAACACAGCAAGGAATAGGACAAGGCCTCTGCTTTGACAGTTAGCTGGGCTGTGTATCTTTCCCAACCCCCCCAAAAGAAAGAGAACATTTAAAGAGGCTCAGGGCAGCCACGGGCATTTTCTCTGTAACACAAACCCTATTACATTATAGTTCATGCTTTCCCATGTGAAACATCCAATAAATGTACATTCACAGAATATTAAAGCTAAAATGGAAGTGTCAGAAATCTAGTCTAGAAGTTTTAAAGTATTATTTTTAACAATGAACGTTTTCCTCATCCCCAAAAGAAATGTATGCAAAACCGATTAAGACTGGCTGCCCCCAACCCAGGAGGCAGTTGGCAGCAACACTGCCTGGGAACCCCAGAGGGTCATAGTTTACGGTGAGACTAGAAGCAGGCCAGAGACTGTCTCCCAGCTCTCAGGCCAGGTCCCTTTAAAGTCACCTACTTGTTGCCACTGGCAAAGAACACAATCAAACTATATCTATTTAATTCAGCAAGGCAGCAGGATACAAGATTAACATATAGAAATCAGTTGCTTTTCTTAACATTAACAATGAAACATCAAAAAAGGAATGTAAACAAACAATCCCTTTAAAATTGAATTCAAGGAGTTCACATTGGGGTCAGCAGTAACGAACTGGAGTAGTATCCATGAGGATGCGGGTTCCACCCCTGGCCTTGCTCAGTGGGTTCAGAATCTGGCATTGCCTTGAGCTGCAGTGTAGGTCAAAGTCATGGCTCAGATGCTGCATTGCTGTGGCGCAGGCCTGCAGCTGCAGCTCCAATTAGAACCCTAGCTTGGGAACTTCCATGCTACACATGCCCCCGTGCCCCCCCCCAGAAAAAGCAGGAAAAAAAAGATGGAATTAAAAAAAAAAAAAACTTAGGAGTAAACCTCACCAAGGAGGTGAAAAGCTTATATGCTAAGAACTACAAAACATTAAAAAAGGAAACTGAAGATGATTCAAAATATACCTGTTTAATTAGTGAACTAATCAAACCTAAACATATCTAATTTATCTCTTGAACTTGGGCCAGTATAAGAAACTAAACATAACTTGAGCTGGACCCAGTGTTTTTTTGTTTGTTTGGTTTTTGTCTTTTGTCTTTTTAGGGTCGCACATGTGGCATATGGAGGTTCCCAGACTAGGAGTCTAATCAGAGCTGTAGCCACCAGCCTACACCACAGCCACACCAGATTCGAGCCAGGTCTGCGACCTACACCACAGCGCACAACAACGCTGGATCCTTAACCCACTGAGTGAGGCCAGGCATCAAACCAGAAGCCTCAGGGATACTAGTCGGATTCATTTCTGCTGAGCCACATCGGGAACTCCAGGACCCAGTGTTCAATCTTCTTTTTCACTGAAAAATATATAACTAATCCAAAATAGCAACAGAAGATGGGTGAGCAAAAGAGAGCAGGGAGGCCAGGGAAAAGCTACTGCCCAGTATGGGTAGATTCTACCTGAACTTGTCTGGGTTCCTCACTGAAGTTAATTTTTGGATTCATATCTGTTTCCTTTTTTTTTTTTGCTGCCCCCATGGCAAATGGACATTTCCATGTCAGGGACTAAACCTGGGCTACATCAGAGACCCAAGCTGCTGCAGTGACAACACCAGATAACCCACTATACCAAAGGGAACTCCTCTGTTTCCATACTTAGTGCATGTATGTAAGGAAATAAAATATATAAATATGCATGTTTTGTCTTTTTAGGGCCACACCTGCGGCATATGGAGGTTCCCAGGCTAGGGGTTGAATCGGAGCTGCAGCTGCCAGCCTACACCACAGCCACAGCAACTCGGGATCCAAGCTTCATCTACCACCTACACCACAGCTCATGGCAACGCCAGATCCTTAACCCACTGAAAAAGGCCAGGGATTAAACCCACATCCTCATGGATACTAGTCTGGTTTGTTACTGCTGAGCCATGACAGGAACTCCTACAGTTCTTTATTCCCAATCCTGAAATACAAAAAAACTCTCAACACTGAATATCTTTTTTGGCAGCAAAACCTGACCGGACTTCATCTTGTGGCAAAACTTGTCCTAAACTAACCTTAAGTTATTTATAGTCTTTATTTTCCTAAGTGTGAATATTCACTTCACGTGTTTCACTGTAAAAGATACTGATGTTTAATTCTAAGGAAATTCAGAACTTTCAGACAAGGGATTGTGGATTTACATATAAAATATACTAAATAATGATAGCCTTGAAATAATAGACTTGTACTTCAAAGCCACGTTTTAAAGTCTACACAATAATAACTAACAGAGGTCAAGTATGTAAAATCAGAAGTTTCTTGGGAGTTCCCGTCGTGGCTCAGCAGTTAATGACCCTGACTAACATCCATGAGGACTCAGGTTCAGTCCCTGGGCTCGCTCAGTGGGTTAAGGATCTGTTGTTGCCATGAACTGTGGTGTAGGTCACGGACGTGGCTCAAAGGAAGCTCAGATCTTGCATTAGTGTGCCTCTGGTTTAGGCCAGCGGCTACAGCTCCAACTGGACCCCTAGTCTGGGAACCTCCATATGCCACAAGCTCGGCCCTAAAAAGACCAAAAAGAACAAAACAAAAAGAAGTTTCTTAAGAGCACAATCATTTGTAGATGAGGAAACTGAGACTTCCAGAGCCACGACTCACCTGAAACAACTACCATAAATCCAGTAAGCGCCTACATGCTACCCTCCCCCGAGGCAATACACTTCAGTGGCCATTAGTCCCCATCCAGAGGGCCCTCCCCTTTGGTTTGGACCAGGTTCTGCTTTTGTTTAATCAGAGTTCCCAAGGGTTCTCCAGTAAAGTATCTGGCTCAACTTTAGGGGGACATAAAAATACATTTTTTAATACTCCCCCCCACAATTCCACTTTTCTTTCTCAAAATTTGAATGAGTGTACAAATGGCTTATCAAAAGACAGAGCCAATACCATTTACTCCAAGAGGGGAAAAAAGATAGTGATGAACTCACAGTTAACAACAATCTTCTTAGTCCTTCTATCCATTACAATTAGTGAACTTATTAACAAGTTGGTAATATTAACTGTATGATGGGTGTATTCCATTTCAAAGGTTCGTTTCAAAATAAGGAGAAGGAGGAATTCCCACTGCAGTGCGGTGGGTTAAGAACCCAACTATAAGGAAGTGGGATGGACTGGGAATCTGAGGTTAATGGATGCAAACTATTGCCTTTGGAAAGGATAAGCAATGAGACGCTGCTGTACAGCACTGGGAACTATATCTAGTCGCTTGTGATGGAGCATGAGGGAGGATCATGTGAGAAAAAGAATATATGTATGTGTGACTGGGTCACTTTGCTGTACAGTAGAAAATTAACAAACACTGCAAACCAACTATAATGGAAAAAATAAAAATAATTCAAAAAAAAAAAAAACCCAACTGCAGCAGCTTGGATCCATGTGGAGGCTCATGACCGCTTTTACTGGCAGTGGCATTCAAACCCAGAACTGCCTAATTCTGCAGCTCCTCGTTTTCAGCTGTGCCGCAGAAGTTAACGACAGGCAATGTACTAATGGTACCGAACCAGCTGTCTCCACTTGCCATGCCACCTGGTGGCATCCTTTGCCTCTCATTTCTATTTTCTTTTGGTAAATACATAACCAGGTGTGGAACACAGAAAAAGAAAAACTCTATCAACTGATGCCTTTAAGCCACCTTCACACTGCAGGGGAGTTAAATAGTTAACTGAAAATTGCTTAGGGCCAAAAATTGACGGAACACTGTAAATCAGCTATAATGGAAAAATTACTTAGAGCCAAAAGAGTCTTCTATAACCAGTAAGACACTTAACTATGCATAAATACAGTCACCACATTAAGGTGTAATACACGAAACAAAGATAGAACCGCAGGTAGTACCACTAGGTACGTATTCCACACTTCCAAGTCCGGGGCACTTTCTCACCCTTACTTCTAAAACTTATCTTTATCAGCTCTTATACCAAGGACTACTAAAAGTGCAAACCAGGAAACCATGCCATATAACTCATTTATTCATTGAGCAAATATTTAGACTGTATAGACTGGCAGTACCTGGGCCAGGGTTAACAGTGATTAAACAGGCAGCCCCCTCCCATGGAGTTCACAATCCAGCATGAGGACAGACTTCAATGTATACTGTGGCATTTCTGAAAACCACTGTTACTTTTAAAACCTTCTGCAACCTCCTACATTCAAAAAAGAAAAATAAGTAAATAAAACAAAGAGATAGATGTCTAACAACTTGAAAATACAACGTTGTCCCTATTGTTACCCACCCAGTTTAAAAGAAACTAAAAGTCCCCTACAGGTACTCTGCCAGTTCTCATCTCCTCATGGTCTCTTAGACACTTGTGTATGACAAAGAACCCCCTGATTAGACTGTCACTCATGAAATAACTATCCAACCTAAACCAAATGGCTGTTTCATTCAAGACAATGTTTGAAGTCCATATTCAGAAGGGTACAAATCTACTAAACCTAGATGGTCCCACCTCCCAAACCTGTTGCTTGGCCCTTCTGCGGTTTACAGTCTAATCGAGCTACTTTATTGCCCATTAACTAAGAGCAGATTAAGAAAGGCTGGGCTTGATGTGGAATCTAAATAATTAGCATATCCCAAGACCTAAGGGCTTGTGCCGGGTCCCAAGAGAATGGGAGCAGGAGTCCAGGAGGGCTACCTGTGCCCTGGTCACACGAAGGGGCCCAGCCTCAGATGAGAAATAGTATTTGGAGCCGCCAAGAGACCGCTCTCGCTGGCGTGTGCACATCTACCAGCACAGCCCCGAAGAGCTAACTGATGACATACAGCTGCTGCAAATACAGGCACAATCAAAGGGGGAAACAAAAAACGCCTCTTCACGTGTAAGTCCTTTAAATTTTGGGCCAATACACTCTCCCCACTGCAAATTCACGTGTGCGAAGAAACCACTCTTGAACAAAGTTTTGACATTTGGGAAGAAACGGGATTAAGACAGAGTGCCTTTGTCAAAGCCGAAAAGAATGATGACACCCGAGAAAGAAATACTAGGAGACGCAAGGACTGCGAATTTACTGTCATTTAGAAAACTCTGGGTCCCCTGAGGGGGCTTCGTGCAGAGCAAGGCCTGCGGGAGAAAATCAACTGAAGGCACGTGGGAGGAAAGGGAGTCTGCAGATGGGGAGTGCGGGTCTCCCCGAAGCGCCGGGAGGGCTAGGTCTGGACCCCAGATGCTGCAGCCGAGGCCCGGGGAGGAGATCTGAGTTCTCGGCGCCTCCGGTAAAGGGCAGGCTCCGGGGCTGGTCCGGGGGCTGCGGGTAGGATAGGGAGGCAGGGCGAAGCGCGTCAGGACTGGGGTGCCGCGGGGTCGTGCGGGTCCCGGGCGCCCCGGCCAGGGCTCCCGCGCCGCTACTCACCTCTCCGAACTGGAAGGCGGAGACGATGGTGACAACGACGCCCACGAAACAGACGTAGAGCCCATACCTGTGGGACAGGCAGGTATAGGTCTGTCTCTGCAAGAGCTTGAGCAGCATCACCCTGGCCGCCGCCACGCCGCGTCGCGCCCGAGGAGCCGGAGCCGCCGCCGCCTCAACGAGCCGCCATTCCGCAGCCCGAGTCGCGCCGCCGCGCTCAGGTCACAGCCTCCAGCTGCAGCGCATTGCCGCCCCGGGGACCGACGCCCGCTGGGCTCCGCGCCGCGGCCGCCGCTTCCGGGAGCCGGGAGCCCACGCCCTCTGCGAGGCGGAGGCTGACGCGCGGCCCCCAAGGCGGCCGGCGCCGCCCCGGCCTGGCCGGGTTAGAGGCGGCGGGGGCGCGGCGGCGGCGGCGGCGAGGCTGACAGCGCCACCTGGCGGACGGAGGGGCAGAGGGCAGGCGGGCCCCCTCCCCGTGTGCGCGTGCGCGGCGGGCTCTCAGGGCCGGGCTGGAAACCGTGAAATCTGGTTGGGCAGGCAACTGAGACAGGAGGTTGTGCCACAGAGGATGCTATGTTGACACGAATGTTTGTATGCACAAAACCCTTCTTGCATTTACAGTAATTGGGAACTCATGGTTTTTCACAGCGCTTAGAGGAGATGCTGTTTTGGCCTTCCTTTCTCCTTGAGCTGTCTAACCATATGTATGAAAGAAGAAAACTTTGGGCTTAAATGTGCCAAAAGCAAAATTCATTCATTCATTCATTAAATATGTATTTCGTGTCCAATGCCTGGCATGTTGCTTGGTGTTGGGTATTCAAAAAGGAACTAAATCTGGCCACTCTTCCCAAAGAGTCTAGTAGAGAAGATAAACACACAAACCACTGAATACAAAAAAGTTATTATGGTAGAATTCATGTGATGTACAGGAAGGGAACCCCTGCGAAGGGGGTCAGTTATTTCCACTTTGGCACCAGGTGATTTCTAGGAGAGCCTTTCTATAGAAGAGGGCTTTTGGACAGTACCACATAATGGAATAAAACCAGAGGACTTAAGTCTCAAGGAGTTTGCAATGACAGTATTTCGAGACACTTTTTTCTTTTGACATTTTTTTGGCAGGGGGAGGGCGTCTGTTCCTGTGGCATGCAGAAGTTCCAGGGCTAGGGATCAAACCCAAAGGACAGCAGTGACAACACCAGATCCTGAATCCACTGGGCCACTAGGGAACTCCTCTTTCAACATTTTATTAATACTCCTAGTCTCTCTTCCACCCCTCATCCAAGGAGAAGACAAGGCTACCTGATCAGTGAGCATGCAAGGAATTGAGATTGTCTGCCAGAGACAGGAGTTTTGATCTGCTATCTGCCAAGCCCAGGACCACCTATGTCCCAGCCTGGCCTTGGCCTATAAAGCCTGTCTCATTCAGGGATAAAATATTGGCAGCCCACTTGACCAAAGAGGTTAACAACATTCTCCAATTATCTTTATCAGTACTAAAGTTAACACTTTCTTTTTTCAATTTTTTAATTTTTTTTTTCAATTTTTGTGGCCACAACTGGAAGTTCCCAGGCCAGGGATTAAATCCAAGCCTCAGCTGCAACATGGACAGCAGCTGTAGCAACACCAGATCCTTTAAGCCACTGGTGATGGGCTGGTGATGGGACCCTCCCCTTTGCAGCTACCTGCAGTTGGGTTCTTTACCCACTGGGCCACAGCGGGAATTCCGAAAGCTGACACTTTAATTTCCATCTCTCTACCTTACATCACAGTTCTCAATAGGTTTGAAACTCAGGAGACGAGAATGCTTTAAGTGTTGGGCCCTGAAACATCACCCATCTCCGAGTCATCTTTTGCTTAGTCTGGATGAAAAATAAACATCCAAAGTAAACAATCCAGAGTTCCCGCTGTGGCTCAGTGGGTTAAGAACCTGACATAATGTCCATGAGGATGCAGGTTCGATCTCTAGCCTTGCTCATCGGGCTAAGGATCTGCCATTGCCACAAGCTGCAGATGTGGCTTGGATCTGGCTTTGCCGTGGCTGTAGTGTAGACCTGCAATGGCAGCTGATTCAAACCCTAGCCTGGGGAACTTCCATATGCTGCAGGTGTAGCCTTAAAAAAAAAAAAAAAAAAAAAAAAAAAACCTAAAAAAAAGTAAACAGTCGTACACAAATAAGAGCCATTTTGACCTGGGCCTACAAAACATAAATGTTGAAGGAAGAGATGGTGTACTTGAAACACCTTTCATATGTAGGCCTTATGTAGAGCTTGATAAGAAAGTAGTATCTAGGGAGTTCCCTTAGTGACGCAGGGGAAATGAATCCAACTAAGAACCATGGGGTTGCAAGTTCAATCCCTGGCCTCACTCAATGGGTTAAGGATCCAGCATTGCTCTGAGCTGTGGCATAGGTCACAGACATGGCTCAGATCTGGCGTTGCTGAGGCTGTGGTGTAGGCCAGCAACTGTAGCTCCAATTGGACTCCTAGCCTGGGAACCTCCATGTGCTGCTGGTGGGGCCCTAAAAAGCAAAAAAAAGAAAAGAAAAGAAAATAGAATCTAAACAAAGAGCTTTAGCTAATTAAGCAAAATTGAAGTAACTCCTGATATGTCCATATTTATCTGAGTCCTTGCTTTACTCAAGGTAAAAAGATAAAATGTTCACATTATGAAATGCTTGCACTTTAGGTTTGAAAATCTTGCTTATTGTCAGGACACATACTTTGATTTTGTCCCTTGCTTTCTTTCTGGATATATAGTGTGTGTTCATAAAACACAGGTCTAGTGTAAGTGACCTCATATAAAACAAAATTACTAAGAAATTTCAGGAGTTCCTGTCATGGCTCAGTGGTTAACAAATCCGACTAGGAACCATGAGGTTGCAGGTTCGATCCCTGGCCTTGCTCAGTGGGTTAAGGATCCAGTATTGCCGTGAGCTGTGGTGTAGTTTGCAGATGTGGCTCTGGCGTAGGCTGGTGGCTACAGTTCCGATTTGACCCCTAGCCTGGGAACCTCCATATGCTGCGGGAGCGGCCCAAGAAATGGCAAAAAGACAAAAAAAAAAAGAAAGAAATTTCATTGCTTCTGGTAGAATTCCAAAAGCCAAAACATACCATGGCCCACTGTTTATTTCTGTGTGTGTGAATGCAAATATATCATGTATATATAAACAATAGTTTATAGTTTTCCCATAAGTGTGACCATGCTTCATTCCATTTACTTGATTTTTGCTGGTGGGGTTTTTTGTGTATCTCATCTATAGAACAGAGGCATCATAAAGGCAAAAGACTTGCTCATCTTATTCTTAACTATATCCCTACCTTTAACATTGCCTTGCCTATAGCAGCCAATTGATAAAATTTATTAGGTGAATGTATATATTTTGCACTGATAAAAGTACCAAGTACACAGAGTTCCCATTGTGGCTCAAAGGGTTAAGAACCCAACTGGACCCATGAGGATGTGGGTTCGATCCCTGGCCTCACTCAGTGGTTAAGGATCCAGCATTGCCACAAGCTGTGGTGAAGATCACAGATGAAGCTTGGACTCTGCATTGCTGTGACTGTGGTGTAAGCCAGCAGCTGCAGTTCTGATTCAACCCCTAGCCTGGGAATGTCCATATGCCACAGGTGAGGCCCTAAAAAGGAAAAAAAAAAGTACAAAGTACAAGTACATGCTTGGAATTACTGAATTTTTTTTAATGTCTTTTTGTCTTTTTAGGGCCACGCCCACGGCATATGGAGGTTCCCAGGCTAGGGGTCAAATCAGAGCCACAGATGCTGGCCTACACCACAGCTCACAACAACGCTGGATCCTTAACCCACTGAGCAAGCCAGGGATCCAACCCAAAACCTCACAGTGCCTAGTCGGATTCGTTTCTGCTGTGCTACGACAGAACTCCCAAAGTTTTGTTGAATTGACTTTTTTTGTGTGCCTTTTTTGGCCATGCCCACAGCACATAGAAGTTCCCAGGCCAGGAATCCAACCTGTGCCACTGCAGTGACAATGTAGGATCCTTAACCCTCTGTGTCACCAGGGAACTCCTTTCTGTGGCTTTATATTTCTTTGCTTTGTGCCTTTATCTTTGTAATTTCGTTTGCTCTTATTCTCTGAATTTACTCTGTTGCTCTTGAACTAGTTTCTCAAATTTGATAAGTAGCTCAATTTTTTCAGTGTTTATTGTTTTTCATTAATGTTCCAAAACTTTAAGCATCCCTCTAAGTGCTAATGTTATTGCATCCCTAGGGTAAGATAGACACTGGACTCTCTGGGTGTGCACGGCTGGGACAGAGCATCACCAATGTCCTCACACATTGGTACATTAAGCTACCATGCAGCATGTGGGGAAAAAAGCAAAAACCACACACTGGAGTCAGGAAGCGCCCCCTTCCTCCTGCAATATCCCTTCAGCGCCCTCTACTGGCAAAGTTTAGCATTAGACTCGCTGCAAAGGAAAAATGCTTGAGTCCAAGTCCATTATCACAGAGCCCGGTTCTGAAGGGGTGACTTTGGAGCTGAGAAGCAGCAACTCATAGCTGGTATCCCTAAAATTAGGTGTGATTTAGATTCTCCTCATCAGATGAATTCACAGAAGGTCTTAATCTAAGAGTGATATGGGGTGAGAAGCCCGGGAAAGGGCACATGTTTTTTTGCTAGTGAGTTGGTGCCTATGTGCCAGTGGTTCTGAGGCCAGCAGTGCTGGAAGCAGCTTCCTGCCTCTGCTCTTCCCCCGACCTCATCAGAATCCACAGCTCCACTGGAGCTCAGTTCAACCGAGGTTTTGGGAACACATCCTACAAATTCAACCTAAAGTCTCTTTGTTCAGCTCTCATAATGGTTTATGGATGAACTAACTGAATCCCTTTCTTTTTAAATCAATGCGTGGGAGTTCCTGTCACGGCTCAGCAGAAATGAATCTGACTAGCATCCAT
This sequence comes from Sus scrofa, assembly GCF_054392235.1. NCBI lineage: Eukaryota > Metazoa > Chordata > Mammalia > Artiodactyla > Suidae > Sus > Sus scrofa. Next base: position 89,606,550 of record NC_139387.1, on the reverse strand, counting down.
GAGGACGCAAGTTCGATCCCTGGCCTTGCTCAGGGGGTTAAGGTTCCAGAATCACCATGAGCTCTGGTATAGGTCAGACATGGCTCGGATCTGGTGCAGTTGTGGCTGTGACATAGGCCGGCAGCTGTAGCTCTGATTCCACCCTAGCCTGTGAACCTCCATATGGCACAGGAGCAGCCCTAAAAAAAAAGACAAAAATAAAAATAAAGTAAATCAAGGAGTGGATTCTTCAGTCTACAAATTATTAATCTAACCCAAAGAAAAAGAATGGATTTTACATGATATTGACACGTTGGAATTCATTGAGGCTTCCTTTGCCGCCTAGTACGTGGTCAAGCTTAGTGAAAATTTCAGGTTTGCTCAAAAAGAATGTATGCTCCCTTTCTCCTCTCCCCCTCACTCTCTCTCTCCCTGGCTCTTAATTACTTTTCCATTTACATTTTCACGAGTCATCCATTTAACTACAGGTTCCAACAATTTCCCAGGATCAATATCAAGCCCACCATGATATACTTTGCTGAACCCACGTGTTTGCAAAAGCTAATTCCTGTTCTACTGTTTGAAAGTTGTATCGATTTCCTGATTCCCACACCTTTGGCATTTCTGATCTCCATAATTTTATTAGTTTTTAGTTTTCTGCTTCTTAGAGCCAAATTAGTGAGCACTCAACATATGTATGTGAGTATTCAAAAATTCTGATTATCTAACTCGTTGCAATATTAAGTGCAAAATGCCTTCAGAAGACTGTCAGAGGTACTCTGTTTTTTTTTTTAATTTTGTGGTCACATATGCAACATATGGAAGTTCCCAGCAGGGATCAAATCCAAGCTGCAGCTGTGACCTATGCCAAAACTTTGGCAATGCCAGGTCCTTAACCCACTGCACCACATCAGGGATTGAAGTGGCAATGCCACAGAGAGAAGACAGATCATTAACCCACTGTGCCTCAGTGGGAACTCCACACTCTGATATTTGGCTACAAAGCTTCAGCAATGCTTTAAATTTATTATGGTCACTGCAACCAATACTAAGGAAACAGGGTAAATCCATGTGATGCCAACTATATAGTGAAGGGCACCAAATCCAAAGTTAATTTATCTAAAATGCAAATGTTGGCATTCCCCCTGTGATGCAATGGGATCAGCATCTCTGCAGCACTAGGATGCAGGTTCAGTCGCCTACCTGGTACAGTGGGTTAAGGATCCAGCTCCTGGGACACAATCACTGCAGTGCAGGTCATAACTGTGGCTACGATCTGATCGACGGCCCAGGAACTCCATATGCCACAGGGCTGCCTAAAAAAGAAAATAATAAAACCTAAAAATAAATAAAATGCAAATGCCACAGTAGAAAAAATAAAATCCAGCCTCTGTCCTCTGGTGCCAAAGAGAAACACACACCAGAGTTTTGGGCAGAGAGAAATAAAGCTTTATTGCTTTGCCAGGCAAAGGTGGCCACAGCAGGTGAATGCCTTAAAGCCGGTGCCCTCCCTTGGGAGAGAATAGGAAATGGTTTTATAGTTTGGGAGTGGAAAATAGGGCCAGAGATAAGGACACAAGCTTGCATTCTTCTTCAGAGCAGGTGTTTAGCAGCCCCAGGACTGGTTCTGATCGTCCTCCACTTAGGTTTTCATTTGCTGGGGGTTTTGGTTCTGCAGACGAGCTCAAAGTAGTATATGTGAAGAGGGCCCAGGACACCCCCCGCCCCCCCCCCGCAAGGCTGCACTACTGCTCCTCCCTTGTCCCTGCATCCCCTCCCTTCCCTGATTATCCACTGTTTGAACCTACCCTTTGGAACTCAGAGAAGGTCATGGAGGCTGAGGCTTCGTCCCTAAAAACAAGAAATGGGGGACAAGAGCCCCACAAGGTCTTGCTCAGTTTCGCAACTGAGATGAGGTAGAACTGGTTTTGTTTGTTCCTTTGTGTTTCATGTTAGGGCCACACCTGCAGCATATGGAAGTTCCCAGGCTAGGGGTCAAATCAAAGCTGCAGCCAAGGCCTACACCAGCACTGGATCTGAACTGCATCTGTGAACTATGCCACAACTTGGGGCAGTGATGGATGTTTAACCCACTGAGCAGGGCCAGGGATTGAACCCACAGCCTCACGGAGATTATCTTGAGTTCTTAACTCACTGAGCCACCATGGGAACTCTTGAGGTAGGACTAGTTTTGCTGTTGTTTCCCATCCCACTTCATATTGATCTAGATTCCATGGGTAAAGTAGTCTTCTTGACGTTATTTTCACTTCATAATGTGCAGATTCACTGCTAATAAATTTTGAACAGTTCTTCTAGATAAGCTAGAAATGTTCTTTTAAATGAAGACAAATTTCTCTCAAATAATATTAAATAAAAAGTTATGGGAGTTCCCTGGCAGCCTAGCAGTTAAGGATTTCACATTGTCACTGCTGTGACTCAGATTCCATCCCTGGCCCAAGAACTTTCACATGCTCTGGGCATGCCTCCCTGCCCCTCTCCTCCCCCCAAAAAAGTAGTTATAAGTCAAAGCCTCAGTGTCTGTTGAGCAACAGTGGAGTGATGTTTTTGTTTCTACATCCATTTATGACCCTAATACTTTTCCCTCAATTTCCTAAACTATTTCCTATTTAACTTTTTAAAAAATTCATCAAGGTATAATTTACACACCATAAAATTGAACCATTTTAGGTCAACAATGATTTTAGCAAATTTATAGAGTTGTTCAACCATCATCATAATCCAGAATTAGAATTTAGAATATTTTCATTACTCTGAAATTTCTCTTGGACTTGTTTGCAGTTCATCAGTTAATTGCCACTCCCACCTCCAGCCCTTACAACCACAGATCTGCTTTCTGTCTTTCTAAATTTGTCTTTTGTAGACATTTTTAGAAAATAGAATGGAATCTTACAACATCTATGATACCTAGTCTTTTGTGCCTGGCTTCTATCACTTAGTTAAAAAAAATTTTTTTTTTTTTTTTTTTTTGGTCTCTTTAGGGCTGCACCTGAGGCATCTGGAAGTTCCAGGCTAGGGGTGGAATCAGAGCCATAGCTGCCAGCCTACACCACAGCCACCACAACAGCAGATCTGGACTATATCTGTGACCTACACCACAGCTTGTGGCAAAGCCGAACCAACAGAGCAAGGCCAGGGATTGAAACCACATCCTCATGGATACTAATTAGATTCTTAACCCACTGAGCCACAACAGGAACTCCAGTATAATGTTCTTGAAGTTCATCCATATTGTAGCATGTATTAGTACTTCATCCCTTTTCATTGCTAAGTGGTATTCCATTGTATGCCAACGACATTTTGCTTATCCATTCACTGGTCGATGGGTATTTGAATCACGTCCAGTTTGTCTATTACATATAATGCTGCCATGAACCATCACATACATGTCTTCAGGTGGACTTAGGTTTTTCTCTTGGGTTGTGTGGTAAGTTTACATTAACACTGGAAGAAACTTTAAACCATTTTCCAAAGTGGATATACCATTTTATGTTCCGAAGAACAACGTAAGAGAATTCCAGTTTTCTCTCATTTTCTCCAACACTTGGCCCAGTCTCACATTTTAATTATAATTACTCATTTGATTTGTACTTCCTTGCATTTTCTTAATGACTAGCGATGTTAGCAGCTTTTCAGATCCTTATTAGTAATTTATATGTCTTCTTTGGCGAAATGTCAATACAAACTCTTTACCCATTCTTAAATTGGGTCCCCTCTTTAACCTTCGGCAACCTGATTTCCATCCTTAAGGCTATTAAAACTGCCTGCTGAAGTAAGTCATAACAAATCCAGAAGTGTTTTCTATTTATCTTTCCCTCGACTCTTCTGCAGTACTTGGCAATGACTTCAATAACCCCTTCTTGAAATGTGGTCTCACTTTGATGTTCAGGACAGAATACTTTCCTGATTCTTCTCAAGTGTCTTTGATAACTTCCTTTTTTGGGTTGTGTCTTCCTAGCCTCTCTAGCTGGTCCAGACCTTGTGGACTAGACTTCTGCTCTCTGCTCTTCTCCTTTTCCATTTTATTCCATGGCACGTTTTAATATCTTTGAGGAAATGTCTAGAAGGAAATGAGATGTTTAATAACATCTTCAAGGAAATGGTGTTATCAGAATCTGGTAAGAACTGGAGCTGTGGTTGGGGAGCCCCCTGACAGAAGTTGCTGTAACACATTAGAATTGCAGATGCTGTCAGAAGGGATGCAGCCAGGGGGTGAGAACTCAAGGAAAGAAATGCCCAAAGAATATCTATTTCTAGCCTTTGACCCCCTACTGGTGCCTTCTGCTGGTTGAAGCCAGCAGCTACAAGAGGCAGGAAAAAGCCATTTATAGGGTCAGCAAAGGGTATGTCTTTGTTTGTAAATGCTCTATCCCTTATTTGGCATTAAGCACTCATGGGGTTGAACTGAACAACCATTAATATCCTCCACAGGAGTTCCCATTCAGCACAGCAGAAACCTCAGGAACCATGAGGTTGTGGGTTTGATCTCTGGCCTCATTCAGTGGGTTGGGGATCTGGCATTGCTGTGAGCTGTGGTGTAGGTCGCAGACGTGGCTCGGATCTGGTGTTGCTGTGGCTGTTGTGTAGGCCAGCAGCTGCAGCTCTGATTCGATCCCTAACCAGGGAACCTCCATATGCCATGGGTGTGGCCCTAAAAAGATTTTTTTTTAAATCCTCCATAAATATGAAATTCTATGGTTTGGTTTGGTTTGGTTTGGTTTGTCTTTTTAGCGCTGCACCCAAGACCTTCGGAAGTTCTCAGGCTAGGGGTTCAATCTGAGCTGCAGGCTGCCAGCCTATACCACAGCCACAGCAATGCCAGATCCAAGCCACATCTGCAACCTTCACCACAGCTCGTGGCAATGACAGATCCTTAACCCACTGAGCAAAGGCTCGAACCCATGTCTTCATAGATACTAGTCAGTTTGGTTACCACTGAGCCACAATGAGAACTCCTAAGATCCTATGGTTTTATGGTACTCAACACAGCACCATGATTTCATGGAAATTCTCAAGTGTGTACTTGTCTTTTGAACAAGACTGTAAGCCTTTTTAGAGCAGGGTCTGTTCCTTATACTTCTTCAAATCCTCTTCATGCCCATCAGATTTCTGTTCGGGTAAGAACTCAGCAAATGCTTGCAAGATGAATAAATGAATGATTCAGAAACATGGACCTAAAACTGGCCTGAACCCTTGTCCGCATTACCTTCAAACAAACATTCAATACATTTTGTGACTGAACAGAACTTGTAACCGAGCTAGTACCCTGTGGGGCTCCTAGGCACACGATCCTTCCTGTGTCCTCCATTTCTTGTTTTTGGAGAATAAGCCTCAGCCTCCATGACCTTCCCCGAGTTCCAAAACGCAGTTGCTAATCAGGGAAGGGAGGGGATGCAGAGACTTGGGAGGAGCAGCGCAGCCTTGGGGCAGGATCCTGTTCCTTCTTAAGGAATGTACTTAAGAATATCTTTGAGCCTTTCAGTAGGACTAAAACCCCACCAGAACCAGCCCTGGGGCCACTAAACACCAGCTTTGAAAGACAATGCAAGCTTGCCTCTACCCTCATCCTTATCTCCAGCCATGATCCTTATTCCGCTCCCCAAACTATAAAGCCACCTCCTAACTCCTTCCAAGGGGGGGCACAGTCTTTAAGGCATTAGCCTACTAATGGCCCCCTTTGCCTGGCAAAGCAATAAAGCTGTCTTTTTCTCCTTTACCCAAAACTCTGCCTCTGCCTCTCAATTCAAAAACACCCGAATTTCTGACAACAAAGTTAGTTTCATTCGAATTTCTGACAACAAAGTTAGTTTCATTCGCCTGACCTGCAGCAAAGCCAATCTACTGACACTGGGGTGTAGAGGAAAGCACAGCATTTATTTGCAGGGCACCAAGCAAGCAGAACTGGTAGTTAATGCACAAAAGTCCTGAACTCCTTGATGGCAAGAGGTTTTTGTTTGTTTGTTTGTTTTTATTTATTTTTGGTCTTTTTGCCATTTCCCAGGGCTGCTCCCACAGCATATGGAGGTTCCCAGGCCAGAGCTATAATCGGAGCTATAGCCGCCAGCCCACACCAGAGCCACAGCAACACGGGATCCAAGCCGTGTCTGCAACCTACACCACAGCTCATGGCAACCCACTGAGCAAGGCCAGGGATAGAACCCACAACCTCATGGTTATAGTCAGATTCGTTAACCACTGAGCCACAACGGGAACTCTGGCAAGAGTTTTTAAAGGCATCATTAAAGGTAAGTGTCGTATTGTGTGCAGTCAGCCTGTGGATATTCTCATTGGCTGGTGGTAAGGTAACATGGTGATATTTCAGGAATCTTAATCCTCAACCAGTTGGTTCCAACAAGGCTGGTTAGCAATTTCTATACAGGAGGGTTCTGGGTTTATTTATTTATTTATTTATTTATTTTGCTTTTTAGGGCCACACCCGAAGCACATGGAGTTTCCCAGGCTAGGTGTCCAATTGGAGCTGCAGCTGTCGGCCTACACCACAGCCACAACAACACCAGATCTGAGCCTCGTCTGTGACCTCCACCACAGCTCTGGGTTTATTTATTTATTTATTTATTTTGCTTTTTAGGGCCACACCCGCGGCACATGGAGTTTCCCAGGCTAGGTGTCCAATTGGAGCTGCAGCTGTCGGACTACACCACAGCCACAACAACACCAGATCTGAGCCTTGTCTGTGACCTCCACCACAGCTCACAGCAACGCTGGATCCTTAACACACTGAGCAAGGCCAGGGATCAAACCCACAACCTCATGGTTCCTAGGCAGATTTGTTTCCTCTGCACCACAACGGGAATTCCATGGGTCCTGGTTTTTATAAAACAACTCAAGGATATGCATCAGATTTTTCCTATTTCCTTTTAGGAGGAACTAGGAGTCTGGTGACTCTATTGTTCAAGCTCTTGGTACTTTTCTCTCTCTCTCTCTCTTTTTTTTTTTTTTTTTCTTTTTAGGGCTGCACCTGCAGCATATGGAGGTTCCCAGGCTAGGAGTCTAATCAGAGCTGTAGCCACAAGCCTACACCACAACCACAGCAATGTCAGATCTGAGCCATCTGCAAACTACAACTCAGCTCACTACAACGCCAGATCCTTAACCTACTGAGTGAGGTCAGGGATCAGACCTTAACCCACTGAGTGAGGCCAGGGATCAGACCTAGTTAAATTCATTTCTGCTGATCCATGACGGCAACTCCAAGCTATTAGTACCTTTCTTGCTTGGCTGCTTTTCCTTTGTTTCTGCATTTTCTCACTCATTAACTTAGTCTGCTCTTTGGAACTCAGAGAAAGCCTAGAAGTCAATCTTTGTATACAAACAAGAATTGGGAGACATGGTGAGATTTGTACCTGGGAAGGGCCTCCAAGGCCTTGCTCAGTTTCAATTTCACCAAAACGTGACAACACCCACAATGATAAATTCCAAAGATGGTCAAGTTCCAGCAAGCACAACCTTGAGGCTTCAATGATCATGGTAAAAAAAAAATTGTAAGTACAAAATGTGTTAATCAGACTCTTTATTCTCTTTTTGGTGAAATGTATCAATTAATTACTTTCTGTGCAAATAATTTCTTTTTTTTTAAATACATAATATCAGTTCCCAGACCAGGCATTGAACCTGGACCATAGTGGTAACAGTGCCAAGTCCTAACCCCTAGATCACCAGGGAACTCCCTGTGCAAATAATTTCAAATAAATATTAACCAAAAACATGTTAGCTTAGCAAATATTCACTTTCATGCATTGTTTCCATGAATTGTAACATCTTTTGGTTTTTAGCTAAATCTTAGTTTAGTTTTCTTACTATGAAAGTATCATGTGCTTAGTTCAGAATAGGCCAAAGACAAAATCTCCTATAGCTCTTTTTTTTTTTTTTTCTTTTCGCTGCAAACGTTTCATCTGGCTTTTTCTTTTACGAATCGACCTTTAAATTGTATTTGTTCCAAAACAACTCATGCTCATAGAAATAAAAACAATAAAAGTGTATAAGGCAAAAGGTTAAAGACTTCCTTCTCTCCTAGGCCCTGTTGTCAATCCCAAGGGGTAAACATGACTTTGTTTTTTTCCCAAAGGGACGTTGTTAACAATGGGATGCATATTCTTCCAGGAATTATTGTTTGCAGATTTAATTGTTGAAAAAAAAGCTGAGGAATTTTTTATTGAAATTACAAAATCCAACCCCTCAACCCTTCCCCCTCTTACATGAAAGTGCAGAGAAGAAACCATTGGTACTAGTTTGATATGGTTTCTAGTTTTCAACACTTAGCCTTCAAAAATGTGTGAGGGCATTTCTGGTTGTCACAGTCCTTGGGGAGTGTCATAGTCCTTGAGGGGACAGTGCTCAGAGGCTAACAACTCTGGAATGTCCAAGAGGGTCCCACATGATGCCACTGTTACTGCAGTCAGGTAGACAGCTAGAGATGTGCAGAGAAAGGGGGGGGGCCAGGTGGCAGGAAACCCTGCATCCTGTAAACAGCTGGGTCCACGGGCACACAAAGAAAGGCAGGAATCTCTAGACTGACAGGAAACTATACATTTTCAGGTGGTAAGTGTCCTGGAGCTAGACAGAGAAAGGTGGAAAAAGGCGGGAATCTCCAGCTTCCACATGTAACCTGTTGTTCATTATACCCTCCTTACAATAAAATTAGTCTGGCAGATAAGAAGTTCCCATCATATTAAACCTAGAAGTTTCTGCACAGCAAAGGAAACCCTAAATAAAAAGAAAAGACAACCCACTGAATGGGAGAAAATCTTTACAAATGAAGCGACTGACAAGGGATTAATCTCCAAAATTTATAAACACCTTCTGCAGCTCAATACCAAAACAAAAAAAAAACAAACAAAAAAAAACAAAAAAAAACAACCCCATTAAAAAAAAAAAAAGATCTTCAGACAATTCTCCAAAGAAGACATACAGATGGCTGAAAAACACATGATAAGACGTTCAACATCACTCATTATTAGAGAGATGCAAATAAAAACCACGATGAGGTACCACCTTACACCACCCAGAATGACCATCATCAAAAAGTCTACAAACAGTAAGTGCTGGAGAGGGTGTGGAGGAAAAGGAACCCTCTTACACTGTTGGTGGGATTGTAAATTGGCGCAACCACCATGGAAAACAGTATGAAGATGCCTCAGAAAACTCAAAATAGAACTACCATTTGACCCATCAATCCCACACCTGGGTATCTATCCAGAGAAAACCATGATTTGAAAAGACACATGTACTCCAATGCTCATTGCAGCACTACATACAATAGCCAAGACATGGAAACAACCTAAATGTCCATCAACAGAGGAGTGGATAAAGAAGATGTGGTACATAAACACAATGGAATATTACTCAGACATTAAAAGGAGAGAAATAATGGCATTTTTAGCAACATGGATGGACCTGGAAATGACCAGCTAAGTAAAGTCAGTCAGACAGTGAGACAAATGCTATCACTTACATCTGGAATCTAAAAAAGGACACAATGAACTTCTTTGCAGAACAGATACTGACTCACAGACTTTGAAAACTTACAGTTTCCAAATGAGACAGGTTGGGGGTGGGGGGGAATGCACTGAGGGTTTGGGATGAAACACTGTAATTTGGTTGTGATGATCATTGTACCACTATAAATGTAATAAAATCCATTGAGTAATTAAAAAAAAAAAAGTTCCCATCATGAACCAATGTCATGACACTTCCAATCAAGGCTAAAGAAGGACAAAAATCCCTCCTCCCCTTGGGAAGATGGAACCGGGGTGAACATCAGAGAATAGGACCCCAAACCTCCCTTCCCCAATGAATACTCCTCCCCTTCATTTGTATGCCCCTCATAACTGTTGTGCCAAAGAAACACAGAGCAGCTGCTCACCTGTCAGCCTGCCTCCCCTCTGGGGCTGTATTTCTCAGTTAAATAAATCCTTATTTATTTATTTACTTATTTATACTTTCATTCATTCATTTACTTATTTATCTATTTATGTTTTGCTTTTGTACTGGAGGCATATTGAAGTTCCCTGGCTAGGGGTCAAATCCGAGCTGTAGCTGCGGGCCTACACCACAGCCGCAGCAACTCCGGATCCAAGCCGTGTCTGCAACCCACACGACAGCTCACGGCAATGCCTGATCCTTAACCCACTGAATGGGACCAGGGATAGAATCAGTATCCTCATGGATAATAGTCGGGCTCATTACTGTTGAGCCGCAGGGGAACTCCCAATCTTCTTTTTCTTTTTTTTGCTATTTTTTAGAGCTGCATCCTCAGCATATGGAGGTTCCCAGGCTAGGGGTCGAATCAGAGCTATAACTGCTGAACTATGCCACAGCAATGCCAGATCTGAGCCACATCTGCAACCTATACCACAGCTCACAGCAATGCCAGGATCTTTAACCCACTGAGCGAGGCCAGGGATCGAATCCGCACCCTCATGGATCCTAGTTGGGTTCCATAACCACTGAGACATGAAGGGAATTCCCCAATCTTCACTTTACTTTCTTTTCTTTCTTTCTTTTTTTTTTTTTTTTTGTCTTTTTTGTCTTCTCTAGGGCCACACCCGCGGCATATGGAGGTTCCCAGGCTAGGGATCTAATCTAATCGGAGCTGTAGCCACCGGCCTATGCCAGAGCCACAGCAACGCCAGATCTGAGCCACCTCTGCAACCTACACCACAGCTCACGGCAACACTAGATCCTTAACCCATCGAGCAAGGTCAGAGATCAAACCTGCATCCTCACAGATATTAGTCAGATTCATTCCCACTGAGCCATGACAGGAACTCCCCAATTGCTTTTTCAAACAAACATCTATGCCAACTCCGAATCATCAATCCATTTTTTCAAATGCATTTCAGGGTCAGTTGCCAAGATCAGTATACATCATCCCTAAACACTGCACCATTAATTTATGTGTAAAACAACTTCTTACACACATTAAGCTACAGCTTGCTCTATAAATATATCATCATTTATTCCACACATCAGTATTTTTTGGTGAGTGTTTCCTATGTGTCAGGTACTTTGCTAGGCCTTAGGGTTATATTGACAAGGGAAGGAAATGCAGCTCTGGGATCATGGAGCTTCCCATAATGGAGACTGAAACTCTTTCCACAGCAGTAATGCTACCCCCAAACGGGGTTCACCTCTTGGTAGGTGTTGAGCCAATAGACACAACTAAGCCAAAGATTGGGAGAAGGAAGGTTATTACTTGCAGCAAGTAAGAACACCACAGATTTTTCCCAAAGCAGTGCCCCCCCAAACAGCAAAACTGGGGACGTTTTAAGCTAGGGTACTTGCAAATTCATGAAGAGGCTTGAATAGAGGAGAATTCAGCACAGACCTGGGGCAAAGTTTGACTTTAGTTGACTGAAGTCAAGAAGGTCAACGTCATCAGAGTTCCCGTTACGGGACCGAGGTTAACGAACCTAATATCCATGAAGACGTGGGTTCGATCCCTGGCCTCGCTCAGTGGGTTAGGGATCCGCTGTTGCTGTGAGCTGTGGTACAGATCGAGGATTTGGATCCCACATTTCAGTGGCTGTGTGTAGGCCGGCCGCTGTAGCTCCGATTTGACCCCTAGCCAGGAAACTTCCACATGCCTCAGGTATGGTGGCCCTAAAAACCAAAAAAAAAAAAAAAAAAAAAGGTCAATATCTTCCACCTGGGTGGGGGTCTTAGTTTCTGCAGAAGTCACAGATATATTATCATAGGAGTTCTCTTGTGGTGCAGGGGTAAGGATCCAGCCTTGTCACTGCAGCAGGTTGGGTAACTGCTGTGGCAGGGGTTCGGTCCCTGGCCAGGGAACTTCCGCATGCCATGGGCAAGACCATTAAAAAAGAAGTTTTTATGTATAACACCTGAGGAGGGCTCTGCTTTATTACTGAACTATTGTTTGACTGCCTTTTCTCTGTTCTTGCATTCCTTTGTTCTCTAAGATCACCGATTACTGAGACCTGTTCAAGGACAAGCACTGTAGCCAGGCTTAGATCACAAAATGGCTTAGGCCGAAACGGCTTCCCTTATGGCAGGAAAGCCATTTCTGGATGGTGTGTGTATGTATGTATGTGTCTTTTTAGGGCTGCCTATTTCTCGTCATATGGAAGTTCCCAGGCTAGGGGGCCAGTCGGAGCTGCAGCTGCTGGCCTATGCCACAGCCACAGCAAAGCCAGATCCGAGCCACGTCTGCCACCTCCACCACAGCTAACAATGAAACCAAGCAGGGCCCTGTGGGCTCCTGGGCACAAAAGCCTATGTTCCCGCATTGCATTTTAGGAAATAGGCCTCATTCAGCCTCCATAATTGTCCCTGAGTTCCAAAGGGCAGGCTCAAACAGTTGTTAACCAGGAAAGGGAGGGGATGCAAAGGCCAGGAAAGAGCAGTCAAGAAACAATACTGCAGGAATTCCCATCGTGGTGCAGTGGAAATGAATCTGACTGGTATCCATGAGGAGATGGGTTTGATTCCTGGCCTCGCCCAGTGGGTTGGGGATCCCACATTCCTGTGGCTGTGGTGTAGGCCAACAGCTGTTGCTCTGATTTGACCCCTGGGAACTTCCATATGCCCTAAAAAGCAAAAAAACAAAAAAAAAGAAAGAAAAGAAGTGAAAAGAAACAATAGTGCAGTCCCGGTTCCTCCTCAAAGAATGCACGTAACAAAATCTTTGAGTTCTTCCTCAGAACTGAAACCCCCAGCAAATGCAAGTTGCTGATGAAGCATTCTTCATTCCCAAAGAAGTATCATCAGAACTAAGCCCGGAATTGAAACTGACGTGAACCTAGCCGGAACCCAGATTGAGACTTGAACCCACAGCTTTTAAATTAGAATCATTCACCCTGTGTCTGGCTTTACTGAGATTCAGGTGCTTCAGCACAGAAGTCATTGAGTGAGAGCCCAAGTGACAGGCAAAGTGATGGGAACATGGACAGACTTGTATTCCAGGAGGTCACTGTGGCTGTGGGGGAGGGACCGCTGCTGAGTCACAACAGGAACTCCCCTGGATCTCTTTCTCTGAGGACCCTCCTAACTTATCTTCTTTCAGTAATGATAATCACAAAGATAATAATAATTAGAGTAGTATAGCAATATTATCTACAACAAAATAATTGTGTCCCTATTATAAGATAGTAACAATACAGTCTAGGAGTTCCCACTGTGGTGCAGCAGAGACAAATCTGACTAGGAACCATGAGGTTGCAGGTTCGATCCCTGGCCTCGCTCAGTGGGTTAAGGTGTTGCCGTGAGCTGTGGAGTAGGTCACAGACACAGCTTGGATCTGATGTTGCTGTGGCTGTGGTGTAGGCCGGCAGCTGCAGATCTGATTCAACCTTTAGCCTGGGAACCTCCATGTGCCGCAGTGCAGCCCTAAAAAGCAAAAAAAACAAAAAAACAAAAAAACCAAAAAACAAAACAAAACAAAAACTTCTTCCCCAAAACTTTCCAGAAGTTGGGGTTTTTTGAGCATGAGCAACCTGTTCTTGTTGGCCTTGCAATAAAACTTTCTCGGCTCCAAATTCCAATGTTTGGTTTTTTTTCCCCTCATCATATGTTGCACATGCAAACTTTTGTTGGGCAACACTAAGAACCCCTGAATGACAGGCCCAGTCTAAACACAGGCACAGAAACTACATGACTAAGATTGAGAAACTCGAAAAATTCCTGGAGGAGTTCTCCTGTGGCACAAGAGGTTAAGGATCCAGCCTTCAATTCCTGGGCTGGGCTGGGCACTTCCACATGCCTAGGGCATGGCCGAGAAAAAAAAAAAAAAAAAGAAAAAAGCATTCCAGGAAATAAGACACACATTAGCTCCTATTCATTCCCTCTCCTTCCTCCATGACCTTGTTTCATCACTCACTTTCTCTGCTAATCAATCGTCAAATTCTTCCTCCGATAGCATTCCATCCTAACTCCTCAAGCATCTTCCCATTTTGTATTTGTGCTTCTCTATCTCTCATCTTGGAATTGAAAGTCTACACCTACGGCCTTCTGGGAGTTCCTATCGTAGCTCAGCAGAAACAAATCTGACTAGTATCCATGAGGATGCACGTTCAGTCCCTGGCCTTGATCAGTGGGTTAAGGATCTAGCATTGGCATGAACTGTGGTGTTGGTTGCAGATGCGGCTCGGATCTGACACTGCTGTGGTGTAGGCAAGCGGTTACAGCTGCGATTTGACCCCTAGGCTGGGGACCTCCGTATGCTGTAGGTGCAGCCTTAAAAAGACAAAATAATAATAATAATAATAATAATAATAATAATAATAATAAACCTACAGCCTTCACGCCTCAGTCCAATGCAATCTAACTTTTTTTTTTTGCCACACCTATGGCATGCAGGCCAGGGATCAAACCTGACCCACAGCAGGGACAACACCAGATCCTGAAGCCCTAGGCCATATTTTTCTTACGGAGGTGTTCACTGACCGTTTACCTGCTCGATCCAATCCCTTTTCTTCTTGTACTTGATTTCACTGCAGCATTTACTCCCTGGGGGATCTCTCCTATTTTAATAGTGTACCACCACTGCTCGCCAATGCCACCAAGTCAGTTGCCTTCATCTTGGTTTTCGAGAAACTATTCATTAAACTGTTCCATCTAAAACCAAACTCATAATCCTCCGCAATTCCATTCCCTGGCTCAATTCAGACTCAATAGGCACTGACCCTCTCAAGCAGGAAACCAACTCTGTTTCATCCTCAATTCTTCTCTCTCATTCTACTCATTCAATCAGCCACCAAATCGCTTTCTCCACCCACAATCCATTGCCTTAGGTTAGATCATTAGCATTTCTTTTTTTCTCCCCCTCTTTTGGCCACCCCATGCCACATGAAGTTCCTGGGCCAGGGATCAGATCAGGGCTGCAGTTGTGACCTATGCCACAGCTGTCACAACATTGGATCTTTATCCCACTGTGCCGGGCTGGAGACTGAACCTGTGTCCCAGGGCTCCAGAGAAACCTCAGATTCCACTGGGCCACAGCAGGAACTCCTCATTAGCACTTTTTAAAAGGACCCATCTGTCCTTAATCTCCACTGCTATCTCTAGTCTATCCCCCCAAGGCCTGAGGGAGTTGGGAGTTTTCACCGCAGAGGAGAAATCCCGACCGTGACACCACCCTACTCACGAACTTTCACCTTTTTTCTTGAAGCTTGCTTCCGGGTTATACCCAGTCTCCTTCACAGTGTCATCACCAGGATCTCCCAGCCTTATCTGCATGTGTTCCGGTCACCTTGGACGGCTTTTCATGCCCCAAGGCAGCCAAGTTCATCTGAGCACTGAGACATTCATTTCAGGCACTGAGTGTTCTGTTTCCGTATCCTTCATCCCCCAGCGCAAGGTCTGACAACTTTTGAACATCCTCAGTCAATGCTTCTTGAGTGAATTAACCACCAACTGTGAGTGGCTGGTTCTTCAATAAAACATTAATTATTAATTAATTTAGTAGATAAGTAAAAGAATTATGAAAGGAATGCCTCCTTCAAAAATATTCCTTTTTCTGGAGTTTCCGTCGTGGCATACTGGTTAACGAATCTGACTAGGAACCATGAGGTTTCGGATTCAATCCCTGACCTTGCTCAGTGGGTTAAGGATCCGGTGTTGCTGTGAGCTGTGGTGTGGGTCGCAGATAGATGCGGCTCGGATCTGGAGTTGCTGCGGCTCGGATCTGGAGTTGCTGCGGCTCTGGCGTAGGCGGGTGGCTACAGCTCCAATTAAACCCCTAGCCTGGGAACACCCTATGGTTCAGGTGCGGCCCTAAAAAGACAAAAAAAATAAAAATTCCTTTTGGAGTTCCCGTCGTGGCTCAGCAGTTAATACACCCGACTAGTATCCATGAGGAATCGGGTTCGATCCCTGGCCTCACTCAGTGGGTTAAGGGATCCAGCATTGCTGTGGCTGTGCTGTAGTCTGGCAGCTACAGCTCCAATTCAGCCCCTATCCCAGGAACTTCCATATGCTTCAGGTGTGGCCCTAAAAAGACAAAAAAAAAAAAAAAAAAAGACGAAAATATTCCTTTTGGGAGTTCCTGTAGTGGCACAGCAGAATGAATCTGACTAGCATCCATGAGAATCCGGGTTCTATCCCTGGTCTCAATCAGTGAGCCCGGGATCCAGCCTTGTCATGAGCTGTGGTATAGCTCCCTAGCCTGGGAGCTTAACCATGCCACGGGTGGGGCCTAAAAAGGAAAAAAGAAAAAAAGTTCATTTTTTTTTTTTTCCTAGATGAGTGGGAGGCAACAAACAGTCTGTCATTATCCTTTTTTTTTTTTTGTCTTTTTGTCTTTTTAGGGCCACACCCGCAGCATATGGAGTTTCCCAGGCTAGGAGTCTAATCAGAACTGTAGCTGCCGGCCTACGACACAGACACAGTCACAGCAATGCCAGATCCGAGCCAAGTCTTTGACCTTCACCACAGCTCACGGCAACACCAGATCCTTAACCCACTGATCGAGGCCAGGGATTGAAACCGAAACCTCATGATTCCTAGTCGGATTCATTTCCACTGCGCCACGATGGAAACTCCATATCTTCAAATCTTATCCAATTCAGGTCAGACTATCAAAAGCAAAGCAGCTGCTAAAACCTTTCCCCTTTTTCCTGTAATATTTTTAATGTGTACAGGCATATATTCATGAGATCATGGTAAATATGAGCATCAAACCTCAATTCTTCATAGATAATGATAACTAAGCCATGAACTGCATCTCCTTAGAAAATCCTGTGTAGAACTCTTGAAGTAACTAGAGATTTAAGATTAGCTAAACTGAGAAAGTCAGATCATATGAGTTCCTATATTTGCGAGCTAATTTGGAAACCATTCATAAGGGGAAGGAAAAAAAAGTGACCTCTTATTTTAAGTTTTCAAGAAATTTTCACTCTCATTATCATAGTGGAAATCCCCAAATTTCTCAACTATGTTCTTAAGAGATAAAGAAGATACCTCTGGGAGCCTAAAAACATCTGCCAGAAAAAGTTATGAAACTGAAGATGTTTCTGATACCATTGCCCAAACCTGTTATAAGTTGTAATGAACAGGTATCATTCCCACAGTGGGCTCTGGTTTCTTTCCCTTTGAGTAACCAGAATTTCTAAGCCTTTGCTGAGCCTTTCTGATTTCTCTACTTAGTGATATGGATTTAACAGTGCCTCTTAGGGGATGCTAATATGTCGATGGTAGGAACAAATGTATGAAGACCAGATTCTCTGGCTAGTAGTAGTAAACTAGTATCAAGTATTCATCTGTACATATTTGTTCAAGAAACATTTATTAACCATTTATTTTGTGCTAGCGTGTAGTGTTGGCGCTGACTGAATATTTATCTGTTTTTGTAATGCAAGTGGCTGACTTAAGCTTTGATCGCCTAGGCATCCTAGAACGGCCATCTCAAATAAACACACTGCCAGCCACAGACTGGCAGGGTCCTTTGTTTGAGAGATCTTTTCTTTTTTTCCTTCACAGCCCCTTAACTTGAGGGATCTGAGCAATGCCTGCAACCTACACAGCAGCTTGCAGCAAGGCTGGATCCTTAACCCACTGAGCAAGGCCAGGATCAAATCTGCATCTTTATGAATACTAGTCAGTTTCTTAAACCACTGAGCCACGGTTGAAATCAAATCTTGATTGATTTCAATAAGTGACCTTTTGGCTTATTTTTTTTCCTCTTTCTTTGATTTATAGTCCTGCTCTGTGCTATCTTTGCAACTTTTCTATAAATCTAAAATAGTCCAAAATAAAGCACAGTCTCTTATTTCACCCGGTAAAAGGAGAACCCAGGCCGTGCTCGTTCTCTCTCCCTCCCTCTTCCCCTTCGACCTCACTGTGTGGCCCCCAGCGGTGCTATGTGATTTCCAGGTCTTGTGAAGTAACAGCTCCTTATCTTTTCAAGATTTCCTGATGGTTATTGCCGAAGGGAGTCTTGCAGTCACAATAACCACAAAGACTGGTCCAACCACACTGGCTATTGAGAGGCTGAGATAGCACAAAACAGCCCACTGGAGATACAAATATAGGAGGTTCAGTTCCTGCTCATGAAGAGTTTCAAGTCTAGTGGGTAGGCCAAGTTACCTTGTGAAGTAGATAGCCGAAGGAGCCCAGGACGCTTCGGGATGCAGAGGGGTGGCAGAGGGAAGACGTCCTAAAGAAGGTCACTGCTGAGGTGAATACATCCAGCAAGGACTTACTAAGCGCCTCTGTAAAGGACTGCTCTGAGCCTGGGAATAGAACAAATTCGAAAGTGAACAAAGCAGGAGTTCCCGTCGTGGCGCAGTGGTTAACGAATCCGACTAGGAACCATGAGGTTGCGGGTTCGGTCCCTGCCCTTGCTCAGTGGGTTAACGATCCGGCGTTGCCGTGAGCTGTGGTGTAGGTTGCAGACGCGGCTCGGATCCCGCGTTGCTGTGGCTCTGGTGTAGGCCAGTGGTTACAGCTCCGATTCAACCCCTAGCCTGGGAATCTCCATATGCCGCGGGAGCGGCCCAAGAAACAGCAACAACAACAACAAAAGACAAAAAGACAAAAAAAAAAAAAAGACAAAAAAAAAAAGAAAGTGAACAAAGCAGAAGGAATACCTTTCCTAGGCATTGTAGGAGGATACCCTGGAGAAAGTTAGCAGGCTGGAGTTCCCATCGTGGCGCAGTGGATAACGAATCCGACTAGGAATCATGAGGTTGTGGGTTCGATCCCTGGCCTTGCTCAGTGAGTTAAGGATGCAGTGCTGCCGTGAGCTGTAGGTGTAGGTCACAGATGCGGCTCAGATCTGGCGTTGCTGTGGCTGTGGTGTAGGCTGACAGCAACAGCTCTGATTAGACCCCTAGCCTGGGAACCTCCAAATGCTGCGGGAGCGGCACTAGAAAAGGCAAAAAGACAAAAAAAAAAAAAAAAAAAAAAGTTACCCAGGTGAACAATCAAAAAGAAAACAAACAATTTATGTTTAAAGGTTAATTTTGTACAACTGAGTATAGCTTGGGCACCAGAAAAAAATTTGGCTCACTGTGTGACAGTTTCCTGCCTTTATATACAGAAGTGACTTCTCTCCATACCTGGGAACAGGGCCCAGAATCCATTCACAGTGTGCGCGAGTGCACGTACACACACACACACACACACACACACACACACACACACACACACACAGCACGGGCCATTCACATGGTGAACACCACCTCAAGTCTGATCCATTACGACAATGTCCTTTTGCCAGAAGTAGGGATATAGAGAAGAGATTCTATCTCAGCCCTACCCCTAAGAGCATATTTTATTTTATTTTTATTTTTATTTTTTGGCCATGCCTATAGCATGCAGAATTTCCTGGGGAGGGGGCAGGGATCGAACTCACACCACAGCAGCAGCCCAAGCCACTGCAGTAAAAATGCCAGATCTTTAATCCACTGAGCCACAAGGGAACTCTTTACGAACATATTTTATTTGTTTTTTTGTGTGTGTGTGCGTGTGTCTTTTTGCCTCTTCTAGGTCCACTCCCGCGACATATGGAGGTTCTCAGGCTAGGGGTCGAATCAGAGCTGTAGCCACCAGCCTATACCACAGCCACAGCAACGCCAGATTCGAGCCGCATCTGCAACCTACACCACAGCTCACAGCAACACTGGATCCTTAACTCACTGAGCGAGGCCAGGGATCGAACCCACAACCTCATGGTTCCTAGTCGGATTCCTTAACCAGTGTGCCACAATGGGAACTCCTTTGAGAACATATTTTAAATTTGTTCTGAAATATAAAGGGGCGAGTATAACGTACACATGGCGCTTTTTAAAGAGGTGGCACCCCTCATTACGTGAGCCCTTTTTTCCAGGGCAGTGGTTACCACAGTCACTCACATAAACTTGACTCGTTTCAGAGGACACTTGGAAGGAGAAGGATGGTGCCATCCTCTTGGCTGGAATGATCCCTACGGCCCTGCCATTCACTGAGAAATATACTATTTTGATTTGATTTAAAACATGTGCTGAGTTGCAATCATCTTTAATTCATTTTATCTCTCCTGCCTTTGTTGTTCACAGCCATGTTTGTTAACCTCTGCCTGACCTCTGGGAATCTAGAAATACCATGAAAAGTCAACCCAGTTCAGGTGCATTAGACAAGGTGAGAGAGTCAAGTTAGGTAAATGTGAGCCACAGTTGCAGAGAAACCCAGAAATCTCAAAGGCTTTATTGTCTTATTTATGTAAAAACCCAAACCAGTGTTTCTTAATGGCTGGGGTTTGGGGTTAGGTAGAGGGCTTGCTTCGCAAAGCTGTTCAGGAGCCCAGGTTGCCAGCCTTTACCATGACAAGTGGTCTTCAAGGTCATTATTGGCAGTGACATCCAAAGAAGAAGGCATACCCACTTTTTCACTACCCACGCTGGGAAGTGACTCACAGCTGCCATTGGCAAGAACTGTCCTGATCCTGCCAGGAGGAAATGAAGTCCCTGCCTGGGAAACAGCTTCCCAGCAAAACCTAGACAAGGGGAAAGCAGCAAGAGTCTTTCGTGTTAGGTGAACATCTAGGCATAATGTATGCTTTATACTTTTACGGCACAGTTGAGAAAAGTAATACAGCTGTCAAAAGGTGACGAATGAAGTATGAGGCTTTCTGAGATCTTACTGAGTTTTGGTAAATACATTACTGCAATTTTAAAAAATATTTTTGGCACAGGAAAATCTACTTCATAGTCTGTAATAACCTATATTGGGAAAAAAGAACACATATGTATATGTATGACTAATTCACTTTGCTGTACTCCTGAAACCAATACAACATTGTAAGTCAACTACATGCCAATAAAATTTAAAAAATAAATAAAAAATATTTTGGACTGGAGTTCCCGTCGCAGCTCAGTGGTTAACAAATCCAACTAGGAACCATGAGGTTGAAGGTTCGATCCCTGGCCTTGCTCAGTGGGTTAAGGATCCTGTGTTGCCGTGAGCTGTGGTGTAGGTCTCAGACACGGCTTGGGTCCTGCGTTGCTGTGGTTCTGGCGTCGGCCGGCGGCTACAGCTCGGATTGGACCCCTAGCCTGGGAACCTCCATATGCTGCGGGAGCAGTCCCAGAAAAGGCAAAAAGACAAAAAAAAAATATATTTTGGACTAATTGTATATTATTTTTTTGGCTGTGCCTATGATATGTAGAAATTCCTAGGCCAGGGATCAAACTATTGCCAAAGCAGCCACCCGAGCCACTCACTACAGTGACAATGCCAGATCCCTAACCTGCTGAGCCACAAGGGAACTCCTGGATTAATTTTAGATTTATAGCAGAGTTGCTAAGATAGCCTAGAGCATTCCCATACATCTTTGACTCAGTTTCCCCCAATATTAACATCTTATGTAACCATGGTACGTTTGTCAAACCAAAAAATTAATATTGGCACATTACCATTAACTGAGCTATAAGCTTTATTGAGATTTTACAAGTTTTTACTTTTTCTGTTCCAGAATTCAATATGCTATGCCATATTACATTTAGATATCATATTTCCTTTGTCCCCGCTAGTCTGTAACAGTTTCTCATTCTTTCCTTATTTTTCATAACCTTGACAATTTTGAAAGTACTAATCAGGTATTTTATAGAATGGCCGTCAGAGTTCCCACTGTGGCTCGGCAGGTTAAGAACCCAACATAGTGTACGAGAGGACAGGGGCTCAATCTTTGGCCTCACTCAGTGACTTAGGATCCGGCTTTGCCACAAGCTGTGGCATAGGATGCAGATGCGGCTCAGATCCTGAGCTGCTGTGGCTGTGGCGTAGGCTGGCAGCTGCAGCTCTGATTCTTCGACCCCTGGCCTGGCAACGTCCATATGCCACAGGTGAAGCCCTTGAAAAAAAAAAGAAAGAACAAAAAATAGAATAGCCTTCAATTTGGGTTTGGCATGTTTTCTCACATGGGAGTATGGGCTTTGGGGAAAATACCACAGAGGTGAAATACTTTCTCATCACATCATATTGAAATATTATCTTAATATATAGAATATCGGTACGTTACTGGTAATGTCAACTTCGGTCGTCTGGTTACGGTGGTGTCTGCCAGATTTCTCTCTGTAAGTATACCTTATTTCCCTTTCCCTGGTCTTCAGAAGTTACAAGTTCAGTCTACATTCACCGAGAGGGAATGCTGCAGCTTTTACAAGACAGAAATAATGGAGATATTTTCCTGCCTCTGAATAAAAATATAGAGAATAACTAAAGAATGGTGAGGGAAATGGAATTACCAGTGCTAAATTTTGTATTCTCTTATCTGGCGATTCAAATGACAAATGATTGAGCTGCTTAAATGTGAATTTTTTTTTTCTCTTTTGGCCACCCCACGGCCTATGGAGTTCTTGGGTTAGATATCAGATCCAAGCCTCAGTTGTGGCCTACACCGAGCTTCAGCAACAATGGATCCTTTAACCCGCTGCGCTGGGCTAGAATTGACAGCAGGAACTCTTGAACTGTGAATTTTAATTAATTAATTAATTAATTAATTTTTTCTAGGGCCGTATCTGCAGCCTGTGAAAGTGCCAGGGCTAGGGGTCGAATTGCAGCTGCCGCTGCCAGCCTACACAGCTCATAGCAACACCGGATCCTTAACCCACTGAGCGGGGGCCACGGATAGACCCCACGTCCTCACGGATCTTTAAGTTTGTTGAGCCACAACAGGAACTCTTGAGACAAGTTATCCTACTAAAAGGAATGGACCCTTGGAGTTCCCGTCGTGGCTCAGTGGTTAACAAATCTGACTAGGAACCATGAGGTTGCTGGTTCAATCCCTGGCCTTGCTCAGTGGGTTGGGGATCCAGAGTTTGCCCTGAGCTGTGGTGTAGTTCGCAGATGCGGCTCGAATCTGGCGTTGCTGTGGCTGTGGTGTAGGCCTGTGGCTACAGCTCCAATCAGACCCCTAGCCTGGGAACCTCCATATGTCCCGGGTTCAGCCCTGGAAAAGACAAAAAAGCCAAAAAAAAAAAAAAAAAAAGAAAAGAAAAAGGAATGGACCCTAGACTTCTCTTGTGGTTTAGCTTAGTAGGTTGAGGATTCAGCCTTACCACTGCTGTGGCTCTGGTTACAGCTGTGGGGCAGATTCAATCCCTGGCGCAACTTCTGCATACTGGGAGTTCCTGTTGTGGCTCAGCGGTAATGAGTCTGACTTACATCCATGAAGACACAGGTTCAGTCCCTGGCCTTGCTCAGTGAGGCCTTGTTCCTGGCGTTGCTGTGAACTGTGGTATAGGTCGTAGACGCGGCTCGGATCTGGCGTTGCTGTGGCTGTGACGTAGGCAGCAGTTGTAGCTCCAGTTTGACCCCTAGCCTGGAAACCTCCACATGCCTCAGGTGCAGCTCTAAAAGGCCAAAAAAAAAAAAACAAAAAACAAAAAACAAAACAAAACCCTCTGCATACTGTGGGCCTGGCCAAAAAAAAAAAAAAAAAAGTGTGCATAAAAGAAATGGACCTGATGCAATAACCCAATTTTGCTTCTATTAATGTCGGACATGGGAATTAAAATAAAACAACTGAAAAATCTGGGGAAATACAAAAAAAAATCTTTTTTTTTTTTTTTTTTCTTTTTTAGCCTTGCCTAAGACATGGGGTAAGTTCCAGGGCCAGGGATCAAACCCATCCCACAGCAGTGATGACACTGGATCCTTAACCTCTAGGCCACTGGGGAACTCCAAAAACATATTAAAAATTTACTCCAAGAATGGGGAGTTATTGGGCCAAGATCTCCAAAAAGAATAGAAATCCAGAGGAATGAGCCTAGCTCTGGGGCTGTTTTTGGTCAGGGGTATCTGCTAGTGAGGGAGGACCACGGACAGGTGGCCTGCAGCTACTGGCTAAGCAGGGGCAGGGGATTTGGGCCTTGAAGGTCAGGGTCATGGAAGTGAAGTAAGGGTGAATAAGCAATAACCAGCACAGATACACACCACAGGTCCGGCCTGAAGTTATCTGGGAGGCAAAGAAAACCTCAAGAAAAACTCAACAGGGAGTTCCTGCTGTGGCTCAGCGGAAAGGAATCCGACTAGTATTCATGACGATGCAGGTTCAATTTCTGACCTCATTCAGTGAGTTAAGGATCCAGCATTGCCATGAGCTGTGGTGTAGGTCGAAGACACAGCTTGGATGTGGCGTTGCTGTGGCTGTGATGTAGGCCCACAGCTACAGCTCCGATTTGAGCCCTAGCCTGGGAACCTCCACATGCTGCGGGCAGCCCTAAAAAAAGCAATAATAATAATAATAATAACTTAAAAATTTTTTTCTTCTTGTTTTTTTTTAACCCATTGAGCGAGGCCAGGGATGGAACCCACGTCCTCACGGATAAAAGTTGGCCTTGCCACTGCGCCACAATGGAAACTCCCTAAAAATAAAGTTTCAAGTACAGTGTCTAATAATCAGTCTGAGATAACATGGTGCATTAAAGTGGGAACTCTAGGCATGTAAAAACACACTTTGAGAACAAAAAGGAGTTCTCTTGGGGCTCAGTGGGTTAAGGGGTCTGCTGTTGTCACTTCAGCAGCTCTGGTTGCTGCTGTGGCACGGGTTCCAGCCCTGGCCGGAGAACCACCACTTGCCTCAGGCAAGGCCAAAAAAGGAAAAAAAAAAAAAAAAAAAAGATGGGAACAAAAAGACTGCAGTTTGAGTTTGTGAAATTATCATGACCTGCTAGAAGAAATAAGCAAGGCTCTTAAGCAAGTACAGCCTATGCTGTGCAAATCCAGATACACAAAAGGGATGCACAGACTTCCTGTCATGCTCAGCAGTAATGAACCTGATTAGAATCCAAGAGGACATGAGTTCAATCCTTGGCCTTACTTAGTGCTGTGGTGTAGGCCAGCAGCTGCAGCTTCGATTCTCTCCCTAGGCTAGGAACTTCCATATGCTGCAAGGGCAGCCCTAAATTAAAAAATAAAATTATGTGTAGATTTTCTACATTGCTCAAGGATCAACTATATTAGTTGTGGCTACATTTAAGAAAAAACTCCCCAAATAAGAGTGCTTAAGTAATAGGGAAGTTTCTTTTTGACATAAAGGAAGCTCAGAGCTAAGCAATACAGGGCCTGGCCCAGCAACGCCATGACATCAACAGGGACGAGGCACCCACCTTTTGTTCCACTATTCTGGTTGATGGCCTCTCTTCTCAAAGTCGGTGACTACATAGTCCAAGACGGCTGCTGGAGGCCAGCCATCCCATCATGTCGAAAGTCATCTTCCCTTAAGCAATCTTCTTACGTACATAAGGATTCTTATTATATGTCGAAGGTCAGAAGTGACACATGGCCACTCTATGTGATAAGGGAAGCTGAGAAATCTGATCCTTTTGTATAGGACAGAATGTGTCAACTCTAAATTGGGGCTCAATTACTAAGGAGGAAGGGAAAATGGATGTTGCACTAGGTAACTATTGACCTCTATCACAACAATGAAATAATGGATCAATAGCTTTAAAATGAAATATAAGTTAAAAATCAGGAGCAGTGTTGCACAGCAACTGTGGTAGCAAACAGGAGTTCCCACTGTGGCGCACTGGAAATGAATCTGACTAGGAACCATGAGGTTGCGGGTTCGATCCCTAGCCTCACTCAGTGGGTTAAGGATCTGGCATTGCCGTGAGCTGTGGTGTAGGTCACAGATGTGGCTTGGATCTGATGTTGCTGTGGCTGTGGCGTAGGCCGGCAGCTGTAACTCTGATTCAACCCCTAGCCTGGGAACCTCCATATGCCGAGGGTTCAGCCCTAAAAAGAAAAAAAGAAAAAAAAGAAACTGTGGCAGATAACATTAAGAATACAGACATGGGAACTCCAACCAAGGCACCGTGGGTTAAGGGTCCAGCATAGCCACAGCTGTGGCATCGGTTGAAGCTGGGGCTTGAGGTCAATATGCCTGGGCCAGGAACTTCCATATTCCTCCAGTGTGGCCAAATACAAAAACAAAACAAAACAAAAAAGAATACAGACATGGGGGTGATATATGATGAAAATTCAGCACACAGATTGGTTTTTTGTTTTTTTTTTTGTCTTTTTTTGTTGTTGTTGTTGTTGCTATTTCTTGGGCCGCTCCCGCGGCATATGGAGGTTCCCAGGCTAGGGGTTGAATCGGAGCTGTAGCCACTGGTCTACACCAGAGCCACAGCAACGCGGGATCCGAGCCGCGTCTGCAACCTACACCACAGCTCACGGCAACGCCGGATCGTTAACCCACTGAGCAAGGGCAGGGACCGAACCCGCAACCTCATGGTTCCTAGTCGGATTCGTTAACCACTGCGCCACGACGGGAACTCCAGCACACAGATTGGAAGCAAAATAACTACATATATTTTAGGGAGTTTTCTTCCGTAATTCTGGAGTTTGAGGAATAGTTCCTCACAACAGTTAGGGTGAGTTCCCTGGTGGCCTAGTGGTTAAGGCATTGTCACTGCTGTGGCGCATGTTGGATCCCTGGCCCAGGAACTTCCACATGCCACAGACTCAGCCAAAAACCAAAGCCAAAAACAGGGTTACAGGCTTTTGAATCAGGTAGAACCAGATTCAAATTCTGTACCTCTGTTCCTCAGCTGTACGACCTTGAGTTTCTGTTTCCTCATCCATTAAAAAAAGGATGATAACTGAGCTTTGGTGTGAGGATTAATTACATCAAAAGAACATCCTGTTTGTCATGGCTCAGTGGTAATGAACCCAACTAGCATCCATGAAGTTTGATTCCTGGCCTCGCTCAGTGGGTTAACGATCCGGCGTTGCCATGAGCTGTGGTGTAGGTCGCAGACTCGGCTCAGATCCCACGTTGCTGTGACTGTGGTGTAGGCCGGCAGCTGTAGCTCCAATTCGACCCCTAGCCTGGGACCCTCCATATGCCATGGGTGTGGCCCTAAAAAGACAAAAAAAAAAAAAAAAAAAAAAAAGGAAACTTGCCTTTCAATAAACGATGGTCATCAAGGAAGAATGATTTCATTCTCAAAAGGATAGTCCCAAGAGACCCTTCCTTGACACAGAGTGACTTTCTTTGACAGAAAGTCAGGAATCAATTCAAGTGGAGAAGCACAACATTTCATATGTATCTTAAAGGTACCCAGTGCAGGGAAAGAAATTTTTTTTTTCTCTCTCTCTTTTTTACATTTTTTTCTTTTTAGGACCACACCCACAGCATATGGAGGTTTCCGGGCTAGGAGTCCAACTGGAGCTGCGGCCCCTGGCCTGTGCCACAGCCACAGCAATGCTAGATCCGACCTTCGTCTGTGACCTACACCACAGCTCATGGTAATGCTGCATCCTTAACCCACTGAGCGAGGCCAGGGATCAAACCTGCATCCTCATGGATACTAGTCAGATTCGTTTCCACTGAGTCACCACAGGAACTCTTTCTCTTTTTTTTCAATTTTTAAAATTATAGTTGATTTACAGTGTTCTTTTTTTTTTTCTTTTACTTACTCTTCTAGGTCCTCAGCTTGGATCTCTGTTAACAAAAAAGTAGATTAAGGGAAAAATAAGCAGAAGTTTATCAATATGTCACTCTCAGATATATGTGGGAGAAGCTCAGAGATAACTCAGTGGGGTGGCTAGAACTTGGGTGTATGTGCATCTTAAAGAAACAACACATGTGTAGAGAAATGACAGGCAAAGGGAAATGTTTTTAGTCCAAGGGCAGGAAACTATGGGAATATAATACATGGGGCAGCAGGGGGTGGGGGGAGGTTCCCAGGTTTGTTTGTGAATTCCTCTGGTGTCCTCTCTGGGCCAAAAGCCTAGAACCCTCTCCAGTAAAGGAAATTTATGTTCTGCCTTTAGATAGAAAGGAAGAGGGTAGAGAGTACTCTTCCTGCTTTTGCTGCTTCTTAATTGCTTTCAGCTCAAACAACATGTCAAAGAGGCATATTTAGGGGTGACATATTCTGGTTTTCCTGCACCAGTAGGATTTTTTTTTAATGACTTTTGCATTTCTTACTATACAAACTTTACAACTTTATGTGTCACAATATCAACAGAATCAAAAGCTTTTTTTTTTTGAAGTGAAAGCAGAGCTGTGCCCCTCAGGGCTGCTTGACACCATGAGTATGTGTATTACATAGTTACACTTTTGTACCTTATTTATTCATTTCATTTTTGTCTTTTTTAGGGCTGTGCCCACAGCATATGGAAGTTCCCAGACTAGAGGTCAAATCAGAGCTATAGCTGCCAGCCTACATCACAGCTCAAATCAACGCTAGATCCTTAACCCAAGAACCTGTGTCCTCATGGATCCTAGTCAGGTTTGTTACCTGAGCCACAACAGGCTCCTTTGTACCTATTTTCAATATATCCATGAATCCCATTTTAAACACAATTTAGAGGTTCCCAGGGGGTCTAACTGGAGACCTATGCCAGCTCATTGCAAGGCCAGGGAGCTAAACCTGAAACCTCATCGTTCCTAGCCGGATTTGTTTTTTTTTTTTTTTTTTTAATTGTTATCTTTTTAGGGCTCGCACGCTGGCATATGGAGGTTCCCAGGCTAGGGGCTGAATCAGAGCTACACTCCCCAGGTGCAGCAACTTGGCATCCGAGCCTACACCACAGTGGCACCCACTGAGCAGTGCCAGGGTTCGAACCTATGTCCTCATGAATACTAGTCAGGTTTGTTAACGGCTAAGCCACAACGGGAACTGCCGTAAACATACCATTCTTAACTGCCTTTATAGTCAGACAACCCTTGTAAACGTGATTAGCCAATTAGATTGCTTAAGGGAATTACATAAGCACCAGAGATAAAATAATCAGGTGAATTCCATTGATGTCATAATTCCTCTGCCTCAGGGAGGGTTTTTTAAATCAGATCAGTTGTAGAGTAGGAAAGGGGAAATGGGAGGCAATGGGGAAAGGGAAGGCAGACAGAGAGAAAGAGCTTGTTTTCAAAACACAGAAAGCTAGGTAGAGAGGACAGTGGATCACTACGCATGGCAAGCTTTTGTGATTTTTTTTAAAAAGCTTAATTAAAAGTTTCTGCTTTATTGGATATGGTGGTCACTCTCCCACACCCACAGTGACCTCCTGAAATACAAGTCTGTCCATCTTCCCACTCGCCTTACTATCAGACCAAACAACGTTCTCAGCAGGGCTTAGGTGATGTGCCCACTTCCCCATTCCCAGCCTTACACGAGTATTTTTCTAATTTTTCTAGTTCCAGAAGAACAGGCAACTCACTGTCTTTGCATTTCCTCCTGCTATTTCCCTTTTTTTTTTTTTTTGGCCTTTTTCTAGAGCTGCTTCCCATCAGCACATGGAGGTTCCTGGGCTAGGGGTCTAATTGGAGCTGTAGGCCCCGGCCTATGCCAGAGCCACAGCAACGCAGGATCTGAGCCACATTCTGTGACCCATAGCTCACAGCAACGCCAGATCCTTAACCCACTGAGCGAGACCAAGGATCGAACCTACACTCTCATGGCTCCTAGTCAGATTCGTTAACCTCTGCGCCGGGATGGGAACTCCTCCTGCAGGTTCCTTGGACTGGAGTGTTCATCTTACCTACCCTTCTTTGCTTAAAATTAATCACTTTAAAAAATGTCATCTGTCAGGAGAAGTTCCCAGATTTTTTTTTTGGCTTTTTGTCTTTTGAAGGCCGTACTGGCAGCACATGGAGATACCTAGGCTAGGGGTCCAATTGAGCTGTAGCCGCCGACCTACGCCACAGCCACAGCAATGTGGGACCTAAGCTTCTTCTGCGACCTACACCACAGCTCACAGCAACGTCAGATCCTTAACCCACTAAGCAAGGCTGGGGATCAAACCCAAAACCTCATGGTTCTTAGTCAGATTCGTTTTCGCTGCACCACGACGCTAACTCCAAAAGTTCCCTGATTCTTCATCCAAGCACTGGCCCATGCATCTCAGCTGTATGCCTATTTCTATTTTTTTAAACTTTTTTTTTGTCTGTCTTTTTAGTGCCACACCCGCGGTATATGGAGGTTCCAAGGCTAGGGGTCCAATTGGAGCTGTAGCCACTGGCCTATACCACAGCCACAGCAATGCCAGATCTGAGCCGCATCTGTTAACTACACCACAGCTCATGGTAATGCCGCATTCTTAACCCACTGAGTGAAGCCAGGGATCAAACCTGCGTCCTCATGGATACTTGTCAGATTGGTTTCCACTGAGCCACCACAGGAACTTCTCTCCATATCTCTATTTGGGGGAGGGGAAGGGGGGGGAGAGAGAGAGAAGAGAGAAGAGAGAGAGGAAGGAAGTCGGAGTTCCCATCGTGGCGCAGTGGAAACGAATCTGACCAGTGAACCATGAGGTTGCAGGTTTGATTCCTGGCCTTGCTCAGTGGGTTAAGGATCCCGAGTTGCTGTGAGCTGTGGTGTAGGTCTCAGAGGCAGCTCCGTTCCAGTCGTTGCTGTGGCTGTGGCGTAGGCCGGTGGCTACAGCTCCGATTGGACCCCCTAGCCTGGGCACCTCCATGTGCTGCGAGTGCAGCCCTAAAAAGACAAAAAAACAAACAAAAATAAAAACTAAAAAACTTCTCATTTATGTAATATTCCATACAGTATAATTCATTTTGATATATCAGCCTTTTAGACCCCCTGAAACAATTTAATCTTTGTATCCTGTCGCTTAGCAGTGTGTGACACCCAAGAAATGTCCATGTGATTTTCTTTTTAAAAATTTTTTGCTTTTTAGCCCCCCTCCCCGGGGCGGGGGCGCATATGAAAGTTCCCAGGCTAGGGATTCAATCTGAGCTGCAGCTGCCTGCCTACACCACAACCATCTGTCCACACCACAGCCACAGCAACACCAGATCGGAGCTTCATCTCAGACCTACACCACAGCTCAGGGCAATGTGGGATCCTTAACCCCTGGAGAGAGGCCAGGAATGGAAACCACATCCTCATGGATACTTTGGTTCTTAGCGCTGAGCCACAACGGGAACTCCAAGAAATGTTTGTTTAACTGAAATGAACCCTGGATTACGTATCTTCGGCTCAGGATCTCTAAACTATACCTCAAAATCACCGTGCTTGCAAGCACCTCCAGAACACGAATCCCTTTTGCAGGGTTTGAAATGTATCTTAGGTCACGGCTTCCAGCCTGAGTTCACCCTGATCCATGAGAGAAAGGGAAACCTAATTTCTAGGAAAGAAAAGTCAGCTCTGGGGGAAAAGCAGAACTGCGGGCAGCACTGGGGCCGTCCAGGCTCATCCAGAGCTCAGTCCCGCCCCCGCCCCAGCCCCAACCCCGCCCCCGCAGCCATCCGCCTCTACACTCTTGGTTTTCAGGCGGACCCCTCCAGGTGGGTGCCACCTCCGTGCCCCGTGGCCTGGCCAACGTCGCCGAACACTTCCGCCCGGACCCCAGCAGCCGGAGCAGCAGCTGCAGCCGCAGCGCGGCGGGATGGGGTGGATGTCACCTCGCAGTGGTCACGCTCTCCCCCGCGACACCCAGGCGGCGGGACCGCGGAGAGGAAGCCGTCGGGGTTCGAGGCCCGGTACCCCGGAAACCCCGAGGGAAGGAGGGGCTGGGAGGAGTTGCTTCGCTTCTCCGGAGTTGCGCAAGAGCCTGGGCGGCCGGGCGGGATAGGGCTGTCAGTGCGGGCATCCCCGCCGCGCCCCCCGCCCGGAGGCCGAAGCAAAAGCGAAAGGAGCCCAGCTCCGCAGCCCCGGCGTCGCGTCCGCGAGGTCGCCGCGCGCCTGTAAGTCGGCCGGGCCGCCGCTTTGTGACTTCACCGGTTTCGCAACAAGCCCAGACCGCCCGCGCCCCACCCACCCCCGAGCCTCCGCCTAGCCGCCCGCCGCCTGCTCTGCTCTCCGCGCTTCCCCTCCCTCCGGGGCCGGGCCTGCCCCGGCGTCGCGGAGCTTCCCCGCCGGCCGCCCCTTGACTGCCCGCGCCGTGGCCGCCGCCTGGCCGGCCGGCACGTGCACGGGCCCCGCGACCCGGCCGCGCAGAGCGCAGCGCCCTCCCGGCGGCGCGATGCTGTGCTTCCTCAGGGGAATGGCCTTCGTCCCCTTCCTCCTGGTGACCTGGTCGTCCGCCGCCTTCATCATCTCCTACGTGGTCGCCGTGCTCTCGGGGCATGTCAACCCCTTCCTCCCCTACATCAGGTGAGGGGCCGGGTGGGAGGCCGGACGCGGGACCCGGCAGGGGCACCACCGCGGAGCAGTGCTGCTGATGCAGAGGGAAGGGGTCCAGACCCCGCCGGGATGTCTTACGGAAAGATGGAGCCCTGACAACCAGAAGAGGGTGCTCCTGGCAGCCCGGGGATGTATGGGGAGGCAGAAGGTGGGAGCCGAACAGTGATTTTTGCCCTGAACAATGAGCAGAGTGGCATCAGGAGGGCTTCAGGATAGGCAGGAGAACTTTCGGACTGAGTGGGACTGAGAATGAGAAGCTTCTTTGACAATATTGAAACAAGGATGGGTCCTGCTGGATGTCACTTATTGGAGGCAGATCCAGGTGTGTGCTAAAGCAGCTCACTTATTTCACTTCTGCTTCCCAACATCCTCGTGAAGCGGGTGTCTGGCTCATTTTTCTTGCAAGGAAACTAAATTTCAGCAGATGTTGAAATATCACCAGTGTGACACTGATGTCACAGCTAGGAAATTGTGGAAGCAGAACTCACACCCAGATTCATCCCATGCCACCAACACCACCATACTGCCTTTAGGTCTCTGGGATGGAGCTTAAACTCCTTTGAACAGAGCTGCCCAAGATCCCTCGGGTTTGGATTGTGGACAGTTAGGGACATCTCTTGTGTTGCCATTGTACAATTTCTACTTTTCCGGAACTTTGGGCTCCATCTTTCTCGAGAGTGGCTTTATCTGTGCCCAGGAGACGTGTCCAGATCCTCTTCGTGTTGCTCCCAGCTCTGTGCCTTGCCCATGGCAAAGACATTCCTTAAACATGAGAACAGTTCATCCTTCTCCAAGTGACTATGACCCCTCTGGATCTGTACTGGTTGGTGAGGGGATAGTAAAGTTGGTTGACACCCAAGGTTATTGCTTAATGACTGTAGGGATTGTGCAGATTATAGAGATAGTAGGGCCTCTTCATCCTGCCCCCATCCTGCCTGGTGAGCAATGCTCTATGGTCTTTTTGTAGGTGAAGAAGGGGAGACCAAGGTGAAGCAAGAGGGGCTAAGAATGCAAGAAATGGGACAATGTGAATAGTGCACAGAAGCAAATCTGTGGTAGTGGCGGTGGTTTTGCCCCCACAAGATGGTGGCGTCCCGTGCATCGAGGAGGCTTTCCCTTCAGGCTGGGGGCCCCTGCAGAAACCTAGACTTGGTTTGTCATGGCTCATCTTGGTCTCAAGTGCCACCGTCTCTCTTCTCTTAAAGTGGTGTAAAAAGAAAGAGTTCTCTTCCTGTAGTACTTTTTTATTGAGAAAACAACTGTTTGTTGCCGATCTGAAGACCAGGGATGAATCATATTTGATATGCATTAGCCTGACGGGGCAGAGGCAACGTTTGAGTCTCTGTAGAGGCACCTGATGCAGTTGTGATTAATGTTACCCACCCCTCCGGGGTGAATTTGAAATAAAAGACATTCAGAAGTGGGGCAAATAAGCTGACAGGACCAACCACTTGTGAGATAGATGCTTAAGTCACAGACATTCCAAGGAAGAGGTTTTAAACTTAGCAAGGAAAGGAAGCTTTTGGGAAAAGGCAGAATTACAGGAGAAAAGGGCATGAGATTGGGTCTTCAGCCTACAAACAACAAACCAACACACACGTGATTGCCTGCCCAAGAGTGCCTGGGGCCTGAAGGCTGTCTGGAGAACTGGATGCCTCTGCCCTCCTAGAAGACTAAGCCACTGAGGCCCAGGCAGGGGCAAGATGTAGATGAGAACGAGACTCCTAGCAGAGATGGGATTAACTCCCCATTTGTATTTATCCCTTTGGCCCAGACCTGTTCCAACCTTACTCACCTCTGCTCTGAAGCCTTCTCCCCCATCTCGCTCCAGGACTCCTTGGCATCCTTCCTGGTTTTGTTTGTTTGTTTTGCTTCATTCCGGGCATGTGGAAGTCCCTGGGCCAAGGATCTCGAGCAACTGCAGTGACAACGCCAGATCCTTAACCTACTGTGCTTCCAGGGAACTTGAATACTCATCCTGGCCTTTGCACTGGCTAATCCTCAGCCAGAATGCTCTTCCTCCAGATATCACCAGGCTTTCTCCCTTCCCTCCTCCTTTGTTCAAATATTACCTCTCTTTTTGTTTTTTAGGCTCGCACCTGAGGCCTATGGAAGTTCCCAGGCTAGGGGTTGAATCAGAGCTACAGCTGCCGGCCTACGCCACAGCCACAGCAATGCCAGATCTGCGCAGCCTCTGCGACCTACACCTCAGCTCACGGCAACACCAGATCCTTAACCCACTGAGTGAGGCCAGGGATCGAACCTGCATCTTCATGGGTGCTAGTCAGATTCGGTTCCACTGAGCCACGATGGGAACGCCTCCATTCTCTTTTTATATCTTCTTCTTTGGCTTGTGTATCATGCTTCCAGAATATTCTGTGGCCCTTTCATTGTAAAGTTTTGCCAATTCTGCATCCCCATTGCCTTTCCTTAGAGTAGTCTCACTTTTTGTGCAAGTACTGCTTGTTGGATGGATTGTGGTCTTTGGCCATTCCCACTGTCCCTCCTCATGACCTCACACCCTGCTCAGTGACTGATGTCAGAAAACTGGGTCACCTAGAATTAAGTCACCTTAAAAGGGGGGGCCAAAATGGCATAGTGAACGAAAAGAGTTTGGGTCTTTAACTCCAAAGATGAATCTAAAAATTAGGGAAATTAGGAGTTCCCATCATGGCTCAGTGGTTAACAAACCCGACTAGTATCCATGAGGATGCAGGTTCCATCCCTGGCCTCACTCAGTGGGTTAAGGATCTGCTGTTGCCATAAGCTGTGGTGTATGTCACAGATGCAGCCCAGATCCCGTGTTGCTGTGGCTGTGGTGTAGGCCACAGTTACAGCTCTGACTGGACCCCTAGCCTGGGAACCTCCATATGCCGTGGGTGTAGTCCTAGAAAAAAAAAAAAAAAAAAAAAAAGACAAATAAAATTAAAGAAAAATTAGGGAAATTATTTTCTCTTTCATTTACTTAGCAATCACACAATTTTATTTA
The DNA here is from genome assembly GCF_054392235.1 of Sus scrofa. Classification (NCBI taxonomy): domain Eukaryota; kingdom Metazoa; phylum Chordata; class Mammalia; order Artiodactyla; family Suidae; genus Sus; species Sus scrofa. Next base: position 89,571,507 of record NC_139387.1, on the reverse strand, counting down.
TAATCACAACTATGACTAGTGCATATAATGAACAAAATCCCTTATAATGAACACTTGTTAATAATGAATGAAACAAAATGAAAAGACAGAATTCCTATCATGAACAAAAAAAATTTTTTTTTTGTCTTTTTTTGCCATTTCTTGGGCTGCTCCCACAGCACACGGAGGTTCCCAGGCTAGGGGTCGAATCAGAGCTGTAGCCACCGGCCAACGCCAGAGCCACAGACGAGGATCTGAGCCTCGTCTGCAACCTACACCACAGCACACGGCAACACCGGATCCTTAACCCACTGAGTAAGGCCAGAGATCGAACCCACAACTTCACCGTCCCTAGTCACATTCGTTAACCACTGAGCACGAAGGGAACTCCAGGAACAAAAATCTTAAAATGATTCAGGTGCTGTTTTTTTTAAGAGAGGAAGACAAACTTTTTCTAATACAGTTTTATGATTACTGGATATAAAGGGTTTTTTGTTTTGTTTTGTTTTTTGCTTTTTAGGACCACACCTACAGCATGTGGAGGTTCCCAGGCTAGGGGTCCAATCGGAGCTGTAGCCGCCAGCCTACACCATAGCCACAGCAATGCAGGATCCAAGCTGCCTCTGCAACCTATACCACAGCTCACGGCATCACTGGATCCTTAACCCACTGAGCCAGGCCAGGGATCGAACCTGCAACTTCATGGTTCCTAGTTGGATTCGTTTCCTCTTCGCCATGATGAGAACTCTTAAAGTTCTTTTTTAATGAGAGTTGCAATGTTTATTTCAGGTTCTCTCTTGGGGTTGTTTTTTTTTTGTGGTTGTTGTTCATTTGTTTGTTTGTTTTTCTTTTTTGCCACACATGAAGTATGTGGAAGTTCCTGGGCCAGAGATCGAACCTAAGCCACACAGCAGCAACCAGAGCCACAGCAGTGAGAATGCAGGAGCCTCTGCCTGCTAGGCCAGCAGAGAATTCCCTGGATGTACAGTTCTTGATTCCACATTTGTCTTTTGAAGAGAGAGAAGAGACTCATTTTTGCAGAAATGTTTTATGACCTCAGTTTTCCCGATGACCATTCCTAACCTGTGTGTAAGGATTTGATCTTGCTTATTGTCTGTCACTGACACAAAATACAAGTTCCAGAAGGGCAGAGATTAGGGTTCCCTGCTGCATCCCCAGCATGAATGGCAGTGCCAGACTAGGTGCTTAGTAAATATTGTGTGAATGCTAAGATAACTTACAGCAGGTAGGCCTGTTTTATTAATCGTCTCAACCTCTCTTCAACTGTTAACTGATTCTGCCAGTGTCGACTGTTCGTTAACCGTGGTTGTGATTCCAGCTGTTCTCTGAGACCACGTCTATGGACCTCAGGAGATTCTCCATGTTTTACAAGATTTGCACCCTCACTTTATAGTCAGTTTGACTCGCTGAATATTTATAACGTTTGATAATCATACCGAGAGGGAACGGAGTGAGTAGCTTAAGGGAACAACTTTGGAGCAAACACCTTTAGTTCGAGTACAGCTCCGCCACGTGACCCGGCGGTGGGCATTTGGACAAGTTACTTGACTTTGCTCTGCTTCTCTGTGGGTTAATAATAGCACTTCCCTGGTGAATTAACATGGGAACTCACTTAGAACTCATTAACATCCTGGTCAGGAATGTTCCCTGTGAGCATTTGCTGTTAGGAGAATCAAGAGACCCGTCCGGTTATGTGTGGAATGGACGGTCGATGAGGACCTGCTGTGTGGCACAGGGAACTCCACTCAGTATTCTGAGCTAACCTATGTGGGAAAGGAATCTTAAAAAGAATGGATGAGTGTATATTTATAACTGAATCACTTTGTGGTGTACAGCATAAATTAGCACATTGTAAATCATCTATACTTCAATAAAACTAAAAAGTGAGGGAATATAGAAAAAAAAAAAAAAAGACAGACCCGTTCACCTCAGTCTGGACAGATTTTAGTGTTAAGTAGGAAAGGACATTTGGTTGAGAGCTAAATTTTTTTTTTTTTTTTTTTTGTCTTTTTTGCCATTTCTTGGGCTGCTCCTGTGGCAGATGGAGGTTCCCAGGCTAGGGGTCCAGTCAGAGCTGTAGCCCCCGGTCTACCCCACAGCCACAGCAACACCAGATCCGAGCCACGTCTGCGACCTACACCACAGCTCACGGCAACGCTGGATCCTTAACCTACTGAGCAAGGTCAGGGATTGAACCTGAAACCTCATGATTCCTAGTTGGATTCATTAACCACTGAGCCACGATGGGAACTCTGGTAGCTAATTTTTAAGGGATCAGTTTGTGAATGTAACAGAAGCTTTCTTAACCAGCCTCGACTTACTCCGCTTGCTGTGTTAACTGATACTCTCATTCTCTGAAAAATACACTGATGGAAGCTGATGGTCCCTAGACACCTCCTCCAGTGGCGGTGGCTGCATACTGGGCTGTTCCCGATCATGTCTCACCTGCTTCTTTGTCTGCTTATCAAATATCAGTTGTGTTGGTTCTCAGATTTGTTTACAGTTGTATTTTCTCTACTGTAATTGAGTGATTTAACTCAATATACATTAACTGTTGGTCCATGAATGGAAAAAACAATTGTAATTTCTAAGAGAATGCTTTGGAAAAATTCCCAGGAGACAAGTGGTCAAGAATTACAGTCTGTTTGGTAGTAGTAATGACAAATGTAGGGATTTGAAAAACCGATTTAAAAAAACTAGAAGGATTCTGCACTCAGATTGCTTCAAAAGTATCTTTAAGGTTTTCCTGCACTTTAACGACACCAAAACTCACAGAGAGATAATTCAGAGTAGATGTGGTTCCTATGCCAGGAAAACACACAGTGGACTGGTCCTCATATGGCAGCCTCGGCCTCCATCAACACGTAGGCAAATGAATGCATGTACATGTATGTTTGTGGTGTCTACATATCCAAATGACTTTTTATTTATCTATTTGTTTGGTTGGTTTGGTTTGGTGTGGTTTCTTTAGGGCTACACTTGTGGCACACAGATGTTCCCGGGCTAGGGATCGAATTGGAGCTACAGCTGCTGGCCTACACCACAGCCACAGCAAGGCCAGATCCTTAACCCATGGGGTGAGGCCAGGATCAGACCCGAAACCTCATGGATACTAGTCGGATTCATTTCCTCTTAGCCACAAAGGGAACTCCTATTTTTATTTATTTTGAATTGAAATACAGTGGATTTCGTGTTGTGTTGGTTTCAGGTGTACAGCAAAGTGATTCCGTTATGGATATATCTATATCTCTATTCTTTGTTCAGATTCTTTTCCATTGTAGGTTTTACAAGATATTAAATATAGTTCCCTGTGCTGTACAGTAGATCTTCTTTACTTTGTATAGAATGTATCTATTAATCTCAAACTTCTAATTTATTCCCCATCCCCATATCCATATAGTTTTTTAGAAAAAATTTCCCATATAATTCTTGATGACTTCCGGCTTAAACCAGCTTTTTTGATTACTAACAACATTGAATTTCAGGTGACTTTTGCTTCCCTGTTTGGCTCTAACAGTGGGATCTGGGTTAATAAATAATCAGATCATGAAGAGTGTATAGAGTCACATATGCTGACATGATGCTAATGACATTCCAGTCTACAGTGCAGTGATCACTACCGCCAGTATCTCTAGGCCCCAGTATCATAAGGATGAAAAGGTAGGCATGCCATTTAAAACTTTTAGCTGGAAAAGTATCATTCTTGAAATGATAATGTATAGTTTAATATTTTCTCCAAAAAAACTTTGCCCACATTAGTTAATTCTGAGAAAAACATAATAAGAAAATTGAAGATCCTAAATTTCCACAGCTTGAGAAAGTTGAGGCGATTGGTGTAGTGCTGTTTGGCTTCAGAGCTATCTGTAAAGATATATAAGTTCTCCTGCTTAAATTTTCCATTGTCATTTTTTTTTCACATTTTTAATCTATCTTCAGTGGTCATTTGATGACATAAAATTCTTTCTTCCCCAGAGAGTTAAATAAACATGTGACTGTTTTTCACATGCTATTTCTACTTCTTTTTGGTCTTTTTAGGGCCACATATGGAGGTTCCCAGGCTAGGGGGTGAATTAGAGCTGTAGCCACTGGCCTACGCCATGGTGCCACAGTAGTGCAGGATCTGAGCCGGGTCTGCAACCTACACCACAGCTCATGGCAATGTTGGATCCTTAACCCACTGAGCTAGGCTGGGGATCGAACCTTCGTGCTCATGGATGCTAGTCAGATTCGTTTCCGCTGAGCCACAATGGGAACTCCCAAAAGTCTTGATTGATGCAGGGCTGACAAATTTTAAACCCAAGTGCTCAATTTCAACTTAAAAAAAGAGTGCTATACTGAATCACCCTCTTTCCTTGACAGCAATGCATTTCAGTCCAACAAGAACATGCATTGTAGAGTACTGCATGCCAAGGACAGCTTACTTATGACTCCAAAAAGGATTGCTGATGCGAACCCAGTTGAGACAGACAGTTCTGTAAACTCATGTGGAAATGATACGTTATCATAAAAAGAAGTGTAATATAGCACAGCAGGGAAGACTTCTAAACTGTGGCCATTGAAATTAGAGAGCTCTAGATACATGGCTTGTCTTCAGCTTCCCCCTTAACAATCTCTGTGACCCTGGGAAAGTTTCTTTTCTAAGGCTCAGTTTCTTCATTTTTTTTCCTTTTTCTTTTTATGGCTGCACCTGTGGCATATGGAAGTTCCTGGGCTAGGGGTCGAATCAGAGCTGCAGGTGTGGCCTATACCACAAACACAGCCATGGCAACACCAAATCCCAGCCACATCTGTGGCCTATGCCTAAGCTTTCAGCAATGCCAGATCCTTAACTCATCCATTGAGCCCAGGGATCGAACCTGACTTGAGTTGAGGTATAGGTTGAAGATGAGGATCAAATCTGGCGTTGCTGTGGTTGTGGTGTAGGCCAGCAGCTACAGCTCCAACTTGACCTCTAGCCTGGGAACTTCCATATGCCACAAGTGCAGCTTTTCCAAAAAAGACACACACACACACACACACACACGAAAAAAATTTTTTCAAAATCTGACCTCTTTTTTTTTTTTTTTTTTTTTTTTGCCTTTTTAGGGCCGTATATGGAGGTTCCCAGGCTAGGGGTCTAATCAGAGCTGTAGCCGCTGGCCTACACCACAGCCGCAACAATGGGGAATCTGAGCCTCAACTGCGACCTACAGCACAGCTCAAGTCAACACCGGATCGTTAACCTACTGAGCGAGACCAGGGATTGAACCAGCAACCTCATGGTTCCTAGTCAGATTCGTTAACCACTGAGCCACGACGGGAGCTCCAAAATCTGACCTCTTTTTTATGCCTCCCTCTCCATTACCATTCTGGTCCAAGCCACTGTCCTCTCTTGATAAACTGGTGAAATAGCTCCCTAAGTCTCCCTGGTCCATGCCTGCCCCTCCACGCTCTTTCCGCAACATCCCTTAAGGACATCGATCAGCTTCACATCATTTCCCGGCTCTCAGTGGTGGCTTCCCATCCTGTTTAGAGTGACCTTCAGAGTCCTTACCATGACCCTCCTGAACCCCGCCCCCGAGAGCCCCCAGGCCCTCCTTACTCCCCTCCGGCTGTCCCTCCTTCCTCGAAGTTCCTCTAGCATATTGTCACCTTCTGGCCTCCTTGGCTCTTCCCTCTGCCTATCGTTTTCCTGGCCCCAGTATTCCACTTCGTTCAGATCTCTGTCCAGCTGCCCTTCCCAGATTACCCTGTCTCCAGGTTACCCTTCAGCTCATCTGTCTCTCTCTTATCCAGCTCTCCTCTTCCTCGCAGCTTTCTTTACTCCTAGGCTATTTTTTCTCTTTTTCATTTTCTTTTTGTCTTTTGTCTTTTTAGGACCGTGACCACGGCACATGGAGGTTCCCGGGCTAGGGGTCGAATCGGAGCTGTAGCCGCCGGCCTACGCCAGAGCCACAGCAGCACGGGATCCGAACCGCATCTGCAACCTACACCACAGCTCACAGCAACGCTGGATCCTTAACCCACTGAGCAAGGGCAGGGACCGAACCCACAACCTCATGGTTCCTAGTCGGATTCGTTAACCACTGCGCCACGATGGGAACTCCTATACTTATTTATTTTAAATGATACACTTAAGTATGAAGAAAAAGGAAGTAATGGTCTCCTCTTATTGGTGCATTGAATGTTTTCAGCTTCTAAGTCCCGACCAATCTTCCAAGCAATGGACCTAGGATTTTAGGGCAATCTGATAAACCTCAGTCTGGGCACGCAGATAATTTTGCATATTTCCAGCATCTCAGAGCCCCCCCCATAAACCATGACTTCAGGCTTAAGAGTAATGAAGTCTCGGATCTAATGATTTAAAGAACAGCATTCAAACAAGCTTATATTATCATGCACGTCTTGTTTACATTGTTTTTATTTCTTTGAGCATCCAGTGATTATGCACTGGCTTAACGTCAAAAATTTGTTAGATAAACAACTTGGAATTTTCCATGATGAATAAAACTTGTAAAAATGTAAGTACAGTAAATATAGCTGTAAACTGATTTCCTAGCCACAACTGTGTGCACATAACAGCCTCAACAGCTTCTAAGCTACATGCAAATGAATAATTAGTTCCTATCCTCGGTACAGTTGCCAGGAAATGCCTCGTTTACTAGGAAACAAGTGAGGAGGCGGATGGGACCAGGGCCGGGCTGGAGCCATGTTGCTTAAGCCACGTAGCACTGAATCAGAATCTTATGGCGGAAGTTGGGTAAGGGGACTACTTCTGCCAAGTTGGGGGGCAACTGGTTTGGCCTGGCACTCATTCTCTGGTTTCCTGAATCAGGTGCTCAAGGACAGCTGTGCCATCCAAATCCTACTACCTTTGCGTAATATGATCATTTACTGTGAACTTAAAAAAGGTAAAATAAGAGTTACCTGGTAGTTCAGTGGGTTGGAGATGTGGTAGTATCACTGCTGTGGCTTGGATCGCTGCTGTGGTGCAGGTTCCGTCGTCCCTGGCTCTGGAATTGCCCCCTGCTGTGGGTGCGGCCAAATAAAAAAAGATGATTGCATTCACTCCGACAACTAGATGTGAGTGAAGTACATTCATGTTTTCCTCAGTCTTCATAGTATTGACATTTTCTATGGTGTGGTGCCAAGTATAAGAATGTAGGCGCAGGAATCCCCATTGTGGCTCAGCAGTAACAAACCCAACTAGTATCCGTGAGGATTTGGATTTGATCCCTGGCCTCACTCATTGGGTTAAGGATCTGGTGTTGCCATGAGCTGTGGTGTAGGTCACAGATGTGGCTCGGATCCCGTGCTGCTATGGTTGTGGTGTAGGCCGACAGTTGCAGCTCTGATTCAGCCTGGGAACCTCCATATGCTGCAGGTGCAGCCCTTAAAAGCCAAAAAGGAAAAAAGAAAAAAAAAAAAAAGAATGCAGGCTCATTGGTATTTATGCATTGATGGTGGGTGTTATACACTTAGTAACCGTGAAAGAAATTTTATTACAGCAGTGAATAATTGTCATAATTGTTAATTACGATTAAATTATGGCACTTGAGAAGCCATGAGGAGTTGCCTACTTTGTGTGTGTGTGTGTGTCTTTTTAGGGCTGCACCCTAAGGACAAAATAAAAATCAACCACAAAGAATTAGTTTAGATTTTTACAAGGCCACTTCCATATTCTCAAGCACAGTCATCCTTAATTTGTTATTATATTTCTTCTTTTTTTTTTTTCTTTGCTTTTTAGGGCCACACTTGAGGCACATGGAATTTTCCAGCTAGGTGTGCTGAATCAGAGCTGCAGCTGCCAGCCTGTACCACAGCCACAGCAACTCGGGATCTGAGCCGTGTCTATGACCTACACCACAGCTCACAGCCAACGCCAGATCCTTAACCCACGAGGCTGGGGTTTGAACCCACATCCTCATGGATACTAGCTGGATTCCTAACCTGACAAGCCACAACGGGAGCATTTATTTTGGCTGCATGTGGAAGTTCCCAGGCCAGGGACTGGACCCAAGCCACAGCAGTTACCCTGAACCACTGCAGTGACAATACCAGATCCTTAATCTGTTGAGCCACCAGGAAATTCCTAGGTTTCTCTATTTTATAGTTCCGTGGGAGTTCCTGCCATTGCAAAACGGGATCGGTGGTGTCTTGGGAGCAGTGGGACATGGGTTTGATTCCCAGCCTGGCATAGTGGGTTACAGATTTGGCGTTGCCACAGATGCTGCTTAGGTTGCAACTGCAGCTCAGATCTGATCCCTGACCTGGGAACTCCATATGCCTCAGGGCAGCCAAAAAAAAAAAAAAGCTCTGTGACTTGGAACCAGTTATGGCGAAACTTTCTAATACCCAGTTTCCTCCTTCGTAAGATAGGGTTGATAATAGGCCCGCCTCAGGGTTGAGAGGACAAAATAAAATGATGTATGGTAAGCTCCTTACAGTGCCTGGGATATAGTAAACGCTCAGTAAGTGGTATCTATCAGCAGTACGGATCGTCATTCATTCCGCAAACGCATGTGGAAAGGCCATTTGCAGGACTCTGTTGATACTGCCTCTATGGTTTCAAGGTACAGCTGAGCAAGCCTAAAACATCACTCTGAAATTCTGAGCTTTCGCATGGCGCGTGGGATGTCATGCGGACTGGCCACTTGACGCATGTCTTGGTTATCTCCCAGTGCACTGATGGTTCCTGAGGCTGGTCATTTTCTTACCTCCCGTTAGTGTGCCTGCATCCACTACCCCCCCATCCCCTCCTCACTCTTCCGTTCCTTCCCTATCTCCGCATGAAAGCCAATGGTCTTCCTGGCATGTGGCAGGTTGCTCTCAGACCTGTGCCAGCAAGTACTCTGTGAGTCACGGGTGGCTGCTTTTTTATTTCCTGAGGCTGAGGATAGAAGGCTTCCTTTGTCTGTGAGAATTAATCTTCCGACGAAAGCACTGCCCAAGAGGGCCCATGAGCTGTCTCCACTTCTTGCCGTCACTGATCCCCGTCTCCTCCTCACTCAGGGCCGTGTCCTGGTCAGAAGGGCATCCTGCTCGGGGGTGGGGGGCAGCCTTCCCCACTTTAGTGTCCTTTGAGTGAGAAGAAAGATTATTTGCAGGGAAAGCGGTTATGTTGTATTCTAAACCCTTCAGATTCTTCCAGGTACAAGTGACGCTGAGATTGAAGTAATTGTGAGGAGAGGCCTTTGTGGGAAGGGGGAACATTAACCTCTTCCTACTCTTCAAATATGAAGTGGTCACAGAGCTTAAAGGCTCCTGCTTTCTGCACACACAGGCTTCCTGTGGAATTCTTCAAACACTTTGAAGTGCGTCTTTTCAATTTGATCCATTTTTTCTTTTTTGTCTTTTTAGGGCCACACCTGTGGCATATGGAGGTTCCCAGGCTAGGGCTTGAACTGGGGCTGTAGCCTCTGGCCTACGACTCAGCTACAGCAACGCCAGATCCAGGCTGCGTCTGCAACCTACACCACAGCTCCTTTAATCCTTAACCCACTGAGTGAGACCAGGGACCGAACCCGCGTCCTCGTGGTTACTACTTGGGTTTATTACCACTGAGCCATGACGAGAACTCCACTGATCCATTTTTTCAATGCTTAAATTTCAGAATTGTTTTAAAATGTGGAAACGCTCAAGATGGGTACTTGAGTTGTTTCATGTTAGGTGTGCTTTTTTTTTTTTTTTTTTTTTTTGCCATTTCTTGGGCTGCTCCCGAGACATATGGAGGTTCCCAGGCTAGGGGTCGAATCGGAGCTGTAGCCGCCAGCCGACGCCAGAGCCACAGCAACGCGGGATCCGAGCTGTGTCTGCAACCTACACCACAGCTCACGGCAACGCTGGATCGTTAACCCACTGGGACCGAACCCTCAACCTCATGGTTCCTAGTCAGATTCGTTAACCACTGCGCCACGACGGGAACTCCTGTTAGAAGTGCTTTTGCCATCAGTTTGTGCTTTATGCAAGCAGCTTGAGAATGTAAAAACACAAACCTTGGCATTAATGAATAGAAACCAGAATGTGTCAAACGCTACTTTCCAGCTCATTTAATTAATTGATACACTGCATCTGAAAAATATTTCATAGAAGCTGTTTTTTGTTAACATAATTTATCGCGATGAGCATACCCTTTTTTTTTTTTTTTTTTTTTTTTTTTTTTGGCTTTTTTAGGGCCGTGCTGACGGCATATGGAGGTTCCCAGGCTAGGAGTTGAATTGGAGCTGTTGCTGCCGGCCTACACCACAGCCCCAGCAATGTAGGATCCGAGTCACGTCTTCAACCTACACCACAGCTCATGGCAATGCTGGATCCTTAACCCACTGAGCGAGGCCAGGGATCGAACCTGTGTCCTCATGGATGCTAGTCAGATTTGTTAATCACTGAGCCATGACAGGAACTCATGAGTATACCCTTGATACACCTTCTTATTTCTGTAAAGTACCGACAGGGCCTGGTAACACTGATCAGCTTTCCATCATATTTTCAGCAGTGTAAATTCTTATGCATAAATCATCTTGTTAAAAAGAATTAAAATGACATGTTCATGTATTAAATATCCAAATAGTAGATTTTTCTTTTTCTTTTTTCTTTTCTTTTTTTTTTTTGGCTGCACCTATGGGCCAGGATTGAAGCCACACCAAGTCTTTAACCACTAGATCACCAGGGAATGCCAAATAGTAGATTTTTTTCAAACATGATTTTAGACAATTTTTCTTTTTTTCCCCAAATAGTCACACTCAGTTCTTCACCCAGAAGGAAATCAAATATATCAGGTTGGGTCATCTGAAAAACATCAGTCACTTTCAATACTTCCTCATGAGGTGATGTAGGTCAATTATACTACCAAACAAACAAACACACAGACACACTCAAAAGAAAAAGAGACGAGACTTGGATCAGAGGCTGGGGGTGGGGGAGGGGGTGGATGAAGGTGGTCAAAGAGAACAACTTCCACTTAGAAAAAAGTACTAGGGGTGCAGTGTACGACATGCGTAATCTACAATAACACTGCTGCATGTTATATATGAAAGTTAAGAACGTACATTTGGAGTTCTCGTGGCTCAGCCGTTAACAAACTCGACTAGCATCCATGAGGACTTGGGTTCGATCCCTGGCCTTGCTCAGTGGGTTAAGGATCTGGTGTTGCCCTGAGCTGTGGTGTGGGTCGCAGACACAGCTCAGATCCCGTGTTGCTGTGGCTGTGGTGTAGGCCGGCAACTACAGCTCTGATTGGACCCCCTAGCCTGGGAACCTCCATATGCCATGGATGATGAGGTCCCAAAAAGACCAAAAAAAAAAAAAAAAAAAAAGGAAATCCTAGGAGTTCCCATCATAAGAAAAAAAGTTTTCTTTTTAAAAAATTTTGTGTCTGTGTGAGATGATGGATGTTCACTAAACTTATTGTGGTGGTCATCTCATGATAGATGTAAGTCAAATTATTATACCTTAAATTTACACAGTGCTGTTTTTTTTAATTTTTTTGTCTTTTTGCCATTTCTTGGGCTGCTCCTGTGGCATATGGAGGTTCCCAGGCTAGGGGTCTAATCGGAGCTGTAGCCGCCAGCCGACGCCAGAGCCACAGCAACGAGGGATCTGAGCTGCATCTGCGGCCTACACCACAGCTCACGGCAACGCCCGATTCTTAACCCGCTGAGCAAGGCCAGGGATGGAACCAGCAACCTCTTGGTTCCTAGTCAGGTTCATTAACCACTGCGCCACAACGGGAACTCCTACACAGTGCTATTTGTTATTATATCTCAATAAAACTGGGGAAAAAAGAAAAAGAAAAACGAAGCCCAAATGAAAATACTTTAGAACAAAATCAGGCCAAATCTTTGGGATTCAAAGTGGCTGAACACCCAGAAGGAACACAATATAAAACTCGCTAAATACGTGCCTGCCCAGAGGGCTGAATTGAATTCCCTTTTACTGATTTAGACATGTCTTCTCTTTCTCAGTGATACAGGAACAACACCTCCAGAAAGTGGTATTTTTGGATTTATGATAAACTTCTCTGCATTTCTTGGTAAGTACAAAATAATTTGCATTTTGTGGAAATTTCTGGGCCAGGGATCAAATCCATGCAGCCCCCTGAGCCACTGCAGTGACAATGGCAAGTCCTTAACCTGTTGTATCACAAGGGAACTCCGAAGATTTCTCTTTCTCTCTTTTTTTTTTTTGCTTCTTAGGACTGCACCTGTGGCATATGCAAGTTCCCAAGCTAGGTGTCAAATCAGAGCTGCAGCTGCTGGCCTACACCACAGCAATGCTGGATCCGAGCCCCATGGCAGGCCTACACCACAGCTTAAGGCAACGCTGGATCCTTAACCGACTGAGTGCGGCCAGGGATCACACCCACATCGTCATGGATACTAGTCGGGTTCTTAACCTGCTGAACCACAATGGGAGCTCCTCTTTCCACAGACTCTTACCCTGACCCATCAGGAAACCAGCACCTTCTGTCCCTCTCTACCTATGAGGGGGGAAAAGGGGCAGAGATGCCGGAGATCCTACCTGGTGCCTGGTGACACGGCGTCTTCGGAAGTTGTTCGTCCTGCTTGGTAGAGGGAGTTTCACCCCATCACACATTTGTGGTCTTCTCTTCCCAAGGTTTTGGAGATGAGCAAGGGGAAGTAAAATAGGAGTCAGTCAATTCCAGAGCCCTCTTACACCATCCTTGCCCAGAGTCTGGATTTACGAAACAGACCATCCCTAGCAAGTGATAAATATGGCTTTTTATTATGGCCGTCACTCACTTTTCCAATACATACAGATCGACTTTATCCTCCTGTCAACACGTGCATGAAATCCATCTCGTGGACATATTATAATTTATGCATTCAGTCCCCTCATTAAACATTTAGGTTCTTTTTTTTTTTTATGGCCACACCCACAGCATATGGAATTTCCTGGCCAGGGATTGAATCTGAGCCACAGCTGCAGCCGTGCTTGATCCTTTAAGCCACTACGTGGGGCTGGGGATCAAACTCGTTCCACAGTGACCCAAGCTGCTACAGTGGCAATGCTAAATCCTTAACCCTCCGTGCCACTCAAGAACTCTACATGTGGGCTATTTCTTTCTTTCTTTTTTTTTTTTTTTTTTTTTTTTTTTTTTCAATTTTTGGCTGCCTGTCGTATGGAGTTCCCAGGCCAGGGATCACATTTGAGCCACAGTGCTGGGACTGTGCCAGATCCTTTAACCCACTGGCTGGGGTTGGAACCTGAGTCAGAAACGCCACTGATCCCACTGCCCCACAGTGGGAACTAGGCTGTTTCTGATTTTGTAATTTACAATGCTAAAGTGAATATCTTTTATTTAAAATTTTTTATTTATTTTTTTGCGGTACAGTTGATTTACAATGTTGTGTTATTTTCAGGTGTACAGCAAAGTTATTCAATTATACACACATGTGTCTTTATTTTTAATTATTTATTTTCTCTTGGTTGTTGCATGTAGCAGCTTGATGTAGGATCTCAGTTCCCAGACCAGAGACTGAACCTAGGCCATAGCAGTGAAAGTGCCGAACCCTAACAGCTAGACTACCAGGGAACTCCAATGCATATATATATATTTCTTTTTCAGGTTCTTCACCCTTGTAGATTATTAAGTGAATATCTTTTAAATGTCTTTGGGAGTTCCCGTGGTGGCTCGGTGGTTAATGAATCCAACTAGGAACCATGAGGTTGCGGGTTCAATCCCTGGCCTTGCTCAGTGGGTTAAGGATCTGGCATTGCCGTGATCTGTGGTGTGGTCTCAGACACGGCTTGGATCCCGTGTTGCCGTGGCTGTGGTGTAGGCCAGCGGCTATAGCTCTGATTCGACCCCTAGCCTGAGAACCTCCATATGCCGCAGGAGCGGCCCAAGAAATGGCAAAAAGACAAAAAAAAAAAAACCAAAAAACTTTATCTTTGCATATCTATGTGAGTTAAAGGGGACACGCATCATGAATTTCAATCACTATCCATTTATTCAACATTCATTTACTAAGTGACTACTCTGATGGGCTCTGTGCTTATGTTTAGTGTTGGAGTCACAACAGCAAACATACAAGGACCCTACTCTCCTTGGAATTTACATTCTATTACCAAATCACTCTCCAAAACAGCACATGATATTTGGTTAATTGACCAGCTCTTTGGAAAAACATCCTTTTCGTACGCTCTCACACCATTCACAAAAGCCAATGGTAATTAAAGAACTAAATATGAAGAGCAAAACCACAAGAGGATTTGGATTTAATGATAGGAAAATATTTTGGAAAACCTTAGGATGGAAAACTTTATCTCAGGTTACACAAAACCCAGAAGTTAAACAGGAAAGAACTGACCGATTTGAGTTGATAAAAAAAATTTAAAATTTCTAAGTAATGAAAGATACACAAAGTTAAAGACAAATGACAGAGCAGAAGAAAATCTGTAATATATATATATATATATACGTATATGTATATATACGTATATATATATATATATATATTTATTTATTTATTTATTTTGTCTTTTCTGGAGCCGCTCCCACGGCATATGGAGGTTCCCAGGCTAGGGATCTAATCGGAGCTGTAGCCACCAGCCTACACCACAGCCATAGCAACTCGGGATCCAAGCCGCGTCTCAACCTACACCACAGCTCACGGATCCTTAACCCACTGAGCAAGGCCAGGGATCGAACCCATAACCTCATGGTTCCTAGTCGGATTCACTAACCACTGAGCCACGATGGAAACTCCAAATTTGTAATATTTATAGCTGACAATAGATGTAATGTTTTAAAAGCAACTACAAATTAAAAATGAATAGACAAACTCAAGAGAAAAATAAGAAAAATTATAAACGTGCAATTTTTGGAAGAAATGGACATACCGAAAGGTGCTCAGTCTCACTAATGATCAGAGAAATGTAAATTAAAGCAACAGGTTCTGATTTTTCATTTATTAGATTGGCAATAATTAAAAAGGCAAAGGCATACAGAACTGCTTTCAAACTCTGCTGTGGGAACATCAATCGCCTCAGCCTTGGAGCAATTTGGAGATATTTCTCAGCATTTTAATTGATCATAGTTTTGTTTGTTTTGTTTTTTGGCTTCACCTGCAGTATGCCTGTATTCCTAGGACAGGGGTCGGACCTGAGACACAGCATGAGTCCTTAACTGCTAGGCAACCAGGGAACCCCTAATCATAGTTTTTTGACCCAGTAATACTACTCCTAGGAATTTGTCTTTCAGAAACTCTGAAAGTGTGTCAGAGATGTCTATACAAGGATGTTCACTGAGCATTCTTTGTAGTAGGAAAAAACAGACTGTAGATAGAGATGTGTCATTAGGAGAAGGGAGAAATAAATGTGGCCTCTCACCGTGTATACCATGACGAGGCAAACCTGTTTGTACTGACGTTGGTAAGATCTCCTTGGTACATTTTTTACGTGAAAAAAAGCAAATCCCAAAACGGTATGGGCATAATAGCATTTATGTGAAAAGGATGACAGCCAAGACTCTGTGTGTGTGTGTGTGTGTGTGTGTGTGTGTGTGTGTGTGTGTGTGTCTGTCTGTCTGTCTGTCCATCACACTGCGGGGAGACTATGATGGGGTGAGGAAGAACGGGGAGGGGGGAGGGAGGAGACCACTGCAATCAGGAGATTGAACATACAAACTTGGTAAAAGCCATACAAATCTGTTCATGTGTTTTTCCTTCCAAAAAGCCAAATACTAAAAATTTACCAGAGTCCCTTTCTTTTTCAGGTGCAGCCACAATGTACACAAGATATAAAATAGTAGAGAAGCAAAATCAAACCAGCTATTTCAGCACTCCTGTTTTCAACCTGGTGTCGCTAGTTCTTGGGTTGGTAGGATGCATCGGAATGGGCATCGTAGCCAATTTCCAGGTACGCCCTGAAGTGTTTTTGGTTATCGGGGGCGATGGAGTGAATGTGTCTGGAGGAGAGAAGCAAGAATATAAGAGGCACACTTGGGGCAGCATAGTTCTCAGACAGATGAGCAGTGCATGAGAATTGGGCCATTTTGCTTTTGAGAAACAAGTCTTTATCATCTACATGGTACTTGGAAGATACGGGGTGTGTGTTTGCGTGGTTGTGAGAGAAGCATGCTTTCGAGGATGCTCTGGGCCCTGCATCTCTCCATTTTCTTATGGCAGTGGCTTAAGGTGCTGGGAGAGCTATTTTAGCCATGAAATCATTTCATTAACAGCATGGAGATATATGTGTGTGTGAGCGTGTGTATTTTTACCAATGCAGCTGTTTGAACCTCTACTGTTCAAGGAGAGGCTTCTGAGCTCTTCCTTTCACAGCTGAGGCTAAAGGTATATGGAAGCGAAATTATTTGCTCTGGGTTACTCAGCAAATCAGTTGCAGGGTCAAAATATGGCCCTGCTGAAGCGAATTAACTTACATGATGACCACAACAGAGTCTGCTTGATATATTCTTACTTTGTCAAGTGTTTGAAAACACGCTACTTGTTTGACTTTAGTTTATGGGTTCCCGTTCATTCCAAGGTTTCTTTCAGGAAAGCATGGGACCTATTTGTCTGTGGGGACGATATTTAACATTTTAAAAATAGGTGCTATATTTCTTTTCTTTTTTCTTTTTCTTTTTTCCCCCCCATACTTGTGGCACATGGAAGTTCCTGAGCCAGGGATCAAACCCTCGAGACAGCAGTGACCCAAGCTACAGCAGTGACAACACCACATCCTTAACCCACTGAGCCACCAGGGAACTCTGAGGTGTTATATTTCTTTCTCTTTTCTTCATGGTTTTTTGTTTGTCTTTTGTCTTTTTAGAGCTGCACTCGAGGCATGTAGAGGTTCACAGGCTAGGGGTCAAATTGGAGCTGTAGCCGCCAGCATATACCACAACCACAGCAGCATGGGGTCCGAGCCGAGTCTGCAACCTACACCACAGCTCAAGGCAGCGCTGGATCCTTAACCCACTGACGGAGGCCGGGGATCGAACCTGTGTCCTCATGGATGCCAGTCAGATTCGTTTCTTCTGAGCCGGGAGGGGAACTTCTCTGTCAGATTCTTTTCCCACATAGATTATTACAGAATATTGGGTAGAGTTCTCTGTGCTGAGGTGTTGTATTTCTAATGAGTACTAATTGTAATAGCACTTGCCTCACAGGCCTGTTGCTAGGATTCAGCCACACAATGGACAGTCCTCAGGAGTCGGTACCGGGTGGCCATCGTGGTCATTGGTTCATCATTAGAGGCCGACACTCCCTGTGTGACCACAGAAAGGAAGTTACTCCTGGGGGACTTTTGGTTCTGCCGGGGTACTCCTTGAGGTTTTTTTCCCATGAGAAGCGAGTTGATCTCGTGCGATGCTTACTTTCATAAAAAGCTGTCAGCCTTCAGCCCTGGCAGGCTGAAGCCACAGCAAAGGGGCGCTGCCCCCCTAGCCTGGACCTGGGAGGCCAGTAACTTCTGATCGCCACCTGCATCGCCTGCTGTCCACCTGTTCTCTAATCTCTGCCCCTCATGAAGCCAGACCATTATCAGAGAGCCCTCTGCCTGACCTGCACTTTTTCCACCCTGCCCATGAAGGAAGCCATCTGTCACGGGCTGGGTGGGAGGGAGGAGGCGGGGGACAGTGTAATAAAGTGCTCTGGGAAGCTCAGTGCTGGGGTTCGAGGGGTGAGGCACCGTTCCTTGTATTACGCAGAATCTTCAAGATAGCCTGGTGCAGGGAGAGACGCTCAGGTCTAGCGCCCAACAGGTTTTCATTGGGGGACGTTAGAAATCCCTACGCACCAGTGTTCCCTTGTTAACACTGGCGAAGGGCCAGAGCGGAATTTGCAGCCTCCCTGGAGCAAGTGCATGAGGCTTGTTGGGGGGCATCTTGTGAACTCAGTTTCCTTCTGGCTCCACTGAGCTTTCCTATCCTTATCCTCTCTGTATGAGGAAACAAACACCACTAGTTGTCTGTGACATGTGTCACATGGCAGAGACTGTGCTGTTTCCTTACATTTTATGATTGTGCGCATTTTGGGTTTCATCACAACATGTATGGAGGTTTTCTAGGCGATAGACATTTTTGAAAATATTTCATGCCGTGACACGTATCATTCTAACATCGCCCTTAGAAGATAGGTAATATTACTGTCCTCATTTATCAATGGAGAAAAGGAGACCCAGAGAGGTAGCACTTGCCCAAGATCACAGGAGTCATGAAAGGCACAAGCTACCTTTGAATCGAAGCAGTCTGCCCAGAACCTGCCAGGAAGAGTTCACCTCAAAGCCAGAATGAGGGAATCTCAGTGAGAAAAAGCATGCACACAGTTCATAGTTCTAGCATCAGAAAGCATGCTGGAAAAAAAAAAAAATTTGAAAGGGAAGAGGGAGAGTTCCATTGTGGTGCAGCAAATCCAATTAGTATCTATGAGGATAAGGATCTGATCCCTGGCCTCGCTCAGTGGGTTAAGGATCCAGCGTTGCCAGGAGCTGGGGTATAGGTCACAGGCACGGCTCAGATCTAGTGTTGCTGTGGCTGTGGTGTAGGGCGGCAGCTGTAGCTCTGATTGAACCCCTTGCCTTGGAACTTCCATATGCCTAGGGTGCAACCCTAAAAAGAAAAAAAAAAAGAAAAAGAAAAAGAAAGGGACAAGGGAGAGCTGGAATGACTTAATTTGTCTAGAAGAGTGTGGGTATGAAGTGTTCCGTGGGGGGAGGGTGTGCACTCTATGATATCCCGTCACAATGATACAGCATCGCAACATCATAATGATACGGCTGTCAATGTTTAAACCAAAAAGGACAGACTTTAGGAAGAAGACTTAGGGGGTTAGAGCATGAAGCTTTTGCTTCCCTTTAAAGCTTCTGTGAAGTGTTTCCATCTTCACATGGACCAGAAATAGACTCTCTTTCCCCTAGAGCAAAGTGTTTGCCTTGTCATTGTTCCCATAAATATAGTTTTTTACGACTTCCGTGTTTGATATCCTGTAATTCATTTTCGACATGCCATGAGCAAACCAGCTTGAGCTGTTACCTCAAGAAGAACTAGAGATGTGGGGGCAAGAGAGAGCATTGACTGGCGCTTTTTCCTGAGTGGGAGTTAATTGCATTTATCAGAAGTTCTTGTTCCTGAACTGGTGGGTGGGATGGCTACTTTTTCCCCCCTTTCTTTCTTGGTCTCAGCATTCGGAAGTTCCTGGGTCAGGGATCGAACGCGTGCCGCAAAAGTGACCTAAGCAACAACAGTGACAATGCCAGACCATTAATTCACTGAGCCACTAGGAACTCTAGGATGGCTACTTTTTTGCTGTGTCCTCACCAAGCAGTTTCTGTCAGTGCTTTCCTGCACCTCAAGAAATCTCCTTTTTGGAAAAGTTAAGTTTTCTGAGGTTGAACCCACTTGACAGTCAATTTTCTCTCTCTCTCTCTTTTTTTTTTTACTATCTTTTCAATTAACAAGAGAGTTTCCAAAAAGGTGCCAGACGTCGTCTGAACCTTTCTCCAAAATTCCTGTCTGATCTGAGTCATTTCCCTTCTAAAGAATATTTTTTCCTTTTCTTTCTTTTTTTTTTAGGGCCACACCTACGGCACACGAAGGTTCCCGGTCTCCGGGGGCAAATCAGAGTTGTAGCCACTGGCCTATGCCACGGCCTCAGCAATGCCAGATCTGAGCTGTGTCTGTGATCCCACCTCATCGCTCACAACAACACTGGATCCTTAACCCACTGAGCGAGGCCAGGAATTGAACCTGCCTCCTCACGGATCCTAGTTGGGTTTCTTTCTGCTGAGCCAAACAGAAAATCCAGAAGTACTTTTTATTTCATATATAATGTCCCTAAGTGGATATGCCCGTGCATTTGGCTCTCGATGTGTAACATCTCATGTGTGACTTTCTCTCCAGGAGTTAGCTGTCCCGGTGGTGCACGACGGTGGCGCCCTCTTGGCATTTGTCTGCGGTGTCGTGTACACGCTCCTGCAGTCCATCATCTCCTACAAGTCGTGTCCCCAGTGGAACCGCCTTTCCACGTGTCATGTCCGGATGGCCATCTCTGCCGTCTCCTGTGCAGCCGTCATCCCCAGTATCCTTTTCCATCACATCTGTCAGTGTCCTTGTAAGCCTGACACCCCCACCCCACCCCCCAAAGCCATGGAGAAAGCCGAGGTTAACAGCCAAGTGTCAACATGCCTCAGGACAACAATTGGGAGAAAAGGGTAAATCATTAAGAAAATATCTCAACATTGTCTGGTTAGATCAAAAAAATCTTTGGGCAAAAGAATGGTGTGAAAGGCAAATGGAAAAATATGTCAGAACACTTCAGTATCTGTTTACTTTCCTTCCACAGGGTCGATTTCATGAGCCATGTGAAAATATTTATTTTTCTTTGTAGTGCTTGGCTAAAGACATCAAATATTGATATTGTACTTAAAGTAACAGCCTTGTGGAGTCCCAAGAGGCCAGACTCTTCCTTTCTCCCCACACGAAGGTGATTAGATGGTTTGATTTACTAGTCCATATCAAGACGGTTTAAAAAGCTCTATATGATTTACTTTTCTAAATCACTTAAAATACATTTAGCCTTTTCTTTTTATAGCTGGTTTCATTTTCAAGAAAAAAAAAAATTGGAGTTCCCATTGTGGCTCATTGGTAACGAAGCCAACTAGTATCCATGAGGTTGTGGGTTTAATCCCTGGCCTCACTCAGTGGGTTAAGGATCCGGCGTTGCCATGAGCTGTGGTGTAGGTCGCAGACTCGGCTCAGATCCCGAGTTGCTGTGGCTGTGGCGTAGGCCGGCAGCTGCAGCTCAGATTTGACCCCTAGCCTGGGAACCTCCATATGCCGCAGATGTGGCCATCCCCCAAAATAATAAATTTATCACACTTGTATATTCTGATTTAGAAGAATGAAAACCATCCCTCCCTCCTTCCCTTCCTTTTTTTCTTTTCCTTTTTTCCCCCAGAGAGGTATTTAACAAAAAATAAAATTGAGAAGCTGTGGTCTTTTGGGGTGGGAAATTTCCCATCTTTCAAAATAACATTTACAGTCATATCAAATGCTGGTTTGTGTACAAAGTGGGCAAGCTTGAGTAAAAAGACATGATGCCATCATGTACTTCTAAGTATTAAGCTTTGTATTTTTTAATTTATTTTTTAATGGAAGTATAGTTGATTAAGTTTGCATTTCTCTTTTAAAAATCAGAGCTATACAAAATGTGAGGTCTAAATCTATGGTTTGGGGTTTCGTTTTTGTCATTTAGAGACGGAAATTTTTAATTACAAAATTTCTAAGCACAGAGAAACCAGTTCTAGTATTGAGAAATTTAACAACAAACTGTATACCCTGGTTCCTAAGATATTTCATTCTCCATTTCCTTGTCCTGTTTATGGATTGAATATACTCATGTTTTCTCTTGAAATGTATCTCCTCAACTTTTAGCTTGTGTTAACTGTAAGATTTATAGAACTGTTTGTAGGGTTATAAAGTTTTCTTGGTGTAGGAAGCCTTTCTTTGCTTTCAACTTTGGAGACAAATCACTAGGTATTAAAATGAGAGGGTTTTAGCAGAATCAGCTTTTCAGGCCAGAGTTTCACATACTCAGTTCTAGGAGGTTCTTTTTGTTTTTGTTTTTTGTTTCTTGTTTTTTTCAGGGCCACACCCACAGCATATGGAGGATCCCAGGCCAGGGGTCCAGTCAGAGCTACAGCCACCGGCCTACACCACAGCCACAGCAACTTGGGATCTGAGCCACGTCTGCAACCTACAGCACAGCTCATGGCAACACCAGATCCTTAACCCACTGAGCGAGGCCAAGGATCAGACCAGAATCCTCATGGATATTAGTCTGGTTCATTAGCACTGAGCCACTGGAACTCCAGAGGAAGTTCTTATGAGCCATGCTGAGGGGCAGCATCCTGGAACAGAAACAGGTTATGTCCTTTTATCCAATTAACTTGAACAAATTTATCGATATGAAAAAGTCTTTTGTCTTAAACATTAGGCTGGATTTATATTTCCTTACAAAGATTTTAAAGCATCTTTTAAAATGCCATTGTTTCTTCTATTCTGTGAAACAGCTTCATTTGACTCCTGAAGACAGTAAGGCCTGGAGCAAGGCAGTCCTTAGAATCATGCTTTTCTAAGCCCTTCCTGTTACACTATCTTTTTTTTTTTTTTTTTTTTTTTTTTGGCTGAGGCATGCAGTGTCTTGATGTGGCCACAGCAGTGAAAGCACTGAGTCCTAACTAGACCACCAGGGAACTCCCTAAACTGTCCATCTTGTACCGAGTTTCTGCAACTTTCAAAAGCTTTCACAAAATCACTAACAATGCAAAGTCTGGCTTCCTTTGCTTGAGGCACATAGTCTGAGTCTTCCCATTTCTTTCACTTCAGTTTTAGACTTTCCCCCCTGCGTGTGGCTGTTTCCTGGTCTCTGCTTTTGCCTGTGCTCCTCTCCTTGCCTCGAGAGCCTCTCTACCTTGTCTTTCTAGAGCTGAGCTGTCCATCCAACACAGTAGCCCCTGGCCACACAAGGCTCTTGAGCACTTGAAACCTGATTAGTCTGTATAGAGATGGGCCGTCAGTGTGAAACACTGGATTTCAAAGACTTAAAAAAAAAAATCTCATTTAATAATGCTTTATATTATGACCTGTTAAGATGATAACATGTTTGATATATTGGGTTATATAAGATATATTAAGATTAATTTCACTGGGTCCTTTTTAGTTTTTATCAGTGTGGCTTCTATAGTCATCCCTGCACCCGGCTCTTTTCTCTCTAAGGCAGCACATTCCCCGGGCTTTGTCCGAAAAGGCTGTGATATTTCTGGGAGTTTGTTTTGCCAGTTTTCCCCACCTCCCTTCCTCCTCCCTGATGGGACTAAAGATGAAATAAAGAATTAAGTGAGAGAATTAAGAGGCTTCTAAACCATTAGAAAGCAGAGTATGGTCATGACATGAACAGAGAACCTTCAAGGCTTTCTACTTTTATTTTGAGAAAACAAGAAAGCACTGCAAAATATGGGAGGTGGGGGAGGGCAGGGAGAGAGCATGCTGACTTCAAAATCAGAGGAAGTTCAGACTTGTCATTGATTGACTCAACACCTGGAATTCCTGACTTTTTTTTAAGGGTTGCACCTGCAGCATATGGAAGTTCCCAGGCTAGGGGTCAAATCTGAGCTGCAGCTGCCAGCCTACACCACAGCTTGAAGCAACGTCAGAGCCTTAACCCACTGAGCAAGGCCAGGGGTTGAACCTGCATCCTCATGAATATTAGTTGGGTTCTTAACCTACTGAGCCACGACAGGAACTCCTGGAATTCCTAACTTTTTGCAAAAGCTTTTTATTTTTTATTTTTTGTCTTTTTAGGGCCACACCCACAGCATATGGAGGTTCCCAGGCCAGGGGTTGAATCGGAGCTATAGCTGCCAGCCTACGCCAGAGCCACAGCAACACCAGATCCCAGCCTCGTCTGAGACCTACACCACAGTTCACAGCAATGCTGGATCCTTAACCCACTGAGCGAGGCCAGGGGTTGAACCCAAAACCTCATGGTTCCTAGTCGGAGTCGTTAACCACTGAGCCACGACGGGAACTTCTGCAAAAGCTTTTTAAGAGCATCCCATTTCTCTCGAGCTTTCTCTTTGGTCTTCTAAATTCGATCAAAATGGTTGTCACCACCTTTGTGCAGATGATCTTGTCCACACTGGGCAATGGCCTTGGCTTTATCAGGCTGGCCTTTCGGGGTTTGTCCTTTATCCCCAAGGTCAGACATAGGATATATCTATTTGATTTGGAAAGCTTTTGGGCCAGGGAGGAAGGGCTCTGCCTGTACCTTATTTAGTTATTCATCGGAAAAAGTCTGTTGTCGTTCTTAAAGATAACAGCTTAGGAGTTTCCACTGTGGTGCAACAGGATTGACAGTCTCGGCAGCGCCAGGACTCAGATTCCATCCCCAGCCAGGCACAGTGTGTTAAGGGATCTGGTGTTGCTGTAGTTGCAGTTTAGATCCCAACTGTGGCTCGGATCTGATCCCTAGCTCAGGAACTCCATATGCCATGGGGTGGCCAAAAAAGAAAAAGAAGAACAGCTTAAATTTCCTTTTGGAGGTTCCCAGGCTAGAGGTTGAATCAGAGCTGTAGCCGCTGGCCTACGCCACAGCGATTTGAGATTCGAGCCTCATCTGTGACCTACACCACAGCTCACATCAACACCAGATCCTTAACCCACTAAGCGAGGCCCAAGATCGAACCCAAAACCTCATGGTTACTAGTTGGATTCGTTTCAGCTGCACCACGTATGGGAACTCCCCAATAATAGCTTGAGTTTCTGTAGTTTGTTTTCTATGTTACTCTTGGTACTTTGTGATACTTTGGTACTTTGAAATGTTAATTTTTCCTTGAAGCTGTTGCCGTGAGCACAGTATTTTAGGGAAAAAAATTTTTTTTCTTTTTACAGCCATACCTGTGGCATATGGAAATTCCCGGGCCATGGGTAGAGTCAGAGCCAAAGCTGGGACCCTACGCCACAGCCAAGGCAACACTGGATCTGAGCCACATCTGTGGTCTGTGCCGCAGCTTCTGGCAATGCTGGAATCTTAATCCACCGAGCGAGGCCAGGGATTGAACCTGCATCCTCACAGGGTCCTTAACCCACTGTACTACAACAGGAACTCCAAAACTTTTAATTAATATTTTTACTTAGGAAAAAAGTGTCTTAGGGAAAAAGTCCTCCAAAAGTACCCATATTAGACTGCTGTCAGTCATTTTGACCACATTTATTTTTTTGACCAAATTTAAACAACAGAGTCAAGCAAAATGTAGCCACAGATTAAAAATTTTCTACATATGACCTCAAAGTTTGCTCAGAAATGACTACTTCCATGTTGTACTTTACCTGCTGTCATAATGGAACTTAAGGTTGGAATATGACTAGTTTGATTGCAGAAATGCTGGTACTAACATTATAACACTGTGTAATGGTTATATTATTAGAATAATCCTGTCTTAACCCTAAAGGGCCCGTTTTCTTCTGTAGTTTCCTTAACACTTTCCTTTTGTTTAGTGATTGCTTGTGCTTCGCTAATTTCTATAACCAAGCTGGAGTGGAATCCAAAAGAAAAGGTAAAATTTAAGTCATTGTCCATATGATTGTCAAACTGGTTCCTGGGGTTATTGTCACAATTATTTTCAAAATTTTGAATTTCTAATTTTCTCTCTCTTTTTTTTTTTTCTTTATTGTTTGTCTTTTTTTAAGGGCCACACCCCACGACATATGGAGGTTCCCAGGCCAGGGGTCCAATCGGAGCTATAGCTGCTGGCCTATGCCCCAGCCCCAGCCACACCAGATCCGAGCCACATCTGTGACCTACATCACAGTTCACGGCCACGCCAGATCCTTAACCCATTGAATGAGGCCAGGGACCAACCCTGCGTCCTCATTATCAGATTCTTTCTGCTGAGCCATGACGAGAACTCCTCTAATTCTTTCTTAAACCCTTCAACCATCAAGGCCTGGTGAAAGAGGTGAGCCACTGAAGGGGAGGGAACAGAGTGCGTGAAGGTGTGCGGAGGTCAGAGGAGGCAGGGTGTACTGAGTGGAGGGGGAGGGGATGAGGACAGTGTTGAGCATAACTTGTATCAGGATAGGATGAGAAATAAATGTGGTCAGGGGGGAGGGTGGGGATTAGTTTGTGCACGGCTGTAAGAGGTGAGCAGAGAGGCAGATGCTTGACACAGGTGACCAGAATAAGCCTTTGAAGGCTTTTGAACAGGAGACTAAAGTGAAGGAATTCTACTGGATGAATACTAGTCAGAAGCAACACCTGGGGTGGACTGCAGAGGCGTGAGCCCGGAGTTAGGATGGCAGGGAGAATGAAGTTCCGCCCGTTTAATTTCAAATCTAAATTCGTCTAGATTGCAAGTAATAGCGAGAGAATGAAAGGACTTGATGAAGTGAAGATGATGCCCAAGTTTTTGTCTTGGGAGAACCCAAGAACCTGTTTTTGTGAGCAGAGATAATTGGGTCCCTAATAGGAATAACTGATTTAATGGAGGCAACTGGATGGGTTTGGCTTTAGAATCACTGAATCTGAGGCTAGTGAAACGCTGAGAAATATCCAGTTAGAGCCAGGGGTTGAGAGCCATCAGAGCATAGACTAGAGTAACTGGTAATTTCCAGACCAAACACCAGAACACACGGAATCAGGGGTTTGGAACTGAGCTGAATGCGTGCCCTTAGGTACAGCAAGAAGGGAGTTAGTGAGAAAACAGCAGGAGTTTTTCCCAAAGGGGCAGGTGGAGTTATTGATGGTTTTCCAAAAGCAGTCTTAGTCAAAGGTCAGAGTGAGAAGCCAATTGCAGGAGGTTGAAGAAACAGTGAGAGCAGTGGTTCACTGTCTCAGTGGAATGTTTGGAAGCGAGAGAAGGAGAAGTAAGATGGTGCCTGAGGGGGATGGAGGGGTCAGAGGAAGGGCTTTCCATCACAGAGGATTCTGGCAGGTGATGGAAGCCTGCAGGACACCAGGGAGAGACTGAAGGGAGTGAGAAGAATGATCCAGACAGATGTTAGGGAAAAAAGTGCTTCTGGAAAAGGAGGCACCAGAGCAGAGCAGAGCCAGGTGTACTTTACTTTTGAACCACTGGGAGGAGACCTTCCACCACAAATCAGCGGCTGGGAAGGATTTCTCAAAGCTTAATGGAGGCAGTTTAAAAAAAAAAAAAAAAGAAAGAAAGAAAGAAAGAAACCAAAAAACAAACCAAAAAAACCCTTTTTTAAAATTTTTTTTTTTTTTGTCTTTTGTCTTTTTTGTTGTTGTTATTGTTGCTATTTCTTGGGCCGCTCCCGCGGCATATGGAGGTTCCCAGGCTAGGGGTTGAATCGGAGCTGTAGCCACCGGCCTACGCCAGAGCCACAGCAACGCGGGATCCGAGCTGCGTCTGCAACCTACACCACAGCTCACGGCAACGCCGGATCGTTAACCCACCGAGCAAGGGCAGGGACCGAACCCGCAACCTCATGGTTCCTAGTCGGATTCGTTAACCACTGCGCCACGACGGGAACTCCCCTTTTTAAAATTTTTAATTTACTTTTTTTTTTTTTTTTTTGGCCACCCTGCGGCATATGGAGTTCCCAGGCCAGGGATCTAAGCCTCAGTTGCAACCTATGCCACACCTGCAGCAACGCTGGATCCCCTTTAACCTATTGTTAAAGGCTGGGGAGCGAACCTGTGTCCTCATGCTGCAGAGACGCTGCCAATATCGTTGTGCCACAGCGGGAACTCTAGAAAAACCTTTTTCCATTTAATTTTCTATCTTAAAAATAGGAAAAGAACCTGGTTTTCTATTCACTCCATAAATTACTATGCTGCTCTTAGATTGCCTCCTGTTTCCCCAAATCCACGAATGTGAAGAAAACCCTCTACCTCCATTCACAGACTAGAGTGAGCATTTAGGTCCTGCCCCAAGCTGTGGAGGTCAGAGCTCTCACAGGACAGTCCTGTGCTTCGACGTACCTGGTGGGGAGGCTGAGAATTAGGATATCATTGTCTCGTTTCGAGCTCAGCCTGCATTCACATGTACATGGCGGAAGGTCTGGACCCCTGCTCCAGGGCGCCATCACTAATATCACACGACGGAACACCCCCCCCCCCAAAACCTCCAAAGTCTGCTTCTCTTTGTATGAGGCATTTTCATTGTCCGGGGTGCTGGCCTCCCTTCTCAACCCCCTAATGCAGGCTGGTCCGATGCTCCCTAGAGTGGCCTCGACAGGACCAGCAGTGGATGTGACAGTCCTTGGAGGGGGGAGCAAGGGTGTGTAAGAGTTTGATGGGCCTCTGTTACATCTTTGTGGGTGAAAACCGCGTCAAAGGAAAGGACTGACCTGCAACCTAGCATGTTTGTTTGTTCACACCTGTAACCTAGAGCAGAGCAGACAGTGAAGTAGGAAGAAAATAGAGGGTATTATTTGAAAATAGAGGGCATGAATTGATGACAGGCTAATTTGGCATGTGGGCTCAAGTCAGAATGCAGACAGGCATTTTTTGCTTAGTGTTTAAAACAATGCTTCTAGAGTAATTTTTGGCATTTGAAAATCAGGGGAGATCCTCTCCTCTGTCCCTCTGTCTCTGTCTCTGACACATACATACCAGCCCCTCACCTCAGGCTTTTTTTTTTTTTCCCCAAAGTAACTCGGGGATTATTTTTCCCATTTGGTGAGAATGGAATTGAAATGAGGAGGTGTGGGCCTCGGTCGCTGCTCTCTTTTTGCAACCATCAGTTTCAGTTCTTTTATTTGTTTCCTGGCCTCCAGAGGCAGCTGACTTTCGAACCCCAATTAAACACCATTCTCTTTCTTGCCTTCCATTCTCTCATTCCTCCCACCAAGAAGTAGTCTCATTATTAGCATTTGCTTCGTAACTCTGCTTACCTTATAATGTTAAGCAGACCTATTTTCTGAACTGGCATTTTCTGTAGTAACAGAGAAACACAAGACCTGGTGGTGACCGTTGATTAATTTCCTTGAGATGCACCAGGGAGGCCTTTGGAATAACCACACTGATGCTGGGAGGTGCTTTTCGAGGCTGTCTTTCAACTTTGAGCTTCCCAGCAGTGGGAGGGCAAGTCATGCCTTGTATGGAAAGTTCTTTCTTCCACTGAGTCCAGATTTGGCTTCCACTCTCCGCAAATCTTCGGTCCTCATTCTGCCTTTTTAAGTTACATAGACAAGCCTTAAAGCTAGGGTGTGTGAGAACCCAAAAGAACTTTGTACTCAGGTTCTCGTGGGGCAGCTGCCCGGAAGTGCATCTCCATGGCCCTGCTTACCCCTTGTTTCCTCCAGGGCTTGATTTATGCTCACTGGACAGCTTTTTCCTCGGACCTGACCTGCTCATTATGATTTCAGTACATACACTAAAGTGAATGCATGTAGGCTAAATTCTGTTCCTTTTTTTGGTTGTTCTTAGGATTACGTGTATCACGTAGTGAGTGCGATCTGTGAATGGACAGTGGCCTTTGGTTTCATTTTCTACTTTCTAACATTTATCCACGATTTCCAGGTAGGTATTTGTCAATGCAAATGTTACAAGTTACTGATGATGACGATTAGTTGAAATCCGTAGAACATTTCTTGGATTAACAAGAAAAAATAAGGGCACTATCTTTCTTCTCACCATTATGTGTTTGAACAAATATGTAATTATTGTGTAATTTTGTGTATTCCCAAAGGAGAGCATCTTGATTAGCTCTCCCAAACAATGAAACGTTCATCTGCCCTCTGCCATTTGCTGCTGATAGTCATAGATCCTGGTTATTTTCTTTGCGAGGAGGTCTGATTTAAGAGTTTCAAATAACAGGAAATAGGTCTTTTCTTAAAAATAAGTGTGTTGTTGAAAAATGTTCCCAAGGCAGAGAGAAGGTGGGACCTTTGGCAACGGGGAAAATCTTACATTTTGAAACAAGTGAATTAGTAGCTAAAAGGTTAGAGAAAACCAAGGAAATTCTTGAGGATCCAACTCAAGCTCAGTACGACCCATAGTGAGATCATCTCTGAGGGGGTGCAATGCTGTGGGAGTTTCAGAGCTGGCACTGGAATTGTTTACTTTCTTTCAAACTTTTTTTTTTTTTTAAATAGAGTGTCACCCTAAGGATATCCACAGAAATCAATGATGATGTTTGAAGAAAGAATTCTATCTCACTCAGTCAAAGTGGCAGACAATTTCTAGAAGTGGTACAGAGGACAGACAGGTTTTAATGCTGCCCTGTATGGAATTCATCTGTAGCACGTCCAGGACTTGAATTTCTTTAAGAATTCCCAATAGTTGTATATTTCCAAAGGTATGTTTTCCTAGAGAATGTAGAGCATTTATGACATTGTAGCAATGTTTTTAAAATTTTCTAAGTAGACATTTTTTTATATTAACAAATTCTTTACAGAAAAGATAGGTGTTCCAGAAAATGGAGACCTCTTATTTTTGTACAGATTCTGTGTTGTTTTATTTTTCTTTGTGTGTGAGTGCTTTATGGAAATACACTAAATGAGGACTTCATTAAAAAGTAAAATCAGGGGATGCTCATTTTTAAATTTCATTTTTAGAAAATGAACTGTATAATTTGATATCATGAGCATTTATAACATTCAGTTTGTAATGATCCTTTAGATTTAGTTAATAAACTAACACTAAGAGACTATGATTTTTAGATGAACCAAGCAAAATGCTTCTATCAAAAAGCCTTATTACCACTATGCACATTAACTCAGTGACCACAGAAGACCTTGATTTTGAAATTCCGTCCTCCACGGGCCTCCCTGCTCACAGAAACCAAGCTTTTACCATGGCTGCTAACTGTCTCTAGTGGTGTGATTCCAGGTCGGGTGGATTCAACAAGGCAGGTTAGAAACCAAAAGCCTTCTGACAACAGAGAGAAAGGGAGGTGAGCAAATAACAGGAAGAACGCACTGGACTCAAAACTGTTGTCTTTGCCAGATTTGGGCGGTGGGCGCGGGGGGGAGTGCGTCTCAGGGAACATCTGAGGAAGGCAGAATTCCGGGAGGGAGACTTTTGCTTAGTACTAAACCTCTGCGAAAGCCAACCTGCGAAAGGCATTACAAATACCATGTATTAAACTACCCGTTATTGTTACTGGCATAACTTGAAGCACAGTCTGACTCAGAAGCTGCAACTCACATCTCGAACTGAGTGTGTGCCAGTCAGTGTGCTGACGGGAGCGCAGGTCTGAGAGGAGGAAGGGGAGCGGTGTGCAGAGATGGAGTCTGTGGCTGCGCCTCTGACTATGCCTGTGGCCGGGTATCTGCACACTAAAATGTGAAGCAGGTCCTTGGCTCAGCAAGACCTGCACACACGACTTTTCCCCTAAATCACGAATGACAAATGAAAAGCAAGTCGTTCCAGAAGAAATGGGTCTTGAGATGTGAAGGCTTAGGTTTGAAGGTTGAAGAGAAGGAACTCCCTTTTAAGGACCTTCCAGATCATGAAGCCATGTCTGGCCAGCCGGGGGCCAGACCTTAAGGGTACACGCCTGCCTGGACAGCCTTGTTTGAAGGGGTAAGGCTCAGTAGCGGTCAGCCACCTCCTCGAGGAAAAACTGTCTCCCCTAAGGGGTCAGCAGTGAGAGCCTGAGACCCATTTCTTGGTCTATTTTAACTTGTTATTTTATTTTTTTATTTTTCCTTTACGTTTTAACTGGTTATCATGCCCTGGCTCCCTCTGTAACACTGGAACTGAAAGACTGATTAAAGCTATGCCAGGCTAGAGAGGGGGAACCTCTCCAGAACACCTTGTACCATGGAACCTGGAGCAGGATGCATCTACGGATGGATCTCGCTTGGAACAGACTTGTGTTATCAGCCCTTCTCGTGACCTTCTATCCTTCTTCATTTCTACATCTCTCTGAGAGGTTTAGATTGGGAGCTCCTTGAGGGCAGTCTGTGCCTTATCCTTTTATCTTTGTAACTCCAGCTTTTACCAGGCTGCCTCCTGGTACACAGTAGGTGCTTAATAAATACTCACTAAATGCATGAATGAAGGAGTGAGCAAATGAAGGCATGACTAGGGATATTCGTAGTGTTGCACAATGCCATTTACTCGAGTTTACTAATTAAGTGATAAATAGTCTGTATCGCTTGTCATACTGACTCTTTTGCTGTGTGTGCTGTAAACGTTTCAGCTGTGTGGGCTTCTGCATTGTATGACAACTCTCTTCAACCTGGACAGTTACCACAGAAATTGTCACACGGGCTAGACAAACAGTACACCTGGATTGGCAAACTGAGAAGGCCAAAAATCACTCCAGACAATCATGTTCTGCTGAAATCGCTAAAGCTGGTCTTATCCATATTTTGATATTATTTCTAATTTCCATGAACTTGCATTTCCTTGGACCTTATGGCTGAAAGACTAAAATAAAATGAAATATTTCTTTATTTTAGTAATCTGTGTCTCTGTTAAATTATGTCAACTGGGTGCTACTATGAAGTGTATTTATCCAGGAAAGGATTCTTGCTCCACTTTGACTCTGTATAGGTAGAATTTAAACCTTATGTTTTCTATCTTTTTGCTTTTGTGTGTGTGTGTGTGTGTGTGTGTGTGTGTGTGCTGCATTCAGAAGTTCCTATTCTTGGTCCAGAGATTGAACCTGTACCACAGCAGCAGTGGCCCAAGCCACAGCAGTGATGACGCCTGGATCCTTAACCTGATGCGCACCAGGGAGGTTTTGGTTTTTCTGTTTTGCCTTTTTTGCTTTTTAGAAGTGCACCTGTGGCATATGGAAGTTCCCAGGCTAGGGGTTACATCAGAGCTGTAGCTGCTGGCCTACACCACAGCCACAGCAAGGCCAGATCTGAGCCTCGTCTGCGACCTACACCACAGCTCACAGCAACGCCAGATACTTAAGCCACAGGGCGAGGCCAGGGATGGAACCCACAACCTCATGGATCCTAGTTGGGTTTGTTGACCACCATGAAGGGAACTCCCAGGGAGTTTCTTAATTCATGTAGCTCAGTAGTTCCAACCAAAGCCCTCCAGTTGAAACTCACTGTCACTGGTTAGCTAGCTTGGGCTACATGCCTATCCTGTAGCCCAGAGAGGTGTGTTGCTCTGATTGGTCAGACCAGCATCACAGGTCCACCTCTGGAGCACTGAGGGGTCAACTCTGCCCAAACTACTGGGCTGATAGTGCACAAAAGTTGTTTCTTAGAAGAAAAGGATGGAAACAGAATCGTGCACAGACTCCAAGCTACAGATTCCACTATAGAATTAAAGTGCCCCACAGGTCAGAAAAGCCAACCCAACCTTATTGAGAGTAAACCAGATTTTACCTGTTGCCAACTTTTTCAGGTTAAAAAAAAAAAGTAAATGTAAGCCATGTAGCTAATCAGTGTGCCTTCATCTAACTTTGAAGTTATATTTTTCCAAGGTTTTTCTTGTCTCATTTCATGCCCGCGAGGTTGGTCAGGCAATTCACTGTCATATGTATTCAGATGAGGAGACGAAGGCAGGGAAAGAGAGGGTCAATGACTGTTAAGAAGTTCTACCGCTGGATGGCAAGAGATCGCTGCCTAGGACTCTTACTTTTTTGATTTCTAATCAAGTGCGTCTTTCTTCTTTTCTTTTTTTTCCCCAAACACTAACAGAGGATTCCACAGAAATTGCATTTCATAAACCAAATTAAGTACATCAATGTTGTTCTGTGTTTGGGTTTCCTAACATCCCTTACATGTGGCGTGGTCCCATGTTCTCATCTTTTACTCAGTTGCAGACACACTGGTCTGGTGTTTGGGCCTGGAATGAGGAAGGGGGAGTAGGAGGGAGATAAGTGGTCTCTATTCTCTCCCACTCCCTGATTCTGGCAAGCCGGTAAGCCCAGCCGTCTCCCCACACACATACTCTTGGTCTGGCTCTGAATGCCCCGCATTCTCAAGGCCAGAATGTCATGCATCTGCGTCCTGTCTGTTGCACAAGAGAGCAACCACAGCCTCAAACCCTGGAGGAGAAGCTTCTGACGTTCCTGGGTCACCCCCAGCAGATTCATCTTCTAAAATGAAGAGCAGCAGGATGCCAAACACATTGGGGGTGGCAGTGACCTCCAAAACCGATGCTTGCAAAATGTCGAAGGGGCTCCCAGCCATCTCCACTATGGTATGGGCCAGGGTGCTATGAGATGATGCCTGGTAACCCTTTGGCCTAGGCAATCCCTCAGCGATGAGCAGAGTCTTCCATTCCCACAGCTGGCTTCACCTCTGGACCCTTCAGTTACGTGAGTTTCTTTTTAATTTAGGGAAACTTGAGCTGGATTTCTCGTGCTTACTCCTGTAAGAGCCCTGACTTATGCAGATACCCAAGCGTTTTCCTAATATGCCAATACAGTAAACTACTGTTATCTGGACTCTGTGTTGGGGTGGAAAGATAATTTCTAGATAAGTGGGGAGTCACCTGTTCCCACTCACAGCTGTTACTCTCTGAACCATGTTTTCTTATTTTAAAAATTTTGAATCAGTAATATATTGATGTGATGCAAAAATCAAAACAATATGAAAAGGTACTCAGTGAAAACCTTTGTACTTTCCTCAAGCAACATGTACTCATTTCACCTCTCTTCTGACAGATGGCTCCTTTCAGTGAAAATATAAGCAGAAACATACATTTTAAAATATTTCCCCTTTAACTTGTACTCCAAATGTAGCATACCTTGCCAACAGTTTTGAGCCTGCCTTTTTTTGACTAAGCAATGTATCTCGGAGATGTTTCCATATCAGTAGAGAGAGCTGCTTCCGTTTTTAGTTGTTTTACCCCTGTACAGAATTCCATTGTATGGCTGTGCCATTCTTTAACAAGTCCCCATTTGATGACCAGTCGTGCTTTCCAAACTTTGCAATTACAAGTGCAGGACCTTGTAATCCAGCATTTCTCACAGGTGCAAGGAAATCTGTGGGAGAACTCCCCTCAGTGGGAATGCTGGGAGAAACGGAGACTGTGTGTGTGATTTGACAAATACTATCATCTTGCCTTTGGAAACTTTTTACTTGAGAATTTTTTGTTGGAAAACCTTTCCAGCTATTTCACACTTCCGTCTAAACTGAGAATGCTATGGTAAGTTCACCTTTCCTGGGCAACTCATTGGTTCATCGTGTGGATTCTGCAGTACAGGTGTGGAACTGAGGTCAGCCGACTGTCACTGCTGTTGTACAAACCCCTCCACGCTGCCCCCTGGGGCAGGGAGGGCGAGGCTGTTTGCTCCCCTCTCCGCAGACGGCGGAACCCCACTGTCTTCTACCTCCTCCCCTCTAGCACCCACTCTCCCCCTTTCACGGTCAAGAGCGTCTCTGTCTCCCTTGGGTTCTTCACTGCGGTCCTGCCTCTGTGTCCGCCTCTTCTGATCTCATCCCTTTTCTGACCACTTTCTCTTTTGATATCTCTTTGAAGGGCTGCCACTTCACTCACACTTCCTTATCTTCTGAGAACATTTTGCTTTTACAGACATCGATCATCAACCACAATATTCCCTTTCCTCTTTCTGGTAAATTAACCCATCACAGAACCCGGGGGAATCCACGGGCCTTTTAGTCTTTTCTGGCCTTGTAGCTTGGTGGTCAGTGGTTAATGACCCAATGAGTGGGGATACCAGTGATGCAGGGGCCAGAGAGAGAGAGACAGATTCTTAAGCTATACGAAACTTAAAAAAAAAAACTTACCTAAAAATAATAGGCTTTAATTTTGCCTAAATGTACCTTTTATGCCATTTTTCAAAATTAAGCTGTACCTTTTTTTTGTCTTCCCAGGGCCACACCCGTGGCATATGGAGATTCCCAGGCTAGGGGTCCAATCAGAGCTGTAGCCGCCGGCCTAGCCCACAGCCACAGCAACGCGGGATCCGAGCCGCGTCTGCGGCCCACACCACAGCTCACGGCAATGCCGGATCCTTAACCCACTGGGCAAGGCCAGGGATCGAACCCACTTCCTCATGCATGCTAATAAGATTTGCTAACCACTAAGCCATGACGGGAACTCCTAAGCTGTACTTTTTAGAGTACTTTTGGTTCACAGCAAAACTGAGCACAATGCAGAGTTCCAGTATACCCACTATGGCTCACAGGCACAGCCTCCCTATCTGCCCATCCCCCACCAGAGTGGAACATGGATTTTAACCTCCATTGCTACACCATCATCACCCACAGTCCATAGTATACCTTAGGGTTCACTCTTGGTATGGTGCACATTCCATGAGTGTTTTTTTCGTTTGCTTGATTTTTGGGGGGTTTTTTGGCCACACTCACAGCATGTAGAAGTTCCCCAGCCAGGGATCGAACCTGTGTCACAGCAGCAACCCAAACCACTGCAGTGGCAATGCCAGATTCTTAACTCACTGGGCCATAGAAGAACTCCTCCATGAGTTTTGACAAATGTATAATGGCACATATCCACTCTTGTAGTATCATATAGAATAATTTCACTGTCCACAAAAATCCTTTTGTCATTTTCAATAAGACAAAATGGGGATTACCTATGGTGAGGCAACACACATTTTTTTTTTTCAAAACCACATATTCAGTTTTGTTAAACCATGAACACTTCTTTACCTGCTTGCATTAACACTGATTTTTTTTTTTTTTTGTCTTTTTGCCTTTTTTAGGGCTGCTCCCTCGGCATAATGAGGTTCCCAGGCTAGGGGGTTGAATCGGAGCTGTAGCCACCGGCCTACGCCAGAGCCACAGCAACTCGGGATCCGAGCCGAGTCTGCGACCTACACCACAGCTCATGGCAACGCCTGATCCTTAACCCACTGAGCGAGGCCAGGGATTGAACCCTAAACCTCATGGTTCCTAATCAGATTCGTTAACCACTGAGACATGACGGGAACTCCTGTTAACACTGATTGAGCATCCAACCATATCAAAGACTATGAGAAGGTAATTTCCTTATAATTGGTCACATTTTACTACTGGGGAAATTAAGGTGCAATTGGGTTGTCACCAGGTTAGGTACCAAATGATAGGTGTTGAACCAAACCCAAGGCTGTGACTTTTACAGTCAACCTTTCCTCTAGGACTGTGTGATTATCAACCATTACCACATGAGTATGAATTAACTTACCAGCTCTTGTAGGATCATATAAGGCCCTGAGGAATGAAGTCCCTAAACTGGTGAGTTTAGGAAAATGTCTGTTTTGTTGCTTCAAGAGTGAATCCTGGTTGAGCTTTGTGCATTCAGACTTGGAGGCCAGCGGGTAGGTAGTAGGAATCAGAAGTAGAAGCAGAAGGGTTTATGTGCCACTCCAACCTTTGGTAGGAGTTTGAGATGAGCTTTCCCACAGCCATGCATGACTCCTGAAGAACCCCAATATGGCCAAAGATTCCTGAACTCTTACTCTCATTTGCTTCTGGCTGGTGCAGTAAGATGGACTTGGGGTCAGAAACATCTGCTCTCTACTTGCCAAGGAGTCAGTCATGGTGGGACACAGAGGAGACACCACTTAGGCTACCCCCAGGTCCTCAGCGGTCACACTTGTCAGACAGATGGCCTTGGCGTCCAACCTCTAGCAGGAGATGCAGATGGAGGGGGTAGAGTTCTCTGAGCCACCAGCAGCAGCAGGAGGGTCTCAGGACTTGGGGTCCTGGGTTCTCTTGTTCATCAGGCTAATAATGGCACAAGTGATGGGAATGCCTGGAAAACCAAAAATCACCTTCTTGAATAATCCTATTGCTCAGAGTCAGCCCAGAGAGGCAAGTTCCGGGTACCACCCAAACCATCTGATTTAGGGTGAAGAGTGATGTAGTTAGAGTTGGCCAGCGATTCGACAGCTGCTAACATAACCTTTAACACGCGTATTGAAAGGAATACTGAGCTTAGTTCAGTCTGTCATTCCCTCTTAATACTTGAAAAGCCATAGTTTTGTTTGAAAGTTCCCTCAAAAGGCTCTGGTGGGTGCATTTATTCTTCCACTTGACTGCACTTGGAACCCTGAAGTCAGAGCCACCTTGAAACCGAAACTGGGAAAATCCCGGGTCTCTCCGGCCAAGAGAAGAAGCAGAGGTATGTTCTGAGGTTTATTAAATAATTACTCAGTTGTTGACACGTTGTAGGGGGAGGAAAAAAGCTGAGGTGTTGGCAAATATGAGTACAGATTAGTAAGGATCTTGGGTCATGTGGCTTATAAACGAGGTAGAACATTTTGGTGTTGCCTGACCTTTGGCTCGAACCAAGGGATGTGTTCTTCAGACTAGACTCAGTTAACTAGATCTTGGCGTGGTGCGGCGTTATTTTGACTATCTGAATGACCACGGGCAGCTGTGATCCAATTAATGCTGAAGATACTCAGAAGTCGCTGGCTGTTGGGAGCAGACATAGCAGTGACTTGGAGGGAAGAAAACGGGAAGTGAGAAACCAGACCCGGAATTAATTGGCCATTTCAATTTTCCATCTGCAGTTGGTGTGAATGGCAGATGAGGGCAGGTTTCCTAATGAATGGCCCTGAGACTAACTCGGTTCAGAGGTTCAGGGAGGGAAGATGTTCTTTCTCAGCCTGATGATACCTTCCATCAGTATTCCCCAGACTCTAGCCATTTGGGTCTTTCCTTCGCAATTTTTGTCATCTTTTACTGCGATTTCCTGAATACTTTTCAATGACTCACTTTTTAACTTTATTTTTATTTTAAAAAGGAACTTCTCCTACTGCTTCTCCTCCTAGACTGCCTAATTTGGTGAATGGTGTTACCAGTCACTGGGTCACCTCGGGCAGAACATGAGTCATATCCTACACAACTCACTCTACTCCCCACCCCCGCCTCATGTTCTGTTAACTTTATCTCCTACATACAGAGTGAAAGGATAAGTATCATCCAAACTAGGGCATTCTGGGGACGGAAAGGGACACTATTAATAACTGTACCAGGAGTAAACTGGACCTGTCTGAAGCAAATGAGGACATATGGTTGCCCATCTGCATGGCCTTGAATCCTCTTCCTCCTCCCAATCGCCACCATTACTAGCTGCCTGCAGGTCTTCATGATGATTTGCTTGGCCTAGTGCGGTAGCTCACGACTGTTTCTTTGATTTCCGTCTTGGTTCTTTCGGACACGTCTTACCTCCTGCACCTCCACATGTGAGGTGTCGGCCTCTTAAAATCCTTCAGGGGCTTCCCATAATTTCAGGATCAATTTTAATTCCTTAGTCTGGCTTACTAGGCTCTTCACAGATCTGATTCCTTTTTAGTCTTCTAGCCTATAAGCTCATTTCTTTCATCATTCATACAACATCTTTCGAGAGTTACTCTGGATTTGGCACCATGCTAGGCTCTGGAATTTAACAATAAATATGGTGGGTTAGTGCCCTCAAAGTATTTATAGTGAAGAAACAGCCAAGGAAATAATAGAGTTCAAAAAATAAGTGCTATGGTGGGTGAAGCACTGCCCTCTCTGATCTGGCTACTCTAAGTGTGGTGCAGGGATCTGGAAGTTTGATAGAAACGCAGAATCTTAGGGCCCTGCCCCACACTCACTAAAGCCAAATCCATATTTAAAGAAAAAAAACTTGGGGCCACACCCATAGCATGTGGAAGTTCCTGAGGCAAGAAGGGATCAAACCCACACTTTCATAGTGACCTGAACCACTGCAGTGACAACACTGGATCCTTAACCCACTGCACCACAAGGGAACTCCCTAGAACAAACACTTTATTTTTTTAATGTTTTTGTTTTTGTTTTTCAGGGCCGAACCCATGGCATACAGAGGTTCCCAGGCTAGGGATCCAATTGGAGCCATAGCTGGCAGCCTACACCACAGCCACAGTAACATCAGATCTGAGCTGCATCTGTGACCTACACCACAGCTCACGGCATCGCCAGATCCTTAACCCACTGAGTGAGGCCAGGGATCGAACCCACAACCTCATGGTTCCTAGTCGGATTCGTTTCCACTGTGCCACGATGGGAACTCTGAACAAACACTTTAATTCATAGAGACAGTCAGCAAAATAGGGGTGACACAGAGCTGGAGGGAATGGAGAATGGGCGTTCTTGTTTAATGAGTACAGAGTTTCTGTTTGGGATGATGACAAATTTCTGGAAATGGATAGTGGTGATGATTGCACAGTATGCAAATATGCTCAGTGCCATTAAAACCGAATGCTTCCAAAAATGGTGAAAGTGGAGTTTCCGTTGTGGCTCAGCGGTAATGAACCTGACTAGTATCCATGAGGACGCAGGTTCGATCCCTGGCCTTGCTCAGTGGGTTAAGGATCCAGGATTGCCCTGAGCTGTGGTGTAGGTCGCAGACATGGCTCGGATCTAGTGTTGCTGGGGCTGTAGTGTAGGCCAGCGGATATAGCTCCAACTCAACCTCTAGCCTGGGAACTTCCACATGCTGCAGACACAGCCCTTAAAAAAAAAAAAGAAAACAAAAGGGAAAATGGCAATTTATATGTTATGCATATTTTATCACAGTTTATAAAAAGCAAAGATTACCTTGGAGTCAAAGACTTGGTTTTCAAGTTCCAGCTCTGAAGCCCCAATGAGTCTGGCAACTTCTTAGAACCTCAGTGTCTTCATCTGTGAAACAGGAACAATGATGGCACCTGCCTCATAGACTTGTCGTGAAGATTCATTGGAGCAATGTCCATAAAGCATCTGGGAGCTTGTTGGGCCTTCCTTATGCCCATTAAAGCTGGAAAAGCATGTTTTTAGCACAGCCAGACCTCTGCTTCAGAAATATTTTTACCCCTTCCAGCTCTTCTTTGAAGAGGAGTGTTTTTCAATTCTAGTGCCACATTAGAATCACCTGGAAAGCTTTGCAGGACCCTACTGCCTGGAACAAATAAACCAATTTCAAGAAATGGAATAGAAGCATCATTATTTCAGGTGATTTCAGTGTGTAGCCAAGGCTGAGAAACTATCCTCTAGTAGGGTTTCACAAACTTTGCTGTGTATGACAATCACCTGGAGGGCTTGGCACAACAATTCCTAGGTACCGTATACCACAGGGAAATATATCCAATATCCTCTGATAAACTATAATGGAGAAGAATATGAAAAAGAAGATACATGTATAACTGATCACTTCGCTGTACAACAGAAATTAACACAACACTGTAAACCAACTGTACTTCAATAAAATAAAATAAAAAAATCCAGGAGTTCCCACCATGGCTCAGTGGTAAGGAACCCGACTAGTATCTATGAGGATGCAGGTTCGATCCCTGATCTTGCTCAGTGAGTTAAGGATCCAGTGTTAACGTGAGCTGTGGTGTAGGTCACAGATGTGAATCCGATCCTGAGTTGCTGTGGGCTGGTGGCTCTGATTCGACCTCTAGCCTGGGAACTTCCATATGCCACAAGTGCGCCCCTAAAAAGTCAAAAACAAA
This sequence comes from Sus scrofa, assembly GCF_054392235.1. Lineage (NCBI taxonomy): Eukaryota > Metazoa > Chordata > Mammalia > Artiodactyla > Suidae > Sus > Sus scrofa. The sequence continues at coordinate 89,530,704 of NC_139387.1, read as the reverse complement.
ACAAAACAAAAAAACACAAAACAAAACCCAATTCCTGGGTACGCCCCACCCTGAGGTCCAAATTTAGTAGGCACAGAAGAGCCCTTCACTTTATTCCATCGTCTAGCCGGTGGTCCTTTCCTGCTGTTTGCAGTCTACCCACTACTTAACCTCTTCCAGACCCACTACTCAACTAAAGTTTTTCTTGAAAACATTTGCCAGTAGCCTTCTTCATGCCAATGGTTTCAATATTTTCCAGTTGTGGCTTGTGACACAATTCACCGTGTCTCACAATTCTCCTCCTTCGAATTCAGAGCTACGACTCTGGGTAGTGTTTTTATTTCTCTTTCCTTCTCCTTCCCCTGCTTAGAAGTTGGGATTCCCATCTGGGACTCCCATGACCATTTTCTGGGGTTCCCATATTTATTCCTTAAGAAGAGCACAGTCTTAGAAGTGAGACAGACATGGGTTCATATCTTGTACCTGGGCAGTTCACTCAAACTGTGCCTCATTCTCCTTACTGGTGAGTCATGGGTGATGGCAATTAGTGCCCCTATAAATACATCCCCGACACAGAGCACTGAACTATTTCACCTTTAAGAACATGGTAAAATCCTGACCTTGAAGAAAACTCCAGGAGTGGTGGGACTAACCTGTAGGATGCAGAGAGCAGAGCCAGGGATATCAAAAACAGCGCATGGATGATTGAAATCAAGATTTATCACGGGGCAAGGAAATGGGACCAACCAAGGATTTTCCAGGAGGCCTGGGCAGACTGGGGCTGGGATCTGACAAAAGGAACTGACCCAGAAATTCCCTGTGACTGCACTAAAATGTGAGCCCACGGGCTGGTCCATACACGGAGAGGGGGCTGTTAATGGTGTTGTCAAGGGCTATGGAATGGCTCCAGAGGACACCCACAAGGGGATTTCAACCCCTTCAGTGTGGAATTCCGTCCCTTTGGCAAGAAACAAAGTAATAAAGAACCTGTTACAGTTTGCACCATTCATCGTAGTCATGTGCAAAACATGACCGCGGGGCAGTTACACAGAGCTCTTATTAGACGAGATGAGGTCTCCGTGTGCTGTTTCCCGTCGGTGATGTTATTCAACAGGATGGCTCACATGCTGAAATCTGAAACCCCTTGGGTGAAGAATCCCTCTGCAGGCTGCACCAGATGTTGCTTGTGTAGCTCCCCAAGCCCAGAAAGATGAGTTAATCCTTGAAGGAAATTATTCTGAACTTGCATCAAACTCAGAGGCTTTGATCCAACAGACCATGGCAATAAAACACAAGGCTATCAGAAGAGCTGTGGGTGGCAGTCCTGTCTCTGAGAAAGGAACAGGGCCACTGGCCGACGGCTGTGTTCCAGAAGGCCTCCAGATGCAGAGAGCCAGGAGCACAGGGCCTCACTTAGTGTGATGTTGTGAAAATCCTGCTCTTTAAACACATGTAGTCATAAACAAAAACTTCCTCACCCTTTAAAGACCCTGCAGAAGTATCACCCTCTCCAAAATGCTTCCCCGAATGTTCCAGGCCTCACTGACCCCACTGAGCTTCTTTTACCCTCGTCATCCATAGCACACAGCTTACCCTTCGAACGAAGTTCCTAGAGTCCTAAACCAAGTATATTTCATATTTCTTTGTATCTCTGAATGCCTAGCACTCTAAAAGGCGTCGTAGTCACTGTCTCATCCCTAGAATCTAGCACAGTACCTGGCATAGAGCAGATACTCAGTAGGTGAATAGGCGCTAAATGAATGAGTGGAATTGCTGGTTGATAGTTAAGTTGAGCTGGCGTGAGGAAACAAATAAAGGAAGTTGTAGTAGACACCTCTTATTTTCTTTGCCCAACATGTCACTCAAACCCTTATTCCAGGAGTCTCCTCTTTCTTCACCTTGTCTTTGTGGTTCCCATAGGAACTGCCGTGTTGTTTTATGACTCTCTGGAGTTTACCTGACTTGAACTGCTTCAATGAGTCCTTCCCGGGGATTTTTCAACTTGGAAAAGTTGTTTCCAAGTTGAACGTTAAGAATGTTCCCAAGTTGAATGTTAAGTATGTTAAGATAAGCTCTTTCCAGCACCCAAGGCTAGGTAGATATACCGGTACATTTGAGAGCTACGGCCCCCATGTTTTTCACCACCCAGAGAAAGCTGATGGCTAGCTAAAACGAAGAAGGAAACTAAGGAAGAGAATGCAGAGAGACAGGAAGCATAAATGAGAACCCTGATGGTCTTGGAGCTCTGCGTTTCAGTGGTTCCCGTACTCCAGGCACATTCCTGTCTTTGGGTTTCACAGACATCACATTATACTTTATAATCCCCTTATTTTGCTTAAATGAGTTTGAGTTTGGTCTCTATCACTTGTAACCCACAAGTTCCAACTAATACAGAAGTGTCTGCTTCGTGGTAGATACTCCATTAAAAAAGAATGGATGAATAAAATCTCATTATGCCACATTATGAAGTTTTGCAGACAGGAATTTTTTGTTTTAAAACTTCCCATCCTTATTTGTGGTTTTAAGAAATACCTCTTTGATATTCCTCCCAGAGCTAGTACAGTTCTGAAAATAGAGGGGGGCAAATGGTATACATGGAAGCTACAGTTTCTGGTAGGGTGATCCTTCATTTTTCTTCTCCAATAACTTTTTTTTTTTTTTTGTCTTTTTGTCACTTCTAGGGCCGTTCCCAGGCATATGGAGGTTCCCAGGCCAGGGATCTAATCAGAGCTGTAGCCACCGGCCTACACCAGAGCGACAGCAATGCGGGATCCCAGCAGTGTCTGCAACCTACACCACAGCTCACGGCAATGCTGAATCCTTAACCCACTGAGCAAGGGTAGGGATCGAACCTGAAACCTCATGGTTCCTAGTTGGATTCGTTAACCACTGAGCCACAACAGGAACTCCTCAATGACTTTTTAGCTGTGTGTGCATTTGTTAAGAATCAGATGCTTGGAGCTGCTTCCATCTGTACATGATGGAAGACATTTATGAGGCCTTTTTAAAGTGTCCATAGAATGAAGGTTCTGAGCAGAAGCCATGGACTAAATATGAAAGGATGGTGCTAGAGACTTATTGGAACCTACATTTTCTGAACTTCAAATCCAGGAACACGGCCCAGTATATAAGAGGGAATTTATGGGAACACTGGAAGAGTTTTTTGATGTTGGGGCAACTGGTTACCATATTTGTAGAGCTAATTTTTAGCATCAAATCCTTTTTTTTTTTTTTTTTCTTTTTAGGGTCGCACCAGCAGCATATGGAAATTCCCAGACTAGGGGTCAAATCAGAGCTACAGTTGCTGGCCTATGCCACAGCCACAGCAACGGCAGATCTGAGCTGTGTCTGGAAGCTACAATACAGCTCACGGCAACACCAGATCCTTTAACCCATTGAACAGGGCCAGAGATCGAACCCACATCTTCATGGATCCTAATCAGGTTCGTTTCCACTGAGTCACAAGGGGAACTCCTCAAATCCTTCTTTAGACAGGTTGGTCTACTTATTGCCACCCAAACAGGCCAGATGGGTTTTATCCTTGGGACACTGGCTCACAAAATTCCTGGTGCCAGATACCTAACCCCCTTACCTCATCTCCTTCTATTCATATCAAACACATCCTCCAGGTAGGTCCAGCTATCTTATCTTTTCTGAAATGACTGTTCTTGTTTTTTTTGGCTTTTTAAGGCCTCACTCGCAGCATATGGAGGTTCCCAAGCTAGGGGCCAAATGCAAGCTAAAGCTGCCGGCCTAATGCCACAGGCACAGCAACTTGGGACCCAAGCCACGTCTGCGACCTACAGCACACCTCAAGGCAATGCCAGATCCTTAACTCACTGAGTGAGGTCAGGGATCGAACCCACCACCTCATGGTTCCTAGTTGGATTTGTTATCCACTGAGCCACGGCAGGAACTCCTTTTTTTTTTTTTTTTTTGCTTTTTAGGGCCGCACCTGTGACATATGGAAGTTCCCAGGCTAGGGGTCAGAGCTACAGCTGCTGGCCTACACCACAGCCAAAGCAACATGGGATCCAAGCCACATCTCTGACCTACATACACCACAGTTCATGGTAATGCCAGATCCTTAACCCACTGAGCAAGGCCAGGGATTGAATCTGGATCCTCATGGTTACTAGTCGGATTCGTTTCCACTGCGCCATGATGGGAACTCTGTTATTTGTAGTTTCTGAGTGTGCTTGTCTTCTGTCTCCAACTGGGTTATTAAGTTCCTGACGGCAGGGACAATAATAACAACAGTAATAACAGTAATAGTAGCCAATGATCACACTAATGAAAACAACAATAATAGAAGCAGCAAATATTCACTAAACACTTAAATGTGCTGGCTCTGTACTAATCATTTTACAGGTACAGTGGCCCTCCACATCCAGGTTCCACATCCACAGATTCAACCAACTGCAGGTTTCAATCTGGTTGGTTGAATCTGCAAAAATGTGGAACTTTGGGTGCAGAGTGTTGCCTATACCAGCCATTTATATAACAGACTTGAGCATCCGCAGATTTTGGTATCTGTTGGGGGTGGGTGGGTGGTAGAACCAATCCAGGTAGATACAAAGGGACAGCTATATTTTCTAATTTAATCCTCACACAACCATGTGGAGAAAAGATTAGTGTTATCCCCATTTTATAGATAGGAATTCAGAGTCTTTTGTTTTTCAAATTGATTTTTTAAAATAAAAATTGTTTAAGGTAGACAACATGATGCTTTGATACATATATGTAGTGAAATGATTACTACATTGAAGCTAATTAACATATCTTCTCTCATAGTTACATTTTTTTGTGGTGGTGGTAGTGGTAAGACTATCTAAAATCTACTCTCCTAGCAAATTTCCAGTAATCATTATGGCATTCTTAACTATATCATGTTATATATTAGATATCTAGACTTATTTCTCCTACATAACTGCAATTTGTGACTTGTGTATCCTTTGACCAACATCTCATCCCCCCCCACCACCCTTGGTAACCACCATTCATATCATTCAGGGGGGTGGGGGATGGGGCACAGCCCTCAGCATGCAGAAGTTCCCCGGGCAGGGATCATACTCGGGCCACAGCTCTGACAAAATGGGATTCCTAACCCACAGCACCAACTTTCAGCCTTCTAATCCTTACTTATATACATTGAACTTTTTTAGAGTCCACATATAAATGAGATCATGCAATTTTGTTTTGTGTCCAACTTATTTCCATTAGCCTAATGTCTTCCAGGTTCATTCATGTTGTTGCAAATGGCAAGATCACCTTCTTTTTTTTAAGCTGAATAATATTTATAATAATGTATATACACACATATACAATGAAATATATAAATATATACACACTACAATTTCTTGTTTTTGTTTTTTTTATGCACTACAATTTCTTAATCTGTTCATTTGTTAATGGACAGTTACATTGTTTCCATATCTTGAAGAGCAGTTCTCTGTCCAAAATGTACACAGCCAGAATGTGGCAGAACCAGAATGTGACCTCCAAACCTTTGCTCTTACCCAGCGTGGGTAAGAGCAATCTTGTATCATCTAGCTACCACAAACTTGTGAATAATAAGTATTTGTTGAATACATGTTTTTTAAAATAAAACAGTGAAATTCTTCATAAGAGACAGAGAAACTGAAAGTGCCAGAAGCAAATTCTCCTCCCCAAAGAGTTGGAGCATACTTGAAAGGGGGATACTCAACTTTCCCAATGTCCTTGGCTGAAGGCAATCCCATTTCCCACTCCACAAATAAACACGCTTTATAGGAACAGGAATACTGAGGATCAGCTAAGGGGAAGGGGTGGGCACTCTGGTGAAGAAGCAGCTCGGGGAGCCCAGGAGCCTTCAGGAAGCCCAGGGATCTTCACAGTGGCTCTACTACCACCCAGTCACTGGCACCTCCCTGGGACTCAGTTTCCAAACTTGTAGAATGACACATTTGAACTCGATTAGCAAGTCTCCAAGTATATTCCCTGGAATATTAGCCCCACAAGAAATTCACATATAAATTCATGTATAAAATTATTTTATCGGAGTTCCCGTCGTGGCGCAGTGGTTAACAAATCCGACTAGGAACCATGAAGTTGCAGGTTCGGTCCCTGCCCTTGCTCAGTGCGTTAACGATCCGGCGTTGCCGTGAGCTCTGGTGTAGGTTGCAGATGCGGCTCGGATTCCGCATTGCTGTGGCTCTGGCGTAGGCCGGTGGCTATAGCTCCGATTAGACCCCTAGCCTGGGAACCTCCATATGCCGCGGGAGCGGCCCAAGAAATAGCAACAACAACAACAACAAAGACCAAAAAAAAAAAAAATTATTTTATCAATAGCTATTGGGCAATTGCATTTCCCCTTGGGAGACACACAAGCCATATTAGAGGATCTGAGAAGGCAAGAAGGAAAGAAATTACTTCTCATATTTAATTAATGGTTATTTAACCCGTTTCCTAACCCAATTTGGTTTCACATAATAACTGCTAATATCTCTTAGAGCTAAAAACCATACTTAGGTTTTAAAAAAAATTGGCTAAATATTTTCTAATGACTAACATTCTCTAAGTCTCAGAGATAGTAATGTTAACTTGGGAGTTCCCTTCGTGGCTCAGCAGTTAACGAACCCAACTAGGATCCATGAGGATGTGGGTTCAATCCCTGGCCTCGTTCAGTGGGTTAAGGATCCAGCGTTGCTGTGAACTGTGGTGTAGGTCGCAGACAAGGCTCGGATCCTGCATTGTTGTGGCTGTGGCGTAGGCAGGCAACTGTAATTTGGATGACCCCTATCCTGGGAACCTCCATTTTTTGCTAAAAAGCAAAAGAAAAGAAAAAGAAATAATAATGTAACTTTACTGTAAACTATTCTTTGGTGAACTAAAGGTGGAATCATAGTTGCAAATGTTTGAGATTTTTTTGTCAGAAAAGTTTAGAGGGTGTTCTGATGCCTTACCCAGGTTTAGCTGTTCACGCTGCTTGTGAGTCTCCTGAAGTGGACGATAGGGGGCACCAGTGGACTGCAGGAACGGCCACGCCTCGACAAACTCAGTGAGAAAGAGCAACCAAAGTTGTGGCAACCAGAGCTGTTCCTCTTTCAGCCGAATGGGAAGCTACCGAGTGCCAATTCCTCTCCCTTTTTGATCACTCTCCCTCTCTCCTTTGGAGAAAAAATTGGGATTGAATCAGGATAGATAACATTGTACGTTTTCCCTTTACCTTTATAGACAGAAAACCATATAAAGCAACTCTTTTCAACTGCTTGTCTGTAGGTTGTGTTCATTTTGGGGCAACTACATTGAACAGTGGGGGTTCTGAGCCTATGAACTGAAAAAGGAATCCTCCTTTCCTTCATCAATTCTCTCATTTTAAAGTAAAAAAAAAAATTGTACAGGTTAAGCAAAGAACAAATTTCATTAGGATTTATAAAGTTCCTTTTTTTTTTTTTTTTGGTTTATAAGGCCACATATGGAGGTTCCCAGGCTAGAGGTCAAATCAGAGCTACAGCTTCTGGCCTACACCACAGCCACAGCAACGCCAGACCCAAGCCGCATCTTCGACCTACACCCCAGCTCAGGGAAATACCGGATCCTTAACCCACTGAGCCAGGCCAGGGAACGAACCCGCATCCTCATGGTTCCTAGTCAGGTTTGTTAACCACTGAGCCACGAAGAGAACTCCCTCTGCTTGATTTCTGATCCAGCTCTTCCACTCATCTCTTTCAGAAAGTACAGCTGGGAAGAGCTAGGAAGCTAGAAATTAAGCAGTTGAAGCTCTTCAGAAAGTTTCTAGTGCCTTAGAATTCTAGGAAGTCCAAATCACAGAATCACAGAAGTAAAGATTTGACAATAAAGGATGAAATGAACATTTATTAAACACCTCCCATATTATTGGGCATTTTTTTTCAACCTCACATTCCTTCTCAGAGGTAAGCATGCTGCGATCTCCTTTTTATAGACGAGGGGAGAAAAGGATCTGAATGGCTAAGGAAATGGACCCCGATCGCTGAACTATCGAGCTAGGATTTGAACTAAGTTCTGTCTTATGCTCACTGTTCAGAACCATCATTATTGTTATTCATTTATGTATTTGTTTATTTAATTTTTGCCCTCCCTGTGGCATGTGGAGTTCCCAGGCCAGGGATCAGATCCAAGCCATAGTTTGGACCCAAACTGCAGCTACGGCAACACTGGATTCTCAATCCTCTGTGCCGGGCCAGGCATTGAACCTGCGTCCCAGTGCTCCCAAGACACCATGGATCCCATTGTGCCACAGTGGGAACTCCTGCTCAGAACCATTATACCATCACTTTTTATTCTCAATTCCTGTTTTCTGCTACAATGACACAGTCCATATCCTCTACACATGATTTTTTCCTATACTTTCTTTACATTTGCACACATAACTATATTCTACAACCATGTTTGTCTCTGCTTTTCACCATCATTTGAGCAAGCAAGTTCTTCCCAGGATCTAACTTGTATCCCTCCAGAGGCAAAGGGAGTTCCCTACCTTGCCTAGGGGAACATGGAAATTGGCTACAACATTCCAGGAAGCAGCTCCTCTAGGCTGGGTCTAAATTACTGCTGCCTCTTTTCTTCTTTTTTGTAATTTTTTTCAGTTTTATTGAAGTAGAGTTGGCAAATACGACATTTAAAGAGCATGACATGATGACTTGCTACACATTGTGAAAGGACCCCTCTCTGAGTTAACACATCCGTTACTGCACACATTTACCTTTTTTTTGGGGGGGGGCATTTAAGTTCTAGTCACTTGGCAAATCGCAATTACCAAACTACTTCTGTTAGAAGAATTGACAATTCAAAACACATGCGCTCTCATGAAAGCCTCACTCCCACCTCAGACGCTCAACTCTAGGCCCTTTTAGCGTAAGCCTGAAATACCACTCAGAATCTGGCCCTGTTAGCTAGACTGCAGTCAGAAAAGATCGCGGCTTTTCTTCCACTCCCATTCCTGCACTGGGTCCTGCACTGTTCCCTTTTATCAAAGTATATTCTAGGGCTCAAATATATGGCCTATTTGCATTTGAGCTGTCAGTGACCAGAAAACAGAATTTTTTAACATGGGGCGTTTGGGCACTCTTTTTTATTCTTTACAAATAGAAAACTCTAGTCTGAAAAATCCCTTTGCAAAAAGATATGTGTTGGGCATCTAGAAAAAGAGAAAGCATAGCAGTACAATAATTTGCATTTAAGAGCAAGTGAAAGTTTTCAGAAAATGTAGGGAATTTGGAGGTAAAAGACCTGGGTGTGAATCCTCTCACAGCCCCTTACTACTTATGTGATTCAGGGCCTGTTAATTTAACCTTTCTAAGCTTGTATTTTCTTCTCTGTGAAATGCAAGTAATAATACATATATAACTCATACAAACATAATGCATAGTTCATAACTGTTGAAAAGATTCCTGCAAAGTACTTCATTAAATTTTAAGATATCATTATTAGTACCATTGAGGAGTTCCCGTCATGGCACAGCAGAAATGAATCCACCTAGGAACCATGATGCCTCAGGTTCAATCCCTGGCCTTGCTCAGTGGGTTAAAGATCCGGCATTGCCATGAACTGTGGTGTAGGTTGTAGACACGGTTCAGATCTGGCGTTGCTGTGGCTGTGGTTTAGGCCAGCAGCTGTAGCTCCGATTCAACCCCTAGCCTGGGAACCTCCATATGCTATGGGCGCAGCCCCAAAAAGACAAAAAACAAAAAGACCAAAAAAATTAGCACTATTTATATTGCTGCAGCACTAAAAGAGCCTACCTCAGGTTTGAAAGAATAACTTTCATGGTTACTAGTCAGATTCGTTTCTGCTGCACCACAACAGGAGCTCCGAGAGAATGACTTTCAATCTTGTCTCTTTGGGGCACATTTTTATTCTGGGTGTTTACTATGTACCAGGCCTTACATGTGTTAAGCTTCACATATATTAGCTCATTCCTATCAACAATCTTAGAAGGTAGATGCTAGAAGGTGTTTAGTAACTACATTTTATACCTGAAGCCAAGAAGTGAAGCAAAATACCTATAGCTATGAGTTAGTAAGTGATTGAACCCAGGCAGTGTATTTCTGGAATCCATCCTTCTGAGGACTCTATCAGTTAAGACTCATTTTGGAGGTGAGGAATAGAAACTCAAAATAACACTGGCTTAACCTAGATAGAAGTTTATGTCTCTTTTATGTAAAAGTCCAGAGGTCAATAGTTCAAGACTAAACTGGAGGCTCAACTTCACACAGCACTCAGGGCTCCATGCTGCCTTTTATTCCAGTTCTCCTGATATGCAGTCTCATTTCCAACACCCAAAACAGATGCTAGAGCTTAGTTGTTATGTTATATCTTCTTTCCAAGCAGTCGGATGGAGGAAGATAGAAAAGGGATAAAAGACATGGCAGTTTTGTACTGTGGACTCCTCCTAGGTGTGGCCATATAGCATTTCTGGTTATATCCCATTGATCACAACAGCAAGAAGGCTGGGGAATGCAGTCATTACTCTGGATGGCTTTGTGACCCGCTGAAACTGGAGAATTTTATTACTGAAAGAACGGGAGAGGCAGTCAAGGGCTAGGGAATGTGTGGAGGCGCAGTGGGAGACAAAGCTGGAGAGGTGGGCAGGGGCTGGGTGAGGAGAACCTACCAAGACCCTTCCATTCACCACGCTAATCTTTGGGTTCATCTCCCATTTTAGCAGGTACCAGGGAAAGGCAGGGCTATCCATTGAAAACCATCAGTTATGGCCATTGACTGGTCCTCAAAAGCCTTGTACTAGGCACTCCCAGAATACAATGCAGGTGTCCACCTTGGTGGTAGATTTGAGGCTGGTTCCAGTCTGAGACTCATTAGCTCATTAGGCTAAAACGGGGGTGGGTGGCTTCTGATTCATGTCTCCAGAGAGTCCAGAAAGAGGAGGTGGGGTGGGAGGACACCAGGACAGCCTTTAGGTTTTGAGTGGCCTCTGGTTGGCTTCTTTGCACCTCCAGAGAGGGTCTGGATGCCGCACACTGGAAAGCAACTTCATGGCTTCCAAAGATCTTTCCCATATCCAGTTTCTCTTGGAACACACAGTAAGACTGCAGTAGGGGTTGCTCTGTTCACATTTTGCCAATGAGGAAAAGGAAGTCAGAATATCCCTGTGATATTCAGTAGGAGGAGGTGAAGTCTTAGAATCTGTCTTTCCACAAAGTGCCAGGAGATTCTTAGGCTCCGATAACTCTGAGAAGCACCACACTCAAGGCGCTGAGCAATATGGCAAGGTGACATCTCACGAGGGTGGCAGGGGAATCAGGGGACCATAAACTCCATGACGACTTTCAGTTGTGTTTTTCATCACTAACGCTGCATCCCTACCTGGCACCTTGTAGGTACTCAACAAATATTTGATGAAAGGATGAATGAAGACAAGTTTAGGTCTGCAGCCTTCTTGGATACTACTTCTTGCCCCATGGAATAACCCCAGAATGAGGTCACATTTTTATAGGCTTAATGTTGACAAGGTAGGAAATACATACTCTTAAACCCTCCATTTTAGAGAAAGAAACTGAAGTTAAATGATTTGCCCAAGGTTACATAGATTATAAGCACTAGAACCAAGATTCAAACTCAGGCTCTTAAATATTATTACTGTCTTGTTTCTCTCATAGAGAATAACTGTTCCCTGTCAGTAGGTTTACTGTGGCTCAGATCATTCCCCATGAAACAGAAAAACATCTATTCCGTAGGTATTTAATGTAATAGTTAAACCTAATACAAAGATGTGAGTCCTGTCACTTGACACCAGTGGTATAGAAAAGTTCCACTCTGCTTCATATCCTATTTGCTCATACTGAAGTGCCAAACCAGATTGACAGCGGCGAATGCATAGTGACCTTGAATGTTTACTTTACTCATGAGCACACATCTGTTTTCGTTAATGGGGATGAGGGCAATCAGAGGGAGCTCTCAGAAGCAGACGTCCTTGACGTGGAATTCTCTTCCAGTCTGTGAAGTTTTATCATCCCTCAGGCTGGAGAGCAGTTTGTCAGTTTAGACAGTGGCCTGTTGAACCCAGAAGCTTCTGGCTCTTCTGTTCTTTCAAAAGAGGCCTTGTTTCGTAGGGGCCCTTTGCTGAACTTGAATCTGAAGGAGATGTGAGATTTTGTGGAGTCACAACATCAAAAGGACCCCAAGGAGGTTTAGAAGAGGAAAACAGCTCTGTGGGGGTCCCATCTAAAAACTCCTCTTTTCCGGCAACAAATTCAAAGTACAGGAGTTGACCTCTTCTGATCCGCCTTCTCAGGGTCCCTCCCCCACCACTGCTCCTTTGCCACTTTTGAATCCACTGCCTCAGCCCTAGCATGGGCTGTGGGGGAGGGGAATTTGCCCACATTGGGAGTCGTTTGCATTTCCTTCCTTGGTTGACATGGCTTGATAGCAGGCATAACACACAGCTTGCACAGGCAAATGATGCCTTGTAATGCGTTTGGCATGAGCAGCCTTCGTGTTTTCTTGCAAGTTCTTCATTTGTCTTAGATGCACAGCAGCTGGCCCTTACACTCTCTGACTGCTATAAATGGGCACACACAGGCCGATGGGGAGTCAATCAGTGGGTTTCATGGGGACTTGGCTTTTTCACTCAGCTACCTCACCTGAAAGAAAAGTTGGAGACAGGACCATATGCTTCTTGGAGGCAAGTAACTGTGACTAGATTTGGAACCCACCACATCACCCAAAGTGATGAAAACAGCTGTCGACCGACTGACGTTACATCCCCTGACATTTGGTAGAAAGTGAGGCGTTTTCAAGGAGCAGCATATGAAAAAAGAGTGGAACTATTGTATTTGGAGTGAAGTAATGAGGTCCTGCTGTATAGCACAGGGAACTATATCTAATCATTTGTGATGGAGCACGATAGAAGATACCATGAGAAAAAGAATGTATATATATGTATAACTGGGTCACTCCGATGTACAGCAGAGGTTGACAGAACACAGTAAATCAACTATAATAACTTTTTTTTTTTTTAAAGAAAAATAGAAGTAAACCTGGGAGTTCCTGTCATGGCTCAGCAGTAACAAACCCAACTGGTATCCATAAGGATGAGGGTTTGATTCCTAGCCTCATTCAGTGGGTTAAGGATCCAGCGTTGCCGTGAGCTTTGGTGTAGGTCGCAGCTGGCATTGCTGTGGCTGTGGTGTAGGCTGGCAGTTGTAGCTCTGATTCGACCCCTAGCCTGGGAACTTCCATATGCCACAGGCATGGCCCTTAAAGAAAAGAAAAGAAAAGGAAAAGTAAACCCACATATAAAAGAAATAGTGGAGGTAGGAAGTAAGAATACAGAGGGTCTTGGTAGTAAGTCTGCTCATGAAGCAGTCATAGTCTGATTTTGTATTTCTTTTCTAACTCAATAAAAATGTGATTTTTTTCCCCTTGGTTACAGAAGAAATATGATGACTTATGGTTCAATACTTCCCTATGTGATTTCTTAGACTTTTGACATTTATATCATACTGCTTTTTTGGTGTGTGTCTTTTTAGGGCTGCACCTGCAGCATATGGAGGTTCCCAGGCTAGGGGTCTAATCAGAGCTACAGCTGCCGGGCACATCCACAGCCACAGCCACGCCAGATCCAAGCCTCGTCTGCAACCTACACCACAGTTCACGGCAATGCCAGATCTTTAACCCAGTGAGCGAGGCCAGGGATCGAACCCAAGACATCATGGTTCCTAGTCGGATTCATTTCCACTGCGCCATGACAGGAACTCCTATATCATGTTTCTAACAGTTATATTATTGGTTTTCTGAGATATCTGCTCATTCCATTGGGAAAAGCATTTTTTTTATTAAAATTTTTTTTTTTTTTCTTTTTAGGGCTGCCCTTGCAGCATGGAGGTTCCCAGGCTAGGGGTCAAATCAGAGCTACAAGTGCTGGCCTACACCACAGCCACAGCAACACAGGATCCTTAAGCCACTGAGTGAGGCCAGGGATCGAACCCTCATCCTCATGGATCCTAGTTGGGTGTTTTAACTGCTCAACCATGAAGGAAACTCCTGGAAAAGCGTTTTTTTTTTTTTTGTTTTTTTTTTAATTTTATGGCTATACCTATATCATATGAAGCTTCAGGGCTAGGGACTGAATCTGAGCCACAGCTGTAACCTACACTGCAGCCTTGGCAACACCAGATCCTTTAACCCACTGTGCCAGGCCAGGGATTGAAATGTACCTCTGCAGCTACCTGGGCCACTTCAGTCAGATTCTTAACCTACTGTGCCATGGCAGGAACTCGTGGAAAAAGCATTTTGCAATACATGTAACCTCTGTTCATGCTGGTCACCTCCTTTCACTGCTCCATCCACCCCCATGCCACATTTACGCTTTCCCAAATTATAATTCTGACAAATCAAGGGCTCTAGGGGTCTGCATCTCGTCTTTCTGCAGTTCTGACAGAATGTGGGAGTGGGCAAGCAACAGATGGTTAAAGATTTGAGCAGGCGGGGACTCGTATCCACTCTAATGCTCTTGAGATAGATGCACCTGAGAAAGGTAAGTCTAAGCATGAGAACCAGACATCATCTTCAAGGCTATTGGGAACCCAAATAGCCTTACCCCTTCCTGAAGTTTCCCCTGCATAAGCTTGGAGGGAGACGAGCCCAATACCTTAGCACTTTCCACGCAGGACTCCAGGTTCCCCACCACCCGAGAGAAGGAAAGATAATTGACATCGAGCTTCCTGCCAATTTTGTCCTCTGGGGCTCTCAGGTTGGATATAATTTTATATAGAAAGATAAGGAAGGGGAGTTCCCCTGTGGTTCAGTGGTTAATGAACCCAACTAGCATCCATGAGGATGTGGGTTCAATCCCTGGCCTCACTTGGTGGGTTAAGATCTGGTTGACCCATACCAGAGCTTTGGTATAGGTTGGAGACGCAGCTCAGAAACCACCTTGCTGTGGCTCTGGCGTATGCCAGTGGCTACAACTCCAGTTCAAGCCCTAGCCCGAGAACCCTCCATAAGCTGTGGGTACAGCCCTAAACACACACACACACACACACACAAAGATAAGGAAGGAGTTCTCATGTGGCTTAGTTTGGGGTTCAATCCCTGGCCTTGCTCAGTGGGTTGAGGATCTGGTGTTGCCGTGAGCTGTGGTGTAGGTTGCAGATGCGGCTCGGATCCTGTGTTGCTTTGGATCTAGCATAGGCCGGTGGCAATTCAAGCCCTAGCCTGGGAACCTCCATATGTGGTGGGTGCAGCCCTAAAAAAAAAAAAAAAAGAAAAAGTAAAAAAAAAAAAAAAAAAACCATGGTTCTCTCCCAGATAAAATTAGATATAGATGTGTATATAAGCCTGTTCTTGCTGCATAACAAACTACCCCAAAATTTAGTGGCTTAAAATATGTTCAAGATCTGTGGATTGGCTAAATAGCTCTAGTCTGGGCTGACTGGAGCTGAGTGGTTGAGACTGGCTCATTCGTATACCTAGGATGGCTGGAATAGCTGGGACAGCACGGTCTCTCTATCCACAGTGTCTGTCATCCTCTAGGTTACCCTCAGGCTGCTCCTAAAGCTCTAGGAGAGATGAAGCCCTAATGCACAAGCATGTTTTAAGCCTCTGCTTATGTTACATTTGCTGATGTCTCATTGGCTAGAGTAAGTCATGTGGTCATGTGTTTGAAAGTGGAGAGGAAGACTCAGTCTCTTAATTGGAGGATCTGCAACATATTGCAACCACTTAAAAAATATGCCACACCATGTGACTTGCTTTGGCTAATAAAATGTGAAAGCTTTGGGGGCAGAAGCTTTAAGAACAATGTATGCGTCCCTGTATTCTCCTTTCCTTCTCACACAATCACCAGATACCCTGGAGATGGCAGTTGCTCTGCCTGTCCCTGTTCCAGAGTAATCAAGATGAGCAGAGTCTCCGTGCCAGTACAGTCTGCACTGGACGTGTGGCTTGAATAAGAAAGAAACCTTTGTGATCTGAAGCCAGGAGACAAAGTAGAGATTTTTGTTATTGCTACAAAACCTGTTCTATCCAAACTAATATAAAAATGGCACAAGCATTAAAGCGATTTTTTTTTTTTTTTGTCTTTTTGCCTTTTCTAGGGCTGCTCCCGCAGCACATGGAGGTTCCCAGGCTAGGGGTCTAATCAGAGCTGTAGCCACGGGTCTACACCAGAGCCACAGCAATGTGGGATCTGAGCTGCATCTGTGACCTACACCACAGCTCATGGCAATGCCGGATCCTTAACCTACTGAGCAAGGCCGGGGATCGAACCTGCAACCTCATGGTTCCTAGTTGGATTCATTAACCACTGCGCCACGATGGGAACACCTAAAGTGATATTTTAAAAGAACGGTTATTTATATGGGAAAGAGTTCATGATATAATTCTATATAAACCAGCAGCCTATAAAGCTGGTATATCTTTGCATATGTTATTTAATCTTAAATTTGTCAAAACAAGCAAACACACAGACACATATCCTTAAAGGAACTACTACATCAGAATGTTAACAGTGCGATTACAGGTAATTCTGACTTCCTTCTTTCTTCTCTGTATTTTCCAAATTATCTATACGGAGTTTGTATTATCATGGTAGAATATGTTATTCTTTTCAATCACTACTGATCCCCTCCCTGTCCACTGTCAGGTGACTTACTATGTCTCCTATGGGAAGCTTTTATGTCCTTACCTCATTGGGTTTGCTTTTGGTCATGTGACATACTTTGACCAATGAAATGTGAGTAGATATGGCATTCACCGCGTTGGAAAAGAAGGTTTATGATTCATCTTGAGTTGGCCAGTTCTCTTGCTCTCTCCCAGACATGTCCTATGTAGAAGCTATTCTTTCAGCCTGGGACCTGAAATTAGAAGACAGAGCAGAGCCCAGGATATAAGATACAGGAAATATGTATTTTCTCTGCTCCCGGTTCCAGGCCCAGAGCTCTTAAAATCCTTGTAATAAAAGCAGTAGGAGTATCTTTTGTTCTAAAATTTGATCTTTGACTCTCATTTCTGACACTGAGCTCCTAAATCCCTTGGAATTTTCCAGGTGATATCAGCGTCTTTCATTCTAATGAGGTGACTCTTGGTGGAGGGTCTGGTCACCATAAAGACCAAGCCAGGATTAGAAACTTGGAATTTCCAACCCCACCCCCACGCTCCAGAGAAAGAAGCGCTGGAAACGGAGTTAATAATGTGATAACGTCCCCATAAAATGTCAAAAGTACAGTGTTTGGAGAGTTTTGGGGTTGGTGAACACTTGAAGGTGCTGGCAGATGTGCACCCAGAGAGGGCACTGAAGGTCCAAGGCCCTTCACCACACCTTACTCTGTGCATCTCTTCCATCTGGATGTTCATCTGTATCTTTATTTATTTATTTTTTTTGATAGGCAAGAAATAGATTTATTAAGATAGGATGTTTGTGAGAGATGCAAGCAGGCAGGCAAGAAGGTTCTGCCCATCTGTATCTTTAATCATATCCTTTTATAATAAAAAAAATGGTAAACAGTAAGGGAACTGCTTTCCTGAGCTCTGTAAGTTGCTCTAGAAAATTAATTGAGGAGTTCCCGTCGTGGCGCAGTGGTTAACGAATCCGACTAGGAACCATGAGGTTGCGGGTTTGGTCCCTGCCCTTGCTCAGTGGGTTAACGATCCGGCGTTGCCGTGAGCTGTGGTGTAGGTTGCAGATGTGGCTCATCTGCGTAGGCCGTTGGCTACAGCTCCGATTCAACCCCTAGCCTGGGAACCTCGTTGCTGTGGCTCTGGCGTAGGCCGGTGGCTACAGCTCGGATTCAACCCCTAGCCTGGGAACCTCCATATGCCTCGGGAGGGGCCCAAGAAATAACAACAACAACAACAACAAAAAAGACAAAAAGACAAAAGAAAAAAAAAAAGAAAAAGAAAATTAATTGAGCCCACGGAGAGGGTGGTGGGATTACGTGGTCTATAGATCACTGGTCAGCAGCAGAGCTGACAACCTGGACTTTCTACTGGCATCTGAAGTAGTCAGGGGGCAGGAGGGGGGTGCCTGTCTTATGGGACTGAATCCTTAACACCTGTAGGATCTGCTGCTATTTCCAGGAAGATAACGTCAGAATTGAGTTGAACTGTGGGACATCCCAGCTGGTGTCATAGAATTTCCTGGTATGGAAACTCCCCTTTCCCACCCCCGTCCACCCCCACCTGGTGTCAAAAGTGCTGTTAGTGTCAAAGTTCCTACTGTGGCTCAGCAGTAACAAACCTGATTAGTATCCATGAGGACGCAGGTTTGAACCCTGGCCCTGCTCAGTGGGTTAAGGATCTGGCGTTGCTGTAAACTGTGGTGTAGGTTGCAGATGAGGCTTGGATCTGGCATTGCTGTGGCTATGGCTGTGGGGCAGGCTGGCAGCTGCAGCTCTGATTCGACCCCTAGCCCATTCAACCCCTAGCTCGGGAACTTCCATATGCCACGGGTGCTGTGAGTGTGCTTGTGGTGTGAGGGTAAAGAGGAGACACACAGGAGGAAGACTGAGTTTTTCTTACTCACAGGGCCTGGTGAAAGCCACAGCACACCTCAGCCTCCAGATAGAATGAAGAAGAAATAAGCCATTGTTGTAATAAGTTGTTGGGGTTTTTTTTAAACACAGCAAACTCACTAAGACAATTCCTTTTTTACTTTAAAAAATGTATGTAGGAGAGTTCCTTCTTGGTTTAGCGGTTAGGATGGCACATTCTTCACTGGGGCCTAGGTTCAATCCCCAGTATGAGATCCCACATCAAGCCGCCGCTGCATGTGGTAGCCAAGAAAAAACAAACAAACCCTAAAATATGGCCATCTGTGACTCAAGTCACCAAATTCTAAGTCCTGCCCATAAAGGATACTGCTTTCTTCTTATTCCCCAGTCTCTCTTCCTCTCTCCTTTCTTTCTTTTTTTTTTTTTTTTTGTTAATGATTTTTTTTTTTTTTTTTTTTGCCTTTTCTAGGGCCGCTCCCTCAGCATATGGAGGTTCCCAGGCTAGGGGTCGAATTGGAGCTGCAGCTGCCAGCCTACGCCAGAGCCACAGCAACTTGGGATCCGAGCCACATCTGCAACCTACACCACAGCTCATGGTAACGCCAGATCTTTAACCCACTGAGCAAGGCCAGGGACAGAACCCGCAACCTCATGGTTCCTAGTCGGATTCATTAACCACTGCACCATGATGGGAACTCCCGTTAATGATTTTTTAAATTGAAGTCCAGTTGATGCATAATGTGTACAATACAGTGATTCACAATTTTAAAGGCTATACACCATTTGTAGGTATTATAAATAGGGAGTTCCTGTTGTGGCTCAGCGAGTT
Organism: Sus scrofa; assembly: GCF_054392235.1. Taxonomy (NCBI): domain Eukaryota; kingdom Metazoa; phylum Chordata; class Mammalia; order Artiodactyla; family Suidae; genus Sus; species Sus scrofa. The sequence continues at coordinate 89,511,423 of NC_139387.1, read as the reverse complement.
ATGAACCCAACTGGGATCCATGAGGAGGCGGGTTCGGTCCCTGGCCTTGCTCAGTGAGTTAAGGATCCAGCATTGCCTGTGGTATAGGTCGCAGACAAGGCTCAGATCCTGCATTGCTGTGGCTGTGGTATAGGCTGGCAGCTGTAGCTCCAATTCAGCCCCTAGCCTGGGAACTTCTATATGCCACAGGTGCAGCCCTAAAAAGAAAAAAAAATTGCTATATTCCCCATGTTCTCCTTCTCTTTTCACTTACAAGGTGGGATATGATACTACAAAAGCAAATTGGCCCAAAAAATCAGTTTATGGCTCCAAAGCCTGCCCTATTTTCTGGGGATATACCAGGATTGTCATGTCTTTGGACCTGAGGACAGGTAGAAAAAGGAGCTCATCTCTTCCTCCTAAAATATTTTAGCCCTGGTAAAGAATATAGCCTGAACTGGAAGTCACCAACCAGCACTGAATCCTTGCCATTCCAAATTAAAACTGAAATATTTCATCTAAAACCTGGCTAGAGATGTTCATAAACAATGAAGGATTGGTCATTTACACACAACATATTCATTTATTCAAAGAAAAAAAATGACTTTATCAGTTTTCTGTAATTTTTTTTTGGTCACACCCTTGGCTTGGGGAAGTTTCCAGGCCAGGGATCAAACCCATGCCACAGCAGTGACAACAATGGATCCTTCTTCTTCTTCCTCCTTTTTTTTTTTTAGGGCCTCACCTGCAGCATATGGAAGTTCCTGGGCTAGGGGTCGAATCAGAGCTGTAGCTGCTGGCCTACTCCACAGCCGCTGCAAGCCAGATCCAAGCCACGTCTGTGACCTACCCCACAGCTAACAGTAAAGCTAGATCCTTTAACCCACTGAACAAAGACAGGGATTGAACCGACATCCTCATCCTAGTCAGGTTCATTACTGCTGAGCCACAATGGGAACTCCTCTCTCTCTCTCTCTCTCTTTTTTTTAATGGCCACACCAGCAGCATATGGAAATTCCTGGGCCAGGAATCAAATCTGAGCCACAGCTGTGACCTATGCCATAGCTGTGGCAAAACCAGGCCTGGGATTGAACCCATGCCTCAGCAGCGACCTGAGCCACTGCAGAGACAAAGCTGGGTCCTTAACCTACTAGGCCACCATGGAACTCCATACCTAATATTTTTTAATGAGTCCCATCCTGTGAAGTATGCAGGAAGCTTACATTTAAGTATCTCAGGATCCCCACTCCCATCCCCACCCCGTCTTCTCTTCTCTTCCAGATTGCCTGGAAGTAAAAATGGTTTGCTCATTGTGTCACTGGGGAGGTGGACAGGTGGAAACTCAGATCCTATGCTGCTTCTTGGATCTTCACTGTCTTTTAGGAATGATTCCCTATGTGTCTGGTCACCCCTCATTCTACTAGCACCTTCTACAGATATCGGGCAAAAATACCCCAGGTCTGCTGTTCCTTAGATCGTCAGGGGCTGGAGTCCTCCTAGTTAACTTGCCTCATCTCAGTCTCTGCGGTTGTGTATTTCGCTGAAGACTGGCTGGGATTCTCATTTGATTCCCAGCTCAGGTGGTCTTCCCTGCAGCCCCCACATTGGTCACCCTCTGCTGAGCTTGCCAGCAGTGCCATCAACTACCTTCTGTATTCTTCGCTGGACCCTGGGGGCACTTCTGGATAATCTCCATCCCAGATGGGAGCTGGGGATGGCTGGGCTTCCCCATGTCCCATGTCCCCATGGCAGCCTAGACTGGTAGACTGGGGATTCTGTTTCACTCCAGTTGCTGTCCTTGTGCAGAAGAGAAAGGATGTGAGATAGACTGCCTGCCCCTGGTCTCAAGTGAAGGTCATGGAAGGAGTGGGCCATTGCTCAAGGATTGAAAGTGAGGGCTTGTGGGCTCCTGAAACCGAACAAGATTCTCTTCTGTTTCTCCAAGAGCCATGCTTGGGCCATGTTTGGGAGCGTATTTCCCATCTGTTTTTCATTTCCCCAGCATAGAATGTGGGAGGCCAGGATCACACAACATTCCCTTCTCATTCCCCAGATGCCTCTGAACTCCCTTCTTTGAAATTTTTGTTCCTATCCATGCCGAATTACTTGAATGGCTCCCAGCACACACCATCCTGTTTCATACTTCTGAGCCTTTGTGTGTGCTGTTTTCTCTTCTCAGACTGTCCTTCTAATACCCATTTCTTCTTATTTTTTTCCTTTTAATTTTATTGGAGTATCACTGACTCACAAAGTTGTGTTAGTTTCAGGTGTACAGCAAAGTAAATCAGTTATACGTGTATATATATATATATATATATATATATATATACACACATACACACACATGTACATATATATATACACACATACACATACACACACATGTACATATATACACACACATGCATATATATATACATATATATATATACACACACACATATATATATATATATATATATACATATATATATGTTCCTTTTCAGATTCTTTTCCCATATAGGTTAGTACACAGTATTGAGTAGATTACACTGTGCTATCTATACGTTGGTCCTTGTCACCTATCTATTTCATATATAGTAGTGCTAACACCCACTTCTACTCAGCCCCCAAGACATTGCCCCAGACTCTCCCCAAGATGCTCACTTGCCTCTTGGTAATTTGCATGATGAATTTCATCAGAGATCTGTTGTGTATATCTTCATCAGGAGAATCTAAGATGTTGAGGGGCAGACATCCCATCCGAGGCATCTTTGTTTTCCTGAGACACAGAAAAAGTGTTCAGCAAATGTTGGTTTGAAAAATTAAACCTTCAGTTAAGTAGACATGGTAGCGTTCTATATTTCTTACAATTGCATGTGAATCTACAATTACCTCAAAATAAAAAATTTAGTTAAAAAAAAACTTCCAGGTGTTCTCGTTGTGGCTCAGTGTAACGAACCTAACTAGGATCCATGAGGACTTGGGTTCGATCCCTGGCCTGGCTCAGTGGGTGAAGGAGCCGGCATTGCTGTGAGCTGTAGTGTAGGCTGCAGATGCGGCTCGGATCCCGAGTTGCTGTTGCTGTGGTGCAGGTCAGCGGCTATAGCTCCAATTTGACCCCTAGCCCAGGAACTTTCATATGTTGTGGGTGTGGCCCTTAAAAAACAAAAAACAAAAAAACAAAAAAAACAAAAACCTCAATACCTTAACAGGGCTAATTATTCTCCAAAGCTCGGGGTCATCCCCTGGAAGAAAATCAGTCTAAGGCCTTTATGAAGTAGGGGATGGATGCTTTGAACTAAGAGTAGTCAGGTGCCTGGTACACTTGCCCTCAAAACAATCAGGTCATAAAAGGCTTCAGGTTGAGGGAAGTTGAGGCATCAACCAGCACATACAATTATACCTGTTATAAAAAGGAGCCCTTTCAGGTAGATAAATTAGGAAAAGTGGCCCTCCTCTAAGGTTTATGGGTGGACAGTATTGTGTGAGGAATAAAATACAGCACCCCTTCCTCTAGATGCTCACATCCACACAAACAGGTAGTGTTTGCTTAGACTGGAATATTACTTGTGTTGTAGCAACAAGTCAGTATTTTCTGTTCATTTTCTTTTTTTTTTTTTTTTTCCGAGTTGGATGAAGGCTTAAGTAGCTGAAAGTGGGGATCTGGGGCCCTCAGGCCCTCTGTTCCTTTTCTTAAATGAGTCAGGGTAAGCAAAGAGTCAGCGTGTGGTTCATTCACCACAAAAATTAGTTTCCCTTTAGTGAACATCTCTTCTTTTTGGGTTGGTTCCTAGTGGAAGTTCTTGTCAGATACAGTCATCTGTGGGGGATTTATTTCCCTGCAGAGTGAAAATAAGGGTCCAGGAACCAGTCTAAGCCCCCTTTACAAGTGGCCCTACAGGATTTTGTTAATCAGGCAGAAGTATGCATTTTTGGTCAAGATTATAATCTGCTGCCTGGAGCGGGTGCAATCATGGCCAAAGTCTCTTCTTGCCTTGTATGTCTGTAAGTGTCTTTGCAGCTATTATTGCCTTTGATTTGTTTTCCCAAGACTTTGAGCTCTTTGTGTGTCAAGACTCTGACTTCTTCACACCTGTGTGCTGTCATACCAAGGCGGTAGAGACACCTATTTCAGGTGACATGCAGCAGCACAGACATGCATCTTCCTGGTGACATGCAACAGAAAGGGCAGCATGGTTTCCCGGGGAAGCCTCCATGTAGAGGCAGCAGAAGGTTTGAGTACCCTGGGCTGCCACCATCTGACGGAGAGATGTGTGCTTGACCGACTCGTGTGGAATGCACCCCAGAAACGGCTCCAGGGGAAGGAGCCCACCCTGTACTACTTGATGGACTTACAGGAAAAGCATGGCGAGAACATCTGGTGTAACACGTAATACTGGGCATTTCCTGGTTGAGGAAAGAGTCTTGTTCAACGCTGGAGCCTCCAGAGATCAGCCCCTGGCAGCAGGCTGTTCTTCCTGGAGTGAACACAGACTCACTCAACCAGCCTCTTGCCAAACTACCAAAAGGGCGGCTGGGGTTTGTCTCTCCTCTGGCACCAAGTAGGTAATTGGGCACTCAATAAGTGTTGAATGAATAGAATTATTATTGTTAAGAGGAAACTCATGTTGATTTCATTTAAACTTGCTCTCCTCCCACACGCCAGCTATGCTAAGGCCCCTTAGGGGTAGATGAACTGGGCAGAGTAAGGGGATTTTCTGTGCCTGCCCACTTTGCAGGGAAGGGAGTGGGCTGATTAGCTATGATGGGTTATTTTTGTACCTAGATTCTTAGACTGGAAACCAAACAAACTTCTTTTTCCTACTGGGTGGAAGACACAGCCTCTGGAGAAGCATAGGTGCGGAGGAAATTGGCAGCACAACTTTCTGCCCTGCATCACAGCTCGGGAAGAGCAGCCCCTGCTGTGGCCAGAATCTTGTGACCATTCTGCAAGAGGTCTGGTTGGGTATGGCAATCATGTCTGGCCCAAAACATCAGGGCACATGGCAGCCATATGGAAATTGTTCCATGTTATTTTAGAGATAAATGAAGGGGGAAAACAACCCAGGGTCCATCAGAAAGATGAGTTTCTTGTGAGCCCCGAATCCCCACCATTCCTGGAAGTTCCAGATCGGCTATTCTGGGCTCGACATGAAGCAGGATGAGGCTCTGGAGGGGGAGAGTGGGTGGGAAGAGTGTACACCACAGGATGCTAGGTGTCCACAGCCACGGTGACCCGTGGCAGGTCTCAGGGGTGATGGGGTTGGGGTTAGAGACGGCAGGACTCAGTGTGAGGGATCCTAGCCAAGGGGGCTGGCAAACTGACTGCTGGGGAGAAGGAGCTGCATTTTCTTCCATGAGCAGTAGGAGGCACTGCAGCTTTAGAAGGCAGAAGATGTGGTTCTGAGCAGTGGGGCAAGCCTTTTTTTTTTTTTTTTTTTTTTTTCCTTCCTCAAATTTGAGAGATTCCCAAGATGGGATGGATTTGCAACCTCTTGGTGATGGCTGGACCCATGAACTTACCATGTCAAGGATGGGGGGAACAGGTGTTCCGCTGTGTGCAACAGGATCGGCAGTGTCTTGGAAGCACTGGGTTGCAGGTTCCATCCCCGGCCCAGTGAATTAACGATCCAGCGTTGCTGCAACTACACTTCGGATCTGATCCCTGGCCAGGGAACTCTGTATGCCACAGGGCAGCCAAAAAAGAAAGAAGAAGAAGAAAAAAAAAAAAAAAGATGGGAAAACAGCCTTCTTTGCCAAGGGGCAATGTGGCTCATCTACTACTACTACTACTACTCATGGCTATTAACCAGGTACTATGGTAAAAGCTGTTCAAGGATTTTTTTTTTTCACTTCACCCTCAAAATAACTCTCTGAAACAAATACTATTGCAATTTTGAACCTGAAGCTTCGGGAGGCCATATAATTCATTCAAGATAAAACAGCTTGGAGTGTTTTGAGTCCAAACACAAACTTCACCATTACTCTGTTTTGCTTGTACCTCAAATGTCTCGATAATCTGTGACCTACGTAGACAGGACAGCTTCCCTTGGAAAGTGCTATGTGGCAGGAGTTGTATTTAGCCTGCTCACCACTGTGGTCCCAAAGCCTTGGCCAGTGCTTGGCCCTCAGTTGGTTCTAGAGCTGTATTTGTGGAGTGAAAACAGGGATGAAGATATCACAGAAAACCAGCAGTCTGTCCACCTCGTCCCTGAACTGAGCTAGGAATCGCACTCCTATGCCAGGTCAAGAGAAGGAAGTTGTGGACCATTGGGCTAGTCATGCTTTCAGTATTTCAAATTCAAAATAAGCATTGCTTTATGATCAAAATGAATTATCCTGACAGTCTATCACATCTTATCAGACTCTTCTTTATTCAAAATGTTGCTGGTACTATTATTTAATAAACTGGAGCAAGCAATAAATTCCACTGGTCTACAGAGACTGTGGTTGGGTTCCCAGTACCAAAATGATTTTGATTATTGAGTTGGCATATACCCCTAAACATTCCTAAATCAGTGGTTGGCAGCAGCAAGATTCTGAGTGAAAAAGAATAAAAACAGTGCATGTGCGAGCGTGCGCGTGCACGCACACACACACACACACACACACACACACACATCTAGCAGCTTCAAAGCCTCTTACACATTAATGGATTCCTTATGGATTACATGGCTGTAATTGTGAAAGAGAACAAAGAACTAGAAAGAACCTTATTTCTTTAAACAAAAAGTTTTTTTAATATTCCTTTGAAAAGTCAATTTTTCTTAAGAGTAAGAAAATAAAACTAACATAATGGAACTCTTAAAAGTATGCGTCGGCAGCACAATAGGAAACCAGAATAAATGTACGCAAGGCAACCACATGAAGCCAATCACAGAGTGAGTTCATCTGTGCTCTACCAGTGGCTGAAGATGGAGAAAACAACCAGCGGGAGGGAGAATGCCAACTCATAGTAAGAAGGCCGGGGTGGGGGCAGGGGTGCAGTAGGGGGAGGAACATTCTAGAATTCAAAACAACAGACTATTCCTATCATATTCCAAAAATCTGTATAATGAAACCTGTTTATATTATCCTCAAATTAATTGTTCAATGTTCAAATTTCAGTGTCCTGGCCAACGACCCACCAAAAATTTCCTTGTTCATAACACTTTCTTTTCTTGAAAAAAATAACGAATGAGTTTCTCCATTTGTAAAGCTGCTCTGAGATGTTTCCTTACGTCATGGAGGCTGGAAGTTCATCTTGGGACACTGGATGTAACGGGGGAGGGGGGTGCTTTGGGCCAGGAACCAGGAGGTTTTTGTGACTGTGAGGCAACTTCTGATCCCATTAGCTGATGGTTGACTGACATTTTGGAACAAGATTTTGCGAGAGACTGGGGGAAGGAAAAGAAGGAGCATGGGAAGGAGGCACTTAAAAGATGGAAAAGACAGGAATCAGCTGAGTGCTCCCAGATTCGAGGAGGATTTTATTATTGGACACAGATCTGTGGTGAGTTTTCAGCCAGAATCTCAGAGGCCTGGCTTGAGGGGCCTCATATAGATTTTTTTATCAGCGTTTTGCTGACCTAAAAAAGCAAACTGGCTCTGTGAGAAAAGACAAGTTAATTTATCACTTAAAAATAATGCAGCAGGAGTTCCCGTCGTGGCGCAGTGGTTAACGAATCCGACTAGGAACCATGAGGTTGCGGGTTCGGTCCCTGCACTTGCTCAGTGGGTTAACGATCCGGCGTTGCCGTGAGCTGTGGTGTAGGTCGCAGACGCGGCTCGGATCCCGCGTTGCTGTGCCTCTGGTGTAGGCCGGTGGCTACAGCTCCGATTCAGCCCCTAGCCTGGGAACCTCCATATGCCGCGGGAGCGGCCCAAGAAATAGCAACAACAACAACAACAACAACAACAACAAAGAGAGACAAAAGACAAAAAAAAAAAAAAAAAAAAAATGCAGCAATGTATATAGGCACAATGGGGCAGCCCTTCCTAAAGGGTTAAATATGGTGTTTTATTTAATTTATTTATTTATTTGCTTTATAAGTCCACACCCATGGCATATGGAGGTTCCCAGGCCAGGGGTTGAATCGGAGCTACAGCTGCCGGCCTACACCACAGCCACAGCAACATGGGATCCAAGCAGCATCTGCAAACTACACCACAGCTCACAGCAACAACACATCCTTAACCTACCAAGTAAGGCCAGAGATTGAACCCGCATCCTCATGGATACTAGTCGGATTAATTTCCAATGAGCCACACTGGGAACTCCTAAAGATGATACTTTAGAAAAAAAAAAAAAAGAAAAAGAAAAAGGAAGTACAGCATTACATGCCTGGAACTTGTTTCTCAGAGAGAGGTGACGTAAGCTAAAAATAACTGTTTTCATAAAAGATTTACTTAGGTTCTTTGATGGTAGGATTGTAATAATTTATTATTAGAAGTGAAGGACCTTGGTGGATGTTCTTAAATTTTTATCAGTATTTCTTTCTTTCTTTTTTTTTTTTTTGTCTTTTCTAGGGCCGCTCTCACGGCATATGGAGGTTCCCAGGCTAGGGGTCTAATCAGAGCTGTAGCCACTGGCCTAGGCCAGAGCCACAGCAATGCAGGATCTGAGCTGTGTCTGCAACCTACACCACAGCTCACGGCAACGCCAAATCCTTAACCCACTGAGCAAGGCCAGGTATTGAACCTTCAACCTCATGGTTCCTAGTCAGATTCATTAACCACTGTGCCACGACGGCAACTCCCTTAAATTTTTATCAATATTTCTATCAGAGGCAGAATACTGGTTGACTCGAATAGAATCTGACTGAATGTGTGATTTCTCACTGAAAACAGTAATTATACTTTGAAAGATCTCAGGAAACCCCTCTGTCCAAAATGTGTGGGAGAGTTTAAAAAACAACCAAAAAAAAAGAATGGGCTTTGCAGTCAGATGGCCCACTCTGAAGCCCACTTGTGCTCATTTCTGATCACTCCTGGCTCTGGGGCCTTGAGTAAATTATTTAACCTCTCTGAACCTCTACTCAGTGGTATAAGGGATAAAAACATGTGCCCAAGAGGGTTCTGTGACAAGCAAGTGAGATCATACGTAAAAACTTAGCATGGGGCCTGGCACATAGTAGGTTACCAATAAATATTAGTACCATTTATTTTCTATATCTTCCTTTTTTCTCCTGTCCCTACTACCTCCTGCAATCTGATTCTTGAAACCTTTTAACCAGTGGCATAGCCTTTCCTTGCATGATTAAAAATAATGTAATTAGTACAACATAACAAAAATATATAGCATAACATCATTAAGCACTTTACCATACATTTCATCTCATTTGATCCTCACAACAATCCTATGAAGAGTTCCCATTGTGGCTCAGCAGTAACGAACCCAACTAGTATCCATGAGGATGCAGGTTCAATCCCTGGCCTCACTCAGTGGGTTAAGGATCCAGTGTTGCTGTGAGCTGCAGTGTAGGTCAAAGATGTGGCTCAGATCTGGCATTGCTGTGGCTGTGGTGTAGGCTGGCTGCTGCAGCTCTGATTTGACCCTTAGTCTGGGAACTTCCATATGCCGCAGATGCAGTCCTAAAAAGCAAAAAGACGAAAACAAACAAACAAACAAAATCCTATGAAATAAGAACCATTATTGAATCCATTTTACAGGAAAAGAAACCAAATCTAGGTAGGGTTAAATACTGTTTCAATGATCTCCATAACAAATCACCCCAAAACTTAGTGGCTTGAAGCAACAACTATTTTATTGATTCTGAGTTGACCGGGCTCAGTTGGGCAGTTCTTCGGCAGTTATCTGCCCATGTCTATGTGCATTTATTTGGTGGCTCATCTGGGCAAGAACATCCAAGATGGCTGGCTCACATGGCTGGCGACTGGTGCTTGTTGTCAGCTGGGAGCACAGCTGGGACTGTCTCCCAGAGTCCATCCATTCTCCTTCACTGCCTCTCCTGGGATGGCAGCTAGACCCCAAGAAGGAGCATTGCAAGAAGGAAAAAAAATGGAACTTTCCAGTTTGTTTAAGGCCTGGGCTCAGAAGTCTCAGAATGTCGCTTCTGCCATGATCTGTTAGTCAAAGCCGATACAGGCCAAGCACTAGGAGAAGGGGAAACAAGTTTTACCTCTCAGGGGAGGAGTGGCAGAGAAGGTAGGAGTTGATGACAGTATGATTAGAGACTACCACAAATATCTTGCCCAAAGTCATAGAGCTAGCAGTGTCAGAGTTAAGATTCCACATGGTCCAGCCACCAGGTCATACACATGACAATATATGCCAATAAGTGCAATAGAATTTCAGAGGAGAGATTTACAAAACTAATAACTCTAAAAACCCTAAACTAAAAAAGTACCCCCCTTTGTGTCTCTCCTCTCCATGTACTGCAGAATCTTATTTCTTGAAATGTCACAAAGGTTACATATGCTAAAATAAACCCTCTCTGGATGTTTCAACTTCAAAATTCTGGATACATTCATTGAAGCTGAGGTTTTCTCTCGTGTGTGTGTGAGATGAGCACTGACTTACAGGTGCTTGGAGCACATATTCAGCTTGCCTACTAGGTAACTCATGCCTATGTGGGAGAGGTCAAGAGGCCTATAGTCAGCAGGGGAAGCTCCAAGGAGAGGCAGAATTTAGCCTTGTTCTGAACTCTGATTAGGATTTGAACAAGAGAAACAGAAGAAGAAAGGGGAGGATGGGAAAATCTGAACAAGACATGGAGTTGGGGGTCGAGTAGTCGCTGGGGGACAGAATACGGGACCAGGCTGAAGTAAAAGGGTCTGGATTTGGAAATGCGAGGGCTGATTAGTAATTTGTTTGATGATTGGAGCATCCCCATCTTCAGAGGTGTCCCAAAGTAGCACTGGGAACCAGATTAAAAAGAATGAAGGTCTTCATGAAACCCAGGTCCAGCTGTGTAAACTCTGTTTTAGCCTTGGCCTTGCTGGCGAGCCCTGCTGGGGGCCGGGTAGGAATGATACTGCCTGAGGATCTCCCCAGTGGTTGATTCTGGAACATCCAGCCTTCCACCACTCTTACTAGTTTCATTTGGGAAGGGATTGACAAGCATAGAGTAAACCCAGTCACCATATCCCTTCTTATACCATTCTCCAGGGAGTTTATTAACCTAAATCCTTCTTATATCACTTATCTACCAGGACTTCCTGGTGAAGGCAAGGACTTGGGGACTTTTTTGATTCATTCTGGAGCAAACATCATCCTCAGATTATTTTCCTACGAAGGTGGCTTCTATCATTTTCATTTGCAAAACCTTTTTCTTCACATTTGAAAGAAACCCAGTATGACTGTTGTAATTTTTTTCATGTAAATTACAAATATTTAGAATCCCTGTCAAGGGAATGAAATAAAAGCAGATGTTTTTCCCTTATGCTGGCCCCAAGTAATACCACATTAGAAAACAGAGAGTATTTTCAAGTCTTGCTAAAAAATATTTCAAGAAAATAAACATTTGTTGAATGCAAACAAGAACAGAATACGGCATTTTTTAATATGAATGTAGAATTCAGTGCTAAGGAGTCCGAGGCCCAGAGAGACTGAGTGACTTGCGTAAGGTCACAGAGTGAGTTTATATCCAAGTCAGGATCTCAACTAAGTTCTCTCAGGTCCAGCCCGGTGTGCTTTCTGTACTCTATGCAGTAGATTATTGCAAAGACGGCCCTGATTCTTTATGCCCCCATCCCATATGTGCAACATAACTACAACAGAACTTTGCAATATAACTTAGCAGGTGCTCTCATCTCAAGGTAGACTGTTTCCTCTCCACTGGAATCTGGCCTGCCCTTGTTACTTGCTTTGGCCAGTATCACATATGGCGGGATGGAGGGATGTGGTGAGAGAGGTGGTGAGCCACTTTGGAGATGTGGGCTCAAAACTTCTTATGTGTTTATGCTTGCTCTATTGGAATCTTACTATCACCATTAGGACAAGTCTAGACTAGCCTGTTAGATAATGAAACATCACAGGGAGACGATCCCAGTTACTCCAGCGAAAGACAGGCTAACCGACAATCAATCAACCAGGACATGTGACAACGCAGCCCAGACAGAGCTCACAGCTAATCATGAATGAGCCTCCAGCTGAGACCTGAAAAACTGCCCAGCTGATTCATGAGCAATAGTATTTTAAACTAGAACCCAACGAACTTCTTTTTAAAGGAGCAGATAGTATCAAATGAGGCACATGCTCTATAGTAACTCACCTCTGTTTACTGTAGTGCAAAACACAAACAAACAGATAAAATCGATAATGTGTAAGTGAACAGACATGGCCATGTCCAAAGAAAACTGGCCCACAAGCTGTAGTTTGCAGAACCCTTATTATAAGCCATTTACTTTGGGGTGATTTTTTTTTCTTTTTTGGGCTGTGCCCATGACACATAGATGTACCCAGGCTATGGACTGAACCTATGCCGCAGTTGCGGCAGTCCCAGATCCTTAGGCCATGAAGAAACTTCCTGAGGTGGTTTTTTACACAGCAAGAGCTCGTGGATACACTGATTCTGACTTGATATCCCAAATAAAGAAAAACCCCAAACTAACTGCCAAAGAAGTTACCTGCAAAGATAAAAGGAGGAAGAGAAGGGAAATGTCTCCATTTTCTTGACGTTCACACTTTTAACTACCTTTAAAGTCTGTCACAACTTTTCTTATTTGCAGATTGGGTATTGTTGTCAGATTACTGCTATTTGGTCCTGACAGTAGAGGATAGCCAATCTACTGGGAGAAAAAAGGAAACTATTCTGGTCACGCCCAATTTGGAAGCTTCTGTTTTTAGACTCCAACCCCAATTGAAACAGAGTTCAGAGATGCCTGGAGAGCTTTTAAAGCCATATTCAGCAGCTTCTGCCTAGTCTCCTCATTCTCACAGTCTCTATAGCACTCGATGCTTCTGACCACACCCTCCTTGAAATTCGCTGCTTCTTTGGCTCCCATCATGCCTGCAGCTCATTTCTTTCATCTCTCTGGTCTAGCAGCAGGACCTCGAGATTCAGAGTTTTTTTGTTTTACATTCTGGTCCTGCGTCACTTTTTCTTCCTGTTCTATGCCAGTGGGTCTTAGGTGGGGATGTGATCAGAGTTCCCTGTGGGACCTATTTAAAATTTGGAAGCATAATAGCCACACTTCGAAGAAACTCCTCAGGTGACTTTGGTGGACACTTTATGACAGAATTTCCTAAGATGGCCCCAGACACTTCCCATCCCACATGCCCTTCTGCTATGTGTCTGTGTTGTTTTCTCCAGCAAGAAGTAGAATCTATTTCTTAACCTCTTGAATGTGATTATGCCCTGTAAAATGGAATACTTCTAGGCATGGCCTTTACTGACCTGGTGGCTTTAACTCCTGCCTCTTGTAAGAAGTGTTATCAGATAGCCTGAGACCACCATGAAGTGAGAAACCCAAGTCACGGGGAGTACCCCAAAAGACAAGACCCCATGACAAGAGCACTGAGGTTCCAAGTGTGAATGAAGAACCATCTCAAAAGAGAATCCTCCAGGTTCAGCCACAATAGCTAATACCATGTGGAACAAAACTATCCAGCCTGGTCCTTCCCAAAATCTTGACCCAGAAAATCATAAGCAAATTAAATGACTGTGTTATGCCATTCAGTTTGGGGTAGTTTACTTGCTACTCAGTAATAGGTAAACCAGAACAATCTCCCTCTCCCCACGCATATACACAACCATATACTGTCTACCTGGCTCTATGTTCCAGCCACTATCCATCCATGGGTTGATAGTTTAGAAATCATCTCACCTCTTTCCTGAGTTCTGGACCAGGTATTTATATAGATGTCCTGCTGGCATCAAATGCAATACATACTAAATTGAATACATTGTCTCCTTTTTAAAAATTCCTATTCTCTTTTACAATTATTTGACCCTACTGTCAATTAGGTCACCTTGGAGTCATTTTTCACTCTTTTCTCTCACCTGGGGCGGCCAATAAGTCACAAAGGCCTCTTCTTTCTATGTACTCTGTCATTGTGCTGGTTAGCTCGGTATCATCTCTCAGCTGCAACATGGAAGTGGTCTCTCAAGTTGTCTTCTTGCTTTTCATTTCTTCCATCCATCTTGCACCATGGCCAAAATCTTTCTAAAACATGAGTCACTTCATATTTTTTACTGTGGCAATCAACATTGTTCATTATTGAGCAACAAGTAAACTTCTATCCATTACCTCCCTGTCTCAGCATAACTCCCAGCTACCTGGTCTACTAACTGCCTTTCCAGGACTCTTCTTCTTCTTCTTCTTTTTTTTTTTTTTTTTTGCCTTTTTAGGGCCTCACCCTCGGCATATAGAGGTTCCTAGGACAGCAGTTGAATCAGGGCCGCATCTGTGACCTACACCACAGTTCACGGCAGAGCCAAATCTTTAACCCACTGAGCAATGCCAGGGATTGACCCTGCATCCTCATGGATACTAGTCAGATTCATTACTGCTAAGCCACGACAGGAACTCCTAGACCCTTGCTTCTGAATGGGCTCTTTTCCTCAGTGTAGAATGTCCCTGCTCTCCTTCTTCATGTATAGAAATCCTTTGTATATCTCAAAGCCCAGTTCAATTTTTCATGTTCTCTGGGATGCACTTCCTGGGCTCTACTGTCCAGGGCTGCCACATACAGCTGTGCATGTCATTACACAGCTGTAAGGAGAGCCACTCACAATGACAACAATGTGAACTGCACCTCCTAGAACTGTACAGTGAACAACTTATAACAATGCCCGGTCGTAAGTAATTCTTCCTTCTCTGCACTCCTTCAACATGGTTCTTTATTTCGTTTCCTTGAAAAATTACTTCTATAATACCTACTATATGCCAGGCACAGACTGAAAACCACAAACACAAAGACATATTATCAGGTCAGTCTTAAGTGGCTTAAAGTTAGGGCAGACATATAACGAGATTTATGCAACAAAAGACCATACCTTCTTGTCTCCATTTTAGAATTGGCTGAGAACTCTATTTTAGTACAGAATTCTTAGGGACTGAGGTCATATCTTAGATATCACAGCCCACAATTAACACTTTGCTTTGCTCCACATAGTCTCAGATAATTAGACTGTATCAGATATACCCAAAGTAACAAGAGCAACCTTTTTTTTTTTTTTTTTAACAGAGTGCTGCTAAAACCATGATGCTAGATGGGAAGTGCATATGTAGAGCTGTAGCAGAGACTGCTGTGTGTTCACTATACCCCGGTTCCCTTTCTTATTGGGCACTCAGCTAGACTGGTTTTCCTAGCCTTCTTTGCAGTTAGGTGGGGCCATATGACTGAATTCTGGCCAATAAAATGAGGATGGGAAATAACATGCATCTAAGCTTGTTCTATGAAAACTTTCTGCTCTTCCAATCTCCCTCTTTTTATCTTGCAACTTAATGGAAGGGACTCCAAAGATCTAGAAGAGGTGGCACTGTAATAAGGAAAGAACTTGGGTCCCAGCAGTACTATGTGGGGGATTACTGGCTAACCAAGAATACTTGCACTATATTCTTATATGAGTCAGCAATAAACTTTCATTATCTAAAGCTTCTGGAAGCTGGAGACTGCTTGTTACAGCTGTCAGTTTAAACTTGCCCAATGCAAGTGCTAAGTTTAACGCAATCTTTGTAGATTGATCATGACTACCTACTTTTCAAAACAGTACTCAGTGGAGTTTCCTTGTGGCTCAGGAGATTAAGGATCTGGCATTGTCACTGCTGTGGCTCTGGTTACAGCTGTGGCATGGGTTCAATCCCTGGCCAGGAAACTCTGCATGTCAGGCTGGCCAAGAAAAACAGTACCCAGTAAAGAAGATCCCGCAATTCCATTATTACCCTCATTTAAGTATGCGTGCTCTCATCTCCATGATAAGAAATAATGGCTTGTTCAATCTCAATTTTATAGTCTTTGAGATATACCTGAATGGTAATAACACCAAAGAACTGATCAACTTCTCCTAAAATATACTTCAATAAGCCCAGAGAAAACTCTTTAACATAGAATATGAAAAGGTCTAGGGATCCCTGCCTCTGGTTAGGACCAGGCTAGCCAGGCTATCTATAGAGGCTGCAAAGGATGGGGTAACTGATGTTCAGACCTATGAATGCTGGGAAAGAAATAGAGAGGACTAGGGGTTCCCGTTGTGGCGCAGTGGTTAACGAATCTAACTAGGAACCATGAGGTTGCGGGTTCGATCCCTGCCCTTGCTCAGTGGGTTTAGGATCCGGTGTTGCTGTTGAGCTGTGGTGTAGGTCACAGACACGGCTCAGATCCCATGTTGCGGGGGCTCTGGTGTAGGCCGGTGGCTACAGCTCTGATTGGACCCCTAGCCTGGGAACCTCCATATGCCGTGGGAGCGGCCCTAGAAAAGACAAAAAGAAAAAAAGAAAAAAGAAAAAGAAATAGAGAGGACTAAGCTTTAACTTCTTTAATGCCTTGAAGCCAGTCTGGCACTTATCACAACACCATGATTTGTATTCATGTGACAACCTTACCACTTCCTATTTTGATCCAAGCAAGAACTCTAGGAGAGAAAGGAGGCCACAAAACTGAAGAAATCCCAGTGTGTCTTCTTCTTCTTCTTTTTGTTTTGATTTTTAAGGGCTGCACCCACCCTAAAATATGGAAGTTCCCAGGCTAGGGGTCTAATCAGAGCTGCAGCCGCCGGCCTGCGCCACAGCCACAGCTATGCCAGATCCGAACCACGTTCGCAAACTACCACATGGCTCACAGCAACACCAGATCCTTACCCCACTGAGCAAAGCCAGGAATCGAACCTGCACCCTCAAGGATACTAGTCAGGTTTGTTACCACTGTGCCATGACAGGAACTCCTGCAGTGTGCCCTTTTTTTCTTCCATTTATTCAACATATTTACTGAACACCTATTATGTTCACAACTCTGTGTGTGTTTGTGGTGGGGTTGGAGCTCAAATAAACATATTAAACAGAAAAGCTTCTGGGGAAATTTTTAGACTGATAGGATTTGACAAAGCAAGCAGCTTTGTGTGTGTGTGTGTGTGTGTGTCTTTTTGCCTTTTCTAGGGCCGCTCCTGCGGCATATGGAGGTTCCCAGGCTAGGGGTCGAATCGGAGCTGTAGCCACTGGCCTACACTAGAGCCACGGCAACTCGGGATCCAAGCCGTGTCTGCAACCTACACCACAGCTCACGGCAACACCGGATCGTTAACCCACTGAGCAAGGGCAGGGGCCGAACCCGCAGCCTCTTGGTTCCTAGTCGGATTCGTTAACCACTGAGCCACGACGGGAACTCCGCAAACAGCTTTTTGAAAGACAGAACAGAGTAGAAAGAACACTGACTTTGATGAGACAGACCCAGGTTCAAATTCTGGATCCATCAACAACTGTGGTTTTAACTCAGGCACCTACTTAAGCACTTAAATTCAGTTTCCTCATCTGTAATTTTTGAGGATTGTTGAAAGAATTAGATAATTCCCTAGCACAGTGTCTGGCAAATAGCAAGTGCTTTATAAGTGATAGCTCTTCTTACATAGGGAGACAAGGCACACACATACACAGATGAGCTGCTGGATGTTTAATAAATGGCAAATAATTGGGGCAAAGAAGACAAATTGGATGAGGGTGGAAGAAGGAAATCACATGGGGCTGGAATGGACAAAATAAGTCACTAAATTTTCTTAATCAAGGCTTCCTTTTATTTTATTTTGCTTTTTAGGGTCGCACCTGTGGGCATCCGGAAGTTCCCAGGCTAGGGGTCCAACGGGAGCTGCAGCCGCCAGCCTGCCCCACAAGGCTTCCTTTTAGGACATTTCTATTTCTACCACAAAATGGACGCCAAATCTAAACATTTACCGCACAAGCAGGCATCACGAAAAAGGGTATAAATGGAGAGAGGAATTCATTGTTCCAGAAGAAAAGTTCCTATATTGGATGAAAAATTCACAGCAGGCATGGCTGACTCCTACATACACATGTGTGTGTGTGCATGCATGTGTGTGTAATAGGTGTGCTACATACATGAGGGATAAGTCATAAAAACTGCTCATGTATTGAGAAACAAAAAGTTATGATATAATTTCTAAAATTACGGAGATCCAAAATTAGATTTTTTCTTTTATTCTTGTTTTTAATTATAGTTGGTTTACAGTGTTGTACCAATTTCTGTTGTACAGCAAAGTGACTCATTTAATACATACACACACACGTACACACACATACATATTCTTTTTAAAATTTCTTTTCTATCATGGTCTATCCCAGGAGATTGGATACAGTTCCCTGTGCTGTACAGTAGGATCTCATTGCTTATCCATTCTAAATGGAATAGTTTGCATAGACTAAACCCCAAACTCCCAGTCCATCTTCCTCCTCCCCGCCACCCCTTGGCAACTACAAGTCTGTTCTCTATGTCTGTGAGTCTATTCCATAGATAAGTTCTTTTGTGCCATATTTAATTAATTTATTTAAAAAATTTTTTGTGGAGTTCCCGTCGTGGCGCAGTGGTTGGCAAATCCGACTAGGAACCATGAGGTTGCGGGTTCGGTCCCTGCCCTTGCTCAGTGGGTTAACGATCCGGCGTTGCCGTGAGCTGTGGTGTAGGTTGCAGACGTGGCTCGGATCCCGCGTTGCTGTGGCTCTGGCGTAGGCCGGTGGCTACAGCTCCGATTCAACCCCTAGCCTGGGAACCTCCATATGCCGCAGGAGTGGCCTAAGAAATAGCAACAATAACAACAACAACAACAACAAAAAAAAAGACAAAAAAACAACAACAACAACAACAACAAAAGACAAAAAAAAAAAAAATTTTTTTTTGTTTGGTTGTACCTGCGGCATGTGGAAGTTCCCAGGCCAGGGATTAAACCAGTGCCACAGCAGTGACCCAAGCAACTGCAATGACAACAGAGAGTTCTAACCTGCTGTGCCACAGCAGGAACTCCTGTACCACATCTTCTTAATCCAATCATCTGTTGATGGAAATTTAGGTTGTTTTCATGTCTTGGGTATTGTGAATAGTACTGCTATGAACAAAGGGGTGCATGTGTCTTTTTGCCTTGTTTTGTCTGGATATATGCCTAGAAGTGGGACTGCTGGATCATATGGTAGTTCTCTGTTTAGTTTTCTGAGGAACCTCTATTCTGTTTTCCATAGTGGTTGTAGTAATTTACATTCCCACAGTGTAGGAGGGGTTCCCTTTTCTCCACACCCTCTCCAGCATTTGTTATTTGTAGACTTATTAATGATGGCCATATTCTGATAAGTGTGAGGTGATACTTCATTGAAGTTTTGATTTGCATTTCCCTCATAATTAGCAATGTTAAGCATCTTTTCATGTTCTTACTGGCCAATCTGAATATCGGCTTTGGAGAATGTCTATTTAGGTCTCCTGCCCATTTTTCAATTGGGTTGTTTGTTGTTGTTGTTGAGTTGTATGAGTTATTTGTATATTTTGGAGATTAAGGCTTTGTTGGTATCATCATTTGCAAAAATTTTCTCCCATTCCGTAGGTTGCCTTGTTGTTTTGTTTATGGCATCCTTTGCTGTGCTAGAAGATGATCTTTCAATCCAAACCAGTCATCTTATAATTCAAGGAACAGACTCAAAGAGGTGAAATGACTTATCTAAGGCTGCACAACCAGAAAATTGTTAAGCTAGGACATGAATCTTAAATCTTCTGGATTTCTGGCTTAATGCCCTTACCACTAACTCCTTTCTTTTTTTTTATTTTTTTTTTTTATTTTCCCACTGTACAGCAAGGGGATCAAGTTATCCTTACATGTATACATTACAATTACATTTTTTCCCCACCCTTTCTTCTGTTGCAACATGAGTATCTAGACAAAGTTCTCAATGCTATTCAGCAGGATCTCCTTGTAAATCTATTCTAAGCTGTGTCTGATAACCCCAAGCTCCCGATCCCTCCCACTCCCTCCCCCTCCCATCAGGCAGCCACAAGTCTTTTCTTCAAGTCCATGATTTTCTTTTCTGAGGAGATGTTCATTTCTGCTGGATATTAGATTCCAGTTATAAGTGATATCATATGGTATTTGTCTTTGTCTTTCTGGCTCATTTCACTCAGGATGAGATTCTCTAGTTCCATCCATGTTGGTGCAAATGGCATTATGTCATTCTTTTTATGGCTGAGTAGTATTCCATTGTGTATATTTACACCACATTGTGTATATTTACATCCAGTCATCTGTCGATGGACATTTGGGTTGTTTCCATGTCCTGGCTATTGTGAATAGTGCTGCAATGAACATGCAGGTGCATGTGTCTCTTTTAAGTAGAGTTTTGTCCGGATATATGCCCAAGAGTGGGATTACGGGGTCATATGGAAGTTCTATGTATAGATTTCTAAGGTATCTCCAAACTGTTCTCCATAGCGGCTGTACCAGTTTACATTCCCACCAACAGTGCAGGAGGGTTCCCTTTTCTCCACACCCCCTCCAGCACTTGTTATTTGTGGATTTATTAATTATGGCTATTCTGACTGGTGTGAGGTGGTATCTCATGGTAGTTTTGATTTGCATTTCTCTTATAATCAGCGATGTTGAGCATTTTTTCATGTGTTTGCTGGCCATCTGTACATCTTCTTTGGAGAAATGTCTATTCAGGTCTTTTGCCCATTTTTCCGTTGGGTGATTGGCTTTTTTGCTGTTGGGTTGTATAAGTTGTTTATATATTCTAGAGATTAAGCCCTTGTCCATTGCATCATTTGAAACTATTTTCTCCCATTCTGTAAGTTGTCTTTTTGTTTTCTTTTTGGTTTCCTTTGCTGTGCAAAAGCTTTTCAGTTTGATGAGGTCCCATGGGTTTATTTTTGCTCTAATTTCTATTGCTTTGGGAGACTGACCTAAGAAAATATTCACAATGTTGATGTCAGAGAGTGTTTTGCCTATGTTTTCTTCTAGGAGTTTGATGGTGTCCTGTCGTATATTTAAGTCTTTCAGCCATTTGGAGTTTATTTTTGTGCATGGTGTGAGGGTGTGTTCTAGTTTCATTGCTTTGCATGCAGCTGTCCAGGTTTCCCAGCAATGCTTGCTGAATAGACTTTCTTTTTCCCATTTTATGTTCTTGCCTCCCTTGTCAAAGATTAATTGACCATAAGTGTCAGAGTTTATTTCCGGGTTCTCTATTCTGTTTCATTGGTCTGTCTGTCTGTCTTGATACCAGTACCACACTGTTTTGATGACTGTGGCTTTGAGATATTTCTTGAAGTCTGGGAGAGTTATGCCTCCTGCTTGGTTTTTGTTTCTCAGGATTGCTTTGGCGATTCTGGGTCTTTTGTTGTTCCATATAAATGTTTGGATTGTTTGTTCTAGTTCTGTGAAAAATGTCATGGGTAATTTGATAGGGATTGCATTGAATCTGTAGATTGCTTTGGGTAGTATGGCCATTTTTACAATATTGATTTTCCCAATCCAGGAACATGGAATATCTTTCCATCTTCTTTGATTTCTTTGATTAAAGTTTTGTAGTTCTTGGCATATAGGTCCTTTACCTCTTTGGTCAGGTGTATTCCAAGGTATTTGATTTTGTGAGGTGCAATTTTAAAAGGTATCGTGTTTTTGTATTCCTTTTCTAATATTTCATTGCTGGTATACAGAAATGCAACTGACTTCTGAATGTTAATCTTATATCCTGCTACTATGCTGAATTTATTAATCAGTTCAAGTAGTTTTTGGGTGGAGTCCTTAGGGTTTTCTATGTAGAGTATCATGTCATCTGCATACAGTGACAGTTTTATCTCTTCTCTTCCTATATGGATGCCTTTTATTTCTTTTGTTTGTCTAATTGCTGTGGCTAGGACTTCCAAAACTATGTTAAAGAGCAGTGGTGAGAGTGGGCATCCCTGTCTTGTTCCAGATTTGAGTGAGAAGGCTTTCAGTTTTTCCCCACTGAGTATTATATCTGCTGTGGGTTTATCATAAATGGCTTTGATTATATTCAGGATTGTTCCCTCTATACCCAGTTTGGCGAGGGTCTTGATCATGAATGGATGTTGGACTTTGTCGAATGCTTTTTCTGCGTCTATTGAGATGATCATATGATTTTTGACTTTTTTTTTGTTAATGTGGTGTATGATGCTGATTGATTTGCATATGTTGAACCATCCTTGTGAACCTGGGATGAACCCAACCTGGTCATGGTGTATAATTTTTTTGATATGTTGTTGGATTCGGTTGGCTAAGATTTTGTTGAGAATTTTTGCATCTATATTCATCAATGATATTGGCCGATAGTTTTCTTTTTTGGTGGTATCTCTGCCTGGTTTTGGAATGAGGGTGATGGTGGCATCATAGAATGTCTTTGGGAGTATTCCTTTTTCTTCAACCTTTTGAAAGAGTTTAAGGAGGATGGGCACCAATTCCTCTTTATATGTTTGATAGAATTCACCTGTGAAGCCATCTGGTCCTGGACTTTTATTTGTAGGGAGTAATTTTATGACCTCTTCAATTTCATTTCTAGTGATCGGTTTGTTCAGTTGGTCTGTTTCTTTTTGATTCAGTTTTGGCAGGCTGTAAGATTCTAGAAAATTGTCCATTTCTTCCAGATTGTCAAACTTGTTGCCGTATAGTTGTCTAACTCTTTCTAATCAAGGCCTAAGGAGTTATTCCACAATGCCACTGGGTAGAGTTTCCTGGCGGTCTTAGGGAGTGAAGACTTTCCACGAAAGACTTGTCTTTTTTTTTTTTTTTTTTTTGTCCTTTTTTTGTCTTTTTAGGCCACACCTGTGGCATACGGAGGTTCCCAGGCTAGGGGTCTAATTGGAGCTGAAGCTGCTGGCCTACATCACAGCCACAGCAACACGGGATCCTTAAGCCACTGAGCCAGGCCAGGGATCAAACCCGAAACCTCATGGTTCCTAGTCAGACTCGTTTCCACTGTGCCATGATGGGAACTCCTCCACTAAAGACTTTTCAGTATTATGGACAGAGGTCAAGTTTGAACTAAAGCTCTATTAAAGGAGCCTACAAACAACCCTCATTTATCGAACACTTGCTATGTCTCGGGCACATGCCAAATGCTTCATATATACATATTTCATTTATATATTCACTTAAATTTTTATTCGCATGGCAGGCATCTATGCTATGTGCGAGGATCCAATAGAGAAAAGACATATGTGGTTCTTGACCTCTTGGAGCTTCTAGCCTTCCCTATAACAGAAATTCCATAACGTTTGTTTCTCTACTGCTTCCATTTACAGGTGATGAAAAGGGCCCAGAGAATAACAATGATGGCTACCATATACTGACCATCCACCCCACGTCAAACGCTTTCCCAAGCATTCTCTGAGTTAATCTCCACCAACAGCCCTATGAGATAGGAAATGGAAGCACAGGAAGCTAAAACGTCTGTTTCAAGGTCACAGAGGTAGTAAGCATAGGTAGAACAAGGGTTGTACCAAAGTTGTTTGGTACCACTGTCCATGATTTTAACCATTAAATTACACTGTCCGGTTGGATTCCTGCTATGCATGCTAAAAGATGGTACACATAATGTCAAAACTCTGGGACACCTAGGAACCAAGAAGCATAAAATACTTTGTCTACAGACAAATTGTGTTTTCAGCAGTTGTACACAGGTCATAATTTCTTGAGTACTTACCATACGTCAGAGTACTGCACCTGTACACATGATGTTCAGGTAAAACACAAGCATAATACAAGCCCTTAGTAGGTTCTCAGTATAGCAGGCAAATGAGAAAGTGACAGGAATAAATAAGTAATGCTAGTGAGAACCTAGGAATTATTAACAAGCAGAGGCTGCTGGCCGTGATAGTGCTGACTCCGCATTTGGACAAAAATGTGTTTGTATTTTTGCAAGGCTGCATTTGCTTTATTTAAATATAGAGATAATAAATATCTACATAAACCTTCACTTACCTATTAGAAAGAGGGCAATTTCTGAAGGATTATACACCAGCCATAAAATTTATTGTGTACCGTAGTTTACATGTCCATTTAAGACATCCAGTTGCAAGGCATGGACACAGTCCTTGGAAATAAAAACACCAACTTGAACAATTTTCAATTTCACATAAATTCTATTAAAGAAGAATAAAACAGTGAAATCGCAAAATTTCTCCATTCTCTTCCACCATATGGGTTTCTTTGAGTTTTAGTAATATTATAAATAAAGCAGCTTCAAGATTAAATACAAAACAGTGAACAATTTAGAAATATTTTGAAGAAGCAAGTATTATATCCCAGTGTTGCCAGGCTTTCAACATAAGAAAGACAGAAAACAGAGGGAGAATTCTCATTTGTTCTATCAAGAAAGCATAAATATTGGCTCTGTATTAAGCCAACCTCTTGCAGCTGTACACCAGCTCTCAACTATTAAAAAGATTCTTAAATTCCCAGGGAAACAAAAATCAATTTCCATCATATAAATTTGTATATAAATCCACTGCACTTTACTCCAAATATTTTCTCATCAAGGAGTTTGGAACAAAATTTTTTTTGAAAGAGAAAATCTCCAGTTCACCGATTGCACCATTATAAATATTTGAATGACTTCCAGTAACTTTTCTTAGAAAATCTCAATGTCTGTGTAACATGCCAATGACAGCTCAGCAGTAATGTCAATACATTTCATTATCTGGCAAGACAAGCATTCATAGCAATAGATTGGAATTCAGATTGCCATTTTCATATATTATATTTCACTTTTGTCACAGCACACTGGATGGTTATTCTTGCCCTCTTGGCAAGATACTCATTTCTGGGCTTATATTAAAAATCTATTTTATCTCTTAAAGCTTAGAATGAGCTAAGTGATTACTGTTTTAATCCTAAATCAATATGTGCAGTCAGGTCTTGAAAGAATTCCAATCACTGTAGCCCTTGTTCATATTTTGGATGGATAATGATGCCATTGGGGTGTTTTCCTTGGGGCTCATTTAATATAGTCTACTTGTGGGAATTAAGGTTGCTAGTCTAGTGACTATCGTTCACATACTTCAATCAAAGTCAAGGATAGGATATTAATTTTCTGGGTTTTGTGAGACTGCACTGGCAAAGTGAAATACACATATTTGTCAAAGTATGGAGAAATAAGAGTAAAATGGAGATGTACTTCTCAAACTTCAGTATGCATTAGAATCTCCTGGTATGCTAGTTAAAACATCCCTATGTCCCGTAATTAGTGATTCTGATTCAGTAAGTCTGTGTGGGGTTTGGGACTTTGATTTCCGATAAGTTCCTAGGTGATATTGATGTTCCCAGCTCAAGGACCACCTTTTGAGGAGCAGTGAAACTAAACAGAGTGGTCAATAGCAAAGATTAAGATCTTGCCTTTGCCATTTATGGGCTTGTTGATGTGGGGTACTTCACTTCACCCATTTTTAAGCCTTAGTTTTGTCACTGAGTGTTTTGTAAGAATTAGACAAGTCTGTATGGCACTTGACATAATGCTGGAAAGATACCGAATATGTGCCAAATAAATGATAGGATGGTTATTAGAAATGATGAAATCTCCTTTTCTGGGATCCATCTGGTTGAATATACAGTTCTTCTGTTCCATATTCTAGTGTATTTAGCAAATTATTGAAGTATGTCTAGATTAGGGGCTATCAGATTTGGTGCATTAGCAACTACTCGGGATTTAAATTGCTCACTTAAATATTTTGATCCCTGGGCCTTCCAACCAAATACCATACTGAAACTTTTTCTTTCTTTTTTTTTTTTTTTCCATACTGAGATTTTGATTCTCTGTCCTTTGGAGTATTTTTCATTTAAATTGCTTTATAGTCCACGGCTCCACAGTATGTCTCCTTATAAATGATCTTTTATTTTTAAATTTTTATTTGTTTATTTATTGCTTTTTAGGGGCACACCCACGGCATACAGAGGTTTCCAGGCTAGGGGTGGAATTGGAGCTACAGCTGCCGGCCTACGCCACAGGCACAGCAACACAGGATCTGAGCTGACTCTGCAACCTACACCACAGCTCAAGGAGACACCAGATCCTTGACCCACTGAGCGAAGCCAGGGATCGAACCTGCAACCTCATGATTACTGGTCAGATTTGTTTCTGCTGAGCCACAACGGGAACCCTTGATTGATCTTTTAAAGAACAACATCAATTTACTTTCAAAGTCAAACTCAAATCTTTGGAGACTAATATCCTTTCTCTCCATATTTTGCTATTAAGAGAACTGGTGTTCTGCCAAGGCAACATTTTAATAAATTTAAGCTTGAGATTTTCATTGTCACGTGAACACTGAAATTGGCTCTCAATTACATAAAGCAGCCAATTCAACAGGATACGTGTATTGGATTTACAACGAACATGTCTGTGAAAAAAACAGTTTAAAATCCCTGATTTTGTGGTTTTCTGTTACTTCGTTAAACAGGTATAATCCACCAATCATAAGCATCTCAGCTATTTCGGGCTAAGTTAATCTTGAGAAGTATATGATTTTATTTTAGTCAAATGTTAACAAGTTAATGTCTTGCATTCAATAGTTTATTTATTTTTTCACTTAATACTAAGTTCCATTTCCATGGCAGGTGATGGTCTAGATACTGGGGAAAACACTCACCCTCCCAGAGCTTACAGTCTAGTGAGAACAGTAAAAGCTGAGTTATTCAAACCTCATTTTAACATGCTGATAAATCTCCAGCCTTTACCAGTTAACAAATTGTAGAAAGTTTCAGCTCATTGTTTGTTTGTTTATACTAAATTACTCATGAAGCTGTTAACCATCACTCAAAGCTTCAGACACAGTGGATGATGTCTTCTAGAAGCAGAACCCTTCCAGAGCTTCTTACCAAAGAAACACTCTACGTTTTCTATGATTTTTTTTTTTTTTGTAAAATGAATGTATAGAAAGCAAATTAAGTCAGCTTTGCAGCTTGCAACTAGATGTTACATATACTTTCTAGTAAAATGACATAATTGAAGACAAAGTACCAATTTGCATTTCAAACTTGGTCTTTGAGCATTTCAAAAGATGCAAGGATTTACATTATACTACCTGATATAGACTGAATGTTGTGTCCCCACCCATAACACCTTACTCTAAACAAATGTGTGTGTTTAAGGCATAACCTCCAAGGTGATGGTATTTGGAGATGGGGATCTGGGAAGCTGACAAGAGTAGATGAGGTCCTGAGAGTGGGCCCTTCATGAGGGGATTAGTGTCCTTAAAAGAAAAGAAACCAAAGAACTTGCACTCTCTCTCTCTCTCTCCCATGTGAGGACACAGCAATAAGGTGGATGTCCGTGAGCCAGGAAGCAGCTCTCATCAGAAACCCAATCAGCTATACCCTGACCTTGGACTTCCAAGCCTCTAGAACTGTGAAAACAAATTTCTTTTTTTTTTTAAGCCACCCAGGGTATGGTATTTTGTTATGGCAGCCTGGGCAGGCTAAGATATGACCTTAAAAGGAAGACAGGAATTTGTACAAAATGGTGAAAATGATTTAAACTTATCTATTATTCCCAAGCAGGGCCCTCAGCCCCAGTCTGCCAGGCTGGTCTTGACCATTGCCTACACACAATTTGCTTTCTTGCCTCTGGTTTGCTCTCCTCTTTGTGCTATTTTCCTTACCCCAAATCATCCACTTCTGGAAATCGTGATTAGCCCTGGTCCTTTATCAAATGGTCCTTTATTGCAAAACTTGTTTCACAATACACTTAGCTGCATTTTTCTATGGTGTCCTTATGTTGGTTCAAGGATGTAGGTCTTATATGCTCGACTAGATATCAAACATCTCCAAGGCAATCCTAGGGTCCAGACTTTTTAAATCTCTTGTGTCCTCCAATGGCTCTTGTCAAGTGTTGTGCAAATAAAATGGGAATAAAACTTACTGAATGAAAACTGAACTAGATGCTGAGAGCCAACGGATGTTCTGAGGCAAATGAATCAAATGCAAGGAAGAACAATAAAACCCTGGCTCCAGAGCCTGCGGGTGAGGGTGGGAGAGAGTCATTCTGGATAAGTGAGTTTACTAGACGGCTGAGGATTTATCCTTTTAAACACCAAGAGTTTTAATTATCTTGGATGGAAACATTTCCAATATAGTAATCGTTCCTGCCTTCTAAAAGTGCATTATAAACATAATCCAGCTTGATGACTCGAGGTTGTCATTGAAAGTAGCATTGTGCTATAACACCTCAGGCCTTTGGAGTTATGTAGAACTGTTTGTCCCTATTCTAAATGGCTGCAGATTGCTGGTTTTTTTTTTTTTTTTTTTTTTTTTTTTTTTTTTTTTTAATTGTCATTTGTTTTTTAGCTTTTCTGGGTCCTCCCTTGCTGCTGGATTGTCAGTCCCATTGATGCCAGGGTGACTGATTGTGCCATTTCTACTCCCTGTTCCTAATTTGCTGCTTCTCATCTGAAATGAGCTTGGAAATCAAATTCTCAATCTTCCTGTGGTTGTTGTCATGATTATTATTGTTAAAGATGTGTGTAAACTGAGAGCGAAGGGCTCTATGTGAGGACCTGCCAAGGTCCCCATGGCTAAAGTGTACAAGAAACAAACACATATATGGTATGAACTCCTAGTTAAGCTTCTCTGAAGCCTTTTAAATTTAATTCCTATTTTTAATTTTCTGGTCTGAAAATAAAACTTTCTAGACATGCATTTTTCAGATAGATTAGGAATTCAATCATGTGTTCGACAAGCAATCACTGAATGCTTACAAAGTGCAACATGCATACAAGGGCTGTAGGATGGTTGTCTAAAATGGATATTCTATGTCCAGCTTGCTGTTTTCGGTTTTGCACTAGCATATAATAGGTACTCAATAAATATTTGTTGAATCAATGAAATGAACTTTATAACCTAAGCAGATATAAGACACTGACACAGATACATATATAAACAAGCTTACAATGTAAGCTATAGTAAGGATCATAACAAAAATACAAATAATGTACAAAGACCAAAAGATTACCTCCTGCTAGGAAATCCAGAAGGATTTCGTGGAAGAGGTAGTGGTTTTGACTGGGACTTGAAGCATTCAGCAAGAAATTAGGGAAGTGGGAAGAGACAAAAACACCACAGGCAAAGGCCAGATGCTAGGATGGGGAGGGTGTATTTGGGGGACAATTAGTACATTTTGGCTGAAGTACATGTAGGGGAGTAGAAGGAGATCAAATTATAAGATTATATTTGGGTCAGAGCATGGGTGGGCCTTGAATGTCAGACTAAAGAATTTGGACATTGTTTATTAGGTGATGGGGAGGAACTGAGGGTGTCTGAGCTGGGAGGTGACATGCTTAGAGCTGGGCTTTAGAAATCTTGCTAAATGTTGGAATTTAGGAGTTAAAGGGCAACAGGGCTGGAGGTGATTCCAAGGGTACAGGTGGAAAGCAACATGAGCCTGAACTAGGATGTTGGCAGTGAGAATAGCTGAGAGGGATGATTGTCAGAGACACTGCAGAGGTAGAATAAGAGGATGCAGCAACTTATTCATTGTCAGGAGAAATGGAGAAGGACACATTGGGAAATCCAAGTGATGCCCTTTCCAGAATGAACTTGAAGAGTCCAAAAGAACAGGTTTAAAAGGATGGTGATGAGTCCGACTTGGGACATGCTGAGGTGTGAGAGTGAATTGTTGATAGCTCTGCTGTAAAAAGAATAAATGGGAACCTGCCCCGAAAAACACTAAAGGGATAACAAATAACAAATGAGTGCTCATGTGGACTCAGCTCATAAAAAGGAATTAAAGGTCAACATCTTATTTTTAGTTCTTTTTGACATGACTATATTAAAAATTGTTTTCAAATAACTTTAAGTGCCCCCTTTAAAAAAAAACTTCTATTTTTATTTGTCTTATTAAGATTAATGCTATGTAAAGTTTGAGCATTACTGGAGTTACTCATGGATTAGTAGCAGCTCCTATGTGAAACCAGACATCGAACAAGAAAACAAACACATTGAGAAAACTTCCCCCAAACAGCAGATGGATCTTGACTTGCCATCAGAAACAAAGGTGTTTTCAGATTAGCAGGCAGCATGTCCATGGAACAAGAACAAGTAGGGAAGCTAGAATACTAAATTGGATTTTATAGAATGGAAGAGTAGGCTTCTGACATGTAAACAGGAGGGAAAAGTGCATTCTAGGCAAAGGAAGCTGTGCATATAAACCTGTCATGAAGGAATGGTATGGCATCGTCAGGGGATGGCATGAGGCCATTTGGCTGGAGCACGTGTGGAGAGAAGGAGAGAGAGGCCTGCAATCAAGGAAAGGTAAAGTTGTAGCTTGAGAAATAGGATGGGGCAGGAAGGGGGAGTGGGCTTCATATTCAACACTAAAATTTGCACTTTTTAACAGTGGGTAACCATCTCAGTGGTCCACTGGGGAGGCAGAATAATCAGATATATTCAAGCAAATTCTGAGTGGATCTATGGAGGATATTTAAGGATTGAGGAATAGAGGCAGAAATGAGGCTACTAAGGTGTTCCTGAAAGCAACTGAGGATCTGAGTAAATGAGGTTATGAACCAAGCTAGTGCCTAGCCTATAACAGATGCTCAATGTGTGCTAGCTGATAGGTTGTTGGGGTTGACAACAGTTTTTGGTTCATCAGAATTGGATGAGCCTCCTCTTGGATTCAAATCAGCTTTAGCAGTAGTTGCTGGGACAAATGTCCTGAAGAGAAGGATCTAGAAGATTAATACTATAGCCAGAAGCAAGGTTTATCTTTGGCTTGGGGCACATGTTGATACAGAAGATATAGGGAAGCAAAATACCACCAGCTTCTGGTGGACCTGCTTTCTTCTAGCATTCAGAGCACCCTGAGGCATAATCAGTCTGTACAGAAACATGCCAAATCCTTGGAAGGCCAATGTAGCTTCTAAAAAGTTCAAGGGGAAACTGCAGGAGATCTCCATCGTAGAGACTACTCTTTTTTATTTTTATTTTTACTTTTTGTTTTTTGTTTTTTTTTTTTTTTGGTCTTTTCTAGGGCCGTACCAGTGGCACATGGAGGTTCCCAGGCTAGGGGTCTAATCAGAGCTGTAGCCGCCGGCCTTCGCCACAGCTACCACAACATGGGATCCGAGCCAAGTCTGTGACCTACACCACAGCTCACGGAAATGCCAGATCCTTAACCCACTGAGCTAGGCCAGGGACTGAACCCGCAACCTCATGGTTCCTAGTCAGATTTGTTAACCACTGAGCCACGACAGGAACTCCAGGAGACTATTCTTTTTTTAAATACAGTGAATATGTACTACCCTATAGCATTGATAACGTCCAACAAGGTAGCCACTAGGCATGTGTGGCTATTAAGCATTTGAAATATAGCTAGTTCAAATTCAGATTTTCTGTGAGTATAAAATACACAGTAGATTTCAAAGACTTCCTATGAAAAATAATGTAAAACATACTTTTTATTGTATATATGTTGATAATATTTTATATTTATTGGACTAAATAAAATACATTATTAAAATAAATTTACTTTTGGAACTAAGCCTATAAGAATATTTAAAATAATTTTATATAGCTCATGTTAGCATTCTATTGGACAGAGCTACTACAAAAAGTTCAGTGTTATTTTATATTGCAAAAATAAACTAGTTCTATCTCCCCTGAACATTTTCCTTGTAGGGAAGCGGTTGACATGTACCCTAGGGAGAAATTTAAAATGTAATAAACAGATTAATGTATTCTTATCTATTATCCAGAATTGTTTATCTGCTTTTCAATGTTTCCATGGAGATTAGTGCACCTGTAGGGCTTAATGGCCCTGTTTTAACAGCCATGGTGTTCTGGACAGTTTGCATATTATAAACATTATTTTAGGGAGTTCATGTTGTGGCTCAGCAGTAAAAAAAACCTGACTAGTATCCATGAGCACAGGGGTTCGGTCCATGGCCTCGTTCAGTGGGTTAAGGATCCAACACTGCCATGAGCTGTGGTGTAGGTCAGATCCTGTGTTGCTGTGACTGTGGTGTAGGCCAGTGGCTGCAGCTCCAATTTGACCCCTAGCCTGAGTTCTTCCATATGCTGTGGGTGCAGCCCTAAAAAAAAAAAAAAAAAGAAAAAGACAAATTATTTTATGTAATTTTTATATAAATATAAAAAACTTGAAAGGGTTCATTATTTGGGGTTATTAAAAGGCATTAAAGATGAGGTGGGAAGCTCCCATTTTAACTACTTTCATATGAGGGCAAGTTATAGTCTGACATGTTCAAGTAGACTCAAACTTTCTAAAGAGGTTATTGCAAAATACTCTCCCGCAAAGCTTGGAGCCAATATCTCTATTAGAACATCACACAACAATTGTGAATTCTCAAACCAGAGTACTTGAAGGATCACTTTGCTTTCCCACTGGTGAAGAACAAGTAACTGTTCAGAAAGGGCATTCTTGCACTGAACTTCGGGGCTTCCAATTCTTTTTCTTTCTCCCCTTATGCACTAGCGGAAATTGTAACATCTGATCACAATATTGACCTTTAGCTTAATTTTCCCTAATTTTGCAGAACCTTCCTGCTTCACACCAACAATCCCCTATGATTCTATAAATTTGGTGTGTGTTAGCATTTAACAGAATGTGAAATAACTTCTTGAATTCTCCACCAAATGGAACTGATTATACAATGAAAATAACTTAAGGAAGGATCTGAGACATCATGTAAAATATTTTACTATGTTTTGCAAGGCTCTTTGCATTTAGGAAGCAAGAAGTTTTGTTTTTAAATGAAAGAGGTCTCTCTTTCTCTCTTTTTTTTTTTTAAAGCAAAACCTTATTCACTCTTTGAAATGTGAGGAAAAAAATTTTTTTTTTCAAAAGTGAAATGACGACTATGAAATCCAAAAGGGAGAATTATAACCTGAGGTGTGCCTGCCACATGTATGGTTTGCTGTGCTTCAAAGTACATAGACAGTCTGATAGTACTCAGTAGACACAGAACCTTTCGGACAGAACAGGCAGTTCTTAAATACCTGTCACCGGCGTTATACAGCAGAGCAAGATGGAACTGAAAGATTCTTATGTCAAGCCTTTAATACTGGTACAACAAAAATGACTTCATCTGTGCAATTAGTGAACAAGCTGTTCCCACTTATCTAATACCTCCAGGAAGAGAACCTTATTCTGACTTTGATTTGTCCTGTTTTCCCTGCACACTGAATGTTGCAAGCTTATGTCAGCTAAAATCTCTTGGCCTAATAATTACAGCCAGCACTGAAAAACTCTTCCCCCAAATTACCAGTGCAAACAAAATGAGGGAAACATAAACTAAACTCAGTCCTCCCGCCCCCATGTTACCTTCCCTTCTTCACCCCAGGAGTTCTGTGATCAAAATGTTTCAGCACCTTTTCATCTATAAAATCAAACTACATTTCTGTTTAATAAATTAATTTTTACTGAGCTTTTATTTGCTACCACTTTCATTGCCTTATTGCCCTCTTTGGGCAGTGTATTCCATAAATTTTAAAATAATTAAACTCTTTTATTTAAAGGAAAGAAACTCTAAAAGATCACCTTTTTTTTCCCCATTCAGTTTCAAATGTCTAAAGGGAGAAGTCTGAAGAGAGACACGCAGTTCTAGAAATATATTATATTATATGTATATATATATTATGTGGCCAGTGTATAGGAGAAATACTTTTTTCTAAATAAACAAACCCAATTGTCCTTCCCATCAAAATCTGAAAAGAAATATCCAAAGCCTTTTCAAATGTACCATTCTTCCAGGCCTAATCTATCATGCTAGTGATAAGCCTTCGGAGTCTGGGGACCATCAGCAAAGTTGCTTAAGTGGTGCCAATTTCTTCTAGGACTTAAAGGATCCAGATTCATTATTCCAGAGTGAAAAATGGATATGGAAAAGGGCAGTAAATTGGGATATGCTCCCTTTAAAGCAGCAGTAATAAGCTACTTACGCTGTGGCTTGTCAGGAGGCACTCTTAACCTACAGCACATTCCATTTTCATTTGAGAAGAATATGTTACTAAAAAGATTATTTTCACTTCAAAAAGTATTTTCATTTAATTCCACATCTGATTTCTGCTGGAATGATATATGTAGCTCCACTCTTGTCATGTCACTCTACTTTTCAAAAGGACAAACATGCTAATAGGGATCAAAGACCAGCTGTAAAGATGTAAGTGCCCACTATGTCCTAATACAGTTATTAGCTTTAAACTGAATTTTTCTTTTCTTTTTTTTTTTTTGCTTTTTAGGGCCATACCTGTGGCATATGGAAGTTCCCAGGCGAGAGATCGAATCAGAGCTGCAGCTGTCAGCCACAGCCATGACCACAGCCACAGGCACAGCAACTCCGGATCTGAGCTACATCTGTGACCTACACCACAGCTCAAGGCAACACCAGACCCGACCCACTGAGCAAGGCCAGGCATCCCACCCGCATCCTCATGGATAACAGTCGGATTCATTCCTGCTGCACCCAAACAGGAACTCCCTAGTTGGATTCTTAACCCACTGAGCCACAATGGGAACTTCTGCTTTATCTTTCTAAAAGAGGATCTGATTTAGGAGATGATTTCACTTGGAACATTTTTTTTTTTTTTTTTTTTTTTTTTTAGCACTTAGCCTGGTAGCCTGGAAATAACAGAGTAAATGTGTCAATACTAGCCATATTTTAGCACTTTTCTAGTCTTTAGGGCATAAATTACAGAGCTAGACCAGGGCCAGACTAAATTATTTTGGCAGATGAAGCATATGAAGCATTTCCTCTGAGGAAAATTTAGGGCACTGGATTAGATCACCACTTTGATGGGTATACAACTGATTAGACTAGGTATTAACTAGAGGCAACTACAGTTTATGTAGATTCTCTCTTAGGATCTTTTGTTTTTTCCTAAACATTTTAGAAATGATATGGATGCATGTTAACATACCAAGATGAATACAGAAAAAGACAATATTTCAGAGGAGAGAAATGTTCTTGGCATAAGAGGAAAGTGGTTAGAATTAAAAGGAGAAAAGTTCATTGAGAACAATATTGGGAGGAAACAGGATTTCATTCATTAAAAAAAGAAGAGTTGCTCAATGCCTACTGTGTGCCAGGCTCTGCTCTAGGTGCAAGCTGAATTCTCAGGAACTCATGTTCTAATTAAGTGGCGTATGGAAGTTCCTAGGCTAGGGGTCTAATCGGAACTGCAGCTGCTGGCCTACACCACAGCCACAGCAATGTCAGATCCAAGCCTCATCTGTGACCTACACCACAGCTCACAGCAACGCTGGATCCTTAATCTACTGAGTAAGGCTGGGGATCGAACCTGTGTTCATGAATGCTAGTCAAAATTCGCTTCTGCTGAGCCACAACAGGAACTCCAAAATGTAGAGTTTTTATAGACACTTTTTATCAGGTTGAGGAAGTTCATTTCTACCTTAATTTGTTGAGAATTTGTATCAGTAATGGGCATTGAATTTTGTCAAATGTGCTTTCTGTTGAGATAATCATACGGGTTTTCTTTTGGTTTGTTAATAAGATAAATTACATTGATTTTTGGGTTTTAATCCAACTTTGCATTCCTGAGATAAATTCCACTTTGACGTGATATATTAATTGTGGTTTTTGTTGTTTGTTTTGCTTTTTAGGGCCACACCAGAGAAAATGGAAGTTCCCAGACTAGAGGTCAAATCCCTGCTGCAGCTGCCGGCCACAGCCACAGCCACAGCCACAGCCACACCAGATCCAAGCCGAGTCTGCAACCTACACCACAGCTCACAGCAACGCTGGATCCTTGACCCACTGAGCAAGATCAAGTATTGAACCTGTGTCCTCATGGATACTAGTCAGGTTTGTTACCACTGAGCCACAATGAGAATTCCCTAATTGTTCTTAAAAATAGATTTTTTTTTAAAGTATAGTTTTACATTTACAGAATAATTGAGCAAATGGTATAGAGATCACAGACACACACGCCACACCACTTCACAACCCCTCCCTCACCCGACTTTGGTTTCCCCTACTGTTAATATCTTGCACTAGGGTGATTCATTTGTTATAATTAACAAAACAATTTTTGGTTACCATTAATGAACCAATATTGATACATTATCATTTCCTAGTCCATAGTTTATATTAATGTTCACTCTGTGTTGTTTAGTTCTATGGGTTTTGACAAATGAATAACGGCATGTTATTCACAGTTTCATACAGAATAGTTTCATTACCCTAAGAATGCTTCACCTATTCAATCCTCCCCTCCTCCCCTCACATCCTGACAACCAATCATCTTTTACTACTGCTATAATTTTGCCTTCTCCAAAATGTCACATAGTTGAGATCATACTACATGTAACCTTTCCAGACCGGCTGCATTCCCTTAGCAATATGCGTTTAAGGTTCCTCTGTGGCTTTCCATGGTTTGGTAACTCATTTCTCTTCATCACCAAACAGTATTCCATTATATGAATATATTCGAGTTTGTTCATTCATTTGCCTATGGAAAGACACCTTGGTGACTTCTAGTTTGGGGAAGTGTGAATAAAGCTGCTATAAACATTCATGGGTAGATATCTAGGAACATGATTGCTATATGGTAAAACGATGCTTACCTTTGTAAGAGACTGTCAAACTGTTTTTCAAAGGTTGTACTATTTTGTGTTCTCATCAGCAATGAATGAGGGTGTTACTGGTGCTCTGCATCCCTCCCAGCATTTAGTATTAGCAGTACTTTGGATTTTAGTCTTTCTAATAAATATGTGGTATAATTTTACTGTTGTTTCATTTGCAATTCCCTAATCATATGATTATGAGCAATTTTTCATATTTTTATTGGACATCTGTATATTTTCTAAGATATCAGATTCAATTTGCTAAGACTTTTTAAAGAATACTTACTTCTGTTTTCAGAAAGGATATCAGTTTATCATTTTCTTTTATTGTAACATCTGTCTGCTTTTGGTATCCTATTAATGTTGTTCTCATAAAATTACTTAAGTAGTTTTCTCTTTTCAATGTTCTGGAAGAGAGTGTACAATTGGTATTCTTTCTGAAATGTTTGCACTGATGAATCCATGTTTGGGGGTCTAGTTTTCTTTATGGGAATGTTTTTAACTATACATTCAATTTCTTTTGTAAATAAAAGGCTGTTCAGATGATTTATTTCTTTTGTAGTTATTGTGTGTGTGTGTGTGTGTGTGTGTGTGTGTGTGTGCTTTTTTATGGCCACACCTGCAGCATATGCAAGTTCCCAGGTTAGGTGTCTAATCAGAGCTACAGCTGCCGGCCTACACCAGAGCCACAGCAAGCTGGGATCCAAGCTGTGTCTGTTACCTACACCACAGCTCACAGCAATGCTGAATCCTGGACCTACTGAGCAAGGTCAGGGATGGAACCCGAATCCTCATGGATACTAGTCAGATTCGTTTCTGCTGCACCACAATAGGAACTTCCTGGAGTAATTTTTGATAGTTTGTATCTTTCACGGAATTCTGTCATAGATTTTGCCCTTGGGGGCCTTTTATTTTGCTCTCTAGGTACTCTGTATTTACACAGGCCATTAAATGCTGCTTCTAGGTTCTGCAAATTTTCTAAGGTTTGATTTGGAAAATAAGAATGACAGTGTAGCAATGCATGAACCAGTATGATTAAGCTGTCCCTAAGAAAATGCAGAAGTAGCTTTACTTGATTGCTACAGGGTCACATATTTTAATATAAGTGAAAAAACGAGATGCTGTTGTTAGAATATTTTTAAGAGAAGTATAAAATTTTTTTCACAACCCTACTTTGCAGATTACAATTTAAATTTTAATAAGATTACTGACCTTTTAAGTATTTTGCTTTTGTATGGATAATTAAAAGTATTAATATTTAAGATATGACTATTGCCAATAGATTACACATTTTTGTTTATATAAATAAACCTCTTTTCTTTCTTACATTTCTCAGGGGAATCATTTAACTCCTCTGGGCTTCAATTTATTCACTGGTAAAAATGAGGCAAGTAGACTAGACATTTACTAAGATTTCTTCTTAGACTTTAAAAATGTTATTACTCCAATACTTAGAACTATGAAAAAATATTTGTTAACTATGAAACAAAGTGTTTACTTTTAAGGTGTTTAGTTAATCAACCTAAACATAGATGCCCAGTAAATAATTTGTAGATATTATAAAATGATTTTTTTTTTCCCAATTTACTTCCTTGTAAGCTGCCAATTGAAGGTAATATTGTTTGGGGAAAGAGAAGAAATGGAGTCACAAATAAAATCTTTACACTCCATGTTCCAAAGGAAGATAAATGTTTTATTTAAAGCTATCTATCTGAAGTCCAAGTCAGAGTGACACTTTAGCGTCAGTACTTTTGTTTATCAATCTTACTAACAAAGACAACTTGGTTGCTTCTAGTTTGGGCAATTATGAATGAAGCTGCTATAAACATTGCATGTTTTTGAAAAGACACCTTGGCACCATGGCAGCAGCTGTTTAAAGTACAGGATTAAATTGTGGGAGTTTAAATTCTTCGCTAATCCTGGAAATCACGCTTGTTTTTTAGGGACGAGCTTGATCAGAAACAAAACAGTTTTACTCAATGTTACACTGACTGGGCCCTCTTCATGGCCACATGGACACAATTTATTCTTTAACAGGAGCCATGATCTGGTTCAGCTATAAAAGTTTCACTGTAGGGTATGTGTAAAAAGAAACATTTACAAATTACATTATAATACAACGGACTATAAAGATATAGATTTAGTCATTGTTTATTCTTTGCTCATTCTTGGAAGATTTTTAAAACTAAAAATTTTAATGAAAAAGCTCTGGAAATCTTGAGTGTGGCTTACCATCCAATTTGTCTTTATATCCAAGAAGAAAATTATACTTTTTTTTTTTTGGCTGTGTCTGCAGCATGTGGAAGTTCCTGGGCCAGGGATCGAACCTGTGCCACAGCAGAAACCCAAGCCACTGCAGTGACAATGCTGGATCCTTAACCCACTACACCTCAAGGGAATGCCTAAACATTTTAAATTAAGGTAAGTTCGGGTCAGTTTGGTGTTTTAGCAACAGCACTGTCTGTAGCCAATGCTTCTAGTAGTACCTGCAGCATTTCTCCCCAGTCCACCACAGATTTCAGCCATAGCTGTGGTAGCCTGTTCAACTCAATCTCTGCCTCGCTTTTTAGTGACAACAACGCACTTCAAATGAATGTCCCATCTCTCCACTTTCTGACAAAGTGTCCTTTCTAGGCCATGGGAACCTCTGAGGCCTATATGCAAGTATATCCCCAAGGTGCAGAGGAGAAATGTCCTTAACCAACGGGTCCAGGGCCAGTGGACCATGATCCAGCCTCTAGTCCTTCTAAGGGACAATTCTGGGAAGCACCTGCTCATTTCTAAAAAGGGTGCTGATCCTGGAATCAAGTTCCAAGCACTCACAATGGAAATCTTGATAGTACACCCTTGCATTGTATTTTCTTTCCTATCTCATTCTTCCTGCTCTCACTCCTGCTTCCTGGGATTCATTCACAAATCGGCTACTTACATCCAAATGATTGTTTCAGGGTTTGTTTTAGGAGGAATGTAACATAGGACTTTGGTAATGAGTGACCCTTGAAAGTAGATTCTTAGGATGAGATTCTGAAATTGAGGTGACTTACCTATTGCTATGATAAGCAGGATGGTGGTAATCCCTGGCGTGATCACAATTCCTAGGAATCTCACCTGTGATGGAATGGGATAAGAGAAATGGTTACCAAGTAGCTCTGTCACCAGAATGGTCTGGGGCCAAAGGACTGTGAAATGGCTTAGCATTTGTTATCTTCCTTGGAAGCTTTGAAAAAAGGGAAGTAACAGACTCAGATCAGCCAACTCTCATCTTAGGGTACACTGAAAGCCAAAAGTCCACCTTGGCAGTGTTTAAAGAAACCAACCATTATCTCCTTAGCCATAGGACTGCTGGAGTGAAAAGCAGACTCAGAGTGGAATAGTAAGGGTGGCAGAACTACGAAGGAGATAAAACAGGCAGTGTCCACAAGCCTCCTTTGCTAACGACACAGCCCTGATATCAAGGAAGAGGGACTAAAAATCGGGATGAGAAAATTTGAGTGGATGTGCCTGAGGAGCTTGAACCCTTGGTTTTCTCCGAACTCTCAAGTCAGCCAAGCAGCTCTTTTTCCCTCACAAAGGAGAGCAGCTTCTCCTTACCTGGAGACCATGCAGTGTTCACCTGAAGTAGATACCTTCTAAGATGACTCTTACTACCTTAAGGTCTAACTTCCTCCCATTGCCATGAGAAGAATAGCTATTGCCAAATTTTAGCTGAGAGAGAAAATATAGACCTTAATTTGGGAAGAAAAAGCTTTTACTGAAAGAATTTTAGGAACTGGCTAATAATTACTGACAGGAATTTAGAGAATATGTGTGGGAACGGGTATTGCATGTGCTGGCCCAGAGTGGCAGAATACAAGACTGGACAGAGGAGTTTATTGACAGGGGAGCACTCTTTCATGACTCAGATTTAACATCCTAGCAAGGACACATGTTGTTAACAGGCTGTTGGGATGGCTTCTTGAAACTTGCTCATGATAATGGCCACTACTAAATGAGAAAGAGATGCTGGAATTGCCCTGTCAAAGTGTTGAAGAGGTCAGTGGCTAGAGAGGTGGGGATGTTAGAATGGACTTACGTCATGTGTCAAGGATAACCAACCTACTCTTTTTCCAGGAAAAGTCCAGAGAACACACGAACACACACGCACACTCTCTCTCTTTTTTTTTCCCTCCAGTCCTGGTATGTGGAAGTTCCTGGGCTAGGGATCAAATTTGAGCCACACCTGTGACCTGCGCCACAACTGCAGCACTGGGCCACTGACTGAACCCACATCTCAGCAGGGACCCAAGCCACTGTAGAGACAATGCCAGATCTTTAACCTGCCGGGCCATAGCAGGAACTCCAAGAACTCTCTTTCCTAAGGCAATAAACACTATACTACTGAGAGTGACAACAATACTCCTGAGAAAATTAATTATGTCAGAATTCATAGTAGGAAATGATGCCACAGAATTGGACTCTCTTGTATTAACTGAGATAACAGAATCTATAATGGCAAGGAGGAGGTAGTGGTATTCCAACCATCACTGACAAAGTGGCAGTAAGGCTGAAGTGGCAACCAAGGCTCCTTGGTGTGCAAGAAGCACAGTATACCTCATGTTCAACGTAGAGGGCAAGAGACTAGCATATAGCTTTACTTGTAAAACCCCAAAAAGCAAGAGCCAGTGAGCAGAAAGTCAATGTCAACTGCTGTAATGGAAAACTGTTATTCTATAACTGTTATTTCATGTCCACTGATTGAAAAGAAGGCCAATGCCTTTTGAAGAATGCTCTCTATGCCACTGCAAGTATATAGAATAAATATCTGCCCAGCCTTTCTCTAAAGTATGATAAGCTACTTATCAAAGTAACTGCACAAATGCAATCCCTTCAAAGGGAGCTGGATAAGAGGGCTGAACTGACTTGATATCAAGGATCTAAAGTGTCATTGTTGTCCCTCACTGAGATAGCTTATGGATGCCAGTTAATAAATGAAGTCTGGTTCCACTCATCTTGCAGTAGGATCCGTTGGTCCAGATGGATCCCTGTGGCTATTTCCCTAGTCTCTAAGTGCATATTTGGGATCTTCTTAACAGTTTCACATTGGTTCCCTGCTCCATGGAATAAAATCCTTTATGATAGGGAGGATCAAGAAGAAATCCCTAAAATTGCACCCCTCCGCCTCAGCCAAAAGAGTAAACCAAAAACGATATTGCATTCTGAGTAGAGCTGCAGAGACTAGCACCGCCTTCAAAGACTTCAAAGTGGTACCCTCTGCATTCACCTATACGGCCCCTGCTAAAACCATATCCACACCATGGTGGAAAACAATGGGCTACCATAAACTTCATCAAGCGGTAGAACCAATCATCGCTGACGTGCCAGATATAGTACTTTTCCTGGAACATATCAATGCAAACTCAGGCACAGTATGTGGCTGCTGATCTGGCAATCATTAAGAACATCAAAAGCGTTTATATGGAAAGCATGATGCATGTTAGCCTATTGTCACAGGACTATGTTCACTCTCCTCCTCTATCTCCCACAGTGTAGTCTGCAGGGATCTTGTTCATCTTGTTACTCCACAGAACTTCATGCTGGTCCTCTATACTGTAATCAGGCTCATCAGACCTGGTGAAGGGGGAGCATAAAGCACGCTTGGTGCTCTATAAGACACACGTAAGCCAGGGGATGGAAGTTCAGAGCCCTGCAGATTTTAGAGGTCCAATGGTCGGGAGGGTGTTGGGACATGCCTTCCAAGTTAAGGACAAGTTATTGAATATGCCCCTCTACCATTAGGAAAGAGGGACAGCATGTTAGGGATGTTGATTTTTGAAGCTAAATGCTGCACACACCCATTTATGGGCAGAGTTGGAAGACTGCCAGTTTCAAGTGGGGCCCAGAGCAGGAGAATACTCTGCTGCAGGGTCAGCCTGTGATGCATGCTGCCCTTCTTCTCAGATTGTATAACTGATTATCCACTGATGCTATACGTATCTGTGGTAGAACACTGGATAGCATCTCTGGCAAGCTCTTACAGAAGATTAACAGTCAACAGATGATGCTTAGGTTCTGGGACTAGGGCATGCCTTCTCAGTTTGAAAAGCAACCCTTGGCAGGCCTCTGTGCCCAAAAGAAATCGAGAATCTGCTCCTATATGACATCAAGTAATTAAATAGAGTTGCCTGTCATGAGCTAGGTGTTATCAGGTTCACCAAATCATAAGGTCAGATGGTAAGAGTAACAATCCATTATTTGATGGAAATGATGCATTTGGGATCAAGCCTGAGCAAGTCCAAAGGGCACACATAAGTTACATGGACAAGCAGCTTGAACTCCCTATCATATACCCCTCTTGCACGACTGCACCTACTTCAACCTACCCCTGTGATATGGGGAATCCCCTATGGTCAGCGTATCAGTATTTATTGCTACAATAATGCTATATGATAAACAACCCACAAACTTTGTG
This sequence comes from Sus scrofa, assembly GCF_054392235.1. Taxonomy (NCBI): domain Eukaryota; kingdom Metazoa; phylum Chordata; class Mammalia; order Artiodactyla; family Suidae; genus Sus; species Sus scrofa. The sequence continues at coordinate 89,468,537 of NC_139387.1, read as the reverse complement.
ATTCAACTATTAGCATTTATTTTTCAGGCAGCTAGGGCCAGCTGGGAATTGGCTAGGCAGATTTTCTGATCTCAGCTGGGTTTGCTCACACCTTGGGGTTGGCTGCTATGTGACTAGGACAACCTAGCTTTGCTCCACACATCTCTCCTTTTCCATCATTCCATCCTAGTCATGTTTTTCTGTGTCAGTGGTGGAGGGACAAGAGAAGGCAAGACCAAATCATCCAAGTGTTTTTCAAGCTTCTGCTCAGATAGCATTTGCTAACATTCTATTGACCCAAAGAAAATCACATGGCTACAGGTTCAGGGTCCAAAGGGGAGGCAGAATGCTCCATGTAGAGTGGGAAAGCAATGACAATTTTATGGGAAAAGGCATGTTGACAGAGAGAAGTGAAGAAGTGAGGCTATTTCAGCAATATCAACATACCAGATGACAGAGGAGGAAAAAGTGGGTCTTGTTCATGGAGGCACCAGCTTGCTATGTTGGGGAGAGCCAAAAATGGCTGGCTTCCATACTATATCCTCTCTCTGAGGTGGCTGGAAGGATTAGTAGTGAGGGAAAAATCTTCCTGATGGACATAGCTTCACACACTGCACTTGGTCATCCATGTTGATGGAGAAAGACGTGGCCTGAGTTAAAGATACACAGTCTTTTGATTATGGAAAAGTGTGTAGATTTTTGTGTCATGGAGTATCAATAACAGCCCACCTGAGAAGGCAAAGATTAGGTGGACAGGATGATTCCTTCAGCAGATTTCAGCCTGCCTTGCCCTTGACCACTCCAGGCTAACACCACACACCCACAAGTGAAGTAATCATGGTGGCAGAGATAAGGGCTATGCATGGACCCAACTGCTTAGGCTTTCTCTCGCTAAGGCTGCTATAACTACGACATTTTGAATATGTAATCTGTCAATAGCAGAGACTAGTGAGTTTGTAGCACTCCTTCAAAAGAGAAATTAGCCACTTGGGAGCAAGTTGTTATAATAATTTCCTTCCATCTTGAAGGAGGAAGCAATTCTTTTCTACTGCAATTAATTTGTACTCTTAATCCAGGCTTGTTTTCCCTTCCATCAGCACCCCTGTCATCCTTATTACCATCTGAGTGTCTACAGAATGCCTATTACCAACATGGTATCCTGCATTACACTACTTCAGATCAAGGGATAATTTTGTAACAAATAAAGAGCAACATGAATTACTGGATCCATGATCCTGTCATATGCAGCATTATCCAGAAACAGTCAATCAAATAGAACAATGAAATGGACTATTACAGGGTTTATATAGATACCAGTTCAGTGATTACAGCCTGTAGAGTTAGGGTGCTATTCTCTAGGATGTGATACATGCACTATACCAAAGGCCAGATCCCCAGCTGCTAGAATACTTGGGTCTACGAGTCAGGAGGACAGAAATAGGATTGGCCTTTCTTACCACCATTCTCAGTGACCTACTTGCAGAATTGTGCTTCCCATCCCTACCACCAGAGGCTCTGCTGGATTGGAGGTCCTGTTTCCTAGACAGGGGAAGAGGAAAAAGCTAACACATTTCTATCAGGAAGTAGAATACGGTTTCCACAGAACTGAAGCTACTGCTGCCAACTGGTCTTGGGTTGCTCATGTCTGTGGGATAACAGGTCAAAAAAAAAAAAAAAAAAAAAGAGTTAATATGTTAGTTAACATGAGGAGCTAGGATTATAATTATCAAATGAAACAAGATGTGTCTGAAACCCAGGCAATGCACTGGGTGATTCTTGATGCTGCTATACCTGATGTGAACAGCAAATAGACAAATGTGATCATCAGAGCCTAAAAGGGGCAAAGTAACCAAGGCCCCAGATCTCTGAAGAGATGAGGGTCTGGGTTTCTCTGCAATGCAACCAAACTAGACCTGAATTTCTGACAGAGGGCAAGGAAAGTCTCAAATGATGGTGGAGGAAGGGGATTACGGATATGAATTTTGGTCTTAGGTTCAGTTTATAACAGGAACTATAGCTTGTCTCACTGATCCTCCGTGCAGCCTTTTATAGACTGTGACTGGCCATCACCTTGAAGACTTGGTGGACTTAACATGGGACTTAACAATTGTGAACAGGCAAAGGGTAGACAGCAGCACACACCTCTTTTGCCCCACATCACATCCCCATGTTAACTTCTGCTATCAGCTCACTCTGATAAGCATAATAAGAACGTCTGACTTTGACAGTATATGAACTAATGGCCAAGTTGTAAAGAGCTCTATATGCTAATAAACACCACCAATAAGTTCCAAACTCACAGTGTTCCCTTCATGGCTCAGCGGCTAACGAACCCGACTGGTATCCATGAGGACACAGGTTTGATCCCTAGCCTTGCTCAAAGGGTTAAGGATCTGGCCATGAGCTGTAGGTCACAGACACAGCTCAAATCTCACGTTCTATGGCTGTGGTGTAGGCCGGAAGCTACTGCTCCAACTGGACCGCTAGCCTGGGAACCTCCATATGCCGTGGGTGTGGCCCTAAAAAGACAAAAAAGTCCCAGACTCATGATAAATATGATATGTAAGCTTCCAGTCATCAAAGAAAATTTCAATCAAGTATCACTTTCTGCCAGAAATTTAACAACTCTTAAGATACAAAGGTACATAATACTTTTCATGCTAAAATATTCACAAAAATTGAATAATTCACTTGGCCAAATTCACTTTTTTTGCACTGAATCTATTTTTGATCAGTAAACTCATATTGACTTCATTTTAGAAGCTTACTTCTTCCTTGAAATACTCCATCTTAGTACTTTTTTTAGGCTATTCTATTTTTCAGTTTAAGGCCCTTTATTTTGGTAATAAGACATACTGCCAGGTTATTATAAATGCTTTATTTTATTTTATTTTTTTAACATTGAAGAAGCTTGGTGGTGGATATGTAGCCGTTTGATGTTTTTGTGACTAAGAGTTAAAGTTAAGGCTCTTCTTTTAATAGAATATAAATATGCACCAATACATGAATATGCAGTTGTTACCAAAATCAAGCTTAGTCACTAAAAGAAGATTCGCTATCAGAACTTTCTTCTGTATTTTTTTCACCTTCACCATCAGGCACTGGAGCATCTGGCCTCCTGAAAGAGAAGGAAAAAAATTTTAATGGCTTTTCCAGTTAAAAAAAAAAAAAGCGCTAACTGTAAATTAGATTCATCCTAGAATACTGTTGCTAATAAATCTGCCAAGTCTGTGTCCTTAACTGAGTGCCTCCCGCTCTCCACCACAGCATGCTTCTCACTGGTTTCTCCAGCACCATGGGGATTCAGTGCTATTCTTGTATAGGCCACGGTGCTGTTTTGCCTTGCCAGTCCTTACACAGTGTGCTACTTCAGCACTTTCTGCTTCTCATTACCATGGAGACCCAACTACAGACAGAGATGCGATCTGGTGAGCCTAGCATGACCAGTGCTAAATCCTTACAGCCTCCAAGTGTCCAGGAGGTACTGAGAAAGGAAAGCTAGAAATGGAAAGAAAAGGAAAAGGTTCATGTTCGGGGAGGCTTCGGGGAGTAATTTAAAAATGGAAAGTTCAAAAATGATTAAGAAACACAAGCAATATGGAAATTGTGTGAGAGAGGAGTGTCTGGTCAAAGAAGGTTCTTGATGTCTGCGGAATGTTTTCACTTATGTTTTATCATCAGAGAAAGACTATAATAAGAATGAATTGGTAAAAATGTCTTGAAGATTCCCTAGGCACAGTAAGAAAATATATGAGAATGGTTAAACTCCAACTTTGTATAGATGTGCTGTAATAAACCCAATGAAATTTTGATAGTGTCATTAAAATAGACAACTAGATAGGCTCCATAGTGTTTATCAGTATATCATTTAATCAATACGGCAGTACTATTACTCAGCCCCTATGCATTCTTAGCAAGAAAGTAAATAAGCAAATAAAATATACTTTGGGGGGGATCCAAGAGAGAATGTAAGAATAATATACCTGTCCTGTTTGTTTAAAATAAAATTTTAATTTACTTATATAAATGGAATAAACACTCCAATTAAAAGGTAAAAATGATTTAAAAACACCATTACCCAGTTAAAAGCCACAAGACTTATTTTTCCCGAAGGCTCCTTGATTCTTATTAAAGATTTAAAACACCAACAGATAAAATTCTTCTTTGTTATAAATATAACTATTACTAAAATAAGAAAATTATAGTCTCCTACTTACTTTGAGTTATTAAAAATTATGGCTGAGTTATATATCTTTTTAATACACATGCTACAAAATGGAAGAAATGCTAGTGCTGCTCCCTTGCAATTGGTCAAACATAAACTCATTTTTTCTGCTGTACAATTTTATTTTTAATTTTTTTTATTTTTTTATTTTTTTGTCTTTTTGTCTTTTGTTGTTGTTGTTGTTGTTGTTGTTGCTATTTCTTGGGCCGCTCCCGCGGCATATGGAGGTTCCCAGGCTAGGAGTTGAATCGGAGCTGTAGCCACCGGCCTATGCCAGAGCCACAGCAACGCAGGATCCGAGCCGCGTCTGTGACCTACACCACAGCTCACGGCAACGCCGGATCGTTAACCCACTGAGCAAGGGCAGGGACCGAACCCGCAACCTCATGGTTTCTAGTCGGATTCGTTAACCACTGCGCCACGACGGGAACTCCTGCTGTACAATTTTAGATTATGCCCATGAGGAACTCACATGCATAAAAGTTTAAAGGTGGGTACAGCGTTTATAGGTTTTGACTGATGCTCCATCTGCCTAAAATACTAACACTTCATAGACTTCATCATCTGCCACAGGAGCCAGAACTCTAGGAGTTCCTGTCATGGCTCAGTGGTTAACGAATCCAACTAGGAACCATGAGGTTGTGGGTTCAATCCCTGGCCTTGCTCAGTGGGTTAGGGATCCGGCGTTGCCGTGAGCTGTGGTGTAGGTCGCAGACATGGCTCGGATCCCCGCGTTGCTGCGGCTATGGCTGTGGCTGTGGCATAGGCCAGTGGCTACAGCTCCGATTCGACTCCTAGCCTTGGAACCTCCATATGCTGTGGAAGCAGCCTGAGAAATGACAAAAAGATAAATAAATAAATAAATAAATATAAAAGGCAAAAAAAAAAAAGCAAGAACTGTAGAAGCGGTGGGCCTAAACACTGGGCTCACGGTCCCCAGTAAACTTCCCTTTGTTACAGTTGATTTCTTACTGTGTTCGCTTTATTAAAAAGAAAAACATTACCAAAAGGAATTTGAATACTACATCAAAATTATATTAGTATCTATGGTAACTCAAGCAAATAAAACAATGTACACAACTCCCTTAACGTAACTGCCACTTAAGGATAAAAGCAGCTTAGGTCTAGAAGGGAATGAAATTACAAAATTAATTTACGTGTGTAACAATTTTTTAATATATGTGATGCTATAGCATAGTAGCTAGGACCAGACTCTGGAGCTGGACTGCTTGGGTTCAAATCCTAGCCTCACTACATATCTGCTGAGCAGCTTTGAGGGAAACTCTTTAATCACTGTGTACCCAAGTGAATGGATTGTGTGATGATTAAGACGAATTACTAAATGTAAAGTATACTGAATTATATAGAGTATAATGGCACAGAGTATCTACATTAAGTAGATGTTATCTAAAATAATAACAATAATAATAATGATATTAATAATAATGATGATAGATAATGGTTGGGTCCATTACCGCTGAGCTACAACAGGAACTCAGACAAATTATTGTTATACAATGTGATACGCAAAAATATAGCTGTACTAAGTATGCTTGTTTGAAAAGAAAAGGTAATTCACTTTACTAGGATTGGTCACAGAAGGCTCCAGAGAGGTGAAGACGCTTGTGAAGACTGTTGGGATATGCGTACGAATTTGCCATTAACAGAAAAGGTGGGAATAAGAGGGGATGAAAGCGTTCTAAGTAAAGAAAATAATGGGAATGGTGCAGCACACTGCATTTGGGACCCCGAAGTCACTGGGCAGCTAGGGAGTAAAGTACTTGGGGTACAACAGCAGATGAGATTAGGCCACTTAGCAGGGACAACAGGTGGAGGGTAGGGAGGAGTTACGAAATGCACGCTTTCACTGAAATCACACAACAAAGTTTAGGAATCTTAAGTAGTCATTTCTTTTTTTAACTGAAGTATAGTTGCTATACAATGTTATGTAAGTTACAGGTGTACAACACAGTGGTTCACAATTGTTAAAGGTTAAATCCATTTGTAATTATTATAAAATATTGGCTATATTCCCCGTACTGTACAATATATCCTTATAGTTTATTTATGTTGTACATAACAGTTTATACCTCTTAATCTTTTACCCCTATATATTGTCCCTCCCCATTCTCTCCCCCCTCTGGTAACCACTAGCTTTTCTCTATACCTATAAGCCTGCTTTTTTTATTGTTATATTCACTAGTGTGTTAGTTTTTTCAGATTCCACATATAAGTTATATCATACACTGTCTTTCTCTACCTGATTTATTTCACTTAGCATAATACTCTCCAAGTCCATCCAAATGGCAAAATTTCATTCTTTTTTACAGCTGAGTAGTATTCCATTGGGTATATATACCTTTTTTTTGGTTTGTTTTGCTTTTTAGGGCCACACCTACAGCATATGGAAGTTCCAGGCTAGGGGTCTAATCAGAGCTATAGCTGCCAGCCCACGCCACAGCCAGATCCGAGCTGCGTCTGCAACCTACACCACAGATCATGGCAATGCTGGATCCTTAACCCACCGAGTGAGGCCCAGGATCAAACCCACAACATCATGGATCCTAGTCAGGTTCATTAACCACTGAGCCACAAAGGGAACTCCTATATACTGCATCTTTATACATTCATCTGTTGATGAACACTTAGGCAGTCATTTATTTTTTAATTTTATGCGCATACTACATTTTTTTGAGTATATGCTTTTATTTTATTTTTTAAGGTACTCCCCTCCCCAAACTTATACCTTCCGATTATTAATTTTTATCATTTATATATACATTTTTTTCTACAGTACAGCATGGTGACCCAGGTACACTTACATGTATACATTCTTTTTTCTCACATTAAATGTTCCATCATAAGTGACTAGACTGAGTTCCCAGTGCTACACAGCAGGATCCCATTGCTTATCTATCCCGAAGGCAATATTCTGCATCTATTTATCCCAAGCTCCCAGTCTCTCCCACTCCCTCCCCTTCGCCCTTGGCAACCACAAGTCTATTCTCCAAGTCCATCATTTTCTTTTCTGTGGAAAGGTTCCTTTGTGCCATATATTAGATGCCAGATATAAGTGATATCATATGGTATTTGTCTTTCTCTTTCTGACTTATTTCACTCAGGATGAGAGTCTCTAGTTCCATCCATGTTGCTACAAATGGCATTATTTTATTCTTTTTTATGGCTGAGTAGTATTCCATTGTGTATACATACCACATCTTCCTGATCCAATCATCTATCAGTGGACATCTGTGTTGTTTCCATGTCTTGGCTATTGTGAATAGTGCTGCAATGAACATGTGGGTGCCTGTGTCTTTTTTAAGGAGAGTTTTGTCCGGATATATGCCCAGGAGTGGGATTGCTAGGTCATATGGTAGTTCTATGTATAGATTTCTAAGGTGCCTCCATACTGTTTTCCGTAGTGGCTGTACCAGCTTACATTCCCACCAACAGTGCAGGAGGGTTCCCTTTTCTCCACAACCTCTCCAGCATTTGTTATTTGTGGACTTCTTAATGATGGCCATTCTGATGGGTGTGAGGTGGTATCTCATGGCAGTTTTGATTTGCATTTCTCTAATAATCAGTGATGTCAAGCATTATTTCAAGTGCTTGTTGGCCACCTGTATATCTTTCTTGGAGAAATGTCTATTCAGGTCCTTTGCCCATTTTTCAATTGGGTTGTTGGCTTTTTTGCTGTTGAATTGTATAAGTTGTTTATATATTTTAGAGATTAGGCCCTTGTCAACTGTATCATTTGAAACTATTTTCTCCCATTCTGTAAGTTGTCTTTTTGGTATCCTTTGCTGTGCAAAAGCTTGTCATTTGGTTTATCCATTCACTTCTGGATAGGTATTGGGTTGTTTCTATCTTTGAACTATTGTCAATAATGCTGCTATGAACATGGATGTACAGATATCTATTTGAGTCCCTGCTTTCACTTCTTTTGATTATATACCCAGAAGTGGGATTGCTGGATCATATGGTAATGATATGCTTAGTTTTTTTAGGAAATGCCATACTGTTTTCCATAACAGTTACATTATTTTATATTCCCACTCACAGTGCACAAGGGTTCCAACTTCTTCATATTCCCATCAACACTTTGTTTGCCCCATTTGTTTTATTTTATTTTATTTTATTTGAGCCACACCCATGGCATATGGAAGTTCCCAGGCTACGGGTTGAATTGGAGCTGAGCCACGATGGAAACTCTAGGCCCACTCATTTAAAAATAAATTTAAAGGTACTCTGATTTAGAATTGCTAGGAAAACAAAAGCTATACAACTAGAGTTCTTTTGGTATAGAAAAAAGGAAAAAGTTCAAAAAAATCATGAGAATTAAATGAGGCAATATAGATGAAAACATTTTGTAAGTTACAAAGCTTTACAAAAAGTCAATGTAATAATAAAAGTCAGAACAATATCATCATTTGCAGACTGGATATTTACATTCTTAGGGGGAACAGAAATTTGGCTTTTTATATCATGATCAGAATTGTTTAATCGTATATATATGAACCTTTTAAGTTTTTTTCATGGAAAGAAGTTTTAAAGATATGTTTTAAAAGGTTGCTACTTTGGCTGCACCCACGGTATATGGAAGTTCTTGGTGCAGGGACCAATTCCGGGCCACTGCTGCGACGTATGCCACAGCTGCAGCAGTGCTAGATCCTTAACCCACTGTGCCAGGCTGGGGATGGAACCTGCACCTCAGCAGCAACTGAAGTTGCCACAGAGACAACGGGATACAATAACCTGCTGTGCTACAGCAGGAACTCCTACTCTCAGTATTTTAAACATACAAGTAAATCACTAAAAAAGATGTACATCAGCAAAATGCAGAAAAACATGTAAAGTCATAAGTATATTCATGATTTATCCTGTCTTTTTAAAAAATCTCAATCTGTAGTGGTTATAATAAAAAACACTAGGAGTTCCCCTCGTGGTGCAGTGGTTAACGAATCAGACTAGGAAACATGAGATTGCGGGTTCGATCCCTGGCCTTGCTCAGTGGGTTAAGGATCTGGCGTTGCCCTGAGCTGTGGTGTAGGTTGCAGACGCAGCTCGGATCCCGTGTTGCTGTGGCTCTGGCGTAGGCTGACGGCTACAGCTCTGATTTGACCCGACCCCTAGCCTGGGAACTCCATATGCTGTGGGAGCAAGTGGCCCTAGAAAAGGAAAAAAAGACAAATAAATAAATAAATAAATAAATAAAAAACACTAGGTTGGCGGGTACATTTTAATAAGCCTATTTATATAACTTGAATAATTTGTATTTTACATATTCAAGACTATCAATAAAAGTCTTAGTGAAAGCAAAACTTTTTAAACTCTTTACTAAGTCTAATTTCTTTAAAAAGTATTTTCAAAGAAGTTACTAAGTTGATGTCAACTAAAACTGAACCAAAATTTAGAAAGGATAGAAGAATAAACCATATACAAACCAGCACTTTTTAGGATACCAGATGTCATGTGCATATGTTATTTCTGACACCTTTCTCCCATTTATGTGAATCAAATAAGACTATCAACCACGATTCCTACTGCCCTCATCCCCTCCTTATACCCTTCCTTGTTTCAATCACATAATCCAGGCCTAGGCAGGTCATAAGAATCTCTTGCCCTGAAAAGAGATCAATTCAAGATAGTGTACATAACCCAGGCAGGGACAAGCAGAATGTTTCCTTAGAAATGACCTATGGACTATGAAGAAGGGGCTCTCTTTCTGTTCGGTTGGTCAAACTAGCAACATTAAAGTCAAATAAAATATAATGCAAATATTATTTGTTGATTCCTTATTTTCAAGGAGGAAGCTCATCAGAAGCAGAAGACAAGTGGATTATTATGCCAAGGAGTAAAGGAGGAATGAAGTGCCAGATGAGGGACAAGACCAGCCAGCCAGCACTCATGCTTCTGCATCCCTGATTCTGTCCTACTTAGACTTCATAGATGTGTGAGTCAATAACGTCCCTTTGTGCTTAAGCTAGTTTGAGTTAGTTTCTGTGATTCTGAACATGAAATGGGTCCTAAAATACAAATATCATTGGTTTAATTTGTTTTCATTAAAGAGATATTTGTATTTGTTTTTTAAAACCACAGCTACTTTTTAGGACACCAAACATTATAAACATTCTTTGGAAAAACATTTATTTACATATATAAATAAAGATATTTTTCACTTTATTTAAATTTAACAGTTGAATCTCACGCAGATTAAGTGCCAAAAAACACTGTTAATAAAAATACTGCTGAGTAGTGGGAGAGAGTGCAATAGTTATCATTCAAGTCACTTTTCAATATCAACTATGGCACACGTAAAGTTATGTCACATGACACTTGCCAATTAGTGTTTTTCTCAGAGCTCTGTGCAAAGGCAGTAAGTGGCCTGAAGGAAGGGGCAAAACACTAAATTCCTGAAGTGGGATTTCATTGGCTAAATAAAGACACCTGGGTGAGTTAAAAACACACACACAAGTTTGACTTTGCTATTACAGTGACCAGAAAGACTTATTTCAGCATTATATTTATTCAAAATATACATTCTTTGTTTTTGTTTTTGTTTTTTTTGTTTTGTTTTTTTGTCTTTTTGTCTTTTTGCCATTTCTTGGGCCGCTCCCGCGGCATATGGAGGTTCCCAGGCTAGGAAAAGCAAGTTTTCTTGCTTTTCTTTCGGTTAATGCTAATAAATCTAATCAGAGCCGCAGCCACTGGCCTACACCAAAGCCACAGCAACGCGGGATCTGAGCCGCATCTATGACCTACACCACAGCTCACGGCAACACCGGATCCTTAACCCACTGAGCAAGGCCAGGGATCGAACCTGCAACCTCATGGTTTCTAGTTGGATTCATTAACCACTGAGCCACGATGGGAACTCCTGGTCTTTTCTATTTTGAATGGACATCAAGACAGGTACATCCTCAGGTATATCCTGTCTTTTGTTGTGGTAAGCAGATTCCCACAGGCAAAGAAAAAATTAATGTCTAATATCATAAAGAAAAAGCCAGCCGCCCTAGTTAAAAGAGGTTTCTGCTGTTTATCTTAGGGTTCTTTACTTCCCAGCAGCTCTTTATCTCTCGCTTGCTAGACACTGACAGACCATAACTGCCTTTTTTTTTTTTTTTTGGCTATGCCCAAGATCCAACTTGTGCCAGAGCACTGACTGGGGCCACAACAGTGACAATGAAAGATCTTTAACTGTTAGGCCACCAGGGAACTCCCACAAATGCTTGTAACCCGTCCTCTTTGATATTTTTACTATCTCTTACTCTTGACATCCAGGGCTTCAAGAGTGACTAATCTCAATTTTTTTGACACTGATTTTTCCTGTTCTATACTCTCTAGCCAGTCTGCCAGCTAGTGGTTGAGAACTGGTAATTATGCTGAGTGGAATCCTAGCTCAGCAAGAACCAAAAATATGGAACAAGTAAAAAACCTATTTTTGGAATGGTCCAGTTGAGAAATTGAGATCAATTCTATTCTCAACCAGCCAAAACCCAACCTTTAATCCATTATATTGTTCTGTAGCTAGGGGTGGACAAAGATCACTGGCAGATAAGGAATTCCCTTAGAAGGCAGGAAAATCTATCAGACATGACTTGAATATAATTAAAGTTTTCTTGCTTTTCTTTCGGTTAATGCTAATAAATCTCCTCTTGTCTCAGTGATAAGTAGGCTGAGGTGGTTACTTTTATTTCTGGCAACCATAATCATGGTCATTCCACAGTCTGGGAGGAGGGTATAAATATCTTTTCAATAGATATGTCCAGGACAAAGGCCAACTGAACTGGTTCTGTTTAAAGCCTGCAAAGTAACTTGCTTTCTTTAGCCCAATCAGTTTCCATCTGCACCCTCCTATTAATCTTAAGAGTGTGACCACATGCTCAGTGAACACCAAAGGGAAAATAAACACACACACACACAAAAGAGTATGACCAGTCAAATTTCAATTTCAGGAATCTCTTCTTCACTACAAAATTTAAAATACAGATTTTTTTTCAGTCTGGGAAAATTCAAAAGGACAGTTACTCTGTGTATGTTAACTATGTCTTTGTTGAAAACACAATGGTATACAGGCAACTACAGGACTATAAACAAGTTGTGATCCAAAAGCATGGTAGATCCAACTGTTTAGAACTTGCTACATATTCTTCCATTAAAACATTCATAAATCACAACTAACATTTACTGAACATTTACTGCTTGTCCAGAGCTGTGCTAAGGGCTTACATCATTCTCTTACTTAGTCTGAACAATTCTTAAAGGGTGAACCCCTCTATCTCCCCTTTACTGACAAGGAAACTGATGCACACAGAGATGAGGCAATCTGTCCAGGGTCATATGGCTGGAAAGTGGCAGGGCAGAATCTGGACCCCAGCAAATAAACCATTTCTAAAATCTGCCTTAGCCTGAGCCTTAACCAGCATGAATTTCATCTCTTGCTAGACAGGTCCAGAGGCTAAAAGTAGTAATTATGAGGTAATATTAGTGACCTTAGTTATGGGACACAAACGAAAGCAGAGAAGAGGAAAGGGAGAAACTTTTCTTTTCCTGGTAAGAAAATCTAAGCATTGACTGAAATAATTTATAAAGCAATATTCTATATTTTTGAACACAAAACTAAAACAGATTAACCTTAACATTGTCCATTTTCTTTCCCCTTAGACTCTTTTGAGTATGATGGTAACAATAGTATTCTTTCACATACCTTTTTACTTTTTGGCTTTTTTTTTTTTACTAATTTTTACAAGCTAAAAGAAGTAATTCTTGGTTATGTAAGCACCACTATTATTTTCAAAAACTTGGATTTTTTAAAGGTATTAAATAATCACTCAGAAGTAGCAGGTAAATACCATTTATTTGGTAATTATCAGGCATTTCTTCAGTTTTATGGACTTCATAAAATTCAGTGATAGTGATTTTTCTAGGAAAATAGTCAGGCTCTCTTCTCCCTTACCATGTAAACCATTTTGGTTTAAAATTACATACTCTTCACACCTTCACACCGTGCACAAAAATAAACTCAAAATGACTTGAAGACTTAAACGTAAGATAAGACACCATCAAACTCTTAGAAGAGAACATAGGCAAAACATTCTCTGACATCAGCCTTACAAATGTTTTCTCTGGTCAGTCTCCCAAGACAAGGGAAATAAAAGCGAAAATAAACCAGTGGGACCTAATCAAAGGGACAAGCTTTTGCATAGCAAAGGAAACCATTAAAAAAAAAAAAAAAAAAAAAAAAAAAAAAAAAAAAAAAAAAGAGACAACTTGCAGAATGGGAGAAAATAGTTTCAAATGATGCAACTGACAAGGGCCTAATCTCTAAAATATACAAATAACTTATACAGCTTAACAGCAAAAAAAGCCAACAACCCAATTGAAAAATGGGCAAAAGACCTGAATAGACTGTCCTCCAAAGAAAATATACAGAGGGCCAATAAGGACATGAAAAAATGCTCGACATCAATGATTATTAGAGAAAGCAAATCAAAACTACCATGAGGTACCACCTCACACCTGTCAGAATGGCCATCATTAATAAATCCACAAATAACAAATGCTGGAGAGGGTGTAGAGAAAAGGGAACCCTCCTGCACAGCTGGTGGGAATGTAAGCTGGTACAGCCACTATGGAAAACAGTATGGAGGTATCTTAGAAATCTATACATAGAACTACCATATGACCCAGCAATTTCACTCTTGGGCATATATCTGGACAAAACTTTCCTTGAAAAAGACACATGCACCCGCATGTTCACTGCAGCACTATTAACAATAGCCAAGTCATGGAAATAACCTAAATGTCCATCGATAGATGAATGGATTCAGAAGATGTCGTATATATACACAATAGAGTACTACTCAGCCATAAAAAAGAACAAAATAATGCCATTTGTACCAACATGGATGGAACCAGATACTTTCATCCTGAGCGAAGTAAGTCAGAAAGAGAAAGATAAATACCATATCACTTATATCTGGCATCTAATATACAGCACAAATGAACCTCTCCACAGAAAAAAAAGTATGGACATGGAGAACAGACTTGTGGTTGCCAAGGGGTAAGGGTAGAGAGGGAGATGGACTGGGAGCTTGGGGTAAATAGATGCAGAATGTTGCCTTAGGGGTAGATAAGCAATAAGATCCTGCTGTACAGCACTGGGAAATATATCTAGTCACTTATGATGGAGCATGATAATGGGAGAAAAAGGAATATGTATATGCGTATGTGTGACTGGGTTACCTTGCTGTACAATAGAAAACTGACAGAACACTGTAAACCAGCTATAACTGCAAAAAATAAAAAAAAAATTTTTTTTAAATTACATACTCTTGGCTTCCAAACTGTTGTATACATAAGCCAATTGAATAACAATGTATTTTCTGATCAGTATTTATTTCTATATTACCTCAATTTTGCTCTTTGCTCAGCATAAACAGATCTAGGCTATTTCCTCTTATAGTCGTAGGAGTCTATCTTACTACTAAGGCTAATAAAAAAAAAAAGTACATGTTTACACTTTAAAAGAAAAAAGAACAATCTTTAGTTCTTGGGTGAGGCTTAATATGAACCCAAGATTCTAAATAAAAGTACACTCTTTTCTTGAATGGCACATTTTCTTCTTCTTAATCATCTTAGACATTTCTTCCAAAATGACGCTCCTTAACTTTTATGTAAACATAATTTTCAGAGCATGAGAATTCCTCTTTAACAAGGAGGTTGATTCCACTTATCATATCTAGCTAAACATAGTTGGAGCGGGTTTTCTAGTAGTAGTGCTGATAGGTTATAGCGAGTCACCCTACTCCAACCAGCGTCCCTTGTGACCAATGGCATGTACTCATGAGGTAATGGGGCAGAATTCAGGCTCCAGGCTGTGGTTGAAGAATAGCTTTTCTGTAAGACAATGTTAACTGTTACTGGAATTCTACCCTAAAACTTGGCACCACCTTGCAATTGAATGTTTCTCAACATTTACAGACAATGACATGCCTTCAAACTTGCTAAGTGAGGTATATCAAGGAAGTACTGGCAGCCCTGGGGGTTCTCCCTTTGGTAGTCAGCCATGGACTTCTTAAGGTGGTAATACCTAAATGGACTCTTAAAGAATTTCAAATTAGTCTGGTCAATAAGAGGGAAGGAAGTTCCATGGGGAGGAAAACAAAAACTCAAAGACACCAGGAAAATGGAGTTCCCGTCATGGCTCAGTGGTTAATGAACCTGACTAGCATCCATGAGGACTCTGGTTCGATCTCTGGCCTCACTCAGTGGGTTAAGGATCTGGTGTTGTCGTGAGCTGTGGTGAAGGTCACAGACATGTCTCAGATCCCTGTTGCTATGACTCTGGTGTAGGCCGGCGGCTACAGCTCCAAATGGATCCCTAGCCTGGGAACTTCCATATGCCGCGGGTGTGGCCTTAAAAGACAAAAAGACAAAAAAGACCAAAAAAGACAAACAAACAGGAGTTCTCGTCGTGGCGCATTGGTTAACGAATCCGACTGGGAACCATGAGGTTGCGGGTTCGATCCTTGCCCTTGCTCAGTGGGTTAACGATCCGGCGTTGCCATGAGCTGTGGTGTAGGTTGCAGACGCGGCTCGGATCCAGCGTTGCTGTGGCTCTGGCGTGGGCTGGTGGCTACAGCTCCGATTCAACCCCTAGCCTGGGAACCTCCATATGCCGTGGAAGCGGTCCAAGAAATAGCAAAAAAAAAAAAAAAAAAAAAAAAAAAGACAAACAAACAAGCAAACAAACAAAAAACCCACAAAAAAATAAAGACACTGGGAAAAGGATACATTCAAAGAACTGCAAATAGTTTGCTACAGCTGCAGGAGACAGGAATGTATGAATGAGTGGCAAGAAATGAAGCTAGAGTCCTAAAGATAAAAGCATTTATTTGTGATTCTAAGATGTTAGACTATATGCTAAAGGCAGTGGAGAGACACAGAAAGATTTGTATGTGTGAACAGACAAACTGTATGAACAGATGCATTAAGTTTTTAGTGACAGATTGAAAGAGAATAGGAAAACCAATCAGGAGCTATTGTAATAATTCAGGTGAGAAATGATGAGAGCTTGAACTAAACAGTAATGGCATGGAGGCATGCGGTCAGATTTGAGAGATATTAAAAATGAGAAAATCATAGTGACTCACATGGTAAGGGGTTGGGAGGAGGCCAGAATCAAGGGTGACTTTCAAGTTGCTAGTGTGTGTAGCTGGTTGAAGTAAAGGGTTATGAGGTAGGTTTAGGCTGGGCAGGGTATGAAATTAAGCCAGTAGGTGGTAAAGAGATTAGATATCCAGCATGTGTTGATGCTTACAGGGCTGCTAGTTTTCCATTTATTACATTTTCTCTAGAGAGAAAAATCATCATTTTGAAGGTCATTTTAGCTCTCTGTTAGTATAGAAGGTCTGCTGTATTTCCAAAAGCAAAAAAGAGGTCATGGTCAATGTTATATATTTATAACATATATTCCAGTGAGTACCAAAAATATATTTATAACATATATTCCAGTGACTACCAAAATGGATTGGACCCATATGTTCAATTTACATTAAAGTATATGTCACAATCCATATGCTTTAAAAGTGTGTCAGAAACAATTTCCAGAACAAATGCCAAATATCCTAGAGATGCTTTAAATTACCAATCCAAACCATTGTACTCGAACTATTTGCTACTTTAATATACACTAAATGGAGATAAATATGGGAAATTTATTCTGCAGGCTTTTAAAAAATTCTTAGGTTTAATATTTTGAAAGATAAAATATGAGAAAAAGATTGTATGTATGAGGAAAAATGCACACATTTTCTTGAAGGGCTAAGAGTCAAGAAAAATTCCAAAGTATACTGCTGGTACAGTATGAATGCCTGGATAGCTAACATAGCTAAACACACTGGGGTGAACTAAAACTCCAAAACTGGAAAGACTCTTTACAAGTGTCCAGATACTTACAAAACAGACTAGCTCTGAATAATCCATTAAGATATACTTTATCCAAGATGAGCTATGTAGCTAGATTTGCCTGGATGGAATATATTACTGTCAAATTTCTAAGCCACAAATTTTCAGCATTTCTCAAAAAAATTTATAAATGACACAAAACAATATCTAGTTTCACAATAAACATTAATGTAGACTTAGAGTTTCCCTATTTATTTCCACATCTGGCTCAACTTAGATCATGGTAGAGTAAATTTCCCATACACCAAGGTCTTAAGTGAAAATCGGGTAGAGGGAGGAAGGGAGGAAAACAGTAGCATGGAAAGAAAAAGAACACTGCTTCTTGTGGACAGTACTGCTGTGCGATAAAACTGTCATCAAATTACATCTGTTTTGCATATATAGATCCATCATTAATCCTCACTGAAACTGCTTCTAAATGTTTTAAGGCTGGTTTTAGTAGCACAACACAGATCATTTTTGAAACACAGTAGAGGCACTATTTATGAAAGTAGCTTCCTTAATCACAAAACCTTGTATAGGAAAAATATAGACAGAGTTTGAACTATTTTTTACTATTATGACTGATAGATTCAGTACCTTGGCAGTAATATCATTATATTAGAAGAATACTTGGAGTTCCCATCGTGGTACAGCAGAAACAAATCCGACTAGGAACCATGAGGTTGCAGGTTCAATCCCTGGCCTCTCTCAGTGGATTAAGGATCTGTCATTGCTATGGCTGTGACTGTGGCCAGCAGCTGTAGCTCCAACTGGATCCCTAGCCCGGGTGCCATGGGTGCAGCCCTAAAAACCAAAAAAAAAAAAAAAAGAAGAATACTTACTCAAGAAGATCTGGGTCTAGTCCCTCTGAAATCATTTTGTTTCTTATTGCCATCACTGGAACACCCTAAGAAAGAACACAAGATGATAATTCAATTATTAAATACACCTCCTTCATAAAAACGAAGAGACCAATGGAACAGAATCCAGAGCCCAGATATAATCCCAAGCAACCAATATTTGACAAGGGAGCCAAGAATACTCAATGGAGAAAACAGTCTCTTCAATAAATCATACTGGGAAAAACTGGATATTCACATGTAAAATAAAACTTGACCCTCATTGTATACTACTCATAACCATGAAACCTAGAAAGAAAACTCCTTGACATGGGTCTTGTAATGATATTGTAGAAATCATTACCTAAAGCACAAGTGACAAAATAGTGAGACACCACACTAAAAAGATGTGGGAGTTCCCATTGTGGCACAGTGGAAACGAATCCAACCAGGAACCACAAGGTTGCGGGTTTGATCCCTGGCCTCACTCAGTGGGTTACAAATTTGGCATTGCTCTGAGCTGTGGGTGTAGGTCACAGATAGAGCTTGGCTCCCACGTTGCTGTGGCTGTGGCTGTGGCCCATGGCTACAGCTCCGATTCGACCCCTGGCCTGGGAACCTCCATATGCTGTGGGTGCAGCCCTAAAAATAAATGAATAAATAAATAAATAAACTAAAAAGATGCACAGCAAAAGATACTATCAACGAAGTGAAAACCTATGAAATTGGAAAAGACAACCTATGAAATGGGAAAAAATATTTGCAAACCATATATCTGATAAGAGGTTAATATCCAAAATATAAAAAACATACATCTCCAGAGCCAAAAAGATGGGCAAAGAATCTGAATAGACATTTTTCCAAAGAAGACATGTGAATGGTCACCAATACATCTAAAACTTCTCAACATCACTAGTCATTGGGGAAATGAAAATTAAAAGCACAATGAGATGTCACCTCATGGCTGTTAGAATGGCCACGATCAAAAAAACAAGAGATAGGAGTTCTCTTGTGGTGCAGTGGGTTAGGGATCCGGTGTTGTCACTGCAGCAGCTCAGGTTGCTGCTGTGGCTTAGGTTCAATCCCTGGCCCAGCAACTGCCATATGCTGTGAGCATGGCCAAAAAACAAACAAAACAAACAAAAAATAAGAGACAGCAAATGTTGGTGTGGATATGGAGAAAAGGAAACACTTGTGCACTGTTTGTTAGAATGTAAGCTGGTACAGCCATTTTGGAAAAGACAACAGAGTTTATGAAAAAATTAAAAATAGAACTACCATATGATCTAGCAGTTCCAGTTCTGAGAATCTTCCCCTCAAACCCCAAAAAACTAACTCAAAAAGATATCTGCACCCCCATGTTCATAGCAGCATTATTTACAATAGCCAAGACATGGAAACAATCTAAGTGTCCACTGATGAATGAATGGATAAAGAGTGTATATACACAATGGGAATATTATTCAGCCATAAAACAGGAATATCCTACCATTTGCAACAACGCAGATAGATCTTAGAGGCATTATACTGGGTTGAAGTAAGTCAGACAGAGAAGGAAAAATACTGTATCTCACCTATATGTGGCATCTAAAAGCAAAACAAAACAAAACAAAACATCCCAAACGCACTGAAAAAGACATCAGACTTGTGGTTACCAGAGACAGAGGATAGAGGAAGGAGGACCTGAAGGAAGAGGGTACAAACTTGAAGTTATACGGTAAGTAAGTACCAGGGATGTAACGCGCAGCATGACGACTATAGGTAACACTGCTGTATGACGTATGGGAAAGTTAAGAGAGTAGATCCTAAGAGTTCTCATCACAAGGTGAATTGTTTTACTTTCTTTTTATTGTACCTGTATGAAATGATGGATGTTAAGTAAACCCACTGTGGTAGTCATTTCACAATATATGTAAATCAAACCATCATGCTATACAACTTAATCTTATACAGTGATGTATGTCAATTATTTCTCAATAAAACTGGAAAAAAATTTTAAAAATAGAAGCTGGAAAAAAGCCTCCTTTTAGATGGATCACTATTTAAAATAACTCTTATATTGCTTTCATATTAGTATGTGCATAGCACGTGAATAATCTAATAAGGTATATATTTTAACTGACTTAATGGAATCAGTACTATCCAATACCACAAAGCCCAAATTAAATCATTTGAGCCTATCCATTACTAATTCTGCTGGATAAAAGCCAGATATCATATTCTCACTCTTCTTATATCACCGAAAGAAAGAAAACATTGATAAGTCAAATGATTAAGGCCTTGGCTGGGACAGTGCCATGAATACTTAACAATATGAATAAATGTCTTTCAAATAAAGATTTCAGAGCTTTCTACTCTTAAGTAGAGCTGTGTTAATGTTCTTTTCATAAGCAAATGGTCCAATTTCATTTGGACACATTATGCACTAAGGTCAAAGAGAATTCAAGAACTCTTCTGGGATTATATTATATATCTTCTCTATACCAATACAAACACTATGTCATGATAATTCTAGAAGTGTATAAGTCACAAAAACATTGAGAACATGTGAATTTTAAAGTTCAGGGTAAGAATATCAAAACAGTAAGAAGAAGATATGTCAGAAATAAATACAATTTTACTTGGAAAGGGGGCTGATTTGACGTATAAATAAACACTTCTTGAGAGCTGACTTATAAAGCTCTAAGGGGAGAAGATGCAATCAAGTCTCTCTGTCAACTCCTCCTCCTCCTCACACCACCCCAAAAGATGAAGAAACACTAATGTGATGTGTTAAATTTAAAGACCTTGATTACATCAACAGTAAGTGGGGTCAAGGTGCTTTAAAAGACCATACACATGGTTGGAACCCTCTCCCTCATGTCTCTTCATCCCATGTGGCAAAAACAGTAAGCTGAGCCAGGGTCCATGTAGGAAAAAGCTCAATCACTTCTCCATGCAGTTACATACTCTTCTCTTTGGCCCTCCCTTGTCACCTGCCAGTTGTGACATTCAGTTCTGAATTTAAGGTACAGGCAGAAGCCCTTCAGGAGCTCTGATGCTCCAGTCCAATTTCTTGGAGTCCTACCCTGAAATTTCTGGGCAGTAACCCAGCTAAGTTTCCCCGGACTTCTTTTCCACTTGTCCCTTATGTGTTTTCTGGTCTCAGGGGTCTACAGGGTTAGTGGTACAATTTTGATATCACAATACCACACCTCAATGTTTAACATCACAATTGCAGCACAGTGCTTTATGCTGAGAAAATAGACACAACCAGCTCCTACTCTCAGAGAATACAAGTTTAATAGATGTGTTAAACAGATGATGACAATACAGTCATAAAACTGGTTAAGAGGCCTGTGAGGTTAGACCTGAGGAAAAGCAGACTGAGTGACGAACTAGCAAAGAATTCACTGAGGTGAGTTTTGAAGAGGGGATAGGCATTTATATAAAAGGAAAAAACACAAAAGACTTAGAAATATATCTTCAAATCATGTATCATACATAAGCGTATCTCAAAAATATTTTTTAAGAAAATACACTTGGCCAGATATTTGCCTCCAAAATGCTGATTTTATCTTATATTTCATTTAATAAATCTGCATTGAGATCCGGACAAGTATATATAAAAATGACAATCAAATGCAAGATTCAATATGCAGAGCCTTCAAAGTTAATGAGCATCTCTCTCGGAAAAGTTACAGACCTTACTAAATTAAGTTCTGATTGTTATTAACTACAATCCTCATTTTTTTTTTTTTTTTTTTGGCCTTTTTAGGGCTGCACCCTTGGCATATGAAGGTTCCCAGGCTAGGGGTCTAATTGGAGCTGTAGCCGCTGGCCTACACCACAGCCACAGCAATGCCAGATCCAAGCTGCGTCTGTGACCTACACCACAGCTCACAGTAACGCAGGGTCCTTGACCTGCCGAGCAAGGCCAGAGATGGAACCTGCAACCTCATGGTTCCTAGTCAGATTCGTTGCCACTGCGCCACAATGGGAACTCCACAATTCTCGCTTTTAAAATCAGAAAATATATTAAAAATTTAACCCTTACTTTAAAAAATGCCTAGAAAAGACAGTTGTAGAGTCATAAAATGCCTTCTATAAGCACAATTTCTTATTTTGGCCATGGAGGAGAAAAAGTTCAAGTTCTCTACAGCTTGCTAGGTTAAAGGACGTTGGGAAAGCAAAGGTTTTCTTTCAAATTCAAGTTACCAGGAAGACTCTTCTGAAAGAGGCAAGGCGGTCATTACAGACCCATCTATACATTCATCTTCACAACTGCATTGTTTTATATTTTAAATTAGTAAAATATAATCTATTCAGGCTCTAATAAAAATGGACACTTAAATGCATCCTAAAAACTGTATGGATGAAAATAAATACCACCATCATGGAATTCTCTTCAAAACCATACTCCTTGAATTTCCATTGTGGCTCAGCGGTAACAAACCTGACTGGTATCCATGAGGACACAGGTTCTATCCATGGCCTCGATCAGTGGGTTAAGAATCTGGCATTGCTGTGAGCTGTGGTGTGGGTCACAGATGCGGCTCAGATCCTGTGTTGCTGTGGCTGTGGTGTAGGATGGCAGCTGCAGCTCTGATTTGCCCCCTAGCTTAAGAACTTCTATATGCCATGGGTGTGGCCCTAAAAAGACCATACAAACAAACACACAAAAACATACCCCTGAAAGCAATACTATTCCATGGGGCAATCTTTAAGGTATTCTGAAAAGTGAAATATGGTAGGTTGGGAAGACAAAGAAAGTGGAAGATAAAACTTTGAACCTTTGGTTGGCTTACAATGTTTAAGGATTAATGAAAGACAGGGGAGAAAAAGCAGTTACTTGCTTGGGGGCATACAGTGTGAATACTCTTACATTTGGAACAAAATAAGCACAGGATTAAAACTTGCACTATTTTAAAAATACATTATCTGGGAGTTCCCATCGTGGCTCAGCGGAAACAAATCCAACTAGAAACCACGAGGTTGCGGGTTCGATCCCTGGCCTCACTCAGTGGGTTAAGGATTTGGCGTTGCCGTGAGCTGTGGTATAGGTGGCAGATGCAGCTCGGATCTCATGTTGCTGTGGCTGTGTGTAGGCCAGCAGCTGTAGCTCTGATTGGACCCCTAGCTTCCTGTGAACCTCCATATACCAAGGGTATAGCCCTAAAAAGAAAAAAAAAAAAATATATATATATATATATATACACACACACACACACAAAATCTGGAACTAAGACTTGAGAGAAAAATTTTAACATAAGATGTACTTTAAAATAACTTTGTAGGAGTTCCCGTCATGGCGCAGTGGTTAACGAATCCGACTAGGAACCATGAGGTTGCGGGTTCGGTCCCTGCCCTTGCTCAGTGGGTTAAGGATCCGGCGTTGCCGTGAGCTGTGGTGTAGGTTGCAGACGCGGCTCAGATCCAGCGTTGCTGTGGCCCTGGCGTAGGCCGGTGGCTACAGCTCCGATTCAGCCCCTAGCCTGGGAACCTCCATATGCCGCGGGAGCGGCCCAAGAAATAGCAACAACAACAACAACAACAACAAAAAAGACAAAAAAAAAAAAAAAAAAAAAAAAAAAAACTTTGTAATAAAATTACAGATTATTATTAACTACAATCCTCATTTTTATAATAAAATTACAAAGTAGAAGAGAAAGCTGATCACTTGAACTACAAGGTTGGAAAATTTTACTTGAAAATTTAAATGCTGCTCAACTATTTGGTATAATAGGAAAAGTTAGGAGTTTGAAACATTTCATAAAAGAACACTGAAGTGTTTAGGAGAATGGGAAAAAGAGCAGTTAAGGTCACACTTCTTTAAAAAGACCTCTCAGTTTTTATTAACTATGGTTTGATGCTATAAGGTCTTTCTACAAACTCAACTATGTGATTTATTTATTACACTTTAGCATAATCCACAGGATATCATTGGAAAGGTTATATAAATAAGTTATAAAGCCTAGAAAACAGAAAGGAGAAGAAGGAAAAAAAAATGTTTCCTAAAATACAGCAGAGAAACTGTGTATGGGGTTGGAGATGGGGAGGCAGTTGGGAAGAAAGAATTGGGAAACAGGGAAGTTGGTGGAATTAGATAAGTTTCCTATCTTAACATTTGCTTCATGGAATTGGTTACAGCATAAGAATAACAGATGCCTGAATCTAGATGCTCCATAGTTTACCTTTAATTTCTTGTGGCTGGTTGCATCACAAGAATACAGACAATACCAAAATTTGGTGAGTCTTTAGTTATTTCTGTATATGAATATAGATAAAGGAAAATACATATAACTATAATATCTTACCCTATTAGAGACTTAACTATTATCATCACCTAATACGAATCTCATAAAGCTTGATACAAAAATCCTTTGGCCTATTTCCAAAGGATGCATTCCAAAGGGATTTGCTGCTATGTTTCCAGTGATGTTCCTTAGAAAATTTGTTGTTTGGCTTTATTCTTCCTTAGAGGTTAAGAAACAGAGTCTGGTTTGTTAAACATCAAAAAGAAGTGTTCAATTTCTGATCTCCAAGAGACAAAGCTACTGGTGGTCTAAAAAGGACATGAGAGACCTCAAAACTCAAGTCTACTGAACTGTGGGATTATTTTTGGCAAATGATAATGGCAGTTTGTCCAACATAAGTAATGAAGAAGAAAGAAGGCAGCCATAAGTTTGATGTTCCAAAAAATCATGTCTGTATTTGCGTCACTGGAGAAAGTGTGTAAAGAAGCCTCACTAATGAAATTATGATGGCAACACTAATGGTTAAATAGTAGTTTCTTCTATCGCAAAAATGTTGGAGGCTTATACAACTGCCAATATTTACATTTATTTGTTATTATGATAATGAAAGCCAAGATCCTAAATTTCTTTTTTTTTCTTTTTTTTCTTTTTTAGGGCCACACCCGCAGCACATGGAGGTTCCAGGCTAAGGGTCTAATCAGAGCTACAGCTGCCAGCCCATGTCACAGCCACAGCACCAGTAGATGCAAGCCGAGTCTGCGACCTACATCACAGTTCACGGCAATGCCGGATCCTTAACCCACTGATTGAAGCCAGGGATCGAACCCGAAACCTCGTGCTTCCTCGGTGGCTTCGCTTCTGCTGCACCATGACAGGAACTCCTAGATCCTAAATTTCTTTATAAATCATGTTGAAATTCTCCTAAAGTTTTAGAAGAGGAAAAAAAACCTTCTTATTCAATTTAATCAAAATAAATTACTTTCTCTCTCTCCCTCCTTTTTTTTTTTTTTTTGTTTGTTTGTTTGTTTGTTTGTTTGTTTTTCGGGGCCAAACCCGAGGCATATGGTGGTTCCCAGGCTAGGGGTCTAACTGGAGCTGGAGCTGCTGGCCTACCCCACAGCCACAGCAACGCAGGATCCAAGCCTCATCTTTGACCTACACCACAGCTCAGGCAACACCAGATCCTTAACCCACTGAGCAAGGCCAGGGATCAAACCTGCGTCCTCACGGCTGCTAGTCAGATTCATTAACCACTGAGCCACAGCAGGAACTCCAATGATTTTCTTTATAAAACAAACAAACAAAAAAAAACAAACCTTATATTTTCAAGTTTTCCTCTCAGTTTATGACTCTGAATCACAATTCAGCTGTGAAAGATGGAAAATATGAAGTTTTTTCCCTACTTAGATAAACGATAAAGAAAAGATCTACTGGGGGGGCACTAATCAAGATGTCTGAGTAAAAGGGTGTGGCGTTTACCTCCTCCCACAAACACATCAAAAATACATCTACATGAGTTCCCGTCGTGGCTCCATGGTTAACAAATCCGACTAGGAACCATGAGGTTTCAGGTTTGATCCCTGGCCTTGCTCAGTGGGTTAAGGATCTGGTGTTGCCTGGGCTGTGGTGTAGGTTGCAGATGAGGCTCGGATCCTGTGTTGCTGTGGCTGTGGGGTAGGCCAGCGGCTACAGCTCCAATTAGACCCCTAGCCTGGGAACCTCCATATGCCGCAGGAGCAGCCCAAGAAATGGCAAAAAGACAAAAAAAAGAACATCTACACGTGGAACAATGTTCACAGAATACCTACTGAATTCTGACAAAAGATCTCAGACATCTAAAAATGCAAGAAAGATCTCTACATAACTGAGTAGGATGAAAGGAAAAAATAAAAATAAAAATGAAGCAGGACTGGACTTTTGCCACCGGGAGTGAGCAATGAAACAGGCAAGGTTGCCACACTCTGGGAAGCCCCCTTACTGGCGGGGACCAGCTGAGATAGAAAGGGGGGCTTCAGAGGCTTGATGGTGAGTACAGCAACTGGTCTGCCGAACACAAACCTGCACAGATGGTCTGTGCCACCGCCCAGCACTCCCCAGCCTGAGATTTGCATCGCTGGTGTGTGCAGGGGCTGGGTAATAAAACTCAGGCTTCAGAGTAGAGACCTGAGGAGAGGACTGGGGTTGGCTGCGTGGAGACAGTCTGAAGGTGCTGGAGTATAGGGGTGTGGGTGGAAAAAGCCCAGGCCCACAAAAGAAGTGAAGCACTCTTGTTTAGTGGTGCGCAAAGGGAGCAGCAGGGCCCACCATAGCAGCCTCACTCTTGGCTTGCTCAGATGGGCATGGCTCTGCACTGAAATCCCATCGTTAAGGCACAAGAGCAAGGGAGAGGTGGGGTCCGCCACATCGGCCTCCTTTTCTTTCTTTTTTTTTTTTTTTTTTTTTTTTGGCCACATCTGAAGCATGTGGAAGTTCCTGGTCCAGGGACTGAACCTATGCCATAGAAGCAACTTGAGCCACTGCAGTAACAATGCTGGATACTTAACCTGCTGTACCACAAGGGAATTCCTTTTTTTTTTTAATATATATTTTTTTTTATTTTCTTGGTGCACTTTCAGTTAGCTTGGCACCACCTCTTTGAGCCCTGGAGTGCGCAAGCACTATCAGGTAGCCCACATGTGGAGGCAGGGCTGAAATCAGAGTTGATTCCCAGGGACCATGTGACTTAGGAAGCAGGGCTGAAATCGGAGTCCTCTCTCCACAGCTGTGCAATCCATGGATTTATGCCACTGCCACTGGCAACTCACAGCCACTGCAACATTCAATAGACACCAGTGCTCCTGTGGCTACAACAGGTCTGCCCTTAGCAGCTGTGGGCTTTGTGGGCACATGCATAGAGGCTGGGCTGGGCCATGGTCTGGGCTGTTTCCACAGCGTCAGTGGCAGATCCAGTTGCATGACCATAGCAGTCCTGGTAACTGACTTCAGTGGATCTGTGCCTAGAGATCTGCACGGATGGCTTTGTGATAACAGCACTTGAGGGAAACCAGGGCTGACTGGGGGCATTCCCGTGGTTGAGGTGGGGCTGAGGCCAGTGCCAACAGCAGTGTACTTTGTGAGGCCACACAATGGGTGACAGGTTAAACTGCAGAGCACACTCACCAGTGGACAGCTCAGGTGGAGAAATACTCAGTGGCTCCTCTCCCAGTGGGAATGCTCCAATCCCTACCGCACACGGCAGCTCAGAAACAGATCTGGGGGCTTCTACTCCAACATTAGCGTATCCTAACTCTAACAGGATAGTGACAACCACAAAGCAAAGAGGAGAGGCCACTCAATATCCATTTCAGACTCTGGTCACCTTAACACCAGTCACATCTCCTATCAAGAGGATAATGGCCAGCACACACCGAGGAAAGAGGCAGCAAGCATACATACCGAAAACAGCCCTCACACGAAAAATACTAGACCTACTCCAGGCCACACAAGGATGCTCCCACATTTAAAAAGCCCTTCAAGACCAAAGTAGATAATTATTTCTCCTAAAATCATAGAATTAGAGAAATATAAGTAAAATGAAGAAGTAGAGGAACCACTCCCAATTAAAAGATCAAAAGAATTCTGAAAGAACAATGAAACAGACCTCTCCAGTCTAAAAGATACCAAGTTCAAAAAGGAGATAATGAAGTGTTCCCGTCGTGGCACAGTGGTTAACGAATCCGACTAGGAACCATGAGGTTGCGGGTTCGGTCCCTGGCCTTGCTCAGTGGGTTAATGATCCGGCGTTGCCATGAGCTGTGGTGTAGGTTGCAGACGTGGCTCAGATCCCACGTTTCCTGTGGTTCTGGCATAGGCCGGCAGCTACAGCTCCAATTCAACCCCTAGCCTGGGAACCTCCATATGCCGCGAGAGCAGCCCAAGAAAATGGCAAAAAGACAAAAAAAAAAAAAAAAAAAAAGGAGATAATGAAAATACTGAAGGAATTAAGAAAGGCTATCAATAGAAATACAGATTTCTGTAAAAAGAAACTAGAAACTATGAAGAGGAGCCAAGAAAAATTAGAAAACTCATTTGCCAAGACAAAAGCTGAGCTAAAGGCAATTAACAGCAGATTGAATAATGCAGAAAAATGAATAAGTGATCTGGAAGACAAAATAACAGAAATCACCCAATCAGAACAGAAGACAGAAGCGCAAATGAAATGAAAGCAATATAAGAGACTTATGGGATAATATAAAACATAACAATAGGCCAGCAGCTATAGCTCTAATTCAACACCTAGCTTGAGAACCTCCATGTGTCACAAGTGCAGTTCGGACAAACAAAAAAAAAAAAAAAAGAAAAAGTAGAAAAGTTAGGGGAGTTCCTTTGTGATATGCAGCAGGTTAAGGATCTGGTGTTGTCACTGCAGCAGCCTGGGTTACTGTTGTGGAGTTTGATACCTGGCCCAGGAATTTCCACATGTTGCAGATGCAATAAAAAAAAAAAAAAAAAAAAAAAAAAAAAAAAAAAAAAAAAAGATAAGCAAAAGTTAAAGTTAGAATATTGTCTTACGTCATTACAAACTTTGCTAAGATATATTTCTATCTGGAGTTTTTTTTAATTGCAGTATTAAGACAAAATACAAATGATGTAGATATCTTTAGGTAGAGGAATAGATAATTTTCATTCATTTCTTTCCAAATAAAATTCAGTATTTTTTCCTTTTTTTTCTCTTTTTTTTTTGGCTGCGCATGTGGCATGTGGAAGTTCCCTGGCCAGGGATCAAACCCGTGCCACAGCAGTGACCTAAACCAAGCAGTAGTGGTGCCAGATCCTTAACCTGCTATGCCACCAGGGAACTCAAAGATTCAAAATTTTGAAATCTAGTTTCTTTTAAAACATAGTTAACATATTAGCATTTTTTCCAAACTGTAAAATAATCCTTACCAAAAATTTAATTTACAAATGATGTTGTGATCCACTCAAGATAAATTATCTTCTGCACTAGGTCTGTCCATCCCATTATGAATGCTTACACTTTCTGAGATCCTTGTCAGAGTAAGGTACTAAAATGCCTTCCTAAAGTTGCAGGTTTCTAAAACCTCTAAAAGGCTTCTCTCCCACCTCAGGTAAGCCCAATTCCTTATTATAGTTCATCTGTTCCCTTGATCTTTACTTTTTTTTCTTCCATTAATTTATACAATCTTAGGCAAATTTATAGTTAGGTTGACAATCACAATATTTCTACACTTGATCTTAGCCAAAAGGCCGAGAAGCAATAACATTTCTAAAAAGAGCAAATCTAAGTAAGAAACTAATTTACATTGGTGTTATTTCCTCCTCACCAATTTGGAAAACTTTTATGTGAGGGCCCTTATTTCTGGAAGAAATGGTCAGTAGGAAAGAAGATAGAAGGACACTGAAATCAAAGCTGGGTAACTGAAAAATTATAGTTGGTTTCGGAGCAAAAGAATTATATTGCACATTTCAGCAAGTATAAAAACTGTCATTAGTAAATCTTCAAAAGCTTCCTTATGAACTTTAATAGTGGTGTACTATTCCTTTTTCACAACTTCTAATGTAAGAATCAAGGAGCTGTTTGAGTTGGAATGAAAAATATGAAGTCAAAAGTTAAAAATATTTTTCTGCTAAACCCCTCAGTCTTTACTGGTTCCCATTTAAAGAAAATTCCTATTAAATTTAAAACTACCTTAAGCTTATCCACTAACAGTTCTCTCTCGTGTTTGCTTGCTTGCTTTTACTCCCTTTTCTTTCTTTTGTGGCAAGAGATATATAGAGTTATGGTATTACAATGAATTTAAGGCAGACAAAATTTTTTTTTTTTTTGTCTTTTCTAGGCCCACACGTGAGGCATATGGAGGTTCCCAGGCTAGGGGTCTAATTGCAGCTATCGCTGTCGGCCTATGCCACAGCCACAGCAATGTGGAATCCCAGCTGCGTCTGCGACCTAAACCATAGCTCGAGGCAATGCCAGATCCTTAACCCACTGAGCGAGGCCAGGGATCGAACCTGAAACCTCATGTTAACCACTGAGCCATGACAGGAACTCCAGATAAAGTGAATATTATTGGCCCTTACCAAAACAAACTGAAAAAAAGAATTAAATGTTTTGCCTTGAAAGAACTGTTTCAGATAAGCTGTTCCACACTGAATTAGAATAGTTTAATTATGACACAAATTATGATACAGAGGATAAATTTCTCAAGAACTATAATCTCTCCATAGACCTTTTAAGAAAAAATTTGATTTGACAAATTTAACATCCTAAATTTATTATCAATTTTTTTTGTTTATTTATTTATTTATTTTTGATTGTTATTGCTGCAGGTGTGGCATATGGAAGTTCCCAGGCTAGGGGTTGAATGGGAGCTACAGCTGCTGGCCTACACCACAGCCACAGCAACGCAGGACCCAAGCCGAGACTGTGACCTACACCGCAGCTCACAGCAACACTGGATCCCTGACCCACTGAGCAAGGCCAGGGATCAAACATGCAGCCTCATGGATACTAGTCAGATTCATTTCCTCTGTGCCACAATGGGGACTCCCTTATCAACTATTTTTTAAAGATTATTTTACATTCTCAATTCTCTTATGCTGCACTTGACTCCTTTTACATTTTTAAAAATTTAAATTAATTTATTACCAATATATTACTAAAAAAAAAAAAAATTCATACAGCTGTCAAACATCCCCCTACAACTCTAAGCGAGAATGGCATCTGTGTACACCAGCTTGTTGATGTGTGACCATTCATCAAATATGATTAAGAATTCTAAACCCGGAGTTCCGGTCATGGCACAGTGGAAAGGAATCCAACTAGGAACCATGAGGCTGTGGGTTCAATCCCTGGCCTTGCTCAGTGGGTTAAGGATCCAGTGTTGCTGTGAAATGTGGTGTAGGTTGCAGACACGGCTCGGATCTGATGTTGTGGCTGTGGTGTGGGCCAGCAGCTGTAGCTCTGACTGGACCCCTAGCCTGGGAAACTCCACATGCCATGGGTACAGCCCTGTAAAGCAAAAAAAAAAAAATCTAAATTCTCTGAAAGTTCACTGTTCAAAATATACATATTTTGTCTAGAGACTATAAGCACCATAAATAAAAAGTTATTGTTAAACAACTAGTTCCTATAAACAAAATATTCTGAACTGTATGATTATGGCAAAGGTGGTATTAGTGAAGAATATATGAGGAATAGATAGGCATTAAGGCAGGTGCATATAACATCACCGAACAGCTACTAACCACTTACTGTCTAACTTAGTAGTGTCTGCATACTACATGTTCCCTCTACTATTTTAAGGAAAATAAGAAAACAGGAAAAGCAAGAAATTTAAAACCTGAATTAAGCAATATTACTGTTTACTGCTAACAAAAATATATAAGAAAATAAAATAGCAAGGAATACACAAAAGGGCAAATACATCATTTAAAAGCAATACTTCTTTTTTTTTTTTTTTTTTTGCTTTTTTAGGGCCGCACCTGGTGCATATGGAGGTTCCCCAGCTAGAGGTCTAACGGGAGCTACAGCTGCCAGCCTACAGCACAGTCACAGCAACGCGAGATCCGAGCCACATCTGCGACCCACACCACAGCTCACAGCAACGCTGGATCCTTAACCCACTGAGCAAGGCCAGGGATCAAACCCGCAATCTCATGGTTCCTAGTCAGATTCGTTTCTGCTGCCTCACAATGGGAACTCCTAAAAGCAATACTTCTTAACCTTAAATGTGTACACAGTATGATTGGTTCTGAGTTCCTTAATTTTCAATTTCAAGGCACCTTGGGAAGCATTCAAAAGGCAGCCAAAATACTGAAAAATTTAATCTGGAAAACTGGCCTAATAATTCTTGACACATGGTTTCCTTTCACTGACTGTAGCAGAGAATAAGTAATTTTGGTAATTCTTTTTTCCAAAGACACAACAAAAAGTTACCTGTTTTTAGGTTTTCCAGATACTCAGGCCATGGCAAAGCATAGGTTGCTACCTGAGGGGCTCCCAACTGGCAGCTATTATGGTTTCCTGCCTTAGGGGAAATCTCTATCCAATTCTGCTTGCATTTGATGCAAGACAGAATGTAGAAGAAAGAGGTTAACTGTGGTCACCTGAATTCCACCCACTCCAACTCGAAGTCACCACTCCTATAGTTTACCATTCTTCTAAGCTTTGCGTCTCTCTTTGAGCTACTGTCAAATGGAACTGGCTGATCATTTAATTGATGGGAAGGATAAGATAGTTTCCCTTTTTGATTTTCAAAGTCAGCTAAACTGCACGATTAATTAAACAAGCAAATATATTCACTTCTATCTTTTCTTCATCCACATTCATATGTTTGGGAAAACAATCGCTGTACATGCAACTTTTATCTTCAATGAACAGTGTGATGCCAAAATGCCAGAGCAAACTGTCTACCCCCAAACTTTTAGGTTAAAAGACAAAACAAAAACAAAAAACTGACCTTGATACTGATTACTAAACCTAGGTTATCATAAAGGAAACAAAACATATATTAATATTGTATACCTAGAGAATTAAGAAAATAAAAAGAAATAGCATACAGTTATTAAACCACAATTAAATCCGTACCAGTGCTTTCCACAGCTTTGACCATATGTGAACCAGCAGCTCTACCTTTTGACTACACTGCCAACCAGTGATGAGGAACTTATCCTGGAACTCTCTAGGCCATGGGAAGTCACATGGGAGGCATATGCCAAATAAGGTTTTAAAGTCCTGGGAGTTCGCGTTGCAGTGCAGTGGTTAACGAATTCGACTAGGAACCATGAGGTTGTGGGTTTGGTCCCTGCCCTTGCTCAGTGGGTTAACGATCCGGCATTGCTGTGAGCTGTGGTGTAGGTTGCAGACGCGGCTCGGATCCCCAGTTGCTGTGGCTCTGGCGTAGGCTGGGGGCTACAGCTCTGATTCGACCCCTAGCCTGGGAACCTCCATATGCTGCGGGAGCGGCCCAAAGAAATAGCAAAAAGACTAAAAAATAAAATAAAAAAATAAAGTCCTTACCTCGTCTTAAAAAGCTACACCTTATCTAAAGAGAACCCTACTTCATGCTTGATTAGTTTCTCCGGGTTCAAATTGTATAATTTCTTGATGAACATCTTTAATAGTTAGATTCTTCATCCTTAGGTAATGGAAGTCACATTTTCCCAAGCCAACATCCACTGCTGGCAACAGTTGCATCAGAACCACCAGAACCAAGGAGATTATTCAATTCACATTTTAAACCAGCCAAACAAAATAGATCTTTAAAAAAAACTAAGTGTCCGAAGAGACTTGTTTTGGCAAATATGGTTTCAAAAATACAAGTCATTAGCTTCTTAATGTGGAAGTCGGATTTTCCCAATGTATAATTTATTACTGGCAAAGGATTCACCAAGCTCTGCCAGTAAAAAGGGGAGAACTGTTGGAAAAGAGATCTACGCACACAATTCCAGTTAAGTTATAAAAGCAATATGTAATTTAGTAAAGACTTGTGCTGCACTATTATGACAACAAACATTAAATCAGAATCAATTATCTGCCACATTTGGAACACAAGAGTATTACTCACTGAAAATTTCGTGTAAAGCTTACTTAAAAAGGAAAAAAAAAAATCAGAAAATGCCAGCAGGTGTTCCAGGAACATTCATTAACAATGAGATCAAAATTTGGGGATTAATTAATAGATCATAAGTTTAGAGAGAACGCTAGAAAACATTTTATGTACGAGGGAACTGGGACCTTAAGAGGTGATAGGACCTGATTATGGTCACACAGGACTGCTTGAGAAAGTTAAGAAACTATAGCATGTTGTAGCCCAGAACTACAGAGACAAGATCTGGGTGTACTCCAAGGCATTCACATTGTCTCACTGGGAAGTACAGCCTGGAACTATAATCCTTTTTGTATCTCACAGAGGGTGGTAATCCAGGAGGAACAAAAAAAAGGTAGGAGGCTAAAAAGCAAGGTGCTGCTTATTTCTCTGTGCATTATTAGTACTTGTGACACTGATTTTGTTGGCTTCTGTTCAAAGGAGTTTATATCAATTATGCAGTTTTAATTACCTAGGCTCTAAAATAGATTTGTCAGTGTGTGAAAAGAGAGGCAAGGCAAATTTAAAAGCAGTAAATTCCAGGAGATATCTAGGACCCAGAAGGAGGAAGTTTTCAGGGCAGCTTAGGAAGACAAAAAAAGATTATAGTTCATCCTGATACCAAGAAAGTCTAAAGTTAAAAAAAAAAAAATACAGTGTTCACAAGTTACCGGACTTGCTATGTCTTCCTGTTGAAGTGAGTGATCACTACATGGGCAGTGTGCAAATCCAAACTTTTATACAAGTAGAGAAGCTGAAAGGGCTTGAGAAACAGACTCTGTCTTATTAGAGAGAATGACATGGTTCTAAACAATAATTCAGGAAAGAAAGAAGAGAAAAGATTACAAAAAGGTTGAGGACCTAGTAAATATTAAGATGCTGAGTGGAAGAATATCACATTTTGGAAAAAGGTGAGACCCTCAGCACATGTGGAGTTACAGGTATAAGACTGTTAATGGAACAGTAACCCATATTTTTAAATGACAAAAATATAAAGGCAATTAGAAGTGAAAGAAACCCTGTAACTGTCCTTAGTAGGAGGAAAACTCCACGGCATTGTTAATTCCTTCTGATGGGAGAGAAATGGTTATTTGGGGGATCTAAGGATTACATTTTTATACTGTTGGTATAATTACAGTGATTTTTTTTTTCCCCAGAAAGACAGGTTTTCTGGAGACCATGCTATTTTTCCATTAGTTAACACAATTCCCTAAATTCTAGAATGTAGGCTTCCAAAATTCAGTTTTGATAACATGTAGTAATGTGTACTCAAGATTATTTGATGGATTATGCTGAAATGGTCATTCTCTACATTAATAATTAAAACTAAATTTTTAGTGATGTACAGTAAGCAAGAAAAACTTTATTTGCCCTCTGAGGATGAGAAAAATTGGGCATTTTAATGAAAATCTATAATCTTGTTGGGAAAGTAGAACACTTCTAATATTGATAAGGCAATTTCCAATAAAGCTACCCTCAGGAATTAGCTGGGGTTATTAGGCTCTTACATATATCCCTCTGAATCCCGTTCGTCCTCAGTCACAGTCAAGACACTGAATCATCATAGAACATGAATAACTACTTAGTAGACTAACACAAAAAATAGGAAGCCACTTTACTATCCTAAAGAAAAGAGATACAAAGCTACCAAAATTTTTCCCATGTCAATGACAGAAATTGAAGGATTCAATGATACAGATTGCAAGGGGTCTCTAATGACTCTACTTCCATGAGGCATTTTTTTTTTTTTTTTTTTTTTTTTTTTTTTTTTTTGCTTTTTAGGGCTGCATCCTCGGTACATGGAAGTTCTCAGACCAGGGGTCGAATCATAACTGTTGGCCTATACCACATGTCTGCGACCTATACCACAGCTCCTGGCAACACCAGATCCCCGATCCACTGAGTGAAGCCAGGGATTGAACCCGCGTCCCCATGGACACCAGTAGGATTCGTCTCCGCTGCGCCACAACGGGAACTCCCCATGAGGTATTTTCTAAAGCAGGATGGTACTATCTTTTGTTCTTTAAAAAGAACAAAAGTTAAAGTTACAATTTTATAAAGACATAGATACAGTAAACACAACGAGCTATATAGTGCTGCTGAATCAATATTTTAGGTGACAATTTATGAAACTAGAATGATTATACTACTGGAAAAGTCCAAAAGAGCCAAAAGATTATCTTTAGCAAGACCCATAGGTATGATCAAGGGGCTTTAAACAGAAACTAAAAGATAAAAAATTGCTCAATTAAAACTGCAAGACTATGAACAAGAATAATATCATAGGGGAGAAAAGCATAGTTGAAGAACTATAGGTAACTATTAAGAGAAAAAATATGTACAATTAGAAAAACAATCCAATAGCTTAGAAAAAAGGGGTGTGTGTGTGTGTGTGTGTGTGTGAGTCTGTATAGAGCAAACCTGAAATTTCAAAACAAGTAAATCTCAGGTACTGAGAAAAAGTGGGAAGACATTTATAGTAGGGAACTGACATTTGAGAGAAGCATCTTACAATGTTACCATGGAAGCGGGGAGATACCTTTAAACCAATACATATACACATATATGGAAATTCTGGAACATGGGATGAAGGAATCCCTAAGTGAAGCTAAAAGAAGGCAGTAGTTGGAAGTTCCCTGGAGTTCCCATTGTGGCACAGGGGAAATGAATCCGACGATTACCCATGAGGATGCAGGTTCGATCCCTGGCCTTGCTCAGTGGGTTAAGGATCCGGCATAGCTTTGAGCAGTGGTGTAGGTTGCAGATGAGGCTGAGATCCAGCATTGCTGTGGCTGTAGCTCAGAATCAACCCGTAGCCTGAGAACTTCCATATGCCGAGGGTGTGGCCCTAAAAAGCAAAAAAAAAAAAAAAAAAAAAAAAAAAAAGGAAGTTCCCCTATGGCAACATAGGTTAAGGATCTGGCATTGCCACAGCTGTAGCACAGACTGTAACTGCAATGCAGGTTCAATGCCTGGCCTAGCAATTTCCACATGCTGTGGGTGTGGCAAAAAAAAAAAAAAAAAAAAAAGGGCTACAGTTGTATTCTCTGAAGGAATATACTTTATGGTCACCTGACTAGAAGGAGGATTTAGCACAAGGGTAAAACATGTTGCAAACAAGCACAAGGATTAGATTAAGTCATGATGGGTGGAGGACATCAGCTATTTACATGTACTGGCAGCTTAATTTTGTCCAAATAAGAGCATCTGATAAGTTTTTAAGTTACCTTGATGAAAATTTCACCCTCCAACAAACAGAGAAAGCAATGAGGAGAACTGATTTAATGATTTCATACTTGGATTTTTAAATAAACCAGAACTGAATGATAATGCAGAAGTGACAGGAACTCTAGTAGCGACCATGCCAATGAAGGACAACCTGGCATTGTCAAACATGCAGCTAAATCTGTGGCTGGATGTTGTGACTGTCACTTATGATACTCTTAGGAAACAGGATAAATGATATGTATAGATAGCTTAATAACTATAATCCAAAGAATAGTGACTGGCAGGCTCATGTAAGTCTTAAGGGAGACCTCTACTTGGTCTCTTCTTGGTTGGCTTCTACAAAACATTTTAAATCAATAACTTGGAGTTCCCATTGTGGCTCAGTGGGTTAAGAACTCCAGTTAGTGTCCAAGAGGATGTGGGTTCATTCCCTGGACTTGCACAACGGGTTAAGGATCTTGCATTGTCACAAGCTGTGGTGTAGGTTGCAGATGTGGCTCAGATCCAGTGTTGCTGTGGGGTCGGCCTGTAGCCACAGCTCCATGCGACTCCTAGTCTGGGAACTTCCATATGCCACAGGAGTGGCCATAAAAAGGAAAAAAACTTGAAGAAACAGGAGCACATTTACACATTTCCAGGTGACACAAAGCTGGAAAAGAGTGTTATCCTTATGCAAGATAAGGCAGTACATTCAACAAATATTGATTGGACACCTTTATAGACAAGGTGTTAAAATGAATACAAGGATCGATCAAGAAAAGTTCTTCCACTCATGACTTCCTTTTCAACACAGCAGATAAATGGTTGGATAGATCAATGAAAGGAGATATGACTTCTGGGAGACATGACTTCTGAGTTCAGAACCTGGGATAATTTACTGAGAGTGCTCACAGGAACATGTCAGATGACTATACGAGACATGCAGTGATCAAGAGAAGAAGGATCTAGGAGTTCCCATCCTGGAGCATTAGAAACAAATCCGACTAGCATCCATGAGGCCACAGGTTTGATCCCTGGCCTCATTCAGGGAGTTAAGGATCTGGCGTTGCTGTGAGCTGTGGAGTAGGCCGGCAGCTGTAGCTCTGATTCGACCCCTAGCCTGGGAGCCTCCATATGCCGAACATATGGCTCTAAAAAAAAAAAGAGAGAGAGAGTTAAAGAAGGATCTAGATTCAGAGGTGGAAAAGCATGGAGCTTATATTGGGAAAGTTTTGTGGTTTGAAGAATGAACTGTAGGACTGGGAGCAACAGGAAACGAAAAGTTGGGTAATAAGCTTCTGGGATGCAGGTTGGCACAATGAACTAAAAACACTAAAATTAAATTTGACTTGGATGAACATACAATTTCAAAGCAAAGATGTTGGTCCCTTGCTTTCTTCTTGCAGATTATTACTCCCAAACAATAAGGCAAAAAGAAATAACAAACTCCAATTTTAATGACTAAGAGGCAAATACAAACCACAATACGTGGAAATTAAAAGCAGATAAAAGAATGACTTAGTATAGCAAAGGAAGGCCAAGTCCACGTGCTTGAAGAGGAGGATACCACATAGAAGCAGCACTTCCAGAACCCTGGAAATGTTTAAGAATTAGAAACACCATACTAAAGGCAGAAGGGAGGCAAAGGACTAAAATCAGGGAAATTGGACTAAAAACAGAAAAAGTCTGAGGCAGAAGAAATTAACCCCTGCTATGGTGACACCAAGCACAAAGGATAGGCTAAAGCTAAGTGTCAGGTACTGCTATAGAATTAGAGAGTTTAAAAAATTAAAACATAAAATTAATATAACATATAATTAATAATTTATTACTTCTTAAATGTTTTAAGATAAAATTAATTGAATGATGTTATAATATAGCATAAAATATTTTTAAACAGTTCTTAGAAGAACTTCTTTTAAAACACATGTGCTCTACCTTCAAGTCCCAACTGCAGAGATTCTCATGTAACAGGGCACTAACCAGAAACCCATTTTTTTTTTGTCTTTTTGTCCTTTTTTTTAGGGCCGCACCCTGTGGCATATGGAGCTTCCCAGGCCAGGGGTCAAATCAGAGCTGTAGCCACCGGCCTACGCCGGAGCCACAGCAACGCCAGCTCTGAGCCACATCTCCAACCCACACCACAGCCCACGGAAAGGCCAGACCCCCAACCCACTGAGCGAGGCCAGGGATCGAACCCACAACCCCATGGTTCCTACTCGGATTCATTTCCACTGAACCACGACGGGAACTCCTAGAAACCTATTATTTTGAAGAAGTTTCTTACTTTGAAAACCATTGGAGTTCCCGTCGTGGTGCAGTGGTTAACGAATCCGACTAGGAACCATGAGGTTGCGGATTCGGTCCCCGCCCTTGCTCAGTGGGTTAACGATCCGGCGTTGCCGTGAGCTGTGGTGTAGGTTGCAGACGCAGCTCGGATCCCATGTTGCTGTGGCTCTGGCGTAGGCCAGGGGCTACAGCATCAATTCGACCCCTAGCCTGGGAACCTCCATATGCCGCAGGAGTGGCCCAAAGAAATAGCAAAAAGAAAAAAAAAAAAAAAAGAAAACCATTGAGCTATCTCCCAAACCTATCAAAAGTTAAAACGGCATAGAGAAAAATACAGAAATTTTCATTCCTAGGTAAATGCTGTGTGCCAAGTATTATTCTAGGAACTGGGAACAGTGCAGTAAACAAAAAATTCCCTACCCTTGTGGAGTTTACTTTCAAGTAGAAGGAGAGACACAAACAATGTCTGTATGTAAAATATGCATATAATTGGATGGTTATATGAAGAAAAATGTAGTTAGAAAGGAATAAAAGGAATGGAACTAAGAAGACGTAGTATTTCTGTAAAGATCTGAAGGAAAAGAGGGAGCAACCATAAAATATTTGGGGAAAGTGTTTCAGGCAGAGAGAACTGATGCAAAGGCCCTGAGATAGGCAACTGTCCATATATTTATTCAAGGCACATCAAGGAGGCCAGTGGAGCTAGAGCAGAATGAGTGAAGATGAGATGAGAAAGGTATTAAGGGAGCTAAAATTAAGGGGGCCTGTGAAGGACTTTTTGCTTTTATTCCTAGTGATATGGTAAGCTATGTGATTAGAAGAATGAATATGTAAAGAATCATTTACCTATATACATACACAAACATATGATATTATATATATTTGATTCTGGAAAGCAATGGAGCTTGTCTAAGTAATTAATAACAAAAAAATGTCAAGTGGTGTCTGGAAACTTTAGCCGGCTAATTAAATCTAGACAATACCTAATATGATACCTTAAAGTATGTACTTAATAAATATCTGTGGACGGAGTTCCCGTCGTGGCGCAGCAGTTAACGAATCCGACTAGGAACCATGAGGTTGCGGGTTCGATCCCTGGCCTTGCTCAGTGGGTTAAGGATCCAGCGTTGCTGTGAGCTGTGGCGTAGGTTGCATACTCGGCTTGGATCCCAAGTTGCCGTGGCTCTGGTGTAGACCAGCAGCTACAGCTCCGATTGGACCCCTAACCTGGGAACCTCCATATGCCGCGGGTGCGGTCCAAGAAATGGCAAAAAGACAAAAAAAAAAAAAAAAAAGACAAAAAATAATAATAATCTGTGGAAACAGACTTGTGGTTGCCAAGAAGGAGGGGGAGGGAGTGGGGTGGACTGGGAGTTTGGGGTTAATAGATGCAGACTATTGCCTTTGGAATGAATTAGCCATGGGATCCTGCTATATAGCACTGGGAACTATATCTGGTCACTTATGATGGAGCATGATAATGTGAGAAAAAAAGAATGTATATATATATGTGTGTGACTGGGTCACCCTGCTGTACAGTAGAAAATTGACAGAACACTGTAAACCAGCTATGATGGTAAAAAAATAACAATCATTGAAAAAATTAAAAATAAATAAATAAATATCTGTGGAATAAAAGGACAATAGATTTATAGTGAAAAGAAAAATGAGAATTTTCAAGTTCTTATAAAATCAGAGGCAATGTACCAAAAATATAACAATTATTCTAAGATGTGGTCTTTTTATCAAATATTTCAAGGCAGTTAGTTGTCTAGTTATCAAGTAGATTTTCCTATTTCCAATTTTATATAGGTTAGTCAAAAAGAGACCAATTAGAAAGCCTTTCAGAGTCACCTTGAAACACTTTTCATCTTTTGTTTCAAAGAGTCAAACATAGTTTTTAACATTCTATATTATATACTTAGCTTAAGCTTACCTGGGTTCTAGTATTAAAAATTCATTTATTATGATTCACATTCAAACCAGCCCTACTTTTTTTTTTTTCTTTTTACAGCTGCACCTGCGGCACATGGAAGTTCCCGTGCCAAGGGCTGAATCAGAGCTGCAGCTGCGAGCTACACCACAGCAACACCAGATCCAAGCTGCAACTGTGACCTATGGCACAGCCTGTAGCAACACTAGATCCTTAACTCACTGAGTGAGGCCAAGGATGGAACCTGCAGCCTCACAGAGACAATGTCAGGTCCTTAACCCACTGAGCCACAATGGGAACACCTATTTTACTCTTATTAAAAAAAAAAACCTTTATATATTTCCATCCCCAAAACAACAATGTCTGTTTTTTTTTTGTTGTTGTTGTTGTTATTGTTTTTTTCCTAAAGCCAAAAGCCCAGGGTTTTGACTGTCAATGAAGAATTTTGGCCCAGGAACTTCCACGTGCCACAGGCAGAGCCAAATAAACAAACAAACAAATAAAATTATTATTATTTTTTTAATGACAAATCTATTTCTTCCAACAACTAGAAATGAGGGATTCTTTCCTCATTGACACTGCTGTAGTTTCTAAATAAGCTAATCTAAAGTCCCCCTAAAACCAAGTTCCTTTGCTGAGTTTACGATTAACATCTCTACCCAAAATTATTCCCTTTCTTGCCCAACACCTGCTCTCCTCAAGACTGAGGAGCATCAAAGAAAAGGGAGGAATATAATGGAGCAGGGCCCTGTGAGGCTCCGGGTTACACAAGCCTTTCTGTATCCTCCAATTCTTGTTTCTAGGGAATAAGCTTCAGGCTCCACGACCTTCCCTGAGTTCCAAAGGGCAGGGAAGGGAGGGGATGCAGAGACCAGGGAGGAGCAGTGCAGCCTTGGGGCAGGGTCCTGGTTCCTCCTTAAGGTACATACACAACAGTATCTTGGAGCCTTCTGCAGAACTGAAACCCCCAACAAATGGAAGAACTACTTGATGCAGCATTCTTCATTCTTGGAAGAAGGCAGACCAGAATGAAGAATGGGGCCACTAAATATCAGCTTTGAAAGACAATACAATACAGTAGAAAAAAAATTGTATTGGGGAAATAACAATAAAAAAATTAAAAAAAAAAAAAGAAAGACAATACAAGACTACGACTCTACACTGACCCTTATCTCTGGCCCTATTTTCCACTCTCCACACATAAAACCACCTCTTAATCCCTTCCAAGGGGAACACAGTCTTTAAGGCACTAGCCTGCTGTGGCCCCCTTTGCCTGGCAAAGCAATAAAGCTATCTTTTTCTCGTTTACCCAAATTAATTAATTAATAAGCCAATCTATCCTCTCAGGTTGTCAGATAGTGTGTTTTTTAATTATTTTGGCGAAAAATAATGCCAGAACAGCAAAACTGTTTTTAATATTAGTACTTCTTTGCCTGATAAAATAATTTTACAAAAGCATTAATTTTTTGATCAACTGAAAAATGGACAGCTAGCTCCTTTGACTACGGCTATAGGATTTTCTACAGGAATGAAAAGAAATTACCTTATGCTATTATGGAACAGCATGTATTTTGTTGTACTTTTTGCATCATGCCATGTAATGATTTCTTAAAAAATACATGAATTCTCAAGTCATAATATTAAAAGCAGTACCTTACATGGGCAAGCGACATGCTCTTTTCTATGAACCAAACCACTGACAGGTGAAATTTAGAATAAAAACATACAGAAAAATCATTATTTGTAATAGCATACAGGAATTAAGTTAAAGCCATATGATTCACTAAGTGGACAGTCCACTTTCATTCCTCTACCTGATACATCCAAGATTTGAAAAGGCTATTTTACATAAAGCAAAAAATTTACATAAATCTGTATTAAATTATGTTAATTCGAAGTGTGAGAACAATTTCCATTAGAAAGATTTGACTTCCTCTTACTTTTCATTAGGGCATCAATTAAACATAGGAAAGAAGTAAGAGTAGAAAACTTGGTCCCTCGGTTTAGCAGTTTTCTGAGATTGATAAAATGTCAATGAAACCTCTACGGTTAAGAATATCAAACGAGGCTGCTAGACAGAGAAGACAGACCAAAGGAGCTTACCACTTGAACCATTTTGAGATATCTGGCGTATCTTGGATCCTTGGCTACAGTTAAGGTATTTTCTGGTGTTACTTCACTTTCCTG
Source organism: Sus scrofa (assembly GCF_054392235.1). Lineage (NCBI taxonomy): Eukaryota > Metazoa > Chordata > Mammalia > Artiodactyla > Suidae > Sus > Sus scrofa. Next base: position 89,425,104 of record NC_139387.1, on the reverse strand, counting down.
TGGTCCGGAGTCTTGGAAACTGTTCTGCTGTAGAGAGTATTTATATAAATCTTTAGACAATTCACATAAGGAGCCCATCATGTTACTTAAAAGGGATTTTTTTAAAAAGCAATTCCAAAGCAACCGATATAAGAAAAAAAGTTTCTATATTTAGTATCAATAATTATGGGATATGTTTCCAAATATTTATAAATACTTAAATATGATTACAGATAAAGTTGCACTTAATATCAACACTATATTATTTCTTAAAAAATGCAAATATATTCATGGCATTAAAAAATTAGAATTCTGGAGTTCCCATTATGGTTCAGCGGAAAGGATTCTTACTAGCATCCATGAGGATGCAGGTTCTATCCCTGACCTCACTCAGTGGGTTAAGGATCCAGCGTTGCCATGAGCTGTGGTGTAGATCGAAGATGTGCCTCAAATCCTGCATTGCTATGGCTGTGGCATAGGTTGGCATCTGCAGCTCTGATTCAACTCCTAGCCTGGAAACCTCCATATGCCATGGGTGCAGCCCTAAAGACAAAAAAAAAAAAAAGTTAGAATTCTGTTTTACTTTCCCAAGTGCTGATATAAAACATAATTATTGATGGACCTATGATTTTACTAAAGCTTTTAATAAAACTATTTGATTTGTCAATTGTTCAACTGCAGTGGACAGAAAATGGATTCTCTAGGTACCATCTACATAATACCATCTCATTTTTTGAATACTCCTGTTCTAAGTGTATATGGCTATTCTAACATCTGTAAAGACAATGCCTGGAGAATCTGTGAAAGAGAAGCCCATTTCTTAGACAAAATTATCTGTTTCTGTATATTTCAGCTACTGATGGAATTATTAACGTTCTCTACCGAGTGATGAAGATTATAAACACTAAATACTACTTATAATAATGAAGAATACTGAGGAATGGTCTTTCTAGATTCAAAGTTATTATCATATGGGCAGTTCTCACTTTGCATGGTATCGTGTTAACTGAAACCTGTCCACAACACAAATCTATCTTCACTTAAGCACAAAGCTACAACTGTCTGTATACAGTTCTTGATTTGTCTATAAACCTGAACATTCAGAGTAGGTTTACTTGATGGATTCTCACTCTTATCTGTATATGAGAATTAAGACTATGTTCCTTAAGGAGTTCCCATCGTGGCTCAGTGGTTAACGAACCCAACTAGGAACCATGTGGTTGCAGGTTCGATCCCTGGCCTTGCTAGTGGGTTAAGAATCCAGAGTTGCCGTGGGCTGTGGAGTAGGCCAGCAGCTACAGCTCCGATTAAACCCCTAGCCTGGGAATCTCCATATGCCACGAGAGCAGCCCTAGAAAAGGCAAAAAGACAAAAAAAAAAAAAAAAAAGAATGTTCCTTAACAGAATGAAGTTGATTTTATGTATACATATCTATGCTGACATATAGCTAAATCAAGAAATATCTTTAAGTACTCAGATTTTAGAATATGAATTATATATTAAGGTTTTTCCTAAGATAATTCAAACATAAATTAAATATGTTATAAATGCTGAAGCAAGTAAAACAGCCAAAAAATTCTTTTTTTTTTTTTTGCTTTTTAGGGCTGCACCTGCAACATACGGAGTTTCCCAGGCTAGGGGTCCAGTTGGAGTTGTAGCTGCCACTCTAAGCCACAGCCACAGCAATTCCAGATCCGAGCCTTGTCTGCGACCTACACCCCAGCTTATGGTAACACCGGATCCTTAACCCACTGAGCGAGGACAGGGATCAAACCTGCGTCCTCATGGATGCTAGTGAGATTCATTTCTGCTGAGCCACGACGTGAACTCCCCCAAAATTCTTTAGGTTACCCCTGTTACATAACCATGTCAAATGTAAAAAATGAGCATATATTATATATATATATTCATCTGTAAAATACATTGTTACAAAAAGCCCAAGACATTTAATTAAATAAAAAATTTAAACAAGAATAAGTTTTTTTTTAAATTATGGACAATAAACATACAGTAACACAATGGAGCAAATGATAATTACATTTAGGACCAAAAGACTTCAAAACTGAGCCTTTAACTTTGGCCTAATAACAAGACCTCAACAAGGTTTAATTACATCAGGTCTTACACCTTTGCTATTTGAATGATCCATTAAATCCTCTATCATATCTCTCAACTGTCCTTCATTTTATTCTCAAACTAATCTCGATCTGCACAAACGGCTGTTCTATTGTGAGTAATGATAAGATCTGAACCATGAAATTAAAGTTGCAGAAAAATCAGTATGCAAACCTTGGGTCTCTGACTTACATACAGAGATTGCAATGAATGGATGATTTTTTTAAAAGTACATGGTTATCTTTTGTCTGATAAGTGAGATGAGTATAATGTCAATGGAAATTCTGTGTTAAGCAATACTTCAATCCATTTCAAAATATTTTACATAAAATATACCAGTTAAAAACAAGGGAGAAGAAATAAAAAGTTGCTTTTAATATTAAGAACATGTTGAATAGTTATTTTATTAAGCTAAACACCCCACAACTTGACATTTTTTCTAAACTCATGAAGCCAACAGCACTTCACAAATCTTCCAAATGAATTAATATATAATTTTTAAATAAAAATGCCAGAATATCAGGTCATTCTGAATTTTAGATAATTCAGCTGTGATTATTCATAATCACTTTTTGAAACTTTACATAGGCAATACCAACACAACTGCATGTTTTAAAATATATGCATGATAAAATCGAGAAAAATTAATATTAAAAGTTAATATTAATTAATTAAAAATTAATACTAAAAGTTAGCCCGTTGTGGTTCAGCAGTAACAAACCCAACTAGTGTCCATGAGGACATGGGTTCGATCCCTGACCTCGCTCAGTGGGTTAATCATCTGGCATTGCCATGAGCTATGGTGTAGGTTGCACATGGGGCTTGGATCAGGTGTTGCTTTGGCTGTGGTGTAGGCGGGCAACTGTAGTTCTGATTCAGTCTCTAGCCTGGGAACTTCCACCAAAAAATAACTACTAGGTAGAGTGGAAATATTTAATATTTTTTACATATGCCTTGTTTTAGAAAAGGGATGGGTTCATATTTAATTGAAAAAAAAAACCTTGTAAAGTTAAACTTCTGGATTTCCTCATATATTATATGTATTCCAGTGGCCATCAAATGTAATTTGTTATATGAAGTGGATGTTTACTTTTCTAATATCTAAACAGTCATTTAATTCATTCCCTAAATACTTCCATATCTAAATTTATGGCTCCTTACACAGGGCCTTGTGCCACATGTGTTCAATATGTTTAATAAATTCAACACAGGTGTTGGAGACACTGCAGTAGGCAGGTAAGAGCTAGGACTTTTGGCACCAGATGGGCTGGGTTAAAATTCCAGCTCTTACACTTATTTTTTGACCTTCAGCAAGTTACTTAACCTCTGCCTACCTCATTTGACACATCTATAAAGTAGAACCAATAAGAGTATTTACTTCATAGGGCTGTTATAAGAATCAAATGTGTTAATTTAGGAGTTCGGTTGCGGCACAGGGGAAACAATCAGACTAGGAGCCACGAGGTTGTGGGTTCCATCCCAGGCCTCGATCAGTGCGTTAAGGAACCAGTGTTGCCATGAGCTGTAGTATAGGTCACAGATGCAGCTTGAATCCTGTATTGCTGTGGCGTAGGCTGGCAGCTGTAGCTCTGATTCGACCCCTATCCTAGGAACTTCCATATGCCTCAGGTGCGGCCACACAAAGCAAAAAAAAAAAAAAAAAAGGTGTTAATTTATTAAAAGCACTTGGCATGCCTCACGCACAGGAAGCAACCTTTACATATTAGGAATTGTCATGGTCAACACCACCATGATCTAAAAAATATCCTGTGAGGTTGCAGACACGGCTTGGTTCTGGTATTGGTGTGGCACAGACCAGCAGCTACAGCTGTAATTCAACCCCTAGCCTGGGAACGTCCATATGCCACGGGTGCGGCCCTAAAGAGACAAAAAAATGTTATATAAATAGAATCATACAGTATATAACCTTTGGGATTGGCTTTTTTCACTCAGCATAATTCTCTCGAGTTTCATCCAGGTTGTTGCATGTAGCTGTACCTCATTCCTTTTTATTGCTTAGTAGTAGTCTATGGTATGGTGTACCAGTTTGTTTAATCATTAACCTGTTCAAGAACTTCTGGATTACTTCCAGTCTTTGACCATTATGAATAGAGTTTCTATTAATAAAAAAAAAAAGAAAAAAAGAAAAAGAAAAAATATCCTGTGAAAAGTACCTCCAGGTACAAATGCAGAATTCCATATATATAAGGAGTCTGCTTATTCAGTATTACTTGTTAGACCACCATTTTAGTGGTTATTTTATTTTGGATTTTAATACCTCACTGAGATACATTAGAGATTGTTTTTAAATAATGAAGAATTTTATTACTTGAAATAAAAATATAAAATTTAAATTCATAAACTGCATAAATGAACGTTAAGCCATAAGAAACATAAAGCATAGCCATTACTAGGATGCTGATTTGAATAAGTTAACTCCCCAAAAACTTTTTAGACAATTGGTATTTCTTAGATCAGGATCTCTCAGATTTCAAGAGTCTACAAATCACGGAGGGAAATTATTAAAATGCAGATTCTGACTCAGTAAGTTTGGGGTAGAACCTGAGATCCACATTCCTAACAAGCGCACAGGTAATGCCTATGCTGAGGGTTCATGGAGCAGAATTTGTTAACAAGGGGTTAGATATTACTAAGGGATTAATGTTAATTACATTGTATATGATAAAGGAATTGTGGTTCTACAAGAAAACGTCAGAACTTTTCACAGATGCTCTAAGAATTACACAGGTAAAATGACATGAAGCCTGGGATTCACTTCAGTAAGCGACAAAAAAGATAGATGAAGCAAATTTCAATAAAATTTTAACTGGTGAATCCAGATAATGTGCATCTGGGAATTCACTGTAATATTCTATTTTTGTGTATGTTTGAAATAGTTTTTATAATAAAACATTTAAAAGGCACATTTCTTATAAGAACTGAGAAAAAATTTCCACAGTGAACTTGAAGAAAATAACTGTCATCAAGATTTTTCCTAATCCTTTTAATAGATCAGTTTTCTTTTCTATAAGCAAGAAAAATACTAACTTCAGGAAGCCCATCAATATAACAAAATTAAAAGCTAGTAATTTTTTTCAAACCTCATTTTCCTTTTTTTCTGGCCATGCTATGGCATACAGAAGTGCCTTGGGCCAGGGGTCAAACCCGTAACACAGCAGTGTCAACACTAGATCCTTAACCACTAGGCCACCAAGGAACTCCTCAAACCTCATTTTCTATCTTAACCTTTCATTTTTTATTATTTTTAAATTTTTTTTGAGCATATGGAGGTTCCCAGGTTAGGGATCAAATCAGAGCTGTAACTGCTGGCCTATGCCACAGCCACAGCAACTCGGGTTCTGAGCTGCATCTGCTCGCAGCAATACCACGGCAAGGTCAGATCCTTAACCCACTGAGAGGCCAGGGATCTACTCCGTGTCCTCATGGATACTAGTCAGGTTTATTTCTGCTGAGCCAGGACAGGAACTCCCTATCTTAAGGTTTTAAAATGTTACTATTCAGTGTTACATTTTTATTTAACTTCTTTCTTTAAACCTGCTGCTTAGGGTCTCTCTGGTTCAACCAAGATCTGCTTATGTTTCCTGGAACTTAAATACTTACCTGTAATTGCTCTGAAGTGGTTTCAGAATGTGATTCATTTGTGATCCTAGTGACACTTATAGGAGATACTTCAAATGTGACATCATCTAGGCCTGGGATAGATGACAACTGAGAAAAGAAAATTAATGTTGTTATATGAGGATAATATTAAGTCTTTAAATACAGTAAGTTTCTGAGTCTTAGGTGTTTTGAATAACTCTCTTGAGTTTTTAAACTTAGAGAAATTGGTTTATAAAATCTCATCTTTGGTTGAAGTTCTCCATGACATAAACTACTTAAAAGTAAAAGGCATTCACAAATAAAATATTTTTGAAGAATTTCTCACTAGTCTAATTTTGCTCGTTACCATCCTTTATCAGGAATTACTTTTAAAATATTAGAAATCCTAGTGTAAGGAAAGAGAGCATGGGCTTTGGAGTCAGATTGCCGAGGTTTAAGTCACAAAATATGTAGCCCTGTGTAAATTTTCCTTGTCTTCAATTTTCTCACCTATAAAGTGGGGATAAGAAACCTTACCTCACAAAACTGTAAACATATTTTTATTAAACACATTTTTTTACCTACCACCCCTCCAGAATGCTTTGTAGCACATTTTAAGTTTGAATAATCTAGGAAATGAAAAAGCTCTTGCCACATTTCAATTTATGATGCAGTTCTTTTTTTTTTCCTTTTTTCTTTCTCTAGTAACATCACTCAGTGTTACTAAAATGTATTATTTTTCATACACAAAAGATAAGCATGTTGTCAGTGGTTGAGCCTTTCACACTGAATTTGAAAGATCCATGTAAACCCTCTTTTCTGATTTCATTTTGATATCAATGATATACATTCGTCAAATGTTTGGCTAACTTTGAATATTAACTCTATGGCCATGGAAATAATTACAGTTATCCTGTCCATATGGTAACTTGACTTGTGACCTTGGACCCTAACTTAAAAATTCCACAAACGTTAAAATAAGACAAATATTCATAACAAAGAATAATGAAAAACCAATGGTAATAAGATCTGAAGCAGTAATATTGAGAACTGTTGACTGATGACAGTATTTAGCGCAGTGGCTACAGCCCAAACAGTTTCAAAAGTGGATATGGCTGCTAAGAGACTATCTTGAACACATTCAAGGCTGGTGTCCTAAACCCCAAGCTAGAGAAATGTTCTGGGAGAAATATAGTGGCTGAAGTCCACAGGATGATGGAGAAAGAACAAAGTAGACCTTCTGATTCTCTTTTTTTTTTGCTTTGTATGGGTGAACCCATATGGAGGTTCCCAGGCTCGGGGTCCAGTTGGAGTCATAGCTGCAGGCCTACGCTACAGCCACATCAATGCCAGATCCGAGCCGTGTCTGCAACCTACACCACAGCTCATAGCAATGCCAGATCCTTAACCCACTGAGCGAGGTCAGGGATTGAACCCACAATCTCATGGTTCCTAGTCGGATTCGTTTCCCCTGCGCCATGACAGGAACTCCAAGACGTTCTGATTCTTATGCTAAGAGAAACTAGTCATTCACTGCCTTATAAATATTTAATATTTTTTAAGATCAATTTTTTTTTTTTTTTTTTGGTCTTTTTGCTATTTCTTTGGGCCGCTCCCGCGGCATATGGAGGTTTCCAGGCTAGGGGTCCAATCGGAGCTGTAGCTGCCAGCCTATGCCAGAGCCACAGCAACTCGGGATCCAAGCCGAGTCCGCAACCTACATCACAGCTCACGGCAACGCTGGATCGTTAACCCACTGGGCAAGGCCAGGGATCGAACCCACAACCTCATGGTTCCTAGTCGGATTCATTAACCACTGCGCCATGACGGGAACTCCCATGTGTAACTTTTTTACTTTTTAAATTTTATGGTCATATCTGCAGTACATGGAAGTTCCCAGGCCAGGGACTGAATCCAAGCCGCAACTGTGATGTACTTCACTGCTGCACTGGGCTGGGGATCGTACCCACACCTCAGCAGCAACCTGAACCATCACAGTTGGACCCTTTTACCCACTGTGCCTTGGCAGGAACTCTACGACCCATGTGTACATTTAAAAACATTCAGTCAATGATTCATAATGAACATCATTTCCTTTGAAATTATAATATAAAAAACAAAGGAGTTCTAGCTGTGGTGCAATGGGATCTGCAGCATCTTGGGAGTGCCAAGATGTAGGTCTGATCTCTGGCCTGTGGCAGTGAGTTAACGATCCAGAGTTGCTCATGGATGCAGGAACTAAACTGAATTAATTCTGTAGTTCTCAACGTGGCTCAGCAGAAACAAACCCAACTAGTATACATGAGGATGCAGGTTTGATCCTTGGCCTCACTCAGTGCATTAAGCATCCATGTTGCCATGAGCTATGATGTAGGTCACAGATGTGGCTCAGATCCCACATTGCTGTGGCGTAGGCTGGCAGTTGTAGCTAGGATTCAACCTCTGGCCTGGGAACTTCCATATGCCGCAGGAGCATCCCTAAAAAGCAAAGATAAATAAAAAAGTAAATAAATAAACTGAATTAATTCCTAAGCACAAAGTTAAGTATGACTGAATTAATTCCTAAACATAAAGTTAAGTATGACTAAGAAAGTTGGTATATGTGGAGAAAAGTTTATCCTACAAATTATTCAGAAATACAAACCTTTGCATCTAAAATATTGAGAGTTGTTTCAATTTGCTGGATTCGAAGAGAAAGGTCTGCCAGTTTCTGAAAAACAAAGATTAGAAACAAAAGAATAAAGTCTAATTAAAATAAATTGTTAACAAGGATAACAAAGGGAAGATCTGAAAACAGTAAAAACTATGGTTTAAATATTTGTGATTTTCTAATTCACTACTCTCTTACATGAGAATGGAAACTCGAGTATTCTAGTATCTCCTCTAGCACACTTCATGGTTATTTTATAAAAACTTTATTCACAGAGAAGAAAAAGTCATATTCTCAGCCTTATTAAGCTCATTATCAGAGCCATAATCAATCACTGGGAACAAAATGTTAATTCCTCTGAAGACAGAATTTTTTTTTTGCCCTTTTTTTTTGGGGGGGGGTGCCTATAGAAGTTCCCAGGCTAGGGTTCAAATCAAAGCTGTAGCTGTCGGCCTATGCCACAGTTCACAGCAACACCGGATCCTTAACCCACTGAGCAAGACCGGGATTGAACCCACGTCCTCGTGGATACTAGTCAGGTTCATTACTGCTGAGCCATGACGGGAACCCCTGAGGACAGAGTTTTTTATTTACTGCTATACCTCTAGTGCCCAGAACAGTACCTGGCACTTAAAGGGAGCTTAATAATTATTTGTTGAAGAAGAATTCTTCATAGAAAACAAAAAACAGCTCAAAATATCCTAGAACAGTATCTGCCTCTGTAAATGACACATAAATATACACAATTAGTCCCAAATTCAAACTTTTCAAGAAAGTAAAAAACGATGAAATTGGAAGATGAGTAGTTAATAATGGAAAGAATTTAAACAAAGAGAGGAAGTTCCCTTGTGGTGCAGCAGGTTAAGGATCCAGCATTGCCACACCTGTGGTGCAGGTCACAACTGTGGTGCAGGTTTGATCCCTAGCCCAGGAACTTCCACATGCCTCAGGTGCAGTGGGAAAAAAAGAGAGAGAGAGAGAGAGAGAGAGAGAGAGAGAGAGAGAGAGAAATTACAACACTAAAAGAGCAAAAGAAATCAATATGCCATCGAAATCCAAGATAAACCAAACCAGAACTTAGCACAGTCTATTCTGTACAATTAGTCATACTATATACTCCCACACAAATATAAGTAACATCTTATTATACGATCCATACGAATTTATTTAAAACTCCATAATCCTAAACATTATTCTATTCAGTAACATAGTCAATGAGCAGCTGGCTCATCTACAGACGTGAGGCATTCTGATTGCTTTCTGGGATATTGCCAAGATACTAATTCATAAGAAGAATTTTAACACCCCAAGAAATGGTCATTTTGCCCACATTTAGAGGGGGGGAAAACTGAAAGCAACCACAGAGTAGTTAGTGCTTCTTCACAAGACTTTTTTTTTCTTCTTCTTCTTTATAGGCTGCACCCACAGCATATGGAAGTTCCCGGGCCAGGGACTGAATCTGAGCCACAACTGTTGCAATGCTGGACCCTTTAACCCACTGCACTGGGCCAGAATTGAACCCAAGCCTCTGCAGTGACCCAAGCCTGAACAGTCAGATTCTTGACCTACTGCACCACAGTAGGAACTCCACAAGACACTTTTTTTTCCCTTTTCATAGCCACACCTGCAGCATATGGAAGTTCCTGGGCTAAGGGTCAAATTGCAGCTGCAGCTGCCAGCCTATGCCACCACCATGGCATACCAGATCCAAGCCACATCGAAGACCTAGCTTGCAGCAATGACAGATCCTTAACTTACTGAGCAAGGCCAGAGATCAAACCCACATCCTCACGGACACTATGTCAAGTCGTTCTTAACCCTCTGAGCCACGATGGGAACTCCGATCATTATTTTTAACATGAGCATCTTGATATATATACGAAGATGTAATTTAAAAACATTAGAATCTAGTTTTAATGGTATTCGAAGCTAAGTTTAATCTTGATTTCTAGGATTTGTTCACATAAAACTCTGATGTAAATATAAGCACAGGTTTATAAATATTATATGGATAAATTCCTCTCCCATTTAAAGGTGTTTTCCTGAAAATCATGGAAATTAATTTATAAAGTGAATGGTAATTTTTCATTTTCTTTTCTTTTTTTTTTTTTGTCTTTTCAGGGCCACACCCTCGGCATATGGAAGTTCCCAGGGTAGGTGTTGAATTGGAGCTGCAGCTGCTGGCCTATGCCACAGCAACAGCAATGCCACATCTGTGACCTACATCACAGCTCAAAGTAACACTGCATCCTTAATCCACTTAGCAAGGCCGGGGATCAAACCTGTATCCTCATGCATACTAGTCAGATTTGTTTCCGCTGAGCCATGACGGGAACTCTGATAATTTTTAACTTATTTAAAATGCATATGCTGGTTTGATTATAATAAGTGAACACAGAAAAAGAAACAAGAACATGAACTGAAAATTAATTTGTTTCAATATATATATAAGCATGTACTTTTAAGCAATAATCATCATTGTAAACATTTGAGCATTTACTTTACTGTGCTACACTGTATACGCAACATATCATTTGAAATCTTCACCAACTCTAGGAACTATTATAATGCCAGTTTTAACAATGAGAAAACTGAGTCTTTATACAAATAAAATAAAATGAACTCAAACATTTCAACTCTATATACTATGTTTGAAAGAATTTCCCCTTGTTAAAGCGGGACACCATAGGCTCAGGGTGCTAATGTCCATGTAGACGGTAACAGACTGACTGTAACAAATGTAGCACACACTGCTGGGGGGTATTGATGATGGGGCAAGTTGTGCATATGAGGTGGGAGGCGGGGTCAGGGAATAAATGGGAACTTAACATATTCTGGTCAGTTTTGCTGTGAATGTAAAAGTGCTCTAAAAAAATGGAGTTTAACTTTTTTAAAAACATGGAAAATTCTTGAGTACTGTACAGATAGAATTTTTGTTATTCAAAGCTAGTAAGTGATCAATCTGCTTTTCACTAATATTAAGATGCTACTGTGTTGAATATTGAGAATCAGATTTTTATGATCAAATTTCCTAAAACAGATGCTGTTTATCTGGAATTATTAAAAAATAAGTATTAGACGTTCCTGTCATGGCTCAGCTGTTAAGGAACTCAACTAGGAACCATGAAGTTATGGGTTCAATCTCTGGTCTCGCTCAATGGGTTAAGGATCTGGCGTTGCCATGAGCTGTGGTGTAGGTCGCAGATGCGGCTCAGATCTGGCATTGCTGTGGTTCTGGCGAAGGCTGGTGGCTATAGCTCCAATTTGACCCCTAGTCTGGGAACCTACATATGTCGCGGGTGCGGCCCTAGAAAAGACAAAAAGAAAAAACAAACAAACAAAAAGTATTAAAATTTTTTCACGGTAAGATAATAAGTTATCCTCAAATATTCATACAGGATAGGCAAAGTCTTAATAAATAAGGGAAAAAGGATGGAATGTTTATTTGGAAACCTACTTGTTGATAAGGAAGACCAGGAGGATTGTAAGACAAAAACTTTTACTTCCTAGGGCAGTAATTCTTAATTTTAAGGGGGTGCAGATTCATCTGGTATGTCAATCTTTTGCTTTGGCACTGATTTTATCTACTTTCATCTACTATTATCGAAACCTAACCAACATGAAATAACGTATTTTTTTAATAAACAAGATTATATGAATGATTTATCCATGTAAGATATGAAAGACATTGATCTAAGCATCAATATATTTTAACTTGTAATAATTTATCTAAATATTCTTGATATCTAGTAACAATGGTAACAGTGAAGTATAAGAAGTCCAAAACAGGAGTTCCCATCATGACTCAGTGGTTAACGAATCCAACTGGAAACCATGGGGTTGTGGGTTCAATCCCTGGCCTCGCTCAGTGGGTTGGGGATCCAGCGTTGCCATGAGCTGTGGTGTGGGTCACAGACACAGCTCGGATCCCATTGCTGTGGCTGTGGCTGTGGCTGGCAGCTACAGCTCCGATTAGACCCCCTAGCCTAGGAACTTCCATGTGACCCAGGAGCAGCCCTAGAAAAGATAAAAATACCAAAAAAAAAAAAAAAAAAGTCTGAAACAACTGTAACTTTTTATTTATTTATTTATTTATTTATTTATTTATTATTTGGTCTTTTATAGGGCCGCATCTGCATATGGAGGTTCCCAGGCTAGGGATGGAATTGGAGCTGTAGCTGCTGGCCTAGGCCACAGTCACAGAGGCCACAGTCACAGCAATGCCAGATCCTTAACCCACTGAGAGAGGCCAGGAATCTAATATGCATCCTCATGGATACCGGTCGGGTTTATTTCTCCTGAGCCACGACAGGAACTCCTGAAACAACTGCAATTTAATAATAATTTAAAAAACTGTGCTTTCTGTTGTTGAGAGTCCTAGGTCCTAATACTACTATGATTTTTGTTGACAAGATTTAAAGAAAATGTGAAATTTAAATCAGAGGTGAAAAAAAGAGATGATTTTCCCCATCCAAGTTAATGTATCCCAAGTTTAGAACCACTATGCAAATGATCTCAAAATCAGATTGACAAAAGGCTCTTCTTCTTGGTTAAGGAAGATCTTCGCTATGGATGAACAGTGTTTTTTAAATTATCCATAAAGGTATTATCTGTCTTCTCTAGAGCTAGTTTTGGGGAGTCTAATATTAAATATACAATCTAATGCTTTAATAAAGGACAAGTTATAAGTATTTAATGCTTTAATAAAGGACAGTTGTGACATATAATGTCACAATTTTGAGGTTTTTAAAGTATGTAATTGGTTTCTTTTGTAATTGTACACACTTTATTTTATACATTTAAAAACACTAATTTCATTTCACTAAAGTGCCAAAGGATCCTCAGCACAATTAAGAATCTCTGCTTTTCAAAGATTATTCAGCATAATTTTTTTTTATCTTTTTGTATGTGTGTGTCTTTTTTTTAGGGCCACACCTGCAGCATATGGCAGTTCCCAGGCTAGAGGTCCAGTCAGAGCTACAACTGCTGGCCTACGCCACAGCCACAGCAACGTGGGATCCGAGCCGCATCTGCAACCTACACCACAGCTCACGGCAATGCCGGATCCATAACCCATTGCGCGAGGCCAGGGATCGAACCCGCAACCTCATGGTTCCCAGTCGGATTCATTTCCGCTGTGCCATGATGGAAACTCCAGCATAATGCTTTTGAAACTGTTCCCATGTAATTACTGCTATAACACCCATAAATATGTATTTTTTAGACCATTGTCACTTGACAAAATATACCTGGCTTCATTTATGAGCTGCTGAAGCTTCTTCCTTCCTCCCTCCATCTCTTTTTCTGTGGCCATGCCTGAGGCATGTGGAAGTTCCTGGCCCAGAGACTGACCTGTGCAACAGCAGAGACCCTGGCCGATGCAATGACAATACCAGATCCTTAACTCACTGAGCTACCACTGAACTCCTGAAGCTCCTTTCCAAAATATTTATGTCTTATGCATTTTCTTTCTAATCCCCTACGACCACCATAAAATAGGTTTCTCAACCTTGGCTTTATTGATAATCTGGGCTGAGTAATTCTTTGTTTTGCAGGCTATCTGGTGCACTATAGGATATTTAGCAGACTCTCTAAATGTTATCCACTAAATGCCACAAAAACTCCCTAATTGTGACAGTTAAAAACATCTCTAAACACTGCCAGATGTCCCCTGGAACCACTTAAGAAGCTCTACTCTGAAGTATATATGACTATGGATATATTATAGATAACATGATCAATAACAGAAACTGTCCCCACCTTTGAAAGTTTCAGCAGAGAGCAAATAGAAATTTAACAATCTTTCCTACCCATTTACCATCCTCTTTATAAGGATTTACAGGGACTAGCTTGTCGATAAGCTGAAAACTTCATGATGTATCACTCACCTATTCTTAAGGCAGCACATTTTATTCATGAGGAAAAGAAGACAAAAGAAGGAGTATGGAGTTAATAGTTGAACGTGCAAACAAAAATACTGTGGTATTTCAGGTTTGTGTACATCAGTTCCCTAAAAGAGACACAGTGGTTTAAAATATCGGACCTCTTGGTATACCACTTTGGGTTAAATGCATCCTAGAAGCCAGAGAGGGAAACAATTGATGGCTTTACTAATCATCTGACACTTAAGCCCAGCAGTTGCAAAAGTTATAAAAGCAGTTGAACAAGTTGCAGCAGTAAATAGGGTTTTATGCAAAACATTATTTGGCTGAAGGTTAAGTCTGATGGTAGGCTTAAAAAATTGCATGTAGAAGATGAGCACTGTAAACTTTTTTTAGGTCATGTAAAAATTCTCAGCACTTCTGCCTGTAGTTAAAGATTTGTTTAAAAAGAAACATTTTAGAATATTAAAACAATTACTAAAACCCTAGTATTCTAGCCATATTTTGACAATTCTGAGTCAAAAATAACACACCTGACTGGCCAGTCTGTTGAGTACCTTTAAAATCCACAATAAGGTTAAATTTCTGCTGTATTATTTGCACTATGCATACAACTGGTATTGTCCTTCACTTCCCCCCATTTAAAATGTGCAGTCCCAGCGGACTACCAAAAGATTTTGCTGATTAGGGTCAGAACAGAAATGCTTACTGGGGACTTGTAAAGGAAGAAGAGATGATGGTAAGAAACTCTGTAACTTGGGTCTGATTCAACTCCTTGGCTTTTTCTGTTTTCTAACTTTTCTCCTGCCCTGCTTCTAGTCAAAGTAGCCTAGTACCACAAAAGTTTTTATTTATATATTCATTTACTTATTTTTTATTTTTTGCTTTTCAGGGCTGCACCTGAGGGATATGGAAGTTCCTTAGCTAGGGGTTAAACTAGAGCTACAGCTGCCGGCCTACACCACAGCCACAGCCATGCCAGATCCAAGCTGCCCCTGCG
This sequence comes from Sus scrofa, assembly GCF_054392235.1. Classification (NCBI taxonomy): domain Eukaryota; kingdom Metazoa; phylum Chordata; class Mammalia; order Artiodactyla; family Suidae; genus Sus; species Sus scrofa. Next base: position 89,409,878 of record NC_139387.1, on the reverse strand, counting down.
ACCTACACCACAGCTCACGGCAACGCAGGATCCTTAACCCACTGAGTGAGGCCAGGGATGGAACCTGCGTCCTCATGGATATTAGTCAGATTTGCTTCCGCTGAGCAGGATGGCAACTCCCTGAGATTCATTTTTATTGAGAGAAACATAGTTGTTTTGGTTCTTATTTAAGGCCTTACCTAAAGAAAGACCACGGGTCTAATAGGTACCATTAACAAATTAACAACCATTTCAAGAGTTCCCGTCGTGGCGCAGCAAAAACGAATCTGACTAGGAACCACGAGGTTGAGGGTTTGGTCCCTGGCTTCACTCAGCGGGTTAATGATCTGGCGTTGCCGTAAGCTGTGGCATAGGTTGCAGATGCATCTCGGATCTGGCTTGGCTGTGGCTGTGGTGTAGGTTGGCAGCTGCAGCTCCAATTAGACCCCTAGCCTTGGAACTTCCATATGCCGAGGGTGCAGCCCTCAAAAGACAGAAGACAAAACAAAACAAAACAAAACAAAACAAAAAAAACTACAGGAGTTCCTGCAGAAGCGCCATGGAGTCAGGGAAGTCTCTGCTGTGCCAGCACGCAGGGCCAGCACAGTGGGTTAAAGGATCCATTGCTGCCTCAGTTGCGGCGTAGGTCTCAACCGTGGCTTGGATGGGATACCTAGCTCAGGAACTCCACATGCTGTGGGGTGGTCAAAAAAGGAAAAAAAATCAAGACAAAAAAACAAGCAAAACTATACTGATCTTAACTTGGGAGAAAAAGGCACTTCACGTTTGAAGGGTATATATTATACATCTGGAAATTTTCACATCAAAAAAGGCATTATATCAAATAGATGTGGCATAGCAAAGAAGAGAATACAAATCTAAATTTTAAAATAGCTCTAAAGAAGACACTGCTGTCTCTCACTTGAGAATGATGTAAACATGCCTCTTCTTCAGATCGTATGGTGCAATATAACAGGAGACTGAGACAGTTTTGTTTTTTCCAATTAACAGATCAGAGTAGAAATCCCAGTTCTTTTACTTTGTAGCTGCTAAGTGTGGGCAAGTTAGAGCGGCTACTGCAGCCAGAAATACTATGCACTCAAATATATGGTGAGTGAATTAATAAATGATTAAGCAAATGATTTAAGCTTCTCTACATTTCAGTTTCTATAATTCTACAAAAGAGACAATTAGGAGTTCCCATCGTGGCACAGTGGAAACGAATCCAACTAGGAACCATGAGGACGCAGGTTCTATCCCTGGCCTCACTCAGTGGGTTAAGGATCCAGCGTTGCCATAAGCTATGGTGTAGGTCGCGGACACGGCTCGGATCTGGCGTTGCTGTGGCTCTGTTAGACCCCTGGCCTGGGAACCTCCATGTGCCACAGGTGCGGCCCTAAAAAGCAAAAAAATTAAAAATAAAAATAAATTAAATAAAAAATAAAGAGCTAATTAGACCTCTGTCAAAGGGCTGAGATATGATGATTTAAATGCATATAAAGCACTTAGTACAATGCCTAGCACGCAATAAGCACACAATAAATATTAAATAATGTCATCACACCAAGTAAAAAGTCTACAACTGACATAAATATCCAAACTGCTAAAACAGGAATTGTAAATAATAAGTTACAACCAACCCTAGATTATCATCCATTAAGGAGAAAAAGGCAATAAACTACCTTTCAATTTCATGAATTTCTGGTCAACAAACTTCTCTAGAGGTCAAGGAAGAACTAAAGAGTATATAGTCAAAACAGTTGCAAAGGTTGAGGCGGAGAGTTGAGAGAGGAACACAACGGGAAAGAATGAATCATGAGGCTTTGATAATGCATGAGCAACCAATAAACAAAAGACAATTAGGGTTATATTTGATCTAGTCTTCAGAAAACAGCACTCACTCCTCAGACAGTGAAAACTGTCAGGCCCCACAAAGGTGCAAGGCTACCCCTACCTCAGGGCAGCTCAAGGAAGCTGCTTTTATAGATGTGTCTGTTGCTTGTTTTGTTGTTGTTTATTATTTATTTAGTTATTATTTATTATTATTATTATTTTGTCTTTTTGCCTTTCCTAGGGCTGCTCCCACAGCATGTGGAGGTTCCCAGGCCAGGCGTCGAATCAGAGCTGTAGCCGCCAGCCTACGCCAGAGTTACAGCAACACCAGATCCAAGCTGCGTCTGTGACCTATACCACAGCTCACGGCAACACCAGATCCTTAACCCGCTGAGCAAGGCCAGGGATCGAACCCAAAACCTCATGGTTCCTAGTGGGATTCGTTATCCACTGAGCCACCACGGGAACTCCCTGTTGTTGTTTTTTAACCTGGTGATAAGAATTATGGCCCTGGAGCACTTCTCTGCTAATATCCTTTCTTCAGATACTCCTCCACACTACCTTGGTTTAACAAGTGAAAGGTTAAATCCTTGACTCACTGCTTTTTAGTCAGTCAGTTCTATACGCCATTTATAGAGGCAGCAGAATAATACAAAGTTCAAGGAAGCAAGCACCTAGACTCTGGGCCTGTTAGATGAAAAAAATATTGACTTGAGCCCCTTACTCTATCAGTTATCATATATTTCAATTTCTTTTGTCTTAGTGAGAAGGCAGAAGTGATTTTGATAACTAGACAAAAGAACAGCTGGAATCTTATACAGACGAAAACAGTTTTCCTGGCTCCATGCAATTTTTATTAATAACATATCTAACAAAAACTATATGCTGATTCCCTACCTTATGTTATATATAAGACATAACGAACTAAATATTGTTTAACTGACTCAGCTGTGATTATCACATTTTCCTCTTTTCTCTTTTTTTTTGGGGGGGTGGGTTTATTTGATTTTCAAAAATTAATAAGATTTTTACAATAGCTTCACAAGCACAAGTTAACAATAATTCAACTGACAAAAATTGGTATTTACTAGTTAACTTCTTGGAAACATTTTTATTGTGTCAATCAAAATGCAACTGGAATGGAGATACATCACATATTGTACAAAAAGTAGGAGAATGGCTAGGACTGGGAAGTCTCTAGGTATTCTCACGGTATTTCATGAAGCAGGCCTTGATTTTTTTTGTTTGTTTGTTTTTTTTTCAGGGATTAAACCCATGCCGCAGCAGCGCCACAAGCCAGACAGTGACAGTACCAGATCCTTAAATTGCTGTGCCCCAAGGGAACTCCAGACCTTGACTTCTTTTTTTTTTTTTTTTGTCTTTGTTGTTGTTGTTGTTGCGATTTCTTGGGCCGCTCCCGCAGCATATGGAGGTTCCCAGGCTAGGGGTTGAATCGGAACTGTAGCCACCGGCCTACGCCAGAGCCACAGCAACGCGGGATCTGAGCCGCGTCTGCAACCTACACCACAGCTCACGGCAACGCCGGATCGTTAACCCACTGAGCAAGGGCAGGGACCGAACCCGCAACCTCATGGTTCCCAGTAGGATTCGTTAACCACTGCGCCACAACGGGAACTCCCAGACCTTGACTTCTTAATGAAATCATTTTAATTTCTGTTTAAATCATCCCTAAAAGCGTATTTAGCTTTAAGTGGTCACTGAACTTTTGGAAAGTAGAATTTGCAAGCATAGAGAAATACCATGATACCAATGGGGGGGTTTTCTTTAACATTAAAGTGTATATGTGTATCCTGTTCCCAATGACAACAATCTTGACTCTTACACCTTTCAGGCAGCAACAATTCCTCTACAAGAACAGTTTCAATTCAAGGATTTGACTGGGGAGGATACTCAGTCAAAGGGTGAACAGTAACTTCAGCACTCAGGTGGTTCATGACAACAAAACGGGGCCCTAGGTTTTGACGCAATCCTCAAGAAGTAAAGAAAACTGAGCAAAAACACCATCTTTTGGTTTCAAAACATTTCCTTGTCCCCTTTCTTCCTTCTTAAACCTAATTTCAACCCATTCTCTTTTTTAGCTTTTTATAAGACAGTCGTCCCTAGATCTGGTACCTAATCTGTAACTGAGCTACTTTATCCTTACTTCATAAGTCATATGCACAAAGTATTTTATTTATTATTTTTTTTTTTTGGCCTCACCTCTGGCATAAAAAAGTTCCAGAGCCAGGGATCAAACATGAGCCACAGCAGTGACAAGGCCTGGTCCTTAACCCACTGCACCACCAGGGAACTCCGTATTTTTACTTTTATTTCCATGATGATATTTGATGCCAAAGTTACATTTCTAGGCTACCTCCTCAATCATCTTTTGGATCAAGCAATGTAAAATAATGTACACCTAAAACGTAAATCTTTGAGGTAGGAGAAACATAACCAATTTCAAAATAAAAAATGTCTTTAACTGTGAAATACAATTATTATCTTCAATTACAGTAAGCCTTAGTGAACTGCTTCACAAAAGTCTCAGAAGTTTAATTCAGCAGAGATGGGCTGCAGGAAGACGGTAATAGAACCAAAGAGGATTTAAGGTATATTAACATAATAATTGGGTGAGAAGAGGTCACGGTATATGAATACACAGACTGTAAATCTTGTTTTAGTCATTTGCTACCTTCAAAAGTGCGAGGTGATATCTGGGCTACACATTAGACCAACACCACTGGACCTACCTCCTCACAAACTGTAGAAAAGCGGTTGAGGAACTGTACAGTGTGCACCACAAATTGGTTTAGAAATGCCACCGTTCTTTTCTGTTGAATAGCTGGCACCTGTGTTGCGTAAAAATAAACATGATCCGTACAGGAGGAAGGTACACCGTGCAATCCCCTCGATATTAATAAAGGGGCGTTTCTCTGTGTGATATGAGTTACTGGAAGTTCTGCCAATAGTCATTAACTTGTTTTCCTAACCTGTGGGGGTGGGGTGTTCAAAGATGACAGATGCTGCAAAGTTTGAGAAAGGGCTCTGGATTCACAAGAGCGAACTTCCGCAGGTATAGGCAACACGTAAACACACGAAAACCTTAAGGGCCGAATAAAAGAGGTAGGGTTAGAAATCGGAACTGGCCCGTGTCGCCAGTGGTTCACCCTTGAGGACAGGGACTCGTGACCTGGGAAGCGAAGCCTGGGAGAGGTACACTACACTGCCCCCGCCCTTCCTTACCTCAGGAGGGACCTCTTTAAAGGGCAAACTATGGGACTCTCCCTCCGGAGAGAGATGAGACAGGCCTAGGACAGCGTTGGGCTTAGAGAGATGTGGTCTCCCTGGGAACCCGGCGTCCCTTCCCCATCCTCCTCCCAGGTCACCTGAGTTCAACTCCATCTTTTACAAACCTTAGTCAGGTCTATGCCTGACCCCATGAGAGGAAGCCCATCCTCATCCATCTCCTCAGCGGGCACGGGACACAGGGTTCACCCACACACCCCTCCCCGACCAGGCCAGCCCAACCCGGTAATAGCTTACGAACACCTCCCCCCAGTCCCCGCCTCCCGGGTTCTTCCCGCCGGAAGGAAACGCCTCCTCTCGCCAATCACTCGGCGGCTTCCGGAGAGCCCACCCCTTCGCAAGGCATTCTGGGATTGGTAGTTTTAGTTCCGGATTGTGACGTCGGACGAAGAGCGCCGAGTCTAGAAAGGGTGAAATTCTCTTCTCGCAAGATTTTAAAAATGGGGCGGGGAAAAGTAAAGCATCCCGACTGTTTGAGGTTATCCCTCTGCTTAGTGTTGTCTCTCGTATAAGGCAGCTGAGGCATTCGTTAATAAAATATATATATAGTTTGTTTTTGTTGTTATTTTTAACATACTAAGTGCCAGATTGGCCCCTGGGCCCTAATTTAATCAGGTTGAGTATATGTATCTATAGAACTATAAAAATATTAACTTATCTAAAATTGGCCAATTAACAGAAATTCTCCAAAGTGGTTTGGTTTCTTAAAAAAAGAAAAGACAAGTATAATTCTGTGAGATATAATTCTAGTTAACGGAAGAGTGGGACTTTCTCATTGCCTCCTAGGATTCTTGATGATACTCTTCATCACTCTTCCATAGCTCCTGAAGGCAGTGCCACTCACAACATAATAACTGAATTTCCAGGGCTGTTAAAAACAATCTATAGCTAGAAGTCTTGGTCATCTTCCTGAAATCCTCTGAAATACCCGTGTCCTTTCTCCAGGCTTTCTCTCATTGGAAATGGATTACCAGATTTCAATTACTGTAGTGCATTTTGGAGACAAAAGAAGTAAATTGTAACGAATACTGATTTAAAAAGGCAGAGTCCATGAATCCCACCTGCATATAACATATCTGTTAAATTAAAAGGTCTTAAAGCATTTTTCAGTAGTTATGTTTTCAGGAGTTCCCATCGTGGTGCAGTGGAAACGAATCTGGAACTAGGAACCATGGGGTTGTGGGTTCGATCCTCGCTCAGTGGCTTAAGGATCCAGTGTTGCTGTGAGCTGTGGTGTAGGTCACAGATGTGCTTTGGGTCTGGTGTTGCTGTGGCTGTGGGTGTAGGCTGGCAGCTGTAGCTCTGATTAGACCCCTAGCCTGGGAACCTCCATATGCCGCAAGTGTGGCCCTAAAAAGCAAAAACAAAAATAATAGTTATATTTTCAGAGCCTGTAACTAGAAAATCACTTATTTAATTTCTTCATGAATTGGTTCTTAGGTGAGGGAAATCATTAGCATTGAGTTCCTATTTTTCTTTTGTTTTCTTTTTTCCTCCTTTGTTTCAGAATGAACAGTTAGAGGGGTATAGTGTTGGTTCAGAATAGTGGGAAAATAAATGTAAGTGTCTCTTGTCCCTCTTCCCCCATCCCTCAGGAGTGATACACATCATCTATTGGGGCTTGGTTAAGTAAAGGAATTCTAGCCTAGTTATTCATTCCAAGCTAGGTATAATCTAGCCTAGTTAAGAATCCATTGTTTCAGGCTCCTTCTTTTAATTGTGGCTTTCCTAGTTTCACTCAGAAAGTTGGGTTGTAGGCTTTTCTAAGCAGGAGAGACTGGATTCCTCTGCAAAAGTGGTGTACCTCAAGAGAAGAGATCTGAGATATTTACAGTTGTGGAGCAGGAGGTCCCCAATAAAAGAGCATAAAGCCTAGTGACTAAGAAAGCTTGCTTTCATTAAGGGGGTTGGGGAAAGTTCCTTCTGTTGCATTTGTCCCCACAGACTTTAATTTATGGAGATGACTGAATGATGACAGAAAGGTTGATACCATTGAAAGAATGTGTTACTTACATTTCCCAAGAGAAGGGGGTGCCATGTCACACAGGGCCAAAGGGGAAATGCCAGATTTTCGTTAGAAGGGAGACAGAAGCAGGAACCAGACGAAAGCCTAGGCCATATCCTTTTTTGGGATTTCTGTGGGAAAGGCAAGCAGGGCAGGAGAAACAGGTGAAGATTGGCTGGTGTGAATGATTCCAGTGGGCTTTGGGGCACAGGAGCTCTCTCTGCTGTCTGTGCCTGGCCCTGGGTTGATTTAGGGCAGGGGAAATATTGGCTTAGGGAATGAGAGTTTAGATAAGGAGATGGTTAGGGGTAAGGGGCTGTGATCGGTTGGGTTGCATGTGAAAAACACACTTCCAAGTAAATTGTTTGACTGTCTTTGGACTAGCTAGTCTTGGGAGATGTAGTCTTTCCCAGAGTCTATAAGGCCACAAATGCCAGAGCTCCAGGAATAGAGAAAATAAGAAAATATAGTTAATAATTGTCCCTTTGATGAATAGAAGCTACAAACACAGTTATAGAATCCTAGAAAAAAAGAACTCTCAGAATTCCCTTGTGGCACAGAGGGTGAAGGATCTTGGATTGTCACTTCTGTGGCTCAAGTCACTGCTGTGGCATGGGTTCAATTGCTGGCCTGGGAGCTTCTGCATGCCATTTGGCCAGAAAGAAAGAAAGAAAGAAAGAAAGAAAGAAAGAAAGAAAGAAAGAAAGAAAGAAAGAAAGAAAAGAAAGAAAGAAAACAGAATACTCACCTTTCAGTATGTAGCCTTTCAGCCACAGCCACCTATAGTTTCAGTAAGAGGAGCTTACGTCTTGGCATAGCAGACACTAGGAACCATGAGGTTTCGGGTTCGATCCTTGGCCTCGCTCAGTGGGTTAAGGATCTGGCATTGCCGTGAACTGTGATGTAGGTCATACACATGGCTGGGATCTGGCATTGCTGTGGCTCTGGTGTAGGCCAGCAGCTGTAGCTCTGATTAGACCCCTAGCCTGGGAACCTCCGTATGTTGCAAGTGCAGCCCTAAAAAGCAAATAATAATAATAATAATAATAATAATAAATAAAAAAATTAAAAAAAACTCCTGGGTTTAGAGTCTCATTCAATTTCTCAAGAAGCAATCAGGAGTTCCTCCGGTGGCACAGTGGATCTGGTTATTGTCTCTGGGGCATTGTGGATTTGATCCCCAGCCTGGGACAGTGGGTTAAAGATCCGGCATTGCTACATCTGTGGCATAGGTTGCAGCTGCCACTGGGATTCAACCCCTGGCCAGAGAACTTCCTTATGCCACCAGTGTGGCCAAAATAAATAAATAAATAAATAAATAAATAAATAAATAAATAAATAAATAAATAAATAAAATTTTAAAAAACTGATCAAAGGGGAAGGAGTGGTTGCCTGGCTATGCAAACCACAGAGAAGGTATTTGGGAGGGAGGATCTAAATCATTCCTCGTCCAGACTCTCAATCAAACTTCCTGTTTTAATAACCCCTAATACACTGCACCCCACTTCAGAGGAAACAAGTTTCCGTCAAATCCAAGTGTCTTCTTAACTGCCATTTCTCCTCTTTTAATCTCTTTTGCCTTTGTGTGTGTGTGTGTGACACCTGCAATATATGGAATTTCCTGGGTCAGGGATCAAATATGAACTGCAGCTGCAGCCTACACCACAGCTGCTGCAATGCCAGATCCTTATCCCACTGTGCCTGCCTGAGATCAAACCCCTGCCTCCTCAGAGACAACACTGGATCCTTAACCCATTGTGCCACAGTGTGAACTCCTAAAGCTTCTTGCTTTCATCTCTCACTTGAGACCTAGCACATGCTACCTTTATCTTTTTGTGATCATGTGGTATGGCCAACCACTTTGTAATTTCTTTGAGGTCAGAGGCCAGTTTCCATTTCTTTATACCCATTACAGAGCCATGCACATGGTGATATCTGTTTATTTTTAGGTTAAGAATGTATTACAAAAGTGAAATATTTATTAAGGGAAGTGTAAAGAGAAAAGCATAATGTAACCCATTATCAGTCTTCTTTGGAGTTCTCTTTGTGGCCCAGTGGTTAACTAACGCAGATGAGGCCCTAAAAAGCAAAGCAAAAAAAAAAAAAAAAAAAAAAAAAAAAAAAAAAAAAAAACACAAAAAAACACAACAACAAAAAAACACCATTACCATGTTTATAGAGCCAAGGTATTTTGTCTTGAATTCACTAGGTCTGATTTTTTTTCCCCAGTGGTCGGGTATACATGAGATAAGCATTAGCTTTGTATGCCTTCTATGGTACTCTGTCCTCTTGATGAAATAACCCTTTCAATTTATTTATTTATTTTTTTATGCAGAAAATGATGCCACTATCAGTGCTTCTAGTTAACCTCCTTTGGCTATTTCAGTAAATGACTCAGCATCTGGACTCCTTAAAATAGTCAGGTTATTTTGAATCACAACCTCATAAAACCACTTAAAATTACTGTGTAAATTCAATATCAGCATTTCCTTCTGTAGCCTTGTTTCTAGAATTCAAAATGATCATATTATAATTTTTTCTATTACCCTTTAAAAAAATGACTGGGCCAGAAGGTATGAGCCAGTCAGTCTAGGAAAGTGGTTGACAATATTTTCCAGAATGAAAAGCCCTTTTTAATAGAAAAAAGTTTTTGAGGGACTCCAGATAATTGTGGCTCAATATTTAACATTCATTGAATGAATACCTTCACATTGTTGAAGATTTAAAATGGGAATATTAAAAGGAAGTGGGTTAACCATATCGGGAAATCCATCTTAAAATGCCAAATTTTCATGCAAAGACAGTATTTCACTCACTTTTCTTTTCCAGGCCAGGTTCTGGAAATATATCCTGCCTTAGAAAATCTTGCCTCTTAACATATTACATAGACAGAAATAATTGAAGTATTCTGGCTTTCATCTGAACTCTGGAGCCAACCTAGGGTCACAAGATATCAAGATGACAGGCACATCCTGACATATCCGGGAACTTTTAAACCTTCTCAAAACCAATGAATGAGATCTTCAAAAGCTATTCTCTTTGAACTAGAGGGAAGGGTCCATTGGCAGGCTCATTCCTCCACTATCTGTTAATGGTGCTTTGGGAGAGGAAGTGAGGAATGGCAGGACACCTGGGTCCACATTGCTTGAATTATGTGTGCAGTTTGATATGGAGCTATGTTATCTCAGGATCACAGTAGTTCATGGATTCAAAGGAAAAAAAGTCTTTTGATAGTGGTAAAATGAATATTGAGAAACCCTTCCAATAATTTCATATCCTTCCAGTTATTTGCCATCAACAGGTTGGGAAGCAATGACTCAGGGTTTTGTAAAGATTATAAATACATCTGAACACATCTTAGTTACCGTGGTAGGTGGGTGGAATGATGAAGAAGGGAATTGATCAAAAACACTAACAGAATTCCAGGATTGCTCCAGGGGTTTGGAGTTTAATGTGTTTGTAGGGTAAGCCAAGGATGGGATGAGACCCCCAAAGCAGCTATAGATATGGTTAGGTCCTGTACTCGCTCAAAATCAAGTGCCAGGGATATCTTTTTAAGTGCTGTATAGATTTCAAGTGAAAAATGCTTCCACGGATGTTGCCCTTGGTATATTAATTTGGAGAGGAATGCAGCCTTAGCTGCTCACAACACAACTTGAAGCACCTGTGTCCAACTTGCAGGAGAATCAGCTACAGAACATCTGGCAAAGTATTTTACATTTCAGAGTCTAAATCTTTGTGTTTTTTTTTTTTGTCTTTTTGCCATTTCTTGGGCCGCTCCTGCGTCATATGGGAGGTTCCCAGGCTAGGGGTCTAATCGGAGCTGTAGCCTCCAGCCTACGCCAGAGCCACAGCAACGCGGGATCTGAGCCGCGTCTGCGACCTACGCCACAGCTCACGGCAACGCCGGATCATTAACCCACTGAGCAAAGGCAGGGTCGAACCCACAACCTCATGGTTCCTAGTCGGATTCGTTAACCACTGCGCCACGACAGGAACTCCCCAGAGTCTAAATCTTAATGGGAAAAATCCCACTTTTTTTTTTTTTTTTTTTTTTTGGTAGGCTGGAAATGAAAGTGACCTAAATGATTACACAAAAATTATGATAAAATGTTATTTTATCTGTAATAAACATCTAGTTTTCATAAGTACTAGAATAGAAGGAATTAGCAATTAACCAAAGAAGCATTGAAGTAAGAAAAGATGGTAGAAAGAAGTTCTTTAAAAAATAACTTATAGAGTTCCTGTTGTGGCACAGCAGAAATGAATCCGACTAGGAAACATGAGGTTGTGGGTTCAATCCCTGGCCTTGCTCAGTGGGTTAAGGATCCTGCATTGCTGTGGCTGTAGTGTAGGTCAAGAGCTGTAGCTCCAATTTGATCCCTAGCTGTGGAAACTCCACATGCTGTAGGTGCAGGCCTAAAAAGCAAAACCAACAAACAAAACCCTTAATGTCAACTAAGAAATTAATTTCTTAAAGTTATAATCTAAGTAAAAATTAACCAAAATGAACTAATTTATTTCTACAAGTCTACCTTCTTTATCACTGGGGTATAATTTATCACTAGTTGCTTCTGGCTTACTTAAGAGGTTAGTTAGTTGTCTGGGGCTTATTTCCTTTATATACTGTCTCAAAAATAGAGATTTCCTGAAACAGTATTAGAAAGCTCTTCTTGAGATGGTTGCAGAGATTAACCTTAATTTTGGCCAAAGTCTAATCTTGTCTGGATTTGGCCCCATGATATGACAACAGCTATGTTTATAAGAAAGATCAAAGTTTTGTGTTTAACCACCATTAGAAGCAAAGAGATCAGCAGCATTTATTGTCTTTTACTATAAAGGAAGGAAATAAGCACTCACTACAGCACTAAAACTGCAGTTGGAAGAAATACTTATTTCATACATCTTTAAATCTATTGAGTTTTTCAAATTGTTTGCAAAGGCTGAGAAACCTGGTGGCCTCCCCTTTTCCTTACCATTGTTCATATGGATTTTACAAGCTTATATAAATGTTACAAGTTTCAAGGTAGAGTATTCTGTTAAAAATTAGATGCGAAGGCAAACAGCTACATAGCAAAGACTAAGTTAAGCAGGAATAAGCTCATCCAAAGAAATGTAACTTAAGCCTACATAAGGGCAACAATTGTTTTTACTAAGGTAGTTCAAAGAACAGCTGAAAAAGTCAGCAAGCAGCCCATGAAGTCTGCGTCCATGCATGCAAAAGAAATTGGTTATGTCAAGTTTGAGTAAGAGATGTCATCAAGTGTGTATTGGGTTTTCCTTTTGTGAAATGAGAGCCTCAAAGCTGATATCCCAATTGTTTTGTTGTGTTACTGTGCTCAGTGAACAAATGGTTGCTTTAAAGTCATGTTAATAATAATAACAAAAGAAAACTTCGACCTGTTTTAAATGGCGTATTTCTTTAAGTGTATAATTAGAAACGTATGCTAGCTGTTTGGAAATTCTTTTCCAATGCCTTTTAAAATGAATGTTTTTGAATCAGCAAGGTGTTAGATTAAAGAAACAGAGTGTTCTCTCCTATCCCTGTTGTTGAGAACACCAACAGCTTGATAAAGATATCCTGGAACAGAATGCTGCTTCTGAAGACTTGACCAAACTCTCATCAGGAATGTGTGGTTATGGACCATCATAATGGTCGTTTTCACTTTCAAAATCTTATTTGCACCCAGAACTAAGGGTATTACTGGTATGGTCTAAAGTTGGGTTAAATGGAGTATAACTTTTTGAGCCACAGAAAAACATGGGGAAAATTTTGGAGCAAATAGTTTTTCTCTCTTCAGAAATTAGTCTTGGGCACAATACTGTCTCATAACTTCCCAATCAGCATTTCTGGGATAATGTCAGGTTTTGGACAACTACAAAAACCCAGACCCAAATGTGCAAACCAGATTTCAATTTCTTCTCCACTGACATGAGATTTAAAACAGCAACAGGAATATTTCTAGGTCAGTGTCAATATGCAGTCACAAATTACCAAAGTAAGAAACAAATTGGAGAGCATGGGTGTGTGATTTTGTGTTTTTGGCATGGAAGAGACATTGAAATATTCACAACATACAAGCCAAATCATAAAAATAAAATGAGACTTATGATCCCATCAGCTTGAACAAGTAGGATTTAGTCCTGACATCTTGCAGATTTGTGATATCCTAACTTCTGCTTCAACAGTCCTAAATACAAGTTTCAGAATACAAGCACAACTTTTTTTTTTCTACAATGTTTGTAAATGAAGCAATCCTGAGGAAAACTTAATTTCAACAGAAGAAAAACCTCTCAGACATATTTATAAACAAACATGGAAAAGCTAAAACTAGGGGACACACACACACAATCAGTTCTCATATTATTTATCAGGAATGAGAAGGGATGACCAATAATTAATTCCCCATTAAACATTTCCTCCTATCTTAGTCTAATTTAAACATAGTTTACAGAGTTCCTGTTGTGGCTCAGTGGAAACAAAATCTGACTAGTATCCATGAGGAGGCAGGTTCGATCCCTGCCCTCGCTCAGTGGGTTAAGGATCTGGCATTGCTGTGGGCTGTGGTGCAGGTCGCAGACACAGCTAGAATCTGGTGTGGCTGTGGCCTAGGCTGTTAGGCTGGCAGCTACAGCTCTGATTCAACCCCTAGCCTGGGAACCTTCATATGCTGTGAGTGCGGCTCTAAAAACACACAAAAAAAGTCTATGTCAACAAAAGTTTTTTAAAAAGAAAAAAACATAGTTTTCTAAGAACAAAGTTTACTAAGGAAAAAGAATATCCTACCATTTAAAGTAATTGAATATACTTAAGTTTAACAAAAAAACCCAGAAGTTAGAAAACGGTCAGATAGCCTATATGCAAGATCTAAAGAAACAGAAGGTGAGAATTCTCAGTGCTTACTCAGGATAAAATACATACCACTACTGAAACTAAGGGGTAAAGACATCTCATTTCTTGAGAATGTCTTAGAGTCATCTTATTAATTTACAAATAATTAATAACCACCATTTTTTGAGATAGATTATACTTTATTTTTTGAAATAAATTAAAATTTATTAGAGTATAGTCGACATACAAAGTTGTATTGATTTCAGGGATACAGCAAAGTAACTCAGCTATACACATATATATATATATCCATTCCTTTTCAGATTCTTTTCCCATATAAATTACCACACAGTACTGAGTAAATTTCCCTGTTCTATGAAGTAGGTCACTGTTACCTGCCTATTCTGTATGTAGTACTGTGTATATGTCAATCCCAACCCCATAATTTATCCCTCCTGTCCCCTCACTCCCACATTTTCCCTTTGGTAAATAAAAGTTTGGTTTCAAAATCTTTGATTCTGTTTCTCCTTTATAAATTTAAATTCTATTGTATCATTTCTATTAGATTCCACATATGAGTGATTTCACGTTATTTGTCGTTCTCCGACTTCACTTAGTATGAGAATTCCTAGGTCCATCCATGTTGCTGCAAATGGCATTATTTCTTATTTTTTTTATGGCTCAGTAACATCCCATTGTATATATGTACCAGATCTTCATCCAATCCTGTCAATGGACATTTAGGTTGCTTCCATATCTTTGCTATTTTAAATAGTGCTGCAATGAACACTGAGGTGCATGTACATTTTGAATTACGGTTTTCTCCAGATATAAGCCCAGGGATGGGGATTGCTGGATCATATAGTAGTCACATAATTAGTTTTTTAAGGAACCTCTATACTGTTCTCCATAGTGGTTGCACCAGCTTACATTCCCACAGTGTAGAAGCATTCCTTTTTCTCCACACCTTCTCCAGTATTTATTATGTGGACTTTTCGAGGATGGCTATTTTGACTGGTATGAGGTAAGAGCTCATTGCAGTTTTGGTTTGTACTTCTCAAATAATTAGTTATGTTGAGCACCTTTTCATGTGCTTCCAGGCCATCTGTCTGACTTCTTTCAGAAATGTCTGTTTAGATCTTCTGACTTTTTTTTTTTTTTTTTGTCTTTTTAGGGTCACACCTGCAGCATTTGGAAGTTCCCACGCTAGGGGTCAAATCAGAGCTGCAGTTGTCGGGCTACGCCACAGCTGCAGCCACACCACATCCCAGCCCCATCTGTGACCTACACTGCAGCTCATGGCAATGCCGGATCCTTAACCTGCTGGGCAAAGCCAGGGATCGAACCTACATCCTTATGGATACTAGCAAGGTTCATTACCACTAAGCCACAGCGGGAACTCCATTCTGACCATTTTTAAATTGGGTTTCTTGTTTTTTTGATATAAAGCAGTTTGGAATGTTTGTATATTTTGGAGATTAATTCCTTGTTGGTTGCTTTGTAAATTTTTTTCCCCATTCTGTCCTTTTGTTTTGTTAATGGTTTCCTTTGGTGTGCAAAACTTTTAGGTTTAATTTGGTCTCATTTATTTTTTATTTTATATTTTTGCTTTTTAGGGCCACATCTGTGGCTTTTGGAAGTTCGCAAGCTAGGGGTCAAATCGGAGCTATAACTGCCAGCCTACACCACAGCAAGAGCAATGCAGGATCCGAGCCGCATCTGTGACCTACACCACAGCTCACAGTAACACGGATCCTTAACCCACTGAGCAAGGTCAGGGATTGAATCCGCACCCTCATGGTTCCTAATCAGATTTGTTTCTGCTGCGCCATGACGGAACTCCTATAATGACAAATTCTTACGAATTCTTTGGCCTATTTTAATGCTTTTAGGGTCCTCTATCCCATCAAAGAGACTGTTAATGGGAACCATGTCAAAATTCCTTCACCCTTGACTTAAATTCAAAATCTGCTTATGAAGGGGTAAAAGAAACTCCTTGTAATAATTTGTAATAATATTTTAATGTATTAAATAACTAAATTGGAAGTTGCTATGGTATGTGACTTTCATCTGTACTTTAAAGCATGTAACAGTTTATACCAAACATCTATATTATAAAATTTTACTAAAATAAAAAATTTACCTCTTAACAATTTCCTATCTCTTAATTTTGATTCCATAAGATACTTATTTAAGGTATCTTCTGAATAGTACACTTGAGTAAAAAATTTTTATTGGCATTATGAATGAAAAATAAATTTCCAGTTCCTCAAAAACAAGAACTATTCCTAAAATAAATTAACAATACCTACACATCCCTGAACTGTGTGAGACATGTCAGGCATTTTCATTTACCTTTACTTAATCCTCACAGTAATTCCATGAGACAGTGATTCCTATCTTCATTTCATGGAGGAAATGCAGCTTCAGAGAGGGCATTAACTCTAAAGAATGGAGGGTTTATAGAAATTTACTTAACTCTTATACTATTCTGATTAGATCATGATGTGTCACAAAAACAGGACATGGGCCTTACACAACATTCATTTCAATCGTCTTGGAGAGGGTGAATATAGTTCCATCGTCACTAGGTGACATCTCAAAAACATTTAAGTTTGATAAGAACGGTGAAAATTTATAAAAGGCAGAGGTTGTTAAAGGTATTAAATTATACATCATTTTTCACACTTTATTTCACACACAGCAGATGTTCTGAGAATGTTGAGAGGTCTAGTCAAAAGGAATTTGCATATAATAAATAGGGTTGAGTAACATAATCATATTTTAAAGACACTGAAAACTATTTCTTTTATTAAATTGAATAAAAATCCTTTATAATTACCAAGGAAGTTGTAATAAGAGTCCTTCACATATAGACTGCTAACAAAAAAGCATATGCTCACACACATACGTTCAACCACTTGCAGAGTAATACTGAGAGGAGAGATCTTTTTTTCCTTTTGTAAATGTTTGTGTCTTTGAAAATGAGGAAAATAGCATATATGTAACATACAGAAGAGAGGATACACTTTGGACAATCCTGTGACAAAAATCAAAAGCATTATGTTCCGTAATTATCTCTTCTAGAGCTGCTGAGTCAACTGTAGTCTTAGAAGATGATTAAAAAAATACCCACACTGAGAGAATAGAGTAGGAAAATAATTTTTCAAACCATCAACATTTTATTTAACAAAAGCAACAAATGGAACATTTCTAGAGCTGGCAGTGTATATTTGATATAAAAATAAGGAATTCTCCAAAATATGTACTAAAAATACAGTTTTATCGATCTAAAGTACACAGAAAATTCATTTTACATTTCCGTCACCCAAAACAACAGCTTGTGGTCTCCTCCGATTGCACAGAGTGGGAGAGTTCTATGCCAGGAAAGGCCAGATCCAACAGCTACAGAACCAGTGAGGATGGGCTATAAAAATATGTGAAGTAAAGAAGCTCAATACATTATTGACATTAACAAATAAAAACTACCTTTCAAAAATAAGAAATATGATTGATAAATTATTTTTGCTTATGTGGAAATAGAATTAAAAAATGTGCTCCCTCATAGACGAAATACACATTATTTGTTTGCAGCTGGCTGGAATGAAGGATACAAATAAAATCTATGTATAATCGGTACAGTCCAGACTCAAACATTTTTGCAGTATAAACCAATCAAGCAAGCAAAATTATTGTACTTAAATGAAGGCGGAAATAAAATGCCTCTTACATGAATATTGGCAAAAAGTCTATTACCATTTGATTTAAACATCAAAAAATGCCATCTCCTTCCAATTTAAGCAGGTAACAGACATTCATAAATGTTTTTGGTTACACATTACAAATCCGGGGGCTATAAGTGGAAAAGTACAAAACAAATTTAAAAACACATATGCGGAGTTCCCATCGTGGCGCAGTGGTTAACGAATTCGACTAGGAACCATGAGGTTGCAGGTTCAGTCCCTGCCCTTGCTCAGTGGGTTAACGATCCGGCGTTGCCGTGAGCTGTGGTGTAGGTTGCAGACGCGGCTCGGATCCTGCGTTGCTGAGGCTCTGGCGTAGGCTGGCGGCTATAGCTCCGATTCAACCCCTGGCCTGGGAACCTCCATATGCCGCGGGAGCGGCCCAAGAAATAGCAACAACAACAACAACAACAACAAAAAAGACAAAAAAAAAAAAAAACCACATATGCTACCAAACATCTCCACATTACCTGAGGGTGCCCTAAATGATGAATTTGAAACTGGCTTGCCATTTTGCCAGGATAACCAGTGGTTGCAAACAAGTTTTCATTAATCATGGACCATCTAAGAAAACATAAAGTATGAAAATTAGTACAGTATTCTACAGGTAACTATAAGCTTTTCTAAAATAGGTTATTTCACACCTGGGAGATAATAAGGACCTTCTTCCCCTTCTCACCCAATGACAAATGCAAGACTGAATTTCTTTACTGCCTTTTTCATTTTTTCTCTTTCTTAAAATATTTTAAATTATGAGTCTCTTGAGGGAGAGAGTTTTTAAAAAATAGGTTATTTCTTTTTTACACAAAAATAATTTTATAATCCTAAATTTGATAATATGGCTTTACAATGAGACTGAGAATTTAGGGAAGTGATCATGGGATACTTTGTTAAATTTCGCTAGGTTAGCAGTTCCTTTCTTATAACCAAAGGGCTGATGGTATTTATGACAGGAGATACAAACAAGGAATCAGAAAATATTTCACAGTATACTACATTAAAAAACCCCACACATTTAATGTTCTTATTGACATTTGTCTTAAAATTTGTGATAAACTCATGAGTTTAAACTCCCTGAAATGATGTAAACACTTAGAATACAAAGATGTTTAAGGCATTACAGACATTGGAATACAATGAATCAATGAATTAACAAGTGTTAATGGAGCTCCAGCCACAAGCCCAGCACTAAGAGGTGCAATGTGGAGCTGTAGGAGGGAAAAAAAAAGATTCCTTGACAAAAAAACAAACAACAAGACACAAACGGCTAAAGTCTACTTAATATTTTAGTGTGTGGCAGACATTATTAGTTGCTTGTCCAACAGCCATTCTACCTTTTTTTCTGCTAACTGAACCCCACCTATGTTCTGGCAGCATGTCTGACCCCAAGGGATGAGACATAATTGCTATAAGGCTAAGGCAGCCATCCCCAATTATGAGAGTGCTCCTCCTTCTCCTTTCAGGATAACGTGGTAAGAGGTGATGATGGTCAACTGGTGACTGTGAAGCAACAAGCCCAAAGCCTTGCCGCTGAGAATGGCAGAGGGAAAGTCTGAATTCTTAATGACATTGATGAGCTACTAAACAATCCTGAGACTACCTCCTTCAGACTTGGGTACAATAATTCACTGACTAAAATGCGTGTTTGCTTATATCTCTGAAATCAGGATGTACCTTATCATCTATGGCATTCTTACATTTAGTCGAATACATTTCTTTCTTAGGAGTACATAAACAGTAGTGTCCCCAGTTTCTACAATTTTATTGGGGGTATTTTAGATTTGATGAAATAGTGTATATAATAAAAGTTCTACTTTTTTTTGGTCTTTTTTTTGGTTTGTTTTTGGTTTTGTTTTTGCTTTTTAGGGCTGCACCCATGGCACATGGGGGTTCCCAGGTTAGGAGTCTAATCAGAGCTACTGCTGCTCAGAGCTACAGCTGCTGGCCTAGCCACAGCCACATCAACACCAGATCCAAGCCGAGTCTGCAACCTACACCACAGCTCGTGGCAACACTGGATCCTTAACCCACTGAGCGAGGCCAGGGATGGAACAGAAACCTCAGGGTTCCTATTTAGATTCGTTTCCACTGCGCTATGATGGGACCTCCCCCCCCCCCTTTTTTTTTTCCTGTCTTTTTTAGGGCCGTACCTGCAGCATATGGAAGTTCCCAGGCTAGGGGTTGAATTGGAGCTGTAGCTGCCTTTCTATGCCACAGCCATAGCAATGCTAGATTCTTAACCCAGTGAATGAAGCCAGGGATAGAACCCACAACTTCATGGACAGTAGTCAGGTTCCTTACTGCTGAGCCACAACAGAACTCCTGTTCTACTGGTTTTTAGTCTCCGTTAGTAAATTTTCCTGAAGCTGAAAGCACAATAATGACTATACTATATGATGCAATATTATGTAAAAAATGAATGAAAAAGAACAAAGTACACAAGTATGTTAATTTAACTGAAAAAAGTTGCAGATATGTAATATTCGACATGTTTTCATTTAAAGAACAATAATGTAGTTCTTTACAAACATGCGTCCACCTATATTTTACATCTTTATCAGCACAAAAAATAAGAAAGCATATGCTCCCAATTGTTGGGGTGATATTGGTAGAGTGGCAACATGTTTTGTTTTATAAAATTTTTCCAAAAAAATTGGAAAAATCTTTCACCTAGACCAAAAGACAAAAGCAAAGTGTTAGGAGAGCCAAATATCCATACATTTATAGAACAATCAGGGGAAAAAAAAGAGAAAAAAATCAGTGCAAGAGAGGAATAGGAAAGTATTTCAGGAGTTGGCACAGCACAAAGTAACCAAACTCAAAAAGTCAAATTAAAACCCTAACAAAAATGGTACATTACCTGAATAAGCAGGCTCGATCCATGTGGACAGGTCTCTTATCTTGAGGGTAACTAAAAGACAGTAATTTACTTTTATGAATTACGTAGTGGTCTCAAGTAGAGGAACCTAAGTTTTAAAAGTTATTTTCTCTCTTAAGGACACAATGTCCAATATACTTAAACTGTGGTAAAATTCCAAATAAGCACTGAATTAAAACAGATGAAATATGATAAAGACATAAACATGATTTAGAACCATTAGAGAACACCCTCATTCAACAGGGTCAGTGTTTTTCTTCCTTTTTAAAGATAAGTAAACATCGCTCAGATCAAAGCTCTCCTCTGCATTATTCTGCTACTCTCGAAGTACATCTATGAAACCCTCATCTGTTAGGTGAAAACTCATAGCTCAGGCCTTTCTAGAGGAAAGACTTGTCTTTGCTCCACTGTGTGGCCCGGATATACAAGAACAGCTCAGTGGATCATTCAGTAATAGTGACTGATTTTTTTGGTAAGCAACTAACAAATATACTAAGGAAGTAGTACCTGGAACGAGTAATATCCCAAATGAAACAATCATTCCCTGCAACAGCTCCAACTTTGAAGGTGTTTTTTAAGCACCAGTGTGCTGACATTAATGGCATCTGTTCTGATTCGAGAGATAAAATAGCCTGTTGAGCCAAAAGATCATAAAACCGAATTGTTCCATTCTTCTCTGCAACCATCAACTGTAAGAGAGAAAAATAAAGAAAATTCAAGAACCTAATTTACTAGCCAGAAATTCAATGTCACACGTACGGTAAAATGTTAACATTTGCATATATTACAAATGGGAGATCAAATACAAAGGAAATAAAACAATCCTAGGTAAAAATCTCTATCAAATATTAAAAAAACCTCACAGAAAGCTGGCAAAAGAAAGGCTCAAAAAAACTGGGGACAATTTTAAATGATTGTGTATGATCTCAAAAAAAGTCTAAAGATTCATTCTAGGTAAAGTATATACATACTTTATATATACACACATACATATGCACACTCACACAGTTGAGTATTTATAGTAGTTAGGTTCTATAAAGTTGCTGCAAACACTGAATTAGAACCATCGATCCTAAAGGAAATTAATGAGTTCCTGCCAAGTCTCTCATCAGATTTTTGTCACCTTATCAGAACATAATCTCATATGTTTCTGTTTAAAGACATCTTATTTAATATATATTGACTTACTAACATAGAACGCACAGCCAATAGCACTAACGCTTGCTTATTTATTTTTTTTAAATGGCCACACCCACAGCATATGGAAGTTCCCAGGCCAGGGAATGAATCTGAGCCAAAACTTCGGCAATGCTGGATCCTTAACCCACTGCACCAGGCCGGGGATCGAAGCAACACCTCTGCAGCAACCCCAGCTGCTGCAGTTGGATTCTTAACCCACTGTACCACAGTGGGAACTCCTATACCTCTTGCTTGAACAAAGCTTATTTAACATGTATTTTCTCCATAAGGCATCTCATGGCCTTCCTATACTTAGGAGTACTACATAGCTCTTTGGCACTCTGCTTGTAGGCCATTGTACACAGTGGAAGAAATCACCAACAAACTGCATAAAATGTGGCATTAAACAGACCCTGAAGAGGACACTTGTTTACAGTATGAAAGCTAAAACATAAGGCAGAGTGCTGCCTTATTCCCTTAGCTGGGAATGTGCACATTAGCCAACTCGATTTTTTTGTTGATCTGTGCATGTCTGTGACTGTCAAAGTGTAATGAGTATTAAGTTTGGGGTTACAAATAAATTTTAGTGAGGTGGCAAAATATGGAAATCTGCAAATACGGAATCTGTGAATAATGAAGATCAACGTATACACATGTGCATGTGTAAAACACTGTGCTACTTTCAACAGAAGTCCAGGTAAAAGACACGATTCTCGATCTCAAGAAACTTTCCATCTGGGGAGTTCCTGCTGTGGTTCAGTGGGTTAAGGACCTGACACTGTCTCTGTGAGGATGTGGGCTTGATCCATGGTCTTGCTCAGTGGATTAAGGATCTGGAACTGCCTCAAACTGCTGGGTAGGTTGTAGATGCAGCTTGGATCATGTCTTTGGATCCAGTGTTGCCCTGGCTGTGGAGTAGGCCTCAGCTGCAGCTCACATTTGACCCTTAGCCCAGGAATTTCCATATGCCACAGGTGTAGCTATTAAAACAACAACAACAAAAACTCCCAAAACTTTCTATCTAAGAAGAATTATGAAAAAATAACTAATTGTAGTTTATGTGAAATATGGTGGGATGGAAAAGAAGGAGTAATTATTTAGAACACAGGTAGTCCTTAAAATTAGGGAGTTCTTAACAGAAAAGGTGGAATTTAAAATTATTCTCAATAATACAAGGTCAATGATTAAAATACAACAAAAACAAGTATAACACTGAGCTTTACATGCCCTGCCTTATTTAATCCTCATAACCACTATCTGAGGAAACTGCTATCATTAATTTCATTTTTTTTTCCAGAAAAGAGACAGAGGTGCAGAGTGACTAAAATAACTTGTTGAAGATCTCATCACTAGCCTATGGTAGAACCTGGATTTGAACTCATGTCTTGAACCCAGGTCTAACTACAGTGCACATATGTCCTTTATAGATTGTGAAGACTGGTGAGTGGTCTGGTGTGCTATATATACAGTCAAGGGTAGGGAAGGACTAGAAATGGGAAAAGACCAAAGATTTACTTGGACCTAGTAAAATTCCAGAGATTTTGAGTCTATCACTAAAGTCTTGAGAAGTTCAGGTATAACTTTTTTTTTTGCCTTTTTAGGGCCGCTCCTGCGGCATATGGAGGTTCCCAGGCTAGGGGTCCAATCGGAGCTGTAGCTGCCGGCCTACACTACAGCCACAGCAATGCCAGATCCAAGCCACGTCTTCGACCTACACCATAGCTCACGGCAACACCGGATCCTTAACCCACTAAGCAAGGCCAGGGATCGAACCCATATCCTCATGGTTCCTAGTTGGATTCATTTCCGCTGCACCATGATGGGAACTCCCAGTTTCAGGTATAACTTACGAACTATGGATGGGTCAAGTCTATCTGGGCCCAGGATCTAAACTAGGAGAGCATGGTAGGTTAAGAGTTCAGGTTCTTTAGTCAAGACTACCTGGTTCTTCCCTCAGAATGATCTTGAACACATAGGGCTAATGGAGTACCTACTTCATAGGGCTGTTGGGGGGTGAGGTACCAGCTAATACAGTTGACTCTTAAACAATGTGGAGAGAGCCTTAGGGTCACTAACTCTCTTTACTGTTGAAAATCCATATGTAATTCAGAGTTGTGGATCTTCCTGACCCATGGTTCCTGCATCTGTGGATTTGACCAACTGTGGATCATGTAGCACTGTAGTATTTACTATTAAAAAAAAAAAATCTGTGTGTAAGTGGATCTGTGCCGTTCAAACCTGTGTTGTTCAACGGTCAACTGTACATGTTAATGCACTTAAAACTGCTTTAGCAGAATAGGCCCTCTATAAATATTAGCTACTATAGTTTAAAGTCAGGTTGAAAACCACATTCTAGTAAAAACAAACATTTTATTTTGGTTATTTACTTTTCCAAATCTGGGCTCAATTGTGATTTTTTTTTTCTTTTTTGGTTGAAAGAGCAGATAGAGTAAAAAAGTTAAATAAATTTGGGAACTGCTGGATCTAAAAATGTTACAGAGGAATTTTTCTTTTAGGACTTTTCAGAACCATAAACAGTAATTTGCAATGAATTTTCACAGAGGAAGTATCTGAAGTAGTATAAAACACTATAGTAATTGAAGCAGACGGAGGTCAGATCTGTGACGATGTGATTTTTTGAGCAAATTAATCTTTTGGTGCTTCAGTTTTCTTACCTATAAAATAGAATGATGCTACCAACCTGAAAGTATTTTTGAAATTATTTGAGAAAACATATGTAAATTAAGTACTAAGCACAGTTCCTGGCATTGAGAAAGCACTCAACAAATGCTGGCTGTCACACCTCATTTCGTTTAGCAGCTCAAACCTCTTTTCTCTTAGGGTCAGAAAAAGGGATGTCCTCAGTCCCAACTCTCTGATCCTGACACCCTAAATCCTGGTTCTGTTATTACTACCTTTCAAATCCTAGTTCCAGCTGTGGTTTACGGGATTAAGCATCTTTGCTTCTGGAGAGCTTTGACTTTTGTAACTTTTACCACTGAGTGCTAGCATTTGCTTTGTGCTTTCCACAGCTCTTTTGTAGTTTATGTCTCACAAGAATTTTATGAGACTGGTGATCATGGATCGCTCTTTCTTCTCTGGCTGCCTCATTTTCATTAAGACCAAGAATAACTGAACAAAAAGTCTGTGCTTGTTCTAATATGGCAGATCCCTGAGAACCACTAGATTGTTTTAGTAGTAATAATAATATCAACAACAACATGCTGCTGAAATTGAGTGCTTATTATGTATCAGGTTTTCTTTTAAGGACTTCATCAGTGCTCGATCATTTAATCTTCATGAGCTTCCATTTCACAAAATGAGGAAGTGAAGGCAGTGACTGAGAAAGCTTGCAACTTGCCAGAGATCATACAGCTAGCAACTGGCAGAACTGGGATTTGACTCTAGGCAGTTAACTCAAGAGTATGAACTTCTCTTTTTTGGCTGTGCCTGAAGCATGTGGAAGTTCTTCGGCCAGGGGTCAAACTCATCCCACAGCAGCAACCCGAGCAGCTGCAGTGACAATGCTGGATCCTTAACCTGCTGCACCACAAAAGCACTCCAAGAGTATATACTTCTAACTTTCCACTGTGTTGCCTCTCTAATTCTAGGTTTTTTGAGTTTGGTAGAGAAGAAGTAAAGCTAATATTTAAAGATGCATCTAACTAAAGTAGGCAAGAAGAATCAGATTGAAGAGCCAAAGATTTTTAGAAACAAGCTAAAGCTTGGCAAGGACTACTTGTGATAATGGAAAGGTGAGGAATACACATTTATGACCAAGAGGAATGTGGTCTGGTGACGGTGAATACAAACTTTGTGGATCAGCAGTTAATGAACCCAACTAGGATCCATGAGGATGCGGGTTCGATCCCTGGCCTTGTTCAGTGGGTTAAAGATCCACTGTTGCCCTGAGCTGTGGTGTTGGTCGCAGATGCAGCTTGGATCCTGTGTTGCTGTGGTTGTGGTGTAGGCCAGCGGATACAGCTCTGATTGGACTCCTAGCCTGGGAACCTCCATATGCTGTGGGTGTGGCCCTAAAACAGCAAAAAAAAAAAAACCCAAACAAATAAAACAAACAAAAAAACCCCCCAACTTAAAAGACCTAGAAAAATTTGCATACAGTAAAGGAAAATATCAAAGATGATTTTAGGATTTTGAGTTGAAGTGATTTAGAGCAGAGACTTCCAAACATTCTGAAGTTGTGGAAAAAATTTATAAAAGGAGATGGGGTGGTGGAGCGAAATTTTAATTATATATTTAAGAATAATATAAAGTAACTTAGAACACATAGAAGAAAGGGAGCTACAATAATCACAAATTAAGTATTAAGATACAAGTTTTGGGATGGAGATTATAGTAACATTCTCATTTCTTATTTAGGCTTTTTTGTTTTTTTGGGTTTTTTTTTTTTTTTTTAGGTCTCGGTTTTTTAAAAGTAACTTATTATATTTATTCACAGAGATATTAGTATTTTGGTAGATTCCTTGATTATGTTCTAAGTAGTCTCACTGCTACAGGGGAGAAATCTAGACATAAAATAAATTTAGGACCTGGATTCGGAAGTAATATTTACACATGGAAATAATCTCAATATATGTAATATGAATAAATTCAAAAATTTCACTCATGCACACATACAGAGTATGATTCTACGGATAAAAGACCAACAGGCCCGAAACAAGTTTTCATGGAATGCCAGGGCTCACAGAATACACTTCTATATTCTAGGGCATCTCAGTTCAGGACCACCTCCTCTCTGAAGGCTGTGAGCAGATCTGATTAATCCATTTTGTCATCATTCCTCTTAACTAGATTTTTGATGCCAACACTGAAAATCTGTTGCTGTATTTACATGTTTTTCTTGTATAAAAGCCAATGTATAACTCAAAGACAAGGATTTTATTCATTCTTCTCTCCTCTATAATAATAAAGGATACCGTGTATGTGAGAACTACCCCTCACAAGAATTCACAGATACATGAAGAAGAGTTAGCAGAGGAGAGCAAAAAAGGGAATATACATGCAGAGATGGTCAATGGGACTAGAATAATGTACCTTTAAAGGCCAAGTGAGCAGAGGTTTAAAGCAAAGTGATCAGCGGTGGAAAAAGCTGCCTTGAGATTAAGAATGGAAGAAAAGCCCATTGGACTTTAAAAATATCACTGATGATGGGGAGTTCCTGTCGTGGCGCAGTGGTTAACGAATCCGACTAGGAACCACGAGGTTGTGGGTTTGATCCCTGGCCTCGCTCAGTGGGTTTAGGATCCGGCATTGCCGTGAGCTGTGGTGTAGGACTGTGCCTACAGCTCTGATTAGGCCCCTATCCTGGGAACCTCCACATGCCAAGGATGACTTCTGAGAAATTGAGGAGATTGAATAAGATTAAAAAGTTAGACCAATAGACGGGGGAAGAATTTCAAAGGTATACATGATGGGTTCAAACATTCAGAAATAAAAGGTGTGAAGAAGACAGATTAAGATTAAAAGGGGGGAGTTCCTGTGGTCCTGCAGCGGAAACAAATCCCCCTAGGAACCATGAAGTTTCGGGTTTGATCCCTGGCCTCGCTCAGTGGGTTAAGGATTTGGTGTTGCTGGGAGCTGTGGTGTAGGTTGCAGATGCAGCTCAGATCTGGTGTGGCTGTGGCGTAGGCTGGCAGCTACAGCAGCGATTCGACCACTAGCCTGGGAACCTCCATATACCGTGGGTGCAGCCCTAGAAAGACAAAAAGACAAAAAGACAAAAAAAAAAAAAAAAGATTAAAAGGGGGAAACAGAATGTAGTGGTTAAGAGCAAGACCTATGGAGCTGGCTGCTTGTGTTAAATGTCAGTTTTTCTAGTTAATAGCTTTGTGAATTTGGGCAAGTTATTTAACTTCTATGAGCTTTGGTTTCCTTTTTGTAAAGTGAGATCACTGTAGTACCCATCTCATAAGGTTGCATGAGGGTTAAATGAGCTAATGTATGACATACTAACAATAAGCCAGGCATATGTAAGTACTATGTAAGTGTTTGCTATGATTAATCAAGCTTATCTTCTTGTGCAAGTGTAAGGAGAGAAAAGAGTTAATAGAGAAGTATGAAGACATTAGAATGCTATGAAAAGCAGGACGGGCAAGAACTGTCATGAACTCTAGACAGAAGGACTAACTTTAAGAAGACGAACATGGAGTTTCTAGGGAAAGATAACAGAGCAATGCCCAAGAGAAAATACTGGCAAATGAGAGAACTCTTGCTGAAGGGCTATCTTCCAATGACATTAAGGCTAACTGATAATAACTCATTGCATATTTTTAGAATTTTAGAAAGCTTTACTTTGCATAGGAATTGCATACCACTGTAGTTAGCTCCAGTGATGCTTTCTGTTTAAACATTATGGCTCATAAGCATGGATTTAATTTTTTTTTTTAAACAAATACTGCTTACTAGAAAGACTGGGCATTAATTTTTAAATTGTAACCTATCAAAGGGCATGAAAAGTGTACTCTGAATAAATGCCATTTATAGATGATGATTTTCAAATAAAAAACTAGAGAACTTTTAAGGTTCTAGATTATTCCAAATGCATTTGTACCAACTGAGAGTCTCTGAGGTAGAAAAAGTCACTGATTTTTCTCCTCCATGTGAGCAAGCACTACACATGCATACGTCTTTTCAACTTGATAAAAGAAAGCTAACCTTAAAAGTTTCCTCAGGATGCCAGCACACACTCATTCCAGGGGAATGAAGAACAAAATGAGCTGTTTGTATTCCATCCAAGTTCCAAATCCTAATAAAAGAATAGGAATATCTTGTTAAATAGTTTTGATATTACCACTACTAAAAAAATGAAATTTCTAAAAATTTATTCAAAGCCAAAACTGATCAACTAGAGATGATAAGGTAAACACCTGCACTTAAAGTATATCTTTTAAAGAAAATTATAACAGTATTATTTTAAACAATGTAAAAGTAGTATAAAGAATTTAAGTTTTCCACACTTAATAATGAAAAAACACACACATTCTCTCTAATTTAGTATAGCAACACTGTAACACAGTAACCAAATTAAATTATTCATTAACTTTTTATTTTGTGGGCAGAATTTTAAGTTTCTAGGCCACTAATCAGTTTGCATTCCTACTTCAGTAGCCATTTCAATTAACATTAATTTTTTTTTATGTATGTCTTTTTAGGGCTGCACCCTTGGCATGTGGAAGTTCCTAGGCTGGGGGTCCAATTGGAGCTATAGCTGCAGGCCTACACCACAGCCACAGCAACGTGGGATCCAAGCTGCATCTGCGACCTACACCACAGCTCACAGCAATGCCAGATCCTTAACCCACTGAGCAAGGGCAGGGATCAAACCTGCATCCTCATGGATGCTAGTCAGGTTCCTTTCTGCTGAGCCACAGTGGGAACGCTGATTAATAATAACTTCTACCAGCGATACTTAAAACATACACCTGCCTGTTCCCACCCCTGCTGTGCCACTGCAGTGCTCCCATTTGTAAAATAGTATATAAAGAAGCTAGTATGAAGTGATGTGAATTTAGGGGGACAGTAATTTCCCATAGCTGCTTATTCTTTCTGCCTCTGGGTTCCCATGCCAGGGTCTACTTCCTACCTTTTACCTTTTCTGATCTGGCTCACTTCCCCAAAGTCTTCTCAAAAGGGGCCTTGATTGACAGCTATCAGATTAAAGGATAGAAAGACTGAAGGAACAAGCATCTAGTTCTTCCTACTTGTTCCTCAATACTTACAAATCCATAGTAACAATGACAAACCTACTCAATTTCCCTCTCAGGTTTTTTCCAACCCCCAGGGTGGAGATCAAGATTCAGACATCTCAGCAGTGGCACTGTTGTGAGAAGCCCTATTCCCCATCCAGAATGCTAGTTTTTGAGTTCATTCTTCACACTCAACCACTGTTACATCTCACTGGGACAGAGTTGGAGCACAGAGTTGGCATGGTAGGAGACAGAAGGTAAATGGGTGGTTGGCCAAGTATCCACACAATCTGGTCCTTAAGAACTGAATACTTTCATTAGAATGCCTTGGACATTTTCTTCAAGGTTTTATACTTCATATCTCATTAGGAACAAAAATAAAACAATTTCAACAAACTTAGAGAATATGTTTTTAAAGTTGAGGCAAAACTTCACTTCAAAGAAAGCAGGCATATTTATTGGACAATGCCACAATTATTTTGTGCCAAACCACATTACTTCAAAATTTTTTCTTTTTTATAGAAATTATAGGATCTCCAATTTTAAAATATCATAATTACATATGAACTAAAATAAATGTTTTTTAAAATCATTATATACTTGACTAAATAATTCAGACACATACCCTTTTCTCTTTCCAAATCAACACTTTTCATTTGTATTTACGACACAGGGAGATGATTACAATTTAATTGCAGAGGGGGAATCAAATTTACCGCAGGTTTATTCAATTATGTTTCACTTCCCACAATAAATAAGATTATTAGTTACGGCAATGATTATTTCTTTCTTCTCTATTGCCTTTTGCATAATAAAGTGCTAGCCTAGCATGTATTTTACCACTACTGAAGTAGTAGAAATTTGTCTTACAAATTCAGTAAATCCCATGAGAAAATGGTTTAAAGGCCCCATTCCTTTTGATCTTATTCTAATGTACATCTGATTTTTGTTTGCTATTATACTGAATAAATACATACCAGAATATTTTCATGAATTTTTCCTGTCAAATGAAGGAAACGAAAGACGTAGAAAACATGGACAAAGATATTCTATAAAGACAGGTCAATTAATGAAGTGTATGCCTGTCTTATGAACCACATTTTAGTTTAATTTTTAAAGAGCATTTTATACTGACAGAACCCAAAATTGTTTTGGGGAAGGAAAAAAAGATTTAAAAATGATGAGGTGATCCAGATAACTTTATAGGATTAGGATAAAATGATTTATGGCCTACAATTATATGCTTATTAAATAATTCTCAGCATAACCCAAGTACTGAATATGCAAAATACAACAAATTGGTCTGAAATTAGTTATCATAACTAAATTAGCTACAGATGGTACACTTTACGTTAAGTGTTATTTCCTTTTTTTTTTTTTTTTTTGGTCTTTTTTTAGGGCCACACCTACAGCATATGGAGGTTCCCAGGCTAGCGGTCGAATCAGAGCTGTAGCTGCCAGCCTACACCACAGCAATGCCAGATCGAAGCCATGTCTGCAACCTATACTACAGCTCATGGCAACGCTGGATCCTTAACTCACTGAGCAAGGCCAGGGATTGAACCTATATCCACATGGATGCTAGTCAAATTCATTTCCACTGAGCCACGACAGGAACTCCTTATTTCCCTTTTTGATAGATTCCATTATTAAGCTCTTCTCAAATCCTTTTGTGGAGCTCAACTTATTTTCCTGTGTCTTTACTACACGGCTCATCTAGTTAGTATTAGTTCCATTAGATGAAGTCACATTTCTTTTTTTGGTACTTATTTTATTTTATTTTTTTTACAGTACACCATATATAATAAAAATAGACAAATCTTAAGCACATGACTCAAAGACCATACTTGAAGAAAGCACCCAGGAGTTCCTATTGTGGCTCAGCAGGTTAAGAACCTGACTAGTATCCATGAGGACGGGGGTTCGATCCCTGGCCCGGCTCAGCCGGTTAAGGATCCAGTGTTGCCGTGAGCTGCAGTGTGTAGGTTGCAGACAAGGCCTCAGATCCTGTGTTGTAGGCCAGTAGCTACAGCTTCAATTAAACTAGTCTGGGAGTTTGATGCAGGTGCAGCCCTAAAAAGCCAAAAAAAAAAAAAAAAAGCCAAAGAGAAAGCACCCAAATTAGGGTAGTATTTCCAGAGCACCAAAAGTCATCTGTCATTCCTTCCAGTCATATTTTACTTCCTTGCCTTTTCACTCACCATCCTGATTTCTAACACCATAGCTTACTTTTGCCTGTTTTAAACATCATAAATACGGAACTACACAGAATCTATTTTCTTGGTCTGGTATCTTTCATTCATCATTAAATCTTGTGAGATTTAGTAACACGGCTGCAAGCTGTACTCTGTTCATTCTTATTGCTGTATATCGTATTCCATTAATTAAGTACAATGCTATGTATTTACCTATTTTACTGTTGACATTTAGGTTGTTTCCAATTTATGGTCATTACCAATAATGCTGCTACAAAGCTTCGTGTACAGGTCTTTTAGTGACTATAGACACACACACACTCACGGTGCCCCCTTTACACAGACACAAGCCCACATCCCCCTACCCCCATCTGCTGGGTTCCTGTTAGGTGTGAAATTGCTGGATAATAACTTAAATATGTTCAATGTTAGCAGGTGCTGTCAAATAGGTTTTCAGACTTAAATTTTCTGGTTATCTAAGGAACTATGGGTGTAGACCATGTCAGATAAGAGCATTTCTAATGTAACAGGAAAAAAATCATAAATTCATTTTTTAAAATTTGCTAATAGATTTGTTTATAATACATAAAATTACCTAAGAGTTAACTGTAACTACAGATGCAGCATACTTTTTGAAGAAGTGGTTTATCACAGAAAGTGAAAAGTTGTAAGAGTTTATGGCTTTCTTAATACACATAATAAAATGGATGGAAAGACAACAGACCTTTTATAAAAGTATAAAAATATAACATTATTGAGTTAAACTACCTTGACCAAAAATGAGGCACTATATAAAACATATATGTATACCTATTCAAATGTGTGCAAGGGAAATTTCAAAACAAAAGGTTTTAAGGTAAAGTTAATCTGCTGATATATTAAGGAGCCAATAATAGAGACAATCAAAGGGTACTGACATATAAAAAGCATCATTCTTCAGGTAAATAAATGATAGTTTTGACCCAATTTGACTACAATTATAACAGACATTCCCACCCCTCCCAACTCTGTGGTCTTCAGTAGAACTCTCAGTTTTTGCTGTGAAATGTATGAGTGAAGGGATATCCAGATGTAAGATTATGAATTACTTTTACCTTACTTTTGGTAGTTTATTGCTAGAATTATTGCCTAATTTCAGGCTAAGTGCTTTTCAGTAGAAAATTAAGTATTCCTGATCATATGGTATTTAAGTATAATTGTCACACTTAATTAATATAAAGGTCTCATAAATTAGGTGTTGGCCTACTGGGGTTATTCTAGATAGTCTCATGGGCTTTTTAAACTGACGATTAGTTGAGGGAGATATTCTCTCTGAAAATTCAAAGGAAACTTCCTGAGTAATACTCTTCTTTTCATCTGTTTGTTCTCCATTTTTAATTGGCAGCTCACTGTCTCTTAATCACGGTAGAAGGAAATTTCTGCTACCAAATGTATATGACAACATAGACAAAAGAAGGAATGCAGGACATTATATGACACATCTGTAGCCATTTGGCCCTCTCTAACTGGTAAAGCAGAAATTACAAACTACAATCTTGCTAAAAGACAAGACCGGGTCATATGAGTTACTATACTGATTAATTAAACATGAAAGCAAGAACTGAAGTCATACCATGATATAGTTATAAAGATGAGAAAGTACTTCACAATGTTACTGGGTACAGGAAAGGGGCCTCCAATATTCTTTTTTTTTTTTTGCCATTTCTTGGGCCACTCCCGCGGCATATGGAGGTTCCCAGGCTAGGGGTCGAATCGGAGCTGTAGCCACTGGCCTACGCTAGAGCCACAGCAACTTGGGGTTTGAGCTGCATCTGTGACCCACACCACAGCTCAGGGCAACGCTGGATCGTTAACCCACTGAGCAAGGGCAGGGATCGAACCCGCAACCTCATGGTTCCTAGTCAGATTCGTTAATCACTGCGCCATGACGGGAACTCCAGCCTCCAATATTCTTAAATAAAAAACATGCTTTTCACTGAGTCTGTGATAGCAAAATGAAGATTTATCCCCCTCATTTCCTAATAATGAATAACTAAGTTACTTACCATGCTATAGATGATTCAAAAAAAGAGGAAAATGTGGAATATTTCCCTAGTAAGTGAATACACAAATAGAAAAGTGAAATAAATCACAAAATTAGTTAGTGCTAAAATATCTGGTTTTAAGTGCAAAAGGAGTTCAAAGGTGGGAAACCATATAACTGAAAGCATAAATTAGGGATGAGGTGAACAAATCTTGACAGGGATATGGTAAGTTAGAGTGGTGACTAAATAAACTGTCATTTGTGGCTTAGACTATAGAGAACGTTGATAGCTAGGCAAACAAAACAAAACAAAACAAAACGCCCTAACAGTGAAGGCAGCAGAATAGCATGACAGCATAAGAATTTTGCAAAGGGTCCTTTTAGTATGTGGAAGTGTTTCAAATATATTCAGAAATAAGATTAGACTAATTCTGCTTAAGAAAAAAACACTTGATACTACTAAGCAAGTAATATTAATATATCAGGAGTATTAATAATAAATTAAATGAGTAACTAGAAACTTTGACTTGAGAGTAAGAGGAATCATAAGGATGAAAATGAAAGATAATGGCTTATGCTTATTATTCTACCCTTCAATAATTAAAAATTATGTGTCAAAAATGGTCAATAATCAAGGGCTGTGTGTGTTTAAAAGGGGTGAGGAAGTAGACTGTTTCAAAGACTACACTAATAAGCCTACTGTACCTACAAAAGCCAATCTACTACTGTACATCTTCATGAAGCTTTGGAGGGGTTCATGAAACTTACATGTTGTTCCTTCATTTTTTTCTTAAAATTATAAACAAATGCAGTTGAAACTACGATTTATCATCAGAAGTGAGAGGCCACCCTGGAGGAAAACTGACATCTTATTTAACTTACTTAGACAAACAGCTATGTTTCTGAAGGATAGGAATTGTGAGAAATTTTGGCATATTTAAAATAACCTTCAGGAGTTCCCGTCGTGGCGCAGTGGTTAACGAATCCGACTAGGAACCATGAGGTTGCAGGTTCGGTCCCTGCCCTTGCTCAGTGGGTTAAGGATCCGGCGTTGCTGTGAGCTGTGGTGTAGGTTGCAGATGCGGCTCGGATCCCGCGTTGCTGTGGCTCTGGTGTAGGCCGGTGGCTACAGCTCCGATTAGACCCCTAGTCTGGGAACCTCCCATATGCCGCAGGAGCGGCCCAAGAAATAGCAACAACAACAACAAAAAAAGACAAAAAGACAAAAGACAAAAGACAAAAAAAATTAAAAAAAAAAAATAACCTTCAAAATTAACTCTCAACTGCAGGAGTTCCCATCGTGGCACAGTGGAAACAAATCTGACTAGGAACCATGAGGTTGCGGGTTTGATCCCTGGCCTTGCTCGGTGGGTTAAGGATCTGGTGTTGCTGTGAGCTGTGGTGTAGGTCGCAGACGCGGCTCAGATCTGGCGTTGCTGTGGCTGTGGTATAGGCTGGCAGCTATAGCTTCAATTAGACCCCTAGCCTAGGAACCTCCACATGTCACTGGTGCAGCCCTCAAAAGACAAAAAGACAAAACAAAAACAAAACCCCAAAAAACAAAAAAAACACCGCTCAACTGCAAAGAAATACCATGTGATAGTTTTCAAACAGAGCATATGTAATTATTTTTTCTTTAAAAAATTCAGAGTAAAAGGACTTTTCCTTTAACTATAATAAACCTTAACACAAACACCAGTAATACTATCCAGGAACTACAGCCTTGGATTATTTATTTATTTATTTATTTATTTATTTATTTATTTTTTTTTTTTTTTGTCTTTTTGTCTTTTTTTTTTTTTTTGTTGTTGTTGTTGTTGTTGTTGTTACTATTTCTTGGGCCGCTCCTGCGGCATATGGAGGTTCCCAGGCTAGGGGTCGAATCGGAGCTGTAGCCACCGGCCTACGCCAGAGCCACAGCAACGCGGGATCCGAGCCGCGTCTGCAACCTACACCACAGCTCACGGCAACGCCGGATCGTTAACCCACCGAGCAAGGGCAGGGATCGAACCCGCAACCTCATGGTTCCTAGTCGGATTCGTTAACCACTGCGCCACGACGGGAACTCCGAGCCTTGGATTATTTAAAAGAAAAATTCTGACATATTTTGCAACTTAAAATTTGACTCTATGCTATAAATGAGGGAAGGTATATGAACCTTCAAAATAAATCTGAAAGATGTTCATGGATATAATTCTCATTTATAAAATTCACTTAGTACAGTCACACAATGGCTACATAAAGCAAGCTTAAATTACTGCAATCACTGATAGGGTAACATGCTTTATGAAGTACTGGTTTTATATTTCAGCTCTAAGGGCACATGAGAGAACAAAGAGCTGAATACTAGAGAGTGGTATTACCCATACACAATCATGTAAAATTTCAGAAAATTCTTTCATCACTTTATAACTTTTACTCTATTATAATCTTTCATTAACATACCATTTCATTGCCTTGAATTAAAAGAGACCTACAAATGTGATCAAAAGGTTTTACTACAAATTTTGGATGGTTTTTACAAAGAATTGAATCCTTATGTTTCATTCATTAGAGGTAAACTCAACACAAACTCTTTTTTCTCATTCTTAAAGCTCTTATTAGAATTATACAATAATTGATCTTGTTTTAAAATGTTACCAAAAATTAGAGAGAATTTTGGAACACAAGTAGAAAACTTTATTCTGGAATTGTTTAACCATAACATTATAATGGATATTACACAGTCTCTTGATTTCACTTTGCACCTGTAATTATTAGGCATAGTTTAATTGCTCCTAAATGGAATACTTCATTGGCCTACCTGCCAAAGGCTCTCAGTCCCCTTCTTTCTCTGTTTCCCACAAGGACAATTTTTAAATAGACCACTTATTTTGAGACCTTAACTGAGGTGGGATTGGGGGAGGAACACTCCATCTTAACGATGGATCTCGAAAACTCAAATATACATGAACAGAAGTGATATGGAAAGAACCTAGCCAGCATGTGTTATATAGAAGACATTTGATAAACATTCTTTTTTTTTCTTGTAACATTGAAAAAAAAATGACACTACTTGGCTTAGGGACT
This sequence comes from Sus scrofa, assembly GCF_054392235.1. Lineage (NCBI taxonomy): Eukaryota > Metazoa > Chordata > Mammalia > Artiodactyla > Suidae > Sus > Sus scrofa. The sequence goes on along the minus strand of NC_139387.1, from coordinate 89,373,130 downwards.
ATCTCAGGAAATTTAGTATTCTCTTATCCAGTAATTTGGTTATATATCTAAAAAAACTCATTTTTTATTTCCCACCCTTTTCCTCATTCTTTTAAAAAATGATGACAGCTAGAACATGACAACTACTAATATTCCATGTTTTATAGACAAAGCGAATGGCACATTACATGCTTCTATTATTTTAGTCTTAAACTAAGAATTTCTTGGTTTCTAGAAGCCAATTTTCCTTCATCATAAATTTTATCTAATATTTTAAAAGATTATTGGGGAGGAGGAGAAAAGGGATTTAGTTCTGACATCCTTTGTAGTTACAGTGAGTACTGGGCCTTCTATTTCTTTTGTATCCCCCAAAGTACTAAATGTTGGCTATACTAAATGTGTTTAATAAATACTTGTTGATCTGACTTGTTCTTACAGAACGGTACTGTTTTTAATATACAAGAACATCTGTTATTTGGCACTGGCTGGGAATGAGATGTTCTGTATTGGTGAGTTTTTAAAATAATAAGCTTAACTCATTAAATACTTAAATACCATTTTTACCTTCTTTTGGAACTAGAGGACAATAAACCTTTCTAAATAAATATGCACTTATTTACTTCTCAAATATTATAATAATTTTAACCTTTGGATGATGCTGGGTCATAATGTAAAGTACTAGTATTTATATTTACATATATAGGTATGTATATGGTCTATCTGTATGTGGTGGACAAGACGAGGAACCATAAAAACGGTGTGGAACACAAAGCTGAATGGCTAGAAATCTTATGACTTGCTTAAGAATTTCTTCTCTTAAATACATCTCCTGTCATATGCTTTGTTTGGCAATGGCATCTTTTTTATAAAGATGTGGTGACAGATACAGAATTGTATTCATTCTTTTGCCCACTCACTCTCTAAATACCTATCACAAGGACATTCTTCTAGTGCTGGGTTGACTCTAAGGTAGTAAAGTATTTCTGGCCCTACAAAATGCCTTATAAGTGAAAAGGCCAGAGCAGTCTACTCTAGGATAATTTTCTTCATCCTCTACAAAACTTTCTCCTTACTCTTGTTCCTTATTTGAAAACTGGGCTAATGATATATGAAGAAGGAACATATTTTCATTTCAAGAACTGGTGCTAGAGTGTTTTAGCAAAGGTATCTTTTTTTTTTTTTTGAACTCAAATGAATTTTATTACATTCATAGCTGTACAACGATCATCACAACCCAATTTTACAGCATTTGTATCCCACACCCCAGTGCATCCCCCCACCCCCCAAACTGTTTCCTTTGGAAACTGTAAGTTTTTCGAAGTCTGTGATTCAGTATCTGTTCTGCAAAGTTCATTGTGTCCTTTTTTCAGATTCCACATGTCAGTGATAACATTTGATGTTGGTGTCTCATTGTCTGACTGACTTCACTTAGCATGATCATTTCTAGGTCCATCCACGTTGCTAACAATGCTGGTATTTCGCCCCTTTGCTGGCTGAGTAATATTCCATTGTGTATATGTACCACATCTTCTATCCACTCCTCCGTCGATGGACATTTAGGTTGTTTCCATGTCTTGGCTATTGCAAAGAGTGCTGCAATGAACACTGGAGTACATGTGTCTTTTCAAGTCATGGTTTCCTCTGGATAGATGCCCAGGAGTGGGATTGCTGGATCAACTGGTAGTTCTATTTTTAGTTTTCTGAGGAATCCCCATACTGTTTTCCACAGCAGTTACACCAATTTATATCCCCACCAAAAGTGTAACAGGTCCCTTTTCTCCATACTCTATCCAGCATTTAATGTTTAGACTTTTTGATGACAGCCATTCTGGCTGGTATAAGGTAGAAGCAAAGGTATCTTTTAAAAATTACAAATTCTTCACAAGCAGAAGATGGTAACACTTCTGTAGACATGACTCTAATTCTATCAATTTTATTAAATCCTGCATAATGCTTGACTCTGATCAGAACATAGAGGTAATATGAGCATCTGCTTTTTCAATAATATCAAAAGACTAGAACTTTTTGAATAAGAGAACCTAATATATAAATATATATAAAAATAAGGTTTTTGAAGATTAAATGAATTAATTCATGGAAAACTCTTAGAATAATGCCTAGTTACTTACTATAATCTAAAGCAACGGCTCTCAACATGGGGTGCTTTCAATACGTAGAGGGAATTTTGATTGTCCTAATGATTGGAGTGTTATTATCATTCAGTAAATGAGAACCAGGGATGCTAGAGAGTCTACATGACTGCTGAATGTCACAACAGCATTTAGAAATACTTCCAAAGGTGGGGCTATTTCAAGATAGGAGATGTTTTCTGAAATCTTTGTTGTACTCCATCCCAAGGCATAACAGTGAATTATTTTGATACTATATCTACATATGAAAACTGGTAGATTTGCAGGAATATTTTCCTTCCTTAGTTTTTCAACTTCGTATCATATAATTTGATTTGTCATGTTACTTCTATTTTAACATTATTCCCATACCCTTTCTTTCTCTCTCTCTCTTTTTCTTTTTTGTCTTTTAAGGGCCACACCCACATCATATGGAAGCTCCCAGGCTAGGGGTTGAATCGGCGTTGTAGGCGCCAGACTACACTACAGCCACAGCAACGTGGGATCAGAGCCAGGTCTGCGACCTACACCACAGCTCATGACAACACCGGATCTTTAATCCACCGAGCAGTGCCAGGGATCAAACTTGAGTCCTCACAGATACTAGTTGGGTTCATTACAACTGAGCCCCAATGCGAACTCCCTATTCACATACTCTTAAACTTCCTGTAGCAAATATTTTTTTATTATTATTGACTTGAATTTTTACTCTAATAACAGGCTATGACACTGCAGAACTCCAGATGGCACTATTTACACTGTACTCTGCAAGCCACATCCCTGGAACTGTGCAACTTGGCAACTTTGCCTCTGCCTCACATTGTCTTGTTATCTTATTTTTCTGATATTCAAATTTATTCACTGTAAAAAGTGACAAAGACTACACCTTAGTATACCTTCTAATGTAGACATATATGAGTATATATATATGTACTCTTATTCTATAGCAATTGTATAGTACAATTAAAATAATATTTTTATAGTTTCTGTCATGGCTCAGTGATTTAAGAACCTGACTAGTATCCATGAGGATGTGGGTTTGATCCCTGGCCCTGCTTAGTGGGTTAAGGATCTGGTATCACCGTGAACTGTGGTGTAAGTGGCTCAGATTCCATGTTGCTGTGGCTGTGGTGTAGGCCAGCAGCTGCAGCTCCAATTTGATCCCTAGCCTGGGAACATCCATATACGGCACCTGAGGCCCTAAAAAGAAAAAAAATTTATATTAAAAGATTTTGATAGGTTATATTTTCTATGAGTTTCATTGAAGATTATATAGCAGACATTTGAAAATGTTCGTTGAAAAATGGGGGCACAGGGACTAATCAAGAACTGTTAACTTAAATGAGAATTCAATTATCTTATAAACTTGCACAGATTACAGAATACTAAAACTACATGGAATCTTAGATAAAATTTAATTTATCATATTTTACAATACCATTTCATATTATGAGTAGCACCTTGGTTCATAGTTTGAATTAATGAACTTACATTATAGAATGTAGAGAGGTAAGAAAACATCTAAAATACTATTAGTTATAAATACCATCCCTTCAGGATGAATTTGAAAATTACCACTCAGACACAAGAGTGAGTTAATAGTGCAGGTACTAGAGCCAGACTGCCTGATATTCGAGTTCCTCTCCTTAACAGCTATATCCCTTTCCACAAATTATTTGCCTCTTCATGTCCTGTATCGTCATCTAGTAAAAATAGTACGTACTTGAGTTATTGTAAATATTAAGTTTACACAGGTAAGGTGCTTAGAGTGGTGGGTTACCACAAAACACTCAGTAAAATGTTTAGTAATAGTTACTTAATGTTTTAATTCATTTATAGAAAATAAAATATATTTGTCAGTCCTAGAGAAGCTTAAGATGGTCCTGAAATGTTTTTTAGCAGGTTTAAAAATATTATCACTGATTACCAAGTACCTAGCATAGTGTCTGGCACATAGCAGACACTTGATATTTGCTGACTGAACTAGTCATATATTAACTTATTCTCTGTATCAAGAGACAACTTTTAATGGCTAGACTGACACACTAGCACAAAGCAAGAACTATTTTCCTTCTGTTTAAGAATTTGGTAATTTTCAACAAAATACATAAGTTTTATGAATATGTTCAGGGGATGGACTGTTTTGAAACGGTGTCCCTAAGGCCATAAATTTCTCAGCTGATTATAATAGAGCATCTCCTTGAAAACGACAAAGTCAAACATCAGAAAATATGCATAGATCAAAACAATGAATTTATTTAAAATAATTTTTTTTGATTTGGCAGAGTCAGAGAAAAACATTTCTTCTGCTCTTTATGGTACAAACATGTTAAGAATCCATATTCTAGCACTGTTCCATATTGTAGGACTACAAGATAAAGCTTAGTTTTTAAAAAATTTCATTTACTTGCTTTACTCATTTATTTTACTCATCATTTTAAAGTGTACAGTTCAGGGGCACTTAGCACATTCACAATGTTGTGAAACCACCCGTGCTATCTAGCTCTAGACTATTTTCATTATCCCAAAAGGAAACACTGAACCCATTAAGCAGTCACTCCTATGCTCTCCTCCTCCCAGTTCCTGGCAACCACTAATCTGTTTTGTCTCTATGGATCTGCTTATTCTGGAGATTTTATATAAAGGAATCATAAAATATTTCATGTCCAGCTTCTCTCACTTAGCATAGTGTTTTTAAGTTTCATCCATGAGGTAGCATGTATCTACTTCACTCTTTTTTATAGCTGAATAGTATATCAGTGTATGGATATACCACATTTTGTTTGTCCGTTCATTTATTGATGGACATCTGGGTTGCTTCCATCTTTTGACCATTGTGAATAGTGCTGCTAGGAACATTCTTTTACAAGTTTTCGAGTGAACACCCGTTTTTAATTCTTTTGGATGTATACCTAGGATTGGAAATGCTAGGTCACATGTTTAATTAACTTTTTGAGGAACTGCCAAACTCTTTTCCGTGATGGCTGCACCATTTTACATTCCCACTAGCTAAGTATGAGGGTTTCAGATTCCCCAAATTCTTGTCAACACTTGTTTTTTCTGACATGTCTTTTACAGTTATCTTAGTGAGTGTGAAGTGGTATTTCATTTTGCTTTTGATTTATATTTCCCTATTGACGTTCAGCACATTTTCATGTGCTTGTTGGCTATTCGCATATCTTCTAGAAGAATATTTGTGTCCTTTGCCCATTTTTTAACTGGGTTGTTTGTCTTTTTATTGTTGATTTATAAGAGTTCTTTATATATCTTGGATGAGACCCTTATCAGATGTGTAATTTGCAAATATCTTCTCCTATTCTGTGACTTGTCTTTTTGCTCTCTTGACAGTGTCCCTTGTGGTCCAAAATTTGTAAATTTTGATAAAGTCCAATTTATTTATTTAATTTTCTTGTTTGTTTGTTTTTAGGGCCATACCCATGGCAAATGAAAGTTCCCTGGCTGTGGGTGTGGCCCTAAAAACAAACAAACTGGGGTCAAAAAGGAGCTGCAGATGCTGGCCTATTACATAGCCATAGCAGTGCCAAATCCTTAACCCACGGAACAGGGCCAGGGACTGATCCTGTGTCCTCATGTATACTATATACCAGTTGGGTTCATTACTGCTGAGCTACAGTGGGAACTCTTATTTATTTAACAAACGTGCTTTTGGTGTGATATTTAAGCAATCATTGTCAAATCCAAGGTCATAAAGATTTTCCCTTATTTTCTTCTAAGAGTTTCCTAGTTTTAGGTAAAGGTTGTGGATTTTACATTTATATGCATTAGGATTATTGGTATGAGGTTTTCTTTTTGCAGGGGTTGGGGGGCACACCTGAGGCACATGGAAGCTCCTGTGCCAGGAATTGAATCTGAGATGCAGATGTGGCACACCAGATTCTTCTTCTTCTTTTTTAATCTTTTTAGGGCTGCACCCAAGGAATGTGGAGGTTCCCAGGCTGGAGGTTGAACTGGAGCTGTAGCCACTGGCCCACGCCACAGACACAGCAACACCAGATCCAAGCCAGTCTATGACCTATACCCTCAGCTCACGGCAACACAGGACCCTTAAACTACCACGCAAGGCCAGCGATTGAACCTGCATCCTTATGGATACTAGTCAGATGCATTTCCGCTGAGCCACAATGGGAACTCCAACACCAGATTCTTAACCCTGTGCTGGGCTGGGGATCAAACAAGAGCCTCCACAGAGACAAGCCGCATCATTAACCCACTGCGCCACAGCAAGAACTCCCTTTTTGTGATGTCTCTGTCTGGTTTTGGTATCAGGATAGTGATGGCCTCATAGAATGACTTAGAAAGGGTTCCCTCCTATTCTGTTTTCTGGAAGCATTTGAGATTGATGTTGATTCTTCATTAAATGTTTGCTAGAATTTGCCAGCAAAGCATCTTGTCCTGAGCTTTCTTTGTTGGGAGTTTTTATTTTTTTTTTTTAATTTTTAGAATTTTTATTTTTTAAAATTTAATTATTTTCTTTTACGGCTGCACCTGTGGCATATGAGAGTTCCCAGGCTAGGGACTGAATCTGACCTGCAGCTGTGACCTACACTGCAGCTATGGCAACACCACATCCTTTAACCCACTGGGCTTTGCTGAGGATTGAGCCTGCACCTCCACAGTGACCTGAGCCGCTGCAGTCAAATTCTTAACCCACTGCACCATAGTGGGAACTCCACCTTTGTTGGAAAATTTTTGATTACTAATTCGATTTTTACATTTGTTACAGGTCTATTCAGATTTTCTTTTTTTTTTTCCTTCTTGAGTTTTGGCAGTTTTGTGTTTCTAGGAATTTGTCCATGTCACCTAGGTTATCTAAACTGTTGGTTTGTAACTATTCAGAGTAATCTCTTACAATCCTTTTTATTTCTATAAGTTTAGTAATAATGTCTCCACTTTTTCTGATTTTACCAACTGGAGTGTTCTTTCTTTGTCCAGCTAAAAGTTTGTTAATTTTGTTATGTCTTTTATAAGAACCATCTTTTGGTGTCATGGATTCTATTGTTTTATATACCCCATTTTGTTTATCTCTGCTGTAATCTATATTATTTCCTTACTTCTACTAGCTTTGAGTTTTTGTTTTTGTTTTTGCTTTTTTTAGTTTTACAAGTTAATTTAGGTTACTGATTTAAGTTCTGTCGTCTTCTTTTTGGCTGTGTCCATATAGCCAGTCAAAGTTCCCAGGAGACTCTAGCCACAGCAGTGACAGTGCCAGATCCTTAACCTGCCAGGCCACCAGAGTTCTTTCTTCTTTTTAATGTAGGTGTATATAACTGCAACTTTCCCTCTGTGTATTGCTTTTACTGCATCCCATAAATTTTGTACGCTGTGTTTTCATTTTCACTCATCTCAAAGTATTTTCTAATTTTCCTTGTGATTTGCTTTTTGACCAATGACTGTTTAGTGACTGTGTTGTTTAATTTCCGTATCTATAGATTTTTCCATTTTCCTTCTGTTAATGACTTCTAGTTCTTTCCACTGTGGTCAAAGAAGATACTTGGTGTGATTCTAATCTTTAAAAAAATTATTTAGATTTATTTTGAAGCCTAACATATAGTTTATTCCAGAGACTGTCCTAGGTGCACTTGAAAAGAACATGTATTCTGCTGATGGTGGCAGTGTCTGGAGTGTTTTGTGTATGTCTGTTAGGTTTAGTTGGTTTGAAATGCTATTATAACCCTCTATTTCTTTACTGACCTTCAGTTGAGTTATTCTCTTTAGCATGCCTTTTTAAAGCATGGTATCACCTGCATATAATACCAAGATGACACAGGTTTTGAGTATGACTAGACAAGGATTTCAGCAATGTATCTTTACCACCAACATGCAGACCCAGACTATGGAAGGCATTACTTCAGTATAGTGATAAGAATGATTCCTGGGATGTTAATGGCTACTTCCTCTACCCAAACTGCACAGCTGCCATTGGGCTACTGTCTTTATGTATAACTTGGCAATTCTATACTTTAAGTTAATGAAGATAGTTGTACTGAAACAATTTTCTACTGTAGTTTGTTCCTTCAGAATTCCTTCTTTCCTTTGTTACAGTTGGAGTGTTATTTACTATTCTTCCTTAAACTTCTTGATTTCCTTATATCTTGTTTCTTCATATGATTTAGTTTTTAGCCCAAGAGTTTTGACTTCAGAAGCTGATCAGAATTGTCCTTTACTTCTGATTGGGAAGCCAAAGTGATAAATTCTAAATTTAGCTCCCCAGCTATTGCTGCGATGATGATGTTACCAACCTCAAAAATCTAGGAGGCTTTCAAAAAAAGCATAAATTTCTTGCCCACGGCTCTGTGGGAAGCTCTATTTCATAATGCCAGATGGGTCCATATCTGCTTCATGTGTTGCTCATTCTGGGGCCAGTAGCTATCTAGGACATGCTCAACTTATTGCAGAAGACAAGACAAACCAGGTAAAATATTTAAAGACAAACCAGGTAAAATATTTAAAGTGTCTGCTTAGTCACACCTGCTAACATTACACTGGCTTAAGTCATATGGCCAGTCCAACAGAATGGGAAAATCTCCTTCCACAGGAGGGGAAAGGCAGAGTAAATATTTATGGAACAATAACACCATCAGCCACAGCCTAACAAAATAAGACAATTAGGAGCAGAATAGTAATTTATTTATTTATTTATTTTTTTTATTTTTTTGTCTTTTTGCTATTTCTTTGGGGCCGCTCCCACAGCATATGGAGGTTCCCAGGCTAGGGGTCTAATCGGAGCTGTAGCCACTGGCCTACGCCAGAGCCACAGCAACGCTGGATCCGAGCCGCGTCTGCAACCTACACCACAGCTCACAGCAACGCCGGATCCTTAACCCACTGAGCAAGGGCAGGGACCGAACCCGCAACCTCATGGTTCCTAGTCGGATTCGTTAACCACTGCGCCACGACGGGAACTCCAAGTAATTTATTTAAATTAAAGGACTTACTTTGAAGTTAAGTCCTTTCTCCTTTTTAGAGTGGTAATGTTCTTTATTTTATAAAATGATGGTAATAATAGAAGGCAGTAGACTTTTTAAAAATTCTTATCACTTAACAAAATAAAAAGTTGATAGGGAGTTCTCTGATGGCCTAGTGGGTTGAGGCTCCTGCATTCTCACTGCTGTGGCTCTGACTGCTGCTGTGTGGCACAGGTTTGACCCCTGGCCCAGGAACTTCCCCACTGCCTGTGTGGCAAACAAAACAAAACAAAACAAAACAACCACATGGAAAAAGTTGATATGTTTCTGGCAGTCTAAAATTTTAGGACAATTTTACTTTTCTACAAAAATTCCAAAGTCTCCTGCAAGAAAAAGAATTACAGACCTCTGAATTTAATTCCAGGTCTCTCTGGCTGTTGTTCACTATTCAGAGGCTATTCCTTGTCTTGCAAAGACACTCATTTTCCCCCTTGTTTCATTATCCCAAGTGCTTATGATTAGCAAACTCCCTATGTTAGAGAACCAAAATGTCATTATTTCTTTCTAATGATTTAATTTATATTTTACATTAAAAATTGTCCTATTTACTCTTTGGTCTCTGTACAAACTTGTTTTTTTAATACTTGGGGCCCCAGAATCTTAAAGTCATGTAAACCTTTCATGTCCTTAACATGAAAATTTTAACAGGCAATACATAGAAAATAACAGCTTAGGATTCTATAATAAGATGGGCTATTAGGATGATTAAATTTTAAAAGAAACTAGTGGCTTTACTTCCAATGTGAAAGGACACATAACAGTTTTATATGTATACAAGTATTTATAAATATGAATGATTTTGTCATAGCTTTATCAAACATTAAAACTATGCAAAACAGCAGAGCAGCATTTTTCGTTTGTTGGTGGTTCTTTTTGTTCACAGCACTGTTAAAGCAAATGAAGCAACTGGCACTTCTCTAATGACTGATTCACTCCTGACTCCTCAGCTTATTTCCACCTCCTACTCTTTCTCTTCATCTTGTGCGTTCCTTACAATATTCTCCAGCTTTAGGCACTATTAAAATGTTATACCTACCTCATCCATTCCAAAGTAGCGGGTGAGGTGGAAGAATGTGATATTGAAAGGTACTGTATCTATAGGAAAACTTTATATAGAGACTTTCAAACTTGTCAAAGCACTAGCTTTCCTATGAGTCTTGCTTTAGCAAATGAGATTCTCAGTTCATTATTAAACATTAACTTATCAGACAGGATCTATGAAATAACTTCATATTACAGCAACTGCCTTTTCTTTGTTTTTTTAGGGCCACACCCAAGGCATATGGAGGTTCCCAGGCTAGGGGCTGAATCAGAGCTGTAGCCCTTGGCCTACACTACAGTTCACAACAATGCTGACCCTCAGCCCACTGAGCGAGGCCAGGGATCGAACCTGCATCCTCATGGATGCTAGTCAGATTCTTTTCCACTGAGCCACGAAGGGAATTCCATGAGCCACGACAGGAACTCCTGACTTCTTCATCCTATTGATCATGTCCAATGTTTGACCTAATATATATTTAGGTTTCATTAAGTGTGCAAATCTAAAATAAGAGGCAGGGAGGCACCCATGAATCAGACCGAGATGAAAACTAAATTCACTGGTTTTGAAATTCATGTTTGTTTCGTACCTACTTTTTAAATAAAGTATGCTTCTTTTACAACATTTTTGTGGAAATGTGTTTACATTTTTTCTATTTTTTTAAAGTGTAATTCTCGCTAAAATAAGATGAAAATTAAAAAATTTGGTTGTAACATAAGCAACCTACCTGCAGGTATGATCATCACTCACACTTGCAATCTCTTGGCCTTCTTTGGGATCAAATACCAAACCATTAATGAAATCTGAATGGCCCTCTAAAATCTGACATAAGGGGAAAAGTTAATAAGAACACAGAAAAATAATCTACTATAGTCCTACCTAATATTTTTACTTTATTGCTCTCACTGCATGCTCTTCTTTTCTATAAATATTTCTTAAGCAATCTGCTATTTTTAAAGTATGATTTCTGCACTCACTTTTCTGGAAGGTTTATCTTGGAAATAAGCTGATCATTCAACACACTGCTATTAGTTTGATCTTTCTTTTCTAGCATTTGCATTTCTTACAGAAACACACACTTTTTTTTTAAACTGTACCTGTCCTTATATTACCTCATTTCTCACTTATTACATAAAGCCTAAATAAAAGTTTAAGCCAGAAGAACTTTCTAGGGGCACTGAGATAGAGTCCCCTTTGGCTTTTTACCTCATACCTGTTGCTCTACATACTGACTGCTACCCAATAATCACATAGCATGGATTCACCTTCTACTATTTTTACTCAATTGTTCAATGTGACTGCTAGCACTGAAGACAGCTAGCATTATAAGCCAATTATCACGACAACGCAGAAATCCTCTTTTGGCCACTAAAGGAACAAATGGGAAGTCGTAAGGTTGAGGACTATGTAAGCAGGCAAGGTCCAATTATCTAAATCTTTATAATCAAACATTCCTATCAGATATCAGATATTTAAATATTTAATGGATACTGTTCTTGATTCCTACTTTCCTTCCAAATACTCAAATTTGATCTTAGCCCATAAGCCAAACTAAGTTAACATTAAATTTTTAATGTCTGTTATAACTAGAAATAACAATAGTTAATAACTATCAACTTTTTTTTTGGCCTTTTTTTTAGGGCCACACCCATGGCATATGGAAGTTCCCAGGCTAGGGGTCAAATGAGAGCTACCACTGCCGGCCTACACCACAGCCACAGCAACGGAGGATCCGAGCTGGTCTGCTACCTACACCACAGTTCACAGCAATGCTGGATCCCTGACCCACTGAACGAGGCTAGGGGTCAAACCCGAATCCTCATGGATACTAGAGGCACAGCAGGAACTCTTAACTATTGACTCTTGATGGGTCAAAATTTTATGCTGTATTTTACACTTAGCTATTCACTGATACAGTTTTATTTTTTTATTTCAATTTTGTTTTTTTAAAACCCTTTTTTCTGATACTTTTTTTTTTTTCTTTTTAGGGCCTCACCCACAGCATATGGAGGCTCCCAGACTAGGGGTCCAATCAGAGCTGTAGCTGCCAGCCTACGTCACAGCCACACCTGTGCGACCTACACCATAGCTCATGGCAGTGCCGGATCCTTAACCCACTGAGCGAGGCCAGGGATTGAACCTGCAACCTCATGGTTCCTAGTTGGATTCGTTTCTGCTGTGCCACTACTGGAATTCCTCTGACACAGTTTTAAATTAATATATATAGTACACTGTATTATGGTAAAACTATATATAGCTTAGAGAGTAACTTTCCCTATTTTCTAAATGATTGGAAAGGTTTATAGTTTATCTCTGTTTTATAACATTATTCATATTTTTGATTTATTAGAAAGTCAAGAAGGCAATGCTGTTCTTATAAAAAACATGATTCAATTTCAACCCAAATGAGAGCTATTTATTTAATTTTCTCCACTTTATTGAGATACACAACACCATGTAAGTTTAGGGTGTACAACATGATAATTTGATATACATAATATATATTGTGAAAGGACTACCATGATAGGGTTATTTAATACTTCTATCACTTAGAATAATTATTATTTTTATTTTGTGGTGAGAACACTTAAGATCTACCCTCTCAGCAACTGTTAAGTATACAATACAGCATTGTTAACTACACTCATCATGATGTCTGTTAGAGCCACAGAACTTACTCATAGCTGGAAGTTCGTACCCTTTGATCATCATCTCCTCTTTTCCCACCCACCCCCAGGCCCTGATGGTCACCATTCTACTCTCCATTTCTATGAGTTCAGCTTTTAAAAATTCCACACATAAGTGAGATCATACAGTATTTGTCTTCCTCTGACATGTTTTACAGGGCTATTTATTACACTAATAGAAAGCATATATACAGGGCTTACAATGTACAAAGCACTGTTCTAAGTGTTTTATATGAATCAGCTCAGTTAATGCTCATAATCCTATGAGGCAGATGCTATGATCATTCTCATTTTGCAAATAAGGAAATGAAAACAAAAAGATTTGGGAACCCGACCAAAGTCGTACTATTACTACAGTGGTAGAGTTGGGCTTCAAACCCAGATGGTCTGGTCCCCGTGTCTGTGCTTTTAATCATTTTCTAATCCTGCCTTGCACTATGCTGTACTGAATTTGTCCCCTTGAAATTCAACTCGTACTCTATGTGTGTTCATGTTTATTATACTGAATCTAATTCTTGCTCATTTGCTGTGCCTACCTAATTTTTAATTTAATACGTAACATTAGATTTGTAATCTGCAGTTATTATCATCAACTTAGTTGCTTACTATAGCCCCCAAAAGTAGAGTAAATGAGGTCCCAAACCACCTTTTTAAAAGACAACCACAAAGACATTTTAAATTAGAATAAATCCAATTTAAAAATCAAAAGAAATTTAAAAATTATACTTGACAACATACCTTGTATTCATTTTTATCTTGAAGATCTGAAGTAAATAATCTAATCTTCATATCGGCAGCAGAAGTACAGAATCTAGATGAAAACAAAAACAAAAACATTCTTAGCCTGTGTAGGTGAAAGTCCCCCCATCACCAAAGCCGTTTTCATAATTTATAATCACGCTTTTTTTAAGGCAGAAGAGGGATGTTATAGGTCTGTTGTAAAAAATGTTATGCAGCTGTTACTGAAAGTAGGAGGCACTTGAATTTTTTGGAAAACATACAGAAATTAGATGTGGAGGAAACTTGGATAGGGAGGGCTGTTTAAAAATTATATTAACCCCTCCTGCAGTTGTTCAGGGGTCAACTATAGATCTTCTCTCCCCAACTGGGACTATACTTGTATAAAGTTTTCATAACCAGAGCTCAAATTTTCCAATCTTTGCCTTTCCTTGAGTTCAGAGGGAAAGACACATAACCGAGGTGTCTGTGTGTCAATGCGAGCCACCGGAGAGGAAAAGGTCTTAGGAAATCCCCACATTTTCTAGAAATAACAGCGTGACTTAGAAGCAGCTTTGTAGTTTTTAATTTTAGTAGCTTTCCTATACAGTTTAAAAACAAGAAACAAATTTTGGTCTAGTACAGTTTATTTTTTTTTTATTCAGGACATATTTTTCTTTCTTTTTTGTATTTTTGAAATTTTTTTGTGATTATTATGTTAACTTGTAAAAAAGACCGAGGCCAAAAACACATAAAGTTTGCCATCATAACCCTTTTTAAGTGTACACTGCATTAGTGTTTATGCACATTGTTACATAATAGATCTCTAGAACATTTCATTTTGTAAAACTGAAACTCAGGATCCCGTGAACAATAGTTCCTCCTTCCCCCAGGCCCTAGTAACCACTACTTTATTTTCTGTTTCCAAAAGTTTGACTACTTTTGATACTTTTATAAGTGGAATCATGCAGGAACTGTCTGTTTGTGACTGGCTTATTTTGCTTAGCATTACATTAGCAAGGTCATCCACGTTGTAGCAGATGACAGGAATTACTTCTTTTTGAGGGCTGATTACATTGCATATATGCGCCACATTTTCTGTATCCATTCATCTGTTGACGGGTATTTACGGTTACTTCTACTTCTTGGCTATTGAGAATAATGTGCAAATAGCTCTGAGACTCTGCCTTCATTTCTTTTGAGTATATACCCAGAAGTGGAGTTACTGGGTCACATGTAATTTTATTTTTAATTTTTTGAGGAACTGCCACACTGTCTCTACAGCATCAGCATCATTTTACATTTTCACTAAGAGGGGACAAAGTTTTTTTTTTTTTTTTTTTTGTTTTTCGTCTTTTTGCCTTTTCTAGGGCTGCTCCCACAGCATATGGAAGTTCCCAGGCTAGGGGTCTAATCGGAGCTATAGCTGCCAGCCTATGCCAGAGCCACAGCAACACGGGATCCGAGCTGTGTCTTCAACCTACACCACAGCTCACGACAATGCCGGATCCTTAATCCGGCAAGGCCAGGGATCAAACTGGCAAACCGGTTCCTAGTCGGATTTGTTAACCACTGAGCCACAATGGGAACTCCCGTATTTTTCAAGATGGGAGAGGTGGTGATTCATAGACTTTCTGAGATAAAGCATTGTTCATTCCTCGTCATTCTCTGCTTCTTTTCCTCAGCTGAGGGTTAGCTGGATGCCAGAATCATGAATTTTACCCTTTGGATGGTGGATATTTTTTGTATTTCTGTAAATATTTTTGAGCTTTGTTCTGGGATGCAGTTAAGTTACTTGGAAACAGTTGGATTCTTTCAGGTTAGATTTTAATCTTTGTTAGGCAGGATCAGAGCAGACTGGAGGACTAAACTGATGACTCTTTTCTGAATGCTCTACTGGATAGTAGTGAATTATAAGGCTTACTATTCTGACTGGTTTAAAAAAAAAAACATTCCAGGTCTTGAGAAGGCTCCAAGAAGTGTTACTTCTAATGCTTTAGGTGGCTCTTTTCCTGGCTTCTAGCAGTTTCTTTCCAGGCTGATCAGTACTTGGCTGAAGGCTCAAGGAGATCCTCCTGTGACTCAGATCTTGAACCAACCAAGGGTGACTTCCTGTACTACCTGATATCCATGTTAAAAAACCATTACTTCTACGTTTTGTGTGTTTAATCTTTTTCAGCAGGAGGGTAAACCTAGTCCCTGTTAAGCAATGTTAGCTGGACTTGGCCAGGGGATCCAAGCCAGCCAGTTGGGTTCTCACTCCTAGAACTAGGATTCTGCCATGTGGACAGGAAGCCACAAGAAGTTAGTGTACAGGAAAGAGTGAAATGAAGCAAAGAGGAGCAAAGAAGGGTGGAAAGAGGGTTTCAGAGAGTAGGTTCTTGTCTCATTGCAGAAAGAATTCAAAGATATCACATGGAGGTCAAACAAGCAAAGTGAGAATTTACATGCTCAAGGGAAGAGTGAGCAGACTGAGATGAGTAGCTGCCCTAAGCTTCTTGGATAAGCTGGCTATGTCGGGTGTGAAAATGAATGGGCAGAATATTCATTGAAGAGAGAGGGGTTTGAGGTCATTTTTCTTGGTTTTTATCCCAGATTCACCTTCTCCCATGCTTTTACCTAGGAGTTCTATAGTTTCAGGTCTTATGTTTAGGCCTTTAAATCATTTTGAGTTAGTTTTTGTAGATGGTATAAAGGTCTGACTTCATTCTTTTGAATGTGGGCATCCATATTCAAAATTTCCCAACACCATTTATCCTTTCCCATTGTCTAGCCTTTACACCTCTGTCAAAGGTCATTTGACCATACATGTGAGGATTTGTTTCTGGGTTCTTTACTCTGTTCCACTAGTCTGTATGTTTGTCTTCAGGCCAGTATCATACTTTTTTGATTACTGAAGCTGTATTTTTTTTTTTTTTTTTTTTTTGGTCTTTTTCTAGGGCCCCACCTGCGGCACATGGAGGTTCCCAGGCTAGGGGTGTAATTAGAGCTGTAGCTGCTGGCCTATGCCAGAGCCACAGCAATGTCAGATCCGAGCAGCATCTGCGACCTACACCACAGCTCACGGCAATGCCAGATCCTTGACCCACTGAGCGAGGCCACGGATCGAACCTGCAACCTCATGGGTCCTAGGTGGATTCGTTAACCACTGAGCCACAATGGGAACTCCTGAAGCTTTATGTTTTTAAGTCAGTAAAGATGAGGGCTTTAGTTTTGTTTTTCTTTCTCAAAATTGCCCCCCCCCCATGATTTTGATAGAGACTGTACCGAATCTGTGGATTGCTTTGGGTAATTTAGACATTTTAATAAAATTAAGTCTTCCAATCCATGTACATGGGCTGTCTTTCCATTAATTTGTGTCTTCTTTCATTTTTTCCAGCAATGTTCTATAGTTCTCACTATAAAAAGCCTTTTGCTTTTCCTTTCTTGGTTATCTAGTGAATTCTAAGAGTTTATATAAAAGGCTACACTCTACATTAGTGCATAGTTTATTTTGTATTTCTGTGTATATACACAGTGCATAAGAATGTCATATCATCTATAGAAGGCTGAATAGTGGTTCCCAAAGATATGTCCAGTCCTAACCCCTAGTACCTGTTATAGCCTCTCTGGAATTAGGATTTTGCATATATAATTAAGTTAAGGATCATAAGATGACCAGACTGGATTTAGAATAGGCCTAAATCCAGTGATGAGTGTCTTTATAAGACCCAGAAAAGGAGAAACACAGGAAAAGATATGTGAAGACAGAGGCAGAGACTGAGGTGATATATCAACAAGGCAAAGGATGTAAAGGATTCCCAGCTGCCAGCAAAAACCAGGAGAGAGGCCTGGAATGGATTCTTCCTTGGAGCCTCATGAGAGACTAACCTTGCTGACATCTTGCTTTCTGATTTGTGACCTCCAGGACTGGGAGACAATAAATTTCTGTTGTTTTAAGCCACCATATTTCTACCAACTTGTTACAGCAGCCCTAGGAAACGAATATACTATCCTAAACCATATATACATACATGACCATTTCATTAAATAGCTTAAAAGATCCTGGGTATCAAATTATGCCCCCAAACCTGAAATATTTTACCAAGTAGATTTCCATTTCATTAGCCAGCTCAGCCTAGTCTCACCACGTCCTAGGACGGCACTCAAGCGGACCAGGTCTCGGTTTCCTTTTTTCATAAATGAAATTAGTTTACTTCTCATGTCCTTTCATAAATCTCAGTTCATAAATGTAAGCACTCTATCAATTATGGGTTTTTTTTTTGGTCTCTTTAGTGTTTGGTAACAAACCTTAAATAAACTGACATGCTACTGCCTTTGTGAAGAAGGCCTCAGAAAGCGTGTTAAGATTTTTCAAAAAACAAACAAACAAACAAAAAAACAAAAAACAGTCATTCTTTTCAAATTTTTTCAACAAACACTGAAGCCCAAGGATCAAAAATAGAGTTTTATGCATTGTTAAATACGAAAATGTGACCTTGGCCTATGTATGAGGCATTAAGATTGATTAATAACTCAACCAAATTAATTAATTAATCAATTAATGGCCACATCTGTGACTACACCAAAGCTCATGGCAATGCTGGATCCTTAATCCACTGAGTGGGGCTAAGGATCAAACCTGCATTCTCATGGATACTAGCCAGGTTCATTACTGCTGAGCTATAATGAGAACTCCTGTTACGGTTTGTTTTTTTTTTTTTTTTTTGGTTTGGATTTTGGCCTCATCCACTGCATGTGGAAGTTCCCAGGTCAGAGATCGAACCTGCACCACAGCAGTGACCCAAGCTGTTGCAGTGAAAGCAGAGGATCCTTAACCAGCTATGCCACAAGGGGACTACCAAATTCAGTTATTTTAAAAGAGTTGTACTTTCAATAAGTGGTAAATTCAGTGAAGAATCTATAAAGATTTCAAATGATCCATATGAATCTCAGAAAAAAGAGCTATGTAATTAGGCTTAAACACATGTTCAAGGTATCACTGTTATGGTTATATATTTAAATCTCAAATTCAGACAAACGCCTAAATTATGAAATAATAGCAAATGTTAAAGTCAAAAATACCTGGAGTTGGAGAAATGGAAGAAAAAAGTCCCTAAGATCAAAGGCTTCAGATCAGTTAACACAAAGGACATTAATAAATGCTGCATTTAATAATATTAAACTTACTTGATTACTGGAGGCAATGAATCAAGTCTAGTCTCTGGACTCCAGGCTATGCCGTCGACCCTGACTCCATGCTGAAATGTTCGTAGTGTTTTATAGTGAATTCCTTCAATGTCTGCTTCTTCCTCCTAAGCATACACAGTAAATGTTTTAATAAGTTATGAGAACAAGCAATATCAAATTCTATATTTTATTATAATGAGGAATTTATCAGGGGGCTGTAAATATTTTTTTGAGAAGTTCAAAAGCAGATTAGATATTAAGGTACAACTGGTTTACTGAACAATAAGAATAAAAACATCCAAACCTGTCTAAGCCTCAAAAAATAATTCTATAAGGTAACTAAAAACAAATAAACATGTTATACCTTATCTTAGGAGAGATTTTATTCTAATAGTAAATACATTTCACAGCAAACACAATAAAAGGGGAATGCTCTAAGGATCAGAATATTCTAGGTAAATGAATTAGCATACATGGGTTATCGAGTGACAATATAACAAATACACACTGAACATAAAGTTTTATGTACAAGGTAATTTGTCCCTTATGAGGCCTCAAAGGCATAATGAGTATCAATGATTTTCACAGAGAACTACACATGGGACTAAACGTGTGGGATGCTACAAACTGTTCAACCATAATACTATTAGACTCTATGACTAGTGACTATGCAAATAATGATCTGATCAGTCTTTTGGATATGATTCTGGGTAAGATGCTTAGTAAAGTCATCCTATTTACTTGGCTCAGTACTACCTAAAAGATGTCAGTTTATTCTCATGGGAAGATGAAGAGAAAAGTGAATTTGAAAAGTCCAGCCATCTCTGCCTGGCAATACGGACAATAACCTGAAAAGCTTTCCAATTACAAAAATCCAAATCGAGAAAAGCAACTGAGCACTGAGGCATAAAGCTATCTTAAGGACACCTGCCCACATCTAATAACTAATAGTTTTGTTTCGTAGGGGACAGAAGATAAAACTTAGTGCCTGCACAAAGAGAGATGCAGAGCAGAGACCTCTCTGCAAAGATCTAGTACCTTTTGAAGGGAAGTAAGGGGGGGAAAAAAAAACCCAACCAAAGGTGCCATGCAAAATATGTAGTATGGGTAAAGGTCAAGAGAGAGGAAACATCACTTGTGAGAAATCTCAACCAGTGGCTGGTCCTAACATGATTTTGGGGCTTGAATTCACATTAACTATGTGTTCTAGAAAACAACATTTTATTTCAAAATGTTTCTATGTTGTTAATGGCCCCAAGCACTTCCCAGTAAAAGGCAAATTCTCTTTGGATGAACTAATTCTACACAGGTTTCATAAAGTTCTCACAGATACAGTGCAATCAAATATGATCTTATCTCATGCACTACTACATATGAAAACAAAATACTGCAGACACAAACAGAAGGATCAAACATGGAAAGATATCAGATGAAAAAAAGATATATTTTTAAGGCTCTAGGAGAGGCAATAAAAAATTATGAGTTATCAACAAAAGACTACCAAAAATGAGCTGGCCGATTTTTTTTTTTTTTTTTTTGGCCATGCCTAGGGCACGTGGAAGTTCCTGGGCCAGGAATTGAACACATGCCACAGCAGCAATCCAAGCTACAGCAGTGACAAGGCCAGATACTTAATCCACTAAGCCAAAAGGGAATTCTGACCAGATTTTAAAAAGAGCTAAACAAAAACTTTTAGATGAAAATGCCACAATGAGGGGGAAAAAAAACAATGCTTAGAGGAGCTGGAAAACAGATTTGAAAAAAATTTTTCAGAATGTAGCAAAGAGAAGACAGAAAGAAGACATCTGACCATATATCTCATTCGGGTTGTAGAAGTGAATGGATGGATGGGGAAAGATACAATACTTGAGGAGATAATGTCAAACAATTCTTCATACTTGATTATAGGAACCAATATGCACATTTAGAAAGAACAATAAATCCCAGGCAGCTTAAATAAAAAGAGATCTGCAGCTAGACACAACATAGTAAAACTTAAGAACACACAGACTCTCATGATACATATGTATGTGTATGTATGTGAGGGGGAGAGGGTGAGGGGGAAGGAAGGAGGGAGGGAGAAAGGGAGAGAGGTGTTTTGGCAATAGTAGCCAGAAAGAAAAGTTTCCTATACAAGAATAATAATTAGAACAATCATCAATTTCTTAGCAGAAAACAAATTGAGGAAAACAGTAAATAATATGTAAATAACAGTAAATAATTGTTTTCTTCAAAATGATAGGAAAAAACTGTAGAATTGTAGCTAGAATAAAACTGTTTCCTAAGAATGAAGCTGTATTAAAGATATTTTCATAAAAACTGAAACCAAGGGTTGGCACCATTAAAGTCTCACTAAAGAATCTCCTAAAGCAGGGGCTGGCAAACTATGGTTAAAGGGCCAAATCTGGTCTACGGTCTGGTTTGCTATGGCCCACAAGCTGAGAATCATTTTTATATTTTTAAGGAGTTGTAAAAAACAAAGAATAATTTGCAACAGATACCTTAAATGACTGGCAAGATCTAAAATATTTGTATCTGGCTCTTTACAGAAAAAAGTTTATTATTTATTTTTGTCTTTTTAGGGTCACACCCATAGCATTTGGAGGTTCCCAGGCTAGGGGTCCAATTGGAGCTGTAGCTGCTGGCCTACAGGAGAGCCACAGCAATGTGGGGTCCAAGCCACATCTGCGACCTTCACCACAGCTCATGGCAACGTCCGATCCTTAACCCACTGAGCAAGGCCAGGGATCAAACCTGCATCCTCATGGATGCCAGTCAGGTTTGTTAACTGCTGAGCCATGACTGGAACTTCCAGAAAAAAAAAAAAAAAAAAGTTTACTAATAAATATTTTCTTGCAATAAAGGATGTGCTTTCAGGTGAAGAAAAATGATCCCAGAAGGCAGACCGGAGATGTAAGAACAGTGAGTAAAACATCAAAGGTCATATAAAACAGTATCAAATTTGTGGGTTAAAAGAAAAATGATAGAGAACTAAAATACAACAATTATATCTGTCTATGGTCTGGGAGTTGGGACTGGCACATGCACACTGTGGTATATGGAATGACCGGCCAACAGGGACCTGCTGTGTAGCACTAGGAACTGTATCCAATATTCTGTGATAATCTAAATGGGAGAAGAATATAAAAAAGAATGGATGTGTGTATACACATAATTGAATCACTTTGTTGTATAGCAGCAATTATCACAACAATGTAAATCAACTATACTTCAATAAAACTTAAAAACACAAACAAAAACCCTCCAAAACCCTACAATAATAAAAGTCTGTAAGCGGTGATAACAGCTTAAGTGTTAAAGATCCTTGCTTTATTCATGAAGAAGTTGAAGATACTAATTTCAACTTTGTCTAATTAAGTATGCATATGAAAATGTCTTTGGTAACCATTAACAGAGAAACAGCATGTAAAACCTCCAAACTGGAGAAAACTGTAATTCCAAAAGATGCATGCACCCCAATGTTCATAGAAGCCTATTTACAATAGTCAAGAAATAGAAGCATAACATAGATGTGCATATGTATATGTAATATATATAATGTGTATATATATTTAATGGAATACTACTCAGCCAAAAAAAGAAATAGCAGTTCCCGCTGTGACAGTGTAGGTTAAGAATCCGACTGCAGTGGCTTGGGTCTCTGCAGAGGCATGGGTTTGATCCCTGGCTTGGTGCACTGGGTTAAAGGATCTGGCATTGCTGCATCTATTGCACAGATTGCAGCTGTGGCTTGGATTCAATCTCTGGCCCAGGAACTTCCATATGCCACAGGTGTGGCCATAAAAATTGGAAAAAAAAAAAAAAAAGGAAAAGAGAAAAGAAATAATGTCACTTGGAGCAACATGGATGGCCCTAGAGATTATCATATTAAGTGAAATAAGTCAGACAAAGAAAGACAAATATCATATGACATCACATGCAGAATCTAAAAAATGATACAAATGAACTTATTTACACAATAGAAATAGACTCACAGACATAGAAAATAAACTCATGGTTACCAAAAGGAATAGCAGGGGGAGGGGAGTGATAAACTAGGAGTTCGGGGTTAACATATACACAGTACTACATATAAAATAGGTAAAAAAAGAGGACCTACTGTTTAGTACAGGGATTTATAATCAAAATCTTGTAACAATCTACGATGGAAAGGAATCTGAAAAAGATCTGATAAACACACACACACACACATAAAACTGAATCTATCAGGAAGGAAAAAGGTCCAAGGAGGGGATAACAAAACACAAATGGAAGACGCAGGAATATGTGCACTGGCAGTATTTTCAATAGTAAAACACTATCCAATTGAGGAAAAGATTAATTTTGGTATATTTGTATTATAAAACACCATACTACAATGACGATAAGTGAACTTTGACATTGAGGAATCTAATAAATATACTGTTAATAACAACAGTAGAAGAACATGATATAGGATAATTTCATTGATACAAAATTTAAAACATGAAAAATAATACACTGATTTGCAACACCTACGCATATGGTAACTATGAAAAAAAAATTTCAGACTTAGTATCCTTTTGGAGGCGAGAAGAGGCAGTAAGGAAAGAATATCCAGGGGGCTTCAAAGGAATTGCTAATTCTTCCTTTCTTAAGCTAGGGGGTAGGTACATAGGGGTCAATTATTATTATTCTTTATACCTTATATGGACAATACATATTTTAAAATATATTTTATGAGCTTGAAGTATTATAATTTTTAAAAAATATTGTTATTTAAATCAAAACCCTAAATGGGTATAGAGAATTAAGCAAAACTTTTCATAACAAATTTGCCTAAGGACTCTTCTGTGTTAAGTGGCTATAGTTATCCTTTATAAAAGTGTATAAGATTATAAAATAGGATAAGGGAAAAAAATCCAGAGCAGGTGAAACTGGATATTTAATTAAATACATATGCCTACATAGACAGGAATTACCTGAAGGACCATTTAAAGAATTCCATTCATTCTGAATCTAAATGCAATATTTTATTTATTTATTTATTTATTTTTGTCTTTTGTCCTTTTTAGGGCTTCACCCTCGGCATATGGAGGTTCCCAGGCTAGGGGTCTAATTGGAGCTATAGCCGCCGGCCTACACCACAGCCACAGCAATGCCAGATCCGAGCCGCATCTGCGACCTACACCACAGCTCATGGCAAAGCCGGATCCTTAAGCCACCGAGGGAAGCCAGGGAAACCTCATGGTTCCTAGTCAGATTCGTTTCCCCTGCACCACCATGAGAACTCCTAAATTTTAAAATGTGTACATTACAAGTTCCTATTGTGGCCCAGCATGTTATAAACTGGACTAGTATCCATGACGATGTGGGTTCAATCCCTGTCCTCACTCAGTGGGTTAAGGATCCAGTGTTCCATGAGCTGTGGTGCAGGTCACAGATGCAGCTCAGATCCTGTGTTGCTGTGGCTGTGGCATAGGTATGCAGCTACAGCTCTGATTAGACCCCAGCCTGAGACCTTCCATATTCTGCACCTGCAGCCCTAAAAAGTAAAGAAAAGTGCACTTAAACTGAATCCTAGTGGATGTGTTGATTTTTCTAGGATAGCTTTTTGGAATCCTAGCAAAGTCATTTCACCAATATAGTACACATATCTTTCTCTACAGATCCCCCTTGAAAATGACTTTAAATTTCAGGTGGGCTTAGAGTTAACAAAAAAAGTTTTCCTAACAATGAAAAAAGGAAACAAAAATGCATTTATCAAGGAAATAAAAACACTGTCAAATTTTATTTCTTCATAATTTGTTTGTATAATAACTGTATAGCTAACAGCCAGAAATGGCAAGGCAGCAATCACTAAGTAATTTAAAAATAAGGTTAGGAGCCTAATCATAGCTGACTTCATAGTTTGGGTTACATCTATTTTTCCACACTTGACAGATCAATCTTCTAAAAATGAAGTTTCTTACCATCAAAACACATGTTATTTTGCTACTGTAACAATAGTATTGACAATTAGACCTTGCAATTTGTTACCCAAAATATATATGGAGTCATTGGGTGGTCATGGGGACTGTACAGCCTGAGCTTTATGTATTACCAGTGAAACCTTTTTTTCCTGGCAGCAACATCTGCCACTGAGCCAACGAAAAGGCCAGGGTGTGTGTGGTATAGGCAGAGACGAATGCTATTTTAGGTTTAGTTTGGAGTGTAGCCAGTATTGTATAGGCAGGAAATTAAGATACTTTGGAAAACGTGCTGTAATACAAATCATTATCCAAGGTTCCAACATATTTGAGGTTGGGGCAAAGCCAGATTAATGAAAGGGCTATTCTAAAGGTTTGAAATTGGCAGGCCCTCCCACCACACCCATTTAAGGCCAAATATGGAATTTTAGTTGGACGAGACTGTAAAGCTT
Source organism: Sus scrofa (assembly GCF_054392235.1). Taxonomy (NCBI): domain Eukaryota; kingdom Metazoa; phylum Chordata; class Mammalia; order Artiodactyla; family Suidae; genus Sus; species Sus scrofa. The sequence goes on along the minus strand of NC_139387.1, from coordinate 89,348,024 downwards.
ACCTAGTCCACTTCTTTCATTCTAAAAGCTTAAACCTCTAGTAGAACATTTGAAAAAAGAGGCTGCACATCCCTTTTCTGAACATTTTCAAGTGAGAGGGAACTAGCTACTTCTTGGGGGAGCTTATTCAATTTCTGGGTAGTTTTAATTACTAGAAGAGTTCTCTTTAACATTAAACCAAAATCTGTTTCCATATAAATTCTACTTATTGTTCCAAATTCTGCTCTCTGGAACCACAGAGAGTAAGTCTAACTCGGTGAAGGCAATTATATGGTCATAGCTGATCTCCCGTAAGTGGACACGCTCCAAAGAAGCAGCTTCAGCATCAGTCTTAAAGCACTGTAAGTAATAACTCTACTCAAACAGAATTGAGAAATAGCACAAAAAAATTTGCCATTTTGTCTAATCCCTCTTTTGCATGACAGTTTAAACATTTTAACATAACCACTCTGAAATTTATCTTCAAATACATTATCTCCTTTGAGTCATAATACACTGCTAAGAGCTGAAGTCAAGATTAAACAGTACTGTAAATTTACAGAGGGTATAGAGTTATGCAGTCCAATATGGTAGCCACTAGCCACATGGGGATTTTAAGCACTTGAAATGTGGCTAGTTTAAGCTGTACACTTTCCATACCAGATTTCAAAGATAGTATAGAATAACATAAAGTATCTCATTAATGATTTTTTATATTGGTTATACAAAAAATATTTTGGATATGCTGGGTAAAAAATACATTATGAAAATTAATTTCATCTCCTTTTTACTTTTTATATTGTGGTTATTACCACATTTAAATTTGTATTTGTGGCTCACATTATATTTCTATTGGACAGCATTGAATTAATTTCCTGTGGCAGTTTAATCATTGCCATGATTCACGGTGAACAACCAGGTGACTAAAAACCCTAAGTCACAAATGTCCCTTCTAGCTCTAGCAGTCTGTCATTTTAATATGGGATATTCACCTTTATTAAATTTTAGCTTGTTCTATTTTTGGCCCATTAATCCAATCTGTTAAACAATACCTAGATTCTGAGCCTGGCATACAACAGATAGATGCTCAATAAAAATTTACTAAATGAAGTCTGTCACCCAAAGCATTAGGTATCTTTCTCAGCTTCATGTTCCATATAAATGCAATATGCTTGCCTAAGTTAAGTGTTCTTATCCAAGTCACGTAGAGGTTGCAATTCATTATTGATGACCCTTTCAACATAATCTTTCACACTCCCTATGCCCTTTACACATAAGACTTTCATTGTAGTTATCTTATTGCACTGCTTTACATTCAAATATCTCCTGGAGGGCAGGGGTGCTTGCTTCTTTAAAGTATGTATCATCACTTCCAGCACCTGATCTGCACTTATAAAGTATCTGACAATACATGGCACTAATCAAAAGTACTATCATTTGGCTCAAATTTCCGACGTATTCAAAAGAACACTGTGGGATTGATTCTGAAAAATGCTTTGATGAAATTCAAATTCATTACATCAGCAGTGTTTTCCTAACAGTCTTAGAATGAAGACTGCCTTTCTGACAGGAATGTAGAAATATTTCAATTCAACTTATCTTTACTTAGATTTCTCTCAAGATAAATTTTTTTCTTTTCCCTTTTTCTTTTCATGGTGGCACCCACGGCATATGGAAGTTCCTGGGGCAGCAGTCAAATTGGAGGTGCAGCTGAAGCCTATACTACAGCCACAGCTACATCAGATCTGAGCCGAATCTGTGATCTATGATGCAGCTTGTGGCAATGCCAGATCCTTAACTTACTAAGCAAGGCCAGTGACTGAAACCACATCCTCACAGACACTATGTCAAGTTTTTAACCCACTGAGCCACAACGGGAACTCTAAGATAAGAAACAAAGTGCTGGAGTTGCCGTCGTGGCTCAGTGGATAACGAATCCCACTAGGAACCATGAGCTGCGGGTTCGGTCCCTGTCCTTGCTCAGTGGGTTAAGGATCCGGTGTTGCTGTGAGCTGTGGTGTAGGTTGCAGACACGGCTCGGATCTGGCGCTGCTGTGGCTCTGGCGTCGGCCGGTGGCTACAGCTCCAATTAGACCCCTAGCCTGGGAACCTCCATGTGCCGTGGGCGCAGTCCTAGAAAAGGCAAAAAGACCAAAAAAAAAGAAACAGAGTGCTATAGAACTTGAAGGTTCTAACATGAGAGAATAGGAATAATGTTTAATAGTGCTTAACTAGATAAAAAAAATAACTTCAAAAGAAGCAATCTGAACCCCTGCAGAACTGTTTCAATTATGGTTTCAACGTATCTGAAGAGCAGTAGAGAATGAAAAGAACAGGGATTTTAAGATGGGGTCCACAGCTTGTTTTTTCAGTTACTAGCCAGATAAATCCCTAAATGTCTTTGAAGTGGAATGCAAACTCCATGAGGACAAGGGCAGTCATTTAACCAAATCTCCAGTACCTGACACAGAATGTAATTTGTGTTCACTACTTGCTAAGTAAATAAAAATCCAACTCTTTCCTCAGGTAATTTGGGGTAAGACCCAGACTGCCAGTCTCATAGGTCTGAGAATCAACTGGGAAAATGAATATGACCACAAACCATAAAAGATGAATACAAATGTTTTTGCTAGCTTTTTCCCCTCATTTTGTCATTTTCCCCTTTTGTTCCGATTTTCTCTCTGCCATCCATAACCTCTGCCTTTTTTTTTTTTTTTTCCCTAATTTTTTCTCCTACTTTGTTTTTTGGCTGAACATAACCTAGAGATAAAGTATTTTTTTTGGTACTTCTAAATACAATTCTGTTACAGCCATTAAATTTTTTTTTTTCTTTTTAGGGCCATACTTATGGCATATGGAAGTTCCCAGGCTAAGGGTCTAATGGGAGCTACAGCAGCTGGCCTTCACCACAGCAACAGCAACGCGGGATCTGAGCCGAGTCCTGTGACTTACACCACAGGATCCTTAACTCACTGAGCGAGGTCAGGGATAGAACTCTCATCCTCATGGATCCTAGTCGGGTCTTTTAACTGCTGGGCAACGAAAGAACTCCCACAGCCATTAATTTTAAGAGTAAGGAAGCAAAATATCAGTTTCACCTGTAGAGAGCGGCTTTATTCTTTCGTTGGTTAGTAGCCTGCATTAGAAAAATGGTTTCCTTTCAGTCTTTTTCAAAAGTGTGTTGTACTATTTCTCTTAATCATGTGACTTTTATGATCCTAACCTGAGAGTATAGCTGAAATCAGGCCAAGGGTCATATTTAGCCTAAAAGCTAGAAATTCCTATCACAACCCTACGAAACAATGTGGGATAATATAAAAGCTCTTACATTCTACTCAGGCACCAACAAACTGAAGCTTTCAATTCACACTTTCTCCTTAGGATAAATAAGCATGCAATCTAATTACGTATAACCTAACACACTACATTGTAAAATGCTAAATTGCACTTTTGATGTCAAAACACTGTAACATATTGAACTACCTCCTGAGTAAAAGAATAAAGATTTATAATGTTTATAACATCTGGAGTTTCCGTTGTGGCAGTGGAAATGAATCCAACTAGGAACCATGAGGTTGCGGGTTCGATCCCTGACCTCGCTTAGTGGGTTAAGGATCTGGTGTTGTCATGAGCTGTGGTGTAGGTCACAGACATGGCTCGGACCTGGCGTTGCTGTGGGTGTGGTGCAGGCCAGCAGCTGTTGCTCTGATTGGACCCCTAACCGGGGAACCTCCACATGCCACATGTGAGGCCCTAAAAAAAAAAATATATATATATATATATATACATATACATATACATATATATATATATCTCACCTTGGTCATAAAGTTATTTTAAATCTTTGGAAATTGGTCACTGTCAAATTACCTTATTGATTAAACTTGAGAAATATTGTTCCATGAATAATATTCTGATAAACAAATGATTAACCAGAGATTCCTGAATGTTGACCTCTCATTATTCAAAGTCTCTCTTACTTGTAGAACTAGCTTCTCTGTGAGAAAACATGGTGTGTATTCATACCCTTAAATATGGGGCTGTGCCTGAGTGTCACCACTGACCAATTCAACAACAGCAAAATGTGTCAGACGCTTTCTAGAAACTGTATATGCTGATTCGTTATGTTCCCACAAAACTCTACTTAAATATGGCTAACACTTGAACAACATGGGTTTGAACTGCATGGATCCACTTAACAGGCAGATTTTTTTTTTAATACATACATACTACAGGACTATATGACCTGCTGTTGGTTGACTCTGTGGATGAGTAGCTGGAGAACTAGTTTTACCTGGATTTTGACCACACCAGCTGGCACCCCTAACCTTTGAAATCATTCAAGAATCAACTGTATTATTTTCCTCATTTTTACAGAAAGGTTAAGTACCTGCTCAAGGTCATATTAAAAGTTAAAGCCAGGCAGGAGTAAGAACCTAGACTTTTTGGCTTCAGGGTGTACTGTCTTAGTGACTATGTTAAACTGCCTGTTCAATTAGGATGATCCCACTCTTTTTATATTCTAGATGTACGCTTTAAATGTATAAAAAGTATGGGAGCAGATTAATGGAAAAGCTGAATATCATAACTGCTATAAAATCTCCTGGAGGATCATTTTTTAAACTCTCCATATTAGTTTGTTTCCTATGTCAAAGTGGAATGTGGAAAAGGTGGGTTTCTAATTAGTATTTTCCCTGTAGATAACAATGTTCAGTGAAGCGTATCCTTCGATTACCAGAATATTCTACTTCTAATCATGAAGTCAAAGAGGAGCGTGTGTGTTTGTGTGTGTATGTGTATCTCCATTATCCCTGAACAACACAGAGGTTAGCATGCCAACTCTCCACGCAGTTGAAAATCCTAGTATAACTTGCAGTAGATTCTCCCTATCAGCAGTTTCTCCACATCAGCAGATTAACCGAATGCAGATCCTGTAGTATCCTAGTTTTTACTCCTGAAAATAATCCATGTATAAGTGGTGGACTATGCAGTTCAACCCATGTTGTTCAAGGGTCAACTGTATTCTTCTTTTTCACTACTTTTTTATTGTTTGCACAAATATCAGGCATATATTACTGAGAATATCTTCATACCATTTTTGTTTTACATTCGAACTCAATATACTTCCAAAGTTTAGCCAGTTTACTGAAGTCTGTATAAGTCCTTTTATCAGCGAAACATTTCACTGTCATTCATTGCAGTTTTATACACTAACCTGAAATGTACATGTGCCAACGACCACAAAATTATTGCCACCATAAGCAATCAGGTTTCCTGAATCCCCACTCTCAAAGGGATTGAATTCTACCACGTGCACATAATCTTCACAATCCACAGTGTAGGCAGCATTTCTTGTGGGATCTTGCTTCATCCTGTATGGCAAAACTTGCATAAAAATACCCGTCTATCGGAAAAGGTCACGAAACTGTGGATTAAGCACAAACACAGACAGAAATGGTCAAAGTGCTATTTTCAACAAATTAATCAAAATAATAATGTGACGAAAAATAGCTAAAAAAATTACTTAAATACTTTAAATAATACTTGCAGTGTGTCACCACTAAATTCTGTTTACACTGTTCAAAAGATAAAATCAGTACTTAAAGATAGAACTACATTAATATATACATTCATTAAAAATTAATGATGGTTGACATTTACGGAGCACTCCTTGCAGGCGCCATGTTAAGTAATTTCCTGACATTATCATGTCTAACACTTGTACGAACCTAAAAGGGAGGTATTACCTATGGTTCCTATTTTATAAAAATAGGGGAGGTTGGAGTTCCCGTCGTGGCGCAGTGGTTAACGAAACCGACTAGGAATGATGAGGTTGCGGGTTCGATCCCTGCCCTTGCTCAGTGGGTTAACGATCTGGCGTTGCCGTGAGCTGTGGTGTAGGTTGCAGACACGGCTCGGATCCTGCGTTGCTGTGGCTCTGGCGTAGGCTGGCAGCTATAGCTCCGATTGGACCCCTAGCCTGGGAACCTCCATATGCCGCGGGAGCAGCCCAAGAAATGGCAAAAAGACAAAAAAAAAAAAAAAAAAAAGAAAGAAAAAATAGGGGAGGTTAACTAGCGTGCCAAGCTCATAAGAGGAGCCAGAATTTGACTTTTGCAACTTGGGTTCCTAGCCGCGTCTGCGACCTACACCACAGCTCACAGCAACGCCAGATACTTAACCCACTGAGCAAGGCCAGGGATAGAACCTGCAACCTCATAGTTCCTAGTCGGATTTGTTAACCACTGAGCCACGGCGGGAACTCCAAGAACAGCTAGAATTTGAAAGACTTTCTTTTTTAAAAAATTGTTTAAGAAAGAAAAATTTTTTTCCATTGTGGCTTATTTTCGACAAAGCACTGAGACCAGGTCCACCCAAAGGAAAGCATGTCACTTCCTCCAATAACTTGAAGATTGTGGCTGTTCTTAACCTGTTCCCTGCTACATTTCTTAGTTAAATTTCTTATGCATAAGGAGCAGTTGTGCAGGGTCACGGCCCCTCTTATGTCCTATCTTTTGAGCACTAGTAGTAGAGAAGAAAAACACAGACTCCTGCCTTGAAGGAGCTCACAATCCAGGGTTATTTATGATTCAGGGTGAAAAGTGCTACGATATAAGTAAATACAAAATATAGAATCCGGAGGAAGGAGAGCAAAAATATAAGAATAATATTCATAAAACCAGGCACAAAACAACTAACCATTTATAAACCTGGGGTGCATTCTGGAAGTAGCATTCCCAAATGATTCTAAAAAGGTCCCCCCCCCCCTTTTTTTTTACTGGATGGTAGGGGTTGTCCTGAAAACAGCTGGGCTCGATAACAAACAGGTCAAATACCTGATGCATGTTTACTGAGAATCAGATGAGTTCCACCTCGGGAAGTCTATAAACCTTACGAGTGGGTATCGGAGGCTGAACATTTGTTAAGGGTGACAAGCAGGTAAGATGTGGGAAGTGCAAAAGATCCCAGATCAGGAAACTCAGTTCCTAATGATTCATTAAAGTAGCGCCCAGTCTAATTACGTTCTCAAGTTCTCTTTGTACAAGGTAGGCTGGACTTGCCCCTCTACTACTGCTGGGACAGAGGAAGGAGGGAACAAGAGAAGTGTCTGCAGAGCCCTGACACCTCTTCCAAATCCAGGCAATCCCGCGAGACGCCGCTATCACCTCCCCGAACCTGAGGTCTGAAGGAAGAGTAGTGGGGAACGGTCCCGGAGAGAGGAGGAACTCTCAGGGATAAGGTGGGGGCACGGGGCAGCCGGTAGCAGAGCGGGGCGGTCCCTTGGGCTCACGCGCGATACGCACCAGATTGCGCCTGGAAGCAGCTAGAGGGGAGCTGGCGTCCGGTGGGGGCTGCAGCGGCGCGCGCCGACTCTGCTTCCGGGTCAGAGGGCGGGAGCGATGATTGGCTCCCGGGCTCTCCCGCGAGATTTAAAGTGTAAACCCGCGATCACGGGCACAGTCGCCGAGCTGTAGTCGGGCCAGAGCTTTCTTCAGGCGAGTCGGCGCTTTTCCTGTCTCCCTTCAGTCAGGTGAGTGTCACCTCTTCCTCACCTGCCTGTCACACTTTAAGTGGCGCTTCAAGCCGCGACTTGTGAGGATTTTTCGGTAACCAGCAAAGCACATGTGATGGTCTAGGGTATTATTTGTGCAGTCTTTGCTCTGGAGCTTGGTTTGGTTTGGGGGTGTTAAACAATTCGTAGGACCCAGTGATGGAGCTGGAAGGCTTTGTGAGCCCTACTTAGATTCATTAGTTAGTCAGAAAATCAGGATTCCAGTCCTAAGACATATAGACTCCAATTCCCCACTTTCGCCTTCTCCTTGTTACATCCTCCCAAGGAACTGTTCGGACCTGTATTCTGACCCTGGGCAGCAACTGACTGCCGTTTTTTATTGAGCACCTACTAAGTACCCGGCACTAGGTGGATTATTTACTTGTCTTACTAATGTCTCATAATGTGAGGTAGGAGATATCTTCCTTGTTTTACAGATGTAGAAGTTTATGCTCATCAGGTTTTAAATACTGAAGGACATACAGCCAATAAATGGGGACCCTGATGTAGACCCTGGATGGTCTGACTCAAAAATGTAGTTCTTGTAGCCGTCTCACCCTGCCTCCCCAGTGACATTTCCCCTCCTTTCAATTTTTGGTGCAGTGCAGCCTGGAATCTAATTTTTAAAAGCAAATGTTTAGAATCATTGCCGCCTTCTACTACTGTTTTTGTATAGTGCAGCCTGACATTTGAATGCTTTTATATTCATTGTCTCATTGATTTCTGGAGGGTATTATACCTCTACCTAGGCAGTAATGTAAAGTTTATTGCCTGGACTCCCACAGCCAGCTAGCTACTGGAAGAGTCCAGACTAAACCAGGCTTGGCAAACTGGTGATACTTCCTGTTTTTGTGTAGCCAGTTCCTAAGCTAAGAATGGGTTTTACATGTTTGGATGGTTGGAAAAAAAATCAAAGGAAGAGTAGTATTTTGTGTTTTGTAAAAATTGCATGAAATTCAAATTTCCCTTTTCTGTGAAGTTTTGCTGACGTGCAAGTATGCTTATTTGTTTATGTATTGTCTATGGCTATTTTCACACTGCAAGGTCACCGTTGCATAGTTGTAACGGAGACTTTATGGCCTCCACAACTTAAATGTTTACTATTTGACCTTTTCCAAAAGTGTGCTGACCCCTGGATAAGACTATTGACCTTTTTTTCTTGTATTTTGTTTTTGTGGAGTTTTTTTTTTTTGGCATCACCTGGGCACCTGGGACATGCAGAAGTTCCAAGGGCAGGGATCAAACCTGTCCCACTGCAGTGACAATGCTATACCCTTAACCTGCTGCACCACAAGGGAACTCTGAGGTTATTGACTTTTATATGTGCCAGACATTGTTCTAAAAGCTTAACTTGTATTTATGCCATTTACTTTTCACAAAATCCTGTGAGATAGGACTATTATTATTTTCTTTTGTCTTTTTTTTTTTTTTTTTGTCTTTTTGCCTTTTCTAGAGCCGCTTCCGTGGCATATGGAGATTCCCAGGCTAGGGGTCCAATCGGACCTGTAGCCACCGGCCTACACCAGAACCACAGCAACAAGGGACCTGAGCCGCATCTACAGCCTACACCACAGCACACGGCAACGCCGGATCCTTAACCCACTGAGCAAGGCCAGGGGCCGAACCCACAACCTTATGGTTCCTAGTTGGATTCGTTAACCATTGCGCCACGATGGGAACTCCAGGACTATTATTATTTTCATTTTCAGTACAAGGAAGCTGAGGCAGGGAGAGGTGACATAACTTGGAGAAATTTTCACAGCTTGTAACTGGTGAAGCCAGGCTTCCGAACAGTCTAATTCCAGATTAGCCTTCATTCTTAGCAGTCTGAATTTATAATATCTTTAAATAATACCAGTAAATAATTTACTACTAAAAATTTATTTCAGGCAAACTGATTATATCATTGAAGCTTTACTTTTCTACTTTCTTTTTTTTTTTTTCCTTTTAAGAGATGACAGTGATGTTTTGAAGAAAATTTTACTGTTTACTCAGTTGGAGCTGCTCTTTCTTTTCTTTCTTTCTTTTTTTTTTTTTTTTTTTTTGGTTGTGCCAGCAGCATGTGGAAGTTCCTTGGCCAGAGATCAAACCTCCACAGCAGTCACCCAAGCCCCACTATAATGAAAACGCCTGATCCTTAATCTGCTGCACCACAAGGGAACTCCTTCTCTAGCTACTTTAATTAAACTCTGTTACTTGTATCTTTATTTTTTTAATTTAAAAAATTTGCGAGGGATTGTTCCCATTTTGGCTCAGTGGGTTAAGAACCCAACATAGTGTCTGTGAGAATGCAGGTTCAATCCTTGGTTTCTCTCAGTGGGTTAAGGATTCAGCTTTGCTGCAACATGTGGCATAGGTCACAGATGCAGCTCAGATCTGAGTGATGCAGTCATACGTATGTATACATTCCCTTCCTTACATTATTTTCCATCATGGTCTATCCCAGGAGATGGGATATAGTTCCCTGTGCTATATATAGCAGGACCTTATTGTTTATCCATTCTAAATGTAATAGTTGTATCTACTAATCCCAAACTCTCAGTCTATCCCTTTCTTCCCCACTCCACCTTGGCAACCAAAAGTCTGTTCTCTATGTCTGTAATTCTGTTTTGTAGATAGGTTCATTTGTGTCATATTTTAGATTTCACATATGAGTGATATCATACGGTATTTGTCTTTCTCTTTCTTACTTCACTTAGTACGAGAGTCTCTAAGTCCATCCGTATTGCTGCCAATGGCATTATTTCATTCTTTTGTATGGCTTAGTGGTATTCCATCATGTGTATGTACCACACCTTCTTAATCCATTCATCTGTCGATGGACAGTTAGGTTGTTTCCAGGTCTTGGCTATTGTGAATAGTGCTGCTATGAACGTAGGGGTGCATGTGTCTTTTTGAATTATAGTTTTGTCTGGATATATGCCCAGGAGTGGGATTGCTGGGTCATATGGTAATTCTATACTTAGTTTTCTGAGGAACCTCCATACTGTTCTCCATAGTGGTTGTACCAATTTACACTTCTATCAGCAGTGTAGGAGGGTTTCCTGTTCACCACATTCTCTCCAGCATTGTTATTTGTAGACATGTTAATGATGGCCATTCTGACTGGTATGAGGTGGAACCTCATTGTACTTTTGATTTGCATTTCTCTAATAATTAGCAGTATTGAGCATCTTTTCATTTACCTACTGACCTTCTATATATTTTTTTTTTTTGGAGAAACATCTATTTAGGTCTTTTGCCCATTTTCAATTGGGTCATTCGTTTTTTCTTGTTTAGTTGTATGAGTTGTTGCATTGTTTGCAACTATTTTCTTCCATTCCCTAGGTTGCATTGTTTGCAACTATTTTCTTGTCAGTTGCATTGTTTGCAACTATTTTCTTCCATTCTCTAGGTTGTCTTTTTGTTTTACTTTTCCCTTTGCTGTACAAAAGCTTGTAAGTTTGAGGTTCCCTCTGTTTTTGTTTGCTTTTTAAATTTTTTTTAAGTTTAGATATATTTACTTTTTAAAAAAATCCAACTCATACATATATGCAGTAATTTAACCTCTTTTCCTGTATGACTTTTTAAAAAATTACTCAATGAATTTATTACATTTATAGTTGTACAATGATCACCACAATCTAATTTTATAGGATTTCCATCACCAACCCCCAGTGCATTACCCCACCCCCCAAACTGGCTCCTTTAGAAACCGTAAGTTTTTCAAAGTCTTTGAGTCAGCATCTGTTCTGCAAAGAAGTTCATTGTGTCCATTTTTCAGATTCCTCATGTCAGTGATAGCATTTGATGTTGGTGTGTCATTGTCTGACTGACTTCACTTAGCATGATCATTTCTAGGTCCATCCATGTTGCTAAAAATGCCAGTATTTTGTTCCATTTAATGGCTGAGTAATATTCCATTGCGTATATGTACCACATCTTCTTGATCCACTCCTCTGTCAATGGACATTTAGGTTGTTTCCATGTCTTGGCTATTGCAAAGAGTGCTGCAATGAACACTGGAGTACATGTGTCTTTTTGAGTCATGGTTTCCTCTGGATAGATGCCCAGGAGTGGGATTGCTGGATCAACTGGTAGTTCTATTTTTAGTTTTCTGAGGCATCTCCATACTGTTTTCCACAGTGGTTGCACCAATTTACAATCCCACCAGCAGTGTACTAGGGTTCCTTTTCCTCCACACCCTCTCCAGCAGTTATTGTTTGTAGATTTTTTGATGATGGCCATTCTGGGTGGTGTAAGGTGTTACCTCATAGTGGTTTTGATTTGCATTTGTGTAATAATGAATGATGTTGAACATCTTTTCATGTGTTTTTTGGCCATCTGTATGTCTTCTTTGGAGAATTGTCTGTTATGATCTTCTGCCCATTTTTTGATGAGGTTGTTTGTTGTTTTTTAAAAATTTTTGTTTTTATTTCTTGCCTTGTGAGACTGACCTAAGAAAACATTTTACAGTTTATGTCAGAGAATGTTTTGCCTATGTTCCCTTCTAGGAGTTTTATGGTATTGTCTCTTTCTTTTTTTTTTTTTTGTCTTTTGTCCTTTTTAGGGCCGCACCACTGGCATAAGGAGGTTCCCAGGCTAGGGATCTAATCAGAGCTGTTGCTGCCGGCCTATGCCACGGCCACAGCAATGCCAGATCCGAGCTGCACCTGCAACCTACACCACAGCTCACGGCAATGCCAAATCCTCAACCCACTGAGCAAGGCCAGGGATCAAACTTGCAACCTCATGGTTCCTAGTTGGACTTGTTTCTGCTGCGCCATCATGGGAACTCTGATATCATATCTTAAACTGTTTAAGTCCTTAAGCCATTTTGAGTTTGTTTTTGTGCATCATGCGATGATGTTGTTCTAGTTTCATTGATTTACTTGCAGTTTTCCAGTCTTATGAAGCTTTTCATTTTGCTGAGAGGCTTTTCCCTATTTTGTATTTTTGCCTCCTTTATCAAAGACTAGTAAACTGTAGGTGTTTGCATTTATTTCTGGGCTCTCTATTCTGTTCCATTCATCCATACGTCTGTTTTTGTACCACACTGTTTTGATTACTATTGCTTTGTAGAATTGATTACTATTGCTTTGAAGTCTGAGAGAGTTATGCCTTGTGTTTTTTCATCAGGATTGCTTTGGCAGTTCTGGCTCTTTTATGGTTCCATATCAAATTTTAGAATATTTGTTTTAGTTCTGTGAAAAATGTCGTGGGTTATTTAATAGGGATCACATTAAATCTTTAGATTGCTTTGTGTAGTATGGCCATTTTAACAGTATTAATTCTTCCAGTCCAAGAGCATGGGATATCTTTCCATTTCTTTGAATGCTCTTTAATTTCCTTTATTGATGTTTTATAGTTCTTAGCATATAAATCTTTCACCTCCTTGGTCATGTTTGTTCCTAGGTATTTTATTATTTTTTTGTGTGACTTTAAAAGGTATTATATTTTATATCCCTTTTCTGTTTTTTGTTTTTTTTTTTTCTTTTTTAGGGCCACAAGTGCACCATATGGAAGTTTCCAGGCTAGGACTCAAATCAAGCTATAGCTTCAGGCCACAGCCATAGCCACATCAGTGTGGGATCTGAATGGTGTTAGTGGCTTATACCACAGCTCACGGCGGTCCTGGATCCTTAACCCACTGAGGGGGGCCAAGGATTGGACCAGCATCCTCATGGATGCTAGTCACATTTGTTTCCACTGCACCACAATGGGAACTCCTTTTCTGGTATTTTAATTGTTAGCTTCCTTCCTTCCTTCGTCTCTCTTTCTTTTCCCTCCCTCCTTTTCTTTCTTTCTTTCTTTCTTTCCTTCTTTCCTTCTTTCCTTCTTTCCCTCCCTTCCTTCCTTCCTTCCTTCCTTCCTTCCTTCCTTCCTTCCTTCCTTCCTTCCTTTTTCTTTTTATGGCCGCATCTGTGGCATATGGAAGTTCCTGGGCCAGTGGTGAAATTGGAGGTACAGCTTCGGCCCACATCACTGCCCCAGTAATATCGGATCCAAGCAGCATCTGTGACCTATGCTGTAGCTCGCAGCAATGCTGGATCCTTAACTCACTGAGTGAGGCCAAGGATTGAACCCATATCCTCATGGAGATAATATTGGGTCTTTAACCTGCTGAGCCACAGTGGGAACTCTGCAATTGCTTTCTGAATGTTGGTCTTGTATCCTGCTACTTTGCTGAATTAGTTTATCAAATTTAGTAGTTTTTGCATGGAGTCCTGAGGGTTTTCTATATATAGTATCATGTCATCTGCATGTAGTGACAGTTTTACCTCTTCCTTTCCAATTTTGAAACCCTCTATTTCTCTTGTCTGATTGCTGTGGCCAGGAATTTTAATAACTTTTTTTTTTTTTTTTTTTTTTTTTGCCATGCCTGTGGCATGTGAAAGTTCCCTGGCCAGGGATCAAATCCCTGCCAGAGCAGTGACCCAAGCTGCTGCTGTGGCAACTCTGGATACTTAACCCACAAGAGAACACCCAATAACTTGTGTCTTTAAATTGTATCACTGATTATGTCTATAAATCATCATTTTATAAATAGAACATGCCCATTTTTTGATCATACAAATCCAAGATACCTAGTAAACAGCTGGGATTCTGTTTATGCCACATTAAAAAAAAAAAAGAAGGGGAGAAAGATAACTGAAGGAATAAGTAAATGGGATGTGTGCAGTAAAATATCCAAAATAATATAATGGTATGTGGCTATGTTGGAGACTGGGGTACTTAAAAGAAAGTAGGAGGAAAATCTTAGCCAACTTGTTTGTTCACTCAAAGAATTAGCTGCTTCATATAGGATTGAGTATATTAAATGTAGGAACTACATACAATTATTTTGAAAGGTTTTTGTCTGTCAGGAGAAGTATTGTAATATAGTGATTTAAGAGTACAGCTTTTGGAGTTAGGTAGCTTGGATTTAGGTTCGTTTGGCTATTTGCTAACTGAATGATATAGGGTGTTGCCTTCTTCAGATGTAAAATGAGGATAATAGACCTTCCTCACTGGACTCTTGTGAAGAGTGAATGAGGTAATAAATGTTAAGCTTTTGGAAAGTGTCTGGCACCAGGAAACCTTCTAAATATTAGTTGTTACTGTATTAGTTGTCTATTACTGTGTAACAAATCACTCTGAAATTTAGTAGCTTTAAAATAACAACTGTTTTATTTGTTCATGATTCTGTGGATCAGTAGTTTGAGCTGGACTGAGCTACGTGGTTCTGCTGGTCTTGCCTAGAATCACTTATTTGGCTGTATTTCATCTACATGTTGATTAGGGCTAGATAATCTAAGATAGTCTTACTCACACGTCTGTGAGTTGGTGTTGGTTGCCAGCAAGAGTGCTTTGGTTCTTCTCCATATGGCCTCTCCAGCAGGCTTCTTCATATGTCATTCTAAGGGTATCAAGAGAGTAAGAGCCAGAGCTGCAAGGCCCTGTGTCAGGAGGCTGCCAAGACCATCCCAGGTTGGATCAATTGCTAAGAGGGCTCAGCAATTGTGTTATAGCAAATGTGTTATAGCAAAAAGATACCAAGTACAGTCAACAAAGGGAGATGGTACATGGGGTGAGGTCCAGGGGAGATCAGGTTCAAGCTTCAAAAAGTCTTCTCTTAATGGAATCACTCAGGATATGCTTAATTCCCCAAGCAAGAACATATGAAATGTCTGTCAGGGAAGCTCTTTAGAGATTCAGTGCCCAGGGTTTTTACTGGAGGTGAAACATCAGGGTATCCTCTGTGTTCCAAAATTCCAGACATAAGAGGAAAGCATATGTTCAGCATAAACCGTATTATTTGTACAAATAGTTTAGGCACAGTGAACCCTTTTTTTCTGGAAACCCTCCTGAAATCTAGTTCCCATTTGCCAACCAAGGGCTAACCTTGTAAGCTGGCTTTTGAAAGGATAGTAGTCAGACCTGCTGTATTAACTATTTTCTGTACAAGGTCTAGGCTTGGAATGCCCATGATTTCATTCTTGCTACATTCTGTTTGATCAAATCCAGTCACATGGCTGACCCAGATTCAAAGGGATGAAAAGCAGACCACACCTTTTGGGACAATATAGGCATGGGAAAAAATTGACTTTACCACAGATATTACCATCTCTCTCTCAAAACAAATATTTAAAAAAAGGCTTTAAGTAGCTATATTTGTGTCTATAATTATGTTTTCAGAATTTGCATTTATCTGTTTTATATGAGCTTTCAGGTTGAACAAGATTGGCTTTTCTTATTTTAAAAGATCTGGCTTTAGAAAACTAAAGGAGAAGAAAATATGATTGGGCAGATATTGTATTATTCTATTTTCCTAAATTTAATTACAAGCAATCTTAGTAAATATGAAGTGACCTCTTGTTCACTATTTATTTTTCTCTAACTTTGCTTCCTTACACATGTTAGATATTAATTTCCAATTAAAATAAGACTTTTTAACATTGCATTCTGTCCTGCTTTAAGAGAATGGCTGTGCTTAATCAGAAGTCTGTCATGGATATGATTAAAGAGTTCAGAAGGAATTGGCACAGTCTCTGTAACTCTGAGAGAACTACTGTATGTGGCGCAGACTCCATGCTCTTGGCATTGCAGCTTTCCATGGCAGAGAACAATAAACAGGTTAGTAAACTGTATTTAGGTTAACTTTTTTTAAAAGTGACTTTTGATTGCTGACCGTTTGAATAAGCTTAATTTCATTAATTTCTTCGCAATATATGCCCTCCTATGGTAATATCAATATATTCTATTCACAAATGCCTCTTCATATGGTTGTCAAAATATTATGATTGGATTTGAAATGATTTGTTCCAAAAATAAGGCTTTTATATGTATAAATTAACTTAGGACATGTACATTTGATGTTTAATTTAAAATCTTAAGGTAAATATACAACTATTATGATTATTATGGTTAAATTATTTTTACTTTATAAGACTTTTTATCTAAAAAGTTCTATAAGGCCCACATAAATAATGTTTATTTAAATATAATCCAAGGAGTTCCCGTCATGGCTCAGTGGTTAACGAATCCAATAAGGAACCATGAGGTTTCAGGTTCAATCCCTGGCCTTGCTCAGTGGGTTAAGGATTTGGTGTCGCCGTGAACTGTGGTGTAGGTCGTAGAAGCGGCTCGATCCCGAGTTGCTGTGGCCCTGGTGTAGGCTGGCAGCTACAGCTCCAATTAGACCCCTAGCCTGGGAACCTCCATATGCCGCAGGAGCGGCCCAAGAAAAGGCAAAAAGAAAACAAACAAACAAAAAGCAAAAATAAATATAATCCAAGTTATCTTGGATGACTCATATCAGACTCTGTGGTATAGATTAATTATTAAGTCAGGCTGTGAATCAGAGTCATTTGGAAGGGCTTTTAAAAGATACCAGCTCCGGTGCTCCAGTCCTAGAAACTGGTTCTAATCTGCATTGAGACTCTTAAAATTACCTTTTTTGTTTGTTTGTTTGTTTGTTTGTTTTTTAGGGCTGCACCTACAGCATGTGGAGGTTCCCAGGGTTTAATTGGAGCTGTAGCCACTGGCCTAAGCCATTGGCACAGCAATGTTAGATCCGAGCCGCATCAGAGACCTACACTACAGCTCATGGCCATGTCAGATTCTTAACCCACTGAGTGAGGCCAGGGATTGAACTCACGTCCTCATGGATGCTAGTCAGATCTGTTTCTATAGAACCATGATGGAAACTCCTGAAATTGCCTTTTTTTAATCTGAAGTGATTCTTACGTAGTTGACTTGGGCCAAACTAGTGTTTGAAAAAAGCTTTACTTAAGGGGCCAGATACATTCAGATGAGAGAAAGATGAATGTAGGCTGGAGTGGTAAAGGAAGGCTTCTTGGGGAGTTCCTGTGGTGCAATGGTTAACGAATCTGACTAGGAACCATGAGGTTGCGGGTTTGGTCCCTGGCCTCGCTCAGTGGGTTAAGGATCTGGTGTTGCTGTGAGCTGTGATGTAGATGGCAGATGTGGCTCGGATCCCGTGTTGCTGTGGCTCTGGCGTAGGCTGGTGACTACAGCTCCAATTTAACCCCTAGCCTGGGAACCTCCATATGCCTCGGGAGCAGCCCCAGAAAAGGCAAAAAAAAAAAAAAAAAAAAAAAAGAAAAAAAAGAAAGGCTTCTTGGGTTTTACACAGTATACTTAAAGGAAGGAAGTCTTTGGATGGGCAGGATTTAAAGAAGGAATGAAGGAAGGGGAAAGTTAGTTTAGAGAAAGCATCCAGAGAGATTAAAATCATAGTGGTTTGAAGATGGTAAGGAGACTGTCTTGACTAAAAAAAGATGATTTTTTGAAGGGAGAAGTGGTTTCAGTGGGTCTATTGGGCTAGATAGTGAAATGACATTCAGATGAATTGTTTTAATCCTATACGTTAGTGTTCCCAGTCTTTTAGATTTCATACTCCAGTAAAATATCCCCCCAAATCAGATACTGACAGATTTGAACATTTCTCATGTTGACATATAAAGCTATTGAGAAAAAATATTGACTAGAATCATCCTTTTGAAAAAGGAAGAATAATTTAACACCTCAAAATTAGGAATTATATAATGTTAAAACAACAGAGTTTTTCCTATACGTGGATAGTTGTGAAAAGATATGTATTAAGTAAAAGATATATATTAATTAAAAAATATAAAAGATATATATTAAGATATGTATTTTTAATTTTATTTTTCTTGTCTTTTTTTGTTTTGTTTTGTCTTTTCTAGGGCCGCACCTGCAGCATATGGAGGTTCCCAGACTAGGGGTCTAATTGGAGCTTTAGCCACTGGCCTACACCAGAGCCACAGCAACACTGGATCCAAGCCGCTTCTGAGACCTACACCACAGCTCACGGCAACGCTGGATCCTCAACCCACTGAGCGAGGCCAGGGCTCGAACCTGCAACCTCATGGTTCCTAGTTGGATTCGTTAACCACTGAGCCACAACGGGAACTCCAAGATATAGATTTTAAAAAGATATACATTAAGTAAATTTTGAACATTGAAGAATTTTGACAAAATTTTATCAAATCTATCAACACATATTTATTGAGTTTTTAGTGTGTCCTTGACATTATTCTAAGCATTGGGAATATAGCACTGAAGGAAATCTCTTCTCTTATGGAATTAATCTTCTAGTTGGGAGAGACAGGTAATACTCTAGTTAGTAAGATATTTAGTATTTTAGGTCATAAGATTAAAATGGAGGTGCACCTAAGGAGTGCAGATTAAAATGGAGATGCACCTTAGGAGTATAGAGTTTGGGGTAGAGTTCCTGCAATTCGAAAAAGGGGGGTCAAGGAAGAGCTTATTGAGAAGTTGCCATTTGAGCAAAGATTTGAAAGAGAGGGAAGGAGGTAGTCCCTTTTTGTGAGAAGGGACTACCAGGCAAAAAGGGGACAGCAGATGCAAGGGCCCTGAGGTGGAAAAATGCCTGACATGTTCAAAGATCAGCAAGAAGGCCAATACAGCCGTTTAGCTGTTTATGTAAATGTTAATTTCTTCCCTCTCTTCCTCCTTGCCATAGATTTCTTTTTTTTTTTCCCTTTTATTTGGCTTCTGCTGTATACCAGGCATTGTCATAAGTGTTGGGCTTAAAATGGTGAGGAAAACTTGACAGGGCTCTTGTCTATGTGGAGCTTATTGTCTTTATGAAGCTAATTGCCTAGTAGGTGAGGCAGACATTAAGTAGAGAGTAATACAAACAAATGTAAAATTGCAGCTATCAGAAGAAAAGATATATGGTGCTATGAGACCAGGGAATTAACCTGGTCAGAGAGTTGAAGCTGGGTCCTAAAGGAAGGCGAGGTGTTAAGTAGGCAAGGGAGTGGGAGCCAAGATGAGGAAGGAGGAACAGCATATGTAGAATCCCTTGGCAGGAGACTGCGGATTGGCCAGAGACTGCAGTTAGAGTTTGAGAAAAGACAGAAGGGTCAATATAGCTGAAGAGGGGTGGGTGGTGGAGGTTGGGGTGGGTGGTGGTAGGTGGTTACATGTCAGATTTGTTGTTCCTTGTTTTTAATAACAGTTATTGTTAAAAATCAATTTTAGGAGTTCCCGTCACGGCTCAGTGGTAACAAACCCAGCTAGTATCCATGAGGATGTGGGTTTGATCCCTGGCCTTACTCAGTGGGTTAAGGAACCGGTGTTGCCATAAGCTGCGGCGCAGGTCACAGATGCAGCTTGGATCTGGCGTTGCTGTGGCTGTGGTGTAGTTTAGCAGCCGTAGGTCTGATTCGACCCCTAGCCTGGGAACTACCATATGCCACTGGTGCAGCCCTAAAACAAACAAAAAAAATAGAAGTAGCACTTTTTTGACTTTTTATTTTGAAAAACTGTTTAACTTCTAGAAAAGTGATGTGCATAGTATTCTGAACTCCTATATGCCTTACAGTTAGATTACTCAGTTATTTTAATTTTTGCCACATTTGCATCATTCTTTTAATATTTTGTATGTGTATATAAATATCAGTGTACACATGTATATGTTGTACACGAACATGTATACATACATGCATATTGTTTTTATTCTGTATGAATCATTTGATAGTAAGTAGCAGACATCTGAAATTTTACCCCTAAATACTCTTGGTATTGTATATTCTCTGGGTTTTGACAAATGTGTGATGACATGTATCCACCATTATAGTTTTGTACATAATAGTTTCACTGCCCTAAAAATCTTCTGTGCTGTGCATATTCATCCCTCTTTCTCCCCAATCCCTGACATCCATTGATCTTTTTATCGTCACCATAATTTTGCTTTTTCAGAGTGACTTGTAGCTGGAATATAGTATGTAGCCTTTTCAGATTGGCTTCTTTCATTTAATAATGTGTATTTAAGTTTCCTCTGTATCTTTTCATGGCGTGACAGCTCATTTCTTTTTTGGCAGTGAATGATATTCCATTGTATGGATGTACCAGTTTATTTATCCATTCACCTTGTTTTACTTTCCTTTCAATAAGATATTTAATAGTTCTTAAGTTTAATAGATAATTATTGGATTTCCTATCATTCTCTTTCTTTCTTTCTTTTTCTTTTTTTTTTTTTTTTGTCTTTTTAGGGCTGTGGCATATGGAGGTTCCCAGGCTAGGCGTCCAATTGGAGCTGAGGCTGCCAGCCTATGCTATAGCCACAGCAACGCCAGATCTGAGCCACATCTGAGATCTACACCACAGCTCAAGGCAATGCTGGATCCTTAACCCACTGATCGAGACAAGGAATCAAACCCAAGTCTCCGTGAATACTAGTTGGTTTCATTACTGCTGAGCCACGGACAGGAACTCCCCAGTCGCTTTATTTCTAAGAGCTCTTTTTTTGTTCTCTCTCTTTTTAAAATATCATACTGTTCTTGATTTTAGGGGTCTAATATTTTTCTTCTTTGAGACTATTAATAATATTTTGTTGAGATTTTCTTCTTGCATAATCTGTTTCCTCCAAGTTCCTTGTTTTTGTTGGTTTTAATTTTGGAAGGATTTCCTTTCTTCCAATTAAAGACTTCCCTGTGTTTAAGTGGAGCACTAAAATGTTTTCTGGAAGCTCTGAGTGCAGGGTTAGCACTTATCACCCTCATCTTACCGGGCCATTTGGTTGGGGAACCTTTGATATTGACATCTTTAGGATGTCCCTTTTGAAACAATTTCCTCAGAAAAGAGTCTCCTTTCCTTCTGCATGAATACTATAAAGTTGAGCTGCCAGTGTGTTAGGTACCTGAAAGCAGTGTGAAAATTTAGAATATAAACTGTCATGTAATTCCTATGAATTTTTTCACTCGGGTGCGTTTTTCCTCAACTGCACTTTTCAGTCCAGAGGTTATTTTACCCTCTTCAGGAATAAACCTTCAATTTTCTGCCGAGGTAGATGACTGATTACCCTGATCTCAGCAAAAACTAATTATTAGGAAAAAACCTAAGTGAAAATTACTCAGAGCCGTAAGGACAATGCTGAGACTACTTCAAAAATCTCTTTAGGGGCAAGTATCTCTACTATCACCTTCTGCTGGGCAGACTTTTTTCCTGTGGACACACTAAGAGTGTTGGCCTTTAGGGCCTTTTCACTTTATATGGCAGAGTAGGCAGGGAGGGTCTTTGATCCAGCTTCCTCTCTTCTTCTCCTCCCCCTCCCCCTCCCCTCCCCTCTCCCCCCTCCCCTTCTCCCTCCTTTCTTCTTCTTTCTTCTTTCTTCTTCTTTCTTCTTCCTCCTCTTCCTCCTCTTCTTCTTCTTCTTTTGCTTTTTAGGGCCACACTGCAGCATATGGAGGTTCCCTAGCTAGGGGTTGAATTGGAGCTGCAGCTGCCAGCATACTCCACAGCCACAGCAATGTGGGATTCAATCCACGTCTGTGATCTACACCACAGCTCACAGCAATGCTGGATCCCCAAGCCACTGAGCAAGGCCAGGGATTGAACCCACGTCCTCATGGATACTAGTTGGGTTCGTTTCTGCTGTGCCACGATGGGAACTCCTAACTCCTTGTCTTCTTATGGTCAGCTTTGTCGCCTAAACTTTGCTGAGAGTTCTTAAAAACCAGGTTCTTAAGTGCTAGAGAGTGGTAGACACCAGGGAGACCTTGTCATTTGCTTATCCCTTTATATTGGCATTTTCTCATTGCTTTTGACCTTTGTAATTTTCCTTGTCTTGTGGACAATTCAGTCATATGTTTTAAAACTTTTCCTATTTTCTTCTATAATTTTAGGTATTTTATACCAGGAGGGGTTTCTCTGTATATCCAGCTGGGCCAAGTGCCCTGTTAGGTTAGTGTGTCTATTTTTAAATTATATCAAATGATATGCATTCTTTCTCTGTCTTGTTTTTATCATCCAGCATTATTTTTAGGACTTCTTCAAGTACTGATATAAAAGTTGATTTTATTCATTTTAACCATCATCCTTATTATGACATTTTATACATTGATAGGCCTTTGGGTTGTTTGAAGTTTTTGGTGTTACAAACAGTTCTGTATTGAAATAGGATGTGTGTGGACTGCACAAGAGGTTCTCTAAGCCCCATACTCAGTGGATCATATAGTAGACACATCCTTAAGTTGACTTGATATTTGCATACTGGTCTTCACCTTGGCTGTTACAGTTAGGAGAGTACTATTTTCTTTCTTTCTTTCTTTTTCTTTTTTTTTTTTCTGTCTTTTTGCCATTTCTTGGGCCGCTCCTGTAGCATATGGAGGTTCACAGGCTAGGGGTCAAATGAGAGCCGTAGCCATCGGCCTACACCAGAGCCACAGCAGTGCGGGATCTGAGCTGCGTCTGCAACCTACACCACAGCTCACGGCAACGCTGGATCCTTAACCCACTGAGCAAGGCCAGGGATCGAACCCACAACCTCATGGTTCCTAGTCAGATTCGTTAACCACTGAGCCACGATGGGAACTCCAGAGAGAGTACTATTTTCTTATCTCTCTCCATATTCCCTGTTATTGAAAGAGAAAAAGTGGTATTTCATTTTGATTTTTCTGATAATTAGAGCATTTAAACACCTTTAAAAATTCTTACCTGACCACTTAGGTGTATCATTTTCTTAAACTGTCTATTTATATGCTCTGCTTATTTTGCTGTTGACTTATTGCTGTTTCTTTCTTAGCCTTTGAAAGAGTTCTACCTGTATTTTAGACACTCTCTTTGTTATACACTTCTTTGCCATCTTTCAGTGTGCTACATTTTACCCACTTTGACTCGATATCCTTCCCTTATGTTGTTTCACCAGTATTTATATGCCAGACCTCTCTACTGAGCTTTACTCTGGTATGGCTAACTACTCACTGGATATTTTACCTTGATGTCCCATTACTGTCTGTCCATCAGTTTTTAAAAGTAGACCACATTGTTTGCTCCCTCAGCTTACCTACGTTGCCTTCCATTGTTCAGTCACTGAAGCTGGAGACCCAAGGATCATCATAGGGTCTGTTTCCTTTGCTCTCCTTTGCAGTGTGTTTCCAAGTCTTGACAGTTTTATTGCCTGAACATTAAAAAAAAGGTTGCTCTTTATAATCTGAAGAAATAGTAATAGGTAATAGATTTTGATGATATTGTATAACCGGATCAGGCTAGCTGAAAGTTAAATCTTGGTGACCATGCACTGGAAAATAAGGAGAGAAAGAATGTGAAATTATTAAGAATCAATATTGGGAGTTCCCATCATGGCTCAGTGGAAATGAATCTTACTAGCATCCATGAGGACGCAGGTTTGATCCCTGGCCTCGATCAGTGGGTTAAGGGTCCACATTGCTGTGAGCTGTGGTGTAGGTCACAGACACAGCTTGGATCTGGCATTGTTGAGGCTGTGATGTAGGCTAGCAGCTGCAGCTCTGATTCAACCCTTAGCCTGGGAACTTCCAAATGCCACTGGTGTGGCCTTTAAAAAAAAAAAAGACAAGAAAAACAAATAATTGTTTTTGTATAGTGATTGAGGGCTATTGTGTAATCAAGTAGACCATGTTTGAATCACTTTCTTTGTTTTATTTGTGAATAATTAAAAAATAATGATTTCCACAAACTAAGTGAAAATATCCTAAAGAAAATTCAGGTCTCATTGTAAAAATTTTGACATATTGAAATATTCAATCTAAGTCACCTTTTCTTTAGAGTTTGTCTATGTAGTATTAACTCAGGGTCTCTTTCTACTTGTTAATTTTCTCCTTGTTAATTCACTGTGAAGATTCAGGCTCTGGTTGGGAAAGAAGAGGAAGGGTGAATTGCAACTGAACTTTTCACAGTTTGTGTATATGTGTACAGTGAGGATGTTTGGTTGTGGGTCCGTTTTACTTTAGCTCTCCACGCACAGAGTTAGCTCAGGCATCCCCATCTGCCTTGGACTTCCAAGTCATTCAGTAATATGAAACAACTTGTACGTGTCTGCAAGGTGCATTCAGAAGCAGCAGATTGTAATAAAAGATAGAGTTGGTTGGGTATATCCTTCATCTATATTTTCCATCCTGTGTTTTGAGATCTACTTAGGTTTTTAACTCTGCAGTTTAAGAACATAAGTCCCTAGAGTATAGCCTTACAACTGAATTTGACTACATTAAAACCTTTGAATACCTGGTAAAGGTGTTAGTCTGTTTATTGTGTGTTTATTTTCTTAACAGCTTTAGTGGAGAAAAAGAAAAGATATGTTAAAATAACCTTTGAGTTTTTGGATTTTAGGTTTTCTGAGGTGGAAGATACTTTGGCTTAAATTATATGACACCTCTCTAGCAGTTTTATACTGCTAAAGATTTAATTTTTTATAGATTCATTAAGAATTATGACTTTTTATAGCAGATAAAATAACTTCATTACTGTGTAACTTCATTACTATATTGCAAATAAAATTTTAGCCTTTCCTTTTGTTGGAATTGGCTTCATAGTTTTAATCTCTCTGGTAATTATGTTATTAAGGCTATTTTTTTTGCCTCAAGTAGTCTTAAGAACATACAAATGTTCCATTGGATGAAACAAAGATATTGATTTTTATAACTTCATGGAAAGCAATCACAGCACCTCTGGTTGACTGTCAGGTATGAAAATGACCTAGCAGTGACATAACAAAAATAGTTTTTAAAATTGTGTTACATTTATCTACCACCCTTCTCCTAACAAATAAACTGATATTTTACTTTGAATAAGAAAAAAGGAAACTGACGTTTTTGATTACCTGCCATTTATCAGTTGTTAGTTAATCTATACAATCTTACTTTAAGGAAGCTTGAGACTCAGAGGGATTTCAGTATCTTTTCCAAGGTCAAACAGCCAATTACTGCTATTAAGTAAACCTGCTGTCATTTCTCTTTTGATAACAAGAATTCCAGTTAGTTAAAAATGTAAAGTTTATTTAAAATTTTGAATAATTATAAAAATAACTTGGGTAAAGTATCCAAAGTACAAGTACTCTGAAAAAAGTGGAACTCTCAGTTTTGTTCTTATGAAATACAATCCTTCTTGTGTCCATCAGAGAACTAAGGCATTGAACATTTTGAATTTCCTTCAAATATTAGCCAGCTGGCATGTTTTCCTAGGAAAACATTTTCTGATTTGACCACAGACTCACTCAATCAGTTGTTACTGGTTTGAATAATAGAATATGCTGTCATGGTGGGCACCTGATCATGAAAACTGATATTTGGAGTGCATTTTTATTTGGATTTAAAATGTTTTTACAATCCCAGTATAAACACTGTTAACCTAGTCAAAACCTTTTCTCACAAGATCAAGAGATTGCATAGTTTTACTTTAACTAGTTATAGTCAATAGGATGAGATCTATACATTGACATTAGGCAAAACCTTAATTTATTTTTAACATGGAGGTGGTTATACCAAAATAGTTTTTAGGAATTTTGAGATAAAACAATTTAGTTTTGAAACCCTAACTGAATTTAACATTTTGAAATTTTATGGTTTGTAAAACCATAAAATTTTTGCTTGGGAAGTAAAGTATATAATTTTGGTACAATGCCGAGAAATTATAAATCTGTCTTAACGTTTAGGTTATGCATCCAACGTTTGAGAATTGCTGACTTTTTTCTGGTTGTTCATTGAAACTGTTTTTTATGAAATATAATTAATTTTCATAATTATAACAGGTCTCTATTCTAAGGACAGTAAAGATAACTTTCTTAGTTATCTTCATATGGATGAGCAAAGAGTTAATTATTTTAAGGCAGTTTTGGACACCTTGTCTTAAACTTGGATAGCAATTAGAAAATGTGGCTTATTTTTATGAAAGATATAAAGATACCGATTTGAAAGAGATATGTATAAAATAATGTATTATTTGCCTCTCATTTCTTTCTATTATTCTTCATTGGCTAAAGATGATGTTATGGTTTAGTTCCAGTGAGTTATAGTACTATTTAAATACCTACCCATCTTTAAATGCTGTTAATGGAAAGATATTGGTATTAGAAGAAACTACTAACGTATTGACAGAACTTAACTGTGGAAGAGGGCAACAAAATGCATTTTCCAAAATCACATATGGATTCTTAAAAATGTTACTCATGCTGCATTGGAAAGGAATGGTTAGAATTTTTTTTCTTTTTCTTTTTAGACTACACCTAAGGAATATGGAAATTCCCGAACCAGGAATCCAAGCTGCAGCTGCAGCTGCAGCTGCAACCTTCCCCACAGCTGTAGCAATGTTGGATCATTAACCCACTCCACTGGGCTAGGGATCAATCCGGCACCTCCATAGAGACAAGCTAAATCATTAACCCACTGTGCCACAGTGAGAACTCCTAGAATTTTTTTGACTAAATTAGGACTGGCGTGTTCTAGAAGGCACTATTATTAATATCTGGGATCTTAAGTGGAACAGGCTTCAACAATTTAGAAAATCCTCAATATGCCTACTGAGATAATTTATCATGTAGATATTGAGGAAGAGGAAAAAAAAAAAGAACAGCTTGGCCTGATTAGTACCATCTGACAACTTATAGAAAGAAACCTGCCTATGGCTTTTTAGCACCTGTTTGTTATAGTGTATTGATGAACAGGGAAGATTCAAAATTCTTCTCTACCCAAAATTTTAGCACTGATATTTTGCTTTGCTGGAAATGGTAATGAAATGAAATATGATTTTTAAAATTTAATGTTCATGGTCATGCTTTAAGACTAACACTTGGAATAATGTAGTATTCGATATGGCATTGACAGTTTTAAATAAAAGATTAAAATACATTAATAAAAAGAACTAAAAGGAACTAAATATTAACAGTCAGATGTTTCCCCAATCAATGGCACTTAAGTACAGTTCCCTGCCCACCCATCCCACACTTTGGGTAGAAGAAATTCAGTGAAGTTCAGGAAGTAAGATGACTATATTTGGTAACTTTGTCGTGTGTAAACATACCATAGTTGATCATAGTTTTCAAAAACATTCAAAATCTTTTTCTTTTATATCTGCTTTTAAAATTATTCCATAGCTAAACTTTTTTTTTTTTTTTTTTTTGGTCTTTTAGGGCTGCACCAGTGGCATATGGAAGTTCCCAGGCTAGGGGTTGAATCAGAGCTGTAGCCGCTTTAGCCTATGCCAGAGCCACAGCCATGCAGGATCTGAGCTGTGTCTGCGACCTATACCACAGCTCATGGCAACGCCAGATCCTTAACCCACTGAGCTAGGCCAGGGTTCGAACTCATGCCCTCACTGATGCTAGTCAGGTTCGTTAACCACTGAGCTATGATGGGAACTCCTGTATGTTCTTTTCAAATCCACAGGAATTAATGTAGACTTTTCTATGACAAAATTCAGTTTATACTTTCCACTTTGTAAGTTAATGAATATCTAGTATCCAACTTTATCTTTTTATTTTTGGCATTATCTCTTTCAGCACAGTGGAGAATTTACAGTCTCTCTCAGCGATGTCTTATTGACCTGGAAATACTTACTACATGAGAAACTGAACTTACCAGTTGAAAATATGAAAGTGAATGACCATTATGAAAACATTAGGAGGATTTATCATGATTTCTTGAAGAATAGTAACATGTTAGATTTGATCGATGTTTATAACAAATGTAGTGTTTTGACTTCTAATTATGAAAATCACACCAACATATCTCCTGTAAGTATTTTTTTATACAATTCTATTTTTATTAAAGGGCTGCAGCGGTGGCATATGGAAGTTCCCAGGCAAATTGGGGTCAAATTGGAGCTGCAATTGTCATCCTACATCATAGCCGCAGCAATGCCAGATCCAAGCATCTTCTGCAACCTACACTGAGGCTCATGGCAATGCCCGATCCTTAATCCAATGAGTGGGGCCAGGGATGGGACCTGTGTCCTCATGGATACTAGTTGCATTCATTACCGCTGAGCCACAATGGGAACTCCAAAAGAATTCTGTCTTAATCAGATTAAAATTTGGCTAGACTTTTATTTTAAACTGGTATCAGCATTTATAGTAACTTGAGAATGCTTTTGCTTTTTGGATTATGTTAAGAATGGAAAATTTAGCTACCTGAAAGCTAGTCATTACTTGGAAGAAATATTTTGGTGGTAAATTTTGTTGAACTTGTGTTCTTATTTGGTTGAAATAGAAGAACAGCTACTTAAGAAAAATGTAACAAATCAGTACCAAATGCGTGATTTCTTTTTGAATTATGTTAAGGATTGCTTTTGTATTTTACTTTCTTGATTTAATGTGCATCTGTTCATCTGGCATGTGTTGTATAAATGATTGTTGTGGCTCTTCATATGGATTAATAATATGGTTTTACTAAGATGGGTATCATTTCGTGAGGATAGTATGATGCAATATATGTGAGATACGTTATTCCCTTTTTTGCAGACATATTTATTACCTTGTTTTTTAATGGAGTGTAAATTAAAGTTAATGGGGTGGATTCTTTTGCAGTTTGGTTTTGTCTACATTATAGTTGATAAGCTATTTTAGAATGTAATATATCTAATTTGTTTTAAAGTATTGAAAACATTTTTTCTTTTACATTTACTGAATGCCGCTAAAGTAGTAATTAAATAGTGGTAATAAAAAAAAATAACTGTATAAGTTCCTGTCATGGCTCAGTGGTAATGAATCTGACTAATATCCATGGCAGTGCCCTCGCTCAGTGGGCATTGCCATGAGCTGTGGTGTAGTTGCAGATGCGGCTGTGATCCCGTGTTGCTGTGGCTGTGGTGTAGGCTGCAGCTGCAGCTCCAGTTCAACCCCTAGTTTGGGAAACTCCCTATGCCACAGGTGTGGCCCTAAAAAGAAATAAAGAAAAAAAATCTGTGGGCATAATTTTTTTATTTTTTATTTTTATTTTTTGCTTTTTAGGGCTGCACCTGTGGCATGTGGTAGTTCCCAGGCTGGGGGTCTAATCAGAGCTGCATATGCTAGTCTACACCACAGCCACAGCATCATGGGATCCTTGACCCCCTGAGAAAGGTCAGGGATCAAACTGGATCATATGGTAGTTCTGTATTTAGTCTTCATAGTGGTTGCATCAATTTACATTCCCACCAAGAGTGCAGGTACATTTTTACAAATATTTTTAATGTCACATGTGATACAAAATAGCTAGATTCTCATGTCTGCTTCTATCTGATAACTTGTTTTGGTTGAAGAATATCAAAAAAATTTGAATTCACATTGATAAATAGCTGGAAAAGGGAGAACTTCCTGAATCCCTTGAATAGGTCTTAAGGACCTTAGGCGTCCTTGGACCATACGTTGAGACCCACTGAACTGATGTGGAATAATGTCCTTAACATATAATTAAATGTGAAAACAGTTAAAAAAAATTTTTTTTTTTGCTTTAGAAAAATTTTTTTTGGTTTTTAGGGTGGCGCCCGTGGCATATGCAGGTTCCCAGGCTAGGTGTCGAGGTGGAGCTATAGCTGTGGGCCTGCATCACAGCCACAGCAATGGAGGATCTGAGCCGTGTCTGCAATCTACACCACAGCTCATGGCAACACCGGATCCTTTACCCACTGAGCGAGGCCAGGGATCAGACCTGCAACCTCCTGATTCCTAGTCAGATTCGTTTCTGCTGGTCCATGACGGGAACTCCTGAAAACGTTTTTAAACTGAAAGTAATCTTCCATTTTTAAAAATAACGTGTTATTTGAAAAATAAATATTTGCTTTCAATTTCTCTTCTTTGAAAACATAACCTCAATTGTGAGGAATACCTCTAATTAAATTTGTTAAGTATTAAATTCCATTTTTTGGTCATCTTGAATTTTGAGACTGAAAAATTATATATCTTATGAACAACAAAATCCTAGGCTTTTTAAAGTTTTTTTCTTTTTATTTCTTGATTAACTGTGAGTACCAGCTTATATAAGTAGAATTGTGGCAACATTATTTAAGAAGTGTATACCGATGGGTTACTTTAGTTATACATTTGTGATATTTCACTTGGCTTTATCAATTCAGTTTGTACCTTTCCTTCAGATTTACTTAACCAGGAATGGGGTGTGTGTGTGTGTGTGTAGCTATATAATCTTAGATCCCTTAGAATAAATGAAATAATATGATGTTGAATAGTGTGGCAGGCTGAAAGCAATCATCTCTATAAATTATTTTTTCATGGGAACTTATTTTTTTTGAAATATTGTACTACTTAGGGCAATAGCTTTACTTATATATATATTCTTCTTCCATGAAAATAAAAGGCTCTGACAAAATTTCCAAGGTCATCTTTAACTCTAAACTTGTAGAATTCTTTGAATACAGGTACCATTGGAAATAGAATGTTAGGAAGTTAATTCCATGTATATTATAGACTGCTAACAGAGGTCAGGAAATATGCTGTACACTGGAATCATTAAGTAGAGCTAGGTGTGAAATATTTTTTTACAGTTGGCATAACAATTTCTTAGTAATATCCTGTCTTTCTTGCAGAGTCAACTACGAGATTTTCTGTCTGGCAGACACTATGCAGTAGGTGATGAAATTGATTTTTATGTACCAACATCACCAATTAGTAAAAACAACCAGGATAATGAAAAGGTATGGATAAATTAAGAGTAAATTAAAGCAGGATGTGACCCTCTTCAAATCACTATGAACTTGATTATATATTATTGTAATTATTTTTTTACTTTTAAGTTTTTAATTTGTTTAAATAAAATATATTTGCAAAGAGTAATACATTGGAGACTGGCAAGAGCATGATAATAACCAGTTTATTCATGGTTTTGGGCCGTGATAACAGGAACTGTGCAGAAACATTTATCAGTCTAAGTATCAGAAAAATAGTTAAAGGTACAGATTGCCAGAGTTCTTTGAATTTTTGTATTTGGTAAACTTCACAGTTACCATTTTAAATGGTTGAGTCTTGGGAAAATAGATACAGTTGAAAAAATCTATGCTGAACTTTTTGCAGGATAGCTGATGCATCATGAGTTCTGATAACAAGATTTGTTGTGCAAACAAACCACAGAAAAGTAGTACAGTAGTCTTCTAATATAATTTACCTTCAGCTGCACATTTTGCTAGGTACTTTATTTTTGTCTTTTTAGGACTACACCTGTAGGATATGAAAGTTCCCAGGCTAGGTGTCGAATCAGAGCTGCAGCTGCTGGCCTACACCATAGCAATTCCAGATCCAAGCCGCCTTTGCAGCCTGCACCTCAGCCCACGGCAATACCAGATCCCCGACCCACCGATCGAGGCCAGGGGTTGAACCCATGTCATCATGGATGCTAGTCAGGTTTGTTACTGCTGAGCCACAATGGGACCTCCTAGGTACCTAATTAAATGTAGTAGTCCCTCACTAACATAGGAGTTGTGTTTATGAAAGTTTCTTAATGAAATTACCATTGACAAAAATGAAAGAGTATTGGAAAAAAGTAATCAAAAAATATGCTATATAAAAGATCTAGAATATGCCTACTTCCAAATTCAGATCCTCCAATAAGTGAACACATTTGATGAATCACCTTCATTATTTGGGAAACATCGCTAAGGCAGATTCTCCCATAAGTCCTATACTCTATGGATAGCACTTTGAAAAATATATTTTATCACTGCCCTCAAAGAAATACCTGAACACCTACTTCTTAGACTTAAAAATGTTCTTTATATCTGCATCACATATTTTTTGGTCCTTTTTGAAAGTTAAGTTCCTGCTGATATCATGACACTTAATTCCTAAAATTCTTCATCATATCATTTCCTGAAAATAAGGGCATAGTCACAGTATTATAATCATATATAAAAAATTAAGTATTCCCTAATATCTTTTATTATCTTCCATATTCAAATTTCTCCAGTTGTCCTCAGAATGGATTTTATGTCTCTTTAGACTCTTTTAATTAAGAAAAGTCTTTTAATTCTTTTAATCTAGAAGAATTCCCCTCAGTTTTTTTCTTGTTACTTATTTGTTGAGTTCCTACTGGTATTATTTAACTTGTTCATCTATATCCAATAAACTGGGAGTTATATCTAAAGTCTTGCTTAGTTTGAGGTTTAATATTTTCTAACAAATACTACATGCTGAGGATTTCATTTTGTATCATATCAAAAGACACAAACTCAAATTGTCCTGAATTGCCAGGTCTCTCCAGTTTAAAGATATAGTTTTACTTTGACTGCCAAAAAAGATCTATGATACTCTGACACTGTAAATACTGTTTCCCAACAACTTTTTTTTTTTTTTTTTATCTTTTTGTCTTTTTAGGGCCACACCCGTGGCATGTGGAGGTTCCCGGGCTAGGGGTCGAATCAGCTCTACAGCTGCTGGCCTACACCACGGCCACAGCAACTTGGGATTCGAGCCACGTCTGCAACCCACACCACAGCTCACGGCAATGCCGGATCCTTAACCAACTGAGCAAGGCCAGGGATTGAACCCGAGTCCTCATGGATATTGGTTGGGTTTGTTAACCCCTGAGCCACAACAGGGACTCCACCACATGACTTAAAACAGGCATTGATGATCCCTGTCTGAATCAGTTATTTCTTTAGGAGTTCATGTTGTGGCTTAGTGAGTTAAGAATCCGACTAGTATCCATGTGGGTTCACTCTTGGCCTCGCTCAGTGGGTTAAGGATCCATTGTTGCCACAAGCTGCAGTGCAGGTAGCAGATGCAGCTCAGATCCCACATTGCTGTGGCTGTGGTGAAGGCAGGCAGTTGCAGCTCAGATTTGACCCCTAGCCTGGGAACTTCTTTATGCCTCAGGTGCAGCCCTGAAAAGAAAAAAAAAAGTGTTCATTCATATAGGGATGAAAAGTTGCAGAATGGACAGTAACAATTATTTCTTTAGAGTTTGCAGAATGATGAGTTTGTAACTATCATATCTTTACACTACTTTGTTGCCTTTTCTCAGTAAGGAGTTTTATTAACTGGGTTCTCTAAAAATGGTAAGATCACTACTTAATTCTTTCTCTTTAATTACCAGTTTTAGAGTTGGTGTAATAGTTACTTATAATATAGGAAGCAAATTAGGTATTTTTTTTCTATTTCTCTTTCTCTTTTTTTTCAGCTGCACTCATGGCATATGAAAGTTCCCAGGCCAGGGATCAAATCTGAGTTGCAGATGCAACCTATTCCACAGCTGTGGCAACAGGAGATCCTTCTTAACCTACTGTACCAGGCTGGGGATTGAACCAGCACCCCCACAGAGACAAGCTAAATCATTAACCCACTGCGTCACAGTGGAAATTCCTCTCTTTCTCTTTTTATGTGTGTTTATATTGGTATAGACTTATGGATTTCTATTTGTTCAGAGTTTTGAAATCAATTAGTCATTGGAGTTCCCGTCATGGCTTAGTGGTTATCGAACCAGGAGGACGCAGGTTGATCCTTGGCCTCGCTCAGTGGGTTGGAGATCCATTGTTGCCGTGAGCTGTGGTGTAGGTCGCAGATGTGGCTTGGATCCTGGGTTGCTGTGGCTCTGGCGTAGGCCAGCAGGATTTGACCCCTGGCCTGGGGACCTCCATGTGCCGTTGGTGTTACCCTGAAAAGAGAAAAAAGACCGAAAAAAAAAAAAAAAAGCAATTAGTCATTAACCTTTGATGCTGAAATATAGAGGTCCCCTTCAGGCTGGCTCTGTGTCTTTTTTTTTTTTTTTGTCTTTTTGCTATTTCTTGGGCCGCTCCTGCGGCATATGGAGGTTCCCAGGCTAGGGGTCCAATCGGAGCTGTAGCTGCCAGCCTACGCCAGAGCCACAGCAACTCAGGATCCGAGCCACATCTGCGACCTACACCACAGCTCATGGCAATGCTGGATCCTTGCTGAGCAAGGACAGGGACCGAACCCGCAACCTCATGGTTCCTAGTCGGATTTGCTAACCACTGCGCCACGACGGGAACTCCCTCTGTGTCTTTTTTTACATGCCCTATTAGACTTTTTTGAGCACTTCCCTCTATTCTGGTACAAGAAAATATCCCAAGCCTACCTTTGATTACTTCCTACCCTGGCATGGTTTCTTTTAGTGATTTATAAATATTTTCTCTTGCTTGAAGTTAATACATCCTCTTTTTTTTTTTTTTTTTTTTAATGCCCTCACCTATGGCATATAAGAGTTCCCAGGCTATGGGTTGAATTGGAGCTGCAGCTGAGGCCTACCGCACAGCCATAGCAACACTTGATCTGAGCTGTATCTGCAACCCACACTACAGCTTGTGGCAATGCTGGGTCCTTAACCTACTGAGTGAGACCAGCAATTAAAGCCATGTCCTCAAGGAGACAACATTGGGTTCTTAACCTGCTGAGCCACTATGGGAACTCGTTCCTTGTTTTTGCCTCCTACCTTGACTAAATGTTTACTAAATTGCCTAGTCTTCTCTCAGTGATACTTAAAGGAGTACATTCATATATCAAGAGGGTAGATCACTTACAGATCTCTTTTCTTTGATCTGATAGGCTCTACAGAGAGGAAACAATAATTGCTATTGTGCCTTTTATTTAATAAGAGTAATGAACTGATTTGTACGTGTAAAATGACCTAAGCTTAATTTTGGTTTATAGATGTAAAATATTAAAGGGATATCCATGAAAATGGATTATAGTATGTGGAAACTGAAGGGTCTTCACTCTAAGTGTGTGGTTTCTCATTTAAAAAGCAGTGATAGTTTCCTGGTGTTAATTCTCTACTTTTTTTTTTTTTTTTTTTTTGGTCTTTTGCTATTTCTTTGGGCCGCTCCCACGGCAAATGGAGGTTCCCAGGCTAGGGGTTGAATCGGAGCTGTAGCCGCCAGCCTACACCAGAGCCACAGCAACGCGGGATCCGAGCCGCACCTGCGACCCACACCACAGCTCACGGCAATGCCGGGTCATTAACCCATTGAGCAAGGGCAGGGACCGAACCCGCAACCTCATGGTTCCTAGTCGGATTCGCTAACCACTGCGCCACGACGGGAACTCCCCAATTCTCTACTTTTTATCTTTTGCCTCCTTGCATTATATTTTCTAAGATAATTTTATCTACCAGTTAGCTGATGGATTAGATTTTATGAGGATTATTAAAGTAGCAGCCATCCTTTCAACCATTTTTCTGTCACTTGCAGACTTCTAATTTTTCTTTTTACAAAGTATTTTTGGAAGGCGATATATATCTATTAAAATTCCAAAGTGACTTTTTGAGCCGCAGCTTTGCAAAGATATATTTTGATCATCATTAATGCCATACCAGTTCCTCAAGTAGATGAATGGAATGAATTGGAGAAGCAATATTTTTGTTTCCTTATTTTGTTTTATTTCATTTTATTTTTGCTAAGGTACTAAAGTATTACCCTAAAAGAAAATCATCAGTTAAATAAAAAATTCTGAGTATATTAGTTCTATATTTGTTTTTATTCATTCTATGTAAGTGTATATATTTTGACAAAGAATGCAAAAAAAACCTTGTATAAATTGTTAATCTCAATATAGAAAAACTGACTTTCTTCAAATTGAGATTGAATATCTGCATTTCAGTAATAACAAGGGATAGGAAAAGAAACTAAATTGTCAGAAAGCTTAAAAAATTGTTCAACTTCTAAACAAACATTGCAAATATTTTGTGGTATGGAGAGAATCAGTTTATTAAACAAATAAACAGAAAAGTATCTTTATTTTTGGTATCTTGGTAAAAAGATTCAATCTTGTGGATTTTTTCAATTTAGGCCCTTGCTTCTGGACCTCATTACTGTATTTATGTGGAATGCTTTTCCAGAGAACCTCTTTAAAACCCACTTGCACGTACAAGAGCAAGGAAACCATAACTGCCATGTTATCTGACCATAATGATAGGGATAGATTTCCAATTGCAGCCATGAGTTAAAAGAAACACTCTCACTGTGACGACTCCAAGATGTTTTCTCCTGATGTTTGCCCAGCATCACAGATCAGAGGGACAGAATTTGCTAGCCTTAAAGAACAAGTTGTAGATGTGGGAGTTTAAGTCATAGTTTTGTACCCAGTAAGGATCAGACATATACATATTGGTAAACTCTCATTATTTTTGGACAGCAGAAACACAGTGAAACAGATTGCATGAAATTAAATGTAGAAGGAGTAAAAAAGATTCTGATGATAATGTGAATGCCTCTTCTCTACTTTGATTTTTGGGAAATTGCATCACCCTTCCCATATGTTTTAGACAAACTATTGTACTGTGGGGTTCAGATGGAAACTTTTGTATTATAGATTCACATGAAGTATCATGATTTACTCTAATAATAAAGATAAAAGAACATTTGAAATAAAGCAGGAAACTATGTTATATCTTATTTTACAAAATTTTAGGACAGACCTTAAAGATGATTTTAATTTAGTTGCGCCCCATTACTTTTTAAGGCGGTATAATAAAAATATATGAGTACTTATTTGATCTCAGATAAGTTCTTATCAATAATTTCCATTTTGAAATATCTGCAAGGGCCAACACATGTATTACTATTTCTTTTATTCATCATTGAACAAAAGTTGATTGAGAACCTATTAAAAAAATGGATTGATTACCTGCTGTAATGCCAGTCATTCTTTTACACCCTGAGGATACATCATTTGCTCTCATGGAACTCATAAACTAGTAGCAGGATTAAGAGAATAAAGTATCAAACTATTAAGATTTGTACAGAGATTTATGTAATACTTGGCTAATATGCAACATTGTAACAGGGTGATAAGAAAGGGAATATGTGAATTGTTACTTTATAGTGGAAAATCAGGGAGCCTCTCTGCAAAGGTAATTTTTAGCGTCTTTAATATTTAAGAAGAAAATTTCATAGGGTTAATGTTCAAAGTTTTTTTTTGTTTGTTTTTTTGTTTTTTTTTAATGGCCACACCCTCTGCATATGGAAGTTCCCAGGCTAGAGGTTGAGTCAGAGCTATAGCTGCCAGCCTACACCACAGCCACAGCAGCGTGGGATCTGAGCCACGTCTGTGACCTATACCACAGTTCATGGCAACGCCGGATCTTTAACCTGCTGAGCAAGGCCAGGGATCTAACCCCGTGTCCTCATGGATGCTAGTGGGGTTCATTACCGCTGAGTCACAATGGGAACTCCCGAACTTTTTATTTTAATTGGTTTTGCTTAAATTTTGAGTCCATATTTAAGGTAACCTTGTCCTGTTCATTGAGGTTTTTAATTGAAAACTGGCTGCCTCCTATGATTTAAGAATTGTTTTTTACATGAAACTTAAATAATCCAAAAGCATTTCATCTTTAAAAGTGCTTTTAGGATGTATATGAACTTGGGATTTCCTTGAAAATTGTCTAAGATTTCTTATTGATTTGTAATTTTTTATTTCTACCTTTTTACTCTCTTTTATACTTAATTTAAATGTGATTATATAGAATATGAAGACATTTTAATTTTAATAGGAAAATATTTTCTTAGTGTTTATAGATGATAAATTATTGTATCTTTGGCTAGGTTATAAGTTACTGAATGACTTATGAATTTTGTAAGTTTTTTTTTTTTGTCTTTTTGCCATTTCTTGGGCTGCTTCTATGGCATATGGAGGTTCCCAAGCTAGGGGTCTAATTGGAGCTGCAGCCGCCGGCCTACGCCAGAGCTATAGCAACGTGGGAACCGAGCTGCGTCTGCCACCTATACCCCAGCTCACAGCAATGCTGGATCCTTAACCCACTGAGCAAGGCTAGGGATCGAACCGCAACCTCTTGGTTCCTAGTTACGTTCATTAACCACTGCACCACGATGGGAACTCCTGAATTTTGTAAGTTTTCAATGTAAATTGAGTTTGGAATTTGTGAGTCCATTTTCCCAAGGGTGTAGGCAAGGAGAGGATTTCAAGTGAACATTCTAGGGGCAACATCTAAGAATTAAAAACAAACAGGATTCCAGAGCAGGGTGAAAGTAGTTGAGCAGGTGAGAATAGCAAGAGAATGTCATACGAGAAATTTAAGTTTGATGTTATCCATTTTATTAATTTTTTTCTATTATAGGTTATGCTTTTGGTGTCATCTAATTACTCTTCCTAATTCCAGGTCATGAAGATTTTCTCCTGTGTTTTCTTCTGAAAGTTTTATACTGTACATTTAGATCTATGGGTCCACTTTGAGTTAATTTTTATAAAAGGTATATTTGTTTTGCTTATGGAAGACTGATTGCTTCCATGCCAATTACTGAAAAGACTCCTTTTTCCATTGTTTCTTTTGCACCTTTGTCAAAAATCAAATGGCAGTATCTGTGTTGGGTCTATTTCTGGACTCTATTTCACTGATCTAAAAGTCTGCCCTTTTGAAAATACTATGCTATCTTTTTTTTTTTTTTTTTTTTTTGTCTTTTTGCCTTTAGAATTCTAGGGCTGCTCCCATGGCATATGGAGATTCCCAGGCTAGGGGTTTAATCGAAGTTGTAGCCACCTGCCTACACCAGAGCCACAGCAACGGGGTATCCGAGCTGCATCTGCAACCTACACCACAGCTCGTGGCAACGCCAGATCCTTAACCCACTGAGCAAGGCCAGGGATCGAACCCACAACCTCATGGTTCCTAGTTGGATTCGTTAACCACTGTGCCACAATGGGAACTCCAGTACTATGCTATCTTGATTATTGTAATTGTAAAGTAATTTTCTTTTTTTTTTTATTCATTTGTTTTTCTTTTTCTTTTTTTCTTTTTTTTAGGGCTGCACCTGCAGCATAGGGAAGTTCCCAGGCTAGGAGTCAAATGAGAGCTGTAGCTATTGGCCTACAACACAGCTCACAGCCACACCGGATCCTTAACCCATTGAGTAAGACCAGGGATTGAACCTGCATCCTCATGGATACTAGTCAGCTTCATTATTGCTGAGTCATGGCTAGAACTTCTGTAATTGTGATTTTTAAGATCATTTGTCACCATATTTAATACATTGTTTCAATGTATTATGACTTACATATTTAATTTTTGATGATATATTATTATTGTTTCTGTGTATGTAATATGTCATTTTGCTCTGGCTACTCTCAAGATTTTTCATCTTTGGGTGTCAGAGTTTGATTATAATGTATATAGGAGTGATTTTCTTTGTGTTTTTCCTACTTGAGTAGCTTCTTGGATCTATAAATTGTTGTTTTCCACCAAATTTGGGGTGTTTTTGGCCATAATTTCATCACCAACTATTTTTTTCTGTTTCTTTTACTTCTCTACAGTGATTTCAATTACATGTGTATTGGACTTCCTTAAATTGTCCTACAGGTCTCTTTGGTTCTTTTTTTTCCCTCTCTTTTAGTTTTCACATTTGGAAATTTCTATTGATATATTTGTATGTTCACTCATACTTTCTTTGTCTTTACTCCAAATTGCTTTTGAGTGTTCCCAGCAAATTTTGTTTCAGTTACTATACTTTTCATCTCTAGAATTTACTTTCTTTATCATGTCCGCTTTTCTCTTGTCACTGAAAACATATTTTCCTTTATTAATTAATTCACCGATAACCTATTTTCTTTAAGTTCGTTGAACATATTTTATTTTAGCTCTTTGAGTATATTTGGAGCAGCTGCTTTGATGTTCTATTTGCTAACAGGTCCACTTGGTGACATTTTCTATTGACTGCTTTTTGTCTCGAGAAGGGGTCATACCTTCCCTTTTCTTTGTCTAGTAATTTTTGGATGAAACCTGCACATTTCGGGTAATATTTTATGGCAATTCCATTTTTTTCTAATTTTTTTCTGAGGAAGATTCGGTTTTTGTTCAAGTAGGTAGATTACTTGCCTAGATTCCAGCTTCATATTTTGTCTCCTTGGTGGCGTGAACCTTTCTGGATATCTGTTCTTATGGTTTCCTCTTGCTGGCTTTTTAGCTTGGCTTTTGTAACCCTTACCTCTGCCTGCCAAATTTTGGCAGTCAGCAAAGCATTTAGGGGGAGATATTGAGCTTATTTGCTCTGTGGCGTCCTTTTTCCTAGGGATTTTCCAGTTGTTCTGACAAGTTTTGATTTTGTGTAGTTGATACTTCAAGCCTGTCCAGCTTCGGCTTTCTGCCACTTAAGGTACACACAGTTGTGGAATGCACTCAGTTTAGGAAACATTCAAACTCATAGCTCTGGTTCTTTGTAGCTCAGTCTTTCTAAAATAGATGTATTTCTAATTTCTGTCTGTATTTTTGAGGGAGCCCCCCTGCCAGCCCCCACAGTATCCCCCATGCTTGCATGGTTTTGCTGTCAACTAGGGATTTGGGCTATTTATTATCTCATTTTTTCCCCAGGATTTCCTCCTTTAAATTTCACGCTCTTTTCCCAGCCCTGAATTCTAATTTCTGGCACCTTTAATCACTTCTATTTTCTATAGCCATAGTCATAAAACTTGGGCCAGTAAACCACAAACTTAATTCACAACCTTCCTATTGAAGTTCTTTTAAAGCTAAGTGTCCCTCCAGCTTCTATTTTTTGGACACTTTCCAATGTCTTTAAATAGTATTTAACATCTTTTATTTAGCATATAATGTTTGTTATTTAAGGAGTTCATATGATCAGTTATGTCTCTCCCATTACTGAAAGTTGTAAGGCCTTTAAGCACAAACTTGCAATTCTTACCCCTCTTATTGCAGTTCTTCAAAATTAAATTCTCCTCCAGCTTGTGTCTGCTTTTTGGATGCTTTCCAGTGTCTTTACATAATTATGTTTTAAAAATTTTACCTAATATTTTATACTTGTTATTTGTAGGAGTTCACAACTAGAAGTTTCAAAGACCTTAAATAGCTATAGACAGCTAATTTTAAGAAAACGATCATTGAATGCTCTGGTTTACCATTTGACTGTGAAGGACAAGTACAATACATATGAAAGAACTGAGAAATTCTCTTGTGGCACAGTGGCTCTGGTTGCTGCTTATGGCATGGGTTCATTCCTTTGCCTAGGAACTTCCATATTCCTCAGGCACAGCCAAAACAAACACACACACACACACACACACACACACACAACAACAACAACAAAAAAACCCACACAAACCAAAAATTAACTGATGACCATATCAAGTTCTCCCAAATAGTATTTATCTTGTGCTTGAATTGTCTATATCTCTGTTTTAGGTCAGTTAATGTCAACATCAGTTACTTGCTATTATTTACTAATGTTTGGTTGAATCTCCTTATTTTAATACTTAGTTGGTTATTTGGTATTGTGAAAATCAGTATCTAATAATTCTTCAAAAATTTAACAATTTAATTTCATCCCTTATATCTTGTCCTGTAAGAAACATAGCTATAGGACCAAATAATGCTGGTTGGCCCATGCCATAATCTTCAAGGGGCTTCATTATTGGGTATTATTTAGTGGTAGATGCATGCAGGGGAATGAGATCAGGCTTCATTAGAAATGTAGTCTTTGCACTGTATCTCTTACATCATTTTCTAAGAGACATTTTCCAACAATTTTGGTAGTTGTTATTTACTTGTAGATTCTCATTGGAGGCAAGTTGGTTTCATGAGAAAGGACATGTTAATTGTTTGACCCAAACTTTTGGTTTATATGGCAATTCTCTTTTCCCAAAGACCTGAGTGAGATATTGTCATTGAATGATCATGCATATTAAAAAGATTATTTATGAATTTAGGACACCTTCAATAAATAAAATAATATTTTATTGTACAGGTGAAGTTACTAGCAAAGAAAATTATCTACTCATATTTAAACCTGCTAGTGAATTCAAAGAATGACTTGGCTCTGGCTCATATTCTCAATATTCCTGATAGAGGACTTGGAAGAGAAGCCTTCACTGATTTGAAACATGCTGCTCAAGAGAAACAGATGTCTATCTTTTTGGTATGGACATGTTACATTTTCAAGATTTTTTAAAAGACTCTCTGAA
Organism: Sus scrofa; assembly: GCF_054392235.1. NCBI lineage: Eukaryota > Metazoa > Chordata > Mammalia > Artiodactyla > Suidae > Sus > Sus scrofa. The sequence goes on along the minus strand of NC_139387.1, from coordinate 89,305,845 downwards.
TCCATGTACCTTAATATAGATTTCCTACAACTATGATAAAACAGCTTTTAAATTGTGAATGTGTTCTACCTCATGTATTTTGAAAGTCCATGGTATTTTTGTTTTTTACTATATGCTTCAAAACAGATAAGGGAGAATATCTCTAAAGCATTATTTCCCTACATGTATTCTGTATAGTGCTAGCCCTGTTAAATTCTACTTGAATAAATATTTCCAGAGGCAAAAATTCCTGTTCAGTGCTCTTTGAATAAATGTTTCCAAGGGCAAGAAGTTGGAAATTGTATATACTCTTACTGGATATACATATACGAAGTCTTGCTATAAATCTGCTTAAGTTAACCTAGTTACTTAATCTGTTGTTTTCTAAATTATTTAACTGTGGAACTTTCCCCAGATTATTTAAATTTCATAGATTTTTTTTCTTTCTTAGGATATACTTTAGAAAATACAGCTTTAGGACAGTCTTTGATGGAGATGGTATAGCCATCATATATGTATTTTCATCATTGTAGAAGTAAGGCCTTTTGAACTTCACATGATCAAATAATCCTTAAATGTGCAACCTCAGTAATGCTTAATGATTATCTAGTCTAAATCTTTATTTTACAAATAAAGAAGCTAAGGCTTGGGAAAATTGAATTAATTGCTCAACTTTAAATAAATTGATACAATCGATGCTGAAAAATTCCTTTGTTTCATATAGCACTTCCAGTAGCCGGTAGTCTATTTAAGAATATATTCATAAATTAATTCTTTATAGACAGTAATATATGCTTATAAACATATTTTATGTCCTTAATTTGTCCTTAACTTGGTTCCTTACCCTTCACCTGTGTTACCTCATCCTTGCTGGCATGAATTCTATATAACACCTGTTTCTTTGATTACTTGCTTCTGAATGAAAGTGTGGCATGAGTAATAAAGTGTTTCACTTTACCTGTGTACCTAGAAATATGTAAATGTGCCTAACTTAATAAAATAAGGTATAGTTTTAATTTACTAAGTTATCAAACATAATCAAATCATTTGTTTTAATTTGTAGGTGGCCACATCATTTATTAGAACAATAGAGCTCGGAGGTAAAGGATATGCACCATCACCATCTGATCCTTTAAGGACGCATATAAAAGGATTGTCTAATTTTATTAATTTCATTGACAAATTAGATGAAATTCTTGGAGAAATACCAAATCCAAGGTATGACAAATGTGTGTTAATAATCTATCTTTAAATCTTCACAGAATCAGTGGTAGATTTAAAAATAAGAGCTGAGTGTCAGACCAGACTAGAGAGAAGAAACAAAATATCTAGATGAATAAATTTAATCACATGATCTTTCATTCCAAATTTCTGCCCACTTATGATTCTAAAATTTTTTTTTCTTTTTTTTTTTTTTAAGGGCGGCATCTGTGGCATATGGAGGTTCCCATGCTAGGAGTCTAATTGGAGCTACAGCTGCCGGCCTACACCACAGCCACAGCAACGCCAGATCCGAAGAGTGTCTGTGATGTGCACCATAGCTCACGGCAACACTGGATGCTTAACCCGCTGAACAAGGCCAGGGATCGAACCTGCAACCTCTGGTTCCTAGTTGGATTCATTTCCACTGTGCCACGACTGGTCTGTGATTCTAAAATTTTGGCCAAAGTCAAATGGCATGTTCAAATTAAATTTGATTAGAGAAGAGGGTTACCATTCATCTTTTTTTCTTTGAGAAATAGATCTTTGAGGATTGGTAATCACTGAATAGATAATTTCTTTATACTTTTCATTTAGCAACAAAGGAAACTAGTACCAAGAATGAGTAAGGAAATTGTTAAAAATATGAATTCTATATTCTGTTTTCCGCTGTTTTTTTTTTTTTTCCATTTTCTTATGGGGAAATCTTTGATAAATCTGGAATTTAAAAACATTTTTATTATACTTTATTTACAGTGTTCTGTCAATTTTTACTACATAGCAAAGTGACCCAGTTATACATATATGTACATTCTTTTTTTCACATTATCCTCCGTCATGTTCCATTACAAGCGATTAGATGTAGTTACCTGCACTCTACAGTAGGATCTCATTGCTTATTCCAAATGCAGTAGTTTGCATCTACTAACCCCAAACTCCCAGTCCCTCCCACTCCCTCTCCCTTCCTCTTAGCAACCATAAGTCTGTTCTCCATGCCCATAAGTTTGTTTCTTTTCTGTAGATAGGTTCATTTGTGCTGTATATTAGATTCCAGATGTAAGTGATATCATATGGTATTTGTCTTTCTCTTTATGACTTATGTCACTTAGTATGAGAATGTCTCGTTCTATCCATGTTGCTGCAAATGGCATTATTTTGTTCTTTTTTATGGTGAGTAGTATTCCATTGTGTATATGTGCTACATCTTCTTAACCCATCTTCTTAACCCACTTGTCTGTCAATGGACATTTAGGTTGTTTCCATGTCTTGGCTATTGTGAATAGTTCTACAATGAACATAGGGGTGGACGTTATCTTTTTCTATGAAAGTTTCATCTGGATATATGGCCAGGGATTGCTGGATCATATGGTAGTTCTACATTTAGTTTTCTGAGGTAGCTCCATACTGTTCTCCATAGTGGTTGTACCAATTTACATTCCCACCGACAGTGTAGGAGAGTTCCTTTTCTCTACTCCCTCTCTAGCATTTGTTATTTGTAGGCTTACTAATGATGGCCATTCTGACATTGTGAGGTCGTACCTCAGTGTAGTTTTGATTTGTATTTCTCTGATAATTAGTGATGTGAGCATTTTTTCATTAGTGATGTGAGCATTTTTTTATCCATATGTCTTCTTTGGAGAAATGTCTATTTAGGTCTTCTGCCCATTTTTCAATTAGATTTTTTGTTTTTTAGCTGTTGAGGTGTATGAGTTGTTTGTTGGAATTTGTTTTTTCTTTTTCTTTTTCTTTTTCTTTTTTTTTTTTTTTTTTTTTTTTTTTTGTCATTTTGCCATTTCTTGGGCTGCTTCTATGGCATATGGAGTTTCCCAGGCTAAGGGTCTAATCAGAGCTGTAGCCACCGGCCTACACCAGAGCCATAGCAACTTGGGATCCGAGCTGTGTCTATAACCTACACCACAGCCCACAGCAACGCTGGATCCTTAACCCATTGAGCAAGGCCAGGGATCGAACCTGAACCTCATGGTTCCTGGTCAGATTTGTTAACCACTGAGCCATGGTGGGAACTCCCTGGAATTTGTGTTTTTAAAAATCTTGTGGATTTCCATTTATAACATAGGTATTTGGTGAGTTACATTTAGAAATGGGTTGTATATGCTAGCTTTCATAGTAGATCATTGTCAACTTGGTTGGTATACCATAGCATGGTATTAATAAAAATATCTGATATTTATCAAATACCTACTATGTGTCAGACATTCTACTAAGATTTTTATGGGGATTATCATTTGATTATTACAACAATCTTACATTATGGTGCTAGATACCCAATTTAGAGAAGAAGAAACTGGAGACTGGGACTAAGTAATTTACCTTAGTCATATTGTTATTAAGGTAGCAGAGTTAGGATCTCAATTCTGTTCCTATCCTAGAACCCATTCTCTTAATTACTATAACTTATACTTTGGAACTTTTTTTCCATTTTAAGATTCCAAGAAAAAATTTTTTTTTGTCTCTTCTAGGGCCGCACCCACAGCATATGGAAGTTCCCAGGCTAGGGGTATAATTGGAGCTGTAGCCACTAGCCTTCGCCAGAGCCACGACAATGCCAGATCTGAGCCGTGTCTGCAATCTAGAGCACAGCTCGTGGCAACACCGGATCCTTAACCAACTGAGTGAGGCCAGGGATCGAACCCTCAACCCCATGGTTCCTAGTCGGATTTGTTAACCACTGAGCCACTATGGGAACTCCCTCAAGAAGAATTTCTTTCAGGATTTTATTCTGAATTGTTTCCTTCTATCTTCTTATATGGATATCCAGTACAGCAAAGTGAATTTGGAGGAGGGTTTGAATATGGCTTATAGTCAGTACCATTAATATCTTCTGAACTTCCAAATAGTATATTGGCTAGCCGTTTCTTCTGAGATAGCAAATAATTAATTTTAAATAATATTTAATTTATTTTTTTAAGGTCAAAGAAGTTTTTCCTTTTTCTAAATTTTTTAAAAATTAAAGTATAGTTGATTTCCAGTGTTGTGCCAATTTCTGCTATATAGCAAAGCGACTCAGTCATATATATGTATATATATACATTTTTTATACATATTATTTTTCCATCAAGATCTATCTCAGGAGATTGGATATAGTTCCCTGTGCTATACAGTAGGACTTTATTGTCAATCCATTTTAAATGTAATTAAAGAATATTTTATTTTTAGCAAAGCAATATATGTATATTTTGTTAAAGTCAAGTGGTAATACAGCCTTACAGTAAAAAGTGTCCTCAGAGGAATTGACTTTTAATATTTTTGTGTGTGTTTCTATAGTTACCTCATTTAAATTTTTATACATCTATTTTTTATTTTATTTATTTTTAAAATTACTTAACTAGTTTTTTTTTTTTTTTGCTGTGCCTACAGTATGTGTAAGTTCCCAGGCCAGTGATCGAACCCATGCCACAGCTGCAACCTGAGGTACTGCAGTGACACTGCCAGATCCTTAACCCACTGCACCATAACAGAAATCCTATGCAGCTAATTTAAAAAATTTTTATTGAAGTATAATTGGTTTACAGTATTGTGTTAGGTTGAGGTGTGCAGCAAAGTGATTCATTGTTTTTGCAGTTTATATTCCATTATAGGTTGTTATAAGATATTGGATATAATTCCCTGTGCTATATAGTAAATCCTTACTGCTTATCTATTTTATGTATAATAGTTTTATCTGTTTATCCCATAGGCCTGATGTAGCCCCCCACACACCTGTGTTTGGGAACCATAAGTTTGTTTTCTATGTCTCTCTGTTTCTGTTTTGTATATACATTCATTTGTCTTATTTTTTACATTCTACGTATAAGTGATATAGTATTTGTCTGTCTCTGACTCATTTACGAAGTAAAATATTTTTTAGGTTCATCTACATTGCTGCTAATGGCAATGTTTCATTCTTTTTACGGCTCAGTAATATTCCATTGTACATTTCTACCATATCTTAATCCAGTCATCTGTTGATGGGCATTTGGGTTCCATGTCTTGGCTGTTGCAAATAGTGCTGCTGTGAACATTGGGGTGCTTGTATCTTTTTGAATTAGCGTTTTCTTTTTTTTCCAAATATATACCCAGGAGTAGAATTGATGTAATAGTAATTCTGTTCTTAGTTTCTTGGATTTTTTTTTTTGTTTTGTTTTGCTGTGCCCATGGCATGTGGAAGTTCCAGGGCCAGGGATTGAACCTGAGCCACAGCAGTGACCCAAGCTACTGCAGTGACAACACCAGATTCTTACCCTGCTGTGCCACAGGAGAACTCCCTATTTTTTTTTTTTTTTTCTTGTCTTTTTAGGACTGCACCAATGGCATATGGAAGTTCCCGGGCTAGAGGTCAAATCAGAGCTGCAGCTGCCAGCCTATGCCACAGCTTCATCATTACTGTATGTGAACCACATCTGTGACCTTTACCACAGCTCATGGCAAAGCTGGATCCTTAACCCACTGAGCAGGGCCAGGGATCGAACCTGCATCCTCATGGATACTAGTTGGGTTCATTACTGCTGAGCTACTATGGGAACTTCCCCTATTAGTTTTTTAAGAAACCTCCATACTGTTTTCTATAGCAGCTGCACCAGTTTACATTCCCACCAACAGTGTTTGAGGATTCCCCTTTTCTTACAGTTTCTCTAATATTTGTTATTTGTAGACTTTTTGATGATAGCCCTTCTCACATATGAGAGGTGGTACCTCATTGTGGTTCTGATTTGCATCTCTCTAGTAATTAGTGATGTTGGCCATCTTTTCACTTATCTCTTGGCCATCAGTTTGTCTTGTTTGAAAAATGTCTGTTCCAGTGTTCTGCCCAGTTTTTGATTGGATTGTTTGTTTTTTTGGTATTGAGTTGTATGAGCTATTTTTATATTTTGGATATTAACCCCTTGTTGGTCTATGCAGCTAGTTTTGATTTTCAATTTTCAACATTCCCTATTCCTACTTTGGAAGATGAGGATTTGCCACCCGCTCACCCACTTTTCTTTTTTTTTTTCTTTCTTTCTTTTTTTTCTTTTTTTTTTGTCCCTTTGCTATTTCTAGGGCTGCTCCTGCGGCATATGGAGGTTCCTAGGCTAGGGGTCTAATCGGAGCTGTAGCTGCCGGCCTATGCCACAGCCACAGCAACGCGGGATCCGAGCCACGTCTGTGACCTACACCACAGCTCATGGCAACGCCATATCCTTAACCCACTGAGCAAGGCCAGGGATCAAATCCTCAACCTCATGTTTCCTAGTCGGGTTTGTTAACCACTGCGCCACGACAGGAACTCCTCACCCACTTTTCAACACTCTTTTTCCTCTCTCCCTCCTACCATATACACAGATACACAAGTTTCTCTCTTCTTTTATCCCTCTAATATACTATAATATCAAGTTCAATCATATTTTAGCGTTTATATTATTATAACTTGGTAAATATTGCCTATAGGTAAGTTATATTATATACTGTGATTAGACTTCCTTTCTTGTATAAATTTTTGGGTTTTCTTCTAGAATTAATGATTATCTCCTTTTCTCTTGCTTTGCTTCATGACTGTTTATCATCAATTAATCAAATTTTCCAACAAAACTATGCAATTTCTTCTTTTTATTAGATCATTTATCAGTTCTGGTTTTTGTTCTTGAAGACATTCCATTTGGAGAGTCATCTGTCTTCTTCGTTCAGTCTCCTTTTGCTTACTAGGCCTGTTTCCAAGTGTCAGGCGTGACGCTCCACCTTGTGAATTTTCTCTGCCTCTACCTTGTTTTCTGGATCTCATGACTTTATTTTTAATTGATTAAACCCCTTATCTTGCTCAAGTAGCTTTTTGAGAAAAAGTAAATGAGAGGTAAATATCTTTATTTTCACATTTGATTGCATGTGATCTTATGTTTTGTTTGTCTCTCCAAGGTTATTTAATGTCTAAGATCATTTTATCCTCTTCCTGGTTGGTCTTTGTTTTATTTAAGTTGAATGTTTTCCTTTTGTTTCTTTTGCCTCTTTCATGTTAAAGGTTTTCCTAAAACGTATGGTGATTCTGGATATGTTCTTTCATAAGAATGAGACCCTGTAAAGCTGATTGTTTTCTCTGTACATGACTTCATTAGCCAGTAGCTTAGTAGCCAGTTTGGCTCTTCTGTTGGGGATTCTCCAGATGTGAGTAACTACAGGTCTTTTCTTTGGAATGAACTCCAAAATTTCCACAATGGCATCCTTTAATCTCTGAAAGCATTAAGTCTGGCTAGCAATATTCTGGGATTTGAGGTAGGATAGGTTGATGCCGAGTCTCCTAGTTCAATGTGTAGACTTGTACTCAGTCCCTCTGTTTTCAGTCATTGGTACCTCTAGGTCTGGAGCCTCTCTGGCTTAGATTTTTCAGAGTAATCCTGCTTTCCATGCTGAGGCAAGAGAATTACACAAGTCTGACTGTTCAGAATAAGAGAGGAGATTTAAGGGTCTAAGTTTTCTCCTATAGACTGTCAACCAACTTTCTTATTTGCACTATACCTTTACCATGGTCTTCAGTATTGTCCCAACTTCTGAGAATTTCTAAGGTCCTTCTATTGGTGTGTCTTTTAACAGTTACTTAGATTGTAGCTTCCTCTCTTCTGTGCAGTCAGTTATCACTTGTCCATTTGCTTTTCATCTTTCTGTATTTTCATGAGATACCTCTACTGTCATTGGCTGTCTTCTTTCCCAGTCTCTTTTTCTCCATGGATTTAAAGCACTTGCCTTCTTGTCACTTTAGTGACGCTTTTTAGAAGGGAGAAACTATAAATGCATACATTTAATCCAAAGTAATTTGTTATACTTACACTCCTTTTTGGAGAAATTTCTGCTTGGTGTAAATTATCAATAGGGTATAAGTACATTTTAGAGGCATCTAGGGTAAGAGAATAGACCCCAGTTCTTAACTTAGTAATTAGTTATTTCGAATGGCCTGTTTGGTCATAATTACACTATGTTCTAGGGAAGACACTGAAGAAGTGGGTGTCTAAGTAGTTCATCTGAGCAATCTTTATTTTTGTTTTTAGGGTGTTTTGGGCATATATTAAGTATATATTTATTTTATGATGTTAAGTAGTAAAGATATTAAGAACTAAAATCATATTCTATTTATGCAATAGGAAGGACAGAGGAAGGGACAGTTGGCCTAGTTTGTGAGAGCCAGGGTAAGAGTGGCAGGGGTGTTTACCTGAATAGTTGGTACAGTTGGCCTTAATCTTGAAGGATGAATTTGAAGGAGTTAGCCAGACATGGAGAATGGGGGTGAAGTGAAGTTCAGGTGGGAAGAAGGGAGGTATGTATAGATAATAAGAAAAAATAAAAAACTGTCTTAGCTATTTTTGTCAGTTTATTCTTTAAAGAGTAGCCCAACTTCTTGAAAAGTTGCTCTTTTATTCCACTGCCCAATTTCTAGTTATTTAACATATATTTCTCTTGAGGCTGTAAACCCTATGAAAGCTTTCTTGATTTTCTTCACTAATATTCCCTAGCCCTAGCACAGTTTCTGGCAGAGAGTAGGTACTCAATATTTATTTGAGTGTCTGTATTTAACCGACTCACATTCATTCACTTTTCCACTCTACTAAAGCTATTCTGCCAAAGATATTTATGATCTGCTAGTTGGCATAGTCTCTGGTTTCTTTTGAGTCCTCAAATTTGATCACTTTCTCTCTTAGAACTCTTTTCCCATAACTGCTGAGATTTCATTCTCATTTTCCACCTAGCTGTTTGACTACATATATGCAAATTTTGAATTCATATTTCAGTGAAATTCAAATTCTTTCCTGAGTTTCAAAAATATATCTTTAACTACCTATAGATTGTTAGCTCAAAGGAAACTTAAACTTAACATTTCTCAAACTAAATCTTCATCTTTCCCTGCAGACCTACTTATATTCCTAAAATATCCAGCTTGATGAAGCTTTTATCTGTCTATCCACCCAAGCAGAAATTTGGAACATATTTTAAACTCCTTTTTTCCCTTTGTCTATCCTTTTAGTCAACAAGATCCATCAATTCTTTTTACATAATGTTTTTGATATTTTTTCTTCTCATCTCTATTTCTATTACCTATTGCCTTATTTCCATATATTTTCATCCTTTCTTGCCTGGACTTCTTTACTTGTCTCTGAGTTGTTCATTCTGCCTCCAATGTTGAGTTGCCCCATCCTGTTTTCCTTACTGCTGCCAGTGGTCTTTCTAAAGCAGCAGATGTTATTCCCATAATTAAAACCCTTCAATGATTCCATATTAGGTATAGGATAAAACTCTAGAAACCTTAGTATGATGTACATCTTCTATACTCTCTACCTCCTGCTTGTATCTCATCTCGGCCTCTGTCTGTCAACCTTAAAACTCAGAGATAAAACTGTATTTAACTTTTTTAGCTTAGTTTAATTTTGTACTACCTGTCTTATAGTAGGGTGGTAGTGGTAGGGAATCACACTAATCTTTGAATCCAAGAAACGGTGAGGGATAGACAGAGAAGGAATCAAAATCACACTTAACGCCCACTGCCAGCTTTTCATCAGGCCATCTTAGCTATAGTTTGGCTGCATTTCTACACTATGCCAGTAGGTGCCACCATAAAATGCCTACTATACTTTCACCTGAAAAATATTTTAAATTAGGGGTTTCAGGTTACATAAATTAGTTCCTTGTTCAGAATGTTTAAAATTCTGCATTTTAAGTGTATCACACAACAGGTTTTTAGCACTCACCTGCATTGTATTTATTGTGCTAAGCATTAGGTATTTATAGAATGTTAAATCTAATTGAAATTATCCAGTCTAGAATCCTAATGTTACATTTTTCTCATTTAAAATTATTTCGGAAGCATTTTTGATACATTTCATGTGGTACTTTTAATCACATTTGATTTTTTAAAGATATAATTTATTTTAGCAAATCATTTTCAAATTCTTAAACATAGTAGGGAAAAGCCAAATCATTCTATATAGTAAAGATAGTGGATAATTGCATTAAACTATTAGCTGGTGTTTATCTGTTTTATTGCCTATTATTCTTTCACTATTGTTTGATACAAGCTTGGAGGTTTAATTATGTTTTTCCTCACTAGTTTCAGTTTTCTGTTTTTCCCCCAGGGCTTTTTTAGGACTTCAGTTTACCCCTTTGTCACCTAAATTCTTCTATTAATATTTATCCAGAGTAGTCATAATTTATCTTCCATGATGCTTCTCTGAAGCCCCCTTTCTTCTTTTAAATCCCCACTTAAATTCCCTCTATACCTTTAGTATCTTACTGAAATAAATGATCAATTATGACCTCTTAATAAGAAATATTTTATTCATTTTGTATCCCCAAGCCTTAGCAGAAATATCCTAGCATCATTTGGGTTAAAACTTAAGGAATTTTAGGCTGTAGAGGCAAGAATTTGAATTATGCTACTATGTTGCAGAGCAAATATTGAAAGAGCTAATGGTTGGCTCTTGTAGTGAATGTATAGCAATAGACTATTCATAACACTGGTGTTCGCAATATTTTGTTAAGGGTCGGAATGCTGAGCTTGGCAAGTATCTGAGATACAAATCTTACAAATTTTTCCTAAGCACAGTTCATTCAGAGGATTATATCATCTTTAAAATTTAGAATATATGTTCTTATTGAAGGAATGAAAAATGAGGGCAAAGATATTTACCTAATATCATTGAAAGCTTTTTTTTTTTTTTTTGGTTCTTATGACTGACACTGTGACACACTTTCATATTTGATTATCCTTTTGAATCTTTTCCAAAACTCTTCCATTAGAGATTACTTCCCAGAAAAAGCACAAAGTGTTAGCTATGTTTTCATTTTGGCTACATTTCATCCAATTGCTTTCTCTGCTTTTAATTGAAAATTAAAAAAAACCGAGTTGGAAAAGAGTTTTATTACATAAAAGAATTCGTAGAGTATGTTCAGACTTCTGATTATAGATTTATTGCAGATTATGTCCTCTGATGGATCTTTCCATTGAAAATAATTAATATTGCTGGATAATATATTATTTATTTTATCAATTTTTTTTCTCTCTTGGCTACTGTGTAGCATATGGACTTCCTGGGCCGGGGTTTGGATCTGAGCCGCAGTTGTGACCTACACTGCAGCAGCAGCAAGGCCGGATCCTTTAACCCACTGTGTTGGGCCAAAGATCCAACCTCCATCCTGATGCTGCAGAGAAACTGATGATCCTCTTGTGCCACAGCGGGAACTCCAATAATATATTTTTTAAAAAATTTCTTAAATGCATTGATGAGTAGGTCAATGTAGTGAAAATACAGGCCAGCTACTAGGAGATGGAGAAAAGCCAGAGAGAGAAGTCAAGAAGGGAAGCCAGGTTTTATTTTGAGAACACTTGCTAAATTTGGTGATTTGGAGGGTCTGTTTTTAGTTTCTTTTTCTTCCTTTCTTTCTTTCTTTCTTTTTCTAATCTTTTTAGGGCTATATCCGCAGCATATGGAATTTCTTGGGCTAGGGGTCAAATCAGAGCTATAGGCCTCCACCATAGCCACAGCAGCATCAGATGTGAGCTGCTTCTGTGACCTACACTGCACCTTGAGGCAATGCCAGATCCTTAACCCACTCGGCAAGGCCAGGGATCGAACCCACATCCCCATGGATACTATGTTGGGTTCTTAACTCGCTAAGCCACAATGGGAACTCTGAGGGTCTATTTTTATATCCAATAAAGTATGAAGGACAGGGGACAAAGCCCAGGGACTGCCTAGGGTGAGCTGTCTGTTGGGACATACCTTACAGGACTACTACCCTTTCAGTGTAAAATGAGCTAAGAATATGGGCTTTAACTTGATAAACGGTTTCTATGAAAACCAGGCTAGTAATAAAATGTTTTAGCATTTTATTTAAGATTTAGAACAAGAGTTCTTGCTCTCATTTCTTTTCAGCATGATATTATTGGATGTCCAGTTCAGTGTAGTAAAGCAAGGAAAAGAAATAGGGGATACAACAATTGAGAAGGAAGAAATAAAGTCCTTTTTGATAATATAATTGTACATATAGAAAACTCCAAGAATCTATAGGCAAATTATTAAAATTAATGGTAGCCTTTAACAATATTGCTGGACATGAATCAATTTTTTTTAAAAGCAATTGTATTTCTATACCATAATTAAATAGAAATTTTTTTTTTAAGATTTCAAAATATAAAACACACAGAAGAAATCTAATAAAACCATACTTCTTACTTGGGAGGTTAAGACTCAGTGTGAAAGTCTCTCTCCCACTAAGGGTTTGCATTCCAATTACAGTGCTGCTAGAGATTTTTGCCCTCAGGAAAACCCCATTCATCCTATTTGCTTACCACTCACAGCTTTCAACTTCCCACTCCAGGTTTTGTCACTTATTGGGGGGGAGATTGGGTGGTACTTGGAAATTTCCCCCTATTCCTACCAAGCTCAGTGGAATGTTCCCCTAGAGTAACTAGTCTGCCATACTGTAAGCTGAAACTCTCTCAGTGCTTTGTATTACAAATAATAACATGAATAATAGTAAAATATATATCTTTTGTTTTACAGGTAAAAACTTGGTCATTTATTCAGCAGCTATATTAATTTATTCTGTGTGCCAAGTGTAAATTGTTAGTATAAAGAGTGGTAAAATATGGTTCCTTTTTCAAAGAGCTAATTTTTTCATGAAATGTTTCCCAAGCTTGTCTAGTCATAAGAATCACCTGTGGTACATTGAGAAGAAATTCAACAATTCAGTATCCTTCTCTGGACATTGTGATTCAGTAGGGTGGGATCTGGAGTTGATATTTTAAACAAATGCTGATTATGATTCTGATGATGAGGCAAATTTAGAAGATACTGGTCTAATGCACTATCATACATTAAGTCTTTGCAATTTTCTTCTAACTTTCCTTCTCTACTTGGACAAGTTGTTTAAATGTGAACAGTCATGTTTCCAGTGCTGTTAGGGAACCTGACTTCTCCCCTAAAACATAAAGCCTGGCAGTAAGACAGTGAGGATGAACACTATTCATAATTTCCTTTACTCTACTATCAAAGTCACGGAAAGGTTAAATGGCATATTCAAGGTAGGAAGTGGGGGAGCTATGCTGTGTGCTCAGGCAGTCCATTGCCAGACAGTACCACCTTCTCATTAGGCATTGTGCAGCCTTTCCAGGGGTACCTCAAGGGATAGAGATCTTGCAACTTGAGAGAGCCCTCTCCTGCTGTTGGACACCTCTAATTTATTCCTTGTAATGGGCCCAAATCCTTCCTCCTGTATATTTCTCGCTTTAGTTTTACCTCTGCCTTCTAGAGCAGAATAAACTCCTCTAGAGCCTGAACCTGAACCCAGATTCTTTCAGGTTCAGGCTTAGTATAGTGAAACAATTGATTTCAGGTTTTTAAAAATTCTTGTCTGTTGGGATAGTTGGTCCAGCCTCTGGTTTCCTTTAGATCAGTATTAACTAGTTTAATTTCCTCTTCCACCTAATAACCCTTCTCATGTTAAAATGCAACATCATGTATTTCAGGTCAGTCTCCCTCCTCACCACCTTCTTCCTAGCCCAGAACACTGTATGTTTTTGGACAAGCTATTTAATTAACCTTTTGGAAATTCAATTTTCCCATCTATAATTTAGGGGTAATAATTTGTTGAATTGGTTTTAAGATTAAGTTATGTTGGATTTTAGATATTCAGTGAGAGGTCGTTGTGTTATCTTAGTTGTATCTGAACTGTGTGGTTTTAAGTATATTGTATGTATATAGCTGTATCTGAACCGTTTATCATATAACACATATAACTAAATTATTTCCCTTCAGCTTTCAAATCAAGGAAGAAGTACCTTACCTTATTGAAATAACTTGCTTTTAGAAAAACTTTAAAATTTTGTTTCTACTGGTTCTTATCCTTTTTTAAATGGGTTACTGTTTGATTTATAAGATCAAAGCCTTATTCTTTGAAAAGTGTTGATTAACCCTGAGAATTATATTTTCAAACTTATAAGTATATTGTCATCTCTAGTACTATTATAAAAGTCATCTTATTTCTATTTTCAGCATTGCAGGGGGTCGTATACTCTCAGTGATAAAGACGCAGCTGATAAAAGGCCAGAACAGCAGGGGTCCTTTTTATAAAGCCGTAGAGGAAGTTGCTCAAGATTTGGATTTGAGGATTAAAAATATTATCAATTCTCAACAAGGAGATGTAGCTGCGAGCACCACTGGCATCAGTCCTTCACGAGTAATGAGCTTTTTATTTTTCATTATCCTTCTGTGTGAAACATCTCTTCTATGTGCTGTAGAAGTGGTTTACTATTGTTACTTAAGTGAGAAGAATGTGTTTCCTCTGTTATAAAATGTTGAAAATTTATGTTTCTCAATAGGATTATTCAGGGTAATCAACGTGGGTAAATCACAACATCTTTGAGCCAAATTGTCTGTGTTTGTTAAAGTGGGGCATTGGATTATGTTCATTATCCCTTGTAGCACTAGAAATTGATGATTCTTTATGGATATTGAGGTGTTTTGTTGCATTTTCCAATAATTATTCTTATAAAACAATTATTTCCCCGTTTACTCAGGTGTAAAATAAGAGCCTGGTTTCTCTGGTTATGACTCCAGTACTAGGCACTCTATAGAACAGCAACAGAAACAGCTCTATTCAGAGGTTTATTTTTCTTTCATAGAATTTTTCTATTTCCATGATCTCTTATTTTCTACTTCCATTGCCAGTCTGTTGCAAACATTAGGAATTCCTCGCTACATAGAAATTTTTTAACTGTATAACCCAGAAAATTTACCTTTTATTTTTTTTCCATAGGTAGTCAGGCATTCTATGGTTTTATAACTATAGTATCATAGGAGAAGTTGACAACAATGTTTTCAGTTTTAGAACAGAATTTTGGAGAATGTGTTATAATAATTCATTTGCTGCAGTTTAATTATTGAGGTAACAAAATCTCCTTTTCATGAGGTGTGATTGTGATGATCAGTGTATGAAGAAAGACTTTTGCTTCATTTTTATTGTTTATTTATCCACAGTCCTCGGGAACTAAAAATTAGCTATTTTTCTGTAGCAATACTTGGTTTTAGTTTAATTTAAAGATGGGACATGGGGGAGATTCTGGCTTGTTTCCCCACATATTTCACTAGCTTGGCTCAAATGACAACCAGATTTTACTATAATTATATGTCAGAAACTGTCACAACTCAGATAATTAAATGTACCAATCTCTCCCATTTCTTGTCACAGGAAATAAAGATACAGATGACCTGGTTCTTAATTTTATGTTTTCAATCAAATCAGAAATCTTTGAAAAATATAATCCAGTAATTCTCAATGATGTTAGTTTTAAACAGTATGGCCATCTCTTGTACTAATGAAAAATGTACGTTAAGCACCAGATTGTGAGAGGCAATTTGTTAAAATTCTAGTACAGCTATTCATTACAGTTCACTTGGCTCACTTGAGTCAGCCAGGTAGAGAAAGGAGGCAAAGACCATATTGATGAAAGCTGAGAGCAGCTGTCCTACTGTACCAGATTCCAAAAAAGGATTATTCTGATATTTAAGCACAATGTCTAACAACCCTAAGGGTTAAGACACTATCGTTATCCCTATTTTACCAATTATTTAACTGAAGCACAGCAAGTTAAGCAACATGTTATATAACACACACAACTGTTATGTTGGTATCAAACCCAGCCAGAAATAGCATCAGAGTATCTATGTATAATATTATATTCTTATATATTTTCCCTATTTTTCTATCTAGTTACTAAGTTTTTTCAGCTCTCCCCTTTTAAGCTGCTTTTTCTTTATCTCCACTGCTACTGTCTTATTTTACTGCTACTACCTTCTTCATTTCTAAGCCAGACTATTACAGTCTCTTAATGTGTGGTCCTGTCTCCAGATTTAATAACATTCTCACCCTGGAATATATTACATATTTCCATCATTGCCATCATTTTTCTAAAATGTAAATAGTATCATTTTATTTCCTCACTTAATAAAGTAAGGTATTTTAACTCTGTAACAGACTGACTTATAACTTCTTTGCCTGACATATACAAAACTTTCCCAGTCTCATCTCTTTTTCTGTTGCCCTGTTCTTCAGCCATTTCAAGCTACCTGGTCTCTATAAAATACCATGTTCTCTCTTACCCTTGTGTTTGTCCTCTCTGAAACCATCCTTGATCCTGGGGTAAACTGATCATGACCTTTGGTGTGCTCCCACTGCACTATGTGTACATTCTCTTAGAAATAGCACCTAGCATTCTGTAATGCCATTATTGTTACTTACCAAAGAGACTGACATGTTTTTACCTTTAGTAGCCTTAGCTTCAAACACAATGCTTTGGACTTAGTATTACTTATGGGTGATTACTTAATGAATGCAGGTCTACTAGTTTATTTTTGCATTGGAATAGATCTTTACAACCATCAGTGGAGTTGGTATTCAAATCGAAGAACCCTACTTCTGGTATAGGAGAGGAAAAATATACAGAGGTTAAGTCATGAGGCTGAGGTCACTTAAATGTAGCTAAACTTTTCTGACTTAAAGCCTAATGTTATTTTAACAAAAACTTAATGCCTTCCTTTGATGATACTATTTTCATATTCTTTTGTGCTTCTGGAAGTTCATAAGATTGATTTTAGTATGGCTTGAGGGAGACGTATTTGCATGCCTTAAAGGCACAGCCATGGCTGATTTTTTTTTTTTTTTTTTTTTTTTTTCGTTTTACAGCCACACCTGCTGGCATATGGAGGTTCCCAGGCCAGGGGTTGAATTCAGGGCTGCAACTGCAGCCTACGCTACAGCCATGGCAACACCCAATCTCAGCCACATCTGCTGCCTGTGTCATAGGTTGTGTCCATGTTAGGTCCTTAACCCACCGAGCAAGGCTAGGGATTGAACCTACATCCTCATAGAGACAGTGTCAGACCTTAACCCTTTGAGCCACAATGGGAACTGCCCAAGGCTGATTTTTTTTTTTTAATAGCTTAGTAGAGAAGAAAGGAGAACAATAGCACATGAAATGGAAAAGAGTGGCTGATTCACCCAGCTGGGCTGATTTTACATTTACTTGAAATTATTTCTTGTTTTAGCCAAAATTTCATGCCATAAACCATGGCACTGCATACTGTGGCAGAGATACTGTGAAAACCTTACTAGTTCTTTTGGATGAAGACGCAGCCAGTGCTCCTACCAAAAACAAAGCGGACCTTTTATATGACAATGAAAATACAATTCATCATAATGGAACTTCTATTCTTACACTTTTTAGGTAAGTAAGGTGGAAGTTATTTATGTGAATGTTAATCTCTAATGGAAATTTAAAAAAAACCCACCTCATTGCTTATAAAGGAAATATATGCTGTGGTAGGAAACTTAGAAACTACAGAAAAGTATGAAGAGAAAAAAAAGTCAGTTAAAGGGAGATTGGACATTTGAATATGAGGGAGTTATATATTAAAAAGGTAGTATTTTGTGAGTATGACTGGTGTTTTTTGTTTTTGCTTTGGAAATCATTTATTGAGATATTTAAATCAAGAATTTTGCTAAATACTTTTACTTATATTACTTCAGCCTTCACAACAACTGCTTTTAGTAGTATTCCCACCTTATAAGTGAAGAATTAGAGACTTGAGAAAGATATTAAGTAATTTGGCTAAGTTAGCAAATAGTAAAGATGGCTTTCTCCAGAGACATCTCTAAGACGTTTCTCCAGAGACGTCTTAAAGACTTCGCTCCAAGGATTGTATTATTCTGCCATAGACTAGGAGAGAGCACATATACCAAACTTGTGTTGGAATCAACATTTACCATTTCTCCTCGTGTTATGAAGAAAATGTGTACGAAATTTCTATTGGCATTCTATGCAGGACGTTGATATTCTTCAGTTTTAACAGCAGTTAGGTCAAACACTGAGTAGACTCATGATGTTTTAAATTAATGAACATTTATTTATAGAAATACTCAAGATTTTAGAACAACTGTTTTAAATTGTATTTAGTACATAGTAGAGGATTTTATAAAATTATCCGATTTGATTTTTTCTATTTTCTGCTTAAGCTACTTTTTAGAAATCTGATTCTAGTCTATAATTGTTCATTTCCATCCACGATTGCTTTATGTACTCTCTCCCCACTATCTTTTCTCTTTAAAGAGAAACTTTATAATGCTCTGTTATTCAGTGTTGTCCTCTAATTCCTTTACAATGAAAATTTATTTTATCAGTGATTTACTTACACTCTGTGTTGTAATCCCAGAAGAGAGTATAAAGGAAATGAATCTTTGTTATTTTCCTCTTGCTATCTTACTTTTGTTTAACAAAATTTGTTTTTAGGTAGAAATCTAAATGATTTAAATTTTATCTCAGATTAAATTCTGTCATTTTCTTAGAGAAAGTTTTTTTGTGTTTATAGGATTTTCTAAACAAAATTAATCCCTACATCCATTTTAAAGGGATACTTTTCTTTTTAATGGCCGCACCCATGGATGGAAGTTCCTGGGCTAGTGATAAAATCTAAGCCACAGCTTCGGCAATGCTGGATGCTTTAACCCACTGCACTGAGCTGAAGATCAAACCTGCACCTCTCAAGCAATGCTAGCTGCTGCAGTCAGAATCTTAATGCACTGTGCCACAGTGGGAACTCCAAAATATTTTTCTACACATAATCATGTGGCCAAACACATTTCAATTGTTTATTGTTACCTTAGCTTTTCCAGTTGTCATTGTGCAGACAAGTACCAGCTTATGGTAAATTTTTAATGGTCTGAATTGAAATGATAAAATTAAGGACAATGTATATGAATGTAAGTCAATGTAGGGTTATAAACCAGTCTTTCTTAGAATAAACTATCCTTTATTCTTATCTAATGGTCTTTTGAGTCAAAGGGGTAATAACTCTGGCTCTGTTAACCCAAAAAAGGAATTTATTGATGAATCTAGGTTTGTCTGGCTCAGAAACAACAGTGTTTCCTCCTCTGTTACACCTTCTCTGTCCCTCCTATTTCTAAACTATGGTTTTCTCTTTTGAACTCCCCTGCTATGGCATCCATCCTTTTTTATTTTGAATTGAGTTTTGTGGATATCTTGTTTTCTTTACTACAGCAAGAAGCCTGTATTCAGGACCAATGAATGAATGAACTTTCTATCCCTTACAATATCTTATACAGTGCCTTATATATAGTCGTGGCTCAAATATTTGGTGAATGAACTAATTCACTAAGCAAATTATTAATATTTAGAACTCAGAATAGGAATACTGATACTTTTTTATAGTATTATAAACGGCTAAGTTCAGTTTTTCAGAATAGTCTTTTATTCTATAACTTCTTTCGGGTAGGAGAGAGGCAGAAACTAGTTCAAGACCTACCGGTTTATAAATTTTTGCTTTTTTTGGACATAGATCTCCCACACAAGTGAATAATTCATCGATGAAACCCCTAAGAGAACGCATCCATAATTCAATGCAAGAGAAAAAAATTAAGGTACAATTTAATATACTGTCATGAAAATGATAAAAATTGTTTTACTTTTAGAAGAAATAAATATATAAAACTGAGCTGGTTATAAATATATGTTGTACATGGAATAATAGGAATTAAATGGAAAAATAGGTTACGACAGTTGACATATAGAAACATTCCTTTTAATACAATCTTGGCTAATCTGTCTCTGGTTTATTTATTCCCCTGGACTTAAAAGAAGGAAAGGGATAAACACCAGCTATGGTTAAGTGTTCAGTTAATATCTGTTCAGTGGATGAGGGGGGAAATGAAGAATATATCGTTTTATCATTTACATTTTTAATATCTTTTTTTTTTTTTTTTTTTTTGGTCTTTTTCCAGGACCGCACCCACGGCACATGGAGGTTCCCAGGCTAGGGGTCTAATCACAGCTGCAGCTGCTGGCCTATGCCAGAGCCACAGCACCGCCAGATCCGAGCCGCATCTGCGACCTGTACCACAGCTCAGGGCAACACCGAGTCCTTAACCCAATGAGCGTGGCCAGGGATCAAACCCACAACCTCATGGTTCCTAGTCAGATTCGTTAACCACTGAGCCATGATGGGAACTCCTATATTTCTAATATCTTAAACTAAATCTTCAGAGACTATGTAATTTCAGTTTTGCTCCTGTCTGGAGACATAATGGCAGAATATAATTGATTGTAGATTGAAACAGAGAGAACATTTCACATTGTTCATTGACTAGAGCTGTTCTTTATATTTTCATTTGGTTTGAACTTAGTATTCCAGTCCTCATTTGAAACATTTGTGCCTATAAGTAGTCGGTAACATATTTTTCTTTTTTTTTAATTTTTAAAATTTATTGAATTTTTAATTTTTTAAAAAAATTTTTAAGTTTTGTTGAAATATAGTTAATTTACAAGGCTGTGATAATTTCTGCTGTACAACAAGGTGACCCCACCATACACATATACATATCCATTCTCTATCAGATTCTTTTACCATATGGATTATCACAGAATACTGGGTAGAGTTCTCTGTGCTATGCAAAGGTCCCTGTTGGTCAGTTGTTCCATATACCTCAGTGTGCACATGCCAGTCCCAAACCCCCAGTCCATCGCTTCCACCCCCACACCTTCCCCTTTGGTAACCATAATTTTTTCAAAGTCTGTGAGTCTGTTTCTGTTCTTCAGATAAGGTCATTTGTATCCTTTTTTGAAAGATTCTACATATAGGTGATATGCAATGTTTGTCTTTCACTGTCTAACTCTTCTTAGTATGATAATTTCTAGGTCCATCCGTGTTGCTGCAAATGGCATTATTTCATTCTCTTTTATGGTTGAGTAATACCCCATTGTATTTATGTACCATACCTTTATCCATTCCTCTGTTGATGGACATTAGGTTGCTTCCTTGTCTTGGCTATTGTAAATAATGCTGCAGGGAACATTGGGCTGCATGTTTCTTTTAGAATTATGGTTTTCTCTGGATAGGTGCCTAGGAGTGGGATTGCTGGATCATATGGTATCTCTGTTTTTAGTCTTGTGAGGAACCTCCATACTGTTTTCCATAGTGGTTACACCAATATACATTCCCACCAGTACCCTCTCCAGCATTTACTGTTTGTAGCCTTTTTGATGTTGGCCATTCTGCCTGGTATAAGGTGGTACCTCATAGTGGTTTTGATTTGCATTTCTCTAATAATTAGTGATGTTGAGCACCTCTTCATGTGTTTTTTGGCCATCCATATGTCTTTGGAAAAATGTCTAGATCTTCTGCCTATTTTTTGATTAAGGTTGTTCATTTTTTTTGTTTTAATATTGAGCTACAGCAGGTGTTTGTATATTTTGGAGATTAATTCCTTGTCAGTTGCTTCATTTGCAAATATTTTCTCCCATTCTGTGGGTTTTTTGGTTTTTTTTTTATGGTTTCCTTTGCTGTGCAAAACTTTTCAGGTTTAATTAGGTCCCATTTGTTTGTTTTTGTTTTTATTGTCATTACTCTAGGAGGTGGATCTAAGAAGAAAATTGCTGTGGTTTATGTCAGAGAGTGTTCGGCCTGTCTTTTCCTCTTAGAGTTTATAGTATCTGGTCTTATATTTAGGTCTTTAATCCATTTCGAGTTTATTTTTATGTGTGGTGTTAGAGAATGTTCTAATTTCATTATTTTGCATGTAGCTGTCCAGTTTTCCCAGTACTGCTTATTGAAGAGACTCTTTTCCCCATTGTATATTCTTGCTTCTCTTGCCATAGATTAATTGACCATAGGTGCTTGGTTTATTTCTGGGCTTTCTGTCCTGTTCCATTGATCTGTATTTGTTTTTTGTGCCAGTACCATACTGTTTTGATGACTGTAGCTTTGTAGTTTAATCTGAAGCCAGGGATCCTGATTCCTCCAGCTCCATTTTTCTTTCTGAGGATGACATTGGCTATTCAGGGGTCTTTTGTGCTTCCAAACAAACTTTTAAATATTTTTTTTCAGTAACATATTTTTCAAGCACTTAAAATTTTCTTGGTCTTATTTTTCCAAAAGAGGCTTGATCTTAACTCTCTCATTTATTCATTTATTTATTTATTGTCTTTTTTTTTAGGCCTGCACCCACAGCATATGGAAGTTCCCAGGCTAGAGGTTGAATTGGAGCTGCAGCTGCTGGCCTACGCCACAGCCACAGCAATGCCAAATCTGAGCTGCATCAGCTACCTACACTGCAGCTCTGGGTAATGCTGGATTCTTTATCCCACTGAGTGAGGCCAGGGATTGAATCCACATCCTCATGGATGCTAGTCAAATTCGTTACCACTGAGCTACAACGGGAACTCTAACTCACTCATTTATTGAACATCCATTTATTGAGCATCTGCTATGTGCCAGACACTGTTCTGTGATTGGGAATTCATTCATTTGTTCAACAAAATTTTCATGTAAAATTTATAATTATCCTTAAATTATCAAATAATTATTCATTGTGATACAACTTTGAGAACTTTGAGAACTTGTATACTTTTTACATTCACATTTGAAAAGTTAACCCAAATAGCAAAGTTTTTAGTTATCTGTTTGCTCTGCATACCCAAAATCCATTTAGTTAATTTAAATTAATCCTTTTGGCCTTTCTCTTGGCTATTAGAAGTTGTTTAGTAATTAATATATGTGGGATACATCATTGAGTTTTTTTTTTCAAAAATGACTTTTATTACAGCATCAATTTTTTTATTATAGTTGAATAATTGAGTTTTATATAATTTTCTTGTGAAAAAACTTGTCAATTCTTTGTTATAATAACCCAATAAGTACTCATAATCGAGGCATAAGATTTTTGAAAAAACATCTATCCTTTGGATTTGATTAGAAAAAGAAATGTAACATAAATTTAAAAAAAATTTTCCCTGCTATGAATACTGACAAACTTGAAAATTTTTCTTTAAAGATCATTGTAATATTTTGTTAGAACTAAGTAAATCAAAATGACAAATATCTATCTGAAGAATGAGGGATTTTTACAGATTGGTAAGAGTCAACTAATTCCATAAGATGTATGGACAAATTTGGAAAGTTTTGGGAAGTAGAAGGGCGATTGTCTAATCTAGTCTCATTTACAGATGAGATCAAAATCCTTGAAAAAGCACCTTCGCCAAGATACTGTAACTACCATGAAACATTTTATGCCAGTGTGCAAAGCCAGGGTTAAATACTAATGAGATGATAAATAAATTGTTTCCGTTACTTAATAGTTAGCTGGCTTAGTCTGCATAGCTCTGAAACTAAATGGTAATAGAGAAAGGAAAGAATTGGTATTTATGATTATATTTTATGGTATATTACTCTCTATGAAAGCAATGTATGAAAATAATTGGTTTAGCCAGGTATACAGCTGACCCAAGCCAGGTAGAGTATTTGCTGGAATGAGAAAAAATCTTGCTAATAGTTACTACTAAGTTACTGTGGAAAAATAGTTTAACAGTTTACTACCTTACTATCCTATTACTTTTTCTTTTTTGGCACTTAGTTCTTTTTTTAGTCTTGGAAAGAATATATGATCTACATTTGAAATACTGTTTGGAAAGACAAAAGTAGATAATATTAGAGAACTTAGAATTTTGATATTGTAGATGATACTTGATTGTGAAATATTCATGTCATTATTATTTGGGACAAATAAACTTTTCATAGATTTATTTTCATTTCCTCATTCATAAATAGCAATAAGCACTTCTCTGATCATGAAATCCTATGAAACTATTTTGAGAAGTGTTCATTGACTCATTTTAAGTCCTCAGGTTTTATTTTCTATTCTAGCTTGTTAGGAAACTTGTCTGTGATGGTCAGATAAATTTCTGTGAAAGAAATCAAAAGGTTCTTTCTGAGCCTTCTTATTTTTGGTAGGAACCTTTAGAGGATACTTCTTCTCTATTCTTACCTTCAGTTTCCAAGCAATTTATACAGGTAACTTTCTACCTTTTTATTAAAAGACTTTCAAAGAGGATATTACCTTCTTATATCCTGTAAATTAATGTTTCATTTCTTTCAACTGTGTTAGCAATAATTTGCTTATCAGCCACAAAGAAAAGTTGTATGTCCATGTCTTTTCCTTATTCTGAGTTTGGGGTTTTCCTCCATATTTATATTAGAAAATCATCAGCGTTAACTGACTTAATAACTAGAGTGAGTGGGTCAGAAAATTACTGTGTTCTTAAAACATGGCATGGTTGGAACAGTGAAAAATTAGAATATAGGTAGTTTGAAGAAGTAGACTGGTTCTCTCTCTCTTGTTCTAAATATTTGTTATTTATTTATTTATTTATGGCCTGCCCTCAGCATGCAGAAGTTCCAGGGCCAGGAAATGAACCCATGCCACAGCAGTGACTAAAGCCATAGCAGTCGCAGCACCAATCCTTAACCTGCTGAGCCACCGGAGAACTCCAAAAGTAGACTGGTTCTAACTCTGGTACCTTTATAAGCAGCCAGGCAGTACATTGCTTATGGTGTTAGAAAATTTGATATACAGTTTTACTTTTAGGGTATTAGAAAACAGTATACTCAAATAAAAATGGTAGATCACATTCAACTCACAGAATTTCTCTCCTCTGATACTTAAAATGAGTATAAAATAGCAGAATCTAGCAAAAATACTCACCAATAGAAAACAACAACAAAAAAATAACATAAATGGATATAATAAACTTCAAAAATGATGGCCAAGGAAGGAAAGTGAATATATCAGACAGAAAAGGCACAACATGATTTATCAACTTAATTTAGCCCCAGTCCCCACGTCCTGTGCTAGTAGTGAGTTAATACAGTCCTGAGAATTATCACTAATTATTTTCAAGACTCTGAAGCCAGCTATGTATATAAATACATATATATTTTTTCCTCTTTCTTTTTAGAGAAATAGAAGTAGCAACTGCATACTAATGTGAATAAGATGTGGAAAATGAACTCTTTGAGATTTACACATTGACACAGTGAAGGTTCTAGTGCTACCTACTGAATTATGGAAATTATACAAATGATCCCCTTCCATTTAAATGAAATACAGTCTTTAAGTAGAGGGAGTGAACCTTTTCATAGTACATATAATACATAATAAACTCTTAGAAGAAAGTGCAGAACTCAAAATTTTCGGATTGCCTCTCTCCTCAACTGAAAATTACTTCTGCCTCCACCATTCCTCAGGTTATAGAAAAATGAAGGATAACAGAAAATATGCAGCCTTCGAAATATAACTGTGAGGAAAATAAAATGCTCTCTAATGAGGTAAAACAGAATCAAGAAATCACAGACTTGGAGGCTTCTGTTTCTAACTAGGATGTAGTAGACCATGGCAGAATACCATTTCTGCTACAATAACAGAATAAAAGAATAAAAGGTAGCTAAGTTGGGGAAAATATATTTAGAAGACATAGGAAAGCTATATAGGTAAAGCAGTTTAAATAAACAAAAAATATGAAGGGGGTAAAGTCTTTTGAGGTGAATAGTCTATTATCAGAGTTTTCATTCCTGTCATTATTTTTTTTTTTTGTCTTTTTTTTGTTGTTGTTGTTATTGTTGTTGTTGTTGCTATTTCTTGGGCCGCTCCCGCGGCATATGGAGGTTCCCAGGCTAGGGGTTGAATCGGAACTGTAGCCACCGGCCTACGCCAGAGCCACAGCAACGCGGGATCCGAGCCACGTCTGCAACCTACACCACAGCTCACGGCAACGCCGGATCGTTAACCCACTGAGCAAGGGCAGGGACCGAAACCGCAACCTCATGGTTCCTAGTCGGATTCGTTAACCACTGCGCCACGACGGGAACTCTCCTGTGATTATTTTTCCACCTTTGACTATGAGCCAAGGATTGGTATCGGCCTAGGTAAAGGGAGCTCACTGAGGGAAAGAGGAATTAACAAATATTTAAATTTGGCAATACTTAGAAACTTTGGAGGCCCTAAATGCACAGTTATTTTTACCTAGGGCACCTATGTTGAATATTGGAGTGAGTGGGAGGCTAAGGAGCCTTAATCTAGTGGACTGAAGTCACCTATGGTCTTTTAGTGGCTCAGAAGACAAGGCTTTGCTTGAGAAGTGGGACCTGCCTCAAACACATGGCTGTCTCCCTCTCAAGATATTTGCCACATTGGAAATGAAGTGAGTTGGGAGACCAAAGAGCATAATGTAAAATCCTATGAAAGAAAGAGTGAATCCCCCAGACTTTCAGGTCAGAGACAGTAGAGATCCTTGGGGCTCTCAGTTGATAGCTTGGGAGGGCCGGTCCCCAAGAACAGGTAAGACCCAGAAGTCAAATATGAGTTACGATGGCTACAACTCAGCTTTGACCCAGCTTAATCCCTGACTGAATTGAGGTTGTTAGCTCTTCACTGTGTCTGCATAATAGAGACAAGGAAAACAAGCAATAAAATTTATTTCAACATCTACAAGTAATTAAAAAGGTGGACAAAATTGATGAAAAATTGGGAAATTCCAACAGAGAATCAAAAAGAATTTAAACAAATAAAGAAACATTCCAGAACTGTAAAAGCATTATCTAAAATTAAGAATTCATTAGATGAATTTAATAGTAGATCAGACAAAGCTTTAGGTAGTGTAAGTGGACATGAAGATAGGTCATTTAGAAAAATATCCAAACCAAAGCAAAGAGAATAAAGAATAAAAAAGCAAAAGAGAAGAGCAGGACACAGAAAATGTCTTAACATATGCCTAATTGGATACTCAGAACAAGTGGAGAAAATAAGATTGAAATAGTATTTGAAGATAGTTGTAATTTTTTTCTAAAGCTTAATTGGTCCTTTCCCATCAGGTAGTAGTTAGAAGACATGGGGAACAGATGCATGGATTCTTTTACTAGTATAAAATTGTATATGGGGAGTTCCCGTCATGGCGCAGTGGTTAACGAATCCGACTAGGAACCATGAGGTTGCGGGTTCAGTCCCTGCCCTTGCTCAATGGGTAAGTGATCCGGCGTTGCCGTGAGCTGTGGTGCAGGTTGCAGACGTGGCTCGGATCCCGAGTTGCTGTGGCTCTGGCATAGGCCAGTGGCTACAGCTCTGGTCAGACCCCTAGCCTGGGAACCTCCATATGCCGCGGGAGCGGCCCAAAGAAATAGCAAAAGACAAAAAAAAAAAAAAAAATTGTATATGGGTTCCAATATTATTTCCCAGCAAACTAAAAAGTGTCCCTGAGTCCTTTGAAAATCCATCTGTCCTTCATGTATGTGCCACTGGACATAGATTGTAAGGCTTTGTTTTAAAGCAGTGCTTTCCAATAGAACTTTCTGTGGAAGTGTTCTGTATTTGTGCTGTCCAGTACTGCAGGTGCTAGCCACATGTGACTATTGAACATTGAAATGTGGCGACTACCACTGAGGAATTCAATTTTTAATTTTATTTAATTTTAATTAATTAGCTACCCATGGTTAGCATATTTAAACAGTTGCAGTTCTAGTGGATTAAAGATACGCACAAATGCAATAACTGGAAACTCGTAATAGGTAGAGGAAATGGTGCTCTGACCATGAGAGATTAAAATAAATAGGATTAAATAGACAGGATGGATGAGAGCATTTCAGGCTGAGCAAACAACCTAATGAAAGTATTAGACTGCCTTAGTAGTATAAAGAGACTGTGCATTGGGTAGTTTTACAAAATAAGTAAATAAATAATGTGGGTCAAGGTTAGGGAAAGTATGACTTTCGTGGTTTTAAGGAACAGTTATTTTTTGTAGGGCTTATTGTAAGCATATGTGTATGAGAACCTGAGAACGGTGGAGTATTTAAAAACTTGAAAGGAGTAGATACAATGGGGCTTAGGACATCAGCTGCATGGTTCTCTGTACTTAAATGTGATTTAACTTTTCTCTTCATGTATACCTCTCCCTTATTTGTGTAGCGAATGGTTTCCTTGCTTTATTGAACAGAATAGAGTTTACTCTGTATATGTTTTCCTATTTCAGAGCTTTTGTCCATAGGGTGATTTAGCTGTTCTTCACCAGTCTACTTCTCTGGCTTCTTTACTCTCTATTAAAGGGTAGAATCTAGTCTGTACATCTTTTTTTTTAATTTTTACTTTTGAGGGTCGCACTCATGGCATATGGAGGTTCCCAGGCTAGGGGTCGAATCAGAGCTGTAGCTGCCGGCCTACACCACAGCCACAGCAGCACAGGATCCAAGCCGTATCTGATCTAAACCACAGCTCAAGGCAATGCTGGATCCTTAACCCACTGAACAAGGCCAGGGATTGAATCTGCGTCTTCATGAATGCTAGTCATATTTGTTAACCGCTGAGCCACGACGGGAACTCCCATTCTGTACATCTTTTTCTGCCTCCAAGCTTTTGCTTACGCTTTGTTTCTATTTCCTCATACCTTCTATGTGCACACATCTATTAGAGTCTGTTATAATTTTACTTAACTAATTAATTCATAAATCATGTATTAAATGCCTCCTGGATATCAGGCTGTGTGCTTGGCAGTGGAAGTAATATCAATGAACAAAATAGACAAAAACCCCTGCCGTCATTGACAAGCCTTCCTCCAATATTTTTGGGAGTGGGGTACAAGCACATAAAGTGGAAACCCCTGGCCTATCCCTGCAGTCCCTTTAATCCTGGTTCTGTTGCATACTCTCAGGGATACTCCACCCAGAAATGTACATACCCTGCTCCATGACCCTTGTCATAAACAGTCAGCCCTTCCTAGAGGAAGAGGCCAGTGCTGGCCCAGTGCCCAAGGCAGTTTGAGCAAGGAAATGCTGGGGTCCCAGGTACTTGGACAAGGATCTAAAATAGGGGATCAGAGTTCCCGTCGTGGCACAGTGGTTAAAGAATCTGACTAGGAACCATGGGGTTGCAGGTTTGGTCCCTGGCCTTGCTCAGTGGGTTAAGTATCCGGCATTGCCGTGAGCTGTGGTGTAGCTATGCTGCTCGGATCCCGCGTTGCTGTGGCTCTGGCGTCGGCCGGTGGCTACAGCTCCAATTAGACCCCTAGCCTGGGAATCTCCATATGCCGTGGGAGCAGCCCTAGAAAAGGCAAAAAAAAAAAAGACCCCCCCCCAAAAAATAAATAAATAAAATAGGGGATCGTTGTCTCCTAGTGGGCATATCCAAGGCACTGTGGACCTACTCTTCATCTATGGGGTAGAGCAGATCATCAGTTGGCAAAAGTGGGTTTTGTTCATGGAGCTTACTTTTCAGTTGGGAGAGGCAGACAATAAACAAAACAAACCAAAATTATATGGTATATTAGAAGGTTATCAGTGCAATGATGGGAAATAAAGCTGGGGAGAGTATGTTCTTTTGTGTGTGTTTTGGTTTTAAAGAGAATGATCAGTAGAAGTCTCTTTGAGAAGGCGATATTAAGCAAAGGCTTTAAGGGACTGAGCAGTATTTTTCATTAGAATGAGAATAGGATGTTTGTATTAGTCTGAATTAAAATGTGAACTTGTTTTGCTAAAGTAATGAGGTTAGGATTTATTATGTACCTTCCAAGTGTCAAGTGCTATAATAGACATTTTCTGTGTGTGGTGGGGGGCAATCCCATGGCATATGGAAGTTTCTGAGCCAAGATTGAATCTGAGCTGTAGCTGCAATCTATGACACAGATGTGGCAATGCCTGACCCTTAACCCACCTCACTGGGCTGGGGATCAAATCCCCGCCTCCACATAAACAATGCCAGATCCTTAACCTGCTGCACCACCGCGGGAATTCCTATACTAGACATTTTATATCCCTCATTCCAATTAATCCTTACTGAACTCTAGAAGGCATTATTTTCCGGGCTGTGTAGCTAGTAAATAACAGAGCAAAGGCTGTATTCGGGTATAAGACTTCAAAGTTTATGCTATTTCCAAAGAGTAAATGAATGCATAGTAATTATCATGTTATAAAAAAAAATAATGCTACTGCTTAGGTTGCAAATGTTATCTCTCTGCTATTGAGCACAGTAAATGGAATTTCACTGATGAAGAAATAGATCATTTGATATACTTACAAATTCATATGCCATTAAAGATAGCAAATCTCTATTCTTTTGAAAACGTGCTAATGTATGAATGAAAAGATAAATTTCGAATACTTTTTTTACATATTTAATAAGTATGTTGAAAGTAACTTCCTTTTTCAAACTTGGTGAAATTTATGGGTATAATGGGGGCTTAGAACTTTCATTTTCTTATTAATACAGCTAACTGAAAGACTTCTCAGTATTTTGACTCATTTGTCTTAATTTAACTGGAGTCAAGCTTTCCTATGTGAAGTACTATTTTCCTCGTACTGGAAACCTACTAATAATTTCAATTTAAAAAGAGCTTGTGGCAAAAGAACTTTTCCAATTCTTGGCAAGTTTGAAGTTCATTGCAATTTTACTGTGGATAGAAATCTTTCCAAAGGGGGGAAAGTCACTCTACAAAGGAAAACTTTGAATCCTTTTCTCATGTGACTTGAACATAAAATGATTTTAACAGCCATGTATGAATCTGGACATTATTCTTAGTTGTTTAGTACTTCAAAAGCACTTTCAAGAGGGAATTGTTTTGCTTATTTGTGATTCCAAATCAAATACACAGAGAGATTTGGAAGATTTGCAACAGGAAGTAATCTCAATTCTGTGTAGCCACTAATCTTGTGCAGAAAAATTCAACTTTTATGAACAAAGGAAAAGCAATCTCTTTTAAGTCACAAATACAAGCCAGTGTAGCTTGTATTGTTTTAAAAACATAACTAAAATGAAGAAGCTGATTGTAAGTTTGTTTTTTGTGCTGCATTCTTAGAATCATTTTAGATTTGGCCTGGTCCTGAGAAATCTAATTCAACAGATTTCTTTATAAGAATACTAATAACCATGTGGTACCTACAGGTATCTCTTTTAAATTTTTGACGTCATTTAATCCTGACAACTCTGTGAAGTAAATATTCCCACTTATGTGTGGCTAAGTAAGAGGTTTCGAGGTTTATTCGAGATCATCTAGTTAATAAGTGATAGGGCCAGTTCTAGAAGCCAGGTACTGCAAATCTGATGCCTTTTCTATCACATCATCCTAACTTTTTGTGCTACATTGTTGGCTCTAGTCAAGTTCATGATCAATTAAAATCTCTAGGTCTTTTTCAAATTGTTGTTTTTAAGTCAGGTTCTCCTCATCCTTTACATCTGTAATTGATATTTTTAACTTAAATACTGGACTTTGTTTATCCTCATTCATTTTCATCTTATTATTTTCTACTTATGGGTCTAGCCTTCTGAGATCTTTTCAATCTTGATTCCATTATCCACTTTATTTATTATTTCTTCCAGCTGTGCGTCAACAGCAGATATTTTTTTGTCTTTTTGCCATGTCTAGGGCCACTCCTGCGGCATATGGAGGTTCCCAGGCTAGGGGTCGAATTGGAGCTGTAGCCTCCGGCCTATGCCAGAGCCGCAGCAACTCGGGATCCAAGCTGCGTCTGCAACCCACACCACAGCTCACGGCAACGCCGGATCGTTAACCCACTGAGCAAGGGCAGGGACCGAACCCGCAACCTCATGGTTCCTAGTCGGATTCGTTAACCACTGTGCCATGACGGGAACTCCCAACAGCAGATTTTTTAAGTATAATGTCTTTGTGATTATAGAAGCCATCTTAGTAATCTCTTTAGTATACTGTGTGCCTATCACATAGTTGGAACTTAATAAGTGGTAATTGTTAAGGAAAAAAAAAGTTTTTATACCAGGGGAGGGAAAAGACCCACATATAATCTTTTATAAAAAGAAAAAACACTCTCAATGTAACCACTCTCAGTAATTCTTTTAGACATAAGTATTCCAAAATTATTATAGAACCATTGTTTGTGTTTTGATATGTTTATACATAATATTTTTCATGGTAAATATAGTGGTTAACTAATTTCCTTTCACATCTGAGCCCATTATCAGTATTTTAAGAATCCATTGCCTTGTAACTCTAGTTTTCTGAAACTGCAGTACTATCACTAAGGGCTAGAGAATTTCTCTGTGGGCAGCCTGAAGAGAGGAAAAAGCTAGTTGTCAGGAGGACTTTTGAATTTACTTTGCAACTGTATTTATGAAGTAAAGAAAGGGTTTTATTTAAATGTATGTTTAAACAATAAAATAACAGCTTTCTTAAGAAATTTTTATTCATCTGAAGCATGAGATTGAGAAAACATCAATTGTATTCAATAATATAATTATTATATTTTTATTTAGAGTGTTTTATGAGTAGTACTGATGAAGGTTTTGTAGGGGGAGTCTGAGGTCCCCCAAGCCACTTGTAGGTGCCATCCCTCTCTGGATACTATGAGAGTGATTCTCACCAGCCACTTAGCATCTGTTTGTTTTCATGGTCTCTTTAAAACTCTTTTTTTTTTTTTTTTTTTTTGGTGTTTTTTTCCATTTCTTGGGCCGCTCCCTCGGCACCTGGAGGTTCCCAGGCTAGAGGTCCAATAGGAGCTGTAGCCGCTGGCCTATGCCAGAGCCACAGCAACACAGGATCTAAGCCGTGTCTGCAACCCACACCACAGCTCACGGCAACGCCAGATCCCCAACCCACTGAGCAAGGCCAGGGATCGAACCCGCAACCTCATGGTTCCTAGTCGGATTCGTTAACCACTGAGCCGTGACAGGAACTCCTTTATAACTCTTTAAAAGTAGTATGTTTATAAGTGTAAGTTTATAAGTATATTGCTTACAGATAGAAGCAGTAACTCTGGTAGAATAAGAGAAATGTTGTGTAAAAAGATAATGTCAGTAGTTAGTACTGGTTTTGTAGATGGAAATAAGAGTTTTTGGATAATTTACTGAAGTAATGATATGATGTATATAAACTTTATTAAAATTTATTTTAATAACTTTATTAATTGCTTTTATTCTCTACTTATGGAATTGATAAAATTCAGAAAGGGCAAGTTAAAGCCTTCAGTTATATTTTAGGGCATTTCCTGGTGGAAACTATATAATAGTAATTGCATTTATATGGATTCATGAAGATATTGGGTTGTTCCATTCATTATCAAGAGCCTATTGAATTTCACTTTTTTAAAAAATAGTTTTTGATCTTGTACATTTTTCACATTTTTTTCAATTTTATGTATTTTTGCTTAAATGAAAGATAAATTCTGCTTGTCTAAATCTTTAAGCAAATTAGACATTATTTTTAGTGCTCTGGGAGTTAGAAGCTCTCACAGACAACATTACTAAGAAAGATATAAAATTTATCATCTAGAGAAAACTTTATTTTATAAGGCAGCTGGTCTGGAGACCATCCTAATTTCTTCTCAAATTATAGTCAGTGGATTTCACTGCCGTTATCTTTGCAAACCTTTGAGTGGGTTAATGTAGTTATCTCTCTGAATATATAATGTAATATGTAATTACTGAATACATAAAATAAAGTGCTGTTTTACACTTCATGAACTATATCAATACATGCTCTGTGAGTACTGTTTAGCATAATATAGTTATACTTTGAAGTATTAATATTTGAATTAAGTCCTCTTTATTTTAATCATGTATTTGAAATTTAAACTTGATCTATTTCTGAAAAGGATTTGAGCTGATTTCTAATTATTTGAAGAAATCTCCCTATTATAACTGAATGGCATTACGCAGAAGCTGCAATTGTTGAAAATTTTCATTATCTGTGTGGATTACTTTGTTCTGAAATTAATTTCCATCTCTAAAACAGCCACTGGTTTATGCCAGAAGTACTTTCTTGGCATTATTTTGAGTGGTTAAGAATTAAATTTAGCTGTCTGATTTTCTCCTATTTGTCATGTTTGAAGATAAATACAAGAGTATACTTTGAATATTCACCTATTAAATCACTTGGTTAAATATTCCTAGAATGATATAATTGAATCATATTTCTTATTTTTCTAAATATTCAAGTTATTAATCAAGAAATAATGCTTTTCATTCACCATTTTGTTTCATTTTTCACCTTCTTTGTTAGTTTCCTGTTTTTCTCTTACCTTCTCTTATTTCTTTCATCCTAGCATCTCTTCCTTAATTTCTTATTTCTTGAATTTATATGTTATTTTTTTCCTAAAAGAGTTATAGTCTGTAATTCATTTTTTTTTCTTTTTTCTATTTTTTTGTTTCTTTTTAGGGATGCACCTGCAGCATATGGACGTTCCCAGGCTAGGGGGTTGAATCAGAGCTATAGCTGCTGGCCTACACCATAGCCACAGCAATGCCAGATCCAAGCCGCATCTGTTACCTACACTATGGCTCATGGCAGATCTTTAACCCACAGAGTGAGGCCAGGGATCAAATCCATGTCCTCATGGATGCTAGTTGGATTAGTTACCACTGAGCCATGATGGGAACTCCTTTTTTGTCATTCTTTCTCTTTTTTTCATCCTTTTTTTAATAATTCATCATTAAGATGAAGATCTTGTATTTCTCTAGGATTATGTATATCATATATATTAAACCTACAATAAAACTTACTTTTTAAAGCAGCTTAGACATAGGAATATGTAATAAAGGCCTCTGAATAACCTAAAATTGATTTCTAAAAGCTGTTAAAAAATTACCAAAAACACACAAAGCTGGTGTTACTAAAAACAAAAATCCTAGTTGTAGCAGTGAGTGAGTTTGCAAACTATGAAACATCAAGGATTAAAAGTTCCCACAAGTAATGGAATTTTAAGGGAAATTTTTATGATGCCTGGACTACTAGAGTGTATTTTTATACAGATGGAAAAAAAATCAAAATAAGGAATAAATTGTATATTTTCTTCTTTCTTCCTTTTACCAGATGAAGCAAACTTTAATTAGATCTCAGTTTGCTTGTACTTACAAGGATGACTGCACGATAAGCAAGGATAAGTGGAATGTTAATTCATCATCAAAGCCTTTGTGTGTTCTTCACATGGAAAATGACCTTTCTGGTAATTGACTTTGTTTAGCAATTTAATAACAGTTTAATTCCAGTGTACTAATTGGTTTTAACGTAAGTAAAACCAGATTTTTATTTTTTGCAATGTAAAGTTTATATATTTTTTATTTTATGGTTGTTATTTTTTCCATCATAGTTTATTTACACTTCACAAATTTGCGTGTCATCCTTGCACAGGGGCCATGCTAATCTCTGTATCGTTCCAATTTTAGTATATGTGCTGCTGAAGCAAGCACAAGATAGATATTTTTAAAGATTTGAGTTTGTCTTAAAAGTTATGTCTAAATACAACTTTATATGTAAGAATAGGACAAAGTTTGATTTAACTAAATGTATTTAAGAAATAACTTGTGGCATTTAAGGATTAAGTGCTACGTGTTCAGATAAAGTATTTATTATTTTATAGGGATAAAAAATATAGTAAAATGAAAAGAAATGTGATAGTAATATAGCTGTACTTTTAAAATTTTTTTGTCTTTTTAGAGCTGCATCTGCGGCATATGGAAGTTCCCAGGCTAGCGGTTGAATTGGAGCCATAGTCGCTGGGCTACACCACAGCCACAGCAACGCCAGATCTGAGCTGCATCTGCAATCTATGCTGCAGCTTGGGGGAACGCCAGATCCTTAATCCAGTGAACTAGGCTAGGGATCAAACCTGCATCCTCATGGATACTAGTCGATTTCTTAACCCACGGGAATTCCCTATAGCTGTATTTTTTAATCATATAATTTATAGCATTGTTTGATTGTAAAGCATAGGTTTTAAAATATTCTTTGCCATTTTGAAAGTTTTTTGTAAAATTTTCATGAATAGTATTAATATTATATAATTTCTTTCCTCTTTTCATCTTACATAACAGAAGGTGTAAATTCATCTGTTGGAAGACCAACAATTGGAACAAGTTCTGGAAATGTTCATCTGGACAGAAGTAAAAACGAAAAAGTAGCAAGAAAATCAAATAGTCAGACAGGAAATAAAAGCTCAAAAAGGAAACAGGTGGATTTGGATGATGAAAATAGCCTCTGTGATAATGGAAACGAACCACCTGAACACAAAAACGTTAAGATACCTAAGACATCAAAAGATTTGCAGAATAAATTGGATGGCAAACTAGTCAGAATTGTAAAAAGCAACAAACGTACCGCCAAGCACAAATTGATTACTGGCCAGACAAAGTTAACTCAATTTTTTAAACTGTGAATCTGTCTTTTATGTGCTTTAGATATATGGATATATAAAACCATTCACCAAAGGCATCTCCTTAATTTTTTAAGAGAGCAAGGTATAAAGTATTGTGCTTTATTATTTTGGCCTATAGTGTATGTAAAGTTAGCATGTTAAGCAGTGTTAAAAAAAATACTAGTAAGTCATATTGTGCAGAATATTCACTAAGTTTAATGAATAGGGAAAGCATATCATTTAAGTTATTGATATACTCAATACCACTTTCTTTTAAAACAAACATTTAAAATAATACAAGTCATAGTAACATTAAGGGCCTTTTTCCCCCCAGGCAATTATATGATTTTGTTTTCTTCTGAAACGATGATATGGACCAACAGGTATCAGACTTGCCAACAAGGTCGATAAACTCTTCCCAGCATACACCTGAGCACTGCAGGAAGAAAAAAAGTTTAAAATTTTTAAAAGGCTGTTATCATAGAATATTGATTAGAAATGAAAGAATGGATCTAGTATATCTAAATCCGAGTAAATAAAAACTATAATAGCTAATTAAATATTTTTGAATCTCACATTTTTGTCAGGAGTCACTTAATATCAAGTGTAAAATTGAATCATGGTCTTTGATTTTATGACTGGACCCAAATTCAGTTAAACTCAGAGTTCTATTTTATAGTATTACGATGTAAGAATTGAACTTTAAAAAGACTACTCACTGTCAAAATCTCTCCTTCCTATAGGAAATTTAGCTGAGTTTTCTTCATCCCCAATTTCTCTCTTTTCTTGTGTTGATTCAGTATTCTGAACTTCATTCTCAGCTGGAAAAGCTACAGATCCTTTTAGTGCCAAATAAGGTTTTATAGCCAGATTCAGTGGCAGACCATGATTTAAGAAATTATGTTTGGAACCTGCGTTCTGTAAAAAAAAGGTTGATTTGTATTTCAGCTTTCTTATTGGGAATGGAACTATAATACAGTTGTAAAATATTGATCAATTCAAAAATGCTCTGCACTGTGTTGACTCTAAACTCTTTAACAAATACTTTAGACTATAGAAGGTTTTTTTTTTTTTTTTTTTTTGGGAAAAAAACCTTTTGAATAAGAGGTATTTTCCAGGATGGAAGTACAACCAGGTATGTATGAAACTTCAGCAATTGTCTTATTGTATATGGTGGCTATTTTCACATGCTTCTGCTTATAAAAAGTATCAACTTTACTTTCGAAGTATTTATGAAAATCGTCCTAATTTCCATTGAAATAAAAGACAAGTCAGATTGCCACTTACCTTTGAGTTTTTGTTTTCCTCATCATTCATGAAACTGCTCTCATCATTTTTATATTGCTCCAGGGAAGGAACAACAAGCGATTTTTCTGCAGAATCTTCCTTCTGAAAAGCTTTCCCCAGCCTCAACGTTTTAAATACCATGTCGTCTTCTAAATTTCGTATTGACTTGGATGCTGAAAGTAAAACGCCTTGAGAAAGCAAAGAAAAAGTTAGTATTAATATATAGGAAGAGAAACTCATTTTTGCCATTTTTAGTTTGGTGTTTGCGTAGAATCAAAGATGTGTAAAATGAAGTAAAATTTCTCAGTCTGCTTTGTAAATGATTCTTCCCTTTATATATTTTCTGGCATGAATAGAAAGCACTTGAAGGACTTAGACTTTAATCATTTTGGAAATGAGTCATCAGATAGAAGCTAACTTTTTGTATAGCTGCTAATACCTGCATTGTTTTGGTTTTAGTGGCATATTGTTTATTTTGAGTGTGAATTTTCTCAGAATCTGCTTAAGATCCTTGGTAGAAAGCTTTCTGTTGAGGAGATTATAGTCTCTTGAAAATGGGTTGTTATTAAAGAAGACCACAGGATATCAGGCTCTCCATATTCTTGTTTCCTTCTGTATATTTTCTGATTAAGTATAATATTAAAACTATTAATAAGTTATTTCTTTCACTCAGGATAATAAGCATTTAAATACTTTTAATCCTGATTAAATTGAAATAATCTTCAAAAAGGATTTTTTTTCCGTAAATGCTTAAATAGTGTTTGGTGCTTAAATTATACATCCCAGTCAGTATGACAAAAAGCCACTCATGCTATAGGTAAAATTGACCTGTCGGTGTGTTTTATCTCTGTATTTACAAAAGGATATTACTGATATTTATTAATGAAATTAGCAGTCTCAGCCATGATGAGAATCTTTATATGCTTCATATATATTAATTTTAGGTAATGAGTATGTTGTGTGATTTTTTTACTTAAACATTTCAGAATTCATTTCTTTTTTCTTTCTTTTTTTTTTGTCTTTTTGCCATTTCTTGGGCTGCTCCCGCAGCATATGGAGGTTCCCAGGCTAGGGGTCTAATTGGAGCTATAGCCGCTGGCCTACATCAGAGTCACAGCATCGGGGGATCCGAGCCACGTCTGCAACCTACACCACAGCTCACAGCAATGCCGAATCCTTAACCCACTGAGCAAGGCCAGGGATTGAACCCGCAACCTCATGTTTCCTAGTCGGGTTCATTAACCACTGAGCCATGATAGGAACTCCCAGAATTCATTTCTAATGTTGACCCCACTGAGTAAGAGAATCCATTCCTGTGTGTGTCTTCTGGTATATATGTGCTAAATTTTTCTAGGGTGTATTTCCAGTTACAGAATTGCTGAGTCGTGGAATATGTACATTTCAGCTTTATTAATTGCCAAATGGTTATGGAATAGTAGTTTAAGCTCCCACTTGCAGAGTTATGAGAGTTCTTACTGCTCCATGTCTTGGTAACACTTGTGTATCTTATTGTCCTTTCAATGTTTATTTCTCTCATTACCACAGAGACTGAATGTCTTTTCATATGCTTATGAGCTGTTTATCTTTAGTCTTATGTAAAATGTGTTTTATTTATTTATTTATTTTTATTACTCAATGAATTTTGTTACTTAGAGTTGTACAACGCTCATCAAAACCAAATTTTTTACCATTTCCATCACAAACTCTCAGGTAATCCCTCCACCCCCCAACATGTCTCATTTGGAAACCATAAATTTTTCAAAGTTTTTGAGTCAGTATCTGTTCTGCAAAGAAGTTCATTGTGTCCTTTTTTCTGATTCCACATGTCAGTGATAACATTTGATGTTGGTGTCTCACCATCTGACTGACTTCACTTAGCGTGATAATTTCTAGGTCCATCCATGTTGCTGCAAATGCCGTTATTTCTCTCCTTTTAGTGGCTGAGTAATATTCCATTGTGTATATGTACCACATCTTCTTGATCCACTCCTCTGTTGATGGACATTTAGGTTGTTTCCATGTCTTGGCTATTGAATATAGTGCTGCAATGAGCATTGGAGTACATATGTCTTTTTGAGTCATGGTTTTCTCTGGATAGATGCCCAGGAGTGGAATTGCTGGATCAAATGGTAATTCTATTTTTATGTAAAATGTGTTGTAAAGAAAAATTTCTTCATTTCTCTGTCAGAGTGTTTGGTTTATTGTTACTGATTCATGGGAATTCTTCATATATAACAGGATATTATTTGTTAGCCATGTGTGTTTTAAGTATTTTTTTCCTCGCATTGTATCTTATCTTTTGAACCCCTTCGTGGTGTCTTTTGGTGAACAAAACTCCTTAATTTTAATGTTTCTTTCCTTTTTATGGTTGGTATTTTTAATATTACTGTTAATATGTTAATATTTCCAAATAATATTCAGAAATCCTTCCCAACCCTGAGATCAACCTATTTCTATATATTCTAAAAGTTTAAATATTTTACTTTAACATTTAGATTCTTTTTTTTTTAAGGGCCGCCCCTGCGGCATATGGAGGTGCCCAGGCTAGGGGTCTAATCAGAGCTACAGCTGCCAGCCACAGCCACAGCAACGACAGATCCGAGACGCATCTGCAGCCTACACCACAGCTCAAGGCAATGCCAGATCCTTAACCCACTGAGCGAGGCCAGGGATCAAACCCACAACCTCATGGTTCCTAGTCAGATTCATTTCCACTGCACCACAACAGGAACTTTTAGATCCTTTTGTTTTTAGCTGCACCTGCAGCATGTGGAGGTTCCTGGGCCAGAGATTGAACACATAGCACAACAGCTACCCAAGCTGCTGCAGTGACAACACTGGATCCTACACCTACTGTGGCACGAGAGAACTCCTCACATTTAAATTCTTAATTCATCTAGAGGCTTGTGTATAAGAGATACACTTTTCCTTTTTCCAAATGTTCTAATCTGTCTCTTGAATAATTCCTCCTGTCCCTGCTAATCTGTAGTGCCATCTCTGCAGTATGTTAGGTTTCTATGTATGTGTGAGTCTCTTTGTGAACTCTCTATTCTACTGCCAAATCTACAGTCTTGAATATTATAACTTTAGAGTAACTTTTGATATTTGGTAGGTCAAGTTTCTCAGCCCCCTACTCACCCACCAGTTTTTCTTCTACAGAACTTCCTTGTCTAATTTTATCTTTTCCATATAAATCTTAAAATCAGCTTTTTGAGTTCTGTGAAAAACCCTGATGGGATTTTGAAGGGAATTGCATCTGTTCTATAGATTAATTTTGGAGGGGGATTGACATCCTTGAGATAATTTATTTTCATATCCATGAACATGGTACTTTTCCTTATTTATTTAGATCATCTTTAATCCTTTAAAAACATTTTATTGTTTTCTTCACAAATGTCTTACATATCTTTTGTTGCAAGAATTATGATTGTTTATAATTTAATTATAATTAAACTCATTTTTATTTATTGTAAATGGTATTTGAAAAAATTTACTTTTTCTAACATCGTTGGTTTGAACACATGCAATTGACTTTTGTTTAGTGCTCTTACATTAAAAAATCTTGTTAAACTTTTTAACAGTTTATAAATATATTACTTCTTTGGGGCTTTCCATGAAGACAGTTGATATAAATAATAAAATAATGACATTTTGTTTCCTTCTTACAGGTTTTGTATTTGTGTGTGTTTGTGTATGTCTATCTTTATGTCTGTCATATATGTGCAAACAGATTGACTAAAACATCCTTTAAATGTTGGACATGGAGATAACAGACATCTTTGTAGTATTATTGATTTTAAAGAGAATGCTTATAATGTTTCACCATTGAACATGATGTTTGCTCTAGGTTTTGTAGATGGCCTTTATAACTTGCAGGATGTTCTCCTCTTTTTCTAGCTAACTAATAATTTTTATTATGAATTGTTGAATATTACTGAATACCTTTGCTGCATCTATTGAGATGATGTTATATATATATATATACACATATATATATGTATATGTATGTATATATATATATCCTTTTTTTCATTTGGAAAATGAAATGAACAGATTTTTCTTATGCTAAACCATGTGTTTATGAAACAAATCTTTTAAAATGTGGGATCAATTTGGCAATATTTGATTCATATATTTTGTACATTTATTATCAATAATAGGATTGATATGTAAATTCCCTTTCTTAAATTGCCTTTGCCTGCCAGGGCATTAAGGTTGTACTGATTTCATAAAACAAACTTAGGGGGCAAATTTCATTTCTTTTTTTTCCCTCTCGTATAAAATAATGTGGGCTTGGTGTTTTCTTGGTGGCCTTTAATAATTGCTTCACTTTTTTCAGAGCTGTAGGAACATTCAGCTTCTCTGTTTCATTTTTAATTTTT
This sequence comes from Sus scrofa, assembly GCF_054392235.1. Taxonomy (NCBI): domain Eukaryota; kingdom Metazoa; phylum Chordata; class Mammalia; order Artiodactyla; family Suidae; genus Sus; species Sus scrofa. The sequence goes on along the minus strand of NC_139387.1, from coordinate 89,264,000 downwards.
TAGGAGTTTAAAATTTTTATAGAATTCATCCATTTCTCTTAAATTTTCAAGTTTTCTAGTATAAACTTATACTATTTTCTTCTAAATATTTTGTCTTGCTTCATCTGTAATTGTATTTCATTCTAATTATGCTTATTTATGATCCCTTGGTTTCAGCCTCTCTCTCCTCTGCCTCTCCTATTTCATCAGGCTTGCTATAGGTTTATCAGTTTTGTTAGCCTTAAAAAAGGTAATGGCTTTGTTGATCTTCACTATGTATTTTTTCTATTAATTTCTGTTTTTTTATTATTTCTTAACTTTTTTGAGGTTTATTTTGCTCTTTTTTTGACTTCTTAAATGAAAGAGGTAACTCATTAATATTTAGACTTTTTTAAAAAATACAAGCATTTAAGATGACACATTTTGTTGTGGAACAGCAGAAACGAATCTGACTAGTATCCATGAGGACACAGGTGTGATCCCTGGCCTTGCTCAGTGGATCAGGATCTGGCATTGTCATGAGCTGTGGCGTAGGCTGGCAGCTGCTGCTCTGATTTGACTCGTAGACTGGGAACTTCCATATGCCACAGGTGCAACCTTAAAAGGCAAAAAAAAAAAAAAAAAAAAAAAAAAGACTATATTTTCCTTTATGTGTCATTCTTTACAAGTCCCACAATTTTGATAGGTAGAATATTCACTGTTTAATTCTATTTTTTTTGGTAATTTTCATTATTATTTGTACTTCAAATATAGGGGAATTGAAACTTTAGGAGAGAGGATACTGAATTTCAACCAAATTGGGTTGTTTTCAGAATTCTTCATCTATAAATTGTCGAGTATTTGAAATTAGTATTAGATTGAGTAATGTGCAGTTGATGATTTTCAATTCTTTTTGATGTACAAATAGTAATTCTTATGGTTCATCATATAGAAACTTGCCTTATGGCTTATGATATCTTCACTTTGTGTAAAAATTCTGATAATTCTTGAAAAGAATATATACATTATTTTTTTAAAGCAGAGTTCTGTGTGTTCAGTAGATGAAACATATGTTCAAATCTTGTATGTTGTATTGATTTTTTTGTCCTCATGTACTATCGGTTACTAAGAGATATTTCTACGTCTTTCACTATGGTAATTAATGGGCTTATCTAATTCTGTTTGTAGTTAGCAATTTTTCTTTATTTATTTGAGCTTATGTTATTAGGACTTTCAAATTGGAAATTATTTTGACTTTCTCATAAACCAAACTATGTATCATGACCCTTTCTAGCTTTAGTAATGTGCCTATTACTGTCATTTTTCCCATATCATACAGATATTTGTCTGTTGCAAATATGAAATAGATGAATTTGAAATTTTTAGTCTGGCAATCATTGACTTTTGCTTGGAGAGTTTAGCCCATTTACATTTATTCTGTTTACTGAGTTACTAATGATTAGTACTACCACGTCTTTTGTGAGTTTTATTTGTTCTGTTTTCTCCTCCCCTTGCTTGCCTTCTGATTTGTTTATTTTTTGTCCTTTCAAAGTATACCCTAGATGCTTTAATATCATCCTAAGTTGTTTACATTTAAAGTTAATTAGTATTTTTGTTCTTGTCCCACGTGATATAACGACGTTAGAAGCCTTAATTGTGGTCACCAGTCCTCCTAAATGATATGCTATTCTTTTCAAAGATTTAAGTTTTATCTTGATTTTTTAAATGACACATTCAGTGATTATTATGATTATCTTGTATTTTTTATTTCTTTATATATATTTATATATATATATATAACATGGTGACCTAGTTACACATATATGTATACATTCTGTTTTCTCACACTGCATGTTCCATCATAATTGACAGAGTTCCCAGTGCTACATAGCAGGATCCCATTGCTAATCCATCCCAAAGGTCACATTCTGCATCTATTTACCCCAAGCTCCCAGTCCCTCCCACTCCCTCCCTTACCCCCTTGGCCACCACAAGTCTGTTCTTCAAGTCCATGATTTTCTTTTCTGTGGAAAGTTTCTTTTGTGCTATATGTTAGATTCCAGATATAAGTGATATCATATGGTATTTGTCTTTCTCTTTCTGACTTATTTCACTCAGGATGAGAGTCTCTAGTTCCATCCATGGTGCTGTAAATGACATTAGCCTTTTCTTTTTTATGGCTGAGTAGTATTCCATTGTGTATATATACCACATCTTCCTGATCCAGTCATCTATCAGTGGACATTTGGGTTGATTCCATGTCTTGGCTATTGTGAATAGTGCTGCAATGAACATGCAGGTGCATGTGTCTTTTTTAAGGAGAGTTTTGGCCGGACATATGCCCAGGAGTGGGATTGCTGGGTCATATGGTAGTTCTATGTATAGTTTTCTAAATTACTTCCATACTATTCTCCACAGTGGCTGTACCAGCTTACATTCCCACCAGCAGTGCAGGAGGGTTCCTTTTTTCCGCACCCCCTCCAGCATTTGTTATTTGTGGACTTCTTAATGATGGCCATTCTGACTGGTGTGAGGTGGTATCTCATGGTAGTTTTGATTTGCATTTCTCTTATAATCAGTGAAGTCGAGCATTGTTTCAAGTGTTTGTTGGCCACCTGTATCTCTTCCTTGGAGAAATGTCTATTCAGGTCTTTTGCCCGTTTTTCAATTGGGTTGTTGGCTGTTTTGCTGTTGAGTTGTGTAAGTTGCTTGTATATTTTAGAGATTAGGCCCTTGTCAATTGCATCATTTGAAACTATTTTCTCCCATTCTGTAAGTTGTCTTTTTGTTTTCTTTTTGGTTTCCTTTGCTGTGCAAAAGCTTGTCAGTGTGATTAGGTCCCATTGGTTTATTTTTGCTCTTATTTCTTTTGCTTTGGGAGACTGACCTGAGAAAACATTTGTAAGGTGGATGTCAAAGAATGTTTTGCCTATGTTCTCTTCCAGGAGTTTGATGGTGTCTTGTCTTACATTTAAGTCTTTCAGCCATTTTGAGTTTATTTTTGTGCATGGTGTGAGGGTGTGTTCTAGTTTCATTGATTTGCATGCAACTGTCCAGGTTTCCCAGCAATACTTGCTGAAAAGACTGTCTTTTTCTCATTTTATATTCTTGCCTCCTTTGTCAAAGATTAATTGACCAAAGGTGTCTAGACAGAAAATCAATAAAGCAACAGAGATTCTAAATGAAACAATAGAAAAGTTAGACTTAATTGACATTTTCAGGACATTACATCCAAAAAAATCAGAATATACTTTCTTCTCAAGTGCACATGGAACATTCTCAAGAATTGGTCTCATACCGGGGCACAAAGCTAACCTCAACAAGTTTAAGAGTATGGAAATTATTAAGTATCTTCTCTGACCACAATGGCATGAAACTACAAATCAACCACAAACAAAGAAGTGAGAAAAAACCTACTACATGGAGACTAAACAACAAGAAGAAAATTAAAAAATACCTCGAGACAAATGATAATGATGCTGCAGAAGCAGTGCTCAGAGGGAAGTTCATAGCAATATAGGCATTCCTCGAAAAAAGAAGAAAAATCTCAAATCAACATCTTAACCCACCACGTGAATGAATTAGAAAAAGAACAAGCAATACCTAAAGTCAATAGAAGGAAGGAAATTATAAAGACCAAAGAGGAAATCAATAAAATAGAAATTCAAAAAAAAATAGACAAAATCAATCAAACCATGAGCTAGTTCTTTGAAAAGGCAAACAAAATAGACAAACCTCTGGCTAGACTCACCAAGAATAGGAGAGAAAAAACCCAAAAAGGAGTTCCTGTCGTGGCGCAGTGGTTAACGAATCCGACTAGGAACCATGAGGTCGCGGGTTCGGTCCCTGCCCTTGCTCAGTGGGTTAAGGATCTGGCGTTGCCATGAGCTGTGGTGTAGGTTGCAGACGCGGCTCGGATCCCGCGTTGCTGTGGCTCTGGCGTAGGCCGGTGGCTACAGCTCCGATTCAACCCCTAACCTGGGAACCTCCATATGCCGTGGAAGCGGCCCAAGAGATAGCAACAACAACAACAACAAAAAGACAAAAGACAAAAAAAAAAAAAAAAAACCCAAATAAACAAAATAGGAAATTAAGAAAGAGAAGTCACATCGGATACTACAGAAATACAAAAAACCATAAGAGAGTACTGTCAACAGCTATATGCCAACCAATTTGAAAACCTAGAAGAAATGGACATCTTTCTAGAGACCTACAGCCTGCCGAAACTGAATCAGGAAGAAATAGATCAACTGAACAGACCAATCACTAGAAATGAAATTGAATATGTCATAAAAACACTCGCTACAAATAAAAGTCCAGGACCAGATGGCTTCACAGGAGAATTCTACCAAACATACAAAGAGGAACTTATACCCATCCTCCTTAAACTTTTTCAAAAGGTTGAAGAAGGAGGAACACTCCCAAAGACATTCTATGATGCCACCATCACCCTAATTCCAAAACCAGACAAAGATACCACCAAGAAAGAAAAGTAACGACCAATATCTTTGATGAATTTAGACGCAAAAATTCTCAACAAAATTTGAGCCAACCAAACCCAACAACATATCAAAAAGATCGTACATCACGACCAGGTGGGATTCATCCCAGGTTCACAAGGATGGTTCAGTATACGTAAATCAATCAACATCATACACCACATTAACAAAAGAAAAATAAAAAACCACATGATCATCTCAATAGATGCAGAAAAACCATTTGACAAAGTACAACATCCATTCATGATAAAAAGTCTTACCAAAGTGAGTATAGAGAGAACATACCTTAACATAATCAAAGCCATTTATGACATACCCACAGCAAATATAATACTTAATTGAGAAAAGCTGAAAGCCTTCCCATTAAAATCTGGAACAAGACAAGGATGCCCACTCTCACCACTGTTATTTAACATAGTACTGGAAGTCCTAGCCACAGCAGTCAGACAAACAAATGAAATAAAAGGTATCCAAATAGGAAGAGGAGAGGTAAAACTATCACTGTATGCAGATGACATGATACTATATACAGAAAACCCTAAGGACTCAACCCAAAAACTGCTTGAACTGATTAACAAATGCAGCAAAGTAGCAGGATATAATATTAACATTCAGAAATCAGTCGCATTTCTGTATTCCAACAATGAAATATTAGAAAAGGGATACAAAAATAAAATACCTTTTAAAATTGCACCTCAAAAAATCAAATACCTGGGAATACACCTGACCAAAGAGGTAAAGGACTTATATGCTGATAACTATAAAACATTAATCAAGGAAATTAAAGATGTAAAGAAATGGAAAGACATTCCATGCCACTGGGTTGCAAAAATTAATATTGTAAAAATGGCCATACTACCCAAAGCAATCTACAGATTCAACGCAATCCCTATCAAGTTACCCATGACATTTTTCACAAAACTAGAACAATCCAAAAATGTATATGGAATCACAGAGAACCCAGAATTTCCAAAGCAATCCTGAGGAACAAAAACCAAGCAGGAGGCATAACTCTCCCAGATTTCAGGCAATATTACAAAGCCACAGTAATCAAGAAGGTATGTTCCTGGTACCCAAACAGACAGACCGATCAATGGAACAGAATAGAGAACCCAGAAATAAACTGAGGGATTATTATTTTATACAATTAACATTTGTTTAGATTTACCTATAAGTTTATTATTATTTTCCTTACCATTTCCTCTTATATCTGAAATTTTACTTTGATAGGCATTTGTCTTCTTTCTGTAGTGTACTGTTAGATGCTAGCTTAGTGAGGTTCTGTTAGTAATAAACTAAGTGGTTTTTTTGTTTGTTTTAATTAAATGCCTTTTGCTGTTCTTCAAAAAACAGTTTTGTGGCTGTACAATTATTCAATTAACAATTATTTTCTCTTAGAACTTTATTATTTCACTTCCTTCTGGTTTTCATTGTTACTGCAGAGAATTTAGCTATTGCTTTTAATCGTGATTACTTTATAGGTAATCTCTGTTTTCTGTCTGGTTGCTTTAAAAATCTTCTCTTTTGCTTTGATGTTCTGCAGTTTCATGTGATGTGTCTAGGCATGGATTTCTTGTATGTTATCCAGGCTTAGACTCTTCAACCTGAGGGTGTTTTTCATGAATTCTGGAAAGGTCTTAGTTATTATTTCTTTGAATATTGCCTCTCCACTGTTCTTTATTTCTTCTCCTGGAATTCTAAATAGACATATATTGGGCCTGCCTGCTCTTTCTATCTTCCATATCTTATAACCTCTCTTTCCTGTTTTCTGTTTCTGTCTGTGTGCAGCATTTCTTCAGAGTTGTATTCCAGTTCGCTAGTGCACTTTTACTTGTGTTTAATCTGCCAAACCTGTGTATTGAGCTTTTAATTTAACTTCTTATGTTTTTTTATTTGTAAAATTTCAATTTCATTCCTCTTCAGATCTGCAGGGGTTCAATTATGTTTTTCAATCTCTTTTTCATATTTTCCTCTTTTTTTTTTGTCTTTTCTAGGGCTGCACTCGCGGCATATGGAGGTTCCCAGGTTAGGGGTCTAATCGGAGCTGTAGCTGCCAGCCTATGCCAGAGCCACAACAGCGTGGGATCTGAGCCGCATCTTTGACCTACACCACAGTTCACTGCAATGCTAGATCCCCAACCCACTGAGAGAGGCCAGGGATGGAACCCATAACCTCATGGTTCCTAGTTGGATTCGTCAACCACTGAGCCACGACGGGAACTCTTCTTTTTCATATTTTCAATCCATTCTTTTATTGTTTTAAGTCTATTGAACATCTTTTAGTTTTTATTTTTAAACATTTTATATTTGTATCTAGTTATTCCAGTGTCTCCTGTCTTTACCTTTCTGATTCCGCAGTTTGTTATCCCTCTCTTCTCAGAAGCATTCCTGACACAACCATGTTTCCTTCTACTAGTTGAAATTTTTCTAGTGTACTTCCTTATGGGGTTTCTTAGCTTTATGTGGGAGTTTCTGGTCTGATGTCTCATTTTACATAGGTCCTAAGCTTTGTCTTCTGTTCTTGCACATGTGGGCCATTAAAACTAGGTGCTAGGTCACTAGTAATTCACAAAACCTCTCAGAACAAATGCAGGCTCTATTCTTTGTTAACCCTTGTTGACTTGCACTTTCTGTTTTCTGGCCTTCTATGGTTTTCCTTGTTTTACCACCAATCCAGGCATACTTTTTTTTTTCAGCTGTCTTTTAAAAAGATGTTTTCATCTAGCATTTTAAAATGTTTTTTACTTATGTTTACTTATGTTCTCTACGTAAGTAGTCGGCTGTATTGCTGGAAATAAACATCACAATTCATTCTTAATAGAAAACTCTTTGCAAGGGACTTTAAATCCATTTAAGCAAAATGAGTATGTATTACCTATTAAATTATTTCCTTTTGAATTTGTCTTATGGGGCTGTATTTCAAGTTCTTAAATGATACTGTTTAATATTCTGATTTCTTTAAGTATATTTGATCAGAGATGGGCATAGTTAACAGCTAAGTCTCTTGGGGACTATTTAAATTTAATTAGGCATATGTTTCCTGAGAGTGTACTTATAAATAAATGACACTGAATCCTCTGATTTCTTTGCTCTTAGGGCTTTTTTATTTTTTTTTTAATGTTGCTAATTATGCCCTAGTTTGTTTCCCAGGGTATGAACCTGCTTTGGAGGTGACTGTTTAATCTAAAAAAGCCCTTGTTAAATGGCAACCTTTTTTCTTACCTGTTGTTATAGAAGTGTAATAAATATTAATAATTATGTATTTTGTTTTAAATTTCCACCAGATGAATTGGTTTGGCTGATCTTGATCCCAAATTTGGACCAAATCCAAACCATTTTGACAGTTTAGAAAAGTTAATGTTTTCTTTTATTTTGCTTAAATTGTCATAGTCTCTGAACATTATGAGGTTTTCCCAAAACCGTTTAATTATGGAGATAGTTTCCAGTTTTTTTAGATGATAATTTTTTAAAAAACATTGGTTACTCTGATGTGCAATGGAGCATAGTAGATTTCTTTTCCATTGATGCTGAAAATTAATTGTCCCCGAGTGGTAGAAAGGAACTTTGAAGAAGAAAAACTATTGCCAGATGGGGTTGGGTAGTTCAGAAAACCTTAGAAAGGGAAAAAGTTTATATCAAATGCAATCTTCCTTTTCTGAAGAACCACTAACACTGTATATTTGTAAATCGCTTTGTTGAAATTCTCTTTCCTTCAGTTAACATATCTTTGCCATCAAATTAGAGATTGGTCATTGTTTTACTGAGAACGCTGAATTTCTTAATGGCTAATTGTATGGATCTAAAAGCCAAGATTGCTCACTTATACTATTAAAGGTTATAAGAATACTTAGAATTCCTTCTCAAATTTATACGGTGAATAACCCATATATCTCCACCTACATTCTACCATTATCATATTACTATGCTTGCTTGCTTATCTGTCCATCTTTCTATCCCTCCATCTTATTCTTTTTTTTTTAATTTATTTTTTATTGTTATCTCCTCCAACTCACTTTTTTTTTCCCCCACTGTACAGCATGGGGACCCAGTTACACATACATGTATACATAATTTCTTCTCCCATTGTTGTGCTGCATTGTAAATATCTAGACAATGCTTTCAAAATAAATGCATTAGTACACTTTCCATGAAATACTTCAACAGGCATATCATTAACTAGAATTTAATATTTGCTTACAATTTTAAGGTACAATTTATAAAAAAATAAAATGTACAAATCGTAAGTATGTGTTTGCTGAGTTTTTTGGGTTTTTTTTGTTTTTGTTTTTGTTTTTGTTTTTTGTCTTTTTAGGGCTGCACCTGCGGCATATGAATGTTCCCAGGTTAGGGGTCTAATGGGAGCTGTACCCGCTGGCCTATGCCACAGCCACAGCAATGACAGATTTGAGCTGCTTCTGCGACCTATACCACAGCTCACGGCAATGCTGAATTCTTAACCCACTGAGCGAGGCCTGGGATTGAACCCGAAGCCTCATGGTTCCTAGTTGGATTCGTTTCTGCTGCGCCACCATGGGAACTCCTGGATTTGCTGAGTAATGATAAATGCATGTACCTATGTAACCCACACTCCTTTTAAGATAAGACATTGCCATCACCCTAGAGAGTTATCTCTTGTCTCTTCATAGTTAACTGATACCACTCACCTACCTCCACTCCTCATCCTGACCTTCTACTCTGAGGAAATCACTGTTCTGATTTTATCCACTGTGAGTTAATTCTGCATATTCTGAAATTATGCAGTATGTACTCTTTTGTGTAAGGCTTCTTTTGTTCAGCATGTTAGCGATATGAGGATACTATCCTATACTTTATCTAAAATCATTATGGTTTTAATTTTTACATCTAGGTCTATGATCCACTTTTAATATTTCTTTGTGTATGGTGTGAATGTGAGATAGGGATTAAGTTCCTGTTTTCATATGGATATCAAGCTGTTTAGGCACCATTTGTCGAAAATTTTCCCCTCCCCTCATTTTGTTGTTTTGGTGCCTTTATCAAAAATTAAATGACCAAAATACAGACCTATCTTTTTGGGCCCTCTGATTTGTTTGTTAATCTAATTGTTGGTTATCTCAGTGCCACATTATCTTGATTACTGTAGTTTTGTGGTAGTATTGAAGTCAAGAGTGTAAATGACTCACTCGTTCATTTTCAAGACTCATTTGGATGATTCTATGTCTCAACAAATTTCATGTTTGAAATCAGAGTATATTCTCTTACCACATTGGAGTTAAACTAGACATGAATAACAGAAAAATAGCTAATACTATCTACAAATGTTTAAATACTAATAAGCAACATACTTTTGAATAATGTGTGGTTCAAGAAAACAATCATAGTAGAAATTAGAAGATACTTTGAATTGGAGATAATGAAAATATAGCATAAACTTGTGGGATTCGGTTAATGCAGTGCTTATAGGGAAATATATAGCTCTAAAATGTGTATTTTGGAAATGATTTAAGCTTATATCTTAAGGAATTAGTAAAAGAACAGCAAAGTAATCCAAAGAAAATAGAAGGAATTATTAAATGCAAGAGCAGGAATAAATAAAACAGAATGTAGTCATACAGTAGAAAAATTTAACAAAACTAAAAGAATAATCGATTGATGACTTTTAGCAAGACTGACCAAGAAAGAAGGAGAAACACAAGTTACTAATATCAGGTATATAAAAATGGAACATTGCTACAGACCATATAGAAGTTGAAAAGATAGTAAGGGAATATTGTCAGCAACTTTTTGCAAGTTAAGTTTGACAGTTTAGATGAGGTGGATCAGAGATTGTTCAACTTTATAGAAAAAGGGCCAGATAGTAAATATTTGAGGCCTTGTGAACTATCAGTCACATCTACTCAACCCTTCCATTGTAGCACAAAATCAGCCATGTACAATATGATAGTTGGGTTTGGCTGTGTCCCAGTAGAAATTTATTTACACATAGAGGCAGCCTGGTAGCAATAATTTGCTGACCATTGAACTAGAAAAAAAGACATAAGACTGGTACAAGAAGAAATAGAAAAGCTTTTGCACAGCAAAGGAAACCGTTTAAAAAAGCAAAGAGACAACACACAATGGGAGAAAATCTTTGCAAATGATGCAACAGACAAGGGCCTAATCTCCAAAATATACAAACAACTCATACAACCCAACAACAAAAAACAACCCAATTGAAAAATGGGCAGAAAACCTAAATAGACATTTCTCCAAAGAAGACATACAGATGGCTAACAGACACATGAAAAAATGTTCAACATCACTAATTGTTAGAGAAATGCAAATCAAAACTATAATGAGGTACCACCTCACACCGGTCAGAATGGCCATCATTAACAAGCCAACAAATAGCAAATGCTGGAGAGGGTGTGGAGAAAAAGATACCCTCCTTCACTTTTGGTGGGAATGTAAATTGGTACAACCACTATGGAAAAGAGTATGGTGGTACCTCAGAAAACTAAAGGTAAAACTACCATATGATACAGCAATCCCTCTCTCCTGGGCATATATTTGGAAAAGATGGAAACTAATTGGAAAAGATACATGCACCTCAATATTCATTACAGCACTATTTCCAAAGGCCAAGACATGGAAGCAACCTAAATGTCCAACAACAGAAGACTAGATTAAGAAGATGTGGTACATATATACAGTGGAATAATACTACTCAGCCATTAAAGAGACAAACTAATGCTATTTGCAGCAGCATGGATGGAACTAGAGATTCTCAAACTAAGTAAAGTAAGTCAGAAAGAGAAAGACAAATGCCATATGATATCACTTATTTGTACAATCTAAAATATGGCACAGATGATCCTATCTACAAAATAGAAACAGATCACAGCCAAGGAAAGCAGACATGTGGTTCCCAGAGGAAAAGGGGAGGCAGTGGGATGGACAGGGAGTTTGGGCTTTTGGGATGCAAACTGTTAGATTTAGAATGGATGGGCAATGGGGCCCTACTGTATAGCATAGGGAACTGTGTGTGATTGGGTCACTTTGCTGTAGAACAGAAATTGAAGGAATATTGTAAACTATACTTTAATAAAAAAATCTTAAAATGTTATTTCTATGTTATTGAAGAAATGGAATCTATAAATTAAAATCCTTTGTCACAAAGAAACTCTAGGCTCAAATGGCTTCACTGGTAACCTTTTCCAAACAGTAATACCAGTCTTAAGAAAACTATCAGAAAAAAGGAAACAGTTTCTGTGTTAGCTCTGTAATGTATCAACTTGCCTAGACTAAGTGACCCTTTCCAAAATTTCTCTTTATCTTTCTATTTGGAGTGGGCACAAGAGACATGCTTATGTGAGATTTGGAGGATAGAAGTGAAACAGCAGCTGTTTTGTAGCTCACATATGATATTGCTTATCTGTCAGCTCACCTGGTTGGCTTGGGCTTGGAGCAGCAGTCAGACCTGCAGTTTCCCTGAATCCACTTTCCATTTCTCTTACTCCTGACACCTGTGCATGTGTGTAGTTCTGTGATAAAGGGCACTAACTTCCCTGCGGGACATCTATACCATCAATGTTATATGTAGTAATATCTGATAGGAGTTTCAGTCTGTCCTTATTGGTTTCAACTTCCTCGTGGATTGCAGCTTGTCTTTGCTCTTCCCTACTTTACATACATCTTTCCTTCTCAACTGCATGAGGCCCTGTGGACTGCAGCATCAGAGGAAACAATCTTATGAAGGCTGTGTAATTTTTTTACACAATTGCATGAGATCAAATCCCTGTAACAAATTGTGTATATGTTCATGTGTATGTGTGTGTGTGTGTATGTACACATATAAACATATATGCATACACACATGCATATATGGTGTGTGGTTCACTTTTCTGATTGAATCTTGATACATTTACCAACTCTTTTTATGCACCTATCATAAACTTGGCATCAAAACCTGTCAAGGATATTATAAGAAGGGAAAATTATTTAGTTACAGAGTTATTTTCTGCCATGATAAATTTGTTCATGTTTGTTCTTTCTCTGTCTCTCTCTCTGATGTTTATGTAGTTGGCAGGGAAAGATATCTCCTGGTGGGCATCTATGCCACTCAAAATTCAGCAGTGGAATTAAGAGGTTAAACTTCTGAAAGGGTTTGAATCTGGTTGCTGAGTTGTCTTCATTCTTTCCAGGAAGAATCAGTTTGAGTCTGTCTTTAATTTGAGGGTTCAGAGGAGAGAGTCAAGGCTTCCAGAACCCAGGCTTTTACAGGGGGTGTTTAGAGATTCTTCATGTATGTGGGGCCCAGCTGAGAGTTGTGGAGGCCATAAAGCTCTTCAATTTTGCTCCAACAGTTGGGGTGAGTAGGGTTTCTTCCCACCATGCTCAATCCACTAGATTTGTGGGATGGTTAGTGAGAGTTGTGGGGAGAGTTGGTGATGCTCTGCTGGAGTTGGTCCAGTGAATATGAAACCAGGTGAGTAGGACATTGGTATCCTCAAGCATTGTTCCACTGTTGCAGCTGCTAAATGTGGATTAATTGATTTAAATATATTGCTACAATATGTATTTGAATTATGGGCCTGCCTTGTGTACATTTTCCTCTTTTTTTGTTAATTATGTAAAAGATTGAATTCATCTCATAATGAGATGATATGCTGTTAGTGTCACATATGCAGAATTAATACAATTTTTTAAAAGAACCAAATGAAAAGCCAGTTCTATTGAATTATGCATTACCAGATTTTAAAGCTTGGACTAATATCTTGAGAATTGCCTTTAAATCTTAAAGCCACAAATCAAGATATAAGTAACCTCAAGAGTTACATGAACATACTTGAGATAATGTTTCTGGGGGAAAATTTCAATTTCTTGGAAAGATGATTCTTGGATATTGTTTTGATTCTTGGTAATTTTGGAGTCATTTGATAGCATGCTTCCAAAATCACGATCTGGTGATTTTGGGTTACCAGAAAGAATTAGTACATTGTATACATTGATTCATAATTTCAGACTTCACCGTTTTTGGTAAATACTGCACTAAATCTTCATTGTTGCACATGTTAGGAATCTTAATGTTTGTATTCTCTTGGCTATTTCAAACCCTAAGACATCCTTGATTATCACATTGAGAACTCTAGATTCTCACAACACTTTGAAATGCAGTGTTTTTTACTATGTAGGAAAAATAGGAGATTCATTTGTTCTACTTCATTTTCTTCTGTTTGTGATAGAGACTGGATAAGATAGGACCATCTTGATATTGATATATATTGCCAGTCTTTTTATTTAGGTACAGTGCTCTTTTCTGCCGTCATAAATTTGTTCATGTTATTCTCCACTCTCAGAAGTCTCTCATCTTGTCCCTGTACCCATCTAAATCTAAAATATTCTTTAAGACCCTTATCTTTTTCTTAACTTCTGCATTTTCAATGCATTATCATCCTATTTAGAAAATAATTTTTAAATTATATTCATTAGTTTATCAAGGCCCTACATATCTGCAAAAGCTTGCACCGATAGCTTCAGTTGTTCATTGTTTCCTATATCCATGCCATGTAATTTTGCCTTTCCACCTTGGGCAGGGTGACCTTGACTCTGGCCTCAGGTAGGCAATTTGCTTTAACTAATTAGTCTTGAACATTGGGGATTCCCTCTTGAACCTCTGCCATCACCGCAAGAACATTCCCCTGTTAGTCTCTTGGAGAGAGGGTCACATAGAGCAGAGCTCCAGTTGCCACAGCTGAGGCCATCCTCAGCAGACATGAAACACCAGACATTAGAGCAAGCTGAGGTCAGCAGGGCTGCCTAGCAGACTCCCAGCTGACCCCAGAAACACAGGCTATAAAGGATCAAGTTTTGTGTGTGTTACACAGCATTATTGTAACAGTAGACAGTTGAGGCGAATGTCTTACCTGACCTGACCCATGCCTTCCTTGCTGAGTTTATTTCTTACTATCCTGTACTTCTCTCATCATTCTTCAGCCATATTGGCCTTCTTTCTGTTCCTCTCTTGCCAAGCTAATTTTTGGCTCAAGATCTTTGGCCTGCTCTTCCCTCTCTGATGAGCATCTTCCTTGTTATTTGTATGGGCATCATCATGAGATTCTTAACATCCTAGTTTCTAAGAGTGTGTCCTTGACCCCACTGCCTAAAGGAACCCTATTATTCCCTACTCCATTTCACTCTTTATTTTCTTCACTGTTCTTATTATCTTCTACATTTATCTTATTTGTTTACATATTTATTGTCTAGGTCCCCCAATGTCCTTGAGGTAGGAACCTTGTTTTTTTATCCCCAGTATCAAGGACAGAGTCTGACACAGTAGACTTTCGATAAGTAAGAGGTAAAAGTATAAATTTTTGGTTAGGTGAACAGATAGTGCAAGGTATGATAGGTTCTAGAATATGATAGAGTATTGTATTAATTTCTGAGGGCTGCTGCAACATGTTTCCATAAACTTGGTGGTTTGAAACAACAGAAATTTACTCGGTTTCTGCAGGCTAAAAGTCTGAAATCAAGTGGTAGACATGCCACACTCCCTCCAGAGGCCTTGGCATGGTCTTTTCCCCTGTGTCTATTCTCTGTAAGTCTGTCCCTCTTATTTCTGCCCCTCTGTTACTCATGTGATGGCATTTAGCCCACCAGGATAATCTAGGATTGTCTCTTCATCTCAAGATTCTTAACTTAGTCACATTTACAAAGATTTTTTTTCCCCCAACTAAATTTTCTTTCACAGGTTACAGAGACCTGACATAGATACTTTGGGGGGCAATGGGGGGAGGGGGGTATGTTTTGGCCTACCACAAGTATAGATAAATATGATCAATTCTAGCATGTGGGAGTCAGCACAGCATAGTTTAAGATCCTGTGCTGTGGGGCCAGAGTGTCTGGCTTTGAATCTCAGTTTTGCCACTTATTGTATGCACGTGAACATGTTACTAAATCTTTCTGCTTAGTTTCTCTTCTGCACAACACTGATAACAGTGGTGCTTACTTCAAAATGTGAGAATTGATATGCAAACACTTAATAGTTCCTAGGACGAAGTAAGTGTTCGGCAAATATCATTACACTTGTAAAGCAACACCTGCTAATACCAATGTGCCAGGCTTTGTCCTAAACACATTTCGTATCTTAGCTAATTTAATCCTCATGACAACCCTGTGAGGTAGACACTAAACTATTTGCTCAAGGTCACACATCTGGAAAGTGGTAGAGGTAAGAGTCAAACTCAGTCTCAGGTGTCTATGCTCTTAACCACTTCATATATAGCCTCTGCTATTGCTGCTTCTGCTTCTGTTATCTTAGAATAATTGCTGTGAGATTTCTTTTGGCAACTAACATTTCCAAGAACATCAGAAATTTCTGGGTGATGTGAATCATGGTAGAAACCATGAATCTTTATAGCCTTGTTTTAAGTAGACCTTCTTTTGGAAATATAATAGTTTGGTAGTCAAGATCTTTTTATGAAACATAGATTGGCTGGGACAGATTAGGGAGACACCCTACCTTCTTCAGAGATTTACATATGCAGAACCAGCTAGCTGGCTACTTCCTGTTATCTTGCTCAGGGCAGAATCTACTTGACAAATGTTCATCAGAAGCACTTGCTTATACACTGTTTGTTGTTGCAAGTATCCATAAGATCAGCTTTTAACAAGCCATATATATATTATAATTAACTGAACTGAGAAAACTTTGTAAGATTGAGAAGTACCTGCTTCTGGTAGTCAGACTGTAAGATGATGGGGAGTTTCCCTTGTGGTGCAGTGGAAACGAACCTGGCTAGTATCCATGAGGATGTGGGTTCGATCCCTGGCCTCTTTCTATGGGTCAGAGGATCTGGCATTGGGGTGAGCTGTGGTGTTAGGTTGCAGATGCAGCTTGGATCTGGCGTGGCTGTGGCTGTGGTGTAGCCCAGCCACTGTAGCTCTGATTCGACCCCTAGCCTGGGAACTTCCGTATGCCTGGTGCAGCCTTAAAAAAAAAAAAAAAAAAAAAAAGAGTAAGGTAAGATGATGAATGTCAGCTAATGGAGGGCAGGGAATTTTGTCAGTTTTGTTCCATTCTGTACCCCATCTTGGTCCCCCCAACAGTTTCTTTAATCTTGCATCCAGAATAGAACTTCAAAAATACAAGTCAGATCACTTTGCTTGTCTATTCAAAATCCTTCAAAGTTTTCTCATAATTATATTGAAGGTCCTTATATTGATTTCAAAGCCACTCTTTGATCCGGTGCTCTCCCTGACTTTCTAATCTCTTCTTCTGTCCTCCTAAATTTGCTCACTCACCTCCAAGTAAATCAGCTTACTTGTCTTACCTAGAACATGCAAGTTTTTGAACTTACTCTTTCCTTGCCTGAAACACTCTTTCCTCAGGTATCTGCTGGCTTGCCCCTTTATCTCCAAATTTTATCTCAAGTCTCATCTTTTCAGTCAGATTGTCCCTAAATAGCCCTTTCCCTCTACACCTTGCCTCTCTTCCCTGCTTTCTATATAGTTTGCATCTTTCTTTTCTTTCCTCCTTTCTTTTTCTTTCTTTCTTTCTTTCTTTCTTTCTTTCTTTCTTTCTTTCTTTCTTTCTTTCTTTCTTTCTTTCTTTCTTTCTTTCTTTCTTTCTTTCTGCTTTTTAGGACCACAGTTATGGCATATGGAAGTTCTGAGGCTAGGGGTTGAATTGGAGCTGCAGCTGCTGGCTTATGTCACAGCTATGGCAACACCAGATCCTAGCAGTGTCTGTGACCCACGCTGTAGCTCACAGCAATGCCGGATCCTTAACCCACTGAGCAAGGCAGGAATAGAACCCCCATCCTCATGGATCCTAGTTGGGTTCATTACTGCTGGGCCATGATAGGAACTCCCATTTCACTTATTTGTTGATTTGATGTCTCTATCTATGAGGACAGGGATTTTATTAGTTTGTTCCTTGTTGCATGCCTAGTGCTTTAATCATTCTTTTTTTTTTTTTAAGACTTTATTTTTTTATTTATTTTTTTTTAAGACTTTATTTTTTTTATTTTTATTTTTTTTGCCTTTTTGCTATTTCTTTGGGCCGCTCCCGCGGCATATGGAGGTTCCCAGGCTAGGGGTCTAATCGGAGCTGTAGCCACCGGCCTACGCCAGAGCCACAGCAACTCGGGATCCGAGCCGCGTCTGCAACCTACACCACAGCTCACGGCAACGCCGGATCGTTAACCCACTGAGCAAGGGCAGGGACCGAACCCGCAACCTCATGGTTCCTAGTCGGATTCGTTAACCACTGCGCCACGACGGGAACTCCCCTAGTGCTTTAAATAGTGCTTGGCCAACAGTTAGTACTCAATAGATGTATATTGAATAATTGAATAAATGCTCTATGATGTGACAGTCCCATTAACCATCCAGCACTGCTTAAGCTGGGATATGGCCTGCCTACCTAACACTGCTATAGGGATTATGTCCATGGATTTATCTGTATTCTAAATGTTTGATTTTGTAATCTTTTAGTATGTACTTGAAATGGTGTTAGTACTCTATATAGTTAAAGAAGATAAAATTCTTCTGTCCTTTTTTAAACACAATGTGGTAGAATGGAATTCCCAGGCAAACAACCTATTAACCATCTTTCTTAGATTTCATTTAGTTGTGTATATTTTGGGGGAATTACTTGAAGGAAAAAAGAGAGATTTTTTTACTGGCAGGGCATAAGTTAAAATTTCCCATTCTCTACTTCAAACTCCCAGAATTCATAGTAGAAGTTTTAATAAAAACCAAATGAGGCTGCATAGCATAACATGAGAACAGGGTGATGTCGTGTAGTTGCACTAGTCATATTTCAAGCACACAGTTGCCACATATGGCTGGTGGCTATCACTGCACAGGGTATTATAGAACATTTTCATCACTGCAAAAAATTCTGTTGGATGTACTGTCCTAGACAGTGGGAACTGTGAAGATTAATCTAGATAATAGGATATTATTTTATGTTTTGTCTTTCTAGTGGGGAAATATAAGTGTTGTGTCTTGTAATGTCCTTGAAAATTTATTCATTCAACAAGTGGTTATTGTGTATCTGATAATATATGTGAAGCACAGGGCTAGGCACTGAGAATTCAGTAGTGGACAAAATAGTCTCAGGCCCTTCTATATGAAGTTTATGTTCTAATGGAAATAACTATAATCTGCATGGCGCTGGATGTATCTTGCATCCAGAATAGAACTGGATTTAAATAGATTATTTAAATTTCCCCTTTAAATGACTATCGATTAATTTAGTAAGGTACACAGCCCCATCAGCTTCTTAGATCCTGACACACTGTAGTCACAAAAAACTACATAGTAATTTATAGTTGAGGTCTATAGACAACATCAAAATTTTCAGTGCAGTGAATAAATTTGTAATATTCAGGCTGTTTTCTGTATTTTTCTTATTTCTGACATAGAGCAAAGATTATGTCAGTTGCCCTGCGGTTTAAAGCCACAGTTATTCTGGGAGTATGCAGTTGCCATCATTGAGCAGTAGCTGATCCAAAAGAATCTCAGCCAAGGTCTTGCCAACGATGGAAAGAAATGATGTGTCCTGGAAGTTGCCAAAAAGTATGTTTTTCTTTTTAATGGCAATCACTGTGTCTTTGCAGCTCTTCATATGTTGTGACATGTGCATATATAAAATGTTCCCTAGGAGGCAGAGATTATGCTGTCAAATTCATTCGAAGAGTACTTAACTCTATAATTTGCAGTTAATCAGATGCTAATAAATGTTTTTGATGCTGCTGCTGATGTTGCCAGTGACATTCAGTAGAAAGTTCCAGAAGATAAACTGTGAAAATTGGCATTTTTAGTTATTATTGATTATTTAAATTTCCCCTTCAAATTATCAAGTCTTATTTATGCTCTTAAGTCCTAGTACCTCTTCTTTAATATGGGAGGGGATATGAAGTATAATTTCTACCTCTGAGGATTATTTTCCTTTTTCTTGTTTTTGCAACTTCATTTGGACATCTCTTAAGTGGTGAATCTGTGTGTACTTCTTATTATTGCTGTGGATACCCATGATAATCAGAGGAATTATTGCATTGGGTAGTAGTTAGCTGAGTAACAGAGATTAACAGTAGAGGCATTTAAATAATTTGGGAGATTTAGTTTTCCTATGCAAAAAGGAGCCTGGGAATAATCAGAAAAGGGGCCCCTGTGGTGGCTCCATGTTGTCACCAGAAACCAGGTTCTCTTTTTCCTCTTGACTATGCTGAGTACTGGATTCCTTCCCCAAGGTTGTAATGGTAGTTGTTGCAACTCCAGTCATCACGTCTTTGTTCCTGGCTGGAAGGAGGTAGAAGCAGAGAAAAGCAAAAGGATGCGTGTCAGTTGAAAGTTCCACAGGGTGGTCTGGCTTGCAACAATTATTCCTTGTTGCAAGGGAAGCCAGAAAGTAATTTTTAGCTAGACACAGTTGGTACCCCAAATAGTATTGAAATACTTAGTAGTCGGGAAAAATAAGAGTGTAGGTATTGTGTTGATAGCTTACAGTCTTGCCCACTGCCTAGCAACTATTATTGGTGAAAGGCAGGCAGGTGGAAAAGCCTGTTATTTTAAGAGTGAAATTGCTGATGAGTCAGCTTTCTTGAATGTGACTTACATGTAGCTAAATGGAAGGGTTAGAAGATATACTTTCTAGTTTTATGTGGGGGAAAACTGGTTAAGATAAGGAAGTACTTTTGGTCAGTTTTGTTTGATCATAGCTAGTCAGATATTTCCTGTGAACTGAAGTATCATTCATTCAGGAAAGAAATCAAGCACATAGTAAACACCCAACAAGTCTTGCTGAAATGAATCATATTGACTTATCTTTCTTTAGTTGAAGTCCATCATGTCCTTATTAATTGAGGATGATGTTATACCAGCATGAGTGGTTAATGCCATTTGATAAAGGAAATCATGCAAACTGGAATTATCTTTATAGAGTTCCGTTTCCTCATTTTAAAATATGAGAATAACATTTGCTAAGCACCTGTTTTAAAAAGGCGATTCATATATGACCAATAAAATATATGCAAATAACAAATATTTATTGGATTTTTTATTGTAAAATAATATACAAATACAGAAAAAACACCCAAATTATATATTTATGATGAGTTATAAGATAAAATAACTACCACTCAAGCAAAGAAACAACATTTCCACACATCTCACAAGCCCCTGTGTGCCCATTTTCCATCTAAATTCCCAATGACCCCCTAAAAGTAACCACTATTACTATTTTTAATAGTAGGTAGTTATTTTAATTTCAATGTACTTTCAAAATCCAGATGTGTACACTTATACATCATAATTTAGTCTTGCCTATTAAAAACAATTGATGTGTCTTTTAAGTCTTTAGTATATAGGTTTCCTCTCCATCTTTTTTCTTTTTCTTACGATTATCTGTTGATCAACCCCAAATATTTGACCTTTAGAATTTCCCACAGACTGGATTTTGCTGATTATGTACTCATGGTGAAATTCAACATATTTATTTGTCCTCCATATTCATGTAAATTTGTAGTAGGATCCAGGGACTTAATAAAGCTCATGTTTGATCCCTTTGGCAAAAGTGTAAGTGAGGGTTTTTTGTTTTTGTTTTAATCAAGAATCACATAGTTACTTGTGTTATTATGAGGTATTGATGCTTAATTAATTGGGGGTTCAAAAAGGAGATATTCTAATTCTAATTTTAAAATTTCTTTCAATTATTATTTGGAATAATTTTATAAGAGATGGTTCTTGTTTAATATTTTAGAATATGGCACAGCGTATATAAGAAATATAGGACACTTGCTTATTTTCTTTTATTTACAGCATTCAAAATAATGAACTGATTACCTTTCTTCCTCCAAAAGATGATCATTCATTTTCTTTTCTCTAAGTATCAATATGAATCAATGGATTTAAAGCATATTTGATATGTTTCAATCCATTGAGGTTATTGTCCATCTTAGAGCTCTAATTGTCCCATTTTTTGGCCAATGAGAGCTTTTTTTACATGGGCTCTTGAGTCTTTGATGGCTTTCTTGCTCTCTGGTATGACACAATATTCCAGGTTCATCTTGTACAGGTCTCTCCTCAGACATAGAATCTGTCACTTCTCAAGAAGTATTGAAGTGAGAATTGGAATATCAGTGCCACAATCTGGGTAGCAGAGATGCTTATTGCTAATGGGTTGGTCGTTTTTGCTAAGATTTTTCAGTGGACAGAGCAAATAAAAACAGTCTGTTAAATATCTGATGAATTCTTACTGATGCTTCCAGTCTCAATTCAGCTAACCTACTACTAATATTTTCACTACTAATGTAATTACTGAAAAGATTTTTTAAATGTGGTTTGTTTGTTTTCTTGTATATGTTTACTCCATTTTTTTGGAGTTATACCAGAGTTGACCATTACCTGAATGTATAACCATTGCATACTGTCTCTATCCATTTAACACTCATTTGGTGTTAGTTTTACAAATAACTATGTATTTAATGGTCATTACTAGACTTATGTTGATGTATGTCTAGTCATTTTGGTTGTATGAAGCTAAGTCTCTTATAGACTCCTCAATAAGGAATGGGAAAAAAGTTCCTTGGGCTTTTTGCATCTTACTAATCATTTGTACCCCTTATCATTGAAGATCAGTATTACTGGATATAACATTCTTAGCTCACACCTTATTTCGTTGAGTATCTTAGATGTGATTATCTTGACTGATACTCTTTTTTGATTAAATTTCACAGCCGTTCATTTTTAATAAATTAGAAATATCATGAAAAAGAATATATGTCAGAAACCAACACTAATAATTAACTTCGAAACATTTCCAAAATTGTTGGGTACAAGACTTGATGCCCATTATTATTCACTATTATTCATCATTATTGTTTCTGAAATTCCAGAAAATGTGTTAATAATGAGAAACAAAGTATATTCTGATATTTACCAGAATGCTGGAGGCAAAATTGCTGTGGTCCACAGATATTAATGTCTAGCTAGAAAGGCTGAAAATCTACAAAAAAAGAATTGGAAACAAATATGTTCAGCATGATGGGGCCATTGTCATGGATATAACAAAATCATTAGCTCTCCTATTATGTAGGAAAGGGTTAACCCATCAGGCCTGGGTTACTCAAACCCTGCACTTTTCCAAGAAAGGACCATTTTCAGGATTGGCCTTTGGCTGTGTCCTGGGAGCTGAGCTTTTAGAATGTTCTTTCTAATATTATTTTTCCATGCCTAAGGTCTTGAGCCATGCTGTACCAGTTTATCCAGAAAGTTTATGCTAACACTGTGATTTAGGGTGAACACCTGTTTTCTTTTTGGGGTCTGCAGCTTGGGTAACTGAAATCTGACAGGCAAGTGCTGTATGCCTACATGAATGACCCCAGTAAAAAAGCCCAGGCACTCAGCCTGCTTGGGAGAACTTCCCTGGTTGGCAACACGTTGCATTTGTTGCCACACATTGTTACTGGAGGAATTAAGTATGTCCCATGTGGCTCTACTGGGAGGGGACATCTGAAAGTTTGAGACTGGTTTTCTCTGGAAGTTCCTCATTTTTTCCTTTGGCTACTTTTACTCTATTCTTTCACTATAATAAGCCATAACCATGGATATAACAACTTCTGAGACCTATATAGGGGTCCTAGTGAGCCACTGAGTTGAGGGTGATCTTTGAAACCCTCTGTACACTGGGATCCCATTTGTCAGAATGGTAAAATAGAATGTTTAGAATATATATCTCCTTATGGAATACTTAAAATTTCAAGTAGGCTTAAAACAAAAGACAAAAATTTTACTCAGAAATTTAAGACTTGAATAAATGGAGAGGGCTTATGAAAATATCAGTTCTCTGTAGATTATTTAAAATGTTAACATAATCCTAATTAAATCCATAACTTTAAAAAATCTAGATCACCTGAGAAAATAGTCTATACATTTGGAAGAAAAGATATAATAATTAGGATAGTATGGTACCTACAAAGCCAGGAATAGATCGATAAATGAATTTAATGGAAAGCTCAGAAATATATGCTAGTGTTTATTAGAACTTAGTATGAGCTAAAGACGGCATTCAAATCAACGAGGAAAGGTTGTCTTATTCAATGACAAGTGTTAAGAAAATGGCCTGAACCATTTGGAGAAAGGTGAAGTTAGTCTTTTTGGGAAAATGCAGTCCTGGTTTAAATAAATATTTAAATTAGGAAAAATTAAACTATTAGAGGATTGAAGAAGACATAAAAATGGTTAGATAATCTTGTGGTAGAAAGAGATTTGTATATAATCCCAAGGGTATTCTATTAGAAAATATATTTATACCTTGTAAATATCCAAATATGATTCCTATATGGCAAAACAACAACAAAACTAAAAACAAGCTGTCCCATCAATAAGGAAATGAAAATTAAATTCCAATAAATTCCTATAGTTTTCCTATTAGATTGGTAGTGGCTTAGAATAATGATAAAAGCCAGGGTTGGTGAAGATGTGGGTGAATAAGAACTCCCATATGCTGCCAGTGGAAGTATATATTGATATAATATTTCTGGGGGTAATTTGAAAATCCATGCCAAAATATATATTTTTTTACCGTTCCACATCTAGAAATCATTTTTTAAGGGAATTGTCAGAAAATAGGCCAATAGGAAAAAAAAAAGAAAATATGCCAATAGGTATATACAAAATATGGTTTGAAAAATTAGAAACTGTTTAAATGACCATAAGTAGGAAATTGGCTAAACAAATTATGGTACAGCTTTTCTATATTTTCACTAAGAATGATGTTATAGGTATGTATTTGTGTATACAGAAAGATTTTTTTAATATATTTAATGAAAAAATTGTAAAACCATTTTAGGATACCTTTTAAAAAACACTAAGCATATATTCTTGTGTGTGTCTCAAAGGTTATATACTAAAATATTGTGTTATTTCTGGGTTGTAGGCTTATAGTATTTACATATATTTACTTTTCTTCGTGCTTATCTGTATTCTAAATTTCCTGTATTAAACCTTGTTATAGAAAAATTATGAACTGTAAACAAAACTTAGCTATTTCCTTTAATCATATCAGGATTCATATGGGGGATATGCTTTAATGGAGAAATAGCTTTTCAAGAAAAAACTGATAGCTCACATAGTTTATTTTTATCCCTGGCCATCCTGTTACTGATTCTCACTGATTCCACAGCTCCAGATTGAGATACCCTCCTCCTGAGCTGATGCATAATTTGATCTACTTCCTTGATTGTCAACATTCCTGTTTTGTCTATGACCCACATTTGCCCTTTCATCATGATGGTAGAGCTCCCCACACCTGATGCTTGCCCTGTGGTCAGTTTTGTTTGGATGTGCTTATCTTCAGATAGACAGTAATGACTACTCCAGATAACATGTATGAAGATTTGAATGAAATAATTTTTTATCTCCTCAGTACTGGTAGTGGGAAGGAGATTAAGAATCTGAATCTAATACACCAGCCTTACCCTGATTAAGCTCTTTGGGGAAATATCTAGGTTATGTTGGTTATGGGGATTCGGTTGGGAGATGTGAGAAGGCCTGGGTCCCAGTACTTCCAAGATAAGGATGTGCAGCAGGGTTTGTGGAGCATCTCATTCTGAATCTGACTTGCTTGTAAATGACTCCCTTTACAATCCCTAAGAGAGAGGCTCTGTCTGGGTCAATATGATGTTTGTTTATTAAGCAAAAGTTTGCAGCAACTTCAGATGCATTTGTCTTTGTATTTAGCTGCAGTGTGGATTTCATTATAAGCAGCTTATCATAGTGATGAAAAATGAGACAGTGCTAGTGATGTTGTGGTTACAGTTGCCCTTTTCATCCTTGGTTTTTTTTTGGGGGGGGGGGAGAGTCAGTCTTCCTTGAAACTCTCTTAATGTGGATCATCAATATGAAACTCTGAAGTGTTCATTGATGGAATTGATCTCTGAGCTGGTGTCCACTCAAGCCAGGAATAGACAGCAGTACACTTATTAAGAATGACACAGTTCTTGATTGCGTGTCTGATCCGTGACTTACATTGCCCTCATCACAGCAAATGGCTCTGCTGAAAGCTTATTTCTTCTACTTCTTTTACTCCTTGCACTTCTTTTCCTCACACAGTTCCACTCTGTTCTCGGGGGGCTGTAGATTTCAATGAGTCTCCCCAGTCCAAAGGCTTAAATCTGGGTACCCCTCTCTTTTCTATCCAGTTCCTTTTCCAAGATGGTATTGAGGATATTGCCATGTTTGTTTAATTCTTATGATTGTTATGATAAGTAATAGCCATTTTATTTCAAATCTGAACTAAAATTGCTGGCTTGCTTTTTTCATTGCTATCGTTTTTAGAAGTATTGCACTCCAGTTTTGCCACTGAATGTTTTAATCAAGTGGTAGGTATTAGGAGAATAGAATGTAAAAGAAGCCTTCAGAGAGAATTTTTTAAAAAATTAGTTCCAGAGTTGACCATCTTACTATTACATTCCTCTCCAGGCCCCTCTTCTCTCCATGCAGTTAGTTACAACACTTGGAGGGCCACTGGCACCAAAGAGGTCAGTTTTTCCACTCTTTCTCCCAGAACAGATCAGGAAGTGCAATAAGGTTCATGAAAATTTAAGCTTGAAGTTTAGAAAACTCAAAACAACCCAAACCCTCAAACATTCAGTTTGGTTTGAATCTTGGACAAAGGTTTGCTATGCAGCTAGTGGAGTCATTCCAGTTTAAGGGCTGTAGTAACTTCATTTCAGGGCTAGTGACGGGGAAATTATGAAACCATAACTTGGATCTTATTTTAACAAAACCAAGAAACAAAAACACTTACTGGGGAATCTGCATGGGAAAGGGGGCCTACCTAACCCCAATTGCTGCTATTTTACTGTGGCAGCTCCTCTTAGTATAGGAATTATGAAACCATTCTTTCCAATTCCTTCAGAGAGAGCTGACTTTTGAAAGCAATTGAGTTGCCTGCAACCAATTTATAAGCCTCCTGATGTGCACAACAGGGAAAGATCTTTCATAGGTGATTAAATCCAACAGGGTTAAGGCCTGTCATAGTGATCTCCCTCGTGGTCAGCTTTCATTTCAAAAGTCATCCCAGGAGAACAACTGTAGTTCTTTACCTAGTTGACTTCTGAAACAAATTTTCCACTTCAAAGAGAGCCCAATAATTTAGACCCTATTCTCCTTGGATACCATTTATTTGTTCCAGGGATAAGAATTCAATTTAATGACTATTTCTTGAGTGGCTTCATTATATCTGGCAAAGGAGAATATATTTCAGGCAGGGGTATACAACACAGAAAAAAAAAAAAAAAAAAACCAAAAAACTGCCCTCGAGTATCTTATGGACCAGTCTATAATCAACAATGAAAACATCTCAGAACAAAAACAAATGCAAAATAGGATTCATTCTGAAGTAATTTAGAAAACCTAAGTTGATTTCTAAACCTACCCATTAGAGTATCTCACCTCGTTTATAGTTGTTCACTTAACAAATACTGCAGAGCAAAATGAGGTCAAGCCTCAGGCCCTGCAGATGTGGAAAACAGCCTGGAGAGGCAAAGAATCACAGGGGTCTGCTCGAGTTCTGAAACACACAATCTCAAAAGATTTTGGATAGATGTGGGGCCTCAGAGTCTTCAGAGATACTGACAATTTAACAAAGTATGCATTTTCTTTTTTAGGTACTTTAATTTGCCCCATTAATAGAAGTGACTAAGATGACAAGGTTTCAGTTGGCAAGTAGTATAAATATTCTCCAAAGTATCCTTATTCTTATCATACTGTCTGGTTCTCTTCATTGGGAATATATTTAGTTAGTGATTTTAGTTGGATTATATTAAGCGTTCACCATTCTTTTTAAGTGATTATTTCTCCTATTACATGGAATCATGTTACTATGAAATTTGAACTAATTCACATGAAATCAGATATGAGTCACAAGCCGATGATATTTGTTGTTAAGTTGAAAATTTTCTTTTTTTTCATTTCTGTTAAGATATATGTAAAATACTGTGTTTTAAAATTAACTTCTTTTATTCTTTATGTTTGAGTTTTAGAACTACAGGAAGCAAGTCTGTTTCTTAGAATGTAAATACATCTGGTTAACCTTTCAAAAGTTAAGAGACTCCCTGTAGCTATTTTCTCACCTATCAGTGATGCTATTATAATCATTATAGGTAACAGTGGAACTATACAAACACAGCATTCTTTAATTTAGGATTTAAAAATTTTGTTCTGAATATTTATCAAAGCTATTAATGGTCAATCAATAAATACTCTGTGTAGAATCCTGTACTTAAGGAGTGAACCAGCGGTTGAAGAAATGTTAATAAATCTGAGTGCTAAATGCCTACTAAGTGTCAGGGACAGTCAGGTCCAAACAAGGAAATAATCATTTCCAGATGGAGATGGTCAGAGGATTCATGGAAGATGTGAGGTTTGTGTTGAAGGGTATACAATTTTGGAGAAGAGTAAGGAGGGTGTTTCACATGTGAGGAGTCAGGCATTAGGGACTTGAAGATACGCAGTTTATGTGGGTTAATATAGGAGAATAGTGAGAATTAGAGCTTGAAAGTTAGGATGAAACCAGATTTTTGGAAGGCTAGCCAAGGACTCTGGGTTTTATCCGATAGTTACAGGAGTTATTCTGAATTTTTGAGATGAAGAATGAAATGGTGAAATAATGTTTTGAGTAAAAACGCTGGTAGTAAAAGGTAGAATAGATGAAAATGGAATGGTTGAGGACAGAGCAATTGATTAGAAAACTTTTCATTCACTTAAAAATATGTGATAAAAGTTGTGTGTACTGTAGTGCAAAGAAAAAAACATCATCATGAGGAGAAAGAAGAATCAGTATAACAGATTATTTGATGTGGGAAGTAAGGGGCAATCTAAGATGTCATCTTTTGGTTTAATGTGTGACTTGGGACCAGAATATCAGGGAGGGTGGTTGCAAAACATTATCTTTCATGAGAAATCTGGAAAATTGCTTAGATTGGGGTTGGGTGAGAAAAATAGGTTTTGTTTTAGGTGAATTGCTCTTGAGGTGATGGCATGTTTTTTAGTAAGCAATTGCAAAATGCAGGGCTCAATTTTGTGAGAGACAGACAGACGGGCAAAGATTAGGACTAATAATGAATATTTTGGTATCTGTATGTAAGTAACAGTTGAAGCTGGGAGGAGGATCAATACAAGCAATGCAGCAGTTGAGGAATTGTCTCCCTGAGCACTGTTACGTAGGTGTAAGTGCAGAGCCCACTATTTGACCCTGGCTTGATAAATTATTCTGTGACATTGAAATCAGAGTATATATAAAGTCCTAAAAGTTACTGTATCAATTTGTGTCCTGGTCAAGTAGGATTAAAAATTCAGCCCCCCCAAAATATTTTTATGAATTCAGCCCCCTGGGTTCTCCATGTTTTGGCCTCTGATAAATTTTCTAAACTTGGTCAAGTTGTACAGCTAGTTTGGAGCTTAAACTCCTCATTTGTAAAAGGAGGGTGTTGACTAGGATGATTAGATGATCTTTAAGATCCCTTTCTTGATCCCAGTGTCATTTTCTAGGGTATCTCTCTAATTTAGCTGGTTGACTTGAGTCTTACCAGCAGGGAGCAGACTGCTCCACAGCTTTTTGAAAACATAGCCATCTCTTTGGAGGATTGATGATCTAGAGGGTGTTCTGAGTAGTGTTCCTAAGGCCACATTGTCTTGGAAGATGCTTTATATTTACAATCCTTTTAGAGGACTTTTTCAATTTCCAATAGCTGGGTATCAAGAAAAAATCTTTGAGTTAAGGAAAGCTGTTGGTGACAAATTAGTTATAGTTCTACATGGCACATTCTCTTCTCTATCCAAGGCTACCAGGAGACGCTACTGTGAAGCAATCACATTGCTGCCTTGTTCATTGTCAATTCATGAATCCTTATACCTGTAAATAAATACGGATTTCTTTTTTACATTGTTTTTGTTTGTATTTATTTATTTATTTTTGCTTTTTAGGGCCGCACTTGTGGCATATGGAGATTCCCAGGCTAAGGTCTAATGGGAGCTAAAGCTGCCGGCCTACACCACAGCCACAGCAACGCCAGATTCAAGCCGTATCTGCAACCTACACCACAGGTCAGGGCAACGCCGGATCCTTGACCCACTGAGTGAGGCCAGGGATCGAACCTGCAACCTCATGGTTCCTAGTCGGATTCATTTCCGCTGTGCCACAATGGGAACTCCTGTTTTTATTTTTGATGTCTAGATTACAAATATGTATAACATCTAAGTGTTTTATATTATATAAGAAAATATTAATGTAAGCACTGATAGTATAAATAAACTTATGGTATCAATACAGTATAGTGCTATAAATCTATTTTCTCTTCCTTATGATTTTCTTTCTTTAAAAAAATTTTATTGAAGTGTAGTTGATTTACAGGATTGTGTTAATTTCTGCTGTACAGCAAACTGATTCAGTTATACATATATATTCTTTTTCATATTTTCTTATGATTTTCTTAATATTTTCTTTTCTCTAGCTTATTTTATTGAAGAATTAGTATATAATACATACAAAATATGTGTTAATCAACTTTATATTATTGAAAAGGCTTCTGGCCAATAGTAGGCTATTAGTAGTTTAGTGTTGGGGGAATCAAAATTTATTTATTTATTTATGTATTACCTTTTTAGGGCCACACCTGCAGCATATGGAGATTCCCAGGGAGGGGTCGAATCAGCGCTGTAGCCCCCAGCCTATGCCACAGCTACAGCAACACCAGATCCAAGCCACATTTGTGACCTACACCACAGCTTGCAGCAATGCCAGCTCCTTAACCCTCTGAATGAGGCCAGGGATTGAACGCTGTCCTCATGGATACTAGTCAGTTTCTCAACCCGCTGAGCCATAACGGGAGCTCCAGGGGAATAAAAATTTATGGATTTTCAACTGCATAAGAGGTCAGCACCTTAACTTTCACATTGTTCAAGGGTCGACCATACAGTCAGTTATTAGAAGGTTGGAGACATACAATTTAACAAATTTTAAGCTTCCACTAGATATCCACTAGATATGATGTATTGTGGAGAGGAAGAAGAAGAAGAAAGGGTAAAGAAATGTACCAAGGGGAATGAGGTAAAATTTCTGTCTTCAAGTATAGTGTTTAATAGGAGAGCCTGGAATGTAAACAAATATTCCACACGTGTGCATGAAAATGGCAGTAATACAGCAGAAAGAAGTGTTGAGTGTAGGATGACAAAGATTCTAGCTATGGGTTGCAAATTGGAATAACTGTCTTCTGGTATGTGCTCTTCCTAAGTTCTGCCTAAGTAGGTCACTTAGGTCTTGGGTCTAAAGTAATTGATTGATCTGTTTTGAGCAAAGGTATATAAAGGGTTTTAGTCTGTCTCATTAACCAGCTTAGATCATAGCTTATCATTCATGCAAGAAAGGCAAAAAGGACCAACTTGCTGAAAATAGTTGACAGGTTATAGATAGACACTAAATTTTTGGCAAGATGGAGGCAAAAGCTTTAATGAAGTTATACAGTTGTGGCAACATATTGTCAACTGTTGCACTAGTATTCAAATCATCAGAAAGTCACATCAACATACAGTATATTACTTAGCAGATAGGCATGCTAGCATAAACAAGTTATCAAACTGCAGACTAAACTGAGGTCTTATAAGGGAACGATGCTTTATGGCACACTCTATGGCCATTTGTTATGTACATCACATCCAACTTCTGGATGAGTGTCATCGTTAGATTTTCTGTGTTGAATTTAACATAAAGGTGACAAAGTTAGATTTGTAAATAAATGTATAGCATTTATGTCATTCAAAATGCTTGCTAAAATATTCTTGATCTATAATGTCACTCATCTAGAAGATAATATGTTTTCTGGCGGTGAAAAAGTGTTCTTTCCTGTTTTGTGGTGGTACTTTTTTTTCCAATTTAACACATTAAATGACAGAAATTAGAATGTTGAGGGTAAATAGTCATAGGTGCTTTGACGAAATTTCAGGTTTAAAGAGTATAAGAGAGCTGGTAAGCCTGGAAATGATATTTTGGGGCAGGGATTATAAACTTCAGCTCATTATGAAAGCCTTTGAAAAGTTTGATTATTTAATGTAGCAATATATCTGTCTAAACTGTGATAAAAGTTATGATCCCAGATTAGTGTCACTAGGTTTTGAATAGGAGCAATCCTGCAAATAACTTTTAAGATGTGTGCCCTAAATGAGGGCATCAGAAAGTCTAAGCCTCCCAAAAGGTATGTTTCCCTTGGCTCTAAGCCCCCAGACCCTGCCCTGAGTGACTCTTTGTATATGATGGTTAAAGAATCCTTGTTAAAATGAACTGTATTATCTGGCAGGAGTAATATATTAGTTATATTAGCTAACATTCAAGTGCTTACATCTTAGTTAATATTTAGCACACCTTTATGGGGTAGACACTACTGTATTTAGTCATTTTTAAGATGCACATTTTTTCACATTTGGACATTGAAATTGAGATGTATCTCAGAATCAATGGTGTCTTGCAAGCATAATTTAGAACATTCCTTTCTTTCCTCATGGCATGTAAAATCATATTCAGAGTGACAATAGAAGGGATCATAGATTAATGAAGCATGATATTAGTGACCAATCCCCTTTATCCAATATGACCTAAAAGAAAACTGGGACATGAAGTAAACTGTTCAAGATCACAGAACTGGTACCTTTTTTTTTTAAAAAAATTAATTGTTATTTCCCCAATACAATTTTTTTTCTACTATACAGTATGGTGACCCATTTATACATACATGTATACATTCTTTTTTCTCACATTATCATGCTCCATCATAAATGACTAGACATAGTTCTCAGTGCTGCACAGCATGATCTCATTGCTAATCCATTCCAAATACAATAGTTTGCATCTATTAACCCCAAGCTCCCAATCCATCCCACTACCTGCCCCTCCCCCTTGGCAACCACAGGTCTGTTCTCCGAGTCCATTATTTTCTTTTCTGTGGAAAAGTTCCTTTGTGCCAAATATTAGATTCCAGATATGTGATATCATGTTGTATTTGTCTTTCTCTTTCTGACTTGCTTCACTCAGGATGAGAGTCTCTAGTTCCATCTCCCTAATCCAATCATTTGTCAACGGACATTTGGGTTGCTTCCATGTCTTGGCTATTGTGAATAGTGCTGCAATGAACATGCAGGGTGCATGTCTTTTTAAAGGAGAGTTTTGGCTGGACATATGCCCAGGAGTGGTATTGCTGGGTCATATGGTAGTTCTATGTATAGTTTTCTAAGTTACTTCCATACTGTTCTCCACAGTGGTTGTACCAGCTTACATTCCCACCAGCAGTGCAGGAGGGTTCCCTTTTTTCCACACCCCCTCCAGCATTTGTTATTTGTGGACTTCTTAATGATGGCCATTCTGACTGGTGTGAGGTGGTATCTCATGGTAGTTTTGATTTGCATTTCTCTAATAATCAGTGAAGTCGAGCATTGTTTCAAGTGTTTGTTGGCCACCTGTATCTCTTCCTTGGAGAAATGTCTATTCAGGTCTTTTGCCCGTTTTTCAATTGGGTTGTGGGCTGTTTTGCTGTTGAGTTGTGTAAGTTGCTTGTATATTTTAGAGATTAGGCCCTTGTCAATTGCATCATTTGAAACTATTTTCTCCCATTCTGTAAGTTGTCTTTTTGTTTTCTTTTTGGTTTCCTTTGCTGTGCAAAAGCTTGTCAGTGTGATTAGGTCCCATTGGTTTATTTTTGCTCTTATTTCTTTTGCTTTGGGAGACTGACCTGAGAAAACATTTGTAAGGTGGATGTCAAAGAATGTTTTGCCTATGTTCTCTTCCAGGAGTTTGACGGTAAGGATGCCCACTCTCACCACTGTTATTCAACATAGTACTGGAAGTCCTAGCCACAGCAATCAGACAAACAAAAGAAATAAAAGGCATCCAGATAGGAAGAGGAGAGATAAAACTGTCACTGTATGTGGATGACATGATACTATATGTAGAAAACCCTAAGGACTCAACCCCAAAACTACTTGAACTAATCCACAAATTCAGCACAGTAGCAGTATAGAAGATTAATATTCAGAAATAAGTTGCATTTCTGTATACTAACAATGAAATATTAGAAAAGAAATACAGAAATACAATACCTTTTAAAATTGCACCCCAAAAAATCAAATACATGGGAATACACCTGACCAAGGAGGTAAAGAACCTATGTGCCAAGAACTATAAAACATTAATCAAGGAAATTAAAGAAGATGTAAAGAAATGGAAAGACATTTCATGCCCCTGGGTTGCAAAAATTAATATTGTAAAAATGGTCATACTACCCAAAGCAATCTGTAGATTCAATGCAATCCCTATCAAATTACCCATGACATTTTTCACAGAACTAGAACAAACAATACAAAAATTTATATGGAACTACAAAAGACCCAGAATTTCCAAAGCAATCCTGAGGAACAAAAACCAAGCAGGAGGCATAACTCTCCCAGACTTCAGGCAATATTACAAAGCCACAGTCATTAAGACAGTGTGGTACTGGTACCAAAACAGACAGACAGACTGATGGAACAGAATAGAGAATGCAGAAATAAACCCAGACACATATTCTCAATTAATCTTTGAGGCAAGAACATAAAATGGGAAAAAGACAGTCTTTTCAGTAAGTGGTGCTGGGAAACCTGGATAGCTGTAGGCAAATCAATGAAACTAGAATACACCCTCACACCATGCATGAAAATAAACTCAAAATGGCTTAAAGACTTAAATATAAGACAAGAACTAGTACCTTTTTAAACCACAATTCCACACCATTGTCTTACTTCAATCTAGGACCAATGCTTATAACCACATGATGCTGCTGCCTCTTGGTAATCTAGCAAAATTGGTATATCTGAATAACGATCCTCATAGAGCTGCACATTTTGGAAAGTGGAAATGAGAAGACAGGGACTTTGCAAGGATCACACTGGACTGTAGAGTAAAGGGGTACCATAGAGGACCCTTGGTAGCCAGGGTAATCATGAGCAAGATGGACCCTGAAAGGACAGAGAAGCTGCAGGAACGTTGGGAAGCCCCGAAGGTGAAGGCTACCTACTTCACTGTTTTGTCCAGGGACAGACCTGTGTGAACAAATGCTTCTAAATGGGATGCAGAAAGAAAATCCTTATGTAGCAAGGAGAGTTATTTATCTATATCTCTCATCTGTATCTGTATGTCTATACCTATACCTGTGTCTGTCTGTCTCTCTCTCTCTATATATATGTTTGAAAAATATTTGTATTGTGCTTTTTTAAAGGGAATATTACATTATTACCAAACATTTTCTTACCCTACATTTAGATTCTAAGACTTTGTGTTATTTTTTGTTTTTTAAATTTGTTTATTTTCACAGTTCAATGTAAATGGAAGGTCCAGCATTCATTGAATAAACTTACTTTTTTAAAATAAACTTATTTAATAAACGAATCATAACCCTCTCTCTTACTGCAAGTACTATATGGAATGTTGGAAGCCTATTTGGGTTTAGAAGAAGGGTGGGTTACCTCTCAAAAAGGTTTATAAGCTGCAGAAATAATGAAGATTACTGCAATTTCTGTTCCTGGTTGTCAAGAAATGAAGTGGGCAAATTAAAGGCAGTCAGGATCTAGCACTGCTGCTCTGTCTCCAACAGTAAAGATGAGCCAAGGAAAAGACAAGCCAGTGAAAATACTCTGTCATTACTCCTTGTCGGCCCCAGCAACCATTCACACAATACGATACAGACCAACATGTACACACACACATATATAAATTTTTGTATTTTCTTTTGCCTATGTGTCTAGTCAGCTCAAATGGGTCGACTCATGTTTTGGCTCATATAACCAAACCAGACTCTTTGGCTCAGCTCTACCTGCAAACTTTCTGGCCTGCTTGGGTATAGTGAAGTGGTTTGAGTTTCTGAGAACAAATAATTAGGCTCTAGGAGAAGGCCAGGGTTATACAAAACCTATTCGTTTCTGCTTCCGTGGGTTCTGTGACCCCGTGAAAAGGAAAACAGAGTTAGGTAAGGACAGTGCTCAGCTACATGGGCTTCGTAAGATTTTTTTTTTCCATTTAGTGTTATTTGAACATGTAATTAATTATTGTTGTTCTAGACATGATAAGCTTAGGGATTCATATCTTTAAATTACATCTCCTTTAATCAATCACATGTGATATCTTACATTCAGAATTAGTGTTGATGCAGACCAGAATGCCAGTCTGGGCTTTTTTATTTATTCTCATCCCCTGGGCTTCAAAGGTACACAAAATTTCAGACTAGGAATAAGAGCATCATCAGCTCAAAGAGGCTGAGAATGTATTTACTTTTTTATTAGCTTAACTCGACCATTTTCTACTTTTCTATGCTTTTTTTCATTCCATGAAAACATCAGGGACTTGTGTTAATATTTGGGGAGATCACTTAGACTGACTGAGGCACTGACCCTGGCAAGTGAGGTTTTATGATCAGGGGGCAATAACTGGACCAAATATAAGACCTCTTTCTGTGGAGTTCATGGGGATAGTGTTTAAACCATTTTTAAGTGGTTTTTAAATGTAGCAGAACATAAATCTCACTCTGTATTTTTTCTTTATGAAGAACAAAGCCTCTAAAAATTCTTCTCTATTAATCATATTTAGGCCTTTTTATAAACCATGAATCACCTGACTAATGGCTTATTAAAATACCCACTCTAATACTTTCAACGAACTGCATGCATGTCCATTTACCCAAAGGCAAACACTGATATTATTTTTATAGAAATTACAGACATTTAATTTCCTAAGAAAACACAGCCTTGTCTGCTAAGTTTGAGGTAGGCAGTGAAGAAGGTAGGAAGCACCTTTCATACTCAAGCTCAGAATTCATGTTCCTAGGAAATGAAACAAAATCCACCTTCCCAAATCGAGGAGCTTTTAATTTCTTAAGTGGAAGGGGGAAGGGAGTGATAGTCATTTCAGTGGGCCAACTTTCTGTTTCCAATCTCATTTATCAGATGGTATTTTAGGATCCAGGGATTATCAGTTATTCTGATAGAACTGACAATTATTTGTGGTAGAAAAAGCAAGACAATAATAGGAGTAGCTGCTCATATTATGAGACAGGGGGATGAGGTGAGAGGGTAAAATAATCCAAGGTTTACATGAAAGTTAACCAGATATTCATTATTCCATTCCTATCTCCAGATAAAAATTTTTGTAGCATAATCATAATTCCTTAAATTGAAAATAAAGGTAAAACTCTTGTGAGAAATTGGTTTAACCAATACTTTGGTATTAGATAGAAGAGCTGGAGAGGTGTGTTTTATCTTTCATTTTCATGTTTAGCTTCACCCTTTGCTTTTTTAAGCCACAGGCAAATTCTCCACCATCTTTAAATGTTCTGATTCTTTTGCTAATTTGAATACTATTCTTTTAATTTCAAAGATATCAATAACTTTTCAAACTAACACATTTAGGAGGTTGGTACAGAAAGGAAAGAGAAGGAGGGTGAGAAAACAGATTAAAACCGTTTGGAAGTGAACTGGACATATTCCTGTATGGTACAAGTGCGATGTTATAACTCTTCCATGGTGATTTATTAACTGTTGAATTTTTAATTTCCATGTGCTTATTTATTGTGTGTTTTTTTTTTTTCCTTTGGAATGCCAAAGAGTGTCGCCTGGGTACTTAACCACCTGACTTGGTCTGATCCTCCTGACACATCATAGTAATCAATCTAGAGTTTGTACTTTTCATTGGAACACTGAAAATTTACAGTTCAGCAAAGATTGGAAAGGTAGTCACATTGGAACAGCACCAACATTGGGCATTAGCCACCTGAAGACAGCCAGATCTTTCACCAGAAAGAGACTCATGATGAGTTTTGGGACCCTGTTGACAGGATACTTTCACAATTATGGAAAACTTCTGAAAGCAACTTGATTGTATGGCCTTTTGATTTTTGCACAGCTTGGATGACATACTTGTAGACCTGAAGTTGATGGTGACAAAGAGGAGAGCCAGGATGGTGTCAGAAGCCACAGTGGTGATGCTGAAATCCCAAGGAAAGTAGCGCTATCAGTGTGGGGCAAGAACTAAGCTCAGCTGTCTTCACATTGTGCCAGAAACCTAGACCGTGTATTACAAAGGAAACTCTGTTGAGCAAATTCCCAGGCAACTCCCTCCCGTGTTCCTTCCCCCCATCACTGTCATGGAAGGTTGGGCCCCAGAAGACAAAGAGGAGTTAGATGGCATTGACTGGCTTCCAGTGACTCTACCATGGGCTTTTCCAATAAAGGCCGGGGAGAGAGAGGAAATAAAATAATCACACAATTGGCTCTTCCAAGTCCCTTCACTCCTTCCGATTCATGCCTTAGACTCTGATAACTAGTCATGTTTTGATATATGGCCTTCTAGACGTTCTCTTTTATATGCTAACTGGATATGTTCTTGTTTAATATTTCACTTAAAAAATCCCTTCTCCTTTTGCACTGAAAGGGTTCCCTCGTTGTTTTCTTTCTGCCCCTGCCCTAATCCTATTCCCCTGAAGTAGAGTCTAGTAATGTTTTGATATATAGCTTTCCAGACTTCTTCAATTATTTTATATGCTAACTGAAATCATGACTGTTTTTGCTGGATGGGACCTTGGGGATCATCTTTCCATATCTCTCTACTCCTCCCACTGTCCCCTCACTATAGGCTTCCAGAAGATACATAGGCTAAATGCCCCACCTTGAAACACCACCTCGACCAGTGATTGACAAAACTCAAACTAGAACCCAGGTGTTTTCAGTCCTAGTTAAATGATTTTTCTGCTGCAGCTCACCGTTCTATTTTTTTAGACCATTTCATGACCGAAAGAAGCACTTTCTGTGAGATGGATTTAAGTGGTTTATGGCCAGATTTACAAGATGACCATTCATTTTCTGATGGAAAACAAGCAGACAAACCAGCAAACTTCTCTGCAAATAGAAATGGCTGTAGTTCATCTCCTCTATTCCTCCTTTGGCTCTAGTGACTGGCCCACAGGCCCAGTGTGGGGCTTTCCTGGAGCAGCTTTCTTGTACTAAGCTCATCCTTACAGCCATCTATCATATAGTCAGCTTTTGCTTCTTATTCTGTTTTCTTATTGGTCACATGCTTTGGGCATAGGTACAACTCTCCCTGCTTTCTCTTCCAGTGCTTCCAGAAAGATTTGAGTTGCTGGTCTTCTGAGTATGTTCAGGGTGTTCCCCATAAAAACCAAGACTCTCCACTTGTGTGGGACATCATGTTTATTATTCATGTTTCATCAACTGAAAGGTATAGCTTTACCAGTAATTCTGGCCCACCTGAAACCACTAGTCTGATTTTTCTTTAAATTATTAAATAGACCTCTCTCCAAGCTTTCTAAGTTCAACTTGGGCAGACACATACATCCCATTATGTAGATATAAAATGCACACTTTCACAAAATAACGCTAATAAAAGCCTTGAGGTCTTACTCTACCTCAAACCTTCTTCCTCCCCAGTCACTCTCAGAACTTCTCACTCCCCTGGCGCACCTAGAAGTTCTAGGGTCACTCTTCACAGCAGGCCCAGGTCTTTGGTCTTTGTTCAAAGTCTATCATGTCTTCTGAGTTATAGTAAACATGCTTATTTTTAAACTACAGTCATATCTCTGACACAGACAGAATTCACAGTGATTTTTGGATATGGGTATCCTTTTTTTTTTTTTTTTTTTTTTTTTTTTGCCAAGGATCTAATTTGAACAAACTTGAGTTTTCAAGGAAGAATGAATTCAGAGAGTAAATGCCAAAGAGGCCCACTTTGCTAATATAATTTGCAATTAATAGGGTACAAGTGAGCTCTTCTGAGTTTGATGGTGGTGGTTGTTGCCTGAAGATCTCTTTACTTCACATAAACCTCTGCCTGTTGTTGTTTCCCTTTGTGTGTGCTTGTGCATGTGCTGTGGGGGATTTTAAACAAGCATTGTTTTGTTTCATGTGATTGTGGAATAGTGCTTTTATGTTTACCTTTCATATCCACTTTAAGGATGGAATCTGTTTTACAATTGGGATTGCTGCTATGACCAATTCTGTAGCATTGCCTTAAGTTCAGGCACATGCCTCTGAAACCTTAATCACTAACAGATGCTGCTCTGAATCAAGAATTCCCCTCTCTGGCTACTCGGCCTGAGCAATGAGCTGCCTAACTTGGATTCTACAGGCTTCTTGAGAAACTCCACAGGCTGCCTTACTAGCACACTGGTAACATGCAGAAGATTGATATTTTCCAGGCCCAAGCAGGACTTTGAAAAAATACCTAGCAGTTGTGGAGAGCTATTTATTCTCCCCTCCTCCCGCAAGTGTTTTCACATACATGATCTCATTTTATCCTTCAAATAGTCCTTGGAGTTAAGTAGGAAAAGCAGTGTTTTCCCCTAGGAGCCTGAGGTTCAGAGATGTTAAGTAACTTGCTCAAGGTCACACATTAGCCTTGACTCCTAGTCTGGTGTTCTTTCCACCAAAACAACACTAATATTTACTTTGTCCTGTGTCATAATTGGCTAAAGTGTTCAGGTGCTACATGAAAACAAGCTGTCATTCTTATAGCTTGGATTTTATTAAATGTGTAACAGTTTTAGTATTTTTTCCTAGTCTGTATTAGGCAGTAATTTTGTGTTTATTGGGGAACAATTATTTGGGGAATTTTTTCAGTACATCCTGGTTTGGTGCAGCCCCAAATTTACCATTAAAAAATAAAGCCACCCATGTGTTTCTGAATCAAGGGGTCTCTTCTGAGAGCTAAGGCTTCAGTTTCCTAATTCAAAGAACAAAGGAAAACAGGACTAGAATTAATTATTAAATTACCTCCAGAAATTAACATAGGTTCTAATCTAAATTTAACATCTTACATCAGAATTCCTCTTGTGGAAGAGACAGTATTTGTCTGGAA
This sequence comes from Sus scrofa, assembly GCF_054392235.1. Classification (NCBI taxonomy): domain Eukaryota; kingdom Metazoa; phylum Chordata; class Mammalia; order Artiodactyla; family Suidae; genus Sus; species Sus scrofa. Next base: position 89,223,635 of record NC_139387.1, on the reverse strand, counting down.
AAACACCTTGGAGGTAGAACGTGAAACTTCCAGGATCTGAGTTTTCTGGAGAGGGAGAAGAGTAAGAATAGAGAAGAATTTGTAGAAAGGTATGAAATTAGGTACTGATTATATTAAGAGCCAACAGGGGAATCCCTAGTGGTGTGATTGCTAGAAAGGACGCTGAAGAAGAGGAATGGTTGATATGAAGATGTTTGCTCTGTAGAGCAGGCTGTGATTCTTCTCTGTGGTCCCGATATAGTCAGTAAAACCTGTGTTTTATGTGAATGGAAGCTTTCCTATGGGAATTAATGAAGAGGCTGAGTTTTACTTCTGAATTGACATAATATAGAACTGAGCAGAAGAGAGCAGATTAAGAACTCTTGGTAATTTGCAGAAATCTTGGGAGAAGTTTGGATTTCTGCAGACTGGAATTGGAGGCTTAAACTCATTTCACCTCACTATCCATGGGATGAATGTGATCAGGTGACATCTGGGTGAATACATGATGTTGCCTGAAGATATTATGAAAAATACTATTTTCGAAATACTCTCATGGCTTTAGAAGAACTAAGATATGATTATAGATGTTATAAGAAAGATGCACATCAAGAAAGTGAATGTGAACAAAGATGCTTGCAAACAGAGTAGATGAAGGATTAAAAACCTTGAAATACAGTTCCAGATTCGGCCCAGGTTGTAGAATTATTTTAACTAAGTTCTACTGCCTTTATTCTCTTTCCTATGCAAAATGTAATGGTAGTTCATATGCTTTTAATCTAACAGTCAGGGCCAAAAGGGGAATTTTCCAAATTTGGAAATATTTACTTTACAATCTTGAGAAAGTTTTCTTAGTCTGATAGAGAGAGGATGGGGGGCCGGGGTGCAAAGCACAGGGCAACAGAACCAAAGCATTTATTTTCAATGTGTCCTCTTTGCAGAGAAATATCAGCGCAGGTATGCTGCCTTAAAGATGAGGCCATGTCCTTACCTGTGGTATGTATATTAGAGTCCCAGTCTTCTTCACAATGTGACAGCTGAGATGACAACAGGATTTGATGAGGACACTTATGTTGAATAATGTCAGTCCTCTCAGTAACGAAGTGAATCAGCACCATCTGCTGAATAATAAGAGTTGGGATAATAGAAGTTTGTGGTGTTCACAAGAGGTCTGGACTAGTTTTAGAAGTAAACTAGAGAGGTAATGATAAATCAATGGCAAGACTGCCTATGAGTGGTTAAGGTCAAAGAACCTCTACCTAGTCTTATACAAACTTTTCAAATAAAGCTCCCTCCATTTTTTTCCCATTTTCTCATAATTAGAAAAATTAAATTTAATTTGACTAGAGTATAGTTGATTTGCAAATGTTGTATTAGTTTCAGTTTACAGCAAAGTGAATCAGTCATACATATAAACATATCCATTCTTTTTTCCCATATTGGTTATTACAAACTATTGATTAGATTTTCCTGTTAATCATCTATTTTAGATGGTAGTGTGTGTATGTTATTCCCACCCTTCTTCCACCTGTTTGCTGTTATTGAATTCAATTCTTTTTGAGAACACTGCTCAAGTGGGATTCGCATTCTCCCCCTCCCACCTCATCATGGGACTGGGAGGAGCAAGCAGAGAAAAGGCCATTATTCTTCTGGCTTCTCTTTTATCACTTATTCTTACAGTCATCAAATATTGGTTGAGCCGCTCTTAGTCTAGATAATGGGAATGGAACTGCAGACAAAACAGAGCCCTCATCATGAACTTATTTTGTAATCATTTTAACTCCCTGGATAAAAATATTTCCTTTGAAGTGTATGCTGCCTATAAAAATTCCACCCCTTCTCTTTCTTGTTGCTATTATTTACCAAATAACCCATTTGTTGAAGGTTTCAATGCCTGTTCTTTGAGTTTGGGTTATGGATGTGAGAAGAGTTGAGCATTCTTGGAGCTGTCTTGCCACTTTTCAGATGAGAGAGTTCATGTCTTGAATCCCTTTTTCTGTAAGCCATTTCCTATCACTGAGGAGACTGATTGCGTATCTTAATCTTGCTCTGGAACACATCAATCTACGCACAAATTTAATGATGGGTGTGATGGCCATACTCTTGGTTTGATCCTTGCCTCAAGGCTGAGTTTTAACCAGCACTTGTTGCCCAGTCGTACATTTGGCCATTTGGGATCAAAAAGCAGTTGCTTTCTCTGACCCTGTATATTTTCAAATTCCTGGACCTTACTCATTTTTATTCCTACTTGTGCATCGGTCAGTTCTTTTCTGAGATCCTCTCTTTCTTGTAATACCTTGCTGTGTTAGTTTGTTACTTTAGGGTTGATATAACAATACCACAAACTAAGTGACTTAACAGAAATTTACTGTCTCACAATGCTGGAGGCTTTTCCTATTCATTGTTTTGGTAAAAATATAATGTGCTTTATGAAAAAAAAGTTAAATGTTCCTATCTGGCTATAAATACTGTATTGGGAAATTCACACATATATGAAGTTTGATTATTAGAACCCAAGAGGTGTTTTGTCAGGAACATATTAACTTAGGGAGACATTCTGTGGAGTTACTTGAGTAGAACAACCTCGTTGTTGCTGATGGTCATAACAGTGCTCTATTTTTATGTTTGTTCGTAATTTTACTTCTATCTAGCTTTTCTCCTCTTGATCATTTAAATTGCTTCCAATCATTTCTTAAAAATTATAACCAATTCTGCAATTAATATTTTTGCATATGTATCATTTCATGGATGAGCAAGCTACCTGTAGCATAAATATCTATAGGTAACATTTCAGCCAAATATTATGTGCATCTTTAATTCTTATAAATGTTGCTAATTGATCTTCATAAGGTACCAGTTTACCTGCCTACTAACAATATATGAGAGTGGTTGTTTCCCCATATCTGTGTGATGATAGTGTTAGCTGATGATGGTGTTAGCAGACTTATTTTTTCTCTGCAAATCTGAAAAAAGGAAAAATTACTTCTCGTTGCAGCTCAAATTTGTAATTAAAAATGTAAATGAGGAGTTCCCGTCGTGGCGCAGTGGTTAACGAATGCGACTAGGAACCATGAGGTTGTGGGTTCGGTCCCTGCCCTTGCTCAGTGGGTTAACGATCCGGCGTTGCCGTGGGCTGTGGTGTAGGTTGCAGACACGGCTCGGATCCTGCGTTGCTGTGGCTCTGGCGTAGGCCGGTGGCTACAGCACCGATTCAACCCCTAGCCTGGGAACCTCCATATGCCGCGGGAGCGGCCCAAGAAATAGCAACAACAACAACAACAACAAAAAAGACAAAAAGACAAAAAAAAATGTAAATGAGGTTTAAGGTATGTTCATGTTTATTTAGTCTGGAAATTTTCATCTTTGCTAGATGTTTAGCAAACTTAAATATAATGTTGAAACGATCGCATTTGAATGTACCATCCTGTTTGTTTTTGTATTTGTACCATCTGTTCTCTCTGTTCATTTTTTTCTCATTCCCACCTTCTTTTGGATTGAATATTTTTTGAATTTCATTATATCTCCATTATTGACTTATTCCTGACTCTTTATTTCCTTAGAAGGTGCTCCAGGTTTGAAACATGCATCTTTAATTTCTAATACTCTACTTTCAAAAAATATTATACAACTTCAAATGTAGGAAACAACAGTATACTTCCATTCACCTGAACATTTTTGTGTTATTGTCAATCACTTTACTTCTACATGTTATAGATTCCATAATACATTATAATTATTGCCTTAAATGGACATCATTTTTTTTTTTTTTTTTTTTAGGCTGCACCTGCGGCACATGGAGGTTCCCAGGATAGGAGTCCAGTCAGAGCTACAGCTACAGGCCTACGCCAGAGCCACAGCAATGCCAGATCCAAGCTGTGTCTACAACATACGTCACAGATCACAGCAATACCAAATTCTTAACCCACTGAGTGTGGCCAGGGATGGAACCCGCAACCTCATGGTTCCTAGTTGGATTTGTTTCTGCTGAGCCATGATGGGAACTCCAAAAAGACATCTTTTAAAGAAAGTTTCTAAATGACATAAAGTTTTATATTTATCCATATCTTTATCATTTATGTACTCTTTGCTCTTTTGTGTAGATCCAGCTTCCATCTGGTATTATTTTTCTTCTGACTGAAATGCTTTAACATTTCTTTTAATAAGATATCCTGGTGATAAATCCTTTCAACACTTGTATGTCTTTAATTATGTTTATTTCATCTTTAATTTGAAGGATATTTTTACTGAATGTAGAATTCTATATTGACAGGTTTTCTTGTTTTCTTTTAGTAGTTTAAAGATGTTGTTTCATTGTTTTCTAGTTTGCATAGTTTATGATAATATGTCTTTAGTTATTTTTATTTTTGTTCTTTTGTTCATCACAGTCTTTTTTTTGGATGCTTTTATTTGTTTATTTTTTTATTATTTTTTTTCATTTTTTTTATTACTCAAATGAATTTATCACATCTGTAGTTGTATAATGATCATAACAATCTGATTTCACAGGATTTCCATCCCACAGCCCAAGCACATCTCCCAACCCCCCAAAATTGTCTCCTCCGGAGACCATAAGTTTTTCAATGTCTGTGAGTCAGCATCTGTTCTGCAAAGAAGTTCCGTCTGTCCTTTTTTCAGATTCCACATGTCAGTGAAAGCATTTGATGTTGGTGTCTCATTGTACGGCTGACTTCACTTAGCATGATAGTTTCTAGGTCCATCCATTTTGCAAAAATGCTGGTATTTCATTCTTTTTGTTGGCTGAGTAATATTCCATTGTGTATATGTACCACAACTTCTGGATCCACTCCTCTGTCGATGGACATTGAGGTTGTTTCCATGTCTTGGCTATTGTAAATAGTGCTGCAATGAACATTGGAGTACATGTGTCTTTGCGAGTAGTAGTTTTCTCTGGATAGATGCCCAGGAGTGGGATTGCTGGATCAAATGGTAGTTCTATGTTTAGTTTTCTGAGGAATTTCCATACTGCTTTCCACAGTGGTTGCACTAATTTACAATCCCACCAACAGTGTACTAGTGTTCCTTTTTCTCCACACCCTCTGCAGTACTTATTGTTTGTAGACTTTTGGATGATGGCCATTCTGGCTGGTATAAGGTGGTACCTCATCGTGGTTTTGATTTGCATTTCTCTAATAATGAGTGACGCTGAACATCTTTTCATGTGTTTCTCGGCCATCTGTATGTCTTCTTTGGAGAATTGTCTGTTTAGATCTTCTGCCCATTTTTTGATGGTTTTTGGATGCTTTTAATATTTTTTCTTCATCATTGATTTTTTTGTAGTTTATCAGCTTGTTCCTATCTTTGAAATCACCTCTAGACCTCATAAAATTTCTTCTCTCGCTATGTGTGTGTTTCACTAAATACTTAAATGTAGTTACAATAGCTATTTTAACACTTCTGTTTGTTATTTCCATCATCTCTATCGTTTCTGAATGTGTTCTTTTTTAAACACTTTCTCTTTTGTTTACAAGTCATATTTTTCTCCTTCTTGGCATGCCCAGTAATTTTGTATTAAATACTGCTCACTGTCTGATTTACATTGTTGAGTGTCTTTCTTTCATTATCTTCTTTAAGGAATTGTTTGGCTTTGTTTCAACAAGTGATTAATTTACTTGCACATACATCCAATATCTTTGCGGCCCTTTTGAAAACTGGGATAGTGCATTTAGAATAATAACTCTGGATCTTCATTATTTCTTTTGTTTCTTTTCCTTTTGGTTTTCAGTTGTTTTTTCTATTTCCTGATATATTTTGTAATTTTTATTGAATGATAAAAATTGCACATGAAAAATGTTTAGAAATAATTTGAGGGTCTGAATACCATCCCTTCAGAGAAGATTTGCAATTGCTTCTGACAGGCAGTTCATTTCAATCCAGTCTGAGGTTGAGCTGGTTCAAAGATGGATTCCACTGTATGTGAAGGCTAATCTATTTTCAATTTGTCCACAAGATAAAATCTCTCAGGGGACCTAACTAAATGTCTGGCATGTTTACTAGTGTTCCTTCTTTTTGATGGGCCTTGAGATCCAATTTTTGTCTCTCTAACATCAATAAACTGCCTAAAGTTTTGCATTAGTTCTTGGGACCTGTATGGGATACACTGTATCTTTCCTAAATTCATGTGTTGAAGTCCTAATCTCCAGTAGCTCAGAATGTCAGTGTATTTGGAGATAAGGATTTTTAAAGTGGTAATTAAGTTAAAATGAGATCATTACATGAAGCCCTAGTCCAATATGACTGGTGTCCTTATAAGAAGAGGAGATTAGGACATCACCATGCACAGAGGGAAGACCGAGTGAAAAGCACAGGTAGACAGTGACATCTACCAGAGAAAGAGAAAGGCCTCAGGAGAAACCAGTTCTGCCAATACATTGATCTTGGACTCCAATCTCCAGAACTGTGAGAAAATAAGTTTCTATTGTTTAAGCCACCCAGCCCGAGGTACTTTATTATGGGAGCCCTAGAAAACTGAGATGGGACCCTGGGTGCAACTTTTGCTTGGCTTTTTATGTTCTCAGCTCCATATTATTTACAAATGAGCAAATTCCAAGAGGTTAATTCCATTCCTGAATATCGGTTTCATCTTAATACATGTCCATTCCCTCTGAAGATCTTGGATTCTCAAATCCTAGTTATCTTGTTGAATTCAAGGTTTTTTCCTTCAGTCCTATGAGGCCACACAAGTTTTGTTCAGCTTCTAGCCTCTTAGGCACCCCTTTCTGTTCAATTTGCAGATGCTAGACTCTACACTTCTTGTGAATCAGCAAAGGCATTCAGAGAAAGAGTGGACCAGAATTCAGGGCTTTTCTCAATATACTTCCTATTTCTTGGATAGCTTCACCTCTCAAGTCCTAGCTGCCTTGATAGTTTCTCATGCTTTCAAACAGATTTTTTTAATCCAGCTTTTCTAGGATTTTTGTTTGTTTTGTTTGTTTTTATAGGGAGGTTTGGTTTAATATAAGCAAGTCTATCAAAACAGTAACTGAAAAATTTTTATATTTTATATTAAATTTTATATTTTTATATGATAATTTTTAAAATTTTATAAAAAGTTATATAAATAATTTATATATTTTATATTATAAAAATTAATATTTATATTAATTTTGAATCTAGGCATTTTATTAAATTTTCTTATTGTCTGTAATAGCTTTTTGATTGGACCTTTTTGTGTCCTTCCAAAATTCATATATTGAAACCTACTTCCTCATGTGATGGTATTTGAAGGTAGGGATTTGGGGAGTTGATTATGTCATGAGGGTGGAGCACTCACAAATGAAATTACTGCTGTAGTAAAAGAGCACCCACGGAGCTCCCTCACCTGTTCTGCTATAAGGAGACACAGGGACAGAAAGGCCATCTATGAAGCAGGAGGCAGGCCCCTACTAGACACCAAATCTGCCAGCACCTTGATCTTAGACCTTCCAGCCTGCAGAACGGTGGAGATAAATTTCTGTTGTTCATAAGCCACCCAGTATATAGTATTCTATTATAGCAGCCCTAACTAAAATAGTAAATATCAAGCCTCAGTCTTCTAGCATTGAATATTTTTTGTGAAGTGTGAGACCAGTGTAATTTTTTCTCTTTGTATTAGGTATGAGAAAGAATTGGATACTGTAACAAAGTATAAGATACAATGATTTAAAGATTTAACTTAAAGATTTAAAGATTGAACTTTAATATCTCTCTCATATATCCATCTGACTGGTCTAAGTTATCAGAGCAACTGCTGCATAAAATCATCCAGAGAGGAGTTCCTGTTGTGGTGCAGTGGAAACAAATCCGAGTAGTATCCATGAGGATGCGGGTTCAATCCCTGGGCTCAGTCAGGGGGTTGGGTATCCAGCATTGCTGTGATCTGTGATGTGGGTCGCAGACGGGACTGGGATCCTGTGTTGCTGTCACTGTGTTGTAGATTGGCAGCTGTAGCTTGGATTTGACCCCTAGCCTGGGAACTTCCATATGCCTTGGGTGAGGCCCTGAAAACAAAAAAGGGTTAAAAAAAAATCATCTAGAGAGAAATGTATTCTGTCTTATTGCTCCACCATCCCCTGGGGCATTATTCTCATGCCCAAGATTAAATGTCACATCTACATTCCAGCTTGCAAAAGAAGCAAAGTGGCAGAATTAAGAGAAAGCAGCTTTTCTTTAAATTTCACATTATTTTAGCATGTATGCAATTGTCCAGAACATACTCATATGGCCACCCTAACTGCAAAGGAAGTCAGGAGATGCAGTGTCTAGCTGGGTGGTACAGCCAGAAATAAGATGAAGTTTAGGGGTAACAAGTAGGAATGTACTTCAGTCTGGTAGGCTACTTAATCATTTCGCTATGTGTCCAAAATTTTTTGTTTGTTTTGTTTTTTTCATCTTTAAAAGTCCAGTGCTATCACCTAAGATATATTTGAGTGCGGATCATATTGCATGAGGTTGTTTGTTTTTAGGTAGGGAGGGGGTTATGGATTGCTAGTACAAGTTAAAGATTTAAGTCTTTTAAGTTTTTCAAAATTATGTCTTATTTTTTCCTTCTTTTCATTTTGTGTTGATTTTGTTTTTGTCTACAGTTCACAACTATCACTTTTCTTGCTTTTCTCAATCTTGTTCTTCTCTCCTTTAGTATGATTTCAGTGATGGCTCTGTGTATTCCTTAATGGAGCCTTGATTTCTTGGATGGATTTTTTCCCTTCTATTTATTTCTTAAGTCTGCCAGGTTGTGTTTCATCTCCTCCAGTTCTTTGCCTTGAGCTCTTTGATTCATTAGGTGCTTTATATTTATGACCATGATTTTTATCTGAGTAGTGGCCATAATTTTCTGGTGTGTATTCATCACCTGCCACTTGTTTTTTTCCCACATTTTTCTTCCTTTTCCTGAAATAACTTTGTATACATACTTGGCTGGTTCTTTCTTGCTTCTTTGTGAATGAGGTGAATTATTCCAATTATTTTTGAGAGGTTCCTTCAGAGAAGAGACTAGAGCAGTGTTCCAGACAAGCAGTAACTTTCTTTGGTTCACAGCAAAGCTCTTTATGGCTCAGCAGTGTGGTGTGTGTGTGTGTGTGTGTGTGTGTGAGAGAGAGAGAGAGAGAGAGCAAGCGCGAGAGTGAGCTGTTCTAACCTTCATTTCTCCCCAGTGGAAAGAAATCAGCAGTTTCTGAACTGCTCATAATTCAAAATCTCTTTCCTTCACCCTTCCTCAGTGACACATTGCTTCTCTCAAAAAGTGTGTTTCCCTGTTCATTCACGTCTCCTTGGCCTATTCTGTGGAGTTTGGGGAGGCTTTCTCTAAAGACCTAGGCATTTTGTTCCCGTTGTCCCAGACAAGATTTGTAGTTTTGCCCCTCATGTTGCCCCCCGCCATTCTTTGATCACTGTGCTCTGCCTCATTTGTTTGAGATCTTTCCCCACAGAGGTCTATACGCATTTCCCTGTGTCCCTCTTTCACTTTCCGTGCATTTGGTAGCTCTTTCTCAAATATTATAATTCAGAGTTACAGATATCTCTTAGATTTAGCAAAGATCATTTCCCACCCCACCCTCTCTCTCTTACTATTGCTGTGGTTTGATTTCTTTCTTCTTCTTTTTATTTTTTTGTCTTTTTAGGGTTGCGCTCGTCGCATATAGTGGTTCCCAGGCTAGGAGTCGAATCAGAGCTGTAGCTGCCGGCCTAGCCACAGCTGTAGCAACTTGGGATCCAAGCCGTGTCTTTGACCTACACCACAGCTCAGGGCAACACTGGATCCTTAACCCACCGAGCAAGACCAGGGATTGAACCTGCGTCCTCGTGATTACTAGTCAGATTTGTTTCCCCTGAGCCATGATAGGAACTCCTGTCATTTGATTTCTAAGGAAAAAACTGGGTAGAGCCATTATTTTCTGGCATTTTATAATGAAGTACTGTGAATATCCTTTTGGAGGAATCCATTATTCTTTTGTTAGGATTACCTCCTCTGGGTGGTATATTTACAAAATTTTAAGAATTCCACTCTGTTTTTCAGAAAAGTTCTGCAAATCTATACTCTTCCAGTATAGTCTGTTTTCCCATGCCTTTACTAATACATATATAGTACTTTGCCTATTTGATATTTTAACATGATATGTCCCTTAAGTTGCACCTTTAATTATTAGGTGGCAAATAACTTCATCTTCTTTTGACAATTTTCTATTATTGTCTATTAGTGATTTGTTGTTTTCCTTTGGTGCCATTGTTAACTTTCTATGGATTAATCTGAGCTTCTTCTTAAAGCTATATTTTTCTCCGTCATTTGCCTATATTAGCTTTATTTTCAGTGTACTATTTTACCAAATAAAATATATTTTAAAAATAAATGTAAGGCAAGTTTAATATTTTCTCATATAGTTTGGTTATTATTTGCTTTACCATACCAAGATTATATATTCACATATATATTTCTTTAGTTGTGTAGATCTTGTTTTTCTATTTAAATCTCTAATCTGGGATTTGTTTTGAAGTGAGTGTGAATATTAATCTAGGTTATTTTCTCTATAATTTATATTCCGTCACCATTTACAGACTAATTTATTTTTCTCACTGATTTAAGATGACACCATTAACAAACTAATCTTATGCTTTTGAAGAAATGATTCTAAACCGTAAATTTTCTTCCACTGCTTACTTGTTCTTATGAAAATACTACAACATTTTAATTATTATTTTATATATTTTATTTTCTAGCAGGACAAAGACCTATCATTACTATAATTTTCAAAATCTCCCACTTAGTTTCATGTATTATTCCTCCAGATGAACTTCAGAATCATTTGTGCATTTCCAAAAATAAATTCTCAACCCACTGGGATTGCACTGAGTTTATTTATTTATTTGGGAGGAATTGACATCTTGATAATATTAAGTCTTTTGAGCCAGTAACGTGGTAGAGTTCTTCATTTAGACAAGTTTTCTTTTGTGTTCTTCAATAACAATATTGTGGTTTTTATTCACAAAGATTCTGCATATTTTGTATGAGTTTAACTCTTAGCTGATATGTATTTTGCTATTAGGACTACAACTTATTGTCTAATTTATTGTTTCTGGAGTGTAGGAAAATACTGAGTTTTATTTATTTTGTATTACTACTCTACTAACCTTTCTTATAAATTTTAGTTGCAGGAGATTTCTGATGGCCTAGCAGGTTGAGGGTCCTGTGTTCTCACTGCTGTGCCTCTGGGTGCTGCTGTGTAGCATAGGTTCAATCCCTGGACCAGGAATTCCCACATACTACCTGTGTGGAAAAAAAGAAAAAAAAATACACCCCCCCCCAAACCAAAAACCAACCAAACAAAAAACCTCAAGGAGAACCTGAAATAGATGTTGCAATGCTCATTTAAAAAAAAAAAAAAAAGAAAATGAATTCTAGTTGCTTTTCAGATTATTTTGTTGAATTTTATACCCACACAGTGATGCCATCTATAAATAATTTTAGTTCTTCTTACTCTTTTCCAATATTTGTAATTTTGGGGGTTTGGTAAGCTCCACAAGGGTCTTATCTAAAGGGCACACCGGAGAAAGCTCTGCAGGTGGAGGAGGCTGTTATCACAGGGACTGTTGGGGAAATCAAATGAAGAATTTACTCTTGTTTGTGGTTCTATGGGCTGTTTTCTAGGGCATGCACTTGCGCGTAGGGACTAGTTTCAATCTAAGGCCACTGTAGGCCAGTTGGTCAAATAAAATGAATGCCAAGGTAGCAATAACATAAGTAGCTTAAATAAATGCTCAGCAATAGTTTATATATATATATATTCATATTGATGTGTTAATATTTCATTAAAGAGTTTTGAGACTATGTTCAGGAAGGATATGTAATTTTATTTCAATTTTACATATTTTTAATTAAAGTGTGCTTGATTTACAATGTTGTGCCAATTTCTGATATACAGCAAACTGACCCAGTCATACATATATATATATATATATATATATATATATATATTCCCTTTTTTATACTATCTTTCATCATGATCTGTCTCAAGAGACTATAGTTCCCTGTAGGACCTCATTGCTTATCCATTCTAAATATAATAGTTTGCCTCTACTAACCCCAACTGCTCATCCATTCCACTCCCTTCCCCATTCCCCTTTGGTAACCACAAGTCTGTTGTCTATGTCCGTGAGTCTGTTTCTGTTTTGTAAAGAGATTCATTTGTGCCATGTTTTACATTCCACATGTAAGTGATAGCATGTGGTATTTGTCTTTCTCTTTCTGACTTACTTCACTTAGCATGAGAATCTCTAGTTGCATCCATGTTGTTGCAAATGACATAATTTCATTCTTTTTTATGGCTGAGTAGTGTTCCGTTGTATATATGAACCACAACTTCTTTTTTTTTTATTTTTTATTTTCCCACTGTACAGCAAGGGGGTCAGATTATCCTTACATGTATACATTACAATTACAGTTTTTCCCCACCCTTTCTTCTGTTGCAACATGAGTATCTAGACATAGTTCTCAATGCTATTCAGCAGGATCTCCTTGTAAATCTATTCTAAGTTGTGTCTGATAAGCCCAAGCTCCCGATCCCTCCCACTCCCTCCCCCTCCCATCAGGCAGCCACAAGTCTCTTCTCCAAGTCCATGATTTTCTTTTCTGAGGAGATGTTCATTTGTGCTGGATATTAGATTCCAGTTATAAGTGATATCATATGGTATTTGTCTTTGTCTTTCTGGCTCATTTCACTCAGGATGAGATTCTCTAGTTCCATCCATGTTGCTGCAAGTGGCATTATGTCATTCTTTTTTATGGCTGAGTAGTATTCCATTGTGTATATTTACACCACATCTTCCGAATCCAATCTTCTGTCGATGGACATTGGGGTTGTTTCCATGTCCTGGCTATTGTGAATAGTGCTGCAAGGAACATGCGGGTGCATGTGTCTCTTTTAAGTAGAGTTTTGTCCGGATATATGCCCAAGAGTGGGATTGTGGGGTCATATGGAAGTTCTATGTATAGATTTCTAAGGTATCTCCAAACTGTTCTCCATAATGGCTGTACCAGTTTCCATTCCCACCAGCAGTGCAGGAGGGTTCCCTTTTCTCCACAGCCCATCCAGCACTTGTTATTTGTGGATTTATTAATGATGGCCATTCTGACTGGTGTGAGGTGGTATCTCATGGTAGTTTTGATTTGCATTTCTCTTATAATCAGTGAAGTTGAGCATTTTTTCATGTGTTTGCTGGCCATCTGTATATCTTCTTTGGAGAAATGTCTATTCAGGTCTTTTGCCCATTTTTCCATTGATTGATTGGTTTTTTTGCTGTTGAGTTGTATAAGTTGCTTATATATTCTAGAGATTAAGCCCTTGTCCGTTGCATCATTTGAAACTATTTTCTCCCATTCTGTAAGTTGTCTTTTTGTTTTCCTTTGCTGTGCAAAAGCTTTTCAGTTTGATGAGGTCCCATGGGTTTATTTTTGGTCTTATTTCTGTGGCTTTGGGAGACTGACCTGAGAAAATATTCATGATGTTGATGTCAGAGAGTGTTTTGCCTATGTTTTCTTCTAGGAGTTTGATGGTGTCCTGTCGTATATTTAAGTCTTTCAGCCATTTGGAGTTTATTTTTGTGCATGGTGTGAGGGTGTGTTCTAGTTTCATTGCTTTGCATGCAGCTGTCCAGGTTTCCCAGCAATGCTTGCTGAATAGACTTTCTTTTTCCCATTTTATGTTCTTGCCTCCCTTGTCAAAGATTAATTGACCATAAGTGTCAGAGTTTATTTCCGGGTTCTCTATTCTGTTTCATTGGTCTGTCTGTCTGTCTTGATACCAGTACCACACTGTTTTGATGACTGTGGCTTTGAGATATTTCTTGAAGTCTGGGAGAGTTATGCCTCCTGCTTGGTTTTTGTTTCTCAGGATTGCTTTGGCGATTCTGGGTCTTTTGTTGTTCCATATAAATGTTTGGATTGTTTGTTCTAGTTCTGTGAAAAATGTCATGGGTAATTTGATAGGGATTGCATTGAATCTGTAGATTGCTTTGGGTAGTATGGCCATTTTTACAATATTGATTTTCCCAATCCAGGAACATGGAATATCTTTCCATTTCTTTACATCTTCTTTGATTTCTTTGATTAAAGTTTTATAGTTCTCGGCATATAGGTCCTTTACCTCCTTGGTCAGGTGTATTCCGAGGTATTTGATTTTGTGAGGTGCAATTTTAAAAGGTATCGTATTTTTGTATTCCTTTTCTAATATTTCATTGCTGGTATACAGAAATGCAACTGACTTCTGAATGTTAATCTTATATCCTGCTACTTTGCTGAATTTATTAATCAGTTCAAGTAGTTTTTGGGTGGAGTACTTAGGGTTTCCTATGTATAGTATCATGTCATCTGCATACAGTGACAGTTTAATCTCTTCTCTTCCTATATGGATGCCTTTTATTTTGTTTGTCTAATTGCTGTGGCTAGGACTTCCAAAACTATGTTGAAGAGCAGTGGTGAGAGTGGGCATCCCTGTCTTGTTCCAGATTTGAGTGAGAAGGCTTTCAGTTTTTCCCCATTGAGTGTTATATTTGCTGTGGGTTTATCATAAATGGCTTTGATTATATTCAGGAATGTTCCCTCTATACCCACTTTGGCGAGGGTCTTGATCATGAATGGATGTTGGACTTTGTCAAATGCGTTTTCTGCGTCTATTGAGATGATCATATGATTTTTGACTTTTTTTTTTGTTAATGTGGTGTATGATGCTGATTGATTTGCGTATGTTGAACCATCCTTGTGAACCTGGGATGAACCCAACCTGGTCATGGTGTATAATTTTTTTGGTATGTTGTTGGATTCGGTTGGCTAAGATTTTGTTGAGAATTTTTGCATCTATATTCATCAATGATATTGGCCGATAGTTTTCTTTTTTGGTGGTATCTCTGCCTGGTTTTGGAATGAGGGTGATGGTGGCATCATAGAATGTCTTTGGGAGTATTCCTTTTTCTTCAACCTTTTGAAAGAGTTTAAGGAGGATGGGCACCAGTTCCTCTTTATATGTTTGATAGAATTCACCTGTGAAGCCATCTGGTCCTGGACTTTTATTTGTAGGGAGTGATTTTATGACCTCTTCAATTTCATTTCTAGTGATCGGTCTGTTTAGTTGGTCTGTTTCTGCTTGATTCAGTTTTGGCAGGCTGTAAGATTCTAGAAAATTGTCCATTTCTTCCAGATTGTCAAACTTGTTGCCATATAGTTGTTCATAGTATTCTCTTATGGTTTTTTGTATTTCTGCTGTATCCGTTGTGATTTCTCCTTTTTCATTTATAATTTTGGTGATTTGGGTTCTTTCTCTCCTCTTTTTAGTGAGTCTGGCCAGGGGTTTGTCAATTTTGTTCACCTTTTCAACGAACCAGCTCTTGGTTTTATTAATTTTCTCTATTGTTTTTTGAGTCTCTATTTTATTGATTTCTTCTTTGATCTTTATAATTTCCTTCCTTCTGCTGACTTTAGGACTTTTTTGTTCTTCTTTTTCTAATTCGTTTAGGTGGACGGTTAAGTTGTCCATTTGGGATCTTTCTTCTTTTTTGAGAAAGGCCTGGATTGCTATAAATTTCCCTCTGAGCACTGCTTTCACAGCATCCCATAGCTTTTGAGAGGTTGTGTCTTCATTATCATTTGTTTCAAGGTAGTTTTTAATTTCCTTCTTGATTTCCTCATTGACCCATTGGTTTTTTAGTAGCATGTTGTTTAGTCTCCATGTAGTAGGTTTTTTCTCTTTGCTTTTCCCATGGTTGATTTCTAATTTCATGGCATTGTGGTCAGAGAAGATACTTGAGATAATTTCTATGCTCCTAAATTTATTGAGATTCGCTTTGTGTCCCAATATGTGGTCGATTCTTGAGAATGTTCCATGAGCATTTGAGAAGAATGTGTATTCTGCTTTTTTTGGATGTAGTGTCCTGAAGATATCAATTAAGTCTAACTTTTCTGTTGTTTCCTTTAGGATCTCTGTTGCTTTATTGGTTTTCTGTCTAGAGGATCTGTCCATTGATGTGAGGGGGGTATTTAGGTCTCCTAGTATGATTGTATTCTCATCAGTATCTCCCTTTATGTCTGTTAATATTTGTTGTATGTATCTGGGTGCTCCTATATTTGGGGCATATATGTTGATGACAGTAACATCCTCTCCTTGGATGGATCCCTTAATCATTAAATAGTGTCCTTCTTTGTCTTTCTTTATGTCTTTTGTTTTAAAGTCTATTTTGTCTGATATGAGCGTTGTGACTCCTGCTTTCCTGTCATGTCTATTGGCGTGAAATATTTTTCCCCACCCTTTCACTTTCAATCTATATGTATCTTTTGTCCTAAGGTGAGTTTCTTGTAGGCAGCATATTGAAGGTTTTTGCCTTTTTATCCACTCAGCCACTCTGTGTCTTTGGGGCATTCAGCCCATTGACATTTAAGGTGATAATTGATAGATGATTATTTATTGCCATTTTGAACCTCGTGTTCCAGTTGATTCTATGGTTCTCCATTCTTCCTTTCTTTTTTTTTTGGTTGGATGGTCTCCTGTTATTATCTGCTTGAGTGTTTTGTTTTTTTTTCATTTTTTGCAAATGCAATATTTGATTTTGGCTTGTGGTTGCCCTGTTTTTTAAGTATGCTAACCCCTTCCCATAATTGTGTGTTTTAGCCTGATGGTCCTGTACGTTCAAACACTTCATTACTATATTAAAATTAAGAAGAGAGACAAACAAACAAACCAAAAGGGTTATTTACTTCCTAACATCCCTTACGCACATTTTATGGTTTTGATGACTCTTTTTTCTTTTTTTCTTTTTAATTTTATTTTGTTTGAAGCATGTTCATGATTAAATCTGTATGCTGGCTTATTTGAGTGACTGCTCTCTGATTGCGGTTTCCTCAGTCCTAGTTCTTCCTCTTCTTCTTCTTTTTTTTTTTCTTTTCTTTTTTCTTCCCTTTCCTTCCTTTCTTTTTGGTTTAGAGAAGCCCTTTCAATATTTCCTTTAACCTGGGTTTTGTGTTGCTGTATTCTTTAAGTTTTTGTTGGGAAAAATTATTATTTCCCCTTCTATTTTAAATGATATTCTTGCTGGATAGAGTATTCTAGGTTGCATATTTTTTCCTTTGAGCACTTTAAATATCTCTTGCCATTCCCTCCTGGCCTGTAGTGTTTCTGTAGAGAAATCAGCTGATATTATTATGGGGGTTCCCTTGTAGGTAACATTCTGTTTTTCTCTTGCTGCCTTTAGGATCCTCTCTTTATCACTAACTTTTGCCATTTTTATTATGATGTGTCTTGGTGTGGGTCTGTTTGGGTTCAGTTTGTTTGGGGCCCTCTGTGCTTCTTGTATCTTGAATCCAGTATCCTTTAGATTTGGGAAGTTTCCAGTGATAATTTCTTCAAATATATTTTCCATCCCCTTATCTTTTTCTACTCCTTCTGGAATTCCTATTATGCATAGATTGGCCTGCTTTATATTATCCCATAGGTCTCTTATATTGCTTTCCAGTTTTTTGATTCGGTTTTCTGTCTATTGACCAGATTGAGTGATTTCCATTATTCTATCTTCCATATCACTGATTTGTTCTTCTGCATTATTCATTCTGGTTTTTACTGCCCCTAGTTCAGTTTGCATCTCTGCAAATGAATGTTCTAGTTTTTCTTGGATCCTCCTTATATTTTCTAGTTCCTTTCTGAGGGTATCTGCATTACTGTTCATATCTTCTCTTAATTCCTTCAGTATTTTCACTATTTCTCTTTTGAACTCCAGGTCTGTCTGACTGCAGAGATCTGTTTCATTGTTGACTGTTTTAGGTGAGTTCTCCTGTTGGTTTGACTGGGGGTGTTTCTCAGCTTCTTCATCTTGCTTGTTGTTTTCTTTCTCCTGAGGGAGTTGTACTCTCCGTTATCGGGCAGTGTTTGCCTTGTCACTGCCGTGGAATATTTCCTGAGGGCTGGCGTTGTTGGTCAATCTTTTTTGAGGCAGTGCGGCTTTTCTGGAGTGTTGATGGGGCTAACAGTGTTTCTTTGAAGCAAAGGAGGACTTCCTGAGGGCAGACAGGACTGGGAGGTCCACACCACGATGGTAGCAGATTTCACTTGGTCATGCAGAGCTTGATCTGGTGTTTTTAGGCTGTGGGGTTCTTGCAGGGGTTTGGCGGTGTTGGGCAGCTGTTCCTCAGGAGTGCATCACCCCTTGGGGGCTGGAGCAGCTATCTGGGTCACTAAGAACCTAAGATGCTCTTCCCTAGGGCAGCCCAACTCAGAAGGACAGCCTGAGAATGTAGGCGGATCTTTTCACAGTCCGGCCAAGCTTGTTGCAGCTTTTCTGGGCTGCAGGGGCTCTTCCAGGGGGCTGGTGGTGCTGAGCCGTTATTTCGTGGAAGTGGGGCACCCCCTGGGGGCTTGGGAGGGTAGCAGGGCCGTTGGAAACCCAAGAGGCTCCTCCCCGGGGCAGCCCGACTCAGAAAAACCGTCTGAGATCTTTTCCCGACTCGGCCAGTCTTGTTGCAGCTTTTCTGGGCTGCAGGGGGTCCTGCCTGGAGCTGGCAGTCCTATGCAGCTGATCCACTAGAGCATCCCCTGGGGGCTTGGGTGGCTAGCAGGGCCACTGAAAACCCAAGAGGCTCCTCCCCAGGGCAGCCCAACTCAGAAAGACCGTCCGAGAATTAGGCAGATCTTTTCATGGCCTGGCTAGGCTTGTTCTAGCTTTTCTGGGTTGCAGGCCTTTTCTCAGGGGCTGGTGGTGGTGTTTGGTGCTGCTCTGCAGAAGTGTAGCCCCTCCAAAGGGCAAGCAGGCCTGTGCAGGGACTGCCCCTGCGGTGGTAGGCTTCAGGCAATTGTTGAGGCCAGCCCTCCTGAATGGCAGGCAGCCCCAGGTCCGGCAAGAGCGTAGGGGGTGGTGGGGGTGGGGGGAGGGGATGCACTGGGAGGCACAGCTTTCAGCTAGCTAGCAGGCCTGTAAGCTTGCTGTGGCGTGGGGAGTATTCTATGGGGACCCACCCCTTCTTCTCTCCCCTCCCCAGCACGGGCGCAGACCAGGCTCTTCTCCCAGGTTCCCTCTGATTCAGCTTTCCACTTCCCCGCCCCTAGAGTATTGTTCCCTTCCTCTGCGACAGCTTTGTTTTCTAGTCTCCCAGGCAGTCTCTGCCCCGTCAAATGGTTTCTAGACCTCCCAAGCAGTTTCCGCTCTGCCCTGCCCCCCCAGCCCGGGGACTAACCTCTGGAGCCGAGGTCTTGGTGCCCAGCCCCCACCCAGGCGTCGCCCAGCCCTTTCTCGGGGACTAACCTCTGGAGCCGAGGATTCGGTGCCCAGCCCCCACCCAGGCATCTCAATTTTTTGTGACTGTGCCCGTAGTTCAGATGGTCCGTTGGGTTCTTGATCGGCTTTTCCGTACTCCAACTTACTGCTACACTCTTCTCTGCATCTGGAGATTCCTCCGGTTTGTTTGATCTTTCCCCCGGTAGGTGACTTTCCAGGGTGCGGGATCCCTTTCTCCTCCGCAGTTCCCTTTCGGGAGTACCCGTCCCGCTCGGATTCACCTTCTCTCACTCTCCTCTTTTCTCCCGTTCTGCCCAATAATGTCACGAACTTCTTGCCGTTATTGGAGTTTAGTTTCCTCTGCCAGCGATTGGTTGCTGTTCTGTGCGAGTCATTTATTCTGTAGATGTGCTTTTTTTGTTGTGTTTGTGGGAGAGGGCGAGCGTGTCCCCCTACTCCTCCGCCATCTTGTCCTCTCTCCTGAACCACATCTTCTTAATCCATTCATCTGTCGATGGACATTTAAGTTGTTTTCATGTCTTGGCTATTGTGAATAGTGATGTGGTGAACATAGGGGTGTATGTATCTTTTGATTTCTGCTATTATATTTATTAATTTCCTATATTTTCAGTTTCATTGACTCTTCTAGAGTTTTAAGGTATAAGCTTAGAAAATTAATTTTCAGCCTTTTTTTAAAAAACAAGCTAGTAAAGTATAAATTTTCTTCTAAGCATTACTTTAGATACCTCATAATTTTTGATGTTTGTTCTCATCATTTATTTCAAAATATTTTTGAAATTTCTTTGTGATTTCTTCTCTGTCAGTTTTTTTTTAGTGCTAAGGTTTTAAGTTTCTAGATATTTGGGGATTTTTTTTCAGGTATCTGTTTATCTCTAATTTTTAATTAATTTCTTTACTAATTTCTTTTCTTTTCTTTTTTTTTTTTTGTCTTTTTGCCATTTCTTGGGCTGCTCCCACAGCATATGGAGGTTCCCAGGCTAGGGGTGTAATCGGAGCTGTAGCTGTTGGCCTACACCAGAGCCACAGCAATGTGGGATCCGAGCCATGTCTGCGACCTACACCACAGCTCATGGCAACGCCAGATCATTAACCCACTCAGCAAGGCCAGGGATCGAACCCGAAACCTCATGGTTCCCAGTCGGATACGTTAATCACTGCGCCATGACGGGAACTCCATCTTTACTAATTTCTAATTTAGTATGACTTAATCCTTCTAAACTCATTCATATTTGTTTATGCCCAGCATATAATCTACATTGATGAATTGTAGGTTCTTAAAAGATTCTGTAGTTATTTGGGTATGGTGTTCTATAAATGTTAATTAGACCATGTTGGTTTTAATGATGTTTCAGTTATCTATGTCTATGTAACAAATGTCCCCCAAATGTAGTGGCTTAATACAACAATGTTTATTTGGCTCAAATTCTGCTATTTAAGCAAGGCTTAGTGGGAACACTTTACTATGCTCCACCCAGCATCAGCTTGAATATCTCAAAGGTAGGCTCCACTCATCATCAGCTAGTTGGGTCTGCTTTGGAAGGTGGAAGTTGATATCATCTAAAGCTCCTCAAGTGTTTATATTTTAATGTGTTCTCATTATGCAGTCTCTGCAGCATGGTGGCACAGGGAAGCTGTTGGTTTATATCACCCAAGTTTCAAGTTATCAGAGAGGGAGAAAGCCAGGTTGAAGCTATACTGCCTTGTTTGACGTAGAATTGGAAGTCATTCAGCTTACTTCTGCCATGTTCTATCCATTGGCTGCATTCATATTTTAAGTTGCTATGTCTTCTTGAAGAATTGTTATACGTATCTTTTTCCCCCCCATATCTTATAAACTCCACAGAACACTATTATCTTTGCTTTAAATAGTCAAAGTTTTAGAAAAATTGAGAAATTAGAAAGTCATTTATATCTATCCATGTATGTTTTTTGCACACTTCATTCCATGCAGATCTAAATTTCTGTATAATATTTTCCTCAGGCCTGAGGTATGGGAGTACTATTTATGAATTCTCTCAGATTTTATCTGACTATATTTTGTCTCAAATTTCAAAGCAGATTTTTCCAGATGGAGCACTCTAGATTGATGATGTTTTTCTTTCAGTGCTTTAAAAGTGTCATTTCATTGTCATCTGGCTTCCACTATTTCTAATGAGAAGTGAGCAGTCATTCTTATTCAGCTCTATGTCACAAACCTTTTTTCTCTAGTCCCTTTTAATATTTTCTCTTACTTTTTAGTTTCCAGCAATATAACTGTGATTATGCCTAGGTGTGGTTTTTCTTAGGTTTATCTGGCTAGAGTTAGTTGATCTTCTTGAAGAATTTATGGCCATTGTTTCTTTAATTTTCTTCCATCAGTACCTTTTCCCTCTCCTTCTAGAATTCCAATTACATATTTATTAGATAATTTGATATTGTTCTACAGGCTACTGTGGCTATATTCATTTTTTTTCAGTCTTAATTTCTTTTTTGTATTCTTTGGTTTAGATAGTTTCTTTTGTCCAATTTACAAAACTAATCTTTTCATATACAATGTATAATCTATGGTTAAGCCTATGCAATGAAATTTTCATTTCATATAGTTTTTTTGTGTTCTAGAATTTCCATTCCATTTTCTCCCTAATTTTAATTTCTATTTTAAAATTCTTTCTCTATTCACTCATCATGTACTTATAATAGAGTATCCCCTTGGTCTACATGAGGGGTTGGTTCCAGGATTCTAAACTCCATGGATGCTCATGTCCTTTAGTCAGCCCTCTGTATCTGCACATTTTGTATCCAGATTCAACCAATTGCAGATTATAAACATAGTACGTGATTCATGGTTTGTTGAGTCTGTGGATGGGGGGACACACGGATATGAAGGGCCAACTGTATATTTATTGAAAAGTTTATGTATAAGTGCACTCATGCAGTTGAAGCCCCTGCTGTTCAGGGGTTTTTAAACTATAATTATCTTAAAGTACTTATAAGTTAATTCCAATATTGGTGCAGTCTGGGTTTCTACTGACTTTTTCTTCTGGTTTTGGGTTTTAATAAGTGCTTCTTCATCAGTTTAGTAATTTTTTATTGTATGCTAGACATTCATGATGCTGTTTTGTTGAAAATCTGATGGGAGTGTGTCTGAGATTATGTCTTCCATTAAACAGTGTTGGGGTTTTTTTACAGGAAATTTACACAATCAGCTAGATCCTACTTTTTTTTTTTTTCTTTTTAAGGCTACACCTGTGGCATATATAAGTTCCTAGGCTAGGGGTCAGATCGAAGCTAAAACTGCTGGCCTATGCCACAGCCAAAGCAATGGGGGATTCAAGCCCTGTTTGTGACCTACAACAAAGCTCACTGCAATGCTGGATCCTTAACCCACTGAGTGAGGCCAGGGATTGAACTCATATCCTCGTGGGTCCTAGTCAGGTTCATTAACCCCTGAGCCGTGAAGGGAACTCCCCTACTTGATTTTTAAGCTTTCTTTGAAAGAGTCTGGACTAGTCCTTAATCCAATGGTAGGATAAGTCTTTACCAAATAGTGTCCATTCTAGGGTCCCAACTAAATGCCTGGGCTATTCAGCCAAGTTTTCTCATTTGGCTTGTCAAAACGTGAACATCTCTAAGTATTGTGAGAGCCTGGAATCTGCATTATTCTCATGGCCCTGAAATAGTTGTTCCCTAAAAAACCCTTGGAATCTTGCTCTGTTTATGTACAACTTAGTATTCATCCAGAGATTAAAGGGGATATCTATGCAGGTATATGGGACTCTTCTATATAGCTCTCTCTTGATACCTTTGCTCACAAATGTCACTTTGCTTTCTCTACTTGTCAAGATTTCTGCTCTCTGTAGGTGATCCACTGTCTGTGCTGCTATTTGTAAAATGCTCCTAGGCAGAAAGCCAGAGAAATATGAAGTTCCCCTCATGCCTTTTTACTTTCTCAAGAATAATACCTGTATTGTTTTGTCTAGTGCCTAAAGCAGATTCTTCATTTGTTTTTGTTCAATTTTTATTGAGGCATAATTGACATATTATGTCAATTTCAGCTGTACAGAATAATGATTCAGTATTTGTATACATTGCAAAATTATTTTTGTTCAATTTTTGAGTTGTTTATTGTTGGAGGGTAAATGTGATACCCATTACTTTGCCATAGCAAGACTATATGTCTAAACATGTCAAATTTGAGATGTCTATTAGGTAACTAGATAGCAAAACCATGTGGAAGGTTGTTTAATACATGAAATTGGAGTTCAAGGATGAGGTCCATGCTGGGGACATAAATTTGGTATATTCATTTGCATATATAATATATATAAAGATTTGAAGTGAATGAGCTCTCCTAAAGAGTTGGTATAGATTGAGAGGAACTGTAAGGACAGAACCTTTTGGAAACTTTAAAATATCAGGGAGATGAGGAAGAATCAACAAATTCAAGAATAAAAACTATATAATACTTTAAACTGATATAGGAAAAAACTTTTGACAAAATCCAACACCTGTTTCTGATGAAAACCCTCCAGACGGTAGACATAGAGGGAACCTACCTCAGCATAATAAAGGCCACATATGACAAACCCACAGCTAACAACATTCTCAATAGTGCTAAGATCAGGATCAAGACAAGGATATCTGCTCTCACCACTTCTATTCAACATAGTTTTGGAAGTCCTAGGCGTGGCAATCAGAGAAGAAATAAAAGAAATCCAAATTGGAAAGGAAGAAGTAAAACTATCACTGTTTGAAGATGGCATGACACTATACCTAAAAAATCTTAAAGACCCTACCAGAAAACTGTGGGAGCTCATCAGTGAATTTGGTTAAGTTGCAGGATACACAAAAATTGACTGCATTTCTGTATGCTAACAATGAAAAATCAGAAAGAGAAGTTAGGGAAACAATCCCATTTACCATCATATCAGAAAGAATAAAATACCTAGGAATAAACCTACCTAAAGAGACAAAAGGCCTGTACTCTGAAAACTATAAGACACTGATAAAAGAAATCAAAGATAATATAAACAGATGGAAAGATATACCATGCTCTTGGATTGTAGAAATGACTATACTACCAAAGGCAATCTACAGATTCAATATTTTCAAAATGACTATACTACCAAAGGTAATCTACAGATTCAATGTAATCCCTATCAGATTACCAATGGCATGTTTCACAGAACTAGAACCAGTTTTTTTGTTTTGTTTTTGTTTTGTTTTGTTTTGTTTTTGCTTTTTAGGGCTGTACCCACAGCATATGGAGGTTCCCAGGCTAGGGGTCGAATCAGAGCTACAGCTGCTGGCCTAGACCACAGCCACAGGAATGCCAGATCCAAGCCACGTCTGCAACCCATACCACAGCTCACAGCAATACCACATCCCTAACCTACTGAGTGAGGCCAGGGACCAAACCTGCAGCCTCATGGTTCCTAGCGAGATTCGTTTCTGCTGTGCCATATTGGGAACTCCTAGGACCAAATATTTTAAAGTTTTTTTGGAAACACAAAAGACCCCTGAATAGCCACAGCAATCCTGAGAAAGAAAAATGGAGCTGGGAGAATCAAGCTCCGTGGCTTCAGACTATATTACAAAACTACAGTTGTCAAAAAAGTATGGTCCTGGCACAAAAATAAATATAGATCAATGGAACAGGATAGAAAGCCCAGAAATAAACCCAAGCACCTATGGTCGATTAATCTATGATAAAGGAGACAAGAATATACAATGGAGAAAAGAGTCTTTTCAATAAGTGGTGCTGGGAAAACTGGATGGCTATATGCAAAAGAATGAAATTAGAACATTCTCTAACATTATACATAAAAATAAACTCAAAATGGATTTAAGACCTAAATGTAAGACCAAAAACCTCTTATAGGAAAAGATAGGTTGAACACTCTCTGACATAAACCAAGGCAATTTTCTACTTAGATCCACCTCCTAGACTAATGACAGTAAAAACAGAAATAAAGAAATAGAAACTAATTAAACTTAAAAGTTTTTGCATAGCAGCAGAAACCCTAAGCAAAACAAAAAGACAATCCATATAATGGGAGAAAATATTTGCAAATTAAAAGACTTGACAAGGGATTAATCTCCAAAATATACAAACACCCCCTTGCAGCTCAATATTAAAAAAACCAAACAACCCAGTCAAGAAATGGTCAGAAGGAATCACAATATATAAAGTTTTGTTTACACCCTTCATTCGTGTGAAAATACAGTAATTATAGTATAATATAAATCCTCCTGAAAGTAGAAATATGGTGGTCCACTTTCATCACTCCTTTGTCAGAAACAAACTATGTGATATACAAGAAGTATGGCTCTAGAACTGTCTTTTAAGGTATTGATACAAGATGTACACAAGAGATGGAATAGGACCCTTTACATTAAAAAGGGCTGCTTGTGCTTGAAAGACCAAATTGAAAACACTGCAGAAAACTTTGTGGCATGCTTCCTAGGAGATTCCAAGTTTATTTTCTAACCCTCCTACTAAATTTTTCATTTGTCCAATCTTACTTTTAATATCTGAGAAATTTTTTCTATCATCTTATTTGTGTTTATGGATACATCTTGCCTTATGGAAGATATTAATCTATTTTTGAAGTTTTCTTCTGCTTCCAGCATTGAACATATTCCTCCAAATTACTCAATCTGCCTTTTGGTTTGCTTTTGTTTTTCTCTTAAGTGGTATAGTCTTTCTTCAAATGTCAGTCGATCTTGGTGGCCCCATCACATTCATATTTAATAGCTAAGAGATTCTGCATGTGCAGGTTTTTAAATGACACGCTTCATGACTGGGTAATAGAAAAGGCAATTTCTTTGGAAGATCACATCTGAGAGATCATGTATATACACATATATGTGATTTCCCCCCCAAGTGGGTCAGTTTCTCCAGAGAAAATTCTTTTTTCCTTTTCTTTTTTGGCTGTACTTGCAGCTTATTGAAATTCCTGAGCCAGGGATAGAATCTGAGCTGCAGCTGTGGCATCAGTCACAGCTGCAGCAATGCTGGTTCCTTAACCCTTTTTGCTGGGCTGGGGATCGAGCTGGTGCCACCCAGAGACAAGTTGGATCATTAACACACTGCACCACAGTGGGAACTTCCAGAGCAAAGTTCCTTAATTCACCGCTTGACTGTTGCAAAATCTTGGCTACCAGTATTCTGGGAACAAAGTTAAGAATAGGGGTTCCCACATGTCACCACTCAGTATGTCCCTCCCCTTATTTTCCCATTGTTTTCTTTTAGTAACACACCTTCCCCCAGTTCTCACTGATCCTGGTGTTCCTAAATCCAGGGTCTATTTCAGTGTATAAGAGAAGAAAGCCTTCAACCTTCCGCCAAGGTTGGGGAAACATAGTCATTCAGTTGGTGGAGGAAGCTGGTGGCCCAGGAATTCCACTGTTTCTTATTCAGCCTTTTTGATCAGTTCTCCCAAAGCTCCATCTGTACATTCACTTTCTGGAATACTTGAGGAGTCCAATTACTGAGACTTTCTTGGATTCTGCAGCCCAAATCAGTTTAGTTCTGGCCCCTATGGCCCAGTTTGATTTCAGCTTTCTCTGGTTTGTTAGTCAGTTCTCCTTGTCCATCTGCTTTCTTGTTTCTATTTGTGTAGCTTTCCTCTCTTCTACTCTTCTCTATACCAGTGAGTTTTTATCTAACTTCTTTAATGCCATTTTAGTGAGGTTTCAGGAAGAGAGTCAAGTTTAAGTTCTATTTTTTCAGTTTAACTGTAATTTGACTACCTTGAGTTTTATTCTTATTTAGGACTACGTTTCTCTATTTAATTTCAGATCCCTTTCAACTTTAGAAGATCTTTCTTAGTACAGAAAATGTTTCTCGTATTATATCATTGGTTAAAGTGTATGTTCTTTTTTTTTTAAAGCCATTTTCTTAGGATCTATCTCTGGGATTACCTTCGCTATGAGCCACACTTGACCTTCCCCAGCAGAGCCAACCTTTACATTCTCTAAATTTACATAACTCTTTAAATAATCCTATGCTATAGCACTCATCATAGTGTTTTGCCAAGTGAGTTTTGTTTTGTATTTCTCCCCTAACTACAAATCCCTCGAGGCACATTTTATGCAGGTTAATATAGGTAGTGGAATGAGCAAGTGAAATAGTGTGGTTTAGAGAGGTTACTAATTAGATGAAGAAGCCCAAAGGAGAAATGAAGAAAAAAATTCATGAAAATGGGAAAATCTGTTACAGTAAAATGACAACATTCTAAGTCCCAATTGAAGGCTTATAGAGAGATAGGGCAGGAAGAAGCATGATAGGAGTTAAGAGCACTTATCAGAAGCCAATGAGGGAAAGGCTTTTACTGAATGAAAAGAACGTGTGTATTGCATTGTGGGGAAGAAATCAGTAAATGACATTAGATAGGAAAACAGTCCTGTAAAGAGAATACCAATGAATTCTTTGAATCATGTCGTTCTAAATTGAGCCTCAAAATTCTTCTTGCTATTTATTATCTCTTTTAAGAACCATGATTTAACATGAGACCTAGTGGTTTGGGCAGCATTGAATGAAACTATATGGTATTGAGCATGACTGAGGATGAATGGACAGGGATTTTGTATATTTCTGTATTGATAAAATAATTTGGTGTCCGCATTTCTATAAATATGTTGGGAGGTGGTTAGAGAAGGGGTTTAAATGAGATATCCACTAAGATTCCAGCCTTGGGTTGTGGTGCTTACAGTGATAACTAAAGAAGAAAAAGCTTATTGGCAATTAATATCAGATTTAAAAGTTTAGTGCTTATACCTAAAGTATAGGGGAGGATGATTATATATAAAATTTCAATAAAAATATTTTTGACCTGAATCATATGAAATGACTATTTGATTCACCCAAATTTCCTTGAGAAAAGCAGATTTAGCCTTGATCTCTTAGTCAACATCTCTTGACCTTTTTAGTGCCATCTGGTGAAGCTTAAATGAATAAAATAAGATGTACAGAATTACAAAGAGAACATTATATAGTTATCAAAATATTAAATTCATGGCATAGACATATATGTACATCAATAACATATTAAATTACAAGACAACACACTTAAACCATAGCTAAGTTAAAGTTAATTTTATTCACTAAAGACAATATTAGCATAAAGGCTTTTGTTGCTCAGCTTAAATGAGAACCTTAAACTCTGGCATGGCATCTGACTCATCTCTTTCAATGACTGGCCAGGAATTATATATAGGGAATACTGGAAAGAAACGTGGATCTGGGTCCCCTTTGTGAGAACATGTGACTTTCATGGGAAAACATTTGGAAAATTTGGTGACTGAATGACTATGAACTGCAGAGTCGCTCAATTGTCAGTTACCCATATCTCATGCTGAGCATCTGTGAGCAGGAAGAGAGTAATTATCTGCAATTCTAGTAGCAAGTTAGCTACTATCATAGTTTTGAAGTCGTTTTAAGTATAAATGATACTTTCAGATATCTATAATAACTTTATGTAGTGAGAAATACAAATATTTGTAATTTCTATTGGTAACAAATTTATAGATAGAGCTAATATGGCTTTGATTTATTACCTGTATTTATCCTTGAGGGAAATGTCAAGTTAGAGTCTAGTGAAAAAGAAAAGATATAATTATTTTTCTCCCACTCATGATCATGAACCTCTCAAATTCTATCTCTGTACCTCAGGTTGAGCTTGTTTGTCTTAGATTCTTTATTCTAGTCTCATTCATGACCCTCTACCATATTAATCATGGAGTTTTAGACAATAACAATGGAACCAATCTCAGTTCCTT
Organism: Sus scrofa; assembly: GCF_054392235.1. NCBI lineage: Eukaryota > Metazoa > Chordata > Mammalia > Artiodactyla > Suidae > Sus > Sus scrofa. The sequence continues at coordinate 89,194,634 of NC_139387.1, read as the reverse complement.
CTCTGCTATATTGCTTTTGTTTAATTGGTATTGAATCTTGAAGAAGATGTTTTATTCTAGTTGGTGAAATCTGAGGAGAGTGAACTAGGCCAGAAACCATGGAGTCTGGTTGTTTTCACATCTAAAAAGTGACTTGCTGTTAAGAACAAACTTGCCCTGCTTTTCTTCAGGACTTGAGAAAGGTTGAGCCCATTTTTGTTTCCATGTTGAACCTTTTTCCTTGTCAACCACAAGGAAAGATCTGAATCAGAGGCACGTGGTATGATGTCTGGCCCCCAGAGGTATAGTTAGCCCAAGAGAGCTAGCCTGCAAAGCACACTCTGAATTTATGGTTTTAATCAAAGCAACTAGTCTGGAATTGTTTAGTTTCTTTTCTCATGTTAATGGAGATAGTGTGTAGAGAAAAAAGAAACTTTATTTCTGCTATAGGCTTAGATCCAGTCAGAAAGCTGTAGTGAACCCTAATCCTGTAATCTATGTTGAGTTTTCTAAACATATACATTTCATATATGTATAATTGAGCTATGTATAGTAACAATCATTTTAATGGAAAGTAGCTTTACAACGTTTGGTCTAGTATTTCTTCCAAATATTATGGCTTTGAGGCCATCCTTATAATTTAAAATTGAACACATTGTTCAAAAGTTGAACACATTGTACCTAATTCTCCATGTGCAATGTTTTCTGAGGTTTGGAAAAATAGTGAAGACTTTCATTTTGTGTGGGATTCTCAAATGAGAACAAGGAATAGGGAGTTAACGGTTTGAGTTTGAAAGCCCTTGGGTTCTACTTTTGTTATGCAGTAAGTCTCCATGATCACAAAATTGGTACTAGAAAAAGCCTACTTTTAAGAGGAGTCCATTTTAAATAGTGACAAAAATTTTAAGATGGTGAAAATGGATCTAATTAGGGTATAAGCTTAAAAAAGAAATTAAATCATTGAAACTAGTTAATTTTATTTCACATTACAAAATTTAGCTTGTAACTATGCACTGATTTAAAATAAGGGATGATCAAGTGTTGGTATTTTGGCATACATTTTGTGACAAATATGTTGGTAGGATATGACATACTTATCTTCACATTTTTTATTTTTCTTAGTGTGATCATATCGAGTTTTTTTTTTTTTTTGCAAACATTTTCAAGGGCTTTAACACTTTTCCCAATAGTCATGTTTCATATTTTATATTCAAATTATTTTCTTTGAGGTGCCTGTTTTTCCATTTTCATTTTGTAAGACCTAAGTTTTCCTTTTTAGTTTATTTTCTTCATGTTGTCAAATGTTGAGGAGGCTGAATTTCTGTGACGACAGATGTTAGCATGGCATGTGGGAAGAAATGTTGAGTGGTGACTAATTTCATAGGTGTCTTGTTCATTAGTGAAAATTTTCAGGTTTTAGCTATTGCTCCTCTCTAGCCGAGGGGTATGGAGAAATAATCTCCTAATTCCCCTTTAGAATATTACTGAAGAGTAGAAGAAATATGAAATTATAGTAGCACAAGAGCCCAGACATACTGGTTGAAGATCTGGCCTATACCAGGAGCAATTTGCAATAATCAAATTGTAGAAAGAGCCTTGAGGAGGAATGTGGGATTAAGCTCGTAAATGGTAGCATATTTCTACCTATTCCTACCATGTCATCTACCTTGGAGATGGAATTTTCACTGACCAGTTGATAGAAGTAAGAGAGTGTCTTTTGCACACTGTCTTCTGTATCTATTCTCTAAAACCACCTATGAAATTGTCTTTATCTCCAACTCCCTGATATTCCTATTATCCATCAAATAATACCTCTAACTCCATTTGGAGAGAAACATTTTCTATAATACACTATAAGCAGGTGCAGTGGACAACCAGTGATATTTTCTGAGTAGACATGTACAGACTATAATAATAATGGTTATTTATTTATAACAACATTGCTGTTACTACCAATAACAATAGTGGCTAACATTTGTTGAACTCATACTATATAGCAGGAATCTGTGAGATACTTACAACAATTCTATGAAGTGTGTGCTGGTATTATTTCCATTTTACTAATGAGGAAACTGATACATAGAGAGGTCCATCGTCACATAGCCAAAAAGTGGAAGGTCAGAATTTGAATGTACATATTGGATTCCAGGGTCCACAGGGTAAACACTGTGTTTTACTGTCTCCCTGTAGAAAGAAGGAGCAGAAACTGAAATGGTCATGAGAACTTAATACACATTTAGATTTCATGGATTAATGAGACGCTAAAGGCAGTGGGGCTTTGAAAGGCTATTGCCACTTAAAAAAGGCATAGTATAAAGAATATGCGTGGAGTTCCCATTGTGGCTCAGCAGCAATAAAGCTGATTAGTATCCATGAGGATGTGTGTTTGATCTCTGGCCTTGCTGAGTGGGTTAAGGATCTGGCATTGCTGTGAGCTATGGTATAGGTTGCAGACACGGTTCGGGTCTGGCGTTGCTGTGGCTGTGGCATAGGCTGGCATTTGCAGCTCAGATTTGACCCCTATCCTGGGAACTTCCATATGTGGAAGGTGCAACCCTAAAAACGGAGCCAGACAGCTTTGGTTAAAATCCCCATCCTAACCACTTTAAATGTTTCATTGTTTTGGGGGTGGATTAATGCTCAGTATTGAACTTAGTAACCATTGTTATTTTTCTCTTCTTAGAATCTCTACTTCCAAGAGGAGAATTGACCCTGAGATCCTTTCCACAGGTAAGTGACATAACATGGTAGAAAAACACATGCATGCTAAAAGGCTAATAAGCCTTAGGTGAAGTTAGAAGATTCAGGGTATAGACAAAATGTTTCTGAGAAACAATGAGAAAGAGCATGGCTTCTTCTTGTAGTACCTTCTTCTTCTTTTTGTCTTTTTAGGGCTGTACCTGCAGCATATGGAGGTTCCCGGGCTAGGGGTGGAATCGGAGCTGTAGCCCCTGGCCTATACCACAGCCACAGCAACACCAGATCTGAGCCATGTCTGTGACTTACACCATAGCTCATGGCAACACCAGATCCTTAACCCACTGAGCAAGGCCAGGGATCGAACCTGCATCCTCATGGATGCTAGTCAGACAAGAGAAGGATTCCCCAAAGCTGAGAGGAGAGAGCTATATGGAGAGGAGTTCATGAAAGCAGAGCATCCAGTAGGCCCCAGATAAAAGGTGCCTTCTTCCTGTCCTCCAGGCTGACGGTTGAGTTGCTTGGGAACAGGATGGCTGAGGTGCTTCGATATTGTGCCCTTGGTACCCAAGAACATAGAGCTATGGCAGCCTCACAGAGAGTCCTATTCCTTGACATGTCAAGAAAGCTGGAGGAAAAAGAAACCCATGGCATTCTCACCATGGAATGGAAAAAGCAGGGACATCTGCAGATCCTGAAGTGGCCATTTAGATAGAAATGAGGACAACTTCTTACTAAGCTGTGTGGGGATGGCTGAATATCAGTTGAGCTAGTGGATGTCTCAGTGGGTATCTGTGTAGAGAGGTGATCTCAGTATTAGATCTTCTCTAGTTCCTCCCCCAAACCAATATCTTGGTACTTTGTAAATACCCCAGAACTTAAATACGACTAAAAAGAAGAGAAGTAAGCTGCAATTTTGGATTTATAAAATTATACTCCTATCCGGATGTATTTATGTATTCCTATTTATCAGATGTACACTTTAAGTCCCATAGTTACTATAATGCTTAGTCCTTAAAAGTTTTTGATTTTTTGTCTATTCTTTAGTTAATCCTTCTAGAAAATTATATTGTACCCAAACTGTCCATTTTATTGAGCATTTACATGTACTTATATATTCTTTCCCTGTCCCTCTAATTTTAAAAGCAAGGAATATACACTTTGGAAAAAATTTACAAGTTTTCATCTAGTATAGAATGAAAAATGAATCTTCCTCCTATCCTTGTCCCTTAGTCCTACCACTGCTATCAGTTTCTTGTTTTCCTATGATACCATGTGTACATGTTCTCATATATATATAAAATATAAAAACAGACCCACAGTTATATTTTACACGTGGCTCTGTAACTTGCCTTGTTTGTGTAACAAGATGACTTGGATATTATTCCAGAGTTGAATTTGACATTCTCTTCTAGAGAAGCTGCATGATTTGTTTAAGCAATTTCTACTGATAGGAATTTAGGTTGTTTTCATATTTTTGTTATCAGTGATGCTACAATGAAATGTTCTTGCATATTTCCTTTGCACATGTATTTGAGCATACCTGAATAGTAATTATAGAAGAAAATATAGGAATGACAGTTATGTGTATTTAAAATTTTGACATTGCTTAGTGGCCCTCAGATGGATTATACCAAGTGAAATTACCATTTCAATTTATGAGTGCCTATTTCCTCTTATTATCAAACATGATTTTTTTCTCATTTTATAAATGAAAATAAGTATCTTACTGTAGCTTTCATTAAAAGATTAATTTGCATTTTCTTTTTCTGTTGTTTTATGACTTTGCTCACTCTTGTTGACTTTTATGTGATCTTTATACATTTTATGAAATTAGCCCCTTGTAATTTATATTGTGAATGTTTCCTTTCAATTTATTGTTTTAGCTTTGACTTGGTTTATTTCTTTAGACGGTTTAGACTTTTTATTCATATGTAGTTAACTCATCAATCTTTCCTTTTATGGTTTTAGTCAGATCTTCTGTACTCAAGAGATTTTCTTTCTAAACCTCATGCTTCAGTATTTTTTTCTGTTTTTATTTTATGTTTTAATCTTTCTTGTTGTAAAGAGGAAAGCAGACTGTTAATTGCCATCCTATGATATTCCATTTATAATGGTTACGTTAAATTGTTTTCCTGATGAATAATGTGCGATTGGATAAGATTCTGCTTTGTAACTTCAAAATAATGTTTGAATTGTTTAATTTAATTGCAAAAATAATTTCTTCAAGGAAGAGAATCTTCAATATATTTTTTCATCCTCCAAAAGAAACCATCCAGTCTGGTTGAGTTAATTATAACAAGATTGGAGTTGGGAGAAGGTCAGAGGGAGTGTTTAAATTTAGTGAGCAAATGCAAACTATGACAAACATGGTTTATAATTTTATGTGAACAAAGACAATTATCTAGGGCCAACATTCTAAAAAATGTAGTTTCCTATAACAAGAATTTATATTCTCAACATTCTACAAATCAACAGTCCTTGAAATTATTAAAACAAACCTTTGAATATTATAGGAAAACTGTCTTGTTCTGTAAACTTAGGCTGAAATTCCACTTTAAGATAACATGATACAGAATAAGTATAGCTTTAATTTAAATTTTATGGTAACTGGTATATAGATATTTTTTAAACTCTTTCATTACCTAGCTAAAACAAAGGGTAATGGCTGGCTCAGTACTTTGCATTTTTAAAAGCACTGTGTTAACAGTTCAAAGTTTCTCATTAAATAACATTGAAAGCATTACTATCACTACAAATATTTTTTCAATTAAGGCTGAATCAAAGACCTTGGGCACAGAATAATGTATTTTAACTGATAACAAGTAATGAACTTAGGCTATATGACCTTGCAAAAGATGGCACTTTGAATTTAAATTTAACAATTGATGAAAACTCTGTTGCAAGAATACTTCCTATTGTCCTGCCTACTAATTTTGATCATTCTTAAACATTAAAAATTTTAGTTTTTATTTATACAACAAAATATGAATACATTCACTTTTGGAAACAAGAAAGATAAAAGACAAAGCTAAAATCATTTTGCCTCTACTCCTTCACCTGTTTTCCTCTCTTTCAACCCCAACCTCAGACTGTTATGAGTTTGGTGCTCATGTTTTTGAGACTTAATCACTTCTTCACTGAACAGTATTTTCAGATCTATTGAGGCTGAAACATTTCGATCTTATTAGTTTCTTTCAACTGTTTTATGGTATTCTGTCAAATACATGTATACACGATCATATTCCTCTATCAGTAGACACATCGTTTTCTTTTAATTTTTCATTATTATAACATTATAATTAATATGCTAATAAACGTCTTCTTATGCACCAGTGATGATATTTTCTTAGGAGAGAATCCTCAAATAGGAATTTTGGGGCTATAGGGTATGAGCATTTTGACTTTGAATGGATACTGTCATTCTCCTCTGAAGTGACTATACTAATTCATGCTTCCATCAGCAGTGTATGAGGATAATTGACTTCACTATAATCTTTTTACATTTGATTTTGTCAGACTTTTAAAATTATTGCGAATTTGGTGAGTATGGGCTAGTATCTTATTATTTTAATTTGCATCTTGCTGATTACTATTCAGTTTATTATCTTTTTATATGTATAGTGGTCATTCACATTTCTTTTTCTGTGAGTTGCCTGTTCGTATGCTTTGCTCATTTTTCTTCTGGACTCCTTTTCAATCTCAATTTTCAGTGTCTTATAGGATTGTTAGAATTCTTCATTTTTCTAGATATTAATCCCTTTTACATGATTTGCTTCAACTGATTTATCTGGTTTTATTATAGTTTTTAAAATATGTAGATTGGTATCCTTCTTCATCTATGGAAAATAATCAGTCATCTATTTCTTCAAATATTATCTTTGCTATATATCTCTTTTCTCCTTTTCCAAATTAATTTTTTCCCTCTTTCTCTTTTTTGTCTCTCTGCTTGTCTTTCCAATTTCTATGTTTCTCTTTCTTGCTTTGCTGCATTTTGAGTAACTTCTTTTTTTTTTTTTTTTTGTCTTTTTGCTATTTTTTTGGGCCACTTCCGTGGCATATGGGGGTTCCCAGGCTAGGGGTCTAATCGGAGCTGTAGCCGCTGGCCTACGCCAGAGCCACAGCAACGCGGGATCCGAGCCGCGTCTGCAACCTACACCACAGCTCACGGCAACGCCGGATCGTTATCCCACTGAGCAGGGGCAGGGATCGAACCCACAACCTCATGTTTCCTAGTCGGATTCGTTAACCGCTGCGCCACGACGGGAACTCCTTGAGTAACTTCTTAAGATTTGTTTTCCAATTCAATAATTCTCTCTTGCTTTATTCAGTCTGTTGCTAGATACATCCAACTGAATTTTTAAAATTAGATAATATATTTTCATTTTTTTTAATCTTGTGGGTCACATTTTATAGATTCTACTTCCCTTCAGATATTTTTAATCTTGACTTTATTTCTTCAAACCTTATAAGCTTATTTGTTATATAATTTTTGCCCAGTTATTCAAATATGTGGTATTTTTGTGGATGTCTTTGTGCTGGCTGTGTATGTTCCTGTTCTCATCATGGTATCATGTTTCTTGATGGGCTTGGTTGTTTTTTACTGATTATCAATTGTCCTTGAAAAATTATTTGTGGGGATTCCCTAGGGCTTAGGGTGAAGCTGTCTCCTCTAGTCAGGATTTGCATTTGTTTACCAGAGGCATAAACAGTTCAGAATCACTTTAAACTACTACTAAATTTACAACTTGGGATTTTCTGGACCACCCTATTGATATGAGTTAGGGCTCAAAGTCTATGTAACAGCTCATTTGTGGTTACCATTTGTAAGAGATAGATTTTTCTTATTCTCTTTTTCTCTCCACAATTTTCTCAGTCTGAAATCCCACCCTCCTTAAGTTCCCTGTGTGTGGATTATCATTAGGAAGGTGCATTACTTCATAGTTTCAGTTTAATGTGCTTGTTTTCTATTTGTTTTCTCAGGTCAGGAGGAGTCTGAACTTTAACATATATACTCCATGCCCCTTGATGTCATCTAAATTGCAATTCCATCTCACCTGGATCAGCAGATGTCCTCAGGGAAAAATCAACTTTGTAGCTGTTTATCTTTCTAGATATTTACTTTATTCTAGAGTTTTTCTTGTTATTTCATCCTCATTATCTTTTGAGGTTTTTGATGCTCATAAGACAATGATGTTAGCAATCAGAGTTGGTATGAAATACCCAACCTGCCATTTCTGGAATTTATAGGTTTTGGGAAATCTTTAAAATTTATCTGAATCTTAGAGTTCCCTTGTGGCACAGAGGGTTAAGGATCCAGCATTGTCACTGCAGCAGCTCAGGTAGCTGCTGTGGTGTGAGTTCAATCCCTGGCCTGGGAACATGCCATGGGCATGGCCAAAAATTTATCTCCAAATATTTTTTCCTGAAATTAAAAAATATCACCAGGATATTTTGAAGTGACAAATTTTTAAAATTATTTTTTCCTGTTATGCAGTAAGTCCTTTTGGTCTACTTATTTCAGGATTTTTTCCCACCAGCTAAATAAAATTTTCATTTTATTATTTCTTTATTTTTCACTTCTGTTCCATTTCTTCCAATCAATTCTTTAGAAACAGTCCTTCATATCTCTCATTTTCATGTTTTGGATTCTTTTATATCACAAGAGAGTTCTCAAGCTTGTCCACGTCATAAGTGATTTTTTTTCTCTTGGATGTTTTTGATATTTTAGTGTTTACTTCTAGTAATGTATAAGGTATTTACATAACAGTATTTACTTTATTATAGCCTTTCTTTGTTTTTTCACTTTTCTTTTGGCTGAGTAGTTAGTTGTTTTCAAGTCATGTTTCTTCATATGCATATAGAATCTATGATTTTTGTAGTTTTGTTGGATATTACTTCTTGGAATAAATTTTTTATGAAAATGATTTTAACTATTATTAATCACTATACTTATATCTTTCTTTGCTTACAGAATTTTTGTATTGGTCCACTGTCATTTTATATATTTATTTCCCCAAATTCTAATACTCATTTAAAAATCTAAGATAACAAAAATATTTATCTTTTTTTTGTTCTTTTTTTTTTTGGTCTTATTAGGGCTGCACCCATGGCATATGGAAGTTCCCAGGCCAGAGGTCTAATTGGAGCTACAGCTGCTGGCCTATGCCACAACCACAGCAACTCAGGATCCGAGTCACATCTTCGACCTACACCACAGCTCATGGCAATACAGCTCATGGCAATGCAGCTCATGGCAATGCCAGATGCTTAACCCACTGAGTGAGGCCAGGGATCAGTCCTGAGTCCTCCTGGATGCTAGTCAGATTCGTTTCCGCTGAGCCGTGACGGGAACTCCAACAAAAACATTTAAATAGTTAATTCCACTGAAAAGAATTAGCCAAGGAAATGAAATGTAAGCATCTACTAACAATACAATACAATAAAAGGTAAAGAATTTGAACTGAAGCATTCAAACATGCAAACAATTTTTTTTAAACTAAACACCAGGAAGAAGATACTTAAGCCTTAGCCCTTTATTTGTATACAAGCATTTTAAACAGTGTATATAACATGAGAAGTCATTTGGGTCAAAAAAGAAGTCAAAAGTGAAAATTCCTAAAGCAAGCCTTAGGAATGTGGATGTTTAGATGTTTTCTGCTCTTCTAATTCTTATTCATTAGATGAAGTAGAGAAATGGGTATAAATAAGCAAGATTGAAGCAAGATAGAGACAACCCCATGTGGATGTGCCTATTGATACCATGTTAAGAAGAATAAATTCCTTCTGAAAGGAATTTGTGAATATCCAGTCAATAGAAAAACACATTCAGAAAACATTTATTGAAATTATGACGTGTCGGGCACTGTGTTAGAACTTGGGGTGCAAAGTTTTTTTAGGGGGTACAAAGTTTTTCTTGAGAAGTTCAGAGTCTTTTTGGGGGCTGATAAACACAAACATTGAATAAATACTTACAATGTGTATTCTCTCTCTCCTCCTTCTCATCAGTGTATCTAAAGTGATTTGTACAAATTATATATGATATATATTTGTATATATACAATTTATCTGTGTATATCATATCTTGGGATGTACAGAGGAAAATGAATCATCTGTATATACACAAGGGAGTTGGTAACAAAGGTAACAATTATGTGAAATATTTTGCCCTTTTAGTTTCCTATTGAACCTAGAAACCATCAATGTTCCTGAAACTTTAAAACAAAACTCAGATATTGCCGTAGTTGCACATCTCGTGCCCACTAGTAGCTAAGCATCTGCCTCACAATAGCATACAAAAATCTGGAAGGTAATAAAAATGGTGCAAATGGGTTCTCCATTTCCATTCCAAGAAAAACCTCCTAATGGGCTGCTGATGAGCTAATCAGGTCAAGTGTTCTCTGAGTTGCCCTCTTTATACAGAGTCAGCAAGCATAACATTTTGTTAACCTATTGACACAGACGAAATTTGTTTTCCATCTGACCTTTTACAGTAACTACTCAAAATTACTTTCTCTTCAGCTAACACCGTTAATGGCTAAATTATCCAAGTTTAACCCTCATAGACAGGAACATTTAATTTTGTTTTTGTTGTTTTTGTTACTCCTGATCATTTTTTTCTCTTTTAGCCATTATTCCTTTCCTTAGGGAAAAAATTAATTTTACAGAAAATTTGTAGTTTTGGTTTAGAGAGTAATGCTCTTGATCAATTTGGAACCAGTCACAGTAATTAGTGATTTTGCAGATATTACCTTCATATATGTTAAAATGGTCACATGGTAATTTTGTAATGCATAGAAATTCTATTAATTAAAAGTTTATAACCGTTTATATGAGATAGAATGAAAGTTCAACTTTGGGCTACATATGAACAAAGGGTTTCCTAAGGAATAGTTATTGAAACAAAAATATAGAGGGCACTTTAAACTTGGAAATAAGCTCTTGACTGAAATGGAAAAGCAAATTGTGGGTTCTTGCTACATTCTATATTAAATCTTGATTCTAAGAATGTCTACTCACTAAAATTTTTTAAAATATATTCTTTGAAATTACTAAAAATTTCTTCAAAATACGAGCACTTTTTTCAAATTATCCTAAAGTCGACCTTGTATCTTTTTCAAATTAATTTTTCTGTAAATAAGCCCAAATTGGAAATTTACTCTAGTAAATAAGTTTTTAATCATTTTCTTTAGTCATTACAGAGTCACAAGTGGTCATCCAATTCAATCCCAAAGGTAAGCCTTTTTTCGCTCTTGAGTGGTTGGACCGATTTGAAGTACTTGAGAATGAGATTATATATATTTCCTCTTCAGACTATTTTAACATTTACTATCCTAAAAATAGTAAGTATCATTAAATCTGTTCACCTCTCCAGTTTTCATAGGGGAAATCAAACTTGCTCACATTATATTTCTCATGAATATGCATAGAGGCTCTTCACTTAATATTTTCCACCATTGTAAGCAGATAGATTTTTTTTTTTTTTTTTTTTACACTCGTTAAAAAACTTCTATAGACTTGAAAGGACCAAGAACATTTTGGATTGTCATCAGCAAGTGGCCATTGTTCCTCTTGGAAGATGTTCCTGGTCACTGAAAAGTGTATTATTGTAACCATAGCTCATTAAGCTGGGCTCAGAGACCCACAAATTATACTACCTGTTGCATTTCATTCAGTTAAATATGTAAAGTGCATTTTTATTCTCTATATGTTTGACTAACTGCCTTGTAAAGTGTTATAATGAAATTGAATATCATTGTGTCCTTATAATAGAGAAGTAATTCATTTGAAGCAGACAGTAATGCTAAGTAATATTTTTGTTATTAAATGCAATTATAAAATATTTCTCCTAATATTTAACTTATTTGAGGGGGATGTTGAGTGAAATCTCCTTTATTTTACTAAGTTGTAGACCCGAGTACCAGACAGTCATAGTATCTCTTTGTTCCTTTTAAAGCAGAAAAACATAGGCCTTGCATGGAAATTCTTAAGAAATGTCAAAGAGCTAGTCCTCTTGGAAAGGTTAGTAGTTATAGAGAAATATTTGAAAAATATAAATGCAGCAGTTTTAAACATGGTTTAGTGCCCAGAATAACTCATTGGTTTTGTTTTTCATTTTTTAACATAAATATCAACTGCCACTGTGTAATTGAGTCACAAACACATTTGAATTCAGGAATTTTTATACTGAAATATTTCTCTGTGAACAAATCCTGTTTCACCAAACAGAAAGATTTTGTTACTGTTTGTGTGTTTTTAAAAGCAAGAAAGCCTTTATTACATAATACTCTGTTGGGTATTTTATGTATCTGTGTACTTTCTTATTCCATTCCCCTTCTCATTTTTGTCTTCCTCAAAATATGTAGGACAGCATTTTTGCATGCTTGCATATACAAAAGAATATAGCATTGTGGTTAAAAACTTGGATTCTGCAGTCAGACTGCCTGAGTTCAAGTCTCGTTCTGTAACCTTTAGCTCTATGACCTTTACAGTTCACTCAAACCTGTGGTGCTCAGTTTTCTTGTCTGTAAAACTAGAAGTTGCGTTAAATGTTCATTGATTGAATGAATTAACACATGTAAATCACTTAAAATAGTGGCTGGCATATAGAAAATTCTTAGCAAATGTTACCTAATTTTAGCAAGTATTTATCAAGCACCTATTATACCAATACTGTGATAGAAATGCTGGGATGCCACAGTGAACAAGGTAGGCATATTTACCCCTCTTATAGCATTTACAGTTTATTGAAAGATTTAGACAAATACATGGTCATTATAATACAGTGCAAAAGACCCTATAATAGGGTAGTGTAGGGTCCCACAACTGCCTAGTAGGGAACACTTTACCCAGACTAAGGAGAACAGAAAAGTTTTTCTGGACTAAGCAATGTCGAAGTCAAGATCTAAAAGATGGATGTGACTTTGCTATGTGCTAGTGGACAGGGTGGAGGAATAGAGTTTCAAGCAGATAGGGTAGCCAGAGGACCCATTATGAGAAATTCCTATATGGGAGAGAGAGAACATGGCACATTTAAGGAATTAAGGAGGCTTAGTCAAATGTATTATATAGTTCAGGGTAGAGTGCAGGAGGTGGTACACGAGGCCACTTTATTCTTTTTTTGTTGTTGTTTTTTGGCTGTACCCACAGCATGTGGAAGTTCCCCAGCCAGGGTCTGAACCTGCGCCACAGCAGTGACTCAAGCCACTGCAGTGACAACACCGGATGTGTAACCTGTTATGCCACAAGAGAACTCCATGGCCACTTTGTTTTGAGAAGAATAGGGGGTCACTGAAGAGACAGAAGATGAGCATGTCATGTTCAGATTTTAGCTTTTTATAGATCCCTGTAATTCCAGTGTAGATCATGTATCAGAGTGAATTAAAAGTGGATACAGGTAGGCCAGTTAAAATGCTAGTGCAGCATCCAGGAGAGAGATGTTGGAGGCTTGGAACTAGAGTAGTAACAGTGAAAATAAAGAGAACTTGAGTGATCTGAGAAACATTTATGGGGAGAGAATCAGAACAATGTGGTAATAGTATGGTGCTGGATATGGAGTGAGTGGGAGAAAGGAGACCTAAAGGTGGACTCCCAGGTTTCTGGCTTGAGTGTGTGAATGGTACCATTCACTAAGGCGGGAAACACTGCATTGAAGGGACAGTGATCATTGTTGTCACTCAGCATGTATTCTTGGTACTTATGGCCTTCTTTTCTATCAGAAGTTGCCCCCTCCTCAGTCTTAGTCCTTGTGTTCCTAGATGGAATTGACTCTACCTCCAGTTCCAGGAGTGGGGCTTTTGCTCCAGGCAGAGCCATTCAGTGTACCCCATTCTTCTAGACACATTTCAAGCTAGGTTACAGCAATGCACCTGACACAGTCAGCTTTTGCAAGACTTATTGAAAAAGACATGGATATCATATGGAATTTGTCTTTCTCTTTCTGACTTACTTCACTTAGTATGAGAGTATCTCGTTCCATCCATGTTGCTGCAAATGGCGCTATTTTGTTCTTTTTTATGGTTGGGTAGTATTCCATTGTGTATGTATACCACATCTTCTTAATCCATTCATCTGTCGATGGACATTTAGGTTGTTTCCGTGTCTTGGCTATCATGAATAGTGCTGCAGTGCTTATGATGGAGCATGATAATGTGAGAAAAAAGAATGTATACATGTATGTGTGACTGGGTCAGTTTGCTGTACAGTAGAAAATTGACAAAACACTGTAAGCCAGCTATAATGGAAAAAAATAAAAATCATTATAAAAAAAGCAAACTATCTTTGAGCTATTAAAAAAAAACATGGACATGGAAATTGGTAGAGATACTGTATTTATCTTGAACCTACCAAGGGAATGTTTGTCTGAGAATGGAGCCAACAGAATGGAAGGCAGATCCCAGAGACAGACAAGCAGAATCTTGATGATGTCCTTTAAGTACTGAATCCAGCCATTCCTGAAGCGATCCTATCCCTTGGACTTTTTCATATGGGCACTGAAAAGTTATCATTCGGCTTAAGCCAGAGGGGTTGGATTTTTAAAATATATATTAAAAAACCGATAAAGATAAGAAACCACACATGAAGTAGCTATTTGAGGTGAAAGATGATGAGTTTAGCTTTGGTTTGTTGTTTGAGGTGTGTGTGAGGTATCTTAGTAGAGTGGAGAGGTCCTGTAGGAAACATACAAAGGAAGTTGACGACACCTGATAAGAGTTGGTGGTAAAGAGTTTTAGAAGGTCGTTTGGCAATGCATGCAAAAGAAATCTCTAAAAAATGCTCACATTAGTTGACATCCTAGTAGAACCACCTAGACTCACAGAGTTTGAAGGAGATAATTCTTCAATTTCAATCTCTTCAGTGATTACTGATCTATTAAGGTTTTCCACTTCTGTGACATTCTGAATTTTATATTTAGTCTTCACCCTTGATTTCTGACTCAGAGCCCCTAAAAGTCTTTGTAATTTCCATAGTGCTAGGAGTGTTAGGAGCATATTTTGTTCTAATATTTTGTCTTTAACCCAATTAATTTCTGACACAAACTCCTAAATCCATTGTAACTTCCTTGATGATAAGGTCATATTTTGTTCTAATACGGGAACTCTTTTTTTTAATTTATTTTTTTCCACTGTACAGCATGGGGACCAAGTTACACATACATGTATACATACTTTTTCCTCCCATTGTTGTGTCACGATGTAAGTATCTAGACATAGTTCTCAATGCTGCAGAGCAGGATCTCATTGTAAATCCATTCCAAGAGCAATAGTTTACATCCATTAACCCCAAGCTCCCGATCCCTCCCACTCCTTCCCCTCCCCATGGGCAGCCACAAGTCTATTCTCCAAGTCCATCATTTTCTTTTCTGTGGAAAGGTTCCTTTGTGCCATATATTAGATGCCAGATATGTGATATCATATGGTATTTGTCTTTCTCTTTCTGACTTATTTCACTCAGTATGAGAGTCTCTAGTTCCATCCATGTTGCTGCAAATGGCATTATGTCGTTCTTTTTATGGCTGAGTAGTATTCCATTGTGTATATATACCACATCTTCCGAATCCAATCATCTGTCGATGGACATTTGGGTTGTTTCCATGTCTTGGCTATTGTGAATAGTGCTGCAATGAACATGTGGGTGCATGTATCTTTTTTAAGGAGAGTTTTGTCTGGATATATGCCCAAGAGTGGGACTGCTGGGTCATATGGTAGTTCTATGTATAGATTTCTAAGGTACCCCCATACTGTTCTCCATAGTGGCTATACCATCTTACATTCCCACCAACAGTGCAGGAGGGTTCCTTATAAGGCAACTCTTAAAGGCTCCTGGATTGGGGCTGGTCACCAGATAGACCAAGCCATGATTAGAAGTTTGGAACTTTTAGTCTCACCCCTCATCCTCTGGGAAGGGAAATGGAGCTAGAGACTGAATTAATAATTGGTCATGCATATGTGATAAAGCCCCTGTGAAAATCCCTGAAGTACAGTTTGGAGGACTTCTAGTTTGATGAACAAGAACACATAGAGGTGCTTGGGATGTTGGTGTGTCCAAAGAAGGTACAGAAACTCCATACCCCTTCTCATATGCCTTGCCCTATGTACTTACTTCTTCATCTGGCTAGTCATCTGTATCCTTTATCATACCCTTTACAGTAAACTGACAAATGATGGGTATGAGTTTTGCTGAGTTATGTGAGTTGTCATAGTAAATTATAGAAGGAGGGGGTCATGGGAACTCCTGATTGATAGTCAAGTCTGCCAGAAGTATGCATAACCTGGGGACCTATTACTTGAGACTGGTATGTAAAGTGGGGGGCAGTCTTGTGAGACAGGCTTAACCTGTGGGCTCTGATGCTATCTCCAGATAGTGTCAGAATTAAGTTAAATTACAGAGTACCCAGTGTCCATCAGAGAACTGAACTGAATTGTTATGGGAGAAAAACCTAAACATTTGGTCACAGAGGTGTTAGAAGTATTATGTGTAGTAGAGAAAACTGTTTTTCTTATTCAACTTCTAGGTCCAACATTTACAATGTCCATTCATTTCCAGTTTTCCAGTTGTAGTAAACTGAATAATGACTTTCCCAAAGATGTCCCATATCTTAATTCCTGGAACCTATGAATGTTATCTAATATGGCAAAAAGCACTTTGAAGATGTGATTAAGTTCAGGATCTTGAGATGGGGAGATTATCCTGGAT
The DNA here is from genome assembly GCF_054392235.1 of Sus scrofa. Lineage (NCBI taxonomy): Eukaryota > Metazoa > Chordata > Mammalia > Artiodactyla > Suidae > Sus > Sus scrofa. The sequence goes on along the minus strand of NC_139387.1, from coordinate 89,178,263 downwards.
TATGTAGGTGGGTCTAGTATAATCCTATGGGTCCTCATGAAAGAGAAAGTTATATGATAGAAACAGAGATTGGAACAATGCACTTTTGAAGATGGAGAAAGTGGCCACAGACAATGGGATATATGTAACCTCTGGAAGCTGGCAAAGGGAAGGAAAAAGATTCTCTTTTAAGGCCTCCAGAGAGAACAAGGCCTTGCCCACACCTTTTCTTTAACCTTATGAAACTAATTCCTGACTTCTGGCCTCAATATCTGTGAGAAAATAAGTGTGTTGTTTTAAGCCATCAAATTTGTGGTGATTTGTTATAGCAACCATAGGCACCTAATACATCAGTGTGATGTTGTATATAAAGATTTAACAGCTTTATTGAGATATAATTCACTCTTGTAAAAATCATCCATTTAAATGTAAAATCCAATGGTTTTTAGTATATTCACAGATGTGCACAACCATCACTGCAGTCAATTTTAGAATATTTTCATAGCCAGCAGAAGATATCTGTATACTTTAGCTATCAACTTTCTAATCCCCTATGGTCCTAAACAACTTCTAATCCACTTCCTGTCTATACAGATTCTCTTATATTGGCCATTTCATGTAAACAGAATCACACAATATGGTTTTTTTTTTTTTGTGATCAGCTTTCACTTAGCAAAATATCTTTAAGGTTCATCCATGTTGTAGTGCCTATCAGTATTAATTCCTTTTTAAGGGTGAATATTACTCCATCATATAGATATACCACATTTTTTTTTATCCATCAGTTGGTTGATGGACATTTGCATTAACTATTATGAACAATGCTGCTATAAACATTAGTGCACACATTTTTGTGGGAACATATGATTTGTTTATCTTGGGGATATACCAAGGAGTGGAGTTACTGAGTCATATGATAATGCTATAATTCTTTATGGAACTTCAAAACTGATTTCCAAAGTGGCTGTACCTCTTTACATTCCAGCCAGTGGTACATGAGGGTTCTGATTTCTCTATATCCTTTCCAATTTTATTATATGACTTTTTGATTTTATCTGTCCTAGTGAAGTGGTATCTCATTATAGTTTTAATTTGCATTTCCATGATGACTGTTATGGGATGAATTAGGTCCCTCTCAAATTCATATACTGAGTTCTTAACCATTAGTACCTCATAATGAAATTGTATTTGGAGATAGGGCCTTAGTTAAAATGAGGCCATTAGGGTGATCCCTAATCCATTCCGACTGGTGTCCTTATAACAAGAGATTACAACACAAAGAAATGTGCGTGTATAGAAGAAAAGACTATGTGAGAACATACAGTGAGAAGGCAATTATTTTCAAACCAAGGAAAGGGACCTCAGAAGAACCCAAACTTGCTTACCCTTTAATCTTGGACTTCTAGCCTCCAGAACTGTGAGAAAATAGATTTCTGTTGTTTAATCCATCCATTTATGGTATGGTGTTATGGTGGTACTAGCACACTAATGTAATGACCAGGAATGTTGTGCATCTTTTCACATGTTTATTGGCCATTTGTATATTTTCTTTGGAGAAACATTAATTTGTTTTTTTAGCCCATATTAGATTAGGTTATTTGTCTTTTTATTGTTGAGTTGTAAGTACTTTTTATGCATTCTGGATACTAGACCCTTAGAAGATATATGATTTGCAAGTATCTTCTCAAATTCTGTGAGTTGATGTTTCATTTTTTGGTCGTGTGCTCTTGATAAAGTCCAATTTTTTTACTTTTTTTCCCTTTTCTTGCTCATGCTTTTGGTGACATATTCTTTTCCAAATCTGAGGACATGAAAATTTACCCCTAAATTTCCTTCTAAGAGTTTTGTACTTTTAGCTCTTAATCTATTTAATTTAATTATTGCATGTGGTGTGAGGAAGGGGTTTTTGTCTTAAAAATCTATTTTATTTTTTATTATTTTATTTTATTTTCCCACTGTACAGCAAGGGGATCAAGTTATCCTTACATGGATACATTACAATTACATTTTTTCCCCCATCCTTTGTTCTGTTGCAACATGAGTATCTAGACAAAGTTCTCAATGCTACTCAGCAGGATCTCCTTGTAAATCTATTCTAAGTTGTGCCTGATAAGCCCAAGCTCTGATCCCTCCCACTCCCTCCCTCTCCCATCAGGCAGCCACAAGTCTTTTCTCCAAGTCCATGATTTTCTTTTCTGAGGAGATGTTCATTTGTGCTGGATATTAGATTCCAGTTATAAATGATATCATATGGTATTTGTCTTTGTCTTTCTGGCTCATTTCACTCAGTATGAGAGTCTCTAGTTCCATCCATGTTGCTGCAAATGGCATTATGTCATTCTTTTTATGGCTGAGTAGTATTCCGTTGTGTATATGTACCACATTTCCGAATCCAATCATCTGTTGATGGACATTGGGGTTGTTTCCATGTCTTGGCTATTGTGAATAGTGCTGCAATGAACATGCGGGTGCATGTGTCTCTTTTAAGTAGAGTTTTGTCCGGATATATGCCCAAGAGTGGGATTGTGGGGTCATATGGAAGTTCTATGTATAGATTTCTAAGGTACCCCCATACTGTTCTCTATAGTGGCTGTACCATCTTACATTCCCACCAGCAGTGCAGGAGGGTTCCCTTTTCTCCACAGCCCCTCCAGCACTTGTTATATGTGGATTTATTACTGATGGCTATTCTGACTGGTGTGAGGTGGTATCTCATGGTAGTTTTGATTTGCATTTCTCTTATAATCAACGATGTTGAGCATTTTTTCATGTGTTTTCTGGCCATCTGTATATCTTCCTTGGAGAAATGTCTATTCAGGTCTTTTGCCCATTTTTCCATTGATTGATTGGTTTTTTTGCTGTTGAGTTGTATAAGTTGTTTATATATTCCAGAGATTAAGCCCTTGTCCGTTGCATCATTTGAAACTATTTTCTCCCGTTAAGACAGGGATTCCCACTCTTACCACTGCTCTTTAATATAGTTTTGGAAGTCCTAGCCACAGCAATTAGAGAAACAAAAGAAATAAAAGGCATCCATATAGGAAGAGAAGAGATTAAACTGTCACTGTATGCAGATGACATGATACTATACATAGAAAACCCTAAGGACTCCACCCAAAAACTACTTGAACTGATTAATAAATTCAGCAAAGTAGCAGGATATAAGATTAACATTCAGAAGTCAGTTGCATTTCTGTATACCAGCAATGAAACATTAGAAAAGGAATACAAAAATACGATACCTTTTAAAATTGCACCTCACAAAATCAAATACCTCGGAATACACCTGACCAAGGAGGTAAAGGACCTATATGCCGAGAACTATAAAACTTTAATCAAAGAAATCAAAGAAGATGTAAAGAAATGGAAAGATATTCCATGTTCCTGGATTGGGAAAATCAATATTGTAAAAATGGCCATACTACCCAAAGCAATCTACAGATTCAATGCAATCCCTATCAAATTACCCATGACATTTTTCACAGAACTAGAACAAACAATCCAAACATTTATATGGAACAACAAAAGACCCAGAATCACCAAAGCAATCCTGAGAAACAAAAACCAAGCAGGAGGCATAACTCTCCCAGACTTCAAGAAATATCTCAAAGCCACAGTCATCAAAACAGTGTGGTACTGGTATCAAGACAGACAGACAGACCAATGAAACAGAATAGAGAACCCGGAAATAAACTCTGACACTTATGGTCAATTAATCTTTGACAAGGGAGGCAAGAACATAAAATGGGAAAAAGAAAGTCTATTCAGCAAGCATTGCTGGGAAACCTGGACAGCTGCATGCAAAGCAATGAAACTAGAACACACCCTCACACCATGCACAAAAATAAACTCCAAATGGCTGAAAGACTTAAATATACGACAGGACACCATCAAACTCCTAGAAGAAAACATAGGCAAAACACTCTCTGACATCAACATTATGAATATTTTCTCAGGTCAGTCTCCCAAAGCAATAGAAATTAGAGCAAAAATAAACCCATGGGACCTCATCAAACTGAAAAGCTTTTGCACAGCAAAGGAAACCGAAAAGAAAACAAAAAGACAACTTTCAGAATGGGAGAAAGTATTTTTATTTTTAAATTACTCAATGAATTTTATTGTATTTAAAGTTGTACAACAGTCATCACAACCAAATTTTATAGCATTTCCTCCCCAAACCCTCAGTGCATCCTCCCATTCCCCAGCCTGTCTCATTTGGAAACCATAAGTTTTTCAAAGTCATAAAGTCTATTTCATTTTAAAGTCTATTTTGTCCGATATTTATATACGTACTTCAGCTTTCTTGTGCTTGCTTATTTAATGATTTCCGTAATTTTTTTACTTTCAATTCATTTGTTTTTTAAATTTAAAGTGTGTGTTCTGTAGACAGCATATATTGGATCTTATTTTTCATTCAGTCTGACAATTTCTGCCATTTGATTGGATTATTTAAACTATTCACATGTAATGTTATTATTGATATAGCTGAAATTATGCCTGCCATTTTTCTTTTTGTTTTTTATATGTCTCATGACTTTTTTGTTCTTTTCTCTTTTTCTGCTTTCCTTTGGATTAACTGAATATTTTTAATTTAATTTATATTTCACATTTTAATTTCTTTATTACATTTTCACTATTTTTTAGTGTTTTGAATATTTTATTTCCTTATTGATTGCTCCAATGGTTACCATATACATTGTAATATATCAGAATCAGCTTGAGATTTGTTCTAACCTAATTTTAGTAAAATATACAAATTTTACTTCTATATATTCTATACTCCCTTTTGTGGCATTATTATTATTATGCATATTATATCTTTAAATATTGAAATCCCCATAATACATTTTTAAAATTATTACTTTGTATACTTTTATGTATTTTAAAGAAGCTGAGAGAAGAAAGAAATGAAAGTAGGTGTGTGTGTAGATGTATGTATACACTTGGTTTTATTAGCCTTCTTATTTATCATTTCCGGTTCCCATCATTTATTTCTGTGGATGTGATTTACATTTGGGGCCATTTCCTTAGCCCAATACAACTTTGCTCCCACTCATCTCTTTTATTCTGTTATTGGCAAATATATTTTATTTCCATTATGTTATAGGTTCAACAATAGATTGTATATATTGTTTCATACAATTACTTTTAAAATCAGTTAAGAGGAGAAGAAATGTGCAGTTTTTTTGTAATTACATAGTTACTTTATTAGTACTCTGTTTCAATATAGGTTTGGATTACTGTCAGAGACCAATGGTTTGCAGCCTGAACCTCTTTTACTATTTCTTATAAAGTGGGTTTTGTAGCAGCAAATTCTGTTTCTGTTTATTGGTAAATGTCTTAATTTTGCCTTTTATATGTTGGATTTAGAATTCTTGGTTGATATTTTTTTTTCCCCTTTCTGCACTCTGAATATATTATCCCATTGCTTTTTTGGCCTCAAATGATTCTGCAGAAAAGGTAGCTGTTAATCTTTTTGCAGTTCTCTTGTAAGTGATGAATTATTATTCTCTTGCTGCAGTCAAGATGTTCTCCTAACCTTTGGCTTTCAGCATTTTTACCATCATGTATATGTTTGCGGATCTCTTTGCATTTATCCCACTTGGAGTTTATCGACCTTCCTTAATGTGTAGATTAACACTGTCAATAAACTTGAGACCTTTATAGCCACTATTTTTGGAATATTTTTTTCTGCTTTTCTCTCTCTTCTCTCCTTCTGGTTCTCATACTTCTCTGAGGATCTGTTCATCTCTTCTCCATCCTCCTTTATGTCTCTGGATTTCTTTTTTCTTCCTTTTCTTTTTTCTTTTTGGTCTTTTTAGGGCTGCACTCATGGCATATGAAGATTCCCAGGCAAGGGGTCAAATCAGAGCTTAGCCACCAGCCTACACCATAGCCATAGCAACACCAGATTGGAGCCACATCCACAGCCTACACCACAGCTCACAGCAATGCTGGATCCTTAACCCACCGAGCAAGGCCAGGGAATGAACCTGCGTCCCCATGGATGCCAGTCAGACTCCTCTCTGCTGAGCCGCGATTGGAACTCCTTTTGGATTTCATAATTACTATCAATATATCTTTGAATTTATTAATTCTCTCTTCTTCCAAATTTACTATTGAGCCCCTCTGGTGAATTTTTCTTTTCAGTTGTGTTTTTCAAGCCCAGAATTTCCGTTTAGTTCTTTTTGAAAAGATAATTTCTATCTCCTTATTGGTATTTTCTCTTTGATATGACATTGTCATCATACCTTCCTTTACTTTTTATTTATAGTTATTTTAAAATATTTATAATGGCTACTTGGAAAACTTTTTCTGTTAAATCCGACTTCTGGATTTTCTCACAGGCAGTTTCTATTGCCTACTTTTTTTTTTCAGTGTGTGAGTCATTCGTCCCTGTTTCTTTGCTTGTCTCATAATTTTTTTGTTGATGGAAACTGGACATTTTAGATAATCACTGTAACAATTCTGGTCCCCATCTTTCAGAACTTACTATTATTTTCTTGTTTACTTGTTTATTGAATGACTATACTCTTTTAGTGAAATCTGTTTCTTCCTATGCAATATGGAGCCTATATTGTCGTCCCTAAAGGGATACAACTTGGGTTTGCCCGCAGTTGCCCTGGGAAGACAGTGGATTTGGCAGTGCTTTTTCTGTCTATATCTTTCTTTGATCATACCCAGCTGTTAAGCTCTACCAATTGCTGACAGATTGTTCTATTCAACAGTGTCTTGGGACACAGATTGCTCCACAAACTGTAAACTGTGCAGTAAAATTTGGGCTCCTTTGAAAGGATAGTTCCTAATGTCAGTATTTAAGATATGTTCTGACCCCGGGAAGGTTCCTCCTAGCTGTCCCTTTTCCTATTTCTCTCCACCATCCAGCTTACAGTTTAGTCTGTATCTCCAATGAATCTATCAGTTTCCTTCCAATTGCTTCCCACCACACTTTGACTGTCTTTGAGAGTGCCTTTAACCTTGAACTTCTCCAGGCTTTATTGGAAATGGAGTCAGTTCCTTTGGGAAGAGGTTCTGAGTCCTCTATTTTATAGCTTGCTTCTCTCTCTGGGCAAAATCTCTGGGCCACAGCATCATCACCCAGCCACATCAGCACCACTCAGCTCTGGTTCTGGGGCAGGGATAATGGCATAGCTCTCTAAGTGGCACTTCCACCTTAGGAGCTGAGCTCTTGATGGAGAGGAAGCAGCAGGCCCATGTCTCTGTGGCTTCTCTTTTCTCCATATCATGAGCCAGGGAAAGAGCAACTGGGGTCCCCAATATTCTCAGTGGCACCAAGGTAGAACCTCGATTCCATGAGTGGGGCCTGGGTCTCATCTCTCAACCACATTTCAGAAAAGGTGGCAGATCTTCCAGCTTTAAGGAGACGCATATAATTTCTGGCATCAGAGTAAAAGTAGAGTAGGTGAGAGTTGTTTATAAACTGAGTTAGCATGCTAGGTAGTGCTTGTCTCAGGAAGTGGAATCTCCAGAGGACAGGTACCAACCTTTTTTGCTAATATGCATAAACAGATCTTAGTGTTACATTGAAGCTTCTTTTAAAAGTGATCAAGACTGTCCTAACTTCCTCCTCCAATAAGTACCTCTCTTTTAATAATTACTAATAGGTTATTGTTCACATCTCAAACTTGGCAGGACAATACCAGTTATAAAATATTGCTGATTCTCATTGATTTCCATAACTTCCCACCTGCATGCTTCTAGAATTCTCATATCCTAATTTGGAAGACTTGTTGATATGCTTAGCTATTTACTTGTTTTCTAATATATTCCACTCTTTCATTTCATATGGATTCTGATTGCCTTATAATGGATTTCCTTGTCCCACTAGCTTATATCATTAAGAGGTATGGAGTTCAGAAATGTCCGCCCCTAGAGCTCTTTCCATCTATCTGTGTTCCCAATTTAATTATGCTACAGAGAATGGTAGCACTGCCTCATTGGGAAGGAAGTGAAACATCCAAGGCTTCCTTAGACATGGAGTCTGAATTAACCAAGGCCAGGCAAGTCAAACTTTAGAGGTAAAAATCTGTACTGGATAGATGTATTTGTTCTAACATTTTTTTTTCATATGCCTCAGCAAATTGTGTATGGGTATTATCTGCCATTTAGCTGATGGGCTTTTTTTTTTTTCCTTAATAGGATTCAGGTCATAGTTGAACACTGTTTCCAGGGCAATTGAAACTACACTACTCAATGGATTTTAATTAGTGTTTCTAAGGTGAAAAATAAAAATTGCTAGCTTTCTACCATAATTATAAGGTTTAGATTTGCATACTCTTTTATGGAAGAGATGGTAATGTTCCCCCAAACTTCCCAATAGTCTTACATTTGGGTTGAATCATATAATGTATAGAAATGATAGAGAGGTTATATTTAATAGGAAAGTGTATTGGTGTTTGAACATGTCCTTTGCTGTATACTAGCCTTGCTTTTATTAATTAATTAATAAAAGACACAGTGGGGTCTGAGCCGCGTCTGCAACCTACATCACAGCTCATGGCAACGCCGGATCCTTAACCCACTGAGCAAGGCCAGGGATCGAACCCGCAACCTCATGGTTCCTATTCGGATTCATTAACCACTGAGCCACAATGGGAACTCCCTATTTATTTATTTTTAAAACAGAAGTAAGTTTTTTGCAGGTACAGATGTGGTGATAGTATTTTTTTTCTTTTTTTTTCTTTTTTTTTTTTTATTTTCCCACTGTACAGCAAGGGGGTCAGGTTATCCTTACATGTATACATTGCAATTACAGTTTTTGATAGTATTTTTATTTACATCCACCACATAAAACAAAATTTAGCATTGCTTACAAAAGATAAAGCAAAATAAAAATTCTTTTTTTTCTTTTTTTTTTTTTTTTGCTTTTTTAGGGCCACACTCGCCACATATGGAGGTTCCCAGGCTAGGGGTCTAATTGGAGCTACAGCTACCAGCCTACACCACAGCTGCAGCAATGCCAGATCCAAGCCGAGTCTGCAACCTACACCACAGCTCACAACAACGCCAGATCCTTAACCCACTAAGCAAGACCAGGGACTGAACACGTAACCTCATGGTTCCTAGTTGGATTCATTTCCGCTGTGCCATGATGGGAACTCCAAAATAAAAAATAAATTTAGTTGGAAGGAATGATTTAACATTTTTAAATATCCTAAAAGTGCATTGAGCAATATATAAAAATGTAAAATTGCTGCATTTATATGGCTCTCACTTTAAAATTAATTATATTACCAAAGATATACACATATAGCCATATATAATTACTGGTGAATGATGAGATCCAGTTATCCACATTTTTTTTTATCATTCAAAATAAATTCTTTCATAGTTACTAGCCTTGCTTTTAAACAAATACAATCATGATGTATACTTATCAGCATGTACTCTGCAGTATAAGAGGGACCTCTTGATTTAAATTGATATGGATATTCTACTTGAAATGTTTGAATGATTCCCTTTACTTTACTGTCCAATGGTTGTTACTTATTGACATCTCCATATCATGTTTAGTCCTTGTGTTGTGAGAGATTGTACAAATAATCACAGGTATTAACCAAAGTCTTTACTCTTCCCTCCGTTTTTTTCATTTGTCCTTTGGTGTTTATTCTTATTAGCACCTCAACCTTTCAGAAATTGGAAGGGGGAAAAAAAAGAAATGAAACTCTTATCAAAATACTAATAGCTCTGATTTTAAAAGGGTGTTCAGGGTATTGTTTCATGTATTTATGAGTTTCAGAAGTGTGTGTGTGAGAGAGAAAGAGAGAAGGAGGGAAGGAGGAAGAGAGAGAAGGACAGGAGGGAGGGAGAAAGGGAGGGAAGGAGAGCTGGAGGAGGGAAAGAGAGATTGGGAGTTAAAAATGGATTTTAATAGGTATCCACATTCTCTGATTCTAGAAATTTGGGGTTACCTCTACATAGTCCAATAATTGTGGTCCTTTACTAACTGAAAATATTCTCTAGAATAGCAACAACAACAAAATCCTTATTTTCAAGTGGCATAATGACTTCCTGTGCTAATTTAACAAAAGATTACTTGAAGGTACTCGCAACTAAAGAAATCCCTTTGCTAAGTAAAATTAAACTGAATGCTTTACACTTGCAGCAAACAAAATACAATGTATTGTCTGCCTTTGAACCTAAAATAAGATTGAAATTGGAGTTCCCGTTGTGGTGTAGAGGAAACAAATCTGACTAGTATCCATGAGAATGTGGGTTCAATCCCTGGCCTCACTCAGTGGGTTGAGGATCTGGTGTTGCTGTGACCTGTGGTGTAGGTTGCAGACGCAGCTTGGATCCTGCCTTGCTATGGCTGTGGTGTAGGGCTGGCAGCTGTAGCTCCAATTTGACCTTAGCCTGGGAACTTCCATATGCCACAGGTGTGGCCCTAAAAAGCAAAAACAAACAAACAAACAAAATAAGATTTAACTTTATTATTAAATTTATATTAAGAGATCATTCTTTTCAGCATGTAAAAGAGATCATTCTTTTCAGCATGTAAATCATAGAAGCATAGTTGTTTCTTAGAAATTCCTTCAAAATTTGGGGCTTCTATGTTTAAAGGAATCCTAGAGGCTAATTCAGAGATTGCAGTATGGATAATATCTCTACATCAATTCAATCTTCTTATTTAGTAAGAAATGTTTTCTGAGATGAAAGAGATTGAGTCAAGTCTATGTAACAGAGATGAATATAAAATTCTTTTATTTTTTAACCTAAAAAGACTATATGGGAAAAGTTTGGGGATACTCAGCTTGACAGTAAAAAGTATAAAATAAATTTAAATGGATGAACCTCAATAACATAATGTTGAGTGAAGAAAGGACACACACATTATGGCTCCATTTGTAAAGTATTTTAAAAACAAAAATAAACAATATTGCTTAGGGACACATCATTGGTAAAAGCTTAGTGGAAAAAGCATGGGAATGATGAACATAATATACAAGCTAGAGGTTAGTTTGGGGTAAAAGGAAGAGGGTTGCAATTTTGGAGATGTGTATGGAAGCTTTAAGCCACTTTTAATGCCATAGTTCTAAAGTTGGGTGGTGGATACACAGATGCTCCTTTTTATTCTGGTTTTTAAAACTGTACATATGTTTTCTATACTCTTTTGGAACTATGCCATATTTTATTATCAAATAAAAGTGGCAGTAAGTTCGATATGAATTGATGCTGTGATATGGATTACTCTTGTACATGGCATTATAAAAAGTCTGGAATTGAGGAAATTGAGGGTATTTCTCTATCTAACTGATTATACTGTGCTTTGTTCAGTTCTGTGTAAAGTGATACAGATCAATTAGAGTATGTTCATGTAACAGTGACAAGGCTGGTGATGATTTTTGAAACTCTGTCACATGTGGGACTAATTGAATAAGGATTTGATAAGAGCAAAATTGGAGAAGAAAACTATCCACTTGGAAATATATTTTCCTATATTTTAAAGGCAGGCGTGAGAATGAGGGCTTAGATTAATACTACATATGACAAAACATAGAATCAAAATCAATAGGTGGATGCTACAAGGAAATAGATTTTTGTCTTAAGAGAACCAAGAATTTTCTAACAATTAGATTTGTTCAGTGAATTGCCTTGAAAAGTAGTGGTTTGTTTTCCCATTGGTGTGGTGTTATAAGATAGATTAGATGTCTTCTGGCCAGATATTAAGAGGTGGCCCTAAAAGTCCCCCTGGATCTTAAGATTCTTAGAAGGTTTCCAGAAATTTTTATTCGACCTGAAAATTACATTCAGTATCTCCTACTTGAGTGGTATCATAGCTTAATGACTAAGAGCACAGACTCTGAAATAGATTCCCTGGGTTGAATCCTAGCTTTGCCAGTTACCATCTCTGTAACTTTGAGCAACGTACCTAACCCTCTCTGTGCCTCCTTTCTGCAGTCTGTAAAATGGGTTTGGTATCTATCTCACGGAGTTGTTACAAGACTTAAAAGCATGACACATAGTAAGCCCCACTAAATGTTTATTTTTTTAAATAATTTCTTCTAAAGATTGTTTGCTTAGTTTACTTTGAATAAGTTACATTTGTACTTTGCTTTTATCAGTCAGGGTAGGCTAGATAATGCTGCTGTAACAAAGTATTCCCAAATCTTGATGGTTTACAGTCTCAGAGGTTTTTTTTTTTCCCTTATGTATACTACATGCCTTACCTGCCTCTATCCGTTCTTTGCAAACCACTAGGAGCTGGAGAAGGAGGTTTTCTTTGTCTTCCTATCTTGTTGGCACTTCCTCTAAGTCACAATCTTCTCTTTGCTATAGGGGGACTTTCTAGGGTTATAACAGTTAAATGACTGTTAGGAAACAAGAGTAATGGGAAAGAGCAAACAAGAGAACATTGGCTTAATTTATAAAATATTACACCCATTAAAATTTTAATTAAGCTGAAATTTCATAAGTATAAATATGGAAGCTATTAGGAAAACGTTGGTTGAGTATAGAGAGAAATAAACGTGGATCACTAGATTTGTGGCCTATCTAACCTGATTGGTGGATAGAAATGCCATTCAATGAGATGAGACTGTTAGGAGATAGAATAAGATTTTGAGGGAGAAAGTAAAGGGTTCTGTTAATATTTGCTCACTTAAGAAGGTATAATTAGAGATGATTGTTTTTGCACCCACCCCATTTTTTGTCCTGTTTTTCTTAAAGATACTTTAATAGTAAAAATTAATTAAATAATTTAATGATGAAAATAAGTATTTCTGTGTCTGGAACATCTGCTGGTTCTAAGGCTCCATCCCAGCCTGGGTTGGGCCTAATCCGAAAATGAGGAATGTTGCTGGAGGAGCTTGGGATGAGCTTCCTGTGGTTTCTTAGACGATTCTTGCTGGGTAGACAGGGCAGGGCATATGGCTCAGGTTGCCAGGATGGTGTTAAATGCCTCTATTTGGTGCAGAGTGGCTTGATGGATGTTTTTGAACTTTTTTTAAAAAACATGCTTCTTAGGTTGAAAATGTTTCCAATTTCCATCTTTTTCATGGGAATTTATTGAACATAAGTAAGTCAAATGTTTTTCTCATTAGCTAGAGGACTTAATCATGTTGCATGACAAAGAAAAGAAAGGATTCACAGTTCCCAAGAATGGGCAATTTCCTTGAAGGGGTGGATCATTCAGTGAAGCTGTTTGTTCAGCTTAGATTTTCTCTGAGTTATTGTTTTCCTCACTTTGACCCAATTAAGACTTTGAGTGTTTCTAACTACCTTCCCTAACACTATCACTCTTTCTAGGGCTTGCGGTCTGAATACAGGGCCATCCAAGGAACTTGTGGGGACCCTGGCAAATGCCCTTTGCTTCACGACTCCTTTTTAGAAAGGTAAATTTTCTTGCAAGGAAAAATGAAACCTGTGCAGGCCAACTTGATTAACTCAGGTCATGGTGGTTTATACTTTTTGTTTATTTCAGCTGTTGCTCTTGAGAAATTTTATAGAAGAATTTTGTTATTTTCTTACTTTAGTTAATGGATTTATTTACTTTTTCTATGGCAAATGAGAATTATGATTGTGTTACAGTGGAAATGTGGAAAGAGCAGGCAATAAATGAGTAGTGGTAAGACATACACAGGATATGTTTTAAAATATTTCTTTTATATTTATTTATCTCTTTAAACCTAGACGCTTTTAATATATTAATATTCAACTGAGTGCTCAGAATTATTTTTAAGAATGGTGGGGAATGTTAAGATCAAGCCCTGATCTTGGGCTAGCTTACAAGTTAGTGGGAAATAAAAGATATACACTTGGGAAAATAGCTACCAATACCTGACAGAATATGACCAGTAACATATAAGCAAAGCAGAGAGAAACAAAGCTATAGGAATTCAGCAAGGGTGCAGTCCTTTTGGACAGCATGATCTGAGAAGTCTTCTTAGAAGAAATGGAATGGGAGTTGAGACTTGAAGTCTGCATTAGCAGAGACAGCAGTGAGGAGGGAGTTTTCAGGAAAAGAAGCAGCAGAGGTGGTGAGATGAAAAAGTACACTGACAAGTTTAGTTGGGGCAGAATGCAATAGCAGTGAGTACGTTTGTTTGGAGCAGAAACCTCCCCAACCCCACCACTAATCCTATTAGCTGAAGAGTTCATTGAGTTGAAATAGAGTAAGCTTCAGTTCCTTACTTAGTCTCTGAGCTTCAGTTTATTTGTAAAATGGAGTTAATCATATCTACCAGTCATGGATGCTGTAAGGGTTAAATGAGATACTCTACTAAAAGGAAGGTGCTACACTGAGGTATATGGAATGATTGGCCAGCAGGAACATGCTGTATAGCATAGAGAAATCTACCCAGTATTCTGTGATACTCAATGTGGGAAAAGAATCTGAATGAAAATGGATATGTTTATATGTATGACTGACTCAATTTGTTGTACAGCAGAAATTATCACACCCTTGTAAATCAATTATACTTCAAACTTGGTGAGAAAATAAAAGGAAGGTACTAAGTAGGGTTTCTTGTACTTTTTCATCCTTCTTCACTCAGTTCCTTGAGTTCAGCTTAATCCCAGTGCCATTATACTGTAAAGAAATCTCTCACTCCTCCTTATAGATAATTTAATATTGACTTTGCACTTCTCTAGACCAATTTCTAGACATCTTCTGATTTAGGAGAATTTTCTTAGCATAAGCCATCTCAGTGTGAAAGGAGAGCAATGTGACATTCAAGAACTTTAAACAACTCATCACTAACTATTGCAGGATGACTGGAGCATAATAAGCTAACAGGGAGTAGTTAGAGATAAGAAAGGAGTTCCCATTGTGGCACAGTGGTTAACGAATCTGACTAGGAACTATGAGGTTGCAGGTTCGGTCCCTGCCCTTGCTTAGTGGGTTAACAATCTGGCGTTGCCTTGAGCTGTGGTGTAGGTTGCAGACGCGGCTTGGATCCCACGTTGCTGTGGCTCTGGCATAGGCTGGTGGCTACAGCTCCAATTAGACCCCTAGCCTGGGAACCTCCATATGCCGTGGGAGTGGCCCAAAGAAATAGCAAAAAGACAAAAAAAAAAAAAAAATAGAGATAAGACAGCATACTTTTCCCCCCCTGCAATTACATCGATATCTTCCTCGACATAAACTTCACAGTAAGCAATGGGGAAAATAAATGCCATTGCTCTGAATGGAAAACTTACTGTTATTGCATTTGATCCCTAGAGGAAGGTGACTCAGGTCTAGGAAGAAGGAGCAGTGTACTGAGTCCAATCCCCATGCCATGTTAGAATGTTTATACCAGCTTGAGTGGTTATGATAGGGTCGTCTACATCATTTGGTTCTTGTCCTGTGACTCACTGTTTCTGCTGTGGGGTTAACTCCCTGCAGTGAAGAAGTAGGGAGTTACTTGCCAGACCATATGGAGTAGAAAACAGCAGATTGACTTAGGTTTTGGTGGAAGCTGAAAGTACATAAACTTAAGCCTCCCAGAGGGTAACCTTGGAAAATTCTTTTGAATAGCATCCTCATAGAGGTGTCTAATTTTCAAGATCTATCTTGAAACCTTAAGATTCCAGAGTTAGTTTATGGAAAAAGGTTGAGCCAGGTCAAATTGTACGAGGTATACAATTTCACTGCCTTTGCTTATGTTTTCAGTTTGGAAAAGCTGGAAAAAAGAATGCCTCCCCTTGCTTTTCTCCAATTCTGCCTGAGCGAGGGGGTATGACCATGTCCATATGTGTATAGGAGATTCTTGGACTTCAGCTGTGTAAAACTTGGGTTTCTGTGGTCCTGTATTAGGCAAGCTAGTGTTAAAGAGTTTGAATGAGCCAATGAAAATGGAAAGCTGGAGATGTACATTTCCAAGTGGGATTAGAAAGGCTTTTTCTGGCACATAACCCTGACAACCCATGGATTATTGATTAATGGTGGCTTTAAATTCACCATGTACCTAGACTATAGTTAGAACTGTTAGAGAAGAATCTAGTTTCCTTCTCTAATTCTGTCATCATAAACTTATTGAGCAACTAATATGTACCAGCCATGTGTTAGATGCTAGGGATACAAAAGTGAACAGGATACAGTCTTGAGGGAATGTATAGTCTAGTGGAGAGAACTATGTGTGAACTGTCTTGGAGCAATGTGATAAGTGTTATGATACAGGAATCTGCAGTGAGCTATGGCAGCAAAGAGGAGAAAGAATTTAAATCTGCTGATGGTTGGAGGGACAGGTCAGGTCAGGCTCTGTAGAAGAATTGCATTATAGTAAGTTGTGGAGGATGAGTAGGAGAAAGAATTACTATTTTGGGGTCTGAGAGGGCAAGGGAAGGAAATGGTGTTAACGCAGCCCAGGGAGAGCTGGGACTGTGAAGGACAGGCAGCTATTCAGAAACAGTAGCTGTCCAAAACCATGAACTACGGAGAGGTGGGGAGGGAACAGAGAGTGAATACCCCCAAACTCAGCTTCCTTCCCCCTCTGACACTGGCCAAATCAATGGCAGCCCATATACAAGGGAGCCCAGATGATGAATTCGTTAGAGATCAGCCTTGAGGTTGCTCCCCCAGACTACCTTTCATGCTAATTTACATTACTGATGTAATAAAGTTGTCCCAGGGACATTCCATTGGATCCCTTTACCCCTGGCTTGAACCAAGCTGTTAGTTTAACTCACACACTCCCAGAACACAATCTTTATTTCTATTACAATATTCCTGATCTCATTCTTCTTCAGAGTCTAACTGGTTTTGTATATGCCCGTTAGAGTGTCACATCTTATACAAAATGCTTTTGTTGTACTATCCAGAGATTCAACCCCCACTTCAGAATCAACACGTTTATATCCCTAGATGGTGGGAATATGGGCTATTGATAGCTCATAGCTGCTATTTTCCTCCTTGGAAACTGCCCTCACCCAGGACCACGCCTTCTCCTTGGGGCAGCTTCCATTTAAAGACTTGCTTGTGCAGGGGTACAGAGGCCCAACACCTTTGCTTCAATTGGAACCACTCTGCAGGTCCACCCCAGAACTCCCCTTGGGATTGGCAGAGGCCTTTTTTGGAACTATATGGCCCTCTGACCAATCTTGTTTCCTTTGCTCCTTCACAGGGTGTACTCTCAGGAGCACTTCCCAGTAGACACTTCTGCAGGTAAATCTTCCTTATTCCCTATGATTCTCTATATCCCTAGCACAGTGTTTTTGCACATCCTAAGATGTTAAAGATGATTATTGAATCAATAAAATGAGTTGTGTGGCATTCACCCCTTCACTCGTTGTGGAGGTGTAATTTATATAAATTAAAATTCAGCCTTGTTGAGTGTACATTTGATGTGTTTTGTCAAATATATGCAATCATGTAACCTCAACCACAGTGAAAATATAGAATAGTTCCATCACTACAGGAAGTTCTTTCATGGTCCTTTGCAGCTAATCTCTTCACACCAAGCCCCTGACAACAACTGATCTGTCTTCTGTCTCCATAGTTCGACTTTTTTAGAATATCATATAATGGACTCATATAGTATGAATTCTTTTCAGTCTAGCTTTTTCACTTAGCACAATGCTTTTTATTTTTTAAGTCAGGTTTTTTTGAGGTACATACACTAAATTTCACCTTTTAGGTGTACAGTTCTATGAATTTTGAAAAACAATGCAGTTATGTTTCCACACCACAATCAAGATATAAAATATTTCTATCACCCCAATTATTTATCTGTTTATTCATTAAAAAAATTTTAGCCATATTTATAGATATAAATGATATCTCATTGTAGATCTAATTTGTATTTTCCGAATGACTGATAATATTGAAAAAAATTGTCAAGTGATTATTTTTCACTGAAATTTCTTCTTTGGTGCAAATTTTTTGACTTGCCTTTTTTTTTTTTTTTTTTTTTTTTTTTTAGGGCTACACCCACGGCATATGGAGGTTCCCAGGCTAGGGGTCTAATTGGAGCTGTAGCCGCCTGCCTGTGCCACAGCCACAGCAATGCAGGATCCAAGCCGGGTCTGCAGCCTACATCACAGCTCACGGCAATGCTGGATCCTTAACCCACTGAGCCAGGCCAGGGATCGAACCCACAACTTCATGGTTCCTAGTCAGATTCGTTTCCACTGCGCCATGATGGGAACTCCATGACTTGCCTATTTTTATTTATTTATTTATTTACTTATTTATTTATTTATTTGTCTTTTTGCTATTTCTTGGGCCGCTCCTGCGGCATATGGAGATTCCCCGGCTAGGGGTCCAGTCGGAGCTGTAGCCACTGGCCTACGCCAGAGCCACAGCAACGCGGGATCCGAGCCGCGTCTGCAACCTACACCACAGCTCACGGCAACGCCGGATCCTTAACCCACTGAGCAAGGGCAGGGACCGAACCCGCAACCTCATGGTTCCTAGTCGGATTCGTTAACCACTGCGCCACGACGGGAACTCCTGACTTGCCTATTTTTAAATTATGTGTATAGATGTTATTTTCTTATTTTTGAGATTTGAGAGTTCATCTGAGCATCATGTTCCCCAAATTTTAATATGTTGTATTTTCTTTTTTATTTAGTTCAAAATATTTTCTAATCTATTATTTTACTTTCTTTTTGACTTGTAGATTATTTAGAAGTGTGTTGTTTAATTTCCAAATTTGAGGATGTTCAGATCCCTTTCTTTTATTAATTTCTAGTTTCATTTTTAGTGTTTAGAGAACATTCATTCTCTAATCATTTTATTTTGTTCTGTGTCTCAGAATACAGTATATCTTGGTGAATGTTTCATATATATACAGAGTATATGTATTCTGCTTTTGTTAGATGAAATGCTCTATAATTTTCAAGTCATTTTAGTTTATAGTGCTACTCAGGGCTTCTATATGATTAAGTGATTTTTGTGTCTACTTGCTCTGTCAGTTACTGGGAGCGAAGTGTTGACGTTTGCAACTATATTGCGTATATCTCAATTTTTCATTTTAATTATAAAGTTTTTGCTTTATGTATTTTGAAGGTATATTGTAAGGTACATATACATGTAGAATTATTCTTTCCTTTTGATGCGTTGATCCTTTTATCATTATGTGGCATCTTTAGTGTGTTGGTATAGCTTATTCCAAGATCTACCTTATCTGATATAAATATACACACTCCAGTCTTCTTTGATTAATGGTATGATTTTTCTATCCTTTTAATTTTTATGTATCTATGTCTTTATATTTAAAGCAAATTTATTGTGGAAAACATATAGTTGGGTCTCACTTTCTAATCCAACCCTACAGTATCAGTCTTTTAATTGGACTGTTAATTTCAATTATATGTAATGTAATTCTTGACATGGTTGAGTTTAAATATACCAACTGCTACATGTCTTCTACTTGTTTCATTGACTCATTGTTCCTGGATTCCTCTTTAGTGTCTACTTTGAATTGAATATTTTTTATTATTTCATTTATTTTCACAATCAGCTTATTTAGTGGTTGTGCTAGGATTTAAAATGAACATCTTTGACTTACCACAGTCTACTTCCAAAATATCACTTCACGTATGGAGTACAGACCTTACCAAATACACTTTCATTTTCTTTCTTTTGATCTTTGTACTTTTCTTAGAGCTTTTTCCTTTTGCATATATTATCAGCCCCATAAATGTATTAATACTATCATAGCTTTAGGGAGCCAATTATATTTTAAAGAATTTCAAAATAAGAAAAATGTCTTTTATATTACTAATTTTTACCATTTTTGGTGCTCTTTATTCTTTTATAAGGATTCAATTTTCTGTCTTTTAGTATCATATTTCTTCTGCCTGAAAAGCGTCTTTTAATATTTCTTGTAATGCAAGTCTGAAAGCAATGAATTCTCTCAGCTTTTGTTTGAGAAATTCTTTATTTCACCTTTATTTTGGAGATATATTTTTGCTGAGTATATAATTGTAACTTGACAATTTTGTTGCTTTCATTACTTTAAAGGTGTCTTATTATCCCCTGGATTATATAAACAGAAATTGTGCTGCTGTAATTCTTCCTCTGAAAGTAATGATTCTTTTCTTTTTCTCTGCTTCAAGATTTTTCTCTTTATCTTTGAATTTCAACACTTTGACTACAAATTTTTTTATAGCTTTGGGTTTTTAAAAAAATTCTATTTCTCTTGTTTAGGGTTTCCTGGGATTCTTTATTTTTTTTTTTCATTTTGTTTTTGCCTTTTATTAATTTCAGAGAATTCTTGACCATTACCTCCTCACATGTTTCTTCTGTTCTCTCTTCTTATTCTAGGAATACAGTTCCATCTATGTTAAACTGTTTGGTTTCTTCCAAACCAAATGTTTAGATAATTTTTTTAAGTAATCTATTCTTGTTCTCTCATTTTCTCCCTTGTCTTTCATTTTGGATAGTTTCTTATTCTTTTATTTTTTTTAATTAACGTATGATTGATTTACAGCATTTCTTCAGTTTCTTTTGTGCAACAAAATGACCCAATCACACATGGTTCCCTGTGCTGTACAGTGGGGCCCTATTGCCCATCCATTCCAAATATAACATTTTGGATAGTTTCTATCTTCGGGTTCATTGATTATTTCCTCTGCTCTGTCCAGTCTGCATATAAACCTGTCAAAGGAAAAAAGGTATGTTTAGTATTTCCATCTGTATTAATTTCCTATTTGTGCTGTACCAAATTATCATAAACTGTGGCTTACAACTACAAACTTTATTATATTAAAGTTCTGGAGGTCAGAAGTCCAAAATGGTCTCACTTTGCTAAAATCAAGGTGTCAGTAGGCTGTTTTCTTTCTGAAGGCTGTGGAGGAGAATCCATTCCCTTGCTTTTTCCAGCTAGAAACTGCCTTCATTCCTTGACTTGTGGTCCCTTCCTGAATCTTCAAAACTAGCAGCATAGCATCTTCAAATCTCTCTAACCTCTTACTTTTCTCTTTGACTTAGAAGACGACTTGTGATTACATTGGGCCCATCTGGATAATCCAGTATCACATAGCCCCATCTCACTATCCTTAATTTATTATGTCCTGTGACGTCTCTAGGTAAGGGAACATAGTCACAGGTTCAGGTTATTAGGAAGTGGACATCTTGGGGCAGCGCGGAGGGGGAATTCATTATTTTGCTGACTATACAACTTTACTCTCTTTTATGATTTTTATCTTTAGTGGGTCAAATGGTGCAACCCCACCCCTCCCCCAGACACCCATGATACGTCAATGTCCAAATCCCTAGAGCCTGTGAATGTTATCTTATTTCAGAAAATCTTATTTGCAGATGTAATTAAGAGTCTTGAGATGAGATCCTGGAATACTCGAGTGGGCCCTAAATCCAGCTATGAGTATCTTATTAAGAAACATAAGACAGACACATAGAGGAAAATACAGTGTGAAGATGGAGGCAGAGGTTAGAGTTACGTGGTTACAAGCCAAGGAAGCCAAGGAATGCTGATGGCCACCAGGAGACAGAAGCAGCAGAGCAAATTTCTTCCCTAGAGCCTCCAGAGGTAGTGTGCCCCTGTTGCTACTTTGATTTCAGCTTTTAGGCCTCCAGAACTGTGAAAGAATCATTTTATCTTGTTTTAAGCCACCCAATTTGTGGCAATTTGTTAAGGAACCCCTAGGAAATACACACATCTTTTTGTTTATGTTCTCCATCGCTTCGTTCATGTATTACACTTTTTCCACTGAATCTTTTAACTTATTATGGTTATTTTAAAGTCCTTGTGAGTTTTAACATCTAGGCCAAATCCCGAGTCTGTTTTATCTCTTGACAATGAGTTGTTTTGTCCTTACTTTTTATGTTTATCATAATTTTGTTTACATGCCAGATAATGTGTATAAAAGAACATTGGACACTAGGCTAAATAATGTTTATGCCCAGAACTAGGCATGCTTTTTTTTTTTTTCTATTACCTCATGATTCTTTGGAGAGTTGAAGCCATCCAATCAATAAATGAGCTGGGGATTTGCTCTTGTTGCTTTGTTGTGGTTAACTTTGGTGAACTCTAGGCATCAAATTCCTCCAGTGGTAAACTACTGCTACCTTGTTCTCAGTGTGAGGCCTGGAGTATTAGAGGGATTTTCTCGATGTTTCTTCTCCATCTTCAGTTTTTAGCAATCCCTAAGTGCTTTTGCCACAGAGGGTATTTCTCACCTCATTATTCTCCTAGCCTTGGGCCTCTGTTGCTTATTACTCTGTGCAAGGCTATTGCTGGGACTGCAGGTTTTCATTTCTTGTGCTCTAGCCTCAGTCTTAGGTAGATGTTGTACTCCAGAGCCTCACATGCCAGGCTTTTTGATCACTCCTATTCCTCTTCTGTGACAAGCCAGCCATCTTTGCCTCCTCTTCAGTTTAGGTAGCTTTCTTGCACTTCTCCCTCCCACCTCTCCCTGTGCAGGTAAACTTTGCCTTTTAATGAGTTTCCTACTCCTCCTTGAACAGTAGCAGAACTCTGCTTTGTATCAGTGTAGAGGCTTGGGCATAAGCAAGTCTCCTACCTTTCATTCAGAAGCAGCTGACTTTTGCCTGGGAATAGGGACATGGCAGTCTTTCCTGACTCTTCCTTAGGATGCGATGCATTTTACATCATGTAAGGGCACAGTCATATCTAGGATATGAGTGGGTTCTTTTGACTACCCCAGCAGCAGACAGATTTTTGCTTCCTATCAAGAAGATTCTGGGCTGTGGGCAGTGGCAGCTGCTCACCATCCTGTACTCATGCAGAACCCAGCGTGAGATTAGATTCTATAGTTGCTCCTGTTCTACTTTCAGACTTTAGCAGACCCTGCACACCTGTGCCACCAAGAGAAGTTTTCCAGTTTCTTACCTGCTCCTAGTCTTTCTTGTGAATATCCAGTGAAGGCTGTGGAGAGTAACTGGTGAGTGGTATAGACTTCCTGGTGCCTGTGGCTTCCAGGGATTCAACACCTACACACGAGTCCACTGTGTGCTTTAAGAGTGTGTTAAAATTTCAGTTGTAGTCTTCTTACCCATTCCTGTGGCTGCCTCCTTCTCCTTCTCCTATCCTTCCTCCAAGGCGGAACATCGAGTGTCCTATGTTTCCTTTGAGCAGCCCTTTACCCTTTGGATTCAGTTTCTGTGATTACCTCGTCACCTTGGCTCACTGGTGAACTCGAAAATGATTATTTTGTAGAGTATCTGTCCTTTTCTAAGGCAGTATAGATCATTTAAGAGCCTAGGTTATTGGAAGCAAACAGGCAAATTCACAAAACTGCATTGTTCCTAAGACATTCTGTAGGTCAGTTGACCCAGTTCCTGCAATAAGTCAGTAGTATGGAAAAATAAATTAAAAAGAGTATTCAACAGTTAAGAGACCTAAGAGATACAACACAGGGTAATTTGCAGACCTTGTCTGTCCCTTGATTCAAACAAGCCGGTGGTAACCAGACATCGCTTAAACAAGTGGCAAAATTTGAATAGGGGCTAGGTACTAGAAGATGCCGTGGAATTATTGTTAATTGGGAAGAAAGAATAATAGCATTGTAATTATGTTTAAAACTCCATGCAGTTTTTAAGAAATGCATAATTAAATGTACAGGTGTGAAATAATGATGTCTGGAATTTGTATTAAAACACTCTAGGAGTTCCCGTCATGGCGCAGTGGTTAACGAATCCGACTAGGAACCATGAAGTTGTGGGTTCGGTCCCTGGCCTTGCTCAGTGGGTTAATGATTCAGTGTTGCCTTGAGCTGTGGTGTAGGTTGCAGACGCTGCTTGGATCCCATGTTGCTGTGGCTCTGGTGTAGGCCGTTGGCTACAGCTCCGATTCAACCCCTAACCCGGGAACCTCCATATGCTGTAGAGAGCGGCCCTAGAAAAGGCAAAAAGACAGAAACAAAAAAACAAAAAGCAAAAAGCAAAAACACTCCAAAGTTTGAGGGTTAGGTGAGTGAGGCAAACACGTGAAGCAAGTGTGTCCAAATCATGATAATCTTGGAATTTAAAAAGACCACCTAGTGTTTGTGAGGTGAGGAGAATGAACTAGAAGGGCATAGGCATATAAGTAGAGAAACCACTGCTGTGGTGTATGTGAGAAATTACGGTAGCTTGGACTGAGGGAGCAGCACATAGTAGGTCCTCAGTAAGGATTTTGTTAAATGAAGCCATTATAATAAGTTTTACACACACACACACATACACACACTCAGAGTTTTGTTTTGTTTTTTTTTTAAACAAATATAAAAGAGTAGAGTGTGTTCTTTTTTGCAAACCACGTTAACTTCAAACTGAAATTTAGTAAGAAAGAGCTTTTAGACTCAGGAAACCTAGAACTGTTCGGGTTATACTCTACCTGAAGAAATCTCCCTGTCAGTCTGTCAGAGTACCTGAAATTCAAATATTATGGGTATTTGGACTTAAAAAAACAAGTATAAATTATCAACTTTTTTTGTTTGGATGACAGTGACAGTCTTTTGGAAGCAGAACTGCACTTACTGATTTAACAAATATTAACAGATATACACCTGGAAGACTAACTGACGTCTCAAACTTGACATATTCGTAATGGAACTTTTGGGTTTCTCCAGCCTCTTCCTGTTTTACCCTACACCCATCTCAGTAAATGGTACCACTGTCTACCTAGTTAGTCAAGCCAGAAATCCAAGCGTTATCCTTGTTGTTTTATGGCATATAAACATTATCGTTTCATTGCTTCCAAATCTACCTTGTGTTTTTCTTGGTTA
Organism: Sus scrofa; assembly: GCF_054392235.1. Taxonomy (NCBI): domain Eukaryota; kingdom Metazoa; phylum Chordata; class Mammalia; order Artiodactyla; family Suidae; genus Sus; species Sus scrofa. The sequence continues at coordinate 89,153,648 of NC_139387.1, read as the reverse complement.
ACTTTGATTTGTTTTTGGTAAGCAGACTGTTGAATCAAAGCACTACTTTTACTAATGATGGTGGATTCTTCTGAAGCGCTTTTTAAACTCATTGATAAGATGTCCCTTTGTTATAGGGGGCAATATGCTTTGCTTGGGGTAACTGTGAAGAAGGCAAGATGTCTGTCTTTGCTCAGTTTCCTGGCCACTGCATCTCCTTAAGAAGTAGTCTATTTCATGTAGTTAAATTGATTCCTGGGAACCTCTCCTTCATGTTTTATGTTTTCCTTTCTTTTCTTTTTAGTACTTCACGCAAGTAATTTGACATGAGGGGATCTTGAAGGCGGTGAATTCCCGTGGCAACACTGACTTCCCGGTCACTGGAGGTGTTCATTTGGGCACAGGTGTTCAGCCGCTTGGAACCATTCTTTCATTAAAAAACAAATATTTATTAAACACCTCCTTTGCCAGGCACTGAGATACTCACTAGGAGTTCAAAGTTGAAAGGCATGCTCTTAGCAAGGGTCCATATTAGTTAGGTATCAGGTATGCAGTTTTAATCCAAATGCTGACTATTCCAATGGAAAATAGAGAGTTTAACTATCAAACTATTGTATGGCCTAGAAGAACTTTTAAAATATTGTCTGATTTCTGAGTCTTTGAATTCCCTTGTAAGACTTCTAGAGGGATTTTTAGAAGAAAAAAATGAGAATGGTCTTTGAAACCCGACAGATCTGGATTAAAAACCTGGCAGTGCTACCTCTGAGCTTTGTGAATCTTGGGCAAATCTCTAAACTTTCTGAAGTTCAATTAGTTGTCTTTTTTTTTTTTAACCTTTAAAAGGGGAATATTTGGAAGAGGGTTAAATGTGATAATACATATAAAGTCCCAGCACCTATTAGAAATGATGGGGTGAAGGAGCGTTTAGTGAAAAATGAAGACTGAATTAAGCACAGATATTTCAGGGTCTTTTTTTCCCCTCAATATATGTGTCTGTGGGACTAGGGGGATGAGGTGGGCAAGAGGTTTTATAATAAAGAAGTGAAAGGGAAGAAAAATGTGAAGATGAAGTTCACTGCAGATACACTACAATCCTAGACTGGTGGCAGGTAATGGACTGTGCGGCCTGAGCCAGTTCTGCAGGCAGTGAGGCTCAGCTAGAGGACCCCATGTGTACCCAAGAAAATAATGATGTTCAGTGTATCCAAGTGAATGTGCCTGGTGACAGTTTTGTGATCAGGCTTTGTTTGTAATCTCTGAGAACCTGGAGAAGCTAATTTTAGTAGGCTTGGTTTTTTGACATATAAATTATTTTAAAGATATTTAATTGCTTTATTTATTATTTCTCATTAAGGAAAGAACAGTGTATTCCTAGCTAAACCCTAACTTTTAAGCAGCTAGTTCCCCCCTTTATTTATTTATTTTTTTTTATCTTTTCTAGGGCCACACCCGCAGCATATGGAGGTTTCCAGGCTAGGGGTTGAACTGGAGCTGTAGCCACCGGCCTACGCCAGGGCCACAGCAGCACGGGATCTGAGCTGCATCTGTGACCTACACCACAGCTCACGGCCACACCAGATCCTTAACCCACTGATCGAGGCCAGGGATAGAACCCGCAACCTCATGGTTCCTAGTCGGATTCTTTAACCACTGAGGCACGATGGGAACTCCATAGCGGCTAGTTCTTTGTGAGGCACTTGAGTAATGACTGCCAGTATTTTGTAGCTTTTTGCCAATTGCAGACGCTTTCACATGTACAGTCTCATTTTTATCACCCCAGTTTTACAGATGAGGAAAGAAAAACTCAGAAATGATTTGTCTGATGTCACACAGCTGATATGTGCTAAGTTGAGACTTCAACTCTGGTCTTTCCTATCATATTGGACATAAAATTTGGGGCTATGGGGAGTTCCTGTCGTGGTACAGTGGAAATGAATCTGACTAGGAACCATGAGGTTGTGGGTTCGATCCCTGGCCTTGCTCAGTGGGTTAAGGATCTGGCGTTGCCACGAGCTGTGATGTAGGTCACAGACACGGCTCGGATCTGGCGTGGCTGTGGCTGTGGTGTAGGCCAGCATCTCTAGCTCCAATAAGACCCCTAGCCTGGGAAACTCCATATGCCACAGGTTCGCCCCCCCCCCCAAAAAAAAGACAAAAGACAAAAAAAAAAAAAGGGTCATGCCTCAGATTAGGAGATCAGAATTTTCAATGAAAATAAAATTAAATTAGATTAATACCTGTCATTTTATTTTATATCAGTCTTAAATATAAGTGGATAATCTTAGAAAAGCTCTTATATAATCATCTAATTTAGCCCTGCTGATCAATTACTATTCTACTCCATTTTTATATTCTGCTCAATGATATCACCGAAAATGTCACATTATAATGAGCTGGTAAGATTGTACAAAAAACTCATCATTCAAACACGCACACACAAACACACACACTCTCTCTCTCACACACACACATACACATTTATTTGTATATAAGAACTGTATGAAAAAATTTATTTAAGAAACTAATATTTGATTATCATGTTATTACTAAGTTACTTTCAAATACTCCTATATAAATAGTGTGATGTAAGTTAACTAATTCATACCATAGGAGTGGTCAGTTATAGTCATGTGCTGGAGAGGAGCAAAGTCCTGATGTAGTGTCTGTTAATTTCTGTTGTGTAAATATTCCCACCATGACCAGTTTCAAGCTACCAGTGTGAGGTCGCAGAATGCAGAGTTGGGAAGAGATATACACAGTAGGCTCACAGCCAGTACAAGCCAACTTTTTTTACAATACTACGACCCCTACACTTCTCTGCTCAGTATGCAGACCCAAAGCACTTTATATGTTGCTATTTAAATCTGCACCAGAGAGTTCACTGATGACTATAAGGGCTATTAGACATAATGTGTGGGGTAAGTGAAGGGCGTGTGCAAGGTATACATCTGGCTGAAAGTGTCCTGGAAGGAACAAAACTGAAGGGCCTAACATCTTCAGAATATGCACTAGGTCTAGAATTTTGTTCTGTGACTCCCTATTGTATCAAGTCTATGTCACCTGCTTTTAGGTTGCTTGTGTCCAGTTATTTAAAAATGGAATATTATCATTTCTATTTGTAACATGGGAAAACAATCTGGATACCAAGTTCACCCACGCCAGCAGAAAATGGTCCTGTTCATAATACGGAGGTTGTGGTCAAAGTGAAGACACTAATCCCTTCACTCTCTTATCAGAGAAACTGACAAAAGTGTTCAGGTAATTCTAACTGTAGTGATTATGTGACACCTTGGTGTAAAGGTTTTATAATACAGCCTCTGAATTTCTGATACTCCTTCCTTTTAAAGGCTGGAGGTCTGTGTCTCTTCCCTTTGAATCCTCGTGGATTATGATTGATTGGCCAATAGAATATGGCAGAAGTATTGTTGTCCTAGTTTCGTAAAATATGACTTTGGAAATTGGGAATGGATGTGGCACCTTTAACACCAGTGGAATTTTGCTTGACCTGTAGTTTGTGCAGGGGTGCTTTTAGCAAGTGTGATGCAAATATGTTGACTTGCAAAATTCCTTTTGCTTTCTGATTTTGGGTTATCAAGTCATGTGACTGCTAATTCTTCTGGTATGGATTTCTTTTCCAGCCCTGTGAACCTATTCTAAGAAATAAAGCCCTGAGATGAGAGTTTAAAGACACGAGTTGTTGCTCTGCCACCTTCTATGAGAACAGTCAAGTCATTTGACATTTCTGAGTCTATGGAAGGATTAAGATGCCTAGAAGCCCTGAGCATTTTTGTTCTTTTGGTATCTCTGATTAGTCTATCTATTGGGTAACCATTGTGTAGATCTCAAATGCCTCACTCACAAAATGAATAAGTAGATGGGTTGATTTGTTAAATTTCTTTCAGATGTAAACTTTTTTTTTTTTTTAACGGTTGCACCTGCGGCACACAGACGTTCCCAGGTTAGGGGTCCAATTGGAGCTACAGCTGCCAGCCTATGCCACAGCCATGGCAACACCAGATCTGAGTCACATCTGTGACCTACACTGCAGCTCAGCAATGCCAGATCTTTTACCCACTGAGTGAGGCCAGGGATTGAACCCACATTCTCATTCATACTACATTAGGTTCTTAACCCTCAGCCACAATGGGAACTCCTCATTTTTCTTATAATCCCTCTAGAAGTCTTACAAGTGAATTCAAAGACTCAGAAATTAGTCAATATTTTAAAAGGTCTTCTAGGCCACACGATAGTTTAATGGTTAAACTCTCTATTTTCCATTAGAATAGTCAGCATTTATATTAAAACTGCATGCCCGACACCTACTACGGACACTCCTCCAGGACACTATGTCAGGTTCTTAACCTGATGAGCCACAGTGGGAACTCCAAATTTAAACTTTTGATTCTGAAACTGCTTGTATTCCCTTTCTTTTGTTTGCTGTGTTCTTTTTTTGCCTGTTGCTGTAGCTTTACTGATGTATAATTGACAAATCACAAATTGCACAAATTTCATTAGTGCATAGTAATCATATCCCTAATCCCTACAAATTTCCTTGTTGTCTTTGGTAAGATTTCCTTCCCTTTCATCCTTACTCCCCCCAGTTGCCAGGCAATTATTGAGCTAGCTGCTTTCTGTTACTATAGATGAGTTTGCGTTTTCCATAATTTTACATAAATGCAATCATAGGGTATGGATTCTTATTTTTCTGGCTTCTTTCACTGAACATAATTATTTTGAGATACAGTCATGTGTTTGTATGTATCAGTTGTTTATTTCTTTTAGTTGCTCCTGCAGTATCATGTAGATATACCACAATCTGTTTATTCATTCACCTGTTGATGGACACTTGGCTTGTTTCTAGTTTGGGGCTATTATGAATAAATATGCTATGAACATTCATCTATGAATCCTTGTATGGACATATGATTTCATTTTTCTTGAGTAAGTGCCTAGGAGTAGAATGGCTGAATCATATGGTAATTACATGTTTAATGTTTCAAGGAACTGTTTTTCAAAGTGGTTGCACCATTTTACGTTCCCTCCAGTAGTCTATGAGAGTTCCCTTTCCTCCCTATCCTCACCAGCATTTTGTATGATCGTTCTTTTAAACACACACACACACACACACATATATTCATTCATATATATCTATATGCATTCTTAATAACAGTTTTTTATTTATTATATAATTTGTGAATATTTTTCTCACTCTGTGGCTTATATTTTCATTCCTTGATATTTAGCATGTTCTTAAAGAGAAAGAGAGTTTTAACCCATGAGTTATTAAAATAAACTCTTTTAAGCTTAGAGCATGTAGGTGAATCTGGGAAGAATAAGTATTTTCGCACAAGTTAGTGGTTTGGCATTGAATGCTTTTTTATATGATTTTCTTTAGTTAGCACTTCTTGAGTTACTTTTCTGTATAAAGCATTGTAGTATCAATAAGCATGGTGGTAAGTAATGTTTAAACTTGAATTCTGGGCCCAAAGCAAACTTTAAAAAAAGTCTCCAGTTTAAAGAAAACACTTACTCTCATGATTCTTACTGTTATCATGTCTGGTCTGCAGGCAGTCTAAGCTAAAACACCCATGCATACTATCTATATATCTATACCTATGTCCTCATCTACATCTAAATCTACTTATATTTCCATATATGTATGTATGACTTACAAAAAACAATCCAACTTGGGTTCACATTCAGCTTACATCTTTGGTCAGACATAACCATTGCAGAGACAGTTGTAAACTTAGAGGTAAGCTAAATGATAATATAAAAATACATGTCACTTTTCTCCACAGTAAAAATATGGATCTTTCTTCAGGACTTTATCCAGACAATTATTTATAAAGTAAGATAGATTATAAGCAGCGAGGTCATGCTGACAGCATGTGGAATAACAGTTTACAATGGTGGGAGGAGAGAGAGATAAAATACAGATCCAAAAACTACAATGCACAGAAGTCTGGATTTATTTTGTATAGCTACAGAAAGCATAAAAGAATGAATTCTCCAGAGGACCCTGAGTCATCAAAAGTTTATAATAATTTATTTCAGAAACAGTTGAAATAAAATATAAGTTCTCCAAGGGAATAAAGTTTTAAGGAACATATAATTAAATCCTTGATAATATAAAAGAATCTGTACTATGATATAATTTGAGACTATAAAAAGTATAAGACTTATAAAAGAATGGAGCCAGAGATCTGAGTGGAGTTAAGGTAGAGAGTTTATCTTGAAAGTGCTTTTGCTCTAAAGTACAGAATAGAAAGATACGATTAATTTTAGGTGAGAAAGGAATAGCTATTGAATGAATTTCAAGTGGACATTGAATGGATGGTGACAATAACTGAAAAGGGTTAGTCTCAAGCAACCAATATTTTTTTTTTTTGTCTTTTTGCCATTTCTTGGGCCGCTCCTGCAGCACATGGAGGTTCCCAGGCTAGGGGTCGAATCGGAGCTGTAGCCACTGGCCTACACCAGAGCCACAGCAACTCGGGATCTGAGCCTCCTCTGTGACCTACACCACAGCTCACAGCAATGCCGGATCCTTAACCCACTGAGCAAGGCCAGGGATCGAACCCACAACCTCATGGTTCCTAGTCGGATTCGTTAACCACTGAGCCACAGTGGGAACTCCCAAGCAACCAATTATTAAGCTTCATAATATTAAACTTTTTATCTAACATTTGAAAAATTTAATCTAGAAATTTAAGAACAGGACTTCCTTCATTGTTTATTTCTTCTTTTAGGACTCATTAGTCCATGCTTAAGAGCATGGACTTTAGAAACAGCTCAGTTTGGTTGGAGTCCTAGCATTTTGACTGGGCTGGCTTCCATAAACCCCAGGGTTCTCATCTGTAAACTGAAGCCAGCAATCCCCACCTCATGGGGCTGCGGTGAAGATGACATGAAATGCAGTCAAAGGTTTTAGTCCAGTGGCTGGTCCAAGTTTTCAGTAAATATTACAATTATCATTATTGTTTCTTCTAGGCAGAAATCTGAAAGTGAAGAAGCACTGGAAAATTCAAGCAAAGAATACCACTTGTTGGTATCCTATGATTTGAGATTGATGATTGAAATTGGGTTGTATTTTCATCTGTTATTGTTTCTCTGACTTTAATAATAAAACTTGAGGAAGCCCCTAGAAATAACTGACCACTTTTGGAGGGTGTCTCTTGGCGCTTTGTGTGCTCCATCTGGGCTGCAGCCGTTATTCTACCTCCTTGACAGACGAGGAGGTCACCAAGGTTAAGTGTTCTTCACAACGACACCCAGATTGAGGCAGAGTTAAAGTATGCCCCAGGTCACATAACTCATTCTCTGTTCAAGAATCTTCCCTAATCCCTGGTGCCATTTGGGAATGGTTTCAAAGGCATTCCAACCACAGAATCATGCCAGTGCACTGGTTATCAATTATATTGTTGATCCTTTAGCAAATCCTCAAACTGATTTTTCTGCCCTCCTGGGACACAAATCACAAAGCTGACCTTAACCGCTTTGGCATCTCCCCTCCACTCCCCAGGCACACAAAAGAGCAGTGCAGGGCTGGTGATTTATTGTTTTCCCACGCAGGTCATGCCTGAGCCCAGACAGATAGAGAATATCTGTCTTTAATGAGAGAAATGTACCATTACTTGGTCATAAATTCAACTTAATGGTAATTTTAGTAGGGCAGTTTGCCTAGGGTTTGTAGAAACACAAATCAAAAATCCCAAATTCCAGGCATATCCTCCTAGAAACTCTTTTGGCAACTCCATTCCCTTTGCTTTTTAAGGAAATCAGTTTCCCTAGTTATAGTCCCTAGTTGCTTGGGGTAGATTTGCACAAGGTCTAGAATCACTGTGGCAGCAGAGAGTAGAGTGGGTGGCATGCTGCTCAAATTATTTTTGCCAAGCATTAAGCCTTGACCTCAGTCGTCAAGGAGGCACAAGTGAACGGACACACAGACTCGGTATACAGTCCAGAAAAGTAGTTTTCAGTAAGAATATCCAGACAATTCTGTCTAAGGAAAGGTTTTATTTTTTTCAAATCCTTGACCAATTCTAAACCAACTAATACTGGTTGTTCCCACTCTCAGATCTCAGAATAAGTTTTTAATCCCTGCAGAGTTGACTAGTTTGGGTTGCTGGGTTAGAAGGGTATGCAGAGTATATTTAGGCACAATGCTACCAGACACTTGGTCAGACTCTTGGAAGTAGACTTGAATATATCCTCTTGTCTTGTGTCATATACTGTGCTCACTTTCATCATAGCAAGTAGCATCTCCTTTTAGGCTTAATTATTTATATGTGTTGCCTTCTACTAAACTGTGTGCTCTCAGGTGTAGTATGGTCATACCTAAGTGTGTTTCTCTATTCTCTAGCCCAGTGCCTAACATGTGACAGAAGCATGGTTAACATTTGTTGAATGAACAGAAGTATGAATGAATGGAGTTCATGCCTTTCTGATAAGGTCTGTTTTTTAAGTAAGGAGGCCTGGTAATGCCCCCCCCCCTCCTTTTTCTATTTTCAGGATAATATACATGACTAGGTAAGACAGTGCTGTGCAAAACTGGAAAGAAAACAGAAGTGAAGATAACTGCCTCTCTTGATAGGGCAACTGGAGTCTGTTAAAAATATTACTTAATTCAGAGTTCCTGTTGTGGTGCAGCAGAAACAAATCAGACTAGGAACCGTGAGGTTGAGGGTTCGATCCCTGGCCTCACTCAGTGGGTTAAGGATCCAGCATTAATGTGAGCTGTGGTGTAGGTTGCAGACATGGCTCGGATCCTGTGTTGCTGTGGCTGTGGTGTAGGCCCGCAGCTGTAGCTCCTGTTTGACCCCTAGCTTGGGAACTTCCATATGCTTGCAGGTGTGGCCCTAAAAAGAAAAAAAGAAAAAAAAATTTTACTTCATTCATTTGACCAAATATGTATAGGTTCCCAACAGGGCCAAAGTATTAGTGCTGAATACTAAAGAACATTCAAGATGACTAGAAATCAAAGAGCTTACCATTTACTTCTGAGATCCAATGTATAATCTTATCCTAAATTATTTTTTCCTAATAGCATAGGTCTATCTAGAGAAAGGACATGAAATTTTAGTTCTCCTCTGATTTGGTTTTGTAGGTGGGTTTTGTAGAGTGGAATTTAACTGGCACTTTATTTATATTGTCCTTCACACATCTAGCATATGAGAAGGTCAAGTTTATTTATTTATTTTGGCTGCATTTGTGGCATGTGGAAGTTCCCAGGCCAGGGTTCAAGTAGTGACCTGGGCCACAGCAGTGACAACTCCAGGTCCTTAACTACTTGACCACCAGGGAACTCCAGGAAGATCAGGTTTAGAGCAGGAAGAGTGTCCTGGAGCACCCAGGGGATGGTATGTTTGGATCCTTATAATCCTATAGCAAAAGTGATGGAGAACTATCACATGGTTCACCTTCAACTTACACAATATCATATGGCAATTTTATTTCAATAAAGGGGAAAAAAAGAACGTAGCAACAATAACAACAAAAAGGCAGTGGCTTCCAAGCTTGAGCAGGTATGAGACTCACCAGGAGGCCTTATTAAGGCACAGATTTCTGGGCCCCACCTCCAGAGTTCCTGTGTCAGTAGGTTTGGGTTAGGATTTTGGAAGTTGTATTTCTAACAAGTTCCCAAACAACGCAGATGCTGCTGGTCCAGGACAGCTGATCTAAGGTATGCCCTGATACTTTTTTTCTACCAAACCTTATTCTCCTATTCTCTTATGTAACCCCACAGAGTGATTCTATTTCTATCATTTTGTCAGGGTAGACTTGAACTGGGGTTAAAAAAAAATTGTTTAAATTATTTTGTAGCCGTTTGTTAGTGACTAGGCAGATTTTTCATGTTGGATATCTCCCTTTTGCTATTTAACCCATGTAATTATGGGCTGCATCTCCTACCATTAGTCAGGAATAAAAATAATATGAAAGAAAGCAACACATAAACCTTTTGTTAACAGAGGAATGAACACATGTATTTTACTCATGCCACTGGCCTTGTGTGAACAACTATGTGAAATGATGAATTTAACATTAGCCTGTGGATTCTTGCTTCTTTCCCTTACCTGCTCTGACTAGGAAAATAATTGCAGGTTCATTCTAAATGGGGTTATATCAGTCGGGTCTTTCTGACTTCTAGATAGCTCCTGTAGTCCAGCCAAACTATCTGGCTTTCTGATTAGACAGTTTTTACAAAGAGAAAAAGATATTTTCCTACGACTCATTTAAACCGTTTTCTCCTCTCCTGATGAGAGGCTTATCTAAGAGCCCAAACTTCATTCAGGATTCTTTCCCAGTCTTTGTCATTACCCGTTCTTCCTTGACCCCACCCGCCCTTCAGACAGCCAGGGATTTAAAAATATGTTGGAAGATTTTGATGGTGTCTGCAGAGTAGAATTACATTCTTCTGTGTAACATTCGGACACCAAGCAGAAAGATAGCACAGTCTGTCTAGTTCTTTGCAATTAGTTTCATGATAATTTTTAATTGTGGCACAACTTAATCACTGGCTGTACACAGAATATGCCACATAGTTAAAATAATAATGGGAATTTGGATAAGATAATGCTTTGAATTCATATAATGTTTCTTTTCCAACAGGCTCCACTTTAAAAGGAGAAAGAGCAAAGAAGGACAGCCAGTCAATGCCAGCTTTGGTCATTTTCTGCCCCTTGTCTGGGCTTGCCACGATTATATATATACAGATTTCTTTCAGGTCATCTTCCACCTGCCCAAGGAAGCTTTTTATCCAGTACTCAAAGATTCTGAAGATAGTGTGAAATGATAGATACTTTGTTTGCCAGCTGATACTTAATAGAGACTATATAGCTTAATAGAGACTATATAGCTAGTGACCTAGGCAAGTCTGTGTGGGTGCCTTAGTTCTAAATCGTTTGTTTACATAACTGACGGCCACTTGCTCCATTAGCAGTTCTTTACCTTCGGGAGAGTGCCATCTGATCAGAAATCTCTCTTAGAACTGCCATGCAATTTGTATGGTTTATTGAACATTCATTCATTTATTCACTCATAGTATACCTACTGTGTGCCAAGTGCTCTTCTAAACTCTCACAGTAAACAGCAAAGTTCCTATCCTAATGGCCCTGACATTCTAGATTTAGGGAAACTGACAATAAACAAACAACAAAATAAGTTGGAGATGTCTATGTAAAAGTCCTTACTGTACACGTGTAATATTTATTGCCTAAGTTGGATCTTGGGCAAATGGGGAGATGAGGTGATGTAGAGTGAGTCTACATCATTGCCCTACGCTAAAAGAGATTTTTTAATGTTATTTTTTATGGTGTGCATAATGAATAGTAAAATGTAATACAGGGTGTGGCTTTAATATAGTTTTGTGGGGTTTTTTTTGGCTAATTTGTTTGCTTAATAGCAAATAGACCAAAATTTAGATGTTCAAAAAAGTTTTATCTTTCAAAGGAGCCATGTGGGAAGGGTAGCCTATTTGGACCAACAGTGCTACCATTGCTGAGAATTTTCTTAGAGTGATCTAGGCTCCCTTTTAGATTTGCTTTTGCTGCACAAGAAAGTCATCCCTTTTCATAAAATTATATCTCATTTTAAATTAAAAAATAATGTTATGACAAAGTTAGCTTGAGAATTCATTTGCTGTTGGACTTACAACAATTAAAAAAAAAAAAAAAACTAAATATTTCACCAGAGGGAGATGACTTGACACCGTTGATGATTTTAAAGTGACTTTGTCATTTGCTTTGGCAATTCTCAGAACTGTGTCTGGATATGTTTGGAACAATAGGTGATGATTAGAATAGGTACACAACCTCTCATGTGATAACTTTGAAGGAAATAGTATTTATTTAGATTTGAAATTTTAGTTTTATTCATTCATTCATGAAAAACAAGATTATCTGCCATGTTCCAGATAGTTTTCTAGGGAGTAAAAAGGCAATTATAAACAATAAAAAGAATAAGACAATGCCAGCTTTTAGGACCTCATCTTTGGTCTGAAGGATTAGTATATTTTAGCCATCAAAAATCCCATTTATGTAAATGGATCAATTAATTTATCGAAACAAAGCAAAACATTCAAATGAAGGAATAAAATGGAACTTTGCCTTTGCCTTCCTCATCTGCCTTCTTCTTCCTATCATATTTCCAGAAACCTACTTCTCCATCTCTGATTTTTAAGTCTAAAGTGATCTGTTCCTATATGCTATAAAATTTCTCTCAGACAATGAGCACCCTTTTGTTTTTCTTTCTCCCCCATTTTATTACTAGGAGGTGCTAACAAATCTCTGGGATAAGATTCTAATATGTAAATTAATTCATAAGAAGGTGTAAATGATTTGATGATGATTTACTACAGCCTCAATTTTTGTTTTAAAAACAGAACAAGATAGATCAAGGAAATACATCTGTAATAATGGAAATTAAAGCATTTTCAAGTAGTAAAGTGATAGATTTCTTGGCTAAAAGCCTTCTCCATCTTTCTGAAATCACAGCTATACAGCTGACTTATATTGCCAGTCATAATCTCTAGGAACAAGAAACTTTGTTTCCCTTATGCTACTATTTCTTTTTTTTTTTTTAAGAGATATTCTACAGCCCTCCTGCACCACATAACATATTAGCAAGAGATCTTAATAGTTTTGCTAGAATAATGGGCCAAATTTTCCTTGGCCTTTGTTTAGCTGGAAGGTGTCTACCACTGAACTCGGGCTCTCCACCACCATAGCTCCTTCAGCCTGGTGCAACATATTATTACAATCAGCTTCACTTGTTCCCAGTTCTTTCAGCATCTGTAGTGGCAGCTGGCACATCTCCCACTTCATCAGGAAGTGCATTCAAGGGTATCCGGCTAGAAAGTTCCCCCAGCAAGCATTTCTTCATATTGCAAAATGAAGAAGCAAGGTTTCAGTTGGAGGTATTCATATCTGAGGTCAAGTAAGGTAGAGTAAAGTTGGGGAGATCTTCCATCAACAAAATGTCTTCATTATGTGTGAGACTAGTAAAAAAAAAAATCCACTCTTTTTTTCCCCCAGTAGACTGGCATTCCTTTGACCCTGGTTTTAATCAGAAAAGGGATGAGTGGAATTATGCGATTGGCACTGCCCTTGTTTGTTTTCTAAATTCTCAAAAAGAATTGCTCTCATACCATGGGTTTCCCTCCAGATCTACAATTCTGATTTCCATGTTCAGTTTTGCATGGCGTTTTCTGTGTTTTGCCTTTGGACACCCATATTTCTCTTTCCAGCAGTTAATAGGAAAATTCCATTGTGCCAGTTGTGCATTTGCTCTTTTTTTCCTGTGAAAACAACCTCTATTGTCTTCCCCTTGCTTTTACCTCTAGTGTCCTGCACTAATACGTAATTGCATGTCAGAGAGGGTGGTGATGATGATCAGCATATGTCAGAAATGTTTGAAAACTGTTCGGGTTAATTAGAAAAAGCAATGGTTTAAGAGGTTTAGCTCATGTGAAAATAACTTGCCTAGAGAACTAACTCCTCTTCAACATTTTCTCTCTGGGGAAGAGCTTTGGGACAACATCTCTCAAGATCATTCATTTATATCTTTTAATATATTAGTATGTCCAATGTCTGGTAATGAGCGTTAGAGCCAAAAGGCTTTGGTAGATATTGAAATAGATGTGTCTCTTGAAGAGAAATTAATTGACGTCTGATATGTTCAAGGAAGCTAACAGTTATTGAGTGCTTACTTTGTGCCAGGCAATATGCTGAGAATTTTTGCATATATTATGTCATAAAATCTCAATTTTTCTGTTTATTATTGCCATCCTTTGGTATCTGTGGGGGACTGCTTGGAGGACCTCCACCTTCCCTAGTGATACCAAAATCTGTAGATGCTCAAGTCCCTTGTATAAAATGACATAGTATTTACATATAACCTTTGCACATCCTCCTATGTACTTTAAATCATCTCTAGATTACTTATACCTAATACAATGTGATACTAGTAAATAATTGTAAATTCAATTTAAATGCTACATAAATAGTTGCCTATCTGCGGCAAATTCAAATTTTGCTTTTTGGAACTTTCCGGATTTTTTTTTTTTCAGGGATAATATTTTGGTTTAATCCATGGATATGGAACCTACAGATATGGAGGGTGACCATGATTAGAATATAGGTTTTATTTAGTTTTAATGAAATCTTGTTTTTATTCATTTGATCTGAAATGTTACCTATGTAGTTTTGTGTTTGAGGGAAAGTATATTTAGTGCTCTAAAAGAACAACAGTGGCAGTAAATGATTTGGGATTAAACTTGTTTATGATGTATGCAAATAAGTACAAAGTACATTAATACATTAAATTAGTTAACACAACCAGAATGAAGTAAGTTCAAAGGGCAGTTTCATGAATTTGGTACTATGGTAGCCAGTGGGACTATTCTTCAATACTTCCAGGCAATGATTTTGTGCCATAAAACATATGAGCAAGCAGTCCTCTTAGTTAGACTGTATTTCCCCACATCTTTAAAATTATGTGTGGCCAGATAACCTGCTTTGGCCAATGAAATGTGAGCAGAATTGATGAGTACCACTTTCAGGTAAAAGCCTGTAAGGCCAGTACTGCCAGCCTGAGTCCTAAGCAAGGAAAATGTGAAGTCACATTCATTACTAACTTAATATAGCATGAGTCAGAACTAAAATTGACTTGCTATAAGACATTGAGATTTGGGGATTGTTTGGTACTGTAGCACAACCTAGATTATTCTAACTAATGTAGGCACCATTCATCCAGAAATTAGAAACCCCAAATGTCCTTCCTAAATGTATCTTCTTTCATTATCTCCATAGTTTTAACCAGAGGTTTGAATTGACTCTTGTGATGATCAGATAGTGTAGAGGTTGGGAGGTCTGTGCAGTTAGGCTGCTTCTGTTTAAATACTGGCCAAGCTGCTTTCTACCTGTAAAGATTTGAATGAGTTACTTAATCTTTCTGAGTGTCAACTTCTTCCTTTGGAAAATGAGGGTAATTGTAATAACGTACCTTAAAGGACTATTGTGAGGTGAAATAAAATAATGTAGAAAAAATACTTAGCAAAGAGGATAATAATGGTAAGGTCCTGTTGGGGGGAATGGAGAGTTACTAATCAGCAGGCATGAAGCTTCAGCCAAGCAAGGTGAATGTGCTTTAGGATCTGCTGTACAGCATTGCACCTAATAACATATTGTACACTTAAACATTTGTTAAGAGGGTAGGCCTCACATTAAGTGTTCCTTCTACAATAATAATTAAACAACACACCTTAGGGATCATCCTATTATTATCCAGTGTATTTGGGACTTCCAACTTTGTGGAACCTATCTTTTTCAGTCTAATTGTTCTGATAACTGATCATTAAAGTTCCTTCCAGCTCTAAAACTCTACCCTGCTTTCTGGTCCCTACATTTCCTCAGGGTAGTTTTAATTGTGGTTTGAATTTTGTGGTTATTTTGGGACTGATGTTAGCAGAGTTTCTCTGGCTTAGGAAGAAATCTATACACCAAAAAAAATTTTGATTTATACTGCTTCAACTTTCTCTTCCTTGGAAATTCTTCTACAATCCTGTTTGACTTTGTAGTGTCTTGCATCTTTCTCATTCTGGAATATATTTTCCTTTTTGGCTGTTGACACTGAACAACATAAATTTTTCCTTTAATGGACTTGTTCATGTATACAGTAAATAAGAGCAGGACTAGATCAGTGAAATTTCCCCAAGAGATTAGGCAGGTTTTTAGTGGTAAGTATATTAAGATATGCTAGAGGCACTGAAGAAGGGAGAGGAGAAAAACTTGTTCACATTATACCCAAACATTTTGTACGTACATATATGCGGAGTATTTCTGATTTATTATGTTTATTTACCATTGTTTTCTCTAGAAAAGGGTATATTGTCCCCTGAAAAAGTATCATTATTGGCTAAAACTATTTTGTCCAGTATAAAAGTGTAATCTTAAGTATTTTGTTAGTGTGGTTGGGATCAATGACTATTGCTTTTAAATGCAGATGTGGATTGTGAAGCTGTGAACAGAACTGTGCAAGGAAAATGGCATTGTCCACGATGGAGAAAAAGGCCAAGACCTGTGTCATATGTGAGCAGGTAATGGCAAGGTTATTTGTAGGAAAGATGAAGATGGGGAGTATGGATAAGTTCCTAGGATGCTAGCCTGAGAGATCAGGGACTGGAAAGAGTAGAGGGCAGGAAAAGTGAGCCAGGGGGTGGGGGAGGGGAGGAAAAAAAACGGAGGCAGGAAGAGAGACAGGATCAGAGAGGATACAGAATAAAGGCAGGGCAGCAGACAAAGCCCTCAGAACCAAAAGCCAGAGAGAATCCCAGTTTGTTTAGTCCAGAGACAGGAAAAAGGACATCCTCTCAAAGGACCTAGGTTACGGGCTGGAGGGAGAAGATAGATAACAGGAAAGAGCCTGGCTTCTCTAGGGACCCAAAGAGCAAGGCCTGTCCCTCATTCCCTGCCCCTGCCTCCGCCCCACTTTATCCCTGTCCTAACCCTTCTCATCAGATAATAGCTTAACCTGTGCCTGGAAGGTAGGAATGAGACAAATGGTCTAAAAAAGAGACAGAACTGAGTCCCCAAAGCAGGCGACTGCCAATGAGGCCTGGCAGGAAGGCCAGCATACTAATGGAGCCTGTAGTGACAGGCCATGCCAGGAAAGGCTTGTCTCATACTTTAAAAGCATTCTTTTATCGAATACGTGCTCACATGAAGGGGGAAGCATTGAACTTGAGCTGAGCTTGCCAGCAGCATGACATTCAATCTCAACTCTAGAAGCTGAGATCCTGAAATTCCCTCCTCAGGTAGAGTGCCTTTTCCCTGTGAGGGAGACAACTCCAGAAGCTGGGTCAGATGTGCGTGGGGCTAGAAAGAAGGGGCAGAAGAAGTATCCCTATCCTGCGCTGGAAAGCAAGTGCAAATGGGGCAATTCCCTCTTCCTTGCATCTCTCAGATCAGGTGAGTAATAGGGAACCCTGGTAAATCCATCACACTAAGTAGATTGCTTGCCTGTGATGACGTTGTGTAATTCACTTAGCTTTTAAATTGTTTAGTCTATGTTAGGAGGTCACTGATAATCCAAAGCAGATACAGGGAAAGTTTTGAAAACAACCAATGTTAGACAAGGTTCCAGGATCTTCTGTCAATTCAGTGTCATGAATCCCTACCTGTTTTTCCCTTACAATCTTTATGAATTCCAGAGCTCCTTCTGAGGGGGCTTTCTCAAATGTTTTCTGGGAGGATGGCCTTGGGGCTATGGCCTTAACCTCTGGTTCTCCACTCATTAGTTATAAATCCCTAGGAATTCGCCTCACTTACCTGAGCTTCAGTTTCCTCATCTATAAATTGGAATACCACCACTACCACATAGAGGGACTTGCATGAACCAATGACATGGCACATTTGAAAAGTGCCAAGGCTGGATATGGTATAGGAAGTCTTCCGATAGATGTTTTCCTTTTTCTCTCAAAATGCTAGGCATCTAGTATGTCTTCTTCGTGCCAATAATCTTGGGGGAATTTGCCCCAGAAAAAAAGCAAGCCAAATTTGTGTAGTAGTCACAAAGACTGCTTCAAAAACACAAGCTTTCTCTTAAATAGACAAATGGGCATGAACAACAGACAATACACTGTTGCTTTAACCCTCTAGCTGCAGACCTTTTCTTGGAACTCCGGTGCCTGAAGGGTTAAGCCACTAATCCCTCCATTAGTCCATCAGAGGGCTGGGTATGAGAACTGGTGAAAGTGAGCATGAGTACAGATACATTTTCTGTGAGTTCTCCTTTACTGAGGTCAACTTAAAGGTAATAAGTCTCAGCAAGCCTAGGGATGCTGTCAAATAGGGGCATTTGCCTAGCATGGCTTCTTGGGAATCCACAAATCCTAACAAAAGACTTATTTAGGTACCTCCCTGACCCTCCACATCATCCCAGAACTCAGTGTGGTCACCTCATGGTTGCACCAGCATTGCATTGCTGTTTTAGCCACAAGTTATAAAAAAAAAAAAAAAATCATTAGGAGTCCCACAAGCGCATCTGTAATGATGACTCACCTTCCAGCCATAAGGCCTGGGAAAGAATGAGCACCTCTGTCTGATTGTGACCATGCCAGGCCTGCAGTATGGGTGCTATCAGAGGGTGGCGCTAGCAGTTTGCATTGCGTGGACTCCAGTACCATCTGGTGGGCTCCTGGAGGAGCTCATGTCATCTGCACTGCAGGAAACCGCCTTTCCCAGGCTCCCTTGCCAACTGGTTTTCAAGTAGGTTTGGCTAAGGGGTGGTACTGGTGGAAGACTGGAAGGCAGGATGAACCAGACTGTTCCTCCTCTTTTTTTTGCATCAGTGAGGCTTCCACCACTGGCTGCTTTTGTGTGCTTGTTTGTTTATGCAATTTTGGGTCCTGTTGGTCAAGCCCACCCTCTGAGTTGCCAGGTGCTGTGGGGCAGCCTCCTTACTCAAGAGCTTCAGGTTCTGGCTCTGATTCCATATCCTCCCTGTGTCACTTCAGCCTTAGAGGTGGTGGTAGCTTTCTGCTCTTGCTAATATCTGAGTTGCGTCACCATCTCTCATTTGTCCTTTTAGCTCTTTCATTACCTGTGTAACCAATTCCCTGTATTAAGTTCCTCTGTTTTCCTGACGAGCCTCTCATTGCTACACCTCCTTCCATCAGTGCTGCTTTACCATCATGTTGGACCTAAGTCTCTAAGTGAGGTTCATCATCTCCTGGGCCGTCCACTGAGACACTGGTCAATGGTTCCTTCAGCTCGCAAGTTACTCTGAACATATCCTGGATTACAGTTACCTCTGTGGGCTTTTGACCCTATAAGGGAAACAGGGTACTTGTCATTTTTCAGTGAACTACTTCATGTAAACACCAGTCAAGCTGCTTCAAATTGTCTTCATCCTCCCACACATTGGTTAAACTCATTTCTTTTGCAGTCTAAAAACTGCTCTTAGCTCATCATCTAGTTTCCCCTTTTCTTTGGTTTACATTATAAACTCTAGTTAGCCCTCTAGCCTTTGCTGTTGGAGACAAGACTTTAAAGGAAACAAATAAACACAAACACAAAAACAAGCCAGAGAGCATCAAGGACCACACAGATCCATTAAAGTGATCAGCAGCTACATCCAATTTCTTGGGGCAGTGATACTGCAGGGCTGTCAGCAATGTCCAGTGATGGAGATACTGTGGGTCATCTCCTATCTTGGTGGTGTCTTTATCAACTGGGTTCTGTGGCATGAATTTTTTTTTTTTTTTTTTTTTTTTTTAGCTGTGCCTGAGGCATATTCCTGGGCCCGGGATCAAACCAGTGCCACAGCAGCAACCTGAGCTGCTGCAGTGACAACACTGGATCTTTAACCCTCTGTACCCCAAGGGAATTCCCTCTTTAGCATGATTTTGAGCATGACCCCTGAATATGTAGCTTGGTTCACTGACTTTCCTAGGGTTTTTATGAGCTATCCAATATCATTTTTCCATAAATTATTAAAAATTAGTTTCTGATGCTTATAAATCAATAATAGATATGAAAATTGGAACCATGCATAGTGTTTTCTGATCCACAAAACCATATATTCAGATGTGCTAAAGTACAGTCTAATATGCTTTCAAAATGGGTCCGTAATATCCATGGATCCATCTAAATATTCACAAAAAGGGCCTGTAATACTTAGGTGATCAATATGATCTGCCCCTTGAATGCCAGTAGCTCCTTATTCTTAGCTGTGCTCTGTGGGCTCATTACTTAACTGGCCATGGAGGTAGGAACTGACATACTGGCTCAATTATGTGGACTTGCCTTCACCAAGCTTTCCCAGCATCACTAACACACCAGCTCTAGTGACCAACCCTTATCTTCCCAACTGATAGCACTCCAAGGAGACAAATCATTCACATGATGGCAAGTTCACAGTATTTTATTCCTTCCTTTGTGGAGGGAGAAGAAATATGTCTTTACTAAAATAGGTATAGTTTACCTACTGTATAGCACAGGGAGGTCTACTCAGTGTTCTATAATAACCTACATGGGAAAAAAGAATGGATATATGTATATATATAACTGATTCACTTTGCTGTGCACATGAAGCTAATACAACAATGTAAATCAACTCTATTCCAATTAATTTTTTTAAAGAATTCAACAGAAAACAATACAATAGATAGCATTTGGATTTGGGTTTGCTTCTCATCCCTCAGTGCTTCTGTAGATATTCTGAATGCCTTGTTCACTATTGCAGTGTTGCTTCTTACCAAAAAACTCACATTTTAGGAGAGGAAGACAGTGTGCTGATGCCCACGAAAAATCATGGTCTTATCATAAACTCTGTCCGGAATGCAGCTGGCTTTATAAAACAGTGGAACTATGCAAGTAAGAATCAGTTATGGTGCCAACTGAAACTCAACGTCTTGAAAGGCTGGGGTGCCATCACAGAGGTAAGACATATCTACCTGTGTTTGATATATGGTGCAGGCCCTTGCAGAAAACATAGATCCAGGGACCAAGGTGAGAAATGGGAATGCCACTTCTCACATTTCCGTTTCATATTTTATCTATGACTTTGGACAATACTTGTATTGGAATTTTAGTACTTGGAGAAGAAATGCTTCCACCAGAGGAAATAATAGAGACTGCTACCCTGATACTCCAGGTTCCTTTTAGCACTAAGCAGCAAAATATAGGTTATGGATGATCCTGGTTATAGAAGGTTTCTGGTGCAGAGAGGAATATGACTTAAATCCAGAGGAACCTCCTAGAACTTCCCTGTCTAGTCATAAATTCAAGGAAGAGTATAGCAATTCTCTATAATCAAGAACCCCTGAAATAAAGTTTTAGGTCCCTCCATAGCAGGAACATTGGCCATCTGAAGAGAAGATAAAGGAAACAGGATGAGTAGTGGAGGGTGGAAATAATAAATGTTCACTCCAGCTTTCTTACCAGGGAAGTCATGGTTTGAGAGTAGACAAGAAAAGAGTAGGAAATATCTACACTTGCAAGAACATAAAGGAAACCCTCCAAAGCTTTTCTTTTTCAAACAAAGTAAAACCCAAAGTTGATTCTGTTTTACAAAAGCCTATGTAAGTGGGCAGCTGCCTGCCTCTCCCACTTTCTTTCATTTTCCTCATTCTAGTGCCCACTGTATTAACGTCTGTAGGTGAAGTTTAGCCCCCAGGATTTGTACTAGTTATTTCCCCACCTGGAATGCTTTTCCCCTAGATATTTACATGACTTAATCCCTCACTTCATTTGGATCTCTGCTCCAGTGCTCCTTATCAGTGAAACTTTTCCTGTCCACCTTATATAAACAGTACTACCCTAGTACCCCATTCTCTCTCTCCCTCTCCTTAAACATGCTTTAGTTTCCATAGAACTAGGAACTATATTGCATAGTAGATATTAGACATATATGTGTTTATCATCTGTCCCTCTCCAATGCAATATAATCTCTACGAGGACAGAGACTTTTTGTTTGTTTATTATTGTATCTTTTTGTTTGTTTATTATTGTATCCACAGAACCTAGAACAGTGGAGATCCTCAAATATTTGTTAAATACATGATTTAATTAGTCACTTAATGACAGAGATAAGATTTATTAGCAGGAAATGGAAAGCTTTGGAAATCATATGAAATGTTTGGACCTCTCAAAGTTCAGATAGCATAATAAGGCATAGAACAGAAAATGTTTTAGAGTTTTAGATGTTCAGAATCATAACAGTCCTTCAGATGTTCAGAATCATACCAGTCACGTATTCCTGAGAATGCTTTTACATCGATCTCTACTCTTAAGTAACTACCCCAAAACCTCCTTTTGAGTATCTTCATTTCCCAGCAAATTACTGAATTCTATGTTTTAAAACCTTTTTCTTCTCCAAGTGGTATATCTGGATTATCCAGCAGCTACTTCATGAAGATGGTGGGAAAGGGCCTGATATCTTTGTTATGGTCTGACACCCTGACTAATGTGCTCTTTGCTACTGTGTATCAGTTTTTGAAGATATTCTGAAGCTTTTGCTTGATACTTTGATTATCAGAATGTACCCACTGCTACTCACATGGCTAGCCCAGGTGAAAGGGATGTAGCATTCAGCTAGCTCTTTACTGTCTATCAGGCCAGTGAAAGTGGGCTTCTTTTTCTACCTGTTCTGTCCAAAGCATCTGCCGCTTCAAGATTTGTCCAGAAACTCCTGCTGCTCTTCCAGGCCTCACTGGTTTTCCCTTTGAGCTAATTGCACATATAGAGTTTCTAACTCTAACATTTAGGCCCTTAATAATATACTGTGAAACATTCGATTCCAGCAGAGTTTCAAACTTGTTTCTGCTTCCACATAATTGTTAGCTTACATGTTCCCATCATCAACATCTCTCTCCTGTCAGGGATCATCGGTATCGCAACTTTGACTTGCCCCACTGTATTCTATTTAAAGACCTCTGTTTCATTAGTCTGACTTATCTTCTCAACTAGGTTGTAACTTTTGGGACCCTTGATTATATCTCATGATTCTATTGTATTCCTCCAAATAGTCAGCTTAACATCTGGGATAGTGTTGGATACATAGTAAGTATACTTTTTACCAAAAAGCAATTGATGGGTAGATTTTTGGTTGGTACCTAATTGGCTTTACTGAAATTTAAGTGAGTTAATATGTGTCTATTTTTTTAATATCTTTACTTCTATTCCAAACTTTTACTAAAGCCATACTAGTTCTAATGTCCACTAGAGACTGAGTTCAAAAATGTGGGCAACCAATCAATCAATCAATCAATTTAATGGAGCCCCAATTAAAAACTCTAGACATTGAAGTTGAATTTCCCAAGTTGGCAATACTCTATTTGTCACACATGGATGCTGGGAGGGTAATGTGTCCTGAGGATAACAGAAGCTTTGCATTTGGAACCCTCCTGAACTCTGCCCTTTGTGAGTTTTCCTTTTGTTGCCTCTAACCCCTTTCCTGTAATAAATCATGATGATGTATATAATAGCTTTAAAGATTATGTGCATCTTTCTAGTGACTGCTTGAAACTGGGGTGGTTTGGGGAATCCCCCAAACTAGCAGTTGGTGTCAGAAGCGAGGGCCATCTGGGAGACTGTGCCCTGAGGCTGAAGTCTGGCTCGCTCTGGTAAAGACACCCCTCATCCTTCTCCTTCTTCAGAGTTTGAAGCATAACTGAAATCATAATGTTACATTATTGTAGTTTGAGAGAGACAGGGCTGACCTTTGCTTGTGTTCTGATTTATTTTTCCGCCTACTCTGCTGGCTTCATTTCTACAGCCTTTCTCAGCTTCTGGTTCCTCTCTTCATAACATTCCTCACCTTGTACTCAGCCTTGCCCAGCTCCAGGGCTTTTGCGAGGTAGGACAGACAGGAGGAGCTGCCACTCAGCTGTCACATTAAGGTTCTCTAAAGGTCTCTGGCCTCTTGGGACCCAGGGATGACCCTTGACCACTCTTTTCCAAACTCCACTTCCCTTGCTCCCCATCGCATATGGACTTAGTGCCACCACAGTAGGTCATTAGGAGTCCAGGGATGCTGGCTTTCTTTGGCATTAAAAACTTTTTCTACGCATTCTAAGAACTTCCTGAAGTTGCTTAGCCAGGAGTTTCATAAACCTGAGTGATCCTAAGGATCACTTGGGGCTCTTGTTAAACTTTTAGGTTCTCAGCATGTCTCATAGAGATTTTGATTATAGGTCTGGGCTTTGGTTTAGGTGTTTGTGTTATTTTTCATTTAAATGCTAAGTACCCCAGCCATTCTTATGATCACCACCCTTTTCCATGAGACTGGTCTCCAGCTTCATATCTACGTCTAACTTTCAAGTACTATCCTAAGCATTTTCCTTGTCCCTGCTGATATCAGGAAGCAAATGTGAACCTGTTTGTATATCTTTTGTGCTGGAGGAGTCACGCCCTAGTCCTGGTCCTGGGGCTGGCATTTTTGCTACCTGGCCTTGTTATGGCTGGCTCTCCCCTCTGGCACCAGGATCTTTCCTGTGCCCTATCCCAACGTCTGTAGTCTTGCCACACATGGATAGATGGATATCTAATATGATGACCAACTCCACAAACAAGTTCATTTAATTCAATAAACATTTACTGACTTGAGTTATGTCCCAGGCACTGTGCTAGGTGCCGGCGAGATGAAAAAAGGAAAATACTCATGGTTTAAAGGGTATAACAGACACTTAAAGAAAAAGCCATACTATTGTGTGATAAATGGTTTAGCAGAAGCGTGTACAAAGTGCTATGGAAACTCGGATGGAGGAGTAATTAATTCCTCCTGGGAAGGGTCAGGAAAAGTCACGGAGAAGAGTTTACATTTGGGAGGTGACCAGAAGTTCTCTCAGAGGTCAGGGGAAGGCAGGGTCCTTCCAGGCAGGGACCAAAGCAGAAGCAAAGCCAAGGAGAGAGAGAGTGCTTGCTCTACTCAAGCAGCTTGGACTGAGTGGTCTGATAGACCAAGAGCAGTGTTTTTTCCAAGTGTGGTTCTCAGGCCATCTGCACTGTAGTTCCCCTAGGAGCCTATTAAAAATGCATATTTCAAGGCCCCCATCTCATACCTACTGATTTAGAATCTCAGGGGTGGGGGCTAAGCAGTCTTAATTCTTAAGAACCCCCCCTAGATAATGCTTAAATCAATAAAGCAGTGGTTCTCTACACTCTAATTACCAGGGGGCTTTAAAAAATACTGAGGCCTGGGTGTTCCCATTTTGGCTCAGTGGGTTACAAATCTGACTAGTATCTATGAGGATATGGGTTTGATCCCTGGCCCCGCTCAGTGGATTAAGGATCCAGTGCTGCTGTAAGCTGTGATGTTGCAGACATGGCTCAGATCCTGCTTTGCTATGGCTGTGGTATAGGGCAGCAGCTGCAGCTCCAATTCGCCCCCTAGCCTGGGAACTTCCACATGCTGTGGGTGCAGCCCTAAAAAGCAAAAAACAAACAAACAAAACTAAGGCTTGAGTCTCACCTTCAGAGATTCTCATTTCCTGTGTCTAGGGTAGGGCCTGGGCACCTGAATCTTTAAAGTTCTCTGTCTATTGTGGATAGTGCTGCAATGAGCAAATGGATGAAGATGTGGTATATATACATAATGGAATACTACTCAGCCATAAAAAGAAAAAAATAATGCCATTTGTAGCAACATGGATGGAACTAGAGACTCTCATACTAAGTGAAGTAAACCAGAAAGAGAAAGACAAACACCATGTGATATCACTTACATATGGAATAGAATATATGGCACAAATAAACCTTTCAACAGAAAAGAAACTCATGGATTTGGAGAACAGACCTGTGGGGGACAGACTTGCTAAGGGAGAGGGGGAGGGAGATCTGGGGTTATTAGATGCAAACTATTGCATTTGGAATGGATAAACAGGGAGATGCTGCTGTATAACATTGGGAACTGTATCTAGTCACTTGTGATGGAGCATGATGGAGGATAATGTGAGAAAAAGAATGTATATGTGTATGTGTGACTGGGTCACTTTGCTGTACAGTAGAAAATTGACAGAACACTGTAAGCCAACTATGATGGAAAAAATAAAAATAATTAAAAAAAATAAAGTTCTCTGTAATTCTAATGCAGAGAACCACTGCACTCAGCCTGAGAACATCAGTTCTAAAAGGTGAAGCAGGCACAGGGAGAACTGTTGCAAATAATGATGAAGGTGTAAGAGGTTCATTAAAGGCTTTCCATGCCAGATCAGGGAGTTTGGTTTTGATTTTGTAGGAGATGGAGTGAGAATGGGAGAGATGGCTCCTGCAAACTCCCACTTCTATTTAGCTCTTATTAAATGGTGGTTTTAGGAAATAAGGCCCAATTTGGTTTGTACCCTCCTTACGCTGGGGAAGGGATGCTCTGCTGGATGATTGTCCCTGTAAAGTGTCTTAGCTATGCCCTCAGGTTAACTGTTCTTTCATGATATCTGGGCACTGCGTATTCCTGTCACTTTCGTCAGTGATGCATTGGGCACCTATCTTATGCCCACTGTTGACAAATCCTCATATGTGCCCCAGATGAGTTCTGAGCCATGCCAAGTTTGAGGAAGCAAGACTGCAGGGAGATTGGTGATAGGGGTTACACATTCGTATAGTCTCTGTTAGACTGAAATGTTGGAGCTATATACCTCAATTAAGTCCCTGCATTTCATGAATAGAAAGAAATATGTAGTGTGGGTTATGGTGCCTATGGAGTCCAGAAAAGTTTTGGGATGAATCACAATTGCATAGAAGAGGGAGAGGTGGAAATTGAAGGAGGAAGTATAGGAAAACAACCAATCATCACCACAGGCTGAGGGCTGGGTAACTTAATGGGCCATTTGATCAAGGTAGCATCACACTTATACTTTGTGAGTATAAGTGTGAAGGAAAAGGAAAGGGGGTCAGAAGTCCTGTGCTGGAGTCACTTGAAAGGCCTACCTAGCAAAGGCCCTGCAGACCCTCAATAAAATTCTCTCCCTCTAGTAAACTTTCTCCCCTTCCCAAACTCTTTTTACTTCTTCCCCCTTTTTTCTCTTCTTTAACCCTCCGCATCTTTACTACCAATTCCTGGGGACAACCAGAAAACCCCACAAGACTCCAGTTTTTTTTCATGATCCCATAATTCGTAGACTTTATTGAATCTCAGAGCTGAGAAAAGTGTGGGCAGTTCTTTGTTACAACCCCTTCAATTTGTAAATGAAGAAATAGTCCTGTAGGTTCAAACACTTCATTACAAAATAGAGGCTTAGAGAGGAGAAGGGACTGCCCAGAGTGGGGATAATGTAGCAGGTCGATGGTAGACTCATGACAGTCTATGTCTCTGGCTTTCTCTCTGAGCTGGGTCTGCTTTACTAAGCTGTTAACACAAGGGTGAATTCTTATGTTCTGAATGCTTTGAGTGGTAAGTTTCACATTCATCCTGCTTGGTTCCTACAGCTACTTTGTAAGAAGGCTATAGCAATTATTTCCTCATGTTTGCTAAGTCAGCTGGAGGAGAATAGAACTTTGCTTGAAGATGCAAGTTGCTTCAGAGAGGAAGTAGAAATTTACAAAATGGGAAATTTCAGGTTCAGATGGTGGTAGGCCATATGGTCAAAATTTTCCTATGGTGGATTCCAGAATTATGATGTACCACTATCATGATTTAGAGTCTCAGAACAAGGAGAGACTTTGATGGCTCTGTGGTTGAGTGTAGGAAAGGATATTATGTGTTTCCATTACTTTGGTGCTTGGACCTTTGTCTTGCTTCCTTTTTAAGTCTTCTGGCCTTGTCTACTGGTGGTCTCACACTAGGTTGTGGGAAAAGAGCCCTTTGCTTCCTTCACAAAGCAATACAATGGCACCTTTAGCGGTGGCTTGATGGAACCTGGGAGCTCAACGCGGTGTCTGACTCAGTGCCTGGCACATGGCAAGGCACTCAGGGAGCATTTGTTGACCTGAGTTGAGATGAAATCAGCAGAGCTGTGCTAAACTATATCAGGGCAGCCTTAGGCAAGTCATTTCCCTTCTCTAAGCTCATTCTTTTCACCTGCAAAATAACAGACAACCTCTGATGTTTCTTCCCAGTCAGAGATTATATATATTTTGGCATCTCTTTTTCAAAAAATCCCAGAAATTTGAATCTAGGAGTGATTTGGAAAGTCAGTTAGCCCAACCCACGGCTTGTTCAAGGCAGAGCCAGACTATTCAAAGAAGTAGACATTTGGCAACTTTGTGGTTTGTGTAATAGTGAAAGTCAGCCAAAAGGAATAATTCAGATTGAAAATCATCTGAGGGCCAGAGTTATTCTCTTTTGCTCAATATCCATCAAGTTAATGGGAAATAGTTAAGTCTCTGCTTTGGTTTTCTTCCTTGTTTTCTACTAATGTATAACTTATAGCAAAATATGCAGACCTTAAATGTACAGCTTAATGAATTTTTATGTATGTATCCATCCATACAGCTACCTCCTGCATCAAGATATAGAATATTTCAACACCAGAAGAGCTCCCCCGTAGCCTCTTCCGGTCACTATCCTCTCTCAAGGAATAGAGGTCTAATTTCTTACACCATAGGTTGTTCTTGCCTAGTTTTGAACTTTATGTGAATGGAATCACACAGTGTATAGCCTATTATGTCTGACTTTTTCACTTAACATTATATCTGAGATTTATCAATATTATTTTATATTCCAGTAGATGGTTTTCTTTTTAATTGCTAGGTGTGAATTGTGTAAGTGTATCACCTTGTATGGCTACCACAACTTAAGAATTCACCAGTGCAGAAATATTTCTGTATTTCTCCTACAGCCCAGTAGAAAAAGTCAGAAGACTTGTGTTCGAATCTTAATTTTACTGCTAAGTAACTACGTGAACTTCTTTTTCTCTGGGCCAGTTTTTCTCATTTGTGGATGAAGAGGTTGGACTAAAGCAGTTTTTCCAAGTTTAATGTTCAACAGATTACTAATCACAGTCTCTATAAGCAATTGGAAGAGAGTCACAATCTCATATCTGACAAAGAACTCGTATCAGGAATGTATAAGGGACTCCTAGCAATCAATAGGCAAATAAGACAAAAAGACGACTCAACTAAGAACAGGAGATAGGCTGTGTGTGTGTGTGTGTGTGTGTGTGTGTATTACAGTTGTTACAATAGAGAAGAAATTTGTTAAGGGAAATCTGCGGGTGCTATGATTATGTAAAGAATATATTGAAGCGCTCAGAAACATTTGGTCATCTACATGCTGCAGGAGCTGATTTTCAAAAAAGCATCCTCCTATATTGTCTTCTGTGAGGGAGGCACCATGTTTAATTTTAATGAATGCACGAAATCCACATGAAAGTCTTCATAAACTGTAAAGCTTTCTGCAAATGAAAGGCATTATTATTATTCCAGATACAATATGAATGCAGCTGACATCAACCACCATTCATCCCAGCTGCAGGTGTAATGACCAACAAGGGTATTTTCCTTTGTTCCTTTGCCATGGCCATGGGAGACTGTCTGAACCCAATACACAAATAACAGCTGTGATTTTAATTGAGACTTTTGAGTGGATAAGCAAGGTGTACGCTGAACGCATAGCAACAGATAGATTTTCACTTGGGCAGTCACATTATTATTTCCTCAGACTTTGAAAAGGGAAAGTTTTAACAGACCTCTTGGAAGTGACCCTTGTTTTTCCCCCCACCTGTTCGCAGTTACTGTCACAGTATGCGTCATCTCTCTCCCACGCGCACAGTGGGAAAACAACTTAGCCATCCAGAGCAAAGACAGTGTTTTGCTGTGTCAGGGCTACAAGAGTCTGCATATGGTTCGTTGTCCATTTCCCAATTAGGCTCCCTCCCTAAGCACTGGAGTTTTCTGCCCAGAGAGCCTGCCTGGGATCCTTATCATTTCAACAGAAATAAGTCAGCATGAGAGGCCACGGCAAAGCAGAATTTTGCCAGAATGCTTGTGGTCTCTGCCTTGCCCTTTTAAAAGATTTTGCAACTCTGGTCTTGCCTTAGCAGGGTGAGAAATTGTCCCAACAACGTAATCAACCCAGATTGGTCAACCAAAGGGAATTTGCTTGTTCACTCACATTTGCTGCCGGTATCTTCTTGGACCAGGATATCCTGTGGCTCTGCCCCTTGACTGGAGTCACTAACTCTTGGTATTCCCTTTCCAGTCTTGTGCATAGATGTGTTTCAGACTTTGTATTTGCCCATTAATGTTTCCCCTATGATAGACTGAGCAGCTCTGTAGTAAAACACACAAACACGTGCACACACACACACACACACACACTCCTAATCTAAATACTATAGTTGTAGAGGGAAAGGGTTTCAGAGTCCAGAAAACCTGGGTTTGAATCCTGGATTTATCACTGCACCTAGATGATAAGCCTCAGCCATCTTATCTGTAAAATGAGGATAAAAATACCTTCCTCGCTCCCAGGATTCTTGTGAAATCAAGAGAAGCAATACGTGGATACCTTCCTGGAGAGATGTGGCCCACGGTAATTGCCTCATAAACAGTGGGTGAAATGATCTTTCTGTAGACGGTACAACTGGGACAGTCAGCCAGGGCAGGGAAGTGGCCAGCCCAAGTTTTTCAGTAAGTTAACAGCAGACTCAGGACAAAAGCTAAGGCCCAGAGCTCTTTAACACTCTGGAGCAAAGGGGGCCATGTCCAAGAATTCCTTCTGCAGGTTTGGGGAGGAGACAAAACAAAACAAAACAAAATGAAACATGGCACTTCAATGAGGTGAATTATTAAGCTTTGGTGATTTTTTAAAAACTGACTGGCCTGTAGTTGACTAGCTTGAAAGAGAGGTTTTTGGTTTTGTTTTTGAAATCCTAATCTCTATGTTTCAGCATTTCTTCCCTGTTCAGCCAAAGGCATCTGTATTGCTTTGAGGAGAGTTAGGATTGTTAGATCAGGAAAGCGAAAAGGAAGAAACTAATAAAAGAGGTTCTTTCAGCTCACAACAGAAGCATGGCTTCCAGTGCCAGAGCTTTAGATTTGGAAGAGCCAGGTTTTGAGAGAGGAGAGAGCCCTTGAGAATCCCAAAGGAAGATTCTTAAGAAAGCAGGCTATGGAATCTATGACATAAAATTAGGTGGCAAAGGGAATAGGGAAAGAACCAGGCACCTGAGCCCGCTCTCTGGACCAGTGGTGCGTGGTCACCTAAATAGAAGAGGGAGAGGAGAAGTGGTAGGCTGAGGGTTGGATGAGCAGGCCAGATGGAAGGAGATCAGAGGTGGGGTGCTGGCAAGCATAGAGGGATGGGGTGTCCTGCAGACTCTGCATTGCCATTTAGGGGAGAGCCACGTGGGCTGTTTCTCTCAGCCTTTTCTGTTGAAGACCCTCTGTAAACAGCTGCCTGCATGTCACCCATGGATTTTCATCAGAAGTGACAGCCATAGTGCCTCAAGATTTTGCTAACCTCCATTTGAGCTACCTATTTGGATATTTCTCTTTTTAATGGCCAAGGACACTAATAAATGTGTGAAACACAGGCACAGTCTCCAGATGATGGGTGGGAATGTGGAGGGGAAGCCCCTAGCACTCGTATCCAACCGTCTTCATTACTTTGATTTAATTTCAGTTTTAGCAAATTGATAGAGCCTAGAGTAGTCTCTGGAGCCAGGCCACTCACTGCCTTGTATCCTGGTTCTATCTCCTGATTAGCTTGGAAGCTTTGAGGGAGTATACGAAACTCTTGACTTCCTCATCTGCCAGGGGCCATAATCACAGTATCTAGCACATAGGTTTGCAGTATGAATAGAAATGAATTAATATACATATAGGACTTGCTGAGAACAATGCCTTATACATAGTAGGGTTCAATAATTGTCACTTACAGTTATTCTTACTGTTTGTGTTCAGCCACACCAAGACGTGTGTGTGTGTGTGTGTGTGTGTGTGTGGTATAGAGCTGACCAACTCTGTTTTTTTACAATAGCCAAGAGAGAATTTGCTTTCTGGGGTTTTTCACTTGATTTTTTTTTTATTCATTCATTTGTAAATGCTTTCAAGAAATATTTATTGGATCCCTTCTATATGTTCTCCAGGCACTGCACAAGGTGCTGAAGATAAAATGACGTA
Organism: Sus scrofa; assembly: GCF_054392235.1. Classification (NCBI taxonomy): domain Eukaryota; kingdom Metazoa; phylum Chordata; class Mammalia; order Artiodactyla; family Suidae; genus Sus; species Sus scrofa. Next base: position 89,122,110 of record NC_139387.1, on the reverse strand, counting down.
CAAAACAGACATATCCCTGTCCTCTTGTGGTTTGCCACCCCAGCTATTCTCTTCCAATAACCCCCTTCCCTTCTTCTGATCTGGGGGTCTGGGCCACTGTCCTGAGTGCATTTCCTAGTGCTGGCAGTCTGGGGTCCTGCAGCAGGCCATAAAATGCATGGTATATGGGTTTAATAATGTCAGGGGAAATTTTCAGTTAATCCTTTGGACTGTGGGTACACTCAGGATTCAAAGGCCAGACCAGAACGTCACGAAGAGAAACAGAGAACTGGTAATTATCTGGTGAATTTGGGTCATGTGGAAAGCCAAACCAAATTACTTTAGCCAGGGAAAAAAAGGATTTTTTTCTCTCTTCACATGAATTAGTAGTTTTGGTAAGATTTTTCTGGGGTCTCCCTTCCTCTTTTTACTTCATTCTAACAGCTCTTTCCTAGAAATCAGCACATTGTGGGAAAGATACAAAGGCAAGGACTTTGAGGACTGTCCATTCATGGGATATTATTTGGGAATCCCTGGTCTTATTTCCAGTATGCATATGGAAGATTGAAGCAGAGTTTTCAGTCATACCAAGTTCTAAGTTGGCAATACTATCATAAATCCAATCAGCTCTTAGGTGCTCTGATTTTGAACTAAATCTGACAACTTCTCTTCATTTGTAACAGAAATGTTTTGAGTTAGATGCTCTTTTAGTTCCAAATTATATTAGATTATGAATTTGCATTTCTAAGGCAAAAGCAAATGAAGAGAACATGCTTTAATTTTTATGTTGTAGGTCATTTATTATCCTTTTAATAGAAGATTTCAGTGTATTCCCTATCCAGGAAATGGGAATGGAAATTGCCTACTTCAACATGTAATCTATAAAATCTCATTAAATAGTGTAAAGAGAATTTGTCACTTTGTCACCTAACTGACCTTTTACAACACTGAGACCCACGGTGAAGTGCACCCTCCCCAACTCGGATGAAATGCCTGCATATTTTACTGTGTTCTCACCAATAAAAGCCTTCAGCCAAAATTTCAGCTAGTCCAAGTCAATTTTTAAGCAAAGTGCATAACCAGAAATTGGCACAAACATTTGTGTATCATCCTTTCCATATTCAAAAGCTGTCTGAGACTCATTTGATTAAGCATAAAAATAACTCTGTGAATGTCATTAGAAAGGCTGATGAACATTCCATGTCTGGTCCCTTGAATTTGTATTCTGGAGATGTATTATTAAGTCACTGCTAAATAGTTTCTCTTGTAAGAACCTGATCATGCTCTCTAGAGTCTGAAGGAATTACTTTCATATTGAGTTTAGAAAGTTTAATTTTTCTATTTCCATTCAACAGAAAGGAAACAGCTGGTAAATTAGGGAAGGCCAGTACAGTTTATTTGGCTATGTAGCCTTCACTGGCTTCTTTGGTTAATAGAGCATCTTTATTCCAACCAGGGTCCCCTCCTTGCCAAATCTCCTCATTAAACTGAGTTGTGATTAGAAAAGAATAAATGACATTTTATTTCATATGTGGCTCCTTCCAAGCTTCCATACTCCTCTTTAAGTTTTCCTCTTACACAACTTTTCCTTGGCCTGGCATTTCTTCTCCCTGGCAGTTCTTCAGCACAGAATGTGTAAAGTTCTTGTCCAGTCTTGTAGACTACTACTAAATTCAGCTTCTCCTCATCCCCTCCCAGGGCTCAATTGTTATTCATTCATTTATTCCTCCCAAAAACATTAATTCTTACACACAATACAGCTTTGTATATTTTAGTCTCAAGCAGTCATCTCTGAGGATAATTTATTGGTTCAGAAATGGAAAGACCATTTCACTCTCTTAGATTTCTCTGTTACATGGTGTGTGTGTGTGTCCAGGGGCGGTGGCGGGGGCGGGGGGTTCTTTCCAAACTCAGGAAGCACCAAAATACACCTTGCATATGATAGAATGTGTTCCAAATGTGGGCAGAGATTGGCTTAAAAAGTACCACTTGAGGACCTTATTAAAAACGGAATTTTAGGGTTCTAATTTCTAGAAGTTTTGAATCAGTTTAGGTAGAGCTCTGAGGATTCTTACATGAAGCTAGCTTTGGCCCCACTACTGTGCAGGGCTAGAATGATAGCAGTGGTTATAGAACAAGAGAAAACTTTGAAGAAGAACAGACCTAAAGGACAAATGCGAGAGCTTGATGGCTCAGGTGGCAGAAAGAATGAAGGAGAGAGAAGAGTCAAAGATAACACCTTTATGCATCTCAATTAATTTATAAAAACAAGAGGAATACTGCTCATTTAAGTTATGGGGAAGGTTCTCGAACAGGTTTAATGAAGAAACACCAAGCATTATTCTCCAGATAATTCTTTTTTTTTTTTCTCTTTAAAAATTTTTTTATTAGGATTAATTTACAGTGTTCTGTCAATTTCTGCTGTACAGCAAAGTTACCTAGCCATATATAGGGGTGTGTGTGTGTGTGTGTGTGTGTGTGTGTGTGTGTGTGTGTGTATGTGTATGTATTCTTTTTCTCATATTATCCTCCATTATGTTCCAACACAAGTAATTAGATATATAGTTCCCTGTGCTATACAGCAGGATCTCATTGCCCATCCACTCCAAATGCAACAGTTTTTATCCACTAACCCCAGACTCCCAATCCACCCCACTCCCTCCTCCTCCCCCCCTGGCAAACACAAGTCTGTCCTACATGTCCATGATCTTTTCTGTCTTGTAGATAGATCGTTTGTGCCATATTTTAGACTCCACATATAAGCGATATCATATGGTGTCTTTCTCTTTCTGATTTACTTTACTCAGTGTGAGGGTCTCTAGTTGCATCCATGTTGCTACAAATGGCATTATTTTGTCCTTTTTTATGGCTGAGTAGTATTCTACTGTATATATGTACCACATCTTCCTAATCCATTCATCTGTTGATGGGCATTTAGGTTGTTTCCATGTCTTGGCTATTGTGAATAGTGCTGCGATGAACGTACAAGTGCATGTATCTTTTTCAGTGAAAGTTTTGTCTGGATATATGCCCAGGAGTGGGATTGCTGGGGCATGTGGTACTTCTATATTTAGTTTCCTGAGGTATTTCCATACTGTTTTCCATAGTGGTTGTACCAATTTACATTGCCACCAACAGTGCAGGAGGGTTCCCTTTTCTCCACATCCTCTCCAGCATTTGTTGTTGGTTGACTCGTTAATGATGGCCATTTTAACTGGTATGAGGTGGTACCTCATTGCAGTTTGACTTGCATTTTTCTAATAATTAGTGATGTTGAGCATTTTTTCATGTGCCTGCTGGCCACCTGTATGTTTTCTTTGGAGAAACATCTTTGATCTCAAAAAATAAATGTCAGAGAGTTCCTGTTGTGGCTCAGTGGTAATGAATCTGACTAGTATCCGTGAGGATGCGGGTTCGACCCTGGGTCAGAGATCCAGTGTTGCTGTGAGCTGTTGTATAGGTTGCAGACATGGCTCAGATCCAGCATTGCTGTGGCTGTGGCCGGCCAAAGCTACAGCTCTGATTCGACCCCTAACCTGGGAACTTCCATGTGCCACAGGTGTGGCCCTAAAAATAAAAATAAAAATAAAAATTAAATAAATACCAGATAGAATGCACACTTTTTGATTGACTGTAAGTAGTTTACTGGAGATTGAAAGAAAGTAAATTTTAATGCTGTGTTTATTAACAAACGACTTTCTCTCTAGTATATGCAGCCTATAGCCACAGAGACAAATGGTCATTCTGTCATCACTATATATATATATTTTGCAATCCTCAACCTCAAATAGACATTCCCTGCTCATACATTTCTCTACTATATGTCCTTCTATCCACCACAACAAATAGATGTCCATGTCCCCTAATTACCCACCACAATGAATGTATTTTATACTTTTTACTCCCACCTCTTCTGCCCCCATCTCCCCACCCCACACTGCCTTCAGTTTTAATGATGTCTTTGAATCCTACTTCATGGAGAATGTAAACCTTATCAGATAGGTATACCCTAATTTTTTTTGCTACCAAGTTTATAAACCCACCCTCAGCTGCACTTCTTTTTTTCTTCTTCCATCCATCATTACTACTAAAGAAGTACTCTTTCTCTAATCAAAGACACCCCATTTTTTTTCTTTTGGGGTCTGGACCTTCTCATCTTCCCAAGGGCTTTGTTCTTCAAGTTTTCATTTTCCTCTCCTTATCATCTTTAGTCTTTGTATACATACCTTCTCCGGTATCTTCCATAAAAATAACTCATGAGGAAGTTCCCTGGTGGCCTAACAGTTAAGGATCTAGCATTGTCATTGCTATAGTGTGGATTTGATTCCTGGCTTGGGTATTTCTGCATGCCACAGGTGCAGACAAAAACAAAAAAAACAATAAACAAGAAACAACCAACAAAAACTCTTGGACCCACATTCCCGTGTCTCTGACCTTATTTTGGGCAAAAGTTTTCTATACCTTTTCTTCATTTCCTCACCTCTCATTTATTCTTTACTTCAGCCTCAGTGTGGTGTTTGCTCTCTCTAACCCACCAAAACTACTCAAGAAAAGCCACTAGTATATGTTATGCTGCAAAAGCAATTTTACTGAACATTCTGTCACTTTACAATGTAGTAGAACATTGACTGTCTCCTACATTTTGTCATCCTGACTCGGTAGCACCACAGTGTTCTGGTTCTCTACTTGCCTTTGTGACTATGACACCTCAGAAACTTCCTTTACTCAGACTCTGACTAACGGAGTTCTTCCGGGCTTAGTCTTGGACCCTCCGTTTTTTTCCTTCCACACTCTCTCCCTAGGTAATATCATCCATCTCCTTGCTTTAACTTATCTTCCTTTCTTCCTCCTTCCCTACCTCCCATCTTGCCTCACTTCCATCTATCTAGCTATCTGTATCATCTATCTTTTCCATAGAAAATGTAATGTTTTCCAATAACATACATGGTATGTTACTATACATATCATTCTAAATTTTGTTCTTTTACTTAACATTTTATGCTTGGGAAATCTGATCATTTAGTTCATAGAGCTCTACGCCATTATTCTTAACTGTTTCATAGTGTTCATTACCATGAAAACATTAACTGTTATGTAACTGCTTTATGTAACCACTGAGGACACCAATGTTATTTATAGGGTTTTGCTCTTACGGGCAATACCGCAATGAATATCCTTGTTCTTTCCTCCATGTATATATGTATGAGAGCTTATCTAGGGTAGAAATAAAATGGATGATTCACAGGATATGGGTATTTAAAATTTTGGATTTACCATTGTGGCTCAGTGGTAATGAACCTAACTAGTATCCATGAGGATGTGGGTTTGATCCTGGCCTTGCTCAGTAGGTTAAGGATCCAGCATTGCTCTGAGCTCTTGTGTAGGTCACAGAGGTGGCTCAGATCCCATGTTGCTGTGGCTGTGGTGTAGGCTGGCAGCTGTAACTCTGATTCAGCACCTAGCCTGGGAATTTCCATATGCTGGGGGTGCAGCCCTAAAAAGCAAATAAATAAAGAAATAAATAAAATTGTAATTATTCCTGCTTGCTTGCCCTCCAGTGACCCAGAGTATACATCCATAAGCAGGATATGAGAATACCGGTTTTTCCTTACTCTAGTCAGTACTCTGTACTACCAAACTAAAAAACTGCCAATATTATGGGTAAAAAATTCTATTTCATCTTCACTTAACTTTTTATTTTTCTGATTATATTTTAATTAAAAAATTAAAGTAGTGTTGATTTACAATGTCATGCTAATTTCTGCCATATAGCAGGGGCTCAGTTATATATATATATGTATATACACACACACACGCACACTTTTATATATTCTTTTTCATCACGGTTTATCTCAAGATATTAGATATAGTTCCCTGTGCTATACAGAAGGACCTTATTGTTTATCCTTTCTAAATGTAATAGTTTGCATCTACTAGCCCCAGACTCCCAGTTCATCCCTCTCCCTCCCCCCTAGCCCTTGGCAACCAAAAGTCTGTTCTCTGAGTCTGCTTCTCTTTTGTAAGTAGGTTCATTTGTGCCATATTTTAGATTCCACATGTAAGTGATATATGGTATTTGTCTTTCTCTTTCTGACTTACTACATCTAGTATGATAATCACTCATTGTACCCATGTAGCTGCAAATGGCATTATTTCATTCATTTTAATAGCTGATTAGTATTCCATTGTATATACATGCCATGTCTTCTTAATTCATTCATCTGCTGATGGACATTTAGGTTGTTTCCAGGTCCAGGCTATTGTGAATAGTGTCTTGGCTACTATGAACATAGGGGTGCATGTCTTTTTGAATTATAGTTTTGTCCAGATACATGCCTAGGAGTGGGATTACTAGATCCTATGGTAATTCTATTTTCAGTTTTTTGAGGATCTCCATATTGGTCACCATAGTGGTTGCACCAACTTATATTACCACTAGCAGTGTAAGAGGCTCCCTTTTTTTCTGGCATTTGTTATTTCTAAACTTTTTAATGATGCCCATTCTGACTAGTATGAGGTGATAATAGTTTTGATTTGCATTTCTCTAATAATTAGTGATGTTGAACAACTTTTCATGTGCCTACTGGCCATCTATATGTCTTCTTTGGAGAAACACCTATTTAAGTTGTCTGCCCATTTTTTTAATTGGGTTGGTTTTGTTTGCTTTTGAGTTGTATGAGTCGTTTGTATATTTCAGAGATTAAGCTCTTGTTGGTTGCATCATTTGCAAATATTTTCTCCAATTCCGTAGGTTGTCTTTTTGTTTTCTTACGGTTTCCTTTGCAATGCAAAAATTTGTAAGTTTAATTAGGTGCCTTTTTTTTTTCTTTTAATGATTTTTATTTTTTTCCAATTATAGCTGGTTTACAATGTTCTATCAATTTTCTATTGTACAGCAAGGTGACCCAGTCACACATACATATATACATTTTTTTTCTCACATTATCATGCTCCATCATAAGTGACTAGATATAGTTCCCAGTGCTATACAGCAGGATCTCATTGCTTATCCATTCCAAAGGCAGTAGTTTGCATCTATTAACCCCAAATTCCCAGCCCATTTGTTTATTTTTGTTTATATCTCTATTGCCTTGGGAAACTGCTGTAATAAAACATTTGTACAATATATCAAGGAATGTTTTGCTTATGTTACCTCCTAGAAGTTTTATGGTATCATGTCTTTTTTTTTTTTTCTGATTACAAATAAAAGTGAGCACCTTTTTTTCAAATGTCTACCAGCCATTTGTATATTCATTTCCACTCATGAGTTCTCTGATCATATCTTTGCTCATTTTTCTACTGGATTATTTGTATTTTTATACTGATTTGTAGGAATTATATATAGATCCTGGATAGTTTCTGCTATTTTGTATAGTAAGCTTCTTAAACTTTCCAAGCTCAGTTTACTCAATAGATAATCATGATTACTAATGGAATTGTTTTGAGGATTAATTGGGACAAGATATTTAAAATCCTTCATGCAGTGCTTGGCGCATAGAAATCCCTCAGGAAATGGTTACTGCTGCTATTGTTTATGTTGTTTTATATTTTTATTACCCTGACTTAAAATACTTGGCCCATCAGGAAATCCTACTAAATTTTCCTTAGACCTCAACTCAAGTGTTCGTTCATTTATTCATACACTCCATGAATCTTTATTGAGAGCCTATATGTATCAGAGACCATGGTCTGTGCATCAGTGAGGTTGATTGACAGTAAACAAACCAATGCAAAAGTGTATGTGTAATACTGAGCTGGAGGGAAGTGGTATGAGATAGGGTAAGGGCATCAAAAGGCCAGGATAAGTTATGCTAATTGAGGTAGGGTGGCCAGGGAGGGCCTTTCTTTTCAGCAGAAATCTGTATGAAGCAAGGAAGATCCATGAGAATAGCTGGGGAAAGAGCTTCTGGACAGAAAACTACAAGTGCAGAGGTTATCACGTGGGAATATACTGTTGCCTTTGAGAAACAGTGAGAGTCCAGAGAGTTCGGAGCAGAGTAAGTGGACTTAACATTAGTAGGTCTGAGAGTAGCTGGAGACAGGTTCGTATCTGGCTGGAAGGTCGTGGGTAGGACTTTGGATATTATTCTGAGTGTTATGAGAAACTGCAGAGGGAAGATTGTGAGCAGAGAGTGCCTTGATATGATTTTCAGTCAAATAAATGGTTCTGGTTGTTAAGAATAGACTAAAGAAGTTGAAAGGGAAGTATATTTGTGTATTAGGGCAACAATAGCAAATTACCACCAATTAGATGGCTTAAAATAAATATTTTGTTCTTTCACAGTTCTAGAGGCCCGAAGTCCAAAATCAAGGTGCTGATAGGACCAGACTCCCTCTGATGGTTCTAGGGAAGAATCTTTCTTTGTCTAGCTCTGGTGGTTCCTGGCGTTTCCTAGTTTGTGACAACATAACTGCAATCTCTGCCTTCATCCTCACATAGGGCCTTCTCTCGTCTGTGACTCTGTGTCTAGATCACCTTCTCCTTTCCTTATAAAGACGTCAGTATGGAAAACAGTATGGAGTTACCCTAGAAAACTATACATAGAGCTACCATATGAGCCAGCAATCCCACTCTTGGGCATATATCCGGACAAAACTTTCCTTGAAAAGGACACATGCACCCGCATGTTCATTGCAGCACTATTCACAATAGCCAAGACATGGAAACAACCCAAATGTCCATCAACAGATGATTGGATTAGGAAGATGTGGTATATATGTACAATGGAATACTACTCAGCCATAAAAAAGAACAAAATAATGCCATTTGCAGCAACATGGATGGAACTAGAGACTCTCATACTAAGTGAAGTAAGTCAGAAAGAAAGACAAATACCATGATATCACTTATATGTGGAATCTAATATATGGCACAAATGATCCTTTCTGCAGAAAAGAAACTCATGGACTTGGAAGACAGAGTTGTGGTTGCCAAGGGGGAGGGAGAGGGAGTGGGATGGATTGGGAACTTGGGGTTAATAGATGCAGACTATTGCCTTTGGAATGGATCAACAATGAGATTCTGCTGTGTAGCTCTGGGAACTGCATCTAGTCACTTATGATGGAGCATGATAATGTGAGAAAAAAGAATGTATACATGTATGTGTAACTCGATACCATGCTGTACAGTAGAAAATTGACAAAACACTGTAGACCAGCTATAGTGAAAGAAAATCTTTATATACACTAAAAAAAAAAAAAAAAAAAAAAAAAAAAAAAGACGTCAGTCATTGGATTTAGGGCCCACCTTACATCTAGGATGATTTCATTGTGGATCCTTAGCTAATCATATCTGCAAAGACTGTTTCCAAATAAAGTCCAAACATTTAATAGGTACTGAGGGGGTTAGGAATGAAACATATCTAAATTGAGGAACACAGTTTAATCCACCACAGCAATAAGGACCCAAATTAGAATTTTTAAGTGAGCAATGCCAGGGCTTATGATGAGGATATACATACGCAGAGAGTGGGAAGTCAAACTTGGGATATATTTGTAATAGAGAGTTAATGGGGTTTGCTGATGGATTTGATTGGAGTGTGGGAGAAAGACAGACGTCAAGAATGACTAAGACTTTTTTACTTGAGCCCCTTGGTAAAGAGTGGTATCATTTACTGATCTGGAGAGAATAGAAAATTCTTAGGGTTAGGATCATGAACACATTCTCCATTCACTCTGAGAGTATGGCGTAGAAGTTAAGAGCAAGGCCTCTGGGGTCAGATAGACCTGAGCTCACAACTGGTGTTGGGGCACATTACTTAACATCCTTGGACTGGGGGGGGTCTCTATCTGCAAAGTGGGTATATTAATAGTATCTCCCTCATAAGATTGTTGGGATGATTAAATGTGATTATATATGTGAGGTACTTAAGAGTCGGTGGCACACAGGCAGTACTCCCTCTGTAAATCTTATCTATTCATTTCATTATTTTGAAAGGATTCCTCAAGGATGCCCAGTGGCCCCTCATTTGTAGTATTCTTTGATTCTGATATCAAGTATTGAATTAGGAAGACTGGTATAGTGGCAGCATAGAGATTAGATGGGAATGGGGAGAGATGGAAGCAGAGATTTTACTCAATTGTTCTTTATACCACTCAAGGATAGTGGTATAAGAATAGAAGGGAGGGAGGAAATTCGACAAGGCTTGACAAATGATGCATCGCGAAACAAAGATAAAGATGTCTGAATTCGTAACTCTGGAAAGTTGGAACAGAATCATTGACAAAAGTAGAAAAGCCAAAATAGAGGGTAGCCTTGGGAGGAGAAAAGACACCTTCGGTTTAAATTGAAGTACTGGCAATATTAGAAGTAAGACATCAAGTAGAATCATACCTAGTATACAGTAAGTGCTTAATATCTGTTGACTGGTTGGTAGATTTTCTAGATCAGTACTGTCTGGGTCTCACTGTCCAATGAGAGACACAATGTAAGCCATGTGTACTTTAAAATTTTTCTGGAAGTCGCATTTAAAAAAGTAAAAAGAAACAGATGAAACTAATTTTAATAATACACTTTACTTAATGCCAAAATATTATGTTGACATCTAGGCCATATAAAAATACCAATTATGTTATATTATTTTTTTATGTTAAGTCTTTGAAATACAGTACATGTTTTACACTTACAGCATATCCAAATTTGGACCAGCCATATTTCAAGTGTCCAGTGGCTGATGTATTGGACAGTGCAGTTCTAGGTGGAGGGAGATGATTGTCGGACAGTGGATTATAATGACCGAATTTCCAAAGAGAGAGATCAGTCTGGCCTCATCTCCCATCAGATGACAGGATGGAATTTTTAAGGGAGAGAATGCTAGAGAAGAAGAGAATCCAAGGCAGAATGGGGTAACAATTCATTTTAGAAAGGTTTAGCTTCCCCTTTGGACTGCCTGGCCCCAGAAAAGAGGGGAATTAATAATAGTGCTTCATTTCATATTTTATTATAGTGCCCTCTTGTTTTCTCTGCTATTTGCAAGTACTTTGTTCATGTATTTATCTCCTGTCCATCTCCCTCTTACTATAATGTAAGTCTGTTTTGTTCATGATTTTATTTCCAGAGTAATGTTGCTCACACATTAGGGCTCAGTAAATACCTGTGGAATAAAAGCCAAATCTCTGCCTTCAGAGAATTTACAATATGATTGATAGGCAAGTGTTACACAAAGGGAAAAAAACTAATGATGGATTATTAGAGAATTTAATTTCCAAAGAAAAGTATTGCCAATGTGGGGTCCAAAATTTCAAAAGAAAAAGATCCATAAGGTTTGAAGTCGCTTAGAAAGACAGTTGAAATATGAGCTCTGTCTTAAATGGTGGCAAAGCTTGTGGATATTTGGAAAAGAAGGACTTATGCAAAGGTGGGGATGCATATGAATACTTTAGTTGTAATAGATTTTGGAAAAACGTGTGATATCAGGATAGAGCAATAGCCACTGAAGTTTTGAGAAAACATGCAGAGCAGAATTTTAATAATAGTATATGGAATGAATTGGAGAGAGGAAAGCTGGTAGGCAGTTATTGTAATATCCAGAAGGTGATGAGGTTTGAACTGTGGTGATGCTTTGGGGGATAGACAAGAGGAGAGATACGAGAGATGTTTGAATAAAGGCTTCAGTGAATTTTGTTTTGGACTAAATTTGTATTGAATGGTCAAATGTGTTGCTAAGAACAACTCCAAGTTTCTGAACTTGGTTGACTGAGTGATGGTTCCATAAACTGAAAGTTCCAAATGGTAAATTCCTTTCAGGGGTGGGGGCTGAGAGAAGGAAATGGTTGAAATCAAAATGATGGAAGATGTCCAAGTGGAAATTTCCAGTAAGCCTTCAGATGACTAAGGGATTCAGAGAATGTAGGCTCTTTCCAAATCTTCTGTTCTTTTTGCCTATATAGAAAGTGTTTACTTCATGTGTTTTCCTGTGGCTCTGTTGGTTACATTCTTATGTGTGATTTGAAGCTCCTCTGGCCTCAAACCTGTATTTGTTTGGAGCATGATTGAAGTAGAGTGCTAATGAGCCCAAGGTCATGGGTTTGATCCCCAGAAGGGCCAGTTAGTTTCATGGAGAGAAAAATTATGTTCTGTGCTTCACATGCTTTACCCATAATCCTATCTATTTGTCTCTACACTATGTAGCATTGATCCCAAGGCGCCTGGTGAGAAAGTGTGAGTGGTTATGTGTGATCGATTAAAACTACTGGAAGAATGGCTCCAAGTTGGTTTATCTGGGTTGCTTCTTCAAGAAGTGTTGTCCTCCTTCCTCCTTCAGCTCAGAAATCACACTTTCAGAGACAATATCTGACCAAATGCATATGGAAGTGTCCTGCTGATGGCCATCCATATTGGTTTGCTACATTCATTTACTTAGGTAAAAAGTAGTGTGACGAACCAGGAGTATATAATTCTTTGGTGCAAGAGTCTACTTGTAAGTTTTGGAGTATTATCTGTTTGACTTTTAGAATTGGCTCATTAATATTGTACAAATAAACCCTGGAGAACACAAATATGCCTCAAAGTCTCTAAGCAAACCTTTTACTCACTGATTTTCCTTATCTTATCTGGCTGCTTTTAGCTTGCTGCATGCTCTTTCTGGGAAATACAAGTCTACACTCAGAATTCTTACAACGGTCAAACAAGGATATAGCACAGAATGTGCTGTGTTTAAAAAAAGTGACCATCTCTATAGAACAGCCCTGGGACAAACAAATGCACAGAAGACATCTTCCACACAAGTGTAGAGTTGCCGGCATTTGCTGGGTTAGCATCTGACGTCTGTTTCTGTGGATACCACATTTTCAAAAATCAATCCTAGATGCTCTCAGATTGCTTTTCCAGTGACTGATACACCCCTGGGTCATGCAGGAGCAACCCCCAAAGAGGATTTGGAATAATGTTATGCATACATTGAAAGATTACAAATAAATCCTCACAGTTTAGGAAGGACTTGAAGATAGATTCACTTTTCTTTCAGGGATGTATTTGCATCATCAGGGATATTTCTATTATTTGACATTATGGAAAATTTAAAAAACTGAGCAACAGGAGACCAAACCATCAAATATCATTTAATAGATTGCTAAGAATGACAGTGATATTAAGAAGAATACTGTGTGGAATGAATATGACTAAAGTAAAAGGCAGACTAACCATAGTTATGTGCTGAGGAAGCCCACGAAATTGGTTGAAAAATTGGTGCTCAGGTGGTACACAATGAAAGACAACTGACTTATTTGTGTTGTTTCTTTGAATTGATTAGAATAATTATTTTGATACTATATAGGGAGACCCTGAAAATATCATATAAGTAGCTAAAAAATCATTATGTGCAAAATGTGTAGCTCTGTTGGCTGGGTTGCACTGGGGTGAAGAAAGAGAAAGGATTACAGGGATACAGCAAGAAAATGCTAGATTCAAATTTTTATATTTTCTTTTGTAGTACAGGGATTTTTAGGCTCAAATAATACTTTCCCCTGATTTTGCTCAATCAAAATCAAGTTAAGGGCAGAGGTGGTCACTTGGTCAGAAAAGTTGGGACCATGAATCAGAATGTATGGAGAAAAGGGTGTGACAAAGCCACTGGAGAAAATTGTACCTTGGATATCTTAGATCCTTAATTAACACTCTCATTCCTAATAGTATCAATAGAAGTAGTGACACCTAAAGTAATCATACAAATGTCAGGAACCACACCAAACAAGAGCTGAGGAGCAGACTGGTGCTGGACTGTGCCAGTGTTTTTATCTAGCCATAGAGAAACTAAAAAGATGAAAAGGAAAACTTACGAGTTTTCATAAAAGCTTGTCTTTATTCTGAGATTATATCCATGCCATGTTATTAAAATATATTCACTTTTAATGACATGATGGTAATGCTTGATTTTTAAGATGTCCTTATTTTAGTCCAATAAAGATTTTACCACCTATTCCTTCCCTCCTTCCTTCCTTTCTTTCTTTCTTTCTTTCCTTCTTTGGCTTTTTTACTTTTTATTTAGGGCTGCACCCACGGCATGTGGAAGTTCCCAGGCTAGGAGTAAAATCAGACCCACAGCTGCCAGCCTATACCACAGCCACAGCAATGCAGGATCCAGGCCATGTCTGCTACCTACACCACAGCTGTTAGCAATGCCAGATCCTTAATCCAGTGAGCGAGGCCAGAGATCAAACCCGCATTCTCATGGATCCCAGTTGGGTTCAGTACTGCTGAGCCACAAGGGAAACTCTGCCACCTATTTCAATTTCTTGAAAATACTTTTATCTTTGGGAATTTTTACAATTTTGAGAAATCTAGAAATTTAGAAATTACTGATGATACTCTTTAATCCTCAAATACCAATATGCATTAAGTATTATTATTGTTGTTGTCATTGGTATTAATACCATTTTACATAAGAGGAAACTGAACCTCACAGAATTTGTTTTAATCTGTCTAAAACACCCAGCTAGAAGTGTCAGACATACCTACATGTGCCTGATTTCAGCACTTCTTACCACAATGCTATTCCTCTGGGTATTAGTTAAGGTTCAGAGAGGGCAGCAGAAATGTTTCTAGATATTTTCCACATAGGGGATTTAATACAAGGGCGGGAAGAGATAAGCAGCCAAATAAGAGAAGGGCATCAACGCAGAGATTTACATCAGGAAGTCACTACTATTCCTAGGACTAGAGAGACGCAAAAGGAAGAGGTCTTCCCAACTAAGAAAAGCCTTCTGGATGGATCTAGGTCCACTGGGGGAACAGGGTGCTGCTCCAAGGGTCTGTGGAGGCAGGGCAGGGTCTGTAATTACTGCTGAAGATGCTACTTGAAGCAAAAAGAAAGGGGGCAAAATACCTTGGCCTCTTCCTTCCTCCTGCCTTCCATTTTTGTTAGTGCTTCCTATTAGCCAAGCCTACATAAAAATCAGAGGACAGAGAAGCTAGTCAATGTAGTTCCTTATGAAATGGAGCAGATGAAGGGAATGTTGGGAAATGGATATGAGAGCAAATATCCAGTACCTTCTAGCATAAATATGTATTAAATTATTTCATTGTATCTTTTACTATAGCAGCGAAGTCTAGAGATACCAGAAAAGACTTTTCAATATAAACAGTCTACGAATTTATTTGGTTGGCTATAGGAGGAGATGAAAATGTTTCCATTTCCAAAAGACCTTTAAAGGGGAGAGAGAGGTAGAAAAAATAGAGAGGGAAGTTTGGTCTTGGGGTAACCCTATTTTTGATTATTTTAGGTTCTAGAAGGGTAGCTAAATTATAGGATCTGGGCCAAGTAGAGTGAGAGAGTACAATGCCAGGTATCATTTCTGCCCCTATTACTGCTGTCTCCTTCCCTCTCTAGGGGAGCACTTTCTCCATCTCTGTCTGTCTGTCTGTCTCTCTATCACATCTTTTAGATACTTGGGGTTGAGAAGGAGAGTTCCATGTTTGTAGGGTGAAATGATAGATTCAGCCACAGCACTTACATAGAGAAGTTACCATGAGTAGAGACTATGAACCCCTCGGATTTCCATTTGGCGAGACTCTCCCTACTGCTTCCTCTGGAGGAGGTTGGGGGCTAAGCAGGAGCAACTGAGTTCAGTAAATAAGGTGGAGTTAGGAAGTTATAGGACAGTTACCCAACCCTTAACTTTCCTGGTAGTAACCATTAAAAAGAGAAACCTCCTTTCTAGGCCACATTTCCGACCTGACTTTAAATCCAAGGTCAGATTTTACTTCTGATGCACTGTTGCTATTGTCTCAAATCCAATTTACATCTGTTTCTGTTTTTAGTGATTGCTTTATTCTTTTCAAAATCGTCTCATCACATCACAAGGTGAAGGAAAGAACATTTAGAAACCAGATGTTCTATTAACCATAACCATTATCCTTTATTGGATCCCAAAGAGGTTTAATCTCTATCCATAAACAGGTGAGGAAGACACCAGCTTTCAGCTCAGCTTTATAATTTAAATGCCTCTCTGGGAAGAGGGCAAAGGCTCTGCCATCCAGCTACCACTATGACTCAGGGAGGATCATAACTGCTCTACATAGCCTGGTGGTTCAGCCCTATCAGACTCAAAGCTTCCCATTTTATAGCAGATATTTTGTGATATACCCTTTAATATCCCCAAGTGAAATTCACAGATAATACATATACAGTTTCAATAAAAATAAAAATGATGCCTGAACTATAATATAAAGTAGAATGAAAACAGTTTATAGTAAAATAACATTCACTACAAGATAAAAATTCCAAGGCCCAATTCTATTAGAAAACATAATACCTTCCCCTTGATTGGCAATGGTAGCATTTTGGAAAATTAAGCTTATATTAAAATCATGCAAAAGTACTTGGCGTTCATAAGCAAGTTGGAGCTATATTCTAGGCTTAGCTAATTATAAGTAGGTTTGTCATCTACATGAAGGGTTTAGAACCCTGACCTCTGCCCAATAAATACCCATAATGACCCCTTCAATCATTGTGATTGACAACCCCAAATGTTCCTGCACATTTCCAAGATGCCATCTAGGGCTAGCTGTACCCACTGGGAATCACTAGAGTGGGATAACTAGGGCCTTTTTGAAGGACAGGGTTATAGGAACATGAACTCTGTGAGTCCTCATTTTTGACTGTGGAAGCCCTTATTCAATCCTGTCCCTTGAGACCACACAGATTATGACAAGCTGTCAAGAGAACAATAGGTGTATTTGCCAGAGCTCTTGGCAAGATTCTTTATGATCAGCTTCTAGTTTTATTTATGTAGAAATGGTTTATTTTTGGACTGTATAAGGGCTCAAGACATTCTCTTCTTCACTGAGATTGGTTTACCACTAGGTATTACATACATAATGGGAAGGACCGTCATGAGCCAGCATTACAATGTGAACAGTAGAGGAATGGTGGTAGGTAAGGTTAAAAGCCCAGTTAGATATATTAGTTATTAAGCAGAGATGCTGTTTTATCTTAATAACATCATTTTCCAAAATAGTTTATCACTTGAAGGTCCAATTAGTTCTATTTCTGCCTCTAGCATGTACAACCAAATCTGAGCAAGAATGTATCAGTCAGTATATGCAACTGTCTTTATGTCTGGATTGAAGCATGAATGGTGATGTGGTGAAAACAAAGGTTTTGATGTCTTCAGACCCAGGTTCAAGCTTGCCTTGACTTCAGTAAGTTAAATAATATCTTTGAGCCTCCATTTCCTCATCTGTAAAATGATACTGCCTGACTCACAGGGTTTTTATAATGACTAATGAGATCACACAGATGAACCCCTTGGTATAATGACTGACATATCGTAAGTCAATATTACTAATATTACAAATGTTAACCATTGCTGAGGTGTTCGTGATTCTCTCCTACACAGATCTTACAGGAAAGAAAACATACTGAGTTTTTTAAAAGAGGATGTATTTCGACCTAGATGATCTTGAAGGAAGGCAGAATTTCTCTTAGGGACAGAAATGCTCTTTTATTTAGGAAAAAAACCAACTTTCGGCATATCAATGAAAAAAAGTTGAGTGGGCCTGCCTCCATCCCCACTGTGGGTGAAGCTGTGATGGAGGAAGATTGATCTGCATAAGAATGTGGTAGTAGAATTTTCTTGCAAGTTCTTTCTAAGGGAGAGGATGAAGGGTTGGATAATTAGTAATTCCGGGGAGAATTTGCAGAAGGGAGGAAGGGATCTTATTAGATAACAGTGATGTTTGACGTGGGCAGCTGTTTGTTTTCTGCCCTCACTTCACCATCCACGACATCTTTAATGAAAAGGCTGTGTCCAGATTAGCCATTTCTCTGCACGCACATGTGCGTGTGCACATGCGTGCACACACGTGTGAAGGGAGAAAAGTATTTCCAGTGAGATGGTAGAGAGAAGCAATGCAGTTAGAAGCTCGTGGCCATAGGAGGTGTTATGCTGAGCACAAGCAGAACGAGGAGATTAGTCCTCCTGTGGTCCTAGGGAGAGCCACGGAGGCTTTGGGTGAGTGAAGTTGGGAGTAGTGGCGAGCCCAGGTGGGAAATAATACAGGAAACTCCAGTAATGTTACTAGTTCCTTAAAATCAAGTACAAAGCTGGTGAGCCCTTTTTCATTTAGGTAACTTTCCAGATAACTCATGGAGGTTTAAGAGAATGGAAACAGAATGAGACACTTTCAAACAATAAGAGGAAAATTACTAATTTTCCACCTTGTGCTTCTACAAATCCTACTGTGAGTTTGATGTTCACGTATCTATTCAGTAAAGAATATGAAAGACTCATAGAAATAAAAACTCAATATCGAGAGGCCACATTCTTATAACAACTCTCAATATGTGAGTGTATTAAATGCTAGTTGTATATTAGGTACCCTACGTGATACAAAATCTTTTCCCAAACGGTTTGTGTCATGGATTATAACTCACTGTTGGGTTACAGTGAGTAGGACTGGTTACTCAAACCTGCTTTATTGTTAATGCATACATTGTACAATTCATACATCTCTTACATAGTTTGTACAAGTTCTTTGAAACATTTATTTTTAAATATAATCTGTAAATTCTATAAGATATCTCCATTCTGCTGTATGATTAGTATTATTTTCTGGGTAAGTTTTCATGTTTATTTGTTGCAATGACCTTAATTAATAAAAATGCTCTATAACAACAGAATTCTTAAGTAATGACACATTACACCAACATTGTCCAAAAGAACTAATTAATCAAACATGATTAATTTTAATGTAATTACTAAAGAAAGATATATCATTTTATTATGACGCTCTAGCCATACATTTTCAAAATATGCTTATTAAACAATAAATGTAAGGTAATGATTCAGTTAGTTACATTTTTAGAAGTCATTAGGATTGATATTCCTCTGCCATAAATGAATTGAATCATTTCAAATACAATCAGATTTAATTTGGTAAAAAAATGTGCTTTTGAACTAAGAAAGATATAATGAATGACCAGTCATTATTTTCTGGTTTCCAAGTAGCAGGGAAGATTAATTCAGTGTCTGTAAGTTTTTAAAATCACACTTGGCCTATAAATTTGATAAAAACAAATGAAGCAAAACACATGATGTCATTCACGTTTTCATAGTTCATTAGCTCTTTTAGCAGAAGAGATCTGACATGGTATTTGGGGCCTTTAGGTAAACTGAATACAAGCTGCATGATGTTAGAAAGTTTTTGATATTTGAATAGACATTTTAATAATACACAGACACAGATAAGAGAGGTGAGTAGGTGGCTTGAGGTTTCAGAGTCCCTCCTGCAGTGTGTTTAGCAGCAGGTACAAGATAAATATCCAAACAAAATCAGATTAAGGGATTAACAGTAGTGACTCTGCTATGCGTAGGTGAGTGGGACCAGTGGGTGGTTTGGAAGGGATTTTCGAGTTCTGTTTTCTTTTTTCCTACTTTTACATCAGTGCATTTTAGGTAAAAGAAAATGAGTCATGTTTACCTCTAGGATACAGAGAGGCCTGGGCAATTAAAAAAAGGCAGATTCTGAGGGTTGTGAAAGGTGATTTTGAAGGGACAGGTGATTCAGCAGGGCTGAAATAGGAGAAACTGTATCTTACATTTCAACAGGGCAGTAACATTTGGATTTTTGTATTTTATTTTTTTTAATTAAATTTTTTTTCTTGAAATATCTCATCAATGACAACTGAAGAATGTGGAGAAAGGGGACCATGTTTAAGATCAGCGTGGCATCATAAATTAAGAAGCAACATGTTAAATGTATGATTTAAAAGAGGTCCCTTTAATTCTAGGGTTTCAGCTTTGTCAGCCCTCTTTAAAATTTCGAGGCAGATACTAAATGAATATGGACTGACAGGAAAAAAGACAGTTTCAAAAATTCCCTGGGCCTCTGTCTCATCTCTGAGAAGCTTCCTACAAAAAGTATTGTTCCAGACAGGATTTGGTTATTTAAGTTTATATCTTTATCCTGTACTATATGCACTTAAAGCTCAGAGAGTCTTCTCATCTCTTTTTTTAAAATAGCAATCACACAAAAAAGATATCCATGGATCAGGTTCTAATATCTAACAGGAAAGTCTTTTAGAATATTAACATAGCAATAAGCACCTATGTACTATAGGATTAAACATTAGCATTGAAAACAAACAACAAACCAAAAACAAAGAATCAACAAAAATTTCCTCTTGTTTTTGCCCCTTCAGAGTCTAGACTTTATGATCACTGCAAGACAAGGGTATAAAGAATCATGCTTTGTATATTTGAAAACTTAAAAATAAGCAATACCATAATGATGCATAAATCAGATTTATCTTTTGAAAACATTGATGGGAAAGCCCAGGAGATTTGAGCAGGGATGCTCTTTCTTTATGAAGAGAGCCAAATAGGATCTGTCTCTAATAAATTAGTACAATCTTTCAAGATTAAAAATAGCAAAAACATTTTAAATAGTCTGATTATAGCTTCAACAAATCAAACATACATTCCTATCTAGCCTATAGTTTTAAAGAGTCTATGTGGGTTTAACTTATCATCCCTCATTCCAATATAAAAAAAAAGAAGGAAAAAACCAAGTCATTTTTTGAACATTAAGATATTCATAAAGACTGTATAAAGTAAAAAAACAAAACAGAAACAAAAACAAAAAATCTTCACAGATTGTTAGCCATCTCTTTCAACAATTTCTCATAAATTCTTCTCTTTCCTTATCAGTAGATAACCCCCATCTCAGAAGGAAATACTTTCCAACACTCTCCAATGAGATCAGTGATTGCTTTTTATGAGAGCTACTGCTCTTTGAGATGTTTAGATGAAGGGAGTATATCTTCTATAAGCCAGTAAATGCCAAAGAATTACTTAAAGGGCATGTGGCAGAAGCTATTTTAGCAGGTGAATCTATGCATTTTTCTCTTTTATTTTTATTTTCTCCACTTGCTGAATTTTTAGAGCAGAGCGCGCGCGCACACACACACACAAATCAACAAGTAACTTATCTTTTTTAGTTCTGCCATTTGCCTATAAAGTCTTTTTATTTTCTTTCCTATTTATACTCCATACTCTTGAATCAAGGTGTTCAGATTGAATAATATATTGCTAATTTTGTTGAGTTCGAGAGCCAACAAAATAATGGAGCCTTCTAACTTAAAAAAATTTCCGTCTTCTGCCCTTGCACCCCCAAACTCACAATTTGGTGAACAGAACACTACCTGTCAGTGATAAAATGTTGAAAGGTGGTGGTGACTAGACCTAATGCTATTTTATTAAGCCATCTATCTATAGAATTGTTTTTTTTTCATACTTTAAAAAAATATGTCTATGCTTTCTTTTTTTTTCTTTTTTTTTCTTTTTTTTTTTTTTTAGTCAAGTACTTTCTTAAAGAAACAATAGCACCACATTGGCATAGCTGGCCAAACAATAAATGGGAAAGCAAAATGTGCTACATCTTCCATTTTAAGTTTTCTCCCAAGTGCATAAACTAGTAACAGAAACCCTGGAGCCACAGTGCATGAGATGGTTTCATATACACAAACATTGACATTCCAGGGAGGGGAAGGATTCTCAAGGGAGGTCAGGCTTTTTTTTTTAAATAAGATTTTTCAAGGAAGTGATTTATTCTCTGTATTCCGCTGGACTCAGGTTGAGTGTGTGTGCATATGTTTGTGTGTGTGTGTGTGAACATGTGTGCATATAGTTGTGTGTGTGTGTGAGCATGCACGCATAGGGCGGGTATTGAGTGTTTTTCTTTATCTCTAGAAGAGTGGATTCTGATGAAAAGATGCTTTAACTTTTTTAGTGGATCTTCCTCATCTTAAAATGTTCAAATAATAAAATTATGCTACTGGGGGAAGTGAGAACAGAAATTTGACCTAGGTATTCAGTATTGTCAATTAAATTGGAAATCAACCCATAAATTGAATGCTCATTCTTACCAGTGTTTATAGCTCTTATATAAACATCTTGATATTGCCTCATCTTAAAATTCTAAAGCAAAGCTTATAAAGTTTTGAGTTGTATAATTTTATGTGCTTCCGTCTGTCAATATTGGGTTGTTCTGCTGTTATAGTGATCAACTGAATTGTGGACTTGACAGAAATTTGTGTTCTGGTTTTAATTCATTTGAAAATAAGACAGTGGGTTAGTATAATTAGTTAATTTTTAATTAGCTAATTTATGATACAGCTAGAGAGGACTATGTGTCGGGAAAGTTAAGAAAGGTAATACAGCTTTGCATATTTAAGCTTTCCTTACTGGGGCATTTTTGGCTCTGAATAGAATTATTAAGTGAATCAAGTAAGTCACAGACACTCTTAGAATTACCACATCTAACTATGTCTGGAAATGTATAGGTCTGCAGAAGGTTGTTTTCATACTTTAAAAAAAATATGTTAATAATTTTAAATGGAGTTAATAATTTTAAATGGTACATATTAGGAATAAGAAATAAAACCCAGAAGTGCCACTTTGGGAAAGTGAGCCCAGCATCTCATTCCACAGAACCCATACATCTAGAAAACAGATGAAGAGCAAAAATGACCTATGGTTATTTTACATCTGTCTACAGTGATCAGAACATAGCTCAGCATGTCAGAGGAGTGAATTCAAATAACGCTGTAGACTGAGGTTAAAATACCAGTTGGCTGAGCAGGGGTGCTCGTTAAATTGGCCTTCTTTTTGCATATGTTTGAAGATCCAGGAAGTCTTTTTTTTTCCCCCCCTTTTACTGGCCTCTGAACTTTGAGGTAAATCAGTGGGATGAAAACTAAGATGCTATTTTTTGTTTTCCATGTACATGTCCAAGAATAAAAGAGATATAATTTGTATGAAATAATCAAGCCTGGTTGTTTTTCACCAGAAAGTTCTAAAGCAGATTTAAAAATCTGAATGATGGATGATGCAATGTTTTAATAAAAAAAAATCTTGATGTATAGATGGGAAATATTTTCCAGGTCATCATGGACCTGTCTTCATCATTGGATTTTATTGACCAATTTCAATTGAATGGATAAGACACATCCCTAGACTAGAGGCCACTGTCCTTAGCAGACATAAGGGAAATTACTAGTTGTCTAGGAAATTTTGTCTCTCAACTAGCAACTCTAGTCAAGCATATTTTAACAAAGAAATTTAAAAATCTATGTACAAGGATGAGAACAAAATTCATTAAAGTAAATCTGTGACTTTTTACTAGTTCAGTATTTGAAATTTGGGCCATTTCTTTAGATTGTCTAAAGAAAGAGAAGGAATAACTGTGTTTTTCAAAATGAATAGAGTGTCATTTATAATATTAAAAGAAATATTATTAGATTATTAGTAACTACCTGGAGGAGTCAGTAAGTGCTAAGAAGTGGAGTAATCATCCTTTTACTGATAGAAATCTTTATTTTTCTTTTTTCTTTTCCCTTCCCTCTTTTCACTTTGTATTTGTAAATCCTAATGCAGAATTCAAAAATCAAATGTTTCTAAGTTATTTTGAACAATGTTTTAAAAGAGCTTGATATGTTAGCTTTTAACAACTAGTTAGTTGGATAGCTACTTGAATAGGTTCACTGACAAGAACTGGCATTTCAGGAGCATTCAGATAATCAATTTTCTAGCTACACCGTGAATGGTTTTTTTAATAGAATTCCTTTCATCCTAGCAACTTAAGGGTTCTGATCTTGTTGCCCTCTTAGCAACTTAGGATAAAACTTTGGAGCTTTATCTTTTTAATCCTCATACCACCCCTGTGAGGTAGGCAGATGACATATTTCCCCCACTTTGCAGATGAGGAAACTGAGGCACAGAGAGGTGAAGTGACTTGCCTAAGGTCATACAGTGGTGAGTCCATGGCAGAGTCAGCAGATGCCTGTTTTTTCAGTGAGAATAAGAAACCAGGACTGTTAAATTCCTAGCTTTCTGCTTTTTCTACTCCTCTCTGGACTTGCCAAATTTGCATCAGTGGACTTTGTGTCATATTTCTCTTGGAAGGCATTATTGGGGGAACTTTTCTTTCCTAGACAATTGGATTTTTAGTACCCTTCCCCTCTGCGTCACCTTTGGCTCCAGGCTTTCTCTTTTGTTTTGCTTTCACCTTTTACCATTTTGGCCAGACTCTTTCATGTAACAAACTACAAAATAGCACCATTGTACTAAAAAACAGAGTTTTACATACTGTTTGATATATCCTGTATTATTGATATGCTAAATTTACATAGTGCTCTATATGGAAAAAATAAAAAGAGAGAAGTTACTAATCAGGTCGCACACTAACTCATCATTTGAAGGAACCATTGAGAGTTTGAGACTTTCTATGCTTAAAACATATGCCTAAAATGATTGGCCTCAAAGTTGTAACTACTTGCATTTTTCTTTAGCAAGATGTGGAAAAATAAAGCTTTGTGTCTAAAATAAATGCATCCAACTTATATTTGGTACAAATGCCACAGATGGAATCTTGTGGGTTAAAAATTGGTGTGCTACTTGACTGCTTGCTGCTGCTATTGAGGAGGCCAGATTTGGCAAATATGAAGGTGATGAAGGGAGATGGGTGGGATGGATGAACAAGATTATCAGACACTGTAAAACAAACAGCCTGTGTTGTGTAGAAAGAAGTGCAAATAAAAAAATTAATAAACCACTTATACAAGGCTGCTGAACGAATGTCTCTAGCAGCCAAGATTCGGAGACAAATTTAGTGCAACTGGATCTGTACAACATCCATGCATTTGTGGCTCTTGAGAGGCAGGGACTAAGATATATATATATATATATATATATATATATATATATATATCTACATACATATATGTATATGTATATATATATGTATATTTTCTATATAGAACATTATTGATAAAGGATCAACAGCAATCTACCAACTCCAGGACCATTTTTGCAAGGTGCAAAGCTTTTAACAATCACTCCTAAAGACAATGTTGGAATGTTTACTTGTGTATTTCATTGGGGGGAATGCCCATCTTTTGAAATGTTTTCAAACTTATTTTTTTGGTAGGTCTTCTGGTGTTTAACAGGTAACTCGTGCAGAGCAAAGGATCCTGCCAGTGGCATGTCATTCTTCACTCTTCAGGAAGGTCTTCCTACATTCTGTAGTTCTTGTTTCCTGAACTCCCTCTACTTGTGTTCTTCAAATGTACTTCCTAAAAATAATGGAGAAAAAGTGACATTAATTTGATGAAGCGTTATGTATCCTACCTATCTATTTCTAACGCTGAATCTCAATCTTTCATATCTTATGCCTCACCAGGCAATTTAATAGACAGCTTGGTCCTGGTTTTTCTGAGAAAGTCAATGTAAGTGGATGGGCCCTTAGTTTCTAGTTTGTCTAAACTTCATTCAGGCTACTTCTATTTATCCTTGATGGCATGGGGACCACAGATTGCTTTGTAACCACACAAAGATGTGTTTTTATTCATCTGCTGCTATCATACTTCATTGGCAGGAAGAAGATCCTTTACAATCAGTCTTCTGGCCTAGAACATGCTTTCCTAGTGAGGAAAAAAAAATCACATTCTGGTATCATCCTCTGTTATTGTATTTTGTTCTGTTTCAGTTTTGGTAAAAAGAAGATATTTCTTTTAATTTTTTTTTCTTTTCTCCTTTAGAGAGAGGCATAGTTTTAGAAGTAGAAGATTGGGAAGTTTTGTAGTTGATTTAGAATCTGTAAAATTAGAGATATTTTGAGCTGTGTTCAAAGCCTAGCTGTTCCATTTCCTAGCTATGTAAAGTTGTGCAAGTGACAGTCTCTTATGTCTCAGTTTCATCCATTAACTAGGATAATAATAGTTTCTACCTTCTGGGATTAAGGACTAAAGAATTAGAACATAACAGCACTTATAATAGGTCTGGCACATGGTAAGCACTATTTAAATATTACCTATTGTTATTTACTCCTTCACTTTTATGATTATTATTCCATCTTTATTGGAAAGTAACCATCCTTGGATTAAAAATTCTGAGTTCCTTCCTTTGGTGCCACCATTTACCTGCCAACAAACAATGCTATAATCCAAGGAATCTTGAGTTTTGCTTAGAGTAGAAGCCCTGTGATCGTAGGGACTTGTCTGTCTACTCACTGTTTAACCTCATGTCTAGAGCAATGCCTAGAACATTCAGGTACTCATTAAATAGCTATAGAATGAATGGAACAAATGAATGAAAGAGTGAATACAGTGGACCCTCTGATAATGTGCAGAATCAAGTCATTATGCTTTTTCAGTAATTACTATTTTATCCTTGAGTATACTTAAGTAGCAGCATTTATTTAGACAAATAAAATGTAAAATACAATCCAGAAGGAAATGACATTTGCATGCATAAACATCATGTGCTGCTTCTCTTGATTTCACTTATAGTCAGGAGGCCCTCATAGGAGGATGTAGTGGATAAATATTGGTACAGAATGAGGTTCAAGGATCCAGGGTCCCTTTTCTCAGGAACATTTTCCATCAAGACGAAAACCAAGAATTTTTATCATGGTGACTGGCATTTCCACATTCTTTCTTCTGATTATGGAAATGACCACTCAGCCACAGTCAGTGTTAGAAGTTCAGAGATCACTGGAAGGGACCTTGGAGCTTGCTCAGACCTGAGAACTAGAGAGGGTAAGAAGCTGGGGCAGAATCCATTCCAGTCCCTGGAAAGGACACCTATTGGCTAAGACCTTATAGGGATTTGGTAATTTTTCTTATCCTTATTTTTCAGCTTTATCTAGAACATTAGAATTACCATGAAGTCTTTTATAAAAGCAGTTAGCACTTTGTAAGTTGATAGTCAGTATCCTGTACCAACTGAATAGAAGGAAGATGACATCATTGTGTAAACATGTTTATTAAAATATCTAGCTCAGTGGCCATTGGGGAAAAAAACTTGTGAGAGGAAACTGGGCATTTGTATAAGACAGCTTGAAATGCCTTCTGTTTAAAATTCTAGCACTTTTGGAAGTTCTCCTGTGGCACAGTAGGTTAAGGATCCAGTGTTGTCACTGCAGCAGCTTGGGCTGCTGCTGTGGTGAGGGTTCGATCCCTGGCCTGGGAACTTCCACGTACCACAGGTACGGCCCCAAAAAGGAAAAATACCCTGGCACCTCATCCCAAAATCTTGCACAACTTTTACCAAATTCGCTTAATATGCAATTGTTGTACAAAGCATCTGCTGTTAAGCTACCAGTAAATTTGTATTCCTAATCTTACATCTTATTCTGCTTCTGTAAAGGAGTTCTCCAGAAAAATGTAAGAAAAACATAGAGGGCCACAGAATATAACCACTATTGTCCCAAACTCCTGAAACATTTCTGTTCAATTCTCAATAGACCTCTCAATATGGCTCATCAAAACTCCACAGTTGCTATGATTAAAGATTCTACCACTCTAACAAACTGGGTAACCAAATGAACTAAAAGGTCTAAAAATACTCTAATTTGGGTTTTATCTCTTTTTTTTTTTTTTCTGTTTGAGGCATATTGGTTTATAAAAAGAAAATTTGTAAGTATCTGGATAAAGCCCAAACTAGAAAAATACTTCAGGATGAAATAGTAACAAGTTTAAAAAAAGCATGTGAGGTATTTAATTTCTACCCTTCCTCTCAAGCCAAATTAATCCCAGATTTCCAGAAGAAAAAAATTCAGGTATCTTCTGTGCTTCCTTCTTCAAATTCATGAGAGCTGTAGCAAAAAGGATTGAGATTAGCTTGGCCAACTGTATAGAGCTCATCCTTTTTCCCAGCAGAGAGATTCTTTCTTTTCTCTCAAAGCAGAGGTGTAGAGTGTAAAGTCTGAGTGGAGGGATCCTCTGGCCTATTTCTTCTGGGTCTGTCTCGGCATCACAGCGAAGTCATGGACAGAAACTCTCTTGATAAAGCTGACACTGCTCCAAATAGCATGGTTCCCATGCACACAGGCGTACCGTGGAGGCCATTCAAAACCAGCTGGGATGTCGTCTGGTTTGCATTTGGCTCTCTTCCCAGGCTCTCACATGTGACTTCTTTGTTGCAGACAATGACAGTGACAAAACAAAAGCACTCAGGGATTTAGTCTCAGTTGCATCTGTTGCTTTGCTTATTGTCTTAATTTAATGATGCCGGCCACCCTTGACAATGGGTGGCAAGCGGAGGCATGTTGGAAGCAGGCGTCGGAGCTGGCACCCACCTTCGATGCACTTCTTGAAGGGTTATGAAACTGTCCCACATTCAGCCAAGCAAAAACTTTTCACTTCAACAGCTTGTCCAAGACAAACAAACCAGCTGAAACTGTTTCTAGTATGCAACTAGACAGATTTTTGAAAGGAAAACAGTAGTGAGTAAATACTGTTTCCTATTGATACCAGGGAAGGTAAGCGTATTTACAAAAAAGCGTTGGTTCTCTAGCTCACTGGGGTTGGTTGAGGAAATTTACCTCTGAAGGATTCATGAGGAAATAGATTTGATAGGGGTTAATTTGTCATCCGCATTATTATTGCACACAGATATTTAGGAAGCTGGGAAGTGCCCTGAAGGGGTCACATTCCACTGATATCTCTTGGCACACTTTCTGATTAAGATCACTGAGTGCAAATAACAGCAATAATAGTTGAATAAAATTTGCACACACTTTACAGTTTACACAGTAATCTCAGTGAATCTTCCTAACAACCTCCTGAGAGGATGTTTGCATCAGTCTCATTCACAGTCTGAGGCTCCCTAAGATTTAGTGACTTGCTTGAGGTCACATAGGAACAAACTGATAGACCTGGAACTAGTAGTAAAACAATTTATTATCTTAATAAAAGAATAACAGTTCTATCACTTAAACATTTATGTGCTAGGCACCGTATTACAATATGCTAATTGTATATATTTTCTTATTTAATTATCATAGTTCTCTTGGAGATGGGTACCAGTGTCTTGCCCATCTTACCTTTATGGAATATGAAGCCTATAAAGGCTAAACAACTTGCCTAGTTTCTTACGGTGAAGATATGACCATGATTGGAATTTGCACCCATTCCTTCTGATTCTGGAGCTCACCAGTCAGCCAGTCTGCCATACTGCCTCCCAGGAGGTAAAATATTATCTAGTGCCTCAAAGTCCATCTATTTCCAATAATAATAACT
Source organism: Sus scrofa (assembly GCF_054392235.1). Lineage (NCBI taxonomy): Eukaryota > Metazoa > Chordata > Mammalia > Artiodactyla > Suidae > Sus > Sus scrofa. The sequence continues at coordinate 89,093,110 of NC_139387.1, read as the reverse complement.
GATAATGTCATGAGCTTCCCATGATCCCAGATGGCTCTAAATGATGGTTTAGAGGGTAAGAAAGACTCTAAACCAGGGAAGTGGGTGCCCTCCCTTATCACAATGTGGGCTGAGTCCTATTGGTATGGTTATTGATAGAGGTCTAGTAGCACAGTGTTCATTTGGCAAAAGCTAACCCTGTGGGTATTATAAGCCCTTATAGTCCCCCGGCCTATCTTTATGAGATTTTTGCCTAAGAGTCAGAATCTAAAAGAAGGATAATAGGCCTTTTAAATTTTAGGAAGGAAGCAGTGATATTTTCAATAGACCATGTTTCCAGCTCCACCCACTACAAACAATTTAAGTATTATATGACATAAACTCTAAGGAAAGCCTGGCACTCTATTAAAAATGCTTGGAAAATACTGTCCATCGTGGAATGTTAGCCTATTGTACAGGATAAAGTTCTACCTCAGCATTGACCTTCTCCTAAAAAGTGCAAAACGGAAAAAAGAAAAAAGAAAAAAAGAGCAGTGGATGATTGAAGAGAAGGCCCAGCAGATGTCAACTCTTTACCTGTTGAGGAGGATGTGCTCTAGCTATTTTGCTGGCTTGGCCTGGAGACGTGAAATTGTGGAGGATGATTTAGATGTCTCAGTATCAACTCTGATTATCTCTTTATTTTGGGGGAATCACAAGTTCAAGTTCCAAGAGAGTGAGAGGCCAGTCTTTCATCTCTGGGAGCCAAGCAGAGTATCATGCAATCAACTCAGTGCTTTTGGATGTGACTTTTAAAACCAAAGGATAAGGTATACTTTTCAAGAGATTTATGTTCCTGGTGGAGTCATTGCCTCTTTAACAAGGTGAGAGGTGTATAGTCTGGGCACAGTGGCACAGTGTTGGTCTGCCTAGCCTCTTTAGTTTTTCCAGCAACTCCCTCATCCTATCTTTTACATGGTTATAGTGAGAATGCCCATTTTTTTCCAGTATGATCCATTCCTCTGGCCATAGTGGATTGGCCCCTGACAGGCCCCTCCCATAGCTCAAATGGTGGGGATACCAAGGCAGACCCAATTCCTCGGAAATGAAAGACTCCATTATTGGCCAGCTTTGGCTCAAGAATCGTCTCTCAGTGGCTTTGCTGAACTTTCCTTAAACTGTATTCTAGGATGCTTCCACCCAAATGTCTCTCTCCCTCTGGTTCATTGGGGTCAGAGTTGCATTGCATTCTGATGGCCTCCCCCAGCTTCCCTGAACCTCTCCTATTTCTTTCCACATAGGTATTTCGCCTAATGAAATCCTTTCTCCTAAAATCCAGCCTCACTTCTATTTCTCAGAGGACCTGGGTTTGAATACCTAGCTTGGATTCCAGCTTCCCACACAGAATTCTGTGCCCGTTGATAATCACTACATTGTTTTCTGCTCAGTTTCCTGCTCTGTAAAATGAAAGGGCGGGGTAGAAGCTCCCACCTCATAATGTTGTTATAGTTGCATGTGATCACCCTTACACATTTACCTGGCAGAGGTGTGTGAAAGAGAGCCTACTGTTTCAAGGGCCCTTTTTTTGGTGAACTTGACAGCAACATTAAACAGTCTGTTCTGGCTTCTGAATCCACTCTGCGTCCACCTTCATTAGAGCATTGCTGTGCTCTAAACATTATGTGAATGTTAACTTTCCCACTAAAAATTAAGTTCCTTGAGGGCAGGTAGCATATTTCCTTCATCTTTGTATGTTGCTATGAGCAAAATGGCAAAGCAGGAAATGCTTATTAAAGAGGTTGAAATTTCCTGCAGGAGTGGCAGAGTAGAGTTCAGGTCAATAGCGAGCTTTGCATGCCTTCCTACTTCCTGCTGTGCACAGAGCCACTCCTGTCTCAAACTTAAAATTGGCAGGTTGGAGTAAGTAAATATCAAGGAAGAAATGCAGAAGAGAGAGCGCAGTGCAGGGTTAACACTGGAGTCCAGCTTGAGTTGGGGTTATGGTCTGGCTGCTTGTTAGCACAAAATCTTGGCAAGGTGTTTAGCCTCCCTAGCCCAAGTCTCCGCATCTGTACAATGGGGGTAATTATGGCATTTACCCTACAGGTTAATCATGAAGATTAAATGAGGTGATTCGCTGTAGCCCTTACCACAGGGCATATGCCTAATAAGTACTAGCTATTATTATTGCCTTTTAAAAATAGTTACTGTTGTCAAAGCACATCCAGGCTTGGGTGCTGCCTTTTCTCTGGCTGGCGAAAGAGTAGTGACTTACTGGGTGCCAGGCCTCCCTTAAGTGCTGGGATGGCAGATATATAGCTCTTCTTTCTAGTGACTGCTACGTCACTAGGAATCCCCCTGTTTAAGGAATGTCGTTATACCATCATTATTCACAGATTATCCTGTCTTGACAACTTTCTTACTTGTCAAAGGACACCACCTGACTCTATTCCAATTATTTCAGTCTGTGATGTAAGAAATCACTACCAAAATGGTTGTAAAGCCTGAAAAAGGAAAAAAAAAAAAGAAAGGGGAAAAAAAAAAAACTGTTAAGCGGCATTTTCCCTCGCTGGAAAGAAGTATTTATGTTGCCTTTAATAGTCTTGAAGGATGTTGTAAAATACTTCAGGGTTCAGGGCTGCTTAGACTGTTGATTTTATGGGCAGCCTGTTTAGTTAGCTGTTTGTGTTACATTTTTAAATTAAAAAAAAAAAAAAACTTTAAGCACACTATCTTTCCCAGAGGGAGTTGATTTTGGAATTGCTGAAAGGTTCAAATGTGGTATTTAAAAAAGTGAACACCAGATTCTAGCAGTTTCACTGATATGTGCTAAAGATTCAGCACATTTTTACCTAAAAGCTGGATTTGTCTGTTTTTTTCTCTTAAGCCTCTAAAATGTCATTGTTTCATCTGACATACAGCATAAGCAGTAGTTTATATTACAATATTCTGGGGAGATGCGAGGCTCAGGGTTGTTACCTTTTGGTGTCATTTCAGCGCAATAGTGATGAGTTCAGAGGTTTAGTAGGAAAGGGTGTTACCCTCTTCCACTCATTCTTTGTGTGTGTGACAAATCTGGGCAGAACATTCAAATGCTGTGTTCTAAATTTTCCTCCTCACTGAATTGAGAGAAATTTTGAAAGTTTGGAAGGCTCTTCTGAACTTTTAGGATGAACAAAATAACACTATGACAAGTTAAAGTGATTTGCATCTGTTTGAGGTTGATGGGAGCCTTCGACATATAAAAGTAAACATGCTTGGTGCCAGCCAGTGCTTTTCCAAGACAGAAAATGGCACAACAACAATTCATGCGTGTATACAGTTTTTTTAAAAATCAGAATCATTGCATTGTGCCAAAAGTACTTTTACTTCCATCCTCGTTCTCTTTGAAGAAGGAAACAAATATCATTATTTATAGAAACAAACCAGAGCATCCAGTAATGGCCTTGGTAAATCAATACTGACATAATAATGTTAAGTATTTATTGATTCCTTTATACTTTTCATTTTCCTAGTCCTTCAATGGTCTGTGAACTATTCGGTCATGCCACACTTACACCCCATGGCATAAATATTGCATGTTCCCAAGTCTACAGTCAGCAATTGATTAGGAATCCTTACCCAGCCCTCAACCTGCCGTGATCTTACTCCTAATCATCTGGAATTTTTGTGTTGCCATACTTGTTATCTACAACTGTGTAAATAGCACATCATCTTTGCATGGATGGCAGAGCTGGTTGGTCTTTGATTACACAATCTCATGGAGTTGGCCAGATAAAAAGCCCTAAGTGAAGGTTTATATATTTTATACAGAATTTTAAAAAAATTTGGAGTTCCTGTCATGTCTCAGTGGTTAACGAATCTAACTAGGAACCATGAGGTTGCAGGTTCAATCCCTGGCCTCACTCAGTGGGTTAAGGATCTGGCATTGCTGTGGATTGTGGTATGGGTCGCAGACGCGGCTCGGATCCTGAGTTGCTGTGGCTCTGGCATAGGCCAGTGGCTACAGCTCCCATTAGACCCCTAGCCTGGGAACCTCTGTATGCCACAGGTGCAGCCCTAGAAAAGACAAAAAAAAAAAAAAAAAAAAAAAAAATTCAGCATGTGAATCCAAGTATGGAGGCCTGGGCCATTTGGCTAGTTCGGGTTTGATTTAAAATTTCTTGGTCTCTCATTGGGAGCATTGGAGCTATTTTACCAGAGAGAAGAGTTACATTACAATATGTTTATGTAATATAACTATATGTTGATTAGCCTTTCATAGACCTTGTTCTTTATATCACACCTGCCTATAGAAATGCTAATCCTGCCAGTTCAAGGAGCCAAAAAGGACAGTGGAAACCACTATCATCTTTTTCCCAGAGTGACAATGACACGTGCCTGCTCAAATAAATGTATGTTCCTTTATCTGATCCAATGGGAAAAAGTGTATGCCGGCAGTAATAGAGGAAGTTAAAGGTTTATAGTTACAAAAGGGGAAAGTGGTGGAAAAGGCACTTGGCAGTTTTTGCCAGTAAGCCTAGTACCTAAGCGTAGCAGAGGCAGGGGATACTGAAAGGAAGAGCAGCTGGGTGTGCTGGTCCTTGATTGCACTGGTCAAGACTAGAGCTAGTAGTTTCTAAAGTTACAAACTGGTTCTGTGTGAAAAGTTACTGGTTTCTGATTGGAAGTGGCTCAAGTCCCTGGATCCTTAGAAGATGCAATAGAAAGAAATCTAACTTCTTTCTACCCCTTCAGGAATATTTCCTCTATTTCCTGAATAATATTTAGTTTAGAACTAGAACATAAGCCTTTGAGAAGAGAAAGGATTCGTGTATTTTCTCCTGAATAATGATTAATTTTTACAGAAAAATTTATCTACACTTAAAGAAAAGCCAGGAAACTATCTATAATCTTAGAAAAAACAAATCATCCCAAATCCCTAGTGGATGCAACAATGCCTGGTCACAAAAATATAGACACACACACATGTGCATGCACACAGAGAGAGAGAGTAGAGAAAATAATCCCCTTCTCCTCAAAACTACCTGCTGTAGTTGAGTACAGACTGTAAATTGCCACCAGTGGTATTTAGAATTAAAACTAGTTGGAAGGACCTTTAGCATTCTTACTTCCATCAAACTTCGACTTTTTCAAGAGTTAGTTTCCTAACCAATGGGTCTTAAAACTATAACCACATTCGTGAGTAAAATAAAGATAGGAATTTTTGAAAATGTTTTCTAGCTCTTGTTACTTATCTAGCAATAGTCCATTGAGCTGTAATTGAGTTCCTCATGTGGGAAGTTTCTTCGCTGCTCTCTAGAAGTACCAGACATGGACTTAGAGACCCACATCTCTCATAATTTCCCTGCTGTTCTCAATTTCCATTTCTCTCTACTTCAGTTTAAATGTAAATCTATATTTCTAAACTCTCTTTTGGTTGATGGATAAAAATGAAGGAGCACTAAAGTCATCAAAGGTGTCCCTTTCAGGAAGAACTCCAAATACGTGGCTATCAGGGAAAGGTACCCAGATTTCACTTAGGCCCCCCAAGGATGAAGAAGCTGATTTTGGCCTTGCAGGTCTGGAAGTTTAGAGGCCGCTGAAGAACCTTTTCTAACCTTACCTGTTCTTTCCTTAAAAGTGAACTTGCCTAGGTCAATAAATATTGTCAATGATTTTCAAAGGATTCAGTAGCTGGGCTTTTAATCTTTGAGATGAGCATAAAACCTGAGGAATTCTAGAGTGAATATTTTAAGCCTCATAAAGGGCATTCTGCTTCATCTAAAACGATTTATCTTTTCATTGCTACCAAAGGCTTTCACTTTAACTCCAGACTATTAACATTGCCCTTGGATGAAAAGTCAGCTCCCTGTTGTCTAGTAAACATTGCCAAAATCCTTATTCTCTTCACATAAGCAAGTGGAGACAATAGACATCATCTTCCCCTGTGGATGCAGGTGGACTCAAGAAATTGTAAAATTTATGACTTAAGAAAACATGATTTCCTATTGGTGATTATCAGGAAGGAGGTGATCAGGAGAGAGAAAAGAGAGGAGAGGAGAGGCTCTTTGGAGCACATTTCTTTGCCTCCTTTTCCACCCTTACATCCTAACAGCATGCACATTAGAAGCTGTATGAGGTTTTGTTTGTTTTCAAGAGATGTTTGAAAGAAGATCAAATACTTATGAAAGGCACTGGATCGGCAGCCCTAGAAACTGAAATGTCCCGGAAGCTGTGTGAGCCCGGAAATATCCCACATTTTTATTTATTTTGGCAATTTTACTGTAAACTAGTATGAGCTGGAGTTCATGCTACAATTAAATTTTCCTCAGGCACCATGAAATGAAAACACATATTACATTTGATTTTAACTGGTTCAGAAAAATGGTGGTTTTCTGAAAATTCATTCTATGACCTTGAGATAAAAGCTAACAGTTCCTTACATGGATAGCTGAGCTTCCATTGAAATTGGAATAATGCACAGAACTGGGGTTCTCTAGGTTGGAAGGAGTCTTAGGTTATCGAGTTCTCTTTTCCTCTCATATGCTTGAAACACTACCACGTGACTGGAAAGTATTGGTAAGCTTGAGCTTAAAGTTTTGGTGATAGGAGACTCACTTCCACTTGAGGAGACCTATTTCTTTTTCAGATGGCTCTAATTTTAAGAACTAAGTAAAAATAACACCAACTAAAACTGTAATAGTAGTGCTTACTACATGCATGCCAGCCACCATTTTATTTTATTTTTACTTTTTTATTGAACTATACTTGATTTACGATGTGGTATTAATTTCTGCTGGACAGCAGATTGATTCAGTTACAGATACACTTTTTCTTTCTCTCTTTTCTTTCTTTTTTCTTTTTTCTTTTTCTTTTTTTTTTTTTTTTTTAGAGCTGTACCCACAGCATATGGAAGTTACCAGGCCAGGGGTCTCATGGGAGCTACAGCTGCTGGCCTACACCACAGCCACAGCCACTGCAACACAGGATCTGAGCCATGTCTGCAACCTACACCAGAGCTCACACAATGCTGGATCCTTAACCCACTGATGAGGCCAGGGATTGAACCCGCATCCTCATGGGTACTAGTCAGGTTTGTTACTGCTGATCCATGACAGGAACTCCCTAGATGGACTTTTTATGTATTCTTTTCCATTATGGTTTATCATAGAATATTGAATATAATCTCTGTGCTGTACAGCAGGATCTTGTTGTTTATCCCCTCTATGTATAATAGTTTAAATCTGCTAACCTCAACCTCCCACTCCATCCCTCCTCCAACCCTCTCCTCCTCGGCAACCACAAATCTGTTCTTTATGTCTGCGAGTCTGTTTCTGTTTCAAAGATAGGTTAATTTGTGTCATATTTTAGATTCCACATGTAAATGATATTATATGATATTTGTCTTTCTCTTTCTGACTTACTTCACTTAGTATGAAAATCTCTATTGCATCCACATTGCTGTGAAATTCATTCTTTTTTATGGCTGAGTAGTATTCTATTGTGTATATTTACCACGTCTTCTTTATCCATTCATCTGTTGATGGACATTTAGGTTGCTTCCATATCTTGGCTATTGTTCATAGTTGTTCTATGAACATAGGGGTGCATGTCTTTTTTGAATTATAGTTTGTTTTTTTTTCCTGGATGTATGCACAGGAATGGGATTGCTGGATCACATGGTAACTCTATCTTAAATTTTCTGAGGAACCTCCATACTATTTTCCATAATGGTTGTGCCAATTTACCCTCCCACCAATTTTGTAGGAGGGTTTCCTTTTCTCCACACCCTCTCCAGAATTTATTGCTTGTAAACTTTTTAATGATAGCCATTCTGACTGATGTGAGGTGGTACCTCATTGTAGTTTTGATTTGCATTTCTCTAATTATCAATGATGTTGAGCATTTTTTTTCATGCAGGCACAATTTTAAACACTAAAATATATATATATATATATGTATGCACCCACACATAACCTCAATGAATCTTCACAATTCTATTAGGTATATTAAATTATTACTTCATTTGACAGATGAGGAAACTGAGGCACAGGTGAATTACATGATTTCACCAAGGCCATTCAGTTGTTAAGTGAGATAGCCAGGATTTGAACCCAGGTAGTCTGACTCTAGATTATGTACTCTTAACCACTGTGTTTTATTGCCTCTCCAGTCTTTATAGTTCTCCTTCATGCCTCGTATAGTGATTTGCACATTATAGGTGCTCAATTAAAAAAAAGGTTTTCAACACTTTACATATTCCTGTTAGTTTTACCCACAATCATCAATTCTCCCTAAAAGAAAGACTTGAAAAAGTGGAATTTTAAGTGATGATTAATATTCTGCCTTCTTCAAGAAAGAATTGAGGGTACACATAGGTACATAATATTCACTATAAAGTACTCAGCCGGGTGCCACCTTTAGTAGTAGATCTTGAATAATTTCACTTTTGGCTAGAACAGGAAATTCCAAACATGCAAGGCTCATACAAGCATAGCTCCTGTGCCTTCACTTTTTCACTTTGCAGTTACCTCACTGTCTTAGGCAAGAACAAGAGGAATCATTTCATCTCAGCAGTGGTACTTATGTTTATGGTCTATTTCTCTACCACTATTCCCTCCCTATATCATTAAGTTGCCCATCCATCCTCTAATCCATCATTATATGCCAAATATTACTAGGTGCTTAGTATTGATACTAGACAGGAGGCGATATAAAGACAATAATAGAGTCTTCCTGTTTACTTAACTCATATTATTCAGAAATCAGATGTAGGCATTCAAGATGATTTCTTCAGAGTTGATAAGCCCATTGCAAAAGGAAGTAAGTTTTTTTTAAAGTCTTTGCCTTTTTTCCTGAAGGAAGTTCATCATTGGGTATAACTGTAATTTATCCAAAGCTCTGTGTTATAACTGACATCGAATCAGTCATGAATGAAAAAGGTAAGAGATAATCCTCTAAGAAATATTTCCATAGGATACACACTGTTACTTCTTCTGCCAAACTGTGGTCCCTTGAAAAGCCATCTCTGTTTGCAGATTACTCTCAGATGGTAGATACAATACATATTGGCTTATGCCTGAGGAAGGTCCCAAAGTATGGATGTATCATCAGGAGAGCTGAGCATCTCCAAATAAGGTGGCTGGCCAGATGGGTTCAGGCAGCAGCCTTGCTTTTGTCTGTTCTGAAAATCGAACACTCTTTGCAGCCACTTTGTAACCACAGCAGCAGTGCGTTGGCTCCCACTTGGCATATTCACATACTTGTAACTGGACCTTTTCCACCTGGCTTGAGCTTTGGGGATATTCATGTATTATATATTCTGGGATTTCAGTGAACCAAGGAGGAAGGATGATCCTGAAGTAGAAAGCATGACTGGGGCATGAAAGACCAGATAGAAAGTATGTTCCTCTATACCATGACTTCTTCAAAGTAGCTACTTGGATGAAACGTTTCACTTCTTGGGTTAGCCATCTTCTTATGCCAAGTGTCATTATTTGCTTGGCTGAGCTCTCCTCTCTTGCACCCTCTCTCATCCCTTATAATTCACAATTTGAATGATCCTGATGTTTTTTTCCCTTTTTCATTGTGAAGACTCTAACCCTACCATTTAAATCAAGGAAGCTGAAGGAGAAAATCTCTAAGACTCAAATCTGTGATTCAACTTATCTTTTCTTTGCCGTTGGGGAAATTCAGTGACTTTGCTCTCATTTACTCTCTGCCTTCTGGTGAAAAAATATTAAATTAGTGGGAGACTTCATGTGGCCATTTCTGCCCCATCTTTTCCTTCTTTCTTAGTCCATGTTGATTATATGCTCTTCTTTGCAGGCCAGAAGGAGGGTGGCTTAGAACCCAAACCATCTTTACCCATTCCTGGATCTCACTGTTATCTTTAAAATGAAGGGATTGAAGCAAATGATTTGAGTACTCTTACAACTCTAATACAACAAGGCCCTGGTATTTCCATAGAATAGAAACTCATAGGATTTCAGAGCTAAAAATCTAGGGGAGTGTTTGTGTGTGAGACAGGCAGACAGACAGACAGACACAGAGAGAGAGGGTGATTTATAGGTGATAAAATCACAAGGCAGTAGTCAGACATCAGAAGTCTTTGGTTTTGAGCTTAATTTGCACCCTACCCCCACCCCCAGTTTATGTTGAAGTCCTAAACCTTGGTACCTAAAAGTATGACTATTTATTAGACAATAGGGTCTATATACAGATATTTTGGTGAAAATAAGGTCGTTATGATGGGTCCTAATCTAATATGACAAGTGTCCTATAAGAAGAGGGAATTTGGGCACAAGTCAAGGAGACGGACTGAAACAGGTACTTCCCTCAGAGCTCCCAGAAGGAACGGACCCTGCCAAACCTTGATCTTGGACTTCCATCCCCCAGAAATGTGTGAAAATAAATAAATTTCTGTTGTGTAAGCCACCTAGTCTGTGGTACTTTATTATGGCAGCCCTAGCACACTAATATATATTTTATATCTGATTCCAAAATGCAGAAAACCCTAAAAAGGTTCAGTGACCTCCCCTTGTAGGTAAGCTCTCAGGCCTCACAGGCCTTTAAGCAAATACTGGGTGCCCTTTGGCCTGAACTTGACTAGGAAATGCAGTCTCCAGTGACACTGCAGGAAAGGAAATCTGGGGGATTTTATGACACGGTTCAGTCTTGCTGAGAATTTGAGGCTAATTAACTTTGGATGTGCATTGACAGGGAATTCTTCTACAATTCACACAAAATTTTAAAATGCATATAAAAGCCTTGATTTTTATTTTAATTTTTTTCACTTGTTTTTGTGTTTTTGTGTTGGGGGGGATATTGTTTTATTTGCCTCTTTCATAATTTTGTTCTTTTTTCATTCTTGCCACTGTCTTTCTTTGGACTTTCTTGGGCATTACAGTTTTCTTTTCCATTTCTGCATGTTCATTAGCCACCTCCTACAACAGGTTACTTTTCCTCTTTTTGTCACAAGCATTCTCTAGCCCCAGCGGGCCTACTTTTCTTCATTTCCTCTATAGCATATCCCACTTTTCTTTCTCGCTGTCTGCTTCTCTCTCATCCTCCTTGCCTCTGTCTTAGTCCTTCTCTCCTCCATTTTCCTTTCTTGCCTGCGTTCAGTTTCTAGCTCCAGTTTCCCTCCTCTGCTCTTTCTTCTTTCCTTTCATCTGCTGATTTGTTTCCGTCCCCTCCTGCTGTTCCCCTCCTGGGTGTTTCTTTGGCCCACCTTTCCTTCGCCTCTGAGACTTCGTTTTCTTGTTGGTAGATGGGGGCTGATACTGTAAACATCACAAAAATAATTGCATTGAGAACAGGTGGTCCCTTGGTGTCCCAGAAGACAAAGCCTTTGAGTCAGCCCAGAATGTCTAGGCTCCATGAGATGCAGGAGGCAGCATTGGTGCTGGAGAGGTGTCTAGACCTCTGTAACTAGACCTGACCTTCCAGAACTTTGGGACTCATGTCTGACACCACACACCCCCTCCCCAACTAGAAATTGAGAGGCACTGGGCCACCTGGAAAGAAAAAGAGTTAAGCTCAAGCACGCTTTCCAGCCACATTCGCCTAAAAGTTACTTTTGTGGTGCTTGCTCCCTGACTCATCCATGTGCTACTGTGTTTTCTGTGTACACAGTTGTGCCCAGTCCCTTTCCATCCCTCAAGGTGGCTCCCAGGGGTCACATCTCTGCTGAGCCCCCTGGTCCTTCTCCAGCCTCAGATGCAGTTTAGGACCAGGAAGCAGCAAAGGTGTCATTGTGAACAGTGCTCTCATCTTTGCCTTCTGCATGATGCTAGTTTCAACTCCAAAGATTAAAACCACATGTTGCTGGAGTTCCTGTTGTGGCGCAGTGGTTAACGAATCCGACTAAGAACCATGAGGTTGTGGGTTCGATCCCTGGCCTTGCGTAGTGGGTTAAGGATCTGGCGTTGCCATGAGCTGTGGTGTGGGTTGCAGACGCGGCTCGGATCCCGAATTGCTGTGGCTCTGGCGTGGGCCGGTGGCTACAGCTCCAATTAGACCCCTAGCCTGGGAATTTCCATATGCCGCAGGAGCGGCTCAAGAAAAGGCAAAAAGACAAAAACAAAAAAAACAAAAAAAAACCAAAAAACCACATGTTGTTGTTTTTTTCCTTTTTTTCTCAACCAAGTCCCCAAGGAGACCTGAGAGCCTTTTACTTTCCTTACTCATCCTTCTTTGCTTTCTTTACCTTCTCTTGAGCTCTAATTCTTTAAATTTAATGACTAAAGTGTAATCACTTATATTTTTTTGTTCACTCGTTCATTCAACAAAAATTTATCATGTGATCAATGTGCATTAGATAATTTATGTATTTTCGATGGCATAAATAGTACCTCTAAGACTTGTTTAAAGTCTAGCTCTTAGTAAGAGACACCTGCAGATTTTGGTCATTAGAAAATTTGTGGTGTTCTTAGAGTCAAACAGAAATGTCTGTTTCTTTACTTGTGTTTGCCACTGAATGTGAATTTCTATTAGTTCCCATTTTAGAGATATTTTTTTCTTTACACCTTTGCAGAATACCAGGGTTTGAAAGGTCACAGACTTTGTACATACAATTACGACAGATGTTAACAGTTGTCTGACACTTAGTTTGTGCAGGCACGTGAAAAGCATTGCATGTGCGTTAATGATCTGATAATGTAGATAGTACCATTTTCCCATCTTTACTGATGAAACTAAGGCTTGGAAGGATACATTATTTGGCCAAGGGCTGTCAGCTGGTGATGGGTGAAGGTAAACCTTCAGTTTTGTCTGATACCAAAGCCCAGGTTTAGTCACTCTTCTCCACCATCTTTTGGTGATCAGAGGTCCAGAGCAGTGGAAGGGAGGATTTGCAATGTGGAGTGATGGAAGAGTTGGACCTCTCAGGGAGAGAACCAGGGGTACAATAACTGTTTGGCACACTCACACTGATAAGTCTCTTGAGGATGGCTGACCCCGCCCAGGCTGGCTTACCTTCTGAGCCTTGGGCATGTCCGTGTGGCGCTGGGCACGGACGGAGCGGGCCGACTTGGCAGGCTTGAGGGGTGCACAGTACATCTCCAGCCTCCTCAGATCACAGCTCCGGAAGCAGCACTCATCCACGATGCCCGTCTGTGGCGCCCTCCGACTGCTGGAGCCGTACCCTGTGGGCTTGTCTGTTCAAATCAAATGCAGAGGGGCCTGGCTTTAGAGTGGAATAATACACTATCGTCACAGTTCCACCTGGCCCCTGCAGACTCTCCTCTTCCCACCTCTTGTCAACCCACACAGTTGTAAGTCAACCTCTTCTTGAAGCTTCTCCAACAATTCCTGACCCTGTAGGTCCTTCTGGGTTCCACTGTTTCTCCTGCAGTCAGTGCCACATTCGTTGGCAGACCTCACTCATCATGCATTTATTTGTGCTAATTCTCCTTAGGTTCTTAATCACCTGTAGTCAAGGATCTTGTCTATGCCCAATCCTCGCCTTTCCTTATATATCATCCTAATTGGGAGGCTGCTAGGTATATTAATTAAAAGATCATGTTTTACATTGTCTTAATCTTTTTAGCACATATGCATGGTTTTTATGCACGGGATGGCTCAAATGTTTGCTCTTTGGCTTAACTTCTTCCATTATAACATCAGACTGAGCATCAGAGCGCTTTCAAGGTCATTCATGTAGTAAGAGGTAGAGCCAGAATTCAATTCAGATTTCCTAGCAAAGCTCAAGTGCTTCATAGAACACAGGAGACCTGGTGTACAACTCTGGACAAGTCAGTTGAGATTCCTGGGTCTCAGTTTACCCAGTTGTAGAGTGTGGTTAATAATATCTTTCTTGTAAGGATCGCTTGAGGATTACATGACATACTATATGAAAAGTATTTAGTGCATCACCTGACACACAGTAGGTCCTAAATAAATTTGGTTTGCTTCCTCTGAGCATCCCTTTCCAGGATCATATTGGGTCTGTGAGTAGACACTGACATTATCGACTGCACCCAGAAGCTTTGGGACTTGGAACTGATGACAATACCAATGGGATGGGTTTCCTTCTATTGCGCTAAAGTGACCAGAGCCGTTCAGTTCTGTTTTCTCAGGGAATAACCACTAGACTGAGACAGAATGAACTAAATGTCCATCTTTCTATTTGATTTTCATTGCCCAGAGAAAACACCATGGGTCAAATTTCTTCTGATATTTGCAAATCAGACCTCTTTACTTGGCAAGTAGGTTTTAGTTTGATTCTATTTTGTCTTGTTTTGATTTGGACATACTTTTTCTGGCTCTAGAATTAAAAGGGGACACAACAAGTTTACATGGAACTTAAAATGTACCTGAATTCTTGGTAAACTTTTTGTCATAACAGAGCTTTTGTTAGACCAAATCTTGCTTATATACCAATACATAAAGCAAAAAAAAAAAAAAAAAAAAAAAAAAAAAAAAAAAAAAAGGAGACTGCTCTGGGCCTGGAAAGGGCAGGGGATGAGATCTCGACTTCCTCTGTCTCCCTTTCCTCCCTTGGGAGGTAGGTGGAAGGCCTGAATTTTCTCCACTGCTGTCTAGGCTTCATGGAAGAAAATTTGTGAACCATTGGCCCAGAAGGATCCAGTTAACCAATGTGACATATATTCAGTCTTAATTCCTGATACAGAAGATAGCATTATATTTTAAATAAAAAATCTTAACATTTGCGTAATAAGGACAATATACTTCAGGATGGAGTTTTGAAAGTCAAAATCCCCGTGTATACTTTGAGCTCCCTGGTTGAGACCCACAGTCATGGCCTGCAACCAAACTAGTTTGGCTGCCTCTTGGATCAAGGGGCCAGACATTCATGGCATCCTCTAGGAATCCAAATGTTTTCCTGATGCTTGGCACAGGGATCTGGGGATGCTTCCTCCCTGTAAGGCAGGTTTATTGTCATTCTTAGGGCAGCTGGGGGTAGAAACTTAGGAAAGGTTCAAGTGTGGTCTCTTTGGCTGGGGTGCATTGCTTTTGCTCAGAGCAAACCCCGTGGGTGCCTCATGGTTGAGGGGTTTGGAAGGGACCAGGCAGCTGGCCCCAGTTGGAGCCTCAGCAGTACTTTCACTTGCCGTCGGAGGATCAATTAGTGCAGAAGACTGTTTCTTCTCCGTCAGCCAGGCCCTGGCAAGCCAGGACTCATCTGGTCCCTTGGGCAATGTAAACAATGTTTTTTGTTTTTTTGTTTTTATAATCTTTTCCTGGAACTATAAATTAGAGACACAAATGGGCTTACATGGTTCTCTCAAATCCACAAAGGACTTTTACATACTTTTTGCTAAGTGGCTAGTTCAAGAGGTCAAAGAGGTCAGCCAGCTGATACACTTTGGTTTTCTCTTGGGGTTGGGAGAGAGGGGAACGGGACTGAGTCTACTTTGAGGTAACTGTCCCCATCATCCGCTGTAGGTAATGATTGTACATTGCTGAAATGATAAGTTTCTTAATGGGACATAACTGAGATCCATATGTTGACTATAGAATAAGTAATTTGAAGTTTGGAGGCAAGGTGGTAGGCAAGTGGTTCCAGAAACTTTCAAACTTGGCTAATTTAGAAACGACTAATTTCCAAGTTCATTCCTATGGGTTGAAGATGGAGAAGGATACAGGCTTTGTGGTTCCAGCCTCTCTAAAGTATTTCCGTTTCAAGCATCTCTAAAGTAATCTTCCTTCTGAGACCCCTCGTTTCTGGAACTCCTTGCCTGCTACTGGAGGAAGAAAGTAATATTCATCTCAGAATAGTATTAAACGTTGTATATATTGCATATTTCCTTCTTGGTGACAGTCAACAGCCATGAAAATCACCATGGGTCTGTTTCCTCTTGTGAGATAGAAAGTAATCATCAACCTAGCAAAAAATAATATCACACACCAGGCATCTGTTTTGTCACCTCTTAGATGCACTCAGAGTTTGATATAACTCAGTCTAAAAAAAATAGCTGTGCTTTTGTAAGTTCATAGATCAATGAATTTAGGATCAGAGAAATTTAGGACTTTTCTGTAATGCTCTATAAAGAAAGTTTACCTTATGTCTATATCTGTTTTTTAAAAAATATTGTTGAAATACTACAGACTTGGATTTTGCCATAAATGTAACTACCAGTAATCTGTAGCTACCACAATCCTAGAGAGATGTTTTTCTTTGTCTATTTATAATGTCTGCAATGGACTAATTGTACTTCATTGAAAGTACATGAATATAACAAGTGTTTATCTTGCCTTTTAAAGTTTAATTGATCCTTTGAAGTGTCTTATAGACTTGATTTCTGGTTCTACATTAAGATATTTAATTAAAAAATCATTTCTCACCAACTGAGAGGCCAGAGTTGAGGGTCAAAGTTTTGCCCTTTATCTTCAATGCCTCGTGTTTCTTATTTTTCTTGAATCAAAATAAAGATATTTATTGCTGTGGGCTAAAACTAGGAGCCTAATACAATGTGGTTTACTAGGAAAGCAGTAACATTATTTGCTCCAGTATCAATTTTGAGGAAAATAAAGATTTTAATGATGTCTAAATTGCCACTCTTGTCATTATGAGTAATTTTTAAATGAGATGGAATGAATTGTTCCATCCTTGCCTTTAAAAAAAACTCCTCATTAGGCACTAAGTAATTATGCTCCAGTGAGCTCCAGAATTGGAAGGTGAAATAAATGCTGGATTAATATACAAGAAAAAATACGTCTAACAATTTGAACTCAAATGTGTTAAAAATGGGACTGCTTATAAAGGTAATGCACTTCCCATTGCTGGAAGCAGTTAAAGAAAGACTGCATGAACACCTGTCAGAGATCCTAAGAGCATAGTCCTGTATTGAGCACAGTGTCTAACTACTATAGTCTTCCTATTCCGAATATTCTGCACTAAGTAAAGAAGTGGAGGAGAAAGCTCCCAACCAAATATTCAGTATGATTGGAAGTCATTTACACTGTATTCAAGAAAGAAGTCCAAATTTAGAAGGTTAAAATTAGTTTTCTCTCTATCATTTGAGTTCCCCAAGATGCTCAAAACATTTTTCTTTACAAAATATTATAACAGAAGACAGGTGACCGGGATAGTCCTTTCTAAAATTGGGTATGCTCCCAGAGTTCTGCCATACTAGCATTGTGAAGTATCCATATACTCACTCAATGGTTATAGTGATCAAGCATGTATAGAATTTCACAGAATTTTCAGAGTTTCCATTGTGGCTCAGTGGAAACAAACCTGACTAGAATCCAGAGGTTTCGGGTTCTATCCCTGGCCTCACTCAGTGGGTCAAGGATCTGGCATTGCCATGCACTGGTAATTGTGGTAAAGGTTGCAGACGCGGCTCAGATCCTGAGCTGTGGCTGTGGTGTAGGCCAGCAGCTGCAGCTCTGATTCGACCCCTAGCCTGGGAACCTCCATATGCTTCGGGTGCAGCCCTACAAAAAAAAGAGAGAGAGAGAGAGAGAGAGAATTCACAGGATTTTCTTTGCTGACAAAGTCTTGACATTGGAAATTGATATATTTACGTATTTATTTTTCAGTAGGTTTGTTCCAGATCATGTAAACCAAAGACAGCTTAGCAGATAAGTTGGCTGCCACCTAACCTAAGCCTTGAGTCCTCGAGAGTAGACATAAAGTGCTGTCCCAGTGCACTGCTCTATCTTGAAAGTTGGCCAACAGACAGAATTCCAATGATTAAACAGCTGGCTTCTATAATAATAGCACTTCCCTTTAAATAATGCATGGTCCGTGGAGTAATTCAATAATCTTCAGGGCAAACTTGCTAGTTACAAGAGTTTGGGGCAGAATCATGGTATCATCAAAACCATGCCAATTAGCTGAATCTCACAATCTGCAATGGATGCAAGCAACTTGCTTTCCTCCGTCTCTGAAGGAGAAGGTGTAATATTGAGATTTAACTGGGGTCATCACTTCTGGAGCAAAGAGCTCTTGTTGTTCATCACCAGTTAAAATGGTACTACCTTCACTGGTGCTGCATAAGCTTGTATTTCTTATAGATTTCTGGAAATGCAGTTGGGACTTTGTACTCAACTTTAATTTCCTTTGAAACATCCCCTCTTGCTTATTGAGAAAGCATTCCTTGATTATTTTAACTCTATAGTTAGAATGAGAAGACATGGATTTGAAGAATTAGAATTTAAATAATGAAAAATGCAAGCATTTGCCAATAGAGAAATATCCAGTTCTGAAGACATACATTTGTTACTCTTTGGGTTCCAAGGAATAAAACTATTCTCTAGAAATTGCTAACAGAGGGAGGTTCTGGAGTTGCTTGTGTTTTGAAAGCAGGGAAAAAGAAGACAATTCAAGTTGTATTTCCTGGGATATTTTTAAAAAAGTCATGATTATGTGTCTGATAGAAAATACAGCTGGATTATTAACAAAAAAATGAATTTGCATTTATCTTTGATTAAGGATTCATCACACTATCAAGTATCAGTCAATATCTATAGAAGCCAGACAGTTTGGTTTCCTACACTATCTATCCAAAACCTCCAGACATGTTGACAATTTAGAATAACCCAGAATGATTTGTTTCTTAGGCAACAATGCTCCATGGACCACCTTATCTAATAAAAATTCATTCAGTTGACATAATTTTGTGTGGGATGCTAGTAGGAAAGTTGGATAAAATGTGAGTCGCCTTAAATTTGTCTCTATTTTAGCATTTTAACTGCTGATTTCATCTTTGGAAATGTGAGAATCAATTCTCGGTCTTTCCTTTATGTGGAAAACTGGACGCCTTTCATGAATTCCTTACATAAGGAAAGTTATGATAGGAATATTGATTGCCTAGACTCCAAATGTAGTGCCTTGAATGGTTGATATTTCCTTAATTTATTGGATTTGCATTTAACTTAAAGCCATTTGATGAAGCAATATTTTGCCTTAAAAAAAATTCTGTCGAAGTCACACTTGAATTAAAACAAGTAACTGACATGTGGAATCTAAAAAAAGGATACGATGAACTTCTTTGCAGAACCTATACTGACTCACAGACTTTGAAAAACATGTTTTCCAAATGAGACAGGTTGGGGGCTGGGGGCGGGGGTTCACTGGGGGCTTGGGATGGAAATGCTATAGAATTGGTTGTGATGATCAGCATACAACTATAAAATTCAATGAGTAATTATAAAATAAATAAAAATTTTTAAAAAAAGTACTGATATATATGGAGTTATGTGCTTAGTAAAGGTGTAGAAAGATGCCTTCACTACTGTAAGATCACCCACATCATTATGTATTTAGAATAAGAAGGGTATGTACACATACAGACTAAAACACGTATTGGGGAATTAATTACCTGACCATCGGTGCCAAAAGCTATTGTTGAAACAGTTTGAAATTAGGATTCTTTTTGAATAATTTTCCCCAAAATATATGCCTATTGCTGGCCTTATATGTGGCTAGTGGACTCTGCACATTTCTGCTTTTCTGCTGAAGATTTTTCCAAGTAGGGTTGGCCTTTGGCATCTGCAAAAATGAACACTGAGAAAATGTCCTCTTTTCTATGAACTGCATGTCATAAACTTTTCTTGAAAACCTATCAAATTTGGGCATTGATTTTACTTTGGCCTGTGTTAAATTTTAATTGCCAGTGTTTGCTGGTCCCACTACTTCTCAATTGGACGAGGTCATCTTTTCTAGGAATCGTGGCCCTATTTGACCTGCTACCACCCCCACCTCTCGACAACTCTTTCTGAGCTACTAAATCCCCATAGCTCAAAAGACCAAAGTCTTTCCATTACCCAGTCAAGTCAGTGTTTGTGTATCTCTGGGTCTAAAAGGAATGAAGCAGAGCTCGGTGGAGCTGCCCTTTTCTTCAAATCCGTCTTTCTTTTAGAAGCCCTGGCTCAAGGGCAGGTATAAAACTAGTGCTTTTCCATCTGCCTCTGTCCCGAAGGCCAGGGAACTAAAGCACAAGGCCTACAGGCAAGAAAACTAGAGATTCAGAGAAGAAACATTACTGTTTTAGGGCTCTTTGGAGAAATCGGCAGACAGAGTGGGAAGCAACGTGATGTATTACTTTAGCCTGATACAATGCCCTGGAGGGCAAGCGTCTTGCCAGGTCAGCACAATATACTAGCTTAGGTTTGATTCCAGGGCTTGGAGGAGATAGATGTAGCCAACAAAATTATACTTTGGCAAGAGAAATGCTTTGCTGGACAGAAATGTTGTCCTAAGGGAATGGTTTGGTTTATCAATGTCTAAGGTAAAAGATAATCAAATGCCAGGAGGTCATTTTTATGTTTGAATTATTTCTGTCGGGCCTGCTGTATAAGTTAGCTACCATTTTCAAGCTGTATAGTTTCGAATATTTAGAACATACTGCAGGATTGGAGTATGATCTGCCTGTGACATCTGTCATACCAGCGAAGGAGGCAAGATGTACAGTGGCTAAAAGTACAGGTTTTGGAGTCAGATAGATCTCAGATCTGCTACATATTCACTCTTCACCTGGGGCAAGGCAGCCAGTCTCCTAAGACTCAGATCCTTACATAAAGTGGACCTGATATGAGTATCTCCCAAGACTGTTGTGCAGATTAGGTGAGGATGTATGTACAGTGTTTTGCACAATGTCTGGTATGCAGTAAACTCTAAATAAATGTAAGCTCTTATAATTATAATGATTATGGGGGTGAGTTGGCTAACAAGACCAGTGGGGCAGGCATCCTCCTCCTCTCTTCCTCTTAAAAACCTATCCTTTTCAAGGGTTGGTTGAAAAGATGGCCTTTCTAGATAAGGGAGGAAAGGAGGACTGTTCTCTTTTAAAATAAATGAACATGTGCTCCTTTGAAAGAATATCCAAACCTTATGTTGTATAGACTGTCCTGAATAGTTTTAATCTGGAATAGGCATTCTGTGAGAATGGATGCTCCAGGCAAGTCACACAAGTTATATGGGCTTATCTTGAACTCTTTTTACCTTTTATTTCTCCCCAGTAATCCACTGGCTCAAATAATTGGTTCTTCTATTCACTTATTTCAAAACAATGCTGCAAGGCATGGGAGGGGTGTGGGCAAAATACATGGTCAGAAGTGATTTCCAAATCACTTTCAGCCAGCATATGTATTTCTTGCCTCTTTTTTTTCTCTTCCTTCTCTGTTTCTTCTCATCTCCTGCTATTGACAGCTATTGACATTCTTTTTACTCACTGAGGAACTTTAGAGCAAGAGCTCATATTATACAGAGTTCATGGTAGGCTAAGAATTAGAGTTTAGTTCCCTCTCTGGAATGACTGAAAACTAAGGCTCCCTTTCCTGCCAACCACATTCTGGAAAAAAGCAGCCACCAAGTATACAGTGTCACCAGGCCCACTTAATCACTACTCCATCTTGGACCCACGCCTGAGTGAGATGAAAACAGACAAAACAAGAGAAAGAATAAGAAAGGATGTTGAGGAATCGCGTATGTGGACCTGAGTTATCTCATTTTTTGAGAAAGATGGTGACGGAAATTGTAAGCTGAGTCCGGCACCAACGTGGAGATTGTAGCCATGCCCCCAGCATTATCTCCTATACTTACACTGTTATTGTCCGCTTACTCTTTCAGATGTGGGAAGAGAGGCCTTGTGGGCAAAACATAAGGCATTCATGAATAGAGGGTAACGCCCCTCTTTCTGGTGCCACAGAAAGATGAATCAGCCAAAGGGGTATTAAAACACATTCTCTTTATTTTTAGTTTCACTCTAAAGTCTATCATTTCTCTTTTCTTTGCAACTTGGCACCTGCCCTGTGTTCTCAGGGGCCCTGCTCCCTGTCAGTCTCCTCACTCAGGCCTCTGTGTTTTGCTCAGGGTGCATCTGGAGACTTTCCCAGGGGTGGGTGTGACATGGTCAGGATGGCAGGTGAAGGGGTGACGGCTGCCAGGGCAGTCTGGCATGTCTGAAGGGAGCATGTCGGGAGGTGGAGGCCCTGTAAGGAGAGGCATCGGGCCTAAATCAGGGAGTGAACTCTTGGAAGGCAGCCTCCACAGCAGCAGAGACAGCCCTTGGCCATTACTGCAGGGAAGCAATATCCAGAGTCAGCGACAGATTGAACACAGGAGGAGAAGAAGTCGGAGAGGGAGAAGGTGGTTAGGGCACTGCATGATACGAATAACTGTGGGGTGTGCACTTCAGCGCCCCTTGGTTGTGTGTGTGATGTCCCTTTCATGATGGTGTGTGAACAGTGCTGTTCCTGAATTCAGAGGTCCAGGGGAGTGTTTCTATAGCACCTAGCACAGTGCCATATGCAGAAAGGAGATAAAAAAGAAGACAGTGTGGTATACTGAACACAACGTTGGATTCCATCCCGGATCCTTTGTGCAAACTCACAAGTCACCCGAACTCTCTGAGATGCAGTATTCTCATACAGACAAAGTACTGGACAACAGCAAGCACTCCTTCTAACAACATGACTCTAAGGATTGTTTAGATGGCGATGTGACCCACTTCTTAATCCACTGTGTATGTATGGCATATCAGTGCTTCTTCCTGATAGTAGAGAAAAATATAATGAAGAGACGTGTGATGAGAGAACCAGGACTTTCCTCCTTGTCAGGTTTAGTTTTAATTGAAAAGAAGGTTGATATTTAAGACTGAACTTAAGAAAACCAGGGATCAGCATTGACTTTGATGGAGGAACACAGGGAAAAATATCCCTTACGGAGGTGGGTCTGAGTAAGAGGAGGGGACAAGACCATCTATGGGGACTGCAGAAGCCAAATCAAGGCAGGATACAGGTGTGAATTGTGAAGATAAGAAAGATAGGAGAATCATTTCCTGAAGCTGTTGAAACAGTAGAAGGAATCCAACTTCATTTTGAAAACTGGGATCCTAAAGGCTCTGAGGAATGAGGAAGAGGGATGGCCCTCACTTGTGTGGGTGCCTGGAAATGAGAATGAGTATGAGAAGAGTCTTTCTAGAAATCTCTGGGCATGGTCTTTTACTTTCACACTTCACAGCATGGCATCTCCAAAAGATAAGTGACAGGCCCTAGAAGGGTTGTTAATGTTGTTGATCAGAATGCTGAACTTCTTAGTATTCAGTGTGGGCAACATCTGATATCATTGGCATCCTGGGTGTCTGTCAATGGTACATGAATCCTCTGAGTGGTATTCAGTTCCTTCCTGGGGGACAGGTGCATCCCTTCCCCCCAAAATTCCAGCTACAGCTACATGTTATCCCATCTCTGATCATATTAATGGACTTCCAGACAGGCCATCGTTTCTGCCTTTGGTACCTAACATCTGCCCAGAGGACAGAATTAGAAGAGGACTGTCATACACATGGTTTTTCAAATGCTACACCTTTTGGGGGGATAAACTAATGTTAAGGTTATTAAAGTTTTAAAATAAGTACAAGCAGTTCTCAAGCAAGTGGTAGTATGCTTCATCAAAATATCAAACAGGTATGCAGACTAGGGCTAAATGGTTCATTTAGAGAGTGATTATATTCAGAAACATTTAGTGAAAATCTGGACTCATCCGAACATCCTTTCTTTTTTTTTTTTTTTTTTGTTTTGTTTTTCTATAGAATTCTGCTACTATAATCCTCTCCGTTTCTCCTTAATATTTAGTTGCTTAAACATGACTAAGAAACTTTAAGGGCTTTCCTCAAATTATTGTATTTTAGAATTTCATATATCTTTGGACTTGATAGCAAATTCAGGGTCAACTGAAGCAGTTTCTCAACAATCATCGAGCCCATTAATTTTAGCCACTCCACTTCTCCCCACCCTCAAATACTGTTTTTCTGAACTGAGCAAGTGGAGTATGAATAAGGAGAGGGAGAGGTGTGGCTAGGTTGCAGCTCGTCTCCAAGCTAAAGCCTGCTCTCATCTTCATTTCATCTGGGACAGATACCATGCCTACCTCTCCAAACCTCATTAAATGCTTTTTAGCAAGTATTATTATCCGTCAAGAAATATCTCTGATTCTCATATTTATTTTACTAAATTCAGCAAAGAAAATATTTTCAGCTTGTGATGTTGGCTGGAGAAACCAAACTCTTCTTTATTTTGATTTTTTCTCACATACTCAAACACGCTGAGAATGACCACATCGCTCTGCTCTGGGACCCCACTCTGAGGCAACAACCTCTTGGCCTTTTAGCCAGTCACTCACTTCTGTGAATTTTCTTTCTGAGAACTGGAGACAGTTGCCTCAGAAGTCATTTTCCAGTTTATCACAAAACCTGTCCCTGGTTGCAGAATTAGTTGGCCTCATTAGAAGCAAGCAATGTGAGGCCTGATGTGTCCTACAGCTGTGGAGGCTCCTTTGTGCAAGGTTGTTGGGCCAGGATAACTGCTTGTGGGACATTCTATGTCCCTCAGCACTTGCCTTCTGTCTGCTCTCTTTGGCTCAGACTTGGGTTTGGGAAGCCTGCATGAAGGCACTGCTGATGCTAATACTTAGGCATAATTAACTTTGTCCTAATTCTAGCAGGAAGTGAGGGCCCACGTTCAGGGGCTAACTGGTCTCTTCTGATGCACAGTCGCTGAACAGGGCAGCCTCCATTCTCTCTTTTCACCCATCCAGCAAGTACCCGCTTCCTCGTAATTCTACATCTAGCCTCTCACACCTGTGAGAGAGGATAATATCAAATCCACTCACCTACTGATGCATATAGTCTCCATAATCCCCACTCTGTCAGTTAGATGCATATTTATATAAAAATTGCATCTATTAACTTTTAGGTTGATGAGAAGATATGACCATCGATGTCTTGTAGCAGCTTCTGTATAGTAGAGATGGGAAGAGAAGTGAAGCTTTTTGACTCTGTGTAGTAGGGGTTCCAGAATGTGGAGAGAACCACACACATCTTCATTACTGAACTGTGGGTTCAAGTCATTGACAACGACTTTTACAAAAAAGAATGAGAGGAAAAGGGGGCTGTTGGTTTAGAAACATTTTCATCTACTTCAAAAGACTTGCTAATGTATTTATTTTCCTTCTTAAGCAATTTCTCGGCGTCGTCCTTTGCTTCTGGTTCAGAACGATACTCTAGCAAAGTCCACTTCTGAAGTCTTCCCCTATCCTCTCATTGAACCAGTGCTCCCACGGTCCGCTGAGATCTGCCCTCGGCAGGCATTTCCCGCAGTAGGACTATGAACCGTCACAAATTCCTTGCATTCTTCAGAACATCTGTGCCTTCTTTTGCCACATCTTTTTTCCTGGTACTCAAACAGGCCACAAATCACCCTGGACTTCTCCTTCCAGGCTGTTGATGTCTTAACACTCTCATTTTAAACCAAATTCCTCTCTTGTCCTTGGCTGTGGCTCTTGGCTTTCCAGCCTTCTCATATCCCCCATCTGGGTTAGTCATCTGTGGCATCACCAACCAGGGCTCTTTCTCCTTGCCTTCTGTCTGGCCTGAAATGATGCAGTCCTTCAAGTATCAGAGTTACTATGCAGACCATACTACTGGGTCTGATGCTCAGTTAAACTCCCTAACATTGATTTAAACACAGTGGTGCAGACAACACCTCCATGCTACAAGAACACTTGAGAAGAATCAAACCTAGAGGATATTGACTAGCTGGTGAGAGAGAAGGAGCTACAATAAGACCTAAAGATGTAATCAAATAAGTTTTGAAACTTTTCCACAAGTATCTCCAGAGGTTAAAAGGGGGGCATTTCATTCTTCTGTTCATTTAAGGTTTAAACTTATTTCTTTGACATTTAGAAAAATGGTTTCCTTTGCAATATATGCTACCAATAGCTTTCCGTGGTTGAGTTCTGCATTAAGTTACTATAGTGAATGTTACTTTTCATGTCTTATCTCATTTACATCTTACAGCAACTGCATGCAGTAGGCATTATGCTTAGGTCCATTTTACATATGAGAAATTGAGGGTTAGCAAGGTTAAGAAACTTGACCCAAATCATACAGGTAGTAAGTTGCGAAGCCAGTTCACTGCAGCTGAGGACGTTTTGAATGGGGGAGAATTCTCAGGTGAGGAAGAATTCTGAAGTTGATACTGTTACTGGGATTCTCAATGCAGATGATGCTTAATATCCATGAGGAATATGGGAAAGGCCATCTAAATCAGCCCAGCAGCCCCAGGGTTTGAGCACGTGCAGAAGACAGAGTTCAAGCTGAGGTATTCCAGAGAGTGCCAGAAGGAATGTCCTGCGTGGCTTTTGCCCTTGAGAGGAAAGTCTGGGCAGTCCTACAGTTTTAAGGCACGGGTGGGTATTGGATGGTCACATCTCACCCAGTACACTGTGATTACTGTGATTCTTTCCACTTTCAAAAGGGACAGTCAGCTCTGTCATGCAGCCAGACCATCTCGTTTTCAGTCCCCTTGAATTGTACAAAGTTATGAGAACTTCAGCAAAAAATGAAAAAAGAAATTTTACCCATAATCTTGCTATCCCAACAAGCCATAATATCATCATTTTTCTTTTTCTAGTTCTCACCCAAATGCATGCATCATTTTCACATAGGTACAGTCATAGCCTAACTTTAAGGTAGTATTTTTTCAATTAACATTATATTGCAAGCATTTTCCATATTGCTATATAATCTTCATAATTGTAATTTTAGATCTGAAGAATATTTCAGTAGTTTTGCCACTGCTTATTTTTAACCATTTTCCTATTATTAGACAGGCTATTTCCAGCTTCATTGTTATTTTAACTCACATAGCAATGTGTTTTTGTGCATATAACTTTCTACTTCTAGGTCATTTGTAAGAATAAATTCCCAGGAATGGAATTACTAGAGTCAAATAATATTATCAGACCATCCTATTTGGATAAATCCCACAATTTTTCATAAGGACCAAAGCAGAGAATTATATCCATATTTTCTCATAGAATTAGAATAGAGAGAGTGAAGGTAGAGCACAAACAGGAATCTTACCTGCACTCCGTGAATGAGAATAAAAGAACCAATTTCTGTTTTCAATTACTAGTGCAGTTTCCTCTGAAGGGAACATGGGATATAACCAAGAATTGGACTTGGCACCTAAAAGTTTGCTAAGTAGAAGAAAAACCAGGAAAAATGAAATTGATGACAAGAGACCCTGGTTCTCAACTTTCAAAACCACCAAGTACCTACAAGGTTTCTTCCCCAAGGTAGGGAGACGTGATCTCCAAGAATATAGCTGCCAAGACAGAGTCACACCCCCCAAAGGGAGTGGGGGTGTTTGTGTTCTGAACGGCAAAGGCTCTGCTCCTGTGCTCCTTCTGAAATCAAGTTCTCTCTGGAATCATTGCCTCCTGCCCAACCTGGGGTCTCTCAGCCTTCTTTCAGGGAGTCATATCCTTGATGAGCTGCCTGCCCATCTAACCCAAATCTGGCCAACCACATCTTCCCTCCTTTCACCACCTGACTCCTCTCCTGCTTACCATCATTTAAACGCACATGTTTATTGAGCACCTACTATATTCTAGACACTGCTGTCAGTTCTGAGGATGAGAAGTGAACAAAACAGACACAAGCGAGATAACAGGTCACCACCCGCTCCACGACCCTGATTCCTATGACAATCTTAAAGGAAACTGTAGTGCAGAGATGCTGAACTCAATAGTTCGATGACAATTGCCAAGAGTAATCGAAGTCTGAATCTGGCAAGAGAAGTTTCCTTCAGGCCCCTGTGAGAATTCTCGTCGGAGGACTTCATTCCCACTCACCTCTCTGAAGGCACAAAACAGTTACTTAGTGCAGCACAAACTAGCATGTAACTATACTTCAGCCTTTATTTTCTGCTTTATGAGGACTGGCCTGTTTCCTAAACTTGATTTGAAGCATTTTGAGAGCAGAAATTGTGTCTCCTATTTCTGTGTCTAGAAGCACAGTACTGGGCACTGATCAGGCATTTCATAAATGTTCACTGATTAGTGGATTGATGTCAAGTGCACCAAGGGTACACAGAGAGGCACAGTATGAAGAAAGCTTTTGCATCAAAAAGAAGAAACTTCAAGTCAGGGCCCATCTCTCTGTGTCTTTGTTTCCTTTCTTGTTAAAGGAGGTGGGGGATAGCAGTGGTTACCCAATGAAGAGTTTCCTCTATGGGGTTGTGGTGAGTTTGGGCACACAGAGAGCTTGGAGTAGGAGTGGCATAGAACAAGCATTCGTGAAATGTCACCTCAAAACACCATCCTCAGCATCACCATTGATGAATTAATTGTGAGGCTGTGCAGCGAAGATGTGAGAACAAAGGCTCCAGAGCCTGAGTCTAGATGCTGGCTCCATTTCAAATTTGGTGGCTGTGGATAAGTTATTTAACCTCCCAGGTCTGACCTCAAAAGGGGGTGTGAATAGTGTCCACCTCACCACAGGGCACTTGTGATGACTGCATGAGTGACCATTCCCCAAATGTTAGTTACAGTGATTGAGCAAAGAGTAGAGAGTGGCCACTATG
Organism: Sus scrofa; assembly: GCF_054392235.1. NCBI lineage: Eukaryota > Metazoa > Chordata > Mammalia > Artiodactyla > Suidae > Sus > Sus scrofa. The sequence continues at coordinate 89,064,826 of NC_139387.1, read as the reverse complement.
TGCCTGGACTCAGGGTTCAGAACACAGATGAGGATGAGGGACTCTCAGTCCCTGTCCCCTGCCCCTTCCCCAACTGCAAGCCTGCAGCTCACAATGCAGGCTGGCCTTATTGATCCAGAGACCTAACTCCAGAGCAGATTCCAGCAGTGCCTGGTGGGTCACAAGCCACTTTTGCACACATTCTGTCTCTCGGTCATTTCAACAACCCTGTGAAGCAGATGCAGTTACTCCCATTCTATGGATGAGGAGACAGAGTTAATGTGCCTTCTGAATCTGGATGTTCCTTTGATTTCAGATGGTAAAACTTTTCCACCCATGTCCCTGCCTCCTTCTGTTTATATATCTGTGGGGCTCCTGAAGCAGCCAGTGCCCAAGATGATCCAAATGCCACGGGGTGAAACACATCGATGCTTCTCAAACTCAAACCTGTATCAGCATCACCCAGAGGATTGGTTAAAACAACATCGCTGGGCCCCACCCTCAGTTTCTGTATCAGTAAGTCTGAGATGGTGCCTGATAATTTGCATTTCCAAGTTCTCAGATGATACCTATGTCTCTGGCCTCTGTGTGATATAGACACCCAACATGCGGATATATGATTAAGCAGTGGCGTGCTGGCCAGGAGGAAAGGGCCCATGAGGACTGGCATCCACGAAGACTCCTTGCACTTTAAAAACTCCAGAAAGACTTCCTATCTATTTTGATAGTTGCCTAATAAGGGTAACCATATGTTACTCTGGTGGCAGGACCAGTTTTATTGCAAAAAGGAAAAAAAATCATAACCCTCCGGTAAGAAACTACACTGAAACAAAAAACACACGTGGACCTTCTTCCCTTCCCTTCCTTTTTTTTTTGCACAGTCTGTGTCATTTTGACTTGCACCTAGCACCTCAAGACAACAAGCCAGGTCACAGGGAGGGAAATTAGAGCCTTAACAACTTCCCTGGCCGAATGGAAAGCTAGAAACCCAGGGACATCCTCTGATATTGAAAGTTGCCTTTTCTAAGTACCAGGTTCAATTTATTTTTAGGCTTTCAAAATTGTGAGGGGGGTATTCAAGACTTTCTGCTCAATTGTAAAACTTAGTTCCAGAACACAGACTTCCCAAGGACCCATATCTACCTTTCTTATACCCTCACCCTTTAATGATCGATCTCCCAGGCGAACAAAGAAAAACCAAACAGGTGGGGCACACCCTCAGAGACCACATCATCCAAACATCCTTTCAGGGATCATTCAGAACTCCTGGCAAAGGAGAGTGAAAGAGAAACACACCACAGATGATTGCTTATAGAGTCAAGGTGGTTGTATGAACCAGAGGACATTCAATTTTGCAAAAAGGAAAATCACAATTTGTCATTTGTTAGTCAGGCTACACAGAAGCATCAGAATTTCTCAAGCAAGTGTCAGGATCAATCCTGCTGAGGAAACAGGGTTAATTAATCCAACTGCTTCCACGCAGAAGTGGCAGGAAGGGGGCAAACATTGCTCTATTTCTTTGCCGAGCCCTTCTCCTGAGTGTGTCTGTGAGGCGCCCATAGCTTTAAATCAGATGGTGCCCTGCAGGCAGGAAATCCATGCTGGGAGCAGGGGGAGGAAAGCAGGGGCCACCGCTGGCTTGGCAATTATAACCTTCCTCCAGGTCCCTGTTTCCATTTCCCTTTAAAGAAGTTGGGCTTTTAATGATTCCCTTTCTAGTCACTTCCTTCCCGTTGCCTTGCTAGGTCATTTCAGTGCACGCCTTCTTCACAAATCTATTTCTGGAAAACATCAGAGGGAAAATGACCTCATTCCCTAATTGGGAAGCCAATTGGGTATCCCCAGGGTTGGCTGGTACTTCTGTGTTGAGGGGTCTCTCCCCACCCTCTCTGGCTGTCACTTATTAGCATCCGTCGTGTGCTGAGCACTCCAGCAAGGCTGAAGGAGTCTGGGAAGAGGTAGAACACATAGTCTGATCCCAGGAAACCCATAAGCTAATAAAAACATGTGGACCAAGAGGTCAACATAACCTGAGAACAGACATTTAGTAGAACTATAGCACTGAGCAGGTCCTTAGAAAGCTTCTGGTCTACAGGTGAGTTTTGATAAGAGGCCTGAGAATCCTCTGCATGATGTGTAATTTTGTGTGTCTGTGGATTTTCCTGGAAAGAGGAAATTCAGACACTCAAAGGTTCCACAGTCTGAGGAAACTAGAGAAGTACAAGCCCAGGCTTGCAGAGAAGCTAGTCTTGTTTCTATGATACCTTTCACAAACATCCAGCTGGCCTGCACATTGGCTGCTTGTGATTTTGGATCTTATCCCAAATGCTACATTCAATGTCAAAAGACACCCAAAGATCCAAGATATCCCCTCAGCCCAGCATTCACCAAAAAGTGTTCCTCAAGAGGTTCCATGGAGAAAGCTTGGGAAACAGCTGTGCGTGTTAGCCCATTTTGGAGTCTGAAAGTTCACCAACCTATTCACATTTGTGATAAGTTCTACAGTGAAGAAATCTATCTGATGGTGCTAAAGTCCACTCTCCCCATATTTAATGGATCACTGGACTCCTTTTTTTCTGGAAATGTCTATCAACTTCCTAAGGAATTGAAGCAACACTTTCCTGAAAGTCCTTCTGTTTTTATCACTTCTTTTGATTAAAGTACATGAAAGAGTCCTTTGGAAATGTAAATAATTTACTAAGGAACAGTGCATTATCAGCCATTAACATCCCAGGAAAAGTTAGGGCTGGATCTGGGAGAATAGACCAGAAGGAAGGTTGGTTTGCTCAAGGGGATTGGTTCAGAATAGCAGCCCCCTGCTAAGCTGTAAGGTCCTCAGAGCCCCTCCTTGGGGAGTCTACCACACCTAAGATAGCCACCACCCTGCCGTCTGTCATTCCATTGTTTCTTTTCAAACATTTATCAAGCTTTAACTCAGTTCCATTTATTTATTGGCTGACCTGTAGCTTGTCTCCCTCCTCTCCTACCTCCATTGAAATGTGGGGTCCATGAGATCCTGTTCACTGCTGTAGCCTCAACACCTACCCCCGGTCTGCAAAGGGTAAGAGCTTAATGAATACATTTTTGTGGGGTATGCACTGAATGGACATGGTACAGAATAGATAGAGAAATTGTGATTTGTTCACTGCTCTATCCCCAGTGCCTATCGTTAGTGCTCAAAAAAGATGCTTGTTGAATAAGTGAATGCATTGTTTTCCATGCTCAAACCACACCTGTGGTTTTGGGGAGAAATGAATGATATTCAGACTCTTGCAGACTTGATATGAATTGACATTCCATTCTCAGTGACTGAAATAATAGACTGGAATATTTTTCAGATTTCATGAAGGCAAGAAAAGAGCTTCAGTCATGAGGAAGTAGGATCAGAATTTGAAGTGACCTTTAACAGTTTAGAAGGTGGTCATCAAAAAAAGGAAGGTGTTTAAAATGACAAAAATGGGCCCCACTTGGCAAAGACAAGTTCTAAAGCGAGATAGCCATGGGCCCCAAGTGAGGGAGAAAGTACAGCAACAAAATTGTAACATGAGGCGGGAGTATGTGGAGAATTATAAAATGAAAGCCTAGAGAGTAATCTTTCCACCAAACTTGGCATTGCTGAGGTTTTAATTAGAGTGGGAACTCAGATTTCATCCTCCTATTTTAAGACTCATTTGGAGAAGCTGGAAATGATCCAGAGAGGAGTAAAAAAAAAAAAAAAATGATTAACTGGGTGGAAAATAGAGTGAAGATTTAGCCCCAAAATGAAAAAGCCAAGAGGTGACTTAATCTTTACCACCAGGTATAATAAGGGCTATTATTACAAAAAGTATTCATTCTCATCTCCACTGAGGACTAGACAAGGGTAAACAGACTTGTGGTACAGGGAAAGTGTTTCCACTTAAGCACCAGGAAGAATTTCTTGATTGTAAGGGGGAAACATGCCGACCCAGGGCGCTGTGGGAAGCTGCCCTGGAGCTCTTTACATGTAGGATGACAACCATCTGCCTTGGAAGGCTTAGACAGAGACAGGGGACTGGACCTAAGGACCTCTTGGCTTTCCTTCCATCTTTGATTCTGTGTTCAGAATCCCAGCCGCTAAGCACCCCATTCTACACTAATCCTCCGTTCCTGTCATAAGACAGACCCCACACGGTCAAAATCCAAAAGGCTTCCCTTGGGAGGAGCTCGATTGTTCTCTTCTGAATAGGAAGGAAACTGATAGTGTTGCTTCAGCTGCTTCCCTTCTCCAGCCCCTACAGAGAGAGGCCAGCTCTTGTCCTGATGGGCCTCCCCAAATACTGGGATGGGCCTGCTCTCCATCTTGTGTGGGATTGGAAGGTGTGGATCCAGTTGGAGATAGTTGATACCTCCAAGCATCAAGGAACATCAGAGCTACAAGGCATTTCAGAGCTAATCTAGACAATCCCTTGCTGCTCAGATGAGGAAACTGAGACCTTGAAAGAGTTAGTGACTGTCTTCAGCTTCTTTCTGAATACAGTTCTTTCTGCTTGGGACTAAAATCCACACCTTCTGGCTCCTTATTCTGCAATGTGTCGCCACTACCTGTGTTTGCACTTTAGTTGGAAGGAACATTTACAATACAGATAGAATGTCTAAAATCGTATCTTCAGGAGTTCCCATTGTGGCGCAGTGGAAACAAATTCGACCAGGAACCATGAGGTTGCAAGTTCGATCCCTGGCTTCACTCAGTGGGTTAAGGATCCAGTGTTGCCATGAGCTGTGGTGTAGGTTGCAGACATGGCTCGGATCTGGCATGGCTGTGGCTATGGTGTGGGTGGCGGTAGCAGCTCCAATTCCCTAGCCTGGGAACCTCCATATGCCGTGGGTGTGGCCCTAAAAAGACAAAAAGACAAAAGTAAGTAAATAAATAAAAATAAATAAATAAAATCATATCTTCAGTAGCTAAAATGTAGATGAAAAAATGAGCAAGGGAGGGCAGAAATTCCTCTGGTTGGTTGTGGATACCTGGAAACATCATTCAGCTTAAGTGAACATGTACAGGTCACCTGTATTCTCTAGCAGGTCAGTTTCCCCTATGTAAGTGAAACATTTGCACCAGAAACATTTTAAGACTTATTCCAACTGCAATATGCTATGATTTTGTGATATAAAATTTTTGTTACAAAAATAATATAAACTCAGTTGCTAGGCTAAAGGAATGAATTTTAGGGAGCATATTTGTGATGTGATTGAATGGTACTCAGTTTTTTGAGATTCCAAAATGGCAATTTTTCTTTCATTTCTTTTTATTTAAAAATAACTTAAAATTTTAATATTGAGGTAGGGGAAGACCATGCCTCAGCTATCATCTGTACAGAGAAACTTCCAAACCTATTCCTCCGAGCTACCCTCTCTCTGTGCTTTGGACCTCCACCGTGGGGAGCCCTGGGCATTGTCTTCTGAACGCCCCATTATGTTTCAATCTCTAAAACCAAAGTCAATGTCTTTGCCATTGACTAAAGTCAACCAAAGTCAAATACTCCTCTGGACTTTCCCATGTCTGTACCATCACCCTCTTGCTTATGCAGACTCAAAATCTTACAATCATCTTCGACTACTTTCTTCTTCTTTTCCCCTTTATGCAGGCAGGCAATGTACTGCATCAAGTCTTCCTTTATAACAGCAGCTGGGTCTCCCTCTTCCTGCCCATTCCCACTGCTCCTGCAAAATTCCAGGCACTCATGACTCTTCTGCTGCCAGCTTTTTCCTACCCTTATTCATTATTCAGATGAGATAGATAGAACAAAGGAGGCAGGTAACAGAGGATGGTAGTTTCAGGACTCCTGAGTGACAACTGGGATTGGGAAATAGTTGGGAGAAGACTGTGGAATGGACTAACTTGGGAGAATCATGGGGCCTAAAATCTTCAGAGCCTTTGGGCAATGCATGGATTTCCCATGGAATGTGGAAAGGGGTCACAGACATTTAGTGTATACATTGGTAAAAATGTGGCCCGAGTAGGCTGGAAAACTTGGGGACACCTGGTTTATACATATACTTTCTCATTTAATTCTACAACAATTCTACGAGATGGACACTATTATCCTCACCTTAGAGTTGAAAATACTGAGCATTAGAAAAGCCTATTAATTTGTCTCAAGATCATTCACCTATTAAGTGAACAAGCCAGGATTTAAACCTGAGCACAAAATTATTCTACTATAGTAATTCCCGACTTAAGTAGAAAATTTCTGCCTAGACAGAAGCCAATGGGAAAAGCTTAGTACATCTTAGAGTATCTTCAAAGAGGACTTGAGTATGAAACAATAGAAAATAAAGCCTAGCACACTTCTTAACCCACTTACTTGGCATAGTGGACAGTACCAAAACAGGTGTCTTTTTTTTTTTTACCCTTTTTCAGAGTGACTTCCCACATTTGTTTGCTTGGCCTGATAAGTAAAGTGAAAATAAATGATCTCTGAATTCTGAAAATTTTACTTTCCCCCTCCATAATTTTAGGCTCCTTTTTAAGTTCTGCTGGTCCTAATTGTCATCTCTTATAGGTACTGAGAAGTTTATTAGTTGCTTTTGCCTTATTCCTTTTTTTTTTCTTTCTTTTTTTTTTGTCTTTTTAGGACTGCACCCATGGCATATGGAGGTTCCCAGGCTGGGGGTTGAATTGGCGGCATAGATGCTGGTCTACACCACAGCCACAGCAACACAGGATCTGAGCCTTGTCTGCAACCTACACCATAGCTCACAGCAATGCCAGATCCTTAACCCACTGAGTGAGGCCAGGGATCGAACCTTCAGCCTCATGGATACCAGTCAGATTTGTTTCCGCTGAGCCATGATGGGAACTCCCGCTTTTGCCTTATTCAATACTATCCAACAAAAACAGGAAGGTGTAACTGAGGATTAAGACATTCACTTGGGCAGCCATTCATTTGCTCTGATGCAGCTGGTTAAGGCATAGGCCGTGAAATAGTTCAGGAAACACAGCCACCAAGACTTTGTTCATGTTTTTATGCCCAAGTTTGTTTGAAGTCTGGAGAACAGCCAGTCCTATATCCAGGCATAATGATAAAAATAATAACAGCTGTTGTCTGAGCATCTATTGTGTGCTAGGCACTATGCTAGACACCACTGGCCAACTCTCATCATCTTACAGGAACCGAAATGGGAGGCACTGTTCCTGGTTTTGATAGCATGGGAAATGGTTCAGAGATCACATGGCTCATCCAGCAACCCTGCCAGGACTGGCTCAATCTGGCTGACTCGAGATCAACCTTTGACTTTTTAGTGCATAGGTGAGCACCTAACTTACATTCTAGACTGGTCCTGTGGCAGGGATTCCTATTCATTGCTCAATATCCATTTTCCCTCTTTCCGTAATTGGAAACACTAATTTTCATCTAACTGTATTTCTCAGCCTTTCTTACAGCTATGTGCAGCCATTTTCTGAAATCCTGTACAATGGAATATCAGTGAAAGTGTTACATGACAGCTTCTAGGATCCTTCCTTAAAAGACAGCCAACAGACTTCCTTCACCATTTAAAAAATGTTCTTGCTTACTGGAATGTTGTCTAAGATGCTCCAGCAGCTATCTTTGGCCATAGAGATGAGGACCCAAATGTAAGGATGGTGAAGTAGAAAACTAGAAGGAGCCTGGGTCCTTGAGGACTTTTTGGAACAGAACTGATGTTCAGCAGATCGTTCAGCAGTTCCGATCTACGTATCGTGGAACTTCTACACGAGAGAGAAATAAGCCAATGTAATCCTAGAATTCTGTTACTTGCAGAGTATCTTAATGATAACCACTTCTTGAATGAACAAAGTTCCTTGAAGGACACTGGATGGTTACTGGTGCTTGAATGTCTCCCGTAGAGCTTTGTTCTATTGCATTAGGATATATTCTTATAGAGTGTCTGAGAAGGAAGGTAACATCACTCAAAGTGCATGAATGGAGCACAAGGAGCCACAAAATAGGCAAGCTTAAAGTGCCTGTAATTTTGTGGAAGGCCTTGGTGGGTGCTGCTGTTGGGGCAGGGGTGGGGGGCTGAGATGGACAGGAGGAAAGGACAGAGCACAGCTAGGGCCTTCCTTGCTCTTGACGATATGGAAGAGGCCCAATTTGAATTTCGTCTACTTAACAGTTTAGTTCAGGGCCTATTCTCTTCTAGGAAATTCACCCATATCTGTGATTACAAAAGTGCAAAAGTTCAGGTTACATCAGTATTGGATTAACAGTGATGATGACACCTTTGTATCAGTAATACTGAACCGAAACAGAAGAACTATGTTCAGACGAGTAAAGCATTCTCCCAATACAGCCTCAACTTCCCTTAGGAAAAGGTGAGCACCCTCTCTAATCAGTTGTCCTTTGACGTATTTATTCATAAATTCATGCAACAAATGTATATATTGGGTATTACGTGTCAGGCATACATTCTGTACATTCTAAGGAAAAGTAAATCTTAAGGTGATAAAATAATTTCTAGCCCAAATAATCTTCTTTAAAACAAACATGAAATCCCATTTAAAAAGCAAAGAAAAACTGCTGATTACCTACCATATTTAAGGTGCTGTCCTAAGTGTTGTAGGGTATGTGAAAATGATTGGGTAAGGCAAAGCCCTGGCCCTCAAGGAATTTATGTCCCAGCCGGTGGGATAAGAAAGCCCATAAATAACCGTAATACAAAGCAGAAGGAGGTTAAATGCCTTAGAAGGTACGGAGCACAATGAAGGTTCAGAGAGGGAGCCCTGTTGAGTCACCGAGGGGTGACCTCCCCTCAGGAGAGAGATGACCATCCCATGGATTGGTGTAACGCCCCATTGTTATGGCTTTCTGCTTGCGGAATAGGGCAGAAAGTAGAGATGTTCCACCCCTGATGTCCCCACCACTGGGGCGATTTCAGAAGAGGCCTTCCATCAGGACATTGAAGAATGTGTTACTTTTTCAGCAGAAAGATTTTATGAGTTCAAAGTTCTTTTCCAACTCTATAATTTCACGGTTCTTCTACTTCTGTCCTTAACAGAAGCTCTTACCCTCAAGACTACCTAGGGTTTCTGAGTCTTGTCATATTATATGTACTTGGCAGAAGCAAAGCGCAAACATGGGCAGGCACAGAGACCTCCAAGGGACCCTACCTCATGAGTCTTCTTTTCATCTTTTCCAGTAGAGGTGACAGAGAGAAATATCCAAAAGGAAGTGTTCAACCACGCTGAATGAGCACGCAGGAGATGAAGACTTAAAAGCGTTTTGGTCAAGTGATGGAGTCTCCTGAACTGAGTAAGTCCACCTAGAGTCTCTCTGTTTTACAGGTATGAATTTTCACATAGTAGATTCTATAAAGAGGAAGCACTCCTTTCTGGGGCTTTTCCATTATTCTCCTATCACTGTTTCTTTCCCTCCCTAAATTTCATGCTTTTCCTGCCCAGTTCACTCAATTGCTGCTCAAAGCTAAAAATCTCCTTATTTTTACACAACGCTCTTAGAAATTGCTCCCTTACAAAGAGTAAGAGAGTAGCACAAAGAGCTAAGTGATCCATTTTGGCTATGACAGAAACCTTATTTGCCTTTGGCCCTGCTTTCTGACTTTCTTTGTGAAGTCTCTGTTGCTCTGATAGCCCCAGCAACTTTCTGCCATGAACGGGAACACAGCCACCAGGCAGTGCTCCGCTTGGAGACAAATGGACTCCCGATAGCTCTAGGACTAAATTAGACCTGATAAAATGCTGTTTGTTTGTTTGTTTGTTTTGACTTCTCAGTCTCTTTTCAATTCTCATTTGAAGGCCAAGGCTATGCACCATCTAATTTGGAGATTGTGGTCATTACTCTAGGTTGGCAAATACAGATAAGGGACACATTCGCTTTTCTTTCTTTTAAACTCATTCGGTGCCCTTAAATTCTCTTGCTATTTTAAATTTCATTTTTTCGAGATCTACCTGCTATTTGTCAATAGTATATTCTCCTATCTGTGCATTTAATTTTGCTTCATTCTTTCCAATTCTAATAAGACTTGGGCCAGTTATCCTAAACTCCTTTTAATGGCAGGATTTGGGATCTAGGGATACAGAACCACAGAGGTTTAGCTTTAAAAAAGGCTTCAGTTGATCTTGTTATAGGAAGTTATTCCACTAGTGTCAGAGGAGAGCAAGGAAAAGGATTTTTAGAAAGTCAGAAACATTACTGGTGATAAAAGAAGCAATTGTCAAAATATACATCCTAATGTCATATCAAGTCACAGTTTGATATCTGGAATTTGATCAGGTGATCCCCACACATAGTCTAGCTTGTATATTCCCAGGTAGAACAATTGGCTCTGAGATAGGGGCTTAAGTGCATCAGTGAAGTTGCGTCAAAACCTGTGACTGCCTCACCGATTTGATTTTCAAGAATCAGAGAGACCATTGCTTTCCCTTCTACAGAGCACTTGTGTATTTCTCAAACAAGTAATTGGAGAACTGCCTAATTTTTTTTTTATCATTTTGTTTGTTTACACAGAGTGGGTAATAAATTTCTAGGAAGCTGGTGTTTCCAGAAGCTCGAGAGCAAGGTGCCAAGATATAGGCCCATGGACATTTTTATGATTTCCTTTTCTTAACACCTCAGCAATTGTGGGCCTTTTCAGGAGAAGAGACTAAAATGTACCTGGAATATCTCAACATGCGTAGGAAAACAGAGGACCAATGAGTCTGACTCCAGATGGAAACCAACAAATCACACAATTTAAGTTGCCTCCCTTGGTTGGCTGGGATAAGAGGAAAGATTAAATGAACCTAACAGTGAGGCTTCCTTGCCAGAAGGAATATAAAACGGTGACAGTGGGTGTGCGGCAATGCATGCGGTAGAGGGCAATAGGAAAAAGAAAAAGGGAAAAGAAGAAGGGAATGAGTAGAAAGATATTCCCACATTTGGGAAGGAAAGAAAACTTGGAGAATGTACTGTATAGTCTCCTCCCAGACAAGTCCAGGGCACAAAGGGTCTCACCAACCCTTGTTCCCCTTAGCACTGGTCATCTGTATCTTACTGGCAAAACTCTAAGCACCAAAGGCAGAAGCCCTGTCGGTTTGCTTTAGCACTATGTCCCCAGCACCTGCTACAGAGCCTGGCATGTAATAGATGCTCAGGAAATACCTGTGCACCTGCCAATCACATTTTATTTTAGCCCTCAACTTTGCAGATCTATAATGCTCCATCTGTGTAATGGTCTTCCCTATTAGAAAGTTGTAGGCCATGCCACATGCTTGTTTGACATCCTTCCAGAAGGCGGAGGGCTGTGCTTATTGTTGTTATTGACTATCTGAGTTTCAGGGTAACAAAGGACAAATATTAAAATATACTCTTAAAAAAAGGATAAGACATTCGCTTCTGATTGGCTGATCTTGCCTATGGGAGAAAGAAATCTTTCAGGCCAGAAAAGCCTTGGGTGAAGGAGGAAGAGCTTGGGCTAGAATCTGCCAGAGCAATTTGGCCCTCAGAGATATCTAAGCAGCAAAGCAATTTAAGGACATGGGCCCTAAAAAGAAAACAGCACCTGCCTTGCTGAGCAGTCTAGTCTGGAAATTGCTTGGTTAGCAACACGTTGCACCCTGTGAAAACTTGTGACTTCAATGTGAAAAAAAAAAAAACTGTTTTAATTAAATTGGGTGTTTTTGATTCTCCTGGGATTGGGGGATTGAGAAGCTGAGAACTTTATTAGGATAGAGGGAGCCTTCTCAGAAATCCTGGAACCCCACAGCCCTGGTGAGACACTTCATTCATGTGTGGCCACGTTTTTGCCCTTAGAAGCCCTGTCACCAACAGCCTTCTTTTGCAGCCAAGCAGGGCCGAACCTGGAATGGTGTTCTGGGTCTGTGGCCTGAGATTGTCTACATTGTGCTTTTCCAAATTATTTTTTTCATGGGTTGTTGGTTTTCAGAAGTGGGAGAGTTCCCTGTGGTGCCTAAGAATGCTAAGTGTTTGTTTTTGTTTTGTTTTTTAATTTGGAAAGATGATCTTAGAAGAGATATGGTGGGATTAGAGGACATTTCGGGCCTTAACCAGGGCACTCTGATATTCAGTTCAATTCAGGCAATGTGCATTGAGCACTTGATACATGCAAAGCACTGTCCCAGGTTCCGAGGCTAAAAGGTGGAATATAACTTCTGGCCTGAAGTTCACAAATAAGCATGCACTGAGCTCTAACATAGGTAAGATTGGAAAAATTACTGTAGGTGAAAGAGAGTAGTTAGGAGTGGTGAAAGACAAATTCTTGCTGACAAAGTTGGAAGAGGTCTCACTAAGGAAGGAATATATGAACTTGGCCTTGGAGGTAACATTACCCAGTATTTCCATGGCTAGGGAAGAGGGGATGGAAGAAAAAGCAAAGAATAAAGGCATGCTGCGGGCAGGAGGCTGTAAAGGCAGCTGGGAACCAGGCTGTGAAGGCACTGTAGAGGCTCTGGAATTGGCCTCCTGAGTGGAAACTTCAGTTTTGTCCCATTCAAAAGCCATGTGCCCTTGGGCATGTTATGTACTTCTCTGTGCCTCAGTGGTCTCACTTGTAAAGCGAGGATAATGACAGAACTCACTTCACAAGTTTGTTGTGAAGATCAAAAGAGTTAATACATACTGGTGCCTAGACCAGGATCGTGCATTAATAAAAGCTCAGAGTGCTAGCTCTTGTTATCCTAATACAAATGTGCTCTAACCTAACTTTTCAGGCTTATCTTGTGCTACTCTCCACTAGATTTATCCCAACAACTGGCTGGATGGTGCCTGTACCTGCAGACATGCTCTGTACTCTGCTGTCTATGTACTTTTCCACTGAGTTGGTTTCTCTGCCCAGAATTTCTCCATCTATCAAAATCCAGTCTATTCAAGGTCTATGGTAAACACCAGATATGATTTCCAGCCAAAGGGAGCGCCCTCATTACCCTTTACAGGCATCCTGGCCAATTTTCGGAAGCCCACCATTCTGTAACTTACCATTAACCAAGGCTACCACTGACCCTCTGTAGTGAGTATTGGGGTGTGGGGAATGTTAGGGTTTTCTCTTCCTTCTCCTGAGAGGGGAATGCATGCACTGGGGCAAAGGTGGATTTGTTCTTCTGCTATTTCTAGATTTCCTGGAAAGGTGACAGCCATATAGAAGGAACAAGATAAAGCTGGTCACCTGCATGTGCCAATGTTTCCCTTAACCCAATGTGAAGGCCATTGCCACCTTTGTGAGTAAGCCAGGACTCAGAGCTCTTCATGAAGCTCCCAAGAGCATTCTGGGCCAGCCTGTTTTAGAATAGAAAAGTCTCACCTCCTCAATTTTGAAAGTTGTTCCATAGACTGAACCAGAGAAATAATCCACTAGTTAAAAGATTCCCCATCAAGGGGTCAAATGAGTCAGAGGTCACCTTTAGATGGAGAGTTGGGCTGTTGGACAGAACCCCAAATATTTGAGTGGGAATACAAAGATACATGGGAAGAAGCCTTTCCTATTTTCTGTTTACCTATCAGTCTGGGAACAAATTGATGTTCAGGCTCATGTTTCCACATACCACTGTATCAGAGTCCACCACGATACAGTGCTCATCAGAGAGGTTCAGGACTGAGCACTTCTTTCCTATTTAGCTCCCTCAAGTCTGGAGAATCTTGGCTGGGAGCGTGGGGGGAAGGGAATGAGAGGAAGAGAGAATGGCCCCAGCCACCCACTGTGCCATTCCTGGGTTTTGATTAAAGAAGAAATTATTGGCTCTGACATTCTTGATTTGCAAGATCCAAATGTATTTTGACTTTTTAGAAGAACCACGGGCTCAGGTTTCACGGGAATGAGCCCACTCAGAACTTCTGACTTAAAACCTAAAGCTGCTTGGCTTCTCAGTAGTGAATGCACAGCAAGCACTGTTAGCAAAGTGACATTGCGATGGCTGGGCATTGCACAACAGTATGATGTCAGCCTTCTGATGGGAGCTGGGCTGTTGAGCAATGCCACTTGGAAGAGAGTGGTCACACGCAGAAACCTGTCCAGCGGTTCTAAGAATTTTATATCTTTAAAAATATTCAATATATTTCTTTATGTGTTGGGATTCAGGCTTTCAAAATCCCTGATTAGTGTTTTTCCAGAAATCTCCCCTCTGGATCTTGAGTCAGGCAGTGAATTTCCAGTTGACAAGCTAAGTTCATTTTAAAACATCCCACAATGAAACCAGAATTGGGCATTTGAAGTGGGGGAGGAATTTCTCAGACTGGTACCTGCTCATTGCATCTCCCTTTCCTCCCAATTTTCTCTACTTTTTAGCCTCTTTCTTAGTGCTGAGTCTGAGATAGCTGGAATCAAGACCCTGCATGAGGCAAGGTGGGTGGACTCAGGTAAGCATTTCCATTTCCTCATCCTAGCAGACGAGAGACACACATTCTACTGCATTCCATCAAGCCTGGTACAGAACAGGGGCACCCTGCCACTCTATCCACAAACCCTCGTCCCAGGGTGAACCTAGCAGACAGCTTGGATGGGAAGCTGCCATTTCTCTTCCTGGCCCTGGGAAGAGATGAGTCATGAACATGAGCGGAGGACAAGGAATTGGCTCACTAGACCTACAGAGCTGGGATCCCTCTGGATAATGTTCCCTTCAGAATGAAAGGAAAATGGCTGCATATCTGAGCCCGTGCTCAGTAACTATAGCCTGTGGCATGTGGCCCGTGGCATGTGGCCCTTCATGTACCAGTCTTTCACTTTATCTCTTGAGTCATTATGCTCACAGCTAATATGTTAATTGCTGAGGATCCACATGCAATTTGGAAAAGAGTCTCCTTTGTGAAAAGGAGAACATTTGTAGGTCATGGTGACCATCTTGGGAGCATCTGAGAGGAAAGTTCTGCCTCTTTTGAATTCCTAACACTGATAGTCAAATTTTCCTTGTTAAAAAAAGGTGTGTGTGTGTGTGTGTGTGTGTGTGTGTCTGTGTGTGTGTGTTCTAATCTAGAAAGTAAGGAGAGATCCTGAGGAACTGATAAAGTATGAACAAATGTACTTCAAAGACTAACAACTGAATTCTAAATTCAAATGAGAAGAAAGTCTTCCTTTAGGAAAAATCAGAGAAAAGACCACAGGGAGGAAAAGGTATCAAATCTAACTGTTAGCATGTCATAATATTTTGTCAGGAGTTTTTCTCTCATTTCTGTTCAACAACTGACTTTCAGCTAGCATTAATCTTCTAATCAAAAGGGAACAAATCTATTTATAATTGACATAAATGATAGTCCTATTTATAGTTCTCTTTGGCGTTCCATGTTTCTCTGTGGGAGATTTTCCCTGAAACAAAAGCCTACTTTTTGAAGCGACTGTGTTCCAGGGACAGCCTTGATCATTTCTGTTGCCCGAGAGATGTATTTAATTAACCTCTTACCCTTACTCACAGGATTGTGGGAAGCACTGACCAACAATACAGCTTCTCCTACTTTTGCCCTTGTAATTTCAGGCCACAGAAAGCATTACATGACCCACAAAAGAAAGATTTTGGAGGAAGCTCTCGAGGAAGATGCAGGAACTGAATGCCATCTTGGCTAACCCATTTGCAACTTGCGAATATACCCTGGCCTGGCACTCCTTCAATTCGAACAATGCCTCATTCAAATTATCTCTAGAAACTTGTGGCTGGCCTTGATTCCCTGAGATTTTGTGATGACTCCACAGGTATTATCTCACCTGATACTCACCAAAAACTGATCATACCCATTTTGCAAGCAAAAGAATTGCCTAAAAGAACCCAGCTCATAGCCAGCAAAGCCAAGTCTCGTCAGGGTGCTGGGTCTCCTCACCTCATATTCAGAGCTCCTTCTGATACCTAATGTCTCTTGGTAACAAAATAAGTATTATTCAAACATACCAGACACTCATATTTGGATTTCTATTTAATTTAGAAAAATCTCTGTTTTGAGGCTTTCTTGTACTGAAAGAAAAGGAACCAAGGCTGCCCGTGTTCTTTGCATCAGATCTTGTCTTGACTGGAGGATACAGAGGATCAGTGGAAAGGGAGCCTTGGGATTCTAGGTTGGATTTGCACTGAACTGGAATTGTCATTGGATAATCACTGAACTTGAGTTGGAAAGATTGGCCTGGTAACTTCACAAAAGGAAGTATTCTTTCATGAGCTTTCCATCAAGTCAAAGTCAAAGCACCTTGTTCATACAGTATTTCTGGCCTCTCTTTGGCAACTGAGCCCATCCATACCTCTACCTAGTCAAGGACCCAGGCAGACAGAAGGTACATGAAGGTGACAAATTTCACCTTACTTTTAAACATCAGTGGAAAACCTCACAAGATGGATATAGGGAGAGGAAAGTGAAAATCCCTGGTTTTCATTTGTGAATATATTTTGAGATCTGCCATGTCCAGGAAGAATAGGAAAAAAGAATGCCATTTTTATATATCATTGTTTATTTTACTGCTGTCTGATTACTTTGATAACAATTCCTACATACGGGTAATGGTTGCATTCTTTGCACCCAGATTGAAGGTAACCTTAAGGCAGGTTTGATGTCACACTTTGAGAATGTGATTGGTGCCCATTAATATTAGTTGTCTCCACTGGCTTTCTTATTTCTGTTTTCTCTTGATTTCCAGCACTAGCCCAGGTACACAGTTGTCCATGAAACATTGCTAAATTAAATTACATTTAAGAAGAGTGGCTTTCTTCTTTTTAGTCCCTATTTTCCAACTAATCATTTTGATTAAAATCCATTAAGTTGGATCCATTTCTGAAGTCACTGAATTTTGACCCCATATCCTAGAAACTTTTTGACAGCTCTTGTGCCAGGGCAAGCAGGAATGAGAGCTCCTTTCTGGGCATTCAGTAACTTTAGAAATAGACATTTCTGAATGCAATGTGCAGAGCTCTTTCTGTTGCATTTTTTTCTCCAGGGTATTTGTGCCCTACCTGACACTGGCTCAATTCACTATTTCAGCTGGGCCCGCAGAAATGGATCGACTCCTATAATTCTGACACAAGACGAGCATACTTAAAGGGATTGCTGATGCACCTTGTGAAACATGCAGTAGTGATTTAATCTGAAGATCACCACCAGCTTCCTGCAAAAAGGATCATGTTCTGTTTACCTAAATTCCCTCAGTAGTTTCCTTTAGATGCAGTATTTCTCACCCCCTACTTGAAAAATGGGAAGAAGTCCATGGGAGCCTTCCAACTCAGCCCTGTCTGCATTTCAAATGTGCTACTGCCTTCTTATGGGTTCCCACAGTTAATCTAGGCCAGGAAGGCCAAAGAAAAATGGAGAACTTAATTGCACACAAATACAGACTGTACCATCTGTGGACAAGGGAATCTGTGGGACCTTACAGAGATTAATAAAGCAGCCCTCACTTTTGAGGAGCTTCTAGTTAACCAGATGGTAAAAGCACAAACACTCAATAAAATAACACAATATAGGATAGATGATAAATATTGTAAGAGGAATATTATTGCTATTCAGAGGAATGCAAGTTGATATCTGGTAAAAGATTTTACAGAGGAGGTGACATTTGAGAGAAGAACAGAAGTAAAGTCGAGGAAAATAAAACATGTGGTAGTAAGTCATCTAGGTTGGATGCTGGAATATGTAGGGAGCATTTGTAAACTCAAATGCCTATCAGAGCTAATCAATTTATATAAAAGAGTGAAGTGAGCCAGAGTAAGGTAACAGAGAATGGTGGGGATTTTTGTAAAGTCGAAAGCATGTGCCAATCTAGAGGGAAGATTCATCTAGTAAATATTGACAGATAATTCAGAGTTTCATGAAAACACTGTATTTGCCAAAAAAAAAAAAAAAAAAAAAAAAAAAACCTTCTGAAGATTAGATGCCACTTATAGACTGCCAGTTTGTGAGCACTGCTGTGGGGAAACATTAGTTAGACATTAGAAACAAAACATTACAAACAAAAATACAATTGGAAAGTAAGATAGAGCTTTTGTATAAAATGCTTTACTGTCCAATTGGGGAGTTTGGATTCAATTTACTTAGCCACGGATGGTCACTGGAAATTGTTTAGAAGAGGGATGAAGTGATTAGGACTGTGCTTTAGGAAGATTAATCTCATGGGTGGGATGGCTGGTGTCAAGCAATGTTGGACACAGAGCCATCATTGAGGAAGCTGTTGCAATAGTTTTGGTGAGTGATGAGGAGGATCTCAGTAGTGATGGGAATGGAAGGAGGGATACATGTGTAATCTTCCAGTGAATTGGTAACAGCTGTTCTGGATCTTGGTGCAAAACAAACTACAATGCTACAACTCGCTTTGTCTGAAGAGTTGGGGTTGATGGTATCCACTGTCCTAAACACTCTGAGTGATTGCGTAATTTGTCCATTGCTCTGGCTGGGAACCTGGCCTTTCCTGCTTCACAAGGTCACTGGCCAAAACCTCCACTTGCTCTTGAAGAAATATCTCTTTGATGATCTCTAAATTATTGAATGTTCAGTTTTTCATATTTGGATTCTTCCTTCACCAGGAGGACTTGATCATATGTTAAATCCTACCTGAACTGGGCCCTTGCTATGTTTGAGGAGACCTATGGAGTTCCTTAAAGATAAGTTTTGTATCTTACTCATATGTGTCAGCAGTGACTAGCATAGTGCCTGGGTGGTAGTACAAAGGCGATAAATGAGGGATGAATTGAGTTAAAGAGGAGGGTGTATGATGAATATCCAAAGAGATCTTGCATCTCTGGAACATGAGTGTCACGGACCAATGTATTCTGAGGCCATATAGGTATATGGGTGAATAAAGCAAGCCTATCAGGTGCTGTGTTGAGCTGGAGGGGCTCATACCTCCCCTAATATTCTCCAGCCAACAACTGGCACTAAGGAATGCCAGTCAGCAACGTTAGATCACCGAATTTTTCAAGAGAAGCTATTAATATTTTATTTAAAATCTCTTTATTTTTAAAATTTCAAAATTAAAAAAAATGTATTGAGTGAACCAAACAAAACACATTTGTTGGCTAGATTCAGGTGGGGTGGAAATAGGATCTGGCACCATTGTATGACACCTGCTTTAGAGTATTAACTCCATGAAGGTAGGGGCTCATTCCTTTCATCATTAGTGTTTTGCTAACCAGAAGGCATTCAAGGAATGGTGTGGACTGGAATAAAGTAGGGGAGAATTATTCCAATCTGAGTTAAGCATAGGGTTGTCTTACTGATATCTAATATGTCCTTATTCATTATTATAAAACCTCTTTGAAGGCATGGTGACATCTTCCCTTGGGTATTGCTTAGGACAAAGCACGTGACTAGCCAATGATGCTATAACTAAACTGGTCAGTGCCATAATTTTTACTTTCATACATTTTACTAAAGCACTGAGCAAAATTAATGAAAGAAGAATGCTAATAAAGAAACATACATTAAGCTCCACACCCAGTTGGATTTCTTAAAGGATTTTATAGATTTATATAAAGCAACAGTAAGTTCTGGAAAGGTCTTAAAAATTATCTCGTCAACATTCTTTCAAAGGGTAGAGTGCCAAAGAGTCAGAGATATCATTGTATTAAAATGCTGTGGTTAAGTCCAAACAAATTCAATATGTAACTGTGAGCTGTGTCCAATATCACCTTATCTTAGAGTTGAATACAACTAAGAGGTGGCAGGTACTTAAAGTTAGGAAAAATATATGTGAAAAAATATGAAAACTATTTCTGTCTTATTCCCCTCCCCCACCCCCAGAAAATTGTGGAAAGAGATTACAATAATTCTGTATCAGAAGTGGAATGTCTTGGTTCCTCTTAACATCATTGTTCCAGTGGACAGAGGTTTGGGGACCAATGGGAGTAATCACCAGATTTACCAAGTTATTTAGTGGAAGAGCTCTGACTAAATCCAAGATTCCCTAACTCCCAATTCAAATCACCCCTTTTTTTTTAGTGTCATTCAAGGAAGAAAAGGTACAAAATGGCCTTCTCTTAGTTTTACTGACCCTGCTGTGGGGTAATGTCTTTCTGGGGAAGCCATATCCTTTAGATGACCAGACCTTCATTAATGGGCTCAGCCCGGGGAACTTGCTGAGTTCCAGAATGGATCTGGGGAAGGCTATCAACTGGGTAACCAGCTGTCCCTTTGAAAAGGAGATTTAAAGTTTTACCCTTCGCCTTCCAGGAAGTGACAGAAACTCACTTTTTCTTAGTTTAAAACCCAATAGGAGATGTAATGAAACTAATCAACTCAGAGTTATAAGAAATAATATTAGAACCTGGCTGAAGATGACAAAGGAAGCAATTTGATATGAGTAAAACACACATTTCTCCATTCAATGCAATTAGAAATATTTTTTTAAGGACTCTTACTTGGCTGTTCTTGAAAAATGTAACTATTGAAAAAGAAATTGGCAAAGATCTTAAGGCCTGGATCTCAGTTCCTGGCCCCGGTGATGGGTTTGGAAACTGCAGCCACAGCAATTAGGAGTTCCAATTTCCAGTTCACAGAAGGTCAGGCCATGGGGTTATGCTTAGAGCAGTCCTATACTTCCTCTGAGGAAAGGCTCCACCAACTTGAGAGAATCAGGACTTGATATTGTTGAATCAGCATATATATTGTTAATGACCACAAGCAGGTTTGGCCTCAACACCATTTTTCAAATCTTTAGTGAAAGTTCAGCTCTGACAATTTTGTGTTCTCTCCTGTGACAGTTGAGAGGCACCAGCCAATAGGTACCAGCTCTTTCCTGCAAATCCCCAGACCAGGGCTCCTCAAACCCTCAGGTGCATACAGATGCCTTGTATATCTGGTTAAAGTGCAGGTTTTATTTTAATTAGTCAGCTGGTTGACTAACCCTTGAGCCTTCATTTCTAACAAGCTTCCAGGTTGCTTTGAATAGCAAGGCTCTAGATCTGTCTTTACATACGAAACTGTATTTTTACCGTGTGACATTGATGTGTGCCCATTTTAATGTTTATTAAATCAATTTTCCATTTATTAATAAGAGATTATTTCTTGCCACAAAACACTTTCCCTGGCCTTAACTAAAATCTGGCTTCTTTTAAGAGGTAGGCCTTTCTGTTCTTTATTATTGCTATTTTTTTATGGGGGAACATTGAAATCACTTTTATTAATTGAAACCAATCACCCACTGAATGACTTTAAGACATGATGGGATCAGTGCCTACCTCAGAACCAGCCAGAAGTGAGTCCTCCTATGTCTCTAACTTACATATGATGGTGTTTTTGTGCAATGTTACTGAATCCTCATCTCATATCTCTGGTAAGGAAGATCTCTATAACTGAATTCAAAACGCTAGTAAACTACAGAAATGCCAGCCAGATATGTGGCACTAATACCTTTTACAAGTCTTATGATTCATATGACTCAGGGCCCACAGACTGTCTCTCTTAAAGTAACCCTAAAATGATGCCTACTCTAGGAGTATGTCATTGATCTTTTCAGAATCTATCCCCAAATATCTGCTCCATAGTGAGAGGCAAGAATCAGAGAAGAAGTAGTCTTTGGAGAGCCAAATTGAGGGAGTCGAACTATAACGTGAATGCAATTAGCTGGCAGTGGCGTCTATGCCGAAAACATAATCATCCCTTTAATAGGGAACATTTGCTATGCTTGACAAAGTCACAGTGAAATGGCTGGATCCATAGGAAGGAACATGCTGAAAATGGTTTCAATATGATCCTGTTTTTTCACTCAATAGCCATTGATTGAGGGTGTCCAGCCAAAAACAATGAGAAAATGAGCCAACAATAGTCTTACCCTTTGACCATATTAGATATAGTTGCAGCTGAAACTTGTTACATGTTTCAGGAATAACAAAGCATCCATATGGAACAAATATTTGGCAGTATGGCAGCTGATGAAACCAGGAAAAATTAGACAAATTATCAATCGCTCGCTCCCAAATTACCCAAAAAAGAAATTAGATCCATTTTCAGTAGCTTTGCTTTCAAATTTCTTCATTCCATGAGTCACCACTACCTTCTGCCAAACTAAATATGTCTATGAACGGCTGGAAACTTTAATGGAAAGAAACATAAAACTCAAAATACGTAGGAAAATTTAAGCTTCTTCATGGAAGACCTTCATGGAAGACTAGAAAATCAGGAATGTTTAGAGACAGAAATAATGCATTGATAATACCTTTTGTTTTGGGTAGCTTCTGAGTTAGCAAGCAATACAAAATGCATCAGCCAGTCCACCAGCCGACATAACTTGAAATTAAAATAACTTCTAAAAAGAAATTAGCTTTTTCCTTTATTTGTTTTTTGTTCTTGTTTTGTATTGTTTTAAGCCCCCAGACCACTAAACTACTAAAGTCTATGAAGATCCATAATCCTACAATCAGGTTGATCAGATTTGGGATAGAGAGACTTAATGATATTATTCAATGGGTGATAGAAATTGGGGGAAAAAAGTTCTTACAGATAGTTAAGGGCCTAAATTTTCAAAGACTATTTTGATGCTTGACACCAGAAGAATATGACATAGCCAGTTACTTTGAGTTTATGGACTGTGGTTGCTAGTGCTACTTTCACATGAGTTTATCAAGGTTAAGTTTAAAGTGTCCAGCTATGCAAAAAGCCCGAGACCAAGCGTGAGGTGACTGAACTGGTGGCTTTCCCACTAGCATGCTTTGTGACCTCAGGCACATCATGTTTTTTCTGGACTTTGCTTCCTTCATCTGGGAAGTGAGAACACTGGACCAAATTGCTCTATGTGGTTCTTTCTAGCTCTCTAAAGTATAATTCTTCAGTTATACTTCAACAAATAGAAAATACTTGTTGTGTTCTCTGAGGGCTGGTGCAGTTGTTGTTATACCTATGCTGGGGCTTCTGCATCAGCGATACCATTTATTACATACCTTCCCTTGCCTACTACTTCTCCTTTTAGGGTGAATGCCTCTGATGAAATGAGAGGGAGGAATTAAGTGGAGGTTCTATTCTCAAAACCATTTTCCTTGGTGGAATCTTTTTGTATGGGCTCCTATGGTAGCTCTTAAAAACTCCCTATTGACTAGAAGTAGCTTACTGTTGATCTAGGAGAAGTTTCCCCTGTGAAGGGGTTCCCAGAGGTGACACCTCAAATAGACTTTTTTCTTCCATACCTTCAGTCTCAGATCCACAATGGCAGCAGTAGAAAATGGAAAGTCATCGGGTATATCCTGGGGAGCAGTAGAAGGAAATAGCTTTTGGAATGCTTTTTAAGCATCAAGTCAAAGAGTTTTATTAAGTGCCTAATACTGAATGTTATGGAGGACAGGAAAAAAAAAACTTTTAAAACCTGGTCTTTGTTTTTATGAAAGAGCTCAAAAGAGAGAGGATGAAAATTCATGACAGCAGCAACCAGCATTTAATTGTGGGTTCAAAGCTGTCTTTTCTATGTCAAATGTTGTGTCTCTGGGAGCTGTTGGATGTGAAGCCTCTGGGATAGAAGAACCACATGGTCACTGGTCCATATGGTGATGGAACTCACAATTTTGATTTCATCAAAGTCATGCTCTTAGAAAAAAATTCAGTTCCCCTAAGGCTGCGATAAAGAAGCAGTTTAGATGAGCAACCTGAGAGTATAAAGATACCTTTCTGATTAGTGAGTACATTCCCTCTGCTGACCACTGCTTTTTGAGGCTAAGCAAAAATCACCAATAGCTGACTTGGGAGAATGGAAATCTTTTGCTTACATGTTATACCTTAGTGACTACTTAACCATTATCATAACCAGACTTGTGTGGAAACAAATTTTTCAAGTAAGTTCAGTGGGTTAAGTGATAGGTCCCATCTTTTTCTGCTTCTTCCAATGAGGACATAAACAGTAATACTGAGTAAGCATTCTGAAGATCCATTAATTGACCCCTGGGTGGTGTAAATGCAGTTATCGGTGAATAGAAGAATTAGTTAATCTTTTAAATTAATAAGGCTGAGAAGATACACTGCCAAATTAACCTTTCTAGATTATAATTATTACAGAACCATTGAACTAATGTTTCAATGTCACTAAAGGTTGAAGCTAAGCCATTGAACTAATTTGTGGATGGTGATTAGAAGGACAAGGCAATGTATTCAATTCAGTCCACTAATAGTGTGACCTATTTGAGTGGCCCTTTCAGTTTCCAGAGACCCTCTATAGTTGAGCCTTAAAAATCTCTGAGGTATAATTTTTTTTTTTTTTTGTCTTTTTGTCTTTTGTTGTTGTTGTTGTTGCTATTTCTTGGGCCACTCCCGCGGCATATGGAGGTTCCCAGGCTAGGGGTCGAATCGGAGCTGGAGCCACCAGCCTACGCCAGAGCCACAACAACGCGGGATCCGAGCCACGTCTGCAACCTACACCACAGCTCACGGCAACGCTGGATCGTTAACCCACTGAGCAAGGGCAGGGACTGAACCCGCAACCTCATGGTTCCTAGTCGGATTGGTTAACCACTGCGCCGCGACGGGAACTCCTTTTTTTTTGTCTAATATTTTTATTCCTTTTTTACAAATGAGGAATGTAATACTCGAAGAAATTAAGTGGCTTCTTCAAGGTTGTTGAGCTATTAGGTAAGGGAGCTGGGGGGCCTCAAGTGTGGAACCTCTGATTTCCAAACTAATACTTCATTGATCTACTTTTTCTGCTTTCTGGTAGGGCTGCTTATAGACAATAAAATGACTGTGATGATATTCAGACAGAAAAGGTAAAAGAAGGGAGAAGAAAAATTGTAGCTCCTATCTCTGAACTAGGCCTTTTTCTCTTGTGAGGAATTGAGAACTTATTTATTATATGACCAAGAAGAGAACAGCCACAAATACTGAGGTCAGAGAGAACCAGCTTTTTTTTTTTTTCCATTTGCTTAAGGTAGTCAAAACCAAACTTCTGAGCACAGAGCTTTTGTCTACATCATTTCTGCCTTCCCTTACTGCTGTTACTAAAATAAATGAGTTCCATAGCTATCAGACAAAAGCGAGGGCCTGCAGATACTTTTTGGATAGCCTGTAGGAAGAGCTTTTTATTTTCAAGAAGAAACTTTCAAAACCCCGGTAACTCTTCTCATTGCTTACTTTGGGCAATGGACCATAGACCCCATTAACCAGTGACAGATGATGTGTCACTGTCACTCATAGCTTTCCCATCTCTCTAGTTGCTTTTCTTCTGGAGTCACCTCTAATCCAGTAGTTCTCTGTGAGGGGTAATTTTGCACCCCCACCCCACAGGGGACATTGGGCAATGTCTGGAGACATTTTTGATTGTCACAACTGGGAGGAGGGGATTACTGGCATCTAGAAGGTTGAAGCCAAATCTGGTGCTAGACCTTCTACAATGCACGGGAGAGCCCCTCTCCACCAACAAAATAATTATCTGGCCTAAGATGTCAACAGTGCCAAAGTTGAGAAATCCCATTGCCAATGGCACTGCTGGGGGAGGTCTATGGAGAGTAGGAGAATAAAGTAGAATTTTAAAACATGCCACTTGGTCTCACAAAAGGAATGGGGCTGGGGGCAGGGAGGAAGGCGAAATGAGAAGGCTGTGTCCCAGATCAGCTGAATCCAGAATTCTAACCCTTGGTGCTCCTTTCCCCAATTTCATAGATAATCAGAAGTTGGCTGAATGTGGGTTGGCCCAGTACAGACTTGCCTCATCACTTGCCTCTGATGAAAGACCCATTTCATCAGGGTAAATGGCACAGAGGTAGTACCACCTTCCCAGCAATGTTCACAGAACTGACTCTATGACTAACACATTCTCAAAGTTTATAAGACCCCTCCAACAGACTTTCTAGGACCTCATCAAGACCACAGACAAAAGAAGAAAATCTGAAGAGATACATAGAGCATTTGCTTGCAAATCTGCAAAAAAATCAGGTGTAAATTTCTTTTGGTTTAGGGCTGTCCGAGAAACCTCCAGAAAAAAAAGCTGATCCAACAACTCGTCAGGCTGTTTCAAATTTTCCAGGAGCACAGCTTTGCTAAGTCATTCCAAAGCAGTTCTACCCAAGTTGACATTGGAGAGAGTGACTGAAGAGTCAGAATAATATAATATACAATGAGTCCAAATCATGACCCAAAGTGGACTTGGAATGCCTGAAGCACTTTGAAAAGCCTTTTGCCTAGTACAGGAGACAGGCAAGGAATCCCTTTAGTTTGTGCACATTTCTACAGTAAGGGAACAACAGTGTTAACTTCAGTCTCAGGTGGCCTTTTTGGAATGAGAGGGCCACCAAGATCTATGTTCATTTGGGTTAGCTTGGTTGGAGGCCTCTCCTGGTCATTCAAATGTACCAGGTACCTTAGACATAGGCATGGGCCATTGCAGCTAAAGGTGGAACACCACACTGGAATCAAGAAACAGTATCTTGGAATCAAGGGTATTTTCTTCTACTTCTGCCATTAATAAGCAGTGTGATCTTAGTCATGTCGCTTCTGAGTTTCACTCTTGGTATCTGACTAGATTGTTTTTCTTTTCTTTTCTTTTTTGTCTTTTTAGGGCCACACCCATAGCATATGAAAGTTCCCAGGCTAGGGGTCGAATCGGTGCTGTAACTGCCAGCCTACACCACAGCCACACAGGATCCAAGCCGCATCTGCAACCTACACCACAGCCCATGGCAACACTGGATCCTTAACCCACTGAGCGAGGCCAGGGATTGAACCCAAGTCCTCATGGATACTAGCCGGTTTGTTACCACTGAGGCACAGTGGGAACTCCTAACTAGATTGTTTTTCAAGGGCTTCTAGATTGTTTTTCAAGGGCTTCCAAGCTTACAGCAATCTCACATTTTACTTCCTTTGAAGAGTTAGGTAGTTTTATTGGAGAGATATAGACTTAATCAAGAATCAAGTTTTGGGTGTCTTCCCAGGGGCTTCAGTGTGCCCCCCCCTTTTTTCCTTTGTGGCATGGAAACACTTATCCTTGCAGAACGCCTGAGTGTTTTAATGCAAAAGGTTTTCATTTAAAAGACTGTGTGGTCTGTGTTGGTTGCACAACTTCTCTTTGTGTCCATGCTGCTGCTGATCAAATATTGCAAAGCCATTAATTACCTTAGGACAAATGCAGAGGGCCATGTGCAAAAGTTCTGGCCAACTGCATAAAGCAATATGCCAGATGTAAAGCAAATGAAGGGTTTTTCTTGGTATTTAAGGTTCAGTGAAAAAGTAAGAGGGGCAGCTATGCCAAGAATGAAAAGCCAGAGCTTGCCAAGTGCTTCTTTAAGTGGCTTTGGCCAATGTGAGACTAAACAATGCATTAAATAGGCATACAACTTACTGCAGTTAAGGAATCACACGTCAAATAACAGCTCTTTGCTATGTTTTAAACATGATCTCGCATATAGATAAAGACAAATGAAATGCTGTGTTGTCATCTCCTTAGTCTAACAGCTAATAAGGCCTGGGGATTTGGACTTTCCAGGCAACCAAAAGTAATTCTTTGTGATGTAAGAACTTACTGATGATTCACAGAGAGGTGTAGGATGGAACTTGGCCAGGGCAGCAGCTAAGTGCAAAAAATGATTTTTTGCCACCATGGTTGTCAAAGACTCTGGTGGCATAAAAGAGCAAAGGCTTTGTAGCCCATTACTGAGAACAATGAAAAATCTCCTTGGGAGAGGTCTTGTGCCTGTTTGCAGTGTGTCCGATTCTTTGATCATAGAAATCATAAGAAAGTCTGCTAGAGGGATGAGGTCAGTTCTTTAGAGAGGCTCTGAGGAATGCTGGCATGGTACATGATGTCTGGGCTAGGTATACAGAGGCCCAGAGGGCTTGGAGAACACCAGCCCTCTCTTTTGGATCCATAATGGAGATATAAGCCTACCAGCTACCGAAGATCTGAAACATTCCAATACGGATGGTCTTCAAGCAACAGGTTGAGAGACAACCTACAAAGGTAAGAGCCATGCATGCACACCCCTAGCTGCTCCCACAGCTCCTTTCATGGTCAAGTTGGGGAAGACTCTCCCTGCCTGGCTCACTCTCAGCTTATGGTTGGTGCCTTGTGACCACCTCCCCTTTACCACCACTCTTATAGCATAGAAAGATCCTTGGTCCAATAAACAACCCTGCTTTAGTAGGTCTTTGAGAAAAACCAACAGAACTCATTGCTGCTAGAAACAAAGTACTTGGGGTTTTCAGGCAGAGGAAGAAGAAAACTTGAAATTGGCCAGAGGTGGGGCTCCCGCAGATCATACAGCATAGCCTTGTGCTCACAGGTGAGCTGCAATGTTCTGTCTGAGGAGCATCCGGTCTGTGAAGGCTCTCAAACAGCAGTAGCCTCTAATCAAAGAAGCTTTTTGTGTGTGTGCTCCCTAAGGAAATTAGATGAGTATTTCTTAAGCTTTTCTAGAGGGTAAAATGTGGGGTAATTATAGGGCCATCTCCCTCTTGCCTCCTTTCAAAGAAGTGTTCATCAGCTGTGTCACTTGGAGGTTCCTGCTCTTGATCTCTCGGAGGAGGCCTGGGCTTTGGGGAAGCATCTCCCCAGGCTACAACACTTTGGGCCTGGAAACAATGGGCATGGGCAGATGAATACGCTTCTTGGAGACAAAAGACCTTACTTTAGTTCTGGATTCACCCAGTGAGGTAAGTCACAAAATCTCATTGTCTCTCCTTTCTCATTTGTCCAATGAAGCAATAATCCTTGCTTTCTGCATGGGGTAAAGACAAAGTGAGAGCTGACACAGCTGGATTTTGAAAAAGTGAATGTACTACTCTACCATGAGATGTTCTTTGTGCTGCTGATACTACTGCATAACTGTCACTACCAGCAGCAGATCTCATCAGCTGCCCCTAGGGAGGGATATGAGTGTATAATGAATTGGTTTGCTCAGATATCTCTACCTTTGCAATAGACTCTGTAACTGACCCTGGAAGGAAGTAAATAAGAGTAATTGCTAAAGGTGTTTATGATGCTTACTATGTGCCAGGCAGTATTCTAATTTAATATGTTCTAATATATTAACCAGTTCTATGAGCTAGGCCCCATTTTACAGATAAGGAAACCGAGGAACAAAGAGGTCAAGTTACTTGCTTGATGCCACCCACCAAGCAAGTTTCAGAGCTGCAGTTCAAACCCTAGATTCTTGGCAATAGAGACCTTTTGGATCTACACCTCCCCTGCTTTTTTTGTAATCATCCATCAGGGAAAAGATGGTCTCAAAGAGCATTATAATGTCAGGAAAATACAAATTATTTTCTAAATTTGCACAGAAATCATCACTTTCTTAGTGCTCCCTTGGTTGCCCAGACTAGTCCTCTTGGGCGTATTTAAAGAGTAGTAGCAAGCACTTAGGGTCAATATAAAAACTCATTGTGTTTCTTTAAGAATATCTGTGGCCTATTAGCTTAGTGGTTCTAATGAGTCCAGGGCCAAGGTCAAATCCCACCTGTGCCAATTAGTTTCAAAGAGGAAAGCTTTTCCACAGCCGGTGACTGTACCTCTGACTTTGGCCAGCTGTCATACAAATGAGTGGCTGGCGGTCTAGGTCTAAGGGATACCAAGCCAAGGATGCAAATGGTGCAGCTGAAATTCAGCCCCATTCAAAGCAATGCTAATGGTGAGTGAGTGTATCTTGGGATGCCCACAATGGTGCATTATCCTCTTTAATTGGAAGGACAGCATCAATAGGCTGAGAAAAGGCTTTTTGTCAAGGTTTAAAAGCCTATAGATTCTAATTCGTCCCCTCAAATTTAACGAAAGCAGCTAAAAACTGACCTACTTAACTGTCCTCACATCCAAGAGAGTGAGAAAGGTAAAGATAGCTGTCAGCTGATTCTTCCTTGCAAAGAAAAATGGTAATCTGTTTTCATGAGGTGTGCACTCCTTTCGCCAGATGACCTGCATGTATGGGGTCATGACTGAGCTTCTATTCCATCCTTGAGGAGCTGGAACCCAGCTTAAAACAAAATAAAAGAAAGAAGCTGGCTCTTCTTTCTCTAAGTAGGTGGGATCTCCTCTTTCTCTAGGTAGGTGGTATCTCCTATCTTTTGGAATGAACAAACTATGCAAAGAAGATAAAGGAGTCTAAATGTTCATTGGTCACTATTTAAATCCAAGGTTCTCCTTTCTTGAATAGCACCAAATCCTTGTTAATTACAACCTAGACTATGAGTCTGTTCAAGTTAGACGAGGTCATTTTCTTTAACAAAATCCCCTTGTTTTATAGACAAGGACATTTTGGCCCAGGAAGTTTAAATCCCTGACAAAATCATACAGCTAATGAATGACAGGTCTGGGAGCAGTTTTCTGAGCACTATATTTCAAATGAAAGAATCTTGAGTTAATAATAATAACAACCTCGATCTAGGAAGGTTGTTGCAATCAATAACAATGAAATTCATTGCGAAATTCCACTTAAACTCCATAAAACAGTACATTTTAACACATGAAAAATGCCATTCATTTATTCAGACCTGTTCTTAATAACTATGCATTGGAAGTATGTTTTACAAAAGCTATAAATCTGGAATGGCCAAAAGGGTATCCAACTTTCCTTTCTAATTGATTTACTTCTCCATTCCCCCAGACCGCCGAGGTAAAGCATATACAGTTTATTTAAGGGACTGTTTATAGGCTCTTAAAACTAAAAAGGACCCCAGAAACTTGCTTTCTTTTGGTTGCTCTTAATTGAAACCATCCAAGGTGGTTGGTTGCCTGTCAATTTTTTAAGTATCTCCAAGGAGAGAAATTCCACAAGCCTCTAAAGTGCATGTTAAAATGGTTAATCACCATGGCTGTCAGAAATTATATCTATGGCAAGCTTAACTTCTCCTATTTCACTTGAAGCTCTTTTGCTCTTGCTCTCTTCCATGCAAAGTGAGGTTACAACAAGCTGCCCTTATGTGGGTTCCATCAATCTGGTAAGATAATAGAGAGCTCTTTTCCAATGTGCCACTTCCATTATGCCACCATTTTTCTCACAGGACTATGTAGACACGAGACTGGTTGGTACGCTCTCTTACTATGGTACATAGGGAAGAACCAGTACTTAGCTTTTCTTTGCAAGTAAATGTCTTCTTTTCCTCAAATGTCTGGGGGAGCTGCATTAATTACAGAGGAATGGTTCCACTTATGCTGGAAGATGTTCACAAAACAGATAATCAAGACGGTGGCTTCCCCTGTGCTCTAGTGGAACTTAGGCTTGTAGAGAAATATGAACTAATTTACAATATTAGGTAAATCTATACAATATAAGCATTACAAAAAATATTCACAATAGTTCTGTCTAGCGTTAAAAATGTTCCTTTTTAAATATTCTGGCCCAGACAAAAAGATAGATATGAAGGCAATTTTCGTTTAGATTTTTGAATTTCCTACTAAGATCAGAAGCCCTCTTCCACTGTTGAAAAAAAATCCATACATTCAAAATGGATGTGAAGCAGCTTAAAATAAAATACACAGCCACAATAAAACTTTAAAAATAAGGATAAAAATGATAATGAGTCAATTGACAAGGGATAGAGATGGGGAAGACTTCTTTCCTCTAAAAAGTATTTCAAAAGCTGTAAATGCTTAGAGCTGACTTCTCCACACACAGTAAATCTCAGGGGACAAAAAGGAAACCCAATAAAATTTGTTGACAACAGTTAATGCCTGTAAGAATAATTGGCTCAGACGCAAAACAGACCATCAGTGTAGCTTGGGGAAGACCAAAATGCAGCCTCGAAGTCATTGTTAGTACACGTTGTACTCAGTTGAAAAAAAGATAAAGTTTTATCAAGTAGCTGGGTAAATATGAGGTGAGAAGAATTGTCCAAAGTACCTGACAAACCTAATTCTTTATGATTCTGAAGACCAAGATCTCAAACAAGTCATGCCGTTCCATTCATTTGGATTCGGTTCAATTCAGTCCTGTCAGTTCAAAAATCAAATTTGAGCTGCAGCTTTGTCAGCCAGGCAGTGAGCTCAATACTGGGATTCAACGGTAAATAAATATGGCCTTCAGTATCAAGGAGATCCTGGTCAGATGATTTCAAAAATGGGACAACATAGTCAGGAAAAGCATAAAGGACCATAATCTACTCTTCCATAATTATTTTTCTCTTATGACACTTGATAATGCTTATGTGCATTTTTTTTAACCTCTAGCTGGACCTTGACTTCCTTGGAGGCAAAGTTAACCTCTCCTT
The DNA here is from genome assembly GCF_054392235.1 of Sus scrofa. Lineage (NCBI taxonomy): Eukaryota > Metazoa > Chordata > Mammalia > Artiodactyla > Suidae > Sus > Sus scrofa. Next base: position 89,032,829 of record NC_139387.1, on the reverse strand, counting down.
CATTTCTGTGTATCTCAGTCCTGCCTAGTGTGGTGTCTTACAACGATGTCTTACACATAGCAGATGTTCCATCAATGTTTTGAATTAAAGGGTCTAAAGTGGCTAACTTCTCTTGAGCAAAACGTATAGTCTAGTTGACTAGAAAATAAACAAGAATACTTTTGTGCAGGAGGGTTTATGTCTGACGAAGAATTTACATTAAGTCACGGAGTTCTATAAGGTAGAATGTAACAAAACTGAGATTCTCCATAACAATGAGGAGACACAATTTGTCAAACCACTTTCTATCCAAAGTCAAACTCTAAACATCAAGACTTGCCATATATAACCTTTCCCTTTCAAGATACTAAAATAGAATTAAAACACATGTGCTAAAATTTGATCATTAGAGTATACTTTTCAGTGTGTTGAAATTTGTTTCCATCACAGTTGTCTAATACTTTTAACTATCTGTGTGAACATATATAAGTATCATGTGGTTACTTGGAACCAAATTATTTCCTCCCATTCTCGTTTGCAAACATCACAGTCATAGAAAGATCCAGTTTCCATGCCCTGTACTTGGAAATCCTGGAGCATGTCATACTGAACATCAAAATTCAACCTGGCATATAACAGAAGACACTTGGGGGCTTGGCAATCACCTAGTGAACTGGGTAAAAGGAAATGTCACAAATGGATTATCAAGCCAAAAAAAAAAAAATCCTCTTGGGCATCATAAGTGAGAACCACTTATCCATTTTTAAAGATGTGGATCAGTAGCAGAAAAGTAATGAATAGTGACAAGCCATCGCTGGATGATGTTGATGTGACACATTTGCTTTCTGCAAGGTATTCTGAAGGTAAAATAAGTCTGCTATTTGAAAAGCACTCACCCAGTGAACTCAGTCATCTGCACAGCAACAGAGAACTGGATAGAATTGCTCCATTGCCAGAAAAATAAATGAATTCACTCAATTAAATCACTGGCTGGAAACAGAGAGTGGAAATTTGCCCATTCAAAGAGTAGAAAGCACTTCTCTCTCTCTGTCACTAGTTGTTGAAAAGCTATTTGTTGCCAAATCTACAATGACTACAGATTATCAACCTGCCTATTAGGCTCTTCCTTCCCAAGCTCTCTGTCTATTCCAGACTGCTACACACAGACCCCTCACCCCAGTTACACAGACAAGCACACACATACCCTCCTGGGAAGAAGAGAGAGAGACGGGAAGTGTGAGGCATTGCAGGAGCTACACAAAGCCTAGTGGGTAACTGAGGTAAGCTGTCTACACTTCAATGATATGAAGTTCTAAGAATGATTCACAGTTCTGAACCTGAGGGTCAGTTTCCTGGAACTCTCTAAAATTCTGAAGAATTATACATCATGAGCATCTGGCTTTCCATCTTTCAGTATCCTGTAATATAAAATGAGACAGGTGCCTCTGAGGCAGGTTCTTTAAGTGATCCATTCCCTCAGGCAGTATGGACTCTTGTTTGTGTTTATTATTCATTTGCAACTGTGGACCTGGCTGTCTATTTTTTATTGACTGTCGACTTCTTAATCACCTGAGACCTACTTATGGGATAAGTGACCTTGCACTTGTCAGAAACCCTTTTCCAGATGGAGACATCACTGGAGAGCCCTAGAGAAGAGTGATGTCAAAGGAAGGCAATAACAAAAACTCAAGGTCGGTTTGCAGGGAGGACAAATTACTATGGCATGTCAGTTTGCATTGAACAAGTCTGTGTATTTGCAAACATGCCTTTCAGGGAAGTTCACTTTCTGTCTGTTCATGGCGATTTCATATTGTGTGGAGACATCTAGGATGTGCCTCTCTATCCTTTTCCCAATCCACCTTTCTGGTTTCCTCCAAATTACCTAGCACTTGAAACAGCCCCACATGTTCACATATCTTGATACACGCACCTACAGATCTCAAAACTCAAAACTTCAATCCCCCAGGGCCATTTTGTCCCATCTTTTCATTGGAAGAAATGGGGTCTGAAGGCAGGACAGAACAGTTGCGGGAAAGCTCAGTGGAAAGTAGTTAAAAGACAAACTACTAAGGAGGAAAATTCCATCCAAAATCTGCAAAACGTGCCACAGCCCCACTGAAACACTAGGCTCACTTTAAGGTGAGCAATCTCTGAGGCTGAGGACGACTGCCAGCCATGGGCAGTCATTCAGTTCTTTGCACACTCTCTGCGGTTGTAAATCCACAGAGCAGTGAGAGGGAGGGCTACTTACTGAAATAAAAGCCCCTGTCTCCGCACACGAACTGAAGAGCGTCCACCAGCTCAGCCCCACAGAGGGTCTCAGGTCCAGCCGTGGCAGAGCTGGTGAAGGAGAGCAAGCACAGGGCCAAGTAGAAGAGATGCGAAGAGGATGTGATGTGCATCTTTACCTGTGGAAGAAGCAGAAGGAGGGTCATGCTTCCTCCTGGGTCCTTGCCAGGATAGTGGAGGCTGAGGCAGGGGTGCCTTTACCCCCAGGTTTCTATCCTTGCCGTCAATCAAAACTACCTACTCAGAAATGCAACAGGGTGTGTCTGTGACTGCAGGGCGGTGTGTACTGAGCCAATCATGGCATCAAGCAACACGAATTTAATCCTCTTGCTTCTGTGGAACCTTGTGGAACCCTGAACCCCTTCCCTATGGGTTCCTATTACAATTCAATGAGATAAAACATCTAGAAACATTTACTACAAGTTTGTGATACTGTTATTGCAGTGGGATCCCACCCCACTCAGAGATGCTGGTAAGCCTTTGGAATGATCAGAGGTTAAGTTGTGCTCAGTCCAGATGTGGGGCCAAATATGTTTTATTAATTTAAATTCCCTAAAGATTGGCCATCCACAGATGACATGTGCAGTCATTATTGACCAGAATATTAAATTAACCAGAATGTCTTTCCCCAGCTACTGATTAAAGAGAATTTACTGCAGCTGAAAAAGAACTTGTAAAGATACTATATATCATATATATTTTTTTTCACTTGAGAGAGACAGAAACAGAAGTAGAGGCAGAGAAAGACAGAGAGCAAGATTTCTTACCTGGGGATATCAGAAGTTAATAGCTACAAATAGAAGTGAAAACCAGAAAGAGGAAAAATGTGGGGATTTAGAAATGAAATTGGCTTATGCTAAGGGGACACCATTCCTTCTGCATTCTGAAGCCCCTTATGTCAAGTTCAATAGCAGATCAACATGTGTAGACAGTGCCTTTCATGAACAGGGCACTGGGCTCCAAACCTACAAAAGTCCTTTTTTTTTTTGTCACCGGAATTGTGACTTCATCTCTTGGAGGGACTTACGTGTCACTGTATCCATTTTATAGGAGGGACCCCAGGTTGGCTTGACTTGGCCAAAGCTAGACAGCCAAATGGCATCACTGCCAGAAGCAGGATTCCTGTGGCCCAAGAATCCACCTTCACTCTGAGCAGTAGAAACAATGTGAAGGCAATCATTCAGTTTTTCCACCTTGCTATTTTGGCACCAGGATGTGCTTTCTTCCAGGAAGCCTCCCAAGGTGAGTAGCTTCATCCTCTCAGATGCATTCACTTTCAGCCACATTGGCAGAGTCAGTGACAGAAGGTTAAGCAAGGGAACCTATCAAAAGGTCATGGAGTTAAGTTTGAAGCTATCATTATGAAAAGAGGCTTTTCTGAACCTCCCAGTGGTGGCAGGTCCATTCAACCCCATCACTTTTGGAGAAACAGACTCAGTCATTTATTTTCTGATCACCTTCCTTGCCCTCCGTGAACTCTGAACTTAATGGCTGTCTACATCAGTGGCAGAGTTTGCTCCATCATTTTAATTAAGATTTCCATTTTTGTGGCCAGACTTTCAGCTCAGCAATTGGGGAAAAAAAAAAAAAAAAAAACCTAAACCCCTGACTCTTGTTAACACAATGCAAATATTTAGTTAATGCTTGTAAAACAGTTGAAGATGAAAAGCATCCTCTATTTTCAAATATCATAAATAATGGACATAAAATAGAAGAGGTGAAAGCTCAATGGAACATTTCTTCCATTTTCTTGCTAGGACGTCCGTGTGGAAACCCTTTCCACCCCCACGTAGCCAAAGCCACTGGGACTGCTAGAAACAAGTCATCATCCAGTCCTCAGTTTTCTTAGTTATAAAATAATTGGTGGGAGTTTTCCCTTTCAGAATTTCCAGTGGAACTCTCAAAATCCAACCCAATGGGACTTCATTGCCCTTTTCAAAAAGAAAACTCATAATTGAACAGACCCATACTCCAACAATGGGCCAGTTCTCAAGTGTATGCTATTCTGCCAATCCCTATTTCCTCCATCCCTCCCTTCTTTGAGTTTATAGTGATGCTAAAGGCCAAGCACCTGCAACTATAGTTGCCTTCAAGTTCTTCAGTTCTCATGAAATCCAGGGGGTAAGTTAGTCAACTCACAACCTTAGTGAGCTAAGAACTTCATCAGATGTCAAAATTGTACTTTAATGGTTATTTCTTTTATATAACACATTAAAACCCAGCAATGCAGATAAATCTTTAGCATTTAAGAATTTAAGATTGATTTCTTATAGTTTCCCTTTCCTTTTCCTTTTCATTGTTATTCTTTTTTTTCTTTTCTTTCTTTCTTTTTTTTTTTTTTTTTTTTTTTTGCTGAGTTATGTTCTCAGATAAATATCAGCACTTACAGTTCTAGGACAAGATAGAACCTCTAGTGCATTTTTCTTTAGTTCAGGGAACAGTCCAGTACACCCACAGAGAACCAGAGAATTTATCACATTATGTTCCCCCAAAAGAAAACAATAAGGAATTTGCTTGGGAGTTAAAAGTTCAAAACAAGTGGCCCCATATGTTCATCCTTTACTTGGCCTTTTATTTTGCCAAACACAAAAGAAATGAAGATAGAGAAAGGAAAAATCTGAGAGAGAGAAAGGAAAGAAGGACCAGAAAGAAAAGAGAAAAAAGGAAAAAAAAATGCAGAGCACTTTTTCCTCAAAAATCATTCACAAATTCAAAATTTAAAAGACCTTTCTTTTTATCTTAAATAACTGGAATATCAATTGATTCCAAATGTCTGGGCTACAATAAAAATGCCCAGCAAAATTCGAGGGCAATAGTCATAAGAAAATACTCACTGTAGGTGTAACCATTTTTGTTTGTTCCAGATCTTTTACAGCAGGTCAGGGTGGGTATTAAGAGACTGATGTGAATAGAATACTGAGGATTTAAAAACATGTGCTGCTTTGTGGGTGGGGTTTGTGAAAGCATCTAGTTACATTGGGACACCCGGGCAGGTATGCTATGAGCCTGGGTAAACTGCCTTTTGTCCATTCAGACAATGAACAAATTGCACAGCTGGGATTTGAGTCAATCTTTTCCTCCCAATCAAGCCACCAATTTCCATTGTGCACCTATTGTAGCCACCCTGAACAGTGACCCCAGCTCCAGTCCTCTCCCTTGCTCTCTTCCCTCTGACTCAAACACTTGGAAATAAATCTTGAGACTCAGAGTACAATCAGCTTGTGAGTTCTGCCTGGCAGACACCTTTACTCATTGAATTACATTTGAAAGACCACATAGCTCCCTCAAACCACTTCCTGCTCCAAGTACAGGAAAAAGCAACAACTTATGGCTAGCTTTGCTTCTGAAAAGTTCAGCATACACGGCAATGGAAAGTCCATTCGGAGTTTTCCAAACTTGTAATTAATGCAGAGATCACACTCCACAGCCTCTTTTAGGGTCATCTAACCAGGGACACAAAACTCCCAGCTGTCTGACCTCAGGGTGTATGTGTACATTGACTTCATTTCTTTAAAAGCAAGGTACCCAGCGTGCACCTTGGCATCTCAAGGGCAGCGGAATCAGGTGCCTGACAAGGACGTATCCTTAACTCCTGAGCCACTTACTTGCCTGAGAAAAGTCCTAGTGGTGGAGTATTTAAAAGCAGCAAATGAGTACCATACCTAGTGGTAGGGACGTTTTATGAATTGAGCCCTGAGGCAATTGCATCGGGGAGCCAGTGACAGCGGCTTAAAAGTGCTTGCAAATTGGAAAAACACAAGTCTTGAAGGATATAATTTTGCTGAGAATGGAAACTTGAACTAGGGCCAGTGATTGGAAACGAGAAGTCGGTGCATTGACAGCACTGGCCAAATTTACCTAAAGAGACTTTACAACACCGAGCATAAAATCAGAGTTTAACAACACGAAACCCCAAGTCCAAACTTTGCCTGTGAGAGTCCTCTTCAAAAGAAAAAAACTTGGAATAGCAGTTGCTAGAAAGTTTCCGCTTTCCATATACAGTATGCATTTGTTTAAATTATACGAATATGCAAGGTCAGCAAGAGTTCTTAAGGAGTTCTTTTTCAGAAGAGCAAATTAAACTTCGCTCTAACTTTGGCTCTCTGGGCATAAGTGCAGAGAGTTCCGGGACCTTAGCTCCAAAGATCATATTTAAAAGCTTTAATATCATTTAAAATGTAACTCTGTGACATGCCTTGTAATAAAAGTCCTGACAAGTCACACACACACATATACATACACACACAGCACCCCCCCCCCCCCACGAACATGGTCTTAAAAATAAAACATCTGCACCTGCAAAAAAAAAAAAAAAAAAAAAATCCAAAAGTTCATATCCATGCTCTATAGCCCTTAACCATAGACAGGATTTAAAGGAATCTTCTATAATGACAGCACTCAAGCCCTGCAGAAGTGGAGGATTTAGCATAAGTACCTTGCAATAGTTTCTACTCACACAGATATCTGTGCAAAGGCATTTATCTCCCGGAGCTATTTTTTCAGATCCCACAGAATTGCATATTCAGCAATTTATAAATAACTCCCAGTGCCGAAACAATGAAAATTCTAAAGTGAAGAACATTTCTAGGCAGAAGCAAACAGTACACAATTTAAAGAAAATTCCCCAATGACTTCAAAGAGTAAGAAATATTTACCTTCAAGAAATCACAAAAGCAGCACTTAAATAATTGGGTTGGAAGACTGCTGATTTTTCCCATTGCTTCTGAAGTGCAAAGTCTGGAAATGAATTGGTTAGCAGGAATAATGAGGCAAAAAGAAATCCAGGGAGATGGGAGATGTTGAGAGCAATGTCACATTTCAATTTTGAGGACTTTATTCCATTGCGCAGGCTCTATCTGCTCTGAATTTAGCAGTGACAGTGAGATTTAGCAAACAGAAGAGGGATTTAGAGAAAATCCTCACATTTATCTACAAAACACAGACACTGTAGACAGGAAACAGCTGGGGGAACGCTTGCCTTCTCTCTCTCTCCCTCTTCTGGCAAAGTTATCGAGTAAGGACTTTTTTGGGCATGGTGACAAATAACATCATACCTTTGCATTTTAAAACTAGAGCACAGAAGCATTTTTTTCCCTTAAAAGAATGTGTGTTAGTGACAGGGTGAGCAGACATTAAAATACTGATGCTGTCCTCTGATTAACTTTCTATTGGGCAGGAAGACACACACATCTGCTAATACACCTTACCCGTATGAAAAGAATATACGTGGAGGATGGGCGAGCAATTTTATATTCCAGAGCCAACGCAAAATTGAGAAAAAAAAAAATGAAGAAAAGACCATCTCAAGCATACCCTACAATTTTAACCCTCAAATGACCAGGATAAACTAGATTGGAAGACAGTGCTGGGATGACCCCCTCATCCTAGTTGCCAAGCGAGGGGAATGATCTCATTTCCTAGAAACTGGAAAAGGGCAGGCAGCTTTGCAATTGGCTCCCTTTAGGACACTGTCTCATGCTTTTTGCCCACGACAGGGCAAAGATTCTGCTGAGCTGTAAAGCCAACTGAAAAAATAAAATAAAATCTTTTTCTTCCTTCCTCTACTAGGCTGCTTATCTCCCCCCGTCCCCCCACCCCAGGGGAAGGGCACTTGAGGGGCAAATGATTTTCCCATTGTTCATATTTTTCTGCATAACTTGAACCTGTGTGTGTGTGTGTGTGTGTGTGTGTGTGTGTGTGTGTTCACGTGAGTGCATTTTCTTTCTCCAATTTTTGTGTATTCTAAATAACACCAGCTGGCTAGCAATACCCTCTCAAGGGTTATGATGTCATTCAAATCTCTCAACTGGATGAGTGGCCGGCAACATGGTCCAAGCCAGCTGTTTTGCTATTAATAATGTATACTTGCCTTCACCATTGAAAATCAAGTCCTGATCTTTTGCCGATACAGTTTGTACCAGTTTCTCTTTGGTTTTGCGAAGTAGGAGATAAGAAAGTGGATTATGAAATAAGATTGCAAAAGCTCAGGTCAGACATACCACTCTCCCTGGAGGTCTATCCAGGCATGATTTCTCAGGGATGGTGGAAATAGCCTGGACTTTGTATTTCTCTCTCTCTTGATTCTCAGGGGACCCAGACACACTGATGCATCAACTGAAAACAGAGGTCTGCTAGAAACTCTCGTCTGGGCCTTTATGTTGTCTTGTGGCCAGAAAGCTGTTTGCTGAGGTGAGTGTCCTTGGAGGAAAACCCAGTTGGTTTTGAAAGGGTGTTGAGTTTGCTCAAGTCTTCTGTAGTTAATCACTTGTGGCACTGTTTACTTTCAAGAAAGACAAGTTAGGCGTCCGGAGTTTTGCCATTTCAATGGTGCCCCGCCTTCAGCATCCGTCAGTGTGTACCTACTACGTGCCCAACCACGCATATCACAGTCAAGGCCCCATAGGGGCTTGCAGCAAGTGCTAGAGACAGAGAAGAAAACGTCACTGTCATGTGGTGGCTATATGCCCTTTTTAAAATAAGAAAAGTGTACACTTTCTCCAGAAAGATAAGGAAGTGAAACCCTATTGAAAATCCAGAATGGAGGGGGTGGAGTGTGCCATGAGAGGCTTTGGGGTACAAAGGTGGGAAGTTTCAGGGGATGTGATTTAACCTGAAGCATCTGCAAATATGCCTCTTCGAGAGGTAGACCGGGAGGCATCTGCAGGTGTGTGGGCATTTCCTGTATTTAGAGACTCATCCAAGACTTCCTCCGGTGAGCTCCCCTTAGTGCACTGGACTTAAGACTTGATTTACCAAAATCTTTTTTTTTTTTTTTTCTGCAGCTTTGCAGATCACACAGTTTGTGGGAAAAAAAAAAAAAAAAAAGCTCTACCTCCCCGCGTGTACTTTGATGATGTAGACAGCATGAAGCTGAAGAACTGCACCCATCTCGAAGGTGGAAATAGCTGCCATGTCCATGTGTGCAGAGTCGGTCCAGGCTGTCTTGGCACTGAGTGCCTCACTCCAGCCCCCGCACCTTCGCAGGTAAAGGCCACAAGTTTCTCATGGCCATTTTTGCTTATTTTAATCATTCCAAGATGTCCTAGAAGCCCACTGCACGTCTCCAAGGCTGTCACCCAGTCCGAGGTTCTCTCTTGGCACACTGTGGGCAAAGATTACCTTACCCCCGTGCGTTCTACTGAAAGGCTGCTTGGGAGACGGAACGCATACTGTTCCATCAGACATTCTGCTCCCGCGATATCCACACACTGACTCGCTGTCTCTTGGTTTTATAACCCCAATTACCCTTAAAGGATAATTGGGTTTTAATTTATGTCCCAGTTTTTATGTCACAATCAAAGAAAACTAAAATTTCAGTGAGTCGTAATTATCATCAGCTGTGCTGTGGAAACATTCCAGGGTGAGCTCTCCGTTTCCAATAGGGAAAGCAATTTCCTGAAGTGATTATTGTATACGTCAACGTGGAGCATGGTCTATATTTCTGGGTAGAGCGAGCCAGCAACAGAGCGGGGCAATAATTCCTAGGGAAATGGCCATTTTCTTTGCTAATTCCAGGAGTCAACATGAAAGCCAAAGGGCAATAAATGTGCCACACGATGACTTTTTAATGACCGAGTCCTGCACCTGTTTAGGAGACAGAGATGAAGGCACCTATTACTGGAGGGTCCACGGCGGTAGTAAATCTAATCCCCAGGAAAAGTTCAGGTCAAGAAGCCCCACTGGAGAGAAATGTACAGGGTCAGTCTAAAATTACTGAATGATTCTGTAGTCTCCTGCCTGGAACAATCTGACAGTTAGATATGGGAATTGTGTGCCACCAAAATAGCAAGGATGTGCTCATCATGAGAACATCCACTCCTGGAGACGCAGAGATTCACAGTTTCACCTTTTGCATGTGTAATGCCTGCGGGATATAAATAACTCTCCCCTAAAGCCTTTTTCTTGAGTAGCATATTTGCATAAAGCTGCAGTCTCAGAAGACTTCTGACACCTTTCTTAAAAAAAAAAAGAAAGAAAAAAAGTTGTTCATCTCCTGAAAGAGCAAGCTGATTGAGAGTCACTGAAAGGGGTGGGCCAGGCCCTGTGCCCCACTCTTTTTGCTCGAGCCATGTCCCCAGTCTTCCCCACAACTGCAGAGTTCCTCATGCAGGAGCTAATCTCATTCCCATGTGCAATGGGGCAGACCCACAATTTATTTCATTAATGTCTTTGTTGACTCTCAAGAAAAGCTCACGAAGGGTATTTGGAGGTAAGAGGACTCTGGAACCAAACAGAGGGTGAAGTTTAAGGTCCAGGGGCCACCCACCAGGCACAGAACTTGGGGTAAACTACTAGACGTGTCTCTTGGCTCAAGACTGGGAGGCGGGTTGGTCTGGGAGTGTATTCTCCAATGTTTGAGATCAAGAGCTTGTCAATTCAGAACGTAAAACTCAGAGGAAAAGGCTGGCCTCAAAAATACAACATGCTGCTGAACAAGGGACCCAATGTCAGCTCCAAAAGATCTTCTCAGAAGCAGCTCTGTTAGTCCTCAGAAAGATCTTTAGCTCAAAGGAACTGCTTTAAATCCTCAGAGGAGCTTTTTCCCCCACAGCTAGGGAAAACAGTAATAGGGAGAAGAAATCCTCCCACTAAAGAAATCAATGCTTTCTTTTCAACATCAAACTTGGATCTTATTTCTTCTAAAATGTCAAAAGGGCAAATGCTGAGAACAGTCAGAAGCAAAACTTTTGTGGTTTTGGGAGCAAAAGAATTCTTCGTAATGGCAGATGAGGAGTCACTGCATGGGGCGAGGGTGGATTGGTGGAGTGAGAGAACCTAAGGGCTCACCGCAATTGCCCCTAGTTGAAGAGAAAAGTGAGGAAAGGAGACACCAATTCCAAATTTCAGGGGCAAGTACCCAAAGAGTGCTTTCTTTTGGAATCGAAAAATGTGCGCGCCCTCTAGTGGGCTTCGGGGAAACTGCCACCGCAATCTTGACCATTGCTGCGCGAAGTTTGGGAGGCATAGGGTGTTATAGAAAAGCTCTAGATTCAAATATACTTTAAACTGAGCACATCTTTTGAAACAAATAAGCTAGGTGTTTAATTGGCTCTACTTTTTAAAAAGGGGAAAGTGCTAAAGGGAGACAGAAAGATGCTAAACGTTATGAGAGCATGGATGACGTCTCCAGGGCCCCACTCCCAGTGCTTACACCTGGTGGGGGCTCCACACATTTTGTTGGTTGAATCAGAGTCTGGAAAATAAATGATGATAAAGGTAAACTATTTCACCTAGAAGGATAATAAACTCTTTGAGAATGAAATGAACAATTTCTTCATTTTTATAAATAAGAAAAGAGGGGTGGAGGAGCAGTGGATAGAAAAGTGACTTGTTTTAATGTAACAAATGTAGGAGCTTGAAAATGGAGCTGAAATCCAAGCCCCCTGTTTGTTCTGCTCTCTTTATACAACATCAGTGTTCAAATGTGGGCTCAAACACTGATGGTCGAAGACACGGCATTCAAGAAACCTAGGAATTCCCTGGTGGCTGCAATGGGTTAAGGATCCAGTGTTGTCACTGCTGTTGGGATTCGAACTTGTCTGGGAACTTCGACATGCTGCAGGCATGACCAAAATATACATATAAAGAACATTAACTGAGACAAAATTATAATTTTCAGAAGGAAAAAGAAAGGGGAAAAAAAGATTTGAAAGGAAAAAAAAAGAATCACGTAAGTGTGGAATGGTTCCATTTTTAATTCTTCTTCTAGCCTAAATTTACTGAGAAAACAGTCTCAGTTTAGTACGAATCAGTCTTCAGTTCCTCTCTAACACTTGCTAATCTCCCTTTTGGATGACAACAACAACAAAACAAACAAAAAAACAAAAACAAAAACAAAATGAACCTTAAGCCCAAAGTCATTCCATGAAATGGTTTTATCTAGAACTTAATAACACTTTTTTTGTTTTTATAGTTATTTGTTTTTTTTGAAGAATACTTTCTGCTTAGAGCAAGTGATACTGTTTTTGAAGTAGATATTTTAAAGCTTAGTTTTAAAATATATATTTCTATGTCTTAAAAATCAACTTAAGAAAAAATATTTTTAAATTAAATTCTATTACAGATGTAAGACAGTTATGACAAAAAAAACAATGTAATTGGCATTTGAAGATTTTACATTTGGGCATCATCGCAGTGTTTAGGGGAAAAGCCCAACCTAGCCACAAGGACAAAAGCAGGTAGCAAAGACCCTGTATATAGAAAATGCCACCATATGAATGTATTAATAATGTTTGCTGATCGTTTAGATACCCTTTAAGCTCACAGTCTTTTTCATTCCAGTCTTTCATAGAGCTTGGGAGATGTTGAAAAGGCTAGGTAGATTGAATAGCAGTTGAGTTAAATCTTGAGGCCTGAGTTCACATTCAAGATGGAAAAAAAACCCCAAAACAACAGTATATGCTATTCCAGGCAGAGGAAACAGCATAGGCAAAGTTGTATGGGAATGAGAAGGTACCCAGTATTGGGGTGACAATCATGCTTTCAGACTCCTGTACTGTGGAGGCTCTTTAGTCCCCTCTCCTCCCCATCAGTAGCTTTTACAGAGCTGAAAGACTGGAAAACAATCTTAATTCCCTCATGATTCTCTTGTAAACGAAGATTTGTATGGAACTAAGTATGTGATTAATTCTGGGAATGACACAGTGCCTCAAGGTAAATATGCAACAGCAGACCTGGGTTACATCATAACCTAAGTCAGTCTGAGCAGTGCTGGGTAAGAAGTGAGGTGGAGATTGATCACCCAATGGCTTTCCAGAGATTCCATTTTGAAAGATTTAATTGTAGTGTTTATACCTTGGTAAGTAGATTTCAATGGAAGAACAAAGTGATTACACTTGATAAAGTCTTTCTGCAATAAGGGTTGAGACAAAAAGGTCTTGTTTCTGATGAGCCTGACCTTCCTGGAAAAACTGGTTCATCAGAGCATCCCACTCTTCATGTGGGTCAATTAAGGAGGTTTTATTGCACTCTTTGAGAGCAGGGCACAGAGCCTAGAGCCTGAAGGTGGCTGCTGAGAATCTTGTCTTCATGTGAGGCTTCGTGGCCTCATGCGAGGGTTCCCTGCATAAACAGAAGTTTGAGTAATCGATTGAGGAGGAGACACAGAATCTAGCGGGGCCTTTGCTAATGGTTCACTGGGGAAGCATAGATCTTTGGAGTCTGTAAGTCATTCTCAGCCTAGCATAGACCCTTGAGTGTGGAATGAAGGTGTGCCAAGGAAGCACACACTTTACTCCTTTTGATAATTCCTTGCTAAAGACCTCAGTTTCCCTCAGAGAGCAGAATAAATCTTTAAACCCAGTTGTATTAATGAGAGTTCCCCAAAGAAATGGAAAAAACAGGACCTGTCTGCCTATCTATCCATCATCTATCTCTTTGTTACCCCTCTCTCTTTCCCTCTCTCTGTCTCTCTCAATCAGCACATTTTAAGGAGTTGGCTTATGTGATTGTGGCCATTTAGCAAGTCCAAAATCTTCAAGGTTGGCCCACAGGCTGGAGACTCAGGAAAGAATTGTAGTTTGAGCCCAAAGATGGTCTGCTGGAAGAATTCCCTCTTCTTCCAGGGAGACCACTCTCTTTCTATAAAGTCACTTGACTGATTGGGTGAGGCCCACCCCTTTACAGAGGGTCATCTGCTCTACTCAAAGTCTACTGGTTTGAATGCTAATCTCATCTAAGAGATACTGCCACAGAAACATCTAGAGTACTCATATCTGGGTACTGTGGCCTAGCCAGGTTGACACACATTATTAACCATCCCAGCAGTGGTTTTCAAAAGGTGCACTTGCTGGTCCTCCCTCACGAAAACTGAACAGTGAGGATAGTCCTTTCTGAGTTGCATAAAAGAAAACTCACGTTAGTGGATTACATTTCCTAGTTCTAAGTTTTTCCTCCCATACTTTGCATTTGGGCTCCTGCACTTACTGTTCCTTGATAGTTTCCAAAAGGAAGTCACAGCACGCTTGCCTTGGCTGTATCATTCATATTTTACGAAGGTTCTGTTCCGTAGTGACAAGAAAATAAACAGTGTTTTGTTTTTTTCTTACCATTAAGGGGAACAAGTGTGCATGTGACCCACACACTCATACCACTCGAACACGTGCATAGAGTCGCACATGTAAACATTTGTGCTCAAGGTCTCTAGATAGGAAGTGTGTTCATTCCCTGATTTTAACAAATGCAGTTTTGATCAATCAAAAGAGGTTTTAGGCATAAGTTGGTGTTTGGGGGTAGGGTGATGTCCTGCCCTTTGTCAAAATGGAGAGAAAGAGAGAGGTTTCCCACATGCTCTGTCCCCAGAGGCTGACTCTACGCCTGGCCTACTGGGGGTCCCGTGACCCTTTGGGTATCAGGATGACAAGTGATTTTAACTTTTAAATACTTTTCCGAATTATCCATTATTATGTACATTCAGCAAGTAATACTTTTTAGAAAAAATTATTGGACTCTAGTTGACTTACAAAGTTGTGTTAATTTCAGGTGTATAGCAAAGTAAATCAGTTATATCCATTCCTTTTCAGATTCCTTCCCATATAGGTTACCACAAAATATTGAGTACATTTCTCTGTGCTGTACAGTAGGTCCTCGTTACCCACATATTTTATATATAATAGTGTGTGTATATCAATCAACCTCCAAATTTATCCTTCCCCTCCCCCCACTGCCACGTTCATTTCCCCTTTGGTAAACCTAAGTTTGGTTTTGAAATCTTTGATTCTTTTCTGTTTTGTAAGTTATACTGTATCATTTTTATTAGATTCCATATATTAGTGTTCTTATATGATATTTGTCTTCCTCTGTCTGACTTCATTCACTTAGTATGATAATCTCTATCACGTTGCTGCAAATAGCATTATTTCATGCTTTCTCACGGCCAAGTAATATTCCATTGTATGTATGTGCCACAACTTCTTTATCCATTCCTCCACTAATGGACATTCTGGTTGCTTCTATGTCTTGGCTATTGTAAATAGAGCTACAATGAACATTGGGGTGCATGGATCTTTTCAAATTATGGTTTTCTCTGTATATAAGCCCAGGAGTAGGATGGCTAGATCATATGGTAGTTCTATAGTTAGTTTTTTAAGGAACCTCCATACTGTTGTTCTCCATAGTCATTGTACCAACTTACATTCCCACCAACAGTGTAGGAGGGTTCCCTTTCCTCTACACACTCTCTAGCATTTATTGTTTGTAGACTTTTTGATGTTGGCCATTCCAACTGGTGTGAGGTAATACCTCATATTACTTTTACTGTCAGCAGTTATTAAAAACATCACTGCATAGTGCTATCCATCCTTAGTGTTGACTGAAAATGTAGCCTAACTATATATGTATGTTTGAGTGGCTGTGTATTTAACAACTTAGTGTCCCCTTTTAATCTTTAACACTCAAGCCTCTCTGCTTACTCTCTTGGTCTTGGCTTGCTTATGTGACATCTGTATGCACTTGCTCATTCATCATTCTTCACCTTCTTTCTTCCTCCTTCCTTTATCATAGCTTTGAAAGTCAGCCTTTCCCTCTCAACTTGCCCAGAGTTATTATAGATTGTATTGATGAGTTCCTGGGTTGTCGAATAGACTTCTAACTAAACCCGCCTGATGGCAAGCTCACCAATTCTGACTGCTGGAATCATCTTCTTCAAATGCCATGTGCATGTGTTTTACACCTCCTGGGCATCCCTTGGTCACATCTAAGTCCATTCTACCATTCAGAACACTCCCTTCCTCAGCAGCCTTCCCATCATGGCTTCTTCATTTTTGGTGAGTTTTTGTTTGTTTTTGGGTTTTTTTGTCTGCACCCATGGCATCTGGAAGTTCCCAGGCCAGGGACCAAACCCAGGCCACAGCAATGACTTGAGCCACAATGACAACACTGGATCCTTAACCCGCTGCACCACAAGGGAACTCCCATGATGGCTTCTTCATAACCTGTTATTGTTTACCTTTATATCCCCCCCCAGCATAGTGCGTGATTTTTGCTAGGTTCTCAATAAGTATTTGTTAATTAATAATGGAAATAACCACTGGCATTTTGAAAATTTTTTTAATTAATTAATTTATTTATTTATTTTTAGGGCTACACCTGTAACATATGGAAATTCTCAGGCTAGGGGTCGAATTGGAGCTGCAGCTGCCAGCCTACACAATAGCCACAGCAGTACAAGATCTGAGCCGTGTCTGTGACTTACGCCACAGCTCATAGTGATGCTGGATCCTTAACCCACTGAGTGAGGCCAGAGATTGAACCTACATCTTTATGGATACTAGTCAGATTTGTTTCTGCTGTGCCATGGCAGGAACTCCTATTAAGGATATATTATATTTGATTCTTTATTTCATATTTTAGTTATCTCACTTAATTCTCACATACCTCAATGGAATAGATACTCTACTTCCATTTTTGTTTCAAAGTGTCTGGTGCTGTTTGGGGAACATATCAGATTCTCAAAAATATTTGTTGGATGAATGAATTGAAAATTGCTTTAGGAGAAGTTACATGATTTGCCTAATGTCCTATGGCTCCTAAATTACAGAGCTAGGATTCAACTCCAGGTTGGTCTAATACACACTACTACCTGGTTTGCACATCTTTGATAGATGGATGATCTTTTACAATATTTTGTTGTATGACCTCTACCTTCCCTACAGTACAATGCTGTACTTTCACTGGTACTCAGTAAAGGGATAATTAATTCTAAACATGAGTTTGGAATCCTTGTAATAGCCATTTCCAAAATAGCCAATCTGAAAAGTTCAGAGAGGAGCTCTTAAGATGGAATCTGGTTACAGTCATGTTTAGAGCATTTTAGGGAAAACTAACAAGGAGAGATTGTATTTACTGGTCCTGATTCCCACCACTTCTAGCCTTAGCTACTTCCTCAGAATACATAGACAGGAAATCATGTCCCTACAGATTTTTCTGCATACCGTGTTACTTCTGATAAAATTAAACAGGCAACCAAAGCTTCAGAAAGAGACAATTACTCTCCAGAAACAAGAGCTACTAGAGCCCAAGCCAGAAGTTCAGGCAAAGCTGCCTCATACTGGAAGCCACTTCTACTTCTACTCTTCCAACTACAGTAAGAATAGAGGATAGATTTTCTGGGGTATCATCTTCTTGGAGCTTTCGATGTGGGCAACTGCAGAAAGCAACTCACATTGTACAACATCTGTCAACTGAATCTCACTCTGATTTAGATAAACTCTGTTCTGATGAGACATAAAGACCTTAACATTTCCCACTCAATGACAATTTATGCTCTACTTTTTTGAGTCCTAGAGGCTAGGGCAAACTCAACTCTTTGGTGTCTATGTTTCCTAAAGTTAGGGAAGAATCTACAGGTTATTGTGAAATAGATAATATAGCAAATCCCTCTCAACCTGCCTTAGAATTGGTGCAACTTGGGAGTTCTCAGAAAGCTATTGTCTTTCCTGTCTGGCAGTTCCCAGAAGGAGCTTATGATGGATCAGGGACCTGACTTTCCCACAATTAAAGATAGAATGGTTCAACCAGATTGCATTCTGACTGATTAGTATTTTGGCCATTTGCTCTGTTATTCTTTTTTTTTTTTTTTTTTAAGCTCCTTTCCCTTCTTTCCCTGGCTAATGAATACTAGCTGAACTAGTTCCTTTTAATCAACTGCTTTCTGGCTTTACATTGCTGATTCTTCACAAGGAAAATGGTGACTTCAAATTTGGATCTTTCTGGGGCTAGAGCACTGCCAATCCCACTGGCAGGCTCCTTCCCAGCTTGGGTTCCCATCAAGGTAGCAATCCCACACCCTGGACCGGCTAGCTTCTCTGCAAGGCTCTGAGTTTGTTCAACTCACTCCACTGCTTTGGAGAGACATCCAGAGGCAATTGTAGCATTTGCAAAGTTTGGAGAGAGGCTGGGGCTGCTAAATGAGGACATCTGTTTCTCCCAAGGGACTATCTTGGTCAACTCTTCCAATATCCGGACTTTTCCGACCCACTGACTTTTGTGGATTTTGCAGATAAAGCAAATGTTTTCAAACACAGACAGTTTGCCAGGTGTTGCCCCCATGGACAGCCTCAGTGGGGCAAAGGACTCTTGTGATCCAAACCAACCAAGTCTCAAGACCCAAACACAAAACAGACAAAACATAAACCCCCAAACTCCTGGGGAATGAAAGGCATGTTTTCAGTGGGAGAGAAGAACCAAGAACAGACACTAAGTGCCGTCAGGAATAACCAGACAATAGCAGTCGTCAGCATTTAGCACCAGTGGTGATATATCTGCATTTTTACAGTTTAAAAAATAACAATTCCACAGGATCTTTACCGAGTCCTTTTGAAAAATTTCGGCGGCAACCATGTCCCAAGCATGCCAAACCCCGGGCTATATTATCCTACACAAGAGGGATTTTCTTCGTGAAGGGAAACCATTTCTGAAACATGTGACAGAAAGATACAACTTGTCAGGCGGGGCAGTCTAGCTACCCACACTGAAGCTGGGGTCACCCCAAACTAGAGAAAAAAAATCATTTCTTGGAACTCCTAAACTATGCTGCCTGGAGAATAAGTTTACACAGCTCAGTGTCAAGCAATTTGGTTAAGTCCAGAAAATGGGCAGGAAATGCCAGGGCTGGATTGACATGGCTGCCTTGAGCTACAGCATCATTTTGAATGGGACTATTATTTACTTTCTTAAATAAATAGCATGTGGCAAAATCATGCCTTATACAAACCAGCTGAAGTGTGTGATGTAACCATGTTAACACGTTTTTATAGTCCTGGAAGAACACAACGTGATTGGGTCTATCAGTAATCATGTAAAGAAGCCGACTATACATTCCAGATGTTCATTATGTTCCAATCATTCGCTGGGAGCAAAGTGGAGGCTTTCTCCTTGCCCAGGAAGTCTGATTTTAGTAATTGAGACAGAGACATACTTGAAATCCGATATATTTGGAATTATAATGCTAAATCCCATAGTTCCAGTTAAGTAAGTGTATGTGTGCAAAACAAAAACAAACATGTGAAAAAGAGTGGGGAGTAAGAAAGAGAAAAAGAAAAGAAAGAGCAAGCCAAAGCAATTCTATAGAACCTTTTCACATGAGATCTTTCCTCATTTAGCCTCACAGCGCCATGCTCATTTCTGCTGTCAAACAGCCTTCGCTGGAAAGGTCTAGGTGCACGGAAAGTGAATGCAGATGTAGATCAGCTCAAATGTATCACAGAGTAACTGACCTTTGTAAAAGCAGACCGTTCAGTGTCCTGCACGATCAGAAAAAGATGCTTGTATTTGTGGAGTTTGCTTAAATTTCAAAATCTCCTCCAAAAAGAATTAGTTCTAAGCAACCTCTACTGAGTCCTCTTAAAAAGGATTTAGACTTTTAGACAGTGGATATCTGCTTCACAGGGTTCTTTATCCTGGAGGGCAATGTATTGAATCTCACCAGCTTTTTGGTTGAAGTTATTATGGAGTCAGTACAATTCCCAAGCCCTTTACAATCCAGCTTGAACGAATCTTTGCAAACACATGTACCTCATCATGTAACTTCATCTTCCCCGTGGCCCAGTTGGGGCTACTTACTACCCGCCAGACATGCTTTGCCCCATTTGACCCTTTAGTTCCTGATGAAGTATCTTTGCCCTCACCTCAACCCCAGCTCTTTGGGTTGAAAATTTCCACATTTCCACCTGTCCCCGCCTTAATTCTCCAGCCATCTCTTGTACCTCACCCCTACACCACCTAGAAGTGGTGATTCATATCTGTCAATTCCCATACCGCTTTGTTCATGCCTTTGCCTCTTGTTATACTTATGTATGTATGTAGACTTTTAATCATATATTTATTCCTTATTCATACAATAGTTGTTGAGCATAAGAGGCAACATGCTAAGAACTAGAAATACAACCACTGTTTCTTCTCCCTGTGTTCTTCTACCTAGTACCTGCATTAATTGATTGATGTCTTGACCCATTTTGAAAAGAGGCATCCTAGAAATACAAAGAGTAAGTGTATTATGGGCACTATGTGGGCTTTAACTAAACAACATGAGCCCAAAGTAATTTTTTTTAATGCAGGTTGAGAGATGGTAGTTAATTTAATGTTGAAATAAGATGAGAAATATAAGAATCTAGAGGTCATTCTTTAAAAAAAAAATTGAGCATGTAAAAATTACCTGTTATAGTAATCATGATTTAAAGAAGCAATAATAAAAACTAAGATCTCAAGTTGCTTCAAACCTCTTAGCTGGCAGAATAAGCTCAGTATTATAAGCTGAATCAAATGTTCTCCTCATTTGAAATTGTAGTTTCTATAAATTGAAAGCACAGAGGTAGGAAACAAATATCCAAATGTTCCTGAAAAATGAGCAAGCAAATGGATTAAGAATAAATCTCAGTTAACTCATCTAAATGCTCCAGATAAAGATTTTACTCTATTTGCCTGGGGACAGATAAAGTTTCATCATGCCTTCCTGGCAACGTTATAATAAACACAAGTAAGGCTTCCAAAGCGACCTCTGTGGTCTGAAGTCTGCATGGAGCAGATGACTCTCCGGTGTGGATATTTGTAACTCAGTTGGTGCTCTCCTAGCCTATGGGCCCCCAAGCAAAAAATCTCCAAGTTGAAAAGGTTGAGGAGCTCAAAACCAACCATCCTGAACTACAGTGTCTTTCTGTGTTGGCATCAGGCTTCTAAGCTCCACCATACCATGTCAGTTTCTGGTTCTACACAGATAACAGATGTGGTTCTAAGTGAATGCAGTGAGCATTCATGGGGGCTCTACTATGTCCCCAGCCCCCTAGGTAGTCACTATAAGGACGCAAATAAGTACAAGACATGATCTACAGCCTTGAGGAGCTTGCTATCTTGTTTAAGAGATGCTAAACACAAAGAAATCAAAGATGACATAACCATGAAGTGTCCAGCACATAATCAGTTTTTAAATTATGTGTTACGCGTGTCCCTCTATGGTGGGCAGAGAGCAGACCTTGTCTGGCAATCATACTCCATCTCCCTATCTGTTCACCCATGTCCTCTAATCCATGGCTGTTTCAGATCTTCTCTTCTTTCCTCAGTTCTCTACCACCATTCTCACTCTTCGTTGAAGACCTTACTTCCCATTTCACCAAAGAGATAAGCCATCGTAAGAGACATTCTGCAAGCATTATTCTTCCCATAATGCTCACCTACTCACCCATTTTTTTTTTTATCACCACACATAATGTTTTCTTTCGTACTAGTAGCCATAACAGTCCATGCTCCTGGTTGAGGCCAGCTACCGGTTACATCCGCTCTTTCCTGTTCAAAGACTTCACTGCAGAAATTCTCCCCCTCTCTCCTATATTCTCAGCTCTCTCCTTCATCCTCCTCATCAACACATAAATGTGCTGGCCCTTCTTTCATCTTGTTCCACTTCCCCATCTAGCTGCCACCTCATTTTTCTCCTTCCTTTTACCACAAGCATTATTTTGTTGAACTTTTCCCCGCTTAACTTTTAAAAAATTATTGTTATGGAGAGCAGGGGAAATCACAGTTTATTAGTGCTAAGGATTCCTGAAGGTCTGACTCCAGCTGGATAAAAAAAGTATTTTCTTGAGGAAAAAGAGAAAGCACCTCTTAAAAGCAGGTACAGTTAAAAAAAAAAGGGATAAAAGTAAGGACTTATGTAACATAGTGAGACTTCTTAGCCAATAGTCTAGCAAGTGGATTTATGTTCCTCAAGCCTCAGTTTCTTCATGCAGATCAGATTTCTTGGAGTTGATAAATATTGAGAATGCAAATCATTGGTGAATTAGATACCACTATTTATAAAACTGAATTATAACTATGATAATTTTTTAGTATATTTGCCGGAAATAATTTAATCTATCTTGTAGGACTGTACCAAAATTATGTGAGATATATGTGGATAGCTATTTGAGAAAAATCATGGAAAATCAGAAACTGTAATGGATGAAGCTCAGCTGGTAAATTGCCAAGACGGTTTCTAGGACAGTTGATCTGTAGACATCGAGATGAAAGTCATGATCCTCTCGATAAGTACATGTCTGTCCTCAGCCTCAAAGGCAAGTTCAATCAGTGTCAGCTTTTCATCTTATGGTGGGGTGCTTGGAACTCTGGATGGCAAGACCAGAAAACCATGACCATCTTCCCTCCTCAGGCTCTAACCTTGTTACTTCACATCACGGCAGAAACTACAAAAACGCAGATGCAACATTTAAAATAATTATAATGCATTTTGGGGGGCGGTTAGGGGACTGGGGGAAGGGCAGCAAAAGCACATTATCTGCTACCAGTGCTTAATGTACCATGTTTCAAGACAAGAATCAGTAGTACAGAATTGACAGACCCATGGAACTTTAGAATTGGAAAGACCTAGAAGCCAATTCAGATCCATCTTTCTGAGTCATTGGATATCTCACTGAAATGGAGAAAGAGAGATCTGATAAGGGACAGTGTACAGAATAGCGAGGTACAGTCATCTCAACTGGGCAAGAGGACAGGGCGTAAGAACTGTGCATTTTTTGCTACATATGTTCACGTTGTAGAAAAGGCACGTGGTAAATAGAATGGCTTCTTGGACACCTGGGCACCTGCCTGGGAGAAGTATTTCTTCCAAATTCGTGTGTCTCAGAAAAGAGAGGCACCACTAAAAGAAAGGAAGTTTAGAAACAATTTTTTTTGATGGATAGACCAAGCTTCAAGAGGGTCTAGGTGGGGGGATTAAAAAAAAACATCATGTTTAGAAGAGTAAATGACTGTCCCCCAAAATAAGTGTTACAGAAGCTGAGACAAGACCTGGGTTCAAATCCCAGGAGTATCATTAAATAGTTCTGTGGCCTTGGTCAAGTAACTCATTCTTCCTGAGCTTTTCTATCTACAATCCCAGGTTGAGACAAACTCAGATGGAAGTCCCAACAGTAATCACTGACTGCATGTGTGACCTGGAGTAAATTGTTCATTCTCTGGGAAATGCCTTTCCTATAAAATTGAGATATCAATACCTACCTCATGGATTGAGCACACAAAACATGCTATTGAGTAGATGTTATTAGCAGGAGGGTGTTTGTATATATTTAATATAAACTACTGGCCTGTAAAATTCTCCAATTTGGAATCTATTTTGTGTTATCTGGATACAGAGTTGTCTGATGACCTCTCCTTTGTAGAAAAGTTGGGTCCAGGTCAAGGTGACCTGTTTCAAACTGATTTGGCTAGTCACAATAAGGCTAATGGGGGTTCTCATACTTTTTTAGCAAGACCATATTGCTTTCCAACACTTCCCATGTTATCACTGAAAACTACTTTGGAGTCTAGTCTCAGAAAGGAGGCTACAGCCAGAACTCATTACTAACCTACTTCTAAAAGACCACGTGAACTAACTTCTTTTATGCTCTTGCTCCCTCTTTACATTCGAGGTCACATGTCATCATGGGGACTCGCTACACTGCTCTGCACATCCCTTAATGTGTCTAACTCAATTATATCCCTTGTGCAAACTCTTCTGCTGTAACCTCTGAAACTCATGACATGTCATCAACAAAATCCCCCATTTCCTCATCTTTTTTTTGCTTCCCCTTTTTGCTCTAACAGAAACTCATCTGCTTCTCCAGGATAGTGATTTTTCCAAGCCTTCTCTTGGGACTGTTTTCTTTTTCCTTCTCATAGTTCCTGTACAACAGGGTCTGGAGGTGACGCATGGGTGTTTCTATGGCTGTTTTATTATTTTTGCTCTCTCTTCTCTAAACGACTCCACTTCCAGCTCCTTGGAAGCACAAAATTTCAGAACATGCTACCTTCTCTCTCACTTTCCATGATCTTCCTGATAATTCCCTATTATTTGTTGGAGGCTAATTGTCTGTATCATTGACTTTCTTTACACCATTGTTCTTGCACCATTCTTGGGAATTTCAGCATCCACATGGACAGTCTGTTTGACAACATGGCCCCTGAACTCCTTGATTTCCTTGAATCCATCATCTGTTCTTCCATTCTGTTTAGGCTCTCACTCCCCATATTCATGCATTAGTCATTGTTAACTGAATTTCTTCTGGCCTTGATAGCTCAGCCCACAGAATTAGACTTTTGATTGGAGGGTCCAGGGTTCAAGTCTGATTTGGCAGCCATTTGTGGGTTTTGTCCCACTTAAATTATGAAATATGATCATATTAAAATCCCAGTGCTGAAGTGTGCTTCCACTTTAAACCAAATTCAATTCATTTTCCATTGGTTGCAGAATATGCTAGATAAACATGTTCTCAGGGAAGGAAAAAAGAATGATATGCAAAATCTTCATTCCAAGTATCCCAATCCCAGCAAACCATCTTTCCAGCTCACTTATTTTAGAACTGTTACTCTAACCATTCTTTGCCCCATTGGGATCTCCAGTCCTTTGATTCTACCATGTTTTCCTATCTGTTATCTCCTCATATCCTTGCTTCCCTCCTTACTCAACTTAGGTTCCATGATGCATCACTTTAATACATCCTCTTGTGTTCATATACCTTGTCCATCCTTCTTTCCCTCATACTTACCAAGCAAAATCCCATCTCTGAATCTCTGTCAGCTTCATCTTTGCATATGGACAGCTGAATGTGCCTGAAGAAAACACATAATCAGGTGAGTAGCCACATGTTAGACTTTGGCCCCAGACATCAAGTCAAATTTCATAACTGCCTGGAAATCCATGACATTTCCAGAAATAAAGTGGATAATGTTGGGGAAGGGATAAGACTATAAGCAGCAAGACTTGGTAGAATTTGAATGAGAGATTTTGAAAAAAATGATGGCCTGTGGACTAAGGAAGTGGTCACCAGCATGTAGTTCAGAGATACTTTCCAGAAACATTTAGGAGGCAAAATTAGCATGACTTGGTGAGTGAAACTGAGCTTTGCTCATATCCTGAACCATCAGGTGAAAGCTAGAGACAATGGGCAAATGAAGCCATTTAAAATTTAAACGTTTAATTTTAAGAATGGCTAAATTAATATTCTATATCTATACGAAAAAGAAATTTAAGAATTTTACTCATAGTGCTTCATGGGGGGGTTGGAGGAGGCTTCTTAAGAAAGTCATTTCTTTCTACTCTGTCTTTCTACAAGCTTCCTACCTCAAACTTCTCAAAACGGTCTTTGTAGCTTCTCTCTACTCCTATTTTTGTGGCTTCTATCCTACTACCCTTTGCTATTAATTATCTCCAATATGAAAGGGTGGAGAGAAGACATTGACTTGAACCCTGTTAGTTAAAAAAATTATTTCTTTAAAGAAATCAATTCAGGAGTTCCTGTTGTGGCTCAGAGGTAATGAACCTGACCTGTATCCATGAGGACACAGGTTCAATCCCTGGTCTTGGTCAGTGGGTTAAGGGTCTAGCATTGCCGTGAGCTGTGGTGTAGGTCGCAGATGCAGCTCTGATCCCACGTTGCTGTGGCTGTGGTGTAGGCTGATGGCTACAGCTCTAATTTGACCCCTAGCCTGGGAACTTCCATATGCTGCGGGACATGGCCCTAGAAAGACAAGAAAGAAAGGAAGAAGGAAAGGAAGAAAGAAAGAAAGAGAGAAGAAACCAATTCAAATCAATTCAAATAAAACTGAACAGGAAGTTAAAAATGGGGACTATGCTAATTTCAGTTTGGGACATTTCAATTTTCCAGTTAAGTGATAGGGTCAATAGGCAATTGGATGTAACAGTAAAAGTGTAGACCTGGGGATTGTATCTCTTGTTTTTGCCCACCTAGGATTCATTAATCCTTCTGTTAACAACATCCTGATATTCCCTGAGAAGTTACCCCTGTCCTGCCTAGGCAGCCTCATCACTCTCCATGATTTTATCTTCCTATGCTTATCTTTGTTTATTGCTTATATCTCCCCCTGGAATATAAACTCTGTGAGTCTAAGGACTTTAGCTATGTTGCTCACTGTTGCATTCCCAGAACTAAGAACAGCACTTGGCACATAGTAGGTGCTCAATGTATGTTAAATAAATCAGTATCAATCTTGATAAGATTGACTTGACTTTTACCTTTAAGAGTGGTCATATGACTAAAAGCTTAAGGAAAATCATCATATTCTACTTTATTGGTGACAGTGATTGATTCAGAATGGACACTAAACCACCGAGGCCCTAGAACTATGAACATGATTTTTTGGAGCTCCAAAGGGCCTCATGGAGGAACCTGGTCTGGAAACAAAACCAACTCAGATGGAAGCAGAGCTGAGAGACAAAAAGAATGAGGCCAAATCCTGATGATGTTATTTAAGAGCCTGGATCAAGACACGCATGTTACATTGAGCCAATAAATTCTATCTTCTGTTGAATTTTCTTCAGATTTCCTTAAGAGGAATTGCATTTTCTGCCATTTATAACCCAGAGTCCTGATGAATACAGGTTGTAACTGAAGTGTTGGAAATAGATGACATCATATGGGCAGAACAGATAGTGTGAGAATAGAGCACCGGGAATAACCATATGTATGGATGCACAGGAGAAGGAGAGACTAAAAAGAAATAGCTTAAAATGTAAAAGCAGAACCAGCAATGTCAAGTTCACAAAAACCAAATAAGGAAAGAATTTTGAAAAGAAAGAGGAGAGGTTAGCAGTACTGAACTCAAACTCAGAGTGCCTATCAGAGTCACCTAGAGAGCTTGCTAAAACCCAGATTGCTGAACCCCACCCCAGAGTTTCTAACTTGGCAAGTCTTAGGTGGGGCCCCCAAATTTAAGTCTTTAACAAGTTCCCAGGTGATGCTTTATTTCTTCTTTTTTCTTTCTTTTCTTTTTTTTTTTTTTGATTGGTCTAGGGACTACCTTTGAGCAACACAGCTATAGACGTTTTGAATAAGGCAAGATTTGAAGAAGGGAAAGGAGAACAGTATCTGTGTCTGCGTTAGGATGGATGCAAGAAGATGCAAGGAGTTGGAAATGATTTCAGGAAGTGAAAGCAGTGAGGTAAATGATTCTTTCAAGGTGTTAATTTATCAAAGAAATGAGAGAAGGAGCCAGATAGAGGGAGTAACAGGGAAAGCCTTTGTATGTAAAGATGGGAGAAATCTGGGCATGTTTATTTTCTTAAGACAAAGGGTTGGAGCAAAGCCTTGAGAAGATGAAGATACTGGAGGTGAGGCCAAAAGTAACGAAGTGGAAGGGACCAGATGAAATAGCTGAGGTCCTCGGATGGAGAGGCCAGCAACTGAGAAAAGAGGGTGGAAGCCAATATGGAGAGGTTTGCGGATAGAGGAGCCCGTGGACTTGTCTGGTTTTCCCTTAAAAGAGAAAAGAGGCTAATATGCTGAGAGCAAGGAGGAGAAATTAGAGCAGAGAGTTTAAAGAGAAAGGGAGAAGTTTGAAATAGCTGCTGAGAAGAATGGGGAAGTATTGACTGTGGACAAGTATGAGTTTTATCCAGAGCATGGAAGGCCCAGCTGTGGTCAGAATCCATGATTATAGAATGGAAGGACTTCCCAGCAAGACTTGCCAGCCCTGGTTAGAAGCGGAGAAGGCAGACCATGGCATCCAGGATAAGGGTGACTTTCCTTCTTGTTCTTTTAAAAACAGTGATACCTCCATTAATTTGTGCTCCAGAAATAAAGCTCTTTACTATGAAAACAGGCAGTCTGAAAAACAAAAACATGTCCATAAATCATGAAAACAAAACATTTGTAGCCTTATGACAAAATTACTCTTTACGCAGCTTCATTTTGTCCTGGACCAGACCCTCATCTAGATCAGCATGTGAAAATCTCTGAAAAATATCTTCTGTCCTAGGTCCCCTTGACCTACTTGCAGGGTCTAACATCTCCTGTTCTCTTCAACCTCATCCCTTAGCAAACCTGGGAAGGGTTTGATCACCAGTCTTCTTCTTGTCCATTACAGATTGTTGTACAGATTTCTTCATTCTGTGTGTTTCTTTAGTCGAGATTATTCATTTTAAATGCTTTGGCTCCAACTGCAGAAAAATATTGGGCTTCCCTTTCTTTTTTTTTATTTTATTTTTCCCACTGTACAGCAAGGGGATCAAGTTATCCTTACATGTATACATTACAATTACATTTTTCCCCCACCCTTTGCTCTGTTGCAACATGAGTATCTAGACAAAGTTCTCAATGCTATTCAGCAGGATCTCCTTGTAAATCTATTCTAAATTGTGTCTGATAAGCCCAAGCTCCCCATCCCTCCCTCTCCCTCCCCCTCCCATCAGGAAGCCACAAGTCTCTTCTCCAAGTCCATGATTTTCTTTTCTGAGGAGATGTTCATTTGTGCTGGATATTAGATTCCAGTTATAAGTGATATCATATGGTATTTGTCTTTCTGGCTCATTTCACTCAGTATGAGATTCTCTAGTTCCATCCATGTTGCTGCAAATGGCATGATGTCATTCTTTTTTATGGCTGAGTAGTATTCCATTGTGTATATATACCACATCTTCCGAATCCAATCATCTGTTGATGGACATTTGGGTTGTTTCCATGTCTTGGCTATTGTGAATAGTGCTGCAATGAACATGCGGGGGCATGTGTCTCTTTTAAGTAGAGTTTTGTCTGGATATATGCCCAAGAATGGGCTTGCAGGGTCATATGGAAGTTCTATGTATAGATTTCTTTTTTTTTATATGAGAAAATATGAGAATTTATTAATCATGGTGAAATACACTTAAAGCTTAATTACACTGAAAATAAAACCTATAATTTTAAAGAGTTTACAATATGTATTTTATTGAATTACTTATACTCATTAATTATTCTTTTTTTTCTTTTTTTTAATTAATTTTTTAAATTTTTATTTATTTATTTATTTTTATTTTCCCACTGTACAGCAAGGGGATCAAGTTATCCTTACATGTATACATTACAATTACATTTTTTTCCCCACCCTTTGTTCTGTTGCAGCATGAGTATCTAGACAAAGTTCTCAATGCTATTCAGCAGGATCTCCTTGTAAATCTATTCTAAGTTGTGTCTGATAATTCCAAGCTCCCGATCTAAGGTATCTCCAAACTGTTCTCCATAGTGGCTGTACCAGTTTACATTCCCACCAGCAGTGCAGGAGGGTTCCCTTTTCTCCACAGCCCCTCCAATGCTTGTTATTTGTGGATTTATTAATGATGGCCATTCTGACTGGTGTGAGGTGGTATCTCATGGTAGTTTTGATTTGCATTTCTCTTATAATCAGCGATGTTGAGCATTTTTTCATGTGTTTGTTGACCATCTGTATATCTTCTTTGGAGAAATGTCTATTCAGGTCTTTTGCCCATTTTTCCGTTGGGTGATTGGCTTTTTTGCTGTTGGGTTGTATAAGTTGTTTATATATTCTAGAGATGAAGCCCTTGTCAGTTGCATCATTTGAAACTATTTTCTCCCATTCTGTAAGTTGTCTTTTTGTTTTCTTTTTGGTTTCCTTTGCTGTGCAAAAGCTTTTCAGTTTGATGAGGTCCCATGGGTTTATGTTTGCTCTAATTTCTATTGCTTTGGGAGACTGACCTGAGAAAATATTCATGATGTTGATGTCAGAGAGTGTTTTGCCTATGTTTTCTTCTAGGAGTTTGATGGTATCCTGTCGTATATTTAAGGCTTCCCTTTCTTAAAAGAAGTTTAGATGTCAGTTTACAGGAGGTGAGGAAAGGTGATAGAGATAGCATGTCTGATCTCCAAGGCTCTGTCTTATATCTCAGGGCTGGCCTGACACAGGAAATGCTTAACAAGTATTTTTGAATGAATGAACTAATGAGTAAATGAATGAATAAATAATAAAACTGATGGTGGCTTGGGGTGGGAATGGAATTGAAGTGGGAAAGGAAAATAGACATTCTTGGTGGAAGTGCAAATTATCACAACCTTTGTGGAAGGTAACTTTTAATTGATTTTCTGAGACGTCAACCCTGAGACAAAGATTTGAGGGCAAGGAATTTGCGATGTGATTCATGCAGTGTATATACTTACGTATACATAGAATATCACTGGAAAAATCCAGAATAAATTGGAAACAGTGATTCCGCTGGCATGGAAATTTGGGATGAGAGAAAGGGCAGATAAAGTGAAAGGGAAACATTTTTTAAAATTATAATCTGCAGTAATGTTTAAGTTTTAGATATGTTCATGTAGAACAAATTTTAAGAAATTAAAATTTTAAGTCAATTGTAGTTGTGTGTGTGTAGATTGTAGTTAATAAAACAAAATAGAAGCTTCTTCCACTACCTCCATCCTCACCTTCTAATCCCAAGGGAATTGCATTTCAAAGGATTCCAGCAATTTCTTGGAGCTCTTAGGTGCCCTCATATTGGGATATGTCCACTCCAAGAAAATCATGAAAGAGTGACCTCCTCCAGGTTCCTTTCTTTGTTGCATTTTTCAGAGGTCTCTGCTTTCCTGTGAACCAAAGAAATGATGGCTGGTGAATGTTTTGAAGACAAACACAAACAAATAAATTCTGGCACAAGCTGGACTAGATGTTTCTGATAATATATTGCCAGCAGAAATGTTCTCATCCTTGGGGAGAGTCTATTGAGTGGTCATGACGCTCTTGGGCAGGGAAGACTATCCTTGGGGGCACCTGGAATGTCTCAACATTTGGCTGGGCAGTAGCGTGTCACAGAAGTTTCTAATTAGCATAGATCTTCATTTTGAGGAACTGGTGCTTTTTTGGAGTGCTGGGGGATAGAGGAACTAATTTCCTTATGAAACTGGTGAACTGCTGATGTTTATTCTGCTTTCTCAGCCTCTCCATGGATGAGAGGATTAATCAGCTAATTGCTCAATTTAATCAGTACAGGCAGCCACATTTAGTATAGACTGCCCAGATTAGAGGGTTTAATCTTTGGCAGAGAGCTGGGGGAGAGGTACAGAATTCCCATTTCTCTTAGTTAGTGCTATTGAATAATAATAGAAAATATCATGATTTCTCATCTGGATCATTGCAACAGCAAATCCTTCATGCTCTCCCTGTCTCCAGTCCAGTCTTGCTACTTTTAAAATCATCTGCCAAGATGTGGCTATGGTGATCTTTCTAGAATGTGGCCATAACTCTGATGATCCATTTCTTGAAACCCTATATAGTAAAATACATTCCACTAACCAGGGTACTCAACGTCTTTCATGGTCCAGCCCTTGCCAACATTTCCAACTACATCACTTACCACTCCCCGTCCATTTATATTTTTAGCAGTGCCTATGGATCTTTATGTGCTGCTCTTGTTCTCCTATATTTCCATGCTCAGAGACACCTTTCCTGGCCCTTTGGCTTCCCACTGCCCTGTTAGAATCCTTCTCTATTATAGTACTTGTTACACTGTATCGTAATTTCATATTGCCTTAGCTATATCCTTTATTAGGTGGTAAAGTTTGCTAGGTAAAGACAGCCCCTTATCTTTATATTCCATGCAACAGACATTCAATAAAAGTTGTTCACACAGACTAACTTCCCTCTACCCTATTCCCATCAAGTGTCTCTACCCGAATGCCTCCAGCTTCCCACCTCTGTAGACATCTCATTCTACCCTTACTGTTTAAGAATGGTGTTGCAGGTTGGGTTCCCCAGTAAGATTCTGAAATGGGAATTTGCGTGCAGGAGGTTTTGGGGAAGGTCTCAGGATCAGCACCTGGAGAGGAAGTGAAAGAAGCGAATGGGGAAAAGAGAGAAGTTGGGGTGTGTGGTGTAGCAGCAACAAGGCCTTATATGACCCTATAGAAAGTTCTGAAGCTGGGGTGGCCCTTCAGACTTGGCCCAAGTTGGTGTAAGGAAGTCGAGATTTTATATCTTCGCATCAACCAGACATTGGATGCAGGATGTCCTGGAGGGAGTCATGACTTGAGGAAAGTGGCTCTTGTTAGCCAAGGGAAATTACTGTAGAAGCCTGAGAGCTATTGATAGAAAACTTTCCCAACATTGGGAATTAATATGCCATTTAGTCCCAATGGGGAATCTGGGCAATGCAGCACTTTGTACCAAGTGCAAATGTGGACTCTGGAGCTAGCATGCCAGTGTTCAAATGTGAGTCCATCATTTGCTAAGCATTACAATTATCTGTTGCTATGTGACATACCACCCCCAAATTTAATGACTTTAAAGTAACAGTCACTTATTTATAGCACAAGTCTGTAAGGTGGACAGGGTTCAGTGGGGGCAGTTCGTCTCTGCTTTATATGGTATTAGTTGGAGTGGCTCATCTCAGTTGGGAAGATCAGCTTCTGAGATGGCTCAGTGACACAGCTGGCCATTTCAGCATAGCCCTCTCCACCAGGGAGTTTGGACTTCCTCACAACGTGGTGCCTGGATTCCAAATATGAACATTTCGGGATAACTAGGCAGAAACTGTATCGCCTTTTACGACCTAACCTCAATAGTCACAGATCACATTGTGATAGAGAGCAAACAATGCTATGTGAGACTGGAGCTATTCTTATGGCTAGTTTTAGAAAATACAGTCTTCCATAATCTACCCTTTGGCACAATAATTCACATTTATCCTTTATGCGAAATACAGTCACACCCCTTTCCCAGGATCCAAGTCTCATCCTATGCTGGCCTTGGGTAAAGCCATTTGAGTACCATTTTGAAGACCAGTGACTAAAGCAACTTATTTACTCTTCTCACACCCAACATATAATTTGGGATGGGCAACAAATAACCTCATGGGCATTTCCATTCAAAGAGAGAGGAAAATAAGAAACATAAAACTGTTGGGGGCCATAATAATTCTGGAATCCAGCCAGACACAAATTCTGAGTTCCTTGATGAGGGCTTATTCTACTCCCTGGAATAGTTCTCCACAGCTCAGACACTTGGTTCTAGCTTCCAAATTATCCTTTATCATCCATAACCTGTAGCCCATGTTTGTAGCTGAGTAACATTCTTAGTCCATATTCTGGTCCAAAGATCTCTTTTCATTTTGTATAGTTGCTGTCCCTGTTGTATAGTTGCTTCCACCAGAAAAATGATCATAAACACCTTGTGGGTTTTCTATGAATCATATTGATTCGACAAAAGTGACATCCACATTAGACAAAATTAGTGACGTCCTAATTAGACAAAAGTGACATTCACAAACCTATTTCAGACATGTTGCTAATCTTTGGCCCCCAATAAGTCTTCTGAAGGACATTGTCCTTAAGATTCTTTGAAGCACTATCATATAATGGAGAGGATTAGTGATATGCACCCCTTATATCTTAGTAGTTCTTTTACTGGAAAGGGTCTCTGAGGCATCAGCTTAAATATTTCTAAAGTCTTAACAAAGGCATTTAAAGTCACACCTTGTATTCACCCATCTTTGTTTTGAAACTATTTGTAGATCTGAAAATCTTGGAAAGGCTGGAAATGAGAAACAGTTTTATTTTTCAAACCCTGCAAATCCTGGCTCATTTGTATGTAACAGTTTATTCTCTAGCTTATCTCTCTCCTCTCACATTTTGTCACAGGTGGTGAGAAGAAGCAAGGTGATTTCCAATATTCTTTTTGGAAGCCCCCTTAGCTAAATCATCAAATTCACTAGGTACATTTCCTATTGGCCATGCTAACCCAGGTGCTTGACTTGTCAAATTTTCTGCCACTACGTAATATGGAAACTCCTTCCTCCTCAAGATCACATTTTATTCACTTTTCTTTCTAATATCTCCTGAGAACCTTTCGACTTTCACTAACATTCTCTTCAGTTCTTCCCACTGTCCAATCCCAAAGTCAATGCCATATATATATATATAGTTATATTTCCATTCTGAGTATCAAATTTTCTTTGTCTCTTGTTCCATAACATATCATATCCCAGATTAAGGCTTAAAGTAAAACCAATTATTTATTTCATTGTGGTAGTGCTCAGTAGGAATGTTTCATCTATATGCCTCCTGGTTGGGCTGGCTTGTCTGGAGTTGGACGATCCACTTCCAAGATGCTTTATTCACATGACTTGTAATTCAGTGCTGACTGCCAGTTTCTCTCCATGTGGGCCTCTCCATAGGGTGACACAGGCTTCCTCAAAACAGTGTCTAGGTTGCAAAGTTAAGTATCCTAGGAGAACCAGGTAGAAGCTGTATCATTTAAAATTTTTTTTTTCCTCAAAAATCACATAATGTCACCATGCTGCAGTCATAATTTTTCCCAGAGCTAAAGTTAGGAAAAATGGTCCCCATCTCTTGATGAGAAGAGTGTCAAAGTCTCATTGTACAAACAGTGAGTATAATGGGAGGAGATATTACCACCAATTCGAGAAATAGAACCCACCTAAGGCATATTAGGTAACTACCCTGTGACTTAGTATTTTCTGAAAGTGTAGTGCCTGAGAGAAGAGACACTGATGCCATTCTGATGACCAGAGTGGAAAAAACTTTATCTTTTGCACCACGGGTGCTACAAACTGTAGCCCAGGGTCAAATCTGGCCCACTGCCTGTTTTTGTTGATAAAGTTTTATTGAAACACAGCCATGCCATGCTCATCCATTTAGGTATTAACCATGGCTGCTTTCACATTATAATAGCAGGGTCTAATGCAATAGAAACTGTATGCCCTTCGAAGACTAAAACCTTCATTATTTGTTCCATTAGAGAAAAAGTTTGCCAATGCCTGCTTTACATCCTACTCAGTCATAGAGAGTTGGAACTGAGAGGCACCTTAGAGGTGATCTTGAGTGAACTCCATTCTATGGTTGAGGATGTTGAGGCTCACAGGGGATTAAGTGACTAAAAAGAAGTGGGGAGTGGGGGGAGTTCCCGTCGTGGCTCAGTGGAAACAAATCTGACTAGGAACCATGAGGTTGTGGGTTCGATCCCTGGCCTTGCTCAGTGGGTTAAGGATCCGGCGTTGCTTGAGCTGTGGTGTAGATCACAGATGTGGCTTGGATCTGGCATTGCTGTGGCTCTGGTGTAGGCTGGCAGCTGTAGATCCAATTAGACTCCTAGCCTAGGAACCTCCATATGCCGCGGGTATGGCCCTGAAAAGACAAAAGACAAAAAAGAAGGAGTAGGGTAATGACCATTTTTTACTATTCATGAACTCTGTACCATGTTCTGGGCTTCTAAACATTTCTCGTCTCATCTAAGTTTTTATTTTCATTCTCAATTTATGCCTAAGGAAAGTGAGAATCAGGTTAAGTAATTTGTCCAGTTACATAGAGGCAGAGCTGGAATTCCAACCCAGGTCTTCCTGATTTCAGAACCAAACCTGAGCTCTTTGCCATGATAGCAACTTCTCCCAAAGTGTAGTCTGCATTCCATTTGCCCCAAACCATCCAGTCTAAGACCCATTGCAGCACATATATTTTATACTCAAGGTTCTTGACCTTGGCTATACATTGAAATTACCTGAGGAGGTAGTTAAATATACAGGTACCTGCTAAAAATAATCTGTTCTGGAAAAGAGAAAACTTGGGAAAGGAAAACCTGGCAGCTTCCATGGGGCTAGGGACAGTTTCTAGCCCAGAGCCTTGATGTTGAGTTTTTTTCTTTACTTTTCTTCTACTTTCAATATTAGCCCATTTGTAGGATCTAAAAATGAAAAAGAAATGCTCATTTAAACCTTAGTACTTTGAAGTTGTATGAATTTATCTCCATTTTACATATGAAAGTTAGGTTTTATTTACAGGAAATATGATTTCTGCATCTCTCACAGAGATTTGGTGAATTGCACAAATGGCAGGGCAGGAATTTAATCCCTGGTCTTCAAGCAAGAGAGACTCTTTCTAGGTTCTCATAAGTCATAAGTAATTTAAAGCATGTTATAGCCTAGGAAGTGGATTATGAAGAATTATAGATTCTCTGGATGTGGGAAGAGATGTTTTCTTTCTCATTTTGCTCATGTAACCTGTTACAAAACTTGACAATGTTCTTTAAAGTTTGACAGTCTCTTAGATTTGTAAAAATGTATTTTAGCACCTAGAAGTCAGATGAGGTCTCAAGCTCCCATAATTGCACATGTTGCCCTAAGGTGTTCACCTACCCTGGTTTACTCAGCATTGAGCGGTTCCTGGGATATTGGACAATCACTGATAAAAGTGGGAATGCCTCAAGCAAACTAGGACTGGTTGGGAGAAGTCAGCCTATTGGTTGCCCCAACTTGGATACAGAAATCAGATGTTTCATACAATTCACATAAAACCATCTATTCACCATTATTTAATGACCAGTATTCCTCATCTCTTTCCTCTTTCTCCATCCTTCCCCCGTCCCCCCCCCCTTTTTTTCTTTTTAGGGCCACGCCTGTGGCATATGGAAGTTCCTAGGCTAGGAGTTGAATTGGAGCTGTGGCTGCCGACCTATGCCATAGTCACAGAAACATAGGATCTGAGCCTCATCTGCCACCTACACCACAGCTCATGGCAATGCCGGATGCGAGGCCAGGGATCAAACCCACATCCTCATGGATACTTGTCGGATTTGTTCCCACTGAGCCACAATGGGAACTCCCTCCATCCTTCCCTTTTTCAGGAAGAAATACAGTTCTCTCTTATGCAGAGGGGTTCTGCCTGGCTTCCTGAAGCCTTGGCACTAGCCATTTCATGGCCCCAAGGCCTCAGTTTCTAGTCCAAGTAAGCTTATCATAACATTCCTTGAAACAAACACTGTGCTCTCCTCAAGTGGAATGCTGGCGAACACATTTTTCTTCTTGTCTTGTTCCTGTTTTTTATATCCCACCTTATTCCAAATGGATAGGTTTGTAAAGGGTCTTTCTAATCTATGATAATCTTCCCCTATTCATCATATGAACCCCAATATACTTGCTAAATAGTGCCATGTATAAGGCCATGACTAGTTCTTCAGCCTAAGATGAATCACTTGGCTCCTCTGAGCTCTGAGGCCTCATCTAAGAAATGGAGTAAAACGAATTGATTTCTAAGATTCCTGCCTGCCCTGACATTCCATTGTATTATTCCCTGAGTTGAATGCAACTGGCCAAGGCAATTTTTTTATATGTAGCCTGGAGAACTCACATCAGCATCCTTTAAACATGTACTAATACAGAACATGGAAATAGAAACAAGGTTGGTCCCTAAATCTTTCATAACCATGATATAACAGTGACCATTCGTGTCTCCATCATCCTCAGAATTTCCTGCTCCCTGCTCTGTTCCCATCTGGTAAAGTACTACTTAAAGAGTTGTTAACTACTTAGAATTAACTACTTAGAAACAAAAAGATGCATCCTTTCCTCCATCCTCTAATTTTCAAAGTATTTTAAGTATTTCACATAGATTGCAGAAAATTTGGAAAATATGGAAAACACAGAGGATGACAAAACTCACCAATAATCTTTCCACATAGACACAACCACTGTTGAACTTTTGGTGTATTTGGTTAAAAAAATTACTACCATGCTTTATAATCAGATTTATTAACTTAGCAATGGATGACACTTTCTCATTTTATCATATATTTCTGATGGTCCAATTGTATTCCATTTTATGGGTAGCTGTACTTGATCTAATTAAGCCTCTGATTGGATATTGAGGATCCCCCCCCCAAATTTTATAAACAAACATCTGATGAATTACTTTCTCACAAGATAGTCTTAATGGTGAACTTATAATATATAATTTATATACATTTCTGGGTTCTTAATTGGACTGTCAAATTGTCTTCCAAAAGGTGTTCTCAATTTACACTTCCCCCAGCAGGATATGAGAATGACTTCTCCTTGCAGCTTTGCCAACAATTAGTCATGATCAGTGAAAACACTGGCCAAGGGCTCTGGGCAGTGACAAAGTCCAGTGTGACAGCAGAACTCTGATATTGCTCTTTGATATTGCTGTGTTTATAAAACATCTGAAAATAGAACAAGAATGCAAACAGAGACATTGATCATTTGGGATCAGGCACATCCTCTGAGTATTGAATTGCCTAAACTTCCACCAGGAATTCTTAACCTGGTGTCTATGAACCTTGCCCCAGACTTTTATCTCACTTAATATGAGTGATTAACCAATATGTGTCTGCTCCAACTTGAACAAACCTATTTAAACCAGGGGTCATAGCTTCTCTGAGGAAACTTGAGAACAAATCAAGTGTTTATGAAAAAAGGAGGAGTGAAGGGAACTTGCCCATAGTAAGTGTATTTGCCATGTGGATCAACTTATTTCATCCTGAATGTACAGTGTGGGGTTTTTTAAGACCCATTTATCAATGAGGAAGCTGAAAACTCAGAGAGGGTCTGAAATTCCCCCCATGGTTATCAGGCTAATTAAGAACACACCTAGGAGCTGAACCATGGTTTTTTGGACTCTAAACCAGTGCTATTTCTGTCATAACCCAAAGGCCTTCCTCAAAAGGAAGAGCAAGGCTGGGACTAAACTTAAAGTGTAAAGAGAATGTTAGGTTAAAGGCATAATGCCTAGTATACAGTAGGGCCTGAATGCACTTGTGCTGAGGGAGTGAGTGATTAACCAATATTCCCTCCTTATCCTTTGGTTTCAAGTATCCTAAGCAGTAGCACACAGGTTGGGAAGGCTTTCCCTTCCATAGAATTTGGACCTGGACTTCACCCTTTAATTATGATCCATATTTTCTTCACTCCAGATTAGTCCAAGACAGCTGACAATAGTTTTGTGTGCCATGTCTGAGTGGGAGAAGCAGGCCAAGAGATGTTGTGGCTGAGTGATATAAACCTTCTATTTTTGGTAGGTAGCAAACTGGCGATTTCGTGTGGTTCAACTTAATAGTTCGAATCTAAAATGCTGACAGTTCTTTTTGTATGTGCGTGTAACTGAGGAACTACTCTTTTTTCTGAACTTTTAAAAACGTTTTACTGAAGCATAGTTGATTTACAATGTTGTGATCATTTCTTCCTTCCAAAAAAAAGTGATTTATTGATACATATATACACCTCCTTTCTTTTTCCGATTCTTCTCCCACATAGATTATCACAAAATACTGGGTATAGTTCCCTGTGCTACACAGCGGGTCCCTGTTGCCAGTCATTCCATGTACCACAGTGTGCATGTGCTGATCCCAAACTGCTCGTTTATTCCCCCACCCCTACCTGTCCCCTTTGGTAACCATAAGTTTGTTTTCAAAGTCTCTAAGTTTGTTTCCGTTCTGCAAATAAATTCACTACATGATCTAGCAAGCCCAATCCTGGGAAAAGAAAGAAAACTGTATTCAAAGAAAACTATAATACAAAAAGATACATGCATCCAATGTTCATAGCAGTGCTATTTACAGTTGCCAAGAAGTGGAAGCAACCTAAATGTCCATTGACAGAGGAATGGATAATAAGACATGGTAATACATACAATGGAATATTACTCAGCATAAAAAAGAATTAAATAATGCCATTTGAAACAACAGGGATGGACCTAGAGATTATCATACTAAATGAAGTTAGTGAGAGACAAACATCATATGATATCACTCATATGTGAAATCTAAAAAAAGGATATAGCTGACATTTCTTTTCATTTGAAGTGCTTATGAGAGCAACAGACCACTTCCTCTTCCTT
The DNA here is from genome assembly GCF_054392235.1 of Sus scrofa. Lineage (NCBI taxonomy): Eukaryota > Metazoa > Chordata > Mammalia > Artiodactyla > Suidae > Sus > Sus scrofa. The sequence goes on along the minus strand of NC_139387.1, from coordinate 88,993,170 downwards.
TTCAAGATCTTGGGGAACCCTTCCCGGTTCTGAGGAGGAGGGGCAGGCCACATTTGCTTGCTCTGTGTGACAGCCTTTAACATTGGCCCATCTTCTGGCAGTTGGCTGCTTTGGACAAAGGTTGTGGGGAGGGGGATAGGAAAGACTTTGATGGGAGACATGGGGACACATCCAGAAGAGGCCCACCAGGTCAGCAGCAGCAGCATGGCTCCAGCACAGGGCCTGGCCTAAGGACCACAGCTCTAACTTGTAGGGTGGGAGGGGAGTGACGAGGGATGAGGCAGACAGAGAAGCAGGGAAAACAAGGCAGAGTCTGTGTATGACCTCAGAAATGATATGAATGTTTAGGTCCAAGAATAAACAACAATCTTGGGAGTTAGATCTTGGGTCCAAGGTGGGAGAAGGCCTAACATTAAGGGAATTTGATGTGAGATCTAAGCAAATCAGGGCTACTTCAACCTTTCCCAGAGACTGTGGCCAAGTTGAGCTATAGTGTGTCAAAAGGCTTAGCTATGTGCGGGGGTGTAAGGACCAGGTTGAGGGGAGCAGGCAGGCTGATCAAGGATTCAGGCACTCTGTATTCACAGGCTTTTAATGGTTTGCCTTGATTCATTTGCCCAATAAATAGTTATCAAGCTCATTTTCTGTTCCAAGCACTGTGCTGGTTGTTGAGACTAGAGTAGTGAATATGATAAATGCATTGTCTTCATGGAGATTCTATTCTAGTGGAGAATGGGGATAATAAAGAGGGAAAAGTAAACAGCTAAGATCAGTATAGCCAGTGACAGTGTTATGATGCAAATACCCAGGGTTATGGAATAGACAGGAAGGAGAGGAGGTCCATCCTAAGTAGGATCAGAGAGCCAAAGGGGGAAGATAACTGTCCTCAGGAAGAGCTGCAAAGGAGCAGGCCAGGCAGAGGAAGAAGCAGGTGCAAGGGCCTTGAGTGGGTCTGGGCTGCATGTTCTGGGCTCAGCAGAATGAATGGAGGCCAGTGTGGGCTAAGGAAGGCTAAGAGATGAGGCTGGAGAGAGATGATGGCCATGAGGCAAGATGGGCAGGAACTCGAGGGGCCCAGCCAGGAGTCTGGGCTGTGTTCTAAGCACCATGAAAGAACATTGGAGGCTTTTCAGTGGTGGGATGGCATGACCAGAATGGCACTTGAAAAATTTCACCCTGGCTGCTCTCTGGAAATTGGAGAAGGGCAACAGAGCATCCAGGTGAGATACTTCAAAACTTTTGGGGGAAATTAAAGCCAGTCCTCGACTCCTTGTGAGATCTGTCAGAAAAAGCACTTGGCAAAAGATCACACCAATCTTTACGAATATCTAAGATTCATATTGGGATGGAATCATGGACAGAACCTGATAAGAACTATCTGGGAATTCTTTTGTGAAGAGGTATATTTGTAAAGAAGATGGAGAAACATATGTTTGGAAAGGTGCCCCAAAAGTTCATGCATATTTTGATTAGATTAATTAAGCAAACATTTCATTCATTCATTCTTCCTTTATCAGCTGCCTATTCTGTGCCAGGAACTATGCTCTGTCCAGGAGTTCTGTGAAGAATAAATAGAGATCCCTACCCTCCCGAGGCTTGTGGTCTGCTCCAGGCAGCTTTCATAGTTACCAAGTTCTTTAAGAACTGAGCCACATGGAAACCTGGGGAGCAGTGATGAAATTTTACATAGAAAGAGCAGTGGATTCTTCCAGGGGGGGAGGAGGGCTTGATAAATATTTGTTGACAAACAAATGATATTGAGCAAATCATTAAACATCCTTGGTCCTGTTTCTTCCCTTGAACAGATGAGAAAATCTAGGCAGGGATCATAAACTCAGAGTGGCTTCCCTCAGTGTTGAAATCCTGTCACGCAGAAGTTGAATGGAAGGATTGGGGTGACATCAGCTGAGCGATCTTAACATCACTAAAATAGAGCACTCAGACATTTCAGGCCTCCTGGATGGTGCAAGGTGGTGTCTGATACACTCCCCATAAAGCCATCCTGCCAAAAAAGAAAAAAGAAAAACGGAGAATAGACTGGTTAAGCTTCCCGATCTACCCACCAGTTTTCAAGAAATAATAGGATGGAGGAGCATGTTAAATGCTTCCCAGCACACAAGAATACCACCAGCCAACTTGAATGTAGGCAGTTCTATAGGACAAATAAACTGGTTTCTTTTCTAACAAAAGAAAGACACAAAAATGTGCTAGGCTTTGGGTAAGAGGGCACTGTTAGATTAAAGGAAATTTACCATATTAATATCATATTATAAAAGGATGGAAATGTTATTGGATTTTGCTACAGAAAAAAAGTTCTCAGAATGGATAAAGATGTGGTACATATATGCAATGGAATATTTCTCAGCCATAATAGTGAATGAAATAATGCCATTTGCAGCAACATGTATGGGCCTAGAGTTTATCACAGTTCCTAGTCAGAACTAGTCTAGCTTTCCTTTTCCTTTTATATACATTAAATACTTAACAAAGATTTTAAAATTATATCTATCATTGTTTTGGGATGTTGAGTTTAATTTTCTGAAGTGTTCTCAGCATTGTACACTTTTTAGAGAACTCAATAAAAATCAAAAATCCCCTGCATCCTGCTGGTGTCCTGCCCTGTCGTGGTATGAAATTGAGCATGAAACAGGCCCAAGCTTGAGGAGGGGGTGGTAGAGGCTGCTTTACAGTGAGCAGTCCCCAGTGTTATGCATATACTCAAGGAGAATAAACACAATTTGATAGATCAGTGTTGCCTACGGCTGCCTCCACTTTAGAATCATTAAAGAGACTTTAAAAACACTAATGCTGGAGTTCCTATTGTGGTGCAGCGGAAATGAATCCGACTAGGAACCATGACGTTGAAGGTTTGATTACTGGCCTTGCTCAGTGGGTTAAGTATCCACATTGCCGTGAGCTGTGGTGTAGGTCACAGATGCGGCTCAGATGGATCTGGTGTTGCTGTGGCTGTGGTGTAGGCCAGCAGCTGTGCTCCAGTTTGACCTCTAGACTGGGAACCCGCATATGTCTCGGGTGTGGCCCTAAAACAAACAAACAAACAAAAAATACTAATGCTGAGCCTCCATCCCAAACCAGTTGAGCTAGACTCTCCAGTGGTGGGCCTCAGGGAATAGTTTTTTTAAAAAATGCTCCCTCTGTGATTCTAATGTGCAGTCAAGGTGAAGAACCACTGGTCTGTGGACCATTAGGTACTGAGTTGGTGCTCTCAAAATGCTGACATAAGATGAATCTGTAACTAGTTACCTGGCCTGCTGGGTTTCAGTCATTTGATAAAGCCTTTTGTGGAAATGAATTTAGATGCAACCTTTTCTCCCTCCCGCCCAGGAGATCCAACTTCCAGAGGCTATAAACTTATTTCTCTAGCCTCTGCTAGAGCAGGCATACTTATACCCAAGAGAGCACTGTGGTGGCTGTTAGCAAGAGCCTGGAAAGATAAGAACAGTTTCAAAAATGTTTTTGGGGCATCACAAAAACCCCATTGTAACACAACAGTCTTTGGAATAACATTAAAGAAAAGTGAATTATGTCCATTTATCAAAGGGAAAATGAAAGCCCCTTGGACACATATTTTATTTTGAAGCTGAAGCCTTTAATCAAATTGACAATAAAAGATAGGGTCCTTCTGTGAACTGGAGGAATGATAAGCAGCCCTTTGCAATCCCAATACGTGGCAGCTGGTATTTAACTCTATGTCTCACCTCTGATGTGTTGAGAATGGCCAGATTTTCACTAAGACAGTTATGGAGAGACAGACGGAGTCCTTCCACTGATTCAGTTAACTGAATGTGAAGAGTAAACAACTCCTTCCTTCCCTCATCTCGGCGTCTTGAAATTTAGACAGAAAATTCACAGGACAATCACTTCAGTCTTATCAAAAATAAATAAATAATACATAAATAAATAAATAAATAATTGGGAGTTCCCATCGTGGCTCAACAGTTAATGAACCCGACTAGCATCCATGGGGACTTGAGTTTGATCCCTGGCCTTTCTCAGTGGGTTAAGGATCCGGCAAATGCCATGAGCTGTGGTATAGGTTGCAGACGCAGCTCGGATCTCACGTTGCTGTGGCTGTGGTGTCGGCTGGCAGCTACAGCTCCGATTAGATCCCTAGCCTCCTAGGAACCTCCACATGCCCGGGTGTGGCCCTCAAAAGACAAAAAAAAAAAAAAAAAAAAAAAAAATTTCTCTAAACTTTCATTGCAGATAACTCTTCCATGGAAATGATAGGCTAAGTGATCCTGAGCCCTAACTCTGTGTGTGTGTGTGTGTGTGTGTGTGTGTGTGTGTGTGTGTGTGTGTGTGTATTGGGGGTAGATGGGGGGGTCTTTCTTTTGTCAAAGCCCCCCAGAGTGAGTAATGGAGGGTTAGGGTTGCCAGATTTAGCAAATAAAAATGCACAATGCCCAGTTAAATTTGAGTTCAAATAAATATATGCAAATATTGCTTGGCATATACTTATACTTAAAACTTATTAATTTGAAATGCAAATTAAACTGTGTATCTAGCGTGGCATTTTATCCTGCACTCTTACAGGGAAGAAAAGAGGGGTCTTCTTAGCTAAACAGAATCTCAGTATCTTATTTCAGGATGCTCAGGATGCAGGTAGTCTAGGAGGTGCAGGTAGTGAGTGAATGTCCAAGTATATGGCTCAGGAAGGGGATATTGGCAGGCAGTATAAGGAAGTCAGTGTATCAGTGAGAATTGCTGCATAACAAATCACTCTAAAATTATGCCGCTTAAAATATTTATAATTGCTCATGTAGGTTGGCTATAAGTTTTCCATCTGAGCTGTAATTTTTCATCTGGGCTGTTCTTGGGTAAGCAGCTCTGTCTCTAAGTGAGGGTTAGAGCTCTGTCTCTAAGCTAGGTTAGGGCAGCTCAGCTTCAGGCTACTGCAAGTGGGGAGACTCTCTCAATGCTCCACCCTCAGAGATACCCATGGGATAACTTCTGGTGATAACAAAGCCAGGAGAGGGTAAATGGAAACATGAGAGTCCTCTTAAGGCCTAACTTTGGAACTAGCACACTGTTATTTCTGCCTACATGCCATTGACCAAAGCAAGCCATAGGGCCAAACTCAATGTCCAAAGGTATGGAAGTACATTACACCCAGGAAGAAATCATAGCAAGGTTGTGAATGCAGGAGGAGTGAAGAATGGGGCTAACAATTCTATCCACTACAGGCAGGCACAAGGAAACTGAGATTCGAAGAAGGAAGTGAAGCCCCTGGTATCTCAAACACATAAGGAGGAGGAAGAGGAGACGGCAGAAGGTCAGTTATTGCAGAGCTGGGCTGTAAGAGTCAGAGGAGCCCAGACGCATGGCCTGTTTTATTCTAATTTGAGCCCTTGACTTCAACACTTCCATGTTTGCCTGGAAAAATTCTCATAAACAGAGGTGGGGATTTGATGGCTGTGAAAGTTAGAGGATAGGAGTATGGTTTAAAGTTCTCTTAAATTTTATCCATGACTTGCACGTATTCCTTGCCATCTTGCCTACCATTAATCACACCTTTGGTTGAAGAGGCAAGACATTAAGGCCACTATAAAATGTAGTTTTGTTTTTATTTTTTATTTTTGACAATGTCCACAACATTTGGAAGTTCCTGGGCCAGGAATTGAACCCACACCATAGTACCGACCCAAGCTGCTGCAGGGACAACATTGGATCCTTAACCCACTGAGCCACAAGGGAATTCCAAAGTCACAATTTTAATTTGCTTCTATCAGTACTAATTTATAATTAGTACTTTTTCCATTCAAGTAGGAGAAACCCAACTTTTTAAAAATGATTCTTGTTTTTTCCATTATAGACAGTTTATAGTGTTCTATCAATTTTCCACTGTACACCAAGGTGAACTGGTCACACATACATATATACATTCCTTTTCTCACGTTATCCTCCATCATGGTCCATCATAAGTGACTAGATGTAGTTCCCAGTGCCAAATAATATCTCATTGCTTATCCATTCCAAAGGCAATAGTTTCCATCTATTAACCCTAAGCTCCCAGTCTATCCCACTCCCTCTCCCTCCCCCTTGGCAACAACAAGTCTGTTCTCCAAGTCCATGATGGAGAAACCCAACTTATACTGGCTCAAGTTAAAAGAATGAAGTTACTAACATAACTAAAACGTATGGGGAGACTAGCTTCAGGCAGGGTTGGATCCAGTGCTTGAATGATATCAACAGGAATTTGTGTTTCTCCATCCCTAGGCTCCATACTGGCATCATTCTAAGGCAAGGGCTAATTCATGATGCCACGTGAAAACTTCAAATTTACTCTATCAACTTGGCAACCCAGCAGAAAGAGCATGCCTCTTTCTCTTTGGTTCAGTGAAAATCAGGGAACTGAATTTTAGGCCTAATGTGGGTCCAGTGCTCATCTCTGAACCAATCACTATGACCAGGATATGATTTTCCAGACCTGGATGTCAAAACACGGGTCATGAAGTTTGATCAGCACCACTTAAGTCATGCGGACTAAGAGTGGGGGAAGAGTGGGAAAATTGAGGTGTGGTGGAAGATGGGAAATACATTGGGCAGGCAACAAAGCAGCAGATGTCTGTGTCCACTGGCTCCCCATTTTCCTTAGAGGAGAAAATCCTATATCATCTCTCCCTAAATCTCATTACCTCATCTCCTACCTCTGACCCCCATTTCATTCCACTTAGCTGTCCTGGCCACCTGTCTTAAGAACTCTGTGCCACCTGTTTGGTCACTCTCTCCCTGAGACCTACCCTAAAGCCTTTATTTTAATAGCAATTTGGCCCCCATCACTTTTGATTTCTTTTATTCTGATTTATTATTTTTTCATTGTTATAGTACTTATCAATCATACTATATAATTTAACTTATTTATCATGTTTATTGTTTATTCTGTCACCACCTTCATTTCCCCAACTCTCTTTATGTCCCAACAGAATGTCAGCTGCATAAGGGCAAAGATCTTTGTATCATTCACTGAAATACCTTAAATGCCAAAAATAGTGTCAGGTATATAATAGGTGCTCAATGAATATGTATGGATTGAATGAATGAATGAATACATGAGCCTAATACAGTTCCTGAGAGGTGCTCATTAACAGGTTAATTTGATAGAAGAGGGATTTGCCAGGGTTGCAAGTCCAGCTACCCACTTATGTACCCATGACAGAAACATCAGTGTTTCCTCGTGAATCTGGACAAGACACACCAGTCAGACACTATCAATCAATGGGAGGTATCTGGAGGTTAGAAACGTACGAGATGGAACTGGGGATATCAGCCCAGGTATGATACAAAGGCAGAATACTGGATGCCTTGTCTGTTGATGTGGGTGGCGTCTGTGGGCTGGAGTCTAAGGAGGTAAATGGCACCAAGGTGGAGGTGATGGACATTGAGAGAGAGAGAGAGAGAGAGAGCTGCTGGGTCTACAGCAAGATTATGTCTTAACATCTTATATCTTGTCTTGGAAGGAGCTGCCTTAGTTACCTAATCCAAAATCAAAGGGTGGATCCTGGGCTCACAGCATGTATATAATCAAGAGGCGGCTTAACTTGTGTTTGGTGTGGTCCAGCTGTCCAAGCCTCTTCCTTATGGACAGAGCACCTGTCAAAGTCACTATCTAGTCACCAGTGTCAGGGAATGGAACTCCAGCTGTGGGCCTGAAGCTCTTATTCCACTTACCTGAGCCATGGCTATGCATTTTTCTCAGGTGTGAGCAGCGTTGACTGGGCCCACTGCCACCGACCAATTTCCTTTTGGCTTTCTAAGGAATAAATATCCACTACTTCCAAATATTTAGGCTGATGGTATTGAGAAATGCAGTGGAGAGGTGGCAAGAGAGCTGAGATAAGCAGGGGGTGAGGGTGTGTGCCAGGCATTTGGAAGAGGGGGCCTTCAGAAGGCCCTGCTTGAAAGGTTACTTCCTAGAACTTTTCTGAGAGCTGCACTTGACCTTAAAGAATAGCAAAAATGTAGGCAGCTCAGGGAGAAAGCAGAAAGGGCAGTCCCCCAGTTTCACTGGGGATCTTCAGGAGAGCTTAGATCCTCGGCAGCATCCTTCTTTGCCAGTGACCTCATGTGTTTACCTAACTGTCCAGTGGAAGGCTCACCCTGACATTTCAGCACTAGGCAGTCTCTGGATTTAGGCACCAACTCAGGAGAAAGAGAAAGCTGCTCAATAGGACTGCAGGAAGCCTCTTCAGGAAACTTGTACTCTTTAGGATTTTTTATTTTTATTTTTTTATCTTTCTTTTTTTCTTCCTTTCCTCACAAGGTTCTGGGCTCCAAGGTCTCATCCTCTCATTTATAACTATGCCTGAGCTGACTGTGTTGAAATTGGCAATGGGCAGTCCCTGCCCTCAGGGAAAGGGCAAAGAAGCCTGGGAGTGGTGCTTGGGATGGGGAGGGGGGAAAGACACAGGAAAAAGGCAAAGGATGGTTTGTGTCAAGACAGTACTGCTATGAAAGGAGGGAGGTAGGAAAAGGTAATTTAAGGGAAGTACTGCTTCTTTGCATATGTGAAGGAATTTCTGCAAAAATTTTTTTCAAAAATGTTTAGCAGTTGTTAGCCTTGCAGAGCTGGACAGGACATCTAGAAAGGGACAACCAGGCGAGGGAGACTTCTGCCTTTCATTTTATTACTCATCGAGCAGTCTGGTTAGGTTATCTTGTGTATCTGCTAGTTTTATAATCAAACATTTTTTAGAAAAGACTAATTTAATTAAAATAAATGAAATCATAGGGGCATTGTCCACTCTATCTTTATTTTCTATGATCCAGGAAAAAAAGAGCTTTATTTACCAGCTGTGTAGACTTGGGCAATTTATTTAACTGTTTGGTGGCCCAGTACCTCATCTGGAAAATAGGGTTAATAATAATGCCTGCATCACAGAGAGGCTAAGAGGGTTCAGTACTAGAAGGTATGTAAAGTGCTGAGCCCTGGGTTTCACAAGCTGTCAATCATCATAGCTATCACTGATCTTATTCATAATTCAGCTAGGCTATTTTGTCCTAAAGACAGTACCTAATGGTCGTGGCAACTTACCATAGTATCTGGGGCTACGATGGACCATGCCAGTGACAGTGCTGATAATGATGATGATGGGGGATAGATGGTTCCTGAACTTCCAGCACATCAAGTTGGGGAGGAAGCAGCTGTTTGGAACTGGAGCCATAGGAACTGGCAGAAGGCAAGGTTGATGAGGTCACAAACACACCTGCCATCATCTTGGTAAAATAAATTGTCTGCCTTTTGTCGTGTCCTGAATATCTCTGAGGTAGACCGGAGAGGAATAGAAATTGAGGTCAGGCCCAATTGGTAAACAAAAAAAAAGTCTTCTTCTTCTTTTTTTTTTTTTTTTTTTTTTGTCTCTTTTAGGGCCGCACCCATGGCATATGGAGGTTCCCAGGCTAGGGGTCTGATTAGAGCTGTGGCCACTGGCCTACACCACAGCCACAGCAATGCACAATCCGAGTTGTATCTGTGACCTACATCCCAGCTCAGGGCAACGCTGGATCCTTAACCCACTGAATGAGGCCAGGGATAGAACCCGCATCCTCGTGGATTCTAGTTGGGTTCATTAACTGCTGAGCCAAGACAGCAACTCCAAGAAGTCTTCTGTAATGTGGTGAAAAGGTACTCTTCTTTGCCATCTTCTACCAGCACTCCTTCGAATTATTTACCTTCCTCTGATGATGTTCAGGGCTGGAAGGATCTTAGCCATATCTAGAATCATAGAATCGTTGACTCATAAAGGTCTTAAAGGGACCATACAGATAAATTTGAAAGTCTCAAGTAGCACTGTTTTTAATGGAATGATGGTCAACAGGGCTGTGCTGTATAGCATAGGGAAATCTACTCAGTGGTCTGTGATAACCTCTGTGGGAATGGATGAGAATGGCTGAATCCCTTCACTGTACAGCAGAAATTAACACAACATTGTAACTCAACTATAGTTCAATAAAATTAAATAAAAAAGAAAGCCTCAAGCATCAAGTAAAAGAAAACATGATTCAAACTAATTATGCAACGAGGCCATGTATTTATCTCATGTAATAAGTTTGGCAGGAAGATGATGGACTCCAGGTTTGGTTGATCCAGTAGCTCAGTCATAAAGTTCAGGTTCATTCTCCTTCTCTCTCTGCTCTACTACTGTTATTGTATGAGTAGTGTTCTTGGACTGCTTTCTTCATGTGGTCATAAGGCACTGTCTGTGGCAGGTGGGGCATCATGCTTTCTTGTTTCCAACCAATGAGAAGGAGTAGGTGAGGGAGAAAGGGGGAGAGAGTGAAACACTCTCCTCTAGTCATGAAAGAGAAGTCCACCTCTGCAGTCAGATTGAACCAATTCAAGATATATGTGCTCACTCTTAGACCTGTAATGGTGGCCAGGCAAATGGCACGTGCTGTAGGAATTTTAAACCAACCATTAGGAAGGGGGAAGAAATGATTAGCTTAGACCACCTTTTTCAATATTGGCTCCATTGACATTCGGGGATAATTATTGCAAGGGATGTCCTGTGCATTGCAGAATGTTTATCAGCATCCCTCATTTCTACCCACACAGTGCCAAGAACAAGGAGCAGTGTGGATAGAGATGAGGCTGGGAGGAGGACAGGAATGAGATGAGGCAGGATCTTATAGAACATGTTAAGTATCTCAGTTTTTATCCTTAAAGCACCAGGAAGCTACCAGAGGGTTTTAAGTAGAGGTTGATTCTAGCTGGGTTCTGCAGAAAAAAAGGGAGGGGAAAAAGGGGAAAGAGTGGGACCGGTTATTGAAGTTGAGCAGATGATAAATTATGGCCATTTCAGCTAGGGTGTTGGAGGTGGAAGCAGAAGGAAATGGATATATGTGAGGGTTATTCAGGGGCTAAACTAGGTAGAACCTGGTGCTGGAGTGGATACGGGGTGAGGGAAGGAAGATGCTAGGATGGCTCATAGCTTTCTGGTTTGCCCACTTCAGTTGATGATATTACCTCTCATGAGGAGTGGAACAGTGGAGAAGGATCAGATTGTAGAGGGAACATAAGGTTCCACTGTGTTGAATTCGAGGCTTGTGTGAGGTTTCCAAGTTGAGATGGCAAGTGTGCAGAAAGATGCACAAGCATGGTGCTCAGGGGAGAATACTGGGTTGGAGTTAATAACTGGAGCCATGGATGAGATGAGAACTCCCCTTGAGGGACTCTGACACTTACAGGTGGGATAAAGGTCCCTGAGTCAGGGTAGGAGGGACTCCAGGGCAGACCTGTGTTCCTTAACCCACGGGAGGATGTTCTGAGAGGGAGGGCTTGATCAGCAGAGGCATATGCTGTTGAGAGAAGATGGCAGATGAGGGCCCAAATATTGTCCTTTGGATTTAGTGCTATGGAGGCCATTGATGGCCCCAGCAAGACCCATTTTGGAAGTGGTTCTGGAGCTATCTCTGTGACTTGCAAACACAGAGATAGAATGAGTAGAGTGGTGAAGACAGGATTTGAACCCCAGTGGCCTGGCTTCCAGTCTTTACTCTGATTGTTATTGTACACAGCTTGTTTAGGACCTGGATGTAACTCAGCAAGAAAAAAGTCTCTCAGAGGAAGAAAGCACATATCTGCATCAAGCACAAGAAGCAGATTGTGTCTGGGATTAAATGAAGTGTCTCTGGTTTCAAGAGAGACGTTTGACCTCCAAGCTATTGCAGGCTGCATCCAATTGAAAAAGCTGAAGGTGGCACAGAAACTCAGGGCATCAGGGGCTTAGAAATCATTTCATCCCCTCTCTTTAATATTTTCAACTCAGTGGTTAGTCTATGACATCATCTAGTAATTGACATAATGTATAATTTTGGTCTGTTGCAGATTCTGAGTGTGCCATGAATGTCCATAACTCCAAACTTTGGTTTGCACATGTCTCCCTGCCTGGAATGTTCTATCTTTCCTTTGTGTCTGTCTTCTACTCTGGTGGATCTCAAGCTGCTGAGGGCTGGAGAATCACCTGGGGAGTTTGTCAAGCTGCCATTTCCCTGGACCCATCTTGGGATTCTGACTCAGTCTGGAGTGGCACCCAGGAGTTGGCCAGGAGACAAGTGGCCCAGATGATTCTGATGCTGGAAAGTCAGGCACCACTCTTGGAAAGTCAGGTACTCCACACTCTTTCATTCAGACTTTCTGGAGAAGTTTTGAGTTGAAGAGGTGGGTGCTAGTTTTATACCTTTGGCTCCATTTCCTGGTCTGTAAATAGGGTTAATCATAGAGACACTTCTCTCCTGAGGTTGCCTGCAGCTCAGAAAAGCTTGGAGAAGGCAGCTTGTTAGCTGTGATGTCAGCATCAATAATTATTTTGTATTAACACACAAGCCCCTCCTGTATAACATTTCAAGAGCTCTGGAGCAGGAACACAGCTTATTTTCCACCATATCCCCTGACCCAGTTCAGAGCCTAGCGTGTAACAGCAGGCTTCATTTTTGTTGATAAGGACCCAATATTTTTAAGCTTTTGAATGCAAATGAGTCATCACCCAAGATGGTGATTGGCTGACACTAGTTCTCTTTGGTCGGATACTGAATAATGAAGAGGAAAAACTGGTTATTAATGCAGAGAAGCTAGGAAAAGGCAGTGAATAGCGGCACAAAAATAGCCTCAATAATTATAAGTCTCACAAAGCCTGTTGCAATGTACTTTATGAGTCAAAAATGAAGTGTGTGTGACATGAAATGAATCATGGAATGAATGGTGAATAAGAGAAGGAATCTTATTTATTCAATGTGTTTTGTCGAAAGTAATAGGTTTTTTTTATCAAATATAAAATATGTGTCTAGCACATATGTACCTACTATGTATCATATATGGAAAATAACATATGTATCTAACATAAAATAGATACAATCCTTGTAAAAATAATGTAGTAATTCAGTATTAAGTTGGTTCTCACTTTGATAATTAAAAAAATGGTGCAAGACACTTAGGTAAGCTTTTATGTGTCAGCCCTTTGTTCTTTGGGAATATGTGGCTAGCATCTTTGTTTCACTTTAGAATTGGATGGATAGAAATAAGAAGACTGTATTTTCTATTTATCCTCTTCCAAAGAAATCTCTCAGTATTACACTAATACTAATGCTATTCTCAGAGCTACTTGTCTTTTTTTGTTTTTTTGGTTTTGTTTTGTTTTTTTTTTTTTTTTTTTTTTTTTTTTTTGGTCTTTTTAGGGCCACAGTGGTGGCATAGAGATGTTCCCAGATTATGGGTCAAATCAAAGCTGTAGCTGCTGGCCTACACCACAGCCACAGCAACACCAGATCCGAGCTACGTCTGTGACCTAACACCATAGCTCATGGTAACACCGGATTCTTAACCCACTGAGCAAGGCCAGGGATTGAACCTGCGTCCTCATGGATTCTAGTCAGATTTGTTTCCACTGAGCCACGACAGGAACTCCAGAGCTACTTGTCTTATACAAAAAAAAAAGTTCCTCATTTTTCGTACTCGTGTTATCTGTAATTATTTCTGGTATTTTTAATTGAAGCATAGTTAAATTTACAATGTCGTGCTAGTCCCAAGTGCATAGCAAAGCCACTCAGCCATTCACATATACATATACATTCTTTTTGAGATTCCTCCGACTACAGATTGTTACAAGATACTGAGTACAGCTCCCTGCACTACATAGCAGGCCCTTGATGTTTACCTATTTTGTGTATAGCAGTGCGTATATGTTAATCCCCAGCCCCTAATTCATCTCTGCACCACCCCTACCCCTACTATCCCCTTTGGTAACCATAAGTTTATTTTCTATGTCTGTGAGTCTATTTCTGTTTTTTCAGTAAATTCATTTGTATCATTTTTTAGATTCCACAAGTAAGTGATATCATATGTTATTTGTCTTTCTCTGTCTGAATTACTTTACTTAGTTATGAAAATCTCTAGGTCCATCCCTGTTGCTACAAATGACATTTTGTTCTTTGTTATGGCTGAGTGGTATTCTATTGTGTACACACCACATCTTCTTTATCTATTCCTCTGCTGACAGACATTTAGGTTGCTTCCATGTCTTGGCTGCTGTAAATAGTGCTGCTATGAACATTGGGGTGCATGTATTTCAGTGTGCTCATTAGGAGAGGGAATGGAAGGTATTTTCTCTGGTCCATTGATACCTTGCCTCCAGAACAAAATTGAGGCAGATATGCTCAGTTTACCATCTCTACTGATTTGCTATGTTAGGTTGTAAGTATTGGGTTAGAATAAATAAATCCTTTCTTCCACTGCTAAGTTCGAAACAATGGAGAGAGCCACATAGGAGGCAGACTAGAGAAGATCCAAATTTCTCCTCCATGACTGATAAACTGAGACTGTGGTTCTAAACCATGACTAAGTGGGCCTGATCCAATTTCTCTTATGAATTAGGTAGCCAAGACTGCTGGTGCTCTAATACACAATTCATCATTCTTTAGTCATAGAATTCCTAAGCTTCCTGGCTAGGAATTTGCTGAAACTTTAATTTGATTGGGCTGTGAAAACTGTCTCTGTTCTGGTTCTGATTAGATGTGATTCCATGCCCAGTAGTGGCCCACATCCCGCATTAACCTATGTAGTTTAGTTTGTTCATTTATTTGTGTATTTATTAATCCAGTTAATAAATATTTATTGAATCCTACTAAATGCCAGGCACTGTTGTATATACTGAGGGTATAGCATTGAGCAAAACAGTTTGATTCCCGCCCTTAGAGTCTATATTCTAATGAGGAGAGTCAGGTAATAAAGAAATAAATGAGTGATAACTGCAAGAGAGAAAAATTAAGCAAGGAAGGGAGATACAGAATGCCAGGGAAAGGGGAGTTGCTTAGACTGGGAAACTAGAGATAGAGTTTTGAGAGTGCCTTGGAGAAGGTAAGTGAACTGTGCAAATAGCTGTAAAAGTGAGAATAACACATGCAAAAGCCCAGTGTTGGGAGCATGTGTGTCAGGCTTGAGAAGCATCAAGGAAGCCAGTGTGGCTGGAGCAGAGTGAGTGCGGCAGAGGATACTGGGACAGAGAGGATGGTGGGGAAGTGAGGATGGAGAGATCTTTTAGGGCCTCAAAGCCCATTGTGAGGCCTTTGGATCTCCTTCTGAGTGAGAAAGGGCACCTCTGGAGGGCGATCAGCAGCCGAGTCACAATCTGCGAGTGGCATTTAGGCTCCCATGGGGAGCACAGGAAAACCGAATGCTTACCAAGAGGGGGTGGTTGAATAAATTATAGCACAGTCAAACCACGGATTAAGCCATTACAAAGATCGACTTAGAGCTTGCCACTTGATTTGGAGGGAACTCCATGAGGAAACTCTGAGTGAAAAGCCAAAATGCAAAAAAAGCATGCACAACATCCTATTTTTATAAGGGCTTTCACCACTTTCCATATGCAATATGAACATGTATTTATTGATATGATTATATATGCGTAGAGGAAATGATGGGAAGGCGTATACTAGATCATTCACAGGGGTTACATAGTTAAGGGGGGTAATGTATGCAAGGGCCGGAGAGAAGAGGAAGGGAGATGCAAAGTTAAAAAGATGCTTGCTCTTAAAAAAACCCCAGCATATCTGAATTGATCACATTTAAGTCTTTATGGAAAAAACCATATGTATGTGAGCATGTGGTCGTAGGTGTACACAGATAAGAAATTTTCATCAAAGTATAATTGATTTACAAAATTTGTTAGTTCCAGGAGTATAGCAAAGTGATTCAGTTATACATACATAAATTTTTTCATATTATTTTCCATTATAGGTTATTACCCAATATTGAATATAGTTCCTTGTGCTATAGTAGGATCTTGTTGCTTCTTTGTTTTATACATAGTAGTTTGTATCTATTAATCCCTTGCTCCTAATTTATTCTTCCCTTCCTCCCATTCTCCTTTGGTAAATTTGTTTTCTAAGTCTGTGAGTCTGTTTCTATTTTGTATATACATTCATTTATATTATTATTTTTATTTAATGGTTTTCATTTTTTTCCATTATAGCTGGTTTACAGTGTTCTGTCAATTTTCTACTGTACAGCAAGGTGACCCAGTCACACATACACGTGTACAGTCCTTTTTCTCACATTATCATGCTCCGTCATAAGTGACTAGATATAGTTCCCAGTGCTATACAGCAGGATCTTATTGCTTATCCATTCCAAAGGCAATAGTTTGCAACTATTAACCCCAAATTCCTAATCCATCACACTCAGTCTCCTTCCCCCTTGGCAACCACAACTCTGTTCTCCATGCCCATGATTTTCTTTTCTGTGGAAAGGTTCGTTTGTGCCATATATTAGATTCCAGATATAAGGGATGTCATATGGTATTTGTCTTTATCTTTCTGACTTACTTCACATAGTATGAGTGTCTCTAGTTCCATCCATGTTGCTGCAAATGGCATTATGTCGTTCTTTTTTATGGCTGAGTAGTATTCCATTGTGAACATATACCACATCTTATTAATCCAATCATCTGTCAATGGACGTTTGGGTCGTTTCCATGTCTTGGCTATTGTGAATAGTGCTTCAATGAACATACAGGGTGCATGTGTCTTTTTCAAGTAGAGTTTTGTCCAGATATATGCCCAAGAGTAGGATTGCTGGGTCATATGGTAGTTCTATGTATAGTTTTCTAAAGTACCTCCATACTGTTTTCCATAGTGGTTGTACCAATTTACAGTCCCACCAATGGTGCAGGAGGGTTCCCTTTTCTCCACACCCTCTCCAGCATTTGTTATTTGTGGGCTTATTAATGATGGCCATTCCGACTGGTGTGAGGTGGTATCTCATGGTAGTTTTGATTTTAATTTCTCTAATAATCTGTGATTTTGAGCATTTTTTTCATGTGCTTGTTGGCCATCTGTATATCTTGTTTGGAGAAATGTCTATTTAGGTCTTTTGCCCATTTTTCAATTGGGTTGTTGGCTTTTTTGCTGTTGAGTTGTATAAGTTGTTTGTATATTTTAGAGATTAGGCCCTTGTTAGTTGCATCATTTGAAACTATTTTCTCCCATTCTGTAAGTTGTCTTTTTGTTTTTCTTATGGTTTCCTTTGCTGTGCAAAAACTTGTCAGTTTGATTAGGTCCCATTGGTTTATTTTTGCTTTTATTTCTGTTGCCTTGGGAGCATTTGTATTATTTTTTAGATTCCACATATATGTGATTATATGATGTTTGTCTTTGTCTGGCTTATTCCACTTTAGTATGATAACTTCTAGGTTCATCCATGTAATATTCTTTTTTATGGCTAAGTAATATTCCATTATATAATTATAGTTATATATTATATATATATATATAATCACATCTTCTTAAACCAGTCATCTGTTGATGGGCACTCGTGCTATTTCCATGTCTTGGCTATTGTAAATAGTATTACTGTGAACATTGGGGTGCATGTATCTTTTTGAATTAGAGTTTTCATCTCTGGATATATGCCCACGAGTGGGATTGCTAGATCATATGATAGTTCTATTTTTAGTTTTTTAAGGAACCTCCATGCTGTTTCCCATAGTGGCTCCACCAATTTACATTCTTGCCATCAGTGTAGGAAGGTTAGAAGAAGTTTTAATGTAATATGACATTGATCCTAGAATACAAGCATGACTCTTCACTTTCACACAGGGAAACTGAAGCCCAGGGCACACAGCTATGTAGCAAGTGTGCAGGGGACATTATCAGAGGTCTAACTCTACAGCATGTAGGCCTTCTTTTTCCCCACATTATTCATCCCTATGCCTTATTTTATTTCCCTTCTCCTAAAAGGGAGTAACTTCCCTTAGCAAAAAATGGAAAGATCAACTGCCTACAGGATTTTCCACAAAGAGACAACACATTTCCTGAAAAATTCTGAAATCTGGACAAGCTCTCCACTTCAATCCCAAATTCAGTCCTGCAGGGACTGTAGCATTCATAAAAGATGCATCCACACCATTTAGAAGAATATCATTGGTGAGCTAAGTGCCATGCCACGGGGAATGAAAGAAGTTAAACTGGAAATTCTTCACCTTGGAAAAAACATACTGCCCATTTGGAAGGAAAACCAAAAGAAAGAAAGCCCTATTATGAAAAACACAATAAAACATAACAAAACAGAAAATGACAAGTGTTGGTGAGAATGTGCAGAAGTAGAAACACTTGTGCCCTCCCTGCTGGGGGGAATGTAAAATGGTGCAGCTCCTATGGAAAACAATATGGTGGTTCCTCAAGAGACTTAACATAGAATTACCCTATGAGCCAGCAACTCTCCTGCTGAGTATATAACCAAAAGAATGGAAAACAAGGTCTCAAAGAGATATTTGTTGCTCATGGCAGCATTATTCACAATAGCCAAAATGAGGAAGCAACCCAAGTACCTATCATAAGATAAGTGAATAAACAATATGTGGTATATACACATATTGGGATATTATCCAGCCCTAAAAAAAGAAGAAAATTCTGATACATGGTACACCACAGATCAGACTTGAAGACATTATGATCAATGAAATAAGCCAGACACACAAAGGACGAATACTGTATGATTCCACTTGTATGAGGTTCCAAGAGTCATCAAATTGATGACTTGCATCAAGTAGCATGGTGCTTGCCAGGGACTGGGACAAGAGAGTATGGATATCTTTAATGGGTATGAAATAGCAGTTTGGGATGAATAGCAGTTCTAGAGATGGATGGTAGTGGTGAATGCACAACAGTGTGAATGTATTTAATGCCATTGAGCTATATATTATTAAAAATGGTTAAAATGGTGAATTTCATGTTATATAAATTTTACCATAATTAGAAGAAAAAAAAAAGGAAGAAGGAAAGCCCTATGTGTCTAAACATCCACTATTCACAGCAACTGGAGTCCTATGAAAACTGTATCTGGGAGAACTCGCCTGAGTCTGTGGCTGCCGCCTTTTGGAACCTTTTATACAATGTGGTCCACTTCTCACAGCATCTATTACCCTGTGTCCCTTCCCCTATTCCGATCTCACAACCTCATTAAGAGTGCCCAGGGGCGGAAGCTCCTGGGATGATGGTGGCCATCAGTCACTGAGACAAGGATAAGAGGACAGACTTGCTAGGAAGCAGCACCTTCAGGTGGAGTGGAGTCAGGAAAGTGCTAGAAGGATGCTCTGGCAGAAAGAGGGGTATGGAACTCAGATGGGAGCTGAGGTTACTATCACACTGGGCTTTCCCAAAGTTATCCAAGACTCCACTGCCATGCCAGTTGTAGTTAGCCTTCTTTAAACTTCCACCTTCCCTTCTTAAGCCTGTTTGAGATTAAACTGTCTTCCAAGGAAGAAAGTCATTTCACTTGACAGAAAGCAGCAGGGTGTCACCAAAACACCTGAGCTGTGGCTGTCTGCCAGGCTGGTTTAAAACAGCGCTCTTCAGTTAGGAGAAAAAGACACCAGCATCTTTCCTGGCTTCACTTCGAATACTATGTTGGAGGCATCCTCTTTATCATCCTTCTTTCTCCTTACCCAGGCTCTTACATCAGGTCTCTTGACAGGAGAGGCTGTTCTGTTCTGGCGTGTCTAAAAATCCACTGTGTCAGCACTGATTGTACCTTGCAAGCCAATGTCACCTGCCGAGGCAGAAAATATCTCTGTGGAGACCCCACCTTGGATCAAGGAAGCCAAGGGAAGAGAGGGTTTGGCATGGAAGATCCTGGACACGTTGGTTGATGGGAAGAGGAAGGAGCTGTAGCTAATCTGGAGCTTGTTTCTGGTCCCCCTGCCTGGGGAAATGTGTGGCTGGAAGGAAGCTACTGCTTAACCTGTGGTGACAAAGACTTACCTGCGGGCAAGGGCAGGTGGAAAAAGAGACACTTTCGAGTGTAATGGAGCATTTACAGCTACAGGTGTTCTGTTTGCTGACTGTGCCTGGTCTCCCAGCCCCAGCTCTGCCAGGCCTGTAAGGATGAACTGCCAGCCTTCCTTTGTCCTCCTGGCCCGGCTCCCTCATACTGCTGACCTGCTAACATGAAGCTGAGGTCTGAGCCTGCTCTTCCCATGAGGTACGACTCTGTCTTGCTTACTCTTCCCCCTCTCTTGCGCTGCCATCAATGGCTTAGTCAGGAGCCAGACCACCTGGGTTCAAATCCCACACCCCTGGGCCTGAGGGTGGACCAAAGAGCAACTCTTGGGGGTGGGGGGAGGCTGGGTGTACTCTGAGGTCCCCACAGCACTGGGCGGAGGTGGGCCCACTCTGCTCCACTGTCGGGGAGCCGACTGAGGTCTGCCTGCTGTCGATTTTCCTGGTTGGTTTCTTTAATTCATCCCACATGTTTCCTCACTGGCTGGTGAAAGAAAACTCCAGTGTCAGGTTGCGCCTGAGACAGAGTCAGAGCAGCTTCCCCTGACATCTCTGTGATCCTGGGCAGATGCATGTCCAGGGCAGGGCAGCATGACCACCAGGCCACGGCAAGTCTGTGTCAGAGTGAAGCGCATGCGTGGGCTGAGGGGCTTGGAAAGCACCTTTGGAAGGGCCCTCTGGATGTTGAACCTTCTAGCATTTGAGGATGAAACAGCCCAGGCTTTGTCATCCACCTGTGGCAGCATGGACCCTTGCTCCTGGTTGCTGCTTTGCAGTTGTGAGTGCAGAATTTTTTGTAAGTCCCATCAAGTGCAAGTACACACAATACTGTCTTCACTCTGTTATGCTCCACAGTCTTACAAAGTGGATCGGTAATATCCTCACTCTCATTTTACCAAGGAGGAAACTGGGATTCTGAGAGGTCAGGCAGCTTGATTCCAGTCACCCAGCCAGGAAGCAGCAAAGTCTTGAACTTGGAGACTCCGTGCTTTCCTTGTACTGCAGAGATGTGGGTCAATTTTGCAGAACTGAGAGAGAGGAAGAGACAGAGACAGAGCTGGAGAGACAGAGAGAGACAAAGAGAAAGTGAGAGACGGAAGGAGCTGAAGGCTCCAGAAGGGCAGTACAGGATCTCCACCTGGCTCTTTCCTCTGTCTAATATGCCTGCCTCACTTGGTCATGTACCAATTCCCACAGAAGCTGCAAAGTCCAGTGCAGTTGAAACCACCACTGAGAAGCCTTCCTAACCATAAACCCTGTGCTCTAGCTGCTCCTAAGTAAGATCCATCCTGCTGCTATTGTAGTTCACACCTGCTTTTTTAGTTGTGATGTTTTGGGCTTGTCGCTTTTTTAAGTACCTTCCTTCTCTACAGATCTGTGCATTTCCTGAGTGCAGGGACTAGGTCTTTATCACTTTTGATTTAACAGTGCCTAGAATACTGGCATATAGCAGAAACTCACTCAAGATTTGGGGAAAAAATAAAGGGGGAAAGAGAGGGAAGGAAGGAATACAACTTAGTTGGCTTTTTCTGTAGTTACAAACTTACAGGAACTCATCAAAGTGCACGTGCCAGTCAGCAGGACTGCACCACTGTCTGCTGAGATTTTTCTGGCCTTAATAGTCTCTCTACTTCCCCTCCTTCCAACACACACACACAGATTCAACTTTGAGTAACACAGTCAATTTGAATAGACCTCATTTCCCTGCGCATCAAAACTTAGAGAAATTTAATGAAATTCCCTTTAATTTTCTTTAGTGAAACTCATGGGCGACATTTCAATTAATCAGGCCCATTTATATGTCTATAACCATCACTATTCTCTTTGTGTTTCCTCCTCTGGGAAGCTT
The DNA here is from genome assembly GCF_054392235.1 of Sus scrofa. Taxonomy (NCBI): domain Eukaryota; kingdom Metazoa; phylum Chordata; class Mammalia; order Artiodactyla; family Suidae; genus Sus; species Sus scrofa. The sequence goes on along the minus strand of NC_139387.1, from coordinate 88,971,527 downwards.
TGATTTTTATGCATATAAAGTGTGTGTGTGTGTGTGTGTGTGTGTGTGTGTGTGTAGCACCAAGAAATAATTTTTTTTTCAAGGCTGGTTTCCTTTCCCCCTGCTATTTATTTTTCTAAAATAGAAGCTGTGGCCAAAACTGCAAGAGAAATAAAATCTAGTGATTAGAAATAGTGTCATTTCTATACTTATTGTCATTTCTATACATACTGTCATTTCTGTAGGTCACATCTATAGGCCAGGTGGGTTCGAATGTTTATAGCTGTTCTCATGCTGGCATTTGAAGCCATCTATCTGAAAGTGGGCAGAAAGTATTGCCTAGTTCATGATCACAAAGTTTCAACATTCATTCACAAACGTTTGCGAAGCATCTACTATGTGCTGGGCATTACTCTTAAGTTCTACTGTTGTGATAAGATAGAGATGGTCATTGGCTTCATGATGTTTTCATTTTGTGAAGAGAAGAAAGAGCAATAAAATAAGCAAAGAGACAAGTACATGCAATCACTAGGAAGTATGTTAAATTCTGTTAAGAAATAAGTTGAAGACCAAGACAAAAACTCATGGGTGTGGGTGACCGCCCTCAAATAAGGTGGACAGGAAGGATGCTCCGTGCTGGCTCCAGAGGTTATGAAGAACAAGGCGGAGAGAATTTAAGACACAACAACAGCTTGCACAAAGGGCCTGGGGCGTTAAAAAAAAGGCGGGGGGGAAGGCTTAGTGTGTTTTAGAACTTGGCAGAAAGCCAGTAAAGCTGTGCCCACTTGACCAAAGCAGAGGTGGCATAAGGTGAGGTGGAAAAAGGAAGTAGCCAGACCATGACCTCATGGGCTGGGGCAAGGCAACTGAATTTCATCCAGAGTCCAGTGGAATACCATCGAGGTACTAAACCGAGGAGGAACATGGCCCATTTTATATGTTAAGAAGCTCTCTGGCGAGTGGAGGGAGCAGGCGAGATGGAAGTTAGGGGTCCTGCTCGGAGACTGAAACAAGGATCCAGAGGATATTAACAGGGACCTAGAATCCTAATGATGATGATGACAGCCCACAGATTATGGCACTTGTGCTGTGCCCTACACTGAGTGCCCTTGACATGTTGACAGCATGTGAGATCAATCAGTTCTACTTACTACTTCCATTTCACAGATTAGGAAACTGGGGCACAGAGAAGTTAAATGACTTGCCAAGGTCACACACTCCTTAGTAACGGGGGAATCAGGGCATGGATCCTGGCAGTCTGCCTTACAGCTAAGGGTTGAATAGTGGAGTGAGAGAGAATGATGGTCGGAGGGAGAGCTGACCCTGTGTGGAGACTGAATGGGCGGGAGGTCAGTGGTAAAGGAGAGACAGCAATCAGGGAGGTGGTGATTTGGACACCGGCGTGGGTGGTACTGGAGAAAGAAGGGGACCACCTTTGGTCTATGCTGCAACAGAACAGCAACTTAGAAGGGCCCATCCTACAACATGTGTGGCTTTCAGAAAGCCCCTTGAAATCCTGTTTCCTGGTTTGATCTGTACAGACCAGGGTTCTCAGCCAGGGTTGGCATGCCTATGTGTAATGTGAAGATTTCACTGGCATGTCACAGGGATTACCACCCTGCCCTTGCAACCTCCCAGGGATACTGTGAACATCAGATGAGATAACTACAGGCAGCCTGGGGGAGTGGGAAGCCGGGAGGTTTTGGCTGGAGTTCTCTCCCTGTCTCTGAACCCTTGTGTGAAGGTAGACAATGTCACCATACCTCAGTTTCCCCACTGATGAAATGAAAATAGAAGTTTCACCCTTAGAGGGCTGCCGTGAAAGGCTAAGGAAGTTTTTGGGAGAATGCACTTTGAAAATGAACATACGTATGGTTTTTTGGTGCTATGATCATAGCTATGTGCCAGTGGGGAAACAAACTCTATGCAGCGTGTGTATTGTCCAGGCATGTTATCCTTATTGATAAATCATGAAATTGTCAAACAAAAGCTCTCTATTTGCTTGAATTTTCAAATGATGCTCTGAAATGTGAATGTGAAGCCTTAAAAAGAGAGAGGGTGCATTCAGGGTCCTTAGTCCCACATCTCTTGGTGGGCTCACCAGCCAGGAATTTAGTCATTTCATGAGCTGTTTTAAAGCACCAACCGGGACACAGGAATGAACAATTCAGAAACATTTCCAGGCTTTAATGAGGTTATATTCCAGGGCAGGAAGACACGCAAAAAACCAGCAAATAATCAAATAAATAAGCCATGGAATTTCAGATAGTGTTAATTACCATGCAGGAAACAAACAGGGTGACAACAGGAGAGTGACTTGGAGAGTGGGCAGTGGCAGCTTCTTTACGTGGGTGGTCAGAGCAAGAAGGAGGAAGTTGTAGGAAGAACCAGGAAAAGAACATTCTGGGCACAGAGAGATGACCACTGGAAATATCCTTACAGCTAGGAACCAGAATACCCTAGCCAAGAAACAAGAGGGCTGGTGTCTCTGAAATACTGTGGGTGAGGGGAAGCGTGATAAGAACTGAGACTTGGGGTGACCCTATCATATAGGCCAAACCGTATAGGACATGGTAGAGCTTGACTTCATTCTAGGTGCAAAGGAGCCACTGAAGGATTTGCAGCAGGAGATGGCATCACTTGAATTAACTTCTTGAAGACCCCTCTTGCTGTAGGTGGAGATGGAATGGAGGTGGGGCAAGCTTGGGGAGGGCAAGACCAGTGAGGAGATGGTCAACAAGGCCAGAGGTGCAGAGGGGGTGGGTGGGCAGAAGTTGGGGATACACTTTGAGAACTAAAGCCAAAGGAATCAAAGGAATCATTGATGGGTTAGATGTGGATAATGAGAGAAAACAAAGAGCTGAGAAAGATGCCTTTTGATTGCCTATAAGGAAGCTCTTGCACAAAATACATTGTTTTAAGTCTGAGTTGTCTTGTGAGACTCCAGTCAACCTTTTCTCTGTCCACCCCCAGAGTGGTTCAGCCATCCATGGAAGCAAGACCCACTCAGAACAAGGGTTTGGGGAGCTAGAGATGGTCTGAAGAAATGAGAGAAGTTGCAGAGTAGAAGCGGGAAGAACAGTTTCGGGGTTTTTTTTCTCTCGTCTTTTCGCTGAGATGATTTCTGACACCTCCTGTGCCCCAACAATTCCCCTTCATATCTGTGGGCCAAGCCAGAAGTAAAGAAAGAAGCCCTGAAATACTGGCCCTCACATCCATTTCAGTCTCTCTTCCCGTGTCATTTCCTAGAGTGGTCCATCATGCTGGGTCATGAAGGAGCAGGGAATCGAAGACGGTGGGGAAACACCAAGCAGATAGGAGACAGAGTCAGAATATACACTCGGGGGGAGCAGAGGTGCAGTGGGTTTGCTTCTTAGGCTCCTCTTCCAACCTCCCATATCTGGCTTGGGGCCACTTTTACATCCAGAATGGGTGACTGAATTGAAAGACATGCCCCTAGGAGAAATGCTGACATAACAAGACTCTAGAACGTCATCCCTCCAGCCTTGCTGCTTTGCCCCAAGTTAACCCTGAAACAAGAAAACAGGCTTAGGGGAGTGCTTATTACAAGGTTTCATAATCTCCTATTTGACAGCAGCTGGTGGTACAAAGTGTGGCGTCTACTGGATCCGATTATTCAACAGATGGGTCTGTTTTCAAATTTACTCCAAATGTTCAGATGCTTTTTCACTAAATTCATATTTCCCATCTGATACTACCCCTGGGGCTGAGCTTTCATCTGGGTTGTAGTTTGTAAGTTTTAAAATTTGTCTTTGACTCTCCCAATAGAAAGAGAATTCCCAAACACCAGAGGCATCCACAGGGACTAGACAGGGACTGCACATGAATACAGGATTGTTCCCCAGGGCAAGTCTTGCCTCAATCAAGCCTCCTGCCAGAGGTGGACTCAGATATGCCCTATTTGGAGAAGCCTCAAAACCCGGTTCAAATGACCCTGAGATTTGAACAGCGCGTTCTTTTCCTGGGGCAGCACATGTTAGCACATCAGAACTCTTAGTAGCAAATGAAAACTCCTTTAGCAGAGAATAAAGGCACTACATAACTGTGTTGCTGGCCCATTATGTGTCTCTAATTGTGTCACCTCGCTCCTCAGTGGGGTTTTACGTTCATTATTTCCAGGTCCTTTTCCCACTGCTGCACAGTAATGGTCTTCTTATTCTTTCCCTCCACTCCAGCTGCCTACAGCTGTCAGCTACCCACTCCGGCTTTGCCTTTCGAGTGTTTTCATCTTCCTGCCAGCATTAGGAAATTCAGAACAACAAAAAAAATGTGTTCCTTGAGTCTCCTTTTCTTTATGATTTTCTGATTTCTGTCACCATGTGGTCCTTCCCTGGTTCTCCCGGTACCTGTTCCAGGAGATGTCCAATATGGCCTTTGCTCAGCCCAAGTGCATGTTCCCCATGGACACAGGAAAGAGAACAAAAACTTTGGAAGGTGGGGTATGTTCCAGAGTTAGGGTGATGCTAGGGGGAAAGCAAGCTGGTCGGAGACCCAGTTCTGAGTCCTTCTGCGACACATCTCTGGGGACTGCTCTCCACAGAGAAATTAAGGTGGATGGTGACTTCTGCGGCTATAAGCGAATGAAGCCAAGGCCCCCTGGAGTTGTGCAAAGCAGTGCTCCTCCCACCTTTGGGCTCTGAGAATTGGGACCATTTACCCCATCTCTGGGGTTCCATTTTCTCATCTGATGAAATGTAATTTGTCTGTGTGTAATGACTACGAAGGTCATTCCTGCTGCTCTTTCTAAGGCCCTTGTAAGGAAAAAACCCACCCTCTCTTCTCAGTGCCTGTACCTCTTATATAAATATTGGCCAGGAGCAGCTGCATGAGTTGTAGGGCCCAGCACAAAATGAAAATATTCAATGCCTTGTTCATGACTCTTAAGAAATTGAAGATGGTGATGGCGGAACTTTAAACCATGCAGGCCTTTCTGAACAGGGGCCTTTTTGATTGCCCAGATCACATGCCCTGATGCTGCCACTGCCATGAGACTATGGATAGTATGCCAGGGAAATTCATGCCCATTGGAGAAGGCATGATTGTCTCAGAAAGGAGAGATTTCCTTTGTCAATCACATGAATATAGATGGATCCTCAGATGGAAAGCCAGATACTAAAAGATGCCTCCTAAGCTTCTTTGTCCTGATTGTTGTCCTCTGGGTCTAGACTTCAAGGAACTTGTGCCACTGGGTGGTGGTTGTTCCCACATGATGTGCATCAGATAGAGGCAGGCCTGAAGCTTGGATGGGATCAATGGGCAATGACCACTGAAGTCGGGTAATATTTGAAAAGTAGATTCTTCAATTTCATATTATTTTCTGGGTATACTTCTGTACAGATACAGGAAAAGTGTTACTTAGCAGAATTATTTTTTTCTATTAGGGTTTATTATAGTATATTGAATATAGGTCCCTGTGCTATACAGTAGGACTTCTTTGTTTATTTTATGTGTAACAGTTTGTATCTGCTAACCCTAAACTCCTAATTTATTTCTCCCTCACTTCCATTCCCCCTTGGTAACCATAAGTTTGTTTTCTATGTCTGTGAGTATGTTTCTGTTTTTTAAATAAGTTCATTTGTGTCATATCTTAGATTCCACAATAGATGATATCATGTAATGTTTGTCTCACTGTCTGATTGACTTTACTTAGTATAATAATCTTTAGGTCCATCCATGTTGCTGCAAATAGCACTATTTCTTTTTTATGGCTGAGTAGTATTCCATTGTGTGTATATATATATATATATATATGTGTGTGTGTGTGTGTGTGTGTGTGTGTGTGTGTGTGTGTGTGTGTATGTATATATATATGCCACATCTTTATCCATTCCTCTCAGTGGACATTTAGTTTGCTTGCATGTCTTGGCTATTATGAATAGTGCTGCTATGAACATAGGGGTGCATATATCTTTTAGTATTAGAGTTTTCTCTGGTTATATGCTCAGGAGTGGGATCAGCAGAGTTATTCTTAGCAATACACTGTACCATGTGGAAGAAATTCTTCAATCCATTTCCAGGGGTGGAGGGTGAGATCCCAAGGGTATGTTTAAACAGCAGAAGAAAGTCACTAAACCGCTATGCAGGAGACAAAGAAAGGACCTTGTGTGGGTCCTGAGGGAATTAAGGGTTGAGGGAAGGAGGGGGAAATGAGAGATGAGCAGAGGAGACTGAGCATTGCTAAGGAGAAGGGCAAGATGCAGAGATGCCTGTTGGCTTCAGAGTGTGTAGAGGACTTGGGGATAACAAATGTTCAAGAAGGGATTTTCCACTTGTTTGACATATGTGAGCTAAGCCCTCACTTCCCCTGGAACCCTGTATAGGCTCTTTAGTGGTCTAGATGGTTTGGTGCTATGTGGTGTGTATGTGTGAGTGTGCATTCTCTTCTGGGAATGTAAGTGGATGCAGATTTCTGTGTGTAGTTTGATGGAATGCAAAAGCAGAAGGTGACTGTGAACAGGACACCTGGGCAGAAGGAACCTGAACTGTAGGGTCTTGACAATTTCTGGACTTTCCCAAGCTGTGGAAATTGGTGACAGAGGGGGAGTTGCAGATGGTTTAAAGGAATTTATTCTAGAACGAAGAGGTAAGGAGAGCTTCAGCTTACATCTGCATTTTCTTTCCCTTTGTTATTCCTGAGCCTTCAGAAAAATCTTGTTTAAACATTCCAGCACCATCTCAAGCTGCAGTACAGACTATGAAGGAAGGTTCATGTGTCTACACTTGGACCAGAAAGAGATGGGGAAGAAACGCCCCTTTCCACCTTTGATGATCACAGTAGTGGCTCTTGTTCCCAAAGAGAGAGAGATGTTCATAGAGGTGGTGAACTGGGGATACAAGCATCATGGTTATAAATCCAGCTTCCCTACTCCCACTCAGAAAAGGAGATTACCTCTTCCTTAAATCGTATATGCTTTTATTTTATTGAAAAAAGACATCTACTAGATGCAAACTATTACCTTTAGATTGGATAAATAGTGAGGTCCTACTGTACAGCACAAGGAACGAGGTCAATCTCTTGGGATAGACCATGATGGAAGATAGTATGAGAAAAAGAACTGTGCGTGCGTGCATGTGTGTGTGTGTGTGTGTGTGTATGACTAGGTCACTCTGCTGTATAGCAGAAATGGACATAACACAGTACATCAGCTACGCTTTAATAATAATAAAAAAGGCATCTAATGTCCTTGGATGCATCTTTTGTATATTCATCTACCTCAACTGTTTGCAGTGTGTGAACCATAATAAGGGCTATATTTCTGGGCAGATAGATTTCCAAGCCTTCTGAAATTCCATAAATCTTAAGTCATACTATGATACACGTCTGAGGAAGCTTCCCCCTAAAATAGAAATGATGTGAGAGATCCCATAGCATTAATATTTTAAAAAGTTGATAAATGAGTAAAAATGCAATTTAGTCATTAAAATTTAAGAAACTCTGCTCGTGCCTCTCATCTATCCAGTTATGTTCTCAGAACTCATTTTCACATTGTATTTAATGTGGGCTTTATTGAAAGCTTCTTCTGTCTGTGTAAGATGCTAATTCAGGCAACCAAATGGATGGGCTCTTTGGTATAGGGAAAAATACCTTCCCTAATAGGCAATTTCTTAAGAATTGTGTTTCAGTCAAGGTTGTCTGGCTGCAGAGGACAGAAATTCACAGAAACTAGTTCACATATAAGGAGAAATTGATGGGCCTCCAAAGACAGGAAATGAGTAAAATCATCTTACCTGGACATTGGAAATGGAGTCACAAACCGAGGCAAGACCCCTGGAATAATCCTTTCCATCTCTCACTGGGTTGGATGAGAAGAACTACCTTTCAAGTTCCTACCTTGGTCTATTTTTTCTCTCAGTCCCCTTCCTCCTAGATAATATCATGTCTCTGTGTGGTTTACGGCCAACAACAACAGTGTCGGTCTAAATTACCTACACTGTGTGCTATGATACGCGTTTAACATAAAAGTAAGAGATACAGCATTTAGACTTACTTGTGATGGTTTTACCTGGAGGGGGTGGGGGCAGAGGTAAAGTTGTTCATCTTTGGAGTTAGAGGAGCATTATTTTTTTTAAAAGTTTTATTGAAGTGTAGTTGATTTACAATGTGATAATTTCTGCTGTACAATGAAGTAATTCAATTGTACATATACACATGTCTATTTTTTTTAATTTAGTTTCTCCATATAGCCTTTATTATATTGAGGTAGGTTCCCTCTATGCCCACTTCATGGAGCGTTTTTGTTTGTTTTTTTTGGACCCACAGCATATGGAAGTTTCTGGGTCAAGGATTAAATCTAAGCTGTAGCTGTGGCAATGCTGGTTCCTTTTACCCACTGCACTGGGCTGGGATCAAACCTGTGCCTCTGTGGTGACCCAAGCCTCGGCAGTTGGATTCTTAACCCACTGTGTCACAGCAGGAATTCCTCTGGAGAGGCTTTTTGTTTTTTGCTTTTTTGTTTTTTAATCAAAAATAGGTGTTGAGGGATTTTCCTTTGAGACTCAGTGGTAACAAACCCAACTCTTATCCATGAGGATGTGAGTTCGATCCCTAGCCTGGCTCAGTGGATTGAGGATCTGGCGTTGCCGTGAGCTATGGTGTAGGCTGGAAGCTGCAGCTCTGATTCAGCCCCTAATCTGGGAACTTCCATATGCAATGGATGCAACTCTAAAAAGTCAAATAAAAAAGTGTTAAATTTTGTCAAAAGCTTTTGCTGTATCTTTTGAGATGATTATATAGCTGCAGGCCTATACCACAGCCATGGCAACACCGGATCTGAGCTACATCTGCAACCTACACTGTAGTTTGCAGCAATGCCAAATCATCGACGCACTGTGCAAGACCAAGGATTGAACCTGCATCCTCACAGACACTGTGTCAGGCTCTTAACCTGCTGAGCCACAGTGAGAACTCCTGACACTTTTAATATATTGTTGGATTTGGTTTGCTAATATTTTATTGAGGATTTTTGTGTCTATGTTCATCAGCGATGTTGACCTGTAATTATCTGTTTTTGTAGACACCACAAGAAGGAAAATCACAATCCATTCTGTTGCATATTCTTTTGCTGTATAGATTATCACAAAATTTTGAGTAGAGTTCCCTGTGCTATGCAGCAGATGAGGGAGATACTGAAGGAACCTAAATGCCATGTGGCTGAGACTGAGCAGAGACAGAAATTGGAGAGGATAAGATGTTTTATTTTACGTATTTAACTTTTTGCACTTTGAGCTTTAAAAAGGGACTTCATTTGGGGTTTAACTTTTAGGCTTTTATTTCACTGGGAATTGAATAATTAAAGGAAATTTCTGTTACATAACTTTGGAATAGCCCTCATTGTATTAGTTGGGTTCATTGTATAACCTCTGGCAAGCTCTACTGGATCATGTGGCTAGGCATGATTGGAGATGGGAAACTGACTAGAGAGTGATTTTTTGGCCCATGGGGAAACTGGTCTTTGAGATAATAAATGTCCTTTTCCAACCTAGAGTCTTCTGGGAGCAATAGTTGACTGGCTCACCTCGGAGTTCCAGGAGAACTTATTAACAGTGGTAGGAATTCAGAAGGCAGGGTGACTAACTGTCCTGATTTTCCTAGGACTGAGGGAGTTCCTGGGATATAGGACTTTCAGTGATAAGTTGTGAAATTCCCAGGTAAATCAGGACAGTTGGTCAACCTGCCTAATGGAGGGAGAAGACTGTTTCTGAAATGTGACTGGGCTTTTCTCCTGGATGGCAGGGATGATACAGATGGGGAGGAGCCAGCCTTCCCTGGTCCATAGGCCTTGCTGCCTGGCAGCATGGTGGTCTCACAGAGCAGTTGGACTTCTGAGATGGTGGCTGGCTTTTTAAAGGGGAAAGAAGCTGTCAGTTGCCCTAAGGCCTAAATTTGGAAGTTCCAAAACATGACTTCCACCATATTCTTTTGGTCAAAACAGAGACACAACCATCCTGAATTCAAGAGGAGTAGAAAAACTCCCAATTCTTGAGAGCTGGCGTAGCCTGCAACAAGGGAAGATGTGGATGATGGCTGTCTTTAGAGACTGTCTGCTGCAAAGGTGATCTTGGAAGTGGTGAGGCACACAGGAGTGTAAAGTGTGAATGTAAGGACACATCGTATGTCGGGTCCATCTACCTTGAGATAAATAAGTTAGGTCGTGTCTTTAGCACATTCTAAAAGGAGAGATATACACATGCAGCACAACATGATTTATGCATGTGTGTACACACACACACACACACACACACATACATATATACATACATGCATATATTTACACATATGCCTATGTCAGGCACAGAAGTATTAATTAGAAATTAGCTTTTTTTTTTTTTTTCCTCGGGGTGGTAGAAAATAGCCAGATTTTACAGACAATCTAGGGCATTTGAGGGATGAATAGGAATCTGTGTGGGCTACAAGCAGGGTTAGAACATACCAGGCACAGGGAAATGATGTACAGAGTTTCAGGAATTTAAGAGTGCATGGTTTGCACTGTAAGACCTGAGTGTGAATCTGTGTGGGGTGTGAGACAGAGATGAAACAGCGTGTCAGGAACATAACATGGAGGACCTCGTCAGCCACATGGTAGAAGTGATGTATTTTAAAGCGAGGAAGTGACAAATAACTCTAGTTATTTTATTTATTTATTTATTTATTTTTGTCTTTTTGTCTTTCTAGGGCCGCATCCGTGGCATATGGAGGTTCCCAGGCTAGGGGTCCAATCGGAGCTACAGCCACCAGCCTAACACCACAGCCACAGCAACGCCAGATCCGAGCCGCATCCTTGACCTACACCCCAACTCATGGCAACGCAGGATCCTCAACCCACTGAGCGAGGCCAGGGATCGAACCCGCAACCTCATGGTTCCTAGTCGGATTCGTTTCTGCTGTGCCCACGATGGGAATTCCTATTCTAAACATTTTAAAGTCATTTGATATCACAAGAACCCTAAAAGGAAAGTTACTGTTATGATCACCCCCATTTTACAGTTGAGGAAACTGAGACACTGAGATGATGAATAGGTTGCCCAATATCATACGGTTGTAAAGGGTCGAGCCTCAGTTTGATCAGAGGCAGTCTGTCCCCATAACCACTATGCTCTGTTGCCACTTACTTGATGGCAGATAGTTTGGTGTCAGGAGTGGCAGAGATGTTTCTAGCACTTGGAAAACCATTGAAATAATTTGGATGTTATGTTCTCCTGAAAAAAAGGCAGCGATAGTGGAAAGAGGTGACACAGATGAATTCCAAAGCTGTTAAGGGAATACAGTTAATGGGATTTGGTGAACAACTGACTGTGGAAACTAAGAGAAGAAAACTGGAGGACGACGTCCAAGTTTCTGGTTTGGATGAGCCGATGGATAGTGGTGCCACTGTTAAGAATAAGAAACAGAAGAGGAATAGATCTGCATCTCACCCTACAAACTTTTATAGGAAAAGAACCCTTGTCTCCATCTGCAAGGACTTCTTCCCATCTCTCACAGTGGGCACATTTTCTCCTTCAAATCACACAGATTTTTACCATATTGTGAATGCTTTCTCTGCAGCTCAATACTTAATAGCAATAGAATGGGTAATAAAGTTTACATTTAAAAGCACTTAAAAAATAAAAAGAACTAGGAGAAGAGAGTTTGGTTTGGAGGGAGAAACAAAGAGCTCGGTTCTGAGCCTGACTGTGAAACGTTCACAAGGCGACAGAGCAGAGGTGTGTGAGAGAGAGTTGGACTTGGGGATCGAGTCCTTGGAAGAGAGAGCTGCAGGGAGGGGGTGCTCCCTGGTGCCAAATGCCTGAGGAAGGTCAAGTAAGGTGAGGCATGTGGAGCTACCATTGGATCTGTAAATATAGAGGTCAGCGTGACCTTGACAAGAACAGAGTGAGTGGAGAGGTGGCTGGAAGCCAGCCTGCTGTGGGTGAGGAAAGGAGGAAATGAAATCAGCAAGGGGTGGCCTAGATTTCCAAGAACTTGCCTGGGAGGGGCTGGCTAGGCAGAGAGCAGGCGCTCAGGGAGATGCAGGGTAGAGGGGGGGCATTTTGTTGGCCTGTTTGCTTGCTTTTTTTTTTTTTTTTTAAAGTCTGGGTTTATTTTCTAAAGTGAGGGTATGAGAGAGAGAGAGGCTAAAGCACTATTGATGGATACAAGTGCCTGAGTGGACCAAAGGCAGGGATAAACAAAGGACAGGTGGAAGCTTAGCCCTTCAGGACATTTTTGCCTTTAAAACAAGAGCAAAGAAGCTAAGAATGTTTAGAGAAATGAGTATAGACTTGTGAGGGTGGGGTAGGAAATTGAGAAATTTCATAATAATCTCTAAGAAGTATTAGCAAGGGGGGAAAGGGGGCTAGGAACCTGGAGTAAGACAGTGGAGGTTTGGGAAACAGCGTGATAGAAGGAAAATTACATGCACGGAGAATTCATTATGTGCCAAAGCAGCGTGCTAGATCTTTATTCATAATAATAGTGGTGATAATCAATAAATAATAGCTGGTGTCAGATCCCTTTGAAATTACCCATAGAAAGTTGGTGCTCCATAAATATTTCTTGAGTGATTGACTTTCATTTTTCATGATCCAAGTTTGCAGGTAGGTGCCTCCTGAGATTGAATCGATGAATATTAATGAACATCTGTGTCAAAAGCTGATGCCTGAAGCAAGGGGAGATCTCAGAAAGCTTAAGACAGTCCGTGTCTTGAGGGGCTTCCAGGCTAAAGGCTGCGACAAGCCATTGTCTTCGAAATGTTCGCTGGCCGTTTCTGACCTTCCCTTCCCCATTTCTCAAGAGCCTGAGAACCAGCCCAGCATCTGGAATAGACTCTCAGAGGGTTTTGACTGTACTTGCACTATGGAGGCTCCTGGTTCTGAGAGGCCAGCCCCCAGCCGAGGTTGTGGTGTTGCCAGGGGTGACACTCCTGGTCCTTAGCCCATTGGTTCTCAGTGTGGTCTCCAACCTGGAGCATTGGTATCTCCTGGGAGCTCATTTGCAAGGCAAATGCTCAGGACCTACTCAGAGCTCTGAGAGTGGGGACCAGTGGTCTGTGTTTTGGTTTTCCTTGTTTTTAAAAGTATGGTAAAATATACACATAACATAAAATATACCATCTTAACCATTTTTAAGTGTACAAGCCCCGTAGTGATAAGTATAGTCACAATCTCCAGAACTTTTTCTTTTTTTTTTTTGGTCTTTTTAGGGCCGCATCCTCGGCATATGGAGGCTCCCAGGCCAGGGGGTGAATCGTAGCTGTAGCTGCTGGCCTACGCCAGAGCCACAGTCACTTGGAATCCGAGCCGTGTCTGCAACCTACACCACAGCTCACAGTAACGCTGGATCCTTAACCCACTGAATGAAGCTGGGGATTGAACCTGCCTCCTCATGGATACTAGTCAGATTTGTTTCTGCTGAGCCATGATGGGAAGTCCTCCAGAACTCTTTTCATCTTAGAAAACTGACATTCTTTACCCATTAAACTACTCATCCCCTCTATCCCCAGCCCCTGCCAGCCACCATTATAAATTTAAGATCCCCCCCAATACGTATACCACATTGTGTTTATCTGTCCATCTGCCCATGGACACTCAAGGGTGTTTCTACCCCTTGGCTCTTGTGAACAATGCCACGGTGAATGTGGGTGTGCACACATCTGCTCCAGACCTTGCTTTCTAATCTCTGGAGTACAGACCTGTGTTCTGTGTGTTCCCAGGCCCTCAGATGGCTTTGTGGCTCACTAAAGTTTGAGAACCACTTCTATGGACCACAGCTGTCATGCTCTTGTCCCGACCCCACCTCATCCAGGGACGTCCCTCATGCTTGGATCCCAGTGCTCAGCACAGACATGCAATAGATGTTTCTTGAAATCACTGGACTTGGTCAGGGTGAGCATGTGGGTGTGTGGGTGTTGAAGTGGTGCAAAGAGGAAGACCAGAGAGGGGAGTAAGGTGTCCTTTGCATCTTCTCCCTCTCCTCAGGTACGTTGAGCTGAGCACAGGGGGAAACTTGGGCTGGGAAGGTACACAGACTGCTCAAACTGGAACTGGCCTTGGCGACTACTCAGATCAGTGAATGTAACTGTGCAGAGTTCTAGATTAATATTGTTAGTAATAGTTTTATTATCAGAGTTATTTATTGAATGATTCTGATGTCCCCCACCACCTGTACTCTGGATGTGTGATCACATTCAATCCTTATCACTTGGTTCTGGCCAGTGCCCATTTTCCAGATGAGAAAGATGAGGTTAAATAGCTTCCCCAAGGTCACACAGCTAGTCAGTGGTCATGTTGGGATTCAAATTGAGAGTTGTTTATTTCTAACTCTTAAACCACTAAGTTTTAGTGCTTATATAATATACAAGGAGTTTTCCATTCCCTCTCTACCTCAAAAAATGCTCTTTCTCTCTCCCCTCTGTCACTCTCTCACTTTACTCACACAGTTTTATCAGTGATTTAAATATTGCCCTAATTGATGGCTATTACCCATCTTAGTAGGAAATTCCTATCTCTCAGCTCATCTTTCCTTCCTGTCACCTTAAGTGCAGAAAGGCTGTTTCCTAGAACCCATTCTTCCTCCAGGTATTCTTCCCGTTTCCAATAAAATCCCCAGGTGTCGCTGGAGAGCACAGGTGTAAGACAGCCCAGGGTCTTCTGTTGCACCCCAACAGATTGTTCCCATCTCTTTCTCTCTCCCTTTCTCTCGTCCTTCCCTCCCTCATTCATTCTCTCTCCTCTCCTTCCCATCTACTCTCTAAGCAGTTGTCCTACCCAGTTTCTTACATGGAACCATCACAACTCATCTTCCATTCATTTACTTTTGCAGGAAGTGAATTTGGGAGCATACAGTTTGTACTGAGTACCGAAGATTTCTTTTCTGTAGAGAAAGTGGGCACAGAACAGCTCTGTGACTGTGTTCTACATTGGCCTTGCTGGAGAGAAGAGACTTTCTGGAAAAATCAGTTGAGTTATCCCATTTTGGCAGCTCTCCTTTCTCACCAAGCCTGTGGTTGGATAGCCAGAGCTGAAGGACTGCTGTGAGCCCTTTCTGCATCTGTGGCCCTGGGGGTACCAGAGGAAGCTGGGGGCTGCAGTCAGCACCTGTGCAGAGTGATGCTCTGAAGCTACTCTGATGGGGTGGCTGCTGGGGTCGCTGGTTGCCCAGGTCTGCCCAGGGCTTTCAGTTCTCTCTTGGGCTGGAAATACATTCAGGGCAAAGGGCTTGGACTTTTTTCCCCTTGTGGTATTTGGCTGTACTGAGCTCAAATCCCAGCTCAGCCCTGGCAGGGCTGAGGACCGTATAAGTGAAAAATAGTGGAATGAAACCTCAGAACACGTTATGACCTTCAGGAAGGTTTGGTTTGGACTAGGTTCTAGAAATGGTCTGAGTTTTTTGGTTGCAGATTTTTTTTTTTTCCAGAACACATTTCGAGCCTCTTCAGAGAGCTGTTCATGGCCTCTGAGAGGCATCTGAGGCCCTAACAAGCCTGACTTTGCTCCTTCCTGTAACCCCACCCCCAACAGTAACACTGGATAAAAGAAGGATGATGTTAGAATTTACTATTAAATGAATGTCTTGTACCGGGAACTGACCATCACTGCACTTAATTTTTGTAAGTGTCCCGGTGAGGGAAGTGCTGTGCTCATTATGCTATGATGAAACCAAGAAAGACTCAGAATATTTCCTGTCTTGTCCATGTTGTCAAGACAATGGCAGTGTGGGATCTGAACACTGGGATGTTTGACTTCAGGGTATGGGGCTCTGAACCCCTGTGTTGGTCTCCCTTACTCCCTTTCTCCTTCCTTGTCTTTCTTTCTCCTTTCCCCACTTCTTCCTACTGCCTTCCTCTTCTCTCCTCCTGTCATCTTTTCCTCCCCTCTCTCCTGCATTCAGGAGATATTTCAGCTCAGACAGTGTATCTGGATTTCCTGATGTAGGCAGATTACCCTGTTGTGCTCTTTAGGAGATGCAGGGATGAAGATGACACATTAACATCAACTGCGATTGGAGCTGGGCAGTGACCCTGTCCTTCACGGGATATGTCCTTCAACCCACTCTTACTTAGGAATACTCCCTCTCCTTTTGATTTGTGGTACTCAAAAGTTCTGATTCTTAGATCCTAATTAATTGAGAAGAGAAGGGAGTAGAGGAAGATACCTGTTGTGCACTGGTTGTTGTGGCTTCATGTTTGTGACTGTCACTGTTTATTTAAGGTAGGACAATGTGGGACTGAAATTGATTTCATTCATTCAGGGATGGTGACACAAACCCAAGCCAGGCTAATCAGAGGTCTCCACTGGACTCTCAGCACCATTATTAATAAAGATGCTTCCTGTTTTTCTTGGTAATAGGCACTGTAAGGACATAGTAGGCTTAGAGCTGCCAGCAAACAACTTGTCACCATATGAAGAATGCCCATCTGAAAATGAAGCCAATAAGAGGTGTCCACAACTGAAAAAGAGAGAGAGAGAGGGAAAACTTCTTAAGAAAATCATTGGAATGCTGGTTCTACCCATACCTGAAACCAACATATTAGTTATATGAGCCAATAAATTTCCAATTTTGCTTAAAGCTGGCTTAAAGGGGCTTCAGTCACTTGGAAACAAAATGTTCTAAGCTGGCACAGGCAGAAGGAGATATAGTGACTAAAAGATGAGAGGAGAGGAGTTCCCATTGTGGCCCGAAGCATTAAGATTTCAATTAGTATTCGTGAGGATGTGAGTTTGATCCCTGGCCTCGCTCATTGGGTTAAGGATCAGGTGTCTCCACAAGCTGCAGTGTAGGTCACAGATGCAGATTGGATGGGGTGTTCCTGTGGCTGTGGTGTAGGCCAACAGCTACGGCTCCAATTCGACCCCTAGCCTGGGAACTTCCCTATGCCACATATGTAGCCCTAAAAAGGAAAAACAAAACAGACCAAGACAAGCATAAAAGATGACAGGAGAGAGGAGTCTGGGCACAGACTTTCCTGTCTTGCCCCCTGGTTTATATCCAGCACCTAGAAAAAGACTTGGTACATCATAAGTACTCAGTAAATATTGGTTGAATGAAAGAAAGAGAGAACTCAGGTTGGATCAAGCAACTTGCAGATCGTATATATCTGTTTTAAGCTTAGACCATTATAGTGGTGTATTTCACCATTTGCCATGTTTTAGTATATTTCTTTCTGTCTTCCCTTAGTTCTTAGTAAAGTTTCTTTTTAAAAATTCAAGCTTGTTTATTGTGATAAAGGGCCAGAGAGGAGAAGGTTTCTCCGTCCTGAGCTGTAAAGAGGAAAGGATGGAAGCTGGGAACAGTATATGAGGTGAGGAAGGTGTTTATGATGCCCTGTGTGGAGATGTGAAGCTGTGGGGAGAGATGGTCTGAGACCGAGGGAGAAGCTCTCCCTTTCTCATCTCTCCAGTAGAAGGTTTTGTGTTCTTTGTGGGGGTGATTGTTTCCCTCAGTGATTCCTACATACTTGGTTTTCTCCCCCCCACCCCCCGCCTTTTTAAAAATTTTCTGCTTCTCTCTCTTCTTTACGCTGTCTCTGTTCTTATCAGGTATTCGTTCCCTTCTCTCTCTGCTTCCTTTTTTCTTTCGTCCATATTGCCCAACCATTATTCCTCAGTTATTATCTCAAAGCTACATGACTTTCAAAGGCTGGTCCCTCTGGCTGTACCTCCCCAAGCTCATTGAAGCCCTTCAGCCTCCCTCTGCCCCACCATGATTCCAAATCTAGGATATGTCATGGAAAAACGTGACATGGAGGCATGGGTCATAGACTAAAAGGACAGAGCCCTTGAAGAAGGTGCCAAGGCTTGTCAACTCTCCAACACCATGCCAGTTGGCTCAGAGCCAAAAGGACTCACATGGCCAGAGCATTCTGCACAGCTTGCTACCAGCTGCCTCAATAAAGATCACCGCTGTCTACCAACTGGGCAATTAGTTGGGGGCAGTGTGGGAGAACACAAAAGACATGGTGGATCTTACAGTGCAGAGAAGGGCTAAGGCAGAGCAAGGAGTGGAATCCTTGGGGTCTCATCTCAGATTCACATCCTAATTTTCATCTACAGAAGACTGGATTTGGCCAAGTTGCTTAATTTTTTTTTTTTTTTGAGTCTTCATTTCTTTGCTTGTAAAAGCTAGATAATTGTGATATTTACCTACTAGGGTTTTTGTGAGAAGAGAAGATGCAATATATTTAAATTATATACTTAACAACGAACAATTGACAGTTCTTTACCTCCTTCCCTAGCTGAAGATAAAGGCATAACTGTGCAACCCTTGTCTTTAAGAAGAAATTACCTGCAGCCCCAACTGCCACCACCAAGAGATCTGTGATAGCTTCTTAGCTTTACAGCAGGGGTCACCAACTTGACAGCCTTATACAGCCAGATAAATAATGTAACCAAAGGAAATTGTTAGGCTCACTCAGTTAAACAGGGAAAAAGGGAGTGGTGGAGACTGTGGCAAATTGGAGAGTGTGTGTCTCATCTAACAGGGAAAACTTAGCCAAATCTGGAAATGTGGATCCAGAGTTGGCACATCGTTTACCTGTTTTCAAGAAATGCTGAAAGTCTGAATTTTGAAAACTGAGATCTGCTGAATTTTACAATGTTGTCAAATTCATTCAGATTAAAAACAATGACCATTATAGCAAGAAAACATTGTGATGGATCAAAACACACACCTCTGTAAACCCACCACAGTCTGCTTCTTGGCTCTCTCTTTGGGAATTACAGTTTATCTGTTGGGACCCCTTTTGCTTGGTCTTCTGCTTACAGAAGCTGCTTCTTCACTAGTCTTCACAAGAAGACCACTGATCTCACTGGGCATTTAGTGTGATGAGATTTAGCCGGGAAATTGAGGGTCACAGAAAAGTCACATCACAACATATGTTTCTCAGTCGTTTTGAGCATAGGCTTGGAATCCCACATCTGCTGCTTGCAAGTTGACTAAGTTATATACTCTCTTTCAGCCTCAGTTTCCTCATCTACAAACAGGAGAACATCATAATGTTTCCCTAGGGTTGTTGGAAGGATTTCGTGGAAAACCATGTGTAGAGCACCTGTTCATTGCAGACACTAACAAATGCAAGTTTCCTTCCTCCTTAATTCTTCCCATTCTTGGAGTTCCCATTGTGGCTCATCAGTAACGAATCCAGCTAGTATCCATGAGGATGCGGGTTTAATCCCTGGCCTTGCTCAGTGCATTAAGGATCAGGAGTTGCCATGAGCTGTGGTATAGATTGCAGATGTAGCTCGGATCCCACCTTACTGTGGCTGGGGTGTAGACTGGTAGCTGCAGCTCCGATTAGCCTGGGAACCTCCATATGCCACAGGTCCAACCCTAAAAAAAGCAAAAAAAAAAAAAATTCTATGCATTCTTTAAAGTTCAGAGCGGGCATCACCACCTTCAGGGGGCCTTCCTTGCACTGCCCTTCATTGGGCTAGGCTGCCACTCTTCTCTGCATCCTAGATTTTTTGGCATACCTCTTATCACAGCACTGAATGGCTTGTTTTTATTTCTGGATCTCCTTGAATGCTAGGAACCATCTCACATTAATCTTTGCTCTACAGCTGCTAGCACAGTGCTACATGAATAATAGAAACTCAGTAAATATTTGTGGAACTAGGGGTTCTGAAGTGAGGACAAAACTGTCTTAGGTAATCAGATCAACTTAAGAAATTAGAAAAGGGGTTTGTTATTTGCTTAAACACTACATTCATTTAAAAAATTTTTTCATTAGCATATAATTGGTTTACAACGGTGTGTCAATTTCTGCTGTACAACAAACTGACCCAGTCCGTCTGTGTCTGTAAACACTATATCTAGGTACCCCACGTCAGTGCTCGATCAAGCTCTAGCACTTATTGGAGGATGTTAACAAAGGCTCAGCATGGAGTTTAACCTAATGCCAACCTGAGAGTTGGGTCATGACCTCAGAGAGAGAGAGAACTGAGTGGGAAGGAGAAAGCCTCTTTCCCCCGTGGAAAACTTCCTTGAGGGATGGCGATTAAAGACCCAGTGCACTTGAAAGTGTCTCTTCCAATCTGAAAACAAACTGTGCTTCCTGAACTGCTTTTGGAAAACCAAGGCTTGGAGGATTTTTCTGACTTTGGTCCTGCCTGCGTCAGCATCTGGAAGAGAAACAAGGAACAATTAACAATGAAAAGAAACCAACTATCTGAGCAATTGGTAGATTTAGGGGAGAAGGAGACAGAAAGGCTAATGGCTTTAACTTTTTAATTGTGTGAAGCCTAAAGAATTATGGAATTACCTAGAACTTAAGCTTTTCATCTTTTTTCATTTGATCTCTAGCCAAGTAACTACTGTAAAATAGTTTAATATTCGCTGAGTCGTCAATAATCAGGCTTGCAATGTGATAGTTAAATGCACTTGAAATTTTGATGAGATCATTAATAATATCTCTTGTCAGTGACTTAACTCTAGTTAATAACTTCCTTGTGACTTTCGTCAAATAGATTTTCCTGGGGGATATTAATTTCCAAAGGTTTATGGATGTCCTTCAATTGTTAGCCAGTGACAGAAATAGCTCTTCTGCTGTGGCATGTTTTGAGGTTTTGCCCTTACTTCTAAGAAAAAGGCGATAATTGTGTAAACCAACCACTCATCTGTGTTTGGCATCAAGCTTTAACCTAAAACCTGAAGTAATATTTTCTAAAAAGAATAGTTTCATGTAATTTTCACAACAGCATGCCAACACCAACGATTCTAAAATGGCAGCCTGTTATTTTACGAGTTATGTAAGTCTAATAGAGGAGAAAAAATCCTCTTACCACTTCTCTTTGGGAACAGTTTCTTAGAATTTTCCTGACTAATATGGGATCACATCAGTGTGCTCATTTCTCATCTTCTGTAGCTCACGCCATACAACCAATCCAAACCCACTCCCATCCCAGAGCCAACCCGAGACTCTTCAAAGCGAGCTGTATTTGTATCTGCTTCGTGGTGGAGAGGAAATGCTTGGGAAAGGGTCAGCAGAGAACTGCGCATCAAATTCTAGAACTGTTGAGCAGTGAGGCACCCTTCGAAGTTGGAAGGAAGGTGACAGCCTTATGTATCGAGTTGTATTCACTCAGAACCCATCACTCCCCATAGAAGCCTAGAGCACCAATGCCAAGCCTGCACACATTTGTTGAATGAATGACTGTAATAAACAGCATCGAACAAGTTTTGGATAAACTCACAGATGATTGATATGTCACTGACTAGGAAGGGAGAGTCCAGTTCTTTCAGGTTATATACCCTCCATTTTTTTTCTCCTTTTCTTTTCCTCTTCTAATTATGTGAATTACTGGAAAGAGAGACTCTTGCTCCTGGAATTGGGAAAATCTCTTTCACTATTATGTTCTTAGAAGACAATGTATATTTTTTGAAATTTCTTCTTCTTCAAAAAAAAAAAAGATTAAAAAAAAAAAAACTGTCTACATGATCTTGAAGGTCCTTTAACCCTACTAAGGCCTCTTTTCTACTACTACATGTGACATAAAGGGCTAGGTTAAGAGATAGTCCTTTTCTGGGCTTCATGGTCCCATGGGGGGACAGAACACATTCAGAAATTGAGAAATAATGGTACAAATGAGCATATGCTGAAGTCCAAACAATTGTCCCCAAAAAGACAAGACATCCTTTTGCCCAAGCCAGGGAGATACTGGCCTTGGGCTCTTGCTCCATTCCACCCCTTTCTTCTGGGCCATTGTTACAATTTCATCTTTCTCTATTAACTTTGATATCCTCTCCTGTCTTGGAGATTGCTCCTTGGCTCAGACGAACACTCAAAACTTTTCTATTCTAAACAAAGATCAATGACCTCAATATAAGTGATGTCTCACTCTAACTTTTAGGCTTTCTTTATCCAGTCTTATCCAATTTCAACATTCATCACTTCTACTTTCTCATCTGCTGTTCATTCCTCAACCCCCAACTCTCAGTTTTTACCACTGTCTGTCCCTGGAGATGTTTTCTCTACAATCTACGAAGGCCTCCTCATAGCAGCTACCACCATTAGCCCAATGTTCCTAGACACCTTCAGCCCTTTTATTATTGTGTGAACCACTCGTCTTCACTTGGTGCTACTTCAGTGATCAGCTGCGATCTCTCTGATATTCAATGCTCTCTTGGTTCTCTGGTCTCACTCTCTTTCTTCTTCTCTCACCATTTTCACCATCTCCTTTGTAAAATCCCTGTTTCTCTGACCTTCTTTAAGATATTGGTATTCTTTACAGTAGTTCTTTTCTCAATCTATGTTTTCTTGGGCGAATTAAATTCACTCTTATGGTTTTATCTAGAACTTAACTATTTTTTGCCTCATAAGCCTCTCTCTTTCTTGTCTTTTTTTTTTTTTTTTTTTTTTTTGTCTTTTTTTGTTGTTGTTGCTATTTCTTGGGCCGCTCCCACGGCATATGGAGGTTCCCAGGCTAGGGGTTGAACCGGAGCTGTAGCCACCGGCCTATGCCAGAGCCACAGCAACGCGGGATCCGAGCCGCGTCTGCAACCTACACCACAGCTCACGGCAACGCCGGATCGTTAACCCACTGAGCAAGGGCAGGGACCGAACCCGCAACCTCATGGTTCCTAGTCGGATTCGCTAACCACTGCGCCACGACGGGAACTCCAAGCCTCTCTCTTTCTTGAGCAGCAAATCTGTATGTTCAGTTGTCTGCCCACAAGGTAGTTTTATATCAGGTGTGATGGGCTTGGCGCTATAGTCTACAAGCTTTTCAAGGGCCTACTACTCCTATGAGACCTAAATAAATGAACAATTAATTCCAAAATATGAAAACAACTCTACAAAAGCTAAGTTAATGTGCTATTTAAAACATAACATTATGTCAATTTCATTACAATTTCTTTTTTTCTTTTTTTTTTTTTTTGTCTTTTTGTCTTTTCGCTATGTCTTGGGCCGCTCCTGCGGCATATGGAGGTTCCCAGGCTAGGGGTCCAATCGGAGCTGTAGCCACCGGCCTACAACAGAGCCACAGCAACGCGGGATCCGAGCCTCGTCTGCAACCTACACCACAGCTCACGGCAATGCCAGATCGTTAAGCCACTGAGCAAGGGCAGGGACCGAACCCGCAACCTCATGGTTCCTAGTCGGATTCGTTAACCACTGCGCCACGACGGGAACTCCCAAAAGTATTTCTTTAAAGAGTTCATTTGTAAACAACTAAAAAATTGTAACTCGTCAAAAATTGAGTTGCAAATAATTTCAAAAAATCAAAATTATAAAAATTCTCTCACATTTTTATTGCAAGAGTCAGATCTAATGTATGATGTGGGTAAATTTTAATATATTTGCTATGATGTGGGATGGGGCTTTTAGAAATAAGAGTGCCTGGGACTTACAAACAGCACCACTTCCTATATTATCTCCATCTGGATATTCCACAGGCATCTAAAACTTGGCATGTCCAAGGCCAAATTAATCTTCTTCCCTCTCTGGAATTCCCTATTTTAGTTGGCATCACCGAGTCACCCAAGCTGGAAGTCACCCTTGGCTTCCTGAGCTCATCCAAGACTACTCATAATCCCCAACTCAATCAATTGCCACATTGTATTGGTTTTATCTCTGAATAATGTATTAAATCCACTCACTCCTTCCCTTTCTCTCCCACTGCTGTAGCTCAAGCGCTGGTAAACCATCACCTTGACCTTTGCAATAATTTTGTAAGTAGTCTTCCTGCAGTTACTCTGTTTGCTCTTTCCTTACAGTCGACATAAAAAATCACATCGGACCCTGTCGCTTCTACTTAAAATGCTTCAGTGGCTTCCTAGTGATTCAGAAGAAAATCTGAGCTTCTGAGCATGACCACATAAGGTCCTAATGACCTGCTCTTACCTGTTCTCCAGTCTCATCTCTCACCTCTCCTTGCTTGGCAATTAGTCAATTGCCTTCTAGGCAACATCAGGGCTCTCCTGGCCTCTGGGTTTGTTGGAAATGACCTCCCTGCCTAGAATGCATTTTTCCACTTTTCTCATGGGATGACCTTCCATTTATTCTTAAAGATTCAGCTCAGGCATTACGTGTTAAAGAATGTCTTCCAGGCGTATCTCAAATCTGGACAGATTTCCTTTCCCTGGAGCAGCCACACCTGCATCTATCACAGATTCACCACGCTGCTGCAGCAATTTATTCATATGTCCTCTGCCCAATCAATGGTAGGTCACAGGATGGCAGGGAGGCTGTCCCTCTTATCTTCCATTCCCATTCCACACTGCAAGACAGAAAGCAACTTCTTATTCAGCCTTTGGTTAGGAAAGCCATTTCCCAAATATAAATCACCCTGGGAACGGAAGTCTTAACTGGAGTATTCAAGTCGAACCCAGCTCCACCCAGCCCCCAAATCTATCTAAAACAGTCCCTATAAAGTGTTTCTTTCATTCAGATTTAATGGATAATAAATTACTATGTTCTTGTAAGGACTGTGTCTAGTTTATATAATGAGAAACCTAATCATATGTGACCATGGACACCATACTGCAGATATTAATTATAATTGCTTCTCACTAAGAATTGGCTAAAAGCCCTTGACCAGGTGTTTCTAGAGAATTGTCTCTGTTCTGGTCCAGTCCAGGTGTATTTTTCCTTTAGTTGTCCACTTTCCGCTGATCCTGATATGGGGTCTGATATTCTTATGGTTTCTGATGTTTTCATGTAAAACCTATTCTCTCTAGAGCCAAGTTCTGTTGAAAAGAAGGGTCCTTCTCCTCATCTGTACTTGTTCAATGTCCATGTCCAGGTTTGAAACAGAACCTTCACCATCTACATTTAAGGAAGTTTTTTTTTTTCTCCAGCACACTACCAAATAGTCTCAGACAGTCCCTGATTCTTCTGGGCTTTTCTATCCCTTTCCCTGTATAAATGCAGCAGAAAGTGGGCAGCAGGTAAAGAAAAGGAGTGAGACAGATTTGTTTTCTAATGGCTTCTTATGTAGGGTTGCTGAGTTTAACAAACAAACAAAACCCCAGATGCCTGGTTATATTTAAAGGCTAAGATGCTTTCCTGTCTATTTTTAATTTCTTTACATGGAACATGCACCCATAACAGTTATTTTCTTCTGAACGCTAGAGATAAAAAATGAGGCCGTTATTAGGATGTATCAGGATGGTGGTGTGTTCTGTGGGGAACCAGAGGATATGTGCTTCATATGAAAGGGGCGCCACTGCTCAGCTCCTGTGGCCTTTTGGGAATACAGGTTTAGTATTTTTTGAGTTCTTTTTTTTTTTTTTTTTTGGTCTTTTTGCCATTTCTTGGGCCGCTCCCGCAGCATATGGAGGTTCCCAGGCTAGGGGTCTAATAGGAGCTGTAGCCGCCAGCCTAGGCCAGAGCCACAGCAACGCGGGATCCGAGCCGCATCTGCAACCTACACGACAGTTCTCAGCAACGCCGGATCCTTAACCCACTGAGTAAGGCCAGGGATCTAACCCGCAACCTCATGGTTCCTAGTCGGATTCGCTAACCACTGAGTCACCACGGTAACTCCAAACTCCAGAATTTGAATCATTGACAACTTGGGCAAGTTACCACTTAATTTCACCTGTTACTAGGAACAAACTAAGGCAAATTAAACACACGCCTACGTACGCACGCTCGCAGTTCGCGTACGCACGCTCGCAGTTCGCACACGCTCACACCTACACGCACGCACGCATGCACGCACGTCCACACGCAGGCTCACTCGCGCACAAGCAGCCCTACGCACGCACACGCATGCGCGCACACGTGCACAAGCGCCACACGCCAGCTTCTTGTGTTTTCCGGTGTTGGCCCGCTGCTGCTGGAGTCTTAACACTTTGTCCTGGTGCCTTGGGGCAGAGAGGAAAAGGATCACCTCTGATAGAAGGTTCTGGTGGAAGTGGCTCTCGGTTGGAGAGAAACCCTGGTGTCTTTGGAACAAGGTAATCTTTTGCTTTCTTCTGGAGTTTCTTTGCTGGCCCCCAGTGAAGCAGGCTGTGGGATCTTGCTTCCAGATTTCAGGCAGGTGTGTGGCAGGGAACAAGAGAATGCCAACAGCTACGTTTTCTGGCTTTTGTTTTCAAAATTTCATGCCCTTGGGAAGTTTTCTAGGATTCTAGTCTAGAGGTTTGTGGAGAGAGGAGATGGCCCCGAGGAAACGTTGAAGGGGGAGATTCTTCCAGACTAATAAAAATAATAATTCTCAGACGGGAGGAAGGCGGGAGTACCCTTCCCTCTCCATCGCTTCCTGGCAGTGCTCCAAGGAGGTGGCCTGATCTCAGAGGGGACATAAGCCAAGGAGGGTCAAGAGCACACACTGAGCTCTCCAGAGGCAGTCCTGAGCCGGTGACCTGAGGGCACCATCTGAACAGAGGAAACGCAGTCAGAACTGACCTATCTCCACAGTGACTGTCGAATAAAGGGGCTTCCTCCTTTCAGGGTGCTCCTTAAGACTGTGGTACCCACCTAGGGTCATTTGAGGGGAGACCCCAAAATGACCATGGGTGGATACCCCAAATGCACAGTGTAATGAGACTAGTGTAAAATTGAGACTAGTTTTGGTTTTTTTTGTTTTTTGTTTTTTTGGTTTTTTTGCCCAACAAATGATAATACCAAATCCTTAACCAGAAATCCACCGAGGAATTCCTGAGACTAGTTGATTTTTAAAACACGAAGAAATAGGCATCAAGGGACTAGGAATATCCACCTGAGTGCATAGGTTAAGGCCCTTACCTGAACAGGCCCTTACCTGCTACTTCCCTTATGCATGTATAGAGTGCAAATAACATTATTTATGTCTTGGCAGCAGCTCAAAAATTTAATAATTAGACATTTCTCTTCATCTGATGTTTTGGGCACACTTTGTAAAGCTTGGGCTTTTTCACAGGCCCTGAAAGATAGAAACAAAGAAACTCTTGAATTACTTGGCGTAGCATAAATGCCTATGCTTTTGCCTAGAAAATCTTAAATGACCACCGCTAGGTAACTCACCGAGATTACTACTTGCTAAACTTCGAGACTCCTGATGCCTGTTTCCCCAAACCTGTAGGTAATGTTGACTGTATTTAGTAGGTGCCTATACCACAGCACTTAAAATTAATCCTCATAACAAACAGACCTATGAGGAGTTCCCATCGTGGCACAGCAGTTAGCGAACCCAACAAGCATCCATGAGGATGCAGGTTCGATACCTGGCCTTGTTCATTGGGTTAAGGATCTGGCATTGTGGTGAGCTATGGGATGGGTTGCAGACATGGCTCAGACCTGGTGTTCCTGTGGCTGTGGCGTGGACCGGCGACTGCAGCTCCAATTTGACCCCTAGCCTGGGAATCTCCATATGCTGAGGGTTCGGTCCCAAAAAGACAAAAAAAAAAGAGAGAGAGAGACCTATGATATACTAGTAATGATGATGATAATATTTACTATCATGTGATAATAATAACATTATTATTTTATAAGTGAGGAAACGAAGGTACAAGTAATTAAATAACTCATTGAAGATTACACAGCTAGTAAGTTCTAGAGCTGGACTCAAACCTAGAAGTCTGGCTCCAGAGTCTGAATTTCTAAACTGTCCCTTCCCATCTGCCGCCAGATATTTCTGCAGGCTGTTCCTGCTTCCAGAATGTTCTGGACTTGATCGCATCAGTGCCCCCTTCGGTATACTTTTTCTGCATGTTGTTTCCTGTCGTTCATAAGGATGTGATTATTTTCTGTCTCCTAGATTGTGAGCATGCGTGGTGGGATACTGTGAAGGCTTTGACACTGAGGCCAAGACAACTTGCTCTCTTCCCAAGCCAGCTCTTGTCTTTTCCACGGAGATAGGATTACAGCCAGGCACGTGGTTGCCCAGCTGCCTCTGTCAACCAGTTATCACCTGGTTAAGTTTCTACAAATAGAATGCAGGCATCAATGATGGATATCACTTTTCTCTCTCCTTCCTGTTCTTGCCACTGTGACCCAATGTCCACCATGCAGAGATGGATGGCAAAGCTTCAAAGGATGGCAAAGAGGAGGGAAGAAATTTGAGTCTCCAGCTGACCAAGTGGAGCAGAACAGTCCAGCATCCTGAACCTTACCTCACATTGTTACAAGAGAAAGGAATTCACTTCAGCCTTCTTCAATCCACTGAGTTATTTTGGTCCTCTTTGCTACAGTCACCTAGACTCACTCTGACTCACCAACTGCATTTCCAGAATCTGGCAGAGTGTCTGGCCCAGAGTAGGCGCTCAACACCTGTTTGTTGGGTAACCAACTGTATTTGTTGAGAAACCAACATGAGACAATGTCCTCCCCACTGGTTTGTGCACAAAACTCTTTGAACGTTGGCACTGTGTCTCCCACTTGTTTTCTTCCACATCAAGCACAAAACTGAACATACAGTAGATGGTCAAGGAAGGAATGAAGAAATGATGGAGAGAAACGTAATGGGTATGTATATGTTCACATTATCTGTCTTTTCCAGAGTTACAGTATATCCTTTCATGAAAAGCAGTTCAACCTGAAGTTCATGTATGAGATATATGCATGTAGATTAATTATCAAATCAGAGTAATTGGGCAAAGGTAGAGAATGTGCCATGTTTAATGAACTTGGAGTTGGGAGTCTTGGGTTCTAGTTCTGTGTTTATGTCTGTAATCTTGGACAAATCTTCTAGTTTTCCAGGCATGTGTTTGTACATCTATTAGATGAAGTAGCTTAAAAGGTTTCTTCTTGGAGTTTCCTTACAGTTCTATAAGTCTGTGATTCTGTACATCACACTTTAAATTTTCTGGCAGTATCTTAAATTACACGCCTTAGATGCCAATTCCTCTTAAAGACTATTCTGTGGTTCGCAGCAATCCTTATTTTCATTTTTTTTAATTACCACATCATGAAGCCTTGCTCTGGGCCAGGCACTGTGCTAAGTGTGTTAAGTGCATTTATTTATTTACTTATGGTTAATTTTTTTAATATTTATTTTTTTTCATTATAGCTGGTTTACACTGTTCTGTCAGTTTTCTCTTGTACAGAAAGGTGATCCAGTTACGCATACAAGTAAACAATCTTTTTTCTCACATTCTCATGCTCCATCATAAGTGACTAGACATAGTTCCCAGTGCTACACAGCAGGATCTCATTGCTGATCCATTCCAAAGGCAATAGTCTGCATCTGTTAACCCCAGGCTCCCAATCCATCCCACTCCCTCCCCCTCCCCCTCCCCTTTGGCAACCACAAGTCCGTTCTCCATGTCCATGATTTTCTTTTCTGTGGGAAGGTTCCTTTGTGCCACATATTAGATTCCAGATATCAGTGATATCATATGGTATTTGTCTTTCTCTTTCTGACTGACTTCACTCAGGATGAGAGTCTCTAGTTCCATCCATGTTGCTGCAGATAACTTTCATAGTAACCCTATAAGGAAGCCTTGCTATCCCATTTAACAAGTGAACAAACCAAGGCTCATGAAAGTTAAATATTCTCCTCATGTTCTGTAACTAGTGCCTGCTGGGTATAGGTGCCAAATCCAAGTCAGATTGTTCAGTCACTCATTTGTCCATCCATTTATCTGGCAGCTGGGTATTGAGTACCTACTATGTGTTAATATGAGTCAGCCTTCGAAGTGATAGAGTTACAGCAGTGAACAAGACAGTCATGGCCCTGCCCCCGTGACACTTAAATCCTTGCCAGAGGTGGGCCAGAATGAACAGTTGAAGATATAAAGAAATTTCAGATAGGAATAAGTTAGAGAAAGAAAATAAGATAACTTAATATGATAGTGATGTGAGACGATGGGAATAGAAATGAGGTTTTTGGGGTGCTGTGCCCACAACATGTGGAAGTTCCTGGGCCAGGGATTGAACCCCCACCACAGCAGGGACCATGCTGAATCCTTAACCACGAGGCCACCAGGGAACTTCTAGAAATGAGTTTTAGTAGGAGGCTCCAGGGTTCTGTTTTAGGGACAATAACTCTAAGGTGCCTCTTTGATTTCTAAAAGAAGATGCTCCTGGTGCCACTACTGGGGACATTGATTGCTGTCTCTCAATGAGTGCCAGCGGTGTTCTTGGAACTGGTACACATTCCTTCAAGATGGAAGATATAACCTTCGAAAGAGTCCAATGAGGCATTATCCGTGTTTCATAGATGAAGAAACCAGTTCTATAAATTCTCGATGTTCTGAATCCAAAAGAGGGCCAAGTAAGGAGTCAAACTCAGGCCCTCTGGCTCTAGGGGTTCTGGGTCTTAGCTCTACACTAACTCTCTGGCCGGAGAACTGTGAGGTAGGTGAGTGAGAAGTCCAGAGACAAGGCCAGGACCGGCGGAGTCATCAGCGTACACATGGCACTAAGACCCCTGGACAAGACCCGGTGTTAGAGAGACAGGCCGGCAAAGAAAGCTTGGCCTGCGTCCTGGGACGGCCAGGATTTTGAGGTCAGAGGGACAGCCTGGGAGAAAGCGGGGTTAACGGTAGCTCAGAGGGGAGAGGGGCCCTTCAGACGGAGGGAGGTGGTCCTTTGGTGGGGACCAGTGCGGAAAGGTCAGAGAAGGTGAGAACAGAGGTGATGACAGGGAGGATGTGGTTGAACTTGGTGGGGAGACCTCATTGTGAGGGGACAGAGCCTGACTAGGGTTCTCGAGAGAATGTAAAGAGAAGTGGGGCGTGTGTATGACTCTATCTTAGCATCTCTTTAGAGAGCCTTGCTGTGCAGGAGATGATGAAAATATGGGAAGAGGAGGAGGAACATCTGTGCATCTACCTGCTCACAGAAACATTACAGAAGGGGTGACTAGAGCATGTTTGGTTCCACTGAATCCAAAACCCATGCTCTCAATCTCTGTGCCACACTGTCCCCGGAATTAGGTTAAGTGGCAAGTGAGTAATGGGCTTATTAACTTTGAAATGGTCTCCAGATGTGATTAAAAAAAAAACAAAAAACAGCAAAGCTCTAAAGCTATATACCACTTAAGTAAAAGCAGTCCTCAGGGCTGGAATCACACTGTCAGTTTCTTTATCTCTTCCCTTCACTCACCCACCTCATAGATACATAGGATTTCAGGAAGTGGTGGGGGCCTGCACGGCATTGTGATAGTTGGACCCTAGAATGTCTGTCTTTAAACTCAGGCTTCTCTTAGCGGTGTGACATCTGTGCTTGGGTAATTTGGAAAGCCACGACGTTGCCTCATCATTTGGGAACTGGATTCTGTATATGCAGTCAAGCCCTAGTCAAAATAGAAGTAATTACTGTGCTTAGGGGCACACTGACATTCGATTGTTCACTCAGTCGTTTATCCAGTGAACATTTACCGAGTATCCACTCTCTAGTAAGCCTGTAAAACCGAAGACACAGCCCCAGGCCCCAAGGACCTCTCAAGAGGGGACTGAGGGAGAAACCTAATATATCACATCATCGGTGACATCACGAAGTTCCATGGTACCCTTGTGAGTGAAAGCAACTTATGTGTGTGCTGCGCTGTGTGTGTGTGTGTGTGTGTGTGTGTTTGTGTGTGGTCTAAATGCACCTAAAGGGGAGGGGAGGTTTGAGCTGTGCCCCGAAGGATGGTGACAGCGCACCTGGAGAGAGCACAGCATTGGCAAAAGCCTTGGGTGCGTCCGGAGCTGAGACTGGAAATGTAGGTTGGCCCAGATCATTCATTCACTCATTCATTCATTTCTCCATTCACTTAACAACGACTTTTGAGGGCCTGCTAGCTCCTAGGGATCCGTGTTTGTTGTGCAGGATGCAGTGGGCAGCAACAATGGGTGCAATCCCTGTCTACGTGGAGCTTTCCATCCAAAGGGCAAAGGCTGTTGGCTGCTGTGCTAAGTTAGGAATTTGAGTTTTTAAGAATAGTAGTAAGATGATCAGATCTGGGTTTGAAGACACCTCTGGTGGTCACGTGGCCTTGAGAAAGTAGAACAGGGATATTGTGAGGCTGAGGCAGTGGCCTCACAAAGGGATGAGGGGGAGTGAACTTAGGGCGCATAGTGGAGCGTCCTGGGGGTTGACTATGACTAGTTTATTCATTCATTTGGAAAAGCTTTTTTTTGATAAGCAGCAGAGTGTTGCAGTTAAGAACATGGGCTTTAGAGCTGGATCCCGGCTCTGCCATTGATTATCTGGGCAAACTGGAAAGTTACTTTCTCTCGGCACCCAGGTCTCCTCATCTCTTAAGTTGCTATAATAACAAGGACCTTTTCCTACTGGCTTGAGTAGTGTCCCCCCATATTCATGTTCACCCAGAACCTCAGAATATCGTCTTATTTGTAAGTAGGGTCTTTGCTGATGTAACTGGTTGAATTAAGATGAGGTCGTGATGGAATAAAGTGGGCCTTAATCCTGTGACTGGTGTCCTTAGAAGAAAATAAACACATGGTGGGGGAGGGCGGGCACCAAGTGACAGTAGAGGCAGAAATTGTGGGATGGAGCTGCAAGCCCAGTGGACCGGGATTGCCAGCAACCACGAAGAGGCAAGGAAGGATTCGCCCTTACAGATTTCAGGAGTGTGGCTGTACTGACACCTTAATTTTGGATTTCCAGCCTATAGGCAAGTCTCTGGACTTTAGAACAGTGAAAGAATAAATGTCTGTTGCGCTGAGTCACCCAGTTTGTGGTGATTTATTTATAGCAGCCCTAAGAAACTAAGGCATAGGTTGTGGTCAGGATTAAATTTGTTAAAACCCAGTGCTTAGCGCAGGGGCTGTCCCATAGTATGTACTCAAGAAAATATAAGCCATGAGTATTATACGCTTGGCACTGTTCTGTTGCAGTCTCCCGGTTGGGCTCACTGGCCCCATTGAATTGACAGTTGAGATAATGTGTGAGCAGGTGCTTGGGTGGGTAAAAGCGATGTTGGGTGTTATCTTTATTAAGCAAACCTTTTTAGAGAGACAGCCCGTCTCACTGGACATCGTGTGCTTTTGAAATCAGCATCAACACTCTGTCATTTACTCAATACCCTTCTGTCCTTCTTGGGGCACAAAGGTTCCTGTTCTCTCCTGCCTCCCTTCCTTCATCTAGGAAAGCAACTTTATTCCTTTGTTAGGGTTGCCATAACAAAGTGGCATGGATGGGGTGGCTTAAACACTCGGCATTTATTTTCTCATAGTTCTCAAGGCTGGATGTTTGCTATCAAGGTATTGGCAGGTTTGGTTTCTCCTGAGGCCACTCTCCTGCGCCTGAAGACAGCCACTCTCTTGCTGTGTCCTCACGTGGCCTTTTGTGCCTGCATCCCTGGTGTTTCTTTCTTTCTTTTTTTTTGGTCTCCAAATTTCCTCTTCTTATAAGGGCATAAGTCAGATTGGATTAGGGGCCGCCTTAGGGCCTCATTTTAACTTGACCATATCTGTAAAGTCCCCATCTTCAAATACAGTCACATTCTAAGGTCCTGAGGGTTGTGACTTCAACATGTGAATTTTGAGGGGACACAATTCAGTTTACAGCAGCAGCCTAGGACCGGTCAAGTTCTAAGGCTCAGTCATTGGGAGGAAGTTGTTTGCTCATCTTATGAAGCTCTTACGGCCCAGGAAGGCCTGAGGCAAAGATCTGAAGTCCTTTTTCTGGATTGGCAGGAGGTGGCATGTGAGCCCGGGCCGGTGTGGTTTCTGGTGGGGCTGGCGTGGAGAAAAACACCAGGGCACTGTGAGAGAGACAGAACCCCGGCCAGACCTCTCGCTGTAATTGCCTGCTTTGTGTCTGCATGCCCTCTAGGCTGTTATTTTCTGGAGGGCAGGGACCATTTCTCTCTTGTTCATCTTTGAATTCCCCAGTGCCTGGCACATAGTTGGCATATTTGTGGAATGAATGATTCACTTTTGCCGCCTTTTCCTTGTGTGAAAGTTACTCTCCATGTAATGGAAGCAAATTCTTTTTGCATCTAGAAACAGTCAGCATCCTCCAGTCTTGGCCGTAAGGAGATGTTGTCTTGTTTTTCCTCTTTGGAAATGTTGATGCTCACGGATGTAGGTACCATTTATGGAAGGTTTACTGTGGTCCAGGCATAGTGCTAATGGCTTCACAGATATCTCATTTAATCCTCTTGGCAACCCTATGAGTTACTCCGTTCATATTATAAGTGAAATATTCATCACTCAGAGAGGTGAGCTCCCTGTCCCTGGTCACAGCTGGTAAGTGACCACTGGGTTGGGTTTGAAACCCAGGCCTTCCTGGCTCTAAAGTACAGGTCCCTGACCACTAAGATTTACTGTCTGAGATACAGCTTTCTTGCCTCAGATTTTTTTTGTGTGTGTCTTTTTTTTTTTTTTTTTTTTTTTTTTTTTGCCTTTTCTAGGGCTGCTCCCGTGGCATATGGAGGTTCCCAGGCTAGGGGTCCAGTCGGAGCCGTAGCCACTGGCCTACACCACAGCCACAGCAACGTGGCATCTGAGCTGCATCTGTGACCTACACCACAGCTCATGGCAACGCTGGATTCTTATCCCACTGAGCAAGACCAGGGATCGAACCCGCAACCTCATGGTTCCTGGTGGGATTTGTTAACCACTGCGCCACAACGGGAACTCCTCTTGCCTCAGATTTGATAATGCTTGCAGTTCTTCAGAATGGATCTGCAAAGATGGCCAGGCCTCCTGACAATTTAGGTTGTGTGATTCTGGAAAACTGGAAGATTAGATTCATGAATGAGTCAAGGAAGGATATACAATGTTCAAATAATAGTAACACTTGTTTTTGTAAAAACCTTTGCTTAGTAGAAATGAACTCTCCAAGTTGTATCAAGCTTCATATTCGCTTTCTTTCAGCATTGGATGCTCTGTGGGGATTGGACAGAGGGTTTAGGTTCACACATTGAGACGAAAATTCATGAGAGACTGGATTATATTTTCTTCGAAATCTTGAGCTCTCTTTCCCCTTCCCTCCCCTTCCTCCCACTCCCCTTGCTCCCCCCCCCACCCCCTTCCTCCCTTCCCTTCAGCAGTTTGACTTATCCTCTTAATATTGTGCAGACACAGCCCTGGTGATACTCTCTGATAGCTGGGTATTCTTCAAGATCTAAATACAACTGGGTTACTTAAGGACAGATATTCAGCTTTGCTTCTGACTCTCCTTGGTTTTGTGGGTTTAAGTTAATGTTATTTGAAAGTTTTTGTGTGTGTGTGTGGTTGAATATATACTATAACTTCTTCTTTTGTGACAACAAGATTTATACTGGCGGTGTCTCTCATACCACTGGAAACTGGAAGGAAATTTGCAGTGTGAACCTCTGAGAGTTTTAAAAAGACAGTAGCCATTATTCGGCATCGATGGCTTCAGGCTGCTTCAGAGCCTGAGTCCAGGCTTGTGCTGCACCCTGGCTCCCTGGTGAGGTCAGTGAGCAAATGGTCTGTTGGATATTTAATACATCACATATCCATTTAGACCAATTTCCTGCTTTCTCCTTAATTAAGATGTCTTCAGTGAGTAAGACGTCAGGGAGAGAGAAAAGGAGCTGATGGAATTGTATTAAATACCAGTTTGCTTCCCAAGTTTCTAACTGATTTTTTTCACTTACGACATCTTGGCCTGAAAGGCAAGGGAATTTGAACAAAGTATAGAAGCTGGCATTACATTCTGTATATCATTTTGGCTCCAGGGAGCTGCTCCTGGTAAAACTGAGCCTGTGAGATGTAGCTCTTTTATGCAGGGCAAACAATACTCGTCTTTTATAAATCATAAATCCTCTTAACCTCAAACAATTTGGAGCCACCAACTGTAATCTATAAGGTTTCAATTCACAGGGATTTCATTTCTTCTCATTGCCTTTCAAGCCATTAGGCAAATATTTATATGACATTCTCAGCTATTAGAGGATTTCAGGTTGTTTTGTGTGGAATAGAAACTTCTTGTCTACACCTCCTCAGTTAAATTTTTGATATGAGTTTTGTGC
This sequence comes from Sus scrofa, assembly GCF_054392235.1. Lineage (NCBI taxonomy): Eukaryota > Metazoa > Chordata > Mammalia > Artiodactyla > Suidae > Sus > Sus scrofa. The sequence goes on along the minus strand of NC_139387.1, from coordinate 88,935,731 downwards.
TTTTTCTTTTGTTAAATACTTTCCATAATTTTGATGGCCATTCAGTTGACTCTCGTTTAGATAGAATTTGTAATAGACAAACCTTAATCATCGTCATTGTCATTGCTTTTTGGATGGTGAGGTGGGCAAAGTATCACTGCATAATTCTTACTTTTTTGGTGGTGTCTTCTTGCACCATGTGCGTTTCTTTTCTTGAAAATAAATGGGACTTAAGGACAACTATTACTTGATACTCAGTGGCAGTTAGAATCCTTTGGCCTAAGCAATAATAAATAATCATAGGCAACTTGGAAAGAAATTTCTTGGAGGGATACAAGGTACTTACAAAATCAAAAGAAGGTTAGGGCATTGGATTTCGAGGAGTAGAGGAGTCTGAACAAGTCTGTGGGGTTGGGTAGCAGGGACCATTGAATGGACCCATCAAGATGGGACTGTTTAGTGAAACAGCTAGTGAGCACCAGCTGCTAAGTTCCTGTCTTCCCCCTCTTGCTGTCATTCGGATCAGATTCACAGTAGTCCTGCAAGGCAAGATCTGATTAGCCTGGCCACATGCTTCATCCTTGTCTGGGGACAGGTAGCACCTGTTTTTTTGGGACACCCTGAACCTGCAATCATCCGTATAATGGAATCTCCCTGAAAGGAAGTGGGACACTGTTAAGAAGGAGAACTGGATGCTGGGCAGCCAAAAATAATACCCATTTCTCGCTAAATATCACAGTAGAGAAATAAGCAAAGAAATTCCATTCTCTTCTCAAACCTAAGGCAGGAATTCCAAGAGACTCAGTAAGTCTCTGCAAATTAATTTTACCTCTGTGAGCAGAATCTGATCATCTTAGATTCAATTCAGTGAAGCAGTTGTGAAATCCCTTTGGCTTCAAAGTGGAGAGAATCCCAGGAACAATACCCTTGATTCAATTCCACACTGTGAGTCGGGCAGTTTAAAAGAGTAACTTGAGTTTTCCTCCAAGCCTTTAGGAAAGTTAACGACCAAGAGCTGGGCTCTGTGTTTTTATATGGTTGCTTGTTATGAGCTATTTAACTTTTACAGCTTTATTAAATGCTTTATGGAAAGGTTGTTTCATGCTTTAGTACAGCTCGGTAGGATGGTCATGTTTGGCCAAAAATCCTAACAGATGAGCAAAAATATTTTACAAATATTGCTGGTAAGCAGTTTCTGGGTAAAATCATGCTTCATTTTGACATTTTCTGCAGGTGGGGTGGGAGTGGTTCTTTTCAATGAAACACAATAGAGCTGGGTGATTTGTAGAGAGGAGGGGAGAGAATAGAAGAAGGAGCATGCCAACATTCTAATTTTTCAGATGTAAAAAAAAAAAATGAAAACATTTTTATAGAGGTCCGCTTTGGATGAAAGTGAATATATGAGTTAAGAGCCTCTCCTCCAACTCAAAATATATTTATCTGATATTAAGTGTGACTTATAAAACTAAAAATAACATTTTGAAGTGTATTTATTTCTCCTTTACAGTAAACTTCTGTGTTAGGGAAAAATACTAAGAACTAAACTACCATCACTAGACACTGTTGTTTAAAGCACATCACTTGCAATATGTCATTTAATCCTTATAAAAAGACGCTAGATGAAAAACACTAAGATCGACTCCATTTTATCATGTTAAAGATGCAGAAACTAAGGCTTACGTAAATTTTTCTAAATATCTGACTCTAAGGCGAATTTATTTCTCCGCTATCATAGGGACCTCACCGCGTGGTGATCTGATGTGCAGATCCTTCAAGTTATCAGTTGATCTTTGAAACATCCTTTTCTTATTTTTCCACAGGCAACATAAAAACGACGAATGATGTGCATTCTCAGGTTATAGTCACACTGGCTGTTTGTTGTCACTCTCAGATTTGCCTTGTGAATGTGCTTTCTCCTCTCACTTAACTCCGGAATACTGCCTTTTGAGAAAAGCACTCGCATTTCCAGATTCTTGGATCCCATTTGTCATCTTTGCTGGGAAGTCTGGGCTTTTTTCTTTTCCTTCAAAACGTACATGGTTAAGTTGAACTTCTCCTGGCAAAAGAGGAGTCTTTTTTTTCCTAGCAGTTTGGAAATCTGAGCCTCATGCAAAGAATTCCAATGTCTTTGACTAATTTTTTATCAAGAATCTGATTTTTGTTTTTTCCTCCATTTTAAAAAGTGTTGCAGAGTTCCCGTCATGGCGCAGTGGTTAACAACTCCCACTAGGAACCATGAGGTTGCGGGTTCAATCCCTGGCCTTGCTCAGTGGGTTAAGGATCTGGCGTTGTCTTGAGCTGTGGTATAGGTTGCAGATGAGGCTCGGATCCTGTGTTGCTGTTGCTGTGGCTGTGGTGTAGGCCGGTCGCTACAGCTCCTATTGGACCCCTAGCCTGGGAACCTCCATGTGCTGCAGGAGCAGCCCTAGAAAAGGCAAAAAGACAAAAAAAAAAAAAAAAAAAAAAAAAAAGTTGCAATGAGGGATTCAGCTGAAATGCCAGTTCTTTGTAAAAGCTCCCCATATATCCCCTTAGACAGCGTGGCTTTGTGTACATCTTAGGTATTTATAAAGTGTAATATAACACACAGCTTATCATTAATTGAGAGCCTACTATGTGTCAGAGATGTGGTGGGTACTTTATATATGTTGTCACTATTTAATTCTTACTACAATGCTAAGTGGCATTGTCATCTCATTTTTACACAGGAGGAAACTGAAGCTCAGAGATCTGGGCTTCAGATTGAAGTCTGTCTCCAATGTTCAATGGTCTTTACTCCATGCAGACTTTTTTGCAGGGGAAAGAGAACCAGAAGGATGTCCAAGCTAAGCTTGTTGGGAAAATTTGCTAAAGGACTGTGTTGAGTCAGGGAGATATTTTCCAATAGGTTCCCTTGATTAGACTATTTCCCAGCCTCTGACTTTATTCATAGGAGGGTCTCCCCTCTTATATTCTGACCATGCTTCCCTTTTCTCCCTGCTCCAGGGTCTAACAGTCCTCCCTCTTCTCTTGCCTGAGCATCAGTCTCAGTCCCTAGGGTGAAGTTCAGAGAGTTTACCCTGCAAACTCAGAACATGAAAGTTGATGTGACTCTTGCTCATTGTGAAACTTGGTGTTTTGTGTGTGAGTGAAAGTGTACATGCATATTTAATTAAAGGGGTGTGGGTAGGGAATGAGCAGAAGGAGAGACATCCAGAGGGATTTGTGTATATCTTACCTGTCCATGTGTGCCTTCCTGTTGGGGCAGAGGAGTAGAATAAAAAGCTGTGTGCGTGTGTAAATAATGTTTGTGTGTACAAGGGATGATGATGCAGTCATGTGTATGTTTACATTTATGGTCTATCTGTGCAGGTAAAGAAGTGAGTGGCAAATTGGGGCCATCTGTGTGCTCAAGTGGAGGGAAGAAATACATAAATCCCAGGCTTAAAGTTCATTTGCAGGGGGTGTAAGAATTCACAGAGCTCAAAATATATCCCCTAAAGGATGACTGTTTAAACATACCCTAGACGAATGGTATAGGACTTCCCATTCAGGTAGAAATGCATCTCATGCTCAACTTGAAGCTGCTCTAAATTGAACATCACTGGAAGTTTTGGATGCGTCCCTGAAGAATCAGTACAGAAAAAGGGATTGCATCATAGAGCATCACTGCCATTGAGACCAGTCTAGAGCCGTCTAGACATGAGCTAATTATCTCTGTTTATCTTCCTGATTTCTCAAAAGTGGGTTAACTCTCTATTAACTGTTGTGCCTTTCAGTTATATTAAGGTATTGGTTAACAAGGGAATGGATAAAGCAAATAGTCAGGAACCAGGTCTGTCACTGACTAATTTTGAAAAAACCTGGGGAAAGTCACTTAGCCTCTTTGGACCTTAGACTTCTTGTCAGCTAAACAAACATGAGAGCATTTGTCGCATCCACTTCCAGGGCTCTTGTATGAAGCAAATGAGAGGCTGTGAAACCTTCTGAATGGCACTGGTAGTGTAAACGGATAAATTGTTACTGATACTCATGTTGTCTGGGAACCAGGTTCTTGAATGTATTTGTTGCTTAGGTTTCTCTGCTAACTGATTAAATGGATTGAAATGTAGAGGTTGAAGATTTGATTTTGAGTCCTGCTTTCATGGCCTTTTAGCAGAGTGATCATTTTACCTCTTGAGCCCTAAAAATGTCCACAGCTGTAAAGTAGGTTTATGATACTCACATTAACTCACAAGATTGTTTTAAGAATTACATGGGATATGAGAGCACTTTGTAAGCTTCAAAATATACAAAAGAAGAGGGTATTTATTAGTATTTCCCTCACGAGCTACTGGAAAAATCCATTTTTCTCTTGTTGCGTGTGACAAAGGGAAGGCTGAAGAGCCTTGCCAACACACACACATTTAATTACCTCCCTGTCTCCGAGCACATAATTTACAGCTGTCTGGTATTCATGGATCCAGATGTGTTATTGTGAATTAGAATTAAGAGGCTCTATAACTCAAGCTTCTTGAAATTCCGTTGATCATGTTATACTGAACAGTTAGCTAGTGGATTAATTAATATTTAACTAATGACTTTGGGCTGTTTCACCAACCTAAGTACTTTTGTCTTTAGATCTTCAAGCTTAACATCTAGACACTAATGGATTTGTTCATCCAACATCTCTGGTGTTCTTACCTGATTCCAAGTAGAACCTGAATATACAAAGATGAAAAAAAAAATGTGGTCTCTGTCTCCACAGAGCTCGCAGTCTAGCTAGGAAGCAGACAAATAAAAAATAAAAATGTGATTCCAATAAGGTGCATTCAGTGCGTGTGGCATAGATGCAGCTGCTCTCGGGGAAGAGAGGATGGGCATCTGACTCTGACAGTTTCCCAGTTGTTGGAGGTTATGATGCATCTGAGGCTGGCAGGCTTGGTGAGAGTTTATCATGCAGGCAGGAGGAGGAAGGGAGAAAGATTTAAGACAGAGGGAAGGATGCAGGTAATACAGACATGGAAGTGTGGGAATGCACTGTATGTAATAGAATTGCATAGGGGTAGATTGATCTGACCCCTTTGGATGCCCCTGAGGATAGATTGAATCTTCTCCCCCCAAGAGTGGGAGAAGTAGGGGCCAAGTAAGGGCCAATTTGTTAAGGTCTTGGAATTCCCAACTACGAAACTTGAATTCCCTCTGCATTCAGGGACACATTAAGGGATTACAGGCAGGCAGGTAAATGACATGGTCACATTTGCATTTTAGAAAGAGTCAGAATAAAACCTTTATTGAACATCTGTTATATGCTCTGTGAAGCTCTGGCAAATTAAAGATAAAAATATCTGGAGTTCCTGCTGTGGCACAGCAGGTTAAGGACCCAGCATTGCTGCAGCTGTGGCGTAGGTCTCAGCTGCAGCTCGGACTCAATCCCTGGCCCAGAATCTTCCATATTCCATGGCTGTGTGGGTGTGTATATATATATATGTATATGTGTGTGTGTGTGTATGTACATATGTATGTGTATATGTGTGTGTATATACATGAACATATGTGTATACACACACAGATACACATATATGTATATATCTCTCTCTTAAGGATTCTTATCTTCTAGAACTTTGCTTGTTGGGGACTATATGTTTTTCTGCCTTTGATTAGTTTAGAGAATAAGTGGGGAAGGCAGTACAGAGGAGAAATTCATCTCTCACTCATTAGAACAATGCCACAAAAAGGCCCAGTCGACAGTGGTGTTTGGGCAACTTGTTCACACCAGTTTGTGTCCCTTGCACCCCGCCCCCACTCTTCCCCATAATATTTTGATAGGAGGCCTCATCCAAACCTTCATGAGTGGACACAAGTGTAAGCACATATCCTGTCATTAGCAAACATCAGTTATAGATCTGCCCTCTCTTCAGAAGAAAAGAGAAACCTCCAGCTAGTATGAAACTATACTATATAAAAGAGGAATCCTCTAGGCCTATGAAAATTTATGGCAGAAAAAAGGAACACATTTCTGAGGATTGGAAGGTAAAGATCATTATCTTCAAAAATTATTTTTAATGGTAACCAGAATAATTTTTAATAAGGTGCAAATAAACATTGGCTTTTTAAAGAGCAGAGCAGAGGATTGTTCTGAAATGAAAATACAAGATGAAATGTGAAGACAGTAAGTTGAGCAGAAGAGGGAACTGGGGGACACGAGGAAGATGCAGCAGTTTAGGGTAATTCATCTACCCCTTCCTCTTCCTCAGAGTGGGCGCTCCTACTCTTCATTCTCAGAATGCAGAAAGAACAAGTGCTTCGCCCTGCTCACATCTGATTGGACTGGGAATGGATACATGATCCAAACTTGGCCAATCAGTTTCTTCCTCCTAGAAGACTGGAGTAGCAGTCCAGGAATGCTCTGTAGGCTTGGATGGTGCTGAAAGACAGAGGGTAGGAAGAACTGCCTTGGAGGTGGGGGGCATTTTCTTTCCTTTTCACAGAGCCATAGAGCTCTGGACTGCAGAGGGAAGATGAACAAAGAAAAGGAGGGACAGGAGACCACAGCGTCTGGAGAGAGATAGACACAGAGAGAAAGCAGCTATATTGGTCCCTGACAACTTTCCAGTTCCTCATTTGGGTCCCCCATGAGGCCTCACTAGACTTCCTGACTTTGGGTTCTATGAATTACACTTGTGTTATTTTAAAAACATTCCACTTTTGGCTTACCCTAATTTGAATAGGATGCTATTATTTGCAACCAAATAGTCCTTGACCAAGAAAGAAGAATTGCGAGAATACTAAAAACAAAACAAAACAAAAAACCCAGTTCTAGTGTAGACCTCTGTTTTGAAAGTCAGCTGGAGAACAGCTTCTACTGCAGAATTTCTTGATTTCCCACAAAAATACATATAAATTAAAGGATTTATAAACAACTCAGAATAACACTGAGAAGCGAGGCTGATAGCCTAATTTCAGAATCAAGAGGGCTGATTTAAATAACTTACTTGGCATTTGTCTCTGTGGGCTATTCCCTCTTTTCTTGAAGCGGTGTCTTCCTTTGGCTCCCATTATTCTATTCTTCTGATAGTTTTCATACCTCTCTAGCTATGTCTTTGTCCTTGTTCCCTGTCGCTCCTGCTCTGCTTGACCATTCAGTAGTTTTCTTAGGCTTGTTCCTGGGACTTCTTTTCTCTCACCCTATTCAAGTTGGTCCCCTTTGTGGACCTGGTTCTTTATTACTCACATACTGGTGATTTTGAAATCTGTAGTCTCAGTCCATAGCTCTAGAGTATACAAACATCTTCCTACTAGAAATTTCTACCTGGATGTTCGAACAGTATCACATTTGTAACCCATATCAACCTCCTTCCGGCCAAATCTGCCCTGCTTCAATAAATACCACCTTCTTCATCTTCCCAGTCATTCACACTAGAAACTTGGGAATTACCTGAAGTATTGCCTCTCCCTTTTCTTTAATATCCAGTCAGTTACCAAATCCTATTGTGAAGATGATAGAAAAAAAAAACTAGGGTCTCCATTGACATTTGATTTAGTGCCAGCAAATGTTAAGCTTCATTTCTCTCCAATGTTCCTCATCTCTGGTGAAATCCTAATAGATTTATACTCTTTTCCTATACAACACACAGGTCCTGACAAAACAAAAAGCCTTTGTGTGTATGTGGGGGGTGGAGCAGAGCAGGCAGATGCTGAAATAAAAAAGCTCTAATAACAGTGGATGATGGAAATTAAGTTTTAAATAAATCCCATGAGCTCAGAATATCAGAGAACAAGGTGATGAGTGTAGGGGAAGAGGTGTAAGTGAAATTGCGATAGAACCCAGGGATTGGACTGTCCGTGAAGCCTGCTAATAACCTCACTCCTGCTTACCTCCCTCCCCCTGCACCCCCTCACAGCTGTATAGATGAAAAGGAGATTTTTTGAATTATATGAAAGAGTATAAGCCCAAGGCAACCCACACACTCTCTCTGAAAACACCTTCCCACTTTTAAGAATGAATAAAAAGGGAAAAGATGGAAACAACCCATCTGGGGTTTATGAAAAAGAATCCTGTAGCATAAAGGAAATGGACAAGTATTAGACGACTCAAAGGAAGAGGCTATTTCAGAAAATGATCTTTTGCAGTGTGCTCGTTAAAAGTATTGGCAAAGCTGATGTAGAAAAAAAATAGCCCAGGGTTCTCCTGTGGCACAGCAGGTTGAGGATCTGCAGAGGCTTGGGTTATTGCCATGGCGCAGATTCATTTCCTGGACCGGGAACTTCCACACGTTGTGAGTGCAGCCAAAAAAAAAAAAAAAAAAAAAGATATCCCAAAGTGTAGTGTTTCAAAGAACTTTCTTCTTCTTTGATATCATGATGGTCTAGAGGCAGGGTGGTCAAGGATAGGTCAGCACTGCTGAGGGTGAAGTTTCCCTCTGTCTCGTACTCTGACGTCATCTAGACCAATGAGAGTGTGGTTCAGACTAGCACTAGTCTCGGGACAGCTTGACACCAATGAGCAGTGAAACAAGTACAGAAGTTGGGAATGTTTGTCTTTTCTCTTTGTGCACTGAAGACAGTTCAGAGGTAAGCTACTCATCTTATCCTGACCAAGTAACCAAGAGGGTTCAGCCGTACCTTTCTGTGCGCCACACTTTAAATGGCACTGCCCTGGTGGGCCGTCCTCCTTGAACTGGCTAATACCATGCTCTATGTGGAGACGTACAACAAAATCCTTTAGGAAGAGCAGGCAGCAATTAAAATGTACCAACATAAATTTAACAGGATAAAATGGAAGATGAAAGGATATGAAAAGAAAATTTAAACAAGGAGATGAAAAAGGAATTGGTGAGATAGAGATTGAAACTACATTAACAAAAACCTTAAAGTCCAAATTAGAGGCAGTGAAAAGCATAATCAATGCTGTACAAAATCCGCTAAGTGGTTTCAGAGTTAAATTTGAGCTTTTCTCTTGGAACTTGGGAAAAAATCTCAAAGAAATTTAAAAATTGAAAAAGAAGATGATAGGCAAGGAAACAAAAGAGAGAACCGAAAAAAATCCAATTATTCTCCTGAAAAAAAGCACAAATAGAGTCAAATTATCAATTAAAGATGTAAGACAAAATAATCTTAATTGAGGTGAAGTAAAACATATTTAAAAATTAAAGGCTCAGTTCATTCCAGGAGAGAAATCAATGAAAAAATAATGGAACTTAACATTCATCCAGGCAAGATTTCTGGACTAGGAGGATAAAGAAAAATTCATTGAAAATCCAGGCAGCAAAAGCAATAATGGAACAAATCTAGACTTATTCTCTTTCATAGCAGTGAATTTTATGTTTAAAAAGTTTTGAGGGAGAAGAAAACAACTCTTGACTGAAAATTTTATCCAACAAAATTATCTTACTCTTTTGTATGAAAAAGTACTAAAATGCCTTTGAATTAATATGTTCTCCAAATATAGCCGTATTTATTAGATGTCAGGCCCTTTAGATACAATGGTAAGCAAGCAGGCACCCTCTTGAAAATTTGTATTCTCTAATATAAACGTTTTGGGCATAAGCATGGAAGCCAGTGAAAATATGAAGTAGGTCAGACCAAAATACCGTATATATAGTCCATTTCAATTTTTTTGTCAAATTGAAACTATGAAATAAGCAGAATTACTATGTTATAACATAATTTGGATTTAAAATCCAGGATTATGTCAACAAAGACCATGAAATGTTTATGGACTTTGCTGAAATGAGGAAAGAGTGGAAGAAAATTAGAGGATTAAAAAGATGTTAGAAAATTGAAAAGGTATTTTCTCATTCCTGAGATAAACATAACTACAGGTTACAAAGTTCTCTTGATAATTTTGTAAGTAGCAGTATGTAGAATTAATAAAACTTCACAATAATACAGTACAAAAAATACAGATAATATATGTATGTTATATAGGTTTATGTAACTATCATATATGCTAGTTTTAACCGAAATTACCCATGAACAAATTTGCTTTATTAAAAGATAGAGTCTCAAACTAAATTTTGTAAATCTATTTGTTTCTTGATAAGGAACATATGTAATATGTCTTTTTAAGCTTAAAAGTAAAATTCTGAGCAGTGATAGATCTTATTAAATGAGAAAGAAAACAGATTATAGTATTAATTTCAAGGCAAAATTGAAGGAAAAACATTATATATTATAGATAATTATTTTTGATACATAACAAAGATATCACTATCATGAACCATTTCTAGCCAAATATTCAAGACAATTAGAAATACATATAACTATTGCATTTGGAATGGATAAGCAATGAGATCCTGCTGTATAGCACAGGGAACTATATCTAATCACTTGTACTGGAACATGATGGAGGATAATGTGAGAAAAAGAATATGTGTGTGTGTGTGTCTGGGTCAATTTGCTGTACAGTAAAAAACTGACAGAACACTGTGAACCAACTATAATGGAAAAAATAAAAATCATGTAAAAGAAAGAAATACGAATAAAATTGAGTACACACTGAAATCTTTTCTTCTCAGCCCAAACCTAGAAAAGTGAAATAAAGGATGTACTTAAATATGGAAATAATGAAATCATTTTAAAATGAGAAAAAAATTTCATGGTCTGCAGGACAATCTTTAGAAGAAAATGGAGGGTAGAGGTCCTAGCCCTACATTCAGACCATTTTTGCAGTAAAAACCCAGAAAGCTACAAGTCGTGTGGAAGACACTTAAAACTCAGGACATAGGGATGAGAATTCTGTTACAGAAGATGAACTCACAACCAGATATCACTAAACAGATGAGAGACAACTACACTTCAACAGGGAACGGGAAACCTAACAAAGAGAAATACTTTTGTCTTAGGAAATAAAAGTTAGGAAACCAATAAAAGGAGTTTAAATAAATAACTTAAGATCTTTTAAAATGTAAAGGAGGAAATCTTGAGGTATGAATAAGATGTAAAATAGGGACAGGTGGATATTAAAAAAAAAAAAAAACCCTCAAAACCCCCTAACCTGTGAGAGTCCTTGGAGGAAGTATGTATGTACATGTGTATATGTATATATACATGTATGTGTATGTGTGCACGGTGTTTGTGTATACACAAAGAAAATGAAAATTCATTAGGTGTAGTGAATAACATGCTGGGTAGAGCTGAAGAAAAAACCAACAAATTGAGGTAAAAACAGTTCAATAAATTAGAAAAATGCATAGATACCAAAAGTAGTAATTAACAAAACCAGAAACTGGTTCTTTTCAAAGTCCTATAAAATAAACAGCAGTCTAGGGAAAAAAATCAAAGGGAAAAGAAGGAAAGCACAAATACCCAGAAGTGGAAATAAAAAGAGACATAAAAACACTTAATTTTTTTAAATTATGAAAATTTTATGAACAACTTAGCCCTAAGGAATTTGAAACCTAAATAAGCAGAATATTTTAAGGAAAATATAAATTATCAAGATAAACCTAACAACATGGGCCAATAAACAAAAAAGAAATGGAAGCAGAAGCCAAAGATATTTTCTAAGAAAAGGCACCAGACCCAGATAACTTTATGGGTGAGTTCCAGCAAACCTTCAAGGAACAGACAATTCCCATCTTACGTAAACTGTTCCAAAAAATATAAAAAGGTAGGAAACCATCCAACAATTTTGTAAGGCTAGCTTAACAATGATATCAAAACCAGATTATGTTCATACGGGCGATTTGGTGTATATTTTCTCTCTGTTGTTTTTGTGTTTATTTACAGGTAGTGTATAGTTTTTATTGCTAATATGAATGGGAACTTTCTTCCTATTACCTGTTCTAAGTGGTTATCACTTCAAATAAAATTCCATTTAAAATTTCTGAAATCACCCCAACCTAGTGGAGTTTGGTAGAAAGGGACTTTGTCCTTAAAAAGGGATCTATTTGGTTTCATGTAAGATTTCAATAATTCTCTCATATTATAGTAATTTATATTGTGCAGACATACTCTGATTTATGAGCATCTTATTTGGAAAGGGAAAAAAAAAAGATGGGAAAACAGCCTCTAAGGTCCAAACCCTCATACATCAAGATTCCCTTTCATCTTTCTACATTTTACAGATACCTCTGCATGTCAGCTCTCGAGAACTGTGCAGATGTTAGTCATTACAGGAATGGTCACTCTGCTTTGACAGGATTGGGAAACAGTTCTGTCTCTAATCCCAGGGAAATGTTTTCTCTTTATAGTTCCTTCTCTTTACTGATGCTTTCTGGAGGCATTGCTGGAAAGACAACTGATACTTGAGTTGTCATATTTTTATTGCACGTGAGTTAGGGGGAGATTGAGTTGGTTCTGGCCAGGGGCACACACATCCTCTGAACTACTACCACCTTTTCTTGCCACTTACTGGAACTCACTTTCCTGTAGACTCAGTGTTATAAGTGGTGAGGCCGACAGTATATTGATGTAAAGTAGTAAAAAGAGCTTGTAGCTCAAGTCCTGGGTTCAAATCCTCACTCCACTCTTTTCTAATTGTATGACTTCAGGCATCCCAGTACCTCAAGCTGCCTATTTGTGAGGTGAGATTATTAAAACTTTACATCCCCAGGTGGTTAGGGAGAATGTATTACATAATATATACAAAATTATTTAGCACAATTTCTGTGATATTTAGCCATTCCTCCATATATGTGAGTTCCCTTACACTTCATTTATTGGGAAGCTTGGACCCAGATCACTTGATCATAGTGCCCTTTTGAAAATTTTGTTTTAAATTTCAAGTAACCACATATAAGTGATATCATACGGTATTTGTCTTTCTCTTTCTGACTTACTACACTTACAGTGAGAATCTCTGGTTGCATCCATGTTGCTGTGAATGCCATTATTTTGTTCTTTTTGTGGCTGAATAGTATTCCATTGTATATGTGTCCCACATCTTAATATATTTATTTGTCGATGGACATTTAGGTTGTTTCCATGAATTTAAAATATGGCACAATTTATCCTATCTACAAAACAGAAACAAACTCACGAAAATAGAGATCACACTTGGGGTGGCTAAGGGGGAGGGAGTGGGATGGATGGAGAGTATGGTGTTGGTAAATGCAAACTCTTACATTTAGAGTTGATAAATATAAATGTCCTACTGTACAGCACAGGGAACTGTAGCCAATCTCTTGGCATAGACCATGATGGAAGATAGTATGGGAAATAATGGGTGTGTGTGTGTGCATATATATTTATAGTGTGTGTGTGTGTGTGTGTGTGTGTGTGTGTGTGTATGTGTATGACTGGGTCACCATGCTATATAGTAGAAGTTGACACAATACTATAAATCAGTTATACTTTAATTTTAAAAAGTAAAAAAATTCAAATAACCAATTGACACGTGAATTTTAGAATCATAAACAACCAGCAATTGCCCATAAAATATTTAGCACCATAGCACTTTAGAATTTGAAAAAAAGTAAATGGAGTCCATGTTCTTTGAGTAGGAGCTGAGTCCACCTGGTGGCAGTTTACGGAGGAGTGAGTGGCTCAGATATTTGATTTATGAAGGTGACTGATTTATATGTGTGTGATTATTAACAAAAATAATTAACATGATTCAGTTCACCCAGGTTTACAAAGCTCATTCACTCTCACAATCTTATTTATTCACCGAAGCCCAGGGAATAAGGTCAGGAAGGTATGGTCATTTCTCTTTTACAGTTCTGAGACTCAGAGATTTTTAGTGACTATCTTAAGCTTAGAACACTGCTTTTCTGACCCTTTTTACAGAATCCGGTTACTTTTCTTGTGGTGTCTTGTGCTTTAAGAGAGTGTGCGGACTAAACAGAGGTCATTTGAGAGTACTTTGGCAATATCCTGCGATGTTGCAAATGTGCACGTTCCATGACCCAGCGACTCTTCTTCTAGGTATATACCCTGGGGGAGGTCTCTGCAGGTGCCTAAGGACACATGAACAAGGATGTTTATTGCAGCATTGTTTGGTAATAGCAAAATTTGGAAGAAACCTAATGTCCATCTGTAAGAGAATAAATACATAAACTGTGTTCTCTTCATCAGATGAAATGTCAGATACCAGTTAAAAAGAATAGGTTAGTGCACGAAATAAGACATTTTGGAATGATACATGTAGCATGATCATATGTATGTAACAGTTTTTAAAAAGTGCAATGCCAGATACAATTTAGCTAGATACGGGATACTACTTATCTAGATACATACTGATCTAGCTTTCATAGGTAATCCGTATTTAAGGGGAAAGTTGTCTTCCATCTGGAAAGGGTCTCCCTTCATCCCTTCTATTTAATTAGACTGTTTTTGTCTTTCCTGTTCCCATTATCACTAAGCTCCCTTTCTTTGTAAAGGCCAGGGGTCTCTCTGCCTTTCTTCTCTTCAGCGAAGTGGCTGTTAAGAAGAGAGATTCTCCTAAACAGCCCACAGAGCTATCAGATACAGATAGGCTCTGTCAAGACCAGCAAGGACCATTTGATGTGGGCAATTTCCAAGGTCCTTTAAAAAATTCTGCTTATTTTTTGGTAGCATTTGTCATTTCCAGCTTTGGGCAATATCTCTAAGATGTATCCAGCTTGGGCAATATCTGTATAATCACAGGTCACATCAGCACAAAGATCTGCCTGGCTTAAGTCTCCCAAAGAGTGTCTTAAGCTGTGGTCCCCTCCATACCTTCAGGTGGCTTGCCTCTTCCTAGGAATCCCCCCAAGAGACAAGTCAGAAGGTGTCCTTCATGTCACCCATGTGATGTGGTCTCATTCTCACCATCCCAACTCCTCAAATCCTATAAACCAGTTGTTCAAAGGCAGGATCTTTATGATTTCAGTGAACTCGTTTCATTTTACTGCAGGCCTACGGATTGCTGATACAATGCTTGTTTTAGCCTTGGGTGTAATCTTCAGCCTGGGCTGCGAGCTCCAGCCTGCAAGTTGGGAATTAAGGGTTCTGTTCCAGGTCCTGTCTCTGACCTTGGTCTCCATTTGACCTCGGGTAAATTCACATCTCCTGGAGGGCAAGTTGTCCAGACAGAGAAATTTAGCTATGGTTTACCTTGGATTTGAAATGCTTCCCCCCAGTGATTTATGTTTCTGACATGGTCTCATTTTATATAACCCCAAATAAAGCCTCATTTGTTTCCCTTGGCCTCTTTGGAATCACCAGAGCTGCTTACTCCATATATTCAAGTTTTGCAAAATTCCCCGGGATGTATCCCCTTATATACACCGAAGCCAGATCTGCTTTGTCGATTAGCTTGGTGATCTTCTGGGCCTCTTTTGGGATTTCAGAACTTGTGTTCTCATAGTAAAATGTGCCAAAACTGACAGATAGAAAGTATTAATCAACTCCTTAGAACACAGAGGGCCCCTGTACTCCCTTCTTAGAAGCTGAACTCTCAGCTCTAGGTCTTTCTGTCATGATCTAGGAGTATGACGTGAGCTGTGTGAGGGCTCAGAGCTACAGTGACCCTGGCCAAGTCTCTTCTCACTGAGGATGTGTTTACCCTCAGAATGCAGGCTCCTTAGTTACAAAAGCCCTTGTTAAATCCTTTGTCTTTTTAAATTAGTTTCTCCAGTCAGGCCGCATCCTAAACACCATGGAGGGGCCTGTCACAAACAAACATGTTTCTGTGTGCACCAGTCAATTCACATGTCATTTTCATCAGGCCCCTTCCATTCCCAGGACTTGGCTATAGAGGAAACAGACAAAGGGTGGAACTCCAGTCTCTGGATCCCAGGAACTTCCAGTATGGTTGGAGAAACTTAACCACAGGAGGAAATTAGAAGGCCAGTTAGTAGTATTTAGCATTCAGATTCGGTATGAAGAGAATTGTGGAGCTTCTGGGTACCTGAAGGCTCAATCTGACTGACTTTGAATGGCAAAGAAAAAATAGCATTACAGTATGGCACAGTCTTTTAACAAGCTTCAAAACGTGTAACAGTTAGCATTGCCTGGTGTGTGTCTCTGCGAGGGTAGAGTGTACTGCTGGGGCAGTTTCAGGATGGAAGAGATACAAGAAAACCAGACAGTTCGGGCCATCTTGATTCCATGCCAGTGCTTGGATGCCTCTCCATAGGTGAGGTGTATTCTTTTTTTTTTTTTGCTTTTTAGGGACGCACCCACGGCATGTGGAGTTTCCCAGGCTAGCGGTCCAAATGGAGGTAGGGCTGCTGGCCTTCACCACAGCCACGGCAATGCGGGATTCAAGCCGCATCTGCAACCTATACCCACAGCTCACGGCAACGCCAGATCCTTAACCCATTGAGTGAGGCCAGAGATCGAACCCCCAACCTCGTGGTTCCTAGTGAGATTCCTTTCCACCGCACCACAACGGGAACTCACGAGGTATATTCTTGATGCTTTGAAATGTTACTCTCACGCTAGGGTAGATGTATGACCCAGGACACTAAGAAGGAGGAGAATAGTTAATATCCAGGCTTTCACCCTTAGTCTTTGGGCTGATGTCATTCAGGTGGATTGTCTGTTCTCTGAAAATTCAAATCCATTTGGGTCTCGGCTTCTTCTAGAGAATGCTTCTAAGATCGTTAACACGCTGTGACTGGCTCCATCAGGGTCACCTTCACAAGCTCCATCCTTGCTCAGTTCGGGGTGATTTTCTCTCTTTAGGCGCAAGTGACCACATGCATTCCTGATGTCCTGGCAGAGGCATTGCTCACATTTTTCCAGGTTAAATGGGACTTAAATGTGATCATTCAGGTCGTGTGCTTAGAATGTGACGAAGCATGTTTCTACCTCATGGAAGCGGGGGATGACAGTAGAGTTGAAATCAGTTCGCATCACCCTTTGCTTTCGTGTTGAATTTTCTGAAGCAGTTTTAAAAAAAAAAAAAAATCTTGGGCTTCCTTGAGGAGACCCCTCCTTCCCCTCCAGTGTCAATCTTTTTTCTCAAAGCAGCATTTCTTGGATAAATGTAATTGAGAACTGTGTCTCTATAGTCCACCGAAGCAGGGAATTTCAGGTAATTCAAACAATTAATGATGTTTCCCCTAAATTAGCCACATGTTTTAAGTGAATGTGTTAAAAAGATCTTGTGTTATGGTCATTTAGATCAAGAATTCCACAAATTCTCCACATTGTTTTGCAAAGGCACAGGGTGTATATATCTTTTACTAAGGGTTATTAACCATAAAAGCCCAGCGTTGGAGTTTTAATTCACTTTTATTCCAGTTTCCTATAAAAAAGAGAATTTAGCAAAGCATTCTGTGTCCCTTCTTTACCCCATTATATTCTCAGAAGCAGCTGCTGTTGTCTTGGCCACAGTACAGCTTTCATTTGCTGTTTTGGGGACATTTATGTCCAGATTGGCTGAGCTATGGGGATGCTGGACCTCTTGGAATAGAAGGCTGTACATCATGGGTCGTGGGTCTGTTAGGCACCTGTAAGCATCACACCCTTGCTGGTCTGTAAGCACAGAGCCCTGGCTTCCCACTGATGTGGCCTCAATCCAGGGGAGGCTCTGGTGGCTTTTAAGTACAACCCAGATGAGTAGACTAAGGCCAGGACTTCACACACAGCTTCCACGAAGCAAAAATTTTCTTCTGGACTTCTTCAAGTATCTAGAGACTTACTACCTACACATGCTTATTCATCTGGCCAGATTTTGTGCTTAACTGGGAAAAGAGAGAGGCAGCCCAGGTCAGATGACATTTCTGGAATCCTCCATTTTTGAGAGTTTTAACCCACCTCAATCCACTCCTGAAGACTTACTATGGGCCTCAGTTCAGGAGCAAATGGTTTTCTATTCCCCTGCCTCAGGCTACTGCCATAATTCAACCTTATACCACCCCGAGGGCCCTGCTAAACAATCAGAGAACCCTGACAGTGATGCAGTGGGAGGGGGCCCTTCTGTGATCCAGGGGTCTGCTTTAACGCCTTCAGTGGTCATGACCTTCACGTTCCTCGGTGCTCCGGTCCCTGTCTACCACCTCCATGGTACCTCTTACCCCTCCTTGCCTGTTCTTCCTATTCCAGCAGGTCCAAGCCATTGGAGGTCCCCGTTCTCCCCCAACAAAGCCATGTTTTTCTTGCATGTTTTCACTTATGCTCTTTCTGTCTGAAATGCCGTCTTCCCAGTGAAAGCTCATCAGCCCTCTCTAGGACCTTACCTTCCTTCGTCTTATTGTGACGAGCCCACACGGGTATCATTTCTAAAGAAGGTCCTTGCTGAGCCCGGTCAATCCAGTCTCTGTTAGAGGCGTGCACACACCACGTTTCTTTTTAGAACGATCCTGGCTAAGTGTAGCTCCTTTAAAGGAGATACCAAGACTCTCTTATCTTTATTTTTCTAATGACTGACTCAGACTGGAACATAGTAGGCATTCAAAATAAATGCTGAATAAATTGAGTGAATAAATAAGGCTTTCTGGGTGGGTAGGAGATGAGGGTTTTGGTCAAGAGTTTTATTCAGTGGTAGGCAGAATAAACAACATCACAACAATAATAATCTATTCCACGTGAGCAACTGCTGTCAGACAAGTGTTTTCGATATGTGTAAGCCCTGCAGTAACATCCTGAGGTAGACACTATGACTCTCCCTATTAAAAGAAGGGGATAATTGTAGCAGTAATAATAAAGCATTTAAAGTGAAAAATAAGAGAACCGCACAAGATAGAAGTTGAATGACTTTTTTAAGGCCACACTTAGTCACAAAAAATGGAGCCTGGGATTGCTAGCCAATGCCAATTGTAATACACTAAATAAATGACACATTATTTAGAGGCAGGTGTAGAAACTGGCCATGTTGAAAACCAATTGAAATCCCCCCAAATGCAATTAGACTTTGAATTACTCTACTGGGAAAACTCTAAAAGCAGTAGAATCAAGAAATACTTCATTCAGTCTGGGGCTGGCAGACTCTGTGTACACATGGACTCCAAAGGCAGGAACAGCTTGTTAATCTGGCATTTAAACACCAGAAATTTCTATTAACCATTATTGCTGGGGACTTCCCATTGTGGCTCATAGTATCCACGAGGATGCAGGTGTGATCCCTAGCCCTGCTCAGTGGGTTAAGGATCCAGTGTTGCCATGAGCTGTTGTGTAGGTCACAGATGCAGCTCGGATTCTGCATTGCTGTGGCTGTGGCATAGGCTGGCGGCTGCACCTCTGATTTGACCCCTAGCCTGGAACTTCCATATGCCGAGGGTGTGGCCCTCCAAAAAAAAAAAAAAAAAGACAAAAAATTATTGCTGGGAAAAGTAACTGGTAGATAATGATGGCCCTAGAGTATTGGTTGGTCATGAACTACCTTCTGAATCGTCAAAGAAAATTGAGATTAAGTTCAGTCTAAGTTTAGTATTAAATCTGTTTTATTGCCTTCGAAGTCTTTAGGTATTAGTAATCTCTGAATAACATAGATACATTCAACTCTCTTTTTAATAACCAGAACCTCCCCCAAATGGAAAGTTTATTATTATTTCAAATCTGTTTATTTTTCTTTAAAAGGTATGTAGGTCTTTATGTAATTTCTGAAATGCACATTTGTGAGAAAATACCAATTGATGGTAGCTTTTGGTCATTAAAATTTTTCAATTAATAGATATCGTAATGCTCATGTGATTAATATTTACCCGGCATCTACCATGTGGGTCGGAGCTAGGTTGTGTCCTGAAGTTAGAGATGTGGTTAAAATGGGTGTGGGACCTGCCCTCCTATGATAAGGGCATCCATGGAAGTTTTTGATGTTAAAGGATTTGCGATTCTCAGAGGTGAATTCTGTCATGAGTAAGACTAAGACTCCAAACTTGAGTGAAATGCTACAGCTAAACTAAAAGCACATTGCTCTGTAAAGAAAAGAAGTGATTCGAATTGGGGACTGAGAAGCAAGACAGTGTGGCAATTGCTTGGTGATGGAGAGAGAAGCAAGAGGCATGTGGTTCTATAATGGGAGACATACTTTGGTCAGATCGTTGGGGCCTGAGGAGTTTGGACTTTATCCTGGAGGATGGACTCCCATCTGTATGCTAATACATTTTGTAGTGTCTACCTGGAGCACTGTTTGGGGAGCTTTATGAGATCCCCTCTGCATTTTAGAAAAAGTGCTAGGAATGAATTTTGAGGTCCAGTGATGGTATTGGAGGAGAAATGACAACTCCAGTGTAATGAACGCATCTGTCATCCTATCCATGGAAAATGGAAAATCATTAATCAGTCATTCAGTCAATTAATTATTCAGTATTAATGGATCATTTTCCGTCACTTGAATAAAGTATTGCCCCAAACCTGGCTTAGAACCATGAGAAAATAAGGAAGTCTAAGTGTCTAGTGTCTAAGTATCTAACATATTAGTCACTGTTCTAACAGTATAGCTATGAAGAAACATATCCATGTCACAGTGAGTTTACAGTACAGACTCAAGAAGATATGAAATCCTGACTTTTCTCCGTGTACCAGTCTTTGATGTATGGAAATATGTTAGTTTCCTGCAGGACAATTCAAAGGCAAAGAGGGAGAGCTAACGAGAGCTCTTGTGTGTCTCCTAACTGTCTGGTAACAAGACACAATCAGCACGTAGGGGAGGAAGGCCAGCAGCCTGAAACCATCATCCAGGCAGGGCCTCCGTAGAGTGTGGGCCAAGCGTAGTGCACATGAAGAGGTGTGGGCTGTGAGTGGAAGTTTTAGGTCTCCAAATCCCTTCTCACTAAGAGCCTTCAAATCAAGGGTCCAGAGCTTAACCTGGCTCTCGCTGTGGATTGGCAGTTCACTTAGACCACTGGAGTGCTGGGATTTATTTGCTTTAAAGTTTCCTCCAAGACATAGTTAATAGGCAGATGTAAACCTATATACTCTCCTTCCAACAAGTCTGGATCCTTGTGTTCCTTGATGCTTGCACGGCTTTCCCAGGGTATCTTTAGCAACATAATCTTTACTTTGCTGAAGGAGAAGGGTCTTTGGCTTGTATACTCTCGCACCACTCTGTCAGTTATTATGTCTGTTTTCTTGAAACGGCTCACTCCAGTTTGTTTATTTATATGGGCCTTGTGGTCAGCTGCAAACTTAGTTTACAGTTTTTTGGTAATATTTATTGTTTTCATCTGATTAAAGAAAAATACATGCCAATGGTTGAAAAATTGAAAAATACAGGGAAGTATAAAAATGAATTCAAATCACTTATAATTCCATCACCCAGAGATAATCACTGTTGACATTTTGGAATGTTTTCTCTCAGTCTTTTTTTTTTTTTTGTATGCATATATATGGTAATCATGTCTCCATGTCTTTCTAAATAAAAATTTAATGGCTGTATAATTTTGGTTGATGCTGATTTTTTGAAACTATTTTAACTAATATTGTCACCTAAATTTTTGTCCATACTTTCCTTACTTCTTTAGGAATAGAATCCTATAAAAGATTTAGAGTCTCTGTTATATAAATTTTTTAATTTTTTATTTATTTTTATTCTTATTTTATTTTATTTTATTTTGCTTTTTAGGGCCACATCTGCGGCATATGGAGTTTCCCAGGCTAGGGGTCTAATCCGAACTACAGCTGCTGGCCTACGCCACAGCCACAGCAATGCACAATCCGAGTTGTATCTGCGACCTACACCACAGCTCATGGCAACGCTGGATCCTTAACCCACTGAGTGAGGCCGGGGATCGAACCCACAACCTCATAGTCCCAGTCGGATTCGTTTCTGCTGCAGCATGATGGGAACTTCCTATATAAATGTTTTTAATGCCTATCGAAACAAATGTATTTTTGATTTGACTCTCCATAAGCATGGTAATGCTAGTGTTATTTCACTATAACTTTGCTGCCATTTTATGTTATTAATTCCAATTTGATAATTTAGTAGGTACAAAATGATATGTTCTAATTTATATCCCATTTCTTAGATTACTGGTGAGTTTTATAACCTTTGCCCGAAAAGTGTTTCCAGAAGATTTGGCCCTTACTTTTCTGCACTTAACCATTATATATGTTCTACTGATGTTGAGTTCCTGGCTTTTTTAAGTCGAGGCTCTGCACCTTCTTTTTGATCCATAAGACATGTTACATATTTTCTGTACCATATATTTTCTCTTCACTCAGCAATCATGAACTCATAAAATATTTATTGAAAATCTACCATATTTCAGGCTTCTGAATCTAGAGATAAATAATGAAGATTGAAGATCCCTCTAGAATCTCAAGGTATAGAGGCAACATGTACACGTAACATGGGAAATAAAATATAGTGTTTTGATTCTCTGCAGCTGATAAATATTTATGGATTGCCATCTGTATTTCATGGATTAGGCTAGGCATTAAAGTTTCCAAAAATGAGCAAGATAGACATAGTTCTTTTCTTTACAAAGCTTAGACTCTTGTTGGCTATAAAGAACAGTATAAAGGTTATTATAATACAGTGGGGTAAGTTGGAAGCTGCTTAAAATAGTGACTAAGGACATTGCTCTGAAGCCAGACTGTCTGGGTCAAATCCTGGCTCAACCACTAATTGACTGTACTCTGTGATTGTGGGCAGGTAAATTAGCCATTCTGTGCTTCAGTTTCCTCGTTTGGGAAAATAGAGGCAATAGCAGGATTGTTTCATAGACTCTTGCAAAACATTTAGAGCAAGGCCTAGTATATAGTGAGTGCTCAACACTCAACATCGATGTCATTTTATTTTAAGAGCCATGGTATGGGAAGCACAGTGTGTTATTGAAATGTGTAAGAGGGGCTCTTAATCTAGGTTCACAAAGCAAGGACGCTCCTTATGGGGGAAGAAAGCCTCAAAGCTGAAAGATGAGGAGGTAATATGCCTCATTTGGGAAAGTTCAGGGGAGTGTAGACGTCTTTGAGGTCGTGGTTCTCCCATAAAGGGAACCACATGTGCAAAGTCCCGGAAGAAAGAAAGTGAGGGGCTTTTAGAGAACTAACTGAAGTTCACTGGGGGTGGATTTGAGTTGGGAGGTCTTTCAGTCAGCTGTGTGACAAACCACCTGAAAGGTCAGCATCTTTAAGATATAAAGGTTAGGGGAATAATAGGTCAAATAGCTGTGAAATTCTCCTCAGGAACCACAGAGACTAGAAGAGAGAGGCACAACATCTTTAAAGTGCTGAACGAAAAGAACTCTCAACCCAGAATTAAGT
The DNA here is from genome assembly GCF_054392235.1 of Sus scrofa. NCBI lineage: Eukaryota > Metazoa > Chordata > Mammalia > Artiodactyla > Suidae > Sus > Sus scrofa. Next base: position 88,912,724 of record NC_139387.1, on the reverse strand, counting down.
ATCCAGCACAAATAGCCCTCAGGAATGAAAATAAAATAAAAGCCATCTCACATGAAGGACAACGGAGAGAATTTGCCACCAGCAGACCTATTCTAAAAATAAATGCTAAACTAAGTTCTTCAGGTGGAAGAAAAATGATACTAGAAAATGGAAACTTCAAGAATGAAGAAAGAGCAACAGAAATGGCCAATAGCTGAGTAAATTTAATAGGTTTTTTTCCTCATCTTAAAATTATTAAAAAATTGGTATGACTGTTGAAAGGAAAATTTATAACATTGTCTGATGTGATTTACCATATATGTAGATATAATGCATGTGACAGCTATGTGTCAAAGAGGATATATTTGGTATAAGGCTTACAGGTTTCACTTAAGTGGTGAAATATTAACTCCAAGCATACTGTGAAAGATTATGCACAAACATTGTGATTTCTAGAACAACCACTAAAAAAGTAATAATGCAAAGAGATATGTCCAGGAAACCAATGAAGAAATTAAAATAACATAATAAAAATGTTCAAATGTTTAAAAGGCAGGAAAGGGGGAACAGAAGAACAAAAAGCTAGAGGCAACTAACAAAATAAATAATAAAATGGAAAAATGTAAATCCAACCATATTAATAATTGTGTTAAATCTGAATCAATTAAAGGATAGAGATGGATCTAAAAATAAAGATACAACTATATGCTATCTACACAAAATGTATTTAAATAGAATAAAGTGAATAATAAATTCACTTTACTTATATATTATAGATTTAAAAATAAAGATAAACTGTATGCTATCTACACAAAATCATATAAAAAGAATAAAGTGAATAATAAATTCACTATATATTATATACTATACTACAATATAATATATATTTTAAAAATATATAATGATATAGATAGGTTAAAACTAAAAGAATGGAAAATATATACTATGTAAACACTGATAAAAGGAGAGCTGGAGTGATTATATTAAGAAAACAAGACTTTAGAATAAAGAAAATTACTAGAAGTAAAGAGAAATCTTACATAATGGAAAAGGGTCAATTCACCAAAAAGTTGGGAGGTCTTTCAGTCAGCTGTGTGACAAACCACCTATAATAATACTAATAATGTGCATACAGCAAGTAACAGAACTTCAAGATACATGAATCAAAAGGTGATAGAGCTAAAAGAAGAAAGAGAAAAACTCACATCCTTTTATCAATAGTAGATAAAATAATTGGAAAGAAAATCAGCAAGATACAGTAGACTTGAACAACACTATCAGACAACCTGGTTCGACTGACATTACTAGAACTGTCTACCCAACAAGAGTGGAAAGCACATTGTTTTCAAGTACACATGGAGCACATACCAGGAGAGAGCATATTCTGGGCCACAGGAAGAAGAAGAACAACAAATTAACACATGTAAAACAATTGTCATCCTACAGAGTGTGTACTGTGACCATAAATAAACTAGAAAACAACCACACAAAAATACCTGGAAAATTCATAAATATTTGGAAATTTTAAACAGACTTCTGAACAACCTGTGGGTTGAGAAAGAAATCTCAAAGGAAATTAGAATTTTTTTTTTTCTTTTTGCTATTTCTTGGGCCACTCCCGCAGCATATGGAGGTTCCCAGGCTAGGGGTCCTATCAGAGCTGTAGCCACCGGCCTACGCCAGAGCCACAGCAACGCGGGATCCAAGCCGCGTCTGCAACCTGCACCACAGCTCACGGCAACGCTGGATCGTTAACCCACTGAGCAAGGCCAGGGACCGAACCCTCGACCTCATGGTTCCTAGTCGGATTCGTTAACCACTGCGCCACTACAGGAACTCCAGAAATATTTTTGAGATGAGTGAAAATGAGCACAACAAAATTTATGGAATGCTGCTGAGGCTAGTGCTTTTGGAGAAATTTTTGGTTTTAAATGCTTATATTAGAAAGCACCCTTTTCAATCTGTAATCTAAGCTTATACCTTAAACTAAAATTGAAGAGCAGATTAAACTCAAAGAAAGCAAAATGAAGGAAATTATACAGAGCAGAAATGAGTAAAATTGGAAAAAATAGAAAAAGTAAATAAAACAAAATTTTTTTCTCAAAAAATCTCAATAAATTTGGTAAACCTGTAGCTAGAATGACCAAGGAAATTAAAAAATAACAGAGAGAAGAGACGCAAATTACCAACATGAAGAATAAAGGAGGGTACTGGAGTTCCGTAGTGGTGTAGCAGAAACAAATAAACCAACTAGGAACCATGAGTTTGCAGGTTCGATCCCTGGCCTTGCTCAGTGGGTTAAGGACCCTGCATTGCCATGAGCTGTGGTGTAGTTTGCAGACGTGGCTCGGATCTGGCGTTGCTGTGGTGTAGGCCAGCAGCTGTTGCTCTGATTGGACCCCTAGCCTGGGAACCTCAATATACCTCCATAGCCTGTGTCCCTAAAAAGCAAAAAAGAAAAAAGAAAAAAAGAATAAAGGAGGATATCACTACAGACGCTACTGGCATTAAAAGGATAGTAAGAATGCTATGCTCATAAATTTGACAATTTAGATAAAACGTACCAATTTCTTGAAAAGCACAAACTTCCAAAAGTCATACCAGAAAAGATATATAAAGTATGAGTAATTTTATGTTTATTTTTTAAAAATGAATTTGTAATTAAAAGCCTTCCAGCAAAGAAAACTCTAGGTCAGATGGTTTCGCTAGCAAATTTTACCAAATCTCTCAGTACCAATTTTATATATAATTTTTTTCCATATAGTTGAAGATAATTCAACCCATGCCAGCTCATTTTGTGTGACCAATATTAATTCGAATACCAAGATCAGGCAAAGACAACAAGGAAGCTGTAGACCAACATCCCTTATGAGTATAGGTGCAAAAATCATCAACAAAATATTAACACATCAAATCTAGCCATATATTTTAAGGAGATAGTGGTGTTTGTCTACTGGTATGCTGTTTAACAGACTGTTTTTTGGCCTAAGAAGCTCTGATTTCTATGATTTGCCAATTCGCATGATGTAAACATACTTCCACCCTAGCGAATTTCAAGCTACACACGACTCTACTAATTATAGAATTGGGAAGAGATGTACAGAATCAGCTCTCCAGAGCCAGTGGTCATAAGTCAGCTCTTCATAACCCATGTTTCAGGAAAATGGGTGCATTTGAGGTTTTTAAGCAGACACAGATTTGTGCCTTAGAATGATCCGACTTGCTTCCAACTAGAAAATGGATTGGAGGTAGGCAAGGTTGGAGCCATAGTGAGCACTTATGAGCTGTCTAGTGGCGTCACTAAGAAGTGGTGATGGCTGAAACCTGGGTTGTGGCATCTGGGATGGAGAAGGTAGACTTTTGGAAATATTTTTAATATGTAAAATTGATGAGGGGTCATATTGGCTGTAGGATGTAAGACAAAAGCAGAGAAGTCACACGTCCCATCTAGGCAGGTCCTTGTTATTTTTGACAGGCAGGGGCTTGCATGATTGCTCTTCATGGAATGATTTTCTTTTTCTGAATTCCTCAGTTCCATGACAGTGGGTGGTGGTTAGCCTGGGGAACAACATTAGTATTTTTTAAAGTTTCACTCAGAGTGAAGCATCAGACCCTTATTCTTTTCAGTTAGTTGCATCTCTAAAGTTCATTTTTTGAATGCCTTCTTGGGCCATGCGCTATTCCAGATGTTGGGAATATATTTTTGAATGAAAATACACACTTGCCTTTGTGGAACTTATATTCCAGCTGTGGGGCGAGGGGAAGTCAGGAGCCAGGCATTAAACATAATATAAAAGCAAGTTATGTAGTATTGCAGAAAGTGAAAAATATTTTATAAGAGTTGTGGCTCAGTGGAAGCAAACCTGACTAGTATCCATGAGGATGCAGGTTTGATCCCTGGACCCACTCAGTGGGTTAAGCATCTGGCGTAGCCGTGAGCTGTGGTGTAGGTTGCAGGCACGGCTCCGATGCCACGTTGCTGTGGGTGTGGCATAGGCTGGCAGCCATAACTCTGATTCAGCCCCTAGCCTAGGAACTTCCATATGCAATGGGTGGGGGCTTAAAAAAAGAAAGAAAAGAAATAGTATTTGACTCCACACCTGTGTGTGATGTGTGTATTCTACCTCCAAGCCCATGGTGGTGGACCTGTGTTGCCAAACTGGTAGTAGATGTACAGCTTCTTTGGCAAGAAAGAGAAGGACTAAATAGTCCTGCCTGAGTGCCTGGGGTACTGAAGCGCTAGGTGCTTCATAAATATTTAGAGGTAGGCCAGATAGACCAGCCAAAAGTTAGAAACATTTAAAAACTAAAGCAGGCAGTGATCTTTTATTTATTTATTTAGTGAGGGTTTTTTGGGGAAAGTGGGGAGGAGTAAATAACTCTTCAGCAATGATTGGAGTTCATCTTTGTGTTTTGATCTTCAAAGGCAGACACCTAGCTCTGCTATCAGATGGCAATTAAAACACACATACACACAATTACTAGTGAAGGCTGGGGAAGAAAACTTGAAAACAGGAGAGCGTGAACGATGGCTGCCACAAGGACGCATCCTGAGCAGAGTTAACTGGCTGACTACAGATCTGTTGTCTATTCTCAGAGCATTTTGTAGCTCTGGAGAAGGCATCCCTGAGGAATCCGTGAGAGGCCGAGACAGCATTTCTCTTGCAAGTGGGGATAGTCTCCCTGGTCTGGTCAGCGTTGCAAGGGGCTGAGAGGCGTATGGACGGATGGAGGGGGGTCTTGGCATGTCCCAGAAAATGATTTTTCTCACCGCTGGTCTGAGGAATCAGTTCCAAGATGAATGTTGGAGAATTTGGAGTTTTATGAATATACGAACTTTCCACATCAAGAATGTCACAGTGGAGTTCCCATTGTGGCGCAGCGGAAACAAATCCGACTAGGAACCATGAGGTTGCGGGTTCCATTCCTGGCCTCGCTCAGTGGGTCAAGGATCCGGTGTTGCCATGAGCTGTGGTGTAGGTCGCAGACGCGGCTCGGATCTGGCGTTGCTGTGACTGTGGTGTAGGCCGGCAGCTGTAGCTCCGATTAGACCCCTAGCCTGGGAACCTCCATGTGCCATGGGTGCTGCCCTAAAAAGACAAAAAAAAAAAAAAAAAAGAATGTCACAGTGATCAAGCTACTCAATTCATTCAATCCACAGTCTCTACAGGGCAGTCTTTACAGTCTTTATCGCCAGGGCACTGGGAACTGGGAACACAGAGCAGAGATGGATAAGCCACATCCCTGTCCTCTTGGAATTCGCAGTAAACTGGTGGCTTACAATGCTGTGAGGAAGGTGCTAGGATAAGGGTGTGAACAGAGTGCCTTGGGAACAGCAGAAGTGGTAAGCACCTTTGGCGCAGAAGCCAGGGAAGATCCAGAGAGGAGGCAGTATATGAGCTGTGTCTTGAAGGACGGGTAGGGATTGGCCAAGTGAAAGACGGCGGCAGGGTTGGGAATGGCATTCTAGACTGAAGAGCCTTGCCCAAGGGCACAAAGCGGTGAAAAAGCCTTGCCCTGATCCAAGAGTGGTAGAATATTAATAATATCTTCAGGCAAATGAGCGGTGAAGGGGAAGAGGATCGGGAAAAGAGCAATAGAATTTAAAGTCCAATTAAAAAAATACAAGGAGAGAATTTAAAGTCCAAGGGGGAAGGCAGGTATGATGGAGCAAGCCCTGTTTTACCATCTAAGGGGTTGGAAGTCTTTAAAGGCTTTTGAAGCTTTCCCATAATGACAGTTACCATTTATTGAGCACTTATTTTTCCAAGCTAGTGCTGATTTAGATATGAAAGTGGAAGAGTGGAAGCATACGTAGGAAAAGGAGCACATCAGAGGCCTAAGCCAGAGGGAGCGATACCCACAACCCAAAAAGGGTTTGCAGAAGGGATGGCACGGGGTTATCAGGATAGCCCTTGGGAGTGGGAAGGGTGTGGGTTAGCAAGAACAGCAAGAGGGACGGCAAGGGGCGTTAGGGAGCAGCTATAAAGAGGGAGGCTGGGGTTCTGCATCTGTAAGATTTTAACATTTCAACTCCTTTTCCCTGCCAGGAGAGCAAGTTCCTATCCCTTTCCCAAGCTCTGTCTCTAGCATCTGCTACCTGACAGTCATCAGAACGTCTCAACTCTGATGGGGGCAGGTCAGAAAACGGTGAACAACAAGTGGGAAATTCTCTGATTCTCCCCTTCAGGGACTGTTCCCTGTGGTACGGAGCTCAAGCCCTGTGCCTCCCAGCAGTGACAAAAGCCAGGTTTGTGTCTATGTGTCCCCATCCTTCGTTCTCCCATTCCCACAGAAGGAAGGCGGGAGGATAGCATTCACTCAGGACGGTGCTGCCCCAGCTATGGTCAGAGGTACCCTGGGAATTGTTGGGATACAAAGCAAGTTTCGTTTCCTTCATTTCAAGGATAATCCTGAACAGAATTATTTTACCAGTTGTAAGGAAAAATGTCATCTTGTGATTGACAAATCAAAGTATGTTCGTGAGATAAAGATTGTCTCAAGGCAGAATTTTTAAACCTCAAGGCCCTAGATTCTGAGGATCCTAAAATAAATCCATGAGTATCAGAGAGAAATTTTTCCCTTAGAGGAGTCCGCAAGCTATGGCCACAGGCTAACTTGACTCCCTACCTGGTTTTGAAAATTTGGTTTTATTGGAGCTCAGCCGTGTCAGTTTATGTATGTATTGCCTGTGGTTACTTTTCAAATACAAAGAGAGAGTGGATGCAACAGAGAATGCATAGCCCACAAACCCTAAAATCTTTACTATTGGAGCCTTTGCAGAAAAATTAACCTATCCCTGCCTTCAGAGCTGCTTTACATCACTCAGGTTTAAGCAGCATTGATCCAGGCATCTAATGCTTATTAACTGACTGGAGTTAGAGTTTTGTGTGTCGTTCTCAAAGGGGAAGTCTGGTGTTGTGTGCACAGCCTTTGGGCCTTACAGGTCTTGTTTCACAGCAGGCTCTGCCGTTCATTAGCCATCTCATTTCTGTTTTTTCACCTGTAAAATGGACACAGTAATGTATCTACTTAGTGATAAAAGCCACTGATTACTCATCTCACTTAAGTTTGAATATTTGGAGATTCCTGGACATACGAGTTCCAGGTGTCTGCACGGCCTCTTGGAACAGAGCAACCTCAGGCTTTATAAATTTATTAGAGTCTACCTAAAGCCCAGTAGTGTGATTAACTTTTTCGTATTCCTGGCACATAAAAAGGCCCCAAATATTGTAAATCACAATTTTATCTGTTACTCTTGTTAATTCTAAGACCCACTTCTACTTTGTACAGGAATCCTGGACTGTCTAAACTCTCATTACTCACATATTTACCCCAAAGCATCAGCATATATATGCCAGCAAATCGCTTAAGTCACCTGTGATCATAGGTGAGAACTCAACACACTCAACTGTGTTACGGCTGTACCGTAGCTGGTCTAATACAGTTGCATCTCATTATTTCAACATGCTATGCGTTATCCCCGTCATGTTCATCATATGCTGTGATGGCATCTCCTAAGAAAATAGGCAAGCTTCTATAAAAAAGTTGATGGGCCTGAGGTGCTTTGGAAGTTCATTCATTGGAAGAAAGGTTAGAAGGTGTAAAGTACATTGACAGAGATGACCACATAAAAAATACATGTGTATCACAATTTTGTCCTCATCTATTGCACACACGTTTTTTTGTATGCATGAGAAAATTAGAAAAAAATTATTAAAGTACTGTTGGTGTATTTGTGCAGAAATCCTTAATAGATTACCTTATGGCTACTTAGTGATGTTTTGGGATGTTGTTTGGGATTTAAAGTGGAATACAAATTTATTGTTGTTGTAATGTTATTATTATTACTCTCTTTTAAAATAAGGGACTCTAGGCTCTCACTGCATGGACATTTGTTACAAAACAGGTTTTGAGCAGTGGGTTGAATTCTAATAAAGAGGTAGGCTTCTGCTGTCCTCTTAGCCATTGAATTCCTGTCTTGTTCCTATGTGTGAGTCTCTTCTTTGTTAACCCATTCATGCTACGGGCCTGGCATTATTACCACGTCCCTCCCCAGAATTAGAATCATTGACTCTGGTGCGTGGGCCTCTGCTCTCCAGGTGCCAGCTGCCTCTGTCTGTCTGCCTGGGTTTCCTGGCATAGCCTGCTCTTGTATTCTGCTAATTCTTTTCCCTTCCTCTTCCAAATGTGTCTCTTTTGAAGCTGTGCGTGCCTAGGCAGAAGTCCCATCCTTTAGTCAAGCAAGTTCAAGTATGCATGCTTGTCTGTTCCCAACATTCCCTTTCAATATGCTCCTTCCATGGGTCAGGACATGCTGTGCTTTGCCTTGGACGTCTCCGAGGCCCATTGCTTTACGGACCCACTGCCTGCGGTCTGCTGCCATTCCTTCCAGGTGCAGTTCAGCACGTGGAACTGAACTCCTTTGAAGCTCCTACATGTGGGCCTGTTCTTGAACCTTCACTCCTCCCAATCGATGGTTCTGATCCCAGTTCCCTGCATTCCCAACTATCTGTACCATCAGCTGTGATGAACGGATCAAGGCCTCATCAGGGTCAGATACACACAAGGCTACCCTTTCAGGATGTGTTGCATCTGCTGCCCTGTGGTGTTATATTTTAACCTAGTTTGTCAAATAAAAAATATTGGGTGGAGAAACCGAGGTAACATGTGGAGGATAACATGGTGTGATGTGCCTCAAGCCTACATTTCTGTAATAAGCCATATGCAGGGAGCTCCAGCAGGGCTGACCCCAGTCATGGACCTCAGAGCATCTGTGATGTGAAGAGGTTGTAGATCTCTTCTAGTTTCCCTTTCTACTCACGAGATGTGTGATAGCTCTGACCCTCAGTTTCCTCCTTAAAAAAGTGTGGAAGACAACACCCACTTTAGAGGCAGTTGTGAAGATGTAAAGAACCTAACACAGTGTCCTGAACCAGTGTTGGCACAGGGCCCTGTCACTGTGTCCATGCCTTTCACCGGCCCCAGGATTTTCCTTTGCTGCCCTTCCTTCCTACGATGCCACCAGGCCCTGGGTGTGTAGAGGTGCCCTGTTGTTCTACCTTCAAAATTCCAGAAATGAAACATCGGAGCACAAAACTGTGTTGGAACTAGAGCTTATTCAGATGCAAGGAAAGGTTGGCCCTGTCCCCTTATCCAGGTTTCTTTCCCCAAGAAGAACCTTTTCTCCCCACTGGCCCCTGTCTTCTCCTATGTTATATGGCCTGCAAGGTTAGCACTTTGTTCCAGACTTACCTTTGCACTGTCTCTGTAATTAGCCCCTGCTTGGCCATCTTGCCTTGCCAACGAGAAAGGAATTTTCTTGCCCTTCCACAGAGGAAAGAAAACATGGGCTTCTAGACAGAATACAGCTTTCCCCTATACACCACTTCACTTTTACCTACATTAGTACCTGTGTCCACTCATGGAAGAAATCCGAAGAGCATTTTTACTTCTACAGAAACAAGGAGAAAAGCAGGAATAGCATTTGATGTTTGTTTTGCAGGAGGCTTTATAAAGGCAGTTCACACCTCCAGTACTCAGAGTGGTACCTCCAAGCTCCTTCCCCGGGAACCACACTCAGCATCTCAGCATCAAGCCGCCATAGCTTTGAACTCTGTCTTTGAACATCTGTGCTTTATCTTGATATATTTTGTGCATCTGTTATCAAGACGTGTCCCTAGGTAATTGCTTCTTCCCCTTACACCATTTTGGCTTACGAAAAATTTCATAGGAATGCTCTACTTTTGGATTGCAGGAGAAACCTGTACCAGAATTAAGTTCAGAAAACCTAATTCAGTCCAAAATCTACTCTTTCACCAGTCACATGATCCTTGAAGGTAATTTTACCTCCCTGTGTGCCATTTTCCTTAACTCCAAATTTTGAACATTGAAAAACTCTGTAATTTCTAATTACTGAAAGTTATTTCTCTTAATTGGCATCAGGGTCTTGCACAGTCCTCAAAATACAAAGAAACTCAATAATATGCTTGTTGATAGGTGAACCGAAGAAAACTTACAGTGTTCTAATCCACCTTAAGTAATTCAAGTTGAATTTCCCAAATTAATGAGTTGTCTGAAAAGGGGGGCTACAGCATGAGGAATGCACCAAATTCAAGGAGCCTTGTCTGTTCATCTCAAAAATTGTTCTTTTTTCTTCCCTGTCCACACACACCTTGCTGACAATGAGTAAGAACTTGAGAAGCTTTCATCTTTCTTTCTCATGATGGCTGTTCACCACTGGATGTTTTTAGAGCTCTGGAGTCTGAAGGGTTGGACATGGTTTTCCAAGTGGTATGGACCAAGGGGACCTTGCCAGTGAGCTCAGTGGGTGAAAATTCCATCTGCCTTTGGTCCTTGCGTGAGAGGGTCCCCAAGTGGCCGACCTGTCTGGAGGGGCCTCCCCACTCTCTCCAGTCCCTCGGCCTTCCTCTCCAGGTCCCAGCTCCCTCTGCATCCCCTCTGTCTCCTTCCTCATCAGTTCCGCCAGTCTTTCTCCACTTATCTCGCCACTGGTGGTCTGGGGGTGTGCGGCCCAGATGTTTTCCCCAAGCGATTAGAAGATTACTTTTCAAGTGTCTTCACAGAGCAGATGTTCCATTACCCCCTCCTCCTCCCTGCCTTGCAATTGCCGAAACCTTTCTCTGCCCCAGAGAGCACATGGTGTGGCTGCTGTGTGTTTGATCAGGAGAGTATGAGCAGGAACAAGAGAATCCCACACTGACGCCTGTTTGGCAGGCGAGCTCCTGGGTGTGTGTGTTCCTCCTGCCTTTGTTCCCATTACAGTTGTGAGCAGATGTTCTCTACTGGCCGAGTGGCTGTTCTTTCTCTGGCCCCTTATACCAGTGCTTCATCTCCTTCCCCTGCTCCAGGCTAATCACAGTTTGCCCAAGACTCTGGCATCTTTCTTTGCTTGGATACATCCATCCCTTTGACTTCGTCCAGAGCTTTGTTGGCTCAGCCGAGGAAGTCTGTTAGATAAATGAGTTTGTTCCTAAGCCTAGACGGCAGGTACGGGTTGCTCTCTTCCCTTTGCCTCGCGTGAGCCTGTTCTCGTATCTACCCTCTGCTTCCCTCTCCATCTCAACTCTCACCCCAGGCTCCGGCCCCACTGAGCAATTACAGATGGGCCATACCCTCCCTCACCTCTCAGGCTTTATGTGTGCCTTCCTTTCTTTCTGAAGCATTCTGCCTTCTGCTTTTCCTTTTTTTCCTGGAAAATGTCTGCTTATCCTCTGGAACTTGGTTTAAGCGTGATATTCTCTGTGACCGCCTCCTGTCAGTCATGTTTCCATAGAACTCCTATGTTGATTCCGACCCTTACTTACCTGTACTAGAGCCTAAAATATTCACCGTCTCTCTCTCTCTCTTTTTTTTTTTTTTTGTCTTTTTGCCTTTTCTAGGGCTGCTCCCGCAGCGTATGGAGGTTCCCAGGCTAGGGGTCTAATCGGAGCTGTAGCTACCAGCCTGCACCACAGCCACAGCAACGTGGGATCCAAGCCGCATCTGCAACCTACACCACAGCTCATGGCAATGCCGGATCCTTAACCCACTGAGCAAGGGCAGGGACCGAACCCGCGACCTCATGATTCCTAGTCGGATTCGTTAACCACTGTGCCACGACGGGAACTCCTCACTGTCTATTTTTTTTAAGTGTGCTGAGCCCTGATGTAGAGCATAAATGATAAAAGTGGGCAAGGCAGTTTTGGAAAAGAAGAAAAAAGTGTAAAATTCCTCAAACATTTTAAATGTATTATATATATACTATAATCAAAATAGTATGGTACTGGTTTGCCAAGAGACAAATATCTCATTGAGAAGATAATAATAAACCATATATATATATATACACACACACATATATATAAGAATTTGGTATATTTTAGTTCTATCAAGAACATTATTTAATAAATGTTAGAAAAATTAGCTATTTGAGAAAAATTATTTACACTAGATTTTTTAACATGCCTCAGCCACCTGCCTCTCCACCCCCCCAAAATAAGCAATATATCATTGTTTTGTGGTCGGCACTTTTTTTGTTGACCGTTGTATCTTGTTTCCTACATCTTTTTCGAGGTGTAATTGCTGCATTACAGCCTTCAGTAAATCTTTCTCTTAATACATATATGACTAATAACTTTTCTGTCTTTATATGTAAAAAAAGTCTTTATTTTAGCCATACTCTTGAATGATAATTGAGCTAAATATAGAGTTCTACTCTCACAGATCATTTTCCTCATCACGTCAAAGACATTTCCTTGTCTTAGGACAAATTTAGTGCTGATGGAAAGTTTTCTCTCTGTCTAATTATAGAGCTCATTCAGCTATAGAAAGTCTTAGCTTTTGGCTTTTGTATCTTTTAATACATTGTCTTTGACACTGTAGGTTCCCACAGTGTGTCGAGATGAGTATTTTATGTCTTTCTTCAATTCTGTAAAAATACTAGTCATTATTACTTTGATGATCGCCTTTTGCCCTTAGCTATTTGTTAGAGTTGCTCACTCTTTATTTCATGGGTTTTAACAGCACTTATATCTTTTCCAACTCAGGGTGATTTGCTCAGACCTGTCTTCCAATTTGCTAGCACCATTTTCAGTCGTGTCTACTGTGTTCATACTGTTGTTTAATAGTCCATTGTGTGTGTGTTTAATTTCAGTGACATTTAAATTTTTCTATTTTTAAAGAGAATGAGTAGTCAACCACAGATTGGGAGAAAGTATTTGCAAAAGACATGTCTGATAAAAAAAACTGTGAGCCAAAATGTGCAGAGAAGTTTTAAACCTTAACAATAATAAAACAACCTGATTTAAAAATGGCTAAAAGGCTTAAACAGACATCTCACCCAAGAAGATGTAAAGATAAAGATAAGCATATAAAAAGTTTCCATATTATGTATCATCAGGAAAATGCAAACTGAAGCAGTAATGACTAATTCTAACACTGTGTAACTATTAGAATGGCTGAAATCCAGAACACTGACGTCATCAGATGTGGGCAAGGAAGGGGAGCAATAATGGGCTCTCATTCCTTGGTGGGAATGCAAGATGGTACAGCCACTTTGGGAAATCGTTGGGCAGTTTCTTATAAAACTTAAAGTACGCTTACCGTATGATCTGGCCTAGATACTTACCTACGGAGTTGAAAAGTCCACCCGGAAGCCTACACACAGATGCTTGTAGCTTTATTCGTGATTGCCAAAACCTGGCAGTCACCCTGATGTCCCACAGCAGGTGAATGCATCAATAAACTGTGGTGCAGCCATGCAATGGCATGTCACTCAGTGCTAAAAGAGAAATGAGCTCCCAAACTAGGAAAAGACATGGAAGACATTACTAAATGAAAAAAGCCAATCTGAAAAGGCTGAGTATGCTTCTAAATATATGACATTCTGGAAAGGGCTAAACTTTGGAGACAATAAAATGGTCAGTGGTTGCCAGGAATTGGGAGCAAGGCAGGTTAATAGGTGAAGCACTGAGAATTTTCAGGGCAGTGAAACTATTCTGTATGATACATTATATTATGGCAGTTACGTGTCATGATGTGTTTTTGAAGACCCATGGAATGTGTTAACCAAGAGTACACTGTAAGGTAAATTATGAGTGATAATGAGGTGTCGGTGTCGGTTCATTGGCTGTAGCAGATGTACCACTCTGGTGCAGGATCTGGATGGTGGGGGAGGCCCTGTTGGGGTGGAGTAAGATGAGACAAATTTTTATTCAGTATAACAAGAGATTTCAAGGTAGGCAGCACAGAGCTGTGTGGCCACTCAAAAATGTCACCGATGATCCAGCTCTATTAGTTCTTTCTGCTCCCTAATTTTTATTTTTTTATGATTATTTTTGCTGCATAATTTTTAAATCCTCATTTTCACAAGATGGGTGCCTGCTTCCAAGCATCATGCATGCGTTCCAGACTTGAAAAGGGGGGAAGGTCAAACGGGCTTTCTCTCAATGTGGCTTTCTTTTCACCCTGGGAAAAAGTGCCTCCCTCAGACACTTCTGTTTTAGTCTCCTTGTCCAGGCCTGTGTCCCTCGGCTTTCTATAGCTGCCAGGGAAGCTCTGCTGGTATTCCTTTTTCTAGATTCTATAGTAGGGGAAGGAAAGGTAAAGAGAGGTGAGAAATAGAGGTTAAAGTCGTCAATCTCCAGTATTTTCTACAGCCGTCTTGCACATCATTGGATTTAAGTATTTTGAAATACTGAGTTGTAGGTTCTTTTTGAGTGGGGAGGATTTTATTTTTTTCTCTGTATGTATTGGCCCCTCCTTGTCAGTGACCTCCATCTGGCCCCCGGCCCCCAGTTTAAAGAAGTAGGTCTGTGAGTGATGGGGCAGGGATGTGATCCTCTGAGGTTACTGCCGTCGTCACCTAGCTTTTCACCAGGCTTGGGTGGCTGTTTAAAGTTTGGGTAGGAAAGGCACATCTATGCTCTCTCTCCTTCTTGCCTTGGACCCCGGCATCCTCTAAGCTTCCTACACTAGACTGCAGTTACCAGAAAAAATTTTCAAACAGCTATTATGTGTGCACGTCTAATTTTAGTTCTTCATCTCACATGGAGCCTCTCCCGCCCCATTAGCCCACAGGTGCCAAACTTCTGGTCACCGTCATCTCTTTCTAGACCCAGAGCCTAATTTGTTTATTATCTAGTCGTGTTGTTCTGTTTCAAGCACACAGAGATGTTCTCCTTTTTAAAATTTGTTTTTGTTAAAGTGTAGTCGATGTACAGCATGATGCCAGTTTGCGCCGTACAGCAAGGCGACGCAGTCAGACTCCTTTTTAAATGTGTGGTTTAGTCCTGTCTCTTTGGTTTTCTCTTCTTACATTTTGACCAGCCTGTCTCTGTGTTTTCAGAAGAGTCGTGGGCTCATGTATGAACTAACCAAGCCAACTGCGACTTAATTAAATACTCGATCACACCACTTTTTTGTATTGTTTTCCACTTGTTTGCTCATGCAGTTAATCTTCATAGTGCATGTGTGAGGTTTTTAAAGGTGCAGGCAACGTACTTCCATGTTCCCTAAGAGGCTTAATGGATACTCAGTGCTGTGCTGTAAAGACAAATATAACTCTATCCACTAGAGTTCTGGGTAATAGAATACTGGGTTCATGTTAACTCTGTTGAGGATTTCGGAGAATTTCTAAGATATCACCTGGCCTGGTGATTTAAAGAAGCAGCCCTGGAATCAGACAGACCTGAGTATAAAGTCTAGTTCTTCTATTATTAGCCAGGCTGCAGTGGAAAGAGTTTCTAAAATTCTCTAAACTTCCAGTTCCTTACTTAAAAGAAGATGGATCTAATAATAGTACTGACCTCATAGAATTGTGGCAGAAATAAATGAGACACAGGCAAAGCTCTTAGCACAGCGCCTGGTATGTAGCAAACCAGTTACAGAGGCTACTTGTTAAAAAGATTATTAGAATTAATAAGTTAGTATTGATTTATTAATAACAGGTAATCTCCATAGCTGTTCATTTTCTGGCTATTCACCAGAAGGTCATTTATAGTTTAATTAATTTTTTATAGAATGTAGATCCAGTGTAGTTAAGATAAACATGGCTAACCCAAGGTAACCAGCAAGGCAACTTTAATTGTACATCTCTTAATTGTAATCTGAGTCAACAGCACTTGCCTTCTCTGTACTTTTCACTGTTGACTTTTAACTTGGTCGCGGGATTTTCTGAGAACTGCTGTCCAGCTAAGGTCAATTCTAATCAGGTCGTGCAATTAAGAAGTCCCATGCTCATCAGGTCAGGAAGGTCAGTTTTAATTTCTTTCAGCCTGTCCATCATAGTGGACTCTGCTCTCCCATCCTCATCCTTGCCAGTTCTCTGGTTTCTGCCGCTTTCTCTTGTGTGTCATCTGAAAATGTCTGTCTGTTTGGTCAAACAAAACAAGTCTTCACTGAGTAGGAAAAAAATGTTCATTGCACTGAGGCTGAAGTTGAATGTATTGCTTCTACACCGTACTTGGCCTCCAGAGTATTCAAAGCCCTAATTAGTCACTTCATGCACAAGTAGTGCGCTTTGGCCAGAGACACACAGTAGGCTACGGGCTGTATTCCACTGTGACGTCATCCTGGAATTCTAAGCAGCCTAAAGGATCCTTATGTAATTTGCCCCTTAGACAGCAGGATAACACTTTCCTCAGAAACAGAAATAACCATGTGTTTCTTTTTTTCTCCCATCATAGTGGCTGTCATCAAAGAATCACGGTTGTTATGAAATAATTGGAGAGTTATTTCTGTCAAGTGTGGAAACAGAGTAGGCAATACAAAATGAATCCCTTTGGGGAACTTTTATTTTTTATTTCATTCACAGCTTAGATATATAAAATGGTTTTAATTGATTTTCAAAATAGTAAAATCTAGCTGGGTACCTAATAAAGGGATAAAACAATTTCACTCTTGTTTGATTTGATGGGTTTCCATATGTCTGAGTTGGTTTGATCCTTTTGATTATTTTAACCAGTTAGGATGTCTTTCCTATTCTGTGTACTCATTCCCCCCCACCCCGGCTGTACATGACTGTCCATGTAGAGAGTAGGCCTTTTAAAATGATGCTGTCATCTGCTGCATCCCCCTGTTCAGTGGATTTTCCAGGTGTATGTTTAACTTTTTAAAACCAATCCCAATGGGGTGTGGGCGTTTTTGACACTCCAAGCAACTCTCAGGCACCAGCTCAGTGTCCTACAGTTCAACTCAGTTCTCAATTCTGAAGTACAGTTCAACCATCTGCCTGGAGACAGCATCCGATTCCAGGTTAAGGGTTCAGTCGTACCAGGCTGTCCTCCACTTCAGGTGCCAATTCCACGTCTCAGGCTGTTACCTGGCTGTGCTTCTATGCTACAGGCTATCAATCAGAGATTCCTATGACACCTCCTTGGAGGTCTATTAATTTGCTAGAATGGCTCACAGAACTCAGAGAAATGTTTCACTTATTACATTACTGGATGTTTGTTAAAAATGCCTATTCTTATCCCAACCTTGGAAGTTCGAACTTTGTGCACCTGGAAGCGCCCCCTGAATGAATTTGAGCCTCTGGTGCTCAGGCAGCACTTTGAGAGACACTGTTCTTGAGGGTGTCCACCAAGAGATTGGATCCTAGTTCTTTTCTCCTTTCCTCCTCTCCCCCCCCCCACCTTTTCTTCTGTCTTTTCCCATTATGATGTACAAACAACTAAATAGAGTGTGTAAATTTCACATTTCCCCCCTTCTGAGGCTTCCTCTTAGGAGCCACAGCCCACTGGAACTTGACTTCATTTGGGGCCACGTCACGGATCGACACAGCCCATCTCACACCTTCCTACGTCTGAGGCCCCTCTGCCGTTATTGCTGTGGTCTAATGAGGGACTCTCTACTCCCCCACCCCGCCCGAGCCCCTTAGCCACCTGCGGAGATTCCCAGCAGGCTCGGCCACCCGGGCCCAACCGGCTGCTTCTGCTGCCCTTTCACGTGTGCTCCGTGTGCTGTCCCCCTGCCTGTGCCCACCCTTCCTGGGGAAGAACTTACGGAAGTGCTCCTGAGAAGGACCAGAGGGTGCTTTGGGGACCGTTAGACTCCATCTCTGTCACCGCAGAAGGAAAGCCGCCCCGGACAATGTGTAAATGGAGCAGTTTGGCTGTGTGCTGACAAAACTCTGGGTATGACAATGTGAACTTCATGTAATTTTCATGTATCACAAAATAGTGTTCTTTTTGATGATTTTGCAGCCATTTAAAAATATAGAGACCATTCTTCACTCCAGTGTACAAACTCAACAGTGCACTCATTCAGCCTGCGAGCGGCGATTTTCAACCCCTCTTTCTTCTCGAGGTTGGGGGAGTCTTCCTCCCATTCAAGGTCAGTCCTTCCACCCGGTCCTGAGACCCAACCCCTTGCTGCTGCTTCTGAGGTCTCCTGAAATCCGCCGTAGCCTTCGCCTCCTGCTCCTTCCTGTTCTCTTGACCTCTGGCTACTCCTTAGACTGCAAACCTTTCTCATTCTAAACTTAAACCTCCCTTGGCCCCAGGCCATCCTGATAGCTGCTTCTTTCTGTCACCCCTTCTTTTCTCTAGAAGAGCAGCGTTGAGAATCAGGGGTTGTAAACCAGAAACCTGCGGGCTAAGTCTGGTCTTCAGACTTGTCAGGTGACCATACAGTGTTGGTCCACGTTCTTTGAAAAACAAGAATGGGATGTAATGACATCACTTAGACTTTGGAGAGTTCATGTCAGGATCCAGATGTCTACCTTTTTTTTTTTTTTTTTTTTTTTAAATTGGGAGATTGGGAAACTGAGGCCACAGTCTTAGGTGGAGCTGAGTAAATGCTGTTGACCAGTCACGTCCCCTTGAAGTTATACAAGCGCTCCCTGCTCTGCCCTGGTCCCCCCACTTTCTCTCATCTCACATGTGTTCTTGTGCTTGACCTGTGGCTCTCTGAATGCTTGGCTTCTAAGGCACACACTGCCGTGATCTTCGCCATGAACAACTGGCCTGAGTGAGGCGGGCTCCTGTTGTGCGTTCCTACTCCACCTGCTGACAGTTCCCAGCCATGGTCCTCTTTGTCACTCCAATACAGCAAGCTTACCCTGCTTCAGGGTCTTTGCATTTACTCCTTTCCTTTGGCTTTGCTGTTTCCTCGAATATTTGCATAGTTGACCTTTTATTATACAGGGATGAATTTCAATATCACCTCTTCAGAGAAGTCTTCCAGGATCCCTCCCTTCACTTTTGCTCCTTTTTTTTTTTTTGCTCCATTTCTCAGTCTTATTTGTTTCATTTTCAGGGAGTTCTCAAACTGTCCTTTTTCCTGCACTCTCTTCCCTCCCAACACTGCTGAAAAGCCCGATGCCTGTGATAGTATCTGGCACATGTGGGTCTGGACCACATAACTGAATGCTCTTAGTTTTCTCATGTACCCCTCCTGTCCTCCCCAGGTGAGTATTTGAATCGCTGACCCCTGGTCTGTACCCACCATCACCACCTTCTCACCCCCATTCATTCCTTGGCTCCTCACACAGGTTCCTAGCCCCACACGGCTCTAACCCAAATCATCAGTGACCTCCAGATGACTTACTTCATCTCTCAGCCCTTTTCTTCCTTAGATTCTCTCTCTCTCTCAGTTCTTCTTATCCCCTTTTCCTCTTTTCTAGAGTTTTCCTCAGACTCCAGTCTCAGTCTACTACTTTTGCTACCCTGAGTATTCTCACACAGAGAGTCTTGTCTAATTTCATAGTTTCAGCTTTCACTTCTTTGCAGGTAACTTCCAAATGTGTTTCTTTAGTCCTAATATCTTTTTGGAATTTTGACATTCAGTATCCAAATTTCTGTTAGAAATCCCCATCTAAATGTCTTAGAAACACCTCAGCCTATAGTGAACTCCTCATCTGTTTTAAGCTGGTTTCCCTGGAAAACAGACTCGTAGATGGAGGTGCGTATGCAGCCAGTTTATTGGGAAGTGCCCTTGGCAATAATTCTCATGAGAAGAAGTAAGGGAGGTAGGATTGGGTAGAAGAAAAATTTGAACTCAAGGGCATTTGCCACGAAGACTTCAGGTGATCCCATAAGGGGTTCTGGAGCTTCAGACTTGTCCAAAATTAAGGGACTAGAGATGGGGCTTTTGTGTCCTTACATTGATTAATCAATGGAGGCAGGTCACCCCAGGGATGAATATATAGGGTTAAGGCAACTCTTTAGTAGAAGATAATTCTAAGAGAGAGATGAATCAGCAGGTAATGCTCTTGGCAGGTACTGGAATTAATTCCTCAGTACCAAAGGGGATATGTGGATACCTCAACATACAACCCACCACTTGAGATATCAGATCCTTTCACTTCTGCTAAGAAGGTCTCCAGATAATGGGAGCAGCCCCTGCCAGGATTCAGTTTTGCCTCTTAGCCTGGGGAAACTTACAAGAGGAATAGTAGTGGGATGAAATGATAAAACTCCCCTGTTTAGCTGGACTTGGCACTGCAGCTAATTCTTATACCATCTCCCTCCCTCCCTACTGTCAATGCTGGATTCCCCTCCTGTAGCACTTTTTTTGTTAGTTCAGGTGACTTACCTGGAAGGGTAACTCAGACCATCTCCTTTGAGGGGTCTGATCATCTGGCAGTCACATCCTTCTTAGGCTTTGGCTACTTTCCCCATCTATTTAATGAGAACATTGAATAAGAGAGTTACAGGAGATGCCCAGTGGATCAGCTAGGTGCCAAGTCGATTCTTCCTTGTCTCATTCACCGCAGTTCTACGTCCTCTTTATAATTAGGATAATTATTCCTGACAGTGTGTTGATTCCGTTCTTTGACAACAGTTCTCTTGGCACAAGGTCACTGAAGCACTAGGCAGCAGCCATAACTTAAAGGTTAATGGGATTCATGTTATACCCCCTGGTAGGAACTTTCTGATTCTGGTAACAGACTCCTCTAGACCTGAAGAAGCTAATGTTGGAATGTTGGAAAGCACAAATTTCTGGGGAGGAGAAATGGGAATGATAGTAAGTGGGGCCATTCCTTCTTCCAAGCCTCGATTCCAAGACCTTGTAGTCTGTCTATTGGAAACATGGTGCCCTGTAGTTACTTTTTATTCAGGGCAGACACTGTGCTCTGGAGGATGGCAGTCCATCCTTACAAGGTGTTGTCTCCAACCTGGTACCTCAGCTGCACCTTCAAGAAGGCACCCTTGCTGTGTTAGGCTGGCAGTTTCTGAGGGATGCAGTGTGTTGAAGAACCAGTGGATCCTGTGGTCGTTTGCCCACCGCCATACCTCTTCTACCACGTAATGAGTCCTTCCATCTCATATGATGTTATGTTGGTGGATCACATGCTCCTTTAGCCCTCTGACAGTGGTCCTTACTGAGGCTCTGTGGTTAGGGAAGGCAACCCATACCTGGAATTTGTATCAGTTCTAGTCCAAATGGATTGTTGCTCATTCCAGGGTGCAAAGAGTCCAGTGTAGCTGACTTGTCACCAAGTGACTGGCTATTCTCCTAGTCGTATTGGGATTTCAGTGTTGGGTCTCTGATGTTGGCAGGCGGAACATTTGTCAGTGAGAGGGTGGGCAATCATCCTAGAGTGTGTAAACCCATGTGTTAGCCTGTCCACAGTTTCTATACCTGCCACCATGGCTACTCTGCTCATGTTTTTGTTGTCTCTTACTGGAGTAGCCGGTAACCGATGTCAGCTGGCTGAGTCATTCTGTCAGTCGGGTTGTTTAGTGCCTCTTCTATTGTGGATACTTTCTGATGGGCTTTACCCATGATGCAAATTATTCACGTTTTGGTCTCACTCTCATAAATCAATCCTTATCCTTCTTTTCCAGACTCTCTTGTTCTTGACCTTCCAGATATTTTCCTTCTAGGCTTTGGACCAACCAGACAAGCTGTTTACTGCTACTGATTAATCCATAAATAACCTTTTTTCAAGCCACTTCTCTTTCCACACAAAGTGGATAATAAAATGCAGCACCTGGAGTTCTTCCCACTGGGGAGATTTTTTTTCACCACCGTCTTTTAGGGCCTTTCCCGAGTGGAGCTGTTTTGCAGCAGCAGTCATTTTGGTTTTCACTCACATGTAGAGTTGACCCAACCGTGAACCTAGTTTGGCATTTGTCTTCTTCCATCAGTTGGTTAAAAGGAACTCTCCTGCAGGCATAGGTGTGAGCTGAGGGAGAGGCACTGGAACGGTTGATGATGGCCATTCCTGGGAGGGTATCAGAATGAGCCATCAGCAGCCATGCGTCTAGCAACTGGGGGAATCAAGTGCATTGAGCTATAGCATTCCCTGTACCATCATCCCCACCAAATCTGTTCTGCTTTCATTCTTTTTCTTTGGGTGGCACCACTATCCGTCTCTTTAGTGACTTTGTAAAGGTTAAGTCATTCTTGATTCCTTCTTCTCCATAAACTTTGCTCCTCCATCCTGAATGCGTTCAACCACCAATTGCTGATTGCTGTTTCTCTAGATTTTTGTTTGCTTGTTTTTGCAGGGGGAGCTGCACCCATGGCATATGGAAGTTCCCAGGCTAGGGGACAAATCAGAGCTACAGCTGCTGGTCTGCTCCACAGCCACAGCAACACCATATCCGAGCCACATCTTTGACCTGTGCCACAGCTCAGCTCACAGCAATGCTGGATCCCCGACCCACTGAGTGAGGCTAGGGATTGAACCCACATCCTCATGGATACTAGTCGGATTCATGTCCACTGTGCCACAATGGAACTCCTTGCTAGATGTTTATAGACTCTGCTGTCCCTTCCTTACTGACTCTGATTAAAGCAGTTGGAATATACAAATTAGAACTTAAAAAAACACCAACACTCCAGCCCCAGTGTAAACAACAGGCAAATGATGGCCAGACTGGCAATAAGAAGAATTTAGGGAGTTCCTGTCGTGGCTCAGTGGTTAACGAACCCGACTAGCATCCATGAGGACGCGGGTTCGATCCCTGGCCTTACTCAGTGGGTTAAGGATCCTGCGTTGCCATGAGCTGTGGTGTGGGTCGCAGACGCGACTCAGATTCTGCGTTGCCCTGGCTATGACGTAGCCTGGCGGCTATAGCTCCAATTCAGCTGCTAGCCTGGGAACTTCCATATGCCGCCAGTGTGGCCCTAAAAGACAGAAAAAAGAAAAGGAAAAAATGTAGAAGATTAATGCAAGGAGAGAGATGGTAGAAGCTTAAAGGTTGTTATAAGTTGGAATGTAGGGAAGTAACTAAAATTCATCAATATTAATAAGGCAGATTTGATAAGCTGGGGGTGGGTGGCAGAGGAATGCAGAATGACTTTTAGGTGTCATCTTGAACAAGGTGGATAAAGAAAATAACATTTATTGAATTCTAGGCCTTGTGCTGATTAGGTACACATGAGATCATCTGGGATGCAAGAGACCTGTCTTTCTTATGTTTCACTTATTTTAGGAGTTAATTGGTTTAACTTTGGATTTCTGCATCTAGCTGTCTATCTGGAAAAGAAAATGTTTAATTTGGCTATGAGTAAGTATCAGTCTTGTAGATAACATTCTTTAGCCAGCATACATTTTGATGTTTTTCATGTCATCTGTGTCTGTAGAATCTAACCAGTTCCTGGCACATGGTGGACATGCAGCACTTACTTGCTGCCCTGACTTCAACTATGTTTAAAAGTTAAACCATTGTTTAACTGAACTATTAAATAATTACTTGGTAGCCAAGACCATGGGCCTCCATGAACCACACATAAGTTGTTAGGAAGCTAAGTGGGCCACATGATCAGAGTAGCATTTGGTTCCTATCCATCCCCACCTTCCGTGTTTTCTGAGTTGGAATTAACTCAGAAAGTCCAGGGTGGACTCTTACTCACAACAAAACAGCCACTGGATTGCTTGGAAATTAGCTTGGATAATTCTTCATCGTAGAGGGCTCGGTCAGAAGAGGCAAAGAGAAAGAGAATTTGGCTTCAACATTCCCAGTAATCTTCCTTAGCTTAATAATAGCACTGCTCTACCAGAGCCATGGGATGCCAGAATTGGAAGGGCCTTAGAGACCGTAGAATGCAGTCTCTTCCTCTTGCAAGTGAGGACAGTGAGTGAGACCTGGTGAGGCTCATAAGCAGATTTGCCCAATATTTCATAGCTACTCAGTGAGCGTGTGGGACCCAGCAGCCAGCGCTCTCTCTGGGTCAGGAAGCGTAAATTGACTAATGCGTTTCAGACACTTTGCTAATTTCTGGTGCTGCAGAAATCGGGCCCTGACCTCTAGTCTCCTATATGATGGGAGAAAGACACACAATCAGATTTTCACATCATGGATTCAGTGGTAGGAGATGGATGCAATATAGCTAATTGCTGTCATTTGTTGAGGACTTACGCTGTCATCTAGGATTTGGATGCTCACTTTCTGTAGCTTGGTTCCTTTAATCTCCTCGTGGACTGCTTTGTCGCTTCCTTCCTGGCCACCTCGAAGCTGTGACGGAGAGTGCAAATACACAGTGCGAGGATTTCCTCAAACCAAAAATCCATGTTCAGGCCGTTCCCTTTTGCTCCAAGTCTGACGATGTCTGCTGCCCGGATTGTAGGAGAACACTAGACCCTTCTACCGTGAATAGGGCCACAGGGGAATAATAAACAGCTCTGGGAACCTCACAAAGGCTAGTACGAGGGGAAAGATCTGTGGTAGTCTTAGCAGATGGAGGGGCAGCTGGCCATGTTTATGACATCTTTGGGGATCATATAGGAGCCTTATAAGACCAGAAGTTCGTATTTAAGCTAGTAAAAGGTCTTTTAAGGTTTACAAGGCACACAGCAGAGTACTGGTTGGAGTTTCTGACACCTAAGCCACGAAGACGGCTTTTATGGCTTCATAGGGATTGACTGCTGAAAATCTATGACAGTATCAATTTGCGTTTTTGACAATTCCCTAAAGATATCATTCTCATGTCCTAAAATGCTTTGTGGGAAGGCCGGGCAGTTGGCTGTTAAAATCAAGGAATTTCAGTGAAAACAGAATCAAAGAGCCAAGGTTTACTTTGAGATTTTTCCTGATCCACATGGGGAAAATGTTCCCCGTATCCTCAGCCATTCCGGGGAACTGATGTCACCTCAAACAAGCTCGCCTCCCGAGGTTGCTTCATAACAGTTTGCATGTTTTCAGTGCTTATCTCCCTAAAACGTTCTCTACCAACAAAACAAATGTGTTATATAATTTGATAGTAAGAGTAGTGTCTTTAAGGACTCTCATTGTAAGCTCTCCCCTTCCCCACTTGATCATTTATTATTTACTAAACACTATTCTAGGCCCTGGGGAAAAAAAAAAAAAAAAACATGGAAAAATAGTCATAGTTTCTAACTTGAAGGAGCTTACATTCTACTTATGAAGATGAGTGTGTGTAGAAAACAAATGAAATGATTCTGATACTAAGTAAGGGGATGGAGAAGAGAAAAGAGGGGGATGAAGGGAAGAGAAGTTCGTGTGAGTGTCTGTGGGGCACGCAGTGGTGCTGGGATTCGCTACCATGATTAGGGAGGGCCTCTTGGTAATTGAGATTGTAATGCAGAGAAGGACACAGCTTGACGGGATCTGCGGCACAGAAGCTTAAGCTGAAAGAACAGCAGGTGCAAAGACCTGAGAGAAGAAGCAGGAATGTATTGTTTGACTTTCAATTTATGGTTTTAGATCCCTTTTTGCTAATAAATATTTTGCAAGGCCTGAATATTTAATTTGGTATAAATCTGCCATCTAGAAAGAACTCCTGCATAAACAGCAGGAAGACCAGAGTAGCAGAAATGGAGTCATGGGGGGTAGGGGTGGGAGGGATGGAGGGTAGTGAGGAGAGGGGCAGCCAGAGCTGCATCCTGAGACCAGCTAAGGAATCTAGATTTCACTCTCAGTTCCCTTAGAAGTCACTGGAGAACTTGAGCAAAGGAGACATGGTCTGAATTCTTTTGCAAAGATCACATGATTGCTGTGTGGTTGGGGTGGGTGGGGGCAGGTCAGGGAGGCCACCGAAAAGGCAGGTGATGAAACACCCAAAGTTGTAAGTCATTGTAAGTCAACTGTATGCCAATAAAAATTTTAAAAAAGAAAGAAAAACATGTTTAAAAAGGAAAGAAAAGGCAGGTGAAGGTCTCCAGCTAAGAGATAATTGCTGAAATCTTTCTTATCCTTCAAGGCCCAATTTAAAGGTATTTCCTCAGTGAAACTTTTCCTGACAGAGCCTCTCCCTTGCCACCAACAGATGGAAACAGTCCCTTCCCAGGGCTTCTGTAGCAGTTTGCACTGCCTCTCAGGGAATCTATCAGCCCAAGTCATGATTAGTGAGAAACTGACGTGCATGTCTCCGTGTAATTCACAAGTTATTACAAAACAAAGGTGCGCCTAATCCATCTTGGTCTCCTCAACACTTACTAGTGGCCCTGATTCATAATAAGTGCTCGATAAACATCTTAAAGTCGTAAACGTGTGAGTGAATGGATGACGGAATGGCACTCTGCTCAGCATTCTACAGAAAGAATCCTGTTGCTGGTTTTCCGAGAGTACTGAGGCAAGTCTTTTATTAACTTACTAGCTTACTGATTTAACTCCTGCGGAGTGAGAAGGTGGCAGTGCGAGTAGATGGGTATGTCTGTTTCCTGAAAATACCATTTTGTTGGAGGGGTCGTTTTGCAAGCTGAATTTTTAAATTTTCGATTTACAAGGTAACTATGAAGTCATAGATAGTCAAGGCAGAACATACCCATCTAAGGAGCTGCTATCCTGCCACCATCCGTCACTTTGGAATCCGCCCGCCCGCCCCAGCAGTGCGCCCCAGGCTCCCAGGTGAAGAGGGGGCCTTGTGTTGGAGGTGAGTAAGACTCAAACCCAGAATTTTCAAAGAATCCCACAGACTGAATCGCTTTTAGAACTAGGGATGCTGGCCAATTTCATGCCTTTTTGTAATTCTGGTCATTCACAGTATTTAAAAACATAACATTTTTTGTAGTGTAAAATTCCCACATCTCTATGTTTCAGCAGTGGTAAAAAAAAAAAAAAAGCCCAGGGTTGGAGTTAGGTTGTTCGAGATGGGAGTGGGGCTCCCTGGATGTGTGTTCTCGTGCAAATCCCTTCCCAGAGCCGAGATGCATTGCTTCGCCTGTAAAGTGAGAAGAGCAGTGCCTGTCTGCTGCGTTTCAGAGAGGGCTCAATAAAATAAACGTGTGGAAATGCCTTGCCCGTTGCCGGCGTGTGGGAGTCCCTGCCCTGCTCCCACCCTCGCATGCCCAGAAAGCTCTCCACGCCTCCCGAACAGAAGCCTTCCACGTTTCCGCACTTGTCTTCTTCTCGAGCACAGGAGGGGGTGGTTTAATGAAAAGGCAAAAGTTAGAAATGGAGACACTTGACTCTCTGGCAGGAGTTCTGGCTCTGTTGCCAACCAGCTCTGAAACATTGAGTAATAAACTATCTATTTGGATTTATTTCCTCATTGTAAAAAAACAAAAATAAAAACAGTATGTTGGTGATAGGTGGAAGCTAAATTTCCGGTGGTGAGCACATTGTGAGCACATTATAGAACTGCAACGTGGTGCACATGAAACATGAAATGTTATCACTCAGTGTTACCTCAGTAAAA
This sequence comes from Sus scrofa, assembly GCF_054392235.1. Classification (NCBI taxonomy): domain Eukaryota; kingdom Metazoa; phylum Chordata; class Mammalia; order Artiodactyla; family Suidae; genus Sus; species Sus scrofa. The sequence goes on along the minus strand of NC_139387.1, from coordinate 88,885,691 downwards.
AAAAAAAAAAAATTAAAAATAAATATTTTAAAAAGGTTATTGGATTGGATTGATTCTAAGGCCTCTTCGACCGTAATTACTTTTATGATCCCAAGTGTCTAAAAGAGCTAGGCAGCAAAATTTCAACAGTGTTTGTTACCATTTGCATGATGATGTCCTTCACGGAGGAAATTCCTTAAACTAAAAAAAGCAGAACAAAAGCAACAAAAATTATTTTTTGCTTTGTTGATCATTAAATTTTGTGGTTAGGGAAAGTGGGTTTCCCTCCGCATAATTATACCTGCAGGCATAGACGTATTTATTAATAGTTTAAGATCACACTAAGATTGGACTAGAGCTATTTTATTATTACACTAGGTGTCATAATTGACACTAAGTAAGTAGCATTGAAGACATTTAAAGGCTGGATGAGTCCTTGAAATTCAGTGGTGACGTTTATTCAAATGAAATAACCATTGTGCTGATGATGGCAGGAAGGAAATTAGAATCAGGAATTTGTTCATATTTTAGTTAGCTAGATGATTTTTTTCCCTTTCTTAATATATTGTGGCTGGGAGTTCCCTGGTGGCTCAGCACATTAAGGACCTGGTGTTGCCTCTGCTGTGGCTCAGGTCATTGCTGTGGCACATGCTTGATTCCCTGGTCCAGGAATTTCTGCATGCTGTGGGTGTGGCCAAAAAATACTGTGGCCGAAAAACTTGTGGAGAAGATAAAATCCTGCTATTATCCTTTATTTTACTTTTTTTTTTCCTTTTTTAATTTAGGTAGAGTTGACTTATAAAATCCTGTGTTTAAAAGTTACTAGATTAGAATCAGCAAGTGAATTCAGCAAGTTATTGAACATGAGGTCAATTTATAAAAATTAATGATATTCCTATATTTCAGATACAAACCAACTGGAAAATGAACATTTCAAAGAGGATGTCATTTGGATGGCATTAAGTGACATCAAATGTCTAGAAATAAATCTAATAAAAGATGGTCAAAACCTCTATGGAGAAGATTATAGAAAGTTTTAAGGGAAATTAAAGAAGAGCTACTTAAGTAGAGAGACAGGTCATATTCATGGATAGGTAACTAGGCAAGTAGAACAAAAGGGGAGGCTCCAGAAAAGACCCACACATTGTTGCCACAGCAAATAACAAATGTAATACTGCATCCAGTACCGAAAAGTCTTGTCAGTAACTATCACTGGGTCAATTGGCCATTCATGCGGAAAAAGTAAATCTTGACTCCTCCACCTCACATTGTACACAAGTATCAATTGCAGATACAATATATACCCTAAGGATAAAGTAATGGAAATTCTAGAAGATAACATAAAATTGTATTTTTAGAACATTGGAGAATATGAACATTTCTGAAACAGGACATGGAAAGTGCTAACCACCAAAGAGAAGGCTGACAGATTGACAGATTGGGCATTAAAACTAGGAATGTCTATCATTAAAAGGGAACTAAGATTGAAACGGCAAATCAAAGAGTGGGAGAAGATAGAAGATGTGCATATATGATAAAGTGCTTCCATCTGTAATATATGAAGAACATCCACAGGCACCAATTAGAAAGATGGAGCAAAGGGAATCCATATGGCGAGTAAATATATTAAAAGATACTCAATCTCATTTATCAATGAAATGCAGATACAGCTACAGTATATTCTGTACATCGGCCAGAATAGCCAGAATTAAAAAGACTGACATCACCAAGTGTTGTGACAATTTGGGGCAACTTGACCTTTTATGTATTGCCTGGGGCAGTATAAACTGGCATAACATCTTTGTAAAACTGTTTGGTGGTGCCTAAGGGGCTAAACATGCACAGGATACTACAAGTCAGCAATTTCATTGCCAACAGAAACACCAATTGAAGGATCTTCATAGCAGCACTATCCATAGTGGCCCCGAGCAGAACGCAGTCCAAATACATATCAGTAATAGAATGGATAAGTTAATTGTGTCTTTATAATATAAGAAATTGTACAATAATGAAAATCTGCTCCTGCTATATGCAACAACATGGGTGAATCTTATAAACATCATAGGACTTAAAACCCAACACTTAGGAGTACATGAAGTTCAAGGGAGACAGGACTAATCCATGTGGTTAGAAGTCAGGAGTGTCTGCCTTTAGGGAGAGAAGGTAGGTAATGACCTAGAAGAGAAGCAACAGGGGCTTCTGAGGTGCTGGTAACGTTCTGGTTCCTAATATGGGTGGTGGTTATCAGGGTGCATTTGCTTTTTAGAAATTCATCAAGATGTCCACCTATGATTTGCATACTTTTCTTTCTTTTTTTTTTTTTTTTTTTTTTTTTTTTTTTTGTCTTTTTGCCTTTTCTAGGGCCGCTCCCATGGCATATGGAGGTTCCCAGGGTAGGGATCGAATTGGAGCTGCAGCCGCCAGGCTATGCCACAGCCACAGCAACGTGGGATCCGAGCCATGTCTGTGACCTACACCACAGCTCACGGCAACGCCGGATCCTTAACCCACTGAGCAAGGCCAGGGATGGAACCCGCAACCTCGTGGTTCCCTGTCAGATTCGTTAACCACTGAGCCACGATGGGAACTCCTTGCATACTTTTCTTAATGTGTGTTATGTTTCCATTAAAAATATATTTAAACTACTGGGAAAAGCTCTGCTTTTTTTTCAGGGATGCTCACATAATAGCTTACCAAAGAGTAAACTGAGAAGAATCTTCGAGATGATCTAGTCCAGGGGTCAGAAAACTATAGCTCTTTTTTTGGTATAGAACATGAACTAAGAATGTTTTTTACATTTTAAAGGGTTGTAAAAGAAGAAAGAAGAGGAGAAGGAGGAGGAATAAAATGTGCAAGAGAGATCAGGTATGGCCTTCAAAGCCTAAAATACCTACTATGTTTTCCTTTAGAGAAAAAATTGGCTGGACTTTTCTGGTTCAGTACCCTTCCTTCATACAAATGATGAAAATGAGGCCACAAGGAAATGACACACCCAAAATCATTCAGCAATTTGGGAGGAGAACCAGGACTGGAAGTTGTTGTTATGTATTATTGCATCCCATGGTACTAATTAATGAACTTAAGCTGTGTCTTCAACCCAGACTTCTCTACAGACCTGGGTACCCATCTTCACATTGCCCACAAGCAACTTAAACTCAACTCATCATCTTCCTCATCTATGCCCCCAAGCCTTCTCTTCGTCATTCATTCCTGTCTTAGTATCTACCTCCCTGTCCAGTTCCCCACTCAGGACCCAGTGGGGCATTTCAGCAACTTTTTTATGTTCCATAGCCCAAATTTAATTGATGACCAAGACTTGTCAATTCCATGTATTAATATACCTCACAGCTATCCTCTTCTCTATTCTGACTGCTTCTGCCATAGATCAGAACTTCTCTTTTCAGAACTGTTGATTAGTGTCTGCATTGGCTTTCCTGTCTTGCTTTCTCTCGCCTTTCTTTCAGTTTCTCCGCAACCGGAATAATCTTACTGAAGAGGAGATTTGGCAGCCCATTAAGCAGCTGGATTTTAGTAGTGGGTTAACATCAAGATCCGCCCCCCCCCCTTTCGATTTAAGCCTGAGTTAAGTTTCGAGATCATGAAAAATAATTTCATTCCACACAATGTAACCCAGCATTGTTTCTTATGGTGGTAAAATTCAAAGTATTTCATCCTCCTAGTGATGTATAGGTTTGACCTACCATATGCATTCATTTATTGATTCATTCTACTCAAAAACTTGTGCTGCCCTAGGTTTCTGCTTTTTTTCAGGGATGCTCACATAATAGCTTACCAAAGAGTAAGCTGTGACCAGGGGTCAGAAAAGATGGGCGGCTGAGAGTGGCCACGCCTACTCATCTGCATATGGTCCATGACTGCTGTCATTTTACCTCAGGGTGTGAAAAATCAGTTTCCATCCGCTAGAGGTGTTTAGTATAGTAGCTACTAGCCACATATGGCTACTTAAAATAACTGAGATGGTAGAAAACTAAAAATTCAATGCCTTGGTCGTAATAGCCACATTTCAAGGACTTGGTCACCACATGTGGCAGGTGGGTGTCATTCATATTGGCCGTGCAGCTATAGAACATTTCTGTCATTGCAGAAGGTTCTCCTGGATGGCTCGCTAATACCTGTGGAAGAATGGTTGTGTTCCTTCACATGACACATAAAGTCTTTTAGGGTCTGATCCCTGCTTTGTTCTTCAGTCACCCCCTGCCACTGTCTTCTAGAGCTCTGTATTCCTCTCTGTGTTTTTAGAGCTCTATGTTTGATAGTGAAGTGTTGTAACTCCACAGCGCAATGCTGTGTGTGCCATCATACTTTCGCTCTTGTGATATCCTCTGCCCACAAAGTCGGCGCCTATGGCAAACCTCCGTTCCTTCAAAACCAACTCAAATGTTAGCTCTTCTGGGAAACTCTTCATGCTCCTCACCCTTCATTTCAGTCTTAGTGCTTTCTACACCGTAGACATATTTTTGCTGTATATTTGTAACATTTATTGAAATTTGTTTTTATGTTTTTCCCCCCTGTGGACTGTGAAAGATCCTTAAGGGTAAGGTTTATGTCTGGCTCAAGAGTCAGCAGACTTTTTCTGTAAAGGGTTAGATAGCAAATTTTTTTTTTTTTTTTTTTTTTTGTCTTTTTTCTATTTCTTTGGGCCGCTCCCTCGGCATATGGAGGTTCCCAGGCTAGGGGTTGAATCGGAGCTGCAGCCGCTGGCCTACGCCAGAGCCACAGCAACGCGGGATCCGAGCCACGTCTGCAACCTACACCACAGCTCACGGCAACGCTGGGTCCTTAACCCACTGAGCAAGGGCAGGGATCGAACCCGCAACCTCATGGTTCCTAGTCGGATTCGTTAACCACTGCGCCACGACGGGAACTCCAGCAAATATTTTTGACTTTGAAATCCAGGTAGCCTCAAACAGGATTATTCAGCATTGCTGCTACACTGTGGAAGCAGTTACTGACCAAATGTAAATGAGGAGGCGTGGCCAGCTTTATCCAAGAGACATCATTTTCTGACCTCTGGTCAGGGACAATCATAATACCTTGCTTAGTACACATTTTTTTAATAGAATGAATGAGTATGAGAGACCAAAATGATATATCATCAGGGTAGTGGAATACTTAAAACTTTACCACCATGAGAATCAGTGCTGTTTGCGGTTTTATTGCCTGTGATTAATTTTCTTGATCTTGAAACTTAATCCCGGTTTAAATAAAGGGAGGGAGCGAGAACTTGTTTAATTCACTGTTAAACACCCATTTTAAGCACATGTTTGACCATATGACCAATTTGAGTGTTCAGATATTTGATAGTTATTTTAATATAACTGTTCATAATCTTAGGCACTTTATTTTTAAGCATCTAGAGAGGGCACAGGAGAGTTAAAGGCCTCTGCCTGTCACCGGGTACCGGCTCTTCTGGGGCTCATGGAGGGAGGGACCAGCTGCTCCATCCATCCAGACTGGAGGGGGTGGCGGCACAGCTGTAGCCTGGGAGCCCCAGCCTAGCCACAGGAGCCCCTTGTGCAGGAGCAATTACCAAACTAAGACGCTGCCTGCTGGAACCCTCCCTACCAAAGAATGCTTGGCTGCTTTCTGGGTGTCTGTCTGGATCCTGATTCCCCAGGGGTTGGAAAACCTGCCATCCCAAACACTTTCCCCTGCCTTTGCCACCAAGTGAGCTAATGGGACCAGGGCTCTACCTGAAAGCTCTTTTTAGCTCTATTGTGTGTCTGAGCCAGGGGGTGGGTGGAGAAGAGGGAGCAGCTAGGAGCCCCAGGGATGTGTACATTGGCTGAGGCTAAATGTGCATTGATTCATACCAGTACCAAATCGTGGCCTGAGACTCCATGCCTGAGTGGATGCTAATTATATTTTTTCTCACATCCTGCCTCAGGCCAGAGCCCAGGCTGCCAAGTGTAAGTGTGGGCCGAAGAACTTTTTTCTTGTTAGTTTTTTTCAAAATCCTTTGTGTGTTCAAGTCTTTTATAACACAATTGAATGCACATTAGGTGAATTAAGTAAACAAGGGACTGGCCAGGGATTAATCTCCAGAAATTCAGTTACCTGATCCCTTTTGAGCAAGAAGACTTAAATGCCTGCTCGGGGAAGACAGACCCCCATGCTCTCAAGTCTGGAAATGCCCAGCCCTCCAAGTTCTCCAGACTGTGCACATGGATGGTGCTAAGAATCAGGCTGACCTGCGTTTCAATCTGAGCTCTGCTACTTGTTGGAGGTGTGACCTTAAAACAGTCTCTTGATCTCTGTGAGCTTCTGTGTCCGCATTGTGGAATGAGTAAGCTAACACCCACCTCATGTCCTAGAGCCACAGGAGAGCAGAGGAGGGACACTGCACTGGGAGCGTAGGTTCGCAGCCGCTTTGAGTTGGGATCTTCATTTCTGCTGACTGGGCCTTACAGCTTCTGTTAGGCAGGAACACATATGTCTTCCTGGCCCTCAGAGCATCATATCTGCAGTGGGGCCACCTCACCATAGACACACAAGAGCTACTTGATCAAGGTTATTTTTTAGGGTCTTCCATTGGCTATTTGATTTATCATGTTCATTTGGGCCAAGACAGGAGCTTTGTAGCAGGTCATGCTGCAACCAAACAGCCCTTCTTTATATCACTTGTTCTTGCTTCCTACACATGATTTATTTATTTATTTTGATCCTGGCCATTTTTGTCACCTAGGTCATCTCCCCTGTCTCTCACCACATCTCCCCTTTTCTGGAGAAATGCAGGCCTCTTGCAGGCAGAGTGGGTTTGAGTGCTTTTAAGTACATCCATCATTTGGTTTCTTCACCAGACTCACCACTTCTTAATACATTCAGTGACATCGTGAAATATGTGGACTCTTGACTGGGCCAGGGGGCTTCCACATTAAAAATGTTCTTGAGGCTTCTGTGAGGGTTTTTTTCATGTGATTGAGGGAGACTGAAATACGTAGATGAATGAGTGGGATCCAAGAGCATTTCCCAAAGGCAGGCTTTAAAAGTGAGCTTGTGGAAATGTGTGACCATTCATTCAGCAAATGGTTATTGAAATGCAAATCCACCCAGCCCACTAGAACTAAGCATTTCGAGGGCTGGGGTTTGGATGGTTGGTTCCTAGCTGTGTCCCCAGGGCCTTGAACAATGACAAGCTTGAGAAATTTTCATTGAATCAATAAATGAGAGCTTTGTACATCCCTCAGGGGATTATAGCTGTACTCACAACTATGAGAAAATATGGACGCATGGAAGAAGGAAGACCTTAGTCAGTTCAAGGGAAGTGCAAGAAACTTTATTAAGGAGGTAGCTTGAGCTGAAGGCTTGAAGAAGGCTCAAGAGTTTTAAAGGCATAAGGGGTGGAATTCTAGACAGAGGAGCTAGTGTGTATAAAGGAGACATCTAGGTAAGACAGTATGGTATGTTCCAGGGACTGTAAGTAGTTGGAGGCAGCTGGTATGTGTAGGGAATAATTGGGCAGAATGTCAGAAATCAGATCATGAGTAACCTTCTATGACCTGTGAAGAGTCTGGACTTTATCCTTGGGCAACAGGTGAGAGGTAAAAGTAGGAAAGTGACAACATATATTTTAGAGAGGCATCTCTGGAGGACTGATTTGAGAGGGTGAGACATAGAGGCAGGAAGACATGGAGATGGTTGCAGTGGCTTAATGAGTGGGAAAGGAGAGGTGCCTAAAGCACTGCAGTGCAGGGGAATGGTGAAGGGGCGGTCTTGATAGGTTTCTAAGAGGTAAAATTTAAATCGCTTGGGTGCAAAATCATTAAAAACAGAAAGTTGCAGCCCCTCAATCAATTCGAGTGAGTTTACAGAGCCCCTTGAATGAAGGGGAGGCTGGGTCCCACTGAGGAGGAGCCCCAGGACATTGCCACAGTTTTTTGCTGTTAATCTTTCTCCCAGTCTTTCTCAGAGGGACTTACAGCTTTTTATGAGGGTCACTCCATCAGGAATAAAGGAAATAATCAGACCCTTTGGGGACTGCTGGACACTGGCTCTGAACTGACACTAATTGCAGGAGACCCAGAATGTCACTGGTTCACCAGTCAGAGTAGGGGCTTACGGAGGTTATTTGGTTAATGGAGTTTTAGCTCAGGTCTGAAGCTCCCAGGTCCCTGACTCCATCCCGTGGTTATTTTCTCAATCATAAAATGCATAACAGGAATAGATGTACTCAGCTGCCGGCAGAATCCCACTCCCCACACTAGTCCCCAGGCTGTGGAGCGGGGGTGTTAACATGAGAAAGGCCAAGTGAAAGCCGTTCATACTGCCTCTGCCTAGAAAAATGGTAAACCGAAAGCAGTGTGACATTCTTGGAGGGATTTCAGAGATCAGTGCCACCATCAAGGACCAGAAAGATGCAGGAGTGGTGACCCTCACCACATCCCCGTTCAGCCAGTCTGTTTAGCCGGTGAAGAAGACAGATTGATCTCGGAGAATGCTGGTGGCCTTTTCCTTCCACCTGATATCATACGGGTGCATTACATTGATGACATTGTGCTGATTGGACCTAGTGGGCAAGAAATAGCAACCATTCCAGACTTGTTGCTAAGACATTTATATGTCAGGATGGCAAATAAGTCTAACTAAAACTCAGGGACTTTCTCTCTCAGTGAAATTTCTGGGGATCCAGTTGTGCGAAGCGTGTCAAGAAATCCCTTCCAAGGTGAAGGATAAGTGCTGCCTGTGGCCCCTCTCATGACCAAAAAAGAGGCACAGTGCCTGGTAGGCATATTTAGATTTCGGAGGCAACATATGCCTCATTTGGGTGAGTTACTCCAGCCCATTTGAGTGAGTTGAAAAGTTGCTGGTTTGAGTGGGGCCCTAAACAAGAGTAGGCTCTGCAGTAGGTCCCCAGGCTGCTGGAAAGCTGCTCTGTCAGTGGGGCCATGTGCTCCAGTAGATCCAGTGGTACTTTAAGTGTCCATGGCAGATAAGGGGTGCTATTTTGTTGTTTGGAGACCTCTGCAGGTCCCTGCAAGTGCATCAGAGCACAGCCTTTCTATCCTCTGTGAATCACTCCTCTCCTTTTGAGAAACACCTCTTGTCTGAGTAGAGACTGAGCAGGTAAGCATGGGCCAGCAAGTTACCATGTGACCTGAGCTGCCCATCAGGAACTGTGTTGTGGACCCACCGAGTCATGAAGTTGGGTGTGTGCAGAAGCACTCCAGCATCAAATGGGCGTGGTACATACCTGATCAGGCCCAAGCGGGCCCTCAAGGCACAAGTAACTTATATGAAGAAGTGGCCTAAATACCCATGGTCCCTATTCCTGCTCTGCTACTTTTTCTCTCCCAGTCTGCACCTGTGCCTCAGAGGAGTTCTCTGTCATCAGTTGACAGACATGGGCCTGGCTTACAGATGGTTCTCCTTGCTCTGCAGTCACCACCCCAAAGTAGACAACTGCAGCTCTACAGTCCCTTTCTGAAATCTCTCTGAAGGACAGGGGTGAAGAGAAATTTTACTGCTAGGAAGAATTCTGAGCACTGCACCGGGTTGATCACTTTACTTAGAAGGAGAAATGGCCAGGCAGGCAATTATATACTGATGTATGGGTTGTGGCCTTTGGTTTGGCTGGGCTTAAAAAGAAGATGATTTGGAAATGAGTGTCAGGGAATTTTGGAGAGGTATGTGGATAGACCTCTCTGAATGTACAAGAAACATGAAGAAATGAGTAGCCTGGGCTGAATGCTCATCAAAGGTGACCCCAGCAGAGAATATATTAATACTCAGGTGGATGGAATGTCCCTTTCTCTGGATACCAGTAAACCTCTTTCCCCAGTGACCTCTGTCATTGCCCAAGAAGCTCATGAATGAAGGGGCCCCGATGGCAGGTTTGGAGGTTATGCATAGACTCAACAACATGGACTCACCAAGGCCAGCCTGGCTACAACAGCTTGGGGGCCCATCTGCCAGCAGAGACCAACACTGAGCTCTCAATACAGTGTTACTCCCCGGAGTGATCAGCCAGCTGTCTGATGCTGCAGGTCGATGACACTGGACCTCCCATATCGTGGGAGGGGTAGCATTTTGTTCCTACTGGAATAGTCACTTAACTCTGGATACAAATGCGCCTTCTCTGCATGAATGCTTCTGCTAAAGCTAGGATCTGTGGACTCACAGAATGCCTCGCCCACCATCATGCGGTCCTACACAGCAGTGCTTCCGATCAAGGAGCTCACTTCACAGCAAAAAAAGTGCAGCCACGTACCCGTCTTGCTATGTTCCCAGCCATCCTGAAGCCAGTAGCTTGGTAGAAGGGTGGAATGGTCTTTTGAAGACTCAGTTACATGGTCAGCCAGCTGACAGTCTCTTAGGGGGCCAGGGCAGGGTCCTCAAGAAGGCCGTGCATGCTCTGAATCAGCACCTAGTTCCCTGAGAACCAGGATCCCCCGGGAGGGCAGTGGGGGGGGTGGAGAAGGAGAGTGTGCCAGGCACCACTCACTATTGCTCCTAATGCCCGCTAGCAAAATTTTTGCTTCCTGTTCTGCATCTTTATGCTCCACTAGCCTAGAGGCCTTCGCTCCAAAAAGAGGAGTGCTTCCACCAAGAGAAAAAACGACGATTCTTTGAACTGGAAGTTACGACTGCTGCCTGATGCCTCTGAGTCAGCCGGCCAAAGGGGGAGTTACCGCGCTGATTGGGTGACCCATCCTGGCCACCCAGGGCACGTGGGACCGCTCCTCCACAGTGAAGGTGAGGAAGGGTATGTTTGGAAGGCGAGGATCCCCTAGGGCATTTCCTGGTAGCACCGTGCCCTGCTTTCGCAGTCAGTGGAAAACTGCAATAACCCCATCTGTGGAGAACCAGTAATGAAGCAGACTCTGCAGTAATAAAAGTTTGAGTCACGTCCACCAGATGAAGAATCATGGCCAACTGAAACACTTGCTAGTGGCCAAGGGACTATGGAATGGCTAATGGATGAAGGTAGTTGTAAACACCAAGTTACAACCACGTGACCAGTTATAAAAATAAGGACTGTAATTGTCATGAGTATTGTTCAGAGCCTATGCATGTATTTGTTTTCTTCCCTCTCTTATCTCCTTATCATAGCATAAGAAGTATTGACTTTATATCATAGTACTTAAGTATTTTTAACTTTATGTCATGGTATTTTAGTTACGAACAATCAAGGGGAGGGATAAACATCACCCAAGGACTTTATCTTCTATTCTGGGGTAGGGATTAGTATATTTTCAGTTGAATGCAGGATAGTTGTAACATATCAGGTCTTGTTATTGTTTTCATTTGGACCTTAAGTATGGTTTAAGGAGATGCAGGTGGATGCCAAGCTGCCAAGGGGTGGAGTTGTGAAGGTTAATTTTACTAACCTTAAATTTAAGTTCTTTTGACTGGGCCATAGGCTGCCCAGATAGTCACACATTCTTTGGGATGTTTCTGTGAGGGTGTTTTTGAATGAGATGAACATTTAAATTGGTAGATGGAATAAAACAGATTGCCCTCTGTAATGTGGGTGGGCCTCATCCAAACAGTCGAAGACATGAATAGAACCAAAAGCCTGACTTTCTTCTAATTCTGAGTAAGAGAGAGTTCTTCCTGGCTGATTACCTTTAAACCAAAACATTATCTTTCTTCCTGCCTTTGGATTCAAACTGGAACCCTGGCTCTTCCTGGATCTAGAGCCTGCCGGCCTTCATACAGGAACTGTAACCAATCATTGCATCTCCTGGGTCTCCAGCTTACCAACTTACCCTGCAGGTCTTGAGACACTCCTGCCTCCATAATTGTGTAAGCTAGTTTCTTATAAAAAATGTCTTTATGTGCGCGCGCGCGCACACCCACACACACACACACACACACACACTTATGTGGAGCCATAAAGTTGCATGCCTTAAGATTTATACGATTTTTTTAAGTTGGAATTGAATTAATATGGGCAATAAGACTAGTCTTTAAATGTCTTCTAGAGACCCTAGACCTTCTTCTCCTGTCCTGCCTCCTTCCCTCCTTGAACCAAGGAGGACACCAACCCAGAGATTTGTAGATTATCTTTTTTCTGCATCTGCTTTGCTTTTTCCTCCCTTGGATCTTACCTTGGATGAGCTGCGTCTCTCTCCCTTGTGTATCAGTGACTTCAGGCTAGTATTCATGGGAATGTAGCCAGTACATAAAACATTCAGGAGCCCTCTCCGTCAGCATGGGGTTGTCCAAATGCATGCAGGGGTCCCCCCAATAGGCACACTGTCCTCACAACACCCATTCAGCTGTTGGCTGGCTACAACTTGCGGATTCCTCTCTTGACCTATTACCAGATGCTTCTGACCAGTCCTTTTCATTTCATTTGTATGTTTGTATAATGCAATGAAGCATATCCTTGCTGGGACTGCAGAGCAAATTGGTGGCATGCCTTCCGAGAGTTCCAAGGTTGTCATGGGCACGACAGCAATGCCCTGCTCTAACTAAAAGTCTGCTATAAACTCCCTGGGGAGTTCCAGAGGGTGCACGTTCTTCATTCTTTTGGATACGCAGCAGACACCCAGAGTGTCCTGAGGTGCCCTAATAACAAAAGCCCGTTCCCTCCACATACCAGGGGGAGAAGAGGACCAGGTCAGTTTTATTTCCTTCGTGATCTGCTGAAATCTCTCTCCGATTGAAAGTCGTCTTTTTCATAACACTGAAAAGATGTAACATTAGCTTAATCATTCCCAAATGAACCCTGAAAAATATTTGGAAACAGTACACTTCTACAACATCATTTGGGCATTACTAGAAAGTTTCAGCCATTTGCTATAAACTTGTGCTTTTAAGTGGCGACCATGTGGTCTGCTTCCAGAACATCCAGTTCTTTCTTTTTTATAGAATTAAAACCCCTGACACTTGTTTTAAGACCTAAGAAAACCTTTAGTGCTTAGCAAAATGCAGGACCTGGCATGGTCATAAAGAAGATATGTTTGATTTTACTCCTTGAAGCCATTAAAAAAAAAGACACAAGATACTGTCCGTAAGAAAACTAAAATGGCAGCTTCAGCTTCTTCCCAGAAGTCCCTGGGAAAAGACATCTAAGGTCACTTCTTAGTCTCCTGAGTACCAGGAAATCAGTATTACCCGTCCCCCCTCCTCCCCATCTAAAGCAAAGAGCAGTGGGGAGAGATCCAACTTTCAACAGAGTCTGTCTTGACTGAGGAAGTTAACACTTTACGAAAAGGATTCTGTCTTCTTGCAGGGCTCTTGCAAAGGACCCTTGCCAAACCCAATCCCAAGACAGAAAAAAAAATCCTTCTCCTAAGACCTGGGAATTAGTCACCAACTGGCCTTAGCGACTAGACCCGTGAAGAAAGCCTTCAACTCATGCAGCCTAAGGGGCCTAATTAAAAAACAACCAAATTCAAAATGAGAGTCTGGGTGGGAAATGAAGGAGAAGATTCGGATGCCAGGGAGAGATGGAAATTCACCCTGGAATCCAGCACCTGTGAGATGAGGAACCAAAGCTGCTAGGAGGGTAACTCTCTTTTGGGAACATGAGGGAGACAGATTCTCAGTTCCAGGCTACTCGGGATTTAATCCTACATTGAAGGGAGGCATTGATGTGTCATTAGCAGCATAGTCCTACCAGTCTGGCTTTAGCTTCTCTGGGTTTGGGGAAGCATTTAAGCAGAAAAAAAAGGGTTGATGGGGTGGGAAATAGTTGTAGAATAATTTACACCACATCCCTTCACGTAACCTCTGTTGCGTATTGATTTTTTTGTGTGTCTAGCAGATGCTCTGCACAAAAGAAACACTTCAGCCCCATACATACTCTATGTTAAAATAACTATTTAATTTTGTATTTATACAGGGCTGTGCAATGGCCCAAAGGATTTCAGTGCAATTTGATTCCTTCCAAAGGAATTAAAAGTGAGCAGATGTGAGAGGACATGTGAGCTAATTGGACCACATGATCACACCTTTCTTTACAGCTAGTCAGGTCAGTGGTCTAAGGAACAGAGGAGCTGCAGACCATGGAATGAAGCCAAGGCAGAATGTTAAAACTGAAGTTATGACCGAGTCCTGAAATCCAGTTGATGGGAAATTTTGAAAGGAGGTACCAAATCACCAACTGCGTCTTTATGGAGGAAATGATTCTACGGAACTGGCGATGAATGTGTGACCTCTCAGCCAGATCAAGACTGTAAAAAGGGGGGAATGGCTAATGAGAGGAGACCACAAAGAAGGCACTGTGCGACGGGGAGCAGAGTCTCCCCCCTGCCCGGAGAATCTGCTGAGATGGGGCGCGTTCAAGGCGGTGTGGCTGTAGACCTGCCTGGGGAATCTGTAAGACGGTGAGGGCTGGCCAGCGTGTTAGCTTTGGAGTCAGGAGAGGACTCTGTGTTGGAATTGGCCTGTACTCCAATGCAAGAGGATTTCCTAAGGATCAGATGGGACCAACCCAGAGAAAGAGATGGGTCGTCTAATCCTTGAAGAACAGACGGATCCCAGCAGCAAGAATCTGGGACGGGAAGAGGCGAGAGCAGCCACTCAAAACTGATGTATAGCCACATCTTCCAGAATCAAGGGATCTGCAGGGAGAGGAACCCAGTGCAGAATGTCTTGGAAACCTATGGAAATACCCACAAAGAGATGGAGTCTGCCAGGCCCAGAGAATAGGAACCCACCCAGTGCGGTTCCATTACTCTTCACCAGTTCTTTCTGACCTTCAAGGGGTCGGAACCTGGTGGCCAGCTAGGGTGGGGGTGGAGAAGAAAAGCATGAGGTAGAAAAACTCAGAATAGATGGATCAACCTTCTCCTTTCTGACTGCAGTTTTCCAAAGAAACCCACTGTATATAATCCTAAAATATATCCAAACTAAGAAGGAAAGAGAAGCAACCTTAAATCAGTTTAGGAATTTTTAATGATATCTTAGACTCTCATTAAACTTTCTAAACTATGACTGTGCTCTCTAAATTTAAAGTGTTTATACAGGAGTTGCCCTCGTGGTGCAGCAGAAATGAATCTGACTAGGAACCAGGGGGTTGTGGGTTCGATCCCTGCCCCCGCTCAGTGGGTTAAGGATCTCGCATTGCTGTGGGCTGTGGTGTAGGTTGGAGACATGGCTCGGATCTGGCGTTGCTGTGGCTCTGGTGTAGGCTAGCAGCTGCAGCTCCAATTTGACCCCTAGCCTGGAAACTTCCATATGCCGCAGGTGTGGCCCTAAGAAGCAAAAAATAAAATAAAATAAAATAAAATAAATAAAAAATACTAAGTGTTTGTACAACTGTTTATTACCTAAGTGTGGACAGAAAGTTCATGGGGTGTGGATGTGGGCAGATCCTGGTTTGGAGGGATCCTCATTAAGAAAAATGTAAAATTGTGCTTATAGGAAAAGAAATCACAACAAATTACAGATTCTTCAAAGCTGACAAATAACACACATATATCACAAAATAAAAATTTTGTTAGCTGCCTGGCATATTGATGTAATATTTTTTCTAATTAAATTTTCAATTGAATTTTTTTTTTTTTTTTGGTCTTTTGTCTATTGCCTTTTTGGCGGTTCCCAGGCTAGGGGTCAAATCAGAGCTACACCTGCTGGCCTACGCCACAACCAGAGCAATGTGGGATCCCAGCTGCATCTGTGACCAATACCACAGCGAACGGCAATGCTGGATCCTTAACCCACTGAGCGAGGCCAGGGATCGAACCCGCAAATCTTCATGGATACTAGTTGAGTTCATTAACCACTGAGCCATGAGAGGAATTCCTTGACTGAATATCCTTTCATAGTGTCTTCATATGACAATGATTTATTAATACTGTTTTCTGCAAAGAGAATAGAAAACTGTATTGATCAACTTTATTTCTAGCATCAGTACTGTAGGTTTTGTAGGTTTGTGCCCTACAAAAAATAGGTGTAATGATAATTTTATTTCCTCTGTTTTCTCATTTAAAAAAAAAGAAAAATAGTAGGTGCATGTTGTATTTTTACTTATATAGACTGCAGTGTCAGGTTCGTTGTGAGTAGGCATTTATGGGAACTGAATCTTCTACTTACAGTCTTATCTATGTGATGATTAGAGAAGCTTTCAGCAGACTACTTTCTGGTTCTGTATGGTTCAAACATGGTTGCCTGTCTCCCACCTAAGCACTGAAGCACATTCATATCTAGACACAACCTCTGGTTTGTGCCTTGTTTTGTATTTGGTAGGAACACCAGTGAGTTAGCCTGATAAGCAGTAGAAGCAAAATTCAGACGTGTTCCTACTTCCATGGAACGTTCAGTCTCCTAGACAGAAACAGAAGAATCAATTTACTGCCCTAAAAAAGATGGGAGATGTGTTTCAGGGGAAGGGAGCTTTGCTTTGTAAGAGTGCACAAGGAAGGAATTATTCTTTGGTAATTATTATTTAATAGACGATGGACTAAGTATGAAACAGAGAGCCAGGTCCCGTGGGTGGTCGCAAGAAGCCTGTCCAACTCTATTTGAAAGCCCTTGGTGGGATAACAGAGCCCCTGCCTTATTCCTGGATCTCATTTCTCCCTCTGCATTTTGTTTTGGACTTTGTGCTTAGCGTCTTGTTGTCAGGCACTACTTCAGTCTACTTTGCTCAGCCCCTAGTGTCGATTTCCTGGAGAAGCTGGGGAAACACAGGCAAGAGAGCCCAGTCTGCTTTGGGTCTTCAAGACTCCGGTGAACTCAGGCTACTTCTTGGCATCTCACAGCCATCTTGTACTTAGGTTGGGCTTCTTTCTTAATTAAACAACCTTTCACAATCACCCTTACCTAATTCTGCATCACTGAAACAATTCTCACCCCATAATACACATTCGGGGGGTGGGCGTTATTGAGAGAGACAGGACGATTGAATCAGCAAAGGAACATTTGCCTTAAGTAGTGGGTTGTTTTTTTTCCAAAGAATGTATCTTCCTCTTGTGAGCCTTTGGGATGCTTGCTAAGCTATAGTTCCAGGTAACCTATATTTAAAAACCTACTTCTGTGTGTGTGGCATACTTATAACCTGCTTCCTAAGGAACTAGGGTGCTTGTTTAGAATATAGCTACCATATGATCCAGTAATCCCATTCCTGGGCATCTATCTGTATTCAAAAAGATACATGCACCCTAGTGTTCATTGCAGCACTATTCACAAGAGCCAAGACATGGAAACAACCTAAACGTCGATCAGCAGAGGAATGGATAAAGAAGATGTGGTACACATCCACAATGGAATATTACTTAGCCATAAAAAGGAATGAAATAATGGCATTTGCAGCAACATGGACAGACCTAGAGACAACCATTCTGAGTGGAGTAAGTCAGACAAAGACAAATATCATATGATATCACTTATATGTATAATCTAATAAAAATGATACAAAAGAACTCATTTATAAAACAGAAACAGACTCACAGTTTTCAGAGCTAATCTTGTAATTACCATAGGTGAAACTGTTGCGGGAAGGGAAGAACCGGGAGGGTGGGCGTAGGATATACACACTGCGCATAAAGTAGATGATTAGCAAGAGCCTCCTGTACCACACAGGGAAATCTACTCAATAGTTTGCAATAACCTGTATGGGAAAAAAAAATGGATATATTTATATGTATGACTGATTCACTTTGCTGTACACCTGAAACAAATACAACCTTATAAATCAGCAATAGTCCAATAAAACTAAAATTTTTTTAAAAGAGGAAAAAATGAAATAGAGATACTAAGCTTCACTCTGGAATGATTTCTCAGAGGATCTGAGGACTGGGATCTGGTAGTATGAATTTTTATGTAGCCTTTCAGGTGAATGTTTTGTGGATTAAAATTTGAGAACGCCTTTGCTAAGGATAGTCCATAGATGTCCTTCCCAGTGCTCAGCATCAAGAGCGAAACTGGATACCCAGACTCCATGACACTCACATGACAGCTACAGGACAAGGGAGCAATCTCAGCTCTATAAAACAGTCTATGAAGGAAACTATAAAATATGCTAAATTAAAAAGGCAACAGCATGAAGAAAACAGCACAGGTACAGGTTTATTCTTCTAGCAAAGGTGTCCACACACGGGGTACCAATTCAGTAAACTACAGCACATTCATGCAGAGAAACACAACGCGGTTTTATAAAAGAATCGAAAACTAGATGCTGCTAAAATATGTTAAGTTTAAAAAGGCAAATTTTGGAGTTCCCGTCGTGGCTCAATTGTTGATGAACCCAACTAGTATCGAACCTTACTAGTATCCATGAGGGTGTGGGTTCG
This sequence comes from Sus scrofa, assembly GCF_054392235.1. Taxonomy (NCBI): domain Eukaryota; kingdom Metazoa; phylum Chordata; class Mammalia; order Artiodactyla; family Suidae; genus Sus; species Sus scrofa. The sequence goes on along the minus strand of NC_139387.1, from coordinate 88,867,506 downwards.
ATCCCTGGCCTTGCTCCATGGGTTGAGGATCCAGCCAGCATTGCCATGAGCTATGGCGTAGGTCACAGACACAGCTACTCTCCCATTTTGCTGTGGCTGTGGTGTAGGCTGTAGCTATAGCACCGATTTGGCCCCTGGCCTGGGAACCTCCATATGCTGCAGGTGTAGCCCTAAAAAGACAAAAGACAAAAAAGAAAAAAAAGAGACTAATTCTAAGCATATATATAGCATATATATGGTGTACTGTCTTTCACCTGAGAAAAAGGGGGAAAGTAAAGTAGGTGTTTATATTTGCTTGTGTTCCCGTAAAGAAATGCTGAAGGGATACAGGAAAAATCTGCTAAACGCTGCGACATACTGTTTGCAGTGACAGCCTCATCTGCTCACACTTCTCTTCACTCTCTTTGGGCAGTGCCTTCCGCACAGTCCCAGGGCATGTCCATGTAATTTGCTTTGGCCAGTATGAAGCAGGCCGAATTTGAGAACTGCCTTCTCTGGCTGCTCTTCTAGTCTGCTCAGTGCCAGGTGGCGAAGCTGATGGGCGATGCGAGACATGTGACCCAGCCGCCTCCCTCGCTTCCCAGCCCCTACCCTAGCCAGCAGCATACTGGCTGCAGAGTGGTATGGAGTTAGGAACCTATTGTAGGCATTAGATCTTACATAGTTCAGAGTCATTAGCCAGAGACTACAAAAAAAAGTAAGTCTTTGGTTAAGAAGTCTATAAAGGTCTGCTGCTTTTGTATCTGTGCTACTCCTGAAGTCACTCAAGGTCAGCAAGGCAGATTTTTAAAAAGAAAACATGAACACAAAGCAAGAGAGACGGAGGCCAAACTGGAAACTGTGTCTGTTTTCCGTTCCATCTAATCCCTTTTTTATGGAGCCATACATGTGCCTGGCCCAGGACTCAGGGAAGCAAAAGTGGCGGTGGGGGGAATTCATGGGAGCTGTAGGAGCTGTGGGTCTTGCTGCTGTCCCACGGCAAAAGGGTGAGCCTATGGATCAGTGACCAAGTGCCTGGGCCACGTGGGTGCCTGGGACTCTGCACCAGCATTCCAAGCATAATGGCTACCACTTCACTTCTACCCTCCAGATAGCATGCCGATATCCTATCTTGTCCACCCCAATCCAGAATTGCACAGGGAAGGGGATTCTAGGAAATGTTCTTGCAGTTGGGCTAAGCAAATGCAGTGTAGCCACCACACCAACCTAGATCACCACCTTCTAGCCGAGTGGCCAGCTGATCCCAGATGTATGGCGTGTACTTGGGAGAGTTCCACCAAGATCACCCAGACCAGAAGAACTGTTGAGCTCACAACAGAATCACAAGCTAAATTATTGTCTTAAGCCACTAAGCTTGTTGCACAGGAAAAGCAGATATAAGTGGATGTCCAAAAATGATGAGCTGGGACGATAACAGATGGAGACAGGGTAGGAGCTAGACTTCTCGATGTATACTTTATTCTGTAAGACATATCGTTTAAGTTCTTGAGCCATGTAAATGTACATAAAATTAACTTTAAAAATATCAGAAAGGGATGTGGGATGTAGTGGGCAGCAAAAGGGACCGTTTAAAAGGGTGTAGGTGTAATTCAGAGAAACCGGTGAGATGTGTGTCAGTCAGTTGAGTTCCCCAACCTTGTCCATTTGAGATATGGAACATGCATCCACCCAGCTCCTCTGTCAAACACTCTTCTCAGAGTCAACCAGTTTTCTTTACTCCAACCTATCTTCAAGGCCTTGGATTCCATCTCTGAGGTGTCTCACCCTCGCTCTTTCTTTTTGGCTGCACTTGTGGCATATGGAAGTTCCTGGAGCAGGGATAAAATCTGAGACAAAGCTGCAGCCTACAAGCTGCAGCTGCACCTCCAGCTATGGCACCATTGGAGCCTCAACCCACTATGCCATGGTGGGAACTCCCTCTCAGGTGTCTCTTAAATATGCCATCTTCTTTTTGTCTCCACCAGCATCACAGTGGTCCCGACTGTTCCAACAACTCCTGTCCCTGCTGCCGTATTTCCAGCCATTCTCTATGTTTAATAGGAATGATCGACTTAAAATAGAGACTGGATCATGTCATCCCTTCTTCCCATCTTCTGCCTGAAGCCTTCAGTGTCTCTTCATTGTGTTTGGAATGTATGCAAACGCCTCATTCCAATGTATATGATCTTGCAAGATGCTACTTTAGCCAGCCCGTCCAGCCCCCAGCGTCAGTCTCCCAGCCCTACCCACCCTGCCAGACCCCAGTCACAGCGGTCTTCTTGCAGGTCCTCACTTGGGCTCTTTTATGCCTTTGGCCTTCGCATACAATGTTTCTTATTCTTATGCCTTTTGTTTCATTCTCTTCTGCAGACTAGCTCCAGGAGGGCAGGGCCCTATCTGCCTCATCTGTCCTTGTATCCCGAGTCCTAGCAGAGTATTTTGCATAGTGGGCCCTTGCCAAATACTTGACAAATGGATGGATGAATGAAGCAAGGAGGACTGAAGTAAGCCATCTCTTTCCAGTTGCATTGGAGTTTCCTATTTTTAAGTATTCTGTTTCTTCTCAGATTTGCTTATGCCTCACTTCACCTCGGTCTCTGTCGCAATATCTCTTCCTCAGAAAGGCCCTCTTTGACCCTTGCACAGTCTGCACTTGACCCTCTCTAAGTCCTTATTCATTTATCACTCTCGGAAAAGATCTTTTTATGTGTTTATAACAGGGCAGGAACTGTGGTTGGATAAAGAGCTGTATCTGCAGCACCTGGAACAGTGCCTAACACATAGGAGAGGTCTGATGATAAATACATAGATACACAGATAAATGAAACAATGGATGGTGCAGGCCGTGTCTTGCTCTTCCTACCCTCCCGCTGAGGACTTGCTGTCCTGACCTTGAGTTCCAGCCTAGCCTTTGGAGCCCGGCTACCCCTAACAGAGGTGCCCATTGCTAAGCATGTCAGAGAAGCATCTCTTCTTCTTTTAATTTTATGGAAGTATAGTTGATTTACAGTGTTGTGTTAATTTTTGCTATACAGCAAAGTGATTCATTTATATATATATATACACACACACACATTCTTTTTCATATTCTTTTCCATTATGGTTTGTCACAGGATACTGAATATAGTTGCCTGTGCTGTACCCTGGGAGCTTGTTGTTTATCCGTCCTGTATACACCAGTTGCTTCTCCTAATCACAAACTCCCAGTCCTTCCCTTCCTTATCCCCCACCCCTGCTTGGCAACCACAAGTCTATTCTTTACGTATGTGAATCTGTTTCTCTTTCATAGGTATGTTCATTTGTGTTGTATTTGAGATTCCGCATGTAGATAATATCACATGGTATATTTTTCTCTTTCACTTCACTTCGTGTGATAATCTCTAGGTCTGTCCATCTGCTACAAATGGTATTATTTTGTTATTTTTAATGGCTGAGTAGTATTCCATGGTGTGTGTGTTTGTATGTGTACATATATATTCACACACTGTGCCATATATATTTATATATTATTGTGTATATGATTTACATATATGTATATGTCTTGGCTGTTGGGAATAATGCTGCTATGAACATAGGGGTACATATGTCTTTTATAGTATTATACATTATTATTATAAATTTACTGTAAATACTATCAACAAAAGTATAGTATTGTCTGGATATAGAGCAGCATCTGCTTTGAATTCTGTGTCTCTGGGCTTCATCCACGTTCTAGAACTCATCTTCCTTGCTCTTCCTTGATTGCTCCTCATTTGCCTGAACCATGGCACAGTTTCCCTAGAGCTGTGGATGCCATTCCCGGCCTGCCACAACGAACCTTCTCTCTCACTGTGTCTCCCCACTTCATCTCTTTGAAAAGTCTGAAGCCTGTTCCTATTCCCATCTGCAGCTACTTCAGCTTGTTATATATAACTGACCGCACCTCTCTGAGTCTTGAGATATGACTATAACATCAAGCCCCCCCAAATTTAAGGAAATTCAGCAATGCCTCCTGAAGCTTTCATTGTGCGTTTAACATTACATCATTCATGGAAAAAGCTGCATAGAATCTCATAACTTGAGTGTATCACCGTGTATTAAACCATTTCTCTACTAACAGCCATATATGTAGCAGCATATGGAGGTTCCCAGGCTAGGGGTCCAATCGGAGCTGTAGCCACTGGCCTACACCACAGCCTCAGCCATACCAGATCCGAACCACTTCTGCAAACTATACCATAGCTCACGACAACGCCGGATCCTTAACCCACTGAGCGAGGCCGGAGATTAAAGCTGCGCCCTCATGGGTCCCCATCAGATTTGTTTCCACTGAGCTACGACGGAAACTCCTGTGATGCCATTTATAGAAAAAGAAAAGAAATTCTGCACCTTTTTCATGTCACAACACATATGGGTATACAAGTGCACAGAAACTCTCTGTTAATGATAATTTCTTTTGGCTACCAGGTAGTGTTCAAAGACACTTTTTCTATATTTTGGTTTGATAATAAGGAAACTGCAAGCATATATTACGTGGGTAATTAAAGGTTATGAAAAACATAAATGAAACAAATTTTAGCTAAAAAATTAACCTCCTTTTTCGAAAGTACCTTTCTCAGGGGTAGGAGAAAGTGGTCGTGTGATTGAACTGTCTCTATTTCCATTGCCGGGTGAAGGTATAACAGCATATGTTGCAAAAGGTGCCCTGGGAGAAGGCCATCTGGGGAAGGTGTTACCCAATCAGGTGCATGGTAGGTCATCTTGCTTTGGTGCATTTGACAGACTTGCAGTTTCTACTTTGAACTTTGTCTCTTGAGTCAGGAGAGTAGAGACAGTAAATGGAAATCTATCTCAGTGTTTTTATCACAGATTTCTAGCATATAGTTGCATCCATGCAAGATCTATCCAGAACTTACCAGGAAAGTCCAAGCCTGGATTCTGCAGTTGCATCATGGTGCCATGATTGGGTCCTACAGCTAAGTCATAGGATGTCATGGGATGTCATCTGGAATCTGGGCCACCAAGTTACATTAGAATGGTGTAGCAACAAGAAACAGCACACCCCTGGTATTTTGATTGGGCTTTCCCCTCCCAAATGCTTGCTGATGCCTCATGTATCTTTGCAACATAACAATGTGATAATTTGGGGCAGGTGTCACCATCCCTGTTTTACTGAAGGACTTTGTTCCAGCAGTGCTGGCCTTTCAGTCTCTTGGCCATGTACCCCAGGGCCTGTGCACGCACTGCTCCTCTGCCTGGGAGTGCTCTTTTCTTAGCTCTTGTGGCAGGATTCTTTTCTCATTCAGTCCACAGTTCAGTCTACAGCAACCTTCTCTGACCATGCAGGGAGTGTAATGGAATTCAGAGTACACGTAGATACCCCTGCGTTTACTTTCTTTGACATCGCCTTGCAGTAGTCTGTACAGCACACATCACTCTGGAATCTGTGTGGTTTATTTATTGTTGGTATATGGTCTCCCCCCATCTCCAGGTAATGTAAAAGGGGTCAGGACATTGTCATGTTCCCTGCCAAATACCCAGCACGGTTCCTGGTACCCTGTAGGCACTCAGGAGTATCTTTTGATGATATGAATAAATGATGTCCCAGAGACTGGGAATAGAATAGTGATTCTCAGCCCAGGCAGGCTTATTAGAATCATTAGGGATTTTTAAAAATATGGTGTCCGGGGCCAGCCTCCAGAGATGGCCATTTAACCATACAGAGCTGGAGTGAGGTCCAAGCGTTGGTAGTGTTAAAAGCTGCCTACTGCCCAGGCAATTCTCATGTGGTTCAGCATCAGGGACTCTGGGCTGATGGTCTTTCCCGTCCTTCCCGATGCTGTTGTAGCCCCCCCAGGAGGAAGCCCCCCAGGAGGAGGACTACGGTGACGAGGACTAGTAGGCACAGAGGAGGCGGTAAAATGTGATTGAATTTGAGTTGAACACAAGATATGCATCTGAGGCCAGTCAGGTGAAGATGTGCCTGGGATCACTGGCTTGATTGGCAGAACTGAAACAACCACCCATATTTTCTGATTATAAAATAGCGCAGCTCTCCCTGAAACGTGGTGTCTCTCACTTCTTAGAGACCTGATTACTGCATGACCTTCTAAAAGATTCTACAGATGTCAGTGCACAGATGTCGACCACCGACTCTGTGAACTTAGAAGTGCATCTAAATGGAAGACGTTTCTGGATACAGCATTCTTTCATTCTTGTTCTGTCCTCCCCCTTTTCTTGCAGCTTCAACTGTCTTCCTTCCTCCCTTCCTTTTTTTCTATACTCTTACCACTTACTATTCCCCTAGCACTTTCTAAAATGCTTCCTCAAATATCTGAAAGGTTTTTGTGTTTTGTTTTGTTTTACTCCAAAAATTGGAGAGTTCCCTGCAGAGCATTGTGGGCAATCTATGGATAAGAAAAAAAGAATCATCCAAACATTCCATCTGATCCTCATGTGAAGAGGCCACACAGATTATACTTGGCCACAAATCCCTAATGATACTCTTGTCTGCTCAGACCAGAGAAATGGGGAGAAAATTGGAGTGCCGGCACTTGACCCGCCTCCAGACCTTGGTAGTTGCAAAGGTCCTGGGAAAACAATAGACTACCAAGGTCTTCTGGGCATTTGGGAAAGACAGGTCATAGGAAATTTTGAGTTTTGGGAGCCTCTGTGCACATCTCCTCTTCCGTCAATTAAACAATTGATTTATGAGGAGTGAAGTTGCCACATGGTTTGAATACGCCATGCTCTGGGGATGAAAAGAGAAGAAAATGTGATTTTGTTTGGAAGACCTTTTAGACCGTTGGCTGTCTAGTGCTGAGAATAAAATCTGGGTGCAGAACGGATGGAAGGGGATGGGGCTGATGCCGAGCGCAAGGATGGATTGGACAGGATGTAGCCTCTGGCCCTGAGCGAAGCGTTACATTGCCTGCAGCTGTGGGATGGTTTGGAGGTCCCCTTTTCCTAGAGTCCTTCAGGGTCTCCTTTCTTTTCTGATGCGCTGGTGAAGCGACACAGGACGTGCTGGGCTCAGCTCTCTCGGCACCAGGGGGAGCGTATGTTTTGTGTCCGTGTGCACAGACGTGAAACTCACCGACCTGACGCTCTTCCCTGCGGGGGGCTCAGGGGAAGTGGCCAGGTGGGACATGGCACAGTTGTTCCAGTGACCACAGAGCACACACTGTCCTCCCCTGGTTCGGCACTTCCCATTCTCCAGTGAAAAATTAGTGGGAGATGCTCATTTGTGTCAGGCTTTGCTCATGATTTAAATGCTCTCGGCTTCACCCAGGACACCTGTGTTTGTTGAGCAATCGTAGAGGAGGCTTTTGAGAGGTTTGCAACAGCCCGGGCAGTGAAAGGGATGAGTAATGCAATGGAGGTTCCCCCTGGGGTTGAAGAGACTGTGTGGGAAGATGTCGCTGGGCGGAGGGGATGGGGAAGAATGGGCAGTAGGAAAACCCAGCCGCTTTATTCATCCATCAGGGCCATTCGAGCGATTTCCTGAGCATCCTTGCGACAGGGTACCTTCCGTGGCCTAGTGGGTATAGCAGAGTGAGTCTGAGAGGGCTTACCTTTCCCACATTTGCTCCTCACGTCCCTGACTCACCTTCTGTGGACACTCTCCTGCCTCCTGGGTGGACATCTGGCCCTTTCCTCTGCGCGCAGGGCCCCTCGTGTGGACGTCCCCTCTGGCGTTCAGCACACTGATTGTCGTCCACTTCCTCTGCCTCAGGAGACTCTGAGTTCCGCAGACAGGGATCCAGTCACAGTCATCTTGGACCCGCATGCGTATGGGAGTTGCTCAATAAAGAAAGACTGATTAAATAGATTTGACCAATGGTGTTTCATGTGCAAAGGTGGCTGGGTCTTCATATGTCTATACAGATGATAATGACGATGATTTAACGTCCCAGTTTGTTCCAGGCAACGAGGAGGCAGGTTTGAAGAGATGTGTTGCGATCCATAGATTTTCTATTTTGTTCTCTAGACAATCAGCGATATCACAACCATCCCAAGGAGTATTGGTGGGTGAGCCAACATTAGTGGTCATTATTAAGCACAGTTGAAACTTTTTTTTTTTTAATCCGTGTGGTCCTTCCCTGATTCATTGTCCCCAGCCGTGCCCTCAGCATGTACCACATCTGGGGAGTATTCAACAGCAGTGACAATGGTAATAATAAGTAATAGCTCTTTGGTCTTTTTCCGTGTGTCAGGGCTTATTCTAAGTGCTTTGCATGTTTCATTTCATTTGTTCCTCATGCAATCCCATGAGGCTGATACTATGATTCTTTTCATTCTGAAATGAATAAACTGAGACACTAAGAGTTTAAGTAACTTGCTCAAGGTCACACAGAATAGGGTTGGGGTAGAAGCAGGATTCCTTCCCAGACAATCTGCCTCCAGAGATTTTACTCTTAACCTCTCTGCTAATTCTTTTTCCTCTTTGGCTGTTGGCCCTGCAGGAGGCTTATGCTCAAGGAGGGATCAAAACACTTCACCTCTTGTGTTGAAGATCTGTGGTCAGAAACATTTCTTGAACTGACTTTCCCTCACCTGCTCTTCAAGACTTGGCATCACCCCCTCTGGAAGGTCATCCTTGATCTCTTCCAGGCTTAGCCAGATGTTGCTTTCTGTATTTCCACAAAACCCTCTGCTCTTATTTTTCATGTGGCATCCGTCAACAATAGTCTAATTTCTTGTCTCTTTCCCCCTGGGTCTGTGAGTTCCTTAAAGGCACACATTTATATCTCTCAGTGCCTAGAGCCTGTTGCTCAACAAATATTTGTTTAATTAAGGAAAAAAATGCAATTCACTTCCAACTTCTCGAGAGTCTTACCAAAAAAAGAAAAATGCTTATTGCTAGCTATATTTATTCATTCATTATTTAAGCCACTGATTTATTCATTTTTTCAATAGTTGTTTATTGACGGCAGATCTGTCTATGGTAAGCGTTCTTCCAGCGCTGAAGTGATAAAACATACATGGTTCCTATTCATGAGAGGCTACTCTGGGAGGCTGAGACCTTCATCAGCATTGTCTAATTACAAAATTGATATATTGCTGTGGGAGGAAGGTACAGAATGCTATATGAAAATATGAAATTAAAGAGAAAATCCATAATCCTACCAAAGGATCGAGTGGGTCATCTTTTGACTCTCTGGGATGTGCCTCAGTAGTGAGTTGGTAGCCACTGCTGATGCAAGCAGGACAACTGGATGCAGATTTGGAAAGTCTGGACAAGTCAATAAATTATTCCTACAATATGTCTTAGAATTGTTGAGTTAAAGAGACTCCAACAATCATTGAATTCAACTTCGTGTACACTGGAAAAGCTCACATTAAGATTCCAGGTAAACCGATTGTGCAAGAAAAATGCAAATGAAAAATCCTGGTTCCTGAGGATTTACTCAATGTTCCAACACTGTTTCTGGTAATAAATAGAGACCAGTGTCTACCTAGGAACTTTACGAGGCATTTAGAAACTTACGTTGATGTTCCCAGGTACTTTAACACAGAATCCAGAGGGAATCGTCCATCCCAAACCAATTTCGAGGTTTGCCAGGGATTTACTCCAAATTTGTCTTGGTGCTACCCTCTGGTGGGTAAAACCAGATAACAGAGATCAGCCTTCTAATCCCAGAGAACATTCTGATAGAGTGAGTTTTTGTTTTATTTAGAGGAGGAATCATAAGATATTATTAAAACAACTTGAACATCTGGTTTGGGGATAAAGTCATTTTATTGTGTGACTGCCAAGCCACAGAGCCAAGCTTACCAAGAAAGCCTCCTTCTCTCTCAGCCTTCCGAAAAGCCTAATACCCAACTATAATAATGTGCACCCTCCAACACAAACGGAGAGTAAAGGGGAGCAGAATGAGGTCTTCAAGACTCAAGGAAAATTCACCTGTGGTTGGAAAATCAGAGCAATAAGGAGCAGCTAGACTCCATTTTGAATCTTTGCTCAAGTTAATTGCCTCCTATTCAAACTCTCAGTGAAAACATTCAAAAAAGAAGCAGTATCCAAAAAAAGTGTTCACTGACTCCCAGGAAAATTCCCCCCCTCGTCATTGCTCTCCTCTCCTCTATCAAGCTGAAGACTGATGTTCAGTCTTAGGGAAAAGAATCATCGGATTCAGCAAAGGACCCTTAGCGAGCACAGGGAATGGCGCTGTTCTCTACCTGCATCCAGGTGCTAAGGTCGTCTTCTCCTGTTGTGCTACTGCTTTACGGGTGCCCTTAAGCTGTTTAGGTCCATTCGTTTATTCACAAAATACCAGCGAACACCTATCAGGTAACAGGCTCTGTATCAGGGACCCCGGACTGCAAGGGGAGAACATCAAAGCTCTCCTGGGGCTGCAACTGAGAGTTGGAATTTACATTCTGGGTGGCCAGGATACAATGAAACACATACACATGGACTGATTGCTAGTTGCGAATGAGCTGGGAAGGAAGGAAACAAGGCACTGAGAATGTGCCTTCCTGGCCCTCCCATGTCTCCTTGTCACGCCCACAGCAGACCCTATAGTCAATTAGGATGCCCTTTCCCACATGCCATGCAGTCAGTACCAGTGGATCAGATAGGTAAGCAAGGTGAAGTCTACGCCAAACCTTGCTCGAATAAGACATAACTATGTCCTGTCTTTCCACTCATAGCATCAAACCGTTGGAAAACAGCCCAGAGATTTGTTTTGCTCAAGCCCCTTGTTTTTCAGTGACCCACAGTGGGGTCATAATCTGACAGCTCACCAGTGGCAAAGCTCTGGCTAGAGACCCCAGTGCCATGACTTAATTCCAGGACCTTCACTTGTCTTCAGTGAAGGTTATGACGTTTTTGTCTTAGCCTCCTTGACCCTCTCTCCATTCATTCATTGTGCTTTCATAACTCAAGGAACCTAGAAGAGGGGGGAAACTGAAGCCAGAAATGTTAGGAGCTCACTAACTTTGGGGTTGGCAAGTGGACTGATGAGCAGTGGATTGTAGAAGCTTAAAAAGGGAAAGCATGTCAGAGCCCAGCAACTGAAGAGGAATTAGGTTCTTTCTTTCTTAACTGTGTTAGAATATCCAGAGGTGGAGAAATCCCCCTCCTTTGGAGTCCTCAGGTGGTCTTTTCAGAGGCAGGTATTTGGGAAAGAAGGGACAGGGATGCTGAGGGAGGTGTGAGGCAGGGACTGGATTCTTTCTTTTTATATTTGCTACCTGGTCTTGACATAATACCTACCTAATGCAGATGCTGAGAATAATTCAGTATATGCCAAACCGGTGACACTATATTTTTTTCCTTTGCATCTGATAGCAGTTTGCCAGAGGAAGTCAACTATAAACAGGTTTTTAGGCTGACAGTCTGAGACTCCTCACAGAATTGACTCAGCGGATATTTTGTCCAAGGTACATAGAGCAAGTTTGCTAAGTCTGGGTCATTCTGATAAATTCTTGAAAACAGGGACCCCGGACTGCAAGGGGAGAACATCAAAGATCTCCTGGGGCTGCAACTGAGAGTTGGCAGCTGGCCTATGTCCTCACTTCACTTCAGCCTTGGAGCCTGCAGCAAAAGGAAGCTCACTAGGCTGAAGTCTTCCTTTGCCTTCTTAGTATTTCTTTAATTTTTGATTGAGGTCGTATTGGTTTAAAGCGTTGCCTAAGTTTCATGTGTGCGACGTTCTGTTTCCAGCTCTGTGTCTCCTGCGATGTGCTCACCACTAAAGGTTTCCTTTCCCGCCGTCACCGCACAGTCGATCCTCTTTGCTCATTTCGCCCTCCCCTTGTCCCTCCCCTCTGGTAACCACTTCTCCAGTCTCTCTGTCTGCATGCGTGTTTTCATTTGGTTTGGTTTGTTCACTTTTTTGTGTGTTTGTCGGCTTATTTTTCATATGCTACACATGAGTGGGGTCAGATGGCCTCTGTCTTTGTCTGGCTTATTTAGCACAATACCGTCGTTTCATCCATGTTGTTGCAATGTCAAGATTTCATCTCTTGGTTTGTCTGAGTAGTATTCCATTGCTTATATATGTCACGTATTCTTTTTTTTTTTTCCCACTGTACAGCAAGGGGATCGAGTTATTCTTACATGTATACATTACATTTTTTCCCCCCACCCTTTGTTCTGTTACAACATGAGTATCTAGACGTAGTTCTCAATGTTATTCAGCAGGATCTCCTTGTAAATCTATTCTAAATTGTGTCTGATAAGCCCAAGCTCCTGATCCCTCCCACTCCCTCCCCCTCCCATCAGGCAGCCACAAGTCTGTTTTCCAAGTCCATGATTTTCTTTTCTGAGGAGATGTTCATTTGTGCTCGATATTAGATTCCAGTTATAAGTGATATCATATGGTATTTGTCTTTGTCTTTCTGGCTCATTTCACTCAGGATGAGATTCTCTAGTTCCATCCATGTTGCTGCAAATGGCATTATGTCATTCTTTTTTATGGCTGGGTAGTATTCCATTGTGTATATATACCACATCTTCCGAATCCAATCATCTGCTGATGGACATTTGGGTTGTTTCCATGTCCTGGCTATTGAGGTCACGTATTCTTTATCCCTTCATCCATTGATGGGTACTTCGGTTGCTTCCATATCTTTTTTTTTTTTGTCTTTCTTTGCCATTTCTTGGGCTGCTCCCACGGCATATGGAGGTTCCCAGGCTAGAGGTCCAATCAGAGCTGTAGCCGCTGGCCTACGCCAGAGCCACAACAACGTGGGATCCGAGCCGCGTCTGTGACCTACACCACAGCTCACAGCAACGCCAGATCCTTAACCCACTGAGCAAGGTCAGGGATTGAACCCACAACCTTATGGTTCTTAGTTGGATTTGTTAATCACTGAGCCACGATGGGAACTCCTGCTTCCATATCTTGACTGTCGTGAACAACGCTGTCATGTCAGAAGGAAGGTTCAGCATCTGCAAATCAATCAGTGACACACTGCAATTAACCACATGAAGAATAAAAACCATAGCATTAGCTCATTGGGTGCAGAAAAAGTATTTGACAAGATTCAACACCAATTTATGATAAAAATACTCAAGGAAGTAGGAAGAGAAGGAAAGTACCTCAACATAATAAAGGCCATATATGACAAACCCTGAGCTCACGTCATACTCTTCTTTTTTGAGGACATCTGTCTAGTTGTGACACCCCTATAGAGTCAGAGCTTCTTGACTCGAAAAAAGTCTCAGTAGATCACCTAGTCTAGCCCTTACTCCTAGTCTAGCCCTTAATATTGTCGTTAATGGGACTATCCTAGATGATTTCATGTGAAGAGAAGAAGAATTAGAGAATTGAGTGATCAGAGGGTTCCAGAGGACCCCATGGGAACAAGAGGTGACTCCCCGGATCAGGTAGAAAAATAATTGGATATAATAGGACAGTAGCCATCAAACGTTTACAGGCACCAGAGTCACCTGGAGCTCTTTTAAAACACAGAGCACAGAACCTTTCCCTCAGAGACTTTGATTCTAGTAGGTCAAAGACTCAAGATTTTGTCATTTCTCGTGAGCTTCCAGGTGATGCTGATGCTGCTGATCCAGAAACCAATTGGATAAAGACCTTGTGATAGGTAAAAGAGGGAAAAAAATTGGCAACTGCCCGAGGTCATCTAGTTCCTTTGCTTCTGGAGGCCTGGGAGAGGGAGTTGGTGAGTAGATATTCTCCATAGTTAGTTTGATGGACGTTCATTTTTTCCCCTTCATTAAATGTCATGTTTGAACTTAGTAAGGAAGGGAGACGTGTGCCAGTTGGTATAGGCCACAAAAATAATCCCCTGGGGGAATTTACTTTTAAAATGAAAAGAGAGGCGTTCCTGCTGTGGCACAGCAGGTTAATGATCTGGCTTGTCTCTGTGGAGACATGGGTTGGATCCCCGGCCTGGCACAATGGGTTAAGGATCTGGCATTGCTGCAGCTGTAGCTTGAATTCGACCCCCAGCCCGGGAACTTCCATATGCCCAGGTGTGGACAAAAGGAAAAAAGAAAAGAAAAAAAAAAGGCAAAAAGATAAAGCCAGATGCTCTATGCAGATGATGTGGCTGAGGCGTGAAAGGAGTGCGAGTCGTCCTTGGGTCTGGTGACCATGTGAACTGAGGTGAGCATGGGGAAAGCGAGAGAGCAGAGGAGGCCCAGGTCTTCCCTCTCCTTCTCTCTTGGCCAGTCTCATGCTTTCTAAAAGCTCCTTGCACAGGCTTCCTGTGTGCCAGTGCCCTTTCACAGTGTCACTTAGGCTGTGGTGGGCTGCAAAGTACGAGTCGTTTTGTTTCCAAATATGTTAACTTTGATTGATATTTAGGAATCGCTGGAATGTGTGAGAAAGAGCCCCAGACCAGGAGTTGCCAGGCCAATCCTGGCTCCACCATGGTTGGTTTTGTGATGCAGACAAACCATCTTAGCTCTCTGCATCTTAGCTTTTTCATCCGTAAACAGAAATAGCAACATTTGCCCTATAATCCTGCTGAACTCTTTGAGGGTCCAACGAGGTCAAGCGTAAAGGTGCTTTACAAGGATGTGAAGTGTTATAGAAATGGAAGAAATGATTATTAATTCATTCAACTAAATTGTATTGGGCCTCAACCCCATGCTGGGCTCTGGGGGTATCGTGAGAAACAGAAAAAACAAGGTTCTTGCCTCTTTGTGGGGAAAAGAGAAGCTATAAGCTTTCTTTTCAGTCAGTTTTTCCTCACTCCTTCCCCTCCCGTTTTGCCAGTATTGAGAAGACTTTTTTTTTTTTTTTTGGTTTTTTGGGTTCGCACCTGATGCATATGGAGGTTCCCAGGCTAGGGGTCTAATCAGAGCTACAGCTGCTGGCCTACGCCACAGCCACAGCAAAGCCGGATCCGAGCCACGTCTCAACCTACACCACAGCTCATGGCAATGCCAGATCCTTAACCCACTGAGTGAGGCCAGGAATCAAACCCACAACCTCATGGTTCCTAGTTGGAATTGTTTCCACTGCGCCATGACGGGAACTCCTGAGAAGACTTTTATAGGGACCGGCAGAGAGTTAATTAATGCAGCTTTGGAGGTTTCCTGGGAGCATCTTCTCATGCCCTTGCATATCCTCTCCAGCATCCTTCATAGTCTCATCTCTCAGCACAAAATGACAAAGGAAAGAGGGCAGAGAGCCAGCAGGTTGGATGGAAAAGGGGTTTGAGGCAAGGGGTCCCCATCCTATGATCAATGCATGGTTCTGGCTTTGAGTGCGTATTTAAAACTTCTGTGGCCCCATTTTTAATCTGTACTATGGAGGTAAGTCAGGACCATGATTCAACAGTCCTGGTTGTCTAAACATTGAAATGCTTCTATTCCAGTTGATAAAATGTCCATGTTCCAGCAGCTAGAAGGTAATGCTTGGCAAGTGTGTGCCTCTAATACTCGTGCAATATCCACATCATTTCTGTTTGGTTGGTAGCTGTGCCAAACCAGTCGCTAAATCTTTTTGACCATCCCTTGACTGTACAGTTTTTGTGCTGATCACACTGTGGTCTCAGCAAGCAAATGTCCAGGTTGCCTCTGTAAGAGGATGCTCAGTACAGTTTTGTTTTCTTCTGGGCAGATTTCGTAGGGATGACGTGTGGGCAGAGGGTGGGCAGGAAGGAAAAGGAGGCAAGGCTGCTGAGAAGGCGCAGAGCGTGACAGTGTCGTAAGTGGCTGGGGAGACACACTTCTCTCTGGACCTGGCATGGGCTTAGCCAGTGCCTTCCTCAGGATCCTGTGAAAGGGCTTGGCATTCCTTGAACTGAGCACAGACTGTCATTGTTAGATAGTAGCAGCTCCTCTTGCCCACACGGCTAATTTATTCCACTTTAATCTCCTCTTCACTGGGGAGACAAAAGTCTGCGTGGCTGTCCCTTGCACAGCCCTGCAGCCTGCCACTGGGAGAATAGTTTCCTTGTTTCGCCTCAGCTCCTCTCACATTCGCACTTTCTTGGCAGACCTGCCCAAAGGTATCAGAGTCACCAGGCACACCCTGAAACATTGATACGTTTGGAATTTAATCAAGCTCCCCACAAAATGGGACAATGTACCTTACCCCCTGGAAGTGGTCACTTTAAAAATATTTCAAAGCAATCAAAATACAAATTATTGAGGGCTCTGCCCTTCACAGGGAGCTTTTTAGGATGTATGCATTTCGATACATACGTCACTCTTCCCAAGAAATTAGGTCAGGCATTTCTGACGTGTTGGGACAACAGGTGGTAGGAAGCTGGCTGGGATCCAGTCTTATTTTTTAGTGGTACTTCTTTGCCCTGCTTTGTGGCATCTCTTTTCCCGCAGGAGGGGCCTGGAAAGGCCTCTCACTGCGGTCTTGGGTTGCATGGTCTTAATGCCCGGAGCTTCAATCCTGTGGCTTTGCAGGCTGGTGGTGAACAGTCCTGGGCCTGAAAGTCAGGATGCATAGGAGCCCAAGGGTCTAGGAGCTGAGAAAGAAAAAAAATCCTTTGCTGCTTTGCCGTCCTTGAATCCCTCCCTTATTCTCCCACTGGGGCCCCTGACCCCTCCAGAGGGGTGGCATCAATGCTTCTCTTGGAATCTCAAACCCTCAGCCCCGCCCTCCCACCTGATTCTCCCCCAGTTCAGGAAAAAGATCCATCTTGCCCGCTCCCCACCCCCCTCTACCTCAAAGGTTTGTTCTTTCGTCTTTGTTCTTATCCACTCTCTTCCTTTCCTTTGGCTGAGGAATGCCAAATGGAACGTGCCCACATGGGGTGATGACCAAGTGTCACCGAACACCGAATGGTCGTCTCTCGCAGATAATTTCTTCTGTCTTGGCCAGTCTCATGCTTTCTAACTGCTCCTTTCCCCGTTTTGTGTGAAGGGCCTGCAGTCCTTCCCAGCATGAAAAATCAACACAAATACCCTCTGAACGCCCATAAACTAGGCCCCCAGTCCTTTCTCTTGCTTCCTCAGTAGGATTTCTGAGTTAGTTTCCACCGCCGGGCTCCCCTTTCTCAACCCCGCCATCCCCCACACCCTTGCAATCCGACTTCTGCCCAAAGGACATCATGAAAACGGTCTTAACAATTGGTGGAATATCTATTTTGCCTGTACTCAAACGATCAACCTAGCTTCATCTTCCTTTCTCAGTCTTGCCTTCACCTTTCCCCGCTCCAGGGCGTCGGACCTGTTGACATCCCCTTCTTCTTGAGGCATTTCCTGTGCACTGTGATAGTAGGAGTTCTCCTCCTGCAGCAGTGAATAGTTTCTCAAGTTTCCTAAATGGCTCCTCCTTGGCTGAGAAAGGGAAGCATTCTCGGAATTCTTTCCCTCTGCTCCCTTTCCTTCTCTTCTCCTTCCCCTCCCCTCCCTCCTCGTCTCTCTCACCAGAGTGTCATCCACTGCCATGGCCTTGGGGACCACTTCTTGCCTCTCCAGAACTTTCTTCCAGAACTGCCTTGCCTTCTGGATTCAGACCCATAATTCCAGCAATCGGCTGGACTTCTCCCTTTGTATGTACTGCTGGCATCTCAGCACAAGCTTTTCAATACCCAAATCACTCTCTTCTCCTTGAAACCTATTCAGCCTTCTGGCTTCTTTCTTCTTGTAAGTGCTGCAAATATTACATTAGTCATGCAAACTAAAAATATTTGACTCTTTGTCTCCGTCTAACTCATTTTTTATGTCGGGTTGTTTTCTGAATTGTCTCTTAGCCCTGCCTTTTCATTGCAAATACCATCGCTCCAGTTTACAAGTTCTCTTCTTGCCTGGACTCCTACAGTCACCTGTTAGGTGGTCGTGTCCTTGATTTGGGGGTTCTGCTTTTGTGTTTGTCTTGTGAAGCACAGCCAAGTTGATCGAGAAGCCCACTCCTGATCATCGTCTTTCATGGTTTTGCTTCTCTGCTCAGTTAGCTTTGGTGCCTTCAGGATGCCAGTCAAGGCTGTTCATCCTTTGGTCCTCAAGATGTTTCCAGGTTTACTAGTACTGTCCTATAATTAACATGTTTTCTAGTCAAATGAGAAGACAGGATTCCCTGGTTATGTCCAGAGTGATAGCCCATTTCTGTTCTTTTCTTTATGGTCTTTCTTTTATCCTCCTCCCTCAAGAGCGCATTTGCTCGAATGTGGTAGGACCTTTTCCTTCTCTAAGTCGTCACAATACTTAGTCTGAGGTTCCCTGTGTCCCCTGACTGTCGTCAGCTTAATTTTGCCTATTTTGAGAGCTTGACTTCTCTCTTCTCCAGTTCCTCAGAATTTGCAGGGAGGGAAAGCTTATATCATGGACTTTTTGAGAACCTTACACAGCACCTGGTTCAGTATGTTCTACATACTCATCCCTGATGTATATATACATATACGTGTGTGTGTGTGTGTGTATGGAATGTTGAATTTAAAAATCGCTATAATTTTAGGAAACATTAAAATCTATTTCTTACATTTTTGAAAAGATTTTTTTCCTTCTGTTAATTTTTTATTTTAATTAATGACTGGAAAATGCTAGAAACTAGTCACCACATATAAACATTCTCACCGCAAGCTAATTTTTGTTCAGAAATACTACTTTCACCAACACTTTTATTAGAGTGATCATGAATTCCTATTTAAATAAGTTAATGGAAAAAGAAAACAAAAATCCAGTTGTCATGTACCTAGGAGCTTCTAGGCCATGAAGTCATGGAATTGGTACTTCTTTTTTTGTTTAAATGCCCAAAGCTTTGTAATAACGAGACATCCAAGGTACTGAGCACAAAGTCCCCTAGGCTGGCTCCCAACACCCACCCCACGTCCCCTACATTCTGCCTGTAGGAGAACTTCAGGAAGGACAAATAACAGAAGGTTCTGTACCTCACCGCAGAGCCTTAAGAGGACCCCTTGCTGGTCTTTGTGTTTTTATGACCCTATACATCCAGAAAAAAAAAAATTAAAATTCTCAGTCAACTACCTAAATATTGACTCTCTACCCTTTTTTTTTTTGGTCTTTTTAGGGCTGCACCCATGGCATATGGAAGTTCCCAGGCTAGGGGTCAAATCAGAGCTACAGCTGCCGGCCTACACCACAGCCACAGCAACTCGGAATCCGAGTCGCATCTGCAACCTACACCACAGCTCATGGCAATGCCAGATCCCTGACCCACTGAGCAAAGCGAGGGATCAAACCTGCATCTTCATGGATTAGTAGTCAGATTCATTTCTACTGCACTACAACGGGAACTCCTTGGCTCTCTACATTTGAAAAAATATGGAAAATTTGTTTTCAAAATATTTGGAAAACATCCTTAATAACTAACGAAAAAAGAGTTGGCTGTTGACGATAGGGACCATGTGTCAATCCCTTGTTCGTTTGTCTCACAGGATTAAACCCTGATCTTAACACATAGTGAATTGCAATCAGTTCTCGTGATTGATTATAGATGGCTGATTTATTTTTAAGAGACTCTTTTGGAAAATTTCCTTGATCCTTCACCTCAGGTGAAAGTTGACAACATGTGTATCTGTATCCAGGTTCATTAATTGGTTGAGAACTACGAAAATTTTTGTCAAACAGTTGTTAACAAATTCAAGTCTTTGTTAAATGGGGAAAAAAGGTGGTTGGCAGATGGCTTCCAAGTCTTTTAAAGCCATTTTTTTTTAACTCTGTGTGTGTGTGTGTGTGTGTGGTTTCCAGATGCACTTGTGTGTGACACTTTTCCCCTGGCTGCCGAATGGAAACAGGCAGTCCTGTCTCCCTTGGGGCCGTTGGAGCCCTCTTCCCCAGGTGGACTCCTCCAGCCATCTTGGGCTGCCTCGGTGCCGCAGGCAAAGAGTTGTCTTCTTCCCAAACTTTATTTTGAAGCAAGTTCAAGGAAATTCAAAACAGCAGGGTTGGGTGAAAAAAATAAGAAGTCTTTTGTTCAGCATGTACAGTTTGAATCGTGTCAGGAAATATTGCTGCTTTCATTTCATTACACTTTACTTTGGAGGAATCACTTTTTTTTTTTTTTTTTTTAACTAAGTCAGGAGAACTCTTAAGTCAGGAGGCTGTCCGTAGCTGCATCTCATGGACAGATGGCCGGCTCAGACACATAACAAAGGGTCTGTTGTGATGTTGCCAATTCTATTTCATGAAATCTTTTTTGGTGTAAACTGGAGAAAGCACTTTGTTCAGTTGAAGATTTTTTTTTCTTGCCGGTTGTCTTTGCCAAGGTCAATGTTTCTATTACATGGGGGAAGTATACACTCCCCCTGGTGGCTGATTTCACACATTTTTCTTTACCTAAAAACCCAGGACTCAGTAGCTAGAATGTCCTAGTGCGATATACATTCATTTAGCAAATATTTTTTGAGTTCCTATCATGTGTCAGGCAACATACTGAGAAAGCCGTGTTGGAAAACCCAAGGTCTCGCTCTTGGTCTGCCACGTGTTCACTCACCATTGGACCCTTGTTCACAAGGCAGCCGCTTAACGTCTCTGTGCTTCATTTTCTCAAGGAGCCATATATCCGCACTGCTCGTCTCAAAGCAGAGCATCGAAGAAACAAAAGGATCAAATAGCAGCGAGAGGGATCACACTTTGCAAATGAGATGAGGCCTCCTCAGTGCTTAACATAATTTAGGGCCTTCTCATTGCTTTTAAGATAAAACCCAACTTCTTTTTTCTCCTTTGCATTTTTTTTGGTTTCTATGTTCTTTTTCCCCTGTTAGTATGTTTTAGTCACCGTCTTTGTCTTGAGGCTTTGTGTTGGTGATTCATAGCTATCAACTCTTATTTAAGAGAGAATAAGGCCGCCAGATAAGGTACAGAAAGCTCAGTGAGATTTAAGTTTTTGATAAATAATGAGCACATTTTAGTATAAGTATGTCGCAAATATCACAGTTTTTATTTGCTAAATCTGGCCATCTTAAGGGAGGAGCACAAAGCAGCTGAAGAAAAATCTGTACACATGGATAAGATATGTTGCCTTCTAGGTGTCACTAAGCTGATCTAGCTGGACCATTTCATTAGAAGGTATCTTTAAGTCTTAATGTTGGGCGGGTCAGTGTTGCCAAACCCGAATCATTCAGCCTTCAGCCCAGGGGATAGAAGCATGGCTGGCAGTGTTCTGGGGGCCACGGCGAGACAGGAGCTTGGGATTCTCACCATTCAGAATGTGTACTTTTAATAAATCTCTGTTTTCAGTAGGATGTCCCTACCATCAGTAATGCCTGCCGTCCCTCTGTCTAGGATCTTTCTGGTACAGCCTCACCAGAGAGTTAAGTCTTCAGTCTTCTGCTTCTCAAACACACTCTTAGCAAATCCTGTGTCAGCTTCAGCTGCATGCCCACTCGCAGAGGCACTTCTTGCTACCACTTTCTGAGCCTTTCTGGGTGCAAATCAGGTTGCTTCTGGGCTTCCTCTACTGTCAACTTAAATTTCAGTTTCATTGGTCTGCTAAGCCAGTTACCATTCAGCCATCTGTTTTCTATCTTCCGAAATGTTGTTGTTGTTGTTTTCCTTCTCATTCTTTTTGTCCTTCTGGGTTAATGCCTCTCAAATCATTCCCTTTACTGTCTTTTTAGTGGTTTGGGAGATGGAGTATAATGTAAAGCATATGTTAAATCTGCCATCTTTAACTAGAGGCACGGCTATGAATTTTCAAAGTGACTACAGGAGAGTCATATAATTGCTCTTTTCTCGATTTTCTTTTTTTGTAAAATGAAAAGACTAAGAGAGATGATTGTTGATGGACCCCACGCAAAATTTTATGATTGTATAATCTCCCACATTATCATTCTTAACTGAGACCATCAGGTTATAGCTTCCTAAACTTTCAAAACAAATTCTGTGTTCAGACTTTTAAGGAATAGACAGAGACATGGTCTACATTTTCAATTATATTGAGCTTCCCAGCACTGCCACTTGGTATTATGGGATCTGCTCTGAAGCAAGGACTTCTCTGAAGTTTATTTCCCCTCAAGTGGAGACAATAATAGAAACTTCTCTCATAAGGCTGCTGAGATGAGCAGATGAGTTAATCCACAGGGAACTGCTTCACATATGGAAAACTGCTATGCAAATATTAGTTGATTTTTGGGGAGGGGGGGTTATGCATCTTCTCAGCACAACAGTTCTTGGCCTTTTAAAGTCTTCTGATTGGGGAATCATAATATTTACCTTTAGTTGTCTGGACATGCTATACTTAGTGCTACTAGTCCTTGCAGGTTGCTGGTGAATTTGTTCCTATAAAGCATTGAGTCCTCCAAGACATCAGTAATGCTCTTAGTATGGACCATTCTTAACCCGAGACTCGCTAATGTGTCAGGTAATCCACGAAGTGCTTTATATAAACTTGACCTTCTATATCCTCAGAGGCAGAACTGCAGATTCCGAGGGTGGAGTGTAAGGGACTTGAGCACCTGTGGATTTTGGTATCGACCGGTGGAGCAGGGGTGCTCCCGGCACCCCACATACCAAGGGGTATCTGTATCTACCGCTTCTCTAACCTTTGCAACAGTCTTGCAAGGTAAGGTCCTAGTGAATCCATTTTACAGATAAGGAAACTGAGGCTCATGGAAGTTGTCCTTTGACCGAATTCACTTAGTAAATAGTGGAGTTGGGATTCAAACCAGGCGTATCTGGCACCTGAATCCACCAGCACGCTTTCCCTTATATCACAGTGTCTTCTTAACACTTCAGAAACCTAATACCTCTTCTAACATGGTGAATGGGCTTTGAGTAATAGCTGAAATTTGGTTTCTCCTAGTCTCAGTTCTGGCATGCCCCTAGTGGATTCTGAGCTCTGGGCGCCGACCGTAAATAGTCATTGGTCATTCTTTCTCATGCCCCTTTGCTTTTACTCCTGCTGTGTCTCCTTTGAGCATCATCTCTCCCTTTTTCTGTTCAATGACTGTCTATCCAGCCTGCAAGTCTCCATCAAGGACCAGCTTCTTTGTGAAGCTTTTCTTTGCTTCTCCAACAAACTTAATTACTCCCTTCTCTTTGTTCTCTGAGCATTTTCATTTGAATCAAATAATATTGCCTCTTTCTAACCACTTTTGACTATAAAAATGACTTCAAATTGCTTGACCAAATTTCTCTCTATCCCACTGTACTGTAGTTGGGAACCCTACCACCGGAGTATAAGGTCCACCACAGTTCACTGTAATAAGAGTTGGCCTTCTGAGCACTTACTAGGGGACAAGACTGGTCTACACACTTGACACGAAATGACTCTTTTAATCCTCCGAGCAACCCTGTAAGGGTTGCGCCAATATGCATTTTATATATAAATTTATACATTATTTATAATTGCATATTATGTATAATAGCATATATAAAAACAATATTATATAGACTATGACACAATCTATTATATACTACTATATAAAAAGCAGTGTGCTCCTAGCTATCATAGAAGTAAGCAGCAAGAATGCCAAAGCTCGGCTCCTGCCCTTGTGGAGATCACAGCCCTGCAGGGGACTCTGGCAAACAGCACAGTAGTGCTAATGGACTTCGGGGATGACCCTTAGGGGAGGTATGAATAGCCTGCCAGCACCTGGTGGAAGGGAGATGACATAGGAGACATCCTGGTCGGGGGGAGGGGGGAGGGGGAAAAGGGGTAGAATTATCTATGTGGACAGGTATTCAGGGTCAGTGCAGATGTGTTCCAGGCAGACCAAGCAGCTTATGCAAAAGTCCTGAGTGGGGGCGGTGTGGGGGAGGAGCCGAGCAGCCCAAGAGAGTTCAGAGCGAAGCAGAGTCAGGCAGGACGGGGGTCCTTGGGACCGAGAGCCTGGATTTGAACCCCAACTCTATCACTTACTGCCTCAGTGACCTTGGGTAGATTTCTTAACCTCCTGCCTCATTTTCCTCTCCTGTAAAATGGGCATGCTAATAGCACCTACTTAGTGGGATTGGAAGAAAGATGATTTGAGTTAATACTTGTAAAGCACTTAGAATAGTGTCTGGTTTATAGAAAATGCTTAAAAAATAGTTCTTATCAGTTTTCTTGTGTTTAGAGTTAATGAAAGAGAAGTTTTGCTTCAGAAAAGTTAGAGGTTTGTGATTAGAGGCTGTGATTGGGTTCTCGTAATTATAAAATAATTAGAACAATAGCCATCACATATTGATTGTGTGCTCAGTAGGCATCCTGTGGCACACTTACCTTGAAGCAACCTTGGTGGAAAGGTATTGATGTCATCTTTTTATGCATGAGTCCACAGAGAGATGACGTAACATTCTCACACTCTGAATAAGTAGCAGAGACAGGTTAAATCTAGGCATTTGCTTCCAGCGTCCTTGAGTTGAGCTGCAGTGCTATAATGGTTTTCTGGTTTGCAAGATTTAAAATGGGGTTCCTGCTGTGGTGCAGTGGGTTAAGGATCCAGTGTTGCCGCAGCTGTGGTGTAGGTCAAAACTGCGTCTTGGATTTGATCCCTGGCCTGGGAACTTCCATGTGCCTCGGAAGCAGCCAAAAAAGAAAAGAAGAAAACAAAACAAAACAAAACAAAAAAAACAGTGAAAGTGAGATGCGTTGGGTCCTGGATCATTCTTGGTTGATTGGGGCTATTTCAAAAGGAAAACGAGAATACAAAGGAATGAATATATATTTATATGACACATTCTTGTTGGTTTCCATTGATTCAGGCTTTTTTTTTTTTTTTTTTTTAGTGGATTGCTGATGCCCAATCCCTTTGAGAAAAACCAGTAAGACCTGGCACAGAGCTACACTTGGCTCCTTTGAGATGCTCAAAAAATAATGATCCAACCAATTTTTTTTAAGAAAATTAAAAATAAAAAAATATTTAGTGGGGTTTTCTCCCATCCTCATCTTTCATCTTCTCCTTCAAAATTTTAACCTAAGCCAAAGATTTCATTTAAGGTTTTGATTGAAGTTTTCAAAAGAAAATATTTTTTAAAAAAGAAAAAAAATCATAAAACATGAAGTCAGTGATAGAATTACATGTAATTTTAGAAAATAAAGCAGTAGGGTGTGGTTTCAGAACTAAAGATTTTGGAAGCTGATGATGCTGTAGTAGACTTTAAAAAACACCCAATGGTGAAGACGTTAAGGGCAAGGACCTGCTTTGAAACTTGTGACCTTGGGTAAGTTACTTAACTTCTCTGTGCATCAGATTCCCTATCTCATGACTGGGACTACTAATACTACTTGTCACAAAGGTAGTGGCCTGAAGAGTGAGTTCATTCATGAGAAGTGCTGCGTATGATGCCTGGCAGACAGTCAGTACAGAGTTTCTTTCCTAAGGTCATCCGTTTAGCTAATGTCAGAACACAGAAATCTCACCCCCAATCCTGTTTTCCAGGCAAGGTTGTTGTTGTTTTTTTTTTAAACAACAGATTATTATGAACACTCTCAACGTAACTGGCATTGAGTCCCGGGATGTGTGTTGGCTTCTAGGAACTGGATTCACATTCATTTCCTCCTATCTCCTTTTCTTCTGGTATTATAATATTAACCCCTTAGGTAGAAAGCCCTTTAATAAATTTCTGAGCAGTACTAATAGTCTCTTAGGTCAGAGCTGGCAGCTGAATTTATAGTGTGTATCCTTTAAAAAATTATTATTAACTTTACAGAAAAAAGCAACACTTGATGGTAAAACTCAAACATGCGTTTGTTTTTAGCTACAAAAATCCAAAGAGAATCCCCAAAGTAGTAACAATCTTCAGAAATCATCAGAGATGGAGTTGTGAAAGTAAACAGTGACAGTGACACCGGCGTCTGAAAGCGATATAATTGCAAGGCTTAAAATGGAGCATCTTTTTGTTTTTGAAATTAAACCATTATATGAAGACACAGACTCACGTTATCCAGAGCTTACAGAGTCAGAAACAGAGGAAAACTTGTCTCCTGTTCATTTTATGTTACAGACTGCAAGGTTAATTCGTGAAATTTAGTCATGGGCTGGGGAGCTGTGGCCATTCTTCCCATCCTTCTCTTCTAGCCTGACCGAGGGGCTTAGGAGAGCTTCGCAGTGGAGGGAATGAGGATTAGGGGGCTAACTGTATTATGAGAAAAAGCATGTAATTCGAAGAGGTCATCAGGAAATCATTTCCCAAGGAGGGCCCTTGTCTTTGAAATCCTTTCTCACTACTGGTTTAACAAAGCCCTAGTTCATTGAACCTCAAAGGACGATCTTAAGCAGCTGGTTTTGGCTGGCCTGCTTTGAT
Source organism: Sus scrofa (assembly GCF_054392235.1). Classification (NCBI taxonomy): domain Eukaryota; kingdom Metazoa; phylum Chordata; class Mammalia; order Artiodactyla; family Suidae; genus Sus; species Sus scrofa. Next base: position 88,841,474 of record NC_139387.1, on the reverse strand, counting down.
GGCTGGGGTGTTTGAACTGCATTGGGGTTAAAATGGTCTATTTCAGTTTAATTATTTGTGTATCTGCTCAGGATTCCTCTCAAGGAAGAATGGGCTTCATCCTGTGGGAAATGAACATCTCTCTGTGAGTAATATAGGGTCTTAAGCAAAATGAAATAACTTTTTCAGGAGTTCCAGTTGATGTTTTGGCAAATTAGTTCATCCTATAACTTGGTGCTTCTGCAGTCCACTTGGTTTAAAGGAGAAGCATCTGTACTTTCATCTTCTGTGCCTTTTATCTTCTGCAATCCAGAAGACCCCTTACACCTTCACACTTTCCTAAATCCTGCTCTTTCTCCAAGAGCTTCCTTCTCTAAACATTCCCAAATCATTTAACTTGAAAATTCAAAATTAAAATAGGATTTTTACAAACCTTTGTTGTCCTGGGGAAGGAGCAGAGGGACTGATGCCCTCTGGACTTGGCTTTGTTTGAGAGAAGATTGTTAAGAAGATATCACAGCCTAGAATTTTCTGATTTTATCCTTGTCTTCAAGTAGAAGGGTTAATTCTCTTGCACCGTATATCCCTTCCTTTCTGGAAGTTGCTGAATTAGATCTCACTAGATTCTTCCATTCGAATATAGGTTCCAGGAGGGCAAGGACTTGTCTAGTTTATTGCTGTATTTTGAGTGCCTGGGGCAGTGTCTGGCACAGAGTGGGTTCGCATTCATTTGAATGAATCCATGAATGACTCAGAGGGAGCTGGGTTGTGCTGCAGTAATGAGCAATCTTCAGATCTTAGTGATTGATTTCTTATGTGTTGCAGGTCACCTGGGAGCTCTGCTCCACTCCTCCCCTCCTCTCTTTGGAACCCAGGCTGACAAAACAGCTACCATCTTGAATGGTAGAGAGTTCTAGGTCTCCCAGTCAAAAGAATATTCTGGCCTGGGGGTGGTATGTGATCCTTTTACTTACTCAGTGGGCATTCTAAACACATGGCTCTTCCCAGACCACATGGGGGTATTTCTGTAGTCTTACTGTGTGCTCCAAAAGTACTAGTAATAGTAATGACTACTACAGTGAAAGTGGCGAGGCTTTAATTGAAGTGTTTTGGGGGATCTTATCCCTTATTAGAATTTTGGCGAGGCCATGAGGTAGTTCCATTTCTCAGAATGACTTTTAAAGTCATGAATCGATCATTTAAACAGGGCATTATCACCCAAGTATGTAAAAATTGGTCCTGGGGGGTGGCAGTGAAAAATTCATATCTTTTAGCTTTTCTAAGGGCCACACTGTATAAACAGATACATAGTACATTGGTGGTATTTAAATGTCATAGTAGGGGCAATTAGGAAAAATGTCTGTACAAGCTCCTTAGGGATCAATAATGAAAAAAGGTTTAAAACCCTGCTTTAAACCAATGGGGATGTGAACCTGTATCTGGACTTCTTGTTCCTGGTGGCATTTCATGGGAATTTTGGCTCCCAAGGTATGCGGATTGGTTCTTCTGAGAGTGAAGAGGTGACCTCTCCACTCCAGGCCACAGTCGTGAAAGTAATCCTTCCTTTCACTGTATCTGCTTTGCTCTAAAATGTCCTCATACCTGTCAGTATAAAATGCCTGTAGGTAGGACATTACCAATATTAGGGGCAATAGTAATTTCAGAGTCAAGGCAGATTTCTCCCCACTGGACCACCATTTAGGATAACCAATGCCAAATCAAATGGGCTCTTTGCTTAGGTAATGGACTGACTGGTATTTTCACTCTGATATCTTTGGTCATGTGACTGGATATTTAAGTCTCAGACTCACATTGACTAGTTAAACATTTGCTGACTTCCAGTGGAAAATCTTATTATAAAGAGAAGGTAAAAGAAGCAAAAGGTCCCTTTCTTGTCTCCCAGTAAGCCCGGGTTAGAATTTCTGTTCTCTCTGTTTCAGCTGCACCTTAAGCACTTATTCACCAAGGGACCTTCTTCAAATTGCATAATTTCTTTGTGCCTTGGTTTCCTCTTAGGTTAATGAGAATAATAATAGAATCTACTTCATAAAGTTGTTACAAGGATTAAATGAAATGATTTATGTATGTGTCTTCAGCAGTGCCTGGTGTATAGTAAGCTCCTGATAAGTATTTTTTATTGCTAGCTGTATTACACTATTGTTGTTATTATTATTATTATTATTATTATTATTAATCCTCATACATGGTCCTCAGCCTCTTTGTTATAAATTGATGCTCTTAGTGCAACTTTCTTTCTCCTAGCTCCAGAGATTTGATTAGCTCTGTGTGTATGACTCAGTGAGCTCTAAATGGAAGTTGCTGGAAAGGACCTAAGGGAAAACTGTTTCAAAGAACTGTACCCAGAAAGCATAGTTCTTTGGCATTTAGTTCTTTCCACCTTCTATTTATAAGCTGAAATGAAGATGGACTTTATTCTGTTGGTATAGCAGCCACTGTGGGACCATGAGGCAACAACAATGATATTGTTCCTTTAAGGGGAGTGCAGCAGGAGGATAGAAGGAGGTTAAATCCGTGACAGCATTGTTGGGCAAACCACATCACCCTAGACAGACTTCCTCCTGCTTCTTAAAATGTGAAAGAAGCAATATTTATGTATTGAAGGCACTGTTTTCTGTTGCTTGCAGTGAAAAGAAAGCATTTTAAATTGATACACTATTTTTACCTATTTGGAAATGTTTGTGTAACTCTGGACACTTTTAAAAAACGAAGGGAAAATGAAAAGTAAATATGCATTTATAAACTACTGGCACGAGGCATATTATTGAAACATAGTAGGAGTGAAATAAGTTTTCTAATTTCTTTTCCCCAAAATTATAAAATATAAGGGTCTTGCCATATGACACCAGGCAAGTAACAATTATGTGTTTTTTTTAATTTTATTATTTAATATTTTTATAGCATGACTGAGATATAATTGACAGATCACATTGCATAAGTTTAAGAGGTACAGGGTAATGATTCGATATATGTGTATACTGTTGTCCCTCATTACCCACAGATATTGGTTTTGGGAGCTCCCACAAATACCAAAATTTGCAGATCCTCAAGTCCCTTATATAAAATAGAATAGGGCAGTCAAGCCCTCTGTGTCCCCAATCCAGGTTGATTGAATATGTAGGTGTGGAACCTGCAGATAGAGAGGACTGACTATAATGTGAAATGATTGTCATGATAAGGTTAGTTAGCCCATCCATCAACTCAGGTAGGCGGGGGGGTGGGGTGGGGGGTGGCATTGAGACCTTTTAAGATCTAGTCTCTTAGTAACTTTCAAATACACAATAGTTGTTAATGCTATACATGACCTTGCCAGAAATGATTCAACTTAAACCTGGAAGTGAGTACTCATTGACCACCGTCATGCATTTCCCTCCCCCAGTCCCACTCCTGCCCCAGTCAACCACCAATCTTTTCTGTTTCTATAAGTTTGGTTTTTTTAGAGTCCACATATAAGTGAGATTATGCACTGTTTATCTTTGTCTGACTTATTTCATTTAGAATAATGCCCTCAAGGTCCATTCATCTTATTGCAGATGGTAGGATTTCCTTATTTTTATGGCTGAATAATATCCCCACTGTGTGTGTGTGTGTGTGTGTGTGTGTGTGTGTGTAAAATATATTCTTTATTTATCCATTGATGGGAACTTAGGTTGTTTCCATGTGTTGAATATTGTAAATAGTGCTGCAGTAAACATGGGGGTGCAGATATCTCTTTGAGACAGTGATTTCATTTCCTTCAGATGTGTACTCAGAAGTGTAATTTCTGGATCATGTGGTGGTTCTATTTTTAATTTGGGGAAGAACCATCATACTGTTTCCATAGTGTCTGTGCCAATTTACATTCTCACCAACAGTGTATAAGGGTTCACTTTTCTCCATATCTTCATGATCCTTTTTTTAGCTCTTGTCTTTTTGTTAGTAGCCATTCTAATAGATGTGAGGTGATATCTCATTGCTGTTTGACTTGTATTTCTCTGATAATATGCCAAAAAATTGAAAAATCTAGAAGAAGTGGATAAATTCCTACAAATATACAACCTACTTCTATTTCTAAGGAATAGAAAATCTGAGCAGAGCAGACCATAACAAGTAAGGAGATTGAATCCGTAATCACAAACTTCCCCAAAAGAAAAGCCAGGGCCAGGTGATTTAACTGGTGAATTCTGCCAAACATTTAAAGAAGAATTAATGCAGTCCTTCTAAAAAATCTTCCACAAAAATGAATAGGAGGGAATAATTGCGATCTCATTTTACAAGGTCAGCATTACCTTGATCCTAGAGCCAGGTAAGAACACTGTAAGAAAAGAAAACTATAGGACTATATCTCTGAAGAATATAGATGCAAACCTTCTCAAAAAAATACTGGCAAACAGGATTTAACAGCACATTAAAAAGCTCATATAGCATTATCAAGTGGGATTCGTCCCTCAGATTCAAACATGGTTCACTGTACACAAATCACATATCATATTAATAGAATGAAAGATAAAAATCAAATGATCATCTCAATAGATGAATAAAAAAATTGACAAAATTCAACGTTCTTTTATGGTAAAAACTCTTAGCAGCTTGAGTGTAGAAGGAACATATTGCAACATGATAAAAATCATGTATGACAAGCCCACAGCTAACGTCCTACTCAATGGTGAATGGTTGAAAGCATTTCTTCAATGATCAGGAAGAAGACAGGTGTTCCCACTCTCACCAGTCTTATTTAACATAGTACTGTAGGTCCTAGCCAAAGCTATCAGGCAAGAAAAAGAAATAAAAAGCGTTCAAATTGGAAAGGAAGTAACATAATTGTCTTTGTCTGCAGATGACATGATCTTATATATAGAAAACCCTAAAGACTCTACTAAAGCTATTAGAAGTAATAAAGTAATTCAGTAAAGTTTTAGGATTCAAAATCGACATACAAAAATCAGTTATGTTTCTGTTCACTTAATGTTGAATTATCTGAAGAAGTAAAGAAAACAATCCCATTTACAATAGCATCAAAAACAATAAAACCCTTAGGAATAAGTTTAACCAGAGAGGTGGAAGAGCTATACACTGAAAACTATAAGACACTAAATGAAAGAAATTGAAGAAAACACAAACCCTAGACCTTCTGCTCACAGTACAGTTGGAAGGGAGGTTGGAGAGATGGAATCTGGCATCCATACTGGGAGGCAGACCCTACCTTCCATGAAGACTCGTATATGGAAAGTCATTTTCTAAGAACTGGAAGGGAATTCAGATATCAGCCAGCCAAAAAGGATGATTCTGCAGAGCTAAGCAGCAGAGTCAGATTTCAAATCCAGATCTCACTAACAGAAAAGTCCATACTTTCAGACATCACATTGAAAGTCTGATGTGTAGTGATGAGTCTAGCTTCCACATTTTTAAGATAACAGGGCTCCCATCTGGTGACTCCAGATGGATGAAAACACTATTGTGTGTTCCTTTCTGCCATGCTTCCCTTTCAAGATTTCTTCAAGGATCTGGTGGCATCTCCATGAGGTGGTTTGATCAGAGGAGACTTTTTTTTGACAGTTGCACTGACAGCTGTGTAAACTGCAGTAATGAAGTGGTGTAGCTGTAGAGGATACATTCCTAGAATAGGCAGATGTGATGGCATGAAATGAGCTTTGGAATGTGAATCATTAGGGTACAGTCCTTATGTCCCCTTACTCCTCCAGTATTCCACAGAAACAATGAGGTTTGGTTGAACTGATTGGTTGCTCTCTGTGCTTACTTACTCATGTAGCACCTCATCCTTTGGGAAGCAGTGGGGAATCTGGTTGATGAGAACCTGAGCCATTTTGTTTTTACCGATGGGTGGAGTCACCATTAAAGGTTCTTAACCATGCTCTGTTTCTCACTGCTGCTACAGCAACCACTTGCAGCCTCTGACCCTTGTCTCCTCTCTACATGTGGGGAGCACAGAGGTCTGGGGGAAATCATCAGCTTCTTTTGGTTGCTTTCTCCTGGGGTCAGCTGAGGGGTCAGGGGGGCTTGTGACTGCCTGCATATGGAGGCTTAGGGACCATTTGTTGGCCCACTTCTCGCTACAGACAGTCTCAGGTCTGGATTTAGAAAGAGAAGCAAGAAGTTTCATTTTGTATTCCCCAATACCATTTACCATATATCTTTGACTTCCACATTATTGGGTCATGAATAATTGGGTCAATATTTTGGTTCCATAAATTAGTCTTAGTCTCTGAGGAAACCTCAAAGTCAGGATCCCTGGGTTTAAATAAATCTACTTAATGCATTTGGCAAGTCACTCAGCCCCCCCGAGCCTCAGTTTCCCCAACTGTGAGGTGGGGATAATACTGTCTTCCTCACAGATATATAACTTGAGCAAGGACTGAAAGATATTCCGTGTGTTAAACATGATACCCGGTCCAGCCCACAGCAGGTCCTCAAAACATACGAGCTGAAAAGGAATTGCCAAAAAGACAGAGACTGTTTACCTTTTATTTTTATTTACTTGTATTTTTTGGCCATGCCCATAGTATGCAGAAATTCCCAAGCCAGGGATCGAAACTACACCAAGCAGTGACCTAAGCCACTGCAGCAACAACACTGGATCACTTAACCTACTGAGCCACCAGGGAACTCCTTTTTACCTTTTAAAAATTACAGTCCAATATCACTGATGAACATGGATGCAAAAATCCTTCACAAAATATTAGCAAACTGCATCCAAATGTATATTAAAAAGATCATACACCATGGTCGAGTAGGAGTTATCCCAGGGATGCAAGGATTCTTCAATATCCACAAATCTTATCAGTGTGATACACCACATCAATAAACTGAAAAATAAAAACCATATGATCATCTCAATAGATGCAGAAAAAGCTTTTGACAAGATTTAATACCAATTCCTGATAAGAACTCTCTGGAGGGGCACTGCCTCAATATGATAAAAGCTGTTTATAACAAACCCATAGCTAACATCATTCTCAATGGTGAAAAACTGAAAGCATTTCCATCAAGGATGTCCACTTTCACCAGTGTTATTCAACATAATTTTGGAAGTCCTAGCCATGGCAATCAGAGAAGAAAAATAAAAGGAATCCAAATTGGAAAAGAAGAAGTGAAACTATCACTGTTTGCAGATGACATGATACTATACCTAGACAACCCTAAAGTCCCTGCCAGAAAACTGTTAGAGCTCATCAATGAATTTGGTAAAGTTGTAGGATACAAAATTAATACACAGAAATCAATTGCATTTCTATATACTAACAATGAAAGATCAGAAGGAGAAATTAGGGAAACTATTCCATTTACCATTGCATCAAAAATAATAACATATCTAGGGATAAACCTACCTAAAGAGACAAAGGACCTGTACTCTGAAAACTATAAGACACTGATGAAAGAAATCAAACATGACACAAACAGAGGAAAGATATACCATGCTCTTGGATTGGAAGAATCAGTAGAGTCAAAATGACACTACTGCCTAAGGCAGTCTACAGATTTATGCAATCCCTATCAAATTACCAATGACATTCTTTACAAGACTGAAACCAAATATTTTAAAATTTGTATGGAAACAAAAAAAGACCTTGACTAGCCAAAGCAATATTGAAAAGAAAAAATGGAACTGGAGGAATCAGGTTCCCTGACTATACTATAATGCTACCACCATCAAGACAGTATGGTACTGGCATAAGAACAGAAATATATATCAATGGAATAGGGTAGAAAGCCCAGAAATAAACCCAAGCACCTATGGTCAACTAGTCTATGAAAACAGAGGCAGAACATGGAAGAAAGACAGTCTCTTCAAGAAGTGGTGCTGGGGAAACTGGACAGCTGCATATAAAAGAATGAAATTAGAACATTCTCTAACTGTACACAAAAATAAACAAAAATAAATGGAAGCCCAGAGGAAACTCCTAGAGGAAAACATAGGTAGAACACTCTGACATAAATCACAGCAACATCGTGTTTGATCCGCTTCCTAGAATAATGACAACAAAGACAAAAATAAAACAATGGGACCTAATTAAACTCAAAAGCTTTTGCTCAGCAAAGGACACCATTAAAAAAACAAAGAGACAATCCACAGAATGGGAGAAGAACCTTTGCAAATGATGCAACTGACAAAGGTTTAGTCTCCAAGATATGCAGACAACTCATACAACTCAACAACAACAACATCAAAACAAGCCAATTGAAAAATGGGCAGAAGACCTAAATAGACGTTTCTCCAGAGAAGACATGCAGATGGCCAACAGGCACATGAAGAAATGCCCCACATCACTAATTATTAGCAAAATGCAAATCAAAACTACTATGAAGTACCACCTCATACCAGTTAGAGTGGCCATCATTAACAAGTCAACCAACAACAAATGCTGGAGGGGGTGTGGAGAAAAGGGTAATCCTCCTTCACTGTTGGTGGGAATGTAAATTGGTACAACCACTTTGGAAAAAAGTATGGCGGTATCTCAGAAAACTAATTATAGAATTACCACATGATCCAGCAGTCCCACTCCTGGACATGTATCTGGACAAAACTTGCAATCAAAAACATACATGCACCCGTATGTTTATTGCAGCACTATTCACAATAGTGCTGCTCAGACATGGAAACAACTTAAATGTCCATCAACAGATGAATGGATTAAGATGTACGTATACACAATGGAATACTATTATGCCATGAAAAAGGACAAAATAATGCTATTTGCAGCAACACAGATGGAACTAGAGATTCTCATACTAAGTGAAGTAAGTCAGAAAGACAAATACCTTATGATATCACTTATACGTGGAGTCTAAAATATGGCACAAGTGACTTGTTTATGGAACAGAAGCAAACTCATGGATGTGGAGGGCAGACTTGTGTTTGCCTGGGGGAGAGGGGAGAGAAGGGGATAGACGGGGAGTTTGGGTTTGGTAGATGCAGGCTGTTACATCTAGAATGGTTGGGTAATGGGGTCCTGCTGTGCAGCGCAGGGGATTGTGTCTGGTCTCTTGGGTTAGAACATGATAGAAAATGAAAAAAGAAAAAAAAAAAAAGAATGTGTGTGTGTGGGTGGCTGGGTCACTTTACAGGAGAAATTGAAGGAACATTGTAAATCAACTATGTTTTAATTTTTTTAAAAAGAAAGCATAAAAAAAATAAAAACAGCTAGTTGAAAATAATAAAGAGAAAATGAGTATAGGTTCTAAATTGTTGCATTTCAGAAAGTTGGTTTATTTACCTGTATGTCATTTCTTCCTCCTTAACGGCAGGTATTATTACTGGAGGACTTACTCTGTGTCCGATACATTGCCAACATGATCACATTTAACCCTCACAAAACTACTCTGAATCCAGTGCTATCACGAGCTGTCTCATGTTCTAGATGAGAAAACTGATGAGGAAGTTTAGAGACGAGTTAAGTGGCAGGAGCAGAGTTGCACTGGAGCCTAATCTGGTTCCAGAATCACAGCTTGTAACCACTGCTCTCTTGGGTGGGTACAAAGGAAAATTTGGCTCAGTCCCTCCCATCCCATTTGCGCATGCCCACATCGTGGTGGAGCATGAGCGAGTGGAAGCTACCTTTCCCTGTGAGCAGGGGATGGGAATTCAAACCCAAGCCCGTAAGCCGCCACACCTGGAACCTGTGAGGCTGAGCTCTGCTGCCTCCTGCTGTGGGTTCTGTGTAGCTTGGCTGCGTGGGTGGGCATGTTCCAAGTTCTGGAGGTTCGTAAGAGAACAGCGAGATGGGCCACTGACTGCTTAGGCCATCTGGATATGAAGTGACCCTCTGGCCTGGTCGGGGCGCCTCATGTGGCTTACCCTTCTCAGTTGGCTCTGTACATGATCAGGAAAGTGGTCAGGGGCCTGGTTGCACTTGGAGAGCGCGGCCTGTCATCTTCCCCTCTGCCAAGTGTGATGGCTGTTCAGGGACAGCATTCTGTTGAGTAAACAAGTTGTTTCAAGGGAGCCGTCCAGCCCAACAACAGGCCGTGTGGTCCGATTCTGCGCCTTTGGGAGTGGGGCCCCCCAGCATCATTGTTGTTACGACCTGTTCTAACCCTTTCCTTGCAAAGCCAGGTAGGTTCCCTTGAAAAGGAATCGAGTTGTTGGCACTGGATGTGGCTTCTCGTAGCACTTGTCCTGGTGCTGGCTACGATGTAGTCACACTAAAGGAACCTGGCAGGGTCATGGGAGGGAAGGAATTGGGAAGGTCCTGACCGTGGGGCCAGCGCTCCTGACACGGCGGTCCCGGCAGGGGAGATGTGCAAGGCAAGGGAGGAACTGTACACCCTGTGTGTTTGTGTGTGTGTGGTGTGTGGTGACGGAAGCATGCTCTCATTAGACCCTCTTTCCTAGCGGATCTAGACCCCAGGGTTCCTCTTAGGAAGGATTTAAACTCTTCTTAGTGTTGTCTGTCTTTTATACATCCCCTTCAGTTCTGCCTTCCGACGTCGCGGTGTCTTGAGATCTGGGTTCATTCCATTGAGGACTGGGCATATGAGGATAATGGCATCACCACTTAATTTACAGTCATTCATTCATTTACTAGGAATTATCAAGCAAATGCTTTTCATGTAAAGGCCGTGTGCCAGGTGCGGCAGGGCAGGGCTGCCATGGGCAACCTGCACAAGCGTCCGTGGCCGTCCTGAAGTAGGGACACAAAGATAGCAGCAAGGTGTAGAGACTTAGAGTCCAATAAATAAATAAATAACACTCATTACAATGACAAAAAGAAAAAGACAGAGAGACTTCGAGTCCAGGGCCGGGGAGTTCACCGACACCTACCAGGAGGGAAGGATGGTTGTCAGCTGGGGGGTTGTGACATTTGCATGGGGTGTTAGGATGGAGGTAGGATTGAGACACATGGTGTGTGGGTGCAGGGGATGGCCTTTGAAAGGGAGAACAGTATGACAAGTTGTAAAGGGACATGAACTGGCTGCCTGTGTATTGAAGCAAAGTGTTTGCAAAGAAAAGTAATTAGAAATGAGGCGGGAGATGAAGTGACTTGAATTCCGAGTTGAGTTTGCCTTTCATTCTGTAGGAAGTCGTGCGAGTGAATGACGTGGTCAGTATGTTTCAGGTAAATTGATCTGGTAGGAACATCAATAAGGAAAGAGACTGGGGTCAGGGAGACTGGCTAAAGACTGCTCTTTATGTTTTATTCAAGTTCTCAATTTTGTATATTTTTACATAACCCTGGTGCCTTTTAAAGCAAACTCCTCTGAATGAGCCACACTTACTCTTAAGCAATTTCATATACAAATTAAAATAGGAGCATGTTTTTGTAATTTGGTTTAATCCTTCATGAGTGAGTTTATGTATAACTGAAGTTTTCATCCTGTCCTAGCTTTAAAAAAATTTTTTTTTAAATAGTGAGGGTTCCCTGGTGGCTCAGCCGGTTAAAGAACTGGCATTGTTGCTGCTGTGACACAGGTCACTGCTGTGGCTTGGGTTCGGTCCCTGACCCAGGAACTTCTGCATGCTGTGGACGGAGCCAAAAAAAAAAATAGCATTCTGTGTTTGAGGAATTCCTAGCAATGCTCTAACAGGCCACTTAATTCAATGGCAACAGCTTTGGGCTATTCCTTAGCTATGGCGCCCTGTTTGAGCTGCATAGGGAATGAACAGTGATGGAAGTTTCTTCCAACTTGAAGTTTTTTTGCACTTTCAGGGGGCTCCACTAGTGGGACACTCCTGGATCATGCCTCATTTCTTTCTTCTCCCCATGGAAGTGGAGTAAATAATCTGAATGATGAATTTGGGAGATGAGCTGGGTGTGCTAACCATGCCCTCTGAGGGCGAGACGCTTGCAGGAACCAGTGTTTTGTTCTGTGCCTCTCTGCCCAAAGTTTCCCCTGGGCAAGCCCCCACATGGAGAGACCTGTAGCATCCATACTGCTTGCTTAGGGTGGGAAAATAAATCTGATTCTGGAATTTAATATTAGGAAGCTTATTTGCTTAGTGTTTCAGACTAAATTCTGAAGTATAACAATAACGGTGATATTTTGATTTCTCTTCCTCTTCACTTGTTAGTCTAATTTCTTAATTGGCTCAGCATTTAGGCAGAAGGAGAAGTATGCTCCTTATTGGATCTTTGTAACTTAAACAACATTGTTAAATGAGGGGAGGAGGTGTTTCAGTGTGTTTTCATGGAAAGTATGATGATATCCATATTTTGCACAAAAGGGAATCTGTTTCTCCCTCCAACTCCAAGGCCAGATAGGGTCTAAAATGCATGTCCCAACCAGGATCCCCATGGAAAATACCAGGTCCTGAAAGTAAACACAGCCATCAAATAGAACTCAGGTCCAGACTATGCCTGAGAGAGGCAAGGCAGAACGTAGCATTGCACAGTCCCTCTCCTTAACAGCTAGAGCTGGACGTCAGCTTTGGGAGAGAAGAGGAAAGTCCTCTATAGGAATCAGTTGAAGTGACACTGGTGCTTCCAGTGATACATCAGCAGAGAAGAACTCTTCTTAGTGATCATGTGAAACACTGGGGTCGGCTAAATAATGGTCTCCCACAGATGCCCATGTCCTGGTCCCCAGAGCCCGTGAATATATTACTTTACTTAGTAGAGGGACTTTGGGGATGAGATTTAGTTGGGGATGGTTGAGATGAAGAGATCAGGGTTATTCCAGCAGATCCAATGTCATCACAGTGTAATCCTTATAAGAAGGAGTCAAGAGAGTCAGAATCAAAGAAAGATGCGATGAAAAAAGCAGCGATCAGAGCATCAGAGAGAAACTTGAAGGTGTTCTGTTTCTGGCTTTGAAGATGGAGGACGAGGCCATGAGCCAAAGAATGCAGAGGGCACTGCACACACTGGAGAAGGCAAGAAAACAGACCGTCCCTAAAGGCTCCAGACGGAGCTGGTCCTGTCTGCACCTTGACATTAGCCTAGTGAGGCTGATCGACTTCTGACAGAACTATACAACAATAAAATTGTGTTTTGTACGCCAATAAATTCACATTAGCCGTAAGAGCATCAAGAGGAAACGATTGTGAGTACTTGAAAGCAGGAATTGTAACCGTAACAGAGGTCATTTTCAAGTTAAATTTTTTTTATGGCTGTATCCATGGGATGTGAGAGTGCCATGGCTAGGATTGAATCAAACTGCAACTGTGACCTACACCACTGTTGCAGCAACGTCAGGTCCTTTAACCCACTGTGGGGCTGGGGACTGAACCTGTGCCTCTGCAGTGACTCGGGCCACTACAGTTGGATTCTAACCCACTGTGCCACAGTAGAAACTCCTCAAATTAATTTTGGGGTAAGATAGTCTGAATTACAACTCACAAATCCAAAGATAGGCACACATAGGTGGGTTTGATTTTTCAGGCTGCCACAAAGTATTATGTACCATATCCATCTGTTTATATATTGGCTGCTTTTGCAGCATAACAGCAGAGCCGAGGAGTTGCAGCAGAGTCGTAAGGCCCACAGAACCTAAAATATTACTGTCTGGAGCTTTGCAGGAAAAAGTTTGCCCACCCCTGTGCTAGATGCTTAGGCTACAAAGTTACATCATTGTACTTGTTCTTAAAGAGTTGACAAACTCAGGAAGGAAAACAGCCCAGTACAGTGAAGCCCGGTACAATTTCTCTGCTGATTATGTGAACTGTGAGAATGAGATTATAAAGAAGGAAATGATTAGTTCTATGAAGTTTTTAAAAGGCTTGGAAGAGGAGATGAAATTTAAGTTGAATATCACAAGGTGTGAGATTTTGCTCAGTCTGTGGATAGGAAAAATGTATTTCAGATGAAGATTCAGAGTGATGGAAAGTAAACAGAAAGTACAAGAATCACTCGTTAAGCTGCTCAAGTGGCTCTAGCATCTGGTGTGTGTAGGGGACAGAAGGAGTAAGTGAAGTGAGTGGTGGGTAGGTCCTAAAGAAAGAGAGGGGGAGAAAATGTCAAAACTCTTAACTATGATATGGGAATTCCCTTGTTTCCCTGTTGTAGTCATCAGAGCCAGCACAGCTTTCTGGATGAGTCACTTTTTTACAGCTGATACTGTTATCTTTAACCATTTAAAGATGTAGAGTAGCAGGGGTGGATCTGGTCATTGTGACATTAGCTTCCTAATTTGTGTCTTTGTAAAGATGTATTCATGGCAAAGTTAAGTTTTATGATTGGGACACTACGAAAGCTCCTCTGGAATTGCTAGCTCTTCATTATAAGAGGAATCCCATTTTTCAAAGCACAGTGTGAACAACACAGAAAAGAGAGTACAAAGATGGGGGAGGAATGTCATCCCCCTCATCGTCGTCGTTGTCGTCATATAAAAATGACAAGTACACAAATTTGGGATGGAAGATGGGAAAGCAGATGCTTTCTGTAGAAAGGGATGTTCCAAGAAGAGATTTTTCACCGGACAGGCTGTGCCCACAGCCCCTCGCGTGGCGCCCAGGGAAGATGCTTTCCTTTTCATCCTTCTTCTGTCATTGAAACCCGCCTTCTTGATGTCCCCTTCCCTGAGTTCTGGATCCAGGTACGGGATGAATTCAAACTCCATGATGTCGTGTGGAGAGAAGAAAGTTAAGTGGCAAGTGCACTGCTAGGATTGGGGAGCAGCGTTGTTGGGGACTACAGCGTCTTAAAGCATAATTATGCTGCAATAATTCACAAAGTTTCAGCAGGTCGTATCTCAATTGTACCTGACTAGTTCTTCGGATTGTTTGTATTTGCTCTTGAAAATGGGGCCTGAATACAATACCAGTTTCTTAATAGAGAATTGCTGAACTGGATCCGACTTCATGATGGAACTGTGCGGCCTTTGACAAGTTCTTGTATCTTTCTGAGTACTAGGTTTTCCAAGTGTAAAATAAGCGTGGTAGAGAAGTTTCATGGAAGGATGGAAAAGCATTGGATCTGAGGCTAGGAGACTGGGTTTCCCAAGACAGCTCTGACTCAGGTGCCTTTAATTTGCTCCTTATTTACTCTGCGATCTTGGACAAATGGCCCTTCTGAACCACAGTTTCCTTATTTGTAAAACAGTGAGAATAATACTTCCAGATTGTATGAAGCTACTAAAAGATTAAGTCAAGGAGAATTATAAACGAGTCAAGAAAGGAGTCATCTTCCTCCATGGTTTGTAAAAGATCCATAAGACTTTAGGGGCAGTCAGATGATGCTTTTTTAAAGCTGCTCAATCAGTCATCTCTAATATATATCAAGAGCCTTAAATACAGTCCCAACACTTACCCCATAATCTCCCCCTTGGAAATTTTTCTTAAGAAAATAGTGTAATATTTAGGATTATCTTATGATAGCAATGTTTAACAAATGAATAAGTAAAATAGGCTGACGCTTTGTGGATTAATATGGGGTTGTTTATATGGGTTTATGATTCTAGAGTCCCTGCTGGAGTCTCTTCCAATTTGTCTTTAAAAATGCAATGACAACTTATACAACATATTTAAAAAGCACAGCATTAGTATGTGATACGGTTTTTTTCAAGGGAAAATAAGTAAAAATTTATGGTATTACACCTGGTGGAAAGAAAGATCACAACATTGAATGTTCCTGCTGACGCACAACCTAGTGTGAGAACCTTTGATAATTTTCTGGTCAGTGGAGCTGAATTGAGAAAAAAACAATCAGTGGCCTCTCAGTGCATCATCTGGTTAAGACTAAGAAACCCTGAGCTAACATGGGGCAAGATAGGATACTATTTTCTTTCTCTACCCCCACCCCCATCTGCCAGCTGCCCTCTGGTTCAGTGACTCGGGATGTTTATTTATCAGGAAACCAGTAGCTGTGTTTACATCAGGTGGGTGCTGTGTTTTGAGGTGGACATAGTTGTCTTCTTCCTTATCTGCTACAGACTAAATGTTTGTTCCCCCCAAGTTCATATGTTAAAACTATAATGACGGCATTACCTTTGGGAGGTGATTAGGTCATGAGGGTGGAGCCACTATTAATGGGATTAGTGCCCTATATGAGAGACCTGACAGAGTTTCCTCTCTCCTGTCTCCACGTGTGAGGATATACTGAGAAGATGGCCATGTGTAAGCCAGGAGCAGTCCCTCACCAGACACTGCCGGCACCTTGACCTTAAACTTCCCAGGCTCCAGAACCATGAGGAGTGAATGTTTGTTGTTGAAGCCACCCAGTCTGTGGTATTTCTTAGAGCAGCTCACACTGTTCAAGATGCCATCCTGCCCCTGCTCCATCTTTTAATATCATTTTGCAAAGTTGTCTTTCCAGAAAGCAGGGTAGGAACCTGTGGGATGGTGGTGATAGCAGTGGTAGTCTTCTGATTACCACTTCACTTTCGGATTCTGGGAGTTGAGTTCCCTCTAGCCAAGCACTTTAGAGGAGGTGGTAACAGGTAACAGGTTCAGAGTTTCAGAGAAAGCACACCACAGAGGTTGGACACATTGCATTGTGTGTCCTACACCCATTGCACAGAAGCACTAGACACTGGCCCAAAGTGCCGTGTGCTTTAAAGTGAAGGTGATGGATACAGAAAGCAGAGAACAGAGGTCAGAGGAAAAATAATTCAAGCTATCTTTACCTAGAAAAAGTCATTTTCAAAAAGTGGGTACATCATTCCAAAAAGCCCACTAAACTCCAAGTAAGCAAATAAAAAACATATTCAAAGAGTGTGAACATTAAAAAAAAAAAGTAGAAATAAAAATCTGGGAGTTCTCATCATGGCTCAGTGGAAGTGAATCAGACTAGTATCCAGGAGGACAAAGGTTCAGTCCTTGGCCTTGCTCAGTGGGTTAAGGGTCTGGCATTGCCGTGAGCTGTGGTGTAGTTTGCAGACACGGCTCAGATCCAGCATTGCTGTGGCTGTGAAGTAGGCTGGAGCCGTAGCTCCGATTTGACCCCTAGCCTGGGAACCTCCATATGCTGCAGGTGAGGCCCTAAAAAAAGTCAAAAAACAAAATCTGACAGGGATTTTGGTAATAAAAGTAATTGCTCACTGATGAAGAACTTATTTAGCTACCTAAAACAGAAAATCTACATTTTTAGTGATGGCCTAAATAAGGTAAGGTTATTTTTCTTGCATGTAAAGGAAGTCTGGTGGTGGGCAGGTTTGGGCCAGAAAAACAGCCGATGATGTCATTCAAAGACCCAGGTTCCTTCTAGCTTTCCCTCTGCTGTCCTTAAAGTCACCCTCTCAAGGTGGCTGCCAGGACTCCAGCCTTGTATGGAGGCAGGAAGATGAGAAGGCAAAAGGGCAACTCTCTCTGCAAGGAAGGTTGAGAAATGCAGTTTTAGCTCTGGATATTTCTACACCCAACAAAATCAAGATTGAGTACGAAAGGAGAGTGGATCAACATTGGGTCAGCAACTAGCAGTATCTGCCACATCTACGAATCTACAAAAGTCAGACCAACATTTGGCTTCTGCTTTTGGATATGAAATAAGAGCAGTCCATTGTGGAACAATGTCCTTAACTGTTTTAGGGGGAAAATGTAACCCATGATTTTGTACATAGGGAAGTCTTAATTCACATGAGAAGCAACAAAAGGAATCTTCCAATATACAAAAGTTGAGAAAATACACTATGTGCATTTTACAAAAAAAAAATATATATATATATATTTCCAAATCATTTCTGCTGGGTGACTTACAGTCAAATTAAAAACATAATTATGAGTTAAATGTAATACTATAAAATAAAGCACTAGAGGTAAGAACTGAGATCAGTTAAATGGTGACTTGATTAACCAGTTGTTTTAAAATAAATGCAATGTTTAATTAGATACATCCATAAATTATAAAGTTTTTCTGTAAAGATATCAGTTAACACAGTTAATGTAAGATAATGTGGAAAGCATTAAAAGATTAATATCTATGAAGATTTTTAAAATTATCAAAGAATTTCCACAAAAAGTAGAAAGGCTAAATAATTTTATTAGTGAGTTCTTTCAAACTTTTAAAGAAAAGATAATGCCTATACTATTTTTTTAAAAGTTCTCTGCATACAAAAAGTGGAAAGGTTTGCAGTTGATCTGTAAAATTTCATAAGCCTGATGCCAAAAATTAATGAAAATCATGCATGAAAAGAAAACTAAAAGCTATTATCTCATAAATGGGGGAAATATTTATAAATATTAATATTTAATAATAAAATTTAGTGAAATTTAATAATAATTTCTAATTATACTAAGTTCAGCTATGTAAGTCATAAGGTATATTTATTGACATATTTGTCAGTTTAATTCTGAAATACAGTTCCACTTGGATGAAATAGCACTCATACAAAAAAATGCAAGTATTATTTCCAATATAAATTACACTGATATTTAAGATCAAAAAAGAAAACTTCTGGTCATTGAATGAATGCTGAAAGTGTATTTGATAAATTATAATATGCATTCCTAGTAATATCTAAAAAACTAATACCAGAAGACTGTTTTCTTAATATGGTAAGGAATAACTATTTTTTTATTTTTTATTTTTTTTTTATTTTCCCACTGTACAGCAAGGGGATCAAGTTATCCTTACATGTATACATTACAATTACATTTTTTCCCCACCCTTTGTTCTGTTGCAACATGAGTATCTAGACATAGTTCTCAATGCTACTCAGCAGGATCTCCTTGTAAATCTATTCTAAGCTGTGTCTGATAAGCCCAAGCTCCCGATCCCTCCCAGTCCCTCCCCCTCCCATCAGGCAACCACAAGTCTTTTCTCCAAGTCCATCATTTTCTTTTCTGTGGAAAGGTTCCTTTGTGCCATATATTAGATGCCAGATATGTGATATCATATGGTATTTGTCTTTGTCTTTCTGGCTCATTTCACTCAGGATGAGATTCTCTAGTTTCATCCATGTTGCTACAAATGGCATTATGTCGTTCTTTTTATGGCTGAGTAGTATTCCTTTGTGTATATATACCACATCTTCCGAATCCAATCATCTGTTGATGGACATTTGGGCTGTTTCCATGTCCTGGCTATTGTGAATAGTGCTGCAAGGAACATGTGGGTGCATGTGTCTCTTTTACGTAGAGTTTTGTCCGGATAGATGCCCAAGAGTGGGATTGCGGGGTCATATGGAAGTTCTATGTATTGATTTCTCCAAACTGTTCTCCATAGTGGCTGTACCAGTTTACATTCCCACCAAGAGTGCAGGAGGGTTCCCTTTTCTCCACAGCCCCTCCAGCACTTGTTATTTGTGGATTTATTACTGATGGCCATTCTGACTGGTGTGAGGTGGTATCTCATGGTAGTTTTGATTTGTATTTCTCTTATAATCAATGATGTTGAGCATTTTTTCATGTGTTTGCTGGCCATCTGTATATCTTCCTTGGAGAAATGTCTATTCAGGTCTTTTGCCCATTTTTCCATTGATTGATTGGCTTTTTTGCTGTTGGGTTGTATAAGTTGTTTATATATTCTAGAGATTAAGCCCTTGTTGGTTGCATCATTTGAAACTGTTTTCTCCCATTCTGTAAGTTGTCTTTTTGTTTTCTTTTTGGTTTCCTTTGCTGTGCAAAAGCTTTTCAGTTTGATGAGGTCCCATGGGTTTATTTTAGTTTCTATTGCTTTGGGAGACTGACCTGAGAAAATATTCATGATGTTGATGTCAGAGAGTGTTTTGCCTAAGTTTTCTTCTAGGAGTTTGATGGTGTCCTGTCGTATATTTAAGTCTTTCAGCCATTTGGAGTTTATTTTTGTGCATGGTGTGAGGGTGTGTTCTAGTTTCATTGCTTTGCATGCAGCTGTCCAGGTTTCCCAGCAATGCTTGCTGAAGAGACTTTCTTTTTCCCGTTTGATGTTCTTGCCTCCCTTGTCAAAGATTAACTGACCATAGGTGTCAGGGTTTATTTCCGGGTTCTCTATTCTGTTCCATTGGTCTGTCTGTCTGTCTTGATACCAGTACCACGCTGTTTTGATGACTGTGGCTTTGTAGTATTTCTTGAAGTCTGGGAGAGTTATGCCTCCTGCTTGGTTTTTGTTTCTCAGGATTGCTTTGGCGATTCTGGGTCTTTTGTGGTTCCATATAAATGTTTGGATTGTTTGTTCTAGTTCTGTGAACAATGTCATGGGTCATTTGATAGGGATTGCATTGAATCTGTAGATGGCTTTGGGTAGTATGGCCATTTTTACAATATTGATTTTTCCAATCCAGGAACATGGAATATCTTTCCATTTCTTTACATCTTCTTTGATTTCTTTGATTAAAGTTTTATAGTTCTCGGCATATAGGTCCTTTACCTCTTTGGTCAGGTGTATTCCGAGGTATTTGTTTTTGTGAGGTGCAATTTTAAAAGGTATCGTGTTTTTGTATTCCTTTTCTAATGTTTCATTGCTGGTATACAGAAATGCAACTGACTTCTGAATGTTCATGTTATATCCTGCTACTTTGCTGAATTTATTAATCAGTTCAAGTAGTTTTTGGGTGGAGTCCTTAGGGTTTTCTATGTATAGTATCATGTCATCTGCATACAGTGACAGTTTTATCTCTTCTCTTCCTATGTGGATGCCTTTTATTTCTTTTGTTTGTCTAATTGCTGTGGCTAGGACTTCCAAAACTATGTTGAAGAGCAGTGGTGAGAGTGGGCATCCCTGTCTTGTTCCAGATTTGAGTGAGAAGGCTTTCAGTTTTTCCCCACTGAGTATTATATTTGCTGTGGGTTTATCATAAATGGCTTTGATTATATTCAGGAATGTTCCCTCTATACCCACTTTGGCAAGGGTCTTGATCATGAATGGATGTTGGACTTTGTCAAATGCTTTTTCTGCGTCTATTGAGATGATCATATGATTTTTGACTTTTTTTTTTTGTTAATGTGGTGTATGATGTTGATTGATTTGCGTATGTTGAACCATCCTTGTGAACCTGGGATGAACCCTACCTGGTCATGGTGTATAATTTTTTTGATATGTTGTTGGATTCGGTTGGCTAAGATTTGTTGAGAATTTTTGCATCTATATTCATCAATGACATTGGGCGATAGTTTTCTTTTTTGGTGGTATCTCTGTCGGGTTTTGGAATGAGGGTGATGGTGGCATCATAGAATGTCTTTGGGAGTATTCCTTCTTCTTCAACCTTTTGAAAGAGTTTAAGGAGGATGGGCACCAATTCCTATTTATATGTTTGATAGAATTCACCTGTGAAGCCATCTGGTCCTGGACTTTTATTTGTAGGGAGTGTTTTTATGACATCTTCAATTTCACTTCTAGTGATCGGTCTGTTCAGTTGGTCTGTTTCTTCTTGATTCAGTTTTGGCAGGCTGTAAGATTCTAGAAAATTGTCCATTTCTTCCAGATTGTCAAACTTGTTGCCATATAGTTGTTCATAGTATTCTCTTATGGTTTTTTGTATTTCTGCTGTATCCGTTGTGATTTCTCCTTTTTCATTTCTGATTTTGTTTATTTGGGTTCTTTCTCTCCTCTTTTTAGTGAGTCTGGCCAGGGGTTTGTCAATTTTGTTTAGCTTTTCAAAGAACCAGCTCTTGGTTTTATTAATTTTCTCTATTGTTTTTTGAGTCTCTATTTTATTGATTTCTTCTTTGATCTTTATAATTTCCTTCCTTCTGCTGACTTTAGGTCTTTTTTGTTCTTCTTTTTCTAATTCGTTTTGGTGGAGGGTTAAGTTGTCAATTTGGGATCTTTCTTCTTTTTGGAGAAAGGCCTGTATTGCTATAAATTTCCCTCTGAGCACTGCTTTCGCAGCATCCCATAGCTTTTGAGAGGTTGTGTCTTCATTATCATTTGTTTCAAGGTATTTTTTAATTTCCTTCTTGATTTCCTCATTGACCCATTGGTTTTTTTAGTAGCATGTTGTTTAGTCTCCATGGAGTAGGTTTTTTCTCTTTGCTTTTCCCATGGTTGATTTCTAATTTCATGGCTTTGTGGTCAGAGAAGATACTTGAGATAATTTCTATGCTCCTAAATTTATTGAGATTCGCTTTGTGTCCCAATATGTGGTCGATTCTTGAGAATGTTCCATGAGCATTTGAGAAGAATGTGTATTCTGATTTTTTTGGATGTAGTGTCCTGAAGATATCAATTAAGTCTAGGTCTAATTTTTCTATTGTTTCCTTTAGGATCTCTGTTGCTTTATTGGTTTCCTGTATAGAGAATCTGTCCATTGATGTGAGGGGGGTATTAAAGTCTCCTAGTATGACTGTATTCTCATCAATATCTCCCTTTATGTCTGTTAATATTTGTTGTATGTATCTGGGTGCTCCTATATTTGGGGCATATATGTTGATGATAGTAACATCCTCTCCTTGGATGGATCCCTTAATCATTAAATAGTGTCCTTCTTTGTCTTTCTTTATGTCTTTTGTTTTAAAGTCTATTTTGTCTGATATGAGTGTTGCGACTCCTGCTTTCCTGTCATGTCTATTGGCATGAAATATTTTTCCCCACCCTTTCACTTTCAATCTGTATATATCCTTTGTCTTAAGGTGAGTTTCTTGTAGGCAGCATATTGAAGGTTTTTGCCTTTTTATCCACTCAGCCACTCTGTGTCTTTTGATTGGAACATTCAGTCCATTGACATTTAAGGTGATAATTGATAGATGATTATTTATTGCCATTTGAACCTTGTGTTCCAGTTGATTCTATGGTTCTCCATTCTTCCATTCTTCCTTTCTTTTTTTTTTTTTTTTGGTTGGATGGTCTCTTGTTATTATCTGCTTGAGTGTTTTTTTTTTTTTTCATTTTTTGCAAATGCAATATTTGGTTTTGGCTTGTGGTTGCCCTGAAGAATAACTATCTTAAAGACTTAAAATATAAGAGTATTTCACTAAAACTAAGATCAAAAGGAGTTTATTGCCATCACCATTATTTTACAAAGTCAGGGCAGTGAGACATGGAACAGAAGTAAAATGCAGCAGAATTGGAAAGGATAAAAGAAAACTAAGAGTTCCCGTCGTGGCGCAGTGATTAACGAGTCTGACTAGGAACCATGAGGTTGCGGGTTTGATCCCTGGCCTTGCTCAGCGGGTTAAGGATCTGGCGTTGCCATGAGCTATGGTGTAGGTCGCAGATGCAGCTTGGATCCCACGTTGCTGTGGCTCTAGTGTAGGCTGGATGGCTACAGCTCCGATTGGACCCCTAGCCTGGGAACCTCCATATGCCACGGGAGCACCCCTAGAAAAGGGAAAAAGACAAAAAAAGAAAGAAAACTGTTCATACTTACAAATGATTTGATACGCTACCTAAAAATTACAAAAAATCAGTTGAAAAACAATTTTTTGAAAGGTGGCTACAACACAAATACTTGAAATTCAAATGTATGTATCATCACCCAAAAGTATAATGAAAAATACATTTATATAATAAATATATACAATACATATATATATAGGATATAATAAACATACATTCATGTATAAATAGGATATAGTAACCCAATGTAAGTCATGAATGAAGAAAGAGACAGAAAAAAACTTGCAAACTTACACTAGGAGGCACAAAAAAACAGCTTTGGATAAATTGAGAGCCTATGTTCTGGAGGAAGGAGGGTCATAGAGTAAATTTTTTTTTAATGCCCTGCTTTACAAATCAGTGTATAGAGTTAATGAAATCTGATTAAAATTTTTAAAATGATTCTTTTTGGGGGGGGAGGCTGACTTAACAGAATGTGCCTAACACTGATCCAGAGTGCAAAAACGCAAAACTCTTGCTGGTTGAGAAGGTGGCAGCACCCTCTGCCTTCTCCGTTTCCATCGCCGTATCCCCTGGATCACTCCTCTGACTCTGGGGCTGGTTTGGGGCCTCCCTGGGCCACCTCGATCACTTAACCATGGTCTGCAGAAGAAGGGGCTGAGGTCTTGATCTCCCCTTTACCCTGAGGCCCTTGAACTCCTTATACAATTTTTTTGCATTAGTCTTTGGCTCCGAGTATAAATATTTTCACTTGAGGAAGCTACCACCTTCCCGGACACAGTGCTACATCTGCATTTTCCCCGAATTTACCTTTAATGAGCCTGTGTTACTGTGTTACCTTAGAACCAGAAGTAATGTTAATGTTATTTTCTATATTATTTAGGGAAAAACCTTAATAGCGTCTTAAATAGTTACAATAATAAGTTATTCTAAAAAAGAAAGTCCATTCCAAGAATCAGAACTGTCACCAATTCCCAATAAACCTCATCTGTGGAGCTTCAGGAAAGCAGCTCATAGAAAACCCCCAAATCAAGGTTAAAACTATGCTAGGCTAGCCACAGAATATAGGAAATGGATTGAAGGTCAAGTTATTTAGTAAACGTCTGTAATTAGGAATCCAGTCATCTTTCTAGAGATATTACCTGAAATCCTAAAAAGTATAAATAAAGAATCAGGGAGTTTCTGTCCTGGCTCAGCTGTAGCGAACCCAACTAGGATCCATGACGATGCGGTTTGATCCCTGGCGTCGCTCAGTGGGTTGAGGATCCACCGTTGCTATGAGCTGTGGTGTAGGTCACAGATGGGGCTTGCATTTGGGGTTGCTGTGGCTGTGGTATAGGCTGGCAGCTGTAGCTCCAATTTGACCCCTAGCCTGGGAACCTCCATTTGCAGCACTTGCAGTCCTAAAAAGCGGAGGAAAAAAAATGTCATATTAATTGCTTGGGGAGAAATGGCCAAGAAGTTAATTGATTAAACAATGGGATTGTTATCCATCTTCTGCCTTTCTTCAGATACTGAAGTGGAACTGAGGTGTGTTTCCTCTCTTACCTTCCTCTTCTTCACCCTCTATTTCCAGCCTTGAGTTCACAAAACTCAAAACCTCTCAAGCATTTCCTTTGTTGGACCCGCTGACCCCCGGCTGGGCGGGGCTTAGGGGTGGAGGGACCGCAGTTCAGGGCTGGCCCCTCCCACGGTGGGCGGGGCGAGGGGTGGCAGGGCTTCCTGGTGTGTGAGGTAGACTCCGTTTGTACCCCCTGGTCTCTCTGTAGGTATATGCTGGGTACAGAAGAGGCCATAGACGGTCCGTAGCCATCTGTCAAAAGCAGTTTTTCATTGCTTTGTGATAGCTTTAATATTTTCTCACAGATTATTTGCCTTAGACTTAAAAATAGCCAGTCCGCTAATTAGTTAAGTCACTGCGGATCATTGAGAGCTGGTTGTGCCTACAAAACAAAACCATGGGAGAACAAAATAGATACTCTGCTCAAGAAAAAAATAAAAAGCAAAGGATGTAGAACATCAGAGTGATGACCGTGGATGAGCTTGAATGGTGGGACTTTTCTGCGTGTTTTCAAATATTTAACCAATACACACTCATTTCATAATAAAAAACAGCTTTTTAAAAGTATTTTCAGATGTGTTTAAACTTTTGGGTGAAATTAGGACTTTGTTTACGTGATGTCATAAAGCTCAATTGATTTGGTAGTTTCTTGGACAAGCAACAGATCTAATAACAAAAAGCAAAACAAACAAAAAACCCACCCAGGCTTGGACTTTGTCCCTAATATGACAGAGGTCTTTACTTTTTAATTGCTTTATTTTCATATTAAAATAACAACGTCTCTGCAGACATTGTCTCTTAATACCATAGAGAACAGAGGTAAGGTACGTACTCGGAAGGACGTCAAACAGTGCTGACCAAACATCCCTTATTTGCCCCTCCGTGCGCCTTGTGTATATAAACCATGTTGTTAGAGCAGAGTTTATCCTTTCTGTGGTTTGATGCGTCTCTCCCTGTTTGTGAAGCTGCAGATGACCTGAGACTAGAAACCATGCCTTGCTCGCACCCCCCAGCCCTTGGAATAAGTTAGGTCCTCATGTTGTGCTTTCCTGTATCACCCTGGGCTTCCCCTTCTGAAGCGTTCATCATAAATGTAAGGAAAGTGTGTAGTCCTCACTTTCTGGACTTTATATGGAAGAATCTCCATTGGAGTAATCATCTTTGTCTCTTATTCCATCCCCCCTTTGGTTTTATTTTTTTTTTAATTAAAGTATAGTTGATTTAGGAGTTCCTGTCATGGCTCAGCAGAAATGAATCTGACTAGTATCTGTAAGGATGCAGGTTCAATCCCTGGCCTCACTCAGTGGGTTAAGGATCCGGTGTTGTCATGAGCTGTGGTGTAGGTCACAGATGTGGCTCAGATCCCGCGTTGATGTGGCTGTGGTGTAGGCCGGCAGCTACAGCTCCAATTAGACCTCTAGCCTGGGAACCTCCATATGCCTTGGATTGGCCCTAAAAAGACAAAAGACAACAAAATAAATAAAGTCTAGTTAATTTAAAATGTTGTGCCAATTTCTGCTGAACAGCAAAGAGACCCAGTCATATTTATATATACATTCTTTTTCTCTTATTCTTTTCCATCATGTTCTGTCCCAAGAGATTAGGTGTAGTGCCCTGTGCTGTAAGTCAGACCTTATTGCTTATGCATTCTAAACATCACAGTTTGCATCTGCTAACCCCAAGCTCCAGGGGTGTGGCTCTCCCCCTCAGTGGAGAAGTCCAGCTGACCAGAGGGCCGTTCTGGGTTAGCTGCTGGTCAGATGGGAGGCGAAGGTGGTCACAGGCTGTTGGCAGTCGATGCTGCTGGCAGAGGACTCGAATGATTTGGGGCTCTGTCTTCCTGCAGGGACCCTCAGTTAGATGATTAAACAGTTCTCCTCTGATGGAGACCTGCAGTTTTATGAAAACCCAGTTCCAGGATATGTGAGAAGGCTTACTTGACTAAGCAAGGCACAGCTCCAAACAGCTTTATCCATCATAAAGCAGGCACATGGGCCTCACCTGTCTGATCCCTTGCCTCTCTCAGGCACTTCAGAACTTGGATGGGGAAAAAGGTTTTGTATCCATTTGATTTCTTAAATCCTTAAGTCATTTTTTGGAGTTCCTGTCATGGTTCAGTGATTAACGAATCTGACTAGGAACCATGAGGTTGCGGGTTCGGTCCCTGGCCTCGCTCAGTGGGTTTAGGATCTGGCGTTGCCATGAGCTTGGTGTAGGTTGCAGACATGGCTCGGATCTGGTGTTGCTGTGGCTCTGGCGTAGGCCGGCGGCTACAGCTCCAGTTAGACCCCTAGCCTGGGAACCTCCATGTGCTGCAGGTGCGGCCCTAGAAAAAGCAAAAAGACAAAAAAAAAAAAAAAATCCTAAAGTCATTTTTAATCTGATATCCGTATTGCCTGCCAGACTGAAAGATTCATAAAGCATAGCCCCTAAATCTATTTGTTTCACCATTGTCTTCCCAATTGCCCATTACTGTTCCTAGTATACAGTAGGCAGTCAATAAATATTCTTAGACTGAATAAATAAATGTGTTTATCTTTTGGTTATTGCGTCCTGGTACAGTCCCTGTTTTAGGCTGTTCAGGAGGCGATAAATAACAAAACCTCCCTAGACTGGGTGGCTTTCCTAACATTTATTTTTCACACTTGTGGAAGCCAGAAAGTCCAAGATCAAGGGGCCGGCAGATTTGGTATCTGGTGAGGCCCCTCTGCCTGGTTTGCAGACAGCCACCTTCTTGCTATAAGCTTATGTGGCATAGAGGGATGACATGACTGAGAGAAAGTGGCCGGGGGGCAGGGAGAAGAGGGAGAAGGAACACACACTCTGGTCCTTTCCTCTTCTTTTTTTTTTTTTTTTTGTCTTTTTGCTATTTCTTTGGGCCGCTCCCACGGCATATGGAGGTTCCCAGGCTAGGGGTCCAATCGGAGCTGCAGCCGCCAGCCTACGCCAGAGCCACAGCAACTTGGGATCCGAGCCACATCTGCAACCTACACCACAGCTCACGGCAACGCCGGATCGTCAACCCACTGAGCAAGGGCAGGGACCGAACCCACAACCTCATGGTTCCTAGTCGGATTTGTTAACCACTGTGCCATGATGGGAACTCCCTTTCCTCTTCTTATAAAGGTGCTCATTCCACTCTGGGGGCTCCACCCTCATGACTTCTTTTAAATCTGATCACCTCCCAGAGGCCCCCACCTCCAGATATTCTCAGGTTGGGGATTAGAGTTTCAACATAAGAATTTTAAGGGGCCAGGCACCAAGTCCATAGCCGTCCCTGGCATAGAGTTGGTGCTTGGTAAATACCGTTTCGAATGGAAACTCAGATTTGGAAGATGGCGGTGGCAGCAGGAGGCATGTTCTGGTTCCTTCTGCTCGGTACTTTCCCCCAGCCCTCCCTGTTCCTGAGTGAGCGCAAACAGCCCCTGAAGCCCATCTGAACTTCCTTGCTTCTCTTTCCCACCCCGGGCCTGGTGCATGAGGGAGGGGAGATGAGAGACGGATGGGAGCCTCTCGATTTCCTGTTTGCAGGCCACACCTCAAGGACTGTGGGAGAAAATGTGGATTTTATTGAAAAATACAAAATTTGAAGTGGAAGAGGAAATGAGGGCATCTAATAATAGTAATGAGATTTCGAATCTGTTCCACCTTCCACGCAGCACAAAGAGTCTCAAGAAGCGAGCTCTCATTTCCCTCGCACAAATGATTCTGTCCAGGCCCTGGCCCACCTCCCACATCCACGGCTCTTTTGGGGCTGTGCCTCCTGCTGGGTGACTCCACCTAGATTCTCAATTAAGAGCGGAACATTTTCTTCATTTGCACCACACAGAGGGCTGATATTATGTGCAGCACATCTGCGAATCTTAAGTGTGGGCCTCATGCAGTGCCACTCTCCCACCCATCAATCTCTGTGTGGACTTAGGTCCACTGGAAGTTCCTTTTGCAGGTGACCGTGAGGCCGAGGACATGTTGTCCTTTCAAGCAGAAAACCAAGACTCCCTTTCCGCTGGGAAGGAGTCCACGATTTTAGAGCAGGAGCTCAGGAGCCTGTCGCTTGTCTGCTTTTTCCTCCTGCAGCGCTCCAGTGTGGGTGACTGGCAGCAATCTCAGGCTCTCAGAGTTGGCAGGTGTCCTGAGCACCCATCCAGGGGTGAGATCCCGCCTCAGCTGGTGCAGTGCAGCAGCCCATGGTTCCCCCTCTCTGCAGCAAGGAGGGGACGATGGCTTTGGCATCAGTCTTTCACTCCATCTTCCAACAACTTTGGTCAGATGAATTTGCCGCTCAGACCCCTAGATGCCCAGCTGAAAGGAATGGCCGAAAAAGAAAATGAATGAAAAATTGGCACTTCTGTGAGATAGATTGTAATGTGGGGATTAAAGATCACATTTGAGGAAAAAATGACTGAATCGCCTGGGGAAAAGTTTGTGATTATGACATACCATTAAGTAAAAAGAGCCAGTTATAAGGGAATATGTATAGTACAGTCCAGACAGATAGACAGACAGACAGACAGACGGCTGACTGAGCGGGTGAGTGAGAAGAGCATGAGGAATGACAAGTGCTTCAGAACACCTGACTCCACCCTGGGGAACTGTGCTTCTGTAGCCTTCCATTTTGTCTGATACGCTCTGGAAAGACCAGTAGACAGAGCATACTTCCAGAAGGAAAGCACTTTTTCTATTACTCAAACACAGAAATGCAGAGAATTTGGGAGATAATCAACACCCCTCTTCGCTTCCAGTCCATTCACTGAGCTAACGATGGTCCCTGGGAGTCAGCCCTTCTTCTTCTGATCCCCTTCCCCTGGCCTCGCCCCCTCTCTCCATGGTGTTTCCAGCCTCTCGCACGTTTCTGCAGCATCCCAGCTCCAGCCGGGCATGAGCAGAGCCTCACAATCCTCCACAGGAACAGGCCTGGGGCTTCTAGAAGTTTCAGAGTGGGGCATTGTTGAAATGAACTCTTGCTCATATTCAGTCCATCACATATAATTTAATGTATTATTTACAATGTAAAGAATACCCTGTCAGGGGTATGGGGAACAGAAAACCTCGTTAGTTTACATTGACTTGCCATGTAATTAGGCAGCTGTACTGGTAAAAGTATTCACCTAGAAGAGAAAATAGCCAGTTTTGGTGGAAGGCTCTTGAGTTACCCAGTGAGAATCATGGTTAGTCTCGAACGTTGATTTTTCTGTCTTAAAGTCTCTCTCTCTTTCTCTCAACCAATCAATTCTCTATACTCTTTTATCTCCTGGAAAAAAAAAAATTTCACCACAGCCACTATTTGCATTTCTTCTTCGAGACCTTTGATGCATGAATGCTTCTTGTGTGCAAGCTGGAGCTATGGGGTTTCTGATTCAGGTCAGAGTTACTGAAGCCGAAAAAAAATACGAAAGACAAGAATATGAAAAATTAAAGGTACCGTGAGGTGCTCTCTAGGTTAGGTCAAAGGATGCCTGTTAGGGAGTAGGGCATATCAAATGGATAGCTAGGATGAGGGCTGACCCTAGGAGGGCTGGAGAGACTTGACCTGGTTCTGGAGCCTGCTGGAAAGGCAACCATAGCGCCGGGGCCACAGGGCTGCGCCTCCTGCTCCTCTGCCATTATCTTGTCCCAGCTTCTGTTCCTGGCTTATTTCCCTCTCTCCTTCTTAGGTGGGGTGCTCAGCTGTTCTGGACAACAGAATGGGAAGTGGCTTAGATGCCCTGAAGCCTTGCTTTTGTGGTTCTGATACAGAGCATTAGACCTAATTGAATTTGAAAATAATATAGTAAGATGAAAGGAAATCCCACTTGAGCTCCTCATTTTAAAAAGAGTTAAAAAAAATGATGCGCGCCCAAGACCTGAACCTCAAAGAAGGCCCTCTGGTCCATGGAGGCAGACGGGGCCAGATGTTTTTCCCATCTGTGTTGTCCCTTCTGGCATGGAGGCTGCATGAGGGAGGGAGGCACAGAGCAGCAGAGCAGGCCAGCTTGCTGATGCTGCCCTCTTATTTAGCTCATGGAAATTTCATAGCGTCTAAGGTCTAGCTTTCCCCCTGGATTTGAGGGGAAACCACCTATAGCCCACTTGAACTAGTTTCATGGAAGGAACTTCGATACTGTGCAAAACTTCACCCAAGATTAATTGAACTTGACATCCTGAACGTCCTTTGCATGATGTA
Organism: Sus scrofa; assembly: GCF_054392235.1. NCBI lineage: Eukaryota > Metazoa > Chordata > Mammalia > Artiodactyla > Suidae > Sus > Sus scrofa. The sequence continues at coordinate 88,810,690 of NC_139387.1, read as the reverse complement.
CTAAGGTAGTATTTTTGAAAATGTCAGTATCTGATCCTTGGTGTGTTTTTTAGATGTCTAAAGTATTCCCAGTTCTCAAATTCCCTTTAAGAGCCTGGAATGCAATACATCTCCGAGTTTTCTTTATTTCGGACGAATCACCACCTCGCTATAGCAAAGCTAAATGTACTCCACATCAACAATTCATCACAGTCATAATTAAAAAAATCCTGAAGGGTATCCAGAGTGGCTGCCTCTGTTCAACACAAACCATTCCCTACTTTACGGGAAGTCAGGATCATGGGCCAGCTTTACATTAAATGGAAAGTGGACGCTACCATCTTGTGGACAAAATATATATAACACTGAAATCTGCTCGGGACTGCTTACCTTTCTTGGCATTACAGCGACCACCTCTCTCGTTCTGGATTCCCCCCAGGCCGTCATGATGACCGTCCCTTGCAGGTTGGAACTTCGGCCTTAAGTGGTCTTTGTCACCAGCATGAAGAAATGGGAGTTTACTGAGAAAATCGTGGAACACCAATGCCAGAGACCTGTGTCCTCATGTAACATTTTGACTCTGGCTTCTAGTTTTCATTTTTCCAATTGCAAATTGGCCCTGGTCGCCTCGTATGAGACACCTAAGTTTCTGGGTGGTATTGACTGGGTTAGGTTTACACAGTATCCTGTGGAGTTGAATGTTTTAATACCAAGATGAATCAGTTTATTAATTGGTTATTTTCTATTGAATGTGCAGATTGGTTAATTTTCTCCTGAATTATTTTTACACACACACACACACTAACTCCACACGCAGATACACACATTTCCCACTGGCCATGGTCCTAGAGGAATGACCTTCTAGAACGTGGAAACATGAAAAGTGTCATCACAGCTGAATAAAGAGGAAGACACAGAACCCCAGCATCCTAGGGTGGACAAGGACCTCCAAGTTCATCAAACCCAATCCCTTTTCTAATGTCTGCATCGCTTGTACAATATCCAGCCATTCTTTGAACCTCTCCTTCTAGAATATAAGAAGGTACTGGCAGTGGTAACCTCATGTGTAAAAGACAGGGAACCAGGTTTCTAGTACACATTTCCATGGATACATTTTTTTTTTGTTACTACACAGAGAGATGATTGAAATTAAGCTAGGCTCTAGAGAATCTCTGTGGAAGAGCCTATAAATATCAGTCTCTTTTCCCTGATGTAGAGGTCGTGGTCTGTTTATAGTATGCTACATGGCTGTTGCCCACTGGAGCCTTAAAAGATCTAAAGTTAGAACTTTCCAGTGTTAAAGTTCTTTCATCTCTCAGGGAAGCACGATATCTACCATAAGCTGAAGATGTTTTATTCCATCAGTTCTTTCTTTAAGCCGCACATCTAAGGGATAGCTGCGTGTGTGTGGTCCATATATTTTTCTTACCCAGGAAACTCATGACTTGCACGTTGGTCATAGAGCAAGGCACCACTTAAGAAAGCATCATTATGTTTATTTTGGGGGGGAGCACATAATATAACCAGTCTTTCATTGTTTTCCTGGCTGTGTAAAAGGAAATAATTTCATATCTTCTCCGTCTCCCACAGAGAAATTGCAGAGATTGTGGTAGCACCATCCCTCCTTAGTCTCACTAATCTTAGGGTTTCTCTCTCGATGGCAATTTTGCTCTAGAGAGGGGAGCCTAATTCGAAAGAAATAGCTTCGCCTTCACTTTACTGTCGTTGTTGAAGCACTAAGTTTCTGGAGATAGAAAAGCTCGGAAACCACCACAACAATGACAAAAACAGTGACAAAGACAGGCAGGGCCTGAGCAGGGATCTGTTGTCAGTACTGGCTCTAGGAAGGACACGTGAGAATTGGAAATTTTACTTCCCATACTTGAGTTCCAGGCCTTCCCGATCCATTTCACTTGTCTTCGCATTTTTTATTTTCTTGATCTCCCTCCTCCAGGGTCTTTGGTTTGTTTGGTTGTTTATTTTCACTCCATCCCGTGGTCAAAAGTATAACTGTAGTCTCTGAAGGGAGGTAAATTCTTTAAAAGGTCCAAGGAAGCTCTGAAAAGAAAGCTAAAATAGAAACTGTGCCTTGGTTAGCTGTGAAACCACCAGTGCTAACGTACCTTAAAATTAGTAAGAAAATGTCCCAAATCTGATAAGAAGGAACTTCCTGTTTTGTACTGTTTTCCACAATTTAGACATGGTGTTTTCAGTTTCCAGATATTTTTATGTGAACAATGGATTAATACTACTTTATCAGAAACATTTCACGGCTCTTCTTATGCTTCAGGCACTGCTGCATTCTTACCTATAGTTTTGGGATAACTTAAGTTACTCTGGTTTCCAGTCGAAGTTATCTCCAAATTAATAAAGGAACTCGATGGGAAAACAAGTCTCAATGTCCAGAAGGTCACTGGACAGTCAGCTCTTTATGCTCTTCTTCATTCTGTATTTGAAAACTCTGTGTAATAGACACAAAAGATAATCTGAGAGCTAAAGGCATTATATAAATTCCAAACAAGCTCAAGGATGGGACGAATGACATTGTTTATTGAATGTCTGTGATTTAACAGGTAGTCTGCCAAGAGTTCCATTTATAGAAAAAGTCTTCTCCATCTCCATCTCAAGCTCGGTGTCTGTAAACGGCTTGCCCAAGTCACAGAGTTAGAAGTATGACCTGGACACGTAGAGCCCACACCCTGCTTAGGCCATGCATGTGGTGCCTGCATAAAGATGGAAGTGTGGCCTGGGTGAGTTTCGATAGAAGAGTACATTTCATAATGCATGCCATCCACCTAGAGCATTTCCAGTGACCATTTGGCTCTGTAGGATTGGCTCTCGGGAGGGAAGTTGAAGTTGGCGATCATAGATTTTGTGGTCACCTGCAAAAATGCCAGACCTGACACTATGAGAAGGGGTGAGATCACTGAGGGATGACCTGGAAAGAAGGGGGAACCAATCTGAATCCTAGAAAATGCCCACAGGTAAGTGGGCGGCATGAAGAACTGAGCCTCTTGATTCACCACCAGCCCAACAGACAAGAAGGAGGGGCTTCATTTTTCTCCCATTTACAGGTGGGGAACCGGAAATGCAATGAGATACCTCATTTGTTCAAGGTCACACTTTAAATCAGCCTCCAACCCTGGACCCTAAAGCAGGGTCCCTGTCACCCAGCCATTGTTTTTTTGCCCCACAACTCGCCCTCTCTCTTTGCTAAGCCCATTATTTTTCTCCAGCGGGTGAGAACAAATAAACAAATTCCAGTGAGAGCACCCAACCCTGTCTGGGCTTCCATCTCTGTTGGGCTGAGAACTTTCTGGTCCCTAATTGAAATAAGCCCATATAAAGCTTTGGTGTGTGGAGGGTGGGAGGGCAGACAGTGGGGGAGAAGCAGGAGTCAGTTATTAGTTTTCTCATTTAATTAACTGCATTCAACAGAGCTAATGCCATAGGCAGATTACTAAAGGCCAGTAACACATCCCTAAGGGAATACTGGGGGCCCTTTTTTTTTTCAGCCCATTAGTGGCCAGAAGAACAGCCTCATAAACCCAGGTCCACCGAAGCCAAAAGCAAAATGTGTATAATTGGGAAAAGGTTGAAAACAATCCTGGATAATAAATTACACTTACTCAGTCAGTTCCTTTGTCCTTCCAACTCTGCAGCTCCCATCACATTTCATAAGGGAGCCACGGAAAAGAGGCAAATGCTGAGAGCAAGGCTGTGCTTACCAGACACCAGAGGGAGGCCTCTGAGATTAGTGAAATCAGTTGTTTACTTAGAGTCTGCTAACTGGAAGGGGGCGTCACGCCAGGGAGGCTGTGGCCATCTGCTTCCCTCAAGGTCCAGACCACGCACAGCCCCACGACTTGACCATTATCTATAGGAAAGTTGGCAGGAAGAGCTTAACAGAATCTCTTCTAATTAGGTGTTCTGATAATCTCAATTCCCGTGTGCAAAAGCCAGTTACCTACCTCATCTCCTTGGACCGCCCAGAGTTAACGTCTTCTCTGACATTTAATGCGTCTTCCTCTCTGGGAGAGAGCTGCGGAGCAAAAGAGAGATGAGATGGAAGTCTGCAGCTTCCCAAGTGCCTTTTCTTTACTATGCTGATACATAAACACACGTACACACGCGCGCGCGCGCACACACACACGCACACACGCGCACACACACAACACACACACACACACACACACTGGTGTCTCGTGTGGATTGAAACCAGCTGGAATGCATTTGTCAGGGAGTGCCAGGCTTCAGTCGGTCTTAGAGCTTGAAATGAATCCTCCCTGTTTTCTGGGACGAGGCCTTCGGATGTTGGCTTACGCTGCTGCCAGTGATGCCTGCACCTGATCATTCAGTCCTCATCTGTAAAGACATTGGAAGACTGGTCAGTATAAGCCCCCAAACTCCCGGGAGAGCCGGAGGAACCAAGGCAGCCTGACCTCTTGGCCAAGAACTTCGGGTCACTGTCCCCTGCATGGACCACCACTTACCTACCCCATCGAACATATAGACTAGTTTTGCCTGCCGTTTCCCTCTTGGAAGCATCGCCAGCATGAGCTGGCAGGCCTGTGCGTGGGGGTTGTACCGTGAGGGCGGCAAGGCAAAGAATGAGCTTCCAAGAAGCATTCTCCAGCAGTGGCCCCCTATTCAGCATCGTTAAGATACTTGATTCGCCTCACATTTACTGTGACCCATTGTGAGAGCAAAGGTCAGTGTGTTGGCTGCTTTCTCTCTGGGAACATTCAGTAGTCAGACCGTGAAGCAACACAAAGACAATGTCTTTTTATGCAAAGCCACCCCCAGTATTAGAACCAGGCTTCGTTTCTCGTTGTCAGGAAGCTTTTCGGATGGGATTTGAATGCTCTCTCGCTCTTCCAGAATCCCTCCCGCCAGCAGTGGTTAAAGCCCGAAGGCAAGTGAGCTCTGTGAAAGCGAGACTCTTACCTGTTCTGCTCATCACTGTGTTGGCACATCCCATCCCCTAGTAAATACTCGGAATGAGTGGATGAAGGAAACCAGAAATGCTGCCATTTGGAAATTTCTCTCGGTCATGGGAGCTTCGAGGCAAATACCTTTAATAAATGGGTAACACTTTTGGCCTTCCCAGCTCATGATTCTGTGGAGTCCAGAAATTTTTTTCAGTCTTCTGACCCAGGAAAATAGAATCTATGTTTACTTGGGAATATGGTGTGTCCTTAACAGACATTATCTTTATTCTTTAAACTGAGAAGAATAAAACCTGGCTTGACAGGTGAGAGCCCTGTAGCTCAGGGAAATTAAGTAACTTGCCTGTGGTCCCCCAGTTAGTGAGGTGTGGGCTTCAATCCAGATTCGCCTGAGCTGGAGCTTGTACTTAGAAGACACCAGGGGAGGGATTCAAGGGAGACTAAAATCAACTGTTGATTTGGACTCGGCCAGTTTAATGCTGTGTAAAGACTGAGAGCTCCTGTTCTCTTTTCAAAAATGAAGGTCTTTTCCTCTACGAAGTGTGGCCAGTGGCATTCACATCAGAAAGCTGATTGAAAGCGTAGCCTTGGACGTCACCTCTTTCCTACTGAATCAGAGTCTGCCTTCTACCAAGATCCCCAGGTTATTGTGTCCTAAAGGTTGCGAAGCACTGGTCTCTTTACTCAGTACAGACATATACATGCTGCAGCAAGGTCTGGAAGAATAAGCGAGTAGAGAGAAAAATGTGAAATACAGTTAGTGCTCAGAGAAGGAAAGCCTGTCCCTTTGGCCATCAAGTCGCGGGTGACTAAGCAGAGAGCAGGTCAGTGAGGTGTGGGGTACTAGGTTTCTGACTGGTGAGACCAGTGCACCCTACCTTAGCAGCAAAATCCCTTTGGTTCAGCCCAAGGGGGCATCTTATGGCAAGTGTGGATTTTGTGTTTAGGTCTCTATGGGGATGGCCGGTTCATCCTGGCCTATCTGGGAATTTTCTTGTAGGTCCAGCATCCTGGGAAACTCTTCCATTCCAAGCAAACCATAACAGTTGGTCCCTGTAGCCTCTATAGATTTTCCTAAATGAGGAAACGATAGTTGCCTTAAACTTAGATTCTGAGGACCTGAGTTAAAGTTCTGGCATCACCACCTACTATTCCCCTTATCTTAGACAAGCCACCGAATTTCTCTATTTCTTATCTGCAAAATGGAGATAACACCAACTTCAGAGGGTTGTTGCAGGATGAAATGAACAGCTACAGCCATTAAGGTCATCAGGGCAGCGACAGTTTCTATTGCATCTTACTAGCTATGAATGAGCATTTGTAGCATGCTTTATGAACAACTAAGATGATAGTTATGCATCCGAGGTGTTGCCGGTATTATGAACACATCTTTTTCTCAGATACCTCTCTGTCCAATGCTCCTGAGTCTGTATAGCTCCAGGTGAATCATAGTCTCTTCTGTGAAGCCCCTCAGCTCACTCCAGCCACAGTGGTTTCTCTTGCTTTGGAAGAATCTTAAGTCACTTGAAGAAAATTGTTCAGTAGCACCACCATTAAGAGTATGTCTTCCAGGAGTTCCCGTCATGGCACAGTGGTTAACGAATCCGACTAGGAACCATGAGGTTGCGGGTTCGGTCCCTGCCCTTGCTCAGTGGGTTAACGATCCGGCGTTGCCGTGAGCTGTGGTGTAGGTTGCAGACGCGGCTCGGATCCCACGTTGCTGTGGTTCTGGCGTAGGCCGGTGGCTACAGCTCCGATTCAACCCCTAGCCTGGGAACCTCCATATGCCGCGGGAGCGGCCCAAGAAATAGCAACAACAACAACAAAAAGACAAAAAAAAAAAAAAAAAAAAGAGTATGTCTTCCAGAGTCAGTGCCACAAACTTTGGCTCCACCACTTAATATGAAGGTGACCTTGGGCAAGTTAGTTAACCTTGTGGGGCTCAGTTGTTTCATTTGTAAAATGGGAGGAATTTGAGAAGTATCTCCCTCATTTGTAGTTGGGTGTATGGAATGAGATCATGTTACGTCTAAGCCTGGCACAAGCTAAGTGCTTTGCTGTATTATTTACTCTGCCCTGGAAATATATTAAATGCTTAACATGCTTAGAATTCTAATTCTTGTAGGGTTTCTGAAATAGAGAAGGATCCCTGTATAATTATAATCAATCTTTCCTTTTCTTTAAACTTTTTTATGTGTTTACCTTGTGTCCTTCTCCTAGTTGCTAAGTTCCTTGAGTTTAATGATAAGAATGATGATTATGATGTTATCTGGACCCCCTGAGACCAGCAGTAGTAAGAGCATTTTGAGCACTTACCGTACCAGGCCCTGTGCAAAGTAAATTGCCATCAAAGGGCAAGCCCTAACTTTAGGCAGGTACTCTACCTGAGTCACTTCATTGACTCTGATAACTTTCCTCAATATTGTAGGGTTCATTAACTTCATTTTGCAGACAGCCTTAGACGAGATGGAAATCTAGTAATTTCCCTGTCTGCTAGGGCTCACTGAAGACTGGTTCCAAAGCTCATGCCCTTTCTGTATTGCTTAGGTCCTGGGAGCCCCCCAACCATCTGGTGCATTTCCCCTCACACACATAACAAAGCAGTGCATCTCAAGTTTTTATGAGGACACGAGTCACTTGGGAGTCTTGATAAGTTTCAGATGCCGATTCCGTAAGTCTGGGTGGGCCCGAGGCTCTGCATTGCTAACAGGTTCCCAGTGATGCTGATGCTGCTGGTCCAGGGACCACACTTTGCGTAGCAAGGCCACTTAGCTGTCCACTTGGTTGGTTAACAGGTGAAGTCTCTAGAATCGATAGCTTCTAAAATTCTTAGGGCTGGACGTGGGCAAGTGAGGGGAGACCATTTAGTGAAGCTGAGTAAGTGATCAGTCATATTTAGGTATTGTTCTTAACTAGAGTGGTCATAACTGGGGACCACTTTTATCTCTTTCTCTTGAATTCTGTCGTATTGGCTGTTGCTCAGATTCCCCTGGTGGTCAGCATTGGGGCACAAGCCATGCAGCTTCCTCATGTCCTTTACCAGGGAGGGCTCCATAAATTTGTAATGTTAACAAGTACTTCCAGTGACAATATCAGAAAATTTGGGGAAATGCTGGAAGTTCTAAAGAAATTACAAAGGCAAGCAGTAAATGTGGGGTGACATATCAAGGAACATTTGAAGGAAAGGTCGGAGGTGGAGTTTGTCTTTAAAGAATAAGAGGACAGTGGGGAGAGCACAGGTGGATGGGGCAGGGAAGAGGGTACACGAGCAAGGCAGGAGGGTTTGTTCTTCATTTTGTCAGCTGTGCAAGTTGAGGCCTCCTGAGCTTTGTTTGAAATGCTGTGTAAATGTGTTCTACTTTGATCATCTGAAAATGTTATAACAAAAGATTAAAAAATGCATAGATTCTGTACTCGGGTGACATCAGAGCACATGCAACTGGAAATTTGCATGATATGATAAATCTAAAAAATTGCTCTCAATTGCTGGATGCAAACACCCATCAGAATGGCTAAAAGTAGAAGGGCTGATAATACCAAGTGCTGACGAAAATGCAAAACAAGGAATTTTTGTTACATTGGTGTAAACTGATGAATAGCCATTTTAGACCATTATTTAATGCAGTCTACACATGCTGAAATACATATATCCTATGAGCCAATGATTTTACTTCCATATTTGGACCAAAGGGGAATTCATCCATAAGGGTACCTAAAGTCTGAATGAGAATTTTATAGCAGCCTCATTTGTAATGGCCCCACACGGGAAATAAATCAGATTTTCATTAGTAGTAACTAAAATGGAAAGATGGCGGTACAGTCATGTCATGGAATGTTATATAGCAATGAAAAGAATCAACCATGGCAACATGTGGACACAAAAGAATATGTACAATTTGGATTCTGTTAGATGAAGTCAGAAACAGGCAACACTAATCTGTGGCATTAGAAATCAAGATGTGATTATCACTGGTGAGCTGAAGGGGGCCAATATCTGGGAGGAGGCCTAGTGGGGGGGGCTTCTGAAGTACTGATACTGTTCGATCCCTTGGCCTGGGTAGCGGATGTATAGATATGTTCATTTTGTGATAATTTATTCAGAGGTACACTTAACAAATGTGTGTACTTTTCTATACAAATACTATGTTTCAGGAAAACACACATGGGGACACACACTCACACACACAGGGTTTTAAAAAGAAGGAGGAAGACCACGTCACTCGTATGGTCTAGGCGAGGTTTGCCTTGGCTCGTTCTCAGGTCTCGTCTCTGGGCTTTGACATTGAACTGACCCTCAGGGATTTAGTTTTTCCCAGTCCTGTGGGGAGATGACGTTTGACATTGAATCTTCCCACACCAGGTATTTCTCAAGAAAATAGCTTCATCCGTCTTTCTCTTGGAGAGATATTTAAGCATCACTTACCTTGTGGACTAGTTTTGTTCTCTGCTGGAAGGAACAGCCAAGACTCGTGGCCCCTGGAAATTTGCCATAACCACTGGGCATCGTAGAGAATTTTCAGTGAAGCGTGATCAGTCCTGTGAACAACTTCGTCAACTCGGTACTCGGGTTTCCCCTCTCCATCTGGCCACTGCCTCCCCGGGCACAAGACATGCCCATTGTTCAGGCTTCTCTGACCAACCGTGCACAATCTACCTTCCACAGGTCCCGGGGCAGGAGGTTTGGTTATTCTGATTACCCAGCTGGCCCTTAGTCCTGGCTGGACCTTCGAGCCAGAGGCCTGGGTGGTCTTCGAGAAACTGGAGGAGAAGGTCATGAACAAGGGATCATATCCCCAAATTGACCTTTTATGAAGCCTCACACTAAGATGCCCCTCGAGCCTTGTCTCCTCCTAGTTGAAGGTAGTATCGGGGCACCTTGGGCAAGAAGTTGGAAGGGTTCTGAAATGAGGCGAAAGCAAGTGTTCATCTCAGAACAACCCAAAGCCGGTTACTTGTTTTAATTAGTCGGCCAATACCAAAAGAGGGGCTCGTGTGCAAAAGCTAGAGTGAAAGGAAAGGAATTGTAATGATGGGCCAGTGGCTCAGAAGTCATTTCCCTTCTTTCAGGAGATCTGCCCTGCACATGAGTTTTTAAAGTAGGACCTGCCAACTGCCAGCCTGCAGGGCTGATACGGCCCACAGATAAGTTTGGTTTGGCTTGAAGAGACGAGTTTGGTGGAGTCATAAAACTCAGGAACTTCACACTAAAATCCGTACTTACAGCTTCTCGTTAAAAAGCAAAAGCTCTGGCAACATTTCCTCACGTTAACAATTGCTGGAGCCACCGTTTCCCACTGCATTATACCAGACTGCTGTACTCATTTATATTGCCCGTCGGCAGGAATTTGTGTTTTCTACCCCAGTATGAAAGTGTCTGTTTTCAGAGACAAGTCCAATGAAAGGGGGGTACCTTTGAACCTGCCCACAGGCTCTGCTGACCCAATGGGCTCATCAGGCAGCCATACTTTCTGTGGTGGTGTCTCTCCCTCCGGCCCTCCACGTCTCAGCCGCGGCTGACTTCACCCGGGACGGAGCCTGAATCAAAGGTGGCCCATCCTGGAGCTTGCCAGGGACTTCTGGCCTGGCAAGGGAGAACAAGCAAGGGCAATCACATTCTTCACTCAGAATGTTGGAATTGGAAAACTGAGCAACGATTGCCAGCCAGTGGGGGAGAAAGCTGGAGAGATTACGAAATGCCTTAGCATCACAGCAAGACAAAGCCCTTGTAAGCTGAGCTGCGTGGTGGGGAGAGCCATTGAGAGAGGAGAACTTTCTTAGGTACCATAGAGGCAGTGATAAGACACAAGGTGTGTGGCCTGAGAGGTTGCCCCTTGCTGGGCATGCTCCGTTCTAGTTCTGGTGAGAGCTCATGCCCTGGGACTCCACTCCTTGGATATCCGTGAGTCAGGAGAAATTGACCCCACTTGCCCTATAGCCACCCTCACCCTTCTTAGGGAGGTAATACCCTGAATTCCCTTAAGGGAACCATCCCACCACAAGAGAAAAGCCCCTGTGAGAAGGGAGTCTATGCACAGCAGAGAGAAGACCCTCACCCGAAATAGTTCAGATGTGTCTTATTTCTCCAGCGATGGTTGTGCTCAAAAGCAGGCTCTTCAGCCCTTGGCTCAGCATGTTTGCCTGTATTTCAGGCACAATTGAGAGATGTGATCATGATGAAAATGTATTTGCCAGGCATTTATTGAATATTGAGTATTGTGTATGTCACCCGTTGGGTAGGCAGGCAGAGTCGGAAACTTACACTCGAGGCGTTTACAGTCTAATGGAGAAGACAGAAGACGTCCACGCATTTCTGTAGCAAAACAAGACGAAGTGAACACTGGAGAGAATACTTGCGAATCCTTGTAGGGAAGAGAAAGAAGGGAGGAGAGAGGAGGAAGCGCTTCTCTTTCGTTGGGCATGGGGGCTGTTTGGTATTCTGGCTTCCTAGCAAATGAGAAGGAGAGATGACAGATGGAGGTGAGTTCACAAGGGGACACTGACAGCAGGACAGTGTTGATGGACGTGATGGGAGGAGACAGGAAAGGAACACGCGAGACTGGAAGCACAGCAGGACACAGAGAACAATCTCTTCCCCGGCACTTGACACATCACTGAATGACAACCCATAGCTGCTGTCAGAGTGGCACCAAAACTGAGCATCCTGAAGGGACAGAGGAAGAAGAGATCATTGTGGATTTAGGTGATCACGGAATCCTTCCCAAGGAGACTGGTCTTCCGTGGGGCTTTGGTGTTTACACAGGAGTTAGAAGAGGGTGAGAGGCAGCAAGGGGCACTCCAGGTGAAAGGGATCCTGGGAGCAAAGGCAAAGGAAGGTGAAGAAGCTGCCCTTTGTCCCCGCAGGGCCAGTACGAGTGCGTTTGGTGAGGAGGAAGGAGGGAGCAGAGCAGCTTGACTGGAGTTGATAGTTCACAGTGGAGAGTGGGGGAAAACACTGTTGATAAGGCCGTCCGGAGCCAGCCAGTGCAAGGCCTTGGATTTCAGGACAAAGGATTTGGCCTTGATCCTGGAGGCAGTGGGAGCCAGAGAAGACTGCGGAAAGAGGTTGACTTGATGAAAGAGTTCCTCATTCAGTAAAGAAAAGCACCAGCGCAGCTCATTTTTCTCCTTAGAAAACAATCACAGAATTTAGCTTTACATGCACCCCCAACTCCACGCACAGCATATACCAGCCCCTGCAGTGCTCCCAGGGGGAGTTCATGAGTTCAGGCTCAAAGCGCAAGACGTGTTTTACTTGGCATTTAAGCGCGTCTGTGGGTGATGCATGTCCTCAGACGAGGACAGGCTGATATGATTAAACACTTTTTCTATCAGTTACTCTGACTCGCCCATCATGCCTTCCCCTCCTCAGTTCCGCCTCTGACTCCCCCGCCTCTGGGTATCCCCGGAGGGAAATGGCTGTGTGACAGATCGTATACGTTAGCTGAGTTGCGTGTGTGGCCGAGATGCTCAGGGGAAAGGCTTTGGAGGACGAAACTACTGCGTTTTCAAGCGTTCGAAGCCTCACTCGGTCCTTTCGAAGTCTCACTCGGTGTGAGGAGCCCCGAGTCTGGCACATGGCAGGGACTCAACTCAAACTAACCAGTGACAGTGTTTGTAATACATAGGGTTTTTAATGGAAACTTTCCATATGTTTCTTTTCGTCTTTCTCCCATCCTTCCTGCTCAGTGTCTCCCTATTTCTTCGTTTCCCTTTTTTCCTTTTTCTTGGAGATTTTCCGTTCAGTTCCTTCTTCCCTCTTTCCCCGCTTTCCCCCTTTCCTCTCTACGTTCTATCTCCTTGTAATTTTCTCTTTCCTTACAGGAACTGGGAAAGACAAGGGTGTGTGGGCGGCCATGGCGTCCCTCCAAGGAAAGTGTGAGGCTCTGGGCAAAATAGATCTCTCATTTCTTCCAAACATAGGTCTAATCTGAACTGTCTCCAGGCTCTAGTCTCCAGTCCAACTTCAGTGGTTTCGGTTGGACTCCAGGAGAAGGGACCCCAGGGAAGCTGTGTCGTTAGTCTTGTCTTGGAGAAAATCAGCTTTCTGTGCGCCTACTTGTCTCGAAGATTGGGGCACCCGCATTCCCTTGCCTCAAGTCACTAGAGCCCAGGAGAGACTTCTGAGCAAAATGCCTGGCTGAAGAGAAGCAGGACTTCATTAAGAGTTTGATTTATCCCCAAATGATCTATTGTTATGCATCAAACATGTTTTCCCTACGAACCAGTTGGCAGGGAGCACACAGATAAATTACTACAAGATGTAACCAGACAAGCTGTTCAAAAGGGAAACGGCTCTCCGTGTGTGGAACTCAGGAGAGCACATCTATAAACATGTGTTGGGAAATCAGTCCAGCCTAAGTTTGCTGGAAGAAAGGAGCTACTGCCCCCAAACTACCAGCTTGCTGTGAGAGCTGACTGTTGTTTTGAGGTCATTGCTCATTGTCTCCGTGGTGAGGATGGAAGAACAAGGTCGAGACCTACTCTGAAGCATCTTCAGAGAAAATGGGATCCTGGGTTTCTCCATAGGCAATCATCAGTTCTCTCCTTAGGCTCAAGTCTTGTTAGCTGGAGTGAATGGGTTAGAGTGATTCTCTCTGCATATAACAATATTTAATTGTAACGATAGGCTTCAAAGCAGTGCTAGTAATATATGATACAGTATCATCATATAACCTAGTGTAGCTTAGTGCTGTATAGTTTCCCACGAAGAACCACCCCTGGGCATGGCATCAGAGAGACATAGGGGATGGTAAATCCTGTCTGTCCCTGTGCCGCTTGCTAGCTCTGTGACTCTTGGAAAGTTCCTTAACTTTGCTGAGATTCCCCCTCTTTTATAAAGGGGGACAGGCACATATGACATGCTTTGCAAGGTTGTTTTGTTTTAACACATTCCCCACGCCCTTCAACTGCACTGTGACCCATTAAATTTAAATAAATTTCATTTGGATACAATTAAATCTCAATACAATTAAACCTTTAGTTCTTTAGTCATGCTGGCGACATTTCAAGTGCTAACTCGCCAGGTGGGCCTTTGCTAACTCGCCAGGTGGGCCTTGTGGCTACTATATCAGGCAGCACAGAAGCAGAATATTTCCATTGTTGTGGAAAGTTCTGTTGGACTGTACTGTCCTAGAACATGCCAGACACAAAGTAGCTACTTTATACATAATTGTTACTTCCTGCTGAATAGTTACCAAAGCACCCTCACACATAGGCCCTGATTGAAAGGCTATGTATCCAGCAAAGTTGGGAAGCCCTTTGGCAATCTCCCGACCCCACTGTCTCTATAGTGTTCTAACCTGACTCAAGTCTACAAAAGCATGGTGATTGCTGGAAAATTGGAGTGTGTACAGAGAGAGGATTTCTGGGCCTCTAGTTAAAAGGTACAGAATGCTTATGGGAGAGGTTTCGACTCCACCACAAAACACATCTTAGTAGAGAAAAGAAATGGAATAGAACCGAAAAAGAATCAACAACAATAACAACAGAAACAATCAAATCTGTAAGAACATCTCCCAAATACTCAGTGTGAACTTGTGTGAACATGCATTTGACCCTCTTGGAAAAATGCCCGCGTAGTCGAAAGCTTCCCCAAGATGTACAGCTGATGTGAAGAAATGTTCTCAAGGTCAAAGCGGAGTGATCACAAATTCACTTTCATTGGGTTGAGGACCTTCCTCACTTGCCAGGGCAAAACCGGCACATGTGGGCTGCAGCTGGTAGGGTTACAGTATGCCAGGAAGGTCCTCTTACTCATCAGAGCGTATTTCGTGGCAGAGACAAAGTAAGCCCGAGGTAAGGTCACCTTCCACATACAGGAGTGAAAGGAACAAAAGCAGCAGCCACGTTTGTTGAGTGTTTACTGTATGTACTGTTCTAGTCATATTACACAGGTCACTTTATAATCTCCACCATAAACTTAGGAGGTAAGAACTGTAATATCCTTATTTTATAGATGAAGAATTGAGGCACTGAATGGTTAAAAAACTCACTCATCGTTGTTCATGGCGGAGCCAGTTCTTGACCCTGGGTGGTCTAGCAGAAGTTCACGTTTTTAACCACTGTTCTCGGAGGCCTGTCAAGGTAAGTAATCTCTCTGTGGTTTCCTCCTTTAAATTTAAAAAAAAAAAAAAATTGAACTCTCCTATAGTATTTATTCTGCAGTTTTTCTGGTCACTGTAGGAAACAGCTCTAAATATTAAAGTTATATAGTATTAAAGCCCATAATGAAAACACTGCTTTCTGGGCAAGTCAACTCATAGATTTATGTAACCAACGTTTGATGAATAAATGAAGATAACACGTGGAGATGAGGCAGTGAGATCATTTTATCTTTGAAAGTGCAGAACCATTTTGCGCCCGTGTCTGAGTGAAGAAGATGTGAAGTGATACTGGCCCTTCCCCTGGAAGGTGAACACACCAAGACCCTTGGCCAGCCGCTCAGCTTCCATAAACAGCCTTATTGAAACAGACACACCCCATAACATATGCAGTGTCTATGGGTAGAGTTGAGTAGTCGTACGGCCCACAGTCTAAAAGATTTACCACCGGGCTCTTTACCAAAAAAGCTTGCTGCCCCCTGACCTAGGTGGCAGCGAGAAAACAGCATTGTGTTCTGACAGTGGGTCTTCTCTTACCTCTGTCATTTTCGGTGGACTGAAAATGTGTAACTTCAGGGGTACAGTGTTAATAAAATTGGACATTGTTGACTTTTACATGGCCCCAAACCGCAAATAAGAGTTTACAGTTCAAATGCTATCTATTTATAATAAAACACTGTTGCTGTTCTTAATTCGAAACCCAAAGGCAGTCGTTCAGTAAGGTAGAAGGAGGGACTGGTCTGTGATCCTCCAACCTTCTGTCTGTTCCAGTCTAAAAACTCTGGTCACGCGGAATCATCATGATTCTCATCGTTGCTTTCCCTTCCCTGCCTGAGTTTCTTAAGGGCAGAAGGTGTCTTTTGCAGCCTGGTGATTGGCACATCCTTATAATACCTAGTAGTATTTAAATACTGTGTAAATAGTTACTAGTATGTGCAAATTCAAGTTTCTGTTGTTGAAACTTTCTGGATTTTTTTTCCTCCTGAATATTGTCCGTTTGTGGTTGGTTGAATCTCTCGGATGTGAAACTTGTGAATACTGAAGCCTGACTATAGTTCTGTACCTCTGGAGGTAATTGGAGTCAAGTTGATAAGATCTTGAAAAACTAGGGTCAGAGGCCCCATCCTGGCTGTGAAAAGACTTAGTGGTTCACAGTTCTGATTGCATCAGAGAGAAGTGGGGGAGCTTTTAAAAACCTCAGAGCTACTCCGGGTCATTTGTGGTTCCATACAAATTTTAGGATTGTGTTTTCTATTTTTGTGAAAAATTCCATTAGAGTTTTGATGTGATTGCAATGATACTATGGATAATATGGGTAATTTGGTAATATGGGTAATGTAAACAGTTTAATAATATTAACACGGGCTGTCTTTCCATTTATTTTTTTTTCCTCAGTTACTTTCACCAGTGTCTTATGGTTTTGGTATGTGGCTCTTTTACTTCTTTGGTTGAATTTATTCCTATTTTATTGTTTTCATTGCTATTATAAATGGGATTGTTTTCTTGTTTTTCAGATAGTTCATTATTGGTATAGAGAAATACAACTGGTTTTTGTTTTTTGATGTTGATTTTCCTGAAACTTTATTCATTTTTTAGCTCTAACAATTTCTTTGTGGGGTTTTAAAATTTTTCTGTACATGAGATCATGTTACCTGGAGAGACAATTTTACTTCCTTCCCAATTGAGTGCCTTTGATTTTTTTTTTTTTCTTTCATGATTGCTCTGGCTAGGATTTCCAGTACTGTATCAAATGAGAGTGGTGAAAATGGGCAGCCTTGTCTTGTTCTTGACCTTAGATTGAAAGTTTTCAGTTTTTCATCAAGTATGGTGCTAGTTGTGGATTTATCATATATGGCCTTTGTTATGTTGAAATATGTTTCTTTTATATGGAATTTGTTGAGTTTGTAATCATGAAAGGATGCTAAATTTTGTCAAATGTCTTATGCATCTATTGAAATGATCATATAATATTTATCTTAAATTCTATTAATGTGGTGTATCACATTTATTGATTCATGTGTGTTGAACCATCCTTGCCTCCTGAAGACAGTTCCCACAAAGCCATCTTGAGACTATGCAATGATGGAGGCATCATACTCCCTGATTTAAAACGATGTTATGGTAATTCCCATTGTGTCTCAGCTGGTTAAGGACCCGACATTGTCTCTGAGGATGTGGGTTCAATCCCTGGCCTTGCTCAGTGAGTT
This sequence comes from Sus scrofa, assembly GCF_054392235.1. NCBI lineage: Eukaryota > Metazoa > Chordata > Mammalia > Artiodactyla > Suidae > Sus > Sus scrofa. Next base: position 88,793,455 of record NC_139387.1, on the reverse strand, counting down.
AAGACTCTGGCATTTCTGCAAGTGCAGCATAGGTCACAGATGTGGTTCAGATCTAGTGTTGCCATGTCTGTGGTATAGATCTTAGCTGCAGCTCCGATTTTACCCCTAGCCTGGGAACTTGCATATGTTGCAGGCACAGCAGTAAAAAAAAAAGAAAAAACTATATTACAAAGCTATAATAATCAAAGCAGTACATTACTGGCATATAAACAGATACGTAGACAATGGAACAGAATTGAGAGACCAGAAATAAACTCATGAATATATGGTCAACTAATTTTTGTTAAGGGAGCCAAGAATACTCAATGGGGAAAATACAGTCTCTTCAAGAAATGGTGTTTAGAAAACTCGATATTCATCTGCAAAAGAATGATATTAGACCCCTGTCTTAAAATACCTGTAAACTTAACTTTAGCAGACTAAGAACCTAAACATAATACCTGACTTCTAGAAAAAAACTTAGGGGATGATTTTTTAAAATATGACATCAAAGGCACAAGCAACATAAGCAAAAATAAACAAGCGGGACTACATCAAACTAAAAAGCTAATGAATAGCAAAAGAGACAGTCAACAAAAGGAAAAGGAAGTCCATGGAATGGGAAAAATATTTGCAAATCCTGTATCAGATAAGGGGTTAATATCCAGAATATGTAAGGAATACATACAACTTAACAGCAAAAAAAAAAAAAAAAAATCTGATTTTTAAAACAGTCAAAGGACCTGAATAGACAGTTTTCCAAAGAAAAGATACAAATGGCCAATAAGTACATAAAAAGATGCACAACATCACTAATCATCAGGGAAGTGCAAATCGAAACCACCATGGGATAGCCCTTAACTCCTGCTGGAATTGCTCCAGTCAAGAAGACAAGAGGTGGAGCTCCCACTGTGGTGCAGTGGGTTAATGATCCAGCTCGTCTCTGTGGAGGCGCCAGTTCTGTCCCCAGCCCTGGCCCAGGAACTTCCATAAGCTAGAGGTACAACTGGGAAAGAAAAAACAAAGAAATAAAGTCTATTGTCAGGCCTTATCCCAGGTACTGGGAATATAGCAGTGAATAAAATAAAGTCCCTGTTCTTAAAAAAAAAAAAAAAAAGAAAGAAAGAAAGGAAGACAAGAGGTCACAAATGCAGACAAGGGAACCCTAGTGCACTGTCAGTGATAATGTAAGTTGGGGGCAGCCGCTACAGAAAACAGTAGGGAGATTCCTGAGAAGACTGAGAATAGAACCACCATATGTTCCACCAGCCTCTCTTCTGGGTATTTATCCCAAGGAAATAAAATCACTATCTCATAATAACTATACCCCATGTTCACTGCAGTGTTATTCATAACAGCCCAACATGGAAATAATCTAAATGTCCATCGATGGAAGACTGGATGAAGAACATCCATCATATCCATATAGCACACACACACACACACACACACACGCACACACACACAGGAATATTATTTAGCCATAACAAAGAGGGCACTCTTGACATTTGTGACAACATGGGTGAACCTTAAGTCCATTATGCTAAGTGAGTAAGTCGGACAGAGAAAGACAAATACTGTATGATGTCACTTACATGCAGGATCTAAAAAAGCCAACCCGTAAAAACAGAATAGATTGGTGGTTGCCAGGAGCTGAGGGGTGGGGGAAAGGAGGAGATAATGTTCAAAGGGTACAAAGTTCCAGTAGGTTCTGGGGATCTAATGTACAGCATGGCGACTGTACTGTATTGTGTAACAACAATAAAAAATAGTAATTATGTGAGGTGAAGGTGGCATTAACTAACCTTATTGCAGTCAACATTTCACAATATATACTTATATCAAATTGGGACCCCTTAAACAATCTTGTAAGTCAAGTATATCTTAGTAAATCTGGTAAACAAACAAAAAACCAATGCACAGCTGAGGCTGCCTACCATACCAATTAGTTCAGAATCTCTGAGGGTGGAATCTAGGCATCAGTGTATTTTAAAGATCCCTGGGTGGTTCTAGCGTGCAGCAAAGGTTAATCCCTCTCTGGAAAGGGGCTGCTCTTTGTGGGACAGGAGACCGTGTGCTTCTATTTGCCTTGAGCCTTTGCCATGGGAGGTAGTACCTCAGGCTGGATCCTTTGCACTTGGGTAGCTACTGACAGATTCTCTCCTTGACAAACTCTGGTCTGCCTCTGCTCAGCTGGACTCCACTATGGCCTTTGGTCTCTGTCCTTGTAGAGTCCAGTTTTTGCAAGAGTCCTCTCCGGTTAATTTACCCAGAATCCCTCACCCTGGATAAATATCTGATCACCCTCAATATCTGATCACTCTCCCCCGCCCCACTGTTCCCAGGACATATCCGATCCCTTTGGCTCTCCTTCGTCAAGACTCCTGCTTGGTCAGCCGAGCAAGAGTTATCCTCCCCTCTTGGTCATTTTCCATCCACACCCACCCCCTGCCCTGCTCCTTGGCTGTGCATCCCCACTCCTTGCTATCCAGAGATGAACCTGGCCCCTCCTGCCTAACGGGTGTTGCCATGGACCCTCGTACCATCTTCAACAAGTGCCAGAATGATTTTGTTTCTTTAACACGGCTGCTCACCCTCGATGTCTCCGTTTAAGCCTTAAACTTGCTCTCCTCTAGGAAGTCAGAATTAGGTGCCCCTTCCAGGTGCTCATAGCACCGCCCCCGCCCCCCAGTCAGTCGATACTGTAGTTTCCTGCATCTTTTTCTCTGTGTCCCATTTCACTGAAAATGTCACAATGGCCACACAGCATCCACCTTGTTCCCCAGGAACTGCAGCAGCGGTTAACCCTCCCGGCACCACACACCGACGTGTGTCACTCCCTGGGCCTATCATCTTAGTGAATGTTTTTCAACCCTTTTATCATCTCCATTGTACAGGCAGTAAGCCGAGGACGGGGACAGTGTTTAACTTGCCTCCGGTCCCCCTGCCAGAGGCCCTTAGTGCTAAAGCCAATTCCTAGCACAGAGTAGGTGCTCAGTAAAGATGTGTTGAGTGGAAAAAATAAAAACATGAGTTACTTTCCTCCCCAGTTTGCGCACCCTCTCTGGTGGGATTGAAACCACAGTGAGATTCCCTTCCCCATCCCCAAACATACTAGGGCTCAGCCTTGACCTCTTCCAAGTTTTCTGTCCCCAAGTACATGGGCTGAAGATGCTGCTCTTCATACGGCTAAACAGCAGTGACTTCTGATGAAAGGGCTGGTACTGCAGCTTGCGTGAAAGGAAAATTAAACAAGAGAGGAGAGACCACATGTGTAACATTTCCTGAAGTGCTTATGTTCAGTTTACAGCCTCCGAGCCCAGTGTGGGGGGAATAGGGCATGGACTTGTTGCAAAGGACCTTGAAATCCTTAGGCATGTCACACATTTCCTGAAAATGGGAATAAGCCTTATTTTCCACATCTAGATAGACTCTTGGATTTACTGCTGTCACAAGCAGTAAAGGGTGAGCGTATTTAAAATTATTATCAAATCTGTATTAGCTCTCCATCATCTTACTCAGTAAGGACAGCCTGCAGCACTAAAACATTTTGTGAGGTCCAGTGGGATTTTTTTATTAAAAATATGGAACGCTTTATGCATTCGCATAGCATCCTTGCTCAGGGGCCATGCTAATCTCCTGTGTACTGTTTCAGTTTTAGTATATGTGCTGCCTGAGTGAGCACCAGTGGGACTTTTGAAGTTATTAATAGTGATACAAATCCTAAATATTTATTGACTGGGCAGTATATTTTGGATGCAGAATATCTCATTTAATTCTCTATCACCGCTTTGAGGTAGATACTATTATTCTCACTTTGTACATAAGGAGCACAGATATCCTAGAACATCAATAATCTCGTTTACTACTGTGATGAAGCTAGAACACTTGAGGGACTGTCAGGCCCCTGCTAGAGTGAGGGTCCATGGAGGCTCAGAACGCTAGGGTAGTGGAGCAGAGGAGGCTGATACTCATGTTCGGATATGGGGGAGGGGCTTCATATAAACTGAAAATGTCTAGCATTTGGGAGTTCGTGATGACCCACAAAGGAGGTGGTATACGCCTAGAAGATTAGCGTGGGCTAAAAGGATTCTCTTGGCAAGTGGCATGGAACGAGGCATGCCTGAGGCAAATGGTTATCATTCTGAGTGCTTTGGGAAGAATATGTAAGGAACCTGAGATCTCCACTGCTGGGAAGAGTAATGCCTGGATACGCAAGTATTCGCTAAATCCCAGCCGTGTTCCAGGCACTATGCAAGTGGCTGAGATACAGTCCTAAGCAAAAGAGAGGTGATTTCTCTCTTAACTGGAACTCTTTAGAGAAATTATTCAACTGTTAGCATAATACACAGTTTAAAACTGATGAGTATGATGGAAGAAAGTAGGAGGTGCTATACATGTGTGCCATAGGGGAATCTGGTCTCATTTAGAGTGTGAGGCTTTCTTAAAAGAGAAACCAGAGAGAGGAGAGGAGAGTGAGATTCCTGGCAGAGGGAGAAGCTTGTGCAAAGGCCCTGACGTAGAAGGAGAAGGATGCATTTGAGAAAATGAAAGAAGGCCTACAGAAAGAAAGTCTGTATCTATAGCCCAGTGTATGGGGAAAATATCTCTGTCTTGGGAGACCTGGGGCTCTGGGCAGGCTCTACCATGGAGAACAAAACAAGGAATGAGCCATTGAAACTTGCCTCCATGCTAAGACCAGAAGGACTTAGGCAATTGAACTGTAGGTCTGAGCTTCCTCAACTGACCCCACACTAGGGATCCACATAGTCCCAGTGCAGCCTTCACTATGCTGCCAGGCCATTTTGCATGTGGCAAGTACCCCAGTCAAGGGCTAGAAAATTGGGTTTGGGCCCTCATTCTTTTTCAACTAGGAACCACTAGAGTTCTGCTGACCCCATGGAATTGTATGTTGGGTGGTTCTTACACAGGTTAAAATTTTTGCAGCACTGGTTTAGAGCAGTGGACTTCAACCTTAGCTTCACATTAGAGTCACCCGGAGGCGCTTTAAAATCACTGCTGCCATTATTCAAATGTCATTATGAAATAACCTAAGTGTCCATCAGTGGATGAATATGGATAAAGATGTGGTTCAGTGAGTTCCCATTGTGGTGCAGTGGAAATGAGTCCAACTAGTATCCATGAGGTTGTGGATTTGATCCCTGGCCTTGCTCAGTGGTTTAAGGATCCAGTGTTGCCATGAGCTGTGGTATAGATGGCAGATATGGCTCCGATCCCACGTTGCTGTGGCTGTGGTGTAGGCCAGCAGCTGTAGCTCCAATTTGACCCCGATATGGAGCCTGGAAACCTCCATGTGCTGCATGTGCAGTCCTAAAAAGCAAAAAAAAAAAAAAAAGAAGAAGAAGACATGTGATACATATACGATGGAATATTATTCAGCCATAAAAAATGAGATCATACCATTTGCAGCCAACATGGATAGACCTTGAAGGCCTTATGCTAAGTGAAATAAGTCAGATGGAGAACGACAAATACTATATGATCTCACTTGAACAGGGAATCTTAAAAACAAAACACAACAAAATGAAAAACCAAAAAGGAAAAGAGATCAGACTGGTGGTTCCCTGTGGCAACGGGTGGGAGAAGGGCCAATTGGAGGAAGGTGGTCAAAGGTACAAATTTTGACTTATAAGACAAATAAGTACTAGGGGTGTCGTATACAGCATGATGGCTACAGGCAACGTTGCTGGGTGATATATAGGAAAGATGTTAAGAGAGTCAAGGAGAATTTTTCTTTCTTTTTTTCTTTCCTTTCTTTTTATTGTACCTATATCAGAAGATGGGTGTTAGCTGAATCTATTGTGACAATCATTTCACAAGGTGTATATATACATCAGACCATCCTGCTGCATGCCTTAACCTTATACAGTGTTGGATGTTAATTGTTTCTCAGTGAAGCTGGGGAAAAAATTACTACTGCCTCAGGCCCATGCCCACGGTTTACGATTTAATTGCTCCAAGTGTAGGCTGGGCGGTGAGACTTTTAAAAGCTCCCTAGGCAATTCTAATGTTCAAAGGAGTTTGAGAACCACAGGGTTAGAGGCTAGTTCCCAAATGCCAGTCCACAAATTGGCTATGGCATAAGTACCCACAGGGCTCATAAAGAAATCTGCAGCTCTCCATCAAATCTGGTGGGTCAGAATTTCGAAGGATGAGGCTCAGCACTTAAAAATGGAAGCATCAAGTGATTATTTCACCCATGCAGGTTTGGGAAGGTCTGATTTAGATCAGAGCCTCGCAAACTTTAATCTGATTCAGTCTGGGGTGGGGCCTGAGATTCTGCCTTTCTAACAAGCCCCAAGGTGCACCTAAGTAGCAATGCAAATGAAAGGATGGGTGGCTTTTCTCCAAAACCTGCCGAGGGCTGGATCTGAAATCCATGAGCGCACAGGGACCTTAAGTAATGTCCCTGTCCCCCTCCCAGATCACTTTCTTCTTCAGGGTGAGTCTTTGTCACGTCTCCATCTCTAGCATCTAAACTCAGTGCTCATTTCCTTAGAAGAACAATTAATGGGATTTGAATTGAATAAATGCTGTGATGTCCTCGGGGTCCAAGCTGTAGAGCCAACTGAAGGTGAGCCATTGCTATAATGCGGGCCTTCTGCCACTTCCAGTCATAAAGTCCAATTGGATGAGGTCCAATCCGAAGCTGTGTGTTGCTGAAGCCTACTCAGTAGGGGGTAGGGTCAGAGCAGGCCTCTGGAATATGAATAATTCCAAGCAGCGACCACAGCTATGATACTTGCAGACCCATGAAGCACAGGGGACAGCCTGAGGCTGTACACACAGCTATGGACTCCAAGGATTTACTCTCCTCCAAGTGGAGCCTGTATATTTCCCGATGCTGCCAAAAGCCATACGGTCCATTAGCTTTTACTATACAGAGAAATGCGCCAGGCCTGGTGCTAAAACGACATGACAAAGCACATTTGACAGCAACGGTCAAAGGAACAAGCACAGTGGGAGCGGAACTGCTCTGTGGGGCTTTGCTCATGCCTTTGGAGCAGGAGACAAATACCTCTGCCTCTCCATTTGGAGACCCTGGGCTAGTTGGAATCTGACAAGGATGTATGACATGAGGAACTGTTCTCAGGCATTTGGTTTCTTCCCCTGGATTCTCCTTGCACAGGGATGGATGTTTTTTCCTGAATATATTTTGATGCCATAACGGTGTTGTTTGTGAGTTACATACTGGGAGTGGGGTCGGGAGACAGCAAGGAACAGAGAGAGACAAAGAGATTGAGAGGGAAGGAGAAAAACCCCCACAATTGTAAATCGTTAAAAAGGAGAAGAAAACGCCAGAGAAAGGGGCCACAAGTCAGTCAAGGATGGGGGTAGGAGGCTCCCCAGGCCAGGGCGCCCCCTTCGTTTTGTTGCTCTATACTCAAGGATGATGAAAGCATTCTTCAAAGGGAACTTACAGGAGTTCCCACTGTGACTTAGTGGGTTAAGACCCCAGCTAGTATCTGTGAAGGTGCAGGTTCAATCCCTGGCCTCACTCTGTGGGTTAGGGATCCCGCACTCCTGCAGCTGTGGCATAGGCCAGCAGCTGCAGCTCCCATTCTCCCTCCAGCCTGGGAACGTCCCTATGCTGCTGATGTGGCCCTAAAAAGCAAAAAGGGGAGGAGGGGAGCTTCCATAGTACCTCTCTGGCCCTCTTACGTCCTTCAGGAGGCGTAGAACTGGCATTTCTGGTCTCACCCTTCAGCCCTTGATGCTCCCCATGAGGAGTCTTGTTGCGGACTCTCGCCATGAAATCTCACTCACCATCGATTGTTTTACTTTGGGTCAAAGGCGAGGCTCTCTGGTACAGGGGCAGTTCCATTTTATGGGTTACTCTTTTTTAGTGTTTGGAATAATTAAGATCTAGTCTCTTAGCAAGGTTGATAAGTATGATACAATATTGTCCGCATTCCCCACACTGTGCGTGAGTTCGCCACAACTTCTTACGGCTCGTTGCAAGTTTGTGCCCTTAAACAACATCTCTCCTATCCCCTTATCCCGCAAACCCCGGTACCCCCAGTTTACTCTCTGTTTTTACAAGTTTGACTAAAAAGAAATGACAATTATGTAATGTGACAGAGGTGCCAATTATTATTGCAGTGACAATCATATTATAATACATGTGTATGAAATCAATTTGTGTCCACTTCCAATTTATACAATGTTTCATGCCACGTATTTAAAAAAAAAAAAAAAAAAAGACAAACTTTGTCACGCTGTTCGAACCCAACTTTATCAGCTCCTACCACACCGAAACCTTCATCCTCACCTAACTTGCCCTGTGTCTTTGGCCCTCTGCTCTGCATGCCGCCTGTGGTAAGATCGCATCCTGTGCTTCCTACCTACCCACTCCTTCCGGAGTATGGATCCCACATGGAATGTTACAAATAGCTCAGTGTTTCCCAAAGTGTGTTCCCTGGACCATCTGCTTCAGAATCACATGGGTGGGGGCAAAGAAGGAGAAAAAGAGGAAGATATTTTTACATGTAGATTCCTGGGCTCACTTCGCCCAACCCTATTAAACCAGACTGCGAAGGGGGTGGCTTTGGAGAGCTGCATTTTATTTATTTTTTTATTATTTTATTTTATCTTTTGTCTTTTTTTAGGGCCACAATCGCAGCATATGGAGGTTCCCAGGCCAGGGGTCTAGTCGGAGCTGTGGCCGCCATCCTGCACCAGAGCCACAGCAACATAGGATCTGAGCTGTGTCTGCAACCTGCACCACAGCTCATGGCAGCGCTGGATCCTTAACCCACCAAGTGAGGCCAGGGATCAAACCTGCATGCTCAAGGATATTAATCAGGTTCGTTAGCCACTGAGCCACGACAGGAACTCCTGGAAAGCTGCATTTTAAATCTTTGACCCAGCTGAGTCTGATACGCATAATTTTTCCCCCTAACTTTTATTGAAGTACAGTTGCGTTACAAGGTTGTGATAATTTCTGCTGTACAGCAAAGTCATTCAGTTATGCATATACACACATCCATTCTTTTTCAGATTCTTTTCCCAGAGGACAGTTTAAGAACTTCAGCAAGAGCAGCCCTTCCAGGGTCTCAAATTCTTTCTCTCTCAAGACCCTGTTCAAAAGATCAGAGATGTCATGTGCAGAGCCTGGGCCACACACTTGAACAAATCGCGGAAACTCTCTAGCCCTACACCTTCCCATCGAAACACAGGGGGCGGTGTCTAAGTCATGAATAGGAGCAGGGACCGGGCAGGTAACCTTCAGGAGTGAGGCTGGCCTGATGGGAGTTGGGGAAGCTGGAGGGGGCCGCGCTGGTTAAAAGGCAGTGGCTTCTCCACAGCAGTCACCTGTGGCTGCATGGGAGTGCCACTCAGAGGCGTTGAACATTCTGAATTTGCAAGGGAAGGCAGAAATACGGATTTTTATGGAGGTTTTTCTGATTTTTAATTTCCAGCTAAATTTCTTTTTAACAAGCTAAACACACACATATGGGACCCATTCCGAAATTGGTACAACACTGTAAGTCAACTATACTTTAATAAAAATAAAGTACTAAAAAACAAACAAACAACAACAAAATCCAACCTAACTTAGCTAGAGCATGAAAGGACCTGCTGCATGGTACGAACTCAGCACATGTCTGTTTCTTTCCTTCAAGCTTCTAAATCCTTACGGGGGAATACAGGCAAGTAATATCGAGCTAAGATTCTTGAGGCCCTACAATATAGTTGATAGGAAAAAAGAACGTACATGAAAACTCTTAAAAGGTCCTACTAGACCTTGATAATCTGGGGTGAAGCGTAAGAGTTCAGAGATGGTGACTAGCTCAAGTTTGAAATTTTTAAGGAGGTATGAGCTTTGAAGTGAGTCTTTTTTTTTTTTTTTTTTTGGTCTTTTGTCTTATCAGGGCCATACCCACGGCATATGGAGGGTCCCAGGCTAGGGGTTGAATCAGAGCTACAGCTGCCAGCCTACACCACAGCCACAGCAATGCAGGATCCAAGCCTTGTCTGCGACCTACACCACAACTCCCAGCAATGCCAGATCCCTAACCCACTGAGCGAGGCCAGGGATCGAACCCGCAACCTCATGGTTCCTAGTAGGAATGATTTCCACTGTGCCACCACAGGAATTCCTGAAGTGAGTCTTGAATGTCAAATAGAAGATGGGGAGGCTAGAATTGGGGACAGCTAAAGAAAGACAGAGTTTATGCAAAAACTAAACAAAGGCTAAGAAACACCTCTGTAGCATCAAACTCTGTTGTACACTTCACCTCCATTCCAACCATTGTAAGACTGCAGATAGGAAAAAAACAGGGAAATAACTTTATTTATTTATTGTAGTTAGTTTTGTATACTCTGTCATTATTTTTCCCTCACTCAACACACCCTTAGAGAACCCAGATGAAGACTTGATCCTCCCAGGCACGCAAGTACAAACAGAAATTTCTGAGGAGAATTCGCCTGGGGTTTTTGAGAACTTTTGAATTTAGGGATTTTGCACGAAATCCTGCCCATCACAATGGCTTTCACGTAAGAGCAACAGCTGCTGGGTACTTAGTCCCCTTGATTTATGTGAAAAGGAAGAGCAGTTAGTTTCATCATATTTTTCACAGTCCCAAGTGTGGGAAATTCTAAACAGGCTCAACGCCACCCTCTAGTGTGCAAAATGGGCAGACTGGGGCTCAGCTGGAAAAAGACTGGAGAAGGTAAGAGGAAAGAAATATTCTTGTATTTGCAGGAGGTCCATGAATTGATAAATATCCAAGGACTCTAAGAAATAGACAAATAATCCCCTCATGAGAAGGTCTAAGATGGAACTTCCTGTAGAATATAACATATTATAAAGCACCAGTCCTGCTTGATAGCGTGATGGGTTTTTTTTGTTTGTTTGTTTGTTTGCTTCTTAGGGCCTCACTCAAGGCATATTGGAATTTCCCAAGTTCGGGGTGAAATCGGAGCTACAGCTGCCAGCCTACACCACAACTCACAGCAACGTCAGATCCCTGACCCACCGAGCGAGGCCAGGAATCGAACCCACATCCTCATGGATACAAATTGAGTTCATTTCTGCTGCACCACAATGGGAACTCCCTGCTTGGTCTTCCACTCACATACCCCTCCACGGGCCCATGGTTAAAAAATTAGGAATTCTTTGCACACCATGCTCCCCAAGCCCCCATTACAGAATCAGTGTTTAATAGAAGCTTGTATAGTAAAGGCTTTGAGAAGTTATGCAGTGATGAAATTCTACTTCCCACACTGAAACTACTTCTGTTTTGTTTTCTCTTAAATCAATGTTATCCCCTGGGACAGCTGCTCGTGGAACATACTTAGGCCGATGCTAGTGGAAAAAACACAGGGTTCTTACCTTAAGCTCTCCTGTGATGAAAGAAGGTCTGTCTCATAGGGTTTTGTTACTCACTTTGTTTGCAGAGATGGGACTCAGTAGTAAACCAGTAGAGCTGACCAAGGCACAAAGGGCAAAAGAACAGGGTGATGGCTGACATCAAGTATCTGGTCTGTGTCACCAAGGGCTGGAATATCCCCTAAGATGCTAAGAGGTCATCCAGCCCCACCCCAGCCCACATCCCATCCCAGGCTTTAGGCAGGACTGGTAATCTTACTGTTCTCCTAAAGCATCATACTTGCTCTCTATCCAGGTTCAGCTGAGGTCACTTTGCTGTACAGTAGAAAGTGACAGAACATTGTAAATCAACTGTAATTTAAAAAATTAAAAAATAAACAAAAACAAACCAACAAAAAGTTAAGCTGAGTCTTCATTCAAGTGTCCCCTGCTTGAGATTTTCTCACGACTCTTAAGTTCCATGGAGCATTTCCATCTCTGACCTGCAATTAGATGGTTCTTTAATGTTTTCATCAAAGGCTGGTTGAACATCTGCTATATGTACCACACGGTACTGAGAATGCAGATTTGAATAAGACAAAGAGCCTACTTTCTAGGAGCTCGTAATTTCTGCCACTGGAGGAAGATGTGAAGAGGGGACAATACAGGCTCCGTTGAAGCAGATGAAGCTGTAATAAGCCGCTAAGACATTGCCAGCCCACCCAACAGGGTTGTCACCATGATGGCATGGAATTCCTAGAACAAAGCCTGGCTCATGGTGAGCACTCTGTAGATGTTAGCTTTTGTCGTTGTTTTTACTACCACTGCTATTATAGATGACATTTATTTTGCATGACTTTGCTCTTATTTTGCGGTGAGTGTCCAAGAAAATGAAAGGTTAAGATACTGTCTCCCCCACATGTGGTTTACTTGGTGAAATTACTCCTTTACTCAGTGGCTGGGAAATACCAAACCCAGTGAGTGACACTTTATTTTGCTGCCTGTAAAATGATGCTGTTTATAACTCTTTTTGACTTAACTTCATTGATTCATCAGTTCTTTCCTTTACTTTTGCCACGAATACTTACCGAGTCCTCATTAGTTGCCAGCGTCTGCTCGGAATGGGAAGTATAGTCATCAATAAGACAGGTAGCGTCTCTGCCTTCCTGAGCTTGTACCCCTGGATTTGGGAGAAGATTTAAACGAGATCATGTTACGTGACTGTATTTGTGACACACAGGGTGTATTAGTGCAGTTTGACAGCTTCCAGCAGTACCGCTGACACGCTTGGCGTGTTTAGTTTAGTCCTTGGAATGGAGACTGTGATCGTGCTTACTTGGCACGGTGCCTGGCTTCCTAGACCCCTTCCGAAATGCCTGCTGAACAAACTAACAAGCAGACGCATTAATTAGAAGCGTTATTACTGATATTCCACAATGTACGCAAATAGACATCATGATGGAAAGGGTTGATAAGAATGCATATGGATTAGTGAGTTCCTGTTATGTGATCAGCGACACTGTGTACGTTAGAATCCTTGTCCTCCCAAGCACTCATGGCATGTGGTGTCATATTCCCATTTTAAGAGTGAGAGAAGATGAAGTTCGAGGATCTTATGTTCACTTGCCCAGGACTTCAAACCTGGAAGCCCAGATAGGAAAGGCACCGGTGGCCTGAGAACACACGTTTTCCTTCTTTAAGGGGAAGTTTCGTTCTTTCCCCAAATCCCATGTTTATTATTGGGGAACACGGCCTTCTTTTCCAGACCAAACTAAGTGGGAATGGATGAGGTGATGACTTCTACCTAATGTGTCGCAGCTGGAGATGGGTACCATGGCTCTTAGCTGAAATTGATGCCCTGAAGGCAATCGTTACCAGCCCCAGTCTAATAGGAACCCAGAACATCTCTGATAATGCAGTCTTGATTTCCTCCCAACATTTTCCAAATAAAGTGAAACAAACAACAGATTTCCTTAACACCGAAAGGCCAGGAGTCTGTGCGGAGTGAACTGGATGAAGCACTCAGTCACACAATAACAGAGCCGAGGGACCCTCAAGGTTACCTGGTCTAACTGTTTACTTGACGCATGAACCTCCTCCACCCCATCCCTACCAGGTGTCCTCCAGCCTATGGGTTGGAGAACTCGTTCACATTCGGGGTAGCCCATTTGGAATGAGCTGATCGGAGAGTATTGCATGTTGAGCTGACACCTGCTTCCGGTGGCTTCTAGTCACTGGTGTTCACTCTCTCCTTTCGGGTCATCCAGAAATCTGATGGGCCGTCCACATGATTCGTGGTTCTGTATTGCTCCTTGTCATACCACATCCTTACGTTATAAACGTAATGCATTTTCTTTCAACTCATCATAACTTAAACACCTATTTTAATCTCAAAACTGAGCAGTCATATCCATAAAATCATAGGTTTGATATGCTTGTTTTATACTTTTTCTTATATATAGTAACTATATTATCAGTAAGTTATTAATTACATGTATTATTTGTATCAATGTATTATTAACCAACGTTATTATTAATGTATTGGTAGTAGCCTCTCTACCCCATTTGGAGAAATGCCGTACATGTTCCTTCTCTCCTCTATATATGGCATTTGAGGTGGGTTTTTTTTGGGGGGTGGGGGGGTGTACCTGTAACAAATGGAAGTTCCCAGGCTAGGAGACGAATTGAAGCTGTAGCTGCTGGCCAGAGCCACAGCCGCAGCCACAGCAATGCCAGAACTGAGCCACATCTGTGACCTTCATCTCACAGCAACGCCAGATCCTTTAAGCCACTGAGCAAGGCCAGGAACTCCCCCAGGAACTCATGGATACTGGCTGGGTTCTTAACCCACTAAGCCACAGCAGGAACTCCCCAGACAGCATTTGAAAATCACAACCACAGTTGGAGCATGATAATGTGTGAAAATAGAATGTGTACATGTATGTGTAACTGGGTAACCATGCTGTACAGTAGAAAAAAATATGGTATTGGGGAAATAACTATTAACAAAAAAATTTACAATGAGAAAAAGAATGAGGGAGGGGATGCTAAAATAAGATCCCTTGAAATAAACACAAATTCACCTGGCCAGAAAAAAAAAAGAAAGAAAAGAAAATCACAACCACAGCCTTCATTAGAACAAATATTCCCAGTACTTTCAAGTATATAATGTTATATAAAATTAATTTACCATCCTGGTTATTTGCCTCCAATTTGTATGTACACCTATTTAGTTGGGGGAGGTATCTCATTTAAAATTCTCTCATTATATATATTTTGATTTTACTACTACAGTTGATGTTTTCATTATTTTTCTTAGCAGGCAAACTACTATATGTAATTCTAAATAGTTCACTGGTTCTTAACATCCTTAAGTCTTTTATAATCCGTATCAATGCTATAACATCCTTTCCCATCTTGTTCATTCTTTTTTTCTTCCCGGTGGGGAATGTCCTTCTTATCCCCAGCTTTATTGAGATATAATTGACATATAATACTGTGTAAGTTTAAGATGTACCTGTGTTTTTTTGTTTTGTTTTGTTTTGTTGCCTTTTCTAGGGCCGCTCCCGCGGCATATGGAGGTCCCCAGGCTAGGGGTCCAATAGGAGCTGTAGCTGCTGACCTATGCCACAGCCACAGCAATGCGGGGCCCAAGCCGCGTCTGTAACCTACACCACAGCTCACGGCAACGCCGGATCCTTAACCCACTGAGCAAGGCCAGGGATCGAACCCGCAACCTCATGGTTCCTAGTGGGATTCGTTAACCACTGAGCAACGACAGGAACTCCCAAGATGTACCTATTGACTTGACAAACTTATATATTGCAAAATGATTGCCATCATAGTGTTAGCTGACCCATCACCTCACAAAACTCTCCTTTTTTAATGTGGTGAGAACATTTCAGCTCTACTCTCTTAACAGCTTTCAGGTCTATAATACACTATTGTTAACTATACTCAGCACGATGCACATTAGCTCCCTAGAACTTACCCCTCTTCTAACTGGACGTTTGTACACTTTGATCAACATCTTCCCATCTCCTCCCATGCCCAGACCCTGGCAAACCACAGTTTTCCTTTCTGTTTCTCTTAAGTTTGGCTTTTTTGATTCCACATAAGTACTATCATACATATTATATTTTTTTTCTTATTTCACTTAGTATAATGCTACATTATACTAAGAAGGCTCAAATCAATGGAAAGATATCTCATGTTCATGAATCAGAAGAATTAATATTTTTAAAATGCCCTTACTACCTAGAGCTATCAATAGATTCAGGGCAATCCCTTATCAAACTTCCAATGGCATTTCTCATGGAAATAGAAAAACAGTTCTAAAATGTGAGTGGAACCACAAGAGACCCCGAGTAGCCAAAGAAACCCTAAAAGAGGAGCAAAGTTGGAAGAGTCACACTTGCTGATGTTAAACTGTGCTACAAAGCTATAGTAAACAGAATGTCATGGATTTGGGATAAAAATAGACTCATAGACCAGCGGAACAGCATTGAGAGCCCAGAAGTAAATCCTGGCATATACAGTCAATTCATATTTGATAAGGGAGTCAAGAATACTCAGTGGGGAAAAGTGCAGTCTCTTTTAAAAATGGTGCTGGGACAACTGGATATTCTTATGCAGAAGGATGAAATTGGACCGCAGTCTTACCCCATTCACAAAAATTACTTGGAAATAATCAGATGAATTGATAAAGAAGATGTTGTGTATGAATAAACAGTGGGAAATTGTTCAACCAGGGGAAAGAAGGATATCCTGTCGTTTGCAGCAACATGGATGGACCTTGGTTCGTTCTCTTGGAACCAAGTACAAGAACTTGCATTGATCTTTACTATATTTCATCTTGGCCTGTCAGTTTAAAGAAGCTATTGATTCTGATTCCATTACCTAAAATATTCCTTCGCTCTCCTAGCCTCTAGCAGTCTACAGATTTGAGAGACATGCGTTCTGTACCTCCATCCAAATCATTGATGGGCATGTGATCCTAGAAACTTGCTTCCAGGTTCATATTAATTCAACAGTCATCTTACTTTGGGTATTAGTTTCTATAATCAAACCCATGTTTCTTCACTATTAATCTTCTAGAGATTTTTGTCATTTGGTATGGTTTATGTAATACTCTGGTAATTACTTTTGACATACTGAAATACTGCTCCATATGCACATTTTAAAATTTTTGTGCGATTATTAAAGAATGTCTTAAAGACCACTCACCTCTGGATGTTGTAACAAGGTATAACGAGTACCAGCTTATCTACTCCTTGAACCAAACGCTTGACATATGCTGAGCATTCGCATATAATCAATTCATAATGGTAGGTGTTACTATTCCTGAGATACAGGGGAAGAGTTTCTGAAAGGCCATAAAACCATCAAAGTAGCTCACCTAGTAGTTGGAGCAGCTAAGGTTCAAATGTAGGTCTGTCTGATATCGGAGCACAATCTGTTTTTATTCTAAGGTGGTAGACTTGGACTGGAAGTTGGGTTTGGACAGATGGGAGTGTCTCTTCCCCAGTTTGCTTGCTAGAATGTATGCACTTACAAAGTTAATATGTAATAGCTACCCCTGAAAACTATCAAATCCTCTGCTAAGGGCTTTGATTTGGAAACATTGAAAACCTTGGTCACATAATCTGCACAGAAGAGAGTTTCAAATGGAAGTGAAGATGAGGCATACTTTAACCACGTGTGGAGTCTCAGTGTGAGAGCTGGGAGCAGAGAGCAACATTGGGAGGGTGATGCTTTAGTTTTGCACGTTAGAAAAATATTTCTGAAGGCTGGTGTGCTAAACCAGAAACCAAAATTTAAAATGAGTGTGTCTGTGGTCTTTGTGGCACAATTCTTAGAAATAAGAAAAAAAAATATTGTCTAGATTGATCCTCCTGTACCTGCAGCTGCTGTGCCTATAGCTACCGCTGTTGTGCCTCTACTGGATGAGTAGCACAGTAATATCGTCGCTCTAACCACTGGACGTCTCCACCCACAGTCGTGGGCACATGAGCAATCCAGATCCTTTCCCTGGGTTTCTGTATTTTACTCTTTATCCCATCCGACACAGGCTGCAGAGGTCCAGTCAGCATGGGAACCATCTCAAAGTAACATAGGAGACGGATGGCTCCCAAAGGAAGGACAAACGAGCGGCTGTGCCATGTGGACTTCAGTTCCTGGACATTCACCCCTTTGGGACAGAGTTGGGATGGCTGCTTTTCAATGGGTACAGCCTCTCTGCAACCTTGGCCCTATTTCTTAGCTTTTTAGAGGGTGGGTAGCAAGCAAACTTTTCCAGGAGAAGGCTGAGTTTCCAGGTGCCAAAAATGCACTTGGCCATGGAACTGTTGCAGAAGGCCTCTGGGGGAACCTCTGTGTTTTTGCATGGTTGTGGGTTGCTAGGTCTGGGATAACCTGGGGCAGGCTGCATTGCTCACCAAATCCTTAAATGAAGTGCTGTAGCAAGGGAACACAGAGTGAGCTTGCCTGGCTTTTTCTCTCTGAGTTGGCAGAGCCAACTACATGGCTGCCATGTCGAAGACCTCATGCAAGGTATGTCCAGCTGAAAGCATGGAACGATTTGGTCAGACCAGATGGTTGGTCAGTGTGGGAGGGAGCCGCTCATCTACCAGCGCTCGTTTAAGGTAATCTGAAACATTTTTTTTAATAATCATTTCATTAAAAAATCTTTCCACCTGCCTCTGAACAGCAGAGGAGCCAAGTCTCTGTAATGAGAAATTCATTACAGTGAAACTTTCTTGCACGAGTTGTTTTCTTCTGTGGTCTGGTAACTACGCTCCCATGAGGGACCGGGCTGGAACTTCCCGGGGGTGCACTGCATCAGAGGTGCCAGGGTCAACCTGATCCCCAGAGAACCTGAAATCTGACCTGATCTGTAATGCCATCTGCTTGATCGCTGAAACAAACAGAAGGCCTGCCCACACCCCCAGGAGAGAAAGGCTCGAGGTGGCGTCCCTCTGGGCGTGGTCCCTCCACACACAGTGAAGTGAACCTTCCCCACTTTGGCTGGTGTCTCTGAAGCCGTCAGCACATCCTGACAGTGGCCAGCTGGATCCGAGAACTTTTTTAATTTGGCCTGTGGGGGTTGGCATTTGAGGTTCCATGTCTGGCCCCAACCAAACAGCCAGGGAAACCTGTCTCCATAGCCGCCCAGTATGGCCTGATGCACCCCAAAATTTGGGTGTGCCAAAGAGGTGTCCACACCACACCGTGGGTGAGGCTGTGTGATTGCACAGAGCGGCTGCTCTGGGGCTCGTCTGCATCTCTGGCGGGGATTATTGCCACCAGCTCCTGAGGGCCTACCTGTTTTCCCCGTTCCCTCCGTCTGTTCTCAGTGCAGCAGCCAGAGTCATGCTCTTCAGACCTCCGTCAGATCATGTCACTGCTCTGCTCAGAACCTTCCAGAGGCTTCACACTTCACAGTACATTAAAAACCAAAGTCCTTATGATAAGCTGTAAGACCTGATTCACCTACTACTCTTTTCTTTTATCCACTCCGCTCAGCCACACCGGCCTCCTTGCTCTTCCTTGGGCCCGTTCCCTTCTTCTTACTTTTTCTTTGCTTGTCTACATGGCCTGCTCCCTCATTTACTTGAGATTTGCTCCGGTGTGATCTTCTCAGAGAGACCTTCTCTGATCCCCGCCCCTGCTTCCTCACCTAATGTTTCACCCTGGCGATGATTAATGTGTAACATACTATCAGGTTGGATTATTTGTTTTATTATTTACTTCTTTGGGACAATCTCTGGAAGCAAAAATTTTTGTCTAATGTGTTCCCTGTTGAATCCCCAAGATCGCAAGTGTGTCTGATATGTAATAAGCATTCAGTACATATGTGTTCTGTAATTGAATGATATCATTTAATCCTTTCAACAAATGGGTGAAGCAGAGTCTGCTATATCCATTTCACAGAGGGAGAAAATGAGGCTTAGAGAGGTTGTGTGACCTGCCCAAGGTCACAGTGCGCGTCGTCAGTGTTTCTTTGGCCTGACCCCTTCCTGCTGGGCGTCGTTACACTGCTTCTCCTGCCGTAACAGCAGGTCTCCTAAAATGAGTACTAATACTCATCACCTCTCATCATACCCTGTCCCTTCTACACCAATTCCTACAGACGGAGGTTTTCAGCATCTCCTCCACACTTTCTCTTAGGCTTTCCTAAATGGAGAGCCACACTTTTCCAGGTTGTAACTCACTCTCTGTCCACAGTGGACCCATGAGATGACCAGCTCTTCTTTAGCCCAGCTCAGTCAGATGCTAAAAAGAACCCCTGTAAATAAGAACATTCCAAGTAGACTTTGTATAGCATATTGGGTATGAAGTGTACTTTATAAAGTTTTTGTTTTTTGTTTTTGTTTTGTTTTTTTGTCTTTTCTACGGCTGCCCCTGTGGCATATGGAGGTTCCCAGGCTAGGGGTCCAAATGGAGCTGTAGCTGCCGGCCTACGCCAGAGCCACAGCAATGCGGGATCCGAGCCACATGTACCACCTACACCACAGCTCACGGCAATGCTTAACCTACTGAGCAAGGCCAGGGATCGAACCCGCAACCTCATGGTTCCTAGTCGGATACGTTAACCACTGCGCCACAACGGGCACTCCTATAAATCTTCCTTACTGTGTGTTTGTGCTGACCGTTCTGCATAAGAACTTTGACCCTGAACTCGGGAAGCCTTAACGCAGATTTCACCTTTGTTGTGTGCTAGCTGTGTGACCAAGGGTAGGCTGCTTAAACGTCTCTTTGACAAGACCTCCTAATCGCCAGATAGTCCTTACCTCAGAGGCTAACTTGTAAGGAGTGAATGACGTTGTGTTCACGAAGCACTGGAGGGTATTTTGAGAATGCCCAGAACACTTACATATGAAGAGGAGATGGTAGCATAATTATCAAGAATAGGGATCCAAAGAGGCCCGCGTGCGCTGCGCTGCTTGTCCACATGCCACTGGCCCAACTTAGAATTTGCGAATTCATTCATCACCATGGCTAAAAATAATAAGACATCTTCACATCATCCGTCAATCAGAAAGTATTCACTAACAGACTTCCACTGCGTTCTCTTCATTTCCAGGTCCTGCGTTAAGGGGGAAAAGTCCCTATGGATCTTGCTAGGATATTAATATGTTTGTGGAGATAAGCATTTACTGAAGAGTACTCTGCAGTAAGCTCGTAGGGCTAAAGACTGCAACGGGCACCAGCATTAGAGAGGTAGAGGTCTTCCCCACCAGAGGTGGCCAAGGAGTTCTCAGAAGGGAGGGGATTCTTCAAGCTGGCCTCTTCCACAGGAACTGAATCGGACTAGGTGGCAGGAAAGTAGCTATGTCATTGGAGGAGCAGGTTAGCTCCAAGGGTGAGGCTGAAAAGGAAGGGTGGAGTCAGAAGCGAGAGGGCCCTGAACAAGAGTTGGTGAACTTGATCCCACAGGAAATGGGGAAATAGGTCGATGTTTAAGAACATAAGAGGCAAAGAAATCTGGAGTGTTGGAGCCGGAGGTTACCTCATCCAGTTCAGCCTCTACCTGGGCTTGGGGAGCAAACTGAGGTCCAGAAACCATGTCCGTCAGTCTATGACAAAACCAGGACTTCAACTCAGGCCTCTGGCTCCTCGGCTGGTATTCCCCCCAGCATGGCCTCTTCAGAAGAGGGCACACCAGCACGACTAATTGTATGGGTCACAAAACAGCCTTATATCTCTTATCCCATCTAAGTCACACGTGAATCAACCACAATGCACACTTACCGTGGCTAAATTTTAAAATCGGCATTGCAGAACCGAAGAGAACGGGGTCCAGTATTCCCGTGAGCAAACGGGAGGAACCGAAGGTAACACGGGCATCGACACTTGCTTTTCCAGTAGCCTGAAGTCAAATGGTACCTGCTTTGCTTTTGCATTTGCTCCACTTTCCCTTCTAATTCCACTTCTTCTTCTCATCCATTGTTTAATCAGAAGGTCTTAATCCCAGGACCTGTCCTCACCATGTCTGAGCCTTGTGACCAGGTCCTGGCTTGCCAGCAGCCCAGTGTTTTCTTAAGAAACTTGAATTGATTAGGCCTTGATTGGAAGAACGTTTGTTTTTACAATTCACATCTTGAAAGAAAACTTAAACTTCTTCTTGGTATATTGAGAGGAGCCAAATAATAAATTGATAGTGAGATCGCTGTCCCTCCATACCGCCCAGGAACCACAGGGGAGGGTCATGTGCCTGGACCAGGAGGTGATGATGGGCCTGACAGTGTGATGGGCTGAATGCCGGACTGCGATCAGTCTGGTATGTTTCTCCAGAAGTTATTTCCTGGAAATAGAATTACCTCACTGTACTAAGCTCTTGGATGTGCCTTTGTTTGCACATCTATAACATAAGGGTGGGGAGGTAAGTGGATGAACTAGATGACAGGGTGACCTTTGAGATACATTGAAGCCCTATCATCATTTGATTCAATTTTAACCAAAATGACTCAAAGTCAGCTTTTCAGAATTTTAGCTGTCAGGAGGGAAAGCCTATGCATTCTTGCCCTGTACATAGTCTTATGCCTCATACTATATTCCATACTTAGAGATCGCAAGGTATTAGCTTATTAAAGGCCCCAAAAAGTTTTGTGGTGAGTAAACTCTTTAAACAGCTATTGCCCAAACACATTTGTCATGGAATCCTTTCTTTTCCCCCCAAGAAATCCCTAGCCTAGTTTTCCTAAATTTATTAGCAAGGCAAGAATGACTGAAAGCAACAGAATAATTGCCTGTGAGAACGGATCACATCCCTTACCTACTAACATGAGAACAGGATCTAGCAACTCATGACAGCGGTTTCCAGAGGAGAAAAACCAGAGGTGATAAATAGGATTTATAGCCACCTGGAAAAGGCTGTGTGTGGGGATACTTATGGAAAAAACTAAACATGGTTTGTGTTTTGACATTCAGGAATGATTCTAGAGCAGCTCTCCTGCTAGCTTATTAAAATAATGTTATCTCAGAAAGTCCAGTTATTCAGAAGATAAATTTCTTGGAGTTCCTGTTGTGGCACAGTGGAAATGAATCCGACGAGGAACCATGAGGCTGCGGGTTTGATCCCTGGCCTTGCTCAGTGGATTAAGGATCCTGAGTTGCAATGAGCTGTGATGTAGGTCACAGATGCGGCTCGGATCTGGTGTTGCTGTGGCTGTGGCATAGGCTGGCAGCTGTAGCTCAGATTCCACCCCTGGCCTGGGAACTTCCATATGCTGTAGGTGCAGCCCTAAAAAGACAAAATGAATAAATAAATAAATGTAGCAAAGATACTTAAAAAAAAGAAGATAAATTCCTATATGAAGCCGCTATTACTGCATTTGTACAGTAGGTTCAAATATCATAAAGGGTTCATGGCAGAAGAACTAAAGTCACACAAATTCCCTACAATATCAACAACCTCTATTTGCATCATCACATTGTCAGTAAAGTCCTTTCTTATACCTTATCCTATTTGAGTCATTCCATTATTCTGGTTATATCTCCAGGTTATACGTAAGGACACAACTCAGAGAGGTTAAGTAGTGGATATTGTGGTGCACCACCTAGATTCCCCTTAGTACCCGGACCCCCTCTCCTCCTGCTAAAGCTGTAGGCTGCTGATGGAGCGCTGCTGAGTTGCTGCCTTGCATACAGTCAGGTCTCCCTCCTGAGAGAGCCCACATCTACTGACTTGTCAAGAAAAGGGTACAAAGCTTCGCCCCCTTGCCTCGATTCAGGACATCTCTGAAGGGCTATCCCCGATTCACAATTTCTGAACCTATTGTCGCAACTTCACAGTTCTTGAGCCTCTGTTGCCTCTTCCTAGTCCTACCTCCCTCATTTCTCTTGTGTGTGGATCCCCAGAGCCTCCCCAGTTAGCATCCTGCATGCAGATCTCCATCTCAGAGCCTGGTTCCTGAGAAAACAACCTAATGGCTCTAGCTTGAATAAAGTCATCCCATTAGCAAATAACAGGCCCAGAACTTGAATGCAAATTCGATGCTTTTTCAACACACCCATATACCACTTGGCAGGTGGACCTGTGAACAGATATGACGTCAGTATCCACATCTCCAGATGCTAGGCACCCATTTGCTAGCTTCAGTCACACTGGCCTCCTTTGCCTTCCTTGAACAGACCAAACCTCATCTCATCAGGGCTTCACACTACCTCTTCCCACTGTCTGGAAGTTTCTTCCTTCAGGTCATTGTATCATTGGCTCTCTCTTGTCATTCAGGGCTCAGCTACAGGGTCATTATCTCAAAGATGCCTTCTTCGATCATCCGGTATAAGATAATCCTACTGTTCTAGCCTTCCTTCTCTAGTACACCATTCTGCTGTATGTTCACATTAGAAGTTACTTCTCCGACATAAGCTTATGCATTTATTTGAGTACTCTCTTCTCCCTCAGTGCTTGATCTTCAGAACAGTGTAGTCGCCATGATGGCAGGAGTTTCATGAATATTCTCTGTGCTTTGAACAGTAGTTCTCAAACTGTGGTCCATGAACCACCAATCAAACTGTTCTCATAGTAATACTTAGACATTAAATGTCCTTTTCATTATGTTGGCATTTTGCAATGATTGCATGAAAGCAATGATACGTAAAACTTCTGGCTCCTTAGCACAGATCCAGCATTGGCATTAAATTGTACAAATCATCATTACTCCTTGCTGTAATGTCCTTGTAGGGAAAAAAGTTCCTACAAGGGAACTCAAGTTTCATTAATGAAAGACCTTGGTGGAGGAATAAAAGTTACTGTTTTAAAGTTGTAACCACTGAGTACGCATCCTTTTAATATTCTCTGTGATGGAAAGAAGGCAAACATCAAGTATTCCACTTGCGTAACAGAGACTTATTGTATTGAGGAAAAGCATTTGTGTGATTGTTTGGTATGAACTATACTATCTTCATTTTTCATGAAACACCATTGTTACTTGAAAGAATGATCAACAGTCAAACTATAGTTATTTATATCTGGATATCTGACAGACATTTTCTCAAACATAAATGAAAATGCCACTTCCAGGAAAACAGCTGACAGTATAGTAGTTGCCCAAAATAAAAATCAAAATTTCTAGTGAAAATTATAATTTTGGAAAACTTGCATCTGCCATCATCATTTTTGACAGCTGCTCAATACTTAAAGAATTTTTCTGATGAAATTGGTGATATTAGCAAATGGATGATTTTTTTAATGTAGTATATATAGTATAGTATACTCTACTATAATTCTGTGTCAACTTTTAGACTACTTGAATAACTCAGGGAACTCTCCTTTTCATAGTGAACAATGTATGAAGCTACAAAATTATTCATGGTTAAAGGATCCATTCTGAGTGCAAGATAGACCAATGGATATTAATGTAATAGAGCATGAAAATTTAATTGACATGGTTTCAAATTCCTCATTGCTGCTAACTTTTATGAACTTACTACTAATTGAATTTTATTTTAGCAATAGAGATGTTATCCACAGTTATCCAAAAAGGCTATCAAATCACTTTCCTTTCTCTAACTACATAACTATATGAGAAACAGATTTTTAAAATATGCTTTAACCAAAATACATATCAAAGCAGATTGAATGCAGAGTATGAATACAGAGCTCAGATGAAGCCAGATACTAAAGAAATTCTCAAAAATGTAAAACTGTGTCCATTTTCTCACTAGGTTTCTTTTGTTTTGAAAAATCAAGCTCTGTTATAAAAGTTATCTATGTTACTTGTAATGGATTTATGATTAGCTTGAAATCAATCTTATAAATGTCTTGGTCTTAATTTAGAAATTGGTAACTATTGATAGATATAACCCACATAAACAAAAGCTTTTTGGGGTCCTCAAAAGTTTTTAAGAGTGTAAGGGGATCTTGAGACCAAAACATTTGAGAACTTTTGGTCTTTAATCAGTACTGGCATAGATTTGGCATTCAAAAACTATTTATTTAGTGTCCCAGTATTTATGAAAGGAAATAGGTAATAAAAAAATACAATCCCAGTTGGATTGTAGATCAGATCTCTGCACAATGCAAAAATAGAATATTATATCCATCTCAGTGGATGAGTACACTTTCCCAGTGGCTCAAAGGAGGTAGCTGTCAAGAAAGAGAGTATCCATCCCAACTTTGATAGTCTTGAATGGAAATTGCCATTTCCAACAGACAGCCAAAATCTCAGGTATTTTTAGAATGCAGGAAGTCCATTGGCTTAATATTAGTTCTCATTGACCTCGCCTTGCCTAGTAGTGTTCTTTACCTCTCGCCAAGGAACATTTATAAAAGGGAGTCCCAGACAGTTAATGAGTTCCTACCTATGCTCTACCCATCAGACTGCCCAAAGACATGGCAGCAAATGCTGTTTGAATGGGAAGTCTCCTTTGGAAGCCCAGCCAATTAAAGTCTCTCTTTAATGGAGATGTGTCAAATCAAATTCATAGTCAGGAGCCCCCCTCCCTCAAGCTCCCCTCTTAAGCCAGGGCTTGATAACCAGGGAGAAGCAAAAAAATGTAAGATTATGAACTGAGTTGGGAACCCCTTGTCAGGGCCAAAGTAATGAAAGCTAAAATTAAGAATCACTGCAGTGAGTGTTCTCAGTATTGTAACTCAAAGATGACAATGGGGCTCTCCACCCAGCATTTTCTGGAAATGGCTCTGGGATTTTCAACAGTTTTAAAGTAGGCTTATTCTGTGGCTCGCCAGATTTTGAGCACTAGTCCTGACCAGCTTTTGTAAAAGTACAGGAGGTTTGCCTCACATTTTGGAATGAGAAAATTGCTTATATCTGAATCGCAGCAGCATCTTGATTAAGTAGAACTAAAATAACAAGACCTTTCAGTTAGGCACTTTTTGTCCTGCATTTTAAAAAAATGAAGTGATAAGAAAACCAAGGGACAGAAATAATTTTGTAAGGGGAAAGGACTTTTTACAGAGTATGCAGGGTCAACCATCCTTTCAGCTCTTTCCCATACTTTCGGTGTTCAGTGCAACTGATATAACTAATAGTAACTATGGTTCAAAGTGATGATTCAGAGGCACCAGAAATTCAGGCATTCACCAATTCCTCATGCATCTTAGAAAGTTAATAGACACAGTTGATTATTGAAACCTTTGCATCGTGTCTTGAGATAACTGGGAAACCTATGAGCTTTTACAAGGCCAGACTACAAACTACTGTGACACATCCCCCTGGAATGATACAGTCACATTAGACCCTACCAGTTAATAGTTTGTTATTAATAATACTGAAATATTGAAGGTAGATATAAGATCATCTTTATTATAGCAAAACAGAGATGATAATGTTTAAAAATGTAATGGTTTTTCACTCTCTTTTCCTCCTACATACTTGACCTTCACTCTCCTTGACCTAGTCATCCATTTGATGGGGACGTGGCGATGTCACAAAGGAGGCCACAGTTAAGGTGCATTCAGATGATGTCATAGCAAGAAAGAACGTGTGATATTGGAGTTTTGTTCAGGATGTTTTCTAATCCCTCTGTAGTTCTCTTAGCATGGGCTATTCCTGGAAGACCTAGAGCTAAGGCTTCTGTAGGGTGGTGAATATGTGATAGGAACCTACCAATTCATAGCCATGGAGGATGATGTAAGAGGCTACAGAATACAAGGCATATCCTTCACCCCATCTCCCCAGACACCCGTCTCAGGAAGGAAGGAAGGTAGAGATGGAAAGCAAAGCAGGTGGATGATGTGTCTGGATAGTCTCCTCTCCCACCTTTGAGGAAGAGGAAAGGTAGATTAGGAAAATAGAAATTACCCTAGGGGAAGAGGGTGGTCTGTCCCCAGCTCCCTGATGCGGTTCTGGGACTGTGCCAAGTCACAGCCCTCCCCATATCATCCTGAGGCCCAGCCACAGCAAAGTGGGCTTGTCAGGGCAGCTGACAGTGGTCTCGAGTTGAGGTTTTTTTGAAGCTGCCTTCTATTCCCGTTGGGGTGAATGTAGAGGCGAGAGCCAGCAGGCCTGTGTAGGGCCGCTTCTATGGCTGTAGGTGAAACCGTCCTATAGCAGGTACTGGGTGCACCTTTTCACCAGGAGAACAAGAGGAAGCCGTGTTGGCAAAGAGAGGAGCAGAGAGTTCTCCCCAGGAGCACTGCCCATGTCAGAATGGTTAGTCTTAGAAGCCAGATCTTCTCCTTCATGGAGTCACGTGAGCCACCCCTCCTGTCTGTAAGTTTGATTCCTTTTGCAGAAGAATCAGAAAGGTGAGCAGAAAGCCAGGAACTCTGAGTCACTCAACAAGCACTGTTTAAAGGGACCGTCTTAGCAAATCTGACTGAAGGGTTTTTGTTTGTTTTTGTTTTTTTAATAGTTATCTCCCCAATACAGTTTTTTTTTTTCTACTGTACAGCATGGTGACCCAGTTACACATACATGTACACATTCTATTGTCACACATTATCATGCTCCATCATAAGTGACTAGACATAGTTCCCAATGCCATACAGCAGAATCTCATTGCTAAGCCATTCCAAAGGCAATAGTTTGTATCTATTAACCCCAAGCTCCCCAACCACCCGACTCCTTCCCCCTCCCCTTTGGTAACCACAAGTCTATTCTGCAAGTCCTTGATTTTCTTTTTTGACTGAAGTTTTACAGTAAGAAGGACTGAAAATTATCTCCCCTCCCCGCCCTCCATTCCTATATCAGGAGGCAGATGGGAATTATTTCTAGAGTAATAAGGTGGCATTTTCCCTACGCATCTGAATTGTTGGGTGAGTGAGTTTGTGGCCAGATACATATGGGGGCTGAAGTTACCTAAAATTTCAAGGATCTGTAGGCATTGCGTACCTGTATGTTTGGAAGGTTAAATGCCCACCCTAAACTGAGGGAGTCCTGTCATGCCAAGGTCAGAAACAGACATAGAATAATCAGTGGATGGGAGAACCAGAGACGTTATCATGAAGCCCTTCCTTGAATTCTGAAAAGGTTAAAGAGTAAGTATTATTCCAGAAAGGAAAGCCCAATTCCAGCTTGAACGTCAACCGTTAATTCGCTGGCCTGGGACACCTTGGGGAAAGAGGCGAGATTCCGTAACAAGATCAGAAAGAACATGGTAGTAACATGTACACCAAGACCTGTTTAAGAAATCTCTGGGAGGCAGAGTGAGAGGCCACGTTTGTCTGGCAAGAGCTAGCTCGGCTTGTACCACTTCCTCTCTCGAGCCAGGCAGGCAGGAGCCTGGATAACAGTTCAAGGAGGTTGGAGGGTGGGTTGAGTTACCAGCCCGTACTTACTACAGCAAACTGCTCACTTTCAACTGCATGGGACCCATTTACGGTTTAGTTCTGCTCTAGTGAAGAGCAACTTGGGGGAGTCATGGAGTCAATGTTAGGGGAGAACCAAGCTCTTCGGGGATTGAGTCGTGACCCCTAGTGGTAGGAGGTGAGACTTGAGCCCAACCAACTAGAAATGGCCCTTAGATTTAAGAAAAGTTGCTTATGGGTATGCACACTTTACCGTGGAGGGAGGGAAATATTTTGCTTTTCCTAGTATATGGCTCACCGTATCCCTCTGCAGAGAGGAGAATTAGGAATGCTGCAATTAGAATTCAAAGAAAGACGCATTAATAAGTTTCAAAGCTGGCTCCTTTAATCATAGCCTCCTTCAACTATACTCTAAAAAAATGTAAAGGTGATAGCCTCCCTCTGGCTCGATGTGCTTTCTGGAACGCGAAGGGGTGGAGTCTAAGTCTTTCTACCGTGAGGTATGCGTAGATTATCGTATTCCGCACGGGATCTCATCCACCTCACAGTGCTGGGCCTCGGCACATCACAGGGCATCTCTCGAAGACTGAGCAACACCCATAGCTGCTTTAAACAGTGAGCCTGTAGTTTGGATACTGAGCAACATGGAGCGTTTTAGGGTGGTGGGTGGGGTTGGAGTTGGGGGAAGACCCACAGCTGGGCGGGTGGTCTTGGGCACGTCCCCACCTCCCTCCGAGAGCTTCTCTTCTCCCTTCTGAAGGGAAGTCAGGGGAGTTGAAGGAGATTTCGGAGAGACCTGCCAGAAGGAAGAATCATGAACTCCTCATGCCTCAGACACAGTGTTGAGTCCTCTCATGGGCCTGTAAGAGGACCTCAGACGAGGCACAGCTGTGGGTAGAAGGGCCTCCTGGCCTGCAGCAGGGACCCTCGAAGGGGGCTGCCCTTTCTTCTCTGGCTTCTAATCACCCCCTCCCACCCCAAACACTACAAAGCGCTGAAGAAGCTCTCCATTATCAAAAAGTGCTTTCAGCTAAGCTGAAATGTACGCTTTAGTGTGTGTTTAAGCCAAATATTACCCTCCTCGAACCCCATACCTGATCCTGCGTGATAATAGGTTTTTCAGCCTCTGTACCTGCCTAGATTCTGTCCCCTCAGCCTGAAATTCAGTTGCCTCCCTGCTGCCCCTCCCCAAGTCCCCCATCTCCTCAGGCCACCTTCTCGGTGAAATTAATCCATCCTTTACGACGCAGCCCAAATAAATGCCACACCTCTCAGGCAGGCTTTGCGGCCCGGGGCTCTCCGGTCTGCTCTTGCCCCCCCCCCCGCCCCGGCAACCTTAGGAATGTGCCAGTCCCCCTGCTCCCCTGACTTCCGCCAGATCTTCCCCTGACTGACTCCTAGTAAGCCCTAGCTCTAAACGTCACCTCCTCAGAGCACCGTCCCTGGACAGCCTGAACATCAGGTCCCCTCTCCGTTTTTCCTTCCCTCTCTATGGTTCCTGTATTTATAAGTGGTTCATGTTTATTGTTTGTCTTTCTCCACGAGAAAGGATGCTCCAGGCACGGGGGGTCCAGGTCTCTTCACTGCAGTTTCCCTGGCACCTAAAACACAAAACGCAGCCTAATGCGTTGTCAGGGCTGATGACTGCTGCTGAATGAATGATTCTGGAACATCCTGCAAGTGCTTGCAGGTTCTACCATCGGTGTCGAGTTCTAGACTCTCTCCCTTTCTCTGTCTCTCCTCTTTGTATTCTGCTGCTTTTTCAGAGCCTAATCGGGGACCTGGCACACATTCGGAGGGTCTCAGATGTTGAATTGTCTTAGGTTGTTTGGGCTTCTGTAACAGAGCATCATAGCATGGGTGACCTATACCAAGGGAAATTTATTTCTTGCAGTTCTAGAGGCTGGGAAGTCCAAGATCAAAGTACTGGCAGATTGGTGTCTGATAAAGACCCGCTTTCTGGTTCTCATCTTCTCCATGTCCTCACATGGGGGAAGGGCCCTCTTTTATAAGGGCACTAATCTCATTCACAACGACTCTGTCTTCATGACCTAATCACCTCCCAAAGGCCCTGTTTCCTAAGACCATCAGCTTGAAGGTTAGGATTTCAACACAGGAATGTTGGGGGAAACCAAACATTCAGACAATAGCAATGATAAAGGAATGAATGAATATGTTGTAAGAATCTTTCTAATTGCAGTAAAAATTCTGTCTTATCTGGTATGAAGCATTAGTAAGTGGATGGAGAAAGGAGATACTCTGATATCCCTGGAAAAGTTTCCCAGAGAGTACCTCTTGCTGTGCCCATGTTTGGGGCAGAATGATATTCAAAATATTTAACCACTATTCTGGTGACGTCCACCCATGAGTTCTGATGTCAGCGCCATACTGGAGAAGGTCACTGGAGTAGGTATTAACCCTTCAGTGGCTGGATTCTAGAATGTTCTGGGGCACCAGGAAAGTGGCTGGATCATAAGGGATCATGTGGGAAGCTTATAGCAGCTGCTCAGACTGTTGAAATACGTTAACAACCACTGCGTCACTCTCCTGACTCTTGGCTGAATCACAGCCCTGCCTGGTGCCCCTGGAAGACAGTGGCCCTTCCTGAGCGTGTTCACAGACACCACCTTGGGGGCTCAGCCCTGAAGGATGCACACCACCAAGCAGGCAAGGCAGTGTGAGCACGCCCGGTCCTTAGGGTTCAAGGGAGTGTGCTGGGGACGAGGGTGTCTGCTGCACGAGGGGCCCCTGATATACTAGGGGTGTCTGCTGTACCAGGCGCTCTGGAAGGCCAAAGAGCGAAAGCAGCAAAGGAGTCCCGAGCTGACAGCAGTCCTCAGTGGCTTGCAGCTCAGAGCCTGTTTGGTCTGTACCTAGAGGAGAGAATGAGCTGGACCTCTGATGCACAGTCCCGGGCCACCACCACACTCCCAGGGTCACCGGGAGCCCGGACAGCCCCTGGGTAAGGCTGGCTTTGGAGGCCTGGGAGGAGAAAGGGCTTACCCAGCTACTGAGTGGCAGAGCTCTGTCTAGAATCCAAGCCCCGGATCTAATCCAAGGACCTCTCTCCTGTCCACCCAGAGCTCAGAGATAGGAGCAAGGGCTTGGCCACCAGCCAGCCCTTAGTTGGCCTCCCAGTTCTGCTGAGCCACGTGTCACTTCATGTGCTCTTTCTTCTCTCTGAGCCTCAGTTTCTCTCCATGAAATGGGAGCAGCTGCATCTGCTTCACATAATGCTTGGAAAGCACTTCGCTCCTGGCTCATTGTAAAGACTCAGCAAATGTTCCTCGTCCCTCATACGCCTGCTTTTATTATCTCCTGCCTGACTTGGGAATATTTTGGTTGGCGAGCTCCAGATTTGCGTACTGAATGCTGAATTTATTGGGTGAGAGCTCAGACCCAAGCCTTTGCTTCTCGATCCTGCCTACCCTTTTCCCACTCCAGGCCGCTCTAGCTCTGCCAGTGAACTTCCGAAAGGACGGCTCGCCTGACCAGGGTGGTCCACGGGTTCCCAGAGTTAGCAGATCTAGAACCTAGTGCTCAGAGAAAGGGCTGCTGCTTTTAGCAATTTCCTGATAAACTCAGAGGCTCACCAGAAAAAAAACCTCTCTGCCAGTCTTATGGATGGATGATCCTATCAGCAGTCGGAGGGCTCCCCCCCCCACCCCTGTCGCTTTGGTGACGCACAAGATGAAAAATGCCGTTGAACTGTGGCAGTTCTGAAGCTGCTGTGTCAGAGAGGGTCACTCTGAACCTAATTATAATCATTCTACCCAACTATCGCCAAGATGGGCCTCTGGTTGGGATCCTAGACACTGTGGTGCCAGGAGCTGTAAACACTGTTGATCAAGCCCCGGGACCAGCTGCTTCCTCAGCCTTGTTTCTTTAACCTGAAAGTGAAAAAGGAAAAAAGGTGTTGAGTTGCCTAAAGGCATTTGCTTACTGGATTTTAGTTAACTCACAGCTTTACCATCATCCACACCAGGCAAGTCCTTTCTGAATCAGCCTGCAAGAAGGAACAAGAATCGATTTTCTCCACTGATTTTCCATGTGTGTGTGCACTCGGCTTTCAGGGGTCTCCGAACCCCCCCCCCCCCCGCTGTGTCAGTACCCGAGGTCCTTGGAGAGGGGTTCTAGAGTTCACGGAAAACGTTGGCATTTTTTGGATCCCACCTAAGGAGAAGGTGAAGGTGGAGTTCTTTGGTTTTCCTCATTTCTGGCAAGGGCCAGCCCTGCCTGCTGGGGAGGATCTAGGGGGACGGATGGTTTGTGAGCGAGGTGAGGAGGAGGGAGGGCCGAGGCCAGGTGGCAGGAGGCTCAGCCGGAGGGCAAGGGCTCTCAGGCAAGGCTGACCAGAGCCCTTGGCTGGGGACGGCAAGCGGTGTGAGCACAGGGTTCGCCCTTGGCCTGAGAAAACCCTCACAGGGGCCTAAACAGAACTTTGTAACTTAAAAATCTTCAGCAGTAATGACTTCCAGCTGTGTGGCCGAGCAAATTCCCAAGCCCAAGTGTTTCCCTAGAAAGAAAGAATTGTGTCTGCCCCTGCCTCCTCAACCCCTTCATCCCAGAGGGAGACACATCCCGAACCAGACACATCTCTGGTCCCTTGGAGGTGGACTGGGCCGGGCAGCTTTGGTGGCCTTTTAAGGTGAGTGTGGAGCAAGTTCCTGGGGGCGCCCTCAGCCCACTCAGCTCCCTACAGCCATCCTCTCCATTGGCTGGTAACCTGGAGTCCTGCCCGTTGCCTATTTTTGTAAATAGGGTTGTATTTGGACAAAGCCCCACCCATTTGCTTCTATACCGTCTGTGGCTGCTTTCCTGCTGCATTGGAGTTGAGGAGCTGTGACAAAGAGACTGTGGACTCTAAGTTAGGTTCCTGGACCCAATCCCAATGCACGTATGCGTGTGCATGTGTGTGTTATGTGTGTGTGTGTAGGCTTCCCCACACCAACAAGCAATTCTCAGACACTGTCCGCCTAGATACAGAATCTGATATCATAGGTAAAGAGTTCAGTGCCACAAGACCACCCTCCACTTCAGACACCTGTCCAGGTGACAAGTTGGAGGGCCTCACAGCCCCCTTGAATCAGGAGGCCACTTGCAAGTTCACATTGTTACCTATACCTCTACTTTTGACTGAAGGGCTGTAAGTCAGAGGTTCCCATGACCGTGACACCCTCCTTGGGTTCGATTAATTTGCTGGAACGAATGGCTCACAGAACTCCGGAAACCCATTTATTCACTAGATCACCAGTTGATTACAAGGGATATATATATATTTTTATATATTTGGTAGCACATCTTTTCTTTTTTTTCTTCTTCTGATTGCCTGCTAATACCAAAGGGTACAAATCAGCAGCCAGATGGAGAGATACATAGGGCAACATCCTGAATAAAGGAACTTCTGTCTTCGTGGAGTTTGCTCCCCTGCCCGCCCAGCAGAACGTGGAAGCTCTCCAGACTCCCCCGTTTGGGAGCTTTATGGGGGCTTCCTTACATAGACACGGTTGATCAATTCATTGGCCTTAGGTCCAGTCTCCAGCTCCTCTCTGCCCCCCAGAAATCAGGAGGTGGGACTGAAAGTTCCAGTCCTTTATTCAGGTTGGTTCCCTTGGCAACCAGCCTCCGTGCTAGGTACGTGGCAAAAGTTACCTTCATTAACATAAACCCAGTTGTAGCGGAAAGGGCTAGTTATGAATAACAAGACACCCATTTTACCTTTATGGTTCTGAAGCATTTTCACGAACTGAGGACAAGAGGCCAAACTTTGTAACAAAAAATGCTCCCATTGCTCTTCTGGCTCAGGAAATTCCAAGTGTTTTGGGACCTGTAGGCCCAGAACTGTGATTGAGGACCACATATACTGTATATAAGTATTTCTTAAACATCATGATGTTGCACCTGCGAAGCCTAAAATATTTACCACCTGGTCCTTTACCAAAAAACATCTCCTTTATTAAATATAACGTAAGGTTAATGAGGCTTGCCTATCTATATCAGTATCAGAGCTTTGGTCTTGTTTCCCTATTGAATGAGGTGAACAGCACATGTCTTCAGAGATCATAGAATGCAATCCATTTTATTTATTTATTTATTATTATTATTATTTTTTGTCTTTTGTCTTTTAAGGGCCACACCCACAGCATATGGAGGTTTCCCAGGCTAGGGGTCCAATCGGAGCTGTAGCCACCGGCCTATGCCAGAGCCACAGCAACACCAGATCCGAGCCTCGTCTGCGATCTACACCACAGCTCACGGCAACGCCAGCTCCTTAACTCACTGAGCAAGGCCAGGGATCGAACCCTCATGGTTCCCAGTCGGGTTCGTTACTGCTTCGCCATGAATGCGTTTCCAAATTCAATCCATGTTAGATAAGGAACTGATGTTCCCAAAGTGAAGGGACATGTTCAGGGTCGAGTGATGGTAGAGTTGGGGTTAGTATTGAGTTCTCCTCTCCATCTCCCTGACTCCCAGGCGAGTACCCTTCCTGCCACGTGGGCTGCCTTCCAACAAGGGAGCTAATCCACACAGCAAATATACCAGAGAGATAGCTCTTTGCTCTCCATGATCAGTGGCAAAATGACCACCTTCGACTGGTTTTCAGAGGGATATTTTAAGATCTTTCTGCTATGTTTTGCATGTGAATACGCTAGTGTTTGCTAAAATATCTTGTACCTTGTGCGTGGAATGATCTGGTGTTTTAACGGTTGAGTATTTTTATCTGATGGTTGAACAATTCTTGAGCCCAGCATAGAGCCAAACAAACAAACAAACAAACAAAAAACCAAAAACCAAAATATAACAAAACTGTTCTCTATTCATTTGCTCAAACCCTATGAACAGTGGCAAGAACTTGCATCGTAATTTTAATGGGCTGTTACGGTTGTAACATACACAGGATAAACTAATTTTCAGCTAAGTTTTAATTTAATTTTTCTCTAATATTCTCTCAAGGATAAATTTTAACTCTGACCAAAAAAGAACTGAGAGAGCAAGTAATAGGTTTTTTGAAATTTATGCATTCCTTCCAGCTTTTTTGGAACTTAATACAATAACCCAATAGAGTAAACTCACAATTAACTAGAATCAATCTAAACCAGAGCCCTCAAATAACTGAAATTTAATTTTTGGGTCACCCTTCCCATCACTCAACATTTAGGGGAAAAAAGCTTCATAGCAACAAAACAAGAGTTGGAACTTTAGTTTAAAAGTTGACAAAGCAACTTCTGGAAAATGTCTCTGGAATCAGAACAGACATGGAATTGGGAAGATAAATAGTTTCCTGGG
Source organism: Sus scrofa (assembly GCF_054392235.1). NCBI lineage: Eukaryota > Metazoa > Chordata > Mammalia > Artiodactyla > Suidae > Sus > Sus scrofa. The sequence continues at coordinate 88,757,636 of NC_139387.1, read as the reverse complement.
GTCCCCACAGTTTGTTGGGTATGTGCCTCTGGCCAGTGGATTCTGAGAAACAGCCAGAAGGAAAAGGTGAAGTCACCAGCTGGAGCTACAGAAGCGATAAGGCTCAGGTTCTTAAAACCAGCCCTGAGTCAGAAGGCTGCCCTTACCTCACATCCATGGGTCTCTCCATCCTCGCGTCTCACCACCTCTAATCCCAATGCTGAGTAATTGCCGCATTCGGTTCTCCTAAAACACCCAGCCGGTCTCTCTCGAATGTGACCTCAGTAGCTGGATTCTCTGGGCTCACGTGCTAGGTCTGTTCTTTGTTAGCTGTGTAACCTTGAGCAAGTTATCTGATCTCTCTGTGCCTTTGTTTCCTCATCTACTAAATGGGAATAACAACAGTGGTTGCCTAATAGGGTTGTTCAGAGGCTCTGTGAGCTAATGCATGGCAGGTGTTGAGGACACAGCCTATGACCTCTAGGGACTTGCACATGCTGTTCCTTCAGTCTGGAACATCTTCATGCCACTTGGGTAGGAAAGTGACTTTCACTGACTCTCCTCACCTTGTCTATTCCCATACGAGGCTAGGTTGCATTTCCTGCCTCTGGGTTTCCATAAAGCCTACACTACTATAGAGTATTTTGTCTGCTTGTCTGATTCTCCATTAGACGGAGTTCTCCAGAGTAGGAATTTGGTCTTAGGCCCCTCAGTGTCAGGCACAGTGTCCAGCACAGACTCTTTCCCAAGAGCCTAGCTTTTAAATGAATGCATGATTGAATGAACTATGAATAACTCAGTAAGGACACACATGAAAAGCTAATTTCTTTCTCATATCTTCCGTCTATCTGGAACCTAGTTTGTGTCCATGTCAACCACTCACGCTCCAGCTTCGAGTGAATGAGAGAAAAAAAAAAAAAAAAAGTCCCTTTCTCAAGTAATACCACTTCTAGCTCTCAGAAAATTGTCAGAATTCACTGATTTGGGGGGGAACAAGATATTTTACTGTTCTCTTCCAGAAAGTTTTCATGCCGAATGTATACGTCCACAGTGCCTAATCATGGGACCGGTCCCACCTGGGGTTGTGCAGTGTCCAACGTACACGAAGGTGGCGACCCTGACTGTGCTTCCTAAGGCAGGAAGCCAAACCGATATATTTAGGAAGGAGTGTTTAGCCACCTCTAATACTCAGAAATCAGACCATCCTGTGAGCCAGCCACTTGCTCTTCTTCTTAGATGGGTATTTTTTTGTGAAAGACGGCAAGTCTGTCTGATGCCACATAGGGACCCACCACGGCCTTAGTCCTTTTACCCAGTTCATCCATCCTCCTTAGTCATCATTTTTCTGAAACTTCTGTGAGCTTTTCCTCCCAGCCGTGACAGATGCAGTTTTAAAAGGCATAAACCGAAAGCCAAGAGACTTAGGTTTTGTTTCCATCTCTACAGCTGTCCTCAGTTGGGTGGTCCTGGGCAGATCTCTTAACTGATGTGAGTCTCAGTTCCCTCTTTAGAAAATAAATCATAAAATGGTTCAGAGACCACAAGGCTCCCTGCAAAGGTAAAGTGCTATCTCATCATCAGCAGCAGCATCATTAATACCTGTGATTGTTGCTAAACAATAATAATAGCATTATTTAGTAATAATAAGAATAACAGTACTACTAATAAATCTAGTCTGAATGCCACGCTTTAAGTTGATTTAAATATTTCACAAATCAGGTGGAAGTGCACATTCATTCAGTGTTAACAGGGATTTGATTATCTGATAGTGATCCTCATCTTAGGACAGAGAGCATTAGCCTAAAAAGAAGTGATGTTTGAAACATACTCATCAGTGAGAAGGAGATGAGGAACATGTGATGCCCCCCATACCGGAAGAGTTTGAAGTGGGGAAGTAGGAAAGCATGAGATGCTTCAAAAGAAGTGGGGAACCTTGTCCTCTCTTGTGTCAAAACCTTGTCTCAAAGTTGGCACAAGGATTGCTCTGAACACGGGATTCAGAGCCCCAGGGTGGTTTCCAATGAGTAACTCACAGTGATACCATGTACTGTAATTTACACACTTGTTATGAACCAAACACTATAGTGACCCCATTGGCCTCAAATAGTCAGGTCTAACTCTGGTTAAGGAAGGGAGGGTCAGGTGGGACTTGTCTAGACAGAACTTTTCTCTTTAAGATAGAAAGTTTCAGATTGTAGTGAAACTGTGGTGGGGTTTGGGATAGTGTTGCAATCTTATAATTAAGATGCTTTGATGTCAAGATATTGGAATGTCAGGACTGAGAACACAGATAATGCAGCCCAACAGCATTCCCCCTGGAGATGAGGAAACTGAGGTAACTTGTCCAAAGCCAAGCATCAAAGCAATGTAAGAGGCAAAATTCCAAGTTCCCCTGAAGCTACAAGTATCAACAAGACAGGTTTCTCCAAATTCCTACACCACAAGGCAGTACCAATAAATGTTCCTGATGGCCGTCTGCAGGCTCCACCAATGGAAGCTTTCTGGAAGCTAATAGCGATTTGTTCCACCACAGGTCCCGAGGGCCACCAATTTCCCCGAGATTTGTCACTACACACATGTAGTACGGTATTATAAAGTGACATGCATGGGGGGAGGTGCAGAAAAACAAAGGCAATGGACATGATGTATGATATTGGAAACACTCCTGTGTCATGGTCTCTAGAACGGCTGCCATGGCTGGGACCAGGTACAAAATTCCAAAATTCCAGTGCTGGCCCTCTTGCCCATACCTCATCCTCACTTGTTATTTGGGAGAAGCACATACCACTGATCAGATGTCCCCTCTACTATGTAGGTTTGCACCTGCGCATATAAACAGCTCATCCCACTGCTAAATATGATTTATCATTTGCCAGTGAGGTAGACTGGCAGGTGTGGAAGGTGGAAGAGAGATGGAAGCCATCATTTTCTTCTGGAAGGATCAGCATGTGATACTAAGCACAGGAGGTTTTGTAGTGGTCTCCTGATAACTTACCTGACTCGGGTCTATGGAAGGAACTGGTTTCCAAGCTCTGGACAGTTTCAAAAGTTCTATGGCTATTAGAAGCACAGCTTAAAAGCTAGTGAGAGTCCTCCTGACTCTTGCCCTTTTAGCTTTTCCAATTTTGGCAGGGGAGGGTGTGCTTTTTAGGGCCACACCTGCGGCATATGAAAGTTCCCAGGCTAGGGTTTGAATCAGAGCTGCTGCTGCCAGCCTACACCACAGCCATAGCAATGCAGGATCTGAGCCTTGTCTGCAACCTACACCGCTACTCATAGCAACGCCGGATCCTTAACCCACTGAGCAAGGCCAGGGATCGAGCCCGCAACCTCATGGTTCCTAGTCAGATTCTTAATCCTCTGAGCCACAACAGGAACTGCCTCCATTTGTTTTGTAAGTATTTATTTCCCTGTGTTAAACCCCTTTTGTTTGACAAACCTAAGGTGATTTTATTTTCTTGGCTGAATTCTGCCTGTTAAAATGAGCCTATCACTCTCCCTTGCATGATTTTGGAAAAATGACTTGCACATTCTGGGCTTCAGACTCCACTCTATAAGATGGCTGAGTCTCCTTTTAGGGTTAATGTCAGTGAAACTCCGTGAAACTTCAAGTTCTCTTTCATGGGTTTGTGAACATGCAGGGAGGAGGAAGGAGGGGGAGTGTGTCTTTTAAGAATGTATATACATCCTATAGCTGAGGGCCGGGTCCTCTGAGCAGCCGCAGAGTTTCTCTGGATGCTCAGGTGTGTCCAGGTGCGCTCTACATGCATGGGTTTGATGGCTGCTGCTTCGTTCTGATCTCGCCTGTAAAGAATAGTGGCTGCATTGTAAGTATCTTACAAAAGCAGAATCCCAAGAAAAGCTTGGGTATCTGCCTGTGTATCTATCTGCCATATTTAGGCAGAGACTTATCTGCCCCTTTCCCCACCAAGTCTCAACTTCCTCTCTCCTCTTCCAGCCTGAATAAGAGAGGCATCCATTGTATTTGGACATTATCCCATTCAAGCTTTTCTTTAGAAAGTCAGGTCCCTCTAGGAGGGTATTTGTGGTGGATGTAACCAACCCATTTCAGCCTTTGCGTCAAGGTGGCCACTGCGGTCAGTAGCCTACCTGCCTTCCTTCAGCTTTACGGCTTCAGTGTGGCCCCAGTAACTTCTGCCTGTAGACACTGGCACTGCTTTGTCTGAGTGCACTCTCCAAAGCCAAGGAAGGCTGGTCTGCTCACATTCAAGGAAGCCTGGAAGGGCCAGAGAATAAACACCTCTCAGCCAGCAGCCAACAAGATAGTGAGTAAATGCCACACCCTCTTGCTTCCGAGGAGGATAATTTGTAGTGAAGTGACATGTTTCCTGCACCGTTTTTCAGAGTTTTCACATAGGACTAAAGTCCAGTTGTCCATGGTGGTAACGTGCTTGATAATGCATCCTTCACTGGCTGTGTTTTCTTCCAGCCTCTCCTGCCAAAGAAACCACCTGAACTTGAATCCTTGCCTCAGGCTCTGCTTCTGAGGGAACTCAACTGAGGCACCTTGTTTCCTAAATGCCTTGCTTTATGCCAGCTGGTTCTACCCAGGGGACTGAGACAGCAGCCGTTTTCCTAGGTAGACAGGGAGACTATATTCTGGAGTTAGCGCTGAAGGGCAGCCTGTGTCGGGGCAAGATCAAGCAGCATGGAAGCCCTGAGGGACCAAGGAGGAGCCAGTAAGAGCAGGAAGCGGGTTGAAGAACATGGAAGACTCCTTCAGGGTCCTCACCTGGAAAGCTCGGGCAGGTGATGAGGGCTCACAAGTGTCTGTAGTCTTCGTATCTTCATTTTCTTGGGTCCTGGCCCCGGGGATCCAGTGCTTGTGTTGGGCGAGGGACTGTGCTTGGTACTAGAATAGAAAGATGAATAGGGCACAGCCCCTGCCTTTAAGATGCTTCTGGTCAAAATGCTGTCAAAGGAAGCCCCTGCTAGAACCAAGGATACCTCCCATTCAGACGCGCTTGGCTGGATCCTTTGTAAAAAGGTCTTTACTTGGCTCTGGAAGAGGTGGGCTGCACACTATTTTGCTCATTCAAGACAAACAAGCAATAATGTAATGGCAGGAAGCCTCATAAAATGGTTATTTCTATTCCCGGACTGCTCCGGGATTCCATCTAATTTATAAACATTGTTTTATGAAAAATTGAGATCATTCTTGGAAGTGACCAGAGAGAGTGACCTTTGCTTGTTTTGGTGCAGTGTTTGTGTGTGAGTGTGTGCATGGCTGTTGTTGCTAGGGAGGCGGTGGCCAGCCTGGGGTAATGGCTGTCTTTCCGCTCTGCATGTTCCCTTAGTCAGGGAGAGTGTAACGGGCACCCCCTCCACACCCAGTTCTCCCCAGAAAGAAGGCAGTGGAGGCAGCAGCCCATCTGAGTGCCTGGGAGAGGCTGACCTCTCACAGCACAGTGAAGGCAGATTCCATCGGTACCTCCAGATGCTTCAGACCCAGATGTCTTTGGGCACCGGCTTTGGCTGGTTTCTGGGAGATTGTTCATCGAACCGTTTTGGGGAGTCAGGCGTCCATCTCTAGGGATTTACCAATACCAAGCTCTGTCTCCAGGGATTTACATCACATTCTGTAACTGGGAGCTGGGAGAAGCTGAGGGTAGTGTGCTTTATGGGGGAGGGACTCCGGTGAAGGGTTTAGGACCTGCTAATCCCAGGGACAATTAAGCTTAGGGAGGAAGAGCACTGAAGGAGCATCACCTTCCAGCTCTGGCACTTAACTGGCTGTGTGGCCGGGGACTCATCGCTTAACCTCTCTGAACCTCAGTTTTCTTAAATGTTGGTAGGAATACCTGCCTCGTACTTTATGAACGAATTCAGCAAATGTTTATAAGGCGTGTAAATTACACGGCAGCTTCTGCCAGATACTCGGTTAGGTGTGGACTGTCCCTTCTCAGATGTCTGCCTCTGGATCATCCCCCCCGCTTCAGGTTTCCACTCAAATGTCACCTCAGTCAAGAAGGCTTGCTTTCCTCCCCCTGCTCCAGAAAAAAAAAAAGCAGTCTCTCCTCTCTTTTATTTCCTACGCCCTCCCTATTTCCCTTTTCTTCACAGCACTCATCACTACCAGAAATTCTATCACAGGTACCTTCTTGTTAACTAGCTTGTTTTTATTTTCTGTCTCCCCTAACGAGAACCTATGTGCCATGTAGGCAAAGACTGCTCTGTTCATTGTTGTATCCCCCGTACCCACAACAACGCCAACCACACAGCGGTGGCTCAACACATGCTAGTTAAATCAGCAGCGATTATGCACTATTATCTCTCCAGGTAGATACCCCAGAATGTGTATTCTGGACTGACTCATTAGTGGGGCAGCCCAGATTAAATCTAAATGTTCAGAAAAAATCCCCCCCCCCCAAATTTGCCAATTTCGTTAGGCTGGTAATTAGAAGAATGCCTCTTTTCCCTTAACAGCCACAAATGTCATGGTTTTTCTGTAGTGTCATTCTAGCTCCTTCTTCCCAGCAGTCTGCCACCACAGTTTGTTTTAGCCCTGAGGCTGTTTTGGAAGGCAGTCTTTGGACTCTGAGATCATTTTCTTTTTCTTTTTATGGACCAGTGGCACTACAGAGGGGAAGCTTCCTGCAGCTACTCCTCTGAAAGCCTTTGCAGGAGTTTGCCGCGGGCTCCACAGCTCCCTGGGGGCTTTGCTGGAGCATCACATCCATGAGGTAATGGATGTGACCCTCTCACAAAGCCAGAGCACATACGAGCTAATTCAGAGAGCAAATTTCGAGAAAGGGTGATGTAATTGGCCCCAGGGGTCCCCGGGTGGAGCCTTGTGGAGAGGACAGCCATTTCACTGGTCTGGCATGGTCTAGCGATGAGTTAGACAAGAGTTGACTGGTAGGAAGACAGAGGCACAAGCAGCAGTGAAAGGTCAGTGTCGAGGGAGGCCCAGCACTAAGGCCACTGAGGCTTCCTAGAGGGGCTGTGCTGAACCAGAGGTTACAATAAGAAAATGGAAATCCAGAGAGGTGAAGCAGCTTACCCAAGGTCACACAGCTTATTCATGGCAGCATTGGAATTAAATATTTGTTTGCCCTGTTCCGAGCTAGACTGCCAGCAAATTGAAGTCAAGGACTGTGTCTGACTTGCTCATCATGGATTCCTCAGCACCTAGGACAGTGCCTGGTACGCAGCATATTTGGAACATGCCATGCAACGGTACGTTCACTGTTTTGAGCTGATGTGTTTAGGGACAAAAAAAAGTCAAGCAGGTTGAGAGACCGAAAGGGTGAGTGGCTTATCCCTGAGCCATCCAGCATTTTCATCTGTGCCCCCAGCTCCTTTCCGTCGCAGTCGTCCCTTGGTGTTTTTACCAGCAGGTGCAAGGTTCTTCTTCCAAGAGAGCTTTGAAGTGCTTGATCTAATGTCACAGTTGAGGAAAAAAACCTAAGCATCATCGTTTCTCCATTTTAGGGTTGTTTTAAAAAGTCGGCAGTACACCACCAGGTTGACTAAGTCCAGGTTATCAACTCATTGGAAGCATATTGGCTCAGTGAACTGCCCAGATCCGGTTAGCTAAATAGCTGTGTTCCTGGAAATATAAAGTGGTAGGAAGCATCGTGTGGGACAAAATGCAGATTCCTGGGTTTGAACCTTATGAATGTGCATTTTAGCAAATGTCCCAATGACTCAGATGTGGATGATGTTGGATGAAAAAGCCTTCATGCAGGACTCAAGAGATGAACGTCCTAGTTGGGGACATGCCTCTAGGTGCTATGGGAACTTGTCCAATTCCCTCGGTCTCCGTAGACATGACTCTCTTGTCTGGACAACAAGCATATAATTCAAGGCTTGCAAATGGGCAACTTGGTGAATCAGTATGACAGTCATAAAGGTTAGGCATTGCCATTTCCCCCCACCCCTGAGTTGTAGGTTTTCTTACTCTTTTATGCCTATCAAATCTAGTGAGCATGTTAAAAATGAACCACAATCCACATAAATGCAACCTAAATTAGCTACAGAATAGTTAAACTGAAGTTTTTTGGTTGGTATGTTACACTTTGCAGGCATCTAATTAAATTTTTATTTTATTTTATTTTATTTTATTTTATTTTATTTTATTTTTGTCTTTTTAGGGCTGCACCTGCGGCATATGGAAGTTCCCAAGCTAGGGGTCCAATTGGAGCTGCAGCTGCTGCAAGGCCTACACCACAGCCACAGCAACACCAGATCCAAGCAGCATCTGCGACCTACTCCATAGCTACCTACAACGCTGGATCCTTAACCCACTGAGCAAAGCCAGGGATTGAACCCGCAACCTCAGGGTTCCTAGTTGGATTCGTTAACCACTGAGCCATGACGGGAACTCCCCAACAGAGTATTTTAACAGGCAACAAAACTAGCCAGGAGCTACCTTGAGCGGAATAAGAGTAGTAAGTCTCAGAGGTCCTAGGCACTGTCTGTGTTATACTTTGGTATTGCCTGTCTAGCCCTGGCGTTGTTACGCACTATCTTTCAGGAGAAAATTTTTAAGATGACCCAACTCTTATTATTTTATAAATTGTAACTTCCCTGCCTTATGAAGCATAGGTCTTGTACATCAAATTGGCTAGTATATCTGAGGTGTACAGTTGGCTCTGGTCTATCGCTTATCCATTTGTGATACAGAACATATATTTGGCTAAATCCAAGCCTTAACTTCTCTATTCACTTGCTTAAAAATGCCAGGGCAATTGACGTATAGAGTGACAAGTTCTCTAAGCCTGCATTCAGAACCATCAAAAAATTGTACAAAGAATAGAAGTTCGCATTGTCGTTCAGCAGGTTAAGGACCCAGCATAGTCTCTGTGAGGATGCAGGTTCGATCCCTGGCCTCACTCAGTGGGTTAAGGATCTAGCATTGCTGCAAGCTGTGGCATAGGTGGCAGGTGTGGCTCAGATCCTGCATGGCTGCAGCTGTGGCGTAGGCCAGCAGCTGCAGCTCCAATTCATCCTCTGGCCTGGAAACTTTCATAGGCTTCAGGAGTAGCCATAAAAAGAAAAGGAAAAAAAAAAATTCATGATGATTTTAGAAACTCTCGTCACAACATATAAAGCCAATATGTATAAATCAATGAAGAGAGAGAGAAGAATGAAAGAAAAGGAGGAAGGAAGGGAAGAGAGAGAGTAAAGGAAGGAGGAAGGAGGGAGGGAGAGAAGGAAGGAAGGAGGAAAGGAAGGACACAAAGAAAAGAAAGAAATGGGATATGTTCACCCAGTTGAGATCTTCTGAGATGTGTCATTTACTCCTGGGAAGGGATTATCACTTGAAAAGTCGGGAAAAAGAGGACACACATTTTGTAAATAGATTCTCACCTTGTGGTTTCCTCCCACACGGATACTAGAGTTAATCGTACATGTCTAAGGAGTTCTAGGCACCTTAGTTTCTGAAATATCTGGTCAGTTCTCTGACAGAGATTTCTCACTGATAAAGCTTAATGACACCACCAAGCCTCGCCGAGCTAGGATCTAAGTTCCAGGAAAGCAGGAACCATTTCTCTCTGGTTTGGTACTGCATCTTCAGGATCTTGCCAAAGATAGGCTTGCATATAAGTATTTATCCAACGAATGAACTCCAGTAGCTTTTGCAAATTTATGCTACTACCACGTGGCAACAAAGAATATTGAGTGTATGCCTCCTAGAAAAATCTGAAAATAAACATTACCATGAGAGACAGGTGTGGGATGACTAAAATCAGGTTAGCATTTGTTCGGGGGTCCAGAAAGAAATAATGAAAAAAGTACTGATTATTCAGGTTAATTTTTGGTTATGCCATTATATAATTTGTATGTGACTATCACTGCTCATCCTTTAGGCACGAGCTGTGCCACACTATGCCAATTCCACTTCAGTAGCTGCCTGGTACTTGTGCAGATGTTGAACTTGTCCATCAGCATAGAAGGCTGTGTTGGATAGTATTGCTATAGGGAATGTCTTTTGTTTCTATCAAAAAATCTGATGGCCCCATATTTTATTGGAGCAGGTTTAATTATCTGTATCTCAGTTTCTATTTCAAATACCAATGTGGAAGAATGTTTGGAGCCATGATTAATGTATGGCTAGCTGAAATGTTGTCTAATAAAGTGAGCTTTGTAGTATATCAACATATATTATACTTGTTAGAAGCAAAAGGTGAGTTTTTAATAATTCAAAATTGGAGAGTTCCCTTCGTGGCTCAGCAGTTAATGAACCTGACTAGGATCCAGGAGGGTGTGGGTTCGATCCCTGGCCTCACTCAGTGGGTTAAGGGTCTGGCATTGCCGTGAGCTGTGGTGTAGGTGGCAGACGTAGCTCAGATCCCAAGTTGCTGTGGCTGTGGCTGTGGCGTAGGCCGGCAGCTGTAGCTCTGATTAGCTCTGATTTGACCCCTAGCCTGGGAACTTCCGTATGTCTCAGGTGCTGCCCTGAAAAGCAAAAAAAAATTCAAAACTGATTTCTACAAATCCGATAAATCTAACTTTAACATAAAGCTGCAGTATAGATGGTCGTAAATAAAATATCCCATATAATAAAACATTGTTTTGGTTTGACAGTTTATATCCAGTATATTTGATGTTTTCATTGCAGCTATTAGAACTAAGAAAAAGATAGTCTATTTATGAAAGTAGACAATCTATTTATTCAACCACCGTATTAAAATATAAGCAAAAGAACAACTAGTATTTTTAGGACAACCTTAGAAAAGAATTTAAAGTTGTACCTCAAAGTAGAAATAGATATGCTGTATCTCTCACCAATAGTCTTATTCTTTAATTTTTTTTAACCTTTTAAAACCCAGTCTCAATTCTACCTTTTTCTATTTTCACACCACTGGCAGGTTGCCATCCTTTAGAAAAGCATTTCCAAAAAAGAGTACACATATCACTTTAGATGGGACACAGACAATTATTTGTTTTTAAATTTACATATTAGAAAAAAATATAATTATTCCTTCAAAACCATAAATTCTCAGACATTAAGCTTTTTCCAAAAAATAATTCATACAAAAGTGTAAGAAAATGTATGGACAATACTGGCTAAATAATGGTAGTGGTATCCTCATGGGAAGAAAAATCATGCACTTAGTATATATGTAAATGACCAAGATTTAGAAAATACTGCTTAAACTAACCACCAGTCCTATCTGGTAGATCATCTAAGTATTGGAAGATGGGTTGACTAAAAGAAAAACAGCACAGCCTAAGAGCTGTGGGTTTCATTTTTATTGAGAACAATAGCCTGGGAGACAGCCTCTCAGTAGCTCCGAGAGGACTGTCCCCAAGAGATTGGAGGAGAAACCAGAATATATATGATTTTTAGCTAGGGAATACATGCAGTCAGGCACACATCTGGGTAAAAGATTCCTGCTACTCACGAAGAACAGGGGTCTCGGTGAATGATTTTCGAGTGTTTCTGTGTATGAGAAGATGTAAGACTCTGAGTTCATCAAGATTCTTCCTGGGATACACATCTTTCTCTCTAAGGGGACTCTTTCACCAAAGCACAGAGTGCCTCATCCCTTTTTTTTTGCCTGAATTCCCTTCCAGGTATACTCTCGGCCTGCGACTGCAGTGGCTAATAACTTAATCTTTGCACAACAGGATGATGGGACACATTTTACAGTTCTCCCTTTTGGTCATACATTCAGCCAAGGTTTTGAAGGCGTTTCACGACCAGTTCGTCCCACGGTGCTAGGAAGGCTAATTGCTAAGTCAAACAAGGTTTGCAGTGAGTGACCTCTCAATGCGCCTTGACTGAGCGGGGCCATGTTGACAGCAGCCATAAAAGTCTCAGGACCACTTGTCTTACTAGTCTGTTATGGTCCAGGAAATGATTCTCCTTTGCTCCTTCTTCCAGTATTTAGAGTTACACTATTATAATCATTTTAATCTTATATAGAACTATATATTTGGCTAACCATTTTGAGTCGCTTAGTCATTATTTTTGTTGGAGACTCAGTTACACATTAGGTAATACAAGAAACAACAATCTTATAAAAACAGGCAGAATACAAGTAATATAGCTAGTAACATTAGTGAGGTCATAAGTAAGAATTTAAGCCAAGAACTTCCATTAGATGTGGTCCAGTATCTCCCCAGTTGTCTGATCCAGTATGTTCTGTACCAACTGCTATTTTAAGGGTAATGATATATTGGCATTTTTTTCATAAGGCATTCAGCCTAATTTCCCAGTGTTATTAGCTTGATTATCTTTAGTATTATTTAATTGTTCCCACCACAAGGGGACCTTTAAACTTAAATAACCCATATAAATCCATCCCATAACTAAAGGAGAGTCCCTCATAGTAAGTAGGTGGTTATGGTTATGGTATGAAATTTAGCTCATTGCTCTGATTGAGCTTGAGTTAGGGAAACTTGTAGGGAAAATTTATGTTATAGCCAGAGTCAGAGCAAGTATACTTGATTGGCCAAGTAAGGGGATCCCATCTAGAATATCAATAGTGGCCCAAACAGAACTGTAACTTATTTCTTCTAAAATTTTTCTAAGAATTACCTAATTGGAACATTGGAGAGGAAAAATCTAAAATCTACCAAGGTAAACAGAAGTACTAGATGTAGGTAATTGACCACTGACCCAACAATTGGATTAATTTTTAGGCGCTGCATAAGATTGTGCCCATGATAGAAAAACATTTGATTCATATGCAAAAAGTCCAGGAATTCAAGAAAATACTGTAAATAATCCTATGGTTCAAGTCCAGCATCTTGGGATAGCTGTCTACTTCTGGCATAGTTGTCATTTCTCCTCTGTTTGAGCATTGTTTTGAGGTGCATTTGAGGTCAGCAGCCCTCTCTATGGAGCAGTTCAGTGCATGGTCCCTTTTTAAGTGAGATGTATAAATCCAAGAATTAGTTTCCTTCAGGGTTTTTATTTTGTTTTGTTACATGTGAGCTACTTAAGAGTACCTGGTGGGGGCCCTTCCGTCTAGGTTGGAGAAAGTCACTTAAATAATGTCTTTTCCGGAGTTCCTGTCATGGCTCAGTGGTTAACCAATCTGATTAGGAACCATGAGGTTGTGGGTTCAATTCCTGGCCTTTCTCAGTGGGTTAAGGATCCAGCGTTGCCATGACCTGTGGTGTAGATCGCAGACGCGGCTCGGGCCCCGTGTTGCTGTGGCTGTGGCATAGGCCGGCGGCTGCAGCTCTGAACCTCCATATGCCGTGGGAGCAGCCCCAAAATAAATAAATAATGTCTTTTCTATTATATATATTCTCCTGGTTGTAGGTCATGGGGCATCCAATCTTCATCCAAATTTACATTATTTTTAAAAAATGTAGATAAGCTTCAAAAACAAGCTTAGAATGTCCTTTCACTAATTCAGTTTACAATAATGCAGCACAGTTACACGGAGCACTTAGGAAGTGAGTCTTAAGCAATAAATACCAAAACTCAAAGACAATTAAAAGACAATTAACATTAGAAATTAATATACACTGAAACATTTTTTTCTCTAAAATTAACCCTCATTTGTACCAGATATAGCCACATTAATTTGTTTGCAAAATAGGTCTGGTTTCAATAAACTTGGTCTGATTATTTACATAAGTATAATTTATCATGTAGGTTCTTTTAAATTGGCTTTGCTGTAACTTTTCATATGGAATGTCAGATTGAACTTTAGAAGGCCTTTCAAGGCCAGGAAAGCCACTCTGGGTACTTGCCATCAGATTTTGCCTGCAATACCTACAAATTTGGGTGAACAAACTCATCCTCTCATCTTGAGGTCCCCCAAATATCTTAAACTTTTTGCATTTGACAAGAAGTGACCTTCCTTACTCACCTTGTAAGGCTGCTTGGAACCCTAAGTAAGATACCAGATTGTTTTTCCAAGGGGCTTTATGGCTCCAAAAGTCCACCTTAGTTCTTTAAAGATGTTTGGTCATATTTGATTTCATGTATATTTGCAAATATACCATCCTAATCAAAGCCATGGTAATATAACCAATGTTTTCAGTGTTTTTCTGAGAACATATTCTTATTGAACTTATGCAAATAACTATATTGCTATCAAAATAAGAATGCTCACTAAAAGTCTCCAATTTTGGAGGGATGAGATATGAAAAGATAAATGTTTCCATTATACTTATAAAGATCTAATTTACCAAATTGTCATAAGCTAAAATTAGCTTAAGGAGAAAGATTTCTTTATATCTGGAAAACAAAGATTAAAAGGCAGTAATATTTCAGACAGAAAGTCATAAAAATTATCATTCGGTCCTATGCAACTCATTCTTGTTGCTCTTCTGTTAGCAGTTTTGCGAATCTGTAACGTTCCCATTAAAATTCTATAATTTCTCACCCAATTCAATGGTATAATCTGAAAGTTATCAGAGACCTGTACTTGTTACAAAAAACTTTCTAAGATTCTTCTAGAAGATGAGGCATTTTATTAAAATAATAACTCCCTATAAATGACAAAAGACTTTCTCAGTGTCTTTCAACTGGTAAGTCAGGTACCTCTTTATCTGCTACAGAATAAGATTTAGGCTTACCAACCAAGATGGGAGATCTGAGAACAGGAGAGACTTACCCAGTCATGTGGACTTGCTGAGGAGGCAGGTGGGCATAAGGGACCCTTGCTGGTACCATGGCTCCAGATCCTCCGACAGTTCAGGATGAGAGAGGTCTGCTCTGGGTCCCTTTATGGTCACCAAAAACTGTCCACTGAAAGAAAAATGCACAACATAAGAGTTGTGGGTTTTGGCTTTATTCAGGACCTTACTGTGGATTATAGCCTGGAAAATAGCTCCTCAGTAATTCTGGGGGAACTGCCCCCTAGAGGCAAGGGAAGAAGCCAGTATATATAGGATTTTCCCTTGGGAATACAGGCAGTCAGGCACATATCTTCGTAAAAAATTACTGCTAGTCACAAGGAACAGATATCTCAGTTAATGTTTTTAGTGCTTTTCTGTATATGGGAAGATGCAAAAATCTAGGATCATTGAATTCGTCCTGAGATGTACATCAGCTGTCTAATGGGTCCTGTTTTTCCAAAGCACAGAGTGCCTCATCCTGTTTTTTGTCCTGAATCCCTTTCAGGGTGCACTATGGGCCAGTAACCGTTGTAGCTAATGACTTGATCCTTATAAAATTGGATGGTGAGCAACTTTTTTTATTTCACAGATGTTTTAACTTGATTCTAAAAAGGCCTTCTGTTGGTCAGAAATACCACTCTTCTTCCAGCCCTAATTCTCCAACATTATTTAGAATCTCAGTTTTATTTTTGGATTCTCATGAAGAGGTGAGCATTTCCTCATTTTGCCAGAACATTCCACACTGTATTTATCCTATAAATAGGAAACTATATTTAGCTTCCCTGCTGAACTCTGTAGCTTCCTAGTTTTACCTCTATACTTTTTTTTTTCCCCTTCCCGAGAAAAATCAGTTCTGACTGGTAGTTGACATACTTTAAATGCATACTTTAGTCTTGCTTTAGTAGCCTTAGCTTTGAGAACAGACATTAACGTGACAGGAGCCTTCTCATCAAATTGGCATTCAACTGAATGCTAACCATTCAATGACTTTATAATAGGCCCATGGATTTGTATTGAAATTAAATTTTAAAAAGGGATGGCATTTTGTCATCCCATTATGGAAGTACTTCTCACAGTGTGTCCTATTAAACACTAGTCCTCTTTGTCGACCCTAGAAAAGAATTCCAAACCCAGACAAATTTAGGAAATTGCGAGTATTGAATTCCTCCTCTTGAAGTCTCACCTTGCAGACATTATAGGAGGATGGTCACATGTGCAGCTTCTGTAGCTACATGGCCTGTGTTTGAAACTCAGCTACCACTTAGAAGCTCTGTGCCTCTTTGTTCATTTGTAAAGTGGAGAATTGCATCGGTGCCCACTCCTGGGTGGTGGGGAGGATTAACCAGGTCAGTGTAGGTAAAGCATGCACTGCACGTGCCAGGCACACTGTGAGCATGCCCGAGTGTTCATTTTGTACCACAAAACCTGTTAAAGTTTCTGAAAGGTCTTTCAGGCAAGACACCTTTTAGCTTTGCTTAAATCAGTTACCTAACCTTATTTGAAAGGGTGTGGAACCCTGTCTTCAAATACAATTCTTCAGAGTAAATATTTATTGGGTCAGTCATTTGGGAAACACTGCTTGAAAGGCTTATGTTTGAAAGCCAGGAGCCCAGAAAGCCAGTTGTCTGCTTTAAGGTGCTTTTCTACATAAGGATATGCTGCCCCCAGGCGGACAGAAAGGTTTGGGCCAAAAACTTGGAATCTAAAGAGCCAGGCTTGCCACAGGTGCTGTTAAGAGGAAGTGAAACACACAAACAAATGGTTTTCCGGTTAGGACATATTTTAAAATAATTTGGGGAAGAGCTCTTTATTAAAATACTAATATAAAAATAGATATTACCAGGCAGAGGGATGACTAGGAAGTGAGGCTCTAAGTTGCCTCCTGTGAAAAGACATTGTCTTTTCATTGTTATATAACCCGATTGGAGCACGCCAGCCAGGTACAACATAGGTGATCAACAGACACTTGCAGAACAAATGACTGGCTGTATGCTTTTTCTCAAGGAGGGGAGAAAATCCAACTTAGTTGTGTCTCTTCAATCTGATCTTTAGGGAACTCAAGCAACTGCGGCAGATAGAAAATTCCAGATAAAATGGCTTAGAATCCTTTCCCTGAGATAATTCACTACTGACCAAGAAAGGAAAGTAAGCTAATAGCATTTGCACAAAGGTATCAACTAGAACTAAAATTCCAAGGTGCTAAACAGTTAAGCAGCAAATTTAATTTACCAGAATAGCCAACTCTATAGAAATTACAACCCAGAGAGGGTTCTCGTTGTGGCTCAGCAAGTTAAGCATCAGATATAACGTCCTTGAGGATGTGGGCTTGATCCCTGGCTCGCTCAGTGAGTTAAGGATCTGGTGTTACCGCAAGCCTTGTTATAAATGTGGCGTAAGCTGCAGGTGCAGCTCTGATTCGACCCCTAGCCCAGGAACTGCCTGTCCTTTTTCAGTTTCTTTACACCTTTTTCCCACCCTATCTAGTGTATCCAGTCCCAGGACGAAACTCTTCCCAATTTGAGTGTCTCCTCTGTTTCTTGCTAGAACCTGATGGATACCAGGGATCTACCATGGAATCCATCAGGCAATTACTTAGCCTCTCTGGTCTATAGTTTCCTCAGCTGGAAGCTTGGACCAGTGTGCTTCACAGAGTTGTGGTGGGGCTTAAATGTGTTCAATGGGTTGGCACATAAAAACCTCAATAAAATTAGGCTATTATTATTATTTTGTTTTTACAGTGAAGTGTGTGTGTGTGATTTAAAATGTTACCTAAGAATTTTCACATACGCCCTTTTCAAAATTAGGAAAAATTCATGTGTGGCCAAGTGTCCCCACTTGGGGCAGGGCAAAGTGGGATCACAGTGGCTCTGGTGCCCTGCCCAGTTGTAGGTAAGTAGCAGATTCTCAGTGGTTATGCCTTGATTCATTTTAAAATCTTAGAGATGGGCTGTGAGCAGCTCTTCTGCCCACTGATGACCTCTACTGCTGAACTTCATGAGAGTGGGTCTTCAGAAGAGCACCCACAGCAGACACTGCCCCTTCTTCTCCGTGGAGCCACACGACCTGCTGGCCATCCTACAGGATAAAAAACATTCCCATGAGGAAAAGACTGCTCTTTCCCGGGAGCGTTATGGAGCCAGGAATACTGTCTGAGTGGCTCGCTTACTCTCTGTAGCCCAAAGCCATAATATCTGCTCTTAAATGCTGTATTCCAGATCTGTGTAGCTCTAGAAGGAAGATGCTAGCTGGAATGCATCCCTGGAACATGGTTCCATTCATTCAGCAAGGATTTTTCCCTCTCGGAGAAGTTACAGCCATCCTACTGCTGAGGAGTGTCATTCAAGATAGGCAGCATGGCCCAGTGGAAAAAGCATGAGCTACAAAGCCAGAGAGCCCTGAGTTCAGTCCTAATTCAGTAAGTCACCAGTAGGTGATCTTGAGAAAGTTATTCACCCTCCCTGGACCAGAGGAGCCTCATCAACACAGTGGGGGATACTGTCTATTTTTGTAGGATTCTTGTTAGGATTAAGTGAGAAAAGATGTAAAGCACCTCAGTGGTGCCTGGCACACTCGGTAAATAGTGACTACTAGTGGCTGGAACAATAGTCATTTTCCACTTGTTAAGTGCTAATGTCCTTGCCTTTCATGCAGTGACCCCAAAGCAACTCAGAGATCCTCACGCTCCGTTGGAAGGGACCAAAGGATCCAGCTACTTGAGCACCCCCCACACCTCCCCAAACCCTTGCTGGAGAGAACTCTGTAAAGCCAACTGGGCAGAATGTACAGAAGCTTCTGAGCCATCCAGCTGGCTTAGATCTAGACACATAGTATTAGTTTGCATTTACTGAGAGCCACTCTGTGCCAGGCACTGCACTAAGACCTTCATAAGCAATGAAGTCCATTCTAAATTAATCCTCAAAATGATCTGTGTTGTAATTGCCCCCCCCATTTTACAGGTTATGAAACTAAGGTTCAAAGGGTTAAGCGACTTTCTCAAAGGCATATAAGCCCATAGGTGGACTCAGAATTTGACCCAGGCTGCCTGATCTCAGAGCCCCCACTCTTCTATTGTATGGCCTCAATATCTGGCGGGAAGACACAGCAAGGCAGAGCCACATTCCGGGATAGCTATTTGGATTGAACTGATGCGTTCATCAGCGAAGCAAGGCTTAGGGTTAGGGTTCTGGTTGACTTGGGCATGCTGCCTCTACCAGAGATATAAGTATCCTATAGACCAGAGGGTCTCAACCCTGGAAGAATATTATGCTCATTTAGGGAGGTTTTCAAAAAGTACCAATTCCTGGACCTCACTGAAAGATTCTTATTTAACTGCTCTAGGGCAGAGTCTGGGTGTAGAAAAAATTTAAAGCTCCCCAAGTAGTTCGAACGGGCAGCCAGTGTTGAGTGTGGCCTCTCCTTGTTCTTGATGGGCACTTGATGTTGCCTCTTGGTCACAGAGCTTCTTGGAGTCCCTCAGGGATTGGATTTGTTCCTCTTGACATTTTAGTTCAGAATTAATTAGCTGACCCTCATACATTAGGCAATAATACATTGTGTAAATTCTGACTTAGGATACCGCTTTGCATAGAAATCTGAGACTTCCCAAGGAGAACATTTTTCTCTATTACTAAGTGTAGTCAAGTTTCCTCTGGAAAATGGCAACATCCAAATCCTTTCCTACGAATCATGTATTACAAAAAAAAAAAAAAAATTGCTTTGAAACATTGCAAGGCAGCCAACATCATTCAGTAAATTACACCATGTAACTGGCTGAGACCTCATGAGACTTGCCCTCTTTGGCTTTATCAAGGGAACAGCCACTTCTCTCTGCAATCCCTTATGGGAATGGATTTCTTCACTTTTCTCTGAAAGGTCAGCTCGCCCCCCCTTTCCTGTATCCCTCATCAAGTGGTGGCAGCTCAACCTTTTGTTATCTTCCTGTGCAGCTCCCTTGGGGATGCGTTTTACTTGCAAATAAGAGATGCCTGCAATTTTAGATAATCTATATTTGAAAAAGAAAAAGAACAGTTTTATTTTGAACAAGGATATTTAGCATGAATTCCATTAGATATCTATGCTGTATTTCCTTTGCTCTTTCTCCCAGGACCCCGTCTTGTTTGGGTTCTCTTCAGTCCCCTGCACAGTCTGAGCGTGTTCAACGTTCCCTTGTGCACACTATTCCGTTTGCTCCTCCAAGTGCATCTTTATTCTCCTCCCTTCTGACCTGGAGCCTGGATGCCTGGCCTGGGGATGGGTGTGCGTTGATGGCATTAATGGTTCCTGGCCCTGTGGCTTTTGGCCAGTGGTAGAAGAGTGAAGTTGGGCTCTGTATTCTGTGGGCTTTCTCCGTGGCTGAGTAGTTGCAGGTAGACTGTGTTTTTATGAATGGACAAAGATCGTCCTCGATAGCCCTCTCCATCCGATGCTCTGTGCATCTGTTATAATGAAAGCTCCCTGTTTCTCAAGCTGGGGAGCACTAGTGGCTCCCTGTCATTGCTAGCCCCTGGGCACTGCACCAACCCTGGCTGAGTTCCTTCAGCTTTGCCCACAACTTCATGGTCACTTTATTAAACTTCCCTCCTTGGATCCGTTCTAATAATGTCATCTACTTTCTGCTGAGACCATAAGGCATCATGCAATTCCCTTCTTCAATTTCAGGGGCCGGATCTTGCTTGGTCTGATGTAGTCCCAGGATCCCATCTGCTGGTCATCAGTTCAGACACCCAGGATTAAGGCCATCAGAGCATGGTCTTCCCTGAACAAGGCTTTTTGATCCAGGGATGGTCACTTGACTTGAGTAGCCCAATTAGATGGAAGGTGTTTCTTATTCTGCCCAAGCCGCTCTAAGAAAACACTACAGACTGGGTGACTTAGAAATAACAGAAATTTATTTCTCGGCGTTCTGGATGCTGGGAAGTCCAAGATAAAGGCCCCAGAGTTCTGGTGAGAGGGTTCTGGTGAAAGCCCTCTTTTTGGTTCATAGCTGGCCCTTTCCAGTTCTCTCTTCACATAGTGCAAGGGGAGAAAGCTATCTCTGGGGTCTCCTGTATGGGAACACTAATCCCATTCATGAAGGCGACAGTCTCTGAACCCAAGCACCTCCACGGACCCCACCTCCAGGAACTGTTATCTTTGGCGGTGAGGATTTCAACGTTTGAATTTTGCAGGGACAGACCACTGCTGAAGGGAAGTAACCACGCTGTGAGCATGAGGAATGCCATTGTAAAGACACAGACAGCACACTCAGGGCAGAGCCAGCGCAATGGCATTGGAGCTGTGATTGCCACATTTGGGGACTTAACTGCTGTAATAAATCCCCTTACAGGTTAAGCAAGTTTTAGTCGCTTTTGGTTTTGTTTTGTAATTTGATGCCACAGCCAATGTGGTTTTAGCAGTATTTCTTTTATTTGTGTAGCAGCCATAGGGCTCAAAGTATCTCCCATTCGTTGTCCCATTTGATTTTCTCAATAGACATGTGAATGATTATAAGTAACAGTAATAGCTAAGTTAATAAAAAATGATAATAGTTATATTCCAGGGATTATTCAGAGCACTTTATCTGTTAATACTGATTTGACTAATGATCAAAACAACTCCATTAGGTAGGTACTATTATTGATCCTATTTATGGTTATTATTAGATGACAGACAGAAGGCACAGGGGTATAAAAACCATGCATCAGGTCGGTCAACCAGCTGGTAAGTGGTAAAGCTGAATCTGAACCCAGGCAGTTGCATCCTAGGGTCAGTGTTCTTTGTCGCTATATTCTACCACACTGTGGCTCAAGGAGGCATGTTTTTATGCCCTTATTTCAAATGAGGAAACTGTGATACAGAGAGCCAAAGAGCCAGTTAGGAGAAGACTGCAGACTCACATTAGATCTAGTGCTGTTTCCAGAATGCCACATATCCCTCCCAGTGACCTTTCCATCCAGGGCTTTTCTAATAATTTATGGAGCAATCAATGCACATAAGAATTCTCCACCCTTCCAAATTGTCCTTGAAGTGGAACTGAGAAAAGACTCCCTCTAGGGGCCACTAAATATAATGCAGCCTATGGATGTAAAGCCTTTATTTCCTACACTCTCTAAAAGAATTTTGTAAAACCATATACTCTGTATATGATTCAAGTTATTATTTTATCATACTTTGCAAAGAATTTAATTCCTGATGTATTAACATATTGACATTTAAAATAAAACTGTAGAGCATACTTCTATAAGTTTCCGATGAAATCCGAATTCCATTGCAATTTGTTATTCCTCATAATCCATTCAAAATATGTGAATAAACATTTTTTTTCCCACTGTACAGCAAGGGGTGAATAAACATTTTAATAGTAGTGCGAAATTTTTATATCTTCCCTTTTAAACAATCCTATTTCCATTATATATTGCACATATAATTTTAACTCCATGCAGTATACTTCATTTCTTATAGTATTTTATTGATCTTTGCAACAAAAATATGAATATAAATTAAAAGCAAATACACTTTTTAAAAAATTTCCTAGGATTATAAGCTCCTAAGGGTTAAACATTTCTTCTGGATTGAATAAAATGTACAAATATTATTGGTACACAATTTAAAAGTAGTTAAAACCCACAAAAGTTCACTTTAATTGGAAATGCATTTATTAAGTAGAAACATGTTTTTTTCTATTCTGTAAAGTTGTAGTGAAGTATAGTTTATTTACAAGGTTGTGATCATTTCTGCTGTACAGCAAAGTGATTTTGTTATACACATACACACATCCATTCTCTTTCAGATTCTTCTCCCACATAGATTATCGAGAAAAGTGGGAATTTTTTTTTTACCTTGATTAGTTCATATAGAATTTACTCATGGCTAGAATTAATCAGGAACAAGTATTGACTGTCTTGGGTATTTTAAAATTTTTCTGTAATCCTAAGCACTGAGAAACCTTACTGACATACATGGGCAAATGAGAATATAAGGTTTATTAGCGCAGTGTCCTTCCGTTATCTGAACACCCTCAGATTATTTGCTGAAAGGATATAGTGATTTATCATCAGAAATTATTTTCACGAACAATCGGACGTTTAATTTCTTCATAGCCCTTATCACGCAAAATAATTACACTCTTTATTTATGTCTTCCCTCCTGCCTCAGGATGCAAACTCCACAGAAGCGGGAAACTTGCTTATCTTCTTTGGAAGCGTGTCTGGCACATAATAGATAATTAACAAATCTCTGTTGGGCAGATAACTAAGGCAGTCTGCTCCCTTGAGGGGAGGCCATCCTAGTGATTCTGTTAGAACAGGCCATGAGGACAGGTTGGATGTAGGTGACCAGGTTCTCCATGAGCCCAGTTATTGAAGCCTCCTCATCCTCCGTGAATAGGGAGAGGTACTCTTTGAGGTGCACTGTTATTTCAGTACGATAGAGAGTCTCCTCCCATCCTCCAGTGGGCAGCAGAGGCAACTCTCTGATTCTGGAACCTTGGCAGCCATCCCCTGTCCTTGCCTCAGTTGATCCTCTTAACCTCTCCCAGTAGGTAGACTGAATGGCCATCCGCGGTGTACTTGAGTAACTTTAGTGTATTTGGTGTGTCCACCAATCTTTGTTCATTTCCCAGCTGTGTAACACTTAGGGGAGAGTATCTAGAAGGCGCCAGTGGTACCTTAATTTATATTTCCATGCCGTCTGAAGGTCTGCAATTTGTACCGTCGTAATTGATTTTTATTCTTACCCGGGCTTTGGGAGGTGGGTGGGACAGATATTTTATCCCTTAATGACGAGGATACTGAGGCCCAGGGAGGTAGAGAAACATGCTCAATATCACATCTTCAGCAGATGGCTGAGTATGGGTTTGAATGCCACTCTAAAAGTGGTAGATTTGAATTGAAATCCAGCCTGCTTTAGCTGTTATTAGGAAAGTGACTTGGCTTCTCTGAACCTCAGTTGTGGAAATTAATGTATTTGTGGCTCTGCCACTCACCAGTACATTGCCTTCCCTGACATCAAGAGGCGTTATTATTACCCCCATTTTAAAACTGAAAAAACCCTGAGGCACAGCATAGCAGAATAGCATAGCCTCCAAGAGTGTGGGCTTTGGAGTCAAGCTACCTGAGCTCAAGTCTTGTCTCCTTACTCATTAGCTAAGTGACCTTGGGCCAGTTAAAATACTTGCCCAGCACAGGTAGAAATCACTATGTGTCCACAAATATTATCAGGCAATTTCTCCAGGACCGCAAACAAACAGTAGCAGTGCTATTGTTCAAAGGTAATCAATCTGATCCCAGAAACTCTGCTTTGATCCATGTCACTAGGTTGTCTTTAGAGCCAGAAAGTCAGGAGATAGGAAGGCAGATAGGAAAGAGCAAAAGGAGAGCAATTGGAGTATCAGGGTGTTTTTCTGTAAGGAAAGAGGAAGAATTTCCTTTAGGCACCCTTTCCAAGGATGCCAGTAAGGAATTAAATTGCTCAACCATGCTTCTTTACCACGGCGCTGATGTTTTCGTTAGAAGCAGTACTGTGATAAGATAGGCTGTAAGGCAGTACAGCTTTATTTGGGTTAAATTTCGGACAGAATTCCAGCAGTTCACTCTGATTAAGGTCGCCAGCATGGGGCTTTGGCGATAAGGGGCAGACATTTCTAGGGCAAATGCCACTGTGCATCCCACCAGCAGCAATGGGGCCTGCATAGTATGGATACTCATTCTATGCTGGGAACTGATCATCTGGCCAACTAAGATATTTACCTGGTGGGCGTGTCTAGTCAGAAGCCACGCTCCTTCTCTGTTCCTGTGTGCTCCTGTTTCAGTGCCACACTGAGAAGCCCACTTTTCCCTCTGGAAAACTGCACCCAGGGAGTCCCTCCTTCCTTTCCAAGATAGAACATTCTTTGTGCCCACATTCTTGGCCTGGAGAAGAGAGATGGTTTACTTTTTTTCAGCTGGTGTTAGGTGTTGCGTGTGGTCACCTGCTGGGTGAAAATGAATGGGCTCAGCGCTGACCTGTATGTAGCCTTGATGTCTTCCAGCACCTAGCTCTCCTCTTTGCCTGTAGTTCCAACAGCAACACCAACACCAACAAGCATAACTAACAGGTGCTGAACAATGACTTCATTTGCTTGCTGAAGTCAGTTGTGTGCCCTGTAGAATGTCACCTCCCCTTTCCTCAGTCAGAGGATCGCTGTGCTGCTCGATGTGTATCGTCTCCGTGCAGTGTCCAGATTCTATGAATCCGTTGCCTTCTATGTGGTCCTTTGTGGCTCCTCTACGAGATGTTGTTGTTATTATTATTAATAGTTAAAATGAGGGCTGACATTTCTTAGACACCGTATGCCATTGTGTTGAGTACTTAATATGTATTAGCATATTTAATTGCTAAAATAAAAACCCCGCAAGGTGTGTATATATGGTCATCCTCAGTTTGCAAATGAGGCAAACCACAGTTCAGCAAGATTCAATACATTTGTCAAGATTACACAGCTAGTTGTGAACGACCTGGGATAAAATCCCAGCCTGACTTCAGGCTACCAGCTCTACTGTGTGGAATTGTTCCTTGCAAAGTTCATAAACAAGAGCTCAGTCTACCTTTGTCTGTATTCTGAGGTTAGAGTTTGTGCAGTACATACACTTTGGCCTAAGTCCGTGTTCGTGTTTCCAGTCATATTGATAAGGAAAGGATGATAAGGTTGATAAGAAAGACAAGCCTGTCAGATTCCCACATGACAATGACCTTTGATGGTGTTTATCGTCAGTGCAGAATCCTGCCTGGAGGCTTATATTGGAAATTTGGAGAGTAGAAATTGTAAGTTATGGAATGGATTTCAGACCAACAGGGTGATAGTAGTCCATCACCAGGTGGTTGCTGTTGTCAAGATCTCATATGTTCCCAGGAATCCAGGCAACATTAAGAAAGAGAAATGAAGATATCTGAGTTAAGAGAGAGCAGTTACGGAGTTCCCTTGTGGCACAGTGGGTTAAGGATCTGGCATTATCGCGGCAGTGGCTTGGGTCGCTGCTGTGGGGTGGGTTTGATCCTTTGCCCCAGAATTTCCACATGCCATGGGTGTGTCTAAAAATAAGAATAATAAAATCAAATAATTTTTTAAAAGGAGGGAGCAATTATGTCATAGAATAAGGTTTACGAATGGCAATCATGGAAGCAAATAATGTAGAAGCTTGTATGACCAACATATGCTGCCATCATAATCACCACTGAAACACTATGTCCTTCTGTCTTACTTTGGGTTCTCCCAGAAACAGAACCTGAGAAAAGAATTCTAGTGCAAATATGTATATTTATAAATTGAAAATAGTAAATTAAAAAAGTGAGACAGGAAGAAAAAGGCAATAATTAAAGGCAGTGTCATCAAGCAGCTCTTATTGTGAGCAGTTGAGCTTAGTCTCACTGAGGAAACCCTGGGAGTTTATATGTAATCCGGAAATATATATATAATCCTCTAGAAGGCCGATGGGGGATTATTAATTTCTAGGCACTTTTGTTCTACTATAAGGGCAGTCAAAGTGTTTTAGAATCCAGATAAAACTTTTAGGAAGAGACGTGCAGGAGCTGGCTGCTGGCAGTCAGCCATCCTGCACTGACGTGGAAAGGACGGGGGCATATGGATGGCCAACTAGATATTTACCTGGTGGGTGTGTCTAGTCAGAAGCCATGCTCCTTCTCTGTTCCTATGTACTCCTACCTCAGTGCCACACTGAGGAAACCCACTGATAGCATCTGAGCAATTTTGTTTTTAGAGGGCAAGAGACATAGAGTAGCTAACAACGCATGGATTCACTTAATTTTCACAGCCACTATATAAAGTAGGTGTTATTACTGTTGTCATTTTGTAGTTAACAAAAAGTACATGGAGGTAACAGAATTGCTTATATGCAAATAGCTGACAAATGGCAAAGCCAGGAATTGAATCCAGGGGTTCCAACTCTAAAACCCATTATCTTGTTCCATCTATTTTTTTTTTTTTTTTTTTTTTTTTGTCTTTTTGCTATTTCTTCGGGCCGCTCCTGCGGCATATGGAGGTTCCCAGGCTAGGGGTCTAATCGGAGCTGCAGCCACTGGCCTACCCCAGAGCCACAGCAACTCGGGATCCGAGCTGCGTCTGTAACCTACACCACAGCTCACGGCAACGCCGGATCGTTAACCCACTGAGCAAGTGCAGGGACCGAACCTGAAACCTCATGGTTCCTAGTCGGACTCGTTAACCACTGCGCCACGATGGGAACTCCCATCTTGTTCCATCTAAATAAGCAGTCTGTAAGAGTGCCTCTTGTGGCTCAGGAGATTAAGAACTCTACTAGTAGCCATGAGGATGTGGGTTTGATCCCTGGCTTCAAAGGGGATCCCAGTGTTGCCTAGTTTCCGTGAGCTATGCGGGAGATCACAGATGCAGCTCAGATCCTGTGGTGCTGTGGCTGTGGAGCAGGCCAGCAGCTGTAGCTCCAGTTCAGCCCCTAGCCTGGGAACTTACATATGCTGCAGGTGTGGTCCTAAAGAGCAAAAAAAACAAAAAAAACAAAAACAACAGACTGTAGCTTCAGGCTCCTTAATTCTCATTTCCCTAGCTTCATACCTCTTGGCTATGTGTTTTTTTTTTATCCAGAAAAAAAAATCCAAGTTGCTTCTAGCAGGTTTTCATTGCCCCATGATGAGAATTTTTCTAGGCAGTGTTATTGATAATTACTGCTGACACTTAGCCTGCTCCTAAGCTCTTTATAGGCTTATCTTTTCAAACCAATGAGGCATTTACTATAGTACTCCCATCTTACTGATGAGGGAGCACTTACTTACAGGAGCACTGGGTGGTAATAATTTGCTTGGGACCATGTATTCAGTGAATGAGAAAACTGGAAGTTCGGTCTGACTTCAACTCCCTTACTTTTATTTACATGTATTCTTTTTCTCACATTATCCTGCATCATAATTCATCACAAGTGACTATATATAGTTCCCAATGCTATACAGCAGGATCTCATTTCTTATCCACTCCAAATGCAGTAGTTTGCATCTATTAACCCCAGACTCCCAGTCCATCCCATTCCCTTCCCCTCATCCTTGGCAACCACAGTCTGTTCTCCAAGTCCATGAGTTTCTTTTCTGTGGAAAGGTTCCTTTGTGCCATATATTAGATTCCAGATATAAGTGATATCATATGGTATTTGTCTTTCTTTCTAACTTCACGTAGTATGAGAGTCTCTAGTTCCATCCATGTTGCTGCAAATGGCATTAATTTTTATGGCTGAGTAGTATTCCATTATGTATATATGCCACATCTTCTTAATCCATTCACCTGTTGATGGGCCAAACTTTCATTGAAAAAGATACATGCGCTTGTACGTTCATTGCAGCACCATTCAGAATAGCCAAAACATGGAAACAACCTAAATGTCCATCAATTCCCTTACTTGATCACTATGTTCTGCTGTCTTCTTAATTGGAAAGATTTACAAAAACAAAGTTGTTTGTAGACTGGGCCCTTGGGAATTCCAGGAACTACCTTTAACATGAGACAAAGTCAGTGAGCATAGCCAATCCAGGGAAATGGCATCTCTACTCAGTTTTGATTCAGAAAGTATAAATAGGGAAACATGACGATATAACTCTGGGTGAACATTTGTATTTCTGAGCTCTTGATTAAAGTTGTCGCTAGATGGACACTGGACTTAGAAGTGTCACATTCATGTAAGTTTCCAGCTGAGTCAACGTGCTCTTAGCTTTGGGAGCAAGTTTGGATTCTAGACAGTGGATCTTTGTTTCAAAGCACTAAAAGGGAGAGATATATCAGTAGTCAACATCTTCACGTACTTGTTTTTTTCTCGGTGGTCTTTGTTTATTACAGAAAATATTGAAATAAATTAAAAAGAACAGAAAAAGTTGAAATTAATCACATCATTTGTCTTCTCTTAAAACCAGCAGATTCAGGCCCCCATCCCAGCCCCAGTAGGAACCACTCTCAACATTCTGGTGCTCCACAGCCTTTTTTTTTTCCTCTAGGATCATAAAAATATACCTATAGGCTAAATGCATAGATCTATACCATTGACAGCTTTAAAAAAAAAAAAATGTGATCATGCTTTTTTCACTTACCCATACCTCCTAGACTTCCTCAATAGTATTTACAGTTACTTCATTCTACCTTGAGCCCCTGCACAGTATCCCAGTATATAGATTATAATTTATCTAAATAAGCTCTTATTGATGGCCATTTGGCTTGTTTCAAAATATTCGTTAATACAAAACGTGCTACAGAAATCTTTTTTATTTATTTATTTATTTATTTTTTTTTGCTGCCAACTTCATGTCTTTTTAGAGCATTTAGCACCTGCCTGAAGGTGTCAGATGGTTGTGACTTTCCGTCCTTGAACCACCCAGATAAAGCAGAACAGAATATTTATTTTTGAGAATCCTAGACTCCCTTCCACAAATACTTCTTTCTTCTGACTCTTGTTTAGATGCCCACAACCAGTAGCAGTCATTTAAATTATAAATCCCTACGGGCAGTAATGTGTCTGCATTCCCATTCTGATACCCAACCAGGAAGAAACCCCAGTGGGCATCGTCCCTCCTCCATCGTCTCTCCTCCCACCCCCACCTCATCATAGGTCCAGCCTTCTCCCCTGGCCGCTGTCTCCTGGACCAGCCCTGAGTCCTTTGGGGGTTCACAGAGCCTTAAACCTTAGAAGGTGTTGCTCAGCAGAACTGAAATATGCCTCCATGCCTCCTGCCACTCACCAGCCACGCACACACCAAAAAAGCTCCAGCTCCTCCAACAACGGCTTTATCTCTGGAAAGCTTCTTCAATCTTGGAGGGACAGGAAGACTTTTTCTCCTCTTCGAGCTCTGCCTCTACACTTAGCATGGAAGCCAGCAGAGAAGACCCATCTGAAGCAGACGGATCTCACTTTCCCTTCTCACCTTCCAGCAAAAGGCAGGAACCCCCAGACCTCAACCCCCAGCCTTCCTCTCAGCTCTTTCTTCAGGACCTGGGGATTGTGGCATCTGGAAAGAGAGGAACTGGGGAGTGTGGAGACTACCCGATTGGGATCCTGAGATGGGAGACCGGGGGTGAAGGAATTCCACATCTGGCCACCCCACCCCGAGAGCTAAGAGGGGCAGGAAACTTGTGTGGAGGGGAAAACAGAGATACTGAGCTTACCGTCCTGGGACATCTCAGCTCCACTGTGCAGAGAGGCTTCTAACACATCTCTCTCCCTTCCCTCACCTAGAAGGGAAGGGGTACCTTGCCAAAGGGGTACTTTGTCCAGCTGCCCTGGGGAGAAAAGCAGGATCACCTTCGCCCTGCTGTCTCCTGGGTCCTGCCGCCGCCTTCTCCCCTCTGTCATCTCCCTGGGTGCTGCCTCTCTGGTGCTGAAGCTGAGCTCCCAGCGCTGCAGACCTCTGTACTTACGGGGCTCCCCTTTCTTGGCTCTCGGCTTTGACTCTTCATAGGGCTCTTAGCTCAAGGCCAGACTCCAGGCTCCCAGAAGTCACCCCGGGGATGGGTGGGGAGGGAGCAGAGCAAGAGGAGGCAGATTCCATTCGGCAGCCACAGTCCTCAGGGTGGAAATGGAACAGCCCGGGGTGAAGGACAGAAGGACCTGGGGTGGCAGCTCTCCGTGGTCCTGGCCGACGCCAATGCGTGGATGTTTAAGGCCAACAGCCGCCCGCCCATATTCTGTTAAAACGGATGAAGGAGTCAGGGCCTGTGGTACCAGAATTGGTTTTAATTAACCCGCTCGCAGTCTGGCTAATTAAAGTCTGAGTGCCCTGTTTCCACACTCCCCTGCCCCCCGCCCCCCAATCGTGTGTCAGTTGCCTGGGCAGATCTCAAGGTTTCTTTTCACTTCTCAGGGCTCTCTCCCCGGTGTGAACTGAAAAGGCTTTGACTGTGTTTCTGCTTCCCACCCCCTCATCTTGCCTCCTCCCCATCAGTTCCCCCTCCAGCGGCCTTCTCTGCCCCATCTCTTGGTCTGGGCAGAAAAGCGGGAGTGAGGCAGCTCTAGCCACTTGGTGGTTTCCTGCTTTACTCGCGCTCCCCCAGCTGCCAGATTGGTCCTGGAAATCGGAGTCTGGGGTTGGCTTAAAACCCACTGCCCTCGTCTATAGGTCCAGGGGATGCGATTTTAATTTCATCAAGTAGAAACAGGATCTTTGGATGGGTGAGGTTTGAACCGCTTAAAAATGGAGCCTGTGTTTGCGGTTCCATCTGAGCTGAATCTGAGGCAAGGCTGAAATATGGAAAGCACTTCCTTATAGTTTGGAGAACTCCTGGGAGGGAAGAGAAAGGAGGTTAGGAATTGGGGTGGTGCGGAGGTGGAAACATATCAGCTGAACTAATTCCATGCTGAAGGGCCACAGAGGCGGGAGCTGCATAGCCCTCACAGTATAATCATTTTAATGTGCCTGGTCCCAGGCTGAGCAGAAAGTAGACAATCAAATGATTGCTTGTTAAGTTAAACCTGAAAAGTGCAATGAATTGCATTTTTAAGCTTTGTGTTTTGGCTGATTCTCTCTTCCCTCTGTTAAAGTATACAGTCGGTGGCAGATTTTGGAGACATTTATTTTACAGTCTTTTAATGAGTGGAGATGGAGGAATACTCTTAGAGGAACAGGATGCTTTCTTGTAACATCCACGTCGTTGAGAGACTCTTTCCACTTGGCCTTCTATGTTGGCTATACTTCCTCAGTCAGCTTTGGAGCAAAATGTTCAGAGGGAGAAATGGCTTGACCAGAGTACCAACTATTTTTATTTTTAAAATTGATTTCTACTTCCTGCCCTTGGAAAGAACAACAACAACAACAACAACAACAACAAAAAAAACCCAAAAAACAAATAAACAAAAAAAAACCCTGCCAACTCTCACGTCCCAAGGCGACCTTAAAATTGGGCAGCAAAGTGAAGCTGTTTTCTTGTGTTGGTTCCTCCATAAAACAACATAGCTAGAGCAAGATGATTTTCAGGTCAATTTCCTTTATGTTAACAATTTTGTAGAACTGGCACAACATGATAATCCCTGTGGAAAGAAGTGTCATTAGCAGCAGATGACTGCTGGCTCTTTGAGGTTACGATTTAAAACTGTGCTGGAAATCCCATAGCTCCAGCGGGAAAAAGAGAACATGCAGTGGTGAGGGGATATCAGAAATAGGGTGAAAGGAGAGCAAATCTATTGCCTTGAGCTTCAAATAGGAAAATTTCCACCTCCACAGTTATTTTTTTTCAAGATATAATTTAAAATTTGATGTACATCTCATTGTTTTATTGCTCATGACTTTAATGTATACGTATATAGATTTGGACTGTGTTGAAAAGCTGCAGTTCTGTTTTAGTCAAACTCTTTTCTCATGTGTAAACCAGAGATTCTTCACGTAGGGTGCCTCCGCAGCTGTCCATCTTTTTGGGAAAACGGGTCAATTGGGGCCATGTTTCTGGACCAAAACAACCATAATAATAACCAATCTTATGGGAGTTCATTTGTGCTTTATGCCAGCATGACAAACATTTAAAATTGTTAGAATTCAACTGAAAGTGATTGAGAGGTATCTATACACACAACATGCTATTTGATTTTTGTGACAATCTCATAAGGTAGGCATGCCTCTTCCTCATTTTGCAAAGGAAGAAACTGATACTTAGGGAGATTAAGAGTCTGTCCAAGTAGGTTCAACTTGATGGAAAATCTGACATTTGAATTGGGAGTCTTAGGAGCAGTGCTACTGAAAGATGCTACATCTTCTGATCTCAAATAGCATCATGTGGGAGTGCATCACTCACCAAAACAGAGCACCTGTCATCTGTATAAGGCACAAAACACTGGGTGTTATTGCCAAGCAGACCCCGTCACGCTTGTCCATGTTGTCTTTCCTTTACTCAGCCAGATGTGTTAAAAGTCTGTAGTTAGCAGGACAATTGTCAGAGTCATGCCTCTTGACCTTTGTACTAACTTTTTCTTGACTCTTCTCTCTCCTGACTTTTGCTGAGTAAAAGGATGGGCTTCTGGCCTTTCCATCCTCTTCCAAGCCTGTGGTCCCCTTTCTGGGTATGGGTGCTGTCCGAGGTGCTGAGAAACTGTCATGGGAGGCGAGGCTGGTCCAGTCCTCCCTCCCCCTGCTCCAGCCTCAGGCAGGCTCTTGCTCTCTTACCTGGCACTAAGCCTTCATAAAACCGCCGCTTTGTAATCTGAGATTGTCCTCTGCTCGGGCAAGTGATTTTTTTCCCCAAGAGTGACTCTGCAAGGAGCCTCTTGTCCCTCTCTCTTTCCCAAGGACATTCTGGGAATGGAAAGTTTGGAAAAGGGTCGGCTTCCTCCTTCCTTGCTCTGAAATTTATTTATTTATTAAAGTATAGTTGGCTTACAATGTTGTGACAATTTCTACTGTACATAAAAGTGACTCAGTCTCATGTATATGTATGTATGTGTGTATATATATATATATACACACATACATATACATATATATGTATATACACATTCTTTTGAAATTTTAGGGCTATGGACTGTGAAGAGTATCTGGATGCTAGAGGAGCTTGAAAGCCTTCTGAGGCCAACAATTAACCTTTGCTGCTGTTCTAGGCTGATTTTCTACTTCTGGGTGGTGCCAGTGGTTGTAGGCTCTCTAAGAAACAGATTTAAAATGTTCTCCCCCACATATGTTCTCTGTGCCTTTGCTGAAAGAGTCCTTAACTCAGCCCCAGCTCATCTTGTTCAAGGTCTCTTAGAGGTCAAGGGAATGATGTGTGTGTGTGTGTGAGAGAGAGGGAGAGAAAGAGACTTTTCAAAAAAACTCAAGGGGCCACACTTTTGAAAAGAGAGACATAAGAGAGAAACTCAAAAACACACAAAGGAGTGTACTACATTCCTGATTGCTTCGTTCTAGGCCCAAATTCCACTCTCCCCTGAGAAAACGCACAAGGACTGGTGGCAACCGGCCCTTCGCCGCCACCGTCTCCGTTTGAGAGGTGATCGCAGAAGAGGGCAGGATGCCGCTGACCTTTCTTTGAGAAACTTTAGGAATAAAGGGGGCTCCGAAAGGACTAGACTTAATTTTTATTCTTTATTAGATATTCCCTAATTCCTGATTTGCTTCTGGGAAGAATAAACATGAGCATCCCCAGTATGTGTTGATTTTAATAATCTCCATGAAGGAGCCTGATTTACTTACTCTCTTTGGGCATCACCTGCGTCCTAAGATTGATCTGAGGAAAAATAAGACTGTGGTTCAAGCTAATTGCCATTCATCTTTTATCCATTGAGACAAACCTGAAAATAAGCCGGTATCAAGCTTCCTGCAGAAACACCTCCTTCTTCTGGGAGACTTACGTCCATCTCTCAGAGAAGCTCAGTCTCTTTTTATTTTTCATGCTCTATTACTTAGAGATTGTTGTCATAAAAGGTACAGTGTGTAGGAAACATAGAACAGCCATTGTTAAAGAGTAATCCTGACCACTTATGAATAATCTTTTAGAGGAGAGTTGTTTTTACCTTGCAGGGTGAGAGTCAGTCTTCTCTGCACGTGCTCACCACTCTGAGCTTATTCTTTAAAGGAACTGTGCTCACTACAGATGAGAAGGGAAATTGTGCCTGGAAGCTACTAGCAAAGTGGAAAGATTATAAACGAGGAGAAATTTCAACACAGAAACTACTAGACTCATTTCAAATCTACTATTGTTTATAGTTTTTGAAAATGAACAGGAAAGCTCATAAAAGGCAGTGACCATGTGTGTTCGTGTGTGTGTGTGTGTGTGTGTGTGTGTGTGTGTGTGTGTGTGTGTGTGTGTGTGTAGGCGTACAGTCCGCTGGGAAGAGAGCAGTTTTCTCTTTCTTTTGCCAGGTCCATTTTTTAATTAGCCTTTTTATTTTGTCACCTCTGTGGTTTTTTGCAGTTATTAGGCAAGTCACTCATTGCGTTCTGACCATTTCAGCCTCACTGTGGGTAACTGAGATGTTTCATTGATGTGGTTTTGTCCCTTTTATTAAGTGACAAACATTTATTAAGCACTTACATATGTTAGTTGTTGAAGCAGTGTAAATACAACCTATCTAGCCATAATCTAGCCTAAACAAGAGATAATGTCTTTCTTTTAAAAAATCATAAGGGAGTTCCTGTTGTGCCTCAGTGGACTCAGGTTCAATCCCTGGCCTCGCTCAGTAGGTTAAGGATCTGGTGTTGCCTTGAGCTGTGATGTAGATCAAAAGACGTGGCTTGGATCTGGCGCTGACGTGGCTGTGGCTGCCGCGTGGGCCAGCAGTGTAGCTCCCATTCAACCCCTAACCTGTGAACTTGCATATGCCGTGGGTGTGGCCCTAAAAGGACAAAAGCAAACAAAGTCAAATGGCTTAGACTAAGGTGCAAAGTTTTAGTTATTTTAAAAATAAAATTGCAAGTTTATTTGTTTCTCAGGTTTTTTTTTTTTTCCCTTGCAAAATAGTTTGTGAGGGACAATCTTCACTATTCCCTGTGATTCAACTCAAAGAAACTTTTAAAGATTGCTGAATACCTACCATGTGCTACATGTTCAGCCTTTCGGAGGTGAAAAAGATAGCCAAGGCTCCTGTTTTTATGAAGCTGATAATTTAGTGGTAGAGTCGCTGAAGCACAACTGAATGACTGAGTTAGAGTTTAGCTTTCTCCTTTTAGAAACCTATTGAATGCTAATACTACACAGTTTTAATATTCTTACATATATTCCTTTTGTTTGGAAGTAGCAAGGTTAGCTGTCATTAAAACATTACTGTTGTTCCTTTTTAAAAAACCTGCTCATTTAATATATATTAAATGGATAATAATACTAACACATGGACATGTACTGAATCCTGTTGCCGTAGCTTTTATATCCAGGTAAAAAGTGCTAAGTACTGAGGAACACATGAAAACTTCAGATACTCTTTTCCATTCAGTATGTAATTTTCTCCTGCCAAAATTACAACCTCAACCTTAGCTTTGACTTTGAGCATACTCATTCATATTCAGTAGAACTAAAAAAAATCCCTATAAAATAAAATATCCAGTCTAAAATACTATATAATACTTCTGTTCCAAAATCAAGAAAGTCTCTAGTTTACATTTAATGTGAAGTAAAGGAACATTCATCAAAATAGTCCTTTTGGGAGTTCCTGTTGTGGTGGCGCAGCAATGAATCCGACTAGTATCCATGAGGATGTGGGCTTGATCCCTGGCCTCTCTCAGTGCGTCGGGGATCCGGCACTGCCATAAGCTGTGGTGCGGGTCACAGATGCTGCTTGCATCCCGAGTCACTGTGGCTGTAGCTCTGATTTGACCCCTAGCCTGGGAACTTGCATATGCCGTGGGTGCGGCCGTAAAAAGAGAAAGAAAAACAAAGTCCCTTTGCAGGTGTTTGGGCACTAGAGGAGCACCGAAGGAAAAGTCCACTTCCACTTGTAGAATCAGCGCTTGTCAATGAGCTCTTCAAAGTCATGAGGAAATAGATAAAGACAAGACAATCCCAGCTTCAAAGCAATGAATCTGCAGACACATTTAGACCAAATTACTCTTTGCACCCAGCTGGCATACGAAGGCGAAGGCGGGTTTTATTACTTCCTATTAATGGACTAGGGACAGCTCTTTGAAGACACATGTT
This sequence comes from Sus scrofa, assembly GCF_054392235.1. NCBI lineage: Eukaryota > Metazoa > Chordata > Mammalia > Artiodactyla > Suidae > Sus > Sus scrofa. Next base: position 88,721,512 of record NC_139387.1, on the reverse strand, counting down.
AGCATTTGAATTGTATTTCGAGGCTGGAAGGAATCTTTGTTCATCCAGTTTAACTCCTTCATGATTAAAGGAAAACCAAGGCCCAAAGAGGGGATGTGGCTTCTACAAGACGACATAACTGGCAAGCGGCAGAACTGACTGCTGCGAGTCAGGTTTTCTCAAACTCGCTGTACCTAGTAAATGTGGCTGGGCGCAAGAGAATCACCTGGGGCACGTAAAACACAGGTCCCTATGCCCAACCTCAGATACCCTAGTTGCGTAGAGCCGGGATGGTGCCTGGGATTCGTTGTTGATGATGAGACAGCTGGTCTGAGAATTGCACTTGAAGAAGTACTACAAAAATCCTTTAAGCTTTAACTGTTTTCAAAATAAAATGGTATAGTAGTATGAGCAAAGCTTTTAAGGAGTTTCCACTGTGGCGCAGCGGGTTAAGAACCTGACTAGTATCCATGAGGATGTGGGTTCGATCCCAGGGCTTGCTCAGTGGGTGAAGGATCTGGCATTGCTGCAAGCTGCTGCATAGGTCATGGATGTGGCTGTGGTGTGGGAACTTCCATATGCCTTGGTGCAGCCCTAAAAAGACAAAAAAAAAAAAAAAAAAAAAAAAAAAGCAAAGCTTTTGAGACATTGTTATCCTCCCCACTGTCCCTCAGCTATGCCCGTATTCCTGTAAAGTGCACGACCAACAAAAGTCGGTCAACTGCCCAGACTTGGCTCAGATGATCACAATGAGCCCCCACAAAGTGTGGGAAGACTGAGATCCTGATCATTCTTTTTGTCACAAGTTGATCCAGCTAATGTATTTGTAAGGCCATGAGAGGAATATTTCATTCCAAGGAGCACTGGAAACGGCACCATTTTGTAACCAGTTAAGTTTTTTTTAACATAATTAAATTTCCATTTAAAACTGTCTTCCCTTATTCTTGCAAGAGTATTTACTGAGTATCTACCAGCCGGGCTTTTAATGAGCATCCACTGCATATTAAGTGTCTTCAAAATGTCTCCCCAAACAGACCTGACAATCAATCGGAAAATGATAGTGCAAGGTTTGGGAGTCAGGTGGAGAGTTCTATCCCTTTCCACAGCAGTATTTATGATTACAATAAAACTTACAGAAATATTTTGATATTATGCTTTGAACTTTAATATTTATAACTATTTCAATAGGCTCCTGAATGAAAGAAAATCTACACAGGCAAAATAACAAAGCAGTAATTAGAATCACAGTCCCCTGCCATAGAAAATGACCTTTATAGGTTAAGATTTATATTAAGCCCCGAACTTCAATTCCAATAGATTCATTCATGTTTCCCATTCAGTGACCCATATACTCCTTTAGGAATTCTTAGAGCAAATACAGAAGTATTTAGGAAGGTTGAATGAGGCAGGTCCCAAATTTTAATTAAGTCTGATGAAATGTGACAGGTTATTGATTTTTAACTCAATTAAGAGGATGCGATTATCATCTCTAAATCAAAGATGAGCCCCCAAAGATCCACCCTTATATTTTGGAGCTGTGTATTAATATGCTGTCATTTCTAATTATTTTGATTTACTTGTTGATCCTCCATCTTGTTCTAAAAAGGATTTAAGGCTGTCATTTCAAATAAAGGTTTGCTTTTCAGATTTTTTCAGATGAAAGAAGTAGCTGGATTTCCATCAATAGCTTCTTAAGCTGACAGATGAGGTTCTGCCCGTGGCTTCACTTTAATTTCTGGAGGGCATTGCAAAGGATTCCAACTTCACCTACAAAGAAAAACAAATGAGCCACTCATATCATGAACACACATCCTTCAAGTGTCCACTATGTATGAAACACGAGAGGCTCGGTAGGGTTCCTGGATGCACGATGGACCACCCCACCCTTCAAGATGCTGACAGCTGAATTTGGGCTGTTAAGGCCTGGGCGACTCCAAGTTGTGGGCAGTGCTAGAGCTCTGACTGTAATTAGCTTACTCTTTCCAGGGGCTGTTTCTCAGGGAAGGAGGTCATAGTTTTCTCCCGCGGGAAATCACTAGCTCTTCTGTTTCTCTTTTATATGCCCATTCATAGATGCTTGCAAGGAGCTAAGCCACAGGACCTAAAAGTGTGGTTCACACAAACCAGAATCACCCTGGGGTCCTATTACGGATGATCCTTGCTACAAATTCGGTGAATTTAGTCAGGAAACATGACCCAGGACTGCTGATTTTTAAGTAGCTTGCTAAGCAGTTCTGTGCACACTAGGTTTGAGAAGCCATGGTCTAAGCAGATCACTCAGCCTAGGTTGCCAGACCGCCGCACTTGGTACGGTATGATGGAGCTGCTTCCATTCATGCCATGTTCTCACATGCCAGGGGGCCACGGGGACACAGACTCTTCATAGACGTGGAAGAGGCTTTGGAGACAGACCAAGCCTCACCCTTTCCTAGATCCGAGGAAACAAACGTATAGAGAAGTGATGGGGCCTTATGTAAGGTCACATAGCTCCGAGGTCCTTCCGGTTCTTAAATTTGTCATTCTGAGATTTTAAAACATCCCCTATAGACAACAGCTGATAGAGTGATTTTTGCCTCCCCGGAGGCAAAGAGAAAGAGAAAACAGCTATGGCCTAACCCTCCTATCTTACATCGCAGCCTCCAGAGCCCTTTGCCAAGCCTCTCTGGTGAGCAGATCTAGTCCAGCTGAATATCCAAGATGCCATCTGGGGGGGTGAATGAGCCCTGGGCTTTTGCAAAGTGGCTGACTGCAGGAGGCCGTGCCTCATTGGGACTGACTCTAAGGGGCCAGCTCTACGTATTAGAAATGGCCCCAGGCTGCAGCAGAGGGGTATTAGATACATGAAGCCCGCCTGCCCTTTTGGCCTTTGCCAGTATTATTTCGGACAAAAACTCCCACTTGGCCGAGAGCTCCTCCCTTTAGGTTTGCAGATGGTTTTGTCCATTCATTCTCTAGCTCTCGAGAACCTCATATCCTTTTTAGGACGAGGACTAAGGGCTGAGGATTTGAAAGCCTGTTGGAGACGGCCGAACCTGCGGAATTCTGCAGTAAACAAATTGGGTGCACATGCAAAAGCACAGCCACAAAGAGAGCTTTATCAGTACCTGCACCTGATTTTGCTCCTTAACCTATGTCACCTTCCCTAATAAAAGTCATGTGGGCTAAAGCCTAGGGGCATTTGTTCTGCGAAACAGAGTGCCTCCTGGTCCCCCCCTTTCTGGATGTAAGAGAGTCTTGTGTGTTTTGTTACACCGCGCCTGCCCTCTTCCAGGATCTCCCGTTGCCGTGCAGCGCCGGCCGTGGCTGAGTGGTGCCCAACGTGGGGCTGGAGGAGAAGGTCTGCCATGAGTAGGAAAAGGTGAAACTACAGACAGCAGAAACGGTAGGCTTGCACTCGATGGAGTCGAGACTGTGGGTGGCAAGTGGCGCAGGGGGAAAAGAATCTGCCCAGGAACCATGAGGTTGCAGGTTCAATCCCTGGCCTCCCTCAGCGGGTTAAGGATCCGGTGTCCCGTGCTGCTGTGGCCGTGGTGTAGGCTGGCAGCTGTAGCTCTGACTAGACCCCTAGCCTGGGAACTGCCATATGCCACAGGTGCGGCCCTTTCAACCAGGATAACAATGGGGAAGAATCAATCACAAGAAACTAAACCTTATATTCAGTTACTTAATTGTATGATAAAACAGTCAGGGGTTCGGGTAACAGAGTCTAACTGAGATAGAGGAATTGTTAGAAGCCGTGATCAAATATAAGCCTTGGTTTCCAGGCGAGGCTACTGTGGACCCAGAGTGGTGACATTCTGTAGGAGAAAGTTTAAAGTGTGCCCGTCAGCCTGGGGCCTCTCTCTCCGTTTGTTTTTTCCACATGGGATGTTATGTAGTAAGGCCTGTTTTGGAACCCTTGCGGGAGCATACATTTGAAGCCAGTCTCTCTTGGAACTGACAGGTTTTACACAGATGTACCTTATTCATGGCTAAAACTTCCAAATGGGAAATACGAGGTCTCTGTTTGGCTTGTTTGTGTTGTGCATGCATGGCATTGCCAAAATTAATTCATGAAAGAGTTCTGCTTAATTGGCTTAAAGGAAATCAAGCGCTTCCATAAATTCTCAAAATACCTAAAGTAAATTAATTTTTGGTTCACGTGAACTGCAAAAAATTCAGTATTTGCTATTATTAGATGTTAATATTAAAGTTTGTTGATCTAATAGAGACAGGCTTTAGAGTCATCAGCATTAAGCATAATACCTTACTGTACCTGGGTTTAATGGAGGAATGTACCTGCATTTTATTAAGAGAAAAGAGCCTGTCTTAGAGCTTGTTGTTTTGAATGGGAAGATGGGGGACAGAGTAATAGGGGTACAGAAAGTGATGGAAGGTTTGTGGGAAGTGGACAATGAGAAAAGAATTTTGTGCATGATTGGGGCTAAGTTTAAAATTTCAGTAAACTAATTTTAAAAGTAAGCTAGTGCAAAATGTGAATTTGGATTCGGTCTCTGTTAAGCTTTTCATAAGTCAGGGCTATGGGAAATCCAAGACGGCTGCTTGGCTCTTCCCGGCTCCCTGGCAATCCCAGTAATGAAAAAGGAATGGTTAGAAAATGTGTTTTCCATTTGGGGAAGACTTTCTACAGCCCTAATTTGGCTATATTTGGTAAAAATGAGGGTAATTTTAAAGAAAAAGTGCTTTGATTCATATTCTAGTTTCACGTATTGAGCTTAGTGTTTACTGTCTAAAATTCACCTCCCAAAGAGTTCTTTGCTGCTATGTTACATTATTATAAACTTTAACTGCATTATTCAGAAAAATAATCTGTGCTTTTTCTGAAGCTGATTGCTGTAATTGTCTCTGGGTGAATATCAGATTCCCAGGATCACCAGGGAACTATATATATATATATATATATATATACACATTCTGGAAAAGTATCCTTTAAAGGGTTGTCTTCAGCCTAACATGTTTCTTATCAGGAATTAAGGGCCATAGGCACTAAGAGAGTGAAGAAAATTAACTCCTAAATTTATACTTCTCACTTCAGAAGGGCTTCTACATTGGACTGGTCCATAGAGTGACTTCAAACTCACCCTAAAACAAGGCTCTACTAAGAAAAAGACAACTTCCTGGACAAAAAGAAGACAACACCAGAAGTAGGACTACCACCCCAAGATTGTCACACCTGAAGGTATGGTTATTTGTTTTACTTCTGATTTAGCCCGATGGATTTCTCCCCCTCAAGGCTCTTATCATTGATGTTACTCGGTGGGATCCCTCACCTGGCCAGTTAATACCTGCTCTGACCCAGGCCACAAATATGTTTTCTTCTAATGTTACTCAAGATCAGTTAGCAACAAGTGAGACTTTAGCCAAGGGCTCTAACTTTGCCAGGCTATAGTCATTTAAATCTAAAGATTCCTTTATGTTGGGAACAATTAAACCATCTAGGGATAACCAACCTAATAGCACTAGGAAATTGGGCTGGATGGACAAAGCTGGTATATAATTTCCCTTAAAGATAAGAAGACTAAGCCAGCTGAACAGGGTGAAAGCTCTTAACTTAAACTCTTGTTTATGACTTTACTAATAGTGCTATATTTTTATTAACTGTTTTCAAAAAATTGCAATTTCTTGCATTGCCAAATTTGTAACTGAGTCTCTGATAAAATGATAAACAGTTCCATATGAGGTCAGTGATCTCTGGATATGGGCAGATGCAACAAGTGGGAATGTTTTCCTGGACCATAGCAGACCAGAAAGATAGGTGGTCCAGAGACTTTTGGCTCCTGTTCATAAGGCCTCATCTAGTAATTACAACACACGGAGTCGCCTATCAGTGAAATCTTTGCCAGATCTAGGAATGTTCCTGCCTAGCACTGTGGGACGAGATGATGATGATACGCCTCCCAAAACTATGGTGGATTTATGACCATGGGGGAGCCCTGTGAACTGAAGTTTGGCACTTGCCATCAGCCTCTACATGGGGTAAAGCATGGGCCACTGTGGCTGCCGGCCCACAGCACCCCCTGAGCAGAGCTCAGCGTGGAGACCAGGAGTGGGGCACTCTGTGCTCTGGGAAAACGGACAGAACAGGCCTTCAGTTAGATTTCAGGTGAGGATTTTTATGAGTCCAAATTCTTGCATCTTCTCCTTTCTAGAAAAACGGAAATCATTTACAGTGGCATCTGCATCGGGCATTAGAGAGAAAAGGCAGAATAGAGTAGGTGTGGGTCAGGCAGCCAAGGTGATGCTAGGAAATATGATGGGAGTGATTTTAGACTAGTCTTTCTATTGCTGAAAACTTAAGGTTTATGTGCCCTGTCAGACTTGATGCCACCAGCTGGTCTCACAGCAGCATCAGCTGGCAGCTCAACCTCACATCTTCAAGGCCTCCTCTTAAAACAACAGACAGGAGACAACATGATAAGGACCGAGAGCTCCTGTTATTTAGGTACTAATACCGCATCAAACATTAAGACCTACTTAGATAAAACCGCACTCCTCCTTCAACAGTACCGGTATCAACCTAAACTCCAAACCTCTGTTGAATCTTATTTTTCTTTTCTTCCCAGTCTCTATAGGAGGAACCTACCATGTCCAGCCACCCAGTACTCGTCGCCCCAGCCAGCAGGAAGGAGCTACAGAAGAGAGCACCGTCGCCCTGTCCCATGTGATCGAAGGCTGGGGTGACAGGTTCCCAGGAGGATGGAGACAGACCCCCGCCCCCCCGAATGTGACCGTTCCCCTTGGAGACCTGCTGCGGACATGGTCTGCAGAATCGGAGTGATCCATGGAAACCAGGTGAACGCTCTGCAATCAAAATGTGCTAAGACTGTTCTTATGCAACAAATAAATAACAAAGGGGGAGATGCTGGAGACGGCCGAACCTGCGGAATTCTGCAGTAAACAAATTGGGCACACATGCAAAAGCACAGCCACAAAGAGAGCTTTATCAGTACCTGCACCTGATTTTGCTCCTTAACCTATGTCACCTTCCCTGATAAAAGTCATGTGGGCTAAAGCCTAGGGGCATTTGTTCTGCGAAACAGAGTGCCTCCTGGTCCCCCCGATTTCTGGATGTGAGAGAGTCTTGTGTGTTTTGTTACACCGCGCCTGCCCTCTTCCAGGATCTCCCGTTGCCCTGCAGCGCTGGCCAAGGCTACAGCCAACCTGCCATGGCCCTCCACTCAGGTCTAGATGGGCAGCCAGACGAGTGAACAAATACACAATTACCAAAAATATAATAAGTGCTCTGAGAGGGGGCTCTACTGGAAGGCCAGTATGTTAGGGGGACACCTGAGCCAGGCTTCCTAGAAGAGAGCTCTGGGAAGGACTTGAAAGAGGAACTGGGGAGGGTGGGGGGCACTGGTAAGGAGACATTTCAAAAAAGGACTGTGTGGGCAAAGGCCAGGAGCCGGGGGGAAAAAATGGGGACTAAAATTTGGTCAGTGTCAGTGTTGCTAGAGGGGAGTTTGAAGGCCAGAAAGAATTCAGCAGGGAACATAATAACACTGTGCTGTTTTAAGAGCAGCTATTATTATCGCCCCATCATTCAGGAAGAATCAAAAGCCAATAGATGAGCTACCATATGGTCAATGAAGTAGATGGACTCTCTCTCTTAGGGACTGATGGTCCAGGCAGAGCAGGATCCAGTGGACACTTTAGAGGAAAGGGGATAAAAATGCAAAGGAGAAAGAGGAACAAGCAAGTGAGTAGCCAGGATGGGAAGCTGTTCCGATGCTGGGGCGCGGGGTGGACTCTAGGAAGCTCAAAGAAGAAAGGACATTCAGGGAAATTCTGGCCTTTATGCCACGTTTCGTTCTCTCAATAAATCAGTCTCTTCCCCAGAGATACTTTTCTTCATAATTACATATTCATTAAATTTCTTACTGTCCCTCTATTTACGGAAGAATGGCCTCAAAGGGTAGAAGTTACTTACCGTTGATGGAGTCAGCCAGAATCTTAAGCTGCTGGGTGTTGTCCAAGACCTCAATCCTTTGGGTGTATGGGTCATAACGAACTGAGAAGGGCCGAGGAATTGTGGCAGCAAAGTTCCTGAAACCAAAACCAGAGATCTGAGAGGAGGACACAATTTGGGGAAAAAAATAATTTTCGAAGATTTTGCAGTGGCATTTCACTTAGCTATTAGCAGTAAAACCTTACTAGAACAGAGGCTTCGGGACCAGGCTGAGAGGTGAAGTGGAGTTTTAGTGAGGTCCTCTTGGGAACCCTTTCTGTGCGGTAGGTGTGACTGTGTGTGTGTACACACACGCTTATTTAACCATCTCCCTCCAAAACGTCAGAAGCGGCTTACAATAAAAGCCCAGAAGGTAGTAAGGCCAAAATTCTTATAGAGTAAAATCCAGCCAAAGAATGTTACAGAAAAAAAAAAAAAAAAAAAGCTCTGAGATGCTGCACCATCATCACAAAGAGAAGCACAGTTCTCAATAGTTAAAAACCCCATTAATGAAGTTTAACATGGATTGGGCCTCATGTGTACCAAGAACTGCAGCAAGTCCTAACTGTTCTATAGTCTTAGCAGCCGACATCACGAACTTAATTTTCATAAAGACTTAGGAGGAAGGTACCATTGCTATTCCCATGTTATAGATGGGGAAACTGAGGGACATAGGTCATACTGGCTACACACTGTGGAGCTAGGAAAGGACACAGGTAGTCCGGCTCTGGCCTGGGCTCTCCACGGTCCTGCCTTCCAGATGCATCACTCCCGGGTCTGGGAGGAAGGCGCCCTGAGGGGCTCATGCAAGATGTCAGACCACGTAATTAACAAGATATCCCCACATGGCCTCAAAGATGCGAAGACATCCCAAGGGAGGTTTTTGGGGTGGCTCCTGGTGAGGGCAGGACCCTGGGAAGACAGTTCTAAGGGAGGCTAGAAGGCCATCCAAGTTCAGCAAGAGTAGTGCGCCTTAGCGGCCGGACCCTCGAGTTCCAGAGGCGGACTGCCTGGGCTCCAGTCCTGCAATCTGACGATCACAGCCCTCGTGGCGTGGGCAGGGGTTCCTCTGCACCTCCTTTCTTGATTCTTCCGTAAGACTGGAACAAGCATAGGACTCTGTGAGTGTCAGGGGTGGTCTTTTATTCGTGACTGGGGCCGCACGAAGAATAAAAGGGCAAGTACCTCTCGCCCTCTCTTCTTCTCTGGAAAGAGCTTTCTCAGCCTGGCAGGTGACGTGAACCAGGTAATACAGACCCATGCCTCTGTCTGCTCTTCCTCTTATTCCCAGAGTGCACATCAGTTTTGCTCCGGGGAGCCTACCTCCAGCCCACTGGATGTACATCAGCTGGGCTGTCAATCTCAGGCCCAGCCCGCCTCTGGCCGAAGTGGCTGGGTGACCAAACTCTCTGCTAGAACTTGGATCTTGAAACTGAAAATGGTTGGTGTTGGTTTCTTTCAGGCAGGATGCTCTACCACTATCCCAGAGATGCTCTGGAACCTTGCTCTTTAGAAATTTCTTTGGCTCTGTGGGTCACCTCTCAGCCTATGGGAGTTTTTGTGGGTACTTCTTCTGGGTCCCGGACACTAGCAAAGTAGGTGGGACTTCAAAGACCTGAGGGGCCCAAGTCCTGGAAAGGTCTCCCCTGCTGGCCTGGGACTGATAACTTCCTGGGTTAGGGAGTTGTCTCCAGACGGGCCTGTCCACATGTGATCCCAGTGTGACACAGCGGTTAAAAGTACTGCCTCTGAGCCCCACCACCAGGGTCCAAACCCCAGGCTAGCCACTTACCGGCTCTACGATCCTGGGGGAGTTACTCAATCTTGCTATGCTTCTGCACCCCCATTCATGATGAAATGAGCACTTAGAACAGTGATTGGGGAGTTCCCGTCATGGCGCAGTGGTTAACGAATTCGACTAGGAACCATGAGGTTGCGGGTTCGGTCCCTGCCCTTGCTCAGTGGGTTAACAATCCGGCGTTGCCGTCAGCTGTGGTGTAGGTTGCAGACTCGGCTCGGATCCCACGTTGCTGTGGCTCTGGCGTAGGCCGGTGGCTACAGCTCCGACTGGACCCCTAGCCTGGGAACCTCCATATGCCGTGGGAGCTGCCAAAAAAATAGCAAAAAGACAAAAAAAAAAAAAAAAAGAACAGTGATTGGTACAGAATAGGTATTAGGCATCTTACCTGTTACTATAATGACTTACAATGCATGAATCCACTAAAATCCATAACCCTAAAAAGGTCCCAGGAATGGCAGTGGCATCTTTAGGGGATAGAAGAAGGCTAGGCTCCCAAAACAAAGATCATTTGTTCACTAGCATTTTACCTTTGGTTACCTAAGCCCAGTGTGTTGAAGGCTGACATGCCTAGCTTCACAGATATGCCTTAATGCTTATTATCTATCCCTGATGAGATATAAAAAAAGAAGTGGTAAAAAAAAATGGTATCATGGGTGCCATGTCTAAGTAGACCCTCTGCCTGCCTCACTCCTCCTGGTCAATGGCAGGTTAATGGCAGGGCCATCCTCTCGGAGGGCTGAGGGTCTCAGAGTCCTGGTACCACCCCCATCAGCCTCTTGCTGAACTGCCTGTGAGACGAGTGCATTCACCAATTACTTACTACGTGCCTTCCATCTGTCAAGCACTGTTCCAGGGGCAGGAGAGAGCAGGAAACAGAAAGGACCAAAATCCCTATCCTCATGGCCTTCAGTCATGTACGACTGGAGACATGAGTAAGTGCTAAGGAGGAAAAGAAATCCCGAAGGGGATAAGGAGTACTGTGGGGACAGGGCTGGGTGGTGGTTTAAATAAGCTGGTTAGAGAAAGACACGTGAAGAAGCTGAAATGTGGGTGAAGACCTGTTGGCAGTGGGGGAGCGAGTTGTACAAGCATCTGGGAGAGTAAAGTGACAAGGGACTTTGCAGGTTAGAAGAGTCCTGGGGCGGATTTGATAGGAGGACCTCTGCGGTACGTAGGACAGTTTAGTGTGTGGCCTTGGTGGCTGCACTGAGCAAGGATCAGGTGGCAGGGCTGTCTGCAGGGGTCGGTGTGTTTAGCCAATAAGCCATGAAATGGGGCCCCATGAGGGAGGAATGTCTCGCGACAGAGGGGAAAGGGACGGGGGTGGGGGACGCTGGGGAGATAACCCTGTGTGGTGTACGCTGTTGCTGTGGGCACTGGAGTCCCCTCTCCTGGGTGACCACCCACAGATCAGGGGCGCCAAACCACGTCAGGAGGTCCCAAGAGCTGCTGCCCCATCCTGCTCGCCAGCTCACCTCACTTTCTCCTTGGCATCACTGAAACTCTCGGCCACGTAGTACACGGGCTGGAACTCCGTGACTGTGTACTCCTGGACAGCTGTCTTCTCCAGTTCCAGAGTGAGGAGCTTTGGCTCACCTGACAAGCAATACTGCAGGCCCCAAATGGAAAGTTTTCATGGTCAAGTCAGGGCGGATGGTCCCCACCGCATCCCAGAGGCCGCTTGTGCAACCCCTCCCATGTCATCTTGAGTCCTTCCACACCCCAGCCCAGATGCAGTGTACTCAATTATTTGGCGTAGACCAGATAACCTTCATAGCTCATCTAAAGACAACAGTCCAGATAGAAAGGAGTAATTTGCCCCGGTCGTTTTCACGTAAGGCAGTCCATGGACATAAGGGAGCCAACCGCATTTTCTGGCCTGTGTTTGCATAAATCCTGAAACACAGTTCAACCTTGGGCTCAGAAGGCCCTGCAGCCCCGGAGATCTGTGTGTCTGTGGTTCAATTTCCTTTTTTGAATGGTCACACCCACAGCATATGGAAGTTCCCAGGCCAGGGACTGAATCTGAGCCACATCTGTGGCAAAGCCAGATCCTTTAACCCACTGCACCACAACTGGAACTTCTTGTTTTTTCATTTCTATCTCTAACACCCACAGTCCATCTTAGCAGCTAGGAGATCAATCACTTGAGAAGAAGCCCCCAGGTTAAATTTCAAAGTGGGTATAAATGGGTTTCAGTGGCACAAAGATAAAAGAATGGTCTGCTCTACCCACTGCTTTCGAATCCATCCTTGGCTCCTGCTAGGGTCATACCTGTAATTCACCAAAGGATGACAGGAGCCCAGCACCATATGCCTTTATGGAGTCTTCTTGCTTGCAGAGCCCAAACTCCACAGTAAACCAGTAAATCTGAAATGGAAAGTCAAGTTGAGAGCACGTCCCGAGGAAAGAAAAGGCACCAGATGACCCAGGACCAAGGACAGGACTGCCCGAGGTGGGAGTTCATGTAGGCCTGTAGGCCTGAATCAGCTTGACTTGGGGTCACGGTTTTGTGTCCTCCGTCTTACCCTATCCAGTCACCTGTTGAATCAGGAGTTGGCTGAATGCAAGATGTGACGGGAAGCAGTGAAGGAATATTGAGGAAACCCCAAAGGATACCCCCAAGAAGACAAGCAACTGTCTCCAGGACAGGCGCTCTTCCACCTCTTTTGTGGTCTTATCCACAGCATCGACTGGTGTGAGGTGCTCCCCTACGTGGGTGGGGCTTTCCAGACAATCCCGTCATGCTCCCTAGTGAGAGGCAAGGGAATTGGGCCATAACAGAATCAGCGAGGGCCATCCCATCACCTGTGCGGCCGAACCACACTGACTCCATTTTGTCAGCTCCCTCTTAGGCCCGCGGTCCTAACCCCTCTCTTTGCTGCATGACTGACTAGCATTCCTCACAGGGAGCGCGCTCTGACCAGGTAAGTTCCCCACTGACGTTTGCCCTTGCCTTCATCTGATATAAAAACGATATAAAGCCTCATCCGATACAAGCATTTTTCTGACGTAGATGGTCAATGGCCCTCAAGGAATAACGGTCATGAGACCACCCCCGGGGGGAGTAAGGAAAGAGTCCTGGTTCCACTTGGCCATGCTTCTCCTTCAGCAGTCAGACTCTGCCTTTAGCTTTGGCCCTTTCAAAATCTCTTGTACCCTTTTTGTGGCAAAGTGTGTCTGTGCATCCTCTGGGTCATGGTGCACCCAACCCTGCCCGCGGGTGTGTCACCCACAGTAAACGTCACAATTGGATTTCACGGAGTTGCCAGCTCCTCTTTTTGGCCTCAAAGCTCCTTCTCAGTTTGGAGGTTATTATTCAACATCCCCACCATCCAGCAATCGGTGTTACAACCCTGTTACTCACTGCCTTTAGCCTCTCCAATAACCAAGTCCTTTTTTTTTTTTTTTTTTTTTTTTTTTTTCCCAATAGCTCCCGGTCCACCATGTCCTAGATAACTGGCATGGGAAATATGGTCTTGAAATTCTGGCATCACCCTACTGAATAGGACCGAGAGAAAGCCAAGGCCCAGTTGGCGTCTGGAGAGAGTCACAGGCTTAGACAATTAGGGGTGTGTTTCTGCTTAAGTCTGTTGATTGCCCTGGAGAATGGGAAACATGGGAAGGCTGTCCAAACTTAGTCAGTGTGACCTCCTCAAGTGCAGATGAGAAACCTTTCGCCCAGAGAGGTCAAGCAACGTGTTTACAGTGACACAGCAATTCAAAGGCAGAGCAAGGACCCCAAGACTGTTCCCAGCTCGGTATATCAATATTAAGAACTTTTTTTTCAGAAGTTAGGTCAGTGATGAGTACTTTTATCACTGTGACAGCAGGTAACATGATGCTCTGAATTTGAGTTTATTTTTTGCTTATAAGTGAGAGAGTCTGCCAAGCTCTGCGGCCTCCTTCAAAGTTGCTTTTTGCTTCACTACAGCATCGGATGTTCAAAAACTCATGTTCACACAAATTTAACTCTTTAGACCCTCAAGATCCTTGTGATATGCTTTTGAGATGGGCAGAATATAAACAATTGTACCCATTTTTAGATACGAGGAAGCAAAAACCACTTGCCAGGGTCTCAGAGAAGCTGGTCAATGTGAAAGAATCTGGGGTTTGGGGCCTTCTGATACATTGAAGTCATGAACTTCTAAATGGATACATCTTAACCATCTATTTGCATTCATTTGCAACCCCTAGTTCTAGGGGTTTCTAGGTCTGACCCCTAGTCAAAGGGTTTTCTTCGTCATCTTCCAGGCTGACCACATTATAAGGACTGCGGCTCAGAGCGGGGAAGGATGCACTCAGGTTGGAAAGGGGTCTGCAGGAAGGAAAGCTGCTGTGCGGAGCTGCTGCCTCCGTTGCTTCAATGTGTAAAGGTCACCACATCCACCGGGAAGAAGGAAGTGCTGGCTTAGAGGGAAGAGCAACCTTGCGTCTGAGAAAGGAAGGGTCCTGACGCCGGCTCCAGAGCAAAGGCAGAGCGTACATTTTCCACTCCCTCTTCCAAACTGTGAATCCAGACTACTTCCCACACACGAAAGGGATTCTCAGCGGCTATCATTACAGCCTGTTGGTGTTTTCAAGACCGTGTGTTTAAAATCACATGTAAACATCTGCATGCTGTTGATTTCAAAACTCAAACCATTAAGAAGAAGTCCAAATGTGAAATGTCACTTGTGCGGATGTAACCCAGGGCATCCTGATTTTTTTCCCCCTAAACCGACCTGGCTTTCAGGGAAGGAGCAAAGCTTCAAAGACCTGAGGTGCTTCTACTATCCACCAGGGAGAGAGGGAACTTACTGTTGCAAGTTTCTCAATATACTCGTCAGGTGCCCCCAGAGAGGCGAGGCCGATTTCCTGTAATGAGAAAGAAAGAGTCACTGGCACAGCTGGAGTCTGCCCATCTTCAACTTTTACCCTCAGCTCTAGCCTTGTACTTGACCACAAGGAAGGGGATAGGTGGTTAGATGCCTTCAGAAAGGCCCAGGTAGACTCTGATCGTTTTGTCAAGTCTTCCTTGGCCACGCTTCAGAGAATCACAGAGCTCTGGACTGGGAGAAGCCTCCTCCATCACTTGGTCCCTCATGTTCACTTTGCAAATGAGAAAACCAGAGAGAAGAGATGACCTGTTCAAGGTCACACAGTAGGTTGTGTCTAAAGCTTCGTCTTTTGACTTCCACTCAGTGATTATTCTTGCAGAGTTCAAGTGGAGCTTTCCTGGAGCACTAGATGAGACTTAATCATGTACCTTGAAGACATGACAGGAGACTTGCAGAGACGGGCATAACATCTGTCCAAGTATATACCTAGCTGGAGAGTCTGAGATTTCATGGACCGCGTCTCATCATAGCTCCAAATGCAGAATTCCCCTAGTGGTCTCTGTCTCTTTTATAGCACTGACCCAGCCTTATGCTGGACAGAGTGTAATATACACATATATGCATATATGAATGCATATGATGCATATATGAATTAACCTACTATATGCATTAATTCATTCCAGAAGTATTTGCACAGTCCTACTATATTAATTCATTTCAAAAATAGTTGTTGAATGCCTTCTATGTGGCAGGCGGTGTACCAAATTGATAAAGACCCTTGACCTTGTGAATGGTGGGTACAGACGGACAGTAAATAATAAGCATATACATAGATATATTCGAAGGTGATAAGTTCTTTAAGAAAGAAGAAACAAAAAGAGAAAGGGGCAGGGGAATCCCGAGTCCCAGGAAAGCAGGATGGGGTGATTTGTAAATAAGGGTTCAGAATAAGGGGTGAGAAAGTGATATCTGATGGAAGTGAGGTCGTTGACTCTGCCGACTTATGAGGGAAGGTACTGTGTAGACCAGGTGTACAGCTGGTGAAAAAAATCTCTTGAAGGAAGGGCAAGGTCAGTTGGTTCAAATAAGGAAGGACAACACTGTGATTAGAGCAGAGTAAGGTGTGGGGGTGGCAGGTGCTATCACAGAGGGTTCTGGAGCTCAATCACAAAGGACCTTTTTGGCTACTTTAGGGCTTAGGATTTTCCTCTCGGTGAAATGGGGAGCCATGGTGTGGCTTTGCGCGGGGGTAGCGAGATGGGATGTGTGTCATTAAGGAATCACTCTGGCTGCTGTGTGAGCATTGACTGCGGGGTCAAGGATAGAGAAAGACTAGTTAGGAGGCTACTGCAGTCACCAGCGTGAGAAGTGAGAGAGGAGACAAAGTCGCAGCGGTCGTGATGGGCAATGGGCAAGAATCCACACATAATTTGAAGGTAAAACACATAGAATTTTATGAAAGATTGAGTGTGGGCTCTGCCAGAGAGCTGTCGATTCTGCTTTAGGTTTGAGCAACTGCACAGACAGAATCGCCAAGAACTAACTGATACAGGGCGAGCTGTGGGAGGAGACGGTTTCAGTGGGAGAATTGGGAGTCCAGTTTGGGATGGGAGGAGTGGAGATGCCTAGTGGACCTCCAAGCGGAGATGTGGAGCAGGTGGTTGGATGAGTACGTCTGAGTCTGAGGACTGAAGTGTGGGCTGCAGATAAGCATGTGTTCATCATCAGAGTAGAGACGGTACTTAAAGCCATGAGACTGGGTGAGGTAACAAACGGCAGCAGCACAGAGAGAGAGGAGGATTAAGGACCAGGCCCACTTTGAAGCAAGAGGCTACCTGGTCTTCCTCTCTGTATCCTTCCCTGGACAAGCCCAGTACGTGCTGAGAAAATGCCAACAGTGACTTAGCCTGGCTCCACTCTCCTGCCCCTTCCCCATCTCTGCTCCATCCAGCCTGCGCCAAACACGCCACCAGCCTGAGTCTAACAAAAGTCGTCAATAGGTCCAAGGTTGACATGGTGCCTGTTCTCATTGTCACCATTCTTCGTGAGCCCAGACCTTGCCTAAAACAAGGGGCCCAACGTGCTCTATCCTCACGCCATCCCGAACTCCGGTGAGACGCAAGTTCTGCGTTTAGATCAAAAAGGAATGTGCTGGGGGAACTTTCAAAATGATTCCCTGCCTTGGAACTGTCCAGGTCCAAGCTGGGACCATGAACACTGAGGACCCAGTAGCTTCTGTCTACAGGACTCAGGTAATGATCCACTCCTCTGTGGGGATCCCCCGAATGGAAATGGCTTGAGGGGGGATGGCCACTTAGCCCCTGACCGGACAGGATAACTTCTGGTTTTAAGAATAAAAAGTTTCCTATTCCCCAAGGAAGAAAACTGATTTTTCTTTGGTCATAGGAACACACCCTGGTTTTAAAGCTATCCCCAGCAATCAATGACATCTTAGCAGTGGGAACCACACTTCTGAAGGTCAGCTGGTCAGCAACAGCCTCAGCCTAGGGTGACACTTCTTCTGCTTTCTGTTTGGTTCACTCTTCATTGAAGAATGGAAGGAAGTTATTTCTTTCAGCCGAGGGAAAATGCTTATGAAATTCACACACAGTCCCATCACTCAGAAATTCATCCTTGGCCCAGTCTGAGCTCATGGGGCATCCCTTTGAGCCTCATTCCTCCTCGTGAGGAAGAAGCCTATCCGAAAGGTCTTTGTGTGATTGATCCACAGCTGTGGTGACTGAGGCACAGAGTGGCCTGGCAACTTGCCTCAGGCCACACAGCTGCATCATTCAGCTCTCCCCCGATCTCAGCTACCCACCTGTGGTTTGGGACGGCCTCTCAGTGCCAGGAGAGAGTTAGTAGGATTTTTTCACTCATCCAAAAAAGCATGTCTGAGCCCACTCACCACTGTGATAGATGAAACAAAGGCTAGCCTGTTGCTCTGATGACGGTGGCAAGGCAACTGGCTTGTAATTTTTTGCCAACTCTGAGTCAGGCTGTTGGCACTGGATTCTTAGCAAATGCCATCTCAATTAAAGCACATACAAAAAGGACTGCCTGGCAAGGTAGAAAGTGCCAAAGGCCCTAAAGAGAAGGGGAAAGCGGCTGGGAGAACTTGAAAGAAGGTACGGTTGCTTCTGCGTGGGGATCAGAAGTAACCAGGGATGAAGAAGCTCTTAAAACTACACACGTGAGAATAGCTGAGTGGGTAACACATACAGTCCAGAGGATGACTGGTTCCCAGTTCCATTCTGTGGTCCCTGAGATGAATAATTAGCCAGCTCCACGAGACCACATACCCATCTATGATGGGATCACAGAACCGTACCTGGTTTCCAGCCTTGCAGACGACAGGAGGACCCCCTCCACAGACTGAATTTACTTGAGCAATCCAGGTCTCAGCCCGACAACTAGAAGGCTCAAGAGATCAGTTCCTCACCTGGGAAAACTGGGCAAAGCTGCGATCTGAAAACAAGGGTACATGTCCCAACAGCTCATGGCAGATGTCACTGAAAAACAGAAAGCACAGAGCTTAGAGGGGAGGAGGGTGTAAGCCATGCAGACTCAGGCTTTCTGTGCAGAGAATGGGTGGGGAGAGAGAAAGCAACTCTTGCCTTCTTATAACCTTATGCCTAAGAATAAGTGCTGTGTCGAGCCTGGGTCGGTCGTGACAAGGTACAAGAGAAGAGGAAGAAGGGGAGGGAGAAGTAAGGACGGGGCAGAGCACAGCAGCCAAGGGGTCTTAGGCGTATGCCCAGCAGGATGCAGAACCAAGAGCCAGTGTCCTTAGGGACATTATCCAGGCCCCAGAGCAAACTGTGGCTCACAAACACCTCCCATCCCAAATCCTCTCCTTGGTGTTGACATGCTGGGCAGATAAAACACGCTCAGTCACTCCTCTTGGGAACTAAATAATAACAATAACGACGGTGATGGTGGTAATAATGATGACGCTTCTCTCTTTTTCCGGAGGGGCAGCCATTGGGCAGAGAAGAAAACCTGCATTTATTGAACACTTGATGTGCCAGGTTATGAAGAACAGGCCTTTTTTTTTTTATTTATTGGAATGAACTTTGCGGGCAGGGAAAGATCATTTGGGATGTCCTGCTGACTTTTTCTAGAAGTTGCTTAAGTGCTGTCTGGCTAAGAGATCTAAGTGCAAAGGTAAGAAGCACCTGCCCAGTCCTCCTCTACTCCGGCCGAGCCCGATCCAGGCCGAGAGACAGCGGAGTCATCTAGGTGCGGATTCAGGAGGTGGGGGGCTGGCCTGGCCATCCCTTGCTCCTGTTCCCACTGGACGCTCCTTAGCGCTGACTTCTACAGTCTCTTGGGGATTGGAACGTGACCGCTCATTCTTTCATTCAGAGGAGATCTGAACCTTTGATCCACAAGATGCCTCAATCTCCATTCAGTACCATCTATTTGGACCGGGCAAATCCCCAGGCGAGATGAATTTCTCTCACCGTGCTGTCATCAAACAGTCCAGGCAACTGGTGCTGTGGACCAGCCCACAATGAACCCAAGCCTTGTTCCCGGAGCAGGGAGCGACAGTGCTCGCTGTGGCGGGCGGCTGGTAGCAGGACGACAGTACTCACGGTTCAGGTGTATACATGGGCTTGGACGCGTGTCTGATGTACTGAGTGCAGTGGAAGACTCGGAAAGCCAGGCCACCCAGGAAATCCCGAGACGAAAGCAGGCCGGCCACAGGTCGGAGGCGGAAACCGGTGCAAGCTGGAAGCAAAGGAGAAAAAGCTCAGAGCCCATGGCAGAGGGCCTGCGGGGCCTGCGGACCCTGAGGCAGGGCAGTGCTACCCTCAAGGGCCCGGGAGCCTGGATGCTGAGGCCAGGTAATCTGGCTTCAAATCCAAGCCCCAGGACTTGCTCGCCGGGCAATTTGAGTCAATTCACTTCCCTGGGCTTCAGTGTCGTCATGTGCAAAATGGGACAGGTACTTCGTAGGAGAATCAGAAGAGCTAATCAATATAACGTACGTAGCGCAGAGTCCCGGCCATGGGAAACCGCTGATGAATGTAGCTTTCGTTATTGTTTGTCAGGGTGGAACCCTGCTTCCCTCCTTCTCACGTTTTCAGAGTGGGGAGGGAATTTTCACGCCGCCGCCCAGGAGGGAAGAGTATGAAGGGAGCACTGCTAGCTTCTCACATGGTTCACACAGTACAAGCCACGAGCAACAGTGACTTCTCCCGTTGCAGCATTTGAGACGAGGAAAGGAACATTCTCAACTGGACCCTTCCTGCCCTTGGTCTTTCTTTGCTGCCCAGACAGGAGCACAGCCCGGTCTGCTCTTGACCAGGCGATGGACTACGCTGTGCCAGTGAGTGGGTAAGCAAGTTTACCTAGGCCAGGGGTAAAATCTTAAGAAGCCCGTTTTGGCTACACATCTATACCACCTGTTCTAAGGAGCTTTTATCAGTAATAAATTTGATCGCCCCTCTCTGATTCCTATATGTCTCTCCATTTGTTTCAAACTTGGGAGGAGAAGAGTAATGGCAGTGACCATGATAATAACAGCTAAGATGACACCATATTTGTGAGACCCAGTTCTAAGCACTTTGCATAAACGAATTAATCTGCATCATAATGCTAGGAAGTAGATGCTCTTAATTATCTCTATTTTACAGGCGGGGGAGCTGAGACATACAGACGTTAAGGCTCTTGCCCAAGGTCAAAGCTACCAGCAGTCTGGCTTTAGAGTCTGTTTCCTTAATCACTACTCTATACCTCCCCAACTGCTAGTATTACTGTTTTTTCTTCTCCTTGTTGGCCATAGCCACGTGGGGAATTAGCAAAAGAATGTTTTTAAGACCCCCTTGTCCCTCCACTTAATATGCCCTAGACCTTCAAGCTGAAGTTCATTCTGCTTGGGCTGCTGTTCCTCTCTTTATCTGAGAAGTCAAGACGGAAGGAATTCAGAAGGTCCCCAGCCCAGTCTATCCCGATACCACGTCCCTCCCTGGCTTCTTGCCCCTGAGCTGTCCATGTCATCTCGGCAGAGTTCAGAGGCACAGAACACGCCACTTATATAAGCCCGTGATCTGTCTCCCCACTTCCCCTCATCTTACCGGGCACACAGTAGATGCTGAATAGGCATTAGTTGACTGTTTATTTTGGTTTTGCTGAATTAACACCTCTTGGGAGAAAGGAAAACACTTATTTCCCCTGGAAATGATGGGCGGGTCAACCCAATCATGTAATTTTTTTAGCCACTGAGTTACTCTGGTTCCAGTTCTGCCCCAGTTTAATGAGTCCCTACCATTCACAGTGTGTAGCACTTTGCTTTCACGTTCAGTATCTTATTTCTTTCTCAGAATTGCCCTATGAGAAAGGCTAAAAGGCTAACAGTCCCCACTTGACAGATGGCAAAACTGCAGTTGGTTCTCCCAACTAGAGAGGGTCAAGACAAGATTCGTACCAGGTGCACAGACTCAGACCTCAGGTCTCTTGGCACAAACAGCACATTTCTTACACAAACACACCCTGCAGCCAGCTCGTAGCACAGCAGGAGCTGCAGGGAGAACCCAGACTTGTTAGTCACTTTGGGCTTTGAGTATAAAAAATAAAGTACTTTTCAGGAGTTTCCGTTGTGGCTCAGTGGTTAACGAATCTGACTAGGAACCATGAGGTTGCAGGTTCAATCCCTGGACTTGCTCAGTGGCTTAAGGATCTGGTGTTGCCATGACCTGTGGTGTAGGTTGCAGACGTGGCTCGGATCCCGCATTGCTGTGGCTGTGGCGTAGGCTGGCAGCTACAGCTCCGATTCGACCCCTAGCCTGGGAACCTCCATATGCCACGGGAGCGGCCCAAGAAATGGCAAAAAGACAAAACATAAAAAAAATAAAAAATAAAGTACTTTTCAGGATCATGGAAATGGCAAAATCCACAGCTAATGCCTTTTCTTGGATGGCGGTAGACTAACCGTGGGGGCCTGAGGGGAGGCAGAGCCCAGCAGTGAAACAGTGAAATTCTGGTTTTCCTGGGAGAATCCGTCTTCCTGCATCAGCACAAACGCACTCACGCGCACCTTGGCCTCAATTTACTTTCTTCCCTTTACCCTGTGCCCCCCCCCTGCCCCCCCGGCCCTCAACCTTTTGACCCAGATGTGGACTCACACTGCAGAAACTGAGAAACTTCTTCCAGCTGGGGAATATTATCTTCGCAGAAACCACAGTACTTTTCCAGAAGTGGGAAAATGTGATTGTACTCGTAGCAGGCGTGGGTTTGATACAAGGACTTCAGGTTCTTGAACACCGTCCCCCACGTTTTCTTCTCTTCCTCTGTGTACTCCACTCGGGGGATGGGCTGCCCACTAGGATACAGACAGGAAACACTTGTCTGCGGCAGGGTCCGTGCAGACGAGAGGGTGAAGGAGCCTCCGCAGGAGATGGGGCCAGAGTCTGAGAGCCACCAGCCCCAGACAACAGTGGATTTCATAAGTTATGCGAAAGAGGAAAATTCCACTTCTTGGTATAGGAGTCACGTGATGTGGTTAAGCAAGAATACAAGCTCTCACCTCACTCAGAGCACCAGGGAATTCCTCTCATTTTGGAAAATCACTTGGCTTTTCTTTTCTTTCTCTCTCTCTCTCTCTTTCTTACCTTTCTTTCATGGCCAGACCTGCAGCATATGGAAGTTCCCAGGCTAGGGATTGAACCCACACCTCTGCAGTGACCCAAGCCGCTGCAGTGGGATTCTTAACCCACTGCTCCACCACAGGAACTCCTCACTTGGCTTTTCTGCTCTCCTATTTCCTATTCTTTACCCAGTATGGGAATTCACTTACCTTCAAGGGCCTGTAACATAAATATGTCAAGTAGCAGGTATAGATTAGAGGAGGGTGGGGGCTGGGAAAAGTGAAGAATGCATCCCCTTTCTAAACAAAGGCATCCAAGTTCAAATAAAACAATACAGAGTTTTGTGTTGTCAATGAAAGCACTTCTAACTATGGGCTAAAGTGCATTTCCTATGTGCACCATGAGTTTCAAATCCCTTGTTTAGTGGGCATGTACTTGCTGGATTTGATGTCTCTGCCCTTAAGAAGTTATAAAGGTATTTAAATGCATGGTAGGTCTAAGATCCAGATCCATTTACCTGGCATCTCCGGCTATGGCAGAACAAAACTACGGGCAGCTTGTTAAAGTACATGTGTTGGACCTGCCCCCAGATCTTGAACCTGTCGGGGCGGGGGGTGGGGGGGAGAGCCGAAGCATCTAGATCCTAATAAGCTCTCAGGTGACACGCTATAATCTGAGAGTCATTAGTTCGAAAGTTCCTTTTGAAAACCATCGAAAGTTCCTTTTGAAAACCATCTAAGAGGGAGCTGTGTTCTGAACAGCAAAAACAAATGAAAAGCAAACAGAGCCTGAGTTCAAAGACCAGTGACCGCTCTCTGGGCTGCAGGCCTGTTTCCTAACAGGGTACACAGTGTCTGGGACAGGGCGAGGCTGTTTACCTTAGAATCATGGATCATCTTCAGGACCTCAGGGAACTAGGTCCCTCTTGCCCTTTCAGAGTTGTAGCTCTTCCAAGGACATTAAGGCAAAGTCATTGTTATGTTCCACGAAAAGATGGGCAGGGATCGGGGGAAAAAGACCAATTTTTTGCTGAAGAACTGAAAGCAAGACAAGCTTAGAAGCTTCTGTGATGGTGTAGGGACTGTGAAAAGATGGTCAGGACAGCCCTTGCCTAGAGATGCACCACTGGTTCAGGACGAAGGGCTGATGCAAGAAAAGAAGAGGCTCAGAGTTCTCATCGTGGCTCTGGTTAACAAATCCGACTAGGAACCATGAGGTTGCAGGTTCGATCCCTGGCCTTGCTCAGTGGGTTAACGATCCGGTGTTGCTGAGAGCTGTGGTGTAGGTCACAGACATGGCTCAGATCCCGCATTGCTTGGCTCTGGTGTAGGCCGGCGGCTACAGCTCCAATTAGACCCCTAGCCTGGGAGCCTCCATATGCCGCGGGAGTGGCCCTAGAAAAGGCAAAAAAAAAAAAAAAAGAGGCTTTGGAAACTGACAGAGATGGGTTCACTGCTTCACTCTACCACTGCCTCGCTGAATGGCTTTGGGCAACTTAGTGAACCTCTCTGAACTTAGTCTGTATAGCCCTTATGCTAATAACAAGTAACACTGGAGGGTGTGGAGGAGAGTTAAGTGAAAGGCTATGTATAAAGTACCTAACACTGGTGCTGACAAATAATACCACTGGATAATTGGTAATTACCATTACAATGGATTCCTGTTCTGAAGAGAAAGGTATTTGCTATTTCTGCAACAAATTTTCAGGAGAATAATATTCTGGGCACCCAGACGTCCCCCTGGTTGACATTCGCTCTGCCAGGGGTTCAGTATTCATTCTGGTTCTTTCAGTAAAGCACCCTTCTCTCTTCTGAGTCTGGAGGTTCAGGTATGGGGAGATGCCACCTTCCTGCCTTCAGAGATGGGCACATGACCAGGCCTGGCCAATTCGAGTGCCTCACTTCCTTGGCCACAATAACTGGCTGAGAGATGGGCCCATGTCCTAATCTGAGCCAATGAGACTCAGAGAGAGAACTTTTGATGATTCTGTTGAAAAAAGACAGAACCTCTGGTGGGTTGGCAGTGCTGGGCTCATCTCCAAGAGACATGAGGCCAGTTCCTGAGAGTAAGGCCACTACTGGGGACACCAGAGTCAGGAGGGAGAGAGAATGTGATGCTGGGTCCCAAGCCACCTGTGCTGCAACTACTCCACTTTTCACTTATTGGAGTCTATAAAATCCCCACTTTTTGTTTGAGCTGACTTGCAGCTGAAAAATACAAATTCCTATAATCCATTAGTGTATACTTACATAAAAGTTTAAAGCCCACCCCTCACCCCAGGAACAATCAAAAGCTGCTGCAGCTGCCTTCCAAGTGGTTCCAGACACAACGCCCAGCTCCATCTCTGACTTAGTACTTTTCATCTTCACTAACTTGCGGTCTCTTAGATCCATGCATTCACTCACTTAACAAATATTTATTAAACACGCACAGTGCTCTGGCAATGCAGCCCTGAACAAAACTGTCAAAAGTCCTTTGCAATGGAGTGTTATTCAGCAGTAAAAAGGAGGAACTCCTGCCACATGCAAAGACATGAATGAGGATATTCTACTAAGTGAAATAAGCCAGTTACAGAAGGACAGGTAGTGTGTGATTCCACTTACATGAGGTTTGTAAAAGAATCAAGGACACAGAAGCAGAATTGAATGGAAGTTCCAGAGGCGGGGGGGGGGGAGACATAAGGGTGTGATTCAGCAGGTATAAAGTTTCAGTTATGCTAGATGATTCCTTTCTAGAGGTTGGATGGACAATACTGTGTCAACAGTCACTGTTACTGTACAGTATGCTCATACATCGGCTAGGAAACTAGATCTCCTGTTAAGCATTTTTACTGCATAAAAAAGAAACATCCCTGCCCTCTTGGAGCCTATGTTTTTAGTGGGGGGAGGGGGCAGAAAAGCTGCACAATTCTGTTAGATGGTAAGCGTGAGGGAGGAAAAGAAGGGCAACGTATGGGGAACGTTAGGCTGCGGTTTTGATCTTACGTGGGACACTGGAGAAGACCTGGCTGAGAAGATGCCATGTGACTAAAGACCCAAGGAGGTGAGGCTTCCCTGTGGAGCCCTCCTCTCACCTACACACACCTGTCTGAGGTTCTGCCTCAGCTGCCCCGCAGATTCAGCCAGTCAGCACTCAGCCTTACAGTCTGGGGAGGGAGGCTGTGGGCTTTACATAGCTGCCGGAGCAGCTCATCCCAACTTAGACATCGATGGCCCAGGGGCAGGAGACTAGAATCTGAGTGGTGACTCTTGCAGCTTCCAGGCAGTGGGAGACCTGGGGCAAGTTCCTGTCACTCTCTGATAATATACATCATACACATATGATAATATATATCATACATATATTCTAAACAAGGATAATCAAACCTACCTTATGATGTTGCAGTGATCATCAATGTGTAAAATGCTGCCTAGACATAGTAAATTCTTCAGAATTTGGTTTTACACACACACACACACACACACACACACACACACACCAATTTCCATGGTCTACTTAGGAATTATTACCCTTGGCACATTTTCTTCCATCTTCTCTTTCCACCAAGAGACCTGAAGTTCTTCAAGATCCTCAGTCTTTGAATATATTGTCAATTATTTTTATCAAACCATGATCTCATTAAGTAAAATACATGATGATATTTTGTGAAGACTATCCATTTGGCCCAAAATGAGTTACCATTAAAGCCATTGGGATCCTTCTTTTTTTTTTAAAAAAAAAATGTGTTAAGGAGAAGACCCTGTTTTGAATTATTCCACTTACCAAACATGGCATTCAAGGTACTCCAGAACCTGGTATAACTTTCCTTTTTCAGTTTTATTTTACCCCAAGCCCCCACACATGTAATTATTACCAAGACAAATAATTTGGTGCCCCCCAAATACAACAGCAATTTGTCAGTGCCTCTCCAACCTCATATGTTAAGACTGCTGTTAAATATTCTTAGGGAGGAGAGTCAGAGCATGGCATGGGGATGGGCAGAGAAGGGGGTGGCTAAGAGTAGCAGGGTTGAACTGCTTCCCTACTGTCTAGAGTAATGAGCTCTGGCCCCAAAACACACACAGCTCAAAACAAAAGTCCTGTTTCTAGCCAAACCCACCCTCTCATTCATGATCCACATTCTCTTCGTTGGTAAACTCTTGCTCAGTCTTCAATTCTCAGTCTGTTGCTTCTTCCCAGCCTATTCCCCCAGTCTGCATTCAAATTCTAATGATACAGCCTCATGACACCCACATTTTGATTTTAGTAATACTTATTGCATTTACTGTCCTTTTTGTCATTGCCTGTCTTTCTCCACAATCCCTCAGAGGACATGGACTCTGCTGGTCTAGCTCTTGGCGTTGGGTCCTAGAACACAGTAGGCACCTTTTATCAACAGATCCCGTGATGCTATGACTCAATAGGCAGGAGTTTGATCCCCATGTGGGATGATGAGTGGGTAGGTGCTCAAGATTGGAAAGTGGGACCTTTGGTAGGAAGGATGGCAGAGCCCGAGGAAGAAGGCCAAAGGTGAGTCCTGAAAGGCATCACAGTTTCTGGGTAGGAGGAAAGAGGCTGGAGGAGATTGAGAAGACGCCTCAGAAAGGAAGAGGGAAACCAGCAGGGAGTGGAATAGACTCGATTCTCCTTATTTGCAGCAGTTCTGGTCCACGAAGTTACCATGATCTCTGAGTGAGTGAACACGAAATCGTTCTCCTTAGCAAAATACAGACTCTTTGCAACTCATAGTACCGAGCCTTCCTTGTGTGTGCTTCTGCCTAAAGATACCCTGTTGAATATAGATGGTTGATTCATTCCCACTGAACCCACAGCCAATAGCACTGCAGCTCAGGCCCAAAGGAAGTGCATTATCACCCATGTTCTCCATTAGGTACGTCAGAGCCATGCTGCACTTGGGAACACCAGACAGTGCTTCAGAGATCCACCGGAGGGCCATTTTAAACAGCAAAATTACCAATAAAAAGAACCCCAAAATTCAACAAACGTGGCTCGAAAGAGACTGCAAAAAGAACACTTGTTGACAGTCAAGAAGCGGCACCAAGTAGGCAGTGTTGCCTTATTAGACCTCAGCTTATGCATGAGGGGGACTCCAGTCCTTCCCTGCTCTGAGCATGTCTGGGAACAAGTGAGAAAGTGCCCCCAAGCTTGGGGAAGGGAGAGGGTCTCAAATAAATTTAAGCAAGTCATCCTCAAATAATGAGAGTCAACTGTACCAGACACCAAGCGAAAAGACAACTGCAAAGAAGGAAGGGATAGTAAATAGCATCAGAAGCTCAAAAGAGTGAGCTGAGGTCAGAAATAGGCTTTGAATTGGAAGACAAGTTCAGTCCCTAATGAGTCATGACCTTACGTACACCCCTTAACCATCTGGGATTCATCTATACAAGGTGGAAAAGACCTCTGGTATTCCTCGCAGTACCAGCCATCTACAGATAATTTTCCAGAACTGCTTTAACGTATCTGATGACCATCCAGAATAGTGAGGCATTCCACCAATTCCACACTTCTCCATCAGCTGAAACATTTCTATGGAAAAGAGCTTGAGGGGGACTAGTTTCTCACCTCAAATCCCAAGAAGGAGTGAGTTTAGCTCATGAGCAGCTCCTGGCTTATATGGAGAAGACAGGTCCCCAGACACTCCGGGAACTGGTTGAGAATGCCTCTGCAGTTCAACAAGCCTGAGGGCAACACCAGACCACGCCACCTACAAATCCTATGACTTTGGCAGGTGACTGAACCATGTTAAGCTTTAGTTTTCCCACCTGAAAAATGGGGAATTGGGATTAAGACGGAAGGAAATAACACGAACGAAGCATTTAGTGAAGCCCAAGGTAGAGCGAGGGGCTCATGAATGCGACCCGTTATAACTGACTGTCTGAAGAGGACGCTTGTCAGTCCCTGGATGGATGGTGTCCACCTGACTGCACTGGGGCCACCGTGGGGATGGAGGAGAGAGGCCATCTTCCTCTGTGTCTCCTGCTCGCCACAAACCAAGGTCCAGGGGGGCCTGGATCTGACTAAGGTCAGCACTGTTCTGGGTCCTCCCATTGCTAGGAGTCACTCAGAGAAGGGCGTTTTCTCATTTTCTCCGGAAGTCCTTCCCTTTGGAAGGTAGGTCTTTACTGGGTGTCCAGAGCCTTAGCTTCTCCTTTACCTCCCCTGGACTCTCTCCAGCCATGCAAGTACCAGCAGCTTGGGGTTCTGAATATCTTGACGGTTTGTTCTCATGCCCGTCTTCTGTCCCACCCTAAGCTCAGAAACGGAGCTCAGGTCCCCTAAGTTTCTCAAGGTAGAAGTATTTCTGTGCTTCCTGAGGACTCAGAGTAGCAAAACAGTTCTCGTCCCTTTAAATAACATATTTGATATTTGCTTGTTCCTTTGGATCACATTTGGTAGAGGAGGAGCGGAGAACCCCAGAGAGAAAAATGGTAACTCTTCCTAAAATTGCCCTTTGCATCTGGGTCAGATCAGATAAAAGCAGAACCTGGAGGCTTGGCTCTAGTGAGTCACTGGTCCAGTAAAGCAGCCACTCCTACTTGAATGTAAACGATTCTCTTTTTCCTTCTTCCCGGTTTCATGACCAGAGGCTGTTTTATTTAAGGCCTTTTAGAGTTACTTCAGACATCACTGCATAATTACACAACAAAGCTGGGAAGAGAGCTGGGCCCTGGCGCAGTGGATAATTTGTTTTGTCTAGCGGCAATTCTTTAATGTGTGTTATTGAAGGGAGGGTTTAAACACATATGTGGATGCGCGCGCATGCGCACATATGCACAACACGCACACACAGGTAAGGATTCTCTAAGATGATGGTATTTCCCAACCTTGGGCAAGGGAGAGGCAGGCAAGGCTGGGTCTGCTCCCGACCCCCAACCCCCCACAAGTAAACTTACTGTCGATAGTTGTAGGCAATGTCAGCAAAGTACTTCCGTCTTGTTCGGTACACAGGATCTTTAAAACCCTAGGAAGAAGAGGGACACTTGATGTCTCCAGGCTTTGGTGTATCTATGCACGACTTGAATGAGGGCCCTGGAGCTCTGACAGTACATCTCTCTGTCCCCTGATTCTCCTTTGAAAATAAAGTCTCAGTTAACCCGAGTGTAAGCTCCCCCACCAGGTATTAAGAATGACACATTATGGAGTTCCCGTCGTGGCGCAGTGGTTAACGAATCCGACTAGGAACCATGAGGTTGCGGGTTCGGTCCCTGCCCTTGCTCAGTGGGTTAAGGATCCGGCGTTGCCGTGAGCTGTGGTGTAGGTTGCAGACGCGGCTCGGATCCCGCGTTGCTGTGGCTCTGGCGTAGGCCGGTGGCTGCAGCTCCGATTCGACCCCTAGCCTGGGAACCTCCATATGCCGCGGGAGCGGCCCAAGAAATAGCAACAACAACAACAAAAAGACAAAAGACAAAAAAAAAAAAAAAAAAAGAATGACACATTATTAGCATCATGTTCAATTCAGTGTGAACCTCTTGGGGCTCCAGAATGCAAACGGTGCCCAGGTTTTAAAGACATCTCATCTACAGCATTTCTCACCTGTAAACTTGCTAAGTTAGGCAGAAACTGTCTGTGAAGAAGATACACACGAGTCACTAAATTCCTGACCAATAATATGTGTCCGGCACTGCCTCCTAACTTCTTGATAGGCAGACAGGTACAATTGCTATTGCAAGTGTTAAAAAAAAAATATATAGATACCCTTTATTGAGTGTCTATTATGTGCCCGTCTATGTGTGAGAAGAACTTATTTTATTTATTTATAATTTTCACAACAAATGTGAAAGGTAGACTGCTAGGAGTATCCCTTTCTTTGCAGAATAAACAGCGGCTCAGAGTAGTGGAGTCAAGCAAAGATGAAGCCAGGATTTGAATCGCCCAGTTTCAGGCTCCTCTCACTTCACTTTAGCAAATGTCAGCCTTTACAACTTGACAGGGGCTCAACTAACTGAGATTCTGCCTCAGTACATAAAAAGGATGATGACAATTTCTCCTTGAGGCTGACTTGCAGGCAGCCTTTCCCCAACAATGTGGAAGCAGTGAAAAGAGGCCAGATGTGTCTTTCAGTGTTGCGGGGCTGGAATGGGGGGAAGTCACATCCCTGAGT
This sequence comes from Sus scrofa, assembly GCF_054392235.1. NCBI lineage: Eukaryota > Metazoa > Chordata > Mammalia > Artiodactyla > Suidae > Sus > Sus scrofa. Next base: position 88,691,271 of record NC_139387.1, on the reverse strand, counting down.
TGGAGATGATCACAATTGGATAAAAGGACATTTTCTTTATGTGTTCTTCTTGGAGTTTTACTGTTTCAGGTCTTATATTTAAGTCTTTCATGCATTTCAGGTTCATTGTTGTGAGTGGTGTAAGAAAGGGATCTAATTTCCTTCTTTTAAAATGTGAATGTCCAGTTTTCCCAACACCATTTATTGAAGAGACTATGTTTTCCCCATTGATATTCTCTGCTCCCTTGTCAAATACTAGTTGACTGTATGTACATGAGCTTACTTCTAGGTCCATTGGTTCATCTGTCTGTTTTTAATGCCAGTATCATACTGTTTTGACTACTATAGCTTTGTAATAGAGTTTGAAATCAGGATGTGTGATTCTCCCAGCTTTTTTCTTCTTTCTCAGGATTGCTCCTTGATGTTGGTTTATGGAATGAGTTTTGGCAATGATGTCAAAGGCCCAAGTGAGAAAAGCAAAAGGAAGTAAGTACATCCAACAAAAAAAGCTTCTGCACAGCAAAAGAAACAATGAATAGGATGAAAGGCAGCCTATAAAATATTTGCAAACCATACATCAGATAAAGGGTTAATACCCAAAATATATATGGAACTCACCACTCAATAGAAAAAAAGTCAAATCATCTAATTTAAAAATAGGCAGAGGATCTGAACAGGCATTTTTCCCAAAGAAGATATACAAATAGCCAACAGGTACAGGAAAAGATGCTCAGTATCACTAACCATCAGTAAAATGCAAATCAAAATCACAATGAGCTGTCACCTCGCACCTGTTAGAATAGCTGATCTTGAAAAGACAAGAGGTAAGTATTAGCGAGAATGTGCAGGAAAGGAAACCTCTGGGCACCACTGGTGGGAACGTCAGTTGGTACAGCTAACTTGGCAAATGGTATGGAGGGTCCTCAAAAAAGTAAAAACAGATCTACCCTATGATTCAGCAATCCCATCTGTAGGTATATATCCAAAGGAAATAAAATCACTCTCTTGGAGAGGGATCTGCTCTTCCATGTTCACTGCAGCCTTGTTCAAACAGTCAAGACACAGAAACAACCTAAGTGTTCACTGGCAGATAGACGGATAAAGAAAACGCCGTCTATACATACAGTGGAGTATTATTCGTCCATAAAAGGTAAGGAAACCCTTCTGACCACATAGGGGGGACCTTGAGAGCATTTTACCAAGTGAAATAAGTCAGACAGAAAAAGTCAAAGGCTGTTTTGGCCAGATAATACGAAGCCAAACTCATGGACAGAGAGGACATTGCTGGTTACCAGAGAATGGGACTGGGAGAGACGGGGATGTGTCGGTTAAAGGGTCAAACTTCTAGGTAGACGATGAGTAGGTTCTGGGGATCTAATGCACAAGATTACAGTTAACGGTGCTGTTTCATAGACTTGAAAGTCGCGAAGAGAGTAGGTCTTAAATGTTTGCATCAAAGACAGAAACGGTAAGTAGCTGAAGCGACAGATGTTTATCATGCTATCATTTCTCAACATATACATGTATCAAATCGGCACCTCAGACGTATGCAACGGTATGTGTCCATTATATTCCAATAAAGCTAAAAACGTCATGATCCAAAAAATGGATCGTAATCTGAATTTCAGTAAGACAAAATAAATGTAGTAGAACTTGCTTTGTTCCCCGCAAGCAATAACGGATAAGCTGGGTAAGCCATGCCATCCATCCCCTTACCCTGCAATTTCTCTGCCCCACCATCCCTCCAAACGAAGGCATTAATGGATTGAAAACAAAGGCTGATGTCATGGAGGGTCCTGTTTAAAGACTCTTTTAAAAGGATAAGTACTTCCTGACTTTCAGACTTGGGGTTTTTTTGTTTTTGTTTTTGTTTTTTAAGTCAAGCTCTATTAGTAATTCCAAAGAACCAGGGGTTCACGTGTATCACGTAATTTTACCTGAGAAGCCCTAGCCCAGAGCCTGGCATACAGAAAGAATGACAAGCGCTCCCTGAAAGAGGGAAGGAAGCAAAGAATAAGGGGCAGGGAGGGATAAACAGAGGGAGGCAGCAGGGAGGGAGGCGTTCCCTGTTTTGTTTCCTAGGATATGTTTTGAGAAACAGAGAAATCCATATGTTTCACACTGGAAAAGTAAAATTACCCTGCATCTTTCCTTCCAAAACTAAATCCCAGGTAAATTAAGTGATTATTCGGTTTAGAAAAGAGCCCACGACACGATTATTACAAAGGATAACTGCAGTATTTTCCCTCGAGCACTGAATGGTTTTGAAGCATTCATTCCAGATAGGAAAGTTCGGGAATCGGAAAACTGAAAACTCCTGCTGGGCTCAGCTCTACCGGGTGAAGATAAATTGCTGTGGGATGATGAGGCCAGAAAATGGGACATTTTGATTTCTAAGCAGCACGACCACACCCATGGAGGACTCTGGCTGCTGAGCTCAATGAACACATCTCCATACTTAGGGCTTAATATACAACGTTAATGGGTTTTTTTTTGGGGGGGCGGTGTTTGTTTGTTTGTCTTTTAGGGCCATACCCACAGCACATGGAGGCTCCCAGGCTAGGGGTTCAATCGGAACCACAGCCACTAGCCTACACCACAGCCACAGCCACGCCAGACCCAAGGCCCGTCTGCGACCTACACCACAGCTCACGGCAACGCTGGATGCTCAACCCACTGAGCAAGGGCAGGGATCAAACTTGCAACCTCATGGATCCTAGTTGGGTTCAGCAACTGCTGAGCCATGACAGGAACTCCCTAGAAAGTTAATGTTTGTCCTGCGTATAAAGACTTTGGCACTGCCAGGTGCCTTGGAGAAAACCTCTTTTTATATTGCAATCTAGACACGAAGAAAGTGGAGCTCACAAAGCCATTTGCCCAGGGGCCCTGAACGACAGAACCAACACCTCCACCTGGGCTGTGTGGTCCTCCCCAGGTGGTGAGTTGAGGGTTGAGACCGGTAACCAGGGAGACAAATGAACAATTCTTTTAACCAGTGGCTTTCCACCTCATTATGCTGCCTCTAGCAGTGGGATGCTCATGATAGCTTCTCTTCTCCATGTGGCTCTTTATCGTTCAGCCTCAGTGTACTTTGTCTAGGTAGTTTAAAGTTTTTTTTCCAGCCATAAAAAAAAGCTTAATCTAAAATTTTAGGAGTTCCTGTTGTGGCTCAGCAGTTAACGAACCCAACTAGCATCCAGGAGGATGCGGGTTCGATCCCTGGCTTCACTCAGTGGGTTAAGGATCCAGAGTTGCCATGAGCCGTGGTGTAGGTCACAGATGCGGCTTGGATCGTGCGTTGCGGGACCGTGCATTGCTGTGGCTGTGGCTACAGCGGCTACAGCTCCAACTGGACCCCTAGCCTGGGAACCTCCATATGCCTCGGCTGCAGCCCTAAAAAGACAAAAAGACACACACAAAAATTGTAGGAGTTCTCTGGTGGCCTAGCAGTTAAGGATCCACAGTTGTCACTGCCACGGCTCCGGTTACTACTGTGGCATGGGTTTGATCCCTGGCCCAGGAACGTCTGCGTGCCACAGGCGAGGCCAAAAAATAAAAAAAATAAGATAAAATGTACATCCAGTAGCTATCAACTATGTCAGAGGGATTATATAAATCATTTAAGAATGAAATGATGGAATAAATATATCAAAATCCAACAAACGGCAGGAAAATTGGAGCTCTTTTATTCTTCTATACCACTTATGCTTTTGATTTTTCTACCGTGAGTGTGGATTTCTTTTACAACTTGAAACAAAGTAAAATAATATTAAAAATCCATCTTAACTCACTAGGGAAGTGATGGCAGTTTCATATATGGAGCTACCTCAACACACCCCTATATAATATACTACACAGATTTTCTCTGTGGGAAGGTTTCTAACCCTGGCCCTCTACAGTGCAGGGTTTCAAAGAAGCTCATCATCAGCCTGCAAAGGAGCCCTGCCCACCAGACTGCCCAGACTTTTGCTCTCAGTTACCAGTGAAAGAGATCGGCAGCCTTGGAGTTGTCTCTCCGGGCTTTGCCCTGGTATCCTTCGGGTTGCCAGGTGACCCCAGGGCTTCAGCAGCCAACGAAACTCACTCTGAATGAAGTTACGCTTGCTGATGACTAATCGTCCTGTCTCAATTTAGACTAATAGCAGCAATTTCAGTAGCACTGCATGTAATTTATTTATAATCGCCCTGTCTCAATTAAGCTAATAGCAGCAATTTTGGTTGCACTGCATGTAACCAAGTATGTTTTGACAGGAAAATCTATTGCTGGTGACTGAGTGGGGAGGGGGAGGGGGATGAGAGGAGAAGTGGTGGGAGGAAGTGGAGAGAATTCTACTGGATGCAAAGGTGCAACATCACACCCGCGGTCCACACACAATCACTTTTCATCTCAGCATTTCTGTTACCTGGGGTGTGGACACGAGTGATTTTGATTCAGTGGGGATTTGGGGGAGGCAGCAACTATACAGAAAAGCCTTCTGAGTATTCTTCCAGCCTGAGATCGTTAAGTTATCGTGTCTTGATCTCATGCCTGGAATTAAAGCTCAGAAGTGCTGTCTTTAGACTAGAGAGAAGAACAGGGGGCTTACAGTTGGACGGGCTGGGATGGATTGCTGACCCATTTGGCCATGAGCAGCATGGCCTGATGTTGGTCCCTTCACCTCCCAGAGCCTTAGTTTCTTCATCAGTAAAATGAAACTAGCAATGGTAGCCACCTCACGGTCTCGGATGGATGTGGTTAGATAACATAAGCAGGGCATCAAGTAGAATTCTGCCTACAAAGGAGACACTCAAGAAATGATGCATTTGTGCAAAATGGTGAGAAATCCAAAAGCTGAGAGGTCTGACTCAGAATAATAAAAGGATATTCTCTGGAATGGTTCACTAAGTTCCATCACCAATCCCTGGGCTTTAAAAAATTTTTTTTGTCTTTTTTTGGGCTGCACCTGTGGCATATATAAGTTCCCAGGCTAGGGGTTCAACTGGAGCTGCAGATGCTGGCCTACAACACAGCCACAGCAACACCAGAGCTGAGCCACATCTGTGACCTATGCTGAAGTTTGTGGCAATGCCAGATCCTTAACCCACTGAGTGAGGCCAGGGGTCGAACCCACATCCTCATGGATACTAGTCAGATTTTCACCCCGCTGAGCCACAACTGGAACTCCTCTCTGGGCTTTTTAAATAGCATCTGTCAAATTCTTGCCTTGCTATTTATATTTCATCTGGAGCAATAATGAGAGGTTTTTTGCATTCTGTGAGCCCCACACCAACTGGAGGAAGGATGGTACACAGGAGACAAGAAGTTCAAAGTAGTATTTTTTAAAGTAACTGCCATCTTGTAGACACTCACCAAAGATGTGCAACTCAGTAGACAAGGACAGCGCTGACCTTGCCCCTCCCCTCACCCATTCTGTGTTGCCATGGTCACCCCCTACCAGTAAGGCCAAGAAGACTGTCTTGGAAAAGATTAAGATCCTTGGTGGCTCCAGAGAGTTCCTGTCGTGGCGCAGTGGTTAACGAATCCGACTAGGAACCATGAGGTTGTGGGTTCGGTCCCTGCCCTTGCTCAGTGGGTTAAGGATCCGGCGTTGCCATGAGCTGTGGTGTAGGTCGCAGGCGCGGCTCGGATCCGGCATTGCTGTGGCTCTGGCATAGGCCTGTGGCTACAGCTCCGATTAGACTCCTAGCCTGGGAACCTCCATATGCTGCAGGAGCGGCCCAAGAAATAGCAAAAAGACAAAAAAAAAAAAAAAAGATCCTTGGTGGCTCCAGCCAGTAACCTGGGAATTCACTGGGTACATCTCTCCTTTCCACATTCAGCAATCAATTTTTGTCCATTTTTTCCTGCCAAACATCTTGAGTCTGTCCTTTTTACTTTAATCTCATTGCTACGCCTTCATTGAGGCCCCAGTCACTTCTTTCCCAGCTTCTATGTCTGCTTTCCAAGTGGCCTGTCTTTGTCTCGTCCCCACACCCCCTCCCTCCCTTCAGCCCAAGGAGACTTAAACTAGACAAATCTATTCTCTCCCCTCCTTCCAAACTTTCAATGGTTTCTCATCACTTTTAGGATAAAGTCCAAAATCCCTAATATAGACCACGAGGCTCCATCTGATCTGGCCCTGCCTATGTTTCCAACTCTGTGCTGAACCACAATTGCCCAACACGGTGTTTATCTGCAAATTTGTCCATCTGGTCTAATGTGACTTCTCTAAACACACCATGCTTTTTCCCAGGTTCAGCATGGTTCCCACATGCTGTTCCCTCTGACTGGAACACTTCCACACTCTCCTGGACCAATAAGCTATTATTTGGTCTTTCTAACTTGGTTCCAACTGCATTTTTAGAAACCTACCTTGGCTTTTCTGAAGGTTATTGGTTTCCCTCTGCAATAGACTCCCTCAGCGACCTGAGTGTTTCTCCTTTCAGACAATCATTACATACTGGTTAATAATTATTAAACTCGGGAATCTGTTTATCTTATTTATCACTGGATTTTCAGTGCAAAGCAGACTCAGCATACTCCTGAGTAGATGCTTTTAAGAAAAATTATGCAAAACTTAGGCAAAAAAACTGTGTGTCTTTTGAAAGTCCAATGAGATTACTGTTTAACAAGCCTACTGTACGCTATCTAGGGGCGGGAATATTTGTTTGATGTGCAATTTACTACTTCATAAGGTCTGAAGTCTTCAAAGGTAGATGTGGACTTATAGAAGAGTTACAAAATATTTATTTTATGATCAGGCTGCAAATGTTTCTGTCCAACAGAAAACACTCATGGTTATGGCTTGATTGTTTCATTGGACCTATATCATGGGAACCCATCTTTGCAATCTCATTCCAGCATCCTAGTCTTCAATGACCATAACTATTTCGGTCTCTTGCATCTTCCTTTGCAACGTCTTTGACATCTTGTTGCTGCCCTTACTATGGAGGCAACAGACCTTTGACAGATGTTTACTGGCTACCTTTATGACGGTTGGTTTTGGCTTTAATTTAAAAATTGTGCTTTGACAGAGCAGCAGAGGGAAGTATAAGAAGTCTTTGATGACTCAACTGGCTAATGATCCTTAGAAGAGACCTTGACAGGGGCCTCAGATGGAGAAGGTTGGATGGACAAAGGAAGAGGCAAGGAGAGAAGTACTGGAAAGACAGCCTTCCTCTTGGGGAAGAACAAGGGTCTTTGGGGAGAGTGGGGAATCTCAATGTCTACGCCTTGAAAGGCTGAAAAGCATTTATGAGATTTAGATAAAGATAAAGACGTAGAAACAGGCCCTGAAAAGCAGCTGCACTGGTTAATGTGTTCTCCACCAGAAAGCCTCCCCTAGTGCAGATCTGCTTGGACCCAGCTCAGGTGCCAGGGAAATTGGAAGAGGGAGCTCTGGGGTTGGGGTCTTGGCAGCAGAGGCTGGCAGTGCTCCCCAAGATCTGCCCCTGCTGGCCTTCAGAGAACATTGCTAAACCACTGTTCCCAGTCTCTCCGGAACATAGGCGTGGCCCTGTGACCGAATTACAGTCAGAGGAATTTGAGGGAAGGGATGCATCGCCATCAATCCCAGACCATAAAAACCTCTCCCGAGCACTGCTCACTCTCTCTCCATCCTTGTCTGGCAGCATGGAGACGGCTCCCAGGATCTGGATGAGGGGCTACCACTGGATGGAAGGAGAGTTGGTCTCTGTAAGACTGTGTGGAGCAATTTCCCTAATGACCTACCCTGGAAATAAACTTTTCTTGGGTTCGCCCATAGAGAGGGGGCTGCTGTCAGACAAGCACAGAGCCCGCTCTGGTTACTAGAGGGCTCACCCCAGATCTCCCTTTTTCCAGAAGTCGTCCCTAACTATTCCAATCCACGGAGACCTTAGAACTGACAGCATCTGCTATCTGACTTATTAAACATGGTGCTTAATCACACGCTTTTTTTTTTTAATGGCCACACCCACAACATATGGAAGTTCCTGGGCCAGGGACTGGGCCAGGAGCCACACCTGTGGCAGCGCTGGATCCTTTAACCCGCTGCCTTGGGCTGGAGATTAAATGTACCCCTCTGCAGCCCCAGCCGTTGCAATTGTGTTCTTTTTCTTTTTTTTTTTTCCCTAGGTCCGCACCCACGGTGTATGAAATTTCCCAGGCTAGGAGTCGAATCAGAGCTACAGCTGCCGGCCTACACCACAGCCACAGCAAGTGGGATCCGAGCCACAGTTACGATCTACACCGCAGCTCACAGCAACGCCAGCTCCCCGACTCACTGAGCCAGGCCAGGGATCAAATCCCGATCCTCATGGATACTAGCAGGATTTGTTTCCATTGCGCCACAACGGGAACTTCCTGCAATTGTATTCTTAACCCACCGCGTCACAGCAGGAACTCCAATCATGTACTTTTTATATACTACAATTTAACCAAATATTATGATGAAACACTACCATTCAAGATAATGTTGCTAGGTACTCCATTAAAAAATGGATTTCAGGAGTTCCTATTGTGGCTCAGCAGTTATAAACCTGACTAGGATCCATAAAAATGCAGGTTTGATCCCTGCTCTTACTCAGTGGGTTAAGGATCCAGCGTTGCCATGAACTGTGGTGTCAGTCGCAGACACGGCTCAGATCCCAAGTTGCTGTGGCTGTGGCGTAGGCCAGCAGCTGCGACTCTGATTTGACCCTTAACCAGGGAACTTCCATATGCCACAGATGTGGCCCTAAAAAGACAGAAAAATAAAGGGGGGGTGGGTTGGTTCCATGGGTAAATAAATTTTAAGGATCGTTAGGTTGAATGGGTATTTTTTTTTTAAGGGATTTTTCAGCGCCTCTCATGAGATAACGGGACTTGCATGTGCTTAAAATGAGCTTCTAGAATACAGCAGATCTCCCTTTGATGGTGAGATTTTTTGTTTTTCAAAGACTGCAGTTTGAGGATCAGGCACAGGACCCTTCACTTGAATAAGTCCTATGAGGTTGTGAATTTACTGGGATCTGATGCTCTGTGTTCATAATTTTAAACACAGTGCACACAGTTCTACAGCATCAGTGTGAAAAGCTTAGCCTGGGGAAGAAGGCGCTGGAAGGCTTTAGGGAAGCCAAGATACATGCCTGGGCCTTAAAAGATGAATCGAGCTTTGCCAGCAGGGAAAGAGGTGAGAGGAGATGACACGCACAGGAGCACAGAGGCTGGGAAATGGTCAGGGAGAGAATGTGCTGGAAATGAGAATCCAACAGACCCATTTGGATTGGGGCTGCCAGGCTGTGTCCCAGCCCCCTCTGGCCACCTTTGGGAAGACCAGATGTCCTCCCTCTACCCCATCACTGAAGGCCTGGAGGGCAGGGACCAGGTCTTACTAGTCATTTCAACCGTCTCTCCTTTACACGGCCGGAAACAGACACAGTTCCCATCCACAATTTCTCCTCCGCAAATGAGAAAATTCACCCCTCCCAGGAGATGGTTATAACATTCACATCTTGAGAATGAGGGTAAAATCCAAGACATGAAATCAACCCAAATGTCCACTGACAGATGATTGGATTAGGAAGATGTGGCGTATATACACAATGGAATATTGCTCGGCCATAAAAAAGAACAAACGAATGCCATTTGCAGCAACAGGGATGGAACTAGAGACTCTCATCCTGAGTGAAGTAAGTCAGAAAGAGAAAGACAATCACCATATGCTATCACTTATATCTGGAATCTAACATATGGCACAAAGGAACCTTTCTACAGAAAAGAAAATCATGGACTTGGAGAATAGACTTGTGGTTGCCAAGGGAGAAGGGGAGGGAGTGGGAGGGACTGGGAGCTTGGGGTAAATAGATGCAGACTGTTGCCTTGGGAATAGATTAGCAATGGGATCCTGCTGTGTAGCACTGGGAACTCTGCCTAGTCACTTATGATGGGACATTTAATGTGAGAAAAAAGAATGTATGCATGTATGTTTACAGGGTCACCATGCTGTGCAGTAGAAAAATATATATATACAAATAAATGATAAAAAAATAAAAAATAAAAGAACGAGGGTAAAGCTTTTAGCACAGTCCCTGGCATCCAGTCTGTGGTCAGTGCCGAAATATCAGCTACAAATGTCATTTGCTGAACAAATGTTTGTGGAAGGAAGAAAGGAAGGAGGAAAGGTGAGAGCCTGGCAGGTCAGCATGCCCGTCTCACGTGTCGCTTCACCACGGCTCAGAGGCCCTTTACCCTGTGTTTTGGGAACGGTCCTTGCTTGGCTGCACTTCTCCAAGAGGCTGTTTGCGAGGCCCCCAAAGTGAGCTGCTGGGTCAAGTGTCAGCGCGTGCTGCCAAGGGCAGGGGTCGGGGAGGCTCAGCCTGGACGCCAGGGACAGGGAGGAACAGAGGGTCCTTTCGGGAAGAACAGCCGAGCCGCTCCCCACATGGAGGCCAGGCCCCGTGGGGCCGGCGAGGCTGCGCGAAGCCCCCTGGAGGGTGTGCTCTGTCCTTGGCCCGTCCGTTCCCGGGACCTGATGAGAAGCCACAGGAACAGAGAGAGCCTGGCCTCCGAGGCAGGGGGACCGTGTACCTGATAAAGTGTGTTTTTAGGATAAAATCTACGATGCGGGAGGCCAGGGAGTCAAAGATGTGGGCTGGGTCTAGAAAGAGAACGAATTCCAGGGAGTTTTAAGAGCAGCCCCGACTGCCCCTGAGGAGCCACGAGGATAAAGAGAGGAACAGGCCGTATCCATAGCCTGGCCTCTTCTGCCACCGCTCCCAGCGAGCCGGGAATGCGGCCAGCAGAAGGGACAGGCGTCAGGGCAGGAGGATGGAGGTGGGCGAGAGGAGAAAACACCCGGATAGGCCGGGCCCAGGGACTGGGTCAAGGCCAGCCGGACAGCTTTGCGGACGAACCGTATCTTGGGAGATGCTTTGCTTTCCCCCTGGGCGGATGGCAAAGAGGCCCAGACCCAGACTTGTCCACAGGGATAGGGAGATTCTGGAAGGGCTCCTGTCACTCAGGCCAGGGGAGTGGGCTGCATTCTACCCAGGAAAGGGGGGGGGGGCAGGGATCCAAAGGCTCCAACTCGACCTTGAGTTTCGGGAGGGGGGCATTTATATAACAGATACCAGGAGCCTAAAGGACAGTGACTATCCTTGGATTAAGTCATTTCACAAGCAAGCATCAGAGAAGCTAAGCTACACGGAGGTCACACAGAGATGCAGAGGCAAGAAGATTCCCTGCGGAATTATCATCATAGTGAAAGACCAAAAACCCCATACAAGCTCACCATTGGGGGCTGGTTAGTAAGTTATGACACTGCGATTAAAAATATACATTCGCGGAATTCCCGCTGTGGCTCAGAGAAAACGAACCCAACTAGTATCCATGTGGGCTCCCTCGCTGGCCTTGCTCAGTTGGTTAAGGATCCGGCGTTGTCACGAACTGTGGTGTTGGTCACAGACACGGTATCTTGGATCTGGCGTTGTTGTGGCATAGGCTGGCAGGTACAGCTCCCATTCGACCCCTAACCTGGGAACCTCCAGATGCTGCAGGTGCAGCCCTAAAAATATATATATATATAAAAAAGGAGGAGGGAATTCATTCTTTGCTTCAGTTTATAAAATACTTTCTCATGGTAAAAAACAAACAAACAAACAAACAAAAAACAAGCAGAATGGTACCAAGGGAAAAAAGAGAAATAATGGAGATTATAGGCGATCTTCATTTTCTTCCTCAGGCTTTTCTGTATTTTCAAGTTATTCTAAGGGCTTTACTATTTGAATTGATAAACTACGGAATTTGAATTGGAACGAGCAACAGTTGCTGATATTTTAAAAGGCCAGCCTACCCCAGAACTGGCTCCCTCTTCGTCTCTGTGAAAGGGCCTGAATTTCTGCCCTTTGTCTTTTCTCCGTACAGACGGAGGTCAGAGGCCAAGCAGGCCAAATCTAGCCTGAGACCTTGGAGAAGTCATTCCTCTTGTTGGGCCTCCACCACTCTGTAAAGTGGGAGCATCTGTTCTGCCTCCTGAGAGAAGCCTTCCTGCAAATTCTCAACTTGCTCACCTGGAAAGACCGCAGAGATGGGAGGAAGAAACAGACTCCCCCCCAGGAAGTGCAGGGACTCCCACTGGGTTGCAGTAACCCTGGGAAGGAAAACAGCTTCCAAGTCATTTGAAGACTGAGGAGCCCTTTGTCTGGGCAGAGAATGAGACAGCCAACCTAAGGCGGCACCTCTCACCTCCAGGCTGCTCCTCCTTGGAGCCCCCCCGCCCTGGAGAAAGGGAGTAAGATCTCCCGAGCTTGGTCCTCCACTTAGAAAAGGTAGGGACACAGGACACAGTCGCAGTTCTCTGTCGGGTACATCAGACCCTTTAAAGTCGGCCCACAACCCACCCGATCTCATCTCCTGACACTTTCGCCCTCACGCCTAACACCAGCCAGGCATCCCCCAGATATCCCGGACTCTGAGCCTTGGCATGTGCTGTTCCCCTCGGCGCAGAAAGCCTCTCGTTCCTTATTCGACCAGCATCTTGTTCTCAGTTTTTGAAATCCAGTTCCGGTGTCACCACTCCCCACAGCACAGCCCCCCTGCCCCGGCAGCGCTGTCAGCAGTTTAGTATTTCCCGAACACTTGATTTAAACCTCTGTCGTTGGACCAAATCAAAAACAAAGATGATTTACACACATGTGTGTGTGTGGATACATACCACTTACACACCTACGTGGCACGTAAACAGTAGTTTCTGGATGGTGATCTCTAGCCGCCTCGTCCATAGTAACCGCGGTAATGATGACGGCAGCGTCATCTACGTGGGCACTCAATGCATGTGTGTTGTACAGGCGGACAGACAAAGACACCATGCCCCCGAGGGAGAGGGGGTGGTGGGGGGGAACCCACAGGACCGGATCAGAGGGGCCGTGCACTCACAGGGTGATCTGCATCCAGTTCCGCTCCGTAGCTGAGAATCTGATTGGCAAATCTGTCCAGCTCTTGAATGGTTTTGGGGAACCAGGGCACTGCAACACAGAAAGGGCAAAGTCCTGAGCAGAGATTGGTGGGATGCGGCCCAAGGCCTCACCAGGATCAGAAGCAGGGGATCAGCCCTAGGGACGCAAATCCACGGTGGCAGCAAGTGGGGTCCCAGATGACCCCCCCAAAACACGACCGCCCAAAAGTTAAATCTCATTTTCCTTGGGAACTAATTTTATTTATTGATTTGCTTATTCAGCTTTACCGAAGTATATCTGACCAGTAACATTTTAACATGTTTTAAGCATATCTCATGGTGATGGGATAGACACACACACATGGTGAAAGGATTCTCCCCATCCAGGTAATTAACTCGTCCATCGCCTAACAGATTTGTCTTTTGGTGGTGGTGGGGGGGATGGTCCCACTCTCTTCGCAAATTTCAATGATATAATACAGTGCTATCAACTCCAGTCGCCAGGCTTTCCATTAGATCCTTAGACCTTATTCATCTGCATCCTTTGACCAGCCCTTCCTATTTCCACCTTCCCCAGCTCCTGGCAACCAGTTATCTACTTTGTCTGTTTCTATGAGTAGAATATCCAAAAATTAAGTTTTTGAATATTCCACATAAAAGTGACACTGTGCAGTATTCTTTTTTTCCCCCCTGTCTAGCTTATTTCACTTAACACCCTGGGAGTTCCCATTGTGGCTCAGTGGGTTAAGAACCAGACATAGTGTCCATGAAGATACAGGTTTGATCCTTGGCCTCAGTTAAGGATCTGGAGTTGCCACAAGCTGTGGCTTAGATCACAGATGCAGCTCTGGTTCAACCCGTGGCCTGGGAACTTCCATATGTGACAGGTGTGGCCATTAAAAGCAAACAGACAGAATAACCACATTCCCAAACATCTTCTCTTTCCTGGGGATTGTCTCTGAATTATCACAAAATTCATCTCCCTTCCATCTATCATGGTATGGTGGAATGGGTTTTGACAGTTTTCTTTAGTGGCAGAGTCTTTTGTGTAATATATATTCCAGAATATAAATGAGATAAAGCCAGAGCTGAGCTATTATAAGCAAGGGGAAGCTCAGGAACCCCATCTCATGACCCCGTCTGCTATCTCGTGTCTCTTCCGAGGGCTCCCAGGCACCTCAGCACAAGACCAGGCAGCAGCACTCGAATCCCCGTGGCCTTCGGGACAGAATTCACGCTAGGAGTGGAATCATCCCAGGAATGAACAGAAACTGGGACATTCTGGGCTATAAGGTCCAAAGAATTAGGAACTGGGAGTGCACTGTAATTCTAAGGTCATGCAAGGAAAGGAGGGAGAAAGGTTTAGGGAGAAAAGATGCTGAACTTGCAACCAGGCAAGTCTGGCTTAGAACACAGGCTCCAGCTGCCTACTTGTTTTCTCAGTGTCTCAGTCCCAACTCTGTAAAAAGAGAATGATAACAACAACAACAGGAAAATAGCAAACATGAAGGCTTTGCCATGTGCCAGGCACTGTGCTTAGCATTTTTGGTGGACTCCCTCCTTCAATCTGGGGGTTTCTGGGAGGCGTAAATGAGAATGTAGGCAAAGGGTGCAGCCTGGTTTCTGGCCCATAAAATGTAGCTTTCCATCTCTCATGTGTTTCGGATTCTGGCCCTGCGCAGGTTGGGCAGGAAAGAACATGCATGCCACCTAGTGGCAAGACTTAGGAACTGCCACCCGTGGTCCATACAGAAGAGCATCAGACAAGAATGAGCAGCCTTCCACCAAAACAAGCCGCTTACCTGCGAAGCAGTAATAAGGTCCATTTAGAGCCTGTTTCCATAGATCCGTGATGCTACGCTCTCTACTGCCTTTGTTAATAATAAATACTAACACTGATATCATTCCCAGTACTATAGCTAGTATTCGTACTATTCATGGTACTATTGGTTTCCCCATATTGTAAGAACACTGAGGTACAGAGCGGTTAAGTGGCAAACACAAGTACACACACTGCTAGGAAACAGCAGATTCGGGATTCAAATTTGGGCCTAGCTGACTCCCTGCTCTCAGGTTTGGACCACAAATCATCCTGCCAGCTGTAGGGGTCGGGGGAGAGCACGGCGGTTAAGGGGACTGGTTCTGTTCTGCAGTTTCCTACCTGGAGGTTTCCAGGCCCCTAAGCCCAGCGCCCCTCTCAAGATGGGCTCCCCACAATAGCCGTAAGAGTAATAATTCCGGCTAATGCTTATATGGCGTTTGCTGTGTGCCAGGCACCGTCCTAAACACTCCACATCCACTACCTCACCCGGTTCTCATGACAGCCCCATGAAGATGGTGTCATTATGACCCCATTTTACAGAAGAGGAAACTGAGAACGGGGAGGGGAAGTCTCTTCATAGACCCCCGTGGCCCAAAACGCTAGACTTTGGAGTCGAGGGTGACTCAGCACCATGATTGCTCACCTAACAGGGATCCCGATGTCCCACTTTGTCACCCAAATTCTCCCCAAGCTTCTTTCTCCCTGAATCCAGTGCTTTGTCTTGCACAGCGGAGCTCTACTGTTGGCCCTGAAAATGGGGTCGAGTCCCTACCCAAGTGTGGAAGGGCCTGAGAAAGGGCATCCTTTGGTTCTGCGGGCAGCCTCAGGGTCTCCTCTGAGCCCCTCCCTGTTTCTCTGGATCAGTGCCACCTTGTCACCTCATGTTCAAAGCATCCCATCCCCACCCATTCAGTCTCTCTTTTGCCTGAGACTTATCCGTAATTCCGGCAACAACAGCTGCTCCCAGAGATGGGCGAGCCAGCCCTTTCCTGCTGCACCACCTTGCGACCTGGGGACCCTTAGTCTTGGCAAAAGAGTTTCCACAAACATGTCCTGAGCACGTCCTACTCCTGAGCACTGGACATGGAGGGGGGACCTGGGGGAGTCTTCGCTCCGATGGCGCCTACATTCCAGGGATGACGACTGGGAATAAGCCAGGAATAAATGCCAAGAGATAACAACGCCGGGAAGTTCCTGAGAAAGAAGAAAGCCGTACAAGGAGAGTATGGGGATACTCTTTTATATAACATCCTGTGGCTCCAGACCCCAGGGTCCTGGAGACTGGACACTACCTTGCCATGACTCAAGGGGACTGGACTAGCCCAGATCTGGTTCCGGATGTGTCTCAGGGAGAGGCAGTCTAGCCATGGGTAAGGGCCTGGACAACAGAGCCAGACAGCCTAGGCTTAATGCTGTCTCTGGGAGTTCCCACTGTGGCTTAGCGGTAATGAAGCTGACTAGTAACTGTGAGGATGTGGGTTCGATTCCTGGCCTTGCTCCAAGGGTTAAGGATCTGGTGTTGCCTCCTGCTGTGGTGCAATTCACAGAGATGGCTTGGATCTGGCATTGCTGTGGCTGTGATGTAGCCCGGCAGCTGCAGCTCTGATTCAACCCCGAGCCTATGGAAGTTCCCAGACGCCCTGAGTGTGGCCCTAAAACAAACAAACAAACAACTGGTCTCTGCACTTAACTCTGCTGCACCCAGGACAAATTATTAAACCTCTTTGTGCCTCAGTCTTCCTCTCAGTAAAGTGGGGGTAATAATTACAGGAATAAACTGAAAAGAGTCAATGTGTGTGATTCATGAAGAGAGAGACTGGTACATAGTAAATACAGTCTTATGTTGGAAACATTGTGGAGTTCGGTTCCAGACCACTGCAATAAATAGAAGAGCACAATAAAGCAAGTCACAAAAATTCTTGGGTTTCCCAGTACATATGAAAATCATGTTTACACTATACTGTAGTCTATTAAGTGTGCAGTGGTATTATGTCTGAAAAAACAATGTACCTGCCTTAGTTTAAAAATATTGCTAAAAAATGCTAACCATCATCTGAGCCTTCAGCAAGCTGTAGTCACATCACTGATCTCAGATCACCGTACAAATATAATCACGACACAGATTTCAAATCCAGTCTTTCGGTTGCCACAGGTGAAACCACTGGGGGGAGGGAGGAATTGGGAGGGTGGGAATAACACACTCAAGCTCCGACATAAAACAGATGATTAATGAGAACCTACGGAACAGCACAGGAAAACCTACTCAATAGACTGGAATAACCTATACAGGAAAAAGAAAGGCTATGCTTATACGACTGATTCGCTTTGCTATACACCGGGAACTCATATAACATTGTAAGTCAACTATACTCCAATATTATTAATTTAAAAAAAAAAACTGATGCAGAAATTCTAATTCTAAAAAAGAAGTATCATCATGAAAAAGTTTGAAATATTGGGGGAATTACCAACACGGGACACGGAGACACGAAGTGAGCCAATGCTGTTGGCAAAACGGCGCCGATGGACTTGCCCGACACCGGGCTGCCGCAAACCTTCCCGTGTGCAAAACCCACAAAATCTTCGAAGCACAATAAAGCGAAGCACATAAATGAGGGATGCCTGTATACCGTGACTGTTCGGCATCGAGCTCCAGGGATTTTTTTTTTTTTCTTTTTACTCTGCTTGTAACTCAACAGGGTGCAAAGGGCAGAGTAGAAAATCTTTCTGCAAAGCTAGAAAGTCTGCCCCTTAGTCCGCTGCAGAACTGAGTATTTTATCTCTCAGAGCCGTAGCGTCTATACCTCGAAACAAGCTGAACAATCTTTCTACGGTATTGCATCATCGTGTAAATTAAATGCTGTAGGAAACGGGGCCATTCTTAGCACGGTGACCGGCCCACAGTAAATGCTGATTAGGTGTTACCCATTAGGATGGGAAAGGGTTTGACGATGATGAAGAAGAAGGAGGAGGAGAGGAAAGAGGAAGAAAGACAAGCAGGAAGGAGGGGGGAGGAGGAAAGAAGGGAGACGGGAGTCGGAAGCGCCTTCTCAGTTCGGCTCTGATGTTAAGAGAGTTTCTGATCTTGGGCCTCGTTCCTCCCTGTATAACATGGACTGGATTCATTTGCTGCTGCAAACCCTTTTGGGTTTTGTATTCCAGCTGTGGAGAGGGCTGAGGTTGGTCGGAGGACACATAAAAATAACTTCCAGCCTGTCCATACGTCACCCTCGCTTGTTTCTAGAAGTATGGCCACTGCATTTCTTCAGCTCCCCAAGATGCACGGCCCACCACTGACTGCCCTTTCTCCTCTCACCCAAGAAAGAGGAAGCCTTGTGGATTCCACCTTGGTTCAGCGCTGGGCGTGCTGGCCGGCTCCCAACACCAGAGGGCAGCAGAACCAACGTATGTGCAGCTTTGGCTGACTTTTTCTCGCTTCCAAAGGCAAAACACTACATCACTGGGCCACAGGGCTTGAGACAGACTTCTTGGTGGGGAAAAAGAGAGAGAGAGAGAATAGACCCTTCGAGAGGGTTTCAAGGACTCAAAGTATTCGAGTCGTGGTGAAAAGAAGACCCAGGTCGAGCAGCTCAGCAGCCCCAGGACCTCGTCACAGA
This sequence comes from Sus scrofa, assembly GCF_054392235.1. Lineage (NCBI taxonomy): Eukaryota > Metazoa > Chordata > Mammalia > Artiodactyla > Suidae > Sus > Sus scrofa. Next base: position 88,672,960 of record NC_139387.1, on the reverse strand, counting down.
CACTATCGGGGACCCCGCCAGGCTGTGGGGCGCCTACCCCTGTCATCATTCAGAAAAGGCCCAGAATACAGCATGCTGGAGAAGTGGCCAGGCTTGGTGACTAGGCACATAGATTCTGGAGCCAGCCTGCCTGGGTTCAAGTCTCATCTCTGCCACTTTGAGACTTTGTGCAAATTACTTAACCTCTTTGCTCCCCAGTTTCCTATCTGTAAAACAGCTATAATAACAGGATGTTCTTTAGAGGATGTGAGGATTCAATGAGCTAATTCGGAGTTCCCGTCGTGGCTCAGTGGTTAATGAATCCAACTAGGAACCATGAGATTGTGGGTTCGATCCCTGGCCTCACTCAGTGGGTTAAGGATCCGGTGTTGCCATGAGCTGTGGTGTAGGTTGCAGACAGGGCTCCGATCTGGCATTGCTGTGGCTCTGGTGTAGGCCAGCAGCCTTAGCTCGGATTAGACCCCTAGCCTGGGAACCTTCATATGCCGCAGGTGCGGCCCTAAAAAGACAAAAAATAAATAAAAAATGAATGTGCTAGTTCATAAACAGGACATTGCTTGGCACATAGCAGGTGCTGTATGAGTATTTGGTATCATTATCACTCTCGATTTCATTCTAAGTTGATATTGTCACCACTCTCACCATCATTACGAAGGCTGAGAACTAAGGCATGATGGGCCTGGTACACACTTTCTCCAGGCAGCAGCTCAGTCCTATCTTTGAATTGATTCCCCTGGCCCCTCCCCAGACCTCCCGTGAGGTTAAGGCGTCACCTCTGGCTTCTCATCTGTGGAATGGGTGCGCCAGCCAAGGCCTCACCTGCTCCTCGGTTTGGATGTGAAGCTACTGACGCACAGTAGGTAGACCAGCGACATCCTTCCGCTTGAACTCCCCCAAACAAAAACAAAAACACACAGAGACACTTGGGTGGTTACGTAAGGCCACACAGGCCCGGGTGGCAGGGGACAGACAGAGTTCACGCTTGTGTCCCCATCCTCAACACCTGGGCTCTTCCAATGTTTCCAGCCCCCCCAAGTAATCACTCTCTCCCTCCCCCCTTTAAAGTTACATTGTTTTTTTGAGAGCGTCAGATGCAGCAGATGCTTTGCTAATAAGCACTTGGCTTCCAGGGTTGTTTTCATTCTCAGAGCTATCCTAGCAGGTAAGCATGATCATTTCTCCTTGACTGAGGAGCAAATGGGGGCTCTGAGAGATGAAGTGGCTTGTCCGAGAGCAGCGAGCTGGCCGGGCCCAGAGAACTCTGCAGCGGGCGAGTTTCACCGCTGCGCCAGGCCAGCTTAGAACGGGGTGCAAGTGGCGGGGAGGGTGCCTTTAGGTTTCTGTTCTCCCACCTGGAGAGGGGAGGACGTGACAGCCTCACACAGGAATTTAAAGGGGCTTGAAGAACATCCCTAGAACAGCCCTGGGTCCCCCTTACCTTCCATCCCGAGCCCCCCTGGCTTTAGGGGCAGTAACTTTTTAACACCTAAGTTCCCGGCGCCTCAAAGACACCTCCACACCTCCTTTTTCTTCTTCGGTGCTGGCCGCAGGCCTCTCCTCTCCCACCCCGTCTCACTCACAAAGCTGGGACTAGAGACTGACCCCCGCGACCCAGGCCTCCGTTTTGAAAAGTTAAATCAGATTAGCTCATTAATGACCTTTGCAAATACCTCCGAGGTGGGCTGGCCTCTGTGCGCCCCTCCACGGCCTCGTGGGCTGCTAGGCTCCCAGTTAATGAATGACTCGGGCAGGCTGGTGCAACAGAGGGGCTCTGTGAAGCCAGAGGCACCCAGGGAGGGAGGCAGATCGTTAATAAATATTGATTTGGCTCCAAGGGAAGCAGCCCTCGGGAGAGCTGGCCCCGGACACCCACGTCGTGGTCTCATTAAGTCGGGGTCAACTGCTCAGCCCCGGAGGCTACGAGGCGGCCGGCTCAGGGATACTCTTGAACCAACCCCCCCCACCCCCATCCCGGCCTGGCTGGAGCCCGCTTCCCGGCCAGCAGGTCAGAGCAGGCCCCTTAAATTTATAGCAGTTCAAGGTGCAGGCCGAGTCGCCTGCACCCGACATTCACCAGCCCCAGCGAGGACCCATGCTTGCCCAGACTTCTGCCTCCAGCCTGTCTCAGGGAGAGCAATAAATCCTCTGCTCCCTGGGCCCAAAATAGATGGGGGTTTTCACTCCCTCTTCCCAGGCTCCTGGATGTCTCCTCCGAGGCAGTGGCCTCTAGCCCAGAAGAGAAGCCTTTGCTGTGCGGATCACAGCAGCTCCACCGAAGGAAAGGGGGTGACGAGCCCGCATCCTGCAGGATGGAGACTTTGGAGGGCCGGGGTTTTCCTGTTAAGGAGTTTCCATTTTCTTTTTCTTTTTTCTTTTTTTTTTTTTTTTCCCTCTCTTTTTAGGGCCGTACCTGCAGCATAGGGAAGTTCCTATGGGGCTGATTCGGAGCTGCGGCTGCCAGTCTATGCCACAGCCACAGCCACGCTGGCTCCAGGCTGCATCTGTGACCTATGGCAACGCCGATCCTTAACTGTTTGAGGCCAGGAACTGAACTCACAGCCTCATGGACACAAGGCGGGTTCTTAACCCACTGACCACAATGGGAACTCCCTTCCATTTTCTTTCTGAAGAAGGAATGCCTTTCAGGAAGGTCTTGGCAAGAATAGGGGACCCAAATGCTGGCTGATGGTGCCAAGCCAGGCCCTTCCTCCTGGATGGAGCAGGGGGGTGGCGTGTACAGGGCCCGCTTGTATCACTGACATGCCAGGCAGAGCATGTGATCTCTCTGGGCATGTGTCAAAATGAGAATGAGAGCCAGATGAGTGAAAGGAACCCAAGAGGAAGTAAAGCGTGCAAAGGTGTCGAAATGACTAAATGGTTGGAAGAAGTGAAAGAGCGAATAAAGGAAAGGGTATTTAATGGCCAATCTAAATTGGAACTATCCTCCCAAGAGCCTTTGTACAATGTCCCTTCTCTTATAAACATGTCTATTGGCAGAGCGCCCACTATGTCCTCAAATATGGAATTCTGTTTTCTGAGCGCTCACATGGCACTGAGATCTGATTATGGTCACTTCACAGCTGGACTTATGGTCAACCTACACTGGATCAAACAGAATGCTTCTACAGCCTCTTCCACGTAAGGTCTGTCTCCCTCCAGGAGACCCTCCCTGGCCCTAATGCCCACCCCTTCCCCACCATGCCCCCAGGCTGGGTTGGTAGCTGGTAGATAGAGAGATGAAACAAACAAACAAAGAGCCTTTCTGGTCCCCTCAGGAAATGCACCTGGACTAGCAGTCTCGACTCGCTGCTTGCACCCCGAGACCCATCTAATCATCAACTTGAACAAAATCTCGTCAATGTCCAATTGCTCGTGGAAAATAACTTCAAGCAGATAAATTTCGCCAAAGGTGAGGCTCCTATACCTCTGTCTAGCCAAGACATTTTGTCCATATGCTTCTCCTGGCTGCGTCTGCCTCCGTGTAGGAATTTTCCGTGCCCACCGCGCCCCCCCAGATGTCGTAATGTCATGCCCAAGACTCAAAAGGAAAGGTAAAAGGATTAGTAGATGGATCGATGGAAGATATTAATGCTCTTTCATGTTGGGTTGAAGAAGGATTTGAGTTCATCAGGAGAGAAGGGAGCAGGAGAATAGACCTCAAGTATTCAAAAGACTCTCTGGATTAAAATCCTATTAAACTCCCATCAGCTTCTCCAGGAGGCATTTGAGAAGGTTGGGGTTTCTTTAACATGTCACCATAATTAGGCTTCCCTTAAGCTGTTTTGGGTGGGGAACTTTAGCAATTAAGAAACTGAAAACTTTCATTTCCTAGCACCCACATGGCCTTTTGAGTGGCTTAGAAATGCGAGTGGAAAGTGGTTTAGCCTAATTGATTTGAGGGGTTCAGATCTCCTCCTTCAACCTGCTGTCAGACTCGCCCCTGAGATCTGAGCCCCTCGATAAAAAGGGAGTTTTGTTGAGTGAAAGAATCAAAGGCTCAGGTCTACACTGACGCTTTTCTTCTTCTAATCATTCTCCCAAGGAGTTTGACGCGAAGGCCAGCTCTGCAAAGGACGGCCGTATCCCCTAGAAAGATCTGTTTCTGGGCCCAGACTCCTGTTTCCAAACCTCCCCCCTCCAGAAGCCCAAAGGGCTCCTCGCTCTCAGCAGGGACAAGCCTGGGCTGTGTCAGCATCACTGCATCCAGCTCGGCCACATAGACATGAAGGTCAGAAAACTGTCAGAGAGGGGCAGCCAGGATGGGATGAGGTGAACAACCAGCTGAAGAAATAAGGATCCCCAGACACATGTTGTTTTTAAGCATCAGCCCAGGCAGGGCAGGCTTTTCCTTCCCAGGTAAAACGTCGGCCCTGCCATTGTGAGCCCCGCTGGGAATTCAACCAGTGCAATATTCGACGGCTGGTGACCCCGCACTGATGATGCGGTACCTCTGACAGAACGCTGGCCTCCTGGCTTTCACGTTTGCTGTGTCCTCAGAGTTAAAAGGTGGAGAAGAGGCCACACCCCACCAGCCTTGTCTCTGTCGCGGCACCTGCCTGCTTCTGCATTTGCCGGGCTGTCCCATCACCCTTATCAGCCTGTGAGCTCCTTAAGGGCAGGCCGCGCTGACCTGCCCTCCCTCCAGCTCCAAGTATCGTGCCTGGCACAGAGCAGTGCTCTGTACCTGCTTGCCCACAACTGCAGAGAATTCACTCTGTGCCTTAAGGCAACTCACAGCCTCTGGTTTTTATGGTGAAAAATGACGGAGTCTGTCGGGCTACGTGACCTCTGAGGTCATTTTCCAATTCCCAGCATCTCTGAAAACGTAGTTGTGTGCAAGCTGGTTTTTCATGGTTCTTATGCTCAGGTCATTCTTTATAATAACAATGATGATAATGATAAGAACAGAGAACTTCCACGAAGCCCTTAAACAGACTCTGTGTGGTTCTCAAGGCTCCCCTGGGGCTATTCCATTAATCCTGTGAGGCAGAGACTCTTCCCTCCCATTTGATACAGCGGGAAACTGTGAAGGCCAGTAAGTTGCCCTGTCATAGAAGGGGTGCGTCCTGGTTCCGGAGCCTGGGCGCCTCACTGTTCTCCTACATTTCTTTCCGAGACTCCAGCTCGGGCTGCCAGCCCTTCAGCTGATCTGTACACATCGTCTCTGCCTCCCCAAGGGGCCCCCCTGCCTGCCTGTCATTTGCTTTGATTTCCTACCACAGGGCCCCAGCTGGCCGGCCTCCACCTGCTCTGAGCAGAGGCAGAGCTGGTCCCAGGATCCGGCAGGCCCTTTGCCCTGAGGGCCTGGGGCTCCTGCCGGGAGCAGGTGGCCGGAAAAGCCAGAGAAGACAGTTATCAGGGAAGCAGCTCACTGGGGAGGTGGAAGGGGAAGGAAGGCAGATGGGGTTAATCTGAAGAGGAATTCCAAGTGCCTTCCCCGCCTGTCCTAACTCCCGCCTGTGACTAGGGCCCACGTGCACGGCTGTCCACCCTCTGCTAGGGCAGAAGCTCAGGATGGACTGCCTTGTCTTGGTGATAGCCACAAGAGGACCAGGGCAGGAAAAGAAGAGATCGCGTGGGTAGGCCTCTTGTAGGAAGGAGTCTTCTAGAACATGTTTCAGTGGCCTGTGCGAAGAGGTGGGTCTTGGCAGTGGGATGGACTGGGAATCTGGGGTTAATAGACGCAAATGATTGCCTTTGGAATGGAGAAGCCATGAGATGCTGCTGTACAGCACTGGGAACTATATCTAGAGAAAGACTATATGTGAGAAAAACAATGTATACATGTATGTGTGACTGGGTCACTTTGCTGTACAGTAGAAGATTGACAGAACACTGGAAACCAGCTATAATGGAAAAAAATAAAAATCACTTAAAAATAAAAATAGAAAACATCTCTACCTATTAACATCCGATTTACAGCTACAGAGCCTGAAATTCTCTTGGCCTAAAGTCTTCAGTGTTTTGGCAAAAACAAACAAACAACCCCAACCTTTTGGTTTTACAGTAGGAAAAAAAAAAAAAAAGTTTGGTAGTTTAGGGAAAAAATAATTCATCTCAGTACTCACATACCTAAGTATTTATCCAAATGAACTGAAAACTTGGGTCCCATGTGGTACAGCTACACAATGGAACATTGTTTAGTGATTTAAAAAAAAAAAAGAGCTATTGAAGTTTATGCAATATATTTTGCCCTGCTTTATGAGATTGTAATTGCAGTGAGATTGCTACTAGGCATAGTCAATTAAAACACACCAGACTTATCAGAATAAAGCATTTGGGGAAATAGAAAAAAAGAGTTATGGGGGCACAAAAAGGCATTGAGGAACCTTGCTAAGTGGGGAGAAAAAAAAGTGGAAAAAGGATATATACTCTATGATTCCAGCTGTATGACATTCTGGACAAGTCAAAATCATGGAGACAACAAAACGATGAATGGTTGCCAGGGGCAGGTGTCCAGAAAGAGGGAGGAACAAATGGAGCACAGGGCACTTTGAGAGCACTGAAACCACTCTGCGTGAGGTTTCGCAATAGGTATGTGACCTTATGCATTTGTCAAAACCAACAGAACGATTCCATGCAAAGCGCAATCCCTAATGTAAACTATGGCTCATCAATTTAATGGCCACTATCTACCATCACTTATCCAGCCAGGCACTGCTCCAAGCACCAGCTATGCAAGATCTCATTGCATCCTCACAAGAGCCCTCTGAAAAACTGAAGTCAGAGCAGTGAACGAGACTTGTCAGGGGTCTCAAAGCCAGCAAGTGGGAAAAGGAGGACTTGAACTGAAGCATGGCCAACCACCACCGCCCCCCGCCGTCCCCACACACTTGGAATGGCGACGCTCTCGTTCCCTTTTTCCCTCCAGGGCCCACCAAGAGACAGCATCTCAGCAGAGAAAGGGGCAGAACAAGTCAACAACTGCTCCATGGGGTCATTCGCTCACAAGGATTTGCTGAGCGTTTGAGCCCTGTGCTAACTCCATGAACATTACACAGGTAAAGACTCTCCCTGCCCTGAAGGAGCTCGCCATCGAGTAGAAGAGGTGCTTATGAAGACAAGGAATTCCCAGGAACGAGGAGCACAGGAGTCTCCAGTTCCAAACTGGTGGGTCCTGAGATGGACCTGGGGACAGCCCACTGGATGAAATGGAGATAACTAAAGAATCTGTCCTGAAACTACTTATATAAGAAGGCATCTTTAGGAGTACCCGTCGTGGCGCAGTGGTTAACGAATCCGACTAGGAACCACAGGGTTGTGGGTTCGATCCCTGGCCTTGCTCAGTGGGTTAAGGATCTGGCATTGTCTTGAGCTGTGGTATAGGTTGCAGATGCGGCTTGGATCCTGTGTTGCTGTTGCTGTGGCTGTGGTGTAGGCCGGTCGCTACAGCTCCTGTTAGACCCCTAGCCTGGGAACCTCCATATGCCGTGGGAGCAGCCCTAGAAAAGGCAAAAAGACAAAAAAAAAAAAAAAAAAAAAAAAAAAAAGAAAAGAAGAAGGCACCTTTAGACACCCAAATCATCCTACCTCTAGAGACTGGGAAATAGCGTGATATTCCACGAATGAAAAACAAATAAACATTGCAGCCACCCCAAAACAACTCATATAAGAAATAGCTGTCTTGAGGAAAGGCGGGCAAGAATGAACATTTATTAAAGGTCCAAATACGCAAGGCAGCCTTCTGGGTTCCTAATCTACATCCTCTCACTTAAGCCTGGTCCTCCAAGGTACGTGAGTTTTTGGCCACTGTGCTACGCTGCAGGGTCACATGTGTGGCACATTCCTGTCTCTTACCTGTGTCTTTCTTCTTGTCCCGGGAGAGCTCGTGCACGGTGGCGCCAATGTCATGTCTCAAGATCTTGATGATGTCTGACAGAGTAGGCATGCTGCCTTTATCCAGGTGGGTGAAAAACTCATACTCATCTTTCTTTAAACGCGAAGGTCGGGATTCAATGTGAGTCAGGTTTATACCATTCTCCTAGAAAAGAGAAGGAGAAGCAGGGGGTGTGAAGGGGACAACTGTGGCACTGACACAAACCAAACACATGGAGCCAGAGCAGTGGAAAATGAATCTGACTAGCAGCCATGAGGATGCAGCTTCGACCCCTGGCCTCAATCAGTGGGTTATGGACCTGGCGTTGCTGTGGCTGTGGTGCAGGCTGGCAGCTACAGCTCCAGTTCGACCCCTAGCCTGGGAACCTCCATATGCCGCAAGTGCGGCTAAAAAAATTAAAATAAAAATAAATTTTAAAAAAAGAGTAGAAGTCTTCGATGTTGCAAAAGTTGTTTACCTTTTCTTCTGCAAAGCCAAGTAACAAATGGCAAGAGGTGGGGGAAACAGTTCAAATACCACAGAATTTAATCACGCCCAGGACAGCACACAGAAGATTTCAGTTTGGTTTGAGTGTCTAAGACAGCGACTGCCAAAAATATTTACATAGGAAAACTTCTTTTTCTGAATGACCTCTCATAGAATCTCAACAAATAATACCTCAACAAATAAATTATATAGAAGCAACATTGTTCTACTTGAATAGAGTCCACAGGAGTCAGACATATTGGATTTAAATCAAAGTTCTTAATTATATTGGCTATGAGACCTTAGAAAATGTACTTTCGTGATTCTGTCAGCTTCTCCATCTGTTAATTTGGTGGTCCTCATGGTACCTGCTTCATAAATTTGTAGGAAACACTGCTTGAGATAACAGACACACACTACCAGGAACACAGTAAATGCTCGGTGAAGATTATTCAGGAGTTCCCGTCGTGGCTCAGCGGTTAACGAATCCGACTAGGAACCACGAGGTTGCAGGTTCGATCCCTGGCCTTGCTCAGTGGGTTAAGGATCTGGTGTTGCCATGAGCTGTGGTATAGGTCGCAGACATGGCTTGGATCCTGTGTTGCTGTGGCTGTGGTGTAGGCCTGCGTCTACAGCTCTGATTAGACCCCTAGCCTGGGAACCTCCATATGCCATAGGATCGGCCCTAGAAATGGCAAAAAGACAAAAAAAAAAAAAAAAAAAAAAAAAAGACAAAAAAAAAAGATTATTCAGTATAATTGCCATTCATATTTTTATAGAATTATTTTCCATTCAAGTTATCAAACAAATGTATATACAGTATCTAGCAGACACTGATGGCTCTTCTAGGTGGCCAGGACACATCCGTGAACAAAACAAAGATATTTTCCTTCATAAAATTTACATTCAAGTTGTGGGGAGACAAATAACAAACATAAAAGATTATTGATTTATGGATTATTTTGTAATGTTTGCAGTGGTCAAGGCTACAAGGCAGAGCAGGGTGAAGCGGACAAACAGCCCTGGGATGCAGCGGGGCAGGGTGCAGTACTTCACAGAGCAGACGCATGAGGCCTCACTCAGGAGGGAAGGTTCACTTACAGGCCGCTTTCATTAAATGCCACAAAAACAATAATCATTTACTACAGCTACTCAACGTCAGTGTCTTTGGCTGATGATACTTTACCTGTGATGGGGTTTGTCATAAAAACAGGAGCCATTGACTTGAATTGTTCCTCACGTTTGAATGTGTGATCACCATTTGCTACTTACTCAAAAGTCTGATGTCACTGACAGAACTGTTGGTTCTTTGTGAAGAGAACCAAGGAGTAGCCTCTACATTAAAATAAAAAAGGGGGAGTTCCCGTCGTGGCGCAGTGGTTAACGAATCCGACTAGGAACCATGAGGTTGCGGGTTCGGTCCCTACCCTTGCTCAGTGGGTTAACGATCCGGCGTTGCCGTGAGCTGTGGTGTAGGTTGCAGACGCGGCTCGGATCCCGCGTTGCTGTGGCTCTGGCGTAGGCCGGTGGCTACAGCTCCGATTCAACCCCTAGCCTGGGAACCTCCATATGCCGTGGGAGCGGCCCAAGAAATAGCTAAAAAAAAAAAAAAAAAAAATTAAAAAGGGGGGCTACTACCCCCAAACAATGAAACGGACAAAATGTACTCAGAAAAAAAATGTTGAACTTGAATAACTGTAATTTCACAGAAATGAAATTCGTCAACCTTGGAGAAGTGGATCTTGCAAAAGATCAAGAAGAGGATCTTTTTCCTTGAGGGTTCGTGACAGGGGGTTCAAGAGTACAAGGGTTTTTTCAATAATAATCCCTTTCTGCATCTGGATGTCACTTTACAGTTTAGAATTCTTTGCTCTGACCTTCCCAAGAATCCTCCGAGGAGGTGAAGAAAGATGTAAAAAAAATGGAATCAGAGAAGGAGACGCTTTGTTAAAGTGGCTGGAGAGGGAGGCCTGTTTAATCTCAAGAGTTGTCCACTGCCAAGGGGATAGTGAGAAACTGAAATCATCAGCTTTGATCGTTGTCATTACTATTATTCTAAGTACGAGATGTGAAAACCTCTGGGTATAGTCAATGCAACAATAAGCAACCCCAGACGGGCACCCTTCCTGCTCTTTTTTCCTTATAAATCTGGGGGGCCCATGATGGAGCCATTATTTATGGGCACTAGCTGCAGGGAACTCAGGTAACCCACGGTGGGGCCCCAACTACGAGAGAGAGAGGGAGGAGGGAAGGCCAGAGATAGAGCAATTGCTCTAAAGATTTCTTTGCAAACAGAGGTGACTTCTTAAACAAAGCAAAGCTCAATGTCACCCTTCTTGGCTCAGGATGAAAAAGCATGGTTAAGTTTCACCTGCTATTTACCCAAGTTGAAACTTCACTGAAGAGATGACCCAATTCCTGACTTGTGTACAGCAGAGAAAACAGCAAAGCCAAGAGTTACCACACCTGGGCGTGCGTGCGTGTGTGCTGGGGAGAAGGAGTGATGCAGGAGGCGGGGAGGCGGGTAGAGTGGACACAAGGCTAGAAGACCAACCATAGGCTGTTTGGGGTCCTCACCCCCGTCCCCACCCTTAGATCAGCACTTCCTGCAGGAAGCCTCTCACTTTGAGAACAGCCACAAAGCAACGTATGCCCCTGACTCAGGTTTTATAATTCTGGAGACCTCCCTCATGAGAAAATTGTTTACCAGAATTTGTAAGCTAATTAAATTTCCCCTAAGAGGGGAACGGTACTGGAGCGAAGTCACCCAGTGGAGATTCACAACCATTACAAAGAAAGCAACAACGGCAAGAACGTGGATCAAATAAAGCGCCAGGAAGCTCTCCAAGATGTATCGAGAGTGATGGTTTGTCTCTCTGTATTTATTTATTTACTTATTGTCTTTTTAGGCCACACCCCCACCACATGGAGGCTCCCAGGCTAAGGGTCGAATCAGAGCTGTAGCCGCCAGACACAGGATCCGAGCCACATCTGCGACCTGCACCACACAGCTCAGGGCAATGCCAGATCCTTAACCCACTGAGCGAGGCCAGGGATCCTGTCCTCACGGATGCCAGTCAGATTCATTTCCGTTGTGCCACGACAGGAACTCCTCATGAGTAATGATTTATTTTTTCCATTTGCAATGATTTTTATTTTTTCCATTATATCTGGTTTACAGTGTTCTGTCAATTTTCTACTGTACAGCAAGGTGACCCAGTCACACATACACATATACATTCTTTTTTCTCCCATTATCACGCTCCCTCATAAGTGACTAGACATAGGTCCCAGTGCTAAAGAGCAGGATCTCATTGCTTATCCATTAAAGGCCATAGTTTGCATCTAATGAGTGATGATTTTTAGATGATGGGCCTGGGGGATGTGTATCTGACTTCTTTCTATTTCCTTTTTTTAATCATACTTCAATGGTTCTACAAACATTTATTACTTGTATGATGAAATTTTAACTTTCTCTCTTAAAAGATAGCCACTGAGAGAAACACTTATGATGGATACAGGTATGTGCTTACTAAAACATGTCTTGAAATATTATGGCCAGGCCAAGAAAAAGAAGGCTAGAATAAAATGCATCAGGGTGGGTTATGCCAAGATTATGCGCACCTTCTCAGTAATTGGGAAAGTCTTATAAGAGTATCCATGTAATGAAAATTAAAATATATCTTTTAAATGTGAGTGAAATATAGCTTGGCATGCAATCTCCTTAGTGGAGTTTTTCCAGTTTATCAGTGTGGATCCTTGAATACCAATAATTTCAGTTGCTAAGACAGGTTTTAGCAATGAACCTCCAAACCGGATTATGATCCTAGTTACCTTTTAGTGAGTGAATTTTTATTTTATTTATTTATTTTGCCTTTTCTAGGGCTGATCCTGTGGCACATGGAGAGTCCCAGGCTAGGGGTCTAATCGGAGCTGTAGCCGCCGGCCTACACCACAGCCACAGCAACTCGAGATCCGAGCTGCATCTGGGACCTACACCAGAGCTCACAGCAACGCTGGATCCTTATCCCACTGAGCGAGGCCAGGGATCGAACCCACAACCTCATGGTTCCTAGTCGGTGTCATTAACCACTGAGCCATGACAGGAACTCCTGAATTTTTATTTTTAAACAAGGGCTCTCTGCAGGTTTACAAACCGACCCATACATACCGTCCACTCTCTTTGGGGAAGCAACAACGAAAGAAGAACTCTTTCTGCTACTTCACCTGGACATCTTGGCAGAGGCAAGAAAGGTTTAGCTGTTGCCTTAGGGGAAACTCAAATGAAGTTATGTCCTGGCCTGACTCAGAGCTTTCTGGAGGCAACGTCAAAGACATTCACAAAGGATGTACCACATGGTTGGTCTCGCATCAACAAACAAGAGCCTTTTAATAACCAATCCAATCCTATACCTTCTTCAGCCCAGCTCTGCCCTAGGTGCTGGGCTACAACAGCGAGCAAAGCAGGAGACATCCCCACCCTCCTGGAGCTTACTTTCTTGAGGGAGGAGACAAACAAGAACTATAATAAGTAGGAGTTCCCCTCGTGGCTCAGTGGAAACAAATCCGACTGGAACCATGAGGTTGCAGGTTCGATCCCTGGCCTTGCTCAGTGGGTTAAGGATCAGGCGTTGCGGTGAGCTGTGGTGTAGGTCGCAGATGTGGCTCGGATGCCACATTGCTGTGGCTGTGGCATAGGCCGGCGGCTACAGCTCTGATTGGACCCCTAGCCTGGGATCCTCCATATGCCATGGAAGTAGCCCTAGAAATGGTAAAAAGACAAAAACAAACAAACAAACAAACAAACCTATGATAAGTAATTAAAATATATAGTCTTTAGAAGGAAGAGAGAAAAATAAACAGCAAAGAGGGATAGCACATTCCAGGGGTTCACTGGCAGTGCTATTTTAAACAGTGGGGTCCCAGGGCCTCAAAAATAAACAGGTGACATGTAAGCATAGACCTGAAGTCAGTGAGGGAACAAGTTATGAGGGAAATGGGAAGTGCAAGGGTCCTGGGGTCAGATATTGCACAATATGGTTGAGGACCATCAGTGAGGCCCACATGACTGGGGCAGAGGGAGCAGGGGACAGCGGACAATAGGGCCTAAGGCAGAGAAGTTACCAAGAACGACCTACTGGTCATTATCTCAACTTTGGTTTTTACTTGGAGTGATATTAGGAAGCCATGAGAGCTAACAGGGCCGAGAGAGACATCCTTTGATTCATGTTTGTTTGTTTTTTTTTTTCTTTTTTAGGGCCACACCTGCAGCGTATGGAAGTTTCCAGGCTAGCGATCGAACCAGAGCTACAGCTGCCAGTCCACAGCAATGCTGCATCTGCAACCTATACCACAAGTCATGGTAACGCTGGATCCTTAACTCACTGAGTGAGGCCAGGGATTGAACCCGCATCCTCATGGATACCAGGTGGGTTCTTTTTTTTTTTTTTTTTTTTTTTTTTTGCCTTTTTGTTATCTCTTGGGCCGCTCCCGCGGCATATGGAGGTTCCCAGGCTAGGGGTCTAATCAGAGCTGTAGCCACCGGTCTACGCCAGAGCCACAGCAACGCGGGATCCGAGCCGCGTCTGCAACCTACGCCACAGCTCACGGCAACACCGGATCATTAACCCACTGAGCAAGGGCAGGGACCAAACCCGCAACCTCATGGTTCCTAGTCGGATTTGCTAACCACTGCGCCACTACGGGAACTCCCCAAGTGGGTTCTTAACCCACTGAGCCACAATGGGAAATCCTTACTCATATTTTTCCTTTTTTTTTTTTTGTCTTTTGAGGGCCACACCCTCAGCATTGGAGGTTCCCAGGCTAGGGGTCCAATTGGAGCTACAGCTGCCACCTTACACCACAGCCACAGCAACACCAGATCAAAGCCGCATCTGCAACCTATACCACAGCTCACAGCAACACCAGATCCTTAAGCCACAGAGCAAGGCCAGGGATCAAACCCACAACCTCATGGTTCCTAGTCAGATTCGTTTCCACAGAGCCACGATGGGAACTCCTCATTTTTTTTTTTTTTTTTTAAGGAGCACTCTGGCAGCTGATTTAAGAATAAACCATAGTGGAGCAAAGGCAGCAGTCTGGGGACTATCACAATATTGGGAGTGAGACATGGTAGTTCCAAAAACAGGGGAGTCTCAGGGAGGTATAGGCAGGGCTTCCTGTATATTTTACTGATCTCCTCTTGTTAGAAGGCCAGCCACAGCCCTGGTTGACCAAGTGTCTGGAAATTAAACCCACTGGGCTTAACAGGAAGCCAAAAACATTCAAGAAAGCAGGAACGGGACAAGGAAATTCCAGAAGGAGCTCAAGAATATCCCCCCTCTACCTTTCGGGAGAGCTCTCGGGCAGATTCAAGCTGCCCTTTCAGCAGGATTGACCCCCCAGAGATCATCTGCCGGGATCCCACGCTTGCTGTCTCTGCAAGTGTCTCGGTGGTCATCTCCTGGCCTGTTCTTCCCTCAGTCTCGCCCCTCTTGGCTCGACTATTTCTTCCCACCCCGCCCTCCCTGTGGCTGGGATTGTGACCAACTCAGAAGAGACCCCTTCCTGGAGGAGAGCCGGGCGCGCAGCTTAATCTAGACTCTTTTCGAGGCTTTGGGGAAGCTCCTTCCTCAGAGCCTTCGTGTCCAAGGTTCTCTTTTCTTGCCACAGGAGCGATAAGATCGGAACGGCCCAGGGGCCTGTTTCAGTCCATAGAGAGCAACCACAACGCCTGTGCCATCAACGGGCCCGGCACTCAGTCTACATTTTCACGATGTGGGATCTCACTTCGAGATGAAAGATTAAAACATCCGCTCTGTGCTACTGGTTTTCAAACATGCTCAGCTCCGAACCGTTCAGTAGCTAAAAACAGGGCCAGCTTTCCATCTGAGGGTCTTCCGTTCAATAACGAGATCATCAAAGCGGCACCAGATGTTTAGCGCAGCACCGTGTGCATGGACAAACGACGGAAGCAAGCTAAATGGATTCATAGCCCAACAGGTAAGGAAGCATAGTCACATGATGGAAGATAGACAGGGGAAGGAGCAAGAACAAATGCAAAAATCTCAAAAACAATGTTCAAAAGAAAACTGCAGATGGACAATTACAATATGATTTAATTGTATGACGATGAAAACCATCCATAAATCCTAATGGATACTGGTAGATAAGAAAGTCTAAAAAGATGCATAAGAATAATATATATCAAATTCAGATGAACAGCTACCTCTGGGGGGGAGGTGCATGGGGAGGGGGTACCCGGGAACTTGAGTCATTTCTATTATGATTTATTTCTTATGCAGGGGGTGAGTTACAGGGGCATTCTTTAGAGCATTATCTACATTTGGGGGGGGGGTAAATAGGATGGAGAAGTCATCTGGGTTGTTAAGAACTCTTTCCCCCAGTGGAACTCAATGCTCTTCTTATTTTGATTAAAGATGGAACATTCCCTGTAAACGTTTTACTGCCACGACTGCGCTGGACCTGAGGCCAAAGGGGCCAAAGCAACCCTTGGGATTCAGCCTTGATCCTGTCCTGCCATCGCCCATTCCAGGGGTCACAGGCGGGATCTGAAAGTCCAACCTGGAGAGGAACAAACATCTCTTACCTGCCCGGATGTCCCCCTACAGCCCCGCCTCTGTCCCCGGAACCTGAGGTCTGTAGGTGGTAAAGGATCAAGGAGCCCGTGACTTGACCACTTGTTTATTCTCCCCTCGCAGGTGGTTTGTCTCTTCCTTCCGGAATTAGCTTCCCCTTCCTCTCCCCAGGCTCACCCTTTAGGTTTCAGCTGACACACTGATGACGGCAAGGAACCTCCCTCGACCAATTTTGCCCCAAGCCTGGGATAAGCATGCTCATGGAACATTGAGGTCCTCCAAGTTCTAGAAGGGTGGAGAATGACTGCCTGGGTCATCCCAGTCTCCTCAGCACCTACACAGGGTCTGACAACCGTCGGCACTCAGAGAACGGTAATGGAAGGCCTAAGTGAGGAAGCCTGAGCTCCTTGGCTCTCGGGTGAGGGTCATCTGGGAAGAGGTTGAACATAGGAAGTAATGGGACAAGTACAGACTATATTTGTCACATTAGCGTATAAACAAATACAGAGATTTGTTTCCAAAAGACCGGTCTACGGAGACAATGGAGGGTGAACCCAGAAGCGATTTTTGACTCCAAGGGTCTAGCCTTGGGCGGCGCGCTTAGTCTGAACCTGAGTGTCTCCATCAGTTCCGTGATGATAACTGAGCACACCCATGTGCTTGAGCGCTCTGTGCATCTGCCTGTTTGCTTGGACCCTTCCCCAGGGAATACCCGGGAAAATGATTAGTGGCGTGCTGGCAGAGGAAGGGAGACCTCTTCTTTGCAACGTCGCCGAGGAGCTTGCTTCTAATTTTATAGCCCATTACTAAGCCACTTGCAGTAATGACTCTCGGGAGACTCTTTTTCTAAGAAGGCGTGGCACGCGAGCTTGTAGAGGCTTAAATGATAGAGAACTATGGAAAATGCATACAGAATGGAGAGATCCGTCTCCTGAGGACAGCGTGGGATGTTTGCAGGTGAACAAGGAACGGGTTGGGTATGTGCCGATGTGTTTGGCTCCAACTCACTAAAACATCTGCTTCATTATCCACACCACCCATCCAGCCCATGTACATCCTGCACCTCCGTATCTCTATTATACGTATCAAGCCTCTTGCGCGGCCTTCTGATGTTGTTATCAGCTGAGGTCTAACAGGTCACGAGCCCCTGGGGAGGCAGCATCACTAATGGGTAATGACTTTAATGTTAATCGTCTCAGGAAGAGACAGTCCTGCTCATTAAAGCGTGGAGGTGACTCTAGGTGTACTTAACAAGCGACTCACAGGGAGCTGGTCATTCTCCCCTATGGAATGTTTCTCCCTCCACCGCCAATCTGGGAGAAGCTGGAATGGATTTGTATCTTTTGTCTCTAGTAAGGAAAGGTACGTTTATTTACACCCTTTTTTTTTTTTTTGGCTTTGATTTTGCCCTGCCTTTTACTAGCTGTCTGGATAGGAATAATGCTTGAAATCGTGCCTTCAACACGGCTGAGGACCCTTCTACAGCAGAGATGCTTGCTGCGTAAGTGATTTGCTCCCTGTAATTTCCACACTTGGCCTTTTTGCCTTTGAAGTAATAAAAGATAAGCAGTGTGTTTCTTCTGTGACGGCCCTTCAAATATTTGAATGAAGCTATTGTTTTCTCATCCCATCGTCCCTCTTCAAGCCAATTAACCCTAATCCTTTCACTATTTTTCATAGAGCTAAGAATTTAAGAGTCCCTGGTGTCCCATGATTCTCCAAAATTACAGTGCATAGAAATAATGAGAGCAAACATTTATTGAACCCTTAGTAGGTGCCAGACGCTCTTATAAGTACTTTGTATCTATTATTTTCCTTTTCCCAGCAGCCCTATAAAACAAGCTTATCATTACCTTCATTTTTAAAATGAGGAAACTAAGCTACCAAGAGGTAAAATAACTTTTTTTTTTTTTGGCTTTTTGTGAATGCCGCACCCACAGCACATGGAAGTTCCCAGGCTAGGGGTCTAATCAGAGCTGTAGCCGCTGGCCTATGCCAGAGCCCCAGCAACCTCAGATCCGAGCCACATCTGTGATCACAGCTCACAGCAACGCCGGGTCCTTAACCCACTGAGCGAGGCCAGGGATCAAACCTGCAACCTCATGGTTCCTAGTTGGATTCGTTTCCTCTGCGCCACGATGGGAACTCCCTACCTTCATTTTTAAAATGAGGAAACTAAGCCACCAAGAAGTGAAATAACTTTTTTTTTTTTTTTTTGTCTTTTTGTGAATGCCACACCTGCAGCATATGGAGGTTCCCAGGCTGGGGGTCTAATCAGAGCTGTAGCAGCCGGCCTATGCCACAGCCACAGCAACGCTGGATCCGAGCCACATCTGTGACCTACACCACAGCTCATGGCAACGCCAGACCCTTAACCCACTGAGCAAGGCCAGGGATCAAACCCATAACCTCATGGTTCCTAGTTGGATTCGTTAACCACTGAGCCATGACAGGAACTCCTGAAATAACTTTCCTAAGGTGACCCAGCTCAGAGGTGGTACAACTGGGCTCTCAACCCAGTTTGGTTTTAAACAATCCGCTCTTAATCCCAATGCTGTTCTACTCCTCAGGGTCCCAACCTCGGTTGTAACTGATAATCCGGAGCTCAGAACTCTAACACAGCATAAATCCAGTGGAACACTAGTGCCTGCAAAATGTTAATAGGTCCTTTGTGAACAGGTCCCATGGCCAAAAACATCTGGGAAATGCTGAGTAAGATAACACTGAATAAGTTTCCACCCTGCGGGGCTTCTCATAGCCTTTACCCTGTGGACAGGTATGAGGGCTCTCCAAAATCCAGACACAGAATTTTCCAGCCATATTTATCTTTGGAAATCTCTTTCACTAAAACACCTACTAATATGCAGCACTCAACAGAGTATTATTTAGGAAACTGCCTTAAAGTGTAGCTCAGATTCTTCCTTTTTTTTTTTTTTTTTGTGGCTTATGACCTTTGATTTCATTTTATATGGTCTCGAAGTTTAAGGGCCACCATGCGATTTAAAGGTTCTGTCTGTATGTTCATCTAATACCTACTTCTCCATCTCTTTCTCAAAGATGTCACCAAAGACGTCAGTTACACAAATACGCTGTGGCCACCACAGGCCCCTGCTTCTCCTAAGCTGTTCCGCTTTTCTTTAAGGGCCCCGCCCTGACTCTTGGTCAATGCCATTTGCTTTACATGTTCACAAAATATACTAAGTAATTCATTCTAGATATTTTACTTTTTTGGAAAAAATATTTTAAAACATCAAGGCTCTGGGCTGTCTCTAGGCTTCTCTCATCTTTCTCTGCACATGCTCAGAGATTCCTGATAGGTTTCATAGGTCACAAGTGGAAGAGGTAAAGGAACAGACATCACATGAGCATTTTTGTGGGCCCAGAGGCCTGCCATGCATTGACATGCACATAAAATCTCAAGGCTCCAGGAAGAGATGGTTCATTGGCCCCATTTTATAGACGAGTAAACAAAGGCACGCAGGTTAACCTGTCCAAGTCAATGAACTCTGGGACTCAACACTCACATACAGCCTACGCTCCTTGGGTGGATTTCATCTAGTTCTGGCAACTTAGTTACGTGTGGCTTATTCATTAGGTTGAAAACATCCTGTTAATTAAATATTATTTAATTTATTAACTCTGCCTTGGGTCTGATATTTGAAAAGGAACATGCTGATGAACTGTATAATACAGAAGCTAAAATGTGACACAGGAGCTTTTTACAGGTGTCTTCTTTCTCAGGACCAGTGTGTCATTCAGAAAGCCCTCTGTCTCTCTTTTCTGCACTCATTTCTTGCTCTCACTCAGGCAGACGTTTTCTCCCTCCTTTTGCATGCCAAGTTTTTTTTTTTCACGGACTTTATTTTTTAGATCAATTTTAGCTTTACAGAAAAATTGAGAGCACAGTACAGAGAATTCTCATCTACTCTGCATCCCGTTTCTCCTAATATTAATATCGTGCATTAGTATGGAACACACATTACAAGTGATGAACAAAGGCTGGTACATTATCACACACTAAAGACTATGCTTTATTTGAACGTCTCTGGTTTATATCTAATGTCCTTTTTCTGCTCTACACTGCCACTCAGGGTCCTGAATTATATTTAGTTGCCATCTCCCTTTAGGCTCCTTTTGACTGTGACAACATCTTGGACGCTTCTTGTTCTTGACGACCTTAGCAGTTTTGAAGAGTACGGGTGAAGCATTTTGTGTATGTCCCTCGATTGGAATTTGTCTGATGTTTTTCTCGCGGTTAGACTGAGGGTAAGGGTTTGGGGGAGGAAGACCCAGACGTAAAGGGCCATTTCATCAAGTCACACTGCATGGCCCACACCCAAGGAGTAGGGAGTTACACTCTGTTTCTTTGACTCCAGAGTATCTACTAAAATTATTTGGCATTCTTCTGCCTGGAAGATGTGTCTCTTGTCCATCTACTTATGTATTTAGTCATTAGACAGAATTTTATCAAAGTACTAGGGGTATGGAGTTCCTGTCGTGGCTCAGCGGTAACAAACCCAACTGGCATCCATGAGGATACGGGTTCAATCCCTGGCCTCACTCCGTGGGTGAAGCCTCTAGCATTGCTGTGAGCTGTGGTGTGGGCCAGCAGCTACAGGTCTGATTCGACCCCTAGCGTGGGAACCTCCATATGCCATGGGTGTAGCCCTAAAAAGACCAAAAAATAAAAATTAAAGAAGTACTAGGGGTAAAAATTAATTGGTTCAAAAATATTCCTTTGTCTTCTTCTTCTTTTTTTTTTTTTTTTGTCTTTTTAGGGCTGCACGCATAGCATATGAAAGTTCCCAGGCCAGGGTTTGCATTGGAGCTATAGCTGCCAGCTTATGTCATAGCCACAGCAACGTGGGATCTGCAACCTATGCCAGGTTCTTAACCCACTAAGCAAGGCCAGGGATTGAACCCACATCCTCGTGGATACTAGTCAAGTTCTTAACTCGCTGAGCCTCAATGGGAACTTCATAAAATATTCCTTCTTAAATTCCAGGGAAAACGTGTTTTTGAAAAGTCAAATTTCCTTAGCTCATATTTAAATTTAATTTCAATTCTTAATCGAATGCTTATTATACATTAAAACTGAGTCTGTAGAGGATATAAAGATGACTCCCACAAGGTTCCCTGCCTGAAAAAACTATCCTCCGGGTCAGAGAAACCTGTATGCATTTAACAAGGCAAATATGTACTATAGTTAAGAGTAAAAAGTGCTTTGGGAACACAGTAGAGTCGACCCCTAGTGTCCACGGAGGACTGGCTCCAGGACCTCTTGGATACCAAAATCCACAGATGCTCAAGGCCCTTATATAACATGGTGATAGTACAACGAATACAGTTATCCCTCTGTAGTATCTGTGGGTTCCACACCCGTGGATTTAAGCGGTCATAGATTGACATTTTGGTTGAATCTAAGGGATGTGGGACCCGCAGATATGGAGGGTTGACTGCAATTAATTCAAGGAGAGTTTGATAAAAGAACTGTGAGTCCAGGGCTGGCCTCCTGCATGTGCAACCAGTGATTCTGAATGAGCCTCATTACAACATGGAGAAACCTTCGTTCAGAGAATGAAAGACATACCCAAGGTCACACAGGTGGTTCAGGTAAGAGCCTATGCTGCAAATCAAGTCTTCCAGTTCCAGATCCTATGTTCTTGACACTGCATCCAACTAGAAGGTAACACAGAAGTCTGCTAGGCAGAGATGAAGAAAGCACTCACCTCAAATAAACGCAAGACTTTGGCCAGCGCACCAACTTCTTCTTTGAGTGAGAAGATCAGTGATATGGAACCATCTTGACTGGAGCTGTCTTCAATATAGCTTGTTTCCTGTAGGATTAAATTCACTTGAGTGAAATGTTTTCCATAGCTCAGCAACTCATTCCTGTGAAACCTCCAAGGAAGAGGTGAGCATGAGCTTTCTCTTCCAGTTAAGCCTCGGAATACAATGAGCTACATGGAGTACACACGGATGTACATGTGAGATGGAAAGATGAGTAAAGCAAGGAAGTGAAATATTCACTGATGCTCCCAGATCAGATTTCAATTTCAGAAAGATTTAATTATTCACTGATGTCACTAGTCATGCTATAGCTTTACTGCCGTTCAGTGAGCACCTACCAAGCACCAGGGCTCCGGGAGAAACAAAGATGAATAAGAGAATGCCCCATGCATCAGGGGCTCAAAATTCAACTAAACAGACATATGCAACAAATGAGATAACTAGGAAAATATCTTAGAGGTGGCATATTATGATCCAGTAAGTGTCCCAGGAAAACACTGAGAAATACAGGATAAAAAACACTAAAAATAGAAAACACACATATTTGTGTCCAAAGACATGGGTTGGAATCCTCTCTTTTGCCTTTAAAATCTGACTAATGTATAATAGTCATGCCAAGCCATGTCAAAACAGTATTTGTGTGATGAAAGAAAGAAAAAGAAAAAAATAGTTTAAATATCATATTAAAAGAAGTATATAAAATGATGGCAATACTAAAAATACACACGAATGACTTCTTGGTCTTTGGCAAAGATCTCACAGGAGCGTTAACTTGTTCTCATATGCTGGAATCAGAGATACCAATTGTGGAAAAAGTCACAAAATACGTAAGAACACAGAAATAACCTACTGGAAGATGGATGTTTTAAAATAGCAAGGACTATCAAGGATCTAGCACTTTTTACATGCATGTGACAGCAAATTAAGGTGGAATTAGGGTTGGCATTCCAGATAGAATTTTCCAAAATGTTTTATTTTTTCTCCCCGCTGTATATTCATTTTTATTTTTCCATTATAGCTGGTTTACAGTGGTCCGTTAATTTTCTACTGTACAGCATGGTGACTCAGTCACACATACATATATACATTCACATAAAGTTAAGTGTTAAATTAAGTTTTGCAATAATACATAAATTTCCATGCATACTTTCAAATAAACAGCATGTACCTAAAACTGGGAAGAAAAACCCATGCAGAACAATTACTCTCTTGTAAGCAAGTTCATGAAATTAGTGGAATAGATGTTATATCATCTCGATGAGATGGATGTGTTGGACAGACTCTTGGTGACTTGGCACAAAAAGCCCTGCACGAACGCCAATGACTCTTAGGATGAAATTCTTTTAATTCAGAAACTTCAGATTTTCCCAGAACCTCCCTTGAAAGAGAGCTGTGGGGGAAGAATCAGAAATATCAGCAAGTGTGATTAGAGGGATCCTCAGAGAAATTGGAAGCTTTGTTATATATATATTGCTATGTATTGATAGATGGTTATATGTCCCTATACAGACAATGACATTATCCTTCTAAACGTGTTTTTAATCTACCATCTATCAAAAGCTGCTGTTAACCTCCCAGGCATTATAATAAGCACTTGATTTGGATTATCTCATATAATTTTGATAACAACCTAGAAAGAAGGTTTGAATATCTTCCAAGCGCCTCCCTTCTACTGATGACAAAATTAAGGCTCAGAGATGTTCAAGGACCTTGTCCAGAGTTGCATGGTGAGCCGCTGGATCCCAGCATGCTATCCACGAATCACAGCCTCTTGCCGACTCCACTCTACTTCCCTCCCTGGTAAACCCTGCCAGAGACACGCAGACCGTCTCCGACGTCAGTCTTCTTCCGAGGAGAGAACACTGAACCCTTGGTTCTTTCCAGTTTCCCTGAAGTGACAAACGATTTCCATTTCTAGTTCATCTGGCAACACTCTCGTCTCCTGTTGGCCTCCAAGAAAGACAGCATATTCCTGATACACTCAATGGATGTCACTGATGGCTGGGGCAATTCAGACTTGAACGCACGGTGCTTGAAACCCTGTCAACCACCACCTGCCCGCTGGTGTGTGTCCAGCCTGAACTTTGCCAGAAATGACTCTTAGGGTCTTCTTTTGCCACCGCCACCACAATCCAGCTCCTTGTGATCTGCAGAGATTGGGCCCTTCCAGCAGAATTTTGCTCATGTCCTTCTACTCAGAATTCTTTAGGGGCTCCCCATGGCCAACAGGATAAAATACCTCCTTCTGATTTTCAAAAGTCGCCTTGGGACCTCCCCTTCTGAGGCTCACCCACAGGGACCTCCCCTCCAGAAAACTCCTTTCCCCCTTGCCCTTTCAACTCCTCTTTAGAGGCAATGCACCGCATCCCTTCCCCTCCCCCTTTCAAATACACCTCCCTTCCTCAATAGCCCGCCTGGCTCTCCCTTCTCTTGGAAAACCTCCATACTCCTCAGCCAAGGTGAGCAACCCCTCCTCGATCCATGCCTCCCATTTGGCTTCTGATGCCCCCATGAGACTAATTATTGACTCACAGAGCTAGTCCTGTCTTCTGAGTTCATCTAGTTCCACTGTCTCATTTTTCAGACGGGGCCAAGCAGTGTGATTCACCTGAGATCACACAAGTAGTACCTGGGAAGTTAAGAACTCAGGCTCCTATTCGTTCCATGCAACTCCCTCTGCTAGGAATACAGTGTCCATATTAAAGGCTCTGTTTCTGGCAAAGTAAGGGCTGTCCTCTGGTCCCATCACCAGATGCTTATGTAATACCACTCCGAACAGGCTGCGTCTTATCACCCATGCCTGTGCCCTTTCACTCCCTCCATTCTTCCCATGCAGTTTCTAGAGCTTGGGTTCTCAGAAGTTGTTCCTGGGGTCTCCACTTCAAAATCACCTGCGGAGGCCTTGTTTGCATTCAGACTCCTGGGCCTCAGCCAAACCTATGAAATCAGAATGTCTGGGCTAGGATCTTAGAATCTGCATTTTCAAAACCATGGCAGAGGACTCTTTGGCGTGGAAGATTTTGAAATCACCAATAAATATATAGGCTATTTTTAAAAATTCGGACTTTTCTCAAATGTCTGAAAATTCACATTTACCACATCATAAGGCATTACTCTTTACTGTTCATAGTATTGAAATAGGACCTGCCATTGACTGAGTACCCACTATATGCCAGGCACCATACATGGTACTTTTTTTTTTTTTTTGTCTTTTTTGTCTTTTTAGGGCTACATCCACAGCATATGGAGGTTCCCAGGCTAGGGGTCCCAATGGAGCTGTAGCAGCCACCCTGTGTCACAGCCACAGCAATGCCAGATCCAAGCCATGTTTGCAACCTATACCACAGTTCATGGCAACACTAGATCCTAACCCAACCCATTGAGCGAGGGATTGAACCCCTGTCCTCATGGATGCTACTCAGGTTCATTAACTGCTGAGCCACCGAACCAATATTTGGTACTTTTTACAATTAACCAACCTCACAGCTGTCCCCATAAGGTGGATGCTGTTATTTTGTAAATGAGGTAACAGACTCAGCAAGATTAAGTGGCTTTTCTGAAGACATCCAGCTAATGAGTTGCAGAGGCTGCATGTGAACCCCGGTCCAACAACTCCAAAATCCTTAATTTGCCTCCCAGTCCCCCCTTTTCAAAGCTTGAGGGACTTGAAATGAAAGGAAGCTTGGAATTTTGTGGAAGAGTGTGGCCTGGGATGGATTCTGATTCTAACGTTACGTGGATCAGCATGGGATCTTGGGCAAAGCTCTTCTGGAATATGTTTCTATTGGCTCATAATCTATACCTTATTGGCTTCTAACAGACATAGGAGTTGACTTAGAAACACATGTACACCCGAGATGGGTAACGGTAGAGAAAAGCAGCTCAGAAACTGCATAAGAAGAAAGAGGGCAGGAGGAAAAGCACTTCACTCGCAACCGGGAAGGAAAGACTTCTGAACACTGAGCAGTACATTTAGCAAGAGAAGCACGTTCTCTGTGGTTGTGTCTAACAAACACCTTCGGTTATCTCTGGGAGAGAGCAGCTTTCACAATCACAAGCAATTCTCATCCGCAAGGATAGTCCAGGGCACTGACTTTACCTCTTAGTGCTTTGGGGGTCATGGGAGGAGGTGTGTATTTACCTGTATGATTATACATACACACATCTACAGTGTAAGACACCCTAAAACAAGGTGTAGACATCCTGCCATGGGCACACTAGGCCTTTATATTACAGAATTTATCTACAGGAGCAAGCAGTGTGGTAGAGGAACGCACAGGGTGTTGGAATTAGATCTGAGTCTGAACACTGGCTTTGCGCCATTCAGAACTGGGATTTATGAGTTCCCTTCTTCTTCTGTTCTATTTTTCCTTAAAACACTTATCTCTACATGAAATTACATGTTTGTTTGGTTCATTTTTCATGGTCTGTCTCTTTCACAAGAATGTACGTTTCACTAAGGCAGAAACTCTACTGTGCCTGGCACATAGCAAGTGCCTTCATTTCTCAGGGCTCCCCAACCAGATCACTAGCCCTAACCTCCGAGGGGTGAGTTGGGGTGCGGGGGTGCCTACGGCCAGCAGCACAGAGGTTAAATGATGGCACAGCTGGGATCTCTTCTGGATCTGTCTGATGCCCTCCTCAACGTGAAGTTTTCTTGCTCCCAAGCAGTACATACCATTTTCAAAGGAAGCCTTTCTCTTGGGACTCCAAAAAAAGAGTTAGTCCAAAGTTCTGCCGTCTCTAGTAAAACATCAAGCATCCTCTCCCCTCCAGCCTCCCTGTTCTTCAAATTGTTCTCACTAATCCTACAGGTGACAGAAATCTGTAGGTTCCTGTTACCTCCCAGAGCTGGACTTTAAGGCTGCACCCAAGAATCTGGGAGTGTGATTGGTCAATTAAAGAATGTATATTGCAACTGTTCACCTCCAGGGAAGGGCGACAAATACCAGAGAATGGAATACACTCTAGACATTATTCCTGCCCCATTTAGGGTTCTTTACATGCCAAGCCCAAGACTAACTCTTCTTTGTGGTTGTTTCTTATTTATTTATTTATTGCATACATAAGGGTTTTTTCAGAGCTTTTTTTATTATAGTTGATTTACAGTGTTCTGTCAATGTCTGCTGTACAGCAAAGTGACCCAGTTACACACACACACACATTCTTTTTCTCATTCATATCTTCCATCGCGCTCCATCACAAGTGATTGGATATAGTTCCCAGTGCTACACAGCAGGACCTCATTGCTTATCTACTCCAAAAGCTATAGTTTGCATCTACTAACTTTTGCGCATTTTTCCGTTTAATTTTCTCCTTCCCCAGGTCTGAGTTAGTCTGAGACCTCTTCTTATTTTCTCCCAAGGGTGAAAAAAAAGATAATTTCTCACAATTTTGCCATTTTGATACCTGGCTCAGCACACGTATAAACATGACAGAAGAGCAGTTCTGGACGGACCCGAACTCCCAGTCCAGATCCTTAAGGGCCCTTGCAGAGAAGAAAAAGACAACAGAGACGGTGCCTTGTCCAAAGATACACAGCACATCTGTGGCAGCTCTGGGAACCAGATCCCCACGTCCTTAGCAATACTCTTTCCCTGAACGCCAACCAGGACAGAGGGCCTGCCAATGGGAAACCTCTGTGGAGCACACGTGTAATCTATCGACCTCCTGGCCGCTCTCATCATCTTCAAACGAATTCAGACTCGGTGGCTTGTTTAAGGGAGTAAGAAACACCGACATTCCTCAGCCCTCTCTCCTCGGGGGCCAAGCGCCCCTCCCTGCTCAGCGCAGGCACACCCCGGCTCACCTGTCCCCAGTCGCTGAGTTTGCGGCCCCCGCCTCCGTTCTCCAGGACCGCCGCTGACATGCTGGCTCCCAGCTGAGGGCAGCCTCTAGCTCTGGGGCGGCCGTCGCAGGCACGTCTGTAAACAGCACGCGGGGCTGAGGTTTCCAAGCCGGCCTTTAGAGGGGAGAAGAGAGGTTCCGAGGTGTCTCCAGCCCTCCTAGCCGCCGCAGGAACGCCCCGAGGGCACCGTGTCCTGACGCTGGGGGCTTAAGGTCGCCGGAACCCAGACCGCCCCCAGGGGGAGGGGGAGAGGGAGGGGCCTGGAGGGCGCGGCGCAGAGGCCTGACTTGGCTGCCCGCCTGGGGTGGAGGAAAGCCAGCGAGAGCCAGCGCAGGGCCACCTGTGCCCTGGCCCTTAGACAGGTTTGGCACGTTGAGGACTCCGAAGTCCGGGCACGGGGTCTCTGCAACTGAAGTAAACCTGCTGCAGCCTGATGGTAACAAGTCTAAGAATCAGAGTCAGGATCTCAATTGGGATTGGGGAGGTGGGGGGTGGGTTGCCGTTTTTATTAACCACAAAGCGAACTGCTTTTCTTTGACTTCAGAAAACTGCATAGAGGTGACAGCACAGCTGCTCAGGAGCAAAGGCACCACCTGGGCTGCCGTGCAGCCACATGTCCCCAAGCTGTTTATGTCCCTGCCAGAAGCACCCAAAAGGGGATGGGAGAGCTACCTTGGCAGGATGTGTTAAGAATGTGGATAAGACAAAGAAATGAGGTCATGCATTTAACACGGAGTACAGTTCTTGCCATGTAGTTGAATACTCAATAACTAGAAGATCCTGCTTAGAAGTGGCAACAAGAAATGCTTATTGAGGTGCCGAGTGGTATTTTAGGCACTGGGGATACAGCAGTGGATGAAGTGGAGGGCGCCTGCATCATTGCTGCCATTCTGGGAGGGAGACAGAAAAATCAACAAATAAGTTTAGGCACTGCTAACCCTTCTGAAGAATATAAAACAGGGGATGGGCCAGTGGACAGGAAGGTGTCATTCACCCTCATTCTTCAGATCCAGAAACAGATAAGGCATCCAGCAGGAAGAACAAAACAGAAAAGAACACTGTAAAGTCAAAAGTTCAGAAAGGATGTGAAAAAATCAGAGGCATCAGGACTTTGAGTTCCTGCCTAATATTTAGCCAGGTGAGGGTACCAGGTTGAGAGATAACAAGCCAGTAATAGAGCTTGCTAGAAATCCACCTCCTCCCCTCCCATGATTCTTTGACGGAATGACCAAGAACCTGCCAAAAAAGAGAAAAAACAAAACAAAACAAAACAAAAAAAAACAAGCTCAGATTTGGGATTCAAAACAAACTGATTAACTCCTCATTCCACCACTGATTAATTTTGGTCACGTCCATGTCTCAGTTTCTTTGCCTTTAAAATGGGGTTTTAGGAGTTCCGTAGAGACACAGTGGAAATGAATCCGATTAGGAACCATGAGGTTTCGGGTTCAATCCCTGGCCTTGCTCAGAGGGTTAAGGATCCAGCGTTGCTGTGAGCTGTGGTTAGGTTGCAGACACGGCTCGGATCTGGCATTGCTCTGGCTGTGGCACAGGCTGGTGGCTACAGCTCCAATTGGACCTCTAGCCTGGGAACCTCCTATGCTGCGTGTGTGGCCCTAAAAAGGCAAAAAGACAAAAAAAAAAGGTATTAAAAATAAATAAATAAATAAATAAATAAATAAATAAATAAAATGGGGTTTTAGGGGTTGTTGTTTAGGATTCTTTGAGCCCATATGAAGTACCAGGTTTTCTCTGGCTGCTAAGAGTACAGACATAAGCATAATTCCTGTCTAAAAGGAGTCCTTGGGTGTGTGCTTTGTAGCACCTATGGTAAGTTAGGAGATTGCTGCTGTTGAGCACGGCAGGGCAAGGCCTTGTCTTCCACCCTCAGGAGAATCTGTATCCTTTATCTGACTCGTGTTTTTCTAGCGTGGTAGACATGAAATGCAGAGTTTTCCTCCACCCCAGGATTGCCTTACAAACTTCCCTTCATCTCTTGCTGCTCTGGCATACCAAGGGGAGCAATGAATGTGACGGCACCTGTTCTACTGCTGTGTAACAGGCATGCAGTCAACGCATGCAATGAATAAAAGCAAGCCATAACAGCAACTTACTTACATGTGCCGTGTACCCTGTGTGTTAGACACTGCCAAGCTGTCCACATGCATGATTTCATTTCTTCCCCTTAAAACCTTGAACTATGTATTCCTACTTTATAAGGAAACTGAGGCTCAGAAAGTTTAGATAAGCAGTTCAAAGTCAAACTGCATTTCACCCAGTTCCAAGGCACTGGCTCTTAAATACGCTTCCTCCCCCCGCCTTTTTTTGGTCTTTTGTCTTTTTAGGGCCACACCTGTGGCATATGGAGGGTCCCAGGCTAGGGGTTGAATCTGAGCTGGCCTACGCCACAGCCACAGCAACACAGGATCTGAGCTGCCACATCTGCAACCCACACCACAGCTGACAGCCATGCAGGATCCTTAACCCATTGAGCGCGGCCAGGGACTGAACCTGTGTCTTCATGGATACTAGTCGGGTTTGTTAACCACTGGGCCATGATGGGCACTCCCTCTTCCTTCCCTTTCGAAAAGAACAACAACAGTGACTGTTAGGACAACCAAACAATAGCACTTCTGTTGTCTCTTCACATCCACTCAAAATTGAATTCTTCATTTTTTTTCACATACAAATGCCGCGGGTCTGTGTTGGGAGGAGAGTGCAATTAGTTGTCTGCAACTTCAGAGAAAAACACTTCACAGCTTCTTTAAAACATTATTCTGGCAAAAAGGGAAAATTTATCCATGCAATAACAAAAACTCAGGGTGATTTTTGTAGATGATTTTTAAACTATCATTTTAATTGAGATGGAATGCAATGCATTATGTTTATGAACAAGGGTGGTGCCAGGTCCTGAGAAAATTGGTGTGGAAGGAACATCCAAGAATTCAGCCGCCGGTAGACCACTGAGATACTGAGAATGGCTGGGAAGAGATGGGCACCGTGTCGCAAGATGTGCCCTTGTGTACCAGGTAAACTTAGAGCTGACCTTCACTGATTTGGAAATTGAATATTTCCCAATCACTGTAGGTTTATCAATCCCTTTTCGTTTAACCTTACAGGGATACAGTTGAGTTAATCATAATCTCTGAGTTCACGGTAAATAATCAAAACTTCAAGGACCCTCTCTTGTTTTATTTATTCCTTCCCTACTGCCAGTCCCTTCCCCCAAAGGCCACATCCTTAGTGTGCTTTAAGATTTAGCCTTGGATTTATTCAATGCAGGGAAATATTGGGGTATGTATTTTTCATGGATAGGAGTGATATCATAGTGTACATTCACAATAGCATGTAAATGTTCTACAGATTCCGTAGCTGCTTTTTCCTTTCTGCTGTGTTCTTTGGTTGTAGCCATGCTGCTGAACATTCTTGTTCTTTGCTCTTTGAACTGGTGCAGACTATCCCACAGTGTGTATCCACCACATTTCTCCGTTCCCCTGGGCTAGCTCTGATTTTCCACCACTCCAAACGACACTGTGATAAGCATCCTCCTTGTTGCTTCATATACCGAAGTGAGAATTTTTCTGGGATAGATGGATGGGATCCTGAATCACAAGGAACATGCATTCTTAATTTCACAAAGTACTGCCAGGATGCCCCCTCTGAATGCCTTGTACTAGTCCACACTCTCACCAGCAGGGCAAAAGAGTTCCCGTTGCTGGGCAGCCTCGATAGTTGGCATTTTCCAAGTGTCCAATTCTTTGCAGTCTGTTCAGTGAGACAAGGCATGTTCTTGCTGTTTTTAATTCACACCCCTCTTCTGACAAGGGAGTTTGAGCATCTCTTTCTACATTGGGTCAGTTAAGACTTCCCAGGCTGTGAAGAGTTCGTTATCAAACACTTTGCCTATTTTTCTGTTAGGATTCCTATTTTTTGTGTGGATTTGCAGGAATAATTTGTATGATTTAGGTATCAGCCCTGTGCCTTTCTCAAGCCACTGATGATACCATCTCCTAATCCGTCACTCTCAGTTGACTGTCAACTGATGTTTTTCCTTGAGAAAAAAATACATAATTCCAATACAATAAAAATTCATCCTAAAATTTTTTTTCTGGTTTATGCTCTTGGGGCCTTTTTAAAAGAAATCCTTTCTCATCCCTAAGTTACTAAGATATCCTCTTCTTTCTTCTGTCTTTCTTATAGTTTTATCTTTCACATTTAGACCATTAATCTTTCTGTATCTCTTGTATATGGAACATGGTAATAACCCAGTGTTTTTCTTCTCTCTTTGTCCATATCTGAGTCCGTTTTTCAATAATATGTGCAAAGACTTTTCCCTACTTTTTTGCCAGAGTTTTTTGAGTGGATGAAAGAATCTCTTCTCAGAGAGGAGTAGCAGAGACATGCCTTTGACTTCTGGGACCACACGAACAGTTTTTTTACATTGCCATTTATAAGCCCAAACCCAGTCTTTCTCTGAAGCGTAATTTTATTCCATTGGTTTATTCCATAATGTCTCCTCTGGTGTCATTATTATCCTACATTCATTATTGCAACATGGTTCGGTAGTATATCTTAATATCTGGGTTGTCAAGTCTTGCTTTTATTTTTGCCCGAAGTTTCTCTATTCACGCACAACTTATTCTTCCATTTTCCAGCTGAAACTTTGATTGGTTTAACTCTGAATGTATTGGATCATCCGAGGACAGTTGTGTTAAACAATAGTAGTGAGTAGACATGCATCCTAGGTCCCAATTTGCTATGAATGCAGACAAAGTTTATCCGTCAATAACATGCTTGAGGAGTTCCCGTTGTGGTGCAGCGGAAGCAAATCCAACTAGTATCCATGAGGAGGTGGGTTCAATCCTTGGCCTCGCTCAATGGGTTAAGGATCCAGCGTTGCCGTGAGCTGGGGTGTAGGTTGCAGTTGCGGCTCAGATCTGGCATTGCTGTGGCTGTGGCATAGGCCAGGAGTGACAGCTCAGATTTGACCCCTAGCCTGGGAACTTGCATATGCCATGGGTGTCGCCCTAAAAAGCAAATACACACACACACACACAGAGAGAGAGAGAGAGAGAAGAGTGAGCTTGATATAGGTTTTTGATGTTATAGGAATCATCAGATTTATGAAATCCTCTCTGCCCCTTGTGTGCTGAAACTTGTTTTTATTTTAAATAGTTCAATTTAACAAATGCTTCTTCTGCATCTACTGAGAAAATTATGTGACGTATTCCTTTAAGTCTATTAATGTGGTGAATCACATTGGTAGATCTTTGTAGACATTACACTCTTCTTACATACTAGGGAAACCTTCTTTTTTGATAATATATTAATTTTTACACACTATTAGATATGGTTAACTTATATTTTATGTAACGTGTTCCCATCTCTGTTTGTTAGTGAAATGGAACTGCAATTTTATGACTTGTACCACTACTATCTTATTTTGAAATCAGTATTATAGTAGCCTTGGAGTTGCTGTTATGGCTCAGTGCTAACAAACCCCACTAGTATCCATGAGGATGCAGGTTCGATCCTTGGCCTAGCTCATTGAGTTAAGGATCCGGCACTACTGTGAGCTGCAGTGTAGGCTGTAGACAAGGCTCAGATCTCACGTTGCTGTGGCTCTGGCGAGCAGCTACAGCTCTGATTTGACACCCTGGCCTGGGAACTTCCCTATGCCATGGGTACAGCCCTAAAAAATAAAACAAAACAAAACAAAACACAAAGATTATAGTGGCCTTACATAAGGAGTTGTACAACTTTCCCTGTTTTTATCATTTCTGGAACAATCTATAGAAAATGGAAATTATTTGTTTCTTGAAGATTTGGTAGAACCTCCTATAAATATACTGGCCCTGAAATTTTTGGAGGCAAGAAAAGTAGGAGACTATATTTTAATTTATTTAACTATTATTGGCATATTTATGTTTTCTCCTTATTTTATATTTTTCCAGAAATTAATTCATTCTGTCAAGGTCTCAACAAAATTAACCTATTACTGTTCATAATATTCTTTTCTTATTTTTTGAAGTTCTATTGTGTCTATGTTTATGTTTCCTTTATCAGTTTGTATTTTGTTTTTTTGAGGCTTCTCTCATCCTGCCAGATGTTTATCCATTAAGAGTCAGCATTTCATAAGACTGCTCTTCCCTAATGTTTGGGTTGTTGTCTATTTTATTGCTTCTCCCCACTTTTCTTATTACGTCTTTGTTTAAGCTTGCTTTGTTGGCCTTTTCCCAACTTCTGGAGTAGAACACTTAGCTCATTTGTCTTCAACCTTCTTTGTTTCCTGATAAATGCGTTTTAAATGAAGTATCTCTTGAGTACTGCTGTAGTTGGGTCTCATTAATACAATAGTGTTTTTAATTATTGTTTGGTTCTAAGCTTTGAATATAATTTTCTCAATAATCCAAGAGTTATTAGTAGTCTGTTATTTAAATTCAAGGTATTTGAGATATTTTTAGCTTTCCTTCTTTTTATTGTCTTTTGTCTTTTTTTTTTTTTAGGGCCGCACCTGCGGCATATGGAGGTTCCCAGGCTAGGGGTCGAATCAGAGCTATAGCTGCCAGCCTACACCACAGCCACAGCAATGCAGGATGCGAGCCACGTCTGTGACCTACGCCACAGCTCAGGGCAACGCCAGATCCTTAACCCACTGAGCAAGGCCAGGGATCGAACCCGCAATCTCATGGTTCCTAGTCGGATTCGTTTCCGCCGCACCACGATGGGAATTCCTAGCTTTCCTTTTTTTTAAATGTTTAACTGTTACATAGTGGTTAGAGAACCCAGTATTTATGATTCTGATTCTTTGGAGTTTATTGATGCTTTTTTGGTGGCCTAGCACATGTGGTCAATTTTTGTAAATGTTTAAGCATGCTAGCAAAGAATAGGTATTCTTTATTTCTTGGCTATAGATGGATAGATATAGATATTTTAACATTCTCATTTCAGAAATTAATAGATCAGACCAAAAAAAGAGAACATAAACATACATTCAAACATTTATATATAAATGACATGCATGTGCACATCCCTATTTTGTACTTTGATCACTTCTGCCTTCTTGTTAGTCAGTTTAACTCACTTATACTTATTAAAACAGCTTTTACGTTCAGACCTATTTCTGCCATTTTATTTCATATTTTCCATTTCTCATACTTTCTACTTATTTCCTTTTCTCCTTTTATACCTTTCAGTGGAAGAACAGCTCCAGGTTTCTTCTTATGATTAAAAAGTTATCCCTTCTTTTTTTATTTCTTGGCTGGTTTGCTGTGGCCCGATATGTTTGTGTCCCCTGCCCCATAATCCATAGGTTGAAGCCTAATCCCCAGTGGGATGGTATTTGGAACTGAGGGCTTTGGGAGGTAATTAGGTCCTAAGCATGGAGCCCTTATGAGTGCGGTTAGTGCCTTTACAAAAAGAGACACAAAAGCGCTTGCTTCTTGTCTCTCTCTTTTCCACTGTGTGTGATACAACAAGAGATGGCCATCTGAAAGCCAGGAAGGGGGCGCTCACCCAACAGTGGACCTGCGGGCACCTTGATCTTGGACTTCCCAGCCTCCAAAACTGAGAGGAAAAAAAAAGTTTGCTCTTTTAGCCACCAGGTCTATGGTATATATGTTTATAGCAGCCCAAATGGACTAAGATACTGGTTATCTCTAAGCTGCTATTGATTTTTTTCCAGTTAGCTGTAATTTCTAATTTCAGTTATCACTCGTGTAGATGAAACATCCAAAAGCACAAGCATAGATACTGAAAATTCTCCCACACGTCCATATTCTTCAGGCACCTGAGTCTCTTCCCCAGACAACCAATGTTACTATTCTCTTCCAGAGACTTTGCAGCAAATGTGAGTTTGTGTTTGTGTGTGTGTGTGTGTGTGTGTGTGTGTGTGTGTGTGTATTCCTTTTTGTCCTTTCAAACAGCCCAGCGTGCATGGTTCTGCACCTTGCCATTCTGAACTTTTAACTTAATAATGCATCTTTTTTTTTTTTTTTTTTTTTTTTTTGCTATTTCTTGGGCCGCTCCCTCGGCATATGGAGGTTCCCAGGCTAGGGGTCGAATCGGAGCTGTAGCCATCAGCCTACGCCAGAGCCATAGCAACTCGGGATCCGAGCTTCGCCTGCAACCTGAACCACAGCTCACGGCAGCACCGGATCCTTAACCCACTGAGCAAGAGCAGGGACCGATCCCGCAACCTCATGGTTCCTAGTCGGATTCGTTAACCACTGTGCCACGACGGGAACTCCCAATAATGTATCTTAAGAACACACTGTACTACCTGAATCTTCTTCATTCTTTTGTTTGTTTGTTTGGTCTTTCTTTTTTTGGATTCGCCTGCAGCATGGGGGAGTTCCTGGGCCAGATTAGAACCTGCAGCACAGCACTGACAATGCCAGATCCTTAATCACTAGGCCACCAGGGAACTCCCCTCATTCTTCTTTCTTAAAATACTTTTCCTGTTGTACTTCTTTGTCTGGATTATCATAATTTAATTAGTCCTCATTAGTTAGTAAACATTGTTACTCTTTGCGATCTTTTGCTATTACAAATAATGCCGGGATGAATAACCGTGTTTGTGCATCATTTCACACCTATGTTAGACTATGTCTGTACGGGCGTTCCCATTGTGGCTCAGCAGATTAAGAAACTGACATCGTGTCTGTGCAGATGCATGTTTGATCCCTGGCCTTGCTCAGTAATCGCAAGCGAGTGATCCAGTGAGTTAATGATCCGGTGTTGCTGCAAGCTGAGGGGTAGGTCCCAGATGCAGCTCAGATCTGGTGTTGCTGTGGCTGTGGTGTAGGCCTATAACTGCAGCCTTCATTTGACCCCTAGCCAGGGAACTTCCATATGCTGCAGGTACAGATGTTAAAAAAAATATATATGTGTGTGTGTGTGTGTGTGTGTATGAAAAAATACTGTAAGTGGAATTTCTGGCTCAAAGGATATGGACATTTGTCATTTCAATAGACACTGACAAATTATCCTCCAAAGAGGTGACCATATCATTTACCATCCAAACTGGAAGATTTTATAATGAAAAGAGTGCTAGTGATAATTACATTGACACAAGTATAAATTGGGACTATCCCAGGCAGATTGTTGCGTGTAGTTTTGCAATCCAAATGGCTTCTACCAATTGCTACACAACCAGGAAAATGTGAGTGTCTATTTCCCTATAATTTTTTCAACCCACTCTGAGGTTTGCTTACCTCAGTCCTGACAAATACTGACAAGTGGGTTCAGATGCACAGAAAGACCAGTGATCCCCTGAGTAAATCAAACAAATCTGCTGAGTTGGGATTCACAGCAGAAAGGTCATCCTTGTTATCTGGGGACAAGTGGGCTATAACCCTCAGCAAGCGTACACACACGTGCATGGTAACAGCTGAGTGAAGGAAAGCTCCACCAGGCCTTATGGAAGCTCAGCACTTCCCCCTTCACACCCTCATGACCAGGAGACTGAAGCAGGTCTGGACAGAGCCCTGCCTGGATCGAACCGAACTCATTAACCTCAACCATGCATTGCATAAGCTGATGAAGGATGCAGCATGAAACCTAGAACCAACTTCCCACTTACCAATCTCGTCACGTGACTATAAACCACTGGAGCCAAGAACATTTATGAATTTATTGCTCTGAGAGCAGAACCAATGTTAGAGGCCCAGACATGTAGCTTTTAGACCAGCCCTGAGGCCTCCTCGGCCCTTATCAAATTTTAAAATCCTTGCCAATCTGGAGGGAAAAACCCACCTCATTATAGTTTTAATTGGAATATCTCTTATCTTGAGCAAGGTTCCTGTTTACTCTTCTGTGAATTATTGATGCCTTGGGTTAGCCCACTGCGCTTTATGTTTTAAACCCCCAGGCAGGTCAAAGGCCTGGGCTTTATCCCTAAACCCTGCCCCCAGCCACAGACACACTGCACCATGGATGATACCTGTTCTTCATGGAAGCATCTATAGTTATAAACTGGTATTGCTGTTCTCTGGTACAAACATAAATTGTCCGATTTCTGTTATCTCTCTAATGGGGAATTTTATATTTCGCTTGGAGATTTCCCACTGGGGGCTTTTTTTTTTCCTTTTTAGGACCATATCTGTGGGATATTGAAGTTCCCAGGCGAGACGTGGAATTGGAGTTGCAGCAGTCAGCATAGACCACAGCCACCACAACACCAGATTGGAGCCACAGCTTCAATTT
Source organism: Sus scrofa (assembly GCF_054392235.1). Classification (NCBI taxonomy): domain Eukaryota; kingdom Metazoa; phylum Chordata; class Mammalia; order Artiodactyla; family Suidae; genus Sus; species Sus scrofa. The sequence goes on along the minus strand of NC_139387.1, from coordinate 88,635,216 downwards.
ACGATCCTTAACCCACTGAGTAAGGCCAGGGATTGAACCAGCATCCTCACAGACACTATGTCAGGTTGTTAACCCTCTGAGCCACAACGGGAACTCCCAACCACTGGGGTCCAGCGGATAGCCTCTGACTTAGAGAGGTTCATCCTGCAATATACTGTCTCTTTGGAGTCATCTCACCATGCAGCCTCGTTAAGAAAAAAGCATATCTTTGTCCTGCCAATGGTGTAGTCCAATTTGCTTTTCCTATGGTCATCCATCCATGTTCAACATTCGGATAAGCTAGATAGTTTCTTGCCTTTTTTTTTTTTTTTTTTTTGTCTTTTTTGCCATTTCTTGGGCTGCTCCCGCAGCATATGGAGGTTCCCAGGCTAGGGGTCGAATTGGAGCTATAGCTCCTGGCCTATACCAGAGCCACAGCAACACGGGATCCGAGCCGCGTCTGCAACCTACACCACAGCTCACGGCAACGCCGGATCCTTAACCCACTGAGCAAGGCCAGGGATCGAACCTACAACCTCATGGTTCCTAGTCGGATTCGTTAACCACTGAGCCACAAACGGGAACTCCCAGTTTCTTGCCTTTTATACAAGACTTAGGCACAGTGCCTGCACCCCCCAAGTTCCAGAGGACACAGGCCAAGCTCTCTGATAGTTCTTTTCACCTCCCTCACTTCATATAAGGTGAAGGGGAAAGGTGTCTGGAAAGAAAGGAGAAATATGACAGCACACTAAGCAACGGAAAGAAACATGTCACAGCATACTGCCATCTCTCTCTGATAGAATTCTCTAGTCCAGCCATTTGTGTTAAGTCTCCCAGACTCCCCTTATAAAGCCTTGAAATAAATTTTGAGCTGAAGGCTGCAAAATGTGCTTCATCATCTCTTAGAAGATCCTTATAGAGCCTCAGACCCCAAACAACTATCACAAAACAATCCCTTTTAACATACAACTAGAGTAGTAACAAAACCTATGAGTTTCAAAAAAAATTGAGATATTCCTTTATTTATTTGTTTATCTATTTATTCATTTTTAGGGCTGCACCCACTGCAAATGGAAGTTTCCAGGCTAGGGGTTGAATTAGAGCTACAGCTGCCAGCCCCAATATAGCCACAGCAACTCCAGATCCGAGCCGCATCTGCGACCCACACCACAGCTCACCGCAACGCCAGATCCTTAACCCACTGAGTGAGGTCGAGGATCGAACCCACATCCTCATAGATACTCGTCAGATTCATTTCCGCTGCCCCACAATGGGAACTCCGAAATAGTCCTTTAAATGTGAAAGCAGGGCCATGCATTTATGGAGAACTTAGAGAAGGGAATGTTGGGAGGTAATTTCCCTGGTGTTTCTGCATGTCTTGGACTAGCTTTCCAAGGGTATTTACACAGCCAACAACCTTGGAGGGGAGCGAGCATCTTCCTCCGGGTCAAAGGGCATATTTGTTCCCTGATCAGCATAACAGTTAGAGAACCTCTCTGTCCCCAAAGACATCCCATGATAATAAAGTCCATCTCCTTTTCCTAGAGAAAATTTTCTTATGTTCCAGGGTAAAGATAATGCTTCTCTTTGGAGATGAGGATGGGAACACTGTCATCAACCCCTAAATAAGATCAGAGATTCCTAAGCTCAGTGTCCCTCAGCTGTGATACAGACCCAGGGCGTGCTCAGTATCCCCCCAGACTCACTCTGCATTGATGCCCACGGACCTGAGGGACAAGGGGAGCCACTGTAAACATGAAACTCAAGTTGCCTATTGTGCTTTGAGCAACTAACTGCCTACATTCATTTGGGCTGTTATTTCCTTATGGGCTAATTTCTTGGCGGTTTGGCCTGTCAGCCTAGTAGCTACACTGATATCTGGGAACTGCTTAACCCACTTGATGGAGGAGAAACAAAGATGTGCTACGTATGGCCAGTTGCCCCATTTCCTTTCTCTATCAGGAAATAAATGTCCTGATGTTAGCCCATTGCTTCTCAGAAGAAAAGCTGCATTTCCGAGACTTCCTTATTGCTAGATGTAACTATAGGTCTAATATTGAACCAAGGAAATGCAAAGAGAAGTAGTGTGTGCCAACATCTAAGAGTTAAAAGAAGCACGCATGCCCTTCTCCTTTTTTTTTTTTTTTTTTTTTTTTTTTTTGTCTTTTTGTCTTTTTAGGGCTGCACTCATGGCATATGGAGGTTCCCAGGCTAGGGTGTGAATCAGAGCTCTAGCTGCCAGCCTACACCACAGCCACAGCAACACCAGATCTGAGCCGCATTTGCGACCTACACCACAGCTCACGGCAATGCGGGATCCTTAACCCACTGAGTGAGGCCAGGGATCGAACCCGCAACCTCATGGTTCCTTGTTGGATTCATTTCTGCTGCTCCATGACAGGAACTCCACTTCTCCTTTTATTTTCTCCTTCTTGCAGGTTGGAATGAAGAAATTCTAGCTGGAGATGGAGCAGCTGTATTGGATTATGAGGCAAAGGTAGGAATGGGAGCCATGCTTTTCAGAGCAAATAGAGAAGGATCAGAGTTCCTGCTTCAGTGCAGTGGGCTAAGGATACAGCATTGTCCATTTTGATCCCTGGCCTGGGAACTTCCATATGCTGCAGGCATGGCCAAAAAAAGAAAAGAAAAGAAAGAGAGAGAGAAAGATCAAAGGATCAAGACAGAAAAGAGCCTGGTTCTTGACACCATGGACCATCATGCCAGCACCTTGGACTGATGACTTAAGACTTTGATATAAGAAAAAAATTAACTTCTTATTTTGTTTAAACCCATGTTATTTTGAAATTTCTGCCACTCACAGCCAAATCTACTTCTAACAACCTAAGCGATGTGGGAATGATATTTAATATGGATTTATCTGTCCAAGAACTACTCTTTTCTCATCAGAATTTAAAGAACAGTGATGGGTATTGTTGGAAAAATTTAGGAACCCCCCCACCCGCGCCCTGCAGTCAGCTAACCGTGAACCTGTTAAGAACCTCATTTGGGGGGGGGGGGGCAGCCTTTTTTAGTGTAATTTCTCCCATACAGACAACCTAGAAATCTGACAATCACTATCAGTCAGTGACATAAACTATGATTAATGCATAAAGTGGTTTTCATCAAAATAAAATTTAAAGCAGGCTATTCCAGGAATTCTTTTTTTTTTTCCCCTTGTCTTTTTGCCATTTCTTGGGCCGCTCCCGCGGCATATGGAGGTTCCCAGGCTAGGGGTCCAGTCAGAGCTGTAGCTGCCGGCCTACGCCAGAGCCACAGCAACTCGGGATCCGAGCCATGTCTGCAACCTACACCACAGCTCACGGCAACGCGGCAATGCCAGATCGTTAACCCACTGAGCAAGGGCAGGGACCGAACCTGCAACCTCATGGTTCCTAGTCAGATTCGTTAACCACTGTGCCACGACGGGAACTCCTATTCTGGGAATTCTAACAGAACTTAGGCATTCCTTTGGGTTATAATAAAATCAATTGGTAAACCAAGTGCACTTGATCAAAAGTTTATTAAATAAGTATATTTAATATGTATGTGCTATATATATAACAATATATAAATATATGTTCATGTTTATATATTATATACAACATGTATATCATGGAGCCATTACATTCGCATCCCTTCTTGGCAACATCAGAGTAAAGTCACCAAGTGTTGGAGTTCCCTTCGTGGCGCAGCAGTTAAGGAACCTGACTAGGATCCATGATGATGTGTGTTCGATTCCTGGCCTTGCTCAGTGGGTTAAGGATCCAGTGTTGCCGTGGGTTGTGGTGTAGGTCGCAGACTTGGCTCAGATCCCGAGTTGCTGTGGCTGTGGTGTAGGCCGGGGGGGCTATAGCTCCTATTCGACCCTTAGCCTGGGAACTTCCATATGCTGTGGGTGTGGCCCTAAAAAAATAGGTCACCAAGGATTGTCATTCATATGCTCATTCATTAAACTAATATTTGTTGAGTATATCCTATGTGTCAGGCACTGTTCTAGACCCTGATGAGCAGGACAGTGAATGTTTTCATTGATTTTACATTCTGTCAGGGGACATGACTGGTAAACAGGTAGGAATAAGACAAAGCAAGATATACTCTGTATTGATAAAGGCCAAGATGAAATAAAGTGTTTGAAAAAAGGTATCATAAAGGAGGTAAACTATTTTGAAGAGGCTAACTTAAGCTGGATGCACAAGGGAGACCTATTCAACAAGGTCCTATCTGAACTGAGAACTGGATTATGAGAAGGTTCCACGCCAAATGCGAAGATCTGAGAGAAGAGGGTTCCCACTGGAGGGCATATCTGCACAAGATCTCTAGAATAATGAGCATGTGGCCTTTTTTGAAGAACAGACAGAGAGGCCAGTCGTGGCTGAAGTAGAGAGTGGGCAGGAGCAGTTCATGTGCTTATAACCAGTAAAGTACTAATGCCAGTTCATACTTGGACTTGAGAGAGACGATTGTTCAGTTTTGTGAGTCTTCTGCCAAACACATCCCTGATTAAAAACTAAATTGTAGGACTTCCCGTCGTGGCTCGGCGGTAACGAACCCAACTAGTATCCATGAGGACTCGGGTTCGATCTCTAGCCTCCCTCAGCGGGTTGAAGATCTGGCGTTGCTGTGGCTGTGGCATAGGTCAGCAGCTATAGCTCTGATTCGACCCCTAGCCTGGGAACTTCCATATGTCATGGGTGTGGCCCTAAAAAGACAAATAAAAAAAAAAAAGAAAGAAATTATGTAAACTTCAAATTACATAAATTATCAAAACAAAGGTAACAGATCCTCAAGATTTCATTATTTCACAATTATTTTACCAAATAATGTATTATTTACACTGTTAAGGTTATTTATGACCATTTTACCTGCGTGGTAGAAATTCTACATAATTACATAGGCAACTGCACATCTCACCTTCATGATCACACCGGTAGCTTGAAATCTACCATAGTGGAAATATGGCAAACACCATGAAAATCAGCATGCACTACAAATCAGGGGCAAAGTCAGTGGGTCGTTAAACATTTACCACCATCCTACTGAGTAATAGCCATGGCAGCAAGCCGCAGGGAGGGCAGGATCCAAGTCAGACGCCTCAGAGGCAGGACACCAGTGTCACTCAGGCGTTGACACTTTGGGGACAGAGTAGGCTCAGCTACTGGTCAACAGAGCAATGACATCAAATCCAAGCAGATTAGCGTAAGATTCAGTCTGGGAAAAATCCAAGGTCAAAGCCAGGGGAAGCTCGCAACAGTGAGGCTTCTAAGTAAGGGTTGGTTTTCAATTGGTCAACCCAAAAGCCTTCTCTGACGCATGCCCTCCTGTTGGGAATGGGCACCCCTCCTTGGCTCAGAGAGCATCTTGACCTTTCTTCCATGACTAAACTAATCATCTCTCTTATTGTCTTGTTGTCACTATTCTGTCTCCTTCTTCTAGATTAAAAGCTCTCAGACTAGGGACCAAAAGGAAGAGTGGGAAGAAACAGAGCTTAGGAAAGGAGGTTGCAGAGAGGCGCAGCAGAGGAGTTGGGGGGAGGATGGAAAGCTTAGATCCAAGGTGGAGCTGTTCTGGGTGCAGACAAGACTCAAGATGTAGCCTCAAAAGGGGCAAGCCAAAGGGGAGTGGAGGTTAAATTGCTGGAGTCTCAAAAGTCAAGGAAGCAAGAGGCTCTGTGCTGAGTAGGTTGTTCTCATGGCCCTTTTCTTCCCATTACAAATTTCTCACAATTCTTCAGGGCCAGCATCAAAGACTGTCTCTGAAAGAATTTAACAGTCCTCTCCACCCCCTTCAGAAATCAGTAGGACCCCTCTTTACCCAAATAAAATATACTTATGGGACCAGGGTAACTTCTTTATCAGCAGAGATTAATTCTCCATAGCTCTGAAAAAATGTAGGCAGTGTCTTATCACCTGGAATACATCTAGAATGCTAGTTAGTACAAAAGGACTATTCCAAAGCTTCTTAAAAAGGCCAACTGGCCAGATTAGGACTTGGTGGGTCTGGGATGAAGCTTCATAACCTAAACATTAACAGGCACCTCATTTATTTCTAATGGGGGTATTGTGTGGATGTGATCCAGACAGCAGTGGTGCTCTGTGTGGTTGAACTGAATTGTATGAGGTAGAACTAGCGGTATCAACTTGTAATGAATGGATTGCAATGCAAGATTTTCACTCAATCCTTTCTGTAGTTCAAGAAATGGCCAGCAGGTGGCAAGCGACTCACACAACCCATCCAGGAGGGACTTGAAGCTTCCCTGGACCCCAAATCCCAGATCAAAACCTGCTCAGGCAGTCAAGGAGGAACCTGCTTCCCAAGCAAAGCCGCCTATAGCCAGAGTGGTGAGTTTCTTCTTTCTGTATGTGAATCCCGATGAGCCAGTTGCCCATCTCTTACTCTGGTCCCCAGGGCTGCAGTTATGCTGACCCCATCATTCAGTCTTCCGGCTACTAGGAGCCATAATCCTGGCACTAGATGGACTGGTCTCCAACATGAAGCTGTGAGTGAGGTCATGTACCTGCCAAAGGCTCTTGCAGTAAAGATCTGCAAAAGATGTTTGGTCAAAGAGGGAAGCCCTGGCCAACAGGGAGTCCTGTGGACATGCCTATGTTGCCGGTGTAGTCAGAACTGAAGGGAAGGCATTTTATTTAGTTCTCTCATTTTGTAGATGGACAATAGTCTTAGAAGAGAGTGAGCAATTTTCCCAAAGGCACAGAACAAGGAAGTTCCAGAACCTGAAGTCTGTCATGACTGCAAATGGCTCGCCTTTTCACTGCACTTTACACTATAGGAGTTAAAGGTGTACGTGTGTGTTTACTTCACTAGTGTCCGCTCATGAACTGTCACACGGGAGAAGCTGGGGGTGGACCATCTGCTAGAGGAAGAGGGGCTGGATGTGTTGGCATCAGTAAGTCCACTTTTTTACCTAGATTGTATATTTCTTTAGATAAGGGAGCGTGGGAGTCCACACTAACGGAGCATGAGGGAAAAGGATTCTCCATTGTCGGGGTGGGGGGGTTTGTTTTGGGTTTTGTTTGTTTGTTTGTTTGTTTGCATTTTAGGCCCACACCCACAGCATATGGAAGTTCCCAGGCTAGGGGTTGAATCAGAGCTGCAGCTGCGGCCTATGCCACAGCAACTGAAGATCCAAACAGCATCTGCAACCTACACCACAGCTCGCTGCAAGGTGGGATCCTTAATCCACTGAGTGGAGCCAGGGATCGAACCCAAATCCTCATGGATGCTAATTGGGTTTGTAACTGCTGAGCCATAACGGGAACTCCTGTTTTTTGGTTTTGGGGTTTGTTTGGTTGGTTGGTTTTTTTTTTTTTTTACTGTGTTTTAATTTAAGAGCTTCTTGTCCTATACCCGTCCTTTTGTGTTTACTAAACTAGAAGCTCATTGAAGGCAAACTGTTCTATTTCTCTCTGATTATGTTCAGTAGTTATTTGATGAATCAGTGAGCATATCAACCTGGATCATTTTGGAGGATCGAAGTAGTATTTTCTAACATCTTAGATAATAGCACATACCTCCTGTGATGTATTTCAGGATGCTTAGGTTTATTTAACAAACCCATATACAGTGTTTGTTACATGCAGTGAGTGCCTGGCACTGTTCTCAGCATTTTGCAAGTACTAATTCATTTAATTGTGGGTTTTGTTGCTGTTTATTTAAGGTTCCCCACCAATAAATAACCCTACATCAGAAATCACCCTCTCCCTCCCCTTCCTCCCCTCAAAGAGAGCAAATACTAGGTCTAGGGAAAGTGGTGGAGGAAAGGGTTTACGGACTAACCACGACGTTCCCAGTTTCCCAGGTAGACTCTGGACCCCGGCAGCGGTTGCTTCCTTGCTAACCTGGTGCAGAGCAAACTTTCCCCTCGGCGGCGGGCGCAGCCAGCGGCCAGGTCCACGCAGAAGTGCAGACGGCTAGCAGCCGCCGGCTGATTTACAGGCCAGAGCATTCCCGGGCCGCGCCGCAAGGAGTCGGGCTGAGCTCGGACTTCGGGGAGGTGATGATGGACACAGGACACGTGGCCACACAATGGGGACACACGACTGACCTCAGTCACTTCGGCAAACTGCCCCTGTTTTCTGGAGGCAGCGGGAGCGTTTCAGGAGCTCCAGCTCCAGGGCCCCGGGCGCCTGAGTTCCTCGCCCCAGCAGGTAGCGCCCCTCGCCCGCCGGTTGAGCGCAGAAGGCACCCAGGGGCGTGCTGGGCCCCGGGAACTCTCAGGGACCTCTGACCCCGAGTCTCAAAGTCCTTTCCCGAGGAATGGAGCCATGGTGCGTTCCATCCTTTGTAAAGAAAGACACACGAACCGTCTCCGCTGGGCGCTGAGACTGGCCGGCTCGCACTGGGAGTGAACTTGCCCGGCAGGTCAGACGCAGGCACCCGCGGATTTTGCGATGTCACCCAGCGGCCGGGAGGGGTGAAGACAGAGGAAGGGTCAAAGCGGGTGGAGTGCGTGTGTGCTGTGTGTGGGGTGGAAGGTGGGGGGATGTGAGGAGCGGGAATCCGGGGAACGGGGGCCTGGAGATGCCTGAATTTGAGAAGCAGCAGCCAAGTTAGGGAAAAAATAAACCGGGCTTTTTTCCCCCCTTCCCCGCTATATGCAAACTGTCACTTCGGGTTAGAGAGAGCCCTTATCTGGCTCATTAGCATGAGCTGTGGCTAACGCGCTTAAACCCTCTAATTATTTATTATGCCGTCACGGAGCGGGTCGCCACCCCGGGGCGGACTTGGGCACCCGGACGCAGCGCGCAGTCAGGCTGTGCGCTCCCGAGGACGCACCTTCCGCGCCAGGGCCCCGCGGGGCGCTGCTCCACGAGGCCGCGTTGCAGCGTCCTTGGGGTGCATCAGAAACGTCCTCTCCCCAAAACTCACCCGCAGGGAGGTGGTGGGGCCCTCAGCTCTCGTCTACTCTCCTGTCCGATCCTCTCTCTAGCCTACCGAAGGTGGAGCCACGGGGCACAGGATTTTTGCAAAAATGCAAGATGAACAAGGAGCTGGGAACTTGGGCTGGGTGGTGTGTCTGGTCGGGTGCACCTTTTAGAAGGACCTGGGGGAGACTCCAAAGGTTGTGGGAGTCCTTCTTCCAACTCTCCTCCCTACCCTCGCCTCCCAACGCCCCACTCCCCGCGGAGTTTGAAAAGAGTTCAGAAAGTTGGGGGAGAACGGGGCGCTGGGCTGACAGCCGGCCCCTCACAACCGTGATCCTATTCAGAAAACAGTTTCAAAATAAGTTAACCTCTGTAGGGTGTTTTTTTTTTTTTTCCCTCCCCTCTAATTGTGCCCCCTTCCCCCTCCCTCTCTCCATTCGCGTCTGTTTTATGTTCCTCTGCGTTGTGCCAACTATTTTATCTTTATTCCTTCTCTTTCTCTCTGGCCATTCATTCCTTTTGTTGTGTGTGTGGCTTCTCGGGCTGATGTGCAGCTCGTTACCACCCACTGCACGCTGGCTCCTGTAGCTGAGGTGTTTCTATACAAACTGGAGCGTCCAGTTGTCATATTAATTATTACACCGAGTAATGACTGAAATGGTCAAAATAAGGGGAGAGTCGAGAGCGCTTTCTCTTGCTGCTCAAAGATTCAGCAAAGAAGCCTTGCGACAAAGCACTAATTGGTCCCCAGAAACACTCCGACAAGGCATGGAAGATAGGTTTCATAGAACCCAGCGACTGTGAAGGGGGAAAGCGCTGAATGGACCCCACGCTCCTTTTCTAAACTCTCTTGCTGAGCAAAAAATGGACCTCTGTTTGAATACTGCCCTGAGCCTTGAATACTATACCCAGCAGAGAAAAAAATGCGCCATTTATTGTAAGTTGTTTTTTTTTTCTTCTCCAGCTATTCATAGGTTCTCTGTGAAGAATCAGCTGGTTTTGTTTACCCTGAAAGACCTTTACTTTATTTCCTTTCTTGGAGGAGGTGGGGAAGGGGGGGAGGGAAGGAGAGCCCTGTGCCTAGACGGAGAGGAGCTGGCCTACTGTAACAAAATAGGGTGTAACAAATCCTACAGAAGTTTAGAATGTATTGGTTCTTTGGAGCGCTATATAGATTAACGACTTTCTTTATGCTGCCCCGAGGAAGGTATTTAATCATAATGTAAATGGGGCTTTAGAAAAAATAAAGACTTAGCAGCAGTTACTTCTCCTTATTTGAAGAACTTCAAAAGGATTTTGTGAGGGTGGCTGCAAATGACCCCCTCCCCCTCTCCCTCCCCTCCCCTCCCTAACCAAAAAGCCACAAGAAAATAATAGTTTGTGCTTTTTTTGTTTTGTTTTGTTTTTCCAGCTCCCCCCACCCCACCCCACCCCACCCCCCGCCTTTGTAAAGCGTATTGAAAAAGCAAATAGATTGGTTTGAAGCCTGGATTCCTTAATGCAGGTGCAGGCCTGGCTGCTGGGACTGAGGAGCACAGCCAAATCCCCCCACCCCAACAGCCCATCCCTGGCTGGTCAGATCAACCCAGGCTGGGCAGCAGCCCTTCTGAAGTTAGCTGGGGAAGGGTGTACTTGGAGACAGCAGAGGTCACAGCAATGAACTCCTTTTCCCCGGGTAGGGCAGCGTCAAGCGTAGGCTTGGAGCAGTAGACGCACTGGGACAGGGACCCTGTGTTATAGCTCCTGGACATGTGGTATCTGCGGTGAATTCCCTGCACACTCGTTTTTCTCGAACCTCCGCTTTATGGGGCTTAGCGCTCACCAACACTGAAGGTTGTACCCAGAAATCGGGTCAAGCCAACTCGAAGGCCTGTGTTCCCCTTTGTGCTCTCTGTACCCCTTATTCAGCATCCGCTATAAATAAAATTTTGTAAAGGGATTCATTCCATAGGAAACCTAGTTTTGCTTTTAATATGAAAGCCCCTCCCTCTGAAGAAAAAGCACGGAGGCACTTTTATAAAGAGACGAGGCCCATCTCCTTGCCACACGAGAAGGTGCATAGTTACAGAGCATGAGGGGAGTGTGGGAGCAGAGGGGGCCTGGCCTTCAACTCTGAGTAGAGAGAAATGGCAGGAGACCGGGTCACCAGTGCTTCAGATCTTCGGGGCGGCTGCTTCCTCTCCATCACTAGGAAAGGCAGGTCCCCACGAAGATCCTAGTGTTGAATGCAGATAAGTTTTAAACTAAGGTGTGGTCCAGCTCCAGGAGTCTCTAACATAGAGGCGGGGTCCAAAGGCAGAAATTAAGGCCTTTTTTGTATTGGAGGAGAAAGAGGAACCTCGCCATTTTCTGGGATGTCTCTATTCTGGGTATACACACTGGGGCGGGGGGGGGGGGCGGTGGTCAGTGTCCTGTCTCCCCATCAGAGGAATGGCAATCTCTGATATGTGTGGAGGGATTTGCAAAGTGAATTCACAAACAGTATCAGATTTAATTCTCCTGACAGTCTTGACAGAGAAGCAAAGGGACTGTCACTGCTCCCGACATGGAGGAAAGTACTGAACACGCCTTTTGTAAGGTGTTTTCTTCGTCCTCCACTTGTAGAGAAATGGGACCTTGAATGTCCCAGTCAGGTAAGGCCTGGTCAGGTCAATGTGCTCAGAGGCAGGTCCACTGGGTGTCAAGGAAGCCACAGAGAGCTGGAGGTCAGAGCCACTGGCTCTGCTAGAGACCTTTTCCATGCCAGCCATGAACTTGTCTGTATCTGATCTGACTTGGTACTATTTATGTTAAAAACAACAACAACAACCATTCCTCAAGAAGGGCAGGGATTACCCTCTCCTGGCTGCTCGGACAGTGGGACAGGGTGGCTTTGGATCAACAATGGCTGGAGCAATTAGCACAGTGTGGTTCTAGAAAGAGAGCTATGCAGCCTCTTCCCATAAACACCTTCCCAGATGGGCTGTGTGGGCAGTGCCTTCTTCCTTGTTTCAGAAAGGCTATTCCTATTCCTCTCCGTCTATGTGACCTAGCTCTGAGGTCTAGAATCACATGCATTTCTTTGAACTTGGAAGACCCTGGGCAGTAGGTGCTATAATCACAGGCATGCTGTTGAGGAAACCAAGTGCAGCGTGTAGGCTATTTGCTCAGCATCACAGCTCTTCGGTCACAAAGTCTGAGTACCAAATCAGGTCCATCTGCTTTACCCCCACCCCCACCCCCCAGTCTGGGAGAGTATGTGGCAGCTCTCTTAGGTGTATAATGGCATGTGTTGGGGGGGGAGGTCAAATCTAGGTCACAGAATTGAGGCTCTTGATCCTCCGTCCTTTACTCCAAATTGGTGAAACGTCCAGAAAGGCAACTTTAGCGGAAGAGCATCTTAAACTTTCCATGATAGTGAGTGCACAGTCCCTAAGGGCAGAGGCCAAGCCCCTTAAAAAAAGATTCTAGACTGTTCTACCTTAGAGGTGGAGAAGGTGGAGAGGATGGTGATGGGCAGGGAGGATCCTTTGTGTTTACTTGAGCCAGAGGGAGCGAAAGCGTTGGTTCTTGGAGAGTCTGCAAAGCATGTAAGGAAGGAAGCAGGCTGAGGATGTGGCAGTGGGGAGGGTGAGGACGGGATTTTGGCTCAGGGCTGGCACGGGAAGAATAGGGACAAATGTTCCCTGGCTTGGGCCGGAAGGATCCCAGCGCCCGCTGTCTTTTCTCCTGGGCGGAGGCCAATGCACAGGGCCACGACAATGCACAGCCTCACTAGTTGGCGCTTCTATTGGAGTGCCCATGGCATGGCGTGTGTGTGTGTGTGTGTGTGTGTGTGTGTGTGTGTGTGTGTGTGTGTGGTTGTGTGGTTGGGAGTATGCTTTGGCCTTGAAGTCGCTGATAATGAGGATCTCTGTGCCCCCCCGAGAAGCAAACCAAGGACATACGCGGGCTATGGGCAGATTTTCCCCGCACCTAGTTACGCCTTGAAATGAGCAGGAGGATGCTTGTCCCATGGTTGGGAAACTGAGGGCTGCAGCCGTTAAGGTTAATGCAAAATGAATGGTGGTAGAGCCAGAAGTGTGGGCCTTGTCAGGTGTGGAATAAGATCGAGTCTGAATTGGAAAGAAGCTCAGGGCACATGATACAACCTGATGTGAAAGAAAAGGCACTTAGATGTGTCCATACTGGCCGCCTGCCCTGTGCCCCCTCCCCCAGCCTCTGACTGTTTTGCTAAAGACACCTCGGTTGGGCCAGAGGAGGCCTTTCCTAGATGCCTCCTAGCTGCCTGGAACCCAGGGCTCACAGCAGCGGCAAGTGGGTGGCAGGATGGGCCTGAACGGCCCTCCTCTTCTGCCAGGTGCTCCAAGGCTTCCTTCTGTTGGAAAGTGCATGGTGCTCCCCCACTGGTTTAGGCCTCAAGGCCTCCTATATTTCCTGGAAGAGGAGACAGATCTAATCTGGGGCTGCTCAGCTCCTCCCTGGGGTGGGGGTGGGAGGAGAGACCAGAGGTGTACATCCCAAGGAGTTCAGCCCTGTCCTGTGGGGTTGGCAGGCCGCAGGTCACGTGGGGAAGGGGGCTGTGTGCTTAGGGAGGTTTACAGAACTGATCTCGGTTGGCACCCTTCAGTCCTATGCTTGCCAAAACCACCTGTTTTCAAAGAAGATACTGAGGCAGAGAAGAGGGGAGATTTGCCTGGGGAGCCCCCTCTTACTGCTATCACCAGCACCACTGCACTCAGAGTCAGTCACATATACCAAAGGGGGCTCCCTGGGTCACCCCAGCAATCTTTTAGAAAGTCCTCTCTCCCCAGAGGGAAGTTGAATGAGAAGCAATTAGCCTGATAATTTCCCGCAGGCATCCTTGCACCCAGGTCTCTCACCAAAACTGCTTATTTCTAGTGGACACACCAACCGGACGGTAACCCTCTGCTTCTATCTATGCAGACTCGAGATGCGATGTGCGCCAGCCTTCTTCCTCTGCCTCCGCCAGAGCCGTACAGAGGTGGGACCGGCTGCTCCGTCCTTCTCCCCCACAGCACCGCGTCCCAAGGAGAGTCCGAAGCTGGACCAGGCTCGGCCAGAGAGCGCCAGGGCCCAGGGCCCAGGGCCCAGGAAGGGCGCCTGGGTGGGCGCTGTCCAAGAGGCCGAGCGAAGGCTGCAAGCGCCTCCTCCTCCCTCGCGGCGCCAGCACGCGGCCCCGCCGGGCTCGGCTCCCAGTCGCCTGCCATCGGCCTGCCGGGCACACGCCTGGGGCGGGATGGAGGCTGCGCCAAGGCCGCCGAGGTGCCTGCGGCGGTGTCTAACAACCCGCACCCCCCAAAGCTCCACCACCCTCCCATCTTTTTTCTCACATCAGCCCCGGGAAGACCCGAAAGCGCTCCCCTTGGTATTCACCCCCCTAAGCGGGTCTGGAAAGAATGTATCCTTGCCACACACACCTCTCTACAGCCAGGATCACAACGAATTCGCAACGCAATCGCTTCCCTTCCTCTCGACCTCCTCCACACTTGGTCACTTATAGGGAGCATCTCCTAGTTTTTAACACCTGGGTGGGACATCAGGCCATCTAACCCAAACTCCTTCTGTTACAGAGGAGGAAACTGAGGCTCGGAGAGGATGACGCTTGCCAAGAACCACAGAGCTAGTGAGAGGATGTGCTGGGACTAGAACCCAGGTCTTATCGTACTTAGTTCCACGGGGGTTCTCTCCACCTTTCTGAATTTCATTAGCACATTTACTTCCGCTCTCCAGAACATCGAAAACCCCCAAGAGAGAGGCAATGGGGGAGAAGAAAAGAGAGAAAATGGAGCCCCACGGTTCCCAGCCTCCACACCGCCCCGTGTCACTTTTTCTGCGCAAACCCTTCCCAGTGCTTTTCTTCAAGTTCTCAGGAGAATCCCGGGTCCCTTCACCCCAAACCTTTCCAACCGTACACCCCCAATTTCCAGAGTTATTCGCCCCTCCAGCGACGCTGGCCCCCCCTTTCTAGAACCACCCCCGGCTGCAGCCCGCCCTGAGCGCGCCGCCTGTTTATTCAGCCGGGAGTCCGGCACGCGCCAGGCGCACGCACTGCAACAACAAACCCGGCTGAATGGGGAGTTTGCAAGGAACGGGCGCAGGGAACGGGCGGGGGGAAGGGAGAGGAGGAGGGGGAGTTTAGGGAGTGGGTGGGAGGAGGAGGTAAGGGAGGGGGAGTGGGGGCTGCAGCCGCTCGCCGCAGCAGCGGGGAGTGGGGGGCGAGGCGGGGCCAGGGCTGCGCGTGGGGCTGGGTGTCCCATTGAAAAGGCGGCCGCACTCCGGCCGTCCGCACTCTCTCACTTCTGGCCAGGGAACGTGGAAGGCGCACCGACCAGGAGCCGGCCAGGGAGGGCAAGGGAAAGAAGGAAATTAGAAAGAAAGAGGGTTAACAAAATAATACAAACAGCGCGAGCCGCGGCTGGAGAGACCGAGACCCGGCGCAAGAGAGCGCAGCCCTAGGGGCAGTGGGACAGAAGACTCAGCAGAGCGCGCTCACCACTGACTTTTGCTTCTTCTGCGTTTTGGTTTTTTTGGTTTTGTTTTGTTTGTTTTTTTTTTTTAAACAAGAAGGCGCTAGCGGCAGCCACACACGCGAGCGCCACGCGAGGCTCCCGAAGCCAACCCGCGAAGGGAGGAGGGGAGGGAGGAGGAGTGGAGGGAGGAGGAAAGGCATTTGCACCTTCTTTGCTCCCACCCTAAGAAGTCTCCCGAGGATTTTGTATTTTTGCAACTTCCCTCCGGGCTCCCTCTCCATCTCTCCCCTTGTCTGCCACTCCGTTCGTGCCCCCCTCCCCCTCCCCCCTGTCCTGTCTGTGTCCCCTCGCGCGCCCTGCGCCTCGCGTCCCCGCTCGCTCCCATCCCGCGACTCCTTGGCCGTCGCCGCGCATGGAGAGCTCTGCCAAGATGGAGAGCGGCGGCGGCGCCGGCCAGCAGCCCCAGCCGCAGCCCCAGCAGCCTTTCCTGCCGCCCGCAGCCTGCTTCTTTGCCACGGCCGCCGCGGCGGCTGCGGCGGCTGCGGCCGCGGCGGCGCAGAGCGCTCAGCAGCCGCCGCCGCAGGCGCCGCAGCTTAGCCCCGCGGGCGACGGCCAGCCCTCAGGGGGCGGTCACAAGTCAGGGCCCAAGCAAGTCAAGCGACAGCGCTCGTCCTCGCCCGAACTGATGCGCTGCAAACGCCGGCTCAACTTCAGCGGCTTCGGCTACAGCCTGCCGCAGCAGCAGCCGGCCGCCGTGGCGCGCCGCAACGAGCGCGAGCGCAACCGCGTCAAGCTGGTCAACCTGGGCTTCGCCACCCTGCGGGAGCACGTCCCCAACGGCGCGGCCAACAAGAAGATGAGCAAGGTGGAGACGCTGCGCTCGGCGGTCGAGTACATCCGCGCGCTGCAGCAGCTGCTGGATGAGCATGACGCGGTGAGCGCCGCCTTCCAGGCGGGCGTCCTGTCGCCCACCATCTCCCCCAACTACTCCAACGACATGAACTCCATGGCCGGCTCGCCGGTCTCATCCTACTCGTCGGACGAGGGCTCTTACGACCCGCTCAGCCCAGAGGAACAAGAACTGCTCGACTTCACCAACTGGTTCTGAGGGGCTCGGCCTGGTCAGGCCCTGGTGCGAATGGACTTTGGAAGCGGGTAGGTTGCACTTTGGAGTGAACAGGGGGTGGGGGTGGGGTGTGGGGGGGTGGTTGTTCCTGCCTTCATCCTTTTTCTTCTGGAGGAGGGGGACTGTCTCCACGGAGACGAGGGAGGGGGCTGGATCTAAAGGATTGGTTAAAGTTTGTCGGTTTCAAATCCTGGTGTGTTAATTTCAGTCTTGGCTACTGAGAGTGGCTTTGCCCAGGTCTCCAAAGACCAGAGGGTAGAGGTGAGGTGGGGACATGCTGGGGACCCGAGTACTAGGACTTGTCAAAAGAGGCACTCTACCTTGACAGATCTTCCCCTAATCCTCCATTTCCTCCCAGCACCAGCCTCCGGGTTCACAACTAACGGCTCCTGCTCTTCTTACCGTTATAGGGCCATCGCACAACCTGCATCTTTAGTGCTTTCTCGTCAGCGATGTTGGGAGAAAAGCAGAAAAAAGAAGAGAAGAAGAAAGCAAACAAATTCCAGGCAACCAACCTCTATGCCAACTAAGCGTCACATGCGAAGCAAGGCTCTGGCAAAACAAGGATGCGCTCAGAACAGTATCTCTGCACTTCAACCATTCACGGAGACAGAAAGAGTGACTAGGGCCTGAGTCAATGCACAAAACGCCACTTGTGTGCAAAACTAGTGGGCTCCTGGCAGAAAGGAGCAGCACACGCCCTCTAGGAACTCCCACCCACCACTAACAGGCAGAGCTGACCTTCCTGCCCTCCCTGAAAGCGCAGTTCATAGCCCTCTAGAAATGGGTTGGTGTCTTTCGTCTCTGTTTGCCCCCACCCTGATAAGCTTTGGACACTTTTCTTCAGTGAAATTGTGCTATACTCAGTCCTTTAAAGCCCCAATTGGTGGGGGGGGGTCCCCAAGCTCCACTCCCTCACACCACCTTTTCTACCATTTTCATCATAGAATGCTTCCAATCTTTTGTGAATTTTTTTTATTATAAGAAGAATCTATTTGTATCTATCCTAACCAGTTTGGGGATATATTAAGATATTTTTGTACATAAGAGAGAGAGAAAAATTTATAGAGTTTTGTACAAATGGTTTAAAATGTGTATATCTTGATACTTTAACATGTAATGCTATTACCTCTGCATATTTTAGATGTGTAGTTCACCTGACAACTGCCATGTTCCCTATGTGGTTTTGTAAAGACCTGTCCTCATAGGTGAGATCAAAAGGCCACCAGATGTACTTCAGCACCAATGTGTCTTACTTTATAGAAACTTTGTTAATGTATTAATGACATTATTAAATACTGTTCAAGAAGAACAAAGTTTATGCAGCTACTGTCCAAACGCAAAGTGGCAGCCAGTTGGTTTTGATGGGTTGCCTTTTGGGAAATTTCTATCACTGCCCCCCCTTTTTTTCTTACTGTTTTATTACAAACTTACAAAAAAAAAAACCCATGTATAACCCTGTTTTATACAAACTAGTTTCGTAATAAAACTTTTTTCTTTTTTTACAAATGAAAATAATCAGCGGTCTCCAAGTTTTCTTTGACGCCACTGCCTTTGTCCAAGTTTTATCAAAATGCCAAAAGAAAGGGAAGGGGGAGGAAAGGGTGGTGTGAAACACGCTAAGTGGCAGAAATGACAAAGATAAGTGCTATGACCAGTCCTACTTGAGGTGACTTTATGATGAATGTACAGGGAAAAGATATATATATATATATATATATATATATAGAGAGAGAGAGAGAGAGAGAGAGAGAGAGAGAGAGAGAGATTCCCTCACCTTTATGCCACAAATGTACACATATACCTAAAGAATAGGCAGTGATTAGTGGCTGCATCATCTTTTGATAAAATGACTGTACATTGAAAAAAAATCCCCCCAAAGTAAGCTGGAAAGAGGGGGTCCTCCCCCTACTTTCTAACCCTTACCCCCTTTCTGAGTTCCTCACCGTGACACCGTGCAAGGGCTGGATGAGGTAATGGACACTGGGGGGCTTGGGGGTGGGGTGCGAGGAAGGATGGTGGTACTGAGGTTGGGCTTGGGGAAAGTAGCCCTCTCCACACTTCCAGGGGTGGGTGTGTGGTGTGTTCTTCTTTCCCTGGCAGGCATGCATCTTCTACTCCCCCCCCCCCCCGCACACATTTTCCACATTGGTTTTAAGAAAAAGGCACGTATGATATGAGTTCCTTACAGGAGTGAGATTTAAATAAATAGAAGCCTTAGAAATGTGTGGTCGCTTTGAGACACTGGCCTATCTAAGCTTGTGACTCTATCCGAATGCCGTGAGCTGCGTGTAAAAGTACCCAATTACCAAGATTCAAAAAGAAATTGGTGGGTTTTTGGCTGGCTTGCTTCTTGTCAGTTAGCAAGGACGTGATCAGAATCCTACTCCGCCTCTTGCCTGGCTCCTCGCTCGCCGCCTGCATTACTTGCAGATTCAGTTAGCGTGTCTCCAGCCAAGCGGAAAGCCGAGCGCAAAATGCATCTTACAAAACCCAACAAAGAGCGGGGAGCCAGCACGTCTTCCAGAGTTAAAAATCTAGTCTGTGTTGGTACATCTATACCATTTAGTGGCACAGAATAATCATTTTTTAAAGCCGCGATGCGCGGAGCACGCCACAGCGTCTGATGTCATTTTGCTAAATGACCCTCTATAGAATGCACATGGAGGCTCCGGTCCCTTTCAAAGAGATGAGCGTAATTAAGGGGGAAAAAAATCAGTAAATTCCTCATCGCCATAAATAATCGGACTTTCTGCCAGCAGTGGGCCAATTTAGAGCTTACTTGAAGGAAGTAATGCTTTTGTGATGCCTGCTTTATTTTTATCTTCTCCTTTGGAGGACCAGAGCTGGGTCCCCCCACCTCCATCCATTTCTGTTGCTTTTAATTTAGCTCCTTTGCAAGTTTCCAGATAAGGTAGGCAAAGAAAGTGTAGCAAGTCATTTATGGCTATGAATATAACATTAGGATAATGTTTCAGCCTCTACAAAGGGGATTTCTCCCCCCCTTCTCCTTGTGAAGACAGGTGTTCTTTTACTCACTTCTGAATGGGAAATATCCAGTCTCGTTAAACTCGGGGCAAAGTTAGCCGTTGTTTGCCACAATGCGGAGGCAAACTCTAAAAATTCACAAAAACACACACAATTTTGCCGAAGCTAGGAAAGGGCAAAGCGGGGATTGGGCAAAATCTCATTACATCTGCTCTAATCGCTTAGCAACACAAAGCCGGGGCTTGTGCGGCGAAGGGAAGCCATTCACTGCGCTCTGACAGGCCGCATTCAGCCAGCATTAGTCAGCTCCATAAATCACCGCTGCCCATTGGCTGCGCGGCGGGCTTTGGAGCGGCCCTAGGCTGTCAGCGAAATACAAAATGTAGACCCCGGCGGCGGCTAGCAATCGCGGCCTTCCCCCGGCCTAGCCAACCCACCCCCCCCTTTTTTTTGGTGGTGGTGGTGGGGGGGGGGAGACGGGGGTACTGAGGAAGAAAACTGCCTTGACTTTATTGACTGAGAAATCTTACCTATTAAAAAAAAAAAAATGGCCTGGAGACCACCAAGTTAAGTCTGAAGACGCCTGAAATTGACCAGGAGGAGCGCAGCGTGCAAGAGAAAAAAAAAAAAAAAAAAAAAAAAAAAACAGATCCGCCGCTGGCTGTGAAACTGTTGAATGCGGGTATTATCAGAGGTCGGGCAGGACCTATGGGACGCATATCTCAGGTCCCCACACAGGCTTTCAAGTTTTAAATTGAGAGTTGGAGGATGTGCGGGGGGGGGGGGGAACGGACGTGGGGGAAATACCTATCTTAAGTTTATATCATAGGGGGCCCCCCAAAGAAGAGGGAAGAAATCAGTCTGCTTTCTGCAGAGAGCATCAAAGACTAGGACCAAGATGTAGTAAGGAAGAGAGACTAAATGTGCATTTCCACTTCACTGCTCTTGCAGGGCTGAGGCTGTCAGAGCAGAGAATCCACACCCCCATTCCTCCTAAACTTCAGTATTCTTGTTTGAAGTATAGGATTGATGGTACCCAGAACAGTAAAAGGAGACCACGGCCTTGTGGGGGGTGAGGACAAGCTATATGTCAGTATGAGCAGAGCCTGCTATCCTTGTCTCTCATGTTCATGGCACTGGTCAGTGGATGCATCTAAATCACAGCCTAGATTTGAGGCTTACCCACAAAACCACATAAAAAGAGGTCTGGGAGTAGGTGAGGAGTTGAGGTAGGCTTTCCTGGGAAGCCCAGGTCCCCCTACCTCCAACCCCACCTCCTCTGAAAAGTTTTCCCGATCACTCTTTATTATTCAGATCATCCTCCACCAGCCATCACTCTGTATCTATTACTCAGTTTCTCCTTCTTGGCGTCTCTTACTACATTAAAAGAAATCTGCATTTGTGTTTGTTTATATAATTGCTATCAATTACCCCTACTAGATGGTCAGCTCCATGAGGACAGAGACCTTACTTGTAAAGCTCCCTGGAATCTTTCCACCTCCTGCCCTCTGCTGCATCTCAGACGCTGTTTCTGTGGACATCCTCAATGCGCGCTCTTGCGCTCTGGCTTCCTGTTGGGTTTGGCCACTAGGAGGCATCAATAGGAGTTTGTGAGTTAGGACGGGAGGTAGTTCAGGTCATTTTCTACTCCTGCTCCTCCTCATCTTTGCTTTGGCAGTGGCTCTGCTCCTTGGTACCAGGCCACAGCTCTTGTCAGGAAACGTCTCTCCATGGCAAGAGCTCTTGCTGAGAAGACGCAAACATTTCCCCCTCTGTTTCCTGCAACCCAGAGGTGGTAAGGAGCCCTCTCCTTGCTAGTCTCTGGGTGCTGCATCCTTTGGTTCCCTTAGTTTCACCCACATCCGACTCTTCATGAAACTCCTTTCATTTGCCTTTTCAGTGTGCCACTGGCTTCCTCTGACCCTGGCTGGTACTCAGGCTATCCCCTCACAGGGTCTCAGAGATAGACTCATTTTGTGTAAGATTTTCAGGGACTTATCGGACTGTCAGTAAGAAACCTCCTAGGGCTGAGGTGAACTTAACTCTGTTCAAAACCAAACTCTGGAAGATCACTTCATCTTTTGGAGCTAGAAATGATTTATTGGAAAGTTTGCCAAAATAAAAAAAAAAAGTCAGTTACAGTTTTCTCTTCTGGAAAATGAGGATGGCAGCTTCCCTTGCCTACGTCACCGGAACAGCAGCTTTCTTCTACTCTTTAGAAGTAGGGCTTTCGAGCTGTCCATGACTATACCAGAGATACCCGTTTCTCCCATCTCCCTGAACCAAGTAGGGAGAGGGTACCAAGATGAACAAAGACCCTGCTGCTGTGGGGAGGTCATTCCTGCACCCATTCATTCATTTGTTTATGCACTCATTTAGTCAAGGAGGGACAAATGAGACTTAATTGTCTTAATCTGTATCGTTTAGAGCGAGCTCTCCGAGAAACTTGCTTTATTGCAAATTGTTTTTAATGTGGCTGCTTCTCTGATGTACTAAATCCCTTCAAACCTGTATCCCTTTCCTATGATGGCAAATCTCTGCACTTTTTTCTCCTTCGCTCCATTCTTGGGCCAAGAAATGCTCTGTGTTCGCATTTCCCCAGAAACTCCAGATCATTCGGGGTCAGGGGTAGGGAGGAAAGGGGACTGGTTGACACTAAAGTTCTTTTCCCCTCCAAGGCAAATGCTGGGCTTCAGCGCAGGTCGAAGTCATATTCTTACCTCCTTCTCCTTTGTATGTAAGATTAGGTTGTTACAAAAGAGGGTGTGTAGGTTAATGGCAGGAAGCAAGTTACCGCGCAGAGCGCGGCCCAAAGCGCGTGTCAGGCTTAATGATTTATTCAAGCTGCAGCGCATCCGGGCGCTGATTGGCTGCAGGCATGCGTCCCCTGTCAGCTGCGCGCGCCGGGGCCTCGCCCCGCTACCTGACTGCAGGAGTAGGGGTAGGGGTGGGGTGGGGCGGAGTAGGGAGTCGGGGAGGGGAGCTTGGGTGACCCGCCCGGAGTGGAGAGGTGGGAAAAAGGAAGAGAACGGATGCGAGAGAAGAGAGGAAGTGAGAGAGAACCAAGAGATGGGGAGAAAGAGAGAGCGAGAGATTTGGAGAGGGGGAGAGAGGAGAGGAAGGAGAGGGAGGGGGCAGAGAAGAGGAAGGAAAAATATCAAAGAAAAGCGGGGGTGTTGGAAGGAGAGAGGGAGAGATGGAGACAGAGAAAGAGACAAAGCAAGAGAGCAGAGGAGAGGAATGAATGAAAGAATAGAGATCGGAGAGGGGAGTGGGACGCGCTCCCAGAACGTCCCACGTGCGCCCCCCTCCAGGCAGCCTGCAGGCGGCCGCACACAAAGCCGCCTTTGATGCGCTGGCGACCAGGGCTATTTTGGGGACCAGCTGGGGGAAAGGTGCCAACCCACACTCCTTGAAGGGAGTCACTTTCTACAAAGTACGTTGGAGAGGACTGGTCTCTGGGTCCCCGGCTGTCCCGGCAGGAAGTGCATGCAGGGGACAAAAGCTTGGCACCTGCCAAAGGCAAGAGCACTTGGAGAGCACCTCGCCCTCACCCTCCTCCTGGCTCCCCTGCGGCGGGGAAGCTGCCTGCTCAGGACTGCGGGCACCGCCACCTCTGGGCCAAGCACTGAGCCCTGAGCTCCTAAATCCTCTCGGGACCGCAGCCCTTTTGCCTGCCTTTCCTTGTGTCTCTCTAACCATCGTCCAAGTCACTTCCTCCCTCTCCTTTCTTCACTTCTTTGCTCTCTCCCACCTTTGCCATCATTATGTACAATTAAAACAAAACTAAAACACCACCAACCCAAATGCTTGTAGACTGGAGCCTTACTCCAGCTAACCGGGCCCCAATGGGCAAGGAAGGATGCGGTGAGGAGGAGAAGCAGAAGAAAGATATTCGAGCCAAAGGGAGCATGGCATTTGAACACCAAATGGGAGAGCCAGCTGCTGTGTGCATTCTCCTGGATAAAGCTGTTGAACCTGGAAAGTCAGCAGTCAGAGGGTGGCTGACTGTGTGAGGAGCTGGAAATTCTATCAATAAGCACCCCTCTGCCCCAAACCAGGACAGAAGTAAAGCTGACCCTCCCCCGCTCCACCTCCAGGACACACAGCCCTGGCCCTCCCCCAGTTCTGCTCTTTACTAGGAAACCAGTCTGCCTCCATTGTCCAGGTGCCAGCAGGGCCTTTGGCGAAAGGGAGGCCGGCCAGCCCTCTGATCAAACTCAAAGGTTAGTTAAAAGACAAAAACAGCTGAAAGTCTTCATGAATAATGCTGGGCCAGCACCCCCCCCCCATCCCCACCACCCCATCCCCAACTTAGTGTAGTGCAAGCCCCGCACAGTGTCCTACCATTTTGTTATGCTGCTCGCCTAAGTCAGAATTTCACAGAAAGGCCAAGAAGAAAAGCTCCCACAATTAGGGGTCGCCTGTCAGAAAACATTAACGCCTTCCTCTCCCAGCCTGTCAGGCCGGCTGCAGATACAAACCGCCATGGCGAATTGGCCCTCCACCCCCATGAAGCCCCTGCCAGCCAAAGGAGCAGGAATTTCAAAGCCAAAGAAGCTGGAGGCCGCCTGAGTGTGGTTTCTGCCGTGTGGGGATGTGCGGACATGCTCCCAGCTTCTCCTTTGGAAGAGTCAGCACAAGGTGCCATGGACAGGTCACAAGAGATAGGCTTCAAGATGGGCACATGAGCATCCCTCTCAGCCCAGGGCAGGAGCACAGGACCTTTCCCTGCAGCAGGTATGGGTGAAACATATGCCCATGGCTACAGCCCCCTCTCCTCTTTACAAAGCATTTTCCAAGCACCAGGCATCTTACTTTGCTCATAATCAAAGCAGTCCTACAGGGTGGTATATTCTTATATTTGCCTTACAGATGAAAACACTGAGGGGCTGAGGGAGGCTACAAGATCGTCTGTGATCACAAAACCAGGTAGTGGCAGAGCCAGGATTTGAATTCAAGTTTGTCTGAGTCCAAATTCTACATTCCTTCTACCATAATCCAGCCCATTGTATCTCCCATAAGATCCAAAGACCAATTTGATGTTTGCCTGCTTCTGAACACACTACCAATAGGTGAGTGTGTTCATTGGCATCTTCGTTGTATTACCAAGAATATTCCCTGCTTCCAGAACAGTATCTGGCACATGCTTAACACTCAAAAACATGTGGAAAGAAGGGCAGAGGGAGGAAAGGGAGGGATGAAAGGGAGAAATGAAAGAGGGAGGAAGGGAGGGATTAGAAAGATCCTTTTGATTTTCTTTGAACATGATGTTGTCCTGGAAGATATTTGATTTGGGGATCAAGAGACCTGAACTTGGGGTTCCCATTGTGGCGCAGTGGTTAACAAATCCGACTAGAAACCATGAGGTTGTGGGTTCGATCCCTGCCCTCGCCCTGTAGGTTAAGGATCCAGTGTTGCCATGGGCTGTGGTGTAGGCCGCAGATGCGGGCTCGGATCTGGCATTGCTGTGGCTCTGGCGTAAGCCAGCCACTACAGCTCTGATTCGACCTCCATATGCCACAGGTGTGGCCCAAGAAAAGACAAAAAAAAAAAACCAAAACAAACAAACAAAAAAAAAAACAAGAGACCTGAACGTGGGGTTTCTCCATGCATCATCAGGAATCTTTGTTTCCTCATCTGCATACGTAGAGATGATAACACCTACATGCAAGGGGAATGATCAAGTTAGAATGACAGTCTATGCAGGGGTGCCTAGCATGGTATCTAGCACATAGTAAGTGCTCATAAAAATTCAGTTAAAAATGAAACAGAATTTAGTCTTTGATTTTTGTGTTATCGGGAAATTAGATGCCACATGTGCAACTCCCTCCATCCGTGAAACATACATAGCGAAGACATCAGGGAATTTTATCGTCAGTTGTTCTACAGTGTTCATGCCACAGGATGGTGTGAACTAGAGCAGGGTCCATGCTCATGGGCGTTAGGGAACCTGCCTGGTGGTGTGGGAGTGTTTCAGTGCCTCTGAGAAGTGAGCGGTCATCCTCAGGTGGGAACAGAACAGTTTTGTTGTTATTTACTGCCCTGGCGAGGCGGGTAGGGTATCATCAGCCCAGTTTGTGGAAGACAAAAATGGAGCTCGAAGGAGTGATTGCTTTCCTAGGAGCGAATGAGCACCAGAAGTGACAACTGGCCACTGGCCTCCCCCAGAAGCCTTGTCCTCTTGGTATTCTGAGGTGATTCAGAACTCTGGCCTCTTCCCAGGTCTCAGAAGGAAACTTTTCAGGAAACCATTCATAGAAATTCAAGGGATAGCCATCACTCCCATTGCATCTGTCACTGGTGAGATTATTTATTTAGATTTGCATCAGCTCCCACACTTCCAGGATTGCTGTCACAATCCCCCAGTCAGCTCTTCCAAGTTCCAAGACACCAATTTAAAAAGAAAAGAAACTGGAGTTCCCGTCATGGCTCAGTGGTAACAAACTTGACTCGTAGCCATGAGGATGCAGGTTCCATCCCCTGCCTTGCTCAGTGGGTTAAGGATCTGGTGTTGGGGTGTAATGTAGATTGCAGATGTGGCTCAGATTCTGCATTGCTGTGGCTGTGGTGCAGGTGGCAGCTGTAGCCTGGGAACTTCCACAGGCCATGGATGTGGCCCTAAAACAAACAAACAAAAAAACCAAAACCAAACCAAACCAAACCAAAACAAAACAAGAAAGAAAAGAAAAAAGAAGAAACCACGTATGTAAAGTTTATAATCCCAGGAATGTTTGATACTCCTGCACCAGGCAGGCAATGTCTCAGGGACGGTTTTTCCACCGATTCCTGGTGTTAATATTTTGGTTTCCAGAGAGTACGGGTCATCTGCAGGGTCTTCTCCATTTTCCCTTTTTCCTTTTCTGAGCAACCTTCCTCTTCCAGAAGACAGATCCTGTCCTTGATAGATAATCAATATCTCACGGATGGCTGGCCCCAAATAATGGAGGGGTGTAAACACAAGGTCTACTTTTTTTTTTTTGTCTTTTTGTCTTTTCTAGGGCCGCTCACATGGCATGTGGAGGTTCCCAGGCTAGGGGTCGAATCGGAGCTGTGGCCACCGGCCTACACCAGAGCCACAGCAACGCAGGATCCGAGCCGCGTCTGCGACCTACACCACAGCTCACGGCAACACCGGATCCTTAACCCACTAAGCGAAGCCAGGGATCGAACCCGCAACCTCATGGTTCCTAGACAGATTCGTTAACCACTGCGCCATGACGGGAACTCCACAAGGTCTACCTTTGAGATACGTTCTGAAAACATTCCTCCCCGCTGAAGACATTCAGAATGCAGGCATCTTCGAAGTGCAGGCCAACTGAAGGCCCCCATCCCCAAGCACGTGCGCTAAGGTGGCTCAGCTGAAACCTGCAGAGTTTGTATAACCACAGTGTAGTCCATGGTGGTCTACATAAACTATGATGGCATCTTTTCCATGGAAAAAAACCCAAACAAACCAGCGTGAGCAAACACTGCAGCCCTGGGAGGGGGCGAGGCTGGACGAATAGTATTCTGAGAGTTCCTAATAGCTCTCCTTCCTGAAGACAAGAGGCTAAGCTTGGGAGAAGCAGCAGTACCTGCAGTGAGCAGGCGCTTTCCTAGCCTTTTCCTATTGGCGTGACCAAAAAAGAGGTCTGCTCGACATCCATCTCCCCATTCTTAGGAATATGACTCTGTTTCCTTGGGACACAGAGATGAAGGGGATTTATTCTGCGGTGTCTACGTAAGGGATATATTTCAATGAACAGCTATTTTGTTATTAGAGAATAGACATGCTCATTCTAATTCTAGGTATTTTTCCTGAGGGAAAAAGCTAGGCGTGCTCAAAAGACACATAACAGAGTATATTATTATTATTATTACTATTATTATTATTGTCTTTTTAGGCATATGGAGGTTCCCAGGCTAGGGGTCTAATCGGAGCTGTAGCCACTGACCTCCACCACAGCCACAGCCATGCCAGATCTGAGCTGTGTCTGCGACCTACACCACAGCTCACAGCAATGCCAGATCCTTTACCCACTGAGCGAGGCCAGGGATCAAATCTGCATCCTAATGGATACTAGTCAGATTCGCTTCCGTTGAGCTACAAGGGGAACTCCTGTTATTTTCTAATAGTGTGGAAGATCATGACACAACACGAAGCTTCAAGGTGCAGTACTGGTTCGAGCATATATTGGCAGGCTCATCGGACAGTATATGGTGCAGTAAATGGGACATAGTTTTATACTCACTACCATGGAAATACACCTGTGATATAACAAGTATCATCATAAGTGAAAAGAAGAGAATAGCCATCACCTATAATTCTACCAGCCAAAGGAAACCAGTCAATATCTATTTGATGTTTTGGCAAAGTAGAATCACATAATTCTCCTTAAAATGTGCCCGCTAATCACGTTAGTCATCAATTCAACAATTATTTTCCCAGGCCCTCTTCTAGGCCCTCAGGAGACAGCAGTGGAAATGACCAACACGACCCCAGCCCATACCATTTATGGGGAAAGACACTAAAAAAATCTGGTAGTTACACATTTTGGAATCCTCAACTCATCTTCTAGAACATAATTTTTAAAGGCTGACTGAATGTACAATAATATCTTAACCAATCTAGTTTTACACAGAGAGGTGTCTTTCTCTTGATTTTATTTTTATTTTTTATTTTTTTGCTATTGGTGAATAAGTCCTGTGATGAAAAACCTTATAACCAAACAAGTACACATGATTGTGTCCCCAGGACACATCCGAAGAAGGAGAACGCTGCTTTTCCTGTTAAAGGAAATGTGCTTTCTGAAGGCTTCTGGATTCCCATCACCTATAAGTGCCTTCAGACAGGTAGAATCAGCTACCATGTCACCAGCAGGGCTGAGTACCCGCTAGGTCTTACTGTATTTTAAACAAACAAATAACTCGACCAATATAAGTGGTGTCACATTCTTTCATTCTGCTTGTCCTACAGCCCCAGTGACATTCAATTACTCTTTCATATCTATTCACATCAGTGATTCTCAAACACTGGACCAAGACGAACTGCTTTATAATGAACGCAGGAGGATATGTGCTTAAAATACATACTCTTGGAGATTCGGAATAACTACATGCTCTGGACAGTGATTTTAATTTTAGCCCTTCGGTGGTGGGGTGGATTTGCCAACTAACTTTAAAAGCAGCAACAGCAGATAAGATAAAACCACCAAGTGCATAAAGGTGACACCTATTCCAAATGTGCTTTTCCCAAGTGCCAGGCGTCGAATGTCCCCCTTGGTAATCCGTGGGTGGGGAATGCAGAGGATTACTCTGGGCTCTGCCTCCCCAAGCCTTCCTACCTCTCCTTTCCAGCCTCTTCCCATTCATGCTGACCTCCCAGCCCTGCCCCCCACCTGCTGCTGGCCCAGAGAAGAAAGCCATTTCCATTGGCCTTGGCTGCCTGGGGAGATCTATATTACCCTGGGGAAGACAAGAGCTGTCCCCATCTTGGTAAAGTGTGAAATTCGGTTTTGATTGCAAAGGGAAGCCATTGCAACGGGATTACACCGTGACCATGTAGATTAAACTCGGCCATATGGCCTGGGGACGCGTCTTCCTACTGTCAGGTAACAGTGCTTTGCTAATGACGCGGTGAGGATATTTTCAGATGAAAAAATAAAGCCACCTGGACTGGAAAAAGAGAGGTGCAAAATGACAGGATGCTGGTAAGCAGGAACAGAGCGCTCCACCCTCTGTGGGCTTTGAAGAAGAGAGAGCATGTGTTTTATTTACAAGTAAAACCAACCAGTATGTGCCCGATGTTGTAAGTGGAGTTCTATGAGACTTGGCACGGCAGGAAGGACTCCAGTGCTGATTCAAAGAGAGCGCCTGGCCTCACTGAGCCTCAGTTTCTTCATCTGTTAAGTGGGCATAACAACACACTTCACAAGGTTGTTGATGGTGATGTGTAAATCTGTTAGTTGCCCTATAAATGTAAATTAAAAAGTAGATGTTGCACGCATCAGTGCTCGCAGTTGCAAGCAACAGAAATCAATTCTGGCTGATTTAAACTGAAAGGAGTTATCTAAAGGCCTTGAGTCATTCCTAGAATTACTGACAAGTCTGATTCCAGGGTCAGAAAGTGGGCTAGGAAAGGTGAGGCCGAGCAGCCTTCAAAATTATGGGTGAAACCATTCCTCACATTAGTTGGGTGAGGTGGCAGCCACTCTGCCTCCAGACTCTGGACACCACTGTTTATACTGACACCCTCTCTAGGACTGGTCACTCAATGTCCTGCTGACACGGATGGTGGTGCTGCTTGGCAACTGGTTGGCTGGAGCCACAGCCCCGCTGCCACTGTGACAAAGATGGATCCTCTGCTGTCATTGCTTCTTTGTGCCACAAGCTATCAAGTCTACACCTGGGCAGGGAGCTTCTGATTAGCTGAGACATAGACACAAAGGAGGCCAGGAACGTGGTGTCTGGCCTTGCCCACTTTTCCAGTAGGAGATGGACTCTGGTTTCGGCCAAAATGCTTAAGAACATCCAATACAAGGGAGCTCAGATGCTGGGCAGCCCCAAACAAAACAAAAGAAAACAAAACAAACAACAACAAAAAGACACGCGACTTTCAGAGCAGAGGTCAGCAAACTATTTCCGTGAAGGGTAACAAGTGTTTTTTGCCATTGCAGTAAAAGAACAGCAGGAATAATACGTAAATCAAAAAGTCTGATTGTGTTCCAATACATTTTTTTTTTTTTTTTTGACAAAACAGGCTTTGGCTTTCAGGTCATAGATAGCACACCCTTGCTCTTGAGTGATGATGATGGTGACAACTTAGGACAACGTGAGAAACCGGCTTTTGAGTCCTGGCTGCAGATGGAAGCAGGTGGGGACAGGAGCAGGTTTGTGCTCTGGCAAGGCCTCTTCTCTCATCCAGTCGTCGTGCCCCCTGGTAACGACTGGTTTCACCGTGAAAACTGTTTCCAAGATGGGGGTTCAGAGCATGTATTTATTTGTTTATTTTATTTTATTTTATTTGTCTTTTTGCTATTTCTTGGGCCGCTCCGGCGGCATATGGACGTTCCCAGGCTAGGGGTCCAATCGGAGCTGTAGTCTCGGGCCTACGCCAGAGCCACAGCAACGCGAGATCCGAGCCGCGTCTGCAACCTACACCACAGCTCACGGCAACGCCGGATCGTTAACCCACTGAGCAGGGGCAGGGACCGAACCCGCAACCTCATGGTTCCTAGTCGGATTCGTTAACCACTGTGCCACAATGGGAACTCCGGTTCAGAGCATGTAAACTATCTGCATTCAAAGAGAAGGCAGTTCAGAGCTGAGCATTAGTTAACCCCTTAACTCCACGTGAAGAGTGTGGTGGAGGAGAGGGAGGAGGAGCCATCTTCATCTTCCACCCTCCTGTGTGGCCACTCCAGGTCACCCCTGTGTCTCCTGTGCTCCTCTCCTCTGCTCGGATGCAGTGTCACGCATTTTAGGCAAGTGTCATCACTGCCGGCCATGTGTGGTATCTTCAGAGCATACAGTTCACTCCCGGAGCCTGGGTATTAGTTTCTTCCTAAGGGCATGTCAGCCACACTGGTGTATTCATCAGCGGCTTCTTCCATGAATCGTCAGTCCGCAGACTGGTTTTATGTGACCTCTGGAGGGAGGAGAGTCTGTCCACAGGACCTAATGGCAGATCATCAGATGGGAATGTTTTCCTATTGCAGAGGTAAAATAACTCCCTGATGGAAAAAGATTGGTTCCTTCCTTTCATCACTTAAGTCATAGACATTGTGACCTTGAAGTATGCCACGTATACACTGGGCTCTAAAGAGGAATAAAACATGGCTCTGTCCTGGAGGACACTCAATTACTTTTATCTTTATAAGCAAGTTTTTTTTGTTTTTGGAAAGCACCCATTTCTTGTATCTGTTCCTAGCACATGAAATGCGGCAGGGCAATGGGCTTATTCAGCACTCTGTGAAGGAGGTCGGCCGTCACTTTGATGGTCTGGTGTGAGCAGGAAACCCAGCCAGTGATGGCGACACCAAATATGAGAGATCTTCCTTACCCCTCCCAAGGAGGGAGTCTGGATGTAGCAATTCAGGTGAGTATGGTGGCTCGCAAAGCTCTCAGGCCACAGGTGCTGACTGGCTTTCCATCCTTACTCAGCGTGTGGCTCGGTGGCTCATGGTCCCAGAATGACGCCATCTCCAGATCACCTGTGCTTTCTAATCATGAAGAAAGAGCTGAAGGGTTGTGCCAGCTAACGGTGCTCTCCTTTAAAAGGCTTTCCTGTAAGTCTCCTCGGTAAGTCCCAATTAGACCTCTTAATCACACCTACAGTGGGAGGTCCTGTTGTGGCCCAGCAGCAAAGAATCCGACTAGTATCCATGAGGATTCAGGTTTAATTCCTGGCCTCACTCAGTGGGTCGAGGATCTGGTGTTGCTGTGAGCTGTAGTGTAGGTCGCAGATGCGGCTCAGACCCTGTTGGCTGTGGCTGTAGTGTATAGGCCAGCAGCTGTAGCTCTGATTTGACTCCTAGCCAAGGAACTTCCATATGCCAAGGGTGTGACCCTAAAAAGACCAAAAAAAAGAGGAGGAGGAAGAAGAGGAGGAAAAGGAAGAACTATATCCAATGGGCTAATGGCAGGGGCCAAAAGAGCCAGGAGTGGATTTTTAAAGCCAGGAAGGAGTTCCTGCTGTGGTGCACTGCATTAGGAATCTGACTGCAGTGGCCTAGCACAGTGGGTAAAAGGATCCAGGATTGCTGTAGAAGCTGCAGCATAGGTAAGCAGCTGTGGCTCCAATTCAATCCCTGGCCTGGGAACTTCCCTATACTGCAAATGCAGCCATTAAAAAACCAACCAACCAAACAAACAAAAAAAAGCAAAAACAGCTATGTTGGAATGTCACTGCTTCAAACACAGTGGGATTCTGTTAATAAGGAAGAAGAGGAGGGCTATTGGGTCTCAAAGAGACTTCCCATCACTCTACAATAGATTTTACCCCAAGAGTTGCTTTGCACCATATAAATGATAGTGTATCATACTTGTCTTTGTTTGACTTACCTCTCTTAGTATGATAACCTCATCCATGTTGCTGCAAATGGCATTATTTCCTTCCTTTTATGGCTGAGTAGCATTCCATTGTATATATGTAACCACATCTTCTTTATCCATTCATCTGCTGGTGGACATTTAGGCTGCTTCCATATCTTGGCTATTGTGAATAGTGCTCCTGTGAACACTGGGGTGCATGCATCTTTTTTTTTGTATCAGAGTCATATATGCCCAGGAGTGGGATTACTGGGTCATATGGTAAATATATTTTTAGTTTTAAAGGCACCTCCTTATTGTTCTCCATAGTGGCTGCACTAATTTACATTCCCACCAACAGTGGAGGAGAGTTCCTTTTTCTCCATACCCTCTCCAGAATTTATTGTTTGTAGACTTTTTAATGATGGCCATTGTGGCTAGTGTGAGGTGATACCTCATGGTGATTTGCATTTCTGTGATAATTAGTGATGTTGAGCATATTTTCATGTCCCTGTTGGCCATCTGTATGTCTTTAGAGAAATGCCTATTTACATCTTCGGCCCATTTTTTGATTGGGTTGTTTTTTGATATTAAGCTGTATGGGCTGTTGGCGTATTTTTGAAATTATACCCTGTTGGTAGCATCCTTTACAAATATCTTCTCTCATTCCATGGGTGGTCTTTTCACTTTGTTTATGGTTTCTTTTTCTGTGCAAAACCTATTAAGTTTAATTAGTTCCCATTTGTTTATTTTTGCTTTTATTTCCATTACTCTAGAAGATGGATCAAAAAATAGTTCTGTGATTTATGTCAAAGAATGTTCTGCCTACCTTTTCCTCTAAAAGTTTTATAGTTTTGACCTTACATTTAGGTCTGTAATCCATTTTGAGTTTATTTTTGTGCATGGCAAAAGAGAATGTTCTAATTTCATTCTTTTACAGCTGTCCAGCTTTCCCAGCACCATTTATTGAAGAGACTGTCTTTTCTCTTCATTGTATATTCTTGCCTCCTTTGTTGTAGATTAATGGACCACAGGTATGTGGGTTTATTTCTGGGATTTCTATCCTGTTCCAGCGATCTATATGTCTGTTTTGGGGCTAGTACCATACTATTTTGGTGACTGTAGCTTTGTAGTAGTAGAGTAGGAAGTCAGGGAAGGTGATTCCTTCAGCTCTGTTCTTCTTTCTCAAGATTTGGGGTCTTTCATATTTCCATACAAATTAAAAATTTTTTTTGTTCTAGTTCTGTGAAAAATGTCATTGATAATTTGATATGGATTACACTGAATCTGCAGCTTGCCTTGCATAGTATGGTCATTTTAACAATACTGATTCTTCCAAGCCAGGAACATGGTATATCTTTCCATTTATTTGTGTCATCTTCAATTTCTTTCATCAGCATCTTACGGTTTTTGGAGTACAGGTCTTTTGCCTCCTTAGGTTTATTCCTAGATATATTTATTCATTTTGATGAAATGGTAAATGGGATTGTTTTCTAAATGTCTCTTTATGATATTTCATTATTAGTGTATAGAAATGCAACAAATTTATATAAGACCAGGTGAATCTTTTCTAACTAGTTTCTTTCATTACCAGAATCTGCATTTAAGCCCATGGCATTGGCATTGGTGTTTGAACTATATTTTCAGTCTTCCCTGTTTTTTTCCATTCATGGAGTCTCTAAGTGTCTCAATCCAGCCCTCATTAGGTGTTTAGTATGCTCTGAATAGGCTGATTGAAATAATGTGCCAAAATTGCCTATAAATCTGGGTGGCTGATATTGCCACCCACTCAATATATTCAACCGGAAACCCAAGGGCCACTCCTGACCCTCTCTTTCCTCCTCTCCAATGGGCACCCAGTGAGCAACATTAAATCCAAAAGATTCTATATAATGTCTGAAAAATCTACAAAAACAGGGAAAATATTCCAATCACTTATTGAATGTACCCCCCACCCAGATTAATGATTACACTCACTAGGCTTTACACTTAGATATTTTGCCTATAAAGATATCAAGAAGTTAAAGAAAACATAGGAGGCATATTATTTAAAAATGTAACCAGTATACTTATTAAAACTTTTTTTCTGTTTCCAGTCTTTTTAGATACCTTATATTTATCTCTTAGATTCAGCTCCTGTTTTCTCAACCCATTGTTTCTGTCTTTGTTCGGGACCTTATCATTTCTCCCTGAATCTCTGACCCTCAGTCTCCTTGTTCTTGTCACTCTGACCCATCCTCTATATTGCGGCCCCCCGACTACTTTAAAAACAATATGCAGACAAGTGATCTTTCCAACGTGATGGGTGATCACTTATATTTCTTATTTAAAACATTCCTGTGGTTTCCCCACTGCTCATAATAATAGTTACCTTAGTCACTCTACAGATGTTTGTGAAGCTTCCTACTACATGTTAGTATTATACTAGTCAATGCCCAATGGTCCTGAATAAGACTAACATGGCAGATAATCTCCTGGAGCTTCTGTTCTAATGAGTGGTTGATAAGGGCACAGACAACCTGGCTTCTGCCTGGAGTCCCATCCAAATCTCCACCATCCCTGTTGATCTTTATATCCTGGCAGCATTAAACAGCTTACAGTCCCATGCACACACCCTGCTTTTTCTCCTCATACGTTTGCACACATCCTCCTTGTTGGTCTGGTGTATTCATTTAACCTTTAAGTTCCAGCTCGAACATCACTTCCTTCAGGAAGCCTTCCTTGACCTCACCTTAAACAGATTAATCATTTTTTCTCTGGAACTTTTACACATTCTCTTGTTATTTAGTTGCCCATATCACAAGGTCCCCTAACTTATTTGATTATAGTCCTTCCTTTTTTTCTTACAGTGAAGAGATGAGCAAAACAAAGATTTGAATTGGACGGAAAATTCAGAAAAGTTGCCAGAATTACTTTTTTTTTTTTTTAAAGTAGACTCTGCTGTATGAAGAAGAGAAAGGGTGACAATTTTCATATCGACCACCAGGAGTTACAAGGAGCATTTTGCAGCTCTGAGAACAACTGCTCTTAAGAAGAGGAGCCAGGAAACTCCATGATGCCTCATCTCACTAAACTATAACAATCTGCGAATTCTCATTAGTTGTCGAACAATGTTTAGTGAGTCTTAGAAGTAACTGAAATAAAAGGGGTCATTAGCATGTGCTTCATAACACAAGCAGAGAACTATTTTTTTTTTTCCTTTAGGTGTCGGAACAGAAAGAACAGTCTCTAGCAAAACACAAACCGACTTGGGACTTTTCTTAGCTTAAAAAAATCCAGGTAGCAAGAAAAAAGGGGTGTGGAGAGAAAACTTAAGGAAAGGTGATTCATATAAAGGAGAAATTCATATTTTTGTTCTCATGTATATATTTTCCTGTAAGAAGGGTCTTTTATATTTTGTTTTCACACTAGATTGTTAGGTATTTGGGAGAGGGACTGTGGTTTACACACTCAAAGCCTAGTGCAGACACTTAGTAGGTGCTCAACAAATGCAGATTTTCATTCAATAACATATTGCTGGTGACTGGTTTTGATGCAAAAAGATCTAAAATCTAAGAAAAGTGATAGATATGACATGAAAAAAACATTAGCTATGTACAGCCGTAGGTCACAGGGGACTGCCTAGTTCTATATTTTGGGGCAGGCAGGTCCTGGGCCCAGCACTGTATGTGCACACAAACAGCACACTGCAGATGGGTCACATATATTACGTACCTTTACACATAACTTAAGACCAATTTATCTGACAGTCTCTGTACCCCGCCCCCTACTTTTGTTCCCTTTGCTAGTGACGTGGACCTATATTCCCACATTTTGTTTTCAACTTTTCCGACAACTTCAGGCAGTTCGGGTGTGGAACAGGTGGGGACGTCCTGGGAGCTGTGCTGGCCCACTGGGAGTGGGGTTTCGGGTTCCGTTTGTTCTGTCCCTAATTCATACCTTTTTATTTTGTTCTTGGAGCACTCTTCTTTATAAACGCATTCAGCGATCTTAAAAACGTTTTTATACAAAGCCAATGTGCATGTGGGTTTTGGGTGGGCTGCGGAAATTGATTTACGAGCCAACCACTTTTTTCTTGCTATCTCCCGCTTGAGTGGCTTGTCGGCTCTGGGCCTTTCTTTCACTGGCGGAGAATACGGTTGTCTGTGGAAGAGGTCAGCATTTCAAATAGGTGGAGTTCAACTGCACAAATGACATAGAACTGACAAGAAGAGACAGGGGGTTTGGAGGTCACAGGCTGCACGGGGCTGGCTTAGGGGTTTTGCCTTGTGATGAACCCTGGCACCAAACTGAATTAAATAACAGGCTTAAGGACTATTGAGGGAGGACTGAATGCAAATCAAAGATAAGTAGAAGTTTTCTTTCCTAAAAGGAGAGTGATTTTTTTTTTTTCCCTCCCCTCTCCCCCTGCCATATCTACGCCGGCAAGAGCTGCATGTTCAACGTGATTTTGCTGGCATTATGTTGGGCGCTTTCACCGCACTGTGGCTGCGATGGTCTATCTTGGCCTATGATTAATGACCTGCTAGGCAATTTGGAAGCCATAATAACTCCGTGGTCCACACACAAACTATATAGTCGCATTCCTTTTGCGGATTTGCCAAGCTGTTACCAAGGGGCCCGTGTAGGAGCCGGATTGCTCTAGAGATAGCGGGGCATTTCTGCAAATGCCATTTGGGCCTTATCTTGCTGGAAAGTGCGATGAGCAGCGGGCTCATTTACAAAATCCAAAGAGCAGATCTCAGGGCTTTTTAATTTCAGCCGAGATTAAAGAAAACAAAAAAACAAAAATCGTTCAAAAAAAAAAAGAAAGAAAAAAAAGCCTGGTAAAAGCTGATCTCTCTACGGTCTCTCGGTTCTGAGGGATTGGAGACAGCAGGCAGTGGTGTTCCCCATTTTGAATCAGATTCATCAAGGACTAATGCTGATAATGCCCTCCAAAAGCGAAAAGTGGATTTTTCTCTAGGTGGAAACAAAGGCTCTTCTACAAGGTGTACTTTTTGGGAGTGTTGGTGCACACACATTGAAACAGTAAACCTAAGTGCTGGAGTGAACGGGGAGGGAGCCTGGCATGGGTTCAGCTACCACCTCGCTCTGTGACCCTCGATGCATTCCTTCTCCTCTCTGGGCTGCAATTTCCTCATCAGTTCAATGAGCAGGCTGAGTTTAGCAAATAAGCTAGTGTGCCTTTTCTGGCTCTAATTTTTATTCATTTAGCAGATATGTACTGAGTGTCCACCATGTATTTGGCATTCTTCCAGGCTTCTGAGACATTTAAGGAAGAAAGAAGACAAAGAACGCTGTACCCAAGAAGCTTACATTCTAGGAGGTTGAGACAAACATTAATAATAAAGATCATTAATATGTAAATTGTATATGTAGAGGATAATGAATACTAGGAAAAAGAAAAAAACTAGGGCAGGAAAGGAGGGAACAGGGGCACCCTGGGGTGGGCGCTGGCGGCAGACTGCATTATGAAATACGGTGGTCAGGGTAGGCCTTGGGGAGAAAGTAGAATCTGGCCATGATCTGTAGGAGATGAGGGAGTCAGCCAAACATATACCCAAGGGGGAAGCATTCCTGCAGAAAGAACACTTTAGAACAAAGTCTACAATAGTCTGAGTCTACCGATGCTGTCATTTTCTTTGAGATTGACTGGCTTTCAGTTACTTAGCTAGTAGGTGACATATTTATCATCAAGCTCCATGGTTTTCAATTTTGGCTGCATGTTGAAAGTACCTTGGGAACTAGGAAAATATAGAAGCCTGGGTCCCTCTTCCAGACATTGTGATTTAACCGGTCTGGGCTTGAGCCTGGGCATCAAGAATTTACAAAGCTCCTCAGCTGTCAGAGTCAAGAGCCGCAGATCTAGAGCAAGCAAGTCAACTCTACCATAACCTTTCCGGGGCTGTCTGTCATTGAGGAAAGCCATCTTACAAATCACAGGGTCAGAACAATCGTCACTCAGTCCCAGGCAATATCTCATTAAGGTTTTCTATGCACAAGCCTTATGCAGAGCACTGGCCATGCAAAGGAGAGCAAGAGGGCCTATACCTTTGGAGAGTTCACGGAGCATGGAGAAGACAGACCTAAAAATAATTCCTTAGACACTGTGGTTGGTACAGAGCAATAAAGCCTATTGTGCAAAGCTGAATGTCAGTTTATCACAAATGTAACTCATTCAGTATGACTTCAATACATTTGTCATATTCATGTAAAACTATATCATGCTTTTCATTAAGATTTTTACCTTATCATAGTTCTAATCAGTAATATCTGTGAAACCCCTTATTTGTTGGACTAATTATATGTTATAGGTCAGTATAAATATATCATCTCATCAAAAGATAGCCACGCAAAGTTGCGAAGTATACAGGTATATCTTTTTTTTTTTTTTTTTTTTTTTGGTCTTTTGTGTTTTTAGGGCTGCACCCATGGCACATGGAAGTTCTGAGGCTAGGGATTGAATCGGAGCTACAGCTGCTGGCCTACGCCACAGCTCATGGCAACATGGCATCCTTAACCCACTGAGTGAGGCCAGGGATCGAACCCGCAACCTCATGTTCTTAGTCGGATTTGTTTCTGCTGCACCATGATGTGAACTCCTGCACGTACACCTTAAAGACAGCCATTGTTTGTCCATGTTACCTGACTATCCATGCAAATGCTCTCCTCAGCACACCACCTAAGTGTGCTAAGGAGTCTGTCTTGATGAGTTTGCCTCTAGCATAGATACTGACAAATAAAAGGCATTCGCATTTTTAACATTAATTGGCCTCTAAAATAACCTAACCAACCTACATGAGGCTGCAGGTGTCATGTACCATTTCTGAGTTGTGTATTTCATGCCATACCACTGTTTCTAAGTAGTGCATTCATTGAAATCTTCTCACCTACCATAGTAGGAATGTATTTCCCCAAATCTATCCATGTTCTCGTTTGCCACCAAAGGTGTTTGCTAAAGGTGGTTGGAAATAGTGTAGAATTACCTAGCCCAGGCAGGGATCGTGCTCCGCACCTATGCACTGTGCTTTGACCGAGTTCAGCAGTGGTCTAGCATCTTCGAGTAAGGGGCTGAAAACCACATTAATCATGACACCTTCTTGGCATATGCATGTTGCACTAATTAAGATATAACATGTTAGGACATAGAACAGAAACCCAAAATAAAAGTGGTTGGCACTGAAGATCCACTTCTCTTAAGGCATTGTCCAGATCCATCTGGTCCAGGATGATGCATGTAAGCCACCTCTACATTCCAACTAGGGTGAAGAAGAGGATACATCCAGAAGTCACATTCAATCAGCTGTTACACAAAATTCAGTCACATGGCCACAGCTATCTACAAAGAGGTCTGGAAAAAAAATTATTTTTTCTTTTTAAGGCTGCACCTGTGGCATATGGAAATTCCCACACTAGAGTTGAATCGGAGCTGCTGAGGCAGGCCTGCACTGCAGCTTGGGGGTAATGCCAGATCCTTAACCATTGAGCAAGGCCAGGGATTGAACCAGAATCCTCACGGACACTATGTTTTGTTCTCAACCCATTGAGCCACAGTGGGAACTCCTGTTTTTTTTTTTTTTTTTTTTTTTTTTTAATAGTCATACACTCAGCTAAAAAAATTGAGTGGTTCAAGAATAATGAAAAAGAAAGTGAGAACAGATATTGGGAGACAGTAACCATCTTGCTGCATATGTCAAAAGGGCCATTATGTGGTATCTCAGCAATGGGAACAGAACACTGCATAGCTAGAATCATTTACATTTTACAAAGCATTTTCATATATGTGGTCTTATTTTGCTCTCACATAATCCTGTGAATTAGAAAATCAAAGAGGGAAGAACTCAAGAACCAGCAGAATGGATGGTTCAGAAAATCACACTATGAACAGCCATCATCAGCCACTGTACTTAACTCATAAGCCTCATTCCACCATTAATGAAACATTCTCCATTTGGCCAAATACTGGCAGCAAAAGATAATGTTTTTGAGAGTAGTGGAGATCTTTCTTTTTAGGATGTAGATGTGAAATCTAGTTGGAAATACCTAAAGAAGATGCAGGGAGCATGCTTTGAGGAGCTCAGTAGACAGCTACGACCACAGGGATGAATGGCTTTGTGAAGAGGCGCACTCAGTGTGTCCTGTAATTTGTGGAAGGCAGAGGGACTGAACAGAACTTGCTGGAGATCCCTCTTGCAGCAGATAGTGGCTTTCTGAACCTTTTGAGGTGGATTCTTGGTAAAGAATCCCTGTGTCCAAGTCCCTCTGCCATATGACTTTGCTGATCTTCCCATCAAATGACGGCATTTTACTTTTTCCAGTTTGAATCTGGACTGGCCTTGTGACTTATTTGGCCAATACGGCAAAAATGCCTTGCCAATTCCAAGTCTAGATCTCATAAGACTTTTTTGTGTTCCTGCTCTGGGTGCCTCTGGAAGTCTGTCCTTCTGCCATCAGAAATAAGTCTGGCAACAATCAATAGATTCAGTATAATTCCTATTGAGCTACCAATGGCATTTTTCATGGAACTAGAACAAAAAAAAAATTTAAATTTGTATGGAAACACAAAAGACCCCCTAATAGCCAAAATAGCCAAAGCAATTTTTTTTTTTTTGGTCTTTTTTAGGGCTGCACCCACTGCATGTGGAGGTTCCCAGGCTAGGGGTCAAATCGGAGCTGTAGCTGCTGGCTTACACCACAACCACAGGAACGCCAGATCCGAGCCAAGCCTGCCATCTACACCACAGCTAATGGCAATGCCAGATTGTTAACCCACTGAGCGAGGACAGGGATCAAAACTGTGTCCTCATGGATGCTACTCAGATTCATTTCTACTGAGCCATGATGGGAACTCCCAAAGCAATCTTGAGAAAGAATAACAAAGCTGGAAGAATCACTTCCCCAACTTCCGACTATACTACAAAGCTACAGTCATCAAAACAGTATAGCACTGACATAAAAACAGAAACAGAGATTAGTTTCTGAACAACATAGAAAGCCCAGAAATAAACCCATACACCTATGGTCAATTTATCTATGACAAAAGAGGCAAGAATATACAATGGAGAAAAAACAGTCTCTTCAATAAGTAGTGCTAGGAAAACTGGACAGCTACATGTAAAAGAATTAAATCAGAACATTCTTTTACACTATGCACAAAAATAAGCTCAAAATAGATTAAAGACCTAAACTTTAGTAAGGCCACAGACTATAAAACCGTTAGAGGAAAATACAGGCAGAACATTCTTTGACATAAATTGTAGCAATATGTTTTTGGATCCACCTCGCAGAGTAATGAAAATAACAACAAAAATAAGCAAATGGGACCTAATTAAACTTAAAAGGTTTTGCATAGTGAAGGAAACCATTAAGAAAATGAAAAGACAACCCACAGAATGGGAGAAAATCTTTGCAAACGAAGTGACTGAGAAGGGATTGGTCTCCAAAATACACAAGTATCTCATATAGCTTTATATTTAAAAAACAATAAAAAATGGTCAGAAATCCAAATAGACATTTCTCCAAAGAAACATACAGATGGCTGAATAACATATGAAAAGATGCTCAAAATCACTAATTATTAGAGAAATGCAAATCAAAACTACATTGAGGTATCACCTCACACGAGCCAGAATGGCTATCATCAAAAAGTCTACAAACAATAAATGCTGGAGAAGGTGCAGAGAAAAAGGAACCCTCCTCCACTATTGGTAGGACTGTAAATTGGTGCAACCACTATGGAGAACAATATGAAGCTCCTTAAAAAACTAAAAATATGTAACTACCATGTGATCCAGTAATCTCACTCCTGGACATATATGACTAATTTAAAAAGGTACATGCACTCTTATGTTCATAGAAGCACTATATCCAATAGCCAAGACATGGGAGCATCAACAGAGGATTGGATAAAGATGTGGTACATATATACAATGG
The DNA here is from genome assembly GCF_054392235.1 of Sus scrofa. Taxonomy (NCBI): domain Eukaryota; kingdom Metazoa; phylum Chordata; class Mammalia; order Artiodactyla; family Suidae; genus Sus; species Sus scrofa. The sequence goes on along the minus strand of NC_139387.1, from coordinate 88,592,821 downwards.
AATATTGCTTGGCCACAAAATAATGAAATAGTGCCATTTATAGCAATATGGATGGACGTAGAGGTTATCATATAAAGTGAAGTAAGTCAGACAGAGAAATAACAAATACCACATGAGATATAGTATATGGAATCTAATAAAACGATACAAATGAACTTATTCACCAAACAGAAACAGACTCAAAGATTTTAAAACCAAACTAAAGGTTACCAAAGGAGAAATGTTGTAGGGAGGTTGGAGTTGGCATATATGCACTATTATATAAAAAATTGATCAATAACAAGGACCTACTCTATAGCTCAAGGAAATTATTCAATACTTGGTGATAGCCTATATGAGTAAAGAATCTGAAAAAGAATGAATATATAGGTATATGCATGGCTTATTCGCTTTGTGTATACCTGAAACACAACATTGTAAGTCATCTATACTCCAATAAAGTTTATATTAAAAGGAAGTATTCAAGCAAGCCTTCTGGAGGATAAAAGATTCAAGTGATGCAGAGACCAGCTATTCCAGTGGTGGCCTCCACAGAGATCAACTACTTCCTGGCTGACTTAGCAGCTACTGCAGATGCATGAATGAGTCTAGCCAGGACCAGAAGAACGACTCCGTGGAGCCCAGCGCAAATTGCTGATCCATATAATAGCCACTGTCTCCACCCCCTAACCTTTGTGCTAGTTTCATTTTTTAGGCAGCAAATACTGACACTCCGCTAACATAGTATGTTAGTTTCCTAGGATTTCTGTATCAAAAGTACCACATACACAAGGCAGCTTAAAATAACATAAGTTTATTTCCTCAGAGTTTGGGAGACAACAAATCTGGAATCAAGGTGTTGGCAGGGGTGGTTTCATCTGGAGACTCTGAGGGAGAACCTGGTCTACGCTTCTCTCCTCATTTCTCATGGTTGCTGGCAATCATTGACATTCCTTGGATTATAGATGCGTGGTTTCTATGTCTGTATCTGTCATCACGTTTACTTCCCTATGTGTCTACATCCAAATTCCCCTCATCTTATAAGAACATCAGTCATTGGATCAAGGTCCACCTAAATCCAGTACGACCTCAATTGATTACATCTTCGAAGACTATTTCCACACAAAGTCACATCCACAGGTTCAAGAGGTTAGAATTTTAATCTATCTATGTTGAGAGACACAAGTCGACCCACAACACACACTCTAAAATTACTTGTATCAGAAAAGTAACTCAGAGTTCTCAATAATACCTGCTAAAGGAGTCTTTGGGACCCCATTCATTGGTAAAGTTGGACCTTTTCCCTTTATGTACATATCTGTGCATTTAAGCTCGTGCCATTTTATCTAGATTGGTGCAAAGAACAGAGAGTTTGTGTAGGTATAAAAACCCCATTTGATAGCTCGGTGATGTTAAGAAATTCGCCTAAATCACACGGTAAATACACGCTGCAGCAGGTACTTGAATGCAAATCTGTCTGATTTCAAAGACACAATCTTTCTACTCTACCCTGTCCATCTCCTTTTGTGTCAGAAGTTCTGGGTCTGAGTTCCAGTCCTGGTCCCTTTTCTGCTAAGTGATATGACTTGGAGTAAGTCTCATGATCTCTTAATTTTGCTAAAATCCCTCCTCTTTAAAAATGGATTTAGTAACTCTCACCTTCATTTATTTATTTATTTTCTTTTTAGGGCCACATCTGTGGCATATGGAAGTTCCCAGGCTAGGGGTTGAATCAGAGTTGCAGCTGCCAGCCTACGCCACAGCCACAGCAACTTGGGATCCGAGGTGCCTATGACCTACGCCACAGCTCACGGCAATGCCAGATCCTTAACTCACGAATCGAGGCCAGGGATCGAACCCGCATCCTCATGGATACTAGTCAGATTTGTTTCCACTGCCCCACAACAGGAACTCCATGATTTTTTTTAAATGAGTATGGAAAGATGAACTAGAATGTGGTGGTAAGGGCTGAGATTTGGAGCTTAAACAGCCTTAGGGTGGAGTCTTGAATTTGTGTGCCTTTGGGCATGTCCTATAAGCTTTCTAAGCCTTAATTTCTTTATCTGTAAAATGGAGATAGTATCTTCTATTTTTAAGGTTTATTGCAAAGATTAAATAAGATTTATATACATAACACACTTAGCTCAGTATCTGGTCATAGGAAACCCTCAAAGATGATCTATAGTTCGGCATTTAAAAGTATCTTGCAAAGATCTAACACATTTTATTTTGGGTTTGATGGAATCATATGCTCTCTGAAGCTAGAGCAATTGCTTTCTGGGTTCTTTCCTAACTGAACATCACCCAGGTTTGACCACCGATCATAACTCAACCCCAAAGGCAGAGCCACTCTTTTGGTTGGAGACTAGCAGCAGGGGAGGACGAAAGCTCCTGCCATGAAGTTCTTCTATGCTGCACTCCTGTGGGGGGGTGGGGAGGTAGGGGAAGGTGCCAGCCCATCTTAGCCTCTGCAAGGTCTCAGGGTCTCTGATGCATCCCTCATCAGCTCCTCCTTACTGGAACACTCCCTGCCATTAGTCTGGGATTGTTTCAAGGTACCATGTGGCTGGCTTCCCTAGACAACTCAGGGCAAGAAAAAGAGTCTATCACCATATTCTCCAGGGTGCTCTAATCAGCCTGCAAACATTTGCCTGGCTGATACCCCAGGGGATCCTTCATTTGTAAATTTAGCCTTTTAGCTTCTTTCCTCATCTCCTCCCCGTCTCATCCTCACTTCTTCCTCACTCAGACAAAGGCTGGTTCAAGTGCAGTGCTTGGGGAGCCTGCTGGACCCATAAATCTTGATGCTTTCTGTCCACATAAATGTGCCCACAGCTATCGAGATAGAGGATCAGCGCTGCCCCCAAGGAAGCTATCTGCAGGCAGTCTGAGAAGCAGCATGGCTCAAGACTGCTGACCAGCAAGGGAGCTCTATACCTTATGGTGACCTCAGCACCCAGAGAACTCTTGTCTCCTGAGGAGGTCAGACTGCAGCCACTCCCAAAGGAAGCATGGATAATGAAGGGCATCCGCTGAGGGAAAGCAGTGAACAGAAGCCAGTAAGAAGTAAACTAAGAAACAGAGGGAAGTCCTATCGCGAGAGACGAGGCGTGGAAGCAGGCAGCAAGGGCATGAGTCCTGAGCATGGGGAAGTTGTGAGTAGCACCACGTAAGGGATGGTAGGTCATGCAGCTCTTGAGTCGCCTGAAACTTTTCCAGAGAGTAACGTAGAGGTCCATCATTTCGTTCTTCGATGGCATGCAACAAAAACCAACTCTGGTAACTTGAGAAAAAAGGAGCTGTGTTGGAAAGATAGGGGAAAGGTTTTAGAACCGAAGAGTGGTGGAAGAAATAGGCTTGGTGAAGAGCAAAAGGCAGATGTCTCCAGGAATCCAGGAAGAAAGACCCTCCTGAGTTCTGCCTCTGTGATGAGTCAAGTTCAACTTCAACTTTGCTCCACCCAAGTGTTAAAATGACCGAGATTGTCTGATGGATCCATCTCTCTCACAACTGGTTTTAAGCAATGTGATAATGATGCACCTCGGTATCTTTTTTTCATGTTTCTTTATTTAGGATGTGTTGAGATGCTCTAAACTTTGTGCTTACAGTTTTCTTTAAATTTGGAAAAATTCTGGCCATCATTTCTTTAATTTTTTTTTTTAAAGATATTTCCGTCACCAAACCCCTGCAATTTTGGGACTTCATTTATGCACGTACATGGCCCCACATCTTGTCTCATAGCCTACTGGTGTTCTATTTATTTTTCCAGGCTTCCTTTCCTCTCGTTTGATTTTAGCTTCTATTGTTAGGTCTTCAAGTTCAGCTGTCTTCAATATCTTCAATGTTGTTAATCTACCAGTGTTTTTTTGTTTTTTTTGTTTTTTTCATCCGAGGCATTATTATTTTCATCTCTAAAAGTTCAATTTAGGCAAAATGTTAAATTTAGGCTAGACCTTTTCTATTCATATACTTGAGTCCTCCCTCACAGCTTAAATTCCTATAGATCAAGAGTCAAATATAATTTGTGTCTCCCCTTGTAACTAAAAGCCGCATATGGCTGAACGACTTTGGAAGCATTAAAAACTTTTCTGAGTCTCAATTTCCATGTTTATAAAAATAGTGATAATATTATCAGGTTATTATAATGATCACTAAATGCCATAGTTTATCTAAAGTATGTCTAGTGCCTTCACACACGATGTCCTTAACAAATATGAGTCCCCTCTTGGCTTGTTTATAGGAAATATTCCAGTAAAAATTTTACAGCCCTGGAGTCAGTAGCGATGTTCTGGAAAATGTTTAACAACTGGCTCTATAGTAGGGGAAACAGCTGCCTGATTTGTAGTATTTCCCGTTATCTGGAAATCCTCCTGTTGCAGCTGATTTCAAGTAATCAACATGACATCACCGAACACAGAGCTGGGAAGAGATGACTCGTAACGAAGAATGATGTAACATTTCCATTGCACAGATTCAGATGCAATAGATGTAAATAACCTCAAGAGCACAGATAATAATACGGAGTAAAATAGAAAGTGGTGAGTTTTAAATAGAACTTATTTCGATATAATTTATGTTGGTGTGAGCTAATTTAACTTTTAATCATGGCTGTATTTAAAAATTGGCTCACAGATTCAGGAAAATTTAGCAATTGGCTCTTGTAAGGCAGTACCAGCCAACAAACCCATTGTGTTTCATCTCCCACTTTCCCAATCTACCTTTCTAGGGGTTCTTCCTTGAGGACAGAGTTGGAAAAGTGGGAGTTTTCCTCTGATATTTCTGTGGAACTGAGCTTTGGAATCTTCGGCTCAGTGTCCTGTATCCTCTATCACTCCCACTTCTACCCTGGGTCACTGCTTGATTTACTGCAGAACAGAGAGAAATGGATGAGGGCAGCCCACCCTCTTCTTTTACTGTCCTGCCCCGTTAACCTCCCAGCACCACTCCACACAAAGCTGCAGGAGTGATTATGGCTTCCTGTGACGAAGAGTTGAAGAGTAATTAGAGAAAATTAGAATGTTGGAAGAGAAAAATCTAACAGCTGTAGGATAACTGTGACTTTTCCAGAGTCCAAGGGAAACATACAAAACACTTCACTTTTTAAATTCAAGAACTATTTATTTGATATTTAGGTTTACCCTGTACTAAGCAGAGAGCATGTTTAACAAGAGGGAGGCATTCTAAGAATTTAATTTGGTATCTTATTGTCTGTTTTTATTGTTTCCCAAAGAATCCATTTTTTTTCCTAACCTGCCCAAGGCGAACTGGAGAACAACAGTTCTTTCAAATTTGGTGTCAAGTTGTCTCAGTCTCACACTAGATGAGGTATGGGGGGTGGGGATGAAGGATTTTCAGAATATATATTGATGACTTCTCACATCCTGGATTCCAACAAAGACATTGGGCTGAGGAAGGTTTGGGGCTCCACGTTTTATAGAAATTGCAAAACCTTCCAGGTGTAGTCTCTCTGGAGATCTTCTTGCTGGGGAAAATTATAGTCATACCTATTTATTCTCTTTAATATTTTGTGGGGACTATTAACCTATTTCATTAAGCACATAGAAATATTTCTGAAGGACAACCACTAATTCTCAGTGCCAGTAAACCCCAAGCCCCTAAGAAGGAACAGAAGGTTTATACAATGGTCTTATAACTTTCAAGGCACCTCTTGCCATGCAGTCAGAAAATCTTGTTAGGCAGAGAAGCTGAGTTCCTTTGTTTTGCTCTGTTATTCTGAAATTACTCACACCATCCAAGAATGAGAAACAAGCACATTCCTGGTCTACGTTGCTCCTTCAGCCTCTTACAGGACAGCTCCAGGTAACGCTGAAAACTGGGTTTCAGGTGTTAAGACCAGAGAGGTTAAATGAGACAAACTCCCTGTTATGGAGGAAAACACAGGTACGCAGATAAAAGACCATGATGCGATGTGATAAAGGCTGTAACAGTATGAACTAAATGGGGGCATTCCTTTTCCATGTGGTAGCAGTTATAACAGTAGCCTTCCAGATCCCTAGGGACTTTCAATTTCTAAAATTAATTGTTCCTTCCTGCAGGCCCCTCGAGAAGAAGTGCAAGCACGGGTTCCAGAGGGATCACTTGGACATTTACAAGGCAGAAGCATCCAGAGGAAGGCCCTTCTCTGTGACTTTGGGGCCATGTGCTTCATCTCCGGTGCAATGAATTGGCCAGGGTCTGTCTGTGCCTAGGTTATTAGTCGTTTCTCCAGGTGAAGAGTCAGACCAGGTGGAATAAGGAGTTAGTCTGCTAGGAAGAGGGGTTGCTCTAACTACAAGATAGGAAAGGAAGGATGCTGGACAGGCAGCAAAACAGATGTCCACTACACTGAGGATAGACTTCTAACTTTTCTACTAGAGATAATGCAATTCAAGTAGCATCATCAACTCTATGCATAGGTAAATATGCCTCAGAGAGGCCAAATACTGATTACTGTGCCTTTAACCACACAGTCAACAAAGAGTACATTCCATTCGCTAGTACCTGGTACCTACGCATATACGCGGTAAAAATGATATATCTTTGTAGCCCCTAGTCCAGTGCTTGGCACACACGAAGGACTCAATGAACACTTGTTAAATTAATAAATGCACACATGAATGTACTGAATATAGATATGTCAGCCTTTAATCTATAGGGGCTTTCAGGAGGCACTGCTGACTTTTCTTAATGAAGAATTTATTTTGTAAACCTATGTCCAGCAGCAAAAGTTTAAAATTTTGACTTCTGAGCCAGCATTTTAGAAACTCTACTTTATCCTCACCCACTGGCGTTGGAAACCAAGAACATCTGAAAGCTTTTGTATAATCTGATTAAGAGCTGAATAAGAAGAGGCAAGGGGTTAACGATTAGTGGTTTAACACCACATTTACCTAAGCTGAAAGGGTTTTTCTAAAGATCTTTTAAAAAAACCTTTGTGGAGTATGTAATATGAGGGCTGGGCTTGCAGCCCAAAGTTAACACATCCACCACCCTTTCTGCCCATTCTTGTCACTTTCAATGCTCAGAATTCTTCCACACCTAAGCTCTGAGACAATCCTGCTCCATTTTCATCTGGGACAGAATTAATTCCCTGGTTTTATAGCGCCATCAGAAATCTGTAAGCTTTTACTCTTGAGGGACTGTGTGGTTTATAACATGCACTCTCAAGGGAGCTGATATCACCGTCCAGAAGGCAACAACTGGTTCTCAGCTTGGGGAAACCTTAGACATTATAATGACCTGCTGCCCTTCAAAGGACCACAGGGCATAAACAGATAGACAGCATCTTGGATCATTTCACTGGGGCAAATGAGTCAAAAACGATTTTAAGAGGCTCCTTTAGTGGAGCAACAACAAGATAATTTTTTAAGGGTTGGGAAGCACTAGGTTACAAGGAAATACTTGAAAAAACACAAATGCTGTTTCTCTTCTCATCCTACTGTGCCTCCAGGGAAAAGGATATTGCACAGTGAGTTAGGAGGGTTGGCTTCTAACTTTCATATCTACCACCAATGAGTAAAAACTTTCATTTTTTTATTCACTAAATATTTATTGAGCAACTTCTATGTTCAAGGCACTGTACTCCAGGACTCTAGAGAGAGGTACAATGATAAACAAGGCATAGTGTTCTCAGAGGGTTTATCTTTGGGAATTGCCTAGATACTAAAAAGCTCCAAATATCTATAAGTAATAATGCTGATGATAATAAATGCAATAGAGGTCAATGGTACATTATAATTAATTAAACAAATTATAATAAATGCTATAAAGAATTTTTAAAAGGACAACAGGAAGTTAAGCTGGTAGAATATGAACAGATATGGCCTTCCTGAGAAGGCTGATATAAAGTGAGTCTTGAATGGTAGGAAGGATCCAGCCCCACGGAGATCTGGGGGCAGAGTGTCCAGGCAGAAGAGCAAAGACGAAAGTCCTGGGGCAGGTGTGGGTTTGTACAAGGGACGGAAGATGTGGCTGGAAGGAGCTGACTGGGCAGATGGCAGGTGTGGAGCGGTGGGGTGAAGCTGCTGAGTGGCTGTCCTGTTCCAGAAGGCTAAACTGAGCCTCATCTAATTCAGGACCTGGGAGAGATGCCGCAAATCTCGACAGTGAGGAAAGTAAGGCAGCAAATAAAACTTAAAGCACCTCCAAGGATGCTGTCACTGGGCTGGGGCAAATGCATGGTTCACCCGGAGAGGAAGGAGTGGGAAGGACTCCTGCAAGCAGAACCTGCCTCCCTTCTATTTTCGATTTTTGAGAGGCACAGACCGCTTTTCTCACTCTGCTGAGCTGCTTCTCATGTTACTTTGGAGCTGCTGCGTAGTGAGGGAGAGCACAGGACTGGGGGCCAGGGGCCTTGGCCCCCAGATCTCCATCTGTTCCTAAATAACTCTGTGTGACATGAACAAGTCCATTCGGGGATCTGGGCCTCCAGACCCTTATCTGGGGACCATGATTAAGATTCCTCCTAGAACGCAGACTCTGTGATTCTATTATTTTCCTCTTCACCAGAGATGAGGAGGCGCATAAACCCTGCATGCAAGCGCACCCAAACTCTCCTAAAACAATCAAGCAACTTCCTTTGAAATGGCTGAGAAGGAAAGTCGCGAGGACCTTGCAGAAAATGATGAAACCCAGTCCCGGCTGAATATTAAGTTAGAGCGAGGTCTGCAACTGGGCTGGGGGTGGAGAGAGGGGGAGCTGCCAGGGTTGGGGAGAGAGAAATTTTAATTGCGATTGTTTGGCCTGCTGATCCTAGGCAAATGACAAGGAGCCCCCAAGCAGCCTCAAACACGGATATGTGAAAGGCAGAGACGGCTGGGGGATGGTTTGGCTTCGCCCTCCCCTCCGAGGCTGTTTGAGGAGCGGTCTGCAGCGCTGACAAGCACGGGTTTTGGAGGCCATTGAAAAGTTTTGGGCCTAAATAGGGTAGGCAGCTTGGCTTAAGTGTTGCTATGGAATACCTGGCAACCGGCAACAATAGGCCTTTTAGAGAATCCAGGGCAAACAGTGACCGTGGTAATGGGGTGGGCTTAAGGGTCTCCTTGCCCGGCTGGGCCCCTCCTCTCCTCACACAGAGGCCTGGGCACTGGGCTATGTTCCGGAAATTCCCTGCACAAAGCCCCATTCAGTGGGAGGAGGGTCAATGCGTGTGCTTTGGGAGGGGGTGGCGGTGGGACGGCGGGGTGGGGAGGGGGCGGGGGAGGGGTTTCAGGAGAAGGAGCTTTACTGCCAAAAAAAAAAAAAAACCCTCAAGTCTCTTTCTTTTCTGAAAGACTAAAAGAGGCACAGAAAGTGCTAAGTTTGTAAAAGAGGCTGAAAAGGTTCAGAAAAGTAGCATAAAAGGGCTGGGGAACGCCCCGTGAATTTTGAACAGAGAGCAGAAAAGGGACCCTAAAAAGCAATTAGTGATGCTGCTTGTAAATGAAGAGGCGGCTCGCTTGGGGTGGGGAGCCCAGGGTTGGAGGTAGGTGCGCGGAGGCGGCTAAGAGGTGGGGGGTTGGGGGCAGGTGAGGAGGGCCGAGGTGCGGGGTGGGTGAGGGGAGGCGGAGGCCAGCGAGGAGGGGAGGACCCTTCGCCCCCTGCAGTCCCTGCTCTCATCAGACGCCTTCGGGCTGCTCTCCACCGGGGCTGTGCAGCCCAGATCTCGCCCCCAGGTTCAGGAAGCCCCCCCCAAGGCGGGTGGAGCCTGAGACCGTGAGCGGCCTCCAGCCCCTTGGTCGGTGATGACCAGGAAGGAATCCCCGAGCCTCTGAGAGCCGCGGGGACGGCGCGCACTTGGCTGCGGCTGAGTAGTGGCAGGACGCTGGGAGCTGGGTGTCCGCCTGAGGTTTCTCTGACAGCCCTCGAGCAAGGCACAGCAGCCAACGAATGAGCGCTCCGGAAAGCCCACGTGCCCGTGCTGCCCGACATCCGTGCGCAAACACCGTACTCGACCGCTCCAAAGATAATCACTTTATATTTCCAGCAGAATGTGCGCAGTGACAATTATCTGTATTCCTACGGTGTCGCGGCATCAACCCATAATCAGGAGAATTATGTTCCAGTGGAAAGCAGATTTAAATAAACAGACACTAAATGGGAGCCAATAATAGATGTACCAAAATACTCCAGGCGAGGAAGCAGCCGTTTAAATACGGGGCTGTTTAGTCAAGAAGGTATGAGGCGTCCAGACCCCAGGGTTGACAGCTCCAGTTCTGTAGCTCAGCCAGGCTGATTCTTGCTAGCAGTTCCTGAAGTCCTGACCAGAGTGTATTCTAAACTGCTTCTGCCCTTTCTCTCTTCCTCCCTCCCTTCCTACTTTCCTTCTCTGCTCCCTCCTTCCCTTCCTTTTTCTCTCTTCTTTACTTCAACAAACATTCATTATTTGTACTCAACTAGGTGCATTTGGGCATCCTTATCAGAATTAATAACCCCTCCCTTTCTTGATTGTTGGGACCCTCTGCTCGAGATTCAGATTGGATCTTGCTGGCTCCCGTATGAATCAGGGAAGGCGGGTGCTAGCTCTCCAAGGAAAATCAAGTGGCTTTTTCCAGAAGAAGGGAGAATGGAATGCTGAAGAGGCAACACAACAGAGGTCCAGGATACATTCATTCAACCCCTGCATTTTCACTAGAGGTCATTCTGTGTGCCTAGCCCTGTTCTGTGTCCTGGGAACTCAAAGATCAAAGTGTAGGTCCCTGTCCTCACAAAGCTTCCAGCTTTGCAAGGGAAGACTAAGCGGGCGGCTGGATGTGTGTGTGCACCATCTACAGCGGCAGCACCAGGGAAGGACTGTGCCACAGTGAGGCGGAGGAGACTTGGGGAGGAGGCAGCTATGACTTGAAGAGTGAGTAGCAGAGTCTTACCAGGCAGAAGCCTAGTGGGGGAGCATTCCCGGCAGAGGGAAGAGCATGGACGAAGGCAGATAAACAAGAGGAGACCTGGCGTGTTCCTGCAAGCCCTTCAGCAAGAATGGCTTCAGGCTGTGGCAGTCAAAGAGAGAAGTCAGAAGGAGATGGCCAGGAGGGGAGGTGCTGGAGAAGTAATGAGTGACAATGCAAAGGGCTTTGCTGACAGATCTACTCTTGAGATTAATGTCATGAGTAGCAACCTTATTTCTGCTGGCTCCATGTCTCCTTGCAGGGGGACCACATTAGCAGTATTCTCCCAGCTTTTCTGCCTCGTCACTCATTCCTGTCCATGACCAGGGAGTTGGACAGCACCATTTCTCTTCTGTCCTGTATAGAGCAACCCTTCTGATCTCTTCTTGGCCACCTGTACAAGAAGTCTGTCCTCAAGGGAGAGACCTATCTGGTGGTGTCCAGCTGTTAGGGAATCTAATTCTGGGGTGCAGGGTTAGGAAGCTACTGGTTCCCCAAACCTAAGCCCATTTTTTTCTGCCAAATTTTCATCAATAAAGCTGACATTTGATTTTTGTCTGTCTTTGGCTCCTCTCAAGTAAGTACTATGTTTTAAATCCTTGATATGTCAAGGGAAACTAAGGAGATGAGGCAGGGAGGATCATTGGAGGAGGGTGAGCAGGGGAACAAATGGCATAACAAATGGCATTTTTTATGTTAAAAGTCTCTCTTTGGCAGTTGGGCAGAGGATGGACTAGGGAAGGTATGGAGAATTAGGAGAAAAGAACTGATGAAGATCTTAACTAGGAAAGCCGTGGCGGTGGAGAATTTGAGTGGAGAAAGAGAAGGATGTGGAAGGAAGAGAGATTCTGTAGGTAGAGTTAATAGTAGCTGGGGGTTGACTAGATGTGAGGGTAAGGACGAGTCTGGGTCTCTGATTAGTCAACTGGAGTCTCATTTGCTGGGATAAGGAACAAGGATGGAGTGCAGGGCATGGGAAGGATAATAACAAGCTCATATTTTGACATATTGACCCCCAAAGCACAGAAAAGTCTATGAGGCAGTTAGATATACAGGCGCAGTAACCTAAGAACAACAACCTTTCTGGATTCACGAATGCATCTGGAAATAATTTGAAGCACAGGAATAATAGGAATTGCCGAAAGAGGGGGTATACAATGAGGCAGAGAAGTGTGTGCATTCAAATCAACATTTAAGTCAAGTCCAACAAGAACATATTGAGTCGGGGACTGTCATACTATGGTTTCTTTCATTGGCTTTTGATGTTACTTGAGAATTTAAGCTATCACGTAATCACATGATGCACCTTCTACAATGCCACCCAATGAGTTCCTTTTGTTTACTTAGAATTCAAGCTACGTACTGGACATCACTGCAACCATCTATCTATATATCTTACACACACATAGAATACGTAAAAGCTAGTATTTATTGAACATCATGACATATCAGATACTTGCTAAGCTCATTATACACACTTATACAAGGCAGGTATTATTAAATCCATTTTACAAATGAGGAAATTGATGCTCAGAGCAGTCTAGGGGTCCAAACTTTGAAACCAACCAAGCCTGTCTAACTGCAAAGCTCACACTCTGACCATAGACCACATGGCTTATCTTTATCAAAGAAGATGTAACATGAGTTGAAGTCTTTAGATGCTGACTAGCTGGCTATGGAGATTAAACATTCTCTTACTATGAAGGAGGAGAAATACAAAGTGCAAAGTAAGCAAGATAATATTACATTAAGTAAGTTCTCAAGAAGACTGCTTGAAGAAGGGGGATGCTAAAGTTAGATCGTCTTAAATTTGGATCCTGCAACTTTTTTATTGTACAATGTTAAGTGCTATGAAACTCAAGCTTTTTTCCCCATTGGTGATATGAATGTGAAATACTTTCTCCACACTTCTGTCTTCCACCCTGTGGAAAGCCATATTATAGAAAGTTCAGTGACCAAGGTGGGCACCTACATTGTAGAAATGTTTCTTTTCCATTTAACTTTAACAAAAAAAAAAAAAAAAAAAAACCAACGACACAATAAACCAAACTCGAAAATGTGTTGCAACTAGAATAAGTATGAAGACAGTATCAAAAACAGAGAACTACATTTAAGTATCATAATAAAAGAAATAACATAATTGTGCAAAGACTTTTGTTTATTAGGAAAAAAATCTAACAAGATTATGTGACCATATTTAAGTTTTGGTAAGAGAACAAGGATGTTTTTCCTTGTAGGAAAACTAAAGCCAAGAAGATTAAACATTTCAGTTCCTGGTCAGTGTTTTTTGCTGTTTGTATTTGTTATTACTTTCTAGCTATACATTATCATAATTTAAAGCTCTGCCAGAATAAGAAAAGCAATCTACTTCATTAATTTATCTGCTTAGGAGTAAAGGCAAAGAAGATGGTATTAAATTATCTGCCTGTATTTAGAATTCTTTTATTTATTTATTTGCTTTACTTTTAGGGGTGCACTTGCGGCACATGTAGGTTCCCAGGCTAGGGGTTGAATCGGAGTTACACAGCTTCCGGCCTATGCCACAGCCATAATCACAGCCACATCAGAGCCGAGCTGCAATGCTGGATCCTTAACCCACTGAGTGAGGCCAGGGATTGAACCCACAAACCTCATGGTTCCTAGTGGGATTTATTTTTACTGCACAAGGATGGGAACTCCTAGAATTATTTAAAAATCATTGCCTTTATAGAAAAAAAAAGGCTCATCATTTCTTTTAGTAAAAGTGAATAATAACTACGTATTCATGTTTGTAATAATTAAATTTTCAGGACCACAGACAGCTCAACATATTTTCACTCCACTAATACATCTCATTTCATGGTGAAAAATAAAATTATACATACATTCCACTTACACAATCTTTATCTTCAACTTTACATTTTTACTCTGAAAGAAAAAGACTTTAGGAATACTAGATATTAATTAATTTTGCCCACTTTTAATTATTTTGGGTATATCATTCTCAATTTTAATTAATCACTTGATGCTACCTAGCAATGAGTAGTACAATTTACCAAGACCCAGATTTTTCTCACATTCTTCCTTCAAAATGTCCTTGATAGGAGTTCCTGTCGTGGCTCAGTGGTTAGCGAATCCGACAAGGAACCATGAGGTTTTGGGTTCGATCCCTGGCCTCGCTCAGTGGGTTAAGGATCCGGCGTTGCCATGAGCTGTGGTGTAGTTCGCAGATGTGGCTCGGATCCTGCATTGCTGTGTTTCCGGTGTAGGTCGGCAGCTGCAGTTCCGTTTAGACCCCTAGCCTGGGAACCTCCATATGCCGAGGGAGTGGCCCTAGAAAAGGCAAAAAGGCCAAAAAAAAAAAAAAAAAAAAAGAAAGAAAGAAAAGATGTATAATGCTCCCACGGCATATGGAGGTTCCCAGGCTAGGGGTCTAAACGGCCTACACCAGAGCCACAGCAATGCCAGATCTGAGCCGTGTCTGTGACCTACACCATAGCTCATGGCAACGCCGGATCCTCAACCCACTGCGCGAGGTCAGGGATCGAACCTGCAACCTCATGATTCCTTGTCGGATTTCGTTAACCACTGGGCCATGGGAACGCCCTAAAATGTCCATGATACTTTAAAGCAACACTTTCTCTAACTGAGGTTGATGGTGTGTTTAAAAGGGAGACATAGGCAAGAGGGGAGTTTGCAAAAGATCGGATTAGGATTACCTTTTCTTTCAAGTTTCATGTAGACTAAGGAAGATGAAAGGTGTGTAAATGCTACCGAACTCTCACTCTGTACTGGAGTTTCTCCAGGAGTGTAAAGGGGAGAAGCTCCCGGGTGGAGAACTCAGGATGGGGTTCGGAAACAGGGAAAAATGTGGCTGGAGAAAGTCAAGGCAGTTGGAAGCAAGTAGGAATAACTGGCTGTACCATTTCACCCAATGACCTGGGAAAGAAACTCAAATGAAATCCCAATAAAAAAGAAGCTGCTGGATGTAAAGGAAAAGCAGAGGAGTGGGCAGTTCCAGGAAGAGTTGTATCCAAGTGCTCAAACTGTATGTGGCTGCAACTCTCTTTCTCCCCAGATCTCAGACTGGGTTCTCTCTGTAGTGGCATCACTCTCAGGAAAGTTATTCTCTCGTGAAATTTATTCTCTCATGCCAATAACCACTAGCTCCAGGCCTACATTCTCTCAGCACACAAACTCCTGAAAAAGATTTCAGCAAAAAATCTGGCCTGTTTTCACTGACTAATCACTATGGTCAGGGGATGGGATACATTGATTGATTTAAGACCTGGTCACTGCTACTTGTTACAGATTGAATCAGCTCCAGAAGAACCATATGAACAAAGAGGAACAGAGGAGGAAACGCCTTCCCCCACCAACACACACACACAAAAACCCATAGGAGGAATGGTTGATAGGCAGGCAGAAACAACAAAGGCCCTGTATTCATTTGCTGGGGCTGTCATAACAAAGTACCACACACTGGGTTGCTTAAACAACAGTTTATTGTCGCAGATCTGGAGGCTACAAGTTCAAAATCAAGGTGTCAGAAGGGCTGGTTCTTCTGACGGCTATGAGAGGAGAAGCTGTTCCAGGTCTCTCTCCTTGGCTTGTAAATGGCAATCTTCATGTTCACCTGGCATTCTATCCATGTATCTGTCTGTGCCTAGATTTCCTCTTCTTATGAGAACATCATATTGGAGTTGGACACACTCTAATGACCTCACTTTTCTTGATTACCTCTGTGATGACCCTATCTCCAAGGGTCACATGATGAGGTACTGGGAATCAGAACTCCAACAGATCTTTTTTGGGGGAACACAATTCAATTCATAACATGTCCCTATACTAGATATACTTTATTTCCTGGCCTAAATGGGGGAGGGTGGGGGCTGTTCCCACGGCATGTGGAAGTTCCTGGGCCAGGGGATCAAACCCATGCCACAGCAGTGATCCAAGCCTCTGCAGTGACAATACCAGATCCTTAACGCACTTCACTATAAGGGAACTCCTCTGCTCTTTTCATTTAACCCTTTGCTATACCTATCCTCCACCCAGAAAATCTGCCCTGTGTGGGTAGCAGATAGAGTAGTTTCTCAGCACTCTATTCTCTAAACCCAAACAAATATCATGTAAATTGTTTAAGGGGAACAGTTTTTCCTGTTTCCCTGAAAATATAGACATATGTTTGGGGAAAGGCATATGATTATAAATACATATGTACAAGTTAACTTTGCAATAACTTTGTTTTTTCAAAACTGGTATCCCCTGAGATGTTCAGTAATAGGATATTCCCTAGTCAAGTAAGTTTGGAAAATGTTTTCTATATTATCCCTCTCCTGAAGAATCATCGTGCATATTAGTATACTGTGGAAGAGTGACTGCATTAATGTCCTTTGTCTCCATATCCATGTCCTTTGAACTTTGAAGGTTCCCTCCATCAAAAGGTAGAATATGTTCCATTGCCCCTTGATCCAGCCTTTGTTTTGGCTCTGTGCCTCACTTTGGACAACTGGATGCTAGCAGCCTTCATGGGCTATGCTTTTCTACTCCCTCCTGCGCTCCTTGCCTTTCTCTTCCAGCTAGCCCGACAGAAGATGTAACACATGATTGTTGTTGTCATCATGGAGGAGGCGATGCTAGAGCAGTCAGCAGCCAGCCCATTCCCAGACATGTGAGCAAGCCCAGCCAAGATCTTTAGCACTATCCAGTTAACTGGCAGACTTAGGAGCACTAACAATTGGCTTTTAAGCCATCAAGCTGATGAGTTACTTAGCCTTACTGTGGCAATAAATAACCTACATATATATTAAAAGTTCTGAGAAGTCCTAAAGAAACATGTTTTACTCAGTATAAACTGACTTCCCAGGTGTGTGTATGTGTGTGTGTTTGTGTGTGTTTTTTGTTTTTTGTTTTTTCTTTTGTCTTCTTAGGGCCACCTCTGCAGCATATGAAGCTTCCTAGGCTAGGGGTCTAATCAGAGCTGTAGCCACCAGCCTACTCCACAGCCACAGCAATGCGGGATCCAAACCACATCTGCGACCTATACCACAGCTCACAGCAATGACGGATCCTTGACCCACTGTGAAAGGCCAGGAATCGAACCCGCAACCTCATGGTTCCTAGTTGGATTTGTTTCTGCTGCGCCACCACGGGAACTCCCCCAGGTGTGTTTTTATGACACAACTATTAACATCCAGAAAAACAATCTTGTA
The DNA here is from genome assembly GCF_054392235.1 of Sus scrofa. Taxonomy (NCBI): domain Eukaryota; kingdom Metazoa; phylum Chordata; class Mammalia; order Artiodactyla; family Suidae; genus Sus; species Sus scrofa. Next base: position 88,575,789 of record NC_139387.1, on the reverse strand, counting down.
CAATCCCAGATTGGGAGACTCTTCCATAGACTTATCTAGGGACAGCATCAAAGTAATAGAAACATTTTGTTTTAATCCTAGGTTCTTGGTAACCATCTCTGGTGTTTGTGGTGAATTGGTCCTCAGCATCCATTTCAGCTCCATGCCTCATACTTCCTGATACTATAGAGGTTGGAAAGCTGCTAAACACTGTATTGGAGCTTCTTTTTGGATACAAGTTAAATCTCATCAGTTAGATGCACTTATGTGAGATTTGGAATGTGAAAGTAAGGCAGGACTAGGGTTGTGTTCTAGCTTTTGTTGCTAGCTTTTGGCAACCAAAGTCCTAGGGATGTTTTCTTTTTCCCAAAGCATCATTCTAACATCTATTCAGCTTCTCGGATATTTATGCAGTGGTGGCAGAGGAAGCTTCTTACTTTATCAAAACGATTGTTATGTTCTTGAATCAACAATTCTAAAAGATGTGGCAAAGATGGGCACTTCCTTGGCACCAGTTTTCTGGGAATCAATCCCGGAATCCCAGCTTAAATTTGACTTCAACTCTCACAATGCTTTACTAAGTAGCCAGATCCTTGCATGAAATCTCCTTCTGCTTAAAATAACTAGAGAGGGTTCTGTTTCCTGTACTGATTGATGACTGATTCTATATCTAACTTACTCAAGCCTAAGTTCCCTACAGTGTAAAAATTAGAGTTCATAATGGCTTCCTTGTGTAGTTATTGGAAGGGTCTATGAGATAATACTTAGATCTATATCTTTACCTTGCATGCAGCAGAATTCTCAATAAAGGGGATTCTTCTAAGAAGTACCAGTATTATTTTTCATATTTTAGCAGGAGAAGGCACCAACGACAAGTTTGTTGCATACACTTGTAAGGTGAGAATGACCATTATTTTCATCCTTTTCTCATCTGACAAAGGAAGATACTTTGTACTTTGTGCCCAGAACCACAAGAAAGATACATATAAATTAAAGCAAGGGTAAGAATGAGAATAAGAATAACCAAGTCTGACAACTCTTACTCTATAAAGCTGTTGCTACATTCTTCCAGGGTCCTTACCCATTCATTATTCCATCTTTTTTTTTTTTTTTTTTTTTTTTTTTTTTTTTTTTTTTTGCTGAATTACAAATACCTCCTCACTGTTGGTATCTCTCCCATCAATATTTATGCATACTTGGGTCTTTTTGACTTAAAAAAAATGTTAAAATTCTTTGCCCCCAGAATTCCCGTCGTGGCACAGTGGTTAACGAATCCGACTAGGAACCACGAGGTTGTGGGTTCAATCCCTGCCCTTGCTCAGTGGGTTAACGATCTGGCATTGCCGTGAGCTGTGGTGTAGGTTGCAGATGTGGCTTGGATCCCGCATTGCTGTGGCTCTGGCATAGGCCGGTGGCTACGGCTCCGATTAGACCCCTAGCCTGGGAATCTCCATATGCCCAGGGAGCAGCCCAAGAAATAGCAAAAAGACAAAAAAAAAAAAAAAAAATTCTTTGCCCCCAATTCCACCTTTCCCAGTTTCCCCCTTAACATCCAAGGGTCTCAAAATGGTTGAGTATATTTGCTTCCTCCATTGCTTCACCTCCCACTCATTTCTCAACCTCTGACAATTGAGCTTGTATCTAGTTAATTTCATGGAAACTCTCATTAAAGCCAACCATCCAAGTCACAGAGTAAGTCATCTCTCAACTTATTGATACCTAAGCTTCAACTGGCAGCATTAAAAACACTGCCTCCCTGTAGACACACTTTTTCGTAGCATGACAGAGAGAGTCCCAGCTTTCTACCAATAGTCTGCTTCTTTTTCTTCTTGGTCTAATGGCTAGACTCTTGCCGTTAAATGGATCCTAGTGACTAAATTCTAATCAATGGAATGTGAGGGGAAGGAATGTATGCCATTTTTGAACCAAAACTTTTAAGAAGTGGAGAGGTCCCTCCATACTCTATTTTCTCATTCTCTTGACTGAATGAAGATGATATCAGAGCTTTAAGGAATGGCAGGTCTGTGAGATTTAAATAATCTAAAGAACCCAGGTCCCTGAATGACCACATGGCAGAGAGCCACCCAAGAACTAAAGATGCTGACCCTGGACTGATATATAAATGAGAAACAAACCTCTATAGTGTTTGAGTCATCATTTATTTTTAGATGTATTTGTCAGACCAGTGTAGCTTGCCTTACTACTAACTGAAATGATGCAATGTTATAATTAAAATCTAAAATATATGGCAATGGCTTAGCATTTAGTTTTCAGACGGTGAGAAAACAGAGCTGCCAGAGATCCCTGGTGCTAAAAGAAAATGCTTGACAAAACTGTTGCCTGCAGCAATTGGAAGGCAGAAGAAATACCTTTGGAGCTTGTATCTCTGGGTGAAGAAATTGAAAGAGCCAGATGTTAGTGTGTGTTGATTAGTTTTGAGTATATTCCAAGGACTCTAAGAAAGCACTCAGGCAAAAATTAAAAAAAAAAAAAGTAAAGAAAGGGAACAGAGAGAGGGTCCAGAAATAGGGACCCCCATAGAAAAGAGTTATTTACTTCCAGACCCTAAATGGCAGGAAATAAAAAAACATGTTAAATAACAAAGACCCCAGAGATTTCTCAGTTAACTAGAAGGACTTGGATTTATAGCAGAACTCAGATTGTGTTGCTTCCCTAACCATGGCTATTGCTTGAGATAACTTCCAGTGAACCAACACTAAATTGGGAGGAAGAAAGAGGTAGAAGGTAAGAAAATGAATAAATAGAGCAGGCTTTAAAAATCATGTTTAGCAAGGAACTTTGGCCCTTATAACTGACTAAAAGCAAATAGTTCCTAAACCACATCTAAGATCAAATCAAGGAATTCCCTCCACTATGAGGTCAAGGATTTTGTCACTGCTTAAGACTAGAGGCTGCTAGTTCATTTTTCTGTCTTGAATAGAGGACATTTGTTGCAAATAGCCCATCCTTGTTTCACTGTTGTATACTGGGTGTATCCTATATGTATGTACGAGTGAGAGGAGATGAACGGGGTCAGATAACTGATTTTTTCGTTTTTGTTTTTGTTTTAATTGGCTGGAGCACAAGGACCTACAGCTGGACTTGATGAAGACAACTGCATATGACCCAGGAGTTTGGGACTTTGAGCTGGATGTAGCAGATAGATGAGGCTTTGGGTTGCCTGCCCTGGGGAGGGGTACATGTATGTTTTGTATTTGGAAGACGTTTGATGATTGTTGTCCAGCAATTTTTTTTTTTTTTTTTTTTTTTTGCTTTTTAGGGTCATACCCATGGCATATGGAGGTTCCCAGGCCAGGGGTCAAATCAGAGCTGTAGCTGCTGGCCTATGCCACAGTCACAGAAACGTGGGATCTAAGCCACATCTGCGACCTACAGCACATATCACAGCAACACTGGATCCGTAACCTACTGAACAAGGCTAGAGATTGAACCTGCATTCTCATGGATCCTAGTTGGGTTTGTTAACTGCTGAGCCACGAAGAGAACTCCCAGCATTTTTTTTTTTTTAACTGCAAGAATCAATGTCTCCTGCTTATATGATGATTAATCACTTGGCCCATGTTCCCCATGGGAGAGGTACATCAGAATATGTCATCACCCTAGACCCTATGATTGGCTCATGGTCAAGCACCTGTTCCAAATAAGGCCAATCAAGTCCTTATTTAGGGATTTATATGAATACAAAGAGAAAGAGAGTTTGTCTTCTTTAAAATGTAGCATGGGGTTGGGAAGGACCATCTTTAATGTGGAATATAATGGGCCGACCAAGAACAAAGCCTAAATAGTGGCAGACAGAAGTGACAGATGCAGTGAGACAGAATCCTATTGCTGTTATTTGAATTCCTGGACATAGTCATGTCTGAAATTAGGGCTACCCTTTGGACTTACCAGTTTGGATATAAATAAATTCCTCCTTTGCCTTGGCTAGCTTATTTATTATTATTTTCTTTTTAGGCTGAACATGAGGCATATGGAAATTCCCAGCCTAGGGGTTGAATTGGAGCTGTAGCTGTTGGCCACAGCCACAGCCACAGCCCTAGCAACCCAGATCTGAGCTGCATCTGTGACCTACACTACAGCTCACAGCAATGACAGATACTTAACCCACTGAGCAAGGTCAGGGATTAAACATGCATCCTCATGGATACTAGTCAGGTTCATAACACACTAAGCCACAGTGGGAACTCCTGCCTTGGCTAGTTTAGATAGGATTTTGTGACTAGCAACAGAACACATCTTGAACTGCCTTAGTGTTGGAGTTGGGATTAGAAATCAGGTCTTTGGATGCCAAGTCAAGGCTCTTTTTTTTTTAATACCATGATAGTTTATGAAATAGCTATCACTTAAAATTAATAAAAGACAAATTATGAAATATGATAACGAAGACACTAACCACACGTCAGACCAGTATTTGCAGAGAAGTGAGAACAGCTCTCTTCTAGATAGGTGGAATTGTATGACTTGGGAAGTTTGTGGAAAGTCTAACTAGAGAGATGGTACTAGGGTACTAGAGTACCAGGGTACTAAGGTACTAGCTTCCTGCTGAGCCTCTTGGATAGGCTCAGTCAAAATCTTATGATGATGTCAGCAGACTGGAATCAATTAACCAAGAAGCATGAGGTCACTGGGGCACGGACTCTGTCTGGAGATTGATACAGTAGTAAGAGTTTAGATCCTGTACCCAACCTACCCAAGTTCAGTGGCAACTCCTTCGTTGCCAGCTATTTGAATTTGGGTAAATTCATTAACCTTTCTAAGACTCAGTTTCCTCATACATAAAATAGTATATTCCATTACAAAAAAAATAAAAATATATACACACACAAAAATAAAATAAAATAGTATATTGCTCATTGGGTTGCAGTAAAGATAAAAAAAAGACTGACTCCATGTAAAGCACTCAGCTCAATTTCTGACACATGGTAAGATCTCATTTTATGTTTATTTTTCTTAGTAGTAGGATCTTTTTTGCTATTGGCTAGAACAAACAACTGGATATGCCAATTGGGGCTCCAAGAATCTCAGCCAAGAGAAAGACAGCACTGCTAAAGCCCAAGGCAGATAAGAGAGGCCAGGTGTGTCAGGGTGGGTCCTCCAAGAAGGAGGTGCCAAAATAGAATTTGAAATGCGAAAGATGTACTGAGGGGAAGTGCTGATGAAGGATAAAGGGGAGAAGAACTTCGGACTGGGAAGACCTTCAGACCACAATGCCGGTGTGTCATCTGTGAAGGGAGAGAGAGGAGGAAGGAGGCTTGGGCAGGAAGATGGCTTGAAGCCCTGATCCGATAGAACCGGCTGGCGGCAGCTAGGGACAGTGGCCTCCATAAGCGTGACTTTGGGGTATCCAGTGTGCAGCAGAGGAAGGCATCAGCCAAGCCCACTCCCCAGCAGGTTCTTTCTTGAACCTGAGCCTACCACTCCTGGGAGCAATTTCCCCTTCCTCTCAGTGTCTCAGAGACACTTAGCAACCAAGGTCGAGCCAGCCCTATTTCTCATCTTTCTGACCATTTCTCCCCATCTGCCTTGCTGAAGCCAATATCAATTATCTTTATCTATTGTAATAATACTATAATTGTTGTTGTTATTATCTGCCTCCTAATGGATATTTCTGCCTCCGTCTTGGGCTCCTGCTCAACCTATTCTTAGCACAGATCTAGAGCTATCCTTCTGACATAAGTCAGATGATGATGTCCTTTGAGCAGCTCCCATTTCACTGAGAAAGGCCCTCAACTGGCCTGAGCCTCCTCTGTTTGACCCTCTGCTACTCCTTCTGTATTCCTTCATCCTTGCTCATCCAGCTCCAGCCACATTCGCTCCTGTGCTATTCCTGGACCAAACCAGGCAAACATTAAGCTTGAGAGAACTTGCTCCTCCCTCTGCCTGAAATGCAGATTCACGTTCTCCCCTCCCTCAGGGCTTTGCTGAAATGCCACTTTTCAGTGAGTCCTCCATAGAAAACTCCATCTAAAATTGCAACTTCTCTGCCTCCAGAAAATCCTTTCTAGCTATACTTTTCTCCATAGCACTTACATCCAAAGATACAGTATCTTTTTACTTAGTTTGTGTATTGTCTTTTTTTCTTTTCTTTTCTTTTTTTAAGAATGCAAGCTCTATAGGGGCAGGGATTTGGGTCTATTTTGTCCATTGCTGTGATTTTGGTTGAACAAATGAATACATTGTGTGAATAGCAGCAGAAGGGGTGCAGGTGAAAACCCAGATCTCTCCTGGTGAAAGGAAAAAGCACAGGATTTGGAGTCAGTGAGGCTGGTTTGGGTCTAGCTCCCGTGCTTAACTAATTGTTGGACTTCAGAAAAAGTCACTTATCCTTTGTGACCCAGTTTCCACATCTGGAGGATGGAGCTAACAATATATATCTTGCTAGTTATGAAAGCTAATGACTACAAGACGACAGACAGCACAGGTGTTTTTATTACTGTATCTATGCCCTGAAAGACAGTGGCAGGTTATGGTCTTCATGCTAAGGCATGAAAGTCATTTACGATTTTTCCAATGACACGTGGCACACTGTGTTAGTTATCATTAATCAAAGGCTGGGGCCTCATCTCAGCTTGCACTCATTCACTCTGTCCCCCTAAGCAAGGATCTGGGCCTCAGTTTCTTCATTGGTTAAAAAGAGATGACAACATCCACACACCTAGCTTGGAGGAATGAGGATCGTATGGAACACAGTGTGTGAATCCCTCTGAAAACGGAGAGGTCTACACAAATGCTAATGATATACGGTGGTTGGTGACAAGGCTTCATGTGTCTGACTCCAGAGTCCCCAGTTGGAGTGAAAGAGGAACCTGAGAAGCCTCTACACCCTCATCTCTGCCAACCCAACATCACCTCCAACGCAACCACGGCAGGCCCTCCTCTGGTGTTTGCTGGTTGTTTGAGAAGCACAGACATCATTTATCCTTTCTTATTTGTCTCTTCTCCAATCTTTTAAAAATCTATTCAGCTTGCACCAATTTAGGGAGCAATGCATTCATACCTCTGATGGTTTTTAAGTGGATATATTATAAAGGGAATGGTCAGGACCAAGGAAAATCTTGCTTAAACTAATACTATTTTGAATTAGGTTTTCACATTAGTGTATGATTTCACACATAGTTATAAAAAAGAATGTACTTTTCCGTGTCTTTATTTAAAAGCCACCCAGTTTCATGGCTCTGATTAACTTCTGGATGTGTTTACCTTTCCTTGAAAAAAGACTATCCCACTTTGCTTGCTGTCCCAAATGCACATAAACAGGGCACTGTTACATATACATGAAAAAAGATGACCTACATAGACGATGTTACAGTAGGGTATTAAAAGTACAATTTCAGCCATTCCTCCCAATTAAGGCTAACTCATCTGTGATTTCTGCCTCCCATTTGAAATAAAACTCTGAGGGTAATTGGAGCACAGAGCTATTCACGACTGTACTTCTGTCTGGAAATAATTGTCTTTGTTCAATTAGGAATCTGCATTTTCATGCCAGTCTTCACAGATTATTTTGAATGGAGAATGCACTCTGATTAAGAGCTATCCCTCTTGGAAGGAAAAAAAGGCAGCATGAAGTCCTTACCCCTTGTTAGACTTAACATTTGTTTTCCCCTGGCAGACTGAGAAAGTTGTCATACGATGACTTTCTAGACTTACTTAATATGACAAAAATCTCCTAGGAAATTCGTCTGCAATTTAAAAAAAAAAATTAAGACCTCCTTGGGACGATTCTCTAGAGTTGGGCCTGGAAAGGTATCAATCTGTCCGAGTCCTTCAGTCAATTTGTCATATTTAATGACCAGATTTTCTATAGAATAAAACCAGTACCACTTATTTTTTGCTATTTATAGAACCACTTGCTCCCTTGGGTGCTTTTTAAATGCAGACTCACATATAACTCATAAAAATGTTGAGAATCAAGGATTGTTATCCCCATTTAATAGATGGGGACAATAGAGATTAAAGAGTTTATGTGATTTTTCCCAAGGTCACTCAGTGACTTACTGGTGAAAACAAGAGTCAATCAAGAACATGGTTCTAAAGCCCTTATTCTCTAAAGCCTCCAGCACTTTTTTTCTTGTTCATTTAATACGGCCAAAGGAAAAGAGTAAGACGCATTCCTATTGAAAATGTTAAAAGTCTAACAGAACTAAGAAAAATGCCAGCATAGCATATGACTTCGCTATACATCATCCTGCTCCAAAATTTTCAAAAGCACCTATATAGCTAGAAGGTCCGGACGAAAATAAAAGGCCCATAATTATGAAACCATACCGGTACAATGACAACTTGCTTAAACAATGTAAGTTACTATCTGGATTCCTCTAAAAACTAGACCATGTCTTCTGCATTTTTGCATCCCTTCAACCAGAGTTAGTAAGTGAGAAAATGAATGTATCACTCTCTTGATAACTCCAAGAGGCAGGCAGAACACATGGAATCCATATATATTACAGATATATATTATGTGTGCATGCGTTTTAACATACGCTTACGAGTCAAAACCCCCCATAAGTCTAAGAAGTAGAACTCTGGCCAAACCTTTCATTATCCCCTTTAGAAACATTATACAGGTATTGTAAATCTCCACCTTTGAAGCAAAATAATTCCTTCTCTTTAATAATACTCTGGTAAACGCGCCCATGAGTGTTTCCCATTCTTCTCTGTCTTTGACCATGCCGTTTCATAATGACAAAAAGAAGAAAAGACTTACTCCAGCACCTGGAAGGAAAGTGATAGCTAACCCAATTTTCCTTTTTGAAAATTTAGAGTTAGTATTTGAGAGAGTTTGGGTCAAACGGGACCGGTAAGCACAGGGGGCGATTGCTTCCACATTTCACGTGGAATTTGGTTCTGGCTGCAGAGTGTTTGTTTGGGGCTGTGTGTTGGTGGGAGGAATGCAGCAGGATCTGTTTTTATCAGTCTGCTCCATGGGCTATGGCAGGTGTGGAGATTACTTTCCAATAATGCCTAGAAGCAATATTCCCCCACCTTCACAGGAACTTGCCATCTGGCTCTGAGGGCCAGAGATAATTCCGTTTCTAAATGAGCTCAGCTTTAGGTCCTCCTGAGCAAAAACTGATAAATGAGTGAGATTACACTGTTTTATGGCAGTGTCGATAACACGCCAACATTTGACCACTCTGAGCGATGGCTTCAGATGCCTTCAGAAAAGAAAGTAAAGCTCTCATTGAATTAACCTATCTCGAACCCAAGCATATTACTTAAAGGCTTGGGGAGGAGGTTGCCAAGCTTCATGAAGTTACACAGAAAAACCAAAAACGTATTTGCATATTTATGTAGATCTTTTCGAATGCAAACTTTGGTCTCATACAGTAAAATGCCAGATTCAATTTTGGCCTTGTATCCTCTAAAATGAATAATTTTATCCATGGAAATTTTCTTCCCAGGAAAAATGGTGGAAATTTCACTAAAGCTGAAATTTTACTAAGCCACCTAGATGAAGCTCTGTGGCTCGAGAAAACAGAAGTGTATCCATCAAGCAAAGAGAGGATATAATGCTGTGACACGAACGACTTAGACCCAAAGACAAACCTTTGAGTAAAAGCGATTTTTTTCCCTCCTGCTCCAATTATCTGAACCAACTGTCAAAATTGATAAAATTGATCAGATATTATCTTAAATCTCCGTTTGATTTTTGTCCACGTGGCCATAATCATCTTGGGATGGTTGTTTTATATAAACAGCATCAGTGCGAAGAGTTATGATTCGATAAGAAGAGAGTGAGATACTTGGAATGCAAAGCTTTCAGCACGGCCCAATTTCCCAGGGCCCCTGAGATTACGTATAGCAATGACAAGATGACATAATTAAATTAAGTGGCATGGCAATAAGTAAGAAAAGAAGCCCATAAGGCTCTGTCTCTAGGGAGAATGTCAGCTCAAACACTATTTTAAAAAATGTGTTAGTAAAAAGAGGGTCAATACACCGGAGTTATCTCAGCTCGGGGATATTAAACATGGTTCTCTTGGGAAAACAGAATTTTCTTCTCTGGAAGAAGCAAAAGGAGAAGAAAACCTCTTTGAGAGTGTAAAGAGTTCCTATCCCCCTGAAATTAAAATAACTGCCGGTATTTGATAGTTGGAAAATGAGGGAGCAATGGTCAACATGCTTTGGGGGTGCTTTTACCTCTGGAAGTCTCTTTTCCATCACTCTCTACCCTGGCAGGCAAAACTAAGGTATCACGCTTGTAGTATGACATACTCTCTGATTGGATGAGGATGGATACTTGCTTGGGTGTTGGGAAGTCTATTGGGTGGCCTACAACCAATCAAATTTCACTCTGGAAAGAACTAAGGTCATGCCAAGCTGGAACAGAGTCAGTTCTGACCAAAAGTAGATACAAACCAAATTGAAGGAGGAACAGAAGTGATGAGTGAAGCAGGAATGAGAGGAAGCGACTCTATGGAGAAATGAGTGGGGCAGACTCTACCGAGGCAGAGCCCCAGGCCCCAGAGCCATGCTGATGAGGCTCAGCTGAATCTAGTTACCCTTTTAAAGAAATATGTTAGTAGATGCAAATGATTACATTTAGAATAGATAAGCAATGAGATCCTACTATATATACAGCACAGGGAACTATATCCAATCTCTTGGGATAGAACATGATGGAAGATAATATGAGAAGAGGAATGTATGTATAAGTATGACTGGGTCACATTGCTGTACAGCAGAAACTGGCACACCCTTGTATATCAGCTATACTTTAATTAAAAAAGTAAAAAAAAAGGACATATGTAAGAGCACCATTTCTAACATTATAGTACTCCTCACTTCCCATGCTTTTCTCTTTAGTTGAGCTAATTTCAATAAGTTTTTATTAATTTGCAGCTAAAGAATCCCTAAATAAGAAAAAGAACAAGCATCTAAAGATAATAACTTTGGCATATGAAAACTACAGAGGTTAGGAATAAGAGAGAAAAGGATTTAGTATTTATTTAAATGTATTCTATGTACCAGGCATTCTGGGAGGTGCATAATATTTTAATCTTTTTAGCAACTATGTGTCTCAGGGACATTTTTATTTTAATCATACAGATGAAGCAAACGAGTTTCAGAGAGCTTAATAAATTTGCCTCGAGTCCCACAGAGTGAGGATCTCACCTCAGCACTGCCTGACCCCAGAGTCTCTTCCCTTACACTGCCACCTGACTTTAGAATAATGCAAATATTGTTAGCAGGTGTCACCAAGATTCTTGAAAACAGTGATGATGTGGGTGGCCATATGTGATGGTTAATTTTTTTTTAATTTTTTTATTTGTATTTTTACAAGGAAGAGTCAGTCTTACTGCCCTCATTTTCTTTTTTAATATAATGATTTTAGTTTTATGTGTCAACTTGGAGGTGTTCTTAGATAAGATGAACATTTAAATTAGAAAATTTTAAGTAAGCAGATTGCCCTCCATAATGTGGGTGGACCTTATACAATCAGTTGAAGGACTGAATAGAACACAAAGACCAGCTTCCTGTAACAAGAAGGAATTCTCCATCAGATGGCTTATGCCTTGAGCCTACTGGCTTACACTGAAGATTTGGACTTGCCATTTTCCATAATTGTGTGAGCCAATTCCTCATAATAAATTTCTATCTATGTATCTACCTATGTATCTATGTATTTATGTATCGATGTATGCATGTATGTATGAATGTATGTTTGTGTCTCTCTGTCTGTCTATCTATCTTTCTGTCTGTCTGTCTGTCTGTCTGTCTATCTTCTATGTTGTTTCTGCTTCTTTGGAGAAATATACATAGCTAATATACCATAGAAGAGATTAGATCAGAAAACCAAGGTTGCAGGGAGTGACGAAAGCAAGATGGCCAAATAAGGTGTCCTCTCTTCTATTTCCTCTGAAGAACAACACTTTGGCATCCATTGATGGAAAAAAGTGCCTCTGTGAGAGCTTTGTAATCCAGGTAGGAGACTATGAAGCCCTGGTATAATCTAAGATGGAAGAGAGGCATTTGAGGACATAAACTAGCATCCAGGTGGCTGACTCACCAACTGTGGTCCTAGCTACGGACCTGGAAACATCTTCATAACCCTGAGGACTCAGCCACAGTCCATTGGCTTGGTCCTGTCACCAGCACCGTACACCAAAGAGAAGTCATATCCACCTATGCACTGGGTGATAAGTATACAGAACGTGGTCCCAGGAGTGCACCTGAAATGGACCATTAATCAGGTCTAGCCCTTAGAGCTATAGTCCAGGAATCTCGGGAGCCAAACCCACCAAACTAAGTCAGACTGTAGATTCTGAAAGGTCCCCCATAATGGAGCTTCAAACCATCCCAGCCATAGTCCACAAGCAGTCCTGCTGGCTAGGGACCTTGCAAAGGACACACCTGTCTGTGAAAAGCCCTATACTTAGCTCCAGCCCCTGAAGCCACAGTCAGGGAACAATCCCCCCAACTCAGGGAACTGGTGGAAAACCAGCCACACCTCCAGAGCCAGGTCTACAGACCTCAGTTTTGTCTGTGCAACCTGACACACACCTATGCCTTGGTTCTGGCCCTCCTCAGCCACAGTCCAGAGCCAGTCCTGCCCACCCAGGGGACACATTCAATGACTAGGCAGGAGCCTTCCCAGGACCTGGCACGAGCCACACCTATCTGCGCACCTGGTAATAGGTCCAGTGATTTAGGAACCAACTGGGTTCCGAAGCGGACACTTATCCCTCCATCATTCTACTGAACAAAGTACTGGAGACATCCCATCCACCCAGAGACCAGAAAGGATCTATGCCCACCCTAGCCCTGGGTAACAAGCCTGGTGAGGGCAGACCCCACTGTAGACGTAGTGGCAGCATCTGAACTAGCTCCAATTCAGCATGACTGTAATTCTGGAGGTACTCCCACTAGCCCAGGGAACTGACAGAAGGACCTCACCTGCCAGAACCAGTCCATAAAGACTGGAAGAGTTATTTGGTCATTCAAAGGTACAGACATCAACATAGAAAAAGCAGAGGTGTTTCAGTACACTAACAATGAGCAAATTTAAAAAAGGAATAGAGAAAAGAATCCCACTTAAAACAGCATCAAAAACAATAAGATACTTAGGAATAAATTGAACTAAGAAGGTGAAAGACCTGTACACTAAAAATTATAAGAAATTGAGGAAAGAAACTGAAAAAAGGCACAAATAAGTAGAAAGATACCCCATGTTCATGGAGCTGGATGAGAAGAATTAATATCGTTAAAATATCCACACTACCCATAGTCATAGATTCAATGCAATTTTTATCAAAATTCCAATGGTATTTTTTACAGAAATAGAAAAAAATAATTATAAAATTCATATGGAACCACAAAGGCCATCAATAGACAAAACAATTCTGAGAAAGAATAAAACGAAAGGCATCACACTTCCTGACTTCAAACTATATTACAAAGGTAGAGTAATCAAAACAATGTGGTACTGGCATAAAAACAGACACACAGACCATGGAACAGAATTGAGTGCAAAGAAATAAACCTATGCATATACAGCAACTAATATTTAAAAAGAGACTCAAGAATACTCATAGAGAAAGGATAGTCTCTTCAATAGTTGGTGCCGGGAAAACTAGACATACACATGAAAATGAGAAAAACTGGGTCCTTATATTGCTCACAAAAATAACTCAAAGTGAATTAAAGGCTTAAATGTAAGACCTGAAACCATAAAACACCTAGAAGAAAACACAGGGAAAAATCTCCTTAACACTAGTCTTGGCAGTGATTTTTTTTTAAGATATGACTTATACTTCTTTGCATTACTTTTCAGTGTTTACTATGAATTACAACAGACATCCTTAACATTTCACAGTCTACTGTGAGTTAATGTTGTATCTTCATGCAAGAGGTATACAACTATAAAGATAACTGTATCCTTCCTACACACTTTATGGTATAGTTACGTTGCTAACTCTTTAATATAGAGCATATGCTACTAACCGCATATTTCAATGTTATAATTTGGGGGTCAGACACATAAATTTTTAAAGAATGTAAATGGAAGAGTATTTTACAGTTATTCTCATATTTACCATTTTAATTTCTCTTCATTATTTCCCCAAATTTAATGTTTCTATCGGACATCCTTTTCATTTAGTCTGAAGAATTTTCTCTTGCATTTCTTATAGCATAGGTATGCCACCAACACATTCTTTTAGTTTTCTTTTATCTGAAAATGTCTTCAATGTTTGAAGGGTACTTTTAGTAGATATAAAATTCTGGATTGGCTTTTTTTCCAAGTGCTTTGAAGATGTTCTTTTATTATCTTCTGGTTTCCATTATTTCTGATGAGAAGTCAATGCTAATTCCAATCATCATTCCTCTGTAGATATGTGTCACTTTCATCTGGCTTCCTCCAAGATAGTCTCTTTATTTTGGGTTTTCATAAATTTGCCTATGATATCCATATATATATACTTAAAATTTACCTTGCAAGGTATTGGTTGAATTTCTTCAATATGTAAATTTATGTCTTTCACCAAATTTGGAAAAAATTTGGCCACTATTTCTTCACAATATTTTTTGTCCTATTCTAGCTCTCCTTTCCTTCTAAGTATTCAATTACATGTATTTAAAACCTTTTGGGGAGTTCTCTGGTGGCTCAATGGATTAAGGATCTGGCATTGTCATGGATGTGGCTCTGGTTACTGATGTAGTGCAGGTTGTATATCTGGTCCAGGAACTTCCACATAAACAAATAAACAAAAAACCTTTTGATATTGTCTCACAGCTCTCTGAGCCTTTGTTCATATTAGAAGTCTTTTTAATCACTATTTTTTAGGTTGAAATATTTTATTTATCTTGAAATTGTTTTTCATTTCCAATCTGATAATTGTTAAATGACTTTTATTGCATGTTACATTTTTTTAGTATCCATGACTTTTGTTGCATGTTACATTTTTTTAGTTATAAAATTTCCATTTGAATTTTATAGTTTCTATTTTTGGCTGATATTTTCTGTCCTTTAGATTATGAGGATAATAGCTGATTTAAAATTACTGTCTAATAATTCCAAAATCTGTTATCTCAGAGTCCGTTTCCATGGATTATCTCTTCTCTTCACTATGAGTCACATTCTCCTGTTTATTTAAATGTCAAATAATTTTGGGTTCTACAGTGGAAATTGTAAATGATACATTGTCTAGACTCTTAATAGTGTTATAGTCTTCTGAGGAGTATTGATTTTTGTTCATTTGTTTTATCAGTTAACTTGGCTGAACTCAGCTGCAAAATTTTGTCTCCCTGCAGTGGGCATCAGCTGAAATGTTAGTTCAGTTCCTTTAGCTTTGGATGAACAGTTAGGAACTATGCATGTACAGAGATCAGCCAGAGACTTGATCAAAGTTTATACAGAGAGTTTATGGCTCTGTCTCTCTGTTCTATTCATCCAGGGATTCTCCCTTTTTCCTGTAATTGCTCTGAAATCTGTCCTCCAGCATTTCAGGCTAATAATACTGTTGTTTGTTATAAAAATAGGTAACTCATCCAGTGTCATTTCCTTTTTCCTCATGTCAATGTACCCACAAATTCTGCCCGTTTTGGTAATGCCTTCAGGTAATTGTTTCTATATCTTTCCAGACATTATGCTGTTATTTCCAGGAAGGTTTGTCATGTAGGAGCTACCTAGCCATGACCAAAAGTGGAAGGCTACCTAGAATGTTTGAGACAAACATTTGCAAATAATCCTTCACACAAACCTCTTGGGAAGTACTCCTCTAGCTTTTCAGGAACATATATTTAGATGCTTTAGTGCTCAAGGACTAATTTCAAATGAAGCCAGCTTCGGGCATTACATGCTAAAGTCACACTTCAGCAAGTGGTCAAACAGGTAACCAGACACAAGCTGTTTTAAACTGGAATTTTCTTATTTCCAGAATATCAAATTTCTAGCTTAATAAGTAGCATATAATGAAAAAGTAAATTATACAGTATGTTATAAGGTGATATGTGCTAGAAAAAAGCAAAATCAGAATAAGGGAATTGGGAGGGTAGGATGGGGCAGAGGGAATTGCAATTTAAATGGGACGGTCAAAGAGACAGGATAATCTTTGAAAAAAAAAAATGTTGTCCCACAGATTCTTGAAGGAGCAAAGGGAATCTGTCTTGCTGATATCTGGAGATTAGTGTTCCAGAAAGAAGGAAAAGCATTATATACAACATGTACTAAGTGCTGCGTATTTAATCCTTTTAATAATCCAAGGAAGAGGTTTTATTACCTCTGTTTTGGAAATGTGGAAACTGAGACTCGGGAAGGTTAAACAATTTGTCTATGTCATAGAGCTGGTAAGCAACAGAAGCAAGTTCTTTCAACCAATTGTTGAAAGGGTTAGTCCCAACCCTTGAGGTGCCAATGGTGTAGTATAGATCATGTAAATAGATTTTCAAGATAACGCAGTAGGGACCAGAGCAGGGGTCTATAGTCACATGGAAGTGAAGGCTTCTTGCACAATTCGCACTGAAAGGTGACTAAACAAAAGAACACAAGAAAATTCACCATCTGCTACATCTGGTGGAGTTACTTCTGTTCGTGTAAACCCTGAAGGGAGATATTTTGCAGTTCTTAATAACCCTATTCAGAGCTGCTTTAGATCTGAATTCGAGCCATCCCTCTGCAAGAGAGGAAGGAAGGAAGGAAAGAAGGGAGGGAGGAGGGATGGGAGGGATGAAGGAAGAAACAAGTGGAGAAATGAAAGAAGGAAGGGAAGGAAGGAGTGAAGGAGGTAAGGAGGAAGGAGGAAATTTCCATGGAAAGTTCTTGATAGAATTTAAGCTTCCTTTACGCTTATATCCTATATCAAAATACCACATTGTCGTCGGTGCAGACATAAAATTAAAAACAAAAACAAAAACAAAAAAAAAGAATGATGATGATGATGATACAAAAGATGCTGGTCCAAGGTATTCTTGAAAATTCTTATCCTCCTTTGGAAGTATTTTCTCATTTCACTGGTCACTTTACTTTAGAATGACTCAAGGCTTAGACCTGTGTCCTATTTCTCTTTATCAACTGCTTCTCCTTTGGAATCTCATCCAAATCCTTGACTTTAAATACCATTCATAAATTGATTACTTTTAAATTTATGTTTTGTAGCCGTAATAGCTCCCCTAGGCCCTAATGCTTACTCTGTATTTTTAAAGGTCCAGAAGGGACCCTCTTCCCTAAAGCCCACTCCCTCCACAGTTTTCCCTCTCACATTTATTGAAAATTCCATTCCTTCTGTTTAAGCCAAAGCTCTTACAGCCATCTCGACCTCGACCACCTCTCTGACATTCTGTGGCCGATCTTTCAGCATCCATTGTAC
The DNA here is from genome assembly GCF_054392235.1 of Sus scrofa. Classification (NCBI taxonomy): domain Eukaryota; kingdom Metazoa; phylum Chordata; class Mammalia; order Artiodactyla; family Suidae; genus Sus; species Sus scrofa. The sequence goes on along the minus strand of NC_139387.1, from coordinate 88,558,480 downwards.
TTCTTCCAGAATATATCCAGTATCAGGCCACTTGGCACCACTTTCACTGATGCCCCTTTAGTCCAAGCCTCCATCTTTTTTTGCTTGTGTTATGGCCAGTGCTTCCCAAGTGGCCTCCCACTTTGGCCTTAATCTTCTCCCACTCATTTCCCACCTTCACACCCCTGCTGGAATCTCTCCTCAATCTTGAAGCAAAGGTGATGCTGTTAGGAAGTTATGTCAGCTCACATCACTCCTCTGCTCAGATCCTTCCTCTCAGAGGTTTTCATTCCACGCAGAGAAAAGCTGAAAATCTTCACGATGGCCTCCAGGGCCCTATACGAGCCCCCAGCCCTCTCCCCCCACCTGCGCCGCTGCCACCTCAGCTACTTTCCTCCCCCTTGCTCATTTTTCTCATCCTCCTTGCCGTGCCTAGAAAGCACAGGGCGCACTGCCGCTTGGGGCTGGGTGCTTGCTTTTCTCTCTGCCCAGAATGCCATTCCTCCCAGAGCCTCAGGTTCTCACCTACCTCCTTCAACTTTCTGGGCAAAAGTTCCCTTCCTAGTTAAGCCTTTCCAGCAACGCCGGTTACATAATCTGTGGGCCTTGATGCAGAACAAAAATTCAGAGACCCCTTATTCAGAAAATATCAAGGCTCTGAGAAATCTAGTAGCAGTAATGTTTTTTTAACTCAAAGTTACCAACACTTATTTAAGCTCAGAAGCCTTTCCCCCGTCTACATAGCTATTCACAGTATTTCCACCTTGCAAAATGCCTGGCAGAAATGTGAAGATCTCTTTCTAAAATTCCATAAATCTATGCTAGTATCAATACTAATAATCTATAAAATTATATAACTAATTATATTTTACCACATATATGTCACAAAATAATGTGATACGTGTAATACAATAAAATAAATATATATTTATTAGACATTTTATTTATAAGACATTTTACAAATACGTTGTTATATATTACAAATAACAATATATAACAATATATTATGTAATATATATAACTATATACAATATATATATTTATACTATTTAACATATTTGTAAAATTTATAATATATATGTCATATCTTATAAATGACTTTTAATCATTTTACTTTAGCTTTATAGGGAGTTTGTCAGGCAAATACGGAAATGGGAATTTGCCCTTTGGGTGTTTCTTTTTTTTTTTAAATAAGTTCAGAAAATGATATAACAAACTTGGACAGTATTATCTTTTAAATTTTCATTCTAAACGTCCTCTAGTTTTTTTTTTTCCCCCTTAGGGTTTTTGTAAAATTCTTGTGTTTTAGCAGGAAATACGACTTCCATTCTTTGGTTCTACACCCTCAGGACTGAATGGTGATATTCAATAACTCCAGAGATGACAGCCTCTAAACATATAAAGGTGGGGGAAGATTTCTTTTGAGATAAACGAGAAGAGACAGGATGTCAAAGGAAGAACTTTTTTGGACAATAACTGAGGGCCAAGGAGAATCCACATGCATTCTCTTCCGTGGGGTATTTCTTTGTTTTTTTGGCCACGCTTGTGGCATGTGGAAGTTTCTGGGCCAGTGACTGAACCTGTGCCACAGCAGGGACCTGAGCTGCTGAAATGACAACACTGGATCCTTAACTCACTAAGCCACCAGGGAACTCCTATGAGGTCTTTCTCTAATCTCCTGCTGACAGAATGCTTAGCTATACACACACACGCAGTATACATAAGTTTATAGTTCACATAAACTATATACGTCCACATACACTACATATGTATTTGTAGCAACACTGAAATGCTCTCAGTGTTGCTCAGGGTGGAGGATTAGGCTCTTTTTCAAATTACTATTCATCTACTATGTTTTTGAAAAATACAATTTAAAAATTACCAGAATAATGGAATTTGAAAAAATAGACATACACAATACAAGGCCAGAAACATGAGACTCAGTAAGCATAAAATCATTGTGTCAAATTTCTAAAAAGTTTCTAAATGCTTATCCTCAGTTTCTGTATTTATATCATCTCAGACCAGAACAAATATTTTGGGGACTGGCCTCAGCCTGCGTGCCGCAAATTGAGCAGCGCTGCTCAGAATCTCTTGCCTTTGCTGCTAACTTAGTAAGTATGTCACCAAGACTACCATTTATTGTGATTCATCTGTTCATTTCCTTGAGAGCAAAAGAGATCTAATTGTGTCCTTGAAAGTATGTGGGAGCAAACACTGTACATGTTAAGTGCTCAATGAACGTGCCCTGATGAGCACACATTTTGCAGACCAGGTAGATGAAAGATAGGTAAGTAGGTAGACAGGGCTTTAAAAAAAAACAGCATTTTTCTCCTTCTTGGCTCAAAGTTAATGAGGAAACAAAAAAGCTGCTTAAGAAAGTTTTCAAAATAAATAAAAGTATTAGGGGGGATAAAGTTTATGATGTACATACAGCCAAAAGATTATAGTTTTAGAAAGCTTTTAAGTATTTTTTTTCTTTTTTTCTTTTTTTTTAAGAAAAAGTTGTACCTACCTATCAACGAACTTGTATGTAGCCATCTTGCTTTTAAAGATCTCTTGGGACAGAGATTTCAAAACTCCCCACAAGTGTCTCAAGAGTGCATAATGTTACTTTAAAGCAACCTTATAGGTCAGTCATTTTCAAAAGGAAGAAATTGTATCATCCGAGCTTCCCGGCGAGAAAATTCAACTCTATAAACTCAAAAAAGGAGACGGGAGATGCCTAATTAACCTGCCTTGAAGAGTTAAGTGTTTTCTTGATTCACTCCTAAAGCTCTAATAGCAAAGGTGGTCATAACATGAATACTTTCTCATGCAGGCTATGAGCTTTCACTCTAAGCATTAAAGAGCAGAAGGATCTTTAACCTGTGATTCACTGCGATAAAGAAATAGTTCTCTAGTGCAATATGGTTAATTGCTTCTGTACTGAGTAAATTATGAGGGCAAAAAGATGGTGGAGAAATGAGGCCTTGGCATCCTCGTCTAGAACGCAAGATTCCTTGAGAGCCTAAACCAGACTCTCCTGGAATCAATCAATGGGCTGGTGACCACTGAGTTCTACAGGACAGAGAAGGGCACGTCAGTCACAGAATACAAGATGCGGAGCTTGGAGGTGTGCTCCATCTAAGTCTCTCCTCGGGGCTGTCTCACACCCTCTCTACTTCCTCCACCTTCGGCTTCAGGATAAGCTGATTCACTGCCTTCTTCTGGACGGCAGCTCATTGTTTCATATAAAACATTTATGGGATCACACCCCACCAAACTGATTGGTGGGGAAATATAAAGATTCGAAAGTACTTTTACAATAAAAAAGAACAAAACTATGATACAATAGCAACAGACTGGAACAATACATGTGCAGCTGAAGGGCTCATGTTAAAATTTGCGATGACTCAAGTTTATAAAAGAAATCCATATCCCACTCACTAAAGAACAGGTAGTTCATCTGGGAGAAGGTATGAATAGGAAACAAAATTTTTAAAAATCTTTGCTAGCGATCAAATAAACAGGAATTTAAAAATTGATAGTAAAAGATATCTACTTAGAAGTGCTAGATCTTATTAAAAAGTTAAGATTTTAGAAACCTAAACAGCCATTAAAAATGAACATTCATAAAAATTGCATGTCTGAGGGGAAACTGAAAAATTCATATACTTTTGATACCATTCTAAATTGGTATTTCACAGATGACAAACCATACAAAAAGCTATAAAGAAAAATATAGAAGACATAGACCAACATCAAAAAAATATCCACACCATTTGGGGCTGAAAAAAACCACGGAGGGATTTATTATCACACAACAGACTCAAAAATCTATAAGCGTGGAAGATACTTATTATAACTGAGAGAGAGAGAAAATTATTATACAACAAAGAAATATTAAGCAACCAATCAAAAATTTTTACAAAGCTATGTAGACATTTAAAAGAAGAGTGGCTACAGGATGGAAAACAAGCATCAAAAATGCAAAACAATTCCAGCCATTTAAAAACTGTGTGCATGTGGTGAATTGCACAATTAAAACATGCAAGTGGCTTTTGAGTGACAGGTTAAGATTTTTTTCCCTCTTTTTTGCAAATTCCTTTAAGAGAACTTTTGGGGGGGGTATATTCCATGTATTTTTTTCCCTTATTTTTTATTTATTTATTTTCTTTTGGAGGGAGAAAGAAGGAAAGGATGAGTATCTGGAGAAGATACTTCTCCCCTTCACCTTACAGTCAGGCTTTTGCAGACACTCAATTTTCTGCAATGCTGTCAGCTCCTTTTCGGAGGAGTTGATGTGTAGCGCTAATCCTGTCTGCTGGCTGCCTCCCTATTCAGGAGGGTATGCAAATAGTTCCAAACCGGAGCATTTTAGACCTATTCAAGGCCCAAGACAACACACTTTTCATTAGCATTTGAAGTGCGAGGGCTGAAAAAGGGGAATGGACAACTTTTTTTTCTTTTTCTTTTTTTTTTTTCCCTTTGGGCTTGAAGCTTTGGGGAGACTTGAAAATGTACGTTTTTCATCCCTTTGCACACATCAGCATTGGCGCTAAACTTCAGAGAGAGGCATTGACTGCCCTCAGGGGAAAGCATTCAGGAGGATTTTTACACATACACAGAGGGCCATCGCCTGAAATAAATCACAGAGTGGAGGTGGCAGAGATGAAGAGAGAGGGGTTCAGTGGGCTAAGCTACGCATCCAGAGGCATGAATTTAAATCACGATTTATTTTCTTCTCACCCTGCTCTTGCATGAACCTCAGTTTCTTAATCTTCAGCAACGAGGAGGGGGCCTGGAGGAGAAGTGGCCCAATTTTAAGATGCAAGGCAGGACTCGCATAAACAGCCCTCTGGAGGTGCTGCATCTGCAGCCCAGTGGTTAGAGCCTGGTGCTCTGAAATCTAGGTCACAAGTTCAATCCCCTTCTGGGTCAGTTAGCTTTTCTCTGTTCCACAGCCACAGACTAAAGGCCTGAGCCCCTTATTCAGGCTGAATGTCTAACAAAACGTGTGCCCTTGGTCACGGCACAAAATAGCCCAGCCAAAGCCTAGCAAATCTATCCTCTGCTGTGGGGACCCACTGAGAAGCAAGCTGTCATCGGTGCCTACAGAGGCAGAAGCATCTCTGCGAGGAGGCAGTGGGGGGAACTGGTGAGGAGTCGGTGCTTGAGGCAGCCAGGCTTTGGAGGAGATCCCGGACCTGCAACTTACTGTGTGACCCTGGTATGTTATGGAACCTTTCTGGGCTTCAGCTGTAGGCAGGTAGTTCCTGCAAAAGCCTGTTTTGATGACTGAGTTCATGCAACTTAAGAGATTAATGCTGTGCCTGGCATGCCCTCACCACTTGGTCAAAATTTGCTAAGATTGGCATAACTGATCCCTAAGGTAAAACAGTACTCCAAAGCTATTGTGAGATCACCTTAGGAAGGATGACTATACGTGTGAAGATAAAACAGAGAGGTCGCCGGCTGATATCAGCAAAGATTATATTTGCTTGTTTGAGGTATGCCAGGTCTCATAATAAACTTTTTGGGGGATGGTGCTTAAAATAATAAATCCCATATGGGTCTTATCCCAAGGAACTTATAAAGCTGGATGACCCAAACATAAATCTTTTTTTTTTTTTTTTTTTTTTTTTTAGGGCTGCACTTGAGGTATATGGAGGTACCCAGACTACGGGTCAAATTGGAGGTACAGCTGCCGGCCTACACCATAGCCACAGCAAGGCAGGATCCAAGCCTCATCACTACCTACACCACAGCTCACAGCAACGTCAGATCCTTAACTCACTGAGTGAGGCCAGGGATCAAACCTGCCACCTCATGGTTCCTAGTCGGATTCGTTAACCACTGAGCCACGACGGGAACTCCCCAACCATAAATCTTGATTTCAATCACCGACTGGGTTACATTGGATCAGATCACCTTTTGATGCTTCGGTTTCCTCATCTATGGAATAGGGATAATAACTACCTACCTCGCAGGGTCATTGTGGAATGAGTCATATCAATGAAGCACTTTGAAGTCATAGTAAGACTTCAAGTGAGTGGATATTTGTATTACAAGAAAATAAAACAGGCTCTTGCCATCCTTCAGCTCTCAACAGGTTACAGTATCCTGTTGCAAGCTAGATCACCAGCTGGATCATTATTTTTAAAATAATCTGACGACAATTTAGCGTTCTAGTTTCGCTCTAGCGATCTCAGTCCATAGCACTCCCCATACAACACATCTCACAGTTCTCTTTTGGTGATGGGTCCACCTTTCCTTGAGGCTTTCTTGCTGTCACCTCATCCTTGCACATATTCTCACGTGCCTCCTCCTCGCCTAGCCTTTTCCTCTCGCATTTGTCTACCCAGGGAAAATTCTCAGAATGTCCTTCTTCTGGGAAGCCCTCCTGGAGCTGTTCGGAAGAATTTCTCGCCTCCTCTAACTGCAGTTTGCTACATGTCCAAGGATTAATGGCACAGACCCAAAGCCTCTTAAAGTGGATCTGAGACAGGAGGGAAGGAGGCAGGGCACAACCACTAAAAGCATGACATAGCCATTGAGGATAAGACAAAAACTGTTTAGAACCTATTAAACCCAAGATGGTGGAAGATTCGACTTCCATAGACCTTGAGCTTCCTAATACGTTCATTGTCATACATGAGCATGCTAGATGACACGCCCACAGGTGCCACGACAGTTCTGACCATAAAAGGGCAAAAAGTGGGCAGAGGCTTAATTCCTGGAAGTCCCTACTCCTTCCCTCAATATTTGGAATGATCTTCTCGCTTATTTGCCTATGAAATCACCCAGCCCATGAAAAATGAACCACCCCATACTTCAGATCTGCTCTCACATTCCAAGATTACCTACGCCCTGGGGCCCTTCTCCCCTGCCCGACGACCACAGTCTGCCTATGGAAGGTGTGTCTCTCTCAGTAAACCTGCTTTCACGGTCCTGGGGCTCGCTCTTGAATTCTTTCCTGCACGAAGCCAAGGACCCTCACTAAGCTGCCCCTCTCAAGAACTCGCCTGAGACCTGGGACACGATCGTCCACTCGTGCCTTGTTTTCCTGCAACATCTTGTAAAGCAAGAGGAAGACGGTGGTCTTTTCCTCTCGCCAATTTTCCTTGGATTATAAAAATGTAGCCCACATAGTTCGCAGGGCAGAGCCCTTTGCCTGCCTGCTTGTATCCTTCTGTCTTAGTAAATCTACTTTTTCCTACTACTTTGACTCTCACTGAACTCCTTCTGTGCCAAGACATAAAGAACCTGAGCTTCACTAAGTCCTCAGACAAGTTGTATGGTTTTAGTTGGAAGACTGTGGGCTCAAGTCCCATCTGAGATGTGGTTTCAGGTCTTCCTAAAGCAGGGATAAAACTTCAAGAAAATAATGAAAGAGAGTGTTCCAATTGGCGTTTTAAGAGCTTTCCAGTCTCTCTGCCCCTCTCCCCTGGATTGAGCAGAATGTGAAGCTATGGAGGAAAAAAGCTGTCACCCAGTTCTGTTTATAGCCATGTCCACCTTCTCACTGCCAATGCCACCTTTATGGAGGAAGCCTGGCTCTGTGTCCATGACAACTCCATTTTGTAGCTGACTCTTATCACAGCTGCTTAGTTTTCAAGGTGGGGTGAGTGAAGGGGCAGATTCCACAACGGCTTTCATTTCAAGAACTAACTGATCGACCTGAGAAGAATTAAACCTAGGACTGCTAGACTGAGACTGTATCTGGGATCAGTAGAAAAGAGTGCTGTGGTTGATTAATGATGTCTGCAATGGGTGCTAGTAAGCAGAGCAGTTGCCCTTTTGTGACATATTTGCAGGAGTTATAATATGCTCCTAAGGCATGCCAAATATTTTATCTGGAAGTGTGGGGCAACTTGAAATGAACTGTCACGTTCTCTCTTCTCTACCTCATTATGTTCTTGTATTTTCACATAACCTCTCCTAGTAAGCAACTATCTTAAAGGAAAAAGAAAGGTAACTTTTCCCTTCCCACCCTTGAGCCAATCCTTACCTGCTCCAGATCTGATAAAATAAAAACTTCACATGCACACACCCACTGACTCAAAGTGAACACCACCAAAACAAAAATCACCTCCCCTCAAATCTGTTCCTCTCATTATCTTTGCTGTTTTCACGAATAGCAATGCCATTTTTTTAACTGATCAGGCCAGAAAACTTGGAGTGGTCCTTGACTATTTTTTTCTCTCAACGTTCCTGTCCCATCCATCAATAAATCCTCTTGATTCTGTGATTCTGTATCTTCAAAGTAATATGAATCCTACTCATTCTCATCTCCCTACTGCTGTTCTCATCACAGCAGTTGGTATGATCCTATTTAACTATAGCCAGTTCTCATCACTCTCTGCTCAAAAACGTTCCAATGTTTTTCCCTTATTTTTCATAATAAAAGCCAACTTCCTTGCAATGGCCCTTTACCATCTAGGACCTCACTTCCTACTATTCTTTCCTTGCTCACTCTGCTTTAGTCACATTGGTTCTTTGCTGCTCCTGGGATATGAAAATCTCACTCCCACCTCAGGGCCTTTGCACTTACTATTTCCTCTGTCCAGAATGCTTTTTCCCTAGGTAATCTCTTTGGAAAATTCTCTGGTCTCCTTCGGTTCTTTTCTCACATGTCACCTTCTCAGTGAGTCCCTCCCAACTACTCTGCTTAAAATGCTTCCTTCCCTCCTCTCCTGGCACTTCCTCCTTCCCGGCTTTATTTTTCTCCAAAGCCCTTCTTCCCTCAGATGCTCTGTGTATCTATCTCTTTGGCTGGTTGGTTGCTGTTTGTCACTCCACTAAAATATGAGCTACACGAGGGGAGGACATTTTATTCCCTGTTGTTTTCTCTGTACTTAGACGAGGGCCTGGCACAGAGGAGCTAATCGGTGAAAATTTGCTGAATGAATAAATGAAATGATGAAGATAACAAGCTTAACGCTTTGCCTAGTGCACAGCAGATGTTCAATAAATGTTATTTTTTTTATTTCTCACTGGGTTTTTGTGTGGACCAAAGAGTATTATGAATGAAGAAATAGGCTGTATTTCTATAAAATGCTACACAATTCTCAGACACTGCGACCTTTACTGCTGTGTTTATCACGGTGCCTTGTATTTAGTCCATATGGATTTTGAACTGAGATTTAGATGGGATCGTTGCCAGAAACAGGCCCTGGGACAGCTATAGCCTCTTATCTGCTGCAGGCTAGAAACCCAGATGACCGAGTAATTTTAATTATGTTTAAAATGAGAATAAACATTTTTATTGTGTTCTCATGGCTGTATATAAGAGATAAATCCTATACAGAATCGCCACGAGGGTTCAAAAAGCATGGCCACCTGAGGCCATTTAGTGCCAGGGCAAGCAGGCCTAGATACCTCACCAGCTCCTGGGTATCCTTGTAGAGACCCAGAGAAGACAAACCTTGCCACTAAGGAAAGATCAGAGGTCCGGTTATGTTAGACATCAAGGAAAGAAAATATATCTTACGAAGGTTTTCATCACAACGGTCAACATTTTACAAAAACGTAACTTTTGAATCTCTTACGAGTGCGCTTCAAGCCTCCAGAAAATCAATTTATGTGAATTCTTGCAGCTTTCAAAAATACGATAAATGGCATTACTATTTACATATGACAAATAGCCCAGGTTTGAGGTTTGAGAAGGATGATTTTTCTGGAAAGGAGATAAAACAAAGTGTCCCGTAATGACCACGGATAGGATGAGGTCACCAAATTTGAGGAAAACAAAACAAAACAAAACAATCCAGCAGGTTTATGCTAAAAGGGGCCAGATAAACAATTAATGATAGCTTAGTTCTAGTGAATTATCAGCACGTAAGTTTGACCCTAATCATATTTCTAGTTGGAAAAGGCTCTGAGGAGGTGGTGGTCGGATGATGCTTTTCCCAAAGACGCCTGCATCCCCTTTACCGCGCCCCCACCTTGGTTACATCAGAGTTCAAGCTTGGAAGGAGAGAGAGACTATGAGCTTTATGGAGATGAGGATCCAAATCCCTCCTCTTCCCTGTTCAGGCCAGGACAGGCTTGGGCTCTAGAGACATGACCTCAGGAGGGAAAGTGGCAAACATCCCAGCACGCTGTCCCCAGAGATCTGGTCATTTTTCCTGCTCCCTTTATTTTTCCCAACCCCCTTTGCTCGCTTTCAGGACCAAGGTCTTGCCATATAACATATAAATACTCTTCTTTTAGAGATACTTATGTTCGACTACAAAGGAGAAGAGCCAAAACCAATCATAAAACGCCGTCAGCATTTTAGTGTGAGTGGGCTAGCTTCCGACTGTGGGTGTTGCACAAGGAGGCCCACTCATCAGTGATGGGCACTTCAGAGAACGTGACCCCTTGACCCCATTTCTTCCTGCCCTTCTGAGACCTGGCTCCATCAGAATCCTTCCCCTTCTCATTCTCAGCCTAGAGGCATGCTCAAGTGTCCTAAGAAACCACCTTCTTTCTAGCTTCTCTTTTTCTTCCAAGCTTTTCATAAGTGAAGGTGCACCTGCTTTCTCCACTTCCTCACCTTCTATTCCTGCTTGAGCCCCTTTGGGCAGCGTTGTATGGACATCCAGTTGTATTTTTCTTCTCTTTACTCTATGTCACAGTGCATTTCTTTCATGGATGGTTCTCCATCATGGCCATGTTTTGGAGATGAGAAAAGTAGGGGAACCAGAGGTCAGGATATTTGCCTAAGGTTACATAGCCAGTTCTGCTCAAGCAGGATTTGAACCCAGAGAGCCAGCACGGTAGTCTATGCCTTCCCTCTATAGCACATCCCCTGCCAGTCTGAAACCTGCCTAGAGCCTCATGACAAAGAATTGAGATAAAGGAGCTTCTCTGTAGGTAAACACAAGGTAAGAAATGCACTTAGAGAGCGATAATCTGAGTGAAACGAAAGGATGAGGAGCTGGGAGCTAAAAGTAATAGTCCCATAGAAAGTTTCCAAAGCGCTGAGAAGCATAGAACCCTAGGTCAGGAAGAAATTTACTAGTTCTTGAAGACAGCAGCTCCAACAGTTACAACATCTATTGCTTTACAAATATTTGTCGTTTAAGTGCCTGTAAAAATACTTGGGTTAAATACAGAACTTTTTTCCCCAGAAAAGCTTACCATGGAGTAGAGAGTACACGCAAACAAACAGCTTCCTGAATCAGGTGGTGCAAGGGGAGTGTTGTCAGATGGGAACAGGTAAGGCTTCCCACAGAGAGCATTAAATACAAGACAGAGAACTTCACTCTGTCCTTGGGCAGAGACAGGGCACACTTCTGGATTGTGTGCTAGATAGACATCTGACAGATGGAATAAGTCCAGTTAAGGAAAACCAAAATGCGTAAGTCATAGAATGGTTTCTGGATTAGCTATAATTAATATGATTTAGATTCTTTTCTGGGATGAGAAGAGCTAAAAGAAAACACACTGATATCCATAAACTTAGAAAACATGTACACTTAGAAATCTAAAACTAATGTAAAGACATCCCCAAACTTGGACGCAGGTAGCTTTATGGCAAGTAGGACGTAGTACTTTATACAATGAACAGACAAAGATCGAAAATACAGAGTAAATTTAGCTGGAATGCTTGAGAACCAAGCTATTATGGAGAACTATGATATTCAAAGAGTTGAAACATTATTTTTTCTATAGCAAAATTTCCCCCAAGGTAAAGAGCCACAGCATTGCACTGTTTTTCGTTTCTGTGTTTACTTTTTGCAACAATTCTCTCTCTTCCTTGCTGTCAACTGCCACTTTTGCTCTTCTTTTTTCCTCTTCTTTTTTCCCTACTCTTATCTCCTAATGCAATCATCTTAACCTGTTCTAAGCTTGGGAGCTTATTAATTGAGCGGGTTAGAATTTTGTGTGGATCAAGAGTTTGTTCTAAAACAAGGTAAGTACCTACAAACAGCAGCACTGCCTGACAGATGATACTTTCCAAGAAAATGATCATGGTTGTCAGGGTCAGTGTAGTGATGCTACTGACCCAATTATCTATCAAAGCCAAAGCCCAATAAAACAAGAGGTTATATTCCAATTTAATCAAAATTTGATCTGTATCATGTTCTGCACCAATTGTTACCTTTTACTAATCTCACAGGCCCTCTAACTATTCCAACGAATGCATTTTTTAGTACCCAACAAGGCACGTAAGAATGGTCCCAGTGTCATCTTATTGATGAACAGTGGAAGGGCTGATCAGAGCAGTGCTTGTGAGAGAGGAAGAACGTTACAGGACATTTTAGAAGGATAATTCACAGGATTTCAAGCACGATGTGGGTAGGGGATAATGAGAAGGTGTAAGATGTTGAACAGGATCCCACATTTTGGGTGCGGGAGCAAAGAGAACACAAGGGGAGCGAGTGCGGTGCAAAGGGGAGGGACGGAATTGAGTTTGGTCTGGGACAGGTGGGGTTTGAAATGCTTTGAGACATCTATGTAATTTACAAAGTTATCTTCAAGAAGTCAATGTAATTAAAACACATATCAATATCAAGTGAACTTCTCAAACACAAGTAAGAGTTTGCACTGGAATTCTCTAGAATACTTGTGGGGTGATTTATAGGGAGTTAATGTTCTGTGTTATCAAATGAAAGCAAGAGGCAGGGGAACAAGGACCGTCACTGCTACAGTGACCACTCAAGCCCACTGTGTACCTTTAAGCTTATGAAGCCCAGTGAAGTGCTTATTCTAAGGGCAGAGAATGCTTTCTCATATCTATACTACAACTGAGTTTAGGGCCTTTTCTACGAAGTCACAAAAGGGGCTTATTCAGCGACTCCAGCAAATGGGTGAAATCTCTTTTGGTCTTGATGGATGATGTAAAAGATAGCTCAGTGAGAATTACATAGTAAAATCATTCACTGGAATCATTCTAGCCTATGCTCAGCACTCTGTGCCATTCTAATGATGTGTAACATTTATGTGATTAGAGAAATGTGTATATAGCGCTCCAATACATCAGTGTCTGTGCTAGGTGCTTTATAAATGCTAATCTATTTAATTTTTTTTTTTTTTTGCTTTTTAGGGCCACACTTGTGGCATGTAGACATTCCCAGACTAGGGGTCTAATCAGAGCTACAGCTGCTGGCCTACACCACAGCCACAGCAAAGCCAGATCCAAGTGTCATCTGTGACCTATACCACAGCTCACAGCAACACTGGATCCTTAACCCACTGAGCAAGGCCAGGTATTGAACCCACATCCTCATGGATACTAGTGAGATTCTCTTCCACTGAGCTACAAGGGAACTCCTAGTCCATTTAATTGTACACCAACTTGATCATTAGGTATGATTATTATCCACATTTTATAGATAAGGAAACTAAGGTTAAAAGATGAATAACATCTCCCAAAGTCATACAGACAGTAAGTGGTGGAACTGGGATTCAAATCCAAGCCGTCTGACCCCAGAGCCTATGATGGACCATTATTCATATCAGCCAATTAACTTGAAATCGAGTTTCTTGATTGAGAAACTTAAAATTACACCTGCATATAACATGTGTTCATGAAGATCTTGGCACTTTGTTCTAGTTCCATTTGCTCTAAGTATGTTCAATTTGATATCAAATTATTAGGATTGATATGAAGAAATTTATTTGCCTGTTTACTTATGCCCTCCTTCTTTCAAAAATAATTGAAGATGTAATTAACATGCTCTACAAATCTGGAGGCATTGAATTTAAATTGCTAGTTGGAGTCCTTGGTGTGGCAAACATCCACTAAGCATTGTAACATGCCAGCCCACAGAGGAAAAAAAGGTACAAATATTTTGGGACTGGAGATTATAAAGTCAGGATAGATTCACATTTGGGAGGAAGCCTGATAATATTAGGAACAGCAAAAACACTCTACTTACTGTGTTACTCTTCTAGAAAATGTGCACAGAAGGACTCAGTTTACAATGGAGAAACCAAAGCACAGGAAAGTTAAGTAACTTGCCCAAGGTCACCCATTAAGAACACGTTGGAACTGGATTAGAACCCAGGCAGCTAAGCTAGATCCTGGGCTCTTCCCCACTCTGCTGCATTAATCCTGGCTAGCCGCATAGCAGGTAGTGACAAAGGGGGAGACTGACTGGCATCCTAGACTAGAGGCTTTCTGGGCTAAGGCCCACAGGAAGTCAAGAGAATCCCTGGAGAGATTCCTCCTGCCATGGGATCCATTTAGGACATAAAAGAACAACTCTCCTTACTTGGGAGCCACTAAAATATGGTGAGGATGAAATGAGGCTCCCTGGGGCAGGGGGTGGGGGGGGTGCATCACTGGCATCATGGATGGGATGCAACTGGACCATGTGCATCTTAATCCCTGAAGTAGTGTTAGGGATCTAAATTCTTTTCTTTTTTTTTTTTTTTTTTTTTTTTGGCTTTTTAGGGCCGCACCAGGGGCATATGGAGATTCCCAGGTTAGGGGTCAAATCAGAGCTGTAGCTGTCGGCCTACACCACAGCCACAGCAATGCCATATCTGAGCCGTGTCTGTGACCTACACCATAGGTCACGGCAATGCTGGATCCTTAACCCACTGAGCGAGGCCAGGGATCAAACCTGCAACCTCGTGGTTCCTAGTCAGATTCGTTTCAGCTGCACCATGACAGGAACTCCAAAATTTAATTTGATGACAATAAAAGATCAAGAAAAAGTTGATGATACAAGTTACATAATATTAAAGGGATAATTAATTAAGAGTTTAGAATCTTTTTTTTTTTTTTTTTGAGAATCTTAAAAAAGGACACAATGAACTTCTTTGTGGAACAGATACTGACTCACAGACTTTGAAAAACTTATGGTTCCCAAAGGAGGCAGGTTGGGGGGTCAGGGGGATGGGCTGGGGGTTAGGGATGGAAATGCTATAAAATTGGGTTGTGATGATTATTGTACAACTATAAATGTATAAAATTCATTGAGTTAAAAATATATAAAGAGTTTAAACTAGATGACTGGCTTTGGACAATTCTCTGACAAGCTACATGGGCGTTTGTTTAATCATCTGTAAAATAAAGGGGGAAGAAACCTAAGAGTTATCGGTTGCTTCCAATGTTCGAGGCTTTTTTCTAGGTACTCAACATATGTTGACTTAATTGATAGATTAATGGCCATTTTCAAGTTTGAGAAAACAGTGGCATAGAGAAGTTAAGAATCTGCCTGAAGCTGTTCAGCTAACAGGAATCAAATCACTGAAGTTCACGTGGGTTTTGCTTTTTTTTTTTTGTTTGTTTGTTTGTTTTTTTTTTTTGGCATTGCATTGCATTGCTTTTCACCTCCTGTTCCCCACTGCAAATCTGTAAGCTTACGATTTTAGAAGCCATAAAGGAACATGGTATTTCTGCTAATCTTCAAGTCTGGTGTTACTACCTAGGCGACCATGATGTTAACTCATTTTTATCTCCATCTCTTGGGAGTTCTCCTGGGAGTCTGATTTAATAGCCGAATATAATGGAAAAGTATTTTTATTCTCACTACAAAAATTTAGATTTAATCAACTGTATGATGGCTGCATGCAGTGGGTCTGTGGTGGCCCATTGAAGTGAAAAACTTAAAAGTATTCCCTTAGGAGTGACAGGTATTGGAGAAGAGAATTTGATTATAGGTATTGTTTGCATGGTCTGTTTTAATCTCGACATATTTGAAAAGATTTGATCTAAAGACAAGAAGGGACCTGTTTCTGGCAGTGGGTGTTTTCTATTCTTACAAATGTAATTTGTCCCCACTGAAATTCAGAAGTTGCTTTGTCCAAAAGACACTGACATCCTACACTATGCTTTATTTGACATCTTATCCTGCGCACTAAACCACATGGGGTGAACTTCAAACGACTCAGCTATAGGAATGTATATCTGGTTTGAAAACTGAGGTCAGCTCCAGTGTGCTTCCTCCTGTTGCACAAAGACATCTGCGAACACATCTTCTCACTGTTGTCTCTTCTTTAATTTTTATAAAATGACCATCACACACCCAAGCACTTAAACATCTTCCTTTATAAGCAGAGATTACTATCTATGTGGCAGTTGTTTTGGGTATTAGCAACAAAGCCAAATTTAGATTTCTGATGACTTCCAAGGAAGGGAGTACAATGGATCATGAAATAATTTGTAATTGACTGAGAAAAAGTTGTCCCACACCAATCTCTGGGATTATTACGGTCAAGTAACTTACTGATGTAAAAGTCACATAAAGAGAATCAAGACTTTCCTCTTATACAAGGATAGAAACAACCTATGGATGCCATCACCAAAGGCATAAACAGAAGCCCAAATTGTGCAATCATAAATTAGAAAGAAAAATATACTATATCAAAGAAAGTGGGTACCCATGCATACTAGTAGACAGGAGTTCCCATAAAGACCACTTTGGTGAGCTTAAAAAATTCTACATATACTTTTGTTTGAGAGGGTTTGCACAGCCTATTCCTTCTTTCTAGAATATTTTTCTGCTAGGCAGCCATGTGGCTCACTCTATTAATCCTTTAAGTCTATGCTCAAATGAGACCTACCCTGATCAGCCCTGCCTAAAGTTGAAACTACCCATTCCCACCGACCCAGAGAATTCTCTTTTGTCCATAACTTGGTTACCTTAGTTCCACGGTATTTACCATGTATCCCTCCTCTACCATTTTCTCTCTACTAGGATGTCAGCTCCCAAGGGCTAGAATTTTGGTTTGTGTTGTTCACTGCTCCATCACTGTAAGAACTCACCATCAAGGTTTGGGAAAATCAAGTATTAGGACTGAGTTCCAGGAACTGGAAACAGAGAAAAGGGACAGTAACTAGACAGAAACTTGATAAGCTCTGAAAGAGTACAGGCCAAAGACAAAAGAAGGGCAGCCAAGAACAGTCTTCTGGAATAACATAAGGGCAGCTACACTTACAGTTACTCACTGATGAGGAGGACGTTTGTATGGCTGAACAAGTTTCAAGATGTTTGGCAACAAAGTCAAGGGCTATGGTGAGCGTTTGCCATGATTTTAACTGCCAGGCAGCTGAATCACCACCATCCGTTAAGCTGCAGTAACAAACACTTCCTCCCCATATTGTGGTGGCTTTAAATAAGGACATTGATTTCTTGCCCATGTATATGTCGATCACAGGTTGGTAAGGAGGCTTTGCTCGCTGTAGACAATCAGGGATGTAGGCTGCAGAAACATCATCTTAGCATGCTTCCATATTTGGAAAAGTAAATTGGGAGAACCATACGCTGGCTCTTAGTGCTGTCCTGAAGTTACTGTCATTGACATATCCTGAAGATGTATGTCACTGTTACTCATATTTAACTAGCCAAAGTTAGTCACATTGTTAAACCTGAGTTAATGGGGGTAAATAATGCACTTCTCCTATGACAGGGGTTGTGAAGGTAAGTGATGATTAACAGTCTTCTTCATCCAGATCTGTAATTGGGAACTTCCCTTATGGCCCCTGCAGGGAAGGAGAACCTTCATACCTTCTCCTACCACAGAAATCATAAGTACCTGATAATTTGTCTCCCAACTCTTCCTGACTCTAATCATATGCATGGGAGTATGATTTGAACTGGGGTTGATGATACAAAGCAACATGGGAGGGGAGAAATCTTTCTGGCAAGACTCTGATGGCAGGAACATCTGTTTCCAGGGACAGTTGTGGTAACCATGGCCAGTAATGACTTCCGGCATTAAGTGTAAGCTGGGGGAGGTATTCAGAGTCCAGTGCTGACCAGCATGGAATCCTCACCTAACAGTATGTGACGTGATTCAGAACACAGTCATGGCTATGTAGCTTCCTGTCACACTGATACAATTCAAACCCTAGTTCTCCAGCATTCCAATCACTTCAATAAGCGCCCTAATATCTTTTCAATTAATACTTTGTATTTAAACTAGCTCAATACATCTCTATTGCTTGCATCACAATTAATACAAGTGGTCTGAAAAAGTGTGCACCCTTCTTATCCTATTTATTATCATATTTGCAGCCATTTGAACAAAAGCTGCTTTATCCAGAACTTGGCTAAATGGAAGAATATCATTCCTATCACTTTAAATTTAGTGGTTTTTTTTTTTTTGGTAAAATTATCCATGAATATAAACTAAAAAACAATTAAATTTCTTGAAGATATGAAAAGCAACACTTTTCCTTCTACTGCATCAACCTCTTCCTCCCACAACCAATTTCTACTTTTTTAGTTGAATATATATATACATACACACACACACATGTATATACACATATACACATATATATTGCTTTTTAGGGCCACACCTGCGGCATATGGAAGTTCCCTGGCTAGGGGTTGAATCAGAGGTACAGCTGCTGGCCCACACCACAGCCACAGCAAGGTGGGACCTGAAATCTACACCACTGCTCACTGGATCCCCGACCCACTGAGCAAGGCCAGGGATCGAACCCACATCCTCATGGATACTAGTAGCTAAGCCACAACAGGAACTTCCTCTTTTGATATTTACCTCCACATCTCTAACATCTTTATCTCAACAGCCAACATTTCTGTACTGCTTGCTTTGTGCCAAGTATTGTTCTCAGCAAGTTAGAAGTGTAGTCACATATCAGTCTTACAAGGTAGATAATTATGATCCCAGTTTTCAGATGATAAAACTTAGATGCAATAAGCAAAGCAAATTGCCCATGGTTAGACAGTTATTACTTGGCAGTGGTGGAATTGAAACCCAGAAAGTCTGACTCGAGAGTCTGCCTGGATAACCACTATGCTATGGTGCACCTCTCTCTGTATCATATATTTAGATTTTGATTTTTCAGTTTGGTGTATTTATTGATTAACGTCCCACTCGGTGAATATCTCTCTTCCCATCACACACACACGTACACTTCCCATACCCCATTTTCCATGAGCTATAGAAATACTGAGTAATTACTATGTCTATGCAAATGATATTTATATATGAGCCACTAATTTAACTTCAAAATCTCCTCAAGTTCTGTAAACTTCTTCTGAATACATTCAAACATTAGGTAATGTATACGTTTTACCTTCTCATGGATTGCTCCTGGGGTCTTCAGAGGTAGTCTAATCTGAACATGTTTTCTCTAGGCCTGATACAGAACTGTTTTTTATTGGTCCTACCTCCTGGAATGACTGTCATAGTTTTCTTTCCTCTCCTCATATTGGATCTTCTATTCTGGGATTTCCACAGCTTCTATTTTCTTAGGTTACCATTTGTATTTTTTTCTAATGACATATCCTCCAATAGTTTCCTAAGAAAGAATACATGAGAGACAATTTGCTAAAACTCTACATTTCTGAAAGCCTTTTTATTCTACATGCACAACTAAATGATAGTTTGTCTGGGTATAGAATTTTAGGTTGAAAATAAATTTTCTCTCCTAAATTCTGTAAGCATTACTCCATCACCTTTTAGTTCCCGATGTTGCTTTTTTTAATATCTTTTTTTTTTTAATTTCTTGGGCCGATTCTGTGGCACATGGAGGTTCCCAGGCTAGGGGTCTGACCGGAGCTGTAGCCACTGGCCTACGCCAGAGCCATAGCAATGCGGCATCCGAGCCACGTCTGCAACCTATACCATAGCTCATGGCAATGCCAGATCCTTAATCCACTGAGCAAGGCCAAGGATCGAACCTGCAACCTCATGGTTCCTAGTCAGATTCATTAACCACTGAGCCACAATGGGAACTCCCTGACGTTGTCTTTGAGAATTCCAGTTCCATTCTGATTCTTAATCACATTAATAAGTGAATCTGACATTAATAAAAAATAATTTTCTTAATTTTTTAGTTTCATAAGGCTATTTTGTTCAATTATAGCATACACTGCTGCATAATTTTAAGATTTTTATTTTTGGCTTATAGTTTCCTAACTTGGGTATGTTCTGCATTATGTTCAAATATAAATCTTCCTCAATCTTATTGTTAACACAAATAGACAAACAGATATTTCTTCCCCTCCCTAATCTAATTTTGTTTCTACAGAAACTCTTTTTTTTTTTTGCTTCACCTATGGCATGTGGAAGTTTCTGGATCAGGGATCAAACTCATGTCACAATTGTGACCCAAACCACAGCAGTAATGATACTGTATCCATAACCCACTGCACCACAAGGGAATGTCTACAGAAAACTCTTTTAATGTTGTCACTGTTTTTTTTTTTTTTTTTTTTTTTTTTAGTGTTCCCAGTGGGAAGTGGGAACAGATTTGCAGGAATTTAGGGGAGAATGAATGTGGATACTCTAGAAATGGGGACAGATAGTACCAAAATTGAAGGTAAGACAGAGTTTATCTAGTTTAACTATTTTATTTTACATGGAGAAAAAAAAGCCAGAAAAGTTTAAATGATTTTTTCTGATGTCACATGGTAATACATTGAGTAACCACTGAATTTATCACTCAAATTAGGGCACATCAGAGAGTGAAAGGGAATGGTATGAACAATTATACCAGGGAGTTCTCTCATGGCACAGTGGGTTAAGGGTCCAGTGTTATCACTGTAGTGGCTCAGGCTGCTGCTCTGGTGAGGGTTCAATTCCTGGCCCAGGAACTTCCTCATGCCATGGGTGCAGACCTCCCCCCAAAAAAATTATACCAGAAGGGTAGATGTAAACCAGGTAAACAAGGTCTGCTCTGGGGAAATGAGGATGAATGATTATCTTACAGAAATCACGGTTTAACCAACCCTAGAATTCTTGTCTCCAGCATCTTATCTCTCCTAGTCCTCCAACTTGTATAAACCTCACATACCTTCAATCTGTTTAATAGTTTCTTCTCTCACATCATTTTATTTCATTCACATATTTCTTCATTCATCCTGCAAATAGTTATTGACCACCTACTTTGACCTCTGATCTTTAAAGTCATTCCTATCCTTTTAAAGGATTAGTTATTACTTCCAATTTAAAATATCTCATGTGCTTAAAGTCAGAACAAATATTAGAAAACTACTGCCATGAAGCCGACACCACCATATTTTATTCAAGAGGTAAAGATCGGGGTAAATTGTGACCTTTTTTGGTAACATACTACAACTGAGTGAATTCAGTGGCACTACAGTGAAGCAGACACACAGCGAGCTGGGAGTATGGGGAACTCAGCAGATTTCTGTGATGGGATTGGCACACTTATTCACTGGGCATTTCAGGAACAGCTTTACAGCAAGGTCAAAGGGCATGCCAACTGAGGATAGAGACATGAAGTGAAGCCCAGAGAAGCAAACAAGCAATTGCAGACACAGAAGTGAAAACAACTTCAAAGTCCCAGCATCCAGTTTCATCATTAGGGTTGTCTTTTTTAACTTTTTTTTTTTTTTTTTTTTGTCTTTTTGCCTTTTCTAGGGCCACTCCTATGGCACATGGAGGTTCCCAGGCTAGGGGTCTAATCGGAGCTGTAGCCACCGGCCTACACCAGAGCCACAGCAACGCAGGATCCGAGCCGCATTCGCAACCCACACCACAGCCCACGGCAATGCCAGATCCTTAACCCCCTGAGCAAGGCCAGGGATCGAACCCGCAACCCCATGGTTCCCAGTTGGATTTGTCAAGCACTGCGCCATGATGGGAACTCCTTTTTTTTTTTTTTAACACTTTTCAGAGCAATTTTAGGTTCACGGAAAAATTGAGAGGAAGGTACAGAAATTTCCTACACACATGGAGTTCCCTTTGTGGCTCAGTGGGTTAAGGACCTGACACTGTCTCTGTGAGGATGCAGGTTCCATCAGTGGGTTAAGGATCTGATGTTTCTGCAAGCTGTGGCATAGGTTACAGATGCAGCTTGGATCTGGTGTTGCTGTGGCTATGGTGTAGGCCTCAGCTGCAGCTCCAATTCCACCCCTGGTCCAGGAACTTCCATATCCCACACGTGCCATCATAAAAAGAAAAAAAGATTTCCCACATGTGCCTTTCCCCTCACATGCCCAGCCTTCCCCGCTACAACATCCCTCCCAGTGGGTATGTTTCTTACAACTGACAGACTTATACTGACACATCATAATCCCCCAATGTCCATATGCTTTCTTGGGGTTCACGCTCAGTGTTGTCCCAGGGTGATATTTCAAAGTAAAATTTCTATTTTGATCAGTAACCATACGAATTAGAACTCCCTTTTATGAGAAATGTGAGATTCAAGGGCAAACTAGCTCATCTCTTTACTGGAAATCCAGTCAAAATTCTAGCTATATTCTCAAATTGTTGCTGTCAGTTGCTTAACTTAAATTTTTTTTCATCTCAGGTATGGATTTTGAAGTCTATCATTCTTGAGATGGGTAAAACTACAGCTGGTAGTTTCATATACAAAACCGAGGGGAAAACTTCTATATATCAATGTTGGGTTTTCTACAGATTTTGGAACATATGAGCAGAATCTTTTGATTTTGATTAATAAATATCTACTGAAATAGGTGATACAACCACAAACTGCACTAGCTGTTTCGTTACAAGAATGGTCCTGGTTCATCTGACCTTGCTGCTTGTTCTGTCTTTTGACAAAGCTAACATTTCTAACTTCCAGCCTCCTCAACTATGGAAAAGAAAAAAACAAGACTTTCATTGAAGTTTTGTTGGAAAATTCAGTGTAATGTTGGACATTTGTGCCGAGCAGAGGGCCTGATCTAGTGAGTATTTAGTAAATGCCAAGTGGAGTTGGTCGTTTTTACTTGGAAAAAATTGTCTCCAATTTTTCACTAGTAAGCAAACTCTTGAGATTCAGTTGTAGATGTATGTAAAAGTTTTGATTTTTTTCTCCAAAAGCTACATAAACAATAATTTCCACATGATTGACAGGTCATTTGATTAGTGCATGATGAAATTCAGATGGTATATTTCACCTATGGAAGGAGGTGTCAATGACACAGTTTCACGGCCATGGGTTACGCTGACACACTGGATTCTGTGGTTGTACAGGAAGCACCAGGCTGTTTCTCTTGGCAGCTGCTGTATCTGGTGAGATGTATTTGAGGATTTGTTGACAATATGGCAACAGCAATAACGACAACAGCAAAGTATGTATTGAGACGCTGTCAGTTGTCAGGAGCTGAGTTTCATACTTTATACACATTATATTGGCTAAAATAAAGACATACTTGTGGTACCCTGGGGAGGCCTGGAAATTTGGTAGTACTGTCAGGTTCTTAGGCAAGCAGAGTCAGGGCTGCAGGCTTACCTGGACTGACAAATATTAAATGTGTGCTGTATTTCTCCAGGAAAACTGGGTAAGAGAGTACTGAAGAGTTGGTTGAAATGGAAATGAATCGTCTTTTCTACAGAAGCCTCAGAACATCCAAATTTCCAAAGTTAAATAATTTAGAACTTTTGTGCAAGTAAATAATAATAAAAAAAAAAGATAAAAAGGTAACTCCATGTTAAATGAATGGAACTACCATTATATTGGAAAATAGATACATTTGGGGGAAGTTAATATAAAGTCTAAGTGAGGATGTCTAGAATTCAGGAGCTCCTACACATTCACTTCTAATTCTAAGCAAGGCTTGTAATAAAAAATAGTAACCCTTAATTTGCCTATATGAAGCCCATTTGGCTTTCCATTTTCACTCTTGTTTTGAAGGTAGTAGCTGTTCTGCTTTTACTTCTTCTTTTCAAAGTCACCAGTTTCTCAAATATGAGCTCCTTGAAATCAAACTCACTTTTCTCTCCAGCACACAGGTCACATGAGCAGACCAGGAGGGGAAAAAAAAAAAAAAAGATTTCAGAAAGCACAATTCTTTTGAGGAGTCACTGTGCCTGCTGCAAAATTATTCGAATGAAAAGATTTTTTTTTTTTGAGGTAAAACGACAATTAAGGTCGACCTCCTCCGTTCAAATTAAAAAAAGAGAGAGAAAAAGGAGTGTAATGAAGAATCTGACTCCTTCCTCTAATTTTACAAGTTCAATGGTAATCTAACCGTGCCATTCATTTACAGAAACCATTAATTTTATGATGTGGCTGAAAGTAGTAGGCCTCAGCTTTCATTCTCTTACTTTCCCCCTCCCTTAGTCTTTGTGTGTGCACCTGTTCGGGCCACTTTAGCATCCCATTTGTAAAACTTTGGATAATCCTCTGGCACTAACCCTGGTGTGATAATACTTCTGTTATTCAGCAGCCTAATTACAAAGGACAACACAGATAAAACACTTCAGTCCTATTTCTTAATAGTTGATTTGCCAATTTCGCCAAGCTCCAAAGAGAATGGTCTCCAAACCTGGCTGGATTTAAACTTAATCTGAATTTGTTCACCACACGGAACACCAATACCTCCAAGCAGGCCTTTTGTTGTTAGATTTCTGGACGCCTCATTCCTTCTCCCACCTTCCCTCCTTTTAAACTATGACACGAGGAATCTGTTTGTTTGTTAGAATACAGTTTAAGAGCATGGTTTGAGGATGCCCCTAACATCCTTTGGAGACCACGGCTGACATCCTCCAATAACAAGCCAAATAGAGACTTGGGGCTGGGGAGTCTGAAGAGGTACTTTATGCAATCAATCTAAGTGAAAGATGAGCTAGTAATGCTTCTCCATTTAACACATTTTCCTGAGGGCAATAGCTTCAGAAATGGAGCTCAGTAAAGAAAAAAAAAATGTGTCTGATATTTCTTTTCTGGTTTAAGATGGAAGAAAGAGGATTATTTCTAATTCATGGCAAACCCAAGGAAAGGATCATTCCTTCGGTACAGATAAGCCTCCCAGTATCTGCGTACCCAACCCTGCTGCTTTGATCTAGAAATGGGGCTGGAGAGCTGGCGACAAGAGACAATTTCGTGAGTTCTGGGAGCTTGCTGATCGTGGAGAATATCCTGCAGTTTTGAGGGATCCACTAAATCTCTCCTCTACAGCATGTTTTGGGGGTGTCTGAGGGCACTGCGCAACTGAAGGGCGCGCCCTGCCACTGGCTTAATCCCTTGATTTTGAAACCCCAAATAACTCGAGGGAAATTTAATACATATGTTTCTGATTCGCTTACACTGCTTCATCAAAACGGTGTTTCGTAAGAGCTATTTGATATCTAAGAAGCCTTCTCAGACTTCTTTCTAAGCCTTTTCTTTTGCTCCAGGAAATCACATTTTTGTCAGGTTCAGCAGAATTGGCAGCACGGGAGGCCTCCATTTGGTTCTAAAGGTCACACTCACAAAACCATCAGAAGCTTGGACATGGGCAGAAAATGTTGCTGCCCTCGGCTCCATCACCAGACAACCGACAACTCTGACAGGTGAAAAACTCAAGGATATTATCAAAAGTAGGACGGCACAGATTAATTTCACTGACTATTGCATCTAGTAATTTCATCAGCATGTTCATTTCTGCTTTCCAAGATGTTGTCATGGATTAAATGACAGAAGACTAGTAAACATGTTTATTCCGTTTTACTGATGGAAACGTATGTCTTTGATGAAAAGGATGCTTATTTTAGTCCAAAATGACACTATAATTTGTTAAAAACACCAGCTACACTGGGTCACATAACCAGTTCCTAAGCCATATAACACCACTGAAAAATATGTAGAAGAAACGATATCTAAAGCCCATTAACTATGGGGCATTTTAATGTTTTTGGGGAAAAGTTCACAGTTTGAAATTTGAGTTCTTGATTAATTACCGAAATTGTCAAAAAGAATAATAATAAGTGAATACCACCCAAGTAAAGCTAGTTATCTGGGAGTGGTTTAGAATAATACACTGGGGTATTTTACTATTAACTGAGCACTTACCCAGCAAGGTTCAGGCACTGTGCTAAGTGCTATATGCAAATGATTTCATTCGCGTCTCATATAATCCTATGAAATAGGTACTAGTATTTCCATGTCCATTTTTTCTTAGGAGTGAAATGAGATTCGGCGATTTAGAGGGAGAAAGATTATCTGTCAGGTCAGGGATGGGTACTTTCATCACTTCTTTCTTCTTCTTTTTTTGGTTGTGTCCAAGGCATGGGGAAAGTCCCGGGCTAGGGATTGAACACACACCGTGGCAGGGACAAAGCCAGATCCTCAACCTGGTAGGCCACCAGGGAACTCCTATTTCAGTCACTTCTTATATTAGTGCAATATTTTTACTCAAAGGACATGATTAACACGTCCAGTTTTACGATAGCGTAAAACATGCACTTCAATACCCAAGGTACTGTTATGAGCTGGATCCTGAAAACTGGAGACCAGGTATCATCTCTACGGTAACAGTTGTAAATACTGCACCTTTTGTAGATCTGTGCTTGTTCAGGTGACCTTTTCCAAAATGTTCTTCCCTGCACTGGTTGGGAAATGTATCTTATCTGCCTAACATTTTCCTGGGTCTGGTCGTTCTTTGATCCTTAGAGAGCATGGCAATTGGGGTAAGACCCTCGAACAAGTCAGGTTTTCCCTAAGGACAAAATAAAGAGCCACAAACCTAGAATGTTAGGAGAACTTTCCAAGAGGAAACGGTACTTCACTGGTACCCTTCTGTGAAAGGTGGCAGTGGAATCCTGGAGGGTACATTCTAGATGTGCTTTTTATTGCTGTTACCGAATACTTATCACAGTGCCCGACAGGTAGTAGATCCTCGGTAAATTTTTGTTACATGAAAGGATTAATAAATGACTAAATGAGAAACAGAGGTCTTTATATTCCCTGGATGAGACAGACACACATTAACAGAAAAATGGTGAGATAGCCTGTGATTTTGCTCCTGAGGTCTCTGATTCAGCATAGACTTACATCTACCCCATGAGTTGAGTGGGAACGACGCCTTTTTCCACCCAGAGCAGTACCTGAGTCCGGAGCTCTGCTGTGGAGTCTGTGGCAGCCACTCCCAGATGGCCCCTGCTGATTCGCTCCTCCTGTATTCCTACCCTGAGTAGTCCTCTCCTACGTTGAATAGGGTTGACCTATGCAACCAACAAGACATTACCGAAGTGACGGAGCCTGACAACGACACCAGGTCATATGATGGCTTCCCCCTTGTTCTCTCTTAGATCACTTGCATTGTGGGGATCAGTCGTCACGTATAAGGACATTCAAGCAGCTCAGTGCAGAGATGCACGTGGTGAGCCCATGAAGGATGGACTTGATGGCTGGGTAAATAAATAGTCCTCCAAACAAATCTAGCGCCTGGCAAGCCTTCAGGTGACTGCAATCTTGGCTGACATCTCGAGCACCATCTCCTGAGAGACCCTGAGCCAAAACCACTCACCTCAGCTGCTCCTGAGCTCCTGGCCTACAGACCCCGAGACCGAAAATGTTCACTGCTGCCTTCGGGTGCTAAATGTTGAGGTCATTTCTTTGACAGCCACAGCTAATGCAGGGTTGCACTGAGTGACACAAAATCAGATTCGGACACCTAAGGAAAGAAACACATAATGTCGATTGGCTTATCTTATACATATGGGTCCGTCGGAATGCAGTTGTGAGACACCAATCTTTCATAGGAGAATTAGGCCTAATAATATCTTTTCCTAGTGATATTCACACGGGTTAGGGTGAAATCTGTGGAGGTGTGTGTGGGTGTGTGTTTTAAAGGTCCCCAGTGCCTTTGAATGACAATGAAAATAATCTGAAGCATTATGAAAATTGGATTCTGGTGTCAAGTTCACTCGTTCACTATGTGACAATGGTCAGGATGCTTCAGCTCTCCGAATTGTAAAGGTGAAAGTCTCTTAGAACACGGTAAACCAGCTATGATGGAAAAAATAAAAATCATTTAAAAAAGAAAGTCTCTTTTAGTTAAAACTTGTATGAATAAAGTATATCAGCTAAATAACTAACAACTGAAGACCTGACAATGGTAGTCAGCATTCCTGGACTTTAACAACGGGTACAGGTCAGTGACGGACACTGAAGAGAGCCTGTTTTAAGGGGAGCACGTGTGCGGCCTTATCTAAAAGGCCTTTGGTACGCAGCCACCCCCTCACACTGTGTTAGAAGCTGGCAGCGCATCTGGCATGACTCCCAAAGAAAGGAGATGTAGCAAGTCACCAGTGTAGACAAACGACACTTTGGAGATGACTCATCGGCCACCAAAGATTTCACCTTCCCCAGCTTGTTTGGAGAGAGAGTGGTCTGATGCATGAAGGAGGGGAATTCAAGAATTCCTGCAAGTCAGTTCCTGGCGTCAGCCAGAGTATGACCTCACCCACGTTCCCACCTCCACGAAGGAACATTTCTGCTGACTGCTGGGGAAATGAATGGTTGTGGCACCTTGTCACACTGGGTGAGATGTGGGGTGAGGGACCTTCACCACTGAATTCGGTGCACAAGCCCTGGAAGTTTCAGACAAGTGTCACCCATAAGAAACAAACTGAAATTGTGGCATATGGGCAATTGAATCCTTTCTTTACCACTTCCTGGAGGTATGGCCAGGTAGATTATTTCATCACTCTAAGTGTCATCCTCTGAAAATGTGCCTACCCAAATAGTATCTACCTCACAGAGGTGTTGAAGGATCAAATAAAGCACCGAGCACCTTGTAATCCAATCTGATAGTACTTATCATTACAGTTCTACCTGTAATCCAAGTACTTGGACTATGAAGCATCTCTTGGAGATAGGCTTTGGGGTGGTTTAAGATCTTCTTTTTTTTTTATTTCCTGGGAGACACTTACAGTTGAACTGGGAGTTACAGAATATTTACAAATCTGGTCTCTAAACCAGGCTAGAGAGAAGGCATGGATTCTTTGACTACGGGAAAAGCCGGAAGCTAAAAAGCAATATATGATTTTAGAAGACTTATTTCCCTGGGACCCATGGATAACTTTTTGTTCCTGGGAGGGGGAGGGCTCGTTGTGAGACGGACAGTAATGTCATTATTCATGCTGTAAGCCAGCCCACTTCAACTGCTGTCTCCACAATGCCTACAAGTGTAATAAAAAAAAAAAAAAAAAGAATACAAAAAAACCACTTGCTTCCTTTTTTATGAGTATTGACATTCTTGTGCAGTATTAGGAGAGCTAATTTAGCTTCCAGTTCTAAGAATTTTTGAATCTATAGCCAGTAATTATTGGCATTCAGAGGTACAAAAGAGGAAAACAAAGCTTGCAAATTCTAGCACATTCATGTGGGATTGGGAGCTGAATTAGGATCCTCACACCCCATTGAATGATCAGCCCCCCTATTAGAGCCTTATTAAAATGGTAATGATTATATGCCAGCTATAGGCAGGCAGCCGCACCTGTCAAAAACTACCCCGATTATCCTGTTCATTGAACTGTCTGGCTCTTGAATCAGTGTCTCAGGTTTACTTCTCTGTGAAGTTTTTTTTTTTTCTTCCCTCCCCCTCTGGTCTTAAATTTAAAAAAGATACAAGAACAAACATTTCCTTGGGGTAACAGAACACTAGCGTATTTCATTCTCTCTTTTCCTCGTTTTCTGTTTTTGTATCTGGTATGGCAATGCGATAAGGGAGTTATCGTCTCTTTGGTGTCGTATAGAAACAGGAGAAAGAAACAGAAGACATGTAAAATCCCATCTAAATAAAAAATCCTCATGTTAGCGAAAGATAATGCAAGTCCATACTGAATCTAAAAACTGGGAGCATTCAATTGTCAATGACAAGTACTGTGATCAAGGCACAGACCCTTTTTACTCAGGCATCACTTGCCAAACCTGGAGATCTGTGGTCCTTCATTTAAAAATATAGAAAACAAAATGTTTTTCATTTGAAATCACTTTTTTCCTCTAGAGGAACCCTACCATCGAATGCACAATTGTTGTTTTCTTACAACACTAAATTCTGCCCTCCCTGGGGGGAAAAGTGTCTTATAAAGTACAGTCACCCCTCTGTGTCTGAAGGGGACTGGTTCCAGGACCCCTGAGGATACCAAAATCTGCAGATGCTAAAGCTGCTTACATAAAATGGCATAGTATTTGCATATAACCCATGTACATCTTCTCATATACGTTAAATTGTCTCTAGATTATTAATAATGCCTAAGGCAATGTAAATGCTACGTAAATAGTTCACTGGAAATTCAAGTTTCCCTTTCTGGAACTTTTTAGAATTTAAACAAATATTTTCTATCTGCAGCTGGTTGCATGTGAAGATGCAGAACCTGTGGCTATGGAAGGGTTCTGTATTTCATCTAGCGGTGTGTCAAATTCCGTAATATAAGAGAACATCGGTATAAGAGGGCACGGAGAGGACGGATGTCATCAACAGTACTTGTGGCAGCTGCTCTGATGGCAACTGATCAGAACACTTGGGGAGAAGGGTCAAGGTGTAAAGACAGCAATTTTTTTTTTTTTTTTTTCTGTTTGGTTTGTTTTTGTTGGAGAATACCTTTCTCTGATTCCTCGCATTTCTTAAGGGGAACCACAAAGGATTTTTGTTTGCGACGATTGCTACGGGACTGAAATGATTTCTGTTACCTGTCAGGCACACGGCTCAGTCACTGGACAACAGAGCAGGAAGAACACGAGGGCTTTTCCACCATCTGCTTTTTGGCGGAACGTGCCCTTGGAGGTACTTTGAAGATCCAGGCAGCTAATACTAGATGGAAAGAATCTTAAGTTCCTTTTGCACACTCTTTTGTTAATCTGCAGGAAGAAAAACAGGATTCAAATTTGGGACTCTGGGACTCTATCCTAGCTGAAAGCACCATAGACTGCCAGTCCTTTTGATAGTATGCCATGAAGAAATTCACAACCGGGTCTAATCTAAATTAACTGAAATCTTAATTACACGGAGCTGCTGTTTCTATTACTGTAACAACAAAAGAATACATCTTTTACAACGATTCACAACTCATCTGAGACAGTCTTTCTCAGAATGCTTTCTGTTTATTGAGTGACTTCAGTGCAATGCATTCTCTTACCTCCCCTCCACCCAACCTCCCCTGCCCCCATCCAGCCGGTACTGATTGAATATCATGTAGTACCAACGGAACAATTCCCAAGCTTTTGCTGCCAATTTTTAAAAAGGTTGTATCATGGGATAATTGAATATTGAAACATTTGATTACTGTGCAGCCAAGCTTATTACCAGGTTGTTTGAGACTCAGATCCTTTCCACGGTCCTTAAACCACTTGACCTTGCTATAGCATGAATAACCCTTCTCCCCTCTGTCCAGTACCACTCAGCCTGACACTGTGACGCATCAATATCCTGGGTCTCCTCCTACTTTCCTTCTTAGAGTTTTGCTTTCTCCTCATCTTAGTGATTTTATTTTTGCTACGATTCCTAAGTCATCTCTTCTAAAAAGACAATCCCAACTTTCAATCTCAAATAGAGACTTCTGCAGCCATTCCTTCCCAACACCTGATTTCCTGTTTCCCCAAAGATATCACTTACATGTGGAATCTAAAATACAGCACAAATCAACCTACCCACAAAGCAGAAACAGAGTCACAGACATAGAAAACAGACTTGTAGGAGTTCCCGTCGTGGCTCAGTGGTTAACAAATCTGACTAGGAACCATGAGGTGGCAGGTTCGATTCCCTGGCCTCGCTCAGTGGGTTAATGATCCAGCATTGCCGTGAGCTGTGGTGTAGGTTGCAGATGCGGCTCAGATCCAGCGTTGCTGTGGCTGTGATGCAGGCCGGCAGCTGTAGCTCCAATCAATTTGACCCCTAGCCTGGGAACCTCCGTATTCCGTAGATGCGGTCCTAGAAAAGACCAAAAAAAAAAAAAAAAAAAAAAAAAAAAAGGAAGAAGAAAACAGACTTGCAGATGCCAGGGGTGGGAGGGACTGGGAGTTTGGGGTGAGCAGATGTGCAAACTACTGCATTTAGAATGGACAAGCAATTAGACCCTACTGTGTAGCACAGGGAACTCTATCTAGTCTCTTAGGATAGAATGCGATGGGAGATAATATGAGAAAAAGAATGTACATATGTGTATGATTGGGTCACTCTGTTGTACAGCAGAAATTGGCTCAACCCTGTAAATCAACTATACTTCAAAAAAAAATTTTTTTTTTTTTGGTCTTTTTGCCATTTCTTGGGCTGCTCCCACGGCATATGGATGTTTCCAGGCTAGGGGTCTAATCGGAGCTGTAGCTGCCAGCCTGCACCAGAGCCACAGCAACTCGGGATCCGAGCCGCGTCTGCGACCTACACCACAGCTCGCGGCAACGCCAGATCGTCAACCCACTGAGTGAGGGCAGGGATCGAACCCACAACCTCATGGTTCCTAGTCAGATTTGTTAACCACTGCGCCACGACGGAAACTCCCCCTCCCCAAATTTTTTTTAATAAGTTAAAATTTTAATAAATTAAAAAAATTTTTTTAAATATCCATCTCAGCTTGACCATATCTGCGTTAGTTGTTAAACCTGCCTCCATTTCTGTAACATCCTCTCCATCTAGGAACTCACCAAAGCCTACAGATTCAAATTCTACAGCATCTTACAGCAGAATTTATTTGTATAAACTAGACACTGTGTGACCCTACCCTTGGCTGCCTCTTCCCACATTTTGCCTTTACACATGCATTTTGTCTTACGATGACCACTATTCATATAAGGGTAAAGGGATGTCCCTGAAGAAAACAGTCTTGGGTCTTTCAGTTCAAACACCAAGACTCCAAGAGAACTCAGTGTGTGAACAGTGTAGCTGGTGAAACTTGTGACCAC
Source organism: Sus scrofa (assembly GCF_054392235.1). Taxonomy (NCBI): domain Eukaryota; kingdom Metazoa; phylum Chordata; class Mammalia; order Artiodactyla; family Suidae; genus Sus; species Sus scrofa. The sequence goes on along the minus strand of NC_139387.1, from coordinate 88,526,019 downwards.
TTCCAGCCCTTCTGTCTACATCCAGTAGGTAAGAATATCTTGGGTCAAAGGGAAAATGAGAGGACCAGAGGGAGTGTGAACTAGGAGAGGAGTTTGTGGACACCAGGACAAGGAAACCAGGATCGACCCCTTTTAGGGCTTGCACAGCCTCCACCCAGGGGGATGTCATCCTTAGCCACGCCCAGGAAGCATGGGGAACTGAGCCCATGCTTGCTGTGGAGCCTTCATGCCAGCGAGCAGCATACATGGCTATGCTGGCGGTTCTAATGGTCCGTCCTAATAACAGCCCTTCGTGATGGCGTCTGGTACTCACATCCTCATGGACACTAGTAGGGTCTGTCACCACTGAGCCGTAATAGGAACTCATATGAATCAAGCAGTGACGTTGTCAGCCAAACAATTTAATAAAAAGAGGACTCTGCAGTTCTAGACTCCGGTTTAGTGGTTCCCGACCTGGGGTGGTCTCTCCAAGTCATAATGGCATCACTTAGCTCTCTTCCTAGTTTTAAGAAAGCCTGCTGAAAATGAAGTATTTGGCCATGATAAAATTGCATAGTTTTGTGATTCCCAAACAATGTGTTAAGGAATACAGGAGTGAGGGGGCAGGCAGGCCCTCAGCGAACGCAGAGGGATACTGCAGGACATTTTTTATATCTGGAGAAACAGCAGTACTCAGAATCTGTCAGCCCTAAGGGAAATATTTAGCTCTGGCTAGTCCACAATTTCAACATGAAATTGTGCTACATTTCTTTCGATAAGGTCCTATTCATGAAAGTTAGTTTTCTGTAAGTAGTACAGTAAAAAGCAAATGAGTGCCATGTGAAAAATCAATGTGTAACCGGAAAAAAAATTATCATTATCTGGTAATAACCTGTTTACAAATCTGATTGCAAGATTTGATAAGGTAGTGATGCCCAAGAGGCATATACACCTATAATTGTGGTTTTATAAGAATGAAATAAAATCTTCCTATTTTTTAATTAATTTTTTTTGGCCACACCTCTGGCACGTGAAGTTCCTGGGCCAGGGACTGAACCCATGCCACAGCCATGACCCACACCACAGAAGTGATAATGACTGATACTTAACCTGCTGAGTCACTAGGGAACTCCTTAAAATCCTTTTAAAGTTTAGGTGTATTTTTTTTCCAAATGGCTACTAAGTTAGTAGGGCATAAATACCTACTAAGCTGTCTGGATCTAAATATTTAATAAACAGAACCGCTACTTTCTTCCTTTTTTAAAATTTTTTTGGGGTCTAGAAGAACCATTAACAAAATTGAGGCCCTAAGAGGGTGCCATGAACTGAGAAAGTTTGAGACTGTTTGGTTTATGCACACACACAAAAATTATTTTATTGATTTCAGCTACAATCATTGAATTAGTATAAACTTGGGGTGTCATGTTTGATGACCTGGTATGAACAGGTCCAACTGGCAATACTACGGATGTTTCTGGTAGAAAATAAATCATTAACGAAAAAAAATAATCATTAATAAATGTTCTTTTGTAGACTGTCTTTCAAAACATAAGGAACTGGAGGGAAAGGTATTTAAAAGGTCCTTGATGGGAAATGGATAGAAAACCTAGATCTTGTCCAAGGCCTGGTTTAACACACGAGGAAGCTAAGATGTGTCAAAATTGAGGGACATGGCCACAGTCACACTGCTGGTGAAGGAAGAACCAGGGTCACCATCAGGTCTCTGCTCCCTTTTCCAATGTGCTTCATCGGACTTCCTCCCTAGGCCTATCTGGAATTTATGGAGGGACTTTTGAATGCTTGCAATAGCAATTTTGGTAGGTAAATGATCATTCTACCTGTACCCTATTCAAGAGTACTTTCCTCTCGGGAGTTCCCTTTGTGGCACAGTGGAAATGAATCTGACTAGCATCCGTGAGGATGCAGGTTCGATCCCTGGCCTTGCCCAGTGGGTTAAGGATCCAGCATTGCTGTGACCTGACCTAGGGTGCAGACGTGGTTCAGATCCTGCATTGCACAGGCCAGCAGCAGCTACAGCTCCGATTCGACCCCTAGCCTGGGAACCTCCATATGCTGCAGGTGCAGCCTTAAAAAAGCAGAAAAAAAAAAAAAAAAAAAAAAAAAAAGAGAGAGAAATGTCCTCTCCAAAGGTGACCTTTTGGCCCTGAATAATTCCTAGAACACACTCAAAAAGCACACGCTAAACTGAATTATATAGTAACTGTTCACCTATAGATCGTATTTCTTAACCTCAAAGCTATGTTGATGATAATTAACCCAACAGGGAATTTAGAAAGACCCCTTAGTTTACAGAAGGAAGGAGTACAGAGCTGGTTAATGCATCGGTGCATTAAAAATTTTGTCTGGAGCGGGTGTGCTTGGAGATGCCTGTATTTCACAACAATTTTTGTGAGATGCTAGAGAGACAAGCCCTAGAGAGCTATGTTCAGTACTCTCAGTTAAGAGAAACATTTGATTAAGAAGTCAAAGCCTTCTTAATTTTTTATGTACCTCATGTGTTAAGATTTGAGGATAAGAATATTTTGAATGCCATTCTAGACAATAGAAATGCCAATCTTATTTACCAAAGGCAAAAGCCAGGAGTCTGAGAAATGTGTTGAGTTAGTAATTATAAGTATCTAGAGTTGTACAGCGTAGTTTCAAAAACCAAAAAATGAGAAAATGCAGAAAAATTCCTGCTGCTTTAACATTTTGCTCTCCACAGATGGTCCCCTGGTCTCGACATAATTTCCTCTCTCATTTTGATGATATGGGCTGGAAAATGTCTCGACCAAATTAAGCTAATGGAGGTCAGTGTGTGGTATGTGCCATTAATTTGAAGAACAAGGAGATAGATGGAGGGAAGACAAGGTAATGATTTGTGACAGGGGCCCCCAAATTTGATTTCAACAATTCAATTACCCTTTTTAAAGTCCCCCAAAGTAATGTGCCTGCAAAGCCCTGCATTCCCCACCCACGCAGATGGGACACAAAATCCGCTCTTAACCCCAGTTCTCTAACACTTCCTCTGGGACACGCTGTAGCGGATGCACGATAAAAACAAAACGAGTACCCGTGTGTCCTACTGCAAAATGTTAGAGGTGCTCGGGCAGCAGAGAGCTGTTCTTACAGGGCTTGAAGGACAGGAGATAGCAGGTTACATGCTGGAAGGCCTTCCTAGGGACTTCCTGCTAGGAGCACGGGACCAATATTGCCAAAGCAGCTCTGGCACTGCAAGAGACTGTGCCATGTGCGACAGCCGAAAGATGCAAGACAAACTGAAACTTCAGCCACTGCTTCTCAAGGGGAACCGAGGGCGGCATATACTCTTGTCAAGGACACAGCCCTATGTTTTATGCTAGGGAAGGAAAGTCAGAGAAAGACAAATACTGTGTGATGTCACTTCAGACTAGTGGGTATGACAAAAAAGAAGCAGACACAGATATAGAGAGTAAACTAGTGGTTACCCGTGGGGAGAGAGAGGGTTAGGGGCAAGACAGGGGTAGGGATTAAGAGGTACAAACTACTAGGTGTAAAATGAACTGTACTACCCAGGACATACAGCCAGTATTTTACAATAACTATGAATGGAGTATAACCTTTAAAAATTGTGCACCTATAACATATAGCATTATAGAGAAACTATCCTTCAATTATAATTTATTTTTTAAAAAAGGACATAAGCCCTAGAAAGAAGCCTGAATCCAGGTTCCGTGGCCTTTTAGCTCTCTAACCTTAGTAGACTGGTTAATTCCTCTAAGCCTCAATTTTTTTTCTTGTGTAAAATGGGGATGATAGTAAAACTTATTACATAGCATCCTTAGAAAGATTAAATGGGATAGTTTATATAAAACATGTATGACCAAACTGCACTTGTAAAGGTCAGAACTAAGCAAATATGGAAACCCCACCTTTTTAAAAAAGGAAACTGTAAGGAAGTAAGTTTCTTTATTTTCTTATTTTAATAATTGTGAAAATGCTTCAAAGTCTGAGTTTTTATTCATCACTTGCACTGCCTCTGGAAATTGATATGTCATCACTCACCTTAAAAAGGAGCAAGGTCATGTGCTTAACGTTGACTCTGTGCACCTTCACCCACAGAAGTAAACTCCACATGTGAGGCGGTGATCTTTTCAAAGTGCCCTGTGAGAGAAGCACCACAAAGAAAACCCGAGTGACGCATTAGGAAACAGAATTCCTTTCCTTTTTAGCATGTCTTTGCATCTGAATCAGAACATCCATAAAGAAATTTCAGAATATTTTATGAATACACAGCCTTTGCAAAGAGCTGCAGATATAGCAACGTATAGAAGGGCTGCCCAGCCTTCAGGCTTCCCTGCTGAGTCATGGCATTAATAAAAGCCTATAAAGTCATGACTCTGTGTCTTGGCATATAGCAGGGGCTCAGTTATTGGCAGCTAGATAACAGGTAACAGTGAAAGCAGATAACTGTAAAGTGAAACCACGTCTTAGGAGAACACATGAAAAATTTGGTGACAACCTATGTGTTAGAACATGGATGTGAAAAAACTAGCTTCTCTTACCGCAAATATTTTGATGAGGAAGTGATTTTCACCTATGTATCCTGAAGCCCTCGATTTGCACAGTGTGTGAGGTAGATGGAACGCTCTGGAAAGTTTCACAGCCTGATTGCTTTTGGTGGCACCTGTAGGGTGAAAATGCAAAGGTAAACATTTGCTTGTTCACAACATTGTGACATCAATTACTTAATTCAACAAATAATTATTGAGCACCCATTCGTTGATATGGGCTGAATCCAGTAAGATGGGCAAGAAGCAGAAACAGCTTTCTAGATATCAGTCTAGCAAGGGACTCAGACACCAATAATTTTAAAAATCCAGTAGGACCTGAACTAGAAGAGTAGTATATATAGAACCACATACAGAAGGTGACACGGAAAGCATACAAAGGGCAGGTCTGGGGCTTGGAGGGTGAGCCAGGGAGTTCAGGATCTTTATCACTTTTTTTGTTTCCTGCTTTGTCAAATACAAAATGAATCACAACAGACACTTTATTGGGAGAGCTCTGAAACAATAAAGAATTATATCCAAGGAGAGGAAATTTTATTCTTTTGGTTAAAATAGAAAGTATTTGTTGAGGAGCAAATTAGGAGTGTAGGATTAACAGATACACACTAATACATGTAAAATAAACAACATCTACTATATAGAACAGGGAACCACATTTACTATCATGTAAATCTATAATGGAAAAGAATCTAAAAAAAGAATGAATATATATACACACACACACAAACACACCCACTGAAAAAGAATAGATATACATATATATTCTGTTTTATATCCATATATAAAACTGAATCTTTACTGTATTCCTGAAACTAACACATTATAAATCAACAATGTTGCAATTAAATTTTTTTTAAAAAAATTAAAAAAGCATTTTCCCAATGTATGAGAGTCTATATTTGAAGAATCATTTTTAGTACTTGTGTATTTCAGGCAAATATGGCCAATTCTCAACCACTTGGTTATCAAAACACTGCACAAATAGGAGTATCACCTATCTTTCTAAAGACCTAATAATGAAAGCTTAGAAAGTTTGCATGGCATTTTTTTTTTTTTTTTAATTTCATGGCATATAGAAGTTCCCAGGCCAAGGACTGAATCCGAGCCACATCTGCAACCTATATCACAGTTTGGGCAACACTGGATCCTTTTAACCCACTGTGTTGGGCCAGGGATCAAACCTGTGCCTCTGCAGCAACCCAAGTCGCTGCAGTCAGATTCTTAACCCACTGGGCCATGTCTCCTACATGACATTTTATAGACAACTTCCACTTCTATGTACTGGGCAGATGGACCACGTTATTCCGGAATAAAAGGATCTACACCCCTTGAGTAGATAAACCTATTTGGTGCAATCTCCCCTTTGATCAGAGGATTCATTTGCTTTTCCAGACTAGAGAATGACCCAACCTCACCACACCTGCTATTTTGTCCATTATGCTCATCACACCTTCTCAGTCTAATTCTATACATTACAGGGAGCTCTTGCGGCCTCCTATGTCCGGGCTGTTCAGATCCCCATCAGAGAGGGCCAAAGGCCCAGGGTCCCGCCTCCGGACCCACACATGCCAGGCCCACGGGCTGGCCCACACTCTGGTGGGCAATCTTGCCTGCGGAATCGGTGAGCTGATGATGAATGGCTGTGAAGGCTTTGTGATTGCTCAGGCTCCTTTGTGGGGCCTGACAATGGAGGAGGACACAAGTCTGGCTCAGGAGAGCAACGGCTAAAACTGCTGGGCAGGATGGCGGGCTCCTGCCGACACGACCACTTGTTGACATTGAAAGGATTTCACAACAAGTGAGCAGAAACAGAAACGAGTCTGTTCGGCAGGGCTATTAGTTGCAACGTGTGGCACTGGAGCGGTCACTCCCGATGTGTTTCCTCACTAATGAGCTCTGAATGCCCATTAAACTGGGCTGCTATAGGCCCAGAGCCACCCGGACAACGGCATGCATGAGTGCCCTCCCCGCTTGCTATTGGTTGGCCCAGGGAAGAAACAACTGGTATCACTCAAATTTAAGCAGAGTTGACAGTACAGTTAAATGATCATTAATTAGAGTTTGTGGGCAGATAAAGACGCAGAGCCATTTCTAATGACAAGATAGGTTAGCGTGACTCACTGGGGAGCATAACCCAGTCTGGTCCTGCCCTATTTCTCGGGCCCCGTGGAGAGGTGGCCACGGGATTTTAGACAGGAGAAGATAATCTGTATAACAGTGGGTAGGGGAGGACAAAAATAAAGCTTTATAGGACACAGGAAGTTTTAAAATGATTAGTAATACCTCACCGAGTGTGGTGAGACCTGAATCCAATTGCACTTGTGAAAAGAACCTCATCTGGGCTGTGCTAATGGGGTGGGAAGTGCAAAAGACTTGGAGTGAGAAAAGCAGGTTTGAACCCTGGCCCTTCAACTGATTCGCTGAATGACCCGGAGCAGCTTTTCAAACTCAGGAATCTCCATTTCTTTATCTGTAAAAGGAGAACAGCCATATGCCCAACTTCACGGGGTCAACACAGGATGACTCACAGGCGGAAGACTCTGCAGTTCGGTTGACTCACACAGCTGCTGGTCCCCTCTCACTTCTGAGCTGCATCTCTCTGCATGGATGTGACCAGACATCGGGGAGAGTGGCCTTCTAGAAAAAGGAGAGGTAGAAACTGTTCTACTGAAAGGGCCGATTTAAACGGTGTCTTCTAAACGTTTCATTCTGAGAGGAATGATTTAAGCAGTAGAACACCTCGGACCAGCTCAAGAGAAAAATCCATTACTTTCTCAGAGGCACTTTTTTCCTACTTACTCACTGCATCATAGCTTCTTCTCAGAAAGGACAGCAGTAGAGCTTAATGAAGAGCCATATTTCACAGTAGTCGTGACCACCAGAAAATGAACATCTTGTTCGGAAAATAAGAAATATACCCGGAGTTCCCGTCGTGGCGCAGTGGTTAACGAATCCGACTAGGAACCATGAGGTTGCGGGTTCGGTCCCTGCCCTTGCTCAGTGGGTTAACGATCTGGCGTTGCCGTGAGCTGTGGTGTAGGTTGCAGACGCGGCTCGGATCCTGCGTTGCTGTGGCTCTGGCGTAGGCCGGTGGCTACGGCTCTGATTAGACCCCTAGCCTGGGAACCTCCATATGCTGCGGAAGCGGCCCAAAGAAATAACAAAAAGACAAAATAAATAAAAATATCCTGTGAACAGTAAAGCGGCCCAAAGAAATAGCAAAAAAAAAAAAAAAAAAAAAAAAAAAAAGAAAAAGAAATATACCCGTGTGCATCTTCGACCTCAGTGACCGTCCCTATGCTGATCACCCCCAAATCTCCACCTAGAACGTCATTTACATTACTGAGATCCAGGTCGAGGATGCAGCCTTCCTACTGAACATACCTAAATGGTTATTTCACAGGTATCTCAAACTTCATACGTCTACAAAAGTTAGCTTTGGCTATAGAATAAATTACCTCAAAACTTAGTGATTCAAAACACTAGCTACTAATGTAGCTCATGATTCTGTGGGTTGGCAACCTGGGCTGGACTCAGCTGCGGGGCTCTTCTAGCACTGGATGGACTCACTCACATGTCTGTGGTCAGCTGGCTAGTAAGGCAGGAGCTGGCTGGTCCAGGATGGCCTCAGTCAGGATGGTTTGTCTCCCTTGCATGTGATCTTCCACTCTGCGGTAGGCCAGCCTAGGCTTGCTTGCTCGCATAGGGGCTGCACGGCACCGAGAGAAAGAACTGAAGTATTCAGAGCCACTTGATGCCTAGGTTTAGCACTGGCACACCATTGCTTTCTCAGCATTGTATTGGCCCATCTAGGTCTCAGGGCCAACCCAGATTCAAGGGGTGTGAGAAGAGGGATGGAGTGGATTCCACTTCTTAGTAGTAAGAACTGCAAACATCTCACTGCAAAGAAGTATGGATAGGGAAATAATTAGGACCATTTTTGCTAATAATCCCCAAACTGTCTCAAGCTGAACTCATCATTATGTTTCCAATGAGATTTTTCTCCCCTCTGTTTCCCCCAGTTTGGATAAAGCCATCCAGATCTACCCTGAATCCTTCAAGTCATTCTGGGACATTCCAGGCTGACATTTAGTGGGCGATTGATTATTATTAGATCTATGCTGTTAATCGATCTTTATTCAATGCTCTCACCAACTCCATTTCAATAGGCTCAGAGATCATATAGACCTTTCCCATTTTGACCTGGACTATGCTGATAACCCAACTGACCTCTCTAGCTTGTATGCATCATTTCATTTAATCGTCTGACGGTCAAATGCAGTAGGTATGACTAATTACCCCCTTTTTTTGGATGAAAAAAAAAACTTAGGTAGAAGGAAGTTACATTAGTTACAGCTAAAATGCGGCAAAAAATTATACTTAAATATATCTCTGTAAATGAGGTTATATGGGAACACTTTCAGTTCTGGCAACATTATAGATAGATCTAGTGCAGAGCGCCTTCCTGGAAGAAACACATATACAGATAAAATATAGCATCATTTAATTAATCACACATCAGCTCAAAATAAAGAAACTCCCAGATACAGAATGAACAGCCAGAATAAGGAGTGAACAAATGAACATGAGACCAGTCCAAGGGATGTTAGATTCAGATGCATTTCTCAATAGCGAGGAGTTGGGGTTTTCATGTTCACACGGAAAGAACACAGAGAGGATGTGGCCTTGGGCCTGACTAAACGTGCAGCTGGAGCTGAGGCACATGCAAAAGGTTCTAACCCTCTTTCTCACCATGCAAGAATCAGGGAGAAAGAGTTCCCATTGTGGCTCAGTGGGTTAAGAACCAGATTAGCATCCATGAGAATGTAGGTTCAATCCCTGGCTTTGCTCAGTGGATTAAGCACCTGGCATTGCCAGGGGCTGCGGCATAGGTCACAGATACAACTTGGATCTGGCGTTGCTGTGGCTGTGGTGTAGGCCAGCAGCTGCAGCTTTGATTCAACCCCTAGCCTGGGAACCTCCATATGCTGTGGGTGTGGCCCTAAAAAGACCAAAAAAAAAAAAAGAGAGAGAGAGAGTGAGTCAGGGAAGAAACCCCCACCTACGAGGTCATGAAAGCAGCAAGAATGTTGGTCTTTCCTTGGGACTTTAGGCAAGACAAAAAGCCCCCTTTTTCCACATGAAATATCAAAACCCAAACTTGAAATATCTGCAGATATGGCCTTGCAATGTACCTTCCTGACTGTGATGGTAACCTAAGCAAAGAAACACTGTGAGGATTTGTCTTAGATAGAAACCAGGGGCAAATGAACCTACTGCAAGGAATGTAAAAACATTTCTAGGAGTTCCCGTCGTGGCGCAGTGGTTAACGAATCCGACTAGGAACCATGAGGTTGCGGGTTCGGTCCCTGCCCTCGCTCAGTGGGTTAACGATCCGGCATTGCCGTGAGCTGTGGTGTAGGTTGCAGACGCAAGCTTGGATCCCGCGTTGCTGTGGCTCTGGCGTAGGCCGGTGGCTACAGCTCCGATTGGACCCCTAGCCTGGGAACCTCCATATGCCGCGGGAGCGGCCCAAGAAATAGCAACAACAACAACAGACAAAAAGACAAAAAAAAAAAAAAAAAAAAAAAAACCAAAACATTTCTACCCTGGCACATGAGACCCTCAAAAAGAAAATACAGATAAAGATGAACTCACAGTCAACAATCACAAATCACATGAGGGAATGATGCACCATAAGAGAGAATCAGCAAACATAAGAAAGGATAAGCATCTCCATAATTTCAGATACTGTTATATCTGAAGGAGATTATAAAATAGGAAATTAAAAACCTTAATTTAAAAAATAGACTGAAAACTGAAACACAATTAGATCTGAAGGAAAACTAAATGGAATTGCTTTAAATGTAATCTTAGTTAGATTAAAAAATTGACAGACAAATTAACAGCAGATAAGACATATGAAAAAAAAAGTAGTGACCTGGTGTGAAATATGAGGGAACTACATAGAATGTTGCATAGAGGCACGTAAAGATAGAACATTTGAAATTTTAAAGGTATGTTAGTGACAAGAAGGACAGACCATAGAGGGTGATGAGGGATGAGAGAAAATATTCAAAGATACGGGATTTTTTTCAAAATTTATTAAAAACATGAATTAATAGATTGAAGAAGCATTTTAGTACCAAGAAAGGTAAAAGGAATAAATTCACATCTGACAAATAATAATGGATTGAGCAAGCGTCTTTTAATGTAGCCATAGGGCAAAAATGTATTCCCTCCTGAGGAAGGATAACTAGATTGACAAAAGACTTCGCAGCAACAAAATAGAAGTGAGAAAAGGATGAAATTATGCCTAGCTTAACTAAAATTCAAGAGTGAGTCTCTCATACTGAGTGAAATAAGTCAGAAAGAGAAAGACAAATACCATATGATATCACTTATATCTGGAATCTAATATATGGCACAAAGGAACCTTCCCACAGAAAAGAAAATCATGGATTTGGAGACCAGACTTGTGGTTGCCAAGGGGGTGGGGGAGGGAGTGGGGTGGATTGGGGAGCTTGGGGTTAACAGATACAGACTATTTCTTTTGGAATGGATTAGCAATGAGATCCTGCTGTGTAGCAGTGGGAACTAGGTCTAGTCACTTATGATGGAGCATGATAATGGGAGAAAAAAGAATGTACACATGTATGTGTAACTGGGTCACCATGCTGTACAATAGAAAAAAAAATTGTATTGGGGAAATAACAATTAAAAAAATAAAATAAAATGAAAAGTAAAAAAAAATTTTTTTAAATTGCAAAAAAAAAAGTGAGAGTGAAATAAGGTTATTTCAGACATGTAGTGACTGAGACAGCTTATCATCCTCACCAAAATGACTAAAGGATGTACTTGAATAAGAAGGAAACAGAAATGAAAAGTAGTGGGATGTAAGAAGAAACTGTGAAAAAATAAAATGCTAACCATGAGAAAAAATATAAAGAAACATGGACTGTTTTCTAAAAAAAAAAAAAGAGTAATAAAAATCAATATGGAATTATAATTTTTGAAACAATAACATAAAAATGTTATATAGGATGGGTGATTTAAGTTTTTTGTTTTGTTCAGAAGAAATGTAGAAATATTGTTACCCCTTACACTTTGTGAATACAGAGTTAAAATTATGAATTCCCACTGCAAGTATGCAAATAATATACAGCTGACCCATGAACAACATGGGTCTGAAGTGTGGATTCAATCATGGGTTTATGGGTGGATTATTTTCAATAAATATGTTGGAAAATGTTTTGGAGATTTGTGACAATTTGAAAAAACCTACAGATGAACCATGAATCCTAGAAATATTGAAAATATTAAGAAAAAGCTAGGTATGTTATGAATGCATCAAATATATGTAGACACAAGTCTATCCTTATAGGCAGAAGGTGAGTGATAGTTAACATAAATTAGTTTTAATATAAGGTTAGTTTTATTACTGTTTTATAACCTTCCTTTCAAAGAATTACATTCTTGTATTATATGCCTGCGTCCTCCCTCTCTCTCTGGTAACTGGAAAAACTGTGTATTGGCCTATCATCACAATAAAGTGCTTTAAAAAAAAAAGTACTACATTTCCAACACTAGATTATGACTTAATACTACATATCATAACTTTTTTATAACAATTCATTCATAAAAAAATGCATTCATCATGTAGGCTAGGCTACCATGAAGCAATCATATGGATTAGTAGACTACCATAAGGCAATGGAACCACTGCTTCTTTGTTATGAATGCATGATTCATTGTACCTGCAAATAAATATAAATTCTTTTCATATCATCTTTTATTTTTGATGTCTAACATTAGTAATATGTATAATTATCTACAATCAGTAATACGTATAATATTGTATAGGACAACTGGTGTAAATACCAATGGGCAGAAGATTCATCTTGAAACAGACAATGTAAACTTATATTGTTGATTAAATACAGTGCAGTACTGTAAATACATTTTCCCATCCTTATGGTTTTCTTAACAATATTGTCTTCTCTCAAGCTTACTTTATTGCTATAACACAGTATATAAATGTGTAACATATAAAATATGTGTTAATCGACTGTTTATGTTATAAATGAGGTTTCTGGTCAGTAGCAGGCTATCAGTAAAGTTTGGGGGGAGTTGAAAGTTTTATGATGAATTTTGAGCACACAGGAATGAGTGTCCCTAACCCCTGCATTGTTCAATGGCCAACTGTATGTGATTTCTAAAGATGGATGGTGGGGAAAGAGGGAATAAAGAAATGCTGAAAAATCCCAAGGAGGCAGGAAAAATGGGAGAACAAGAAGCACCAAAAAAAGAAGGCATGGGATAAATAAAACTAAAAATTAAACAACAAAAAGAAACCACTACATATATTAGTAATCACAATAAATAAGAGCTTGTTAAACTTCAGAGTCAAAAGACAGATGTCCTCAGCTTAAATACAACTATAATATTCTGCAAAAGTTGTTTCCAAGAGATATTACTAAAATAAAATGGTAATGAAGGTTGAAAGCAATCAGAAGAAAAAATATCCACAAGGAAAATATTTACAAAAAGAAAGATTCCGCATGATTGAAAGGAAAAAAGCATTATTAGAAATCCTGACCTCTAAGAACCACACCATCTAGAGTCACACTGTATAAAGTAGCAATTAGATAATGACAGACTCACAAGTAAGTTAACAGTTGAGAAAATTATAAGTTAAAGACAAAATAATTAGGAGTTCCCGCCACGGCACAGTGGTTAACGAGAGCAACTGGGAACCATGAGGTTGCGGGTTCGATTGCTGGCCTTGCTCAGTGGGTTAAGGATCCAGCGTTGCTGTGAGCTGTGGTGTAGGTCGCAGATGCGGCTCGGATTCCGCGTTGCTGTGGCTCTGGCGTAGGCTGGTGGCTGTGGCTCCGACTGGACCCCTAGCCTGGGAACCTCCATATGCTGCGGGAGCAGCCCTAGAAAAGGCAAAAGACAAAAAAAAAAAAAAAAAAAAAAAGACAGTAACTAATAAAAGGTCACAAAACATTTTGAAAAACAAAATAAAAGCTCTTAAATATATATCTTAAATATATATCTGGAACCTTGCACTCTAAAATCAGAGAATAGTATTCTTTTTTAGCACAGAATGAACAGATAAAATTAACAACATTCAATGTCATAAAGTCATTATCAAAAAGTACTAACGAATCAAAGTACATATCTGATTTTTTCTTTGTGACATGGGTATAAAAAATAACAATAAAATTCTAGTTAGAAACTTCTCATATGTTTGGAAATTAAGAAGGTGTATTTTATAATGATCTACTGGTTAAAAAGGTGTTATTGAAATTACAAACATTTAAAATTAAATGAAAATTAAGGCACTACATTTTAAAGATTGTGGGATGGAATTAGTACATGGGGAAAATTTATAATATTTAACACATTAATTAGAAAGGGAAAAAGATGAATAATTAATGAGCTAAACATTTAAATCAAAAAGTTAGGAAAAGAACAGCACTGTAAACCTAAAATAAGTAGAAGGAAAGAAATAATAGTGAAAATACATTAATGAAAAGAGAAGGAACAACTAAACCAAATTATAAGGACTAATAAGTCTCTAGCATGACTGATTTTAAAAAGGAAAAGAACTAAGCAAACAAAATTAGGAGGCTTAAAGGCACAAATAAGTACTGGCAGAGAAGATAGTTAAAAATGTAAAGGAATAACCAACTTCATGTGAATAAATTTTTAAAGTATTAAAATGAACAGTAGTCTAGGCAAATAAAAATTGCCACAATTAACTAAAGAAAAACTAGAAGATATGAGATTTATTTACAATCATTATGTAAATTTCATCTAGGTTCAAATTTTCCTTGTTATAAAAAAGAACTAGCCAAGATAATTTTACAGGAGACACCTATCAAATCTTATAGGAACAGCCAATTGTGCTATATACAGTTTCAGAAAACAAAGGAAAGAAAGCTCCCTAAATTATCTCAAGAGGCTAAGAACGTCTTAAAAAGCAAAAGCATCTGCAAAAGCACATAAAACAGTATTAGAAAGAAAACTTAAAAGGCATGTCTCCTTCGTGAACATATACGCAAAAATCATAAATGAAATACTAGTAAATCAGAACACAACTGTGTGTGTACGTGTGTATGTGTTTAGATGTAGGCTTTATCATAGGAAGATAAAGATGATTTAATATTAGAAATAATTGTTAATGTAGTTTGTCCCAAGAACAAATTAAAAGAGAAAAAATCAAATGGTTACTTGAAAAAACACAGTTAATACAATGTGATCATTATTTTAAATTCCAAATAAGAATTTAAATAATCTTTCTTAATCTGATAAAGAGAATCTATCTCAAACTGAAAGCAAACATCATAATTACTGATAGGCGCATTCCCTTCAAAATTAGAAATAAACCAAGGATATCAGTTATTAACTTTTACTTAGCATTCCATAGATTGCAACCAGTTCCAGTTCTAAAAATGTGGATAAGCTATACAGACCTAGATAAAACATTCTCAAATATATATTTGATAAATGATTTATATTCAGAATATAAAAAATAACTTTTTCTATAATATGTAACAAGTTATCTATGAATCTGAATAACTATTTAAGAAACTATAAGTTATTTAAAATGTGAAAGACCCTATGGAAAAAGTTTAAAAAACTTTTTGAAGTCTACAAGGGAAGATAATATTTGGAGAGATATATATGTCATTAGGGGAAATTTAATATCATAGAAATGTCAGTTTATCTAGTAAATCTCTAAATACAGTACAACACTGGGAGAGTTTTTCATGAACTTGACTGAAAACTTATCCTAAAATTTATATGGATGTATATAAGGTCAAGAATTAAGAATTAAGACAGGTTTAAGAAGAATTAAGAGGGGAAATTTGGACTTCCCGTTGTGGTGCAGTGGTTAACGAATCTGAATGGGAACCATGAGGTTGTGGGTTCGATCCCTGCCCTTGCTTAGTGGATTAAAGATCTGGTATTGAGCTGTGGTGTAGGTGGCAGACGAGGCTCTAGCGTTGCTGTGGCTCTGGCGTAGGCTGGCAGCTACAGCTCCGATTCGACCCCTAGCCTGGGAACCTACATATGCCGCGGGAGCGGCCCAAGAAATGGCAAAAAGACAAAAAAAAAAAAAAAAAAAAAAAAAAAAGAGGGGAAATTTGTCTAGTCAGATATTAAGAGTTATTATCTTATAGTTTTATCAGATTGATAAAACT
The DNA here is from genome assembly GCF_054392235.1 of Sus scrofa. NCBI lineage: Eukaryota > Metazoa > Chordata > Mammalia > Artiodactyla > Suidae > Sus > Sus scrofa. The sequence continues at coordinate 88,510,274 of NC_139387.1, read as the reverse complement.
GAGATAATATTGTTGTAGGTGTGGAGAAACAGACCAGTGACACAGAACAGACAACTCAGAAATAAGCCCTCCCCCAAGGACGCCTCCCACACACACATGAGAGTAACATACATACCCCTCAATAGAGGATACATGAATATACTACACCACGAAATTTCACAGAGCAGAGAAATCGATGAAAAAGACTTATTAAGTACCAGCAGGGTTAAAACTTAAAAAAAAAAATCTGTTGCATGAACAAAGCAATTAACCAAAGTGGGCCTGGAGTATGGTAACCGTTAGGTAAATTCTCAGACTATACAAAACAAGATTGCTTTTTGTTTATGGAAAATGTGTGTAGTAAGAATACAGGAAGGATATATAGCAAACTCAGCATAAGAAGTATATCTGAGTGTGGGAATTTATTTCTTTCGTATCTATTTTATCTAAAACAAAAGTTCTGAAGTTACCGTGCCAAAATATTTTGCGGAGTCTAAGTAGTGGATAAAAAGAGCTTTGTTATTATTCTATGAGACTTGAAATACATCAAAATTAAAACAAAAATTTAAAAAGTCATACAAAGTTTCTGACTAATGCAAACACTGTATAAAATTACAAAATTATAAAAAAATAATGCTGGAATACTGGAAGCACTAATTTTTACTAATTTATAGCAAATATGCAAATAGATTTTAAGTTGATAAAATCAACTGGGCTGCTAGGGCATTTTTTTCTTTTTCTTTTTTTTTTTTTGGTCTTTTTAGGGCTGTACCCACGGCATATGGAGGTTCCTAGGCTAGGGGTCCAATAGGAGCTGAGGCCATTGGCCTACACCACAGCCACAGCAACGCAGGATCTTAGCTGCGTCTGCAACCTACACCACAGCTCATGGCAACACCAGATCCTTAACGCACTGAACGAGGCTAGGCATTGAACCCACATCCTCATGGATGCTAGTTGGGTTTGCGAACCCCTGAGCCACAACAGGAACTCCTGCTAGGTCATTTTTAAATTTCATGTTCCCCACATTCTCAGCACCAATGATGGCTGAGAGGACCAGACAGCAACAGGGAGCTCTTGCTTTTTGTCAAAATCCTATTCGCTTTGGTTGCCAGGAAACTCAGAGCTCACTGAATTGTTAGGCATAAGCCCATTTAACCTAGTTTGGGATCTTATTTATTCCATTTTTTGCCTGTATCTTCATCTTTGCTTTTCCTTTCTCTAACCTTACAGTCCTTTATTTTAACCAACTTCAAAAGCAATAGAAAATGAAAATAAGACATTAGAAAGTCACTGTTCCCTTTGGTTTTATGTGTATATTATTTATGTGTTGTAAAACTGGTTTTGTGACTATTTTCTCTTGTTTGGGGTGATTTTATGGAGCCAATGACTATAAATCTTACTTTTTTTTTTTTTTTTTTGCAAAAAATGTCATTGGAAATCCCACAAACTGGTTTGTCCCAACAACATGTTTTATGTCTTCTACTTTGCTGTTCTATGGATGCTCATGTCACATGACCATAAATGAAATCATTCACTGATTCCACAGATATGCCTCGAGATTCCCCTACATTCCTACTACCAATGTCCAAGGCACACACCAGGAAATTGAAACATTCACCAGAAATTAAAAAAAAAACCAAAACGTGAGTAGCTTGGCAAGATAAAAGATAGTAAATAAGCAATTATAATTTCTGCAAACATTCTTGTTAGAAAATAAAATGGAAAAAAATTTCAGAAGAACTTGTGCAATCTCAAGGACCTTCGTTTTGCTACATAGTCTATCATATTTCCATAGTTTGGAAAAGTAACAGCTCTGGACCTACAGATTATCATGCTAAATGAAGTAAGCCAGAGAAAGACAAATACCATGTGATATCACTTATATCTAAAAAATGATACAAATGAACTTATGTACAAGACAGAAATAGACCCACAGACATAGAAAAACATGATTACCAAAGGGGAAAAAGGGGGAGGAATAAATTAAGAGTTTGGGATTAACCATATAGTCATACTACTCTATATAAAATAGATAAATTTAACAAGGTCCTAGTGTAGAGCACAGAGAACCATACTCGATATTTTACAATAACCTATAATGGAAGAGAATAGGAAAGTAATACATGATTCACTTTGCTGTACACCGGAAAGAACACAACACTCTAAATCAATTATACCTCAAGAAAAAAAGTAATAGCTCTAATTGTAAACCTGAATAAATATTGTATTTGTCGGTGCAGGGGAAACAAACCAAAAAGAAAGTGAAGAACTTGGAAGACCCACCAAAAATGTGTTCTCTTAACAAAAGTGAAGATGTGATGTAAAGACCAGCCTTGAGAAACAGAAAACAGATTCAGAAGCAATGCATTATTTGTATTACTTCGTCCCAGTTCCTTGGATTGGAGTTTGGGAGCATATATAGGAAGCATCAGGTCAACGCATGTTACCACACCGTCCAGCTGCTCCAACAGCCCCTCATTCCCTAACGCCAACTCATCAACAAAGAAATATCTGGCCCAAGTGCCAGTAGTGTGAGGTCAAGAGACCCTGCTTTAAAGTGAGTTGAAATGTCACACTGAAGATTTGGAAGAGGCTATTGCTTTTCCAATGAAACATTCTAGATGCTATAGAATCCTTCAAATATGTCCCAGATTCCTCACTTTGTAAACAGAAGGGTTTGAAGCATGAAAATACCAATTCCAACTAGACTACACCTTTATTACATGTCTCGTTTCAACAAATGAGGCCATTTATATGAATGCTGCAATATATTCAGCAGTTTATGAGTTACCGATGCAGCACCTGGTGGTGTCTCCGCAGCAGCTTGGGTGGCCAAAGAGGCATGGTTTGGATCCCAAGCCCAGTACAGTGGGTTAAAGGATCCAGTGTTCTGGCAGGTTGCAGGACACCTTGGATTCTATCCCTGGCCTGGGAACTTCCATACGTCACTGGGTTTGTATTTAATCCAGAGGCAAAAAACAAACAAATAAATAAATATCCCCCCTCCCCCCAAAAAAACACCAAACCATGTACACTTGTCAAACCATAGGTTTTCTTTAAACAATCTTTAAAACCATGATTAGTAATTGTTCTCTCAGCAGGAAAAATGAATGTTTTCCATTTTTGTTAAAAATGTTCTAATAAGGTGGAGATATTCTATTGTGAAGGTTTGACTGTTCAAATAAAACTTTACATTTTACATTTTAAAGAAAGACAAATTTTAAACAGCTGGAGGAGAAAGCCAGTTAGAGCTGCTGCTGTTTATTTGTAGGCAAGCTTGGGTGAGCAAGGAGGAAGGTGTAGGAATCAGAAGGCTTGTCTTTTAATCTGGTGGCTTTCCAAGTGGGGCCCATGGAGCAGAAGCAGCATCGGCAACACTGGGAATTTGTGAGAAATACAAATTCTTGGGCGCCACCCAGGCCTGCTGACTCACGTACACCTTCTGGAAATGGGGCCCAACAAACATGTTCTCCACGTAACGAATACCTATGAACACTCAAGTGTGAGTAGCATGGGTCTGAACTCTGATTTTCTACTTATATCCTTTGGGCAAGTCATTTATCTTCTCTCACCCTCATTTTCTTTCCTTTCTTTCTATTTATTTTATTTTATTTTTTGCCTTTTCTAGGGCCGCACCTGAGCATTTGGAGGTTCCCAGGCTAGGGGTATAATCAGAGAGAAGGCTGCTGGCCTACACCACAGCCACAGCCACACCAGATCCGAGCCGTGTCTGCGACCTACACGACAGCTCATGGCAATGCTGGAATCTTAACCCACTGAGAGAGGCCAGGGATCAAACCCGCAACCTCATGGTTCCTAGTTGGATTCGTTTCCGCTGAGTCACAATGGGAACCCCTGACCCTCATTTTCTTTATGTATTTTCCTTCCCTGGATGAGAACAAAAGGAGACTTGGATAGGAAGGCACTTTATAAACTGCAGAGCATGATGTTAATATTACGAATTGGAGACAAATCAGAATGAATACTACCGAGGACAGAAGGCCTGGGCCTCACTTACAAATGCGTCCTTGACTTTTTTGTCTGTATCCCCCAAACAGAGATATTCACCCCGAGACAAGTCACTCAAGCCACTTATCAATCAGATAGAGGGTTCGCAGAAATGACTCTGTATTTACCAAGGTAAGCAAGAAAACCTGCAAGCCATGCAAAAAAGGATCCCTAAAACATTTAATGAGTGTTTGCATCCAGGCATAATCACATCCCAATGTACCTGGTCCTTGGTGATAACAAACTGTACACTGAACTTCAGTCTCACCAATAACGTCTAAGAACTAAAAACACACTCTATGCAAATGGCATTTCATTCTGGTTGGTTATGTATCACCTCACCAAAAAAAAAAAAAAAAAAAAAAAGGAATGAGGTCTATTAACATGTAAATTAAGATTATCTAAATTAATCTCTCACATTCTCGATTCCTCCTTTATTACTCAGATGCCCCAGCACCAAATGCTCTCCGAATAACACAAGTCGTGGAATCTCGGCTGGATCTCTCAATAGACATTGGATTATTTTTTGATTATGACCAAAAAAATAACCTGGAGGTCTTTCAGTATCCACATCATGAGGTTCCAACATGATATTATGAGACCATCTGCCCCTCCCCAACTGCACAGTACAGCTTAGCAAAGCCTCTCTTTACTGAAAGTTCAGAGATCTAAGCCCTTTTATTTCCTTTCTCTCTCATAAAGTCAAAAGAGTATTTTAGAAAACTATATGGACACCAAAGCAAAATCAGTGTAGACGTTATTTTTATTTAGAGCATGTAGAGAAGTCAGTCTTTTAGTCACAGCTGATTCTGGTCCTGGTACTCATCTGTAAAGGTAGAATCATATGACGCACCTCCCAGAATTGTGTGGATAACTTAATGAGATAATACGATGTTTAGATAATGCAAAAAACCTAGTGCAGTGGTTGGCACCCAGCTGAGTGCTTATTAAGAACATATATTAATCTCCAAAAGTTAGTTCAAAGACCCAGGCTCGTTTCAGGGAACATATAAGGACCTGTCTCAATTCTTCCCACAGCATTTAAGTTTTCTTGGGAACTATGACTGAATTTACTCATGGAAATTGGGACTAGAGGGACAGGTTTTAGGAAAACTATGGCTTTTCTGTCTAGCTATCCATGTGGTAGTAGGATACACAGGATTTTGGTCCTGGGGTGCTCTGGACTTGGAGTTTGGCTTATAAGAGAACATTTGTGAAACAAGAGATCAATATGTGAACATATCATTGCCCCCACTGATAAGGAGAGTTAAACAGAGCAGACTTTTCACTGACAAAAAGGGGTGCTGATAAAGGTGTCCTTCACCTCCTGGTGACTTTTAAATCTGGGGTGAGAAGGTGCCTGCCATAGTCAGAATGTCATCGTGACTGAGGACCAAGCCCAGCTATTCCAGCACATTGTGGGCCTTGTGACCTGCCCTCCGAGACCGTGGCCCCAAACCCTAAGACCAGCAAGCACTGTGAATAAACAAATAATGAGACATGGAACAGTTAGGGGACGAATCAGAGCTGCAGCTGCCAGCCCACAGCAATCCGAGCCGTGTCTACAACCTACACCACAGCTCAGAGCAACGATGGATCCTCAACCCACTGAGCAAGGCCAGGGATCAAAGCCATACCTTCACAGATACTAGTTGGGTTCTTAGCCTTCTGAGCCACAATGAGAACTCCCACCCACTAGGTTTGTTGTGGACTTATCGCAGTCCTCATTACAGGGGAGATGCTTTTATCCCTATGTCACAGATCAGAGTCAGGAGGTTCACAGAGTTGAAGGAACGCAGAGACTGGATTCAAATCCAGATTTGCCTAACTCTTAACCCCATCTCATTTTCAAAATGCCATACAATCTCCAACTATTTTAGTGTGCAGCCCTTTTTGTCATGAGAATTATAAGTGCTAAATACTCTTTCAATGGAGTGGTACAGATTCAGAATAGCTCTTTGCACTTCAATTTGCTTAAACCATGTCTCAGGGTTCAAACAAGGGCTGCCATCCAGGGACAGGTTACTTAATCCTTATTATGTTGATTCTTTGCTTACACTTTCTTTTTTTTAACTCCAATGTCATATATTTTTTTTTAAAGATTTTTATAAAACATACCTATAGAAAATATAAGAAATAGAAATCTAGGAGTACCTGTTGTAGCGCAGCGGAAACGAATCCGACTGGGAACCATGAGTTTGCAGGTTCAATCCCTGGCCTTGCTCAGTGCGTTAAGGACCCGTCATTGCCTTGAGCTGTGGTGTAGGTCACAGACATGGCTTGGATTAGTGTAGGCTGGCAGCTGTAGCTCCAATTAGTTCCCTAGTTTGGGAACCTCCATATGCCACAGGTATGGCCCTAAAAAGCAAAAATGAAAAAAAAAAAAAAGAAAGAAATAGAAATCTAAATGATGACATAAAATGAGATAAACCACATATTTTTAAACTACCATTTATATTGTCTATACTGAATGTTTTGCACTTGTCCAAGCACATTACATAAAATGCACTTATTTAATCCCCATAATAGCCCTCCAAGGTGGGTATGACTATTAATCCCCATGTTACAGGTGGGGAAACTGAGTCATGAGGAATGTTCTTTGCTTCCATGTTCTTGTCTGACACTCACAACAATCCAAAGAGCCCAGTACCCTTCCCCATTATCGTCCGCATGTGCAGGGGAGGAAAGCAGGACCCCAGAGATAAGGAAGCAGAAAAGTTGGCTTTTAACCCACTTTCCCAACTTCATTCACCAGCTTTGCCTTAGATTCTGAGTGGTCGTGGGAACAGTGACATGTGGCCCCCACGAGAATGACACAATTGTGCGCCTGTGTGCAGTGCATGAATATCAGACAAATGTATCATACGTCTGTCGTCGCAGTGGTTTCTCTCCTTTTAACAACTGGGTATTGCTGGCTAATTTTAAGTAGCCAATTTATGTTGACCTAAAGGTGCTTTGGTCTTTAAGACAGGTTCATATGAATGTAGTTGATAACGACTGTTTCAATATTTTAAGAATAATTTTTTTTTTTGGTCTTTTTGCCTTTTCCGGGGCTGCACCCGCGGCATATGTAGGTTCCCAGGCTAGGGGTCGAACCGGAGCTGTACCCGCCAGTCTATGCCAGAGCCACAGCAATGCGGGATCCGAGCCGCATCTGCGACCTATACCACAGCTCACGGCAACGCCGGATCCTTAACCCACTGAGCAAGGGCAGGCATCGAACCCGCAATCTCATGGTTCCTAGTCGGATTCGTTAACCACTGCGCCACATGGGAACTCCAAGAATAATTTTTAAATGGATAGAAGTTGTATCAATTTATGACAGTAAAGGGCTGTTTTCGTAACTCCAGAGGCTCAGAGGGAGCTCATGCCTGGAGGGAAATCACACCAGGGCAGAGACCATGGACGTGTCTGTCTCCCTCACTTGACCGGGGAAATGTGGAGGGCAGGCCCGGTGATTTGTCCACTTGGCTTCTCTCCAGTACCTGGCACACAAAAAGAGGCATTTGGTGCTTCATAAATATTGTGAAGAATGAATGAATGAGTGAAGGAATGAATGGCCAAACGAATAAACAAAACTGTCTCCTGGGAGGTGAGAATGTAAAGGGAACATACAGCCCTGTAGGTCACCGTCACGTCCTACCAACGAACTCAGTGGTGTGAGTTAGTGGGTACAGCAGAGGTGGCTCAGGATCACATGTGGACCTTTCATATACTTTGTCATTTACTTGTTTCTTTACACATCAGATCTCTTGAAGCACCTGGAACTATGAAAGGACTTGTTTTCATAAGTTATGTCTTACATGTACGAATTTAAGGAAACCACAATGGTGAACACTTTACATTTCTGGGATTTAAATATACACATCCCTGAAGACACAGTCCTCGATCACCCATAAAAATATATACACAATGGGGTGGCCATATGCTCCAGTTTGCCCCCAATGTCCCAGTTTATATCTGCTGTCCTGGAGGTGATTATTGATAGTTTCCCTCTTTCATTCTCAAGAAGGTACTGTTTAGGATAATTAAGACACACTGACAGGGATGTAACTTGCTGGACTTCTTCGTTGCCACTAGAACTGAGGGAAGCAATGTGGTTAAATGGTTGAGAGCATATGGAGTTTGGGGTCCAACAGGCTGGATCTTAATTCCAGCACCTTCGTTTACTAGCTGTATAATCTTGGACACGTTATGTAACCTCTCTAAATGTCATAGGTAATAGCTGTTATTAAAACAGGATCGATAATCGCATCTACCTCAGGGGTCATCAGGAAAACTAAATGATACAACACATGAGGAGAAACCCTAGGCCTGATGTGTAATAACCGCTCAATAAATATGTTATCAGTTATGAATGTCGTTTCCTTTCCCACTTTGGGGTGCCACTGAGGTGCAGCACAGCCACTAAATGTGGTTGACCATCTCTGGCCCTGGGCCTGGAGGAAGAGCAGAGGACAGAGACCGTGGTGGCAGAGAGAAGTGTGGCGGTGACTGGTCAGCGGGTAACGAAGCATCGTGATCTGGCCGATCTGGATGATTCTTCAGAGAGTGCAATCAATGTTCGTGCCTTCCCCTCAGTCAGCCATACGCCCCACAAGGGCAGGAACTATCACCTGACCTTTCTACTATTTGTACAAATTGTATTTCTAGCACCTAGCCCAACACGCGGCATATAGAAGATATTTAACAAATACAAGTTGAAAGATAAGTAAGTTGAGCTGAAGAGTGTATCCGCACACACATGGAGTCACCATTTCTGACCTTTCAACCTCGGGCTAAGCACTATCCTTCGTGATATGAAGAGGGAGGTAACAGCTGGTGCCAGCTCAATCCAAACTTGCCTTTTGGTCTTGCTGTTCGCTAAAAATCCTTGGTGTGGTGGTGCACCCTTGGGATGTTTCTGCTTCTAGGGAAATTGGCCATCCGCTGTCTCACTCAATGATCATATGGGGAGACTCCAGAACACTAGCCGTCTGGGGGGAAAGGCTGGCAGAGAAGGACAAAAGACACACAAGCCCCATGTCCTAAGTTTCTGAAGAACACATGTTTCATTTATAAAACCATCCTCTGTGTAGCACCTACTATGCACTGGGCACTGTACCACACATTGGAGACACAGGTGTGAGCAAGGAAAGCTGGAAAGTGGAGGCCGAGGGACAGACAAGGAGCACGATTCTGGGATATACGTGATAAGCACCATAATAGAAACCCACATAAGACATAAGAGAAACATAATAGGATAGGAGGGTGACTAAATCTGCACACAAGCATTGCAGAAGCCCTAATGGGGGAGGCGACAATGGAGTTGGGTCTTGAAGAGTGAATTTGTAGGGTGAGTAAGTCGAAAGAATATATGCATAGGTTCATCATTTCCAGAAAGATGTGATGAACAATTAAGTGTGCAAAGCGATCGAGCACATCCTGAAGGTAAGAATATGTGAATCATCAGAGCAAGCATGAGAGAGAGAAGGAATCCCAGTGCCTTGATATACCAGCTGTTTGACTTAAGGCAATTTCATTTCTCCATGACTCAGCTTTCTCATCAACAAAATGGGGATAAAATACCAATGTCACGGGTCCGTTGTGAAAATTAAATAAGAGGACAGCTATTCTCTATTGTTATTACTATAATATTTATATGATTAATATAAATATTATTACGATAATAATTCTTAGTAGTGTTATTATAATTATTCTATTTTATTTATTACTATAGTCTCATTATTACTATATTCTCATCATTGTTATAATAACAATAATTGTTATTAAATTGCTTCTAAAGAACCTGGATTTGAAGAAGGTAGTAGAAGAATGTTCGTGGGTTGACAGAGGGAATGGATGAAGGTTTTGCAGAATTGGTACTGTATACCAAAAGCTTTAGCCAATATAAATGCTTCAAAAGTTAGTGGATTAAATACCTTGTGCTGTAGTCAAAATTGCAAACAACTGGGGACACCACAATCTGGCAAAAAACTGAAGTCAATTAAAGTGGGTAGAGATTCAGATTTGTTTAAATCCTGCTTTCAAATAATTCCCAAGCTCCTCTATCTACAGTAGAGTGAAAGGTTAAAAAAAGAGAAAAAGCCCATCAAAATAATCCAAATGGAATATGTTGTCTTCTACCACCTTCAAGCAGAGATCAGAACCAAATCATCTTTGAGGAAGTGAAAATAATATACCCTTGAACTTAATAATGCAAGTGAAAGTTTAATTCTAATTTCAGAAATGGCTAAAGATGGTTCTTTACCATATAGGGACGTATACACTAATCTACAAGAAGGACTGAGAGTTGACTTGGCCCCGGTCAGCTAGCTGGATAAAAACCTTCCCTGTGGCTTTGGAATGCTGCAGCAATGTCTCAGGAAGAACATCAAAGGAATGTCCCATCACTGGAGTTTCCATAAAATTCAAGAGCAGTAAGCTGCATTCAATATGGAATGTCCTCAGTCTGCAGGACTTCTGTTCCATGTGCCCAGGAGGAAGAGACAGGCCAGGTCACCATGCAGGAAGGAGAGGGCTGGTTTGGGGTCTGACTCTGTAGGCCAAGGTGGCCAGGCTGTCCCTAGCAACTATGCTGTCTTGTGCCATGAATCCAACAGCAGTCAGAGATCTTGGTATTTCTCCCATGTGCATTCTGATTCCAACGACCCAGGTGTTACCGAGCCACCCCGAAGAGTTTGAGATTTGACCCCAACTGGACAAAAAGATCAGTCCCTCTAGTTTTTCTGACTCTAAAATCTACATTATTGTATTTTATAGCCCAAGTCGTACATAGTTCAACTCAGTAGGAGACTAACAACACAAACACTTTAACATTTATACAGGGAAATTTACATGGAAATGACTCTATTAACAGAGGTGGGGTAGATTTGTGTTTTTGAGAAAACACATAACCTAGGGGTTAAAGGTGTAGTTTCAAAGTGAAGTGGACAAGTGAGGAAATTTTAGGAGTTTTTCAGATCGAACAAACCATCTAATTAATGGGTTCTGGTTTTTTGTTATCTGAAAGATTGCCTTAATCCTTTACTTCATTTTGTGTGTGTGCGTATAGCCCTCGTGTCTGCTCACGGTGGCCATGGTATTATTTAAAATTTTTTTTCCCCTGTGAAATTCTGTTAAAGTGGCGAAGTGTGGGTCAGACTGGAGAAACAATCATGGCCACAGCTTGAAATGCTTTGACGTCTCGGGAGTTGGGCCAAGGGGTGTGAACAGCTTTACTTTTTCATTCCACCAGCTCTTTCTTCTATCAGTTTCCATGTGTGACCATTAACCCCTGGTTCAAAGGGAACAGGCGGTGATTTGCAGAGGGGTTTACAGTAAACGCACTGCAGAGTTCACGGAAGCGTAGAACCAGCATTTCTGACCCACGGGGCACGGGGCTTTCTGTGAACATCGGGGCACTCTGGTTTTCTTCGAGACCTGGGAGGGTAATTTCGGGCAAGGTTTCAGCCATTATTTTTAGTCATTCATTCAACAAATATTTTTACTGAGCACCTACTATGTGCCAGGTGCTATGCAGCTTCTGGGAACTTAGGAGTAAGCCAAATACAATGTCACTGAGAATACTGGAAAAAAAAATATATATGAAAATGGTGGATGGTGATAAGTTCTTTAAAAAGAAATAAATCAGAAAAGTGAGATAAAGAGTGCTGGCAGAGGGTTGCACTTTTTCACACGGACTGTAAGCAACGCCATCACTGATACCATTTGAGGAAACACCTGGAGGAGACAGGCGAGCCGGCTGGGGGGCTGTGTGAGGGCTGCATGTTCCCAGAAGGGGAAATACAAGGGGATGGCTCAGAGTCAGGTGCAGGAAGAACAAGAAGGTCTGGCACAGGGGAAAACTGGGGAGGCAGGTACTGAGACAGCTGTGACGGGCCAGATCACGAATGGTCCTAGAGGCTGACATAAGGCCTTTGGCTTTTTATCCTGAGATGGGAAGCCCAGGAGGAAGCGGGCAGAGGAGTGGTTTGGGCTGCCTTGCATCTGGATGGACCAGTCTGATCGCTGTGTGGAGAGGATACTGAAGAGAGGCAAGGGAGAGGCAGGAGGACCAGCGAAGAAACTACTATGTCAGCCTGGGTACGAGATCGTGGGGGTCTGCATCAAGCTGTTAGTGCTGAACTGGTGGGAAGTGGTCAAATTCTGGATAGATTTCACCGGAAGTGTTGTTTACGGGCACTTGGGTGGCAACTGATGTATCTTGGGGGTTCCAATCTGGGGGTTTTGAGGGGCTTAGTCTGTGTGTCCCAGCACCCTGCTCCATGATGCTGGTGACCCACAACCATCCTGGATGGAGGAGGTTACCTGAGGGAAAGTTCAGCAAGCTGGCAAATATTTGCAGACAAGTAATTGTGAGCAGGTAGTGCAGAAGGCTTCAGTGGTGCTTAGATCCTCCAACCGACTGGGTCAGACAGCAGGCTGCCAGTCTTTGGCAGGTGGCAGGAAGTCAGTTCCCAGGATAACCCTGAGGTGACTCTGGGCACGGTTGTCCCAGCTCTGGGTCAGAGATGGTATCTGATTCAAAGCAACAGGCAAGAGATACGGCCTGAGGAATCAGATGCCCACCACCCACCCCAAAGCCTTCATTAAGGAGCTTGGTAAGGAAGCATTAGTGCCTGACCCCCTGCCCACCCCCCCCACAAAAATGTTATCCTATGTTTAATGCTCTGGAACTGTTTCTTGATACAGTAGCCATTAGTCATATGTGGCCACTGGGCATTTGAAAAGTAATTGATCTGCACTGAAACATGCCAAAGGAGTTTAGAGATTGAGGATAACAGCAGGAAGGTAAAATATCATTTAGAAAAAGTTTCACATTGACTTCATGCTGAAATGATAACATATTGGATAAAAAATATATGAAAACAATTATTAAAATTAATTTCACCCGCCTCTTCAATTTTTAAAATAGTAACTATTAGAAAATTTAAGGCATTCCCTTGTGGCTCAGGGGGTTAAGGATCTGGCGTTGCCACTACAGTGGCTCTAGATAAGCCTGTGGCGTGAGTTTGATCCCTGGCCTGGAAACTTCTTCATGCTGCTAGTGTCGTCTTCTGCAAAAAATTCAAATGACACTCATGGCTCCCATTTGTGGCTCACATTATATTCCTATTGAGCAGAGCTGCTCTCCCACTGCAAAACACTTTCACAGACGTCAGGTCATGCAAGACTTCAAGATAAGTGTTACTTTGTCTCTGCTTCACTTAAGTCAAGGTTCAGCGATGATCTACCACAGGATACCAGCCAGTGGTTGAGACTCTTATTCTTTTAGCCATGATAGGAAGACTATGTAGCAAGGATGGAAGCAAAGAAAATTAATCGACATTAAAAAATGAATATCGGAGTTCCCATTGTGGCGCAGTGGTTAACGAATCCGACTAGGAACCATGAGGTTGCGGGTTCGGTCCCTGCCCTTGCTCAGTGGGTTAACGATCCGGCGTTGCCGTGAGCTGTGGTGTAGGTCACAGACGCGGCTTGGATCCCGCGTTGCTGTGGCTCTGGTGTAGGCCGGTGGCTACAGCTCCGATTGGACCCCTAGCCTGGGAACCTCCATATGTCGCGGGAGCGGCCCAAGAAATACCAAAAAGTCAAAAAAAAAAAAAAATGAATATCCATTACTTGGTGAAAGGCTAAGAGACGACAAAGAAAGCTGAACTCCTCTTTCACCTGTTTCCATATTGTACATCAAGAAGCATAGATTTTGCACAGGAAGTGGGGGGCCCATTACCATTAACATGCAGTTGACTTTTGAGGAGGACCTCTGGGTCAGAGGGCACTGTGCTCACAAATGGTCATTTCCATTGGCCCCGAGTTTCATTAAAACCACCTACACAATGTAGAAATAAAGGTGGGAGAGACTTGAAAACTAAAGAAAGACTGTCTTTAGTTAATTCTAAAGGAAAATGCCATCGTTATGCCAGAAACATGAATAGATTCCTAGAAATGGTGTGTGAGAGAGCATGCTGGATGGAGACACTGTCAACACCTGATCCTTCCCCCTGAGAACAAACAGCACCTCCAGATGTAGGTACGAGAGGCCTTGGTGTGAGTGTGAGTCCCGGATACAGAGCTACGAGGCTGGAAATGGAGAGCCTGCAGTCTGGGCTCTCTCTTCATGGCAGTGAGCATGTGAGAAAGCAGCTAGCATCTCTGGGTCACCCTCAGAGCTAGGCCTGATGAAGCAGTGACAGTAATTGAGGACAGCACAGCAGGGGCTGTTTTCTGGCTGGGCAGCAGCACCTGGGAAAAGCCTCGGCAATACTGCTGCCTGCATCTGCTCCCAGGAGACTGGCTGAAAATAAAAGGCAGATACTGAGAGGACAAACCTCTTAGAGATGGCTGGATCCCTGAAAGCAGGAAAGAGATGGTGCTGAGATGGCCTCCTGCTGGGAAGGCTCACTGCTCTGGCCTTTTCCTGTCCCCTCTAGAAAGAACCTGAAAAAGATGGATGCCCACTCTTGATTTAAAACGATCGAGAAAAGTCCACATTGGAACTAGGAATGGGTAACTACTTAGTATAATTAAGTTATCTATCTGAAAAGTCAGGAGAATCATACCTAGTCTTTACTTTTTTGGGCCACACCCAGGGCATATGGAGATTCCCAGGCTAGGGGTCGAATCGGAGCTGTAGCTGACCTACACCACAGCCACAGCAACACGGGATCCACGCCTAGTCTGCAACCTACAGCACAGCTCACAGCAACACCAGATTCTTAACCCACTGAGCGAGGCCAGGGATCAAACCTGTGACCTCATGGTTCCTAGTCGGATTCATTTCTGCTGCTCCACAATGGGAACTCCATACATAGTCTTTAAATGTTAGTTTCAGATCTATTATCAGCAATAAGATATGATGTCCATTCAACGGTTCAAGATGGAAAGAGAGCTTAAATACCAGAAAGGAAGAAGCAAACATACTGCCATTCGCAGATATGATTTAAAAACAAAACAAAACAAAACAAAAAAGAACCCTGAAAACTCCACTATATTAACTGAAAAAATAAACAAGAAAAAGAAAGGACTGAGAAAGGAACTCAAAAATGCCATTGCCCTATAGTTTCCCGTATAACAGTTAATTTTTTTTCTCAAAGAGATTCCTTTCAAAAGAACTACCAAATGTGAAATAACTGAAAATAAACATAAGAAAATGTTTTTCTATGTAAAAATATACTATCAAACTTATTGAGGGACATAAAAGGAGACATGACTACATGGAAGAGCATATAATATTCCTTGTCTAAAAATGACAATATAGCAACTTGCCCAAAATTAATATTAAAGTATTAGATTTAAATCATATGAAATTATCAAAATTCAATTATTGTTTTTATCTGCAAAGATCGTAATTTCAGTAAAATTTCCAACAGGGAGTTCCTTTTGTGGTGTAGCAGAAACGAATCCAACCAGTATCCATGAGGTTGCTGGTTGGATCCCTGGCCTCACTCAATGGGTCAGGGATCTGGTGCTGCCGTGAGGTATGCGGTTCAGATCCTGCACATCTGTGGCTCTGGCATGGGCCGGCAGCTGTAGCTCCAATTTGACCTCTAGCCTGGGAACCTCCATATGCCGAAAGTACGGCCCTAAAAAGCAAAAAAATAAAGTAAAATAAAATAAAATATAATAATAATAATAATAATCCAACAGATTACTTATGAATTTTATAATTTTAAAGAATCTTTAAATGACTTGAATGAAAAAAAATCTTGTTGCAACAACAAAAATTATAAAGTTAAAAGACAAATAACAAACTGAAAAATTATTTATTGAATGTAAGACTGTTAAGGATTTTTATGTATACCATAGAATGAATTCTTATAAATCGACATTAAAAAAGAAAACACTTGAATAAAAACAAGTAAAGAATATGGAATACAGGTCCAAAACAAGAAATGCACAGTGCTAAAATATGCAAACAGATGTTCAATCCCACTAATAATAAAAAAATTCAAATTAACAGTGTGATCCTATTCGTTTTACCTGTCACACTGGCAGAGATTTGAAAATGCTGCTAATACCAACTGTGAATGATGACGTGAGAGATAAGCACTGTTACATGCAGGAGCACTGCTTATTTTCTGGAGAAAAATAAGCAAAATCTAGAAAGGTCATCAGCCCTGACATTCCACTTCAGGAATACCAGAAAGAAACCTTCCTTCACTAAGATTTATGCATAATAATATTCCCTGCAGTGTTTCTTACACTGAGAAAACATTTGGAAATAACTGAACAAAAATAAGGTAATGGTTAGGCAAATATGGTATAGGAATAAAATGCAATATTAATGCAAAATGCCTAGAATATTATTATTTAGATATTGTTACCTAAACCAAAAATGGGGTATAAGACAATGTGTAAGGCATAATCTACTTTTTGATACACAGAAATAGATTATTTGCACAGAAAAAAATGCCTGCAATGAAAATACGAGTGTGTGTATGGCTGAGTGTGTATGGATATGGAAGGTACACACACCCACGTATATATGTACATATAAGAATATATGTTCATGAAGGAGCATGTATATACAGAGAGAAAGAGACAGAGACAGAGCTCTCATGGTGGCAATCTTGCCCCTCCACTAGGGGACATGTGGCAATGTCTGAAGATATTGTTTACTACAACTGAAAGGGGAGAAATACTAACATCTAGTTGGGGGGGGGGGCAGGAATGCTGCTAAACATTCTGTAGTGCACAGGGCAGCCCTCACCTCCGCAGATGTCAGTAGTGTCTAGGTTAAAAAAAAAAAACAAAACCCTGAGACACAGACATATACATTTCTATTTATAGTACTCATGGGAACATTCTTAGCTTGTTTTTTTTTTTTTTTTTTTCTTTGCTTTGCTTCTTTATATTCTTCCGCGGTTTAAATGTGTGGGGCAATGAAACGAAATTATTTTTAGAGTCAGAAAAAAAATCATAAAATAATACCTAATTTGGGGGCGGGAAGCTGTACTTAAAAATCAACAGTGGAGGCAGGGACCAGGGGTAGCAATATGGGGAGAGAGGGAATGCTGATGCCGGGCCCAGGAGAGCGCTTGGGACCACAGGCAAAGACATCCTGGACGGCGACGAGAGCTCTTACTCTCGCAGACCTCCTTCACACTTCCAGTGTTTCGTGCTGCATGGAGTGGCATCAGGGCATCTGACCCTGGACCTGAGCAAGGCTGAGTCAGGTGAGACGCAAGATGGGAAAGTTGACAGGAGAAACCCAAGCAGACGGGGTGTGGTTTCTTTGGACGTATTTCATGGCTTTATTCCATTTGCCTCCCCCATTTTTCCAAATCAATAAACCAAGCAACCAAAGTATGTCTTTAGCAACTACTACATATCAACTCATCCTAAGTGATTATTGCTTTTGCTGCCTTTTGATAACATTGCTCAGAATTTAAGTTTCCTCCCTTTTCTTTCCTCCTCTGCTTGCTTGTTTGAATGACCTGCTCTTTCCCACCTATTATGGTGTATTGTTCTCCACTCATACCTTCCCAGACATTAGAAGACATGCCAGCTCAGTCGTCACTGCTCTCCACACTCCAGAACACTAAATGATTCTGTCTTTTAATTCTGCAACCCAACCTCTGGCACAAGGTGACCTTTCAACTCACCTTGACCCAAATGGCTTCTTGGCCTATATCCTACATTAGCTACTGACTACTGCTGCCCATCATGGTCTCTCTCTTCCCTATTGTGGGCGGACCTCTTTCTCCATCTTGCCCACCTCTCACACTCAGCACCCATCCAAACACAGACTGGGATGCCAATTAGCTAGAATCCTCATTGTTTTCCCCATCCTCTTCCTATGGGAAAAATGCCGATCCTGTGGAGATTTGTATTCATTCCCAGAAACATGGGAGTACTTGACATTTTATAATTGGTTCTCCCAGATATAGACACCATAGCTACACTTTCTCTAAGTAAAGCTCCTTGCCAAGCTCTTTAAATATTATGTCTCCTTTGATTAGCAAAACAGTTTGATAATTATTATAATTATCTTCAATTTACAGATGGAAAAGCTGAGATGAAATAAGGTAAAACCACTTTGCCAAGGTCGTATAGCTGGAGATGGGAAAAGTAGTGATTCTAAGCCAAGTTTGTCTGCCTGCAGAGTCTGCGTTCTCAAAGTCCATACTAGGTGGCTCAAATGAAGATTTATCTTTAATCATCATTCTAACAAAAGGAAAATAAAACATATCTTATGGTTTTCAAAGAGATTTCTACTAAACTATCTTATGAGAACCTCACATAGCCCCATGGATTAGACAATGGATCTGAGACTGGGACCAGGGTTACTCTTGCAGGCTGGGTCCTCCAAGAAACTGACTCTGAGCTGGGCTTAGTGTTTAGGTCATTTCTTAGGGAGTAAGTTGCAGATCAGAGGGAGGGAAAGGAAGTAGGATTGGATACAGGTAGAAGTCAAGCTAGTGTAGACTCAACTCAGCCTTGCCCAAGGCTGTGGAGCTCTAGAGGTAGAATAGCCCTAAATAGAGGCAGGGGAATTGGGTCAAATTACCTTTCAGTGATTGGTCATTGGATGGGGACTGCCCCCAGAAGGCTACAAGACTTGGTATCAGAGAGCTCTTTGCCGTTGCTAGCAATCCCTGGCAGCTAAGGGGAATCCGGGTGGTACACTGCATTTCCCCCCACAGCTATCAACTAAATAACAGACAGTCAGAATAAGAGTTTGGTTCTCAGACACTCCCATGAACATCCCTGCCCATGCACCCTTCTAGATGGATTATGGCATTGCTTTCCAAGCCTTGCCAATTCTTTGTTGATTCTGAAGCTATGTCAGAATCCAATGCTTTGTACTGGCCATCTTGATATTTACAGCTACCTACACGGTACCCACAGTAGCTTTTGAGGAGTATGCTCATGGGAGTTATGGTGGCCACATATGGCATAACAAAACTACAAAGCAGAACGTATAACCCAGTATTCCACCTGTTACTCAGGGAGAGTAAACCTTCCTGAAGTAGGAATTACTGTGAGGCCCTGACAAGCCAAACCACTCTCCATATTGCCTTTGCTCACTGCTTGCCTCTCTCTTGCATCCACCTATCCCTTGCCATTCATTTTTCAACTCTGTCCTTTAAGATTCAGCTCAAATTTCAACCCCTCTGTGGGGCTCATCACTGACCTTGGTAGAATTCTTATTCCCCTTACCATCAACACCACACAGTTCAGCACAATTGTGTACGTCTGTTGACCTTAGATGGCACATGTGAGTCCGTCTGATCTCCCCAGATAAATTTTTCGGCTCTACGAGAACAATATCCTTGTCTTGTACTTTGCTAGTATTCCCCACAGGGTCCAGCCCTCACTAGATACTTAACTGAATACCATACTTTACTGCAAAGCACAAAGAAAAGACACCAAACTAGCCCTAGTCCAGCCCCAAATCCACTGCATGACCTTAGGTCTTCACTACTCTGGCCCTCAGTTTCCTCAGTAATAAAGTCTGCTATTGAAACAGATGACATTATTATATCAGAGTTATTCAGCACTCTGTTCCAGGTATGTGGATGATATATAAACTTCTTTCATATTTGCAAACAACATTACTCTGTGGATTACAAATACAACTTTTAAATTTGCCATTTATTACTACAGGTTAAAAAAATAACTTCAGCGTTCCTGTTCCAGATGTTCCAGATGGTGGCTTAAATATATACAGAATCATCCCCCTTCTGCTTTTACACTCATAGATATGATAGAGGACAATATCTAAAAATATGAATAAACATATATAGCTGAGCTCGTAAACAAAAGCAAACTAAGGAAATTTCTAGCGGCAAAAAAAATTGTGATGTGTAAGTAGCTCTTTAAAAAAGACAGAAAAGGTTTTTTTTTTTTTTTTTTTGTCTTTTGTCGTTTTTTTTTTTTTTGTTGTTGTTGTTGTTGTTGTTGCTATTTCTTGGGCCGCTCCCACGGCATATGGAGGTTCCCAGGCTAGGGGTTGAATCGGAGCTGTAGCCACCGGCCTACGCCAGAGCCACAGCAATGCGGGATCCGAGCCGCGTCTGCAACCTCCACCACAGCTCACGGCAACGCCGGATCCTTAACCCACTGAGCAAGGGCAGGGACCGAACCTGCAACCTCATGGTTCCTAGTCGGATTCGTTAACCACTGCGCCACGACGGGAACTCTGAAATGGAATCCTCTTAAAAATAGGAGGAGTAGACTCTACATTAAAATAAAAAAGGGGGAGTTCCCGTCGTGGCGCAGTGGTTAACGAATCCGACTAGGAACCATGAGGTTGAGGGTTCGGTCCCTGCCCTTGCTCAGTGGGTTAATGATCCGGCGTTGCCGTGAGCTGTGGTGTAGGTTGCAGACGCGGCTGGGATCCCACATTGCTGTGGCTCTGGCGTAGGCCGGCGGCTACAGCTCCGATTCAACCCCTAGCCTGGGAACCTCCATATGCCGCGGGAGCGGCCCAAGAAATAGCAACAACAACAACAACAACAACAACAAAAGACAAAAGACAATAAATAAATAAATAAATAAATAAATAAATAAATAAAAAAGACAGAAAAGGAAGGAAGGGGGTTGGATGGAAGGAAGAAAGGATGGAAGGGCATACAGAGGATTTAGAAGTGAATGTGGGCTGACTAAGGTCGAGAGAGGGCTAGAAATGGAGCCGGGCCACACCAAAAGGGTTCAGTTGCTGAACCTTTAAAGTTGTATCTGTAAGAGTCTAATTTTTTTTAAAGAGGCAATGAAGTCACATATATTACATACAATTTAAAACAATGGTTGGAGTTCCTGCTGGGGCGCAGTGGGTTAAGAATCCAACTGCAGTGGCTCAGGTCGCTTTGGAAGTATGGGTTCAATCCCTGGCCCAGTGGAGTGGGTTAAAGGATCTGGTGTTATGGCAACTGTAGCTCAGATCCAATCCCTGGCCCTGAAACTTCCACATGCCATGGGTACTGCCATAGTAACATAAAATAAAATAAAATAAAACAAAATAAAATAAAATGTAAATACAGGGTTTAAAAAAAAGATCAGAAAGCAAATATGCCCAAAATGTTTTATAATGGTGAGATTATGAAAAACAGCTATTTTATTATTTGCCCATTTCTGTCCTTTTTAAATGAAAACAGACAAACAACTACCACTCCATTTCCTCCTTTCATTTCTCTACATCCTGAAATAGCTGCCCAAGTACAAGTAACCTGAGCTTGAAGCCCAACCTTCTGGTGGCTAAAATCCCTACATCCAAGGCATTGGGGCAACTATCCAAGCCAGTAAAAGCCTCTTCTGGTTGTCCCTGGAGTTGTCCTTGGGAAGATCAGGTGGGATCTTGTCTATGGCCCCTCTGGCCCTTCCCCCAGGGTGTTCTTATACAACAACACAAACGTGTTATCATTAAGGGCTAAAAACCCACTGGCTTCTGTTTTTGAGTCATCTCATTGTTTTGATGCTTGTGGTAAGGCAGCCATGAATGGAAGCCAGGCTGACCTAATCTAGTCTAAATATTCTCAACCCGAGAAGGGAATCCTCTGCAACAGAATGCCAACCTACATCTTTTAATTGCCTCGGCTCCTGATAGATTGGCTCTTACCCCCTTTGAATTCCTTTGTTGCAGAGGAGTTAAAATTCATGAGCGTCCCATGCCTGGGAAAATTCACTCCAGTGCTGCGATTTTTCTAAGCCAAGCTGGCCAACATCGCAAAGAGTCGGAGGTCTGTCGGGCCATCTGTTACATAATAGTCAACAATCTCGAAAATCTAGGGAAACAGGGACGAGGAGAGCGAAGATGATGAGGCATTTAAACAGAACAGATTGCTGCCTTACTTACAGGAAAAAAAGGGGGGGGAGAGATAATATGCTTTGATTGAAGCAGAGACAAGCTTTATTAGCATAGGGAACAAAACAAACTTAAAAAAATGGCACCAATAAAGCTGACAGTCTAAAGAGGCTTGGCGACAAACCCCATGTTGAATTGTGGGTCACAGGGGCCCCAAATGTGACGGGGAGACATGCACACACACACAACACACAATGTACGTGCTCGCACACAGATGCACACACTTAAGCAACACAGAAAAGAAACCACCCAAAAATTGCTATTGGATTCAAACATTAACACAAACCTACATTTAAATTTCAAAAGCTTGCAAGCCTGGGAAGGCACTTTTCCTTAACCACCTTCCCAGCAAAACACCTTTATTATGGGGTGAGTGGAGTCAGGGTCTACTTTGTTTCCACAAAGCACACTCACATATGACCAGCACTAGACTATCAAATTCTCCATAGCTGTCTACTTTGTAATCTTTACTAGGTAAAGTCTAATTTTAGCAGCGACCTATATAGCATTAGACCTGAGAAATGCTGTTTCTAAAAAAAGAGGAATGAAACTGGAAGCAACAAAGAATAAGGTAAAAAGGAGACAAGGACCACCGGGGGAAGAAAAGAAATAAAAGAAGAGAAGAAAGTCTGGAAAAGGCAAATGTCAATAGAGTGCTTAAAATATAGGGCAAAAGTACAGTATGTGAAAACCAACTCACTGGCAAATGAAAACTGAACTCCACTTAATGGTGCGAAGGCTCAAGTGTTGGGGGGTTGGGGAGAGATCTACTAATGTCTGCAACTTACACTGAAATGTATCCCAAAATAAAATGGATTGATAGATGGGTAGAAGGATGGAACGATGGCTCACTTGATATGAAAGCAAATAGGTGGTGGGACTCTGCACTGTATGATTCACCTTGTCCGTATTTTGAAAATGTCCATGATAAAGTGTTGAGGATAAAAAAAAAAAAAAAAAGAACATTGTGACTCCAAACACTAAAATAGAATGAACACTAAAATAAGAATTCTAGATTTTTAAAAATGTCTGATTAATCATCTCTTCAACTTCACATGACATTGTTACCAAATATATAGTTTGAATTAAAAACGAAAGAACTAGATTAAAGAATGTGACTACAAAGCTTGAGCGACTAGTTTTGCTGTTACTGTTATTTCCTTGTTGTTACTTTGCTGTTTTCAGCAAACTAAAATTAATGAGATTGGTAAAACTCATAATTTAGTGCAATAAAAGTAGATTCTACTGTTACTTTCTCACAACTGGCCTCTCTCGGAGATGAACAATACTAATTCTTAATTCTCCCTCACAAATTCCTTCCTCTGACAGATGACCACTTAAAAACGTATAACAAAACCAGTTTCAAACCTCAGATACTTCAGAGTGCTAAGTCAGAATGTTCTTGGCAAGTTTCACTCCAGTTAAGACAAAAGTATCTGGTTTATTTTTCTTCCAAATCGTCACTGAATCTAAATAATTAGATGCATTCTTCATTGAGGGACTGGCCCCCAGCCCAAGACTCTTGTGTATCAAGAGTAAAAAAAAATGAAAGAGAGAACTTTTATTTCTAAAAATTCCATTTGCCCATCTCTTTCAACTAGACTATGAAAAGATGGTTTGCACTTCAGTGACAGAGAGATCAGAAAGGAAAAGTAACTCAGGGGATAGCTAAACGTTCGTGTGCATTTGTCTAAGTTTCAGAAAAGGTTTAATCTCATGTTCAAGGCATTTTACGCCTAACTCAACATGTGCAGAAAACCACTTTTTTTCTGTAATAATTAATAGAGAAGCTATAAGGATATAGTTTTAACCAAGTCCACCTAATGCGTTCGAGTCCAAATTTTAAGCACAAGGCACTGGAATTTCAAATGAAAATATAAGCGATTCCATTTAATATACGAAACCACATTGTGAGGTAACCTCCTAGTTGAGAACATGCAAATGCAGAAGAGGACAAGGTGAGAGGCTTGGGTTGGTTAAAGAGTATGTCTGCAAGCAGCACATTTTATACTGGAGCGTGACAGGTGACGAGGTTATTGTCTTCGAGTTTTCACCCCAGGGGATAAAAAAGAGAGGGGAAAAATGTGAAGGTATTTGAGCAAACAGTACACACTGTGGGGTGCGCTCTTTTCCAAACCGGCAACGGCAGCTTCAGCGCCCTGACCCTTGAAAAGAGACATTGGCAGTTCAACGCTCACCGAATGGGGGGTTTGGGACTCAGTACTAGAAAATTACTGGGTAGAAGTAGATGCAATTATCAGAGCAAGATAAGGCGGGGGATCTGGAAGAGGCTGAGCTGATGGTTTGTTATGTTCAATGGCATCTCCAGCCTCTGTCACTCCTTCCCCTGTCACACGCCAGGCAGGAGAGGTCAGTGAGGTACCCCCGCAGTCACCAAGAACCCAGGAAAACTGCTCTCGGACGCGGGGCAGAAACTTGGCCCCCGTCTCCATCGGTGTCGTGAACTTGGTGTTGATGCAGAAAAGCCCAGCCAGTGGATATGAGTAGAGTGAAACTGCACCTCAGCCTTTGTAACAAGTACCTCTAAAGATTGCATTTCCAAATGGGTCCGCAGAGTCTCTCTCTAATGGGAGAAAAAGCCTTTGAAGAATTCACCAGCTGAAATCACAGAAACACTTGGAGAAATTTTGATATAACTTCAGAAAACACAAACAAGCCTCTTGTTAAGACTCAGACTGCCTAGGTGTGACTCTCAGCTCTGCCATTTACCACTAGTGTATACTGAGCTAGGCTTTTCTACCTATAGTCTCAGCTTTCCAGCCTGTAAAGTGGGGATAATAATAATATGCTACTACTACTAATCATTATATTTTTATTACTACCACAGGGTTATTGTAAGGATCAAATCAGCTAAGATGAACCTGGAATACATATGTGCTTCACAGGTAAGTGTCCAAGAACTGATTAATAACTTAACAGCCGATAATTCATTATTATTATTATCTTCTGGGAAGAAAGAAAATATGAATTGGGTGGTACATATTTGTTGGGGTATGCCTGGCTCAAGAGCATAGGACATGTATTTTTGGAGCTTGGTTTGAAATGCTTTTCAGTAAGTTACTTTAGCTTCATCCTATGGACAGAAAAAAAAAATCAGAGCAAGAGGAGAAGAAGAAAAAAGCTAAAAGAGTGCATTTGTGGGCAATCTTGGCTTGGACACAAACTCTTTTATCTCTTCAGAGATTTGTGGGCATTTGTAGTCACCTTAGCAAGACTGAGGAAAGTCCCATGGTATTTTTCTATCCTTAAGCCATACTGGAAGTAAGTAAGGTAAGTCCCTTAATGAAAAACGAGATTCCAGAGAGGTAGAGGGCACAATTTTCCGATTTTGCAATGGGCTAGGCAAAAGAGATGTTGGTATCAGCTTTCATCACACAAGGCAGTGAGAAAAGTTTCACATGTACTAAATTTGAGAGTTGAGCTTTAACATACACTCCTTATGATGCCAAAAAGAAGCGTTCACTGGGGGTGATAGAATGTTGAGGGGGTGGAGGAAAAATCACTTAGCATCCACAACTTAAAAGAAATCACATTATCCATTTGTACATAGAGTTCTTGGTTGCAGGCAACAGAAACTGACTTGGGCAACTCGAGCAGAAGGGAACATTCTGGAAAGATATGGAGACTGCTTAGGAAGAGCAGGCTTAGAATGAGCAAGAACTATGGGGACTCTTGGAGACGAAGGTGTAAGAGGTACACTTTTGCCAATGAAAATGTATGATGGACATCTCCATGTTGCGTCCTTTCCTCAAGAGTCACAATGCCTAGAAGAGCATATGTGATCAGCTGAGGCTGTTCATATGACCTACTCCTGGGGTCTCATAGCTGTGTTCTCTTCAGGTCTGACCGGAGGAGTGGGCAGTGGGCAGTCTTCCCAGGAAAGCACACCATGGGGGATTATCCAGAAAAGCAATGAGGATGCTATGAGGGTTAATGGCAGACACTGGATGGCTAAAGGCACTTCCACGCTGCACTTTTCTAAATATCCCCCAAACATTAGAATTAAACTCTGTTATTTCGAACTAGGGTTATCATCTTTCATATGTTTAAAATTACTCCCACCTTACTTTTCAAAGATAATTCTTAGAGTTCTGAGTTTTCTAGTTCCAATTCAGTAAGTTACACATTTCAAAGAATCCTTGTGAGACAAGGTAAAGGTGACAGTGTCGATTAACAGAGATGTTATGGTCCAGAATCACCTCTGTTGCTTTGAAAAGTAGGGGCTCGGTTTATTTATTTATTTATTTTTGTATATGAAACTGACCAACATAAAAATGGAATAATAACCAGTAGTACCACAAGTAGAGTGAACCAGGCACTCTCATACATTGTTGGTAGGAGATGAAATTGATGCCACTTATCTGAAGGACAGTCTGGCATTCAGTATTTAAAATGCTCACATCCTCTGACCTAAACATTCCATTTCTAGCAATTTATCTTAGAAAAAAAATTACTATAAACACAAATATGTTTATTGCAACATTGTATGTAATTGTGAAAAAGCAGAAACCACAAAAATATTCAACAAAAAGTAAACCGGGTTATTAAACTGGTAAATTGTATAATGGAAGAGTTTACAGGCATTAGGTGATGTTATCAAATTGTTAACATTTTAAGATATTGATAAGTGGCTGAAGAACGACAACAACAAAAAAACAGCTTACACAAGAGTATATGAAGTATGACAACCTCTTGATTTAAAAAATTCAGGAGTTCCCATAGCGGTTCAGTGGAAACAAACCCAACAAGTATCCAGGAGGACACGGGTTTGATCCCTGGCCTTGCTCAGTGGGTTAAGGATCCAGTGTTGCCATGAGTTGTGGTATAGATTGTAGATGTAGCTCAGATCTGGCGTGGCTGTGGCTGTGGCATAGGCTGGCAGCTGCAGCTCTGATTCAACCCCGAGCCTGGGAACCTCCATGTGCCACAGATGCGGCCCAAAAAATAAATAAATAAATAAATAAAAAATAGCGAATCCACAGTTTGTGTGGATTGCTATACACAAATATACAGAAAGAGGGGGGAGAAGTCTGAAAGGTCATACATTAAAATATTAATAATGGTAATTTCAGGTGGTGGGATTATGGGTGATTTTTATGTTTGTGCTTTCTGTTTGATTTGTCTTTACATACTGCATATATGATTGAAACATAATAAAAGTTATCAGTTTTTTTTATGTTAAGAAAGTACAGGCTAAGGTAAGTGAGCACACAGAGCTGGGAACAACGTCACAGGTACTATTTCAGAAATTCACCCTGTGGAAATTGTGCTTTTTAAGGATAAAATGCCTCTTTGACACGCTGACAACATCTTGAAAACACCCTTACATGTTTATGAGACAGATCAGGAATGTTTTTCCTGGCGCCAATTTTGCTCCAAAAATTGTCTACTAATGTTGTTCACAAAAACCATGGGCTTCATGGTGCTTCATTTGACTATGGGTAGGAGAGTAGAAAGTTCCTGAATTTTGCCAAATAAAGAGAAAGCCCATCAAGGCCCCCAGACCTCTTCAGCTGCAATGCCATTCAGGCATGTAGACGTGAGATCCACAGAACAACAGATAACGTAGCAAGAGAAATGTTCCAGTCCTCATAGGCCCTAAGGCTGCAAAAGATGCCCTCGTCTAGTGCAGCTCAGGATGAAAATGTGCAGACTTTCAATTTAAATGAAGCCTTACTCCTGGCTCCTAAGGAAGCCCATAAAGGGTGCAGAAAAGCAAGCATTAATGCATTTCCCTGCTCTGTGGTCAAAATGAAGATTCAAAGGAGAAAAACAATTTGGTCTGCTGCTTTTCCCCTTATGACGGCTTCCAGCTTTCATTTTTCTGAACAATTATTTTCTAATTCAGATGCTTAATAAGAACCTTCAGGTCAATATGATGAAAGACACTTTGTAAAATGAAGAACTAGCATTATGCCAAATGAAAGTTTGAGTCTTTGCAATGAATGAACCATTTTCTATGTAGAAATCCATGGCTCTGACCCAGGGGCAACAGAGGTTAATTTTTTTTTTTTTTTGGTTCTTTCTAATGAAACTTTCTCTCTATTTTTTTGCTGTCAGTTAGTTGTCTTTGTGTCTCGGCAGTGAATGCAACCCACTGGATTCTGTCACTGGCTCCCTCCCTCCATGCATTGTACAACAGTAACTACTACAGAGAATGGGCTCTGCAGAGCTGCCTATGTGCAAAGCTGATATTCTCTTGGAGTGCTGGTAGGGACATTTCATCATGTTTGGGTCCCTGGCCCTCTTTTCTATTTTGGCTTTATAAAACCTTGTTTAGCTGTTACCCGAGAGAACCAAATGCCTGGCACAATGGGGGAAAGCACTGCAGAGAGAACGTCTGTTTACACAAGGCACATGCACCAGCAGCCCAAATAGCCTGACGGATTCTGTGGTTTAACTGTTCATAGAGCAAAAACCATAGGACAAAGCTCAAGGAGCACAACAGGAGAAATAAAAGTCAGTAGCATGCCCTTGCCATTTCAGTCAGTCACATGAGAGAGAGCCATTTAACTTCAAGAGAACTAGCGTGGATGGTAGAATCGTATCTTTTTCCATGTATTCATTAATGGGTGATGATAACAGACAGATGGAAAAATGAATTTGTTTCCTTCAATAAAAACAAACAATGTAAGTTAATGGAATGGGATCCTGCCTAAGGAATACCAAGGATATGATTCCATGTATGTGTTATGTGTGGGTCTGCTAGAAGTCCAATTATTTCAGGTTATTTTTTCAAATGCACTGAAGAATTTTAGGTTATTTTAGATTCTTGCATGTAAGAGTCTTGCTAACAAAGTCTGTGACTGTAGTTATCACCGTAATCCTGGATCAAGAGGCAAGCTCTTGGGTATGGCCTCAGAGTTACCACCCTTAGACCAAAATACATGTCACTTTATTCTAAGTCACCACAATAGCTCTAATTGTGTTTTCCAAAGGTCTAGTTTATAACTTTGGTTTGTTATGGTCTTGTTTGGCCCATATTGTACTAACAGGAATATCTAGTTAGAAATTCTCAGCATATTCCACTATATTACAGTTCAGTGCTTTTTGTTCCCCAAATTACTTTTGTTTTTTTGGGGGGGCGGGGGGGCTGCCCTTGTGGCATATGGAGGTTCCCAGGCTAGGGGTCTAACTGAAGCTATAGCTGCTGGCCTATGCCACAGCCACAGCAACACCAGATCCAAGCCATGTCTCAGTACCACACCACAGCTCAGAGCAACATGGGATCCTCAACCCACTGAGCGAGGCCAGGGATCGAACCCGCAATCTCATGGTTCCTACTCAGATTTGTTTCCATTGAGCCATGATGGAACCTCCCCAAACTACTTCTTAATTTACCATCCTTGTTTGAAATATTAGAGCCTTTCTGAAGAGTCTGAATAAAGAGGGTTCCCTTTCTTTCAATCATTAGATTTATACCATTCTTTGGCTCTATGTTTCGTTAATTTTTATTTTCTGTTTTAGCTCTGTGTCTTATTCTGTGGGTCCACGAACGGAGCAGATGCTAAATGAGGCTAATTTCAGCTACAGGAATGTGTTAGCAGATATAAATAATAGTGTTAATTTTAATAAAATGATATATCTTGGAACAACCAAGAAATAAACTATTACTTTAATATTATTTCAATATTTCTATCATTATCTGTGTCATGGACATGTGAGTAAATAATAGTTTTACTTTCCACATGTGGAAACTAAACACAGATCAGTAAAGGGTTATAAAAAAAATCATGCTATATCTTGCACTTGGTAAAAAAATCAGGGCTGTGGAAACTTCAGAACAAGCTCTCTAAGATGTCTAGGAAGCCAGAGAATTATTGTTCAGTGGCCCATTATCACTCAAGAAGGAACTGGTATATCGTAGCATTCCTGATATAAATTTATATTAAGACTATAGTGCTTGGTACTGAGAGAAGCTGGTGTATAATCTTCCATTCTCATTTATCCTGAAAGGCAAGTTTCCTTTATACTGGGTCAGGGAGCCCCGATCCCTAACTACTTGCTACCGAAATGTTTACTTGTCTTCAAAAATCCATTTTGAGATCCAACTGAAGCAAAACCATGTTCAAAGATTGACACAGCATCCTCCTTTCATTGATTTTCAAAAGAAAACCTTGGCTTAGAATTACTTTTTTTTTGAAGTAGAACAACTGAAATGTTCATTCTCAATTTGGGACCAAAAAAATAGTGATTCTTAAACCATGCTCCCACAAAACACTCTGAGACACAGATTGGCGCAAGAGGCTCCACCACTTAAAATGACTCTTTTGAGGTGCTGTAGATAACAAATGCAGGATGACTGGTTTAAGTTTGAGTTTCAGAAAAAACATTATCATTTTTTTAGTATATAAAATAGAAGTGTGTCCCTCTGCTTTCAGAATATATCCAAGAAGCAATCTAGTGGTAAAAGTAAGATTTTAATTAATTAACTTATTTATTTTTTCTTTATATGGCTTCACCTACAGAAAATTGCACTTCTGCAGCTAGAGTCGAATCAGAGCTACAGCTGATGGCTTACACCATAGCCACAGCAATTGCAGGATCTGAGCCCTATCTGTGACCTATACTGTGGCTTGTGGCAGTGCTGAATCCTTAATCCACTGAGCGAGGACAGGGACTGAACACACATCCTCATGGATAATAGTCAGGTTCTTAACTTGCTCAGCCACAATGTGAATTCCAAGATTTTATTATTTTTACTTTTTTATGGCTGCACCTGCGGCATATGGAAGTTCCCAGGACAGGGAATGAATCCCAGCCACAGCTATGACCTACACCTCAGCTACTGTAACACCTGATCCTTTAACCCATTGTGCCAGGCAAGGGATATAACCCACGCCTCTGCAGCAACCCAGGCTGCTGCAGTTGGATTCTCAACCCACTGCTACAAAGCAAGAACACCGAGATTTTATTTTTTATTTACATTTTGGGGTCTAGGTCCCTTTAGTAAAGAAGAAATTTTAAGGTTGAAATGAATAAATCAGGGTATGTACATGCTGTCTTTCATAAATAGAATAAATATTATTCACTATTTTAAAAATTGCTCTCCATATAAAATGTACCAATATTAAAAATGTCAGCATCCCCCAATTCTAAGGAATTTAAAAAAGTAAATCTTGGGGCATGAATTGTTAAACCAAGGTTGTCAGGAATATATTCTTCTAAAATTTAAGATGTTATAATTCAATAAATTTCTATCACTGATAATTTTTTTTATTTAATCATTTAGTAGAGATTAATGAGCACCTCTTCTATATCAAATGGATATATTAACATGAATGAGATACCAGCCCCTCCTTCAAGAATCTTATAATCAAACAGACAAAAGAAGACACAGGTAAAGGCAAGAAAGTGACATAGTAGCTATAACACCTCAAAAATATCACCCACAAATTTGTTACCTCTGCTAAGAAATCATGTGCCAAAAAAACCTTCAATATGCTATCTACAAGAGACTCATCTTAGGGCAAAGGACACATATACACTGAAAGTGAGAGGATGGGAAAAGATTTCACGCCAGTGGACAAGACAGGAAAGCAGGAGTTGCAATACTCAGATGAGACAAAATAGACTTTAAAAAGAAGGCCAGAAAAAGAAAGACAAAGAAGGACACTATTTAATGGTTAAAGGATCCTTTCAAGAAGAGGATATTACAATTGTCAATATACATGCCCCTAATACAGGAGCACGCAGGTACCTACAACAAATACTAACAGACGTAAAAGGAGAAATTGATGGGAATATAATCATAGTAGAAGACTTTAACAACCCACTCACATCAATGGACAGATCCTCTGGACAGAAAATCAATAAGGCAACAGAGATCCTAAAGGACACAATAGAAAAGTTAGATTTAATCAACATTTTCAGGACATTACATCCAAAAAAATCAGAATACATATTCTTCTCAAGGGCATATGGAACATTCTAAAGAATTCATCACATCCTGGGGCACAAAACTAACCTCAACAAATTTAAGAGTACAGAAATTATTTCAAGTATCTTCTCTGATCATAATGGCATGAAACTAGAAATCAACCACAGGAAAAAAAATGAGAAAAAAACTTACTACATTGAGACTAACGAACTTGCTACTAATAAAACCAACGTCTCAATGAGGAAATCAAAAAGGAAATTAAAATATACCTCGAGACAAATGACAATGAAGACACAATCACTCAAAGTCTATGAGATGCTGCAAAAGCAGTGCTCAGAGGGAAATTCATAGCAACATAAGCCTTCCTCAAAAAAGAAGAAAAATCTCAAATCAACAACTTAACCCACAACCTAAATGAATTAGAAAAAGAAGAACAGGGAGTTCCCGTCATGGCGCAGTGGTTAACGAATCCGACTAGGAACCATGAGGTTGCGGGTTCGGTCCCTGCCCTTGCTCAGTGGGTTAACGATCCGGCATTGCCGTGAGCTGTGGTGGAGGTTGCAGACGCGGCTCGGATCCCGCGTTGCTGTGGCTCTGGCGTAGGCCGGTGGCTACAGCTTCGATTCAACCCCTAGCCTGGGAACCTCCATATGCCGCGGGAGCGGCCCAAGAAATAGCAACAACAACAACAACAAAAAAAAGACAAAAGACAAAAAAAAAAAAAAAGAAAGAAAAAGAAGAACAAACAAAACCTAAAGTCAACAGAAGGAAGGAAATTATAAAGATCAAAGTGGAAACCAATAAAATAGAGATTCAAAAGACAATAGACAAAATCAATCAAAACAAGAGTTGGTTGGTTGAAAAGGTAAACAAAAGTGACAAACCTCTGGCTAGACTCACCAAGAAGAGAAGAGAAAAAACCCAAATAAACTAAATCAGACATGAAAAAGGAGAAGTCACAACCGATACTACCGAAATACAAAAAACCATGAGAGAATACTATGAACAACGGTATGCTATCAACTTTGATAACCTAGAAGAAATGGACAACTTTCTAGAGACTTACAGCCAGCCAAAACTGAATCAAGAAGAAAGAGATCAACTGAACAAACCAATCACTAGAAATGACATTGAATATGTCATAAAAACACCCCCTACAAAGTCCAGGACCAGATGGCTTCACAGGTGAATTATACCAAACATACAAAGAAGAATTTACACCCATCCTCCTTAAACTTTTCCAAAAGGCTGAAGAAGACATTCTGTGATGCAACCAAAATATGACAAAGATACCACCAAAAAAGAAAACCAGAGGCCAATATCTTTGATGAATACAGACGCAGAAATTCTCAACAAAATTTTCGCCAACTGAATCCAACAACATATCAAAAAGATCATACACCACGACCAGGTGGGATTCATCCCAGGTGCACAAGGATGGTTCAACATATGCAAATCAATCAACATCACACACCACATTCACAAAAGAAAAGTCAAAAACCACACAGTCATCTCAATAGATACAGAAAAAGAATCTGACAAAGTCCAACATCCATTCATGACAAAAACTCTTACCAAAGTGGGTATAGAGGGAACGTACTTTAACATAATGAAAGCCATTTATGACAAACCCACAGCAAATACAATACTCCATGGAGAAAAACTGAAAACCTTCCCACGAAAATCTGGAACAAGACAAGGATGCCCACTCTCACCACTCTTATTCAACATAGTACTGGACGTCCAAGCCACAGCAATCAGACAAACAAAAGAAATAAAAGGCATCCAAAGGGGAAGAGAAGAGGGAAACCTGTCACTGTATGCAGATGACATGATACCATAGATAGAAAACCCTAAGAACTCCACCCAAAAACTACTTGAACTGATCAACACATTCAGCAAAGCAGCAGCATATAAGACTAACATTCAGACATCAGTCACATTTCTGTATACTAACAAGGACATACGAGAAAAGGAATACAAAAGTATAATACCTTTTAAAATTGCACCCCCAAAAAATCAAATACGTGGGAATACACCTGACCAAGGAGGTAATGGACTTACATGCCTGGAACTATAAAACATTAATCAAGGAAGTTAAAGAAGATGTAAAGACATGGAAAGACAGTCCATGCCCCTGGGTTGCAAAAAGTAACATTGGAAAAAGGGCCATACGACCCAAAGCAATCTACAGAGTCAACGCAATCCCTATCCAATTACCCAGGACATTTGTCACAGAACTAGAACACACCATCCAAAAATTTAGATGGAACCACAAAAGACCCAGAATTGCCAAAGCAATCCTGAGGAACAGAAACCAAGCAGGAGGCAAAACTCTCCCAGACGTCACGCAATATTACAAAGCCACAGTCATCAAGACACTGTGCTACTGGTACCAAAACAGACATACAGGCCAATGCAACAGAAGAGAGAACCCAGAAATAAATCCAGACACCTATGGCCAATTAATCATAGAGAAAGGAGGCAAGAACATAGAATGGGAAAAAGACAATCTTTTCAGCAAGCACTGCTCAGAAACCTGGACAGCTGCAGGCAAAGCAGAGAAACTAGAACACACCCTCACACCATGCACCAAAATAAACTCAAAATGGCTGAAAGACTTTAATGTAAGACAAGACACCTTCAAACTCCTGGAAGAGAACACAGGCAAAACAGTCTCTGACATCCACCTTGCAAATGTTTTCTCAGGTCAGTCTCCCAAAGCAACAGAAATCAAAGCAAAACGAAACCAGTGGGACCTAATCAAATGGACAAGCTTTTGCACAACACAGGAAACCAAAAAGAAAACAAAAAGACAACTTTCAGAATGGGAGAAAATACTTTCAAATGATGCAACGGACAAGGGCTTCATCTCCAAAATATACAAACAACTTATACAACTCAACAGCAAAAAAGCCAACAACCCAAAAGAAAAGTGGGCAAAGCACCTGAACAGACATTTCTCCGAGGAAGATATACAGACGGCCAACAAGCACATGAAAAAATGCTCAACATCCCTGATTATGAGAGAAATGCAAATCAAAACTACCATGAGATACCATCTCACACCAGTTGGAATGGCCATCATTAGTAAGTCCACAAATAACAAATGCTGGAGGGGGTGTGGAGAAAAGGGAACCCTCCTGCACTGTTGGTGGGAATGTAAGCTGGTACAGCCACTATGGAGAGCAGTATGGAGGTACCTTAGAAATCTGTACTTAGGACTACCATATGATCCAGCAATCCCATTCTTGGGCATATATCCTGATGAAACTACTTAAAAAAGACACATGCACCCACATGTTCATTGCAGCACTATTCACAATAGCCAAGGCATGGAAACAACCCAAATGTCCATCAACAGATGATTGGATTAGGAAGATGTGGTATACATACACAATGGAATCCTATTCAGCCATAAAAAAGAACAAAGTAATGCCATTTGCAGCAACATGGATGGAACTAGAGACTCTCATCCTGAGTGAAATAAGTCAGAAAGAGAAAGACAAATACCATATGATATCACTTATATCTGGAATCTAATATATGGCACTA
The DNA here is from genome assembly GCF_054392235.1 of Sus scrofa. Lineage (NCBI taxonomy): Eukaryota > Metazoa > Chordata > Mammalia > Artiodactyla > Suidae > Sus > Sus scrofa. The sequence continues at coordinate 88,475,019 of NC_139387.1, read as the reverse complement.
ATGAACCTTTCCAGAGAAAAGAAAATCATGGACTTGTGGTTGCCAAGGATGAGGAAGTTAGATGGATTGGGAGCTTGGAGTTAATAGATGCACACTATTGCTCTTGGAATGGATTAGCAATGAGATCCTGCTGTGTAGCATTGGGAACTATGTCTAGTTACTTATGATGGAGCCTGATAATGTGAGAAAAAAGAGTGTATACATGTATGTGTAACTGGGTCACCTTGCTTTACAGTAGAAAAAAATAATGTATTGGGGAAATAAGAAAAACTTACAGGTATAAAATAAATGTCATAGGGATGTAATACACAAAATATGGAATATAGTCAATCATATTGTAACTACTTTCTGTGATGACTGATGCTTAGTGGTCTTAATGTAGTGATTAGGTCATAATGGATCAAAAAACTAATCATTATATTATACTCCTAAATCTAATATAATTTTATGTTAATTATAAACTCAATAGAAATAAATATCAGTCCTTGAAAAAAAAGAAGAATGTCAGCTTCATGTCAAACAAAAAAAAGAATATTTCAAGAAGGAAAAATTTCATTTTCATATATTTCATTAAAAAAGATAAAAAGCAAAAATATTCATTTGAATCATATAAATTATCATTTGTAAGTCAAACATTGTCAAATGTTAGCTATTTCATACAATTCACACCAACATTAATAAATTGGATCTAGCTGTCTTTTAGAGTAGCATTCTAATATAGTGTGCTTGAAAATAGTAATCAATATAATTTACACATAAAAAAGGAAAAAATATTCATCATCTTAATAGACACAGAAAAAGCATCTGATTAGATTTAATGGTGATTCATGAAAACAACTCTTGGCAAACTAGTTATATATTCATTTATTAATAAAGAATATTGTAGACAGAAGTTTAAGATGATCCCTAAGATTTCTGTCTAGTGGTGAGTACTCTCTGTACAATTCCTTTCTTTGAGTGCAAGCAAAATGTAAATATGATGGGCTTATCACTCTTATGATTAAGCTGCTAGTCAACTGATGTCAAGATAATCAAAAGGCAGATTTTCCAAGTGGGCCTAACCTAATCAGGTGAGCCATTAAAAGAGACTGAGGTCTCCCTGAAGTCAGAGAGATTGAATGCAAAGGAGATTCTCCATTGATACCTTTTAATTTTTGTGAATAGTATAAGTGTCTAATTTAATTATTTTGCATGTGGATATCCAGTTTTCCCAACAATATTAATTGAAGATATTATCCTCCCCCCGTTTTATATTTTTGGTGACCTTGTTAAAAATTAGTTAACTGCATATTGTGTAGATTTATTTCTGGGATATTCTGTTCCATTGGTCTATGTGTCTGTTTTTTTTGCCAGTACCATACTGTTTTGATCATTATAATTTTGCAACGTAGTTTTAAATTAGGAAGTGTGATGTCTCCAGCTTTGTTCTTCTTTTCCAAGATTGCTTTGGCTATTTGGGGTCTTTTGTGGTTTCAAACAAATATTAGGATTATATTTTTCCATTTCTATGAAAAATGCTATTGGAACTTTGATAGGGACTGCACTGACTCTGTAAATAACTTTGAGTAGTATGTACATTTTAATGATATTAATTCTTCCAATCCATGAAAACAAGGTTTCTTCCCATCTATTTGTATCTTCTCCAATTACTTTCCTCAATAATTTAAAGTTTCCATTATATAGGTCCTTTATTTCCTTGGTTAAATTTATTCTTAAGTATTTTATTCTTTTTTATGCCATTGTAAATGGGAATGTTTTCTTAATTTCTTTTTCAAAGTTCACTGTTAGTGTAAAAATCTGGATGTCTTTAGCAAAGGAAACAATAAAATGCAAAGGAAACCTACAGAATGGGAGAAAATTTGTGTAAACATATATCCAATAGAAGGTTAACTTAAAAATATACAAGGAACTCATATGAGTCAATAGAAAAAAAAAACAATTTAAAACTGGGCAAAGGACATATCTGGACAATTTTCCAAAGGAGATACACGCATGGCCAATAGCTACGTGAAAAATTGTTCAACATCACTAATCATCAGGGAAATGAAAATCAAAACCGCAATAAGCTATCAATAATACCTGTAAGGATGACTATTATCAAAAACACAAGAGATAATAAATGTTGGCAAGGACATGTAAAGAAGGGAACCCTTGTTCAATGCTGGAAATTTAAAAGGGTACTATGGAAAATAATTATGGAAATATTATGGCCATTATGGAAAAGCATGGAAGTTCTTCAAGAAATTAAAAATAGTGTGTCATATGATCCCATAATCCCACTTTGGAGTATGTATCCCCCCCAAAAATGAAATCAGTATCTGGAAGAGATATGTGCACTCCCATGTTCACTGCAACATTACTCACAACAGACGTGATATGGAAACAAAGTTGCAACTGACAGGTGAAAGGATAACAGAGATATGCCACATGCACATATAACAGAATTATTATTTGGCCATAAAAATTAGGAAATTCTGTTATTTCAGACAATATGGACGAACCTAGAGGATACTGTAGTAAGTGAAATATGCCACACACAGAAAGACAAACATTGCATGATTTTACTTAAATGTGGAACCAAACAAGTTGAGCTTATAGAACTGGACAGTTGTTGCCAGGGGCTGGTAGGGGAAGGCTGAGGGGAAATGGCGAGATGTCAGTCAAAGGGTACAAAGTTTTAAGATGAGAAAGTTCTAAGGATTTAATGTACAGTATGGTGACCATAGTTAACACTGTGTTGTGTATTTCAAAGTTAGGACAGTAAATCTTAGTGTTCTCAGCCACACAGCAAAAACAGTTTACTATATGAGGTGATGGAAGTGTTAATTAACTTCATTGTGATTGTCATTTCACAATGCAAATGTATATCAAATCATGTTGTCCTTAAATGTGTGTGTATAAAAATTTTACATAAAATTTTAATTTTCAGTTATACTTCAATAAAGACAGAAAGCAAAAACAAAAATAACAAAATAAAATAATAAAACAAGTTACCTTAAAATTTATATGGAAACACAAAGGCTGAAGAAAAGCCACAAAAGGGTTACTGTGGCACATCAGCTAGGAAGGGAGAGAACATTATTTTTTTCATAAATAGTACCTGGAAATTGAATAGCACTAAAGGAAAAACATATCTTAACTCTTACCTTATACTGTGCATAAATTTCAGATGGACTGTGGATTTGATTGTGAAAAATAAAACAATAAGGCATTTAGAGAGAAATTGCAGGAGAACATCTTCCTGACTTGGGTGTGGCACATGGTTTTTTTTTTAACATGAAACATAAGACAAAACTATAAAAGAAAAACATTTGTTAAATCAAACTATGCTATAATTATGATTTTGTTTTTATCAAGACACAGATAAGAGAGCTAAAAGGAAACCCATAGAGTGGAAGAAGATATTATCAATGCATATACCCAACAAAGAACTTATATCCCTAAATATATCAAGAACATTCATGCATCGATAAGAAAAAAAGACGTCCCAACAGAAAAATAATCAGAAAACTTGAAGAAATACTTCACAAAAAAGGATATTTGAATGCCCAATAAAACTTGTGAAAAATCTATTCAAATTCATTTGTCATCAGAGAAGTTCAAATTAAAATTATCACTCATTAAAATGACTAAAATGAAAAAGAGCAAAAAATACAAGTATTGACAAGGACATGGAGCAACTAAAACTGTCAAGTACTGATGGTAGGAATATAAACTGGTGCAAACATTTGGGAAAACTGTTTGAGAATATCTATAATAACTGAATACATGCATATTCTATGACCCAACATTTCCACTCCTAGGAGAACGCTTAATGCTATAAAATTGGGTTGTGATGACCACTGCACAATTATAAATGTAATAAATTCATTGAGTAATATTAAAAAACTAAAACATGTGTCCACCAAATAAATAAGTAATAAAATATTTCATAGCATCACTACTCATAATAGTAAAAAACTGGAAATTTCCAAGATCTCCATCAATGGTAATAAGTAAACTGCGGTACATTCACGCAACAGAATAGCATACAACAGTGAGGATGAATGATTTATATACATATAAGAATGTGGATGAATCTTAGCATAATAATGTTGACAAGAGAAGCCAGACACATGAGATCATGCTACCTGATTCCAACTATATAAAAAGTACAAAAGAGGCAAAATGAATTGCTGCTGGCATTTATCAAGATGGTAGCTACTCTTCTGGGGGGAAGATGATTGGAATGGGATGTGAAGTTGGGGGAGGTTGTTTCTGAAGAGCTAGTAATGTTTTCTTTCTTTCTTTCTTTTTTTTTTTTTGTCTTTTTGCCATTTCTTGGGCTGCTCCCGCGGCATATGAAGGTTCCCAGGCCAGGGGGCTAATCAGGGCTGTAGCTGCCAGCCTACGCCAGAGCCACAGCAGCGCAGGATCCGAGCCGCGTCTGCGACCTACACCACAGCTCACGGCAACGCCGGATCGGTAACCCACTGAGCAAGGGCAGGGATCGAACCCTCAACCTCATGGTTCCTAGTCGGATTCATTAACCACTGCGCCACGACAGGAACTCCTATTTCTTAATCTCTGTGCTGGTTATTCAGCGGGTTTAATTTGTGAAAACTCATCAAGCAATGTAACTATATGTGCATTTTTCCGCAGGAATATTTTACTTTGATAAAAAGTAAAATTTAAAAACAAGCAAAACCAAAACCAAAAACTCCGATGCCTTGCAGGTGATTCAGGTATCTATACCTCAGCCTCATGATCAGCTAGCCTAGAGGGATGTCTATTGAAAGAGAAGCTTACTCACCCCGAGTGACAGAACCCATCCTAGTTTTAAATTCTATCAAAAATTATTTGCAGAAGTGCAAAACATATGAAAAATTATTTCTGCCTAATTAGTAGTCAGAGATTATTTGCAAATTAAAAGAAGAAATATCATTTTTAAATATCGAATTAGAAATTTCTTTTAAGATCATAGTGAGTGCCACTGAGGGTGCTATGACTGAGTGCTGATATATTTTGGGTGAGGATATAAATTGATTCAACCCCACGTGGAAAGTACTTTGGTGATACACAGCAGGAATCTAAAAGTTATTCTTTCATCTAGTAATTTGTCTGGTAATATAAATCAGGGAAATAAGTTAAAGGAAAAAAAAAAAACCCTATGACTAAAGTTGTATATTAAAACACTCTTTATAAGGTGAAAGAAGACATTCAGATATCTGATAAAAAGATAATGATTAAATAAACTCTGGCACATCCATCAATTCAATAAAACATTAGGTAATCATTAAATATTGTGTAGGACTTTGCAATAACCTAGAAAACACTTGTTAGAGTACTGAATAGGAGAAAATAAACCAAAATAACAATTGCATCTTATTTGGGTATAGGATGGCCAATGCTTTCTTCCTCTTCAATTTATTTATATTTTCCAGATTTTCTTTACTGAGAAGGGGAAAATCAATTTTTTTTCAGAAGATAGTGATAATATGCCAGACAAAACAAAGATAGAAAATGATCTCTGACAAAGTCTTTACTTAACTGAAAACAACTTCACATTTTAAAAAAAGTTGAATTTCTATATTTGCAACTGTCTACCGGTTTTTGGTTATAGTTTATTTTATGTATATATGTATGTATGTATGTATGTATGTCTTTTCTCCTTTTTAGGGCTGCACCTGAAGCATATGGAGGTTCCCAGTCTAGGGGTCCAATCAGAGCTGTAGCCTCTGGCCTACACCACAGCCACAGCAACACCAGATCTGAGCCGCATCTGCAACCTACACCACAGCTCATGGCAATGCCGGATCCTTAAGACACAGATCAAAGCCAGGGATCAAACCCGCAACCTCATGGTTCCTTGTCAGATTCGTTTCCGCTGCTCCACAACAGGAACTCCTTGGCCATACTTTAAATTTCACATGCCTGGAATAGACGTGGCTGTCCCCAACACCGCTACTCTGAAACAAGTGCCTGCTCCTGCGTGCTGTCAGTGCACTGGTGTCCAAAGCTGAAAACTCCATGGTTTCTTCTTCTCACTCTCTCTCTCCCTCCCCTTGAAACAGTATAAGCCCTCTATTCTACCAGAGAAATTTGCCTGGCATTAGGAACCTGAATACACCAGCCTCTCTTCTTGGTTCTCGATGTTCCTGCTTCAGTTCAAGCGCTTTAAAATCATGCTTGAACATGACCTCCTAGATGATTTTTTCCCCCAGAAGGGTCTCTCTGCTTCAGCCACAGCACTGAGTGGGGAACCAGGTTTGCACGGCTGGGTCTGGGGGGCAGGTGGCAAGCATATCCCCTGGGCATGGTACCTCAAGCCATAGGAAAGCTGATTACCAAAGTTGGTTTTGGCCCTCAAAGAGATCTTCCAGATGAACCACACGGGGACTAAAAACAAAGGCTGCGCAAATCACTCACGTACATTCTTTCTGGAGAACTGATTAAGACTGTTGGCCAGGGAGTCACAATGATACACATGGCTCCTTTAAATAAAGCTGCCCTTTGCAGTCTTCTACATCTGGTGGTTTACTTTTTCATTAGTATGTATTTTTGAAAGTATTATTAAGGTTTATTAGCATTATACGAATCATCAAATATTAATAATAGCAATAATAACATGAAGAATTATGATATTCATTATTCATATTACCCATTTGTTCATAGACTAGTGCTTATTGCCTTTTAAGCAGGTCAAATCTGAAAAATCGTTTCCAGATCAGCTTGGGCAAAAGGAGGCTCGGACATAAAATAATTTGCCCAAGGGTCACACAGATTTTTAAAATCAGGTTTGTCTGATTCCCAAATCTGTTGCTTTTGTATCACACCACATCCCCCACGTGTCTGCTTTTTAGGACAAGGTAGCTCTCCAAAATGCACCACGCAGACAGCTGACCTGGTGACCAGGAGCGCTGCGGTCTGGAGACTGGGAATGCATTTGCCTCCATTCCATTCCCAGCGAGTCCGTGGGCCACTCTAGTCCAGTCTTTCCCAATCGGCACTCCTCCTACTTAGAGAGAACTCAGAGCACCATGCCAATGTATTATTGATTCAATTTCAGGTTTTGCTTTTTAAAGATAAAAAGAGGACAATGGTCTAGATATGCTAAAGCTGATTATTTTTCATCAACTACAGCAAATAAAACATGAGATGGGGGTGGTGGATTATATGGTTTTGTCTGCCAAGTGATGACAAAAAATAATCTTGTGAGAAAGCACAAACCAGGCAACACAGATTATATTTTAGTCACCCTGTGGAACACTGGGCAAGATTTTTAAACCCTCCTGGAGAGAAAAAGGATGACGTGTCTGCTTCTAAGGAGGCAAGGAGGTAAAGCTACTTATATTGAGATTTTAGGGAAAAATGTACATAAAGACCAACATTAGGCTTGTAGGATTGCTTTATGGACCAACTTGTCTTCCCTTGCCTCTTATGTCACCTTAACACTTCTCTGTCAATCACACTACTTCTTGATCTTCAGTGGCACCTTGGGGAGTTCCTGGGGTGAGGTGAGGGATAACACAGGTTAATTTAGTCCTGCACCAAAAATTCACTGAGTGCCTGCCATGTACCAGATGTGCTCTGTGTTGCATGCTGAGGATAAAATGGTGAGTCACACATTCTTCCTGCCTTCAAGAAGCCTCTGCCTTGTCTCTAATGGGCTTGGGATTCAATACCTTCACAACCCTCTCAGAGCTGGGCTGAATCTATAGATGACTCCCGGAACCACTGGTTTTACTTGAATCGAGCCAGCTGAGACCGAGCTTGCCTTGGTTCTCGCCTCTCCCAAAACTTTTATTTAAGAAGTCATCTGCTGGCTGCAACAGACGCTGCTTTAATGCCCCCGCCCCACGTTCACGTTCACACTTTCCTTTTCACTCTCCCATCTGTCCACATGCTATTTCCATGGCACCCTCCTGTTATATCCTAGGAGTGTGTGTGTGCCTGTGCATGCACACATGAATGTACTGCCTCCCCAACAAGAGCTTCCCACCTGTTTGAAGGTAGGGACCTTACTGTGTGGTTGAGACACGCCTTAGAATGTCTTCTTCAGTCAGTTTGGCATAAGAAGTTCTGTTGATCAACCGGGGAATTGGCTGAGAGACTCTGAGACCACCTATCTTGTGTAAGAAGACAGGTTGGCTAATCCAGAAGGGTTTCTCTGGGATGAGGCCACCAGAGGTGAAACCACAGGGCACTATTCAGTGGGGTGTTCACCTCTTGGTGTTTGACATGTTATCAGATGCTCATTTTCGCCAAGGGTGACCCATAGTGAGCACTGAAGTTCATTTATTAAAGTTAATTCAGTGAGAAAAAGAAGTCACATAGCACTAAATGAAAAGGGAATCTTTGGTTCTTCCCAGAATCTGGCTTGATGTAAAAAATTCCCGAGGTGCTACAACAAAGGAGAATGGAAGAATTCCTAGAACCATAGGGAAATGTGTAGCATTCTTATGAATAAAACTGTCCAATGCTAGTCCATCTTCATCTCTCTTTTCCTCCAAAGTTGTTCAGATTGTCTAGAGGTGAGAGGGAAAGGCTTTGAGGGGATTACCCTGTGGGATAGAATAATTAGTAGTGGACAGGAGTTTATCCTTACAAGGCATGGGAAGGAGCCACAAAGAAGAGGCCTGAGGGCAAACGCAAACACAACTCTCCACATTTAATTAGAAGCTTCCTTGCTGTGTAGCCACCAGAGAGCCAAGCAGCCTAAAGCCTCGCTGAATCCCGACCCAGTGCCCCCAAAGGCAGTTAGACTCCCGCCACTCTAGTCTTAATACCTCAGAGGAGTTCCACCTTCCCGGGAAAGCGAAAACCTGCACTCAAGTAAACTATGACTTGGACGGAGGAGGATATCCAGCTATGTCGACACAGCCTATCGGCTAAAAGTCAGGTTGCCTCATGTTGTTCTGGGCACACTATCTGGGTTTGAATCCTGGCTCCACTACTCGTTAAACAATTACGCTGTGGGACAACCTGCTAAACGTTAGTCTCCTCAGCGGTAATATGGCAGCAGCAATCCTCATGGAGCTGTTTGGAAGACTTGAGCTAGAGAAGCCAGGTAAGATGTTGAGCCTGACACCTGGCTCATGGGACTGCTCTGTCAGTTTTGATCTGTCCCACTCTACTGGTCTCAGACTCAAAATGCGTAATGAATATACCATCCCATCCCCAGGTGGGGCAGGCTTCCCAGTCTTGCCACTGCACGGGTTCGAGCGCACATGTTCTTCATGAAGTTCCTAGCCTGAAACTCAGGCTAGAAGAGGGATCTTACAACCTCCATATATGGAAGCAGTGTGAAGGCTGACTTGGAGATGTGTCCTTTTGAAATAATTTCCATAGCAAAGCAAGTTCTGCCCAGAGCTGGTTCTCTGGGGTCCTCTTCAAGAAAAGTCTTCTGCAGTCAAATCTGGTGTGAAAGCCCTGGTCCCATCTCTCTTGGAGATTCTCCTGTACATCACCATGTGGAAGGCTTGAAACGATCACGTAGTCAAGAAACCTATTTGACTTCATCTCACACAGTATCTCCACTATTTATTCTATTACAGCCCCTTTGTTAATATCTTAGAATCCAAGTTCTTAGGAAGACACACTGGAAATGGAGGACGATGTCAAAAACAACAATAAACGATGCTACTGGAAACAGCCAACATTCCTTTGTTCCAAATTCTCAGAAAACATTTCTAAATGCTCTCTAGTTAGGTTTGGCTACAAGTAAGTTCTCCTTCCACAAAATGATCCTACTGGCTGCATAACCACGTTCGTGCAGACTCTGCGACTGTTACAGGGGTCCTGTACTCCTAGGTGATCTGCCCGTTTGTGAAAAACCTTATGTGCTTACTACACACCAATAGCTTGATTTTGGTTTTGATTTTTTTCTGGAAGAAAGGTGTCTTCCTTGGAAAACAGATCATTTCAGCCCCATTCTACACCAGTATGTTTGCTCCTCTCACCCCCTCTTTGGGTGGTAATCTGCTCTAGAATCTGTTCCCATAGGTTTGGGGAAGAAAGAAAAGCCTCCAGTCCCCAGCACCCCCTCCCCTTTGCCTTCCAATGCCCCCGAGCAGCTGGTAGGGTTTACTGCTCTTCCCCGACACTGGCTTCGTTCTATACATGGAGTAAGATTGATTATCCTCATTCGAAAAACGTGACGATCCAGCGTGTGCCTTTGTCCCGCGTCCCCCGAGAGTGAGCTGGCATTGGCAGCATGCTGTAAAGGGGCAGCCCTTTGGGGGCCAGAAGCAGTGACAGTGGCAGTATGGCATAGACCGTGGGGGCCTCGCCACCCACCACCCACTCTCCTTGTCTGCCTCTACCTGGGGCTCCACCAGGTCAGGCTACTGCCTCACCGGACCATGCCGTGCAGAGAAGCCTGGTCCACCACCCCTGCCAGTCTGCTTGGAAAGCGGGCCACGTGGAAGCTCTAACCACAGCTGAAATGGCCTCTCACTCAAGGGCACCTTCCATTACAATCCCAGGTCTACACTGATGTTGAGCAAGATGTGGCTCCGTGTGCGTGCACACGTGTGCTCGTGCGTGCTACTGCATACACGTGTACACACAAATGCGCACCGTGTCTGACTGAGCAGCCCCAAAGTCAGGCTGCACAAACCTGGCCTGTGACGAGATTCTTGCTAGGCTCTCATTTTTCATTTCACCAGTTTCACCGAAATAAAAACTCAGAGCCCCCACAGTACTGAACCACCCATTCCAGAGCCAGCCAAGGTTTGGAACATAAAGAGAGCTGAACAAACCAGCGTGTAGGCAACCCAGGGAAAGTAATTGTTCTTCTTAGCAGCCCGGCTGCTTTTCTGCTTAGCATCTGAACAAGTTAATTTGGAAACATGGCCTTCTGGAAAGAAATGGCACTCATCTCAGCATCCTGCGGATTCACAGCATCCTGCCCTTTCACCAGGTAGAAACAGTAAATTGTATTTGAAATCCATTTTTATTGAAGGAAAAAAAAAATTCTCTGCCCTGAGATGCACTCTTTTACCCGATGGCCATATTTAACCACAGTTGTCCAGCTTCGGAGGTCACTTTTTGCTCACACCTGTGTCTGGCAACCAGGGGGAGAATTTTACTAATTGAACCAGGAGCAGTTTAATTAAATACAAACTCACATAAAGACATTTGCCCTTTGCCAATCCTGAGCTTCAAGGGACTGATCTCAGCAGCCTCTAAATGAGACAAATCGGCTAAATTGATCCTGCTCCAAAGACAGGGTGCTTCATCTAGATCCAATCAATGACAGATTGAGGTGTGATGTGAGATGAGAGGAAGGCATCAGGCCACCACTGTTCCTGGGATGGAGTTGGGCTTCAAGGAGCAAAACCGCCTCTGTTTCGTGTTGGCTTTGTTGCCCCCTAAACACTGAGGCTGCTGAATCGTGGCTCCAGGACTGCCCTTTCTTCTGAGTGGAGGGAGAAATGGCAGTGGGCTCAGAAAAGAAGAGTCAGAGAAACATGATCCAGACATTGGGCCTTTTGTTCTGAGCACAGCTTTGCAAGTCTGCCTCGAACCCTCTATCACCAGTTAATCACCCAACAGCAGCAGAGAGGACCTGCTCCGTTTCTGGCACTGTGCTCGGTGATTCAGCGCATTACGTTTCACACCACAGACCTGAAAAGTCTGCTATGAAGTCAAACAGAGCAGGCTTGCCCGGAAGGGACTCCTGTCTTTCAAGGCGTAGCTGTGTGATTTGGGGTGAGGCAAATCAGCTCCCCTGAACCTCAGTTTTCTCATCTGTAAAACCCAAATAGTGAGAGTGATAATGACAGTGAAAGGATTAAATGTGACAATCCTCAAAAAAGGCACCTTGGGAAGCCATTACTCTCATTCCCATTTTACAAACAGGGAATGGGGCTCAGACAAGATGTTCTGTCTCAGACCTCACTGCCAATTAATCACAGAGTTAAGGGATCCAGATTCGTTGTATGGGACATCCAAGTCCACGCACCTTCCCAATGTCACCTGGACACAATAAAACGTGATCCTCACATACTTTGTGCTGTATGCTCTGCACTAAGATCTGTAAAGAAAAAAAAAAAAAAGAAAAAAAAAGAATACCTAATGACGTCATTTCTCATCTTAAAGCAGTGCAGACACTTACGCATGACACTTACCATAAGCAGATGAAGAGCCCCAGAGGGGCTCCGTGTGACCAGGGAGAGGGCTGACTCTATTCCTATCTCCATCCTTTCCCACACACCAGCCTTGAGTCTTGGGAACATTTGTAGTCACTTCTTACTGACACCAAAGGCGATAAACCCTCCTTCCATGTTTAACATCCTCACTTGAGATGAGTAGATGTTTCATGTAATATTTATCCTCTTCTTTCTTCTCCCACTGTCTTCCTTCTCCCTTCATATCCCTTTGATTAGTCTTATGTTGCTGATGAGCAGATTTTTCCCTTCTCAACATGCTAATTAATTTTGGGGTGGGGGGAATTTTATACATTGGTTCTTTTCTTTAAATTGTTGTCCAACTGAAAAGCTCAGAACAGAGCTTGGTATTTATTAATGGCTCAGAAGTTGGCTGTTATTATCATTAACCTTCGTCTTTCCTGACTCTTCCTGAACAACTGCCTGAGCAATAGCTGGATGCTTCTTGTCCTAAAATAAGTTTCTCCTTGCTGCTCTCCAAATGTCTGTGCTCTTATGATGAATTTCTGACCTCATCAGTATATATGATGTATATCTGAGCATCACATTACATTTCTGGTTTTGAGATCCAATAGCTTTATGGGTTGTACAATCCATGCTCTTTTCCACATGCAGATCCTTCCAGGTATATGTCCTGGATTGCGCCAATGTGGCTCCGTTCCAGATTCCAAGCACCTCAAGTCAGCATCACTAAGGCCCTTTTCCAAAAAGAATCACAACTGGCAAGAGATGAGAAGCTCTCTTTCCACCAATAAATCATGTTTCAAGGATATCCTTACAAAATACCTGCAACAGTTTTGGTGTTTTGGGGTTTTTCCCCCTGGGATTTTATCCAAAAAAAGGAATATGGTGTCAATAACCCAACTCCAAAGCTATCATCAGCCTCCTTTGTGCCCTGAATCTGAATTTCATCAAATGTATCTCTTGAACCCATACCCTAAGAGTTAATAAAGTTACCACCCATAACCTCCATGAGTGTTTTTGTTTGTATTGCCCTATAATTGGCATCAAGAGACAGAGGCTTTAAAGTGTGTATCCACTTCTCTCCAGGAACAAAATGGTCCTTTGGGAAAATTAGTACCACAATGGCTACTGACAGATAATCCAGTCCAAGTTCCTCAATTACAGACTGAACTTAAGGTGCCAACCAGTTTCATGATTTGCCCAGAGCTGTGACAGCATTTTATCAAATCTGCATGTCAGTATGTTTGTATGTTTATTATCATCTTCATGCCCTGTATATAAAATCATAAAATATAATCGACTAGGAATTCTCATTGAATGCCCTCATCTTGTGAACGAGGAAACAGAAGCATAGAGCAAAGTACTGAGGGTGACCTCACATGGGGAACCAGCAAAAGAACTGAAATCCTGGTCCCAACTCCCTCCCTGGAAATTTTGCACAGATAGTGCCCCCCTCTGTATGGTCCATGGACACCGTCGGGTGTTGAAGAAAATCTGCTTGCCCGTTAGACTCATGATTCCTGGCAGTAGCTTAGGAATCTAAAAGCCTCTTCCTGGAGATCTTCTGGGTGCTGACATGGCCATTTTTTAAATGCAGATTTGAGTGCCTCATGCCATGACAAGACAATTCTTGCCTTTCCCCTGTATCGTAGCTCTTTATAGGGAAAGCAAACAAGACCTCTTGTAACTTTCATCAGATGTCCACTTCTTGTGATTTTTTTTTTTTTTAACATCCCAACCTTCCATTAAATAAGTGTTCCCTTTCCTCTTAGAAGCCCTCTTCCTGTGATTCTTTCCTGAGCCAAGAGAAGGCTGTCAGAGGCGGGCAGCACGTTCCTTATGTTCTCTGCCTTCTGATTACTGTCATGGCTCATCTTCCACTTTGGTTTCCTGCTCAGTTTTTCTTATCATGTTCTGCCTGCTCAGTTTACTGCAGGAGCACTCTAAGGATCCTTTCTTTGCACTCTTTTGGTGCCTATTCTAAATGTTCACAAATTTGGGCAGCAAATGAGAAGAGCTGATGGATTTGAGTAAAGGAGAACCTTCTATGTACATTTTGTTTATTTACTTAGTTATTTTTGGCTGGGCCCACAACATTTAGAAGTTCTCAAGCCAGTGATCACATCCTCATTGTAGCAGTGGCAACGTTGGATCCTTAGCCCAGTGAACCGCCAGGGAAACTCCTCTATGTGAGCGGCAAGGCATTGGATCCACTTACCCCATATCAACGAGATTATGAACCCAGACAGGAGGCTGGCTCTCCAGATTCTCAGATCATCATCCATGCCTTGAAACAACGCTGCCTATATGGGCTCATAAAGACTATAGTTGCCACTTATTGAGCATTTCCTGTGTTTTAGGTGTTGTGTCTAGTGCCTTATTCACATTACCTAATTTCATTACCATAATGATCTTATAAGGTAATTATTTTTATTCCCATTTCATAGATGAAGGAAAAGAAATTGAGTGCCTTGCCAAAGATTGCACAAGCAAGAGCCTGACTTTGAATCTCATGTCAACTGTGCCTACATTCATAGTTATTGCACGTCAGAAGTAGGAATTGCAAGTAAAAATGAAAGGACCCATCAGTGGAAACCAAACTGCTGAAAGAACAAGATTAGAGGTTAACCTGAGAGCCACGTGCCAAGTACTAGTCTAAGTATTTTACATGTGCTAGGCAATATAATTCTCTAAGCAACCAATTAAATAGTTACATTAACACCCCCACTTTATAGATGAGAAAATGGAGGCAGAAGGGCTAAGTATCTTGCTCAGAACACACAACAGGTCACACAGCTAATAGGTGACAGAACCAGGACTCAAACCTAGAGTCTGTTTCCGAGATGGACTCCCAAGCAGTAATCAACACTCTCTCCCAAATCCATCTGCTGGTTAAGAACAATCTTCACATACTTTAATATATTTGAACACAATGTTATAAACAAAGTTTATCAAAATGTGATTCTTTTTTCCATCTCAAAACAAGAAGGCACACCTAATTTATTTTCAAGTTATTCTCTTCTATCAGTATTTAAAGCTATTAATAAAATTCAGTGACTAGTGATGAGGAAGTGCTGTAAGATCTCACCAAGTGATGGCTTGGTTCACAGATTATGAGGGGTGGGGTTGGTTGTGGTATTGTAATGAATGTTAGCAGATCTTTTCTGGGTTTAATAGTTTTAGGGGATGTCTGTGGTGAATTCTAAATGGATCAATATGACATCCATATTGTTTTTTACTGATGGTTGCTGCACATATTCCCTTGGAGTAGTTGAATGGAACTCACAAGTGTATGTATGAAAGTCTTCTAGTTACTATTTGACAAATCAGGAGCATGTAAAAATGGTAATTACTGTTTTGTGGATGTTCAAAATGCAAGCACAATATATACCATGGAGAGGTTTTTCTCTAATAGGCAATCCAGAACACCTCCTACATGCATACTTTACTCTCAGTTCCAAGGTAAAGAGAAATATCTAATATGGCAGGAGAATGTCTAACCTGTTTTATTCAAAAAATGAAATGGCAGATCATACCATATTCTGTAGAATGGAAAAATTCTCTCCCTGACCAAACTTTGGTCAGGCTCTTCTGAGCTTTCTATTTTTTATATTGAAGTATAGTTGATATATAATATTACATAAATTACAGGTATAAATTACAGTTATACCTGGATAGCTATAGTTACATCTGCATAACTCAATTTTAAAGTTTATACGCCAACATTTACAGTTATTATAAAATATTGGGTCACATATTCCTGTGTCAAATATCATTGTAGCTTATTATATATATAATAGTTTGTACCTCTTATTCCCCTACCCCTCTATTACCTTCTCCCCACTGGTAACCACTGGATTGTTCTCTGAGTTTCTTTTTTATTATTTTCATTAGTTTGTTGTATTTCTTAGAGTCTATATATAAGTGATATCATAAAGTAGTTGTCTTTGTCTGACTTATTTCACTCAGCATAATAACCTCCAAATCTTAAAATGTGTATGGAAATACAATGGACCCTGAATAGCCAAAACAATCTAGAGAAAGAAGACCAGAATGGGAAGAATCACATTCCCTGACTTCAGACTATACTATAAAGTTACAGTAACCAAAACAGCATAGTACTGGCATAAAAACAAACACATAGATCAATGGAACAGGATAAAGAGCCCAGAAACAAACCCACATATTTATGGTCAATTAATTTATGACAAAGGAGGAAAGAGTATACAATGGAGAAAAGAGAGTCTCTTTAATAAATGGCACTGGGAAAACTAGATAGCTACATGTAGAAGAATGAAATGAGATAATTCCCTAGCTCCATACATAGAAATAAACTCAAAATGTTAAAGAACTAAATGTAATACCATACACCATAAAACTCCTAGAAGAAAACATAGGCAGAACACTCTGACATAAATTGTAGCAATATTCTTTGAACTATATCTCCTATGGTAAAGGGAAGAAAAGCAAAAATAAACAAGTAGGACCTAGTTAAACTTAAAAGTCTTTGTACAGCAAAGAAAACCAGCAACAAAATGAAAAGACAACCTACTGAATGGGAGAAAATATTTGCAATGCTATGATAAACAAGGGGTTAATATCCAAAATACACAAACAGCTCATATAACTCAGCATCAAATAAGCAAACAACCAGATTGAAAAATGAGTGGAAGACCTGAATAGACATTTCTCCCAAGAGGAAATGCAGATGGCCAGCAGGCACATGAAAAGATGCTCAACATTGTTAATCATCAGGGAAACGCAAATCAAAACCACATCGAGCTATCAACTCACACCTGGCAGAAGGGCTTTCATCAAAATGAGCACAAATAACAAATGATGGCAAGGATGCAGAGAAAAGGGGGCCCTCTTACCTTGTTCGTGGGAATGTGAGTTGGTGCAGCCTACTGTAGAGAACAGTATGGAGGGTTCTCCATACCACAGAATGCAGCAATTCCACACCTAGAATTTGAAAAGATATACACACCCCAATGTTCACATCAGCATTATTTACAATAGCCAAGATATGGAAACAACCTAAATGTCATTTGACAGGTGAACAGATAAAGAAAAGTGTGTGTGTGTATATATATATGTAGTGGACTATTACTCAGCCATAAAAAGAATGAAATCTTGCCATTTGCAATAACATTGGATGGCCTAGGTCCTCTTTTTGACTGGCTCCTTTACTGGAATCCCATGTCCTTCTCTGCAGTGTCCAGTTCTAAAAAGAATCCTAAATCAGTTTAATCCCCACCATCGATGTGTCATCACCTTCAATATCTGATCAAGTTCCTTATCCTCCACCACCTCCCAGGTGATATCTGATCACCCTGGCCTGTATTTAGTATGAATCTTGTTAGGTCAGGTTAACCAGAATCCTCCTTTACTCCTGGTGTATCCTCTTAGTAATTTTTCATCTACCAACACTTCCCCCACCATGCTCCTTCGCTATAAATTTTCCTTGTTGTATTTGGAGTTAAACCCAATCTCTCCCCCTGATCACAAAACTTTATTACAGTAAGTAGCTCCCCTTCAATAAAGTCTTCTTTATCTTCTTTTAACAAGTGTCATAAATATTTTCTTCTTCATATATTCTCTATAAATGGTCTGCCTGTGGTCTCCTTTGTATTTATAAAATTGGTGGGGCAAGGCTCAAAGTCACCTTGATCCCAAATTACACATAAATTGCAAAGATAAAGTCCATTTATGTACAAGCTCACTATTCGGCATCACTTCTAACAGACCACAATGAAAATGCAGTTCAATATTGCAAAGCTCATCCTCGCCAAGAATTGGAGAGCTGGAAGTTTTAAAAAATACATGCCCTAAAAAGCAGGTGCCCATCTTCACCACAGCAAGATTAAAGCTCCAGGAGTTTATGTGGCCTGGACTGCAAAGAGAGTGGAATGAATTTCAAGAATCCACTGACTTTCAGACTCTAAGAGGAAAAAAAATGGAAGTATTCCTACTCCCAGTCCACTTTCAATCCCCTAACATGGATCATGAGAAGAGGGATACATCTAATAGGTAATTGCACAACTCTTCAAGTTTCATTGGATGTGTGATAATGATAAAGGGGTGGTGTTTATCAGGTGACTCTGCCCTGGAATATCCTTTCACTGTTGATCCCTGGCAAAGCACCAGACACTATGACCCAAGCCAAGTAGATGATTAAGTCAGACAGTTAATAAGTACATACTGAGACTCCTGGCAGGATGAAGTAGCCAGGATAACTAGGGCACATGACCACCTTAGATCAGCATGCTGGACACCGGTCGGTGAAATCACTTACCTTGCTAACCACCACTCCACATGCCAGATGCCTGATGTCCTGTAACCTACATCAACCACCGTGGCACGTCCACTTCTGAGCTTCTTCCCTGCCATACCATGTGTTACCCTACCACCCTCATTCACTACCACCTCGTGGAAATACTAGCTAATTATTTCTCTCTTTTCTTCCCTATTGGCTGATGCACTCACTCTTGGAGACCAGGAACCAATTTTCAAATACACATGGTATAATAAGTGGCTAAGCACATGTGTCAGACTTCCCACATTCATAACCTAATTCTGTGACTTCTTCTTCCTATACCTATGACCTTGGGAGATTTGCTTAGTCTCACCAAGCCTCAGTTTCACATCTTTAAAAGAGAGAAAATAACAACTATATCTTAGGTTTATCCTGTAAATGAGATAATAATGCCACATACAAAGGGTTAGCAGAGTGTCTGGCAGCCAGTAAATGCTTAGCAACTAATGAGCCCCAATTCACAACTCTGGACCTCTCCTATGGCTTTGCATGTGTCACTGGTCTCTTATAACTACCTTTTTATGGTATTGTGATCACCCCTGTTTTGTGAGGAGGAGACTGAAGCAAAGAAAGGTGTACAGCAAGACTAAGATTGTGAAGCCAGTTACGGCACAAACAAGATTTGAAGCCAGAATCTGTGCTCTCAATCTCCCCTAAAACCAAGTCCAGTCTGATAACCACATGGGAATATTCCGTGTAACTCTCTCAGGACTTAGGTGTCATAGACTCTAAGGCACCATCTGCATTGGAAAATGATGCCACAATGAGTAAATACTATTCATCACTTACATGTCATATGGAAGCAGGCCTAATTTTTAAGAGCAGCTGAGGTTCGGTGGAAGCTCTGCTTGAGGCCAACAGTATAAAAATTCTCCCTCCTCTTGTCCCTTGTTCCATTTTAGTTCATCCTTCAACAGACAATGGGAATGTGCCCTGAACATACAGAGGTACAGAGTAAGCCTCTATCGGGATAGCACCTGCCTCCACTATAGCCTTTAAGCGAAGGCAAGTGGGAGACAGACATTCACACGCTGCTTCAGGACAGAATGATGACTCCCAGGAGGGACACAAATACAGAGGCCTGGTCCCTAGAAAATCAAGCCACAGCACATCAGCTTCTGACACAATGTGCCCTGATGTTTGGATACCTTAAGAATTGAGGTCTCCTGGAGTTCCCGTCGTGACACAGTGGTTAACAAATCCGATTAGGAACTATGAGGTTGCGGGTTTGATCCCTGGCCTCGCTCAGTGGGTTAAGGATCTGGCGTTGCCGTGAGCTGTGGTGTAGGTCGCAGACACGGCTCGGATCCCGCGTTGCTGTGGCTGTGGGGGAGGCCGGCAGCTACAGCTCCGATTTGACCCCTAGCCTGGGAACCTCCATATGCTGTGGGAGCAGCCCTGGAAAAGGCAAAAAGACCAAAAAAAAAAAAAAAAGAAGAAGAAGAATTGAGGTCTCCATAAAGAAAGAAGCAGGATGCTTGTAAAGCAAGTTAGGGCTTTGACCCAAAGTCGCCCCAAAGCATCCACCTACAGCTACCATAGCTTATTCTTTCCCCTACGTTATCTTTTCTGACTCCATGTTTCCAAAGAACCAAAGAAAAGTAAGGCCCCCTGAGGAGTTAAATCTATCTGAATAATTTTTGCAGACAAAGTTTGAGAAACAGAAAAGCAATTCTGAAAGGAAGAAATAGATTTTAAGGCACAGAACTGCCACCATGAGACTTCCAGGGACACACTCAGAAACCCTGCTGCAAAACTGACTTTCTTCAGATAATAAGACTCCTTCAAGAAGCCCAGAATAGTTAAATTCATCACCATAATTTAATTGTACAGGTTATTAAAGAGCAGTTCGCCTCCCCTCTTTCTCCGGCGCTGCTTTTGTGTATTAAACTCAGACTAATCAAATTGGGGATTCCAAGAGTACTGTACTAGTCATCCTCATCCCTTTTAATTTGTTTAATGGCCTCCTGTGTGTGTGTGTGTGTGTGTGTGTGTGTGTGTGTGTGTGTGTGTGTCTTCTGACTGGCTGGACATCGCTGTGCCTTACCAGGACATGTAAATAAAGAATGGGTAGGGAAACTTTTGCAGAAAAGAATCAAGCGTGCCTCCATTCTGAAGTCACATTTGATGTTTGAGTAATTCAGGGGACGTGGACGGAAAGCAACGGCGCTGATTATTTCTGCTGAGCGGTCTCCGGACCCAGGAGAAGAGAGAGGGCGAAGAAAGGAAGGAAGGAAGAAAGAAAGAAAAGGAGTCTGAATTTACACTCACCGCTTCAAAAGCCCTTTTGTCCTCAGCCAACTTCTCCTGGCTGAAGATGCAGTATTTGCCAAAAAGTCGCCTGCAAGAAAGCACACACCACAACAAAAGTATAAAACAGTCCATTAAAGGACGCTTTTTCTGCCCACCCCCACCTTCTTTTAATAATTTTTCTTTTCCGTGAAAGACATATTTTGAGAAAGTGGCACTTAGCACTCGACAATGCTGACGGGGCTTAGAAAAGATTCACCTCGTTAGTAAAGCTTTGAGCTCCATGGGGCTGTTTGGGTCAATTGTCTTTTCACCTGGCTTGGCCACCAAGTCAACGTGAACTAAGAATAGGAGTTATTTAGCATGTAGAACCCGTCGAGAGCAGCCTCTCTGAGCGGTGGTCTGAGGGGAGTGAGAATGGCTGTCTTGTTTGGGTGGTTGTTTTTAGCGGCTCTTACACATTCAGACTTTCTGTCCATTCAGCCAGAGGGGCCACGTGTCCAAAACCTGAAAGGGGCTAGTGCTTTACAGCAATGTGGTTCAACTTGCCTTTTCATAAGAAGGGCAGTTTAGGCAATTTTCTAGCCAGTTTCAGGACGTTTCTCACACATGAATGTTTTTAAATATTTATATTTTCAGAAGGGTGCTAAAACACCAGGCTAGGGTGTGGGTTGTGTGAGCGGGTAGGGAAGGAGGAGGGAGTAGAAATGAACAAAGCGTGATCAGTAACTTCTTCCATCACAGGCTGCGTGGACACCTGCTGAAAAGTCGCAAGTCTAGTGAAATCACTGGTTGAATGTTTTGGTCTCTGTGATGCCAACTGGCTGACTTTTCCAATGAACTGACCAGTTGTTTGGGCATTTTTCAGCAACAATCTGAATTATTTAGAAGCAATTATCCCACTGGTGGATGATCAAAGCCTGTGCTTTCTTTCTCTTTCCTTCCTGGGCACCTGCTTTTGTGGTCCATTTTAATACTAATTAGTTCCCAACCTTGGGAAGGTATAGTTCGGTTTACTTCAACAAATATTTTACTGAACACTTGTCATGCACCAAGCACTCTGCTAGCCTCTGGAGAAAGAGCAATAAAAAGAGGTGGATGCTACCATCAACAACTTTTGGATTTAACAGTAGACAGACACGTTTTCAAAGCAATGCCACGACAAGAAACTCAGAGTGGTGTGGGGCAGGGGGCTTTCGTTCAATCTGGGCTCTCAGGAATGGCTTCAGGGAGGTGAAGACTGGGCTGACTTTTAAAGGACGTGAAGGAATAAACAATGAGAAAAGAACTCCGGGAAAAAAGAATTACGTAAAGAAAGGCAAAGAAGCATACAATACAGGGATTAGCAGTTTGGTAGAACCGGAACACAAAATGTGAGGACAGAAGAAGGATAGAGTGGAAAATAGGACAGGGGACAAACGTTGGAGAGTCTATCCTTCATCTTAGAGCATCTCTGCTTCATCTCAAGGGCATCAGGGAGCCAGTGAAAGGTTCAAGCAGGGGTGTGAGGGGGTCCGATCTGAATTCTTTTAGATCCTCATGTAAATGGATTTGAGGACTGGACATGGGAGACTGGTTCACGGACTTTTGCAACCATTCCGGGAAGAAAGAATGATTCTCAGAATGAGAGAGTTGGTGGTTGGCTTGTAGAAGAAGATTCATGTTTGTCAAGTGTATGGCAGGTAAGCCTGGCAGGATCAGGAGAGGGGAGAGGCTGGAATAATTCCCAGATTTCTGGCTTAGACTGGTGACAGTGACACTGACCAACAGAGGGCCATCAGAAAGGGTGGTCTGAAGGTGGAGGGGGGAGATAAAATGAATAGGGGGCATACTGAGTTCTGATGCCCACTGGACAGTGGAGATACGGCTCTGAGTTTCCAAATACCTTTGATTTGAGCCCTGTTTGCCCAATGAGACCACCATTTCCCCTCAAAGGGGTGAAAATACACTGGGGCAGGGGGAGGGTACAAAGCACTTAAATATTATAATGGTGTGTAACTCTTCAAAGGACCACAGCACACAAACATATTTATGCTCTATTTCTGGTACTAAAATTTTATGGCAGGGGAAGGAGAAGATGGGTGGCTAGGAGGAAAAACAAAACCTAAAAAAGCTCCTTGGGAGGGCAGCCCTGAACCAAAGGTGGAGAAACGTTGATTTAAACTATGGTTTTATTGTAGGGTGTTAAAAGCTGAAAGGGAGTTGACTTCCCTAGCTAAAAGAGAGTTTGGACCAGGATTTGAATCAGCTTGCTTACTGACATGCAGATTCCGGGACTTCTACCTCCTAGGATACTGATTCAGAATCCCATGTGAGTACAACCCAGGAATCAAATCTTAAATAAATTGACTAATTGCTTCTTACTCCCTGTCCTAACCAATTAAAAAATACAGGGAGCTGAGATTGGATTAGGAGGCATTCTCTCTATAATGGTGGGTATGAAATTGCAAAGACAAGAAGCAGTGTAAAAGCACCAGCAACTTATAAGTGAAATTGGGGAGCAAAGGTTTTCTAAATCTTAAATGGGCAACACATCGGTAAGTAAGAAAGACAGAGGTGGAGGAAGCTCCGGCAATGTTGCTGCTGTTGTTTTCTGCTTGAAAAACGGTGTAGATTGGAAAGCAGAAATTAATCCACTGGCAGACACTGGTCCTCAAGGGGCCTGCAAGATTGCCCTACATAAATCATGAGCGTGCCAGCATGATGTTCTTTACTCACCCAGCAAATGATATTCTTTATCAGGCACTGCCTAACTCTGGAGTTGCTCAAAAACTCATCAGATGTATCATTTATGAAGACTGCATGAGAGATATGCAACCCTGCCCCCAACCCCAACCCCACAGGTGTGGAGAAGAGTTAAGACAGATTTAGGAAAGTGCTAAAGTGGATTTGGGAAATGCCATAGGCTCAATTGAGCTTCCCTATGAAGAAAGGGAGGAGCTCCCCCATTTTGCCACCGTGTCAATCACAGGGATGCTGCTGAGTGTGTGTATTAATTGCCCAACACCCTCTTCCAATGGTTGTTTCTGCCAGATAGTCAATAATAGCAGTGTTGCCCTCCTGCTACTTTGTTTTAATCTCATGGAGGCGGAGAATTACGTGACTGATCGGTTTTTCCCTCTTCCTTTGGGCTGCTTAAGAAGCCAAAGCCAGACTTGCTCACCACCAATAGTAAGTAGTGGGACCTCAATACTCTGTGTTTTTATTAGCCCTGTTCTTGCTGTCATTTCATGTCTTTAAACAAAAAGTAAGCCAGGGCTCCTGTGTTTATGAGTCTTTAAGAGACTTGTAAATGAGGTTAAGGCATTATGTTATCTGGAGGTTACCAGCTGAGCAGGGATTAGTTATCTGATTGACCCACCATAGCTTAGGGCAAAGCTGCAAATAAACAGATATGAAATAGGTAACCTCTGCAGAAAATGATATGGGAGGGGTTGAGCAGGAATGCTGAGGGTCAAGAGGACCAATTCTACTCAGTTCTCCTCATGTTATAGCATGAACATGACTGGTTAAGAGTTTTTTTCCACTGACTTGATTCAGGGATAGCACTTAACCTAAACAGATCAGGTGAGAAAACAGGAGACATCTCCCAGAGTTTTGGGGAGAGATAATCTTCCTTTCTTTAATTTGATTTAGTGGTGATTTGATGTGAGGTTTGGAACCACAGCAGCCACCTTGCTACCATGAGAGATGTTAAATTCCTGGCATATTGCTTTGTACCTCCATTTCTCTTCTTTTGCTAAGACTGTCTTGTTTCCTTTGAAAATAGATCCCTCTTATCCCTGTGTCTTGAGTAGGATCCATCTCATCTTCAGCTCCAGATCGGTTGAGTTGGATTTTCTGTCCCGTGTCAAAGAGCTGTAATTAAGAAACAAATCAAAAAATAGAGTAAGAAATGTAAAATAAAGACAAAGCTGGGTTTAATTCAGGAAATGCATCCACTTGCTTCATGCAGGTCACTGATTTGGGTCTAAATTTTTCAGCAGCCAGTACAAAGAGAGAAAGATGAACAGTTGTTACACAGACTGAATGTTTCCGGCCCCCTCAAATTCCTAAGTTGAAATGCTATTCTTCAATGTGATAGTATTTGGAGGTGGGGCCTCTGGAAGGTGATTAGGTCTTGAGGGTTGATCCCTCATGAATGGGACTAGTGTCCTTATAAAATTAAAAGATTTTCTCAGGGAGCCCCTGAAAAGCTCCCTTTCCTTTTCCACCTATGAGGACACAACAGGCAAACAGCCATCTACGAACCAGGAAGTGAGCCCCCACTAGATACCAAGTCTTTCAGCACCTTGAGCACAGACTTCCCAGCCCCCAGAACAGAACTATGAAAAATAAGTTTTGGTTGTTTATACACCTCCCGTGGTGCTCTGTGATAGCAGCCAGAACAGACTAATATAGTTATTTTCAAGTTTTGTAGTGTCTATTGATTAAAACAAGCCAGAGGCTTAGAAAAAGAGCAACTCTACCTAGAAATAAGAACCAAAGAGAAATTTCTCCCATGGGCCTTCATACAGACAACACTATTAGATGTGGTAAATGACATCCTCAATAATATCCTTACAATAAATAAAATTAGTTGTGTATGCCTGTTTGTTTTTCATAACCTCTGTTAGTTTAAGTTAAAGACATTGTAACTAGTTATATTTAGTTAACATAATGTAATTAAGGTAATTCTATCAGGGTCTAAAAACCACAGAATCTGCAAATCTAGATTTCTGTTGCTCTGGATCAGTCCAGGGAAATGCTTCTGTTTCTCCAGAGTAATGACTTCCTGTGGAGCCCCGGGGAGGATCTCAATGACCCCTGGAGTCCTTTCTGAGGCTTGCAAGAATCAGGGACAAGTGAGAAGAGATCTGTGTCTCTGTGTCTCCCAAGTCCCATTTCAGCTAGAGTCTCTGCTTGGCAGAAGGAAAGAAAGAAAGAAAGAGAGAGAGAGAGAGAGAGAGAGAGAGAGAGAGAGAGAGAGAAGGAAGGAAGGAAGGAAGGAAGGAAGGAAGGAAGGAAGGAAGGAAGGAAAGAAAGAAAGAAAGAAAGAAAGAAAGAAAGAAAGAAAGAAAGAAAGAAAGAAAGAAAGAAAGAAGGAAGGAAGGAAGGAAGGAAGGAAGGAAGGAAGGAAGGAAGGAAGGAAAGAAAGAAAGAGAGAAAGAAAGAAAAAGAAAAGAAAAACGATTTTTACTAAAGAGTTTTTAAACAAATGAACAAAATCTTTTCAGGAACCAGTGACCTGGAGAAAGGTATGGACTACCCATTTTTCAGACCTGTCCCTTCAAAAAATATTGCTTTTTTCCAAGATTTTGTAAGTGTAGAGGGACAAAGGATTTGAGATCACACATCCTGAAAATACCCAGAGGACACTTAGCCTATGTCTGATCAAGAGAAGATCCATGGGACTCAACAGTTGAGTTTCATTGGAAAATCTGGGAAGAATAAACAGCATGTACTTCACTCAATTCTTGCATTTTTTCTTTTCAAAGAAGGCTGCCCACAGGAAGTGCTTTGCTCCTCAGTGCCTTAAATCTCATTCTGGTTGTCCTTTCCTGACTCCATTGTGGGGAACACTGCTTATACCTAGGAGGTAAATCTACTTCTAGGGCTCAGCAAGCGGGCTTGGCTGTCTCAAACTAAACTACTTCTTTCAATATAGCCTCATTCGTAATAAGGAACTGACAGTTAAAACCCTGCTCTAACATAATAAGTGGGGACCAAACAATTCACAGACTATGTAGTCAGCGAATTATGAGATTAATGGAACAGCCAGGTGAGCCTGAGCTAGCTGGCCAGCAATTCTGCTGTTCTAACGTGTAGTCTAAATCTACGCTGGTATTGCCCCTTCCAGGATGACCGGGGCAAGATTTTGTGACTGGCTGGGGAGTTCCAAGGTCGTGGCAGCAACTCCAGACTCTCCCAGATAATCAACACCTGTTTTCTCATCCTCACTCTGGGAAACTGGGCCAGGAGAATACCGGCCATACAGACACCCACTCTTCTCCTCCCTATTTTTCAAGACGGCATTGCCAGAAGTTTCCTCATCTGGCCTGGCCCTTCCATCCCTCTGCATTCTCCTACCCCCTGCAACACGAGAAAGGAGGCTGGACACAGAACCGCCCCCACCTCTAATCCTGCACTATCACAGGGCTCGTTATTATGGGATTTTTACAAGAGTTCTTAGTTCTTAACTCCTTTACTTTCTCAGTTTGGTTCGGAACTGAGGCAGTGAAAAACTGGGCCCCTGTAAAGACTACAAGAAAATGTTGATTTTCAGTTGTGACTGAAGCCAAGCAGGTTAATCTCATCGAAACGTTGGAGACTTGAGCAGTTAAAGCTCAGAATTACTTTAAAAAGGACTTCCTCTCAGGATAATTAATCCTGGAATGAAATGCAAGTCTTACTTTTCAGATGGAAGCCCTTGCTGGGACGAGGACACACACTTGAGAAATCACCAATAACAATACTGCAGTACAATGACGGGTTGAGTTTCCCAAACTAAGAGCTTGGAATTTCCCACATTAAGCAGCACAAATAGTGACAAAAGGAGTATCCCTGACTCTTGACCTTGGTGTTAGAGCACAGATAAAAGTAACAAAACATCTACTGAAAACGGAGATGGATCCCTAGGAAAGGTGAGCACCCAACCTCTTAGGCCGGAGGATGGCAAAGAGCTGGAGGGGGGGAGAGCAGAAATTTATTTCTGGTAGACAGAATATAAGTGGAAAAAAAGCTTGGCCTCAGGATCCACTTACTTTTTCCTCGAAGCTACAATATCAACGATAAGGAAACCACTCCTTCAGCTGACCAAGGAACAAGATGCACAACTCCAATGCCAACTTGAAGGCCGGGCTTCAGCCTCCTCCTTCTGAAATGCATGCCTGCATTCTTGGCCCTGGGAAATGCACAGAGCAAAGGGGAACTAGCCATTGGGGACATGTCAGGGTCAAATGGCCTCACTAATGTCCAATGATGGCTCTAAGGAACCGCTGGAAGTCACTGCCTTAAGTGACATAGCTCTTAAAAGGTCATGGATAGAGCCCAAATCTCTGAACTTCCTTAAACAATCCCGTTATAAACCATCAATCCAAGAACTCGTCGAAACCCTTTTGGATCTGTTCATTTTTCCAGCTTGTACCTGACAGATTTTCTTTGCTGCCTCCTGTTAAGAGTTAATTTTTTTTTTTCCCTTTAACTAGTCCAATGATCATGTCTCTGAAAAGAGATTTCAACTTCAAAAACTTAACTGTATTCACACAGCATTTACACATCTTTGTAGGTTGATTTCTTTTTTCTGTTTAAATAACTAGTGCCATTTCCCTGTGGATTCAATGGTCAAAACTCAAAGAATCTGACCTTAAAATGAAGATAAATTTTTCTTTCTGAAAAGAAAAGCATTTCTCTCTTTAGATACTCAAAATGCCTTTTTTAGGAAAGCATAGCACACAATTCCTTCTCATCACAGAACTGAATGAGACAGTATATTTCACAAGGTTATCTGAATTTATACTACTTATGTAAGCTTAAGGTCAACATATTTCATAAGATGCCAAAAAAGTACTAACCAAAAGAAAAAAATTAATAAACTTGACTACTTCAACATTAAGAACTTCTGAGACATCATTAAGAGGATGAAAAGGCAGCCATGGAGGAGAAAAAAAATTTTGATTTGCAATATTTAGCTAATTTGTAATATTCTCTACATCTAAAATATAGGAAGATATTATTTAATGCATAAGGAAAAGAGAACTCCAAAAAATGGACATAAACAGGCTCCTCACATAAGAAATCTAAGTAGATTTTTAAAATATACAAAAAGGTCCTAGTCATCCTAAAACGATGATGAGACATGGCTCAGTACCCAGCGGATGGCTACATTAAAAACACCTAACAACGACGAAGATGCTAAGTTTGATGAGGATGTGGAAGAAGGGGAATACAAGTGCTGTTGGTGGGAAAGAAGCTGTTTGGCATCACGTAGGGATACTGAAAGGCGGCAGAGCCCATAAACCAGCAGTGCCACTCCCTGACTGTCTGCTCTACAGACACACACATGAAAATGTGCACCAGACTCACAGACATAGAAACCAAACCCATGGTTACCAAAGGGGAGACAGAGGGACACATTAAGAGTACAGGCTTAACAGATAAAAACAGCAATACACGAAATAAACAACAAGGATTTATTATAGAGCAAAGGAATTATATTCAATATCTTGTAATAACATATAGTGGAATATAATCTGAAATCTATATATATGAATCACTTTGCTATATACCTGAAACTAATACAATATTGTAAATCAATGATATTGGATAAAAAAAGGTGCACCATGTGCATTTGTGGAAATAGTCATAGCAGCGTTATGTAAATAGCCTACAGGGGGAGAAGACTT
The DNA here is from genome assembly GCF_054392235.1 of Sus scrofa. Taxonomy (NCBI): domain Eukaryota; kingdom Metazoa; phylum Chordata; class Mammalia; order Artiodactyla; family Suidae; genus Sus; species Sus scrofa. The sequence goes on along the minus strand of NC_139387.1, from coordinate 88,445,953 downwards.
TACCAATCGTCTTTGAGAAAAAAAATGCGTGAGAGGAGACGTTATTGGAAAGAAACAGTTTGGGGCTTCTGTAATACCAGCAATGATCTATACAGCACATTTGTGGTTTCTGGGCCATACCCACAGCACGTGGAAGTTCTGGGGTCAGGGACTGAACCTGAGCCACGACCGTAGCTAGACCCTTAATCCACTGAGTCATCAGGGATCCAGCAATGCTACATTTAGAACCGATGGCAGTTGCACACGTGTTCTCTCCGTAAGAATTAAGCCGTACATTCATCTTCACAGATCTTTCCTACAAGTGTTACATGTCGCACAGAAAAAAACAGGCTTAAAAATGACTTTTAATTCCTCATGGAAAGGAAAAATTTTATTTCTCACTTAAATGAAGATGATATTTGAAAACAGTTTTTCCTAGGTTCTTTGTGGGGTTTTTTCCCCTACGTTCCACAATTATTTGGCTCTGACACACATACCTCCCAGCCAGACATTCACCAGCCATGCTGCGATGGTCCTGGAGCTCCCTCTTCTCCACATCATCTCCATCAGGTGTCTGTAGCCAGAACTGCTCTTGCACGGTGTCGCTGAAAGGAACCAGAGACACCTAGTCCCCTCTCCTTACACGTGGGGAACTGAGGGCTGCTGGAGATTGCATCGCTGTGCCTGCAAGCTGTCCTGTTTCCTTCTAGGAATCCTTATCTTTCCTCACCCCAATGACAAGATGATCTCTGTGACATGCTTTGGTCAAGGAAAAGGGATTTTAAGAGTCATTGCAGGATCTACCATTCTCCCTCATCTCTCTGCTATGGCACAAGCGATGTCCCAGACCATCCACCAAGGTCCCAGCTCAGGGCACAGCTGGCCCATGAAGGACACTGTCTTACTCAGCTTGGGCTGCTACAAGGACACCAGAGACTATGTAACTCAAACAACAAGCGGTCACTTCTCACAGTCTAGACGCTGGGAAGTCCAAGATCAAGGTGCTGGAATATGTGGTGTCTGGTGAGAGCTTGCTTCCTGGCGTGAATGGCTGTCTTCTGGCTATGTCCTCACATGAGGTGGTGAGGGGAGAGAAAGAGGGAGGGAGAGAAAGAGAGAGGGAAAGAGCGAACCACAGTCTTTTCATCCCCTTATAAGGTCACTAATTCCATCAGGGGGGTGGAAATCTCATGGGTCTCTCACGGCTTCATCTAAACTTAATTACCTCCCAAAGGCCCCCCTCTAAATACCACCCCTTTGGAAATTAGGACTTCAACGTATGGATTTGCTGGGGGTGGGGGAGCACAAATATTCAGTCCATAGCAGATATAACATAGATAACAATTCATTTTTCGTTGCTGAAATTTTAGAGGTATTTGTTACCAAGACGGAACCCAAACGATTCTGACTGATGCAGAGTCCTGGCAGGGGGTCCTGAAACCCAAGCACCACATGAAAATATCTCAGCGATTGTGCAGATCCTTGTGCAATATGCTTTTCAAAAGCCGCAGTGCCTCCCTCCATTTTATGTAGAAACGCATGTGTGCCCGCGCACAGAGGCATGACGAACCACTGCTGATAAACAGACACACTTCTGAGTTAAGCGTTTCTGGATAAAAGAGAAAAATAAAATCCAGAGGGTGAAAAACTTATATAAAAGGACTGCTGTGGATTTGATCTTGCTTAAAAACGACTGTGCTTCGAAAAGCCCTTCACAGCTGCTCTGCAACCAAGCTGAGAAATTCAGGTTAAATTGCATTTCTTGCTTCCACACCTGCAAATGGTCTGTGGCTGCTGAAGTCAGAGCCTGTCTTTCCGTCTGAGTCTATCACTCGAAACAGCTCCTTGGCACAACTGACACACCTTGAACACCTGATGTTCACCACCGCCACCACCACCCCAGGAAAAGGCTGTGAGAGAGATTTCCATCAGTGGTACTCAGAGGCAAGCTTAAGGGAGAAGGAAAGAAATGCTCATGGGCTTCATGTTGAACTTGCTCGAACTCCGAGAGACAGCTGGCAAAAACTTGATCAAATCAAATCTTCAGAGACTGGGACTCGGCCGCATCAGGGCAGGACGCAAAAGCTTTTGTTTCAGCTGAATCCAGGCCTTATCACCTCATTCTGTCACTCACACTTTCTCGGTCCACCCACAAATCCTCCAGGATTTATTGCAGATGTAGCAAGCTTGCTGGAAATAATGGTACAAGCAAAGAGGCTAGTCGTCCCTCGACTCCAAGCTCTGGGTAATACCAATGGGAAATTATGTGCACAAAAGGTGCGCTGGGGTGACAAATGAAGAGAGGGCTGGCCCACTGAAGATGCTGGGACCTCGACAAAGCTAACACACTAATACCAAGCCACTAGCTTTATCTGATTACATTCGGGGGCTGAGGGCTTCCCACACACCCCCTTTCGGCCCTCCCCCACCCACCCACACTTTCGAGAGAAAGACACAGGTTGCTGGCTTTGGTGTGCGGTGTACCATGAAATGGTGATCTGGGGAATGACGACATTTATATAAACCGCAAAGTGTTTTTATGCACACACACACACAAACCAGATCTGCAATAAATTTGTTTTTACATTGTTAACTAAAGAAAAATGAAACCAAGGAAAATATTAAATTATGACAACGGGAATTCAGACTGATTTTTTTTTTTTTTCCCTGAAAGAGTCATTTTGGGGCCTTCTCTTAGACACCATTTTTTGGGACTCTGGTCAGATTCGATTTAGGAAAACATTCAGAACATTAGCAATTTCATTCGAGACACGTATGTTTGCAAGAGAAAACAACGTTTTTATTTTCCCACTTTAATCTTTGAGAAGGCCCATTTGGGGGGTAACTTCTTGCATTCATTTCTGAATTTTTACTCGATTTGCTCCCACTCTAAGCAGGTGGCAATGCTGGATTCTGTGTGATGTCAAATAGGCTTAGCGATCCTCATTAGAAAAAAAAAGCCTTCAGCTCTCAAAATGAGGAAGAATTACTCTCGTGGACAGTTTCTCCCTTTTTCTAATCTCCACATTTTCATAAAACAAAGCAAAATTCTTTATATCTAAGTTGCAATTGACTGTGAATGCTTCCAACTGATTTAGCCAAGATGGATTGTTTCTTTCCATTTCCTTTCCATCTCCTCTGGTTTGGGGAAAAGCATAGTGAAATGGACAAAGGATGAAATTTGAGAATCCTTAATACAATGACCTGATGGGGTTCCAGGGTGAGAAGTTACCAGCAGAAAGTGAAATGTTGATTTTAAAAATGACCTTTTTCTTCAGAATGCCCACAATACATCTGTATTTTATGGAATGATGCAGCTTCAACAATCTGTAACAGGATATATTTAAATATGCAGGCTCTTTACCTCACTCAGAAATATAAAAATTCCTCAAAATCCAATAGTTTTCAATTCATTCATCCCATTTGGTGGAATGATGCCCATTTTATTTCCATTTATCCATTATATGTGGTAAGTTTAACATGGTCTAGGAGACAGGCTGGAGAACAAAACAGACTCCAGCTTCAACCTTTGAAATAGATATAATTTATGAGAAAGCTGTATATGTGAGCACCTCTCCTGAAAAGTTTCTATCTCTGGTCTCCATTTGTTAGCTTATCTCACTCAATTCTCAGGATGTAAGATTAATTAAAGATGATTTGCAAGCCAATAAAATTCTACCAGGGTCATCCATTCTTAAAATGTCCCGAATCTGCATCATACTGACGCAGCAGTCAGTTCTGAGTCACAGAACTGGGACCATTTTTCAAAGGCAAGGTCTCAGAGGGCAATCTTTGGAGAAACTCTCATGCCTAAAACGACCTCCCAGCAGACTCCAGGGGCTCAAGCTTTCTTTCGTCCGGCTCATTACTTTGTGTCACTCTTCCTTGTCCTGCAATGCTGGTCAACCCTGCAGGTCAGGCTTCAACTTTCAATTCAGTCACTATTCTTATAAATGTGGGGGAGCACTGACTGAAACTGCCCACCCTGGCCAGGTGTGATACCTTCTTGTATGCGCTGTCTCCCAACAGGAGGCCCTGATAAAGAATGGTGCTGTCGGAAAAACTAGCTGGGAGGACTTGGAAGGGGCCAAAAGGAGGCAGGAGAGGACGCTCCTCCCAGAATCCTCAGCTCTGGAATCCATCTTGGCGGAGAGATGCACATGTTTCCATGTGTGGACCCGGGGCCAGGCCAGCACGGGCCGAGCAAGACAACCTGGCCAGAGACAACCTGGAAACTAACCCCATTCCCATAAAACCAGAGGCTGAAAGCCACTGGAGGAGCAGGTCTCCAGGCTCCCTCGCCCTGCTGATCTCCATCTGGGTCCCCCTTCCAGTAAAGTCTTTTGCCAGCACGAGTATCCCCTTGGACAGTTCATTTCCAAGCATTAGATAAGAGTCCATATTCGGGCCCTAAGCCTTCCTGCAACAGAAGAAGTGTTTTTTGTCTTTTTGATTTTCAATTTTTATGCTAATTTCTTTCCTAATGAGATTAAATTTCGCTTTTATCAAAGAACAGCATACACACTTTACTGAGATAAATAGATCAAGTGTGTTAAGAAACCCAGGATCTACTCTTCAAAGGCAACCCCTTCCTGGCCTCTCAGCTGTTCCTTCCATGGTTCTAAATAAGATGCCTCTGTGGCTATGCCAATTTTGACATTTTCTATTGTCTTCCTAATTCAAAAGGTGATAATCTATCACTTTTATATTCCTTCTGCCTATCTTTCCTCTCTGATTATTCCAAATTATAGTATTATCATAATGTTTGGTGAAATCAATACCAAATATTCATATTCCTTGCCTGGGTAAATATCTCTGCTGAGTCAAGTTGTGAACCATAATTCTATTTTTCCTTCTGCCCAACATCTACTGGGTCAACCACCTCATTTTCCACTTGTTAAACTTTCAGTGTTTGTGACAGTTCCAGACTCACCAACTAAACTCTGAGTCCCTTCTCTGTGTTCTTTTCCACAGAGTCAGACACTTAGGTAACTCCGCCCCTTCCACTTCTTACCTGGAATCGGCTTCCTCTTTTAATCTGAAGAGCCATCATCCTGAGATTTCCAGGTCTCTGCCTGAGCAATAAATCCCTTTGCCTCTTTTATCTGCTCTATCCCATTTCCTGAATCCCATGCTTCCTGCATCACTGTTTATGTACTCATCCAGGTGTAACTCATCCTCTATTCCTAAAGAACGATGCACAAAAAGCTGTGTGTGTGTGTGTGTGTGTGTGTGTGTGTGTATGTGTGTACATTCATATACACATATAAGCGTTTATAATCAAAATAACCTACAGTATTTTTTCATAATATGATTAAAGTTAAATAACAGTGAAAAGGCGACATGCTCTTTGTGCATTTTAACCAAATCTCAAGATATGTCCCAATTTAAAATGGTTGAAAAGAAAAGGGAGTTGGCCACCCTCAAGGCACTATTGCTCATTACCTGAAATACCCTTAAGCTTCCCAATGGCAAGTACTGTGCTGAGTGCTTTACATAAGAGATTTCATTTTACCCGCTGAATAATAGTACAACGCTCTTCTCCTTCACATTTAACAGAAAAGGAAACTGATGCCCAGAGAATTACTTGCCTAAGCTCCAGTACGTGATACGGCCAGGATTGGAACCCAGGCGGCCTAAGACTGGGGCCCATTGCAAACCATGTTTGCGAGGTGGATCTCGACGGCAGAGGAGTAAGAGGTCGCCCTCCCCTTCTCCCACAAACACATCAAAGAACACATCTACATGCAAAACAACTCGCCAGGAACATCTACTGAATGCCAGCAGGAGAACTTAAACCTCCAAAAAGGGCAAGAAACTCGAGACATAACTGGGGAGAACAAAAGAAAAAGAAAGAGGGAAAGGAATCAGGATGGGAGTAGCATTCCTGGGAGGGAGCTGTGAAGGCGAAAAGGAACCCACACCCTGGTAAGACATCTAATGGACCAGGAGATCAGCCAAGACAGAGGGACCTCAAAGTTGCCGAGAAAAGCGCAGCAGTTGGACCGAGGAGGGCAGAGCAGAGTGAGAGCCTTTGCACAGATCATTTGCAGCACCGGCCAGGACACCACGGCCTGGGCCGCTCGGGCGGGGGCTGGGTGCTGAGACTCAGGCTCCGGAGGTCAGTCCCGGGGAGAGGACGGGGGCTGGCTGTGTGGGGGCGGCAGTGCCATGGGCAAGGGAGTGGTGTGCTACGGGCTGGGGAGTGGAACGCCCGGCAGAGGGAAGAGGGAGAAGGCCCGGGCCAGCAGGAGAGGCACGGCGCCACTGCTGGGGAGAGAAGCCACTTGCTGGGCTCTGGGAGAATGGATGTTCTTGGACAGGCGGCAGGTGCCAGGCACCTCTGTGTGGGGTAAGGGCAGTGGGGGGCAAAGTGTGATGTGGTGCCTCTTGCGTGATCTACAGGTGGCAGGGACAGACCGTGGCGGTCTCGTTGGAGGTCAGAGGGAGGCGTGGCCTGCCACCACTGGGGGCTTGTGAGTTGGGCTCCACCTGCAGCCCCAGTCACCTCAGGGGTCGGCAAAAAAAAAAAAAAAAAAAAAAAGCCACTGCAACCAAGCACCACATGTTATTGCTTCCACTCCCCTGGGAACACACTCGCCCTGCAGCTGCCACTGCCAGATGCTCTGGACAGCACCCAGACGCTTGATTACTGACCCTTCCCAAGACCCTACGACTAGGAGCAGTTGCTGCAGCACCTCCTGTGTGGGCTAAGCGGGATGGGCTGCTTCCTGCGTGGTCTACCAGAGGCAGGGGGAGTCACCGCAGTGATCTCGGACTCCAGAGGTGGGCATGGCCCACTGCCACCGGGGATCCCTGAATAAGAACCACTTGTGCCCCAACCACCTCAGAGGGCACCACAGAGGAGGACATCATGACGGAACACCACCTGTTATTGCTCTCGCCCCCCTGGGAGCACACCTGCCCAGTTGTTGCCACTGCCAAATGCTCTGGGCAGTGCCCAGACGCTTGATCACTGTCCCTTCCCAGGAGCACACAGCTAGGAGCAGCTGGTGCAGCACTTCCTGTGGGGGCTAAGCGGGAGGAGGTGCTTCTGAAATCGTCTACAGATAGCGGGGGCAAACCACCACTGTGATCTCAGAGCTGGGTGTGGCCTTCCACCACTAGGGGTCTGTGAACAGGCACCACACACAGCCCCAGTCAACTCAAGGGCACCACAGGGGAGGGCACTGTGACCGAACACCACCTGTTGTTGCTCTCACACTGGCCCTGTGGCTGCCCCTACTGAACGCTCCGGACAGTGCCCACATGCTTGATTTCTGTCATGTTCCCAGGATCTTGCAAGTAGGAGCAGCCTGTGCAGCACGTCCTGTGTGGGCTAGGTGAGATTGGGGGCTTCCTGCATGGTCTGCAGGTGGCGGGGGCGGGGGGAAACCACTGCAGTTATCACTGACTCCAGAGGTGGGCGTGGCTCGCTACCACTAGGGGTCCCTGAACAGGCACCATTTACAGCTCCAATCACCTCAGAGGAAGGCACTGCAACCGAACACTACCTGTTGTTGCTCTCACTCCCCTGGGAACTCACGTACCTGGCTGCTGCCACTGCCAAATGCTCTGGACACCTTGTATATATGCCTAGGCTCATTATCACTTCCCAGGGCCCAGCAACTAGTAGTATCCTGTGCCACCTTCCTGCAGGTTCTTGCTGATATTAAGAGCCCAGCATCCAGGCACTGACTACTGGTCCTACCAATTGGCTCTTTCTCCCTGGAAACACACTCAGCACCCTGGGGATAACAGCCTGCTCACACTGAAGAAAGAGACAGCAAGTATTCAAACTCCCATGCCAAAAATAAATAGTAACTACCCTACAAAATACAAAGGGGCGCTCTTGCACAGAAGTAGCTCTCCAAGACTATAGTTTGGCTTCCCTAAACTAAAAGAAAAAGAAAAACATAAGCAAGCTGAAGAAGCTCAGGAACCATTCCCAGTTAAAGGTACAGGAGAATACATCTGAAGCAGCAAACAAACAAAAAAAAATACCCCTGCAGTCTGACAGACACTGAGTTCAAAATGGAGATAGTGAAAATACTCAAGGAATTAAGGCTGAATATCAAGAAATTAAGAGAGAATATGAACAGTAATGCAGATTCCTTTAGAAAGGAATTGGAAAATATAAGGAGAAACATAGAAAAATTAGAAAATTCATTTACAGAGATGCAAACTGAGCTACAGGCACTAAATAACAGAATGGGTAATTAGTGGAACGAATTAGTGACTTGGAAGGTAGAATAATGGAAATCACCCAATCAGGACAGCAGACAGAAAACCAAATGAAGAAACATGAAAGCAATAAAAGAGATCTATGTTATAATATAAAGCAGGCCAATCTATGCATAATAAGAATTCCATAAGGAAAAGAAAAAGACAAGGGGATTTAAAATATATTTGAAGAAATTATGTCCGAAAACCTTCCAAATCTAAAGGAAATGGATATGAAGATACAGGAAGCACACAGGACCCCAAACAAGTTGAACCCAAACAGGCCCACACCAAGACAAATTATAATCAAAATGACAAAAGTTAAAGATAAGGAGAGGATTCTAAAGGCAGCAAGAGAAAAGCAAAGTGTTAATTATAAGGGAACCCCCAAAAAGCTGTCAGATGATTTCTCTACAGAAACACTATAGGCCAGGAGGGAGTGGCAAGATATATTTAAAGTTCTGAAAGGAAAAAATTTGCAACCTAGAATACTCTTCCCAGCAAGAATATCATTTAAAATACAAGGGGAAATAAAGAATTTCTCCAACAAACAAAAGCTAAAGGAGTACAACAATTCTAAACCCATTCTAAAAGAAATAGTGAAAGGGCTTCTCTAAATAAAAAAAGAAGTAAGAAGAAATAGGATGGAGGAAATTACAACTGGAAAGCAATCACTTAAATAAGCCAGCATACAGATCGAAAAGAAAGCAGAAAAAAAAAAAATACTGTAAAAGTGATGATAAACACAAGGAACATCAAAAGGATACACATGAAGATGTAAAAAAAAAAAAAAAAAGACTTCAAAATTATAGAATGTGGGGAAGAGAAGTAAGAAAATATAGATGCTTTTTTTAAATTTTAATAATGTGTTTGAGCCTATATGACTATCAGGCTAAAGCAAGCAGAAACAGGAAGGGGTTAACATACTTAAAAAACAGGGCAACCGCAAATCAAAACCAGACATTACACCCACAAAAACTACAAAGAAAAGTACTCAAGCATAAAATAAATAGAAATCATCCAACCAAAAAAAGAAAGGAAGAAAGGAGAAACATAGAATCAACTTGAAAACAGGTTTAAAATGGCAATAAATACATATCTATCAGTAATTACCTTACATGTCAATGGACTGAATGCTCAAATCAGAAGACAAAGAGTCGCAGATTGGATGAAAAACCAAAAACCTACAATCTGCTATCTAAAAGAGACTCACCTTAGGGCAAAAGACACAGATAGAGTGAAAGTGAGGGGATGGGAAAAGATATTTCATGCCAATGGACAAGACAGGAAAGCAAGAGTTGCAATACTCATATCAGACAAAATAGATTTTAAAATGAAGGCCATAAGGAACAACAAAGAAGGACACTACGGATAAAAGAATCCATACAAGAAGAGGATATTGCCATCATCAATATATATGCCCCTAATACAGGAGCACCCAGATAACTCCAACAAATACTAACAGATGTAAAAGGAGAAATTGATGGGAATATAATCATAGAAGGAGACTCCTCTGGACAGAAAATGAATAAGGCAACAGAGATCCTAAAGTACACAACAGAAAAGTTATACTTAGTCAACATTTTCAGGACATTATATCCAAAAAAAAAAAAAAAAATCAGAATACACATTCTTCTCAAGGGCGTATGGAACATTCTAAAGAATTGCTCACATCCTGGGGCACAAAACTAACCTCAACAAATTTAAGAGTACAGAATTATTTAAAGTATCTTCACTGACCATAACGGCATGAAAGTAGAAATCAACCACAGGAAAAGTAATGAGAAAAAACTAACTACATGGAGACTAAACAACATGCTACTAAAAAGACCAATGGGTCAATGAGGAAATCAAGAACAAAATCAAAACGCACCTCAAGACAAATGACAATGAAGACACAAACCACTCAAAATCTATGGGATGCCACAAAAGCAGTGCTCAGAGGGAAATTCACAGCAATACAGGCCTTCCTCCAAAGAGAAGAAAAATCTCAAATACACAATTTAACCCACAAACTAAATGAATTAGAAAAAGAAGAACAAACAAAACCTGAAGTCAGCAGAAGGAAGGAAATCTTAAAGAACAGAGAGGACATCAATAAAATAGAGATGAAAAAAACAATAGAAAAAAACAATTAAACCAAGAGCTGCTTCTTTGAACAGGTAAACAAAATTAACAAACCTCTGGCCAGACTGACCAAGAAGAGGAGAGAAAAAACCCAAATAAACAAAATAAGAAATGAAAAAAGCAGCCCAATATCTTTGATGAATACAGACGCAGAAATTCTTAACAAAATTTTCGCCAACTGAATCCAACAACATATCAAAAAGATCGTACACCACGACCAGGTGGGATTCATCCCAGGTGCACAAGGATGGTTCAACATATGCAAATCAATCAACATCATACACCACATTCACAAAAGAAAAGTCAAAAACCACATGGTCATCTCAATAGATACAGAAAAAGAATCTGACAAAGTCCAACATCCATTCATGACAAAAACTCTTACCAAAGTGGATACAGAGGGAACATACTTTAACATAATGAAAGCCATTTATGACAAACCCACAGCAAATACAATACTCCATGGAGAAAAACTGAAAGCCTTCCCACTAAAATCTGGAACAAGACAAGGATGCCCACTCTCACCACTCTTATTCAACATAGTACTGGACGTCCAAGCCACAGCAATCAGACAAACAAAAGAAATAAAAGGCATCCAAAGGGGAAGAGAAGAGGGAAACCTGTCACTGTATGCAGATGACATGATACCATAGATAGAAAACCCTAAGAACTCCACCCAAAAACTACTTGAACTGATCAACACATTCAGCAAAGCAGCAGCATATAAGACTAACATTCAGAAATCAGTCACATTTCTGTATACTAACAAGGACATACAAGAAAAGGAATACAAAAGTATAATACCTTTTAAAATTGCACCCCCAAAAAATCAAATACCTGGGAATACACCTGACCAAGGAGGTAATGGACTTACATGCCTGGAACTATAAAACATTAATCAAGGAAGTTAAAGAAGATGTAAAGACATGGAAAGACAGTCCATGCCCCTGGGTTGCAAAAAGTAACACTGGAAAAAGGGCCATACGACCCAAAGCAATCTACAGAGTCAACGCAATCCCTATCCAATTACCCAGGACATTTGTCACAGAACTAGAACACACCATCCAAAAATTTAGATGGAACCATAAAAGACCCAGAATTGCCAAAGCAATCCTGAGGAACAGAAACCAAGCAGGAGGCAAAACTCTCCCAGACGTCACACAATATTACAAAGCCACAGTCATCAAGACACTGTGCTACTGGTACCAAAACAGACATACAGGCCAATGCAACAGAAGAGAGAACCCAGAAATAAATCCAGACACCTATGGCCAATTAATCATAGAGAAAGGAGGCAAGAACATAGAATGGGAAAAAGACAATCTTTTCAGCAAGCATTGCTCGGAAACCTGGACAGCTGCAGGCAAAGCAGAGAAACTAGGACACACCCTCACACCATGCACCAAAATAAACTCAAAATGGCTGAAAGACTTTAATGTAAGACAAGACACCTTCAAACTCCTGGAAGAGAACACAGGCAAAACAGTCTCTGACATCCACCTTGCAAATGTTTTCTCAGGTCAGTCTCCCAAAGCAACAGAAATCAAAGCAAAAATAAACCAGTGGGACCTAATCAAATGGACAAGCTTTTGCACAACACAGGAAACCAAAAAGAAAACAAAAAGACAACTTTCAGAATGGGAGAAAATACTTTCAAATGATACAACGGACAAGGGCTTCATCTCTAAAATATACAAACAACTTATACAACTCAACAGCAAAAAAGCCAACAACCCAAAAGAAAAGTGGGCAAAGCACCTGAACAGACATTTCTCCGAGGAAGATGTACAGACGGCCAACAAGCACATGAACAAATGCTCAACATCCCTGATTATGAGAGAAATGCAAATCAAAACTACCATGAGATATCACCTCACACCAGTCGTAATGGCCATCATTAATACGTCCACAAATAACAAATGCTGGAGGGGGTGTGGAGAAAAGGGAACCCTCCTGCACTGCTGGTGGGAATGTAAGTTGGTACAGCCACTTTGGAGAGCAGTATGGAGGTACCTTAGAAATCTGTACTTAGGACTACCATATGATCCAGCAATCCCATTCTTGGGCATATATCCTGATGAAACTCTACTTAAAAAAGATACATGCACCCACATGTTCATTGCAGCACTATTCACAATAGCCAAGGCATGGAAACAACCCAAATGTCCATCGACAGATGATTGGATTAGGAAGATGTGGTATATATAGACAATGGAATCCTATTCAGCCATAAAAAAGAACAAAGTAATGCCATTTGCAGCAGCATGACTGGAGCTAGAGACTCTCATCCTGAGTGAAATAAGTCAGAAAGAGAAAGACAAATACCATATGACATCACTTATATCTGGAATCTAATATATGGCACTAATGAACCTTTCCAGAGAAAAGAAAATCATTGACTTGGAGAATAGACTTGTGGTTGCCAAGGGGGAGGGGGCAGGAGTGGGATGGATTGGGAGCTTGGAGTTAATAGATGCACACTATTGCCCTTGGAATGGATTAGCAATGAGATCCTGCTGTGTAGCATCGGGAACTATGTCTAGTTACTTATGATGGAGCATGATAATGTGAGAAAAAAGAGTGTATACATGTATGTGTAACTGGGTCACCTTGTTGTACAGTAGAAAATTGACAGAACACTGTAAACCAGCTATAATGGAAAAAATAAAAATCATTATTTAAAAAAAGGACTATGTTTTCCTACAATTATACAGAAGTTTGAAAAGCAATGTATTTACTGAACAGAGGTTCAGCAACTTGCCCCAAATTGACCCCCGAAGAGACTGAACTGATTTGTGAACATGAATTTGTATGTCCAAAGGGAAGTCTGGAGATCTAAAGCATACATGTCCTAACATAGCAAAGCAGACTTCATCAGCGGCAGCAAAACGGAAGTCATCCTTGGAAGCTGGTCAGCACTTTTTCATCTTCCCTCAATGTTTGTGCTGCATCATTTTCATAGATTTCTTTAGGAGCCTTAACACTCTAATGTACAAAGTGAAAAATCAGGAGGAATCTATGGAGCAGGGAAAATTTCATCAGAAAGTTTCAGATTGCTGCAGTTCTACATTGGTTCATTTTTTTGACAATCAGTTACAGGTTCCACAGCTTTCCTATCCCCATAAGGTGCACCAAAGGACAGCGTTCTCTCCTAAGGGATTGAGTCCGGAATGGCCAGCAGGGCTCTGGACTGATACCGGACCACAAAATGTCACATGTCTCATTTTTCATAGGTCGCTTTGCACAACATGAGCCAAGAAAAAGTAGAGTAGCTTATTTCTTAGTCCTGTCCCCTTTGCTATGATCAGATGAAAGGACGATGATCATGATAATGACAACAATAATTAACACTCAGTAAGTATTTCCTTAACAGGGCTTGACACTGGCCTCAACACTTTAATATCTTGTTTAATTCCCAGGTGGCTTGAGTCACACAACTGATAAATCATACTACTTGAACTTGGACCCACATGGTTTGTCCGAGGAGACCGTACACTGAACAAGTGCACCTGAGCTGCCATGGCTGGATGCCTAGGCTTTAGAATATTGGTTCTCCCTGATGTCACAGAACACAAATGGAAAAATCAAACTGTACAGCCTATTGGTACAAATCTGTTATCTCATTCTCCCTCTTTTTTTTTTTTTTGTCTTGGGAATGATTTAGGGGCTACTGAAAATGTTTCGTGAAGGCTTGTTGAGAGATTCCTAATTTTGATGGGCAGTACCATGACATATAACAAGGATCTAATGATTCATTTTTTTCAAAAAACTGATAAAGCCATTTCTACAGACTGTGTCCCCCTTCACTGCAGCACTAACAGCTCAGATCCTCCCATGCAAAGGTTTAGCTTATCCAGCAAGAGGTGTGCTATAGTTTACAAAGTGGGCCGGCAAAGCTGTTACTCAAAAAATACATCCAGAGTAATGGATGGCTCATGTAAATGCATCAAAATCAAGCCCAAAGAAGATCAGGCCCTCCTCAGACAGGACCTCTTAAAATGGAACGTCTTCACTACCATTACTTGTGGGATGGAAACAAGCATCATTCTAAAGGGCCATTACCGAAGCTCGAAGACACTTGCTCCCACTGACTTTCCCAAAATGCTTATCAATTCTCTCTGGTGCATCTCTGTAAGACTGGCCAATGGGGAGAAGTTCATGTTCATGCCATGCGCCCCCCCCCCCACCTCTCTACTAAGCTCTCCCAGGGCAAACCTCACTGAAAGTGTCAAAAAAGGCTCCCTTCTCTGTTGGGAGCTTCCTCAGGGTCCCCAAGAATGAACCTACTATTTAAAGTTCTTCTCAACCAAGAATCATCTCTGTACACCAAAGTCAATAGTCTGCAGTGGCGGTTCATTTGACTTTGTACAATGACTCTCAATAAGTATTTATCTTATGGAAGAGAAATGACCAATCTTTCTCCAAAACAAAAGGAGAAATTTCAGTGAAGGGAAGAGTGCAAGGGAGGAAATAAACCCTTCTTGGTCCCTATTTTTGCCAAGATATGGCTCTAGATGTTTTATTTTATTAATTCAAATACGTTATTATATTCTAACATCAATGCCAATTTTAATGATAACAAGCTGACACTGATCATAAAACTGACTACTGCAAATACTAATACAAAGCTGCAAATACTAATACAAATACTATTATTATCTATTGATACCAATACAAATGCAAATACCCATGTTGATACTGATAATAATAAACTATTTCCCCATTTTAATCCACATGGAGGGATCCTCCATAGAATGGAACCCACGGCTTTTTAACCGCTTCCTTACCTATTCCTCTCTGTGGAGAAGGAGTGAATAACCTAACAGAGGAGTAGCAGCCACTGATCAATTAAAAGGCTATAATCCCTGAAGATTTTGTCTCTTTTCATCTCTGTCTGTCCAAGCCCTTCCCACCAGAGGCAGTGCTCCTGGACTAGAGTCTCTAGAACTCAGTGTCCTTATGTCCTGTCTAAAGGCCTGCCCTTGAGGGCTTGTGTTGCAGAGAGCAAGTTGGCCCATTTGACTACCTAGTTAAGTACCTCCTCTAACCAAACTCTATCCACTGCAAAGTTGGATGTTTTCATGTCCACTCTGGAGCAGGTTGAAAATGCCCAAGGCCTAGAACATAGGACTCAGTAGCGAAATGGAACTTAGAGTTTTTCAACATGTTGGATGAGGAAAACAAGACCAAACCCGGGCTGGAACTGTCTACACTGAAAATGTCTAAATTTTCTAAGAAGACAAACCTCTCAGAAAACTCTGAGAGAGGAGGTAATAAAGAGAGTTGTTCCTTGTGTGGATTGAACTGTGTTCCCCACAAATTCCTATGTGGAAGCCCTATCCCCCAGTACCTCAGAATCTAAGTGTCTTTGGAGACAAGCGCTGACAAGAGATAATTAAGTTAAAGGGGTCATCCTCTAGCCCTCTAATCTAAGACGACTGGTGTCCTTACAACAGAGGAAATTTGCACTCAGACACACATGCAAACAGTGGGCAGACTGAGTGGAAACACAGGGAGAGGACGGGCATCTGTGAGCCAAGGAGAGCGGCCTCGGGAGAAACCAACCCTGCCAATACCTTTGTCTTGAACTGCTCGCCTCCAGAACTGTGAGGGAATAAATTTCTGGGTTTTAATTAAACCACCTAGTTGGTAGGACTGTGATGGCAGCCCTAGCAGACTAATATACCAGACTAATATACCACCCACCAAAGTGATGAAAAAGGTGGTGAATTAATCTCTTGTGAAGAGAGTTCTCCCAATTGCATTTACGTTCACAGATGATGGGTTCTGAGTGACAAGGATGGACTCACTGTCATCCTGGCAAAGACATCAAGACATGATTTTTCTCTGTTTCCCCACCTATTTTTACTTTTTTTCCTTTAAAATTTTTTTATTAAAGTATGGTTGATGTAAAACGTTGTGCCAATTTCTGCGGCACAGCAACGTGACCCGGTCAGACACATACAGACATTCTCTTTCTTACTTTATTTTTGATCATGTTTCCCCTCCTTCTCTCCGCTCTGAGCCCTTGTTATGGTATATAATGGTACACGGCATCATGAATATGTGAGTCTTAAAAAGTGATTCTTCCTGAGGTAACAGCTGATCTCGCATTTATACTAAAACAAACAAACAAAATCCCCACCCCTTGTTATTTCAAATTTCCCTTGGACTTGAACTTAGTCTCACATGGAACCAACAAAACCTCCTTAATGGCTCCTCTGCCTGCAACACTCTTCTCCAGAACCCAGTGTCTCTGGTTAAAAGTCACTTCCTCAAAGGTACCGCCTCCCGCTCCAAGGTGAGATTAGGCACCTCTGCTGGATATTCTCATCTCACCTGGCATTTTCCTTCACCAGCTTTATGACAATGGAAATTAAGTAGGTATTACCTGTGATTACTTTTTAAATGTCTGTTTCCCACCCGATGGACTATAACCTTCATAAGAAGGGGTGTGTCTGTCTTGCTCAGCTTGGATTCTCAGGACCTAGCCTATTTCCCAGTACGTAGTAGGTCCTCAAGAAATACCTGTTAATTGCATGAATAAACCAATCCTGACAGATTAAAAAAAAAAATCTATCTCTGATTTTCTTTTAGACTCTGGCTAAAAAACAAATCTGGTAAGAGAAAAATGTTCCTGACTTCTCAAGGAAGAGCTCGGGGGGTGATTTGATTTTGGATAGCCACGTAACACACAGGATACCCGGTTAAATGTGAATCTCATATAAACAATGAAAAACATTTTAGTCTAAGTATGTTCAAGATATTGCATAATTATTACTTATGGTTAATCTGAATTTCACATGTAACTGGCATCCTGTGTTTTTATTTGCTAAATCCAGCAACTGTACCTTCAGAGCATCTCATCAGCAGAAAATAAGAAAGGAGGCCCAACCAGAGAAGTGAAAAATATGAAGTCCTTGGGAGTAGGAACACAGAGACTCCCCTCAGTTATCTGCCCTACCCATTCCCTCTCTCTCTCTCTCTCTCACACACACACACACACACACACAAAGTGTGGTGCCCAGCAAAGTGCCTGCCACAAGAGCACCAATAATCAGTCATTGATTTGAATGAAAGATTTAAAATTCCACTAAATGTCTCCATTCACAAAGGACCGTGAGAGGTGACATGATACTGAAAAATATATAAAGGAGTAAGTCAATAATTCCATGCTCTGAAAGAAGGTAAGGCCCATCTATCTCCTGCCTCATTCCCTGCGAGTGTGGGGACATCAGGGTGCTCCTGAGACCTTACAGTGGCAGCAGCATACCTGGGGCCATCACCAGACCACCCCAGGTTCCCAGTGCTCCTTTCACAGCCCCATACTAAAGACATTTCTGGCAAAAGCAAACATTTTCTGGCCTAGAAAATTCCCTATCTACCTTCTCAACCAGCTGTCTCAGCTGTATGACCAACCAACATCCACCAAGCTACTATGCATAATACTCTTTAAAGAAACTTGAGTAAGATCTTTGGCCTTTCTTAGACTAATAAAGATTACTTGTATAGATGGATGGAATAAAACAATAAGTCAGAAATGAATGTAATTGTTCAAAAATATTTAAGGCTTTTTACCTGAAGCTGCTTTTCATTTAAAGACATATCAGATTATACCAAAGATCTCTTTATACATTTTTTAAAAGAGTGGCAGCTTCAGTTCAATAGTGTTAGTGAGACAATCCCTTAAGCTGTGTCAAAATGCCAGTTATCCTAGATGCCACCCAGATTTGAATAATGAACAGAGAGACAAAACACACACAGAGAAAGAAGGAATCATCTTTTGACTACTGCTGCTTTTGACGAGGCTGCTTCCCCCTACCCCCTTCCTTTTTCCTGAAGCATCTTTCTCTCTCTATCAGTGGTGACAAGTGTCAATCAAACCTGCTGAGGCTGAGGAAGGGGGAGGAATGGGCAGTGAAGCCAAGGGGAGGAGAGGGGGAAGAAACATGAAACATTCTCGAACAATTGTTCAAGGAAGATTCCCTATCAGTGTGTGGTCTGGGGGAAAGAAGTCTTTTCCTTCTTTTCTTCTAATCTCTAACTGACTATTTACCTCTTTTTATAAACTTGAATCTCTCTGTTGCTCCAAAGGCTCCAAAACAAATCGCTGGTCAGCCAGGATTAAGCTGCTTTGTTGCCAGTGATTAGGAGGTTTGCTTGTAGTTTTAACATCTTCAGCAACAGCTGAATGTCAAATGATTCAGGAAATACTGGGCTTATTCTGACCAAAGCCATCTGAATACTTGAAATAAACTGGGGGGGGGGGGGAATTACCTCTAAAGAATCCTAAGTTATCCTTTTATAATCCTAAAGAGGATTCTAGAACATTCCATGAAGGTAGTGTTTAACATGAACAGACAAAAAACTCTATCAACATTTGTATTTCTGTATTTTTGCAATGCACCCATGTGTCTGAAAAATGTTACAGACCAGTCAACCTCCTGTTTCAAAATACATAAAAAAATCTATAAAGCAGCCAGTTTAAGTCCTTGTCTCTAGGAAATGTTTAATCCAAACACATTAAGTATTCCATGGTTCAAAATCCACATAGCATTCATTTTCTGAATACCTACTATGTACTAGAATAAAAAAATGAATAAAATCTACTCCCAATTTTCAAGAGTTGTCTACTGCATTCACTTGTTTACCCATATCGGCATTTAATCATTGAAAAACTCCCAATAATATAATTATCTAGGACTCTGCCTATGTTATTTGTGCAGCCTTGAAGGTCAAGGACTATGCCTTCATCCTCTGCTACACTTCACACTGATCTACCAAATAGTAGTTTCTTAAGGTAGCATAGTAGTATAGGGAAAGGCACCGATCTGGAGTCAGAGGTTCTAATTCTGGCTCTCACTGATTTTGTGGTCACAGACTAACCCCTTAATCAGTGGGTCCTTGGCTTTCCTATATTATGAGGGAATCCCCTTTCCATCATTCCTTCCAATGCTAATGTCTGTGATTCTTTGACCTTGGGGCAAGGAGACTGAATAGCTGGGTTTAAGGATCCTTATCTAATTTTAAGCAACTTGCTGGCAGAATTAATTTTTCTCACTGAATAACAGAGAGAAATAATAATTTCAAATATATCAATAGATTGACATACTTGAAATTCATGGCAAGAGTCTGTGAAGCAGAAAACAACTAGAGTAAGCTTAAGCAAGGTCCTAGGACTCAAGCTTTGGGAAAGACCTACAGCAGACCCAACTTTATATATGGTAATTTTTGAGGCAACTGGCAGCCACCACTGTCCATTGGGCTTACAGTGGGGAGGGGATAATCTCATCAGAAGCTTCTAGGTAAAAATGAACTACAGGAAGTATGACTGGGGATGAAAGGAAGGACATGACTTCAGCAGATCTTGAAATACCAGCTATGCAAATTAAAATTTACCCATTCTCTTTGTCTGGGAATATTTTGTCTATGAGGACAACCTCCTATTTCTCTGAGTGGATCTATTTCTTGTTCCTACCTTGGTGTCCCACTCTAAATCATGTATATAGTAGTGAGCTTACCTTGTGTGGGCTATAAGGAATGGATTAAATCATCCCCAGGAGCCTTACCTCTCCTGCTTCTCTCTCAGGAATGTTGCTCCATTATTGCTGCCACCTTCTCCTGTCCCTCCTGTCTCTTCCTCTCCATCAGCTTCTTCCATTCAGTCTACATGCAACTAATTTTAATTAATTCATTCATAAATTATAAATTCTTTTGGATTTTATTTAAGTAATATCTAGGAAGGACATATGTTTTTTTCCTTTCCTATTTTTATAATTTTCAGTTCTTTTTTGTGTCTTATTGCTCTGTCTAGAGTCTGATATAGAATTGATTAGAAGTGTCTTATTTTACAGTTTAAAGGAAATGCTTTTAGTGCTTGCAGTAAATGTTTATTAGATACATTTTGCCAGATGAAGCATATTCTTTACATTGCTGCTTTGCTAAGAGTTTTTTTTTTTTTTTGGTAAATGTGCCCTAATTTTATTTTTCTATATCTCTGCATGATGAATTACAATAATAAATTTTCTAAGGCTGATCCAAACATCCATTTATACAATGACCTCAAATTATATAGTAAATTTCTGAATTTGCTTTACTAATTTTTTGAAATTTTTCATCTACATTCATGAGTGAGTTATACTTAATTTTCCTCTCTCAAAATTTTCTTGTCTGTGGGCATCAAGCTTACATTAGCTTATAAATAAGCTGAGGAGTAATGCCATTTTTTTTCCTTTGAGAAAAATTTAAGGTTAGGATTAGCTACTTTTGACTATTTTCTAGAACCTATAAAAAGCTTCTGGGCCTGGTGTTTCTATTGTGGGAGGATTTTAAGCTACAGATAAAATTTCTCTAATGGTTTTAAGACCACTCAGATTTCAACTTTAATTTTGAGTTCACTTTGGTTATTTGTAATAATTTACGAGGGATTTGTTTTCAAAATATTTAGTATAAAGATATTTGTAATTTTCTATTACCTTTTACATTTCTAATGTATTTACAGTTATGTCCCTTTTTTCACTCTTAATATCATTGAAGTTTTTCTTCTCTTTCTCCACTGATCCTGCCAGAGGCAAAAATATTAGTCTTCTAGAAGAATTACCTTTGAGCTTTGTTGATTCTCTCAGTTCTATGTTTATTTGCTTTTTCTTTCACACCTTTATATTAGTATGATCTATCAGGTTTTTTTAAATTTCTTTGGATTTCTTATGCTGTTCTTTTTATAATTTAATTTTTTTTTTTTTTTTTTTTTTTTGTCTTTTTGTCTTTAGTTGTTGTTGTTCTTGTTGTTGCTATTTCTTGGGCCGCTCCCGCGGCATATGGAGGTTCCCAGGCTAGGGATCGAATCGGAGCTGTAGCCACCGGCCTACGCCAGAGGCACAGCAACGCAGGATCCGAGCCGCGTCTGCAACCTACACCACAGCTCACGGCAACACCGGATCGTTAACCCACTGAGCAAGGGCAGGGACTGAACCCGCAACCTCATGGTTCCTAGTCGGATTCGTTAACCACTGCGCCACGACGGGAACTCCTATAATTTAATTTTTATATTTAGTTCATTAGCTTCTGGCCTTTCTTTTTTTCTAGATATAAGCATTCAAGTCTATGAATGTCCCTGCTATAACTATATCCCATAAGTTTTATAAGGACCTTTTTATTATTCACATGATATTTATAGTAGAGATTCCAGTATAATATTTTCTGTGACCTATGAATGATTTAGAGGTATGCTTTAAATTTCCAAATGTATGGGTTTTAAAAAATTATCTCTTCTCAATATCAGTCCTTAATTTTACTATGCTCTTCCATATACAACTTTTTAAATTTGTTGAAGCATCATCCATTAAGATATATAACATGGTCCATGTTTATTAACTTCTTCACAAGCATAGGCAACATTCCATACTTGTCTATTAGAATAAACTCATTAGTTTTATTTTTTAAGTCTTCCATATATTATAATTTTTTTTGTTTGAATACTGTTCTGGAGAGATTTGTCATCGTAATATTTTGTGGACTGTGGCTAAAGAGGAAATAGTAAGACTGAGGAAAGTGTACTTGATATTATGCCTATGCCCCTGCCAATGCCAGCTCCACTGGTGCACAGCACATTCCATTTACTGCTTGGTGTGCTGAAAGATTGTAGGTCTCCTTACACAACTTTTCATTTAATTTATTTCTTCAACCTTTCCCAAATATCTCACACAGTTAGTATTACCAACTAATAGATCATTTAATGTATTTTCCTGCTACGGCTTGCCTTTGCTCCTGCTGTTCCCTCTGCTTAGAATGACCTTTCCCAACCTACATACAAATAATAACATCCCTTTATATTTAATATCAAAAAAACCCTGAAGTCTCTACCCCAAAACTATCAGACCTAAAAGTGAATTCAGCAAGTTTACAAGATATAAGATTAATATACAGAAATCTGTTGTGTTACTATACACAAATAATGAAATATCAGAAGGAGAAAGTAAAAAAAATCTCATTTACAACTGCATCAAAAAGAGTACAATACCTAGGAATAAACTTAACCAAGGAGGGGAAAAACCAATACTCTAAAAACTCTAAAACTTTACAAATGAAACTGAAGATGATACAAAGAAATGGAAAGATATGCCACGCTCTTGGATTGGAAGAATTGATATAATTAAAATAACCATACTATCTAGGGCAATCTACAGATTTAAAGCAATCTCTATTAAAATATCCAGGACATTTTTCACAGAGCTAGAACAAATAATCTTAAAATTCACATGGAACCACAAAAGACCCTGAACTTCCAAAGCAATCTTGAGAAAGAGAACAAAGCTTGGAGGTACAATTCTATGGAATGACAAGACTATACTACAAAGCTACAGTAATCAAAACAGCATTGTATCAGCACAAAATCAGACACATAGATCAATGGAACATAATAGAGAGCACAGAAATAAACCCATACACCTATGGTGAATTAATCTATGACAAAGGAGATAAGAATATACAATGGAGAAATGACAGTGTTTTCAACAAGTGCTGGAAAAACTGGATAGCTACACATCTAACAATGAGATCAGAACATTCCCTTACACAATATACAAAAATAAACTCAAAATAGTTTAAAGACCTTCAGTAAAAAAAACAAACAAAAATTTAAACAAAATGGTTTAAAGACTTAAATGTAAGACTGGAAACCGTAAAAATTCTTGAAAAGAACTAATCAGAACACAATTTAACATAAACCATAGCAATATATTTTTGGACCAGTCTCCAGAGGCTAAAGAAATAAAAGTGAAAATAAATTAACTAATTAAATTTAAAAGTTTTGCATAGCAAAAGAAACTATAGACAAAATGAAAAAGCCTATGGAATAGGAGAAAATATTTGCAAATGATGAGAACAACAAGAGGCTGTTATACAAAATATATACACAGCTCATAACTCAATATCAGAAAACCTCTAAATAACCCAATCAAAAAATGTGAATACCTGAATATATATTTTTCCAAAGAAGACATATTTATGACTAATAGGCACAGAGAAAAATGCTCAATGTCACTAATTATCAGAGAAATGCAAATAAAAATAAAAATGAGATATCACTTCACACCTGTCAGAATTATAACCACCAAAATGTCTACAAATATCTGTTGGAGATGATGTGGAAAAGGGGAACCCTTGTAGAGGGTAGGAGTGTAAACTGGTGCAGCCACTGTGGAAAACAGTAGGGAAGTTCCTCAAAAAACCAAAAATAGAAGTGACATATTGGTCCAGTAATATAAAATGGAATATTACTCAGACATTAAAAAGAATAAAATTATGCCATTTGCAGAAACATGGATGGATCTAGAGAATATTACACTCAGTGAAAGAAGTCAGATAAGAGAAAAACAAATACTCTGTATCATTTACATATGGAATCTAAAAAATAATACAAATGAATGTATATGCAAAACAGAAACAGACTCACAGACATGGAAAACAAACCTGTGATTACCACAGGGAAGAGAGAAGACAGAGGGACAAATTAGGGGTATGGGATTAATAAATATAAACTACTATGTGTAAAATACACAAGCAACAAGGATTTACTATATAGCACAGGAAATTATAGCCATCATCTTGTAATAACTTGTAATGAAGTATATATACTCTGCAAAAATACTGAATCACTATGTTATACACCTGAAGCTACTATAATGTCGTAAACCAACTACACTTTAATGAAAAATAGTAAAAATAAAACTCCGTATATCCTCTGTGAACCATCTCAGATGCCTCCTTCCTCTGAACCTCTACAGCACTCTATGTCTCAGCTATGGAGTGTCCCATTTTATACTGCATGGTATTTTTCGTGAACATATAATCTTTATCCGACTGGATTATTAAGAAGCTTGAAGTCTAGAACTTCGTCTTGGTCATTTTTCTGGCCCAACACTACCTAGGAAGGAATCAGTGTATAAATACTAAAATAGTATGCAAATTTCCATGTTCAAATGCATAAATGTTCATGGTTAGAACTTTACTAATTAAAAATCACTTTGAAAGTATCTGTCTGACTGAATATCATAAATGTGCTGGAATAGAGCAAACTAATTATAGGATATGAATAGACTTCCATAAATACTACTGACATTTTTGCACTAACTGTTGTGTAATTCAAGACCCGGATGTTCTAGACTTGTTGTACGAAAACAACTTGAATCAATTTGGCAGCTCATTTCACACCCATGGCAGGCTTTGTGACAAATCAAATTACATTTCCTATTTAATTGGATTTGTCCCTATTTTCTCCAATATGGTAACTGAATGGCTAAAGGTAGAGGCATCAAGAAAGGCTCAATGTGTAAGTCAAGAAAACAAAAAGATACTGACCATTTTAGAAGATGCTTACAAACTTGAAATTTTCATGGAAATATTAATAATTAAAATGATATTTTCCAGGAAAAAATATGTTTATAACAACTCTGAGATTTTTTTTTTTCTGCAGAAGTCTAGATAGACAGGTCCAGCTAGTAATGATATCAGGCAGTAGAGATCTGAGTACAGGATGAACCACGCTATCTTGGGTCTGAATTCTAATTCCACCACTTACTCAGCATGGGATCTTGAGCAAGTTACACGACTTCTCTGTACTTCAATTTCCTCATCTGCAACTGTCTTCATTACTAACTCTTGTCTAACAGTGTTGATGTGAGAATTCAGAGGGTTCACATACACAAAGCTTCTAGAGGAATGTCTTTCACACATTGCAAGTGAATTCCTATAATGCTAATATTGTGCCTGGAGATCCAACTACAACTGCCTCTCATTTACACGATGAATCTATGTGTGTGTGTGTTTAACTAAAGCAGTGAAGAAATGTGAACTTAAAATATATACATGTACTAACCACGGAATAACTTGTTTAAAATCCTGGCTAATTCTGGTGGTGACTTGTATCAGCAAAGCAGTTCAGAAATGTTCCCGGTGGCCCTGGAAACAGGGTAAGAAACTGTATTTTCTTTCCTTTTTCTTATGTTTTCTTTCTTTTGTGTGTGTATGTGTGTGCACACAAGCTCACGCTTTTTAGGGCCATGCCCGCAGCATAGGAAGTGCCCAGGCTAGGGGTCAAATCTGAGCTACAACTGCCGGCCTATGTACGCCACAGCCACAACAACACAGGATCCCAGGCGCCTCTGCGACCTACACCACAGCTCACAGCATCACTGGATCCCTAACCCACTGAGCAAGGCCAGGGATCTAACCGGTAACCTCATGGATGCTAGTCGGGTTTAGCCACTGAGCCACAAACAGAACACCCAGTAAGAAACTATTTTCAGGAGTTCCCATCTTGGCAGAGTGGTTAACGAATCCGACTAGGAACCATGAGGTTGCGGGTTCAATCCCTGCCCTTGCTCAGTGGGTTAAGGATCCAGCATTGCCGTGAGCTGTGGTGTAGGTCACAGACATGCCTCGGATCTGGTGTTGCTGTGGCTCTGGCATAAGCCAGCAGCTACAGCTCTGATTAGACCCCTAGCCTGGGAACGTCCATATGCCGTGGGTGTGGCCCTAGAAAAGGCAAAAAAAAAAAAAAAAAAGAAAAAAAGAAACTATTTTCAGTTAAACTCAAGACAATTCCTCTGAGAGTATCCACCTCCCATTTGCCATTGCTGAAGGGCTCTGAGATTATATTTTTGGAACTCCTGTATTTTCTAAGTGTTTTATTGATTTTCTTTATTTTATAAATGCATTTGATTTAAACATTTTAATTAACCACCACTGTTCAACATCTTAGTCACACATTTTATGCATTTGTGAGTCAGGTAGGTATTGTAACTCCACATCTGGCTTTTACCTTTCCTGTCAAATGCTATTTTGATATGGGGATCCTAAGTGTATACTGAGATAATAAATTACTGGGTTAGATTTTGCCAGATAAGGAAACTCTTTTAGGTAGAACTGGAAACCTAGTTTCCCTAATGACCTGAAAAATTAAACACACACCTAAAAACACCTTGAAGTCAGTGAGTTGTTGATTTGCCCCATGGGAATCTGCTGGTTTTTATCACCTGAAAGTGTCTTCTTTAATATTGGTTGAAATGTACATTTGCACTTGGATAGTATTTGTAATTATCTCAGTTCACTAAACTGCAAACCTGATTATTCTCCCAATTAAAACAGCAGTGGTTGCCTATTTCTCAGCAAGACACATGGAGCCACAACAGGGTCTTGAATGACCAAGATTTCGTTTCTTTCTCAGAATATTTTATACGATTCAGTAATCAGTAAAATTGGTTCTTCTACAATGGCCCTCCTCTGTCATTAGTAAGAATTAGCAAAGTTCTACTGCCTTAAAAAAATAATAAAGTGGTCTATTCCTGTGAATGAACCTGCTCTTTTTTTGTGTGAAGACGCCTTTTAATTTTAAGGAGAGCTTTCATGCTTTTGTGTTGTGAATCAAATCACCATTTCATGAGGTTTATCTTTGTCCAGGAAGGAAGAAAATCAATCTTTAATTAAATCTGTGAAACCAAAAATGGTGCTTACCAGGACCACAGACCTGGCAGATGTCGCAGCGTGTCCAACGTAGAGCATCCTGGGACCTGTCGCTCCCATCCAATGCCTACATGCTGCAGAATGTACACTGCTCCTTTAAAGGAAATAGCACACAATTTTTAGTTTTAAACAGGTGCTTGGATATCAGTATTCCGTAAGTAGCTTGTTGGCCTGTGTGTTTGGATATTTTTGAAGTTAAGTCTTGTGTTCTGATATCTAACACATGCAACCTGTCCTGAGAGAAATCACAGGCTGTGGAGTTGTTAGGACAGAATCCCCTCAGCAAACGGATTAGCTAGTGTCTCCTGATGGGTTTGAACTTCAAATGTCAAATTCTCTACAATGGGGTGTGTGTGTGTGGGTGTGTGTGTGTGTGTGTGTGTGTGTGTGTGTGTGTGTGTGTAAGGAGATGTTAGGGTGGTGGGTGGAGATGAAGAGGTGGATCAAATGAACTAAGATGACAGCCTATGTTTGTACAGTGGCAAGAGTCCAGATCCTGTAACCAGTTCAAATCCCAGCTTTATCACTTACCCACTGTGCTGCCTTCGGTAGGTTCACAAGGTGAACCATGGCTCCTTATTTATAAAATGGGCACAATACTTAAATCATGTGGTAGCTGGGAAGATTCTTGATAATGGATGTGTTTCTCCCACAGTAGGTGTATATGTTAGTTTTTACTGTGTAACAAACCAACCCAAACTCTGCATCATAAAACAAAAATTATTTAGTTTTCTCATGGTTCTAAAACTTGGCAATTCAGAGTGGGCTCGGCTAGGCATTTCTAGTCTTGGCTGAACCCCCAACAGCTCTGCCTATGGCATTTGGGGTTGTCCTGGCTCTTCTCATGTTTTCTCAGTCTCCACTGGTTAGTGCAGATGTGTTCCTTTGGTAGAGTCAGGGCTCCAAGAGAGCAGAAGTACAAAAGGTCTCTTGAAAACAGCTTGCAACTGGCTCAATGCTGTTTCCATCATGTTCTGGGGACCAAAGCAAGACCCAAAGAAAGCCTAAATTCAAGGAAAGGGGAAACAAATTCCATCTCTTGAAGAAAAGACCTGAAAAGTTACATTGCAAAGAGCATAGACTATAGAGGCCATTAATTGAGGTCATCAATGCAATCAATATAATACAGAAGGCATGTAATAGAGCATGAAGACAGCTCTAGAGCTGCAAATCTGCTCCCTACAGCAGAATATAGAGGGACATGAGCCAAATCTGACCACTGCTTGGTTTTTGCAAATAGAGACACAACCACACCAATTTGATGACATATTGTCTATGGTATTTTCATACTACAACACCACAGTTGAGTAGCTGCAATAAAAATGACATGGCCTGGGAGTTCCCGTCGTGGCGCAGTGGTTAACGAATCCGACTAGGAACCATGAGGTTGCGGGTTCGGTCCCTGCCCTTGCTCAGTGGGTTAACGATCCGGCGTTGCCGTGAGCTGTGGTGTAGGTTGCAGACTCGGCTCGGATCCCGCGTTGCTGTGGCTCTGGCGTAGGCCGGTGGCTACAGCTCTGATTCAACCCCTAGCCTGGGAATCTCCATATGCCGCGGGAGCGGCCCAAGAAATAGCAACAACAACAACAACAACAACAACAAAAGACAAAAGACAAAAAAAAAAAAAAATGACATGGCCTACAACATTCTAAATATTTACTCTCAGGTTCTTTACAGAAAAAGCCTGCTTTAGATCTTTACTATTCCAAGTGTTGTATGTGGGCCAGCAAATTTGGCATCCCCTGAGAGCTTGTCAGAAATGCAGCATCTCAGGTCTACTGTATCAGAATCTGCGGGTTAACAAGACTCCCCAGGCAGCACACTCAAGTCTGAGCTGTGCGGGACTGGAGAGCAGCTCGCCTGCTTGGACACAGTGTGAGGAGTGTAAGGGTCTTGGTGGAAGGTCTTGAAGAGATAGGCCCTAGTTCTATAGCCCAGCAAATGTTATTTGGGAGCCAGACTGGTTCTAGGAGTTTTGGCAGACATTATATCCTTAATGCAGAGTGGGATGAAGGTCGCAGGCGTGCAGACTGGTGAGAATGAGACTATGGGGTGCCCCAGGCAAATCAGCTTGTTGGAACGAGGCTCTGATGTCTGAAGACCGGAGAAGGAAGGATCATGGAATAGTTAGGAGGATAGACTGAATCAAGGTGGTAGAAGCCTGATCTATAAGATGGGTGGGTCCAAAACGGAGAGGGGAGGCAAGCAATTCAGGGATCAGCCCTAGTCCTTCAATGTTGGCATGACTGGCAGCTGAGCTCTACAGGGCAAGTGAGATTGGCCCCTGCATGTGCATTTGAGGGCGTGGCTTAGTCCCTGCTCTAGTTGTCTTGATGAGCTTTTAGGTTTTTGTCTTTTTTTTTCTTTTCTCAAAAATATATGGGTGACCTAAAATAAAAAAGATACGCACACACACAAAAATACATGGGTGAGCACTGAGTGAAGGGTTTCTATGAGGCTACCAATGGGCTGTCAATAAAACCAAAATAAAATAAAACCTTTGTGAATTTTGTATAAGTACTGAGCTTTTCCATATAAATGCTTAAAATACTGCTTAAAACAGTATACACAGTACTTAAGAAATGCTATCTATTATTATAAATATTATCATCATCAGAACAAGACCCAAATATCATCACGGTGCCAAGCAGCTCTTCGGATCAGCTTTGGTACTTGTTTCCCCTCTGACCATTCTCCCAACTCTCACCTGTCTCTTCTCTCTACACCACTTTTGGGATCTCTGCCTTTCTACAAATCAGCTTCCTCCCCTTCTCCTCCATGTGTTTTCTGATCTTTCACCACTAGGAACTAAAAATACCCTTGGTTTGCCATGTTAAGAGCTACATTGCCAGATGGAAAATCATTTCACATTTCCTATAATGAGAGAATCTAATTGGTCCCACTTATCTTTCTGCATTGGCCATTGGTGGCTTGATAGTAGGCCTATGATCGACTCACCTTGGGTCACATAATCTATCTGGTCCAATCAGCTATGTATCGGTGAGTGTTGTGGGGAAAGATAGGGCTTGATCGTCTCAGTACTCTTCCAAACCATGTTGGTCTGGGCGATAGAGAGAGAGGCCCTGATGAGGTAGGAACTGGAGACAAAATGTGCCTGAACTTTCAACTGGAGGCTGGTCGAGGTACCAGTTTGGAAGAATCAGGGAAAAAAATCAAAAGTAAGGAAGAGGCTGTATTACCAGTAAATACAGCTCTGCAATCTAGGCATTCAACCCACAGGTATGGATATTCCACCACGTGCACAAGCCCTTCCTGAGATAGTTCATATTCAGTTATCCAAAACCATTCAGCATTTCCTATGTAGCATGTCACTTAAAATAATGATAATAATAATTACATTATTAGTATTAAAAAATCAATGTTCATTGGGTGATTCCATGTGCCAGGTACTAAAATAAGTCCTTAACATGAATTTCTTTTTTTTTTTCTTTTTGGGTGCACCCATGGCATATGGAAGTTCCCAGGTCCAGGATCACTACAGGAGTGATCCAAGCTGGATCCTTAACCTGCTGCACCACAAGGGAACTCCAACATGCATTTCTTATTGAGACCCCACAACTCTGGGTCAGACAGAGACTCTCAAAATGCCTCCCAGACTGTGCAGCCCAGACACCAAGCAGACTGAACAGATGCCAACCAGAAACAAATGCTAAGATCATGCAGAGAAAGGCAGGTTTAGCATCAGCTCTAGTTGTGGCTTCTATTGTCATCACTGTAGTAAATAAGGAAACCAAGACACAGACGGAAAGACATGCTGGCAAGTCATGGTGCTGGGTATCTGAAATGCAGCATCTCGTTCTAGAGTCCTCATATCCTCGCCTCATATCCAGAGCTTAGAAGGGTCATATGTGATCCTGAATTAACCAGAGTTGAAGTTAACAACACATCTGCCAGCCCCAGTAGTTGGACTGTGTAGAAGCCTACAGCAGGAGTTTTCAGTTAATGCCAGGACCACTGTTTCAACAGGGATGTGACTAAATTCCTATTTCAAGCTTCACTCCCAACACTGCACTTTCCTTACAATCTTGCTGGGTCTCCCCACCGTGCTTCATACAAGGACGAGAGTCACGGTACTTCCTCAGGGTCAGGCACAGTCTGTCAAAGCATTTCTTACCTTGTGTGTAAATGGTGTATATGTACATTTCTCCCCAGGAAGACGGGAGGTCCTAGAAGTCAAGAACTACAGCTTTTGTGACTCTGTGTCCAGGGTAGCAAATATAACATTCTGGACAGAGCACATGCCTTAGACATGCTGTTTGATAGATGAAAGAATGAATGAATGGGTGACATAACCAACTGCTCATGGGAAATGCTGCTCTTACATTGTGAGGAAACAGTCAGATAAGGTCACTTAGAGAAAGGTGACTAGCCAATAAAATTTCTTTTACATTTACTTGCCAATTATGTATCATTTATTCATCTATTTATTATTACATTCTATTATATTTGGGGGACCTTTTCCAAAGGGATCACAGTTATTGACAAGGAAGATTGTAAAAATCATTTGACCTCAAAACACACGATAACATTTTGTCTAAATCTTGGTGAAAACAGCAGTTAAGCTTTATACTAGGTGTTTCTTCCTGTGTTCCCCTCCCCTGCCCCTGACTCTTCCTTCCCCTCCTCTAAACACCACACAGCACTGAGATGCCACTTCATTTATTTGGGTTCCATTTTAGTGGACTAGTCATTTACCTAATGGAGTTGGCCTCTTGTGTTCGGAAAGCAAACATATTGAAAAGTAAATACAACTGAACAGATCGAGTAACCACGTCCGGTGACTGCACCTGCCATTTGGACCACTTTCCATGGGCAATTTGAAAAATACCTGGCCAGTTTCTCTACCTCCTGAAGGTGGAGTAGAAATAGCATTGGAACATAAGTTAGGGAAGCGTCGTCACAGCCAGGGCTTTGATTTTAAGAGTAGCGTGACTGTTGGCTAGTCACTTTCCTCTCTGGGTCTCATTTTCCTGGCCTTTAAAGAGAAGGCTAGCCCAAATTACCTCTAATTGTCTTTCCCATCTTAAAATGCTACATCCATTCATTTGATACATATTCACTCGATCACTCTGAGTGAGGCACTCTGCATGGCACTGCCGGGGGCAGGGAAGTGTAGACACTGCTGTCTAGGGTCTCGAAACTAATGAGAGCTTACACAGGATCAAAAACAAGCCTGAAAGATGTGTGCTACACTCATTTGTTTCAAGGCTACTTAACCTATGTTATAAATCCTTTTCAAGGAATGGTCTTCATTATTAAGTCCTACAGATTTATACCTATATATTTATTTAACAAAACACTTGCTGCATCTTAAGTAATCTGGAAAGCTCTTCCAAGGACAATTAAAAATGAAAGCCCTAAGTGAGGGAAACACTTTCTCATGGAGGATGCATTTTTGTTCTCTTCCTTCTCCCTCACTTGGCTCATGGAATTTAACTACCATTCCAAGTCTTAGAACATGAATCACAGAGATTCTCCAACCTCTTGACTCCAGTAAGCCAACAAAGGAACTAACTGTTAACCTTCTTCTCAGGAGCTCTCCAAATTCAGCCCTGGAACTCAGCTCTGAAACACACCTGCTCTGAGATGGGAAAATATAAGGACACTGTAGATTGCAGTTGCGCTTAACCTAAATTTACTTTCTCTCAGTGGTGATATGGAGCATTTCTCAGATTTCATATCAGTCTTAATTTTTAAAACAGAAACTTCAGATAATAGCCAGGTTGTGTTTTTTACACAGATATATAGTCATGGCACTATCTTTTTTATGGTAGTTATTTGCACAGAGAAGTTCACCAAAGAGCGCGTGAGGTATTATTTTTGATGTAGCGCCATACTTTATCTAAAAAAATGTTGCTTTTGACAGTTTCCAAATTACTGCTTTTTTTCCTGCTAAAAAAGAGTCTTGAAAGGTCACTAAACACCAAAATTCAAATTTCTGAGAAGTCCTATTATCCCACTAACCATCTGCAATAAAGCAAGCATCAGATGTGTATTCATAAGACACTGCTACCTTAACATTTGGAATAGAAGTATATGGCAATCAATTTGGGTTAGGTGACTGAACATCTTTTTTAAGAAGTGAAAAAAAATATTTTAGTAACTACTTTGGAAAAAACCAACATATGGAAATCCAAATATACACAAAAAATACATTTGTGATAATTCACTTCACAAAGATCCACAATAAAATTACATTTAATATTAATGTTTTCTAATACATTGAAAGAAAGTTTAACAATATAAATTCTACTTAAATCCAATTTTAGTGGCACTTCTCTATTATAGAAATCATGATCACTGGCATTGTTATAACACCCTTCCCGTACTACTCATCATTTACTGTCACATAGTCATAATAAAACTCTCCGGATTTCTATGGAAAATCACTGAGTACCTGAATGCTATGGAAAATCTTGCTACATTATGTATTTGAAATTAAGATGGGAAAGTACACTTTTAAAAAAGACTAGGAGTTAGCAAATGTCCACATGCTGTACATGCCCTGATCTCTGCAAAAACGTTCACAATATACTTTTCGTAATCACTGAAATAATTCCAATTAGATAGTCAGAAAAAAATGGCTCTGTTTTATTGTGCCCTACCATTTGCAATTTAAAAATCTTCCTGAAAGGCATATTAATATTATAATTACACATTTAATGATGTATCATGCCCTTTACATAAGTAGGAAATATTTCTTTTGTTAGCAAAACTCTAGCCACAATAAACTTAACGATATACTGGTAATTATTCTTAGATACCAGACTTAATGTTATGAAAGTGCTTAGGCTTGTTGCCTTTTCCCAGCTGTAGAGGACAAGTAAAGTTACTAATGCTTTGTTAGAACCATGGATGTTATCTATGGCAGGGCCAGAATAAAAAGAAAGTAAAATAAATGTGTCATATCAGCGAGAAAGAGGTACTTTAGGACAGTGGCTTCCAAGGTTGTTTGTACATTAGAATCACCTGGGAAGCTTTTCAAAATCCCATTTCATAGGTTACACTTATTGTGATTACAGAGATATTGTGGATTCAGTTCCAGATGACTACAACAAAGCAGATTTGCCACAGAGCAAGTCACGGGAGATTTGGGGCTTCTTAATGCATATAATATTCATGTTTACACCACACTGTGATCTAAGTGTGCAACAGCAATATGTCAAAAAAATGTACATACCTTAATTTAAAAATATTTTATTGCTAAAAAAATACTAACCATCACCTGTGCTTTCAGCTAGTCATAGCTTTTTGCTGGTGTTAAGGTCTTGCTTCTAAATTGATGGCTGTTGACTGATCCGGGTGTGGTTGCTGGAGGTTGGGGTGGTGTGGCAATTTCTTAAAATAAGACAACAATGAAGTTTGCCTCATCAACTGCTTCTTCTCTCGTGAACAATTTCTCTGTAAGCATTCAGGGCTGCTTGGTAAGAGTCAATCGGCTCAGGCCCTGCCACTGTTTTATCAACTAAGTTCATATAATATTCTATATCCACGGTTGTCATTTCAACAGTCTTCACAGCATCCTCACCAGGAGCAGATTCCGTCCCAAGAAACCACTTTCTTTGCACATCCATAAGAAGCAGTTCCTCATCTATTAGTTTTATGGTGAGTCTGCAGTAATTCAATCACAGCTTT
This sequence comes from Sus scrofa, assembly GCF_054392235.1. Taxonomy (NCBI): domain Eukaryota; kingdom Metazoa; phylum Chordata; class Mammalia; order Artiodactyla; family Suidae; genus Sus; species Sus scrofa. The sequence continues at coordinate 88,411,447 of NC_139387.1, read as the reverse complement.
AAGCCCCACTTCTAATTCTAGTGCTCTTGCTCTTTCTACTACATCTGAATTTCCTTCCTCCCTTCAAAGTCATGCATGATGGTTGGAATCGACTTCTTCCAAACTCCTGTTTAATGTTGGTGTTTTGACCTTTTACCTTGAATCACAAATATTCTTAATGGCATCTAGAATGGTGAATTTTTTTCCTTTCCAGAAGGTGTTTAATTTATTCTGCCCAGATCCATCAGAGAAATCAGCATCTATGGCAACTGTGGTCTTACAAAATGTATTTCTTAAATAATAGGTCTTGAAATTTCAATCACTACCTGATTCATGGGCTGCAGAATGGATGTTGCATCAGCAGGCACGGAAACGTTAATCTCATTGTAAATCTTCATCAGAGCTCTTGGGTGACCAGGTGTACTGTCAATGAGCAGTAACATTTCGAAAGAAAATGTTTTTCCTGAGCAGTAGGTCACAACAGGGGGCCTAAAATATTCAGCAAACTATGCTGTAAATGGATGTGTAATTATCCGCGCTTTGTTGTTCCATTTATAGAACACAGGTAGAATAAGTTTAGCATAATTCTCAACAGCCCTAAGATTTTCAGAAAGGCAAATGAGTTTTGACTTCATTCAACTTAAAGTCAACAGTTACATGATCCCCTATCAAGAGTCAGCCTGTTCTGTAAGCTTTGAGGCCAGGCATGATTTCTGCTCTCCAGCAATGGAAGTCCTAGATGGCACCTTTTTCCAGCTGATGGCTGTTTTGCCTACATTGCAAATCTGCTGTTCAGGAGGAGCCACCTTCATTCATGAATGATCTTGGTTAGATTTTCTGGGTAATTTGCTTCAGCTTCTATACCAGCACTTGCTGCTTCATCTTGCACTTTGATGTTACAGACATGGTTTCTTTACTTCAGCTTCAGGAACCAACCTCTGCTAGCTTTCAACTTTTCTTCTGCAGGCTTCCTCACCTCTCTCAGCCTTCAGAGAGTTGACGGGAATTAGAACGTTACTCTGGATTAGGCTCTGGCTTAAGGAAATGCTGCGGTTGGTTTGCTTTTCTATCCAGACCACTCAAACTTCCTCCGTCGGAGCAGTAAGGCTGTTTTACTTCCTTGTCATTCATGTGCAATGCTTCCAATAGCCTTCAAGAACTTCTTGGCATTCCCTTGTGCCTGGTACAAGAGGCCTAAATTTGGCTTATCTTGGTTTTCAATATGCCCTCCTCATTAGGTTTAATTATTTCTAGATCTTGATTTAAAGTGAGAGATGTGCAACTCTTCCTTTCACTTGAACATTTAGGGGCCATCGTAGGGTAGATGATTGGCCTAATTTCAATATAGCTGTACCCCAGGAAATAGGAAGAGGCAAGGAGAGGAAGAGTGGGGAGGGGGATGCTTGGTCAGTGGAGCAGTCAGAACACACACAACACTCACTGATTAAGTTCTCTGTCTTCTACGGGTGCAGTCCGTGGCACTCTGAAACCATTACAACAGTAACATCAGAGATCACTGATAACGGATCACCTTAACAAATGTAATAGTATTGAGAAGGCCCGAAATGCTGCTAGCATGACCAAATGTGACACAGCGCCATGAAGTGAGCAAACCCTATTGGAAAAGCGATGACAGACTTGCTTAATGCAGGGTTGCCACAAACCTTCAATTTATTAAAAAACACAGTATCTAGGAGGCACCATAAAGTGAAGCACAATAAAAGCTGGTATGCTTGTAAATCAGCAGCTCTGGGGTGCAGCTCAAGTATCAGCATTCTTCAAAGCTCCCAGAGTTGATATGCAGCCAAGAAGAGAACTGGGGCTACAGAACAAACAGAAGAAGAAAGAAGCCAACCTCAGACTATCTTCATAGCTCTCATTTTTTTTTTTTTTTGGCTTTTGTCTTCTGTCTTATTTTTTTTTAGGGCCACACCCGGGGCATATGGAGGTTCCCAGACTAGGGGTCCAATCAGAGCTACAGCTGCCGGCCTACATCAGAGCCACAGCAACTCGAGATCCGAGCTGAGACTGCAACCTACACCATAGCTCACGGCAACGCCAGAATCCTTAACCCTCTGAGGGAGGCCAGGGATCGAACCCACAACCCCATGGTTCCTAGTTGGATTTTTTCCACTGTGCCACAACGGGAACTCCCATAGCTCTCATTTCTGATGTTACCAAGTAAAACATTCAACCGCCTGAATTTTTTATCTTGAAAGTCCTAGTGTCATCACAGGCAAGGGCCCTAATCCCGGGCCTGCTGGGGATTTGGGCTTGGGCTACTGTCAACCTAAGAAGAGCCCTTTCAGAAAAGAGCTGATGAGGAAGTTCCCGCTGTGGCTCAGAGGAAACAAATCCGACTAACATCCATGAGGATGCAAGCTCGATTCCTGGCCTTGCTCAGTGGTTTAAGGATCTGGTGTTGCCATAAGCTGTGGTATAGATCTCAGACACAGCTTGCTGTGTCTGTAGTGTAGGCTTATAGCTGCAGCTCTGATTTGACCCCTAGCCTGGAAACTTCCATAGGCTATGGGTGCAGCCATAAAATTAAACTAAATTAAATTAAAATAGATGTGAAAAATCCTTGTTACTGTCAAGGCAGAACTGATCAACATATAAAACTATACTACAAATAACTTTACACAAAGTGTCCTTCTTTATCATCTTGCTCCCAAGGCCATAAACCTAACTATTTTTTCACTTAGACATAATGTACTTTTCACTTTCTTTTCCAACTTCCCTCCCTACCTTGTTTCAGGTCATTAATGTTCTCTCCACTTCTAGAGACTTATTTACCCAGCGTGTCAGGCTACGTCGTTTTTAAACGAATATTCCTGATAAACAACCAAGGATGTTTCCAAAATACATGGACATCTCTGTAGGTCTTTAACTGAGGGGATTTCAGAAGTTAATGCATTATTGAATCTCTTCAAATAACATTTTTAATGGCAATTAGTAAACAGGAGCAAAGAAAAAAATGGAAAGTGGATATTATTGTATTATCCTATTTCCATCAAGTATCAGGATCAAATGTGATTAATAAATGTCTGAAATGAATGGAATCATGTAAATAACCCCAGAGGATGGAGAAAAAAGAAAAACTGTATTTTTCCAAACTTGAGTCCCAGTCCAAGTGCAGAAGTATCTAATCCTATTGTCTTGAAGTAAGAAAAATAAATCACAAACAGACTTTGGAAAACTCACCTACTAGAGAAACTTAAGCAGTGGTTATTTGTTATATAGCCTTCGGCAAGACTACTGAACTCTCTTAACTCCAGCATTCGTGCCTGTCCACCGGCAGTCATTCTTGAAGAACACAATTGCTTCACAGGAGAGCACAAGCTATGGAGTCAGAAAGATGTGTCACTGAGTTCCGTTTCTGTCAAATACTAACTGAGCAATCCCTGGCAAGTTAATCAACCCCTCTGAGCTTCACATTTTTCATGTGAAAAAGAGTAGAAATAATCCTTAATGTAGAGAGTTGTATAAAAGGTTAGTGAGATAATATGAATTAAGTGCCTAGTTAAATGCTGGGAGCAGTCTAAGCACTTTATAATTGATATTGGTTATTATTTCTTATAAAGTTGGAACGTACTGCCAAGAGGAGTAGTTTTAAGAGTCAAATAATGGGCCCTAAATTCTAAATTTGTTCCATAAATATTTATTGAGCCAGGATGCATAGAAGCCACTATAGAGAAATAAAAATAAATAAAATTCGCCCTCAATCAGTAATCATTTAGATGAGACACAGGACACATATAAAAATAACTATGGTATCAGGCAGTATGTCGGCAATTAAGTGCCTACAATCTGTCTAGACTGAGTTCTTTAATAGACTAGAAGAGCCCAGCTAGAGCAATTCAGAGTCTAGAGAGGAGAGGTGGCCTTGGAGTTGGATCTTGAAGGAGTCGCATGGGCCAAAGTACAGGTGAAGGACATCCAGGTGGGAGAGATGTGAATTAGTCAATAAAGCAGCCAAAATAACAGAGGTTACTTAACTTGGCCATATTTTGAGAGCACAGAAATGATCAGTAGTAATCCAACTGCTACCCTATCACAATGAGTCATCGTAAAATGGTCCATGGGATTTCAAGCTTACAGAGTCAGTCCAAGACAATACAAAATAAACTAGTATTTTTAAAAGCCAAAACTTGGAAGCATTTTGTGAAACTCTAAGAAATGGTCACGTGAGGAGTTCATATCACGGTGCGGTGGAAATGACATAAGTAGTATCCATGAGGATGCGGGGTCCATCCCTAGCCTTGCTCAGTGGGTTAAGGATCTGGCATTGCAGAGAGCTGTGGTGTAGGTCGCAGACTCAGCTCAGATCTGATGTTGCTGTGACTGTGGCGTAGGCCAGCAGCTGGAGCTCTGAGTCCACCCCTAGCCTGGGAACCTATGCCGTGGGTCTGCCCTAAAAAGAAACAAACAAACAAAAATACTACCTAAGAACACTGAGGCTAAAAGATACCATGAGATTGAGTATATCAACCAACTCTCTTGATAACCAGGTGAAACCTGTGTGTCAGTTTCTTTTCAGAGCGCCTCAATGGAAACAAGTGACTTTTTCACTGGAGAAACATTTGCCATAAATTACGTTACCTCTTTAGCAATGAATGCTATTTTAAGGAGGCAGGATTTAAAGGATCTGGAAGACTATCAGAATATATTCTAATGATCTTATGCCATAGGACTCTGTACCATATGTGACCAAACTTAATTAAACTGACTTTTTTTTTTTAAAAAAGATGCGATTGTTTGCCAACAGTGTGGATATAACCCTTGGAACCTAAGCATTCCAAACATTGGAAATGAAGTCATAAAAGTAGTTCAACCGTGCAAAGATTTAATATCTTTTTAAAGACAGAGACCTGGGAGAAAGGGATTATCTGCTCATATGGTCAGAGCAAACAACCCACTTTTGGGCCCAACAGATGGAGGCTTTGAATCTGGGGAAGAGAAATCAGAGAAGAATAAAAATGCAGAGCTTAAAAACGACCGCTTGGACTATGTTTTAAAAAACCTTCTTTCCTACTCAGTATGAGCACAGGGGCTCATTACTACAAGTATCAGAAAACACAAAATCCTCTGGGTCTGAAATTTCTCAGTCTCTATGTTTCATTCATCAATAAACATACTTGATATTTAACATGCATGGTTAAATTTGTAAAAACTGAAGTAAGACTATCATATTTTTCTTTCTCTACTTTCGATAATTTATTTCAGTTCCTTTAATAGTTTACCTTAGAAAAACCATTTTTCGCAAGAAACAAATTCTATGATCTTTAAAAAAGAGCCAACTATAAAATCAATATTTGATAAGAAAATTTCAAGCCCATGACCTCTTAACTTGGTCAAACGAAGGCCTCTTTTTCACTGAAACAATTACCACTGTCTACACACACACACACACACACACACATGATTTTCATTTGTCTCAATACTTTCAGTTAACATTTAGTCAAATGACAGTGAGAAAATATAGTAGAATCTAAGTATTGCAACTCAACATAAGAGAGCTAAGGGCCTTGCAGTTTCTCAGACCTCTTCTTGCTTAAAAAATAGAGCAGAAATGCAACATTTCACTTATTCCAGACACCATGTAACAATATGGGACCGCCCTGGTGAAAAAAATCTACCTAATATTCTATCCATTTTCTCTCAAATGTTAGGAGCACATAGTTTATGACACCAGTATTTCTTGTACAATTCCCCAAAGTAACTATTCATTGTTCCATTCAGAGAGAACATGTGTAAATGCTCTGAGTCTGAAATGAGAAAGTGGAAGGGAAGCTTTGATGCGCCAGTTCCCAGGAATATTCCTGGGCCAGCTGGTCCTCTCCGCACTCACTCCAATCCTCTTCTCCTCTCTCGTGAGTTCTCCCCCTTTAGGGTCACCTAATCCCTCACCGTCGCTATGGGACTGTCCCGGACTGGCTCTAGGGAGCTGGGCCAAGCTTCTTGACCACTCTGTATATACCTCTCTCCAGCAGCTGGACCAGGCCACACCACGGAAATGTAAAGCTTGTACTAAAATGCTCATGGAGCCATAGCTGAACTCATCAAGACTTATTTACCAAGAGAAAAAGAGCTCACAGCTCTTCCCATTCCTTAGGTGCCAGGATCTGTGTTCTGCTGTTTTATGTGGGTTCATCATCCCAAACTCCCAACAATCCCATCTGGCATGTATTATTATTAGCCCTGTCTTACAGATAAGGTGACTGAGGCTTGAAAAAAGATGAGTAATCTGCCCCAGGTCATGCTGCAAGTAATTTGCAGTGAGAGAACACTTCAACCCAGGTCTTTCTGACTCCAAAATCTGTTCTCTGCATCACTGTGGTGTACGCCCTTTCCTTAGGGTTTTATTCTATGCAAACGCCATTGAGATGTAAATTCAGAATTTTCTTTTTTTTTCTTTTCTTTTCTTTTTTTTTTTTTTTTTTTTGCTTTTTTAGAGCCAAACCTGCAGCAAATGGAAGTTCCTAGGCTAGAGGTCAAATCAGAGCTACAGCTGCCAGCCTACACCACAGCTCATGGCTAAACCTACTGAACAAGGCCAGGGGTCGAACCTGTGTCCTCATGGATACTAGCTGGGTTCCATACCACTACGCCATGACAGGAACTCCAATTCATAATTTTTAAGAAGTATTTATGAGAAGAAAAGTATTTCGCTGTCTTTTTAAAACAATGAATTGGTTTTTCGTATCAAATGTTTAGCCATTATATAATGAATTTTCAGAATACCCTATCATGATTCATTGACATCTATGGACATCAAATGATGATGTTTTACACTCACTACTTAAAGTGTTTAAAGTGTAAACACTTTAACATCTGATGTTAAAGTAAGTCTACAATAAAGTACTCAAAATAATGTGATTTAAACTCCCTCTGGCCGAGTCTTCATAGCTAAATGATAATTCAAGTGGCGGCAAGGTCATTATTCATTTAAGGATTCCACACAAACACAGCATTTTTAATTTGAAAATCCAGTTGTGTATCAAAAGTTTTACACACACACACGTTTTAGGTATATACATATATTTGACACACATAAAAGGTTTCCTCATCCCTTTGCGAAACATAAAAGACGTTTAAGACTGATACAGAAAATTTCAAAGAAAGTCATGAAGATGAATTTTCGGGTGCTTTGAGGCAACCACTTTGGAGGCAATAGAAAGGAAATGGGATTCTGGTCTGACATCCTATAGTTGTGGGATCTTAAAACTTCTTTGTCTCAATTTATCCATCTATAAAAATGATTTATTAAAATAATTAAATGTAATTATGTTTGTGAAAGTGCTTTTAACAGTGTCTGGCACATAGCTGACTTTTTTAAAAAGTTCCTTTTCTCAGAGTTCCCATTATAGCTCAGTGGAAAAGAATCTAACCAGTATTCATGAGAACGCAGGTTCGATCCCTGGCTTCACTCAGTGGGTTAAGGATCCAGAGTTGCCATGAGCTGTAATGTAGGTTGCAGACATGGCTCAGATCTGGCGTTGTTGTGGCTGTGGTGTCGACCAGCGGCTACAGCTCTGATTAGACCCCTAGTCTGGGAACCTCCATATGCCATGGATGCAGCCCTAAAAAAGTAAAATAAAATAAATATGAATTTTTTTCAGTTCCTATTCTCTTTCACTTAACAATTTCATGCATTTATTAAATCTTTACTAATGTTCTAGCCAGGGTTCATCCCCTGGGAATACAGAGATGGAAGACAATTGAGCCTCCAAAATAGACCCCAGTTTAGTGGATAAGAAAGATCAGAAAATCTACAAATGATACACAATGTACCCTATGTTGGATAGAAATGAGCACATTCTGGAGGGAGGACCAGGTTAGAATGAGGGCTCTTGAGGTGGGGGGTGGGATGGGCTTAAGGGAGTCTTAGCAGATCAGAAGGAGCACTGGGGGTGGGTTTGAGGAGGTCAATTCAGGCTTGTGAATACTCATGGAGCTTGAGAGTGAGGTTCTCTATTCAGGTTTTCTTTTTTTTTTCTCCACTGTACAGCATGGGGACCAAGTTACACATACATGTATACATACTTTTTCCTCCCATTGTTGTGTTGCGATGTAAGTATCTAGACATAGTCCTCAATGCTACACAGCAGGATCTCATTGTAAATCCATTCCAAGAACAATAGTTTGCATCCATGAACCCCAAGCTCCTGATACCTCCCACTCCCTCTCTCTCCCCCTGGGTGGCCACAAGTCTATTCTCCAAGTCCATGATTTGCTTTTCTGTGGAAAGGTTCATTTGTGCTGGATATTAGATTCCAGGTATAAGTGATATCATATGGTATTTGTCTTTCTGACTTATTTCACTCAGGATGAGAGTCTCTAGCTCCAGTCATGCTGCTGCAAATGGCATTATGTCATTCTTTTTTATGGCTGAGTAGTATTCCATTGTGTGTATATATACCACTTCTTCCTAATCCAATCATCTGTCGATGGACATTTGGGTTGTTCGATGTCTTGGCTATTGTGAATAGTCCTGCAATGGACATGCAGGTGCATGGGTCTTTTTTAAGGAAGTTTTGTCCGGATATATGCCCAAGAGTGGGATTGCTGGGTCATATGGTAGTTCTATGTACAGATTTCTAAGTTATCTCCAGACTGTTCTCCATAGTGGCTATACCAGCTTACATTCCCACCAACAGTGCAGGAGGGTTCCCTTTTCTTCACACCCCTCCAGCATTTATTTGTGGACTTATTAATGACGGCCATTCTTACTGGTGTGAGGTGGTAGCTCATGGTAGTTTTGATTTGCATTTCTCTGATAATCATGGATGTTGAGCATTTTTTCATGTGCCTGTTGGCCATCTATATATCTTCCTTGGAGAATGGTCTGTTTAGGTCTTTTGCCCATTTTTCCATCTACTCAGGTTTTCTCATTTAAACCTCACAACAAACCTGCAAGTTGCATATGAATATTCTCTCTTTTCAGATGATGAAATAGCAGGGCCTGGAGAATGTTTATCAATGTTTAAGAGTTTGAATACCAGGGAATAAATAAGGATAACAATCATATGATACCATAATTCAAAGACATGGCAAAAGAGGGTAACTGACTAAGACCAAATGGGCCAGAATCTCAACATAAGTGAAGCAAGAGAGAGACTTCCAAGCAGGAGTGACTAGTTTGCTCAAGATATCAAAGGTCCTAGTGGGAGTCGTTGGAATGGCGAAAAGTTTGGGAATGTCCTTTTTGCTAAGAAAACCTCCTCACCTTATCCCACATCTATGTTTTCCCGGGACCAACTCAATCCAGGAGAAAAGGCAGGCACTCAAAAGAGGCTGCTGAACAAACACAGACTAGCCAGTTTCAGTACAGCTCATATTAACTCTGAGAACAAACTCAAACACACAAGGTGGACAATACCCAGAGATGCAAATCAGTCGGCTTTATGTTATCATACTGAAAGACTAATATTACCTGTTCGTTAGGGAACAAAAGCCAGGGTGAGTGAGCAAGCCAGGCAACCTTCATATTTTCTTGCCTTCCAGGAAAGAGTTACATATGTCAACATTGACTCAGTGTGGCTGGTTGCTATTTAGAAAGTCCTGTTACACCCACTAAGGTTTTTATTCAAACTATGACAATGTTGCCTATAGAACATTAGCATCTGCACAGTTAGGGCCATGATTTGGTTGAGGTAAATGAAAAGTTCTGCCCACTTGTAATATATTTTATTTCCTAGAATATCAGATTAAGAGTCTGAGATAAATATGCGAAGAGGTTATCAGCTCAGAGAACACAGGGCTCACTTTAGTCTCGCCTCAGGTAGGGGCTCAAATGCCAGCAAGGTCGTGTTTTTCCTGTCTTTCCATTCTTTGCTCTTCCATTTTGGCTCCCTTCTTCCCTTGCTGGAAAATGGCCTATGTAGCCCCAAACCTCACAGCTCTCACCTTCACATCCAGAAGGAAAGACAAGCCTTTTTCCCAAGGCGCCCCTACCAATGCAATTGGTATAGCCTTTTTCCCAAGAGCTATACCACTTGGATTGCTATGGCTTTGGACTATCCACCTGGGAAGAAACCAATCATTACCACAGAAATGCAATATGCTGATAATCCAGGGAAGCGAGAAGCAAACAGTGGAGGCACTGTTCCTGTTCATGAAATAGGTGAGAGAGAGGCCACCCTCCCTGTAGGGACTGACTTTACATAGGGACTGACTTTACTCACTTCTTCAGTAGAAAGCTGTATTTCAACCTGTTTTCTCAGATGTGCACATGTATTCCTCATGCCTGGAGACATCTTCATAATTCACTTTGCCTTTCTTCTCTTCTACCTCTAAACCCCTCTGCTTGTACCCCTTCAAACACCTTATTCAAAATAGGATAGTAAACTATTCATCATGGATCATGCTTTTACTATTTGAGAAATAGAAAGCATTTCTGTTTTTTTATTTTTTTCCTTTTTATGGCTGCACCTGCAGCATATGGAAGTTCCCAGGCTAGGATCAAATCAGAGCTGCAGCTGCAGGTCTATGCCACAGCCAGGGCAACACCAGATGTAAGCCACATCTGTGACCTATGCCACAGCTTGCAGAAACATGGGATTCTTAACCTACTGAGTGAGGCCAGGGATCGAACCCACATCCACATGGACACTATGTTGGGTTCTTAACCTGCTGAGCCACAATGGGAACTCCGGCATTTCTGTTTTGGAGAAAAGTTTTCGCAAACTTTTTCTTGGTTATCATCTTCCTCTAATCACGTCTTCTCAGCTTTTTATCCTCTGCCATTCCTTGAGTGTGAGTGTACTTTCAAGGCCTGCCCAGGGGACTCCTTTATCACTGTGTATATATCTCTGAATGAGTCCATCCACTTCATGACTTCAAGTGCTATTCAGATCCATATCTCAAATTCTGACCCCTCCTTGGTACTCCCAAAGAGCAGCCCTCTCTTGCTCTCTTCAGTTGCATTCACCTAATATTTATCAAGCACCTGCCACACGCCATTCACTACTTGACATGCTAGGCTGACAACAAAGCAAAAGCAAGATGTGTTTCCTGCCCTCAAAGAGTAGTCATTTTGGCAGGGAAGGTGGGTGCTAAATGAGTGCCTGCAAATGTAATTCATTCTATGAAGGGAGAAGAACAGGATGGACCAGTGGTCTCCCAACCCACACTGTGAACTGCTGACTAGACGCTCCCAGCTCCCTGTTTTGCAGTACCTCAGTACCTTAAGATTCTAATTCAAGATATTCTTCCCACCAAATCATGTTCTGTATTCAATATCACATTAGTGAAGTCATCAACCACGTAATCTCTCAAATTAGAAGCTTCATCTCGTCTTCTCTTTTCTCCTACAGATGACTGCATCTTTTGATTCACATTATTTCCTGAATATCTCCTGCCATTATTGCTCTCATATGTTATACTCTACAGTGAATTTAAGGCTCCTTAAATTTAATAAACTCTCTCACATGCTCTTTCTTTTCTTCCTCCCTCCCTCCGTTTTTCTTCCTTCCTTCCTTCTTTTCCTTTCCTTTCCTTTTCTTTCTGCTGCCCCATGGCATATGGAGTTTTCAGGCCAGGGATCAGATCCTAGCCACAGTTGTGACCTATGCTGAAGCCGTGGCAATTCCAGATTCCTAACTCACTGTGCTGACCAGGGAATGAACCCAGGTCCCAGTGTTCCAGAGATGTCGCCCATCTTGTTGAACTACAGTTGGAACTCCTCACACGCTATTTCTAATGCCTGGAGTCACCCTCACAATTCACTCTTTCTCCCTTTCTACCTCCAAGAGTCTTTGTGTGCACACTTTAAAACACTTTAATAGAAACAGGACTTTAAACTATTCAATATCATGGGTCAGAGTTTATTTCCACTCCCTAGCCAAAAGAAAAAAACAAAACAAAACAAAACAAAACAGTGCTTGGACGACAGCAGAATATCATGAAATATAAAATGAATAGATGAATGAATAAGTGAATAAACGAAGATGTCTGCCTTACCATTTCCTCCACCAGATTAAAACAGTATTTTTGGTGAGCACGTCACATCATTTAAGACCACATCGCCACGATGCAATACAGTGGTTTTTTGGAATGACATTTCTCAGGATCTCTTTCTGTATGGTTCTGGGTTAGAGTTGGTCAAAAAAAAAAAAACTTGTGGGAGATTTTGAAGGCAGTAGTGAGGCAGTAACTACTACACTCTTGAAAGTCATTGTGGTTAGAGGTGGTGAAATTTGTCACACAGGTATCAGCAAATTCCAGTTGACTCCCACTCTTTACCAGTCTGTGTTCTTTTCTTTCAGACTCTGTGGTTCGCTGACCAAAGGCAAACCTAAACCCATCACCAGATGCCTGGTTTCAAACTTCCAGAGCTGGGCATATCTGGTTTCTAGAGGTCTCTGCAAGCTCTGACTTGCCCATTGGCATCTGTGCTTCACGATGGCTAATTAGTGCCCTGCTCTGACCATCCAGACCTTCCCACAGACCATTATGGACCTTTAACCCCCAGCTCCTCCCACACTCTGTCTATACCATATACCTACATTCCCATTATTCATCTAGCATGCAACTTTTTGAAAACAGATGAACTTCAGTACAAACTCACAGAACGCATAATACCAAATGATGTGGGGTGATTATGATGTGTCAGTGTAAGCTCATCAATTGTTAACAAGTGCACGGACCTGTTGGGAGAAGTCAGTAATGGAAGAAGCTATGCTTGTTGGGGAGCAGAAGGTATACGGGAAATTTCTTACCTTCCTCCTTATTTCGCTGTGAATCTAAAATTGCTGTAAAAAAGGTTATAAACGAATTTTAAAAATAAAACAGTTGTAAACTATTTATTGAACATGTGCCACCAAAGATTCTGAAAAAAATTTTCTGGTTGGCAACACATCACATTCCAGTCAAAATGTCAGAAACAAACACCAATATTTGCAGATCTTTTAAGGAATGTTACAGGAGACATCAGAGTGTAAATTTTTTGGCTTATTATTCTTAAAAGAAGGATACTAGCAAATAAAATCTTCAGTGTGAGCTTATGCTTCAGTGATATTTTATGAAAGCACCGTGTAACGGAGCAATAATACCACTCAACATCTGGATTAGAGTCCTTCCAGAGAGACTGATAACTTATATAAACTTTAAAGTTCACGGATAAAGGTAGTTCAACACCACCACTGAGAAATACAGCTTTTAACATATACAACCTTGAGGGCACAGTTTTGAAGGGCTGAAATACCAGGTTGGTTTGATGATTTAGTTGGCTGACCCTGATGAATATGTTGATTGCTCTGCCATTTCAAAATAAATTTCCAGAGGATCTCAGAAACTTCTGGAATACTTGACAAATTCTTTCCTTTGGCATTCAAGGGCCCTGTGGTTCTAGTTTCATATTTCTTGATTCTTCAATGTATTGAAGAGTTCTTTTACGGCACCAAGCCCATCCTTGATTGTCTGCAGGAAACTCACTCTGATAGTGAGCTCATCCGAGATGTTACCGGGAATCTGTATAGGTGTTCACACCTTTTCATTTACGTCCTGGAATTCTGGCTCAGATTGCTCAATTACATATGCTTTCCTCAGCAGCTGCCACTTGAAGAAGGGGCAGTACCTCCTCTGTGTCTCCACACCACATTCACAGAGCCGAGAAAAATGACTACAAGGTACTGCCATTGCGACTGTACTCGGTGGGTGCAATTACTCCCCCTGCTCCCAGGCTGACGCCACCACAGGTTAAGCATGGCTCCAAGCCTCACAGATGGAGAACCAACCGGTGCTTTACCACTAAGGAGACAGGAGGAGCGGCAATCCAGGGGTGGGGGAGTGGGAAGTACAAACCATCACGCGGACGCTAGGCGCAAGGATGTATTGTACAACACTGCCAATATCGCCAATGTTTTTTAACGGCTGTACATGGAAAGTAACCCTAAAAACTGCATAACATTTTTTAAAATTAAAAATGAATAAAATGAATCAAGCAGGCCTTACTCCCCTAAAAAAGAGTGGCTTTAGAAAGGAGGAAGCTGTTTCCTGAAGGAGAACTAGGGGGAAAAGAGTGAGGTTCCTAGAGCTCAGGCGGAAGGAGGCACGCAGGCTGAGGTTCGTGAGAGAGCCTCTCTGAGGCTCTGAGATAAAAAACCGCAGGGATGGGATTTCAGTGTATGAATTATGGCTGGGTGTACAGTTTATTAGACGAATAATTAATGTTTTAGACAAGTTATACTCCTCATAAATTGTAAAACTGAATTATAGCATAAAAACACTACGGGAACTTGCTACTTACAGGAATTAACTCGTGAATGCACATGTAAAAGCAAGAATCCTTTATAATATAACTTTTTTTTTTTTTTTTTGGCTGCTCTTGTGGCAGGCAGGCAGAAGTTCCTGGGCCAGGACTGAACCTGCGCCACTGCAGTAACAACACTGTATCTGTAACCTCCTAGGCCACCAGAGAACTCCAGAGCATAACTTATTATTCACCAGAAACTGGATTTTCCCATGTTTTGTTGGGCTGCACTTTCTTCCTGAAAATTGCCAAGTGTTATGCATGTAATATTTGTTTTCCTGATGGAAGTAAATTCAGGTAAGGGAATTTTTGTACAAGAGAAATGGAGCCTTGAGAGAAGTAAAGCATCAAAGGGTCTCAACGAACTACCATGTATTTTCCACGCAAGTTACACTCAGTACAAAACGAAGTCTTTAAAATACATACCGGCATTTTGTGAGCTCGATGAGAAGAGTGGCTTTGTTAAGTTTTGGCCACTTGATAATTCTCCTCAAAGAAACACCTTTTATTTTTTTAAAGTACGTGACAGGAATGGCTCAAGGGGAATGAACCAGACTAGTATCCATGAGGACTCAGGTTCAATCAGTGGCCTCGCTCAGTCGGTTAAGGATCCAGTGATGCTGTGAGCTGTGGTGTAGGTTACAGACGTGGCTTTGATCCCGTGCTGCTGTGGCTGTGGTGTAGGCTGGCAGCTGCAGCTCCAATGCAACCCCAGACTGGGGACATCCACAGGCCGTGGGTGCCACACTAGAAAGACAATAAGTAAATAAATAAACAAAATACACTCTTTTCTACTTTGTGCCTGTGTTATCGTCAAATTACTCCCCTTCTCCACCTTGAGTTCATTCTGTCGTTTTTTTTTAACTTTTTGAGTTGAACACTTAGTTCATTAATTTTCTGTTTCTTTTGGACATATGCCTCTAAGACTACAGCTTTAGCTGCATCCTGTAAGTTTTCCAATAAGTGTTTTCCTTCTCAAGTTCTAAATATTTTAAACTTTCATCAGATTTCTCCTTTATTTCAAAACATACTATCAGTGTTTTTTGCGGGGGGGGGGGGTTTGGGTCATTTTAAACTTTATTGAGGAGTAACTGACACGGATAATTGTCTATGTAAAGGTGTATGACGCGATGATTTGATACACACATACACTGTGCAATGATTCCGAGGATCAGGATAACTAACACATCCACCACTTCACATAAACTGCCTTTTTGTTGTTGTTGGGGGAATGCTAAGATCCACGCTCAGCAACTTTCAAGTACATAGTACCTACTGTAATATTAACTATAGTCACCAGGCTACACACTGGGTCCCTGGAACTCATTGTTCTTATAAAAGCAAATTTGTTTTGACCTATATCCCTTCTTTTCTCTTCCTGCCCCCAACCCAGCCTATGGCAACCACCATACTACTCTCTGTTTCTAGGAAGGTGACTTTTTTCCTTCCACATATAAGGGATACCATACAGTATTTGCCTTTCTGTGCCTGGCTTATCTGGCTTAGCAAAATGCCCTCCAGTTTCATCCATATTGTCACAAATGGCAGGATTTTGTTCTCTTTATGGCTGGATAGTATTCCATCGTATATCTATGTTTCATATTCTCTTTATCCATTCAGCCACCTAAGGACACTTAGGTTGTTTCCATATCTTATCTGTTGTGAACAGATACAGACTCACAGACTTTGAAACAATTGTTTTCCAAATGAGACAGGTTGTGGGGTGGGGGGATGCACTGGGGGTTGGGGATGGAAATGCTATAAAATATGGTTGTGATGATCACTGTAATACTATAAAAAAGAAAAACAAAACAGCAACTAAAAAAAAAGAATCACTCATCATGTCCAAAGTCCAAATCAAACCCATAATGAGATATCAGTTCATACCTGTTAGGATGACTATTATCAAGAAGATAAGAGATAACAAATGATTACAAGGATGTGGAGAAAAGGGAACCCTTGCATTCTGTTAATGAGAATGTAAATTGGTAAAAGCCATTATGGAAAACAGTGTGGTAGTCCCTAGAAAATTAAAAAGTGAACTACCACATGATCTAGCAATTCCAATCCTGTATATGTATATCTGAAGAAACTGAGTTCAGCATCTTGAAGAGATACCTGCACATCTGTGTTCATTGAGGAATTATCAGTACTTTTTAAATTTGCAAGCATGTAGATTTGGCGAGAGGGATAATCTTTTTATCCAATTATTTTGCTTTGTGGTTGAAGAATGTGGTCTGTGTAATATCAATTCTGGTATTTATTGAGTTTTCATTTATGACCTTCAACAGACTCATACTTTGTAAATTTCCATGCCTCTTTGAAAAAAATAGGCATTCGGTAATTGTTTTATGCAAGATCTGAAATGTATTTTCACTGGATCAATTTTGATTATTATTTTGCCTATGGGAATAATATGTTATAATTTCCCATTTAAATTACAGCTTGGTAAATTTCTCCTTGCAATTTATTCAGTTTTTGCTCTCTATATTTTTGAGAACAATTTTCTTTTTCTTTTTCTTTTTTTTTTTTTTTTTTTTTTTTGTCTTTTTGCCATTTCTAGGGTCACTCCCTTGGCATATGGAGGTTCCCAGGCTAGGGGTCTAATTAGAGCTGTAGCCACCGGACTACACCACAGCCACAGCAATGCAGGATCCAAAGCCATGGCTGCAACCTACACCACAGCTGATGGCAACGCCGGATCCTTAACCCACTGAGCAAGGCCAGGGATTGAACCTGCAACTCATGGTTCCTAGTCAGATTCATTAACCACTGAGCCACGATGGGAACTCCTATTTCTGAGAACAATTTTCTTAGAGGAATATATATTTCTGATTATATATTCCTAGTGAATTATTTTCTATGTAATGACACTTTTTTTTTAACTGTGCTTTTTGTCTTAGGATTATTTAATTCAAATTAATATCATTATATCAGCTGTATTTGGACTCATAACTGCATGGTATATCTTTTTTCTATCCCTTTATTTTAAAAGGTTCTGCATAAATATAGCTTAGATATACTTAAATATACTTTAAAAAACAGAGAACAGAATTTGTTGTTAAGAGTTGTCATTTTTGCTTTTAATGTCCAATCTATAGAATCTAGGAAGACGGTAGTAAGAGTGACAGTGTAGTTTTCAATCTTATCTCACCCCCACATTAAAGCAGACACAGCAATTAAACAGCAAATCCAAAGATCCAAGGACACCACTTACCCCAAAACTAGGCAACAGGTATCCCTTAGTGTAAGCAAACAGGGAGAAACCATCAACAGTCATGAATTGCACATGGTATTGGCATCTGCGCAGGAGGAAGTAGAGGGAAACACACAGGATGGTGTCGACTGATGAACAGAACCCCAGAGGGCCAATAATTATTTATTGGGAAGCACAGTGGACCAGATGAAACTGAGCATGGATTCTCTATCTAATATCCGGTGAGTTCAAGGAACGTGAAGTAAGGACTGAAAGGACAGGAAGAGCTGAAACCTTACGAACTCTCAAAACTAAAATGGATTTCCTTCGAAATAAGGAACTGTACTGTAGAGAATCTACTAGAATAAAAGTTGAGCAACTAGGGAAAATTAAGATTAAAAGAGAGAACATTTCCACTCAAGTGGAGAAGAGAAGATAGTCAAGAAGCCTTGGGAAGCAAGGGGCCGTATTTTTAAACATTACCTCATGATGACTAAAGAGCGAGGTTTGAGACATTAGAAAAGCTTCCCTGAATCCTGCCTCAATCTAAAGGGTCGGGAAAACTAATCTTCATGAACATAAAAAACAGAAGTATCAAGCTCAAATCCTTTACAAAGTTATAGTAAGAGATAAGTAATAGGGAGCATGATAACATTTCTAGAGATGATGCGAATATGCCAGAAACTTATGTCCACAAATAGGCCAATATGCAACTTATGATTTAAAAATTAGTTACATTAAGAATAGTATATAGAATATAAAAAATAACATAAATAAGAATTTTTACAGCTGAGAACTGAAACAATGGATCTCAAGAAAGAATAAGAAATTTTTTAAAAAATCCTTTAAGGAATGAAGACTAAAATAGAAAGATATAGTGCGGAAAAATCACAGAGTTAATGAGCTAAAGGAAATAGAAGGTGAAAACATTTTTTTTTTTTTTTTTTGCTTTTTAGGGCCACACCTGTGGCATACGGAGGTTCCTGGGCTAGGGGTCAAATCGGAGCTACAGCTTGCTGGCCTACACCACAGCTACAGCAACGCCAGATCCAAGCCGCATCTGTGACTTATACCCCAGCTCATGGCAATGCCAGATCCTCAACCCACTGAGCAAGGCCAGAGATCGAACCCACAATCTCATGGTTCCTATTCAGATTCGTTTCTCTTGCACCACGACGGGAACTCGGAAAAGGATTTTTTTTTTTTAAATCAAAGGAAATTAAATTTTTAAAAGGTTCAAGAGAAAGTAACAAATACAAAGGTGGGGAAAAAAGATCTAACATACAGATACTAGAAGTCCTTGAAGAATAAAAACAAAGCAAAGAAACAAAACTACCACAAAGAGTCTTAAAAAAAAAAAAACTCTTAAAATTAAAAAAAAGATGTGAAGCTACATATTGAAATATCATACTAAGTACCTGAGACTATTGACTCAGAATGACCCACATCAATTCTAGTAACATGAAGAAACTTTAAAGAAAAGGAGAGAAAAAAATCCTTTGGGCATCTAGGAAAAAAGATTATGTGAATTACAGGGGAAATTTATACCAAACTTTTAACAGCAACATTTTATTCCTAAAGAAAAATTGAGTAACATTATTAAAATACTTAAGAGAATAATGTATGAACTAAGGTTTCCATATTTATTAAAACTGACTTTAGAGAATGGAAGACACAGATGAACTATATTATCAACATGCAGGAACTAATGGAATTCTATTCTAATGGGCATTTCCTGAGGAATTTACTAGAGAATAAGTTTATTTTTTTTTAGTGATTTTTATTTTTCCATTATAGTTGGTTTACAGTGTTCTGTCAATTTCTACCATAGAGCAAAGTGACCCAGTCAACATATATACGTATTCTTTTTCTCACATCATCCTCCATCATGTTCCATCATAAGTAACTAGATATAGTTCCCTGTGCTATACAGCAGGATCTCATTGCCTATCTGTTCCAAATGCAACAGTCTGCATCTATTAACCCCAGACTCCCAGTCACTCCCACTCCTTCCCCCTTCCCCTCGGCAACCATAAGTCTCTTCTCTTAAGTCCATGATTTTCTCTTCTGTGGAAAGGTTCGTTTGTGCCATATATTAGATTTCAGATATAAGTAGTATCATATGGTATTTAGCTTTCTCTTTCTGACTTACTTAGTATGAGAGTATCTAGCTTCATCCACATTGCTGCAAATGGCATTTGTTTGTTCTTTTTTATGACTGAGTAGTATTCCATTGTCTATATATACCACATCTTCTTAATCAAGTCATCTGTAGATGGACATTTAGGTTGTTTTGATGTCTTGGATATATGCCCAAGAGTGGGGTTGCTGAGTCATATGGTAGTTCTATATTTAATTTCCTGAGGTACCTCCATACTGTTTTCCCATAGTGGTTGTACCAATTTACATTCCTACCAGCAGTGAAGGAAGGTACCCTTTTCTCCACACCCTTGCTAGCATTTGTTATTTGTTGACTGGTCAATGATGGCCATTCTGACAGGTGTGATGTGGCACCTCATAGTAGTTTTGATGTGCATTTCTCTAATAATTAGTGATGTTGAGCATTTTTTCATGTGCCTATTGTCCATTTGTATATATTCTTTGGAGAAATGTCTATTCAGGTCTTTTGCCCATTTTTCATTTGGGTTGTTGGTTCTTTTGCTGTTCGGTTGTATAAGTTGTTTGCATATTTTAGAGATGAAGCCCTTGTCAGCTACATCTTTTGAAACGATTTTCTCCCATTCTGTAGGCTGTCTTTTTGTTTTCTTTTTGGTTTCCTTTGCTATGCAAAAGCTTGTCAGTTTGATTATGTCCCATTGGTTTATTTTTGCTTTTATTTCTGTTGCCTTGGAGAATAGGTCTCAAACAATAAAAATGAATGAAAGACTAAGGCTAAGTAAGAGCTTAATGGAGATAGTACAATAGGTAGTAAATATTCTAATAACATAGACATAAAGTACTTTCAAAATATGATCAGAATGGCTAGAGATATTTTATGTACCAAAAACCTGGATCAAATATATATTTTGTGATGAAGGATTTAATTTAAAATCATGAACAAGTCAAAGACGTCTCATCACTACTTCTATTCAACATTATATCAGTGTTCCAAAGCCAGAAAAAGTGCAAGGGAAAAAATATACTTGTTGAAAAGTAAGAATAATATTATAATTCAGACCTGATAGTCTACAAGGTTTGACAAAAACTATTACAACTAAAAAAGATGCAAAAAAGTTCTGGATATAAAATCAATATTCAAAAATTTGTTTCTATATATCCACAAAACAATCAGAGTATGTAATTTTTTCAAGACAACTTTGGAGATAGCCTTGAAACCTAACTGATATATAGGAACAAATATGAGTGAAGATGTATAAGACTTCAACAACAACAACAAAAAAAGCCATAAAACTTTAGTCAAAGAATCAAGATGACTGAAATAAAAGGAGAGATATACTATGTTCATGGATGAGAAGATTCAACATCATAAAAATTTCAAATCTTCTCAAATTAATCTATACATTTGACATAATTTCAATTCAAACCCTACAAAAAGTTGACCCTAAAATTCACAGGTGATCAAATGGCCAAGCAATTTTGAAAAACAAGCTCATGTCCTCATGATACCAGATATCAAGACTATAAAAAAGTTGTAAATACGATAGTGTGGCTTTGGTTGCAGGATAGACAAACAGACCAATTGAATAGGTCAAAGAATCCAGAAACAGAAGCACATAAATGAAAATCTGAACTATAAATCAAAACTGTTTTAATCGATTCTGTTTTAGACTCTGAAATCCAATCTTTTGTCAGGGCTCATATTTCACTATTCTAAGACCCTGAACTGGAAATAGAGTTATCCTCCTGGAATTATAACCTTGTCATACATAAAATAATTAAATTTTAGAACGTTCAGCTTTCACACAGGCTTCTGAAAGACGATCCATTAAGGTAGAGTGGGAAAATTTTAGCATGGAAGGCATATGTGAACTGTAGTATTGTCCTTTGTCATGACCCTACCCTTCTTTTCTCAGCTGAGGATAGAATGTAATGCTTTTCACAAAAGTCCTTCAAAAATTCTCAGATATTCTTTGCCTCAAGGCCAAAATTCATATAATAATAATAGTTGTTGGATCCTTTATCATGATCCAGACATTCTACCGAACACGTGATATGAATTATAGGAGTTAATCCTGGAAACAACCTAATGAGGAAAGTGCATTTTTATTCCTCATTTTGTGGCTGACCCATTGTGAGTAGGAAGAATTAAACTTTCCTAAGATTAAGGTCAATTAGATAGTATTAATGGAGTAGGGCCATATCTATGCCTGCTCAACATTAGCACCTGGTCTCTTGGTTACTTTTCCATAATCTTTCTATAAAACATTGTCATTGCCTTATTTTAAACTGAACTGGTATATCTGCAGTCTTAAAATCGGAGTAAAGGAAAAATCATATAATCTTAATTAAAACCAACCGTCTCTCTCCAAAACATCTTTACAGAACTAAATCAACTTCATTTTTAATAGGAGTTTTAGTCTGCTGACAAAAAACATGTGACCAGTAGGCACTTCTAGAAAACAAACAAAATTTAAAAGTGTGAGAAACTTGGAGAGCATGCTGTTTCCTGAAACAAGAGTCCACTCCTAATGCCCCATTTATGGACTGGGTCTTACACTGACACATGAAGAAGCTCTTTTAATTAACTGGTTAGGAATTTAATATCTTCACATATGCAAGGCAAGTCGACTTGCCCAGGCAACCAGATACACCAAGCTTTGTATATTAGTTCTGCTCTTTTGGCTTCTGAATGAACCTTCTAAGTCATGGGCATTAAGGCTGCCTTAAGTAAGTGGTTTTTCACTCAAGTGTTCTTTGGGAAAATTAGGATATGCTAACAAGTGGCAGAGAGTACAAGGTGACCTAGCAAATTAAAACTTAGCAATAATAATAATGAATGACAAGAGCCCAAATAAAAAGATCTGGGAGATTAATTTGCTGAATGTCACATGGCCCTCACTAAAGGTGGACAAAGAGATCTTCAGAGGCTTGCCAAAATATGAAACTAGCTATTAGGCAAACTATTTGAATGCCTTACCTGCTTTCGATTTTTCAGAAACCATTTCCAAGAAGTTAAGGAGAGTTTTGCTGCTTTACCACAGTGGTGAATTTAAAGGCCCATCTTTGGTCCTAGTAACATGGCCAAACTGAGGGAGGTTGTTTTGGTATTTGTCTTAGTGGTCCCCTGAACTCTCACCATAACAAAACTGAGGGCAGTCTTCCTAAAAATAGAATATTATTTCTTCTGATATTTTCCCTTAAGAAATTTAAGAGTTGCACTTGGAATAAGCATAACACTTCCTTACAAAATTTCTTAGTTGCAAAGAAGTTCTGCAAAGAAGTTCCGTCTGTCCTTTTTTCAGATTCCAGAACTTCTTTGCAGAACAGATGCTGACTCACAGACACTGAAAAACTTATGGTCTCCGGTGAGGACAGTTTGGGGGGTGGGGGGATGTGCTTGGGCTGTGGGATGGAAATCCTGTGAAATCAGATTGTTATGATCATTATACAACTACAGATGTGATAAATTCATTTGAGTAATAAAAAAAATGAAAAAAAATTTTCTTAGTTGTATTATTATTGCTTAGTTGTATCATTTACACCTTTAAATTTTTCTTAACCATTTCTTCTTTTTTTGTTATAGTTAATTTACAGTGTTGTGTCAATTTCTGCTGTACAGCATAGTGACCCAATCATACATATATATACATTTTTGTTCTCATACTATCTTCTATCATGTTCTGTCTAAAGAGATTGGATATAATTCCCTGTGCTATACAGTAGGTTCTCATTGCTTATCCATTCTACATGTAAATAGTTTGCATCTACCAACCCCAAATTCCCACTTCCTCCCTCCTGCCCCTAATGTCCACTGACAGATGAACGGATTAAGAAGATGTGGTACATATGTACAATGAAAAACTACTCAGCCATTATAAAGAACAAAATAATGTCATTTGCAGCTACATGAATACAACTAGAGATTCGTAAGTCAGAAAGAGAAAGACAAATGCAATATGATATCACTTATATGTGGAATTTAAAATATGGCACAAATTAAACATTTTAATTAAGCTATTTCACCTGGGTCCACAAACTCTCTTTATTCAAGAGATTATAATCACCTTAAGAGCAACTGTTAGAGTAATTCCTATTTATTTATACTTTCTCTCATCAAATTCCTAAGTGAATCTTCATGTAAAAGTTCTACAAAGCTTTTCTGTTTGTATTTCTGTCATCCATAAAATTTAACATAGATTATTACCCAGAGGAGACAGGCAGTAATTTATTTTTTCAGTGGAGGTAAATTTGCTTAATTAAAAATTTAAAATTTTTACTTTATATGCCAAATCTTGTAACTTTCATTTTCCTCTCATTCAACAAAAAATTGTTGAATTTGTACTATGTTCCAGAAACATACTAATACAGTATTTTTCTCTTGAAACAATGTTTTCACAGAATTACCAAAAATAAGATCACAGAATCTGGTAGCTAGAAGGAGCCTTGAGGGTTACTAATCTGTGACACCGATTTTAGAGACAATTAAGGGCTCCAATCAGGACCCCAAACTCCTTCACCGCAGCTTGGGGAAGGCTGCTTGGTCAGCAGCAAAACATCCTACATTGACAATCTCATCTTCGAACATTCCCTTCACTTTGCTCTTTGACTGAAACCTGATGGTCTCCTGGGGCCACTCCTTATCAGAGAGCAACAAGGATTCACCCCACACCTTCTACCACTGGGCCTGAGGTAGGTTACATGTCCTCTGTGTTTTTCACTGGGACTTGCAAAACGCTGTCTTCCCCTTCCCTAAAACACCCTGTTCTTGTGAAGCTCATGCCATCCCAACCTACTCTATCTTGGCAATATACTTATTTAATAACGCTGCATGGTTAGCATTAAACCTGAGAGTGGCAATGCTTCTAAAACATATACCTAGAAGTAAACCCGCCCTTAAAAGGTTCAGCTGGTGTTAGGGCACAGGTGTGCTGCAGCACTGCAGCTGTGAAATGAATTCTGCCATTGATATCCACAGGACAATGAAACAAAGGTTCTCCCCAGATGATGCTGAGATGGTTAGAAGACACGGGGGTTTAATTCAGTCAACCCATTTGACTGCTGCGTCAGAGCAGGACCCCATTACTTATCCATTCTAAATGTAAGGCCCCTCTCACCAGGTAATCTACTGGCCTTACAAGCAAAGGACAAGATCTTTGCCCAAATGTACCAATGTCATCTGTCGTAGTGATTACACCCTTTGAGGATGAAGGAAGGAAATGAGCCACCATCCAGTTAGGACAAAGAAAAACACTTTCTGGACTTTGGCAGCCAGTCCCCAGCACAGGCTGGGCACACAGTAAACCCCCTGTACATATTCATTAGCTGATTGACTAATGGGTTGTAATGCTGTTCCACACATTCCAAACTAGTTTAGCCTATAAATTCCTATATTCTGACATTTCCCATCCAACAAGCCACAACTTAGCATGTTACCTGATCTTTTGGTATGACTGATTTACTTAAAGACTGGACTTTACACACTCCTTTTTTTTTTTCCCCCCACGTTATCGTCCAACTAACCCAAGAGACTAGGCACAGTTCCCTGTGCTGTACGGTAGGACCCCATTACTTACTTATCCATTCTAAATGTAATAGTTTGTAGCTGGGTCATTTTGCTGTACAGCAGAAATTGAAGGAACATTGTAAACCAACTATACGTTAATTAAAAAAATAAAATGAGTCCAAACCAGTAAAAAAAAAAAAAAAAAAAAAGCTGGACTTTATAGGATCTGACTCAGAAAAATAGGAAATAAGTCGACATAAGAGCAAAACACTTATGTTTGTAACTCTAAAATGGAAGTCTGAAGCTAAAGCACACTCAGATCATATGGGGCTTTCATTTGATTGGATGATTATTTTCTTCTTTTTTTTTTTTTTTTTTTTTTGGCTTTTCTGGGGCCCCTCCTGTGGCATATGGAGGTTCCCAGGCTAGGGGTTGAATTGGAGCTGTAGCCGCCGGCCTACACCACAGCCACAGCAGCTCGGGATCCGAGCTGCGTCTGAGACCCACACCACAGCTCACGGCAACACCGGATCCTTAACCCACTAAGCAAGGCCAGGGACTGAACCTGCAACCTCATGGTTCCTAGTTGGATTCGTTAACCAGTGAGCCACAACGGGAGCTCCTATTTTCATTTCTTAGAGTTTCTCCTCCCTCATCCTTATTTATCTGGTTACCTACACAAATAGCCCCAAGCAACACTGTCACTCACTCTTTGAAACACTTGTTTTCCTTCAGCAAGTATTTATCAGGTGTCTTCTCTGCGTTGAGGACTGTGCTCTATGCCAGGGATACAGCAACAAGCGAGACTGAGCGTGTCCCTGTGTACCTTCTACCAAAGTGCTTTCTGTATTTTGATTCTATTTCATTCTGCTCTATTCTAATAGACGTAGAATTACATTTAGAAAATACCAAATATTACTTCAACAGCAACTTCTAATTAACAAACTAGTTTTGAAAACAGGATTTTATTTGATACTCAGAAAGAGCCCCAGAAGGCAGGAAAGGGGACTAGTTTTACGGATGTTATTTTGCAGATGACGCAGTCAAGACACTGAACATAATGACATTAGCAGACATTGTCCCTAAGGGGACTAACATTCATGGGAGGTAGAGGACCTGGTTCAAGGCAGAGGAGAGAGGAGGACCTAGCATCTAGTGGAGGAGAGACAATCCATACACCGACCCCTTTTGGAAATTGCTTGGGCTGGATTGTTTGTTCGTTTTAACTTCTATAGTGCACACACTGTTGCAACAACTCTTTATGCCATGCCTGAACCTCTTGCCATGGGAGGTCTTTTGACCAAGGCTACCTTTCATGTTCATCTTAAAGAGGTATCTTTCTCACTGGCATTTGGTGGGAAGACCCCTTGCACCAGGTAATCTACTGGCCTTGCAAGCAAAGGACATGATCTTTGCCCAAATGTACCAATGTCATCTGTGGTAGTGTTTACACCCTTTGAGGACAGATGCTTTTATCACCTTCCACGAAAAGCTTCTAAAAGCATTAAACAAGTGCATGCTGGAGAGGGAGGGCTGTACAACTAAATCATGGTAATTCCATAGAAGAATATATTGCTATTTGAAAAGGATACCAAAGTCCTAAAACTAGATGTCCCAAGTAGAAGAAGGAAATCCCATAAAATTAAATCTGCAGGCTTGGTTGCACTTACGTCTGTATCTTTATGTTGTTAGGCAGCTGGCCCAGCCCTAGACTGTCCAGCTGAAGGCTACCATTCAGGAGGATGTGTATGCACTGTTATCAGAGAAGTCAGAATGGGAATTTTCTATCAGGTTATCTGATCGAATCAGCCCCTTTTGCAAGATATTTTTTCTCTACAGTTAAATTAGCTATATTTGTATCCCTTTGTGGTTTTTAAATTCTGAAGAAAGTCAAAGAAATAAAAAAAAAAAAAAGCTAAGGAGTGTCAACTCGGTCAAGATAAGCATGTGCAAAAGCAGGGGCTGTCACCTCCATCTCCTCCCTAGATGTAGGGGTGCACAAAAGCAGGTGTCAGATGGAGCCCAGGCTAATCTTGAATGTTTCTTGCTTAATTTGACTATTTAAACTTTTTAATTTGTTTTTTTTTTCTTTTCCACATCTTAGAAGTATTTTTAGATGAAAGAAATACCATATTTTGTGAGCAGGTGGAAAGCTAGAAAATTCCAGTTACCAGGTGCCACACTATCAAACAGCACGCCAGGTGTAAAAAGTGGAAAAATAACCTTCTAGGGTATTATCTGGGGAAAATTCCAAGAAGGGCCAGACAGTGATTATCCTAGACCCCTGAGAGCCATTTTGCTTTGCAACCTGACTACAAAGAAAATATGACTAGTAAAAAGATGTATGCTAATGAGGGACAATTTCAAATCCAAACCTAGGAAGGAGCAGAGTAGAAGCCAGGGGCACCTGTTTTCGGCACCTTTGCTCGAGTGCTCCCCAGCTGATGTCTTCAGCCATCCTTCACTGGCCTGTGGAAATCCTGCCTGACCTTTCAGTCTCAGACAAAATGTCATCAATTCCAGGAAGCTTTTTCTGGGGCCAGTCAATTCTGTGCCAGATAGATAGGAAGAGGTCAGCAGCAATGAAAATAGACGTTGGCCTCAAAGTGCTGAGCATCTCAAGGAAAGAGAGATGCCACAGAGTCAGTAAACAACAAATTGGTTGAGCACCCAGTGTGGACTAGGCACTGTTCAAGCAATGCACATTAACATGGGGAGATCACAAAGTCCACTACTGAGCAACAAAAGACAGTTGTAATGTGTGAATGTGCATGAATGTATGCAGACTATAAGCACATAAGCAGTATCACATACTTACTGCTTATAAAAAGAATTAGAATGATTTCTAAAAATAAGAATAAATGATGTTTCAATAATAATTTACAGCTTACAAAGCACTTTCACATCAGGACCTTATTTGATGCTCTAAAAAGCCCCTTGGGCTAGGAAGGACAGTTTTAATGATGTTGTTTTACGGATGACAGATACAAGGCATAAGCACGTGGGGTAAACTTAGAAACACATAAGCTGAACTGGAGACACTAAATTCAGGAAGGGGTAACCTCTAGAGAGGGAAGAAAGGTAAGGAGTAGGATGGGAAAAAGGGAACTGAGGTGACTTCAAGTTTATCTGCATATTCTATTTACAATATTTAAATAAAATACCAAGCAGAAGGGTCGAAAGGTGAACTTTCTTTCTGATGAATACATGGTTCTTCCTCCAAGAGACTCTGGTTTTCTCATTTTGAAACGACTTTTCAAAATAACAGAGGAGAAATATGCAACAAAAAGGAATTGATAGCCTTTAGGAATATTGATCTTTCCCTCTGTTTTCACCGCATGTTACACAAATTAAAAGTGATCCTCGAAGTGGAGAGTCTAGCCTCACCAGTAGCAACAAGCATCCATAAACTATCCTTTCCTTTTACCTTCTTTTTCATTCTTTTTCTTTCTTCTCTGCTCTTCCCCCTTCTTGGCTTTCCCCCCATACTCAGCAATTAAATTATTCTGTTTTAGCTGACAATTACAGCAAGCTGTTCAAATGTCCCATCCATTCATAGACTGGAGTGTCCTAAAGGCAAGGGCTCTGTCTCAGGCACCTCTGTGTATTTCAGAGGCTAGCGTCACACCTAGTGAATAAGGATGTAATAAATGTTTGTTACAGCACACACACACACACACACACAC
This sequence comes from Sus scrofa, assembly GCF_054392235.1. Classification (NCBI taxonomy): domain Eukaryota; kingdom Metazoa; phylum Chordata; class Mammalia; order Artiodactyla; family Suidae; genus Sus; species Sus scrofa. The sequence goes on along the minus strand of NC_139387.1, from coordinate 88,382,708 downwards.
ACACGCCAAAAGAAGGCTTCATTCTAAATGGCCTCAGCAGTACTTGTTACATTTATTTTTTTCCTTAGTAACCTGCTCTTTCATTAGGATTCAGGAAGGGATTTTTTTTTGAAAAACACCACCACTCAGCATCAAGCTCACAAGGTCTTTTAAGTGTGGCAGTCTGAATTGCAAGTTCTCCTGAACTTACAAGCAAGATTTGGTTGCATTGTACTCGGAGAAAAATGAGGACTTGGTATTGATTTGTTTGCCCCTGATCCAAAGACAGTTGCAGGTGTTTAAGCATTTATGAAATTGATTGACTCCCCTCTAGCAGCCAAGTGATAATAAGTTTAAGCTTTGGAGTGAGGTTGGAAAAGGTTTGATTATATGAACAATACTAATAGCTGTAGGTTCATAAATCTTAAGAGAAAGGATGCATATGTCACATATAAGGCATGAAAAAGTTGTTCTTTTATCATGGATAACTCACTATTGTGCAGAGACCTAGTTGATCAGCTATTCCATTATTTGAATAAGTATCTGATGTCTTGTTTTCTTTCAAGAAGGCAGGTGCAGGATGAAGCAGGAAGCCTGCCAAGAAAGATGATAAATTACCATTTGGTGCCGGCGACCAGAGCTCTACAACTGCAGGGCTGCCAGGAATTAAGAGGGAGAGTAACCAGAAACCAGGAGGGAAGTGACTTTGGACTGCAACTTTAGAGGTGTTTACTTTGTGTCCTCATTGTCTTTGTGGTGTTATAAGGGTCTCTGTTAGTTCTGTAACTTGCAAAATGAAGTGCTGTTGTAGAACATTTGCACCCCGCCTCAGAATCTTATGCTACACTTACTGAGGTCAAATTCAAAATCAGAATTGAGAGAGCATGGTCAGGGGAAGCAAAGAAATGGTGTAAATAGATGCCTGACGCGATCAAGCCAAGGTGCAGCGTGGCTGCAGCTTCCTGGAGGAGGCGGCCTGCGCGGAACCCCACCCCCAGCCCAGGAAGCAACCAGACGGAACCGGGTCCTGCTCGGATAGTATCACACATGGCTCAACTCCGAAAAATCAAAGAGAACAATATTACTGATCATAACCACAGTTCTAGGAATCAGTCGGTTCCACAAACATCTCCGGCCTGCAGGCTATCTTTTCTGCTCCCCCATTAGATTATAAACCCGTTTTTAATATTCATGCGATGACTCTCAAAGTCATCAATGGCTGTAGCTGTTCTTATTTTGTTACATTCAACCAGCATTTACGGAGCACCTAACAAGTCCCTGGCCCTCAGCTGGGAGTTAAACAGAAGACCTAGACCCTCTGAAGTCCTGGTCTAGGGGAGGAGGGACAAATCCAGAGCAGTGTGCTCAGCAGCATGGCCACCAGTACAAAGAGTGACATGGGCGAGCACCTGGGGATCCGAGTGGCTCAGGAAAGGGCTCCTAGGAGTGGTGACATCTGAACTGGGACAGGGTACAGTGGGCGGTGGCTGCGGGAGGCCCTGGGGAGAGAAGGCGCTGCAGATGTGAACAGCACAGCCCTTTTCGACACTCCAGCTTAATGAATGGAAGTCAGCATGCAAGTGGGGATGGCAAGATGTGAAAGGAGAGGTTCTCAGGGTTTCCACCACAAACAATTCTGGACTGCAGATTAAGGAGTTTGGAATTTATTCTGAAATTAATGAGATGTCCCTAAAGGATTTCGGGCTTAGGAGTCATGTGACCCATTAGCATTTGGCAGCAAATACTTGCTATAAAATATGGTGGGCACTCTGATAGAAACATGACCTAATTACTATGCAAAATGCAGACAAGCATATATTTCCTGTGGGAACAGACTGGAGCAAGTCCAGGTGGTCACTCCTAAGACTGGTTTTAGAGGATCAGTAGGAGTTCACCAGAGACAAAGGGAGTAGATAGAATTTCTACCAATTGAAAGCGGTGGGGAAGAGACTTATCAAGAGAGAGACAGAAAGAGAGAGAGAGAGAGAGAGGAAGAATGAGAAGAGAAAGAACAAGATAAAGAAAAAAATTTCAACAGAGCACAGAAAAACTAAGAGAATCTCAGATTCGATTTTGATGATCAAGTTTTCTATTTATAATCATTTAACAACATCTAGGGGTTTTTGTTGTTGTTTGTTTTGTTTTGTTTTTGTCTGCAGCCACAGCACATGGAAGTTCCCAGGCCAGGGACTGAACCTGGGCCACAGCAGCAACCAAGACACTCTGGTGACTAATGTGGGATCCTTAACCTGCTGGGCCACAAGAGGACGCCTCGTTTAGCAACTTCTGGATCTTACAAGTGAAAAGAAAGGCAACACATGCTAGATGATAAACAAAAGGAGTTGTAACCAGTATTCACTTTATCAAAATTGAACTTGTTACAACTCTTCAGTTGTGGCAAGTCACAGTGAGATAATTTTGATAGTTTCCCAGAGCAAGGTAGGAAAGAATTACGAAACAGAGGACAAAAACAAGAACTCAGAAATTTGATTTATATCAACTGCTTGGCCAGGGACAAAGCAGTAATTCTGGGAATGTTTATCTGTTTTTTGTTGTTGTTGTTGATGTTTTCTCGAAGCTCTAAAACAGCAGGATGGCACCTTGTTATATGTCAACAAAGAGCTGTGTAACTTTGCAAACCACTGCGGCCTGCTCTGAAAAGTGGGGTACTGTGCGGGCTCTTCTCTATTTGGGGTTCAGCACCTACACCTGTCACTTGCACTCTAAGTGGCTAATTAGTTATTACCATACTTTAAGTACAACTATGGATTAACCATTAACAACCAGGCAAGTAAGCCACTTTGGGAAAAATACAATGTGCAGATGCAATTTCACATAGAAGTGAGACCAAATCCACTCTTCACATTTCTGTGTGTGGCCTTGTCAAACAGGCTTCCCTAGACTGTGGCTTTGAATCAGAGGGCGTGAGCAGAGAAGTGCAACGGAAAGACACTCATCTGCTGGGATGCTGGCTCTGCCTCTTACCGCTGGCCTGTCTCCAGCAAGATACTGTCTTTGAGCTTTGGTTTGCTTCTCTGTAAAATGGAGACAATAATGCCTACTTCACTGGATTTTTATGAGAAGAAAATGAGATGGAGTAAATGAGCAAAGCACTTAGAACCGTGACTAGTACTGAGAAAGTGTTAAGGAAGTGGAAACTCTAGCTGAATGAACATGAGGTTAACTGTTCTGACCACCATGAAGAAGAGAAAAGACTCAAACCACTGGAAGCTGCAGGCATTGGCGACCCGTGCCTCCCCCCTCAAATGCTGGGCCTCACCCATCAACACAATGTGCACTGGAATGGCCTGATTGGTTTCCACCCTGCAGATACCTTTTGATAATGTTTTCAAAATAATTCTTCCCAAAAAACACAGCGCTGACTATTGACCACACGGTGCTATAACTAATGAACTGCCACCCTCACTGCTGGAGGACACATCCTAACAATGTAATTTCAGCTCCACCATCAGCTCTGTGATGCTGGGCACATCACTGAACTCTCTTGGCACATTTTCTCACATATGAAATGAAAGGTATAGACTCTGAAATTTCATGATTGTACCTATCCAGGTGATTAACATTCAGGATATGGCATCCACAGATCTAAGAGGTGAGACTAGGAAGTGGTGTGGGAATAGGATGACTCATTTAGGCCTGACTTCAGATGGTGCCGTGCAACAAACACAGGTAAGAAAAGGAACACACTCTCCTGGGACGAAACATCGACCATGACTGTGTTATTTCTAGATCCCAAGCCTCACATCTCAGGGGACCTTAAAAGAGACCGTAAGGCAGTCTTCTCAACTGAGCCACTTTAGACGAAGGAAGGGAGGCTGGGAACAGTGTGCCGTATCATTTCATCCCCTTAAGAGCCCACAGGGCAAACTGGGGGCCAAGGATGACGTCCCACCTTGATAAAGATGACGCAGCTCATCGGTGTCGAGCCCAGGCATCTGCCTCTGAGGCCTGTGCCCCTACCCACTGGGATGAGCTTCCCCTCATGAGAAACTGTTTTGGAAACTTGATTTCATTTAAGACACATCCAATATAAAGCATCCTTAGAGTCTAACATACTGCCTCTGACACCTGATGTGAAGAGTGCACACAGTAAGATGTTTCTCCTGCAGAGAGAGACTCATAGGAAACGGTGTAAGATCAAAGCAGAGAGAATTGTAGACACTGAATCCCGCCTCTTTCTCTAAAGAGAATTTAACTCCCCCTTGTACACAGGAGAAAAGCAAAGCCCAGGAGAGTAAGGAACCAGGCTCCTTGGATCATGGTTAGTGCGAGGCCAGGGTGAGGACCGCGCCGACCTCCCGACTAGCCCAGCATGTGACTTGCCTTCTGTTTCTCAGCTGTCACCCAAGCATGCCTTCTTCTCAAGTACTTTTCCAGGCTCTCTGCTTCTAATACACCACAAGTTCATTATATTCACATGTCAAGTCTAGTTCTCTTATTTGTTTCAGTTTATTTTTATGCTACCTGTGTGTTCCCAGCAGACACAGTAGAGGAATATTTTTAACACAGGTTGTTTTGCTCCATCTTCAACACCTGATAATGTTTAGCCGATAGGACATGAGTCATTCTTTCTATGCTGCTGTGACTCAGTCTCTGACCATCTGGGAGCGAGAATTTCGGTTTCCAGCTTAGAGCCGCCAGTGACCCCCTGGGAAGACCTGCCCAGGTTCAGTTTGATAAGAGAAAGAGTATGGACCCCCACCTTCACTTAGGTTCACTAAGGTATAAAAAGAAGGTTAATCATGAAAGAATAAGAACGTGTTTTGTGTACATAACATACCAACAAAAACTATAAATAAAAATTTAATGGATCTAAAGATTACGTTTAATAATTATTTAAAAAATAGGGGGTTCCCGTCGTGGCGCAGTGGTTAACGAATCCGACTAGGAACCATGAGGTTGCGGGTTCGGTCCCTGCCCTTGCTCAGTGGGTTAACAATCCGGCGTTGCCGTGAGCTGTGGTGTAGGTTGCAGACGCGGCTCGGATCCTGCGTTGCTGTGGCTCTGGCGTAGGCCGGTGGCTACAGCTCCGATTCGACCCCTAGCCTGGGAACCTCCATATGCCGTGGGAGTGGCCCAAGAAATAGCAACAACAACAACAAAAGACAAAAGACAAAAAGACAAGAAAAAAAATATTTAAAAAATAAGTACAGCATTATATATTGGGCGTACTCTACCACAATGGAAAGCAGGCCACTGTGCCTGAGGACAGGTCCTAACTGTGTGATTTGGACTCCATCACCAACCCTGTCATCTTTGGTGCATCATTTAACTTCTCCGGCATATTTTCCCATCTATGAAATGAAAGGTTTGGGTTCTTTAATTCCGAATGCCATGACTGAAAATCTGTCCAGTTTATTAATTTAGGATGCTGTGTTTTAAGGCCTAAGAGGTAAGAATAAGGAGGTGGTTTGGGAATGGGATAATTAAATTGCTTTAAGAAACCAAGAAATTGGAGGAAAAAAGAAGAAGGAGAAGGAGGAGTCAAAGAGGGCAGAGGAACAGGAGGAAAGGAAGGGGACTAAGAAAGAGAAATCGTGTGTGTCACATGACTATTTCATAGGTCTGAGACAGCATTAATCTATCTGCAGCTTCAGACTGACCCATTTGCAGAATGCATCCAGAAACTGTCTCTTTGAACTAGAAAGTTAAAGTCTGGAAAGCAAAAAGAAATGAGACTTTTTATAGCCCTGTGGTGAGTATTCAATGCACTGTCCAGTGTCATGAAAAATCCTAACAAGAGCATCTTTCTGCTTCCCCTGCTTTCCCAGTTCATCTCTCCTTTCCAGTCTCATGAGAAGATATTACTGAGAGCTTATTCGGGGCCTGAGACATTCCATATGCTTTCTCATGTGTTCATTTACTGGATGCTCACAGGGACCCTGGGAAGTAGGTACTGTTAGCAACCCTATTTTACTGGAGCAGAATTTGAGACACAGAGATGTTAAATAATATACCCATGGCCACACAGTACTCAAGTAAGCCGAGCAGGATCATAGCTTAAAAGTAACTGCAATGCCTGTGCTCTTAAACACATACCCCACTGTCTTGAATCAGGTGTTTCTGTGCCTTTCATATATGAGATAGTTAATCTTGGATTCATCCAGACCGAATCTCCTCTTTAAACTGATTTAAACATAAAATCTTCCTCCCTGGGCTGTAGTGAATATTAAATATGCATAACACCTGGTATATATGAAGGGCTCAATAACTTTTTTCACTCCCCTAGGGGACTCCAGTCAGGTCTCTCCACTTCTCAGCCTACAGAGCTATCGTTCTTTTGGTGGGCCATTCTACAATTGCTACCCTTTCTCACTGGGGCTGATCTGGAACTTGATTTATCATACATTTGTTCATCTGGGCATAGAAAAAGATGTTTGTTTTCATAGTGCGTGTGTGTGTGTGTGCTTGTTTTAAACCATATTTCCATTTGGATGGAATAAATGAATCCTTCTCAAAATTTAGCATTTGCTGTCTGGAAAAAAGTGGAATTACAGCCTTTTCAAATTTGATAAACATACGTTTCTAGCTGCTCTTCTATCTAGCCACACACTTCATACTCAATTTGAAATAGGTCTCCTTTAGCTTCCAAGGCACCAAATGATCTTTCCATTTCCCTGTGGCTGATAATATAAAAAGAAGAAACTTATTTCTATAGGTACTTCAGAAACTTCAGGAATAATTATTTTATTGGAAAGTATAACAAAAAAGAAAGAAAAGTTAACAGAATTAGAAAAAAGAAATAATAGATATCCTCTAAACTATAAAAGAGTCTCACGAATAACCATAAGACAATTATTTAAAAATCTATATTAAATATTAACTTTTGGAAAAATATAAAAAGCCAGTATTAATAAAAGAAACAGAAAACTAACATACCATGTTAAAGACATTTAAATTGCATACTTAGGTACTTAGATCCTTTCCCTCCAAAATGGTCCTAAGCTCAGACAGTCTTAGGACCAAAATTTAAAAGAACCAATAATTGTGATCTTAGATATTGTTCCAGAGCATGAAACAACAAGGAAAGCAGCCCAAATCATCTAATGAGGTTATGAGCTTATACCGAAAATTAGGTAAAGACATGAGAAGAGAAAAATATAGCATAATTTCATTTAACAAAACAGATGTAAAATCCCAAATAATAAAAATTTTTAAAATTAAAAGTGTATCATGATCAAGTAGGGTTTTTTCACAAAAATCAAAATAGACATTTTAAGAATCCATTCGCTTCATGGTAACAGACTAAGGAGAAAAACTATATGTTCACCTCAGTATATGTTGGGGAAACAAAACAAAACAAAACAAAACAAAACTTTTAATGAATTTCAGTACCAAGCCAGTATTTTTAAAAAGTTAAAACTATAAATAAGAGCGAGCTTCTGAGACTAACTACCTATCAAACATCTATAGCAAACATTATATTTAATTTAAAATTTTCACTCATTTTCTTAACTGTTGGAAAAAGGCAAGGATGACGACTTTCACTATCATTCTCCCTAGTGTTTGTGGAGCATCATAATATCTTTCCTAATCATTCCCTGTCCGCTCCGTCAGGCCTCTCTCTAAACAGCGCTCCTGGGGACCCTGCCCTTAGCAGAGAGCGCTTCGCATGACATGGTTATCAAGTTTGGCCCTGGCACATCCACAGGAAGCTCTAAGAGTTACCATTTGGTTCTGCAATTGTTCTTCTCCCTCAGCCATCAGAAGGCCATGTCTCAGATGGGGGCTGCCTCTTCCACTGCATCCCTGAAGATAAGAGACAGGGCTGCAGTCAACCACAGCCAACGGCTACCAACGAGTACATGCGATCAAGAAATAAGTCTCGAGTTTCCGTCGTGGCTCAGTGGTTAATGAATCTGACTAGGAACCATGAGGTTGCGAGTTAATCCCTGGCCTTGCTCAGTGGGTTAAGGATCCGGTATTGCCATGAGCTGTGGTGTAGGCTGAAGACGCAGCTCAGATCCTGAGCTGCTGCGGTTGTGGCGTAGGCTGGTGACTACAGCTCTGATTGGACCCCTAGCCTGGGAACCTCCATATGCCATGGGTGTAGCCCTAAAAAAGAGAAAAACAACAACAACAACAAAAAAAAAAACCAGGAAATAACTTCCTGGAGTTCCCAATGTGGCTCAGTGGTAATGAACCTAAGTAGTATCCATCAGGCCACAGGTTCAATCCCTAGCCCTGTTCAATGTTAAGGATCCAGTATTGCTGTGGGCTGCAGTGCAGGCTGCAAACACGGCTAGGATCCTGCGTTGCACTGGCTGTGGTGTAGGCTGGCAGCTATAGCTGATTCAACCCCTAACCTGGGAACTTCCATATGCTGCAAGTGCGGCCCTAAAAAGCAAAAAAAAAAGAGAGAGAGAGAGAGAGAAAGAAGTCTTCAATTCTGAAAAACTCTGAGATTTGAGAGTATTTCTTATCATATCATAACCTAATGAGAGCTGACCATTGTCCAGCTGACCAAAGCTGAAGGCCTTTTCCAACATGAAAATTAAAAAAAAAAAAAAATAGATATAAGGACTGCAAGAGAAAAGGAAAGGTTTCATAATGAAATGATATTATGATTAAAATCTAAGAAATGCAAAAAAAATAGAAATCATAAAGTTCAAACAGATCGCTGCATACAAAATCAATTAAAACATCAATAACTGACACCAGCAAAAACATAGAAATGATACTCATCCTAAAAAGGGCTCGTCAATTCCCATCTGTGTGTGGGCTGCCCATAGCGACTTCCTTCCAAAGCGTATAGTATGGGAATGGGAATAAAAAGAATAACTTCACAGTGAGACGCCCAAAGAACCCAACCTCAGCCGAGTGATCAGGGTTAACCTCAACACGGATGCGTCATGCTGAGAGCATCTACTCTTAATACAATGTGATGTGAACTGGACTTTACCTCGGTGACCCTCCTCTGCAAAACCCACAGCCTCAATCCAATCCTGAATAAACATCAAATAAACCCTAATTAGTGGACATTCTACAAAATGCGCAATATTCCTCAAATTGGTTAAAGTCATCTAAAATAAGCCCTACTTTTGTCATATGCATCAGTCAGGTTTACTGTGACAATGCTGGGTAACAAACAACCCTACCCACAATGTTGTACAACCATTCTTTTCCATTCCCTAGCTAACAGATTGAGCTGTGGGCCTGCTAGGCATGCCTGAGTTCAGCTGGTCTTGACTCTAGTTGGTATCCCAGATACAATGTAGTTTTAAGTTGGCCTTTCAGATCTTTCTCCTTCCGTTCACCAGCACTCCACCCTTGGCTAGATGATGTGATACATTTGTTTACAAAAGAACAAAAATGGGAAGTAGATTCTATGGATGCATCAGAAGCATTTTTACTGATTTCCCTATGGTAAAGGGTATGAAACGAGTTCACTTCAAAATAAGGTTCTAGAGGAGCTACTGCCATGGCTCAGCAGAAACAACCTGACTAGGATCCATGAGGACACAGGATCAATCCCTGGCCTTGCTCAGGGGGTTAAGGATCCAGGGTTGCCATGAGTTGTGGTGTAGGTCACAGACACGGCTTGGATCCCACGTTGCTGTGGCTCTGGTGAAGGCTGGCAGCTGTGGTTTTGATCAGACCCATAACCAGGTAACTTCCATATACCACGGGAGCAGCACTAAAAAGACAAAAAAAAAAAAAAAAAAAAAATTCTAGAGATCATTTTTCCTCTACTAGATAAAAATGCTTTTCAAAAATCATCATTTTCTTCCCTCCACTACGGAAAAAGAGAAACAAACAAAAATCCCAAGAAGATAATACAACAGACCAAGCATTACGTGATTTGTCAAGGAGAGGTCTGTCCAGTCACACGGAAGGAAGGCAGAAGGGCCCTTCGAGGAGTGATGCTGAGATCAGAGGCGGATAGTTCATCTCTGCCCACACGCTGGGCTCTGCCTGCCACACTGCCTCTGTCAGTGAGCAAATGGGTGAGCTGCCACCTCTCCTCTTGGTACATGAGACAGCAGGCACACTGAGTGGCCTTCCCGATGAACAAATAGGACACGCCCCTCTTTCCTGCTCACTGCAGCAGTGGGACATGTCGTGAAGGCTCTACATGGGGAAGCCGCCCTGGGAGAGGGTTTATGAACACCTGACCACTGTATTTTTCACGTTATTCCACAGAAGCACCTTTTTTCTCAGAGGCAGATGACAAGGGCACACATATACGCCCCGGGAAAGCAGGATGAGGAGCCCAGAGGATCCTGCCTAAGCAGAAAATGTCTTTCAGGTCCTCTTGTTGGGCTTCAACATGTCATAGGAATGTTTCATTTCATTTCATATTCTCTTTTATTTAACATTAAAAAAAATGTTTGAAATTGCCATCCAGAATTGAAAAAGTCCCCTAGCATTTCAGCCTGTGCCTTGGCATGCCATCAGCTTACCACATGGGCAGAGTGAGGGGCTGACCAAGAACATGGGAGCTGGTGGCTGGTACTGGCGCAATTTGTTCGTTTGAACATTTTACACAACGGCCGTCTTAGTCCAAGTTACCAGCATCCTTTTTCTAAACCACCGTTGTATGACCTTTAAGCTGGACCACCTGCTTCCACGCTAATCTACTCTCCGCTCTGTATTCAGAGTGTACCCCACTACTGAAAACCCTTCCATGGCTTTTCACTGCCATCAGGAGAGAACCGAAAGCATCAGCAGGGCCTCTGGGCTCTCATGGTCTGGCAGCCATCAATTCATGCAACCTCCCCTCTGACCGTCCCTCCTCACTCTCTGTTCTCCAGATAGGCTTGCCTCAAGCCTGTTTCCTCTCCACAGTCTTAGTACAACCAATTCTACTTAAACATTTTTCCTTTTGCCGCTGTTTTTGCTTCGACTCCCTAATAAGTCAATGTTCTTCTACTATACATTATGGTATTTCTCTCGCCCACTGGCATGAAGCTCCTTAAGGAGAAGTGATGCTTCTTTCTGCCCCGGTCTGTTCCTGGTGCCCAACACCTTCCCTGACACACACACAATGCTTCTCAAGTGACAGAAGGAAAGAAGGAGATCGTGACGTGTTCACCTTATTTTTTGTTTTTATGTCTTTTTTTTTTTTTTTTTTTTTTTTTTTTTTTAGGGCCGCAACTGCGGCATGTGGAGGTTCCCAGGCTAGAGGTCTAATGAGAGCTGTAGCCGCCGGTCTACACCACAGCCACAGCAACACGGGATCCAAGCTGCATCTGTGACCTACACCACAGCTCATGGCAACGCCGGATCCTTAACCCACAGAGCGAGGCCAGAGATCGAACCCTCATGCTTCCTAGTCAGATTCGTTTCCTCTGTGCCACAATGGGGACTCCCTTATTTTTATTTTTAAAATTACAGTTGACTTACAATTTCTGTCAATTTCTGCTGTACAGTAAGTTCACCTTATTTTATGTCCAGAAAACTAAGGCTGAGAGAATAAGTAAATTGAAGAATTTTTTAATGCAGTACATATTTTGTTAAAAGTACATTGTAATTATCAGGAGGCCAAAAAAGTTAGACTGAAAGCTTTGAGCCAACTTCACCTAAGACATTATTTAGGTAACACTAGAGAAAAAAAGAACTTAGGAGTGGCAAAATCTCATCAATTGAAAGAGAATTTATGTCTTCTTTTTTTTTTTTTTGGTGTTTTTAGGGCCACATCTGTGGCATATGGAGGTTCTCAGGCTAGGGGTCTAATCGGAGCTGTAGCTTCCAGCCTACACCAGGGCCACTGCAACACCATAGACAAGCCACGTCTGTGACCTACACTACAGCTCACGGCAATGCTGGATCCTTAACCCACTGAGCGAGGCCAGAGATCGAACCCGCAAACTCATGGTTCCTGGTAGGATTCGTTTCTGCTGAGCCATGATGGGAAGTCCTGAGAGAGAATTTATGAATCTCTCCTGGGTCTTGACACCTGAGTGTCCCTAATCAAAGCCATCCCCCAAGAACATTAAATGAAATAGCAAAGGGCTTCTTACTTTTTTGAAATTTTAAAACTGCTATCAATAAATAATTATTTACAGTTTTCTTATTCTAATGTGCCTATTTGGAAACATGGGAAAACAATGTTTTAGCAAGCACGGTCCTTTGATGAAGATCCCTCTATTGGCTTGAGGCCAACATGAAAAACGGGATGGAGCGAACTGTAAATGAAAAGCAGGACATTCATTCAACCATCACTGAACTGGCTTTACGGAGATCCACCTGCCACTCAGAGGTGTGAGGATAGGTGACTGCCACTCCCTGACCAGGTCGCTCAGGGCCTCCTGGGGAAGACAGGTCATCATCAGAGAGTTACTAATAGTCTGAGATCTGGGTGTCGTGCATGAGCGCTCTCAACCTGTTTCCTCACCTGTAAAGTTGAGGGAAATGACAGTTGCTACCTCTCAGAGTTGCTGTGAGACTAAATGGGTAAAAAGGCTTAGCACAGCGTCTGGCACATACTCGTGTATATCAGTTGGGATGTTTTTGGTTACAAGGGGCAGGAAACCTAACCAGGAGTGGCTCACATCATGCATTTTCTGTTCTATTAACAAGCAGTCTGGAGGTGAACTATCCACTGAACTGTTTAGCAAGGACAGGAATCTGATCCAGCATCTTTGGACTTCTCCTGACCTGCCTTCACAGTATAAAATAAGATGCCACTGCTCTGATCATGGACTTCTCAAGGAACTCTCTTTTGAAGGCAATAGGCAGGTCTCTTCCTGAGAAACCTAAAAGACTTTCCTAACGCTCCACTGGCCAGAGGTACGTATCAAGTGTTTAACACAGGGCCTACCACATACTAATCCAGCAGTACAATTTAGCTGTTAGCTGATGGTGGTGGTGGTGGTGACTATGGTGGTGACAATGATGGTGCCGATACGCTAATGAAAGAGGAAAAGTGTATGTAGTTTCTCCTTGTAATCAAGACATCTCCCAATGTCTGCACCAACTCCTCCCTCTTTTCTAAAGTCTGACAAAATGATAAAAAAAAAATGGGAGTTCCCATTGTGGACCTGTGGGTTAAGGACCAGATGCTGTCTCTGTGAGGATCCCTGGCCTCACTCAGTGGATTAAGGATCCAGTATTGCCTCACACTGCCTAGCAGATCACAGATGCAGCTAAGATCCAGTATTGTCATGGCTGTGGTATAGGTCCCAGCTGCAGCTCCCTTTCAACCCCTGGCCTGGGAACGTCCATATGCCACAGATGCGGCAAAAGAAAGAGAGAGAGAGAGAGAGAGAGAGAGAGAAAGGAAGGAAGGAAGGAAAAAGAAAGACGTGGATCACAGAATATAGCAGCAAACTGGACTGAGTTAAGGTTTTCTTTGGAATAGCAAAAAGGAAGGATGATCACAAATAAATAGAAGTAGATAAAACAGGATATGGTGAGCATGGCAGAGGGAGGTTGGTAAAGTTGGAAAAAGCATAGAATCATAAAGCTTGAGCTCTGGAAGTCTTTCTCATTATTCAAATAAGAAAACCAGGCCCAGAGAATTTAAATAATTTACTAAAGGTAATAACAGAATTTAATTGGAACTCAGGTCTCCTAAAGCCTCTCCTTAAAAAAAAGTTACAAAAAAGCACTCTAAGGGTAACAGAAAGAAATGCCTAAGATAGGCTCTAATAGATTCAAACTGATTATTTGTGGAGTCAATTGCTATCCATCTGCTGTAATTTTATCCTTCCACCCTGGCATAAAAAGAGTTAATAAATGAGCGTTTTCTTTTTCCTGTGTGTGTGTGTGTGTGTGTGTGTGTGTGTGTGTGTGCGCGCGCGCGCGCGTGCTTTTTAGGACCAAACCTGCAGCATATGGAGGTTCCCAGGCTAGGGGTCGAATCAAACCTGTAGCCACCGGCCTACGCCACAGCCACAGCAACGCCTGATCTGAGCCACATGCAACCTACACCATAGCTCATGGTAATGACGGATCTTTAACCCACTGAGTGAGGCCAGGGCTCGAACCCGCTTCACAGTTACCAGTCAGATTCATTTCGACTGTGCCACATTGGGAACTCCATAAATAAGATTTTTTTGGTTGTAGACAACCGAGACTACCAAAGTTTCCTTTGCACAAAAGCCTGATGGACAAACCTTGCTTTCAAGAGACTTCATCATCTATAGCATGTGCTTAGTCACTAGCTGAGCTTTTGACTCCTTGACCCTGGAAACAAAGAGAAATCTCCAACTCAGTACTCAAATAAATGATCTGGGTTCAAATCATGGCACGTGTCCCCTTGAAAAAGTCCTGCTTCTCGGAAACAGACTCACAGACATAGAAAACCAACTTATGGTTACCAAAGAAGAAACGGGGGGAGGGAGGATAAATTAGGCATTAAGAAACACAAACTGCTATATGGAAAATAAACAAGGACCTATTGTACAGCACAGGGAACTATATTCAATATCTTATAATAAAACCTATAATGGAAAAGAATCTGAAAAAGTACACTTATACACACATATATACATACATATACGTCAAACTCAATCCCTGTGCTGTATACCTGAAACTCACACAATATTATAAATCAACTACACTTCAGCAAAAAAGACCAGTTTCTTTGTCCCTCTGGAAATAAAAACAGCCACTCAAATCATAACCCCATGATATTTAACATTTTATATTTGACTTTGTTTCTTGATTTAACAATCCGTCCACAGACTTGGTACATATGTAATGAATGGGAAATAACTATTTCTCAAATGCTATTCCAACATTAATACATAAATATCTGATCATCTTTTGGATCCTAAAAAGATGCGGTTAACTTGCACATTAGAGAGACAAATCACAGTGGCAGATCACAAGTGATGGCAATCAGAGCTAAATCCTTACTTTTAAAATCCTAATTTTTCGACAATTTCCACGTGCCAGATATTACGCTAAGGCTCTCACATGGATTGTCTATTGCATTTATTCCTCACAACAACTCCCTGAGGTAGGGACAGCTATTGTCAACCCCCACTTGGTAGATGAGGAATTTGAGGTTCAGAGAGCATCACCCAAGTGGAAAATGATGAAGCTAAGACTTGAACAGCATTGATCAGGGCTGCATTCATTTGTATGTAATAGGACCCAGACTTCCGTGGCTTAACCAAATAAGGTTTTAATTTTTCTTATATAACATGAAATACAAGAGAACCCAGGGCTCATATATCAGCTCAGAAAGTCACCTAAGATCCAAAGACCCAGTTGCCTGCTCAGTTCCCTCTGCATCACCCTTAGCTTGTGGCTGTTGCCCTTTGCAGTCAGAAGAGGGTTGCTCCACCTCTGGTCATGGCATCTGCCATGAAAGAGGAAGAAGCGGGAGTTCCCATTGTGGCTCAGTGGGTTAAGAACTAGTCGGGTTCTTAACCCAGGTTCGATCCCTGGCCTCATTCAGTGGGTTAAAGGATCTGGCATTTGCCATGAGCTGCACTGCTTGGATCTGGTGTTGCTGTGGCTGGGTAGAGGTAGAAGCTGCAGCTCCAATTCAGCCCCTAGCCTGGGAACTTCCATATGCAGTAGGTGTGGCCCTAAAACAAACAAACAGACAACAATAACAACCAAAAAAATAAAAATAAAAAAAAAACAGGAAGAAGCAGAAAAGCAAGGGAGAAAGGACAAGTCAGCTGATTTATTCTTTTTATCAAGAAAATGGAAGCTTTTCCAGTAGAGTTCCAATTATAACTAGTTGACCAAAACAAGTTACACAAGCAACTCTAGGTACAAGGAGGTATGGAGATGTATTTTTAACCTAGCACACTGGTGCCCTAAATAAAATTCGAGTTCTGTTACTAAGAAGCAGAGAATGGATGTTGGGTAGACAACCAGCAGTGCCTGTCACGAATCCAGATGGCTACTGGATATTAAAGCTTAAGAAATAAATGCGGTCAGAACTTCTATGCCAGCACAAAAATCAGATATGCTACCCCACCCCACCCCAGCTCCCCAAAAGATTTGAGGCCAACTTGTTGCTTTGGTGATAGTTTTTGTTACATGGCTTCCTCTAAACACCCAGTCCTGGAGCACAGAGGAAGGACGCCTGAGCGGTGTCTCGGTTCTATAATCGCCACTTGCCTCCAGTACCCCTTTTCAATGCAGTAAACGACCATCAAGCCTTCTGCTCCCTGATGACCAAACACCGAAAATAATTTTCTTTGAGAAGACTTTGTTCAACCTAATTTGTGAGTAAAATTTCCTAAGGGCAGCAGTGAAAGGTCCAAGATAATGAGGAAGTCTTCCAACTCAGGGGGACGGATGAGATCTGCTCTCAGAGTTACCATACACCATTAATCAATTGTTACTAGGCAGAGTCACGGAACCCAGATAGAGGTCAAAGGATCACATGACCCATGGCATGCCAAACTGCCAGCATCCCGCTGCTTCGACTAAAGCAAGAGGGACTTTGTAACTATTCCCGCTTAGCCGAATTCACATCCTAGGCTGATTTTTCATAGTCAGGGTTCAGTTCAGACTGTAGAGAGTCACCGAGTAAAATAAAGTCGAAAACCCAGAGGCAGGTGGTAAAGTTTGTGTGTGTGTGTATGTATGTGTGTGTGTGTGTGTGTGTGTGTGTGTGTGTGTGTGTGTGTGTGTGTGTGTGTGTGTGTAGGGGGGAGGTGTCAACAAGTAAACAGGATAATTTCGCCATACCGTTTACAAGAAAAACAAATTTGAAATAAAAATCACATTTAGCACATTATCCAATTTAACTTAATGTGTCCTTATTTGAAAATTGCAAATACTTTCTCTCATTATTTTCAATATGCATTTAAATTTAATCTTGTCCTTTTTTTCAATCTAAACCACAGATGCTGTATTTCATCATTTTCCACAGAGCACGGTATTCTGATTTTTCAGATGCTCTGTAAGCCAATTGCCATTCTGTCAGACTTGTGACAGATCTTTCCCGTCTTTGACCTCTGTTTGATACTGCTTATAGGCACTTTAGCTACTTGTAAGAGCATCTTTAGGGGGTCCAGAAAGGTAGATAAATAAATACCTCAACACCGCCTTTATTTATTAGGTTAGCAAAATCCAAAATCCAAACCTCCCTCTCTGTTAGTTCCTTCTTCCTCTGATTCTAGACTTTTCTTAGTACTAAGGAAAAATATGAATTAAAACTAAAAGTAAAATCACTTATCGAGAAGGCAGGGCAATTTTATTTTATAAACAATTCCCTCCTATCTTGGTTGGGCTTTTTCTTTTGAGTCAGACAAGGTGCTGGGCAATAACCACATTTAACAGAAATACACGAAGGGCCATCCAAAGAAACAAACCGGTCAGCATTAAGGCTCTGTTTCCATATCTGTTTACATATGGAAGCATTAGTGTTCAGAAGCCCCCACTTTTAGTCCCTGAAGTCAGAGAAGTCCTCTAATGTGTCAAATAAAAACTTTCCCACATTTACAGCAAAGCAGAAAAAATTCTCCGCAGATCTAATTTACCATAAAAAGAATCCTAGTTTAGGATTTCTAGGGTCTATTTTTGTTTAGGCTAAATCTTTTTTAATATCACCAATTCTTTAAGTTCTTAAAGTTAGAGAGCACATCCAATGAAATACTTGGGAATCATTCTTTCAAGGGCAAAGGAGAAGCAACAGTTAAATCTTGCATGTGTTTTGACCAGCCTTCCACGTTTAGGAATTTATATCATGAAAATAATAAAAAGTCCAAGTAAGAACATGTGAAATATATGCATCATATTCATTATAAAAAACACTTGCTAACAGTTAAATCTGTAAGTTACTAAAAGGTCCCAAAATAATGGATTTGTGAAATTCATTATGATGGTGGAACAAAATTCTCTGTAGGTATTTGAAATGGTAATGAAGATCACTATTTATTGATATTGAAAAGATGTCCACAGTTCATTGCGCTAGGGGAAAAATCACCTTATAGAACAATATATGCAGTATGAGCTCATTGGTGCAAAGAGAGGACAAAAATGTAATATGCTAAGAAAAAAGTATAAAAGGATGTGCTCAAAAATGTAAACAATGGTAGTCATTGGTGTTATCAGGCCACAGATAACTTCACTTTTGCCACAACAGACAATGCACAGCAAAGCCTTTGTATAATATCTGACATATCTGACCATATATATCAGGTATTATTCATATTAGGATTTTAGTTCTGTTAGCCATTGCCTCTAGTGTGTCACTGTGTTTTGTCCCTCCCTAAGTCATTTCTTTTCCTTTTTTTTTTTTTTTTACAATAATGAGAACACTATGCAAGAAGCAATTTCCATTTTGAGAAAAAGAAGCCTGGGGGAGGTTACAGAGATGTTCCTGCACCAACGCCTGCCTTCCCATCTGGGTTAGTGACATGCGTGCAAAGGGCCTAAAAAGAGAGGTGGAGGGAAAGCGAGAAGGAAGGCTTCGCCACATTAAATGAAAAGCAAACAATACGCATATCAGCATCCTAAGATGTACCACTCTGCTGGGAAAACCCAAGACAAAAGAATTATCGGACACAACAGTTCAAAGCATATTGCACCTGTCAAAACGTCTGTCATCTTCTATAGAAATGCACCATTCTAAGAGAGAAAAGGGAAACTTTGGCAAAGTCACTCAGGAACAACAGCTTACTTTGTCTCCTTCCTCTGGCCAACTCCTCCATCTGAAAGCCATTTAGCTCCAGGCTAAAGATTGCCTGGAAGGACCAGACAATAGGAAGGTCTCTTTCATTGTCAAGGACAGTTACACTTTGAAGATGACCTCAAAAGAGGTTAAAATGGGTCAACAAGCAATTGTTGGGCCGATGCAGGGACCTGGGAAGAGGACATTGTTGAAGTCACACACACACAAAATCTCAATCTCAAAGACTTCAACTTTAACCTAGAGGAGGTGTGGGAAGGAAGGAACTAACAGGCAACACGGATTTCATCCCAGAGAAGAATTAAGAGGGGAGGGGATTTACTCCAAGAGGATTAATTAATAGACAGTTTGGGGAGAGGCTTTGCCATTCCAAACAGCCACCACACTGTGTATTAGAAAGATAAATAACGTTCAGGGAAAAGTGAGACAAATGAGACTTTTCTAAAAAGGATGTAAATGCAAGTCGGTGGTGAGTCCATGCCGGCTATCACAACTTTAAGAAGTTTATTTTCAGGGTGCACTTTGGGAAATACAAGTGGCATGTACTCAGATGATCGGTAAATTGCTGGGGGTGGGTAGGTTTATTTATTGATTGAGATACAGTTGATTTACCATGTTGTGTTAGTTTCTGGTGTTCAGCAAAGTGATTCAGTTATACACATACATAACTTTTCATATCATTTTCTATTATGCTATATTACAGGATACTGAATATAGTTGCCTGTTCTATAAAATAGGAACTTGTTGTTTTTCCATTTGGCATCCAGTCCCAATCTCCTAATCCACCTCCCTCATGCCCCACCTCCTCCTTGGCAAACTACAAGTCTGTTCTCTATGTCTGTGAATCTGTTTCTGTTTCATTGCTAAGTTCATTTGTGTCATATTTTAAATTCCACATACAAATGACATCATATGAGAGCAGAATGGTGCAGTGGAAGCATGCTGGGCCCATAAATGACATCATATCTGTCTTTCTCTTTCTGATTTACTTTGCGTAATATGATAATCCTTAGGCCCGCTCATGCAGCTGTAAGTGGAACAGTTCATCCATTTTATGGCTGTGTAATATTCCATTGTGTACATACCACAGCTTTATCCATTCATCTGTCAATGGACATTTAGTTTGTTTTCATGTGTTGGCTATTGTGAACAGTGGTGCAATGAACATAGGGTGTAGGTATCTTTGTAAATTACAGTTTTTTCTAGATATATGCACTGGAGGGGATTTCTGGATCATAGGACAACTCTATTTTTAGTTTTTTGAGGAACTTTCATATTGTGTCTATAGTGGCTGTACCAAATTGCCTTCTGGATAGTTATTTTTTGGTGCAATTTCTTAGAGGTCCTTAAAAGGAACATCTTGAAACCCATCTGAGAAAAGCTGATCTAGAGAGAAGAAATAAGGCAAATCTGAGTCAGCCCACCTAGATGCCTAGGTCTACAGCCTTTGGTTGGCCTGGTTCCAGCCACTTGACTCTGCACAAGTAACTGAAACACACTCTTGTCAAGTTTCCACTGGAGTAGAAGGGGATACCAACGACGGACCAGAAGGAGTATTGAGAGTATTGAAGGAGAGACTGCATTCAGAAGAAACGAAAACATGTCTACACAAAAACTTATTCATGAAAGTTTATCACAACATTATTTACGATAGCAAATAGTAGAAACAATCCCAACAAATAAACAAAGGAATAAAATACTGATGTGCTACAACACGATGAATCTTCAACAATTATGTTAAGTGGAGGAAGCCAGTCACAAAAGACCACATAGTATATAAGACCATTCATATTCAATGCCCAAAGAGGGAAATTCATAGAGACAGAAAGTAAATTAGTGATGGTTCAGGGTTAGGGGCTAGAGAGGGAGGGGAGAATGGATAAATGAAAGCCAAGGAGGAGAGGGTTTCTATTTGAGTGAGTAAAGTGTAAAATTTACTGTGGTAATAGCTGTGCATACCTATGACTATATTAAAAACCAGCATATTGCTCACTTTAAATGAAGGACTTGTATACCATGTGAATTATATCTCAATAAAGCTGCTAAAAACAAGTAAAACAGAGAGTTCCTGTCATGGCTTAGCAGTAATGACCCCGACTAGAATCCATGAGGATCAGGTTCAATTTCTGCCCTCACTCATGGGGTTAAGGATCTGGCATGGCCGAGAGGTGTGGTGTAGGTCACAGATGCAGCTCAGATCCCACGTTGCTGTGGCTATAGTGTAGGCCAGCAGCTGCAGCTCCGATTTGAGCCCTGACCTGGGAACTTCCATATGCCACAGGTGCCACCATAAAAGACAAAAAAAAAAAAGACGATGGACAAACTTTTGTGGCTAAAACAAACAAACAAAAAAAGAACATTTTTTTAAAGAAAGGTGGAGAGACACAGTAATAAAGGAATGAGATAAGTGCTTGGCACAGAGCAAGTATTCAATGAACATTGAGTATCAATATCATTTTTATAAGCTGTGGATAGCTTTGGAAAAGCATTGGGGAAGAGTATTGCTATATAGTCTGATTAGTAGTAAGACTAAATTTTCAATTTAAATACTCATCTTCAAAGTTTTTTGGGTTTTTTTTTTTGTTTTGTTTTTGTTTTGCTTTTTTAGGGCCACCTCTGCAGCAAATGGAAGTTCCCAGGCTAGGGGTCAAATTGGAGCTACAGCTGCTGGCCTACACCATAGCCGCAGCAACACCAGATCTGAGCCAAGTCTGCAACCTACACCACAGCTCATGGCAACGCCGGATCCTTAACCCATTGAGCAATGCCAGGGGTTGAACCCACGTCCTCATGGATCCTAGTTGGGTTCGCTACTGCCATGCCATGATGGGAACTCCCAAAGATTTTTTAAATCAAGTTCATCCTCTGAAATCTAAAGACAATCCAGTCTTAATAATCTCTTTAAAAGGTAAACTTCATAGTGATCTTGCTTTTCCAAATGCTTTGATCTGACAGCAAACTTGATCCCCAAACTATTCTTTGCAGTGAACAACACATGTTATCCCAATTTAACAGTGAAGAAACTGCAGCCAAAGGATGGAGTCACTCTTAAGTCCAGGTCACAACTGCAGGATGTATTCTGGGCTCTTCAAATCCATGTCAGCCCCAGGTCCTTAGCTCCTCCTTACTTCTCCCTCTACAACACCTCATCCCGCCCACAAGTCTCATGTGGGTCAGATCCTATAACCTTGAAAGGTGCCGCCATCTTTCGTAAAACCTCGAAACCACCTTCCCTTTCTTGACTTTCTGAGACTCCATTCACAGCGATGACGTTATTTCAAACAAGAACTACACGATGATAATAATCTCTGACCCCACTTTGCTATTCAAAGTATTCAAACATATCATATGTGATCAACCCATAATTATCACCTACTAGTCTCTATTAGAAGGAAGAAAAGGATCTAAGTAGAATTTGTATCCTTACCTCACCGAGGCACCAATAGCATGGGGTAAAATCTGATTTATATATGCTATCTGTATAGGTGGAATACACACACATATTCATATGAACATATACACTAGCTCTAATGACCTGGCATATACTAATAGAGCTTTATATACAAACAATGTTGTATAATATGTAATAATTTTTAGGGAGTTCCTGTCGTGGCTCAGTGGTCAATGAATTCGACAAGGAATCATGAGGTTGTGGGTTCGATCCCTGGTCTTGCTCAGTGGGTTAAGGATCCAACGTTGCCCTGAGCTGTGGTGTAGGTTGCAGATGAGGCTCGGATCTGGCGTTGCTATGGCTGTGGCGTAGGCCAGTGGCTACAGCTCCAATTAGACCCCTAGCCTGGGAACCTCCATATGCCATGGAAGTGGCTCTAGAAAAGGCCAAAAAAATTAACAATTTTTAAAGCTTACATGTTATAATTACAACTGGGATAAGCGATGAGGTCTTATTATACAGCACAGGGAACTATATCCAGTCTCTTGGGATAGAACATGATGGAAAATAGATAGTATGAGAAAAGAATGTATATACACTATGACCAAGTCACTAGGCTGTACAGCAGAAATTGACACAACACTGTAAATCAACAATACTCTAATGAAAATATAAAAACATATGTGTATAATTACAAAGTTTAATATACACATATTTATATATAATGGTTAAAAACAAAGCTTCCTCATCTGTGAAACAGAGATAACAGTAACTCCTTCATGAAGCCACTGTGAGGACTAAATGAATTATCACATTCTAAATGCTTAGAACAGTCCCTAATATAAAATATATACTCAAGAGATGTTATCTGTCATAATTACTTATTTTACGTGTTATACAAGGATTCCTCACTTGTAAACGTTATGCACTAGAGACTCTCTTAAATATTTTGTTTCATCAATGCACTCATTTTTAAAAGTTACCGCTTTTTTCCAATGCAACTTTCAGAAAAACATTTTTTCCCTAAAGTGATACCTTATCTTCCCTAGAAGACAACTATCGTATGTGGAAATAAACGTTCCTTGGGTCAAATCGTGCACCCTTGAGAAAGCAGAAGCAAAGCGAGCTGTGATTCAGAACCTTAACAGCAATTCTTTCACACCATAGACCTCAATCTGGTCCTCACTCATAGTACACACACACACACACACACACACACACACACACTATTTATTTCCTAAAACTGACTCATACTCAATTACAAATATTTAAATCAGCACTGTTTTCAGGAATAATCACCTAATAACTATGTTCACCTTGGTGCATTTGTGTCTAAATTCTAGTGTCATTCAGCAATACCTCCACACCCTTAGCCCGTATCTCTGACAGTCAAAACTGGAAACGCTCTTCCTCCATCACCATCCAGGTGTGGCCGCAGTGGGACTGACTAAGCTCCCAACCACATGGGCCAAAAATGAGGGAAAAGAAGACAGATCATCACATTCCTTCAATGAAGAATGGGGTCCTGCAGGTATTGAAAAGGTCTACTTTCTTTAGCTCTGATTCTTACCTCCCATTTTCGAATAGAAATCCTTACTTTGAACTCTACCAGTTTACATGGATTCTAGCATATTTCGAATAGAGTTTTGAGCAATGTTTTCTCAACTATGTTCCATAGGACACTGATGCTGCACGATATTGACAGGTATTATATTTTTATAATGCATGTATGTATACACACACACACACGCGCACACACACAACATGAGCGTTCTCTGATCACATTAAAATTGGGAAACACTGGGTTAAATAGAGTTTCAGATTTTTTGTCATGGGATTTTTCAGAATGCTTAATATATTACCATGGCTCTCTAAGAGGGAGCATGGGGACCACATCTCTCAGACGCACTTATCTATTAGATTCTCTCACCAAGCATCTTTCTAATTCTAGCATTCTGCACAATACACTTTGGGAAACTTCTTTAGCATATGATATATCACATATTTTATGTCTTTTTCCTGGATACCTTTTCTCACATCTGAGAAGAATTGCTTCTCCTATTCTGAGCTTTTAGTAAATTCACTATTTTTTAAAAATTTTTCGCAGGTGAGGAAATCTACTTACTGTATATCAAAAACATTTTCTACTCCTGGATTTGCCCAATACTAATTTTTGGTTGTTCTATAATCACTTAAGGCAATGATTTTTCTAACCTGAAAAAAAACAAACTGTGCTAACTCATAATTAAAATATTCCAGAATCAAAATTTTACATAAAGCCCATGAGTATGCCTACCCTCTTCTCCCAAACAAATGGCATGAATTCAAACTTACAGTCATCACGTGAACTCTGGTGAGCAGATGCCATTCTATCCTTGGGAAACCACAGCAACCACTGTTGATAACATGTAGATTCTCTTACCTAAAATCAGACAAATAATAAAAATAAAGGCATATTTATTAGAAAATCATATTACTCTGGAACAACAAAAGCTCTAAAATTTGGGGATTTTTTAAAGTATATTACTCTTAGGGAATAATATTCAAATAAGTAAAATTATTCTCAAAGGATTAAACAGACTCCAAAATGTTACGCAATTATCGGTTATAACATTTCATTCCTATTGAAACTTTGAGACTTAAATTTGGACTTTAGACATGAGGAAATGTCTTAATGTAGACATACCACATATAGTATACATATAGTAAGTAATAATAATAAGCAATAATAATAATAATAATAATAAGCAATATATATGATGTATATATTTAACCAAGGGGGGAAATGCAGTAGGATTTGAAAGCTTCCATGTATCAAATTCTATGCATCCAAGCGTGTGAGAAAATTGCAAGAGCAAAACTGTACATGAATAACTTGGTCACACTGATTTGTGTTTCTTTCTGAATGTTGAAAAAAATACATTATAAAGAAAAAAAATCATTTGATAAACGTCTCTACATTGCCCCACGCTGAAAAGGTGCTAAGTTTAATAGAAGTTAACCAAAATCAAAAATACTGCCCAAAACCACCAGATTGACAAAATGTTCCCTAAGTTTCTCCCATGCTTTCTACTACAAAGCAGAAAATTCAGTATCTTCTTGGCATTAAACTTAGTTCTATGTGTTTCAGGGCCTCCAAAGAGGATCCAGCTTCAGGTTTCTGACATAAAAAACCTTAATACAGCCTGAAGAATTCCCCTAGGCACATCACGAGTAATCAAATTTCATGTTAACTATTAAATTACGGACATTCAATTATGTTTCCCAAACCTCTGCTTAGAGATTCAAAAGGCCCTTCGAAAACATCCTTAAACTAAAGCCCAAGTTGGCAAGTGAAACCGTTTACCTGCGGGAGCAAAACAAAGCAGGGGCCCGGCCATCCGGGCAGCACATTGCGAAGCGGCACGCGAGGTACCCCATCCCCATTGTGAGGCACAAATTCTTTGTGACACTGAGAGACACCAAGGAACAAAACTACTATTAGAAATGCTTCAAAAGGAACATTTTTGGCTGCAATAGAGACTTTTGACATTATTTATTAGGTTCAAAATGGCTTCACAGCAGCCTAACAATGGTGCTGTGGAAACCAGCACATCTGAAGCCCTTTCTGCTATTCTGGGCAGGCACTGATTTGAAGATGGGCAGCACTCACAGAACAATTCCCTCACAGCAGACAATGCAAGTGAGCGTTCACCCCCGGCCTAGGAGGGGCCTGTGAACAAACCGTATGGAAACTCGGGGGTGGGGTGGGCCAGAACAGGGAGAAGAGCAAATCTTGGTTGACCTCTCTGAGCGGAGATGGGTGGGAGCACCAGCCAGCACAGGATGGGGCACTCCTGCCAGACTGCCTTGGTTGGAGGTGTCCGGCCCCCGCCTCTTTTCCCAGGGAATGAGGATGCTTGGGGAGCATATCTGCTGCCAAAGCAACCGTGCCTCTTCCAACTGGATTTCCGGGTGCACCTAGGAGCTGGCTTCAGGAATCTGGGTTTGCCGGTGCACCTCCTGTGGCTGGCACCCTCTCCTCCAGCTCCAGATCTGAGGAACTCCAAGAGACCCTGGATGATGCAAGGGGGCCTGGCTTCTCCCACAAAGGCCAAGGGCATGTGAGCCCTCGGAGTAAAACCTGGAAGGCAATGAAGAGCCAGAATGGTGCTCAACTGCATGGAATTTACCCGCCCTGGTGGCTTAAAAAAGTCTCTCCCAACAACTGGATGTTTGAGAAAGCAGCATATCTAATGTGCTAAAAGAGAAATTTTTAAATCCCCGACATTATCCGCTGGTGCTTCCCATATTTAAGAAAACAAAATGCTATCTATTCCTTCCCTATTTCTGGAAAGCACCTCCTCTCCCCAAAATAATTTTTACAGAATCCTTGTAAAACTTAATTTAAAGGAAAACATTTTAAAACTTCTAAAGAGCAGAAAACAGAAGAATGGGTTATTAGAAATTTGGGGGAAGTTTTTGAAAGGAAATTATTCAGTGGAGTTAGATATCATGCAAAAGCAAACAGATCCATGGCCCAGTTAGACTCAGAAGTGAAAAACGCAACAGGCAATTATTTCATGAATTTTATTAAAAATATCAAACCAGGGAATTCCCATCGTGGCTCAGTGGTTAACAAATACGACTAGGAACCATGAGGTTGCAGGTTCAATCCCTGGCCTTGCTCAGTGGGTTAAGGATCTGGTGTTGCCGTGAGCTGTGGTGTAGGTTGCAGACACGGCTCAGATCCTGCGTTGCTGTGGCTCTGGTGTAGGCTGGCAGCTAGAGCTTGGATTAGACCCCTAACCTGGGAACCTCCATATGCCGTGGGAGCAGCCCTAGAAAAGGCAAAAAGACAAAAAAAACATTTTCAAACCAGGTAAAAACTAAAACAATCAGTGACTTAGACTTCTGGTGGGTCCTCACAACACTTATATGCACATTAATAATGAAGACTTTTTTTTTTTTTTTTGCTTTTTAAGGCCATACCCATAGCATATGGAGGTCCCAGGCAAGGGGTCAAATTGGAGCTACAGCCGCTGGCCACAGCCACAGCCACAGCCACCCCAGATCCAAGCTGCATCTGTGACCTACACCACAGCTCAAAGCAACGCCGGATCCTTAACCCACTGAGCAAGGCTAGGGATTAAACCTAAATCCCTCATGGTTCCTAGTGGGATTCGTTACTGCTGCACCACGATGGGAACTCCCAGACAATTTCTTTCTTTCTTTGCCCAATCATGAAGTCATGTATCTTTTTCATGATACATATATATATATATACACACATACACACACACACACACACACAAAAGACATGTACAAAGGATATATATATACACACACACACACCTATTTCACATGCATGTATACATATATATGTATATATAAGTACGTGTATAAGCGGGTGTGTGTGTATGTATGTATGTGAAATCTTGCTATATATAATATATGCAAAATCTTCAAGTTTTACCTAAAAAATCCTACCTACTGATCTATGCAAATTGAAGTTGAATTCTCCAGCAGTGAATTAAGATAATTTACATGCTTTAAATCACTTTTTATGAGCTTTTAAAGGGTTCTGAATGTCATGCGGTTGTCCAAAATATTAGGACATATTCAGAGACAAGATGGCAGAGTAGAAGGACTTGAGCTCACCTCCTCTAATGAAAACACCAAAATTACAGCTAATTGCTGAACAACCACCAACAAAATAGACTGGAAGCTACCAAAAAATATACCCTATACCCATAGACAAAGACGAAGCCACACCAAAAGAGTAGGAAGTGAGCTTCCGTGATATAAGCAATCCATAGCTGCTGAGTGGGCGACACACAGACTGCAAAGCAACTATACTTCAGAGGCTATCCAACAGGAATGAAAGTTCTGAACCTCTCAGCAGATTCCCCAGCCTGTGGATCTGATGTTGGGAAAAGGAGCCCCCAGAGCATTTGGCAATGAAGGCCAGCAAGACTTGAGAGCCGAAGCTCCACAGGACTGGAGGAAGCAGAAACTCCATGCTTGGAGGGTGCACACAGGATTTCATGTGCACTGAGTCCCAGGGCAAATTAAGGACTTCATAAGAATTTGGGTAGGACCTACCTGCAGGTCTTAAAGGGTCTCTTGGGAAAAGCTGGGGGTGGCTGTGACTCACTGTCAGGGGCAGGACATTAGAGGCTGAGGTCCCGTGAATAATCTCCAGCATGGGTTCTTCTGGAGGCTGCCATTTTAGAAAAATCTGGCCCTACCCATCAGGGCTGAGAAGCCCCAAGCCAAAGAACAAATGGGGTGGGAACACAGCCTGGCCCATCAGCAGAAAGGCTGCCTAAAGTCCTCCCAGGCACACAGCTGCCTCTAATCACACCCAGAGCCCCACCCACCAGAGAGGCAAGACCCAGTTCCACTACCAGTAGGCAGGCACCAGTCAGTTTCTCACATCAGAAGGTGTGCAAAAAGCCCCTGTATCAATGCCACCCACAAGGGAGCAGACACCAGAAGCAAGAGAGGCTACAACCCTACAGCCTGCAAAAAGGAGACCACACAGAAAGCTAGACAAAATGAAAAGGCAGAAAAACAGGAGCCTGAAGGAATAAGACAAAACTCCAGAAAAACAGCTAAGAAAAGTGGAGTTATGCAACCTACATGAAAGACTTTAGAGTAATGATAGTAAGGCTGGTCCAAGATCTCAGAAAAAAAAAACTGGAGGCAAAAATCAGTAAGTTATAAGAAGTGTTTAACAAAGAAATAAAAGACTTAATGATTAAACAAGCAGATATGAACAACACAATAAACAAAACAAAACAAAAATTCACTAGAAGAAACCAATGGCAGAGTACAGGAGGCAAAAGAATGAGTAAGCAAGGTGGAAGACAGACCAGTGGAAATCACTGACATGAACAGAATAAAGAAAAAAAGAATGAAAAGAAATGAAGCCAGTCTACGAGAACTCTGGGACAACATTAAATCCACCAATATTCACATTACACAGGTGCCAGAAGGAGAAGAGAGAAAGGGCTGGAGAAAATATTTGAAGAGATAATAGCCCCAAACTTCCTTAACATAGGAAAGGAATCACTCATTCAAATTCAGGAAGCTGGGATCCTTTTTAAGGGCGCTCATCCCATTCATAAGGCTCCAACCTCATAACCTAATCACTGGCAGGACCCGTCCTAAATACCATCACACTGGAAATTAGGTTTTAACATATGCATCTTGGGGGGATGCAGACATCCATCCATAACAGCAGCCATTAAAGGTTAAACAGAGAAATTGTAAAGTGAACTGGCCACTGAAGGGTCAAAGGCAGGTGAAAGGAGAACAGGGGGAGGTGAGCCTTGATGGGGCTTGGAGCAAACAGCTTATGAGAAGTGGCTGGATTCTGACTTTTCTTTTTAAAAATTCTTTTTCTTACTTTCTTTTTTGCTGCCTCATGGCACATGGAGTTCCCTGGTCAGGGATCAAATCCCAGCCGCAGTGTGCAGCTGTGGCAACGCTGGATCCTTAACTCACTGTTCTGGTGAACCTGTGTACTGGTGCTGCAGAAACAGCATGGATCCCACGGCTCCATAGCAGAAACTCCTCTTTCCTTTTTTTTTTTTTTTTTGTTTTTAAACTTTACATTACGAAATGACTTCAAACTTTCAAAAAGCTGCAAAAAAGAGACATAGTACAGGGCTTAACCTAGATCCCTTTACCCACAGTCACTGAGCACCTTTTGGCCAAGCCAGAAATCAGCTCTGAATGGCCACTTCTCAACTTGGAAGGGAGGAAGGGGTGTCGTTGGCGGGGGCAGAGGGGGGCGAGGGCGGGCTCCCTCATGAGAGGTGTTGCTCCCTGATCCCGCAGAAAAAAAAAAAAAGGAAAAAAAAAAAAAAAAACAAATTCAGGAAGCACAATGAATACCATATAGAATAAACCCAAGGAGGAACACCCTGAGAAACATATTAATCAAACTGTCCAAAAGTAAATCAAAGAGAAAATACACGTAAGAACCTCATCCAACAAGTATAATTATTATCTCCATCTTTTTAGGTCACAAAGCTAGTTTGAGGTTTATGGTTTGAGTTTGTCCCCCAAGAAGACAGGTTGAAGTCCTAACCTTCTGAACCTGTGAATGTGACCTTATTTGAAAACAGGGTCTTTGTAGCTGCAGTCAAGTTAAGACGAGATCATCAGGGTGGGGCTTTAATCCAATACGACTTGGTGTCCTTATAGGAAGAAAAAACAGACACAGACACACAGGAAATATGCCATGAGATGATACAGGCAGAGAGTGGAGTGATGAACCTCTAAGCCAACGTAGCCAAGAACTGCGGTGTCCACCAGAAGCTAAGAGAAAGGTGTGAAACGGATTCGCCATTCAGAATCTCAGAAGGTGTCAGTCTTTCTGACAACCCCGATTTCCAGCTTCTACCTCCGGAACTGCAAGAAAATAATTTTGTTTTAATCCATCCGTTTTGGGGTTCTTCGTTCCCATTGTGGCTCAGTAGTTAACGAATCCAACTAGGAATCATGAAGTTTCAGGTTTGCTCCCTGGCCTTGCTCAGTGGGTTAAAGATGCGGCATTGCCGGGAGCTGTGGTGTAGGTTGCAGGTGCGGCTTGGATCTGGTGTTGCTGTGGCTCTAGCATAGGCTGGCAGCTGCAGCTCTGATTAGACTCCTAGCCTGGGAACCTCCATTTGCCGTGGGTGTGGCCCTAGAAAAGACAAAAAGACAAAAAAGAAAAGAAAGAAATGCCTCCAGGGACTCTGCAGAAAACAGAAATGAGAGAAGAGGCCAAAAAGGGAGACCCGGGGAGTGTATGTCCCAAGAGAAGAGGCCAACCACTTCTCAAATCTTTTATCACCCTAAGGGAATGTGGGTAAAAGGAAGGCAGATTTTTCTGGATTTTCAGGAGAAGCATATGTAAAAACTTCTGATTTTTAAATGTTGGTAACTCATTTAATTTACAAAAAATACATGTTATGGGCTCCACAAAACACATCTGCTCTCGGAATCACCACAGGCCACCAGTTTGCATCTTTGGCCTGTGTCCAGCCCTATAAAAGTCGCACCATCGTTTACCTCCCTTCATACCATATTCATCTCAGAACTTGCTTTTGTACATAATCTGTCTGGAGCTGTGGGAATGCATTTGCAAGCTCTGTGCATAAGCAGATTACAGAGCTCTGGAAGCCTCGTCTTCCTACAAAGCTTTAGGAAGCTTTTCATTTTAATCTCAAATGTCTGCCCCTTTTCATCATGAAGCCCAGAAATTGAAATGATAGACAAATGTATCAGTCTTTCCTGAATGCAGAGACTTCTAGACTCTTTCTTTTCTTAATATTTTAATCATAGCTGATTTACAATGTTCTGTCAATTTCTGCTGTACAGCAAAGTGACCCAGTTACACACATATACGAGCACTGTTCTTCTCACATCATCCTCCATCAAGTTCACCACAAGAGATTGGATATAGTTCCCTGTGCTATACAGCAGGATCTCATTGAATCTTTCAAAACAGTAACTCAGACTGGGTTTTTTTTTTTTTTTGGTCTTTTTAGGGCTACACTCATGGCATATGCTAGGAGTCAAATTGGAGCTATAGCTGCTGGCCTATACCACAGCCACAGCAATGCAGGCCGACACCACACAGCTCGCAGCAACGCTGGATCCTTAACCCACTGAGTGAGGCCATAGATCAAACCTACCTCCTCAAGGATACTAGTCAGATTTGTTATTGCTGAGCCACAACAGGAGCTCCCAGCTCTGAAACTCTTGATCCCAAAGAAAGATCTGCAACCCTAGAACCAACGGCATTTGATCTGCCCTCATTCTGCTGTTCAAATATCAAGAACAGGATAGAAGACCTGAAGGCACTTGACACACCCTCACATGACACAAATTATGGGCTAAAAGAGACCTTATAGATCATCCGAGACCAACCCTCAGCACTGTCATCACCCACTTTCGTTTAAATACATCCAGGGCACTGATTCGCACTACCTCTGCATCAAGATTCCACTACTTGTCAGAATACCAACTAAGTAACTTTGCTTTTGCTATATAAAAGGCACATTCACATAGGTAGCTAGGTAGGTAAATAGATAGATAATGTTATATATAGGGAATAATTATCAAAGACACTTCTTATGATGTGGAGATAGCTGGTTACTGTTTATTTGCTTTTTCAAACAATATTTATTGAGATCTTAGCATATATTAGATACTAAAATAACGACAAAATGTTACTCAGGTCAACAAAATCCATCATTTTGGAGTTCCTGTCGTGGCTCAGTAGTTAATGAATCCGACTAGGAACCATGACGTTGCCAATTTGACCCATGACCTTGCTCAGTGGGTTGGGGATCCAGCGTTGCTGTGGGCTGTGGTGTAGGTCACAGACACGGCTCAGTTCCCATGTTGCTGTGGCTCTGGCGTAGGCCAGCCACTACAGCTCTGATTGGACCCCTAGCCTGGGAACCTCCATGTGCCACGGGAACAGCCTTAAAAAAAGGCAAAAAGACAAAAAAAAAAAAAAAATCCATCATTTTGAAGCTAAAATCAACCAGCTGATTTTTGGCAAAATGGACAGCAATCCAGAGCCTCCTAGTTTCACAGACCCTTGCATGAATTTCAGATTTCCTCTGTGATACAACTGCACAGAAAAATCAGTAGTTGGGGTATTAAAGAAGACCTTAGAAGTGAGAGGGTCTGGATGGACCTAGAGATTATCATACTAAGTGAAGTAAATCAAATAGAGAAAAACAAATACCATACGCTATCACTTATGCATGGAATCGAAAAAAGGTGATACAAATGAACTTATTTATAAAACAGAAACAGACTCAGACTTGGAAAACAAACTTAAGGTTACCAAAGGGGAAATGTTGGGGGGAAGGATAATTTGGGAGATTGGGATTAACATATATACACTACTATATATAAATAGATAATTAACAAGGATCTATTTTATAGCAAAAGGCACTCTCCTCAATATTCTGTACTAACCTACATGCGAAAAGAACCTAAAAAAGAATGGATATGTGTATGCGTATAACCAAATCACTTGGCTATATGTACACCCAAAACTAACACAACACTGTAAATCAACTATACACAATATAAAATAAAACTTAATTTAAAAAACCAAAATGACAAAAAGAAACGGTAGGGCCTTTTGCAATCTCCAATGGCTTTCGATCTCTTTATTTTTTCTCAATTTTTCAAATCTCCACCAAGACAGTGACAGAACTTGACCCCAAATCCATTGCTCATGTTTGAAAGCCCAGTGCTTTTTTCTAGGTTACAGGGCTTTTAAATTTGCTTCATAATTTCCTAATTTTGGGCTGCATTCACCAATATCTGGCATACTTTGAAATATATAAGTACATGGTCCTGGGGCCCCAGTCTCTGTAGCTATAAACCCCTCAGGGATTATGATGTGTAATCAGGGAGCCACTGGCCTAAGACACTGACTGTTGTAACTTGTGTTCCTCCCATACACTCAAGAACAAGCCAGAGCCGTGATGTCATGGCTGCCTTTCTCCTCTAGGCACTGTCTCTCTATAGACGGTCTTCATTTCAGACACCAGCATGAACCGCCACATTACAACCCGTATATTCCATCTTGTCACCCCATGTGAGCCAGACCACAAGCCTTCAGCTTATTCACTTTACTGAGGAAACTGAGCTTAGAGAATAAGCATCTGTCTGCACCAGGAGTCAAGCACCAGAGAAGCTGCGGTTGGGACCCAGCTTTTTTTTTTTTCTACTGTCCAATCAAGGGCAGCAGTGCCAAAGGAAACATGTGACTCCCGAGAACTGGGCTTGATAAAGGGAGAGATGCGAATGTCCAGAGTAAGAGCTGCAAATACTGACCCCCTTCCTGGCCGTGCCGTAGCCTGAGGCCAGTGCTACCAGCAGGACGTCTACTGTACAGAGGAACAAAGGGTACCTTAGGCTGAGGACTCTGTATTAATTAGGTCTCACTTGTTTATTTGTGTTTATTGTCATTATTCTAGGAGGTGGATCAAACAAGATGTTGCTAGGATTTATGTTGGAGAGCATTCTGCCTGTGTTTTCCTCTAGGAGTTTTATAGAATCTGGCCTTATATTCAGGTCTTTATTCATTGTGAGTTTATTTTGTGTATGGTGTTAGAAAGTGTTCTACTTTCATTCTTTCACTTGTATCTTTCCAGTTTTCCCAGCACCATTTACTGAAGAGACTATCCTTCTTCTTCTGTATGTTCTTGCCTCCTTTATCATAGATTAGTTGACCATAGTTCCTTGGGTTTATTTCTGGGCTTTCTATACTGTTCCACGGATCTGTATTTCTGTTTTTGTGTCAGTAGCATATTGTTTTGACAAATGTAGCCTTATAGTAGTGTTGTGAAGTCAGGAAGCCTGATTCCTCCATTTTTGCTTTTCTTTTCCAATATTGCTTTGGCTATTTGGGGTCTCTTGTGTTTCCAAAGAAATTTTAAAATATTCTGTTCTAGTTCTGTGAAGAATGTCCTTGGTAATTCGACAGAGACTACATTGAATCTGTAGATTGCTTTGGGTAATATAGTCATCTTGACAATATTGATTATTCCAATCCAAGAGCATGGTATCTCTTTCTATCAGTTTGTGCCATCTTTGATTTCTTTCACCAGTGTGTTACAGTTTTCAGAGTATAGAAATTCTGTCTCTCTACGTAGGTTTATTCTTTAGGTATTTTCTTCTTTTTGGTGCAATGGTAAATGTGATGGTTTCTGATTTCTCTTTCTGATCTTCCATTGTTAGTGTATAGAAATGCAATTGATTTCTGTGTATTAATTTAGTAACCTGCAACTTTGCTAGCTTTATTGATGAGTTCTACCAGATTGTTAGTGCTGTCTTTAGGGTTTCCTAGGTGTATTATCACACCATCTGTGAACAGTAACAGTTTCCCTTCTTTTCCAATTTGGATTCCTTTTCTTTTTCTTCTCCGACTGCCAGGGCTAGGACCTCCAAAACTATGTTCAATAGTAGTGGTGAAAGTGGACATCCTTGTGTTGTTCCTGATCTTATGCAAGTGTTTTCAATTTTTCACCATTGACAATGATGTTAGCTATAGGTTTTTCATATATGGTTTTTATTATGCTGAGGTAAGTTCCCTCTCTACTGACTCTCCGGAGACTTTTTATCATAAATGGGTGTTGAATTTTGTCAAAAACCTTTTCTGTATCTATTGAGATGACCATATGGTATTTATTTTTCAGTCTGTCGATGTGATGTATCACACTGATTGCTTTGCAGATATGATATCAAAACCAGCAGGTATAAGAAGAGAAGACAAATGCAAAACACTAAAAATGTATTCAAAAATAAGAGAACTGCAACCCAAAAGAATTTTGTATACACATAGATGGTCATATCCAAATCTAAAGGGAAACACAAACCAAAAACTCTAAAAGACATATACATAAGAAAGAAAAAGCAATCCAAACACAACACTAAAGATAGGTAACAAATCAAGAGAAGACAACAAATGAAGGGAAGGGGGGAAAAAAGATGCAAAGTAACAATCCAAAGCAATTAACAGAACGGCAATAAATACATAATTATCCATAATTACACTGAATGTAAATGGATTAAATGCTCCAACCAAAAGACCCAGACTGGCTGAATGGATACAGAAACAAGACCCATATATATGTTGCTTATAAGAGACCCAATTCAGATGCAAGGACACATATAGACTGAAAGTGAGGGGGTGGAAGATATTACATGCAAATAGAAACCAAAGGAAAGCAGGAATAGTAATACTCATATCAGACAAAAGAGACTTTAAATAAAAGTACTGACTCTCCATTGTGGTGCAGTGGAAAAGAATCCAACCCCAGTGTCCATGAGGAGGCAGGACTGATCCCTGGCCTCAGTCAGTGTGTTAAGAATTCAGTGTTGCTGTGAGCTGTGGTGTAGGTCACAGACACAGGTTAGATCCCACATTGCTGTGGCTGTGGGGTAGGCCAGCAGCTGTAGCTGTGATTCGACCGCAGCCTGGGAAGTTCCATAGGCTGTGGGTATGGCCCTAAAAAGCAAAAGAGAGAGAGACAGAGAGAGAGAGAGAGAGAGACAGAGAGACAGAGAGACAGAGAGACAGAGAGACAGAGAAAGAAAGAAAGAAAGAAAGAAAGAAAGAAAGAAAGAAAGAAAGAAAGAAAGAAAGAAAGAAAATCACAAGAGACAGAGACACTATAAAGAAGAGGATATAACAAATATAAATATATATGCACCTAACATAGGAGCACCTCAATACATAAGGCAACTGCTGACAGCCATAAAGGGAGAAATCAACAGCAACACAATAATAGTGAGGGATTTTAACATTCCACTTACATCAAGAGGCAGATCATCCAGACAGAAAAATTGACAAGGAAACACAGGCTTTAAATGACACCCAGACCAGATAGATTTAACTGATGTTTAAAGAACTTTCCATCCCAAAGCAGCAGAATATACATTCTTCTCAAGTGCACATGGAACATTCCCCAGGACAGATCACATCTTGTGCCACAGATCAAGCCTTGTTAAGTTTTAAAAAGTTGCAATTATACCATGCATTTTCGCTGACCACAATGTTGAGATTAGAAGTCAACTACAAGAAAAAATAAAAAATAAAAAAACAGAAAAAAACACACACTCCTGGAAGCTAAACAATATGCTACTGAACAACCAATGGATCACTGAGGAAATCAAAAGATACTTAGAGACAAATGACAACCCAAAACCTAGGAGATCTAGCAAAAGCAGTTCTGAGAAGAAAGTTGATATCAATACAGTCTTATCTCAGGAAAGAAGAAAAAGCTCAAATAAACAACGTAATTTTACACCTAAAACAACTAGAGAAGAAAGAACTGACAAAGCCCAGAATTAGCAGAAGGAAAGCAGTCATAAAGATTAGAGCATTAAAAAAAATGAAATGGAAACAAAGAAAATAATAAAGTAGATCAGTGAAACCAAAGTTGGTTCTGTGAAAAGATGAACACAACACTCTTAGCCAGACTCATCAAGAAAAAAAAGGAGACAGTTCAAATCAATAAAATTACAAATGGAAAAGGAGAAATTGCAACTGACTCTGCAGAAATACAAAGGATCGTTAAGAGACTACTATCAACAACTATATGCCAATAAAATGGACAACCTAGAAGAAAAGGACAGATTCTTACAAAAGTACAACCTTCCAAGACTGAACCAGGAAGACACTGAAAATTTGAACAGACCAATCACAAGGACTGAAATTGAAAATGTGATTAAAAACCTCCCCAAAAAACAAAAGTCCAGGACCTGATGGCTATACAGGTGAATTCTACCAAATATTCAGAGAAGAGTTAACATCTATTCTTCTGAAACTCTTTCAAAAAATAGCAGATGAAGGAACATTCCAAAGCTCATTCTATGAGGCCAAGATCACCCTGATATCAAAACCACACAAGGATATAAAAAAAAAGAAAATTATAGACCAATATCACTAATGAACAGATGCAAAAATCCTCAACAAAATACTAGCAAACCAAATTCAAATATATATTTAGGATCATACACCATGATCAAGTGGGACTTATCCTAGTTGCATTTGGGTCACACAGAAAATCTTCAGCCCAGGGACAGGGATGTGTATCGAAATGTTTTGTTATTAAATTTCCTGGCTACGCTACAAATTGTTTCAAACATGAGGTATCATTTCAGAGCCACTGGATTTGGTTTCTGGTAGATGATTCATTGAATGAATGTCTGCAGACCTTGATTTCCTCATCTATGGAAGACTTAAAACAATCTCTAAAACATTATTTAGCTTAATAATCCTGTATCTCTGAGGCACTTTTTTTTTTAATTGCACAAAACATTTTTTCTTAATTACCTTATTTATTTTTGTAAATATTATGTTACCATGTAAAGTGCTGTTTTACAAGACAAAAACTGTAGGCAATTTCACATGTTAGAATTTAATAACACGCTTACAAGACTATACATGATATACACATGTTGCTTAAAGGAAACAATGACAGATCAACCCAGTTTCATTACATGCATACTTAGAAATCATTCGTCCATTCTCTTATTGATAGGCATATGCATGAAATCCGGTTTTGTTTTTTAATATTACAAACAAGGCTTCTATGAATGTTCATGTGCACGTCCTCTCTTGTATGTACTCTCATTTCTCTTCGAGTGGAATAGCCAAGTCCCATATCTTCAATGTTATACAATACCCATTGTTTTCTTGAGTGTTTGTACCGACTGACACTCCCACAAGCAGGGTACATGCTCTCTGTTTTTCCATATCCTTGCTAACATTTGCTATTACTTGATTGTGTTTTTCACTTTATTGCCATTCCAGTGGGTATAAAACAGTACTGCACTGTGGGTTTAATTATTTTTTATTTTTCCAATAATTAATGAGCTTAGCATCTCTCCTTCCTCCACCTCTTTCATCTGAATTGCTTACAAGCTATGTAACTGTGGGTTGAGTTTCCCCCCCACCCCCCCTTTCTCCAGACCTTCGTATTCTAACCAGCTGGTGAATAGTAACACAGCCCTGGAGGACACAGTGGGGAGCACTTGGATTATCCACAAAGTTGATAATCTGCTTCTAAATAAATAACCAGGAGTTGACCCTTGGGGATTGTACTCATACAATTCAACTGCCATGACCCAGTGTAATATTTCATGTCTTGCTAAAACTCTGGCCAAGCACTATTCTGCATGCATCCAAGTACTCGGACAATTCTTTCATCTGAATGATGAGCTTATTTCAGCCACAGCTTGCTTGAGACACAAAGGGCTTCTGCTACCTGCCTGTGGTACTACTCCAGATGGCACCTTAGCCTTCGTACACAAAACGTTTTCAAGCTCCTCGCCATTCCCTCTTGAGGATGTTCAGTTTCTCAGTAACCCTTTTAAAATGTAATACCGAAGCTGGATAACATTTAAAACCACATCATTAAATAGCACACATTCAAGAAAGCAACACTTCATTATATTCATTCTCTAAGAAAAAAAAGCAAAAATGTTTTCCTCTCAAGCTAGGGAATGCAATAGGAGTGATCAATATTCTTAAATGATTCTGCAAATAAATGATGTTGGTAGATAAAATTAAGGAGAAAGGGGGAAAAAAGTCACATATAGAATCAGAAACAATTGCAGAAGAAATCCAGGTTACCCCCAACCCTGGCCTTTGTTGAGGGGATCACCAGAGATCTATGTAGATATTACTTTGAAATTTAGAGCTTCAACTTGTATGGACATGAATGCCCATGCTGAGTCTTTGCATGCCTCTGTGAAACATCAGAAAGAACCCAACAGACCCCATTCTTGCATTAAAGCAACACACTATGGAAAGCCTGAAAATAAACCATCTATGCTTGATTAATTAGGTTTGTAAGTATTGTTTCAGAACCAAACAATATTTCTAAAGATTTCAATAGTTCAAAGATTGCCCTATGGCCGCCTGGCCAATACATCTTCTAACACATGCAGTTTACAAGCATTTTTCTTCCCAATATGTTGTCTTTGGTTGGTGCGACATTGTTTGAGTGAAGGGCTATTTGGGTCATAGTGGTTTTCTCCCCTGCACAGCAGTGGTGCTGAGCACAGCACTTCGACCATACATCTTCCATGTCATTTCCATCAAAGGCACATGATACTTCCTGGTGACCAATCAGGAGTGGTCCAGCATCCAAACAGAGGGCATATTGGCAAACCAAGCTTTCTTAATGACAGCCATTGTTTGGGGCCAACAAAAGGGAGGTCCTGAATATTAACATGTGGCCTTGTGTAAAGGTCACCAGTATGGCACATCCATCATATTTCACGGCCAAGAAAGAGAACTTTATAAGTTCTGTCAGAATCTACTGTTGTCCAAATAAATGTATTAGCCTGACAACTGACACCAACAAGGCAATGATCTTGAGTGATGATCTCCTCTTTTAACAAATATCCTTTCACTTCTTTGAAGGAGCAGCAGACGTTATGGTGAGAGATCACGTTTAAGGAATATACCTCGAGGCCACGGGGGGCGGGGGGGGTAGAATAACCAGGCAACCCCATTAAAATATTAATTTAATAACATGTAATCATTAGACCAAATGGCACCTCCTTCTAACGGGCATAACTTTCCATGCTAAAAAGAGAAATCACATATTTTAACATCTCGGAGTCTTGAATGTCCTTCCTAATAATAATTCTATCATCAATGAAATGAATTCCTGAAAATTCTATCATGAGTATAATTTATCTATCAATAAAATTCTATCAAAATCATAGTACAATTGGTATAAAAGAACTCAAAGGCGTGGGTCTGTGGACAACACTGCCTCTTGTTAAAGCCACACAAAGTAAAGTATGATGGCGGAATTGAAAGTAGCTGATGGCTGCTCACGCGTTTAATACTAAAACTAAACCTAGGAGCAGCAGCAGTACTACATTCAGGATTAGAAATATCGGGCTCTGGTTATTAAACATGATCTCCAAATGAAAGTTCTGAAATTTATTTTTATTTAAGAGATCTGAAAAGTGTATAATCAAGAGAAAGATTAGTGAATAAGCATGTTAAACTCA
This sequence comes from Sus scrofa, assembly GCF_054392235.1. Classification (NCBI taxonomy): domain Eukaryota; kingdom Metazoa; phylum Chordata; class Mammalia; order Artiodactyla; family Suidae; genus Sus; species Sus scrofa. The sequence goes on along the minus strand of NC_139387.1, from coordinate 88,342,221 downwards.
GCTCCTGCACTCTGATCTTACTGTCACGGTCATGGGGTGGGGGTTGGCTGGAAGGAGGGGATGAAGGAGAAAGAAGACTAGAATTCTGTTTAGTTCCTTGGATACACCATACTCTCATACTCTTTCCTGACATTTAGACAGTTTCTTTCTATCTGGCATAGTTTCCACAGCTCCTGGTGCTCTGATCAGTTTCTATGCCTTCCACTCTTTCTCTCAACCCCTGAACTGCTTCGATCCTTCAGCTAAATGTTCTCATAGTTCCTTGTACCTGCTTTATCATAACATTCAACACCTGAAATTGCTTATTGAATCATCGTGTCTCAAAATTACGCCAAACTCCATGAGAAGAGAGACAAGATAATGTCAATTTCATCCTTGTGGGTGCCCCAACAAACTTCTGTACATAAATAGTAACTTTCAGTAATAAAAACTGAATCAAAGTCTGAGTTCATCACCCCTTGGCTTGTAACAAGCTTCTGTGAACCAAACGAAATTCTTGTGCAAAGAAGGAAGGATTCAGCACTGGAGCAATTTGCCCTGATGGTATTATAGAGACCTTACAATGCAACCTCATCAGTTCACATTCTATTATTTCAAAGCGAGGCATAGCCAGATAAACTATAGGAGGAAGTCAGCTTTTAACCATCTCTAAAAAAAGACATTTGCTAGGCGAAAAAGCTGCATACATTATATACCGGGGACCAAGTTACCCAAAACAATGGTGTCTCAAAACACATAATCACTTGTCTTCCTTTCCACCTCTATACACTGACTCCACTTAGAATGTGGTCTACCTTCTACATCCTATTAGCTCTCAAGGCACAGGCTAAGTACCCCTACTTTTATAAAGGCTTCCCCGGCTGCTAATGCTCAGAACCCTCTTCCTGAATTCTAAACAGCTCTAATTCTTCCTATATTCCCACTGGACACGAACCACTTTGGAGCTGAAAGTCCTAGATGAGTATGCATTTTTTTGACAAAATCTTTAATAAATTATTTGAGGGAAAAAACTGTGTATTTATCCTTTTCTGAATCCAACCCAGTGCCTAGCATGCTGTACTCTCTGAGTGTTCAATGAATATTTTCTAAATAAATGCATTAACATTTAATCATTCTAAGCGTTTTAGCAAATTCTTAAAAAAAAGTCTCTGTTGGCAATGCCTCATTAAACTTACTTACGTGGCAACCCTGTTTCATTTTGTCTGTGCAGACACACATGCACAGGCCAATGATGTTATGATTCTAAGTGGTTTAAGTGAGAGCTTCCTGATTATTAGATTCTTCCTCCTTCAGCTACAATGGGAAGATAACCCAAGACAGTACCCCATATCCACAGTTTTGTGCAAATGACCCAAGCTTGGATAATTACTCTTTTGATGGAGTTTTATTCTCAGGACCTAAGAGAGTACATCTCAGTTCCTTTCTGGAGGGAGAAGCTGTGACATGTGAACTGAAAGTTACTGGAGACCACTTTGCAGTTTCCCATGAAGAAGCTGCTCTGAGAAAGGAGGCATGACCTGCAGAGATAACGAGAGGCACGAGATGGAGGGTCATAAGAATGCTCACATTCCCTGGTCCAGACCTTCCCTGAGGCTCAGCTCACCCCAAATTCCACTTACTTTAGATATAAACACACTTCTCTTTCTGACCACTGGAATTCTGATTGAGCTCCATGTGTACTCAAGTAGATTTAATTAAACGAGTCACTATTACTGCACTACATTAACTGAAACTGCATTTCTTTACAAGGTTAAAGCTGACTCTCTAACCACAAATGTCTAAATTAATAAGAATAATATTAAGTTCACCTGATATTTCCTTTATAAATGGAATGCTTTAAAGATGATAAGATTTCTCTACCCCAAAAATACAGTAAATCCTATTACCACCTCTTAGTGAATACAAAAGACAAAAGAGTGGTGAAGACAAGGCCACCAGTGATAATAAGGAATAATTGCATATTTCCTACTGGAAATATTACATTCGTGTATTATAAAAAAATATTGCTCAGTTCCACTCTCTCTGCTTCACGCTAGAGATGATGAAGAAATAGGATCAGAGACATCAGAGACTTGTCCAAGGTCACCAAGCTCTTCCTTGGTAGAAGCAATATTGTAGCATTAGTACAAGGGCTAGCACCCCTTAGGTGTACACACCCATTAGTTATATGGACATACTATATGATACATCTCTTCCGTATCTTCCCCCCTGCCCCAGTTCTAGCCTTTTCCCACTACTTAAATCCCACATACTATAGGGATTCCTGAACCTGAATTATATAACCTCCCTTTCTGACTTAGGGACGGCCCTAAGCCGCTCTGCCTCTGTTTCCCATCAGAAAGAAAGACAGAAATAGTTATTATGTTCATCCAACAAAAAGGAAATTAATGGTTGATTAGATGCCTGTTCAACACACTGAGGATGAAAACCAGTCTTCATGGTGAATTATTGAATTAGGGGGCCAACTTACAGTGAGGCTGTGTCTACACAAAGCCAAACATCCAGTCAGTTCAGCCAAAGGGAAAAAAAAAAAATACAGGAAAAATGAAATTAGTTGACAGGGACTGTGCAGACAAAATAAAATGGAGAAGCAAGAGTCAATACAATAGCACAGTTAAAGTCCTGGCAGAGATTATAAACTTCAAGGAGAGACTTTCAACGCTCCATTCTAAACAACAAAACTCAGGTGGTGTGCACACTGACTTCCCCAAGTCGCTTTTAACACTATGGCAAAAATCAGAAAATCCTCCGTAAATTGTGGGATGTTTTTGGTTGACTCTGGATAGCAGTTGTTGATTAGAATTAATGGTCCATATCGACTGTGCTCTTAGGGGATGCCATTTTAAGGTCCTATATCATTTTGAGATTGGTGTTTCAATTACAAGCCCTGCAATATTATTATGCTGGAATATTTAGAGTCCACAAACTACACTGGCTCTGAAATGGCATTAAGTTTTCATAACTATTGACTCATAACTATTTCATAGCTATGGACTTTTAAGTAGAGAAGGAGGACAAATTACGAAGACTTATGAGTAATTTATAACTTCAGTTAAACACGATTAATTAAAATTGCAGATCGTAATTAATAAATAATTAATTTAACCCCTCCCCTCACCCTAAAAGAATCAGCTCCAGGGGTTAGACAAAGGAAGCCTTCTTCAAGACAAATTAGAAAGTACAGTTTCGTGAACTGAGTCCTGAACCCCAGGAATGAACGTTTGCAGCTGCATCATGGACTGTTTTCTGTTACCTTAAATATTGCGGGGCCATATGGAGCATTTCTGAGGACCTTCTATTTTAAAATGTTCTGTTCATATTTTACGCTTTTCCATATGTCTCATCCTTATTTCAGAGTTTCTATTCACTTCCATAAAAATAAGACCTTTGTTTTCCAAGAGTTCATTTCTCTCTCTCTCTCTCATCTCTATTATGGCCGCAAACTTCCACTCGGGTTATTGCAGCCACTCTAGGACCAGTCGATTGTGACAAGATGAATAGAGAATTATTTGGAAGAAAAACAGCAGCCGCAGTTGATCCGTGTGGGGCTGCAGAGCTCCTGCTCTCTTTGCTTCTTCCAAATGACCCCGCGTGGAGGATAATAAACCTGACACTGGTATTGAGCTGCTTCAAAAGGAAGAAAATGTTTACAGAAATCATGGCTGAAACCCTGAAGGAGGTGCTGAAGGAAGATATAACTTGGTTAACTGAAAAGTAACCAAAATGCGGCTTTCTGAAAAAGGGGGCTCCCTGTAGTTTGGGGTTGACTTCGAGCAATTATCCAAACAAAACAGTTGGCGCCTGTGTTGGCGACAAGACCCTGTTTGCATAAAGTTAGAGGGAGAAGACAAATATGCATGAAAATTAAATTTGGGCCTCTGGGACTCCCCTTTTGGGGCCATAGAAGAGCTGATTACATGTTCACAGCTGGAATTGGTGTTGGCGGGCAAGCCTCATTCATAGGCAGAGGGAGGGACTCCCTTTCTGAGCACCACTCTGGTGGCAAAGCAAGAACAGCAGTGTTCAAGGCATCTGATGCTTACAGACCTTAGGCCCCCATGGCCCCAAGCTGCTCAGCTCTGGCATCCCACTGGAGTGGTCTCCACTGAGAAATCATTACGTGGCTCAAAGTACGTGTGTCTGCTTGAGCACTGGTCCTTCCCCACATCCCCTGTCACACTCGCATCCACCCAGACTGCTTTTTGCAACATTTCCCTCTGGAAAGCAGCAAATACAGCCAAGAGAACAAACAGCCAGCACTCTGGACAGCAGGAAAGTTGGAACTCTCTAACACGACAGTCAAAGTTCACAACAAGATGCTGAAGCTGTCTTATAACACAGTCCTTTGGGTACTTAAACGACCAAAAGTGTGCATTTGGCAATATCTCTTGGCATCTGTGGTGGTAGATTCCAAAAATGGCCCTAATGCTCCACCTTTCCTTTGCGATGTAACTTTGCCCCATCTCAGGATAGAGTGTGTTTCCCTAACCCCTTCATCGGGGCTGGCCTTGTGAGTTGTTTTGCCAGTAAAGTGGGGGCAGTGGTGATAGAGAAGCCTTCCCACAACAATTTAAAGCATGAAGTGTGAGTGGAAACTAGCCTGATGAACAGAGAAAAATGGACAATAATGTTCTAAGGCAAGAAAGAGCACGCTATACTGAATAATAATATCCAACATTCATTGGGCTCTCATGATATGCCAGGCACTCATCAAATCTTTTCACTTGTATTCACTAATTTAATTTCACAACCTGGTGAAGTAGGTATAATTATTACCCTCTTTTTTTTTAATTATGGCCTGGGGTAGTTAAAAATCTTGGCCAACATCCCATAGATAATGGTCGGTAGGGCTGGCCAAGGCCATTTGGCTTCGGAGCCCATATTCTTTCACCACTGTGCCATGGGGCTCTGAAGAAGAACTGGAAAAAATCAGCAAGATGAGACCAGGCTGCCAGAGGCCGGAACCAAGATTTTGCAGCAGCCTCACAGCCAGGTTCAATGCCCACACTTGCACTCCTGAGTCCATTCTTGATAGAGTCCCCAGTGGGATCTTTTTAAAGATTAAACCAGATTCGGTTACTTCCCCACACTTCCAATGGCCTCGCACTGCACTTACAGAGAAATTAAAATGTATCATCATGATCACAAGGTCTGATATGCCCACCCCCCTCCCCACCTCAATACCTACTTACCCACCTCACCACCTCCAGCTTTTTTTCACGCCACTCCAGCTTCCTTGGCTTGTTCCCACCCAGGTTCCATGTGCTGTTGCCCCTGCTTAAAATGTTACTTCCCCCGGATGTTAGCACTGGGTCCACCTCTTGCCTCCTTCAGATGCTGCACAAATCTCACCTCCTTCCAGGATCACCTCATCTAAAATGGCACCTCTCCACCTCAATGCTCTTTTCTTACCCTGACTTGAAAAAATAAGAAGTGACGAAAACTTCATCGGACTTACCACTGCCTGAAATTGTGTGATGATATATCTGTTTACCGCCAAGCTCTTCCAGTGGAACATACATTCCATAAGGCAGGACCCTAGGTTTTCTTGCTCATTGCCCAGATGAGCGTTTGGCATAGAAAAAGCACTCAATATGTTTCACAAAATATTCCAGTCCTAATTACTTAAGATTGCCTTATTTTCCAAAGTTTCAAAAATTTGGAACATTTACCAAAAAGAGCATGCTCGAAGCAGGACAAGTGTTAGAAATAGTTAAAGAAGTGGTTCTCAAGCTTCAGTGAACAAGCATGCACCCTGTGTCAGCACCTTGGGGGGGGGTGGGGAGCTCATAGGTGATTCTGATCTAGATGCTGTATGCATAAGATTGCAAGATTTAGCAAATAAAACTACAGGATGCCTAGTTAAGCCTGAATTTCAGATGAACAACAAATACAGTGCACGGAACATGCTTATAGTAGTAAAAATGATCTGAAGGATAAACTGAGTATCCTGCACTCAACTGGAAAACACTGGGGACCACACTTAGAGAAAAACCCTTAATTAAATGGAGAGATGATATTCAGTAAAGAGAAAATAAGTTTGATGGAGAAACAGACCTGATTCTCAGTGACATTCAAAGGGCTGAAGATAAAGGACCTTTAGCCTCTGTTACTCTAAAAAACAGAATGAAGACCAGATGTTGAAGTCACTTTTCCAATAAATATGGGCAGGCAATGGTGGAATGGGTTACTTCTCTCAGCAGTGGTTTTCCATCTCCAGAAGCAGGCAAGCCATAGTGTTGAAAGAAATGAATGGGAGTTCCCGTCGTGGCTCAGTGGTTAATGAATCCGACTACGAACCACGAGGTTGCGGGTTCGATCCCCGGCCTTGCTCAGTGGATTAAGGATCCGGCTTTGCCGTGAGCTGTGGTGTAGGTCACAAATGTGGCTCGGATCTGGAGTTGCCGTGGCTCTGATGTAGGCCAGCGGCTATAGCTCTAATGAGACCCCCGGCCTGGGAACCTCCATATGCCACGGGAGCAGCCCTAGAAAAGGCAAAAAGACAAAAAAAGACAAAAAAAAAAAAAAAAAGAAATGAATGAATACTGAAAAAGGCAGTCTACTCTGGGTAAGGGTGGATCAATTTCAAAGTCTCTTCCAGTGCTAGGAAATCAGTACCTTGGCAGGAGTGAGAACAGACCTCTGTATTAGACAAGAACCTCTATATTAGACAAGAACCTCTATATTAGACAAGTTCATTGCAAGGAACTAGGATCCAACTCAAATTGGCTTAAGAAAAAACTACAAATGAGCTTACTACTTTGTACTGAAAATGAACAAAGAAAAGGAAAAAAAACCTACGAGGCCCTTGCCTCGGATGTGCAGAAATGATGTCCTCGGAGTTCAGATTCATCTTTTTTCCTGCATTGGCTCCATTCTCAGGCAGTCTCCTCTTTCAAGGTGATAAAGTGGTCACCTGTGCTCCTGGATGACATCCTAACAGGTCAGCAATCTCATCAGGGGAAAAGCATTTCTCTTTCTCAAGAGTTGCAGCAAAATCGCAAGGACACCGTGTCATGGCCTCTCCTTGGGTCAGATGCTAACCCCCAAACCAATGCCCAGGAGAATTCAATGCTCTGATGAGACTCATTTAGATCACAGACTCATTCACTACTAGACACTGGGAGTAGTGTCAGCCGTACTCAAGTTATAGCTACTGCCAGTAGGGGAGGAAGGTGATGTTACCAGAAGAAAACGGCTATCGGATGCCGATCAGATAAAAATATCATACAGTCCTACATTCAATCTACGCCAGTGTCATTCATGCCAACACACTTGCATTCATCATCCTCTTCCAAGGCCGCCATTATCCCTTAAGCAGTAGCAGGATGCATTTCTCCCCTCCCCAAAACCCAATCCTTTTCCCACACTTCAGTTCCACTGAGTGAAGACATTTCTTAGAGAGAAAATATTTCGATTCCTTAGAAAGGCAAGCTTTCCAATAAATACAGGTGGGCAATGGTGAACCGGGTTACCTCTCTCAACACTGGTTTCCCACCTCCAGGAGAGTGCAAACTGTTGTGCTGACAGAACTGAAGGACTACTGAGGAGGCAGTTTGTTCTAGGGGAGGGTGGATCGATTCCAAAGACTCTTCCAACACTAGGCGTTCAGTGCTGCGGAAGGACAGGGAGACGGCCCTCCTCTGCGTTCCTTGACTATTTCTAAACGGTCTAAGACAATGACCAAGCACCTACTGTGTTCTAGGTCCTGTGCCCCTAGGAAAACAACCATAACTAGAGCATGATTTGTGCCCTTCAGAATATCTGACCTAGTGAGGGAGGGGAAAAATGCAGATGAGATTGTAAAATGAAGTGATGAGTACAGTGACACAGGCATGCGTTCAAGGCTAAGGCAGCAGAGGGGTGGCCCTTTACCCAACAGGGACATATTACCACTGTTTTCACCAAGCAGGGGCCATATGCTGTGTGTAAGGATTTTTAACATCTTTTAGTTTGTCATCTTGCTATTTTGGTGGCTACTAAGATAGGCTGAAAGAGACTAAACTAAAGGATGCCATTGCTCTTTACAAAACACAGATGCTTTCGGTTTGCTAATAATAAAAGCACACATAGTCATTATACAAAATTTGGCAAATAAAGGCAGAGAAAGACATATATAATCATTATTAGCATTTTCATACTATTTTATTCCACTCATTCTCTTTTCTTTCTCTGCAAATACACAAAGAGATAATTGTAATATATATTATAATACATATAAAACATAATGTATACGTGTATCCATGGATATATAAAACACCTATAGTAAGACAGATGATTTCACATTGTTTTAAACTTAACTCTCCACCATTAGAAGTTTTCCACGCCAATAAATAGTCTTTGAAGACTCTTTTGTGACTCTGTAATATCACTGTATGATAATACCACTGTTCTTTTTGGACAGTCTTTTTGACAGAGGCAATAAAAAGAAACTTGTCAAGTGAAATGACTCATTTTGGCAGGCAGAGATGTCAAACTTCAAAACAGACTGAGATTTACAACTCCTAAACTTTAAGAAAATTAAAGTGCCATAAACTTTATGGGAGATAAAATGTTGTTGTACTTCCTTTGCTCATTTACCTTTCCAACTATAGAAGCAATTATGAAATATAATTAACAAATTACTCTCATGTGATTCTATAATATCCTCCTTCACATTCAAACTAACATCGAAGCATTCTTTATTCTACTTAGAGTGTTTCGTTAGGATGAATATCAGTTATTTTTAACATTCCATTTAAAAGAACTTAATGAGTCAAATCCTACTGCAGAAGGAACTATGTACAGAGGATGTGCCTCTTGATTGACAAGACCTGCATCCGGGTTCAATGTCACTAATTATACTCAGGTTGTCTTATCTTATTTTGTAAATGCAAGAATGAGCAGGTAGTTCCACTGTAAGTACAGGAACTGCTCCCAGGAATGCACATGGATTTCTAATAGGATTAGAACCACTGGTGTCAATAAACCCCTTGGTTCAAAACCTGGATAATCTGTAGCCACTTTTTTTTTCTTTTTTTTTCTTTTTAGGGTCGCACCTGCAGCATATGGAACTTAGGCTAAGGGTGGAATCAGAGCTGTAGCTGCCGGCCTACACCACAGCTACAGCAACTCAGGATCTGAGCCACATTTGCAACCTACACCATAGCTTGTGGCAATGCTGGATCCTTAACCCAGTGAGTGAGGCCAGGGATCAAACCCACTTCCTCATGGATACTAGTCAGGTTCATTACCGCTGAGCCCAAACAGGAACTCTCTGTAACCATTAACTTTAAACTGAAGGGGTTGGCTCACAGATGAGAGGCACAATGTGGGTCTGAAGTTTTTTCAGATAGCTGGCCAAGACAAGCATGACTCTGTGGGCAAGGATGAATGTCATTTGTTCATTATCACTACTGTTCCTAAAATCTCATCTTTTCCTCTCTACTTGTATTCTTTCCATCATTTTCCTCTGTTCTAACACTGTACAGACTTTATTTCTCATCACCTGTATCATCTTGAATTATACTTATCAGTGTCCTTACCTGACTCATTTGTTTTCAAGGATTACCGAAGTCTTCCTCATCTATTTTGTTTCCATGGGTCTATATTTAAGTGTAGGGGGAATTCAATTCAGGTCTCATCAGTGGGTTAAGGATCTGGCATTGCCATGAGCTCTGGTGTAGGTCACAGATATGGCTTGGATCCTGCACTGCTGTGGCTGTGGTGTGGGCTGGCAGCTGCAGCTCCAATTCCACCCCTAGCTGGGAACTTCCATATGCTGCAGCTGAAGCCCTAAAAAGAAAAAAAAAAAAAAAATTCTTAAGGCTGCACCAAAAAACTGGTAGAACTAATGGATGAGTTCAGTAAAGTTATAGTATAGAAGATCAACATATAAAATTCCATTATGTTCCTATATACTGACAATGAATTATCCAAAAAAAGATATTAAGAAAATAATCTCATTTACAAAAGCTTCATAAAATAAAATACTTACGAATAAATTTAGGTTCGTAAGCTTTACGAACTAAAGGTTAAAGATCTGGTACACTGAAAACTATGAAACATTGATGAAAGAAAATAACGAAGATACAAATAAATGAATACAAACACTGCGTTCATGTATTAGAATGAATGTCAAAATGTCCTTATTATCCAAAGCGACCTTCAGATTCAAAGCAATTCCTATCAAAATTTCAATAGCATCTTTCATAGAAGTAGAAACGACTACTCTAAAATGCATATGGAGCTACCAAAGACACTGCACAGCTAAAGCGATCTTGAGCAGGAAGAACAGAGCTGGAAGAGGCATCACATTTCCCCATTTCAAATTATACCACAATGTTATAGTCATAAAAAAAAAAAACAGTATGCTATTGGCATAAAACAGGGATATAGGCCAATGAAACAGAATAGAGAGCACAGAAAGAAATAATCCTATGAATATCCAACAAAGGCACCAGGATACAAAAATGGAGAAAAGAAAATCTCTTCAATGACTAGTGTTGGGAAAACTGGATTCTCACTTGTAAAAGAATGAAATTGAACACGTATTTTAACCATATACAAAACCCAACTCAACACTGATTAAAAGCATAAATGTTAAGACCACAACAATAACACTCCTAGAAGTAAAACAGAAGAAAAGCTCCTTGACATTGGCCTTGGCAACTGTTTTGTGGATATGACATCAGAAGCGCAGGCAACAACAGTAAAAATAAACAAGCTGGACTACATCAAACAAACAAACAAAAAAAAACCCTCTCTATAACAAAGGAAACAATCAACAAACTGAAAATGTAACATATGGAATGATGAAGTATATTTGCAAACCTATGTCTGAAAACTGTCTAATATCTAAAATATAGAAGGAATTAAACAGTTTTTTTTAAAAGAGGTTAAAAACTCAGGGTAGAGGACCTGAACAGATATTACAAATGGCCAACAAGTAAAGTGCTTAACATTATTAATCATCAGGAAAATGCAAAACAAAACCACAATGAGGTGTCACCCCACACCTGGTAGTATGGCTAGGATCAAGAAATCAAAAGATAACAAGAGTTCGTGAGAAGGTAGAGAAAAGGGGACCCTTATACACTGTTCGTAGGCATGTAAATTGGTACACCTGTTGTAGAAAACAGTATGGAGGCGTCTGGAAAAATTAAAAAGAGAACTACCACATGATCCAACAATTTCACTTCTGGCTATATATCTGAAGACTTTATTTTGTTTTGTCTTTCTGTCTTTTAGGGTCCCACCTGTGGCATATATGGAGGTTCCCAGACTAGGGGCAGAATCAGAGCTGTAGCCGCCGGCCTATGCCACAGCCACAGCAATGCAGGATCCAATCTGTGTCTGTGACCTACACCACAGCTCACTGCAACACCAGCTCCTCAACCCAATGAGAGAGGCCAGGGATCACTCCCGCGTCCTCATGGAGTCTAGTCGTGTTTGTTAACCACTGAGCCGTGATGAGAACTCCTATCCGAAGACTTTAAAAGCACTATCTCTAAGAGATATCTGAACGCCCCTGTGTAACGCAGCATTGTTCGAAATAGCCAAAATACGGAAACAACTTAAGTGTTTATCAATAGATGAATGACAATGAAAGTGTGTATATTTGTAAATGGAAACACTACGTAATGAAAACACTAGTCAGCCTTTAAAAAAAAAAAAGAAGGAAATCTGCCATTTGCAACCACACAGATGAAACTAGAGTCCTGGAGAACATTATACAGAGTGAAACAAGCCAGACACAGAAAGACACACTACATGATCTTTAATGTGGGATCTGAAAAGGTGAATTCATAGAAACAGAGAGTAGAAAAGTCGTCACTAGGGGCTGGGAGGTGGGAGAAATGGGGAGATGTTGCTCCAAGCGTTCAAACTTTTAGTTATAAGACAAACAAATTCTGGAGGCCTAATGGTGATTATAGTTAATTGTTGTTTACTTGAAGTTTGCTACATGAGTAGGTCTTAAGTGTCATCACCACAAAACATTTTTAAAAGCATATGGTAACTATGTCAAGTGATGAATACATTAATTAGCTTGAATTTGGGAATCATTTCAGAGTGCATACCTATATCAAAACATCATTTTGTACATCAGTAAGTATGCACAAATTTTATTTGTTATTCACACTTTAATAAATCTGAAGGGGGGATGGAGACTGGGAGTTTTGGATCGGCCGATGCAAATTATTATATAGAGAATGGATAAAAAAACAAGGTCCTACTGCATAGCACAGGGAAGTATATTCAATATCCTGTGATAAACCATAACAGAAAAGAATATGAAAAAGAATACGTATACTTAGGTATAATGGATTCAGTCTGCTATGCAGCAGAAATAAACAAAACATTGTAAATCAACTATACTTCAGCAAAATAAAATTTTAAAAAATAAAAAAATTGGTGTTCCCTTGAGGCACAGTGGGTTAAGGATACAGCTGCTTTGTCAACTGCAGAGGCTCAGGTTGCAGCTGTGGCACAGGTTCAGTTCCTGGCCTGGGAACTTCCACATGACACAGGTGGTGCAGCCGAAAGAAAGAAAAGAAAAGAAAAGGAAAGGAAAGGAAAGGAAAGGAAAGGAAAGGAAGGAAGGAAGGAAGGAAGGAAGAAAGAAAGAAAGAAAGAAAGAAAGAAAGAAAGAAAGAAAGAAAGGAAGGAAGGAAGGAAGGAAGGAAGGAAGAAAGGAAGGAAGAAAGAAAGAAAGAAGAGAGAAAGGAAGAGAAAAGAAAAAAGAAAAAGAAAAAAATATGAGGAAAGAGGAGTCCTTTATTGACTGTCCCAGCCAAAAAAGCCACCTGAGTTTTTACTATTACACTGTTTGATTTTATAAATAGCATTTATCCCTAACTGAAAATATTTTACGTGCTTGCCTTTCTATCTATTCCACAGAGGCTCCTTAAAGGCAGTACTGGATCTAGTGTTTGCCACGGTCTCCTTAGCAATGTCTGTTCCATGCTAGGCACCTGTTGTGGGTTGAATTGTGTCCCCAGAAAAAGATGTTGAAGTCCCAACTCCCAGTCCCTGTGAATGTGACATATTTGAAGAGTCTTTAGGGATATAATTTAGATGTAAGCTGAGGTCATATTGAAGTAGGGTGGGCCCTTCATTGACTATGACCAGTGTCCTTATAAGCAAAGGAGAAGAAACCCAAAGACACACAGCTAGAAGATCATTTGATGACAGAAGCAGAGATGAGAAAGATGTGGCTGCAAACTACAGAACACAGAGGACAGCTAGCAAATCCCAGAAGCACCAGAAGGGGCAGAGGCAAACCCTCCCCTAGACAATGACAACCTGCCAACAGCTTGATCTCTGACTTCTGGCTCCAGAACTGTAAAGGAATACATTTCTGCTGTTGAAGTCACCTGGCCTGTGGGATTTTTTATTGGCACCCCTGGGAAACTAACACAGCACTCAACAAACATCCTTTCAATGAATAAAGTGTGAGGCAATACAAGTATAAACCACTGAGAGTTGAAAGTGGAAGAGGATGGAAAGAACAGGAAAGAAATCCATGGTAAGCCTCAATGGGACTTATTGTTAGGAATGACCTAGTCTGAGTTTCCCTTTGGTCGGCTGACAAAGTCATTCTTGGAAGAATTCACTCTGACTTGGGAAGATTCGTATGTAGATCCTCAAACTATAGGGTGGCAGATCTATAAGCAGTACCCCAGAACGGTTAAGGGTAAATACAGCATTGCATTGAATGAGAGCGGTCTGGGGGAAAATCTGGGCTTGGTTTCTCATTGGCTGTGTGACCTTGGGTGGTTGCTTAACATCTCTGAGCAGGCTCTTGTAGTTTAGCCTGGGGTTTTCTCTATAAAACAAAGATTCTGTTTTAGGAGGTCTGGGGTGGGGCCTGTGATTTTGCATTTTTAAGAAGCCTCTGCATGATGCCCAGACTGCTGGTCCTCAGACCACCCTTTGAGTAGCAAGGAGCAAAGGAACATTAGCTTTTAAGAGAAGGTGAAGAATGGATTCAGCAAAACAAAAAGAGGTTACGAAGACAAATGATCTGGCTAGAAATATGTTAATATTTGAGAGAAATAAAACACTTGTCTAGCAATACTGCGTAAGTCAGCAATCTGTAGCCCCAGACCATATCCAGCTCACCTGGATCTTGCAAAACCTAAAACAGTTACGATCTTGACTTTTACAGAGAAACTCTGCTGACTCTGGATTAACAGGTCTGTCTCTCTCTCTTGAGAATCAAACAAATATTTAGGAAGCCACTTCAAACTGCATGACACATAAGCCGAAGGCCTGGTACACAGAGAGGGATTTCAGATGGGAAGGAGTGAAAACAGAAATTGCTGATTATTCTTGTCTCATAGGGAATAAAGGAAAACGACACAAATTTGAAAACAAAGTGATGGGCTTTTGCCTAATAATGTCACCAAAGGTTAAAAACAAATTTCAGAAACAAAAAGGAAACTTAAAGAAGAACTAAAACCATTTTTCCTTTTTCAGCTCCAGCAAGTAAACTGTGGTCTGGCTCTAAAAAAACTCAGAATATTGCATTCAAGATAAAACCTCTCAGAGTTCTATTTCAGTAGCGTCTTGGATTGAATTTTCAATACTAGAATTTCCAGATGTAAAAAGACAAGAATAAAAGGCCTTTAATTCTTCAATTTCAAACCACGAAGCAACTTTGCTTTTAAAAGCTCCAAAATGGAAGCCTCTGAAGTTGTCACGCAGAATGTCCTTCTGTGAGGAGTCAGCTTTGGAGGTCAACCTCCAGAATTAAGACTAAGAACAATGCCGCGTATTTAGGATGCATTCCGGGGCTGTAACTGCAAAGCAAGAAAAGGAGCAGAGGTACCTTCCCAGGGCTGAATCCCTGGTGCCCTATCTGCAAGTGCTTCAAAATTAAAACTGAAGTTGCTGAGTGAACAATTTTAGCTTAATCTGTTTTTATGCATATTAATGCTCAGCTAATCTCTAATTGGTTAACTTTCTCCTCCTCCTTCGATTTTGTTTCTTTTGGACGATGTAAAACCCAGAAAGCACCCACGTTGTCTCTATTCAACATCCGTAAGACGTTAAACATTACTATATTGGATCCTCTGGAGAGGGGAAAAAAAAAAAATTACCCACACTAACTCGTTTCAGGAGGTCCGAGTATCCTGAATCTGAACCAGCTCTTATCTTAACCTGCCTATGTGAGATTTACAATTGGGAAGAGAACAAATAAGGAGTAATTTAAATTTTAATTTAAAAAACCCTCTATTTTCTTATCCCTTATCGAACTGCCAGCATTTTTCCTGCTGACAATGAGCGAGTGTCATTGGCATAGGCCAGACCCTACCCACAACCAAGGAATCTCTTTCATCTAAAACCCTGATCCCTTTAATAAACAAAATACGAAAAGGCAGTCAAAATTACGCTGTGGCTTTATAAAAGAAGGCAGGGAAATCCTCCGAGCACAATCCCCTACTTGTTATTTTCGCATGCCAAGTGACTCCAAGTCATTCTGAAGGATAAAGAGACAGGGGCTGCCACCAGATCCCAGCCACCATTTCCCCTCCGTTCCCAGCCCTGGCCCATCTGTTCTCCAGAGGCCACATGAATGGCATATGTCAAGAGAGTCAGAGCTGTGCAAACTGCCCAAAGAAATCACTCGGCCAACTTCCCTTTGCTTCCATGACTCCAGCAATTGTTGCTGAGCCAACCACCATATGGTGAATAATTAGTTTTTCGACCCCACTCAAGAAAAATGTCCGCTTCATTGCCAAACGTTAGCAATATGTGTGTTAATGAACAGTGGGAGTTGAATGCCTATACATTAACAAAAGTCGGGATTTTTTTTTTTTTCTTTTCCAGCTTCAAGCTCTGTCCCTTTTGCTTTGCCTTCTTTCAAGTAGGTGATGCTAGGGAGTCTATAGCATTCTAAATCAAATGCATCTTTTCTTCTTTTTATGAGAGGTGGCAACCCAACAGGAGATGCCCAGTTTTCATAACCAAATGTCTTTCTTTTAATAAAATGTCTTTAAGCTTCCTTTTCTCAAAATGATGCATTTAGTCCTGGTCAAAGCCGACTACCAGGATGCTCTCTGCTCTTGGCATGAAGAGGTAAGCACAACTTTAGAGTGAATGCCCTGAGTGCTATCTCAAGCGGGATGCATTTTTTGGCTTCTTTAAATAAACATCTCCTCATTCCAATAAAAATACCCTTGATGCTCTTACAGTGAAGATTTAAGAACCCGGTTGAGATTTCACCTTCACTGTCCCCAGTGTGGAAGCCTGAATTGGCAGATGATTTCTCTCAAGAGAGAAAGATCTTTGTGCAGTCAGAAAATAAAACACTTATTCCACATATACAGCACAAAATAAAATACCTAAGTTTGCACCAATTTTGCATTTTCTAGGGCAAAGCAACCCTGCTTTGCTCCTTATTAGGTTTCACACAGAACTGCTTTCTGACCTTGGTCTTCACATTCTCTGCATGCAAACATATGAATCCTGAGAAAAAGAGACAGGGAATTGAAATGTTCTCTAATGCAATTCTCAGAGCCTTGCTATAGATCAGTGGTTTCCAAATATCTTTCGTTTGCAGACCATTGTACCATGGCAGAGGTCCCTCAAGACCCTCCCTCCTGTTTGTGGCTGAGAAAGAAAAGCCTCGCTGGAATAAATCAGCAGAGGAGCGCTGATTTAATGAGACAGTCAAGAGAAATCTCACAAGCAAAAAGGGAATTAGTGCCAGAAAAATGACAACTGTCCTTTTCTTTTTACATTTGTAATCAATGAGGATCCTACCCGCGTCACCCTCAAGTCTGAAAACTCACTGAGGACATGGAAGCCTTCTGTTTGCCCTTCACAGCACCCTCGGGACCCGGACCTCAGGACCAACTAGGTGGCTGGAGCCACAGTGGGTACATGTTCAACAAGCAGTTGTCGAGTAAATACTTTAAATCTTGACTATGACACAAGAGCAGTCGAGGAACCATGAGCACTTGGTAGTTCAGAGGTTGAGAATTCCTTCCAGTGGACACTGATGTTGGCATTGAACTATATACATAGCACCTGGGGCCATCTTCCATTTCCTCTCACTAGCATTATCCCTCTGACTACCGCTGGCCTATGATTACAGTCTTTGCTGGTCTACTCTTAACATTCTAATGGAAGGAAAAACATGTTCCATTTTTGGCCAAAGAGTACCTGCTATGGTGTCTTCTGTGCACTTTCGCCCAGAAAATGTAGGGGCAACAGGATAGTTTGGAAGTCGAACACCGGGCTTTGTGCCAGGCTTCACCACTGACTGGCTCCCCCTTAGTTCCTCTAAGCCTCAGTTTCCTTGTGTGTTTATAAAATGTGTTTCCTTGTGTGTTTATAAAACTCCCTTTCTCAGTTTCCTTGAGAAAGGGAGAAGGTAATACCTCCTTTGCAGCATTTTTTGGATTAAAAAGTTAGTTGGGCAAACTGCCTAATATTGGGCTTAACACATAATTTATCATCTATGAAATGTGTTTATTCTATAGTTACAATTGGTGCATATATCCTCAGAGCATCAAATCCACTTTATTCCGGGGCTTTAGATTTTTTTTTTTTCTTGCCATGACTGAGACATGCAGAAGTTCCCAGGCCAGGCAGGGATTGAACCCAAGCCACAGCAGTGACAATGTCAAATCCTTAGCTACTAGGCCACCAGGAAACTGGTGGGTCTTCAGATTTGAAGGAACTATTAATAAACACTAACCTGGAACATGAGATGAGTTGATCATGGTCCATCCTTTAATTTTGAGCCAAGTCTGTTTTTTCTCAGACATATCGACTCATAAAAACACTTAAAAATGCATTACTGGGAAAAATTAACAGCTTGAAGTGACTTTCTTCATGGGCCAAATAATGTCTTAGAAAAAAATTGCCCTTTGCTCCTCATTCTTGGTACGGATTCACAAGTCTCTAGCATCCTACTTTCATCCTAGTGGTGGGCATCAAAACTGATGCAAGGAAGATCCCTTGAGGGAAAGATGGGGGTGTTTCAGCAATGAAATTGCACATAAAAGGAAACACTCTTGCTGCATAATCAAAAATGGTTTCCCACAACGGTTCAGTTAAATGTGTTGGAAACCTTAATATCAAAGCAGAATTGCTGTTCTGATTGGTGTATACCCAAGATATGTATTCAAAGAGAAGCCAAAAGCCAAAAGTGACAAGTCAACTGTTGTAAATGAGGTAGTAACTGCCTCCAGGAATGGTCTATTCTCCTGCCATCTGCACCCTGGCACACAGCTGAAAACTTTGCTCCCATCCAGAAGCTTACGCATCCTAGTTCTAGGGCTTGGGGACGAGGGTCTTAACTGTGAGGAGGCTCCCACAGTAAACTGGGAGGAGACGGAGTTTGAATGGAAGACATGGCTTATCACATGGACCACATCCATTCAGGGAGGTAACCTCTCAGAAGCCACACACACCCTGGCACCAATCTAAGCCAATGCTTTCCTCTTCCTCTCCAGGCTCGTTTTACCCAGCCTCCCTAATCAATGGTTAAGTGGCTACTTTGTTAAAATGATTCTCTAATAAACACTCCCCTTCAAAAAGCTGCTTTGGAGTTCCTGCTGGGGCTCAGCAGAAACAAATCTGACTAGCATCCACAAGGATGCAGGGTCCATCCCAGGCCTTGCTCAGTGAGTTAAAGGATCCAGTGTTGCCATGAACTGTGGTGTAGGTCACAGACATGGCTCGGATGATGTGTTACTGTGGCTGTGGTGTAGGCCAGCAGCTACAGCACCGATTCCACCGATAGCCTGGGAACCTCCATATGCTGTGAGTGCGACCCTAAAAAGACAAGAAACAAAAACAATAACAGGATGCAAACTACTGCTCTTGGAATGGATTTACAATGAGATCCTGCTGTGTAGCACTGAAAGCTATGTCTAGATACCTACATCGCAGCACAACAATGGGAGAAAAAATTATGTATACAGGTATGTGTAACTGGGTCCCCATGCTGTACAGTGGAAAATAAAAAAATAAAATAAATAAAAAAATAAAAAGAACTGCCAAGTTTGAGACATGGAAAAAAAAAAATAACAAAAACCCCTGCTCTGCTTCAAAGGAACTTGTTGGACAAACAGGAAGTGACAATCAGGGTTAATTCTATGGAGGGTGGCATAGACCCCTACTGACGGGAGGTGAGCCGAGAGGGGTGCTGGAAAGTTTCCCTTCTTTCGCAACTTGTTTGCTAGGTTGCTGTGAAATTCTCGTCCTTTCCCGTAGTCATAGTTTTGAGGTTAAGATACTGTCTCCAGAAGCCCTTCATTTAAAACCCAACATCATATTTGAAAGGGGATCTCACATTAATTCCTTAGCGCTAATTTCTTCACCTGGGGACTTGCCAGGGTAGCCATACAAACCTTCTCCACTCTCCTCAAGCCTTAGGCCCTCGTTCCCGGTGGGGCGCATACACCACTGAGAAGACGTAGGCATCCACCATGAACCCTTGGGCACGCTTCCTCTCTCTGTCTCCACCCAGCCAAACTCAGTCTGTCCTCTTGGCTCTGCTAAGATGCAAGCAAGCCCGGACCTGGGCTCTTCATTTCATCCCGGCCCCTTGTCCTTACACACACTGCGTGAACTGTCCATGTTTCTATCGGGATTACAGTCTGTTCTATACCTATAAATGACTCAGCTCTTTTGGAACTAATATGGCTATCTTATTATACAAATATGTATAATAATCATATCTATATATGACTGGCTTACTATGCTAAACAGCAGAAATTGACATAACACTGTGAATTAACTATACTCTAATTTTTTAAAAAAGTGAATATGGTCCACTCTGATGGCTTCCTTTGTCGTTTTATTTTATTTTTCTTTTTCTCACATTATCCTCCATCGTGTTCCATCGTTAAGTGACTAGATATAGTTCCCTGGGCTACACAGCAGGACCTCATTGACTGCCTCCATTTTCTCACCCCCAATGTATCCTTTCATCCTATTTGAATTCTGCCTCCACTAATGAAATTGCCATCACCAATCCTTAACCATCTAACCCAGTGACCACCTCTGTGTCCTCTTCCTCTTTAATCACAAGGTAGCATTATCCTGTAGGTGCCCTACTTTCATAGCTCTCCTTGTCTTTTTAGACACTGCCCTCTCTGGCTCTTAACCCCTATTTCTGATTTTCGTATTCTCTGCTTACTGGTTCTCCTTCCATTCCTGTCTAACCATCCACCTCTCTAAAATGTAAGCATCCCCTTAAAGAGCACTCAACAAGATCTTTCTGCACAGATGGAAATGCTCTATATTTGTGCTGTGACACTGGCTACCAGCCAGATGTAGCTAGTAAATATTTGAAACATGGCTAGTGCACGTGAAGAACTAAATTTAGGAGTTCCCTTCGTGGCTCAGAGGTTAATGAATGTGACTACGAACCGTGAGGTTGCGGGTTTGATCCCTGGCCTTGCTCAGGGGGTTAAGGATCCGGCGTTGCCCTGAGCTGTGGTGTAGGCTGCAGACGCAGCTCGGATCTGGCATTTCTGTGGCTCTGGCGTAGGCTGTCGGCTATAGCTTTGATTAGACCCCTAGCCTGGGAACCTCCATATGCTGCGGGTGCAGCCCTAGAAAAGACAAAAACAAAACAAACAAACAAACAAAAAAACAAACTAAATTTAACCTTTTATTTTAATTAATTTACATTTGAATTGCTACATGGAGCTGGTGGGCTGGCATATTAGGCTGTACAGCCATAAAGTTCTGTCTCTTCTTGGGTGCATCCTCTCTCAGGGACTCACTCTCTCCCTGAGCTCACCCTATCTCCTCTACATGGAGGACAACCAAAGGCCTCTCATGGGACAAAGAAAAGACCTGTATCTTCAGGCTCCTTTTGAAAATCTACACCAACTCCTTCACCAAAACCTGGAAGTCAACACTTCGGATCCTGTGTTGTAGTCAATCTCAACAATCCTCTCCTCCCAGACTCGTTTTCTCTATAAAGCTCCTTCTCAAGGTATGAGCTTTTGAAAGCGTTTTTATTTTTCCCCAGCGCTTTGACCGCTTTCAGCTTTCAGACCACAGCTTTATCCTGCTGTCAATAGTCCCTGGATCCCTGACATAAACCAGAGACGCTCTGTGGATTCTCTAGCCGATTCTCAATCCACAAAGGCTGGCACTGGGCACATTGGCAGCAAAGGGTTGAATGGGAAGCAGCAGGAGAGGAGGAGCAAGGCAGGAGCCTTTTTGACTGATTTTAGCACTTTCACCCAGGTGCTGGCTGAATCCAATTCTGTCAGAACCCAGCCATCTGGGCTCCAGGGATGGCCTGTCTCTCTTTTGTCATAAAGACACAGGGAAAAGCATATTTTTATAAAAATAATTGAAAATATTCATTCACATTTTCCATACCCATGCCCATGTTTCATCAATTGGACTGATTTTTAAACTACAAATGGATTAGATTTAGAAGACTTCTTTTTTTCTTAACTTTCATAATAAAAACAATCCAAGATGTAAACATTACAGTTGACCCTTGAACAACACAGGTTTGAACTGCCTGGGTCAGCTTATACGCCGATTTTTTTTTAACAGTAAATACTACAGTACTACACAGTTCTTGATTGGTTGAATCTGCCGATTGGGAGCCATGGATATGAAAGAACCATGGAACTAGAGGGCTGACTGTGAGTCATTCGTGGATTTTAGACTTGAAGAAGGGTTGGCACCCCTCACCCTCTACTGTTCATGGGTCAACTGTATCTGCATTTTGGGTCTCTAAGGCAGGATGACATATTAAGATACATATATAATTGGGTAAATTCAAACATATATTTGAATTTTTCTTTCATTTATATGCTATTTGTCCTCAAGTAAGGCCATGGTATTTCAGAACTTCCAGTGATGTTCAGAAGATTATCTGCACTCAATTAATTCACTCTATTATGCAATGCATTTAACAGTTTCTTGGAAAGCAGAGAAGACTTCTTAAAATTTGTTAGAAAAAAATTAACATGAAAGTCAAAAAAGACAATGAACCTAGAGAGATGGGAGAAAATGAGGTGATGGCCAAGACGGTCCAACTTACTACCTTGCAAGAGATTCTGCCATGGCACAAGGCGGGGAACGCCGGCCAAAGGTCTAAACAGATACTTCACGAAAGAAGATGTGTCAACTGAAATGTGAAAAAGATCCTCTGCATTAGTCATTAACATGCAAATTAAACCCAGGGCACACCTATCAGAATGGCTAATTTAAACAACTGAACTGTTGGTGAGACTGTGGAACAACTGGAACTCTCAGACACTGCTGATGCGTGCTGGAACCGGCCAATCACAATGGAAACAGTTGGGAAGATTCTTAAAATGGTAAACTTATTTAGCAAAAAGTTAAACTACTGGAAGATCTGACCATTTCCCTATTATGTATTTATCCAATAGAAATGAAAACACATGCGTTCATATGAAGACATGTACACAAATGTTCATACCAACTTTATTTATAATAGCCCCAAACTGGAGACAACTCAAACACCTCTCCATGAGTGAATGGGTGAACAAACTGTGGCATGTTCCTTCAATAGAACACAACTGAGCAATGACAAGGAACAAACTATTGGTATGTGCCACAGCATAGAAGAATCTCATAATAATTAATCTGAAAGAAGCCAGATCCTCAAAATACAGTACATGTTGCATGATTCCATGTTTATAAAATTCCAGAAAATGCAAACTAAGCTACAGTGAGAGAAAGCAGACCAGTAAGTGGTTGCTTAGGGATGGGAGGCATGGAGAGACAGCATAAAGGAATTACAAAGGTCAAGGAGGAAACGTTAGGTGTGATGGGTATGTTCACCATTGTAAGTGTGGTGAAGGTTTCACAGGTGGATGTGTATGTCAAAGCTTTTATTTGTGTCCCTTAAAGACAAGCAATGTATTTTACACCAATTATGCCTTAATTAAAAAGTTGCCTAGCTTAAGTCTATTTTACATTTTAACAAGAATGAGAGAAAAAAGAAAGAAGGAAGGAAGGGAGAAAAAGATGCCTGGACTCCAGGGAAAATACTTTGGTGTTATAGATCCATCATCCCCAAGTTTCTTTCTGCTCTATAATATTCTCTACCTACACGTACTTGTTGGGTATGCTATATAATCAATATTTTGAATAAGTAAGTAGGTGATGATGATCAAGATGTTGCTGAAGAAGGAAGAGAAAGACGGAGAGGGATGGATGGGTGGATGGATAAAATATTTACACCTGATCAACTTGCAGGTGTGTCTGCATTTCTACTGATCTCCAAGGCACAGCAGCGCTGGGTTGGATACCTCTGGCGCATGATGAAACTCAAAGACTCAGCAGACACTTTTTTTTGTTGTCTTTTTGCCTTTTTCTAAGGCCACTCCCATGGCATATGGAGGTTCCCAAACTAGGGGTCTAATCGGAACTGTAGCTGCCAGCCTATGCCAGAGCCAAAGCAATGCCAGTTCCAAGCCACATCTTCGACCTACACCACAGCTCACGGCAACACCGGCTCCTTAATTTCATGGTTCCTAGTTGGATGCATTAATCACTGAGCCATGACGGGAACTCCAGACTCGGCAGATACTTAAGACACTGAATGACTTCCTCGACCTTTGCCTTTTAACAGAAGAACCACCTTTCTGAGACCGAAAGTGTTGTAATGATACCAAATGACAGTGTCAAACTTCATCTCTCATCCCATTTAGTCTGGGATAGGTCATCCTGCTGTTAGAGAGATCTCGGCAAGGAAAGATGCCTTACTGAATCCTATCAAAAACGGTCTTCAAATGGAGAGAGTTGGTAGAGAAAAATGAATGTACTTCGAGGTCCTACTGTGTGCCGGGCACTGTACTAGGTGTTCCAGACATCATCTCTAGACCTCAAATCTGCCCAAGGGTAGTTTTATGATCTCATAATATAGACTGCTCAAAAGTTTAAGATGATCAGAGAGCTTATAAATGAGAACACATCCTAGCTTTTTTAAGTTTAACCAAAAAAAAAAAAGAAAAAAAGAAATCCAAATTTGAGGATTATATATACACTTTCCCTCTTTCTATAAAAACAAATCTACTCTTACACAAAACTCCGTAACAGAAGCTACAACATGCAGAGACAACTAGCCTGAATTAAATTAGAGGGATGACGTCAGTTTCTGAGGGTCAGCACTGATAGCAAAACCTCATTGTCCTGTCACCAGGTCTCTGCGGCCCTCCCAGATGTCAGAAAGAAAATAACCAGACAAGTGCAGGGGGCAAATTCAAGGCTACTGTTTAAGAACTCTTTGCCTGTTTACCCTGTTTACAACTTACACTCTACATCCAGGACACAGAGAGTTGAAAGAACCTGTTGCAGATGTTGTAACACTGGAAAAAAATTAATATGCAAATATGTATTAGAGTTTTAGCATAAATACAAATGGAATGATCCACTTTCAAAATACCAATGTTTGCTGCCAATGTGAGTTAACAAAAGAAAAAATTCTAATGGTCACAAATGAAAGCAAATCTCTTCTATAGGCAAGTATACACAAAAGGACGCCCTCAAATACCTTCCTATAAAAATTAATATATTTAATATTTTTTTCTGTATAGGCCTATGAATCACAGAAATCAATTCAGTTTGATTTCTTTTTACCCTGAGAAAAAGTAATTCAGGGCAGCAAAACTAAAGTATTGCTTTAAAAAAGCGAAATGTGCTGAAATCAATGTTTTTTTAGAAAAAATTGGACTGTGGACACAGTTCTCCATTTCCTAAAGAATATTTACAAAAGTCATTATGTAGTTGAATGATCTGAAAAGAAGCAATACAGTCAGCTGAGGAATACCTCCTGATATGCCTTTTAGTGGCATTTCAGAAGCCAGAATTTTTAGTAATGCTTGAATTGAAACATGGGGTGAAAGTCCAATGTTTTTCTCCATGGCTTCCAGTTTTAATGGTACAAATATTGAATCGGCACCATAATGAGCACTACCAATTACTGAATTTATGTGCCCTGAACGTATATATACCCAGAAGGAAAGTTTTTATCTTTGTCATCTTTGAACCCAGACCAGAAGCAGTAGCCAAGCTCAGGCATGTTACCAGATGTCACTGATGTGATCAAAACAGGGAAAGGCCAGGCATCTGAAGGCCTGCTTGTATTTGTGTAAAATTAAGTTGTTTCAGCCATTTTCATCATGGTTGTACAATGAAGTAGGAGGGAAGCTGAATCTTGGATCAAGAAAAGAAGTCCTCCTTATTCATCCCCAAAGATGAAAGTTAATCAATTCAAACTTCTGAAAGCTGTGTTTTCATGGCATAAAAGGAGCAGCTGCTGAAATGGCCATGATGATGCCAGAGAGGTAGCCAAAGGACACAGGGTCCCTCCATGCAGAATTACACTTGAGAATCAGCAAAGGCGTCAGCAGGTGGCAAGGACCCCACAGTCCTTTTCCTCTATTTGGAAAGCTCTGGGTTTTGCCTAGCTCATCCAATCAGTATAAATATGTCGATCTCTGCTTAAAAGGGACCTACCAACAGTCTGGTGCCCTGTGACACACACAGATACCCAACCCTAAGCCCTGGGCCAAACTAAACCAATCAGACATGCCTTTCTCAGAAATATGATATCCGGACACAGGAGATAAATCAAATGGCTGGAAAATGCTGGTGGAACTAGGAGATGAGGGGAAATCTGAGGATGTCCATGATAGTCCAAGAGCAAGTGGAGAGAGGAAGGTGGTTTACAGAAAGAGAAGAGCAAGGCAGATGTGCTTAGAGTAAGAAGGAGACCAGGTACCCTGGAGAGAGGAAAGAGAAAGAAAAAAACACAACAGTGTATAGGAAAGGGCATTGGAGTAGGAGAAAGGAAACGGACGCCAGTCTAGGATTTGCGGCTGCTCTTGACATAACTCTAGGTAAATGATTAACTACACTTGATTTTAGTTCCACGATGACTATATAGCTTATGTTAAGACTTTAGCCACTTTGGGTTCTGGCAGGATTGAGTTTGAGTCTGTGCTCTGACCTTTGCAAGTACTGTGACCTCAGTCACCTGCCTGGCCTTCTTTGGCTTCAGATACTTTACATGTAAAATTGGAGTGACAATTATAACCTCCATAAAGATTTTGGGAGAATTAAATAAAGGAGGCATGTAAAGCATAAAACATTTGAGAAATATCAGCTCTATAATAAAGAATTCTTAACACTTCCATGAATGTTTGCTATAAAGTGAATATAATGATAGAAAGAGTTTCGGTGAGAATTTAATGAGTTAAGACACATAAAGCATTTAGAATGGTGCCTGGAACACAGTAAGGGTTTAGAAAAGTTCAGCTGCCATGATTATCACCATTATATTGCTGAGATGATGCTGATGTTATTAAGATGATGATGACTGTCCCAGTGCCTCGCAGGACCTGGCAGCCCTTTCAGCATCACCACCTTTGCAGATTAAGCTAGTTAATCAAAAAAGTATAGAATTAGGTTTGCCTCTGTACAGGACTTTCTAAATCTTGGATTTTTTTTAGGACTATTTTTGCGGATACCATCCCTATTAAATATGTGGCAAGAGCCACAGTTTGTTTTAATGTGGTTCTAGAATTCTATCGAGGCAAGCATTTCAAAGTTATTCATGAATGGAAAAAAAAAAAGAATAAATGAAAGCAACCTAAATGCCACAAAGGAGAAATGCCTCATTCAATGATACTAAGTCAACAAGGTATAATATGGTTGAGCCTTGCTGAAGGGAACCATGAAGCAATACAGACACTGACGTAGTGGTAAGTTAAAGCAGAATATAAAAGTGTACCTATTCCATGACTGTGGTAAGACCTGGGTACATGGGGAACGTCTAGATAACCCTTTTAAGTAGGGATGAGTTTTGTCAAGTTATGAGGATCTGAAGCTTCTTACTCCACTGGCCCTACTTTCTGCAACAAATTTTTCATAATAATAGAAATAATAGCATCATACTCTATTAGATTCCTCCAATGTTAAGTGAAAGGACAAGTCACAGAAAACAGGTTCTGTCATTTTTAAACACAGAGAAAGCACATGACAATCCTCCAAAGTTTTGACCGTGATCACTTGCCTTAATAACATGCCATTAATCATTAAATGAAAATTGGTCAAAGGTTAAATCTTTAAATAAACGATGTGTTATTGCTGCTATAGCTATAGGCTAACCTACTCTAATTCATGGCAGCGTATAACTTCGGTGTATGACTGAACAAGTGCAATAAACACTGGCACTTCACCATATACAACAGAGCATTCTGTTTCTAAATCCCCTCTCTGCCATGCGAGCGCGTGCTGAAATAAAATCAGTCTCTAGCAGTTGTACTCAGGAAAGAAAGTATTTTTCTCCTCTCTGGAATTCTTGCGTGACTTTGGGGGCGGGTGGGGGGGGGACTCCTACACACTTGTATTTCTGGTGGCTGTTTGGGGCAGAATTCCTCAGCAATTGATTGACAAGGCTTCACCGCCACAGGCCTCCTATATCCAGATTCTCATAGGACAGCAGCGCTGTGAATTCTATTATAAAGTCAGGTAACATGGTGAACTGTATGCTGAAGCAAAGCCCAGTTCATAAGGTATTTATGAACGAAGATAAGCTTCAAACTATACAACCTCAATGCATTCTTGCTCATCTCTGCAGCCTAAGTCCAAGTAGTAATGATGAAGGTAAGAGCTAATAAGCTCATTGTTAAAATGAGAAGTGATTTACCAAGTAAAAGGAGAAATATGGAAGAGTCTATTGGTTAGCCCCTCCCAGAGCGGACCCTGAGAGTCTGCACCACGGGTGCTGTGAAATATAAATAAGTTACATGGCAAAATTCCACAATCTCAATAATACCAAGTAAAAATCCATGATTAGAAGAACAGTATGAATGTCTAGGCATCATTCCCAGGTATAGCCTTTCCTCATTTTTTATTAAAATCTAAGCCTGAGAGACACCCTAGGTTGGACTCTAAGAAGTATTTATACCCAGAAGGAGATGGAATGAGAATGGCTGTCAGTGCCACATCCAATCTCTGGAAATTAACAAAGGGGTCCAGCTGATTGGGAAACAGGAGGGAGACATTTTGCCCCACCCCACTGTCCACCTCCCAGCCCAGAGAACAAAGGTCTGTGGCCAAAATTAGAAATATTTTTTTTTTTTTAAAGCAGAGCATCTCAGAGTTCCCATTGTGGCTCAGCAGTAATGAAACCCAGCTAGCGTCCATGAAGACGTGGGTTTTTATCCCGACCCGGCTCAGTGGGTTAAGGATCTGACATTACCATGAGCTGTGGTGGAAGTTGCAGACATGGCTCAAATCTGGCATTGCTGTGGCTGTGGTGTAGGCAGCAGCTACAGCTCTGATTCAACCCCTAGCCTGGGAACTTCCATATGCCATAGGTGCTGCGCTAAAAGAAAAAGAAAAAGAAAAGCAGTCATCTCTATGTACTGCACACATTGATTTTCAGGCTGGCCAGGTACCCCACTCCCTGTACTAGATCCTGCCTGGATGTACAGGGAGAAAGGAGGGCGGCGGTCGTACAGTCTATTCCAGAAGTTACAGACCCTTCATGTCAAGCTTCATGGTAATAATGACTGCTAGAGTTTTAAGCCCTTATAAACCATGAGTGCCAGATAAGCAGGCAGTGAGAGGAAGATCTCACCATATCAGGAGAAAGAAGCACCAGACGGAGGTGGAGGTAGGGTCAGGGTTGGGATATTGGTTATTACCTGGGAACAGGCCTGACTCTTACTCATCAACCTATTTTTCATTGTTGGGCCTAAAACAGATCAAATACCTTCCATGTAGATCATGAACAGAGGCAAATGGCACACTGTGTTTTCTAAAAGTGCCAATGAAAAGACACTGCTGCTTACTCAAAGGTGAAAACAGATGAATTTATATAATGCCATGTATAAATGGGTAAGTAGTTAAATAGAGCAAAATGAGGAAACGTCCACATCATCCTGAAATCTGAGAAAAACCTCCTGTAACTAAACATTTTGGGATTTTAGAAAACAGTGGTTGGCATCCTTAACGGGATAGAAGACATAGCCTTACAGACAGGAACCTGAACAAGAACAGGACAGAAGGTCGAGAGCATTAGATGATTTAAAAATAACAGGATGACCAGCAAAGACCAATAAGCAGAGACAAAACAGAGCAGGGTAAGATAAAGAACAATTCCACGGAAATTAAATGACCAATAGCAGCATCAAGATCTTCTTCGGGTAAGTGAATACAATAAGCAACACAGCAAGAAAACCAAATCTACGGTAAGGAAGATGAAGCAGACGCTGTTGATAATTCTCTGCAAACAGAAACCACCTTTGATTTGCGTATCCACAGCTCAGAAGTAGCCCAATTCTCGGTTCAGGGGAAAAATCCCTGTGACTGAGAACTGCAATCCTTTTACCCGATTGGTTTAGGGGAGGGCAGGTGACTTAAAGTCAATGAGATCTGAGGGGAAGTTGGATAGGGGCCACTGAGAAGAGTTTGGTCTTGAAGGTGACAACACACAGACTGTCTTGGTAGAACATGAAGCATTTTTTTTTTTTTCTGCTGTACAGCATGGGGACCAAGTTACACTTACATACATACATTTTCCCCCACCCTTTGTTCTGTCGCAATATGAGTATGTAGACAAAGTTCTCAATGCTGCTCAGCGGGATCTCCTTGTAAATCCATTCCAAGTTGTATCCAATAACGCAAAGCTCCCAATCCCTCCCACTCCCTCCCTCTCCCATAGGGCAGCCACAAGTCTAGTCTCCAAGTCCATCATTTTCTTTTCTGTGGACAGGTTCATTTGTGCTGTATATTAGATTCCAGTTATAAGTGATATCATACGGTATTTGTCTTTGTCTTTCTGACGTATTTCACTCAGTATGAGAGTTTCTAGTTCCATCCATGTTGCTGCAAATGGCATTATGTCATTCGTTTTTCTGGCTGAGTAGTATTCCATTGTGTATATACACCACATCTTCCTAATCCAACCATCTGTCAATGGACATTTGGGTTGTCTCCATGTCTTGGCTATTGTGAACAGTGCTCCAGTGAACATGTGGGTGCATGTATCTTTTTCAAGGAAACTTTTGTCTGGATATATGCCCAAGAGTGGGATTGTGGAATCATACGGAAGTTCTATGTATAGATTTCTAAGGTATCTCCAAACTATTCTCCATAGTGGCTATACCAGTTTACATTACCACTAGCAATGCGAGAGGGTTCCGTTTTCTCCACAACCCCTCCAGCACTTGTTATCTGTGGACTTACCAATGATGGCCATTCTGACTGGTGTGAGGTGGTATCTCATGGTAGTTTTTGTTACTAACATGAGGGAGACTGACTTGAGGGCAGGGCCCTAGCACGGGGCATGGCTTCTGCCAGTTGTATTTGAAAGAATCCTGATATGTAGGACAAACTTGAGAAGTTCACACATTCTGAAGAAAAAAAGGATGAAGAAGCGAAAACTATCAGAAATAGTAAACAGGGAGGGTAAGGACAAATAACAAAATTTAAACCTAAGAAATATAGGAGTTTGCAGATAAAAACAGAGAAAAATTGAAAGTCAAGCATTAAGCAATTATAATTTAAGAAAAATGATCCAGGGATGAAAATATCCTGATAATTCGAACGAAAGCACTCACTTGTTTTAAATAAAATAAATTTTAAAAGGTGTTATATAGGTTTATAATAGCAAATTTTCCTTTTCATTTCAAAGATAAAGAAAAAACATGCAAATACTTACATAGAAAAAGAAAGGAGCTCCACCTTGATACCAAAATAAAGTTGGCATCCTGCTTCTTATGCAATTTTAAATACCAAAGACAATGAAATAACATCTACAAACAGCAAATAATTTTACATCTAGTTAAATTTTCATTCACATAGGAAGATAAAAGAAACAGGCTTTCTTAGAATACGCAAAGGATCAGAAAATATACCAAGGAAGAGCTTCTTTAAAATTTTACTTAAAAATTTCCCTGATGAACTGAAAGGTTAAGTAAGATTAAAAATCAAAAATAAAGAGTCATACAGAAGGCTGAAGGTGAACAAAGAAAAAAATTTAAACACAGCTTGGCCTAAAATGATTGTTGTAAGTAATGTGATTCAAATATGTGAAAGGAGCTACATAATTAATTAAAATCAATAGATTTGTGATTTTTTTTTTTTTCTTTTTAGGGCCTGTGCCTGCAGCATATGTAAGTTCCCAGGCTAGGAGTCGAATTGGAGCTGCAGCTGCCAGCCTACACCACAACCACAGCAACGCCAGATCCAAGCCACATCTGTGACCTTCACCACAGCTCACGGCAATGCCAGATACTCAACCCACTGAGCAAGGCCAAAGACAGAACCCGAATCTGCATGGATCCTAGTCAGGTTCGTTAACCACTGAGCCACGAAGAAAACTCCTAGATTTGTGATTAATTAAATTAAATATTTACTAAAAATAGTATTCCACATTCTACATCACATAAACAAAGACTGGGAAGTTAAGACATGTAGGGAGTAAGCATAGTTTGCTAAATTCCCTTGCTTCTAAAGGAAAGCATCAAAATACATTTTTTTCGGAGTTCCCATCATGGTGCAGTGGTTAACGAATCCAACTAGGAACCACAAGGTTGTGGGTTCGATCCCTGGCCTTGCTCAGTGGGTTGAGGATCCGGCGTTGCCGTGAGCTATGGTATAGGCTGCAGACGCGGCTCAGATCCCATGTTGCTGTGGCTCTGGCGTAGGCCGGTGGCTATGGCTCCAATTAGACCCCTAGCCTGGGAATCTCCATATGCCGCGGGAGTGGCCCCAGAAAAAGGCAAAAAGACAAAAAAAAAAATTTTTTTTCATAAATTTTCTGACGATAAAACTGAAGAATATTTTGGAAAGTATTAAAGGTAGCCCTAAGATAATAACCCTGTTATCATCCCCCTGTTACAATGAGCACAAAAGTTACAGAGAGATTAGTATCTGTCCTTAGAAGACAGAAAAATGCATCATTGATTTCAAGGGGGACAAGACTCGCCATGCATGAAAATTGTGGATTTTGAATAAAGTCTTCTTGATCACATCCCTGTGAAAAGCTGAGTGTCCTGGAGGTTACACAAAACGGTCTATCCCACCAGATGCCACATGTGCTCAAGAGAGTAGTGTCGTGATTGTTTAAGAGGAGATTCTGAGGGCAAACTCCAGTTTGAACAGTTAGCTCTGCAGTAGACTAGACATATGCTGTTTAAATGAAACAGCAAGCATAGCAAAGCGCCACACAGAGTTAAGGACACCATTTAATGTTTAATAAATGTTACTACAATTATTATTACTTCTATCAAATCTTACTAATATTGGAATAAGCTGCAGCCCACAAGATACAGCTTAGAGCCCCTGCTTTTATGTGAACCATTCTCCAACATGTAGGTTGGCCAAATAATGTAAGAACACTACTTTGCTAGGAATTCCTTGTAGAATAAGAAATTTATTTCTCCCTGAAAAGCATTTTCTATGAAATAGATGAATCAATAATAGTAAACATTTAAATGTCACTTGAGGGAGTTCCCGCTGTGGCTCAGCAGTTACAAACCCCAGTAGTACCCATGACGATGAGGGTTCCATCCCTGGTCTCACTCAGTGGGTTAAGGATCTGGTGTTGCCGTGAGCTGTGGTGTAGGTCAAAGACGTAGCTTGGATCCCGAGTTGCTGTTGCTGTGGCTGTGGTGAAGGCCGGCAGCTGCAGCTCTGATGCGACCCCTAGCCTGGGAAGTCACATATACCACACGTACACAGCCCTAAAAAGCAAAAATAACTAAGTATCACTCGAATTCTTCAGATATGGCTTGTTATAATGTGTGTTTCTGTAAAGCAAATTAGCTCATTTGCCACTGGTAAATAAGGGATGATGTCAATATCATGCAGTCGTTTGAAAATCACATCTTTTTCATATTTAATTTTTCCCAGTGAACCACCAGTGAGAGCAGTTGAGTACAACGTGCCCTAATTAGCTGAGCACAGCAAGTTACAGAGGACTCACCATCTCATCCTTCTCACTCAGTCTGATCAGTGGCTCAGTCCTGCAAAGCTAATTGTGCAAGTCGCCCGAAACTATGCAACTGCCCCCCTGCCAATGAAATTTAGCAGTCTCAACTCTTCTTTATATTTCCCTACATTATACTACATTAATGTTTTTAAAGCTATATAGCAATAAAAAGATAGGTACTAGTGTAGAAAGATCTTCAAGATAGATTATTAACTAAAAAACACAAGATGCAGACATTTTGGGCAACGTGTTCTCTTTTGCATTAGAAAAGAGAGAAAAGATAAAATTGTACTTGCTTTTACATAAAGAAACTGTACACAAGACATACAACGCTGCTAAAAGGGGCTGCCTTGCTGGGGAGTATGGAGACTTGCTTTTTCTTAATAAAATTTTATTGTATTCTTTGGCCATAGAAGTAGTTTGCAAGTACTTTGAGAATGCAGTAAAATGAAAGTTAAAATTTTTTTAAAAATGTATTTACTGTACCAGTTCTTTATCAGGAATTCAACACATCTTTTCAACAAGGTCAATATTTTTGTTAGGATTATTAGCTTTGTAATTTTTCAAAGCTGCATATGCTATGAGTGAGCCTATTGTATTTTTCGCATTTTTGTACATGATTTTGCAGAGCATGGGGTTTCTCAGAAAATCAAAAGAGTATAACAGCAGTACTAACTATAATTTCTAAACTAGCCATAGCTCTTTCCTTCTCCCACTTTCTCCCGTGCCCTTTAAATCCCCAATCAAACCCAGTCTTACATCAACAGCCTGAGACTGTATACCGTATAAAGAAACAGGTCTTAGAGATGCTCTGAGGTCTATTAACTTCCAAGGGAGATAGCAAGGTGTATTCGACATTTGATGTAACAAAGCACTGTCTCCAAGTGAGCTGTTGGATGCTAGGCAAAGGACTTTAGTTCTCATATATGCTGAAAATAAATTAAAAACTATTCCTCAAGAAAGAGTTCCTTTTAAATGTATACGTCTATATAGGAAGCTGGAGAATTTCAACATTCAAGTAGCATCAGCAAGTCATTCAATAGCAAATGTCATTCGTGTTGTGGATGTTTTCAAGAAATAAGTTAACTTGTACCTCGAGGCCACCTAGCATTTCCTGGATTGGTACAAGAGTCCCCATCTTAAGACATAATGCATTAGTGTCAAAGAAAATGGTTTGGGTTTAATATAACAAGTACTACCCCAGACTCAGAAGTAATAACTACCTAACAGTCTTGGAGTCTTAACTAGTAGGACGTGGTTTTTAGTAGGTTATGAAGTAAACTTAGCAGTGGTTACTTCTTGGAGAAGAAAAACACTCTAAAGACTAAGAGTAGTGTAAGTCTTCTTATGCAATGTGGTTATGTTCAATAAATGGTCAGTTAATCAAAAAAAAAAAAAAACCCAAGGAATCAAAATATTTTCCATATATTTCAAGCATTTTGTTTTTATTTAAAACATATATCTGCACAAACTTTCGTAGGGCCAAAGCCTTTTCTTTGAACATGAGCCTGCTGATGGAATTTTGAGTTTCCTTTCCTGCTTAAGTTGCACTCATAATATATACTTACCATAACCTATCTGCAGTTTTTGATTTCCATTTTTGTTTCTTTTTAGGGCTGCATCTGCAGCATATGGAAGTTCCCAGGCTAGGGGGTCTAATCAGAGCTGCTGTTGCCAGCCTCTACCACAGCTACAGCAAGGCAGAATACGAGGTCCATCTGCAACCAACAACACAGCTCAGGGCAGTGCCGGATTCTTAACCCAGTGAGCGAGGTCAGGGATCAAATCCGCATGCTCATGCATGCTAGTCAGGCTCATGACCCACTGAGCGACAACTGGAATTTCTCCATTTCTTAACGTAGAATGAGATGCTTCCAGAAGGATCTGAATGCAAATTCATTCTAGATGTGTGTAGTTAACTCCTAAATTCTTACAACCATCTTAAGTTTAAGCCTAATTTAAAAATACTTGTGGAGTTCCTGTTGTTACTCAGCAGGTTAACAATTTGACATAGTGTCTGTGAGGATGAAGATTCAATCCCTGGCCCTGCTCAGGAGGTTAAGGAGCCCGTGCTGCTGTTAAGCTGCAGCACAGGTCACAGACGTGGCTCAGATCCCATGTTTCTGTGGCTGTGGCATAAGCCTCTGCTGCAGCTCCAATTCGACCCCTAGCCTGGGAACTGCTAGTGCTACAGGTGTAGCCCTAAAAAGAAAACAAATTCTGAAGCATCTGACTTATTTTTCAAAGAAACAACTCTTTTATCCTCATGTAATATTCAATTGCTACGTAATCATAATACCATACAGAATTGGCATAAACAGGTTAGAGAATAGACAACTGATTCTTGGCAAACATATTACCCAATGGTGATAGAATTGGATCCACAAAACAGTTACATATTAGCAATACGCTGTGGGTGTCAGAATGTTCTACAGAGAACATTGGTGAACCTGTGGAAAGGGGAGGGTCAATTAAGTTGGAGGTTGTAAGAGAACATTTACTGTAGTATGGGAGTATTTAATCAAGGCTTAAGGTTTTGGAATAACTAAAACTCAGATGGCATTTCCCAGAAGCACTGACACAAAACTTCTACATAGGACACTGCATAGAGTGGAAAGGTATTATTCAAAATTGTCTAATCCCATGCCTTGATGTAACAGAGAGGCAAATTTCAGCCCAAAGAATACAGGTGACTTTCCCAAAGTCACACAGTTGATTAACAGTGAAACCAGACTCCCTCACTCCTGAGCAATGTACAGGGTGCCGGTTATTCTCCATTTGCTCCTGACACTTCCACAATTCTCTCTTCACTTTTCTGGCAAAATCTGCACCCAGAAGGCTTGTCTCCACTGACTGCATCCCCTGATCTTCCTCTCCCTTGGCCCCCAGTTGAATCTGCATCACTGGAGGCACTGAGACTAAAGGGTGGGAAGAGAGAAAGAGCAAGGTGTCTAATCCTCCCTCCTGAGTCACCGCAGTTCCAGCACATTCTCCCACCTGGGAATTCCTGTCAGCCAGACAGCGCCAACGCTCACCAGGCGCGAGAAACAACATCTAGACATACCAGCAGCCCCCAGCACTGTCACCCTTAAGTCCTACGTGTCTTACCTCACAGAACCTACACCCTGCCCACCTCTCTGCGTATTTTCCCTTGACAAACTATTTTAGGTGAAACTCTTTTTTTTTTTTTCATTTTTTTAAAGTTTTAGTGAAGTGTAATTGACTTACAGTGTGCTTGTTTCTGCTACATAATAAAGTGATTCCGTTATACATATACATACAGCCATTCTTTTTCAGATTCGTTTCCCATATAGGTTATCACAGAATATTTTTTTTTTCCCATGGTATCATTAGGGGATTGTTTTTAAGTGTGCCAAAAATATTTCTTTTTGGATCCTACCGATACAACCAGTTATCACTATGGAATTCTCTTATCATATCTTTCCCTGGCTGGAAACACTAAATCTTCACTTTTTAAAATTCACAGCAGCAATTTTAGGGTTAATTAACAGAATTCCTTGATTTTATCTTTAGCTTTTCAGGAGTTTCATTAGGAAGCATCTTAACATGGATATCTTGGGGTTTAACTATTTGGGAGTCTGTCAGCTTCTTGAATGTGAGCGTTTATGTCTTTGACCAAATTTGGGACATGTTCAGCCATTACTTCCTCAAGTAGTTTTCTCAGTCCCACCTCTCCCTCCTCTCCTTCTGTAACTCCAATGATACACCTTCTATGGTCCCATTTGTCCCCAAGAATGTTCTTTATTTTGTTCCATTTATTCTCTCTTGTTCAGATTGGGTAAGTTCTACTGATCTATCTGAATACTTGGATTTTAAAAAGAGAGACATGTGAGAAAAATCTTATTAGAAATATATTTCCTAAGCATTTCCCTAAAAATTCATAACACTCCTTTCTCCTCAAACTCTTCATATAACTGGGTCCTTCTTATTTTTCTAATCTTGATATGTCACTTTTGCAAGGATCTGCTCCAACTTTACTTCCTTTAGAGTTCTTTTCACAGTCTATAATGATGTTCTTTCTATATTTTAGTGGTTTCTCTTCTGCTTCTTCCTCTGGTAAGTGAGCTTGAAAGGGCAAGGACCATGTCTTGTTCACTACTGGTTTGCCCAGAGAAGGCACTGCACAAATATCGTCATGAGCAAAAAGTGAATGAACAGATCTGCTACCTCATGTGTGGGTCCAAAGAGAAACAACTGGCATATCTCACAGATTTTAGTGATGGGGCTCAAGTGGCGCCAAGAAAAAAATATCACAGTAGCACACAACCTGGGGATTTTAAGATACGTAACATCTCAAGAGGTGAACCCACTTCTGATGCCTTCTAACCGAGATGTGCCAGATGTCTTACTAAAATCAAACTTAACTGGCATCCAAACATTACTGAAGATCAACATGCATGTTAATTTCAGTCTCTTGAGGAAATACTGAAAAAGGCTTAGATTCATACAGCAAATTCCTTGAGAGCCACTTTCCCCAACTCCCTTCCTCAGTCTCTCCCTCTCCCTCCCCATCTCCTGCTTCCTCTATTCCCCTCCCCACTCTCTGCTATACAATAGCCCCTCCCCCGCAGCACCCCCCCACAGCAAGCCCCCACCAGGCCTCCTTCACATCAGCGGGCACAACGGGCGCCTTCGGCGTGCCTCTCCGCCCCCTTGACACTGTCGTTTTTCTTCCTCTCTTGCTCTGGGTACTTTTCGAGCTCTTCAGTTTTTCTGGCCCACCCATTACCCTGATCTGATGATCAGTTCAAGGCCAAGGAATCTTCCTTGCTGGTCCCTTTGAAGATGACACCAAGTAGGCTGAGGCAAAATAAAGGATTCTTAGTCTGGAGGGAGGGTGAGGGAGAAGGGTGCCGTGCAGGAGAGAGACTATGGAAAAGCGGTCCCTTCGCCCATCACATAACCCTGTGACACCAAGAAGGAGAAGGACAAGGTGCTGTGGTATCTGGACGCACTGGTGCATTTCAAGAGTTTCCTTTCTCTCCCCCCCTTCCTAACAGCTCCCTTGCCCTCCATACATTTCTCCCTCGGTGTTGTTTTTTCCTACAAAGTTTCAATTAGGATTTTCCAACTTATGAATGATCAGAACTATTCACCGGGGGCTGAGGCAAGAAACCACCTTTTCGTTTCATCACTTTGAGGAAGGCATAATTCGTTAAGAAACTTAAAACACAGCCTACCAATATATATCCAGTAGTTGAAGGCATGGTTTAAAAAAGCTTAAAGGAACCGGCTTTAGGCTGGGAAGAGGGGATAAGGCCAGGAAGAGGAAACAGCAGGCACGGCCAGGATCACAGGCTCTGGAGAGTGCCATGTCTGAATTGCTTCACCCCCACCACTTAGCAGTGGCAGGAGCCCCAGTCCAGACACTGAGCATCCCGGGTGCCAGTTATTCTGTCCGAAAACGGAAATGATAATACAACTGCCCCAGAGGGCTTCTGTGAGGATGAAATGAATACTTCATGCGAAGTGTTACATCAATGCCTGGCAGATAGTCAAGTTCAATCAACTTCAGCTATTGTTATCGCTGTTGCTGAATCAGACATAGGCCGATGGATCTTATCCCAGGAAACAGGGCAGTGTGGGGTTAGGAACGTTAAACAGGCTAAACGGAGCTGGGACCAACATCCCCGTAACTATCTAACCAGGGCCCTCATCTAATACCGCTCAACAAGTACTGCCTGCCCTTCGGTCAGTCTCTGCGCTTGTTTATGGGTAAAGAACAGCAATGTGCTACTTTTCACTCACAGCAAACCCTGCCGCAGGTCGAGTCCGAAAGACACCGTGAGTTTTCCCCGAGGCACAAAGGTTACTGCACAGCCACAGACGGGAGCTTTGCACACAGGGATCCCGGGAGCCTACCTTCCAGAGAGATGGGGCCAGTGGACCAAGGGCCACGGCCCTCACAGAAAATACCAGTCCTTTTGTTCCCTCAGAGGTCCAGACTTTTAAAAGGGGGCAAGGGAGGGGGCGAGTACAAAGGCCGGAGGCACAGCGAGTAAAGGCGACGACTGTGGTTTATTAATCCATGTGTTTAATCCAGCATGCTAAGGAAGGTTCTTTACGGAATCAAAACTTGCGTGGTTTTGATCCACAGAGATTAAAAAACACTGTTGCTTTCACTTGCCAGGGCCTCTCTGCTTTGTGCTGGAGCTGTATTCTTCGGAGTCCAGCAGGAACAAAGGAGAAGGCGCGTTCCTGTGAGGACGGCGGGCGCAGGCATTTTGACAAACATCCGGCCTCCCGCCCCCTCCGGGGAGGCGCCTCCCGAATTTCCCAAGAACGAAGCCCTGGGTTTGGGTTTGCACCATTTCCCTCCAAAAGCCAAACAACTGGGAATTGTCCCCCCTCGTGCAGATTGCTGTCAACCCATCAAAAGTGGTCTCCAGCAAGGCCCGGGAGGATGGAAGATGCCACTCCAAGCCCTTGGCGGGCAAGTCATGAGCCGGGTCCAGCACCATTCAAGGTTCCAGTGAGAATCGCCACTTCTTCACGAGGGCGAGGAGCCCCCAAGAGTCCTGTCAGAATCTGAGAGTTTTCTCGTAAGTTTTCATGGGAGAGGAATGGGCACCTTTGGAAATGGCAGAGAAAGAACAAGAAAACCTGAGGGAAACGGAGAAAAAGTTATCTGGGTGAAGGCCCACTCAGGCTTCATCCGCCTTCAGGCGGCTGTAAGGTGACAGTGAAAACTGACGTGAGGTCTGTCTGAACCACCTAGGGCACTTCATCTCTTCTAACTATACTTGGAAGGAGCCAAAATGAGTCTTTCTCAGGAGGCCTCTGGGGTCTATAGAGATCCCCAACCTTGGTGAGACGTTTCCAAACAATGGCTGGTGCTGAGGCTGCTGGCAGTGCCAAGAGGATGGTGGTGAGGGGTGGCAGTCCCAGATACCCTCCCAGGGCACACGTCGGGACAGGGGAAACACTTGTCTCTCCGTTCTAGACAGTGAAATTGAGTGCGGGCAGGAGAACAAGATCCCGGCCCTCCCGCTGGCCTCCCCGGCCCATCGCCTAGTTCTCCAGGCCACCACCCCCAACCCTGCTGCAAAGACCGAGGCCAGCGGAAGCATCCCTCCCGAGACCACTGGGCTGCTATCAATCAATGCGGAGCACAAACAGCTAGAAGCTCAGGAGGGCTCCTTGTCAGACGGAATTTTACATTCCTCTTACTTTCCTTACTGCTGTCCCAATCCTCAGCACGGTGCTTCCCGCAAGGCTGGCGTTGAATCAATGTTTGCTGAACTGTATCATACAACTTACTACCAATCAGCCTCTTTGTCCTTCAGGTAAACTCCAAATCTCGCTATTAAATTATAGATCTTTGAGGATAATCACCCTAACAGATTTATCCAGGTCCCCCTAGCAGAACATCCAGAACATGGCAGATTTTTGGTAAATGGTGGCTGAATCTGTGGTCTGTGGCATAATCTGCCATGTGCGGTCTTGTCATATGGGTCTCTCGACAGCATGATTTGCATGTGTGTGTGCATGTGTGCACAGGTAGCCACACACTTGTCTGCATCTATGTCTACTGGTGTATGTATCTAGCTCTGAAACGGCAGTATCAAGGAAAATAAGAAGTAGGAAGCCATAAATCTTTGTTATCATCAACCCTCCTATCTGAAAAAAAAAAAAGGAAAAAGAAAAGAAAAGAAAAAAGAAAAACAAAGAAAATCACTTCTACAATATTCTGCTGACTGACCCTCTGGGTTCTCATGGGTTGATTGGAAAATATTTTTAATAGGAAAATAGGTCACTCAGTCTCCTCCTCCTCTTGCTTTTTCAGAAGGCTGATCCATAAAAGTCAAGCAGCTTGTACGAGGTCACACAGCAGATGAAGGTGCCAGGGCCTCACATCCTTTTCGCTCCTCTGAGTCTCAACAGCCACTATGACTCCTGAAAACCACTCTTGCCAATGTTACCAAATCATCCGAGTTAAATAAAATGAGCGTTCTCAGTACATTTCTCATTTGCCTTTCCTTACTATTTTATGCCAAACAGACGCTCTCTCTCCTTTTACAACCCCTGATGTCCTTTGAATGTAATGCTATAGGTTACTGGCCATTTAATCCGGGGCAGGCATCATTCCAAGAACTTATCTCGCACAGTGAACTCAAGGAGTCAGATATTTGACTACCTCCATTTTAACTATGGAAAACTAAAGCAAAGGGATGTGGGCAGGATGCCGATAGCACCTGCTTCCACTGATATGGTAAAAAGCTCTGAAGAGGTGCATTATAGACACACAACGTGGCCCCACTGCCACAAAGAGAGGGTAAGTAATTTGGCCAAGGTCACACTGTCATTGATGCTTCACTTGGAATTCAAACCCAAAATCCACCTGCAGACTGCACACCTCTCACCACAGTTTTTAGCTCCTGCTTCTTTCTCACCTTTCTCAGCCACATGCCTTCTCAGTCTCTCTCCCTTTTATGCTCCGTAAATATTATTCCTTTGAGTTCCACTCTCAGCCCTCATTTCTTGTCCCCTCTCTTCATCATCTCATTCACGCCCAAGAGCTCTTTACAACCTCCATGTGACTCCATAACCTTTTCCTCAAGCTAAGACCTCTATTCTAAGTCACCAACAAATAAAACCTCTATCTGTACACACACCCACGTCAAGGCCTGAACTGGCTCAGGTCCACTGCACAGAATGGTCTCCTTTGAATACTTCTGCTCAGCTGATAAGAGATTTAGTTTGGTATTATAATATTCCAGTTTCTCTTCTCCTTATGTCACTTGGGTTGGGTTTATTTAAAGCAAAAATAGGATACTAATCCCTTCCTGTTATTTTAACTAAATGTATAGTTGTTGCTTTTAACCGAAGGCTCAGGCATGTTGCAAGGGGAATGCTCCACCTGTCTGCAGAAGGCAAGGTCCCAGGTGCTCAGGAGACCTCTTTCTTGACCACTCCCGTC
The DNA here is from genome assembly GCF_054392235.1 of Sus scrofa. NCBI lineage: Eukaryota > Metazoa > Chordata > Mammalia > Artiodactyla > Suidae > Sus > Sus scrofa. The sequence goes on along the minus strand of NC_139387.1, from coordinate 88,300,327 downwards.
ATAGTGGACATGGCATCTGACCTCATGATCACGGTCAGAAAGGAAAACCCAAAGGCTGATGTTCCACTGATAATGGGTAACATGGAGTCAATCATGACCAAAAACTCCAGCACGTTTCTTTTGTGGATCAGTTTTAACTCCGTTCACTGGCCAGTTTGGCTAGGTGCTCTATTTGTTACACAATTCACTTGCAAATAACATCAGGTGATAAAGTTATCTATGGACTAAATTCAGGGAGAAATAAGTCTGAGAATGATTACCACCACTAAAACGTTTGGTATCAGTTAGCTGCTGCTGTATAACAAACAAATTCAAAACTTACTTGTTTGCAAAAAAAAAAAAAAAAAAAAAAAAAAAGTATGATTTCCCATGGTCCTATGCGTTATCCGGGCAGTTCCTTTGGACTGAGCAAGCTCAGCTTGGGCTACATACTTTAGGATAACTACACTCACATGTCTAACAACAGGCAGACTAGGTGGTCTAGAGAGGTCTCGCTCACATGTCTACTCTTATGTGGGGTGACAACCTGAGGATTCTCATCATCTGATAGGATAGATTGGGCTCATTCATACAATGAAGAGTTTCCTGCAGCAAGAGAGGGCAAGCCCTATGCACAAGCACTTTTCAAGTCTCTGTGTCATATTTTCTAATATTCCAGTGGCTGAAACAAGTCATGTGGCTAAGCACATATTGAAGAAGTGGAGAAATAAACTCTATCTCTTGATGGGAAGACTTAAAATACATATTTCAGGGTGTTCCCATTGTGGCACAGCAGAAACCAACCCGACTAGTATCTGTGAGGATGCAGGTTCGATTGCTAGCCTTGCTCAGGGGGTTAAGGGTCCGGTGTTGCTGTGAGCTGTGGCGTAGGTTGCAGATGTGGCTCAGATTCCAAGTTGCTGTGGCTGTGGTGTAGGCCGGCAGCTGCAGCTCTGATTCGACCCCTAGCCTGGGCACTTCCATATGCTTCGGGTAGAGCCTGTTTAAAAAAAAAAAAAAAGGCAAAAAAGAAAGAAAACACACATTTTAGGAGCTCCCATTGTGGTTCAATGGGTTAAGAACCCAACATAGTGTCTGTGAGGATGTGGGTTTGTGATCCCTGACCTCACTCAGTGCGTTAAGGATCTGGGGTTGCCATAAGCTATGGTGTAGGTCACAGAGGCAGGTCAGATCTGGCATTGCTGTGGCTGTGGTACAGGCATGCTACTGTACTCTGATTCGACCCCTAACCTGAGAACTTTCATATGTGGCAGGTGCAGCCACGGAAAGAAAAAATGAAAAAAAAAATACACATTTCAAAGGGGTTATCTTCAAATATGCAACAAATGCCTGCAGCCACGTTTTGCAATTTTGTCATATCTTTTCAGTCAAGTTATAAGAATAGAAACTAGGAAGAGCCCAGGGATGTGAGACTTCTGGGCTTATTCAAGAAACAGTGGGACAAGAGGTAGCATCTGGAAGAGGCTCTTTCAAGGGTGAGAGCCACTGGTCTAGCCTGACTAAGACAGCAAGCTTTAAAGCGCCCAAACTTGGTGACTGAGTCCACTGGAGAAACAGACTCTTAGTCTTCTCCTGACCTACCTCTCCAAAATTAGTTCTCACTAGGTAATTCGCCAACCCAGTAAATGGCAGTAGCATCATGCAGCTGGTTCAAGCCAAAAACCAAGGATCATCCTGGATTCCTATCTTTCCCGTACCCCCATACTATAATCATTAACTCGGCACAGTGGTTTTGTCCATCAGAAGTTCATTTCTGACTCCCCCTCCCCATTTCCATCTTCAATGTCATTACCATCATCTGGTTCTTTACTTTTCACTTGGACCTTTACTGTAGTCTCTTCACTGACCTCCCTATTTCCTCACATGTTCCCTCTACAAATAAGCATACAAACAACAACACTGCAGTCCTTTATAAAAGTAAATCAGCAGACAGGATAGCTCTACCTGAAATGTTCCACAGTCTCCCACTACACTTAGGATAAAATACCAAACCCTTTATTGTCACTTAAAAGGCCCTTCATAGTCTAGACCCCGCCTGCCTCCTAATCTCAATTTGTACCACTCTCTTTATTAATGATATCCTGGCCACAGTGGTCTCTTTTGTCTTTTCCAATCACACAAGATGACAATCATCATGGGCTGAATGTCAGCTCCTCAAAGGCATCTTCCGTCACCTCCACATCAAGTAGCCCCCAACCTTCTGACATTCTTGGATTACTCTCACTCATTAAGCCATGGTTTTTCTTTGTTTAAAAATTTTTGGATGTACGTATTTTTGAACATCAGGTATATTGAGATATACTTTATATTAAATAAAATGCATGTTGTTTGTGTCCAGCTATATAATTTTTGTCAAACACACAGATTTGTAACCACTATCACAACTGAGTATAGAACTAAACTATATAGAGGCAAATCAGGGGTTTTCAGGGGCTAGGGTGGAGGGGGAGCTATGAAGGGGCACCAGGCAACTCACATACATTTCTTTATAGTGTTTATTAAAGCCCATAATAATCTGGATTATTTATTTACCTATGAATTGACGGCTTCTTCCATCCCGAGAGGGCAGGAAGCCTGTCTGCCTTGTCTGCATCTCCAGAAACTAGCACGGCACCAGTCACTAAAAGGATGCTCAGTCATCCTTTGTTGAATGATTTAGTGGACCTACTAATTTTCTTCAACTTGGCCCTCTCGTCATCCTCATCTGTAACCCATGACCACATTTACGGATGTTATCTCTTAAAATATCTGTGAGTTTTCCCCTTTCCTCTAACTCCATAGCCATGTTTCTGCTCTTATTGTTCTCCACTTTGATGTAACAACCTCAAAAGTGGTTTCTGGGTTGTCAATCTTGCCCCCTCAGCCACTGTCTCTAACTGTTGCTAGGTAAAAGTGAATTACATCACTCCCTAAAAAAGAAGCATCGGTTCCTATTACCTAGCAACCAAACCGAACTACCAAACTAGCTTGGCTCCTCTCTGCTCCCAGGTGTGTCTACCTCTAACCATCCTTTTTCCGGATACTGACAGGGCTCTTTTCCATTCCAGATCTGACTCACAACACACACAAAAGAATATTTTGTGTAATTTAAGTACAGCTGTCAGGGTTAAATGCAGGGGTAGTGAAAGTTGACTGGTGGGCCTCTGCTCCCAGGCACCCTGATGGTTTCAGCAATGCACACAAGACTCAGGTTTGGCCAATCAGAGTAACTGGACAGGAGGGAGGACAGAGCAAGAGAGAGTTTGTTTGTTTGTTTTTTACTTTTGAGATGACAAGGTATAAAAAGCATATAGCTCTCAGGACTCATTATTGCTATCTATTCTGAAAATAAACTGCAATGAGAATTATGTCAACATGGAGACTTTTTTTTTTTAAAACACAACGAAAAGAAAGAAAAGCACGATCATGTTGATAAACCCTGGATCCAGCCATGCTTTGAGCCAGTCAACCCCTTGAATTTACCAGCTTCGTAAAGCAATGGATTCTCTCTCGTGTTGCTATTCTGAAACACAATTAAGTGTTCTTTTTAAAGGTCTTTATGCTTTTTATCCATATGTATTGTCTGGTCTTTGTTGGGATTATTTCTTAACTTACCTGGAAAATGCAGAAAATGTAGACTGCTAGGTTTAAGAGGTTTGGAGAAATTCTTCATGTGACCAGCGGATCTGGAGCAGAACAAGTCAGTTCTTTCATGATGAGGCTGGGCTAAAAGGTAGAGGGGAAAATACACAAAATGAGGTCTATGGCTCCAAAAATAATCCATGCTACCTGCCATTACTAGTCCTTAGATGAGTAATAGTTTTTAAAAGTTTTTTGTTTTTGACCATACCCACAGTATGCAGTAATTCCCTAACCAGGGATCAAATCTGAGCCTCAACAGTAAACGGAGCCGCAGCAGTTATAACGCTGAGTCTTAGACCACCAGAGAACTCCAAAATGTTTTTTCTTACTTTTTTATTATTTAAGTGAAATAATCCTGAAAACAACTGGACTCCAGTTACCTATACATGTAGACTCTTCCCGTATATTTAATTAAAGTGGCTAATTAACTTATCTGTTCAACAAACTTTCAATGAGTTATATACCACATGCTGGACATTCTTCTAGAAACTGACGATACAATAGATAAAGTCTCTGTCCTCATAAAATTGACATTCTGGTGGAGGTGACAGAAAAGTCAATAAATATATTTATAATATAGCCAATGGTGATTTTTCTATTGTTAAGAAAAATAAGATGAGGGGAATGGGAAAATGCCAAGGCTATTGTATTGATTTATATGTAGAAATAAGAGCCATCTTCCGGGATGGGGTGACATTACAGCAAAGATTAATGCAGAGGGTGTGGCCATGTGACTGCTTGGGTAAGGATCATACCAAGCACAGCCAGTGGGACACAGGACATAAGGAAGGGGAGCAGTCAGAAGATTGGGGAAGAGGGACTCTCAGATTAGGCTTTGTCACCTTGAAAGAATCAAACCAGAAGCCAAGAAGAGAAAGACATAAAGATACCAAAAAATTAAGATGACTGACCTAAGGTCATAAATAAAGACAATCTGATTTTATTTAAAACCATTCAGCAAACATCTAATCAGCATCAACCGCCCATCAGCATTTGTGTATTACCTTTACTGTCAAGATATTTTGTTTAGCTATTGGACATTACTGGATGCCTAGTATCATTTGGTGTGTATAGTATCATGTATTTAGGATTGTGTTAACCTTCGAGTCTATAAGAGACCAAACGGCCACTACATGAGGGACAAGACCTTCTTAAAGGGTACAGTTTTCATCAAGTCATTCCCTAGATGTATCATTCACCCAACCCCATCTTTCCGTGAGGAAAAGGTTTGTATCTCAAGCCAGAAACGTTAAGCTGAGTGGAGGGTCTTTAGCAGGAACCACAGTAGGAGCTCTTCCCTTGCTGCGACTACAGACCAGGGAGGAAGCAGGACAGAACCCAGGGCTGAGGCTTAAGAGGACACCTATCTCTTCAAAGACAGTCAGAGAGCTGGGAACTGAGCGACCCAGCCCAGCTGCACCAGGGACAGGGTGTAGAGATTAACTGAGGAAAGGCTGGAAACTGTCCTTTGTAAGTCTTTTCTACTGCCAGCGTTTTCTTTATGACTCTATTTGCTTCATCTTAAAGAGATGTCTTTTTTTTTTTTTGAGAATCACCTTCCATGAGCTCAGAAAAATGAAAGGAAGTAGCTTTCTAGACTGTAAGGGGCAAGGGGTATCTCAGCAGCAGGAGTGAGAGTGAGACCTTGAGAGAAGGTGAAGTGAGAGGGGCTATGTGTGTCCCTCCCTGGATAAACCTCGGAGGTAATGGTTCAGAGAAGGGGCTGTAGAACCTTGAAGGCCTGTAGGGAAAGCTCATCTCCACTCCTCTCCAGCTGCAGGAGCAAAGGACAAGCGAGCCTCTCTATTCCTCAGTTTCCACCTTTGCAAAATGGGGCTAAAGTTGCCTCACAACAACCGTTATCTCCATTTACTGATGAAAAATTAACTTTCTAAGACCAGGTAAGAAGTCAGTGTTGGAGGCAGGTCTCAAATGCCCTCTTTCCTACTCCAAAGCCCACGTTCTTAACCTTACACCTGACTGTTGCCCTGTCTTAGCACTGGCACAACCAGCACTCCAGACGTGCAAACCAGAACCTAGAAGGTTGCTCACTCTGGCCTCGTCCCGCTCCCTTCGCACTGAGATTCACTCGGGACTGATTCCCGTCAACCCCACCCTCTCAGAGTCCTCCAGGTCCATTCCCTCCACTAGAGCCCTTCTGTCTTAGCTTCTCCACCTCCCCCTGCTTGCAGTCCACCTCAATGGAATCCTTATTTCACATTCTCTTTCTAAAACCCAAACACAATACATATAGTAGTAAACATGGCACTCACTCTCTCAACAGTGTTCAATAGCTTCCGAGCATTGAATCAGTGGTTCTCAAACATTACTGTGCCTAAAAAATCACCCGGGAACAGGTTAAAATCCAGATTTTGTTTCAAAGAGCTGGGAGTGGGTGGGATGGGAAGGAATGCGCATGATTAAGAAGCACCACAGGTGCTCAGTACAAGTAACAAGCAGATTCTTGTTACTCAAAGCCTGCTCATGAACCAGCATCATCAGATCAGCATCACCTGAAAGCTTGGTAGAACGGCAATTCTCCAGCTGGCCCTTAATGGACCTACTGAATAAGGACCAAAATTTCCAGCTGATCTGTATGTACATTAAAGACAGAGAACAGTCTTTGATACAAAAAGTAAAATATAATGTTTTTCTATGGCATAGGAAGCTGGTCATGGCCCATCATCTATTTACCCCTTTCCCCCAGTCTTGCGGGGGAAGGTCTGTGATCTAAGTTGGACAGACTGGGGAAACTGAGGCTCCAAACATCTAAAGAGGCGACCCCTGTCCTCTCCATCTCGGTCACCCCAGAGACTGGCGCATGGTCCCTACCACATAAGACACATGGAGAGTCAAACTGAACTGGATCAATGTATATTTTAAAACACAGGTTTTTGAAATATAGTATTACATTTGCATTGTATCTTTCATCCAGGTATGATCTAACTGGAACAAAAAAGGATTCAGGGAGAAAAGCCTGCCAGTGTCATGAGCCAGATGCATTTTGCTCCTTCAAACATGGAACATGTCGTCATGGGGCAGGGAAGGGGGCTGAAGCCTATGAAGACCTTGCTGCTCTCCATTGATTTACTGCCTGAAGCCAAACCCATGCTCTATATATTAAAGCACAACCCCCACCTTTTTTTGTTTAAGAAGAGCAAACTTTCACCACAAAGATACAAGAACAGCAAATATTGATCTTCTTGATGGATGGTGCACCTCACGCCACAGGCCACTCAAGCATCTGCTCATTACCACCCAGCCCTCCCCTTTGTGGGGAAATAATGCCAAGTGGCCTCCTGTGCTATCGACTGCAGATTGCAAATATTTAAAAGACATAAATTTCTCTGAATGAAAGCACCTTTCTTTGTTCTCCAACCCCCTCTCCTCCCAAGCCATGTTGATTCTGGGGCTCTGCGTACTGTCAGCACCTGTACTTTCAATTGTTTGCTTGCCAAGACCGCTGTGGTTTTCTTGCTTGGTTTTAGGAACCATTCTAAGTACAGTAGCCAATGGAGGTGTGTTTTCTTTCTCTCTTGGCGATCTGCAGGGGAAGCAGCAGCTTCAGGACACCTAGCAGCAACTAATTAGAGGGCATGAGAAGAGAGGAACAGAAACTGCAACTCCTTTATCTGAGTCCACGTCCCTAGGATGATGAAAAATGGACACTGCTGCAGATTCAAAAGGAAGGTCTGGACTTCCTCAACAGCCTGAGTATTTGACAGAACACTTTAGACTTGGTTTTGCTGACATCCAGAACTATTCTTTAAAGTGAACACAAAGACTTGCTATCAGAAATAAGAATGGGATTTCAGCATGCAGAAATTTGAATTGTGATTGAGAATGGCTACTGTGAATATTATCCCAAGGGCCTAAATATAAATACTGAATACGGTACTAGCTCTTTGACATGAAGCATTATCCACCATTCGACAGAGTAGGATGACGCCCTGTGTGATCTCGATCAATGCTCGCAAGCTCGCTCCCGAGTCACGTGTCCACATCACATCAGCGTAAAATAAACCAGAGACAGTCATGGTGATCTGGTCAGTGCTGATGACAAACTGGGTGCAAGGACAAATGGTCTGTGTAAAGCTTGAGTCTTTCTCTTACCCAAAGCTGACTTCTCATTCGAAGAAAGGGCTGCAGCCTCTACTACCTCTACCGCTGGGGAGGGTATGTACCACTCTTCATCCCCTACATAACTTTACTTTTCAGGAGCAACTATCTGGGGTCCACACGGCTCAAAAATCTTGAGCCATATGGTTTAAGAGAGTGATTCCCCCACACTTCAGAGAGAAAGCAAATGCTCCTATCTGACCCATCAGCACAGTGACCTTCTATTGGCTGCAGGGGCTGACGTTCATAACCAATGGAATACAATGCAGCTGTGCTGGGATGCCCGGGATCCAGCTTTGATGGTAAGAGATGGCAGAGTCTGGGGCTGCTGCAGCCACCTTACAAACGTAAGGCAAGCGCCTCTGGCTTTCAATAAATGTTCTGGTGAGGCAGCTTGGGTTGGGTGAGCTGCGCTACCTGCCAAGTTTGCCTGGTGTCCAGAGACCTATCTCTGTGATGTGAAGATTCAAGATGCAGTCTGTGGCCACAGAATGGTTTATTTCACTCTGCGTAAAACTGGTCTGTTCAGAAAAGGATGGTACTGAGAAGGATGACACCTACCTCCCCTTAGTTGGCACCATTCCCTAACCAGCTGAGCCAAAAAATACTAGGCCATTTACTTATTCCAAAAATTAAAGAGCTGATACTTACGGCAAACCCTGGCTACTGAAACAGAGGTACTTTGGTCTTGTCAAGGTACGTAATGAGCCATGGACTAAGAAGCTGAAACCAGCCTTCCTTTTTGCCCTGGACTAGGAAGAGCTCCATGGAATTACACAAGTGTTCTGAATTATACAAAAATCATTAAGCCAACTTCAGTTCCCTGAAAAACCTCCTCAAATGACAACCGATGCTAGAGGAATCATGAAAATACTATTGCATAAATCTAAAAAAAAATGAAATTCAGATTGAGACAAAATGGATTTGTATGAAGAATCAAATATTTTTAGGAAAAGTGTTCTATAAAAATCAACTCTAGATGCACTGAAATTAATATTTCAAAATAATTCATCATAAATGTATCTCAATTATTTCACCTTCTACAAAATACTCAACAGTTTTGAGTTACATCAGCAGAAAGATTCTTCTGAAAATTAAAACTTATCAAAGATTATTTACAATCTTGTCTACACATTCATGTTTTAACAATAAGGCACTTGACTACAAACTCAGGACTCACTTGAGCAGGACGATGATTACTGGGCTTCACTGTGGCAAGGAAGCAGTGAGCCTGTCCTACCCAAGGCAGAGGCCTCAGCGTCAGAATGTGAAGGCTTTCCTCTCATTTCTCCAGATACCAACTCAAGAAATATATGCCTGGCTGATGGCATTCTGGGAACAGAACAGGAGAAAGGGCCACTATTTAAAATTTCAAGAAACTCCGATTTGGCGATCCCACTTCTCTGAGCCCTGGGTTGGGAGCCTCTCTAACTTAATTTTGCTGGAGAACAAATCATTGTCCTGACTCTACAGGGTGAGCCAAGGAAAAACAGAACTCTGAACCCAGACTGCTAACAGCCCTGTGTTTTAGCCCTGTAACTGTCCCCTGCTTTAGAAGGTATGTGAAACCTTCGAGTTCCAGGTTTCTTGGGAGTAGAGTGAATTGACCCACTTCTCCTTGCAGGACCCTGTGTAGACTTGCAGTGGGAATCACTCCTTCTGAGAAGTAAGGGATCACTTTTTAATCAACTTCACAGCTTTCAACAAAACAAAAAACAAACAAACAAACAAAAAGGTTGAGATAGCTCATGTGAGCATTGTCTCCTCTCTATTTTTATTTTTTATCCTGTGGGTAAATGCATTGGTTTTCAAGCAGTGCTTTCCAATTATTTTCAAAGTCACAAAAGACAAAAACATCTATCATGTGTAGGAAACACTGAAGTAAATGGATGAGGCCACTCAAGGCCAAGGGCAACCTATCTGATTGTACGTGTTATCCCCATCCCACAGCACCGCCAAGAGAACTAAATAAATTCATGTCTCTGCCTACCTGTAACCCAACTGCCGCACAGCATTTGTGAGGCGCTGCTCTATTGCTAATTTTGAGGGGTACAGTGAGAGGGAGAGGAGATAAGGAGATGGGGTCAATCTACCATGTTTAACCAGCTACCCTTCACGATTTTGTCGTCCCTATTGTTCAGGTTAGGTGCTTTTCCCCACCATGGACATCCGTCTCATGGTCCTGGGTTATCCATCCGGCTCTATCTTTTTGAGGTTCTTACCAGGAACACCGAGGACACGATGACTTCTCCACGTCACTCTCCCTGGAAGTAGTCAAGGCACCCCCCCCAACAAGCAAATACTGCACTCCATAATGAGTCGCTTAGATAACAAGAGCCTGAACCCCAGGCACATTCAGCCTGGTCCCTGGTGCCCAGAGAAAGAGGGGTGTCGACCCCAGCCAGTGAACTAGAACAGCAGTGAATACAGAGGGAATAATCTAAAAGAAGCTGTAACATACAGGTTGTCAGGACAATACAACAGGGACCCCAACACCATAATATCTGAGTTGGAATCCTTCCTAACGACTCACTGCATCTGTGAGTCTCCGAAAATTTTTCTGTCTCTCTAAGGTCCAATATCCTCATCTGAGAAACAGAAATGAAGAGTAATTCCTGTTGCTATGAGTGTTTAAGCGAGAAAGTCACTGTCAAGTGCCTAGCACGGAGATGGTGAGGGAATAGGTGGAGAAGATCTTGATGAAGAGTCAAAATGAAAAAGAGTCACAAAGGAAAGAAAAAAAAACAGGGTCTTAGGGAAAAACACATTGAACAGAGAACAAAAGGGATCAGGGCCACAGCGTACAAAGACACAGATACCTGGGTCCCCACCATCCACGGAAAAACAGAAGAGAGAGATGAGTAGATACACAGATACTTGGAAAGAATATATAAAATAAGATACAGGGATAAATGTATATAATACACGAAAACAGAATATAAAAATATGTACATGTGTCGTAAGCATCTGAGGTCTTTATATGTGATTGTGGCTCCAGGAATTAGCTTCCTGATGTTGTTTTCCAAGAAAGGAACAAAGTCACTCTCTCCACTTAGTTATTAACTAGTCCTTCAAATGAGGGCAGGAATCCTTGCCTATTGTTAGCCCTCTTTTCCCAAGACTATAAATAAAAACACAGCCAGTCTCTCATCTCCTCATCTGTCTCACTCAGACGCCAGCCCACACATTATTCTGTGGCAAAATGAGCCCAATGTGACTCTTTAGGATCAATACACTGAGGGATGTGTATGTGTGCAGGGCCTGACCATCACACACATGTAACTACGTGCCCCCGTGTGTCGGAGGAAAAAAAACTACTAAAGTGGAAGAAAATAAATAAAAGGTCAATGCCTTCTTGACAGCTATGGGGACACGTTATTAAACCTACAGATGCTGCTTCTCAAGAAAATATAAATTCAGGTTCCTTCCACGTTCTCTTTCGTGTTGGGGTTTAGACTGCACTTGGACAAAGGAATCATAATTCAATTATCCAATGATTTATTACAAAACACTTTGCCTACACTGGCTATTTTGATGTGTAAACATCAGAGTATTACACTCCCTCTATCCCAGGCTTCGCATTTCAGATTTCATTAGCCAATAAAGCCAGGTTTATTTATAATAAAGTTAAGCCCTTCAAACCACTGACCATGGAAACCAGATTTTGAAATAATTCAGATTTGTGTTTCTGTTCTTTCTAATTAAGGGTAATATCGGGAAGCACAGACAGTGGGTAGCATTGTTCGAGCACCATGGATTTAAGCAAGAAAATCTGATTATCAGCTCATGTCAGAAGCCAAGCGATAATGCAGCTTAGCATTCGTTTGGGTTTTTTTCTTTGGCGAAAGATAATTACTGTTCGTGAGGCCTTACGTAAGTGTATCTAATATCTAAGGCCCTAAAATTTATGAATAGCAAAGGCACACAATAGGCAAAGAAGAATTACTGTATTTATTATTTCTATGGCTTGTTCCACCATGATAATTTCATTATCTAGCAGTCCAACCTCTAAAATCAAAGTATGATTTCTTAAAGGACAAGAAGTTAAATCTGCTGGCAATGTTTTCTGCCCAATTTCCTCTGGTGAAAGTTGTTTCTAACAAATTAGAAGTAGAAGAGCCAGGATTTTAATAGGAAATTTACCAAAAGGGACTCAGAGTGGTCTCTCGAGGTCACTGCACAAATGTTAAGCTTTGGCGGTGATTTTTTTTTCCATAAAGTATAATTTCTTAAACTTGTGCTGTTGATAATAAATGGAATGCTTCCTGCCAAACATACCAAAAATTTTGAAAGTTGAAAAACACTTCTTGGCAAAGATGTTGGTATCTGAGTAAGCACTGCTGTAATACAAGCAACTTGAGTATCTATCACATGGAATAAATTCCAGGAACCCGGGGGGCGGGGGGATTACTGGAACTAGCGTTAGAAGTTTGGTAAAACCAGATCTAACTATGAGGCTGAAAAAAAAAAAATCAAGTTGTGAAACTGCTAAAATGAAAATGCCAAGATCTTCCAAAATATAAAGAAGCACCTGCTTTTTGAAGAGGTGGTCCTCAACTGTAGTTTTTGGGGGTGTCTTTTTTGGAGGAAGTTTTATTATTTATCTATTAGTTATTATGTGTTAGCAGTAACTAGCACATTATTGAGCAGCTCCTGGGGTTCTAAACACTGTGGACATCTTACGTCCCCAAATCCGCTAGGAACTCTAGGAAATTATTACTTTTAGGGCCGCACTTGCAGACTATGGAAGTTCCCAGGCAAGGGGACACATCAGAGCTGCAGCAGCCAGCCTGCAACCCCGCCACAGCAACGCAGGATCTGAGCCACGTGTGTGACCTACACAGTTCATGCCACCACCAGATCCGTAACCCACTGAGCAAGGCCAGGGCTTAAATCTGCATCCTCATGGATACTAGTCGGACTCATTAACGCTGAGCCACAATGGGAACTTCTTGAAATAATTACTTTATTCTCCCCCATTTTACAGAGGAGGCAAATGAGTCACAGAGAGATTAAATAACTTGCCAGGAGTTCCTACTGTGGCTCAATGGGTTAAGAACCTAACGTTGTCTCTGTGAGTAAGTGGGTTCAATTCTTGGCCTTACTAGTGGGTTAAGGATCAGCATTGCCACAAGCTGCTGTGTAGTGGCTCAGATGCGGTGTTTCCGTGTCTGTGGCATAGGCCTCAGTTGCAGCTCCAATTTAACCTCTAGCCTGGGAACTTTTGCATGCTGCAGGTTTGGATGTGGAAAAAAAAAATTGCTCAGCTGGTTCCCACTACCTAAACTTTATACAATTTTTTGTCAGTTTCCCTCATGGCTCAGTGGGTTAAGGATCCAGTGTTGTCACTGCTGTGGGGCTGGTTACTGCCGTGATGTGTTCAATCCCTGGCCCAGGAACTTACACATGCTGCACGTATGAAACTTTGTTGATTATATCCATCCGTGTAAGTGGATTTAATTTTACATATCAAACTTCTAAAGTCTGATTCAAATAATTTTTCCCCTTTGGGGTCATAGGATCTATTCTGTGTGATATATACTCCAGCTGCCTGTATGAAACAATGCTCACTCTGATACACCAACCTGAAGCCAAAGGACCCATCAAAAGTAGTTTCCTGCTGGCTCAGGCACCAACCACTGCTCTGCACCTTGGGAAAAACACTCAAATCTCTGTTGAAGGGAAGTCAGATGGGCACATTTTCCCCCTTCGCTGTCCATTTCCTATGACCCTCAAGGAATGAGAGAGAGTCTGAATGAACTTTGAGAAGTCTGAAGAGCACATGGACAAGACAATGCCACTGGTGAAGGCTGGAAACAGAGGGTGAAAGTTCAAAGGAAAAGCTCTTAGAGTCCAAGTCTAGCCCATGCCCCTCATGCTCCTACTCTCCTCCTGAGCTCTTACTTACAAGCTAGGTTTATCTGTGGGATGGGGAAGAAATGAGAGTGAACGACGAGGGTAACAACAATAGCGACAATGACAAGAGGTACAACAATAATAAAGAGAAGTGCTCATGAGGACAAAGAAGCAATGTATGCAGTGGATCACAGCATAGAACCTGGCACCAGACTGCCCAAGTTGGGTGCTGGATCTACCACTTGGGCAAGCTGCTTTACCTTTTTTGTTTGTTTGTTTCCTCACCTGTAAAGTAAGGATAAGAGTAGTTCCCATCTGATAACATACGATAACATATTTATGACAATTCTATGACAATATTCATAGAGAATTTAAAACAGCCAGGTAGGGAGCCACTACATATATACACACATTGGAGAGTTGTAAGCATAGCTAATTATCCAGGGACAAGTGCCATCAACTCATTGGTTATTATACTTAGGAAGTTAAAAGGTAGAATCATGGCTTTTCTTTGTTTCTGTTTTTTTATCCTGATGAAAACTTAGTAATTTTTTTCCACCTTGGCCAGAGGATTGGAATAGGAACTTGTGTTTCACAATTTATGCGACTAATTTCATTCAATTCCATTTTTATATTTTAGTAACAAAATAGTCTCTTGGGAGTTCCTGTTGTGGCTCAGTGGCTTAAGAACCCAACTAGTATCCATGGGGATGCAGGTTAGATCCCTGGCCTCAATAAGTGGGTTAAGAATCTGGCATTGCCACAAGCTATGGCATAGGTTGCAGATGCAGCTCAGATCTTGTATTGCTGTGGCTGGGGCGTAGGCCTACAGCTGCAGCTCCAGTTCAACCCCTATCCCAGGAACTTCCATATGCCACAGGTATGGCCCTAAAAAGGAAAAAATAAAAGTTCTCTTGAGCATTATAGGTTCATCTTAGATGATTGAGAGGCGTTGAGATTTCATGGGGACTGAGTTTACGGAGCCCCTAAGACAGAAGTAGCAGAGGACAAAACAGTCAAGTCAGTAGCAGGCACAAAGCAGCAAGAAAAAATGGATCAGGTGAGCGGAGGGTCTCCTGTCCCAAAACCCTAGCCATAGCCCCTCTTCTTTTGCTCTGACCCTACTGAGATATACTAAGGAAAAGAACAAATATAGCAGAAGTGAACCTAAAACCCATGGCACTGAGGTAGGTGCTTATACCAAATCGCTGAACCCTTACTACAATACTATTGAATAAAGTGCACTGTGCCCATTTTACAGATGCAGAAATCATGGCTGAGAGTAGATGTCTAAGTGTGCTAAAGCTCAGCCTGGTAGGTAGGAAGAGGGAAGAGGCAAGGGAGAAAACCACCCACATTTGAAAGGGGAGCCCAGAGTTCCATGCTGTTGGTGGTTCAGCACTGCACATAATGATTGAGTAGCAAGTAGTTGAGAAACCTTTAGCACTTTTTATAGTGCTTCCTCATATTTTCCAGACTGAATACCGAGCAACTGAAGACCCAGATTAAATATTTCCTGCTAACAGAATGTCAGCTTCAACTACAATAAAGTAGGTATCAGCGTTACCTTGATAAAGCCAAATACACTACAAGAAACCACAGACCAGCATCACTAATAAATATTGATACAAAAAGTGCAAAAAAAAAAAAAATACTAGCAAACCCAATTCAACAGCACATTAAAAGGATTATGCAACATGACTGAGTGGGATTTATTCCTGGAATGCAAGGATGATTCAACATAGGAAAATCAATCAGTATAATATATCACATTAAGAGAATAAAGACAAAACTCACATGATCATTTCAATTGATAAAGAAAAAGAAATGTGACAAAATTCAATCGCCTATTATGATAAAAACACTCAACAAACTATGACTAGAAAGAAATTGCTTCAACATAATAAAGGTCATATATGAAGACCACAGCTGAATATCCTCAATGATGAAGGATTGAAAACTTTTCTTCAAAGATCAGCAACAAAACAAGGATGCCTGCTCTCAACATATTCATTCAACGATGCATTAGCAGTCCTAGCTAGAACAACTGGGAAGAAAAAGAAATAAAAGGCATCCAAATTGGAAAAGAAGAAGTACAATTACCTCTGTTCTCAGATGACATGATCTTTCTAAAGATTCCACACACACACAAAACTGTTAAAATAAATGAACTCAGAAAAATTGCAGAATACAGTATCAACACAGAAAAATGTTTCATTTTTATATACTAACAACAATCTGAGACAGATATTAAGAAAGAAATTCAATTTACAGTAGTATCAAAATGAATAAAATACTTGGGAATAAATATAATCAAACAAGTGAAAGACTTGTACACTGAATACCACAAAAGATGGCTAAAAGAAATTAAAGAAGACACAAATAAATGGAAAAGCATCTCATGTTCATGGAATGGAAAACTTAATATTGGTAACATGACAATACTATCCAAAGTGATTTACAATTTCAACATACTACCTGTTAATATCCCAATGGCTTTTTTTTTTCAGAAATAAAAATCATCCTAAAATTTGTAGGGATTCTCAAGGAATCTTGAACAGCCAAATTAGCTTGAAAAAGAACAAAGTTGAAAACCTTAAATTTTGTGGTTTTAAAATATATTGCAAAGCCATAACCATTATAACAGTGTGGTACTGGCATAAAGACAGACATAAACAACAATGGAACAGATTAGAGAGCCCAGAAATAAACCCTTAACGTATAACCAAATAATCTTCAACATGGGTTCAAAGAGTATTCAATGGGTAAAGGACAGTATTTTCAAAAAATGGTGTTGGAAAACTGAATAGTCTCACTTGCAAAAGAGTAAAGTTGACTTCTTGTCTTGTACCATAGACCAAAATTCTCTTTAAATGAAAAAGAACTAAATATATAACCCAAAACTATAAAACTTCTAGAACAAAACATGGAAAGTTTTAAGATGTAAGATTTGGTAATTAATGATTACTTGGATATGACACCAAAGCACAGGCCAAATTAGACAAATAATACTATATGAAACTTAGGACTTCCATGCATCAAAGGAAATAAACAAAAAAGTTAAAGGCAACAAATGAAATATGAAAAGATATTTGCAAATCATATATTTGATAAGAGGTCAATACTCCAAATATATAAAGAACTCTTCCAAGTCAACAACAATAAAACAAATAACACAGTTTTTTTATTTGGGCCAAGGCCTTTAGTAAGTATTTCTCCAAAATGATCTACAAATGTCCAACAAAGCATATGAAAAGTTGCTAAACAGCACTGATCATTAGAGAAATTCAAATCAAAGCCACAATGAGATATCATATCATACCCATTAGAATGGCTACTAATAAAAAAAATAATAAGTGTTGATAAGTATGTGAAGACATTATAATTCTTGTGAACTACTGGTGGGATTGTAAAATGCAACTGCTATTAAAATGCAACTGCTATTAAAACTGCTATGGAAGTTCCTCAAAAAAATAATAACTATTTTTTCCTCAAAAAAAATTTAAAAAATTCTAGCAATCCTACTTCTGCATATAAATCCAAAAGAATTGAAATCAAGGACTAAAAGAGCCATGTTCATAGCAGGACTATTCATAATAGCCAAGAGATGGGAACAACAGGAATGTCCATCAAAAAATAAAAAGTAAAATATTTTATGTAATTGCAATAGAGCATCATTCAGCCTTAAAAAATAATGAAATCCTGTCCAATACTAAAACATGGATGAACCTTGAAGATATTATAATTTATACTGCTAAGTGAAATAAACCAATCACCAAAAGACAAATAACTGTATAATTCCACTTACATGAGGTTATGTAAAGTGGTCAAATTCACAGAAACAGAGAGTAGAATGGTGATTACCAGGAGCCAGGAGGAGGGGAAAATCAGGAGTGGCTGGTTAACGCATACAGAGTTTCACTTCTGCAAGGTAAGTCTGGAGATCTCATACACAACAATGCGAGTATACTCAGCACTACCGAACTGTACACTTGAAATTGTTACAATGGTAAATTTTGTTATGTATTTTTTACAGCTAATAATTTTAAGATAAATACATATTGGCAAAGAATATGAATAAAAATTCATTGAAAGACGTCTATCCTTATTCATAATGTGAAAATTTCAAACTAAAACTCCAATGATAGAAAGAAAAAGAGAGAGAGAG
Source organism: Sus scrofa (assembly GCF_054392235.1). Taxonomy (NCBI): domain Eukaryota; kingdom Metazoa; phylum Chordata; class Mammalia; order Artiodactyla; family Suidae; genus Sus; species Sus scrofa. Next base: position 88,282,563 of record NC_139387.1, on the reverse strand, counting down.
AAAGGGAGGAAGGAGGGAGGGAAGGAGGGAAGGAAGAAAGGAAGAGTGGCAAGTAGGGAAAACGGAGCTGTTTGTGTCCAAAATGGAACTGGTGGCTATGCATGTGTGCAAGAAATAGAACAGTAGCTGAGAGGATGCCTCAAACTCAATGATGGAAGAAGCAGAGGACCCAGAGCAGTGAGTGCCCCTTAGGCTCCTGCCAAAGGCTTCACTGATGCACCAGAAAGGAGGCACAGGTGCTCCAGGGCAAATTCACCCACCCATAGTTTTCTTCTCATCTTCTATGTTTGCTTGGATTACTTTTTGATTGAATCCCCATGTTTTAACTTTCCTCTTGCATTTTTACTGTTTTTATCATATTGCTTTAAACTCTGGGAGATTTTCCACAACTTTTTCTTGCAATCTCCTATTATTTACTTTCAGCAAGCATATATTTAATTCCGGGAACTCTTTCCATTGGCTGATTGCTTATTTTTCAAGGACACAGATGTTCTTATTTCATGGATTTTCTCAGAATTCTCCAGGGGGACACTAATTACATATCTTTTCAGAGTGAAAAATTTTTTTCTGATTTCTGCATTATACTGTTCCCTCTAATGCCAGTTTTTCTGTTGGATCTTCTTGGTTCTTTAGTGGAATGAGTCTTCCTTAAAATGTGGAAGTCCTTGATATGATGGGTAAAAGCCTAGTGGATGGGTTTCCTCTCTCTTTGTGCAGATGTTAATTCTTTATCAGAGAATTCAAGAACTCCCGCCAGTGACTGTGAGCTTGGCAGTCATGGTCAAGGCACGTGAGTTGATTGTCTTCACTTTTAGGTGTGGGTGGGCTGGCTGGGGCTCTTCCAAACATTAGATAGAGAGGGCTTCATTCTAAGACACCAATTCCCATACTAAAGAGTCTCCATCCTCCCCCTAGAAACTCTCACCTCTTTTGAAAAAAATAATTTTTATTGGAGTATAGGTGACTTACAATGTTATTTCACAGCACAGTGAACCAGCCTTACATATACATATACTTTTCCCACCTTTTTCAGATTCTTTCCCCATATGGGCTATCACAGAATACTGAATAGATTTGCCCAAGCTACACAGTAGGTCCTTGTTACTGACCAATTTTGTATATAGTAGTGTGTGTATGCCACCCCCACCTCCCGATCCATCCCTCCCCCCAGTGTTTTCCCTGTGGTAACAATAAGTTTGGTTTCAAAATCTTTGTCTTGTTTCTGTTTTGCGACTATGTTCTTTTGTATCATTTTTTATTAAATTCCACATATAAGTGATCTCATGTGGTATTTGTCTTTTTGTGTCTGACTTACTTAATACGAAAATCTCTAAGTCTGTCCATGTTGCAGAAAATGGCATTACTTTGTTCTTTTTTACAGGCAACTAATAGTCCATTGTGTATATGTACCACATCTTCTTTATCCAGTCTTCTGTTGATGGACAATTAAGCTACTTCTATGTCTTCGCTATTGTGACTAGTGCTGCAACAAACATTGGGGTGCATGTATCCTTTCAAGTTATGGTTTTCTCCAGGTATATGTCCAGTAGCAGGATTGTTAAATCTTAACTTTCATCTGCTTTACAAAAAAATACTCTCCAGTTTTGATTTGTCTTGAAGGGAAAACCATGTCTGCAAATCATTCCTGGCTTCTCATCCTCTGGAGGTGGAAATGACTTACCTGATTGGAGAGTTTGGAGGAAAGAACTGAGCATTTTTTGCTCAGGGAACTCTCCTCCTTGGTCTTTAAGGTCTATGGAAAGCAAAGGGCTCCCTGTACCTTTGCTCATCAGAAAGTGTCTGCTGTCCCCCACCACATGGGGGAATCCTGCCATTTCCAAGTACTGCCAGGGTGGTTTGGGTAAGTTAGCCATTCTGGAGGTCAGACAAGAACACCCATTTTGACACACACTTAAATCATATTCCTAACTTACCAGGTGTTTTGATCACTTTCAGCAAACATCCCTGTCTCTCTCACCGATTCAAAATTCACAAAAGATGGAGTTCCCGTCATGGCTCCGTGGTTAACGAATCCAACTAAGAACCATGAGGTTGCGGGTTGGATCCCTGGCCTTGATCAGTGGGTTAAGGATCCGGCGTTGCCGTGAGCTGTGGTGTAGGTTGCAGACGCAGCTTGGATCCTGCATTGCTGTGGCTGTGGAGTAGGCCAGTAGCTGTGGCTCCGATTCGACCCCTAGCCTGGGAACCTCCATGTGCCGCGGGAGCGGCCCAAGAAATGGCAAAAAGACAAAAAAAGAAAAATTATTAAAGAAAAAAAGGGGGGGTTATGTATTTATTCCTTAAACTCCCAGTAGGAACGTTTACCTGGGCTGTGTTTGGTTTGGTTTTGGTATGTATGTATGTATGTATTTTGCTTGTTTGTTTTGTTTGGTTTTATTTTCATTTTTTGTTTTCCGGTCTATTCAGTATCAAACTAATTCTTCACTTTATGGGGAGGAACTTCCCCATTGGGGGACAACACCCAATAGAAATCAAAGGGGCAGACAGACTCCCTAGATTTATTGTGAGAAATTAAACCACTCAGTGATTTAACTCTGATGTGTCCTTTGGTCTGTACGCCGTTCCCCTTCCAAGAGTCTTAGTTCAATTATTAAACCTATTAGGCATTCGAAGCAGTTTTCTCGAGAATCTTACATTTTTAGGGCCTTTTGAGGCAAGAAACATAACTCTTCCTTGGGACGGATCTTCCACTTAAAAGAAATATTATTATTCCATTTATGAGAAAGACAAACTATATCACTACCTATCTTTTGGCCACATCTGCAGCACGCGGAAATTCCTGGACCAGGGATTGAACCCGAGCCACAGCAGTGACCTGAGCCACAGCAGTGACCTGAGCCACGGCAGTGACAACACTGAGTCCTGAACCACTAGGCCACCAAGGAACTCCTATTTTTTAAACTATAAAACTAATGAATGCTCACTCAAAATGTTAACCAGTGTAGAAGAGTGTGTTGATTTCACCACTCTCAACAGGCAATTAACATTACAAAAATGTTTGGAGATTGACTTCAGAAAGTTTTGATGCATATATAAGTGCCATTACACACACATATTTTTTATACAAATGAGATCATAGTGTATCCCAGATAAAGCTGTTTCCTCATGGTCCATATCAGTGTGGGTGCCACAAGGAAAGTAAACCCAAGCCCTATATCCAAAAACTGATTGGAAAGCAACTAAAATCTTTGCCCCAGTCATTCAAAGAAAAACAAATACAAGAAGTACTGCCTTGCATAGAAAACAGCAATGTGTTCTGAAATTCCTTCTCACCTCTTGCCCTTTCTCTGCAGAGTCTCTGAGGTCATAACAGAGCACTGTACCCACTCACTCTCTTTCTCTCTTCTACACTCTGTCACCTGTTTTCTTCTCCCTACCAAAACAATCTCAAAACTCAATCCAGGTTAGCCTTCATCTCTCCCTGCTTCTTCCTGCCTCTCCTGCACTTTCTTTCATCCCTTAGTGGCTTCTGTCCATTCTAAAATCACTCATCTTCCTAGAATCTCTCCATTCTTTTCTGTACCCATTACTGAAAGGTCAGAAATGGTGAGTGAGCCGAAGCAACAAATGAGCTTTTCTTCCAAGGCCAGTGGAGAGGTCGAGATTACAAATATGTACATAAACCTTGCCCTTAGCATATTATGATACCGTCCTTAATTTGCTACTTCTACCCATAAATTCATCATTATTTTGTCATCAGCTTATAGTGTCCCAACTCGTTCTTTGTAAAAGGACATGGTATTTGAGAGTATAAAGAATGCATATAACCAGTCCCTGTTGATAAAAGTATAGGTTGCTTCTGGGTTTTTGCTATCACAAGAAATGCTGCAATAAATAAGCCTTGCAAACATATCTCTTTACACATGAGGAAGTGTAGATGTGCTCTTGACAAACACTAATTTGCATCTTTTCTGCCTTAGCTTCATATAATAACACTGGTGCACAGTCTTTAAATATGAATGAATGAATGAATGAATGAGTGAAAAAGTTAGCAAATCCCTGCATGTTAACTGAGGAAAATAAACCACAATCATGGTAAATGATGTAGGAGTGGGGCCTGTGTTATAGGATTTAACCTCTACTTAGCCACTCTTGAATGCAACTTTTCTCAACCATAAAATGGGGAAATATTTCCAAAAAAAAAAAATGTTGAAGGATTAGATGAGATAGTATCACAAAGGTACCTAACCCAGGCCAATGTAATCTATTAGATCAAAAAACAAGTATGTCAATCGTTTAAACAAGAAGAGTATGTGAACTTTCTGTGCACAGGGAAAATCACCAGCAGTATTTGAGAGCCAGACAGAAGGGTGGTCGCAAACCCTGGAGGGTGTCTCCACGACTCCAGCATTTTGGACGGTATTCACACCACCATTATTTGCTTTGGTCTTCCAATGACAATTTCAAACATTAATTTTGCAAGTACATATTTTCTCATTCTGAACGAAATCTACAACAGCTATGTAAACACTAGAAGCCTTAGGGAGTTGATACACCATCCTAACTAAGCAAAAGGTATTATTAAACAATTGCTTGGAGTTCCTGTTGTGGGCTCAGTGGTTAACAAAGCTGACTAGGAACCATGAGGTGGCGGGTTCGATCCCTGGCCTTGCTCAGTGGGTTAAGGATCTGGCATTGCCGTGTTGCCGTGAGCTGTGGTGTAGGTTGCAGACATGGCTTGGATCCCGCGTTGTTGTGGCTCTGGCGTAGGCCGGTGGCTGCAGCTCTGATTCGACCCCTAGCTTGGGAACCCCCATATGCCGCAGGAGCAGCCCAAGAAATGGCAAAAAGACAAAAAAACAAAAAACCAACCAACCAAACAAACAAACAAACAAAAAAAAACCTGCTTACACCCGAGGTGATATTCAAAGTTAGTCAGTATGTTCCTGAGCCTAGGAGATACAAAAAAAAAAAAAAAAAAAAGGTAACTAGATATACTGGAAAGATCTTTGGAACCACGTAGCCCTGAGTTTAAAGCCCAGCATTCCTTCATTCATTCAACACAATTCAAGTGGAGTGAATGCCAGGCACTGTGTTAAGCTGTAGGTGAGCCTATCTCCCACACCGTGACTTTAAAAATATTTAAACCGTATCAAGTGATTTAGCTTCTCTTTGTCCAGGGTGCAATGTCACTTTCATAAACTTTTCATAAAGCAAACATATGTAAAGTGCACAGCAGTGTTTAGTAAATGTTGCTTCCCTCCTACTCGTGCATAAGGGCTGAAGATTCGAGACAAGCCACAAACATTTAACACAGTCACAGAACTTAATGAAGCAAGTACTACCCCACAGTAGACTAAAGAGCAGAATAGTTAATTAAAATCAAGGCAGGGAATTTCAGAGGTCCTGGCGCCTAGAATGGGCGCAGAGTGCATACTCAAAAATGCCTACCTATTGACTGAATACATTAATCAATAATTCAAATAATGAGAGTCTCACATTTGACTGGAGGCATCACAGCACACTGGGAAGAGTCCAGTCACAAAAAATTTGGAGACCCAGGGGCCAGTCTAAAACTTCTGGTCCATTAGCCACATTTTCTTGTACAAATCATTATTTTTTTTTCCAGCATCTGAGAAGCTAGAAAGTTGAGCTACATCCTCCCCCCCCCTTTCTTTTTGTCTTTTTGCCTTTTCTTGGGGCACTCCCATGGCATATGGAGGTTCCCAGGCTAGGGGTCGAATCGGAGCTGTAGCCGCCGGCCTACACCAGGGCCACAGCAACACGGGATCCAAGCCATGTCTGCAACCTATACCACAGCTCATGGCAATGCTGGATTCTTAACCCACTATGCAAGGCCAGGAATCGAACCCACAACCTCATGGTTCCTAGTCGGATTCGTTAACCACTGAGCCACGACGGGAACTCCTGAGCTACATCCTTTCTAAGGATTCCAGGTAAAAATACTCTTTAAAGCTTTAGGCTTCCACTTTCTAGTTTATTTGCCTAGTCTTAAACGGCATATAATTTTCTGTAATCTTCCATCATCTTCCAGAAATGGTTTGAAGAGCCTAGTTAGATGGACTTTATCAATATAGCTCTGCTGCATTTTTTTACTCTAAAATATAATGTATAGACTAGCAAGTTAAGAAACACAAATCATTGCCTCCCCCAAAGAAATCCATTTTAAAATCTAAAGACTAAAAATTAACCAGTCACTTCATGTTTTTAGCAAACACACTTACCATTGTGTGGGGCTTTATTGTCCCCCCTGGTGAATAGAAGCCTTTAAAAATGTATACGCCTAGAACTGAATACCGTGTCAAATCTATTGGCACTGCATGTTTAAACACCTGCATCTCATCATCAGCCCTTCATAATATTGTTAAACAATAATTATACTTATGATGAGTAACGAATCCAAATATATTCTTCCTTGAGATGTACTCATTCTTGTATTATAAGTAACCCATTAATAGAATATGAAAGCTACTCAGGTAAAACAGGATTCATAAATAAATCCATATAATACTCAATAAAGCCTTTAAATGATTATAATAAGCTGTAATGATGTCACCTTCTTCACGAGAGAATTCTGGCCTTATTTTTCCGAGAATGATCGATCTCATCATTTTTGTTTACCAGAGTTCTAAATTCCACTTGCTTAATCCAATTTGACCATCCCTCCAAAAAAAAAAAAAAAAAAAAACTATTTTTTTCTTTGAAAATTGACCAAGTTTAGTTTGATTTTTCTCATAATTGAAGTGAAAATAACAACTTGAGATAAAGGCTGAGCATAACTTTGTTTAAAACTGACAATATTTGCAGATGGATTTAGAGAGAACCTCAGAAGAAATAATTCACTTACTTCCCAAACCAGAAAGAGGACAGAATGCCAATCACTGTGATCCGAAAGGACCAGCCAGGGGCAAAGCAGAGGCACAGGTATAAAGCGTGTTGGTCAGAAGAAACGAAAGTAACGCTGATGTGTATGGCAGGCTTTCTGTGAGTGCAAGGCACAGTTCTAGGCATCTGACACTGAACTCACTGGATTCCCACAACAGCCTGAGGAGGCTGATGCTATTATTTCCCCAATTTGCAGATAAGGAAGCCAAGGCGTAAAGAGATAAAACATATCTTCCCAAGTTATAGGCAAAAAAGCAGCGAAGCCAAGATTTGAACTCAGGCTGGCTGATCCCAGGGTTTGGCGATAAAATCACTACCCTTAAGCATTTTTTTCAGTTTGCCATGTACTCAGTCATAGCCCCCTTAATGCAGATACCAGCGTCCTCAGCATCTTATTTCTAAGTAACCTGGAATACAGTCAAGAACTTGGTGGTAAATCCAAACTCCTCTCTGGAACAGAACCTGCCTTTTGGAACTCCATCTCCCCCTTACCCCAGGTTATCTCTGGCTTATTGATATGGATTTAGCTCTTCTTTCACAACACTCTAGGCCTTGTAACTCATCTGATCAATGCCACATCCATCTTAAGTAAAGGAGGCTTCTGGAACCCTGGTAGTGCACAAAGTCTGTGCCACTCTGCCGCTCACTATCTTCCTGAACTTTTCATGAATGGGAGTCTCTGATCCTCAGGTATAAAGTTTACTACAAAAGGTATAAAGTTAAGTACAATCCAAAATATAGCGACCACTTCTGCAGTGTGGGATTTCTTTAAAGACAGAGAGTAGGCCGAAGTTGCACTCACTCTTTGCAGCTGTTTTTGCCACGGCTGTCATGAAGTGAGCTGGCTTTGAAGTGGGTTGAACATCCACACACATGCTGGAGTGCTGGCTGAGCCTCCAGGTGTTAGATCTGGGAGGGCCTCCTGACCACCAGGCCAGGCTTCCCAGGCACCCCCTCCTACACGACCCTGATCTGGGGCCAATCCACAACTGCCAGCTCATCTTTGACCTCCAAGAAGTCAGAAACCAGAATGGTCCTATGAAACCTAAATCACATCCCGCCACTCACAGCCCTCCAGTGGCTTCCCATCTCATTCAGACTGCAATCCCCAACAGCTTCCTGGGAGAAGGAACAAGATCTGAGATCTCCCCCCAGTAACTGCTTTGACAAATTCAGGACATTTTTGAGCATGAAAGGGAAGCCTACAAATAATTATTCTGTAATAACGACAGATGTAAACCTAGACTGTCCCAGGTAAATAGGGATGTCCTTATTCCCTTTCCTAAGTCATCTGCTGTTCACTCTACTCCAGTCCTTCTACTACATCTTCAATGTCCCAGGCTTGTTACTGTCTCAGGACCTTTGCACTTGCTATTGTCTTTGCCTGGAACATGCTTCCTCTAGTATCACCGCGGTTTGGTCCTTCACTGACTTCATCTCTTTACTAAATAGTAATAGTGTCCCATGCCCATCATATTTGAAAAGTGACCTCCCTTGACTCCCCTTTTCCCCCCAGACTTATTTCACTTGAGTTCTTTATTATCATCAAACCATCACTTATTCTCTTTACTTGTGTACTGTCTATCTTCCCCAGGACCTCCACAGACAATTGCGCAGGTTGGCCTCAAGCCCACATTCCACTTGCCAAGCCTTACCTAAGGGCTTGCGTTCATCAGCCTGGAGAAAGAATACCCTTCCACGCACAGTGGGCACAATGTTGATTTGTACAAAAGCTCCATACATGTTAGCAGTGGACCTGATCTCCTTCAACTGACAGGAGGGATTGTGTTCACCTTCCCATCGCCAGACAGCAAACCTCACAGCCCTGAAACTGCGGCACAGCACAGAGGATGGGTGAGACGGTGGGAAGCAGAATTAAGAAGGGAGGTTGGGAAGACTACAGCAGCTCCTGTTCTCCTCTGGATTTGGGGGTGGAGAATGAAGTTTTGCTACACGTGAAAGAGCACATCAGTGCCGGATCCACTACGAAGTCCTCCATCCTGAGATGTATCTTCTCGAGATCTGCCCTCCCCCTGAGGAGGAAGCCCAGAGGAGAGAAGGAGGGAATGGGGCTTTCCCACCTAAAAGGCAAATGCCAGGTGAAACCCTACTTTATATCCTCTGCACCTCTTTTTGAGGGCCTAAAGCATTTGATGTCTTCCTTCCGAACTGTCCTCACTTGATGGTCCAAAGACCTGTTTACTAGCTCCATCCTTCTCCACCCTTTCTTTCCCCAAGAATGAAAAACACAGACCTTCCTCTTCTTTCCACCTAATGCTCAGGTATTCGTTCAACAAGCCATCCAATTAGTTTCCAACCTGGGAGCTGGAGAAAAGGTTCTCCTCAGGATAGAACACAGAGGCAGGGAATTTGCCAAGGAACACACTGACCTTGAAGATATGGGGCCCAGAGTGGTGGTGAGGCTCAGTCTAAAACTGGGCAGCGCGTGTTGACCTCCGCTGCACTTCCAGCTGCTCTCTTTTCTCATCTTCCTGCATCTCAGATCTCTCTGGGGCCATGCTGCTCCTTCTTGAAACAGAGCCTTTGGGAATTCCTTTCATCAGGATCTGTTGGTGGTGAAATCTCTCCGTTTTCACTTATCTTAAAACATCTTTATTTTATCTCCATTCTTGAACGATCATTTTGCTAGTTACACAAGGCTAGTCCACTTCAGCACGTTAAAGATTTCACTGGGAGTTCCCGTCGTGGCGCAGTGGTTAACGAATCCGACTAGGAACCATGAGGTTGCGGGTTCGGTCCCTGCCCTTGCTCAGTGGGTTAACGATCCGGCGTTGCCGTGAGCTGTGGTGTAGGTTGCAGACCTACACCACAGCTGTGGTGTAGGTTGCTCGGATCCCGCGTTGCTGTGCCTCTGGCGTAGGCCGGTGGCTGCAGCTCCGGTTCGACCCCTAGCCTGGGAACCTCCATGTGCCGCGGGAGCGGCCCAAGAAATAGCAACAACAACAACAAAAAGACAAAAAAAAAAAAAAAATTTCACTGTCTTCTGGCCTCCTGCACTGCTACAAAAAATTCCACTGCCCATCAGATTTTCATTCCTCTGTACAAGTCTTTTCGCTTCCCTCTCCTACCATTGCATCCCCGGTACCTGACACAAAAAAGTTATAGCTACCACTTAATGGAGCACTTACTATGCTCCAGACATGGTGTTACATGCTTTATGTCATTTAATCTTTATTTTTTATAATTTTAAAATATACAAAATAGAAGACATCATTTTAAATATTTCTGAGCATATACTTCTGTGGCATTAAATACATTCACAATGCTGTGAAGTCATCATCACCACTATTTCCAGAAATTTTTCTTCATCTCAAACAGAAGCTGTATCCACTGAGTGGGAATGCCCCTGGCTCCTTCCCTCAGCTTTCCTGGCAACCTCTACTCATCTCTCAGAGTCTGCTTATTCTAGATACCACATGTAAGTGGAATCAGACGATGTTTTCTTCTTACCTGGCATAATGTTTCCAAGGTCCATCTATGTTATAGCCAATAACAAAACTTTATTCCTTTTTATAGCTGGATAATATTCCACTGCGTGGATATACCACAGCAGGATTATCCATTCCTCTGTTGAGGACACTGGGCTGTTTCTGCATTTTGGCTATTGTGTTGGGGAGTACAATCATTTTAACAATATTGATTCTGCCAACCGAAGAGAATGGTATCTCTTTCCATCTGCTTGTGTTGCCTTTGGTTTCTTTCACCAGTGTTTTCTAGTTTTCAGAGTGTAAGTCTTTTGTCTCTTTAGGTGGGTTTGTTCCTAGAGGCCTTTTGGCTCTTGTGAACAGCGCTGCTCTGAACACTGACATCAGCACCTCGGGCTGAGTCTCTGTTTTTAGTTCCTTGGGGACTATGCCCCACAGTGGCTACATCATTTTACATTTCCACTAGCAAAGCACAAGGATTCCAGTTTCTCCACATCTTTGCCAACACCTGCCATTTTTCTGTTTTTTAATAATAGCCATCCTAATGACTGTAAAGAAGTATCTTGTTGTGGTTTTAATTTGCATTTTCCTTGTGGTAATGATGTTGAGTATCTTTTCATATGCTTATTGGCCACCTGTACATGTTCTTCAGAGAAATGTCCATTCAAGTCACTTGCCCATTTTTAATCTAGTCATTTGACTTTTATGTTGACTTGCAGGAGTTCTTGATATATTCTGGATGTTAACCCCTAATCATATATGATTTGCAAATATATTCTTCCATTCTGTGTGTTGCATTTTCTCTCTCTCTCTCTTTTTTTTTCATTTCTTTTTATAGCCATACCTGCAGCATTTGGAAGATCCCAGGCTAGGGGTCAACTTGGAGATGCAGGTTCAGCTTCGGCAATGCCACAGCCATGGCAACACCAGATCTGAGCTGCATCTGCAATCTATGCCATAGCTTAGAGTATTGCCAGATCCTCAGTCCACTGAGCAATGCCAGGAATAGAATCCACATCCTCATAGAGACAACATTGGGTCCTTAACCCACTGAGCCACAATGGGAATTCTCTGTCTTTTTACTCTCGTGATAGTGTCCTTTGATGTATAAAGATGTTTAATTTTGGTTAAGTCCAGTTTATTCTTTCTTTTATAGCCCACATTTTGGTGGCATATTTTAGAAATCATTGCTGAATCTACGACAATGGCTGACGATTTTTCCATACAAAGATATTTCCCTATGTTTTCTTCTAAGTGTTTCATAGTTACAGCTCTTACATTTAAGTCTTTGATCCACTCTGAGTCAATTCTACCTATTACTGAGTAAGGTCCAAGTCCATTCTTTTGCATGTGAATATTCAGTTCTCCGAGGACCCTTGTCAAAAATCAACTGACCGTATCTGTGAGGATTTATTTGGGGACATTCGGTTCTATTCCTGTGGTCTGTATGTTTGTATATATGTATGTATTGTCTTTTTAGAGCTGCACCCACAGCATATGGAAGTTCCCAGAACACAGGTTGAATTGGAGCTACAGGTACAGCTGCCAGCCTACACCACAGCCACAGCCACAGCAATGCCAGATCCAAGCCATGTCTGCGACCCACACTATAGCTCATGGCAACGCCAGATCCTTAACCTGCTGAGCGAGGCCAGGGATCAAACCCATGCCCTCATGGATACTAGTTGGGTTTGTTATCCCCTGAGCCATTATGGGAACTCCCTGTATGTTTATCTTTATGACAGTACCACACTGTTTAGTTTCCTATAGCTTTGTGGCAGGTTTTGGCATCAACAAGTGGAAGCCCTCCAAATTTGTACTTCTTTTTCAAGACCGTTTTGATTATTTGGGATTCCTTGAGATTCCATATGAATTTAAGATAATTTTTTCTATTTATTTTAAAGTTGGGGTTTTGACAGGGATTGCATGGAATTTGTAGATAACTTTGGGTAGTATTGTCATATTCATAATGCCGAGTCTTCCAATCTGAATACAGGATGTCTTTGCATTTATTTAGCTCTTTAATTTCTTTCAGCATTGTTTTCTAGTTTTCAACATACAAATCCTTTATTTCTTGGTTAGGTCTGTTCATAAGCATTTTATCCTTTTTTATATTATTGTAAGTAGATTATTTTCTTAATTTCCCTTCCAGATTGTTCATGGCTAGTGCATAGAAATACAACTGAGTTTTGCATTTTCATTTTGTATTCTACAATTTTGCTAATTTATTAGTTCTAACTCATTTAACCACCAAATGTTATTTCACTCAATCCCATTACTGATCAGTCAACCAGCGTCAGTTTCTGTTGTGTGTCAGTAAGAACCCTATTGATATCCTATCAATAATGGCACATGGCCCCCATTTTCTTACCCAACATTTTCTCTATAGTATTTACCACTATCTGACCTATCTATTTATGATCTGGCTCTGCACTGGAATGGGGTCTTTCATTTTGTTCACTGCCATATGATTGAAACAATGCCTGGTATGTATATATTGCACTTACAAGCTATTGAAGGAATGAAACATCTAACACTTGTTAACTCATTTAACTCTGCTAAAGCCAAAAACCTATGATGTTTATCCACAGCTCTATGTGTGATTCCACTTCTGAAATATAACCCTTTCCAGCTTTATGATTCTAGGCAGAGCAAGAACCTGGAGATCAGCAGAGTCCCCACTGGGACCTCCTCCAGCAATACACACATGCACCTGGTATCATTTTTGTAGGACCCTGACTTGCCAGCTATCACTTGGGACAATTATTATTAGCTTTTCCAAAGTAAATGAACATTACTGTTTCTTTCAGACTTTCATATTGGATATTAGAAAAGCCAAACTTAAATATCTGCTGAAGCACTTAGTTCAGTTTTATAGGTAAGATGGCCCCAGACCATCTCAGCCACAGCAGGATTAATCCCCTGCTGACATCACAGAGGAGAGAGAGAATGAGCTTGCTCTATGGCATGCTGAGATGGAGACACCCCACTTTCCAAATCACTCACTCATAAAAGATCTGAAAGTTCCTTCCTGTCCAAATATAGATCACTTACACTTGCTGAGAAAATGATTCCCATTTCTAGAACATGAGTTTTAGGACCTGCCCTATCTTAAGCTACTTCTTACAGCCCTCAGCTCACCCAGCTGCCTCCTAGTTCATTCTTTCAAATATCCATTTTAACACCTGCTGTAGAAAGGATGCATGTGAGACCTACTAGACTGTTTATGACCAACTCTTGATATCTTTCTCCAAACCACCACAGCTTGTATACAAACCTTGAATGGCACCTAACTTTAGCATATGTGTTTAATATACAATCACTGACTTGACTGTGATTTGAAATGTGAAACCAACTGAAAGCATATTTTCCAGAAAGTAATGCAATTTTTTTCTACCAATACTAACAACTGTTTCCCAGCAATACTACCAGGAAAGGCTCTAGCAGAGCTGAGGGAAAGCAAGCACTAGAGGGCTGGAGTTAATGCACCATTCATTGTGAGATTCAGATGGGATCTCAACAACTGAGGCTGACTCCAAATTGGGGCAGAGCCAGTCTCATTCAGCATGGGGCTGTGTTCTGGGAAATAAGACTGATGGGAACAGTGGCACAAATTTGGGAGCTTCAGGAGCAAAGCAAGGTCAAGCCATTAACAACAGTTAACACGGCAATAGAAAAGAAAGAACACAGCCTGACCTGGCGCTCTCCAGCACGTGCAGGGTGCTCAGCTCATTCATTCATTTAACAAATGCCAAGTTGATACTCAACAAATATCAAGCATCTACTATTCACCAGCATCCTGCCAGAAGCCGAGGATCTAACCAAATTAAGACATACTGCTTAGGCCCTGCCCTCAGGGAGCTTACGTTTATTACATGGCAGGCACTGAATCAATAGCTATTGAATTAATGAGTTGAGAAGATGGTTCCGTCAACACTTCCCTTTTTCCTAGTATGATACCTTCATCTGCCACATTACAAGGTAAAAAGAAGTATGATCTCCAATGAACCGTCAAGAAGTTGGTCAAGATATTTGAAATTTAGTTAAGAAGAATTCTAAAGACTTTATGAAGACTACGTAAATACTATATCCACTATTATTAACAATAACCCTTTTATACAATGTTTCTTTTTTTTTTTTTTTTTTTGTCTTTTGTCTTTTTGTCTTTTGTTGTTGTTGTTGTTGCTATTTCTTGGGCCGCTCCCGCGGCATATGGAGGTTCCCAGGCTGGGGGTTGAATTGGAGCTGTAGCCACCAGCCTACACCAGAGCCACAGCAACGCGGGGTCCGAGCCGCGTCTGCGACCTACACCACAGCTTACGGCAACGCCGGATCGTTAACCCACTGAGCAAGGCCAGGGACTGAACCCGCAACCTCATGGATCCTAGTCGGATTCGTTAACCACTGCGCCACGACGGGAACTCCTCAATGTTTCTTGACATTTAAAAATAGTATGAAACGATTATGATTAGGCATGAAAAAACAATATTCACTTCTTTGTCTCATTTATTTTCAAATTTGGTAGGCTATATAAATTATAATGTATAATGAATGGAGTGGTACATATAAATAAATAAACGTAAGTGGATTGGAGATAGTCACTCACTTTTTTTTCATTGTGAGGAGTTTGCACTTAAAATTTGAACACCATTATTTCATATCCTTGGGCACAAAATAACTGATGAGAAATTCCAAATCGACTTACTTAGGCAAGCTCCAATCCTGCACGTCCCTTGAAACTAGGTTTCACTACTTCTGAGGCAAGTGGAGCTGGGATCTGGAATAAGGGAGGGTGCAGGGTGCATTCCAGGTCGACAGAACAGTAAGTACAAAGGGCCCAAGAGCAATGTGGGCCAAGAGATCTGGAGCAAAGAGGCTGGAGAGAAAGGGATGCATGATGAGGCCAGGACGGTAGTGGGGTCCAGATAGTGCATGGTCTGAGAGCCATAATAAAGACTTTGGATTTTATTGGCAGTTAAATCAAAGCCCACTGGAGGAGAGGTTTGTAAGCAGAAGAATTATCTGTCTGTATTTTGGGGAACACTACTAAGTCCTTCAATCCAGCTTTGACCTGGAATATATTTTTACCACCATCTGTCTGATTTGTCCGTCTATGCCTCAAATGACTCTAAACTGAGAAGGGAAAGCAAAGGCATGTAGATTTTCCCCCTAAATGATAACATCTACCACACTAAACACAAAATTAATTCTATTACTTCATTTATCCATACAGCACCTTGATGCTATGTGTAGCTTGAACCCATTCTCTTAAAGTCCTCACAATAACCCACTGTATAAAATGTGCCACGATGTATTTATCCATTCTCCTGTTACTGGACAGGTATGTCTTTCCAATTTTCATTATTGAAAATCAAATGCAACACACAAACTTTCTTTTATACGTTTCCTTGAGCACAGTCTCTAAGTGCATACCTGGTGGGAAACTGTTGGGTCAAAAGCATTTGCATTCTACAATTGTGTGAGATCATAAAAATGCTCTCCAAAGTGACTCTGCAGCAGTGTATACAAGACTTCTCATTTCTCTACGCATTTGCCAACCGTTATCATAAGATTTTTTAAAATCTATTAAAAACAAAATTTTACTGATGGATGTAAGTAAGCCTAAACAGTAGTTAATATTTATTAGATATTCAAACTTTCCTCTTGTGAATTGTCAACTCATATCCTTTGGTTGTTTTTCTATCCCACTACTTCTTTTTCTCACCAACTGGCATGGATTCTCTGTAAATTCTAAATTCCAACCCCGTGTTAGTATTTGCTTTCCAAATACTTATTGTTCACTCTTCACTTTTGTTATAAACCTCAGTGGAATACTAATTTTAAAATAGTAACATTTATCAAAATACTTTTAAAGTTTGTGATTTATATTCCTTGTTTAGGAAAACTTTCCTAAGAGTTAATGTCACAAAAACTCTTTTAATTTCTTTTAAAAGTTATTCTTTTCACATTTAAGTTTTAAAATCACCTAAAATTACCTTTCTATATGCTGTGAAGTAGGCATATAATTCCACTTTTTTTTTCTGTAGGGATAACCAGTACTTTCAGGCACGACTGATTAGAGAATTCTTCCTTTTCCATCCGCATCTCATGTCCCTTGTCATGTATCAGATGTATGTATTCTATTCTGTTCCATGGCCCATACTTGAGTCACCAGCTGATACAAGTTCCCATATTTTGTTCTTCATAATCCTTTTATCTACTCGGAGTCCCTGATCTTCCATAAAACCTGTAGGATCTTAACTTCACCAAAAACGCTATGATTATCTCTCATTTGTTAGCATAGCGTCTCTCCCTTTTTTCAGGCCCTCTTTCTATCTTTAAACGGTGTTTTGTACTTTTCTCCACATCTTACAAATATTCTGATGAGTTTATTCCAAGCTAATTTAGAGTTTCTGTTTTAACAATGTATAAGTTTTAATAATTTGGAAATAATTTTCAAGGTATACAGTCAATAATGGCTTTTTTCCCAATTCCTGTACCTCTTTTTTTTTTTCTTTATATTTCATTGCTTTGTACACCCAGGACATTGTTGAATAGAAGTAATAGTAGTACATATTCTAGTTTTTGCTACTTTAACAGAAATACATCCAAAGGACCACTCTTGAGGCTGAGAGTCTGATTATTTTTTTCTGCAGGCTTTTATGGATTTTTTTCTTTTCAGGTTAAGAAAGGTTTCTCCTAAAAGTTTTTTCCTCCCATGAAATAATGTTGAAGTGTTCATTGGGATGGCTACATGATTTTTCTCCCTTTATCTAGTAATGTATATTTCATGAATTTATTTTTTGATGTTAAACTCTTCTTGCATACCTAGAAGAAATCCTATTTGGTGATGACAGATTTTATTGTCTACATTGCTGAATTTCATATTGCTCATGGTTAATTTAATATTTTTAATAAATGAGATTTATCCACAGTTTGTCCCATTTTATTTTCAAAGTTTTACTAACTTCAAAAAATGACTTAGGTGGCTAAGTAGTATTCCATTGTGTACATATGAGTAGTATTCCATTGTGTATATACACCACATCTTCCTTATCCAATCATCTGTTGATGGACATTTGTATTTTTCATTTTTTTCTATTTAAGGATTATCTGACATTAAAAGTTTTAATAATGCTCTACTACAACACTCTCTGGGAAAGGTTTTTTTAGGGCCTCACCCTCAGCAGAAGGGAGTTCCCAGGATAGGGGTCGAATCGGACCTACAGCTGTTGGCCTATGCCACAGCCACAATAACACGGGATCCAAGCCGTGTCTGCAACCTACACCACAGTTCATGGCAACGCTGGATCCCTGACCTACTGAGCAAGGCCAGGGATCGAACTCGCATCCTCATGGATACTAGTTGGATTCATTTCTACTGTGTCACAATGGGAACTCCACAGCAAGCTATTTTTAAGGGAATGAAAATTTCTGGGAGTTACTGCTATGCTGCAACAGAATGGGTGGCTTCTCTGCAACGCCAGCACACAGGTTTGATCCCAGGCCAGGCACAGTGGGTTAAGGATGCCACAGCTGTGGCATAGGTGGCAACTGCAGCTGAGATCTGATCCCTGGCCCAGGAACTCCACATGCTGCAGGTCAGCCAAAAAAGAGAAAGAAGAGAAATTTTCTGAATATAGATTCATAGTATTTTTAATTTGTTCATGTAAGTTATTCATAGTATTGACTCTTGGTCTTCTAAGTCTCCATAGTATTTACCATTTCACTGATAATATTGTTGATTTTTCTGGCTCAGTCTTGCTAGGATTGTCAATTTTACTCACTCCTTCAAATAACAAGCTTTTGGCTTTGGAGACTTTCTCTAATCGTATTTTCATTTTCTATTTCAGTGATTTTCTCGCACATCTTTGATTAAGTCCATATTTTTGCTTCCTTTAAATTTATTCTTTTTTTTAAATAATACGCTCTTAAGTTGAATGCCTAGTTATTTAATTTTAAACCTTTATTTTTCTCTGAGACAGGCATAAATCCACATGCAGGAATCACATGAAGTGCATCCCACACTTTATTATTATTATTGTTATTACTAACATCATTTAATTCTGAATATTTATTCCCTCTCATCATTATTTCTTCTTTGACCCCATTAATCATGGTGAAGTAATTTCTTGGTAACCATATTTTGGGTAATATTTTTACTACTGATTTCTGTGGCAGATACAGTTAGTCACCTGCCCCCAAATCCACTCTCATTTCATTCATTGTAGCAGAACCCCTAGTCTGAAGTCACAATAGGTCCAGTTAATGGACATTTCCCAGCCTCCCTGGCAGCTAGATTTGATCAGGAGACTAAGTTCTGACTGATGAGATGTTAGGTACTAAGCACCTCAAGTTTAACATTCTCTGAACACAACTACTGATGATCGATCACCACCAAAAATCTATTCTCAAAATCCTTACCGCCTCTCCCATCATCCATCCCAGCTGTGGGGTGGAAAGCCCAAAACTCCTTCTTGTTTATGCTTTTCTTCATATTCCACAACCAATTCATGACAGCGTCCTCTCGGCTCTATTTCCACGACACATCTACATCTGACCACATCCCACTCACTCTGCTGCTATGAACCTAGTCCTAGCCACCACCTTCCCTCCTTGGAATATTCTAATAACTTCCTGATGGGACTCAAGGTCTCTTGTTTTCCCCAGAATCCCCTGCACAAGCAGCCAGTGAACCTCTTAAAAGGTAAATCAGATCACTGCATCCCCTGCCTTAAAAGAAACTCTCACATGGCTTCTGCCTTGCAACCAGAACAAGAGACGAACCCCTTTCCCTGGCCAGAATTCATCACACAAGGCTGTGTGAGATTGGGCCCCCGCCCGCTTCTCCACCCACTTCCCCCTGCACAGACGCCCTGCCAGCTCTCAGACGAGCTAAGCCCAGCCTATCTCAGGATAATCTTTCTGCTTGGAGCAGTTTTCCACCAAAAAATTTCTTCCAACCATACTTGACCTGGGTTCCTCCTTCTCATTATTCTGGACTAGGCTCAAATACCACCACTTCAGAAAGCCACCCTACCCTAGCTGAAGCAGCAACCTCCCCAGCATCCTCAACCTACTGCCCCAGTTTACCTCCTTTATAGCTCTGCAGTGTTCATTACCAGCAATTCCCTTGTTTACTTACTTATTTTCTTACTTTCTATTATTTATGTTCCTCACTGTATGATAGGCTCCTAGAAAGCAAAGATACTTTTTCCTTTGCTGTCGTTTTTAGAACAGCCCTCTGATTACCACTAATGGTCAGTAAATACAATATATAATGTATAATATAGGAATATATACGCATGCATCATTTGGTTATTTGATGTGTAATATACCTCATGTCAACATAACATATATAATATCTTCTATATAATTTATAATAAATTCTGCACTTTATACAATGTGTAATATATGCTATGTGATAAAGTGCAGAGTAGTCAATCTACTACAAACAATCACAAATAATAGGAGTCTTTAAAGACATACATCTTGAAATTTTTTGGTCCCACTTCTATAATTCCCCCAAGTGACACAAATACACAAAGAAAGAGAAATAGAAGAAGAAAGGAGAAAATGAAAAAAACAGGGAAAACTGAAAGAGGATCAGGCTGATGAAAGCCTGCAAGCGCACATAGGACTGCACTTGCTTCCCAGTTCTCACCCAGGTACCCAGGTGGCTGGGAATCATGGAATCTCGGAGTTTTGAGGATTCTTAAGAAATCAATTACCCAAAGTCCAAATGGAAAAATAACTAATGAAACAGCACATTGTAAATGCCTTTTTTAGATATGTTTCTGGGCTGTAATGGTTCGATAGGCAGGTCACATTTTTCAGCCAGATCATGTTGTGCATCTTCCCACAGCTGGCCTTTTCCTTTCGTCTTAACATCTGATTTTCTCCATCTCTTCATTTCTACTCTCAAAGTCTATTTCTAGTCACCATATGCTACTTTTCAGCAAGCAGTAACTTGGAGCAATTCTGCCCACAAATTTAGGCAAGTAAAGGCTATGTAAGACAAAACTAGAATCCCCGCCTCCCCACGGGCTTGGGACTTTCTGATTTCATCAGTGTCACTGGGGTCTGTGGTCCTCTCTAAAGGACACTGCCATTCTCTTCATGGTAAATAGGAAGGAAAGGAAGGCGATCAGAGCCCTCGGGATGGAAATTTCAGGTTCTTTTTTTCCCCAATCCTGCTTTTCTAAACAAAGCCCTGCAGAGACAAAACCTGGGAAGCTACCACAGCTCCATGACGACTGGAAGGGCCAGCCATGGCGACCATCTCCATGTGCGCATCACAGCCACTCGGAGACTTGCACGGGCAGCTGCGGGATAAACATCCGCGGCGCTTCTCACCAAGAGAGGCTCTTTAGCAGCCAGTCCGTACAAGGTGGGCTGGGGCAGAATGCTCCCTCACAGGTCAGCCTCTTACTCGGCGAATTCAGTCGCTTCTTTTTATTGACTATACTAAGATGGAATAGCTGTCCTTTTTTCTGTGTTATGCCACATACAAGCACAGCCTTTCTATTCCTACTTGTCAGATTAATGATGCATTTTTTGTTCTCAGTGTACACATCTGTGTGTAAAGGAGAAAAGGACAGAATGATACTCAGAGACCGGAAGCCCTATGGGAAAGGTCATTGAGCATGCTCCTTATTTTAAAGCCTAAAAAAAAATCTTTACCACTTATAAATTGTTTTAAATGAAGGAACAAATCTTCATTGAACCCTAAATGCTGACAGAGTGGACACAGTCCTGCATGATAGCTCTGTTTACTCACATTGCCTGGGATTTCCTTCTCTCCCACAGGGTCGGGCTCCTCACCGTGGGGATGTAGCAGGAGGATTTCTGAAAGATTTGAAACAAGGCATTGACCATCACTGCAGTAATTCTCACAAAGATATACTTCCATTCCTGAGGTGATTTGGAGGCAGGTCAGAGGCTAATTTCATTCTTTTTTATGGAATATGACTAAGCCATTTTTTAAAAAAAAGAATGAGGAGTTCCCATCGTGGCGCAGTGGTTAACGAATCCAACTAGGAACCATGAGGTTGCGGGTTCGATCCCTGCCCTTGCTCAGCGGGTTAAGGATCCGGTGCTGCCGTGAGCTGCGGTGTAGGTCACAGACACGGCTCAGATCCTGCGTTGCTGTGGCTGTGGCGTAGGCTGGTGGCTATGGCTCCAATTCGACCCCTAGCCTGGGAATCTCCATATGCCGCAGGAGCGGCCCTAGAAAAGGCAAAAAAGACCAAAAAAAAAAAAAAAATTTGAGGGCATTTCCATTGTGGCTCAGTGGGTTAAGAACCTGAATAGTATCCATGAGGATGAGGGTTCAATCCCTGGCCTCGCTCAGTGGGTTAAGGATCCAGCGTTGCTGTGAGCTGTGGTGTAGGACACAGACATGGCTTAGATCCTGTGTTGCTGTGGCTGTGGAGCAGGCCAGCAGCTGTAGATCTGATTTGACCCCTAGCCTGGGAACTTCCATATGCTGCAGGTGCAGCCGTTAAAAACAAAAGAATGAAATTCTGCCATCTGCAGCAATGTGGATGTACCAAGAGAATATTACACTCAGTGAAATAAGACAGAGAAAGACAAGTACTTATATGTGGAATCTGAAAAATAATAAAGGTGTTCTCATCATGGCTCAGTGGAAATGAATCTGACTAGTATCCATGAGCATGCAGGTTCAATCCCTGGCCTCGCTCAGTGGGTTAAGGATCTAGCGTTGCTGTGAGCTGTGGTGTTGGTCACAGATGTAGCTTGCATCTGCTGCAGCTGTGGCTGTGGTGTAGGCCAGTGGCTACAGCTCCAATTCGCCCCCCAGCCTGGGAACTTCCATATGCTGCAGGTTCAGCCCTATAAAGACAAAAAAAGAAAAAAGAAAGAAAGAAAGACAGACAGACAGACAGAAAGAAAGAAAAAAAGAAAGAAAATAAAAAATAACACAAATGAACATATATGCAAAACAGAAACAGATATGGAAAACAAACTAGTGGTCACAAATAGGGAGAGCAGTGGGAGAGGGGCAAATTCGGGGTATAGGATAAAGAGACACAAACTACTATGTATGATATCGACAAGCAGCAGATTCAGAGCACAGGGAAATATAGTCCTAATCTTATAAGAAGTTTTAGTGGGTGTATAGTCTATAGAATCCCTATGCTGTATGCCTGAAATTAATATAACATTGTAAATCAATTCTTCTTCAATAAAAAAATTCACAACAATGGTCTGTTCATTCACTGAGTGCCTGGTATTGTCCAGGACACTGTCCTGGGTGCTAGTGGAACAATGAGACCAAACAGACATAATTCCTATTATCAAGAGCCCAGAGAAAGACACAGGTAGTAACTATAAATTATGTAAGTAAATATAAATTTTCAAATGTGACAAATGCAATGAATGAGAGAGAATTTTGAGAACCCTGTATTAGGATGAAATGAAATGAAACATTGACACCTTGGCCACATGACTGTGCACTGTCTCCTCCTTAAGTAAAGTGTGTTTCCTTGTTCCATTAAGGCTAAGCCAGGCCCCATGACATGCTCTGGCCAAGGACATATGTATGCAGGAATGACATAAGCAGAGGTTTTCACTGTACATGCAGAGTTTGGCCTGGCCTCGTGCATTTCGATCTTAGCAAGGGGGAAACAACTGCCCCAGGCAGCTACGGGTCCCAGAAAGGAGGAGAAAAATGGAAGAGACTCAAATCTAACTTACAGCCTTGAGCCAATCCCAAGTGAGTTCCGGAGAACCACAGCCAAACCACAGATCTGCCAACATAAATAAAAAATGGATGCAGCTGGTGGAAAGCTCCTGATTTTGGAATTGTTTGCTAGGCAGAATTATCATAGTAGAAACCTGACACAAATACACAATACATACAGTGGATTCATTTGGGGAGGTGAAGAAAGGCACTGGTGAGGATGTGACGATGGTGCAAAGCCTTCATAATTTTACTTAAAATACCAAACTTTTTTTTTTTTTTTTTTGCTTTTTAGGGCTGCACGTGTGGCATATGGAGGTTCCCAGGCTAGGGGTCAAATAAGAGCTGCAGCCACCAGCCTATGCCATAACCACAGCAATGCAGGATCCGAGCCACATCTGCGATCTACACCACAGCTCACAGCAATGCCAGATCCTCAACCCACTGAGCAAGGCCAGGGATCGAACCTGAAACCTCATGGCTACTAGTAGGATTTGTTTCCTCTGTGCCACAATGGGAACTCCCTAAAATACCAAACTTTAATAAGACCCTATCAGGATTTATTTTCATACTTCTGCTTTTTATTTGTTTGGTTCACCAGAGTCCTCAAAATCCTTGACTTTTTGTTGGTCAGTATTTGATCATATAGTACCTCAGCCTTGTATCGGCCTGGACTGCCTCGTGTCAAGAAGGAGAGACCCCAACAGGAGCACATGTCTACAGAGCAAAGAAATCAACGGTGATCCCACCAATTCCTCTCCTCAAGGTGATGAGAGTCCAGAGCAGGAAGGAGTAAGCAAAGGGTTATACAAATAAAGGCAAATTCCAATGAAACCAAAGGTTATGAAGGAGAGAGAGGGGGAGTCCAGGCATTTGGGGAGCCGAGGAGTATGGATTATGAAGACTTGGTCAAAACCGGAAGAAGGGACAGTGGCATCGCTGAGAGCAAAGTGCCAAGACGGAAGGAACGTGACGGGATAAGTAGGAGGAGGTTCCAAGTGGAAGGAGAAAGGTGAAATGACTGGAATCTGGAGGAAACCCCTGGGGGGCTAAGAAGCTTTCAGGGCACTGCCACTGAGACCGCTGTAAACGTGCCACACTGGAACTGCCTGCAAGGTTCCGTGGGGACATAGCCACCACAGCCATTTGTCTTCCCATAAGGTCAGGAAATGTGTCTTTTGTACAGTTAAAAGAAGCAGCTACTTTTACTAAGTAAAAGGAGAATCAGGGATTGGCGTTATGTGATCCCTGGCATCAGCTTTGTGCCAGGCACAGGGTAAGCAGCCAATCAATGTGTTAAAGGATGCAGATGGACCCGCTCATGATCCTAAAAGGAGTCACAGGGTATAAGAACTGAAAGGGATCCAAAATCGCCACCATTCTCATTGAGTAGATGGGGAAACTGCTCAAGACCAGGTAAGCACACGGTGATAAGCCAGAGATCAAATTTCAGTGTGGACTCTGGGTCTATCCCTGAGTCCTATATTCAGTTGTCAGCACACACAGTTTTCATAGTCCAGCTATCAGGTTGGAATGAGAGAGCAGCACCATGTCTTCGGACAGGAGAAGGAATCTCATGTATAAAACAGGATTCAACAGATGGAAAGTCAGGCCCAGCTCCATAACCTGCATCTCAGCATTCATCCTCAGTGCACTTCCTGCCACTCATTCCAACCATACTGCTTCACACATCTGTTGGTCTTCTGTGTAGATAATCCTTGCCCAGGATGGTGAGCACCAAGCACTGTATGCGGTCCCAAACCACACTGCTCTGACAGGTTTCTCACTTCAGTGGAAATTTCTCAGTGCCACTGCTCAGAGCTCTGCAGGTTGGGGATGGAACAACTGGGGGGTATCATTCACAGAGAGTGAGTGCAATGCACACAATGCCCCCTGTTTGTTCAGTGCACCACCTGAACATCTGTACACAGCAGTCCTGAGATTTCTGCTCTCCAAACAATAAGCCAACATCATAGCCAATAGTCTGAGGATGTCATGTGCTTTTTGACTATTTTGAATAGGAGACTCTTTCTAAAGGGTAAAGGGAGCTACAAGAAGAAGGAAGAATCAGGATTGGGGTTATCTGATTCCTTAGAAAAGCTCTATCTTGAACTTTCAAACAAGAGTAGAATGCAGGTAGAATTTTTTTGTAAACAAAAAAGCCATTGTAATCAACACACACACACACACACACAAAAAGGTTGAAAGAATAAAGTAGCTGGGATATTCATTGCCAGTCATTAACCTGATTTTCTAATGAATATGGCATTAGGCATTCATTAACAATCATTTGTGTTTATGTTGAACAGTGGATGTATAATGAAGGTTGGTAAATGAAAGCAAAATTAAACCAGGGAATTTTGGACACTTATAAAGCAATTAACTTGTTTGGCAGTAATTACACATTGAAAGCTAAATCAAGTACATTTAGAAAGCCACAAGAGTCGCCACATAAACCAGAGGTGCTTTGCTTTAAAATAATAGAGGAACCTCTCTTTCTTTCAAAATGAAAGAGAAAGGCAAAAGTATGGTATAAATGACAAATAAGGCCCAGGTTTAATGAAAAGAAATACGGTTGTAGCCCATATGTTAGAGAAGAGGCAAGTTAATGAAAAAATAGGACAGCTCAGCTAATTAAAAAAAGAAAGAATGGAAAAAAAAAACCCTTTTGTAACTACAATGATGTGAAAACAGGTGGTCTCTGGCACAGAGTTCAAGTTTTTGTTCTGCTTGTGCACACGCGCAGGCACACACAAGCACGCAGGCACATGGTCTACATTCTTCAACTATCTATCAGACAGGTGAAGCATAAAACCGAATCCTCCATCAGGTCCTTGGCCAACCCCTGCATCTCCGTGTGTAGCTATCAGGTCTCTGTCACTGACTGTCACTCAAGTTGGTAGCTTGATTCTCCAAAACATGTTTGACTGTAGCCTTTTTTCCGCGAGTTAGCACATGGCATAAGACATCAGTCATGAAATGCACGTGGGCTCCATTTGAAAAGGAGGAGAGAGAGAAAAGTGGTGGCAGGAAAAATAAAGGTGATCCCCCTCCCCCAGGGAAAAACCATCCCAGAACCGGTTAAGGAGCAAGGGGAAGAGACACGAAATTCCATTTGGCCCCGGCACTCATAAACAGAAACTTTGCTCCAAAAATACATTACAAATCAAATGAAGCTTTCAAAAATGAGGTGAATTTTTTCAAAACTTTCAATCCTACAATAGCTATCCAAGAAATATTACAGAGGTGCAGGTTGGGTGTATTTGTTTGTTTGTTTGTTTGCTTTCCTCGGGCCGCAGTAGGATGGCTGGGCTGGAGTCTTCAGATAAACGCAAGGTCTGAGCAGGGAACAAAGTTTTCCAAACAGGAATCTTGCGCATCCTCCTCAAAAAGAGCTGAAGATTCCTGAGCCCTCCCCATCTGACAAATACCTCTGCAAACAGGGATTGTAGGCGCTGGAGGTTTAGTAACCAAAAGAACAGTTCCCAGGGGGATCCAAAAAGGGCAGCTGGCTTTTTGGAAACATTTGCGAAGTGACTGGGTATCCACTATGGTAAAAGCAAATACTTGCTCTGTCTCTGCATTGGAACGGAAAACAGAAACCAGGAGATAGCTTTTGAAATCCTTGCACAGGCCATTTAACTGCTACCAAATTAAAAAAAAAATGTGTTTGCCATGATGGGGTGCATGCATTTCTTTCAAAACATGGGTATCTCTTTAAAAAGATAAAAATTTTATTTCCAAGCAGAAGAACAAGACATTAAACTGAAAAACTCATTTCTCACTTGTTTGGAACCATTTAAAATATTTAGATCGCCTACCTAGTTCTAATCTAATATAGAGCATTTCATTTGAGATTTTCTTGGTCAGAAAATTACTTCCTGATTTTGACCAAGAGCTCATCAATATTTCACTCTCTTGGCAAGAGTCCCAATACCGTTTCCTGAGCCTTCGCAGACAAATGCATGTATTTATATATGAGGAGATTCAGCGAATACACTATTCTTTTTCTAATCTTTTTTTTTTTTTTTTTTTTTTTTTTGTCTTTTTAAGACCGCACCTGCAGCATATGGAAGTTCCCAGGATAGGGGTCCAATCAGAGCTGCAGTTGCCGGTCTACGCCACAGCCACAGCTACACAAGATCCGAGCTGTGCCTGGGACCTACGCCACACCTTGAGGCAACACCAGATCCTTAACCCACTGATCAAAGCCAGGGATCAAACCCACATCCTCATGGATACTAGTCAGGTTTGTTACCACTAAGCCACAGCAGGAATTCTGGGAATACACTACTCTTAAAGGCACCTGCTTCTTGCATTTTAGAGTGCACTGGAATCACTTGGGAAACTATTTAAAATGCAGATCCGGATCCAGAAGGTCCGGAGTGGGGCCTGAGATTCTGCGTTTATGTAACAAGCTCCCAGGTGATGGTGATTTTCATACGGCAAGGTAGTGATCCACTGATCCTTGTAGTAGGTAGCTGGTTTTAAAGGGCTCTACCATCAGGACTATAGGTAATGGAAGCCTTGGAAACAGATCACTTCCTCTTTCAGAAGAAACCTGGAAAGTGTGATAGACCAGCAATTAAGCAATAAAAGAATGAAGACGCCTTAGAAATGAAATATACAAGAGAAGTGGCTTATTTTGTTTTTTTGGTTTTTTGTTTTTTTTTTTTTTTTTTTTTTTTTTTGTCTTTTTGCTATTTCTTGGGCCGCTCCCGCGGTATATGCAGGTTCCCAGGCTAGGGGTCGAATCGGAGCTATAGCCACCGGCCTACGCCAGAGCCACAACAACGCGGGATCCGAGCCGTGTCTGAAACCTACACCACAGCTCACGGCAACGCCGGATCGTTAACCCACTGAGCAAGGGCAGGGACCGAACCCGCAACCTCATGGTTCCTAGTCGGATTCGTTAACCACTGCGCCACAACGGGAACTCCAGGAGAAGTGGTTTAGTCACTATTCCTTTAATGCAATTTCGAGCTGCCACAGCCTTTTGTGCATTTCTCCAGGTGTTGAACTCCAGACAATTCCATTTACCAAACAACTGTTGATAAGCCATGTGCTGTGTTTGGCATTGAGGATAAAATTCAATGAGCTGTAATGCCCACAATGCTCCCCTAGCACAGCTACGACACAGCAGGAGAGAAACTCTGATAAAATGATGCATAGGGTATCAGAGGAGCTCCTGACCCAGAGCTAAGGAGAAGAACGTTTCAACAAGTTAGAAGTTAACTGAAAACACTTCCTGGAAGAGGTGTCAGTAGAGCGTGTGCAGAAGCAGGGGCCAAAAGATACCTATTTGAAGAAGAGGAAATAAGAGCGTCCTTAGCAGAGGATCAGCATGGGAAAACATCTAGACCAGGAAAACATCTGACCCTAAAGAAAAGAGTAGGTGTGTCCCAGCAATAACTCCCTGAATCTGAAACCGAGCAAGACCCTGCAGGACCCTCCTGGGTAACAAAAGCCTTTCTGTGACCCCTGTTTGCAGGAAAATGATTTTAGCCTCCCAGACCTTCCCTGAGTTCCAGTGGGGAGATTCTAACAGGTACTAAGCATAGGAGTGAGGAAATGCAGAAACAAAGGAAAGGCAGTCAAGAAACAGTAGTGCAGGATGGGGCAGGGTCCTGGCTCCTCCTCAGGGGATACTCAGAACAATACGGAGCACAGGGCTGAGTTCCTCTAGAGGAACCAAGGGCCCCAAGCAGCTGGAAGACGGTCACTTCAGGCTGAGCAGAGGCACATAAGTTCTGCACTGGTTGGAACCAGAAAGCTGATGATTGAGATTCCTGGAATACCTCCCCACCAACCACGCGGAGGAAGGTCACACATCCAGAAGACCTCTCCCCCAATTTTGCCTATAAAACCTTCCCCCAAACCACCGAAGAGTCTGAGTCTTTTGAGCACGGGCCCCCCATTCTCCTTGCTGGGCCCTGCGATAAACCTTCCTCTGTGCCCAACTCGGACACTGGGGTTTGTCCGGCCTCACGCAGCAGCGGGCACACACACCTGGATTTGATGACCATTTTTCTACCAAAATCCTATTGAGAAGAGACTACTTTTGTCATGTTTTGCAGATAAAAAAATCGGAAGCCCCGAGAACTTAGTGACAGCCCAAGGCAAAATCACCACTCAGTAAGTGGAGGAGCTGCGATTCCCATTCGAATCTGCCTAGATGCCCAGCCTCTGCTCATTCCCCAGGCTCTGGGATCTTGTGTAGGTGTTTCAGCGTGACTGGGCTGTGGGATGTGAGGAAGCAAGTGATCTGGTAAGAGTGCCATTACATTTTCCATAAGGAATCCAGCCTTGAATTTTCCTTCCCTCAACTAGTAATTTGCTAAATAAACAAAAAAATAATAATTCATCCCCATTCCATGGTGATTTGAGGTTTTAACTGCCTGGGGCAGACACTGGTTAGCAAAGAATTGTGGACCCTGAAAAAACAAATGATTTTGGTCTTGATCACATGCTTATTTATTATCTTTTAAAAGGTCTAGATTTTGGTGTTCCCATCGTGGATAAGTGGTTAACGAATCCAACTAGGAACCATGAGGTTGCAGGTTCAATCCCTGGCCTTGCTCAGTGGGTTAAGGATCCGGCGTTGCCATGAGCTGTGGTGTAGGCCGGCGGAACAGCTCCAATTAGACCCCCAGCCTGGAAACCTCAACATGTCGCGGGTGTGGCCCTAGACAAAGACAGAAGACCCAAAAAAAAGTCTACATTTTGATGAATAAGATCAGACAGCGGAGTTCCCAGCATGGCGCAGTGGTTAACGAATCCGACTAGGAACCATGAGGTTGTGGGTTCGATCCCTGGCCTTGCTCCCTGGTAAAGGATCTGGCATTGCCATGCACTGTGGTGTAGGTTGCAGACGCGGCTCGGATCCCTCGTTGCTGTGGCTGTGGTGTAGGCCAGGAGCTACAGTTCCAATTCGACCCCTAGCCTGGGAACCTCCATATGCCGTGCGAGCGACACTAGAAAAAAAGGCAAAAAGACAAAGAAAAACAAAACAAAACTCAGACAGCAAAAGCTGAGACTGAACCAAGGAAACTGAACAAGCCACTGCTGGCCCCATGGAGCCTTCAGGCAAAGTACCAAAAACAAAAGCCCAAGATACAGACCCAAGGCAGGATTTGCTTTGACCAGCAGCAAACAGGCCTGTATTTCACCCTTCACTTCTCCCCTTGGCCTGAGGCCCTGGTGCAGGGTACACCCCTCCAGTGTTATGTCATGGCCCTGATGTTGGTGACTTCAGCGGGGGTACACAGTACATGGCATGCGGCGGGGGCTGGGGGGGGTGAACAAAAACACTAGTTTCTGGGAAGACAGTGAAGCGGACACAAGAACTGTACGTGTAGTACACACTACTTTTAGGGGTTTAACCATGAACACAAAACAAGAGATGAGACAGAAACCAGATGGGGCAACGGGGTCAAGTGTTGACTTTTGTCACCCTCGCTAAGGAATTAGAGGGACCTGGAAAAGCTTAGGAGCAGAGGAAGTGGGTGTGGAGGTGACGGAGCAGGCTTAACACACACAACAGTCAACTTTAAATTCAAAAGCATCAGTTCCTTCCTTATTCTAATCCTTTCTTCCAGGAAAACAAAAATCATCTCAGGATTAAAAGATTCTTTGAATCTAAGAAAATGTAAAACGAATCCTTTCTAAAATACAACTTGAATAAAATAACCTATTCTTTCCATATGCCATGATTATAAAATTGATTCCTCAGTTTCTAATGGTCAGCTGCTGCTTTCAGAAACCCAAAAATAACGATGAGAAAATGGGTTCCTAACCTACATATTTATGTAATTACTGTTTTTAGCATCACTTATACACAAGCTTCTTATGCAACAATTAATATGCATAATAATAAGCTGTTCATAACCAAACACTGTGTATCTTTGTCAACACTTGTTGTTAACAGTTTCCTAACACACAGCAGTAAAAATACACGTGCTGGCAGTTCTCCTCCTCCGGTGTCCAGAGAAGCCAGGAGATGGACAGGTTCTATTTTTTGGGGCCACATACTAATAACCTCCTTATAAACTTATGATCACAATTTGTATTTGAGTACAAATATAGTAAACTCTTAAAAACATTAGCCTTAACACTAATTATCAGGAATAAGAAGTTAGAGGTTCCGTGAGTCCTATGTTTTCTCTTTTATAGTGGTTACCATTTCTGAGGGCTCACTGAATTTTTAGGAACCTGCCAGTCTAGTCAAAAGAAATCACAAAGCCTTAACTAACGTATGCTAACTTTTCTTTAAGGAACAAAAGAAGCATCTTTGTTTGTTCCTCACCAGCAAACACCAAGCCATCTAAAAGGAGTCCTTTCAGTGGCAATGTTAGCAGGGAAATTCAATTGTATTTAATTAAGTTCTTCCCCCAAAAACTGCACACAGAAGCACCACAGAGGTTATCAGAGGTCAGATGCCTGTCACGACTTTCTGACCCTCCCAAAATGCAAAATAAAAGACGGTGGTCTCCCTGCTGGTAAGATGGGCTTCCACATTTGTGTCTCTCCCTTTCTGCTTTAATTTAATAGCAATCAGCACAATATGTCTGCTTTTTCCTGAACAATAGGACAGGCAGAAGTTAGATTTACAGCGCTGCAAGGGGAAGGCAGGAGACAAGAGAGGCTTACTATGGCTTTTAAGTTTCAATAAGAACATCACTTTGATACCCATTTTAAAAAAAAACTTGAAAATCTACTTAACATTCATTGTGGTCAGAAGTGGGCAGATGTGCACTTTGGAAATTGTATACTCCAGAATTATTGTGCATTGTCAACTTTCTTACACTTTCTTTGGAAGAAGGCTATTCGGAGGATCAGGATTTCTTTCCTACTGAAAGAAAAAAATACACAGTATCGGGTCATGCATTTAGGAATTCCTTGACTTTAAAATATTAGGTATTTATGTAGTGATCTTTATTTCCAAATTTCATGATTTTCACAAGTCTACTAATAACCTTATAACGAGCAGATTCCTGACATGGTCAGAAGCAGTGAATGTGTTTTATGAAACCAGACAAAAGTTAATTACCTGAAATGTCATCTGGAGTCTTGAATGTCTAATTACAAATGAGCCCAGGCATAGAATTCACTTCCTGAGACATTTGGTGTTGAGGAAATTGCATTCCTAAGTGGCATCGTCAGGAGAATCTCAGAACCTGGAACCCAGAGGACATCTTAAAGATGACCGAATCCAACATCTCAGTTGTTTGAAAGCCCCCATTAACAATCCCACCCCACTGTCATCAAGTCGGTAGTTAGACAGTTTCCACGAAGACGTTGAACTCACTGTTCCCTGCAGCCACCTGTTTCCAGGGAGACAACACTTTCCTAGAAAACCTAGGCTAAAAGGATCCTTAATTTTGAGGTCTAATGCCCCATATTTTAGACCTCGTCCTGCAACCAATTTAGGATCTTGAGTAACCCCTTTAATCTCTACTTGCCTGTGTATAAAGGAAGGTGAAGATATTTGGGTGACCATCTCTGAGTCAAGATCTTTGTGTTCAAATTGGTGTGCTGTACATTTTATTCCTGTAGGATTGTGAGGTCAAGACAGAGAATGTGCTTCAACTTGAACCCCAGCTTGGATCCACTGGTAGTGGCCACCTGGATGCTACATTAAAAAGGATGTTGAGACCTCCCAGGGTTCATGGGAAAGAGCATCACGACTGATCATCACAGCACAAGCCAGTCTGAGGGTGGATGAGGCACTGTGCCCACATTGTCCATCCTTGCTCTGGGTCATGCCTACGAAAGAGCTAGAAGAGGACATCTTGAGACTAGGGCTCTGTTCCAGCAAGAACAGCTGGGAGATCAGGGCGGGTGAGAACACAGGAGTTATTTCCAGAGTGATTCCAATCTTGGGGATCAGAGCCGCCTGGCTTCTGCACTTTCAGATCAGAAAATTGGGTTTAAAGAAGACTGCATATTCAGGTCCAGTCACTCTTAAAAGTCAAGCAGCAGGGTCAGGAGAAAGAGGCATTACCAGTTACTGAGCGCATCTCAACAACGCTGAACTGTAGGTTGTATGGTCCCTATTCAGATGAGAAGACTGGGTGGAAGACTGGATACTACACAAGAGGGGACTGAATTAAGATCCATCCCCACATGCCTCCAGCTATATCCCTATGCCTTTTACTATTGTTCGAACTCCCTTCAAAACAGGAGTAAAGAAAAAAGATGCTGCTGCCCTGGTCTCCATCACCTCCCATCCGTACTAGCACAATGCACATCTGCAGAGCCACTTGTCAGCATCATCCATGACATCGAGCTAATAGGCAGCTAACTGACGGGCTCTCTATATATCTAAAAAACCATTCATCTCTTGTTGTAATAACACTCCTCTATTAGGGTTATACACTGAACCCCATTAAACTGTCTTAATATGCAAAAGTTTTAAATGAAGTGATGATCAAGGAGGACTTCTGTCAATTTTATTACACAAAATTATAGCAACTCATCTTCTCAAAAACCCTCTATTTTTCTTCCATTTGATATAGTATTGTTGGGTATTATAAAATACAGTAATTATTCCAAAGTAAAACCACAGAAAGTAAATTTTCAACAGAGAGCGAGAGGCTTAAAACTGATTATGTCACTTCCACACCCATTCCCACTCTGAATATGTCCTAAGGAGCCCAATACTGTTTCCCTGGCAACGACCTGAGTGATGGATGCAGTGAGCACTGGCAATAACTACCACACTCTGAGTTTGTAGACATAATTAAGTAGATTCCACAAACACACAGGTGCCACATCTGGACGTGTTACCAAGGCAACACGACACCATCTGATGCCCCAGCATTAAGCATATGTTCTGGAACTCTTCCTGCTACTAGCATTTTCACCCGGTCCAAAGTTTTAACCTTTGAATCAGCATAAGTGAAATGTCAGATTTTGGAATCAAAATGAGAAATACATTGAACACTGGGTGCTTTCTTACTGAACAGCTTTTCAAATAAGCACTAAGATTATTTTATTTCAACTAAAGAGTAATAACCAAAGAGGGAGGGGAGACACTGCAGCAGCCCAGGCTCCAGAACCCATGCGTTACCCACCTCGCACAGGGCACATTCTCCCAGGTGGAAAGCAAAGCCAAGGTTGCCCTTCGATGTGGGAGATGAATCTCTCTCAAATTTTATTCCAATTCATTTGATACCTATATGAGCCGTATCCCCCTCTCCCTCAATAGCCACAAATCAGTTCTCCGTGAGTCTGTTTTTATTTCAAAGATAAGTTCACTTGCATCATATTTTAAATTCTGCATATGACATCATAGGATATTTGCCTTTCTCTTTCTGACCTCCCTCAATTAGTCTATCTCTAGTTCCACCCATGTTGCTGCAAATGCCATTACTTCATTCTTCTGTATGGCAGAGTCAGATTCCATTGTATGTATGTAGCATCTCTTCTTTATCCCTTCCCATATTGATTGACATTTAGGTTGCTTCCATGTCTTGGCTATTGCGAAGAGTGCTCAGTCAACATTGGATACGTGTATCTTTTTGAAGGACAGTTTTGTCCAGATATATGCCCAGGAGTAGGACTGCTGGCGAAGAGTGCTCAGTCAACACTGGATACGTGTATCTTTTTGAACAACAGTTTTGTCCAGATATATGCCCAGGAGTAGGACTGCTGGATCATATGACAACTCTATTTTTACTTGTTTGAGGAACCTCCATACTGATTTCCGCAGTGGCTGCACTAATTTACATTCCCACCAACAGTGTAGGAGAGTCCCTTTTCTCTACACCCTCTCCAGCATTTGCTATTTGTAGACTTTGATGACGGCCATTCTGACTAGTGTGAAGTGGCACCTCATTGTAGTTTTGATTTGCATTTCTCTAATAATTATCAATATTGAGCCATCTTTTCACATGCCTGCTGGTAAGGCAACCTGTTCTTAATAGCCTCCCCTCCACCCAAGTACAAACCAGGAGTGTAGGACCTGCCCAGAGGAGACCCAGCCGTCAGGTCAGCTCTCCCGTCAGGTCAGCTCTCATAGCTGGTAAGAAGTGATGCCGTGGGTTCTCATCTCAACCCTTGGGAACGCGAAGCACACACCTTGCCCACAACACTCCCCTAACACTGGTCTACAAATCAGTTAATACAGCCTCTGACATGCGATAAGCATTTAGAAGGTGAAGCTCTTTGCTTTTTAATTTTTAAGACAGCTGCTGAATAATCTGAAAAATATCACGACAGTCTGTGACTCGGGCTTTACAGTAACATATGCTTCTGGAGTTTAATTTGGTTTTGAACAGAATTAAATTGCTGGAAATCAGACTGCAAGATATTCATAATGAGGGACAGAACACAATAGTCACCTTATATGAAGAGCAATTATTTAACAAGAATTCACGAATTGCTTGATGGTGTTTTCTTGCAGAGACAGGCACAGCTGCCACGTTGAGAAAGTGCCAAATTTTATTCATTTTTTTCCCTGTTTCCAGGAAAAGAAAACCCCTCTGCCTTCTGCAAGTCTCCTCCGCCTTCTGAGATGGGTCCACATGATCTAGTAGTGATGACTGAGGCCCCTTTGTCTTTGTTTCAAAGTGTTTCTTATTGGCCTTTTTGCAACCCAGTGTGTGTGCACATGTGTAGTGGGGTGTCATTTTGTTGCTTGTTTCTATTTTAATTAAAATTCATGTTAGTTGACAGGGGCCTGTGCATTTATATAAAAGAAATGTAGGGGAAAAAAGGCGTTTTGATTCCTGAAGTTTATAGTTGATCTGAAGAGCTGGAGCCCTCAGATTCTGAGGGTATCCTCTGAACCAGAAGGTTTACTGCGTCGTAGGGGACGGGGAAGTGAGGGGGCCTGCAGCGCTGGGCAGAGCTCAACACACCGGGGAAAGAGCACATTTTCTCGGGAGGCTGGAAATCAAAGCAGAGAACATTTCTGCAATGAAATTTTAGGTTGGTTGTTTTTAACAAGGCTCTGCAGGAATGATAAATTGGTGGGGACAAGACAGTCTCCTGAAACTGAACAAAGCATTAAAGTAGCCCAGTCCCAAAAAAGGAGAGAGTTTACTCACTTCTATGCTGTTTCCTACTGTATGCAGGCAGTTAAAATAGAGTTTGCTAGGAGAGAGCAAAGATATTTGTGCCCCTAGGCAACAACTTTACACTCTATCTACCCTGTAAAGAAGCATCTACTGCTCCATACTTTGCATGATTCTGATTTTGTTTTCTTTGAAATGGGTGACCTTAAAAGTGGAATTAGAATTCTTCATCTCCGTTTTAGCTCTCCATACCCCTGGCATTGGTTTCAAAGCAAGCTACATCACTAGCGAGTCAAATATTTGTTTTCACAGTAGCTACACAAAAGATATTACAACAGTAGAGGCAGGACAAAGGCTTGGATTCTAATGCTGATGTGCCTGTACTAAGGGAAGGGCCGCTCTCTGCCCCACTCGCAACCCTGGACTTGGATCATTATGTCTTTCCCCTAAGCCTTCCTACGTCACTATGACAAAAGCTACTTGAATGTTCCAGCTCAAGAACAGTTCTCAATGCGCAAATCATTTTGGAGAAAGTCAACACTGAACACAGACCAAAAAGAGTAACATAAACATAACTTCTTTCTTCCGTCCCTGAAATATGACCAGTACCTGAGCAGTTGTCATGGGAAAGTCCCCCAACTTAACTGTGGCACAGTCCATGTGTTGTAAGTGACCCAAATCAGAGTAAACCTAATTATCGTGAAGCACGAACTGGTCTCTCTGCCTCTTATCTCTCTCTTATCCCTCTCCTCCAATCTATCTCCCAAATTGACCTGGATTGATCTTCCTAAAGAATAGTTAACCTTCGTGTTATTTTCCCTGCTCAGAAATTACCCAAGGTTCTCCACACTCCTTTGTTTGGAGTTTAAGACCTTCTGCCCCTTTATCCAAACCCCTTTCCCAGCCACGGCCACCATTCTTCCCTGGGCATAGGCTCAGCTCCCCTTACACAAACCTCACTCTCCCCTCTGTGCTTCACATGTTCCCAGATGCATGGGAGCAGCACACCCTGTCTTCTTGCTTGGTTCTCTTTTCTCCTTATCCATATCCCACTCTCAATTTTAATGTTCTAAGAGATCATTAGTAACCTTTAAGCAATTTGAGATTGTCTTGCTTATTTCTGAATCCCCCTTGGGAACTCAGACATGCCTTCACCTGGGTAGAGGCTTACCCAAGATTACTGGGTATACAAATGGATGGATGCAGAGATAGGCAGAAGATGAAATGGTTGGATTGATGGGTGGATGGAAGGACGATGACTAAATAGATAAGTGGATAAATGGATAGATGATTCAATGGTTAGATGAATGAACTAATGAAGTGGAGCTTATGAACATGAGATTCAAGTCGAGAAACAATGACTAATAAAGTCAGTTGACAGTAAACAAATTTCTGGAAAAGAACATCAATTGGATTCTGATTCTAGTCTAATAGGACTTTGTCAACAAAGACATTTTTAAAAGATAACTTTGAGGAGTTCCTATTGTGGCTCGGTGGTAACAAACCCAACTAGTATCCATGAGGATGTGGGTTCAATCCCTGGCCTCACTCAGTGAGTTAAGGATCCAGCATTGCTGTGAGCTGTGGTGTAGGTCGCAGACACAGCTCAGGTCTTGTGTTTCTGGGCTGTGGTGTAGACCAGCTACTGTGGCTCCGATTTGAGCCCTAGCTTGGGAACTTTCATATGCCGTCAGAGCAGCCCTCAAAAGCTAAAAAAAAAAAAAAAAAAAGGGTAACTTTGGGACTCTGTACTACAGAGCCAAGAGCTATTTAGAATAAGTTTTTATTTCTTTCTTTTTTTTTTTTTTTTTTTGTCTTTTTTTTTGTTGTTGTTGTTGTTGTTGCTATTTCTTGGGCCGCTCCCGCGGCATATGGAAGTTGCCAGGCTAGGGGTCGAATCAGAGCTGTAGCCACCGGCCTACGCCAGAGCCACAGCAACGCGGGATCCGAGCCGCGTCTGCAGCCACCGGCCTACGCCAGAGCCACAGCAACGCGGGATCCGAGCCGCGTCTGCAACCTACACCACAGCTCACGGCAACGCTGGATCCTTAACCCACTGAGCAAGGGCAGGGACCGAACCCGCAACCTCATGGTTCCTAGTCGGATTCGTTAACCACTGCGCCACAACGGGAACTCCCAGTTTTTATTTCTATAGCTAGCATGGGAATAGTATTTAAATTAATCTCAACCCAGATCTATTTCTAAAGTACTACCTAAATTATTTCTAAGTACTATCTAAATTCTCCTTTCATTGACTGGGAAAATACTTTGTTTTCTCAATACAATAATCTTTACCTCTGAAAAAACTGGGTTTCTAGCTCCATCACTACCTAGACACATGAGGTATCAAAACAAGGACAGGAAGCGCCTGATGCAAGCAGCCATGTGCTACTCTTGAATGAACATGTGCAGCCTGCACTTAAAGCCTCCTGATTCTTATATATACACCATGCTATCAAGATAATCTCATCTTCAACAAGCAGCAGATTGCAAGCAGTGACTTGGATACAGCAAGAAGGTAGACCCGGGTATTTACTGCAGTAAGAACGAACAATTTGTAGACAATTGCTAAGCAGGGTGCAAGGAAATGGTTTTTAAAAACTCATTCTTTGTATGCAATAGTCTGTTAAATTTTTTGCTGTTTTCTGTCATGAATGTTGCCAGGGGACAGGGATGTGGGGGAGCATGGGGTTCTGACAGCCACACTATACAGCTTGCGTATACTGTTTCTACTCTATGACACAAGTCCAGTGTTTTTTCCACAAGTCCAGCGTTTTTTCACTCTGGTTCTCCGAGTCAGGGAAACAAAGAATTAAACTGATGAGCCCTAAATAGCTACACTAGAGGACCGGCCATCTAAGCCAGTCCTGGGATATCATGGGACGCTTCCTTAAAAAAGTACCATCCACACGTAGCCCTGAAGGAAGGAAGAGCAGGAACACACAACTGACAGAAAGATGAGGCACATTCAGAGAACCACACATAGGTTCAGAGAGATGGCAGCAGACAGAAGGGGAGTTGGCAGCAGATAAAAGTCGGAGAGGAAGCAGTGTTTAAATGGCTCAGGACCTTATACATTGATAAAGGAGTTCGGAGACAATGGAGGGGGAGGCCTTAGAAGGTTTTAAGCCGATGTATGACTTCTTGGCAAAGATACATATTAGAAGGGTCCCCTTGGCCCCAGGTTGGAAGGTGTAGGGCTTAACACAGACCCGAGGCAGAGTGATGACTGGGGACCCCACCAACAACAACTGTATGGATCCCAGGAGAGTCCAAATGGCCCCTGCCCAGAGTCCTCCAGGCGGGACTCCCAAATTCTCCACTTCTGCTCCGTGCACACGCCAGCCCTTCGGGCCTACTTGTACCCATTCCTTTAAGTGAATGTGGCTTCTCCAGCTTGGCTTTTGCATTTTCAGAGAACCTCAGCTGAGACTCACCCTTTGGTTCTTTCCATTCCTGACCCTCTCTGGGGATACCCTGCTCTGCCGCCCAGAACTCAAAGCTGCTATCAGTTGCCTCCAGTGTCCCCTGAGCAGGGCTTTGTATAGAGGGTTTTCTTTCTGCCACAAAACTGAGCTTGTACAGAGCATGTTCTACCACAAAAACTTCCACGATTATTATTACTTTTACAAAAGTGTATATACACATACATACAGGTGTGTGTGTGTGTGTATATATATATTTCATATAATGTTTTAAGTGCAAAGGAAGTATTAGAAAGGGGGAAAAGCCACACTGTCCTTCACCTGCACACATTTCATATGGTTATTATCACATAAACATCGAGGCACAGGAAGAAAGTCCACAAAGACTAATAAGAAATGAGAAGAAGAGAGAAGGGCGGAAGAGATGTAAGGCGGCAATAAGAAGTGTAAGACGGAAGAAATGTCAACTCAGAAATCCTTTAGAAAATAAAACATATGTGTATCAACATCATCTATTTGCAAGAAGTAGCAAAAGAACCAACTAAACCAAACTGGGTGGCACTAGTATTCCAGTACAACAGCACCGTCTCGATACTGCTGCCAACCTGCTCTAATACATGCCCTTGGCTCTAATTCCCTCTAGTAACTGAAGGAGGCAGTGCTGCCTGAAGTCTACCCAGCATTTCTGGAAAAGGTACAAATTAACTGCGAAAATTATTAGAACAAGAACCTTCCAGAAGGAGTGACTCATCACAAAATCCTTCAGCCGCATTCTCTGGCCCTATACACCTGGTCCTTTCATCTTCCAAAAAAAAAAAGGCACTAAGGTGGTCAGAAATGATGCCATTTGTATGTGAAATACATGCACAGGAGCCAGAGGGAGAAAGTTATATACAATGAAGTGCTGCCCTTGATTAGCTTTGCCATTGAATTATTAAATCATTTCTTTAAAAAAAAAAAAAAACGAGAAGTGTTGCTCTGAAGGGCAAGAATGGAATAAATCTGAGTGAAAGCTCTATTTTTGAACAATCCCTTATTCTATTCAAATCTCTTTAAATTCACTGAAATGAATTTGGGGCCTGTAAAGGTCATGACTCAAAAAAGAAAAACCCAAAATTGATTTAAAGGGGCTAATCAAGGAGGAGATTTGCAGTACTTTCAAGAATCAACCTTCTGAAATGGAAGAGAATTGGCCAACAATTCCATTTTACTGAGCCACATGTTAATATAATAGCCAATTATTGTTCAACAAAAGCAATATCCCAATTCATTCTTGTTCTCAAGGTAACGAATCGGGTCTGTGAGTTGCGGAAATAAAATGATGGACTAGACACACGCCACAGAGGAAAAGTGTGGGGCAGGATTTGGGGCTTTTTACTGGATGCAGTACATTTCATTAGAGGTTGGAGTCTCCCGCTGGGCTCTTATTTCTAGGCCTTTTGTGTGGGATTTTCCTTTTAAAATGATACCTCAATGCAAACGTCCACATCAGTGTAAGAAAGCACTTAGCACACGCCTAAGAAACCTGTAGCATGGTCATGGAAAGCACAGAAAATTTTTCAAAGCAAAACTAAAGGGAATAAAATGGACTATTTTTGGCTGTCTTAAGCAAGTGGATATTTGGTTATAAAACCCCCCTGCTCTAAAAGAAGTAGGACTGTAAGTGCAGCAAGAGAAAAGACACTTGTGTTCCAATAATCCTGACAAAACTAAATTGCAGACCTGGGAACATTAAAAAAAAAAAGACCTTCAAAAGAAAAATAAAACAATGCTCCCAAAATAGGCCCGATTATGTGGGTCAGTGCATACTGTGTATTTCCCCTGTAGCATTTTATCGTGGTTACTGTTGCCAGGGGACACTTGATGCTCTCATTATATATGTTTGTCTTTCACATCAGAGCCAGGCTTTTCCTTTGGATGCTCCCAGAACTGTAACAAAAATAAAAATAAGGAATGACCCCATTATTACACAAATACCTACAAAGCAGAGGGAGTGACCCCTGTGGGTCACCATGTTGTCCCTGGAAGCATTGATGCCCTTGCCCCGGGGGCCCCCGGTCTTTTGTCACAGGGTCAAAGCCAGGACCTCGGCTGAGTATCCACTGTGAAGAATTAACAAGTGTGACAATTTGTGGGCCCTCCCCCCTCGGCCCCTGGTCCGGCCTGCCTGAATGCTGTAAATAGAGACATCTGGATAGAGCCCTTTCAGTGCAGTAATTGAAAATGAACACGGATCAAGTTCTGGCCTGTTGTATTCATAAATCTTGAGGCTTAATTACATTAAAGGGAAATCT
Organism: Sus scrofa; assembly: GCF_054392235.1. Lineage (NCBI taxonomy): Eukaryota > Metazoa > Chordata > Mammalia > Artiodactyla > Suidae > Sus > Sus scrofa. The sequence goes on along the minus strand of NC_139387.1, from coordinate 88,240,806 downwards.
AGGGCCCAGCGCTATGGAAACTGCAGATTCTATCAGGCGTTTGAATCATGAATCTTTAAGATAAGTGGGTTTTCTCTCCCCATCCTACCCCCACGCTTTGCTAGGGTTGAATGGGAAATTTCCAAATCAAGCCTTCCAGTATTAAGGCACCAGGAAACTTCTGGGAAGATTCTGGGCCCCACTATTTGTACGTGTGCTTCCATCGCAGGCTCACCGGGTGACATGTGCGGTGTGCCTCTGAGCAGACCAGCGTTTTGAGCTTACAATTAGGCACACTGCTATGAGTAATGAGGACGGGCCTGACAGATATTTAAACTACGTTTTTTCCCTCAGGTTGAGCAGAAAGAGCATGCATCTAGTTAAAATTTAATGAGTCTCAAAAAAAGAATTACAGCAAATGAACACTCCGAATGAAGTCAAAGCTCTCAGCATCCCTTTAAAGATATGCTGAAAATTATATTCCTGGGTAATTCTATCTATATCTAAAATTGTTTATTTGCTTAATATAAAAATTCACTCAACTTTATTAACTGAAAGTGGACTTAAAAGGGAGTGTGTGGCACTGGATGGGTTTTTTTCTGGTCTTTGTTTTGTGATAACTTCATGCAGTATATGACCTTTGCGCCACTTAGCAAATGGATGGACGGAAAGCCTTGGCACTTCACTTACTAGAAACACGTCTACACCAATGTCCACGCAGAAGTGAAGCCCTTTGAGGCAGGCCCCACACATGACTTTCACAGTTTCTCACACGCCATGAGCACAAAATATATGTTGTGGGGATGAGCTTATAAATGAATCTACAAACTGGATCTGTATTTCTTGGGTCAGCCCTAATAACTTAACCTGTGCCTCCGCCCTCATTGTCTTCATTCCTTTGTGGTAACTAGTTACCACTGAAAAAGAAAAATCTTGTGAAACGGGTATAAAAACATTCAGAGGACTATGAGGACACTGGAAGAATAGTTACCATTTATCTAGAATCTTATCTTTCAGACACTGTGCCAAGATCTTCACCTACAGCCTTCAAATGCTCACAACAATCCATCAGGTCACATACCACTGTTTCTTATTTTCTAGGTTGAGAAATCGTGGCTCAGAGAAACTAGGGGTCCAAAACCACACAGAGAGAGTGATGAGCTGAAAATTAAATAAAGACCATTTCAACCCTCAAGTCCATGCTATTTCCACAAAACTGCATTAATTCCTAACCTTCTATGGAAGCCCACCATTTATTTTAAAAAACTTTCCGAAATATGATGGGTACCATAATATTGTGGTAAAATCATGAGCTGTGGGTTCAAATCCTGCATCCTACACTTAGTTGTTACAGCAGCCCAGACAAATCGGCCTCTCTTACCTCTCAAGTTCCTCTCCCTAAAAGAGTCAAGGGTAATGACAGTGAGTAACAGCCAAATCATTTTTGAAGAGGAAAATACAGAATACATATAAACTATTTAGTCTGATCCACAGTAAGTGCTTAAGAAATAATAGCTGTATTAGTCTCTCCTTCACACAAACTTTCAATCAATGTTTTCTATTATGATTTAATTTTCTAAAAACCTCTTAGGAGGAACTTACTAGAACTGTGTTAGGAGTTTATAAGGTATAGAAGGTCCCTGCTCCCTAAAGAGGCTTGCAGCTAGTTAGAAAGAAAACACATCCATACTTAGCCTTACTTTATATTAGGGGCTGAACTGTGTCCCCCCAAATTCTCACATTGAAGTCCTAGCTGCCAGTACTGCAGAACATGACTGTATTTGGAGATAATCCCTTTAAAGATGCAATGAAGGTTAAATGAGGTCGTATTGGTGGATCCTAATCCAATCTTATTACTACCCTTATAAGAATAGATTAGGACACAGATAGCTCTACAGAGGGAAGACCATGTGAGGACACAGCAACAGGTGGGCACCTGAAGCTGAGAAGAGAGTTCTCAGAAAATAAATAAATAACAATCCTGCTGACAACTTGATTTTGGACTTCTAAGCTTCCAGAACTTTGAAAAAAATACATTGTTTAAACTATCCAGTCTATGGCATTTTGTTATGGCAATCCTAAAAAAATAATACACTCTATGAAACAGATTAAAAACAATAATCCAGGAATGAATAATCCCAAGCTCGGAAGGACTCTCATAGAACTACGTGCTTTCCTTACACATCTCACACAATTTGGCAAGTGTTTATTTACACAGCTGCATTATCAAAACCATGAGCCTCCTAGCAGCAGGATGCAGATATGTTTGCTGTTGTGCCTCCAACACCAAACTCCATTCCTGGCAACCAACAGATATTCATTTAATAAGTAAAAGCATGAGAAATGCTTTATCCTTTCTTCCCTATGATCCAGGGTAACCAACTAGTTGATGAGAGAAAGTTCTTCTTTATCGGAATATTATAGCTACTATAGCTAAATTATTACAGCTAAGAAATTATAAAATTAGGCAACTGCCATCTTTTACCTTGAGTGCAAAAATGTATCTGTGCTGATTGCTTTTATACTTAATGCTAAAATGATTTAAAATGGATGCTAAAATTATTTGTGAATGGTTAGTGGGGAATTTATAGTGAAGAATCATGTCGACACCTTCTGTGTTCATTGACCAATTTTAAGATATCTAAAAAGGACATGACTAGGAGCTCCTGCTGTGGCACCATGGGTTAAGAATCCAACTGCAGCAGCTTGGGTCACCATGGTGTGGGTTCAATCCCAAACCTGGGAGCACAGCGAGTTCAAGGATCCGGTGTTGCTACAGTCATGGCATAGGTAGAAGCTGCAGCTCAGATTCGAACCCTGGCCTGGGAATTTCCATATGCCACAGGTGTGGCCATTAAAAAAAAGAAAAGAAAAAGGCCATGACTAGATACCTTGAGATATGACACAACACAGAGAGCATAGCACCATCTTTGAAATATCTTCCCTAAAAAAAACCGTGCCAGACACTGTCTGACTGAACTTCTCTATCTAACCTGCTGTTTGTGAAAATACAGGAGTTGGAAGATCACGTTAAAGAAGACATCAATGAAGCAATCAAAAAAATCTAAAATGTTAGACATTTTACAAAAAAAAAAATGACCCATTTTCTCTAACAGAACAGTGGCACAGGTTGGAAGAAGAGAAAAAGAAGAGGATCACAAAATTAAGGTGAACCGAAACGATACAACAACGTATTCAGAATGTGTAATTTATCTGAATCTTGATTCAATTCTATCAAATGTAAAAGTGACATTTTTTTGAGACAAACTGGGAAAAAGAAATGTGGACTAACATTTCACCATTGATGAATTGTTGTTAATTTTGTCATGTATAGTAACAGCATGTTTTGTATGTACAAATGTAGAGATTTAAATTGAGGTATGGATACAGATACCCTTATCAATTAACAATGCATAATGAAGAATTTGTGAATACAACAGCATGATGTTTGAGAATTTCCACAACAATTATAAAATTAACTTGACTCTCAAATGCTCCACAAAAGAGGGCATATTTTGTTGTTGCTATTGCTGTTTCTGTTTGAGGTGAAGACCCTGGGAGTGCAATTCTCATGGTTAAGAGGTTTGTCAAAGTTACTCAGTCAGAAAGCAGCAGGACCTGCTTCTTTCAAGTCCTACTCCAGGGCACCCTTAGCTACAAAATTAAAGGTAAAGGCATAAATATTAAATTAACATTTTTTAATAACCTTGCTTGGTGTTGTGTATGCATTATTTCATTGATATTAACCACAAAAGCATGAAGTGTGTACTCTTAGACTCATTTTGCAGATGAACCAGAGCTCAAAGAGGTTCTGTGATTTGCCCAGAGTGGACCAGGACTGCAACCCAGACCTGTCTGACTCTACATCCAATGAGCAATACAAACAAATGGCCAGGGGGCCAAATCGGTATGGCAATCACCGCATACCACAGTTTCCTTCTTGGTGAGTTACAGTATACACTGTCTTAGCCCAAGTTCAACACTGAACCTCTTTTACGTTGGACATCTATTACCCTCATGCAGGCCCACAGAGCACACCTTGAGCAATGCTTTCAATGGAAGAAATTTTACTCTATTGCTATCATTTTTGAGAGAATATGAATGCATACCATTAAGGGGGAAATGAATAAATCCATTTATTTAGCAAGCAAATATGGACTATACATGACCAGCATGATTTTTTATTGACAAGCAATTATCGTTACTTGGTCAAAAATACGATTTCCTTCCAAGTATTTATCCTTTCCAAAGTGCCCATGAGGTCTACGATCTCTTCTTCAAACCGAGCTCATTGGAAAGTTTATTTTCTAGAACAGTGAACAGAAAAAGGAAGAAGAAATTTCCATTTTTTAGGATGTCCTCCTATCTTCATGTCACTGGTTTTTGTTTGGTTGTTGCTTTTTTTCTAGGGCTGCACCCAAGGCATATGGAAGTGCCCAGGCTAGGGGTTGAATAGGAGCTGCAGCTGGTGGCCTACGCCACAGCCACAGCAACATTGGATCCAAGCCGCATCTGTGATCTATACCGCAGCTTGTGGCAACACAGGATCCTTAACCCACTGAGCAGGGCCAGGGATTAAACCTCCCTCCTCATGTATACTAGTCAGGTTCTTAACCAACTGAGCCACAATGGGAACTCCTTGATATCACTGTTAACACTAATATGAACTGAAGACTCTGGCTTAATTTTACGGCAATGAGTTTAATTTTTTTCTCCAGATGTGAAGCCTTGGAACTAAACCTTGATTATAAAAAGAAAGAGTGGGGCAACAATTTCAAACTGAGCTGTTTTAAGAAGTGCTTTCCTGGAGTGCCCGTCGTGGCTCAAAGTTTAACGAATCCTACTAGGGACCATGAGGTTGCGGGTTAAGGATCCGGCGTTGCTATGGCTGTCGTGTAGGCCGGCGGCTAGAGCTCTGATTAGACCCCTAGCCCGGGAACCTTCATATGCCATGGGTGTGGCCCTAGAAAAGACCAAAAAAAAAAAGTGCTTTCCACACATAACCAAAAACTTATCATGTCTTCCTGCCCTACCTGAATGCCCAAGTTTTCACATATCTTGGGACTCAGATATCTCTGAGGACCTGCCACGCAGGAGCAACAGCCTCAGCCCCGATGGCACTGCAGTTGGGTAGGGATGACTGAAGCTCATCATGGAAGAGCCCTCAGTAGCAACGGCAGTGGGCTGAGGGCTGGGCACTATGTCAAAGAAACCCATCTTCAGTGAGCGCATGGCAGCAGCTTTTATCTTCCAGGTCTGGTACGATTTTCAGGTGAGCAACTGTGAGACCAAGACATGTCTTGTCTAAAGAAAACCAGAACCTTCTGTTGAGAAGGGAAGAAATGCCACTCCACTTCAAAGGAAATCCCATCATTAAAGGTCAATGCTTCGCTCATAAAAATCAAGAATATGTACCATAAACGTTAAAACTTCTACTCAAATTTTCACATGCTCATTTTCCTCAATTTTTATAAGATAATGCCAGGCACAAATCATAACACATGTGCCCACACACTGCCATTTCTTCCCAAAAGCAAGGAGAGAAGTGACGGATGATCTCCCACCTACTTTTGGGGTCTCGCAGTCACATGAGGACAACAATGCTGTGCGATGTGACATCTGCGAGCACTGTTCAGCACAGACAGGAACGTCAATAGGTTGCTGGTTTGGGGCGTCCAAGACCTCCCTCAGCTGAAGACAAGGCGGTTCCCCCTCTAAAGCCCTATCACTGACATTCCAGACTGGCAAATGGAGCCCAGGACTGTTCCATCCCGGCTCCTGCCTGCTGGCATCTAGCAGCTCTCCATTCGGCACCACATCTCCTGGCACAACCCTTTTTATTCCCATCCTGAGAGAAACCGAATTTTCCTTTTTTAATAAATCACCAAACCACAGTGCTTTGTGATTAGAACAATGCAGGCCGATTTCTTGAAAGAACAAATAAACACCTTCGATGTGCCATATTAAACACTGTCCTATGTGCTTTCCATGTGTATAAGTGACAGTTTAAAAAGAAAAAAGAAGTAAATTAAAGAACAGTGGTATATTCAAGAGGAAAAAAAAGTTTTATGCTACAAGAAATGAAAATTGCCTTGGAAATTTTATGTACTCTATTCCCCTCTCATTTATTTATTTTTATATAATTAGATATTTAATTATATATTTTAATCATATATAACATAATATATAACAAATACATTAATCATGTAGTTTATATTTAATTATATATGACAATGTTTAATGTATAATCATTTATGTATAATGATACATCTTTATACACATGATATATATATATATATAAATAACATATATAATTGTCTCCTCTCATTAATCATTCATTAGACAAATAAGTACTTAGTATCTATTAGGTGCCATGTGTTACCCTAGATGCGGAACACAAAGAAGGAAACAGGGCAGGTGTTAAACCTGCCTAAAAGGAGTTTACAGCCTAATAGAGAGAGTTGCCAAGTGAAGCTGGGGAGGCTGTAAAAAGAAAAGGAAGCTTTGAGGTTGTAGGAGGTGCTGGCCAGCAACTTCTGTACCTTAGAATGACTGACATCAAACAGCACAAGGTTTGTTTTTCAAACACCGAAGCAGAAGATGTTAGTTATTATGGAATACTTCGTCGAGGTAACTATATTGCTCATGTTGTTTCTCTGACTAAAAAACAGGTATCTGCCTTGTATACTAAAGAAAGAACAACAGAAGCTGAGAGAGGAAACACGTTACTGAGACCACCAAGTCTGCTAGATGTTTCCACATTCATTACCTCAGTCAATACGCACTAACCTTAACACTCATTTTTATCAGCCTAATATTTCCCTCACTCTACAGATACAGAAAACCAACAAACTCTGAAATTCAGGTCATTTTCTCAAAACAATCCTGCTGGTGGTGCAGAGCTGGGATTAACAGCGGAGACTGCAGTAAATGGAACAACACAGGCCGCATTGAATCCTCAGCCATGCCAGAAATCCGGATTTCTAAGTGAAATCCCTTGATTTTTTTTTTAAATTGGCAATAATTCAGAAACTTTTAAAATTCAATGCAGGTGAAAAAAAAAAAAAATGAGAGTTCTCGTCATGGCGCCGTGGTTAACGAATCTGACTAGGAACCATGAGGTTGTGGGTTCGATCCCTGGCCTTGCTCAGTGGATTGACGATCCAGCATTGCCATGAGCTGTGGTGTAGGTCGCAGACGCGGCTCGGACCCCGCGTTGCTGTGGCTGTGGTATAGGCCGGTGGCTACAGCTCTGATTGGACCCCTAGCCTGGGAACCTCCATATGCCCCAGGAGCGGCCCAAGAAATGGCAAAAAGACAAAAAAAAAAAAAATTCAATGCAGGTGAAACAAAGCACATCTGTCATCAAATGCTGACATCCACTTGAAACCATCCATTTGAAACCTCTGCTCTTCAATGTTTTGCTCAGCTGGAATTACCCAACTGAACTGAGAGCACAGTACAACAAAGATTACACAGGGAGCATAAGAGGTCGTATTGACTCTGAGAGGAAAACATGGGCAGAACACTCTTTGACATAAATTGTAGCAATATTTTTTTGGATCTGTCTCATAAAGCAAAGGAAATAAAAGCAAAAATAAACAACTGTTGACCTCATTAAATTTAAAAGCTTTTGTACAGCAAAGGAAATCATTAACAAAATAAAAAGACAACCTACTGAATGGGAGAAAATACTTGCAACTGATATGACTGATAAGAAGTCAATATCCAAAATATATAAACAGCTTATATACCTCAACATCACAAAAACAAAAAATCTGATTTAAAAATGGGCAGGAGTTCCCACTGTGGCTCAGTGGGTTAAGAATCCAACTAGTATCCACGACGATGCAGGTATGATCCGGCCTCACTCAGTGGGTTAAGGATCTGGCATTGCCATGAGCTGTGGTGTAGGTTGTAGATGCAGCTCATATCTGGCGTTGCTATGGCTGTGGCAAAGGCCAATTCAACCCAGAGCCTAGGAACTTCCATTTGCCACAGGTATGGCCCTAAAAAACAAAATGGGAAGAAGACCTGGAAAGACATTTTTCCAATGACAATATGCCAATGGCCAACAGAGCCATGAAAAGATGCTCAACATCACTAATTTATCAGGGAAATGCAAACTTCAAAACCATGCCGAGATATGATCTTCTACCTTTTAGAATGGCTGTCATCAAAAAGCACACAAATAACAAATGTTGGTAGAGAAAAGGGAACCATCATACACTGTTGGTGGGAATGTAAATTGGTACAACCACTACGGAAAACATCATGGAGGTACCTTAGAAAACTATCATAGAATTACCATATGACCCAGCAATCCCACTCCTGGGCACAAATCCAGACAAAACTTTCCTTAAAAAAGACACATGCACCCACATGTTCATTGCAGCACTATTTACAATAGCCAAGACATGGAATCAACCTAAATGTTCATCAATAAATGACTGGATTAGGAAGATGTGGTATACATACACAATGGAATCCTACTCAGCCACAAAAAAGAACAAACTAATGCCATTTGCAGCAACATGGATGGAACTAGAGACTCTCATGCTGAGTGAAGTAAGTCAGAAAGAGAAAGACAAATACTTTATGGTATCACTTATAACTGGAATCTAACATATGGCACAAAGGAACCTTTCCACAGAAAAGAAAATCATGGACTTGGAGAATAGATTTGTGGTTGCCAAGGGGGAAAGGGAGGGAGTGGGATGGATTGGGAGCTTGGGGTTAATAGATGCAGACTACTGCCTTTGGAATGGAATAGCAATGAGATCCTGCTATGTAACACTGCGAACTATGTCTAGTCACTTATGATGGAGCATGATAATGTGAGAAAAAAGAATGCATACATCTATCTGTAACCGGGTCACCATGCTATATGTAGGAAAAAACAACAACAACAATGTATTGGGGAAATAAATAAAATAAAATGGATGTTACCTTGGTATTATATGTGCATACACATATATGTATTTGCATACTAGTCAATTATGATACTTATATCCTCCATGGCCATACTCATTTTTTGTTTACTCGATTCATTTATTTCTGTCCTGAATACTCATACACATTTTTAATTGGTCAGCTTCTCCTTATTGGCGATTCAATTACACAGATAAGATCTTTTCTCCTCTATCAGCTTTTGGTGTGCACATACACACATATATGTTACGTTATCATACATTCTTATTTATTTATTTATTTATTTTTTGGCCATACCCACAGCATGCAGAAGTTCTCCAGCCAGGGATCAAATCCATACCACAGCAATGACAACACTGGGTCCTTTAACCACTAGGCCAGCAGGGAACTCCAATTATCATACATTCTTAACTGACTGATCCTTTCATCAGTATCAGAATTCTTCTCTTTTTCCTTTTAAAGGTCTTTTGCATTGAAATCTATTTTGTCTGAAAGTAGTATTAGTACACATGCTTCTTTGTTACAATACCTAGTATATTCTTTTCCACCACTTAAATACTTTTTAGATCTTAAGTATACATTTGATTATATACAAATATAGTCATACATTAAAATTAGTAGGCATAAAATAAACACATGTGAATCCACAATTCTCATTATAAATTTACCAATAATGCTGAAGCTTCTCGTATATTCCTTGCCAATTCCTGTTCATCTCCTATACCATCCACCAAGGTGTAAACATTTTGTGAATTTGGTGTTTATCATTCTCTTAATTAAAAAAAAAAAAGGAAAGCTTTACCAAGTATATCTCTATCCCTTACAATAATTGTTTTGTCCCACTTCTTTCTGTGCTTTATGTAAGTGCACAGGTACTTTATGTTCTTCCATGACTTGGTCTATTTTCAATCTCATGTAACATTATATTTTTTAAGAATCATTCAATGTTGTTGCATGTGGCTTAATTCATTTTATTGTGATATAATATCTTATTGTGTGAATATTTTACAATTTTAATTCATTTTCATGAAGTGTATATCTGGACTCTTTCCAATTCTTAGTTTTTTGTTTGTCCATTTTTGCTATTACAAAGTGCTACAATAAGCATTCATGAACATAATCTCCTCCTAACTATGTTCAAGAGTTTCTCATCTCAGATATGTATGTGTATATATATACATGAGTACAACTGATGGGGCATAAAGGCTACATATATTCAGACACACCAGATTCTGCAAAATTTTCTTTTTCAAACTTGTATAAACTTGGAATGTTTCTGATTGCCCCATGGCTTCAGCAACATTCTTATTTAATTTTTCATTTTGGGGAGGCGGGGAAAGAGGGAGACCACTGTATTAGTTTGCAAAGCCCGCAAAAAAAAAAAAAAAAATACCACAGACAGGGTGGCTTAAATAACAGAAATTTATTTTGTCCAAGTTCTGGAGGCTAGAAGTCCAAAATCAAGATGTTGGCAGGGTTCAGTTTCTTCTGAGGCCTCCCTTGGCTTTGCAGATGGCCACGTTGTATCTTCCTACAATCTTTTCTCCATGCACACACAACCTGTCTGTGGGTATGTCCAAATTTTCTCTTCTTATATGGACACCAATCAAATTAGATTTGGACCCAACCATATGACCTCTTTAATTACTTCACTGAGAGTCCTATCTCCAAAGACAGTCACATTCCGAGGTCAGGATTTCAATGTATGAATTTGAGGGGAACTACAACTCGGCCTATAACACTCACCTACTGTTATCTCTCTGAATTTTCCTTGCCTTTCCTCAATTTACTGACAAGAACGAGCATCTTCATATTCTGATTGGCCGTTAATATCACCTGGTCTGTAAAATGTTTGTGCGGGGTTTTTTTTTTACCTATTTTTCTGTTGTGGTTTTTGCTCTTTAAAATAAAATGTTTATAAAGAATTATTTACAGATGCTGGCTGTTACTGCTTTCTGAGATTATGTATATTGCAAACATCTTCTCCCATTTTTGTAGGTTATCATTTCATTTTCTTTACGGGGTCTAAATGAGAGAACTAATGGTTGATATACTGGGCTTCTCAAGACTTTCCTTTTATGGTTAGTACTGTTTCGCCTTGTTTATGAAAATGTTCTCTAGCTCAATGTCATAAAGATGTTCTATATTGTTTTTTATTAAAGTTTATAGGTTTGTCTTTAATATTTAAGTCTCCAATATGTCTGGAATTGATTCCTTTATATCATATGAACCAAATTTCTTTTTTTCTATAGGGATAATCAATTGCCCCAGCACCATGTGTTGAAGAGTGCATAGTTTCATCTTCAAATGCAGCAGCAGTAATATTAACAACCCCATATGCTTCTCTTCTTTCTGGAATTCCTCCCTAACAGCGCTTGACTATAACCATTATTAGTAATAGCTGTAGTAATACACCCATGAACATGTTAGGTCTTCTATTACATAATCAGCTCTCAGAGGGAAGAACTCTATCTTTCTCATGTCTGCATCCTTCAGATAATACAGCAAAGAGACAATGTAAAAGGAAGCCATGGAGCCCTCTAACTGAACATGATGAGCTGAGCACCTGTCTCCCACACCTACAAATGTTTCTTGAATTGAATTCCTCTGAATCACGTGTATAAGGCTTATACAGCAATGGCTATTATATTCCAGCTCCGGAGTGATGTACTCTTTACAGAAAGGTGGCATAAGCGGTGATGTCCATATCTACAACCCTCCCCAAGTTTTAACGGAGTTCAAAAACGTGGCTCCAAGTAATGGTTATTAAAAATGTCCTACCTCCGGATATCCAGAACAAATTAGTGGTTACCTGAGGGGAAAGGGCAGGGGGAGGGCAAGATAAGGGGAGGGAACTAAGAGGTACAAACCATTAGGTGTAAAATAAGCCACGAGATATATTGTACAAAATGGGGAATGGAGCCAATATTTTATAATAACTATAAACGGATAACCTTCAAAAACTGTGAACCACTATATTGTATGCCTGTAATTTATATAATATTGTACAGCAACTATACTTTGGTCAAAACAGTTTTTCAAAGAACTTTTCTGCTCTCTTGGGAGTCTTTCATTCTTCTCCTTCAAATAAACTTTGCTGAGCACCATTCTGGTCATTGCCTCTGCTTCTCCTGACACTGTCTGAGAAGTCTCATCTCTACCACACATCCCCTTAAGGTGGGAGGTTCCTCTTCTACTTTAACTGATTTTCCTCTTAAAAATAAACCCCTTTTTGTCCTTTCTCTCCTTAGAGAGGAAAAGAAAGACGTAAACCTACATGTTACTCTTTATACTGTTAAACCCAGAATAAGTATTTATGAAAGGAGACAAAATTACTGATTCTCGCTTCTGTAATCATTCCCATAAGTACCCTTAAAAACAGCATGTACTCCATGGTACCAACAACAGAGCCTAAGGAGCCTCTGTAGAATCAACATCAGCACAGTGATAGGCACATATAAGCATCAATAAGTGGTAGCCATTTTGGTTTTCATTTTCAAAAAAAAGAGAGAGAAAGTATGAGTTAAACTGGAGACATTTAATCTACTTGTACAATATTCCCTTATACTTTATCCAGGATAACTTCACTTACTAAGAATCCCAGACTTGTTTGTCTATTTGATGTTGGGTATCAGGGATGTTTCTAAAACAGACCCCTTTGGAAGATGAATGCTTTTGATGTCTATAGGACACTATCTGGAAATAAAAGGGTTTTGTTTTTTTTTTTTTCAAACTTTTTCAAAGGTCAGTCCAGAGACCTTTCATCTCTGCCTTAGTTCACTACTGTCTGGACCACAGTTTTAGAACTGCCAGGTTCACAGCACCAGGAAAAGTAGACCTTTAACTCAATAGCCACCATTCTTGTTCTGCAAATATCAGAAACAGAACACACGTGAGAAGAGAACCAAGAGCAAAATTCAGTGTTTGGAAGTTGAACACTATCTGTTCTGATGTTTGCTGAGGTACATGCTCACGTGCATACGTCATCACAAAAGTCAATTCTTGCTTAAAGGTGGAAGTTTATTAGTAGATCTTTGAAATCTGATTTTAGTTTCTCTTTCTTTTAGAAATTTCTCACAGATCTGGGGCTGTTTTTTTTTTGTATTACTTTATCCAATAAATTACAATCTAGGAAAACCCTTTATTCAGTCATTTGTTATTTATGTTTTCTTTGTCTGATTTTTGAAGTAAAATAATTTGCCTGGAAATGTTCCTCAGGATGATAAAAGACCTTCTAAACAGATTATCTGGTCCAATGCTGTCCTGAAAATGCAATTTCTCAGAAGCTTCAACAGTCCACATATAGCACGGAGGGAAAGTACACCTAAGGCTGATGCTTCCTCTCCCTTCTGTGATCTTTCCTTACATAACTTGTTCTCCAGTGTGGACTGAAGAACTACAGTGTGCACAGAATTTCAACGTGGTGGCTTTAAGTCACTGAAAACTCATTTATTTTCTACTTCAAACCTAATGCCTATGATGAGAAGGGGGTTATTTTTGGAGCTTGCGGCTCCAGAGGAATGTGTAAGAAAGACTGAGTCTTTACATCATTTTCCCTCCAAAAAAAAAAAATCACTTTTAATATAGTTATAGAAGAAGCCACTGGCATGCTGTTTTCTCTTTGTTGTGTTTGTGCCGCAGAAATGGTTAGTCTGTGCCTCCATCTGTAGCTTAAAGGTGCAGAGAAGAGGAAGCTAATGGTCGGGTTGTACCTGTGTAGCAGGAGGGCTATCAGCCTCATCCAGCTGACCATCTCCCTAAGGGCAGGGAGAAAATGACAGCCCTGGTGCCAAGGCTGCTCTCCTGGCTGAAGCTGTTGTTTCTTAACTGCATTCCTTTGTGTAATCTCTCCAGTTGTCACAGCAATGTCTTACTTCAGTGTCAGCCAGGTCAGTGGAATGGGGTCTACATGTGTCTGTTTTTAAAATATTTTTAGTTCCCATACTAACAAAAACATCTAGTTAAGTTGCCTAAATAGCTTGGTCTTTCAAGCTTTTAAATCGGTTGCCATGGTAACCAATATTCCAGATAGGGACCTACAATTTTATATTAAACTGCTTTCCTCAAGTGGCCATAAGATTCACATTTATATGCTCTGTCTTGGGGAGGGGGTGATATGGGGTTTAAAGGCATAAGCCAAATATAATCTTTGCTCCCCCTTCATAGCATACTTTTTTAAATAAAAAAATTCCATATTGCACTCACAAATTTGGCCATAACATAGTGCTATTTTATACCACTCTGGGTGTTGAATAAGACCTGAAAATATTACAATAATTGTCATAGTAACTGAGAAGGGGGAGGAGAAAAAAGCATTAGGCTCTGTTGCCTGTTCTCTAACCACACTTCAGATAAAATTAAAACTACACAACTCCATTGACTGGTCATCTTGAAACAAAGAACAAAAGCTTAATCACATATCTAGACAGGGCAATTAAAGTCAAGACCACAGAAATCTAATTCTGCAAGCACATCCACACATAATAACCACTCTTGGAAATGGGGTTCATACTGAAAAGCCTCTGTGTCTGTATAGAATCTGTACTTTTTAATTATGAGACATTTCACATAAAGAAGATGTGGGAGTTGGGGAGGGCAAATTCAACAGACCCCGGGAAGGAGGCCTTTCTTTCTCCACAGACTCTGAAACTGGTAGGTTTCTAAGCACCAGCTTGTGAGAAAAGAAAAAAAAACAACACAAAACAAACAAAAAAAAAAACAGACAATACTTTTCTAAGAATTACTGGAAAATTACTCTCTGAAAAGGCATGTGGCCAAGTACAAAAAATATGATGGGTTATGGAACAGAGAATATATGGGCTCAAACACCAGCTCTGCCTCTTACCAGGTGTTGTGACATTGGACATGTGACTTACTGTCTCTGAAATTCACTCCATCTTTGGAAAAAAAATATCCACCTGATATGGTTTTTCATTTAATAATCTAATGAGATCCCATATGGAAAACATTCAGCTTACCAAGGCCTTAGGGAATCCTTTAGTTCATCCTTTTTTGTTTTCCTGTCTCCATCAGGAACCCCTAAGCTTAAAGAAACTATCTTTCCTAGTGGCTCTTACAACTGGATTGTCTTATTTCCTAAGTAAACCACAGGGGTCTCTGTACTGATACCTTACCCAAGATTCCACGTACAGCTCAAGGGCAAATGCTCATGGTCTATGATGGAATCTCACCTTGTCAAGGAACTAAATGAGGTAAGCACAGATCTCTGACATTTTAAGAGAAGCAGTCCCCTTTTACACCTCCAACAGAAAAATTACAATGCTTTCTAGATTCAGTTCGGATCCTGAGTTTGGAACACAACAGATTAAATATGCAAGAAATTCATTAAAGTAAATAACAGGAGGGAGGAAGTGGGTAAGGACGAATCTGACCCCAAGAGAAGGAGAGGGAAGAAGGAAGGTTTGACGGAAGCTTCCTAGAATGCCTTGCAATCAAGGAAAGTGCATCTAGAACTTCAGGGAGTTCTCAAGCCCGAGTTGGCCATTAGCAGAGCCTCTTGTCCCCCAGGATGCCCTCTTGTCCCCATCGAACTTGGCTCGTGACAGAACTAAGAGGTGAATTTTCATGGCTGCCACAGAAGCCTGATTAGGTTGCACATTTTCCCCGCTACAGACTCAGCCTTAAAGTAAAACTTGGATGTTTCAAAAAAGATCACTTAGGTATATAAAGCCAATCTCCCAACTACAACTACTAACTGCCTGGAGCACTTGGGACAGCTAGAAGATTCGCTTTCATGGCTGAGCCAGCACCCACAACGGAGGGCCCTCGCATCCCTTCCCTTCTCCAAATTTCTGCTAGAAGAAGACTTTCTCCTCAGTGGTCTTGAGAGCTCCCTGTACCCTGAGCCTTCTCCCTGACTGCCATCTCTTCTTCCTGAAAAGTTTAGACCAAAGTGGCTAAATTCCATGTACACGAGACTCGTAAGGCATATAAGTTAATGCTTGCTGCTAATACAGATAAGCTCAGTGGCTTCACATAGTTGATATTTATTTGTTTATTTAGTGTGTATATCCAACAATCTATGCAGGTCTGAGGCAGACAGCCTTCAACACACCGAGTCAAGGACCTCTGCGGGGTCAGCCTCTAGGGATTGGGGACTGTCTCTTCCAACCAGTGGACAGAAAATAAAAGAATATAGGAATCCCTATGGGAGATTTTCATGAGCCAATCGTGGACATGGAATCAATCACTTCCATCAGTATTTGTCAGCAAGAACAAATTCCATGGTCATATCCAATTGCAAAAGAGAGTGGGAACTGTGGTCCATCTGTACTTTTCAGAGCAAGAAAAACAAAATCTGGCTAGCATCGAGCCATCTCTGGTAAGAAGATCCAGTGTTGGAGCCTGAGAACTGAGCTCTCAAGCTAACTGCGTTACACTCTATCTGTGCAATAGGAGCTGTTTTAAAAGGTTTTTCTTGAAAAGGTTTCTGAGGCTGGCTTCAGAACCTAATCACAAGACTGTGAGTTGCTTGAGGGCTCAGCTTTGGACACTCGGTAACTATTTTCAGATGCAAAATTTCTATGAGACAATGTATTTGGGGTTATAAACAACCTATTTATAAAGAGATTTAATAAGGAAGTCCATCTGTAAATTAGGAACTAAATATATATGTGTGAGCATAAGTACATGTTAAATGTGAATTTGAGTATCAGGTCATTGTCAGTTGGTTGCCACCTACTAAAATGCTTAAATTCTTACAATCAGAAGAGTGGATTAGAAACATTTAGGAAGTGACTATCCTTGATCATTTTATATGTTCTCGTGCCATACAGTCTTCAGAAAACACTGTAATATTGATCTTTGATCTTTTTTACCTCTGTGGTCTTTGTGATGGTACAGATTGACGAAAAATACTATCTTTCATTAACCTCCAATGAAGCAACATGTTTAAAATTTGGGGACCTCATTTATTGCCTTATGGTGAAATTTTATTTTATATTCTTACACATATGCAAACATGCCATTATGAACATATGCTTGGAGAGAATGCAAAAGACTGCTGGCAATCTAGCCCCTTAGATTAGAAGACGAACAATAGCATCTTTTTTTTTAAGCTCCATGAGAGCTTCCTCTTACTTTGAAGATGACAAATAGCTCTTCAAAATCCCCTAACAACATAATCCTGCACTGCATTGTCCATCTTAGAGGACAGACAATACCATGGGCTTACAAATTAAAGTCAGGCAATTTTAGTTCTGCTAAGAAGTTGAACAATACATTCCTGATTAGAGAAATATGCAAAGACTGCCATCAAGATGCACTTTGCATTTATAAAATATTTCCATGACACTTATAGACATGTAGACATGAATGATATTATATTTGCCTGGTCTGCATTTATGCTCATGGAAGTGGATCAGAGATACTAGAGTGCAATAGAAAGAGCTCTAATGTAGGAGACCAGAGACTTGAATTCTTGCCTCAGCTCTGCATTTACCAGCTGTGAAAACTTGAATAAGTTACCTAACTTCTCTGGGCTGTGGTTCCCTTCTTTGTAAAACTGATTTTGATTAAATGACTTCCCCCATATCCAATATACTATATGTGTTTAACCTTTCGAGTCTCCACTGCCACAAGTAAACTGTATCTACGCTTTTTCCATCCCAAGAGTTCCCTCAAGAATAAAAGAAAAAATACTCAGAGCTTTGGAAATTGCAAAGTGCTATGCAAATGCAGAAGGTTTTAAAGAAAATTAATCACATTCATAATGTCCAGATCTCTTGCATGTTTATTTCGTCTGGACCCAAGGGTAGATCCAGTGGAGTTTAAGATTCAGCTCTACTGATCCATCTAAACACCTCTTAGAAAACTGAGAATCACTTCCATTTATGAGAAGTTGTGGATGATATCTTAAATTCCAGACAAAGAAACATTGTTTATAGCCATAAAGTGAAGCATCCTCATGTCACAATACATAAGAGGATCAATCGAATAAGAGGGACATACATAATAATAAAGGGATCAATCAAATAAGATGTAACACTTGTAAATATATGTGCACTGATCAATTTACCAAGCTTATTTCTAGGACAACCTAGGGAATTAAAGAAAAACTCTCTCAGACACCTGAGTTCTGCAACTGTAAGCTGGCTTCCACAGCCATTGTTTTGCAAATGCTCTTTTAAAATTCTAACTCAACAAAGGTGCGTCTAAATATATAAAGTCAATATTAACAGACATAAATGAAGAAATTGACAGTAATATAATAAAGGCTTTTTTTTTTTTTTTTTTGCTTTTTAGAGCTGCAGCTACACCAGACGGAAGTTCCCAGGCTAGGGGTTGAATCGGAGCCAACAACGCAGAATCCAAGCCATGTCTGTGACCTACACCACAGCTCATGGCAACACTGCATCCTTAACCCAGTGAGCAAGGCCAGGAATCAAACCTGCAACTTCATGGTTCCTAGTCTGATTCATTTCCACCACGCCACGATGGGAACTCCCACAGTAATATAATAATTGTATTACTGGGGACTGTAACATACCCACTTACATCAATGAACAGATGATAATCCAGAGAGAAAATTAATAATAAGACATTGATTTTAAAAGGGATATTAGAACAAATGAACTTAATGGATATATACAGAACATCCAACCCCAAAACAGCAGAATACACATTCTTTTCAAGTGCACCTGGAACATTCACCAGGATGAATCACATGGTAGGCCACAAAACAAGACTCAATAAATCTAAGATGATTTAAATCACATCAAGCATCTTTTGTGACAACCTAGGAGACTTGAAATCAACTACATGGGAAAAAACGGCAAAAAAGCACAAATGCATGGAGGCTAAACAATATGCTGCTAAACAACCAATGGGTCATTAAAGAAATCAAAGAGGAAATTAAAAAGTAACTTGAAACCAATGAAAATGGAAACATTCTGATCCAAAATCTATGTGATGCAGCAAAAGCAGTTCTAAGAGGGAAATTTATAGCAATATAGGCCATAAGATGCAGCATAGGTTCCAGACATAGCTCAGGTCCCTCGTTGTTGTGGCTATGGCATAGGCTGATGGCTGTAGCTCTGATTCGACTCCTAGCCTGGGAACTTCCATATGTCAAGAGTGTGGCCTTAAAAAGCAAAAAAAAAAAAAAAGAAAAAAAGAAAAAGACAATTATAGGTCAATATCACTGATGAACATAGATGCAAAAATCCTCAATGAACTATCAGCAAACCAAATTCAGCAATATACTAAAATGATCACTCATAATGATCAAGAGGGATTTATCCCAGTGATGCAAGGATAGTTCAATATCTGCAAATCAACGTGATACACCACCTTAACAAAATGAAGAATAAAAATGATGTGATCATTTCAGTAGATGCAGAAAAAACTTTTGACAAGATTCAATATCTATTCATGATAAAAAGTCAACAAAGTGGGTATAGGAGAAACATATCTCAACATAATAAGGCCATATATGACAAACCCACAGCCAACATCATACTCAATGGTGAAAAGCTAAAAACATTTCCTCTAAGATCAGAAACAAGACAAGGATGCCCACTCTCATCACTTTTATTCAGCATAGTATTGGAAGTCCTAGCCAGAAGAATCAGACTAGCAAATTGGAAAGGAAGAAGTAAACTGCTACTGGTCGCAGATAACATAACACTACATACAGAAAATCCTAAAGACTCCATCAAAAACAAAACAAAACAAACAAACAAACAAAAAATCCAACTATTAGAACTAATACCAGTAAACAAATTTTAAAAAATTGCAGGACACAAAATAAATACATAGAAGTCAGTTGCATTTCTTTTTTTTTTTTTTTTTTTTTTTGTCTTTTTGCTATTTCTTGGGCCGCTCCTGCAGCATATGGAGGTTCCCAGGCTAGGGGTCTAATCAGAGCTGTAGCTACTGGCCTACGCCAGAGCCACAGCAACGTGGGATCCGAGCCGCATCTGCAACCTACACCACAGCTCACGGCAACGCCGGATCATTAACCCACTGAGCAAGGGCAGGGACCGAACCCGCAACCTCATGGTTCCTAGTCGGATTCGTTAACCACTGCGCCACGACGGGAACTCCTCAGTTGCATTTCTATGCACTAATAACTATTAGGAAGAAAAAAATAAAGAAACAATCCCTTTTACAACTGCATCAAAAAGAATTAAGTAACTGGGAATAAATCTAACCAAGGAGGTAAAAGACTTGTACTCTGAAAACTAAGACACTGATGAAAGAAATCAAACACAAACAGATGGAAAACTATATTGGGCTCATGGATTGCAAGAATTAACATCGTAAAAATGCCCATACTATGCAAGGCAATCTACAGGTTCAATGCAGTCCTTATCAAAATACCAATGGCATTTTTCACAGAAATAGAAGAAGAGTCTAAAATTGACAGATAACCATAAAAGATCCCAAATATCCAAAAGAATCTTAATAAATAAGAACAAAGCTGAAGGCATCACATTCTTTGATTTTAAACTATACCACAAAGCTAGAGTAATCAAAAGAGTATGTTACTGCCAAAACCAGACACAAAAATCAATGGAATACAATGGAGAGCCTATAAAGAAACCCATGCTTAGATGGTCAATTAATATACAACAGAGGTAATATACAATGAGGAAAAGATAGCCTCCTTTAATAAATGGTATTAGGAAAATTACAGAGCTATGTGCAAAAAAACCTGACTGGACCATTTTTTCACACTACCAACAAAACAAACTCAAAATGGATTAAAGACTTAAATGGAAGACCTAAAACCATAAAACTTCTAGGAAGAAAAAAAAAATCGGCAACACACTCTTTGACATCTGTTTTAGCAATATATTTTTGGATCTGTCTCCTTAGGCAAGGGAAACAAAAGCAGAAATAAATGAGACTACATCAAACTCAATCTAATTAAAAAATTGGCAGAGGATCTAACCAGACATTTTTCCAAAGAAGACATACAAATGGCCACAGGAAATACACAAGAAGATGCTCAACATCACTAATCATCAGGGAAATGAAATCAAAACCACAATGAGATATCATTCCATACTGGTCAGGATGGTTATAACAAATAACAAGCGTTTGCAAGAATGTAGAGAAAGGGGAACCCTCATGCACTTTTGGTGGGATTGTAAATTGGTACAGACACTATGGTAAACTATGGAGTTTCCTCAACCTAAAAGCAGATACAATCCACCAATTCTACACATGTACCTCAATGTTTATCACATTATTTGCAACAGTCAAGATATGGAAGCAAACTAAGTGTCCACTGGTAGATGAACAGATAATGTATATACACAAAAGAATATCACTCAGCCATAAAAAAGAATGAAATCTTGACATTTGTAACAATATGAATAGACCTAGAGTATATTATGCTAAGTGAAAAAAGTCAAAGACAGACAAATACTGTATGATCTCACCTATATGTGGAATCGAAAAGATAAATAAGCAAAACAAATACAGAGAACACAGAGGTGGTTGCCAGATTGGAGGGGCAGGAGGAGGAATGAGAAAAATAGGTGAAGGGAATTAAGAGATACAAACTTAGTTAAAAGTAAGTAAGTCATGAGGATGTACATACAGAATAAAGAATATCATTACTAATATTGGAATAACTTTGTATGAGTACAAATGGTTACTGGACTTATTGTGGTCATCATTTGTAATATATTTAAACATCAAATAACTAGATTGCAAGCCTGAAACTAACATAATACTGTACATCAACTCTATTTCAATAAAATCTAAGTTAAATTAATAAAATTCTAACAGTCTCAATGGGTAGAATATGTAGAAAAGCAAATATTCTCAAAAACGCAAAATGAATCACATGATATTTCAAAATGTTGTATCATGTGGTAGATTGCGCTAACAACCCCAGTTGTTCATTCACCTTTCCCTGAATTCATGCCTCTTTGCCTTGCAATTTTGTAGCACCTCGTACTCTGAATCTGGGTTCAGCCATGTAATTTGCTTTGGCTAATTGGATATTAGCAAATACAAACACTAGCATAGCCTTTAAGGGGCTGCACTGTGGGACTTGCCCATCTTTGCCCTCTGTCATTAACATGGAGATATATTCAGGCTACCCTGCTGGAGGTCAAAAACACATTGGCCAGACTCAAGTCACCCAGTTTTCCAAGGCCATCCTAGATCAGCCAACAGCGAACAGCCAAGAGCCAACCCTCCACCAAAATCAGCAGAACTGCCCTGTGGACTCAGAGCTGACCACAGACATGTGAGGGAGCCATGCTGAGATCAGCCAGACCAAGACCACATCAGTTGAACCCTGTGAACACCCAAGCAAAACAAATATTTGCTACTGTCAACCATCTGTTACATACTGGATAAAATGATGTTAAAAAGTATTTTTTCTTTAAATGTACATCACTCATGAGATCCTAACATATTTACTGGAATTTTATTTATAAAATTAGAAGAATTTATTATTTACTAGAATTATAAAATATTCACATACAGACCTGATCATTATGTGACCATGTCTACAACTTGGAATCTCCATCACTGTATTGATGAGGAGGGTGGGGAGACTAAGGAGGTATCTACTTCCTGAAAGTAGATGATCAGATGGAAATGAATTTCTGTGCACAGTAAACTCTGAGACTGCTCCTCACCTCTGAATATAATTAGAAAAAGTGCTGCTATGAACAAACGGGTGCATCTAACTTTTTGTATTGTTGTTTTTTCTGGACTATGCTTAGAAGTAAATGTCCTAAAAAATAAAATTTACAGCCATCCCAGAGCAAGTGGAGTTTCTGGGCCAGGGATCAGATCCAAGGCACAGTTGCAACCAATGCCTCAGGGCAACAATGTCAGATCCTTAACCCACTGTGCTAGGCCAGGGATTGAACCTGAGCCCCAGCACTCCAGAGACGCCACAGATACTGTTGTGCCACAGCAGGAACTCTACAGCAGCACTATTCACAATAGCCAAGGTGTGGAAATGACCTAAATGGCCATTGACAGAAGACTGAATTAAGATGTAGTACACAAACATAATGGAATACTACTCAGACATCAAAAAGATGAAATAATGCCATTTGCAGCAACATGGATGCAACTACATTCTCATAGTAAGTGAAGTAAGTCAGAAAGAGAAAGACAAATACTATATGATATCACTTTTAAGTGGAATCTAACATGCGCCACAAATGAAGCTATCCATAGGACAGAAACAGACTCACAGACATAGAGAACAGACTTGTGGTTCCAAGGAGGAGGGTAAGGGAGTGAGATGGACTGAGAGTTTGAGGTTGGTAGATGCCAACTATTACACCTGGAGAGATTAAGCAATGAGATCCTACTGAATAGCACAGGGAACTATATTCAGTCTCTTGGTATAGAACATGATAGAAGATAACATAAGAAAAAGAATGTACATATATATAGACATATGTATGTATGACTGGGTCACTTTGCTACCTAGCAGAAATTAACACAACATTGAAAATCAACTATACTAAATTTTTTTTAATTCAAGAATAAAATAAAATTTGAGGTTAATAAATAATAATAATTAGAGGAAGGCACTAACCTCATCCCAAGTCAAGGAGCTGGGATCATCATGGATGATTCCTCTCTCTCTCTCCAAAAATGCTGGCTTGTCCTGGATGAGAAGTGGGCATGCTCTGCTCTGCTTCCCTCAGAAGGAGTAACTTTGGGCCACCCATGGTCAGGGTGTAAAGACCAGATTGAGAAGGCATCTTTCAGCACTGCTGCTCTTTCCTGCAACCAAGGGACCATGAGCCTGATGGCAGGGGACCTACTGCACTGCCTTCAGGCCACTGCACCTCAATAAATGGCCTCTGTTCTAAGAGGCCAGGTGTCGAAGGGCTTAAACTCAAACTTATTTGGGCAGGACTGGACAAAGATATTTTGATACTTTAAACACTCACAAGATTATGGTGGCTGCCGCCATGTGTAATCCAAAATAATATGTGGTAATGACAAAAACATTCTGTATGCCAGGATCTGGCTATTCTGACTGTGAAATTTCTAACATACTACAAAAAGCCAAGCTTCTCTCTGTTTAGTAGATTTGTGTTATTTGTTTATTTAGACGAAGGCGGGTGTGGTTGTTTTTCAGTCTACTTTGCTGGTTTCCAAAGGAGATATTTAACTTTCCTGTTAAATAATCCATCTATATGCAGATTGGAAAAAAATCACAGGAAAGCTAGTTTGTTTTTCTACTTGGCTCTGGCACATCCACTTTAAAATAGTATTTATACCAACAGCAAACTTTAATTAGTAAATACAAAATGGGTAAAGTTTCACATGATATACCTTGGAAAAATTACTTCTTTCTGAATGTTACTGCATTATAAGAACAAAACTCGAGTTGATAAGTTCAGCCTATAAATATTTGTGTCGAATTACTATTATTAATAAACTTGCTAACCATCCTTCTGTTTTTAATAAACATGCTTTTCAACTTTAATTAGATGCAATATTCAGACAAACATAAGATGCTAGCATTTAGACAGAAGGTATAAAGTATAGTTTTCATCCTCATAAAGGGGTCCTGCCCTTCTGAATCCCAAACTTCGCCTGCATGCAGTTTCTCAGAACTCTCACACTTAGGAAAGGTATTTATTGAACAATGAGCTACAAACTTAATGCATGTGACAGTTATAGTTAGGTTTTATCATTTTATTAACCAGAAGCTTAAATTTCAATACACAAATGCAGTAACCTGCAGTTTTTTCCTGGATCAGATTTGTAAAGTGAAATCCTCATCATTCTTAACTCAAACCTCTTTTACTCTTGACTGAAAGGTAATCTCCTGGGTGTTTAACAGGAGCCAGTAACTCTGGAATTCTCTCTCCTTTCAAGTGCCCACACGACTGCCACCGCCATTTACAAAAGTTGTACACAAGCCTGGATGCAAAACAAACCCTATGGGAAAAAAACGAGTCCAATGAATTTGCCCAAAGTGGAAATTACCTCGAGATTCAGTCTTTCTGTAGAACTATCAAGTATATCTCAGGAGTCTGGACAAGGAAAAAAAAAAAAAAAAAGGCCCACAAGTCAGTCTTTGAGAAATGTTTGTGCTGATGATGACAGCGCTTTCATGGTAATTTGTCAATGTTCTTACAAAGCAGGGATAATTTATTCTAGGAAAATCCAGCTAAGATTTGAGGCCTTCCATAAGGAACCCACAGGCACTCCATCCTGCTGTCTAGTGCTTGCAGGTTCCCACAGCCACTCAAAGATCCCAAGCTAAACTGTTCTGGCTGGACCCCTGGAACCTCCTGGCCTGTTTTCCCCATGGTCAGGATCTCAAAGCCAGTGCCCAGTATGGGAGACCCAATAGGGAACAGAGGGAGTGGGGATATGGGGGAGGAATGAGATAGAAGACACACTAATAATGAGAGTCAGATTCTGAGCAGCCTTAATCTGACAGCTTTCTTTCTGTGCAGAAACAAGACAAAAAAATTAAAACAAAAAACAGGAGTTCCCATTGTGGTTCAACAGGTTACAAACCAGACTAGTACCCATGAGGACAGGGGTTCGATCCCTGGCCTCACTCAGTGGTTAAGCATCCAGCATTGCTGTGAGCTGTGGTGTGTAAGTCGCAGACATGGCTCGTAGGCCAGCAGCTGCAGCTCCAATTCGATTCCCAGCCTGGCACCTTCCATATGCTGTGGGTAGGGCCCTAAAAAAAAAAAAGCAAAAACGAACAAAAAACAATGTGTAAAAGACATCTATCAATACCATTTATTTCCTTTTTTGACTATAAAGAAAATACACATTCAGTAAAGATTTTTGAAAAACAGACTCAAAAAGAGACAAAAATCATCAATAATTTTATCTAGATATCTTGATTCAATTCCTTCCGTTTTTCTCAATGCAGATTTTAATTACTTTATGCAACTTTATTGTGTATGAACACTTTTTTAGGAAATATGATTCTTGTAGCCATATATCACTGACTCTATGCATCTGTAAGTTACAGAATGTTCCTAGTACTGGACAACAAAGGTGGCTGCAATCACCACAAAACTAAAGACAACACCGTCATGAGCATCCTAGTACGGAAATCTTCATCATACACTCTGATTATTTTCTCAGGACACAGTTTCAGCAGGGATGAGTGGTATTGCTGGATATGGTCATTTCCACATACTTTACACTTAAATTGAGTTAAACTACTTCCAGAAAAGGAGCAGAAGTTAGGCAGTATGTTTCACAGCAAAATAAGAGATTATCATATTAATGCATTTTCACCAACATTCAGTTTTTAATCTGTGCTAATCACAGACCGAGAGTCACCTTCGTTGTTTATACAAACAAGATTCATCATGTATGGCTTGGTTTGCTCAGAAAATTAACATATTCAGCCCATTTGGAAGCCACAGAATCAGTCCCTGGAAACCGAGAGTGACCTCAAAGAGCACATGATATGTACAAAAGGCAAAGCAGGAGTTCCTGTCATGGCGAAGCAAAAACAAATCCAACTAAGAGCCATGAGGTTTTGGGTTTGATGCCTGGCCTCGCTCAGTGGGTCAAGGATCTGGCATTGCCACGAGCTGTGCTGTAGATCACAGACGTAGCTCGGATCTTGCAGTTCTGTGGCTGTGGTTATAAGCTGGCAGCTGTAGCTCCTATAAGACCCCTAGTCTGGAAACCTCCATATGCTGCGGGTGCAGCCCTGGGGGGGAAAAAAAAAAAGGCAAAGCAGTTTGCCCGGAGTCACTCAACCCTTAATGATGAATTCTGGACTAAAAGCTAAGAATTCTTGGAGTTCCCCTCGTGGCGCAGCAGAAACGAATCTGACTAGCAACCTATGAGGTTGCAGGTTCAATCCCTGGCCTTGCTCAGTGGGTTAAGGATCTGGCATTGCCATAAGCTGTGGTGTAGGTCACAGACAGACATGGCTCAGATCTGGTACTGCTGTGTGTGCAGTGTAACAGCTCCAATTGGACCCTTAGCCTGGGAACCTCCCTATGCCACGGGTGTGACTTTAAAAAGACAAAAGACAAAAAAAAAGCTAAGAATTCTTCAAATCCCCATCCCAGTTACCAAGTAGTAGAGATTTTCAGTACAAATAAAACCTACTTTAAAATGTGGATTGAGTGAAGAGATAGAGGATTTTTTTTCTTTCCTTTTTTTTTTTCCTTTTTAGGGCAGCACCTGAGGCATATGGAATTTCCAGGCTAGGGGTCAAATCAGAGCTGCAGCTGCCACCTACACCAAGCCAAGTCTGCGACCTACATACACCACAGCTCATGGCAATGCCAGATCCTTAACCCAGGAAGCAAGGCCAGAGATTGAACCCGCCTCCTCAGGGATCCTAGTCGGGTGTGTTAACCGCTGAGCCACAAAGGGAAGGCAGAGATAGAGGAGGTTTTTAACTGTTATTTGGAAAATAAACTTTCTCCACACTAATTTCTCATCTCCAAGGCCAACACTCCTGCAGCCCAGAGATTCACCAACTATCACCTTCCACATCTCAGAGGGGGTCCTTTGGGAGGAGAGGAGTCATGAAATGGGAGCACTGTGTTTCCGAATTAACCAGGGCAGTGGCTTTGGAAACTCAGTGCATCCTGAAGATGTCTCTCAAGTGACAATCTAAAACCAAATACAAGAATCCTCCCTGCCTCTCTGTGGCTCATCTGTGCTGAGATATGAAAGTGGAAGCCATGATTAAAGACTTTGCTTAACACGATCCTTTGCATCTCAAACCTCCCTTTAATTTTTGCACTCAAGTCTCTCCTCCATCAGGAACATAACCACAAATTTCCTGATCAGAGGAGCAATCTGTGTCCCCTTCCCTTGAATGTGGATGGGCTTGTGATCATGGATCAATAGTGTACAAGAGAAGTGATACTATGTGATGCCCAAGGCTCAGTGACAAAATGCTGTGCCGCTTCTTCTGGTTCTGCTGAAAACACTTGTCCTTGGAGCCACAAGCCATCATATAAGACATCTGAGGACACTGAGGACACCATGTGATGAGGAAGTCCACATCACAGGGAGAGACCCCAGGAAGATGCACCGATTGACATTTGCAGATGAATCCAGCCTTCACGTCAGCCCAGGCACCAGACAGGGGAGTGAGGAAAGCTCCAGACCATTCCAGTTCCCAGCCATTTGAGTCACCCACGGCCCTCACAACTCCCCACTAACACCTCACACATTGTGGAACAGAAGCAAGCCACCCCCGCTGTGCTCTGGCTGGATTCCTGACTTACACAATGACGGTAATAAACTGATGGCTTTTACTGTGTTCACTCACCGTTTTACTCACTGTGTTCAGGGCACTTGTGGTGCAGCAATAAGTAGCTGGAATACCTCTCCCTGTCCCATCCCAGGGGAGAACTGCTGTGCTCTCAATGTTTGCGTCCCACCCCCCAATTCCTGTGTCAAAATACTAACGCTCAACATGATGGTCTTGGGAGCGGAGGCCTTTGGCGGTGATTTAGGTCATGAGGGTGGAGCCTCATGAACAGCATTAGTGTCCTTATAAAAAATGGCCTCAGAGAGGTCCCCTCTCACCATGTGGGGACACAGCAAGAAGTTAGCAGTCTACAACCTGGAAGAGGGCTTTCCCCAGAACCTGACATGATGGCGGCCTCATCTCAGACTTCCAAGCTCCAGGGCAGTGAGAAATAAATTTCTGTTGTTTATATGCCACATTTTTTTGGCAGCCTGAACAGACTGACAATTATTCTCCACTTTTGCTCTTCCTTCTGCAGCCTGTGAGCTGGCAGGTCGCCTACCTTTATTTCAAAAATCTCTGCAGATTGGATCAGGATCATTCATAACAATAGTGAGGATTATTATTTGGATGGTTGCATTAAAAAAGAGATTGGAAGTCACCTAAAGCACATGAGAAGACCTAGAAACGGGCTTTTCAATTGACATTAAAATGTCTGCAATGTTTTCTCTGTTCACGTCAATCTGTTCTCTGTTTCCTATCCTGGTTTCAGATGCTTACCCACATATGGAATGTAAATAACTTCCAGAAATTTCTAATGCTCAATCAAGTAAACAGTTAGCAGAGGACAATTTCACTTAAAATAAGAAAGGCAACTATCTTTTGTTGAGTGCCACACTAAGCGCTTTACCCATAGTACCGTAGCATCATAACTGTACGAGCTAAGTTTTCTTAGACCCATTTTACTGAAGGAGAAACTGGCTTAAAGAGTTAACACAGCTCCTAAATGGTACCTCCAGGGTTTGGATCCAGGTCATAGAATCTCAAGCGCAGTTCTTAACCACTACACCAGTAGCTTTCAAGCCTTTTGGCCATGTGGCAAGGTAAGAAATGCATCGTACATCCCGGCCAATATACACCCACACACATACACCTGAAACAAAAGTGTTAAGAAACAATAAATGCCCTACCAGGTATACAGCACGTTGATCTTTTCCATTCATTTGGTCTAGTTCTCATTTTAAAAATGTAGTTAGTAATCTATCAAATTGACTGCATAACTTGCTAACTGATTATAACACACAGACTAAAAAAAATTACTACCTTCTTCAACGTGACTTAATGAGATCCTGCTGTGTAGCATGGGAACTATGTCTAGTCACTTATGATGGAGCACGATAACGTGAGAAAAAAGAATGTGTGCATGGGTCACCATGCTGTACAGTAGGAAAAAAAAATAATGTATTGGGGAAATATATATATATATATCTCCAGGTCATTACCCCAAGACTCTTTTCTACTTTACTCACCACAAGGGAAAAAATATATATATACTATCTAAAAAAATACAAACCAACCTTAAAATTTCCATCAACTTTTTTTTGTTGCTTTTTAAGGCCATACCTGCAGCATATGGAGGTTCCCAAGCTAAGGGTTGAATCGGAGCTACAGCTGCCAGCCTACGCCACAGCCACAGCAACACGGGATCCGAGCCACATCTGTGACCTGCACCACAGCTCACGGCAATGCTGAATCCTTAACCCACTGAACAAGGCCAAGGATCCAACCCACCACCTCATGGTTCCTAGGTGGATTCGTTTCTGCTGTGCCACAATAGGAACTCCAACCCTTTCTCTGTTTTAATGTGAACCTTTTTAATAAAAAGCTCCATTTGGTAAATTTAACAAACAACAAAGCTGATACCTCAATTACATACTAGATCGAGTTGTTGGACCGAATGAGAAGATACAGCAAAGACGTGCAGCTCCCGTTGACCTCTTTGCTCAAATCCCTTCCCAGAAGAGCTGCTGGGATCAGCCCCCACCAGACTCCACAGCACAGGACACCGCTTGCCCCTCCTTGCTCCAGCTGTCTGGACCATCAGCTGACTAGAGAACGGGGATGTGTTGTGGCATGAGAAAACGAGCTGGACCACCATCAGGACGATGGGAAAATAACCCAAGCAATCGGGAGAGTGGAGGCTGAAAGGTCACGGGGCAGCACTGAGGCCAGGGAACCACGGACAAGGCCTGGTGATGAAGAAACGAA
The DNA here is from genome assembly GCF_054392235.1 of Sus scrofa. Classification (NCBI taxonomy): domain Eukaryota; kingdom Metazoa; phylum Chordata; class Mammalia; order Artiodactyla; family Suidae; genus Sus; species Sus scrofa. The sequence goes on along the minus strand of NC_139387.1, from coordinate 88,210,457 downwards.
GAGGCCACGTGAAGGGCGAGGAGGATGGAGTGCACAACACTCCAAGAGAACAAAAGCACAGAGAGGCTCTGCGCCCCCGGAGAATCAAAGAGAAGCTGGTCCCTCTCGGGGGGCAGGTCCTGCTGGCTTTCTGGCTCCAACTCCAGTGGCGTGTACACTCAACATAAAGATGCATCTTCCCTTCTGGAGATGTGAAAAGCTTTTAATTCTTTATAATCCATAGGTCCTTAATTAAAAGTGGATTCCACAAGTATCTCACATTGAGAATCTGAGAAAAAGACAGAGTCACAGACATGAGACAGAACATCATAGAGGACTCTTCCCATGCTTTTGCCTGCTGAGATATTAAAAATATTAATTATAATGTGTTTTATTTGAATAATACTTTATAGAGTCTACAAAAAAAAAAACATGATTACATACAACTGTCTGTAAAGTGGGGGTAATAATTGTACTTGCTTCTTATTTCTGTTGTGGATGTGAAATGAGGAAACATATGTGCAATCTTTAAACTAGTACCTCCACCATAACTGATGCTCCATAAGTAGGACGTGATTATATGATAATACTGTGACATGGATGGTTATTATAGCTGATAGTTGAAGACACACAGACCCTCAGAGAAAGCCCAGGCCTCGCTAAAGGTTACACAGCTAGTAAGTGGAGACGAAGGTTTTTATCAGCCACAGATATTTATGGAGTCCAGGAGCAGTGCCATGTTCACACCACACACAGTGAATTCACAGATGCAAATTCCTGCCTCCACAAAAGTTATATCCGAATGTTTCTTTCCCAAGCCTTAGCATATTTCTGCAATACAGGCATTACTAGAAAGTTGTTATTTTTTTAATGCCCTGCAAATGAGATTCATTAAGCCATAATAAAAAGCCACAAAAGGCGTTCCCACTGTGGCACACACGTTAAGGATCCAGCATTGTCTCTGTAGCAGTTCAAGTCACTTGGCATCATGGGTTAAGGAACCTGCATTGCTGAAACTATGGTGCAGCATGGCTCGGATTCAATCCCTGGCATCGGAACTTCCAGGTGTGGCCAAAAAAAAAAAGCCGCAAGACAAGGCATGCAAGTCCTGATATCTTGAGAAATTAGAGTTGGTGCGTTGGTGCCTCCTGTGCCCATCCGCGGTCTCCCAGGTCACAGCACCTCGGCGCTGGGCACACTGCATTTAGTTCTTTGGATAATGTTCTGTCCCCATCCTTCAACCCAAGACTGTCAGCTCCCTGAGGATGGGAACTGTCCTCCGAATATCAGAGAAGGGATCCTAAATAAATATTGGTTGATTTTAATCAAATAAAAGGGCTCTTAGTGCAGATGCCTTGAATTTTCTTGATATTCAAGTTGGTCCTAGTTTTCATGTCACAGAGAAATTTTTATTCCTTGGCTTTTTGTAAGTCTGCTTCTTTGGTGTTTTTCCCCCCGTGGTAGTTTTTCCATTTAAGAAGTACATGAGGGGGAGTTCCCATCGTGGCGCAGTGGAAACAAATCCAACTAGGAACCATGAGGTTGCAGGTTCGATCCCTGGCCTTGCTCAGTGGGTTAAGGATCTGGCATTGCTGTGGCTCTGGTGTAGGCCAGTGGCTACAGCTCTGATTAGACCACTAGCCTGGGAACCTCCATATGCTGCAGGACCAGCCCTAAAAAGAGAAAAGACAAAAAAAAAAAAGAAGTACATGAGGGAATTCCCATCTCGGCTCAGTGGGAACAAACCTGACTAGCATCCATGAGGACATGGGTTTCAGCCCTGGCCTCCCTCAGTGGGTTAAGGATTTGGCATTGCCACAAGCTGTGGTGTAGGTCACAGATGCGGATCTGATCTGGTGTTACTATGGCTGTGGTGTAGGCTGGCAGCTGTAGCTTGGATTCGACCCCTAGCCCAGGAACTTCCATATACTGTGGGTGTGGCCCTAAAAAGACAAAAAAAAGGTTCATGAGGCTCAATGAGACAAGGAGGAAATGCCCAGGAACTAAAATGGTTTTCCGCACAGCGACCAATACCACGTCAGTCAGTGTATTTCCCAAGCCTGAGCTCTAGGAAAATGAGAGACAGAAGCAGAAAGTAAGGAAAAGGGTAAAGAAGAGAGAAAGGAGGTGAAGGTGAGAAAGACGCTGGGAGACGGTCCACACCCGAGCAGACACGACAAAGTGGCATTCAAAGCACCAAAGGGAAAGTTGCAGAGTGCCGTTCGGTCTGTCTTCTTTCTGATCAGAGCAAAAAGAATGTCTGAAATACCGTGTGACACCACCTACACATGGAATCTAAAAACATACAGTAAACCAGTGAATATGACAAAAAAAGAGGCAGACTCACAGGTACAAAGCACAAACTAGTGGTTACGGAGAGAGGAGCTATACAGAGGTGGGAGTGGGAAGGACAAACTACTGGGTGTGAGACAGGCTCGAGGACGTACTGTACAACGTGGGGACTGTAGCCAATGTTTTGTTAATAACTATAAATGGAAAATTACGTTTAGAAATTGTATAAAAAAATTTAAAATGTTTTAATGACAATAAAAAGAATGTCTAGCTGAATATATACCTATATTCAGTGAAACAAACTATTTAATATAATGTATCACTTTATATATTATAGAACGAGAAAGATAGATCAAGAAATATTAATTAAAAATCTGTGTATAATCGTCGAAATCTTTTATTAGAGTCAACTTTATTCTGAATCAATGATGATGACTGCAAATGCATGGTGTTTAAAGAAATGTATCCACTAAAAACATGGTTCTTGCTTTTAAATAAAACCACCACTTATGGCTGATTAAACCTTGCCCAAAGTGGGGTTTTTTTTTCCATTATTAACATATTTCATTCCTATCAATTCAGAGTAGAGCAAATCTGAGATCAGAACAGCTTTCCACCAAAGCCAGAGATTACAAAGTCAATAGCGCCAAATGTTAATGGATTCTGCCCTCATGACTCCGGGGTATGGGAAGGTGGCTGGATCATTTTGAAACTTAATAAAAACTTCATAGACATCAAATAATGGGAGATAGCCATGAAGAGGTGAAGGTTTAGGGACCCTCAAGATAAGCTTTCCAAAGTTAGACTTCTCTCCTGGTTAACCTAAGTCAATGGAGTCTCTGGGGAATACAGGAAAGCTGAACTTTTGTGTGGCCTTTTTATTTGTATGTGTGTGTTTTAGCAAGCACCCTGGAATAGCAAAGGCTTCCTCATCAGTGGAACCATGTAGATTCAGAAAAAGCCATCTTCCATTGAGAAGACAATTGTATTCTATAGAGACAAGAAACAAATGCCCGTGACCCAGGTCACCTCGTCCCAGCAGGCTTTTGCTGCGGCTTCCTCTGAGCAAACACAACAAAGTCCGGAGCAGTCAATCCTGCCGCCCCACACTGGGCCCCTGCAGTTGTGCTCTGCTATTTACCCTTCCTATTAATCTGTCAATGTTCTAGTCAAACATGCAAAACAATATGGTGGGCGCATAGTTTGATTGGCCATTGCTAAGTAACTTGGCCCAAAGATGAAGAAATGGAACTTCCAACCTACCAAATGTGAGGCCCAACGTGATTGTGAGAAACATTCAACAATACTGGCGCATGACAATTTTTCAGGGTGGCTGTGATTTAGCATCCCTCTCACCAGAAAAGAGTGGTCCTAGTAATGACATTCCATTCTAGAATCTAAATGCAGGCCATGTTGCTGTTCCTACTATTGTAGGCTAGGACTCTCTGGGGTTTTGTAGAGGAAGGTGTTCCATTTAAGAGGCCATCATCCTGTTAACGACAGGACTATCAGATCTGGTCTGGCACACAGGTAAGCCCCTGGCTAATGACTGAAACATTGTTTGAACTAAAAAAAACCACTGTCCTTGATTTAAAACTCCATGAATGCCAGCTCCACAGTTCCAAATGTAATCCAAACTATCAAACATTTTGAGCAAATTTAGTAGCTCATTTCTTCACTCTACTTTCCTTCTTTTCTGCTGGCCCAGATTAAGCCTCAGAATCCTTCTCAACACAAAGCCCCAGGTAGTCATTTCTAACCCACTGGAATTAATACACAAGATGGAGCCAATTAGTCATTCGAGCCCTGGAGTCTTAAGTGAACAAATTCATCCGAATATAAGCTGAACAGATGGGCAACAAATGTCCAAGACATTCCCTGTTAGTAATACAGATGATGCATTTCCCTACTATGTGTTTTCTGAAATCATGCAGAATAGGAAGAATAAGTAGACCTATTTATGAATGTGAGAGGCCAGGACATAGTATAACAAAGTGAAAGAAAATATGGATATTCAACATCTGGCTGACTTGGGGCTCAAATTTCCCCCTTTACTATTTACTAGCTATTCAAGCTCGGGCGAGTAGAGAAGTCTGCTCCGAGATGTCTGTTCCTCTGTAAAACAGAGAAAACAAGACGGTATAGGATGTAAGTCAGGACTTTTCGACTCCTGTCCCTGATCCATTTTTTCCAACTGTTTACTTCTCTAGAGGATATGGGCAGCTTCGGGTTTGTATCTTTGCAGTCTTTGACCTAAGAAGAAAAGGAACCCTCTTCTCCCAGCTTGAGTTTAAAAATTGGGAAAAAGGGAGTTCCCGTTGTGACTCAGGGGTTAACGAATCTGACTAGTATCTTTGAAGGTGAAGGTTCAATTCCTGGCCCTGCCCAGTGGGTTATGGATCTGGTATTACTGTGAGCTGTGGTGTAGGTTGCAGATATGGTTTGGAGCCCACGTTGCTATGGCTGTGATGTAGACCAGCAGCTGTGGCTCTGATTTGACCCCTAGCCTGGGAGCCTCCATATGCCACAAGTGTGGCCTTAAAAAGCAAAAAAAAAAAAAAAAAAAAAATTGGGAAAATGAATTCAGACTGGCTTGACTAAAGTTGTATCATACCCTGGACTTCCACTATGGGGACTGACTGCTCCAGACTGGGTCACCTGCCCATCCATAGCCAATGCTGTAAACTGGCTATTCCCACAATGACCTTATGGGAAAGTTCAGAGCAGTTTCCCAAAAGAGAATGAGTTGAGTTGGAGAAATACTTTCCTGGGATACACAAAACAGTCACTGCCCGCTCTATAACTACATGCAGTGAGAAGAGTAAATAAAATAATACAGATAAAGGGCTTAATAACTGGCACATAGTAAGTATTCCATTGGTGGCATCAAAACTGATGGCATTATTATCAATCTCTAGTCTCCAAAGGCATAATCAATGGGAGGGATAGTCACAGAAGGCAACTTAAAGTTTCACATCGAGATGTTCATCACTTCCTGATGTCAGTTTTAAATTTGGCTACTCAGATTATATACTCAAACAGCACTCTCAGTGAAATAACTAAGAGCACTGGTCATACTTGTCATACTTCAATCTAAATTCACCTTGTAATTCAAATTATAGCGATTTCACATTGATCTGGCTCACTGAAGAAAATGTTATGCTAAAGGATGCAATTAAGAGTTTCATTCATTTATGCATTTACTTGAGCGCCTATGTGCCAGGCATGGGGCGAGCACATAGGCGCTCAAGTGAATGCATAAATGAGCAAAACTGACCAAGTCCATACCCTTGAGGAGCTTACTTTCCAGCAGGGAATCCAGAAAGTAGTGAGAAGTGCTATGGAGAAAAACGAAGTAACAGTAAAAGATTTAAAAGCACAGAATGATGCTGGAGAGGGTATGGAGAAAAGGGAACCCTATTACACTGTTGGTGGGAATTTAATTTGGTGCAACCACGGTGGGAAACAGTATGGAGATTCCTCAGAAAACTAAAAGTAGAACTACCATTTGATCCAGCAATCCCACTCCTGGGCATCCATCCAGAGAAATCCACGACTCAAAAAGATACATGTACTCCAGTGTTCATTGCAGCACTATATACAATAGCCAAGACATGGAAACAACCTAAATGTCCATCGACAGAGGAGTGGATAAAGAAGATATGGTACATATACACAATGGACTATTACTTAGCCATTAAAAGGAAAGAAATACTGGCATTTGCAGCAACATAGATGGACCCAAAAATTATCTTGCTAAGTGAAGTCAGCCATACAATGAGACACCAACATAAAATGCAATCTCTTACATGTGGAATCTAAAAAAAGGATACAGTGAACTGCTTTGCAGAACAGATACTGACTCACAGACTTTGAAAAACTTATGGTTTCCAAATGAGACAGGCTGCAGGGTAGGGGGATGCACTGGGAACTTGGGATGGAAATGCTATAAAATTTGGTTGTGATGATCGCTGTACAACTATAAATGTAATAAAATTCACTGAGTAGTAAAAAATAAAAATAAAATTTTAAAAAAAGCACAGAATGGATTTTAGATAGAGGTGGGCCCTCTGAGGAATGGCAGCTAGGCAGGGATATGAACAAAATGAAGGAGCCATGAGACTCTCTGGGGGACAGCATTTCACATCAAGAGAATGGTGAGTACTGAGTTGAGAGCAGGGCAATGTGGCCAGAGCACTGTGAGTAGGGGGACAGGAACAGAAGGAAAGTGATGGCAGACAGCGTGGCCACCCTCTAAGATGTCTATGTCCCAATGCCTAGAAACAGGTTTCCTTACATGATGGCAAAAGGGACCTTCCCGATGTGATTGTAAGGACCTTGAGATGAGAGCATTATCCTCGATTAACCAGGTGGCTCTAGTGTAATTACAAAGGTCCTTAAAAGTTCAAGAGGGAAATAGCAAAGGAGGTCAGAGGGATGCAGTATGAGAAAGAATCAACCCGGTGTTGCTGGCTTTGAAGATGGAGCAGAGGTGACAGGAACCAAGGAATGCAGGCAGCTCTGAAAGATGGAAAAGGCAAAGAAACAGAACCTCCCTTCAAGTCTCCAGAAAGGATGCAACCCTGCCAACACCTTGATTTTAATCCAGTGAGACCCATGTCAGGCTTATGACACGCAGAATTGTAAAATAGTTTTGTGTTGTTTGAAGCCACTAAGTGAGTGGTAATTTGTTACAGCAGCAATAGTAAACTAATACAGCAGCATCCTTAACATTTTCAGACGTTATTTTGTCAGTGAAAATTCTCTATCTTCTGTCAAAAGCCTTGACTTGCGCAACTTCTCAGGAACACCACCAATTGCTTAAAAGTGAGGACATAAGCCCCATCCTAAGGAGTCATCTTACAAACACACACACAAAAAAAGAATGGCAAAGGAAACAGAGGCTATGACTCCAGGTTTTCCTGGCAGAGAGGTAATGTGCCCCTCAGGTGGCAAAAATTTTTATGAAGGCGTATAAAAGGATACTGTAATTTACAATGATGTGGATGCATGCGGAAACTTAAAGGAGACATTCCAAATGACAAAACCAAGAGCACTGGATCAAGAGTTAAAACTCCTGGCTGAAATGGAGTAAATTTAATAACCTAAAAAATATGTAGTAAGATGAATTATCTCTCATACACTACTTGCATCCTAGTTGCAAAGAGTCTGATTTGTAGTCAGCCAAAGTGCTTCTTCTCCCATTGTTCCATACGACATCACTTTAGACATACATCAAGTGAGTTCAACTTCCTATAAACAGTGGATGGAGAAAGAGCAGATTTACAATACTGCAAAAATGAGGAAAAATGACATTTTTAAGACACTGAACCATCCTAATTATGAACATATTTCTTTCTAGGGATTTCCAATAAAATTTTGTACTTTCCTATATTAAGTTTTTGACCAGGATTAAGATGTAATCCTAGTTACTGTTGGGATTTTTGTTTGGTTACTTTTGGTTGTTTTATATTACAAACAGTATATTTCTAATTATGTTTTTTTCTAATTATGTCCCGGGTATAAAAATGTGATTTAACTGTATACACTGTTTTAAAACATCACATTAGCTAAACTCTCATATTAATTCCAAAATATATGTCTATGGATTACTCTGGATTTTGATGTGAACACCGGTATCATCTGCTAATAGTGACAGGTCTGTTTCGTCCTTTAAATTTTTTATTGTCTTACTGAACTGGCATACATCTCTAAAAGAGCCCTGAATATATCTTTACCATTTATGTACTGAAGCTAATAAAGTTTGCTTGCTGAGACCCCTGTGAGTTCTAGAAATTATCACAGTTTGCACAGTATTGTAAGGAGAGAGAGGGGAGCCTCATGAAACTGGGAAGCATTTCTGATAAATTGCTTTAAAAGGTCTCAATATGCCGAAACTATATACATACTTTTACCATACAGTTCAGCAACAGTGCTCCTTGGTATTTACCCAAAGGAGCTGAAAACTTACATCCACACCAAAAAACCTGCATATGGACAGATATCTATAGTAGCTTTATTCGTAAGTGCTAAAACTTGGAAGTGACCATTAAGTACAACATTTGCTGCTTATTTATTTTATTTATTCATCCTCTGTAGACTGCTTTATTAAGTTAAACAAGTTTTCTTCTATTCCTAGTTCACAAACGTTGGGGATTTTAGTAGGAGGGTTGTTTGTTTTTAATAAGCAAGAGAGGGTGAATTCTGTTGCATGTCTTCTCTGCATCTTTTAATATGATCAGATTTTTCCTCTTAATCTGTTAAAGGGAAATTACAATAATCAAATTTCCAGTATTAGAGAATTCCCAATGTTGCATGGCAAGTTAAGGATCCCATGTTGTCTCCACTGCAGCACAGGTTTGGTCCCCAGCCCGGCACAGTGGTTTAGAAGGACTCAGTGTTGTCACAGCTTCAGCATAGGTCACAGCTGTGGCTCAGATTTGATCCCTGGCCTGGGAATTTCCCTAGGCCCATATGCCATAGCTGTGCCCCCAAAAAATTTTTTTTCCAATATTAAACCAATCAGCCATTCACAGAATGAAAACTTGGTCTTTATTTTCTTTTTCATATATTGCTGAATTCCATTCGTTAATATTTGGTTTAGTTTTATTTCTTCAATCGTCATGATTGAAAGTGAATTTTTCTCCCTTATAAAGTCCTTGCCTTGTTTGGTATAAATTATGACTCATAAGATGCCTTTGAGAATATTCTCCTTTTCTAATTGATGAAAAAGTTCGTATAGGATTGAAATTACCTGTCCCTTAAATATCTGAATGACTGAATTGGTAAAACTATCTTACTATGATGCTTTCTTTGTGGGAAAAATTTTTTAACCACTCAATCAATTCATCTAATGATTACAGACAGGGTCATTTATGTTTTCTGTTTCTTTTGAGTCACTTTTAAAATTGTGTTTCTCTAAGAAATTCTTTTTATTTTCCAGTTTTCCAAATTTGACATTAAAGTACATATATTATGAACTTCTGCTTTTTTTTTTTTTTCTTTGTGCTTTTTAGAGCCCCATCTGTGGCACATGGAAGTTCTCAGGCTAGGAATGGAATCAGAGCTGTGCTGCCAGCCTGCACCACAGCCACAGCAACACAGGATCCAAGACGTATCTGCAAACCACACTAGAGCTCATGGCAACGCTAGATCCTCAACATAATAAGTGAGACCAGGGATTGAACCCATATCCTCATGGACATGTGGTTCATTGCCGCAGAGCCACAACAGGAACTCCCTATGAACTTATGCTTTTAATCTATTCATTATGAGTCTATGTTCCTGTCTTAATTCTTAGTGTTATTTACATTGCAGTCCTTTCTTCTTTCTTGACAAATCTTGCCAGAAGCTTATCAATTTTATTTTTTTATTTTTTATTTTTCGTCTTTTGTCTTTTTAGGGCCTCACCCATGACATATGGAGGTTCCCAGGCTAGGGGTCGAATCAGAGTTGTAGCTGCTGTCCTATGCCACAGCCACAACAATGCCAGATCCAAGCCACATCTGCGACCTACACCACAGCTCACGGCAATGCCAGAGCCTTAATCCACTGAGCAAGGCCAGGGATTGAACCCACAACCTCATGGTTCCTAGTTGGATTCCTTTCCACTGCGCCATGATGGGAAGTCAATTATTAGTCTTTTCAAAAAACAACTTTTATCTGTATTAGTTCTTTGTATGTGTTTATTTTCTGGCTTATTAGTTTTTATTGTATGCTTTTTCTTTTTTATTTTTATTTTTATTTATTTATTTTTTTTGTCTTTTGTCCTTTTAGGGCCGGTCCTGCAGCATATGGAGCTTCCCAGGCTAGAGGTCTAATCAGAGCTGTAGCCACGGGCCTATGCCACAGCCACAGCAACGTGGGATCCAAGCCGCATCTGTGACCTACACCATAGCTCACGGCAACACCAGATCCTTAACCCACTGAGAGAGGCCAGGGATCAAACCTGCAACCTCATCGTTCCTAGTTGGATTCGTTTCTGCTTCACCATGACAAGAACTCCTGTATGCTTTTTAAATTACTGTCTTTCTATACATTTTGGGAGTTTATTCTGTTGTTCTCAACCCATTATATTGGTTTTTTAAAAATACGCTATCCAGTAATTTCACTTTGTCAATTTAGAGAGTCATATACGATAATTAGTCTGCAATCCCTTAGAAGTAGAAAATCTTCGTTGTATTTTCTAACTCGCTTTATTAAAATTTTTAAACTATTAAATTTTATACTTTTATTTGGCATCAATTAGCTTATCCAACATGACCATTTTTCCATTGTTTTCTTTTTGTTTTTATTGGCGAGCAATATGTCATTTGCAATTAATGATCTTTTTCTTCTTTTTCACTGGCTACCCTTATTTCTGCTTCATATCTTAATTCATTCCCCAGAATTTTTAGAATAATCTAAAATAATAGTGGCATTGTAGATATCCTTGTCTTATTTGTAAAATCCTCCAGTGTTTTCCATCAAGTATGATAATGATTCCTACAATAAGATGGATTCTTTATTAAATTAGTATCTACCTGTTTATAACTATACAGAAAATTTTATAAAGAATAGTTTCATATTATCAAAAGGTATAGTATTTAATAACATTCTCATATGATTTTTCTTTTTCAATCAACTATTGTGATATATTTGCTTCCTATAATTCCTAACATTAAAACATTAAAACTTTCCAAGTTCCCATCATGGCTCAGTGGTTAATGAACCCAACTAGCATCCATGAGGTCTTGGGTTTGATCCCTGGCCTTGCTCAGTGGGTTTCAGATCTGGCATTGCTGTGAGCTATGGTGTAGGTCACAAATGTGGCTCAGATCCCACGTTGCTGTGGTTTCAGCATAGGCCAGGGGCAACAGCTCCAATTCGACCCCTAGATTGGGAAACTTCATATGCCACTGGTGTGGCCTAAAAGACCAAAAAAAAAAAAAAAAAAAAAAAGTTCCTGAAATAGTATCTACTGGGTACATAAACTGTAGATAATATATTCTTCTACATTATTTCTGTAGAATATGTTATGTACAATGATGGAGTCGATGTATTTATAGGGGCTTTAGGACAATGACATCCATATTCACAAATAAGATATTTTACTGACTTTTTAAATCTAGTTTGGCTATCAAATGAATTAAGAAAATTTCACCATTTTTTATGTCCTACAACAATTTCGATAACATAGAACTTCGATTTCTTTAAAACATTCAAAGAATCACTTGTAAAATTGTCTGGGCCCAGAGCCTTTTTTTATACTTACTTGAATCTATCTTTCATCTTTGTCATGACTACTGTTCTACTTAGATCTTTAATCTCTCCTTGAGTTAATTCGAATTGCTTTTGCACATTAATATGATAATTTCATATACATATTGAGGCTTTTAAATGTATCACCAAAAAATTCCACAATATTAGGTGTTTTTATATTTTAAATCTCTAAATGTACAAAGCAGGAGGAAACTCTGGTTCATCCATTTTATCTCCTTGGAATTGTAGTTATAGTAGCTTCTGTTCTATTCCTCAAGAGAAAATACAGAAACAGACACTCTTCTCAAGAGATAATTTGTGAAATGGGACTAAGGCTTATATCCATAGGGCTAAATTTACCAGAGGTTACAGCATTATAAAGGTAAAAAGGGTATATCTCTCGCTCTGTTTTTAACCTTGCTTTCTCTTCTACCTTCCTGTGCCCAGACATAGAAGGCCTAGTTTCTACATGGTAAGCTCCTGGTGTCTATTTGAAGCAGACCTCACAGACCTTGGCAGTAGGCCTGCCAATCACTATTTTGTGGACTCAGCTTCTCCACTGTGACTTGTAAGTTACCTTAAGTCAATTCAGACTGGCGAGAGTGGGAAATCTATTCTGGCTAAAAAGTCAAGTCTCAATCCCCAATTCTTCTTTTTCAGGGAGCCCTTTACTTGGAAAGTAATGTGGGCTATGTTAATACAGCTGATAAACTGATGCAAAGCAGGCCTTTATTTCATGAAGCAGGACTGCAGGGTGAATGAAGATATTATTGACTTCCCAAACACAACTCGTAACTTATTAGATATATGTCTTAGCATTCTCCATTTTATGTATTTATGGTTTATCTTTTTTCTTAACTTTCCAGGAATTTTCATGTTATTGTTGTTACTTCACAGCCTAAAATAAGATTTTCAGTTGGGTCCAAAAGCATCTATGAAGATTTCAACTGCATGGTTTCACACCAATGCCACATTAATGTCACTCTAGTCGCACAGCAGTTTCCTTACATAAACTTCTTCTCTCAGCCACCTTCTCCTCTAACAAATGATTTCCTCCCCTTCAACTATGTTACATAGCTTCTGCTTACTCATGTCATCCACCATTTGATCATGATCTTTAATGATTCTTTCTGTAGCTCATGACTTTTCAGCTCCTCCTCAGATGCTCAGTATTGACAGTTCAGATTCAGGATACAGAGAATCTTCCTAGTCCAGCTCATTTCTTCATTACAGATCCCAAGGAACCTAGGATGGACTCACCAGGGAGCCAAGAGCCTGTCAAGAATTCTTGATTCACACCCTATTCAAGCCTGTCTCCCATCTTTGTTCTCCTCCCCATCTCCATAATGTGACTTCTGTCTGCAGGTTGTTAAGACCTACATCCTCTCCCTGGTTCCTCCCTTCTCTCATCACCTCATTCATATGCTCCCATTCATCAAGTCTCATCATTCTGTCCCTAAAGTAGATCCCTCATTCATCCATTCTCTTCATTGCCATTAACATCACCTTAATCCACACCACCATTATTTCTTACCTGGATTATTACAACAGTCCCTGAACAGGTCCCTAATGAGTCACTCTCTTCCTTCCATCATTCTCTCCATGCTCCACATAGCAGCAGTAATGACCTTCTTAAAATACAAATTCAGTCATGTAGCCCCCTCATCCAAAACCTTTCAGTAGCTCCCTATTTCTCTTAGAATTAAATACAAGTCTTCTTCTATGTCTGATACAGCTTTTCATAGTCTAGTCCTGTTTAATCTCCCCGGCTCATCCCACAGTATGCGCTCCCCCACTTCAGTGCTCCAGCTACACCACCTTCTTTCAGTGATTCAGAACCCTTAAAACTCTTTTTGCCTTAGAGCCTCTGCATACATGCTTCTGCTTGCTTGACCTTCCTTCTGCTCCTTCACTTGCTTTAAATGTCTGATCTTCTCCAAGTGTCTTTACTTGGCCATTTTATCCAAAGGAAATTTCTCCCAACTTGTCCCTCTTCATTTTATTGCCTAATGTTTTCTGTATTTGCCTGTCTCCCTAAATTTTGGAGAAAGAAACCACAAAGATCAGAGACAAAGCAAAAGCAAAAAAGAGAAGCAAAACAAAAACAAAAAACTCCAAAAGATAAGAAAAACGGTGAAAAGGCAAGAAGTTGAAAGGAAATAGTCATAACATTATTTTCTGGAGAAAAAAGTTCATAAAAATTTTAAATAAATGCAAAGGTTGTATATGTCTCAAGTGAACATTCCAAACACGTTTTACTGAGTCTTGCGTAATAGTTTCTAACTTTCCTACCCTCAAGATTTACGTAAGTTGATTTTCCTTGAATTCTGGTGACTACAAAAGTCTCTAGCTTGAGAACTTATCAAAATGAAGGCTCAAAATGAGTTAGAAGCATTTGAAAAAGGCATTATGAGCCACTCTAAGAGTCTAAGACTTTTTCTTCATTGTAAGTTTGCACTGCAAGCATCCAAGACAAGTTTAAAAAATAAAACAGCCCTCTCCTAGGGCCATGGGTACATGAGGCATCATTCCCCACAATAGCCTGGCGCTCTCCCCTCCCTTTCTCCTCTGCAACGCCTCTTTGTAAATCACAGGTGTTTGTGGGCATAAAGCCCCATCAGAAGGGAGTTTATTGTGAAGAGTTCTTTTTTTGCCACTTGTTCTAAACCTGTTCAGAGAGTGCTCCATGCCTTAGGCCAAATCTCCATAAAAATCAAGAAACAAGAAGTTTTCTGTACTCCTGCCCAATAGCCACACTATGACATTGGTTCGACAGCTCTGTGACCCTGTATTGTCCCAACTTTATTCACTAGTCTCTTTTTCTCTTGCTCCCTCCATTCCTTTTTTTAAGCCTTTATTGGCATTTTTTTATCTACTGTAAAATGAAAAAAAGAAGGATGTTTTTTTGTTGTTTTTTTTTTTTTTAAGCACCCTATGTGGCAGCTAGAAAAAGCTATCTGCAGTTACTGTAGTAATGGTTTCAAGAAACACCTGCAAATCAAAGAAAGACACCATAACAGTGTCTTCAGATTTTTTTTCTTATTCCCTCAAAGTTCCTTCTTGGCCATTGTAGAGCAGGCTCGGGAATGAATTTATGTGACAGCTATGAAGTTAGTATTAAAATTGTGAATAGTGCCTAGCAGTTTTCATGCCCTCACTTTAAGATCGCCTCAATTTGCCACACAGCGGTGAATAGGGTAAGGGGGCGGGGGTGTCAAATGAATGGAAGGAGGAGTGTCTGTGAATAGGAAGGTTTCCCTGGAGGGAGCAGCAGGGTAGTCACAGGATTAGAGTGATTTATTTTTGAAATTCTAGAAAGAAAGGCCAATAGACGCTGCCTAAAAGTCCTGAAGCACGGTGAGGGATGTGAGATAAATAATATGTCTGTACACATTTAGCAAGTGTCAGTGCCAACTCTAGAAGCAGGGTCTGGGCGTGGGGTGGAGGCATGGGGTGTGACGGTAAACCCATTCCTCTGGTCTTCCAAGACTGAATATTAAATGCCAGCAGGGAGCAGATGTGGGGTAGGGGCTGCAGAACGGGGGTAAGGGGACGGGAGGAGGGGGTTAAGCGTTTATCTCAATGGAAATTAACCACTTGGGGAGAATTAGAAGAAAGCTGGAGCGGGATAGACTGGGAAGGGTGGCTTTTCTGGTGCTGGGATGTGGGAAGGGCATTCAGAGAAAATGAGGTGAACTGGACTGCACAGAGCAGGGCGGGGCGTGCCCTCCGCCGCCCCTGTGGCCCCGCCCCCACGGCCCCCCTGCCCCATCACCCCGCATTAGCATGCTGGCCGCAGCGGCCGGCCGGGCGGGGGAGGGCGGCAGTGGGATCACCGCGCAGGGCTCATTGTGGGCAGCGCTCGCCTCCACGGGGGACCATCTGCTCGCTGTCAATGCATCACCTGCTCGTCTGGGCCGTCACCGGGGCAACAGGGAGGGGGGGATTAAGGAGCGTGCGTCTCGGTCCCGGCTGCTGCCGCGCGGCTGGGGCGAGGGCGGGGCCGGGCAGCCCCCAGCCCCTGGACTGGTCAGGCCCCCGCTCCCCCACGCCCCAGGGGCCCAGCGACCACCGTGGCAGGAGCCCGCTCGCTGCTGCCCCTCTGGCTTTGCAAAACACCGGAGCCTCCTCCACTCGCAGAGGAGTCCGGAGGAGGAGCAAAAAGCAAAAGGCTCAGTCCTTCCAACCCACCTGGAGGTCGACAACTCTGACCCTCGCATCTACCTGGAGCTGCATGGACCAGGACCGGGGCGCTCCGCCCGATGCCCGCTGCGGGAGTTGGCCGGCTCAGTCCGGTCCCAGGGGGCGCAGGGCTGCGCAGTTCTGAGCGCCCCGCAGTCGCTGGGCAACTACAGTGCGGTCAGCATCGCGGGTAGAAACTCTCAGCTACAGCCTGCCATCCAAGTCACAGATAACTTCTAAAACTCTTCTCTAACATTCTGGTCGGCCGCCCATCGCCAAAACTAGGGAAGCCTTGGAAATCAGAAAAAGAGTGACACTCGATCTTTGGGTGTATCCAAACGGGTTCTCCCCCTCCCCTTCCCCCCACCACGGAGAGAGTAGTTCTGGAAATACCCGCCCTCAGAAATCCTGAAATCCCCCTTTCACCTACTCCTCTCCCTTGCTCCCCACATAATTTTGAATACAGAAGTGCAATGAGTGGAGCAGCCAACAGCAGGGGGCAGAGCTAGGCTGCAGATGGGAACACGTCCATTTGGGGATTACATTTGATCCAAAGTCACGCTCTCTGGTTTAGAAATTTCCAGGAAAATCTGTCCTCTACCCTTGTCCATCTCCACCCCAACCCCCAACTGTCCAAGAACACTAGCTGCACCAAGAGGGGTCTGTCACATCTGCCAAAGGATTCCATGCCTCTAAACAAAGAGGGAACAGTTAACTCCCCCAGGTAAACTTTCTATAGACTACACAGAAACAAAGAGTTTATTCAGCTTCAATCACAACTTCTAATGTATCTTTTTTTTTCTTTCTGGTCTGGCTAATTATCTTTATTCCTCTTGAGAATAAAAGATGCAGCAGAAAACTGAGATGCACTGAGTCCCAGGCTGGATTCCACCCACCTCCCTGACCCTACTAAAAAATGTTTCCAGCCAGGTAAAATCCCAGCTTATTTCTAAAGATCTGAGTCAAGAAAGCCCCAAATTTTTTTTTCGTTAGATCTCATTTCAGGGTCTGGCAATTCTTGAGGAACCAACAGTCTTTAACTTAGTAACTCAAACCCATTTCCTGCACTTCTGCAGGAAGAAACAGAGAAGTGGCCTCTTTTCAAATCAATCCCTTACGTTGAAGAATTTATTAATCTGTCCATTAACTTTCTCAAATTTTCTACTGTCATTTACTACAGTCATCTTTCTTTTCTTCAACAAAGTCCTTACTTAGAGTTACACCAAATCGTTTATGATACTGACCCTATGTATCTTCTCCAACTAAAATCTCATAATCACCAAATAAACTGTCTCACATACTTTTATGACCTCTAGATACGAACACATGCATTAGGCTAGTTTTGCGGTTAAAATGAAAATTTTTAAATTTACTGCTACCAACATTTATTAGTTATCCCTATCATATATAGTTGAGGAAAAAACTCAACTATAAAAATACCTATGTTTTTGACATAAGAGATGAATGAAAAATATCGTGTAATGTGTAACATTACTCAAAAGGTAAAGAAAATTCTACCCATCCAAAACTGCTTTTAATTGTGAATTAAATTCAAGACTTACAGTTGAGAGTTCTTAGAAGGCATGCTCTTTGATTTACAAAGTACTTACAAATAGAATGATAGCATCATTCCCGCTTAAAGAAGGATGAGTTTGATTCCGAACATTCATCCAAAAGATAAGTGACTACCCCAAGACTGTTTCAGACAGTGGCTGGGGATGCTCATGGCAACTTCAGCCCACTAAGCTCCCAGGGAGCAGCTTTCCACACCAAGAGTACCTCAAAACGCCCTTACCCCACTCTGTCCCCACTCCTACAGCTGCCTGAATTATGGAAGAGGTAAGAATTCACCACCTCAACAAATAATAATTGAATATCTGCCGTCTAAAAGGCAAATTAGACAAAGATCCTGCTCTCATGGCGTTCACTGTTCAGTAGGAGTGAACAGATTTCTTTTTTAACTCTTTATTCATTTACCCAACAAACATTTCTTGAGCACCTGATCAACTACCCTGATGGGGAAAAATACATCTGCAAATAAGATGTGGATATCTATGGAGTTCCCATCATAGAGCAGTGGAAACGAATCGGACAAGGAACCATGAGGTTGCGGGTTTGATCCCTGGCCTTGCTCAGTGGGTTAAGGATCTGGCATTACTGTGAGCTGTGGTATAGGCTACAGATGCAGCTCCGATCTGGCGTTGCTATGGCTGTGGTGTAGGCCAGCAGCTGTAGCTCAGATTTGACCCCTAGCCTGGGAACCTCCATATGCCGCAGGTGCAGCCCTAAAAAGGATTTAAAAAAAAAAAAAAAAAAAAAAAAAGGTGTGGATATCTCTCTCAAAAAAGAGAAAAAAATCTCCCCAAAACCAGAGCATGGTGGAATTAATTAGGAAATAATATCGGTATGACAAAATTTCATAGAAATATGGAGGAGGTATCATAATTTGTTCTGGACAATGACACGGAGATATTAAAACTAGATGGTAAAGAATTAGTAGGTGTCCCCAGCACCTAAAACAGGGCCTGGCACATAGCAGATGATGGATAAATAGTTATTAAATGAATGATGTATTTTCCAAATAGTCAAAGAGAAGAAATTCCAGGTGAAGAAATCACAGTATGAGCAAAGGCTCCAGAACATATTGTTTAAGGATTGAATAAGCAATTCAAGGGAGAAGAAAGAGGGAGACAGAATGTTGGTGTGAGACATGTGGAGACAGAATTTGAATATTGTGCCTAGAATGTGGACTTGCCTTCAAGACCAATACTTTTTTAGGAGCAGAACACTTGTTTTAAACAGAATCTTGCAAGAAACTCAAGTACAATGAAACTGACCAAAACAGGGCTGCCCTTGTTGAAAGAGGAACCGGCTCTGACACCCAACTCCCTGGCCCAACCCCACCCTCTAGACACTGTTCTAAAACCAGTGCCAGGGTAATGGGCTACCTCTGAACATCATTAGGACATCAGAGTGTGAGTTTGGATGGGAAGCCATCTAGGAAGGCACTTAGGATGCTATTAAAATTGTCCAAGTACACAATGATGAGTTAAATGAGATCAGTGACATTGGTAGTGAAACGGATGATAAAGACATTTCAAAGATGGAATCCTTAATGTGTATGGTCTTTCTGCTTTAGGAAAAATAATTTCACTTCTGGTACTTCTGAATTTGGATATTTTTCAATGATATATATAACAGACTGTGCATCATAACTGTTACTATAACCAATATATTCCCACACTTGCAAAAGTTTTGAAAAAAATACAAATTCCCTTGCAGTAACTGCTTAAGATGTGGCTCATATGTCAGAATATACATTTTTGCATCCTAAGATGAACACATGAATTTATAAATAACCAACCACAAGGAGGACAGAGATGAGAAATATCTAATGCTCCTTTAATTTACTAATCAGGGGAACCAGCTTTTTTTTTTTTTTTTTTTGGCCTTTTTTTTTTTTTTGGCTTTTTGCCTTTTCTTGGGCCGCTCCCGCGGCGTATGGAGGCTCCCAGGCTAGGGGTCGAATCAGAGCTGTAGCCACTGGCCTACACCAGAGCCACAGCAACTCGGGATCCGGGCCGAATCTGTGACCCACACCACAGCTCACGGCAACACCAGATCCTTAATCCACTGAGCAAGGCCAGGGATCAAACCCACAACCTCATGGTTCCTAGTCGGATTCATTAACCACTGCACCACGACGGGAACTCCTAGCTTTTGAGCAATGATCAAAGTTATAGTGGATAGTGACCCTTCCCTGTGCCCCCTCAAATGTAAGCATTCAAGTGTTTTTCTTAAAAGTCACATGAAATTCATCACTGCTCACTTACATTTAGATACAACTGCCCATTAAAAGCCCCCTCATGAGTAGAAAGCTTGTAATTTAAGGAATCCATGACACTCTTGAACTCACTAAAACAAAGATATATATGCTCATGCAAATAAGCAAATGGAAGAGGGGCAGCAAAGAGGAGCCAGGAAGCCAAGGAAATTCACATGATGAAGATAGCTGGCATTTAGCCAAAAGTGAAAACTATAAATATTAATCAGATGAGAATCAGTGTCACTTTCCTGCAAGAATGTTCTGTAATTAAAGGGTGGGTAGCGTGTTGTGCACATTAGCACAACTGCCGCCAATAACACTGGATGCCAGCAGCTCCTGAGTGCTGGAGAGAAGAGAGATTCCGAAAGATGTCACCTAGCAGAAAGTTCACTACCTAAGTGTCAGCCATGTGTGTCAAATCCAAATAACACTCAATACAGAAAGAAGAAATACCTGGCTTTCAAAATTGCGTTTGTATTTCAAAGAAAAGAAATATTTGTTGGATACCTGTGACATGCCAGACACTTTCCACATGCTTTCCGCACATCATGCCCCTTAATCCTTACTTCAAACATGCAGAAAACGTGTAAACGTGCACACATTTCAAAGATGTAGAGTTCCTGGGTTGGCTTTGTAGTTCAGGTTGTGGCTGTGGTGAATGCGTCTGACGATGGTGAAGTTACAAGATCATGAGATTAACATGCTCCATGGATCATTCACGTGAGCACTGAGTCTCTCAGGAAGCTGATGACCTTGGAGGGGATGAAGATAGGAGGGGGGCGCCAAAGCTCTCACTGGGGGAAATCAGCAGCAACTCTACTCAGTGGTCAGGCAATGGCTCTCTGAGCAACACCCCAAGTGTGTCAACGGCGAGGAGACTGCTGGAGGTCAGAGGAGGAACAGCTGAAAGAAGCAGCGGGAGACAAAAGTATATCCTTCCCTTCATTCTTCTGTGTCTAGTCGTGGGTGAGTGAGGATGAACAGCTTCTGCTCCGGGGGTGCAGAGGAAGCCACTTCTTCAAAGGAAAACAAAGTTTTAGTTAGGTCAGAAGTGGAGGGACCTTTCAGTGAAGAGGCCGGGAAGGCAAAGGAGTTCTGATTAGGTCACTCTCTTGCCCCTTCCTTGCCTGCAGTCTAAATCTAAATCCTTAAAGGTATAGCCAAACTTTCCAAGATGTGACACATGCTAAGAAGAAAGCTAGAGAATCTGGGGGTGCTCGAGAATGACTGGGAAAGTATGTAATGTCATGAAGAATTACAAGATTAAAATCTTACTTAATGGTTATGAATATGCAAAGGCTAAAGAAGAAATGGAAAGTAGCCATACGATCAACAAAGATCAGTAAATCTTCAGAGTAGATTGGGTGTTTCCCTGCAAAGGGGGAACATGAGAACTGCTGAGAAGTTACTTCCCAGAAGCTCTGTAAGCTTTTGAGTTTGTCTTAGCAAAACTGAAGCCATTTGGGATGTCATTTCTATGGTATGCTTCCAAATTTAACACCTGAATAGAAAAAAATATCCCAAGTCAAATTTGAAAACCCACAACCAGTAACTGGAAATGCAATTCAGTGCACACAAGACTGATAGTACTGCAACTGTCCATACCACAGCTAAGAAGAAATACCCGTCTTCTCCGAAATGTCCCTCATGTCCACATTTGATAGAATCTCTTCAAGGACCTTCTCTTTTTTCCTAGAAACTACTGATATAGTATATAGACAGATATAGATAGACGGGGGGTGGGGGGGGAGATATTCCCTTCTGCACTGTAAGTTCTTTTAAGGCAACATAATACAAAAGGTCAATAAGCCTAAGCGTTGGAAGCAGAGAAACCTGCTTACAAGTCCTGGCTTGGCCACCTGCCAGCTGCATGACCTTGTTCAAATTATCTGACCTCTCTATATGCCAATTCCTCCATCTATAAAAAGGTCACCCTGATTTAAGAAATAACAACTAAATAGATAAATGCTTATGTGCTAGCTAAGTACTACATGTTCTGAACATTCTACATATAATATTTTAGTCATTCCTCACAAGAACTCTTTGAAGTAGCTACAATATTTTCCCCATTTTATAGATGAGGCCAACTGAGGCTTAATGATGTTATGTAACTTGCACAAGGTCAGTCAACCAGTGACTGAGATGCTATTTAAATCCGGCCCATCTAATGCCAGAATGAGGTAACTTGGACTGTATGCTTAGAGCAGTGATTTCACACCAGCGTTTCCTCATGTCCCTTCCCATCTGTGTGCCATTTGGTAGGTATTAACCCTAAACTGCCTTATGCTCCAATAATCATGCAATGTTTGTTGCTGAAGAACAGGGTAGGGGAGGTGGAAATCCAAGAATAAGTCTATGAAGTCTCTCACGCCTTCTGAAGTTAATTGCCACACAACCAAGAAGCTGCTGGAACATTTCCAAATCCACCATTCTCAAAGATAAAAAATATATATATAGCCCCGGAGCCAAGACTGAACATCCACAAACCAGCCTTGAACATACAGTTTAAACAACAACCAAAAAGGCATCCTTGAATAAATTAGAGGATTCTGCCAAAGAAAAGAAAATGGTAAATCAACAAGGAGAACCTGCTGAGTAGCATCGAGAATTATGTCTAGATACTCATGTTGCAACAGAACAAAGGGTGGGGGGAAAAATGTATACATGTTAAGGATAACTTGATCCCCTTGCTGTACAGTGGGAAAAAAATAAATTAAAAAAAAAGAAAGAAAAGAAAATGGTAAGTCAAAGTGAGTTTCCAAGGCTGAACCAACTTAGCATCACTTCTGAGCAAAGCAGGTACTGGATATTATACGGGGCAACACTGACCCTAAAAACTCACGTTTTTATTCTGAACTCCCGTTCTGCGGAATACAACTCAGCTAGATTTCAGAGGTCACACCCATATATGGTATATAATAAATTCCAACAGAGAGGCTTTCTCTTTTCCTCCCTAAAACATAATAACAATTTCCACATCCTGTTTCACCCTAGACCTTTAGACTTTCTGAACCCAGGGAGTTCTGACAAGGAGATATAATTTTCTTTAAATCCCCCTGAAGCAATCTTTTCATTTGTGATAAAATTACCACATCACATCCCCACCCTGGGCTCCCTCCCTTTGTGTTGGAGACTAGAGAGAAGCTGGGTCGTAGGCATTCGAGAACAGAAAACTTCAACACAGAATCAATAAAATAACCTTATATTTTGCCTCTTCTCTAATGGCTGCAATTTGGCTCTTGGCCCATCCTTACGCCCAGGTGCACAGCTGCACAAGGCAGCTCTCCTCTGTATCGTGTCCGTGCACATCAGGTTCAGCCCCTCCTTCTACAAAGTGACTGCACATTGTTGTGTGTTCCCAAGCTGGTAAGTGACAGCCATGACTTGGCCACTTTGGAGACTTGCCAAGGTACTCTTCCCTGAGGCCAGGAAATAGGATTGACCATCCTAACTCTCAAGAGCCTCCCAGGTGAAGCTCTAATTTTTAAAGCCCCCAGAGAAGAAATGGGGGAAGGACAGAAACATCTTTGAGCAGATATTTCATTCACCCAAGATGCTAGTCTCATTAGGACCTTCAGCTGGATCCCAGTGATGTTTAGAAAATCTAAGTAAAAAGAAAGCCAAAATAACTGTTATATATATATTTAGAAGAGTTATATTTATATTTTAAATAATTTACAATAGTATACATTTATATAAATATATAAAATATACGCAACAAAGTTACATAAGGTATGTGTGTGTATACACACACACACAAATATGAGATGTAACAAAGACTGTCATATATAAAAATACCCTTTAACCCTCACTTGGGGGTATAAGGTTTTCCAAGCTAGTTCTCTCCACTGCTCAATTCTTTTTCTTCTTTCTCCTGATAACTCTCAGGCTTTCTAGAGACATATATAAATCCAGTCAGTTTCTTGAGAGAGCCACTGACATGTCCATGCATCTTCAAAAACTTAATACAACTAAAAGCAGGGCCAAGAAGAACCCTGCTCCTTGGCCTCCAAATTGGCCAGTAAGGCAACATCCCTGGTGAGGTCGGTAATGGTCATTGCCTTTTCAACTGCTATTCTTTAACTAATCAAATTTTTACACTTTTATATTACAAGAAGTCTTTAAACATGTAAATCTACTTTTATACGTTTTAAATTTATATGCTTAAAGCCCTAGCTTCACTCCTGTGAATTAGAAAGCCACACTCTTGTCTCACCTGTGCTTTTTATCTACTCTGCACAAAAGAAGCCCCAGAGGCAGCCTGACCCACCTCCTTCCAAGGCAGTCTGGGAAATGGATGCTCTCAGACTCCAGCCCGCTCCATGGAAGTGTTGTCCCGTCCCAAGTGGATTAGCCACATTTTCATTCCTATCACTATTGTTCTCTCCTGAGAAGTACTGGCAAATTTTATTTTCTCCCTTTCATTACATTTTCAGCGATATTTTACTTTGAGGAATTTACAGCAAAGATTCCAGGTGCCCTGCCCTCCATGGGAAGGTTGGGAACATTTTAGACTGTTGGACTGTCACTGTTGTCGGGAGGGTGGGAGGGAGCTGGTGGTGGCAGTGTGGCAGACACCTAAGACACCTAATGCTGTCTGCCCAGCATCCATTCCTGTTTCTTCAGCTAAGAGTTTGCTAATATTCCTCTGGGAGATGCTCATCCTGCACTCTCAGTTCATGGGTCTAAAGGGGCATGTGTCCCAGAAATGGCACAGTAACTGGATCAGAGAAACACAGGTGACCCTAGCCAGGCCAGGAGGGTCAGGATGTTTGTGAGAACCCTCAGGAGACGGGAACTCTTCCTGTGGAGTTTGCTAAGCTGGGAGAAGGGAAACCTGTAGCTCCATCTGGCCATTTCCTACCATCTTGTGAAAAGAAGAATGAAGCCACAGGGAGAGAGATGAGTCCAAGAAAGAAAAAGATTCCTGAAGACATGCCTTCATATCTGATCTCACTACACCCACACCCAGTTACAACCCTGCATTTTAATTACATGAGCAAATACCTTTCCCTCTTTGCTTAAGTCCATCTGAGTCAGGGTTGTTTTTTTGTTTTGCTTTGGTTTTTGTTCCTTGCAACGGAAAAATCCTGATTATTAAAAGCAGGTTCTATAATCAGCCTTTCCTTCAATAACAAAAAACAAACAAACAAACAAAAAAGCCAAAACCCGAGGACTTTACCCTGAGATCAGGAAATGAGGGCTTTCTCTGAGGATGGATGGTAGCCCATCTCTGGATCTGGTGGACTCTAATTTGGGAAGAAAATTAAAATGGAACCAAAACAAATTTGAACTACATTTATTATCAGAAAGAGCATCCAACCATTTAACAAGTACTTATTGAGCACCAACTGTTTGCTGGAAGAGTCACTGTGCCAGGCACTGGGACAAGGTTCTGAACCAGGAATGGCTCCTGCCTGCTGATCCTCACATTCCGGCAGAGGAAACCGGAGAATAAGCAGTAAGTACTATGTCACATGGTGGTGTGTTTTTGCAGAAAAAGAAAGCAGGATGAGGGCGCTGGGGAAGGAATGATGGGTTGGTAGGAGATGCCTCTCATCTGAGCAGAAACTGGGAGAGAGTGTGGGAGGGAGCCGTGCAGTTCTGTCCAGGAAAGGTGTTCATGGAGGAGGGCAGGGCACGTGCAAAAGCTCCGAGGTGGGAGTGTGCAGAGCAGGGCCTGGGACAGCAGGAGACTGATGAGGCGGGAAGAGGGAAGAAGGACCCAGAGGAGGTCAGGTCAGAGTCAGGAGCAAGACCAGATCCGGTGAGGAGTGACTATCAGACGGCTTTGAGAAGAGGAGAGAGAGGGCCGGCCTAATATCACGGAAAGGCTCAAATAGCTGCTCTATAGAAGACAGGTAGGAGGTAGTGGGGGCAAGGACAGAGGCTGACAGATGATGTCCCTTGGCAATTCACACATGCTTTTAGAAGGAAACAGCATAAAAAACTCCAAATCCAGTAGTCTGTTGGAAATCTGCTATATGCTCTAAAATGAAGAGGTGAGGACTGCTGAAAACAATTCTCAATTATACCTACAGATAAAGAGTTCAAAACCACAGTGCATAAATAATTATCATTTCCACCCGTCACAGTTCTAGACCAATGGTTCTCAATCAGGGAACTCTTGGCAATATGCGGAGAGCTTCAGGTTTGTCACGACTGGCAGGAGGCAAGGGGTGGGGGTGGGGGGGTGTTCCTAGCATCTTGTGGATGGAGGCCAGGGAGGCTGCTAAACATCTAGAATGTAAAAGGCAGGCCCCCACAACAAAGAACGATCCAGCCTCAAATATCAATAGAGCTGAGGCTGAAAACGCAATGTAAAGATCCATTGTTCTTCGTTTTTGTGTTAGGAACTCTTAAACTTGCAATAAATATGAAATTGGAGAAGCACAAAATGAGCTTGATTATTTTCTTCTTTGGCTAATCATGTGAAAGGCAAAGACTATAGCTGTTTTTTCACATTTAAGAACAACTTATGGGGGGGGGGGTTGAAATAAAAGAATAGTGGCCTATGTTCTCAACTAGACCTTGCAGAGAAAAGTGAAATAAGAATATTCCCAGGTTTGCAACAGAAGAAAACTTAATTTTTTAAATATGAAAATGTCATTCTAGGGAAACAAAAGTACCTGGCACAGATTTTGCTTTGGGGAGGAAAATGCCTTTGAAAACCCAACTAGTTGTATAATTAAGTGATAATGAATGCAGAGCTGTACTTTGTATTCCATTCCAACACATTGGAGTTGAATCCGAGCTTGAAAAGCTAAATCCCTCAGTGTTCTGGCCCCTCATCAGTGAAGTGCAAATCAAGGCCTTTAACTGCTACAGAAGGGGTGGCTCCAAAAAAAGTGTGAACTACCAATATTATGTTTTCAAACTGCCTGCTTTCTAATGATATGCTAACTGTATTTAGGAAAAAGAAATGTTTCATTGGAACAAGAAAGCAAACTATCATATGTGATGTTTTATGCACAATGGAGAAAGCTACTAATTTCCATTTTATGTGAAGGATAGAAACACTTTCTAGATTTTTAACTCACCAGTGATTCACTTAGAGAAAGACTAAATAATATTTTATACATGTGCTCTAGCTAACGTCATGTATACGAAAGAGGCGTGAGAGTCGATGTGTGTGCTGGAAAGAGCTTTTTTGCTTGATTATACAAACAGAACATAGTACAGTTAGTCGGTCCTTGGAAACTTGTTTAAACACACGCTGGAGAAACTTTAACCTTAACAGAGGACCTGTAAACACAAGAAAATTGTAACTTGATGAACTTAATATTTTATCGTCAAAATTAAAGGACATAATACGCTGACCTGTGGATAGGCCATCATTCAAAGGTGCCACTATCATTTGCTGTTTTTACCTTAATGTTTAAAAACAAACAAAAAGAAAGCTGGAAGAGATGGAAATTTGTTCTTGTTTCTATACAAAGTGATATTTTCTCAAAGAGGGACTAAAACAAAAATTCCACATACAAAGAATTTAGGAGCAAAACAGACAACCCAATACATGTTCAAACAGCGTTTTTAGAAATGGGGAGACAAACATCTGAAGAAAAACAGGGCCTGCAATAGGAGGGTAAACAAATGACAAAAACTGTGAGAACACATACTTAGCTGTTTGATGCAATGGTATCTACCAGATTTTGTAGAGAGCACAGATACTCAGCTTTGACCCTACAGGCCATGGTGCAACAAGCCCTTAGAAGAGAACCAACCAGTCACGGGTCTGTTAAGGGGGCCACCAGGGAAGGCAAGGACAGCGGTCAGACAAGGCTGTCCAGACCAGGCTATCCCATCAGTCATTCTCTGCAGTAGTGACATGATAACAGAAGAAAGAAGTTGGGACAAACCAGGCTGATGACACAGTAAGACAGACCCAATATATAGTTCCCTTTTGGAAATACACATCCATCCAAGTCTGTCTGCTTAAGATATTTCTGGGTGAGACAGGCAAGCGGCTGCTTCTGCTGGCTCTGGTCAAATGAGCATCATTAATTCATCATGGGTTTGCATGTCCACATGGCCATGCCTTTACTGCAAGTCAACATTCCTGCACCAACGAAACTGTGGACCAGGAAGCTTGTAGCCTGCAGCAAGAGATTTTGGTACAAGCAGACAAAGCAACGGCACTGAAAATGGGATGTACAAGGAGGTCTTGGGGTGTCTCTGCTGATGCCAAACATGAAATGGAGTTAGTCTGCTTAAAGTTCAAGAGCGACGTGACCCACCTAATGGATGAGCCACAAATGAAGCAGACCATTTCAGGTGAGTGGTTGGAGAGTTAGATGAACTAAAACTTCTTTTCTGATATTTTCTGATTAGAAGATAACCAGGTGGCACAGCAGAGCCTGGTCTTTAAGGAAGGTATTATTTGAACTATGCTTTGAATTATGGGAAGGTTTTTTCTCTTAAACCGTATCTCTGTTATCAACCTCCCATCCCCAGCATTTAGCATTTAAGACATCTTTAGCAAGGCCCTGGTCAGAGGAAAGAACAAAGAATCATAAAGGACTTTTTAAGATTTGAAAGAAAAGTCGCTGAGAAGAATTTTAAACAGTTTCTTCAGATAAAGGCTGTAAAATAATGATATGTTTGTGGATTATACCTCCACATTTTTTTTTATCACCATAAATCGGAAAGCAAAAAATATGTATATATATATATTTTGAGCAATATTCAAAAGGCAATCAAAATACTTTAATGTCTTTGCAGGCCCAGCAGAAATTAAAATACTTCTACCAAGATATAAGGGTTAAAGAAATTGTGACTTACAAGAAAGATGTACACACAGATGTTTCTTTGAACTCCAAGCCATAAACTGGCTCAGAGGCTTGCTGCAGTCTGAAGCTGTCAAAGTTCTTCATGACAAATGAAAATCTACTCTGGCTGGTTTAAGCAGAGAGGGATTTATTAAAAGTTACATAAAGTAGCTCACAGAATCTCTGAAACAGACGAGGAGCAAGACCTGAAGCCATCTGTTCGGAAATCTCAGCCATCCCATGGGACTCTCTAGCAAAATGTCTCGGCACCACTGCTCAGCATCTTTTCTTGGGACCAAATACCAGAAGCTTTCACTGTTGCCCCAGATGCAGTGGACACCACTGCCCAAACACACCCAGAAGACTGACTCTCTCCTATGTGGGGCCAACTGCTCCCACTGCTGTCTTCTGAATCAAGTCTCTTAGGGGTGGACCCAAACAACAGAACCAGCCACACACAGGCATCCCAGGTCCTTGGAGTCCAGAAAGATGGACTTACAAGGTGAGAAACTATCAAGATGTACAGAGAATGTTCAAAGATGGCAAGTGACAAAAGTCCAATACAAATCCCAGTCTACCTTTTTCATTTATATTTCTTCTTCCCAAAACCTCCATTCTAGGTTTCCTGATCTCTTTATCATTCCCTGTATATGCTACTTCCAAACTTTACAATATGAGGCTTATTTAAGTAGTTTACACAGTAGTTTACACAGAAGTAAAAATCTGGATTTGAACCCAAGACTATTCTGACATCTAGAGTTTGCATCTCAGTTATGTGTTGAGAGTAAATTGAAAGTCTACCCTTCACACTGTCCCCAAGCACCAGGTTCTCTGTCCTAGCTACTCAGTACCAGGTACTAAGCAGAATGTAACAATTCACTTCAAAATTTATGTTCTTAATGTTTGGAATGGAGACTTAGATCAGCCATCTAGAAGTGATGTAATGTTGGGAAAATTACTTAACCTCTGAGTCTGTTTCCTCATCCACAAGGTGAGAATGATGAGTATCCCAGAGAGTTGATGTGATATTACTTTTGGTAATGAGGCACAAGCCTGGACTGGAATAGACACACAATGACTATCAGGTCCACAAGTCCAGGAGACAAGAATCAGCCTTATGCTTCAACAGAGTAAGCAGGTGCCTGGCTGTATGATTACCAAGGTCTCAGGAAGCCTTCCCTGCCCTCAACCAGGTCCCTACACACACACACACACACACACACACACACACACACACACACACACACGCTGATGAACTGAAGTCACGAAGATCCTGAGATCCAGCCATGAGAAATTAAGTTGACAAGATTGTGGATGTGAAGACAAATCACTTGAGACAGAAGTGAAGGTTGTGCGGTCCCACTCTGAGAACAGCTCTCCCGGAAGAGGTGAGAAGAAGGCAAAGGATGCTGGATGGGCTAGTGGTGGCAGCCACAGAGGGCTGCCTCGAAGTCATAAGGGATGAGGCAGATGCTGAAGTGGCCCAGACATCACCAAAATGACAAGCAACAAGCTCCATTTGACCAGTGTGGAGAGTGAGCAGCGAATATAAACGACCCACATGACCCAGGATGGAGATGATGAGATCAAGAAACCATGATGGCTGACATGCTTGTTTCACCTTATGAGGGGAACAAGTTTCCCACAACTCCTGGGCACAGGCAGTCCCAGGTGGGGGTGGGGGCGAGCAGGAAAGATTTCACCCTATTTGGACCTCAGGGCCAAAGGGTTGGGTCCATCATCTCTGGCCTATGAAAGACCCATCTCATGTACTCCCTAACTTCCCACGTATCACCTGACAATAAACACCCCTTCACAAGAACCCTCTATTTATTATGATCAAAAGCAAAACAAATTTTAAAAACTTAACTAAAATAGTGGCCTGAGCCAGGAACCCTTGAGAGAAAAAATGGGCATGTGAAGACTTCATGGCATGCCCAAGCCACACACGTTCTGCCACCTCCCTCTGACCTTGTCAGAATGTCCTTCAGCCCTGTCACCACCTGGTGGACTCCTACTCATCCTTCAAGACCCAGCGTAATTATTCGTTGCCTTCAGTGTAAAGATTTCCCCTGGACTACAGAAGGATTTAGTCACTCCCTTCCCAGTTACAAGAGGCTTTCATGCTTCTATCTGCTGCAGTGCTTGCTTGTCTCCCCCACCCGGCAGTCAACTCTTGCATTATTTTGTCAGGTCATACTTCTCTGTGTACCATGCATTGTAGGCTATGATGTGCACTGTGCTTCATTAAACCATCCGGCTCCAGCAGCAAACACAATACCTGGTACAGAGATGATGCCCAACAGAAGTTGGTGGAGTGACCTGCCCCAACCTCAGTTCTCTTCCCCCTTTGCTGTGCTCTGCCTCACTGGTTGGGCACCTCTCGTGTTCCACCTCCCACTTTCTTGGTTTGCTTTTTTGACCCAGCCCTTGCTATGGCAACTTGCTTTGAACTTCCAGGAATAATTATCTGGCAATCTCGTACCTCATCTGCACCCATATTTCTCATGTTTCTCCGTCACAGCCCCATCCAGCCATTCTGACACAGGTGCAAACCTAGCAGGAAAAAGGAATTAACATCCCGTGGGGCAACCCTTGATCATCAGAAGATGGAAGCTGGTGAAAATAATGCCCCACTCTTTCATGTCTCAGCCGTCTTTAAGGCACCTTCTACACAGCCCTTAAAAGGTCCCCAACAAGACTGCATTCCAGTCTCTGTCATCAGTAACCAGCTAGTAACAGACTCTTCAGCTGGGTCTCCAACCTTCCCAATTTTGCTGTCTAGCTAGCATTCCCACACCCCTTGAAATCAGTTCCCAAAAGAAATGGCTTGCCGGGAGTTCCCGTCGTGGCGCAGTGGTTAACGAATCCGACTAGGAACCATGAGGTTGCGGGTTCGGTCCCTGCCCTTGCTCAGTGGGTTAACATCCGGCGTTGCCGTGAGCTATGGTGTAGGTTGCAGACGCGGCTCGGATCCCTCGTTGCTGTGGCTCTGGCGTAGGCCGGTGGCTACAGCTCCGATTCAACCCCTAGCCTGGGAACCTCCATATGCCGCGGGTGAGGCCCAAGAAATGGCAAAAAGACAAAAAAAAAAAAAAAAAAAAGAAATGGCTTGCCAACAAACCCTCATCGCAGGCTCTGCTAAGCTACAACTCCACAGCATCAGGAGACAAAACATCCAGAGACGACGCCTCTCTCCTCAGCAGGTCAGCTTGGCAACAAGTCCCACTGTCACGAGGATTATGAGAGGAGCTGGTATCTAGCAGGCTCCTGTGGCTGGATAAGCATAAACCTCTCCCTCCCAGGGAGGAAAAGTACCCCACCTTCGAAATATGATCGTCTGAAGGAGTCCGTGTAGCAAGGGCATCACCTACATCTAACTTGGCTTAATTCCAAGAGCTGAGATACCATAATCCTCTCTTCTAAGGATGGCCCACCTACAGAGTTCAGTCCTTTCACATGGTGGCCCCCAGTCACCTGGAGGCCTATGAGGCTTTCGCAGGGGCCCATGAGAAATGAGCACTGTGCCTTGTCGGCAGAGAGAATAAATGTCTCTTCGTTTTCATCTGACCACCTATGTATGTAGACACGCTATGATTAATCAAACAAAAATTCACTCCAAAACATTACTGTATTATTTTCTCCACCCAAAAAAATGTATCCTAGCATAAGAGGTATCTGCAAATTTCTTTAACCTTTGAAAGGGATGCCCACAGTCCAAAAGGTTAACTTCTGTTTTAAGTGATATTAACATAAAATAATAATTGCTTAATAATAGCTTCTACACATTGAATGCCTACATACATTATCTTAAATCTCTCAACAACTCTGCAAGAAAGTATTATTAGTTTCATTTCAAAGATAAGAAAACAGGGAGTTTCCGTTGTGGCTTAGCGGGTTGCAAATCTGACTAGTATCCATGCTGGATGCAGGTTCGATCCCTGGCCTTGCTCAGTGGTTAAGGATCTGGCCTTGCCAAAAGGTGCGGCATAGGTTGCAGATGTGGATTAGATCCTGCACTGCTCTGAGCTGTGGTGAAGGCCAGCAGCTGCAGCTCTGATTCAACCCCTAGCCTGGGAACTTCCATATGCCACAGGTGTGGCCCTAAAATGCAAAAAAATAAAAAATAAAAAAATATAAATAAAGGTAAGAAAACAGATTCAGAGTGTGGGGGAACTTACTTAAGGCCATAGAGATAACAAGTGATGAATCTAAGATCAAAATCCAGGCCTATGGGACCTTATTGTTACCAAAGCTAATTTATTCATCCACTCCTTGGACAGGCATGATTGGGGACATGACACGTGCTATATATTTTGAGCAAATATAGTTGTTACCCAAACCTGCTCCTCAAAAAAATGTTCCTTCTGCCAATTTAATTATTCTGCCTTTCTACTCAGCTTACGCAAGTTTAAAGGGTAAGAGAATCTGACCTTCTCTCTTAGCTTATTTTCACAGCCCCCTAAGACCCATTCTGCCTATCCTTTTTCAAGGATTTCTTGTTCTTTTATTATCTGTTTATTCTCTGGCCTTTAGCTCACCTGCAAAGGAAGACGAAAGAAGAAACAGGGATTTGAGTCTCTCCAGCCACTCCAACCCCTTCCCTTTGTCTGCGAAGGAGCTTGGGTTTATAGAGAGGAATCTAAAAGTTGGTAAGAAGTGGCCCCATCGTGTCCAGCCCTGCTTCCCTGAGGCAGAGAATGGGGGCAAGAGAGAAATGCGTGGCTGCCTTTCCAAGTGTGCCCCTTTTTGTTCCCAAACCTGGGAGACATGCTTTCCTCATCCCCTCCCCCGCCCACACTTCCCCCATTCACACCAAGTGACAGCTACGCCAGGACAAGTCCTCCCTTTAAAATGCCACCAGTGAACAAACCCAGGCTGCCATCAACCCTGCCACTTATCAGAATGACTGTCAATCCAGCGACACAGTGAGGCTGGACCAAATCAACTTTGATTTTCTTGAAATGTGTGATTCGCTAGGTACATGTAGTTGTCGCCATGGCTCTCTGGTCATTCCCTGACAGGGTATCTCGTGAGGCATGGCTGCTCAGGGGCAGAAGTAACAGAAGTACTGTTCCCAGATCCATCAACAGATAGGACATGGGTGAAGAGAGGTGCCAAGAAAGTCACAGGACCTTTCCAGGAAATATTCTCAGGGACACCTATGTTGTCACCGTGACAAAAGAAGCTCAGCACTGAGGTCCCTGCATCGGGTTTCAATCAGCCTTATCTCCTCCTGAGTCCGAGGCTAATGACCTGGCCCAGCTGCAGAATTAACTCCTGGATCTATTAGATGGAGTTGAGTCTTAAAGGACCTGTGTGGCAAATGCTCTTTGAACCAGCAATTCAGCTCCTCTAGGAATTTACCTTAAGACAGGCGCTGATTTCGCTCCGAAGCTGCTCCCAGCAGGGTGATGAAGGAGACGCTGGTGATGGCAGATCCAGAGTGGCACACTGGTCTCTGCACCTCTGGTACATTAACTCAGTTTATCTTCCTAACAACCCCACTGGGTAAGGGCTATTATTGTTACCACTTTACAAAGGAAGAAACGTAAACATCAGGTAAGTAATTTCTCAATATTACATTGCCAGTAACAGGCAGAACTGGGCATGAAGCCCTGGCAGTCTGACCTCAGAGACCTCTTAACCAACTATGCTATTTCCAAGGAGCCAGTCACCCTAATGCGTTTCTCTTTCAACTACGCAGAACTTTCCATTTTGTATGTTTTAGTCCTCAATACAGAATGACAGTGGGGAGTTCCCGTTGTGGCGCAGTGGTTAACGAATCCGACTAGAAACCATGAGGTTTCGGGTTCGATCCCTGGCCTTGCTCAGTGGGTTAATGATCCGGCATTGCTGTGAGCTGTGGTGTAGGTCATAGACGTGGGTTGGATCCCGCGTTGCTGTGGCTCTGGTGTAGGCCGGTGGCTACAGCTCCGATTCGACCCCTAGCCTGGGAACCTCCATATGCCATGGGAGCGGCCCAAGAAATGGCAAAAAGAAAAAAAAAAAAAAAGAATGACAGAGAATCCATAATGGTATTCTTTTTTTCTTTGGCTTTGGCATGCAGCAATTTCTAGGCCTGGGATGGAACCTGAGCCACAGCAATGACAACACTGAATCCTTAACCACTAGGCCCCCAGGAAATGCTCCATAGTCATATTCTTGTAACAGAATTACCAAGCTATCTTTAAGAATAAATAATATAATTCCCAGGCAGAATAATAAAAAAATAGCTGCCTTTTTAACGTATATTTAAGCAACTCTGTCTTCCTGGCTTGTAACAGCACCTTCTTGCTGCTTGCATGGTGGAGGGAGGCATCGTCTCAGTCATGTGTCTTCTTCTAAGGGCACTAATCCCAGTCATGAGGGCTCCACCCTCATGACCTAATTACCTCGAAAGGCCCACCTCCAATTACTATCAGACAGAGGGTGAGGTCTTCAATACATGAGAGTTCGGGGGACACCATACTCAGTCCACAGTACCAAGACCCAGAGAAGATAAGACATGTGTTCAGTCACACAGCCAGTGAGTGGCACAGCCAAAACTCAAACGCTCTGAAGCCCAAAAACTCAATATTCTTTCTACCATTTTATGTTTCTAAAGAATTCTGAGAGTTCTGTACCTTCAAAAAACTAAACCAAACAAAAAACCAATGCAAACTAAATATAATACTTCACCCCATGGTCTTATGAAAACCATTAAGTGTCTACCCTCCAAATACCTGAGAGCTTCCGTGAAGGACATGACTTAGAAACAAAGATGATCTGTGAACCTTACCTATAGCTTGTCTAAAATAATCCCAATAAAAAGCAGCTTAAGATCCCAACCTTGGCATCCACTTATTTCACTCTTCTCTTCACCACTATTGATGGCCACATACATTAAGTTGTAGTGAATCTCCTCTGATTTCTTTTGATAAGCAAAGATATAAGTCGAAGGTGGATTTCCTCAGAATATGATTATCTGTAGGGCAAGACTTTGTTGACCTATACATGGAAATGCTGTGATAGCTTCCGTGGTTAATAAACTATTTCCACTGTGCCTTAGTGCATCCTCCATTCTCAGGCCATGCGCTGCCAGGTAACTGACCCATTCTGAACCATACCGCCTTATAAACAAATTGCACTGAGTCAGCACAATACCTGCAGGTCTGCACTGGCAGCTGGAGACAGTCAGGGATGGGGGATTTGAGAAAGTGAGCTCCAAAGACTATTCTTTCTCTGAATGTGCTGGAGGGTATGGGTCCTGCACTTCAGCACCCTGGCAGCTGTAATAAATGCATTTCCACTGATTATTTCAACCTGCAATTTGCAGAAATCTGATTCCTCTTAAGATGTTAGGCTGTTTCAGTGGAGCAGCAATGCCAGCCCTCCTCTTGGGCACCGAAATCTCATACTTTTAAACTTCTGCTCCCCCACTCTGAAAAGCTATTTTCAAAAATGTCCTTCATGGTCACCTTTTAACCTCATTCTTCCCTACAGAGCATCATCCCTTTGACACTGGCAATATTCTCCCCAGAGACTCAGAAAACAGGTCTTAGAAATGTACGTGTATGGATTCCCTTTGTGGCTCAGCAGAAACAAATCTGACTAGTATCCAAGAGGACCCAGGTTCAACCCCTGCATCACTCAGTGGATTAAGAATCCGGCGTTGCTGCGAGCTGTGGTGTATGTCACAGACACAGCTCGGATCCTGAGTTGCTATGACTGTGGAGTTGGGCTGACAGCTACAGCTGTGATTCGACCCCTAGCCTGGGAACCTCCATATGCTATGGGTGCGCCCCTTAAAATACAAAAAAAAAAAAAAAAAGAAAAAAAGAAATGTATGTGCATAATCGGCCTGTCTTGCTTTTGCTTCAACCAATATGCTCAGCGCACAAGTTACTATGAAGTGTGGGACTGACTTGACTTCAGGCTTGGAAAGTACAAAGGAGGCTTCTCTTGACACAGCTAGTGGAGATGCTGAAAAGAATAAAGGCCGGAATGGGAACACTTCCATTTCTTCCTTTTCAGAGATTCCAAAGTTAAACCCCGCTAGGCAATCAAGGTTACCGGGAAGTGTCTGCCGAGTTTTCCCTGAGGCCGATTTCTTCTGGAATCCAAACTGTCACCAGCACATGGAGCCCGGCGGGCTTTTGAAGAGTGGGATGCAGGCGTTTGGTATTCTGCAAAGGCAGTGGCGTGTGTTGGGGGCCCAGGCGAGCTGGCGACTCTGGGCTCTGCCAGGCTTTCACTCTCCGCAGCCCGGCCCTGCCTCCCAGCAGGGGCGACCCGGGCTTGGAAAAGGTTAACTAGCACAAACAGCCTTCATTTGTGCCGAGTGGGAAAGCCCCATGTGTTGCCCCAGCTTCTCTTTATGCGGCGTGAGGGGTGGGTTTTCGCTGTTGTTGGGCCCGTTGGCACGAGGTAGGTGCCCAGCATGCTTCTGCTTGAGGGACGGGAAGGGCCGGGCTCCCCGCGAGTGAGCAGGAGGCAGAAAAAGGAAGCCATCGGAACCCCTCCCGCTTCCAAACCGGGGGAGGTGAGGGGTGGGGGGGAGTCGGGGCGAAGTTGGGGTGGGAGGGGGTCGCAGAACAGCTCTTCAGTGTGCGCTGAATAAATGCGTTCACCTCGACCTAATCGGTTCAAATGCTCTGTTTTCAGACCCCATCTGCTTATCTCGAGCAAAGTTTGAGGAACAGCTCCCGTCCTATTGTAAGCACATCATTTTGCAAATCTATTCCCGTCAGAGCTCTCATTATAACAGATGTCAGCGGAGGAATCCGAGCTGTCGGGGGACCGCCAACCATGAAAAGGAGGGGCCTGGCGGCCAGCGAGGCAAACAAAACAGCCGCCCCCCCACCCCCAAACGTAAACAGGCCTGTTTGTCACAATATTTTCCCACATCGCCCAACCATTCCAGGGGACTTGTTTCAAGAAGCAAAGGGGGGCGGGGGGGGGAGGGGGGGTTGAAACCACTGTAACAATAAAGAGGCAGAGTCCATCAAGTTCATTTCCTCCAAGTCAAAGGATATATAAACCTATTCTTAAGATTTTTCTCTGCAACAAAAGTTGATCATATATATATTTATTCCTGACCAGAGTGTTTCTTGCTAACATTAAAAATGACGCACTGGCTAATTTTTAATCTGGGCAGCAATCATTTTAAAGAGGTTTAAAACTTTTTTGTTTTCCTTTTTAATTTTTTAATTTTTTTAATAAACCCTGCCTCACGCTGGGTCCTGATCAACAGGACACCTAACATTTTGCCACTGTAGGAAAGAGAGCACCATCTCTTGCCAGCGCTACCCTCTTGTCAGAATGTGGAGATAACCCAGGAGGTCTGCCTGTAGTAGTAACACCTGGTCAAGGGCTGCTTACCCTGTAAGGAGTTTAATCTAGATAAGAGTTGTCTGTTAGCAAAGGAAAGCAGTGTTTTGGGGCTGGAAATATCGAGGGATTTTCCCCCTGCTCCGGATTTCAGTGGTTTGAGTGGCAAGTCTTTCTCACTACATTTTAGGTAAAAGAGTATTATCCTGGGAACTATTAAAAGTTAGTACTCATGGAGTTCCCGTCGTGGCTCAGTGGTTAACGAATCCGACTAGGAACCATGAGGTTGCAGGTTGGATCCCTGGCCTCACTCAGTGGGTTAAGGATCCGGTGTTGCCATGAGCTGTGGTGTAGGTCACAAACGCAGGTTGGATCCCGAGTTGCTGTGGCTCTGGTGGAGGCCAGTGGCTACAGCTCTGATTAGACCCCTAGTCTGGAAACCTCCATATGCTGTGGGTGCAGCCCTAGAAAAGACAAAAAAAAAAAAAGTTAGTACTCATAATAAAAATCATCATAAACTTTTTAAAAAGTTAGCATTCATCAGAACATATTAATTCCTGGACCCTGAGAGCCTTCCTCGAATTCCCACCCAATATCAAAGCCAATCACTGATTGCGTTTGAAGATGGAAGCCCTTGTGGCATCAACAAACAGGAGCTTGAGTGGGTCACGCCAGTTCTTTGTTGAAAAGGAAACAAATCCATAAAAGAACATGCTGTTCTTTAAAAGTTGTATTTTAACTTAAG
Source organism: Sus scrofa (assembly GCF_054392235.1). Taxonomy (NCBI): domain Eukaryota; kingdom Metazoa; phylum Chordata; class Mammalia; order Artiodactyla; family Suidae; genus Sus; species Sus scrofa. Next base: position 88,172,113 of record NC_139387.1, on the reverse strand, counting down.
GATAAACTGTGGGATTAATATTTTGACCTAACTTGCGTTCTGAGGTTTGGTTGGGTTATTTTTCTTTTTTTTAAGACCTAATGATTAAGACAGACTCCAGTGTTATGGCCTATCTGTGAAGTGTCACCCACACGTCTCATAAACACACAGCCTTTACCAGCATATCCTGTTCTAGGTTTCACAGAAACTCACTTAACTCTCATGGCAACACTTCAAGGCAGCCAGGCAAGTGTTAGTACTCCCATTTTATGGTTGAGGAAATTAAGGCCCTCAAAGAGTTAAGGTTTAAACCTATGTCTTTCCACTACAGCTTATATATGAAGAGCCCTGTCAATTTTCCCACCGCTGTGCATCATGGATACCAAACAGCCACACACAGAAAAGGTAAGAGATGACTATCTAGACAATAAAATGTTTACAACACATGAAGTAGGAAAAAGACTGACACCAGAAGTGTATATAGTATGATGCCAATTTGCTTTATGAATGCATTTATATCTAGTTTAGAAATACGTGGGAGTTCCTGTTGTGGTGCAGCGAAAATGAACCCGACTAGTATCCATGAGGATGCAGATGCGATCCCTAGCCTAGCTCAGTGGGTTGGGGATCCAGAGTTGCTGTGCGCTGTGGTGGAGGCCGCAGACACAGCCCAGATCCTGAGTTGCTATGGCTGTGGTGTAGGCCAGCAGGTGTAGCTCCAATTCAACCCTTAGCCTGGGAACTTCCATATGCTGCGAGTGCAGCCCTTAAAAAGAAGAAAAGAAACATGTACCAAAATGTCCGTTGTGGTTGTCAGTGAATAGTGAGAATTTTAATTTTTTTTCTACAGTTACTTTGTATTTTACACCATAAACTGTGTTGTCTAGAGTTGTATATATAGACTATGTATAGCCAATATATATAACTATATAGATAGATATAGACAAAATGGGGGGTATATAGTTGTTCTTAATAAGAGAAAATTTCCTAAGAAAGGGAAATGGCTGTTTTATTTAATTCTCCCCAAACTCCTGACACAATGACACAGAAATTTAGACTTTCAGATCTTTGACCTCCACAGCAGAATCAAACGCTGTCTTCTGTCGTTTGACAGATATGCTTATTAAATTACCACTAGTATGTGTGACCTACTAACTATGTGACCAACTGCAGGAAAAGGAGGGCAACCCCTGTCCCGGTTGCAGGCTTGCCAGCCTGCTCTTAAGACTCATTGAGTCTTCAAAGAGGTCACATCAAACCACTCCTGCCCCACAGGCAAGGTGAAGCGCAGACCATGTGGGCAACCGGGACATGTGTGTCTGCTGGCAGGACTAGAACCGATGCCAATCACACAGCAGCCCAGCCTTCAGCTCAGTCCTTGACAAGAGGCAATTCCTTTCAGACTGACTCGCCAACAGAGTGAGCTCCTGAATATTCTCTGGCTGCGGTTCATGACACTAATGATGTAAATGGATATTTAGCCTCGGATATTAACTCTGAGCAACGAGGCTGCTTATGTCTTCTAACTCAGTAATCACCATGCTTGCTGAATACTATGGAGATTGATCCTTGCTGAAATCAGCAAATTCATTTGGGGACACTTGAGTTTTCTCAAATTGTCCCTTAAGATGTCCAGCCAGGCATACATTCCGACAGTATAAAGCTCAGTATTTGTCATAGCCCAGAAGACAGTTCAGCTAGTCTGCAGTTCACTCGCTCAGTGTTTTCAGCAGCAGCTGTCACCTTTAAGGTGGTTCTTTTCCACTGGGCTTTTTGGTCCTCCTGGGTCTTACTTGAGAAACATCCTTTCCCTGGTCTCTACTTTCTATGAAAAGGTCCCCTGGATGACCTCAGGGTCTAGGTAAGTAGTGAAACTGGGGTGCCAGGCATGGTCTGGGGAGCCAAGTATATCGTGTATATCATGTACTCGGAATATTGAATGTTTCTGAAGCTACTTTTTGAAAACAACACTGAGATGTTTACAGCACATCGTTGACGTAGAAATATATGAAAGTGACCTTTCTGTAGGGGCAAAAAGGTTCAAAAATCAGCAATTTGATCTTGTTCAAACTCAGCTACAAATTCTCATGTCATGGGATCAGGTAATGATTCACTTAGACATTCTAGGTTAATGTTCCACTGCCCTCCTTCTCAATAAATGATAAGCCTCCAACACTGGTACTCTATGGACAGAGACATGCTTTGTGTGGAGTCATGCTTAGATCTGAACACTAGCCGACAGTGTGGCCATGGGCAAGTCTTAATTTCTCTCAGCCTCAGTTTCCTTGTCAGCTAAATGGGGCTAATATCTACTTCAAAGGATTACTGTGCAAATTAAATGAAGTATATTAAGTGATTAGCCCCATGCCTAGTCCCATGCCTGGGGATACAGTAAGTGCTCCACAAATTTAATGCTCTAATTCAATCAACAAAATCTATGAAGGAACTATTATCTCTAAAAATATTCTCATGGAGCTTACATACTGGTGGATGTTACTGTTTTATCAATATTCTTTGAAGTTTACAGATTCTTCTTGTGGCAGAAATACCTGCCAGTCACTCGCCTAGATAGAGTGAGATTTCAAATAAACATCACAGCGATTATCCTGAGGTTCTGTACATCCAACTTACATGCTCTGGAAGAGGGGAAAGGACAAGGAGACTGATGGGATGCCTCATAATCACATCTTCCTCCTAGTCCCACAATAACACTCCCAAATACTTGCTCAAGCATGACCCAGAGAATCTGTGATGCATGAGGAGAGGCCCCAGCCCTGCTTCCCAGATACTGCTCTAGCCTTGGATAAGAAGAGCTGGGCACAGAGCATCAATCCCAACTTTGTGTCACAAGTACACGTGAGGGGGTTCATTCGTTCATTCACCCCTTCCGCAAACATTTACTTCCCATCTAATAGGCACCAGTCACTGTCCTAGGGATAAAGCAAGGGAAACTTCACTCCATCCTCAAGAAATTTCTAATACAATTAGAGAAAATGAGATAAACAACAAATTATGACAATCTGTAATAAGCAGTATGAGACAAATTCTCCATGAATCTCTGAAATTCCACATCTTATAAACAGAATCATTAACTGTCCTTTGGCTCAGACTATCTTTTCAAGAACGTCTGCAGATGGGAGTTCCCTGGTGGTCTTTTGGATAAGACTTGGCACTTTTACCACTGTGCCCTGGGTTCAATCCCTGGCCTGGGAACTGAGATCCCATATCAAGTTGCTGCTCACTGTGGCCAAAAAAGAAAGAAAAAGGGGGGGAGGGGCAAAGATAAAATAAAGAGAAGATGGAGTTCCCGTCATGGCTCAGTGGTTAACGAATCCAACCAGGAACTATGAGGTTTCGGGTTCGATCCCAGGCCTTGCTCAGTGGGTCAAGGATCCTGCATTGCCATGAGATGTGGTGTATGTGGCAGATGCAGCTCAGATCCCACACTGCTGTGGCTCTGGTGTAGGCCAGCGGCTACAGCTCTGATTCGACCCCTAGCCTGGGAACCTCCATATGCCGCGGGAGTGGCCCTAGAAAAGACAAAAAGACAAAAAAAAAAAAAAAAAAAAAAAAGATAAAATAAAGAGAAGAATGTTTGCAGAGGAAATAGTCTTGAAAGATAGAAATAGTATTTCCTTTCAGAGAAAGGGCAAGATTTTTTAAAGTCCAGTAAAATAAACATAAAGCCTCTCCATGGGGTTTACTTACAACCCATTACGAGAGATTCAGATTATCTAAATCCAGGGTTCCATCTCTGCAATACAGCCCACTGCACGAACAAGTGTCACCCAGCCATCACTACCTCACCCTGTGGAAACTCAACTCAGGCAACCAGTAAAAGGAAATCTTGATAGGATTTTCCTTCTGGCTCAATGGGTTAAAGATCTGGCACTGTCACTGCTGTGGCTCTGCTTACAGCTGTGGTACAGGTTCAATCTCTGGCCTGGGAAGCTCTGCATTCCATGGGCATGGTCCAAAAAAAAAAAAAAGATGATACTCTGGCAGCTGCTTTTTCTGTAATAAGCCTTCCTTTGTCTTTGACCCAGGAGTCTGTGTCTTCTGCCAGAATTTAGGAGATGGGGGCAGGCTAACATTTTAGTCCCAGGAATAGGGACTCAGCAGCCAAGCCCTGAAAGCGGGGTAGAGTTCACTTACCAAATGGGACAGATGGCAAGTACAGTGTGGATATTCCATTTCCCTGAAAGCTAGAAATGGCTTTCCTGACCTTCACCCACCTCCACACCCAGACCCTCCAATGGTTCCAATTCCCTGTAATATACCCTCACTCTTGAAATACCCACAGTGGTTTCTACTTCCCTGGCCCAAACCTCACTGACACCAACAGATGGGAGAAGCAAGAGAGGACAGGACAGTTTATGGAACCAGGGTACGGAGCTAGTGGAGATGAGGATGGGATTCAGAGTTGGAGTGAAACCGTGGGCCTTAAGAGGTGACGGAATCTTTCCTTACTCATCTTGGAGGAGAAAGAAACAAGGATGAACACAAATAAATCAAAGTGAAAAGAAGAGCAGGACATCCTAAGGGTCTTTTCTCTCTCAAAAGCAGCAATAATAAAACGGCCAACTTTTACTGATCCCCTAATACACTTCAAAGACCGATCTAAGGACTTCAAGTGTATTAGCTCATTTAATGTTCGCATGATGTAATACGTATAATTATTATACCCATGTTCCAAAGGCTGGAACTAAGACGGAGAAAATGAGTGCAGAGCCAGCATTTTAACGTACGCAGTCCATCTCCAGACACCGTACACAGATGCAGATATAGATACCTGGTTGCACAGAATTTGATTTACATGATCCTTGGTTCTTATTTCTTTATTCCTTTAATAAGGAAAAATCACCTATCTGCTCACCATCCAATATGTGAACTAGAACATTAACAAGCTACATTTACCCACATGCTTCCAGTTCTGCTCCCATGCCTTTCCCCATCTGAAATGATCACATACCGAAGCTTGTCTTCATCACATCTTTACGTTTTTTTGACCGGGGGGGGGGGGGGGGGGGGAAGGGGGGGAGGGGAATAGCTGCAGCATGCAGAAGTTCCCAGGCCAGGGATGGAAGCTGTGCCACAGCTGCAACCAGAACCACAGAACTGACAATGCCAGTTCCTGAACCCACTGAGCCACCAGGGTACTCCATATCTTTACTTCTTAAATATAGTCTTAAGACATGCATGTATATTCCTAAAAATTGTAAGATTAATTTTTCCTAACTTTTATAAAAAGGTGACATGCTAAACATAATCTGAAACTTTATTTTTCTCTTTTATACGTCATTAAACATGGCATTATGTATATTCTTTTCACTTTTCTACTCCATATTATTATTAATAGTTCTACTTGATCTATGGAGAAAGGCATATTAAAACCTCCCTTGTATACTGTTAGATTTGTCCTTTTTTTTGTAGTTAATTTTGGTTTTATTCATTTTGAGGATATGCTGCTAGGTAAATGTATCTTTAGAGTTTTCATATTCTCATAAATTGAACCTTTTCTCCCTATGTAGTAACTTTCATTTTTTCTCATAGTGTTCTCTGCCTTAAAATCTAAAGTTATTAATATTTCTATACCAGTTTTCTTATGACTAACATTTGCCAGCTGTATCATTTTCTATACTTTTAATTTTTCTGTATCTAATGTTCTGAATTTCTCACTTTTTCAACAGCATATGGCTATATTTTTTTAAAATCCAGTCTGACAAACTTTGTCTTTTCATTGGACCGTTTACAATTTAATTTTCTGCAGTAACGAATACATTTGGGTTTACTTCTACCAATTTATTTTGTACTTTCTATTTGTCTCACCTTTTGTGCTTTTCTTTCTTCTTGTCCTCTTTTGGACTGATGTTTTTCCCACTCCACTGTCTCATTTAGAATTTATAGTCACTACTTCTATTGTTCTAGATTCCCATATAAATTATAGCATGAATATTTAAGTTATTAAGTCTAAAATTAATCATATGTTTGGGAGTTCCCGTCTTGGCTCAGTGGTTTAACGAATCCGAAGAAGAACCATGAGGCTGCAGGTTCGATCCCTGGCCTTGCTCAATGGGTTAAGGATCCGGCATTGCCGTGAGCTGTGGTGTAGGTCGTGAGCTGTGGTGTAGGTCGCAGACACGGTTCAGATCCCACGTTGCTGTGGCTCTGATGGACGCCGGCGGCTGCAGCTCCAATTTGACCTCTACCCTGGGAACCTCCATGTGCCATGGGAGCGGCTCAAGAAAAGGAAAAAAGACCCCCCCCAAAAAAAAATCATATATTTGTATTTATCCTATTCCCATGAAATACAAAGCCTTAAAACACTTTAATCCAATCAGCCAATTCCAATTTGCACTCTATTGCTGTTCTGTATTTAATTGTCTTGCTTATCATCATCAATGTTTTACACTTTTTTTTTTTTTTTTTTTTTACTTTTTTACTTTTTAGGGCCACACCCACAGCATTTGGAGGTTCCCAGGCTAGGGGTCAAACAGAGCTACAGCTGCTGGCCTACACCACAGCCATAGCAACACAAGATCCGAGCTGCATCGTCGACCTACACCATAGCTCATGGCAACACCAGATCCACAACCCACTGAGTGAAGCCAGGGATCCAACCCGCATCCTCATGTATGTTAGTCATGTATGTTAGTCATGTATGTATGCTGCGCCACAATGGGAGCTCCCTTTGTTTTAAATTTATACATAGATTTACAACTTTTTCACTAGTCATTCCTTCTTGCATCTAAGACTTTCCATCTGGGAATATCTTTATTATTCTTCAAGTGCATCCTTTTAGAATTCTCTATAGTTAGAGTCTGTTGTTATCAAACTTTAATTTTTATTCTTCCTGAAAGTTTCTTTTTATCACCTTGACTATCAGCTATTTTGCAGGGTAATACTAGGTTGATAACTATTTTCTCTGTATACCCACAAAGTTCTACTTTTTTCTGGCTTTCATTGTTGCTGTTCAGAAGTCAATTCTATTCAATTGCCATTCCTTTGTACACAGTCTACTTTTCTCATACATAATAGCTTTGAAGAGATTATCTTTCTCTGGGGATTCTAAAGTTTGATTATGATGTTTCCCAGTGTGTATTTTTTATTATCGGTCCTGACTGAGATGGATTAGATTCCTAAATATAAAGACTGATGCTTTTCTTTGGTTCTGAAAAATACTTAGCCATTATCTCTTCAAACATTCCCTCTCTCTCATACATCTCTTCTCCTGAGACACCAAATATAAAACCACCCCACTCCGTCCTTATGTTTCCTCTTATTTTTCATCTCTTTGTTTCTTTGTGCTTCATGCTGGATACTTTCTTCAGATCTAGCTTTCAGTTCATTGACTGTCTTTCCCACTATGTCTTATCTACTACTAAAATGCACCCATTGATTATTCTCCTTCGTTTTTTCTAGTTCCAAGTTTTAAAGCCGACCATTTTCCTTGCTGTTCCTTATGTGAAGGGCTGGTAGCTTTATCTTCAGTTTACCCTTACATACTCAGCCTGTGGACTTGTGGGTTCCAACTATATTGGAGTTCTCCCTTGTGCTTCCCACTTTGGGTGGAATCTAGATTTTCTCCTTTCTCCTATCCATAAGAGGCCATCACAATTAAAACCCAATTTCACTGCAGTTTCAGCAAATGTCCTCAGAATGAAAGCGTCCTTAGTAATTTGTTTACCTCTTTGGATTCATGCCTTCCTAACAGCTCATTAATGCATTTTAAGATTTTTAAATTTTTTTTTTTTTTTTTTTTTTTTGTCTTTTTGCCATTTCTTGGGCCGCTCCTGCAGCATTTGGAGGTTCCCAGGCTAGGGGTTAAATCGGAATTGCAGCCGCCGGCCTACGCCAGAGCCACAGCAACATGGGATCTTATCTACTGCTCTTCCAGAAATAGAAAACTGGTTTGTTTTCAATTGGGAATAAGAACGTACATCAAATCTAGTACGCATTCCAAGTTTTTTTTACAAGCAACTCAAGCAGATGTTGGATATACATGACGTATAAAAAGCAAATTGTAAATAAATGTGTATAGTATTACAATTTTTGTAAAAATAAATATTAAAAGGAGTTCCCATTGTGGCGCAGTAGAAACGAATCTGACTAGGAACCATGAGGTTTTGGGTTCCTGGACTTGCTCAGTGGGTTAAGGATCTGGCACTGCTGTAGCTGTGGTGTAGGCCAGCAGCTACAGCTCCGATTTGACCCCTAGCCTGGAAACCTCCATATGCCGCAGATGTGGCCCTAAAAGGACCAAACACAAAATAAATAAATAAATAAATAAATATATTAAAAAACATATATTTGTTTGTATGTGTGTATGAGCATAGAGAAAGAGATACATACTTCATGTGTTTACTTCAGAATCCCTAAGACAGGGTGTGAGGAAATAAAGGCAAAATACCATTAAAAAGAGCAAAAATACACAAATTAGTAAAATATACAATAAAATATTCTTCCAACTATGTAAAATATTAATAAGTCTACAGACAAGGACTTTAAGGTAACATGGACAAATATCTCAATGGTTTAGGTGTTATCTTGCCCAGCCATAAAGGGACTTACCAGATGATCTTGCGAATATCCTTTGAATTACCACTTAGGTGGTCCTAAATTACAATGGACCCGCTGCAATCTCTTCTCTTTCCCAGATTCAGGTCTGAAGCACTTCCTCTGCCTTATCTATACTTACATCACAGACTTTCCAGAGTACCCGCCTTGGCCTGCTTGTGACCTTGAAATTATTTTTTTGTGTGTAAAATTTTTCCTGATTGATTTCCATCACAGCTCAATACTGATGAACTTCACTATGGCTCCATCCGGATGGAGTGTCTTTAGTATAAAAATAGGGACAACTAGTATTTTCTGACTATGTGTCAGGCAATAAAGAGGTATTTATGGTGCATTATGTTGTCTTTACAACAACCCCATAAAGAGAGGTGCAACTGCTGAGAGGAAGCATCCTAAGGAAATCTGATTAGTGAAGATCGGAAAAGTCATCCTTGAGGAGGTGATGAAGCCAGGTCCTGAAGACTGGGTAGGAGTTAAACTGGTGACTATATATCCAAAAAACTAAATCCAGGAAACTCAACAGGTAATGACTCAATACTAATCTTTTAATTGATTGACTAAGGAAACTATATAAAATTTTGTGTGTGTGTGTGCTTTTCAGGGCTACACCCACGGCAAATGGAGGCTCCCAGGCTAAGGGGTTGAATCGGAGCTAAAGCCACCAGCCTACGCCACAGCCACAACAATGAGGGATCAGAGCCATGTCTGCAACCTACACCACAGCCCATGGTAATGCCGGATCCTTAACCCACTGAACGAGGCCAGGGATCGAACCTGCAACCTCATGGTTCCTAGTCGGATTTGTTTCTGCTGGGCCACAATGGGAACTCCATAAATGTTTTTAAAGACCAAGTTACAAATGTGCCCCTCAAGAGAAACCACTGTTTGGAGTCCCAACAAGCATGACACTGACTGAAGTGTCCCATCATGGCTCCCTTTGGAAAGACCCAGGCCACCTAAAGGGAATGATAAGATCAACAATAAAATCTTTTTAATTATCGCTATTTTCCTGGTTGCTTTTAAGTTTTTTGTCCTTTTGTTGTTTAAGTGATGGGCTGAACAAAATAAACACTTAGGAGAAGGAATATTTCCTGGTGATTTTAAGGGATGTGGGAGAATTGGAGGAAACCAAAAAGTCACTGGATGGTGAAGTGGTGGGAAATGGTGAGATGTTTTGAAGGAGGTCATTAGAGGAGAATGAAGAACACTGAAGCCGCTACACTTAACAATTTAACATCTAGAGTTTCTGGGCTGTTCAATATGCAGTCTCTAGCCACACACAGCTATTTAAATTTAAACTAAATAAAATGGAAGATTAAGTTCATCAGTCTCACAAGCCATACTTTAAGTGCTCAGTAGCTATTTATGGTTAATGGCTGAGTGCTCAGATATAAACCATTTCCATTATTGTAGAAAGTTCTATTTGAGCTGAGAACTATCGTTCAGAAGGGAACGATCCTCTCCAGGGTCCTGGCACCCATTTACCGCGGAAATGTTCAGCACAGGTTGTGACCCTGTGAACTTAGAAGTCTCCCGGGGAATTCTGGCAACATCACTAAACATTTAGGAACCACCTTCTAGATGCCAGACACTGAAATCAACCACTTGGCAGGCAGATAGAAAAACAAAACAAAACAAATTAAACATGACCCCTGCCTTCAAGAAGTTCATTACCTAGAGAGGAAGAAAGACAGGTAACCTGCTTCGGGGGCTGGAAGAACTCAGGAAACTTTTCCTCAGGCACAATTTCTCCCAAGACTGTTACTGTCAAAGGTACCACATTTCAAATCCCCCAATTTTAGTGGTCAAGTGGAGGTTTCTGGGACTCTGGGGACAATGGAATGAGATTTGCACACTGACAACAAAGATCTCTAACAGAGAATCCAAGACCAGGATTCTTTTTTTTGGTCTTTTTGCCTTTTCTTGGGCCACTCCTTCAGCATTTGGAGGTTCCCAGGCTAGGGTCTAATCGGTGCTGAAGTCGCCAGCCTATGCCACAGCCACAGCAACGAGGGATCCAAGCTGCATCTATGACCTACACCACAGCTCACAGCCGTGCCGGATCCTTAACCCACTGAGCAAGGCCAGGGATCCAACCTGCAACCTCATGGCTCCTAGTCAGGATTCGTTAACCACTGAGCCACAGCTGGAACTCCCAGGATTCTTTTAAAGCTTTCTCCCTTGCCCATTTTCAAGGTAGAATGGCACATGTCCAGATAGCATCTGGCAGCCCAATGTGCTTCACTGCGGTGTGATACTACATTTTCACTTTCCTCCGAAGAGGGTGTAAATCAGTTCATCTTGACCTATTTTCTCATTTGTAAAATGAACAAGTTGGATTACAAAACCATCCATTGCAGGGACAAAAAAATCTTGTTCAAATGACCTCTACTCATTTTTATCTGAAAATGTAAGAAAGACGGTTTCACTAAGCTCGGCTGAGAAGAGGCCCTCGGCTGGGGGCTGTGTCAGAGGGTCTGTGGTCATGTACGGCTTGTGCAGAATCCTGAGGGAGGAACAAGAGCTCCACTGCATGGAGACTCTGCAGCCCTGTACCTTGAACATACAGTGACACATTACAGCAGGGGACTCAGCAGATGTTTAGGTTATACTAAATAACCAGTTTTTCTAAGATGGACAAGTGGTTAAAAAAAAAAAAAAATCTGCCCAAAAAAAAAAAAAAATGCAGACTGAAAATAATGCAAAAATAATGAAATTATATGATAACCTGCATGAAATTGTCAATATTGGCTCAGTTTTTAAACATAAGAAAAATAGCAATTAAATGTGGTTCAAACAAATGTTTCAAACAAGGAAATGGCACTGTACCTGGTACCAGCCAATCAGGCAAAAACAACAACCATCTAATGAGACTTTACAAAAAGTGAGTTCAAAGGCAGTGAAACTATCATTTGATATATGCACATATACCCACTCACCTTAACTATGAACTTCCCCATAAATATATACTCTGCATTAAGATATTAGCTACTGAGAGAGTGAAGATATCAAAGTGGCTTATATACTTCATTTTATATCACTTTTAAATTCTCTTTGGCGATTTATTTCATAAGTTACATAATATGTTAGTGTAACAGTGTTGACTGGACCACACAGTTAAAACCTGTGGCAATGGCCACCCACAGGCCTCCAGGAACTGCGACAGGATGCTTATGCTCTACCGCCATCTGGCGGCCAACCACTGCGGAGCAGGCCTCAGGGAACAGTGGGGAGACTCCAAACTTCTGGGGATCCCAGAGCTCCAAGAAAAGAATCTGAGTTATTATGCATGTCACTGCCACAACACCTGGAACATTTCACAACTCAAACCTGTCTCACATCAGGGTCCTGCGACCTTAGCAGGGAAGCTCACTTTTCACCTGTAGGATGCTGACAATTTTCTAAGTCTAGACAAACAGCAAGAACATCTATCTCCAGCCCTAAAATAGCAATGACATTAGTCGTGTCACTTTTTATTTTACTAGCTTCCAAACTATTTACTTTCATTCTTTATTCCATAAAGAGCTGTCAAATCTCAGAGTAAGTGCCCCTTCTCTGTTTCTGTCAGATTGGGTACTTAGCTGTCTCGGACCGTACCTACTAGGGTTTTTTGCTTTTGTTTTGGGGTTTCTTTGTTGGGATTGGTTGGGCTGGGTTGTTTTACTCCTTATTTTGATATAACTGTACATTCACTGGAAATGGGGGAAAATGTACAGGGAGGTCCTGTGAGTACTTTTCGACCTTCACCAATGGTGACATCTTACACAACTAGAATACACAACAAAACCGGGAAAAACGGACATTAGGGCAATCCACGGAGTCTACCCAAATTTCACGCACTTACGTGTATGTGTATCTGTGTGTGTGAGTTGTTTTTAGGTAGTCTGTTATTTTAGATTCTCTGAAACTCCTAGTACAGTGCCTAGCAGATACATGACTTTCCTTGCCTGTGGGGGTAGGAGGCAGAAAGGGGGAAAGGAAAGACAGATGAGTGGAAGGAGGGGCCGTAGGGATGCCTGTCAATTAATAAAGTAAATCAAATAATCCATCAAGCCGTGATAGTCCTTCAGTAAATTTGTTCTGAGGTAACACGGTAGATCAATGTGAAAACCCAGCTTTTCACTCAAAATTAGTCATTTTTTCCCAATAGTACCCAATAAATCATTTGATCGTTCAACCTTCAAGACATCCATGCAAACTACAGACTCTCTTGGAGTTTTCAGAGGCCTTTCAAGTGACTGATGGGGCTCTAACATGCACCTTTTCTTGCTCTTTTCCTCTTTAAAGCTATTTCTAAAAGGGCTGCTGGAGGCTTGTTTTACTGCAGGCAGTGACTCCACTCTCTGAGCCTCCGTTTCTTCATCTGAAAAATGGCAATGTCCCCTTGGAAATGATATTCTAGTAATTTTGCGGTTCCATGATATCAGACTTCCTCTTTATTTTTATTTTTTTAATTTTATTTTAGTCTTTTTTTTTTTTGCTACTTCTTGGGCCACTCCCGTGGCATATGGAGGTTCCCAGGTTAGGGGTCTAATGAGCGTTGTAGCCGCCCGCCTACGCCAGAGCCACAGCAACAAGGGATCCGAGCCGCGTCTGCGACCTACACCACATTTCACGGCAACGCTGGATCCTTAACCCACTGAGCAAAGCCAGGGATCAAACCTGCAACCTCATGGTTCCCAGTCAGATTCATTAACCACTGAACCACGACGAGAACTCCAGACTTCCTTTTTAGAACTACTCTTTTTATTACATATAAATGTAATAAATATTTGCTTGTAACAAAAATACAGAAAAAGTACTGAAAAAGTAAATTCAAATCACATATACTCTTATCCACTAATAGATTAAAAAAAAAACTTTTTTTTTTTTTTTTTTTGGTCTTTTAAGGGCCACACCCATAGCTTTCAGAGGTTCCCAGGCTAGGGGTCAAATCGGAGCTGTAGCAACACCAGATCCTCAACCCACTGAGCAAGGCCAGGGATCAAACCCATGTCCTCAAAGATACTAATCAGATTGGTTAACCACTGAGCCATGACGGGAACTCTTACAGGTTACCTTTTATTTCAGTTCTTTCTAAACCTGTTCATTTCATTTTATATGTCTGTGTTCATTTCATTTATTTATTTTTTTGTCATTTTGCCATTTTGGGGGCTGCTCCCACAGCACATGGAATTTCCCAGGCTAGGGGTCTAATCGGAGCTGTAGCCACCGGCCTACACCAGAGCCACAGCAACGCGGGATCCGAGCTGTGTCTGTGACCTATACCACAACTCACGGCAACACCAGATCCTAAACCCACTGAGCAAGGCCAGGGATCGAACCCGCAACCTTATGGTTCTTAGTCCGATTCGTTAACCACTCAGCCACGACAGGAACTCCGTTCATTTTATATGTACAAATACCTAAAGAAAATTAACTTATTTATTTAATTAGGAATCAAACTAGTCGACGTTCTGGGACTCCAGGATCCCCAGAAGTTTTGAGCTGTGTGTCTTTTTCAGTGTAAGTTATCTTGAAGGTACCACCTCAGGTCATGAAATTCTTCCAGTATTTGTGGATATTCAGATATATTATTAATATATTTAATCATTCCATATTGTCAGATATTTCCTCTCCTCCCTTTTTCCTGTTACAAATAAACCTGATATCAACATGCTTATATGATTATACGAAGTGCATTCCTGTCTTCGAGACTCTTGGAACAAGCCTGTATTGATGAATTATATTCCCAAAAGGTACTTACAGTTTACATTTCTGCTAAGTTCAGGTACATATATTCATTACAACTTTGCTAAAATAACTATTATGTTTAAACATTACCTAAAATTTTAGTTAGAAAATTGTTATCTCCTTGTTTTTATTTAATAGCTAATAAAGCTAAACTTCTGTATGTTTATCAACATCATGTTTATCAAACAGCATATTATATTTACAAAGTCTATGTTCTCTGTCCCATATTTCTATTAGGATGTTAGTTTTTATTAATGTCATATTAATGTACATATTACAGATATGAACCTTGTTATAGTTGTTGTTCAATTTTTGCCCTTAGTATTTATGAAAACTATACTTAACATTTCTTTCATTTTCTTATTCTCAAAAATCCATTCTCTAGAATCACTGGGGGGGTTTTTTGTTGGGTTTTTTTGTTTGTTTGTTTGTTTTGTCTTTTCTAGGGCTGCACCTGCGGCATGTGGAGGTTCCCAGGCTAGGGGTCTAATCGGAGCTGTAGCCACTGGCCTACGTCAGAGCCACAGCAACGAGGGATCCGAGCCATGCCTGCGACCTACACCACAGCTCACGGCAACGCAGGATCCTTCACCCACTGAGCAAGGCCAGGGATCGAACCCACAATCTCGTGGTTCCAGTCAGATTCGTTAACCACTGAGCCATGACAGGAACTCCCTAGAATCACTTATTTATATGCCTTTTATGCTTTCACTTAAGATTTTTTTATATTTAAGTTTTAACACCTAAAAACTTAATATGGTATGAGAACAGCTGCCGTAGCCTCATTTTTCTGAATAGTTCCTCTTCTCAAGAATTTAGGAATCCATCTCTTGCTTGTTTCTGCCACTCTAGACAGGAGGTACACCACCAGCTTCGGTGCTCCAGCCTGCAAACGGCAGGTGGTGGGGCTTCTTAGCCTCCACAACCACGTGAGCTCATCCCTCATAATCAATCTCTTCCTACATTTCTAGGTAGATCCCATTAGTTCTATGTCTCCAGAGAACACTGACTAATAGAGAAGAAGGACACATAAATAAATACCATAGTGTGATCAGTGCCACAAAAGAAGGAAGTACTTGTTGTAAGAGAAGGGTGAGATATCTCTACAGGGATCAAATAAGATGTGGGAAGGTTTCACACAAGACAGCACTCAAGGTAGGAATACTGGGCATTCCGTACAAATACTGAGTCCACTCACACCCTCAAAAATGCTGCTGGTGAATACTCAGGTCTAATGCAGGGTTCCTCAACCTCAGCACTACTGCTATCAGGCCTGGGTGATTCTCTGTGTAGGTGCTATAGCCTATACCCTGCAAGGTGGGCCTCCACCCACTAGATGCTAGTAGCACCTGGTCCTACACACAGCTGTGACAACCCTTTGTCTCCAGACATGGCCACATGTTCCCTGGGAGGGCACAAAGCACCTTGGTTGAGAACCACTGGTCTAATTCTATGTCTTCTCTTTGTGAGAGCAAGCTCACTACCACTATGGGCTTCATCCTGCAGGGAAACAGAAAAGGCAGGGTTTTATGGTGTCACGTCGCATATTTAAGTCTTTTAGCCATTTTGAGGTTTTGTGTTACGTGCATGGTGTGAGGGCATGTTCTAACTGTGGTGATTTACATGCAACTGTCCAGCTTTCCCTGTACCACTTGCTGAAGAGACTATCTTTTTTCCATGGTGTATTCTTGCTTTCTTCATCATAGAATAATTGTCCTATATTTGTGGGTTTATTTCTGGGCTCTCTATTCTGTTCCACTTATCTATGTGTCTCTTTTTGTGCCAGTACCATGCTGTTCAATTATCATAACTTTGTAGTATAGTTTAAAATCAGGAAATTTGAAAACTCCAGCTTTGCTCTTCCTCAGAATTATTTTGACTATATAGGACCTTTTGTGATTCCCTACAAATTTTAGGATTATTTGTTCTGGTTCCACGAAAAATGCCATTGGTATTTTGATAGGGATTGCATTGACTCTATATTTTGCTTTGGGTAGCATGAACTTTTTAACAATCTAAATTCTTCCAGTCCATGGGTATAGTTTATCATTCCATTTATGTCTTTTTCAATTTTTTTTTTCATTTTTTAAAGTATAGTTGATTTACAAGGTTGTGATAATCTCTGCTGTACAACAAACAAAGTGATTCTATTATATATGTACACACATCAATTCTCTTTTGGATTCTTTTCCCATGTAGTTTATCACAGAATATTCGGTAGAGTCTTTTTAGGGTTTTTTGCTCTTTTTATTTATTTTTTATTACTCAATGAATTTTATTACATTTATAGTTGTACAATGATGATCACAACCCAATTTTATAGCATTTCCATCCCAAACCCCCAGCCCTTCCCCCCACCTCCCAACCTGTCTCCTTTGGAAACCATAAGTTTTTCAAAGTCTGTGAGTCAGTAACTGTTCTGCAAAGAAATTCATTGTGTCCTTTTTAGGTAGAGTCTTTTCTATTACTGTTGTAGTCTTCACTTATTTCCACTCTGACTTTTATTACTTCCTTCTAATGTTCAGTTTTGTTTCTTCTTTCTCTAATTCCTTAACATATAAAGCTAGATTGCTTGAGATTTTTCTTGTTTCTTGAACTGGCCCCATATCTCTATAAACTTCCCTCTTAGAAATGTCTTTGCTGTGTCCCATAGATTTTGGAAAGTTCTGTCTCTTTTTTTTTTTTTTTTTTTTTTTTTTGCCTGAAGTTATTTTTGCTTTCCTCTTTGCTTTCTTCATGGACTCTCTACATGTTTTTTTCCAGTTTTCTTCTTATAATTGATATATATTTCCACACTATTGTGGTTGGAAAAGATGCTTGATATGCTTTAACCTTCTTAAATTCATTGACACTTGTTTTGTGACCTACCATGAGATCTATCCTGGAGAATATTTATGAACACATGAAACAATGTATATGCTTCAGCTTTGGGGTGGAATATTCTGTGTGTGTATTTTAACACTATCTGGTCTAATTTGTCATTAAGACCAATGTCTCCTGAATGATTTTCTGTCCAGATGACCTACCCATTGATGTAAGTCAGAGCTTAAAGTTCCCTACAACTACTGTGTTATTGTCACTATCTCCCTAATGTCTATTAATATCATCTTTATATATTTAGCTGCTCCTATGTTGGGTATATAAATATTTACAAGTGTTATATCCTCTTGTTAGACTGACCCCTTTATCATTATGTAATACTCTCTCCTTCTGTTATGATCTTTGTTTTAAAGTCTATTTTATCTGATACAAGTGTTGCTACCCCAGCTTTCTTTTTGTTTCTATTTGCATGGAATACCTTGTTTCCTTTCTTCACTTTAACCCTGTCTGTGTGTCCAGATTTGAAGAGAGCCTTGTATATAGGCAGCATATAGATAGGTCTTTTTTTTTAATCCAGCCACCTTATGTCTTTTGTTTGGAGAATTTAGTCCACTTACATTTAAAGTATTGATAGGTATGTACTTACAGCCCCTTTGTTAACTATTTTATAGTTATTTATGTAGTTCTTCTGTTCTTTTCTTCTTTTGTTCCCTTTCCTTGTGGCTTAGTGATTTTCATCTTTAGTGTTATGTTTAGATTTCTTTCTCTATTTTTTTGTGTGTACTTATTATATGCTTTTGGTTTGTGTTTACCATAAGCTTCATATATACAGTTTTATATAAAGTGATCTATTTTAAGTTGATAGTCTCTTAAGTTTGAACACATCCCAAAAGCACTATATTTTTACTTCTCCCTTCCACATTATTTCACATCATTTTACATACTTTCACTTAGCTACTTATTATATTTATAGTTGATTTTCCTACTTCTGTCTTTTAGCCTTTCTGTTAGTTTTACAGTTGACCCACTACCCTTACTATATATTTGCCTTTACTAGAGGGATTTTTTCTTTCATATATTTTCCTATTTCTAAGTATGGCTTTTTCTTTTCTACTTGTCAATTTAACATTTCTTTTAAGATTGGTTTAGTGGTGATGAACTCATTTGGTTTTTGCTTGTCTGGAAAACTTTATTTCTCCTTCAATTCTGAATGATAAGCTTGCCAGATAGAGTATTCTTGGTTGTAAGCTTTTTTTTTTTTTTTTTTTTTCCTTTCAGCATTTTGACTATATCCTGCCACTTGCCTCTGACCTAGAAAGTTTCTGCTAAAAAATCTGATAACCTTAGGGAAGTTCCCTTATACATAACTAGTTGTTTTTCTGCTTTTAAAACTCTTTATCTTTAACCTCTGACATTTTAATTATAACATGTCTTGGTATGGATATCTTTGAATTCACTTTGTTGGGGACTCTCTATGCTTTCTTGATCCGGATGTCTGTTTCCTTCCCCACATTGGGAAGTTTTCAACCACTAGTCCTTCAAATAAGTTTTCTCACCCTTTCTCTGTTTTTCTCCTCCTTCTGGGACCCCTATAATACCAGAGATCCCTTAAACCAATCTCATTTTATTCAATTATTTTTTCTTTTAACTGTTCTGTTTGGGTGATTTCCATTACCCCATTTTCTAGGTCACTGACCCATTCTTCTCTATTATTTAATCTGCTTTTTACTCCCTTTAGTGCAGTTTTTATTTCATTTGTATTCATTAGCTCTGATTGGTTCTTCCTTATATTTTCTAACTCTTTGCTGGAGTTCTTCTCCTGAGTTTGCTGAAAATCTTTATGACCATTGAATTCTTCCGGTGGATACTTATTTCCATGACAGTAAAGCCTTTTTATGAGGTTCTATCTTGCTCTTCTGTTTAGCCTATGTTTTTCTGTTCCATTATTTTGCTTGGCTCTCTGTGTTTATTTCTATGTATTATGCAGTCTCGAAAGAGTAGCCTTGTTTAGGTAATGACCCTTCTCATTCAACTCTGCCCTAGCTCTTGGTTGTCTTTCAAATCTTTGTGCTGTCTCTATACAATCTGATTTCTTTTTTGTGTGTGTGCTTTTTAGGGCCATGCCTGCAGTATATGGAGGGTCTCAGGCTAGGTGTTGAATCCGAGCTGTAGCTGCCAGCCTACACCACAGCCACAGCAATGCAGGATCTGAGCCACATCTGCAGCCTACACCACAGCTCACTGGCAATGCTGGATCCTTAACCCACGATGCAAAGCCAGGGATTGAAGCCACATCTTCATGGATCCCAGTCGAGTTTGTTAACCACTGAGCCATGAAGGGAACTCCAATCTGATTTATTCTTGATATGCCCTTGTTGTTGAGAGTATGCTGAGACCTGCAAGTGTTCTGAAGGAAAGGATCTCATTTAGCATCTAGTTTCAAGCTGACTGGAGGCCAGACCTTCAGGCAGCAGCTGTTAAAGTATACAGATATGTACAGTCCTGTGGTATCGCAACTGTAATCCCTGCTGGCCTCAGACCAGGAGATCTGAAGCGTCCCCTAGACAAGAATTGCAAAAATTGAAGGTCCTGATGAGGAATAAGCTCCTTTCAGGAGAATCTCACTAAGCTGTTTGTAGCAGGCCAAGGGGGTACACAAAGATGGTGTTTCCCGTGCTTACATTTCTCCTTAGCCTCTAGATGTGTGGAAAATGTGAAGCCCAACCCTCAGGATTAAGCTCCAGGCTAAGTAAATAGGCCTGTTTCATTAAAAGACTGGGATTGTGTTTCAGTCTGCTGTCAGTGTGGTGTCCTGGGGTAGTGACCTGCCAAGAACTGTCTTCCTGATTATACAGTCCCATGGAGCTCAGAAACATCAGCCCCCTCGACCAAGTTCAGGTACTCAAGGGGTGTCCCCTGCGTGGACTGCATATAACTGCTGGCTTTATCTAGGCACCTGAAGAGTGTAGGGGTCAGGATTTTCTCTCTTGATTCAGAAAGGCATCAGGGAATGACTTGACTGCATGCACCCACAGATTTCAGCAATGTAGCAAGTGAAGCGCCATGGCTGCATACTTATCGGCTTCAATACCAACCTCAGTCAGCAGTGTGGAAGTGCTACAATCAAAGGAGCCTTTTGGCTTCAGTAAGGCAGTGGGATAAGGCTGCCACTGCTCACTTGTGTCAGAGCTATCCCACCTGAACTAGCACATTAGTGGGGAGCCCAACCAATGGTGTCCATCAGTGCCTCCATTTCTGGGGACTGTTTCTACCATCCCCCACCCATCCAGCCAATGCTTGTAGCTTTATAAATGACTCCCCTTCCCCTACAGTCTCTGCACTTTTCAAACTGCTGCTGTTTTCAAAGTGCTGCTATTTCTTGGGGTTAGTTAGACCACAGGCAACCCTTTAAGAGGGAAGTCTCAGTTTCCTACAGCATTTTGGGACATTTGGATATCAGCCTCATCGGTTTTCTGCACCAGACATTGTGGAGGCTCATCTCTTTGGTGTGGCTTCCAGGGGACAGGGTACCTGATGTGGGTACCAATCCCTCAGTCATCCAGGGAAGCACCAGTCTGGTAAGATCTCTCCACATTGTGTGCCATCACACCAGGATAGGGGTTTAGCAAGAGTACTTCTCTGCCTCTCCTACCCCTCTCAATGTGGTCTTTTTTATCTTTTCTTGTGATGCAGGTGTTCAGCTAGTTCCTCAGGTTCTTTTCAAAGGGAACTGATCCCTATGTAGCTGCATATTTATTGTGTTCATGAGAGGAGGTAAGCATGCCACCATCTTGATTGAAGTGACCTCCAAGTTTTAGTCTTTTTCTACAAAGGGGGTATTTAAACCTTCCTTGATTTCTTATTGTCAGGAAGAATATAAGCACTCAAAAATAATACCTGTTATTATCATTTTGCTATTTCTTCTAAGCTATGAAACTCCCAGCAATGAAATCACTCAGCCTCGCTCAATACTGAAATCACATACCTAAAAAGAAGTGCTTAGTCATAACTGAATAACAGGGTAAGAACTCAGAGCAGCATGTGTGTTAGTCAAGGATCTACAGAGAAACAGAACTAATTATATAATAGAGAGATATATAAAAAGAGATTTATAGTGAGGGATTGGTTCATATGATTATGGAGGCTGAGAGCATGACCTCCAGAACTACAAGAAGATAAATTTGTTTGGTCTTAAGTGACCTAGTTGGTGGTAATTTGTTATGACAGTCCTAAGAAACTAATAGAGCATCCAAGAACAAAAGAAAAAAGATTTGATTCCAAGAAACCATTTGAATTCATCCAGGGCCATGCAAGGAGAAGTACAAAACAAGAGGAAGAAAGGCCTGGCACACTAACATGTCAAAAAAATTTTAACTCAAAAAAAAAAAGTTTAAAGTTTTTTAACTCAAAACAAAAATAAAGTGTCTGTGCTCACACATGCAATTATCTAATCCTTTGAAAGAAAGCCCCAATATGTTCTGTTTAAAGGGCATTTCAGTAACTGGCTTTTTTTTTTTTTTTTTTTTTGCTTTGCTTTTTTTGCTTTGCAGGACCACACCTGCAGCACATGGAAGTTCCCAGGCTAGGAGTCTAATCAGAGCTGTAGCTGCCAGCCTACACCACAACCACAGCAACACAGGATCCGAGCTGCATCTTCGACCTACACCACACAGCTCACAGAGATGCCGGATCCCCAATCCACTGAGTGAGGGCAGGGATAGAACCAGCATCCCATGGATACTAGTCAGATTTGTTTCTGCTGCGCCACAACAGGAACGCCAGTAACTGTTGATGTTATTTTCACTGTGTGGCATAAGCTGTCCAGACCCCACCATATGGGCCTGGCCATTATTCTGCATTATGCTCCAACTGCCAACATCTGCACCTCTTTGCCTTGAGGGTTCCCCTGGCCACCAGAGCTCAGGAATTCTCTGAGCCTTGAGTCCCAAATAGGACTAAGATCCAAACGCCTGAAGCACTAATCTGCTCCATGATGGTTGCTTCCTTTCCCATTTCCTATTCCTGTTCCCCTATGATGGCTCCTGGGAATCACCTCCCAAATAAACCATTCTCCTTGAATCCTTGTCCGAGGGTCTGCTTTTTGAGGTGTCTAAGACTGACTGCAAAAGCCCTGAGCTGGAAGCCATTCAGAACCAAAAAGCATAACACGAAGCCTCTGTCTGCTTTAAGAATTCATTTTGAACTGCCTGCCAATTTCAGTTTAATATTAGAAAAGGATCTACATGTTAAACGGGCCTTGCTTGACTTCAGCATCTGCCAGATTTATTCCAAGGAGATGAACACTCAGCTGTAGAACTCTTCTCTTTTTCTCAACCTCAAATCCATCCTCCATCAAGAGGTGAGTTCTAAACCCAAAACATAGGTCATTGCTCCCCATTCCCTTGGTCCACCCCATCACCATCTCCTGACAGACTGGCCATCCCCAGCTAGCCTGTCATAACAGCCTCCTGACTGGCCCATGCCCTCTCCCACTGCTGACACTTCCAATCTACTCTTTGCATGACAGAAAAAGAAGTCACCTAAAACCATAAGTGGGTTAGTGGAACACCCTTCAGGGAAATCCTCAGTAGCTTCCCACTGCACAAAGACAAACAGTCCAACTCCTCTTGACCTCCAAACCTTCTCCAGCTGCCACCTGAAGCCACTGTCCTCTCACTCCCAATACTCCAAAGCTCACTTTTCTCTTCGTTCTTTTCCTAGAATAGCCCCAGCCCTTCCCAGCACCCAGAACTCCTCATCTTTCAGCTCTCCTCTGAAGGTCTTCTCCGCTGATCTCTAAAATCATCTGACCATGAACCCCACCATGTAATTCTCCAGCATTGCACCTTGTTTGTTTCCTTCATAGAGCCAAAATCAAGCGCTAGTGTTTCATTTCTTTATCCATTTGTTCAAAGAAATATATACTCAGCCCTTATTATATGGCAAGTTTAGTCCCCCTGCCAGGTGTGGGAGATATACAGTGACCAAAACCAGAGGAGGCCCCACCATCACTGGAGAGAGAGTCTAGTGAGAGAGATGGCGGTTAAATAACAACATATGCCCCTGTGAGAAGTGGTGTGTCTGTGTACCACGAGACCTCAAACTAGAAAAACTGGGCTCGGGGGGGAATGATCTGAAGGTCTCTGCAGGAAAAGGTTAACGTGGCCGACCTGGGTTGTTCAAACCCTGCACATTCCCAAGAAAGGCCTCTTGTTAGGACTGGCCCTGGAAGACGAGCTCTGCGTCCTGGAAAGCCCCACCTGACAAGAGCGATGCTGCAGGCCTGCAGCCTTGAGCCATCAGTTCCAGTGGGAGCAGGTAGTTTATACTATACCATGACTACGGAGAAGGCCAAGTTTTTGCTCTGGGAGGACAGAGTCTGAGTGCCTGAGGTCGGTCACGAGGTGTTGCAGGCTGACACACTGCCCCTCAGTGAAAGACCCTGAATGCCCACATGGGTGACAGCTCCTGGGTGGCACCACTTCACTCGTGCTGTCACATATTCTCCCTGGAGAAGGAAGGGGGTCTGTGTTACTCTGCAGGGCAAGGACACCTGGGACCCGGCCCCGAGAGTCCTTTCCCCTTTCTGATTTTTAATCTGTTTCTTTTCATGGTCATAAGCTTTTCTGAGTCCTGTGAATTCTTCTAGCAAATTCACTCAGACTGAGGTTGGTCTTGCGGCCCCAGAGCCAAGAGCACGTTCAAGGCAGAGGGAATAGCAGGTGTCAAAGCCCTGTGATAGCCCTGAGCACAGCAATGGAAGAAGCTTGATCAAAGTCAGTTAGGGGGAGTGAAAAGCAAGCAAGAATGAGATACAAGATGCCTGTGTTTTCTCTTCACAATGAATGGTAGCCCCATAAGGGTGGACATGGACCATTCTTAGTCACCAAGGCAGCTCTAGCACTTAGCACAATGCCTGGCATATTGCAGATGCACAAAGAATATTTACTAAATAAATGAGTGAGTGAATGGATCAATCTGGACTTTATGTTACGCCCTGTAACAAAGGTAATTATTACTGATAACTGTAACCCATAATCACCTCTCAATACTTCAAGCTTGCCCTATCAGATGTAATAACAGACTGTACAACTGCAGCAAGGCAGTCAAGACAAGAAAAAGAAAGAAAAAAAATTACCTCAAAATATTTTAAACTTAACTGCAGTTTGCAGATAATTTTCTGAATTTATTGCAGTAACGCATGAAAAATGTAGAATTTATCTGCAGGACAGACTTTGAACTTGCACAATAATGAAAGTCCCTTACGTTGGGAGGTCCCACAGTGGCACAGTGGATTAATGATCTGGCTTGTCTCTGTGGTATTGCTAGTTCCATCCCTGGCCCAGATGGGTCAAATAAGGTCCCAGCATTGCCGCGGCTGTAACAGAGGTCTCGAATTTGGCTCAGTTTCATTCTGTTGCAGGAGAACTTCCATATGCCACAGGTGTGGCCAAAAGTCCTTTAAAATTTCTCAACTTTTATTAACTTTCCCCTAATTTAAGTAGCACTGGTCATCACTGTTCCCATTTTATATATAAGAAACTACAAGGTTACTGCTTGGTCCAAAGTCATGAGCAAATTAATGGTAGCTCAAAGATTATACTTCTGGCCTCCTATATGCTCCTGGAAGCATTACTTAAGGGAAAAGCAGTTTGGAGGAGAGGAAAGGAGACGAGGCCTTGGATAAGGTGAGGCTCTGACACTTACTAGCTGAGTGACGTGGGACACATCCATTAACCTTGACAAGCCTGTGTGCTCATCTATTAAACAGCAATACTAAAATTGATCCTAAAGCTCCAGTTCTTACTCTGGGAATAACAGACTTCTGGGGATCCTTGGCTGAACTTCCAGACCGCATGAACCTGTAAGCAAAACCCATGTTTAACCTTTCGCATATAATTACGAGTGCAAGGATGTATGCATAGCTTTCATTATATTCTCAGAACCATCTATGACCCTGAATGGGGAAGGACAGTCAGTATCTATTTGTGTGGACAGTTACCAACAGTGCAAGAAATGGCTGTGAGCAGGTTCTGGAGCATGACGGGTTTGGAATCCAGTTCAGCTATTACTAGCCATTTCCTGAGGTCCTGGCTGTTTTCTCATCTTTAAAATGGGGAGACGGGGAAGAGTACAGACTCATGGAGTCACCATGCAGATTCAACATGGTCATGCCTACAGGGTGGACACAGATGGTGCATCTCAGTAAACGTGAGCCACTGTCCCTGTCGCCACGAGACAGCCAACATGGGAATCCGTGGGGTCACTGAGAGTCACCACACCCACAACATTCCATCAACAACTCTGGCCGGTTTTCAGTCTGAAACTTCTCAATTCATTCAACTCGTTTCCACCCCAAACTTCCTTTCTCTACTGCAGGCCCTTACGTGTCTTCCGGAAGATCTCCATGCTTTATCCCCCTTGAATCCTCCTCCCACTGGGGTGAACAGCAGGTACTAAAATCCTAACATAACTTAAGCTCCTAAGCTCTTGGCCTAAAGCAGGGCTCTGCACACCACACTCGAAGGGGCCTCTTGAGTGGCTGCAGGGAGGTGAGGCCCCTTGGTTCTTTCTTGAACCAAAGCAGGTCAGGTGTGTGGAAATCTGTGCATGTGGCTTCCTCCCAGTGCGAAGAAAGGGCTGCACTGCTTCAAACAAACAGACACACACACACACACCCAAAAAAAAGCCCAGACAAATAATCACATCCACTCTCCTTTGAAAAATGGAATTCAAGGTCCTAGACACTATGGCAACATGATGGCGCCCAGCTCTGCCTTTCTTCCCATTTCCACGTCACGCCCCTAGGCCTGTATCATGGAGCAACATGATCCAGGACAGTACTTTTCAATTTTTCTCATGTCAGGATCACTTTACACTTTTTAAAAGAATTCAGCCTCAGTATTACTTTCCTATTACTGTTAAAAACAACTGCCACAAAATCAGTGCCTTGAAAACAGCACAGATGTATTATCTTACAGCTCTGGCCATCAGAAGCACAAAAAGGGCCAGTGGGGCTGCATTCCTTCTGGAGGTTCCAAAGCAAGTCATTATGATAATGTTCTGATGTAGGACACCCCTGAGTCAGACTCTGGGAGAATAATTTATTACACTGAAAAGCCCCTTTTAGTAGTACCTATTTCCAGGCTTCACTTTTTCAACTTGGCCAGGTGCTCTCTGCCACTAATATTCTACTGCTGATGCTACAGTATCTGTTCCAAGTAGGGCTGCTGGATTTTCTCCCCTTTCTCACTCTAGCGGTTGGATTCACCGAAATCTTACAGCTCAGAACTGATGCTGAAGTCATCTGGTTTTCTGGCAGTTGGAATCTGGAAATGGCCCCCATTCGTCAAGCACTTCCTGTGTCCCTGACACTGTGTTAGCTCGTCCTGTGCATTAATTATCGCCTTCAGTTTTCACAGCACTGTGCCAGAGGGCAAGTCATTACCTCATTGGACCCGTGAAAGGGGACCTTCAGAGAAGCCACATGACTTCCCAACACACATGGGGAGAACACAGGGGTCACTGATCTAGAGAACAGACCCCACCCCTGTCACACAGCCGATGGTCTCCGCCAGGGTGACAAAACCCTGCCATACAGGGCTCCAATACAACCTCTCTATTTCAGAAATGTCTTGCCCAGGAAGAAGCAGATCCAAATAACTCTGGTGTTTGTTCCGGGAACTTTCTGAAAACCCCGTGTATCCAAACTGCAGACTACTCAGCTAGTCCACATCAGGGCAATGAGCCCTTTCCCAGAACTCGTAGCTGTCATCAACCACTGCTTCCTCGTCAAGGCTGCATCCACACCCCACTGCACCCTGAGCAGCCACCCCTCATGGTTATCACTCAAAACACGTCCCTCGTCCCTTTGCCTGGCGGGTGCCTGCTTTGAAAGGCCCATATTAACAAGCCCTCTAAAGCACCAAAGCTGTCCTGCCCCTCCTGTGATGCTACTAAAATGGCTACGTACAGTGGTCCCCCTACTGCAGAAAGCAAGAGGCCTGATCGACAGGTCATTCTGCTAAGCGGCGGCAGTCAACCCCTGGTTTCTCATGTAGCACGTGTGTGTCCCAACGTGTATCCACGCCCTCTTCAGGCCACTTGAAAAGTAAACCCTCACAGGTACCTGGTGCAACAAAGCAGTGAATCACTACTAGGACATCCCTGGCAGCCCCACCTCATGGTCAGTCTGGTTCGGCTCCAGTCTCGGGTAAGCCTAGACTAATCCCAGATATTCCCTGGTCTCCTTGTCAGTTTCTGTAGTAAGCTATAGCCAATTAGTCTATCCAAGAAACGACCTAGGAGTTCCCATTGTAGCTCAGCAGGTTAAGAACTTGACTAGTATACATGAGGATGTGGGTTCGATCCCTGGCCTCACTCTGCGGGTTAAGGATCTGCTGTTGCCTTGAGCTGTGGTGTAGGAAGTCTTGTACAGGGCTCAGATCTGGTGTTGCTGTGACTGTGGGTGTAGACAGCAGCTCCGATTCGACCCTAGCCTGGGAACGTCCATGTGCCACAGATGCAGCTATAACAAAAAAAATAGAAAGAAGAAAAGATCTAGAATTGCCTTGAAGATCCCAGTTGCACCAAGAATACACCTGGCATTTAAGGGCTGATGAAAATGAAATTCCCCAGGTCCAAATATCAGTAAGTTTTCACTGCATAACAACCACAAAACCTCATTGTCATATAACAATAGGCATTTATTTCTGACTGTCAGAAGGGCTGTCTAGAAGGGCTACTGGGGTGACCCAGTCTGCTCCCCTCGTCTCTCGCCCTCCAGCAGGCTGGTCCTGGCATGTTTCCACGGCGATGGCAGAGGATCAGGAGATCAAGTCCCAGCGCTCAAGGCAATTTCAGGCCTCTGTTTATGTCACATCCGCTAACATCCCACTGGCCAAAGCCAGTTCTTGACTTGAGTTCAGGGAGGGTGCTGCAGAGCTCCATGGCAAAAGGTACAGATGGCAGGAGAGGCAAAGAGCAGGGCCCAGACGACGGCTTCCCCTCCAGGCCTCCACCTCACAACACGCACTTCTGCACAGTTCGTCCCAGGAGGCTCAACCCCTGGGCTTCATTTTGTAAACCACTTGCTTAACAGATCAGTCCAAGAAAGCACACCCTCTTGCACTTTTCAAGACTGCTTATTCCTGACAGATGCGCACATTGATCTAGTTGCTTCTGTCCCTGAGCTGACACTTCTCCTGGTGCTTTCTATGAGAGATAGGAAAATGCACAACCGGGCACTGCAGGGGGAAGACCCGTTGGCGGGGGTCTTCCTGAGGACCCCTGACGTCAGGGTCCCTTCCTAAAGCATGACCATGGACAGCACTTCTCTCTGATGTCCCCGTCACATGCACACCCCCAGTCTCTTTCTCCCCACACGGGCTCCTTTCAGGCACCGGTTCTCTTCAAAGCGTCCTGTGGGGCTCCACGCTCACCCCTCACAGCCCCAAGTCTAGTGGAAATCATGTCACTTAAAGCACTTGGACTCATATTGGGAAAGGCCTGCTTCTCCAGAGATAGGGCTGCCAAGTAAAATACAAGCGGTCCAGTTAAATTTAAATTTCAGATAAACACAAATAGGTTTTTTTTAGTATAAGTATGTCCTAAATATTGCATGACTGAGCAATATTCCACTGTATTTATGTACCACGTTTATCCACGCCTCTGTCGATGGACATTTAGGTTGCCTGAGACAAACTTATACTACAAAAACTATTTGCTGTTTACCTGAAATTTATTTTTTAACTAAAATATTGTTGATGCCCAGTATTATGCTAATTTCAAGAGTGCGGTATAGTGATTTGACATTTGCGTACACCGTGAAATGATGACTCTAAGTCTAGTAATCATTACCCATATCTAAAGTTATGATGATATAATTGACCCTATTCCTTATGCTGTACGTTACATCCCTGTGGCGTATTTGTTTTATAACTGGAGGTTTGAACCTCTTTAATCTCCTTCACCTCTTCTGTCCAACCCCCCCATCCACCTCCCGTCTGGCAACCACCCATTTGTCTGCTGTATCTGAATCTGCTTTTTATTTTGTTTGTTCCTCTGTTTTGTTTTTCAAATTCCACATATAAGTAAGAACATATGGTATGCGTCCTTCTCTGTCTGAATTATTTCATGCAGCATGATGCAAAAAGAAAGAAACTGGACTACTTTTTCACACCATGTACAAAAATAAACTCAAAATGGATTAAAGATTTAAATTTAAGACCCGAAACCATAAAATTCTTAGAAGAAAATATAGGCAATATGCTCTCTGATACCAGTATTAGCAATATTTTCAATCTGTCTCCTCAAGCAAGGGAAACAAAAGCAAAAATAAATAAATAGGACTACACCAAACTAAAAAACTTTTGCACAGTGAAGGAAACTATCCAAACAGACATCAGCCTAGTGAATGGGAGTTTTTTTTTTTTTTTTTTTTTTTTTTTTTGCAAACAACCTATCCTACAAGGGGTTAATGTGCAAAATATAAAAATAACTCATACCACTCAATATCAAAGAAAAAAAAAAGCCAACCTGATTGAAAAATGGGCAGAGGATCTGAATAGACATTTTCCCAAAGAAGACATACAGATGGCTAACAGACATATGAAAGTGAAAATCAACATCACTAATCATTAGGGAGATGCAAATCAAAACTACAATGAGATATCACCTCATAGCTATCAGAATGGTTATTATAAAAAAGATAATAACATCTGTTGGTGAGGATGTGAAGAAAAAGGAATCTTTCTGCACTGCTGGTGGGAATGTAAATTGGTGCAGCCACTATGGAAAACAGAATGGACATTCCTCAAAAAATTAAAAAGAGACCTAGCATCCATAAATGACCTAGCAATTCCACTCCTGGGTATAGATCCAAAACAAAACAAAACAAAACAAAAACACCAATTCAAAAAGACACATGCAACCCAATGTTCATAAAGGCTCTTTCTACCATTGCCAAGATATACAGGATACAATCTAAGTGTTCACTGACAGATGATTAAAGAGAATGTGATATATATGTGATGGAATATTATTAAGCCATGAAAAAGAATGAAATCTTGCCATTTGCAGCAATATGGATGAACCTGGAAGATACTATGCTTTGTGAAATAAGTCCCAAACAGAGAAAAATACCACATCATCTCACTTACCTATGGAAATATAAATTTAGCTAGGTGCCCTGGACTTTAATTTGTAAATCTGACCACTGTATCCAGAGGAAAAATCAAAACATTCTTACTGAGAGACAAGTGTGCACACTGGACTACACGCACACCCAAAAGAAACAGATCCATTACAAAGAAGAACTGGCTTCAGTTCTGTCTGACATTCCCCCCTCCGTCCTGAGGTTCATGGTCATTTTCAGTCCCCAGACCTTGCTAGGGATAGGAAGGTATGCGTTTTCTTCCTCTCCCATTCTGATTGCTCTGTAGCAACACTTAAAACAAAAAAAGACTTTTCCAAGGTTACTTCCATGTATCCGTAACATTTTCAAACTGGAAGGAAATTTAAAAGTCATCCCTGTGGATTTTCCGTTGTGGCACAGCGGAAACAAATCCGACTAGTATCCATGAGGATACAGGTTCATTCCCTGGCCATGCTCAGTGGGTTAAGGATCCAGCCTTGCCATAAGCTGTGGTGTAGGTGGCAGACATGGCTCAGATCTGGTGCGGCTGTGGCTGCGGCCAGCAGCTATAGCTCTCCTTCAACTCCTAGCATGGGAACTTCCATACGCCGCAGGTGCAGCCCTGAAAAGCAAAAAAAAAAAATTGCAAAAAAGTCATCCCTGTCAACCCCATCATTTAACAGATGAAGGTGCTGGGACCCAAAGAGCTGAAAAGACGGAGCAATGATTACTACAGCTTTTTGGAACAGAACTGAGTCTAAATCTAAACTTCAAGTTTTCTAAAACCTAGTCACCATAATTTCCACTCTTTCTCTGATCATCTTTGCCACAGCATCCACAAAAAAGTCCTTTGGAGCCGACATCACAGCAGTTAAATTGAGAGGGAAACCCTTCTCATCCCACATGACACTGACCGTGTGCCCTGTGGAAAGCAGCACTGCATCCCCAAAGCCATTTGCGCCCGTAGAGGCCCGGGATCTCCTCCAAACGTGCACAAGACCCCGTGCAAGCCCAGCTTGCAAAACTCAGGAGCACTCGAGCTCTCGGCTTCACCCTCCACATGCACCTCCAGGGCAGGCCTGCCGGGCTGTCGTTCAAACGCAGCTCCCTTTAGAGGACAGCGACTGCGCCAGCTGAGCGACTCTTTTGAGCCACACAACAAAAAGACACCAAAAGAGGCAGCTTTCAAGATCCAGTGTATGGGCAGGCCCACCCCTCCCCAGGCAAGCAGGGTGTCTGTCGGCTGTGGGAGCAAGGCCACATTCTGGGGTGGGGCAGCAGCCTGCGCCCTCCGCCCAGAGCCTCCTGCCCGGGGATAAAGGCCTGGCTCCTTCCCACGGGGACATTCCGCCACAGAGCAGCTGCTCGCAGGCTCTAATGCGGCCCATTGTCCTGCTGATTTAATGAGGCCTCTTGGGCGCCGCGTTTGTAAATGACAGTCACCGTCGTGCCAAGGCGATGGAGACACAAACCATCTTGTGTTCTGCCATCTCGGAAGCCGCACCGCGCAAGAGAAACGTTCTTCGTTTAAAAATAAAATACAGTCATGATAAAATCCACGTGACTGTCTGGAATTCATAACTTTACAAATTCTCCTTCAGCCCAAGCAAGTCACTGGCAAAAAGGCTGCGGAGCACAAGCTTTGAAGACACCAATGAGTCCCACTCCACGTTCGCTAGACGGGAAAAGTTGCTGAGACCCTTGGAGCTCCAATTTTCTTGGCTATGAACGGATATGAAAATTCCACCTTCTTCAAAGGGCTGCTGGGAGGCTGGCTGAGATCATGCATGGGTGAAACTTAGCCTGACATCTGGCATTTCGTAAGCTCTGAAACTGCTTATGTAATTTATATGTATATATAAACATAAACATATATAATTTATCTTACCAAAATACATGTACTACTGGAAAACAATATCCCAATATCCCAAAATAAATATATGTGTGTATGCATATCAATCATTATTAAGTAAGCCTCTTCTTTACCAGGTCTTAATCCTATTCTGTACCAAATCAGAGAAAATGGGTGACTCTTTGGAAAGTGATTACAAAGTAAGTTCTTTATTTTTTTTTGCTTTTTAGGCCCACACCCGTGGCATATGGAGGTTCCCAGGCTAGGGATCCAATTGGAGCTACAACTGAGCGAGGCCAGGGATCAAACCCGCATGGTTCCTAGTCGGATTCATCTCCGCTGCGCCACGACGGGAGCTCCCAAAATAAGTCCTATGTCCTTGTCAGCTGTTACCTTTGTTGTTGATGATCACACTGTTGTTATTATCACTGAATAAGAAACAAATTACAGGACCTTTGGAACCAGAACTCATTAACTCGACCCACTGATTAACTAACAGGTTTCTCTGCTCTACAATTTTAGGAGACAAAGGAAAGTGAAATCCCATAACAGATGGAGATGGACTACGGTTAGAATTAGGCTAGGGTAGGGGGTCAAAAAACTAGGATCACAAGGCAAATCTCCCGCTTCGGTAAATAAGTTTTATTGAAACACAACCCGGATCACTAGGTTATATACTGTCTTTGGCTGCTTTTGCAGTACCGTGGCAGAGGAGAGTCGGAGAGACCTACAAAGCCTAAAACATCTACTTCTCCAGCCCCTTACTGAGAAAATCTTGCTAACCCCTGGGCTAGAAAGAATGAAACAGGCCTAGCGCAGCCTCTGGCACACAGTAGGTCATCAGTAAGTATTTGTTGAAGAAATGAATAAACCAAATAAATGAAAAAGCAGGAAGCAGCTGATTTATTGCTGGCCCTGACCTATCAAGGTCTTCATGAAGTCACAGCCACTTCATGTTGATGTGTCAGCTCTATTACTGTCCCGGGGAATTGCTGGAGCCATTGTTGGGAATGAATAGGGCATAAATATCACTTGTAAATCAGATACAACGGTACTGGGTCCCTGCCAGTGGTCTCCAAGTGTTCCATCCTCTATTCAAGCAGGAGAAGGAGAGAGGAAGCCGGGAATAGCGAACAGTACATTGAAACTTACATTGAGATAATCCAGAGAATAGAGAGCAAAGGGGCCAGACTCTAAAACGGTGCATTTTGTCTCTCGCTACAGCAAAGGAAAAGGATGCGGACAATTCCCAATCCTGTGAATCTCTACAAAGTGCAGTGAGAAAAGGAGACTCCACATTCAGAGAGATTGATTGGTACTGTCATTTTAAAGATAAAAGCAAGGGAGTTCCCACTGTGGCTCAGCAGTAAAGAACCTGACTAGTATCGATGAGGGTGCAGGTTCAATTCCCTGGCCCTGCTCAGTGGGTTAAGGATCTGGTGTTGCCATGTACTCCGGTACAGGTCACAGATGTGGCTCAGATCCAGTGTTACTATGGCTGTGGTGTAGGCCGGCAGCTACAGCTCTGATTCAAACCCTAGCCTCGGAACCTCCATATGTCCCACGTATGGCCCTAAAAAGAAAAAAGAAAAGAAAAAAAAAAAAAAAAAACACACAACAAAAACAAGACAAAAACCTGAGTTTAGATTTGGCTAAGGATTGGGCTAGACTAAATTATGTGGACAGCACTATCCACTAAAACTTGTATCAAAGTTCCTAGCTGAAATGTAAAAGCCAGGTCTTCCTACCTTGGGACGTGGACTCTCTAGGCCCAGGCTCATCACTGATCTCTGTTTCCATCCACAGAGCTGAGCACACTGCCCTGTGCTGCGTGGCCTTACCCACACAGACAGACCAAGACCAGACGGATGGAGAACTGAGGCAGGTCCTAAAAGAAGTGGTAGATCGGCTGTCCCAGAAGGCAGCTGGGTAGTAAGAGCAACAGCTGAGGATTTCCTCGGTGAAGAGACCTGGCATTGGTCCCTGGACCCAGTGTGCCCCGAGAACTCGTCATTGGCCCAGCATCCCCCTCACCTCCTAGGATCAGTAACCTGAATTTCCTCCAAAAAACTACCCTTTCCCCATTCTCAGCCATCCGGTTTAGCTGATGAGCCCCCTCCTAGTCCTAGGGATGGATCCTAATTTGTTTATACACAATGACCCCTAGCCATGTTCACAAGCTATCTTTAAGAACAACAACAAATCTCCATGGCTTTAATATAACAGGGGTTTATTTCTTGCTCAAGGGCCCTAATGGATGGGTGACCTTTCTCCATGCAGTGATTCAGGGACCCAGGCTCCGTCTCCCTGGGTGACCTGCCCGCCTTAAACACATGGCCTCAAAGTCGACCTGAGGGTCATTCCACTCAGCCAGAAAGCAAGGAAGGCACTGGCATTACTTCACTTCTACCCACCTGCATTGGCCAGAATTCTGTCACGTGGCCACATCTAACCACAGGGAAGGTTGGGAAATGTAGTCTAGCTGTTTATACAGAAGAGATGCTTGGCTTGGTAAACAGTGAGCTCTTTCTGTCACAGATGCAGCATTTAACTAAATCCAGCCAATGATGCATTAAGATAAGTTTGCTGGGAATTCAGGGAAAAAGATAACCTCTTTTCCCACTGATTGGGTGGGGGTGAAGGGACTGGTGCACCTGAACCCCTGGGGCTATGAAGCAGTCTGGGAATGGGGTCAGCCTGGAAAAAGCAGAACTAAGATATGCATCCTGAATCATCATTTGAATCCTGAATCGAGCAAAGCCTGAAGTCAAGCCTATCTCAGGACTTTATCTTCACTTGTGAGAATCAACATACTCCTTTCCGGTTTAAGCCCGTTTGACCTGGGTTTTCTTTCACTTGCTAATAAAATTATCCAAGGTAAACCATTTTTGTGGTTTACCAAAAAACTCTGCCCTTCCCTCCTCCCAGTTCTGCGGATGGCAAAAAGAGAGGTTAAGACTTCAGAATCTGTAGCCAAACTACCTGGATTTGAACCCAAACTGGCCCTTGAGCACTGCTTCATTGTGCCTCAGTTTCCTCAACTATAAATGAGGAATACGCACAGCACAGGATCGCTGAAGATTCGTGAGGTAATTTACGTAAATGCTGAGAATAGTGCATAACACTTAATAACACTGTAAAAACACTTGTCATGATTATGACATGATGTGCTAAATCCACGCCATTCCCTTTGCCCGCACCTCCCA
This sequence comes from Sus scrofa, assembly GCF_054392235.1. Classification (NCBI taxonomy): domain Eukaryota; kingdom Metazoa; phylum Chordata; class Mammalia; order Artiodactyla; family Suidae; genus Sus; species Sus scrofa. Next base: position 88,136,811 of record NC_139387.1, on the reverse strand, counting down.
AACACCCTCACCCTTTCAGCTACCTGATGCTCCTCCAGCCTCTCCTCTCCTTCTCTCTTCCCTTCCACAGCCCTCTCTTCTCCACCCCCACCTCTCCTGCTATCATAATTGGCGTGGATTGTGGAGAAAACTTCTTTTACTATCCAAAAAAGATCCACTAACTCGCCCTGCATGAAATAGACTTTTTGGACCCTACAGGTGCCATATGTTAGCAACCAGCCATACCCATAAGCCCAAACTATCAAAGACACAAAGCTGTATTTTTCCATCTGTTGTCATGAAAATCCTTGGAAGGTGGCAGAAGGGGACCCAAGGACAAAATTCAAGATGCCAGTTTCACTTTATTAAAATGTGAGGGACATGAGCTGCCCCATGAACCACAAGCAACTGTTTATTTCCTCAAATCGCCTGTCAAGGCCTCATGAACTCGATATGATGTGAAATCTAGCATCTATTTCAAGAAGATTCCACCCCACCCTATCTCCTCATAGTCCACAATCTCCAGGGGATTGTACAGTCTAAAAGCAGGGTTCATGGGACTCCCAAACACAGGCTGGGAGAAAATTGGAGTCTCGGGACCTGTCATTACACCTTGCTGCCACACGGGGTCAGAGTTCAAAACACACGCAGCAGGTCCCCACCGCCGGGGCGTCCTAAGGCCCACTGCAGGCCGAATTCACTCCTGAGGGCGGTCCATCCTGATCTCAGTGCCAAGTGCAGCAAGAGGGCCTGTGGCGCTCCCAGGGTCACTGCTTTTAAGAATCCACTCTCTCAGTTCACGAGCACAGCCACCTTGCAGAACAGCAGCCAACCCGGGCTAGCAGAGTCAGGATTCCCTCTGGCATCCTCAAGGGCAGAGTTCACCTTCCACCTTTTCCTCTACAACTTTTGCACCATTTTTTCCTAATGGGTCGCATTATGCCTCCTTTTCTCCTCAGGAGACCAGCCTCCACGCCTCCCAGGTGTCCCACTTTAGGAAGGGAAACTGCCCCCACGGAGCACCCCTCCCAGAACAGAAAAGCACACAACACATTCAGAACCAGGGGCGCATCCGGCAATGGGACGAAGTCAGGTCTCTTGCTAACTCCTCGTGGTCAGGCAGGAAAGTGAGAAGGAAAGGGAACTGAGCCATGTGCAGTTCATCTCCGCCCCCAACTGCCCAGATTTTAGCGAGACTTCAAGAGACTGCTTTTCCTGTGTCTGCTGATGCAAATCCTATTATTTTTATTAATCTACAGGACACAGAAGAGAATATAAATTTTGTGCTTATTTTTGCTAAAATCCCCTTCACTCGCCCTTGGACTGTTTTGGATTGTTTTGGACTCTCAGGGGGTGGCACATGGGCCTTTTGAGCAGGACCACAAAAATGAGCCATGATACAAGGATACTAGATTTTTTTTTAACTTGTATTTTACTTAATCTGCATCCCAAAGCATGTAGTAAGCTGTTTTTTATTATAATTTTTTCAATAACCTCAATGCATACAAAATGTAGGCAATCATTAAAACATTGAATTATAACAAATGCTGGCAGTAGACAGTTTTGTGTTTTCTTTTTACAGCCGCACCTGCAGTATATGGAGGTTCCCCGGGCCAAGGGTCAAACTGCAGCCACATGTGCAACCTATGCCAGAGCTTGCTGCAATGCCAGGTCCTTAATCCACTGAGCCAGGCCAGGGATAGAACCCAAATCCTCACAGATACAACACGGGGTCCTTAACCTGCTGAACCACAGTGGGAACGCCAAGTAGATGTATTTTTTGAGAGTAGGATTAATAAATTGGATCTTTGCTTTCTCAACTACCTGAGGTTTCTTCTCAGCTTTTCCCTTCTCCACCTTCTTCCCCTGCTCTGACTACCTTCCTCATTGTCTCACACTTTTTACTCCCGTGATTTTTTTTTTTTTGCCTCCTTGATTGTTAGCCATATTCAACCAGAATGTTTTAATCAATGTACTTATAAAATGTGATAGTCTCAGTTCTTTAACAAATGGTTTTAGTGAAACTCTTTCTACCTCCAAGACACAAACATACCAAATTATGAAAACACAAGAGCTAAAATTATAAAACGCTTTCTAATGAATCACAGGGGAAGACTTTCACAACACTGATTTCACAGTGATTTGTTGGATATGACATGAAAGCATATCGAGCTAACGAAAGAAAAAGCAGACAAACTGGACTTCATCGAGATAAACTGAGCAACAATCGACACTACCCAACAGAGTGAAAAGGTAGCCCATGAAAACAGGAGAAAGTATTTATAAACTATACTTATGAAAGGGATTAATATCCAGAATACATGAAAAGCTACAACTACTATAAAAAAAAAAAAAAAAAACCTGATTTAAAAGTAAAGGACTCAACCAAAAGTCTACAAACAATAAGCACTGGAGAGGGTGTGGAGAAAAAGGAACCCTAGTACACTGTTGGTGGGATTGTAAATTGGTGCAACCACTGTGGAAAGCAGTATGGAGATTCCTCAGAAAACTAAACATAGAACTACCATTTGATCCAGCAATCCCACTCCTGGGCATCTAGTTTTCTATCCAGAGAAAACCACGACTCACAAAGACACATGTACTCCAATGTTCATTGCAGCACTGTTTACAATAGCCAAGACATGGAAACAACCTAAATGTCCATCGACAGAGGAGTGGATCCAGAAGATGTGGTACATATACACAATGGAATATTACTCAGCCATTAAAAAGAACAAAACACCAGCATTTTTTGCAACATGGACGGACCTAGAAACTATCGTGCTAAGTGAAGTCAGCCATACAATGAGACACCAACATCAAATGCTTTCACTGACGTGGAATCTGAAAAAAGGACAGATGGAACTTCTTTGTAGAACAGATGCTGACTCACAGACACTGAAAAACTTATGGTCTCCGGAGGAGACAGTTTGGGGGGTGGGGGGATGTGCCTGGGCTGTGGGATGGAAATCCTGTGAAATTAGATTGTTATGATCATCATAAAAAAAAAAAAAAAACACTATTAACAAACACTATGAACCAAAAAAAAAAAAAAAAAAGGACTCAAATAGACATATCTCTAAAGAAGACACACAAATGTTCCATAACCGAATAAACAGATGGTCAACATCATGAGTCATTAGGGAAATGCAAAGCAAAATCACAGTGAGATACCACTTCACACCCATTAGAAGGGCTTCTATGAAAAAATAAAAAATTACAAGCACTGTCAAGGATGTGGCAAAACTGAAACACCTGTGCACTGTCCCGTGACTATAAAATGGTGCAGCCACTGTGGAAAAGTGTGTAGTAGCTCTTCAAAAAATTAAAAAGAATCACCAGATGATCCAGCTGTTGGAGGAGGTCATGGAGAGACAGTTGAGAACTGACTGACCAGGGATCTGGACCCTGGGGATCGGAAGGCCCCACCCCCACCCCCGTCCTTGGAATGCAGATTCCGCTCGCCCTGCCTTTCGGGAACTAGAAGCTGCCCCAAGGACACAGCCTTGAGATAACCAGCTGTTGTTGAGACCATCTGGACGGTATAACTGACTGAACCCCATATAAGCTTTTAAGATGCCGGCAGGTAGGCAGGCACAGAGCTCTGCTGTCTTGCAGCCCGGTAACAAGCCTCCTAAGTAAGTTCCCTTGCTTATTAAAACTACCCCTTACCAATCTGGCATGATCTGCATCTTGCATGGGTCTCTCCTTGCCCTCTGCGTACAGGGACTGGATTCAGATTTCATCCGGGAAGCTCCCGAGGTCATGAACCAGCAATTCCACTCCCGGGAATGCAAGAGAACGTCAATCTAAAACGAAATGAGAACCTCATGCACGCGCCCTCAGAGGACCGAAACTTTCAAACAGACCAATTTCCCATAAACGCCTAATCTACAGAAGACAGAGACTTATCTCCTGACGAATCAACATCCACCAAGAATCTCTCCCCATCCTCAAGCCAGTGAACTCACCGCTGGACGCTGGGCTGGGCTCTCTGCTCTTTGCCTGTAAATCTAATCCACCCCAAACCCTCCATGATTCACCAGCGGCTTGTACAGCCTGAGTTTCCCAAACTGCAGTTCCTCTGCTATTCCTAAAAAACTGAATTTCTGCTCATTTGAGCTCCCCTCCATTTACTTCTTTATTTGGGTCCACAAGTTTAGCCCCCAAACAACTGAAAGCAGGGACTCAAACAGCTAAGTGTACACCCATGTTCCCAGCGCCACTGTTCACAACAGCCAACAGGTGGAGTCAACCCAAGTGCTCATCAAAGGACAAATGCGTAACCAAATGTGACTATACACACAGTGAAATATTCACCCTTAGAAAGGAAGGAAACTCTGGAGTTCCCGGTCATGGCTCAGCAATAACAAACACAGCTAGTATCCATGAGGATGCAGGTTCGATCCCTTTGCTCCGTGGGCTGAGGATCTGGCATTGCTGTGAGCTGTGGTGTACGTCACAGACACGGCTCGGATCCAATGTTGCTGTGGCTGTGGTGTAGGCCAGCAGCTACAGCTCCGATTTGACCCTAGCTTGGGAACCTCCATATGCCACCAGTGCTGCCCTTAAAATAAAAAAATAAAAAAAGACAAAAATAAAATAGTCTTTCCTTGACTCATTTCCAACCCCACCCTCCCCAGTTAGTGCATCATTTCTTTGCTCCCCATCTGCTGTAGGATCCAATGAAAAAGAAATCTACTCCATCTCCAATTTCTCTGCTCTCATTCTATCTTAAACCTACTCCAATCAGGCGCTCTTCCCTACCTTTCCACTGAAACTGCTCTTGCCGAGTTCACCAAAAACCACACTGCTAAGCCCAGAGGGCTAGCCTCAGTCCTCACCTTACTCTGAGGCAGGAGCCAGATGGGCTCCAGGATAAATACTTACAACTTGCCTCTTGTTTATACTTCTTGAGGCAGGAGATAGGTACAACTAGCCTCTTATTTATACTTCCTGAGGCAGGAGCTAGGTGGACTCCAAGACAAACATTTACAACCAGCCCCCTAGCTACACTTCCAGGAAAAAATAACAGGCCAAGGCAAATAATTAAACCTTTCCTGGGCAAAAGACCTAAAGGTCACATACTTCCCATCCTCAGGGTTAGGATGCTACACGTGGGTCAGAATAAGTCTAGGTAACCTTCCCACAAGGCCTTGCTTTGGAATCCCCGGTGGCCAACGTGCATGCACACGGGCTCCTGGGTCCCGTCAGGTGTGAAAGACGAAACAAGATAATTGGCCAAAGGCCCGAAGAACCGCCCCCCACACGCGGTGGAAATCACCCTCGGGCCTCTCCTCCTTTGGGTGTGGAGCACCCTCTGCTTCCGCCTTAGATAAACTGACTACTTCTCTGAGGGCTCTCCCACCTGTTGTACTGTATCTCCAACAATAAACTTTATTCCTGTTTTTACAGTCTCTGCCTCCTTGCAACAGTCTTGCTTTCAACAGGGGGCCAGAATCAGGGCAATTCTGCGTGAAGCTTCTAGCTGGTCTCGTGGCTAGGACTCCTGGTGTTCACTCAGGCCGCCCAGGTTCAACCCCTGAGCAGAGAATTAGGATCTCGCTCCCAGCCGTCACTCACTGCTGTCTCTCAGGGTCAAGTCCACCTCACGTCATCACTCGACACAGGTGAGCATCCCTCCTGCCTGTCCCAGTCCTCCTGCACTTCTTAACTGCAGTGTCCCCGGAGCTCTCTACGGACCTGCACTCTTTGATGACATACCCTACCCCATGGCTCTAAATACAACCTACCGTGATGCGACGTCTCAAATGTCTACCTAACTCCAGACTCATGTACTCAACTATCCCCTTGACATCTGCATTTGGAGAGCTCATCGCCATCTACAGTGTATCACATCCCAAACTGAACTCCTCGGTACCCCCTGCACAACTTCCTGTCTCCACGGACAGCAACTTTATCCTTTGGCTTACTTAGCCCAAAAGCTCCGCCGTCATCCTCTCTTTCTGATTCACTCCTCATCCAACTAGCAACAAAGGTTTTGGCCCTCCTGACCCCTTCCCACCATCTCTGTACCCCTCCCCGCAGTTCAAGCCAGCATCATCTCCTGCCTGGTCTGTTGCAATAGCCTGTTGAGAGGTCTTTTTCACTTGCCCCGCCAAGGTCTATTCTCAGCACAGCAGCTAGGATAATGGGTTCCCAACAGAAGAGGGACCCTGTGTTTCCTCTAAGCAGAGCCCTCCAGCATTTCCCAGAAGCTGCACCCAGGTCCTTTACCTTTACCCCACTTCCACGTCCACCCCAGGGCCTTTGCTCCTTCTGTTCCCTCTCCCTGCAATGCTTCCCGCGGATATCCACTCAGCCAATCCCCTCACCACCTCTGAGTCTTTCTCACGTTTCACCTCTTCAGTGAGGATTACGCTGACTTCCCTACTTACTATGCCTTTCCTAGCTCTCCAAACCCTCTGTACTCAGCCCTGCTGCCTCTGTCTTAACATTCCTAACAATTTGTTAAGGGCCCTGCATTGTCATTCTGCACCTGGCCTTCCTTAAAGATCTCTACTTGCCTCCGTCTTTGTGATTTCCAAAACAAAGAAAATGATCATTCCTTTCCACAGGAATTTTGAGAGAACTAGATGACATACATTAAGTCCCAGGCATGTGAATGTTCATAAATTCATTCAACGATAATTTACTGTTTGTCTACTATGCATCAGGCACTGAGGAAATGCCTAGGAAAAATTGCTCTCATGCAGCTTGCACTCCAGTGGGGCAAAGAAAGCCAGTAACAAACAAGACTCTGCCGCATGGGATAAGTACTCTGCGGAGAACTAAAGTGAAGTGACACAGGGAGTAGTCGACCTCATCTTAGGTGATGGGGGGCCGCCTCTTTGTGGAGGGACATTTAGATGAGAAGAAAAAAACAACTATGCAAAAGCCAGAGGGAAGAGCATTCCAGGCAGAGGGACTAGCAGGTGAAAATGCCAAAGACAGGAACTATCTTGAGGTGTGGGAGACAGAGGAAAGGCAGGATGGGTACAGCCAAGGGCATTAGAAAGTGCTTCAGGACAGAGCCAGGGTGAGGGGGGGGACCAGAGCCTCCATCATGGAGGACCCCAAGCCATGGCGCCTAGCGGATGCTTGGTTGAAGTGCGATGGCAAGCCATTCAGGAGTTTGTAGCTGTAAATGCTTGGTCTTACTTATACGGTTAAAAGACAACTCTGACTGCTGCTTAAAAAATGGATTCACGAGGCAGAGGTGGAAGGAGGGGGTTCAAGTAGAAGCTGCAATGCTACTATGATACTGAAAGCCAGAGATGACAGCAGCTGGAACCAAGGGGACAGTGGTGGGAGTGATAAGAAACGGTCAGAATCACATGGTGAAGGTAGACTCCACAGGAGCTGCTGGTACTATGGGCGGAGAACAAAGGAAGAAAAACAAAAATGACTTGAGCAATTGGGAGGATAAATGTTCACGATGATCAAGTAAATACCAAAGCTTAAAACCCAAATACCAAAAAATACCAGCTATGAATTGGTTGATTAATACTTAATCCTATTTAAGAACTAGGATGTTATCCTGAATTAACATCCTAACCAGAGTTCCTGTTGTTGGCTCAGCGGGTTACAAACCCGACTAGTATCCATGAGGATGCAGTTCGATCCCTGGCTCTGGCATTGCCGTGAGCTGTGGTATAGGTCACAGATGCAGCTTACGGTGTGGCTGTGGCTGTCGTGTAGGCTGGCAGCTGCAGCTCCTATTAGACTGCTAGCCGGGGAACCTCCATATGCCACAGGTGTGGCATAGTTCCCATCTTTGGCAATTTCACCTGCTGTCCCCTCTGCTTGTAATGCTCATCCCTCTGACTTTTGCATAGTTGTTTTTTTCTTATCTAAATGTCACTCCACAAAAAGTAAAATAATAATAATAACCTAAGAACATCCCAACTAGGAAGGTGCCCAGGGGATGGTGTGCACCCAATAAACCCTGGTAGAAGGAATGAATGAACTGGGAGGAGGGAGACTGCTGATGGGGAGGGAGGAGGGGAAGCCAAAGAGACACTTTGCCTATTTTACAGTTTTTGCCTGAAGCAGGACCTGCTGACTGGTCTCCACAAAGAGGAAAAACAAAATCACAAAAAAAGAAAGTTTACTGCATGGAAAGATTTGACCTCACAAAGGAAAAGGAAAGGGCCAGGAGCACAGGGAGACACGTGTTTGGACACGTCCCCTGCTTGGGAAAGCTGACTCCTGCAAGGGCCAGGATCTGATGAGTGTGCAGGAAACCCTTCTGCCCTGTCAGTTCCGAAGGACCACCGGGTGCATTTATTGACTCTCTCAGAGCGCTGCGCAGGAGCACAGGAACCAAGAGCGGCGTTCAGGGCCAAGTACAGGCATGGACGTTTATTTACTCGTCTGTGCGCTCAGCACTTTCCGTAGGTTGGAAGCATAAAGGAGAAGCAATGCCATGGCCCCAGTGTACATGCCACCTGGAGACACAGTATTTCAGCCTGAAATGATAGGCCCTTGAGCCCTGGTATCTTATACTCACAATAAGAACCTCCCTGTAAATTCGGCCCCTGAGAAATGGCAACGGACTAAGAGGGGGTCTCTCTACATAACAGTTTAAACTCTTTTCTAATCACGCATAGTGCTACACAGGTACATGTAGGGTACACCACATGAAATTGCCAGGATTAGTCCATTTTTTACCTAACCAGTGACATTTCACATGGTTCAGCCTGATACTCCCCTCTGCAGGCTGATGAAAGAGTCAAAGCAAAGCAGCACCATGAGAATAAATCTTTTTTTTTTGTTTTGTTTTGTTTTGTTTTTTCTTGAGCCACTCCCACAGCAGATGGGGGTTCCCAGGCTGGGGGTCGAGTTGGAGCTGTAGCCACCGGCCTACACCACAGCCACAGCAACTCCAGATCTGAGCCACGTCTGCGACCTACACCACAGCTCACGGCAACACCGGATCCCTAACCCACTGAGCAAGGGCAGGGATGGAACCCAAAGCCTCATGGTTCCTAGTCGGATTCATTAACCACTGCGCCACGACGGGAACTCCAATAAATCTTAGCTTAACTATATTGCTGCCACATTCTCCTCAAAATCCTAGAATGTTTCTGTTTCCTTTGAGAAAGTAATTTCTGAAGGATTTAAGAAAATTCAGATTATTTGGGGGAGAAAATGTAATTTATCTATATTCCTCTTGGATGCACCCAGAATTCAAGCCAATCACCAAAGGTGCTCAAGGCTTAAAGAAGTTTGGAGGGAGATGGAGTTCCTGCTGTGGTCAGCAGGTTTAGAACTCAATTAGTATCTGTGAATATGTAGGTTCAATCCCCGGCCTTGCTCGGTGGGTTAAGGATCTGGCCTTGCTGTGAGCTATGGTATAGGTCACAGCTGCATCTCTGATTTGGCATTGCTGTGGCTGTGGTGTAGGCCAGCAGCTGCAGCTCGGATTCAACCCCTAGCCTGGGAACTTCCATATGCCACAAGTGTGGCCCTAAAAAGAAAAAAAAAAAAAATCCAAAGGAATGCGATATGGAAAAACTTACCAAAAAACAAGGAAATTTTAGAACGATTCGTTTAGAAGAAGATGCTATAGCAGAGCTGAGTGGTGTCAAAAGCATAAAGAACTAATTTGGGGCTCAGGGAACTTAAAGAAAAAAGAAGAGTATGTTTCAATAATGTTTGGGGAGTGGTGTGGAATTTTACCTGAATTATCTAACCTGATTATCTATACAGCTGAGAAGTTCCCACTTCTGTGAGTTATTCTGGCAAGGATCTGTATTCAACGTTTACTATATATCACTCTTCCAGATATTTATCAGTTAAGTAATCAGAGTAAAAAATCTGTGCCCTAGGGAGTTCCCATCATAGCTCAGTGGTTAATGAATCCAACAAGGAACCATGAGGTTGCGGGTTCCATTCCTGGCCTCGCTCAGTGGGTTAGGGATCCAGCGTTGCCGTGAGCTGTGGTGTAGGTCACAGATGCGGCTTGGATCTGGTGTTGCTGTGGCTGTGGTGTAGGGCAGTGGCTACAGCTCTGATTAGACCCTAGCTTGGGAACCTCCATATGCCTCAGAGTGCAGCCCTAGAAAAGGCAAAAAAACAAACAACAACAACAACAAAAATCTCTGCCCTAAATGAACATATATTTAACTGCGGAGAGAGGCAGCAAACAACAAAATAAACTTGAGGATTGTCTGGGGACTTGGGGAATGATCATGCTAAGCAGCAGCAGAGGTGGAGTGGGAGTAGAGTGGTCTGCGTGGGTCTCCTGGAGAGGGGGGATTTGAACAAGGGCTTGAAGGAAATAAAGGAGTTAATCAAATGGCTCTTTAGGGAAGACCTGGACAAGTTACTAAGCGAGAAGCGTGCATGGCAGGGGTGTGCTGTGCAGAGCTGGTGTGGTACCTGGCCCTGGAGCATGGCTAGGTCCTTTGACATAGACTAGGAAGGCTCTGTCCATCCAGTCTGCCCATGTCAAGCTATGCCGTGGACAATAAGACCAGGAGATCCTGCAACGGACCACTGGGAATCAGCGACACTCCAGCTCTGGCCCACAGCCACCTACGCCTGTGGTTGTCTGGATCCCAACCATACTCCTCACGGTTGCTCTTGAGGACCTCTGGGGCTGTGGCCTTTTCTCGTGTGACAACAAATAGGACCAATTCAGTTCACCATTGTAATGGCTGAATTAGATGAACCACGATAATCCCTTCATTAGCTTAAGGCTCATGGATCTGGACGGTGGTCTATCCTGAGAGGCAACGCACACAATTAGAGTAACATCACCCAGTGTCTGCTCCCAGCTCAAGCTAACTGACACTGAATCCCTTTATGCCACCACTTTCACATCTACCAAATCAAGGCATTACCTCTTGCCCAGTCTATTTCACACGGTTATAGTAAAACTGAAGCAAGATGATATGTGCACAAGTGCAGTGGAAGTTATTATGCACAATGCAGTATGACTTACCCACTTCAGTGTCCTCAGAGCCTACGAGTGTCTGGTATTCCATAAATATCTGTTGAATGAATGAAAGAATAAGTAAAATTTACAGTATGATAGCAACCCCCCCCAAAAAAAAATCATCCTGTTAGACATGACATATGTCTACACAATCAAATGCATTTGGGAGTACGCAGGACAACTATCTATATAAGTCAGGCCAATTAAAATATTATTTAGACTTTCACTTGAAAACTTTTTGAAGAAGTTATTTCAAAACATGGTATGAAACTACAAACTACTCTCTCTTTGGCTTAAATCATTTGATGTAGAAAAGCGCAAGATATTTTTTACCCAAAGCAGGGAAGGAAGAAGGACAAAGAAAAAAGAATTCAATATTGCTCAGCACATGGGTACAAATAAGAGCTTTAAAAAAAAAAAAAAAGAACAGACAAATGTGGATTTCTTTTTAGTAATTTCCCTATCTGGAATATAAACAGTTGTTGAATTGTTTCAATGTTGCAATTTGATGTGAAGGAGAGAAGAAAATATTCTGTACTCTGGACAAGCTGTTTCAGGGGTCAAGAATTCTTCCCAATGAGCACATGAAAAGAATATTCAGGAGAATCAACAGCAAGCGATTCCTATAATACAACTGGATTCTGCTGAAAATGCCTACTCAGCATGAAAGCTACAAGCGAGGGCAGAAAAACACATCTCTTCTCCTGGGAGACTACCTTTGATACTACTTGAAATAGTGAGCTGAGATTCTGAGAGTCTGTTTTGTTCTGTTCGTCCCACCTTAGCCAGAATTTACATCTTATCAAGAACCTATGTGTGGAAAGAATCTGAAAAAAGAATGGATATGTGTGTATGTATAACTGAATCACTCTGCTGTACAGCAGAATTTATCACCATCTTGTAAACTACAATAAAACTTTTAAAAAATGGAAAAGGATTGCATATTGCAGAGCTTCTCACCCATAAGAAAAAATGCGATTGAAAAATAAAATTGTTTACAATTTGTGTGAACATTGAAAACATTATGCCAAGTGAAATAAGCCAAATATAAAAGGACAAATACTGTATTTGTCCTTTTTCACTGTATGTCATTACCATCAAAAAAAAAAAAAAAAAAAAGCTCTCGGAGTTCCCGAAGTGGCGCAGTGGTTAACGAATCCAACTAGGAACCGTGAGGTTTCGGGTTCGGCCCCTGGCCTTGCTCAGTGGGTTAAGGATCTGGCGTTGCCTTGAGCTGTGGTATAGGTTGCAGACAAGGCTCAGATCCTGCATTGCTGTGGCCCTAGAGTAGGTCGGCAGCTACAGCTCCGATTCGACCCCTAGCCTGGGAACCTCCATATGCTGCAGGAACAGCCCTAGAAAAGCCAAAAAAAAAAAAAAAAAAAAAAAAAAAAACCCAAAAATAAATAAATAAGCTCTTTACTTCCACTTTATCTTAGCTGAAAACCTTTAACAAATGGGAAGGTGTTACAAGGTAAGAATAATAGCATTTTTATTTTTTATTTAAGTATAGTTGTTTTATAATATTGTGTTAGTTTCAATAATAGCATTTATTAATCTGTTGTGAACCTGAACATATTTTTCTCAATCCTCATAGCAACCCTACAGTACAAGCCTAATTAGTTCCATACTGCAGATGAGTCAAATGAAGCTCAGTTAAGTTCATTATTCGAAGTCTCGGCACCTCTTGATGCCACAGAAAAGGCTTAAACTCCTGTCTATCAGCCTCCGCAGATGAAATATTGAGGAGTTCTCGGTGGGCACCCCATCTTAAAGGGGATTTCCAAAAGTAATAAGATAAAAATCAATTTTTATCAAGAACCACATTAGGCTCGGAGGGGTCTGACTAGGGATAAGAGGCATTTTCAAATAGTTGTGATTTTGAGACCGTGGGTAATCATCAGTAAAACCCACTTCCCCTGTAACCTGCCCTCAGGAAGCAAGGCCCTTGGAATTGTAATTCCCAAACACTCACAGGTCCTCCAAGCGCCGCGTAGCAGCCTAAATAAGATATGTGCCAGCGTTGTTTTCCAGGACTTGGAGTCAGCGCCCCCCAGTCTGAGCCGAGCTGGTTAAGACTGTAAAGAACCACCGCCCTCCAAACATCTCCCACGCCCTCCACGCCCTCCACGCCCTCCACGCCCTCCACGCCCTCCACGCCCTCCACGCCCTCCACGCCCTCCACGCCCTCCACGCCCTCCACGCCCTCCACGCCCTCCACGCCCTCCACGCCCTCCACGCCCTCCACGCCCTCCACGCCCTCCACGCCCTCCACGCCCTCCACGCCCTCCACGCCCTCCACGCCCTCCACGCCCTCCACGCCCTCCACGCCCTCCACGCCCTCCACGCCCTCCACGCTCCAGCTGGTCCTTCCTCTTTATTCCTTATCCCATAAATTGCGTCTGGAGGGTAGGTTTAAAGTTTGTTCCCTGGCTTTTTGGCTTGGCTGCCGTTGTGAATAGACCCTCTTTGCTACAAACCTCAGCACTTGGGCGTTTTGGCTTGCTGTGCGTCAGGTAAAACAAACCTGCTTTGGTAATGGTTTCTCATATTGAAAGTTTTCAGGGATTCGTTATTTTCTCTTTTCTATGTTTTTACTTCCCAGAGCCCCATTTTCATTTGGAAAAATTCTACCGGTTTTTGGATCTGTTGAAGCTATGTGAAGCAACTGTTTCAGTTTTCTAGCTAACTGTTCAAGAAAGATCAACAGCCAGCTGCCGTTCTGAGATCTTTTTCTTCAGAGTTTGGTAAAAGCTGCCAAGAGAATGAAAAAGGAGTCTTAACCAGGAAATTAACCTTACATGTCAATTTCTTGTCTTTTTTTTCCCCCTGCAAAGCAAAAGATAACAGTTAATCCCTGGTAAACAGGTTTGTTCTATTTGAGAAGCATAAACTCTAACCTTGTGGTTATCTTACAAGGTCCAAAAGTTACCTTACAAGGTCCTTGTTCAAGATTCAAGCTCCGAAGCAGGTCCTGTGGATGGTTACTAAGCATCAACCTGTGGCTTCACACTGCTTGGGTTCACATCTCAGCTCCACCCCTTACTAGTTTTGTGATTTTGGACAAGTGAGTCAACTTCTGCCTGCCTCAGGCTCATCTGCAAAATGGGGTAGTATACTGTAATTATACCTCTTTCCTGGGCTTGTGGTGAAGATTAAATAAGAGGGTTGAAAATTAAGAGTGTCGGGGAGTTCCCTGGGGGTCTAGTGGTTCAGACTCAGTGCTTTCACCACTGCAGCCTGGGGTTGATCCCTGGTCTGAAAACTGAAATCCCAAATCAAGTCACTGCATGCTGCACCAAAAAACCAAATTGTCTGGCACATGTAAAAGCTATGTGTGTGTTTGTGTCGGTGATGTTGAGAATGGTAACGGTCAGTATGATGATTGTCCGTTCTTGGAATGCTGCTCCAAGCACAAGTGAAATGCTTTATTGGGTAAAGTTACCAAGAACTGAATCTCAGGGACTGACATGATACTGAGAAAGGAGCACTAACAACTCAGCATCCATAACCACAGAGGATGCCCAGCAGTGTTACCCAGGAGGTATCCTGGCCCTTCTTTTGCCTTTTTTCCTCTGGAAAAAGACTCCGGATTCAAATCAGGATATTAATCCTCTCAGGTTGTTGCTGCTGATCACTGGGGCAAAGGAGGTGAGAGCTAGTCCAGGGGAATGGAAGGAGGAAGCAGTAGGAGGAGAAGAGCAGCCCTGGGGAGAGGAAAGCCATTCCCAGGTCTTAAATAACTGCTGGCGGCACAGTAGAGGGGATATTGGAGAGAACAACTGCCTATGAAGTACTGTTGATTAAAAACCCTGTGGCTCGAAATAACTTTGATGAGGGACACATTACAATAATCATCAAAAACAATATGGATCACGGTAAAGAAAGTGACATCCTGCCCCCCGCTGAGGACACGCATATCAGCTGAACTGGGTCAACCCAAGGACAGAGGAAATCAAGAGCTGCCTGGAAGCTACAATGGGCTAAGAGTAGGGATTCCTGTAGCTGTTGTCTGTGACAACAGACATCTTTAAAAGATAAAGTCAAAAATGAGCATCCACTGTGTGTTACGCACCATTTTAAGGACCTGTTCATTGCAGGTAACACTGGGGAAGCAGTGTTGGGGATTTGAAACAACCTACAGAACCTTTATTCATAGCAATCAAACAAGCCTAACAGATATAAAATTACTCAGAAAAAAAAAATATATATATATATATTTTTTAGGGCCACATTCGAGGCATAGGAGGTTTCCAGGCCAGGGGTCAAATCAGAGCTATAGCTGCCGGCCTACACCAGCCACAGTCACATGGGATCTGAGCCATGTGTGTAACCTACACCACAGCTCATGGCAACACCAGATCCTTAACCCCCTGAGCAAGGCCAGGGATCAAACCCACAGCCTCATGGTTTCTAGTCGGATTCATTTTCGCTGTTCCATGATGGGGACTCCTCAGAAAATACTTTTTGAATTTATTTTATAGAAGTTAGTTGACTTACAACGTTAATCTCTGCTGCAAAGCAAAATGATTGTTATATATCTTTCCCATTTTAGTTTATCAGAGGATACTGAATATAGTAGGACCTTGTTTTTTAGCCATTCTATGTGTAATAGTTTGCCTCTGCTGATCTCAAATTCCCAAAACATCCCTCCCCCACGGCCCCTCTCTCTTGGCAACCACAAATCTGTGTCTGTGAGCCAGGCAATTGCTAAATAAAGCCATGTGTTTAAAAATGCATTTCTAATACAACTAATAAAGCGTATGAACAGGTCCTGGACTGTGAAATCCCCGTGGCCACTGGCAAGTTAGCTTCTAAGTAATTTAAAAATAGAATACTCAACCTGCTAAAATCTAGGATAGTATTTTACTAAGATCAATAGAATGTATATCTAGAGTGCTAAGATTAGTTGCCAAAGAGAAAACATCTCTTGGTCTAAAAATTTTGGAAAATACTGCTTTAGGCAAAGGTGAACTGTTCTTTGGTTTTTCTGCCTTATGTCTTGCTGCAGGACTTCTCAGAAAATTTAGTGAGTTAATGAGAATGGTCAACCCATAAAGGACAGAAGAGGCAGGGTTTTCCAAATTATCTGATAAGAATTCTTCCCTGCAGCATCTTTTACCCAACTATTTAGAAAACAGAAGTATAGATTCATCTTACGTTTTCCCCAGGAATCTAACCCATTCCAAGTCCCAGATATTTATCCATGGTTTTCAGAGAAAAAGAATCAAGCTTCCAACTTCTCTCCCTCGTGTATTAGTTAAGACAACACAGCTGCTATCAGATAAATCCGTCTCAGTGACTTTACACAATAGTTTTTCCTTAAGTAGCAATCATCCTTGCAAGTGGAATCACCTGCGAAGCTTTGACAAACAAAACCTTCAGTGCCTCCCCCCCCACCCCCCCAATCTGATTTGATTGTCCTGGAGTAGGGCAGACACTGGAAAAAAAATTAAGCTCCTCCAAGATTCTAAACTGGGTTGAAATCCACTGAACCAGGGGACCGTAAAGACTGCCTCATCTGGCATCTTCTCACTCAGACCCTGGGTTAGCCTCTGAGGGCTTATCTGCCCTGGAAGTGTCTTCGATTATCGACCAATATAATGTAATGTTTCAAAACTCCAAAGAGAAAGATTTTACACAAAAAGGATTATTTCAACAAAAATTGTCTCTATAATTGCATGAATCTCCCAACTGACTCAGTGTCATGAGATGTATACTTATAAGCCTACCCTGTTGAGAACCCAGATTTTATACTTTGTGGTGCTAGGCCACTTTTCCATGATGTCAGTGGGACCAGAGCACCTGGTCTCACCTGGCTACTTATTCATTAAATACTGGGGTTTTTTAAATTTTAATTTATTTTCTGATTGTCTTTTTAGAGCTGCACCCTCAGCATATGGAGGTTCCCAGGCTAGGGGTCGAATCAGAGTTACAGCTGCCAGCCTATACCACAGCCACAGCAACACCAGATCTGAGCCTCATCTGCAACCTACACCACAGCTCAAGGCACCGCCAGATCCTTAACCCACTGATTGAGGCCAGGGATCAAACCTGCGACCTCATGGATGCTAGTCAGATTCGTTTCGGGTGAGTCGCAATGGGAACTCCCATTAAATACTGTTTTAGACGGCAAAAGGTGGTGGTTAATAGGACTGGCTGTGGAGCCACCCAGTTTGAAAACTGGATCCCCACCTACTAGCTGTGTGACCTCGGAAAGGTTGCCTAACCTCTCTGCCTCAGTCTCCTTGTCTGTAAAATGAGAGGAACTGGCCTGTTTCACCAAGCATTATGCGGAGTAAACAGGTTCGTCGGTGGAGAAGGCTAGAATAAGCGAGTAGCAAATAGCCATCGTTTGCCAAAAACTTACTATTATGTCTTTTATTTGCAAATGCAGGTCTCTGCTCCGAGCTGCTGGGAATACAGAAGAGGAAGGCTGGCCCCTCTCCTCAAGGAATTCACATTTGGCCATGGGAGGCAGCCCAGAGGACTGTGTCAGCTTTCATCGCATGATGTGCAAAATGCTGAGATGGGCTCCAAGATGATACTGAAGGAGCGGGACAGGACAGGAAGCTTTTCTAAAAGAGGTGCATTAGATCCGGGCCTTGAAGCTTAGATGAAACCTATAAACTCAGTTATTTGCTGTTGAAGTAACCTGAAAGAGGGGAAAAGAATCAAAAACCCACCCATTGGCATCTGCAAAGAGATTTGTGGTAGTTTGCTACCACCCTAGTCCAAGTCGATGACCCAGCTTTCTGCAAAATCCTCTCCCTGCCTGGAATTGTGGGCACTCTTGCATATTCTGCCCGAGGGCTAGCTCAGGCCTTCATGCTCAGAGAGAGGGGCCTGCAGTTTTCCATGGTGTGGTTGTATAGACGTTGGCAGGGCCTGGGTCCAGGACCAGGCAGGACCAGTGGCAGGATGGGCAGAACGGTAGGAGGCAGGAGCTTTCATAAGGCACAGAAGTTCCGGATCATGTCTCTGCCTGAGCCCCTTCAGGATATCCTGTCATTGAGCCAGGACATGTATACAGTTGAGAGTGGCTGATTTCACTAGATTGGCCATTTTTCCTGTCTAGAGGAGGCAGGGCTTTCATATCTGTTTCAATCCAGGAAAAGGAGAAGAAAAAATTTAAAGCAAACACGGAGATGAGAAAGAATTCACTTGGGCGTGCATCAAACGAAGTTAAAGTAGCTGAATAGTTCTGACAGGTGCCTGATACAGAGAAGGAGCCAAAACGTCCTCGCCATGCTACAAAATCTAATGCTTTTTTTCCTGGGACTGGTGGCACAAAATCTCTGCTCCCTGCCTGAAACAACAGAGCAGGTAAGATGATTAAGTTGCATTTTTTAGAAAAATGTTGTTCCTTTTCACGAACTCCTCAAAAACTTTGTTTTCCTATGTTGTTATGGGTAAAGATACTCTCTGGGCTGCATAAAATAGAAAGCTTGTGGAAAAGAGGACGGTAAAGAGGATCTGTCTAAAGGGGAACCAAGCCAGCTGGTTCTCTTCCATGCTAAAACGCCACCCCTGAAATCGGATTTGAGCGCTAACGTTCCTCTCTCTGTGAATTTTGCCATCTCTATTGTTAGTGTGTTTTAAGCCTTAGTACTGAATTCTTCCCATTGCACTTTTCTGGAGGTAGAAAACAACAGTGGCTCTAGAGAGAAGAGTAGAGAGGAGCTCTGGGGCTTCCAAGCTGGGTGATGGAGACACAGTGTCGCCCAATGTGCCAGGAATTCACCCATCTACCCACCACATGTGGCAGTAAAAGTCCCCAGGGCCGTCGAATCAATAGCCCGCGCGAAGTACACCAGCACGCCCGCCTGTCCAGCAGGCTCCTGTGAGTTATCACCACGCAGCAAGTTCCATATCAGCTCTGTAGCAAGTCCAGACTAAAAGAGGGTGTGTGAGAGGCAACCTGAGTGATTTACTTAAAATTCATTTCACAGGATATGGTTTCTGCTCTATTTATAACAAAACATAAACATGATTCTGCATCTGTGCTGGGCAAATTTTTATCAACATCAGTTGGCTCTAGCCTGATAATATTTTTCACTAAAACATTGGAAGATGGCGTAATGGTTAGGTGCTCTAGCTCTGAGGTTGGATAGAGGCACGTCTGGGCTTTGCTTTGTTTAACAGCACTTTCCAAGGACCAGTGACTGTGCTCCATGGCTTACTAGCCATTCGGCCCTGAGTGAGGTACTCAGGCCCACTAAGCTCCCATTTCTCCCCGACGTTGCTCCACAAGCAGCAGTAATTACCCTCATCATCACCGTTATCATCACTGAGCGCTTGCTTGGGTATAGAAGTCAGGCCTTGACTGATGCTTAAAGCAGAGTTCACTCTTCAGATGGGACCACGTGGAAGAGAGAATGAGCCATTCCATTTGAAAGTCAAGAGATTTCTTGAAAACAGTATTAATTCTGGCTTACTAAGAAAAGAAAGTAATGCCACCCCTGTACTTATCCAAATGGGAAACCCTAATATAAAGATAATCCTGCTTTAAAAAACACAGAGGCATCCTGATCATCAAAAGGAGTTAATTCAAACAATATCTAGGAGTAGCATTTATCATTCCGCAAAGAACATTCTAGTACTATCCTGGTTCACAATGATCACCAAATAAAAGCTGCCGCTAGAAACATTGTTTTCTATCACTCTACAGTGTGCGGTGAAGAGCAGTGGCTGATCAAGGAATCGGAAGGCCACTAACTTAACGTGACATTGGGCAAGTCGCTGAGATCCCCACCCCCGCCTCAGTTTTCTTCCCTCTAAAAGTAGGGTGATACTTGCCCTACTTATCTTTAGGGAAGTCAAGGTCAAAGAAGATGAATCTTTGGGAAGTCTGCATAACCATAAATTGCCCTGTAAATATAAGCTTTCTTTTGTAGCCTTTACATATTTCAATGAATTTAGAAGGAGTTATGACCTTCCCACTACCCCTAGCCTAGTGCTGGGGCCAGGGGATAAGCTATGAGGTGACAAAAGAAGCAGGAAAAGTGTCCTCCCCACAAGGGGTTTTTAAATGGAGAGCAAGACAATAAAACGTGCTCCACCGGCCAACCACAGGGAGAGGGAAGCAGGAGATGAGGGTGTGTTGTGGACGTGGTGGTCCGTGGGGCGCAGAAGGGGGCCGGGTTTGAGTAGCCAAGGGGAGGGGAAAGAATACGCCCCTCAGGAGGGGCAACAAGCAAACACAGAGGTAAGAACAGAGAGGCATTGAGGGAACTGGCATTTCTGGCCAGGGACATTCCGGATACTGGGCCAGCCAATTTGCATGTGTCACCTCACTCAGGCCTCTATATAACCCGTGGAGTGGTTAGTAATACCTCCCCTTTACAGATGATGGCAGAGAGTAAGGAGATCATTTAAGATTGTACGCTTAGCAAGATACAGAGCTTGATTTCAAGCTTAGGGCTTTAAAAGAGTCTCCAAGTTGAGTATCTCTTCATGGTCCAAAGCTGCTGCTGCTGCTGCTTAACCTTGATGGGGAGACAAAGGAAACTTAGGAGGAAATCCATGGAGGATCAGAGGATGGGAGGGATCCTGAAGACAACCAAAGTGTGTCTGAATCATTCATTTCAGCAGTGAATTCTCTGCCAATTGATACTGATAAGTGCCTATTTCTAGTATGTCCATGTGGTTTCCCACAAGTCATTCATTTGATCAACAAGTACTAAACACTACAAAAACACTAAGTATTAAATGTGCTAGATATTGTTCAAGGTGCTTAGAGTACAGCAGAGGACAAGACAGAAAAAGATCACTTCCTTCAGTGAGCCTACATTCTAGCTGGATTGTGATCCAAGATTGCAAACACCTTTGGAGCAGAAACTATATGCTTCATAGTATACAGCACGTAGACTATACTATTCCTATGGAATCAGTGCTGAAAGAATGTTGTTGAGATCTCTTGATCTGCGACCCATTGACTTTGAATAGCCTGCTTACAGTTTCCCATTCGAAGAGGGTGCCCTACAGTATACTTCATGTTCCCACTTGGATACATGTAAATAGTGACATTGCCCTACTTGGCTGGATTCCAGACTTTTCAGTGATGGCAAATGAATGATACTGGCAGCAACTTCCCTCACCCGCAGCCACGGCAGACATTGCTTGTGGATCCCAACACTTCTTGCAGATAAAATGGAAACAGTCATTACCAGGCACCTCATTGCCATCCCCATCGTTTAGTTGACATGAAGCTAACAGAGAAGATTGGCCAACCCAGGCTCTGCTAAGAAGACTTGATTTTTTTTTTTTTAATGTTTTCACAGGCAAAAAGGTGCGATAAGAAAGCTGTCCTTATAATGAGGACTGAGTGCCAACCCTGCTCACTCAACTTTGGAACGAAGTGCCCAGATGGTTACACCAAGATTACCAATGGCACCGTAGGAGTCCGAGATTGCAGGTATTCATTATGATAAAATATGTGTGCTGGAGTCCTGGAATTCAAGGGAATGTGCATCTAAGTTGAAATTTCTCAACTCAAAAACTACAAGGCATTCCCATGGTTTTCTCTCACTGTAAGGTCACATGGAGCCCAAATTTTAGTAACTCACAAATACAATCTTGAGTATAAATGTACTGATTTACATTTTAATACAAAACTGGGTTGCATTGCACCAAAATATTCTCCCTTCTTCATGCCTTTCTTTATTTTGAAAGTCTGGGTTTTGTTTTCCTTTGGGAAAGGTTCTAGTCAGAGCATGTTAAAAGCCTTGGGTCTGATAGTCATCTTACTTACTAGCTAGGCACCCTATTACTCACTAGAGCCCAAAGAAGGAAGACAAATGTATTACAGCTTCGTTGCATTTTATGTGACCTTTCATGCTTCAAAACTCATATAATCCAAGGCTCATCTTTGCAAAGGATGGCAAGCAGCTCTGCCCACCTGCTCATGGACGCAGCCATGCAGCACAAATGCCAGCACAATTTTTAACACAGGCTGCTAATTCAAAAATTAGTGTGCTCAGTGAGTTTGTTTGTAATCCAGGGATGAAGGATTAGAAGAATTTTGTATAAAATGAAAACGTTAACACTACTGTATCACACTATTTTAAAGTCACATTTGCTTAATGTGACTGTTCTGTATTCTAAAACCCCAAATCATCATTTTTAATAGAAGTTTCCCAGCATTAACTGGTCTGGAATTAGCAAGCATATGTGGTTGTTGACCTCTTAATTACCAAAGTGGACACATGTTTGCGAGCAGATTCTCTGAGAAATTACCTCAGAAAGCTTTGGAGCTCAAGACTAAAATTACGGGGACTTTACTAATAATTTTTATTCTGGTTATTTTTTTTCATGGCCAAAGTGAGCCCTTGGTTGTATGTCATCCCCCTCATCTCCCCCGAACCCCAAACACAGAGGATGAGATTATTGTACTCAGACTATTTTCAAATTGAGGCCTTTGATCTGCCACTCATTTATGAAGAGATGAACCAAGATTGGTTTTTACTGTAAAAATTGTTTAAATATAATTGGACAATGTTGTATTGGTTTCAAGTATACAAAAAAGTGGTTCCTTTATACACATATACCTATTTATCGTATTCTTTTCCCTTAGTGGTTTATTACAAGGTGCAGAAAATATTTCCCTGTGCTCTATAGTAGGTCCTTATTGTTTATCTGTATCTTATAGTGTGTATCTGTTAATCCCAAACTCCTAATTTATCCCTCCCCCTTTCCCCTTTGAAAACTGTAAGTTTGTTTTCTATGACAAAATTGGTTTTGGAGGGGACATTTGGTTCCGTCTTTGGCTCTCCCTTTCCCCTTCTTTGTGAAGAGAGGTCCTTGCCACTATGCTCAACCTTCCAAAGAAATTGTCAGCTCTATCTCCAACTCACCTGCCCATGAAGCCAGTACCTCTGGGATTAATCAGCTACATTCCAGGGACTGGTTTAGGGATACAACCTTGAACTCACTATAACACTATTCTTGACAGCCCGGATTAAAGAAATGATATTCATGGAATAATGGCTCTAGATACACTGAAGTCAGGTTCTGGAATAAGCCATCTATGAAGAGATGTCTGTGAATAGATAAGTATTTAACCTCTGTAGACTAGCTATTCCAGAACTGTTTCTCAGATGGTACAAAAACTGTTCTAACGAAATCATGATTTTATCTAGAGAAAACTGTGGCAAATATTGCTCACTACTACACCTCTCACACAGAAATTTTCTATCTATGTTATCTGCAAAAAATGGGCAAATCCTGAGTGGTCAGTTTAAATCCACAGATCTATGCATCACATAACTCTTGATCTTTCCCTTCTTGCATTGGCTGCTAGGATGCTCAGTGACAAGTTGAAGCCCACCTCTATCACATGCCTAGAACCTAATGTTTTTTTCATCTGCTAACTTCACTTCTAACACTTTTAGATATTTCACCCTTATTTTCATTCTTTCCTGTTTTTTTTTTTCTTCTACTTCTTAAAGATGACTCATGACCAAGCTTTATTTTTAACTAGGAAGCAAAATGTGTCCAATCCATGTATTTTAAAGTATAGGCAAATGTACCAACCTAAATAAAAATCTATGGCAATCTCACCTCCCAGAATTAACCATGTTGCTCTGGTCAAGGGTTAACATTCTCTCTTTTACTCTCCAAGGTACCCCTTTGAGGTCAGAACGTACACGCTGTCTCTCCCTGGCTGCCGCCATATCTGTAGGAAAGACTATCTCCAGCCTCAGTGCTGTCCAGGCCACTGGGGCCCAGACTGCATGGGTAAGTGGCTCAACACATTTCTTAACTTTGATATTTGCTTCTCAGGGTCTCATTTCACAGAAAATTTGAGAGGAAGGAAGCACAATAAAAGAAAAGGTTAAAATCTTTTCCTAGAAAGTTCCAGCTCAATCTGTATGTAGAAAATCTTTCTTGCCCTGTCAGCTTTTGTATCAATATCTGCTTTCCTTCAGTTAGAGATCTCTCCTTAAGAGAATTCCTTTACAAGTCAGAAAAAGAGACAATTTCAAGGATATCATTTTCTGTAAAGATTACTGACGATAGAGAGGAAGTAAGAATCCTGGGCTATTATGACCCCAATACAATTTTCTTTAAGAAAAACTTTTATTAACGGCAATATCTCAAAGTTATTCTTTTTTTTTTTTTTAACAACCTTTTTTTTTTTTTTTTTTAATTTTATTTTGTTGTCTTTTTGCCGTTTCTTGGGCTGGTCCCGCAGCATATGGAGGTTCCCAGGCTAGGGGTCCAATCGGAGCTGTAGCCTCCGGCCTACGCCAGAGCCACAGCAACACCAGATCCGAGCTGCGTCTGCAACCTATACCACAGCTCACGGCAACACCGGATCCTTAACCCACTGAGCAAGGCCAGGGATCGAACCCGCAACCTCATGGTTCCTAGTCAGATTCGTTAACCACTGCGCCACGATGGGAACTCCTCAAAGTTATTCTTTAACTTTGAGATATTAACAAGCAAAAGTATTGTTAACTCTCCTAGAAATTTGTCTTAGGATACAGTCTCAAACTATGTAATGACCAGGTTCCATTGTCAGGAAGACCACTAGCCAAATCTGAGTCAGTGGTTGAGTATAGTTAGACTCCTGTGGTCACGCATAGATAGCATTTGCCAAATGAAATTAAACGTTATTCCTGATTAAATATCTTAACACTCAAACAGTGACTAAGTCCCTGAAATGGCATGCAAATTATGTGAGACCCCTTTTTGGGGGACAGTAAAAATCGGGCATTTTAATTCATGAATTTACTATTTGTTTTCCATCTTCTAAGATGTAATGAAAACATCTCCTTAAGGATCTACCTAAAGGGAGAGATTAGTTTTCTTCTGCTTTGTGTTTTTTTTTAATTAAAATAATATATAAGCAAATTTTACATAGCTTTTAAGGTTTAGAAAGATATAACGAAGAAAATAGCAACTTGTATTCTGTCGCACAAAGGAAACTAAATAGTTTGGCCGATTTCCTTCATCTTTTTTTTTCCATATGGCTTCTGAATAGTTTAGCCCATATTATATGCATAATGTTGCCTCTGTTTTTAAATAATTTTATTGGGGTATAGTTGATTTACAATGTTGGTGTCATGTTTACGGCAAAGTGGATCAATTATACATATATCCATTCACCACCACCCCATAGCTTATTACAGATCATTGAGTAAAACATCTCTGCACTATAGTAGGTCCTGTTAGTTGTCTATTTTATATCTAGTAGTGTTTGTATATTAATCCCATGCTCCCAATTTATCCCTCCCCCATCCACAGTGTCCCCTTCAATAATCCTAAATTTAATTTCAAAATCTTTGTGTTTGTTTTATAAATGTTACCTTTGTATCATTTTTATTAGATTCCACATATAAGTGATATCATATGATACTTGTCTTTGGCTTACTTTATGTCTATCTATGTTGCTGCAAATGGCATTGTTTCCTTATTTTTATGACTAATGTTCCATTGTGTATATGTACCGCCTCTTCTTTATCCAATCTTCTGTTGATGGACACTTAGGTTGTTTCCATGCCTTGGCTATTGTAAACAGTGCTGCGATGAACATTGGGGTGCATGTATCTTTTCAAATTATGGTTTTCTCTGGATATGTGCCCAGGAGTGGAATTGCTGGATCATATGGTAGTTCTATATTTCGTTTTTACAAGAAACCTCCATACTGTTCTCCATAATGGTTGAACCAATTTACATTCTTATCAGTTGTGTAGAAGGGTCCTCTCTTCTCCAGATCCTCTCCAGCATTTATTGTTTGTAGACTTTTTGATGATGGCCGTTCTTACTGGTGTGAGGTGATAGCTCATTGTAGCTCTGATTTGCCTTTCTCTAGTAAGCAGTTATGTTGAGCATCTTTTCATGTGCTTTTTGGCTATCTTTTGTCTTTGGAGGAAATGTCTATTTATAGCTTTCCATTTTTTTGATTTGTTTTATATATATATATATAAAGCTGCATGAGATGTTTGTATATTTTGGAGATTAATACCTTGTCAGTTGCTTTGTTTGCAAAGATTTCTCTCCCATTCTATGGGTCATCTTTTTGTTTTGTTTATGGTTTCCTTTACTGTGCACAAGCTGAGAAAACTGGACAGCTGCATGTAAAAACATGAAATTAGAACATTCTCTAACACCTTACACAAAAATAAACTCAAAGTGGATCAAGGACCTAAGTGTAAGACCGGATACTATAAAACTCCTAGAGGAAAACATAGGCAGAACACTTTTTGACATAAATTGCAGCAGTATCTTTGTTGACCCACCTCCTAGAGTAAGGAGAATAAAAACAAACATACACAAATGGGACCTGATTAAATTCTTTTTTAAACTAAGGATTAAATGAAAAATAGCTTCCATTTACTCCATATTACTGACATTAGGTACCAGAGAAGTGGCCCATATAATCTAATTAAATTCTAAAATCAAACCTTTTTGTTGAGTTAGACATTTTTATTCTCATTTTGCCTATGAGGAGTCAGATTTGAAGATTATCTCTTGCCTGTCTCCTTTGAGCTAATAAATGATGAAGGAAGTTCATGTTTGGAGCTGCCTGTCGCAAAGCCTGCTGTCTTTCTACTCTGACCCATGTTGGAAATTAAGATAACTCTGGCTCGGGTCGTCAGTGTCAGAAAGTGAGACACGTGGACGGGGAGAAATCTCGACAAGGCTCTTTACTTCCGCAGAAGGGTGCGGGTGCTCCAAAACGCGCACGCTCGAACAAAGGACCCTCCCCTATTTATCCCTGATGCAGGTGATGTACCTGACCCTTCCCACTGGTCAGGTCAGGGCCCACATTCTTCCCGGTTGGCTAATTGAAACAAATTGTTGCTGGGAAAAGAGGTAAAGAGGAAGGGAGTCGCAGGGGCGTTTCAGCCAAAACCAGAGCAAAATGGAGTCACCAAGATTTCCTTTGAAAGAAAAGACATTGTGTTACTTTCCACACCCACTACCTGGAGTAGAACTTGTCACACACACACACACACACACACACACACACACACACACACACACACACACACACGAAGAGAGATTCCCCAATGTGTTTCTAATTTCTCTTTTTTTCTATAAGTATTTTTTTTTATTTTTCCCATTTTTAACTGAAGTATTATTGCTGTAGAATAAGTTACAGGTACACAATATAGTGATTCACAATTTTTAAAGGTTATACTCCATTTATAGTTATAAAATATTGGCTATATTCCCTGTATTTTACAATATATCCTTGTAGCTTATTTTATGCCTACTGTTTGTACCTCTTAATCCCCTACCCCAGTATTGCCCCTCCCCTCTTCCTTCTCCCACCTGGTAACCACTAGTTTGTTTTCTTTGTGTGTTTGCTTCGTTTTTTTTATATATTCACTGGTTTGTTGTATTTTTTAGATTCTACACAGAAGTGATATCATACAGTATTTGTCTTTCTGTCTGATTTATTTCATTTAGCATAAGACCCTCCAAGTTCATCCATATTGTTGCAAACGGCAAAATTTCACTTTTTTTATGGCTGAGTCCTATTCCATTCATACATATATATATATATATGTATCTTGCGTTGTCTTTATCATTCATCTGTTGAAGCAACTTAGGTTGCTTCCATATCTTGGCAATTAAAATAATGCTACTCTGCACATTGGGGTGCATGTCTCTTTTCAAATTATTTTTGATTTTCCAAATATATACACAGGAATGGGATTGCGTGACAGTTCTTTTTTATTTTAGTATTATTGAAGCATATTTGATTTACAGTGTTTAATTTCTTCCGTACAGCAAAGTGATTCAGTTATACATATACATATATACACACACTTGTTAATACTCTTTTCCATTATGGTTTGTCACAGGATATTGAATATAGTTCCCTGTGCTATGCGGTAAGACCTTGTTTATCCATTTTATATATACTAGTTTGCCTCCGATAATCCCAAACTCCCAGTCCTTCCCTCCACTACCTCACCTCCTTGGCAGCTACATGTCTCTTCTCTATACCTATGAATCTATTTTTGATTCATAGATTGTTGATTTGTATCTTTAGATTCCACGTATAAGTGATATCATCTGGTATTTGTCTTTCTCTTTCTGACTTAGTATGTTAATCTTTAGATCCATCTATGTTGCTGCAAATGACATTATTTCATCCTTTTGATGGCCGAATAATATTCCATTTCATAAATGTCGCACATCTTCTTTATCTATTCATCTGTCAGTGGACAATTAGGTTGTTTCCATGTCTTGGCTATTGTGAATAGTGCTGCTATGAACATAGGAGTACATGTATCTTTTCAAATTATAATTTTGTCTGGTTATATGCCCAGGAATAGGATTGTTAGATCATACGGCAACTCTATTTTTAGTTTTTTGAGGAACCTCCATACTGTTTTCTACAGTGGCTGCACCAATTTGCATTCCCCCCACAGTGGATGAGAGTTCCCTTTTTACCACATCCTCACCAAGATTTGTTATTTGTGTTGATGATGGCCATCTGACAGGTATGAGGTGACCTCTCATGGTGGTTTTGATCTGCATTTCCCTAATGATAAGCAACCTGGCACATTCTCATTTCTCTTCTGATTGGTAGGTCCCTTCAGCTCTCCCAGTCAGTGCCTGGATCATGCTCCTCACCATAGAAAGGTTGAGGTTTGGGGTTTGGTTCTCTGTTAACTGCTCTCCTCTGTTTCACCCCGGCATGTTGACACCGTGCATTTCTAAGAGTTTGTCACATCAGAATCAAATGATTAATCCAGACTTCCAGATTTCAAGAACTTTTTTAGTACCAAATAGGGTCTTAGTGACACCAACTCATATAGTCATGCCGATAAATTGAATTTATTTGCTTTTCTCTTTCTAACCCATGGAAACTAATGTGATTCTAAGTCAATTAATCAGGTGTGTTATAGACAAGAAGAGACTTTGTCTAAGATGCAGTAATAAAAGTTCACACATCCAGCATAACAAACAGTAGACCACAGCTCAGAGCAAAAGAACACTGGGCCAGCTACCCAAAGTTTAGGTTTGAACCTAGTTCCATCATCACTGGTTAGGGCAAATGATTTGCTGTTCCTCCTTCAGTCTCCTCAGCTGTGAAATGAAGGTAAAAAGTCCTACTTTACAAAACTCTAGGAGGGATTTTAAAACAACAATATAGGGGAACATACCTGGCAGAGTCTGTGACACAAAGAAGGCACTTGTAAATGTTGTATGATTAAATGAATGAGCAAATCACAGTCAAAACAGACCTTTGATCATGAAGGTCTGAGCCCTTTTTAAACAGTGGGTAACTCATAAAACTGGCGCAGCCAACAGGATTCAGAATCTTCAGTGGGTTTCGTGCATTGCACTGGGCTATGAGAAAATTGTGACAATACATGCACCTACAATCAAAGGAGTCTGAAGTATTCATTGAGTGTTCAGACCTTTCCTTTTGACCCATCTCAAGGCCAGAGAAGCAAAATGTGAAAACCAAGGCCAGGACATTTTTTCCTGCTGTCCTCTCATTGGGGCAAAAGGCTGCTTCCCTTTATCTTCATCTTCCAAACATACTAAATGTCTCAAAAGGCTTCCTTCCTTTGGCTCAGAAAAAAGATAAACCCTCTACTTGGCTGTTGATTGCACCGCTCCCATTTTGTGGTGATGACAAGTGAGGTCTCAACTATCGCTTCACATTTCTGCAAGGATAAGGCTGTCCTGGAGCTGCTGATGTGTATTCATCCTTCATTGTGAGGAAGCACAAGCTCTGGAATATCCTTCTTTCCAAGGCAAGTGCAGAATTCACTTCCACAAATACATTCACATTCAACACCTCTGAGTTATTTTAAGAATGATTTTGACACAAACTTATTCAAAATTAGAAAACTCTGGATCTATTCCAAACACTTAGAAAACACAAAAAGAACAATGGGGGGAAGAAAAGGACCATGAAAAAAAATGGAAAAAAGTTAACTTCTAAAATTATGAATAAGGCATGAATTCTTACTTAGAGGAAGAAAGTATCATCGTAACCTGAGGAATGTGTTTCTACCCAGGTTCACTTGCTTCTCTCTCAGTAAAACTTGTAGTGCTTTATTGATCTGCTTATGGGAGTCTCTTCTCATTAGCACGAAAACATTTTTGAACCTTGAAGTTTAGTCACATGGGGACGACCAGTATTCTGTTTGAAAGGAAAGAGACTTCTTGATTGGAACACCCCAGTTGTGTTTTTTCCCTCCATGAGCTTTAAAGGATTTGTGCAAAAACTCAAGATTTATGGAAAAAGAATGTGGGCAGAGGTTTACGCAGAAACTCGATTGTGGCCAGAGCAATCTGATGATTTCAAAGGGAAATGGTCTTGATTCTTTGTGAGGTCAGTGTCCTCAAATTACATTTGGGGTTTTTTTTTGTTTTTGCATCATGTTATTTGCATTTTCAGACCTCTTCTTTCCTGCCCTTCACTGCACCAATTGCAGATGTGGATTCTATGGATCTGAAACCACTCTGTGAGGCATGTCCTTTCGGCTTTGAGTGACAAATAACACCGAGTTCATGTGAGGAACCTATTTTCACATCTGTTTCCCAGGCAGGCAGTTCCAACCAGAGCTATAAATGGATTATCTACCATTTATAAAAAACCTGCACTAGTACTCTGTACCAAGCTTTGAAACAAAGGTAGTGAGCTGCATAGCCACCTCTGGGGTTCTTTGGGAGATAAAGTTACAGGGAGGTCCTGGCCTCTTGACGGCCAGGAAGTTCATTATCTGCCTTTTAAAAAACAAACAGAACAGCTGATGACTTGCTGACAGCTTGTCAGAGGGAGGCCTTCTGCGTGAGCAAAGTCACAATGCAAGAGACCACCAGAGTAGCAGTGACCAAAGGGAAATGTGATAATGACTGAAAATAGCCTTATCAGCTGCTGTGCCCTCCACCAGGCCTCAGAAATGTGCTCTTAGAGCAAATCCTATAATAGCTCTTTCAAGTGTAGTTTGCTGAGAATGTCGGCTTTTACCCTCTTTTTTTTCTTTTTTTTCCTTTCTGAGGCAATAGAAAATGAGTTAGGAAGCAGGAAAGATAGAAACACTTATACCTTAAAATTTTTTTTATTTTAAATCCGAACAAGTCATTTTCACGAGTTGTTACACATAAAACATTCGATGCAGGACCTAAAAGGACTCTCCATACTCTTACACTCCTGCTGTCTTTTTCCCAAGTTCCTCCCAAAGTTGGCCAATTCACACAAACCCAGCATTTCTTGAGCACTCCCCTGTGCTGCCCGTAATCACCCATATGGTAAGCCCAGTCCCTACCTCAAGAAGCTCACAAATGGATGAGGGAGAAGGACACAAGAACAGATGGGAAAAACAGTCATACCTGAGGACCCTGGGTCCCTGAGCGGTTCTGCAGCTCATCCCAGAGAGCCAGCCAGTGAGAGCATAGCAGACTAGGAAGCAAGGACTGTCTCACTGCAGAGCCCGGCTCTAACCCATCACTGTCTCCTCACCCAAATACCTGGCTGTGCTGCCAAATTAACCACTGGGAAGGCAGCCTGCCCACCATGAGCCCGCTCTTCAAAAACTGATTTCCACCGTTAGCTGGGTGTCTGTCACTGCCCGGAGTTGAGTCCATGACACCAGAGTTCCCCCTGGTTCCAAGCTCCAGCTGAGAAGGGACTGTGGTTTTATGGTAAGACTGGACTCTGCAGTTAGATTGCCCAGCTGCCCTTCCCAGTTAGCCTTCTGGAACCTAGCTAGTTCCTTACCATCTCTCCTTGGTTGCCAGGTTGGGCGCATGACAATAGAGGACACTCAGTTAAATCAATTGCAGGTAAACAACAAATACACATCCAATGTTTGGAACATATTTCTTCTAAAAAATTATTCATCGTTTATCTGAAGTGGAATTGGCAGTCTGCATTTTATCTGGTAAATTGATTCTTCAGTCTGTTTTCTCATCCATAAAAATGGAGGTAGTTATGCTGCTAATATGCCTTCCTCCAAAGGTGGCGCTAAGGAGTAGGTGTTCTGGTACCGGTAAAGTACCTGGGATGTGCCTGGCCAGGGGGCAGGCTAATCACTATTTCTTTTGTGGTTCTCAGATCACTTGCTGACCTCTTTATTTCAGGTGTGTCTTGGTTTGGTTTTATTTTTTTTTTTAATTTTTTAAATTATAGTTGACTTATGTGCCAATTTCTGCTGTACAGCAAAGCGACTCAGTTATGTATTCTTTTTTTAATATGTTTTTCCATGATGATCTTCCCCGGGAGACTGGATGTAGTTCGCTGTGCTACACAGTAGGACCTTATTGGTTTTCTGTTCTGAGGTACTGATCTTTGATAGTCTTGCTTAATGTTAAGGACCCAAAATCTTGAATCAGACCCGATTGCAGTGCCAGTTCCAACATTTAGCAGCCTGTGGTCTTGCAGGAGTTACTTACCTTCTGAATCTCAATTTTCTCATCTAAAACCTGGGGAGGAAGAGAGGGATGACAGCTCCCTGTACAGTTATTGTGAGAATGAGTCCACGCATGCAAACTGCTTAGCAATAGTAAATGCTCAGCAAATTCCATCCTTCTATTAGTAGAAGGACTGCCCTGTTCAGTTTGGAAAGGACATTCCTATGCACCTTGTTTTTTATGTAGTGTATCGTCTCTCAGGTTTATTATTTTTCTTTTCACTATTGTCTGCCTTTGTGCAAACCCCATGGGTCACCCTGATGGCTCAGGCCAGGCAAAGTCCTGCCCTTCAGGAATGTAGGGACAGTAAGTGGCTTAGTCTGCTCAAGCTGCTGTAACTGAATACCATAACAGACTTTTACTTCTTATAATTTTAGGGGCTGGGAAGTCCAAGATCATGGTACCAACAGATTGAGTTCCTGGTGAGGTTCCTCTCCTTGGCTTATAGACAGCTATACAGCTGTCTTTTTTTTTTTTTTTTTTTTTTTTTTGTCTTTTTGCCTTTTCAAGGGCCGCTCCTGTGGCACATGGAGGTTCCCAGGCTGGGGTCTAATCAGAGCTGTGGCCGCCAGCCTACACCACAGCCACAGCCACTCCATATCTGAGCCACATCTGTGACCTACACCACAGCTCACAGCATTGCCAGATCCTTAACCCACTGATCGAGGTCAGGGATCGAACCTGCAACCTCATGGTTCCTAGTCAGATTTGTTAACCACTGGGCCCCAACGGGAACTCCTAGACAGCTGTCTTCTTTCTTTGTCCCCACATGGCAGAGAGCTCGGGTCCCTTTTTCCTTTATAAGGACACTAATCGCATCATACAGTTCCACCCTCATGATCTCATTTAAACTTAGTGATTTCCCAAAGGCCTCACCTCCAAATGCCATCCCGTTGGTGGCCAGGGCTTTAGCATATTAACTTGGAGGGCACAGATATTCAGTCCGTAACAGCAAGTATTCATTGGCCCTTTAGCCTCCTGAGTCACAAGGTACGGGCAGCCTGGCTGGGCAGAATGAGAAACACATTCCAGAGAAAGGCTCACTTTCCCTGGAGAATATATGATGTTAAGGCTCAGGAAGACTTCAGGAGATAGTAAGTTCCTGACCAGCAGGTGCCTGCACCCTTACCACAGCCATAGGCAGACCCCACCCCAAACCCCAGGCCCTAAATGGAGCAGGCTGTTCATTTCAAAGGAGGCAGAAGTCAGCCTGAAGCATGGAGGCTGCCTCCTCAGGGGCCTCCTGCCCACAGCCAGAGACATGCAGGCAGGCCCCTTTCTGTCCTGGCTCAACCTTCTTCACTCTCTTGTGAAGACACAGAGGAAACATTACCAACTTTGAGGATACTTGTAGGCATTTAATGAATGTTGAATTAATTAAACGAGTGGCTGGTAGCACATTTAAGCCATGTAAAATAATTATAAGCAATCCATAGAAGCAATATTACCAGCCTTTAAAGTCAGACGGGGCTGGGCGGAAATCATTATCTCTGATGAGGCCATGTGACCTCTCTCTACCTCAGTGTTCTTGTAGATAAAGTGGTGAAAATAACCACTTCATCGGGTGAAGATTAATAGTTCACAGTTGTGAAGATATGGATGTTCCCGTCGTGGCTCAGTGGTTAACGAATCTGACTAGGAACCATGAGGTTTCGGGTTTGATCCCTGGCCTTGCTCAATGGGTTAAGGATCCGGTCTTGCTGTGAGCTGTGGTGTAGGTCACAGACGCAGCTTGGATCTGGCGTTGCCGTGGCTGTGGTGTAGGCCGGAGGCTACAGCTCCGATTCGACCCTTAGCCTGGGAACCCCCGTATGCCGTGGGAAGCGGCCCAAGAAATGGCAAAAAGACAAAAAAAAAAAAATAGTTCATAGTTGTGAAGATGAAGCATAGAAGGATAATGCATGTAATGTGCTGGGCACTCACCCCAGGTCTAGATGGCCGAGAACAACAGTAGTGATACACGAGCACAGTACAGAGGGGAAAGCAAGTCAGGTCAGTCTCAGGCCGACCTCTGGCCCAGGGGTTGCCAGGTGGTTCTTGGGACCTGAAGAAATGCTTCCCAAACATTGATTTTCTTACAACTACACTGAAGTATTCAAATGAAAAGATTTAGAGATTGAAAGTAGGAAATTGTATAACTCACCACGTGTTTTAAAAACAGCCCTTCCTAGTTTGAGTGTCTTAGTCTGTTTTCCTTTCCAGTGAGTATAAACTGTGGAAAGGGACACCTCTGAGGTCTACACTGAAGTCAAGTTTAATTCATTATTTATAGGGACATTGACGCCTTTTCCAAAAATATCATTGAGGCATATGATCTGCGAATGGGTTTTTTTTTCTTAAGTCATAATTTACACACATTAAAACTCAGCTTTTTTGGTATATAGTCACGTGAGTTTTGACAAACCTAAACAGTTGTGTAATAAGGATCACAGTTAAGGCAGAGAACACCCTGCCTCCCCCCCACACACACAGCTCTCCCCAAATTCCCTCTGTAATTAGATCCCTCTCCAACTCCCAACCCTTGGCAAATGCTGATCTGTTTTCTATACCTGTAACTGTGCCTTTGTGTCCTATCCTTTGGACCATACAGCATGTACCTTTGTGAGTCTGGCTTCTCTCACTTAATGCCTTCAAGGTGTGTCCCTGTTGTTACGTATCTCAGCAGTTCCTTTCTGTAGAGTGCTTCATAGTCCACCATTCTCTGGCTCTATCCAGTTTGTCTGTTCACAGCTGAAAGGCACTTGGGTTTCCAGTTTAGCTCAACTAAGAATAAAGCTGCTGTGGACATTCACATATAGGTCTTAGGGTGAACATAAATTTTCATTTCGCTTGAGTAAATACTTAAGAGTGGGAATCCTGGATTGCATCATGAATATTTTTGAACCTTTCAAGAAACTGCCAAACTGTTTTCCAAGGTGTCTGCATCATTTTTTCCATTCCTACCAACAATGTATAAAAGTTCTGGTTATTTGGTATCCTTGGGAGCAATTGGTGTAATCAGATTTTTTTAAATTTTTTATTTTATTTTGTTTTTGTCTTTTGTCTTTTTTAGGGCCACACCCACAGCATATGGAGGTTCCCAGGCTAGGGATCTATTTGGAGCCATTGCTGCCGGCCTACACCAGAGTCACAGCAACACCAGATCCGAGCCACATCTGCAACCTACACCACAGCTCATGGCAATGCCGGATCCTTAACCCACTGATCGAGGCCAGGGATCAAACCCACAGCCTCATGATTCCTAGTCGGATTCGTTTCCTCTGCGCCACGACGGAAATTCCCAGTTTTTTGTTTTGTTTTGTTTTGTTTTTTAATTTCAACCATTCTGATAGGTGTATAGTGGCCAATTTTAATTTGCATGGTTCATGTACTTGTTTGCCATTCATATATCATTCAGGTTGTTTTCTTAGTACTGAGTTTTTGAGAGTTCTTTAACTGTTTGAGGTAGTAGTTCTTTATTTGCTATGTGATTTGTAAATATTTTCTCAAAGTCTGTGGCTTGTCTTCCCACTCTCCTAACTAACAGTGCCTTTTGGAAAGCAACCATTCTTAATTTTGGTGAAGATAAATATTTCAATTTTCCTTTTATAGATACTGCTTTTTATAACACATCTAGAAATCTTTGCCTAATTTAATGCCACAATTTTTTTCTTCAATATTTTCTTCTAGAA
Organism: Sus scrofa; assembly: GCF_054392235.1. Lineage (NCBI taxonomy): Eukaryota > Metazoa > Chordata > Mammalia > Artiodactyla > Suidae > Sus > Sus scrofa. The sequence goes on along the minus strand of NC_139387.1, from coordinate 88,100,820 downwards.
GCTTTATAGATTTGGGAACTATGTTTAGGTTTATCCTCCATTTCAAATTAACTTTTGTGTGTGAGTCGCAGTATGGATCAAGGTTCATTTCTTTACATATAGATATCTGATAATCCCAACACCATTTCTTTAAAAAGCTGTGGTCTCTCCATTGACTTGCCTTTGTATCATTGTAGAAAATCAATGGACCATCACTGTCTGGGTCTATTTCTGGACCCTGTTCTGTTCCACTGAGCTCCATGTCTGTCACTTCACACCACCACACTGCCGTAATTACTGTAGCTTTTAGTAAGTCTGGGAATTAAGTAGTATAATCTTTCAACTTGGTCTTTTTCAAAATTATCTCAGTTACTCTAGTTCTTTTACTTTTCCATACAAAGTTTAGAATTGATTTCTCAATTGCTACCCCCCAAATTCTAAGAATTTAACTGCAGTTACCTCAAATCTATAGATCAGTTTAGGACAGTGTTATACTTTGCTCTGAAGCAAGTCTAGGTCCTCTTAACTGTCCAGGCACTCGCACCTTGCCGAAGCACCGAGGACCCTGCCTAGTGCTGAGCCCATGCACCACACAACCATCCCCATGCAAAAAGCCCATCAACTCCTCACTTCCCAACAGCCTAAGAAGCATAAACATCTTCCCTTCCCCCCTGGCTGGGACAATTCACATTCATTCCTCCAGCATACTCAGTGGTTTTGGAACATTAATGTGCAGTAGAATTACTGTCAAGCCTGTAAAAATGAATATTCCTGAGCCTTACACCCAGAGATCCTCATTTAGTGGGTGTGAATTGCAACAGATTATTATTGACAGGGTGAATCTAGACTGAAATCCAGCCTATGTTTGGTTCACCCAGCCACACACTCTGGCGTGGGCCTGGTCTGCGCTCAGGGAGGGCCACCTCTTATTTTGGTTTCATCTGCTTGTCAAGTCTAGCATCTACAGGGACATAGCTACAAGGGCAGTTGGGGTAGGAGTGGCTTTTTCTAATTTGCACAGTCTCTCTGTGCCCTGGTGCATTAGTCCACATCCTCTAAAAGCAGATGCCAAGACAGGGCTAGTGATGGAAGGGATTAATTAAAAGGAGTGCCTGCAAGGAAAACTGAGAAAGAAGCCAAGAGGGGTGTGTGTGTGTGTGTGTGAGAGAGAGAGAGAGAGAGAGAGAGGAGGGGTCCATCAGATAATGATGCAGCTGTAATCCTTGTGACTAAGAGAAGGAACTAAGAAAGGTTGGATGGAAAAGTCTTAGACCACATGTAGTTCTAAGAAAATGTGGTAGGGCTGATGGGGAGTCCTCCAGCCAAAGTCACTCAACAGAAGAATCTTCAGTCTTGCAGGAATGGGTCAGGCCTGGTACCCCTGCTGTGCTAAGTCACTGGCTGGAAGTGGGAAGTGTGGCTTCATGAAAAGGGTATTGAATTTCAGGGAGATTATGCCTTGAGAGGTGCATTTCCATAGTACTGTTCCTGGGAAGGAGAGCCTCAAAAATCTACCTTTTAACAGCCTCCTTTCCCAGGTAATTAGAAACAGGTAGTCCAGTGAATCACCCTGAGAGGCAAATTTGCCTACATTTTTAAAAAGAAAGGAATTGCTAAGCATCCTTTAAGGAAAAAGGAGCCCCAGACTTCCAAGACAAAATGTCACACTCTTGGGAGCTGGGATGGGAAAAATTCCCCAGTTTCTTTGTAATGAGCCTCTGGCTTACCATCTAGTTACATTCGCAATACCTGACTTTGCCCCATTTTCTACTCTGTGTGTTGTAATAAGGGATGAGCCAAGTGGAAGGGACACCCAGAGGAGGGGAACTTTGCCTCAGAGATGGCGTCAGGGAGAGCAACTTTGAGAGTAGGAGAGGCACAAACAGGTGTAGGGGGAGGGCACTTTGGGGCAGCGTGTGGTAGTCGGCTGGGCGGGATAGAGGGGATAGGGGAGTTGGCTCAATGAATGGAAAAAACTATTTGATGGACTGCACATATGGGACCCTGGGAATCAGGCATCATTGCCTACAAATTGTAAGTGCCTGGGAGAGCGTTCCTGCAAGTGGCACTGATTGCTGTGTGTCAGGGTTCAGAGGAGGCCCTGTGTTCTGAACCAGCCCAGGAGGCACACGGGGGGTCCTCCAGAGAGTGCCTTGCACGGTGCATGGGTGTCGACAGAGGGAAACAGTCACCTCTATTCTGGTTCTGCCCAGGACTGGGCCTGGTTCCCCAAACACCCTCTTATCCAAGAAAGGCCTCATACCAAAAAGAAATGGGAGAAGATCTGACAGTCCATGATCTATGGAAAACCTCTCTTAGCACCCCTTGCTCTGTGTGTCATGAATTCAAGTGGTTTAGTTGGTTTTCAGATGCGCTTCAAAGGTATCCCTGATACCTACTTGCTCGGGCCCTCTCCCTTTCTTCGTCCTCACCTCCTGCTGCTCTTTTTAAGCTAAAGACCCTGCTCTTTAACCGGGCCCTTCCTTAATGATCTGGCTATTGCCCTCTTTTGAGACTAGATCTAAATGACCTGGGCCATCCAGGATTAGGTAGTGGGTCAGTGTTGGTGACCTCCAGTAGGTGGAGTGATCAGAGCTCTAGGTCTCTTCCTTGGACAACCTCTATCCCAGTTTGTAAACCAGTAATTATCTGAGAACAACCACTGTTTATTGCGCACCTCATGTTTCCACTCCCTGCCACAACCTGCCAGGAAAGCCCTCAACCTGACTCTGAGCCAGACATTGACTTTTCCAAGGGTAACAGAAAAGAGTTGGCTTGGGTTCAAATCCAGGACATTCTTATTGCAGAGTCTGGGCTTTTCCTAACATCACTGCACCTTGCAGAGCCACTGCTCCACTGGTGAGAGCAGCCAAAACCAACATACAGTGATTTATAAATATTAGCAGCATGTCAGCTTCTACTTTGCTCACCTCATAGCCATGTCTGTCACCTGTGTTGTGACTCCAGTCTGAAGCTGGGCTGGGTGAGGATAGAGCACAGCGATGGACAGTGTAGTCAACTCTTAGCACCTCCCAGGGTTGGAAGCCTGGCTCTGCTGCTGTTATGGAAAGACCTCAGGCTCACTGGGTGACCTAGACCCTGTATTTGGCTAAGATTCTGCACACACGAAAGAGAAGAGCCAGAGAGGACACAGTCTGCAGGTGTGTACAGACCTTCTCACCTCCCTGGACCTGCAAGTGATAACTAAAGTTAAGAACTAGCCTAGTAGCTCAGGTGAGTGACCAGGGTCTTCTTGGGAGAACCGCTTCCCTCTAAGATGAGAAGATTTTTTGAAGAACTTCTCTTTCATTTTCTATGGATGACGATTTTGCAGAAGGTATATGGCAGAGCAAGCTCGTGGCACAGGAGAGCTTTGGACAAGGTCTTTGTTGGAGGTAGGAGGCGGGGAGGGCTGGAAGGTTGGAAACTTCTGATAGAGGAGGGACAAGTGAGTCTCATTACCCTTGCCAGCTGGGTGACTCTGGGCAGGTCACTCTACTACTCTGTGCTTTGGTTTCCTCATCTAGAAAATGGAGCTAAAAATAGGACTTAACTTTAGGGTGTTGCTTTGAATCCTTTATCATTATCTAGAACCTCCATGTGTTTTGCGAAAGACATTTTGTTTCAAAGGCATTTGCCTTGCTGGCTTAAAGTTGAGATAACATTTGATCCTGCCTCATTCACACAAACACAATTCATGGCCATGCATGGTTTCTGCTTGTGTTTGCTCATCCAGATCCCTCATTTTAACAGTCAGAACTCACCCAAATTAATGTTAATTCTATGTCAATTCGGCACTCAAAGTGCTGAATAAATATAGACAAAAACAAAAAACAAACACGATTTTCATTTATCTTCATCACACCAATACCTTAAACTTCTTTCACTTATTTTAAATCTCATATTTAATTTTGGATATTTAATATCTGGCTTTCTAGCTAAATGTCCCTCCACCCCAACATGGAATATAATGCCTGACACATCCCTGAATGTTTGCTGAATGACTGTGAAATCCTCTAATAAATATCTATAAAAGCTCAGATTCAGGTCTGGCACAGCCCAAAAGTGTGAAACCCATGCTTGCTTGGAATCAACTTCTAAATGAGACCTACGTTCCTTTGCTTGCCATAGGAAGCACTTCATTAATCAGCCCCAGCCATCCCACTATTCCTCATCAAGCACCACTTCTCCCATACCCCCAAATCCCAACTCTAGCCTCCTAGGCTTTATATAATTCCTAGAACGGGTGTGCCTTTTACAACTCTGAGAGTTTATACTTGCTCTTCTCTCTTCCTGAAATACCCTTCCCTTTCAATCGTGGCCAACTCCTACTGAGTCTTTATAACCCTAGCTTAAATGACCCCTCCTCAGGGATGTCTTCTAGACTCCCCATGACCGTATCAATAGCTCCTTCCCTGGGCTCCCTGGCTAGCACACTGAATAAGAGACCTGGCTTTCGTTATGCTAAGGGCTGTGCTAAATTCCCACTTACAAAGTGTGAGACCTTGGGGCATTGTGTGACCTCTCTGAACTTCAGTCTCCTCATCTGCTAACCAGCACCAATAGCAACGTCTGTGGGTTTAAATCCACTTAGGTGATTGTAAAGTGTGTAACAAATGCTCAGGCAGTGGTAGATAGTCCCCTGTGTCCTAGTGCAGTTCCTGACTACATTGTAATTTAGTGCCTCCGCTGTGTAACTCCAGATGATGCCTGAAGAGCCTTTAGTTAGTTCTTAGGCCTGGCAACTCACTACCTGACATGTAGTAGATGTTTGATGCATCCTTGCAGAAGGCTTGTGTAAATTCGCAGATGAACGAATCTGCCCTTTGATTCCCTAGAGTGCCCTGGAGGAGCGCATTCCCCCTGCAGTGGTCGGGGCAGCTGTGCTGAAGGCATGGAAGGAAATGGAAGCTGCTCCTGCCAAGTGAGTTCCAAAGCGTGCTCTTCTCCTCCCTGACTCGGTTCTTTTTCCTTTCTTGTTGTCCCTTGGTAAACACACACTTAGTGGAGACTCTTCTAAGTAGCACATTAGTTTTTTGAAAAAAAGAGTGTGCTGTCTGCGACACAGTGACCTCTTAGAGGCTCGGGACCTTTGAGTGGGTCAGGTAATGGCTCAGCCTTAAGTGTATCCATCTGTAAAATGGGTTTGATAATAATGCCTAAGCGATTACACTTGCTAAAGAAGTGAGATGAGATTGCATATGTGAAAATATTTCATGAAATGATTCAGGGCTGTAGAAATTGTGTCATCGTTACTGATGAAAATCACCACTGTTGGCAGACCAGTCTTTGGAGCCATTCTCAGCACCCATAGTCGAGCACGGGGTCTGTCATCGAGAAATTTCTTTGCTATCCCATGGAAGTGATTTTTTGCAAGCTTTAAGCCTTAGATCATTGAAATACAATGAAATCCCTCTGAAAAGGATTGAGCTCAACTGTCTTCAAAAATGCAAAACTGAAAGCATTTTCATTTCACCCTTGTGTAAAATTATGATTATGATTAACTATTAGTACCTTTCTTTTTTTTTTTTTTGCTTTTTAGGGCTGCACCTGAGGCATATGGAAGTTCCAGGCTAGGGGTCAAATTGGAGCTGCAGCTACCGGCCTGCACCACAGCCACAGCAACATAGGTTCTGGGCCATGTCTGGGACCTACAACAAAGCTCACAGCAACATCAGATTCTTAACCCACTGAGAGAGGCCAGGGATCGAACCCACATCCTCATGGATACTAGTCAGATTTGTTACTGCTGAGCCACAGCAGGAATCCCAGTACTTGCTTTCTATTTATATCTTCAGACTGATGAAGCAGCTTTCATCTAAAGAGCTCCAGACTTAGTAAACACTGATGTAGGGAATGAATGTACACATTATAACACAAAAAGAGCCAAGAAGAAAGAAAACGGAGCTTCGGGACAGGCACAGAGGGAAGGTATATTTGAGAGACAAATGCTGACCAGGCTTGGGTAACACAGACGGCTCAGATCTAACATCCTCTCCCTGGGTGTTCTGCAGGAAGGGTTTGGTGGAACAGCCTGTGAAAACTGCGCTGATGACAACGTATTTGGACCCAGCTGTTCAGCAGGTATGTCTGATTTTTGTGTCATCACATGTCTGTGAAGGTTGAAAGTCACACATGGCGTACAGCTCAAGACCCCAGAGAGAAAGTTTGGGGAGAAAGCATGAAACAGTTGTATATAACCAAGTCTACATGAGCAAAACAAAGCATTGACAACAAACTGGTAAAATGTAGTCTTTGAAAGAAGGGAGAGTGTTTCTTGGTTTCCAGCACTGGTAGTCAGCTACTCACTGGGAATGCTTTCTGGCAAACTTGTGGGCGTAAGATTCTCTCTCTCCAGGGTCTAACACTCAGCAATAGCTTGCCTGTGCAGTTTCTCTCTGAGGTCTTTCCAGACCGTGGTCTCAGCACTGACCCATCCAAGGCCCCTCTACTTCTACCACAGGTCCCAACACATGCTAGTCTGTCCTCCCTTGGGAGAGTTCACAAATACCTAAGGTGATAGGAGGTCACTGGTCCCATTTAGCAGGTTAAACTAACAAAGCTGACATGGGCTTGTCCACTCTCTTAGTGTTGGTTCCCCTGAGCAGTAGACCCTGAGACAAGGATTCTGGTGCAAGTAGCATGTTTGAGAGGTGACCCAGGGAAACACTAAGAAAGTGACATAGAGGAAGTGTTGTCAAGCCAGAGACCAGTGGGGATGACCAGAGCTTAATCCTGTGGGGAACTCTGGAGTTCATGTAAAACACTCATCTTGGAGTTATTTCTCTGAGGGGAAAGGGAGCCATGATGGAATAGGCAGAATAGTGCCCCCTGCCCCCTACAAATGTCCACATTCTAATTCCATGGACCTGGGAATGTGTTGCCTTCCATAGGACTGGGGGGGTGGTTAAGGTTGCTGATGGAATTAAGGTTGCTAATCATCTGACCTTACAAGGAGACTATCCTGAATTATCTGAGTGGACCCAGTGTAATCACAAAGGTCCTCAAGTGTAGAGGCAGAGGCAAAAGATTCAGTATCGGAGGGATGATATAAAAGAAAGACTCCATCAGCCTTTGAAAATGGGAGAGGCCATGAGCCAGGCAATGTGGGAAGCCAGGCAATCTGGGAAAGGCAGGGAAAGGGATGCTCCCCTCCAGAAAGGAACTTAACCACTAACATTTTGATTTGAGCACAGTTATTTTGGAATTCTGACCTCCAGAAATGTAAGATGATAAATTTATGTTGTTTTAAGACTAGATTAGTGGCAATTTGTCACAGCAGCAATAGGAAACTAATACATGCGGTCATGGGGGGCACTGGGGGAGTTATTCATTCCCTGGCACTTCCAGCCCCCAGTGAGCACTTGAGGGGGAACAGCCTTCCTGGGAAGTGTTCACAGAATACCAGAAGTCAGCTGAATGCATGGACCTGGTAAGGCCTAGAGGATGTAGGCATGGTAGGGACAATAGTGCCAGTAGTCTCCCAAAAAGGGAGGTCAGCTGACCTTTTTCCAGCACCACCTTGGCTCTGGCTTTTATGGAAAAATCACATTTGGTGGATACTGCATTGATCGAAACACTCTGAGCAAGAAAAATACAGACATCCCACTTCCACAAGTTTGCACCCTTTGTCGTAAGTTTCATCTGTAATAACAAAGACATTGTCTCATTCTAACTCATGGAGCCTTGAAGACAGGTGCTGTTATACCTCTTTATCTTCAGCACCTCCCACAATGCTGCCTGCTTAGTACACACACACTACACTCCTGCTGCCTGAATGAATAAACAAGTGCATGAGTGAGTAAATGATCTAGTTTGCTCCAACCCTGTTGTCCTGACCCAGAAGCATGGTACTGGGAGGCATCATGAAGAGGTGATTCGAGCTCCAGCTCTCAGCTCAGACTAGGTTTAGCCCCAGGACTGCCACAAATTGTGGGAGCCTTAAGTTTACTAAGAACACTCTCTGTATGCATCTTCATCTATAAAAATAGAAATAATATTGCTTCCCTTAGAATTATTATAAGGATCTAATAGCATAATCAGTACAAAACAAATGTTAGCTATTATTAGTAGTAGTAGTACTTACTATTCCCTACTGTCCCCAATCTTTGGTTTTTCTTCACCATTTTTTAAAGATGAGTTATAAGAGTGTTAGCAAAAGGAAATTTAAAACAAGTGTTTGGAGTTCCCGTCATGGCTCAGTGGTTAACGAATCCGACTAGGAACCATGAGGTTGCGGGTTCGATCCCTGCCCTTGCTCAGTGGGTTAATGATCAGGCATTGCCGTGAGCTGTGGTGTAGGTTGCAGATGCGGCTCGGATACCACGTTGCTGTGGCTCTGGCGTAGGCTTGTAGCTACAGCTCCGATTAGACCCCTAGCCTGGGAACCTCCATATGCCGTGGGAGCAGCCCAAGCAATGGCAAAAAAGACAAAAAAAAAAAAAAAAAAAAAAAAGCATTCTGAATGTTCTTTAACATCATTTATGTTAAGGAACAGTAAACTAAAATGCAGTAAGTTGCTTAGAAAGAACATGTCTTGGTATCCAAATTGGAAGAGAAGAGGTAAGATTGTCACTATAAGCTGATGACATGATACTATATATTGAAAACCCAAAGGACTCCACACAAAAACTGCTCAAACTGATAAATCAGCAAAGTAGCAGGATACAAGATTAATATTCAGAAATTAGTTACATATCTAACAATGAAATATTAGAAAAAGAATATTTAAAAAAATACCTTTTAAAATCTTACCCCAAAAATTAAATACCTAGGAATAAACCTGACCAAGGAGGTGAAAGACTTATATGCTGAGAACAATAAAACATTAGTCAAGGAAATTAAAAATGATTCAAAGAAATGGAAAAATATCCCATGCTCCTGGATTGGAAGAATTAATATTGTTTAAATGGCCATACAACCCAAAGCAATCTACAGATTTAATGTGATCCCTGTCAAATTACCCATGACATTTTTCATAGAACTAGAACAAATAATTCCAAAATTTATATGGAACCAGAAAAAAAAAAAAATCTGAGAATTGCTGAAGCAATCCTGAGCGGGGGAAAAAAAAGCAGGAAGCATAACTCTCCCAGACTTTCAGACATCATTACAAAGCTATAGTAATCAAAACAGTGTGTTGCTAGTACCAATACAGACATATGGATCAATGGAACCAAATAGAGAGCCAAGAAATAAACCCAGGCACCTATAGTCAATTAATCCTTGATGAAGGATGTAAAAATATAAAATGAGAAAGAACATGTCTCTCCAGTTGGCCCTTCTCTACCATAATACTAAAAATTTTAAATGTATATTGACATGGGAAGAAAGCATACAACATTGCTTACTTACCAAGAGAGCCAAATAATTGTGCATGAAAATTTGGAAGAAGATGAGTTCTTGTTGCCTCCAAGAAATTGGTGTTCTTTACCAATGAGCATCAGTGTATATGGAGATCCCAACAATTTCTAAATAAAGAACGTGGCTTCCCTTCATTTTCATTTGTGGCCATGGAGAAAGGGCAGGTGAAAGAGAGAAAGATGGTTTAGAAACCTAAATTTTTAAGTAAGAAAATTGGGGGAGTTCCCGTCGTGGCACAGTGGTTAACGAATCCGACTAGGAACCATGAGGTTGCGGGTTCGGTCCCTGCCCTTGCTCAGTGGGTTAAGGTTCTGGCGTTGCCATGAGCTGTGGTGTAGGTTGCAGACGCGGCTTGGATCCCGCGTTGCTGTGACTCTGGTGTAGGCCGGTGGCTACAGCTCCGATTGGACCCCCTAGCCTGGGAACCTCCATATGCCGCGGGAGCGGCCCAAGAAATAGCAACAACAACAACAATAACAACAAAAAAAGACAAAAGACAAAAAAAAAAAAAAAAGAAAGAAAAAGAAAATTGGAAACCTAACCTGAGACTCAGGCAATAGGACTCCCAGTTTTGAGTTCCAAGAGAACTTTGTCAGATGATGGAACGTCCTGATCTCCTCTGTCCAACATGGTAGCCACAAAGCATATGTGGCCATTGGGTAACTGAAATGTGGCCAGTGCAACTGAGGAAATGAGCTTTAAATTTTATATCATGTTACTTAATTTTTTTAATTTTTAAAAATTTTATTGAAGTATGGTTGACTTACAATATTGTGTTAATCTTCACTGTACACCAACACGATTCAGTTGTACGTATATCTATTCTTTTTCAGACTCATTACCCACAAACATTATCGCAGAATATCAAGTAGAGTTCCGTGTGTTACACAACAGGTCACCATTAACCTCCACTCCATATACAATAGAGTGCCTATGCCAGTCCCAAATTCTCAATCCATCTCCCCCCCCACCTTTCCAAAGTCTGTGAATCTGTTTTATAAATAAGTTCATTTGTATCATTTTTTAAGATTCCACATATAAGTGATACATGAAATTTATCTTTGACTTACTTCACTTAGTATGATAATCTCTAGATCCATCCATATTGTTGTACATCGCATTATTTCATTCTTTTCACAGCCAAGTAATATTCCATTGTGTATTATGTACCACGTCTTCTTTATCCATTCCTCTGCCATTGGATGTTTAGGTTGCTTCTATATTTTGGCTATCATGAATAGTGCTGCTGTGAACACTGGGATACACATATCTTTTCAAATTATGATTTCCTCCAGATACATGCCTAGGATGGGATTGCTAGATCATATGGTAGTTCTTTCAATTTTTCTGAGGAACTCCATACTGTTTCCCATAGTGGTTGTACCAGTTTACATTCCCACCAACAGTATAGGAAGGTTCCCTTTTCTCCACACCTTCACCAGCAATTATTGTTTGTAGACTTTTTGATGATGGCCATTCTGACCAGTGTGAGGTGATACCTCATTGTAGTTTTGATTTGCATTTCCCTAGTAACTAGTGATGTTGAGTATCTTTCCATGTGCCTGTTGGCCATCTGTAGTCTTTTTTGGAGACATGTCTATTTAGATCTTCTGCTCATATTTTGATTGGGTTGTTTGGTTTTTTGATAGCTGCATGAGTTTTATTATATTTTGAGATTAATCCTCTGTCACTTGCTTTGTTTACAAATATTTTCTCACATTCTGTGGTTTGTCTTTTTAAGTCCCATTTGTTTATTTCTGTTTTTATTTTCATTACTCTAGGAGGGGTGGATCCAAAAAGATATTGATGTAATTTATGTCAAATAGTGTTCTGCCTGTGTTTTCCTTTAAGAGGTTATAGTATGTAGTCTTAACATCTAGGTCTTTAATCCATTTTGAAGGTTTTTTTAAAATAATAGTACTTTTATTTTTAAATTATTTATTGTTGGCTCCACCCACAACATGTGTAAGTTCTGGGGCTATGGATCAAATCCGAGCCACAAGAGGGACAATGTCAGATCCTTAACCCATGAGCCACCAGGAAACTCCCATTTTGAGTGTATTTCTGTGTATGGTATTAGAGTGTCTTCTAATTTCATTTTTTTATGTGTAGCTGTCCAGGTTCCTCAGCACTACTTATTGAAGAGACTGTCTTTTCTCCATTATATATTCTTGCTTCCTTTGTTGTAAATAATTGACCATGGGGGTGTGGGTTTATTTTTATCCTGTTTCATTGATGTATATTTCTGGTTTTGTGTCTGTGCCATACTGTTTTTGTTACTGTAGCTTTGTAGTATAGTCTGAAGTCAGGGATCCTGATTTCTCCAGCTCCATTTTGCTTTCTCAGTATTTCCTTGGGTATTTAAAGTCTTTTGTGTTTCCACATTTTAAAATATTTTGTTCTAGTTCTGTGATAAATGCCATAGGTAATTTGATAGGGATGGCATTAAATCTGTGATTGTCTTGGGTGGTATAGTTGTTTTGACAATATTGATTCTTCCAATCCAACAACATCTGTTTGTGTCATCTTTAATTTCTTTCATTAGCATCTTAAAATTTTCAGAGTACAGGTCTTTTGCCTCTTTAGGTAGGTTTATTCCTAGATATTTTATTCTTTTTGATATAATGGTAAATAGGAGTCTTTCCTTAATTTCTCTTCTGATCGTTCATTGTTAGCATATAGAAATTCAGCAGATTCCTATGTATTAATTTTGAATCCTGTAACTTTATGAATTCATTGATGAACTCTAGTAGTTTTCTGATAGTATCTTTAGAATTTTCTGTGTGTAGTATTGTGCCATCTGTAAATAATGAAGTTTTACTTCTTGCTTTCCAATTTAGATTCTTTTTGTATATTTTTCTTCTCTGGTTGCTATGGCTAGGAGTTCCAAAATTAGAACAGTAGTAGTGAGGTTGGACATCCTTGTCTTGTTCCTGATCTTAGAGGAAATTCTTTCAGCTTTTCACCATTGAGTATGATGTTAGCTGTGGGTTTGTCATATATGGCCTTTGTTATATTGAGGTAGGTTCCCTCTATGTCCACTTCCTGGAGGACTTTTTTAAATCATAAATGGGCGTTGAATGTACTTAATTTTAATGCAAATAGCCTCTAATGACTAGTGGCTTCCATATTGGATAGTTGTAGAACATAATGGCTAAGAGAGCAGGCTTCAAGTCAGACTGGCCCAAGTTTGAAACCAAGCCCCAGTTGCTGGGTGACCTGGGGCAAGCTATTTAATCTCTCTGTGCTGTCATCTATAAAATGGGAATAATAATTAATACCTGCCCCTGGGATTGACTCATAGCAGAGCTCTTTGTAGCACGTCACAAACACTCGATGGAAGCAAGTATTAAGTGAGGATAAGAGCCATTCAAAAGTGAGGTGAACCTTCCCCTGTGAATGAATGATGGCTCAGTGATGGCTGGTCATTTCCCACAGACAAGAACCTGAGGCACTTGCAAACCTTTTCAGCCAGGCATCCACTGGGTGCCAGTGTTGTTTCACCCAGTGAGGCACTGGTGGCTGGCAGTGGCACTTCTGCCTGTAAGTAGGACAGTGCCTTAAGTTGCACTTTATTTTTAACACCAACTTTAACCTGCTGCCAGAGCATTCTCCTACCCAACTCTTGACTCACTTTGAGATGATTTCACACTGCATCAGCCAAGGGTATTCATCTCAGCTGCCAAGGCCCTCATCTGCTCAGTGCCTCACTCTAGGTTAGGGTGGAAGACAAAACTCACTTTCTCTAACATGCCCCAAATCAATCCCACAGCCATGTCTTATTAACAGGAGTAGCTAGCATTTGCTGAGTGCCTGCTGAGTACCAGGCAGCATGCAAGGCTGGGCATGCAGAATCTCTTTGGAACAACTCTGTAAGCTGGGTTCGTTCCTCTTTTGACAGATGAAGAAGCAGAAAGGTTGCTGAAGGTCATGTAGCTATTACGGTGACAGGGCAGGGTTTGACCCCAAATGTCTGAGTCCAGGACCTGAGTGCCCAACTACTATACCGTTCAGCCCCTGGCAGGCATCTGCCATGCATGCATTAGACCCCTGGCAGGTGATGTCATCCAAAGAGGGAGAAAATTAGGTCTCCACCTCCAAGGAGCTAGAATTGTGGGTGACACTCATGAGCCAGTGTGCACAGCACACACAGGATGTTAAGGAACATGAGAAAGGGCAGCTCACTCTGCTGAGGGGCATGGCCCAGGGGGCCCTGTGCCTTGTCACCCTGATTCATATGGCCATGGCCATGGCTTTGGCTGCTTTAACATCATGTACCCCAAGTTTCACGTGTCTCTAGAGATTTGCTGAGGCTGGTTCAGTGGATACCCAGAGCTCTTTAAGTGGCATTTGGGAATCCCTCTGCCACTCATATGTCCTTCCCAAGGACACTTTCTTGGCAAAAGCTGACATCCCTGCAGCATTTGTCAGAGGCTTCCGAAAGCAACCCATGCCAGATCAGTTAATCCATACAGAAGCTGTGCCAGAAGACAGGACACAGGGAGGGGCTCATGACTGGAAGGGCAGCTTAGCAAGGAGGATAGCCCTTGAAGTTAGCATCTAAATTGGGAGCAGGGGCTGAGTCACATTCAGCTCCCCTCTTGGGCCCCCTCACCCTCTTCATTGGCTGCATGACAACATTTAAGACCCATGCTATCATTGTATCTCTTTGAGTCCAGCTGCGCCATTACACCCTGAGCAACTTGAATTTAGATTATTGTGTGAATAACTCATATTTGTATTATCAGTGCCTAATCCAGTGCCTGTAGCTAGGTAAGAGCTGGGTAGATTTTTTTTTTTAATTATAATTGATTTATAGTGTTGGGCCAATTTCCGTTGTACAACAAAGTGACTCAGGTGTATGTATACATACATTTTTAATATTCTTTTCTGTCATGATCTATCCCAGGAAATTGGGCATAGTTCCCTGTGCTGTACAGTAGGACCTTATTCTTTATCCTTTATAAACATCATAGTTTGCATCTACTAACCCCAAACTCCTAGTCCATCCCACTTCCTCCCCCCTTCCCCTTGGCAAACACAAGTCTATTCTCTATGTTTGTGAGTCTGTTTTGTTGTAGATAGGTTCATTTATGTTATTTTTTAGATTCCACATATAAAGTGATATAATATGATATTTGTCTTTCTTTTTCTGACTCCACTTAGTATGAGAATCTAGTTGCATCCATGTTGCTACAATTGGCATTATTTTGTTCTTTTTCATGGCTGAGTAGTATTGTGTATATATACCACATCTTTTTTTTTTCTATAATTTTTTTGTTTTCCCACTGTACAGCACGGGGGTCAGGTTATCCTTACATGTGTACATTACAATTACATTTTTTCCCTCACCCTTTCTTCTGTTGCAACATGAGTATCTAGAGAAAGTTCCCAATGCTATTCAGCAGGATCTCCTTGTAAATCTATTCTAAGTTGTGTCTGATAAGCCCAAGCTCCCGATCCCTCCCACTCCCTCCCCCTCCCATCAGGCAGCCACAAGTCTCTTCTCCAAGTCCATGATTTCCTTTTCTGAGGAGATGTTCATTTGTGCTGGATATTAGATTCCAGTTATAAGTGATATCATATGGTATTTGTTTTTGTCTTTCTGGCTCATTTCACTCAGGATGAGATTCTCTAGTTCCATCCATGTTGCTGCAAATGGCATTATGTCATTCTTTTTTATGGCTGAGTAGTATTCCATTGTGTATATATACCACTTCTTCCGAATCCAATCATCTGTCGATGGACATTTGGGTTGTTTCCATGTCCTGGCTATTGTGAATAGGGCTGCAATGAACATGCGGGTGCACGTGTCTCTTTTAAGTAGAGTTTTGTCTGGATATATGCCCACGAGTGGGATTGCGGGGTCATATGGAAGTTCTATATATAGATTTCTAAGGTATCTCCAAACTGTTCTCCATAGTGGCTGTACCAGTTTACATTCCCACCAACAGTGCAGGAGGGTTCCCTTTTCTCCACAGCCCCTCCAGCACTTGTTATTTGTGGATTTATTAATGATGGCCATTCTGACTGGTGTGAGGTGGTATCTCATGGTAGTTTTGATTTGCATTTCTCTGATAATCAGCGATGTTGAGCATTTTTTCATGTGTTTGCTGGCCATCTGTATATCTTCTTTGGAGAAATGTCTATTCAGGTCTTTTGACCATTTTTCCATTGATTGATTGGTTTTTTTGCTGTTGGGTTGTATAAGTTGTTTATATATTCTAGAGATGAAGCCCTTGTCGGTTGCATCATTTGAAACTATTTTCTCCCATTCTGTAAGTTGTCTTTTTGTTTTCTTTTGGGTTTCCTTTGCTGTGCAAAAGCTTTTCAGTTTGATGAGGTCCCATGGGTTTATTTTTGCTCTAATTTCTATTGCTTTGGGAGACTGCCCTGAGAAAATATTCATGATGTTGATGTCAGAGAGTGTTTTGCCTATGTTTTCTTCTAGGAGTTTGATGGTGTCCTGTTGTATATTTAAGTCTTTCAGCCATTTGGAGTTTATTTTTGTGCATGGTGTGAGGGTGTGTTCTAGTTTCATTGCTTTGCATGCAGCTGTCCAGGTTTCCCAGCAATGCTTGCTGAATAGACTTTCTTTTTCCCATTTTATGTTCTTGCCTCCCTTGTCAAAGATTAATTGACCATAGGTGTCTGGGTTTATTTCCGAATTCTCTATTCTGTTCCATTGGTCTGTCTGTCTGTTTTGATACCAGTACCACACTGTTTTGATGACTGTGGCTTTGTAGTATTTCTTGACGTCTGGGAGAGTTATGCCTCCTGCTTGGTTTTTGTTTCTCAGGATTGCTTTGGCGATTCTGAGTCTTTTGTTGTTCCATATAAATGTTTGGATTGTTTGTTCTAGTTCTGTGAAAAATGTCATGGGTAATTTGATAGGGATTGCATTGAATCTGTAGATTGCTTTGGGTAGTATGGCCATTTTTACAATATTGATTTTTCCAATCCAGGAACATGGAATATCTTTCCATTTCTTTACATCTTCTTTGATTTCTTTGATTAAAGTTTTATAGTTCTTGGCATATAGGTCCTTTACCTCCTTGGTCAGGTGTATTCCGAGGTATTTGATTTTGTGAGGTGCAATTTTAAAAGGTATCGTATTTTTGTATTCCTTTTCTAATATTTCATTGCTGGTATACAGAAATGCCACTGACTTCTGAATGTTAATCTTATATCCTGCTACTTTGCTGAATTTATTAATCAGTTCAAGGAGTTTTGGGGTGGAGTCCTTAGGGTTTTCTATGTATAGTATCATGTCATCTGCATACAGAGACAGTTTTATCTCTTCTCTTCCTATATGGATGCCTTTTATTTCTTTTGTTTGTCTAATTGCTGTGGCTAGGACTTCCAAAACTATGTTGAAGAGCAGTGGTGAGAGTGGGCATCCCTGTCTTGTTCCAGATTTGAGTGAGAAGGCTTTGTTTTTCCCCACTGAGTATT
Organism: Sus scrofa; assembly: GCF_054392235.1. Lineage (NCBI taxonomy): Eukaryota > Metazoa > Chordata > Mammalia > Artiodactyla > Suidae > Sus > Sus scrofa. Next base: position 88,084,023 of record NC_139387.1, on the reverse strand, counting down.
ATATTTGCTGTGGGTTTATCATAAATGGCTTTGATTATATTCAGGAATGTTCCCTCTATACCCACTTTGGCGAGGTATACCATATCTTCTTAATCCATTCATCTGCTGATGGACATTTATGTTGTTTCCATGTCTTGGCTATTGTGAATAGTGCTCCTATGAACACAGGGGTGTATGTTTCTTTTTGAATTATGGTTTTATCTGGATATATTCCCAGGAGTGGGATTCCTGGATCATATGGTAGTTCTATTTTTAGTTTTCTGAGGTCCCCCCATTACTGTTTTCCATTGTGGTTGCACTAACTTACATTCCCACCAACGGTGTAGGAGGGTTCCCTTTTCTCCACATCTTCTTTAGCATTTGTTCTTTGTAGACTTTTTAATGATAGCCATTCTAACTGGTGTGAAGTGATATCTCATAGTAGTTTTGATTTTCTTTTCTCTAATAATTAGTGATGTTGAGCATCTTTTCATGTGCCTACTGGCCATCTTGTATGTCTTTTTTAGAGATACATCTTTCTAGGTCTTCTGCCCATTTTTCAAATGAGTCGTTTGCCTTTTTGTTGTTGGATGGTATATGTTGTTTGTATATTTTGGAGATTAAGCTCTTGTCTATTGCATCATTTATAAATATTTTCTCCCATTCTGTAGGTTGTGTTTTGTTGGTTTTTTGTTTTTTGTTTTTTAATGGTTTCGTATGCTGTGCAAAAGCTTATAAGTTTGATTAGGTCACATTTGTTTATTTTTGTTTTCATCTCTATTGCCTTGGGAGACTGCCCTAAGAAAACATGTATATGGTTGATGTCAGAGAATGTTTTGCCTATGTTCTCCTCTAGGAGTTTTATGGTGCCATGTCTTATGTTTAAGTCTTTAAGCTATTTTGAGTTTATTTTTGTGCATGGAGTGAGGGTGTGTTCTAGTTTCATTGATTTACAAGCAGCTGTCCAACTTTTCCAGCACCACTTCCTGAAGAGACTGTCTTTTTCCTATTTTATATTCCTGCCTCCTTTGCCAAAGATTAGTCAAAAGTGAGTTTTTTTCTGGGCTCTGTATTCTGTTCCATTGATCAGTACATCTGTTTTTGTACCAGTAAGTAAAGGTTTTTGATTGAATTAATTTGAGTCTTCTCCACTGAGCCCTAGTCTACCCTCTCCTCACCCCCATTATCTCCACAACTAATTTCAATTCCCTCTAAATTTATCTCTTCCCAAATCTGCAGCCATATGTGGACATCAAAGTGCTTTACTGACATAGACACACAGCAGATCAGTTTGTGAAGGGAGGATGACCATTGCAAGTCCAGTTTAATTGTTCAGTTATTTGAGTGAGTACTGGAGCTAGCTGTCACCCATTTCTCATACATAACAGGGGGTTAATGATCTTTCCTCACAGGATGCCATAAGCACCAAATGAAATAATGCCTGTAAAGCATGTGGCAAAGCACCTGACAGAGTGAGTGTTTGATAAAGGGACGTGCAGGGCCAGTTCTCGGGTGAGGTGAGGAGGAACATGCCTCAGGAGCAAGATTGAAGGAGGCATCAAAAACTCAAATATTGGAGATAAATCATTTTATTAGTTATCTGGTTGTGGGGGTGCTGAAGCAAAGTGGTGCAAACTGAGTGATTTAAAGACATGACTTTCTTGGGAATTCCCATTGTGGCACAGTGGTTAACAAATCCGACTAGGAACCATGAGGTTGCAAGTTCAATCCCTAGCCTTGCTCAGTGGGTTAAGGACCCGACGTTGCTGAGAGCTGTGGTGTAGTTTGCAGATGTGGCTCAGATCCCATGTGGCTGTGGCGTAGGCCGGCAGCTGCAGCTCTGATTCGACCCCTAGCCTGGAAACCTCCATATGCCACGGGAGTGGCCCAAAAAATGGCAAAAAGACAAAAACAAAAAAAAAACCACATGACTTTCTTCTCTCAGTTCTGGCAGCTAGAAGTCCAGGGCCATGCTTCTTTGGAAGCCTCTAGGGGAGAGTCCTTCCTGCTGCTGCTAGCTTCTTGGAGCCCCAGGCATTCCTTGGCTTGTGGCCATGTCACTCTGCTCAATGCCTGTCTTCTCATGGCCATCTTCTCCTCCTATATCTGTGTCCTCTCCTCCTCTTGTAAGTCATATTGGAGTAAAGCCACCCTACTCCAGTATGGCCTCCTCTTAGCTAATTACATCTACAGTAACTCTACTTCCAAAGAAGGTCTCATTCTGAGGTATGAGGGTTAGGATGTCAACATATCCTTTGGGGGGACAAAATTCAACCCATGACAATAGTATCACTAAGTTATAGGATGAAACAGGGTTAAATAAAGGCAAGATTCAGCTCTGCCCCTGAGAAGCCCCCTCTCACCCTCCTCACCCTGATCCTGGCCCTGCCAAAGGCCGTCTGCCTTTAGACGTAGCTGTGCAGCCGTTGCTCTCTGAGAAGGTGCTGTACACGGTGCGATGGGGAGATAGAAGGAGAGGGAAGACCTTCCATGGGATTCCAGTCTCACAGAAGAGAAAAATACACAGATTGGGAAAGAAAAGAGCAGCTCTGACAGCTGTCAGCTGGTTGCTGGTTGTTCCCAACAAGGCTGTGGTGTTACCTCACTGAGCAAATACAATCTCACAGGATATCAGTGACCGCGCTCTCTGTGTTGGAACGAGACAAAAACTAGGTCACCGCCTTATCGCGTCTGAACTGAGAATTACACAGTGACGATGCGCAGCCCTAGGGCTGTCTCTCCTGGTTCGCATGAATGGTTACTGTGTCCTTTCCATGACCTCTGGCCCTTGCTGCTGACTGTTGTGTTCCTGGTGGTACTTGCCTGGCTGGCATGAACAAAATTAATCGTTGCAGTAGAATGTGATAGTGAGCAAGGTACAAAGATAGTGCCACTGGAGCCCAGAATCTGCTTTGGGACATCTGAGATGGCACCACAGAGGAGAGTGGTTTTAGTTGACTTTGAGGGAGGAGGAGAAGTTCAGTTGGTAGTTAATTGCATGCAAAAGGGAGCACAGTGGAGGCAAAAGCATGGAGGTGTGAAAGTGCAGGATGCATGTCCTGCAGTTTCCACATGGCATACCCTTTCCTAGGCCCCCCTCCCCTATCTCTTCCCGGCCAGTGCCCATTGCCACTGACCTGTCATTCATAGCATTTATCACACTGCATTGTGCTGGGCTGCTTTTTTCCACCTTCAGATTGTGAGCTCTGTGGGGACAGCGACTTTGGGTCATTGACCCCCAGCACAGTGCCTTGAATGTAGTCAGTGTTGAATACGTGTTTTGAAGGAAGATGAACTAGTAGGTCACCCCCATGTGCTTAGATCCCGAGATGTCTAAAATGAACTCATGAAAGATGAAAATAAAAAATGTTAAAGGTCGGAGTCAGCTTGGAGGAGGGCCTTGTTTGCCAAACAGAAGAGTTTAGGTTTCACTCAGCAACTGGGAGAGTCACTGAGAAATTTGGGGGAAGATCACCTTGATGCTGTTACTGATCCAATGAAATGGATAAAATGAAGAGGGGAGAGATCAGACCATGACTTTTGGTAAAATGCTACTGCAATAGGCCAGGCAAAACGTGATAAGAACTTGCAAGGGGACAGTTTCCATGGGGACGAAGCACAGGGGTGGGTGGAGGGACACATAACCAAAAATAGAAAGAATGGAAAGAATGTGATGGTTTATTAGTTGTTTGGAATACTTTAAACCTAATTCATTTTCGCTTTTCTGGTATCTGGTTAGGTTTTTAAGCAGGGTGTGTCTTCTTAATTATGTTTCCCCTGAGCTAATATTAAATTGGCTTATGTGCATTAGACACATGCCCAGTAGGCAGAATACTCTCCCCCACCAAGATATTCATGTCCTAATTCCCGGAACTTGGAAATAATGTTAGGTTACATGGCAAAGGGGAATTCAGGTTGATAGGCAGCTGATTTCAGCTAGGCAGAGTCTCCTGTATTATCCAGGTGGGCTCAGTGTAATCACATAGGTCCTTACAAGTGGCAGAGGACCAATAGAGATGGCAGCATGAGAAGGATCTGGCCTGAAGTGGCTTTTTTTGAAGGTGGAGAAAGGGGCTATGAGCCAAGGAATGCAGGCAGCTTCTAGAATCTGGAAGCACAAGGGAACAAATTGTCCTCTGGCGTCTCTAGAAGAATGCAGCCCCACTGGTAACTAGATTTTATCCCAGGGAGACATATGTCAGACCTCTGACCTCACACTATATGCTTTACAGAGGGCTGGGCATAGGATGCTGATGACCCAGACAGAGAGTAAATCTTGCCACAAATGAGCCGTACACTGGGTGCTGAAGACACGACCATTTATTTCAAAAGCCTTCATTTCTCATTCCTGAAGTGATCTGTCACTAGACTGAAAAGTCATCTATTTCAAGCAAGAAGACATGGCATAGTTATTCTCCGCTTTCAGAATTTCTTTTTTGCACTTGTGTCGCTCCATCACTTGGGAAATAGATTTCCCATAGATTCCTACTGCCAACAGTGACTGAGTCCATGGTAGCATTTCTCTTAAAAACATGACAGGTGTGTATAAGACATTGTGTTAGGCTTTCCCGTTGTGGCTCAGCAGGTTAAGAACCCAATCTAATGCCCATAAGAATATGAGTTCAATACCTGACCTTGCTCAGTGGGTTAAAGTGTCCAGCATTGCTGTGGTGTAGATCTCAGCTGCAGCTCTGATTCGACCCCTAGCCCACGAACTTCCATATGCCATAGGTGAAGCTGTAAAAAGGAAAAAAGGCATTGGTTAAGTCTCTTGTTGAGGTATCCAAAGATGAAGCAGCTAGTTTGAAAGCATGGGAAGGAACTCCAAGGCACGTGATAGGCCAGGTATGCTTTATATATGTTATCTTACTTAATTCTATGGAAATCCCATGAGGTGGGCATCATTATCCACATATAGATAAACTAATTAGAGGAAGAAGAAGCACAGATTCAAACCAGGGTCTAGGGCTTCAGACCCATGGTTTCCCCACTTTGTCATGCAGAATCCCAGTAAACACTGTTGAAAACAGCAGCCTTGCAGAATCTTTGGAAGAAGTCTAGATTAGGTCATGAAAAGTCCCCGCTTTCTGTCTGCAGCTTGCCCCTGTGTGCATGGAGTGTGCAACAGTGGAATACATGGCGACGGGACCTGTGAGTGCTTCTCTGGGTACACCGGCCCCAACTGTGACAAGCGTAAGTACCGCTAGTTTCCTTAATGGCACCCAGACCAAATGGGCACAGACGTAGGCATTTCAATTGTGTTTTCCTGTACAGAGGCTCTACATGGGTGATGTGCCATCAGATATTTTGCTGACAGTTATGAAAAAATTTAAAAGAGATGGGAAAGGAGGGGAAGAGGGGAAATGGGGGAAGGGAGGGCAGAAGAGCAAGCAGAGAAGATTGGAAGTGGCAGGTTTGGAAACAAGACAGTAACATGGCTTTAGCTATGTTTTAGGAAGGCCAAACTGGTGGCACCGTCAGGCTAGGAAAAAGAGAAAACCATTGTTGAGGCCATTGCCATGAGTTAGTCACCTAGTAAGGGGACAAGGCATGTTCTCAATTTCAAATCTCAGAAGCAGAACACATTAACAGGAAGCAGGCTTGCCAAGGTTCACAAAATCATAAATGGTCGAGTCTCCTTCCCCAGGCTCTCCTGTCACTGCCCAAAGGACTCAAGAGCAAAAGACCTTTTTAATAAGACAAGAGACCTGCCCAGAAGCCACTGACCTGATGGAGAACATGGATGGAATTGTCTCCAAATAAAAAAATAACTGTTGAGTCAAAATATAACCAATAAGCTGAGACAAAAATATTTGCAGTCCACATGGCAGAAATGTTTTTATAGTAATATAAAGTCCAAGATGGAGTTCCCATCATGGCACAGTGGTTAACAAATCTGACTAGGAACCATGAGGTTGCGGGCTTGATCCCTGCCCTTGCTCAGTGGGTTAAGGATCTGGCGTTGCCGTGAGCTGTGGTGTAGGTTGCAGACTCGGCTCGGATCCCATGTTGCTGTGGCTGGGGTGTAGGCCAGCGGCTACCGCTCCGATTCGACCCCTAGCCTGGGAACCTCCATATGCCATCGGAAGCGGCCCTAGAAAAGGCAAAAAGACAAAATAAAGTCCACGAGCCCACTTTTTAAATTGGCCAAGAAGCGGCTAATTCTCAGGACAAGAAATGAAAACTGACCAACAAGCCTAGAAAAGGTGCTTAGCCCCACAAGGAATTACAGAAATGCAAATTAAAACCATAATGAAGTGGTAGTTTGGAGTTTGGGAGATTTTGTTTTGTTTTGGTTCTGGCTTTTTGCCCACTTTGCACACAGATTGAAAAGATGGGTCATATCCACCTGTGAGGGTGAGAACAATTACAGTATTGTCAGTGGGAATACGAGTCATACAACCTCTGAGGGAAATGCATCTATTAAATTTCAAGGGGTGCTTCCAGTTTGCTGCTACAGCTCCATTCTAGGAACTTACCTGGAGGAAGGAAAGGGTGAGTAGGTAAGAAGATACGATCAAAGAAACTCATGCTTTTATTGTTTGTAAGAACAAAACAGGCTGGAAACAACCTGGAGGTCCAGCTGTAGGAAGTGGTTGAGTAAAGTGTGGTATATCCTATTCTAGTTAGAAGAGTGCCAGCTGTTGAAAGAAATCAACACAAAAAAATCAATGGCTCAACACTATGGTTCCAAAACTGCCCCAAGGCATCCCAAAGTAGCCCATCAGACTCTCAGACCTGCTATGGGACATTTAAAATTTTTGAGGTGAACAGTAATACGTCTTAGGATGTCAGATGAAATGCTAACCCGAGTTCATAATTTCAACATTAGGTGGCACTATGTTTTTTCCATGATATCATATCTTTACAAAGCTGCACTCCCAGTGGATGCTGTGATAAAAAAGCAAGTACCATGAAAAAATAATTTTGACAGGAAGGAGGTTGGTAATTTCCAAGACGATTCCAAGTTTTCAGAAGTTATACGGTCTCTAACACACTCACCTGGCCCATTAATAAGTAAATGTGGTTGTTTAAGAATGTAATGAAAACATTCATCTTTCTTCTAACCACATAACTTTTTCAAATGGCTATCAAGTTATCATGACATAGTTCCTGAGTCATTTGGTTCTAGCAGCTTAATCAATGGACCTGGTAGATACACCTTTTATACTGGGGCACCATAAAAAAATATTGAAACACTGAGGGCACCGTTAACCTAAGAATTTGGGGAACCCTGGGCTTAACAGAGGTGTATTTCTTACTTATGTAACAGCCCAGGGTGGGTGTTCCTGGTTGATAACAGCTGCCAACCACACGATGGTCAGGGATCCACAACTTTCTTTTTTTTTTTGCTCTTTTCTAGGGCCGCACCTGTGGCATATGGAGATTCCCAGGCTAGGGGTCTAATCGAAGCTGAGCTGCCGGCCTACACCGTAGCCACGGCAGCGCTCGATCTGAGCCGCATCTGTGACCTACACCCCAGCTCACAGCAACACCAGATCCTTAACCCACTGAGCAAGGCCAGGGATCGAACCCGCAACCTCATGGTTCCTAGTCGGATTAGTTAACCACTGCGCCATGATGGGAACTCCAGGGATCCACAACTTTCCATTGTGTGCCTCTGCCATTCTGTAGCACCCAGAGCACTCTGCTGTGAGCCATGGGAGGAAGAGCAGATGGAGAAGCACCTGCTGATAAGGTCCAGAACGATGCATAGAACTTTCACACAATAGTCCATCGCAAACAAGTCATATGACCCCCACCTGGATGCAAAGAGGGGTTGAAAATATAATCCTGAAAGGGCAACCCCCTCTCAGCAGAAGTTCTACTTTATGGATGAGGTGGAGGGGTATTCTCTCTGAATTTTGGATTCAACTAGCCACTGTTGGGATTCAAGCACGCACATCACATTTGTGCCTGTTTTGACACAACATTTTGTTCCAACATCTTTTCAAGAATGTCTGTATAGCAGACTGCCTTGCAAGAGATAAGACCTCTCTGGGGAGCAAGTGCAGACATGCGTACTGCCTCTGCCAGTTATCAGTTGTTTGCCTCTCAGCTCCAGAGTCACCCTTTATTGCCTGCTCTGTGAATGTGGCCGTGGCCTTTGGAATATTTCTCATTTGCCAGCCAGCAAGGTGTGAAACTGTACCAATAGAGGGTGCTAAAGGGACAATGAAGGAGGAAGGATTTTCTTTTATTTCTATTTTCGTTCACTTGCCAGGCTCCCAAAGAACACAGTTTTCCCCACTGCTCAGCCCTGCACAGTTTCTCCAGCACTAGGTTCCTGCAGGGCTCAGCACCCTCCAGGGTTTGGCCACTGTATGCCTCGTGTCTGGTGCTGAGCTCAGGAAGCGTAATCAGGAGCCCCGGACAGGGCAGGCCTGTGTCCCAGTTCAGGGGAGGCATGCTGTTCTGACCCCCTCTCTTCAGCCCCAGACACACTACGGGTCCAGCAGGACTGGCCAGCTGGAGACCTCCCCACCTTCATGCCAAATAGCTGGCCCCTGAGACCACCCCTGCCCTAGTCTCACACACAATCATACCACGCTTCAGAGAGGGTGCGTTTCTTAGCTCCTGTTTCCAGCTACACCGTAGCCACGGCAGCGCTCGATCTGAGCCGCATCTGTGACCTACACCCCAGCAGTGGCAAGCAGTCCCAGGCACCACGTGAGTCCTGGGGCTTGGAACCTCCCTGTGGATGACCTTCCCTGGAGCCCTGGAGGGGTGATGTCCAGCACGTCTCACCATCAGACACAGCAGCGATTTCTCTGCCGTAGAGCCACCAAGGCCTTGTCCTTTCTGGTGACATCTGCATCTCAGCTCTGGAGAGAGGAGAACTTACTCTTATCTTAACCCATGGTGTAGTTTCTCTCTTTTTTTTTTTCTTCTTTTCCTTTTTTCTTTAGAATTCTTTTTGAACGCTCAAGAGCCAATTCCCTGTTATTCCAATCTGTTCATGATTCTTTATAGTAAAACTTTCCCTGTTCAAATAATTATGTGGTTTCTGTCTCTTGCCTGGGACCTAATACATTGCCTATTATTTAAAAAGGAAAAAAGGGGGGAAACGTAGGTTCCCTAAGCTCAGGGCTCCTCTCCTGAAACGAAATCCACTGCCTCTTCAGGGCTCAGTCTGACCCTCTTGCATCGCCCTGAGGGACTTGGGGCTTGGAAGGACTGGTACAGAAATGCTCCACTCCAGCCACTGCTCTTGATGTGAATAACAAACTGTCCTTTATCTCTGACCCAGGCATCTCCTTTCTTCTTGCAGCATCCATGAAACCGTATCAGCCCACCTAGCTAGCTTTGCAAGTTAGCTAATTACGTCAGACTCTATAGTTTTTTAACAGCCATGTATGCCCCATCTGTATTGTAAAATACTATGCAGTTACTACAGATTAAAGTAATCCTTAAATACCTCCATAATATCAGGTTAAGATCAAATTCCTAAATATTTTTAAGAGGATTCCATTTCGGAGTTCCCGTCGTGGCGCAGTGGTTAACGAATCCGACCAGGAACCATGAGGTTGCGGGTTTGATCCCTGCCCTTCTCAGTGGGTTAACAATCCGACATTGCTGTGAGCTGTGGTGTAGGTCGCAGATGTGGCTCGGATCCTCTGTTGCTGTGGCTCTGGCGTAGGCTTGTAGCTATAGCTCCGATAATATCCCTAGCCTGGGAACCTCCATATGCCGTGGAAGCAGTCTAAGAAATGTCAAAAAAGACAAAAAAAAAAAAAAAAAAGAGGATTCCATTTCACTTTTTAAAAAAACGTATACATAAGTGTATTATATTCATTGTTGGATTTCTCTTATGGAGCAGTGGGTTAGGGACCCAGCGTCACAGCTATGGCATGGGTTTGATCCCTGGCCCAGGAACTTCCGCGTGTGGTGGGAGTAGCTGAAAATAAAAATGTAAAATATTGTTGACATTTGTCATTTTGGGAGTGGGATGGGAGAATAACACAGCTAATTTTTGCTGTACACATTGTGTTTTTCGAATTGTTACAGTGAATCTGTGTTACTTTTGTAAAAGGGAAAATTTGCACTTGGTGAGTTTTTTGGAACTGAAAGTTCTGCTAATGCAATTATCTCAACAATCTTCCTTTATAGCCATCCCTGCATGTGCAGCCCTGTTTTGCCCAGAAAACTCCAGATGCTCACCTTCCAGCAAAGATGAAACGACACTAGAATGCAAATGCCTCCCCAATTACAAAAGCGATGGCAAATCCTGCGAGCGTGAGTAGAACTTCGATCCTGCTGGTTTACTCATTGGGATGTTTAGATTTCTCAGCAGCCCAACTCACAACCTCCTTAATGTTAATACAGCGGCCACTTCCATTCCTCTCTCTTTAGTTGAAATATATTAAAAGTTCTAAGCAAAATGCTCGTTATGTGGTAGCTCTGCAATAAATGGCAGTTCCTCTTGTTATCAAAGCCCATGCAGAGGTTTTTACACGTTTTTGTTTTCTATCACCTGAGCGAATGCTAAGATGGAACATGCTTTTCCCCTCTCTCCCTCTCTCCCCCTCTCCTTCTCTCCCCCTCTCCCCGCTCCCTTTCTCCATTCCTCCCTCCCTCGCTTCCTTTCATGCATTTTCACTTCGTCCCAGGTTGTATATTGGTTATGAACATGCTCTTGGGTCCAGACTGCCTAGGTTTAAATCGCAGGTCTGCCCGTTACTAACGGTGTGACGGTGGGCAAATTCTGTAACCTGCCCATGCCTCCGTTTTCCTTTCTATGCAATGGGGGTAATAATGATAACTACCCTAGAGGGTTTGAGGACGGAGCAAATACCTAGAACAGGGCCCAGGACCTGTGATGAGTTCTCTGAACCCTAGTGCTTTCTTTCATGCCATTTTATATTTAAATCCACACATAACACGACGTGATCATCTATCACCACAGTATTTGTAATTATGATTCCTGGCGGCTGTATATAAATTTGTTCAGGAAGTGGGAGTGATCAGGTAGGGTAAGAGAAAACGTCCCTTTCTCTCTCTCTCAAAACTCTTGAATCGCCTTTGCAGCGTGGACCAGCTGTGATCTGCAGTCCCTTCACAGTCCCGTGTTCCTTCTCCCTCCCTGTGTGTTAATCACCTTCATTTTTTTCATTGCTTCTCAAGCCATCAATCCGTGTTCACAAAACATCTGCCACCCTCACGCGTGGTGCACGTACCTGGGACCAAATCGGCACAGTTGCACATGCCAGGAAGGCTACCATGGGGACGGCCAAGTGTGCTTCCCAGTGGACCCCTGCCAGGTTAACTTTGGAAACTGCCCTACGGACTCTTCAGTGTGCAGATACGATGGGCCTGGGCAGGTGAGCTAATGATGTTGCAACTGATGAGCAGAGGTAGGACCACCCGCCTACAGTAAAACTGCCCTCCTAGTTCACCCTTTCAGTGCTCAAGTTGGGCTTCCTGTCCAGACACATTTCCTTGTACCTGGGCCTGACCTCGCTATGCCCTGGTCTGTCCTCTGAACCCACCCTTCCCCAGCTGTCCAGTCAAAACCTAACCATCTCTTTTATCCCAGTCATTCTTTTGGATGATTGACAAAATATATACCCGCAGCTCAAATTAGATGAACAAATTAACCATGAATCAAGTCTTGGGGGGATACATAATTGACCTTCACCCACCATCCTCCATTCTCTCTGATGCCTTTTCAAGGTGAGTGAGGACACTTAGGACCAAAACTCCTCTGTTCCAAAGGGATGAGTGCTGATGAAAAGGCAGCATGGATAGATGAGTGGGGAGCAGTGAGCATATTCTGGAGTGAGATGTATGTGATCCTCTAAATCACATCCAGACCATGACTGGGAAAATTCATCCTGATCAGGCGGCATTCGCCTACAGAGTCCAGATAAAAGAGCCCTTTCCCATATCTCGTTCACCCAGCCAGGAGTTATGCCTGTTGCAGCCATAACTACATGTCAAGTGTCCAGTGGAGGAAATCCATCCATGCAAAAGCTATTGCTTGAGTTCTGTGGTGCAACAGGCTAAGGATCGGTGTTGTCACTGCACGAGCTCAGGTCAGTGCTGTGGCTCGGGTTCCATCCCTGGCCTGGGAATTTCCACATGCTGCAGGCCTGGCCAAATAAAACAAAAACTGAAACAAAACAGAAGGGCACCGCGGCCTGTGTAGAGGGAAGGCCTCAGTTCCTGACGAGTACATCAGGGTCCCTGCAGTCACATCACACCCCCATGGGGGTTCCCTGCAGGGGCACGACTTGATTTCGTCTCCAAGAAAAAGAATACGTCACAACGCTTCTGCTGCTGAGTTCTGGGGCAGGCTGGCGAGAAATTCAAAGGGTTGAATTCCCATCCTCTAAATGAGGTCCCTTATGGGACAAGTCATGGTACACTGTGAGCCAAAGTCCCAGGACCATGGGAGCGAGATTAAAAATAGACTTTATGCCTTAAAAAATGAGTCCCAAAGTATGTTCTCAAGTCTTGGAAACCCTCCTCTGTTCACACAGAAGCTGTACATTCCTTATTCGTATTGTTCCTCAGCCTTGGCGTGATTAACAGTGTGGACCTGAGAATTCTTTGCTGTGGGGAGTGTCCCACGTGGGGCAGAATGTTTAGGCATCCCTGGCCTCTTGTGGTGCTGCTCCCTCTCCCGTTGTGACAATCAGAAGTGTCTCCAGGCATTGCCCAGTGCCCCTTGGAGCAAGATTCCAATTAAAAACCATTATTTTAGGGAGTTCCCTTTGTGGCGCAGTGGAAATGAATCTGACTAGTATCCACAAGGATGTGGGTTCTATCCCTGGCCTCACTTAGTGGGTTAGGGATCCAGCATCACTGTGAGCTGTGGTGTAGGTCTCAGACACAGCTTGGATCTGGCATTGCCATGGCTTTGGTGTAGGCTGGCAGCTGTAGCTCCAATTCAACCCCTAGCCTGGGAACTTCCATATGCCACAGGCACGGCCCTAAAAGGCAAAAAAAAACCCACAAACCAACCAAACAAGAAAAGCAAATCACTCTTCTAGAGAAATAATACTTCCCATGTGAACCTCCATCTCGCCGCACCCATAGATGATCTAAAAGCAAGAAGTGTGGTGCCAGGGAGGCCCGGGGGTAGCAAGCACGGAGAACTGCAAAGGTGAGCTACGAACGTGGTATGTGAGTTTCCAAGCAGATGCGCTGTAAATGTGATTTCCAATTCTAGCTATGCTGACAAATTATAATTTCAGCCCACACTTTAGACCTACCCCCCAGTCAGGTTTGATGGCAGAATGAGGGTATGGATTTAGGAAGAATGTCAGCCTATGTGACTAATGAGAACCTTCTTTGTTTTTCTCTCCCTGTCTCCTCAAGTCTCACTGCGAGTGTAGGGAGCACTACCACAACTTTGTACCTGGAGTGGGGTGTAGCATGACAGACGTCTGCGAATCCCACAACCCATGTCACAGGGACGCACGCTGCACCACCATCGCCCCGGGCCAGACCAAGTAAGTCTCCTCTGTTCTACCACCATCTTCCCAAGTGGCGAAAGCAGTGGCCCGTCGATGCAGAAAGTCCCTTGAAGGACAGGAAATGTGTCTTATTCAGCCCTGCATCCACTGCCGCCGCCACCTCCCACATGGCACGGTGCCAGGAGCATAGTAGGGACTCAAAACATCTTTGTACCATCAATGAAATCATTCAGCAATGGTTTCCTTGATAACGACCATTACAACACCCTGAAATCCTGAGCTGGCTGGAAAACATGGTACGAAGTGGTGAGAGCGCGGGGGAAGGAAACCACTGTCACTGGGATAACAAATGTCTGTTGTGATGACAGGAGTTTGACCTCTAATGTATACGCCTGCTTCCTCACCTGTGAAATACTGCTGGTTAGTGGAGCAAAACAAGAACCGGGGAAAGTAAATGCATACGAGTGATGTTTCCTGGACTCCCAATTTCAAAAGAAGGGGTTTACTGTGAGGAAGAGCACTTGCGTGAAAGTTCCCGGGGCAGAGGCAGCTTATGTGGCAGGAAGATGGCATTCAAAGTGTAAAGACCTGGACTTGAGGCTCCGTGCTGCTGCCTCGCCATCAGATTAGGTCCTTGGGAATGTGACTCAATCTCTCTGGCCTCAGTTTCTCCCTGTGTAAAATGAACACAGTGATGTTTACCTCATACTGTTGTTGTGAAGATTCACGAGAGAATGTTCTGGAAACCACAGCTGTGCTGTATTTTTATCAGTGGGTATGCTAAGGCTGGAACTCCCAGACAGAGGCTTCCATCTTAGTGTCACTTTCAGTTGTCATTGTCACGAGCATCTGCAAAGAACCCATTCTTCCACTGTGAGCCCAGAGCCGTAGTAGACAAGGAACCCCGCAGTTACTAGACAGTTTCTGGGCTTCCAGAGCCCCCCCACCCCCACCCCCGGCCCCATCATTCCTTTGACAGTTGGGTCTTGAATGTGTGGATTTGCCCAGGCAGGTTTTAGGATTATCCTGCTCTCTGTGCGCAAATGGGTAGATCTGTAGGCACTGTGGGTGAAGTGGAAACAGCTTGGGTGTCAGAACCCCTGGGTTTAAGTCCCACCTCTGCCACTTCCCTTCACCTCTGCCGTCTGCTCCCTCTGTCATAAGAGGGAGAGATTGTGCCTCCAGCCAGGTCTGTGATAAGAGTTAAGATCACATGCATCCATCTGAGCAGGACCTGGCACGCAGAAATCACTCCACATGTGTGCGTGCGCACGCCAATGCCTCACAGACAGACATACAGATGCACACGCACCCACACTGCTGGCCCACAGGCACATCCTCTCCTGAAACCCAGGTTCTGACGCCAACAACCAAGCAAGCCAGCTACACACTGTCCTCTAAGAAAGCTTGGGTAGGACGTGTCACAGACTTGCCTCTCTGTTTGAGAAGATAAAATAGAGAAATGAAACTAGAACCTGAGAATAATAGAAGTTGCATTAAAACGTGTGTGTAGAATGTCAGTGAACTAACAGTGGGTTTGGGAGTCTGTGTGTCCCTCACAAACCTCCTCTACCCACCCACTCCCCCCAAAAAACTGCCTTCGGCTGGGAAGAGGCCTAAAGTTAATGACTGGCAAGTGACGTTGATGAAATATGGGGCCATCAGTCATTTCATTTACCAGGATAGGGGTCGGTTTTGTTGGCACCTCCCCCATATGGCAAGCAGTCTGTGCAGATTATTCACAGTCATACCACATAAATCACAGAAGAGCACCCAGCAAAGAAGAATGGGTTCCAGTGTGGGCTTCCCTCCTTACCCCTGGGGTGACCTTGGACGAGTCACATAACTTTTCAGAACCACTCTTTCCTCACCTGACAGGTGGGGCTCTTTCCCCGAGGAGAGCTAACAAGTTAATGTCGGTAAGCCTACGGGATACTCCACTCTCATGAGGACTAAAAAGGGCCAACAGCTTCCTATCCGTTCAAACTGCGCCTTTTTCTTTTTACATAGTAGAGATGGGAAGTAAGAGATGATAAAAGAGAAAGGCATTTGTCTCTTGTTTGAGTCCGTTCAGCTGAGAAGACACATTGAGAAAGTGTGATTTCTATACAAGCGTTGTCATTTGAGTCCCGTATGTTCTAAGAGTCTCCAGGTTTCAGTGCTATTTCTTGCGCACCGGTGTAGTTGGAATGGAAATCACACTTTCTCAACATGTCTTCCCAGCTGAATTGACTCACCTAAGAGTCCTGTCCAAAGCAGCATGGATGGACTTTAAATAGAAATTAAAAATATTGTCTCATACATTCCTTTCAACACAGAGGCCATTAAAATACCCTTCTCCTGCCACCCTTGGGAAACACAACTCAAGCGCTTTACACAAAGCAAGTCATTGGCCTCACAACAACTCAAGGAACTTTCAGAGAGAAACATAAAAAATAACTTGTAAAAGCTACTTGTCTCGCTATTAACTTTAAATGAAACATGTAACTGAGAGCAAGAGTGATTTTCAGCAGTGACTACTGTATCACTGCAAGAGTTACCTGTGTCTTTCTTGGCCTCCTTAAATTCACCGTCTTGAAGCTCTACTTGCAGAGGAAGTCGATGTTTAAGAAGGAAACCATTGCTTGATCGTATCCAGTGAGCTCCTGTCCTGGTTAGATGTACCCTAGTGATGCCTCATAACATGGTTTCTCAGCCTTGGCCCTTTGGGGCTGGATAATTCTTTCTTGTAGGGCTGTCCTGTGCTTTGTAGGGTGTTCAGCAGTAGCCCTGACTTCCACCCACTAGATGACAGTAGCATCCTCACCCCTGTTGTGACATCTAGAAATGTCTCTGAACATTGCCACATGTCCCCTGTGGGGCAAAATTGCCCCTGGTTGAGAACAGCAGCTCTATAAAAGCCCCAAAGGCTCAGTCAGTAAATGGTTTCCCAACCATTTGTCTGGCTGGGCAACTCACAGCATCCTTAGATGTTCCTTTCTCGTGGAACATGTTCCATCTTTCCCAGGTAGAATTAGTCACTTCCTCCCCAAGCCCCATTGCGTCCTATTCAGTCTTCTATCACGGTGCTTCCTACGGAACCACTGTGTGTTTATAGACCCGTCCTGCTGTACCCCAGCTCCTCCTCGTTACTGCTGTCATTACCGGCACTGTCTCCATCACTGTCATCTGCCAAGTGCTGAGCTTTTTCTATGTGTCTGTCAATGTGTCATCTGTTTTTTATGCATTGGCTCTTCTATCAACAGCCTAATGGTGTTAGTAAACTCATTTCATAGGTGAGGAAACTGGGACTCAAAGACATTAAGTGATCGTATTGACTTGCCATAGATTGTTTTCACATTTGTCTCCAGCATGTGAGATGCTAAAAGAGCAAGGTATCTGTTTTTATCATCTGTTTAGCCCTCTTGCTTAGTACAGGTGTGAGAGTTAAGTAGGTACTTAGAAAATAATCAGTTCAACAATGAGGCACTGTCCCAGGTGCTGAGATACAATGAGAGATAAGGTGGGGTCCAGATTCTAGGAGAGCTTCCCAGCTAGCAGAGGGGACAACAGTTCCAGCAGTCATTTTGGTGGGGAAGGCTGTGGTGCATGTACCAACAGGATGCTGTTGAGTTGGGAGAGTCAGGTCAGGTACAGCTGCCTAGAGCAAGTCACACCAGAGCTAGGAGAGAGAGTGCCCTGGTGGACCTGAGGAGGGCATGGCAGTCTAGAAAAAAGCAAGTGGGTATTGCTGGGATTTGCGTGAAGGGCAGGAAGGAGACGGTAGGAGGAGCCCCTCTTTTGAAGCCCTGTGTGCATGCTGAGTGCTCATACTGTGTCCCTGAGCATGTTAGGCACACAGATGCCACTCAGAACAGACCTCTCAGGGCTTCTGTGAAAGACTGACATGAGGGGAGGAAAGCTAAGGGCAGGAAGGCCAGGTAGGGAGCCATTGCGGCAGTCCAGGCAAGGGGCAGTCACACTCTGAAGTGTTTGTTCAGCAAATTTGTTGCAAATGCATCTGTTTGCCATGGGGCTGATTTGGGAACACAGCTGGATTAGCAAGTGTGTAACTGTTCTTTGGAATCCTCCCCTAAACATGAGTCCTACCTGTGGCCCTCGTGGCCCGCACCGCCTCCCTGCATCTCTCTGCTCTGAGATGTTCTCCCCGTGTCTCCGGTTCAGGCCCTGGATTATCGCCAGGATCCTGGCGAATGTCACCTTCCTGAGAACCTTGCTAATTTCAGCCAGTGGTCAATCAATCTTGATTAGGCAGCAGTGGTTTGCTAGAGCCAGGGCTTGCAGATTCATAGGAGCCAGTGATTAAATTTTCAGGAATTTGCCGGCTGGTTGGTGTTCTGGTAGTTTGAGATTGGCCACAGTGGGAGTATGGACCACGGGCACTGGCTGATGCTACAAGTCAGGGCCGTTTTCCCCTTGGAGACCTGCTGCTGAGCATCTCCCGGCACCCCAGGACTGGTGCATCTTTCACTCTACTTCTCTTTTATGAACCTAAACTATGATATTAAATGCTGTGACTTTCATTGTTTATATGTTTTTCCTTTCAATTGCTACTTACTTGACAACTATTAATTAAATATCTACCACGGACCAAGCCCTGTGCTAGATCTTGGGGTTTGGAGAGTGGATAAATACACACATAGCCCTGGTCCTCACTCTTTTCTAGAATTACATCTTAAACAAATAACCATACAGGTTAGGTTCACATTACAACCAGGACTGGTGCTGCAGAAAAGAGCTACGTGGCCCACTAAGGCGACCTGATCTATCGAGAGAGTGGGGCGGGGATGGAAAAGTCAGGAAGGGTGTCCCTAAGGAAGGGACAGCCGAGCGGGGATCTCAGGAAGGAAGAGCAGAGGAGGAGTCTTCCTAGCAGATCCATGGCTCTGGGTGTGTACTTAAGGCCGGCCTCGGCAGCTTGTTCCGATGCAGTTCTGCAGTGGGGACCCAGACTCTACATTTTTTACTAAGTATTCCTAGTGCTTCTGATGTATGTGGGTGCTTGCTTATACTTTGAAAAAATACTGAGACAAAGAACACACAAAGATAACTAGTGTTATAGATACACACATAATTTATGAAATATCCATTTCTCGTGAGGCTGCTCTGAGTCAGCCAGTCCACTCTGAATGCTCCCTGCTGCTGGTGCCCCTCCTCTCCTAGCCTGGTCTCTGTCCCACACTGGGCACTGTCTTCCTCATCTGTGCAGTGAGGGTTTTGGACTGTGTGATCTCAACATCCAATGGCTTTGAGACCCTGAAAATGTGCTTTCACCCCCTTCGTAGATGCACTTGCCGGAAAGGTTATATAGGCGACGGCTCAAGGTGTTATGGAAACATCATGGAGCGACTCAGAGAATTAAACACTGAACCCGGAGGAAAATGGCAGGGAAGGCTGACCTCCTTCATCTCGCTCCTGGGTATGCAGCCACGGGGGCCCATTCCATAGGGCGAGCAGCCCTCTTATGCAAGAGGACATCTACAAGACACTTGATCACCCAGCAAGGGGTGGGCAGGACAGGCAAGCCTTGTCTCTTGGGCTCAGCCCTTCTGGGAGGAGAAGGACAGGCAGGTGTTCCAAGGTGATGGGAGTTAGCGCCAAAGAGATCTGGCAGCGCAACCCCTGAAGACAAGTTCCCGGGGTCACCGCTGATGGGCAGCTGCTGACGTGCGGATGGAGACCACCTCTTTCCCTTGGCCATGGGTCCTCCTCCAGATGTGAGACAGATGTGAGAAGCAGTATCCATGCTTCTCAGTGGAGGTACCATTTGAATTTGACGTGTAGTCTTGATAGTGTACGACTGTCTTACACATCACCGGGTATTTCTCATCCTTGGCCCCCCCAACCTCTAATAGTCTAGTGACAAACATTCTCCAGGCAAGGTGACATTGTGAAACACTCTCCTGCATTTCCAAATGCCCTCTAGAGGTCATTACCCCACATTCTCACCACGAATGAAATGTAGTTGATCACGGCATTAATTTTCAATAAAACACAAATTTTGCCAATCACCAGAATATAAAGCACAGACCTGAGCAATCAACAGAATCCTTAAAATATCAGAATTTGGAAATTTAACTAGTCACCAAGAATGATTTCCCAGAAAGAGCACAGACAGAGAAGGAAGGGTTCTGCATGGGTCAGCGCTGTGTTCTACACAAATACCCGCTTCTTTGCGAGACCCCCGCAGGGAGTCAGGCTTGACCCGCGTGCCCGGGGCTTTCCCGCCTTCCTCCACGCACCCTCTGGATCTCAGCGAGCAGACAAGGAGGATAGTGTCCTTTGCAGACTGGCCCCTCAAACATTTCTCTGGACAAAATCCAGGCACCCTTTCACCTGCCTGGTTTATGAGGTGCTGGGACACACTGCCTCCTGTGTGAGAGCACAGAGCTCATCCTGCTGTCCCAGCCTCCCCAGGGGCATGGAAATAGGACCAGCTGCAGAATTTATAGGGCCCAAAGTGAAATGGCCCGGATTCATTGTTCAAAAAGCACTGAGCATTTCACAAGGCATTAAACCAAGCATGAGGCTCTTCCTAGCCCGTCCTGGAGGGAACAAGGGCTGTGTCGCTGAGATGACAGCAGCCCAGGAAGTTGGGCACAGGAGTGGGGGTTGGCCTGCTGGGGTTGTCTGAAGATTTTTGTCACATGATCCTCCCTCAACCTCTCATCTCA
Organism: Sus scrofa; assembly: GCF_054392235.1. Lineage (NCBI taxonomy): Eukaryota > Metazoa > Chordata > Mammalia > Artiodactyla > Suidae > Sus > Sus scrofa. The sequence goes on along the minus strand of NC_139387.1, from coordinate 88,063,949 downwards.
GGGTGTCTTCGAGCCAAGACTGTGGCTGCAGGGAAAATCACGCAGTGGTGAGGAACCTCTGGGGGCCTCATGGTCTTAGACAGCGTCCTGGTTCGCTGGGGTCTGTGTAGGACCTATTAGAACAGAGAAGCTTGGGGGTCAGGGTGTCTAAGGGGACCACAAGGGCCATGGCCTAATCCTGCTCACGTGCCACTGACTCATTGGGTGTTTTTTATTTTGCATATTTCAACTCCCAAGACAAAGCCTATGCCTGGCCACTGAGTAATCTGGGACCGTTTACTCTGCTGTTGCCAACAGACAAGGGACTGAAAGGATTCAATGTAAGTACTTGGAGGAACCTTGTTTATTTTGTAAATAGGGGCTAATGAAAAAAAAAAAAAACTTGGAGACAGTACCCTCTTTATTTAAAGTGGGAAACCCCTCTTAAACCTACTGATGATAAGGATGGCAATTTTTTAATAAACTGCTTTTAGTAAAATGTAACATCCTTAAGGATAGGATACACACTGTAAATGCACAACTCAACGAACTGTCACAAAGTCCACGTCTTTGTGTATCTAGCAAGACTGTTTCCAGCTCCCTGCAAGACTCCCCCAACCCATGCCCCCTTCTGCCGTTATCCTTCAAGGTACTAAGGGGTTGCAGCTGTAGTCAGGTGATAAATAAGACTTAGGCAAACTGCTCACTGCCCAGGGCAAGAGTCAGACTCACTCACATGCCAGCTAGGTGTTCGTTTCTTTAAAATCATCATCAAGGGGTAAGAGGGACAGGGGAAACTAGAATTGTGGTCTTCAGTGTGAGCAGCTGTGGTCTCAGATGATGTCAGCCAGTGGGAAGGAAATTCACGGTGTCCGATGGCAGCATCCCATCACTATGGCATCAGCAGAACTGTTAGATTTGCTTTAAAGTAGATAATGGGCATATTGATTGTTTGAAATCAGTTTCTCTTAATCCAGGATATTTGGCAATGGTAATTCTTACTGCATTAAATTAACACCCAGTGCCAGACTCTCTCACCCTAATACACCACCACCGTTCATGTGTCAGAGACAAACCTGTCAATCTTCAAAGGTGACTCACGTCTCACCTGTCGGGAAGGAGAAGGAATAAATATTGACGGTGTCTGAGCTAGACGCTTTGCACGTGGTCTCTTCTTTAAGATATAGATTGCATTTGCACAGAGCTAAGAAATCTCTGTGGATTGATTGTTGATAATGTAATATCAACGAAATGTTAATTTGGTCCGGTAGATTTCACAAATCGTTATTTTGCTATTCAAAAGCACCATCAGTCCAGTCTACCGGCTCTTCTCAAACAACTTGTGTCTCATTCCCATCAGCTTCCTGGGCCAATGATGATGGATTCCTCGGCGCCAGCCACCTACCTTGTTCTCCCTGCCCCATCAATTTCTGTGTTAGAGCATCTCCTGTGGTTTGAGAGCATACTGAGTGTCACCTCCCATATTCCATACTTCTGCTCCCTTTTAGGCCTGGCACAGGACAGTTGCACTCCAGGAAAGTCATCTGTATCTGAAAGAATCCAAAGTCAAATTAGGGCGCACTAGCTTTGATGCTGAACAAGTCATAGCGTGAATCACAAACCTCATTTTCTCCTTCAAAATAAATGAGAGCTGAAAGGAATTGGCTTTCTGTTTTCAGGTAAAAGAACTTTTGAAGGATAACGAAGCTGCTCGGTACTTTGTGAAACTGCACATAATTGCTGGACAGATGAACACTGAGCAAATGACTACCTTGCAAATGAAGACGTTCTATACCTTGACCGGAAAGTCGGGGGAAATCTTTAATGGTGATAAGGTAAGGGTCTCTCCGATTTCAAAACTGTCCACTGAGCAATGACCACAGCTGGCTCTTGGTGTCTGGGGGTCATGAAAGATTATGAGGACGTTCTCTCCGGGTTCCTTGTTTGTCAGAGCCCTTCCCTATGTAGGAAAAGAACGAGAGCCACACCGGACATGGTCAGGTGGGAGGGCAGTGGGCTGGCCCAGAAAGGAGAGTGTAAAGTGACTTTGCTCTAAAGTGGTTTTCAAGGCAACCATCACTCAGCTGCCAGCAGGAGGGAGAAACTTTACAGTAAACTTGTTTCCTGGAAGCATCAGCACAAAGCCAGATCAGCACTCCTCTGACAAGCGGAAACGGACTGTTTGCTCTAGATTGCCAGGTTTCACCCGTCCTCTCCAGCTCAACAGTCCATTGCTCCTAATGCCATTAATTCTGTTTTGTTTTTAGAATAAGGCTATCTTCCTCTTCTTTCACAAATAACTTTTGTGACTTTACTGAGAAGGGCACATGGTCCATTTACAGAGAGTCAGAGGGGCAGTTAGGACCTATACTGCTGCATTTCACCAAATCACAGTAATTGTTAGATTAATGAGCTCTTCCTGCATGTAAGGTACTGAGGTAAATGTGTATTTATGTTATATGTAACATTAATAATTAATGTAACATTTTAAATTAGAATAAAAGGGCAAGTTTACCATATTATAAAATGTTATAATAAATGTGTTAAATGCTCACAACAACCCTATGAAGTTTCTTCCAGTGGGAAAACTGAGAGGTCCCACAGTAAGGGCCAGAGCCAGGATTCAAAAGCAGGTCTGCCTGACCCCAAAGCCTGTATACCCTTAGCCGGTGTGTTGTACCGTGTGTATGAGGATGGGTGGATAGATGGACAGACAGAGGAAGATGTGGCTTCCTTTCTCACAAGGACACGCACTCATTCACTTATCTATTCATTCAGTAATTTTGTGCGTGTGCCTTTTCTGTACAAAACGCTACATTAGATGATGAGTTCACAGTAAACTGAATAGTTTTGGGGCTTTTTCCAGCTTGCTGTCCATTAGGGAAGACTTATAAGGCCTTCTTCCCACTTAGCAATCACTGACAGTCAGTAGTGATTTTGTTATTTCGTTGGATCTTCATGTTCTGGGAACTCCACTAAGCAAATACCATCCATCCCCATTTTAGGTTGAGTGACTTAGGCAAGGTCACACTGCCAATAAATGGCAGAACCAAAGTATTCACACCTCTAATCCAGTGCTCACTTTTTCAAAGATACGTTTTTTGTTTTCTTTTTTACTTTTTAATTTATGTTTTAGAGCAATTTTAGGTGACAGCGAAATTGAATGGAAAGTACAGCATTCCCATATACACTCTGTCCCCATCAAGGACACATGTTAATTTAGTTTTATTTTTTCTTGGTGTTTTAGGACAATCAAGTAAAGCTTAAACTCTGTGGGGGCAAAAAGAAAGTAAATATTATACAGGGGAACATAATTGCTTCCAACGGGCTCCTGCACATCCTTGACAGAGCCATGGACAAGGTGGCACCCACATTTGAGAGCAACAATGAGGTGAGATAGTTCAGGTAAAAATGATGTCAACTCACATCCCTCTTATTTTGTTCCCTGGAGAGTCATGCCCAAGAAGAAAATCCCAGCCCTATGTGCTTGTCCTTCACTTGTCCCAGGACCTCAATCATGAGGAAAACAAAATTCCATTTTCAGTAGCAATCTGGGCACCTGTGCAGAGAGAAAGAAAGGCATGCAGCAGGTGTAGGAAAGGTGTTTATTTTGTGACCTATTTTACAGCCGCATCTGACAACTCAGACAAGTAAAGTGATCAGCTGTCACGAAAATTGATCCTTTGTGCTTTACGGAGGGGAGGGCAGTCCTTGCTACAAGAACATGCATTCTCTCTGATTTATTTGATGCTAGCCAAAGTCTCCTTCATGCAGATCCAAACTACTGTTTAAATGACGGTGAAAAACACTTCTGTAATGTGTGGTGCTTGACCAGGTGCTTTTATAGCTGTCCACACTCGCATGTCAACTCAGTCATCAGTCTTTTCATGTGAAAGCATCTGTTTCCTAAACCCCTTTTTTTAAACCAAATTTTAATCAAAATGTCTCTTCTTAGCAAACTATAATGACAATGCTACAACCAAGATACAGCAAGTTCAGATCTTTGTTAGAGGTATGTGCTTTTCATGAAATTCTAGATAGTGTTTTATGTCCAGTCCTTTGTAAAATTAGCAGGGGTATCAATTATACGTACTTGCTGAGGAATTACTTTGGAGTCTGTCTGAGTATAGGTAACAGATATCAATGTTCATTTCTCAAATGCAGGAAACTAACATGGGACATGCTTTAGATGAGGATGGAGTTGGTGGACCATACACCATTTTTGTTCCAAGTAATGAAGCATTGAATAACATGAAGGATGGCGCCCTTGATTATCTCCTTTCTTCAGAGGTATTGTATCATTGTATCCTTCTTACTCTAACAGTGGCATGGCAGCACCACTGCTTCAGCCTGTGTCCATACTGGCTTTGTCTAAATTAGAGATGACAAATAAGCAGCACATGTATCACCGCCTACCCTTGAGCAACCAAGGCAGACATCATTAATCAATCACAGTACTCTGTAACTAAGCCTAGATGTGACTTCAATCTCTTTAGTAGAGTTCAAAGTAGCTATAAGGCCAGTCAGACTGAGCACAGGCCGTAAAGTCTATTTGCCACCCCAGGTCTAAATGGTTGCTTTGATTTGTCCTGGCTCTTCTAATATTTCTCAATAGCAAAGTCATAATTTTAAATTCCATACAACTCTGGAAAACACCTAGAAAATTAAGTCTAATGTAGGGCTTTCTGGGCCAGGTCTATGCTAACTTTGAAAGGAGTAAATGTTATTTCCAGGCGATAGAGAGCTGTGACTTTCAGTTCCCTCCACCCTAACCATCCCTTTGTCACTTCTCTTACATCCTCCTAAGAAAGAAGAATTTTTACTCATTCACATTAGGGTATCAATGACTAAAACAGTTTAATGTGTTTCCTCTCCCAGAAATAAAAGCCTTACACTGAAAAGAAGGATAGGCAATTATGGAAATTCTTTTCATTAGCCTGTCAAATGGTGGAATTACAGGAAGGGCCACAAGCATTCCCCCAGTGCCCTGAGGTCATGCCACCATCTGGCCAGTGGGGCAGAACTGCCTGTGAGTGATGCTCAACCTTTAATAGGCTTACGAATTACCATGAAGGAGTTCCTGTTGTGACTCAGTGGGTTAAGAACCTGACATAGTGTCCATGAGGATGTGGGATCAACTCCTGGCCTCACTCAGGGGGTTGCTGAAAACTGCGGTATAGGTCACAGATGCGGCTTGGATCCCGTGTTGCTGTGGCTGTGATGTAGGCCAGCAACTGTAGCTCTGATATCAGCTCCTGAAAGGCCAGTAAAAGAACAATCCCCCTCGTCCGGGCTCGGAAGAGGCGACACCCCAAATCACTCACAAGAAGCGGTCTTGATGCAAACAGCAAGAGGATTTTTATTCCAAGCGCGCTGGGGCCCACAGTCGTACACCACGCAGGGGTAGAGGACTGCGGCCCCGAGTGCGGAATCGGGACAGCTTTTATGGGGTTCACAACAAAGCCTGTGCGTCACAAACCAATCATTTTAAAATATCGAGAGCCCGCGCTCCATGGACCAATCATTTTAAAATATCGAGAGCCCGCGCTCCGTGGACCAATCATTTTAAAATAGCTCCGGAGGTCCGCATCTGCGTGGGCTCCTGGGCAGAGTGACAGATTGCAGTTGAGATAGGTCACTAGGGCTGTCAATGTGTAATCAATTCTTCTATGGTGCCAGTCAGTTTTACAGAATCCAGATAAGCGATTAGTCAACTCATTTCCTGTTATCTTACTTAGGCCAGGATAGCAGGCCCTGGAACAATAGGAAGTGTGACCTTCTACCTATTTACTGGCAGCCAGCAGGGTCTGGAATTCGGGGGCATTTAGAGCTTTTTATTAACTTCCTGGGTTCTGGGAGGGTTAGGTTGCATTTTCATCCTTTCATTCCCCACTTCTTGTCTTGTTAATAGTTCTAATCTTAGAACTGGGAAGGCTAGAGGTCAGTTTCTCCTTGGCTCAGAAGGCCTTGGTACTGTTGCCTAAGTACCATGATCTGGACTGCACTCACTCGTTCTCTAACAAAGGCAACAAACCTATTAATTAAGCAAGGCCCAACTGTAAGTAACAGGAGCAGGACTACTAGGGGCCCCGTCAGAGCAGAAAGCAGGGTGGTCATCCAAGGAGACCTGTTGAACCATCCTTCAAACCACCCCTGGTCAGCCTCTCTTTCCCTTCGACGCCTCTCTAACCTTTCTCTAAGCTTGCTCATGGAGTCTCTGATGGCTCCTGAGTGATCTACATAGAAGCAACATTCTTCTTTTAAGGCTGCACATAACCCACCTTCTCTTAGAAACAGCAGATCTAATCCCCTCCGGTTCTGTAGAACCACTTCAGACAAAGAAGTCAGGGACTCTTCTAGGTTGCTAACAGACTCCTCTAAGGCTCGGAGATCTTCTGTCATGGCCGCATGTAGCTCACCAAGTCCTTTCTCTAGCTGCTGTGGTCCTGTGATCAGGGCAGCTGTCCCTGTTCCTACGCCAACGGCCGTCCCTAATCCGAGCATTACAGCTAGGGTAAGGGATACGGGTTCTCTTTTTGGTCGGTTATACCGATAGTCATATTCATCAAGGACCACTTCCTCAGGATGGTAGTACACTCGGGGGACGATTTGGACCATGACACAGAAATCTTTGGATTGGTTGAAGACTGAGGTGGAAACACAGGGGGTTAACCCAGTATTGCATGCCCACCACCTGTTATAACCAGGTACTAAATACTGATTTTCTGAGGCCTGCTCATAAACCACAGTACTATAGCAAAGGTGTTGGTGGGATGGGGGAGCTTTTCCTATGCATGTCCCCTTCCCGGAAACTTCAGTGAGGGTAAGCTTATTTCGGGACCCCCATGTACATTGATTTCTATGCTCTTTGGTCACATTGAATTTTCCTTCTTTAGCCATCCCCTCATAATAAGGAGGCCCTGAGGATAGACAAAGCCAACAAGAAGAAGTGGCATCAGGGTCGGTGGAGTTGATGGCTTGGAAAGCTCCCTGGATGAGACTGAAGAGTCTCTGTCCTGTCTTAACAGGAACACCTGGGGAGTTTCTAGGCGTGTTGGTAGGAATCAATCCAGTGGTACTGTTGCTAGGCGGCTGTGTTATGTCAGGCCGCAGCGAGGTTAATTGGGGCACCGGCAAGTTATGCGGTGGCTCCAGGGCCGGGGGCCCCTGTTCAGCCAGTACTTTATCGGGTCCCACTGCCACAGGGGGTTCTGTCCCCGTCTCTATCCTAAGGCGAATGGTTAAAGTGGACCCTGCTCCCCCGCCATATTTATAAAAAACTATTCCCCAGCTCATACCATTTATCCACTTTTGAATATTTTCCTGTTTTCCTTTTTCAGTGAAACTTATCTTTAGATAATCTAAGTCTGATGGGGAGCAGCTCTTATCTTTATATAGTTTCATCACTTTGTACTTGCCCGGGCCGGAATTGACAAAGGAGAATTTTACCCGGTCCTGGAGAGAGATCGGCCATTTCCAGTCTCCATCGTTGGAGGTGACGCAGCTCCATCTCCTACAGAAGGATTCCCCAGAACCCCCACAGTATTTCTCTTTCTCTGTGCCTGGGCAGCAATAGAACCCATAACTACGGACTAGGTTGGGAGGTGTGCTTTTAACAGCGGGGTTAATCAATCGGAGGCAGAAATGCAGTTCAGGCCACCAGGTGCCTCTAGGAGCAACACCTCGAGTGCTATTTACAGTGACACCCGTATCAGGGTCAATAATCAGCCAGGTAAGGGATAAAGGTCTATGGGGGTTCGAGCTGTCTATAAGGCGTTTACTACTGGCCTGGGGAGTTATTGTTAGAGTAAGGAACCAGGCGATGGAGGCGAAGCTTAAGGGGATTCTCAGTCTTTTCGGCTCTCCACCCCGAGTCGGGAGGTGGCGCCAGCTTAACGTGGGATGCATGGATCCAGGTGGAGATTCCTTCGACTTTCACAGCCGTTGGTGTGGTCAAAAGTACGAGATAAGGGCCCTTCCACCGAGTCTCGAGGTTTCCTGCATGGTGGCGTCTAACATAGACTGAATCTCCCACTTGGAAGCGATGTGGAACTTGCAAGTCTCCTTCTCCTGAGTAGGCCTCCCGGAGCTGCTTCCACGCTCGTTGCCTCACCCACTCGAGCGCCTTGAGCCTAGAGAACAAAGGCTGGGAAAGCAGCACATCAGCACTATGTACAGAAGCAATTTCTACCAACGGGGGGGGTCCCCCGTAGAGCAATTCATAGGGGGTCAGCCCAAACTGTCCAGGGGTGTTCCTAACCCTAAAAAGCACAAAGGGCAGGAGAGCTATCCAATCATTAATGCCAGTCTCTGTGGTCAATTTGGTAAGGGTCTCTTTAATGGTTCTATTCATCCTCTCTACCTGTCCTGAGCTTTGGGGTCTGTATGCACAATGCAGTTTCCAATCAATCCCCAATATCTTGGCCAGTCCCTGACTTACCTGGGCAACAAAAGCTGGACCATTGTCTGACCCGATTACCTTAGGTATTCCAAATCTCGGAAAAATTTCCTCCAGTATTTTTTTAGCCACCACGGTTGAAGTCTCTTTCTTAGTAGGATAAGCCTCTACCCATCCTGAAAAGGTGTCTACAAAAACCAATAGATATTTGTTTCCGTATTTAGCCGGCTTTACCTCAGTGAAGTCCACTTCCCAGTGAGCGCCTGGGTGGCTTCCCCTTAGTCTCTTTCCTGGAGGTATTCTGGAAGGATTAGCATTAACCAGCTGGCAGGGCACACAATGTTTGACCACCGAGTCAGCCACTCCTGGTAGCCTCAGAACATGATAAGGGGATGTTCTGACCAACTGCTGCAGGTGTTTAGTTCCTAGGTGGGTGAGACGATGTATCTGTTGGACATATTCTAACCCTTCTTTGTGGGGCAGGATTTCCTTCCCATATGAGGTATAGCAGGTCCCCTCCGGAGTCTCAGAGAACTGGTCTATCTTTTTTATCTCTTGCCAGTCTTCTAGGGTGTACTGTCGTCTGGGTTCTGGGGCTTTGGGCGTTTCTATTATAGGCAGAAGGTTAACAGCCTGGGCTGCCTGCTTGGCAACCCGGTCAGCCATCTGGTTCCCTCTAGATATGAGATCTTTGGCTTTCTGATGTCCAGGACAGTGTATAATAGCTAGCCTTTTTGGCAAATGTAAGGCTTCTAATAGGCTTAGAATTTCCTCTTTGTTCTTTATTTCCCTCCCTGCTGAGGTAAGCAACCCCCTTTGTTTATAGATGGCCCCGTGTACGTGTGCAGTCGCAAAGGCATACCTGCTGTCCGTATAAATGTTTATGGATTTCCCTTCGGCCAGCCGCAAAGCTTGCGTGAGGGCCATGAGCTCAGCCTTTTGCGCTGAAGTTCCTTCCGGCAGGCTGCTGGCCCAGATCGTGCGGGTCCCGTCCACCACTGCCGCCCCAGCCATCCTCTTACCTTCCACCACATAGCTGCTTCCGTCAGTGAACCAGGTTAGCACTTCTCCAGTCAGCGGTATGTCTGTAAGGTCCTTGCGGACCCCAGTCTCCTCAATCAATAGTTGATGGCAATCATGAGTCACTGGTTCATCAGTCTCTTCAGGCAGAAGAGTGGCAGGGTTGAGAGCGGCTGGTGGAGCGAAAGTGACCCTCTCTGTGAGAAGCAGGCTTTGATAGTGGGTCATGCGGGCGTTGGTCATCCATCGGTCTGGGGGCTGCCGAACGATGTTCTCCAATGCATGGGGGGCTATTACAGTTATATTCTGTCCCAAAGTCAATTTGTCAGCGTCCTTGACCAGTATGGCCACAGCTGCGATAGTCTTCAGGCATACGGGCCAACCACTGGCTACAGGATCAAGCTTCTTTGACAGGTAGGCAACAGGTCTCCTCCATGGTCCTAGGGTTTGGGTTAAAACTCCTCGGGCTACTCCCTTACGCTCATCCACATAAAGGGTAAAGGGTTTAGTTACGTCAGGGAGGGCCAGAGCAGGTGCGCTCAGCAGGGCCTTTTTGATAGCATCAAATGCCTTCTGGTGCTCAGGAGCCCAGGAGAATTCCCCTTTTTCTTTGGTTAGCGGGTAGAGTGGGGCTGCTAAGGTCGCAAACCCCGGGATCCACAGTCTGCAAAATCCAGCTGTCCCCAAAAACTCTCTCACTTGTTTGGCTGTGGTTGGGGCCGGTATCTGGACTACAGTTTTCTTCCGTGCCTCCGTCAGCCATCGCTGCCCGCCCCGCAAACTGTACCCCAAGTATGTTACCTCTCTCCTGCAAATCTGGGCCTTCTTAGCAGAGGCTCTGTAGCCTAGGTCAGACAATTCCAGCAGTAGTGCCTTCGTACCTTCTAAGCAGTCCTGTTTGGTGGCTCCCGCCAGAAGCAGGTCATCCACGTACTGGAGGAGGGTCACCTGAGGGTGTTGGATCCTGAAGTTGGCCAGGTCCCTGTGTAGGGCTTCGTCAAAGATGGTCGGGGAGTTCTTGAACCCTTGGGGCAGTCGGGTCCAGGTGAGCTGCCCGGTTCTTCCCGTACCTGGATCTCTCCATTCGAAGGCAAAAAGTGGTTGGCTAGTGGGGTGTAATCTCAGGCAGAAGAAGGCATCTTTTAAGTCCAATACTGTGTACCAGTTCCGTTCAGGCGGGAGGGCGCTCAAGAGGTTATAAGGGTTCGGGACCGTTGGGTGTATGTCCTGCACCCTTTTATTGACCTCTCTCAAGTCCTGTACTGGTCGATAATCATTGGTCCCAGGCTTCCTAACCGGTAGCAGGGGAGTATTCCAAGGGGATTGGACAGGAACTAGGATGCCCTGTTGGATTAATCTTTGAACATGCGGCCAAATTCCTTCTCGAGCCTCTCTACTCAAGGGGTACTGTCTGACTGATACTGGTGTAGCACTGGCCTTCAGTTGAATAACCTGTGGGGGAACTTGCTTTGCCAAACCCATCCCTGCGGTTTCTGCCCAGGCTTGGGGAAACTGCTCCAACCAGGACTGTATATCTTGATCAGGCTTTACTTGGGGAGAATATAGTCGATATTCATCATCTAATTGGAGGGTCAACACAGTGATGGGTTTGTTATTCACAGACACTTCTGGTCTTCCTTGTTCAAAAGAAATTTGAGCTCCCATCTTGGTCAGTAAGTCTCTACCTAGAAGGGGTACTGGGCACTCAGGGATGACCAGAAACGAGTGGGTTACCCGTCCCACTCCCAAGTCAACGGTTCTTCGGGTAGTCCATGGATACTGCCGTTGCCCTGTGGCACCCATCACCCAGGATTTTTTTTCTTTTAGTTTTCCTAATGGTTGTAGCAGCACTGAATGCTCCGCTCCGGTATCAACCAGGAACTCAACTGGTTGCCCCTCCACCTTCAAAGTTACCCTGGGCTCGGGGAGGGGGTCCGAACCCCGTCTCCCCTAATCTTTATCTTCTTCTAGAGCTAGGACCTTCGGTCCTTTGTTTCCCTTCTTGGGGCAGTTCCTTGCCCAGTGTCCTTTTTCTTTACAATACGCACACTGGTCCTTGTCGAGTGGGGTCCTATTGCCCAGGTTCCCTGACTGTCTAGGGCCTGACCTAATTTTCCTAAAATCTCTCTCTCTCTCCCTGCTGCTCTTCCCTTCAACCACTGCGGCCAAGATCTTAGTCAAATTCTTCTCTTGCCGTCTATCACGTCTTTCCTCCCTTTCTTCTCTCTCCTTTTCTTTTCTCTGTTCCTTCTCCTCTTCTGTCTCCCTTCTGTAATACACCTTCTCTGCCTCTCTCACTAGATCACGTAACTCAGCCTCCTGTAACCCTTCCAGTCTCTGAAGTTTCTTTCTGATATCCAGAGCCGACTGCCCAATGAAGGCCAGGGCCACTGAGGCTTTCTGGGCCTCTGAGGTAGGATCAAAAGGGGTGAACCGCCTGAAGGCTTCCATGAGCCTCTCAAGAAATACCGAGGGAGGTTCGTTCGGTCCCTGCATCACCTCTCTTACCTTAGCCAAATTAGTGGGCCGTCTTGAGGCGCCCCGGAGACCCGCCACCAGAGCCTGGCGATAGATTTTCAAGCTCTCCCTACCTTCAGCCGTGTTGTAGTCCCAACCGGGGCGAGTCAAGGGAAATCCCATGTCAATCTCATTTTGCAACTGCGTGGGTCGCCCGTCGGCCCCAGGAACATTTTTTCTAGCCTCTAACAGAATTCTCTCTCGCTCCTCGGTTGTGAAGAGTGTCTGCAGCAGCTGTTGACAATCATCCCAAGTAGGCTGGTGAGAGAACATAAGGGACTCCACCAACCCCGTGAGGCGTTGGGGATCCTCCGAGAAAGGGGGATGGTTAGTTTTCCAATTATAGAGATCTGCAGAAGAAAAGGGCCAATACTGGAGGGGCTGCAATTGGCCCCCTGGCATGGGAGGGCCATAGGTGCGCAGCGGTAATATCGCGATCTCGTCTGTCCGCTCCGGGGTGGCGCCTCTCCGGCTCCGAGTCCCGGCAGCAGGTCCCTCCACCACCGGAGCTCCAGGAGGGGCAGAGGGTCCCCTCACAGCACCCTGTGCTGGATAAGGGGGTGGGGGAACAGGTTGGGGTTCCGGCCAAGTCGGCGGCTCCTCGATCTCGGGGTAGATACGAGGAGAGGGCTCGACTTTTTCGGCCGAGTGTTTGTTTTTCTCTCCAAGAGCCAGGATTCGGGGACCTGGCTTTCTTGGTTTATTTAGCCATGGTTTAACCCATGGCGGAGGATCTTCTGCCAAATCTTGCCACGTAAGGATATAGGGCTCCTGATCAGGATGAGAGCCGGGTCCAGTCTGAAAAATGATTGCCTTAACAGCCAGGATAATTTCAGAATTAAAGGTCCCCTCTGATGGCCATCCAACATCGAATGTTGGCCATTCAGAGGCACAGAAAGTCTGCCAAGGTCCCTTCTTAACCTGAACTGACAAATTATGAGCCCTGGATCTAACTTCAGTCCAATGGTCGAGAGTCAAACTAAGGGGGGTAGTCACTGTCTGTCCCATATTAAAACTGTAGACAAGGACGCACAAGACAAAGACACACGAAACAGAAACCAACAGATCCAGACACACGCGACCCGTCCGCGTCTTCCACAAGCAGGCAAAAGAGTCGGACGGCCGCGGAGGGGGAAGCTTTCGCTTCAACAACAGAACTCGGTCCTCTGACCGACAGTAGGAGACCACCAGGCGTCCCTGGCTCTCCCCACCTCCCGGGGCGTCCCCCAGGGTGGCAGCCTGTGATCCTCCTAGCACGTCTGCTGATCACAGTCCTCCAGTCCTTACGGTCTGAGAGGACAGCTGCAAACCGAAAGCGCGCATCACCGAAAACAGACACTCAGAACAGAGACGCCGGCCGACACACACACACGTTCCAAAGGGGATCCCTTTACCTCCAAGTCGGTTCTCGGGTGTAAGGGGTGGTCGCAGGATTTCCCGGCCAACGCACCAAATGAAAGGCCAGTAAAAGAACAATCCCCCTCGTCCGGGCTCGGAAGAGGCGACACCCCAAATCACTCACAAGAAGCGGTCTTGATGCAAACAGCAAGAGGATTTTTATTCCAAGCGCGCTGGGGCCCACAGTCGTACACCACGCAGGGGTAGAGGACTGCGGCCCCGAGTGCGGAATCGGGACAGCTTTTATGGGGTTCACAACAAAGCCTGTGCGTCACAAACCAATCATTTTAAAATATCGAGAGCCCGCGCTCCATGGACCAATCATTTTAAAATATCGAGAGCCCGCGCTCCGTGGACCAATCATTTTAAAATAGCTCCGGAGGTCCGCATCTGCGTGGGCTCCTGGGCAGAGTGACAGATTGCAGTTGAGATAGGTCACTAGGGCTGTCAATGTGTAATCAATTCTTCTATGGTGCCAGTCAGTTTTACAGAATCCAGATAAGCGATTAGTCAACTCATTTCCTGTTATCTTACTTAGGCCAGGATAGCAGGCCCTGGAACAATAGGAAGTGTGACCTTCTACCTATTTACTGGCAGCCAGCAGGGTCTGGAATTCGGGGGCATTTAGAGCTTTTTATTAACTTCCTGGGTTCTGGGAGGGTTAGGTTGCATTTTCATCCTTTCACTCCTACCTTGGGAACCTCCTTATGCCCCAGATGCAGCCATTAAAAAAAAAAAAAAAGAAAAAAAGAAAAAAAAATTACACATGAAGCTTGTTAAATAGGAGATTCCAGAAGTTCATCCCAAGCATTCTGGTTTAATGGCACTGAAACGTGGCCCAGAAATTGACATTCTGTTAAGCACTGACTTTTTGTCTCTTTGCCTTTTCTAGGGTCTCTCTCGCAGCACATGGAGGTTCCCAGGCTAGGGGTCCAATTGAAGCTGTAGATGCTGGCCTACACCACAGCCACAGCAGTGTGGGATCTGAGCTGCATCTGCGACCTACACCACAGCTCATGGCAATGCCAGATCCTTAACCCACTGAGCGAGGCCAGGGATCAAACCCACAACCTCATGGTCCCTAGTTGGATTCGTTAACCACTGAGCCACGACGGGAACTCCAGCACTGACTTTCTAACTCAGGTCCCCGAAGTTGCACTGTTCTCAGCACTTGCAAACTTGTTGCCTGGGTGACTTAGAGGTTCACATGGATACATCCCCTTTCTAGAATGTTTTCAGGCACTTACAAGGATATCTTGCAGTACAGAATGTTTATCAAGGAGATAAATCAGAAGGTAATCCCTTACATTACAGACAGTGTTAAACATATTGAAAGATTTACTACAGGTTTCCATTTAAAAAGCCGGATTTCCCAATGCCTTTAATATAGGATGTCATTTTTAAAATGTGATTCACACTCAGGTTTCCTGAAACCTAGCTATTGTAGAAAAATATTATTTCTTTAGAACTCACACTCATATTTAATATTAAAGCCAAAGAAGTCATACTGCTCCCCTGGGAAATTAATAAAATTCTGAGGTTATGTGGCTTCTCTGAATGCATCACTTCAAACTTGATACAGATTTCTAAGAATAATAATAAAGGAATTCTCAGACACCTAATCAGATGCACTTAAAACCTTTTAACTAGAATAGGAAAAAATCAACCTCCCTACTTAGCTGCCAAGTACCTTTGCTCAGAACTTCTCTCTGGAGTTCCCTTGCGGCACAGCAAGTTACGGATCCAGTGTTGTCATTGCAGCAGCTCAGGTTTCCGCTGTGGCACAGGTTCAGTCCCTGGCCAGGGAACTTGCACATGCGCAAGCTCCTCTCTCCTTGTAACTCCTTCCAGTAGTGACTGGAGCTGGCTCACTAAGAGCCACCCTCAGGAGTAGATTGTATCTCTTCCCAGCTCCATTCAGTGAGATCACATTGGTAGCTTGAAATCAACCTGCGGTGAGAATATTGACACCCTGGAAATTGGTCAGCTCTGTAATCCAGGGCTGTTTTTTCCCCTCCCATAGACCTGACTGACCAGCGCACTGCAGCTCCTGGCTCTCAATTTCATGTCTCTCAAAGGCAGTATCTTTCTGCTCACAAACAATATAATATGTCCCTTCTCTTTATCCTGAGTCTAAAATGGGTTTTCTACTTCAGTTTCTAGGTGAGGAATAGAACAGTCATTTCTACCACTTTCTCTGGTCCAGAGCTAAAATTTCTCAACCTGTGGGAAGCTCCTTCTCTCTCCTCATCTCAGAAGCATCCTTTAGCTTTATCCTTAGGGAGGAACCTCAGCTTAGACACTAAGATCCCCATCAGTTATGCCAAAGAAATGAAAAATAAACTGGTTTCATCACAGGAATGGTTTCTAGGTCTCCTCTGAGAATGCCATTTCCAGTGTATTGTTCTGCTTCTCCCTGAAACAGTCTCATTCCCGAGCCATCCCACCCCTGCAGAGACCATGGCTACTGATTATATGCCCCAGTCTATGACTACATCATCAAACTAGATAGAAATAAAAGGAAGCAGGAGGCCAGCCCTTGCCAGTTCACAAAGGCCTTGCAAGTAAAATGGGACAAAAGTGAATTTACGGAGTTCTAAGTCTTAGTCAGATTTTGGAAGAAAACTCCCTGTCTCTGGCATCAAAAGGCTTGGGTTTTGTTATTGTTTGTTTTCACCCAAGACAGCATATAGGAAGTGAGCGTCCTCCGGAGGGAAAGAACACCAGAGGGCTCTTCAGCAGAGCGTGTACGCATATCCTGCTGATTCGAGCCGCACTGGACTAAACTCTTGAGTCATGGCCCCTCGCCAGCTAAGGCACATGCAGTGGTGAAGGGATGCTGATCAACTTTGCCCCTTTAATTCTCCTGTTTCTTGTAAGAAAGGACCCAACACCAATTAATTCTTGAGGCTTTAGAAGGGGATTATCCAGTTGATTAAGTCTTTCCCATAGAATCAGAGGGCTGGATGGCGTCTCTGTCAACTCCATTATTTTGCAGACTAGAGGTGCTTAGGTGGCTTGCTCAAGGTCACACAGAAGCAGAACCAGAATTACACTCAGGATCCTGAGGTCTAACTCATTGCCCTTCCCAACGCACTTCCACTCCCCCTTTTAATTTATCAGCACAAACGCTGATGTAGTTCCTGCCATGTGCCCCATACTATGCTGGCTGGGGACACAGTGATGAGTAAGCCAGACAGATCCAGTCCCTGCCTTCCAGGAGTTTTTAGGAGCTCCTGGTCTTTGGTCTGTCATTTTCCAGCTGTCCCCATTTTTCCCCACTCCTCATGCCACTGAACATCCAAGTTTATGATGGCTTTGCTTCTGCCTCCACATCCTCACTTCTGGGTACCATAACGTAGTTATAAGGGGAAGTTAAGACACAGAGGCTGCTTTGCTCAAGGTCTCCTAATAATAGAACTAAAGGTACAGAAAGCATCTCTTCCAGGGCTGGCCAACAGGTGGTCAACTTCAACATTCTTATTGGTAACCCGCCTTGCACATAATGCTATTGACTTATAGATGTAGTGGCCTAATTTTCTTGACTAAGTGTCCAAAGTCATTTGAGGAAGTATGCAAAAGAGATAAATCTGTGTTTTCCTCAGTGACCAAGGAAGTATTTTGATTTGTTTGCAGGGATCTCGGAAGCTTCTGGAACTTGTCAGATACCACATTGTCCCATTTACACAGGTCAGTTCCATCTTCCTTCCCTAATTTTCCCTACTATCAAGATATCTAACCTTAAATTCCAGTATTTTAGTGCTAGAGAACATGTAACAGTTGTTCTTCACCTGCAGCTCTGAGCACATGCTTAGCAGTGAAGAGTGAGCCCATTATCAAAGAAACCGTCCAAGCCACAAAAAATCATGTCAAAATTGAAGTTTCCGTCATGGCTCAGTGGTTAACGAATCTGACTAGGAACCATGAGGCTGCAGGTTTGATCCCTGGCCTCGCTCAGTGGGTTAAGGATCTGGCATTGCCATGAACTGTGGTGTAGGTCACAGACGTGGCTTGAATCCTGCGTTGCTGTGGCTGTGGCGTAGGCTGGTGGCTACAGCTCCGATTGGACCTCTAGCCTGGAACCTCCATGTGCTGCAGGAGCAGGCCTAGAAATGGCAGAAAGACCAAAAAAAAAAAAAAAAATCATGTCAAAATTCCCATCATTTATTTCATAAGATTCCAAGCTCCTTTTTCTGGTGACACCTTTGGGTGCTGCTCTTGATGTCTCTGTCCATTGTTCTCTTATCCTTGCAGCTGGAAGTGGCCACCCTCATTTCGACCCCTCACATTAGGAGCATGGCCAACCAGGTCATACGCTTTAACACGACTGACAATGTAGGTGAAAACTCAACTCTGGGTGTCATGACTTGGGTGCATTTCTTCTCTGCTTGTGACTGTTCAGCGGATTTTCCTACTCGACACCAGCTCACAGGCTTAAACTCTTTGTGATTATCTCATTCACTTGTTATGTCTTCCAGCAAATATGTGCTGAGCAACTGCCTGTGTGAGTCTGAACTAGGAGCCAAGGATAAAGTAATGACAAAGATAAGCTTATATCCCAACAAGGAAAACAGACTTAAAACAGTGACCACTTAAGAACAATTATAAGTGCCACCGAGGGGGAAGTTAAGAGGGCTGTGAAAGCTCACAGCAGGAGACTGAGCAAATCAGGGGTCTAGAGATCCCAGCCAGGATGTGATGCTTTGGCCAAGCTTCAGAGGATGAGTTTGTGAACTTAGGCAGAGTTGTGTAGAAGGGAGTTCCAGGAAGACGGGCGAGCAGGTTGCAAAGGCCCTGAGGTGGGAGGGAACATGATTTACGTAAGAAACTCAAAGAAGGCAGTGTTATTCAGCTGACTCCTGAGGGCTGTGATATCAGCAGAAATCTGATTTCTGAGGCACAGAGATTAGGTCTCCTGTCGATTCACTGTTACCGGTGATAATTATGCCCTTCATCCTTTCCACACGTTTCTAATGCGTGTCAGGGATGTGCCAGACACCATTCTAGGTCCTGGCAGACCAGTGAGCAGACAGACAGAAGTCCCTAGTTGCACGAAACTTTCATTCTAGTAAATAGGACTACAGGTAATAAACAAGTCAGTAAAGTACCTCGTCTATTAGAGGGTTGTAAGTGGTAAGGCAAAAAAAAAAAAAAAAAAAAACCAGCAAAGCGAGGATGGGGAAGAGAAAGTGGGGATGGGGCTGATGTTTCAGATAAAGTGTCTAAGAATCCTCATGGGGAAGAAAGTATGAGTGCGAAGACTGACAGAAATGAGGGAACAGGCGGTGTGAATACCCAGGGCAAGGGCGTCCCGGAGGGAGGAGACGGCGGGTGCGAAGGCACAAAGCAAGGGACCTGCTGACCTGGCTGAAGAAGAGCAAGGTCCCCGTGGCCGGAGGAGAGGGAGGAAAGGAGAGAGGCAGGAGGGAGGAGGAGAAGTGGGGTCGGGTCTCACGGGGCCTAAGAACTCAGGGCAAGGGTACAGGCTTTTGCTTTGAATAAATAAAAAGCCATCAGAGGATTTCGAGGAGTGGAATGATATCAGATGTACATTTTGCAGAAACTCAGAGAAAAATGATGGTGACTGGTGGGGAGATGAGGGAGGGCGCGTGGGGGGAGGGAGAGGGAGGCACAAACTGCTGGATGTACGGGAGGCTCCAGGATATTTGCACAACATGCGGAGGATGGCCAGCATATCCCGAGAACTGTAAATGGAAAGTTACCTTTAGAAATGGTGTAAACAATTTAAAAAAAAATTTTAAAGCATAATGGTGACTCAGAGCAGGGTGGTAGCAGAGACCTGGTAATAAGTGGTTGAATTCTGAAGGTAAATTGAAGGTAGACCCGTAGAACTTTCCGTTGGACAGGATGGAGGATGAAGACAGAGGAAGCCAAAGATGACTTCCGAGCTTCTGACTGAAACCACGAGAAGGATGGCATTGCAGCTCTGGGGGTGGGGGGTGGAATAGAGATCAGAATTCGTTGCTAATTTGGTCGTTTTCTGCTCCCTCGCCTACAACATATGCCTGGAACTTTCCTGGGTTTGTTCACTGAGGTGTCCCCAGAGCCTAAAGCAGAGTCTCAAACAAGGCCAGTAAATGTATCTAAATGAATGGATCCCCACCTCACCACAGAGGTGAAACAAGTTGCCCAAGGTCTCCGAGCAAAGGTATTGCAGAGCTGGAATCGTTACACCTCTTCCCCAGCCTGGACCCGAGGACCACTTCTGCAGGGATATCCTTGCCTGAAGTCAGTTAAGAATTCACTCAACAGATTCCCTGCCAGCCAAGCCCTTCTGAAAGCCCTCTCCCACTCAGGGAAAAGTTCTGTGAGGTGGAAGCCTCTCTTGAGAGGTTGCCACTGTTCAGATCTGCCCCGGGGTGGCTGGTACTCCCGTGGTGTAGACAGGTGAGCAGCGTCGTTGCTTCCTTCCAGGGACAGATTCTGGCCAATGGTGTGGCAATGGAAGAAACGGAGGTGGCTGCCAAAAACGGCCGGATTTACACGCTCACCGGAGTCCTCATTCCCCCTTCCATCACCCCAGTTCTGCCCCACCGATGTGACGAGACGAAGAGAGAGATGAAACTGGTAAGGAAGCTAGGGAAATAAGTAAGGACTCAAGACAGCCCCCCACAGCCAACGACTCTCCTCACAGTTCTGCAGAGAGTCCCGCCACAGGAGCCTCCTTCTGAAGGCATCTGACGGCATTTCCACCTTTGTGAAGAGGCAGGAGGGCCTGAGCTCCTAGCTCATCCAATGTGAACCAGAGTTCCTGGGGGGCTTTCCTCACTGGTAGATGCTACCCTGGAATTTTCGTTTCCTAGAGCTGCCATCACAAGTTACCATGCAACGTGGCTTAAAGCAACAACAACTTATTCTCTCACAGTTCTGGAAGCCAGATGTCCAAAATCAAGGTTTTCTGCTTCCACTGCAACAACCTGGAACAGAGCAACCCTGTATCAAGACCAGGCAGGGAGTTGGGGCTACTTGTTCTCCAGCTCCCCAAAGCAAAGAATCACTATATGGTTTGAGCTGCAACCCAAGAAATTTTGATTGTATAGAGAAAAATGCTTCCCAAGAGCTTCCTTAGAATGAATTCTTCTTCTATTATTTTCTCTGGGTTTAAAGTCAAATCAGTCTGTTCTGCAGGGTTTGGGGTGGTTTTGATTAGGTCTATTAAAATTACAAATGCATTCTCTGGAAAGTACTAAGGGCTAGTAAACAGTAGGAGCAGCTGGTATCTTCCAAAAGTCTCAGCTTTCACCAGGCTGAACCCATAGCTGCCTCTGGGCATGTAGGTTTGGTATTTAGAGGCTTAATGAATAACTCTGTACTAGTAGACTACTTAGCAGGAAACAGTTTATCCCAGTGGTTCAAATGAAGAGACTAACAAAGAAGCTACTCCAGGAGGATGGGCCGGGCTGAGGGAACGAGCACGTGTTGCCGGGGCATCCGGGGGAAGCAGTGGCAGGAAACCATCATCCCCATTGAGTCAAGGGGGCAGGGGCTGGAGTCACCTGAACCCAGTGAGAGTGGGAAGCATGGAAGGAGAGGTGTCCATCAGGAGCTGTAGGCGTGGTGCCCTAGCAAAGAGGGAGCAGGAGAGAGATGCCTTGACCTTCCTCTCGTCCTACCCACTGAGAGCCTGCTGGCGCCTCGTGCTGGCCCCAACCTGTTGGAAACTGGTGAAGGGAACCCAAGAGACCATCCTTCCAGCTTAACCTCCTGGAGTATGGAGCCCAGCAGGGATGCTCAGAGGGCCAGTCTGGGAGATTTGCAAGCACACACCCCTTTTCTTCCCCCTGAATTCAGAACCCTGGAGGAAGAAGTCCAGGAGATAGAAAGGTAGAGATTCAGTGTTCAGCCTTGTTCCTGCTAACCTAATGGGAGAACAAGGCCTTGAGTTTGTGGCCAGTGCTAATGCTTTGCCCCTGGCACAGATGGACACCTGCAGTGTCCCCTCAGGGACAGCTGCCTCTATGTAGCAGAGTCGACTGGAAGGCTGAGACCTATGGACTGTCTGACCCTGAAAGAGGATGAGGAAGGGGCTGCTCTGAGCAGACCCAGTTCCTTCTCCCCAACCCCTCCTGCCCTGACCTCACTCCTGGTGCATGAGGCTAGACGTGGTGATCAGCTGCCCCCTCACACAGGACATCTGTACTGACCTGCTCTCTTCCCTCCCAGGGCACTTGTGTGAGCTGTTCCCTGGTGTACTGGAGCAAGTGTCCTGCCGACTCCGAGCCCATGGTAAGTGGGACAGCTTCGGGGCAGCATACATCACCAATCCACCCACCACCCCACCACCCCCGGCATGGTTTCTCAGCCTTTCTGCCTTCCCTCTTGAAAGATAGTCATTCCAACTGGGGTAATAGTAGGTTAGCTCTCAGCCCACTGTATACAGGATGGTAGAAAGGCAACACCCAAGTCTGTCTTTGAGTCCTTGCTCATTTTTCAAGGTAAGTTGCTTAACCTTTTTACTTTAATTTACTTATCTGCAAGTAGTAATGATGACAGTAATAGCGGCAACAGCAGGATTAGCATAGGTAAAAGCTCCAGCACAATGCCTAAAGCAAAGAGCCACTCAGTGAAGGTTCCTTCTCTGTTGTCCTCTTAAATAAAATCCAGAGTTTTCAGGAGAAGGCAAAACTTTACCTCCCCTCGCAGGGTCTCTGATTGGGCCTAAGAATTAAGTTGACCAAAGACAAATTACCAGGAGAAAAGCTCACAGGTTTTTACATGTACAAAGGAGCTTCTTGAGGAGAATGAAGACCCACAGAAATGGCAAAACCCAAGTGCTTATACAGTAGGTTGAACAAAGACAGGTAACTGTAGAAAAGTAACTAAAACGTGAAATGTATTTCACAATTTATACCTCCAACAAATCATTATCTTGTGTTGTACATCTTAAATGTATGCAATGTTATATGTTTACCAGATCTCAGTAAAGCTGGAAAAAGAAAATGAAATGTATGAGGAATTCACATTTCATATATTCTTCTAAAAGAAGAAAATTAACAGAGTCTGTACAGATTTCTCTCTGCTTCAGCTACTGTTTCTGGTGACAAGATGTTTCTTTGCTCTTAGTACAGGGAGGGCACTTTTCACACAGGATTTTATGTCCTCTTTTCAGAGAGAAAAGGGAGATCAGAGTGTTTCTTTGGTAGCTGCAATTTTTTAAGTGCCTTTAGCTCAGAATAATCCTTAGGCCAACGTGGCATATTTTGGAATAGCTACTCTGCCATTCTTCATTTGTAATTGCTCTTCCCAAGCATCCTTCTAGAGAGAAATATAAGAAATATCAAGAAAATGACAATGGGGGATTCCCGTCGTGGCTCAGTGGTTAATGAATCTGACTAGGAACCATGAGGTTGCGGGTTCGGTCCCTGCCCTTGCTCAGTGGGTTAAGGATCTGGCGTTGCCGTGAGCTGTGGTGTAGGTTGCAGATGTGGCTCGGATCCCGCGTTGCTGTGGCTCTGGCGTAGGCCGGTGGCTACAGCTCCAATTAGACCCCTAGCCTGGCAACCTTCACATGCTGCGAGAGCAGCCCAAAGAAATAGCAAAAAGACAAAAAAAAAAGAAAGAAAGAAAGAAAAGAAAATGACACTGGGACCATCAAAACTTCCTCAAATTTGATTGAATTCTGCACACATCTATTGGGTATTATAGAGATGGCTCAGGAGTCAAAAAGATGAATAAGGTTTTATTTTGGTTTGGTTTTGCCTTGAGAAGCTCTAATCTGGGAAGAAAAAAAAAAAAAAGTTCCCATCATGGCTCAGTGGTTAACGAATCTGACCAGGAACCATGAGGTTGTGGGTTCGATCCCTGGCCTCGCTCAGTGGGTTAAGGATCCAGCGTTGCTGTGAGCTGTGGTGTAGGTCACAGATGCAGCTCGGATCTGGCGTTGCTGTGGCTGTGGTGTAGGTTGCTGTGGCTGTGGTGTAGGCCGGGGGATACACCTCCGATTCGACCCCCTAGCCTGGGAACCTCCATATGCCGTGCATGTGGCCCTAGAAAAGACAAGATGACAAATAAAAAAATAGATGGATGGATGGATGGATGGATGGATGGATGGATGGATGGAAGGAAGGAAGGAAGGAAGGAAGGAAGGAAAGAAAGGAAGGAACAAAGGAAGAAAGAAAAACAGGCAGTTCCCTGGTGGTCTAGAATTCAGTGCTTTCACTGCTGTGGCCCGGGTTCCAATCCCTGGTCTGGGAACTGAAATCCCACATTAAGCCACTGCACACCACAACTAAAAATAAAAGAATAAAATGGAATACAGACCATTATACAACAATCCATAATTCATATGCCAAGTAAGTACTCTGCTAGTAGCAAAAGCAAAGTTTTCTAAGATAAAATTGATGATAGAAATTTCTGCCTCTAAGTTCATCCTAAGAAAGAAGTTCCCAACCAGAAGGTTCATTCCGCACAAGAACAGATCCCTAAGAAAGGTGATGAGCTCTTTAACACCATCCTATTGCAAAGCCTTTACTAAAGAAAAACATTAAAATTAAACAGGCACAGTGTTCAGAGATTTATTTTGCTCCATGCAGCCATCATCGCCCCTGAGTGCTGCAGGATGCTGTCACCCAGAGGATACAGAGAGGGAGGCCAGAAGGGGACACCGTGGTGACTGGCGTCACAGTGCTCACTGTGTGCCAGACATTGTCCTGAGTGCTTCATGCGGCACAGCTGTGAGGGGGGCACGTTATCCTAATCAGTGTGTGATCTGGGAGCTAAGGCATGGAAACAGAAAATCCTGCACTCAAGGTCACGCGGCTGGTACACGGCAGACCATGATCCTGCATTGCCTCAGCCCCAGGGAGAAGGAAGGGGAGAGAAAAGGAAGAAATGAGAGGCGTGGGTCAGAGCCAAGAGAACCCCAAACTGCCCTCCCAGGCTTCCACGATCTATGCTTGGCTAATTATCTTGACAGCCAACAGGAGGGTTGAATGTTCCTATTCAATGACCTCAGAATTCCTTTGGACAGCTAGGAAAGCAGGATTTTATTACTCCTGAAGTTTTCATTGCTCTCTTCTTGAGCAAGAGCCTAAGGAGAAAGGGTACCTTGATATCACCTTTTACCTACCATAAAATTTGTGCCAGGGGCTAAATGCTTAGGATGACACTTGAGATGAGCATTATCATCCCATTACACTAAGCCGCTGAGGCCCAAAGAGACAGCATGATTTTCCTCTGAGATCTTTAAAGTTCGTAGGTGATAAGACCCATTCCCTCCATCTGCCACCAACTGGCAAAGTTCCTTAGGGAAAGGATATAGGAGTTCCCTAGTGGCTTAGTGGATTAAGGATCTAGCCTTGTCACTGCTGTGTCTGGAGTCACTGCTGTTGTGCAGGTTTGATCGCTGACCTAGGAATTTCTGCAAGCTGTGGGAATATCCAAAAAAAAAAGAAAAGAAAAAGGGTTTAACCCGTCTGGGCCTCAATTTTCTCTTTCATTAAAAAGGGAATGAGAAATATCCACATGGAGTTGAAGATTGATGGCCCATACGGGCAATGTGTCAGCCCTAGTAGGTTCTCAATAGACGGTACTTGTCAATAATTCTGAGTGGGCACTGGAGCATCAGGAAATGGAAGGAAGTCTGCCCCCACCACCACCACTCCCAAGAGAAAAACTCAGACCAACAGTATTTTTTTTTTTTTTTTTGGTGGATCTTTGTACAAAAGAGGGGAAAATTCTTTAATAGCTCCAAATTTTCTGTATAGGAGGAGGTTGGGGATGGCTCTTACTTGGAAGGGGAGGCCAGGCCGCATCTGAGATGCGTAGGAACACGAGAGGGGACAGAAAGGTATGTGTGCCCTGAGTCATGCAGACCCAGGCGTGTGTTCTTCCAACAAGGGAACAGAGGCCTAAGGAGGGCGACTGAGCTCTGCCTGGGCCCCGTGTGCGGGTGTGCCCTAGTGCTCTTTCCCAGCACCGGCGGGAAAACAGAAGTGGATTGTCTAGTTCTACAGAAGCCGAGTCATGCGCAGGCAACTTCAGGCTGCAGGCTGCCATGCGTTTCCTCCTTGGCTTTCTTCCAGACGCTCTTCACACACAAATGTGTCTACACTGGCCGAATCAGGAGCCTGAAGAATGGCTGTGCCCGATACTGTAATGCCACTGTGAAGGTGAGGCGTGTGTGCGTGTGTGTGTGTGTGTGTGTGTGTGTGTGTGTGTGTGTGTGTGTCTGGGGCCCTCCCCCAGGCCACCAAGACCCACACTGAAGCTGGCAGGGCTGGTCAGCTCTTGGACCCAAGTCTGTGCCATCACAGGTGGCCTGTGGGACCTTGGCCAGGCCTTCCTGCAGGGGAAGTGGAGGGCAGATTTCTCCATATGGCAGCCAGGTCCCCCCCCACCGGCTTGTGCCCTCCATCCCCCAGTTCCCTACCGCTCTGAATATCGAGCCGCACCCTGACACTACCCGCACAGCCCACCCTCTGCGGTGTCTGTGACCTGTCCCTTCCCCTGTTCCCACCTCAGAGTACGCAGCTTTGCCGTTCCCTCCTTCACAATGTTCTCCCAGGTTTTCTTGGGGCCAAATCATCTTTCAAGTCTTTATTCAATTGTCACCTCCTCTGTCACCATCCACTCACAGTGGCCTCCCAGTCTCCCCCACCTGCCACCACTTGATAATGGGACTTTGTTTGCCCAGTGCTTACCACTCTCTGAAATCCTCTTTTTTTTAAAAAAAAAAATTACTGTCTCCTCCCCAATGAGATAGAACATAGGCTCTGTGAACCCAAGCGTGTATGTGTCTTGCTCCCAAGGTGCCAGAGCCAGGCTGGCACCCATGGTTGGACCTTAGATGAAGCGATGGCTGAACACAAGCCAGGCCATTATCAGCAAAAGAAAAAGTCGCAGTCATGGGGGTAGGAAGACGGATACTGATTGTGATCATAATGGAAATTAAAATGTATTTCCTTTGCGCAACTGGAACTCTGCTTCGGATTCCCACATTTTGTTTCTCAGATACCAAAGTGCTGCGAAGGCTTCTACGGGCCCGACTGCGTCCAGTGTCCAGGAGGCTTCTTGAATCCGTGCTCGGGGAATGGGCAGGTGATGAGGACTGGAGACTTACTTTTTGACAAATGCTGAGGTTGACCTGTGATAAGTCAAAAAATGATTTTTAAAATCACTAAACCAAGAAATGATACAATGCCAGTCACTGTTCCTAGGGAGTAAAAGAAATAGACTAGTAGGAGTTCCCTGGTAGCCTGGCGGTTAAGGATTAAGGATTGTCACTGCCAGAGCTTGGACTCTCTTACTGGCCTGGGGAATTTATGTTGCAGAAATTGGCTGTATGTGCAGCCAAAAAAAGAAAAGAGAGATCAGTTGCTACAAGAGCAGAAGGTGTGAGCAGGCGAAGGACTTGCCTGGGGGAGTGGCAGGGGGCTGGGTGTCTGGTGATGTTGCAGCTGGTCTGCTTTCCTACAGCTGATGGCATGACCTTGAGTGACTAGGCAAGGATCTCTGGACCCCATCTTCCTCCTGTAGGAGGGAGCAAGGTTGGCCTGCATTGATCTCCAAGATTTCTTTAGGGCCAAGATTTGATGATTCTTTAAAAAAAAAAAAAAAAAAAGTAGCACTGCCCAATGAAGGCTTTTTTTTTGGCCCATCTGAAAAACGTAGTGAAATACAAGGGCCAGGACTTAACTCATCTGGCCAGAGCTAAACAAAGGTAAGAGTAGTTTGTAAGGGAAATTATATATCTGCATATTTGAGACATCCACATCAAAGATAGACCTCACCCGAGGGGAAGGAAGACTGGGTGACCACCAAGTGGGGATACCACATGGCAAAGGGAATCGGGTGAAGCTCTAGTACATATTACCTATGGCAGCTGGGTGCTCCATGCAGGACCCCAGCCTCACTGTGATACATGTCACTCAGTACAAATCTAACTTCGAAGTAGATGGGGTGCTGGGGAATTGCAGGTGGAGGGTGGGGAAGCAAAATGCTCCCCTGAAGGGAGAAACCCTGCAGGCTGGAGGCGCACAGCTGAGCATGGAGCATCTGGAGAGAAAGGCTGACCTTTATTCTGAAGGTCAGTGGCTTATATCAGCGCGTCCATCCTGATTAGCATGGCTTAGAGGCTCCAGTTCACCACTGTGGACCCCCCACCACCACCACCTTGAATGACTTCTGTAAAGTTCTGACTCCTGGCTCAGGCCCCCCACCTGTCACTGTCTTAGCTTCCTACCTGATACCCACGACTCCGCTTCCCTCAAGGGGTCCCAAAGAATCATTTAAGCAGAATTGAATTTGAGCTAAAGAAGCAGGCAGGAAATGAAAGCACCTGGGGGTCCTGGCCGGGGCCTGTGTTGTCCTAACGGCCAGGGGCCCTGCCTTTGCTCGCAGTGCGCCGACGGCCTTGATGGGAACGGGACGTGCATTTGCCAGGATGGCTTCCGAGGCTCCCAGTGTCAGTTCTGCACAGACCCCAATAAATATGGACCTCAGTGTGACAAAAGTAAGTGTCGCTTCCAGAGCTGCCTTCTGCTTCTCAGCCCAGGTCCCTGCAGCACTGCGACAAGCCAGCAGTACAGCCCGGGTATCGGGTGCCTCCTGGCTCGTGGGCACCTTCCTCTTCATCACAGGGATTTCTTAAGTGCTTGGGTCCCAAACGGCAGCCGGTGCCAGATTGCCGGGCCCCACTCAGAATGTCTCAGACAGGAGCCCTGGCTGGCGCTCGAGGATTTGCATTTCTATCAAGTCTCCTGCTTTGCCCACACTGCTGGGCACTTTGAAAACTAGTCTTCTAGGGCTTCCCCACATATCTGAAGTGCTCGTGGGCTCCAAATTAAGGAGCAGAACAGACTCGCTCCACACCTTTCAGGCAGCCCTCTTCCAACAGCTCCTCCCTTTGCAGAATCTGCCACCTTGGGCTAATTACTGCACCTCTCTAGGCCTCCGTCTTCTCATCTATAAAATGAGGGCAAAATGGTAACTGCCTCGTAAGGTTAGTGCAAGTTATAAATGGAAAGCAATTGCCTTAGAAAAACGTCCAGCACCTAGCATGCACTACCGATATCATTATCCACTATTACAGGTACTGTTGCTCTTTACCCAAGTTCAGTGACATAAATGTCCAGAAGCTCACAGAACATGTAGAAAGTTTGTAACACTAGGCATTGAAAAAAATGCAGTTATACAATCCTAGAAAATATGTTTTCATTCTTAAGAATAACATCATGTGACTGTTTAAGTATATACATAGAAATACGTATCTATTCTCTATCTCCAAGGTAAGATTAGAATTTGATGGGAAAAAAGTGAACAAATCAGAGCTTGCTGTGGAGTCAACCCAACCTAGCGTTCAGTCCTCACTCTGCAAATTACCAGCTCTATGACCTTAGAAAAAGTCTCTCATTAAAGCTTAATGTCACCATGTATAAAGTGAAGACAGTACTGGGTACCCACTTCATAGGTTGTTGATTAAATTAACTCATGATGTAGGACTTCAGCCGAGAGGGTGCACCTAGCATGTGGTCAATAAAGGAGACCGTTCTTGCTGCTGTCCCTCCTAACCCCACTCATCTGATACACAACCGCCTTCCTTGTATCATCTTCACAGCTGCCTCTCAGGGTAGAAGGGACACTGGAGCCCAGCAAAGTCAGGGCTGCCGATCCTAGTCCAGCGCTTCTTTTGCCTAATAAGGTTTCTGAGGGGAAAAAAGGCGGGGGAGGGAGGTGTATTCCAGAGCCTGCTGACATTGGCATTTTTATAAGGCCAGCGGGCAAGATGCTGAGGCTGGGGCCGGAGTGGTGGTCTTCCTGCTCCAACACCTCCCACCCAGGTCTGTGGCTGCCCACCCTCTCATTGCAGGGGCGCCACCTCTTCATTCTGGGGTCTTGTTTCTTGAAAACTCAACCCTGATTTTTTTTTTCTTTTTTAAATTAAAGTATGGTTGATTTACAGTGTTCTGCCAATTTCTGCTGTACAGCAAAGTGACCCAGTTATATACACATATATATGTATATTTATACGTGTGTGTATATATATATATATATGCTTTTTCTCATATCATCCCCCATCATGTTCTGTCCTAAGAAATCGGACGCAGTTCTCTGTGCTGCACAGTAGGAAACCCTGACTCTTAAAAGTTACTGAAAATGTTCTGGTTTTGTTTGCATTTGGAGGGATTTTTTAAAATTTTATTGGAATATAGTTGACTTTCGATGTTGCGTTAGGTTCAGGTGGACAGCAGAGTGAGTCAGTTATGCACGTATACATACCCATTCTTTTTCAGATTCTTTTCCCATATGCGCTATTACAGACTATTGGTAGAGGTCAGCGTGCTATACAGCAGGCCCTCGTCAGGTATCTGTTTCACACATAGTAGTGTGCATGTGTTAATTCCAACCTCCCACTTTATCCCCCATCACTTTCCCCCTTCGATAACTATAAATTCGATTTCAAAATCTGTTTGTTTCTATTTTATAAATAAGTTAAATCATTTTTCTTAGATTCCACATATAGGTGATATCTATCATA
This sequence comes from Sus scrofa, assembly GCF_054392235.1. Classification (NCBI taxonomy): domain Eukaryota; kingdom Metazoa; phylum Chordata; class Mammalia; order Artiodactyla; family Suidae; genus Sus; species Sus scrofa. Next base: position 88,034,139 of record NC_139387.1, on the reverse strand, counting down.
TGTGTCTTTCTCTGACTGTACATAGTATGCTAACTTCTAGGTCCCTCGATGTTGCTGCAAATGACATAATTTCATTCTTTGGTATGGCTGAGTAATCTTCCATTGTATAGATGCCCCACATCTTCTTCACCCATTCATCTGTTGATGGACATCTAGGTTGCTTACATGTTGGGCTATTGTAAATAATGCTGCGGTGAACATTGAGATGCACGTATCATTTCAAATTATGGTTTTCTCCAGGTAGATGCCCAGAAGCGGGATTGCTAGAACATATGGTAGTTCTAGATCTAGTTTCTTAAGGAAGCTCCATACAGTTCTCCATAGTGGTTATACCAGTTTACATTCCCACCAACAGCGTGAGAAGTCTTTTTTGTTTTAGATACAGCTGTGTTTTTCCAGCACCCTCTCACTGTGTTTCTCTTTCCTGGATACTGTCTTCAAGCTCTCACACTAATTCTGCTCCCATCAGTATTTTCTGGGGCAAAAAAACACATATTTATTCATTTCTGATTATATTCGAGCACCTAAATCCGTGCCACCTGCCTTTACAAATCTCTGTAGTGTTCTTTTCATTCCTACATGCATAGAACCCTGAGTCTAATATTTATTAGACTCACATTACAATTTTTACCTATAATCAAAAGCAAAGTTAGCAGTCAAAGTTTAAGTGATAACAAGCAGGTGGAAATGCCAGTTGATATGCCAATCTACTGGCTACTCATGGGCACCAACAGACATGGAATTGGAATATCTGAGCTCAAGTCCCTGTTTGGGAACTTATCAGCAAGTTCGGCAAATTTGCTTCACCTCTCTAGGCCTCAGTTTTCTCACCTGGAATATGGGGATGATGAAAGGATCTGCCTCCTGAGGCTGGTGACTGTTAATGAGAGGCTACAGGTTAGAGGCTGGCCCAAGGCTTAGAACAAGGTCGGTGTGTGAAGACTGGCCATGAGTTATCACTGGTTTGATGTGATAGAGTGTGAAGACCAAATAGGCAAGCAACACATCAGAGGCTGTGCTGGCAGGAGAAAACACTTCTGTTTATTACAGAATGTCTCCAGGAAAGGGTGTAAAATTTCCAGACTAAACTCTCCAACCATGAAGTAGGTGAAAATTGAGCTCCTTGGATTTTTTTCACATCATCACAATCCACCCTCCCCCCTGCACCCCAGGCTCAGACACACAAGGCAGTGCAGAGGCCAAGCCCTTCTGGCCGAGAGCTGTGCCTGGCACACAGAGAAAGATGCTAAGAAATAGCTTCTGGAGCCATCCCAGGCTCAGCCCCGGGATCTGTCCTGGCAGGGGCATGGGAAGGGAGCCCTGTCCTACAGAGTCCCCTGTGCCTCATTGCTAAGCCTGTCCCCCTGCCCCAAATGGCCTTCTTCCTTCTCTTGCAGGATGTCTGTGCATCTTTGGAACGTGTGACAATAGAATCGATAGTGACGGGGCCTGCCTCCCTGGCACTTGCAGGGAAGGCTCTGCTGGGAGATTCTGCCACAAACACACCTCAGCCTGTGGGCCCTACATGGAGTTCTGTCACATCCACGCCACCTGTGAATACAGCAATGGGACAGCAAGGTAAGCCTGGGGCAGGGGGGCACCACTCTTAGCAGTCCACAGCCACAGTGTTACCTGCAGAGTGACCCAACCTGTATCTAAACTCTTTGTAAACTAAGGCCTGTTCTCTCCAGCTGTTAGCGTGGCTTTTGTGGAGAAAATTCGAGGCTGAGCTGGGTTCCAATTGCAGTACTCCCTGCTTTGAAACTTACCAGCTGTGTGACCTTGGGCGGTTTCTTAATCTGTCTGAGCCTCACTTTCCTCATAAGTGCACTAAGGGTGGTATTACCTACCTAGCAGGGCAGTTGTGGAGAAAAGCTGAATGCCAAAGCACCCAGCCCCAGGTCTGGCACGTCATGGGTGCTGTCATGTCATCACTCACGTGAAGGAAACGAAGATTTACCCACCAACTTTCTAACCCTTTAAAAACACCTTTACTTCCTAAGGCCATTAAAATAACTCCTCTGTTAAAGACATCTTACAGGAAGTCGGGTCTTTGGTCATTGAATGACATTTGATTTCTTTTTTTTTTTTTTTTTTCTTGAGATTTTTTTTTTTCTCGGAATTGTACTGAATTAATTTGGAGAAAACTGACATGTTTGTGATACCAAGTCTTTTCACTCATGAACATAGATATAGCTTCATTAATTGAGGCCTACTTTAATATCTTCCAAAAATGCATTTTGATTTCTTTTTTTTTTTTTTTTTTGGTCTTTTGTCTTTTGAGGGCAGCACCCGCGGCATATGGAGGTTCCCAGGCTAGGGGTCCAATGGGGGCTGTAGCTGCCGGCCTACACCACAGCCACAGCAATGCCAGATCTGAGCCACGTCTGCGATCTACACCACAGCTCATGGCAATGCCAGATCCTTAACCCACTGAGAGAGGCCAGGGATCGAACCCGCATCCTCATGGTTCTAGTTGGATTCGTTTCTGTGGTGCTATGATGAGAACTCCTGCATTTGATTTCTTAATACTGTCTACCACATGCAATGGGCTTGGGATGGGCACATTTCCCCTCTGGAACTACCTGGTTGAAAGGCGGTAATTGCGCAGAAAATATCCTGGGAAATGCAGCAGACATGTGGAATTCTTGTCTTTATTTTTGCAGCACTGTTCTTAATTTGTAATTACCTAGTTATTTGCTTACCTGTTTATAGTCCATCTTCCGTACTAGTCTGCAGGTGGCATGGGACAGAGACTGCCTTTGCTCTTCTGCGAGCGGGAGTGTGTTAGAAACGCATGCTCCTAAGGAGTTAGGAGCTCCATCAGTGCATAAGGCAAAGTGAGCAAAATTGCCCTTAAAACCTCTCAGATCACCCACAGAGGACCATCAACATGGGTCTGTATTTGCTGTATAAACAAAGGTGAATCAGTGTTGGAACAAATCAGTCTGTTTCTTCATTTTGGGAACCAGCTAAAGTGTTTGGTTCCTCTGGGATTCTTGATACATAAAGAGTCATTTTATTTCAGTGTTTGTGGAGCAAACATGACTGAATATGCAGTAATGATGTTGGGGGGGTGTGTGATGGAGCCACAGGGTGTCCTGGAACCTATCACCAATAAATATTGGTTGATCAAATGGCCCCATTCATTAATCGAAGTTTCACGGTGAAGCACTTTGAGAGGAGTGTCTGAAGGGTGATGGATTAGCAAACTCTGGGCTCAGGTTGTACTCTGAGAAAAAAGGACATTGGAGAGGGAGAAGGTCTCACCTGATCATCATGTTCAAAGAGTTTAAGGACTGTCGCACAGAAAGGAGTCGAGTTCTCTGCTGACCCAGACGTAATAACTTGAGATATAAAGAGGCAGATTCCAGCCCAGTAAGAGCAGAAAAGCCACCTGATGTTGAGACTAAGAAGGTGCCAATGTGAGCAAGTGCCCTGCTGAACACTAAAGGTTAGATCCATTTTCCAGATGAGGAAACCAAGTCTCCCAGAGGTTAAGGGACTTGCCCAGGATCACGCAACTGCAAGGAGGTGGGGCCTGAATTCCCATCAGGTGTGTTTGACTGCAGAGCTACAAGTGCCTGTGATACTTGGCTCCCCCACCCCGATAGGGGCAAAGTGTCAAGCCGCCTGGCCTTGAACCTGCTCACTCACCTGGCCTGTCCTCTTGTGGGGGTGGGATGGCCGGTGCTTATAGTTCTGAAGCTGACTTTGTGCACTCACTCTTCTTTGCAGCTGTGTCTGCAAAGCAGGCTATGAAGGGGATGGAAGCCTCTGTTCAGAGACAGACCCTTGTTCGGGATTAACCCCGGGGGGCTGCAGCCGCAATGTGAGTATTAGTCTTTTTTCAGGCTGTTGGGGTTTTTAGGAAATGCTGAGGGAGGGCCTTCCAAAGGGCAGTATCAGATGACTTTTCATCGAATGAGGCACATTTGCTTGAACTCTGTGTTGTAAAGATGGTGCCAAGTGCCTGCCAAGAGCCTTCCTAAATCCACATGTGCAGGGATGGGGGTGGGAGTATCCTAGGTCCACATGTGCAGGGTGAGGGAGTTCTCATGTGGCACAGTGGGTTAAGGATCCAGGGTTGTCACTGCAACAGCTGGGGTCGCTGCTGTGGCTCCAGTTTAATCCCTAGCCCAGGAATTTTCAAATACTGCAGATGTAACAAAACAAAACAAACAAAACACATTCTGAGAATCGGATATTAGAGATCATTAGTAAAAATAATTTCTGATTTAACATTACAGCCTACAAGTGACTTTCCTCCCACTAACTGAGTGAAGCAGATGTTTTTTATCCGCATTTTACTGATCAGAAAACTGAGGCTGGGGGACGTTAACTGACTTACCCTAAGTTCCATTAGTGTCGGGTGTAGCCCAAACTGACCCTTGCTTTCCTTAATACCTTTTGAATATCACCACCACCATCTGGCCAAGGTCACCTTCATTCCTTACCCGCAGTTTAATAACTGCCCTTCTGGCTGCTTCTCTTGCCTGTACCCACAGCCAGAGTGGACCAGATCATGTTTCCCCCAAGCTGACACCCCTTTAGGAACTTCTCCTGGCTCTGAAGATGAAATCAGTTGCAAATGCCTTGTCCAGTCCACCAGAATCACCTTGGGCCAGCCCTGCCCACTCAGCCTCATCTCTGCTTACCTTGCACCTGTCTCTCACTCACCTTGCTCTTCAGCTTCCCAGTATGGTCATGTCGAGAGGCCTGGCATTGGTCTGGTTAGGAGCTTGGGTTTCAGCATCATTTATATCTGCCTTCACTCTCCTTTGTGACCTTGGGCAAGTCACTAACTTCTCTGAGCCTCAGTAAAACAGATAGTACTTTGCTCACGATGATGGCTTACACCTGTGAAACATAGACAACAGCCCCGGCTCAGTTAATGGCATCGGTGTTAGTAGTGGTGGCCGTTATCTGGCCAACAGCAAGCAGATTTGCTCTTTAAATCATCTCCTCTTCTCCATTGATCTCCATGTAAATGTCCGTTTTATCATTTCCTTTGCACTCCACACAGGTATGTTTCTATAGAGTACCTTTGGAAATCCTGTTTTTTTTTTTTTTGCATTTGGAATCATGTCACTGGACTAAGGTTTCAGAGATTTTGCTGCTGCTTTTCCTCCTGCAGGCAGAATGCATCAAAACTGGCAGAGGGACCCACACCTGTGTGTGCCATCAGGGGTGGACCGGGGACGGAAGAGATTGCTCAGCAATCAACACCTGCCTGCTGCCCAGAGCTGGCGGCTGCCACCACAATGCAACCTGCTTGTATGTCGGCCCCGGGCAGGTAGGTGTGACAAGGTAGAGAACAAAGAGGAAGCAAGATTTTTTTTCCCCTAGATGCAGAAGTCCTTTGCTAGAACCTAATGCAGCTCTTTTATCATTTGTAGCTGTGAGAATGGGTTAGTTGTCACAACAAACCTATGATGGAGGTACTATATTTTTTTTTCACCGTTTGACCCCATTCACCCTCACCCCCACCAATCTGTTCTCTGTATCTATGAGCTTGGTTTTGTGGGGCCTTTCTTAGATTCTACAAGTAAGTGAGACCATATGATACTTGTCTTTCTCTCACCTATTTCACTTAGCATAATGCTCTCAAGATCCATCCATGATGTTGCAAATGGCAAGACTTCATTCGTTCTGTGGCTGAATAATATTCTACTGTGTCTATACACCACATACTCTTCATCCATTTATTTGTTGCTGGGCAGTTGGGTTGCTTCCAAGTCTTGGCTGCTGTAAATAAGGCTGCAGTGAACATCAGGGTGTATATATTTTTTTGTGTTAGTGTTTTCTTTTTTCTTATTTTTTTTTCAGTCTTTTTGTCTTTTTATGGCCTCAATCGTGGTATATGGAGGTTCCCAGGCTAGGAGTCCAATCAGAGCTGTAACCAGCAGAGCCACAGCAACATGGGATCCAAGCTGCGTCTGTGACCTACACCACAGCTCAGGGCAATGCCGGATCCTTAACCCACTCACTGATCGAGACCAAGGATGGAACCCACATCCTCATGGATGCTAGTAGGTTTTCATTAACCGCTGAGCCACAACATGAACTCCAAGAGTTAGTGTTTTCATTTTTTTCTCAGATAAATACCCACAAATGGAATAGCTGGATGATATGGTAGTTCTATGTTTAATTTTTTGAGCAGTCTCCATAGTGTCTGCACCAATTTACATTCCCACCAACAGTGTGCAAGGGCTCCCTTTTCTCCATATCCTCGCCAACACTTTATTATTTCCCGTCTTTTTGCTTTTTAGGGCTGCACCTGTGGCATATGAAAGTTCCAGGCTAGGAGTCTTTTTGGAGCTGCAGCTCCTGGCCTATGCCTCAGCCACAGCAGCACGGGATCCAAGCCACATCAGTGACCTACACCATAGCTCACAGCAACACTGGATCCTTAACCCCACTGAGCCAGGCCAGGGATGCACCTGCATCCTTATGGATACTAGTAGGGTTCATAACAGGCTGAGCCACAGCGGGAACTCCTTATTTCTTGACTTTTTGATAATAGACTTTCTAACAGGTATGAGGTGACATCTCATTATGGTTTTGATTTGCATTTCTCTGAAGATTAGTGATATTGAGCATTTTCATGTACTTGTTGGTTTCTTCTTTGGAAAAAATGGCCATTCAAATCTTCTGCCCATTTTAAAAATTGGATTGTTTGTTTGTTTTGCTGTTGAGTTGCATGAGTTTCTACTATATTTTGGGTATTAACTCCCCTTCCTTATGAGATATATATATATTTTGTCTTTCTGTCTTTTCTAGGGCCGCACCTGTGGCATGTGGAGGTTCCCAGGCTAGGGGTCTAATCGGAGCTGTTGCTGCCAGCCTACGCCAGAGCCACAGCAATGCCAGAACGCATCTGTGACCTACACCACAGCTCACGGCAATGCCAGATCCTTAACCCACTGATCGAGGCCAGGGATCGAACCCTCAACCTCATGGTTCCTAGTCGGATTCGTTAACCACTGAGCCATGACGGGAACTCCCCTTATGAGACAGATGATTTGTAAATATTTTCTCCCATTCCATAGATTGCCTTTTCGTTCTGTCATGGTTTCCTTCGCTTCACAGAAGCTTTTTAGTTTGATGCAGTACCACTTGTTTGTTTTTGCTTTTGTTGCCACATAGGCACTGTTATTATTCTACCTTATAAAAGAAGAAATTGAGTCATGGAAAGGTTAAATACTTGGCTCAAATCACAAAGAAACCAAGTCATGGCGTGAGATGCCCAGCCAGGTAGCCTGACTCCAGAACGGCTCTCGTGGTCACCACCCTTGACTACACTCTGTATTTCTGCGGCACTCTACAGTTTGTTGATGATTTTCACCTAACCTCTTTTAAGGGAGACCGAGGCAGAGAAAGCTACTTATTAGGAATTAACCAACTCCAGGGGAAGTGATGACCACTGTCCTCGGATTGTAGCCATGGAAAAGTCCTCGTCATGAAAGAATTCACTGCATTCTCTGGTCTCACCAAGCATTTGGCCAACACTTCCTTTGGATTTTGACTCACTTGAGTTGCCAGGTTGTGTTTGAGAAAGAAAAGCAATTTCTTGATATCAGGATACGTTTGTTGAGGCTGCTGTAAGAAAGTTTCATTACCTAAGTGTCACAGAACAGCAGAATTGTAGTGTCTCACCATAGGGAGGCTAGAGGCTCAAGATCAAGGTGTCAGCAGGTTGGTTCCTTCTAAGGGCTGTGATGACAGATCAGTTCCCGTGCCTTCTCCCAGCTCTGTGGGGTGTCCTGACAGCCTTTGGCCTTCCTTGGCTTATATACACATCACCCTGATCTCTGCCTGCATGTTCACATGGTGTTCTGTGTGCATATCTGTGCCCAAATCTCCCCTTTTTATAGGACACCAGTCATATTGGATCAGGAACCCAGCTTACTCCAGTATGATCTCATCCTAATTACATATTAACAATCCTTTTTTTCAAATAAGGTCACATTCTGAGGTACTGGGATGTCAGGACTTCAGCCTGTTGGGGGGGAGGGGGCGGTGGAACACAATTCAACCCATAACAGTATCTGTATCTATTCCCTTCTGCTCTATCTTCCTGCAGACAAATTTGAAAAGCATTCTGATGGGGGAGATGGAAGAAAAGAAAGGCCTTTTTATAGGGTTATGTGAGAAATTAAAGAGACTGTACGTAGGATTGCCCTCAGTAGTTACTAGTTGGCTAGATACTGCAAACAGGCACAAATCCTAATTACCATGAATGTTTATTTTAAAAGACAGGCCATGTTTGGATCAGTATGTCCAGAAGCTGTCTGAGTCGCGTGTACAGGGATGTGCTTCCCCAGGAGCAAGTAGAGAAGATTAAACACCTTTGTTTATAAGGTTTTGCCCCACCACGGAAAGTCATATCCACATGCTTCCGTGTGCACATATTTGTATATCAGATACCCAATTTACCTTATCAAGTGTGCATAGAAAATCTCTACCCCGAAAGATAAAAGTCCTGTTCATTTCTGCCCATAACTTAATGGGTTGTCTTACATCCCCTCTGCGGGGCATGTATCCGCTCTCCAGACCAGTCCTTCAGTCACCTTTCCCAATCAGATGTGCCTGCTTTCTCACCTTTTTCTGTTTCTCTGACAAGTGTTCTCAGCTCGCATGGCCTCCTACTCCTCCCACCTCCTCTCCCCATCCCACTTCCAACTTCCCAGGGGAGCATCCCAGCTCATCCCTCCTCCTCAGCAATGGTCCTCATCACAGGAGCATCTCTGTGCCAGTTTGTCCGTAAGACTCGCCACCTCTCTTGTTTTCCAGTGTTCATTAACCCTGGATTCTTCTTATCGACTTTGTAGTCTTTGTCTTCCTCTCTTCAGTGAAAGCAGCTTCAAGATTCAGTGCTGGGTCCATAATAGTCACTCAGTACCTGGGTTTGGTATCTGTTGAAGAGATGACTCCTTTTTAAGTTGTATTTTAAATTTCAGTAGAATGCTTCATAACGGAAGACACTTGTGGAAATTAAAAAGTAGAGGAAAACTTAAAACCATTCATGATGCTCCCGCAACCACCATTTTCATGCTGATGTATTTCTTCCTTCTGGTCTTTTTAATGCAGAGGTTTTTATTTTCCTCCACATTGTTGCAATGCACGACAATTTTGTTTGGTTCCTGTTCTGGGCTTAGCACAAACATTTCCCCATTTTTTCAAACAACCCGGCACCATCCACATGTTTAACAGCTGCATGGTCAGGGCCACAGCTTCCATGGCATAGTTTGTGTACTACACAAAGTACCCAGCCTATGGGGCAAGGGGGAGCTGAAACCCAGCCTGCACCCTGCGCTCCAACGTATGTACCCTGGTGTGGATCCTAAACCTTTCCAAGGAAGGGGGACTTTCTGTTGTCTGACGATACTTACTGTCTACTGAGCCACTTGCCATGGATTGTCCTTTAGAGGTGGTCCCTTACTCACATGTGCCTGCTCAGAGAGAATGCTTGTTCTAAATTACACAGTATCAGAGTTCCCATTGCGGCTCAGCAGGTTAAGAATCTATCCATGAGGATGTGGGTTCATTCCCTGGCCTCACTCAATGGGTTAAGGATCAGGCATTGCTAACAAGTTGCAAGGTAGGTCACAGACATGGCTCAGATTTGGCATCGCTGTGGCTGTGGCGTAGGCTGGCAGCTGCCGCTCCAATTCAACCCCTAGCCCGGGAACTTCCGTTTGCCACCAGTGTGGCCCTAAAAAATTTTTTTCTTTAAATAAATAAATTACACAATATGCCTTATAGACTAGCAGTAGCCCTGTGCATGGATCTCCACCAAGTAGATGCTTCATGACTTACTTAATCTTTCCCTCCTACATGGAGGGGCCAATTTTTCCAAAGTAATGCTCTTTAGGGTCTAAGTTCTCTCTGACACAAATCTCCACATGGCCCCTCTAGGGTAAGGAATTCGAAAAGAAAGTACCAAGGAACAGTCAGACTGGGAAACATCATGTAGGATGTGGAAGCCAGTAACTCTGGAATCTGAAGTTTAACAAACGAAAGACATTAATGGTGTTCTCTAAAAGGGCCAAACAGCTGCGGCTTCCACAGTTGACTTTTCAGTGCAATGTGAGGCCACGTCACAGGAGGCAGTTGTTTTCAGTAATCTCTTTGACCTTGCTCTTGGGATTACAGAATGAGTGTGAGTGTAAGAAAGGATTTCGAGGCAATGGGATTGACTGCGAACCAATAACTTCATGCTTGGAACAAACTGGGAGATGTCATCCACTGGTGAGTTACTTGATTTTTTTTTTTTTTTTTAATCCATGCTTTTAAAGAAAATTACTTGAAGAAAAAAAGAAGGTTGGGTTATTTTTTTTTCTGGGCCCAGTAAGGAACAAAACCTCTTTGACTCCCAAAGGGAGTCCCTAAACAAAATGCGAGTAATTATTGCAACTTTCACTCCATTCCAGAGCTGGGAAGAACCAATATACAATTGCAGATAAAATACAAGATTTCTGGTTAAATCTGAATTTCATATCATTGACAAACAGTCCTTCACAGTTATGACTCAAATATTATATAGGACAATTTTAAACAAAAAATTACTCATAACTTACCTAAAATTCATATTTAACTTGGTATTTTATTTTCTAAATCTGGCAATTCTAAATCAACAGGATAGTTTAAAGGGTGACGAGACTCCCATTTTGAATGTCCTAATAGAGTTTCACCCAAACTGTTGGTGAAAATGCCCATTCAAGGGTAAGCTGAGCCTTACTTTCATCTAAATTATGGAAGAGCAGTCAAAGATCTTAGACCTGGTCAGGTTCATGTTTTTACAAGAACATCACTGAGCACCCAGTATCAGAACCAGCGAAGGTGACACCTTAGTCACAATGCTTTTGTTTGCAAGTAACAGAATCCACACAAATCAACTTAAGCAAAAAAGGAATGTATTGGGCGTACCCCCCAAGCCAGCTCCATAGGCAGGAATTACAACAACTTCCCAAGGGCCTAGGATCAGGATCAAGGCAGCTTCTTTCCTCAATCCTCTGAAACCTTTCTATCACTACTGGGCTTTCTCTGTCTCTCTATCCATCTCTCTCTCCTGACTTTAAATGCAGTTCTGTGCATCTTGGGGTACATGACTCCCCATTCTTAGAGGGACATCTGTCCCACTTCCAGTGATGCCCACTAACTTACCAGTGCGCTATGACCCAATTCCGACTCATAGGAGAAAGGATCTGACCAGCCCAGCCTGGTCCAGGTGTCCACATACGAGCTAGTCAGTGATGGTGGGAGCGGGGTGACATACTATGAATAGGACTGCCAGGCCTACCCTTGTGTGTGTGTGTGTGTGTGGCAGGGGGATGGGACATGGGTAATTTTCAAAAAAGAAAAGTGGGGCAGGAGATATTCCTAAAATATCTATTATCAAGAATCATGAGAGCACTTCCAACATTTTTGCTTAATTTCAGCTCAACCAAGCCCCTACATTACGCGTGTGAGAGGTTATTGCAAATTTCACTTCCTTTTGAAGTGTGGAAAAACAAGCATATTTTTCTTATTGGTTGCCAGATAAAATGCAGGACACCCAGTTAAATTTGAATTTGAGATACATAATGAATTCTTTCCAGCACAAGAGTTCCCCCAAATATCATAACAGGACATATACAAAAACCTCTTAATTTGTCTGAAATTCACATTAACTCTCTGTCCTAATTCACATCCCTCAGTCTTGGTAGGGATGAAAAGAATTGGTGATTCCCTAAGAGCTGCACCAAACCTGCAGACAGGGCTGGGGCTCTGCAGGTTACTCCCACCGTCTTTCAGCCCTGAACTTGCAGTTCTTGCAGGAGACAGAGCCTAAGGTCTCACAGATGTACCTCATAGCTACTGCTGTAGCTGGGAAAGTAAAATACTCTCATTTTTACCAGGCAACCTGTCAGTTTACTTCTGGCGTCTGGAGCTGTGTTTGCCCAGAGGGCTACGAGGGAGACGGCCTTCTGTGCTATGGAAATGCCGCAGTGGTAAGTCCTCTGAGTGGAACTCCAGTACGGAAGAATAAGGACAAAAACCTTTAAATTCAAAAGGAAAAAAAAGCTCTTAGCTAGGATGCCTTTAAAGTGCTCTCTACCAGTCATTTACTCCAGGAGATTTTATCCAGGAGAAGCAAGCTGTGGCTCACAAATTTTCTTTAGGTCAAAGGAAGGTAATTTTTATTTGGCACCTCCTGTATACTGTGCAGTCTTGGCTTCCCTTTTTTTGCTATTCTGCCCCTTTCCAGTCCCAGTCTTCCCAAATGAGCAAATAACTGGCCCTCGCTGAGCTACCAGCAGTCCTGTCCATGCTGTTTGCCTCCTGTAGGTACCCGGAGCACCTGTGCTTACCCCTGTCTGGTACTCCAGGAGTCTTCCTCATTTCTTAACATGCAGCAACACCCCACTTAAACCTCGCCACGGTGCTCTGGGCTTATGCTATCATTATGCCCATTTCATGGATGAGGAAACTGAGGGCCCAAGGAAACCTGCCTAAGGCTGCTCAGCTGTCTATGTGCAGAGACCGAGCGCTTAACTGCCAGGGTGTTCTATCAGTGTAGCTCATGTCCCACCCAAGTGTCCCTAACACTGGACTGTCATCTCTTCAGGGCAGGTCTTTGTCTTGTTTCCTACTTCACTGCTTCCTTTCATAAAGATTGGTTGAAATGAGAACTAAATTGGTGAATTTTCTCATCACTTAATTTTCGTTTAACTCACAGAGGGTTCCGAGGGAGACGGCCTTCTGTGCTATGGAAACGTGGCTCCTCTCAGTGAAAGCTACACGCCTGACAATGCCCAGGACAGCGCCTGTACTAACATGCTCCTTGGTGGCTGCAGCACCTGACCTTGGCCTCCCGGCCTCTTCAGGGTCCCTCCCACTCTTCACTGCACAGTTTCTCCTGCTGGTCCCATTGAGCCCATCTCCTGACACCCAGACCTTGGAGCGTGGAGCATGGTCCCAGCATTTTCTCTGCACTGTCCATGGGCCATATTTCCTAAAACCTTAATGCCCCAAAACCCTCGTTTCACCGTGTCTCGCTCCTCCCATGGAAAACAAGATGAAGTCCAAATCCTTGGCCTGGTGCTCCAAGGACTTCACACGAACTCAACTCACTTTCCTTCCAACCAGCTTAGCTGAGCCGTGGCCTTTCAGGCCCAAGGCTGGCTCCAGTCTCCGCCCCACGGACCCAGCTACAGCTCTTTCTGTATCAGTTCAGGTCTAACCCATGCCCTCCTCTCCTTGAAGAGATTAACGGAGCATCTCCAGCTCTTAAACTTAGCCATTTTCTAACGGATTTACTTTTTAATCAGTATTTACCAATTTATTCAATAACCTCAGCTACTTTCAAGGAACTGAGACTGCCCTGAGATGTATTGCCCTTTGGTAAAATTTGCACATTATAACTGTGTTATGGCCATTTTTGTAGTGTTTCATAGATATAAAAATGGTTTAACATACATTAATGCATGAAGTGTTCATAACCCCAGGAGCAAGTTGTCATCATTTTCATTTTTCGGGTGGGGCGCTTGAGTTCTCAGAGAGGTTATGGGACTGGCCCAAGGTCACACAGCTGGTAAATGGCAAACCCGGGAATTGAACCCAGCCTTTTGTAACTCAAAGTCTAGAGCTTTCTTTATGACACCTTCAAGCGTCACTTCTCTTTTCAAATCTAGCTTATCTTTTCAAATCTTAATGTCTCCCAGACAACCATGCGGTGCGTAGGATAAGGGGCCATATTTTGTCTTTCACAGCTTATATCCCCCTCTCTCCAACCTGGTGCCAGTTGTGGTGGTGAAGTATATGCCTCCATTTGTTCATTAGTAAATCACATGGTGGATAAGTTTAAAATAACAGTGGCTAAAACTTACTCTATTCTAAATGCTATGAAAACCTTAACTCCTCCAATTTCCACATCCACCCTATCAGCTGGAGCTTTTATCATCCCTACTTTATAGCTGGGAACAGTGAAGCCCAGAGGTATGGAGTAACTTGCCTGCAGAACTAGGAAGTGGCCAAACCAGAAAGAAAGCTCTGCTCAACACTGGCTCTAAAGGGGGGCAGTTTACCGAGCTCGTGCCCCTCCCACGGGGTTGTGTTCTTACAACAGAAACTTCTGATTTGGAAGAACTTGGGATTGTTGTTTCATGTGAAATTTCTGGAGGTACTCCTTTACCTTGGAGGTAGAAGATCATTTGAGCCGACAAGCATGAAAGCAGTTCATGGCCCTGGAAGCACAGGGGCTTGTCCATGGGGCACCATTGATGCGGGCATCAGTGAGGCTGGCAAGGACCATGAGTCTGGGGAGGCTAGGTGCAGGCAGCCCCAAGGTGCACTGTGATCACGCTTCTCATTCATCTTCCTCTGTGTTCTCTCCCATCCCTCCTCCCTCTCTTGCACGAAATGAATAAGGAATTGTCGTTTCTCTCTGCGGCAGCTGTATTTAACCAGTGGATAAATGTGAGTACCTTTGTTGGAATGAGGATTGGGAAGGTATGTAATTTTAGAAATTTGGACTGCATGTAATGGAAAGCTGAAAATGCAGCTGGTGAGAGGGAGGCCGGGCAATTGTCGAGAGCAGTGGTTCTCAGTCCTGCCTCCCCTTTAGAACCATATGACGCACCTGTTTTTCAGTAGCCATGCCCAGGCTCCCACCTGCACACACTCTGATTTGATTAGATAGAGGTCTGACCTGGGCATCAGCGCATTTTTTTAAAAGCCTCCCAGGTGATTCTGACATGCAAACAGGGCAACTTCTAGTCTAGGATAAGCTGGAGTGGTCGCCTTTTCTCAAATATGTATGTATAGCTTCATTCATCAAAGAAAGTATTTTTGAAAAGTCAGCCTAATTCATCATGGTAATTCACCAGGTTAGATTTGGGATTTATAGTTGCAATGCTGCAATACTTCATGTGTGTCTAGCTCTCACCCCAGCATGCCCAGAGGAACGTTTCTCCTCTCTCTTAGAAAGTTCTATAACAAAGAATCCAATCCCCACCCTCCCCAATTGTCTGAATCTCTGTTGTCTTTGAGTGGCCCAAGGTGGCAGGTTCAGCCAGCCATCATGACAGGTGATTTGTCCCCTCTAAGAAGACAGGTGCCAGGATACACAGTGTCTGGTCAGAACCGCTTTAGGACAGCTTCCTGTTGCTTCTGTGTGGGGCCTTTCTGACCCCATCACATGGAAGCGCAGGGACTGAGTGTCCTATAGCACGTACCGGGTTCCATACGGACCCATCCCGCCCACGTAACTTGCCCAGCAGAGGGCTGAACCCAGCTCACCTAACTCACCAGAGCGTAGCTTCCCCAACTCGCTTGCAGTGCTGTGGCAGTGATAGCTTGAAATCAGCCATGGTTTCATGAAATCAGTGAACACTACAAGCCAGGGGTTTTGTTTGTTTTTCCTGGAGAGCCAGTTGCTACACCTAAGCTCACCACTGCTACTATTCAGAACTAGCTCTAGGTGAGTCGATACAATTTGATTCCAGGCCTCCAGTCTCTGTCTCTCATGCAGAAACTGTTCCTGTCATTGTCCATTCTCCTTAGTCCAAAGGCAGCCAGGGATTCTCGAGGTTCTCTGCACATACATGTCCACACCAACACTGCCCACACACAATACACACATACACACAATCCTGTCAAGACTGTTCTCTGCCCCTTCAGTTAGACTAAGGGGTGCATGACTGATAATGATTCAAAGTGTGACCTAATCAGGGAAATCTGCCTTTTGACAAGGTTCAGACATTTATTTCCATAGAAAGGCGTGAGTCTCAGAAGGGAAGAGAAGGCATTGGCCAGAGGGCAGGATGGATTTGGGAAAGGGGCCTCTAGGACCTTCTTGTATCTCTGAAACCACATCCCATGGGAAATGGTTGTCTGCCAAGCATCAAGTCAGCCCCGGTGTCCTCTAACGTAATGCGTCAGCACTTTCTTTTCCTTCCATGATTCAGAGCGCTTCCCTGCAGCCCTTGCTGTCAGCCACCTCAAACCTCACTGTCCTCGTGCCTTCCCGACAAGCCATTGAGGACCTGGACCAAGAGGAGAAAGCCTTTTGGCTGACCAAGAGCAATATCCCTGCCCTGATAAAGTAAGCATTGTGTGTTATATTCTTCAAGCTACCTGCTGGCATCAGTGTGAATGAAGTCCGGTGGAGGGAGGTCATGCGGTCCTTTGGACCCATGCAACTGAGCATGTTCTAGAATCCCCTCACCTCCGTCCCCCAGAGTGGAAGTTGTCAGCATTCCTGACAGCCGATGCCGTGCTAACTGCTTTACATACAACGCAGTTAATCCTCCCAAGAACCCTATGATGTAGACATTCACTTATTCCCATTTTACAGATGTGGAAAATGAGGCACAGGGTGATTAAGTCACTGGCCTTAGGTGCCATGGCTGCAAGTTGCAGGGGGAGATTTTGAAGCTGATGGTCTGGCTCCAGAACCTCTTCTCTTAACTACTCACAATGCCACTGCCTCGAGCATGGGTATCTCTTTACCACCCCTATGGACTGTCGTTTTAGACATCACACACTTCTGGGCACGTACGGAGTGGCAGACCTGCAGGCCCTGTCACCTTCTGACATGCTGGCAACATCTTTGCAGGGCAGCTTCCTCCACTTGGCGAAGGCGAATGGGGTAAGAAAGCACAGTATTCTGTCTTTTTACTGGAAACATGTGATCTATGTTCATACTGTACTTTTAAATGTTTTGTGTTGTGGAAGTTTCCAAACATGAGCAAAAATAGACAAAACCTCCATGTAGGTATCACCCAGCTTCAACAATTATCAGCATGTAATGTCTCTCTCTCCCTCTCACACACACACACACACACACACACACACACACACACACACACTTACTCTGCAGCAAGGATCCCATAAAATGTGGCTCTATGCCCACTGGTGGGCCACAGGCTCTTCCTGAGAGACCACACACTGATCCAGAAAGGCAAATCTTGCAGTTCTTCTGGATGAAGCCTGTACGATTTCACCACTTTGATTTTTATGTGTGGTTAAGTGCTGGTTGCTGGTAATCTACTAAATGGCTCATTATAGGCTGCTACAATTTTACATTGAGTTAGGGTCGGTCAGACAGCATACATTTATTGAACACCTGCTATGTGCCAGGAAATGATCTGAGTGCTGGAGACAGGAAACGCAGAGCCTGTAGACGCTCCCCCACTGGCATTTTCTACAGAGTTTCAAGGACTTGGATTTGGTCTTCCCGGAGGAAGTCTGGCTGCCTCGCTGTGCGCAGCAGTGTTTTGAAGCTCTTTCCGTGAATTGCGCAAGATGAGGATGGAGATTCTACTGAGAAGTGGGAAGGGCCACATCAGTGGAGCGTGGGCCGTAGTCAGTTTCTAAAAAGTTTCTGCCTTTCTACCCATCCTTGACGGTGCTGTGAGAAGGCTGTATGCCGGGTATTACCTAAATGTATGTGTGTCATCAGATCATTCCTGTTACAAAGCAGAGAAGAGTTACTTACTCTCCCTTGGACTCTGTCCATCTTATTAGGATAATTCTCGAACATTACATGCACATATCACACCGTAGTTGGGTTCCCACTGGTATTTGAATGATTCCCAGAGCAAGCATTATCTGAACACCCATCCTGGGCAGGCTCCTCCAGGTTCTGTAGATTCAAGGGTAAATCATTCAAGACCTGTGAGCTGGAGCAGTTAACCATCAAAGACACGATTGTACTGAGGTCTTTCTTATGTCTGATATAAATATCTTCCTGTAACCGACAGAGACGTGCAAGGTGGCCAGGAATGTCTGCTTCTGGTCCTCTGCTGATGTGCTAGGGTGAGGCAAGTCCCCTCTGCTCCCAGGGTTCCCAGGAGGAGTTTCAAGTGAAGGACAGTGGTGGGAAAAAAGCAAAGGAAACCAGACCGACCCTAACTTAGAATGGGGTCAGTTGTGTTGTGGTTGGTTGGTGGCTGAGTGAGTGGGCAGGCTGGTTTTACTTAGCTCCATTCCCCGTGTAATGAATATTCTTGAAAATCAGCAACTGTCTGTATTAGTTTTCTAGGGCAGCCATAGCAAAGAACCACAGACTGGGTGGCTAAAACAAGAAATTTTTGTCTCCCAGTTCTGGAGGCTAGAAGTCCAAGGTCAAGGTGAGGGCAGGGCTGGTTCTGTCTGAGGGCTGCGAGGGCAGCAGACGTCTCAGGCTCTTTCCTTGGCTCATAGCTGGCTGCCTCGTATTCACATGGCGTTCCCCCCACAGAGCTGGCTGTGTCCAAATACCCTCTTCTTATGAGGACGCCAGTCTACAGGATTAGAGCCCTTGCTAATGACCTCATTTTAACTTGGTTACTTCTGTAAAGACCCTGTCTCCAAACAGGATCACATCGTGAGGCACCGGGGGTTAGGACTCTAACATAGGAATTTGGGGAACACAGTTCAGCCCACAACACAGTGTTTTTCCAGCTGCAGGGTCACTTTAGTGAGATACATCCAGCACTTTTTGATGAAATATAATGAAGTGGAATAGAATCAATCATCAGGTACCTCCCACGTGGTAAAAGAAAGTATCATTTCAATCCTCTGTGTGTGTGTGTGTGTGTGTGTGTGATGTCACTTGACTCATAATTTTAAAATAGTTCTGTGTGTCATGGTCCAAAAGTGCGAAGGTCGTTACTGCTCAAAAAGTAGAAAACCCAGAAATCACTTCAATCCCTGGGTGTACTCTAAAAGGACTCACCTTCCCACTGTGGTTTGCATTTACAGAACATCACAATTGAAGGAGCATCTGTCATTGATGGTGACAACGCAGCCACAAATGGAGTGATACACATCATTAACAAGGTACAACACCACATCCTCCCGCGCAGGTTGTATCTCTTCTCTCTTTGTTATTTACCCCTCTGTCCAGTATCTTTTGGGGGGAAAATACTTAGCTTTAATATAAAAGTAACCTGTGACTCAGTTATTATTTACTCAGCCTATAGCCTTCTGTGGGTCAGATATAAACCGTGGCCACATATAGTCTGTTTATTTATGGGAACATCTTTCTAGGCACATGAGAACCTTAGTACTGGGCTGTCCATACGTCTAAATGGGATATAATCAAGACCTGGAGAAGAGTTCTCCTGTGGTACAGTGGGTCAGGGATCCCATGTTGTCACTGCAGTGGCCTGGGTGGCTGCTGCAGCATGGGTTCAACGCCTGGCTTGGAAACTTCCACATACCATGGATGAGGCCAAAAAAAAGAGCAAAACTGGAGGAGAGGCAACTGGTTATGTATCACTTCTCCTCTCCTCTCTGCATTACTGTGCCCTAGAAAAAAAAAATGAAAAAGGTATTGTGATATTTTTATTTTCTTCTAAAGTGCAATTCAACAGTATTCAAGGATATGAAATAGGGGAAAAAAATCTAATGGGAAATGAGGTTTTAAGCTATCCTATAATTTTCAGTTACTATATTAAGATCTTTATTTAAAATTAAAGTTAGAATTTGGTATATTGAGAAATTTTGAAAAGTGGAAGATTAGAAAAGACAACTAATTGCATTTTAACTAAAATTATTCTAACAGCACTTATATACTGTCTATTTTGTTTTAAGTTACAGAAAACATTAACTATTTCTGTTTGGACAAGAGAGGCTTTTTATAAGATTTCTGAGAACATGCTTTGCAGAGTCCTTGCAGTTCTCTTGCATTACCAGAGGCACTAAGAAATACAACTTTTTTGAGCAAATTATATGTCAGTTGTAGGGAATTATGCTGGACTTATGACTTCATTTATCAGAAAGCAGCATTACTTACTGAGTGTGTATTTATTCGCCAATACTGACTTTTCAAAGTACTAAAATATCATTTTTTTAAAAAGCATAAAATTATCACTTCTCATTTACATTTAAAAAAAATTTTATTATAGTTGATTTACAATGTTCTTTCAATTTCTGCTGTATGACAGAGTGACCCAGTCATACATGTGTATATTCTTTTTCTCATGTTTTATTCTATCATGTTCTATCACAAGTGATTGGATATAGTTCCCTGTGCTATACAGCAGGACTTCATTGCTTATCCATTCTAAATGTAATAGTTTGCATCTACTAACCTCACACTCCCAGTCTATCTCACTCCCTCCCCCCTAACCCTTGGCAACCACAAGTCTGCTCTCCTTATTTGTGAGTCTGTTTCTGTTCTGAAGAAGGGTTCATCTGTGCCATATATTAGAGTCCACATATAAGTGATATCATATGGTGTCTTTCTCTTTCTGACTTACCTCAGTCAGAGAATCTCTAGTTTTATCTATGTTGATGCAAATGGCATTGTTTTGTTCTTTTTAATGGCTGTGTAGTATTCCATTGTGTATAGGTACCACATTTTCTTAATCCATTCATCTATTGATGGACATTTAGGTTGTTTCCATGTCTTGGCTATTGTGAATAGTGTTGCAGTGTACACAGGGGCACATGTACCTATTTGAGTAAAAGTTATATCTGGACATATGCCCAGTAGTAGGATTCCTGGATCATATGGTAGTTCTATTTTTAGTTTTCTGAGGAACCTTCATACTGTTTTCCACAGTGCGTATACCAATTTATATTCCCACCAACAGTGTAGGAGGATTCCCTTTTCTCCATATCCTCTCCAGCATTTGTTATTTGTGGACTTATTAATGATAGCCATTCTGACTAGTGTGAGGTGGTACTTCACTGTAGTTTTGATTTGTATATTTCTAATAATTAGTGATGAGCATTTTTTCATGTGCCTGTTGGCCATCTGTATGTCTTCTTTGGAGAAATGTCTATTTAGGTCTTCTGCCCATTTATTAATTGGGGTATTTATTTTTTTGCTGTTGAGTTATATGATATGTTTATTTTGAAGATTAAGCCCTTGTCGGTTGCATAGTTTGCAACTATTTTCTCCCATTCGTAGATTGTCTTTTCAATTTTTTTTTATGGTTTCCTTTGCTGTGCAAAAGCTTTTAAGTTTTATCAGGTCCCATTGGTTTATTTTTGTTTTTATTTCTACTGCCTTGAAAGACTGACCTGAGAAAACATTTGTACGATTGATGTCAGAGAATGTTTTGCTTATATTCTCTTCTAGGCGTTTTATGGTGTCATGTCTTATGTTTAAGTCTTTAAGCCATTTTGAGTTTATTTTTGTGCATGGTGTGAAGGTGTAGTCTAGCTTCATTGATTTACATGCAGCTGTCCAGTTTCCTCAGCACTACTTGCTGAAGACACTTTTTTGCATTTTATATTCTTACCTCCTTTGTCAAAGATTAATTGACTGCACGTGTCTGTGTTTATTTCCGGGTTCTCTATTCTGTTCCATTAGCACATGTGTCTGTTTTTGTACCACTGCCACACTGTCTTGATTACTGTAGCTTTATAATCTTGTCTGAAGTCTGGGAGAGTTATGCCTCCTGCTTGATTTTTTTCTGCTCAGGATTGGTTTGGCAATTCTGGGTCTTTTATGGTTCCATATAAATTTGGGGGGGGGGTTTGTTCTGTCCGTTTCTGCTATACAGCAAAGTGACCCAGCCGTACATCTGTACACATTCTCTTTCTCATATTCCATATATGAGAATATGAGGTTATTTATATGTGGTTCCATATGAATTTTTGGATTGTTTGTTCCAGTTCTGTGAAAAATTGTCATGGGTAATTTTATAGGGATTTTTATTTCTCCTATTTTAAATGATAATCTTGCTGGGTAGAGTATTCTAGGCTGCAAATTTTTCCCTTTTAGAACTTTAAATATATCTTACCACTCACTTCTGGCCTGTATTGTTTCTGTAGAGAAATCAGCTGATAGTTTTATGGGGGTTATAATTAACTCTTTGTTTTTCTCCTGCTGCTTTTAGAATCCTCTCCTTTAACTTTTGCCATTTTTATTATAGTATGTATTGGTGTAGGTCTTTTTGGGTTCAACTTGTTTGGGGCCCTCTGTGCTTCTCATATCTTGTTATCTGTTTCCTTTAGATTTGGAAAATTTTCAGCCGTAATTTCTTCAAATATATTTTCAATCCTCTTTTCTTTTTCTTTTTCTTTTGTAATCCCTGTTATGTGTAGATTGGCCTGCTTTATGTTACCCCATAGATCTCTTATATTGCTTTCATGTTTTTTCATTTGGTTTTCTGTCTGCTGTCCTGATCAGGTGATTTCCACTATTCTCTCTTCCAAGTCACTTATCGTTCCCCTACATTATTCATTCTGTTCTTCAATGCCTTTAACTCGTGACTCTGCAAATGAATTTTCTAATTTTTCTTGGCTCCTCCTATTATTTCCTAATTCCTTTCTAAGGTAATCTACATTACTGTTTATATCCGCTCTTAATTCCTTCAGTATTTTCACTGTGTCCTTTTTGAACTCGATGTCTGTTAGACTGCAGAGGTCTGTCTCATTGTTTGCTCCTGCAGGAGAATTCTCCTGGGAATGGTTCCTGAGCTTCATCATTTTGCTTATATTTTTCTTATTCTGTGTGTTTAGGGAAAACAACTATCTACTGTAGCCTTTGGAGGGCTATTTATATGTGAGAGCATCCCCCCGAGTAGCTTGTAAGGGCTTACTTTTTTTTTCTTTTTTTTTGGCGTGAGAGCTGCTTTTGGTTTGGATGCTTGCTGTCTCTTTCTCACTTACCCCCTTGATAGGGGGTTTGCCGATATATGGCCTGCACATGCTTCCAGGGAGATGAGGCAAGGGGCAGGGCCAGTAGCCAGTGTGCCCAGCCGCCGCCCAAGTCTCAGGCTTTGGTGTCCCAGGTGGTGGTACCAGTGGTCTGTGGAGCTCTCTTTCAGCTTTGCCCTCCTCAGTCCGCTTCTGTGCTTTTCTCCAAGGCTTTGAGATTTCCCCCTCTGTCCCCGCTGATCTCCCTGTCAGTTAGGTGGCCTCCCAAGGTGTGGATTCCTTTCCTCTTTCACTGCTCTCTCTAAGGAGTGCTGGTCCCATCCTGGTTCCTTTTTTTTTCCTCTTCTATCTCTCTTTTTTTTCTTTTTGTTCTTCTCAGTTGTGTGGAGGATTTATTGCCCTTTTTAGAGGTTTGAGGTCTTCCACAAGAGTTCAGTAGATGTTCTGAGCCACTCGTTTTACTTGCAGATGGTTTTTTTGATGTGTTTGTGGGAGAAGGTGAGTGCCACATCCGCTCCTCTGCCATCTTGATCCTGCTCTCATTTACATTTCTGATTATCATAATCTTATTAATAAAAAAATGGTACCTTCAACCCATCTTCTATCCTGAGCCTTATCATCACGGGAGCCAGTTTGAATCCCACCTCCTCTGTGAAGCGTTCCCTGATTCCTACAGCCCATATCACTGAGGTTAACGTCATGTCAAGAGGGTACGTCCCAGAGTCACAGAGGATCTGAGTTCAGGCACTTAGCTACTGTGTAACCTTGGGCAAGTTATATAACCACTGTCTTTTTTTTTTTCCCCTCTGGGGATTAAACAGCACCTTCTCTCTCCATGTCTCCTGCCTCATCAGACCTCAATAAATGTTGGTTTTGTTCTCTTTTCCTTCCTCTGAACTCCTGTGGGATTTCTGGCAGAGCACTCAGTTGGCATAACTTCCCCCTTATTTGGGTAGTTGTTCTTTATGGAATAGGTCATGAGCATCCGTATCGCGGCACATCCCTGAGGGTGGAACTGTATCTTTTCTGTGTCCCTCATCAGCATCACCACCTCACCTGTGTACGGTGAGATTGGAATTACCGATAGTCCACTGGGTGCGAGGCATTGTGCCAAGTATCATGCATCACATTATCTCATTTGATGTTTTACAGCCCTAAGGAAGTAGGTACCGTTCTCCTCACTTAGCAAATGAGAAAACAGAGGGTCCTCATGGTTCAGAAAATGGATTGAAAAAGAAGTTTATGTGAACACAAAGATGCATGGATGCAGGGCAACTGATGCAGGGTCTCTGCTTAGCTTCTGGGTTGCAGGGGCTCCTTAAGGAGCCCCTTCTCTTCCTCTCCGTTGGATAGTTATGTCCCCTGTGTCAGGGCACCATGAACAGTTGTGCAGGTGCCTGGTCTAAGGGTAGTGTGGGCTGAAATCCAACCCAGTTCACTCCCCAAGCTACACACCCATTTGGTGTTGCAAACTAGCAAACAGAAAAGATATTTTTTCAATTTGCAGAGACCTCATAATCATGTATTGTCATATGACTTAGACCTCTGTATTGGAGAGCAGCAAGTCCCACCAACCCAGACTAACAGAATGTTGGGGCTTCCTTTCCCAGGTCCTGCTTCCCCAAAGGGGTCTAACTGGATCCTTACCAAACCTGCTCACCCGGCTGGACCAGATGCCTGACTATTCCATCTTCCGGGGCTACATCATTGCAAGTACCATGTTGTCTGCATGACCCTCTGCTCAGGTTACCTAGGAACAGAAGTCCCTCACACACTCCCGTATCTTTTCATCACAGCAATACAATCTGGCGAGTACGATCGAGGCTGCTGATGCTTACACAGTGTTTGCTCCAAACAACGATGCCATTGAGAGTTACATCCGGGAGAAGAAGATCACAACTCTGGTAGGTCAATATCCAGATGTTTAACACAAACTTGGGCAGAGATTCTCATACCCAAACATCCTGTGAGCAGGCCAGAACTGCTCACATACACATTTTGTACCCCAGAAGCACATACTTAGGCCCATGTGTACAGGATGCAGGCATCCCAGGAACCTGGAAGCATCTGCAAGGCTGCCCCTCCACCCCTCACTGGCTTCTCCCTGGTCCCAGCTGTCAGTAGCAGGGACCTAGACTGAGTGGACTGTCCTTGCTTCCTCCTATTCTCCCATCTCTGTCTTCCCTGATTCCTAACATCCAGGGCTGAACAGTCAAAATTTGTCAGAGAGCTTGGTGAAATAAAAAATCTCCAATCCTGCCTCTCTCTGGCTCAAAACCCTTGGATACATCTTCATTTCCCGGATAGGTCCAAACTACCGCCTCAGTTATTTAGGGCCTTCATAAATAGGCCACGATCACCTTCTATTCAGTGCTGGCTCCAGAATTTCCATGTAGAAGGATCCCAGTGTTGCCCCACCAGCAGCCCTGTAGCGAAAGGACAAATTTGAAGCTGTAGTTGCACAGCAAGCATGCTCTTTTCACTTGTTATCTTCATCTAGAAGATGAGGGTGTTAAGGACGCGGGAGCCGGTGCTTGACGCCCTGCTAGGCCACCCTTGGGTCCATTGCTCTCTCCCCGCCCAACGTTCTCTGCAGACGCCATGTGCTCTAACCAGGGTACTGTTACATGGACCCTCAAGAAGGCAAAACTGTGTTGGGCCCACACCCACACCCACCCACACCCAACCCGCCATCAGATGCCCTTCCTCCTTCGCTGCCCCCTCCCTCCGCGTTCCTCACGTCCAGTGTCACTGCCTCGGGAAGCTGGCTCCGGCCCCCGGAGCCGCAGCCCGTCTCTCCCGCCTCAGAATTCAGACCACTGTGCACCCCTCAGCACTTCCAGACCCGGGTGTGAGGCGTGGTCTTTTCAGGTGGGTGGGCCTTCGCTCTCCAATGCGGAACTTCTGCGGAGGGAGGAAGGGTGTCGGGTGTCTGTACTGCGCATGTCGAGCACGCGGGCTCGGGGATGGAGTTGGAAACGCTCTTTACTCTGTCTCCGCACCGCCGCCCCCATCCCCGTGAACCTGTTCAGTGGGGGATATTCTTCTCCTGCCCTGAGATGAAACCTCAGGCAATTCCATAGCTTTTCCGCTTTCCACAGAAAGTCTTGTCATCACTTTAAGTCACGAACACAGTCTCAATTAAGTTAAAAAAAATGCAGCTCCTGGTCACAATCGACATTCTGAATTGGATTTAAAATGAAATCATCTCTCCTCACTGTTCTATGCTGGGGCTTTGTCCAGACAGAAAACTAGAAGAGGGGCCTTATCCTTGAAACAGTCAGGATCCATCAGGAGACAGAAACCATACCAGAGAGAAGTTAATATTATAAATTTTTGTTGAATATCAAGCTGTATAAATATAATTGAAAGGTAAAAAAGAGATGGCATAGAAGCATCTACAACCACAAATGCTGGGAGAGCAGAAGGGGGGATTCAGGACGACTAAAACTTAGAAAAGTGGGGGAACCCGAGTGGCTATAAATCGGACCTTTGAGGAGAGGGTGCCATTCAGCTGGTGACTCTGGTGTTGCGGGAGGGTCCCTGGGGTCCAAGACTCAGGTCAGGCCTCTAGGAGAAGCATTCCCCAGCCGTGTGCTGGCATCTTGGGAGGAGGCGGGCAGGATAAGGCTGGTCTGGGAGTGGCCGGTCTCAACCACTCGGATTCAGGGGAAAGTGTGGCTGAGTGATGCCCCCAGGACCAGGAAGCACATGGAGAGAGGAGAGCCCTCTTATAGGCCTCGCAGTCCCTTGGGTACTCTCTGCTGCCAGAGCCCAGCAGGAGCCCGGGGAAGGGAGCCGTGCAGACTGCAGTCCAGCCCCACTGCAGAACCAGTGTGGAGGGTGGTTGGGAGCTGAGAGACAACAATTTAATCTGCCTTCTTCTCTCCTTCCCATGTGACGCTCTATTCCTCTGCTCATCTCACTCAATTCAGTTTCGGCATCACCAGGTTTGCAGTTGAGGGGCAGGACCTTCTGGTGATCACAGAAATACTAAGAGGAGAGGAAGCTTCTCATCTAGCTGGTGCCATGTTGAGGTCCCGGTGCATCTGCAGGTGTCTGGAAGCTCTCGCTCCTCTTCCTTTCACTCTCTGATGGTGGTCTCCAGCTGCAGTCCCCTGGCCCTGTGTGTGTGCATCTGTTCCTACAATCACTTATTTCCTCCATGGACCCTCAGCACCCAGAGCTCACCTCCAGCTTTGCCCCCTAGAAGGTCTCTCTGCCCACTAGGCAGTCCTCCAGGATAAGACCTGGGGCACCAGCTCTCTCAGACAAGCACCCTCTTGTCCCAGGTCAGTGCTGGGAGTGCAGGCCTGTCACTGAATGCAGGATGGTTACCACTCTGGCTGCTGAGGACACAGATCAAGCCCTTTGAAGGATCCCATTGAACCTCCTCTCATGACCCCGGAGGTGAAAGGCAAGCTAGGGTGTGGGGACTCCTGTCACAGCCGTTCTCACTAAAGAAATAGATTTTAAAATCCTCCCCCAGGAGTTCCCATTGTGGCTCAGCAGAAACAAACCCAGCTATTATCCATGAGGAATGCAGGTTCGGTCCCTGGTCTTGCTCACTGGGTTAAAGGATCTGGCATTGCCGTGAGCTGTGATGCAGGTTGCAGACAGAGCTCGGATCCTGCACGGCTGTGGTGTAGGCCGGCAACTGCAGCTCCAATTCACCCCCTATCCTGGGAACTTCCATATGCTATCGATGCAGCCCTAAAAAGCAAAAAAATCAAAGCAAGTCAAGTCCTCCAGCCTTTCCTGCCCTGAGTTTGGGCTGTAAGGCCCCCTAAGGATTCTTTTCTTTTTTTTTTTTTTTTGCTTTTTAGGGCTGCACTCACGGCATATGGAGGTTCCCAGGCTAGGGGTTGAATTGGAGCTACAGCTGCCGGCCTGTGCCACAGCCATGCCAACGAGGGATCTGAGCCACACCTGAGACCTACACCACAGCTCCAGGCAACGCCAGATCCCTAACCTGCTGAATGAGGCCAGGGATCGAATCCGCATCCTCATGGTTCCTAGTTGGATTCGTTTCTGCTGCGCCACAGTGGGAACTCTCCGTAATGGATTATTGGATTTCCTTCATGGATTGTTTGTAAGTTCTCCAGGGCGATCTGTCTTGGATTTAGCATTTATTATCTAATGTGCTCTGATGCCTTGATCAAAACTTACAGTTCAACAAACTCTTGCTCTTAACCCCCCTCCCCCACAGTGCCTGGCAGATGGAAGCAGCCCAGGAAGTGCCCAGGGCAGGGGCTGGGAGACCCATGGGTTGTCTTTTCCATCTGTGTGTTGTCCAGGAGGAGGACGTGCTCAGGTACCACGTGGTCTTGGAAGAGAAGCTGCTGAAGAATGACCTGCACACTGGCATGCACCGGGAGACCATGCTGGGCTTCTCCTACCTCCTCGGCTTCTTCCTTCACAACGACCAGGTGCGATCATTTCCCTTCTGACCTGGGAATGGGTGTCCTGGTCCCGGTGTCCATCGTCACTTCTTCTTCTTCTTTTTTTTTTTTTTTTTTTTTTTTTTTGGTCTTTTTGTCCTTTAGGGATGTACCCGCGTCTGCAACCTACACCACAGCTCACAGCAATGCTAGATCCTTAACCCACTGAGTGAGGCCAGGGATCGAACCTGAGTCCTCACGGATTCCAGTCGGGTTCGTTAACCACTGAACCATGATGGGAACTCCTGTCATCATTTCTGCATGGGATGGTCTCACCAGCACTTCCTAAGCCCAATCAATAGGAGGCAGTTGTCTGTGTGTCACCATAAAGTGATGACTCAGCCAGACTAGGGAGTTCCCACTCCCACTCCCCTTCCCTGTCCCCAACCTTCAGCTCATCAGTGTGGCCTGGCTAATCATGGGATTGAATCCCAGCAGTCAGGGGTACCCTTCAGTTCTAATTCCTAACAAACAAACCGACAGTCCCCAGGCTCCCCTCCAAGATGGACGGGAACCTGGTGTCAAAAACTCGCTCCTAGGAAGTGGCACTGGCTCCAGGGTAAGGAGCCTAATGACGTGTGAAGGAGCTAGCAGCCAACAATATGAATACTGTTATCATAGCTTGATCGCAGAGACTGCTGACCTAGGACCAACTGACTCCACACCAGTATTCCAGTGTTAATCTCATATAGCCCCTAAGTAGATAAAGTGTCTAGAATTCATAAAAAAAGAATTGAGACTTAATACATGTATAAAATACTTAGATATAAAATCCTGTTTACATATTTCAAGCGTCAAGTAAGACAATCTATGATAATTCAACAAGAAATTCACTATGTAACTCTAGTATAAATTCTTGTTAGAAAAATCCGTAAGAGAGTTGCCATTGTGGCTCAGCAGGTTAAGGACCCGATGTTGTCTCTGTGAGGATGTGGGTTCATGCCCTGACCTTGCTCAGTGGGTTAAGGATCCGGCATTGCCATGAGCTGTGCTGTAGGTCACAGACAGGCTCCAATCTGGTGTTGCTGTGGCTCTGGTGTAGGCTGGCAGCCACAGCTCCCATTCAACCCCTAGCCTGGGAAACTCCATATTCTGCAGGTGCGGCCCTGAAAAAAAAACCAAAAAACTCAGCACCTTGGAATTCTGCGCATTTGTTTTGCCATCACCATTTGACACCACAAAGAGGACTTCCTTCTTCCTTTCCAGATCTACGCAGATCCTGGACCGCTTCTGTGGACCTCAGCCACAGAAGTGATTTATCCCAACATCCAGTGACAATTCACTTAAATAACTCCAAGTAAATTTTAAGGAACTTTAACATTCAGAATACTTTCAAATTTACACACTTAGTAGTGTCGTTTTAATCTTGCTTGATGCAGTGGGGAGTTTGGGAAATGTTAATCATTTTTAAACCCTTGTTAGAGCTGAAGTCAACATCTGTTAAGTGCAATAAAGAATTCCCCTTTCTCCCAACCTCAGCCCTCCTACACCTACACACACACACCATCCCCCAATTTTTCAAAGAACCATTTGTTTGCAGTTATATTAGTTACTTAAATGGGTGAAGGAGTGGCTTTACTTATTTTGCATTTAGCAATCATCAAGGTACCCTCCCATTAAAAAAAAAAAAAAGAAAAGAAAAAAAAAGAAAAAGAAAGCCAAACAAGTTAGAGCTCACAGCTGAATCCGTGTTGGCTGTGTTTAGGTACTGACTTAGTCCACATGTCTTAGATGCTTACAGACACTCTAGGCAAAGACAATACAAACATACCATGAACTCCACAGAAGCCCCAAGAGAACTGTGGGGTGATGCAGACCTCTGAGCCGGCTCCACACACTGGGAAGGGATGCCGTCTGGTGGAACGCTTTTTACAAATTCTAAAACGTTCAGACATACTGGTTATTTTTATTCTTGTATCATGGTCACTTAGCCTTGCTGAGGGGTGCTTGCTCATTAACCAGGAAGTAGAAGTAAGCTGAAAGGACACTGAGCTTTGTTCTCCGTGTCTTGGTTTTGGATAGCATCTGCACTTCCCCGGCTGCCAGGAACCAGCGCAGCCGAGCACAGCCACGGAGTCATTTTTATCAAGGGCTCTAACATAATGATCATGATTCAAAATTTTTTAAACAATAAAAACTGATCATTTGAGGGATGGAGAGAAATCTTAGAAATGATCTAGAACGACCTTTTCCTTTTACAAAAGGGGAAATCAGGATTCAGAGAGGAACAGCAACTGGTCCAAGGTCACACAGCTGCAAAGTGCCGCATGAAGAAGTGTTACCTAGACGCCACTTTCCTGGGCAGAGCTCTCTCTACGAATGTGCTGCCTTCCAGGAGAATATTGGAACATCTCTTAGGCTGTGGTTCTACTGATATCATCCAATCCCCGTCACCCTATTTCCCTTAAAATCATTCTAATAAAAATTTATGATTAATCTTCCTGTTGACAGCTCTATGTAAATGAGGCTCCGATAAACTACACCAATGCAGCCACCGACAAAGGAGTGATCCATGGCTTGGGGAAAGTTCTGGAAATTCAGAAGAATAGATGTGATGTTAATGACACTACTATTGTACGAGTAAGTTCTCTCCAAGGCCAATGATGCAATTAAAGAGTGCTGGCTTATTTTTTATAATTTTTAAAATATAAGACATCTATCAGATGCAAACTATTACATTTAGAATGGATAACCTGTGTAGGTCACTTTGCTGTACAGCAGAAATTGACAGAACATTGTAAATTCACTATAATAAAAAAAATTTTTTTAAGGAAAAGAATTATAGCACAGTTCTTCCCCCCCCAAAAAAAAATCTTCATAATCTAAAATTTGGGCTATATTCCTATATGTTAGCAGATAAGAAAAATATAAAATGAGCAATAAACATTTTCTCAATATTGTTTATAACATATTCTCATAGAAACCCTGCCATTTATAATTGATTTATACTTGTTTAGGTTTAGCTCTATCTAAATTATTGTTGTTCAGGATAAATGAAAGCAAAGAATTTTATATATATATAAAAGACTCATCTTATCAGAGAATCTCAATTCAGTTCAAAAACACTGCATAAACACCTCTGCCAAGGAGTGTACTTGGCTGTGGCTCCATGCAAATAAATAACCCATGACCTCTGCCCTCAATGGGCTCACAGTCTCATATCTTGAAAGGCCAGGAAAGGCTGCCTGAAGAGTTGTGTTGAGCAGGATCCTGAAGCCACGGTCTTCCTCAAAGGGAAAATGTGCCAGGCCTCACAGAGGCACAGGGAGTGGGCTCTGGTTGACCCGTGGTAGGTTTAGACCAAGCCTGGTCTACTAGGAGTGCAAATATAAAAATGGATCGTTGCAGCATAATGTAGGATGCAGTAATGGGAGGTTTCTCTCCATGGGATGGCATAGGGTCTTTCAGTAATAGTAATAATTGCTGTCATTTATTGGGCACTTTCTATGTTCCAGGCACTGCGCTAAAGCTTTTACACGTATTAACCCACGTAATCCTCACAGCCTACAAAATAGGCATGATCACTCTGCCCCTTTTGCACAGTTTCACAGAGCTAGCAAGTGACAGAGAAGGCGTTCAAATCCAGGCGGTCTGGCCCCAGAGCCCGAACTGTGACCGACCACACTGTACTGCCCAGCAGGTGCCAAGTGAGGAACTAGTCACATCAGCCTCCTCCCATTTTAGGAACAAGGCAGTACTTTAAAATGCCTGTCCTTCTTAACCTGTGCTCTTTATTTTGTGACAGTGTATGTCATCTGCACTGGGCAGTGGCCCCTCAGCTGGGCGGTGTGTTCCTAGGCTGGGCATTGTGTGTAATTCATTGTCTTAGTCTCAGAATCTGGCCCAGTTCGCAAAATAGTAGGTTTTTCAATAAATGAGTTTTTGTTAAAGGAATTAGGATTTAAATGAGTTAAGATCTCCACGGGTTAGAGTTGCCGTTGCGGCGCAGCAGAAACGAATCCCACTAGGAACCATGAGGTTGCAGGTTCGATCCCTGGCCTTGCTCAGTGGGTGAAGGATCTGGTTTGCTGTGAGCTGTGGTGTAGGTTGCAGACGCAGCTTGGATCCTGTGCCGCTGTGGCTGTGACGTAGGCCAGTACCTGTAGCTCCGATTTGATCCCTAGCCTGGGAACCTCCATATGCTGCGAGTGCGGCCCTAAGAAGACAAAAAAGAAAAAAGATCTCCACAGGTTACAAGATCTTCAGCATCAGAAATGTATAGTGGAAAAAGCAGTGCTCCAATGTCCATGGCCAGTAGTAGTTGAAGTATTTGTCTCAAAGGACATTAAAGAGCTGGACTGGATGAGCTTCTAATTTTCAATTCTACATCCCGAAAGCTTCAGCTCCAAGTCTGGGAAAATAATCTGCTGCCTCATTTTGCACTAGAAGTCATAACTATGAAATGCTCACTCTGCCTCTGTGTTTTACCAAGGGAAAGTGTGGAAAGTGTCCCCAGCAGCCGATCTGCCCATTTGGAACTAAACCACTAGTAAGTATTTTGTCCACTTTGATAAAACCACTTCCTAATCCCAGGGAGATCCAAATCAGAAAGTGAGTCTCAAGCCCAGCCCATTTCACTGTCCTCGTGTTTTCACTTGGTTTAAATTTAACATTACCTTCTTGTGTGCATCTTTCTAAAGTCTTTTTTTTTTTTTTTTGGACCAAAGCAAAGTTTTCATTAATAAATCAGTAAAAACAGGGGTTCACCTCAACCTATGCCCAATGCAGGAAGGGATTTTTCACTTTCTACAACTTTCATATCCCAAAAGCCCATTGAAGACAGGAGCGAGAAACTTTATCCAAGAAGACAGACTTCATACCCAACACTGTATTCAACCCAGATGAGTTTCTCATTCCCTTACAGTTGAAATTAAAACTAACTTTCTCTGAGAAACACAGGACAGACTAGAGGGGAGGTAGCTGTGTCTTTGAAATAACTACATATCTATTTTTTTCTTGTAACCGTTTATTGCCAAAGCTACTTCTGGTGATGCTCCAACCACTGCAAAGAATGAACACTCCTGGAGTTCCTGTGGTGGCTCAGTGGTTAATGAATCCGACTAGGAACCATGAGGTTTCGGGTTCGATCCCTGGCCTTGCTCAGTGGGTTAAGGATCCGGTGTTGCCGTGAGCTGTGGTGTGGGTCGCAGACACGGCTTGGATCTTGCGCTGCTGTGGCTGTGACGTAGGTCGGTGGCTACAGCTCCGATTAGACCCCTAGCCTGGGAACCTCCATATGCCACAGGAGCGGCCCAAGAAAAATGGCAAAAGACAAAAAAAAAAAAAAAAAAGAATGAACAGTCCTGAACCTTGCATGAAATTATAGTTATTAATGGTAACAGTGCTGACTCTCTCACTTGAGGTTTTATTTAATCGTGTATCAGTCTATAGAGCAGCCCTAATACTCAGACCAGTGCAGAAAATCAATCAGTAAGCAGAAACCAATTCTCAGCTCACTGTGTAGTGCTGGAAGGATGTTTTTATCTGATTTACCCTGTGATTCTTGCTAATGTAAGCAAGTCTTCCAAAGAAAAGTCCTTTTTACACAGTACCACCTTCAGTCCTAATTATCCGAATTTGGCCAGCTGGTGTTCTGGCAGCCAATGCTGTGCTTTGGCGTTTTCCGTCTTATGAAACAGTTCCAAGATGCCACCTCCCTTTCCAGAACATTTCAGTTAGAAAGGCAGCAGTGTATCACCCACCTACTTGCTTTTAGAGATGGGAAACTTTATCCTAACCGAAAAGCTGATGTCATCATTCTTATTTCATAGGGTGATGAGACAAGGAGGTGTCTGTATACCATTTATTTCATGGGCAAGCGATCGCTGTTCATTGGGTGCCAGCCCAAGTGTGTGAAGACTGTCATTGTGAGTATGGTGATTCGATCCCCCTCTCATCACAGTGGTCTGAGAAACGCAATCCCGTTATACTTTTCAAAGCACCTCTGCACAGACTCTTTCTGCCTTCTCCTCTTCCTCCTCGTTATCGTCATTACCGTTGTCATTCATAGTAGTAGTGGCTCTGAAACTCAGGACAGCCCTGCCAGTCAGCCCAGGGTGCAGACTGCAGTGTTGTATAATGATGAAATAGAGGCACTGAAAGGCTAAGAGGATTTTTGTGCAGGGAAAGAGACAGGAAATGTGCAACTCCCTAAGGAAAGAGCAGGTGCACCTCGTCATTTAGAAGATAGAACCCCAGAGCTAGGAGCCTCTGGGCTGTTGCTTTGGAATCTGCAGGAAAATTCTTTATAATGTCCTGTCCTGCCCTTTTCCCACGCGACTAGACACAGCCTCTGTCTGCTTCAGGCGGTTGGGCAGGAGGTCTTGTGTTTTCATTTTTGCCAGAATAAAGGCAGGCCCCAGCAAGCAGCTATCATGCAGGGCTCCCTGAACTGGGAGAGAGTCATTTACAGTCAGAGGTCTCAGCCGTGTTGGCCTCCCTGCTTCCGTACTGGATGAGATAACGTGCACTACAAAGGGGCCGGGTTTGGGGATGGCTAGGGCCCCTCTGGCATCATTGCATTATCCTTACTGTGCTCCTGCTGCTCCTCTTCTTTCTCCCTTTCTTCATCCTCTCCTCCCATCCGCCCTCCTCCTTCCCCCGCCTTCCTGCCTCCCCAGCAGAAGGCTCCATGTTGTTCCTGGCACTCCTGGAAATCGCATAGCCTCACCTGGTTCTCATGGGTTGCTGTCCCCACCCCTCACAACATGGGGGGGGGGGGCAAACCTATGGCCACATGTCCCTTCCCACCTGCAGGCCATCCGCACCAGGGCTGCATGAAACCAGAGGATGGACGTGTGACCTCGTCCCCGTCCAGCCTGGTCCTTCCGTTTCAGACAAAAGAGTGCTGCGCGGGCTACTTCGGCCCCCAGTGCCAGCCCTGCCCAGGGAGTGCCGAGGGCATCTGCTTTGGAAACGGGATCTGCTTAGACGGAGCCAACGGCACGGGCGTCTGTGAGTGTGGAGGGGGCTTCGGCGGGACGGCCTGTGAGACCTGCGTGGAGGGCAAGTACGGCGCCCACTGCGATCAAGGTGCGCGCCCTCGCCCCACCAGGCGCGGTGAAACCAAGCAGAAAAGCACGAGGAAAGGGTGATCGCCTCACCAGCTGGTCTGCAGGGCAGGCCGGACCCCCCCGCCCCCACCGCCCCCGCAACCCCATTGTCACGTGCATTACAAGAACTTCCGTGTTGTATCTTGGGGCAGCGATTCCAAACATTTTCAGCCACAAAACTGGACCTCCGAGCCCACCCCAGGCTGCTCTGTGACATTCTGCAACCCACTCACGTTTCTGTACCTGTCTGTTTATCTGATAGATTGAAAAGCAGATCCGTGCACATTATCTCACTTAATCCACACAGGAGCTGTAGAGACTCGAGTATTCTTACCCTGGTTTTACAGACGAGGATCTTAAGGCAAAGGGGTTGAATGAGTTCCCCCAAGGCCACACCTGAGGAGGTGTCACGACACACACTGCTTCCCTCCAAAGCTGTACTTTTGAATCATGACCGTTATGTGATGGTCACTCAGTTGATTCACCCTCAACCAGCCACATGCTTTTAAGTTGTTTCCACAAAAATCATCATCTGTTTTAGCCAAGTCATCTGCATTCTCCCGCCCTGACGTGCCTGCGTCCTCTCCCCATGAGAGGGCCGATGGGAGAAAAGGGGCGTCCTAATCCATAGAAAACAAAGCATTTTTCTACCATGTATTAAAAGCCATATATTTGACCTGGCTGGCACTATTTTCTCATCAGCTAGTCCAAAGCCAGACAAAGTCAATAGGCAATTGAATCATTATTGGGCCGTTTAGTGTATAATTGGCATTATAGTGCCACTTTTTCTCTGTGTTGTGCAGAAGAATTATCTGATTGCAGTTATGTAGGATTTCCTAACCTACCATCTATAGGTAACCCTCACAGGGTCCCGCAAACCCCCAAGGCTGAGCGCATTTTTCTGAGGACGGCATCCTTAGCTTTCATCCAGGTCTCAAAGGGGCTCAAGACCCTAGTGCATAACAAAGGGCATTTCCATGTT
Source organism: Sus scrofa (assembly GCF_054392235.1). NCBI lineage: Eukaryota > Metazoa > Chordata > Mammalia > Artiodactyla > Suidae > Sus > Sus scrofa. The sequence continues at coordinate 87,998,077 of NC_139387.1, read as the reverse complement.
ACTGGAGAGGGTGCCACACTGGGTCTGCAGGAATTTGGTGGACTTCTCTCTGATGTCTCCTCTTAGGGCACAAACATGGTTCTCTCCCAAGAGGTCCCACATAACCTCGGCTCCTCAGATAACCTCAGCCAAGGACACTCACACCACTTGGGTCACTGCCCCACAGTGCTACACGGTCCCCAAATGGTGGTCTTTGTTGAACCATACCCTGAGTCACCTATCAGCCCACCCCATTCTATTTCCTGTACCCCCGCCCCCCGCCCCACCACCATTAACAACCATCATCTGGAATCAGGTTGGAGAATTATATGCACTGAAGTGAACCTTTATATCAAATCATCAGTGAGTTGTTGAACGCAGGTAAAAAGTCTGACAGCGTGTGGGTGTTTTTCCACTCAGTGTGTACTTGTGTCCATGGGAGATGCAATCAAGGACCCTCAGGTGACGGCTCCTGCAACTGTGATGTGGGCTGGCGAGGAGTGAAATGTGACAATGGTAAGAGCCAGCCTTTCAGGACTTAGGATCTGTTCTGAGCCTCACTTCTCAGCAACTATTTTTTCTTCTCCTTTGAAAATACAAATGGCATGTTTATTTCTTCTTTTGGCAATACGGTAATTCCTACTTCCGCAAAAAAAAAGTTTGTAAACTAAAGAAAAGTAGATAAAGAAAATAAAAATTGCTCATATTCTCAAGGCAGGGAAAAAAGCTATCACTAGCATTTTGTATTAGCCTTACAACCTTTTTCTAGGTATATAAACATGTGCATGGGGCTGTACTCTACATAGAGTTTTATAACCTGCTTTTTCACTTGACAATATGTAATCTATCTTTCTTTGCGAATGTAGATAAATATCACGTTTCTTCACTTCTACACAGTATCCCATTATCTGACTGTACTGTGCTTCTTAAACTCAGTTTTCTGTCATCTTAAACAATGCTGCAGTTATTACCAAATGCAAGTTCATGTGCCTGATGCACAGTGAGGCCAAACAAACGAAAACATCAGAGTTTGGAGCAGAGAAAGTTTTATTGCAGGGCCAAGCAGGGAGAATGGGTAGCTCATACCCCCTAAAACCCCAAGCTCCCCAAAAGCTTTCAGCAAAGCATTTTTAAAAGCCAAATGAGGAGGATTAGGGGTGCGACGTAGGTGAGCGGGTCGTGCATGATTCTCTAATTGGTGGATGGTGGTCTATCCGTAGGTGCCAGAAGGTCTGGAGGCCCCATATGTGCTCATGACCATCAAGTAGTTAATTTCTTGCATTTGGTGGTAGTTTAAGCATCTGAAAACCTCAGGAAAGATGCACCAGATACTATTTAGGTACTTCAGAGAGGAGCTAAAGCAAAGGATCTGGTTATACAGTGAGCGTCTCATTCATATACATACGCATTTGTCTTACTGATTCATTTGGTTAAATGCCTTGATGAGATGGAATTTCTGAGTTAGAAGTTGGCACTTGGGGGAAAAGTTTGCTACTTATTGCCAAGTTACCCTCCAGAGATTATATCAATTTATTTTCCCACCAGTAGGATCTGAGCCATTTTCCCCAGCATCCACCCCCACACTTCACTGATATTCTTGTTGTGCTCCCCATGAGAGTGATGAGAGGGGAGAGAATTGCAGGCAGAAAGAAGCTCGTGGAATAGTCCAAAGATGTGGGAAAGCTGTGCACATCTACAGAGCCGGAGGACTGCAGAATGAGAGGAATAACTGAGAACAGGCTCAAGAAATAGGCAGGAGAGAGATCACAAAAGCCAGGGATGATGGACTTTCTGCTGAAGGCAACAGGAAGGCTTCAAGGGTTTTGAGGAGGGCAGCCATCTGACCTGGTCTGCACCTTAGGAAGATCATTCTGACTCTAGATTGGAGAGCATTCTCCTGGGAGCAGCTATCAGAGGGCTGGGGCTGGGAAGGAGTCACAGAGGCCTGCCAGCCAGTGAGGGCTCCAGGGATGTGAGGTTGTCAGAAGGAGTGTCTTGGGAGTTCCCATTGTGGTGCAGCAGAAACTGAATCTGACTAGCATCCATGAGGACACGGGTTCGATCCCCGGCCTCACGCAGTGGGTTAAGGATCTGGCATTGCCGTGAGCTGTGGTGTAGGTCACAGACATGGCTCGGATCCCCCATTGCTGTGGCTGTGGTGTAGGCTGGCAGCTGCAGCTCTGATTCAGCCCCAAGCCTGGGAACCTCCATATGCCGCAGAATTTTTTTTTTTTTTTTAAAGGAGTGTCTTTTTTTACCCAAAGATCCAGATGATGCTGTGATCAAGGGAACACAGATTTGGTTGAAAAGCTAGATTCCAAAGTGTGAATGGTCTCAAGAAGACATCCTAGAGCAAAAGATATCAAATGCTAGTGGGCGGAGCAGAGTTCAGAGGGCCTGGGAGAGGGAAGCAGAAGCAATGGGGTCACATTAACAGGAGGACAGCCTGGGGGAATCCCTTGAATAGATCATAGACTGACAGCCAGAGAAAATCTGGAAAAATCTGTTGTGTCACAGATTACCCTTGACTGTCATTTACATACTTATAAGAGCATTGGCACATGGGAGGACCAGCCCCATTTAAAAGAACAGGGAACAGTCTAGAGGCTGTGGCAAGTTTTCAGGAGACCATTGACAAAAATGTGAAGTAAGGTGGCAGCCTAACTGTGGCAGGAAAAACAGAGGCAGGTGTTAAATGAGCTAGAATGAAGAGCACGAGGCAACTAGATATGCAGAAGAAGGGAGAGGGAGGGAGGGTCCGCTACCTATGGATGGTGGGCAGATTGAGGAGGAAAATGGTGGCGGGGGCGGGGGGCGGGGGTGTGATTGTGCAGGTCCTGCTTCATGCAGGTCTGTGCTATTTTTGCTCATGCAAAACAAAAAAGCCCTTCATATTATAATTATATAATTTTAATTAGGTGCTTGTTTATATCACTCTGTAACAAAATGATGAAAAACTAGAAAGAGTAAGGAATGTAGGAAGTATAAATAAAATAGAAGATCAAGCCCCAGGGAGGGATGTGCAAGGAGGGTACCTCACCACCTAGCACAGGGCCTGGCACACAGGAGACACTCCAAGAGTATATTTGACTTTCAAATGTGGCTCTGAGCTTCCTAGCAGCCAAGGTGAAAAGGGATTTACATGGTTACATAGTTATACATAGTTCACACGATGTGTACCACTTACTTCTGAGAAAATAAATCTTTTCCTAGCACCAACTACTAAAAGAAAGTACTTGAGTGAGGTTTAGGAAAGAAGGGCTGACACAGTATTTGGTTCTCTTTTTCAGAAATCACAAAAGACAACTGCAATGGGACCTGCCACACCAGTGCCAAGTACGTCCTCTCTGGGCTTCCTTTGTGGGTGATGTAAGGGGGATTTTTTTCCTAATAGTATGTGTTCACCCAGACCCCACTGTTAGGGAAGTAGTGTCCTGCAGCCATTTCTGAGGATTTATAATAAATTTAAACTAAAAATGAGGCTTGTCAGAGCCAGCCTTTTGAACAACCTGCCGCCTGAGTTACCTGGCATGTTGACACAATGCCATTTGTTACCCCAGTTCAAGCACAGTGACTCTTTCACAGAAGTAGAGGGAGTCCAGTGATCCTCAATTTCATCAAGCCTTACTTGTGACTCACAGCCAAGCCTTAATTCTTTGTAATTGAACTTCATACTCCCAACTCCCAGAGAGGCTTAATGGGTTAATTAATTAAGAGCCCAGTAGGAGCTCCCGTTGTGGCACAGTGGAAACAAATCCAACTAGGAACCATGAGGTTAGCAGAAATGAATCCGACTAGGAACCATGAGGTTGTGGGTTCAATCCCTGGCCTTGCTCAGTGGGTTAAGGATCTGGCGTTGCCGTGAGCTGTGGTATATAGATCACAGACGTGGCTCGATTCCCACGTGGCTGTGGCTGGCAGTTGTGGCTCCAGTTCAACCCTTAGCCTGGGAATCTCTATATGCCACGGGTGCAGCCCTAAAAAGACAAAAAGACCAAAAAAAAAAAAAAATTAAGCCCAGTAGTGAGACCTGGAATCAGCCTCAGTCGTTTCCACTGACTGTGTGACCTTGCATCAACTAGTTAGTGCCTCTGGGCTTTGGTTTCATCATCTGTCAATGGGAATAAGGACAGTATTCTGTTAGGGCAACTGGGTATTCTGTAGCTGACATGAAGTAACATATGAAGCACAGCTCCAAGCACACAGGAAGCTCTGCAAAGATGGGCAGCTACCCTCCATACCCTTGGGCCAGTGCTTACATGTACATACTCTGCCTAGTGAAGGACAGCAGCTTTAGCTGTGAGGCTGTGCTGGGAATGGACTTTCCTCCCAAGCCTCAGGTGGGACCTCTGAGTGCTTCACGGAGGCAAGAGTCAGGATGCTGGGGATGAAAGGGTATCGTGAGTCCCATGGTGGGGTGCCATGTGTTTTTCTACAAACTCCGCCTGTCTTTTCTCATTGCAGCTGTCTGCTCAATCCAGATGGCACAGCCTCATGCAGATGCGCAGCAGGGTTTCAAGGGAATGGCACGGTCTGCACAGGCAAGTGAAGAAGGAATTTTCTGGGGAGGATGAGACTAGCCTAAGCTGTTGAGAGATCTAGATTCCTGCAGGATAAATGGGCAGCTGTTACCAGCCCACAGTGAACTGGATGCAGCAGGGCAGCTGCACACCTGGAGGCAGGACGTCTGTTTTTCACTGGTGGGCCTTGGTATTGGAATGTGAACTGCACCTGTTCTCTTCTCCAAGCCTTGGCCACAATTGGAAACCCTGGAGAGCTTAAAAAAAAAAAAAATCCACACTGATTGGCTGTCCTAGGGTGTGGCGTGGGCATGGGGACTTGAGTCCAGGTTCTTCCCCCCACTCCCCACCTTGCCTTAGGTGGGTCTCTGAACTGCTGCAGACCCCCTTAGCTCATTTGTAAAGTACATGTGAAACTCTCCTCCTCACAGAGTGGTCTGGGGATGAAATGGCAGAATGAGGCAGCTGTTAAACACTGCCCTGGCCTTAGATTCCCCAAGTTTGAATCTGTATTCCTAGAGTTTGTGCTACCCTTGGGAAGTTGCTTGACTGCTCTTTGCATCATTCTGTCACTTATAAGTTGTAGATCATAAGAGAATCTCCCCCACAGGATTGTGAGGTACTTAGAACACCTCTGGCACTGAGCACTCAGTAAATGTGAGCTAATAACACCCTTATGGGCCCCAATACACATTTGGTTCGAGACCAATGGAAAGACATGCTTTTCTCTTGAGCATGGCGTCCAGGCAGGCTTCAGTCCAGTTGTGGTGGAGCCGGACAATGATCACACCAATTTGCTTTTTAGACCATCTTATCCTGGGAATTGTCCCAGAAGTTCCCTGTGGTGGGATGTGGACAGCATGCCAGTGAAAACAGCTGGAAAAGGCAAATAACTGCAGTGTTTCTCTTGTCCCCCCTGTCTTGGGGGCAAATAGAAGAAGCAGAAGACACAATATAATAATCAACATTTCTGTAACACTTTCATATACATTATCCAAATCTGTAAGTGATAAACCTGTATAGGTGACCCCCAAAGTTCATATAAATTACGTGGTTTGTCCAAAGTCACATGGTGAGTGAAGGCCACGCCAAGACTCAGACACACACTTGGGTCTCTAAATGGATCTCAGTCGTTGGTCCATTTTGAAATAATTTCTGTGTGGTAAGGTCCAGTTCATAACATTTGCATATGGATATCCAGTTGTTTCAGTATCATTTGTTGAAAAGATCATTCTTTCTCCCATTGAAATAACATCTTGCAACTTTGCGGGAAATCAGTTGACCATAGACGTATGGGTTTATTTCTGGACTATTAATTCAATACCGTATAGATCCTCGTGCCCATCCTACACTGCCTTTGTTGCTGAAGCTTTGTAGTAAGTTTTGAAATTAGGGGGTGCGAGTCTTCCAACCTTGCTCATTCTTTTTCAAGATGATTTTGACTATTCTGGACCCTTTGAATTTACGTATGAGATTTAGGATGAGCTTGTCAATCATGTAAAGAAGTCAGCGGGGATTTTGACAGAGATTACATGGAGTCTGTAGGTCAGATCTGGGGAGTGGTGCCACCTTAACATTAATTCTTCCTATTAATGATCATGGAATGTAGTTCCATCATTTAGGTCATCTTTTATTTCTTTGAACAATGTTTGTAGTTTTCAGAGTATAAGGTTTATACTTTGTTAAGTGAATTCCACCTTTGACACAATTATAAATGGAATCTTTTTTTTTTTTGCTTTTTCTAGGGCTGCTTCCCGCGGCATATGGAGGTTCCCAGGTTAGAGATCTAATCAGAGCTGCAGCCGCTGGCCTACACCACAGCCACAGCAACGCGGGATCTGAGCCGCATCTGCACCCTACACCACAGCTCACGGCAATGCCAGATCCTTAACCCACTGAGCAAGGCCAGGGATCGAACCTGCAACCTCGTGGTTCCTAGTCAGATTTGTTAACCACTGCGCCACAACAGGAACTCCTAAATGGAATCATTTTTTAATTTTAATTTGTTCATTGCTGCTGTATAGAAATATAATTGATTTTTGGGGTGGGGCGGGGGCTGTGCCCACGGCATGCAGAAGTTCCTGGGCCAGGAATCAAACCCACACCACAGCAGTGAACCAAGCTGTTGCCCCACAAGAGAACTCCTATGATTGACTTTTGACTATTGATCCTGTGTCCTACAACCTTGTTGAACTTGTTTATCAATCCAAATTGTTTTTAGTGGGTTCTTCAGGATTTCCCATAGCAAGATCAAGTCATCTGCAAAAAGAGGTGGTTTTACCTTTTTTCCAATCTTGATGCCTTTTCTTCCTTCCTTGTCTAATTGCCTTGGCCAGAACCTTCAGCACAGTATTGTACAGAAGTAGCAAGAGCTCATCCTTGTCTTATTCCTGATCATGGGAGAAAGCATTTTGTCTTTCACATTAAGCATGATTTTAGTTGTATGGTTTTCATAAATGAAAAATATCTGTGGAGTTTCCTGGTGGCCTAGTGGTTAAGGTCTTGGCATGGTCACCACTGTGCCTCGGGTTCCATCCCTGGCCTGGGAACTTCTACATGCCAAAGGCACAGACAAAAAGAAAAAAAGAAAAAGAAAAATATCCTTTATCAAGTTAAGGAAGTTCCCTTCTATTCTTAGTCTGTTGAGTGTTTTTCTGACTAATGGTATTGAGTTTTGACAAATGCTTTTCCTCCTTCTACTAGATTATCATGTTTTTATTTTTAATTCTATTCATATGATGTATTACATTAATTGAGCTTTAGGTGTTAAACCATCTTGTATTCCTGTACAAATCCCACTTGGTTATGGTATATAATCCTACTTATATGTTGCTGAATTTGACTGGCAAGTATTTTCTTGAGGATTTTGTGTCTAGCATCATGAAGGGTATTATTGTGTAGTTTCCTTGTGATGGCTTTGTCTGGTTTGAGTATCAGGGTAACACCGGTCTCACAGAGCGAATTGGGAAGTCTTCCCTCCTCTTTCAGTTTTTAGAAGAGTCTTTGAAATTTTGGTATTTATCCTTCTTTAAATGTTTGGTCGAATTCACAAGTGACATCTGGCGCTTTGCTTTCTTTTGAATTATCCATATTTAATCCAGCGCCTGCCATTTTGAAGTATCTTCCATTTCTCAATAACGCAAGTAAAAAGGCATCGTTTTCCCCCCTGTCCCCTCTCTGCTCCATGTTGTCTCTCTCTCCTTCCATAGCAATCAATGCCTGTGAGATCAGCAATGGAGGTTGCTCTACCAAGGCCATCTGTAAAAGAACCACCCCAGGAAGCCGAGAATGTGTGTGCAAGGCAGGCTATACTGGTGATGGCATCGTATGCCTAGGTAGGTGTCACCCCTCACCCGTCAGGAAGGATGGTTGAAGAGTCAGAGCCCTGCAAATGATGCTCCTGTGTGGGCTTTTACTGGGACAGGCCACTGCTGGGGTCATCTGCAGTTTGTCTGGATGGGAGGGCTTGGGGGTTTGGAAATGTGACCGCAGGGGTATAAAGGTGTGTGATTCCAAAAATCACTTCGAAAAGAGAAAAGACAGAAACTTCTGATGAATTATGATGGTAACTTAATTCTAAAATATTTTTAGTTATTTTTTATACAAGTACCACATTTATCATTGCAGAAAAATTACAGAATGCATGTATACTAGGGGAAAAATCCTAGAGGTACCATTTCACTATTGTTGTATGACCCCATTTTGCTATATATATATACATACTTTTTTTTTTTTTTGGCTACATCTATGGCATGTGGAAGTTCCCAGGCCAGGGATCAAAACCGAGCCATAGCAGTGACAACATTGATAACTTTAACCACCAGACCACCAGGGAACTCCTACACATGATTTTTTAAACAAAAAAAAGAAAATTGTATATCAGGCTACATGGTATTTACTGTGCTTAGTAATATAAAAGAACAACTTTCCCTAAAAATATGTACCTCCAAATCATTCTTTTAATGGCTACTATAAAGGTATGCCATCGTAAGTTATCTGAACTGTAACTTTAGTTGTTAAAAAAAAAAAATCATACAGAAGATTTGCAGGAATAGCACAAAAAAAGACCCGCTTCCTTTTTACCTAGATTCACTGACTATTAACATTTTGTCCCAGGTGCTTTATCACTTGCTCTTTACATATATACACATTTTTTCTGAATCATTTGACCCAGTAAGATAGATAAGTAGATCACATTCCCTTTATCCTTAAACACTTGAGTGTATGTGAGATTAAGGATAGATTCTTACATAACCACAGCACAGTTAGAACTTCGGTAAATTATTTATTACTCATATAATAGTTTTGTCCAATTACCATTTGTATTCTGATTTTCTCAATAGACCCAATTGTTGTTGTTTCCTCTAGTGCAGGATCCAGTTTGGGACTGTCCACGGCATTTAATGCAATGCCTCTTCAGTCTCCTTAAATCTGGGATAGTTCCTCTGCCTTGCTTTTGTCTTTTGTGATATTTACATTTTGAAAGGACGTAGTCCGTGTCCAGTCTTTTTTTATAACATGTCCTTGGTGTTGAGTTGGTCTGGTGTTTTTTTTGTGGTTACATTTAGAGTCTGCCTTCCAGACCTGATATCACACGAGTGATACTGCACCCTTCCCAGGATATCACACTGGAGGCTCACGATTTCCAGCTGCCTTTAATTTTGACCACTCGGTCGAGGTGCTGACCACCTTCTCTCCCGTACAGCTACTTTTTTCCCTTTTGCTGCTAATTAGCAATCAGCCAGGAGATGCTTTGACATCACAGAAATATCCTGCTCCTCATCAAAATGTCCTGCTAAATTTAGCCTCTCCTGATGAGTCTTCTCTGAACCCATTAGGATGGTTACAAACAGTTTTTTAAAGAAAATTCCTTCACTCCTCATTCATGCATGTTGAATTGGACTCCAAAATTCTATTATTTCAAGTCCTTGACTGCAAACACTCACATTCATCCAGTGGGACAGATTCAAGCCCACAGCCATGCCTCAGCTGGCCCAGTCCCATCCCAGAGGAGTCGATTTTGAGAAACCACATCTGGTATGCTCCCTGTTGGGTTACTTCTGCCTGAATTGTCAGAAACCTGAGTCACACCTTGACACCTGCTCCCCTTGGTCAGTTCGCCATGCTGGGTGGTCCCTAAAGACGGCTTTACTTGAAAATGAGGCTTGATTCTTTTTTTTTTTTTTTTTTTTTTTTTTTGTCTTTTTGCTATTTCTTGGGCCACTCCCGCGGCATATGGAGGGGTCGAATCAGAGCTGTAGCTGCCAGCCTACACCAGAGCCGCAGCAACGCGGGATCCAAGCCGCATCTGCAACCTACACCACAGCTCACGGCAACACCAGACCCTTAACCCACTGAGCAAGGCCACAGATCAAACCCGCAACCTCATGGTTCCTAGTCGGATTTGTTAACCACTGCGCCACAATGGGAACTCCCTGAGGCTTGATTCTCATACCTGGTGTTGCTTTTTGCTTTAGAGATCAACCCGTGCTTAGAGAACAATGGTGGCTGTCACAGGCACGCAGAGTGCACGCAGACGGGACCTAACCAGGTGAGCACTACCTCCCCGGGGGCCTAAGTTTTCCTAGAAGCATATTCCTGGGTGTTTAGACAAAGGCCTGAGGGAGAGGGGCTGAGAACACACCTCTAGGGAACCTCAGCACGAAATAAATACACGAGAGGAAATTCTGAAAGAATTCCCCAAGAGGCCATCCTTTGGGAAGGAGGAGAACTGGGGGAGGGGTGGGAGACACAGAGTACATAGGAGAAGGGACTTCCCTAGAGCACGGAGACATGGACATCTGCAAACACCACATGGTTCCAGAAGCACCTGGAGAGTCTGCAACAATCTCCCTTTTCTTTTAGCTTTCTATTGCCCGGAATCTTTTTGGCCTGAGGCTCAGCCATGCATATACCACAGCGGAAGTTTTCAGCCCTCTGGCAGTCATTTACCCCCAACACTGGGACCCTCGGGGAGCAGGTTTGGGGAGGTGGGGAAATGTGAGGGTCCAGCACACAGGAGGGGAGAGGTCAAGGGGCGAAAGACTCCGACAGGGAAGCTAGAGGCTTGGGGACCCGATCTTAGCCTGCCTCAGTCTCTCACATTGAGAACAAGCAGAAAAGTACTTCAGACACTGAGTGATAATGTGACATTCCCAGGGAAAGGTCCCTTGACCCTGTTGAGCCCTTCAGAGACACTGCCAGGTCTCCCGGTGGGCGGACCAGGTAGGTGCCCGAAGAGTCCAAAAAACGAGAAAACAAAAAACCAGCTTGTTTTGAAAGAGCTGTGTGTGTGTTTACACAGACAGTCATGGGGGAAACTAGAATAGTCCCTGCAGGGCTACTTAAACATATTTGGGGGTTCAGTAGAGTTCGTATCTCAAGCTACCTATGTAGTGGGGAAACCCTGTATGCGAGCCTCTGCAAGTGCTCCTCCAGCCCTAGACGGCAGCGAGAGGGACGCGGGATTGATTTCTGCCATGGAGTCTGAGCCCACAAGGGGCAGCTGGTGGGTGTCTTGGCAGAGGTTTGGGCAGATAGCAGGGTCCGTCCTGCTTGGAAAGGAGGAGGAGCCCTGGCTGGCCTCACCCCACCCATGCAGTTGGGGTCTGACAAGGAGACATCAGAGAAGAGGCTTTGTTGTGGGTTAGAAAAGCCACCGCTCAGGGGCAGACTCATGAGGAGCCAATGTCCCTTCCTGCAGTCGCAGAGCTCGGTGACTAGAGATAGCTGGGTGTCAGCCCTGTTCACACCCATGGCCCGGGTGCCTGAGCACATGCCACCAGCGGTGGGGGGGCGGAGGGTGAACTAGGCGATTGCCAGCTTCCTCCTTCAACTAAAAGCCCCCAACTGACTCAGCCCGACAGTGGGTTTGACTGTTTCCACGTGTGCATCTGATGTGGTCTGAAGCCACCTTGTAGCTTCTCCTGGCTCAGCACGGGTGGGGCGAGCAAGGGCACAGTGGGAGTGGGGCTGGCCTGTAGCTTAGCGGCCTTGCAACTGGGCCATCACCAACCAAAGACAAAAGACCCGAGAGCTGAGAAGACTACTGACCAAATAAGGTGACCAAGCTAAAAAAAATAATATTAGGACAAGTCCTGTTTCTGTCTCTCTTAGCAGCGCGAGCTTCGTCAGCAAGTCACTTGCCATCTGGATTTATCCTTATATGTGAAATGAGTAGGTTTGACTAGAGTCTCTCCAGTTCCTTTTCAACAGAAATGCTGTTTCTTGATAGGAGATCGATACTTTCAAGTCATAGTTTAACGTGTACCTTATTTTAATAATAACACCAAAATTCTTGAAGAACGAGTAAACATAGGTGTAATTACAGCAATAGCTTTTCAAGCCACACTCTTTGAACCCTTGGGTAACCCTTGCTTTGCTATATTCAGTGCACGAAAAACACAAGGAAAATTCTGCACCAGATAGAAGTAACCAGTACATGCCAAGAAAGTTTAAAATAATAACAACCATGAGGTCTCCTGGCAGCAGAGGCAGGATATAGAGGCGGTCCCACTGTGCTGAGGTGCAGGGGGGCGGCTCTCATCCTAGAACAGATACCTACCGCTGCCCACGGGGGAAGCATCTAACCACCACCACGGGTGTAGACCTCGCGCGTGAGGGCCAGCAGAACCTGTCTGCGAAATGACCCACTTCCCTCTCCTCCCGGACAGGCCGTCTGTAACTGTTTGGCGAAGTACACTGGCGACGGGAAGGTCTGCACGCTCATCGACGTCTGCTTAACCGTGAGTGCGGCGCCCTGTCAAGGGGCGGGGCCCTGAAGTGCTGCTTCTGGGCTGTGTCTCCCTCGGGTTCCAGCCGCCGTGTGAGAGAAACTCGGCCTCTGGCTGCACACGGCCTCAGCCTGTGTCTGGCTCTCCTCTTCTGCTGAGGACGCCAGTGGGCTTAAGACCCTCTGGTTAATCTAGGACGATCTCATCTTGAGATCCTTAGTCGCATCTGTAAAGACTTTTTCTAAACAAGGTCACACTCACGGATACCACGGCTTAGTAGGTGGACAGAGCTTGGGCGGGGCGGGGGCACCACTCAACCCACTGCAGACCAGGAAGAGCAGAGTCCCTTCCCAGGATCACAGGGCACGGCTCACATCTGTCTTGACCCCTTCTCGTGGGGCTTGTTCCTCCTGCAAGGCGCCGATCCCTGGCGGGGGCCCAGTCCATACACCTCCTTCCTGGTTCATACCACTGCCCATCCGAGAGCCTCCCACTGTGGGCAGAGCCCTTTCTCTCCAAGCAAGGTCCCTACTGTCCCCATGTTGGTCTGGTGAGTTCCCGAGGAGACCATGTCCCATGTGACATGACTGTGTAGAGACAGTAAGGAAGAAGCTGCAGAGCAGGGGCTGGGATGTGGAGGTGTTACCCCTGGACCCCTGGTCGGCTTTATTCTATCAGCAATTCCTCAGCAGCCTTTTCCATTTATTTTGTTTTATTTATTTTTTAGCACCACACCTGCAGTATATGGGAGTTCCCAGGCTAGGGATCAAATTGGAGCTGCAACTGCCAGCCTACATCACAGCCACTGCAAGGCCAGATCCTGAACCCACTGAGTGAGACCAGGGATTAAACCCAAGTCATCAAGGGTACTAGTTGGGTTCATTACCACTGAGCCACGACGGGAACTCCTCCATTCTTTTAAAAGGGGCACCTTGTCTTGGCACCTCATGCTGTGATCCCACATGTACCTGACACTTGGGTGCTAGAATCATTAACTCATGGCCACTTTCTTTCATCTGGATCCATGACTGCCAGCACCCACTGGATTCTTTTCAAGAAGAAAGGAAGTTTGGTTTCTTGAAAAATGAGTCATAGCGAGGCGTGTCTTTATGCTGATGAATACAATCCAGTAGACAGAAGAAACTAATCCTGAAGGAGAGGAGGGGGCTGTTGAGGAAAGACCATGAGTGGGCACGAGGAACAGGACCCAGTGCCCATAGGCGGAGAAGTGAGCCTCGGGTGGGAGCAGGGCAGTGCAAGGTAAGTGGTAGGTAGGTAGTTCAGTGAGACCATTGCTTCAGTTAGTCAGTCAGCGAGTCACTCATGGGCACCACTTCATGTGGCCCTTTACTATGAATTAACCTGAAAGTATCCTTGTCTGGCCAGTCTCGATGCATTGTTAATTCTGTGAAGACAGAGACCGTGTGCATGTCTATACCCGCAGTGGGCACCCTGCACAGTATGACACACACCTAGGCCAGCGGCTGCTCACTGGACACCATACACCTCTCTGGGCCCTGGGGAACTTGCCGGCGAAAAGGCAGCCAGGTCTCTAAAGTGTTTACACGGAGGGGAAGAGATTGACACTTAGCATCATTGATTGGTCAGTTGGTGAGTGAGTTCGCTGTTAGTTGATTCATCCGGTGAGGAAAGCAGAGTCTGCAGGTGCAGGCCCAGGCCAGCGGTGACCTTGAAGAAGATGAGGTGCTTCTCATCCATGTCTCTTCTCTCCACGAGATCTGAGTTGAGCTCCTCAACTGAGAGTGAGGGGCCGTGACTGAGAGTCGAGGAGGGAGGCGGAGGTGAGACGTGCCTTCTCCAGAGGGAGAAATCCCACGTGCAGGAGCAGCGTGGAAGTGTGGTGTTTGTGTGCACAACTTTGAAGGGGGTCCAGACAGCTCACGATCATGGCCTTCTCCACTGGTGCCCCACCTGTTAGGATGAGCCCAGGGCCAGCAGTGAGCCCAGGTGGGCTGGGGCTTTGCCAAGGATGGTGTTGGGGGTCAGGGGAGCAGGGTGGCATTCGCAGTGCTCTGCCCGGCTGTCTGGTCTGTGCTGAGACCGAGGGCGCATGCGTGGACAGGACTGGAGGAGAGAGAGCAGAGAGGGACTCAGAGGAGGGGAGGTCCCTCTGGGTCAAAGGAGGATGGAGCTGCAACATTAAAAGAGGTAAATTGAAGTGGTGGTCAGAGCGGAATGCTTGAAATGGAGCTTTTAGGAGCAGTTCACTTTGATGTTGAGATAAAGTCAAGAGTGGTCGAGGCAGTGGCAGCAGGAGGGCAGGTAGGGCGTGCAGGGGGGGTAGAGGCCATGGACAGGGATGTTGATGCCATCAAGGATGATGACGGGGGTGGAGGGAAAGCCAGCGATCCAGGTGCCATTGCTAGGATGGAAGAGGAGGAACGGGGGTTGTAGGGTCCATGTGCTCTGGGGCAGCTGGGGGTTGGAAAGGATGCGGGGGGTAGAAACGGTTTGTAAGCAGCCATGCACAGTAAGACAGAAGCTGTCCCAGCCCTGGGTCATGAACCGTGGGGTAAGGGAGGAAAACAGATTCCCGTGAAGGGCGCAGGGAAACAGGAGATGGACACCCCTTCAGTAAGAGGCTAAGAAGGCTTCCTGGGAAGAGGTGGGGGCTGTGGGAGTTTGCAAGCTGCGATGCTCAGAAGGTACAGGGAAGGTGCCAGTGATCTGTGAGGGCAGGAAGCCTGGGCTGTGTGTTCAGATCACCGGTGTACAGAGCAGCACAGAAGTGGTGGGAGGTCACCCTGGCCGCCTAGACCGAAGCTTTGACTGAGATGAACCTGAGGTGGGACCAGGGATTCATCTCAGTGCTCTTAGATCAGGCCGGGTGTCAGCACCAGGGTGTCTAGTCGGAACATCCAGGGCCCCTAGGAGATGACTGATGGTCATGCAGGACTCAGCTTTCCTCAGCGGCTGTCTAAGCTGTGTCAGCTTGAGGCAGCATCTGGGGCGGTACTTCTTGTTGGGCCAAAATCGCATGGTCCCCCAGTACTTTGGGATGGGGGTGGGGTGGAAGGGAAGGAAGATTGTACAGCCAGCCCTTAAGATAGTCAAGCTCCTTCTCTGCTCATCCGTATCAGATCTTCTTTTTCCCCTTAGTTTTACACCCTTTCCTCCCTCAGGAACATGTCTTAGGCTGCAGAGCCCTCCTTGGTGTTCCGGGGATGCTGGCTTTGAACTGTACTCTGCTCTGTTCATATTGTAGGGCTCTGCCCCATCTTCCAGTTGATAAGCTCTCTGAAGACAGTGACAGTGTTCCGTCTGGTTTATACTGACTGCCTTCCAACTAATGACCATTAACCTTTGTTATGATGACATCAGAGGTTAGCCTAAAGCTAGGAAGTGTCCAGTAAGACTGATGCCTTCACAGTTAACCCCGAGGTTCTGAGAAATTTCCCATTTGGCAACTCTGGGCTGATCTGTACAGGGCTGGAAATCTGCTGGGATAGACCCGCCATCCTGGGACATGGGCAGAACTCAGAGATATTGTGAGTTTGGTTCCAGACCTCCAAAATACAGCAAATATTGCAATAAAGCAAGTTATAAGAATTTTTTCACTTCCCAGTGCATATAAAAGTTACGTTTATACTATATTATAGTCTACTAAGTATGCACTAACATTCTGTCTAAAAAAAAGCAATGTGCATACTTTACTTTAAAAATACCTCATTGCTAAACATTGCTAAGTATCATCTGACAATAGAGTCATCACAAACTTCCAATTTGTTCAAACCACAGTATCTCTGAAGTGCAGTAAAATGAGATATGCCTGTATAAGGCTGGGTGAATATGGTGGCCCTTTTAGCTGCAGGGAGTGGAGGGCAAGTTCAGGAAAAGGACAAATCATGCAAACCAGTCAGAGTGAGACAAAAGGTAAATTTCAATCCAGAACTGCTTTGTGAGTATCGGCAGAGCTGGCAAATTAATGGTTTGATTCCTCTCCCCTACTCCTTGGAAATTTTACCAGGAAAATGGTGGCTGTAGTAAATTTGCCTTCTGCAATCACAATGAACAAGACGGAAGGACTTGTACTTGCAAACCGGACTACATTGGGGATGGATTTACCTGCCGTGGCAACATCCATCAGGTAACACATCTCCTTAAAATAAACTATATTTTCCTCCCTGGGTGACGAATCCAGGAAGCTAAGGAATATATAAGAGTTTTGTTACAAGCAAAAAAAATGTAAAAACCTGTTTTTTATGAAAATGGGCAGTGAAAAGAAATATTTAGCTCCTCATGGGAATTCACTTGACCTGGAATCAGTGACTCATTCTAGAGTCAGAAATACCTGCCAGTTAGTACTGTGACGTTGGGCAGATTACATAACCTCTCTGTGGATCTGTTTTCTCAACTATAAAACAAAGTAATAATGGTACCAACCCCAACATGTGGTTATAAGATTTCAGTGAGGGGTTCCCTGGTGGCACAGGGATCTGGCTGGGCCACAGATCCCGGGTTAAGGATCTGGCATTGTCACTGCAGAGGCTCAGGTAGCTGCAGTGGCGAGGGTTCAGTCCCTGGCCTGGGAATGTCCATATGGCTCAGGTACAGCCAAGAAAAAAAAAAAGATTTCAGTAATATAATGTGTGTAGCAGGCACAGAGCACATGGTAACTCAAAGACACCACCGCGATGTGGGTGGTTGTGTTATGCGTAGGAAGGCGCGGGAGCATCTGTGTGCGCATAAAGGATGAGCTGTGAGTGATGCTTGTGCATTTCCACCTGTTATAAAGTGAAGATTCTGTTACTTGGTTTAAAGAGGAACTAGAGCATTCTGGCTGATCAGATATTCTTGTTGATAGAGAAACTAAATCTCCCTTAAACCTATAATGATTATTAAAATATTTGACCTTCTAAAAAATGTTCCGAAAGCTCAAGTGCTTCTGGAAATGGCTGAACCTTCCTGTGGTCAATCCGATGGTGACTCTGAAAAAAAAAGGTTTTGGAACTCACAGGATGTCCACATGGTCATTCTGAACACACACTGCGAGCCTGCAGATGGGGCTTGTTTTAATTAAAAGGCCCATTGTGGAGAGGACGGTAGCTACTCTGGATCTGAGGGGAATTGTCCTGTGACAACCCCGTGCTGTTCTCGCGTGTACTTCACACACAGCGAGTGAATCTTCCCTGTCTCTGCTTCCAGGAGCTTCCCAAGAACCCCCAGACCTCCCAGTATTACTTCCAGTTGCAGGTAAGAATAAGATGAGTTGGGTCTCAAGACAGATAGAGGATAAATCTGTAACCTTCAGAGGAGGTGAAGGTAGAAAGAAACCAGAAGAACCTCAGTTTCTGGAATGGGCTCTGTGTTGGTCACTTGTGAACTTCTCAGGCCTCAAGCGGGCAGCATAAAAGAGTGGAATAAGGAGTTCCCATTGTGGTTCAGCAGGTTAAGAACCTGACATAGTGTCCGTGAGGATATGGGTTCAATCTCTGGCCTCACTCAGTGGGTTAGGGATCCAGCATTGCCACGAGCTGTGGTATAGGTCACAGATGTAGCTCTGATTTGACCCCTAGCCTGGGAACTTCCATATGCTGCAAGTGCAGCTGAAAAAAGAAAAAGAGCGGAATAAGGGTTGCACTAGCTTGTTGTAAGACTGTATGTAGCGTATGAAAAATCTGCCAACATACCCATGAGGACAAGAAGCATTGCTGGGGCAGTTGTCACTTTTCAATTCTCTAGGTGAAAATATTGCTAGGCCTTTTAGCACCTCATACATTGGAATATGTTCCACATGGTCATGTTCCAGAGATACTGAAGAACAAGGGATAAAAAATCTAGAAGAATACAATCATAAAATCTAGAAGAAAACATAAGTAACCGTAGGATCTCAGCGTTGGCAAGAAGACAGTTGGAACAGCTGAGTAAATCGTCTTATTACTTATATTTGTATCATTATCCCGATCATGTAAAACATTTATTTAGTATGTGGAAGAGACAATAAAAAAATTACCTAGAAATAACAGGAGTTACTTCTAGAGGGTGGGATTATGGGTAGTTATTTTCTCCTTTATACTGTATTTTCAAAGCTTTAATACAGGCAGCATATGTTATTTTTATAGCCAGATAAAAATACCCATTACCTCAATGTGAAGGAATCTGAGTGACTCTGAATCTAAGACGAAATAAGACACAGGGTCCCCCATCCAGTTTGCACTCCCCTCTGCCGCCTCCACAGTTTGTTTGAGTACTTATGTTAAGTACCTGGCATGAGGCCCCCACCTTCTTTCCAACAGGAGCATTCTATACATGACCTGCTTGGTCCAGGCCCCTTCACCGTTCTCGCACCTTCATCTGCAGCCTTTGACGCGGAACCCCAGGTAAGCAAGAAGCTAGAAGCGATTCAGAGAGGTTGGGGACTGGAGTATGGTCTTCAGGCATCACCCTGGAGCCAACACTGAAGGCACTTCTGGGCAGGAGATTTAGGATCGGCTGGAGCTGACCAGCAATGGAAGGGGCTGCCTCTCAGCATAGGGACCCCTATCAGGGGAGGCATTCAAGTGGATTGGAGATAACCCCTGGCCAGAGACTTTCTGCAGGACATTCCTGAATAGGGTAGGAGGTTGGAAAAGACCAACAATTTTTATTTTTATTTTTATTTTATTTATTTATTTTTTTTTTGTCTTTTGCCATTTGTTGGGCCGCTCCTGCGGCATATGGAGGTTCCCAGGCTAGGGGTCGAATCGGAGCTGTTGACACCAGCCTACGCCAGAGCCACAGCAACGCGGGATCCGAGCCGCATCTGCGACCTACACCACAGCTCACGGCAACGCCGGAACCTCGACCCACCGAGCAAGGGCAGGGATCGAACCCGCAACCCCATAGTTCCTAGTCAGATTCGTTAACCACTGCGCCACGACGGGAACTCCAGACCAACAATTTTTAAATAATTCAAACCTCCCATTGACCTCTCCCTCCCACACACACAAAAAGGAATGAAAAGGAATGCTGAATTAATACCATATCAATAAGTTTTCTTGCAGGACTTATCAGAGCCTTTAGTGTCTAACATTCCCTTGGACTTGTCCGCTGCATTATCCATTAATATATAGTAATGTAGCAAACATTTATTTCGTGTGCCAGAGCTGTTTCTAGTCCCTGGCCTAGATTAACTCATGACAGTGTTCATGACAACACAGTAAACTGCACACTGTTGTCATCCGCATTTAACAGTGGAAGGTACTGAGAGAAGTAACATTCCCCAGCTCACATGATGAGCAAAATGTGGAGCCAGGACTCAAACGTGACTCCAGAACCTGCCTCCCTAACCACTGCACGCCCTGCTTCTCCATGCCTGTGTTTTGGACACCAGTGAAGCAGGGACACAAAAATAAGTGTTGAAAAAAATTTGACATTTGATATCTTTTTAAAGTTATCAGAAGAGTTATGAAACAATGATAACCTTGAGGGATTTTTTTATTACACCGACCTTATGGTTAATATTGTTGGCATTTCGATTTACAGCTAAGGAGTGTTTGTAAGGAAAAGTGGTCGTTTCCATCCTCAAGCTTTATGTCTGGTCCAGGCACCTCTGCGAGAGAGGAAAAGTCCTGTGCAGTGTTATCCAGCATTTCTCACAAGAAAATGCTTTCTCAAGTAGCATGTCACAGGACTTGGGGCCCTTGACACATGTGCTGGGAAGTGCTGGACCAGAGCAACTCCAAGTTCTCTTTTACTCAGAGAGTCTTCAGTGGAAGCAGAAAAGGAACTAGGACACTTCTGCCTCTTGCCTGCACAGTCCCTGGCCTATAACCCTGACTGCAAGGCCGCCTTGACTGCCTGCTCTCCAGGGTCGGGGCGAGGACAGAGGTGCAGGGGAGAGTCTGGAGGAGAAGACAGCCAAAGGGAAAGTTGGAGCGGAAGGCTCCTGGCTCCAGCTGGAACCCTCTGATCCATTTCAGATTAAGAACTGGGACAAGCAGGGCCTGATGCCCCAGGTTCTTCGGTATCATGTGATCGCCTGCCACCAGCTGCTTCTGGAAAACCTGAAATCGACCCCAAATGCTACTTCCCTCCAAGGGGAGTCACTTACCATCTCCGTCTCTCAGGTAAGAGAGGCCATTTCCTCTCTTGGAATGGCCCATTTCCTTGGCCCTCTCTCTCTCTCCTTCCATAGGGAAATAATAATGAAAACAGCTAATACATGCGGAGTGATTACTATATGCTGGATACTATCCTCAAGTACCTGATGTGTAGTAATGGATTTAATCCTCAAAATAATCCCATAGTATAGATATGGTTATTTTTCACAATTTGTAAATTAGGCAACTGAGCTCAGAGAGGTTAGGTACTTTGTCCAAGATCACACAGCAAGTAAATGTTAGAGCTGAAATTGAAACTCAGAGGCACAGCAGCTTCTGGTGGTCAAGAGAATTGCTTTTGGCAACAATGGGCAGAAGCTGGAGAGGGATGAAAGCTTTTGATCCAATCACTTGGACATGCTGTTCCCCTCCCTCCCCACGACAGAGAAACAAATGGTGGTGGTAGAATTTATTACAAAGGGGAAGGAGTAGGTAGTGTAGCAGCGCCAAAAGAAGGGTTGGCGATGTAGGGAACGGATGGAAGAGAAGCCAATTTTGATCTGCTCATTATTTTACATCTGAGACGCACAGTGAAATGACTACTTTGCTTGATTATTTGCTATTAACTTCTCCAGGTGAAAATTACATTCTAGTCTCACTTTTCTTTTTATAATCACTATAGAAATATGCTCAAGTAACTTGGATCTTCAGCTTTTGCCCACAGCCCTGCTTAAACATTCACTTTCATGATGATTTAACATTTTCATAAAACATTTTGAAAGAAGTGGTTTTGTGTTTATTTCTCTTTATGCTCATTTCCTTTTTTTCTTTTTTGGTTGATTTCAGGGTACAGTGTTTATAAATAATAAAGCTAAGATCATATCCAGCGATATCATCAGTACCAATGGTATCATCCACATTATAGACAAACTGCTGTCTCCCCAAAACTTGCTTATCACCCCTCAAGATGCCTCTGGAAGGATTCTGGTGAGTGAACCCATTGTCACACTCTCAGCTGGAGTAATACTTATAATTTATTATCTCCATTCTTATTTTGAAGCATTGTTTCAAAACATTTGAATTGTGTTGCTTTAATCTCCAGCTACTAGTAAAAGCCTACTATATAATATTCTTGAGAAGAAGTCAATGGGTAAGAAGTAAAAGTCTGTTTTAAATGGTTAAATGGAATCTGTATGTTTTCTGCAGTGTTCACAAAGGCTGGTAGTCTTGCATATATTTGGATGATGGAGAAATTACATAGACAGATGATGAATAGATGGATATAGATGGATGAGAGTGACAGAGACCACTAAAGCCAAACAGGGAGTAAAACAAATTCTCCACGGACAGAAAAGACAATTTCAGCTTTTGTTGTTATTAGTATTGAGTTCATTGAACACAACAGAATCCACTCTATCTCACTGAAATAAAAAGGAGTTTAAGATATTAAATACATCCACAAATTTCTTGGAAATCCAAAGAGCTTAATGCAGATGCTACACAGCTGGGAACAAAGCAGCCAAGGGATACCTGCAGAGGGAGGACCCCTGACTTCACCACAGGGCTGTTCTCAAGCAGCCCTGTCCAGGCTGCCTGTCTCCAGCCTCTTTCCTAGGACCCGAGGGTTTGAATACCTGGGCCTCCACCTGTGCTTATCAGAGGATACAGTATCCCTGGTAGCAGCCACCACCACCTCATGTTTCTTTCCACCAAGAAGTCTTGCACAAGCACTTCTGCTTGGGGGACCCCATATCACGTATGGGGCTCTAGCTGCAAGGCAATCTGGGAAAAGGTAGTGTTTAGCCGTCCAGTTGCCGTCAAGCAGAAAGGCGTGGTGTGGCAGAACCGGGCGGGTGCTGCTGAGCAGTCACAGTCCCTGCCATGCTATCTTCTCCTCATTTTACTCAGCTGAGCTTTTAAAATGCTTTGTGATCTGTATGGGGGAAAAAAAATTATCATCCCCATTCTCATTTTTGCAGCAAAATCTTACGACAGTGGCAGTGAACCATGGATACTTCAAATTCAGCAACTTACTACAGGTAAAAGCCTAGGAGAAACGTTACCTCGGGATATAACCCACCTAAAGAGGCTTGCTTTTTTCGGGGCGGGGGGGAAATATTGTTTCTGGTGTGGTTTTGTTGGAGGCCCTAGCCAACTGTTGTGGGACCTTTAAGAATGTCCTAATTTTCTAGAGAACCAGGCCATTTTCTGCCGGTCCGTTCCCAAAACGCTTTACGGTTTGTTGTCTGGCTGAATTAGAACTGAAGTATTTGAGGCTGGAGTGAGGGCAAGAAACCAGGACATGCCTGTTCCCAAACTAGGTGCTTCACGTCTGAAATGATCCCCCCTGTTACTGAGATGTGGGGGCTAAACGCAGAGATGGGAAACCTGTCCCCTGAGATGGGCAGCAATTACATTTAAAACCACATTTTTCTGACTTCAGAGACAGCGCCATGGGTTGAGTAGAGAAACGTTTTGTTCAAATGAAGATTTCAGAGGAGAATCAGGAAGGAGAAGGGTCTTCTGAGACCGTCTGGGGCCACCTACCCCCAGCAGTCCCAGCAGAGTTCTGAGGACCCCAGGCGCCCCATAACACAGTCTGCAAGCCTCTGTGTAGACCAGCGATTTCCAAAATGGTCTGGCGCTCAGGCTCTCCGAAGAGATTTTGAGAAATGCACGGTTTCAAGGTGTTTATAATGAGACTCTCCAGAGGCGTCACAGACCGGTGTCTCTGCCCACCCACTTGCCCTCTAAAACGTACAGTCTCCCCACACCTGGGCACCGGGTCTGGGTGAACACAGGCTCTGACGGCAAGTTAGCAAGCTTCTCTGAGGCTTGAAAGGAATACTAAAGCTGACTGCACAGGGTTGTCAGGAAAATTATAAGAAAAAATGTATATGGAGCACTCCTGCTACAGAAGGTTCTCAAAATGATTCTGCATTCATCTGGCAGTTTCTTTTTTGAGTGTAGGAGATCTAGACATTTTGTAGATATAGAGGAATATCTCAATATTGTACAGATTTCACTTTGTTTAATGAAAGACGAGAAAA
This sequence comes from Sus scrofa, assembly GCF_054392235.1. Taxonomy (NCBI): domain Eukaryota; kingdom Metazoa; phylum Chordata; class Mammalia; order Artiodactyla; family Suidae; genus Sus; species Sus scrofa. The sequence goes on along the minus strand of NC_139387.1, from coordinate 87,974,753 downwards.
ATGCTCGGTGGATCTTCCAGAAATATTTGGGTGAGAACAGTAGAGAGAGAGACTTGCTAACGTTTGTGTCCCTGTTAACGAAAGCCCAGAATTTGACTTTCCGTTTTACTTTCTAAGAAAATGAGGGTCAGCATGGCTGGAGTGTGGCCACAGCCCCCTGGAGCCAGACAGAAGCCCTGGGGCCGGCACAGAGGGGACCCCAGTCTGGCTGCCTGGGGTCCTGAGAGAGACCCTGTGCCCCCGGGCTGGGCTGGGCCATGCACGTGACCAGCTCCCTGCGTTCCAGGAGATGGGCTTGCTGAGTGTCATCACTGACCCGATCCACACCCCGGTCACCCTCTTCTGGCCCAGCGACCAAGCCCTCCAAAGCCTGCCCCCCGAACAACAGGGCTTCCTGTTCAACCAAGACAACAAGGACAAGCTGAAGGAGTATTTGAAGTTCCACGTGATCCGAGACGCCAAGGTATTTTGCGTCTGTGTGTGGTTAACGGACCCCTGCACTAGAGCATGTCTGTGTCCGCTTCTCCCACAGGCCTTGTTTTTTTCCCTGACTTTAAAAATGCCCAAGAGAATCCTTCGCCTCTTGTGTCACACAGATCAGCCTTCTCCCTTCCACACTTCACGCAGCAACGTGCCTGCGGACAGCCATCCCCCTTTTCTCCCGGATGGACCCTTTCACTCCCCATTCCACAGTTTCTAAGCAAAGGACCAGTTCCTCCAGCTGCAGCCAGTTGTTGCCTCCTGAATGGATGCACTGTGACCAGGGAAGCCGCGTCTTGCAGAACCATGGCCGCTCTTGCTAAAATCCTGTCAATCCGAGTCCTCAGCCAGGACCTGGTTTCCCTCCAGGAGTGAGACCTCGGGTCCAAGAAGGCCACCTCCCTCCCTTTGGCTCATTCCTGGGACCTGTATTAGTTTGCTAGGGCTGCTGTAACCAAATGCCACAAACCGGGTGGCCTGCAACAACAGAAGTGCATTCGCACAGTTCTGGAGGCCAGACATCTGACGACAAGGTGTCGACACGGTCGTTCCTGCTGGAGGCGCCGAGGGAGAGTCCGTTCCTGCTGCCTTCCCAGCCTTCGGTGGTTGCCGGACACCCTCGGTGTCCTCGGCTTGTAGATGCGCCCCTCCAGCCTCTGCCTGTGTGGTCACGTGTCTGTCCGCCTTCACCCTGTGGATTTCTGGGTCCTCACGAGGCCCCCTCCTTTCCCCTCTTTTGAAGACACCAGTTCCGTCAGATTAGGGGCCCACTCTGCTCCAGTAGGACCTCATCTCAACTACTTAGCTCTGCAGTGATCTTATTTCCAAGTGAGGTCACATTTTGAGGGAATGGGGATCAAGAGGTTGGTGAAACTTTTGAGGGGACACAGTTGAACCTGTACCGGTACCCTCGAGCCATTTTCCTAACGCCCTGATCTGCTGCCGGCTTCGTCCACCAACAGCATCCATCACGGACTCGTGAGCGCAGGTGGGGATGGAAGGGTGATCGGAACCAGCTGGAGGAGACCTTCCCTGCAGAAAAGGCTCCCAGCTTCCTAGAGAGCCCACGGTTCTCCTTCCTTGTGTTTAGACCGACTGTCCTTTGAAAGCTGGAATTCTTAGAACTCTTAGAAAAACTTGTTCTGAATTTGGTGTGTGAGAAAAACTCTTTTGGGCTTTCCTTTAGCCTGGGGTTTTATGTGGCACCCTCATGCCTGCAGGTTTTGGCAGTGGATCTCCCCAGATTTGCCACCTGGAAGACACTGCAGGGTTCTGAGCTGAGCGTGAAGTGCGGCGCTGGCAGTGACATCGTGAGTATTGTCCCGCAGTGGGACGGGGAATACGGTACCGCATCCCCCAACCCCTGCCCCGCCCAAGACAGGTTCCTTTCCACTCCCACGTACACACATTGACAGACGCTCTTGTATCTCACTGCCTTCAGGGCTGTTACCCCTGAGTAAGTGGATGTGAAAAACCTGATACATCCTGGCCAGCTCTAGCCCTTATCAGGTGCCAGGGAGCCCCTCTTATGCTTGTGGAGAGCAGCTTTTGGGTGATTTTCTTTTTTTTTTTTTTTTTTTTTTTTTTGCTCTTTTTGCCTTTTCTAGGGCCGCTCCCACAGCATATGGAGGTTCCCAGGTAGGGGTCTAATCGGAGCTGCAGCCACCGGCCTACGCCAGAGCCACAGCAACGTGGGATCCGAGCCACGTCTGCGACCTGCACCACAGCTCACGGCAACGCCGGGTCCTTAACCCACTGAGCAAGGGCAGGGATCGAACCTGCAACCTCACGGTTCTTAGTCGGATTCGTTAACCAGTGCGCCACGACGGGAACTCCTGGGTGATTTTTTTAAAGCATTTCTTTCCCAGTGTGAGACATTTCTCTGAGGCAGGAAAGCACACGGCCATTCCTTTTCCTTCCTTCCCTCCCAGCCACCCCACAACCATCTCTTGGCAGTTAGAGCCAGCTCTGGGCTGTATCTACCTAGATAAGCCGACAGAGAAAAAGCTTTGCAAGTTTCTCCTTCCTTGACTAGTTCCTGAACAAGATTACCTTCCTGTAATTCCATATGAGTATGGGTCCGATAGGATAATACTGGCTACATCCTATATCTGGTATTTAATGGGGAAGTGACAGTGGCTTAAATACATAAGGATTTCACCCTCTTGTAAAAAACAAACAGTCCGGAGCTAGGATGATGGCTCAGTGAGGGAGCTCCTATCTTCCTGCTCAGCAGCACATGTTCCAGCCTCACGGTCACCTTAAGGCCCAATGTGACTGTTGGAGCTCCAGCCATCACGTCCACTCTCCAGGCAGGAGAAGGGAGAAAGGGCAAAAGGGATGCAGCTCCAAGCCAAGTCGTTCCCCTTAAAGGAGTCTTCTGAGAAGACCCAGACCGCATTCTGTTTACATCTTTTGACCAACAAGAACCCCTTGGGTGATGGGATTGGCATTGCGTTGAATTTGTTACTGAATATGAAGCATGTTAGCATCTTGGCATCCCAACTTCTGGAAAGGTGTCCCAGTGTGCTTCCACCCTTGAGATGGGCTATACTGTCTCCGTAGACCAAACCGGACACTTGCCAAAGAAGAAGGAAAACGTCCACTGCTCATCCCGAGTGCTAACACAGCTCTCAGAGCACTTGGCGCTCAGTCTCTTTGGTGGCAACTTGATGACAACCCTGTGCAAGGGAATCATGAGTCCTATTTACCTGGTGAAAAAGATTAAACCTCCGTCAAGTTCAGGGACTTGCTCACACAGAGCATAAGCAGAAGTGGGGGGATTTAACCACGCCTTTCCAGTAATTTTGCTGAATCAACAGTGTCCATCCCATCCAACACTATTGAGATTTAGCTTTTTCTTTTCCTGGAACTTTTTCTTTTCATGCTTCCTGGGATGGAGGGTGGGGGATAGATCTGTCAGTCTACTGGCTGGGTGCACCTTAAGCAAGCCCAAGGATTGTTGCAGGCATTAAACAAAATAACATAGCTAGAGCACAGTTTAGACAGTGTCTTGGCATCTATGAAAAAGAAGTTGTTACTATCATTAAAATGTTAAAGCCCATCACCATATATTTTGGAAAGCAAGTTGTTCCTGGAGTTTTGCGAGGCACTGGCACTAAATAAGAACACTGGGTAACTGCACACAAGTGACTCTGTCAGCCAGATTTATCCTCACCCACAGCCATTATCCTGAGGCCGGTGGCCTGGCTGTGAATGTCTGCACCACTACCTCCGACACAACCATGGCAAGTTCCTTAACCACTTACTGCCTTGGCTCTGTGATCTGTAAGTGGGAATACCAGCAATAGTAGCTACGTCCTCGGGTGGCTGTGAGGATTAAAAGACTTTGCACAGATAAAGCTTGAAGAACACTACGTGGCACATAATACAGATGGAGCGACTGAGATTTAGATATTGATGTTGATACAGATGTTTATAAAAATCACTTCCTTCTGACTCTAGCAGGCGCTAGCCATATTATATCACCTAGGAGGAAGAGCTGTCTAAGGACTGTTGACTCTCCCCCCCTCTCTCCCTCTCTCGCAGGGCGAGCTCTTCCTGAACGGCCAAACTTGCAGGATTGTGCAGCGGGAGCTCTTGTTTGACCTGGGTGTGGCCTATGGCATCGACTGTCTACTGATTGATCCCACCCTGGGAGGCCGCTGTGACACTTTCACCACTTTCAATGTCTCGGTCAGTCCTAAAACACTGCTGTAGCAAGAGAACCTTGAGCCAATGACAGCCATCATGGTCCAGCATGGACCCTGCCTTGAAGCTACAGAGGGCTGGTCCCCAGTGAGCGCAGAACCCAAGGCATCAGAAGACAACGTGACAGGGCCCTTCAGAGGCAAAAACAACAAGCGCCTACCTAGTCCTGTGCAAGCCTTGCGAGTTCTCATTTCTCCACCCACCCACCTGATAAGGAGACAGTCTTGGGGAACCAACTGTGTGCCAGACATTCTGCCAGTCATTTTGAAGCCCACCCATCCGTTCAGTCGTGGACGTATCCATTCAACAGACATCTTTTGTGCTTCTGCCCGATGAAACTATGTGAAATCGCTGTCGTTGTCAGGGTCTGACCCAGAGATGCAGTTTCACATGGTTCCACCTAATATACGCCACCCTTACGTCCATTCGTTTGCTCACTCACTGTCACTTGAACGTCCATCCTGGGCCCGGCACTGTTTGAGGCGTGTGTACTTTACACACTCATCCACCCGTCCTATACCACTTACGGAGCATGGCACTTGAGCCGGCTCTTTGGCTCAATGCTCGTCTTATCCCTACGACCATCCAGTAATAGAAGGGAAGTGGGTCTCCTCAACTCTGTTACATAGATTTGGAAACTGAGTCTCAAAGAGGCGAAGTGACTTACGTGGCAAAGTCTGCCACCTGTTCATTTCAGTACTTGGCAACTTACAGGCATTCAATAAATATTCCAAATTATTAGGATACCAGTCAGCCAAAGTCGGAGATGAAAAACCAGTTTTCTTTCTGCTGTAGAGGTTGTGGCCTTCTTAACTTCCAAAATATATATACACAATTTTTTTTTTCAGTTAATCATTTTTCCTCATCAGTCCCCTGAAAATCAAATAGCAGCAAGAATTATATCCCAATGTTATGGATCCGAAAATTAAGGATCAAAGAATGTGATGAGCTGAAAGGGCCACAGCTGATTTATACTGGAACTGATGCTTGCACCCACATCTCCCATTCCCTGTGCGCCATGTGCCTGCGTGACCCTGCCCTGGTCCACCTCTGTCCAGCAGGGGACTTTTCACCTCAAAGAACTAAGCCGAGGAGTTGAGGTCCAAGACTGACCTCCAGAATCCTCCATGGCAAGGTTTCATTGTTTGCTCTTACATTCTTGGTGGTAGCCCAGATCTTAAGATTAATTAAGTTCTTAGTCAAATAATCAAGGCATTAACCAGGGGCATTTCCTTGTGTTTCCCAATATTTTTGATTTGATTTGATTTATTTATTTATTTATTTTTTTGCCATGACCATGACATGCAGAAGTTCCCAGGCCAAGGATCAAACCCCAGCCGTAGTAGTGACAATGCCAAATCCTTAACCGCTAGGCAACCAGGAAACTCCTCTTCTTGATTTTTAAGTGTTTCTTTTCTTACATTCTAGGGGAATTGTGGGAGCTGTATCAGTACTCCCAGCTGCCCCAGGTGGACTAAACCAAAGGTAAGAATGAGAGCAGTGATAAGGTTTGGAGGGCGATAGTTTTGTTTCAGTCTTGGGGTGGATATGAGTGTGTGCATGTGTGTACATGTGTGGGTGTGTTATAACTGTAATTGGTTTTTTTTATGTCTTCCTTTCAACAGTCAGGCCAATTGGATGAGATACGAACATTCTTAGCCCAGGCCAACTGTCGACCCAGCTGTCTTCTGGGAACTGTCTAGAAAAGTCATGGGGTCATAGAGCTAGAAGGGTTTGCAAAGATAATTATAACTGTAAAAATAATACTAGTATTTTGTTTGCTGCTGCCCATGTCTCTGACTCTGTGCTGGGCCCTTTCTTTATACATTCCCCTGTTTCCCATTACAATACTCACAGGAAGCTGTATTGCCTCCACTGAAAAAATGAGTCTCAGAGAGGGTAAGCAGTCAGCCCAAGGCCACAAAACTAATAAGGAGCAAAGCTAGGATGAGAGCCCAGAATGCAATGTAAGAGTAATGGTTCACAGTTGAGGTCAAATTCCAGTGGGTAACTTTGACAATTCACTTAATCTAAAAGTAAGTTTTTATTTTATTTTTCATTTTTTTGTCTTTTTAGGGCTGCACCCATAGCATATGGAGGTTCCCAGGCTAGGGGTCCAATCGGAGCTGCAGCTACTGGCCTACACCACAGCCACAGCAATGCCAGATCCAAGCCACATCTGCAACCTACACCACAGCTCATGGCAATGCCGGATCCTTAACCCGCTGAGCGAGGCCAGGAATCAAACCGGCAACCTCATGGTTCCTAGTTGGACTCGTTTCCGCTGCGCCACAACAGGAACTCCCTAAAAGTTACGTTTTTAGATGTGGATACAGAGCCTGGCACATAGTAAGTGCCCATTAAGTATTGACTTTAGTACTTATTCCAAAGGCAAGTCTTTCTGCTTGTAACCTCTCTCACAGAGAAACCTCTCAATGTCTCCATACCCTTTCTACCGATCATCTTGGGGCCTTGCAACAGACCCCTCAGCTGATAGAAAGCTGCCTCTCCCCCGTTGCCCCCCACCCCCCACCCCAGGCAACTACACCTTTTTGCAAACAGCTCTAAGGGTCAAAAAGTCCTTTTTCTCAAGACTGGGGAGAAATCTTTCTACGGATTCCAGCTCTCCTGCATTCATTTGCCTCTCTGTGCCTCTAAGAAAAGAACCCCTGGAGTTCTCATTGTGGTTCAGTGGGTTAAGGAACCCAACGAGTATCCATGAGGATGCGGGTTTGATCCCTGGACTCAGTGGGTTAAGGATCCAGCATTGCCACAAGGTATGGTGTAGGTCATAGACGTGGCTCGGATCTGGCATTGCCATGGCTGTGGCAACTGTAACTCTGATTAGAGCCTTAGCCCAGGAATTTCCATATGCCAAAGAGGCACACCCCCACCCCAAAAAAAGATCCCCTATACCCGGGTCAGGGTCAAGGCCTTTGAATCCCATTATTTTCAATTTGGACAGTACCCATGATCCTCCACTGGGGGCAGACTAGAGCCCAGAAGCCCAGGTCCCCTCCAAGAAAAGCAGAGGAACAGTTCAGTTTCTTCCTTCAGGGCCAGAAGCAGAAGTGTCTATACAACTTGCCCTTCAAGAGGAACGTGGAAGGCTGCAAGCAGCAGTGCACACTGGTGATACAGCTCCCCAGGTGCTGCAGGGGCTACTTCTGGCCAGACTGTCAGGGTGAGAGCACCTTGTACTGCCTTGTGAGTCTAAAAGGATTGTACGATCACTGTGGAGCATTTGAAAGCACTTGAAAGTATAAAGGGGGTGGCGGTGGGAGAGTACAGCACTCTTAATGCTTCTGCTAAGATCCAAAAGCAATCATTCTGAAGAATTGTGTAGCGTTCCTTCTCCTTTTCTTCTTGTCGTTTTTGTTTTTTTACAGAGTTGAGATGCTACTGTGCGTAGATTGTAAATTGTGTATTATGCTTTTCTGCTTAACATTATAGCATAAGATGGAGTTTCCGTCATGGCTCAGTGGTTAATGAATCCGACTAGGAACCATGAGGTTGTGGGTTCGATCCCTGGCCTTGCTCAGTGGGTTAAGGATCTGGTGTTGCCATGAGCTGTGGTGTAGGTCACAGACACAGCTCGGATCCTGCGTTGCTGTGGCTCTGGCATAGGCCTGTGACTACAGCTCCAATTTGACCCCTAGCCTGGGAACCTCCATATGCTGCAGGAGCGGCCAAAGAAATGGCAAAAAGACGAAAAACAAAAAAGATTATAACATAAGACATTTCCCATGGTGCTAGAATCACTGTATTTCACTTTTGACACCAGTCCGTGATACTGATAAGGATGCTAGTTTAAATGCTTCTAGTAGACTTCTACCTTGGCAGGGTGCTATACCATTATGACATACGTGGGCCATTATTTCCTGAAACCCTCTCTGTTATAGGATGTATCATGTTGCCCGCCCGCCCTTACTTCACCAGGAAAGGACCCCTGAAATCCCTGTGTCTAGATGCAACTTCTAGTCAATAATGCTGCAGCAGCCGCATAATAAATGCCATGGCACTTGCCATCTGCCACACACTCAAAAGTGAGCACCGTCATTGAGCACGGCTTCCCACATCCACGTAGAGCCAGTACATGTCAACCTCGCAACAACTCCTGAGAAGTAGGTTTCATCATCAGCCGCATTTACAGATGAGAAAACGGAGGCACAGATGGGATGAGAAGCAAGCCTGAGGTCCCACGGTGTGCTCCAGAAGCCATGGTTTTAAGTTCTGTGCATACTCCATTCATCATGGTCCAGTTGAGAAAATTCTGGGCTGGGAGTCCACAGGTCCTCAGCTTCCATCCCACTTTCCATCACAAGAGCAGAGGCTGTTCGCAAAAGCCAGTGCCATCCCTTATAATGTGTTCAGGGCTTTATGTTTTCACATGTCTCACACACACCTCATTAGATCCTCAGAGTCACAGTGTGGAGAAGTCAAGGGCAGTGCATCCTCCTCCTCTAGAGCTAAGAGAATTAAAGCTCAAGGCAGGTTCATTAATCAGCCCAGATCGATGCAAACCCAGGTCTCCTGACCCCCAAACACAGTGCCCAGTTGCGTATGTCACCCTGCCAACCCTATCAGGTAAGTTTAAGTTCATGTCCCGTAGGCTAGTGGCTTGCCTTAACATCCAGTAACACTGCGGGGTGTGTTCCCAGGGCCACAGGCCCTCTGGGCTAACAGAGGATGGAACCCACTGGCAAGGACAGGTTAGCAGCACAGTCGCAAAGGTGCTGAGCTGCTCTGGGTCTGGGACACCATTGAGTCGCTGCTGTTTCATCTCTTCCAGCCTGCCCTGGAGGACCGGATACCCCGTGTAATAACCGGGGTGTCTGCCTCGACCAGTACTCGCCCATGGGACAGTGTAAATGCAACGCCGGCTTCACCGGGACGGCGTGTGAGCTGTGTTGGCCAGGGCGATTTGGGCCTGATTGTCAGCGTACGTGGCACCCGTTCCCCTGTGTTTTCACCTGTCACTCAGCTGTGTGCGCTGCCCTGATGGACGTCATCCACCTGACCTGGAAGCATCCTTCTTCCCCTCTTCCTGCCTACCTGCCTCCCATCTGCCTGCCTTCCCATGCTTTCTTCCCTCCTTGGATGTATTCCTAGTTCCCATCCTGCGAAAGAGTCTCATCCGTAGAAGTGAAACTCACATCCCCTGCAGCCACCGAGGCAAGCTGTGGCCAACCAGCCCTCGGTCAGTCAGTCACCTACCTACCCCGTCTGTGCTGAGTCCTCAGCTATAGCTAATGTGTATGGAGGGCCTACTGTGTGCCAGGCAGGTATGTTGTAACCTCTAATCCTCACGGTAACCTCTTGAGGTACACTTAGCAGATGAAGAAGCTGAGGCCTAAGGAGTCTAAGTGACTTGCTCAAAAGTCAGGAATGGTTCTAAGTTGTAGGGACATGGTGGTGTGAGGAGGGGGCAAATCCCAGCTCTCAAGGAGTGAATGTTCAGAGGGTGGAAACAGACAGAAAATGACAGAAACAAGCACAGATATAAAGGTATAAAGAAAATGAAAGGCAACGGGGACTGAGAGAGGCGGCACCATTCCAGAAGACATCTCACGCAGGATTTCACTAGAGACCTAACAGTGGCCAGGCGTCTGGTATCAGCAACAGCTCTGTCCTGCGGAATTTCAGAGGTGCGGGGGATGTTCGGTAGCTCTGCTGTCAGGAATGGTGGTTGCTGGCCCCATGTGGATATTGACACTCAAAATCTGTGACGAAGGAACTGCTTTTTAAAAATTTTTATTAGTTTACATTTACATAGCCACATGTGGTGAGGGGCTTTCTAATGGACAGTGCAGACTAAGGAATGGCTTTCCTGGAAGAGAGATGAGCAAGGGCAAAGGCCCTGAGGCAGGAGTTGGCTTGGCATGCAAGGAACAGCACAGAGGGCAAGGGGGTGCGCAGCGTGGGCCAGGAAGAGGAAGAGAGGAAGGAAGTGACATCTGAAGGTCACCAGGGGCCAGATAACATAGGGGCTTCTTGCCAGAGATGGGTGTTCAGCCTCTAATGTGATGACAGCCAGTGGAGGACTGTGAAGAGGGGATGTCTTGGGCAGATTAGAAGGGACCATTCTAGATGCCCCGTGGACAGTGTCCGTGGGAGAAGAAGCAGGGCCAACTGTGGGGAAGCGAATGCCACGGTGCGGGTGAGGGAGGATGGGGCCTCGGGCCAGGGTGTCGGTGCTGGAGGTGGCGAGAGTGGAAGGATTGGTCTGTATCTTAAAGCTTTCACCTTTAAGTCGATTTCTTTGTTAGGAGGCACAGGTAAGGTTCCTTCCCCCTTCTCTTCTGTTACACACCCCATGACACCCTACTGCTCTGTGTGTAACACTCATCATATTTCTAATTACACGTTCGATAGCCTGTTACTCCGAGACTGTAAGCTCCCTGGGAACAGGGGCCTTACGTCTTAACGTTTTCCACCATAACCTCATTGCTTAGTAGTGTCTGCCTCATGACAGCCACTGTAGAAGTGATTTTTTGAATGTTTGAATGAGTGGTTGAGTGACTGGCACATCTGCGGTGCCTCCCACACCAACATCGCAGCCCCCCCCCGGGGGGGGGCGGCTCAGTGGGCTGGTTGATTGGATTTTGACCTCTGATGACTGATGACGCTCCAACTTGCTTTACAGCCTGTGGCTGCTCAGACCATGGACAGTGCGATGACGGGATCACGGGTTCTGGGCAGTGCGTCTGTGAAACGGGGTGGATAGGCCGCTTCTGTGACACACAGACAGGTCTGTCATGGGAGTGGTCAGCCGCCTGCAGCCCCGCACTGCGCGGACCCCGCCAAGAGCAACTGAACGGGGGTTTGGGGGGGTGTCCTAAGCAATGCCTGGAACAACCACCAAACCAGGGGTTCCCTTTTCCACAAGGAAAAGATGACTTGGCTACATGGCCCCAGGGGCAAGAGATGTGCTGACCTGGTTTAACTCAAACCCGTGAAACCAGCGTGCAGTCACGTCTCTCGTGGAAAGACCCACCCCAGGCAAAGGATACAGGACGGGGCAGCAGTGGTCCAGGCCCAGATGTGTGCAGACACAAGAAGGGGAGGGTTTCACAGAAAATGCACAGTTCCATGGCGTCCAGGATCTGACCCCCGAAGCCGCTCCTTACGAGATGAATCATCAAGCCACCCTCTCTGAGCCTTGGCGCGCTCGTCCGTAAAAAGCCAACTGCTGCGCAGTTTGTGGGGCAGGATTGTTGTGAGGGTCCAGGTCATGGTTTTGAAGTGTCCATTGCACATGGGTGCTCAGAAAGAGTAGCTGCCTTTGTCATCGCCCTCATGACCTTGATCCTTAGTGAACTGTCAGTTTTCTGAGGCCTCCCTTGTACCCTAAACCCTGAGTTCCAGTCCACGGTCTGAGGTATGAAAGCTGAATTAGCCCATGTGAATTCCTGTCATTCATCCTCCCTGGTGGCAGAGGGCCTGACCAGGCTCCTCCTCTGGGCATCAGGAACCTGAAGCTCCAGAATGTTAACGGCCCCTTTAACTGTGGTTCGTCCTTCTCCTCCTGCCTTCCTCCCCCCACCTTCCCCCCACTCCAAACTCCCCTGACCACCCCAGGCTTCATGCTGCCCCTTGACACCGGAGTCCCTAACAGTCACCAAAGCCCGTCTTCTCCCAGGCTTAATGGTGCCCTCGCAGGGCCCTGGAATTTCTCCTCCAATGTAACCATCTCCTCTGGAATCCCATGCCCTTAGGGCCAAAGAGCTAATCTGCCAAATCCTTCCTTATTAGCAAACTTTGAGGTATGCTGTTTTCATTAGTTGCCCCTAAATTAGGTCACATATTTGCATTTTATTCTGGACAACATTGCAGAGATAATGTCTTCTTAGGAAGGAGTAATTCTGGAATCTCAGAATCTCTAAGCTGGGAGGGACCTTAGCAGATCTCCCCGCCCTCCCACTGTAAGGGCGCACCTTTGAAACACAGTGGCCGCGCAGACTGAGCTCTGGGAAGATGCCCTAGGTGGGTCCCAACTCTTCACACCATGGTTCGGGACGAATGGTGGCCTCTTTGTTTGCAGCTGTGCCCCCAGTGTGCACGCCTCCCTGTTCTGCTCATGCTACCTGCACGGAGAACAGCACGTGCGAGTGTAACCTGAATTATGAAGGCGACGGAATAACATGCACAGGTAGGTCCCCTTGGTGCGTGTGTGACGCAGCGAGGTGTGGGGGTGAGGGAGGCGGGGAGACCGTTTGCTCTCCGCGGGCCCTTTGGCGATACCCACCCTCTCTGCAGCGCTCTTTCCTCGGGGGCTTTGCTCATGCCTGACCTGCCCACTTCCCAGGTCATAGTTTTGAAATGGCCTTGCCCACTGTAAGGCACTCTGTTTTATGGTATTTTTGTAACTTTACAAACAATCCAGTCTTACTTCAAAAAATTCAGAAAGTATACTATAGTATTAAAAAAAAAAAAAAAAAAAAAAGCAACAGTGAAACTTCCGTATATACTCTCACCCTTTGGTGAGAACCGCTGCGAACCCCGCGGTGTCTCTGTCTCTAATACCTACGATAGAGGTTTAGCCACACGGAGACCCGCATGAACAGTGGCAGGAACAAGGCAGATGTTTAGTTTTTTATTTTGATCTCATATAGCAGCTCGGATGGCGGCATCCAGGGCCAGCCTAGGCTTTCCCTCTGAAAGGTCATCTGGGGGCCAGACCCCTTCTGTCTTGTGGCCTGCCATCGCTCTCTGGCCTGACTTGAGACGGCCACCTCCAAAAGCACATCCCGGGCAGCACTTCCTGGGAGAGGAAGGAGGCAAACCTCCTTCCCTTTAAGGACACACCTGGAAGTTGCTAAAAATCCCGTCTGCTCCCATCCCATCGGCTAGACCTTCATCATCTGTCACACCAAGGACAAGGGAGCCTGGGAAATGCCGTTCTCAGTTGGACAACTCTGAGCCCAGCTAAAAATCTGCTACTGTAGAAAAAGGAGTGCGAGGGATTAGTAGGTGTAAACTATTACACTTAGAATGGATGAGCAAGGAGGTCCAACTGCACAGCACAGAGACCTGTATCCAGCCTCTTGGGATAGAACACGATAGAAGAAAATACGAGAAAAAGAATGTATATATGACTGGGTCACCATTGCTGTACAGCAGAAATTGGCACAACATTATAAATCGACTATACTCTAATAAAAATTTTTTAAGAAAAGGGAGACAGTAGGTATTGGAGGAAGCTACCAGTCTCAGGCACATGTACTTTCTAACTTTGGTCATGAATAAATACTCAGAGAGAGATGTGCACTTTCTTTATAGAAATGAGGGCTCGCTGTACCTGCTGTTGTGCAGTCCACCACAAGACGGTCCAGGAGTGAGTCAGCATCCGCAACAGCAGTGTAGACCCAGGCTCTGTCCTTAGGCTCTGCCATCCTTGGGCTGAGGCCTTCTGCCCTCATGTTCATTCTCTCAGAGTCACAAAGGGGCTTCCGTGACATCTGCCAAAAAGGCAGGCAAGAGAAATCAGAGGGCTTTCTAGGTACTCAGGAGGCTGGAGTCAACCTATTACTTAGTTGAAACTGGGGGGATTGTGAAAACCAAGGTCCCAAGAAGCAGCACGACCCAGTGGGGAAAGCATGGGCTCCAGAGCCACAGCAGCCTAGGTTTAATCCCAGCTCTCCATGCTGTGGCTGGTTTGCCCGCGTCAGGTCGGTTGAGCTCTGAGTTTCAGTTCGTGCATCTGCAGAAAGGGGGTAACAGGGTCTCACCCAGTGCTCCATGTGCACTAACCCTGCACACCCACATACACACCACTGTGTCCTAAGGTTAAAAACCCAGACTCGAAGGGGAAGGGGGGAAGGAATGGATAAACGAGGCATATGGAATTAGCAGATACATACTACTATATATAAAAGAGATAAGCAATAAGGATTTACTGTATGACACAGGGAACAATATTCAGTATCTTGTAACAACCTATAATGGAAAATAACCTGAAAAAAATATAACTGAATCACTTTGCTGTATACCTGAAGCTAACACAATATTGTATATATCAACTAGACTTCAATTAAGTAAACCCAAACTCATGAGAAAACTACTATCAAAGTGGAGCCTGGAAGTATGTGATGAAAAAGGGGCAAAGGTGGGAGGATGTCACCAGGCCGAGGCTGGGAGGGTATGAGCCACGGGACACTAGTGTTGACGAAGGCTAGACAGAGGCCACCAGGCACTGGGAGAGGAGGCGCCAAAAGGTTGGGGCCCATTTTCTCTCCCGGCACCACTGGTGTTGGGGTTCCCACACCCCCGCTCTGAAGCCCCCGTTGCACAGACCGCAGCAAGCTGAGCCCTCTTCTGCTGCTCTTGCAGTTGTGGATTTCTGCAAACAGAACAACGGGGGCTGTGCGAAGGTCGCCACGTGCTCCCAGAAGGGCACGAAGGTCTCCTGCAGCTGTCAGAAGGGCTACCAGGGGGATGGCCACAGCTGCACGGAGATAGACCCTTGTGCCGACGGCCTCAATGGCGGGTGTCACGAGCATGCCACCTGCCGGATGACCGGCCCGGTGAGTCTCTCGTCCCCGGGGAAGTGGGGGGCAGCCCTTTTGCCTGGCTCAGCCTTGCTTCTTCCCTCTGCTTACCAACAGCTTTGTCCTAAACTTTCCTCCCACCTGAGTCGGCAGGCTTAATGCAAAGTGGTACCTTAAGCAGAAAAAGGACCTTCCTGGAAAAACTGGTGACATCCACAGAAAGCCTGCCGTTTCATTAATAGTAATGCCACAACACTGATGTTTGAGTCTGACATTGGTTGTGTAAGATGTTAACGTTAAGAGAGACTGGGTGGAGAATATATGGGAACTCTCTTTGCAACTTCTCTGTAAATAATTCAAAGTAAGTTTATTGAAACAAAAAAGCTAGTAAGAAGCAGCAGGAGGGAGTTTCCATCACGGCTCAGTGGAAAATAATCTGACTAGTATCCATGAAGACACAGGTTCAGTCCCTGGCCTCACTCAGTGGGTTAAGGATCCAGCGTTGCCATGAGCTGTAGTGTGGGTTGCAGATGTGGTTTGGATCCCAAGTTGCTGCGGCTGTGGTATAGGCAGGTGGCTGCAGCTCCAATTCGACCCCTGGCCTAGGAACTTCCATATGTCATGGGTGTGGCCATAAAAAGACCAAAAAAAAAAAAAAGGCATCAGGAAAAGTACAGCTTGGGTGCTCACTCAGATCTCTAAATGGAGTCAGTGCCCTGTTGCCCCACTTCTCTGGTAGGAAGAGGAAATGGGAGATGACATCCATTATGGTTATAAATGTGAGCTTAGAGACAGGCAGCCTGAGTCTCATCTCCTGGCCTGACATGCTGTGGGGTCTGGGGCTGGCTGAGCCTCGGTTTCTTCATTCACAAAGCAGGCCTGATAACAGTGCAGACCTTGCAGCATCGTTGTGGGGATTAAATGAGCCATTGACTCAACAGGTGGTCAGCAAGCACCTACTCTGTGCTGTTGTAGGTGCAGGGGGACGTGCGATCAAAAGCTTACATACAGGTGGAGTGGGGGGAATGCTCAGCGCAGAAATGGGTGCACAAGGTACTGCTAGAGAGCGCTGGGAGTCGGAAAGAAGAAAACTCTGGCCAGTTGAAGGGCCTGGGAGTCAGGGAGGTCTCTCTGGGGACACAGCAGTGAGCCGAGAGGTGAAAGAGGATGTTCCATCATGAGCCTGTGCAAAAGCACCATGGAGCAGGGCCTCGCTTCCCACCAGGCAGAGAGGCATGTCTCTTGTCCTTCTGAGCATCTCCTGGGCTGGATGATGGCCGGGGGAACATGCCGGCCCACAGGGAGGGACTTTTTCATCTCACTCTCCCCGCAGGGCAAGCGCAAGTGTGAGTGTAAAAGTCATTACGTGGGCGACGGGCTGGACTGTGAGCCAGAGCAGCTGCCCATCGACCGCTGCCTGCAGGACAACGGGCAGTGCCACGCCGACGCCGACTGTGCCGACCTCCACTTCCAAGGTCAGTGTGGCCCGAGCACCTGGTCTTCAGGCTTGGGGAAGGGGCTTCTGCAAAATCACAAGGAAAAGGTATTATGAACTGGGACAAATGGCCTGGGCCTTGCCCAGGACCCAGGGGAGGCAGTGGGACGAATGGCAGTCAACTCAGAGCTGGACTCGGAGCCTACAAACCAGGAGGAAGCTTGGAGGTCAGCTCTTAGAAACTTTCCTGATACTTGCCCTCCCCCACCTCCCTGTCTCCGTTGCTTGGTAACCCTGGCCACCATTGATTGGAACTGAACCTGAAGAGCATCGTTGAAGGTATTAAAAAGCAGAGAGAAAGTGCCTGCCACATGCAGAAGCAATTTCTTAGCTGTTGTTTTAATTATAGCATGTGCATTGGCATATATGCCCTTCATTGCCAGGGATGATTAGAATGGCCTGTGCAAAGTCCACAAGTAAAATGAAACTAAGAATCACAACACACAATAAAGTCAATAGCCAAGTGTGAGTGCAAAGGCGTGGGCAGCAAGGCATCTTGAAACCGACGGAGGAAAGCCATAAAGGACCCAGAGTGGAGTTCCGAGCCAGGGCAAGGAGGGACTTCAGGGTCCAGAAAGCAATTCAAGGCACCCCGCATTGTGGCCGGTCAGGGTTTATTGGCTGTCTCCGACTGGGTTGGTTTCTTTTACAGACCTGGTAATTTTAGTGAGTAATTTCTTGCACATCTCAGTAATAGCTATTGACTTAACACCTGCTCCGCACTGGCTCAGTCTGGACGATTCCTCTCCTCCGCCGTCTAGATACCACCATTGGAGTGTTCCATCTCCGGTCCCCGCTGGGCCAGTACAAGCTGACCTTTGACAAAGCCAAAGAAGCCTGTGCCAAGGAAGCTGCAACCGTGGCAACCTACAACCAGCTCGCCTACGCCCAGAAGGTGGGTCCCCAGCTCATGGGCGCTATGCAGGCAGGGTCTTTGGGGGAGGAGGTGCAGCATCCTCTTAACACAGCAGGGACGGAGGCTCTCGCCTTTGGAGGGAAGCGCAAGGAGGTCCTGGAGCAACAACGATTTGTCAGGTGCACCAGGCGTCTGCCATGTGTCAGGCAGTGTGGGGCGCTTCACTGTGGTCCATTCTTACAACAGCCCTGGAGGTAGGTGTTCCTGTTGCCACAGTGCAGATGGGGTCCTGGGGGCTCTGCAAGGTCACGTGCCCCGTGTCACCTAGCCAAGCAGGGGCAGATCTGGTGTTCGGTGTATCCCTGACTCCCAAGGTCTGTTCCCCATTATGACCTTCAGCCACCAAGGCAGAGGCACTGCACGGGGCCCTGAAAGAGATGAGCCACCACAAGCCTAGGGGCTCCCTGAAACCACAGAGCACCCAAGTTTCTGTGGAATAGCTGGGGCTCTCTGTGTCAGGAGGGGCTGTGAAGGGAGTAAATGGGAATTGACCCAGTGCTCAGCCGCGGCCAGGTAGGAAATGGAGCCAGGCCTACTCTCTTGGCCTCTAAAACCAGAGGCCCCACCCATTGGGCAAGGTAGGCAACCTGGAGTGACCTGCTAGTGCTCGCTCCCTGGGTGTAGAGACCACTGCCACCATATGATCTCACATCCCTTCCCCCAGCCGCCGTCACTGCCAGGTCTTCAGACCTGATGCTTCTCTACCAGAGAGCAAAGCCTTTGATGCCAGGACCCAGCATATTGAAGGGTCAGAATTTCTTTTTCCTCCTGCTTGCTGGTTGTGTGGCTTTTATCAAGCCATCGAAACCTCTGTCCAACCTTGCGAGCTTGTATAAGGACTAAAGGCAATAGGGCACAGGGACTGGCACACAACAGGAACTCAGTTTTTAAGATGAAGAGCTCTGAAGTAAACTGCCTAGGTTTGAATCTCAGCTCTGCTACTTGCAGGCTGTCACTTTAAGCAAGTTACTTAACCTTCTTTGCCTCAGTGTTCTCAATCATATGATAAAGATTTTTTTTAAGTCTCAAAGGGTTGATGTGATGAAGGTGTTGGCACATGAAAAGCCCTGGCAACAGAACCTGGCCCAGAATAAGCTCTCGTGCAGTGGTACAGTGCTGGTGATGGCAATGCTGATATCGGGGGTGGTGATGGAGGGGTGACGATGTGGGGAGGTGATGGTGATTGTGACAGGGGTGAGGATCAGTACAAGTTCTGTCAACCCGTAAGCAGAAGAATTTGCACCCAGGGGTTAACAGCTGGCTGCAGATACTTTGCTTTCTTTTCGTTGATGGCCGCCTGCAGCATATGAAAGTTCCCAGGCCAAGGATCAGATCCTTTAACCCACTGCACTGGGCATGGGATGGAACCTGCGTCCTGGTGCTGCAGAGACGCTGATCCTATTTTGCCACAGCGGGAACTGCAGCAAATCCTTTCTCAAAAGCAGAAGGAAGAGAAATGAGTATGAAGGACTCAGAAGGCACCACTTGCATCCACCTGGTGGCTTAATCAACAAAAATTTATTTCTTTTGAACACCTGTCATGTTCCAGGCACAGGGGTACAATAGGCAAAATGAGCCATAACCCCTGACTCCATGGAGTTTACAGTCTGACGGGGCAATGAGACATTGGCCAAAGCACCCCCACAACAAAGAAGAAATTACAGCTGACCCAAGGCCACATCTGTGTCCCCACAGGCCAAGTACCACCTGTGTTCAGCAGGCTGGCTGGATGGCGGGAGAGTAGGCTACCCCACATCCTACGCCTCCCAGAACTGTGGCTCTGGTGTTGTTGGGATCGTGGACTACGGGCCAAGAAACAACAAGAGTGAAATGTGGGACGTCTTCTGCTACCGAATGAAAGGTAACGGCTCGGCTCCACCTCGGAGTCCAGGCCCTGCAGCCGCTAAGCAGTCCTCAGCCTGGCCAGCCCGTGTCCTGAGGGGAGATGGGGCACCCGGGCCCCTGCCTCATTGGGTGGGACCCCGTGTGCTCCTGCCTTCCAGATGTGAACTGCACCTGCAAGGCAGGCTACGTGGGCGACGGCTTCTCGTGCAGCGGGAATCTGCTGCAGGTCCTGATGTCCCTCCCCTCGCTCACGGACTTCCTGGGGGTACGTACCACGTCTGCTTGCCTTCGCCTCAGGGAGGGGTTGCCTCAAAGCAGGTATCAGGTGAGCCCTTGAAAGAGGGCAGAGACTCACAGCTGTGGTTGAGAGCGTGGCCCCTGAGCCACTTTCCTTGAATTTGAAGCATAGGCTTGCTGCTTACGTGGTGCATCACCGCCAGTGAGTTACTCTTCCCTCTCCCCCCTAAGCCTCAGTTTCCTCATCTGTAGAGTAGAGATGATGAAGCACCAACTTCGTAGGTTCATTGTCATAAATAAATGAGCTCGTATGTGTAAAGTGCTTAGACGCGTGGCCAGCAGGGGGAAAATCCTCCGTTAGTGTTGGCTGGTATTCTCATCTCCCTTTGCAACTACTGCAGCTTCAGAGTCTGACCTGCAGGAATAAGATGCTCTTTGTGGGGCACAGTTAGCTAAGCCCACCCATGTCACCCAGTGAGCTAGATTATCAACATAGGGTCCATTCGCATTGCACTTAACGTCACTTGAATATCCTCCAGGTCATGTCCGTTAAGGAGAAAGCCCCATTGGAAGAGGAATTGATGTTGACCGATCAAAGAACTGAGCTAATAATATTAATGACAATAATACCAATAGCTAATAGTTCCTGTTTCCTTCCCACTGGGCACCGTACTGAGCACTTTCAGACCACTTTTCACTTGGCTCACAGGACAGAAGCTCCACAAGGGAAGGGATTTTCTCTGCCTGGTGGCTGGCATATAATAGGTGCATGATAAACACGGGTTAGCAGGAATAAATTCTTATGCTGCCTTATGAAGTCACTTATGCAATTATCCCCATTTTGCAGATAAAGAAATTGAGGCTTAGCAAGGTCAAGGACACAGCCAAGGAGAGGGGACTGAGGATAAGTATAGCGCTTGCAGGATCAGGGCACAAGCTAGGCAGACCAAGGACCCCAAAATGGTGAGGTACCCCCCTGACAGATCCAAAAATCAGAGTTACTGTAAATACTCTAAACTCCCAAACCAATGTTTCTGTTGTGTGGGAGCTTGGCTTGTGACAGCATTTCGGAGAAAAGACAACGTAGAGCAAAATCTCCTGGCTCTGTGTCCTTCAGCCAGTTAGCATCTTCTCAGGGCAGCAGTCATGCTCTCTGCACAATGACAGTTCCCAACTGGGTGGTGTGATTTCCTAAAATGTGTTCAGTGAGTATTTATCGGGTACTTACAGTGGGCTCGAGATATACCAGTGAACGAAACAGACAAACAGTAAACAGAGTAAAGACCTCATTGGTACCAGATGCGAGGAGGGGGCCTAGATGGCGGTGGGGGGGGGTGGGGGCAGCACAGGGTTGCGGGGGCGCAGAGTGATGCTGGGAGGCCCTGGTGAGGAGGGGACGTGCGAGTGACATGTGAACGGGGAGAGGAGGTCAGCCGTGCAGATCTGAAGGCAGACGATCCCTGGCAGAAGGAGCAGCCGGGCAGAGGATGAAAGGCAGGAGGGCGTGCTGGGCAAGCCTGCGGAGCGGCGAGGAGGCCAGCGTGGCCGGACAGCCGGGCACAGGCTCAGAGGAGCCACAGAGTCCGGGTGGCTGGGGCCTCCTGAGCCCAAGAGTAAGGACTTCAGCTGTTCCTCTGAGCAAAGTGGGGGGCCTCACCGGGTTCTGATGGAAGGAGACTCAAGATTTCACTCACCAGTGCGAAGGGCTGCCCAGGCTGCCGTGTTGAGAGTGGGCTGCGACCTGGCTCTGACTTGGGACCATAGGATTTTTGAGGAAAGGAAAAATCCTAAAATTTTCCCAAGGGGCAGTCTGAAGAAAGAGCAGGGTGGCAGCCCGAGTTGGGGCGACCATCAGGAATATTCCCAGAGAGGTGATGCCACCCTCTCCAGCCACCCCAGTCCCTGCACACAAGAGCCGACCCAAACCACCGCTCCCTTCCTCTCCCCAGGAGGTGCTGGCTTATTCCAACAGCTCAGCCAGAGGCCGGGCGTTCCTGA
Source organism: Sus scrofa (assembly GCF_054392235.1). NCBI lineage: Eukaryota > Metazoa > Chordata > Mammalia > Artiodactyla > Suidae > Sus > Sus scrofa. Next base: position 87,953,581 of record NC_139387.1, on the reverse strand, counting down.
AACACCTGACCGACCTGTCCCTCCGAAGCACCCTCTTCGTGCCGCAGAACAGCGGGCTGGGGGAAAACGAGGTGAGTGGGTTCCTGGTGTCTGTGCTTTAGACCAGCGCTTCTAGACAGGTGTCAGGTATCCATCCCCACAACAACGTCACGCCACAAACGACCCCAAAACACAGTGCCTCCACATGTATGGAGCTGGCAGTTCTTTTGGTCTTGGCCAGGCCTGTGTGCATGGGCTGGCCATTGGCTCATCTCGGCTGGTCTGTCTGCAGCTCTGCGCCACAGGGCTCCCCTCCTCCAGCAGGCTAGCTCAGGCGTGTTCTTACAGTGATGGCAGAAAGTGGTGAGAGCAAGCCCAGTCCTGCCAGTATTTTTCAAGCCCCTGTCCAGGCACCTTTTGCTAACATGCCGCTGGCCCTACAGGTCATGGGACTGAGCCCAGAGTCAGGGTGGGAAGCCCTCAGAGTTACGTGGCCAAGGGCAAGAACACAGGGAAGGGTGAAGAACCAGGGCCGTGGATGCAGCGGATCTACCACATCAGTCTCCTTCAGGCCGGGGCACACCGAGGGACTGGCCGTGTTTGTTCAGGCCACCTGCAGGCTCTGACAGCCCCAAGCGCTGTCCCCAGGGGCAGAGAGGAGCAATACCTCTGCTCACTTGCTACCCACTCTTCCCAGGACGCCACTGGGAGGCTCTGCTTAGACCGTAAAAATGACTTTTGAAGTAGAGACAGAAAAGCCAAGGCCTTGAGAAGTGACTTTTTTTTTCTGTGTCATCCTTATTATTAAAAAGAAAAAACATAGCTCAGCCTTTAAAGAGCATTCTTGTGTCTCTCCTTTCAGACTCTATCTGGGCGGGACATCGAGCACCACCTCTCCAATGTCAGCATCTTTTTTTACGATGACCTTGTCAATGGAACCATCCTGCACACAAGGCTGGGAAGCCAGCTGCTCATCACCTCCAGCCAGGACCAGCATCAACTGGTATGGGCTTATCAGGAGAACTAGAGATAATACATGCACAGCTCCTAGCAGACAGTAGGTGCTTAATGGGTGGCACCTCTTACCATGTGAGAGTAAAATTCTAAAACTGCAGTTAGGGCCTGGTCCTAGCTGCAGGCCATAACACACCACACGGACTGTTAGGCAACCTCCACCCCTTGCGAAGTAAGCCGTTAGTGACCAGCAGCCCAGAGCCTAGTAATGAGAAGCTGTAAATGAAACTTCTTTCTATGGCCATACTTTTCATGGCATATGGAAGTGCCCGGGCCAGGGATTAAATCCAAGCTGCAGCTGCAACCTCCATTGCAGCTGCAGCAACACCAGATTCTTCAACCCACTGCACTGGGCTGGGACTTAAACCTGAACCTCCACAGTGACCAGAGCTGCTGCAGTTGGCTTTTTTTGTTTTCCTCTTTTTGTCCTTTTTATGGCCGCACCTGCAGCATATAGAAGTTCCCAGGCTAGGGGTCGAATTGGACCTGCCACAGCATCACTGGATCTGAGCCACATCTGTGACATATGCTGCAGTTTGCAGCAACACCAGATCTTTAACCCACTGAGTGAGCCCAGAGATCGAACCTCACAGATACTATGTCGGGTTCGTAACATGCCGAGCTACAATGGGAACTCTCTGCAGTCAGATTCTTAAGCCACTGTGCCGCAGCGGGAACTCCTAAATGAAACCATTTTAAAGCAGTCTGAGTCTGTATTTCTATCAGATTGTCAGCCCATCCTCGGTGTTAACATGTAAGCCTTGAAGTCAAATGACCCAAGTATGAAAACCAGTGCTGCCACCCACTAGCCTTAGGAATTTAGGCAAGTTACCCAACTTCTCTGTGTCCCCATTTCCTCATCCGAAACATAGGGATGACGATGCTGTGTTGATGATGACGGTGGTGGTGGCGATGGTACTGTTTTGGTATTACCTTGTTGGGATAGGGTGGTCGTGATTATTATTTTGATAACGGTGAGGCGTTGGCGTGGGTAATGTGTTGATGTTAACAAGGGTGATGGGGATGATTATTTTGATGATAATAAGGTAACGGTGGCGGGATGCTGGTGGCGGTCACATGAGAAGTGGTGGCAATGTGACCATGACAACCATGACGTTCAAACCGTCGGCTTTTATGGAGATTCGGGGATTCATGGCTTGCAACGTGTGATTACAGTGTCTGACACGTAGCAAGGGCTGAATTAACATTTTAATTTTTACCCAGTAAATGATCTTTACTATTGAAGATCAGTAGTTGAGACCAGTGCTTCCCAAACTTTAACAGGCATTTAAGTTACCTACCATTTTCTTCAAATGCTTATTGCGTTTCAGCAGAGGGGTTGTGGGGCCTCGGGTTCTGCATGTCTGCTCTCAGGTGACTGCCCACACCACAAGCCCATGGGTCACACTTTGATCAGCAAGGGATTCCATCACTTAAAATTCCTTTCTATCAGTGTGACCCGATGTTCACAGCTGTAGATTTGCAGTCCAGAGGCGTGGGGTTTGCCACCTGACCCACCGGTTTCCCTTTGAACGCTCAAGTCTTAATAAATGAGTGGGCTGGACAGACGTATCCCTTAGGTTCTCTGCAGCTCTTAGAGCACTTTGTTGGCACAAGAGGCACGGACAGGTTCTGAGCTGTCCGGATGGTGAGCGGAAGCCCTGTGCTGCCTGTCAGGGAGGACTAGCCTGAAAGCCAGGCCCCAGGACCTCGAGGAAACTCCACCCCTTTCCTGCATGGAAAGAAGAGTCAGAGGTCAGAGATCTCCACCAGCCCCCTTATCTCCCCAGGAGACCAGGTTTGTGGATGGAAGAGCCATTCTGCAGTGGGACATCTTTGCCTCCAATGGGGTCATTCATGTCATTTCCAGGCCATTAAAAGCACCCCCCACCCCAGTGGTGAGTATCCAGGGTTCCTGGTGAGTGGCTAGGAGGACCCACAATGTCCATTCCCCAAAAAGCAAACTACTCCTGGAAGCCCTGTCCGCCCACCTCCTCCAGATGCTGGAGGAGCCTCCCCATGCACAGCAGCTGGCCTCGGGGAGGCCCGGCCCTGCTGCATCCCACCCCTACTCCAGCGCGTTAGCCACGTCACGCCTGCCAACCATCAGTATTGCTGAATGAAAAGGGCTGCGTGGGCCCATGGACAAACCCCTGGAAGAGGAGTGAGCAATCCCAAGCACCACCTCTTCCTAACTGTGCGACCTCAGACAAGTCCCAGGACGTCCCTGAGCCCCATTTCTCTTATCTGCAAAATAGAGGTCATAATGCCTTGTCCCTGGGTTCTTGGGAGGGCTGGAGTTCATGGAAAATAATGAAGACAGTCCCCGACACGGAGTGCATGCTGTGTGAAAGCTGGCTGGTTGGCTGCGGGTGGTGGCGGTGGTGGAGGCTTTCTAACAACTTTGCTCTGAAAGGATGAAGGAGGGTGTGTACGGCTGCCGGCTGGACAGCTCCGCAGCACAGCGGCGAAGCGCCTGAGCCCCAAAGCCAGGCCGGCTTCAAAGCCCACCTCTTCCACTCCCGAGCTGTGGGACGCTGAGCAAGCGCTGGACCTCTCTCTGTGTTTCCGCTCCCCCACAGAAAAATGGAAACAGAAATTGCTCTTAGCTCTTTCTGTTGTTACATATTTAAATGGATTGTTTCATGTAAGGGGGCCTAGAACACACTGAAAGTGTTATGGGCTAGAGATACATGTTAACGACTTGTATCATTATTTTTATCCCAACTGGCACCAAGATACCTCAGGATCAAGGATAGGGTGGGCTCCAGAAAGCACACTCCCCTTTGGGGACGTCACCAGTTTTGAGAACCAACCCCCGCCCTTTCTGTGTTCAGACCTTAAGCCACTCGGGCTTAGGAACAGGGATGTTCTTTGCTGTCATCCTGGTCATCGGAGCCATCGCTTCAGCTGCATATTCTTACTTTCGACTAAACAAGAGAAGAGTTGGCTTCCAGCATTTTGAGGTGAGACAGAGAAAAACGGGCACATGGTGGTGGGGGGTCCTCTCTGAAACCCAGCCCCTGGCCTTGGCTGGGCCAGCTGACCGGCTGCTCAGAGAGGCTGTCAGCAGCTGGGGGCTTGGCACACGGGTCCCGTCTCCTGGGTGGGGCCTCTGCCCCTCCGCAGCAGTGGTGGCTCCACGGCCCGCCTCCTGGCAGAGTCAGGCTCTGGTGAGGAGGGTGGCGGGCTGCCAAGTGCCCCTTCGCGCCAGGGCTTTGACGTGGAGGCAAACTGACCAGGGGCCTGGGAGCCGCTCCCCTTGGACGAGTCACAAGACACGCAGTGCCCCTGACGGAGGTGGCTTCAGGGCTGGCTGAGGGCGGCGGGGGGGGGGGGGGGGGGTTGGTGTGGTCAGGTGGGGAGCTGCAGAGCCAGAGGCCTCATGCTGCCGTCAGGGCCACCACTTGAACTGCCGAGCCCACGTGTAGGTCAGCAGGTTTAGGGTGATCCTGGGGAGACACTGCGGACTGGGTCGAGCATCTGCCCCCAGCAGGAGTTCACTTCCTTCTGGCAGATACCGTGCATATTTATAAGCACCATATCCCTACATTTTACCAAACATCACATTAAAAAAAGTGCACATGATATGTGATTTCTCTTATATCCAGGTCAAGGTCAGGCAAAACCATTCCAGGCAACAAGCGACAAAATAGCGGTTACCCTGGTGGGCAGGATAGTGGTGGGCAAGGGGCATGAGCACACCTCCTGGGGGAGTGGAGATGCCCTGCGTGCTGACGCAGGCGTTGGTCACACTGGGGTGGACATATTGTCATCAAGCTGAACACCTAAGGCGGGAGCCTGATGTCACGTGTACATCCGATCTCCGAGTTTCTGTTGTGGCGGCAGCAGAAACAAACCTCACCAGGAACCGTGAGGTTGTGCGTTCCATCCCTGGCCTCACTCAATGAGTTAAGGATGCAGCGTTGCCATGAGCTGTGGTGTAGGTCGCAGATGCAGCTCGGATCCTGAGTGGCTGTGGCAGTGGCGTAGGCTGGCAGCTGTAGCTCCAATTTGACCCCTAGCCTGGGTGCGGCCCTCAAAAGCAAAAATATATATATATATAGAGAGAGAGAGAGAGATCTCAACTGAAGAAGAAAAAGCTTGTGGAGGTGGGGGTGGAGCTTGCTTCACCTGCCGACTTGGAGGAGGCGCTTCTGCCGTGGGGACACCGGGCGCTCAGCCCTGTGCCTGTCTTTCCGAGCAGTCAGAAGAGGACATCGACGTTGCAGCTCTTGGCAAACAGCAGCCTGACAACATCTCGAACCCCATGTACGAGAGCACAACTGCAGCGGCCCTAGGACCTTCCCACGACCCCTTCGTGGTGAGTTTGCATTTCTATCTAGGAATTGGTTCAGCTGAGCTGCAGGGGAATGTCTTTGAGCAAATCTCAGTGGAATGCTTCACACCAAGAAATCTTCCTTCTAGAACATATCTCTAGGCAATAAGCCTAAAAGCAAGTGTTGGAAGCTGGGTGAAGTGGCTGCTCAGTGTTACTGGGCTCTCTTACGTGGACAGCAGGGGCGTCCAGCAGTTAGATGTAGGAAGGAACTAGGGTTGACCAGCCCCAGCCTCATGAGATGTCACAAGGAGAGGACATCTGGGGCTAAGTTCTGCCACAAACATGGACGAGCTCGCGGGCGCCGAGCAAGACATAAAACTGCTTCGGCACGTACACTGCTGTCCAGGACTCTTTGCCTATTGTCAGGGATGCTTCATCCATTCTTTGATGAAGTCTTTTGCCTCTAGGGGTGCATGTTCTGCTCTGGTCTCCCAGGAAAGGACTACTTGCTTCTCGTTAGGGATCCTGCAGCTTAGATGGACCCTCCACTGACTTCAACCCCGTCGCGGGGCTCCCAGCCTGTAATTTAGTGCCAGGTCCAAACTGAGAAGTGAGGAGAGGACAGAAGATACGTACTAATCTCTGCCCTGAAGCTCATAAACCTTGTAATTTCCCAAGTGATGAGAACACTCGGGGCATCTTCTGTTCTAATGAGGAGCTTCTGGATAGAGGCTGGTCACCAGAACAAGCCAAGACTAGAAGCTTGGAATTTTCAGCCCCACCCTTCCCCCTCGGGAGAGGAGAGAGGCTAGAAACGGAGCTAATAATCCATCACATCCACGTGAGGAGGCCTCCACAGAACCCCAACAGGAGGGGGTTCAGAGAGCGTCCAGGTTGGTGAACACATCCACACTGGGGAGGTGACACATCCCAACTCCACAGGGCAGCAGCTGTACTGAGGTTTTTTTTTAAAACTGGCACTGGAATATTACAATATCTTATTGCACCATTTTAAGCTTGTAGAATGCAACATGTGTTATTTTTCTGTAGCCAACCAAATGCAGATACTTTGTGGTTCTTAGTGCCTGTGATAGCAGATTTAACGTTTGCAGTAGATTGAAAAATAGCCAGATCATAAATCCTAGTTTGTCTCTTCAGCAAATCCATGTGAAAGTTCCCAGTCCAATTAATTGCAAGGGCAAGTTCAACCCGACCGCATTTAGTAATCATCTATTTCTCTAAGCTTTGCGATGTTGAAATCAATCTCATTTAAAAAGCAAGGGGGAAGATGACACATCCCGTTCCCCGCCTCCCTGGCTGTCAGGCCTCCCCTCAGGGCTCCTTCAGTACAGTGTATGGAAGACTCACCTGAGGCAGGTGAGGGTATCCTGGATGCAGGATTCAGCGAATCCCTTCTCAGCAAACCAGGTGGCAAAAGTGTTCAGGTACAGGAATCCTGAGCTGAGGGTGCCAGCCCACAATGTGGTAGATTCTCATGGCTTTGATAGTGAGGAAGTGGGTGTTGCCTGTCGACTCTCTGGAGCCAGTCCAGACATCTTGAGCATCCTTGCTGCTGATTAACAAAGCTATGGTGCTGATCAGAGCCAAAGACAGCGGAAGATTCGGGGTGGCTGCCTTTGGAGTGTGGCTTTTGATTAGAGTCTGAAGCGTCCAAGAGTCACTCCTGGTTCAGGAGGCATTTTCAGCCTGAAAGGGGTGTGTTGTCATCACAGTCACAGCTACGTTTGGTGGGTGCTTTTAGCTTCCTCGTGTAGCATCTAATTCCTAATTCAATCCTCACACCTCCCTGTTAGGTGAGTATGAGGAAGACTGGGGGTTGGTCAGAGGGAGCCTCCTGCTTCTGCCATTTTTTAAAAAAATTCCTTCACTGAAGATACTTAACGTGCCAAGCTGCGTTATGTAGGGGTAGCGTGTCCCGAACCCCACCAAGGCCTCAGCAGCCCCCAAAGACGGCTTGACTTGCAAAGCCTTCCCGCCGGCTCTGGAAGCTCAGCGACCTACGGCTCTTCTTTTCCAGGACGCCGAGACCCAGCAGCTGGCGAGCAGCGACCCCCTGGGGGCGCTGTGAGGGCCCGGCCTCCCCCGCCAGCCCTCCCCGCGCCCCCCAGACCCCCCCGCCCCCGCCAGAGAGGCTGCCAACCGTGACTCCTCCGCCCCGGCCGGGCTGCCCGCCCGTGGGAAACGCAAGGTCCTTCAGCGCGTGACGCCCTCAAGCCGCCCGCACCTCAGCTCCTCGCCCGATCTGGGGGTGATTTTGTTTTCGGGGGTGAGGTACCGTGTCAAATCCACCCCCCAACCCGGGGGGACGTCTCCCCCCGCCTCCCCCCGCCCCCCGGACCCTCTGCGGTCCCGCCCGCACCCCCGTGCGCCCCGTGCCCCGCACTTCGGCCGCCGGACCTGCTCCCCCGGGAGACTGACGCCCCCAAGGCAGAGCCTCGCGCCCTCGGCCTTCGCCTCGCCGCGCCCAGCGCAGGGTCTGGCGGGTCACGGGGGCTCCACGGTGGTTTATGGAACAGAAATAAAGTCAGCAGAACAAGCCCAGTGTTGGGGGAAATGAAACTTTGCCGCAGGAGGGCTCAAGCTTGGAAGCTAAAACCACCTCGTCAGGGCTAAGTGGCGCCTTTTGAAGGCGCCACCACCGGCCTCGTGAAATCTTCGCTTCTTCAGGCCGACTTGTTGGCTTACTGGGGGCGAAAGAGGTGATAACCACGAGGAGACAGTGCTTCACGCCCACGAGGCCGCCCCCCCCCCAACACACACACACACACACACACACACACACACACACACACACACACACACAGCCCCCGACAGGGGAGGGTGGGGAGAAAGCGGGGCCCCCACCCTTGCTGGCGGGCGTGTAACATGGTGCCCCCGCCGTGGAGACGAGGTTGGCAGCACCTCAGAAAGTGAAGCACGGAACTGCCACGTGATTCAGAAATGCCTGCCTTGGTGTAGACCCAAGAGAAGTGAAAACACGTCCACAGAGAAATCTGTGTAAGTAGGTTCGTAGCTGCACTATTGCTAACAGCCACCAGGTGGAGATAAGCCAGATGGCTGCCACCTCGTGCATCACCACAGGGCGGCTGTCACCACACAATGAACTACCTTTCAGCCTAAAAGGGAACTCAGAACCTCGACATGCCACACCCCGGAAGCACCCTGAAAACATGATGCCAGTGAAGGAAGCCAGACAGACACAAAAGACCACATACCGTATGACTCCATTTTTGTGAAATGTGCAAGACAGGCAAATTCCTAGAGAATGAAACACGAGGGGTTGCCAGGTAGGGGCTGGGATGAACTACTCAGAGGTACGGGGTTTCTTCTGAGGGAATGAAAATGTTCTAGATTTTTACAGAGGTGATGCGTAGGCTCAGGCCAGTTCCTCACTGCGCAGGATTCTGCGCGAGGCAGGATGTCCAGCCCACCCTCAAAAAGCCCCAAGCGGCCTCTCTGTCACTCTGACAACTGGGTGCCCTCCAGCCCACCTACCACCCATTTCCCAGCTGTCCTGGGGGCGGCACGGGTCAGGCCCAGGGCTGGGACTGAGTCGTGAAAGGCTGGGCTGAACACGTCTCGGACGCCGACACCCTCACGCATCATCTTGCTGAGCCCAGCGCAACTTTGCGAAGCCCCAGTCCCGGCAGAGGACCAGCTTACCACCTCCTCTGGACAGGATCCGCGGTGGGGCAAGGCCGGCCTTCCAGGACATGGTCCCCAAAAGGAATGTGGGGCAAATGCGCTGTTGCTTCCTCCACTTCCACCATCCCAGGGACAAAAGGCACGGGATTGAGAGGAAAATCAGCAGACTACCCGTGGGAGGAGTGAGAGCAAGGATATTCTGTTTAAACACATACATAATTAAACAATTTTTAGAGGAAAAAAAAACTTCACAATTTTTTAAATAAATTTATCCAAAACCCAGTAGTGAACGGACTTCAAAGCATCTACTCCTAGTTCGGCAGTACTGTCTTGTCTTCCCCTAAACCACTGCTTCCAGTGTCCAGCCTTCCTGGGTGTCTGGCTGCAGACACCCAGGAAGGGAACAGTCGGTGAGAGACACAAATTCCAGGTGGGGTACCTGCTGCCCACCTAAGGCCAAACGCATACCAATCTCTGTGGCTTAACTACACGACCTTCGAGCTCTGAAACAAGCAGGCGGGTTTGGCTAGCAGTGGGAGGGCAAGGGTGGTGGGGAATGAACCGTCCATCTTTTGCCTCTTCTCTCAGGAACATTCTTTTTTGGGTGTGTTAGAACGTGATATGGCTTTGCCACTAACAAGCACACCAAACAGATGCCTTGCAATAAACTGGACAAACCAACTTTTATTTGGCAGTATGTTCAATGTCACGTAACATAAAATCAACATTTAGAATAAATAGCAATTCACATTTGGAATAAATAGTAAGTCTACCTAATCTGCATTCATTGTGCCTGAAATTAACAGGCACAGCCTGTCATTATACTAAATAATTAGAAAACAGTTTCCGAAGGCAGAGTTCAAGCCCAAAGCATAGAAAAGTATAGAGCACTGCTGTGGGGGTTGGGGTCCTGGGAAAGCGAACAGAGAGGGAGTCTCATGCAGGAGGTGTACAGGGCACTGGCCTTGGGAGCAACATCGGGGAGAAGAGACGGGAGCTGGGCTGCAGGGCAGACACAAAGGGGCCTCAGCCGTGCGCCCTCCCGCCGCTCTAGAGCTGGACGGGCCTTCAGTGTTGCTGGGTGGGGGGGGCAGCGAGCCCACAGGACGTTTCAGCAGGGGAAGCGCCCAAGAGGCCTGACAGCAGCAGATGGGAAGCTAGCAGCACACCCGGCAGTCGGGGGACTAAGTCCTTCAGTCCTGAAGGGTCTTCTGGGCAGCCAGGCAGCCAGCCACACACACCCACACACACACGACCAGCACAATCACGATCCAGGGCAACGAGAGGTATACTCACGGAGCGCCACGCCTGGCAGCTCAATTACACAAAAACAAGCATGCCACGTGCTGGAAACAAGGTATTTTACCACTGGCCCCGTGAGTAAAACACACGCAGAGGGCGGCCTGGAGGGGAACGTGGCGCACCTACCTACAGACCTCCTTCCTACGAGCTGCACCTGTCCGTGAGCTGGTTCTTTTGCATGCCTTCAGCAAGGTCAGCCTGCCACTGCCACCAAGTCAATCCATGGCCTGAGCGCCAAATCCAACCTGCAGCCCGTTTTCCTCAGGCTGTCTGGGAACACAGGCGTGCCCAGTGCTAGAGGAGGGGCCGCAGGAAACGGCCTGCAGAGCTGAAAGTCTTTAGAGTCTGGCCCTCTACTGGAAAAGTCTGCTGAACCTCACACCGGGGGAACTGCATTCCCCTTCTTCTCTCCAACCCGTTAGGGTATTAAGGTTAGCTGAGCTTGGAGCCAAGCTCCCATGTGCTATCGCAGAAGAAAAAGGAAATTGGTACAAAAGGAAATCACCCCAAGAGGGCAAATGACAGGCTCCCTAGTAGCTGAACAAAGCAATCAAGGAAGCCTGCCGCTGGCCGAATTTAGTCTGAGAGCACATTCTAGACAAGGGCCCCCAAGTGGGTGCTTGGCAGCAGATAAACATTTGGCAGAGTGGAATCCAGCCCCAACACTCAGCAAGCTTTCCGCTGCTTCAAAGGCCTTTGGGGAGGAAAAGAGAGGGAAAGCTATGCAGTTCACCCAATTAGCTGGGGGAATGATTCCTTTTCATTTCTCCTTTGCACTAATTAAGACCAGTGCATTCCAAGCAACCAGTAATTTTGTCTGAGATGGGCCCAAATCAGTAACAGGTGGTTTATGTTAGATGGCATTAATGGAGCGGAAGAGAATTTTTAAAAGAAAAAAAAAAAAGTATGTTAGCAGGAAAGTAGGAGCTCTAAGCCAAAATATTTTAAAAGCCAGGTTTCATCTACAGAAACAACTCTGGAAAACCAGATGTGCAGGTCCTTCCCGGTACTGGGAACCCTGGGGTGTGGACTGCCCCTGGACTATCAATATTTGCTCACATCACTCTGAGAAAATCAGTCTAACTGATACTAGAATGGAAAATATTTCTCAGTGTCTGTTCACTTTCCAAACTGATGTTTTCAGTGGTAGCACAGAGACTCCCTTCCTTTGTGCCAGATGGCACTCATCCGAGTGCACGCCAGGGAGCACACCGGCGAGGCCAGAATGCAGTGCAGCGGGCTGATCCCCAGCGGGAGTCATGCCAGCGACACATTAAGGAGAGTGCCTCTGTCCTTCCTGTGGAGACGGCTGTCCTGACCCCTCAGGCCACCCAGCGTGGGTTTGCATCCCCAGGCACACACGCAGATCTCAAAACCGCCACGTGTGGGCCCACAGGCCGAAACTAATGAATCACAAGATCCCTTGTTCAGACCCAGAAAATATACGTCTCCCCCCAGGCCTGGGCCACCAAACCTGGACATACAGGAAAGCAGGTTTTAAAAACAGTCATACCTGATTCGTAAGTAAACAAAACACCCTGTTAGGGGCATCCGGGAGATGGCCGATGAATATCTGAGATAAAAACTAAGACAAAAGTTTAAAAATAATACCCATGTCCTCACTCGGCTTCTCCAAAGCAGAGACGATCAGCCCAAAGCTCCAGCGTACCCTCTCCTCTGAGGACCCCAACACTGAGCAGTTTTGGGCATCCACCTGCACCCCTTAAATGCCAGTCTCCAACACACTCAGCTGCTTAAAACCCCTAGACGCCAATAAAGAGCAAATAAAATGCCTAGCGTGTTTCAAAAAAGAAACAGACTACTGTGTTCATAATAAAATTTAGGAGGAAAAAAGGGGAGCTAATTGGGTCTATTGGGTCTACACAGTCACTCTCACTCTTCTAGTTAAATACATCAAAGATATCACAAGCACACTCCCATTATAACAAGCAATGTTACAAAGCGTGCGAGAGGACTCGCCTAGTTTCTGCATTCGGGCAGGCAGCCTGTGGAAAGCCAAGCTAGCATTTCATCGACAGCTGGCTCCACACGTGAACACATTAAAAACAACGCTGAATAAGCGAGCACGAGCCCCTTCCTCCCATGTTTGCATCCTTTGGGTTTAAGGGTGCATGTTTAGGTTTAAGGACTTGCCTTGTCCTCAGAAAGAAATAAGAACACTCAGTTAACTAGGTCATTTCCAACTGTCTCTCTTAGTTTCAATGCCCTTTATCCCACCTTAAATAGAACACCTAAAGAAAACCACCCCGACTCCCCAAAGCGCCACAGAAGCATGACAGGAAAGAAACCCAAGGGGAGGGAAGGGTGGGAGATGGCTCAGGGCTGAAGGCTGCCTCCTTCCCCTCCTGTTGGATTCAAGCCCCTCTCCTGGGCTGTCAGGTCAGGACAGAGACAGGCATCTGCTCGGCCTCCAGCAAGGACAGCCTCTAGGAATACACATTTTAACAAGACGGCAGCACACCCAGTGGGGCTCATGGTGTGGACTTCATTACAAGGCCATTTTTTTTTTTGTTTCATCTTCTGTCCTCTGATGAGCACACGGAGACATTCAGGTGGCGTTTCCAGGTGTAATAAACCCCTGCACTGGCTCTTCTGACCTGTGCGTGTCTCACTGACTCATTCTACAGAGTCTGTTCTTCTGGGTGGAAATTCAACCAGAAGCTCTTCTCTCCTCACCCTCCTTTTCTGGAGCAAAGAGTGAACCTGCCCATCACTGGGGGCACCGTCTGTCCTTCCCCCACATGGAGCAGGACACAGGAAACAGATACTGAGGACAATCAAGGCCAAGGGCTTGCACCTTCTCTTGTTGTTTCTCACATAAGACTTCCAGGGAGGCTGGGTCTGCTTTCAAGTGCGGCACCAGAGTGCCAAAGCCCTGGTACCTAACACCTGGGACGCGGCTGCTGTCTGGGGACCACCTCTGGCGCTGGCGGGGGCCGAATGCTACCAGAGCACTCGCCAAAGCATCGGCTTTCTGAGAGCAGCACGTCACCGGGCCACTGCACTGCCTGTGGATATTCCATTTCTCCATGTGTTTTCCTTGGAAGAGTCACAAAAAGAGTTTCGAAACGTCACCTGCTGGAACACAGAGATGGCATCAAGAAGCCTGCCCAACCCAGGAGTCAGACGCCGGTACCTTGGGAAACAAGAAGGCTGATCACAGGGTGTCAACAAGCCCATGGCCGGGGCTGCACGCCTCTGTGGTCACGCGCTGGAGCAGAGTCTCCGCGACATAGAGCAGAGAAGGGCCAGGCACACCTGCATCGGCTCCAACGTGATGCTCACGTCCCTGCGAGGCCCGCGCGGGGTAGGGCCGGCCTCCCCCGGCTACTTGGCCTGGGCCTCCTGCAGGAGCGGCAGCCCAGCCGCAGGGGGCCTGTCGGACCAGGCGGGAAGCTCGTGCTGCAGCGGGGTCCTCCGGGGGTAGAACGTGTGGCTGACGTCGTAGTTGAGGAGGCAGCTCAGCGAGGCCATGTAGATGTCGGCGAAGCGCGACAGGCGCCGCAGGAAGTACGTGGGGTTCTGGTCTGTGCGGAACAGGCTGCCGAACTGGGCGTTGAAGAAACCTTTGGTCATTTCTCTGAAGAGGCGAGAGGAGAGCAAAGCAACAGAGAGTGATTCCAGAAATGTCTGCTCTAAGTTACTGAAATGGAATGAATCAAAATCACTGTTTCGCACGTACAGGACGCAACTGAGCCGAGAGCAGCCCCAACGTCTAACCGGGAAAACGCGCTGGGCACCCACCCATCTAGATCAACCACATTCCCCACTCAGCCCACCAGACACAACCCTGCCTAAGGCGCCAGGGGCACCATGTGAGACCCTGAACACACACACCCCATTTCCCAAACAAAATCAGGGTGCAGGAGGCTGCTTGCGAAGGTCCCCAGAGAGGTAGGATGTTCACAGTTTCCAAGCTCCCCTCGTCTGCAGAATGGGATCCAGGGCTCCTTCTCTGAGGTTACAGAGAGAACCAAGCAAGGTGAGCAAAAGCAAAGCATATTGTAAACCTGAAAGCACTTTATGTCTGAGAGATGAAGGGTTCTTTTAGCGTCACGTGAATATGCATCATCCATTACAGAGCATCCCTCGCCTCCTCAAAGCCTGGATTACAGGCATCTTGCAAGGTGCACATACGTGCATCTGTGTGTAAACCAACCCCCGTCACACATACAGAGGACAGGCACACCATCTGACGGCCAGGAGCCCAACAAGACTGTTCCAGCCACTGGACAAACACCGTTCATAAGTCAGTTACAATCACAGCAAAAACCATAATCCTTTATACAACTGTGTGGTAAAAGCTACTCGTTGGTGGCAGTCTGTCACCACATGGTGACAGCAGATGCTACGACAACCAGAAAAGTAGAAAATTAAAAGGACTCGGAGTTCCCTTGAGGCACAGCAGGTCAAGGATCTGGTATTACCACTGCTATGGCTCAGGTTCGATCCCTGCCCAGGAACTTCTATATGCCACCCATGGGCGTGGCCAATAAAATAAAAGAAACAAAGAACTCAATTAGGTCTCCAGGTGGAACAACATGAATGGTTTTAAAATTTTTGCTGAAAAATTCCATTGAGATGTGAGGTTTTTAGACATTCAAATTAAAAAAAAAAAAAAAATCCCTGATGGGTGAAACAATTCTGTTATCTAGTTTGAGGTCCTACGAGTGAAGAGCTCGTGTCTGGCCTTCAGGGTTAAAGGGCCCAGAGTCAAATGACTTTATATGCCTACCACCCTCTCATCCAACATTTCAGACCAATGTTCAAGTAATCATGATGTTAGAATAAGCCCGAGCAGCCAACACGCTGAGAGGGAGGAGAAAGGACAGATTCCGTACGGCCGAGAGCTCAAGAGGTGGACTCTGCCCCCTCTCCTCTCCCATCAGAGCCGGGCAGTGAGCACCACAGGCAGACCCGACAGACCGCTGTGCCTGGGAGGGGCAGCCGCCGTGCAGAAACGGTCACCTCAACAGTGTCCGCATACACAGCATCCTCTAAACAGGAGGCACAACTGTCCACGAGGCCTCTTGAGGATCACGGTGCCCTTAAAGGCAACCTCAATGTCCACGAACAGAGTACTGGATAAAGAAGACATGGGACATGTGCACCCGGAAGAGTACTCAGCCATCAAAAGAACAAAATCTTGCTATTTGCAGCAACACTGATGGACCTAGAGATCATCAGACTAAGTGAAGTTAGAAAAATTACGATTTCACTTTTATGTGGAATCTAAAAAAATAATACAAACCAACTTATTTGTGTAACAGAAATACTCACAGACATAGAAAACAAACTTACGGTTACCAAAGGGAAAAAAGGAGGGGGAGGAATAAATCAGGAATGTGGGATTGACAGATACACACGACTGCGTGTAAAATAAAGCTTTCCTGTAGGGCACATGGAACTATACTCCATATCCTGTCATAACCTACAACGGAAAAGAATCTAAAGCTGTAGACCTGAAACGAACATGCTATTTTAAGTCAACTATAGTTTATTTCTATTTTTTAAGTTTGTGATTTTTATTTTTCCATTATAGCTGATTTACAAAGTTCTGTCAGTTTCTACTGTACAGCAAAGTGATCCAGTCATACATATATATATATATATATGTATATATGTTCCTTTTCTCACATTATCCTCCATCATGTTCCATCACAAGTCATTAGATATAGTTCCCTGTGCTACACAGCAGGACTCATTGCTTATCCACTCCAAATGCAACAGTTTACATCTATGAACCCCAAACTCCCAGTCCCTCCCACTCCCTCCCCGTTGGCAACTATAGTTTAATTAAAAAAAAAGAAAATTCAAGGAAGTTCCCTTGTAGCGCAGCAGGTTAAGGATCCGGTATTGCCCCAGCTGTGCTGCAGGCAGCAACTGCAGTGTGGGTTCGATGCCTGGCCCAATAACATCCACATGTGTGGGTGTGGCCCCCCCAAAAAACATTCAATAACTGCTCCCTCAAGACACAGAGACCCACCAAACTTTTCTGACAACAGGCGGCCTTTCTTCGCCCATAAACATCCTGACACTGAGTGCAGGCACATTCCTGAAATAGCAGTGTTACAAATGAGCCCCAGGGTCACAGGAGCCCCAAGAATTCCCCGTGGTTCAGAGCCACCTGCGGCACTGTCCTGGTAGCCACATGGTGCTGCTGGCATTGCCAACAACTGGGCCACCAGCCACCCAAACAGGGAAGTTAAGGTGGCTGGGAGGCACAAGGGGGTTCACCGCTGCCTGGAGGTAAATGTCACTCATCACCAAGGCAGCTGGCGGGTTCTGGATTGGGGGGGTCACAGTCAACCCTGGCAGCTAAAAAGGGAAGTTTCAAAGTCTGTCTAGGCAGGCCCTGGGGAAGGCAAGGGAGCGCGGCCAGGGGGCTGGACTCCCTGCCTTCCAAACCTGCTGCTCTCACCTCATCTCCTTCCTCTCCTTCTTCCACTCCTGCAAGACCAGCTGGGACGCAGCATCTCTGTGAACCTGCAGGACACAAGATCATTACTGAGACGGTTCCAGATACAAATACTCATTACGTCATCAGAACTGAACGGGCAGTTTTTGGAGGGATTTTATTCAAACCTAAGAGACAGGCATGGGTATGAAATAACAGTTTTGGATTTGCCCACTGCAACCTGCCCTCTTCACCAAATGCGGGTGGAATATTATGAAGCTATTTAGCAAGGCCCCTATTAAACCAGAGATATGACAGTATTATTAAAGGCTTTGTGTAGACATCATGGACAGGCATCCACATAAAATACGTATGTATCATATATGTGTGATGTATCCATTATACATGGGTATTACACACACAAATATAAATACATGCTATTATACATATTTTTATATATCACAAACCTATGTATTATATACATGCACACATAAAAATGGCAGTTAATGGAGCTGCCTGGTGGCTCAGTGGGTTAAGGATCCCATGTTGTCACTGCTGTGGCTACTCAGGTCACTATCCCTGGCCCGGAACTTCTGTATGCCGTGGGTGTGGCCACAAAAACAAAAGAGACAATTAAGTGGAAATAGCAGGTTTAACAGTATGCATGACAAAACGTGCATATATTTGGACATTAACACTGAAATTTTTCTTTAGTTTGCGGAAGGGTCATCGAATTATAATTGGCTTTAATTTTTTTCCTTAATATTATCTTTAAAATGTCTTTT
Source organism: Sus scrofa (assembly GCF_054392235.1). Classification (NCBI taxonomy): domain Eukaryota; kingdom Metazoa; phylum Chordata; class Mammalia; order Artiodactyla; family Suidae; genus Sus; species Sus scrofa. The sequence continues at coordinate 87,936,135 of NC_139387.1, read as the reverse complement.
AGGAGTTCCTGTCATGGTGCAGTGGAAACGAATCTGACTAGGAACCATCAGGTTGCAGGTTCCATCCCTGGCCTTGCTCAGTGGGTTAAGGATCCGGCGTTGCCGTGAGCTGTGGTGTAGGTCACAGATGTGGCTCGGATCCCACTTTGCTGTGGCTGTGGTGTAGGCCGGCAGCTGTAACTCCGATTAGACCCCTAGCCTGGGAACTTCCATATGCAGAGGGTGCGGCCCTAAAAAGACAGAAGGCCAAAAAAAGAAAAAAAAAATTTTTTTTAAAAATTGTTTTTGTAAAAGGCAAGAAGGCAGAGCACCCCACTCAGATGGAAAAGCAGAAACTTTTTGAGTGGGCCAAAATGTGAGCTAAAAGCAAAAAGAAAATGACAACTGCATACACCCTCCTAACAAAGGGAATCTTACAAGTCTCTCTCCAAGGCTCCTGAGGCTCAAGGTGAAGGCTCAAGCCAGAGCCAGAGGTGCCAGGTGGGGCTCTCCGCAGTTCTCGGTCAGAAAGGCAGCCTCAGGACCCAGAGGAAAATACCAGGCAAGCAAACCATCTGCTTCTGACATGGAGCCAAGGCCCTTCTGTTGACCACATCTGCCCAGATCAGCAGCTTGACCAAGGCACCCGCTATGGGGCTCTGGCACTCAGACAAAACCCTGGGCTTGGAATATGGATTTCCTGCCCAACACCTGTCTATACCACCAGGAAGCAGGAACCACTGGCCTTGTGTTACTGGAGCACCGGAAAACTGTCTGGCACTTCTCAGGGCACTGATGTAGTCCCACGAGCATAATTTTAGTTAGCTTTCACTTTTTTTTTGGCTGCACCCCGCAGCATATGGAAACTTCCTGGCCAGGGCTTGAACCTGCTCTCTTTTTTGAAACTAGCTACCAAAGGCCATGTGAAGGCCCCATGCAAGGGCAGCTCTACAGACATGGAGAGCCAGCTCGGGTCTCCAAGACCAAGGCGCGTTCTCCAGCCCCGCTTTCCTGCGATGCGGGCAGGGGGGGCCACCAGGGACAAGGGATCATCTCCAGCAAACCTCCCAGGTGCTGAAGGGACATGTGAGGAGGAAGGCCCCAGAGGTGCGCACCTGAGAGCATGGGGGCTGGGGGGGCATGTGAGCTCTGTGGGCGCACCCCAACCCAGCCTCCCCTCGCACCCTCCCATCCATGGCCCACCCACACCCACCTGTCCTCCCGGGGACCCTTCTCCGTCATTTATCATCTCTCCCACACAAGCAGCCTCTTCCCCTGGACCCTTCCCATCAGCATGCCAACACGCTCACGGCTTTCCCATTATCAGAAAACAATTCTGGGAGTTCCCGTCGTGGCTCAGCGGAAATGAATCCGATTAGGAACCATGAGGTTGCGGGTTTGATCCCTGGCCTTGCTCAGTGGGTTAAGGATCCGGCGTTGCCATGAGCTATGGTGTAGGTCGCAGACACGGCTTGGAGCCAGTGTTGCTGTGGCTGTGGCGTAGGTCGGCAGCTGTAGCTCTGATTCAACCCTTAGCCTGGGAACCTCCATACACCGTGGGTGCGGCCCTAAAAAAACAAAAAGACAAAAAAAAAAAAAAAGCAAAGAAAGAAAGAAAACAATTTTGGAGTTCCCACTGTGGCACAACAGGATCGGTGGCATCTCTGCAGCGCCAGGACACAGGTTCAATCCCTGGCCAAGCACCGTGGGTTAAAGGATCCAGGGTTGCCACAGCTCTCTGGCCAGATGACCAGGTCTCAGCCCCGCACCACCCCTGACTCGGGCAAGCTAATTTCTCTTCCGTGCCTTGGGCTGCTCATCTGTCAAATGCGGAGGGTGCCAGTGGCCGCGTGAAAGCGTTACTGCGAGAAGGAAATGCACGGAAAGCCTTGGTGTCCAGAACAGAGTTCTTATTTCTACACAGCTTGATTCTGCGGTTCACTGACTTTAAGATTCTGGAAAAGTTACTTACTCTTGGCTTGTTTCCTCTCCTATAAAACAGGGCAGCAGCATAAATGCCAATGCCCTTTGCCTCCTTCCCTAACCACAGGCCTCGTACAATTAAATTCGTAAATCACAAGACATCTTCCCAGCATTTCCATTTTTGAAAACACACACCCTTACTCACCAAACTTTGTTTTTAATTTTATTTGTCATGGTCACACCTGCAGCATACGAAGTTCTTGAGCCAGGGATTGAATCCAAGCCATAACCACAGCAACGCCCGATCCTTTAACCCACTGTGCCGGGCTGGGGACCAAACCCGCCCCTCCACAGTAACCTGAGCTGCTGCAGCCAAATTCTTAACCCACTGGGCCACAGCGGGAACTCCTCCTCAAACTTTTTATACAGGTCAGAGAGAGGAAAACAAAAAAGAACTGTCCTCAAAGCTAAAATGCAGTGACATCATCTACATGCAGGCTGCACTGGTGTATCTGATCAGCTGCCTGCATCCCAAAGAGATGGCACCCAAGGCAAGGGGCCTGGCTCCACTGAGACCCCTACACCGCACACTGCAGTGCAGTGCTCAAAAGCACAGGCGTGGGCCCAGGTTCAAGGCCATGCTTTGCCATTTTATGACCTTGGACACCAACCTCTCCTTGTTCTAAAGTGGAAAACTGTACCTACCCACACAGACAGCTGGGACGAGTGATGAATAATGTTGCAGAGCAAGCACTCAGCGCAACGCCTGGCCTCTGAAGAGCCACTACCATTACTGTGTGACCTTTGCACAGACTGGCTTAACCCAGAATTGATGCCATGTATTTTTAGACGACCACCTCACAGACAAGCCCAGGGAGGGAAAGAGGATCGGTCCCCGTCCACAAGCCAAGGAGCGATGCAGCCAGAGTGCACTGCCAGCGAGGCCGGGGGACGTGTGGGGCCCCACGCCCTGGAACACGTGCGCCGTGGAGTGGGGACCTGCCACTCCCCGCAGCCCTGCCTCAGCTCGCCGCCAACTGGGCCAGGCAAGGCCATTCCCTGCCCATTTCCAAAGCAGGCTGGCAGGCTGTGGGCATCAGGCCAGTGCCAGCGGCTGCAGGTGTGTTTGCCAGGAGAGCAGGCATCCCGGCCCCTTATCCGAGAAGAGTCGGCCCTCACACTGAGACGGCTGGGGGCCAGGCCAGCAGAAGCGGGTGAGAAAGCGAGGTGCCTCGTGAGGTGGGGAGGGGGTCACAGCTGCCACAGAGGGCAGCTTCCACGGGCCAGGAAACCACTGCTAAAACAACTCGCCTCACTAACTGCCCAAACCTGCCTACGTAATGTACGGAAAGACAAAACTGCCACAGAACTCCAGGGAGCTAGCAAACTGCAGGCTATTATCTGCAAAATCAGGTGGAGGCTACACACAGTGCTCTTGACTCTTGGTTTGAGGTTCTTTCCAATAAGACGTGGTGCCCAGCCTGAGTGTTCACTCCATTTTACAGATGGAGAAACTGAGGCCCAGGACAGAGAAGTCCCACAGCGGGCTAAAGGCAGAAGCAGGACTGGACCTGGCAGAGGTTCTTGAACCCCACTACCCACAGAGTATCTCCCAATGGAGATAGGTGTTCCCCACACAGGCCACAAAAAACTTTCTCCAAATGGCTTTGAGAGCTTCTTTTCTTTAGGGCCACACCTGCAGCATAAGGAAGTTCCCAGGCTAGGGGTCAAATCAGAGCTACAGCCACCGATCTATGCCACAGCCACAGCAAAGTGGGATCTGAGCCACATCTGTGGCCTACATCACAGCTCACGGCAATGCCAGATCCTTAACCCACTGAACGAGGCCAGGGATCAAACGTGCATCCCCATGAATACCAGTCAGGTGCTTAATCCACTGAGCCAGAGCGGGAACTCCCAAGGGGCCATTTTTAAAGTTCTCTTCAGGGAAAAAACGGCAGAACTCTTTTGGGGCAAAATCAGCCCAGTGGTTATTCTGCAGGATGACTTATGCCTCATACTTCAGGACCATAATTAAACAGAAAAATTCCTGAAATAACTTGAACCAGTGAACTAACCTCAGGCTTACAGAAAAAGTTGGAGAGAAAAAAATTCCAAACCTGCATCTGTTCCAATAACCCAGTCAGGGTCTGCAGCCATGTCATAGTTTGTATGTACTGCTCCGTATTCATGATTTTGAGCTCAGATCTTAATTCTGGGATAATTGCACCAGTTCGCCAGCCATGCTTCAGGGTCAAGTCCTGATTGCAAAGATCACACAAAGTCAACAGAATTACCCTCCACAGAATTTAAACCATTTTATCACCTTTCCCAGATGCAACAGGCATTCAAGGAATTACGTTTTAACTGTAATGGTTACTTATTAACCACACCGAATTCAATGAATTACACTTAATTAAAACCAATTTAGCCCCAGGCTTTGACCATTTCACCCCAAGAAGGTTTCTGTTCCGGAAATAATTGCTGTGAATCACAGCCTCTACAGAAACACAGGCTCTGCAATCATTAACTAGGGTCTGTCATACAACAATTAGGTCAGAGGCAGAAAGCGGGTCCACTGACCGGCTACTGGAGGTTTTCATTCCGTTCATCCACAGCACACGAGGAACCCCCACCGCCTGCCAAGCCTCCTGGGTTCTGGGGAATCTCAGACTTGCCATGTCCACACAAATCAACACACATGATCACATGTTCATTACAAACGCTGGCATCTCACGATCTGATACTACACCAGAGTATCTGATACAAGTTTTGTCCTGGAAAATCTAAGCTATGCAACCACCATACTAAGTGGCTGTGAGTTTTCTCATTTGACAAGCACATATTAAATACTACTATTTGCCAGGCCCTGTTCTAGAATCTGAGGATAAAATAATGAAATGAACCAAGCTAATAAATCCCTGCTCTCATGGAAAATACAAACCAAAAATAGGTCAGCAAACACACAAGGGCAGCTGGTGATCAATATATACGATAGACACAAATCAAGCAGAATAAGAGGGAAAGGAGTTACTGTTTTATGCAGAGTGGTGAGGAAGACCAGCCTAGTAAAGGAACACTCTAGCAGAGATCAGAAGTGAAGGAGAGTTTGCAAATACATGGAGGAGAAAATTCTGGCTGGAAAAACAGCAAGTGCAAAGGCCCTGTGGCAGGAACATCTGGGAGATGTGTTAAGAAAGATCAAGGCAAGTAGGACAGAGGGCAGAGGCAGGAGGTGCCTTCAGAGAGGCAGGCTGGGGAAAGAGAGACCATGCAGGGCCTTGAGGCCAACTGTAAGAAACCAGGTTTTTACTCTGAGGGAGAAAGGGATGCCTTTAAGGAGAGCTTTTTAAGGAGAGAATTGGTATATGGTTTACTCTTCTCCAAGTTCACTCTGGCTACTCACCTAAAGCTAGAATCCCTGCTCTGTAAGCCCTAAGATTACCTATTTTTTCCAATGGCTAAATTTCCTTAAACCTGAATATTTCTCTTTTTTTTTTTTTTTTTTTTGCTTTTGAGGGCCGCACCCATGGCATATGGAAGTTCCCAGGCTAGGGGTCAGATTGGAGCTACAGCTGCTGGCCTACACCACAATCACAGCAATGCTGGATCCGCAGCGCATCTGCAACCTACACGACAGCTCACCGCAACGCCGGATCCTTAACCCACTAAGCGGGGCCAGGGATCAAACCCACATCCTCATGGATGCTAGTCAGGTTCATTAACCACTAAGCCACAAAGGGAACTCCACAGCACATTCTTTTAAATATTCCCAACAGTGGCAAACTTTTGAAGGTGTATTGTTTCCGAAAATAGGTTAAAAAGTCATTCAGAACATTTCTAAGACGAAAGTACATGATAATAAAGGTAATTTTCTCCTGTGTCTCAAACGGCAGCAACTTTGGATGTGTATCTGCATTCCCAGGGTAATTCCTCCAAAGGGTAACGTCCACTGTCCAGACACTGTGACGTGTTAATGAATTGGTCTCAGCACTTTCAAACAGTGGTTTTCTTTTTCTAAGATTTACAATGTCGTGCCAATTTCTGCTGTACAGCAAAGTGACTCAGTCATACATATAATATACATTCTTGTTCAATATTCCTTTCCATCAGGGTCTCTCCCAGGAGACTGGATATAGTTCCCTGTGCTACGCACTAGTACCCCATGGCTTATCCATTCTAAATGTAACAGTTTGCATTTACCAAGCCCAAACTCCAGGTCCCATCCCAGCCCCTCCCCACTCCCCCTCGGCAACAACAGGTCTGTTCTCTAAGTCTAAAACAGTGGTTTTCGGGAGTTCCCGTCATGGCTCAGCAGAAACAAATCTGACTAGTATCCATGAGGACGTGGGTTTAATCCCTGGCCTCGCTCAGTGGGTTAAGGATCTGGCATTGCCATGAGCTGTGGTGTAGGTCACAGACATGGCTCGGATCTGGTGTAGCTGTGGCTGTGGCTGTGGTGTAGGCTGTACACCCCATTGGACCCCTAGCCTGGGAACCTCTGTATGCCGCAGGTGCCATCCTAAAAAGAAAACAACAACAACAACAAAAAAAAGTGGTTTTTAAACGTTAGCATAGATCCAACTACATACATGCTGTTCACAAGACACTTATTTAAGATCTAAGGACACACAAAGATTGAAACTGAAAAGATTAAAAAAGATACTCCACGCAAAGAGTAACCAAAAGAAAACAGGAGCAGCTATACCAAAATCAGGCAAAACAGACTTTAGGTCAGAATCTGTTACAGATCCAAAGAATGACATTATTCATGATCAAAAGGTCAATTCACCAAGAATGAATAATAATTATAAGCGCATATGAACCAAACATCAGAGCTCCAAATTATATGAAGCAAACACTAACAGAACTGAAGGGAACAAGAGCTAGCTCTACAGTAACAGCAGGAAACTCTGACAGCCCACTTTCCATGATGGATAAAACAACCAGACAGAAGATCAAAAGGCAGAAGGAAAAACTGAAAAATTTAGAAATATGTGGAAATTAAATAAACACAATCTTCAACAACCAATGGTCAAGGAAGAAAGAAAACATGTGGGAAATTACAAAATACCTTGAGACAAATTAAAATGCATAACAACATACCCAAATTTACAGGATGCAGCAAAAACAATAATACTAAAAGGAAGGTTTATAACTATACCCCTTGACATTAAAAAAGGAAGAGCTCAAAACATCTTAACTTTACACCTTGAAGGAACTAGAAAAAGAACAAACTAAACTGAAAGCTAACAGAACAAGAGAAAGAATAAAGGTTACACATAAACAGGAGCTCCCTGGTGGCTCAGTGGGTTAAGAACCTGATACAGTCTTTGTGAGGACACAGGTTCAATCCCTGGCCTTGCTCAGTGGGTTAAGGATCTGGTGCTGCTGCAAGCCACGGCATAGGTCACAGGTGCAGCTCAGATCCCATGTTGCTGTGGCTATGGTGTAGGCCTACAGCTACAGCTCCAATTCAACCCCTAACCTGGGAACTTCCATATCCTGGTGTGGCCTTCAATTTTAAAAATTTTTTCAAAATAAAATACAACAGAGAAAATCAAGAGTTGGTTCTTCAAAAAAAAAAAAAAATCAGTAAAATTGATAAAATTTAAGCTTGATGAGAAAAAAGAAGACTCAAATGACTAAAATCTGAAATGTAAATGGTAACATTACTACCAATTCTATAGGAAAAAAAAAGACTATAAAAGGGTATTGTGAACCACTGTATGCCCACAACTTGGATGATCTTGATCAACTGACAGTTCCCAGAAACATACAACCTGAGACTGAAACATGAAGAAACAGAAAATCTGAATGAAAAAAAAAAAAAAACCCAGAAAATCTAAATAGGCCTCTAACTAGTAAGGAGATTGAATGAGTAATCAAAACCTTCCAACAATGAAATGCCAAGGACCAGATGGCTTCACGACCAAACATATAAAGAAGAATTAACACCAAACCTTCTCAAACTCTTCCAAAAATCGAATTGGAGGGAACAGTTCCTAACTCCTCCTATGAGGCCAGCACTACCTGGCCTCTTTCTGGTGTGGAGGGTGGTTTGGAACATAGACGGCGGGCCCCACTCCCAGGGTTTCTAACTCTGCGGTTCCAACAAGTTCCCAGGTGACCCTGACATCCTGCGGACACTCCTGACACACTTCTGCCTTGGGAGCGCTTCTGAAAGCGCCACGGGCACCGCCGGGGCCCAGGGGCCCACACGCCTCGGGACTGGCACACAGCTGATGGCACAGCAAGCAGTAAGCGTGTGCTGCCACGTGGCGTGGCTGGACATTCCAAGTGTCAACACCCTGACGCGAGCACTTTATCTTCCTACCTCACACCCCTGTCTATCTTATTTCACTCTTCTTACCAACGAGGATGACCGGGCTTGAGGGCTGTGCCCACAGTCACGTGGCTAATGAACAACAGAGATGTGGGGACCCCAGTGGTCCAGTTCTAAGCCCAGGACTCCTCCCACGGGACCTCCATCCACTGGACGGACGGGATTTTGTAGGAGGTGTGCTGGAGTCATCCGGGAGGGTGTCCCTACACACAGGCTCTGGAGTCAACTCTCTACATCCCCCACTTGCGCCAAGTGGGACTCCGCAGACGTCAGTGGGGCTCAGGCGCACGTGCTCTGAAAACGATCCAGAGGGTCCCACTGCCCGGCCACGAAAGCTCCCGGCTCCCACGGCGGGCAGAGGACGGGGACGGCGACATGCACACAGACGCAGCGCCGCGCAGGCCAACGCACTCAGAAACGGCAGCAGCGGAGGCAGCTGAGAGCCGACTCTTGCCACCTGCTAGACGCTGAGCTTCAGACGCTGTCAAACGGGCACTGAACCACCTCGCCTGGAATCACTTCGTAACAAGAGTCATTCCACACGGAGTAAAGTGTGGTAATGAAGTAACTAACTCAGTCTTGCTGACTACAGAGGAAATCATAATTCAAGTCCTAGGACGCGCCAGTCTTTCCAAGAAGCATGAAGAGCCTTATTTTCACATAAGAGCTGTTTCCTGGAAATGTCACTTTTGTACCCTTTCAAAATGACAGGCGGGGAGTTCTCGTCATGGCTCAGTGGTTAACAAACCCGACTACTATCCATGAGGACATGGGTTCGATCCCTGGCCTCCCTCAGTGGGTTAAGGATCCGGTGTTGCCATGAGCTGTGATGCAGGTCATAGACGAGGCTCAGATCTGGCATTGCTGTGGCTCTGGCGAAGGCCAGCAGGTACAGCTCCGATTGGACCCCTAGTCCGGAACCTCCATATGCCTTGGGTGCAGCCCTAAAAAGACACACACACACACACACACACACACACACACACACAATGACAGGCTGGCAAAAGAAACCCTAAATGATGTTTATGAGCTTTTACAGAGCATTTGTGTGTTTCTGATGCTTTATAATAAAAGAAAAAGGAAAGGACATTGGCATTTATCTCTTACCATTACTTAAATGGAAAGACTTTTTCTGATAAACTGAGTAAACTGCTAATTTCCATCATTTCCAAAATAAATTATCTACTTCATGACTCTGATCTATCCTGCTCAGTAAAATGAGACATTAAAAAAAAATGAAAAATAAACAAAACAAAAAGACAACTTACAGAATGGGAGAAAATAGTTTCAAATGATGCAACGGACAAAGGCTTTATCTCTAAAATATACAAACAACTTATACAACTCAACAGCAAAAAAACCAACAACCCAATTGAAAAATGGGCAAAAGACCTGAATAGGCACTTCTCCAAAGATATACAGATGGCCAACAAGCACATGAAAAATACTCAACATCCCTGATTATTAGAGAAATGCAAATCAAAACCATCAAGAGATACCACGTCACACCCATCAGAATGGCCATCATTAATAAGTCCACAAATAACAAATGCTAGAGGGGTGTGGAGAAAAGGGAACCCTCCTGCACTGTTGGTGGGAATGTAAATTGGCACAAGCGCTATGGAAAATAGCATGGAGGTACCTGAGAAAACTACATATAGAACTACCATATGACCCAACAATCCCACTCTTGGGCATAAATCCAGACAAATCCTTGAAAAAGGCACATGCATTTATCTCTTACCATGTTCACTGCAGCACTATTCACAATAGCCAAGACATGGAAACAACCTAAATGTCCATCGACAGATGAATGGATTAATGTGTGGTATGTATTTGCAATGGAATACTACATAGCCATAAAAAAGAACAAAATAATGCCATTTGCAGAAACATGGATGGAACTAGAGACCCTCATACTAAGTTAAGTCAGTCAGAAAGAGAAAGACAAATATCATATGATAGCATTTATATCTGGAATCTAATATACGGCACAAATGAACCTTTCCACAGGAAAGAAACTCATGGACACGGAGAACAGACCTATGGGTGCCAAGGGGGAGGGGGAGGGAGTGGGATGGACTGGGAATCTGGAGTTAACTGATGCAAACTATTGCATTTCGAATGAATAAGCAATGAGATCCTGCTGTATAGCACTGGGAACTATATCTAGTCACTTGTAATAGAGCATGATGGAGGATAATGCAAGAAAAAGACTGTGTATATACATATGTGTGTGTCTCTGTGTGTGTGAGACTGGATCACTTTGTTGTACAGCAGAAAACTGACAGAACACTGTAAACCAACTATAAATGGAAAAAATAAAAATCATTAAATTTTTTTAAATTATAAAAAAAAATGTGGGAGTTCCCATTGTGGCTCAGCAGTTAATGAATCTGATTAGCATCCATGAGGCCACAGCTTCGATCCCTGGCCTTGCTCAGTGGGTTACGGACCCGGCGTTGCCGTGAGCTGTGGGGTAGAGGTCATCAACGCGGCTGGGATCCCTTGTTGCTGTGGCTGTGGTGTAGGCCAGTGGCTACAGCTCAATTCAACCCCAAGCCTGGGAACCTCCATATGCCACAGGTATGCCCCTAAAAACAAACAAACAAAAAAAAAAATGTGGTTCACTACTCATTTTTATGAAAAGTATAAAAACAGTCTTAAACAAAAGACAAGTTTCTCAATAAGTGGGCCTAACAACATCCTACCCCAACACAACAACAGGGAAAATGTGTCCTCACCGCCAGGTCGCTGTATATATGGTCACCGAAATACAACACTTTGGATCCCCTCCATCCGGTAAGCTTCAAAAATTCATATAAATTGCCCTGCAATAGAAAAACAGAGGTGTTATAGCATATGACAGATAGAGGCCCAAGATATCTAAAACTTAAAAGAATGTTTCTGCATTTACATTTAAATATTAAAATATGAAAACACCTTGACCTGAAGTCTTTCAGACCTTTCTTCTAAGTCAAATGTATTTTCAGAAAGGATTCATATTTTATATACCTCTTTGAAATAATCTAGTTTTTTCACTTAACATTCTGTGATCACGTCAATAAATATTCCCTCAGCTTTCAAGAGCTGAGAACGCCCATGATTCACCTTACCAATTCTGACGCTGGACATTTACTTTGTTATCTCTTTGTAAGTAACTTCCTAATAAACAGTCTTATAGCAAAGCTTTAGCTATGTCTGAATAATTTTCTTAGGCTCATGTCCTAGAAGTGGAATGGCTGTATTAAAACTAATCTCTCAGGCCTGGAAAATACATTAGTGCCAAATCCAGTAGTTTGTTACATATCCACCAGGAATGTATCAGTATTAAAAAAAAAACAAAACCAAAAACTATACAGTATAATATTATGTATTATAAATATTACACAGATATAAAAAAAATTATGAGATTAAAAAAAAAACTAACTTCAGTTACACAATAATGGTCAGCAATTCAATCATTTACTCAAACATGGGAGAGCTTTATATGATAACAAAATACATCAAAACTGTGGCACCAAAGTATTGGCAGTGTCTCTGCAGCTCTAGGACCACAGGTTCAATCCCCAGCAGGCACAGTGGGTTAAAGGATCTGGTGTTGCCGCAGCGGCAGCTTCGTTCACAGCTATGGCTCAGACCTGATTCTTGGCCTGGGAACTCCCTGTGCCCTGGGTGGGGAGGCCAAAAAAAACCCAAAACCGTACATAAAACACAGTTCATCAGGAAATAATTACTCATTTGAGTGAATACAATGCCATGGGATTAAATACTTTTTTTTTTTTTTAATACTTCTTAAAGAGACATTTCCAAGGTTCACTACTGGCATCTTGAATTTTTTATCCTATGAAAAGAAGATACTTTAAATTTTGTTTTTTAAAAACTGTTCGATGCCGAATGAACTGAGACATAGCATGTTGAAACTATTGACTGAAGCTGAAATTCCGCCACCACGTTACAAACAGTTCCAGCATCGCACCCAGAACTCTGCCCGGCACATGGCAAGCCTCGACCAATGTCAGCCACTGTCCTTCTAACTGACCACAAAGCACAGCAACAGAAAGGACAGATGGGTCACGAGATACCTGCTTGTAAATCTGGCCTTTCTGCAACTTGTGGATTTTATCCCAGAGTAAGACGCCTTTCTCATTCACCTTTCGAAAAGGTCTAGCAACAGAAAGAGGAAACATTAGGACGCGTGGGAGCAGCGCAAGCTGCTGTCTGCTGTGTGAGAAATTACAGTTACTTCCTGGGAACAGCAAAGAGCTTCATCAACCAAAAACGAAAGCCCACCACCAACGTTCCCTGGCCTCGGGCAATATACCCCAAAAACTGTGGACCTCGGGAGCCAAAGGAGGTTGGTGGAAAAAAGAACTCCAGGGTCAAATCAATTTGGAAAACACTACGCACTATGTATGGCCCTCTTTAAAACCACTGACGGCTCTGAAGAGCCCTCCCATGAAGCTTTTCTTTAACCCAGATTTCCCAAACTTCTGTGGCCATGCAGAAACTGTTTCACACACCGCTTATGGAGATAATGCTAGAACATTTATCCAGCTTTGTACCTGACATTCACCCAATCTAGATACAAAATACATTAAAACTGGGCACATGACTTTCTAATGGAAAATGGGGCGGGGCGGGGGGTGGGGAATAAAGGCTCGTTCCTCACCCTGGGGGTGCTAGTCTACAAAACACCAGGCTTATGTGTCCTTTTTCTTTTCTTGGGTAACATGGACTTGGGACTGCCTCTCTGTTAGAAAAATCTATGCTCACTGCAAAAAAAAAAAAAAAAAAAAAAAAGTGGAAAATGCAGAAAAATACAATGAAGAAAAGGAAAACCACGCGTGATTCCAGAACTCTGAAACACACCATCTCAGTGGATACTGTTCGATCTTCCTCTTCCTTGTGGACATAAAACCAGGGGGATTTGCACATACTGGTCCCTATCTCCTTTTCTCCAAGGCTGTGAGCTCCTTCCCACGTGATTAGTCTTCACACATCACTTTTTATAGTCATGAAACACTTTCACTGCCTCTTTTTTTTTTTTTTTTTTTGTCTTTTTGTTGTTGTTGTTGTTGTTGTTGCTATTTCTTGGGCCGCTCCCGAGGCATATGGAGGTTCCCAGGCTAGGGGTTGAATCGGAGCTGTAGCCACCGGCCTACGCCAGAGCCACAGCAACGCAGGATCCAAGCCGCGCCTGCAACCTATACCACAGCTCACGGCCACGCCGGATGGTTAACCCACTGAGCAAGGGCAGGGACCGAACCCGCCACCTCATGGTTCCTAGTCGGATTCGTTAACAACTGCGCCACGACGGGAACTCATTTTTTTTTTTTTTTTTCACTGCCTCTTTTTTTCAAACACCTTATTTTTAAGGGCTGCATAATATCCCCTCATATGGATGTTCCTTTCGGTCGTTTCTAACCTTCATCACGACAAATAAAACGGGGCTGGACGGAGGTGGAGGATTCTTAATCCGGGCACCCAGAGTGAGGGGCAGAGCTGAGCAGGGCCCCTCCCGGGGAGATTGTCTCAGACACCGTCTGGCCTCTGTGTATAAACACGGCAAAAGAGGAAGGTCCCCGGGGAAAGCAGAGGAGGCTCCTGCCCTGACCGCCCTCTGGAATCTAAGAAGAAAAGGCAGAAGGGCATTTTAGCAGGGACCAAGCAGTGAGCCAGCGTTTACTGCTGGTTTTGAGCAATACTCTAGTTTTTCCTGCGTTCTCTTGAATTGTCAGTTTCTGCACCTGGTTCTTAGGTTTGCTTCGTCTTCCAGGAGTCACTGGGACACTTGGAAAACTGGAATTCAGCATTATAAGAGGAATTTAATTCACTCAACCCTGACTATAAGGCACCAAATTATGATGCTTTAAGTCACGTAGCAGAGAGAGAAAGGCTGCAAGGTTACCAATTGCAGAACAGAGAAACACAGGTAAAAGTGTTTTAGAAGTAGGCCATTAGGATACAAATATGAGTTCTTTCTATAATCTTAGTGCAAGTGGGCAGGTTGACTTTCAGTGAACCAGTCTGTCTCACATGTTAAAAGACATTTTAAGATCCCTGAGTTCCCTGGTGGCTTAGCACTTAAGGACTAGTTCTGTCACTGCTATGGCTCAGGTTTGATCCCTGGCCTGGGAAGTTCCTTCGGCATGCTGAGGGTGTGGCCACACCCCCAAAAAAGGGAGATACCCAGCAGGTGGTTTCTTGCTGCTGCTGTTTTGTTATGCTTCACAATGCATCTGTACCTAGATCTAATTTACTGAGTGATATTAATTTTGGATGTTTCATTGCTGAAAATCGTGTTCTTAAAGCCTGAACTAAGAACCATTTCAGGAGTTCCCGTCATGGTGCAGTGGTTAACGAATCCGACTAGGAACCATGAGGTTGTGGGTTCGATCCCTGGCCTTGCTCAGTGGGTTAAGGATCCAGTGTTGCTATGAGCTGTGGTGTATGTCACAGACACTGCTCGGATCCCGAGTTGCTGTGGCTGTGGTGTAGGCCAGCGGCTACAGCTCCGATTCGACCCCTGGCCTGGGAACCTCCATATGCCACCAGTGTGGCCCTAACAAGACAAAATGACCAAAAAAAAAAAAAAAAAAAAGTTTCAATAGGTGTACGCTGTCTGCTATGTACTCATCTCACTGCCTTGAAATTACCTGCTAGAAGGGTTAAAAATCAAATGCTGTAACATTAGAAGCTTGTGATTTTCCAACTGGATTTCACCAAGACACATTACGTAAGTATTTACAGCAGCAAATGAATAAAATCTAGTCCCTAGAAAGATAGACACTTACCTCCGTTTATCGTTAAAGAAGTTTGGCTTCTCGGCCTGAACAATGACCACATCGAACAGGTCCCGCCAGTCTTTTCCAACAATATACCTCATCCCTTTGTCCCTGGAACAACATGCCAGCCATGTTAGTCTAACATTAAAGGGATTAACTATCCTCGCAAATTTCTCTTTCAGATTTCCAACTATTAGAAGTCAGACAGAAAGACAAACATCACATGACATCACTTATATGGAAGCGAAAAAAAGGATACAAATGAACTTTTGCAGAACAGAAAAAGACTCAGAGTCTTTGACAACAAATGTATGGTTACCAAAGGGTCAGGTTGAGGGGGGTGTGGATGGGGGGTGGGCACTGGCATATGCACACTAAGGTATGTGGAATGACTGGCCAACAGAGACCGGCTGTATCAGCACAGAGACTGCTACCCAGTATTCTCATAATCTATACGGGGAAAGAATCTGAACACGAATGGATTATTTTTAACAGAATCACTCTGCTGTACAGCAGCAATCATCACAACATTGTACATCAACAATACTTCAATAAAACTTTAAAAAATGAAAAAACAAAATCCATGGAATTCAGGAAGAGAGCCAGAAGCTAGCCAGGAAATGGAGGACTTACACAAAGCTACTGGGGCTATTGGTGATGAGAAACATCTTCTTGCCATGATCAGCCAGTTTGGCCAACACCGCTCGGGTCTGCTCGGCGTAACAGATATACTTTTCTAAGAGCAAGAGAACAAATGCAGACACAGATTCCGGGTGAAGTCAGTCAATCTACAAGTGCTTCCTACATGGGGCATCAGGCGGGCGGGGGGCGGGTGGGAGAGAAGCCTGAAGGCAGCTTGGTTCAAGGCAGTATGTTGGTACCCAGTGCATCAATAACCAGGATCCCTGCCTCTCTGCCTTCCTGCCTCCTCAGTCTAAGTGGGAAAAAACAAACTGGCTGCCGCTGCCAGCTCCTCTTCTTTTGGGTCAGGATTACATGAAGTTCTGAGACAAAGGATACAAGGTCCCTGCACTGCACTCAGAAAAGGTACTGCAGCCCCAGCTCAGCCCTGGCGTAAGAGGCCTGCTTAGTTACACAGCCAAGTGAGGGGCTGATCGTCACGATAACATCTGCTACGTACCAATATCTGCTTCGATCGCTCGGTACATGATTCCTTTGATGTGCACATCCCGAATGGAATCCTGTCAGAAGATACGTTTTTAATCAGCCAGAGTACGAGACAGTCTGGGTAAAGGGACAGATGAGTGCAGTCAGGATAATGACACTCAGGATAATGGCTGCAGAAGCCGGGCAACCCAGGCACTAAATGAAATCTAAATTCCGGTCCATTTATCACAGGCAGCCCCTGAGAAGAAACAGGTTTCCATGGTGACAGCAGCAGTTCCCAGTGCAATCTTCCCAAGAGCCTCTTGGAGGAGGTAATGTGTGTGAACAATTCTGAATAGAGCCCACAGGATAAACAGTCATTTATATGCGGTATCACAACCAAACGATTTCAGGTCATCTGGACAGAGGGACGCACTGCTCTTTTCATCTCTGCACCCTTCCCTGGACCCCAAGAGCAGGTTCTATGATCTAGAAAAAGTGGCAGAGACCAATGATAGGATCCACCTCGCTTCAGTGCTACCCTAGAGGCAAGAAGTGTCAAGGAGCCGGCAACTCGGGTGGAGACGTGGTCCAGCAGACACGAGGCGGAGCCTGGGGCCATGGCAGGTGTCAGGGCACAGCCCCTCTCAGGTAACTCTGAACAGGTCTACTACATTGGTGGGCACTCCTGGAGGCACAGGGGAACCTTCTGGAGCCAGCAGCAGGGGACTGGGCTGCAGGGAAAGCTGAGCCATAAGCCTTAGGAAATTGGTAGGAGTTACCGTCACGACTCTGGACCATAAGCTCAACCTCAATTACCTCCCAGCACAGGCCTGTTTCAACTGCACATCAGCAGTGGTGAAGAGCAAGCCGGAGCCCAACTTCCCGGGCTAAAATCCAGGCTCTGCTACTTCCTAGCTGTTATGTCCTTAGGGAAGTCACTCAACCTCTCTACGGCTCAATTTCCTTGACTGTAAAATGAGGGTGATAATACTTAAGGCACTACTGTGGAAGATTTAAGTATTGCATAAAGATTAAGCATTGCATAAAGGTTAAGTATTGCATAAAGGTTAAGTATTGCATAGAGCATTCGGAAAAACAGTGCCCAGAAGGTAGTAAACTCTCCATGTGTACTTACTAGTCATGGTAGTAACACCTGACAGTAAGCACTGAACTTCCTAGTAACTGTCTTTCCTCATGAATGCTGAGCGTTCAAACTCCAAGTGATTCGTAAAGATAAAGTATTTGTGTGAGCCAAAGAGAGAAGAGAAACTAAATATTTAGGAGTTCCCGTTGTGGCTTAGCGAGTTACAAACCTGACTGCTGTCTATGAGGATGCGGGTTCAATCCCTAGCCTTGCTCAGCGGGTTAAGAATTCTGCATTGCTATTGGCTGTGGCGTAGGCCTGCGGCTGCAGCTCTCATTCAGCCCCTAGCCTGGGAACTCCCAAATGCCGCAGGTGCAGCCATAAAAAGAAAAAGATATATAAAAATAAAAAATAGGAGTTCCCATCAAGGGGCAGTGGAAACGCATGTGACTAGGATCCATGAAGTTGTAGGTTCGATCTCTGGCCTCGCTCAGTGGGTTAAGGATCTGGCATTGCCATGAGCTGTGGTTTAGGTGGCAGACACGGCTCAGATCTGGCATTGCTGTGGCGTAGGCTAGCGGCTACAGCTCTGATTCGACCCTTGGCCTGGGAACCTCCATATGCCATGGATGCAGCCCTAAAAAGGCAATAAATAAATTAATTAATTATTTAAATTTAGTTCAAATAACACCAGGCTGATAATGAAAACTGTAATTCATCCTACATCTTCTTAAAATCCAGGATGTGGGGCAGTTCATATTTAAAATTAGTCATAAACACATAATAAAAACACTGTCGTATATAAATGTGGATCTTTAAAAGTATAGATATTGAAATAATAAATTATATATGAATAGATGTTTAGAAATACATATTAGAAGTAAATATAGGAGTTCCCACAGTGGTGCAGTGGGGTAAGCATCCAACTGCAATAGCTCAGGTTACAGTGGAGGCACAGGTTTGATCCTCAGCCTAGCACAGTGGGTTAAGGATCCAGCATTGCAGTAGCTGTGGCAGAAGTCACAGCTGTGGCTTGGATTCAATACCTAGCCTGAGAACTTCCATGTGCCATGGGTGTAGCCACACACACAAAAAAATACATGAATTATTTTTTTAAAAAGAAATAAACACATAATATATACAAACATATTTTAAGTACTACAAAAAGCTCAGTTTAAAGAATATATCTATAAACATACCTGAATATGAATTAAATTAAAATTTATAACACAAAGCTACATAAATGATGTGTTCAAATATGCACGTGGAAATCCAGATGACACTACGAGTCCCTTCTTACCAGCTCTGACTGACTGCTAATTCTCCTAACAACACAACATCTTTCTTAGGATTTTTCAGGGTGAACCTGCAAATAAAGGAGACCGCGGGCAAAGGACGGTTTCCAGCAGCACGCCGACCAGGGAGGCTTAACGAGGCTGTCACTGCTGCTGCGAAGCTGGGAGAAGGTCAGCGTCGTGACCCCCACCTGCCCCCACCTTGACGTCTTTGTACAGGTGGACGGGCTCATAGTCGATGTTGTTTTTCAGGAAGTGCTCGTTCACACAGGACAGCAGCGTCATCTCCGGCAGGGAGAAGATGTCCATGAACTGCTTCATGGTGTTTCCGTGGGAACTCTGCGGGCGGGAGAGACACTTCAGCGCATCTGGACACGTCCCCGGGGGAAGCTGGCCCTCGACACCAGGCCCCTCCCACGAGGAAAGGAAAACTCCAATAATAAAAAGGTTAAAATGCAGACCTGGTTTCTTGTCATTCACGGCAGAGCTGAGGCCTCCCTAGCGTGACCGGGACACCCCTGGCCTCCCCCGGAATCCTAACCACGCTCCTTTCCACGCGCCTGTGGCCCATCCCACTGCCAGCTCCCACGCTGTCACCACACACAGGCGACAGCTGGCGAACCAGTTCTTGCCCGCGGAAAGGCATTAAAAAGCCACTAACTCTCCTGAATTTGAGCATCCCCACCAGCCCCCAGGGGAGCTTGGGAAAGACCCTTTCTCCGAATGCCTGCGGTGTGTAATACTAAGGTTACCAGCTGACTGGGCATCTTTGCTGCATTTTGACGATGTGAATAAAAGAGCACATCTAACAGGACAAGAAGCAAAAATTCAAAGAGTAAAGAGGACCATAAAAGTTAGAAAAGCAGAGGGTCCCCTTGGGCACAGGGGAACTAACGTGCTGCCCTTCATCTCAGGGGAGTCGACAGCTGCCATTACTGCCAGTCCCCAGGGACTTAATCCAGAAAGTGGGGACCCACCCGGGGAGGCAGCGGCAAACAGGAGCGGTGTAGAGGGGCTTTCAGAGGTCGGCGGGGGGAAGGGCTGAGAAAGGAGACTCATGAAAGAACCAGGGGAGACTCTACCGTAACCATCTCTCTCAAACAGGGGCACATCCCAGATTTCCTTGTCGATTCCCTAGGAACAGAGAGTCTGGTAGCTCAGGATCCTAAAGCTGCCAGGCCACGTTCCGAGGAGGGAAAAGTTAGTCTGCTTTAAATAAATAAAGAGCTTCTCCTTACCTTCCCATAAAAGTCGCTCATCTGTTCCAAAGGCACATGGGACCCCTCATACATTTCAATGACTTCCTCATCGGGGACCACGCTGAGGCCTCTGGGAAAATCACAGGCAGGGCAGTCAGCATCCACAAGAGAGAACAATGGTCTTCACAGACCTCTGGCCAACTGCTGGGGTTTTTCAATCGACGTGCAAAACACTCCTGTCACAAGGAGGCGGGATGTGCCACTGGTAACAAGATGCTGCTACTATTACTACTGCCACCATCCTACTGGTAACAAGGGCAGGACAAATGATAGCTAAGACCACGTGGCACCTGCTGAATGCCAGCTATGAATTCCAGAGTCATTCACTTAATTCTCAGGAATCCTAGGAGGGAGGCGCTATGATTCTTCCCATGTTCCAGCAGAAGCAGCACAGGTCATGGACCTCGCCAAAGGTCGCCAAAGAGCAAGAGGTAGGTCAGGACAGGGTCCCTGGCTTTCCAGCTGTGGGGCCCAGGCTCTTCATTGCATTGCCTCCCTCAGCAAGGAGGTTACAAGGTCTCTTAAAGACTTGCTTGGAGTGGGGTGGGCTGTTTTGTTTTTTTTTTTTTTCCCCAAATGTTTTTCATACATTAGGGCAAGAAAGGCTGGCTCTGTCCCCATCATCCTCCTGCCCTCTGATACCCTGACCTGAGAAGGTCAGTGCTGAGGCAGGAAAGTGATGCACGCG
Organism: Sus scrofa; assembly: GCF_054392235.1. Lineage (NCBI taxonomy): Eukaryota > Metazoa > Chordata > Mammalia > Artiodactyla > Suidae > Sus > Sus scrofa. Next base: position 87,915,663 of record NC_139387.1, on the reverse strand, counting down.
TGGGGCTCGGGTGGACTAAACCCTGTGAGAAGGCAGGAAGCCTGACACCGCCTCTGGGAGGAAGGACCCCAAATGCTGCGCTGACAAGAAAAGCCAGCTCCCCCACCTGGAAAGGTGAAGTAACATCCTTCACCTGCCTGCTTCCAGAAACTGCAGCAGGATCTGCAATGAATCCTGCTCCTCCAGAGGGAGCACGGAATCCTGGAGTCCGAGTGGCCTGAATTCCACCCCTGCCGCTGCACCTGTGTTGTAAGCAGGTGCTCTCAGCCCTGGGGCTTAACAGTCTCACATTTCCTCACCTGGAACCACCCCGCCAGTGTCATGAAGGGCAACGTCTGTTCCCCGTCCCACCCTCTAGAGGAGAAGGTGCCCGAGCAACAGACACCACTGGTGAGGAAACCACCGAATGACTGAGGGGACACACGCAGTGCTCCCACAGCAGTAAAAGTCACTCGACTCGACATTCAGTTACTTGCATGAGCAGGCTGCTATTAAAATACATATTAAAAAATTTAGCTGACGCATTACTTTACTGAAAATATCATTTCAGACTCTTTCCTCCACTCTCCACCCTTCTCTTATTTTAAAAAATATTCAAGGGGATTCACTAATATTTTGCCTCCAATTTTGATTAACTTGTAAGAACTACTAGTCTCTGAAAAGCAAAGGGCACTGTACTTCACTTCATCTTTGCTCCAGAAATCAGATTAGACACTGGGACTAAACCAGATCATTCTAGACAGTGACCCTGGAAAACAGCTCTTGCCACAGTGGCTGCAGTCAGCTGTGCGCACCCCTAAGGCTCTCACGGGAAAAGGAGGAGATACAAAGTAAAGGGACTCTGCAGGGTGAGCTGGTCCCCCCCCCACAACTAAGCACCATCCGATCCTTTCGGAGCCACGGCCACTTCTAGGACACATTCACAAGAACGTGGTCACACAAGCTGCATCTTTAAGGTCCACGTAACCAAATGCCAGCTTAAAAGACGCAGTGAACTCAGTGGGCCACAGTCAGCTGAGCCCCTGGGAGGCAGGCCCCGGTGGGTGGGCGGCCGCATCTGACACAGCGCCAACCAGCACTGAAAGCAAAATGGAACCTGTGTCCCACGACCCTGAGCGCATATGAGAAAGGTCAGGAGCACAGACCTGAACAACTCTGCCTGGGGTTCAAATCCCAGCTCCACTGCGAGGAGGTAACCCAGACACATGACAAGTAATTTAACCTCTTTGGATCTCAGTGCCTTTTTTTTTTTTTTTTTTGCTTTTCAGGGCCACACCTGCGGCATATGGAGTTTCCCAGGGTAGGAGCTGTAGCCGCTGGCCTACACCACAGACACAGCAACTCAGGATCCAAGTTGCATCTGCATCTGCGACGGACACCACAGCTCACGGCACCGCCAGATCCCCGACCTACTGAGCAAGGACAGGGATTGAACCTGCGTCCTCACAGATGCTAGTCAGATTTGTTTCCGCTAAGCCATGATGGAAACTCCCTCCGTGTCATTTCTTAAATGAGGGACTTGGTAACAGCACCCACATCCGGGTACTACTGAGAGGACTAAGCGAGCTGCTGTACTGAAACAGTAGCTGGGATACAGTGAGCTCTGTTAGATTCTGCTGCTGTGACTGTGACGGGGACAGCCGAGCGTTACACAAGGTTTCTGTGAACTTAGAAGCCGGCTACCAAGCGGGACTGCCTGGGGAACCAGCCCGCCCTCTGCCCATGGCACCCACGGCCTGCACACAAGGGGAGAGCCAGCCTGAGGCAGGGGCTGCGGGACCCTGAGGCAGGCACGGCTGGGATGCACGCATTCCTCCCCACCAGTCACGTGGCCACTATCCCTTTGGAGGGGAGAGAGAAGGGTATTTTCCTTTGAGCCGGTTGAGAACTTTCTTGAAGCTGCACACACATTGAGCAGCAGGGCTGGGTTCACACTCACAAGTTCGGCTCTAAGGCTACACACGCACCCCCTCTAGCACCGAGACCCCAGGGACCTTCCCAGGACCTAACCCTGAGCGCTCCTTCCCCTTTAAATGCCTCAGCGGCTCCTCCTGCCAAGCCCTGCCTGTACCCCTAGCACCTATCGAGAGGGACGATTTACCTACAGAAGCAATAAGACAGTTAGGAGCCAGAGGGAGGGCAGGGAGGGGAGGGGAGGGAGACAGAGTCAGGTGGAGAGGGTGACATGAGACCTCACAAGTGAGCCATGAAGCAGGATGGTGAGATTCCAAGAAGCAGAGAACAAGGAAGACGGCATCCTGGGAGAATGCCAGCCTGGACAGATGCCGGGCAGTGAGAAAGGAGAGCTCAGAGGAAAGGAGGTAGGTGTTGTCTGCACCCACCCAGCATCCACCCCCTCTGAGGCTGCCTGAAACTGCTGGGAAGAGAAACTCCCCTTCCTCCCTTGACCTGGAGCTGGAGGCGGGAAGCCTGGTGCTGCCAGGGGTCACCCTGCAGAAAGGCCTGCTGTGAGCCAACCCCAAGAGGAGGGGCCTCAAGAGATGGAAAGAGTTCTGACAACAGCAATCTGACCCCTGGAGATAGCCATGCCTGCAACAAGATCAGTCCCTGGACTACACAATTAGTGAGTCCAAATTGAGTTTTTGCCTAAGCCACTTTAAGTTGGGTCTCAGCCACTTGCAACCAAGTCTTAACCAATCCAGGAAGTGAATGAGCTGTATATGGAAGAAGAGGAAGCTAAGGGTTTAGAGAAGACGGATGGGAACTTTAACAAGAGATCTGGGCTCTATTCTCTGGACAGTGGGGAGCCATCCAGGATTTCCGAAGACAGAAAGGGACTGTTGAGGGCAATGCTTTCCGATAAACCAGCCTAGAAACAATGTCCAGGATGGAGCGTGCTGCCGAAAACCACAAGTGCCCAGGAGAGAGGGAATAAATGTCCTTCTCCTCCCGAATAAGGTTAGTTTGAGTTACTGAATGAGTTAAAACAAAACCCTTATGGCAGCATATGTCCCATTGCAAGACTCAGTATTTGTTAGCTGCTTTTCAGTATCCCTGATATTACTGTTATTACTCTCCTCATTACTACCTTCTCCCTCTTGAAACAGCATTAGAATGACAGTGAATGAACCAAGAGAATGACAGTGAACAAATAATCTCCTCAAAAGGTCAAAGGAGGTGAGAGCAAAGACATGAGCAGACAAGACATTTCAACATGTTTTTGGAAAACAAACAGCAGGTGAAGAGGAGGCAAATGACTTAGGAACACTGGGAACAGGGCCTGCGAGGGGACACCAACGGGAGGAACTGGTGAACGACCAGGTTCCCAGAAAGGCTCAGCCCTGTGAGGTACAAGAAAGTGACTAGAGGATGCGCATCAGCAAAATGCGAGAGGAAAGCCAGGAAGAGGAAGCGGTGGGAACCAGGACACAGGGAAAGTAACAAAGGGAACTCCCAGGAAGAGCAACCACAACAGATCAGAGCAGGAGGGGGCAGTCAAGAGAAAAAAAAAAAGTCTTTCAAAGATTATATAAAACATTTGAGCTGTGGGGAAGAACATACACGCTTGCTGTCTGTGATGGAACATTTACGGAAAAACGAGAGATACCTACGAAGAAAACTAAGTAAAAAAAATAAGGCCATTAAACCTAGGAAAAAACCAAACACGGTACAAGAAAGAAAACATCACAGGGTACTACGTGGCTTAAGAATGAACAAGACCTGCAGAGTCATGACGCAAACAAACAATGGCAGTGAAACAACCAAAGAGAGTTTTGGGTTTTTTGGTTGTTGGTTGTTTTTGCTTTTTAGGGCTGTACCTGCAGCATATGCAAGTCCCCAGGCTAGCCAGGGGTCAAATTGGAGCTGCAGTTGCTGACCTACACCTCAGCCACAGCAACTCTGGATCCTTAATCCACCAAGAGAGACCAGGGATCAAACCCACATCCTCACGGATACTAGTTGGGTTTGTTTCTGCTGAGCCACAACAGAACTCCCCAGAGAAGGATTTTATCAGGGTTAAGAGAAGAGCGTGTCCGTGTGGGATAGCCAGTCCTCAGCCCTCACAGCAGGGACGATGCTGACAATTAATAAATTAGGAAACAGAAATGTAAGCATGTTGTTCAAAAACAGAAAGAAAATAGCAAATATGTGTGTGTATACACACTCATACATACCCAGACGCACTTGCACACAAACCCTATGTATATAAATCCACACGCAAACCACACTCCTAAATCATCCCACCCCCAAATTTGAGAATTAGAAAAAGTAAAACCCTTCATTTTTCAAAGTGACAAAGGTTTCTCACTGAGCTCAGTACTTTGACTCATTCTAATAAACGAGGGTGGAGGGGAAGGTTTTAGTACCTTAATACTCAACTACCGTGGTGGAAACAAGAACCTGCCACCGACCTCCCTCCCCACCCAAACCTCCCCGGCAGGACCCCCACCCAGGTGGCCGCCCTCCCTAGAGTCCTCCAGAGTGCTTCCCAAGGGTCTGAGCACACGTCCACCATCGCCTGGGCCACTCTGGACCAGGGCCACGGGTTTACTCCCACCTACACCCCGAGGTCCTGGAGGACACCCTCACGAGCAAGACAGGAGGCTCAATAAATGTTTCTGGATGAGGAAAGGAGTGAATGAATGAATGAATGATGCGCAGATACACACACCCTACAGCCCTCCCATCGCTCAACAGCCAATGGGTCCTGAAAGCCAAAGCCACCTGGGCTACTTTGGGTGAATGGAATTTACCTCCTCTTTCTCTTACCTGTAGACAGTTCCCAGCTGGATATAATGAAAAGCATCGATCTTCATCAAGACCGCCTTCAAAAACACAAGCACATGCACACGTAAATAATGCACAACCATCCGCACAGTTAATGAAACTTCCAGGTGTCGCTGTAAATCCTATCACCATCAAGTTGTAAACAGAGAATCACACTGTGGGTTTTTTTTAAAAAAAGATTGGCTTGCTGATTAAAGCACTGTGCACCTCACTGAGGAAACAGCCTATCTGCACAAAAATATGACTACCAGCTCCTCCTCAAAACATCAAAAGGGACGGACTACTGGAAAGAAGCACCATCTCCCGGTGGCTAAATGCTCTTCCAGGGCAGGTTCCTGAAAAAGACTTTGTCTAAAGATGTTTTGGATAATTTAGTTCTGCAGCCCCAAAGAACATAATTCAAAGTCAATTTACACATTGAGCAAAGAAAAGCACCAAGAGTACATTTTTATTCCCAAACATGTTAAACTGCAGAGAAACACGAGAATTAAACCTACCCGCTGCACGTCATAATGAAGTCCACGAATTGCAAAGTCTGGGTCATACTCATATTTCCTGATTTCCACGGGATACTAAGAAGGAAGAAAGGAACTGGTTTTAGCTGAAGTTCAAGAGCACGTCCACACTTGGCCCCGGTACAGAGGCTGTGGCGGCTGGTGCACTCTGATGGGAAGCTGGGGTCGGAAGGGACAGACCACAGCCTGCCCACCCCCTCGCCCTTCCAGACCAAGCACCTCCAGGCCCAGCCACAGAGCCCTCCCTCCTGCCCCACTCCCTGTTCACCTGCCCCACACAGGTGAGGCCTCACCCTCCCTTCGACCCCCTCCCCTCAAGCTGCAAGGACCCCTCAAGCATCAGTACAGTCCAGATGTACTCAGCTCCAGCGCTGTTTGGGAACAGGTGGCTTGGCTCCCCTGATATTTCCCAATCATTCACCTGTCCCTCCTTCTACACAAAAATCCCAGCTCCCTCCTCGCCCACCACCCCAGGCATCCAAGTCCTTCCCACTCTCCCCAAATCTCAGAATTAGGAGCCCAGTTACCCCGCTGATAGCGCTGATGCATGGAGCATTCTGTCTGATGCTCCCACCCAGCTGGCCCCACCACGCCCACTGGACAGATGGGACCTCGGCGGCTCCTCAATGGGGGCAGGGAGTCAGACTCTCCCCCCTCTGGGCCAGAACATCTTCTCCAGAGTCTCGGGAGGCTGTTCCCCGCCCCCCCACTCCCCCCCACCCCCACCCCGGAACTCCCAATCACGACGTGAACCACTTAGGTAAAACCCGAGACAACTACCAGCTGGCACAGGAAACATCTCCACGAGGCTACACTGCTAACTCCTCACACACGGCCAGGGTCACATGTGTGCGAGAACATTTCCTGGGGCCACGAGGCTGACCTGCAGGTGGCAAGTTTTCCCATCCAGCTGTACAAGCACTGAGTCAAAGGCCACATTTGGGCTCATTTATCTCACAGCTGCCACGTGTGCCAAGAAATCACTCAATGCTATTTCCACTCCTGGGCGTCTCCAAGAATCAATCCTGCACCCTGTGCATGGTCCTGCATTTTTACTGACACAGTTCCCTCCCTCCCTCTCTCTCCCTCCCTCCCTCTCTCTCCCTCCCTCTCTCTCTCTCTCTCACACACACACACACACACACACAGAGCACCACGGTCCTGCTTCCCGAAGTGAGGCCAAGGGACTGCACACCCCAGGAATCTCCTTTTAAACTCAGGAGGGATGAAGTAGGGGTAGGACAGAAGGGAGAATTTTAAAATATTCTCAAGGAGTCACCCTGGGGGCTCAGCAGGTTAGGGTCCGGCACTGTCACTGCAGTGGCTCTGGTCCCCGGCCCAGGAACTTCCACGTGCCGTGGGTGCAGTCAAAAATAAATGAAACATTCCCGAGGGAGACACTTTCCCTGAGCTGAGGCCACATGCCACATGCCGTACCAGACACAATCGGTGACTTTATTTACTGCTCACGGCAGTAGCACGAAGCAGGGAGGCCAGAGTGCTCGCTTTACCACTGAATGATCTGAACAGTGGCATCAAGAAACCTGCCCAGACCCCCAAAGAGGAACAGTGGTTGGACCAGGACTGGAAGCCAGGTCCGTGTCACGCCATCCGCCCCAATCACCCCAGAATCAGCTCTGAACCCAGCCTAATGACCAGATGCTCACCGCGCCTGTGACAGCAGGTGCTGAGTCTGCCCAGTGGCCTTGCGGTCATGTTGTCGGTTGAGGGACTGGGCGTGAACGAGCAGAAGAGCAACCACTAGGAAGTCTGGTGGCTCCTTCTCTGGACGAGGTTAATCGGGCTCCCCAGCAGGACAGAGGTCACAGGGGACATGGCCCCGAACCCACTTGCATCCCTGCCTGTCACTCCCACTGAGCATCTTGGGGAGCCAGTCCCAATGGATCCCCGTATTTTTCAAAGGTCCAGAGATTGAGCAGATGACCCAGAGAACCGACAGAAGCAGCTAGAAGAGCCCAACATGACAAGGCTATGATGAAGGACACAGGCCCTGGGCTGAGGGACTGAGTGTCAAATCCTAGTCCTACCATGTGCTGGCTGGGTGACCTTGGGCAAAGTCAACTGTCACCCAAGAGTCCTACCTAATGGAAAGCAGAAAGGACTGAGGCTAGAGATGCCCGGGGGAGTCAGGGCAGCCTCCGGCACACAGCAAATGCTCACTAAAACGAGTGGCTTTGCTGGCCTGGGAAGGCCGAGGCCTGGGCTTTAAAGACCCACTCTCCCCGCCTCTGCTCCTCTCCTGGACGACCTCGGGCAGGTCACTGAACCTCTCCAGGCCTCTTCCCTCGTGTGGAAAGTGAAACGCTTCGACTGGGGTGACTGCTAGGCACCACTCCTGCCCCTAAATTGTGATTTCCCATCTTACAACCAGCCAAGGCAAAAATGCCCTCCTGATGGAACCCTTTCCAACACACACACACACACACACACTCTCTGTCACACAGACAAACACAAAGCAACTCTGGTGGGAAAATCATTAACAGTAACATCTGGTCGAGGAGGCTAAAGACGCTCACGTGGGCCAGGAAGTGATCTCTCTCTCCAATGACCTACAGCTAGATTTTTCTGGACTCTTCGAGCTTAGAAATTCTCCAACAGCCAGAAAAATATGACTCACCCAATGTGTCATGAAAATTACTGGTTGTCTCTGAAAGCAGGACGAAACATAAACAATCAATGACCTTTACCTGGGGTTTTTTATGAAAAATCTTCTGAGTTTCATTAACTGGGTTTGTTCCACTTGTGAATGCAGTCTGGACAGGCGAGTGTGTGTAAGCAACGATCAAGGCTTCCTCCTTAAAACGCTACAGAAATGTTCTTTACAGCTTCAAGCAAGGTAAACACTACAATACTGCAGAGAAACCCAGGAATTCCCTGAGGGTGTGTAATGCCTAAAATTCTGCGGCTTGGCCATGTGCCCCCTTCCTGGATAATTCCAGAGCTCTGGATAAAGCTAATGTAAGGTTTAGCCTCCACATTACAGCACTGCCCGGGAGTTTTTGAGGCCCCGGAGCCTTTAGATACATGCATTTTTCAAATGTCTCAATTTGATATTTATTTATTTTTGTCTTTCTAGGGCCACACTCACAGGATATGGAGGTTCCCAGGCTAGGGGTCCAATCGGAGCTGTAGCCGCTGGCTTATGCCAGAGCCACAGCAACATGGGATCTGAGTCGTATCTGCGACCTGCACCACAGCTCACAGCAATGCCGGATCCTTAACCCGCTGAGCGAAGCCAGGGATCAAACCCATGTTCTCATGGATACTAGCCAGATTCGTTTCCACTGAGTCACGATGGGAACTCAATTTGATATTTAAAGCAACCCAAATGACGAGTCTAATTAGAAGCAGGGCAGAAGGATATAAAAACGAAGTTCTCCAAAATCACACAAAACAAGAAGCCAGAACAAAATGACCCGCATCAGAGTGGCTATTCCACACCAAACACGAACCTCTCACTCAACGTTGGGATCCAATGACTAGGTCAACTACCGACTGAGCACATACCTCGTGCCAGGGCCTGGGAATACAGCAGTGAACAAAACCGGCACCGTCTCTGCCCATTGTCTGGGAGGCAGGGACACCATCCACAAGTCAACACACGGTACTGAGCCTTGCAGGGGTAACTACTAGAGGAAGCAGGCATCCCTAAAAGGCTTCAGAGATCTGGGGAAAAAAATGAAGAGCAAGGCTTGGGGCAGCCTGGAGCCAGGCAGGATCTGCACACCAGAATTGGCAAGGCCCAAGGTAGGGGTGGGTCTGACGGCTGAAGGAGCAGCACAGAGGTTGGTGTGGCTGGATCAGAGCCAGAGCAGGTGGGAGGAAAGGCTGGCAAGGAAGCTGGGGGCCTGGGAGCCCTGGAGGCCTCTTCAGTGTGATGGGAAGGCTTGACGAATGGGTAAAGGTTCACGCGTGCTACAGAATCGAGAACAGCCCAAGGGGCAAGAAGAGAAGCAGAGGGACCATGAGGTGGGAGGTGACAGTGGCCTGGACCGTGGTGGTGGCAGTGGGCGGGGGAAGAAGTGGATGGAAGCAGGATGCATTTTGCACGAGTAACTTTTGAATGAGTGACGAGAGCTCACAGCTGCAGAGTGACTTCCTCCCAGAAAGCACAGCCTGGAAAGAAAGGAAAGGAATCTTATCGCGGAGAGAGCTGGTAACCACCCGCTCAGCCAGGCACTGAGGGCCGGCCCGGTCGGCGGTGCCAAGTCCCGTCGTTGGTATGCACCCCTGCCAGGCTGCGATGAGAACGGAGCCCCACCTCCGTGGTCTTCCTCCCAAATCCACAACCCTGTTCAGCCGTGAGAAAGCAGGAGACAAATCCCGAGAGGAGGACATCCTGAAAAACATCGACCCGTACTCTTCAAAATTGTCAAGGTCATCAAGAGGTCACCGAAAACAAGGAACCTGTGAGAAACCGTCACAGCCACGAGACACCTAAGGAGATGCGACACCTAAATGCAATGCGGTGTCCTGGATGGGATCCCAGACCAGGATAAGGACACTGGGTCAAAACTACGGAAACGTGAACAGAACCCAGACTTCAGCGCATCACACTCTGTTAATGCTGCTGCTTCGGTTGTGAAAGATGCACCACAGTCACGGAAAAGGTTAACACAAGGGGAAACCAGGCACGGGCATTCGTTCTGCATGACCTCTGTAACCCTCAAACTCTTCTGAAAGGAAGTTTCTCTGAAAAAGAGAGAGCAAACCTGCTGCAGTTGCTGAGAGATCACAGGTGGAACAGAGGCAAATGTGAGGGGTCGTGGCTGGTGTCGGGCTTTAGATTTGAAAAACCAGTGGGAGCAAAAAAAAGTTCCCCGGTGGCCGAGCAGGTTAAGGAACGAGCCTTGTCACTGCTGTGGTGCAGGTTCAATTCCCGGCCTAGGAATTCCGCATGTCGTGGGCAGAGCAGAAGGAAGGAAGGAAGGAAGAAACACTGGGTGAACGTCGGAGCCCATGAATCGTCAGGAACACTGATGAGGGTGCAAATCTGGAAGATGAAACCAAGAACACGTCTACATGGCCTTCCTGTCCCTTGGCGGACGTACCAAATGAAGACAAAGATACAGTTATTACCCAACATTTACTCCCATTTTTGTAAAAACTTGTTCTTGGGGGGGGGGGGAGAACAGGTAATTATGAAGGAGCTGGAATTTGTACCTTTGCTTTTGGGGAAGATGCTAAATTGCAAACGTACTGCTCTATTACTGTGCATGGCAAAAGCAAATGTCTTTCATCTCTGCAAGTACTTTCAGTCTTTGGCAGGAAAAAAATGGCACTGAACTCAATGCTTCCAACAGCATCTTGGAAGAATTATTTTTCAAATCCCAAACAAGAGAAAAATCTGCATAAGCATAATTGCCTCTATTAATATGCCTGATATAATTAGTGTTATGACATATCTCCTTTGTCAAAGCCACAAACAACATAAGGGGAATGAAATTTCAATGAACTTAAATCTAGAAGCTTTTCTAATCATAATGATTGCACCTTTTTTCCATCTATTTCATCTCTCTTTTCCCCTAAATTTCATAAATTTTTAATCTTCATGAATATTTCACTTTCATATGAGTAATAAACCTAGAGAGTAGAAAGAAAAGGTGTTATTAATCCCACAGGAGGCAACATGAATAAAGGAGCGAGCAGCTCTGCCTTGGAAATGGATCTAAATTCAAATCCTTGAGTTCCCGCTGTGGCTCAGCTGAAACAAACCCGACTAGGATCCGTGAGGATGAAGGCTCAATCCCTGGCCCTGCTTGGTGGGTTAAGGATCCAATGTTGCCATGAGCTGTGGTGTAGGTCGCAGACTCGGCCTGGGTCCTGCGTTGCTGTGGCTGTGGTGTACGCCGGCAGCTAGAGCTCCAGTCCGACCCCTGGCCTGGGAACTTCCATCTGCTGCAGTTGTGGCCCTAAAAAAGCAAAATAAATACATACATAAATAAAAATAAATTCAAATCCTGCTTCTGCCCCCTACTGGTCTTTTGGCCTTGAACCAGCTGAACTCCATAGGCCTTCGTTTGCTCACTGTAAAACACAGGCAGTACCTCTGTGCAGGCTGTCACGCAGATTAGAGACAATAGTACTGAAAGCTAACCTTTACTGAGTGTTTTCTACGTGCCAGGGACCTTACGTAAATTAACTCCTTCAGTTATCACAATAACATTGTGAAAAAAGTACAGTTACGGTGACCATTTTGCAGAGGAGGAGACTCAGGCCCAGAAACATCCGGTCAATTGCTCAAGATGACCTAAGAAATAAGTGGCGAAAGTCAGGATTCAAACTCCAGCAGTCAGGCTCCCGAACCAAAAGCGCAGAGCAGACAACCAAGTGGCGGTGCTGTTGGCGTCAAGGCTTCCATTTTACAGGTGATGTCCATCCGGCCAATGCTGCAGGCGCCCTGGAGCTAGAAGGCCAGTACCGCACAAGCTCCCTTCAGCTCCCTGGGGGGTGGGGGGACGCCCGGCTAGGCCAGCACAGAGGAGAGCAAGGGTGGGCCTCCCTTGCTGTTACGCTGCCTCCGTCCTCCAAGGCCAGGGAAAGGACCATGGGTTAGATTGAAGGGAGTCTTGCGAACAAACGGAGAGATGCAGCTGGATGGCTCGTGGCCAGATGGGCTTACTTCTGAGAAAGTGGCCATAATGAAGAGACTCTTGGGGCTGAAGGAAATGTTATTTTTGGCAAATGTCATTTCTGCGTTTTGAATAAGGAAACATGAGTTTCTCATAAAATCCATTTATAACCAAAAGCTGAGGGGACTAGGAAATAGACTGCATTAAATCGTGAGGATCCGGGGAGTTCCCACTGCGGTGCAGTGGGTGCAGGGTCCAGCATTGCCACAGCTGTGGCATAGGTCGCTGCTATGGCTCGGACTCGATCTTTGGCCTTGGAACTTCCACATACCCTGACCGTGGCCGTGGCCCACCCCCAGCCCGCCTCTGCGGATACACTCCTTCCAGACGCCGCTGACATGGCACCTTCTTTGTTGTTTCTCTGACTCCCTTAGGCAGAGAAGGTGTTCAGCCCCCTGGTGGAGGCCTCACAGACATCGGGACAAAGAGCTAGGTGTGTTATTGTGATAACTGAAGGAGTTAATTTACGTAAGGTCCCTGGCACGTAGAAAACACTCAGTAAAGGTTAGCTTTCAGTACTATTGTCTCTAATCTGCGTGACAGCCTGCACAGAGGTACTGCCTGTGTTTTACAGTGAGCAAACGAAGGCCTATGGAGTTCAGCTGGTTCAAGGCCAAAAGACCAGTAGGGGGCAGAAGCAGGATTTGAATTTATTTTTATTTATGTATGTATTTATTTTGCTTTTTTAGGGCCACAACTGCAGCAGATGGAAGTTCCCAGGCCAGGGGTCGGACTGGAGCTCTAGCTGCCGGCGTACACCACAGCCACAGCAACGCAGGACCCAGGCCGAGTCTGCGACCTACACCACAGCTCATGGCAACATTGGATCCTTAACCCACCAAGCAGGGCCAGGGATTGAGCCTGCATCCTCACGGATCCTAGTAGCACTGAGAACCTATGTCACTGCTCTGTGAGAAAAGAGGGCAAAGGTCCACAGCTGAATCTTCACTAACGACTAACCTGGGACAGTCTTTGCCACAGATGTCTAAAGATTTTTAAATTTTTATTATTTATTATCTTTTTGCCTTTTCTAGGGCCACGCCTGCGGCATATGGAGGTCCCAGGCTAGGGGGTCCAATCAGAGCTCTAGCTGCCAGCCTACACCAGAGCCACAGCAACACAGGATCCGAGCCACGTCTGCGACCTACACCACAGTTCACAGCAACACCAGATCCTTAACCCACTGAGCAAGGCCAGGGATCGAACCCGCCACCTCATGGTAGGATTCATTAACCACTCAGCCATGACGGGAACTCCTAAAGATTTTTTTTAACAAAAACTATCTTGAAGATGGCGGAACAGAAGGACTGGAGCTCAACTTCTCTCCTAAAAACAACAAAATTCACAACTAAAGACTGAGCCATCTCCACCCAAATGGACCGGAAACCCATACCCTACTCCAGAAGAAAAAGAGGCGGCCACATCCACAGGTAGGAGGGGTGATTTCGTGATATAAACAACCCCACACCTCCCAGGTGGGAAGCTCCACAGACTGAAAACTAACTGGTTCACAGAGACTCACCTACAGGAGTGAGAGTTCTGAGCCCCACATCAAACCCTCACATGCTGGGATCTGTCACTGAGAGAAAGAGCCCCTGGAGCATCTGGCATTGAAGGCCAGCGGGGCTTGTGCGCAGGAGCTCCACAGGACTGGGGGAAACGGAGACCCCATTCTTAAAAGGCGCACACACACTTTCACATACACTAGGTCCCAGGGCAGAGCGAGGTCTCCACAGGAACCTAGGTCAAACCTGACTGCAGTTCTTGGAGGACATCATGGGAAAACAGGGGTGAATGTGGCTTGTTGTGAGGGAAGGACATTGAAGGCAAAGCTCTCGGGAATATTCAGCAGCTGCCTTTCTCTGGAGGGGGCCATTTTGGGAAAATCTGGCCCCACCCTTCAGTCAACTGCTGAAAAGCCCCAGGGCAAACAACAATCCAGGTGGGATTACAGCCCTGCCCCTCAGTAAACAGGCTGCCTAAAGACCCCCCAGGCACACGGTTGCCTCTAATCCCATCCAGAGACTGAGCCCTGCCCACCAGAGGGATTAGAATCAGCTCCACCTACCAGTGGGCAGGCATCAGCCCCTCCCATCAGGAAGCCTACAGCAAGCCCCCCATACCGACTTCAGCCACAAGGGGGGCAGACACCAGAAGTAAGAGAGGCTACAACTCTATTTTCTGTAAAAAGGTCACCACACCAAAAACCTATAAAAATGAAAAGACAGAGAAGTATAACTCAGATGAGGGAGACAGGAAAAGCCCCAGAAAAACAGCTAAGCAATGAAGAGATTCTCAGCCTCCAGGAAAAAGACTTTAGACTGTTGATGCTGAAGATGATGTAAGACATTGGAAATAAACTGGAGGCAAAGATGGATAACTTACAGGAAACACTGACCAAAGAGATACAAGATATCAAACTTAAACAAGAAGAGATGCAAAATACAATAACTGAAATAAAAAACTCACTAGAAGCAGCTAACAGCAGAATACAGGAGGCAGAAGAACAAATAAGCGAGGTGGAGGACAGATTAGAAGAAATTACGGATGCAGAACAGAAAAGAGAAAAAAGACTGAAAAGAAATGAAGAGAGTCTCAGAAAACTCTGGGACAAGGTTAAATGCACCAACATCCGTATTATAGGGGTGCCAGAAGGACAAGAGAGAGAGAAGGGGACAGAAAAAATATTCCAAGAGATAATAGCCGAAAACTTCCCTAACATGGGAAAGGAACCACTCACTCAAATCCAGGAGGCACAACGAGTACCATATAAAACAAACCCAAGGAGGAACACACCAAGACACATATTAATCAAACTGACCAAAATTAAAGACAGAGAAAATCTTGAAAGCAGCTAGGGAAAAGAAACAAGCAACATACAAGGGAACCCCAATAAGGTTATTGGCATATTTTTCAGCAGAAACTCTGCAGTCCAGAAGGGAGTGGCATGATACACTTCACGTGATGAAAGGAAAAAACCTCCAACCAAGAATACTCTACCCAGTAAGGCTATCATTCAGATTTGAAGGAGAAATAAAAACCTTCTCAGATAAGCAAAAGCTGAGAGAATTCAGCAACACTAAACCAGCCTTACAACAAATACTAAAGGAACTTCTCTAGGCAGGAAAGAAAAGATCAGCAACAGGAAACAATTCCACAAATGACAAGGCTCACCAGTAAAGGTATATATACAGTAAAGATAAGAAATCATCCACGCACAATTATACCATCAAAATCAGAAATCATGAGAAGAGGTGGGTACAAATGCGGGACACCGGAGATGAACTTGCAATTAAGAGAACAACAACTTAAAACAATCTCATATACATATAGACTCTTACATCAAAATTTCAGAATAACTGCAAACCAAAAATCTACAACCGATACACAAACAAGGAATCTCTGGAGAAGAAATATATCTCATAGTAAATAAGTGCATAATCCACTATGAAGGGGGTCATTTGACATCATTCTTGGAATGCTGAAGTCTTACATCTGATTCTGATTTCCTCTCCATCAAAGAATTTATGATAATTATAATTAAACAATGTGACTGTACAATTAAATAATACAGTTCTACAATTGTATTATTAATAACCATTTCTCTCCATGATACAATGTAAAGTCTATAATGTCTTGTTTATCACATCACCTAGAATGGTGTAATGCCTTTATTGAAGAATCAATGAGATGGAACAAACTGTGAGGACATATTTATATAGTTACACTGTTTTTTAACCAATTTATGCATTTTATATTTTACTTATTTTCAGAGGGTGTATTATTTTTGTTATGCTTACCAGTTAAGTTATTCTTTTTACTATGCTATATAAAATATTTAACGGTATATAAGGCTTTCTTCTTTATAAATTTTAGTTGCATAATATAACAATTTAATATAATGCTAATTTTTAAAGAATAATTTTTTTTTTTTTTTTTGTCTTTTTGCTATTTCTTTGGGCCGCTCCCCCGGCATATGGAGGTTCCCAGACTAGGGGTCGAATCGGAGCTGTAGCCACCGGCCTACGCCAGAGCCACAGCAACGCGGGATCCGAGCCGCGTCTGCAACCTACACCACAGCTCATGGCAACGCCAGATCGTTAACCCACTGAGCAAGGGCAGGGACCGAACCCGCAACCTCATGGTTCCTAGTCGGATTCATTAACCACTGCGCCACGACGGGAACTCCTAATTTTTAAAGAAAAATTTAAATGTAATAGATAAAACTAAGTAGTAAAGATGAAAGCCATAAAATTGGGATAAAGTATAGAATAAATTTCCTATTTGTCTCAGCATATTTTCCATTCCATTTCTCCAGTGGGAGTCACTTAATCTTTCTTAAGATCCATGTTATAATAATCTGTGTGAATATAATTGTGTGTAAATGTATGTATTTTATTCTGTAAAAAAATAAAAATAATAAAAAAAATTAAAAAAAAAAAAAAACTATCTTCTGGGTACAAAGCTTCAGTTAGGAAAGCGGAATAAGTTCTGGAGATCTACTACACAGCACAGAACCCACAGCTAACAATACTGTACCACCGTATGCTTAAAATTTGCTGCGTGGGTAAATCTTACATTAAGCACTCTCACCCCCCACCCCGTCCCAACACGCACAGATAACAGGAACGATAATCGAAGGGGAAGGAGGAAACTCTGGGAGGTGACAGATAGTTCATGACCTTGATGGTGGTGATGGTTTCATATACTTATCCTGAAACTCATCAAGTTACACCAAATATATACTGCTTTTCCAGCTTTTTCCGTATCAATCATGCCTCAATAAAGTAGTCTTTTTTTTTTTTTTTTTTTTTTCCGGCCTCGCACTCAGCACAAGAAGTTCCCAGGCCAGGGATCAAACCTGTGCCACAGCAGCAGTGACAACACCAGATCCTTAACCTGCTGAGCTACCAGGGAACTCCAAGTGGTTTAAAAAAACAAAAATCTTCCAGATACAGTCACTGGAACAGAACCAAATCTACTCATTCATTCAGCAACAATTTACGAAATAACACGTACTATACCAGCTCAGGGCTGGTCTCCAAATGCTGACGGGGAAGGGGAGGATGAAGGCCAGGTCCCCAGGCCCTTACCCGGTGTTCGTTGATGAGAAGGTCTCGAGCAGCATTAAATATCAGTGTGTGGAGGTGCTTAGAATAAAATACCAAGGTGTAATCATAATCAAAGCCATAGATTTCAATGTCTGACAGGCTCATCTCATTGTTGGAGAAGATCGCATCTGGATTCAACAAGTTGCTCATAATCGAAGGAACCAATTCTAGAAGTAAAGGGAAAAAAATACATTTTACCGCATGACAAACAAAGCTTGATATGATGTCTAAACAAAATGAGTGAACCAAAGTGCGGGAATGATCAACTTTAGCTTGAAAACAGTACGCTGAGCGAAAGATGCCAGTTATAACGGACCCCCGAGTACATGATTACGTTTATATGAAATGCCCAGAACAGCCAAGTCCATTAAGACGGAAAGGAGAGTGGCGGCGGCCTAGAACTGGGGGGTGAGGAAAAACGGAGTGACTGCTAATGGACACAGACTGTCTTTGGGGGGGGGATGGAAATGTCCTCAAATGGACTGTGGGGATGGCTGAAGAGCTGTTCTGATTACACTAAAAACCAAATGGGAAGCTTTAAGCTGTAAATTGTACAATATATATATATACAATGTCCTGATAAAACTGCTATAAAAATACATTTGCTTTGAGATGACGAAAGGATTTGTTTTGTTTTAAAAAAAAAATACACGCCAGTTAGATTTTAGAGGCGAGAGAAACATGTAGATAATTAAATTTAAATACCACCCATTGTGATATCACCCAGAAAAAAAAAAAAAGTTAACGTTTTATGAATTTGCTGCCAATACTGTTCAATGTAATATCTTCTACGAGTTGACCTGACACATGTATATAGCTTTGTATTCCACTCTAAATTTAATATTCTATCAAAATATGTTCTCCTAAATGACTTTCTAAGAATACAACTTTAAAAAATTACGTAAGATTCTGGTATCCTGTGCCAAATCAACCTATTATTCTATGCTACATATTTAGTTTTTTTTCTGTTAAAAACAAAAAAACAGGAGTTCCCGTTGTGGTGCAGCAGAAACAAATCCAACTAGGAACCATGAGGCTGCGGATTCGATCCCTGGCCTCCTTCAGTGGGTTAAGGATCTGGCGTTGCTGTGGCTGTGGTGTAGGCCAGCAGCTGTAGCTCCAATTCAACTCCTAGCCCAGGAACTTCTCTCTATGCCACAGGTGTGGCCCTAAAAAAAAATTTAATTTAATTTTAAAAAAGTAAAGCAAAAGAAGATAGGAGACTGTCCAAGACATTGCGAGAGTGAAATAAATCATCACTATGATGTCATCTGTCAGCTTCCTCACTACTCTGCCCCAAGTATGACATCATCTTCAGCAAGGTATCTAAAAGAAGTCTGAGGACACCAACTTTGCAGCCATTTTTTTAGCTTTCATGGAACACAGATGAGAATTCATACCCTTCTATTTTCTACCCATAGCGGAAAAAGCAGAAAACTGACAAAAGAAATTTCAGATGAGATGAGTGCAAAGAGCTAGGAAGCGTCTCTCCAGAGCCTAGTAATGACGAAGAAATTGATCACACAGGTGCAATCTCAGACCATGGATCTTCAGTCACCATATCGCAGATGACATTTGGAATCAGAGACTGCACAATATATTTCTGAAGACAAAATGGAAAACATGACATTCTCATCCAGTCATTTCACAGGGAGTCATTCAATACATAGAACCTCATCATGCGACATTCTGTGACAAGAACACAGGCTGTCCCATTTTGCTTAAAGGTATGTGACGGCATTCTTTCACCTTTTATGATGTTTGGGGCGCCAAAATTTACCTGCAGCAGCTCATCAGTAGACAAATGCTGAAAGCAGGTAACTTCCTGGAGATCGGTACAAAACCACCAACACAGGCACACAAAAAGTGAAGTGTCCACATCTTACTACTACACCTGAACTGTCTGTACTGTACTACACTTTCCAGCACTAAGGACCATCTCCTGGCTCCATCATGAGAGCAAATATTTATAAGCACTTACCATGCACTACGTGCTCAGAAGTACTTTATATCACCTCATAAACACACCCTCATAAGGCAAATAGTCTATTACCCCACTTTATATATGAGGACACTAGAGGCACACAGAAATTATATAATTTGCTAAAGTTCACACAACCACTAACCAGCAGAGCAGGGATTTGAACTCAGGAAGCCCAGCTTCAGAGCTGGACACTCAAAAGCAATCTTAATGCACTTCCCCAGGATTATGGGACCCGACAGGCATGTGAGAAGGGTGCACTGATTTTCTAAATAAGACAGAATCAACCCTTCTTCTTTGTGATACTTTCCGCAGAATCTACAGTGCTGCCTCCTCCCCCTCTGCTCACTTCTTTCTCACATTACCCACTTCTATGGGGCCATGTGAAATACTCAAAAATACCACTTTCACCAGGTAACAACTCCAGGGGATCATACCAGCCACAACGACATATTCTGAGCATTTCAGAAGGTTCCTTGAATCCTTCTGAGAACCTAACAGAAGCCATAGAATCTTCTCCCAAAAAACCACAAATACGAACTTTGTGGAAAACGTCAGGGAGCTTGACCCCCAAAGCCTATTCATGGCCAGGGTAAGATGCCATGTTACACTAACAGAAAACCAAGCCTTGATGTCCCCACACCAAATGTCCAGGCCAAAGAAGGCAATGAATGAATGAATGAATGAATGCATTTCTCTCCCACTGACAACCTAGATATGACCAAGTCTATTGAAAATCCAAAAGTCAAGATTCACCAACAATTCCTTTTCTTCATTGGTTTCTTTTGTCAAAATCAATTAGACAATAACCCTGGCCCTATTTTTTTTTTCAAGTAAGATCCATCTGAGGATAGGAAAGACAGAACATTCAAAGAAACCTGAAAGGAGTTCCCATTGTGGCTCAGTGGTAATGAACCCAACTAGTATCCAGAAGAACCTGGGTTCAATCCCTGGCCTCACTCAGTGGGTTAAGGATCCTGCATTGCCATGAGCTGCAATGTGGGTCACAGATGTGACTCAGACCTGGCATTGCTGTGGCTGTGGTGTAGGCCAGCAGCTGCAGCTCTGACTCAGTCCCTAGCCTGGGAACTTCCATATGCTGCAGGTGCAGTCCTAAAAAAGACAAAAAAAAAAAAAAAAAAAAAAAAATTAAAGATTAAAAATAGAGAAACTTGAAGGCAGATAGGGAGAAGCCCGTAGTCCTAAGCTCTCCAGCATCTAACACCAAAGACCATCATGGCTTTAACATCAATGGACCACTGCAGGTGATATCATTTTCCGAACATGACCACATGCCATTGTCCATACAAAGTGAAGCCGGATCGCTTACAGACTGACCAAAAGCTCTTCTTTCACAAATGACCTTTCCAAGGGAAGTTCTCACAGCCTGGTGACATTACAAGTTTCTATTTAGAAAAGGGTGCTGGCAATAAGTCCATCTCCCTTTCTGCTACCTGAGAAGAAGCAAAGCCCTCAAGGAAACAGGACTCCGCTAGAACATGGTGCTAACAGTCGCTGCGTCCCCAGAAGCTGCCCAGGAACGACCCCCCCCCCGCCCCCGGAGGGAAAGCCCAAGGCGTGTCAGTCACATGAACATCATCGCCGGAAAGCCTGGGTGTTCACTTTGTCATCACTCGAAATAAACACGAGGAACATCAGCAGCTTAAAAGCATCTTAACACCCCATGCAACCACTTCAAAATAGGGCTGAGAATAACTGCAAGTCACTACAAAGCAAAATAAAAGAATGCCAACCACTCCGAAAGACAGCAACCGTCTGTCTAAACTGTGGACTCCGAAGTGTAAACAGAAGGGCCCTTGACTAGTCAGTTATGTCCTTTCCCAAAGCAGAGAGGAGAGTGGGTAAGAATTTAGACAGCGAATTCCTTTTGTGCCTGATGGATGATGACAGCAAGACTATACAACGAGGACAAAGAAGTGGAGAGACGGCTCTGCTGCTGGGAGGCGCACCTTTCCCGAGACAGGGTGGCAGACTGGGCACTGCTGCACAGGCACCAGCTTCTGGTTCTCCCCCGGCTCCTCCCTCAGAGGGCTGGGAAATTCGGGGGCCCACCCAAAGAATAATCTGTGGGCCTTCTGGGGTCCTGTGTTTGTTTTAGTGCAGCACAAATATGCATAACCGAAAATTTACCATCTTGACCATTCAAAGGGTACAGTGGAGAGGGTATGACGGCCATTCACATCACTGTGCAACGATCCCACATCCATCTCCAGAACTCTATTCATCTTGCAAAACTGAGACTCGGTACCCATTAAACACTCCCCCCCCAACCCTCCTCCCCCAGCTCCCCGCAACCACCATTCTCCGTTCTGTCTCTATGAATCTGACTCCTCTCGGTGTCTCATATAAGGGGAATCGCATAGCATTTGTCTTTTGTGACTGGTTTATTTTATTTAGCATAATGTCATCAAGGTTCATCCTAGTCAGGGCATGTGCCTAAATTTCTTTCCTTTTAAGGCTAAATTGCATCCCGTTGCATGTATCTCACATTTTGTTTATCCATTTACCTGTGATGACACCTGGACACCTGGGAGGGACAACCCTGCCTTTGCCTCTCATGCCCCCCAGTCCTGCTCTGGTCAATAGATGGTGGGCAGAAGTGACAAGGTGCCACAAAATGGAGAAGCCTGGAAGGCGAAGCCACCACAGGGAGGGCAACTGCCCTGGAGAGTTGCCTGAGGCCCCAGGAGACCTTGCAGGAGTGAGAAATAAACTGTGTTATAGCTGCCTATACTAAGCCACTGAGGTTTTTGGTGTCACTTGTCACTGCAACATGACCTAGCCTAACCTGACTGATACACCCTCTATTTCTCCAGTATGCTGAACGGCTTTGAGAAACCTCCACCACAAAAACCATTCACACTTTATAGTCTTGGAGAGGTTCATTCCTGCTTCTTGGAAGAGAGCACTTAATCCAGACCTGACCACAGAGAACCCCTGAATTCCCTCACCAACACGGATTCTTGTGGGGGCAGGCACGGAACACCCCCTGGCCAATCATCCTCACTTGTCCCCTGAAGCCACAGCCACCCAGTGAGTCCAACCAAGGAAACTGCTGGATTAATAAGGGCAGTTCAAGAGACATTCATTTCTTCCAAGCATGGACTCTGAGGACATAAATCTGGAGATATGAGGGACCACTTCTATGAGCTTCAAAAAGAGGCCAATGGGGAGGGGGTGGAGAACAAGGTGGGGAGACAGAGGCCACTCTATGCCATCACTTGAACTTGGGTCAGGTCAAGCTTGAAGCTGGTACTACTGCTGGATTTTCAACTACACAAGCCCAGAAAAATCTTTTAAATTTTTTATCTAAATTAAACCAATATGACTCAGGTGTTTTTATTTTTATTGCTTGCACCTGAAGGACTCCTAGCTAAAAGTTCATTTCAAAGATATTCAGCCACTTAGTATTCTCACTTTCAACTTTTAATGTGGCATTAAAGGCAGTCTCCACTTCGAGTTTAATCCATCTTGCCAATCTTAAACTCATATGCCCTATTTTCAACAAGATGGGCGATCTACTACTCTAAGTTGTGCAGAATATACTGTAGTTGAATACTGGCGAATAATATTTGCCTGGAATCGTCTATCTCTTTGTCTGACTAAATAAATACTGCTTAGCTACATGGAAAGAATATCAATTAAGATTTTCCTTCACATGTAAGGATAACCTGACCCCCTTGCTGTACAGTGGGAAAATTAAAAAAAAAAAAAAAAAAGATTTTCCTTCATACTATGCTGCAAAAAAACACCATGAGAATCAAAAAGTTAAGGTTTTTTTTAATACTAAACAGGGGGGAGAACTATATAGATTACTATTTAATCTGGGAATAGAATACAACTTTCTGGATGTAACAGCAAGAGAATAAATCACAAAAAGAAAATACCAACAGATACGCAATGTAAAAATTTTACATATCTGTGTATCAAAAAAAAATCACAAATTTTTTTTGGGGGGGGAGGATTATACCAGACAAAATTAAAAGATAAACAGTAAAAGACTAATATCCTTAATGTTTAAAAAAAGCCATACAAATATAATAAACAAAAAGGGCTATATCTCACAAGAAAGGAAATTAAATGGCTAATAAACGTAAACATTCAATCATTCCAACTTTTTTTTTTTTTTTTTTGGCCTCGCCCATGGCATGCAGCAGTTTTTGGGCCAGGGGTCAAGCCCATGCTACAGCAGTGACCCAAGCCACTGTAGTGACAATACCAGATCCTTCACCCACTGCACCACAAGGGAACTCCTCCAGTTTGGGTTTTTTTTTTTTTCTTTTTAAGGCTGCACCTGTGGCACACAGAAGTTTCCAGGTGAGGGGTTTAATCAGAAAAGCAGCTGCTGGCTACGGCAACATCAACACAACTTGGGATCCAAGCCACATTCGTGACCTACACCAAGGTACGCAGCAATGCCGGATCCTTAACCCACATCCTCATGGACACTGTGTTGGGTTTTTAACTTGCAGAGCCCCAAGGGGAACTCCATAATTTGCTTTTTGAAAAATAACTGAGGAGTTCCTGTTGTGGCTCAGTGGGTTAAGAACCCAACAGAGTATCCATAAGGATGCAGGTTTGATCCCTGGCCTTGCACAGTGGGTCGGGGATCTGGCTTTGCTGTGGCCAGAACTTAGCCCAGGAACTTCCATATGCCACAGGTGCAGCCCTAAAAAAGAAAAAGCAAATTAAAACGACTAGACAGTTAAGAGGAACTCTCTCTGAAAGGTAGGATTACAAATGGTTTTACTGTCTTTATTTCAGTTACATTTTTTTCTATAATAAGCATGTGTTCCTTGGCTAAGAAACAACAGGACGATGCCATTTTTCTCAGGTGAGATTGCAATAGTGTTTCTGCTGCTCCTGTTGTTATTTGTATGTGGTGTTTTCTGGGGGTTAGGGGTTCTACCCTTTCTATTTTTAATGACAGAACACAGAATTGGTGCTGGGACCTGGCAGCCTCACTTCTTGCCACTTAAGAGTTTAAATCAGTTCAAGCTTTCTGGAAAGCTGGTTGGCAATAAGTACCAAGCATCTTTTAAAAATATTCATCCCCTTTGACCCAGTAATTCTCCTTCTAGGAACGTATGCTAAGGAATATTCAGAGATGGGGATAAAGATTTATATACAAAGATTTCACTGCCCTGTGTGACCTGGAAATGGGCACCTGCCACTGCCTCCACGTGAATCAAACCACACGCCGCTGCCGCTGCCAACGGGCGACACCTCCTGGGTGGAGATCAGGACGGAGGCACTCTGTGCTCTGGGAAAACTGGCAGAACAGGTCTTCAGATAGGTATTTCCAGATTTTATGAACTCAATTCTTGCCTCTCCTCATATCTAGAAAAACATTAAAACCCTTCAAGGTCTGCTCCTCGTGCCTGGCAGTAACCCTCGGGAGACCCAAGGCACTTCTGTGAAAATGCGCGGGCGGCGTGCCCTCCCCCTTCACCTTTACCGCATACAAACAAAACAAAAGATGTCACAGCAGCGAGGGCAGCCACCTCCGGGGTGAGCCAGAGCCCTAAGAGAACTCCGGCAGGAAACGAATACCTGCCACCAAGCAGCCATCGGACGACAGCCACTCCCAACAGCGAGCCCAGAGGAAGCCCTGGCTGTGAAACACGGACGCGGGTCTGCAGAGCTGAGGTGCACATCGAAGCAAAGATTTCAGCGAGCCCAGACCCTTGCACCTTCCCAGAGACGTGCTGCATCCCTTAACTGGAGATACCTGGTGTTCTGCAATCTTCCATCCCTGCGACCTGCCCTCCAAGGCAAATCCATCCTGACCTCCCCAGCCTCCTCTGAGCCGGTTTCTCAGGAGGCTGCCTCTAGAGCTTAAGCCCTCATTTTGCCCCAAATAAAACGTAACTCTCAACTTTTGCACTGTGTGTTTTTTTTTTCAGTCGAAGCCAACAAGTGATCTTAAAAAACAAAACCTGGAGGAAAACATGCTCCATTCGGAGGCCCAAACATACACACCTCAGACGTCTGAACCCAGGAACCACCAAACATGCTCACAAATATTCAAAGAGAAAAGCTGAAATGCACTTGAAATCTTTGCAGTTCAACTTTGCGGTAAGACAAAAAAACGCAATCCCAAGAGACATCAAGATGAAATTTACCACAAAACAAAACAAAACAAAAAAAGAAGAAAAGGAGTTCCTGTCGTGGCTCAGAAGTTAGTGAACCTAACTAGCATCCATGAAGACACGGGTTCAATCCCTGGCCTCCCTCAGTGGGTTGGGGATCCAGCATTGCCATGAGCTGTAGCGTAGGTCGAAGATGCAGCTAAGATCCCACATTGCTGCGGCTGTGGCCAGCAGCTGTAGCTCTGATTCAACCCCTAGCCTGGGAACCTCAATATGCCGTGGGTGCCACCCTAAAAGGCAAAAAGACCAAAAAAAAAAAGAGGGGACATTTTTCTTTAATTAATTAGGATTCTTCTCTTTGGTATATGCCCTAGAATTCAAGCTGTTCCCCTGGGTGGGGGGGGGGACAATATAAAGACATATAGTCCCTGAAGAAGACAAGGAAGAGGAGATAAACAGGAAAAGGGAAAGAACCTCTTTTCCCAGAGAATTTTGGAGCTTCCAAACACAGAAGAAAAGCTTCCATTTCCCATCTGTCCTCAGCTCTCTATATCCTTGACTTCCACATCCACAAATTCAACCAACTGCAGGTGGAAAATATTCACACAGAAAAAACATTTCCAGAAAGTTCCAAAAAGCAAAACTTGAAGTGTCGCATATCAGCAACTACTTATATAGTATTCACACTGTATTTAACAACTATTTACACAGCATTTGCAGTATATTTACAACTATTTACCTAGCATTTACATTTATTCAGTATTATAAGTAATTGAGAGATGGTTTAAAGTATATAGGAAGATGTGCTTCTAGATTTCTCTATGCAAATACTACACCATTTTACATAAGGGACTCAAGCATCCGTGAGATTTTGGTTCCTTGGGGTCCCGGAGCCAATCCCCTGGGGGTGGAGGGATGCCTGTACTGACACAAAGCTTTCTTTGAATCTTCCCAACAGTCAATGGACCAGCACGTTATCCTAGTAGCGAATAATTATGTGCATCTGGGATGTGCCAGGCACCCCACGAAGCAACACGCATGGACCCCCCCCCTTAACATGAGACACTAGTTACCATCCCCACTTTCCAGGAGGAAAACAAAGATGAGACAAGATTACCAGTTTAGGGTCATATTTCTTTGCTTGCAACATGTTTTTTCCATCAACAAAATAGCAGATTTTATATTTATTTTCCCTAATTTGACCAAATCTTTATTCATAAATATTCATGAATTAGTTCATATTTACTTAAGATGGCTTTTTTGGGGGGGGGGGCATTTGCAACATGTAGAAAGTTCTCAGGCCAGGCCAGGGATTGAAACCATGCCACAGCAGTGACCCAAGCTGCTGCAGTGACCATGCAGGATCTTTAACCCAGTGTTATAAGAGAACTCCCAAAGTCTCTTTTTCAAGTTCATATATAGACTGAAAACAACAAGGTTTCATTTTTTTTTTAAGTATACATATAAACTAAAAAACATTGAAAAAAAGTATAAGGACTTCTTGTTTCTTTTCTTTTTTTTTTGATAGTGGCTTGATGTTGAATCTCAGTTCCCATACCAAGGATCAAATCCAGGCCACAGGGGTGAAAGCACCAAATCCTGACCACTAGACCACCAGGGAACTCTTCGACTTCTTGTTTCTAAATGAAGCAGTATTTAACATCTGTGCACCATTTCCACAAGTTAACTCAAGGTTCCATATCCAAATGCTAAACTCTTAAACTTCTTAGCTGTAATAGCCAATTAACAAGAAAAAGACACCACTTCCACCACAGGTGATTTTTTCCTAGCAAATCTGACACCACAACCTCCTTCTGTCAAGTGAGACTTGGACAAAGGCCAGTTAGTTCTGTTACTGAGAATTTCATTCTCTGAAAAATGTGAATTTGTTCTGGTGCAACTGATACATGAGGGAACAATGTGTTCATAACACAAGTTTCACAGCTATCTTTAGAATATTGTTTTATGTCAACAAATGTTATTTGATATGGTTGTGTCCACTAATTTCCTTTCTGCTGATGATTAGTTACAGTCAGGAAAATAAAATTGAGTGTGACTTGGGAATCAG
The DNA here is from genome assembly GCF_054392235.1 of Sus scrofa. Classification (NCBI taxonomy): domain Eukaryota; kingdom Metazoa; phylum Chordata; class Mammalia; order Artiodactyla; family Suidae; genus Sus; species Sus scrofa. The sequence continues at coordinate 87,888,473 of NC_139387.1, read as the reverse complement.
AAAATTCATAAGAACATGCTACGATTAGACCTTAGAGGGTTTTGTTTGTTTGTTTGGGGGTTTCTGCTTTCTAGGGCCGCATCCGTGGCATATGGAGGTTCCCAGGCTAGGGGTCTAATCGGAGCTATAGCCTCCAGCCTACCCCACAGCCACAGCAACGGGGGATCTGAGCCACGTCTGCGACCTACATACACCACAGCTCATGGCAACGCCAGATCCTTAACCCACTGAGTGAGGCTAGGGGTCGAACCCTCAACCTCATAGCTCTTAGTCGGATTTGTTTCCGTTGTGCCACGATGGGGAACTCCTAGAGATTTAAAAGCAACTCTTTTTAGCCTCAAACTGTTTTCTCCAGTAGTTGTTAATCACTTTTGCTTCTGCAACAGCCGGATAAAAGACGCCAAGATGAAAGCCGAACATCTATGAGGTTACCTGCCCAGCACACCCCAACCCTTCCATCAGAAACGGCCCTTCCCCATCCACCTCTAAACACACACATTCTGGGCTCTTCCCAGACACTGCCCCACTCCTCCGGCCACAAGTGTTCAGAGGGGACACTTGCCTTGTGCTGGGCCGCTTCTAGGATCCCACCTGCAGCGTGGGGGACTGCCTCAAGTCAGGCTAAAGCAGAGTCCTTCCTCCATCTCTTGCCTTTACCATCTCGCTCTACTGGGCTACCCACGATACGTAATAAGCTGCACACACTGGAGAGTCTGGACATCCCTACACACTTACGAAGCCTCATCAAAATACAGAGGATGATCGTCTGGGACATCCCCAAACATTTCTCTCACACCTCCCTGAATCCCAGCCCTGCCTCCATCCCACCGTCCCTGCCCATCCCCAGGCAACTGCTGTTCTTTTGGTCAGATCTGTTTGCATTTTCTAGAATTTTATATAAGAGGGATCATATAGCATGTAATATGTTTGTAAAATGGTTTTCCAGCTACTAAGCCCTCAGGAATTGTCTCAATAAGCACTTACCGCACAAGCCACTATGTGACAGACGCTGTACCGGGCACTGTGCAGGGATCATAAAAACAAGAAATAGTGACGCACAGGCTCCGTAGGGAGCAACATCACAGGCAGTGGGGGAGACCAAGAAATGTCACCCTGACCGGTGGAGACACGGGAACTTAACCCAGGACACACGGGAACTTAACTCAGGACTGAGCGTGCCTGGGGGAGGGAGGAAGCAATTCAGAAGTCTTTTTATTGCATCTATTCATCTAAAAAGCAGCTTTCATTTTTCTGTGACTTTAGATATTTTGCACCATACCCAGGGGAAAGCAATCCAAGACAAACGGAATTAGTCATCGGAATAATTAATAATACATATGACATTTATACTACTCCTACCAGAAGTTAAAATTATATCTTATTACTTTGCAATACTATCTGTAATTCTGACCGCTCCATAGAAATCCATCCTGCTTCCTAAAGTTCCAAACATAAAATTATCTGCAACTGCCCTTGAAATAAAATTATATACAGCAACGGTTTAATGACAACCTAATCTTCAGTCATTTAATAAAAAAACAAACAATTGCTCAAAAGAAAAGTGCATTTGTTTCAAGGGAGAATCTCAGAGAATTTAGTCACATCAAAAGACCAGGAGCTCCCACTGTGGCACAATGGGATTGGTGGGGTCTTGGGAGTGCAGAGATGCAGGTATGGCATCTCAAACCTGCACCTCAGTGGGTTAAAAATCCGGCATTGCCACAGCTGCGGCTTAGGTCACGACTGCGGCTTGGATTGACCCTGGCCTGGGAACTCCATATGCCCCAAGTTGGCCAAAAAAAAAAAAACAAAAAAAAAAAAAATCAAATACTTGGCAAACCCTCAGGAACTTTTCATCAAAGATTAGAGGAAACAGAAAAGGGTAAGTATCCGTGCCTTCCATATGCCACGGACTGGGCACTTCTCATTCGTTATCTCAACGAACACCATGTGAGCTCCGTGAGAAAAACACTGCTAGCCCCAATTTGCAGATGAAAAAATAAGGCTGAAACGTTAAGCAACTGATCCAAGGTTGCACAGGTGACAATAAAATCAAAGTCAAAGTCCTGGCAGAGTACTTAGCACACAGTAGGTGCTTCATAAATGTCCATCCCTTCTCCTTTACTTATCTATTCAATGAATATTCTTCCTAGATTAGCACCGTCTGGGGAGCCCCACACACATACTCTGAGATGAAAACTCTTTTTTACAATAATAACAAAGTGTGGTAAACAGAATAACGGATCTCAAAGACATCCACATCTGAACCCCTGGAAGCTGTGATAGGTCCCCTACATGGCAGGGGGATTAAGGTTGCAGATGGAAGTAGGGCTATTTATCAGGTAACTTGTAAAATAAAGAGCACCCAGGAGTTCCCATCATGGCTCAGCGGCCGGTGAACCCAACTAGTATCCATGAGGCTTCGGGTTCGATCCCTGGCCTCGCTCAGTGGATTAAGGATCTGGTGTTGCCATGAGCTGTGGTGTGGGTTGCAGACGCGGCTCGGATCCCGTGTTGCTGTGGCTGTGGTGTAGGCCGGCAGCTGTAGCTTCAATTTGATCCCTAGCCTGAGAACCTCCATATGCCGTGGGTTCCGCCCTAAAAAAGCCAAAAAAGAAAGAAAGAAAGAAAAGGAGCATCCAGTATTATCCACTTGGGGCCAGGGTCCAAAGTGGAAGTGGAAGGCAGAAGTCGCCGTGTCAGGTTGATGCGAAGTGAGCAAGACCGACCGGCCATTGCTGACTTTGAAACAAGAAGGAACCATAAACCAAAGAAAGTGGAAAGCCTCTAGAAACTGGAAAAGGCCAGGAAACCTTCTCCACTGGAGCTTCCAGAAAGGCACACAGTCCTGGCAACACCTTGATTTTAGCCCAGTGAGCCCCATCTCAGACTGCTGACCTCCGGAACTACAAGATAATAACTCTGTGTTCTTTTAAGTCACTGAATGCGTGGTACTTCCTGACAGGAGTGAGGAGAATTTCATAAGGAGATTATCTGCCTCTTTTACTCTTGTTCTCTCACCGACATACAGTGGAGCTTTCCAGAGGCTACATAAGGTCTGATACCGCAACATATGAATAGAGAATCAGATCTGAGCATCCAGCTGTCCTCTATCAGCCCAGACATTACATATTTTTGTAAAAATGTGGAACCATGGAGTTTCTGTTGTGGCTCAGCGGTAATGAACCCAACCAGGATCCCTGAAGACATGGGTTCCATCCCTGGCCCCGCTCAGTGGGCTGGGGATCTGGCGTTGCCATGAACTGTGGTGTAGGTCGAAGACGCAGCTAAGATCCCACATGGCTTCGGCTGTGGTGTAGGCCGGTAGCTGTAGCTCCGATTCAACCCCTAGCCTGGGAACTGGGGAACCCCTAAAAAAATAAAATAAAATGTGAAACCATGACATTCTTCTGGTTTGTTTTTGGAAAAGTCACTTTTCATTAAAAAAAAAAAATGTCATTTACGTTAACAGTTTAAAGATTTATTGCTGTTCTTTTTCTCTTTCTTTTTAGGGCCAAACCTGCAGTATATGGAAGTTCCCAGGCTAGGGGTCGAATGAGAGCTGCAGCTGCAGGTCTACACCACAGCAACAGCAACACTGGATCCTTAACCCACTGATTGAGGCCAGGGATCAAACCCACCTCCTCACAGAGACCTTCGGTCCTGAACTCACTGAATTACAAAAGGAACTCCTGCTGTTTTTTTAATCAATAAATGCATATTTTTAAAATCTCTCTTGTGGAGCAATGGGTTAAGGATCTGGCACTGTCAATTCAGTGGCTCACATCACTGTTGTGGCGTGGGTTTGATCCCCAGCCCAGGAACTTCCATGTGCTATGGGTGTGGCAAAACAAACAAAAACTTCTCAGCTTTGATTTCTAATAGAGTCAGTACTATCAGTGTAACCTACATAAACAAAAACTTTGGTACCTTGTTAATTTTAAGTGTGTAAAAGACTTCTGAGAGCAAGAAGTTTGAAAATTGCTACCCAAGCTATTCCTGTTTGTTCTCTATCATAGCTAAAGTAACCGGCACATAAATCGTGCTCAAAAACTACTTGTCAAGGAGTTCCCTGGTGGCTTAGTGGCTAAGGACCTGGCATTGTCACTGCTGTGATTCAGCTTCCATCCCCGGCCGGGAACTTCCGAGTGCCATGGGCAAGGCCAAAACAAACAAAAAAACACAACTTATTAAGAAATGGATATGCAAATAACATTCTGATATTCTGACATCAATTATGTTTTTCAAGCAGATTTTCCTGCTCCAAAGAGAGAAGAAACATCCCAATTCACTTGGAAAGTTTATATATCATTATCTTACTAAGTTCACTCAGTACAAAACAGTTCCACGAATTCCAGCACACTGAGAAAGGTGAGTTTCTCAAAGTTAAGGTCCAACTCACTCGAGGACAAACATTTCCTACAGAACCCAGCCTGATCATCAGCTAGCCTCCCTCTGCTCCAACCCAACGACATAACATGAAGTATCTAACTTTAAAAAAAAGATGAAAACAGAAACTATCATTTTCTTCTAAGCACTTGCTAATGCATGACAGGCACACAAAGAAGCACTGGGGGGTGGAGGGGTAGTTCTCTTGTGGCGCAGCAGGTTAAGGACCCGGCATTGTCACTGCAGCATTTTGGGTCACTGCTATGACACAGGTTCAATCCCTTGCCCTGGAACTTCTACATGCCTCAGGCAAGTCCGGAAGGAAGGAGGAAGTGGGCAGAAATAGTAAGCTTCCTCAACTGGCTAAATGCATTTTTTTCAACATTTTTCACATTTGAAAATTTATAAGGAAGTTTATGAAAAGCATTTTTGTTTTCATTCTTCCTTCCTCTAAAACACGTCTTGTCAATATAGGAATCCCTATGTTAACCCAGCACTGAACTCCTGAGGTGTCTGACAGAAGTAAGGATGCTGACCCTGGAGGAGCCTCCCTCCGCTGTGAACCAGGACCCAGTATCAACGAGGGACATCAACAACCCAGAGGGAATGTGAAGGTGAGCTTCTAAAATAATGACGTCGGAGGGGAGGGCTGTGATGACACACCGCGGCCATCTTCGTATGTGAGCTGCCACCATATGGGAGGGGAACTGGAACTACACACTCGCCGTGACTCAGGCCACCCAAAATAAGAATTGGCAGCCTTGTGATCACATGGCAAACACCGGCAGATGCCAGGTGGCCACTAGCAAGGGCTCTGGAAAAGGGAGAGCAGAGGACTGGACTCCACGACCTCGAGCAGCCCCTCTGGGTCTCTCCTATTTTAGAAACTCCTTTCCTACCTGAAAATGTGAAAATTACTATATGGCATGTTTCTCCCTTAAGTTCTTTGCTATTTTTTTCCTGTGGCCATGGGATCATCAATATCACACACCTAAACAAAAGCTCATTCTCTAATGAATGCGTCATGCTATTTTTCTAAGATGCACAAAAAGGTATAAAAATAATACAAACACCACCCACTCCCCACCACACAGCTTAGAAACTCCACCTCTTGTCTTTTTTTTTTTTTCTTTTTCTTTCTTTTTTTTTTTTTTTGCTATTTCTTGGGCCGCTCCCGCGGCATATGGAGTTTCCCAGGCTAGGGGTCTAATCGGAGCTGTAGCTGCCAGCCTATGCCAGAGCCACAGCAACGCGGGATCCGAGCCGCGTCTGCAACCTACACCACAGCTCACGGCAACGCCGGATCGTTAACCCACTGAGCAGGGGCAGGGACCGAACCCGCAACCTCAAGGTTCCTAGTCGGATTCGTTAACCACTGCGCCACAACGGGAACTCCGAAACTCCACCTCTTAACAATGCTTGATCCCTCACCTGCATTCTCCTGACAAGGAGGGAGCCAGCACCCCAGTCTGGGTGTTTATCATTCCGCCCACATTTCTGTGGACTCTGACCACACATATGCGTGTCTCTTCAAGCGATCTAGAGAATCACTTATGTGTTTTCAAATCTTTTATAACTGGTACATGTCTCCAACTCGCTCAGTATTGTTTGTGAGACTCATTCATGTTGGTATAGAAGCATCGCTTCGGGAGTTCAGCGGTAACGAACCCAACTAGTATCCATGAGGACCCAGTTCAAGTGGGTTGCCTTGCTCAATGGGTTAAGGATTCAGCGTTGCCGTGAGCTGTGGTATAGGTTGAAGATGTGGCTCAGATCCTGTGTTGCTGTGGCCGTGGCATAGACCAGGCAGCTGTAGCTCTGATTCAACCCCTAACCTGGGAACTTCCATGTGCCGCAAGGGCTGCCCTAAAAAGCAAAAAAAAGGATCCCCAAGTCACGAAATCTGGGAATGGATTAGATGCTCTCTACAATCTCTTCCAGTTCTATCTTCCCTCCCTTCAAAGATTATTATTTACATGTCAACTGCTAAATTCCATAATATTTAGAACAAAAAAATGAAGTAAAAATCTAGTTATAAAAAAAAGCAGCAGCAGCATAGTTTTAGTTCAGGAATCAACATACACTGTCTATGAGGGACCAGTTAGTAAATATTACGGGCTGTGCAGGCCACACAGTCTGCTGTACCTGCTCAACCATGGCATCACAGCACACAAGGAGCCAAAAAAAAGGATACAGAATTCCTTGGTAGCTCAGGAGGTTAAAGATCCGGCGTTGCCAATGCCGTGGCTCAGGTCACTGCGATGGCACCAATTCAATCCCTGGCCCAGGAACTTCCACAAATGGCTGGCATGGCCAAAAAAAAAAAAAAAAAAAAGCTAAAAGAAAATATGGAAACAAATGGGTGCGAAAGGGTGTGGCTGTGTTGCAATAAAACCTAACATAAGAAAACAAGAGGCTAGGTTTGGTCCATGACCTTTAATTCGCACCTCTTCCCATGGTAAACATTATGTCCTTTCAGTGCCACTTCAGCAATCGTCTGATCTTCTACTCGCTGGTTTTCCTTGGCCAGCATTTGCCCAAGATGTCTCCTCCCATTTTATTAACTTCAACCTCCTCTACGTCTTTGTTTGGGGCACTTCTCTTATAAACAGCATCTAGCTAGGCTGGGTTTCTTACATCTGAGCTGATGCTCTTTTCATCTGAGTTTGTCACAATCACTGATTTGGAATGACTTCCGCCGTCACCTTTTATGATATTTCCTGCTTTTTCCCAGTTTCTTTTACTTCCTCCCCTGCTTTCTTTGGGACTGACTTCTGTTGGTAATATGTGGTTAGATTTACGCACAGGGTTACCAATTTCTCTGATCTCCCTTTCAGCCTTTCAGCCTGAGCTGAAGGTCTACTCATCCAGGAAGTGCTGGCATTGGCTTCTATGGGGAATCCCAGAACACTCCCAGCCTGGGACCCCTTTTGGTTAGTTTCTCATCTTGAGATTGCACAAACACACCACACGAACAGAATAAATTCAAAGCCAAACCCATGTGAGGACTAGCCTATGAGCATAAGGTCATGAGGAAACCTCTGCAACACCGCCAGCCACAGGGGAAAACGTCCAGAGCAGAGATCAAGAGCGACAAACTTCCCTACTGTCTGCAGGGAAGGCAGCCCTTTGTGGGTCCCTGATTTACAGGATCGTCTAGGAGAGAGAAAGGGAGGGAGGGAGAGAGAGGTGGGAGAGAGGGAGGAGGAGAAGGAGGGAGAGAGAAAGGGGGGGGAGAGAGACAGAGGCGGGGCGGGGGGGGAACGCAGAGCCAATCAAACCCAACAAATGCTCCCTAGAACCTAACACCGTCAGGGCTGCTCACCAGTTTTCAGTCTCAGTTCCTGTGATTTCACTCCAGCTTCTCAGAGCTCAGCTATACATGCAAATGATGTTCTTATTTTTCATCCGCATGTATCCTGTACAAAAATGTTTTGAGGCTATCTCTCTAGTCTACCAAACTGCAAATAGCCAAAATCCAAAAGAACTTTAAGATGCAGAGCACGTCTGTGTTTCCCCATGCTTTCAAAAGCTCAGTTAAGGACTGGTTTCCAAATTAGGCGTGTAAGAATACAGATTCCTAGGCCCTGACTCCATGCCTTATGGAGCAGAATCTCCAGGGCTAGGGCCTAGAAATCTTTTTTTTTTTTTTTTTTTGTCTTTTTGTCTTTTTGTCTTTTCTAGGGCCGCTCCTGCGGCATATGGAGGTTCCCAGGCTAGGGGTCAAATCGGAGCTGTAGCCGCCAGTCTACACCAGAGCCACAACAACTTGGGATCCAAGCCTCATCTGCGACTTACACCACAGCTCACGGCAACGCCGGATCCTTAACCCACTGAGCAAGGCCAGGGATCGAACCCGCAACCTCATGGTTCCCAGTCGGATTCATTAACCACTGCACCATGACGGGAACTCCTAGAAATCTTCATTTTTAAACAAGCTCCCAGGCAATTCTGATGTGATGAGTTTGAGACCTACTGAAAAAAAAAAAAAAATTAATTCTACTTACCTTCAAAATCTGGCAACCAATTATCTTTTCATCTCTCTCTCTTTTTTTTATTTTTAACTTTTTGTTTAGGGCTGCATCTGTGGCATGTGGAAGTTCCCAGGCTAGGGGTTGAATCGGAGCTACAGCTGCCAGCCTACACAGCCACACCAACGTGGGATCAGAGCCTCGTTTGTGACCTACACTGCAGCTCACAGCAATGCCAGATCCTTAATCCACTAAGCGAGGCCAGGGATGGAACCCGCATCCTCATGGATGCTAGTCAAATTGGTTAACACTGCACCAGCATGGGAACTGCATCATCTCCTTTTATATTCCAATCTCCCTTCACTTCCTGTTTATGCTACCCAGTACACCCTAGTGAAAGAGGGAAAAATTCTAGACTTCAACCCCTCACTACCTACTGGTAGGGTAGTCACCCTACTACCTCCGCGACAGTTTCAGAAAAACTAAACCGTGTCATGCCCCAAACATGTCATTTTCCCAGGCCAACTTCTAGATGGCATGTGCACATTTTACTCTCGAAAACAGTCCCCCTGCTGAGTTGTACCTCCATACGCATCCCATCCCAGGTCAGCCCTTCACACTCTCTTAAAGGCTAACACAGGAGATAAGTGGGCACCGGGTTCACTGGATGCGCCAGATGCTTTAGAAACCCCCTGGAATTACACACAAAATCGTTCGTGTCTGTGCGCGCATGAGTTTGTGTTATGTGTAATAGGGCAAATGTGTAGATTCTTCTAAAAACAATACATAGCTGGAGTTCCCGTCGTGGCGCAGTGGTTATCGAATCCGACTGGGAACCATGAGGTTGCGGGTTTGGTCCCTGCCCTTGCTCAGTGGGTTAACGATCCGGCATTGCCGTGAGCTGTGGTGTAGGTTGCAGACGCGGCTCGGATCCCGCGTTGCTGTGGCTCTGGCGTAGGCCGGTGGCTACAGCTCTGATTTGACCCCTAGCCTGGGAACCTCCATATGCCGCGGGAGCGGCCCAAGAAATAGCAACAACAACAACAACAAAAAGACAAAAAAAGAAAAACAAAAAACAATACATAGCTTTCTCCAGATTCTCAAAGGGTCCCTGTTGTTCTACCTCGTAGAAAAGGCGTATTTCTGATTACACGATTAAGGATTCGGGCATCATTAACATCTTGTTGTACATATTATTAGAACGTCCTGAAGTTTTCTTTAGAACCTCTACTTTGAAATAATTACCTCAAAAAAGGGGCTCCCTGGTCAAATTTACTTGGAAGGAACTATGTACTTCCATCCCCCTGTTGGAGCGTCAAGTATTTTAAAGGTTCTGATAAGTTTATCTGTAAAGCAGCTTCTTAGAACACATCGTCCACATTTCTTCTGCTTCTTTTTTTTTTCTTCATTTATGGCTGCATCCTCAGTATATGGAAGTTCCCGGGCCAGGGTTTGAATCCGAGCCACAGCTGCAACCTACGCTACAGCAGCAGCAGCAAAACCAGATCTGGGGATCAGCACACTGCACGGGGCTGGGGATTAAACCCACACCTCCGAAGCGACCGAGTCACTGCAGTCGAGTTTTTAACTCACTGTGCCATAGCGTGGACTCCTCTATTTTCCGCATTTCTTTAACCATCTCTCTCAGAAGGTGGTGGAACACAGTCTGAGAAACACTGGTCAGATTTTAAATCATCTTATAGGTATCTCCTTAACCTTGAGGGAAGGGCTTGCATTTTATGCTTATTCTATGCATGCTAAGCTTACCTTATTATGCTACACACAGTCCTCACTAAATAGCAATTTTGAATAAATCCTTAACATTCTGTAAAGGCTTCTCCTCACACTTTACACTAATCCCCATACTTCTTTCCACAATTTAATACATTTCACAGCCCCAGCCAAGGAGCCAAACGTTCTAAAAAGACCAGGCTCTGAGATGACCTCTGAAGGGGAGAAAAATCCACCAGGCTATCCAAATGGATCCGAATGGTTGGCTGGAGCAACTCCTCTTGAAAGAACAGGATGGGTCGCAGATGTGGCTCTGATTCAGTGTTGCAGTGTCTGTGGTGTAGATCCCAGCTGCAGCTCCAGTTCAAACCTAGGAACTTCCAAATGCTGCATGTGCAGCTGTATAAAGAAAAAAAAAAAAGAACTTAAGAGAGAGAGAACAGGAATGAGCCTTTCGTATGTAACAGGAGAGGATAATTACCCGACGAGCACACAGTGACGGCCAGGGATTAAGGTCAAAGAAGATGCACAGGACATAGAACCTAACAGAAAATAGCCACGCCAATGTATCCATCCCTTTAAATTAGAATCCCACAATGATTTCTTAGACTTCTACCGTTTTATGACCAGCTGTCTTGGCACTACTGACATCTGGAGCTGGACTATTCTTGGCTGGGGGGGGCAACATACTGTACACGGCAGCAGCCCTGGCCTCTACTCACCAGAGACGGGAACCTCCCTTTCCCCAAGTCAAATCCATCAAAAAGGGTCTCTGAATATTGCCAGGATACATGAATATTACACAGCCAGAAATATTACACAGCCAGAAATCTCAAGTTAAAAAAAAAGGAGAAAATTCCATGTGCAGAACATTCTACAAAGAATGCGACCTGTACTCCTCAAAACTATCAAGGTTGGAGTTCCTGTCGTGGCGCAGTGGTTAACAAATCCGACTAGGAACCATGAGGTTGCGGGTTCGGTCCCTGCCCTTGCTCAGTGGGTTAACGATCCGGCATTGCCGTGAGCTGCGGTGTAGGTTGCAGACGCGGCTCGGATCCCATGTTGCTGTGGCTCTGGCGTAGGCCGGTGGCTACAGCTCCGATTCAACCCCTAGCCTGGGAACCTCCATATGCCGCGGGAGCAGCCCAAGAAATAGCAACAACAACAACAACAAAAAGACAAAAAGACAAAAAGACAAAAAAAAAAAAAAAAAAAAAAAAAAAAACTATCAAGGTCATCAAAACAGGGAGACTCTGAGACACTGTCACAACCACGAGGAGCCCAAGGAGCCATAACAACCAAATGCAGTGTGCTCTTCTGGATGGGTTCTTGGAGCAGAAATGAATACTAGGTTAAGAACTAAGGAATTCTGAATTAAATATGGACTCTGGTTAATACTGATACCTACTGACAATGTATCAATATTGCTTGACTGTAACAAATGCACCCAATTCCAATGCCATTTTTTTCTCCAGGCCATAGCAGAGTGTCCTCCAACACAAGTCCCGTCCAACAGGCAAAGGGCTCAGCCTGGCAAGACCGCCCCCTGCCCAACTTCAAGTCCAGGTGGTCGCCTGTGCCTCTGGCAGACTAGGTGCAGGTCGCAGCTTCAATTAATTTACTAGAGCGGCTCACAGAACTCGGGGACACATTTTACCTTCTAGATCACAGGCTTACTCTAAAAGGATACAATTCAGGACCAGCCAAGTGGAAGAGATGCCTACGATAAAGGAGGAGTTGCCAGTCCTCTCTGGGTGAATCACAGGTGTTCACACACCAGGCAGTTCTGGGCACCCATCCTTACAAGTTTTTATGGAGGCATCTAAAGAGTCTCCACTACACAGGCTAAGATCAAATCATTGGCCCCTGGTGATGGATTCAATCTCTACCCCCTCTCCCCTTCCGGAGGTGTGGGGGTGAGAAAACACAAGTGCTAAAACTCTCCAATCCCAAGACTGGGGTCCCCCCCCCGCCCCGGCAACCAGGCCTCTCTCCCCCGGGTCGTCTAAGGTTATTCCAAAAGTCACTTAATTCACATAACAAAAATATACCTTTCTCCATCTCCACACTTAGGAAATTCCAAGGGTTTGGGGAGCTCGGTGCCATTATTTATTATAAATCACATATCACAGTCCCAAAGTCACAGGAAAGGTTAGTAATACGAAAAACTGCATATGGGGTTTATGGAAACATGCAACTTTCCTGTAAATCTAAAACTGATCTAAAAAATACAAATTATTTTTCAAACATTAATTTTTTTTTTTTTTTATAAAAGGAGGGTGGTAAAGAAAAGGTAAAAAAGAATAAAAATCTGCTCCTGCTGAGCAGGCTTCATTCTGGGAGCCTCTTCAAAGAGAAGACACCTGAACCGACTGTTTGGCTTAAGGCAAGTAATGAAACACCAGAAAGCAATAACCAGGAAGGGTGAAAACGAAATTCTTTTGTCCTCTTGTAAACTAAAAACAAAGAAATAAACTAAAAAATCCCACCAAAAAACTATATGCTTTTGTTCAAACGCTAGTATTTCTTCTGCACTCTCACTCCTACTACTGAGTGTCAGCCCAGAGCCTTTCCTGCATCCCCTACACCCGGGAGCAGTTATCTGCTCTGCTGTCAGCGTCCCTGGGGCCATCATTTATCTTCCCCAAGCTGGACCTTCACTTATCTGTTTGCCAGCCTCGCCATCTGTGCAGTAAGGGTCCGGGTTCCTTTCTTGGCCAGGGCAGGTGCTGGGCCACTGTGGGCCCCTCCCCTCTTATAGGTCCATCTGTCAATCAACTTTAAACCCTCTGTTGGGTGCTTCAGAAATGCTTGGTGAATGAATGCAAGTTGGGCCCGTATAAAGACTTCAGCTTCAGGAGGGTGGAGGTGGTGCAGATGGGGTGAAGGAAGAAAGCGGTGTTCTCAGGGTGAGACAGGGACTGAGCAGGGATGTGCTGGGGGCGTGGGGACCGGACAGGGGCACCCTGAATGCTGAGTCACAGACCGGCAACACTCGAAAAGGCTCACACGTTACTTCGCCCAGTAGCCTCATTCTACAGAAAGAAGCCTACAGAGACCTGGTGGCTTTTTCAAGGCCACATAATAGGGCACTGCCCTAAGCTAAAGCAGACCTGGACCCTAACGCTAACTAACCCACCTCCACTGCTTACTAAGTGTGTCTAAGACGGGTTATTTAATAACCACAGGAGCTACTATCTCCTGAGCATCTGCTGGGTGCCAAGCCCACATTAAAAAGCCTCACCTGAAGTTCCCGTCGTGGCGCAGTGGTTGGCGAATCCGACTAGGAACCATGAGGTTGCGGGTTCGATCCCTGCCCTTGCTCAGTGGGTTAAGGATCCGGCGTTGCCGTGAGCTGTGGTGTAGGTTGCAGATGTGGCTCGGATCCCGCGTTGCTGTGGCTCCAGCGTAGGCTGGCAGCTACAGCTCCAATTCGACCCCTAGCCTGGGAACCTCCATATGCCACAGGAGCGGCCCAAAGAAATAGCAAAAAGACAAAAAAAAAAAAGCTTCACCTGATCTCCCCATTACAGTTAAGAAAGCTGAGGTCAGAGAAAAGGAACTTGCCACCAAGGTCACTGAGCTACCAAGTCTCAAATTTCTCCCCTGAGCTGTCCTACTCCAAAACCACCTTGGGATTACCTGCCACCACAGCCCAATTTTGGCCAGAAGCTGATCTTCATCACCCAACCCTTCGGCTGTCTCATTCGCCAGGCTCTGTGCTAAATGCCTTCCACGGATGGGTTCTCTCACTCCCCGCCACAACCATCCCCACTTGACCAATGAGGAAACTGGAGCTTCGTGATGTGCCCAGAGGCCCACAACCTGCAGCAGCAAACCTTATCCATAAAACGGGAATGGCAAAAATGTTGCCTGTCTCGTCTTATAAAACTAAACACACAATTGCCAATCAACCAAAGCAATGGCATTTAGAGAAACGAAAACACTATCTTCACACAAAAACCTGTACACAAATGCTTATAGCAGCTTTATTTGTAATCGTCAAAAACGGGGAACAACCCCGATGTTGTTTGATGAGTGAAGCATGACTGAACAGTTCACAATGCTTAAACCAGCTGTTTAACTGTGATACATATGCAGCCCGGAATACTATTCAGCAATAAAAATGAAAGCGCTATTGATATAGTACATACAACACCTAAAAACTGGTTAAAGATGATGTTGGATCCCTGTATTAATTCTTCCAAGTGCATGAAATAAAATTATCTCAATTTAAAATTTCAATTTAAAGCCTTGCCTGCCCCAAAGCTGGGCTACATGACCTTTCATTTCTTTCACCTAAGACCTGCAACTCGCAAGGTCTCCAAAGCAGTCTTCTTGCCACCACACACCACCTCAAAAACCAATGCAACACCAAACACTGAGCAAAGGAAAACTAAAACAAGCCCTATTTCATAAAATTCTGCATCACGAGCCACGTTGAGTTCCCTCAGAAAATTATCCCAGCTGGTGAAAATAAGCCTCATGTGCTCATGAACATGACTTCTGGCCAGTTTCTTGTGGTTCAGGAGGTTAAGGATCCAATGCTGCAACTGTAGCAGCGCATGTCTAATCCCTGGCCAGGGAACTTCCACAGGCCGAGGACATGGCAAAACAAAAAACAATGCAAAAGAACAAAAAACATGACTTCCAGCCAAAAGATGGAAAATGTGATTTCACAAAATATTCTCTCCCTCTCTCTCTATGCCACCTCCTCTGCCCCTTCCCCAAAAAATTCAGTATAAAGATTGCTTTTCTGAATCTTCCCTGAAAGAAGCAGCACCAACGGATTGTCACTGGCCCTTTACACCAGTTCCCAAATGGTCAGCTGCTACTGCAAGGCAGTGCAGCAAAGAGGACAATGGGTTGGGGGCTGAGACAGACCAGGGGTCAAGGTGTGACCTTGGCCAGGATCCTTAAATTTGAGTCTGACCTCTCTCATCTATGGATGGAGATGTGGCACCTCGTTCATAAATACAAGGAAGAATTAAGGGAGCAATTTATGTGTCTGACACTAGTCTTTACTGGGTCCTCTTTCCATCCCTCCCCCTTGCCTTACCAACAACCACACCAAGCTGATTTTACGTTCATCTGGCAACAAAGTGGTCATTCCCTGGAACCCCCTTGTCGCTGAGGTTAGTAGATAACTCAGAACACTGCCAACCTGGCCTCCTCCTATTTCAAGCACAGCAAATCCTACCCTATCCCCTGAAACAAAGAAGGAAAACAAATCAGCTTCCGAGTACTGCCACCTGCCCAGCATCCAAAAGCCAGGGTAAATCCGCCGCCTGCCGGACTCCGGCTGTTACTATCATTATTGTTTAGTAATACCAATACCTAACGGGGCGTGGGGGTGACTGTCTTTCAAGTATGTCTGTGGCACCCCCTGGACACCCCGAAAGCGCTTCCGATGCAGATTTCTAGCTAAAAACCCCCAAAATTGATAAAACGGCTTTTCCAACAGGAGAAAGGCAAGAGTTGTAAAGTTTCTGGAGGAGTATTTTTCCGCGTTACCCGGAATTGCACTGCAGAGGCGATGTCGCCCGCGGTTGGGGTTGGGAACGACCGAGGGTCACGATGCAGAGGGGGTGGGGGAGCTCTAAAGGTCAGCAGCGGACCGCCGCGGGTCTGGGGGTGCAGGCTTCCCCGCTGACCGCATGGGGCCGGACCTGGCGCCCCAGCACAGCGAGGAGGGGGTCCCCCAAGTACTGGGGGCTCAGGGCGGAGGGCGCCGCCTCACTCACCTTCCGTGCTTCTCTTTGCCTCCCGGTAGCGCTCCCACAGGTAGAGCTTCATGTCCGGGGCGGTCCCAGGTGCTGTGCATAAGGGCCGAGCGAGGCTCGCTCGCGACCGCCGCCGGGCCGCGGTCCCGCAGCCGCCCCGCAGGGCAGCAGCCGCCCTTGCACCCGCTCCACGGGCCACCGCCGCCGCTGCCGAGGCCATGCCTGCCGCCGCCCGGCTGCGAGTGGCGCCCCAGCGCCGGTGCTCTGTCGCGCGCTCTGCCCAGTGGGCGGGCGAGTCCCTACGTCCGAGCACGTGGCGGCGCGGCCCGCCCCTCGGGCCGCCGCGGGGGGCGGGGTCTTGACGGGGCGGGGGCGTGGGCGGGGCAGGAAAGTCCCGGGCTGTGGGAACTGCTGGGGCCCTGCGCCCGAGCCTGCTGCTGCAGCCGCTTCTTCAACATTTGGCGCGAGCGCCCCGTCAGCCTAGCTCACATGGAATGGAACGACTCTGCTGGCCCTGAACCGCGAGACTTGACCTCGGCGCCGCCCGCCGAGCCCCGCAGCACCTTCCTCCTGCGACCTGTGACCGTCTCCCAACCCAGGCTGTACTGACCATGAGCCTCTGGCCCCAGCCCCAGGAGGTGCCCTCTCCACATTAATGGCTTCAGCAGTCTGGACCTCCCCTGGATCGCGGGTGCGGGTCTGGGACGTGCCCCAACGGCTAGCTTGAATCCTGAGTGGGCAGCTGGGCAGAGGGCCCGCACGTGGGCTGATGTGCCTGAAGGGCACCCCCACTGCACAGCGTGGAAGGCCACTGTCCCTTCGGAGATTTCTGACTCCGGAGGAAGGCCCCTGGGACACCACTCCCCTGCTCACCAGCGTGGTGCACCTGTCTTTTCTCAGACCTGGGAGGCTGCACCCACTCTGTGCACTGTGGTTCCACCAAAGCCAAATAAGCAGTAAACCCCAACAAGCGACATTGCTGTATATGGACTGGTCAAACTTAGCTTCTGCAGCAAAGTCTGATATAGCCCACCCAGAACCCGACTGATAATCTCTGAACTTCGAGGGCTTTGCCAGGCTACCCGGCAACTGAGCGGGGAGCTGGTGAAATGTAATGAGTAACCATCAAGGCTAACTCTCTGCCTGGAGACAAATAACCCAAAGCATCAAGTTGTGGGCTGGAGGGGTTGGGAGAAGTCTTCCTGGAAAAAGATGGCCTCAGGGTTAGACCTTTGATGGACAGTAAACTACTCTGTTTTGAAGGTTTGCAATGTGGGTTTTCTCATGCAGTCCTCTCAGTAATCCTAACAAGTATGCAACCTAATACTCCATTTTTAAAGTGATGAAATTGAGGCTAAGACAGGTGAATAGCATTCTTAAAGTCACTTATCTAAGGAGTTCCTGTTGTTGCTCAGTGGTTAACGAATCTGACTAGGAACCATGAGGTTGCAGGTTTGATCGCTGGCCTTGCTCAGTGGGTTAAGGATCCAGCGTTGCTGTGGCTCAGGCATAGGCCACGGCTCCGATTAGACCCCTAGCCTGGGAATTTCCACATGCCTCTGGAGAGGCCTTAGAAAAGGCAAAAAGACAAAAAAAAAAAAAAGTCACCTAGCTGAGTCCATTCTTCACCTGGATTTAATGTAGTAGGTACAATTTAGTTGGGTGATAAGGAAGGAGGAAGCCAATAAATAATCCTTAACAGTTAATAGGTAATATCTTACAAATCACTGATAAAAATGAGAGCCCATTAAAGTGTTTAAAACAGATATCAAATCCATGAACTCTAGTACTTTAAACCTACTTTATGGTTTTAGTTTATTCCAGTTGATATCTTTTCTTCCTCATGTTACTTTAAAAAGTTGTGACAGGAACTAAATTTTGTTTACATGAAACATTAATTCATAAATTCATAGATGACAGTAATGTAAAAGTCTCACAATTAGAACTTTTATAACATTGCTTCAATATATTTTTAGCTATAGAATCTTGTAAGATCAACATTCTTCTACCTACCACAGAGATATGAATCACTTAAAAATTGTTCTTTTTAGCTACAATCTGTTACAATATTTTAAGTGGCTAAAAAATAAAATAAAATCCCCAGGCCTCCATTATCTTCATTCCTAAGAGGTTTACAAGAAAATATCTTAGCAAAGAGGTCTAAATAAAGACAAGTAGAAAAAAATTACAGACACGAAAGAGCCCATGATAATTTTTATTTTTTACTAATATCATTTGAGGTCTTCATTAATTTTGTTTCAAAATGAGATCTTCTTGGCAAAAAAAAAAAATTGAATTGTCATCTGGGCTATGAAAAAGGAATTGAACTGTCATCTGGGCTATGAAAAAGCCACTTCTCTGAAATGAGCTCAGATATGGATTCCCAAGGATTATTTGTGCTACAAGACCTCAGCAGGGGATGCTGGTAAATTGTGGTCATTTGGCTTTCTTCACTCTTGCTTTTAGCTGACAAAATCCTTTGCTGTGAAAGCTTTGCTGCACCATCCATCTTACCCAAAGATAAACTCTTAGAGGAATAAGCTTTCTTTTTCTTTGTTGCTTCTTTTTCTGGGCCATTCCATCGTTCAACATTATTTCATGTCTTCCATCGGGTCTTTTCCTCAGCGGAAATGGAAATAACCTCTCATAACCTTTTTCCCTTTTCCCAAAGCATATTTTGATTTATCTGAAATTGTAGTAGGCATCCAGTCCAAGCGTTGAGCCCCCTGTAGCTTATCTGCATTGGCGCACATGGCCGAGCTCACTGTGTTAGAACTCTGAGCGCTGTGGTAGTTTAATTTAAGTGAGTGCTCCCTTAATGAGGTGCTATTCCTAGCCCTCCGAATACTGCTGGCTCATGCCTTGAGGCCAACATCTCCTACCCCAAATGTGCTCAGTTTCCCTCAGAAGGCTGCAAATGATCAAAAGCTGTCAAGAGGTCATTTATAGAACATGAGTAACCCGAAGCACATTTCTTTTTGAGACATAGAACAAAAACTCACTGCAGGATTCCATGGATTGATGAATGAGAAGATCCCAGGTAGGTGGCCCTTAAATCAAGTGACCTGTACAAACAGCCCACGGCCTCCATCATGACTGGATGACAGGAGTCACTTATCAATAATTGACCTGGTGGATATTTGAAAATTAGAATATTAGAATTTTAAAAAATGACTCCTGGCTTAACACATTTAAAAGAGAAGGATAAAAAAACATTTATAAAAGGTGGCATTGGAACAGCACCTATTGTCCTAGTCCTGCCAAAAACATTTAATCTGAGTCTAATGATCAGAAAACAATCAGGCAACAAGGTCCTATTGCATAGTATACTGTGCTATATGCAATACCTTATAACAGTCTATAATGGAAAAGAATCTGAAAAAGAGTTACGTATAACTAAATCACTTTGCTATACACTAGAAACTAACACAATACCGTAAATCAATTATACTTCAATTTTTAAGAGATACAGGTGTTCCCATCATAGCTCAGCAAGTTAAGAACTTGACTAGTACCCACGAGTACTCAGGTTCGATCCCTAGCCTTGCTCAGTGGGTTGGGGAACCGACATTGTCAATGGGCTGCGGTGTAGGTCGCAGACATGGCTCGGATCCCATGTTGCTGTGGCTGTGGAATAGGCTGGCGGCTACAGCTCCAATTTGACCCCTAGCCTAAGAACTTCCATATGCTGCAGGTGCAAGCCTAAAAAACAAAAAACTAAAAACAAACAAAAAAAATGTTGTGCAACTGAAACTAATAAAAAAAATATAAACTGTACCTAAATAAAAATTACTGAATTAATTAAAATTTTAAAAATTTAAAAGAAAACAATCAGGCACAAATTGAAGGACATTGGGATGAGGAGAGTAGGGCAGAGCCTGACCTAGGCTCTACAAAAATGTCAGTGTCATGAAAGACAAAACAAGCCCTTCTTAAACATTCTAGACTAAGAGAGACAACCAAATGCGAAGGAAGATCCTCAACAGGATCCTGGATCAAAAAGGAAACAGTTGTGTGGGAGTTCCCACTGTGGCACCGTGGGTTAGGAGTCCGACTGAAGTGGCTCAGGTCACTGCAGAACTGCAGGTTCTACCCCCAGCCCAGCGCAGTGGATTAAAGGATCCAGAGTCACAGCTGTGGTTCGGATTCAATCCCTGGCCCAGGAGCTTCCACGTGCCATGGGTGCTGCCATAAAAATTAAAATTAAAAGTTAACAGTTATAAAGAACACTTACTGGGATACCTGGGGACATGTGCAATAGACTGCACATTAGATAATATTATTTTTTGTTTGTTTTTTGTTTTTTGTTTTTTTTTGTCTTTTTGCTATTTCTTGGGCCGCTCCCGTGGCATATGGAGTTTCCCAGGCTAGGAGTCTAATCGGAGCTGTAGCTGCCAGCCTATGCCAGAGCCACAGAAACGCGGGATCTGAGCCGCGTCTGCAACCTACACCACAGCTCACGGCAACGCCGGATCGTTAACCCACTGAGCAAGGGCAGGGATCGAACCTGCAACCTCATGGTTCCTAGTCGGATTCGTTAACCACTGAGCCACAACGGGAACTCCTAGATAATATTCTTAAGTGATGATTAAATTTCCTGGGCTTCATACTCATCCTGTGCATATGTAGGGGAATGTCCTGTTCTTGGAAGACGCATGCAGAAATATTTAGAGATGAAAGGGTCACATTTGCAACTCACTTTCAAATGGTCCAGAAAAATATATATGTTCATATGTGTCAAGGCGTGCGTCTGTGTGTATATGAAAGAGAGAAAGAACACGAATGTGACAAAAATGTGAACAGTTGGTAAACACAGAGGAAGGGTATACAGGTGTTCATTATAGAATGTCAGGTGCCATTGTCAGTAATTTAATATCATTCTCTAAAATGTGTGAAAAGTAAAAAAAAAAAAAAAAGAATTAGTCGATTTGCCAGTGGCATTCATTTATTCACTTTACCCATTTACAAGACTGCCTTTAAGGGGTTACATTTATACTGTTAATTATAAACACAGTGGAACCCCGGTGGCTGTAGGGCATCAGTCTGAATACGTGATAAGAGACTGCTGAGGGCTTACGCCTAAAAAACACTTGACAGATGACAGGGCCAGCATCCCTGTTTTAATAATAACAAACACTGCAGTTTATTTAATTACTATCTATCAGGCCTGTGTAATCCTGTAAGGTATAAATTATCACCACTTGTCTTTTTTTCTTGTCATTTATTCTTTTGGACACACACATACACATGATTCAAAAATGAAAATGTATCAAGGTATGAAGTGAAAAGTGTCTCTCCTATCTTGAGCCCCAGCTGTGAAATCTTCTGCCAAGATGTGTGTCCTTCCAGAGAATTTTTTTGTACATGTTCATTGACTTAAAAATGAGAAAATTGGAGTTCCCATTATGGCTCAGTGGTAATGAACCCGACTCGTATCCATAAGGACATAGGTTCAATCCCTGGTCCCGCTCAGTGGGTTGCGGTTCTGGTGTTTCGGTAAGCTGTGGTGCAGGTCTCAGACACGGCTCAGATCTGGCATAGGCCAGCAGCTGTAGCTCCAATTCGACCCCTAGCCTGGGAACTTCCACATGCCACAGGTGTGGCCCTAACAAAACAAACCAAAACAAAAGATGAGAAAACAGAAAGAGGTAAGTAACTTGCTCCAGTTGGTGGCAGAACGATCTTGGGTCACCTTCATCCATGAGTCCAAGCCCTTGACTGCTACATGAGGCTGCCTCTCCCCCATCCTGGACGGTCCTTGTGAGTATCCTCTGTGGCTTCTGTTCTCAGAGATGTTCTCTCTGCAGCTCTGCTTCATGGATCGTAACTCAGAATTATACTGCCCACAGCTTCTGCCAAAATTCTGATGGAGAATTTCAGCTGTTGGCTCCCCTAGCAATCCGTGGTTCTTTTTCTTCTTTCTGAATTATTTTCATGACTCCCTCTGAGGTTTCTGGTTGCTTTCCTCTAGCTCAGCAGAAGGAATGTGAATTACCCTGCTCAGGATGGCTACGTTGCCTTGGCCTTAACACGCCTTACAAGGTCAAGGGGAGAACAGCGCCAGAACGTCTCATGTAATAGATGGACAAGAGCTCAGCCTCAGAGGCGCTCTACGTGCCAGTAACCAGGCCTACAGACTGTTCGTTCTGCCCACGGCCCTTGCAGAGTCTGTGACTTGCTGGGAGATTGAAGTGTCACAGACCAGCTGCTGGGGCCCCTGACACACCCTATTTCATGCTTGTGCTCCCCACACTCCCTCTTGGCCACACACCTTGGCCCTTCAGGCCCCTTTGCCCTCATGACCCATTCTGTTCCTGTTCCTATAGCGACCTCAGAACTTTCTTGAACACAATGTGACTCTTTCTGGCAACAAGCATTGTAGTTGCCAGGAAAGGCCATTCTGACCTCAGGTCCAACTGCAGTCCATGCCATCTTTCCTCAGGATCGGTACCAGCTGGGCAGCACTCACCAGCCTGGTCAGTCCTTTCAACCCAGGAACGAGGAAAGACTAGGATGAGTTCATTTACATAGGATAGAAGTCACGGAAACTCCTTCCCACCTCAAATCTTCATTCTAGAAGGGGAAGGAACCTAACTTTTTTTTTTTTTTTTTGCTGCCCCACAGGCATATGATGTTTCCAGGCTAGAAGTCAGCCTTTGTGACCTAGGCTGCAGCTGTGGCAACTCCAGATCCTTCAACCCTCTGCTCCTTGCCAGGATCGAACCTGTGTCCTGGTGCTGTAAAGATGCTGCCAATCCCGTTGTGCCACAGTGGGAACTCCTTTTTTGTTGTTTTGTTTTGGAGCCTAACTTTTAAGTGCACACCGTGGTGGTGGTTGTGCATACATCATCTCATCAAATCGTCAGCATTCACTCTAAAGGCAGAGATTCTTATCCTCTTTTGGCCAGTAAGAAAATTGAGACTTGGAGAGTTTATGTCCACAGGTCCAGAAAAAAGCAGAACTGGGATTTAAATCCAGGACCCTGGAGCCAAGGACCACAGCTTCTAGAAAAGAGAACACTACTCTCCCTCTCATGGTGGTTCCTGAGGAGATTTTCTATAAACACACAGCTAGGAAGGAACCATCAACTGCCTTGGGCAGGTTGCACTTCTGGGCAGCCACGCCCACTGCACTTCCAACGGGGCGGGAGCCTGGGTGAGAACGAGGAGAAGGCTCCCACTAACTACCTTCCTTGAAACTGTGTTCTCAGCGTTTAAATGCTAAGGTTTCCTGGTTCCCCACTCCCCCTTTTTTCCAGTGCTTAATATTAAAAACAAAGTAGGATCTTTATTATTTCCTCAGAGGAAAAAGACAGATATTTTATCCAAAGCATTGTGGGTTTTTTTGTTTTGTTTTGTTTTGTTGGGGTTTTTTTTGCTTTTTAGGACTGTGACCCCTGCATATGGAGGTTCCCAGTCTAGCGGTCTAATCGGAGCTGTAGCCGCCAGCCTAGACCGCAGCCACAGCAATGCCAGGTCAAAGCCGTGTCTGTGACCTACACCACAGCTCAGGGCAACAGCAGATCCCCGACCTACTGAGCAAGGCCAGGGATGGAACGAGAATCCTCATAGATATTAGTCAGCCTTTTTTACTGCACGACAAACGGAACTCCCAATTCTACTGAAATTTAAGCCTGTTCCTCTTGCTTCATATAATATTTGCTGTCTCCTAATAGGTGGATTTTTACAATGCCAGTCCTTTGTTCATTTCCTCCCCGGGCCCATGACTGTAATTCATGTTGTTGTCACCAGGTAACAAGGGAAATCGTAGGTGTTGGTGGAAAGCCCCAGAAGTTTCCCTGAAGGAGTCCAGACTCTGTGGACACAGCTTTTCCACTATGCTGGGAGCGAATGGGTTAACTGGAGACAATCACGGGCTCTGCTCTCCCTCGGAAGACAGGCTGCAAATGTGTAGAGGAAGGATTATGCAGTCTCTAAAGGTTCTTTGCTGGAAGTTTCTTTTTGTTTGATGAGTATGCTATGTCTAAAGTTTCTTTGTCAGAAGTCCTTCAGTTTGAGAATTAAGCTTGTTCATTCTTTTAAAAAAATGTGTACCTATAAACAGATTGAGGAAGAAAGTTGTCATTGTCTCGCATGAAGTAAAAGGTTACAATTGCATGTTTCCTTGACCCTGCAATTTCTGCCCTGGAGAAAACAATAAAAGGTTATGCGGGGGAGTTCCCATCATGGCTCAGTGGTTAGCAACCCGACTAGCATCCAGGAGGATGCAGGTTCGATTCCTGGCCTCGCTCAGTGGGTTGAGGATCTGGCGTTGCCGTGAGCTGTGGTGTAGGTCACAGAAGCTGCTTGGATCCTGCGTTGCTGCGGCTGTGGTGTAAGCTAGCGGCTATAGCTCCAATTCGAGCCCTAGCCTGGGAACCTCCATGTGCTGCAAGTGCGGCCCTAAAAAGACAAAAAGACAAAAAAAAAAAAGTTATGTGGGTTTGGGGGTGTCTTTCCTGCTACTGCCTCCACTGAGACCACTGGCTAGTCTGTCAGAGGGACCTGGCTGCAGGTGGCAGGCAGCGACCTCTGTCTTCTGCCCCGGGTACTGCATAAACTCACTCTACCAATTCAAGGGACTGGGCCTCTGCAGACCCCACCTTTGAGTAGAGGGAGCAGATTCGTTGTTCTCTCGCACAGGCTTTTGTCCCTACAACTCCCCCCAAACTAAGAGTTCCCTGTGATGGTTATGTTGCTAAATGCAACGGTCTGTTCTCCATCTGGTGGTCAGCTCTCAGTCCTCTTCCTTCTTGGCTTCTGTGATTTCATTGACTCTCTGCCTTCTTCCAGAGCCATTCTTCATCCTTGGCTACAACCCTTTCCTCTGCTAGCCCCTTAAATATAGCATTCTCCCAAGTTCTATCTCCTGCCATCTTCTTGTCTTACATTCTCCTTGGCTCTTGCAACAATTCTACATGGTTGGGTCACCATGTGGGTACTAAGGACTTCCAACATGTTTTTCTCCAGCCTAGTCTTCTAGCTCCTAAGTACCAGACTCATATATTCTTCTGCATACTGAGTGTCTCCACTCAGAGAAGAGATGCAAACTCGAGGCCCCTAATTAGTTCACCATGGCTCCAATCCCCCCCCCCTCAACCTCGTGCCTCCTGCCTTAGAATGGTGACAGCACCAAAAACCCAGTTGCGCTGGCCTTGGGTTCAGCCATAAACTGGAGAATGCCTCCGACTCCTCCCTATTCCTCCCCTCCCACACTCAACCAAGCACTGGGCCCTGCTGGATTCACCTAATAAGTCGCAAGTACGACCCCTTCTCGCCACTTCTCCTGTTCCTCTCTTAGTGAACACAGCAGAGTCTCCAGTCTCCCCTCAACCAATTCCATCCTCTATTCAGCCACGAGAATGGTGTATCCAAAATAGAAATCTACGCATGACCCTTAGTGCTGGAAACCCTGCCGACCTCCCCTGCTGAGCCCTTTAACGTGGTGGGAAAGCTTCTCCATGCCCTACACCCCGTGGCTTGGCCAACATCACCTCGCAGTCGTCCTCACTCCAGAGGCTCACACCACCCTGAGCCACCCTCCCTTGCCTTTGTCCATGCTACTCTTTCTCGCTTGAAATGTTCTTCCTCACCTTCTCTACCAGACAAACCCCTGTCAGCCAGCCAGGTCATCTTCTCTGGACAGTCTTATTTGTCTCTTTTCTATGCTTCCCCATCCTCTGTCACAGCACATTTCACGCTGGATTTCAGTCCTTTTAAGTGCTTATCTTCCTAAAAAGACCACAAACTCCTAGAGCCCACAAATGTACAAAGAGCACAGGATCTAGGGAGCTAGATTCCACGTCGAAAGTCTACTGCCTACCAGCTGCAAGGTTTCAGAAGGTTAGTAGGTCTTTCCGAGCCTCAGTGATTCTAACATCTAATTGAGAGGACGCCCTGGTCAGCCGCACCGAGGCAAATCATCTGGCTTATCTGCTCTTTCCTCAGCTGTGAAGTGGATGAGTAATACCTAGAGGCCCTTCCAGGTCTGAAAGTTTTCTAAGCTTATAAAGGATATTTGACATTTTCTTGCAACCAAGAGCACTTATAAATTTCTAACCTGTCAAAAATTATTAAACATACACAGCAAGTAAAAAAGGAAGCTCTGACTGGAGTTCCCGTCGTGGCACAGCAGAAACAAGTCTAACTAGGAACCATGAGGTTGCGGGTTCGATCCCTGGCCTCACTCAGTGGGTTAAGGATCCGGCATTGCCATGAGCTGTGGTGTGGGTTGCAGACATGGCTCGGATCCCACGTTGCTGTGGCTGTGGTGTAGGCCGGTGGCTACAGCTCCAATTAGACCCCTAGCCTGGGAACCTCCATATGGTGGTTCCTAAAAGGACAAAAAGACAAAATAACAATAATAATAATAATAATAATAAATTAAAAAATAAAAGGAAGCTCTGCTAACAGACATAACCAAGGCTTTTTATTTCCTCTGCAAAACTTTCTACCTGATGCCCAGGGCACATTAAATGCCTGCCACTAGCAAGGTCATCTTGCCACTGTGCTGGCACACTCTGTTCCTAACTGTTGGGTTCTAGCATGACCAAGAGTCAACTGGGTTTGTCAGTCTAACTTTGGTAAATGAATTAGTAACATGGTACAAACTAGTAACATGTGAGTATGAAATGCAAGAGTGTTGTTTTCAATGAAAAACAAGCTGAATGCTCTGGAGTTCTTTCAAATTATGACTGAACAAGAAAACTGTAAAAGATCGAAGGTGAGAAAGGCAGCAATCTGAAAGGATCCTGCTCAGAAGCCTCAAAATTGCCTAAGTTCTTACCCTACAGAAACCAACATTTGAAATCGGGGGTGATGCATTTTGAGAAAGATAACATCTAATGCCAAACAGAGGACCCATTAAAAACAAAGATCTTGACTCTAATGTTTAAGTTAAAATTAAAATGTAACATTGGCCTGTATCACTTATCTGACTTTTAAAAAATGTTTGGCCATGCCCGTGGCATGCGGAAGTTCCCAGGCCAGGGATTGAGCCACAGCAGTGACAATGTTGAGTCCTTAGCCAGCAGGCCACGAGAGCTCCGTGACTTTTGGGATTAAAGGACCTCTTGCTACAGAGAACTGGACTCTGGCTGAACCAAGCAGTTTAAAATCAAATGAGGAAAAAAGGACTGATTCATGCCACTGAAATCTCGTGCCATTAGAGCCTTTGTTTAATTTCTTCCTTCAAATGTGACTGAATGCCTGACATTTCTTCTGTAACAGAATCCCAGGGAGAGGGAAGTAACATAATATGCCTCTGCCATCCTTCACCCCAAATAAACAATACAGTAGAGAACCCTCAGTTCAATAGGCTGGAATATGAAAGGCCATTTCTGGGTTTTCCTCCCACTGGAATGATTTCTCAACAGGCTGATTTAAATACTTATCAGAGAAGGAGAGCAAAACAGGTTGGTCTGTGTCAGCAGTAACAGGGGACATATGTCAAAAACTCCACTTTTCATGTCAGGATTAGTACTAAAATCTCTAGAATTAGTAGCTTTATGAGGTTAAGATTTGTTCTTGAAACTGGATCAAAATTGAGAGAAGACAAGCTGGAAAGGAAATATGGAACAGAAGGAGATTTCACTTTTTTTTTTTTTTTTTTTGTCTTTTTGTTGTTGTTGTTGTTGCTATTTCTTGGGCTGCTCCCGCGGCATATGGAGGTTCCCAGGCTAGGGGTTGAATTGGAGCTGTAGCCACCGGCCTACGCCAGAGACACAGCAACGCGGGATCCGAGCCTCGTCTGCAACCTACACCACAGCTCACGGCAACACCGGATCGTTAACCCACTGAGCAAGGGCAGGGACCGAACCCACAACCTCATGGTTCCTAGTCGGATTCGTTAACCACTGCGCCACTACGGGAACTCCTTTTTTTTTTTTTTTGGAGATTTCACTTTTGAAGAATTGCCTCAAGAAAATGTGGTCAGAAGAAAAGGCAAACTTTAGGATTACCGCCCTTTCCCAAATCCATCACTTTAATATGTTTATGACAATCTCGTGCATTAAAATGCTGGGAGTATAATTCAAATCTGAATGATCATTGCTGAAAGCCCACTATTTTCATACCCATTAGAAGATTATATTGTATTCTATACACAATGGAATATTAACCAACCATTAAAAGAATGAAATAATGCCATTTGCAGCAACATGGATGCATCTAGAAATTATCGTACCAAGTAAAGAGAGTCATAAAGAGAAAGAATATCATTCGATATCACTTACATGTGGAATCTAAAGTATGGCACAGATGAACTTACCTGTAAAACAGATTCCTAGACATAGAGAACAGATTTGGGATTGCCAAGGTGGGAGGGGCAGGGGGTTGGATTGCGAATATTGGGAGTTTGGGATTAGCAGATGCAAAGTATTGTGTATGGAATGAATAAACAACAAGATCCTATTGTGTAGCCCTGGGACCTATATTCAATATCCTGTAATAAACCACAATAGAAAAGAATCCGAAAAGGTGTGTGTGTGTGTTTGTGTGTGATTCACTTTGCTGTAAACCAGAAACCACAACATTGTAAATCACCTATACTTCAATTAAAAAAAAAAAAAAGCGTTCTTTGAGATCCTTTATGACACTGGATATACACAGTTATTTCAGCATTAGGTGTGAGAAATCTCCTATGATGACAGTGCTGGAGGAATGAAGGACCCTAAGTTCCTAACACTCCCTTACTTTGCAAAAGCCCTGTACTGGTTCTCCACTGCCCTTAAGGTAACATCCCAACTCCTTGGCCAGGCCTGGTGGCCTGTGACAGGCTCCGACACCTCTCTGACATCCTCCTTATGCACCTTCTCCCCTGCATTGATCTCTGCAACCTAGCCCCACTGGCCTTTTTGGTTCCTTCCAGATATGCAAATTCTGTTCCTGCTGCCTAGATGACTCCCTTCCCTCACCGCCACTTTCCATAACAAGCAGATCCTCCTCTTTCAGATTCAGTGTCTGTATCGCTGCCTAAGAAGCACCCCGGACCCATCCTCCCCTCCATTAACAGATCAGTATTCCCTGTTAGCATGTGCATTTTGCCATGACAGCGCTTTGCACAATTGTTCAGCCATTGTGTATTTAGTTGTCCAGCTACCATCTCTATAGTGGCATTTCCACAACTGCAGCTAGACGGTCTTGTATTTAGTTGTCTGACAGCTCTTGGCCTCAGTGTGAGCTCAGTGGAGGCAGTGTGGGTCTCTACCTGTCCTGTCCACTGCTATATCGCCAGGAACTAAAACAGAGACTGTCCTCTGACAAAGATTATCTTGTTGACCAAACTCTACTTAGGCTCTCTGAGCTCTTTTTCAACTAGGCTTGACTTTTGCGCTTCTTTGTTTATCTCTACATAGTCTGATTTTAGCAAGAACCCTGCTAAATAAGTTTAGCCATCCTTGACACCTGATCACCCTCAATATCTAGTCAGTTTTCTCATCTTCCACCATTCCTCAGGTACTGTCTGATCACTCTGGTCTGCCTTTAGTAAGAATCCTGTTGGGTCCATTTAGCCAGAATTCACCTTACCCTTGGTGCTGCCTCTTAGCAATTTTTTATCCACAGACACTCACCCTTCTCCTTGGCTATAAATTCCCCCTTGCCCATGTTATCTGTACTGATGTCTCTTTTCCACTATTGCAATAGTCCTGAATAAAATTTTTTTACTGCTTTAAGGTACAATAAATTTTGTTGAATGAATGATACAGGTAATCAACATTAAAATATCCTTAATAGGAGTTCCCATTTTGGCACAGTGGTTAATGAATCCGACTAGGAACCATGAGGTTGCCCTTGCTCAGTGGGTTAATGATCCGGCGTTGCCGTGAGCTGTGGTGTAGGTTGCAGACGCGGCTCAGATCCCATGTTGCTGTGGCTCTGGCTTAGGCCAGTGGCTACAGCTCCGATTGTACCCCTAGCCTGGGAACCTCCATATGCCGCGGGAGCGGCCCAAAGAAATAGCAAAAAGACAAAAAAATAATAATAATAAAATAAAATATCCTTAATAATCAGTACTTGCTTTTCTAAAGTGGAAGGATAAATCCTAATTAGCAAAAGCATTTCCTCCATTATACATTCATTCATTTGGCAGATTTTGATTGAGCAACTATGTGCCAGCTACTGTTCTAGGAGCTGGGCATATAATGGTGGAGAAGACAGATCAAGTCTCTTATTTTTTAGCAAGAGAGGAAGATTTTTTTAAAAAACTACTAAGACCTACATAGACATTTCTCCAAAGAAGACATGCAGATAACCAACAGGTACATTAAAAGATGCTCAACATCACTAATTATTAGAGAAGTGCAAATCAAAACTGCCATGAGATATCACCTCGAACTTGTCAGAATGGCCATCATCAAAAAGTCTACAAATGGGAGTTCTTTGTGGCTCAGTGGGTTAAGGATCTGGTATTGTCACAGCTGTGGTGCCTGGGAACTTCAGCATGCGGTGAGCACTGCCAAAAAGTAAAAATAAAAATCTACAAATAATGCTGGAAAGGGTGTGGAGAAAAGAGAACCTTCCTACACTGTTAGTGGGAATGTAAATTGGTACGACCACTATGGAAAACACTATGGAGATTCCTTAAAAAAACTAAAAATAGAGCTACCATATTATCCAGCAATCCCACTCAAGCACATTTATCTGGAAAACAAAAATTCTAAGTCAAAAGGTACATGCATCCCAATGTTCCTAGTAGCACTAATTATAATAGCCAAGACATGGAAGCAACCTAAATATCCATCAACAGATGAATGGATAAAGAAGATATGGCATGCATATACAATGGCATATTACTCATCCATAAAAACAAGAATGAAATAATGCCATTTGTAGCAACATGGGTGGACCTAGAGATTATCATACTAAGTAAAGTAAGTCAGAGAAAGACAAATATCATATGATATCATGTATACGTAGAATCTAAAAAAATGATGCAAATGAGCTTATTTACAAAACAGAAATATATTCACATACATAGAAAACAACTTTATGGTTACCAAAGGGAAAATACAATGAAGAGGGATGGATTAGGGGTTTGAGATGGCATATGCACACTATTGTATGTGGAATGGATGGTCAATGAGGATCCGCCGTGTAGCACAGGGAATTCTACTCAATATTCCATGATAACCGATAGGAAGAGAATCTGAAAAAGAATGGATAAGTGTATATGTATAACTGAATCACTTTGCTACACAGCAGAAATCAACACAACATTCATAAAATCAACCATAATTCAATAAAACTTTAAAAGTAATACTTGAAAATATAAAACTCCTAGAAGAAAACATAGCAGAAAAACTCCTTGATAACAGTCTTGGCAATGATATTTTGGGTGTGACACAAAGCAAAAATAAACAAGTGGGACTACATCAAACTAAAAAGCTTTCATACAGCAAAGGCAAGAATCAATAAAACAAAAGGCAATCTGTGGAAAAAACAAAATATGGGCAAAGCACCTATCTGATAAGGGGTGAATATTCAAAATATATAAGGAACTTATACAACTTAATAGCAAAGAAAACCAAGTAATCCAATTAAAAAATGGATAAGGAACAGGAATAGACATTTTTTTCAAAGAAGACGTAAAAATGGCCAACAAATATCTGAAAAGGTCCTCAGCGTCATTAATCACCAGGAAATGCAAATCAAAACCACAATAGCGCTCACCTGACACCTTTCAGAATGGCTGTTGTCAAACAGCCAAGAGACAACAAGTGTGGACAAGGACGTGGGAAAAGGGAACATTTGTTGCTGAGAAGGTAAATTGGTGCAGCCACTATGGAAAACAGAATGGAGGCTCTTCAAATCCTTCAAAATAGAACAACCATGGAGTTCCCATTGTGGCTCGGTGGTTAACGAACACGACTAGTAACCATGAGGTTGTGGGTTTGATCCCTGGCCTCGCTCAGTGGGTGAAGGATCTGACATTGCCGTGAGCTGTGGTGTGGGTTGCATCTGTGGCTCAAATCCTGTGTTGCTGTGGCTGTGGTGTAGGCCGGCAGCTGCAGCTCTGATTAGATCCCTAGCCTGGGAATTGCCATATGCCACAGGTGCAGCCCCTAAAAAGACAAACAGACAAAAGACAAAAAAAAAAAAACCAAAACTACCACATGACCTAGTAACCCTACTCCTGAGTATACATCCAAAAGAAATGAAATCAGTTCTCAAAGGAATATCCGCATCCCACTGTTCACTGAGGCATTAATCACAACAGCCAAGATATGGGAACAACCTAAGTATCTGTTCAAGGATGAATGAGCGATGAATGGATAAAGAAAATGTGACCGATACAGACATCACATAGCTATCCCTTTTCTCTTTATATCTAAAGTATTTTAAAACAAATCTCAAGCATGTCCTCTAGTCCTTACATACTTCAGTATGTATCCCTAAATAATATAGGCAATTTTATTATCATGCAACCCAATGAATATTATTCAGCCATAAAATAGAAGGAAATCTTGCCACTTGCAACCACGTGGATGCACTTGAAGGATATTATGCTACATGAAATAAGCCAGACAGAGAAAGACAAATATACTCAATTATATGTGAAATCTAAAACTGAAGTCAAAGAAGCAAAGTGTAAAACGGTGGTTGCCAGAAGCTGGAGGAGCGGGGGAAGTGGGAGATGGTGGTTAAAGGGCACAAGCCTTCAGTTATCAGATGAAAAAGCTCTGGGGAGCTAATGTATGGCTGGGTGACTATAGTTAATGACACTAAATAGCATACTTGAAAGGTGCTAAGAGAGCCTATCTTAAGCATTCTTACCACACCCACAAAAAGGTAACTGTGTCAGGTGATGGAGGTATCACTAACATTGTGGCAATCATTTCACAAACTCTATGAAGATCAAATCATCAGGTTGTATATTTTAATATATATTATTTTGTCAATAGAAATAAATAAATAAGCAAAAAAAAAAAGTCACAAATAATAAATGCTGGAGAGGGTGTGGAGAAAAGGGAACCTTCCAACACTGTTGGTGGAAATGTAAGTTGGTTCAGCCACTATGGAGAACAGTATAGAGGTTCCCTTAAAAATTAAAAATATAGTTGTCATAGGATCCTGCAGTCCCGCATATATCTGGAAGAGACAAAAACTCTAATTTGAAAGGTTCCTACACCCCAATGTTCACAGCAGCACTATTTATAATAGCCAAAACATGCAAGCAACCTAAATGTCCATTGACAAATGAATGGATAAAGAAGATGTGGTATATATACTACAATGGAATATTACTCATCCATAAAAAATAATGACATAATGCCATTTTCAGCAACATGGATAGACCTAGAGATTACTATATTATGTAAGTCAGACAGAGAAAGACAATTTGATTTATATGTGGAATATGTGGAATCTAAAAAAAAATGGTGCAGTAGTTCCATTGTGGCTCAGCAGGTTAAGGATCTGACACTGTCACTGCTGTGGCTCTAGTTATAGCTGTGGTACAGGTTTGATCCTTGGGCTGGGAACTTCTGTAGGCCATGGGTGCAGCACAAAAATTTAAAAATGATACAAATTAACTCATTTACAAAATAGAAATAGACAAAGGGGAAAGGTGGGGAGGGATAAATTAGGAGTTTGAGATCAGCTGACTCACCCCACTATGCATAAAACAGATAAACGAGGACCTACTGTATAGCATAAGGAACAACACTCAATATCTTATAATAACCTATAATGGAAAAGAATCTGGAAAAGAACATATATACATACATGTGTATGTAACTGAATCACTTTGCTGTGCACCTGACACATTTTAAATCAACCACACTTTGTTGTGCACCTGACACATTTTAAATCAACTACACCTCAATTTTTTTAATGTCATTATAAAACCAGTAAACAAATACCTAAGTTTAGCTAATGCTAAGTGCTATGAAGAAAAAGGGAACTGAGTGAAAAGGTAATGAGAGTGGGGGTTCATTTACACAGGACAGAGGGGAATTCACTTGGCTCTGAAATTGTACACAGACTTTAGACAGCCTGGCTGAGTTCTAGATAATTCTCTTTCTGTTTTTTTTTCTTTTTATGGCTGCATCTGCGGCATACGGAAGTTCCCAGGCTAGGGGTCAAATTAGAGCTGCAGCTGCAGGCCTACCCCACAGCCACAGCAACGCCGGATCGGAGCCGCATCTGTGATCTACACTGGGCCAGGGATTGAACCAGGATCCTCCCAGACACTATGCGGGGTTCTTAACTCGCTGAGCCACAACAGGAACTCCTCCATAATTCTAAAGAGTTTCTAAAACAATCTCCTAACTAGGACAAGCCCATGAGAGGGTCATTAGCCCCAAGCCTTCTTCGGTCTTAAATCTCCAGTTGCCCACAGG
This sequence comes from Sus scrofa, assembly GCF_054392235.1. NCBI lineage: Eukaryota > Metazoa > Chordata > Mammalia > Artiodactyla > Suidae > Sus > Sus scrofa. Next base: position 87,854,318 of record NC_139387.1, on the reverse strand, counting down.
CAGGACTGCCTTGGAATCAGTGTGCTCACCAGGACTTGTTTTCTTGCTTCACCTCCTGTCCCCCCTTTCTCACAGCCCCCCGACAGCTCCCCACTGGTCTCCTCCCCATCTTGTTTATTCCTACTTAGATCCCCTGTCTAGACATGCCCCCTTCTCTGCCAACTCGCGCTCTCCGTCGTCCTTAAGCGTCCCTCCCAAGGGGCTCTTCCCGGAAAACCTCCCACTCCTGACCCTCCCCCTTAACCGTAAACGTGCAACAGGAACCCTGCAGGGAGCCTCGAAGAGCCCTACACCCGTATGTTACAGATGGTGTCCAGACAGACCTGCACCTGAGCACCTGTGCCCTGGCCGAGGTCACGTAACATTACGGCCAGGCTGAAACTAAAACCCAGTTCGATCTCCTCTGTTTACAGCTGTGGCGTAGGTTCGATCCTTGGTCTGGGGAACTTTCACATGCGGCCAAAAAAAAAGGCAGTGCAGACTTTAAAGAAGACCACTTAATGCCTAATGTTCCATAACATTTACTACACAGGCCCCAAGACTTCTTTAAACATGACTGATGATGAGGCCTGATTACATGTGGCTCTGGCTTCCTTCTTAACTTGTGGAGTCCCGCAGGCACATTCCATGTAGACAGACATTTTCCATCAGAGCCAGTTCAAAGGACCAGGATATGCCACCCCAAAGCAGGCTACACTGACGTTAGAATTACTGTGAGCCGAGTGGAGGCATTTGAGTTCCTGAGATGCCTCATGTGCCTAAACGCAGAGCCTCCCAAAAGGACTCAAGTGTTCTAAGTCCCCTCCCTGGAAGGTTAGGAAGCCGGCCCCAGACCCAGACAGACACTGTCACCAACTACCCTTTCCTCTGTTCTCCTAAGGGCTGATTTACCCTTCCAGAGAGTCACATGCTTTCCCACGAGTGCCCTTTCCCCCCTGCTTCTTCCCTGCTAAGACAGTATATAGACCCCAAGTTAGAGCCACCCCATGGGGTTGCTCCTTACTGAGTGGTGTGTAAGTGTGACGCACACACGAGTAAATTTCTGTTAGATTTTTCTCCTGTTAATCTTTTCTCAGGCTAATTTTATTTTTATTTATTTTTTTCATGATAGACTAAATATATATTCCTTCCAAATTCAAGTTCTTTCAATCTACAGTGGACTTAATTGAGAGTGTTAACTCTCCCTTTCTACATTTTATCCATTTCCCATTCTTTTTTTTTTTTTTTTTTTTTTTCTTTTTAGGGCCACACTACTGGCCTATGGAAGTTCCCAGGCCAGGGGTCAAATCGGAGCTGCAGCTGCTGGCCTACACCACAGCCACAGCACTCAGGCTAATTTTAAAGGGTCCCAGCAGGAGAAACCTTAGGAGGGTAGAGAAAAAAAAAATTTTTTTTCTCCCCTACAGTTTTGGTGATAAAGGTGGGATTCTATCATCTAAGACATCTTGCTTGGTCAGAAGCTGCAGTTAAGAGATCCGTGGCCTCTGACAAAAGTCATAGAAGATACAACTTCTCACCAAAATCAGCCTCCTAGATCTCTGTCCGCCGGGTCAGGTGGAAAGAGGAGGATACTGAAAATCCGTCTTTTCAACTTAATTTTCAGGCTCAGTCAGGAACTCTAAGAGAATGGAGGAAAAGCTTTTCCGCCCCGCATAGGAAAACTAAAAACACGTTGAAGAACAGCTGATTCTGAGGTCTCCATAAACTTAGTCTACTTTCCCTCCCCAGGCCCTCATTCTCCTGTTCTGAAGCTCTCCATCGGCTCTTACCACCAGAGATTGAAACAAAAGCACAAGAATCCTGCCTTGACAGCTGAACTAACCATACACAACTTTCCTGTGAGCCTGGAGTGGGCCTTATGTGAAATGAACCAACTACCATTACCAGCAGGCGAGAAAAACAACAAAATAGTGGCAAGGAAGTAGTCCTTACAGAAAAAATACTTGGTTATAACCACATTGAAAATTGGCTGCAGGGAGTTCTCATTGTGGCTCGGCGGAAATGAATCTGACTAGCATCCATGAGGACGCAGGTTCAATCCCTGGCCTTGCTCAACTGGTTAAAGATCCGGCATTGCTGTGAGCTATGGTGTAGGTCACAGATGCCACCAGGATCTGACGTTGCTGTGGCTGTGGTGTAAGCCAGTGGCTACAGCTCTGATTCAACCCCTAGCCTGGGAACCTCCACAGGCTGAGGGGGTGGCCCTAAAAAAGAAAAAAGAAAAAAAAAAAAAAAAAACAGTGAAAAAGAAAATTGACTGCAAAATAGAAGCCTATTGTAAAGGCTTATGAAGTCATAAAAGCACTGCAATTGCCATTACAGATGCGTCCTTATCAGAAAATAAACGAATATAGTATACTTTCATCATAGAGAGGCCACCAAAACTGGTAATAAAAAATTATATGACGAAACCAAATCAGGTATACTGAAGCTATGTACCAGACCCTAAATCTTCGTGTTTTGAAGTAAAAGACCTTTCCTTTAGCCTCCCAGGCCTCCCCTTGGTCTCAAAAGGCTGACTCAAGAGTTAATGATTAGGAAATAGTGTTACAGTTAAAAACTAGTTAAAACAGTCTCTATTCCGTTATGTCCTGCCTTGGCCCACGAACTCAGTACTGTTTACTTTCGAGTTAGAGTTATATTGCCCCTAGTGTCTGGATTTTCACAAAAGATCTCTTCCTTGATTAATTGCTTTCTTTTACTAATGGTTACTTTCCAGGTTCTATTGCACCCAGTGTTTTCTTTTGTAATGGAAACACTCCCTGACACCCCTTCCCTGCAAGCCATCTTCACACCAGAGAGCAAGTCAAGGAACCATAACCCCGGAGACAACCAGAAACCATCCCCAGACCCTTCTGACAGCTCGGAAATGATCCATGGATGAAGAATAATATAAATACCGTAATCAAGAACCCTGGCTTCTGAAACCTATAAAACCCGTTGCTTTTCCCCCTCTCAAGTCAGGACATAATTTTGAGGCACTAGCCTGCTGTGTCCTTCTCTGCCTGGCAAAGAAATAAAGCTGTTCTTTCTCTTCCTCAAAACTCTGTCTCTGAGGAGTTCCCGTCGTGGCGCAGTGGTTACGAATCCGACTAGGAACCATGAGGTTGCGGGTTCGGCCCCTGCCCTTGCTCAGTGGGTTAACGATCCGGCGTTGCTGTGAGCTGTGGTGTAGGTTGCAGATGCGGCTCGGATCCCTCGTTGCTGTGGCTCTGGCGTAGGCCGGCGGCTATAGCTCCGATTAAACCCCTAGCCTGGGAACCTCCATGTGCCGCAGGAGTGGCCCAAAGAAATAGCAAAAATACAAAAAAAAAAAAACAAAACAAAACAAAAAAAAACAAAAACAAAAAAAAACAAAAACAAAAAACTCTCTCTGAGACTTAATTGGTGCTGGTGTACAGAGGCTGCATTTTCGGCTATAAGATTTGTTCCTTTTCCATAAATGTTCTCTAGATTTGCTCCTGCATTTTCTGTTTATAAATAACACCTTTCATTCACTTAGCCTGGAAACCCTTACTGGAAAAAAAAAAAAAAGCACACACACACACACACCCCGAATCTAAAGAGTGACTACAGCAAATATTTTTTATTGCAAATACTTTTAAGCCTTTTTCTTCAGCAAATGACTAAGCTGAGAGCAATCCTGTTTAATTGTAACATGAATGACAAATGTATATGCCAGGGAAAGTGGTTGGTTTAGGTCAGGGTTTCTTAGTCTCGGAACTCTTGACATGTGGGGCTGGATAATTTTTTATTTTGAGGGGGCCTTCCTGGGCACTGGGAGATGTTTAGCAGCCTCCCAGGCCTCCAGCCACCAAATGACAGTAGCTCTCCCCACCCCCAGCCGTGACAATCAGTAGTTTCTCTAGACTTTGTGTCCTGAGGGTCAAAATCACCCAGGTTGAAAACATCTCTTTAAGGCTGAAGTAGAGTGTGCGCTGTGGCAATGAGGTTTCAGGAGCCCTGATCGTGAGTCAAAATGAAATGTTTTTAGCTGTGGCATTTACAGAAAATGAGATTTCTAGTGTAGCCTCCTGGAAAAAATAAACAAAGCTGCCTAGGGCCTGAGAGGTCTCTGACCCTCACTGAGCCCTCACTCTGTCTGACCCCCTCATCGGAATCTGAAGCCGGTAGTTGGGAAGTGCTGCCCTCTGGGAATCACACCTCTTACTCCCCCTCACCCCGCCCTCCAGCTGGGGTCTGTCTCAAGCTCACTGATCAAGCCTTACCGGCAGCCTGCAACTCAACTCCCTTTGTCCTCAATTCCCAAGTTTGTCAGCGATGCTCCAGGCAAATGACAGAATTCATGAAGTGGTTACTATTTGCAGAAGCTAATGGGCTACTGAGTCACAGAGGCACTGAAGCAGTAAAAGGCAAGGTCCTGCTACCCTGGTCCCTGGCCACAGCAGAGCCTGGAAAGCAGGACCTTTCTCCCAGAGGCCTCTGCGTTCTGCAGTAGTGACCCCAGAGGACCACCCTTAAAATGTAAGTAAATTGCACCCAACGGAGCTAGTACCAGGGACAAAGAGATTCAACCATCACTATAAACCAGAGGTAATAACATCACCCTTCTGGTGGGAGACACTCAAAGAATCCGAACTCCTCCCATGAAAGGGAGCAAAGCAGAAGCAAGAGGAGCCATTGGACCCAACCCCAATCCCTCCTAACAAGATTTAAAGCCAAAACAAATTTTTTTTGGCTGTGCCCACAGTGTACAGAAATTTCCAGGCCAGGGATCAAACCGGTGCCACAGTGGTGATAACCCTGGATCCTTAGCAGCTAGGCCACCAAGGAACTTCCATTTAAGGATAAGTGTTTAATTTCAATTCTTAACTTTTATCTCAAGTTTAAAATGCTTATCTTTAGTTAGAAAATGCCTCCAGGAATTCGCATTGGGCCTCAGCAGGACGAACCCAACTAGTATTCATGAGGACATGGGTTCAATCCCTGGCCTTCCTCGGTGGATTAAGGATCCAGTGTTGCCATGAGCTGTGGTGTAGGTCGCAGACGTGGCTCATATCTGGCATTGCTGCGGCTGTGGCGTAGGCCAGTAGCTGCAGTTCTAATTCAACTCCTAGCCTGGGAACTTCCATATGCCATGGGTGTGGCCCTAAAAAGACAAAAAAAAAAAAAAAAAAGAAAGAAAGAAAGGGAATGCCTTCAAATATCTCTGGGCCAGACCTGAGGCATGGGGTCCTATGCCCTATAAGTCAAAGGTGGGCCCACGTGAAAGGTCATTTGTTATTTCCAGTCACATGTTACTGCAATGACACAGGAATAAATATGACAAGGCTGCTGCTATACAAACAGCATCTTAGAATCGGAAGGAAGAAGGGTACCTACTCTACAAAAGAATGAGAAATGGGATGGAAAAGACTTTTAAAAGATATCTTTCTGGGGGTTCCTGTCATGGCTCAGCAGAAACAAATCCGACTGGGAACCATGAGGGTGCAGGTTTGATCCCTGGCCTTGCTCAGTGGGTTAAGGATCCAGCGTTGCCATGAGCTGGGGTGTATGTAGGTCGAAGACGCAGCTCAGATATCTGGCATTGCTGTGGCTGTGGCTGTGGCCAGAAGCTGTAGCTCTGATTGGACCCCTAGCCTGGGAACCTCCATATGCCGTGGGTTAGGCCCTAAAAAGACAAAAGACCAAAAAAAAAAAAAAGATATCTTTCTGCTATGGACTGAATTTTTTTTTTTTTTTTTTTTTTTTGTCTTTTGTCTTTTGTCTTTTCTAGGGCCACACCCGCAGCATATGGAGGTTCCCAGGTCAGGTTCCAATCAGAGCTATAGCTGCCGGCCTACACCACAGCCACAGCAATGTGGGATCTGAGCTGCATCTGCAACCTACACCACAGCTCACAGCAACACCAGATCCTTAACCCACTGAGCGAGGCCAGGGATCGAACCCGAAGCCTCATGGTTCCTAGTCAGATTCGTTTCTGCTGCGCCACGATGGGAACTCCTGTTATGGACTGAATATTTATGTCCCCCCTAAAATTCTTATGTCAAAATCCAAACCCCCGAGATGGTGGTATTGGGAGGCAGGGCCTCTGAGAAGTGATAAGGCCATGAGGGTGAAGCACTCACGAATGGGATAAGTGCCCTGAAAAAAGAGACACCGCCCTCCCCGTGGTTCTTCCGTTATGTGAGGACACAGAAGAGGACTGTCTTTGACAGGCCTCCCCAGACACTGAATCTGCTGGCACCTTGATCTTGGACCTCCCAGGCTCCAGAACTGTGAGAAATAAAATTCCGTTGTTTAAGCCACCTAGTCTATGGTGTTCTGTTACAGCCCACTTGCCTCATGAGGGAAAGGAAATATGCAACAAAAACCACAACAACAAACGCTTGAAAGTATATGGAACAGGAGTTGCTTGACTCAAAAGTGAAGACTTTAAAAATGAGCAAAGTACGCAGGTGAAACACAGGGAAAAAGTCATCTGCCTCTATTAGAAATACATCAAAGCAATTTCCTAATTTATACAAGGTATCGCGTCGGCTAATGCTCCGCTGCTTCCTGACGAGCACGGAGCTGGCCAGAGTGCATGCATTTTCCTTTATTTCTATCACTTGTTTATAATATTCAATTGCTTGCTTGCTTTGGAATCTAGAAAAGAGAAATCTAATTAAAGTTTCCACTGAAGAGGCATGGCATTCATCCATTTACCCAATGCTGGCGCTGGGGTGCAAAGATGAGTGGGCTTAATCCTTGAATTCAGAATTTCCTGCGGAGGAGGAGACCCTGGAGACTGAAATGGAGGACCAACCACTAGTTAAGGATACGAAGTGCACACCTAAGGGTCTGGGACTTTAATACTGAAGAGTCTTCAGTGAAGAGAGTGCTGTGATCCAACGTGCATTTTAGAAAATGCACCTGGCTGCGAGCGTGGAGGATAAACTGAAACAGGAGACCAGTTGGTCTAGCGGGAGAATGATGAGGGGCTGAGCTAACGCAGTGGCCTTAGACATGACAGGGGACCTGTTACGTCTTGGCATCACTTGGAAGGCGGCGGTCCTGGTGCTGGGCGTGCAGTCAGACGTCGAGGTTAGGAGCTTGGGCTCTGAGGTCAGGCAGGCCTGGGAGGGACGCAGAGGTTAGGCACCAAGGCTCTGCAGTCAGACTCCCTGGGTGCGTCCTCATCTCCTAAACCTCAGTTTTCTCACATTCAAAATGAGGATAACAGAATTGTTAAGAGGATTAAATAAGAAAATGCATGGTACAGATTTAGCATGATGTCTGATAATAAATATCATGAAGATGTATCATTAAGAAGGTGCGATGGTGTCCGCACCAGATGAGATGGGAAAGATGTATTTGGTTAGGGAGAGGGGATGGGTGGGTTTAGTCTTGAGACTATCAACTCCAAACTACCCGAATACTTTGGATACCCAAAGTGAGAATCCCAGAAGGCAGATGGATGTGCATGCGCGCAACTGAGGCTCGAGGTCTGAGAAGGAGGTGGAAATGGGAAGTGACCACCCTGGAGGATGACGGCTGAAGCCCTAGGCACCGTCAAGCTTAGGGCACCAAGAACTAAACTGAAGAGAAACACCACCGTTTGGATGAGATTCAGGGAGAGAGCGAGAAAACCCAAGAAAGAACAGAGAGGTCATCATCAGAGAAGACAGCCATGGTGGAGGGTGGCTCGGAAAGCAGGAGAGTATGGTTTCAGGAAGGAGGGAATCAACACCGTCAAATACTCCAGCAGCAGAGGACCAAGGACGTCCACGAGCAAAGAGACACAACTACGGTGCTTCTGACGACATTCACAGCGCAGACGAAATGGAGCTGGTGGAGGAAGAAGGGGCCTGATGTCAATGGGAGGTGAGGCAGTCGAAAGCCTGGTCTGAGGAGGGACACAGGGAAGCAGGTGCAAGGTTGAGCAAGAGCGATGACACTGATTTCACTGAGAATGGACCACTATTCCTCTTAAGACAGTTCGTTCATTCTTCTCTGAAGGGTGAAGGGGTTACTTTTAATTTCGTAATTTTTTTTTTTGCTTTCTAGGGCTGCACCCAAGCATATGGAGGTTTCCGGGCTAGGGGTCTAATCAGAGCTGTAGCCGCCGGCCTACACCACAGCCACAGCAACACAGGATCCAAGCGGAGTCTGTGACCTACACCACAGCTCACGGCAACACCAGATTGTTAACCCACTGAGCAAGGCCAGGGATCGAACCCGCAACCTCACAGTTCCTAGTCAGATTCATTTTCGCTGCACCACAACAGGAACTCCCAAATTTTGCAGTTTGACCTCATGCATCCATCCCTGCCTATCCCCACTCTCCAAGGTCCTCAGGATCCTTGGATGATTTCTGTAGAGCGTGGGAACGGTCTTGAGGGCCTCCCGCCACCAAGAAAAAGGATCTCCACATGTTTGAGTAGTGAGTTGAGTTGCCCAGCAAAACATCTCCAGGCCTCAGGCAATGCGGAAGGTGGGATCACCTAAAGACCACCTTCAGCAAGGAAAACGGCCTCTCGGTCATCTCAGAAGGGTGACGGTTGACAGTGAGGTCTGGGCAGAAGGCTGCCAAATACAGTCGGGTCCTCCAACACAGAGGCCACACTCGTGAAAGGGCAGCAGTATTAAGTGTCTCATGATGCCAGCCCCGGGTTTGTGGTGGGGCTGCCCCGGCTGAGATGACTCAGGCAGTAGGCTATGTGTTTAGATTTTTCTTTTACGAGGCAATGGTTCTACTGTCAAGGTGTTTGCTTCTCTGAAGAAAGGCCTGTTCTCGGCTCACAGTGCTGGTCTCAAGAGGAACAAAAGGAGGCTTACGCGGTGTCAAGTGCCTCAGAAATCCCCTACAGGGGAGCAAAATAATAATACCAAGAACTCAACACATCAACTCTTTCAGGGCACCAGGCATTCTGCTCAGCCCTTTACCTACGGGATCCCTCAGCTTTCACAGTCACCCGTGAGAAGATGCTGTTACCACTCTCATCTTCCCAAAGAGGAGACGCTGAGTCACCACCACGTTAAGTGCCCAGGTTTTCACCGTTGTCAAGTGGCAGAAACAAGATTTGAACACAGGCAATCGGACCCCAGAGCCCAACAGCTCAGCACACCGATGGAGCCCCGGTCACTTTACCCTTAGATACTCCTTTATGTAGGCTACTCTTTTATTTTATTTTATTTTATTTTATTTTTTGTCTTTTTGCCTTTTCTAGGGCCACTCCTGCAGCATGTGGAGGTTCCTAGTCTGGGGTCTAATCAGAGCTATAGCCGCCAGCCTACACCACAGCCACAGCAACACAGGATCCGAGCCACGTCTGCGACCCACACCACAGCTCACGGCAACACCGGATCCTTAACCCACTGAGCAAGGTCAGGGATCGAACCCGAAACCTCATGGTTCCTAGTCGGATTCGTTAATGCCATGACGGGAATTCCTTGGGCTACTCCTTTAAAGGGTGATACTCTTGGAAAGGTTTAACGCTGTTCAGGGTTAGAGCTGACTCACACCACATTCCTCCTGGAAACAAGAGCCAGAAGAGGTCACCTCCTGGGTGAGAGAAGGACTCTTTCAAGTACGGAGGAAAGGGAACGGCGGGGTGGGGAAGAGGGAGCCAGGGAGCGGGGAAGGGGCTACAAACCCCAAACCATACAGCTTTTCCATTTCACCTAGAGTGTCCCAGCCTCGCTGAAGAGATGCTGTGGGCTGGGCAAAGGACGGGTGCGGTGGGCTCTGTGGACTTACAAAAAGCCTTCTCTGATCCCGACCTGTCAGAAGTGGTCAGATCTGGCAGATCCCAACACGGATTAGATCCAGAGGGTAATACCTACAACCCACAGATGCTAACAGAGCTCTACGGGTCGGGCTCTTCGGGGCAGTTTTCAAGGACGCCTCAACTTCTGGACTTCCGTGTCCACCTCCACCTTGTCCAACCTCAGCAGGATCCCGCAACGTCAGTTCAGCCACCCTGGGTATCTGATCAGCCTCCATACTGAGTCAGATTTTCCTCACCCCCACCGTTCCCCGGTGACCTCTGATCGCCCTGGCCTGCCTTCAGCAAGAATCCTGTTGGGGCTGTTTAGCCAGAAACCCCCCCACCCCGTATCCCTGAGGTTTCCTCTTTGTAATTTTCCATCCGCTGAAGCTTCCATCCCACTTTTCCTTGTACTCGGAGTTGAGTCCGATCTGTCTCCCTCACTGCAGAAACCCCTGCAGTGGTCCCTACACTTATCACAGGAGTTCCCCTTGCGGCTCAGCTGTAAGGCACTTGACTAGTATCCATAAGGATGATCCCTGGCCTCGCTCAGTGGGCGGGTTAAGGATCCAGCGTTGCTGTGGCTGTGCTGGAGGCTGGCAGCTGTAGCTCCGATTCTACCCCTAGCCTGGGAACTTCCATAAGCTGTGGGTGTGGCCCTAAAAAGATAAATAAATTAAAAAATGTATGTCACAGTACTTTTTTCTTTAGGAGCTTTGGTAGTGACTTGTGTGGGGAGCTGAGGAAAGCCCCACACATCTTGAGAGAGTCGGAGGTCTTCCCCAGTGGCGTGGGGGGTGGGGGGCGGGGGGGGGGGGACGGAGAGCCGGGGGGCAGGGGCGCAGGAAAGCACAGCCTGAGGCACTGCAGGCTCTGGCTGAGGTCATGCAGAAGACAGACGAGGGGGCTGTGGTCCCAGAGACACACGCCACAGAGGCCTGAAGTACATACATCTTCATCGCAAGGCCTGTGAGTGACACTGGGAGACACTCCTGCCGAAACCGCCACACGGTTTGTGCACTAAGAGCCGCCTTCAAATACATGATGGCTAGTGTCCTGACAAATAAATCAGGGCAGAACTGTCCTCGGTTTTCTGGGCAAGGCTGGAGTCAAAGGAGTGAGGCGCCCCGATGAGTGATCCCAGACCTTCCTGCCTCTGTGGGTTTGGGGGTGGGGAGGGGAAAGGAGACAGACCACTTGAAACATTTCCTAAAAGCTTACCTTTTACTTATCTCAGTGGAAAAAAACAGTAAATCTGCTGAAAACTCCATTATTTCTCCAACTAGGATGTCTTTCTTGCCAAACTTCTCCGGATATTTAAGCATTCTTGAAATTGCGTTTTTGCAAGAGAGGTGTTCCCAGCAGCAAATCTGAAAATAAAATGCATGTGTGTGACTTACTTGCTATGATACATGTTGGCTAACCTTCTTTGTGCTTTCGAAAATAATTCTCATAAAGTCCTTTATTCTATGTAGGATGCTACAAATCAGGAGAGCGGGTTTATATGAGCAGAGTTTCAAGCCTTTCAAAATGATTTACAAAGATGCGTGTACATCTTTATAAGAAACTAGGGCCCTGTTCCCAACTCCAGCACTTTGACATTCGGGGGCTGGGGAGTTGGTTGCGGAGGGAGCCGTGCAGAGGGTATAACATTGCAGATCATCCCTGGCCTGTGCCCACTACATGCCAATAGCAACACTCCCAGTCTTGACAAGCAAAAATGTCTCCAGACATTGCCCAAGGTCCTGTGGGGAGCAAGACTGCCCCTGGTTGGGAACCACTGAACCAGAGGACAAAAATGCTAAAATGCAGCCCTTCTTAACTCAATCAGTTAGGTGGGACATGGATTATTAACCAGCACTGGTTAAGTATATTAATCATAATAGTAACAGCTGGTATAGAAAACAACATTTTTAAGGAGAAAAACACATGTTTACATCAGAACGCCTTCGGTGTATTTCATAGCAGCCTGGTCACAGGTATTGCTGTCCAGTAAGCTGAACATTTCAGCAACACATCGCAAAACATGACTTTCTTTTAAGTCCTCCTTGGATGCTTAAAACAACTTTGCCAGGGTGTTCAGAACTCTGCCGGCAGGGAATAAATTTGGGCAAAGAAGATGATGCTCAAGGCTTTTCCCACAGAAGAGTCAAGATGTCACGAGGCAGAGTTGCTCTTATTTCTTTCTTGCTTTTTAGGGTTGCACCCGTGGCAAATTCCCAGGCTAGGGGTCGAACTGGAGCTGCAGCCACCAGCCTGCACCACAGCCACAGCACCGCAGGAATGGAGCCATGCCTGTGACCTACACCACAGCTCATGGCAACACTGGATCCTTAACCCACTGAGCAGGGACAGGGATCGAACCCACATCCTCATGGATACGAGTTGGGTTCGTTTCCACTGTGCCACAGTGAGAACACCCTAAGCAGAGTGTTTAATATCATTTCTTCTTCACTGTCCACAGCCAGATTTTTTCTTAATAAATCTACTACTGACCCACATTGCGAGGGAACTGGTTTTCATATAATGCATTTGCTTGTGTGCAGCAGTCATAGGGCCAAGGAGCTAAGACAATAGATTGAGACCAAATTCAAGTCTGTTTTGCAAATGAACAGGTCAGAAATAGAGTGAGAATATGGACACAGTGAAACCAGCCATCACCATGGCAACCACGGCCTACAGAAGGCAGCCTGTACAGTCTTAGGATAAGAGACAATAAAATGATACATGCTTGCAAAAGAAACACAGAAATAAGTCCCATAAACCTAATTAATAAATAATAGGCTGTACCTAGATACGTATTGCCTTGGGAGTGCCCTTCACAAAGGCCTAACATTTTGCCAATTTATCGAGAGTTAGTTAGTCTAACGATAATAAACTTCTAAAAAGCAGAAAGTGTTTCCTAAGTCATACTTTATGGTTAAAAAAATATGTTAATGGTTTCCCAGAAGGCGTTATTAGAAATTGCTTAAAACAAGGGAGTTCCCTTCGTGGCGCAGCAGTTAACGAACCCTATTGGGATTCATGAGGATGTGGGTTTGATCTCTGGCCTCATTCAGTGGGTTAAGGATCCAGTGTTGCTGTGAGCTGTGGTGTAGGTCACAGATAAGGCCCTCATCCCACATTGCTGTGGCTGTGGTGTAGGCCAGCAGCTGTAGCTCCTATTTGACCCCTAGCCTGGGAATTTCCATCTGCCAAAGGTGCGGCCCTAAAAAGCAAAAAAAAAAAAAAAAAAGCAAAAAAAAAAAGCCACAACCAAATTGGAGTTCCCTGGTGGCTCAGTGGGTTAAGGATCTGGCATTGTCACTGCTATGGCTCTGGTCGCTGCTATGGCATGGGTTCAATCCCGGCCTGGGGAACTTCTGTATGCCATGGGTGAGGTAAGGAAGGAAAGAAAGAAAGAAAAAAGAAAGAGAGAAGAGGGAAGAGGGAGGGAAGGACAGAGGGAGGAAGGAAGGAAGAATGAAACTGCTGGCACTAAGCAAAGCAGATTTAACTCCCTATGCTGTGGAATTCAGTATCAATTACAAAGGATGACATCAAATTATCAGAAAGTGTCTTTCCCATCATCAGTAGCACCTCATTCACACCCAGGACCCACCACACTCCGCCCCGACCCCATCCAGGGCCTCACACTGTACATGTGCATGTCAGGGAGAGAAAACCACACACCTAGTCCCTCCATGTCCACTCTCACCCCGCATGGAAACCTTTCTCCATACAGCAGCAAATGTGATCTCAAAGCAGAAATCAGGCCATGTCATCCCAGCCTAACGCCTGCAAGGCTTCTCCTCACACTGATAAAATTTAAATGCCTCCTGCCGCAGGATCCAAGCCCAGCTGCTTCCTGTCCTTTGTTCACAAATGTTTCTCTTTTAAAAGAAAACTTTTACTGGAGAGCACAAAGAACTATATCCAATCTATTGTGATAGAACATGACAGAAGATAATACAAGAAAAAGAATATATATATATATATATATATATATATATATATGGATGACTGGGTCACTTTACTGTACACCAAAAATTGACAGAACATTGTAAATCAACTATACTTTAATTTTAAAATTCTTTTAAAAATAATGTATATATATGTAGACTGTGTCACTCTGCCGTACAGCAGAAATTAACACAACACTAGAAATCAACCATATTTTAATAAAATTTGTAGGAGTTCCTGTCGTGGGGCAGCGGAAACAAATCTGACTAGGAACCTTGAGGTTGTGGGTTTGAACCCTGGCCTCGCTCAGTGAGTTAAGGATCCGGCGTTGCCGTGAGCTGCGGCGTAGGTTGCAGACGCGGCTCGGATCTGACGTTGTTGTGGCTGTGGTGCAGGCCGGCGGCTGCAGCTCCAATTCGACCCCTAGCCTGGGAACCTCCATGTGCTGTGGGTGCAGCCCTAAAAAAAATAGAAATAAAAATTGTAAAGCAATTTTTTTGTTGAAGTAGAGTTGATTTACAATGTTGTGTTAGTTTCAGGCGTACAGCAAAGTGATTCGGTTTTATACATACTTTTTCTTTTCCAGATTCTCTTCCACTCTAGGTTATTACAGGACATTGAATTATGTTCCCTTGTGAGACAATAGGTCCCAAAGGCTTCTTTCCATCACGAGGACAAGCCGGAGCCCTCTCCCACCTCAGGGCGCTGCACATGAAGCTCCATTTGTCAGGACGGCCCCTCACCGCCTCCCGCCCACCCCCACCCACAGGGGGCTCCTGCAGCCTCTCAAGTCTCAGCTTAAATGCCCCCTCCCGAAGAGGCCCCTCGACCACCCTTTCACAAGTGGTCCCTCCCCCGGCTTGAGCTCTGCCTCCCTCGCCTGTGTGCATCTTTCACGGCCTTTAGTCTCACTGCATTTGTCAGCTCCCTCGTGTGTTGTGAGTCAGCTCCTTTAGAGAGCAGCATGGGTGACTCTGTCCTGCTCACCCTGCTGGACTCTGCCCCAGGTAAACAGTTTTTGAATATGTGAGCCCTGGTCAGCCTAGAATCCTCCCCCACCACCCATATCTGCTTGCCTAGACCCTGAATACCCCTGACCCCGGAGAGCAGAAGTGCAGTGTTCTCCCATCAAGGCTACTGCTAATGCCGCCGATCCAACTCTAAGCATCCCTGTCCACTGGGACCCCAGCCTACCCGCTGGTTTGGCCTCCTTGGTACACTCGTCCGTACAGGCCAAGATCTGCCAAACTCCCTGGAACTCTGCGCTTTGGACACCCCAGCCAGCTTAGGGGGCCAGTCCCAAAATCCACAGAAGTGTCCCTGGTTCCCACACTGGTTTCCTTTGCTCATCAAGGCCCCAGCATGTCCATGACCAGCCCTGCCTGTGCAAGGATGATGACTTAGAAGCCAGCCTCCACAGACAGAGGATTAGAGCCTCACAAACACTGATGCTAGAAGAGATTCTGCACAACAAGGACTTATGCGGATAGGCTGTAGGCTGGAGAGGCCTAGCTTGAATGCTCAGCTCCAGATACGCTGGCTGTGGGAGCTGACACAGTTTCTTTCAGCTCCGACCTACGGTTTCCTCATCTGTAAAGTGAGGGTAGCAGTACCTACCACAGGATTTATCACTGAAGGTAAAAGAGATGGTGAGCAGAGAGTCCCTTGTACACAGCAAGCATGCAGCAAATGATAACTATTACTACGCAAGTGGATTCACAGCTGAAATGTAGAGCAGGCAAGCAGCTTGCCTGAGGTGACCTTTGATCCCATAGCCATGGCGGTGGATTGTAACAACAGCTGGGATTCCCCACACCAACCTGTGCCCAGCTCCCCTTCGCAGTGCCGCTCTGCACCTCCTCCCATCCAGAGGTCAGAGTCTCTTTCTCCACCCTTGAATGCAGCCTGGTGATTTGCTGTGACTAATCGAATGCAGTGGAAGGGGGTGCCATGCAGTTCTGAGCCTAGGCCGATCTCCGCTCAGAGTTCTGCAGGCCTGGGCCATCTTCCCGAAGGATGAGGAACATGGGCCGGGCCACCCTGTCACCCCGTCAGACAGCCATCAGACATCTGCGTCCTCTTAGACAAGCCAGCCCCACTGGTCCTGCCAACTGATGGCAGATGTTTGCATGAGCCCAGCCCAGATCTTGCTAAGCCCACCCCGGACCAAGGGGATCCCCTAGGGGGCCCATGGACCTGTGGGCAATGGTAAGCAGCTATTGGTTTTAATCCATTAGTTTGAAGATGATTTGTTATGCAACATAAGTTAATTGACAGAGCCATTTAAATATGACAGAAGTCCTCGGTTTCGTCAGACTGTAAATCAGAGGGTCAAAAATGGTTAGGAGCTGCATTCACTGGACCTTCTTAGTCTCTGTCCAATGAGTGGTACCATTGGAGCCTCGGGCGTCAGATACTGAACAATAATGCTTGCGGGTCTCCCATGAACGCTTTTAGACTTACAATAATGTGCAATGTAGATGCTATTTTTATTCTTTTCTTACAAATATGAAAACTGTGACCCAGAAAGGCTAAGTCTTGTATCTAAAAGGAAGTGGAAAGGTGGGATTTGAACCCAGAAAGGCTGGCTTCCCAGTCAAGCTCTGAACAGCCCCCTTACTGCTCGAAGCCTCCTCTTCTGAAGCGTATCATAACAGCCTTCGACCTTCTAAAAGGATGGCCTGTCGCAGGAGGAATGCTCGTGGTCAACTGACACACAGCCACCAGTCCAACAAAAAATCAAATGAAACTAAACACACACACAGCCGTTTCCCTTCCTTCATGGGTAGGAACAGCCCAGGAGTTTGACACTGAAACACGAGAGGTTAAGTCCTCTGCCCGTGCTCACCACCCCTTTTTGCTTCACTAGGTCCTGGTTGTCTTTTAAGGTGCTAGGTGAAAATTCTATCAGGTTGGACCATGCTTTTTGGAAATACTGGAACCCTTCTTGAGTCATACCCATTTCAAGATAGAGTCCCCGATAGCATTCTGTACTTTGAGAAACATTTCTGTCATGGATGGACTCTATACGAAATGAAAGAGATGCAGTGTGAGACCAGGCACAGCCCCCAGACCCCTGCCCAAGAAAGGCTCATTTCACAGTGAACTGGCCAAAGATCGCATGCCTTCCAACATTTCCCAGGGAATTCTAAATACTGATAAGATGATGGTTAGAGTGAAACATTTATTGTGAGACACTGCAAGCAAAAAATAAATTTTGGAAAATGTTTTTGCAGGTTATTGGTTCACAGTAATAAAAATTTTTGAAAATAGGTGTAACATAAACATGTCTTACACCTATTAAAGCTCCCGAAGGAGATATTATCTAAAATCCAAATGAACACCTAAAAATATTGTCCACATGAATTCAAATGCGACCAGAGATCTAACTTTATATTTGACACATTTAAAAAAATTTTTTAGGTTTCATTGAATTATAGTTGAGTTACAAAGTTGTGATAATTTCTGCTGTGATTCAGTTATACATACCATTCTTTCTCAGATTATTTTCCCACATAGGTTATCACAGAATATTGAGTAGCATTCCCTGTGCTATACAGCAGATCCCCGTTGACCATCCATTCCATATACGATAATGTGCATATGCCAAACCCAAATCCCCAGTCCATTCCTCCCCAACACCTGTCCCCTTTAGCAGCTATAACTTTGTTTTTGAAGTCTGTGAGTCTGTTTTTGTTTTGTAAATAAGTTCATTTGTATCCTTTTTTAGATTCCACATATAAGTGATATTATACGATGTTTGTCTTTGTCTGATTTACTTCACTTAGTATGATAATCTCTAGGTTCATTTATGTTGCTGCAAATGGCATTGTGTTTAGAGACTTGAATTTCAATTTCCTTTCCTGGTTTAGCACATTTATTTCAGGGGCACTTAAACGTCATTACCTTAAATCACTCCTCTGTCAAAACCTTATCAAGGTATAAAAATAAACTAGTTGTTTATAATATTTCTTTTGGCCATGCCCACAGAATGCAGAAGCTCCCAAGCCAGGGACTGAACCCATGCCACAGCAGTAACCAGAGCCACAGTAGGGAAAACACCAGATCCTTAGCCCACTCGGCCACCAGGGAACTCCCACAATTATAATCTTCTAAATGAGAGCTATTGATGAGGTATCTTACTATTAATCCTCATTTCAGAAAACTTAATATTAACAAGAACTCACGTGAATATGTTTGGCAACTGTGTAAGGCCCTATTCAAATGGACAGCATTACCACCATCACTGGTTATGTCATACTTTATACTGAAAAACTAGCCCAGGACAGGCCTGACTGAACTAGTACTCCCCCTGGGGGGGAATACTTCCCGCTCTCCTGTACCTCCTGAAAGTACCATTCCATGTCAAACTAACCTTCTGCAGCTTGATCCAGAGCTTTCCAACAAGTGTCCTACAAAGAGGCTACAGCTATTCTGAAATACCGATCTTGGCCCTGGAGGCAGCCAGGTGTGGTGTGAGATCCCTGGGCCCATGGTCTTTCATACCCCCTCTTGGGTATCTTTCCAAGTGACCCCTTCTCGGCCGCCAGCCTAGATCTCAGCCCTCGTGCTCACACATCCCATCCCCCACTTCAAGATGGCCTCCATATTGACTTTACTGAGACTGAATCTACTCTGAAAGATTGTCTTGGATGTTGGTTAGGATCACAATGGGCTGCAAGTAACAGAAAACCCAAATTAACAGTGGCTTGATTTTTCTCTCATACAAAAGTCAGAAAGTAAATGACCCAGGGCTATAGATATAGTACAAGGTCAGAGACATGGTTCACTGTTTGACCTCACCTGACCTCCATTCCAAGGACACCTCTTGGACTAAAATGGCTGCTCCATCTCCAGCCATCGTATCCACAATCCAGCCAACAAGAAGGAGGGAAGAAGAGAGGGAGGGTACACCCTCCGCTTCATGGAAACTTCTCAGACATTATCCACATCACCTCCATTCATACCCCATCAGCCAAAGCTTAGGTGTGTGCTCACCTCTAGTTTCACAGACAGCTATGAAATATACTCTGGGCTAAACATCCAGGAGGGGAATGGGCACATCGTTTAATATGAATGGGGAATAGATACTAGGAAATTACGGTCTCTGTAATTTTCTTTTAAATTTAAAATTAGCTGTATTTTCACCCATTTTCTTCCCTCCTGCATAACCTGGAGGAAGGGATGCCCCACCTCCTTACCAAGGATTCACTCCTTCCCAAGGTCTTGGAGTCCTGTCCTCTTCACAGAGTCCCCAGCAGCATCTCCAAGCCACCCCCTCCCTGGCTCATTTCCTCTTCCACCAAACACAAAAATCCTGGATCAAACCTAACCTGAACCTGATACAATCCTGACTTTTCATCTTTCTCCTTTTCCCAATACCCTTCTCAAACAGTTATCAATACATGGGGCTTCTCCACTTCATTATCACATGCCCACCTCTTAAAGCCCTGCAGTTTGGCTCCTCCCCCATATACTCCATTTCTGTCTCAGAGGTTACCACTGACTTTCATTCACCAGACCCAGGGGCCTTCTTTCAGTCCTCACTTGTCCAGACCTCTAAGCAGCAAGTGATGCTGTGAACTACTCCCTCCTCGATTTGGGGAAACTAGGCTGTCCTGATTCTCTTCCAGTCTCTCACTCCTGTGCAGGTTCTTTCCCTTTCCTCTTTTTCAGGATAAGCCATTTCCCAATAACCAGCTCCTGCTTCATTCAGAGATCTTGTTTCCTCCTGTGTTTTCAGCATTCACATGGACGGAGATGTCTCTCCAGACTCTCTCTAGATTTCCAACCCCGCATTTCCCCAGCTGGCTGGATACTCCACTCGGATATTTTTCCTGAACGGCAAACTTTGCAGTTTAAATGTTAAAAAGTCATCATTCTCCCTCCAAATCCAGCTCCCTCTTTGAATCTCCCCACTTCCATCAATCAGACTCAAATCCTCAGGGTTTCCTTGACTTCTCCCCATGTTATGGCCACATTTCCAACCAGTCTGAGTTGGGTAGAATCCCTGTCACAAGGAGGATGACAGCTCCCAACCCACCACCAGGTCACAGTGGCCCTTTGACCCTTGAGTCTCATGGCCTACATTGCCAGAAATGCTAATTAGCATGTCAAGTGCCATTGCAGAGTGTCACTTTGCTCTTTATGAAGATGCGCCTTTTATTCTCCTCTTACTCCAGACTGTTTGCTTCCTGAAGGCAGAGACCCCACAATTCAAGCATTGAGCTCTATGTTTTGTGGGTATTCAGCAAACATTTGTAGGTATGCACAGTGATCGGGACCCATTCTTAGGGCACGGTGAGTGCTGGCCACCACCCATGCAGCCCTGCCATGCATGAGCTCAGTGGATATTTAAAGAAACCATAGGAAATAAGGGTTATTATCCCTTTATTACAGGCAGAGAAACTGAGGCTCGGTGAAGTTAAATAAACCACACAGGCTCACATGGCTAGCAACTAGAACAGGCCCACCCAGACCGGCCTATCTCCAAAGTTCTGCTCTGCGCATTTTCTTAACAAGTGGGCCTCTGACACATAAACGGGGGCCTCTTCACAAAAGCATCATCTGGTTTTCCTGCAGCCCAATGCACCCACTGTGGGGGTGAGTCATGAGACTTACTTTTTTAACAAGTATACCAACTACTGGAAACCAGCTTCTTGCGGCCTCAGCACTGTTGACATCTATGCCATAGGATTCTTTGATGCGGGGGCTGTTTAGAACATTTCAGGCCTCTGCCCACGAGATGCCATTAGCAACACCCCCCCACACCAAGTTGTGACAACCAAAAACGTCTCCAACATTGCCAAATGTCCCTTGAGAAACAAAATTGTCTCCCGATTGAAAACTGCTGCATCAAAATTTTAAAATAACCTAATCTGAAGAAATTACAAAAGTGGTTTGGTACAGAACATATACAGCACAAATAACAAGCTATTTCCCCTCAGGATTGTTCTGTACCTATTTCAAAGAAGTTGTTATTGCCCCACATAGTTTTAGAACTTCTCTTTTGGAAATGGCTTCAGAGCCTAAGGAAAATTCTTTTAACAGTCTCCATGGTGGCCAGTCCCAAAGAATTGTTGCAAAAATATTTTGAGAATAAAATCATAAGATGGATGCCTCTGGAAGCAGGGCTCTGAAGTGGGAAATCTTCTCGGAGTGTCTCCGCTTTTCCCTGCCTCCTGCACAGCCTCCTCTCCCTTCCCCCACTGACTCCACTGACTCTGCTTCATCCCTGATGGAGATGCTGGCAGTGACTTTCAGCTACACTGGGAGCTCCACGAGGACAGAAAGCATGTCTGCCTCACCTGCTGCTAGCCCCCAATTCCCAGTACAGAGCTCAGGGCGGGCAAGGCTCTCAGCGAATGTTAGCTGAGGGAGGGAGTGAATGACTGGTGAATGAATGAGCGAATGAGTGAGTGGCTGGGTGAGGGAATGAATGAATAAACAGCTGAGTGAGTGAGTGGCTGGGTGAGGGAATGAATGAATGAACGTGTGAGTGAGTGAATGGCTTGGTGAGGGAATGAATGACTGAGTGAACGCATGAATGGCTGCAATCAGGCACTCAGTGGTTACCTATTAAAATAATTTGGTGCTTTGCAGAAAGATACATGTCAGTGGTGAACATCTGGACCTCATGCGGGAAAAAACTTTTTTGGTATAGGGGGATATTCCATAATCACAATAAAATACCAAAGAATCACTGGACTCTACTCTCTGAAAGATGAAAGTGTTGTCACAATAGCTTAAATCAAACTCGTGTTATTTCTAACCTAGGCCTTAGTCCCTTTATAACCCATGGGCGGTAGTAACAAAACAATGTAGGATCTCACTCTGTGCCAGGCACCATGGGAAGTGCTTTTGCACCTGCTCCCTTCACCCTGTTAACGGGCCTGAGAGACAGATATTAGAATCCTCAACAATGAAAACTCACTGAGTCAGAAGTTCGAATTCTTGCCAAAGTCACACAGCAGTAAGTGCCAAAGCACTTTAAATCTGGGTCAGTCTGTAAAAATAGCCCAAGCTCCATGCACTACTCCATGCTACCTTCTAAGGACACAAAGTATCCACAAATTCAAGTTGATTCATTGAATCATTTGTCACATTGACAAATTTACACACAGAGATTGCAAATCACCACGGAAGATACGAAATTCCCTCTGTCATAAAGGGACTTGAAATCTTGAGTCTTACAAATCTCTTTAGATAGAACTCCTTCTAGAAAGATGTATGTTGATGGGGCAGAGACAGAGCTTTGTGAAAATGTGAAGGCCTTTGGGAGTTCCCAGGTGGTCTTGTGGGTTAAGGATCAGGCATTGTCACTGCTGTGGTGCAGGTTTGAACCCTGGGCTACGAACTTCTGCATGTGGCAAGTGTGGCCAAAAAAAAAAAAAAAAAAGAAAGAAAGAAAGAAAAGAAAAGAAAAAAAGAAATGTGAAGGCCTTTATTTTAAAACAAAAATAGCTTTATCCTGGAGTTCCCATAGTGGCACAGCAGAAGTAAATTCGACTAGGAACCATGAGGTTGGGGTTTCAATCCCTGGCCTCACTCAGTGGGTTAAGGATCTGGCATTGCCATGAGCTAGGATGTGGGCTGCAGACTGGGCTTGGATCCTGTGTTGCTGTGGCTGTGGTGTAGGCCAGCACCTACAGGTCCGATTTGACCCCTAGCCTGGGAACCTCCATATGCCATGGACGGTGCCCTAAAAAGCAAAAAAAAAAAAAAAAAGGGTTGTCTTGGGTTATACTACCCTTGGTCCACAAACCCTACTAAAATATGTAAACATTTATAATTTTTTAAAGGGCAGTTGAATGTCAGCCTGAGAATAGTTACAGTTATATGTTAGGAGTGAGAGTTTCATTGTATTCAACAAACACAAAAGTTTATATTTGAGGATAAGTAAATCAATATAGGAACAAGATAATCAATCAACCTTCTCCAACATTTTTAAGATTATAACCAACTCTTTAACCAGTCTTTTATTAATTTATTTCAATCCAATACTCTCTTTTCCATTCTGTTTTATGAACACTTTTTCCCCAATGACACCTGTTGGTATTCATTCATTCAATTCATTCAATTCATTCATTCATTCATTCAATTAAAACTTCCATCTATTTATTGCTTGTCATCACTAATATGCAGTTTGGGGCATGAATTAAAATCAAAGTTTCCCCACTGATGAAGATAAGTAATGATTATTTGTATTTATTATGCATTATTCCTCTATTTGCAGACTAAATTATAACTGAACAAAGGTAGGTAATATCTGGAAACATCTAACACAAATTGAATAACAGTTGAAGGATTTAAAATTATTTCCCAATTTACCTGCATTAACATGCTCTCAACACTCAAGAATAACCCTTCTGCTTTGTTGGTCCTGCCCAGAAGCTTCAGAAACCTCGCAATAAAGAACATTAATCAGCATTTGCCATTGGTGTAACCTCAAAAAGCCTACATTCCATCACTAGAATGGAAAGAAAAGCAAATAATTCTGATGAATATTTGGAAAAGAACAAAGAGGGCCTATCACTTAATCCAGATACAAGGGTTGAATATTAAATACATTATCTAGAAGTTCCTTTGTGGTGCAGCAGGTTAAGGATCCGGTGTTGTCACCACAGTGGCTGGCCATTTCCTGGCCCAGGAACATCCACATGGCACAGGCACAACCAAACCAAACCAAACCTAAGATAAACCATTATCTATGTTTCACTCTTTCTCTCTCCAGGGATTAGCACTTGGTTTTTTATTAAAGTTTACATGCATTAGCAAGTGAAATAACTCTTAAGGCCTTTAAATAATCCTCATGTGTAAAATTCAAAAACCAGAGCGTCAGAAAGAAAAAAAAAAAAAGAGTATTTCTATAGCTTAGTCCCTATGTTGCTGTAATTTGCATTTGGGAGTGATTTTCAGTCTAGAATTAAAAAGTATTTACATTTCTTACACAATTCTGCCCTCTGTTGCAACTGTCTTGAATTACTGGCTTTAAAAGAATGAACAAAGTGTTAAAAGAACAAAATAGGGAGCATAGTGTGTGTGTGTGTTATCTTATTACACACAAATGAAAATATACAGAATTTCTAAACTTGAAGGCTCAAGTAAATGCATGATACCACAAATCATCATTTTCAGAATTCTCTTTCCAAATATTTCAATATTCACCTTCTACATTTGTCCATTTGTTACATTCTAAATTGTTCCGAATGTGTTTGACACAAATATATTCATAGTCCTCACCTGCTCCTTTGGACACCAGACCTTGGGTGCCCTCTTGCTTTCTTTCTGCACCTTTTCCGTGGCTCACCATTCATGCAAGGAATAAACGTTTATTGAGCACCAACATGTCAGCGGCATTCCAGGCTCTGAACACCAAGCCCAGCAGACAAGAGTGCAGCCCTCAACATCAGGGAGGCCACCAGGAACCTTTGAACCATAGCTATGGTCCCTCAGGTCGGGGAGAAAGGACTAAGCAGAGCCAAGGGAGAGACAGAGCTGAGGGCCAGAGTCCAAGATGTTTGTCTGCAGTGGCTATCTGAGCAAAGGGGCCTGAGGTGGGTGTGAGAACTGAAGGGGTTGAGCTAAGCAATGGGGGAGCCTAAGAACCACAAGCAGCTGCTCTGAGCAGGTAGAAAAGGGTGGTCTGGCCACACACCCAAGGGATAGGCTCCTGCCCAGAAGTGGGAGTTTTGCAAATTCCAGGGGGATTACTGAGTTCAGACTCCTGCCACAAGCTTGGGTTGGAATGGACTGAGGAGCCATCCAGCTCCCCTCCACCCCCTGCTCCCACCATGCTATTGCTGTGAGGATACAGCTATGAACACAGGAGGTAGCATCTGCTCTCAAGGAGCTTATATTCCAGCAGCTAGAAGAGTCAGAGGTAGGTGTGAGGAGAGGACCAAAGATAGACAATTTAAAAAGGAAACAAGGCAAAGTCAGGCAGCTGTAAAAAGCTATGCAAAGAGTTAAAACACATTGACATGACAGAGAATGACTTACTATAATTTTAGATTGGGAGGCCACCCTGAGAGAGTGACACTTTGGCTGAGATCAAATAACCAGAAAGGACGGGTACTATAATGAATGGGAAGAACGTTCATGGAAGAGAGAACTGCTGGTGCCAAGGCCCAAAGGCAAAATGTATTTGAAGGGCAGAAAGAAGGCCAGGTGGTTGGCATCTAGAAGTCAAGAGGAAGAATCTTACAAAATGATGCTGCCCAGGCATGCAGGAGCAGATTACATAAGGCACTGTAGGCTAGGCTGAGGAATTTAGATTTTAGTATATTTGAAACAGCAGGCCAATGGAGTTGTCCTAGTCTGAGAAGTGACATGAGCTAGCTAACATTCTTAAATACTCATCTTGTCTACTATGCAGGCAGTGGACTTCATAGGAACAAAAATGAAAGTAGGAAGACCAGAAAGAATGCTGTTAAAATGGGCCAAGGGAAAGGGGATGGTGACTGGGGTTCACTAGACTGAGACCAGTGAATAGCTGAGGTTAGCAGGACCCCTCTAACAACTTCTCTTCAACATCATACTTGGGGTCCTAGCTAGTGCAATAAGGCAGGAAAAGGAAGTAAAAGATATACATATTGGGAAGGAAGAAATAAAACAGTCTTTGTTCACACCTGATATGATCGTCTATGAAGAAAATCCAAAACTATCAACAAAAAATTCCTAAAACTAATAAGAAATTAGAGCAAGGTTACAGGATACTAGGTTAATATATAAACGCCAACTACTCTCCTAGCAATAAACAATTGGAATTAGAGATTTAAGACATAATACTATTTATAATAGCACACCAAAAATGAAATACTTAGTATAAATATAACAAAATATGTACATGATCTACATGCAGAAAACTGCTGAACTCTGATGAAAGATATCATAGAAGACCTAAATAAATAGATATTCCATATCGATGGACTGGAATACTCAACACTGTTAAGATGCTTGACATATAGATTCAGTGTAATCCCAATAAAAACCTGCTATGGACATGCAACCAACTTTCGACAAAGTAGCAAAGAGAATTCAGTGGAGATAGTTTAAATAACAAATGGTGCTGGAACAATTGGAAATCCATGTGTAAAAAAAAATTAACCTAGACACAGACATTATGCTTTTCACAAAAAAGTGCTCAAGATGGATGACAGACCTAAAAAAGTGAAATACTATTAAACTTTTAGAAGGAAACGCAGAAGAAAAGCTTTGTGACCCTGGATTTGGCAATGAGCTATTAAGTACAACACCAAAAGCACAATTTGTAAAAAAAAAAAATATTAAGTTAATTTTATTAAAATTTAAAACTTCTGCTCTGTGAAAGGCACCGTATTAAGATAACAAAAAAACATGCCATGGATTGGGGAAAAAATACTTGTAAAATACATATCTGATAAGGGATTTCTATACAAGGAAGTTTTAATACTTGATAGTAATATATATAAAGGTGATCAACATAATTATCATTTGGGAATTGCAAATTAAAACAACAGTAAGACAGATGGGATTAAGATGGTGGAGTAGAAGAACTAGAGCTCATTTTCTCTCACAAGAACAACAAAATTACAACCAACTGCTAGACAACGTTCAACAAAATAGACTGGAAACTATCAAAAAAGATATCCTACTCAAAAAGACAAAGAGGAGGCTATATCAAGATGTTAAGAGGGGCGATTATGCAATATAAGCAACCCCATACCCACCAGGTGGGCAGCCCACAGACAGGAAAGTAACTATATCGCAGAGAAGTGAGAGTTCTGAGCACCATGTCAGGTTTCCATGCCTGGGGATCTGGCACTGGGAAGAGGAGACCCTGGAGCATTTGGCATTGAAGATCTGTGGGGCTTGTATGAAGGAGATCTACAGGACTGGGGGAAACAGAGACTCCACTCTTGAAAGGTGCACACAGGTTTTTGTGTGCACTGGATCCCAGGGCAAAGTGGAGACGCCATAGGAATCTGAATCAGACCTGCCTGCAGTTCTTGGAGGATCTCCTTGGAAAACAGGGTGATTGTGACTCACTGTTGGGGAAGGACATTGGAGGCAAAGGTCTCAGGAATAATCATCAGCATGAACTCCTCTAGAGGTGGCCATTTTGGAAAAATCTGGCCCTGCCCACAAGGGCTAAGAAGCCTCATGCCAAACAACAAACTGGGTGGGAACACAGCCCCACCCATCAGCAAACAAGCTGCCTAAAGATCCCCCCCACCCAAGCACAAAGCTACCTCTTATTACACCCAGAGATAAAGCCCCACCCCCCAGAGGGATAGGAATCAGCTCCACCTACCAGTGGGTAGGTACCAGTCCCTCCCACCGGGAAACCTGTAGCAAGCCATCATACTAACTTCAGCCACAAGAGGGGCAGACATCAGAAGCAAGAGAGGCTACAACCCTACTATCTGCAAAAAGGAAATCACACTAAAAATCTATACAAAATGAAAAGGCAGAGAATTATGACTCAGATAAAGGAACAAGAAAAAAAAAACAAACAGAAAAACAGCTAAGAGAGATTACCAACCTCCATGAAAAAGACTTTAGAGTAATGATAGTAAAGAAGATTCAAGATCTTGGAAATAAACTGGAGGAAAATATTGATAAATTACAAGAAACACTGAACAAAGAAACAGAAGATTTAAAGATTAAGCAAGCAAAGATTCAAAATACAATAACTGAACTTTAAAAATTCACTAGAAGGAACCAACACCAGAATACAGGAGGCAGAAGAGCAAATAAGAAAGGTGAAAGACAGACTGGTGGAAATCATTGATGCAGAACAGAAAAGAGAAAAAAGATTGAAATGAAATGAAGGCCATTGAAGAGAACACTAGGACAACTTTAAATGTACCAACATTGTATTATATTGGTGCCAAAAGAAGAGAGAGAGAAAGGGCCAGGAAAATATTTGAAGAGATAATAACTGAAAACTTCCCTAACATAGGAAAGGAATCACTCACTCAAATTCAGGAAGCACAATGAGTACCATATAAAATAAACCCAAAGAGGAACACCCTGAGACACATATAATCAAACTCACCAAAATTAAAGACAAAGAGAAAATATTGAAAGCAGCTAGGGAAAAGAAACAAATAACATACAAGGGAATCCTGATAAGGTTATCTGCTGATTTTTCTGCAGAAACTCTGCAGACCAAAAGGGAGTGGCATGATGTACTTAACGTGATGAAAGGAAAAAAACCTCCAACCAAGATTACTCTACCTAGCAAGGCTCTCATTCAGATTTGAAGGAGAAATCTTTATGGACGAGCAAAAGCTGAGAGTATTCAGCACTACTAAACCAGCTTTACAATGAATACTAAAGGAAGTTCTCTGGATGGGAAAGATAAGGCCACAACTAGAAACAAAAATATTACAAATGACAAGGCTCACCAGTAAAGGCATACATATAGTAAAGGTAGGAAATTATCCACACACATATGTGCTACCAAAACCAGAAATCATAAGAGGGTACAAACGCAGGATACTGGAGATGCATTTGCAATTAAGAGACCAATAACTGAAAACAATTTGTACGTGTGTGTGTGTGTGTGTGTGTGTGTGTGTGTGTGTGTGTGTGCGTGTGTGTATACTCCTATATCAAAACTTCATGGTAATTGCAAAACAAAAATACAACAGATACACACACAAATAAGAAAAAGCAATCCAAACACTAAAGATAGTCATCAAACTACAAGAGAAGAAAACAAGAGAAAAAGGGAAGAAAAAAGACCAACAAAAACAAATCCAAAACAATTAATAAAATGACAATAAGAATACATATATTGGAGGTCCCATTGTAGCTCAGTGGTAACAAACCTGACTAGTACCATGAGGACACATGTTCAATCCTTGGCCTCACTCAGTGGGTTAAGGATCCGGCATTTCCATGAGCTATGGTGTAGGTTACAGACATGGCTCAGATCTGGCATTGCTGTGGCTGTGGTGTAGGCCAGCAGCTATAGCTTCGATTTGATCCCTAGCCTGGTAACTTCCAAATGCCATGGATGTGGCCATAAAAAGACACACACACGCAAAAATAGCACCTATATCAATAATTACCTTAAATGTAAATGGACTAAATATCCCAACAAAAAGACATAGACTGGATGAATGGATACAAAAACAAGACCCATATATATGCTGTCTTCAAGAGACCCACTTCACTTCTTGGAACATGTAAAAATTGATATTGAGAGGATGGAAGAAAAAATTCCATGCAAATGGAAATCAAAAGAAAGCTGGAGTAGCAATACTCATATCAGACAAAATAGACCTTAAAATAAAAAAACATTATAAGAGACAAAGAAGGACATCACATAATGACCAAAGGATCAATCCAAGAAGAAGATATAACAATTGTAAGTATATATGCACCCAAAAGGATCGCATCAATATATAAAGCAACTGCTGACAACATTAAAAAGAGAAACTGACAATAACGCAATAATAGTGGAGAATTTTAACACCCCACTTACAGCAGTGGACAGACCATCCAGACAGAAAATCAACAAGGAAACACAGGACTTAAATGATGCATTAGACCAGATGGAGTTAATAGATATTTATAGAATATTCTATCCCAAAGCAGCAGAACACACATTCTTCTCAAGTGCACATGGAACATTCTCTAGGATGGATCACATTCTGGGCCACAAAACAAGCCTTGGTAAATTTAAGAAAATTGAAATCATATCAAGCATCTTTTCTGAACACAACACTATAAGAATAGAAATTAACAAGAAAAAAACTGTAAAACAAAAACAAAAACAAAAAAAACATGTGAAGACTAGACAACATGCTACTAAACAACCAATGGATCACTGAAGAAGTCAAAGAGGAAGTTAAAAAATGCCTAGAAGCAAATGACAACAAAGACACAACAATTCAAAACCTATGGGATGCAGCAAAAGCAGTTCTAAGAGGGAAGTTTATAGCAATACAAGCCTACCTCAGGAAACAAGAAAAATTTCAAATAAACAATCTAACTTTACACCTAAAGGAACTAGAGAAAGAAGAATAGACATAATCCAAAGTTATCAGAAGGAAAGAAATCATAAAGATCAGAGCAGAAATATATGAAATAGAAACAAAGAAAACCATAGAAAAGATCAATGAAAGTAAAAGCTGGTTCTTTGAAAAGATCAACAAAATTGATAAACCCTTAGCCAGACTCATCAAAAAAAAAAAAAAGAGAGAGAGAGGGCCCAAATCAAAAAAATTAGAAATGAAAGAGGAGGCGTTCCCATTGTGGTGCAGTGGTTAACGAATCCGACTAGGAACTATGAGGTGGAACTATGAGGAACTTTGATCCCTGGCCTTGCTCAGTGGGTTAAGGATCTTGCACTGCCATGAGCTGTGGTGTAGATCACAGATTCTGCTTGGATCCCGCATTGCTGTGGCTCTGGCACAGGCTGGTGGCTACAGCTCTGATTAGACCCCTAGCCTGGGAACCTCCATATGCCGTGGGTGCAGCCCTAGAAAAGGCAAAAAAAAAAAAAAAAAAAAAAAGAAAGAGGAGAAGAATCATAAGAGACAAGCAACTACAAAAGTATAATCTCCCAATACTAAATCAAGACAAAATAGAAAATATGAACAGACCAATCACAAGCACTGAAATTGAAACTGTGATTTAAAAACTTCCAACAAACCAAACTGTGATTTAAAAACTTCCAACAAACCAGATGGCTTTGCAGGTGAGATTTATCAAAAATTTAGAGAAGCACTAACACTTATCCTTCTGAAACTATTCCAAAAAATTGCAGAGGAAGGAACACTCCCAATCTCATTCTATGAGGCCACCATCATCCTGACACCAAAATCAGACAAGATACCACAAAAAAGGAAAATGACAGGCCAATATCACTGATGAACATAGATGCAAAAATTCTCAACAAAACACTAGCAAACCAAATCCAGCAGTACCTTACAAAGACTGTACACCATGATCAAGTGGGATTTATCCCAGGGATGCAAGGATTTTTCAATATCTGCAAATCAACCAGTGTGGTACACCACATTAACAAACCGAAGAATAAAAACCATATGATCCTGTCAAGAGATGCAGAAAAAGCCTTTGAAAAAATCCAACACCCATTTCTGATTAAAAATCCTCCAGAAAGTGGGCATAAAGGGAATCTAACTCAACATAATAAAGGCCATATATGACAAACCCACAGCTAACATCATTCTCAATGGTAAAAAGCTGAAAGAATTCCCACCAAGATCAGGAACAAGACAAGGATGTCTGCTCTCACCCCTACCATTCAACATAGTTTTGGAAGTCCTAGCCATGGCAATCAGAGAGGGAAAAGAAATAAAAGGAAATCAAATTGGAAATGAAGAAGTAAAACTATCACTATTTGCAGATGACATGATACTATTCCTAGAAAAATCTTAAAGACACCAGAAAACTGTTAGAGGTCATTGATGAATTTGATAAAGTTGCAGGATACGAAATTAATACACAGAAGTCAACTGCATTTCTACAAAATAACAGTGAAAGATCAGAGATAGAAATTAGGGAAACAATCCCATTTACCATTGCATCAAAAGAATAAAATACCTAGGAATAAACCTACCTACAGAGACAAAAGACCTGTAATCTGGAAACTATAAGACAGTGATGAAAGAAATCAAAGATGACACAAACAGATGGAAAGATATACCATACTCTTGGATTGGAAGAATCAATATTGTCAAAATGACTATACTACCCAAGGCAATGTACAGATTCAATGTAATCCCTATCAAATTACCAATGGCATTTTTCACAGAACTAGAAAAAAAATTTTAAAGTTTGTTTGGAAGCACAAAAGACCTAGAATAGCCAAAGCAATCTTTTTTTTTTTTTTTTTTGTCTTTTGCCTTTTGTCTTTTTCGTTGTTGTTGTTGTTGTTGCTATTTCTTGGGCTGCTTCCGCGGCATATGGAGGTTCCCAAGCTAGGGGCTGAATCGGAGTTGTAGCCACCAGCCTACGCCAGAGCCACAGCAATGCGGGATCCCAGCCGCGTCTGCAACCTACACCACAGCTCACGGCAACGCCGGATCGTTAACCCACTGAGCAAGGGCAGGGACCGAACCCGCGACCTCATGGTTCCTAGTCGGATTCGTTAACCACTGCGCCACAACGGGAACTCCCCAAAGCAATCTTGAGAAAGAAAAATGGAGCTGGAGGAATCAGGCTCCCTGACTTCAGACTATACTCAAAGCTATAGTCATCAAAGCAGTATGGAGCTGGCAGCAAAAAACATACATCAGTGGAACAGAATAGAAAACCCAGAATTAAACCCATGCACCTACAGTCAACTAATCTATGACAAAGTAGGCAAGAAAATACAATGGAGAAAAGACAGTCCCTTCAATAAGTGGTGCTGGGAAAACTGAAGAGATACATGTAAAAGAATGAAATTAGAACATTCCCTAACATCATACACAAAAATAAACTAAAATGGATTAAAGACCTAAATATAAGACTAGATACTATAAAACTCTTAGAGGAAAACTTAGGCTGAACACTCTCTGACATAAACGACAGCAGTATCTTCTCAGATCCGCTTCCTAGAGTTATGACAATAATTAAACCTAAAAGTTTTTGCACAGCAAAGGAAACTCTAAATGAAACAAAAACACAACCCACAGAATGGAAGAAAATATTTGCAAATGAAGTGACTGAAAAGGGATTAATCTCCAAAATATATAAACCACTCCTGCAGCTCAATACCTAAAAAAAAAAAAAAAAAAAAAAAAAAAAAAAAACCCAAACAATCCTACCAAAAAATGGGCAGAATATCTAATAGACAATTCTCCAAAGACATACAGATGGCCATAAAACACACAAAAAGACATTCAACATTACTAATTATTAGAAAAATGCAAATCAAACTATGAGGTACCACTTAACCCCAGCCAGAATGGCCAGCATCAAAAAGTCTACAAACAATAAATGCTAGAGAGGGTGTGGAGAAAAGGGAACTTTCTTACACTGGTGGTGAGAATGTAAATTGGTGCAACCACTATGGAAAACAGTATGGAAATTCCTCAAAAAATTAAAAATAGAACCACCATATGATGCAGCAATTCCACTCAGCATCTATACAGAGAAAACCATAACTCAAAAAGATACATGTACCCCAACGTTCAATGCAGCACTATTTACAATAGTCAAGACATGAAAGCAACCTAAATGTCCATCGACAGAGGAGTGGATAAAGATGTGGTACATATATGCAGTGGAATATTACCCAGCCATAAAAAGGAATGAAATAACAGGAATGAATTTACAGGAACATGGATGGACCTGGAAATTTTCATACTACGTGAAGTTAGTGAGACACAAACATCATATTTGGAGTCTAAAAAAGGATACAATGAACTTCTTTTTAGAACAAATACTGACTCACAGACTTTAAAAAACTTATAGTTACCAAGGGAGACCTAAGCCATGCCTCGCTGTGTAAACCCTCATCCCTGAACCATCATGGCATGCCAGCCTTCTTCTGAAGATAGGTGTGTTGGAATGGAACGATTGATATTTTTCTTATTTTTCCCCCTGTGATTCCTTCTTTCATGCAGTTAAGTCTAGCCTCAACTCTACTTTGGCGTTTTTTGTTTTTCGTTTTTTTGTTTTTGGTTTATGTTTTTTGTTTTTTTTTCCCCAGTTTTCTCTCTCCCTCATTCTTTCTAAGTGTATTGACCCCGCCTGGAGCGTGCATGCGTTGTCTCCCCATCAAAGTTTGCCGAGGCACAGTATTTACCAAATTCAGCACAGCCACAAAACCAGACCTCTTCCCCAGGGGGCCAGAAGGGATTTCACAGAGAGCTTTCTCTGGATCAGTCAATATACTGGCCTGAATATGCCTGGCCAGGCTTTTGGTCACGCCTGCACACCAGGTTCATAGAAAGAAGAGAAGTAAGAAAAGGATGGAGTTTCATGAGACCACTTGAGAGACAATGCCTCTCGATTGGCACCACTACTCTCCAAAATACCACCGTTTTTGCACCTCCCATGCACAACACGCAGGCACTCATGCCCATCCCAAAACCTAGTTAAGGGTGGGCGTCCGAAGAGCTTTGGAAACACCTTCCCCCTGGAATCTTACAAATGACACCAAGGAACCTTCCTACAGGAAAGAAACACATGGACAGCATACAGACTTTCGGTTGCCAGAATGGAGGGTGAGGGTGTGGGCAGGACTGGGCTGTGGAAGGTGGTGATAAATCCAAACACTTGCCCTTGGAGTGGGTCATCACAGACAACCTGCTGTTTAGCACAGGGAACGATATGTAGGCACTGTTTTTGGAACAAAACGGAGGATAATGTGAGAAAAGCAATATGGATAAATATGTACGACGGGATCAGTATGGTATTAAGGTGAAATGGAGCCCCGTATATCAGCGACCATAGAAAAAAAAATCATGATTAAAAAAATGACAGAATTAGCGGCTCAAAGTTTTCCAGAGAAGGTGTCAGGGTCAAGACGGCTGCCCCTCGGGAAAAGAGACACACAAAAGGACTCTGTGGGTCCCATCAGAATGTCCTAGCCTAGCCACATCAGACCAGACCTAATAACATGGCGTGTATGAATTTATGACTATAAAGACATTTTTATTTATTAAAAATAAATAAATAATTTAAAAAGGATACAATGAACTTCTTTTTAGAACAAATACTGACTCACAGACTTTGAAAAACTTACGGTTACCAAAGGAGACAGGTTGTGGGGGAGGGATGAGTTGGGGGTTTGGGATAGAAATTTTGTAAAATTAGATTGTAATGGTGGTTGTACAACTATAAATATAATAACATTTGTTTACTTAAAAATATAAATAAATTCATTGAATTAAAATCACCACACACCTATCAGAATGGCTAAACATTTTTTTTAATTTCATGATTTTTATTTTTTCCATTAGAGTTGATATGGAATGGCTAGAACTTTTAAAACTGACAATACCAAATGCTAGCAAGGATTCAGAACAACAGTGACTGTCATTCATTGCTTATGGGAATGCAAAATGTTACGGTCCCTTCAGAAGACAGTTTGGCAGTTTCTGACAAAGTTAAACATAGACATACTGTACAATCCAGCAATCATGATCCTGGGTATTTATCCAACTGATTTTAAAACTTGCATGCAAATTATAGATAAACTGTGATACATTTGTATCCTGGAACATTATTCAGCATCAAAAGGTATCAAGCCATGACAGGACATAGATGAATCTTCAATGCATATTCCAATCACAACTGTGGACAGCAGACCTCACAGCTTAGAGAAGGTGGTAGAGATACACAAGTTTGAGAAACATTTGGGGAGTAAAAAAAAAAGTCAGGACTCAGTGATAACATGTGTTCGGAGAGGGGGTAAAGGAGAGAGAAGTCAAGGATGACTCCAAGGTGGTCAGTTGAGAGACGGTCCCTGGAACAGACCCTGTTTTGGTTGGATATTCATGAGTTCCTTTTCAGATGTGTTGGCTTTGAGGAACTCTGAAGACATCACCCAAGTGGAGAGTTAAGTAGGAGTTGTATATATGGACTTGGGGCTCAGAGAGTAAGCGTGGCTGGGGATGTAAATGCGTGAATCACGTGTACACAGTCTTTAAAGTCGTAGACATAGATAGTATTCTTTTGGTGAAATAAAAGCCATAAGAGTTAATTAAGCCATAATTAATATTCTTATGGTGAGGGGAGAAGAGCCTTAAGAGATTCTAATACTTAGAAGCCAGGCAGAAGAAGGGGAATTGACAAAAGAGAGAGAAAAGGAACAGTCAGAGAGGTGGAAGATGAACTTTAGGAGTTTGTCCCAGCAAAACTGAAACCAGCATGTTTACAAGAGGAGAGCCAGGTCAAAAATATCCACTGATGCTAAGAAGGAAAGTCAGACAAGGACTAAGAATGTTCTTGGGATGACCTGTTCACAATCTTGCTTATTTTTACTAAAGTGCTCATTATTTTCTTACTGATTTTAAGATCATTTTTGCATATGAGAAATATCAATCCTTTGGCTGTTGTGTGTGTTACAAATATTTTTCCCAGTTATCACTTGCCTTGTAGTTGTGTTTCTGATTTTTCTCAGGGTTCTTTTGGGTTGTTTTGTTTTACATATAGAAATGTCATGTGTTTATTTAGATTTCTCATTTATCTTCTCTTTCATGACTTACTCCTTTGCTTTCTTGCTTAGATCCATCTACATTTCTTTGTTCTGTTCTTTTCTTTTCTTCCTTTCTCCCTTCCTTCCTCCCTTCCTTCCTTCCTTCCTTTCTTTCCTTTCTTCCTTTCTTTCTTTCCTTTCTTTCTTTCTTTCACAGCCACACCTGCAGCATACGGAAATTCCCAGATAGGAGCTGAATCTGAACTGCAGCTAAGGTCTACACCACAGCTACAGCAACGTCAGATCTGAGTCCCATCTTCGACCTATGCAGCAGCTTGTGGCAACACTGGATCCTTACCCACTGAGTATGGCCAGGGATTGAACCCACATCCTCACAGAGACAACGTAGGGCCCTTACCTCACTGAGCCACAATGGGAACTCCCCTCCCCTGGCAGTTTTCTTAATATAAAATTTCTATTTCTCTTATTTAACTCTGATCCTTTTGGAATATTTTGGTGTAATGTTTCAGATTTTTTTTTACACCTTTTTACCAAATAGTGTATCATTATCATAGCACTGTTTACTCCATAATCCATCTAATTTGAAAGCTTCTGTCATTAACTGTTTCTTATATCTGCACCTGAGTCTGTCTTAGCTTTCTATTTTCCCCCGAGCTATTTTTGTTCCCAGCAGTATTTTTTAAATTATTATTATTGCTTCATAATACATTTAAATAACTTGACACTCAAATTGCCCTCATTATTTTTAACTCTATTCTCACATATTGTTTCTCCAAGAACTTTGGAATCATTTTGAAAGTGTATTTCATCCCATTGGGATTTCAATTAGAATTGTCTTATGTCTATGAATCAATTGAGGAAGAACTGATAGCTTTATAACATTGAGTTGCACCATCCTAGAATATGGTATATCTCCCTATATACTGAAACCTGATTTTCTGTAATTCTGAAGCTTTTTTATAAAAATAAAGATTGTGTACATTTCTTATTAGATTTATTCCAAGATAGATCCTAATTTTTGTGACCATAGAAAATTGTGTCTTTTATCCTTTTCATTTTTCTGTAAATCTATTTGGTCCCATTTATCCAAAACTACTCAGAGATTCTGGAGTTCCCGTCGTGGCGCAGTGGTTAACGAATCCGACTAGGAACAATGAGGTTGCGGGTTCGGTCCCTGCCCTTGCTCAGTGGGTTAACGATCTGGCGTTGCCGTGACCTGTGGTGTAGGTTGCAGACGCAGCTCGGATCCCGTGTTGCTGTGGCTCTGGCGTAGGCCGGTGGCTACAGCTCCGATTAGACCCCTAGCCTGGGAACCTCCATATGCCGCGGGAGCGGCCCAAGAAATAGCAACAACAACAAAAGACAAAAGACAAAAAAACAAACAAACAAAACTACTCAGAGATTCTAAAGGTATCAAAGGCAAACCTTCATACATTAGTCATAAAGAGCTGGTATTGTCCCACTTACTGCAACCTTCGGACAAGATCCTGTAACATAGGGCATTTACCCTTTGCCCTAATAAGAATATCTGCCCCTTAAAAACAAGATGCTTCACCTCACCCCACCATACCCACCACCTGGAGTGTAACCAGCCATCTCTCTGTCAAGATGGAGACATGTTGGGATCCATCCTCACACATCTCTCGCCTTTGACATTGTCTAAAAATGCGACTGCAGCCAGAAAGGGGTTTTCTTCACTTTGATGTGATGCAGGGCTCCAGCAGACACAAGAGTACTATGTCGTAGAGAATATATAAAAAATGACCCAACCATAAAAGTTGTCCTCTAGACTCAAAGGCCTCTCTAGCCGCCTCTTGATCAGAGATGCAGCTTCTCCAGCCAGCTGAGTAGGGTAGGCGGGTAAGGAAGCCCCGGTGGAAGAGCGCATCCTTCCAACACAAGTTCTGCTTCTTGTTTTCGTCTCCGCCACCAGGGGGAGCCAAACCACGTAACCTGGAGGGAAAACTATGAAGGCCGGCAGCACGCCCTCCTCGAGGGAGCAACAGCCTGGTGGAGCCGGAAGAGATGACAGACTGTCTTCCACCCCCCAGTCAAACTGATGCCACTGGGCAACCTTAGAGAATGCTCACTTTCTAAGGAAACTTCTAAAAGCAGGCAGGGGTCAAAAGTATATTTACTTCTCAGAACAGAATGGAGATAATGAAGAATGAGCCTCAAAAAGAGAGTTCTGAATTATCTCGTGCGTGGGGAGGCAGGTGAGGCGCTGTGGCTGGAAGGATGCTCTGGGGGAGCCCAAGAATCAGAGCTTTCTTTCTACTCAGAAATGTGCCTACCTGGAAAAGTCCTCTCCACCCAGCAGCAGGATCTGGCCCTCCCCTCAAGTCACATCTCCCTGGTGCTGGGTTGGGGGAAAGGAATTTCTATCCTACATCCTTCCCAGCCAGACCAGTCCTGCTGCTCCAGTGATGCCTGGCTCTACCTGTACTCTTGGCCCTGGACTCCTGCTCCCACCATGGCCCCTTGTCCCATCTGGGCCCATGCTTCTGGAAGGAGGTGGCTTCCTGAGGCTGCTCACTGCCACCTCTCAAATGTGGAGCATGAGGGATTCTGCCTCGCACCCCAATTCGTAACAGACTTGCTAAAAATGTAGGGGCATCAGAGGAGGGTTTCAATACAGCACAGAGAAGAAAATCATTTAAAGTGGAATATTTGAAATTAAAGACATTGAATTGATACCTCCTGGTTTTGCTCCTACCTCTGTAACCCCTCCTGTCCTTCTCCTGATGGCACCTACCTCCTCTGCTCACCCCTCAGAGCTTTGTCCTAGGCCCACCTCCTTCTTCCCGTCCCTGGACGCTCTCATTCCCTCTCCTGGTTTCCATGCCCATGATACACATGTATCCCTGGTGCAGCTTGCTCTTCTCTGAGCCCTGAGAATAACTCCTCAGGCATCCTACAGTCACTCCAAACTCGACACGGTTGGCATCCCCTAAAGCTGCTCCTTTGGGAGTGTTTCCTGGTGTGGTCAATGGCAACACCACTCATCCAGTTGTCCAGTTCAGAACCGTGGGTATCATCTTTGTCTCCTCCATCTCCTGTACCCACTTAATGAACAAGCCACTGTGTTCCCATTGCCATCCCCTTGTCTGAGCCTCTCACCTGGGTTACTACCACTCGCAGATGTCCAAGGAGCCATGCTTGTCACTTTTTACTTCATGCTTCACACCACACCCAGAGTAACCTTTTAAAACCAAACCTGTCACCATTTGTCTTAAACCCCTGATGAAGTCCCACTGCTCTTAGCATCGGGGCCAGATCCTTAGCTTGACCCTCCATACTTGGGCTCCCACCTGCCTCTGCAGTCCTGGGCCTCCCTCCGTGCCCACCCTCTCCTGTGCCCACGCTGAACTGGATCAGTCCTTCAGACTCACCACTCTCCCTCTCGACTCTGGATCTGCAACCATGCTGTTCCCTCCGCCCTTTGTCCAATCAGCTGTCACTCATCCTCCAAGTCTCAGGTGATGCTGTCGTTGTCATCGTCGTCTCTTGCAGAGACCAGGCCACACCTCCCTGCTCTAGGCTTCATGCCACCTCCATGTTCCACTCCCCTCAGACCGAACTGCTCCATAGTGTCTATCTTTACACCCCAACCTAAACGCCATTAAGGCAGGAACCACATCTTCCTTACCCTAGCATCTAGCATCATGCTTGGCACAAGGCAAGCACTCAGTAGATGCTGCTAAATTAACTCAGAGGAGGGGCAGAAATTACCCATATTTTTTTTTTTTCTTTTCCTTTTTCTTTTTAGGGCTGTACCCGTGCCATAGGGAAGTTCCTGGGCTAGGGGTTAAATCAGAGCTGCAGCTGCCGGCCTAAACAACAGCCACAGCCATGTCAGATCTGGGCCACATCTGCAAGCTGTGACCCAGCCTGCAGCAATGCCAAATCCTTAACCCACTGCGTGAGGCCGGGGATCAACCCGACATCCTCAGGGACATTATGTTGCGTTCTTAACTCTCTGAGTCACAACGGGAACTCCCACCCAGACTTCTTAATTAGAAGGGCAGCTCTCCTGAGATCACAGTATAAAACAGGATTTCTCAAAAACCTCTCTGAAAGAATATTCCCGTTAAGGGCCTTACCTCCAGCAGCACCCAGGCGGGCAGAGTGACTAAGAGTTGTGTGTGGCTGCATAACCATGGCGGAAAAAAATGTTTGAGGAGGCAGCTACCTGGTTCACCGTACTGCCTCCTGGGGCCATTACATGGGATTCCTGCTATCCTTAAACCTTGTTGCAATGAGTCTAATACATCTCCTATGGCTCAGGTGATGAGTACTTGGCCTTGTGACCTGTACTTCTGGCAACCCAGAAGGAGAAAAGGAACCTACACAGTCCTGGAGGGACTTCAAGGAGGCCCCCAAAGGGCCATGGGCTGACTCTGAAAACAGGGTGGGAGGTGAGACCTGAAGGGGACAAATACGACAAGCAATGACTGCATCACAGCCCTGCCTCATGGACACTGACTGGAGAGGGGAAATGAGGGCGAGGCAGAGATGAGAGAACGGACATGAGGGGCTCTGTGGAAGTAGAACCTGGACTTGGCTTTGACTGAACATGACGGGTAAGGAAGCTAGAAGGTGTCAAAGACAGTGACAGCAGCCAGGACTCCCTGCTAAGAAGGCCCCATTCTGGGTACCACAGAGATCAACCAGCAGCATCTTAATGACTGTACGGGCAGCACCATGCCTGCACAATCGCGAGAAGAGCCCTATGGATGTCTCCAGCCTAATTCGAAGGGACACGTTCTTATTTTTTTATTTTTTTAGTCTTTTTTTTTGCTACATCTTTGGGCCACTCCCATGGCATATGGAGGTTCCCAGGCTAGGGGTTGAATCAGAGCTGTAGCCACCGGCCTACGCCAGAGCTACAGCAACGCGGGATCTGAGCCACGTCTGCAACCTACACCACAGCTCACGACAACGCCAGATCGTTAACCCACTGAGCAAGGGCAGGGACCGAACCCAAAACCTCATGGTTCCTGGTTGGATTCGTTAACCACTGCACCACGACAGGAACTCCCGAAGGGACACTTTCTGAACGAGGTCCATCACATCCTGAAAATCCTCACACACCGAGATGGTTGATGATTCCCTTCCAATTTCAACCCAGCCCAGGTCCCTTTTGTCACCACAACAACCACATGATAACAAGCAGCTCTGGCGTGATCAGGACTTCTGCCCCCACCTTGGAGAGCTGATCTTCTCCCGAATGGCATCCAGCTTCCTATGACACATGGAACCCCAGCCCCACCCTGTCTCTCCCCACAACCTCCTTCTCCCCACCCTACAGCCCCACTTCCCAATGGACCCCGGCTTTATTCTACACACTGGTATCCCCATGAGTATCACTTGGGTCCTTCCGCATGATTGGAAGGACAAATCCCAAAATTACATGAATCACACACAGTCAAGGCTAGATGTCCGACGAATCCCAAAATTACATGAATCACAGTCAAGGCTAGATATCTAAGGACCAAAAGAAATGGAGGTCAAAACCCACTCCCAACTATCTGAGACACCTTGGGCAACTAACCTCACCACTCCAAGACTCAGCTCCCTTAATTTCAATAAAAATATTAAGAGTATTATAGAGGTCTTATGAGAATTGAAATAATACATATAGAGTACTTGACTTAGAGCCTGGCCTATGACAAAAGCTCAAAATCTGTGATTATGATCCCTAGATGATAAACCCCGTGGAGTGAGTTTAGAGCAGGGATTAGTTTCTGAACTAGTTTTGAACTTGTTTGCCTAATTCATTGCTACGTCAGCAGTGCCCAGTGAGTCCATATCCCAGGGAAGTTACTATTTGTTGAAAGAATGAATGAAAGTTATTCCTGTTTAATAAGCCAAGAAATATAGGATGAGAGAGAGAGAGAGAGAGGCAAGGAGGCCTACTATGAAGAGCAAAGGGAAGGAGACTTCATCAAAGTGTTGTCTAAACCCCAGTCAGCAGGCAGGAGGTCAAAGAAGAGCTGTCCCAGTGCGGACTAAGGCTACCCCTGACAGCAGTGCACGTCTCCTGCCCTGAGCAATGGAGGGAGTTAGTGGCACCATCAGTAGATGGAGGCAACAGGGAAAGAAGAACAAGCTTGGGACAGGGTCTGAAATAATTTAGGTCTTGCATCTATTTAATTTGAACTGTCAACGATCACTCAAGGAAAGCCATTGATCAAGCAATAATACTATCGATAGCTTTCATGAAGTAGGGCATGGACCCCGCCACCCCAAAAGGAGGTCAAGGCCGCAAACACGTATAAAGAGGGAAGATGTCAGGGGTGTGGCTGAAGCCATGAGAAAGTAGAGAAGCCATGAGAAAGTAGAGAGAGAAAGAACCCTATGCACTCACCCTTGGAAAACAAGCACCGCAAGAGGACAAGGAGGAGCCATTTCAAATACAACGCTAATGTGGCCGATCTTCAGAATTTTTTTTTTTATTCTTTTTTGTCTTTTTAGGGCTGCTCCTGCAGCATATGGAGGTCCCCAGGCTAGGTGTCCAATCAGAGCTATAGCCACCAGCCTGCGCCACAGCCACAGCAATGTCAGATCTGAGCCGCATCTGTGACCGACACCACAGCTCATAGCAACACCGGATCCTTAACCCACTGAGCGAGGCCAGGGGTCGAACCCACGTCCTCATGGATGCCAGCTGGGTTCACTAACTGCTGAGCCACAATGGGAACTCCCATTCAGAAATTTTTGGTTTATTTACGTGGCGGGGAGAAGGACTCAGAGAGGACTGCTGGGATGCTGTGTGGAAACAGAACAGCAACCTTCAGCTGCTCTGCATTCCAGCAAAATAGACTCCTGAACCATAGTTACTCACTGTCCCTGAGAGCACTACCTCTTCCTCAGTTTCTGGCACTCGTATGCTTTAATCTTGGCCACTGTAAGCAAATACGCCTTCGTGGCATCATATCCGGCTTCCAATAATACATTCCAGGAGTGGGTAAGGTCCAGCCTTGTCCAGAAGCTTGGGCTCTAGGTCTTTGATAGTAAGTCTGTGATACTTGTAATGCAATGGTTAATGGCAGTCATTTCAGTATTCCATGCCTGGAAGACAGCTATTCTATTTACCACATCCCACTAGCTGCTTCCTACACTTCTTCGCCAACGTGACTTTTTAGCAGGTCACCAGACAAACATGAGCCTGTGCATCTGTAGCAGTGGAAGGCAATTGGCCAGGAGGTCCCTCCTTGAGGCAGGCCCCCCAAATCTGCCAGGAAGAGTCAGCCCCTCCACCTTCCGAGCTTGCCCAGGTCTGTGCCGTGGCTCTAGGGAAGCCTTTACCATCGTGGATGGCCATTCTCTGGCTCCACACCTTCCCCACTAGAGGGAAAGCACCTCAGGCTCGGGGCCATAGCTCATGTAGTCCTGCACCCCTGGGGCCTGGATCAGAGTGGGTCAAGGAGAGATGTATGCTGAACGATGCACAAGCAGAGAAGAAGGAAGTGGAAGGAAGGGAAGGAAGGAGGGCGGAGAGGAAGACAAGGAAGGGAAGGAGGTAGGGGGTCTGGCAGGAGAACATGGCCACTCTTTATCCTTGCCCAATGGCCAGTCCTCCTCGCCCCTCTCTCTCCTCTTAACTTTGAGAGGAAGCCCATGGGGGTCGGGAAAGGAAAGGAACACTCCGCAGAGCCAGATGACTAAAGGGAGCAACCCTGGGGTCCAGCAACCCCAGAGCCTGATGTCAAACGATGGTCCCGTCAGAGGCAAGAGCCGGTGGTTGGATGAACCTATGGATGGCCGCGTCTTGCTCGAGGGCGCCATGGATGCCTCCCTGCAGCGCTTAGGGAGAGGAAGGGCGAAATCTGCCCAATACGGTATCAAACAAGGAGACTTACCTAGGGCTGGAGAGAAAGCTGCATAGATCCTCCCAGCAGCTGCTCATCCTCCTGTGCCAAGGCAGCTCCTGGTACACCCTCCAGAAAGCCGTTTGCCTTTGGAAGTGTCTGACCAGGAGCCAGTGGAAATGTGTTCTCTGGTGATTTGCTGAGTTCTGAAAGGCATACGGACAGTTCTCTCTGATGGAAATGATTACACCTATTTGAAAACCAGTTACAGTTGAACATATCTGAGTTCTTAGTTTATGAAAACACCAGCACAAACAGATAAAAGGTCCGAAGCCATTAAAAAAGAGACAATAAAAGTCAAGGTAGTTTGAAAAAAACCTGAAATATTAAAAACGTATCTTCTTGAATGAACAAAGAAGATATAGTACATATATACAATGGAATGCCACTTGGCTATAAAAAGAATGAAATAATGCCATTTGCAGCAACATAGATGGAAGTAGAGATTATCATACAAAGTGAAGTAAGCCAGACAGAGAAAGACAAGTACCATATGATATCACTCATATGCGGAATCTAAAATACGACACAGATTTCCTGCTGTGACTCAGCAGGTTAAGAGCTGGACATACCATCGACAGATGATTGGATTCGGAAGATGTGGTATATATACACAATGGAATACTACTCAGCCATAAAAAAGAATGACATAATGCCATTTGCAGCAACATGGATGGAACTAGAGAGTCTCATACTGAGTGAAATGAGCCAGAAAGACAAAGACAAATACCATATGATATCACTTATAACTGGAATCTAATATCCAGCACAAATGAACATCTCCACAGAAAAGAAAATCATGGACTTGGAGAAGAGACTTGTGGTTGTCTGATGGGAGGGGG
Source organism: Sus scrofa (assembly GCF_054392235.1). Taxonomy (NCBI): domain Eukaryota; kingdom Metazoa; phylum Chordata; class Mammalia; order Artiodactyla; family Suidae; genus Sus; species Sus scrofa. Next base: position 87,809,833 of record NC_139387.1, on the reverse strand, counting down.
AGGGAGTGGGAGGGATCGGGAGCATGGGCTTATCAGACACAACCTAGAATAGATTTATAAGGAGATCCTGCTGAATAGCATGGAGAACTATGTCTAGATACTCATGTCGCAACAGAAGAAAGGGTGGGGGAAAAAACTGTAACTGCAATGTATACATCTAAGGATGACCTGACCCCCTTGCTGTACAGTGGGAAAATAATAATAAAATAAATAAATAAATAATAATAAAAAAAAAAGAGCTGGACATAGTGTCCATGAGGATGTGGGTTTGATCCCTGGCCTCACTCAGTGGGTTAGGGATCCAGAGTTGCCACAAGCTGCTACGCAGGTCACAGATATAGCCCAGATCTAGCATTGTTGTGGCCGTGGGGTAGGCTCCGGTTGCAGCTCCAACTCGACCCCTAGTCTGGGAACTTCCATATGCCACAAGTGTAGCCCTAAAGAAGAAAAAATAAATAAATAAAAATTCAAAAAATAAAATATGACACAAATGAACTTATCTATGAAACAGAAATGGACTCACAGACATAGAGCACAGATACGTGGTTACCAAGGGGGAAGGAGGGTTGGGGAAGGATGGACTGAGACTTCTCGAAGATAGGAAAGCAAACTATTATAGATAGAATGGATAAACAACAAAGTCCTACCATATAGCACAGGGAACTGTAGTCAATATCTTGTAATATGGAGTTCCCATTGTGGTGCAATGGAAATGAATCTGACCAGTAACCATGAGGTTGTGGGTTCGATCCCTGGCCTCACTCGGTGGGTCAGGAATCTGACATTGCCATGAGTGGTGGTGTAGGCTGCAGATATAGCTTAGATCCCACATTGCTGTGGCTGTGGTGTAGGCTGACAGCTGTATCTCCAATTTGACCCCTAGCCTGGGAACTTCCATATGATGCAGCCCTAAAAAGAAAAAAAAAAATCCTGTAATCATCCATAATGGAAAAGAATATGTATAAGTGAATCACTTTACTGTACACCTGAAACTAACACAACATTGCAAATCAACTATACGTCAATAAAATAATTTTTAAAAAATAAAAATAATAAGAGCTTAAAAAATGTATCTTCTTATAAAACAGTCTGAATTTACCCAAGAATTAGTTACAGCTATGATCACTGACCTAAATTTTGAGAAACTTGTGAGCATGCTGACTTTTCATGTTGAGTCTTCCCCCTCCCCCAAGGAAATATCTGTAACCTATTTTTCTGTTTTAAATATATACCATGGTTACTGCTTAAATAAGCACTCTGAAACATTTGAGGGCATTCTGGAGAAGTTAATCTGCTGCCTGTATCTCCTATGGCGTAAAGGGTAGCCAAGCCAATGAATAGCAAATTGGATGTTGGAGCCCAGATTACAAGACGGCTTTTCCAAAGAGAAACTGTTCTGGGAGATCATACTGCCCAGAAACAAGCTTCTCAAAAACAAAAGAGTTTTATTTAATTCAGTCATGGTGATATATATCCTTAAATACTGAAATAGAAGTATTTTTAATTTCCTGCCTGACAGTTTTTCTCACAAGATGAATGGGACACATAGCTGGATGACACGTCAAAGCCCAACTCTTCATAAGAAATGTAACAAAGAGGGAGCCTAATGTCCAAATTACCGTTCTGCATTTCCGCTGAAATGAACCCCAGTCCTTTAGGCATTTGGAGAGATGCCGTGCTAGCTGGTCTAAAATGTGCAGATTTGCCCAGCTGGCACGTGTGGTGCTTAGGAGACCCCCCGCCCCCGAAAAAGATAACTCCCCTCCCCACGGGTGTGGCAAAGGCATATCTGTGGGCAGTAAATTGGGAAAGCAGATGGGGAATGAGAGAAAAATGTGGCTCCAAGATTCGGAGTGTTAAACACAATGCTTAAAGTGAACAAAAACATTTTTGTATCAAACACTGCATTTAATTTTATCTCTTCACAAAATAACCTCTTTAGGAGGATATGAAAATCCCTTGGGGGTTCATCGTACGCGTTCATCGACTGGGCTAAGGGGTGCCCAGACAGCTGGTAAAACATTATCCCTGGATGTGTTTGTGAGGGTGTAGAAGAGACTGGCCTTTGAATCAGTAGACGGAGTTAAAAAAATATTGCCAGCCCCCACCAAAACAAGTGGGTTGAGGGCCTGGATAGAAAAAAGAAAAAGAAAAATGCGGAGGACAGGCAAATCTGCTTGCTGCCTGAGCTGAAGGTTTATCTTTTCCTGCTTTCAGACACCAGCAGAAGGAAGAGGGATGGAGCAAAATAGGTACACAGGTAGTTGTAGAAGTCCCAGGAGGGACCATAGACAAAGAGGGGAACGCAGGGAACTTTGGGAGATCGCTGTAAGTTAATAATGGCTCAGGATTTAAAAAAAAAACAATAATAATGGCTCAGGAAAGCCGTCAGAACATCGTCGCGGAACAAAGCGGGTTTGCTCAACCAAAAAACCATAAATAAAAGCATGAGATATGCCTCAGATCATCAGGTGAAAGATAAAATGAGGCTAGCATTCAAGTTCAGCAAGATAATGATCCTTAGGATCAAATACAGAAATTTAAGGGAAAGATAACATTCCAAAGTCAGAGACTCTCATTATATGGAAATCTGAGATGATTCGACACATTTTAGCATCTGTTACCCCTTCTGCTGATTTGAATAAGCACCCTGACTATCCTAGTTTGACCTCATAGGGTCAAATACTAAGAAGGAGCTAGTGATGTAAGCCTGACATTTATTCAAAGAATGAGGGGAAAGGCAGTCTTTTCCCACTCCCCGCATTCCTCGGATTATAAAAACGTAGCCCACCTAAGCCTCAGGGCAGAACCTACTTGTCTGCCTGCTTGGATCCCTCACAAGTGTCCTATCTTAATAAATCTATTTCTTGCCTATCACTTCGTCTCTCACTGAATTCCTTCCGTGCTGAGACACAAAGAGCCTCAGTAAGTCCAGACATCAGGGGAGTGGTTCCAATTTAAAGAAAATGTGGGTTCAAGTCCCAATCTGGGTTTAGGCTGGGTTCGAATCAGAGGTGTTTTGGTTTCAGTTCTGGTTCTCAGACCTTCAAACTTGGTCAGGGACTTGACACCACTGGTTCCTCTGGTTCTCAGGCCTTTGTGCATGGATTAGAACTGTCCACACCAAGGGCTTTCCTGGGCCTCCACCTTGCAGATGGCAGATCACAGGACTTCTCAGCCTCCACATGCAATGAGCCAAGCCCTCATAATAAATATCTTTCTATAAATTTCTCTCTCTCTCTCATTGGTTCCATTTCTTGGAGAAGTCTGGCTATACGATCCCCATTATGGCAGACAAAATCTACTTAACATCAGAGAGACCAAGTGGCTTGTCCCTGGTCAGCACATGACCTGTAACTGTAAAGGCAGGATTCAAACCTTCTGACTTGATTCCAGGGCTCCTCCATTTACATGGGGGGAGGGGCGGGAGGAATGGCTCGGCAACGGCATCGTCTGGGCTGCAAAGTCAAGCGTCGTTCCCACGGACAGACTTAATGGCTTGACATTTAAGCAGTGTTAGCATCGCTCACAATGGGCTAGATTTTGCCAGGTGGACAAACAGCCCCCAAATCTCAGTGGCTTAAAACAGCAAAGGTTTATCGTGTCCATCACATGTTGGCTAGACCTCCAGATCCAGGTCTCCTCACCCAGGACTGAGGGAGCAGCCACTGTCCTGAACATGGCCAGTCACCACTCACAATTCATTAGACAGTATCGGTCACAAGGCACCACCCATCAAGGGAACAGAGTATTAACTTCAAAGGAAAGGAGCATGCAGATGTATGCGGCGAAGAGACCAGTTTGACTCAAGATGATTGACAAGGCATCTGGACAAAAGATGTTCAAAGAGAGCCCTTTACTGAAAAATATCCCAGTAAACAAGTCCTACGGCCCTAGCTTGGTATATGTTTTATCCTTGTGGGACAGGCTTGCTTCTCATGCCCAGGCCACATGGAAGTGAATTACTGCAACTACAATTCCTCGTGCCGCTAGCAAGGAGTGGTTATTCACAGCCTGATTCTGCAGCAGGAAAATGGGTTTTCTGACAATGGTGAATATTGCCAGCAGTGCTTTATTTGGGGGCTCATGTTACAGAGAAGGGGTGCTGTATGAACCCAGAATTTTAATGGCCGCACCAGGACCCATCAGTCCCTGCACCTCCGAGAGTATTATTGTTAGAAATAATCTTAGAAAAATGGAGGAATTGCATTACAAACCATCACAGACCAAGTGAACAGAAGAGCTGTCGGTACAGTCAAAAACATCCTCACTCCTCACGCTGCTCTTCTCTGCATTATGTAACTTAAGACCCAGTGGGAATGATACAATGTGGGAGGGAAAACGTAAAAAGAATTCATTTCTTTAAAAAAAAAAAAAAGTAGAAAAAAATGCAATAAATTTAAATTTGCACAGAGCTTAGAATCTTCCCAGAGGCTGTGATTTAAAGGTTTCTAGAGTCCTTAGATCTGAAGGCCTCTGTGTAATTTTGAAAGAAGTCTCTGCTTCCAGGTGTCTGTGATTGCCATAGTTTCTCCAATTAAGACCTGAGGTCCTTTTCAGGAGGGGATAAGAACTTGATTTCAGAACTAGGGCAGAGACTGCTAATTCCTACCCCAAATCCATTTCCCTCATTTTTGTTTGCAGTGGATCCCTGTCTCAGTGTAAGCTAGCAACACACCCAGCTGAAACCTCTATTCCCCAAATTCCCTTAGAACCAGCTGTGGCCCAATGACAAAGTTCTAGGTCAAAGGGACATAGCGGAAATGTTGGTGGAAAACTTCTGGAAAAACTCTTTAAAAGGAAATATAAGCCCTTCTTCTTCCCTTCTGCCTGAAATGTGATGGCTGGAGCTCCAGCAGCCATGCTGTGTCCAGGAGTCACAAACATGAGCTAACCTTAAGAATGAAAACCACTGTAGCAGATCAAGGACACAGAAGGAGCTGGGCCTCAGATGACTTTGTGGAGCCAGCAGAGCAGCCCAGGACTGCTAAACTCCAGAAGTCTTTTGCCTGAGAAAATAAACCCTGGGATGTTAAGCTACTGAAGTCAGATCTCTGTTCCAGCCAAATACAAGTCTTCGTTTATATAACCATTTTTATCCATGTTTATAGACTCTTTTCTACTCGAGAAATCCCAGCTACAAGCTTTCCCTTGGATATGAGTCTCACCTCCCCTTACTCAGCAGGTGTCTGCACAGATCTGTCTTACCAAGAAACCTGTGCTCCACAACACTTTGCAGTGACTGGTGCCGAAAGAAAGTACAGGAGGCCATTGGGCTTCTCTTGGAACCACTGTTTGGTGGCATTGCAGAAGGCAGCCCAGTGAGATGTTGTAATGATGCTTGTAGCCCAGCATGTCCAAAAGCTGGAGTATCTCATTCTCAGCCAACCTACAATGCAAGATGCTCAGTAAGCATAGGGTGTCGGCCCCCCAGCCGTCCAGCTCTGTGCAGATGACACAGTGATGATGATGACATGGAGAGCTCACACCTGCCAGGCATTGTTCTACTGTTCTCTATGACTAACCAGCTTGTTTCTTTCTCATCCTCTAGGTAAATACTATAACTGCCCCATCTTACAAATGAGAAAAACGAAGCACAGAGAAGTTAAATAACTCACCCCAGGTCACATAGACATCAGTGCAGAGAACTGGGATTTGAACACAATTGAACACAATGCAGACAGTCTGGCTAAAGAATCCGTACTTTTTTTTTTTTTTTTTTTTGGCTGCACCCATGGCTTGTAGAAGTTTCTAGGCCAGGGATCGAACCCATGCCACAGTAATGACCTAAGCCACAGTAGTGACGACACCAGATCCTTAACTCACTAGGTCACCAGGGAAATCCCAGAAGCCATACTCTTACCCATTAATTTATCACCTACATTGTCACAACTAATCCATCCATGTCATTTATGGTTACAAACTGGCAAGAGTACCAGTTATTAGCATTTCTGCTGAGGAGTCTTTATTAAGATTTCCAGAGGTGTTCCCTGGTGGCCTGGCAGTTAAGGATTTGGCCTTGTCACTTTTGTGGCTTGGGTTCGATCTCTGGCCTGGGAACTTCCACATGTACAGCCAAAAAAAAATTTCTAACATCAAATTTGCTCAGGTCGGTGTGAGCGGGTTTTCTGCACGTTTGCTATCCTGCCACACACACCCAGATGCATGTGAGCCGCTGCTCATTACTCACCTGACCCTCATTTTCCCACCGTAGCTGGAATTCCCACTGGATCCCCCAATGCCAAAGAGATCTTTAAGACCATGGAGAGAAAGAACAGCAAGACCTACCATCCTAAATTGATTTCCTATACTGGGGCTGGGGAACAAGCCCCAAATACCTGCAATCTTTAAGCAGGGGCAGTGGTGCAGACCTGGCAGCCAAGGCTTCCTTAGGAGGTTTACAGCAGTTTAGACAAGTGCTTCTTGTTCCTGTGACTGAGTTCCCTGGGCCCGAGTGGGGGTCAGTGAGTAGCACTGGGAGGAACAAAGTCACCCAGAAAAGGAGCAGTCCCTGGGGAGAGGAGGGCCCAGATTTCCTGCACAGCCCTGGAGATATGGCAAGAGCCAAGGGCACAGCCAGGGGCCGTTTTCCTGGGGCACAGAGACCTTGTTTGCATCTCCTTACGGTGAGGGTGGAGGGAGAGCACACTAAATTTGAAGTGAACTTTCTTTGCAGAGATGCAACTCCAGAGCAAAAAAATGCGACAGGACCAAGCAGTATGTCTTCCCTTCCAAGTATCTATCTTCTGCTTCTCTCTACGCACCCCCCCCCACCCCTGCTGCACTCTAAATAAAGGAGGTTGTTACAGCAGAGATGAAGAGGGGAAAATGCAAGTTTCCAGAGACTTTTGAAGCTCAAAGCAGAATTAATGGCTTGTGAGAACAAACTTTGGCTCTCCAAAGCCTGATTGTTGAATATCAAAAGACAAATTCCTGGCCAACTCCTGGAATAATTTTTTCTTTTAAGCACAAACAACAGGCTCAGACAATTATAGGAAGAGCTAAAGAGGACTTCTTTTTCCCACCCAGGAAGAAAAGAGATTTTGCTGAACTCAGAAAGATGCTTTAAAAAAGAGAGAGAGAGAAAGAGGAAAGCAAAGAAGTTGCTCAAGTGGGTTTCCGAGAAGGGGCCGGTGCCCTCCCCAGAACCCAGGCTAGCTTGGAGCTGAGACAGCCCGGCCTCTGGATGCATCTGAGACCCCGCGGTAGGGAGGAGCTAAGCTCTGTTTCCCATCAGAAGCCTGAAGGAGGTAGCTTTGCAGATTTCCCCGAGCCACCAGGAGAGACGGCTGTGGGGACATTGGGGAGACCTACAGGGCTGGGCCAAGTAGTACAGGGAGTGGCAACATTGTCAGCAATGTTGGGTAGCTCCGAGGCTGTGGGCTCAAGAAGAGGACAGAAGTTAGCTGAGGGAGGCCCGTCAGGCTGAGGGAATGTAGCAGCAGATGGCAGCATAGAGGGAACAAGCCAGGAACAGATGGTAACACAGGGATCCCGGAGGATGCCAAAACTGGGGGGGCACGTCCATGTCTGTGGACCATCCTTGGTGGAAGGCAGCAGAGACAGACGACAGCCAAGGACAACTAGCATCATGGCCCTCAACCCAATGGAGACACAGCAAGGACATAAATCCTCACTTGCCTGAAAAAAAATCCCGAATTCACTAAAAACAAGCTAAATTGATGAGATGAATTTGAATTAACCTGGTTTCTGCCATCGGTGGGGCTGTAAACTCAAAAGAGATTAAACTGAATTACGGAAACAATAAAGACTCATTTCTTTGCTCCCTGAGAAATGTGACTAATATTGTGCTTATATACAAATTTCTCCTAACAGCACACAGAGCTCCTTAGACAGGGCTGCCAGATTTAGCAAACAAAAATATAGAGAATTCACAGAGTTCCCTGGTGGCCCAGTGGGTTAAGGATGACCGTCACTGCTGTGGCTTGAATCACTACTGTGGTACAGATTCAATCCTTTGCCCAGGAACTTCCACACACCATGGCATGGGCAATGTGTGTGTGTAGAAAGAGAAAGAAAGAGAGGGGGAGAGAGAGAGCATCCAGCTAAATCTGAATTCCAGGTAAATAATAAACACTTTTTAGTATAAATATATCCCATGCAATATGTGGGATACACTTACACCGGAAGATTATTTGTAGTTTATCTGAAATTAAATTGAACTGAGCATCCTGTACTTTGACAATCCTCTCCCCAGACCCTCGTCCCCTGGGGTCCACCACACGTCTTTCCCCCCTCTGAACTCGTGCCAGGTTGTCCATACTGGCTCATGCCTACCTTCTCCTGAAGTCACAGTGTCTGAATTTGCTTTTTTTGTCTCAAAGTCCAACTGGTGTCTTCAATCCAGTGTCACAGACTCAGTTCCCAGAGCTCCTGAATGGAGGACTCCCCCCCCCCCAAGGACTCCTTCAGATACTGAAGCTTCTTTTGGTAGATTCTGCATTCTTTCAACTCATTTGCCAGGATTGTGAGTTTTCAAGGACTCAGGTTTGGTTTTTTTCCTCCAGCCATGTCTGCTGCATGGGAAGAGGTCTCAGTCGGGAAGGGAGAGTTTACAGACATGTGGTTTCGCTTCTTGATCTCCTGTGCTGGTGAGAGCCACCATCTTCACCTCTGGGACGTACTCACGACAGATTTGCAATGAGGAGGTGGTGAGTCTGGCAGCCAGGAAAAGTCTTTTGCCTGATGGAAAGAGTCAGATGGTTGAAAACTTTGCCGACTTTAAAACAACTTTGCTCATGACTTTTAAATTTAGGTTAGGTGGAATATAGGGAGTCAGTATAGGAGAAGGGTTGGGGTTACAGTTATTAACAGTAACTTGGTTAGCAAGCAATATGGTGGTAAGAAAACACCAATTCACACTTCATGGAACCAAACTGACTGACTCACCTGTTAGGAATTTCATAGTACAAATGTGGACTCTTAAAAAGAGGTTACTTCCACTAGGGGTCTAATTGGAGCTGTAGCGGCCATGGGTGTGGCAAAAATTAATAATAACAATAATTAAAATAAAAAATAGAAAGAGTTTCCTACAAGCAAGTACTTTAACAAAAGCACAGGCTTCTGAAGAGTGACCTGCAGTGATGGCTGCAGTAAAACCAAGAGAGTGCAAATTGAATCATTCAATTGAAAAAGAAGACCTGGGGAGTTCCCACTGTGGCTCAGCAGGTTAAGAACCTGACTAGTATCCATGAGGATGAGGATTTGCTCCCTGGCCTCCATCAGTGGGTTAAGGATCCAGCGTTGCTGTGAGATGTGGTGTAAGCTGGCAGCTCGGATCCCATGTTGCTGTGGCTGTGGTGTAGGCCGGCAGCTGCAGCTCCAATTAGAACCCCGAGCCTGGGAACTTCCATGTGCTGCAGGTGCGGCCTTAAAAAGACATAAGGAACGTAGTAGGGGCCAGATACATGCCTGATCAGAATTCAAAACAGAGGCGGGCAGAACCGTGCAGGAGTAAAGGCCATGGTCTCTAGAGCCAGGCTGCCCATGTCTGAATTCCAAAGCCACCATAATCTTAGGACCTTCAACAAGCCTCTAACATCTCCAAGTCTTGTCCCCTCTGTGTAAACTGGGAAGATGGTCCTTGTCTCTCTTTCACAGGGTTGTTGTGAGAATTCAGTGTTAATATTTCTAAAGTTCCTCGAATGGTGCCTGGCCCACTCTAAGTGTTATGCAGGTGTGTGTTCCATAAAATACTCAGCCGTGCTGGCTATTCCTACAGATATGTAAGGCAATGGAATGCTGTTTTGTACATTCTAAATTATGGCGTTTTCTTTTTATTAAATAGCAATCAAAGAGGTATTATTTTAATAAGAGACTGGAGTTCCCACTGTGGCTCAGCAGGTTAAGAACCTGACATAGTGTCTGTGAGGATGCGAGTTCAATCCCCGGCATATGCCAGCAGGTCTAGCTCTGATTTGACCCCTAGCCCAGGAATTTCTATATGCTGCAGGTGCGGCCAAAGAAAGAAAGATAGATAAAAATAAAAAGAGATTACCTTCTGTCCTGAAATCCCATAAATGCCCACCAATTCTTCAATTCCATCTAGCACAAGTATACATGGCTTTAAACTGATGGAAGCAATGAAGATGCCTACATGCAGTGAAAAGACCAAGATATTAGTGGCTTCATTAAGAATATCTGTGTCGGGGAGTTCCCGTCCTTGCGCAGTGGAAAAGAATCCGAATAGGAACCATGAGGTTGCAGATTCGATCCCTAGCCTCGCTCAGTGGGTTAAGGATCTGGCGTTGCCGTGAGCAGTGGTATAGGTGGCAGACGAGGCTCGGATCCCGAGTTGCTGGGGCTCTGGCGTAGGCCGGCAGCAACAGCTCCGATTTGATCCCTAGCCTGAGAACTTCCATATGCCATGAGTGTGGCCCTAAAAAGATTAAAAAAAAAAAAAATCCATATCAAGCTGGGTACCTATAGCATAGAAATTTGCTCAAATTAGGTGAAAATGTTTCCAAGATTGCTAAAATATGTTAATGGGATGGGGAGGCAGAAGGGGTTGGGAACAAAGTGAGCTACTCACAGCCGTACAGCTGGCATTGAGCTGTAGCAGTTTGATCAGTAGCCTCAAACTATTCACCCTGAAAGGGTGATATATACCCCCAGGTGTCTTTCTATACATTTTCAGGACTTTATATAAAAAATATTTTGTATGATCTAAAGCACTACTCTCATTTTCCAAAATGCTAAATTCAAAAATGTTGAATACAAAGACAAATACCATATGATATCACTTATAACTGGAATCTAATATCCAGCACAAATGAACATCTCCTCAGAAAAGAAAATCATGGACTTGGAGAAGAGACTTGTGGCTGCCTGATGGGAGGGGGAGGGAGTGGGAGGGATCGGGAGCTTGGGCTTATCAGACACAACTTAGAATAGATTTACAAGGAGATCCTGCTGAATAGCATTGAGAACTTTGTCTAGATACTCATGTTGCAACAGAAGAAAGGGTGGGGGGAAAATGTAATTGTAATGTATACATGTAGGGATAACCTGACCCCCTTGCTGTACAGTGGAAAAATAAAATTATTAAAAAAAAAAAAAAGTTGCAAAGCGTTGGACAGGAAGAAAGGGAAGTCAGGCTATGTGATCTTCGAAGTTTCTGCAGCCCCTTAACATCAGGTGCGGTTTAGGGGTCATGGCCTCCACCCTAGGTGGTCTGGCAGTACATGCACACAGCATCTCTCGCCCACCACCAAGTCTCTTTGGTGTGGCCGATATTAAACCTAACACAACCAATTCTGAATTACTCTATCCATAATATTGGACTCCAAACCTTGGATTCTGGGAAACACCAGGGGAAACTAAGTTATGAACCAGCAAAGAATAAAGGAAGTAATTAGAGGGGACCAACTTGCAGGCTATGATGAAGTAACCTAGCAGCAGCAACTCAAAATTATAATCAATTACCGAATACTCTTAAGAGCATTTCGCCACATACTACTTCATTGTGTTTTTGTTTTTGTTTTTGTTTTCCAGGGTCACAGCAGCGGCATATGGAAATTCCCAGGCTAGGAGTCAGATTGGAGCTGCAGCTGCCAGCCTATGCCACAGCTGCAGCAATGCCAAATCCAAGCCAAATCTGGAAACTACATCACAGCTTGAGGCAACACCAGAGCCTTAACTCACTGAGAGAGGCCAGGGATTAACCCGGGATCCTCACAGATACTAGTCGGGTTCATTACCACTGAGCCACAACAGGAACTCCCAAACTACTTCTACCTTGCTTTTCTTTTTCTTTCTTTTTTTTCGGGGTGGGGGTCCTTTTTTAGGGCCACACTGTGGCATACAGAAGTTCCCATGCTAGATGTCAAATCAGAGCTGCAGCTGCCAGCCTACACCACAGCCACAGCAACACTGGATCCAAGCTACATCTGAGACCCACACAGCAGCTCACTGCAATGCCGTATCCTTAATCCACTGAGCAGGGCCAGGGGTTGAACCTGCACCCTCATGGATACTAGTCTGATTCCTGAGTTACAACGGGAACTCCCACTTTTATTTTTCAAAAGAAATATTTTTCAAAGAAATTTACACGTTAGGATCTAGCAAGTCAAGTTATTCAAAGAAGCTGTAAAGGATTAAGTTTCTGAGATGCATGAAGATTCTGTTAGAGTCACTGAAAGTAATTCTGTCTATCAAACATTTATTGGTTGCCTATGACATGCAAGGTTCTGTGCTATATTCTGGGAGATAAAGGAGATAAAATAATCTATAATAGAAAGTCAAAGAGTTAGAGGAAGTGGAAATGGGTTCTGTACACAAATATCCATATTCCAAGGCAGAATGAGTCTGAAGCCTACGGGAATTTGAGGCAGCTTCATTACAATAAAGAAAAGCTTCACGCAGAGGGCACTGGGATGAGCCCTGGAGAATGTACAGGCAGAGTCGAGGACAAGGGTATCTCAGGCAAGACAAGGCAGAGGTGAAAGCCTGCAGGTAGGAAAGCCCACCAACATTTGAAAACCAGGGAGTCACTGGGAGCAGCAGACATGGTCCCTGCATGGGAGACAATCAAATATATAATGACAGGACCATGGGTAAGTCACCGGACGGCCCAGGAAGGCAAGCTCACAGCATGTGCAGGGAGACACCTGGAAAAAAAAAGATTAGAATATACTGGGCCTGGGGCTATGCTTGCACCTGGTCAAAGCTGGGAATAAGGAAGAGAGGCACCCATCAGCTCCCTTCTAGGAAGGGGCGACCTTTAAATAGGGCCTTAGGAGATGAGAAGGAGCCCCTGACCTGAGAAAAGGGAGGGGCATTCCAGGAAAAGGGAACTGAGTGGACATTCATGGAGGAATGACTGTCTGATGCAAGGAGACCGTCCCCATGGAGCAAAAGGCTAGAGTTGGCCACGCCCAGGGCGTAAGGCTTGGCCAGCATAGCCAAGGATCCCTGCTAGTTCCACCACCCATTCCACACCACTGACTTGAATGCAGACTCTTGCTAAGCGATGCTGGGAGAGGACCCTGATGGAAATCATCCACATGGGAGAAAGGTCCCTCTCTCGGCTCAGTGGAGCAAGACAGTGCAGTAATGAGGACCTGGCGCTCTGAATTCAACAAAGACCTGAGTTGGAACTCCCTACTCCGGCCACATGTAGCCATGTGACCCAGCCGTCCTGAGCCTCAGACTCCTTACCTGGGACAATAATGCTACCGAGGGCTTGGTGAGAGCATTAAATGAGAGGTCTGTATTTTATGGCACATAACACTTGATAATACAGTACAATTTACTGGCTAGCATTTTTCCCCTCTTAAAAATTAAGAACCAGCATTCCCACTGTGGCACAATGGGTTAAGAATCCAGCATTGTCTCTGTGGTGTTGCAGGTTTGATCCCTGGTCCAGCACAGTGGTGTAAAGATTCGAGTTGCTGCAGCTGTGCTGGAGGTCACAGTGGCAGCTCAAATTTGATTCCTAACCCAGGAACTTCCATATGAAGTTCCAGAACCTTGCCATAGGCTATTGCATGGCATGAAATGCTATGTTGGCATGATAAAGTGGAAAATTTACCCTTTGCCTTCCAAAAAGCTTATTTGGATTTTTTTTTCCTTGCACTATTTTGTGTAATGCAGAATAATGATTTTATTTTTATAGCCTTATAGATCTTAACATTTATGTCTTTATTTTTATATTGTACAGTAATTTTACTTTAAATGATTAAATAGGCTATTTCATTTCGAATGCAGGTGAGTTGATTCTAATTATTGAACTGTCTGTGCACTGTATGCAGCAAGCATTTTTAATGTGTTGGGTACAGAGGAGAAGGTGAGTGGATTACACAGAAGTGGGACTCAGCTATTATCTCAAGAAAGACCTCTTGAAAAAAGAGGTGCTGATGAAGCCCTTAGCACTGGCACCCAGAAAGCCTTTAATAAATGGAACTCCTTGTTAAGGCTGCCAATTCCAGGTGAGGAAACATGTAATAGGAAAGGCAGTGGCTCAACTCTGACCGCCTGTGAAGCCTGTGGCAGGAGGTATATCAGCTGCAGGCAGGTGAGGGCATGGTCGGTGGGAGAGCCAGCAGTTCTCCTCTGCTAGATCCCTTTATCCTGGCAAGCAGGGGTGTGGATGGAGGGCAGAAGTGTGGCTTCACCCACCTGAGCAAAATGTCAGCATCCCCACCTCGGCGGGCCCCGGGCTCACAGCCCACGCAGGAGGTGCAGCTGCTGCAGCTGCGCTGGCACAGGAAATGCTCTCTGCAAAGAAGCTGAATCTGCGCCTGACTTTTCAGGCCCAGCTGTGCTCTCTCGGCAGGAGCTCCTCCTCCTCCGCCCACGTCCACCCCCAGGTAAAGCCAAGGCGGTGGTGTTGAAAGATGCTAAGGCCAGCTGATCACGCTCACCCTGGCTTCCTCCTAAGCTGCCCTGTAGCAACAACTCTCTTGCAGGGCCATCCTTGCTCTCCTGAGTCTAGCTAATGAATAGGAGTTTCTCTCCGTAGTCTCCCCATCCCTGCTTCTTTCTCCAGCTCAACGAGGAATAATAATAATAACAATAATGATAATAATCTCCAGCTCAATGAGGCATAATAACAAGAACAATAATAATAACAGCAACTGTGTGCCAGGGACCTAAGTCCTCTACATGTATCATCACAGCTTTATGTAGGTGCTATTAATCCCATCCCCATTTTAGAGATGAGAAATTGAGGCACAGATTGCTTAAGTAAACTGCCCAAGATCACTCAGCTAGTAAGTAGTGGAGCCAGGATATGCAGGCGATCCAAGCCCAGAACCACAGCCCTTCCCATTAACAAGGAGAGTTGTTGCCCGGTTGTCAGGTTTTCACAGGCTGTTCCTGAATTTATTTTGCTCTATCAGCTAAAACATCTGTTTGTTTGGAAGATAGCAACTGTTTTCATTAGGAGATTCTCAGCACCCAAAAAAGACACTAATTAAAAGAACAGCTCACTTTGGGAATAAAGTCATAATTGGGTGAGTACAATTGAGTTTCTGTCATCAGCCTGGCCAGACTAAACACCTTTGGGACATGCCTGAGTAGGATTAATCACTTTCAGAACTAGTCACACCTGCTGCTACTGATTTTGATTTTACCCAATTTATGCGCCCTGAGATATGCAACTACTGAGAACTCACGCCCACATGTTCACTTTGTTTACTCACAGACACCCACATTGCAGAAGAAAGCTCAAATATCCATCCCTCATGAAGAGATAATAGACATCCATCACACTCACTCAGGGCCCCCCACACTCACTCAGTACCCAGAGGTGCAGGTGGGTACAAACGCCAGGCAAGAAGGGAAAATTCTCCAAAACAGGCAGAGTTAGACACATACGAGCATGCAAATATACTGCAGGTACCTAACAATAATGATAGAAATAGCTAATGCTTATCAGTGCTTACAATTCACACTGTGCTAAGTGTCTTTGTTCTTCATACTTTATCTTAGTTCATCCTCTCAACTACCTGAAAGACACGTTTTTGTTTTTGGTTTTTTTTCTTATTATTCGCATTTTACAAATGGGAACATTGAGCCACAAAGACGAAAATAACTTGCCCAAGGTCGCACAGCTAGTAAGAAGCAGGAGGACTCTCCAACTGCCTCTAGAACAGAGGGGCATACCTTGTACCTGCAATATCTCATGTGATTCTTCCTCAAAGCAGAGCTGCTGATTCTCCCTCAAAACCTGCTACCCCACCTAACCAACGTTGGCCCGTTTCAGTGAGTAGCCTTCGTTACCCATGCAGCTTCCTTAAGTCCCAAACTAGGACGTAGTCTCACGTCCCCCTTTTCCTTCACCCCCCTCATTCAGTTCCTCAGCAAATTCTTAACCCATCCGAAGTCCTCACTTCCCATTGCTATTGCCCGCTTCCAAGCCACCACCTCCTGCTCAGACCACTGCAACTCCTCTAAAAACATGACTGCCACCATGCTTATCTCCACACATTAGACCGATTTTGATCTTTGAAAAATATCAACCAAATCATGTCAGGTCCCTCCGTAAAACTGCCCTCCCATTGCAATAGACTCCAAACCTAATATTCCTTCCTACCAAGTTCAGATACGCAGTGGGCCGGCCTCCATCTTCTCCTGCCTCATCTGGTACAACTCCCCCTGCTCCTCACCACAGTCTGGCTGTGCTGCCTTCTTTCCCTTCCTAACTTACCCCGCTTTGTTTCCGGCTTAGGACCTGTATTACCTTAGCTGTCCTTTCTGCCTGGAATGTTCTTTCTTCTGATGGCCACAAGGCTGCCCCCTTCTTGTCCGGCAGATCTCCCAAGAGTGTAGCAGAGACGGCTGCCTGCCCTGCCAAAGTTCATGCTCCCCTTCCAGACGGTGGGGGTGGCTCTCCATTTCCACGTGACTCCCAGTGCTGCCACGTGGGCCCAGGGTGGGCCGAGTCCTTGCCAAAAGAACAGGAGTGGAAGTGCTATGTAACGCTGCCGGGCCAAGACTTTTAAGGAAAGCCATGCCTTTCCCACACGTTCTCTTCCTCTGGCCAAAAGCAGAGGTCTCTGAGGCCCTAGAAGATGACACAGCCTCAAGATGGAAAGCCTGTGTGTCCCCAAACCACCACATGGAGGAAAGCCACTTGTTCTCTAGCTAAGAGCGCCAAATTGGACTGTTACAGAAATAAACTTCATTTGAGAAGCTACTGAAATGGGATTTATTTGTGACAGCAGCCAGAGTGTCTCCAACTACTATGGAGACACAGTCCCTGACCACTCAACCTCAACAGCCCTCCGCATGGCCTTTATCATCACGAATATGTCTTGATTATTGGTTATCTGCCTTTCTCAACCAGAATATCAGATCGGTGAGGGTCATGACCTTATCTGCCAGCCTCTGTCCTGCATCACCAGAACCCAGCACCTGGCACAGAATGGGCAACCAATTAATATTCTGTAATGAGTGAGTGAACATGCGCAATAGAGAGTTATTGCGCTGACTGGGAGGAGCAGCAGTTGAGAGGCCCAGCCTGCTGTGGAGCCCTTGCAAGTGTTTCCTCTGACTGGAATGGTCTCCCTGAGTTACCTGCCTGGCCCTCTCCTTCAGGTGTTTTATTCAAATGTCCCTTTCCCAGTGAGGCTTTCCCAGACCACACTTCTAAAATCCTAACCATTCTTACACATATACACTGCCAACTGTCTTTCTCCGATTTATTTTTCTTCATTCTACATTTTTTCATTTAGTTAACTTTTTGTCTCCTCCCTTCTCCAATAACGAGAAAACTCCATCGGGGTAGGGACTTCTGTTCATTTTGTTCACGATCCCTGGCCTTGCTCAGTGGGTTGAGGATCCGGCGTTGCCATGAGCTGTGGTGTAGATCACAGACGCGGCTTGGATCCTGCGTTGCTGTGGCTCTGGTGTAGGCTACAGCTCCTATTTGACCCCTAGCCTGGGAACCTCCATATGCTGCAGAAGCGGCCCTAGAAAAGGCAAAAAGACAAATTAAAAAAAAAAAAAAAAAAAAAAAAAAAAGCAGGCTTGTGGTTATCAAAGGGAAAAAAGAGGGAGGGATAAATTAGGAAGTTTAGCATTGACATATACACAGCACTATATACAAAATGGACAGCCAGCAGGACCTACTGCATAGCACAGGGAACTCTCTTCAATATTCTGTAGTAACCTATATGGGAAAAGAATCTGAAAATGAATGAGTGCATGTATATGTATTGCTGAATCTTTATATGTACCTTGCTGTACGCCTGAAACTAACACAACATTGTAAAGCAACTCCAATTAAAAAAAAAAATGCCTATAGGAACCAAAAAGGTACATAAAGGAGGAAGGGAGGACAGGTATAAGAAAAATAATATTACTCTCGCCTATTGAAAAAAAATAGAGAGAGAGAAAAAGAGAATGTGATTGCTGTCGATGGCTGGTTAAGACAATGCTTTGAAACTCTAATAAAAGAACACTCTTTTCTGTAACCTGCACACGCTATTCAGAAACTTACAGAACAAAGCATTGTTTCCAAATGGTAAAGCCCTGTTTCCACACAGATAATCTCAAAGTACTTATTTAATTGTTGTTGTTTTTTTCCTCTTCTGTCTTTTCCAGGGCTGCACCAGCAGCATATGAAGGTTTCCAGGCTAGGCTAAGGTTCCCATAGTCGCCGGCCTATGCCACAGCCACAGCAATGCCGGATCCTTAACCCCCTGAGCAACGCCAGGCATCGAACCCACAACCTTATTGTTCCTAGTCGGATTCGTTAACCACTGAGACACAACAGGAACTCCTAATTGTTGTGTTTTTATTGGGCACAATTGGAGTTTAATTACAATAAAATTTATTAAATTTCTCACCTATTCTGGAATCCTTAAAATTATAACCTAAGTTAGCTATAATTCACATAACCCCCAAATCCACTATTTCACAATTCAGTGGTCTTCCGTGCACTCACAAGGTGGTACAAATACCACCACTATCTAATTTCAGACAATCTTCAGGACCCCAAAAAGAAACTCCAGACCCATTAGGGGTCATTTCTGGTTCCCCTCTACTCCACTAACCTATTTCCTGTCTCTATGGATTTACCTATTCAAACCTAAGATTTTTAACAGATGGCCTTTATATTTCCAACTTTTGTAGTTTTCAAAACTTTGACTGAGCACCATGTTGTTTTAACCAAATTAATCATCTTCCCCTCAGCGTGGGTTCTCAGAACCACAAGAATGTTGGTGGCTCTGCCCATCACGGGGGGTGCTGAGACTGTGGCAGAGTTGGTGGAGGAGAGGCAGGTGCCATTCTGGCCACTGTGTTTATTTCAAATCCACAAACTCTCCCAGAAGAAATGAGATCTGTGCTAAGAACTGGAGGATGGGGATGGGAGAAATAAAATGATCCCAGGAACCTCTCTATTTCTAGGATTGAAATTGGGAAGGACACCATAGAACCCACAACCTTATTGTTCCTTCTTCATGCCCCAGCCTCTTCAAGTCTATGGGAAAAGATACTGGGGTGGGGGGCGGGGGTTAATGCAGAGGACACTGGATAAGAGAGGAGGAGTGCAAACTCGGGGTAAGACAACACGATTTCTTACACACAAACACAAATAATGCCAAGGCCTGTAGTCGGCATTTAATAAGTATTGGCTGAATATCTTAATGTAATTAATAATGAGCTGATGATGTATGTAGAAGCTCTTTGTAAATTATACAAACTGTGCCGAAACATTTGCACATTTCCTAATCCAACTTCATTTCCTTAAAATCATTCCAGCATTGGCAGGAATGACTTAGACCAACTGATCTATGGGAGAAAAAAAAGGAGGCAAACTCTCTGCCCTCCAGGGTTTACCATCTTCTAAAAGAGACTGGAAGAAAATAAGTGAAATAATCAGGAAAGCTCGGCAGTTGCAGGGTGATAACCTGATGAGATTAACCTAGTGTGGCTTTGTGGGAGCCTCTCCTGCAGGAAAGGGTGGACACAGACATTCCAAATTCAGGGGATCATATTCACAAAAGTCAGATGGTTTTGCTTGGGATTTCTTGACATCTTAACCTGAGAACAGAGTCTAAACCATCCTTTAAGGCAAATCTTTCCAAGATCTCAAAGGTCCTGTTGGATTCCTTGGAAATAACCAGCACTTCCTTGCACTTCTCAGTGAACTCTTCATGGCAGAAATATTCAAAGTTGTGCTTGCAGTCTTTACAGACAAAAAGATACGTTTTAAAATCTTAGATTTGTAGTTATGCACTTTCCATTAATTATGATAAAGGCCCAGGAAAGTATCTCTCCTTCTGTGTCTAAACCACCTTCGTTCTATGTTAGTGCCATACTTCACAGCCCACCATTCTACATTCTCATGAAAGGAAGCTATAGGCAAGTAACTTAACCTTCTTCATGCTATCTGGACATGAAATTCTACTTAGGATTTCAGGTTATTTCATGACCTCAGAATGACCAGGGCAAAAAAAAAAAAAAAAAGATTTGCTACATACACCTTTGCATCTTTTTAGATTATATAAGATTCTTAAGTATAAAGTTACCTAATTCAATTTCATGGCATATGTGCATGTTTCTATCTATGGCACTGGTTGGGGGAGTGGGGCCTATTTTTAGGATAAGATGCACTAATCCGGTGACAACTATGGGTACAGTCACAACTCTGCCATTGGGTAAGCCCTTTAAACGCTCAGGTAAAATATACGGCAGGGCCAGACATCTGGGTTTCCTGAGATTCCTTCTTGTTGCAGTTTACTGTGATTCTGAACTCACTGCTTAATTAAAGGGTGTTCTGGACTGCCAAAGTATCCTCCTACCTCTGGAGACATCTATATCCCAGAGTTAGGGTGGGGGTTGTTGTTTTTTAAATGGGGTGAGGCAGGAAAATGAACATGAGGTAAGGTCTCAAGAAACCTTATACCTCCATAGATAACTGGGCTGCCCTGTGGTTCAGGTTAGGACCAGAACAGACCTAGAGGACCAACAGTCCAGCCAAGGTCAGTTTCACATTTCAAGATCTTAGAATTAGAGATGATCCCGCAGTCTAATGAATCTCTTTAGCTAAACTTAAACCTCACCCACTAGTCTCAGGTATCTCCAAGGACCTCAGAAGTGCTTCTAAAGATCAAGAGTATGAACTGATAGCTCTATATTGTTTTATGATAACTATCAGCTACCCGCTGACCTATTGCTTCCCCAGCTGTGAGATTTTGGAACTCCCTGGGTGAATAAAGGCTACCAAAGATGAAAAAGAAAAATAATTTAGCACTGCTTTCTAAAGATCTTTTTAATAATCTATCCATTATGTACCTTCTAATGCAGACATAAAATCTGCATATTGTATATCCAAAACTAAAATCTAAAACAAGCTCATCTTTCAATAATAACCAAAATTGGGCATTCCTGTCATGGCTCAGCAGTAATGAACTTGACTAGTATCCATGAGGATGCAGGTTCCATCCCTGGTCCTGTTCAGTTGGTTGAGTTTCTGGCATTGCTGTGAGCTGTGCTGTAGGTCGCAGATGCTGCTCAGATCTGGTGTGGCTGTGGCTGTGGTGTAGGCTGGCAGCTACAGCTCAGATGTGCCACTAGCCTGGGAACTTCCATATGCCATGGGTGTGGCCCCAAAAAGACAAAAAATTAAATAAATAAATAAAAATAGCAACCAAAATTAAAGACTAAGGAGGATACTAAGGAGAAACAAACTGTACCCAATACACAGAAAGGATTGATTCTTGAACATGTTTAGTAAATATTTTATTTAATTAATTTATTTATTTTTCCTGCTATACAGCATGGGGATCAAGTTATTCTTACATGTAAACATTTTTCCCCCACCCTTTGTTCTGTTGCAACATGAGTATCTAAACAAAGTTCTCAATGCTATTCAGCAGGATCTCCTTGTAAATCTATTCTAAGTTGTGTCTGATAAGCCCAAGCTCCTGATCCCTCCCACTCCCTCCCTCTCCCATCAGGCAGCCACAAGTCTCTTCTCCAAGTCCATGATTTTCTTTTCTGAGGAGATGTTCATTTGTGCTGGATATTAGATTCCAGTTATAAGTGATATCATATGGTATTTGTCTTTGTCTTTCTGGCTCATTTCACTCAGTATGAGAGTCTCTAGTTCCATCCATGTTGCTGCAAATGGCATTATGTCATTCTTTTTTATGGCTGAGTAGTATTCCATTGTTTATATGTACCACATCTTCCGAATCCAATCATCTGTTGATGGACACTTGGGTTGTTTCCATGTCCTGGCTATTGTGAATAGTGCTGCAATGAACATGTGGGTGCATGTGTCTCTTTTAAGTAGAGTTTTGTCCAGATAGATGCCCACGAGTGGGATTGTGGGGTCATATGGTAGTTCTATGTATAGATTTTGTTAGTAAATATTAATCATTGGATGCAGTTCAGATTGAGAATGGTCAAATTTATTACTCTTAAGGTATTTAATGTTAATCCAGTAAACAGAAGAATAAACCAAGATTTACCAATATTACATTATTTTCTCAAGGTCACACAGCTAGGAACTGAAAAATCTAAGATCTGAAAACATATCTGTCACTGGACATTCTAAAACTCCAAGCATGTAGTAAATATTCAAGATATTTTGGGACAGCTCAACATCCATCTGCCCTACCCTAATTCCCATAAGAGCCCCAGACTATCATTTGGGGTCCCACCTTGTCTCAACTCTCAGTTCATGTTACTGCAGTGGATCTGACTCAGTCCAGCTCCAGAGGTGACATATAGACGATCAGAACAACACATTTTCTCAGCCAGATATAAGCATATAGTCCAGGTCTAGTTAATCAGAGACAGAAAGACTCACTGTCAGGACTCTGAGCCACTTCTACCAGACTTGACCCTGGAGTTGCTACAGCCATCTTCCCCCCATGATGGAGGAACCAAGGAGTTGAGGCAACATCAGGACCACAGAGCTATGCAGAGAAATAGTGAAGAACCAGGGCATAACTTCATTTGAGCTACTGGATGAAGTCTGAGCTGAACACAAACCTAATCCTGAGCTTTAAAGTTATGCAAACTAATAAGCTCTTTTTTTGTTGAAGTCACTTTGAGTCACATGGAACCCAAAGAATAATGACTGAGAAAATATTCTTTTCTAGGACTTGAAAATGATTTGGCTTTTAGGCAATTCTGTTTGAGCAGCACAAGTGGGATTTCACATCCCACCCCCAGCAATGAATGTGAATGACTTTAGGTGGGTCAACTCCCTCCCATTCAGTTGACCACAAATCCATCCACTTCCTACCATATTACAAGGACTATGCCTGCTTGGTCCCTGAAAGAATTTGAGAATGTACCACCTGCATTTTGCATTCTCACAGTAATTCATACAACAGTAATTCATAGTCTTTTTTGGGTCATTAAACCTTTTGAGGATTTGATCAAAGACACAAGCCAAAACACACATATGCACATAAACATTCTATTTTTCATGTAATTTTAAGGGCCTCAGAGATCCTTCCCAGAGTCTGTCTGTGAAGTGAAGTGAAGAATCTTTGCCCTACTCTGATATTGCTTTTCCCTTTTTAATCTATAAATGTCCATAAGACACTGTTTTCAAAATAAATGTAATCACTTCATTCAGAGGCAATACGATATCAAGCAGTGCTTCTCAAACTTTAATGTGCATGCCACTCACCTGGCCATCTTTCTTTATTTAAATGCAAATTCTAATTCAATAGACCTAGAATGCACTTCCAGCAAGTTGCTAGGTGATGCCAAGGCTACTGGTCCATGGACTAGTCTCTGAGTCCATGGACTACTGAGTTTGCTTGTGAAGGCAAATGAGCATGGATTTTGGAGATAAAAGGACTTGGATTCAAATCCTGGAATGACCCTCAATGTTTAAGGCAAGTCACTTAACTGCTACACAGCAGCTTTCATTTGTTCATCTGTAAAACAGGAATTATAGCACCTTCCTTGCAGGGCTAAACCTCAAAGATTAAATGCAATAACCTGCAAAAAAGCACTTGAAAATTAAAAGTCCTTTTCCCTTTAGATCAGAGTTTCTGAACCTTGGCATTACTGACATTTGGGGTTGGCAAACTGTTTATTAGGGTGGGCAGTCCTGTGCACTGTAGGATGTTTAACAGTGACTCTGATCATCTGTTAGATGCCACTGGCACACCCTCACCAAAAATGTCTTCAGATGTGGCCAAAAGTCCCTTAGGGGCAAAATCAGCCCAGGCTGAGAAACTGTTCTGGGTCTACATGTTAACTGCCAGATATTTTAGGTCTTCTCCCAGCTCCTTGACTTCCCAACTCATCTTTCATGAACCGCTATTCGCTCTTATTGTTTCAAAAATCTTCAGTTTTACAGGAATATGGTAACAATTTTATATGCTTGAGGGTTTTTTTTTTTTTGGTTTGTTTTTTTGTTTTTTCTTTTTAGCGCTACACCTGCAACATATGGAAGTTCCCAGGCTAGGGGTCAAACCAGCCTACACCACAACCACAGCAACACCAGATCCAGTCGCATCTGCAAGCCACAGCTCATGGCAATGCTGGATCTTTAACCCACTGAGCAAAGCCAGGGATTGAACCCACATCCTCATAGATCCTAGTTCCATGGTTCATTAACTGCTGAGCCATGAAGAGAACTCCATATTTCTAATCATTTAAAATTTCCTTCACAAAGAAGACATACAAAACACATGCACCTATAATGACAGACCTGGCTATCTCCATATTTACTAACCTATATTTTTCCATCATTATAGTGGCCAGGTAAAGTTTTTCTATCACAACCAACCAGTCCTTGAGAACCAGCTCACCCAACTCGTGGAGATCTCTATACAATCTGACGGGGAGCCCTTTGCTAATAATCTCGGCCTTAAGCTTTTCAATCTTTAATTTTTCCTCACTGTTCATTTGGAAACCTGAGGACAGCCCCTCCTCCTTTTTCTCATCCAGAGTCTTCAGCAGCGTGGTTTCCATCCTAAAGTAAAAACACTGAAATTGAGACTCGTTCAGAAATGCTGCTTGGATGATCTCTAACTCCATCAGACTGAAGTTGGGATTCTCCAGGACCCAAGGATGACCATTTTTTGCAGCTACATGGACAGTCTGTTCCACAATGGATAAACTGGACAGGTCAGTTGACTTGGCGAACATGACACATGAGTAGCCGGGGGGAATGTCCCCGTATGTCTGACGCTGAAAGCAGATAAAAAAGGGAAAGCAGCTGTTCACATAGTTGAGACAGAGCTTTGGATTTTGCGAGTGGAGACCAAAATGCTGTCTAATCATGTTGGAGGGTAAGGGTGCCTGGGCCCTCATTGCTGACCACCTCAGGTCCACAGCTTTGAAATACATGCCCCGGGAATTGCAGAGTTCATTCAGCTGAGGGAAGATGTTGTTTGCTAGAAAGTCTCTCTCTTCTCGAAAATCATTCAGGATTGGGCAGATGTAAGGCTGAATAGGTTTTGGGGACTTTAAAAGGAATTGGGCATACCTGTCTACATTCCCATTTGCCTTTTGGCTCATTTCATTTTGCTCAGAGATGACGTCCATCTCAAAACAAAACAATTTTCATCTTGGTGCAGCCACTGATCTCCACTGCTTCTACGACTTCCTCCTAATTATGTTTGCTAGAAATAGATTGAAAAATGTCCCCCAAATGCCGTCTTTCTTATAGATATTTGAAGGTGAGTGATGTCAACCAACGGGCAGATAAGAGTTGAAAAACAATCTAGCTTAAGTTAGGACTGAAAAAGAAAAAAACATTCTTTTTTAGGATTGCAGGAATTCCACATCACCTCTGTTTCCCCAGTGCTTCTGCTAAAGAGCTGAGAACCACAGGTGATCAGCGGGTGCTGGACACAAGGTGTTCCCTCTCTCTCTCTCTCAGCCCCTTCATCCACCATCCCAGTGTTCCTTCAGCGACCTGCTCCTTATGTCCCCCTGTGAATCTGGCAACTATGCAAGGGGTCTTGCTGAGAGTAGGAAAAGGAAGACAAATGTAGAAAGAAGCCTAATGTATCTAGGAGCAGAATAAGCCAAGACCCATGACTGTGAACAGAAGCAAGAATGAAAATAGGTGCGAAGCTGAAATCAGGACGAGAGGAACAAGTCAAAATATAATAAGGCCCAAGGCCAGTAATGCACCTGGCAAGGAAGAGAGGCAGGAAGTCTGGATCTAAGAACTTGATGGAGTTCTGTGATTGTTTTTCTATCTTAAATTGTGCCAGTTTATACAACATTCCATTCTGAGAATTCTATTCTCCACACTGAGAATTCTATTCCATTCTGAGAATTCTATTCTCCACACTGAGAATTCTATTCCACTGAGCTAATGGAAAAACACACACCCTCCAACAATGATGTAGATATGCTTGCATCTTGCCAGAAGCAAAAAAGAAAAAAAAATCAATGAAAACTACCAGTTTTATGAGCTTGTCTTCCTTCCTTTCTTCCTTCCTCCCTCCCTCCTCCCTTCCTTCTTTTCTTTCCCTTTCTTTCTTTCCGTTCGTTCTTTTTTTCTTTCTTTTTATGGCTGCACCATTTTTTTTGGATCCAGGGGTTGATCCAAGCTGCAGCTGCAACATATGCCTCAGCTGTGGCAACACCAGATCCTTAACCCACTGTGCGGGGCCAGGGATCAAACCCACGCCTCCACAGCGACCAAGCCTCTGCAGTCAGGTTCTTAATCCACTGTGTCATAGCAGGAACTTCTTATGAGCTGTTTCTTGATGCAACTCATTTCCATACCAAATGTTGGGGGTTTTTTGGTTATGTTTGTTACTTTAACCTCTGGAGAAGCATATCATGTTATCATGTATAGCACAATTTTTCCTCAAGGCCGCCTGACAAGAATATAATGCAGAGAGAGTTGTGGAACTACACGATTTCCAAGATTCTTTCCAGCTCCAAAACTTCTAAGTCCCTCAAGTAAATTACCATCAACATGGCTGACTGGGTCATGTAAAATAGCAAATTTATTTACCATAATTTAAAAGTTAACAAATCTCTTATTTGAAATTCAACTCCTCTCTGCTCTTTTAGTATCCAAAGTTGGCAGAGGACAACTGGATAGATATTTTGTAATTGACCTGCTTTTCTAAGGCAGACTCCAGGGAGATTGTTTTTGTTTGTTTGTTTTTAGGGCCACATCTGTGACATATGGAGGTTCCCAGGCTAGGGGTCTAACTGGAGCTACAGCTGCTGGCCTACAATACAGCCAGAGCAATGCCAGATCCAAGCCGCATCTGTGACCTACACCAGATCCTCACAGCAAAGCCAGATGCTTAACTCACTGAGCAAGGCCAAGGATAGAAACCCAGCCTTCATGGATGCTGGTCAGATTTGTTTCTACTGCACCACAATGGAAACTCCCAGATTTTTGCTTTTTTTTTTTTTTTTTTTTTGTCTTTTGTCTTTTTGTCTTTTGTTGTTGTTGTTGCTATTTCTTGGGCCGCTCCCGCGGCATATGGAGGTTCCCAGGCTAGGGGTCTAATCGGAGCTGTAGACTCCGGCCTACGCCAGAGCCACAGCAACGTGGGATCCAAGCTGCGTCTGCGACCAATACCACAGCTCACGGCAACGCCGGATCGTTAACCCACTGAGCAAGGGCAGGGACCGAACCCGCAACCTCATGGTTCCTAGTCGGATTCGTTAACCACTGCGCCACGACGGGAACTCCAGATTTTTGCTTTTAATAGAAAATACAAATGTAAACTATAAGACCAGAAGTGAATTTAATTTATAACAGGTTTGACCTTTCTGATTGCATGTAAGAGACTCACGGCACTGCCAGATTTTATTAGCAAATGCGGATAACCATTGTATAAACCCAAAGTCAATTCTCAAGTAGGGTAACGTGGTGTTGAGTTGGGGCAGGGCCTAGAGAGATCACAAATAATCCAAATTTGTAGTTCAAACTAGTTGAAAAGACAGAATGTGAACTAATGTAAATGATAGTTACAATTACATTAAAACACATTTACTGTTCGAGAGACAAAAATAAAACAAGGTCCATAATTTAGAAATATTAAATATCACATAAATTGCTTGATGAAAAACTACCAAAAGGTTAACATGAGGAAATAATTACAGTGGCTTCACGTCTCAGCTGAAATACTGAAGGTTTTTAAACATTAAACTAAGACCAAGGACATTAATGTGTATCTACGTATGACTGAGTCACTTTGCTTTACAGCAGAAATTGACATAACACTGTAAATCAACTATACTTTAATAAAAAATTAAAAAGTAGAGTCAACTTTATTTTGGTTTACATGGATAATTGGTCAAGGTCAGGATCATTTATGAAAGACTATCCTTTCTCCCCTAAATTGAAACATCATTTTCGTCATATATTAAACTGAAACAATCTACTTCTGGACTCTCTTGCAGCATTGTTCTGTTTGTTTATTCAAACATGCGGTGAATATTTATCATCTGAATCCCCTTCCCATTTGGGGGAAAAGCCCCACTTCTGGTTCTTACCCCCATCTCATGAACCCACTCCTTACAAAAGGAATTGTAAATGCCAGCTAGAAGCTTTCTCAGCTTCTCCAGCAGCTAGGGTATAGTAGCAGCCCGCTTCCAAAATGGCCCCAGGATCTCTGACTCCTGATATTCACATCCTTGTGTGATCTCCTCTCTCACTGAGTAAGGTTATGGCAGAAATGATGGCACATGATTTCTGAGGTTGGTCATGCGTTATCACGGCTTCTGCCATGTTTTCTGACTTGGATCGCTCACGCTGGGGAAAGCCAGCTACCATGCTGTGAGCACACTCAAGAAGGCCTATGGAGAGGTCCAGCTGGTGAGGAATAGAGACCTCCTGCCAATAGCTATATGAATGAGCCATCATGGAAGCAGACCCTCCAGCCCCCGTCAAGCCTGAGATGACAGCAGCCTATGCTAACATTCTGACTGCAGCTTCATGAGAGACCCCAAATCAGGACCATCCAACTAAGGACTTCTACATGCCTAACTACAGATATGGTGTGAGATAATGTTTACTGTTTAAACTACACAGTTTGGGGATACTTTTTTTTTTTACACAGCAACAGATGACACATATGATATGGCACTAGACTCAAGTTCTGCATTTGTTTTATATTCTTCATTAAGATTTCCTAGTTTTATGTTGGAGCTATGTCTTTCTTGCCATAAGTATTTATGGTTTTTGTCTCTAACACGAAAGAAATTTTTAAAATTTCCATTTCTGTGGTTTTTGCAAGATCAGAGCAATCTATTGATGTTTATATATTTCTTATAGTCAAAATCCCCCCCCCCCCAGTAGAATCTCTTGAATTTCTGGGACATGCAGTCATTTCACCATTAAGAAGGAATTTTAAAATAAGAGATCTTAATTTGTCTAAAATTAATGCCAATTACTTCATTTTCTGCCTTAGACCCTCCTAAACACTGTAGGACAATAGTAACAATAGTAAGCATCTCTGTCTGGGTTTCAGTGTTTTGTTGTTTAAGTTAATAGATACTATTATTATGTCTGATTGAAGCATAATTTACATGTGACAAAATTCACTCTTTTTGAAGTATACAGTTTGATGAGTTTCAACCAACGAAATCAAGATCAAGAGCATTTCTTGCAAATCAAAACTACCATGAGATACCACCTCACACCAGTCAGAATGGCCATCATTAATAAATCCACAGATAACAAATGCTGGAGGGGCTGTGGAGAAAAGGGAACCCTCCTGCACTGCTGGTGGGAATGTAAACTGGTACAGCCACTATGGAGAACAGTTTGGAGATACCTTAGAAATCTATACATAGAACTTCCATATGACCCCGCAATCCCACTCTTGGGCATCTATCCGGACAAAACTCTACTTAAAAGAGACACATGCACCCGCACGTTCATTGCAGCACTATTCACAATAGCCAGGACATGGAAACAACCCAAATGTCCATCGACAGATGATTGGATTCGGAAGATGTGGTATATATACACAATGGAATACTACTCAGCCATAAAAATAGAATGACATAATGCCATTTGCAGCAGCATGACTGGAGCTAGAGACTCTCATACTGAGTGAAATGAGCCAGAAAGACAAAGACAAATACCACATGATATCACCTATAACTGGAATCTAATATCCAGCACAAATGAACATCTCCTCAGAAAAGAAAATCATGGACTTGGAGAAAAGACTTGTGGCTGCCTGATGGGAGAGGGAGGGAGTGGGAGGGATCAGAGCTTGGGCTTATCAGGCACAACTTAGAATAGATTTACAAGGAGATCCTGCTGAGTAGCATTGAGAACTTTGTCTAGATACTCATGTTGCAACAGAACAAAGGGTGGGGGAAAAAATGTAATTGTAATGTATACATGTAAGGATAACCTGACCCCCTTGCTGAACAGTGGGAAAATTAAAAAAAAAAAAAAAAAAGAAGATCAAGAGCATTTCTGTCATCCCCAAAAGTTCCCTCACACTCTTTTATAATCATTCTTTTATATTTTTGCTTCAGTTTAAATAAGATATATACACTTAAATGCAACTCTACTGTTAATAACTGTTCAAGCTCTGCACACAGACCGCATCTACATCGCTCACCCCTCTACAGTCAGCAACTTGCACAATGCCTGGCACATACCCGGTCCCAAACATTTGCTAAATTAATAAATGAATGGTTGAACCAATCAACCAACCAAAAAATTCATCCTGGTGCTCAGCCCCATTCCTCAATGCTGATACCAACTGCTTTCTTGCCTTGGCATCCCCAGTCTGCAGTCTCCTTGACTGCTCACAGCCCGACTACACCTGTCTACCAGGTAAGAAGGGCTATCCATTTTTCCTAATGCATCCCTTTGCCTGTCAGTTTTTTTTCCTCTGAAGTTCAACTACAAAGAAGGGTGCTGTCTAGTGGGGTTAGCTATGCTCAAGGAAAAGCTTAACAACAACAAAAAAAACAAAGATAGCTATTTCCAGTAGTGTTCATGGGGATACAGCATCAAAAGGGAAAAACTAAAATTAGGCAGCAAAGGTCAAGAGCTTAATAACCATCTGAAGTGTAAGTTCCAGAGGAGCTGAGGATTAATAACAGGTCAAAAGGCAGAAAAGTTGGAGACTATAGGGGAGAAAAAGAAGGCTGGGAACTGGGTAAGCCGCCCATTCCTTTTACAGGGGCCAGGGATCCTGTCTTAAAGGCACAGAGTTGAGCCCTACTATAGCCAGCCATCTTTTTCTGCAAGTCTACTGTCCCGTGTTCTGTCTGATTCATACATTTCCACTGTCATCTACAGAAACATCTACCACAAGCAAGAGACCTATTTTAGAGGGCTAGTCTCATTCTCAGTTCCCTCCAGGTGCAGCACAAACTACCCACCACTGGCTAGTGGAGAGGGAATCTGCAGTTTCAGAACTGGCTGCTTACTTGTCCAGAGATAGAGAAGGTGAAGAAATGTGAAATGCAGAAAAATGAAAGAATTCATCTTTTTCTAAAAACAAAAAATAAACAAGAGTTAAAATGTATGAAAATGGAAGTTCCCATTGTGGCTCAGCAGTAACAAGCCCAACTAGTATCCATGAGGATGCGGGTTCAATCCCTGGCCTCTTAGTGGGTTAAGGATCCAGAGTTGCAGTGATCAGTGGGGTAGTTCAAAGACACCGCTTGGATCCTGCGTTGCTGTGGCTGGCAGCTGTAGCTCCAATTTGACCCCTAGCCAGGGAGTTTTCATATGCCACAGATGCAGCCCTAAAAAGCAAAAAAAAAAAAAAAAAAAAAAAAAAAGCAATTTTTTTTGAGATTTCTGAAAGTAATACTCTTTTTAAAAAATAGTTGCACCTACAGAAGCATAACAAAAGCTTTGTAAGTTGCCCTTGGCTTACTAATAAAAAAATACAGGTAATTCTGGGCAGATGTAAATTAGGCACCACCACAATGTGTAAGCCAACCATAGAAATGAGATTGACAAACCTAAATAGAGGAAGTTATAAATATATACGATAGACTGTCACTGAAAGGCTTGTCTTCAGGAATTCTGATGATTATCAGAAAACAAATTCGAAGGTCAAATAACCTCTAGAAAGCATTAAGGAAGGCAGTATTTTTGTTGGAATGTGGTGTGGGTCGGAGTAGGGGGCGGTCTGTAAAGACCAGGTTAAAGAGACAGAAAACTTTTCTAACGACGCAGCTTAGCCTGAGGGACTTTTCTCACATGAAAGACACCTGGTGTTTTACGTGTCTTTCTATGTTTCTATGAAGTTAGAAGGCTGCACTCTCTCATTTGCAGCCCCACAGGTTTTGCTTTCAAAGATCTGCAGGTGTATCCTCCTGCGCCCGTCAAATTGAGAGGGGTTTTTTTGTTTTTTGTTTTTTCTATGCTAGACTGGCTTTACTACCACGCTCTCTACTTAACTTACAGCAGGGGCTCTGTAGGTGACCGCCTTTGAACTTCACCAAGGAGTAGAGGGCATCAAAGTTGCTCGCAATTTCTCTCAAGGGACAATAAATAAATAGCCCCACTGTCCTCCTCTTCTGTAAATCCAATCAGAAGGCCTGGAGATTCTGGCCACGAAAAGTACAGACGTAACAGGGGCTCCGGCTGACCTAGGGAAGCGCGAGAAGACAGATTCGGAAAAGCGTGTTCTCCAGCTGGAGGCGAGTCCCAGACTCGAGAGGCCCAAGCCCATAATACTGGGCGGCCTCACCCAAGACCTGGCGGCTTTCTAGGCCCGCTTCTGAAGGCTGTGTACACTGAAGAGTCTGGAACAGGTACAAATCTCTACCGCAAGGGGAAGGAAATGTAAACACTAAAACGCGCGGCACAGAGTTCCGGCGGAGACACACTGGAAAAATGGGGAAAGAAGGGCCAAGCTACGCAACTGAATAAAGACTACGATTCCCAGCATTCACTACAGTGTTCCCCGGGGTACGTTGCATGCCGGGAACTGTAGTTTCTCACCACCCCATGGAACATCGCTAGGGGGATTGTCAACCTCTCACGTGTGTCTCTTTTCCAAGAAGCACTGCCAAATAGAAAACTGGCTGCAAAAAGTCGCACCGGAATCATTCGCAAGATGACCCCACGCGGGGACAAGGGAAAGGTGAAGAGCGCGTTGCCATGGCTACCGCTTCTCTTGGTCCCAGAATAAACGCGCTCTAAGATCCGGAAGTAGTTCCGGGCGACCTCTCCACCTGGAGGGATGAATTCTGTGCTGACGTTCATTGGACGGTTTCCCTTAGAGGCCAAAGCAACCAAGGCAAAGGGGCGGTCCCTCGTGAGAGGGGCCCGCGGAACCGTTTGATTGGAGAAGAGGAGCCAAGACTGACCAATTGGAAGGAGCCACGCTTCGGGCATCGGGCACCGCACCTGGACAGCTCCGATTGGTGGACTGCGGTCCCCCCTACGAGTTCCCATTGGGTACAGGGAGTGCGTGGTGCAGCCCGATTGGCGGGTTCGTGTTTCCCGTCCCCCGCCCGCGAGTAGTGGGGGTGAAAAGCGGCCCGACCTGCTTGGGGGGTAGTGGGCGGATCGCACGGCTTGTGGTTGTGAGGTTCTGAGCCCAGGGGAGGGGGGGCGGAGGTGGCTCCTTCGATCAAAGGGGACTTGAGACTCACCGGCCGTGCGACATGAGGGCCCTGTGGGTGCTGGGCCTGTGCTGCGTCCTGCTGACCTTCGGTGAGTGATCCTGGAGGAGCGGGCACCCCTGGACGCCCCCCCGCTCCAACACGGCCTCTTCTCGAAGGTTCTGGGGGCGTTGAACCTGGGAAGGGGATAACACGGTCTGCGCTGGGCGGATGGGGATGTCCATCGATTTTCCTCGAAAGAGGTTCAGGGGATTTCGTTTACTCTAATTACTCTGGAAAGAAAAAAGGAGAATGGAGTCGTTTAAATCTCTTGCGGATGTCCTAGTATCCGCTCTTAGAAGTCTCAGTCTTCTGGGAGTGGGGCCTGGCTTGGGCTCGCGCCCCTTGGGAGCATTGCGTGTCCCCTTCCGAGGACTTTTGTCAAACGCCGCAATCTTTGGCCGCTCGAGTTTGAGGACCCTCCGCCCCCGGTATTCCGACTGTTCGCCAACGCGAGTTTCCTTTCTTAGGTGCTGGACTGTGAAGCTTGGGGCCCTGGGGCAGCGGACCGGCATTGGCAGCGCGGTTGATTCACTTTCGCTCAAACTCCTTAACATTTTAAAATCTCTAAATATTTCTTCCCTTTGTCAGGCCCCTAGGCCCAATTTCACTTCCCCTCGCTAGAGGTTGCACAAATTCTGTTTGAGCTCTGACCTGTGACATCGAAGGACTAAGTTTGGCATGGTCAGTTTGGAGGCCTTGTGTCGGCCTGCGCGCAACACGTGTGAATGTACAGGGGGCCTGGTAGCAAATCAGCTAAGCGCTGTTTGTGAAGAATCTCTGGGCCACCTTTCAGAAGTGATGGCTGCCTCCGTATTTCAGAATCCACTGGGGGACCTCAGTATCTGAACTTAAATAAGAAATATGCTGACATGGGTTTATATTGGATATTCAAGCCAGTGGATCCATTCTTTCATCCCCACCTCCCATATTTTCCAAGTGAATTTTGCAACATCTACCCTTGCCTTGTTGATCTTGTTTCTTCTAAGAAGTACATGGAGCTATGGTGTTTGAGAGTTTTCTGGTATTACATTTTCCCGCAGGGTCTGTCCGCGCTGAGGATGAAGTGGATGTGGATGGGACAGTGGAAGAAGATCTGGGTAAAAGTAGAGAAGGTTCCAGGACAGATGATGAAATAGTACAGAGGTTTGTACTCTTCCGGAACGATGCAAATAACCCCTGGGAAACCCTGGAATACAGTAATTTTTTTATGTTCATTCTCCAAAGGTCCAGATGAAGTTTTAACACTTTGAATTTAATTACTAGATAGTAGAGAAAACGTTAGGGGGAGCAAGCATGTGCATGCACAGTATCTCCTAAATTGCCCCTAAGAATGGTCAAAACGGAATGAATTCTTTGGAAAACTGTTTTGATAATACTGGCGCTATAGCCTTCCTAAGATCTTAGAAAAGATCTACAGTTGGTTGTGTACTTGGCAAGTGTGTACCCTTGGTAATTTTTTTTTTTTCCTTAAAGATTTCTGTAAGTGGAGTGATGTTTTACTTTGGTCTCTTAGGATTTAAAATTATGTAGACCCTTAGGCAGGCAGAGGGACAGGCCTGTGAGAGGGAGCAAAAATGAGTGTGAGTTTGTTTCTTAGTAGAGGGAAGTTGGGTTTATTTTTCTGACAGTTTTAAGCACAAAGTATTTCCAACATGGTTTTAAAGTAACCTGTTGCTGTATTAAAATAATAATGAAATAAATAATAAAATAATAATGAAATGGTGGGCTAGTCATATTTTATAAAGATTTCCACTTTGTCCTTTTTACCCCTAAGACAACCTTAAGAGACCACCGTGCTCTCATCACAAATGCTGTATTTTTGGAGGGAACTAAGTAATGCAGTATTAGTTTATCAAATTTCTTTCCTTAGAGAGGAAGAAGCTATTCAATTGGATGGATTAAATGCATCCCAAATAAGAGAACTTAGAGAGAAATCAGAAAAATTTGCCTTCCAAGCTGAAGTTAACAGAATGATGAAACTTATCATCAATTCATTATATAAAAATAAAGAGGTAAGCAACATTTGGTTATAATAAAGATATTTTGTTTCTGTATGGTAGCATATTTGTTTACTTTCACAGTGAATGTGCTTACGTAGTAATTCCAAGCAAGTCGTAGTAATTCCAAGCAAGTCGCTGGCAAAGTTTAAAAACCCAGTATGTGTAAGAATTGCTGCTAGATAGTTATTTGTGTGTGTTCGGGTGGGGGTGGGGGGTGTTTGTTAGACATTTCTTTCCTTTCTTTTTCCCTTTCCCCTCCAGTTTTGTTCATGGCCTGCTAAATAGCTGTGAATCTTTTAAGTGCAGTCATACAAACTAAGCCTCATGTCTTATATACATAAAGGTCAGTAGGAGGAAAGTAGAGTATTAGCTACTCTGACCAGTGCAGGTATCCCTTATAGTCGCTGCAGTCCTTGTGTAAAGAGCTGTACCTCCTTTTACCAAGAGAGTAAAGCCACCTGTGCACTATAAGAAGTCTAGTACGTAAAGAGTGCTTTTTCAGAGCACAGAGTAGAAATAAAATGAGCTTTGACATTAAATTTAACATCCCATGTATCTTGAGGATGACCTAAGTGTGTATTAAATCCGGCTTCCATTTAGATTTTCCTAAGAGAACTGATTTCAAATGCTTCTGATGCTTTGGATAAGATAAGGCTAATATCACTGACTGATGAAAATGCTCTTGCTGGAAATGAGGAGTTAACGGTCAAAATTAAGGTAAGCTGAGAACAGTTTTCTTTTAAAGTAGAAAGAAAGGGTCCTTGGAGAGAGGGAATCCAGATCAGTCAAGATAGGCTAGGTTATGAGGAAATAACATTCCCAAGTGTCAAAGACTTAAATCAGGAATCAGCAAAGTAATGGTCTGTGGGCCAAATCCAACTTGCTGCCTATTTTTGTAATTAAAGTTTTATTGGAACACAGCCATGCCCATTTGTGTATTATCTGTGATTGCCTTTGACAGAGACCACATGGCCCCACAAAGCCCAAAATACTCTCTGGCCCTTTTTTTAGATAAAGTTTGCCAACCACAGGCTTCCCATGGCCTCTGCTTTGCATCATCCTTACTGGAGGACCCGGGCTGATTGAGCAGCTGCCATCTGGAGTGTAGTTGGTTGCCACGGTGCACAGAAAACTTGGAGGGTCTCTCATTGATTAAAAGCTCCAGCCTGAAAGCCACACTCCTGACTCCCACTTGCAACGCTGGCTAGAACTAGTCACCTGGCCATATCCAAGCATAGTGGAAGAAGTAGATTTCTGGAAGGCAGAGAGCTGGGAATATTTAGTGAAGAACATTGATCACCACAGACTCCAAAGGCAGAAGTCATTCAAGTTTTAATCTTTATTTTCCATCAAAGAATAGGTAAAACATAAAATTTTGGCGTTTTCTCCTTGCACAGCAGGTTAAGGATCTGGTGGGTTTTCTTTGTCATAAATGACTTGGTTTGTTTAGGTCTCTCTAGCCTGTGGCATTTAGACCAGTCTCTGCCCTCTTTATATTGATACTTTACCAAATAGGCTGAACTTTTTATTCCTTACAAAGAAAAATGCTTGTACTTAAAGTGTTTTTTTGTGTGTGTGTGCCCACGGCATGTGGAAGTTCCAGGACCAGGGATAGAGCCTATGCCATAGCTGCCACCCAAGCTGCTGCGATGACAACACTGGATCCTTAACCCACTGTGCCATAAGAGAACTTCAAGATGCCCCCCCCCCCTTTTGCTTTTTAGGGCCACGCCCACACCATATAGAGGCTCCCAGGCTAGGGGTTGAATTGGCGGTACAGCCGTCGGCGTACCCCACAGCCACAGCAATGCCAGATCCTTAACCTACTGAGCAAGGGCCAGGGATTGAATCCACAACCTCAAGGTTCCTAGTCAGATTCGTTTCCACTGCACCACGACAGGAACTCCAGGATGTCCACTTTTTGAAAAGGATATTAAATACTATACGGAGAGAACTATCTCAGTTCTGTTTTCTGTGTTAAAATTGATGTGGCCAAAGCTGGTAGTTTCTCAGTGTATAGCTCAGTATTGCTTTTTCATACCATGAGTATTAAGCAACTAAAACTGTCTTGTTATTGTCTTGGTTTCAGTGTGACAAGGAGAAGAACCTGCTCCATGTCACAGACACTGGTGTGGGAATGACCCGGGAAGAGTTGGTTAAAAACCTTGGTACCATAGCCAAATCTGGGACAAGCGAGTTTTTAAACAAAATGACGGAGGCACAAGAAGATGGCCAGTCAACTTCGGAACTGATTGGCCAGTTCGGTGTTGGCTTCTATTCTGCCTTCCTTGTAGCAGATAAAGTTATTGTCACGTCAAAACACAACAATGACACCCAGCACATCTGGGAGTCCGACTCCAATGAATTTTCTGTAATTGCTGACCCCAGAGGAAACACCTTAGGACGGGGAACGACAATTACGTGAGTATTACTGATTCCTAATGTGAATTACTAGTCACAGCCAGGATTTTGACTCTCCAGTTCTGGCTCCCTGTGGCTTATTCTACACCTTAATTTCTTTGCCTATAAAATTGAGGAACTTGAACAGTTCTCATCACTGGAAGCATTTTGAGTCCTCATTAAAGGCCAGACCCAGTGATGGGAAGGCCACTGTCCTCGGAGAGCATAGGGTGGGAAGGGTTAGCTCTTGCAGGGAGGCTTCTTGGAGCAGGGGCTTGTCCAAGTTCTCCAGGTGAGCTGGAGCTAGAAGAGTAGTGTCAGTCTGTGGAGCATCGTGCATAAAGGCAGAGGCACAGCGTGTTTACAAGAGTATAGGAATTCCTTTCAGGTAGCGGCAGTTACTGATAGAATGTTTGATGAACTTTTAAGAGTTTTCTCAAGGTGCCGTGGAAGATGGTGGGACTGGGTGAGAAGAGACTCTGGGAAACCGTTGAAAATATTTAGGATCATAACCAGGGTTAGGCGAGGGTGGGAGAGAGCAGGCTGTGAGGTTCCCAGGCTGGGGGTCAAATCAGAGCTACAGCTGCTGGCCTACACCACAGCTACACGTATCCTTAACCCACTGAGCGAGGCCAGGGATGAACCCGCAACCTCATGATTCCTAGTCGGATTCATTTCTGCTGCGCCACGAAAGGAACTCCTTGACCAGTTTTCTTAATTCTAGGAGACACTTCCTGTCTTCATTGTCACAGATTTTCCTTTAATGAAAACTAATTAGACAACTATATTTTAGTATTTTTTTAGTCGTTTTGAATTGATCTTTCCCCACCTTTGTTGTTAACATTCACATCCCCTGATCTTTTAGGCGCATAACTAATGGTTATACCCCAGTGCCCTCTCTGTTAGGTGGTAGAGAAATGGAGAGCACATCTCTTAACTGGAAAGAGAGAGAAAATGATGTCCCAAGAGGTGCTCATGTCTTAGGTTGCTAAGAGACAGGGGAGGTGCCTTGTAAGCTCCATTGGAGCCAATGTTTGGTAGACTGCTCCGTTCCTAGAGCCTGATGCTTGGCTGGCAGATAACATCTTTTTGTTTTGTTTTGTTTTGTTTTGCTTTGTTTTTTGTCTTTTTGCTATTTCTTGGGCCGCTCCCGCAGCATATGGAGGTTCCCAGGCTAGGGGTCCAATCGGAGCTGCAGCCACCGGCCTACGCCAGAGCCACAGCAACGCGGGATCCGAGCCGCATCTGCAACCTACACCACCGGATCGTTAACCCACTGAGCAAGGGCAGGGACCGAACCCGAAACCTCATGGTTCCTAGTCGGATTCGTTAACCACTGCGCCACGACGGGAACTCCCTGGCAGATAACATCTATTTGAATGAATAAGGGTCAGTAGGACAGTTTGATGCAGGCAGCATGGATGGTGATCAGTAAAGGAAACCTTTACAACAGCTTTTCCTTTCCTTGGGCAGAATTGCTTGTGCCTTCAAGCCCTCCTTCCCCACCATTTGCTCGACACACTCATTTGAGTGCCTGTAGCCTGCTAGGGGTTAGGGCTACAGTGGAGTGAGAATAAGACACTTGCAGTCCCTGCTTTCACATGGCTCATTCTACTAAGGAAGAAAAAGCTTGAAATAATTTCAGAAGGCAGATGCCAGAAAGGAAGTTCAGGGACACCTTTCTTATCGGAAGGTCTTTCTGAAATGGTGACAGGTTCAGCTCAGATGTTCTGGGCGGTGAGCACCGCATGTTGGAAGTTCCAGAGGCAGAAGGTCCAGTTGAGGACCTAAAGTCAAAGGGAAAAGGAGAGCGAAGGCAAGGAAGTGGCAAGGTCAGGATCTTGCCCTACATACATAAGACTTCATCTTCTGTTTGGCCAATAAAATAGAAGCCATCAGATAATTCCGTTTCCTTCCCACTCTTCATATTCGTATTCCTAAATTAGCTACCACTGTACCCTTTTGAGAGATTTAGTGAGGATTAAATGAGATCATGAAATTAGCATCCTGTAAATGCTAACTGATAAAATTGCTTCTGTCTTCTGTCTGCTGCTCTCCTGAGGTGTGTGTTTCTACATTTCTCCCTACAGCTAGTCTCCATTTCTGCTCTGTGCTCTCATCTTACCTCCTCAGAGACTAAACACAAATTAATTCCTACCGCATCTTTGAAAGTTAGCCTTTCCAGCTGGAGTTCCCATTGTGGCTCAGTGGTTCACCAACCTGACTAGTATCCACAAGGACGCGGGTTTGATCCCTGGCCTTGCTCAGTGGGTTAAGGATCTGGCGTTGCCGTAAGCTGTGGTATAGGTCGAAGATGCAGCTCAGATCCCGAGCTGCTGGGGCTGTGGTGTAGGCTGGCAGCAATAGCTCTGATTTGACCCCTAGCCTGGGAATCTCCATATGTTGTAGATATGGCCCTAAAGAGACAAAAAAAAAAAAAAAAAAAAGTTAGCCTTTACTTACACTGTCCTCTTTCCATCAAACTGTTGCAGAATCCCTGGGAGGAAAGGAGACAGCTGGTATCATGTCCCCTTCGACTGTCAGGCACTATCTCTTTTTCTCCCCTTTACAGTTAAGCTCCTTAAAAAAGCACACCTGCCTTTGCTGCTACTTCACCTTCTGTTCATAGCTTAGCCCACAGTATTTTGACTTTATCCACCACCTCTCCCTTGAAATAAGTCACCAGTAGTCCTTGTTGCTAAGTCCAGTAAACTGAGGCTTATTTCAGTTGGCATGGCTCCCAGCAATAGATTATCTTTTTGGTAGGTTTTCTCTTGTGTTTTCTACAGAATTTGCTTTTCCCTTCTCATTCCTTAAAACAATCCACTCAGTCCCTAGCTCCATCTTTTCATGTTCCTTTACCTATTTCTTAAATGTTGTTATCCTCTTTCTTCAGAAGTTAAGTTTCAGCCCTTTTCTCAATCTCCTCTGTCCCTCATGCAGTCTTAACCACTGTCATGGACTCAAGTTCCAGATCCTTCTCAGGGTTCTTTATATTCTTAGTCTAGATCAGGAGTCAGCAAACTTAAAGGGTCAGCTAGTAAATACTTTAAGCTTCTGGCCTATAGGATCTCTTCTAGCTTGACAGCAGCCATAGACAAGACATGATGAGTTTGTGTCCTGATAAAATTCCTCATGGGTGCCAGCTCCTGGTCTAGACTATCTCTGTGCTGGGCTCTGTGCTCCTATGTCCAACTGCCTTTTAAATCTCTAAGATGTCTAACGGTCAGCTTCAGTTTGCATCCGAAACTGATGCAACTCTCCACCAACCTGGGATCACTAATAAATATGCTCCAAGACCAGAGACTGGGCCCCTCACTAGGCTGTGTTGTCATGTACTGTCTACTTCCTGGCAAGTGCTAGCAAACTATAAGCTTTGTGAAGCAGAGAGGGAGCCATGACTACAACATTCCTCATATTTACTGGGTGCACAAACGTCAAGATACGGGCTACCCACTATGTTTTAGATGGTACGATTGTTGTTTTTGGTGGATGGAGGAGGGTGTTGTCGAAGGGAGAGCAAGAAGAGGAGGAAGGAGTGTTACAGTGTTTGGTATTGTCATTATCTAGGCTAGAGCTGTGCAGTAGAACTTTCTGTGTAGAAATACTCTATCACCGCTCTGTCTGATACGGCAGCCACCAGCCACATGTGACTGTCGACTTTTAAAGAACTGACTTAACTTTTATTTAAATAGTCACATGTGACTGGTGGCTTCTGTTTTGGATAGTGCAAGTATAAACAATAGTTCGGACTAATTTTCTGGCCTTTTTTAAGGAAAATGTTTTTATTAGAGAGTTAGCCATCTAAGGTAATCACTTGACTTCTACCATAGCATGTGATTCCACTTTTCTCCAGAATATTTCGGTGATCTTCCACATTCAGCCATCTTACGATTACTGTTGTTCAAGTGAAAAAAATCCAGCACATTTAGAAGGTTGGGGACATTGTCGTTTTTCACTTGGAACGAAGTAAAAACCACTCGAGGGAGTGTGAGGCAGGTTCTTCCATTTACCGTACCCGTGCTTGGTATACTTAGCTCATAAGCGTTTATTGGTGATGGGAGTTCTTAGCATGCATGACGAGGACACTGGGTTGTACGTAGAACTGCTGGCTATTAGAGTCATTTAGATCAACACATAATCAGATCTTTCAAACCACAATGTGTCTCAACGTTTTATTTTCCTTGCAGCCTTGTTTTAAAAGAAGAAGCATCTGATTACCTTGAATTGGATACAATTAAAAATCTCGTGAAAAAATATTCACAGTTCATAAACTTTCCTATTTATGTATGGAGCAGCAAGGTAAATCTATATGAATAAATTTTATATGTATTATCTTGGTACCTATTTAAATACTGGACACCTAAAAAATGCAAGTTAAGTATGGCTCTTTCTGTATAGGATTCTCGCAGGGTTTTCTTATTGAGGACCTCTTCTTTTGAGCTGTAGTTTTCGTTTCATAGTCTACAGATGTAATCAGAATTATTAAACAAGTTTAGCTATGATCTATTTTCTATTCAAACAGACTGAAACTGTCGAGGAACCTATGGAAGAAGAAGAAGCAGCAAAAGAAGAAAAAGAGGAATCTGATGATGAAGCTGCAGTAGAAGAAGAAGAAGAAGAAAAGAAACCAAAAACTAAAAAAGTAAGTCTGTGTAATCTTTCTGCGTAAAATACTGTGTAGGTTATAAGGTACCAAGTTCACAGAAAAAGAAATCAGATTTGTGTTGGACAGAGTGCTGGGGTAGGGGTTGGGGTTGGAGTGTTGAAGGAAGGTGGTCACAAGGTACAAACTTCCAGTTAGAAGATGATTTAGTCCTGGGAATGTAATGTGCAGTGTGATGTGGGGCTCACTCTGCTCTGTGACGTATAGAAAAATTGTTAGGAGAGGAAATCTAAATCCTGAGAGTTCTTACTATAAGAAAAAACATTTTCTTTTTTTGTTCCATTTCTCTTCATTGTTTATTGTTTTATTCTCATCTATATGAGATGATAGATGTGACATGTTGTATGTCACAACATGTGTAATTCAAACCTTGAGGCCGTACACCTGAAACCCATACAGTGAATGTGTTAATTAGATCTCAATAAACTGGGGTGGGGGGAGCAGGGAGAACTAAGGTAAAAATATTATTTATGTCATGTTAGAGAAAACACTGAATCCCAAATATGCAAGGCTGATTTAAGGTAAGCTTCAGTGTTTAATGGTTTTTGTTTCAAGGAGTGAATCACAGGCCCAACCTTTTTTTTTTTTTTTTTTTTTTTTGTAGTACCCCACAGCATGTGGAAGTTCCCTTGGCCAGGGATCAGATCCAAGCCACAGTTATGCTCCATGCTGCAGCTGCAGCAACACCAGATTCTTCAACCCTCTCTGCTGGGCTGGGGATCATACCTGCCACTGCCAATCCCTGTTGCATTGCAGAACTCTAATTTTGTGGCCGCACCTGTGGCCTATGGAAGTTCTGAGGCCAGGAATTGAATCTGATCTGCAGCTGTGACCTGTGCTATAGCTGTGGCAACACCTGGATCTCTTAACCCACTGTGCCTGGTAGAAATTGAACCTACACCTCAGCAGTGACCAGAACTGCTTCAGTTGGCTTCTTAAACCACTTTGCCATGGGGGGAACTGCAAATGCAGATCATTTTTTTGCAGAGTTTTCTGATCTCTGTATATTGCCCAGGACTGTGGCTTATGATATGTAAGCTTTTTGCATCTTTTTGTCATGTAGATAATAGCTATAACATTAGTTCTGGCTTGCTCAGGTTGCAGAGTAGAGAGAAGTAGATGGTGGGTTTTGAGAAACATTTGCTATAAGATGTTGGATTTCTACTGAGTCATGAAATAGAAACACATAGTATGTATATACTTCTAACTTCAAAATAGATATTATCAAGAACTAACATTTTAGCTAGTTAAAAATAATTGAAAAACCTTAATTGGATTTTTATTAATTATAATTCTAACCTTTTGTTACATTAAATATCAATCTTAATTGGTGAGAGAAATACCTTCTTTTAGAAGTTTTGTTCCAGGAATTCCCAGGTTAAGAATGCAGTGTAGTCTCTGTGAGAATGCAGGTTCTATCCCTGCCTGCCTCGTTCAGTGGGTTAAGGGATCAGCATTGGCATAAGCTGCAGCATAGGTCACAGAGGCAGCTCAGGTCTAGTATTGCCATGGCTGTGGAACAGGCCTGCAGTTGAAGCTCCAGTTCAGCCCCAAGCTGGGACCTTCCATATGCTGAAGGTGTGGCTGTGTAAAACAGAAAAAAAGGTTTGATCCAGTTGGTAGGAACCATATTAAAATAGAGGTACCCCTTGGTGCTTTGTATATTAATATTATTTTGAAATGTTCTAAAGGTGTGGTTACCGCTGTCACCAGTATAACTGCTAGGAGTGACTAATCAAATACTGTAATTTCAGGTTGAAAAAACTGTCTGGGACTGGGAACTTATGAATGATATCAAACCAATATGGCAGAGACCATCAAAGGAAGTAGAAGATGATGAATACAAAGCTTTCTACAAATCATTTTCAAAGGTAAATATTACTTTAGAATAATGTGATGAAACATTACTAAATCAAAAGTATGTTCAAAAACAACTATTTCAGCACAACTGGTTTTCTTTTTAATCCCATTTATTTTATATTCTGCATTAAAAATTTTTACTATGAGAAGGAAATTATAGGCTTTAATCATATTGCTAAGGGGTCTACACTACAAAAAAGATTAAGAATTACTTACATAGGTAGATGCTTGATTTCCACTATAGAAACCTGTAAAACATAAAATCATATTATTGAATGGCTTGTTATGTGATCTGAAAGAGCTTGTTTACAACATCAGACATTTATCTTA
Organism: Sus scrofa; assembly: GCF_054392235.1. Classification (NCBI taxonomy): domain Eukaryota; kingdom Metazoa; phylum Chordata; class Mammalia; order Artiodactyla; family Suidae; genus Sus; species Sus scrofa. Next base: position 87,765,541 of record NC_139387.1, on the reverse strand, counting down.
AGGTCGTGGCCTAGGAATAACCACTAAATCTGTTGCTGTGCCTATTTTTCTTTCACTGATCACTTCTTGAAACTCAGAATCCAAAACTAGCATTGACTAAAATTGTTCAAAATTGTTTCCTCAAACATTTGTACAAAATGGAACAGTTTGATGGACTTAGCATGGCTAGGAAATACTCAGTAGTCTATGGCTATATTTGTTCTTTCCTTTTTTTTTTTCTTTTTTTTTGTCTTTTTGCCATTTCTTGGGCCGCTCCTGCGGCATATGGAGTTTCCCAGGCTAGGGGTCTAATCAGAGCTGCAGCCACCAGCCTACGCCAGAGCCACAGCAACGTGGGATCCAAGCTGCGTCTGCGACCAATACCACAGCTCACGGCAACGCCGGATCCTTAACCCACTGAGCAAGGCCAGGGACCGAACGCGCAACCTCATGGTTCCTAGTCAGATTCGTTAATAACCACTGCGCCACGTTGGGAACTCCGTTCTTTACTTTTTAATCCATCTGTTGATTTGTGACTTAACCTTTGTTTTCCTTACATTAACATCCACCCATCCTTTAAAGTTTACCTCTAAAACATTTCCCTTGGTTCTGCCTCTTTTTTTTTTTTTTTTTGTCTTTTTGCTATTTCTTTGGGCCGCTCCCGCGGCATATGGAGGTTCCCAGGCTAGGGGTTGAATCGGAGCTGTAGCCCCCGGCCTACGCCAGAGCCACAGCAACGCAGGATCCGAGCCGCGTCTGCAACCTACACCACAGCTCACGGCAACGCCAGATCGTTAACCCACTGAGCAAGGGCAGGGACCGAACCCGCAACCTCATGGTTCCTAGTCGGATTCGTTAACCACTGCTCCACGACGGGAACTCCCTGCCTCTATTTTTATTCTCATGAACTGTATAGTCTAGTGTATAATAAAGGTACTTTCGCTTCAGGCAGCGATATTAGAAATGTGAGCAATGTGTGATTTTAAGTCTTGTAGAGTCCACATGAGAAAAAATTTGATCCAGGTAAAGTTAACTTTTAATGATATGTTTTATTTAACCCAACGTACCAACATACCCAACAGTATTATTTCAACAAGTGATCAATATAAAAAAAAAAGTGAGTTGTTTTCTTTTTGATTTTTTTTGCTTGGTTGGGTTTTTGTACTGTGTCATCAAAGTCTGGTGTGAAGTTTACACTGACCAGCACATCTCAGTATGGATGAGCTTCTTTTTAAGTGTTGTGCAGCTACATGTGGACGCAGTAATGGATGTTGCAGAGGATTCTTGTCCTTTTGCTTGGTAGCTATTTACGCACCTCTTTTTATCCACTGCCGTAGTCCAGATTTCATGGAAGAAATCCGAGTAGTTTTTTGGTTGACTAGTACACATGAAATGTACATTATTTTGTCATTTAGACAGGCTGGTGGTTTTCCTGTCCTATTCTCAGATGTGTGGAACCCAGACTCATCCATCTCCCCAGGTTTAGGTCATTGAGCAACATTCTTGATGGTCAGCGTCAAAACAACTACATCCAGCCAGTTAGAAGTGTGGTCTTAATCATTTCCTCTTCCCTCCCCTCCTCACCTCTTTTGGTAGGGGAACTTATTTGTTAGATAAATGTTAAACTGGGGAGTTGCCGTGATGGCGCAGCGGAAATGAATCCTCCTAGCAACCATGAGGTTTCGGGTTCAATCCCTGTTCTCCTCACTCAGTGGGGTAAGGATCCGGCGTTGCTGTGAGCTGTGGTGTAGGTCGCAGACGTGGCTCAGATCTGGCATTGCTGTGGTTGTGGTGTATAGGTCAGCAGCTGTAGCTCCGATTAGACCCCTAGCCTGGGAACCTCCATATGCCACGGGTGCAGCCCTAAAAAGACCAAAAAAAAAAAAAAAAAAGTTCAACTGACCATGTACCACATGATAAAACTGCTTAGTTTTGTACTGCCTCCTTCCTGTGCCTTTTCAATGACTAAGACATCAATTTCCTAGGAAAGCGACGACCCCATGGCTTATATCCACTTCACTGCTGAAGGGGAAGTTACCTTCAAGTCAATTTTATTTGTACCCACATCTGCCCCACGTGGGCTATTTGATGAATATGGATCTAAGAAGAGTGATTACATTAAGGTGGGTTTTTAAATAGTATAAATAGAGGTTAAAATTTGAAAGTCTGATTTCCAGAAAGTGACTCTCTTGGTCTCTGCTTAGCTGTATGTGCGCCGCGTGTTCATCACAGACGACTTCCATGATATGATGCCCAAGTACCTGAACTTCGTCAAGGGCGTTGTAAGTATCAGGAGAAAACTAGGAGGTGGGGCGTTCGAGTAGGGGGTCTGGACGTGGGGTTCTTCGCAGTATTCCTCTTGCTCACTGAACTTTGTTTTGCCATCTGAAGGTGGACTCAGATGATCTCCCCTTGAATGTTTCCCGTGAGACTCTGCAGCAACATAAACTCCTTAAGGTGAGCGTGGGAAGAAACACGCTTTGCTCCTTGATTGGGCTTTGCAGGACAGGTTCCATTAGTGGAATCACCAAGTTTTGAGACTAGTCTTTGGCTCTTGAGATAAAGAACTTAATTTCACTCTAGAATGATCAAACCCTGAGAATCTGCTTATTCTCCCAACATTTTATAATAAAAATGTTCAAACCTACAAAAAAGTTGAAAGAAGAGTATAGGGAACACCCACTACCTGGCCTAAATGCTTAGATTGTAAGCATTTAAGTAGTCTTGTGATTGGAGTTCCCACGGTGGCACAGTAGCCTAGGTTGCAGCTCCAGCTAAGCCAGCTAAGATTTGATCCCTGGGTCTGGAACTTCCATATGCCACTGGAAGGGCCAAAAAAAGGGGCAGTCTTGTGACCGTCATAACTGACGACTTGGCTTCTGCTCAGTCTGACCCAGGAGTGCTTGCCATCCCCCCGCCCTTGAGAAATGCTGGTCTTTGCATCTTTGACCACTATTCCCCTGCTACCTTCCATATGGTAGCTTCTCAGGAGTTTGAGATGAAGTTCTCTGATCAGTTATTCTTTAATTTTGTGTAGGTGATTAGAAAAAAGCTTGTCCGTAAAACTCTGGACATGATCAAGAAGATTGCTGATGAGAAGTATAATGATACTTTTTGGAAAGAATTTGGTACCAACATCAAGCTTGGTGTGATAGAAGACCACTCAAATAGAACACGTCTTGCTAAACTTCTTAGATTCCAGTCTTCTCATCATCCAAGTGACATTACTAGTCTAGACCAGTATGTGGAAAGAATGAAGGAGAAGCAAGACAAAATCTACTTCATGGCTGGGTCCAGCAGGAAAGAGGTGAGGTGAACTTCACCTGGTCTTGGTACATATTTGGGGGTTTATAGCCACCTTTTGGGGGTTGGTGGGGGGAGAAAACTTACTTGTAACTCTAAACTAAAGTAGTTTTGAAGACGGGTCAGTCAGTCCCTGCCGGGGTAAAGGCCATTTATATTCTCTGCACTTGTTAATTCTCCACTTGTGAAATGGGGTTGCTAGTATTGTATGAAGAGAGCTACTAGGATGAGCAAATATATATACTAAGACCAGCCTTGGAAATTTGGTTGCTTCTCTTAATTTTGTAGGCTGAATCTTCTCCATTTGTTGAGCGACTTCTGAAAAAGGGCTATGAAGTGATTTATCTCACAGAACCTGTGGACGAATACTGCATTCAGGCTCTTCCTGAGTTTGATGGGAAGAGGTTTCAGAATGTTGCCAAGGAAGGAGTGAAGTTTGATGAAAGTGAGAAAAGTAAGGAGAATCGTGAAGCAGTTGAGAAAGAATTTGAGCCTCTGCTCAATTGGATGAAAGATAAAGCCCTCAAGGACAAGGTATTTTGGAAATTAAAAATTGTGAAAATTTTTGCATCTACATTTAAAAAAAATACTTCGTCAGCAAATTAAACTTTGCAGCCAGTTATATTTGTAACCAGGTGTACATAACATTTGATGTTGTGGTTAAATTACTGGGAGGACAAGGTTAAAATTTATGAACTACAAAGCATTAAAAGGATAAGTGATTATTCTGTATTGGTTACTTGTAACTGAAAGTTTTCCATCATTTAATACCGCTTTTATGATAGCTTAAAGTTTTATAGGTTAAATGTAAATTTAAATGTTGCATGTTTTTGAAAGTTGGTGTTTCAGTATTTATCTCTGACTGAAAAGTTCAGGTAATTAAATGAGAGTTTCCTGGAGTTCCCGTTGTGGCGCAGTGGAAACGAATCTGACTAGGAACCATGAAGCCTGCCCTCACTCAATGGGTTAAGGATCCGGCATTGCCGGGAGCTGTGATGTAGGTCGCAGACATGGCTCGGATCTGTCACTGCTGTGGCTGTGGCCTAGACCAGCAACTGTAGCTCTGATTAGACCCCTAGCCTGGGAATCTCTATATGCTGTGGGTGTGGCCCTAAAAAGACCCAAAAAAAGGTTTCTTAAGAATCTGAATGAGAGGTGCTTTTCTGGTCTGCCTCTGTTTAAGATCTCTTTGAGTCTTTATGGAGCTGAAACGCAATCACTGAACTGTTGATGTTTTACATATATCTAACTTTTGGTTTCTTACCCCAAGATTGAAAAGGCTGTGGTATCTCAGCGCCTGACAGAGTCTCCATGTGCCCTCGTAGCCAGCCAGTACGGATGGTCAGGCAACATGGAGAGAATCATGAAAGCCCAAGCCTACCAGACGGGCAAGGACATCTCTACAAAGTAAGCGCCCTTAGAAGTCCTGCCAAGGTGTTGGCTCTTGTCCAGCCTTCCCTCACAAGATAACACCAGCTTCCGTACAAAGAAGTAATGTCTTGTAAATGTCCTCCACTGTCTGTCATGTGTTAGACAAGTTTACAAAGGGATTAGGCTGCTAAAGAAAAGGTCTTGCACTTGTGATGTATTTTACATACAGATGGATGTTTTCTTAATCTGTTACACATACTGTCTTTTTAATTAGATTATATGCTTGGCTTGGTATCTGGACAATTTTTATTACATTTTTAGATAAGAGTTACAAGTGGAGTTAATGACAATTATATTTCTCAAATGAGTTAAATCCTTTTTAACCACCCTTCCCACCCCCCCAACCAGTATGCCCCACAAAATAAAGGGTAAAGGATGCAAATTTAGGGGCCGAGCACTGGGTCTTTGGTACCCTTTATTTTCAGGAAATACGTATTTCAAGTTTATATTTTAATGTCACAGCAGTGGCTTTGAAAATGACTTCTTCCTTGTTTATATGTCTTACCTCCTTATTAGATTATAAATGTCAGGTGGAAAACAAGTTTCTGCATGAATCCCATTGTAACAGTATGGGAGCCATTTAATAAATGTCCACCTGTTTCAATCATTTATTAGCAGAAGTTACCTTCTATCGAACAAACACTCGAGCACCTACTGTGTCTTTGTACTGGTGCTCTAAAGTAGACATTGCTGCTGTCCTTTGTGACACATCAAGTCCTAGTCTTCTAAGGCTGCATGGATGGCAGGTATACCAAGAGAGGTTTCCTCCCTGTCCTCAGTCTGCCCTGACAGGAGAACACTGAAGGTGATGGAAGGTATCCTTGAAATGATTGAGAGCTGAATGCGGAGGAAGAAGCAGGTTCTTTTAGGACCACATAGGTTAAAGCATCACGGAGAAGGTGTTACTTGAGCAGCAGCCAGAGGCGGCCTAGATGTTCTAGAACTCTGGGAGGCACAGCTGCAGTTGGGATAGTGGATACATTAAGAGGGGATGAATAAGACATCAAATCAGTTCATCCACGCCGAGGAGGTGCTGGCGTACATTAGTAAATAAAACCGTTCTCTTTATTGCACTCTTTCATCTAACCATGTACATTCCCCTTTAAAAGGGAAAGCATGATGTAATGATGTATCGATCTACAGACCCTAAAACTTGATGTCTGTTAATGTTCATTCTTAATCCTCAACAGTTACTATGCCAGTCAGAAGAAAACATTTGAAATTAACCCCAGACATCCACTGATCAGGGACATGCTTCGACGAGTTAAGGTGAGCAATGTCAGAGCCATAGTCCTTTGCCTTTTCATTTGAATACGTTGGACCCTTCTTATCAAAAGTATTCAAATGAATTAAAGTTGTCAAATTATTAATCAAGTGGGACTTCTTCCGTTTCAGGAAGATGAAGATGACAAAACAGTTTCAGATCTTGCTGTGGTTTTGTTTGAAACAGCAACACTGCGGTCAGGGTATCTCTTACCAGACACTAAAGCCTATGGAGATCGAATAGAAAGAATGCTTCGCCTCAGCTTAAACATTGACCCCGATGCAAAGGTTTGAAATAATGTGTTGAATGTGTGAATGCCCAGTGTCATGCACTATTCTAGAAATTAATGAGAAATTCCCCCTTTTCCAGCCCTTTTTTGTGTGTCTCCCTTTGTTAGCTTGACTTTTAATTCTAATTAGAGGATTTACTCTACAGCTCTGGATAAACCAGAGTGAAATTATTTTATTGATTATTTTATTAATTAACTATATGAGCAAAATGAAAACAGGTCCAGAGTATTTGGTGCATTAATGGGCTCATCAGTGCTACCTTTAGGTGGAAGAGGAACCCGAAGAAGAACCTGAAGAAACAACAGAGGACACCACAGAAGACACAGAGCAAGACGACGACGAAGAAATGGATGCGGGGGCAGATGAGGAAGAACAAGAAACATCAGAGGTAGAGCAAACCAAGAACGGGGTGGGGGGGACTTGGAGTGTTAGTTTTTACCAAGTTAGCACGGTTGAAGAAGTCATACTTGTAGGAATCTGCTGAGAAATAGGCATCTAATATCAAATTCAGAAGCTGGAGCAAATAACTTTTTTCTTTAAAGTGTGTGCTGCTTCCTTGATTCCCTCAGCTTAACCACCCGTTCCTGAGGCATCTGAAAGTGGATCGTTCCTTAAGCATGGTGCTTCTGTGTTCTTGGCCACTTGCTTCTGCCTTAACTACAATAACACTAGGCTGTTTTAAAATTTTGGTTGGTTGTGTTCAGCTGCTATTGATCTTGTTGAATTGTAGGTATTTTGCAGCAAGGTGAGGTTCTGACTTCCAACAGCTCAAGTAATGGGAATAGGCTGGGTCCATTTCAGTTATTTTGTACATACATGATTCTTCTGTTTGTTGGGCTAGTTTTTTAATGTCTTGTGGTTTTTGTTTTTCAGACATCTACAGCTGAAAAAGATGAACTGTAAATTATACTCTCACCATTTGGATCCTGTGTGGAGAGGGAATGTGAAATTTAAGTCATTTCTTTTGGGAGAGACTTGTTTTGGATGCTCCCTGCCCCCCCAGCCCCCTTCTCCCCTGCACTGTAAAATGTTGGGATTGTGGGTCACAGGAAGAAGTGGGTTTTTTAGTTGAATTTTTTTTAACATTCCTCATGAATGTAAATTTGTACTATTTAACTGACTATTCTTGGTGTAAAATCTTGTCATGTGTATAAAAATAAAAAAGATCCCGAATACTCAGCGTCTTACCTGTCCTTTCATAGTTCATTTTATAGAACTGCCTGATACTTGATTTTTTCCTTCTCTCTTTTTTTGGGGGTGGGGAGGGTGGTTGTGGGATTTTTTTGTTTTGGTTTTTTGTTTTTGGCTGTGCCCACTGCATAGAAAAGCTCCCATGCCACAGCAGTGACAATGCCACATCCTTAACTGGCTAGGCCACCAGGAAACTCTGGCATTTTTTCTTTGGTACATTTGTATTTTAATAGCTATAAAGTTCATTTTTCACCTTTGTGAAGGCATTGTCTTGAGATTTGGGTTCAAATCATGACTTTTCCTAATAGCCAGACCACTCTATATATCTGTAAAAGGAAGGTATGGGGGTACTCAAGGTACCACTGCATTTCCCCCACAGCATGAGGGCCTCCCCTCTGCACAAACTGGCCCTAAGGGGCAGGTCCTCTCTTCCTGCAGAGTGAGCAGTGTCCCTGGCCTGCTTTATCTACAAAATGTGTAACAGAGCTCACCAGTTTTCACAGGGAACTATATTCAATATCCTGTGATAAACCATAATGGAAAAGAAATTCTTATGGGAAAAAATATTTGTATATATGTATAACTGAGCGACTATATTGTACAGTAGGAATTAACATTGTAAATCAACTCTACTTAAATAAAAATTTTTTAAAAGTAAAAAGCTGGCTCAATTTGGTGTTCATATTTTAGTGGCAAACTAGAATTTGAAAATTTGGTTTAACGGTACAAAAAACCACTTAACCAAATTCAATTAATGAAATTAGTTCAGAATTAAGACTTTTATTGTTGATTTACACTAAATCTAAGTATCCTTCCTGAAGCCTTTGGGGATTACGACGACTTGAAGTGAGGTACCAAGATTAGAATTACCGAATTAGTGTTGAGGAAAAAATTTTAAAATTACTTCAGGAAACAAAAATAGTCAAACATACTCCAGTTTGACATTGCCCTTGCAGTGGCAGCTGTGACAAGCTTGATTATTTGTAAAGTACACAATCTCTCATAAGAAAAAAGTACTCAGTTAACAACAGGAAAGTCTTAGGCACAAGGTCACCAAGTCAAGCAGCATTGCTCACCTGTCACTGAGAAGTGAGGGTCCTCTGTGTGCTGGGAGCATATGATAAGGAGCCAGAGGACATGCAGTGGAAAAGAAAAACTCATGTGAGCCTGGAAATAAACCATTTCATTTGGATGCTTTGTACTATTAAACTGAGAAGGACATTGGCTATGAAAAGGGAAACACTTTGTTTTTTGTGGGTTTTGTTTTTTTTTTTTTTTTTTTTTTTTTTGCACTTAGAATTTAAGATTTCAACCCAGGCCCCTAAAATCTGTATGGTGTAGAAATTTGCTAACTGCCTGAGAAATAATAAGCCTAGATATGAGGAATGCATAAAGAAACTTCTTTGGGAACAAGAGCCTTGAACATGAAGCTGACTGCTCTATAAATTACTTCTGTCCTGCTTTTATAGACTTGGGAAAGGGCTAAAACATTAGTATTAGTTTCCCAGGCCTTCAATCCAAAAGTACCACGAACTGGCAAAACAACAGAAGTTCATCCTCTCACAGCTCTGGAGTCCAGAAGTCTGAAATCCCAGTGTCAGCAGGCCCTTCCTTGCTCCGAGACGGTCGAATCCTTTCCTGCCTCTTCCCAGTTTCTGGGGTGTCCCCCAGCTTGTGGCCACAGGACTCCAATCTTCACCTTTGTTGTCACCCGGTGTTCTCCTGTGTGTCTGTCTTTCCTCTTCTTATAAAAAGGCACTATTCACACTGGATTAGGGCCAACTCTATGAACTCATCTTTATATTTTCAAATACACATTCACAGGTACTGGGAGTTAGGACTTCAACAACTTTTCGGGGGGGTACGATTCAACCCATAACCATACTCGTTTATCTGTCACTTTACAAGTTACAAGAGAAATGCCGAATGGTTTCTCCAATTTGGAGGTAAAGAGCTTGTGACTGTCCAAGTCACAATTATTTTAATTTTGTTACGTAAACAGTTTCAAAAAAATTTCAGAATGTAAATATTTCAACTGAATTCAGTTTAGTACAAACAGTACTTTCCAAAATTTAGAGAAATATTAAATTCTCACCATAAGCTTTCATGGTCAATGTCATTTTTATTATACTTAATTTATAATTCTCATTTGCCATTATAGTTAAGCTTATTCAGAGAAATAAACCAGAATTATAAGGGCAGGAGACACTGCAAAATTCTATCTCACATGATATTCAAGACTAAGTATTTATTGGGAGTTCCTATTGTGGCTCAGAGGTTAAAGAACTTGACTAGGATCCAAAAGGATGCAGGTTCAATCCCTGGCCCCGCTCAGTGGGTTAAGGATCTGGCACCGCCGTGAGCTGTGGTGTAGGTCGCAGGTGAGGCACGGATCTGGTGTTGCTGTGGCTGTGGCCGGCAGCTATAGCTCTGATTCAATTCCTGCCTAGCCTGGGAATTTCCATATGCCAGAGGTGCAGCCCTAAAAAAAGTATTTATCAAACCACATTAAAGAAAGCAATGGTAAAAGCTTTGGCAGTTTTCAAGAAACACTGGTCAAACCATAATTAAATCTCAATGCATCAGTTAACATCTAGTGAGCACTTCCTGTTTCAGTCAGCATTGTATTGGGTGCTTAACAAGTAGTTTGACGAAATGAATTTTAAAAATGCACATTTAACTCTCACACTGCTATTCACAGAGTTCTTGGCAGAGTTGGATCTTGAGGTTCTCGTTGTAGCTCTTTCAATCCCAAAAGCTCTGTTTTGAGTTCTCCGGGCTTTGGTGGAATTTCGGGTATTGTCTATTAAAACAAACAAACAAACAAAAAATTATACCAGTGCTTTCTTAGACTGTGATGAAATATGACCTGAAAAATATCAAAGAAAATAAAAAATAAAAAAGAACAAAAGGTCCTCTGCCACTCAATGACAAATCTTTAGTATGAGAACCTGCAGCTGATCTAAGTCCCTTCCTACCCCTATATTTATATGACTCATTGGGCTACGTCTTGAGTAGTAAAGGACTCACAGAGGGAAAGCATATCAATTTACAGGTCACAAATGTGAGCAAGGCTTTCTGCACTGAGAAATCCACGCCTGCACTATTTACTGACCCTCCACCATGTGCCTGGCACTGAACGCAGGCATTAGAAATCAGTACATTTATTCAAAAACAGTTAAGTGCCTATTATGTGCAAAGCATAAAACAGTGGGCAAAAAATACAAAACTGGCTTCAAGAAAGGTGATTAGGAAAAGCCTGAGAAAAAATGCGTAACAGCTTCAGTGTGATAGAATTCACATACCATACCATTCACCTATGTATACAGTCAAGAGGTTCTGGTATATTCACAAAGTTGCACATCCATCTCTATAATACATTTTAGAAAATTTTCATCACCCCGAAAGAAACCCCAAGCCCATTAACAGTCACTCCCATTTCCACACAACCCCCTGACCACCAAGCCACTGCTCTGTCTCTAGAGAGACTTGCCTCTTCTCACATAAATGGTATCACATAACACGTGGTCTCTGTGAGACTGTTTCTCACAGAGAACACTCGTTTCTTTCATTTAGCATGTTCCCAGAGTTCATCCGTGTTGTCACAGACATCAACGCTTCCCGCCCTTTTAGGACCCAGTAATATTCCATTAAAAGGCTATATCATGTTTTATGTATCCACGCACAGTCCTTTACTGGGGCTGTTTCCACTTTTTGGCTCTTACGAAAAATACTTCTATGAACATTCATGTACAAGTTTTTGTGTAGCCCTATGTTTTCATGTCTCTTGGGTATAAACCTAGAAGTTGAATTGCTGGTGGCTCTATGTTTAACTGTTAGAGGATCTGCCAGACTGTCTTCCACAGCAGCCACACCGTGTCATACCCCTAACAGCACTGCACAAGGGTTCCAGTTTCTCTGTATCCTCATCAGCACTTGTCATTCGCTGTTTTCTAAAATTACAGACATCATAGTGGTTATGAAATGGTACCTTATTGTGGTTTTGATCTGCATTTCCCCGATGGCTAATGATGCTGAGCATCCTTTCATGTGCAAAGGTGACTTTGGAACAAAGACATGGAGGGGGAGGAGAAAGCAGCCAAGGACACATCTAGGAGTGTCCCTGGCAGATGGAACCACTGAAGCAGAGGAGCTAAGGCAGGAACATGCCCTTGAGTTCAAGGAAAACTGAGGTGGTCAGCACAGCTGGTACAAAGTATTCAGCAAGGGGTGAGAAAGAGACAAGGACAGGAGGGAAAAGGGGGTGCAGAGATGGGAAGTCACTGGGGGGCTGTGAGCAGAAGAGTGACGTGACCTGACTCAAGGGTAAACAGATGGCAGTGGTGGTTTTGTTGAGAAGAGACTGTCAGGGCACGAAGGTGGAAGGTGGAAGAGTCAGGCAGCTACGGCAGTAACTGCAGGGAGAGCGACTGGCAGTGGCTTGAACTGGGTAGTCGCAGAGGAGGAAAGCAGCGAGTCTGGATGAGGATCTGGGGTTGAGCCAGTGGCATCTGCTGCTCTGTGCGGTATGAGAGAGAAAGCGTTGAGGAGGACTCCTAGTTTTGGCCTGACCTTACTGTGTTAGGGACGACTTCAACAAGAGCAGGGGGAAGGCCAGGAGCTCAGCTGTGAGCATGCCCACTGCCCATACACGTGGAACTGTCAAGTGTACAATGAATAACTGAACTGTCAGTTCACAGGAGAGGGCCAGGCTGGAGGTATGATTTTAGTATGTAAGTACCAGCCACTGCGCTGAAATGAGATCATGGAAGTGAGTGTAGGCAGAAAAAAAGGGGATCAAGGACAGAGCCCTGAGGTCCACCTGTGCTGGGAGGCTAAGAAGATAAAGAAGAAACAGGAAAGGGTGAAAAGCAGCAAGCACGAAGGCAAAAGAACCAAGAGTGGTCTCCCAGAAGCCACGTGAACAAAGTCTTTCAAGGAGAGACTATTTCACCATGTCCCAAGCTGCTGACGGACTAAAAGATGAAGACTGATAACCGACCCACGGGATTTAACAGCATGGGGGTCGCAGGTGACCTTAAGAGGTATGGCGGTAAATATTCACACACCTCCGTCTCCAGGCCTTGGTGCAGCCTGTTCTCTCCATATGGAATGCCCCTGCAAAGGACCCCTCCACACAACCCCTCACGTTGGCATTGCCAAAATTCTGCTCATTACCCAGGGCCCACCGCAGTGCCACCTCAAGGAAATGTATCCCTCCCCCCACTCCATTCCCACCACGCTGTTCACCCATCTCTGATCGGAATCAACCCAAAGGTCTGATATCATAATGATGTTAGAGGCATGTCTACTTCTCTTAGCTATTAGTTTATACTGTAACGTCTCTGAAGACAAGGACCACATCTCAGACTTCTCCTTAATTCTTACAACCCTATGAAAATGTCCCACATTGTACGAGGCTGTCAAAAAATGTGTTAAATGGGAGTTCCCTGGTGGCTCAGCAGGTTCAGGATCCAATGCTGTCACTGCTGCGGCTCAGGTTCAGTCCTTGGTCCAGGAACTTCCACATGCCATAGGTGTGGCCATTAAAAAATAATTCACTAAAATTAGAAACCAACAAGTGGTTGGTTTTCTGTGTTATCTGACCAGAGTCCAGGCAGAAATGCCTACTCCCTACACTGTGATCCAAACCACTGCATTCACACCCACAACATAACACTGAGCATACTCTTTTTTTTTTTTTTTTATATATATATACTTGATTTTTTTATTTTTTATTTTTATTTTTTTTTGTCTTTTCGCTATTTCTTTGGGCCGCTTCCGCGGCATATGGAGGTTCCCAGGCTAGGGGTCCAATCGGAGCTGTAGCCACTGGCCTACGCCAGAGCCACAGCAACTCGGGATCCGAGCCGCGTCTGCGACCTACACCACAGCTCACGGCAACGCCGTATCGTTAACCCACTGAGCAAGGGCAGGGACCGAACCCGCAACCTCATGGCTCCTAGTCGGATTCGTTAACCACTGCGCCACGACGGGAACTCCTGAGCATACTCTTGTAATTATTTGCACTGTATGTTGTCACCTCCACCTCCCCAGGACCATAACTCCTCAAAAGTACCTCTAATTCCCAGTTCTAATTCAGAGAAGTCTTAATAAAATGAAATTCCTCTCTTGGAGGAGTTCCTATTGTGGCTCAGTGGTTAACAAACCCAGCTAGCATCCATGAGGTTGCAGGTTCAATTCCTGGCCTCACTCAGTGGGTTAAGGATCCTGCATTGCGGTGAGCTGTGGTGTAGGTCGCAGATGCGGCTTGGATCCCAAGTTGCTGTCGCTATAGCATAGGCTGGCAGCTACAGGTCTTATTCAACCCTTAGCCTAGGAACCTCCATATGCCACAGGTGGGGCTCTAAAAATGAAATGATATGAAATGAAATGAAACGAAATGAAATAATAAAATAGAATAAAAATAAAATAATAAATTCCTCTCTCTTGGAGTTCCCATCGTGGCTCAGCGGAAGTGAATCCGACTAGTATCCTTGGCCTTGCTCAATGGGTTAAGGATCCAGCGTTAGTGTGATCTGTGTAGGTCGAAGACAGGGCTGGGATCCTGTGTTGTTGTGGCTCTGGTGTAGGTGGGCAGCTACAGCTCCAGTTTGGCCCCTAGCCTGGGGATATCCACATGCTGCGGGTATGGGCCCAAAAAGACAAAAATAAATAAATTCCTCTCTCCTTTGAATGCCCATATTCACTCCTTCAGTCAACAAATATTTATTGAGCATCTACTACATTCTAAGCTCTTTTCTAGGTGACTGAAATACAAGAGTGAACTAGACAGGCACAGTCCCTCCCTGGAGACTTCATTTTAGCAGAGGAAACAAAGAGGAAGTACAAAGACAGGAATAAAATAATTACAAATCACGACATGTGTTCTATGGAAACCAAGGCCTTGTATAGAACAGCAGAGGAAGAATCCTTTAGGAGCTGTCCAAAGGACCTTCATTGCTAGAGGAGATAATTCGAGTGGAGACTTGAAATTTTGAAGAAAACCAAGCCAAGATCTGGGAGAAAAGCATTCCAAGAAGCATGACCTTGAGGGAACAGGCTTGATGAGTCTGAGAAACAGGAAGAAGAAACGGTGTGGCTGCAACACAGGGGAAAGGGGCAAATGGTGTAAAATAAGGCCAGTGGCAGGCAGGTGCCAGACGGCGTAAAACCCGAAGACTGTGTAAGAGCAGGCCAGCATGGCTCTAAAGGCAATAGGATGACACCATACGGTTTTAGAACCCGGACAGACGTGCTCCTAATTTCAAGATCACTTCTGCTGCTGTGAGAATGGAGTAGTCCAGGAGTGAGGCGCGAGGACCCTCCCGCACTCACCAGGTCCGGCCGGTAGTACCTGTGCACCACCTCCGCGCCGGCGCACATGGCCAGGAGACTGGCGGCGAACATTTTCAGGTAGGACGTCCAGGACACGCCCGCAGGCATGGTCGGCGGGCTGGACGGGGAGGGAAAGCGGACGGTGTTAGAAAGTTCCCAGGTCCCGACCAAGCTGTGAGGGGAAACGAGTCCCTCTGCAGCGCAGGGGCGGAGTCAGAGCACCTGGGTCCTCAATTATGAGAGGAGGGCAGTGAGCGCACGAACGCCCTCTGGAGGCGGAAGACCAGCCTTCGGTGGGTTCTTAGTGTTGGGGCCGGGCCTTCAGAGTTTACAGGCAGCGCCAGCGGAGCGAAAGGAAGGCAGCGTCGGGCGGTTTACCGCGCCGCGAAAGCTCCGAGAGATGAGGGAGTGCACACCTCACTACCTGGCCTATAGGGTCGCTCCAGGGGAGACTGTACCGCGAGCTGCACAGGCCGTCGGCAGCGGGTCGAGGGCGGCGCAAGGGCGTTCGGGAGCCCGAGCAGGCGGGCCGGACCCAAAGTGCAGGGGATGCGGCCCTCCCCGGACCGGAAAGCCGGGTTGCTGCCGGCGCGGGCACGTGACCCAGGCGGAAGTGAGGCTTTTGGCCAGAGCCAGTGTCTTTTTTTGGCGGGGCGGGCGGGGGGGGGGCGTCTTTTTGCCTTTTCTAGGGCCACTTCCCGTGGCACATGGAGGTTCCCGGGCTAGGGGTCTAATTGGAGTTGTAGCCCCCGGCCTACGCCAGAGCCACAGCAACACGGGATCTGAGCCACGTCTGTGACCTACACCACAGTTCAGGGCAACGCCGCATCCTTAAACCGATGAGCAAGGCCAGGGATCGAACCCTCAACCTCATGGTTCTTAGTCGGATTCGTTAACCACTGCGCCACGACGGGAACTCCCTTTTCTCTCTCTCTTTTTTTTTTTTTTTTTTTTTTAACCAATTCCCAGACTTTTCCTGGCTCTCGGCGCCCTCATCATTCTCCCTCTAGTTAGATTTTTCCTGCAGATGTCTAGTCTCCAGCTCGACTCTGGCTGGATCCTTGCATTATTTCGGCTTTCGCACGCACAGAAAAGGTTGCTCATGTTTAGTACATTTTAGGAGCAGGTGGAGGTTCGCTCACTGAGCTGTGCACGCTTAGGTGAGGTCACCCTACAGTGAGTGAAAGTTAAAAGCTCTCGCTGTCCTTGTCCTGGACAAGTCCTTTGATACCTAAAACAGAGCCAACCCAGGCAGCTATGACTTTGTGCTATATTGCTACTGGAGAAGAGGAGGAATGAAATCTACATTATTTAATACATGCTTGTTTAAGATTGTGCGATAGACTGCTTTTTGTTAAGCAAAAGATTAATTACAAGACAATTCTGAAGGATTAATCTTGGCGTCCCGTCGTGGCGCAGAGGTTAACGAATCCGACTAGGAACCATGAGGTTGCGAGTTCAATCCCTGGCCTTGCTCAGTGGGTTAAGGATCTGGCGTTGCCGTGACCTGTGGTGTAGGTTGCAGACGCGGCTCGGATCCCGCGTTGCTGTGGCTCTGACGTTGGCCGGCGGCTACAACTCCAATTACACTCCCAGCCCGGGAATCTCCATATGCTGCGGGAGCGGCCCTAGAAAAGGCAAAAAGACAAAAAAAAAAAAGAATCTTGTATGTATAATAATATGCATCATGATACACTCACATTTTTAGAACCATTTTTATGGCAGCATATATGACATTCGGTAAAATGCACATATTTAAAGTATACAATTTAGGAGTTCCCTTCGTGGGGCAGCGGAAACGAGTCGGACTAGAAACCATGAGGCTGTGGGTTCCATCCCTGGCCTCGCTCAGTGGGTTAAGGATCCAGCGTTGCAGTGAGCTGTGGTGTAGGTTGCAGACACGGCTGGCATCTGGCGTTGCTGAGGTTGTGAAGTAGGCCGGCAGCTGCAGATTAGACCCCAAGCCTGGGAACTTCCCTATGCTGCAGGTACGGCCCTAAAAAGACAAAAGACAAAAATAAAATAAAATTTTAAAATAATAAAATAAATAAAGTATACAATTTAATGAGCTTTGACATATTTGAACACCTGTGAAACCATTACTACAATCAATATTATGGGAGTTCCCTAGTGGTGCAGCAGGTTAAGGACCCTGCCATTCTCACTGCAGGGGCTGGGGTCACTGCCCTGGCCTGGGAACTTCTGGGGGTGGGGGGTGGGGAGGCTCCTTTAAAAAAAAAATGAACACATTCATCAACCCTAAAAATTACTTTGCTGCCTCTTGCTAATTCCTCCCACACAGCCCCATTCCCTAGGCAACCACTGATCTTATTTTCTGTCACTACAGATTACTTTGCATTTCCCAGAATGTTAAAGAAATGGAATCATACAGTATGTACTATTTTCAGCCTAGTTTCTTTCTTTTAGAACAGTTCTTTTGAGATTCATCCATATTGTTGCATGTATCAGTTCACTCCTTTGTATTGCTGAGTATGTTTATACCACACAGCTGGCTTAGCCACTCACCTTTGGGGGACATTTTGGTTGTTTCCAGTTTTTGGCTAATACAAATAAAACTGCTATGAACAGTAAAGAATGCCAGAAAGATGCATATGCAGGCCTGTGAATATATGCTTCCAATTCTATTGGGTACATTGCTAGGAGTAGAATGGCAGCAACATATAGTAGGTATGTATCTAACTGTTTAAGAAATTGCCAAACTGTTTTCCAAAGTAGTTGTACAATTGTACATTCCCACCAAACATCTGAGAGTTCTAGTTTCTCCACATCCTCTCCATCACTGTTTGATTAGTCCTTTTAGTCTTAGCCATTCTAAGAGGAGGGTAATGGTATCTCATGACTAGTCATGTTGAGACTCACTTGCTTGAATTTTCTTTGGGGAAGTATCTATTGAAGTCCCCAGGCTAGGGATCAAATTGGAGCTGCAGCTGCCCGCCTACACCATGGCCACAGCAACAGCAGATCCGAGCCTTGTCTGTGACCTACACCACGGCTCACAGCAATTCAGGGTCCTTAACCCACTGAGTAAGGCCAGGGATCGAACCCGCATCCTCATGGATGCTAGTCAGATTCGTTACCCCTGAGCCACTATGGGAACTTCCTCCTTTGCACATTTTTTAATTGGATTGTTTGTTATTTCTTATGAGTTTTGAATCTTCTTTATATGTTATGGATACAAGTCCTTTATCAGATTTTGATCTACAAATATTTTCTCCCAGTTTATACCTTGTCTTTTTTTTCCTAATAATTTTTGAAAAGTTAATTTTAATGAAGTCCAGATTTAATTTTTCTCTTTAATGGGTCAAGCTTTGGTATTATACCTAAGAAATCTAACCCGGGTCACAGATTTTCTCTTGTATTTTCTCCTAGAAGATTTATGGACTTATGTTTTACAGTTAAGTCTATGATCCATTTTGAGTGAAACTTTTTATATGGTATGAGGTATGGGCCCAAGTTTTATTTTGTTTTGCATATGGCTATCCAATTATTCTAGTGCTATTTTTTTTTCATTTTCTAAAGTTTTATTGAAGTATAGTAGATTTACAATGTTGTGATAATTTCTGTTGTACAACTAAGAGATACAGTTGTATATATATATATATATATATTCTTTTTAAGATTCTTTGTCCATATAGGTTATCACAGAATATTGAGTAGAGGTCCATGTGCTATATACACAGTAGGTCCCAGTTGACCATCCATTCCATATACAATAGTGTCTAGCGCCATCTTGAAAACACTGGGCTTTCTTCACTGAATTCCTTTTTCACTTTTGTGGAAAATCTGCTGATCAATTGTCTATGTATGTGTGTGTGTCTTTTTCTGGACTCTGTTATTGTCCATTGATATGTTTTTGCCTATCATGAGGCCAATATCACACTCTCTTGATTACTGTAGCCTTATAGTATAAAACAGATAGTGTTATCTTGTCTTCAAAAATATTTTTTAATTAGAATGTACTTGATTTATGGGAGTTCCCTTTGTGGCTCAGAGGTTGACGAACCCGACCAGGATCCATGAGGATGTGGGTTCGATCCTTAGCCTCGATCCAGTGGGTTAAGGATCTGGCGTTGCCAGGAGCTGTGGTGTAAGGTCTCAGACGAGGCTTGGATTCCGTGTTGCTGTGGCTGTAGGCCAGCAGCTATACCTTCAATTCGACCCCTAACTTCCACATGCCATGCGTGAGGCCCTAAAATATAGTTGATTTACAGTGTTGTGACAATTTCTGCTCTACAGCAAAGTGATCCAGTCACACACACACACACACACACACACGCACTCACATATTCCCTTTCTTATATTATCTTCCATCACGGTCTATCCTAAGAGAATGGATATAGTTCCCTATGCTATACAGTAGGAACACATTTCTTATCCATTCTAAATGTAATAGTTTGCATCTACTAACCCCAAACTCCCAGTCCATTTACTCCCTACCCCACGCCCCCTTGGCAACCACAAGTCTGTTCTCTATGTCTGGGAGTTTCTGTTCTGTAGATACGTTCATTTGTGTCATATTTTAGATTCCACATATAAGTGCTATCATATGGTATTTGTCTTTCTCTTTCTGACTTACTTCACGTACTATGAGAATCTCTAGTTGCATCCATGTTGCTGCAAATGGCATTGTTCCTTTTTTATGGCTGAGTAGTATTCCATTGTTTATATGTACCACATCTTCTTAATCCATTCATCTGTTGACGGACATTTAGGTTGTTTCCGTGTCTTGGCTATTGTGAATAGTGCTGCTATGAACATGCGGATGTATGTATCTTCTCGAATTAGTTCTATCTAGATATATGTCCAGGAATGGGATTGCTGAATCATATGGTAGTTCTGTTTTCACTTTTCTGAGATACCTCTATACTGTTTTCCATAGTGGTTGTACAACTTACATTCCCACCAACAGTGTAGGAGGGTTCCCTTTTCTCAACACCCTCTCCAGCATCTGTTATTTGTAGACTTATTAATGATGGGCATTCTGACCAGTGCGAGGTGCTACCTCATTGTAGTTTTGATTTGCATGTTTCTAATAATTAGTGATGTTGAGCATCTTTTCTTTTTTCTCTTTTTTGTCTTTTTGCTATTTCTTTGGGCCGCTCCCATGGCACATGGAGGTTCCCAGGCTAGAGGTTGAATCGGAGCTGTAGCCACTGGCCTACGCCACAGCCACAGCAACGCGGGATCTGAGCCGTGTCTGCAACCTACACCACAGCTCACGGCCACGCCGGATCCTTAACCCACTGAGCAAGCGCAGGGACCGAACCCGCAACCTCATGGTTCCTAGTCGGATTCGTTAACCACTGCGCCATGACGGGAACTCCTTGAGCATCTTTTCATCTGCATACTGGCCATCTGTATGTCTTCTTTGGAGAAATGTATGTTTTCTGTCCATTTTTCAATTGAATTATTTTTTGTTGTTGTTGTGGAGTTATATGAGTTGTTTGTATATTTTGGAGATTAAGCCTGTGTCAGTTGCATCATTTGCAACTATTTTCTCCCATTCCATAGGTTTTCTTTTCTTTTCTTTCTTTCTTTTTTTTAAATGGTTTCCTTTGCCGTGCAAAAGCTTGTAAATTTGATTAGGTCCCATTGGTTTATTTTTGTTTTTATTTCTATTACCTTGGGAGACTGACCTGAGAAAACATTTGTAAGATTGATGTCAGAGAATGTTTTGTCCATGTTCTTCTCTAGGAGTTTTATGGTATCTTGTCTTATGTTTAAGTCTTTAAGGCATTTTGAGTTTATTTTTATGCATGGTGTGAGGGTGTTTTCTAGTTTCATTGATTTATATGCAGCTGTCCAGTTTTCCCAGCACCACTTGAAGTGACTGTTTTTTTCCCATTTTACATTCTTGCCTTCTTTGTCAAAGATTAATTGACCGTATGTGTCTGGGTTTATTTCTGTGCTCTCAATTCTGTTCCATTGATCAGTATGTCTGTTTTTGTACCAGTACCACACTGTCTTGGTTACTGTAGCTTTGTAATATTGTTTGAAGTCTGGGAGAATTATGCCTCCTGCTTTGATTTTTTTTTTTTTTCCTTCAGGATAGCTTTGGCATCTCTGGGTCTTTTATGGTTCCATATAAATTTTTGGATTATTTGTTCTAGTTCTGTGAAAGTGTTAGCCTTTCAATTTTGTTCTTTCTTTTTTTTTTTTTTTTTTTTTTTGATTTGTAACGTTCACCAGTTCTTGTTTTAATATTCCACATGTAAGTCATATTACAATGTTCTTTCTTTATAAAAGAAATGTTTTGACCATTCTGGATCTTTGCATTTCCATATAACTTTTAGAATCATTTTGTCAATTTCTATAAAAAAGCCTACTGGGATCTTGATTATCATGATATTGCATCTGTAATTGTCTTGACAATATTTAGTCTTCTGACCCATGAACAATGTATCTCCCCAATAATTTAGTTCTTAATTTCTCTCAGCGATATTTTGTAATTTTGGAGAAACATGTCTTTTATCAGCTTTATACCAAAGTGTTTCTTTCTTTCTTTCTTTTTGCTTTAGGGCCGCACCCACAGCATATTCCATATTCCCAAGCTAGGGGTTGAATCAGAGGTGCAGCTGCCAGCCTATACCACAGCTACAGCAACATGGTATCTGGGCCACGGCTTCGACCTACAACACAGCTCACAGCAATGCTGGATCCTTAATCCACTGAGCAAGGCCAGGGATCAAACCCACATCCTCATGGATACTAGTCAGGTTTGTTACCACTGAGCCCCAGTGGGAACTCCAGTATTTCATATTTTTTGATGTTACTGTGAATGGTATTTTTTCTGATGGTTTGTTGGTAGTATATAGGATATCACAATTGATTATCCTTTACTGATCTTTTATTCTACAACTTTATTAAACTCATTTATTCTAGTACCTTTTTTGTAGGTTTCATAGGCTTTCCTACATTAAACCATACAATGAACTCTGAATAAATACGGTAAGCTTTTTTTATAGATGTCATTTATCAAGTTAAGAAAGTTCCTTTCTGTTCCTAAACTGCTTAAAGTTTTCTTTATCAGAAATGGATGTTGGACTTTGTCAAATCCTTAATCTGTATCTATTCAGGTGGTCATAAGGGTTTTGAAAAAATCGCTAATATGATAAGTTACATAGAATGATTTTTTCAAATGTTAAGTTAGTCTTATATTACAATCACTCCTCCACATCCATTGGTTCCACAGCCAGGGATTCAACCATTGAAAGTTAAAAAAAAAAAAAGTCCATAAAGTTCCAAAAAAAAAAGACTTGAATTAACTACAATCTGGTAGATATTTATATTTACAACTATTTACATAACATTTAAATGATATTAGGTAGTATAAGTAATCTAGAAATGATTTAAAGCATAAGGGAGGATGTGCATAGGTTATATGCAAATACCGCACCATTTTATATAAAGGACTTGAGCATCCATGGATTTTGGTATCCATAGGGAAATCCTGGAACAAATTCTCCACAGATACCATGGGATGACTGTACTTGGATAAATTCTAGTTGGTTGTGATGTATTATAATCTTGTTATATATTGTTGAATTTGATTTGCTAAATTTTGTTCAAAATTTTTACATTTATGGAGTTCCCGTCGTGGCGCAGTGGTTAACGAATCCGACTAGGAGCCATGAGGTTGCGGGTTCGGTCCCTGCCCTTGCTCAGTGGGTTAAGGATCCGGCGTTGCCGTGAGCTGTGGTGTAGGTTGCAGACACGGCTCGGATCCCACGTTGCTGTGGCTCTGGCGTAGGCCGGTGGCTACAGCTCTGATTCGACCCCTAGCCTGGGAACCTCCATATGCCGCGGGAGCGGCCCTAGAAAAAGCAAAAAAGACCAAAAAAAAAAACAAAATTTTTTTACATTTATGTTCATGATAGATATTGGTTTGTAGTCTCTTTTCCTGTAATTTTTTTTTTTTTTTTGTCTATTTTGGGGACAGGGTAATGTTGGTGTCATGAAATAAGAAAATATTCCCTCCTTTTCAAATGTTGGAAGAGTTTGGCAGAATTGGAATTATTGCTTCCTTAAACATCTGCTGGAATTCACCAGTAAAACCATTTGGGCCTGGAGTTTTCTTTGTGGGAAGGTTTTGAACTACATATTCAATGTCTTTAATAGATATGGGGCTATTCAGCTTCTCTCTTTATCCTTACTGGGCTTTACTAATTTGTGTCTTTAAGGAATTTTTATATTTCAGCAAAGTTGCTGAATTGATTTTTGAAATAGTTGTTCAGGAGTTCCCTGATGGCCTAGTAGTTAAGGATCTGGCATTGTCACTGCTGTGGCTCAGGTTTGATCCCTGGCCTAGAAACTTCTGCATGCTGCAGGCACAGTCAGAAAAAACAAAACAAAACAAAGAGTTGTTCAATATTTTCCCTATTTCTTATTCTATACATAGAATCTATAGTTATGTTAATTTGGGTCTTCTCCCATTTTTTCCTGTTAGACCTGGCTGGCAGTTTACCAGATTTGATCTTAAAGTACAGCTTTCGCTGTCATTGATTTTCTCTATTGCTTTTCTGTTTTTTATTTCACTGATTTTACACTCAATGTATCATTTCTTTTATTCATTTTGAGTTTAATTTGCTCTTCATTCTCTGGCATCTTAAGGTGAAAGCTTAGGTCATTAATTTGAGACATTTCTTCTTTTCTAGCACAGACACTTAGTGCTATAAGCTTACGATAACCAGTTGTTCTTTGGACTGTGAATATCTTTTCTGAAGCCCTTCTGCCTCATTGTGCTCAACTGAGGCTCACATGTAGCTCTGAGAAGGTGGATTCTGGAGTCAGACTTCCCTGGCAATACTCTTGACTCTGCCACCTAGTAGTTGTGTGATCTTGCACAAGTTATTTAACTTACTCTGTTGGTTATTTTTCTTGTCTTTCTTGCACCTATGACATGTGTAAGTCCCCGGGCCGGGGATCAAATCTGAGTCACAGCAGTGAAAATGCCAAATTCTTAACTGCTAGGCCACTGTGAAACTTCAGTTTGTCTATAAAATATAAGTAATAACATTAGCAATCTGTGATGGTTGGTTAATTTTTGTGCTGTTGTGATGGTTAATATTATGTGTCAATTTAGGTAGACTGTGGTACCCAGATATATGGATAAACATTATTCTGAGGGTGTTTATGGATGAGATTAACATTTAGATCAGTGGGCTTTGAGTAAAGCAGACTGTCCTCCATAATGTGGGTGGGCCTCATCCAATCAGCTGATGGCCTGAAGAGAACAAAAGAGCTCTGTGAACAAGAAGGAATTCTCAAGCAAATGGCCTTCAGATTTGAACTTGGAGCGTTGGCTTTTCCTGATTCTCCAGCCTCACAGCCTTCAGACTTGAGTTGTAACATCAGCTCATATGGTTCTCTTGAGAATTAAATGATTTAATATATACAAAGCACTTAGAGCTGATATGGTACATAGTCAGTAAATGTAAACTGCTGTATTACCATTATTATTATCACCATTGTTACTAATATAACTGCTGTTTTTAGTACCCATTCTCCTTGCTGCTATGAGCTACTGGTCTCCAAGGCCCCCCATATTCGTTAGGGACATTGGCTCATTATTTAGTCTTCCTCTATACGTCTACAGGACCAACTACAAAATTTGTACACTCCAGTATAAAGTAAAAGTTCAGGAGTTCCCATTGCTCAGCAGTAACAAACCCAACTAGTGGCCATGAGGATGTGGGTTTGATCCCTGGCCTTGCTCAGTGGGTTTAGGATCTGGTGTTGCCGTGAGCTGTGGTGTAGGTTGCAGATGCAGCTCGGATCTAGGGTTGCTGTGGCTGTGGTGTAGACCAGTGGCTATAGCTCCAATTCGACCCCCCCTAGCCTGGGAACTTCCACTGGTGCTGCCCTAAAAAGACCAAAAAAAAAAAAAAAAAAGCTAACCCCCTGTTAAATAATTACTCAAGAATTTCAGGATGGTAGCCACAAAATATTAAACCAATTACATGGCCCTTATAAGGGTAGGGCCTTATTATTATTATTATTATTTTCTTTTTCTTTTTTGGCCTCCCCATGGCATATGGAGTTCCCAGGCTAGGGATCAGACCTGAGCCACAGTTGTAACCTACCCTGCAGAGGCAGCAACGCTGGATCCTCTGACCCACTGTGCTGGGCCAGGGATCATACCTGCTCCCTGGTGCTGCAGAGATGCCTCTGATGCCATTGTGCCACAGCAGGAACGCTTCAGTAGGGCCCTATTCAACTGCACAGATCAGACACCTATGAAGCTGGTCATGCCTGCCAGCATCAGAGGTGATTTCCTGTTCAAGGATCTAGCCTCCTACTTCTTGAGCTTGCCACCAGTAACCTTCACTTCTACTTAATTTCCACAATAGTCTCACCTAATTCAATCATTTAAAAATACATACAGGGCACAACATTGTAAATCAACTACATTTCAATACAAAATTTAAAAAAGAGGTTTGTTATACAAACTGAGAAAAAAAAATACATCCAGTACTACCTTGGAGATTTTTTTTTTTTTTAGTTAGATCATTTAGTTAATTTTATTTTAGGTTTTATCCATGACCCAAAATACATGAAAAACAAATTTCTGATATTTAATACTTTTGACAATGGTTAAATAATTAAAAAAAATTTTTTATTACCCAAATGAATTTATCACATCTGCAGTTGTATAATGATCATAACAATCCAATTTCACAGGATTTCCACCCCATAACCCAAACACATCCCCCCACCCCCCAAACTGTCTCCTCTGGAGACCTTAAGTTTTTCAATGTCTGTGAGTCAGCATCTGTTCTGCAAAGAAGTTCAATCTGTCCTTTTTTCAGATTCCACATGTCAGTGAAAGCATTTGATGTTGGTGTCTCATTGTATGGCTGACGGAGAAGTTTCTTTAAAACTTTTCTACAACTTAGATTTACAAGGAGATCCTGCTGAGTAGCATTGAGAACTATGTCTAGATACTCATGTTGCAACAGAACAAAGGGTGGGGGAAAAATGTATACATGTAAGGATAACTTGATCCCTTTGCTGTACAGTGGGAAAAAAAATAAATTGTTAAAAAAAATTCTTAAAAAAATAAAGTTAGATAAAAATCACACAAAAAAATAAAATAAAATAAAAAAATAAAACTTTTCTAGACTGTGCTCCTGAGCAGTTAGCAAAACCAAAAAGAATGGGCTATTGTTAATTCGTTCACTCAACAAAAATTCACTGAATATCTACAATGAATCAGGTTCTGAGTGATACCTACTAATGAACAGAGTATTTCTAACAGTTCTGAAAAGTTTAAAAATGTTAGAACTTTCACTTAAGCAACTCATAATACAAATTAATATTTTTGTATTTGCTCATGAAAGCCATTTCCTGGATCCTAGAATGAAGGCATAAGCAACACAGAGCCTCAACCGTTTTCCAGACCACATTATTACCGAGGGAGAAACAAACTCTAGTTGCTGTAAACCAGAGATCATGGACTTATATGGCACCACAGCATAAACCATGGAAAGCTAACTAATACAGTAAGTATCCCATCATGCAAACTAGAACAACAGACAAGCCTATTTCCATCGAGTTATTTAATGGAGTCCTTGTACAAAGGCCAGTGACAACCTGAGAAAAACGAGCTGCAACAGCCAGTAAATAAAACAGAGGGGTTTATCCAGGTTGTAAGGAGGTGATGCTTGAATACCACCTACCATCATAGACTTCAAACTTATATTTTTACGTATCCAAAGTAAAGCAGAGGACGGTTTATGTAATGCATTACTTTTTTTTGTTGTTGTTTTTGCCATTTCTTAGGCCGCTCCCATGGCATATGGTGATTCCCAGGCTAGGGGTCGAATCGGAGCTGTAGCCGCCGGCCTACGCCAGAGCCACAGTAACGCGGGATCCGAAACACGTCTGCAACCTACACCACAGCTCAGGGCAACGCCGGATCGTTAACCCACTGAGCAAGCCAGGGATCGAACCTGCAACCTTATGGTTCCTAGTCGGATTCGTTAACCACTGAGCCACAACGGGAACTCCAATGCATTACATTTTATATTTCTTTCTTTGTTTTTTTTTTTTGTCTTTTGTCTTTTTTGTTGTTGTTGCTATTTCTTGGGCCGCTCCCGCGGCATATGGAGGTTCCCAGGCTAGGGGCTGAATCGGAGCCGTAGCCACCGGCCTACACCAGAGCCACAGCAACGCTGGATCCGAGCCGCGTCTGCAACCTACATCACAGCTCACGGCAACGCCGGATCGTTAACCCACTGAGCAAGCCAGGGATCGAACCTGCAACCTTATGGTTCCTAGTCGGATTCGTTAACCACTGCGCCACGACGGGAACTCCAGGACTCCCAGGAATTCTGATTCCAAAGTTTCGGTTTTCCCATATATCACAGTAATCACCTAATAATGCAAGTCGCTGTTTTTAATCCGAATAAAACCTTTTTGTAAAGGCCTGGCTAATTCTGATAAGGATAATCGCCCCACCTACCTAGCGCCCACACAGATGACAGTGCCATCTCGCGCGCACCACCACCCACCTACACTAAACGTCATGGAGGACAAAGCCTACGTAAGCACTCCCTCCCAGACTTTTCATCCTCCACCCTTCCCGAAAGGCCAAGTGGCGAGTAAAACCAACGAGAGGGGAGCAAATATGATTGGGCTGCCCTGGATCACGTGATAGGCGCAGGGCGTGGGATTTGGCTTAGAGCTGACGGAAGCCCTGCGCGGAGGGTGGGTCTGGGTTGGGGGGGAGGGGGAACTGGAAGCTTGGGGGAGGAGCTTGAGCTCTAGGAGCTGTGCCGTTCTGCCGGCCATCGAGTCCAAGAGACTGGTTATTGGACCGCCGTACGTGCGCCGTGGTACCTCAGAGGCCACGCGCTCACTTGCCTGGCCGGAGTACCCGCGTGCGCCAGCTGCAGCAGGGAATGGAAGCAGAGAACGCGAGCAGGTAAGGCCGGGGCGGAGCGTCGCCCCTCCCCCCGGCGCCCCTCGCGATGGTCTGGCCGCGGGCGGGCGCTTGCACGCACGCACGCACGCACTCACGCACGCACGCAGGCACGCAGGGGGTCTTTAAGGCCGCGGCTGGAGTACAAAGGCCAGGGCCGCGCGTGCGCACTGCCGGCCTGCTCCGGCCACTCCTAGTCCGGAAGGCTGCCGCGGCTTGACCGGCATCCGGGCCCGTCCTAAAGCCTACTGTGTATCGTGTCGGCTTTAAAATGTGGTAATAAGCAAGAAGCAGTCCCTCGTTATTTCTTTCCGGTTACTTTTTTGGCTGCATTTCCCTTCACCCTCTGTTGTCGTACAAAGCAGTAAAGATTTCACGTATCACTCGAGGAGTTGTCATTTTAGAATTGTGGGTTTACGGTGGCTTCTTCAGAGTTTTGGGTCAGAGACACAAGGTAGATAACATCGCCATACGGCAGCTCTTGAATTCTGGGATTGGGAAGAATCCTCCCCAGAAGTCGTCTAATACTGTTTTCTAGTGGTCTTGGGGGCGATCTTAAGAATTTACTTGTAACATGTCCTTTGGGGAATGTTAGGTGGAGAGTTTTGCAAAGCAGAGATTTCGAAATTTGAACCGACGGAAGCCAAATGAAAAAAACTAAATAGGGTAACAGTGTTTAAAAAGAAAGCAAATGGTTTACCTTGGAATTAGACCCAATGAAGTATTATCCTGACACTCTGACTAGTGGGCCCTGAACTTGGGCAAGACGCTAAACTTCTCTGAGCCTGTGCATGTCTGTCAATAGGACGTGTGTAGAATCCAGTTCGGACACGCTGTAAATGGGTGTTACGTGGAAGGGGCGTTAGTAACCAACACAGATGGTCTTAGAGTTTAAGGAAGGAGATACATGGGTCAAATTCCGAAATAACTCCACTGCTTTCCCTGAAGAACTTTAGAAATAAAAAAATTCACCAGAACTTGTGGAAATCAGTCTCAGCTTTATGATCTTAAGAATTAAAACTGGAGTAAAGCCAACCATCATATAAATTACCGTCATCCCTTGGTATCCAAAGTACATTTGTTCTTGGATTCTCATGAATACTAAAATCTGTGGATGCTCAAGTCCTTTATGTAAAATGATGGCGACTAGTCGGCCATCCTGCAGGTTCTGGAATGCAGGGTGGGGGATTGTTCTCATTGTAAAACCTTACTCTGCATCTTAAAGTAAGGTGATAGTTCTCTCTGGTACAATGTTTAGCTCAAAAGTGTCTTACTTATATTTTATCGTAATCCATTGGATTATAGACCTTTTTTTTTTGTTTTTTTGACATGAAAAGCTTTCACCTTGAAAAATATGGAGAATTCTGTCTTAATACTCTAAGGAGTTTATCCTTGGGGATTCTGAAATGACTCAGACCCCAGGTAATCCTGAGGAAGTGGTTCTCTGTCATCATTGGCTTTGTGCTAATCAAGGAGTGGCATGGAATGTTGCGCAGAGTGACTTGATTTTAGAAGCTTAATTTCAGCAAATTCAAAGAAAAACATTTCATGGATATAAACTTTTTTTGGAAAAGAGAAGATAGTTGAAGTGTCTAAACAAGTACTTAGAGTCTAACCAGGGAGGGAAAAAGGAAGAAGACGACCGGTGTGTGTCTAATGAGCTCAAGCGTGTGAAAAGGACATTTACCAAAGATGGAAAGTGATGCCAAATTTAAAATGACTGGAGGGAGTTACCCTTGTGGTGCTGTGGAAACAGTCCAACTGGTATCCATGAGAATTTGGGTTTGACCCCTGTAGATAAAGGATCTGGCATTGCCGTGCGCTGTGGTGGCTGTGGTATAGGTCGCAGACCCAGCTCAGATCTGGCGTGGCTGTGGCTGTGGCAAGCAGCTACAGCTCCGATTTGACACCCTAGCCTGGGAACTTCCGAATGCGGTGTGGCCCTAAAAAAAAAAAGTGCTTATTAGTTCTGATTTTTACTTTTCATTCATCTTAATAAAAATGATTGTAGATGGAAAATGGCCGAATGTCTGTAAGAGAAATTTAAAGCCCAAGATGAGTGAGGACACTGAGCAGAACTTTTAGCTCCTGTAACAGAAATCATGTTTTCTGGCCCAGGTGAGCCAAGTGAGAGGCCAAATTACAACATTTGTTCAAAACTTGCAGTCAGTAGGAGAGAGGCCTACAGCCGGAAAGTAAATACATGGGTCTGTTTTTTTCCCCAAAAGTGGAGTCTGTCCTGGAATTTATTGACTTTGATTGAACTTTCATATGCCATGGGGCCCTATAAAAAAAAAAAAGAAAAAATGCCTTTGGGTCTGTTCTGTCTTACTTTCTGCTCTTTCTCTGTATGTGTGGAAATCACTGACTCTCACCCCTATTTTCATGGTGAGGGAATGACTGTGGGCAAGTGCTCTCTGTTTCTGTCTCTCATACAGAGAAAATTACTGTTTGTAACCGTTGCAGAATTCTGAATTATGAAGTGGCAGTTACCAAATACATACACAACAAGGAAATATTTTCACACTAAGGTTGAAATAGATGCATGCTGCTTGCACATTTAACCATTATTAGATAGAAAATTAAATTATCTGGAACTCTAGTTTCCTAGCATTCAAGTTCATGGAAAGTTTCTGTACAGATGTAACGCTTTCTTCTGCCAAGTATTAAGAATGTTGTTATCCACCCTCTTTCCCTTTGTTCCAGCTGTTAAGATGGTCAGACTAAAGTGAATGCTCAAAAACAGGATTTTACCCCAGCTCTTACACCCTCCCTTTCCATAGGTTTCTCTATTTCTGTTCTAATTAACTTCATGTAAAAGTTGCCAGGGATCATTTTAGAAAGATTAATTATTTCCATATCATTATAATTAATTAATCCATATTGTTATAGACAGGAGTCTGGATTTTTTTTTCCAAAATTGATATGTATGATATTTTGTATGTAAAATAAAACCACACTTTCTCTTATTTTTCACCTTTTCTTCAGCCACATGATTTCTAAAATTTTGATTTTTCAGTTTCTGAACCTCAAAATTTAAATGACTCCTAAAGATGCTAACGGAGCCACATTTGGGAAACTTATTTTTTTAAGCTTAGAATCCTTTTGTAATGTGAATGGACTTTCCTTCATCTTTGTATTTTTAAGTTTGGACTTTTGTGAAGTGCTCGAAATGGGACAGATCTGTGAAACTCTGAGAGCAGTAATAAGAAACACGGGGGAGAGAGAGTGGGACATTGCCTTCCTGACAGTGCGACAAACAGAACAGACCTTCCGCGCATTCTTTCAGCCACTCACCACTCACTTATTGTGACCACACGGGTTTGCTTGTGTATATGCTAACTGGAAGGGGCTCTTAGCATCTCATGAAACTGCCAGTGGCCACAATCAAAAGTTACAGTGCAGGAGTTCCCTAGGGGCCTAGTGGTTAAGGATTCAGCATTGTCACTGCTGTGGCGCGGTTCTGTTTCTGGCCTGGAAGCATCCACACAGCGTGGGTTCGCCAAAAAAAGTTACAGAGCATTTTACTTGAACTTCCAGAAGGTAAATGCATGAGATCTCTTGAATAACAGCTATATCTTACTCATCGTTAGAATATCTAAATCATAAACACTGAACAACCAGTATTTGGACAGTTTATCCAAAAGTGCTATGGATATTATTAAAGGAAAGTGTGAAAAAAAGAGGACATTTGACTTTGTGCCAGGCATGGTTTTAAGTAAGCCCTTCCTTTCATTTTTCCACCTTCTAGTCCTTGTCTACATATTTTCTCCAAGTGCAGTGTTAGTTTACAATGTTGTTTATTTTTTCCACCGTAAAATATATATTCAACATTTTCTGTGCTTTTACATATCAATAAATTTATTTTTAACAGCTGCATAGTATTCTCATGTTAATGTACTATAGTTTACTAAATCATTGTTATTTTATTTATTTTTATTTTTTTGTCTTTTTAGGATCACACCCACAGCATACGGAGGTCCCCAGGCTAGAGGTCCAGTTGGAGCTATAGCTGCCAGCCTGTACCACAGCCACAGCAATGTGGGATCCAAGCCGTGTCTGTGGCCTACTCCACGGCTCACGGCAACACCGGATCCTTAACCCACAGAGCAAGGCCAGGAATCGAACCTGCGTCCTCGTGGATGCTGGTCAGATTTGTTTCCGCTGAGCCATGATGGGAACTCCTAAATCATTGTTTTTTTAAAAAAATAACTTGAAACCAATATATTTAAAGAAATACACTTTTTTTTTTTTTTTTTTTTTTTTTTTTTTTGGTCATTTTAGGGCCTCAGCCATAGCATATGGAAATTCCCAGGCTAGGGGTCCAATCAGCTGGCCTCCACCACAGCCACAGCAATGCCAGATCCTTAACCGACTGAGCAGGCCAGGGATCGAACCCACACCCTCATGGATACTAGTTGGGTTCATTACCACTGAGTCACAATGGGAACTCCAGGAATACACTTCTTAAGATATAGTTGAGTATCTGTCTCACTAATTCTTCACCTTTTCTTTACCATCTTACCCTTAAAGATAGCTTGAAGCCAAAGGGCTTCTCCAGTGGTTGCCCACTGAGATTGGGCCCCTCTTTTTCTTTGAGCATCCAGCGTTTTGGCCTAGGCTCCCTCAGGCAGTCTATTACCCTGTATCTGTCTGGGCCATTTAAGTTTATCCTGGGGAATGCTTTAGTTTGCCTTCTTTTAAAAACAAACAAAAAGACCATTTTATTGAGATAGGATTTACATACTATTAAGCTTACCCATTCAAAGTGTATTAGTTTGGGAGTTCCCATCATGGCTCAGTGGTTAAGAATCTAACTAGCATCCATGAGGACAAGCAGGTTTGACCCCTGCCTCTTTCAGTGGGTTAAGGATCTGGTGTTTGCCATGAGCTGTGGAGTAGTTCGCAGATGCAGCTTGGATCATGCCTTGCTATGGCTGTGGTGTAGGTTGGCAGCTGCAGCTCTGATTAGACCCCTAGCCTGGGAACCTCCATATGCCTCAGGTGTGACCCTAAATTAAAAAAAAAAACAAAAAACGTGTATTAGTTTGCCTTTTTAACCTTTGCTTTCTAAGCTCTCTGTTTATCCACTCATCACAGAAAAAGGAAACTGTTAAGTAGCTTGCCACAGAAAATGTGGCTTTTCTCTCCAAGCGGTAAATGGAAACTACCCATTTTATTTCCTAATATTTTTCTTCCTGCTGCAAATTTAATGGCATTATCTGGCATTAGCTGTAACTCAAGTTTCATTTAAAGAAAGTATTTATTTCCTAGCTTTGTGCTGATAGCAATACCTTGAGGTAATGGTTTATAGTCACCAGAAATATTTTTTAGCAGTTGTTTTCTGTGCAGGCCTGTCTTCCTTAATATTGAACAGAACACTTTGAACAGAGTTGAGCTCATGTTCAGAGAGAGCTTTAGAGCGGTCTTCTCCTTACAGTCACAGGCAGCATGGGAGTACCCATTTCTAGTCCTCATTTAGGGGCAAAGGACCAGCAACAATTTTTTATTCTTTTCCTTTTTTTTGAGTCAGGGAAATTTGTTTTTCTTTTCTTTTTTTTCCCTTTTTTATTTTTGTTTTTTTCCGCTGTACAGCATGGGGACCAAGTTACACATACATGTATACATTCCTTTTCCTCCCACTGTCATGTTGCGATATAAGTATCTAGACATAGTTCTCAGTGCTACCCAGCAGCATCTCCTTGTAAATTCATTCCAAGAGCAATAGTTTGCATCCGATAACCCCAAGCTCCCGAATTTTTTTTTTTTTTTTTACCAACAATTTAAAAAGCAGACCCGGTCCGGCTTGTTGTGAGCTGTGGTGTAGGTTGCAAATGCGGCTCAGATCCTGAAATGCTATGGCTGTGGCGTAGGCCGGCGGCTACAGCTCTGATTGGACCCCTAGCCTGGGAACCTCCATATGCCATGGGTGTGGCCGTAAAAAGACAAAAAGACGGAAAAAAAAAAAAAAGGCAGATCCAGTGAATAAGTAAGTAGGCAAATAAACCAAAAGAGAACCTTAAGTTCAATTGGACAGGGATGGGAATGGGGAGATGTTGGTTAAAGGGCACACACTTCAAAAGTTTATAACAAAAGTTATGAGGTTGATGGGTGCTGGGGATCTAATGTCCATCATAGTGATTAGAGCTAATACTGCTGAAGGATAAACTTGAAAGCTGCTAAGAGAGCAGATCTTAAATGTTCTCACCACAAAAAGAAACGGGAATCAGGTGCCAGGATAGAGGTGTTGACTGAGGCTATGGTGGGGATCACTTTGTAGTGTATATGTATCAGATCAACACTCTTAGACACCTGAACTCACGCAAGGCTACCTGTCACGTCTATCAGTAATTTAGCTGAAAAAAAAAAAAAAAGGTTAGATCTCAGGGGATCTTTGTGCCAAGAGGCTTAAATGCAGAAAGTAGGAACGTACAAATTATTTTTATGGATATTTCAACTCCACAAAGGCTAGTGGGCCTTTCAAGGCTCCCTCCTAGAAAATTCCCATGATCTCATTTCAGGGAAAGTACAGGCTGACCTGACAGGACTGGTAAGTTTTATTGATGACACACGGAGTCATTCAACAGTGCAGGAGTTAATTGTAGCTGTTTAGTTGGCACTCGGTAAAGGTTGGGCGAACGTGTACCTACAGGAATAGATCTTCCTCCTCTCTTTACCCCTGCAGTCCACTCGAAATAAAACCTATCATCTGGTGACAAATATTTGGATCCGGAGGGGTTTTTTTTAGAGCTGATCATTTCAAGTTACATTTGCGCAGCTTTGTCCTCATAGCTTCTATTTCATTGTTCTTTCAGCTATTCTCTTCAGCAAGCTCAAGCTTTTTATACATTTCCATTCCAACAAATGATGACCGAAGTTCCTAATATGGCAGCTACGAACGAACCAGGAATGCCAGCAGAAGTTCCAGCTCCTGCTCAGGAACCTATACAAGGTAATTTCACCAGGGTTGTATAGAAAATGAGCTACCATACTAGCCAGCTTATTTAAGAAAGGGTTTACTGAGGAATTTCCGCTCAATTTTTGTGGCCTTAAAAAGACAAAAACAAAACAAAACCAAAAAACAGACTTAGCAGAGAGGAGACAGACTTGGGATGGGGGCGGTGCAGTGTGGAATAAGGAATGTACTCAGTTTCAGTTTATGGTTGCAGGTGCAGGTCTAACTCCATGGCATGGGAGACCCTGCCCTTGACTTTTGACCCTTTTGCCCTTGGACTTGTCTGTGTCTCTGGGCAGGGAGCACTAGCCCCAGCAACAGCATGGTAGAGGTGGAGCCCTTGGCATGGCAAGTGGCCATAGCAGCGTGAGGTAGAGGAGAGGGTGGGTGGGCAGCTCAGTGGAGGAGATGCCCCGTAGTAAGGGAAGGGGGTAGGGGCCTGAGAAGTGAAGAGAGATGTTCAGGAGTTAAGGGCAACACAACCAAGGCTTCCCGTTGGGTAATTTGATGTCACCGGTTCTTGTCAATGGGTCATTTCCCCCCGAGAAACATTTGTCTGGAGGCACTTTTGATTGTCGTGAAGGGCAGGGTGGGACCGGCATCTAGTGGGTAGAGGCCAGAGTGGCTGTTAGACATTCTTTAATGTACAGGACAGGCTGCCCCAACCTAAAATTACTCAGCCTAAAATATCAGCAGGGCCAAGATTGAGAAACTCTGCTTGAGGTCCTGAGATCAGAACCCTAGTCTTACCTTTTGAAAAATACTGCCAGCCCAGAGACTTCTTCCCCAGCATCCCTGAATTGACCTCTTCAGCTGTGTGGGAAACAGAATACACACTCAGGAGTTCCTGTTGTGCTGCGGAAACAAATCTGACTAATATCGATGAGGATGTGGGTTCAATCCCTGGTCTTGATCAGTGGGGTCAAGCATCCGGCATTGCTGTGAGCTGTGGTGTAGTTCACAGATGAAGTTCAGATGTAGGCTTGCTGTGGCTGTGGTGTAGGCCGGCAGCTGTAGCTCGGGATTTGACCCCTAGCCTGGGAACGTCTATATGCCGCACCTGCAGCCCTAAACAGCAAAAAAAAAAAAAAAAAAAAGAATAAAGAATACACACCCAATCCTTAAGACAAGCTCAAGCCCATAAGCCATTTGAGGTTTTCTTTTGCTGGAAATTATGGGGAAATTGAGTTAAAATGTTGCCCTTCCTCCCTGTTCTTCTATCTATTTATTCTTTCATTTATTTACTTAATTACTGATGTATTTACATTTGGAATTTGTATAAAATAGTACATAGATACTTTGTATCCCCGGGGGGGCCAGGGTGCCAGGTAAAATTGTGTGGAAAATCATTCTGTGCTTGTTATGGAGGTTTCATCTCAAGATCAGCTGGCAGAGGAAGGAGGGTGGGGTGAAGCCACATAAACCCAGTTCCAGGGTGAGGGAAGGGGAGGTGGTGCAGAGGAGAACGATGCTGGGAAATAGGAAGGGTAAAAAGGACGGTGATGGGGTGATTTTTCTGGGGTAGCTACATAAAGTTTTCAAGCTAGGGTTTTCTGCCATCTTCATGTTGCAAGTCATTGTGTTTCAGAGACTCCAAAAGGTAGGAAAAGAAGATCCAGGACAACAGAACCAAAAACACCAGTGGAACCCAAAAAACCTGCTGAGGCCAAAAAATCTGGCAAATCCACAAAATCAAAAGAAAAGCAAGAGAAAATTACAGACACTTTTAAAGTGAAAAGAAAAGTAGACCGATTCAATGGTGTTTCAGAAGCTGAACTTCTGACCAAGACTCTGCCGGACATTTTGACTTTCAATCTGGACATTGTGATTGTAAGGATTTCATTCTTTGGTTTTATAAATAGTGTTGGTGGATTAACTTAACACTATCCTTGCATGTAGCATTTTGCTGAAAAGGACCATTTCTAAGAGGGAGCTCCCTTT
Source organism: Sus scrofa (assembly GCF_054392235.1). Classification (NCBI taxonomy): domain Eukaryota; kingdom Metazoa; phylum Chordata; class Mammalia; order Artiodactyla; family Suidae; genus Sus; species Sus scrofa. Next base: position 87,728,906 of record NC_139387.1, on the reverse strand, counting down.
GTGGCGAAGTGGAAACGAATCTCACTAGTAGCCATGAGGCTTCGGGTTTGATCCCTGGCCTCGCTTCGTGGGTTAAGGATCTGGCATTGCCGAGAGCTGTGGTGTAGGTCACGGACACGGCCTGGATCCTGCATTACTGTGGCTGCAGTATAGGCCGGCAGCTGTAGATCGGATTAGACCCCTAGCCTGGGACCCTCCATATGCTACAGATGCGGCCCTAAAAAAAAAAAAGAAAAAGAAAGAAAAGACAGAGAAAGAACCATTTCTTGGAATCTTTTTGGTGGTAAATGGCGTCACCTTCTATAGGTTATAGTACATGGGTGTGTTTAAGAGGATGGGCTGTCCTGTTTCCACTCCTGCCACTTGTGGGTGTGACGTGGACAAGCCATACACTTGCTGAATGCCAGTCTGCTTGGTGAAGCAGGGCTGATAATAGGATGGAGTGGATCCTTCGGCATAGGCATTGTAATTAAATAATTCCGAGGGATCAGTTAGGTGGCATGACACCTGTGGGTTCTCTATAAATGATAAGACTGATTTTGAACTTTGATTTTTGTCAGTAACTGTGAGAAACATCAGCATGTGGACAGCTGTGTAGATGATGTGGAGTGAGCTGGTTGTTGGGAGTTGAAGAGCTGAAGGGTAGACTCGTGTCTGGACATTGGCTCAGGTTGCCTGAGGGCTCCAGGACCTCTCTCTTTGCAGCCCAATTGGGGGTGAGGGTGCTGGGCATCTGAGGGAGCCAGATGGGTTTTTGAAAACAGCAGAACTTTTAATATAAAGGAAATCTCTTTCTCAAAATGGAATACTTTGTTCAGGTCAAGAGTAGGTAATTGATAAAGGGTATCGCTTGTGATCCTGGATTAAATATGTAATACAATCAGTTCAGTTTTGTCCCCCCTCCTCCACAGAAGCCCTGAGGTTTAAGTCTACTTTTCAAGACTAAAAATGTTTAATAAAGCTTTTGTTTTGTAGATCGGCATAAACCCAGGACTAATGGCTGCTTACAAAGGCCATCATTACCCTGGACCTGGAAACCATTTCTGTAAGTGGTTACCTTTTTTCATTATTTTAAACTAGATGTCCTTGTTAATAGTTTGGGTTTTGTTTATTAAACCACCGTTGTGTTTTTAAAAAGAGACTATATGGTTGAATAAATATGTATCTTTTCTATGTATGTTTACACAAAAGTAAAAGGTTGAAATTGAAGTCATCTGGCAGTTTAGCATTTTGGTGCCTGAGAGCAGAGGAGCATGAAAAGGAGTATTTTCCTTTTTTTTAATTAAAAAATTTTTTTTGACCAAGGCATTCAGTGGCTTGATGTGGGATCTCAGTTCCCAAACCAGGGATGGAACCCTGGCCACATCGGTGAAAGCGCCGAGTCCTAACCACCAGACCACCAGCGGACTCCCCCAAAAGGGGTACTTTCTGTTTTGTTTGCATTGTTTCCAATGAGTTTCACTACTTTTTTTTAAATGAGTTTTCTTTTTTTAGTTGTTATCTACAGAGTCATAGCAATAATATATTGTTGTGCAGATGGAATCCAGTGCAGATGGAATACTTACCTTTCCAGTTTGCTGCTGATGTCCTCAGAGGAATGAAATGCATTGGCAGTTAAGTTGTAATAGTTAGGAAGTGCTTTGATTGGAAACATTCTCCCCAGAAACTTTGTATCCAGCAGGAAATAGTATTAAAATAGACCTTGGTACTTGTAGGGTGAGCCTTAAAACCAAGTGTAACTGCTGTTGTATTCTTCTGTATAGAAGTCATCTTATCCAACACTGCCTAATAGACAAGGCATGTGGTAGACGATCGGGAAACACTAGTTGATCATCTGAGAGCAACATTAAAAATCTTTAGGAAAGGAGTTCCCCTTGTGGCTCAGTGGGTTATTAACCCAGCTAGTATCCATGAGGATGCAGGTTCGATCCCTGGCCTCGCTCAGTAGGTTAAGGACCCAGCAATGCCGTGAGCTGTGTGTAGGTGGCAGATGCAGCTCAGATCCCACGTTGCTGTGGCTGCGGCTGTGGTGTAGGCCAGCAGCTGCAGCTCCTATTTAACCCCCAGTCTGCAAACTTCCATATGCCACACATGCAGCCCTCAAAAAAAAAATCTTTACGACAAATGGAGTTCCTGCTGTGGCACAATGGGTTAAGGATCTGGAATTGCCACAGCTGTGGCATAGGTCTCAGCTATGGTTCAGATTCGATCCCTGGCCTGGGAACTTCTATATGCTGTGGGTGTGTCCCCTTCTCCCCCCACCCAAGCCCCCAAAAAACCTTTAGGGCAAATGATAGTAATGTATTTTGGGAACCTATGACATGTCTCCATTATTTGAAAAAAAAATTCCTAGAGAAGTTTGACCTTTTCATTTTCTCCACTGTCAAGGTGTTTGATGTCCTGAGTCCATTGGTTTGCATTTATTTGTTCAGGGTTTTCCAGGGGCAAGTGGTGGTACTTCTGTCAAGCAGTTACTCTGTGCTGGGTTAAGTCGTTCACATCGATTATCTGATTTAGTCACCGTATTTCTCTGATGAGATACCACTATTATTTATCTCATTTTCACAGGGGGTCAAAGTAAATTATTATTGAGTCCACAGGTAGTCAGTGTAGGAACCTTGGAAATTGTTGGTTGAGCACAGAGTAATTGCTTGAATATGGTATTTGGCCTATGTTACACATTTTTTGATGTCCTAAATCTTTTTGTTTTAATTTCAAGAAAAAGCTGTAGACTACCACATCAGTTCATGGGGCAGAAAATCCTTTGACCCTCTGCAGAGATAAACGGAACCCCCTTTTTTCCACAGGGAAGTGTCTCTTTATGTCGGGGCTGAGTGAGGTCCAGCTGAGTCACATGGATGATCACACTCTACCAGGGAAGTATGGTATTGGGTTTACCAATATGGTGGAAAGGACAACGCCAGGCAGCAAGGATCTTTCCAGGTAAGCACCTCCCCTTTTTCTTCATAGGTTGGAACCTTGACCGTGCTGATGCCTTATATTCCCTAGGGACATCCTGTGTACCTAGGTCAGGGTGAACTTAGCAGCTGTATGATTTGATCTTTTGTTGTCTGAATTTAGCATGTTATAAATATTGCCAAATTTACCCTTTGACTCCTTTTTAATTCAATTCTAGTAAAGAATTTCGTGAAGGAGGACGTATTCTAGTGCAGAAATTACAGAAATACCAGCCACGAATAGCAGTGTTTAATGGAAAATGTAAGATTTACTTTTTTCCTTTTTATATATTTTTATATAATTTATAATTTTATAGTGTGTTATATGTTAATATATAAATATGTATATGTTTTTTTTACAAAATTTAGCAAAATTTTATTGATTCCAAGGAACAATTGTGTCCATCTAAGATCTATTCATCTCTTAAAGCAGTCCTTTAAAGTAGCTGTTAAATGCTGAAATTTTAAGACTGCTGCACAGAGGTATTAAATTCACAGACTACAGATCCCACTTTCCTAAATAACTGTTATAGAACATGTAAGATTTACTTTTAAATTTTATCTTTTTTACTTTGCTAACATTATGGGCAATGTAAGTATGTTTGTGTTTCATTTTAGGTATTTATGAAATTTTTAGTAAGGAAGTTTTTGGAGTAAAGGTTAAGAACTTAGAATTTGGACTTCAACCCCATAAGATCCCAGACACAGAAACTGTAAGTCCTTAAAACTACATTTGTAAATCAATTGAATATCCCTTTTTTTTTTTTCCTAGCTAATTTCCCTTTGTCCTATCCATTTGTAATATATGCCATGGAAAAAAACCATATTTTGTTGAATAACATCTAAGTATCAACTTGAACAAATAGTTGCAAATTAATTCAGGTACTGTTATAGTTTTATTATTTTTTTTTTTTTTGCTATTTCTTGGGCCGCTCCCGCGGCATATGGAGGTTCCCAGGCTAGGGGTTGAATCGGAGCTGTAGCCACCGGCCTACGCCAGAGCAGTAACGTGGGATCCAAGCTGCGTCTGCAACCTACACCGCAGCTCACGGCAACACCGGATCCTTAACCCACTGAGCAAGGCCAGGGACCGAACCTGCAACCTCATGGTTCCTAGTCGGATTCGTTAACCACTGTGCCACGAGGGAACTCCTGTTATAGTTTTAATAGAAAAAGAAACATTTGTCAGATAAATGTCTTTATGACATTATGTTAGTTATGTTATTTGGCTAAAATACTGAGAGGAGCTAGTTCACATGCTACATTCAAAATATATTTAATGGCATATTCTTGGCTAATTCAGTTAGGTTTTAGTCCTTATTCAGTTGTGAAACAAACATGTAAATATAGACATGATCTTGATTAGTGAAACTGTTCATCATCCCCTGTTTATACGTCTCAGCCCAGTCTCATTTCAGAGCCTTGTAAACAGAACAGCCTAGACGCAGACAGGCTTCCAACCAGCCTGACTGGCATCTACCGCTGTTATCTTTATCCATAACGGCATCACGAAATAACACACTCATTTTCAAATTCTGTAATATCTGTGGAATTTATGCAGACATTTGGTTCACATTTTGCTCTTTCAATATAGTTTTAAGTTTTGGTTACAACTTTTAAAATAAAAATAAACATGCACAGAACTCTGTGTTTTAGACAACATTTTAGAAGAGAAGCTAGTATGCTGGCAAGTTTTTGTAGAGACCTCAGAATAAAGCTTCTGCCACCAATATATATTTTAACTTATTTTAAAATTTCTTCTGTTTTAACTTCCTATAAATATGTGATTAACTTCCTATAAATATGTGACTGATAATGTAGATCATAGCACTAGTTTCTTTTTTTTTTTTTTTTTTTGGTTTTTTGGGCCACACCTGCGGCATATGGAGGTTCCTAGGCTAGGGGGTCAAATTGGAGCTGTAGCTGCCTGCCTACACCACAGCCACAGCAATGCAGGATCCTTAAACCACTGAGCAAGGCCAGGGATCGCACCTGTGTCCTTATGGATGCTGGTCATATTTGTTAACTGCTGAGCCACGACAGGAACTCCTAGCACTAGTTTTTTAAATTGAGGCCTACCCTTGTCTACTTGGGTGAAATCATACAGATGAGTCCACTACTTCCTGAGGAGTAGGCATCATTCTCCCTTAAATGCCACATGAGCATTTCACGTCTCTTGGAAGTGTGATCTTAGTTGCATAATCATCAGTGAACTTGAATCTTAATAAGATAGGTAGTTTTAGCTCTTAACAATGAGTACCTTTCCTGTGAGTACCTTTACTTATAAAAAATGTATTCTTTATTATGAAATATTCAGTTATTAATGATGTTAGTGACCCAGCTTTGAAAAAAGAAATCCTACTTTTTCAAGTTTCTGGATCACTTTAATTGAAGACCGTCTTGAAATTGGAAAATATGCTGTGATAAAACCTGGTAGCATTTGTACCTACATATCTTTATGAATCAGGATTTTCTAAATGCTGTATAAATAAAATAAATAACAATAGCTTGATTTTTTTCTTTAATGCATGGTATGGAGGCCAATTTAAAAATTGCAACTGGAAAGCCCATAATTCAGCAGCCTCACTCTTTTATGTGTAAAATATATATACTGATGTATATCGTTATGCTCTATAAAGGACAGTTTGTCATCATCATCCAAAATGATGGAGTTCCCGTCGTGGTGCAGTAGAAACGAATCCGACTAGGAACCATAAGGCTGTGGGTTCGATCCCTGGCCTCGCTCAGTTGGTTAAGGATCCGGCATTGCCGTGAGCTATGATGTAGGTCGCAGACTTGGCTTGGGTCCTGTGTTGCTGTGGCTCTGGTGTAGGCCGGCGGCTACAGCTCCGATTCGACCCCTAGCCTGGGAACCTCTGTATGCTGCAGGTGCAGCCTGCAAAAGACAAAAGACAAAAAAACCAAAAAAAAAAAAAAACCCCAAAAAAATATATGCAAATGTCTTCCTAGCCATTCTATTTCTAGAAATTTATCCAACAGATATCCTCACACACATTTGAAATTAATATGTACAAGGTTTTTCATACTGTTTGTGTGGTTTTCTAACAGGGGTGAGGGAAGGTACGTGTATCAGACACATCTGTTCCTATATTTATAGAGTACCTTCTGGAACCAGCCAACTTGATTGCCCTTAGGAAACTCCCCTTAGGGAAGAGAACTAGGTGGATAGAAACGGAATTGGGAGGGAAGACTTTTCCTTTTCCTTGTATACCTAATCTGCCCTTTTGTACGAACACTGGGGGGAAAAAAGCCTCATTTGTCTTTCTGTTTACTGACTGTGATAAGTAAACATTACAAACTTGAATTCAAACATAACTGCTGTTACTGATTTTACATATATTGATATGTGTTAAGTATCAAGTTAGTAACCCAAGGAAAAGATACATTTTCTTATCTCAGTATGAGCGGATTCATAGACTTTCTGTAACCATAACATTGTATGATTCCAGCTCTGTTATGTTATGCCATCATCCAGTGCCAGATGTGCTCAGTTTCCTCGAGCCCAGGACAAAGTTCATTACTACATTAAGCTGAAGGACTTGAGGGATCAGCTGAAAGGCATTGAACGAAACACAGACGTTCAAGAGGTGCAATATACATTTGACCTGCAGCTGGCCCAAGGTATGTTAGCAGTATCACTCCTGTTGTTCACTTCATGAACATCTGCATTACGGAAAGTAGGTTGTGAATTTAAAAGCAGGAGAAAAGGAAATTATAATTGCAGCCAGAGTGCTCTGATAACAGATGTTAGTCCCTGTTAAAATCTCCTTTTACCAAGAGCTTCCAGTCTTGGTAAAAGGAGATGCCCCTGCAGATGTTGAGGAGCTAAGAAGCATTGCTGCTCATCTTACATCTGGTAGGTGTAGACCTCTCTTGGGAGTTAATTTGGGGTATGTCACAAAGTTCAAAGCGAAAGTTGTATCTCACTATATTAGAAATTCAAGAAAAAGATTTGTTGGTGTTCCCGTTGTGGCTCAGTAGGTTACGAACCCAGCTAGTCTCCATGAGGATGCGGGTTTGATTCCTGACCTCACTCAGTGGGTTAAGGATCCAGCGTTGCTGTGGCTGTGGTGTAGGCTGGCAGCTGCAGCTCCGATTTGACCCCGAGCCTGGGAACATCTGTGTGCTGCACGTGTGACCCTAAAAAGCAGAAAAGAGAAAAAGATCTGTTCACGGTAATTACTGAATAAAGCTATTTTTGAAATTGTTATACAAAACCAGTTTTAAATCCCTTTTACCCTGCTCACAGAGGATGCAAAGAAGATGGCTGTGAAGGAAGAAAAGTATGATCCAGGCTATGAAGCAGCATATGGTGGTGCTTATGGTGAAAATCCATGCAGTAGTGAACCTTGCAGCTTCGCTTCAAATGGGCTGAGTATGTTCCCTCCATCTGCTTGTGCCTTTCAAAGACCTAGTTTTGCCAGGATTGGGGAAAAAAGTTTGTTTTTTTTTAGAGAGGATCAGCTATTAAAGAATGGGAATGGAGTTGTAAAAATCTATTTAGTGATGTAGAGTGGAAATTTGATGGGTTTTTTGATGTTTAATTACACAAACTTTTACAGCTCATTTTCTTTAAGAGAAATTGTAAAGTCATCCTAGGTGCATTTTCCTCCTTGAATAACAAATGAGGATTTACCAGTCCCATATCTTAGACTAGAAACTTACAACCGTATTCAAGAAGATTGCTTAAATATTTTAAAAACAGTAATTTTTTTGGAGTTCTGTGGCACAGTGGGTTAAGGATCCAGCATTTTGTCTGCAGTAGCTTGGGTCACTGTTGAGGCATGGACTCAATTCCTGGCCTAGTTGCAGGGGGTTAAGGATCCGACTTTGCTGCAGCTGCAGCATAGGTTGCAGCTGAGGCTCAGATTGGATCCCTGGCCCAGAAATTTCCATATGCTGCAGGTGTGCTCTCCCCCACCCACCCCCCGCCCCCACGCCCCCCAAAGGGAAAAAAAAATCCAGTTCTCCATTGGATTGTAAAAAATCTCCGAATTTGATCATTTAAAACTTTTTTTTTTAAACAATGATCATTACAATCCAATTTTATAGCATTTCCAACCCACAACCCCAGTGTATCCCCCCACCCCCCAGATCATTTAAAACTTTTAAATAGGATAAGCTAACATTCTTTTTCCCCCTTGCAGATGACAGTGGGGACTCTACTTTTAGTGACATTCCAAATGGGCAATGGATGACCCAGCCTTTTACAGACCAGATTCCTTCCTTTAACAATCACCGTGGGACGCAAGAGCAGGAAGAAGGAAACTGTGCTTAAGACTAGTGTTTCTCAGCCCTGCTTAAATGCTGCAGTTTTAATGCAGTCGTCAAGAAGTGGCCCTCGGTTTGCTAATTGAAGTATTTTATTCGTATTTTACTCTGGTGATGTAATCACGGTACAGTAGAATCAACTGTACGGACCGAAGCAGTTTGGAAGGAAAAAGTAGGGTTTTTTGTATATGCATTTTTGTATTTGAATTAACCATCATTCCAGCTTTTTATAAACTGTATTTCATTTATGAAGAAATTGATTTTCTTTGGGAAGTCACTTTTAATCTGTGATTTAAATCTGCATATTTATACTTGATTATTAACTGTGCATAAACCTAGATGCACTGTTCTCCCTTTCATGCCTAAGAAGGGCTTGTTAATAATGAGATTCCCACTGTTAAAGAGGCAAAAGTGCTGACTTTCATCAGTGAGGTTAACACTCGTGGAGTCTCATTTGGTAGTTTTTAGTGGTGTTTGATGGGCTTCCTGAGTCATCTTCACACTCAGACCTCCTTGCCACACCAGTGGTGAGATGAGCCTTTGTGACAGTTGCTGGGTGGTAGAAGCGTAGTGGCCTTGCAGTAGCCAGGCTCTGGCCCTCTCCTCCCACATGTGCGAATTCTCTAGTAGGCAGAAACTATTCTGCTGGGATGTTAGCGCCAGAGACTATAGAAGACCTTTTAAATTTCGTTACTTCATCTGGGTTTTACATGAGAGACCTACATTTGATAGGGAAGGAACTGAATTTCTCTCTCGATATCTATCACTCTTCTAATTTTATCCTCCTTGGCTTTAAGCATGTAACATGGAAATGATGAGAAATGAACTTTCAGGTTGAGTAACAAGATGCTGGAGGGGTTTGATAATCTTACTTAAACTGGTGCTTTATATAATATGTACATGAGATGTACTGAAATAAATAATATAGGATTTTTTTTGCTAGGTAAATCAAATAAGCCAGTAATTTAAAAAAAATTCTTTCTCTGCATCATTGCTGTTTGTTACTGCAGACTAGGTGAACCTCATGGCAAGGTTAGTTTGAAGTAATGTACCTTTGTGGTTTTCTAATGCATTTTCCATGGTGCTACCAATAGTCCAGACTACTAGGCCTGGTGGATATCAAAGCTGGGTATTCAGAAATGCCGTTTGCATTTACTCCTGATCACTTGTGAATATTCTGATTTCATACCTACCCAGGAAGCATGCTGTTTTTCAATATGAAAATATTTATGAGGTTTTGTTTTGTTTTTCTAAAAGGTTATATGACCTGTTGTTTTTGTAATAAGAGAAACAGATTCTTGTTGTGACTTAACATGATTTTTAGCTGTAGCTGTGATGGATTTTATTTTTTTCTTTAGTCTAGGTCAAGCTGTGTAAAAGTCATTCGTGTTATTTAAATCACGTACTGTACTGCTGTTTACATGGATGTTTTGTGCGGGTGCTGTGAAGTGCCTTGCGTCAGGGATTAGGAACAATTTAATTATTTTTTCATGGGACTCTGTAAAGCATGGAACTAGGGATTGCTTTGGTTTTTAATGACTGTAGCCTTAAGTAGATTTTTTTTTTTTTTTTTTGAGTGGAGAAAAAGAATTTACCCTTTAAATTATGACACACACTCACTAGAGAATGGGTTTGAGGATTTTTCCAAGCATACAGTGATGGCGTTTTTCATCAAATACGACAGAGGGGTAGTAAATGTTGACAATATGAGACTTTTTCATGCAATAATATTGAAAAAGTTTTTGAATTCATTTGAAAGTTTAATGGTTTTTACAATAAAAAGTATTGAGAATGATTATCCTTAAGTTTCAGTTTCAGTGTTTTCTGTAACAAGACTTAACTGATGTTCTCTCCTCTGTTAACCCAAGCCCAGTTTACCTTCTATATTTAACATGTAGAATAATATATATATAATGAAAATCAGTAAAAATCTATGAATATTTTATTTTTTCAGATGTTCATGTTTTAAATGTATCTCCTTTCTACAAAAGACAAGATTGGCAACCTGTTAAAAATATCTACATCTGAAAAATACATTTAGATATTTTTAAAGTTTATGGATGTAACCGTCATTCAGAGTTAAACAAATTGATTGCTGAAATCTAGCTGGGTTTACTTCACTCACATGATCTTCCATAAATGCCACTTGTCCTTAAGGAAGTAAATCAATACCTGTATGATCCCAGGTAGTATCTGTACACAGAGCGTTTCTTGGGTTTGGTTTCGTGGATCACACGTACCAAAGGTACTGTTCATAAAGAACAAACTGTTACACAGGCTCCAAATGGACCATTCCACACATTTATGCAGGAAATACTTAAAAGGTCGAATTCTCTCAGCTGTTGGGGTGATGGAGTTTAAATATCCCTGCAGGGTCAGGAACAAACCAGCTCTCCCATAAGTCATTGTGAACACTGGGGAAGTCCCAAGGTTTATGCCGTCCATTCCAGTGGAGGAGTTTTGCTTCCTGCAGAAAATGCTCCGAATATCTGGTATCTGGATTCCAGCCTTCATTGTATTGAGAGGAAAATAATAGGTTTGTTAGAAAATTAAAATTTTATACTACAAATTAAACATACATTCATTGTAAAAAAGAAAGAAAAGAAATGAGGCAAACTGAAGGGTATACAATGAAGAATTTACCCCCATCCTAAATCTCCAAAATAACCACTGGTAAAGACTTTCTCTTGAAATTCTTCCAGTATACGTCACGTGTGTATGTTTGTATTTTTTGGTACCTTGTCTTTTAAACATGACTGTCTTGGGACACTCTATAGCAGCACATAGGAATTTGCTGAATCATTTTTAATGGCTGCATAGAACGAATATAGGTGATGAATTATTCATTGAGTTCCTTATTAAGGACATTTGGGCTGTTTCTATCCCTTCATAAACGTAAACAATGCTACAGTGAACATTCTTCTGTCCATGTCTTGGGCAAATATATCTATATGATAAAACCTTGTAGATGGACTTGCTATATTGAAGGGTCTGTGCCTTTTAAATTTTGGTAAGAGACTGTCAAATTTGTCCCCCAAAGAATTTGTGTCAGTTTCCCTCCTTCCCGGAGGTTATAGTAGCTCTTGTTTCTCTGCATCTTCCCTCCTTAATATGGCAACATTTTCTTTTAAACAGTCTTATTTTTACGCTATGAAATGCGACTGAGAGTAAGATCTACCTTCTAACGTACAACTGTCTCCATTTGAATATTATTCTCCTCATAAGTAACTGCTTACAGGCTGTGCATTTACCTCAATATTGTTACTGCTCAGTATTTTTAGAAGATCTTTTCTGGAAGTACATTAAGATTTTGTGAGTATAAATCTTTAATATCTTCTATCATGCTGCATTTTTTTCTTTGAAAGGGAATATGATATTTTTAAAAAGCAACTGAAATTCCATTAAACCAAGAGAGGATGAATAGCTAGAATAATGTTATTCTAGTTTAACTTATGATGTAAGGGGAGGGGGAGAAACCCAAATCTGTCTCCTGTGATTCACAAACATAGCTCTGAAGGCAGGTGCAGAAGTGGAGCTAGGTGTTTAGACTCTAGCAGCATAATTGGAATCACTATCAACTTCCAAAGAATCTACACAAAGGAAATGCTCATTTGGGGAGCAGAGCCTTCATGGGAGATGTTTCCACAAAGTAGGTCAGCATCTCTCAGCTCCACAACTGAAGGACTTGGTGGGGGGTGGGGGGGCTTACAGTTTTGTTTTTAGCTAATAAAGTTTCATAAATGTTTAAAATCTTAAGCTGCCTGTTCAGCCCCAAACTTAATACTCTCATTAGTGTTACACTGCTTTCCGCTTTCAAACACTAAAACGGAATCATTTTTCAAATGATTTCTGTGTAGATTTCCTTTGCAGACCATCCCTGATTCCCAAACCTGCAGCACAGACATAGGCTGTGTTGTACAGGGAAAGATGACTTCTTTCCCTTAGGAAGAGTCTGCCCCTTGCTACTTGTCAATAAGTTAGATAGTTCATAAAATACAATTTTGAGTGTCTGTTGCAAGATCACACATGGCTCTAAGCTCTGCATATATTTTTTACAGATGTTCAATTTTGATGGGCTTTTCTATACATTCACGACATGGAAATGTTAGTACTTGACCTATCAGAGACTCCAACATTATAATAAAGCAAATCAGACAGAACATTAGTGTCCTTAACATCCCTGTGTCAAGAAAATAAGGGAAGATTCTGGTGCTGAAGCAGAAGCATCTCTCTACAGCATCATTCAGAGGGGACAGTAACCCAACTTCTACTGTTGCATCTGTCCTTTCTTTTACAGGCGAGTAGGGACCACACCATCTTGCAGGATCCTTCTGAGTAAGAGGTCATGTTCCCCTCTATGCCCAGCGCCTAGCCCAGGGCTTGGCGGTCTATGCCACCTGGTACATACAAGTCCACAACCCACTGTCTCCAACTCTAAAATAGTCAATCCCCAAGTGTCTGAAAACAAAGGGAGTTTGAATAACTTTGGCAGCAAAATCTAGACCCCACCCCCCAGGATATTGCATAACATAGGCATGTGCACAACATTACCTTCTTAAAATTCAAAACCTTCCAAAGAAAATAACTATAATTCAAAGCCTTTCTAAATTTGTAAACAGATCTGGCCCAGTGCGTTTGGCTCATGGCTTGTGGCCACATGTTTGAATGAATGTGAATGTCTCCTCAGCCAGGCTCTGTTCTGAGCATTCACATGTATGAGGTAATTTATTCCTTGTGAAAACCTACAAGGTTCTATTAGCTTTAGTTTACAAGTGAAGAAGCTAAGGCACAGAGAGCTTGAGTAATTTGCCCAAGATATAGATAAAAGTAGGGCTGAGCGTCCAATCCATACCCCAGAGCCTGCACTCCTGTGAGTATGAATGAATGACCTGAGGGACTCCCAGAGTACAGTCACTAAACCGCTGCTTTTCCAAAGATAAATGACCAGCAGTATAAATTCATCATAAACTATTATGCTCATTCATTTGGTTTGTCCACTACAGGCTATTGCAAGAGGGCAATAAAGGCACCTGAAAAAGCTCTGACAGTGAAAGTTCTATCGTAACAACAGTTAAAATGTTTATCCAGCACATCCTTTATGCTAAGCATGAGTCTAACTGCTTTTCCTGACTTTGTAGAAACACCTCTCAGGTCATTCTGATCGGCTGCATTTGCAGAATGAGAGCAGCGAGGGTTAATAACATGCCCAAGGTAATGTCGGAGGTCACCTGCAGGATCTGAATTGAGGAAACTGGTGCAATAGCAGAGTCTGCTCACCTTGGTGCTCACTGGGTGTGTAAAATGCACAGCTGCGTTCTTCTAAGATACTTACCCAGGTGCCTTATGTGCCACAGGGGGTTGATGGTGGAGTATTTCCCGTGAAACACAATCAGCATTGGCGAGGTGGCCACCCCTCCTCCCAGGGAGCTGCTGTAGAGATTTTCTCTAAGAAAAGGAATAGAAAAGCAACATTTAGCTTGGAGTCCCATGGGCTCAGGTGAAGTAGAATCTAAGCATTTTTCTTTTTTTAAATAATGCTTTTTATTTTTTCCATTACAGCTGGTTTACAGTGTTCTGTCAATTTTCTACTGCACAGCAAGGTGACCCAGTCACCCATACATGTATATTCTTTTTTCTCACATTCTCATGCTCCATCGCAAGTGACCAGCCATAGTTCCCAGTGCTACACAGCAGGATCCCATTGCTCATCCAGAATCTAAGCATTTTAAAAGGTGCAGGACAGTCTCTCACTATATAATAAGACCATGGTCTTTCATTTTTCTCCCACTTTTTATTTTGAAAACTGTCAAACTTATACAAAATTGTAAGAATACCATGAACTCCCACATACTTCACCTTCATTCAAAGAGTGGGAATATTTTGCCATTTTAAGTCTCAGGCTTTTCTAATGGCAAACACAGAAGATCAAATTTTGATCCTATGTTATTTTAAATGACCTTCCTCACAAGTTAAAGGTTATGATAATATTAAAAATACCCAGATAAAAAAGATGGACAGGAAATACAATGACATAATAGTGGTTGCATTAGTATTATTTTTATTTCTCTCTCTTAAAACCTCAGTAATGAGACAAAAAAAAAAAAAAAAAAAAAAAAAGGAGTTCCCGTTGTGGCTCAGTGGTTAACAAATCTGACTAGGAATCGTGAGGTTGCAGGTTCAATCCCTGGCCTTGCTGTAAGCTGTGGTGTAGGTCGCAGACACGGCTTGGATCCTGAGTTGCTGTGGCTCTGGTGCAGGCTGGTGGCTACAGCTCCGACTAGACCCCTAGCCTGGGAACCTCCATATGCCGCGGGAGCGGCCCTAGAAAAGGGAAAAAGACAAAAACAAAAAACAAACAAAAAAAAACTTCAGTAATGAAAAATGATAAAGTAAAAAAAAAAATTCAGTCTTTAAAAAGTTGGCTATATAAAATAATTCTTAAAACCAACTCTATGTAAGAAGGAGACATGAGACTAACATAAATGATTTTCAGTTGAAAAGGTTCACTGGAATTCTGGGAGAGGATATAAAATCCCAATATTAAATAATTTCTTACAAAATGTTTGTATAATAAAGGATTTCATAGGAGATCTCTTCCTCTGATGTATCCTTTGAGAAAAGATTTTTTTTTTTTTTTGTCCACTGCGTCCTTTTTCCCAACAGTGCCTCTGTAAGAACATCTGACCTCAGATATCTGTGAAATATTTCTAACCCCTGAGCTATGCACAGAAAATTAATGGAATAATTTTGTTCCCAAGCATGCAAAACTCTTGTTCCAAGAGTCCACACATACTCCACATTTTTTTGCATCCATTTCTCCAATTGTTTGGTGATGCGCTGGTGCTTCCATTCGGTCATGTTGGCAACGATCACACCAGGATTGAAAGAGCAAGTGCTGGGGCTTATGCCGAGGTCTTTTATCGTCTTCTTCCGGTAGTCCAGATACCCCATATATGTATTCTGTAAAGGAACAGGATATGCATGCTTTGCACCAGCGAATCTTTTGTTTCTGGAAAATAATCATTTTCTTGAGACCATTGTGCGATACCTGGGTTTCCTGCTGTGTCACTGGCCACTCCTAGAGGCCTCTCCTAGTTTCCTCATTTCCCCAGCCTCTAAAAGCTGGGTGCTCCTTGCCTCATTTCCAGCACCTGCTCCTTTCTCTAGCACGAACTCCCTAGACAGCATCATCTAGTCTCATGGCTCGAAATTTCTGCATTGGAGTCCCGGGGTGGCTCCGTGGATTAAGGATCTGGCATTGTCCCTGCTATGATGCAAGTTCGATCCCTGGCCTAGGAATGTCTGCATGCCACCGGCTCGGCCAAAAGTAAACAAATAAATAAATCTATCCGTGTAGACAGCCCCTGGATTTCCAGCTCCACCACATCTGCCAACTCAGTGTTTCCTTCTGGATGCTTACTAAGGTGAAAACTGACCCAAATCCTGTCCCCAACCTACTTTTCTACAACCTGCCTTCCCTCCATTAGTGGCAACTCTATCCTTCCAATCAGACAGAAAACATAGGGTCACTGGATCATCCTAGACGCTTCCTCCTCACTCCTTTTTCATCTTAGCAGATCCTGCTGGGTGCCATCTTCCAAAATATATTCAAAAGCCAACCACTTCTCACTGGTCCAGACGATAATTACCACTCCCTGGATTTCTGCCACCTCCTCCCAACCTGTGTTCCTGCTTCCACCCTTTTCAAAGCCACTCTGTCTCTGAGTTACTCATCTGCTCAAAGCCCCTCCAGAGGCCTCCCCTGGTCATTCAGAATCAAAGCCAGACTTTCTAAAATGCCCACCATACCCTCCACCATCTGCCCCCACCCCCATTACCTCTCCCACTTTTATTATTCTCCCCCCTTGATCCCTCTGCCACACTGACCTCCTTGTTCCTTTCATACACCAAACACACCCTGGCCTCAGGACCTTTGCATCTGCTATTACCTCTTCTGGAATGTCTTCCCCCCAAATTTCTGCTTAGACAGTTCCCGTGATTCTTTCAGGTGTCGGCTCAGCGACACCATCTGGAGCCTTCCCTCATCACCCAACTTAAAAGCCAACCCCCATCTCCACCCTGACGCTCTGTTTAATATTTTACTTGTTTACCAACTGTCTCTTTCCACTAGAATGTAAGCTAGACAAAGCCAGAATTTTAGTTTTGTTTACTGTGTTACTAGCACCTAAAACAGTGTCGGGCACAGAACAAGCACTCAATAGGTCGTTGCTGAGTGAATGTAAAATGAGGCAGGACACGCTGTTTCAGTCATCCGAGCTGCCATAATCCATCTCATGTAATGCGCAGATACGACCTGGACACGTTGGAACTATCTGAGCACTTTTCTACACGCAGCCACTAATCTAAGAACACACACATTATGTCATTAGTTGCATGCGATAACTTCACATGTACTAACCGATCTAATTCTCATAACAGCCCTGCCAGGCAAGTACTATTATTACCTCTACTTGACAAATGAGGGAGAAAATGACTGGCTAAGTAACTTGCCCAAGGTCACAAAGCTACTAAGTGATGGAGCCAAGATTTTGAGAGGTAGGTCTGACCCCAGGGCCTAGGTCTTAAAGTGGGCACATCTGAAAGGGCACACATATCAAATTATTTCCTAGAACTTTTTTTGAAGAATGGTATTTGATTTGTAATAGAATCTTGTATTTTGGGGGGGGGGGGCTGGGGAGCCACTCATAGCACGCAGAAGTTCCTAGGCCAGGGACTGAACCTGTGCCACAGCTGCATCCCCACCTGCAGCAGTGACAACACGAGATCCTTAACCCACTGAGCCACCAGGGCATCTTGTATTTTAAAGCCATTCTTTTGCTTCAGTGTTAGATATGTGTTCAACTTTCTTCATTTCTACCAGGGCAAGGAGCTCTTTGCCTTGGAACAAAATCAGTGTTTTTTTCTACTGAAAGTGGTGGGGGAAGTGCTGGTTAAAAATCTGAAAACAGAACCAAAGGTTCAGAGAGTCTCTTTTGCAGAAAACAGCTGATACAGAGGGTGGTTACAAGTGACCTATATAACAACCATTATTTCTGAGGCATTTGCTGGACATTTTGACATCATGTTATTTCGTCACAACTGACAAAAACACAACAAAATAGAGAGCACTGTTGCCATGCTTCAGATAAGGAGAGTGGTACTTGCAGGGCAAAGTAACTTGCCCCAGAGTCAGTGCGAAGCAGAGCTGGGACGCCAATGGCAAGCGCTGGCCTCTGTGCTCCTGGCCTCCCTGCCGTCCAGACCGGCCAGCTTCTCCAAGATGAAGATGACACTCCTTCTGGGGTGCGGGGAGGAGAAGGGGCCAGGGAGGATTTCTGAGATACATGCCTACCTGCAGCCCCACCAGTCTGTGTATGTCCTGGGAGGAGGGCAAATCGCAGTCATCCGAAAAAGCCGCCGCATGGCCCAGGGCCAGGGTGGTGTCATACAGCTCCTGGATGTCCCCTGAATTTACAAACACCAGGAGTTACAACAGCATAGCATTCACGGTGGGGCTGGAGAGAGCCTTAAAGCTTTAATAATCCCTGATTGGGCTGTGGGGGAAGAGGTGTATGATCCCTGGTTTCAAGTGGCTTGGCAATTAGCTTGATAAGAATAGCTCACATTGGAGTTCCTGCTATGGCGCAGCAGGTTAAGAATCTGACTGCTGGAGTTCCTGTCGTGGCTCAGTGGTTAAAGAATCTGACTAGGAACCACGAAGTTGTAGGTTCGATCCCTGGCCTTGCTCGGTGGGTTAAAGATCTGGCGTTGCAGTGAGCTGTGGTGTAGGTCACAGATGCAGTGTTGCTGTGGCTCTGGCGTAGGCCAGCGGTGACAGCTCCGATTAGACCCCTAGCCTGGCAACCTCCATATGCCACGAGTGAGGCCCTAGAATGAGGCAAAAAGACAAAAAGACAAAAAAAAAAAAAAAAAAAAAAAAAAGAATAGCTCATATCAATTTAAAAAGGCACTTGATAATAAGCTTAGATCAGCATTGGTCAAATTATTTCGGTTGCTAGGTACGTACTAGAACAATGCTCATCTTGTTTGCTTGTGGGAGAGAGAAAAGGCAACATTTAACCCCTTAACTTAGCTCCCTTCTAAGAATGTCATCAGTGAGGCTCTATGCCCCTGTTTTGGGGGTGCAGGGAAAGGAAAGGCTACCAAGCTAGTTCTTAGAGACTTTGGCAATCAGAGAGCGGCTCTCACAAGGTCAGCTGGGCTGTCCCGGAAAGGATCAACCCCTACTTTCAAAGTAATCCCTGATTTATAACAATACTATACTCTCAAGTTTAATAAGCAGTCAAAGTCATTGAACCACTAGATATTTCAAAAGTGAAGAGAGACTGTCATTCTCCTTATCAGCTGCTCCTTTTCCAAGTGTTTCTGGCATCGGTGGGCATACCTTGTACGATTACATCATCGTCCAAATAGATGACTTTCTCATGTTGGTGGATAAGCAGAGGGAGATAAAATCGCACAAAGTTCAGCTGTTAACACAACGAAAGAAGCGATGTGAGGAAGAGACAGAAGGCTTAGTGTCCAATAAGGGTGCTGTAGGGTCGGCTTTGACTATGGCCTCAGCTCAGCTCCAGGTGTAGAGCTGAGTAAAACAAGGGGCTGCAAAGAAGCCTCGCCTGAGCTTCCTGATGCCCAGTTTACCTGGGCCTTGGGATTGAAACCAGCCCTGGTCAGTGGTCCTTCGAGATCCAAACCACCCACTGCTGAAACTAGAACCTCTTTCATCTCTGTGAACTGCTGCAGTGGGGGTCACAGAGGCCATCCATCTTTCAGGCCACAAATTGCCTACCGTCCTCAACACTGATTTGACTACTGTCAACCGAAACTGCTTTGAACACACACACCCACACACACTCATCACTTGACACACACAAGCTCAACCTCTTAGCTCTCTGAACCAGAAAAAAAGCCAGTGAGGCATGAGCTGAGGATGGGGACCTTAACATTTTGGTAGCCACAATACTATAGAATCCAAAGTCCCAACTCAGCCATACTCTTAATGATAAATATCTGGAACTGGGAAAAGATCAGGTTGTGAAAGGCTTCAAATTTAGTAAATTTTCAAAGACGAATATAAGTAACAGTTGTATGTAGGTGGCTCCATTTTCTGTGGAGTTGCCATGAAAAAAATCACTCTTTATGTGGGAGATGGTCCCTTTTGTAAGAACTCTTGCAGTAAAACACCTTAAGCGTCTGAATGCCAGGGAAAAAGTCGGTGTCTTCCAAAAATATTAGTCAATACTATCTAGTATATAACCCATCTGGTTGCCATCTTTCCTTAACTGCTGAGATACTCTGAGCTAAATGTAATGTCCAGTCACGGCACACACAACTACTTAGGGGTTGGAAATATTTCTTTCTGGCCTCACCACCGGCCCCTCCCCACTCCACAGGTACATTCACACACAAAAATGCATCCTGCATCTTCTTATGCTTCATATCTTTCCCCATAGCTTCATTAACCATCTTGAATCATTTCTGCAGCAGGTGGCTAATAAACTGTAAATAAGCTGAGTTTGGTGGCAGCCTAACACTGTGAGGCTTCAAAAACCTTCCAGGTGCATCCTGGTGGCTGGTAGTCCACACTGACAAGGGTCTCACCAAGAACCTTCGCCCACATGCTCCATCCCTACTCACAGGCTGCAGAAGTTCAGGCCTCGAGGAGTCTGGTCTGATCTTCCCTTTGAGAACCACAGGGTTGAATTCCACAATTTTAAAGTTTATTTCTCTTAGTTTAGAATGTTCGATCCATTTTCTAAAGGGATGATAAAAAAAGAAACAACAACAACAAAAAAAGCCCTCTAGCACACATTTCTATCCTCAATTTGCCTATTGCCTTGGAGTCAGTCTGTTGCCTCTTTAGAAAGTTAAAAATAAAATATGTGTAACCTTGATAGGGTTTAGTCTATAAATCCTTCTGATTTTTTCCCCATCTGGTTTGGCTTAGAATCTTTTTTTTTTTTTTTTCATAACTCTTTCTGCAAAGGAAATGAAGCAAAATAGTAATAACCAAATATCTCCCCAGATCCACATAATCTCCACAGGAAACTGGAAGAACAAAAAGGGTTCTTTCTTTCTTAGGAAGCAGCATCTGTGGTTGTCAGCTCTCTCTTTGCCGTGCACCAACAGCTCCGAGGAGCGGGGCATCTTGAACCTGCTACTTTGACTGAATCATTTTCACTCTGCTGTTTGGACTCCAAGGATGATTGGAATCTACCTTTGTCTTTATCTCTCAGAGAGCGTCTACCTTGCTCCCTACCTTCTCCTCCTCTTTTCCACCCTCTCCCCTTAAGTTCTCTCAGGGTCTTATAGAACTTCTATCTTTTACCCAATTCATATTAAGATTCATTTTTTTTTTTTTTTTTTTTGTCTTTTTGCCTTTTCTAGGGCCGCTCCCGCGGCATATGGAGGTTCCCAGGCTAGGGGTCCAATCGGAGCTGTCACTGCTGGCCTACGCCAGAGCCACAGCAACGCGGGATCTGAGCCGCGTCTGCGACCTACACCACAGCTCACGGCAACACCGGATCGTTAACCCACTGAGCAAGGGCAGGGACCGAACCCGCAACTTCATGGTTCCTAGTCGGATTCGTTAACCACTGCGCCACAATGGGAACTCCATGCTACCCATTTTAAAGACACACATGGTAGCACTTTTGTTGAAGGAAAATCAATAAAAGAGTTCCTATTATGGCTCAGCAGGTTAATAACTAGTATCCATGAGGATGCAGGTTCCATCCCTGGCCTTGCTCAGTGGGTTAAGGATCTGGTGTTGCTGTGAGCTGTAGTGTTGCAGATGCAGCTCAGATTCCCCTGTTGCTGTGGCTCCAGCAGCTGTAGCTCCAATTTGGCCCCTAGCCTGGAACTTCCATATGCCAAAGGTGTGGCCCCAAGAAGAAAAAGGAAAAAAAAAAGAATTCAATCTTCCAAATGAAATTTAGATCTGCAAATTTTGAACCATAAAAATCAGTCATTTACACCATTTTGTATGTCAATTTTTATCTTAGTAAAGCTGGGTAGGGGAGGAAGAGTCATGTAAATAAGAATGAGACAGCCAACAAAAAAACAAGCAAGACACTTGAACTTGCACAAATGGTCAGGAAATATGTGAAAAAAAAAAAAAGTGCTCAACCTCATTATAAATAAAGGAAACCTCATATTCAAATGACAATTTGATACCCCTGGATACCCCTCAGAATGAACGACAAAGTTAAAAAGACGGACCATGACAAGTGTTGGTGTGGTGGTTCTTACATGGGTATGTTCACTTTGGGATTATCACTAAGCTGTACACGGGATTTATACAATTTTCTGCTTTTGTGGTGGACGTTAATGAAAAGAGTTTTTAAGATATTTTAAAATGGGGTGGTGGAGGAGACAACCAAGAACTGGGAGACAGTCCCTACTTAAACATCATAAAGTCCTGCAGCTCATGCCTCTTGTTCAAGTACAAACACTCACTCCTATGAGACAGGCCATCCTTCTGGGTTTGGTTATCGGGTTTTCATACCCACAGGTGATGAAAGGTCTGTTAACAGCAGGCTAAGTGAACAATCCACAACAATAAAGGATAAGAGAAATGAAATGGAAAAACCCACGGCAGCCAAGGACCATTCCCATTTAGTTTAGGAACAGGTGTCTTTCACAGCTCCGTACCTCCTTATGAATACATTCTCCTTATGAATGATGGAAATAACACTTGAAATGCCTTCACCACTGCTTTCTCCACTTCCTTCCTACTCCTTAGAGGTAATCGATGTTAACCGCTGGAGATCTTTCTAGGTCTTTTTCTTTACAGAGACACATTTATCACATTTACCGTTTGGGGGTTTTGATTTCATTGCTATGGACTGAATGTTGTGTGCCCCACGGATTTGTATGTTGAAACCTAATTCCTAACGCAACGGTATTTGGAGGTGTGGGTTTTAGGAAGTGATTATGTTATTAGGGTGAAGCCCTCATGAACGGATTAGTGCCCTTATAAAAGAGGCCCTGGGGAACTCCTTTAATCCTGTCTGCCATGTGAAGACACAGCAAGAAGGCAGCCTGCTATGACCCAGGAAGTGCCCTTCCCAGACACAGAATCTGTTGGCACCTGGATCTTGGGCTTCCTGGCTTCTATAAATTGAGAAACAAATTTCTCTTGTTTATAAGCCAAGCCAGCCATTATTTTATAGCAGCCCAAGACATTCGTAAGGTGGACCATACTATATGAGGTGTACTGCAACTTGCATTTTCCACTTAAAAATATGCCTTCTTGAGAACATATGCAAACCTTCTCTGACATAAACTGTACAAATGTTTTACTAGGTCAGTCTCCCAAGGCAATAGAAATAAAAACAAAAATAAACAAATGGGACTTAACCTTAGAAACTTTTGCATAGCAATGGAAACCATAAACAAAACAAAAAGACAATGACAATCTACAGAAGGGGAGAAAATAGTTGCAAATTATGCAACAAACAAGGGTTTAATCTCCAAAATATACAAACTCATATAACTCAACAACAACAACAACAAAACCCAATCGAAAAATGGGCAGAAGACCTACAGAGACATTTCTCTATAGAAGACCTATTGGTAGCTAGTAGGCCAATGAAAAGATGCTCAACATTGCTAATTATTACAGAAATGCAAATCAAAACTGCGATGAAGTATTACCTCACACCGGTCAGAAAGGCCATCATTAATGTCTACAAATAACAAATGCTGGAGAGGGCGTATAGAAAAGGGAACCCTCCTATACTCTTGTTACAACTATATGGAAAATAGTATGGAGGTTCTTCAGAAAACTAAATATAGAACTACCATATGATCCAGCAATCCCACTTCTGGGTATATATCTGGATAAAACTATAATTCAAAAGGATACATGCACCCTTGTGTTCATAGCAGCACTATTTACAACAGCCAAGACATAGAAACAATCTAAACATCCATCAACAGATGAATGGATTAAGAAGATGTGGTACCTACATACAATGGAATACTACTCAGCCATAAAAAAGAAAAATAATGCCCTTTGCAGCAATGTGGATACAATTAGATTCTCATACTAAATGAAGTAAGTCAGAAAAAGAAAGACAAATACCACATGATATCACTTATATGTGGAATCTAAAATATGTTACAGACAAACCTTTCTACAAAACGGAAGCAGACTCACAGACATGGAGAACAGACTTGTGGTTGCCAAGGGGGAAAGGGGAGGCAGTGGGATGTATGGGAGTTTGGGGTTAGTAGATGCAAACAATTACATTTAGAATGGATAAGCAATGAGGTCCTACTGTATAACACAGGCAACTATATCCAATCTCCTGGGATAAACCAAAATGGAAAATAATATTTTTTTAAAAGAATGTATATTATATATGTATGTATGTATGTATGTATGTATGACTGAGTCACTTGGCTCTATAACAGAAATTGGCACACTGTAATCAACTATAATAAAAAATAAAAAAGTAAAATGCCTTCTTTCTTTTTTAATAGCTGGACATATTCCAAAGTTCATTCAAATATTCTTACATTGGTAGACAGTATTTTTTTACTGTTTGACATAATGCTGAATAACATTGTTGTATATATATTTTGGTAACATGTACTAAAATTTCTTACTTTTTTTTTTTTTTTTTGCTTTTTAGGACTCCACCCACAGCATATGGACATTCCTAGGCTAGGGTCAAATTGGAGCTACAGAGGCCAGCCTACACTAGAGCCACAGCAACACAGGATCCAAGCCGTGTCTGAGACGTACACCACAGCTCATGGCAACATCAGATCCCCGGCCCTCTGAGCGAGGCCAGGGATTGAACCCGCCTCCTCAGGGATATTAGTTGGATTAGTTTCCGCTGTACCACAATGGGAACTCATGCACTAGAATTTCTGTAGTATAGATTCCCAGTTGTGGAAATAGGATGGTGAGTCAAACTATACATGCATATACCATTTTAACAGACATTGCTCTCTTGCTCCCTCAAAATGCTTTACCAACTTACAATGTGTACATTGCGTAAACAAGGAATAAACATGTCCATTTTCTTGCACAGGATGGTTTTATCGTATTTAATTTTTATCATGCTGATGAGTCACTGATGATATGTCATTTTAATTTGCATTTCCCTGTTAGTTTTTTGGTTTTTTGTTTTTTTTGCCTGAGCCTGCCGTATATGAAAATTCCTGGGTCATGGATCAAATATGCACCACTGCAGCTGGACAGTGCCAGATCCTTAACCCAGTGCTCCACAGGTGAACTCCCAATTCCCTATTAGTAACATGGAGTATGTTTTCACATTTGCCAGCCATTTATAGGTTTTTTCCCTATGAACTGTCTGTATTCTGCGCTAATTTTTCTACTATATGCTTGTATTTTTGAATTTTTTTGGTAAGAATTCTTCAAACACTTTTGTTGAAATTTCCTTTGTCTATAATACATGTTGAAAATATCTTGCCTAATCTGTTATGTGATCTGTTACACTTGTAGGGTTTCAAATCTGTCAGTTTTTCTCTTATGATTTTTGTGCTCAAGGAGCCCAAAGTTAAACAATTATCCCACCCTTTTTTTTTTTTGGCTGTGCCCATGGCACACATAAGTTCCCAGGCCAGGGATCAAACCTGCACCATAGCAGTGACCCAAGCCACAGCAGTGACAACGCTGGATCCTTAACCACTAGGCCACCAGGAAATGCCCCATATTTTAGTAATACATTTAGAATTTTCTTTCCTGTTTATTTCTTCTAAATCCAACTCCAATTTATGTTTTAGTAGTATTGTGTGTGATAAGAAGGAAACCACTCTGCAGTTTAAAAATTATAATTAGTGATGATTCCAGATCATATTAAATGATTATATTATGTTAATAGTCTCCCAAGTTAAGAAAACAGAGAAAAGAGGGAGTTCCTGTTGTGGTGCAGCAGAAATGAATCTGAATAGTACCCACGAGGACAGAGGTTCAATCCCTGGCCTTGCTCAGTGGGTTGGGGATCTGGCACTGCCGTGAGCTATGGTGTAGGTTGCAGACGCAGCTCAGATCCTGTGTTGCTATAGCTGTGGCATAGGTTGGCAACTGTAGCTCTGATTCTACCCCTAGCCTATGAACTTCCATATGCCACTGGTGTGGCCCTTAAAAAAAAAGAAAGCAGAGAAAAGAAAAACCATTTAAGAAAGAAAGACTTTTATGTAAATTACTTAAGGATTGGGGTTCCTTCATGGATTAGACAATTCTTCTGCAAAATGATGCACTGCTCTCCCAGATGAATGAGGCTTTGTTGAAATTTCCTTAGCAAGGCAATGTATTTGTCAGGTGATCAGTTAAACCTCAGATTATCCTCTCATTCATTTAAAAACATTTATCAAACCAAAGAAAGAAGGAAATCCATTTAAGGAAAGATAAGGAAGGTGAAAGAAAGAAGAAAACTCCAAAGTCTGTGGTACACAAGTTACCGTATTCGGGACAGAGTGTTCCGGAGTCCAACTACGTAGAACAAAATGTTGGCGTCGGTATTGCTGTAGATGCTGTTGATGGCAGCCATGGTTGCACCCATCCTGCCTGGTGCTGCACAAATCACCACCGGGATCTCATCTTCCATTTCCTCAGGAGTCTCAGAGTCATCATCTGGCAACATCAAATATCAGTCTTGGAACATGAAGGAATTTCATAGTCCAGCCCATCTAACTTGTCTTCTACACTCTGAGGGGAAGACAGCACTGCTGACTGTTCTCAAATACCCAGTCTCTCCTTCTCTTAGAAGAAGAACACTGGAATTTTAGTTAGCATATAGTCCAACACTAAGAATATTTTTTCCATACTCCCTTGCGGCTCTGTGTGATAAAGTACTGACCAATGGGATGTTAGTGTCAATATATGTGCAACTCCTGGGTTTGCCTTTAAAAGGTATGTGCTTACCCTCCCCCTCTCTTTTCCCCCTTCCCATTGGCTGGAATGTTGATATGATGATAGGAGTTAAAGCAGCCATCTTGGACCAGGAGGTGGAAGCTACCTGTTGAGGACACCAAAATCAGAAGATAGAAAGAATCTTGATTTGGATGGTTATAGAACTGATGCATTAGACTTCCGCTTGAGAAAGAACATAAACTTCTATTTTCCTTAAGTCACTATTATTTTGGAACTTTCTAAAAGAAGCCAATCAGATAGTTTAACATGTACACATAGTTGAAAAATACGTGAAGAACCTAACAGTCTCATTTGATTCAACAACTTCTCAACTCCTCCCTGAAGTGGAATATTTACCTTGCTTACCTTGCTATACAATATACTACTGCGATCTTCCTTTCTGTTATCCACCTTCTTTTTTTTTTTTGTCTTTTTGTCTTTTCTAGGGCCACACCTGTGGCATGTGGAGGTTCCCAGGCTACGCCTACACCAGAGCCACAGCAACATGGGATCCAAGCCACATCTGCGACCCACACCACAGCTCATGACAATGCCAGATCCTTAACCCACTGGGCGAGGCCAGGGATCGAATCCGCAACCTCATGGTTCCTAGTCAGATTCATTAACCACTGAGCCACAATGGGAACTCCTGTTATACACCTTCTTGTTGAGTGTCTCAAAAGTTGACAGCAAGAAAAAGGAGATAAATGAAAAACTATGACTAATGCATAAGATGAATAATTGATTACTCTTCTGAGTCTTGGCTATATATTTTGGTATCACAATATAACTTTCAGGTATGAAGAATAATAATAATCAGTATGCAGAGTATCCACTATCAAATGGCCATATATGAAGGTCTCGCTCTCTCTTTACAGATACCTTTTTGCAAAAGCTCTATGATTCAGACCCAGGGTAGTTCTAGCTAATATTTAAGCCAACAAACATGCCACCAGGTGCTGTGCTTCGTGTAATTTAAGACACATTGAAAAGCCTCCCTCCTTCGTCTCCTATATCTTCTGCCATCTTGCTCCTACATCTGAAAGTTCCACCACAATAATCTTTTAACAGTATATTTACTGTTATAAGAGTCATAATATAATATTGGGGGGGGGCAGGAGAACACAAAATTCTCTCCAGTATTTGATCTCAATTTGATACATACATATTTGTAAATGGATCTATGTTTATTTATAGAATTATGAGTAATTTTAATTTCCTTATTTATGTTTCTTGTATTTTCCATATTCTCTAGAGTCATTACAGGTTGCTTTTATAAAGAGAAAAGAAATTTTTTCTTAACTAATTGTTCCTTTTGGACTAAACTATCTTCTTTGTGAGGTCTCCTAATCATTGGTATGTTCCCTAACCATATGGTAACCGCAGGCATCGAAGTGATCTGCCTGAATGCGCCTGTATTTGTTCACTGCTTAAAGTCCTCTCATGGTTGCTATAGGACAGAGTCACGTTTTTTTCCCTGGCACACGCAGATCCAGTCTCTGTTCACTTCTCCAGCCTTGTCTACTTCTACTCCAGCTTTGCCAAGCTATCCATGGTTCCCTGGATACTGGCACCATGTTGTCCCTTATCTAAATGCCTTTATACAGGCTGCTCTTGATGTCTGGAATTTTCTTACTATCCTCTCCTGCATGGCTGACTGTTACATATTCATTCCAAATGCAGAACAGACATCAGAGGCCCTAGGGAGTCCTTAACAGCTTCCTACACAAATTAGCTCATGCTCTTGCCCACACTCATTCTGTCCTTGCTTGTGGATGGATTTACCAGCTACATTGCAATTTATTTAGTCGTATGTCTTCTTTTTCTCTCTTTTAACTGTGAGAGCTGGAACAGTATCTTGTTCATCTCCATATCCTCTGCATGCCTAGAACATGGTAGATTCTCAGTACATGGATGGATGGATGGGTGAATTTATCAGACATCTCTATTTGAGCACTTCCCACATGGCATGGGAAAAATCTACTCCTGGGTCTGTCTCCTTTACCAGATTGTAAACTCACTGTATTATCTTGAGTCTGGCACCTAGAAGACACTTAATGAAAGTTTGCTGAAATCAACTAAATGGATCTGATGCACTGGCCCTAGAGAACAGGGCCCTAGAAGAGTAATTCATGGGCTATTCCTAGGGCAAAGAGAGAAAGAAGGGTTGAAAATCTGGGACAGTACCTGGCTGCCAGGCTCGGGAGAGGTCTTCATCAGGCAAAGGGCAGAATGAGGTTGAAGGAACAGGCTATCATGAAAGAAAGGCACCCTAATAGAATGTGCAACACTGACTTTACAGCTCTGCTGCAGACACACTACACTGTATACTTCTTTTGTTTTTTTTTTTTGTTTGTTTTTTTTTTTTAGGGCCGCACTTGCAGCATATGGAAGTTTCCAGCCTAGGGGTTGAATTGGAGCTACAGCTGCTGGCCTACACCACAGCCACAGCAATGTGGGGTCAGAGCTGTGTCTGTGACCTACACCACAGCTCAAGGCAACGCTGGATCCTTAATCCACTGAGCAAGGCCAGGGATTGAACAAGCATCCTCATGGATCCTAGCTAGGTTCATTACCACCGAGCCATGAAGGGAGCTCCCTCAGCTATAAATTCTTTACCAGTGCCCCATCCTAGCAGATTCTTAGGGACTCATCCACTGTACTATTTTGATCTATTATACCAAGTGCTGCCTGAGCCAGCTCATTGCAAGGTCTGGTTATGAGAAGCCATTTGGTGCCCATAAAAATCTCATAATGGTGGCAAATGGACTAGAAATTTATTATTTTGCCTTAATCCATGCCCACAAGTAACTCTTATCAAACCATGTCCATTCCTAGAAGTGGTGAAATGTTTGCTCTCCCAAGACCAAATGTCTGAATCACATTTCAAATTAGAACTGCTTTGGCCTTACATACAAACTTGCTGCACCCCAAATGGGCCAGGAGTGAATCACCAGCATGCTGATGACAAAGAAACTGTCAGGAGAGTCCACGGAATGTCATGAGCAGGAGATGACACAGAATGACACCATGGTTTCTTTCTTTCTTTTTTTTTTTTCCAGTACATGACTTCCCAGGACCTCTAGACATTATCTTATGACATGAGTTCTTTGAATTAATGTTTCAAAACTGTAAAAATTAATATGGAATTGGTGGAGCACAGAATTTTTAGGGCAGTGAAACTATTCTGTATTCTACAATGGTAGACGAATGTCATTACAATTTTCTCAAAACCCATGGAGTGTACAATACCAGCAGGGAACCCTAATGTCAACTGTGGATACTGGTGATAATGATGTGTTAATACATGTTCATGGATTATAACACATGTACTTCTTGGGTGCAGAATGCTAATAGTGGGGGAGGGGTGTGTGTGTGTGTGTGTGTGTGTGTGTGTGTGTGTTTATGTGATAGAAGGGGATATATGGGAATTCTCTGTACCTTCTGCCCAGTTCTGCTTTGAACCTAAAACTGCTCTAAAAATTAAAATCTATTCAAAAAATTCTTGGATCTCCTGTTGGGCTCAGCAGGTTAAGAACCCAATTGGTATACATGAAGATGCAGGTTTGATCCCTGGCCTCACTCAGTGGGTCGAGGATCTGGCACTGCTGTGAGCTGTGGTGGAGGTCATGGATGGGGCTGGGGCTAGGATCCTGTGCTGCTATGGCTGTGGCGCAGGTCAGCAGCTGTAGCTCTGACCAACCCTTAGCCTGGGAAGTTGCATATGCCATGGGTGTGGCCCAAAAAAGACAAAAAAAAAAAAAAATCTTGAAAAATTTCTTCTTGAAAAAATTTCAGCCCAAACAGAAGAGTAGCCAATAAATGATAATTGTTTTCTGCAGACCTCTCAGCCCCCATTCCAAAGACAGACCTCTGGTACCAGCATAGTGCGTGCCTCTCAAACCCTTCTTAGGGTAAATACAAAAGCATTTAAGATATATATTACATAAATATTGCATGAAATTTGATGTATTATTCTAAAACCAAAATGAAAATCATACTCGTCATAGTCTTCTGTAACTTGCTTTTTCCACTTAACATACCACAGACATCCACCTCTCCATGCCAACACTCTGTTCTTTTGAGTGGTATTGCGTAACATTGGTACTTTATAAAAATTTTAACACTCAGTGGGAAAAGAAAATAAAAAACACTGAATGGGATAAAAATGGGCTATTAGATCAATTCCTGTGGTCCAAATTCTTTTATCATATATAAATATAGAGCTGATTAATCAGGCAGGATATGCATTTCCCTCTAGTTCTTTTAACAGTTATCATAAAAGCAACTCATTTCTTTCCATGGAGAAAGGAGCTTGCAGCACAACTGAATGTGTTGGTTTATCGGCAGGAAGTGAAATGTGAGGAGGAAAGAGCTCAAAGTTCAGACAACATTTGACCTTGTACGACCTCCTCTCTCTCCTCTCTCCCTCTCTCTCTTTCAAAACAGTTTTGTTGAGGCATGATTTAGACACTGTTATGAACTGAACTGGGTACCCCAAAAATCCATATATTGAAGCCCTAACCCTCAAAATGTGACTGTATTAGGAGACAAGGCATCTTTATAAGAAGAGGAAGAGACATCAGGTCACATGAGGAAACAGAAGGCATTTGACTATAAACTAAGGAGAGAGGCCTCCAGAGAAACCAGCTCTGCTGGTACCTTGATCTTGGATTCCAGCCTCCAGAACTGTGAGAAAATTCATGTCTATGGTTTAAGTCATCCAGTCTGTGGTATTTTTTTATGGCTGCCCAGGAAGACTAATATAGATCTCTTTAAATTTACCTACTGAAAGTAAAAGGAAGTTCAATGATTTCTAGTCAATTTAGAGTTGTACATCCATCATGACAGTCCAATTTTTAAAACATTTCTATCACCAGAAAATTTCCCTTAAGCTAGGCTGAATCAAGCCACTTCCACTCTCAGCCCCAGGCAACCACTGATCTGTCTCTGTCTCCACAGATTTGCCTTTTCTAGAAATTTCCTTTAAATGAAACCATACATGTGGTCTTTCGAGTCTGGCTTCTTTCATTTAGCATGTTTGTGAGGTTTATTCACATTGTATCATACATTAGTAGTTTGTTCCTTTTCATTGTTGAAAAGTACTCCGTTGTAGGAGCAGAAATCTTCTTATTTACTCTCTAGGCGATTTACATGTGGATTGTTTCCAATTTGGGGCTACTATCAAAAATGCCCCAAAGGAGTTCCTGCTGTGGTGCACTGGGTTAAGTATCAGGCATTGTTGCAGCTAAGGCTCTGATTTGATCTCTGGCCCAGGAACTTCCATATGCCATAGGTGTGGACAAAAAAAGAAAAAAGAAAAAAAGAAATGCCCTATAAACATCTGCATCCATGTCTTTGTGTGGAAACTGTTCTCTTTCCAGATGCTCCTGATGTTCATTTAGACCGGATTATACATGTTTTTAATTGTTTTTCCATGTTTTTTTTTTTTATTATGAAAATCAGCTTTGTGAGAGCAGGGATGTAATCTTGCTCCTTGCAGTGTGTCTAAAAAAAAGGTGTGACTACAAATGTATATAATGCACCAAAATATTGATCGCTTTGTCTTCAACTGATATAGCTACAAGTAATGTTTTTCTCTTTTGTATTTTCCATAAGTGAGTCTATTTGCCTTGCTAACATAAAGAAGTGCATTAGTTAAAAATAATATAAACAGGAGTTCCTGCTGTGGTACAACAGGGTCAGCAGCATCTCTGCAGCACCAGGACACAGGTTCAAACCCCGGCCCAGTACGGTGGGTTAAAGGATCCAGCATTGCTATAGCTGTGGTGGAGACTGAAACTGAAGCTTGGCTCTGATCTCTGGCCTGGGAACTCCATGTGTCTTGAGGTAGCCAAAAACAGAAAGGAAAAAAAAAAAATAACATAAACATAACTAGTTCTACTTAGTTTTTGTGTGGGTTGGCTTTGTGGAGGTTGTGAAGGTGCCATCTCAAGCAATCCACCCCTGAGCAGGGAAACTGGGCTCTTCAGTACAGCTGGAAGAGGACTTGGGGTCAATGTAGCAATTCTACTCATAAGCAGAATTACTGAGAGACTCCAACTCAGAGCGTGGTTTGAGAACCGACATCATTGACTTATCAACTGGAGGCTCACTGGAGATGCAAATTCTCAGCCCCAACCAAATCTACTGATTCAAAACCCAGGAACAGGATTGTGTTTGAACAAGCCCTCCATGTGATTCTTATGTGTGCTAAAGTTTGAATAGCACTGATCACTCTAGAATACAAGCAAAAAGTTGGCCTGCTGTGGATATTCTACAAGCAGGTTCTTGGAAGCCGACCAAATTTCTGCTTGTCTCTAAACCCAGGTACTGAAAGGACTCAAACCATGTCTGCAGGTGGCTCATCTTGATGGACCACACACCTGCTTATCTGCTTCATTCTTTTTTTTAAATATATTTTCCCTTGTGGTAAGACACACAACATAAAATCTACCACCTTAATCATTTTCAAGTGTACAGTTCAGTGGTATTAAATACTTTCACGCTGGTGTAAACCACCACCACCATCCACTGCCATTACTCTTCATCTTATAAAACAGATTCTATACCTGCCAAATAATTACTCTCATTTCCTTCCCCCCCTCCCAGCCCCTGGCCACCATCATTAAGCCTTTCGTCCTCATGAATTTGCCTACTCAAGGTACCTCTATTAGGGGAGTCACACAGTATTTGTCTTTTTGTGACTGGCTTACGTCACTCAGCATACCTGTTTCATTCCTGAGAACAGCAGCCTTATGTACTTTCTTATACAGAATCCCACAGAGGGTCACAATCAGAAGGAACAGCAACACCTGATTAACTGAAATAAAAACAGAAACATGTTCAAGTATAACCTATCAAACTGCAATTGTGGAAAAGTTTAGAAGACTGTGTGAGCGCATGTTCTCCCTGACACACAGGAGTAGGGGTCTGGCACCTTTCTCTAAGCAGACAGCATGCGGAGTAAAGAGTTACTCTGTGATGATGCTGATACTCAAGGATATGCAGATGTATCTTAAGGAACAGCCAGGGCTAAACCCGGGCAGTCTGATGGCAGAGGCTGCAACCTTGATAACCACATCATGCTGCCTTTAGAGCCACTTTCTGTGCAGGAATACTTGTTTCAAATAATAGCCAACATTTATGTAATGTGTATGATGAGCCAGTACTTATCATGCATACATGTTCCCAGCCACTATAACCCAGCTGCTTCTCAGCTAATTCCACCACTGGTCAAGGTTGACGTGCCCTGAGTAAGAGGTTAGAGGACCCCAGTACTTCTTCCTGGTCTAAGCCTCCAGGGCCATCTGTTCCAGAACAGTGATATTTGCCACTGGGATCTGCTAAAGAGTGGAATAGTGTCAAGCAGTATTTTCCTAAGTATGGTGCACAAGCCACCCATTGCACTTGGGGTGATTTAGAAGGCTTATGTTCATAGCATTAAGCAATATTCGAAGTGTGAGAAATCAGATTTTTTTGTTTTTTTTTTTTTTTTTTTTTTGCCATTTCTATGGCCTCTTCTGTGGCATACGGAGGTTCCCAGGCTAGGGGTCTAATCGGAGCTATAGTCACAGGCCTACACCAGAGCCACAGCAACACAGGATCCGAGCCACGTCTGCAACCTACACCACAGCTCACGGCAACGCCAGATCCTTAACCCACTGAGCAAGGCCAGGGATTGAACCCGCAACCTCATGGTTCCTAGTCGGATTTGTTAACCATTGAGCCACGACGGGAACTCCAGAAATCACTTCTGATTTCATGTGCAGGCAGGCAACATAAGCTACCCAGAGTTGAATAACATTATTCTAATCATATATATTTGTACAGTCACTTTCTTTTTATAATAGAGATAACTGTCAACAGATTCTTAACCCACTGCACCACAACAAGAACTGCTATACTTGAATTTTTTAAATGAATCAACTTAAGGAAAATAGTAAGTCATGAACAAAACAGAAGGAACACAGATGACAAAAAATTGAGACAGTTGTACATTGCCATATGTAGTGCCCCAAAGCTTGCAGTTTGGTAAACATGGTAGAAGGGGAAAAGGCGGGATCTGAAGTCAGACTCAGATCTCACTTTTACCACTTCCTACCTGTATGGCCTCGGACAAGTTACTTAACCTCTCTGAGCCTCAGTGTGCTCGTCTGCTAAATGGGGATTGTAATAATAATCATTATCTTTCAGAGGTGTTTTGAGAGTTAACAAAGTCAATGTAGGCCCAATAAAGACTTTAAAATTGCTAAGTATTATTAGTGACTATTTTCGTACATCAAGATATTTATGTTTATTGGACTCATATTAATCTATTTTCTGATCCCTTGGTCTTTGTCTTCACTTTTGTAAAAGAAAGGAGTTGAACAGTCTCCACAGATGCCTTCCAGACCTATGTACTGAGGCTCAGTGGTTCTGCCTTGCTGACTTCCATCTCTACTGTGTTGTCAGATTCAGCTAGAGACAACCAGATACTACATGCAGTTTAAAACAAAACTATAGGAGTTCCCGTCGTGGCTCAGTGGTTAATGAATCCGACTAGGAACCATGAGGTTGCAGGTTTGATCCTGGCCTTGCTCAGTGGGTTAAGGATCCGGCATTGCCGTGAGCTGTGGTGTAGGTTGCAGATGTGGCTCGGATCCCGCGTTGCTGTGGCTCTGGTGTAGGCCAGAGGCTGCAGCTCCAATTAGACCCTAGCCTGGGAACCTCCATATGCCTCAGGAGCTGCTTTGGAAAAGGCAAAAAGACAAAAAAAACCAAAAAAAAAAAACCCCAAAAAACAAAACTATAAAGAAGCAAAAGACAAGGGACAAAGGTCTACAGTTTATCAATACAACTGATTAACATCTACGTCCCACAGCTGGTTTGGGGAAGTGGCCCAATGTCTACTACCATTTGACCTTTTTTAGTATAAGTATATCCCACGGAATATTTGGGATATACGTACACTAAAAATTATTCATAGTTAATTACAAAATTCAAGTTAAACTTGATATCTTGTCTTTTCATCTGTTCCACTGGACAACTCTCCCCTGATGGTAACAGTAACACAATTACATTATTTTCCCCCAAGATTCACAAACAACTGGATATAAAAACAGAGGCAAATCCAGGTTTTGATGCAGTCTGAAAATAATATAATTTGAAATGACTCTTTAAGAATACAAGATTACAAATGCTCAATTAAGACAGGAAAATGAATATTTATTTAAAATGAGAAAATAAACCATATTTGTAACTTTTATGGAAACATCTGACCCCCTCATAAAACAAGCATTTCTGAAAAAAAAACTTTCTATGAGAATCATCCTGATATGATGATGCCTGTGGGAAAACCATCCACGAAAATCAAAGATTAGCAGTTCCTGTCGTGGCTCAGTGGTAATGAACCTGACCAGCATCCATGAGGAAGCAGTTCAATCACTGGCCTCTCTCAGTGGGTTAAGGATCTGGCGTTGCCATGAGCTGTGGTGTGGGTCGAAGACCTGGCTCGGATCTTGTGTTGCTGTGGCTGTGGTGTAGGCCAGCAGCTGTAGCTCCAATTCAACCTCTAGCCTGGGAACTTCCACATGCTGCAGGTGTGGCCCTAAAAAGATAGCAACAACAACAACAACAAATTAAAGATTAAAAAAAAGAAAAGCCAAGACCCAGCATCAAAACAGTCCTCCAAAATATCTATTTTTAATCATAATTTTCAAAAGTTTATAATCTTACTTTTTCGTAACAAAGCCATGTGTGTTCATGCGGATAAAAACTGCAACCTGTGGATTAAAGAATATAAAATTTTGTTTAAAAGAGCACCAACCCAAGGTCATAATATAATTAGTAAGGTTTATGTCTTTGACCTTTTGATATTGGCAAATTCTGCAATCATTCTTAACTGTTCTGAACTTAGAGTTTTGGAAATTATTTCTTGAATCTAGAGCTCACCTCTTCAAAATCACTCCTTTGGCTGTACAAAGAGTTCCCCCGGGTCAATTTTTTGGTCTTCTCCAAAAATATCCCTGTCAACCCTTGGATTAATTGGAAGAAATGTCATACAAGATTTCCTTCATCTAAAGTATTAATCCCACGCCTTTCCCCTGCTACCATAATTTCATTCTTTTGATGAGGAAGCTTCTACATCTTCAGAAATCCCTCATGAAAACAGAACCATCCTGAGAGGGGCACACTTCATACTGCATTCAATCATTCATTGAGTACATATTTATCGAGGGTCTACTAAAAGCCCAGCACCGTGCTATGTACTGGGGATGCACCGACAAACGAATCAGTCTTGGCCCCTATCAACACGGAGCTGTTTTCACTGGGGAAAACAGATATTAAAATGTAACTAATAAAATAACTAGATTATGGAAAGTGATAGGAAGGAAATAACAAAGGTGTGGGATAAAGATGAAGAGAGGTAGGGAGGCATTCGGAGGCAAATTGGGAAAAGCCTCACTGAGGAGATGGCATTTGATCAGGAGAAAGAGCAGGAGCCAGTGGAGAGAATGCGGAAAAGCATCCCAGGCAAAGGGAACAGCAAGTGCAAAGGTCCAGGGGCTGAGGATTCTAAGTACCTTTAAGAAGTTCAATGTGGCTGGAACATAGTGCACCCAGGGAGAGACTGGCTGGAAGAGGCAACTGTGGTATCTGTAAAGGAGTGTGGATTTTTTTTTTTAATTTTTAGGGCCGCACCCACAGTGTATGGAGGTTCCCAGGCTAGGGGTTGAGTCAGAGCTGTAGCTGCTGGCCTACACCACAGCCACAGCAACGTGGGATCCGGGTCTTGTCTGTGATGTACACCACAGCTCATGACAATGCCAGATCCTTAACCCATTGAGAGGAGCCAGTGATCAAACCCACATCCTCATGGATACCAGCCGGGTTCGTTACTGCTGAGCCACAGTGGGAACTCCAGAGTATGGATCTTATTTTATTTTATTTTATTTTTCCTTTTTTAGGGCCATACCTGTAACATATGGAGGTTCCCAGGCTAGAGGTTGAACTGGAGCTGCAGCTGCCAGCCTACGCCACAGCCACACCAAATCCAAGCCGCACATGCAACCTACACTGCAGCTCATGGCAACATTGGATCCTTTAACCTCCCAAGCAATGCCTGGAATCAAACCCACATCCTCATGGATACTAGTCAGATTCTTAACCCACTAGACCACAAAAGGAAGCCAAGGCCTTATTTTAAATGCATGTAACACCCTCCACCATCCTGTTTTCATTAAAGTCCTAAAGGAATGTTTTTAAAATACTCTCACAGAAATTCTGATGGTAAAGGACAGCAGACACTCAAAGTCATCTGCAATGAGCTCAAAATATCTTACAAGTTTCTTGTTTTACTTTCAAATTCATGTAAACTGTACAAGAATACAGGAAAAATAACAGTTCCTTTCACTGTCAGAAGAGCTCCCCTCTGGGAGAAAACTCTTCATTGTGAAATCAAGGTTTTCTGAAGGGATGGGATGGACAGGGGTGAGAGCAAGAGAGACCTAAGTGGGTCCAAGGAAATGCTGAGCAGGAATCCTGAGGTTTGGCAGCACCCAAGAAGAACATCATGTAAGGAGGAGAAAGAGTCATGTCAGGAGCTGCCGCTTGTCCATGAGAACATCTTTCCCTGTGCAGATGGTCCCTAAGAATTGTGATACCCAATATCCCATCCATAGTCTCTACTGTGCTCTGAAGCTTCTAATCCCTACTCTCTACCCCTGCCCCACTGCTCTTCTCTCTGGATCTAAAGACACATGTTGCTGTATTTGAGGGACAAGAAGAAGAGAAGCCACATTGGACATGGAGGATGAGGGAGAGAAGCAACTGATAGCTAGAAAGTTCTGTGGGCACTGGACATGAGAATGGAAGCCATCAGGAACTGGTAGGGAGTTTAGAGGGGATACTGATTGGGGGAAAGGTGAGTTCATTTTATTTGAATCTCCAAATCTGCGGCAGATGGCAGGAATCTTAACCATTGTTGTGACATAAATATCTTGGAAATCTGGTGAAGCCCATAGACTGCTTCCCAGAAAAATGTTATTATTTATTTTATTTTATTTATTTATCTTTTGGAGCCACACCACAGCATATGGAGGTTGCCAGCCTAGGGGTCAAGTCAGAGCTATAGCCACCAGCCTACACCACAGCCACAGCAATGCCAGATCTGAGGCGCATCTGTGACCTACACTACAGCTCATGGCAACACTGGATCTTTAACCCACTGAGCAAGGCCAGGTATTGAACTTGCATCCTCATGGATACAAGTCAGATTAATTTCTGCTGAGCCATGACAGAAACTCTCAGAATAATGTTTTTTAAAGCTTAAAATATATATTGTATTATAAGGAAAACCAATTACAAAATTTTAAAGAAGAGAAAGCCATCAGACTATTGGGAGAAAAATCAAATTTGTGAGATAGCGATATATATGCTTTTTAAATTAAATAATAAGGACTATTAGCAGGTATAATAGTTACTGTAACTTGAAGTAGTGATGAGCTTTAAAAAATGTGAGATATTTGAGAACCCAGAAATAAAACCAGACACCTATGGTCAATTAATCTTTGACAAAGGAGGCAAGAATATAAAATGGGAAAAAGACAGTCTTTTCAGCAAGCATTGCTTGGAAACCTGGACAGCTGCATGTAAATCAATGAAACTGTAACACACCCTCACATAATGCACAAAAATAAACTCAAAATGGCTTAAAGACTTAAAAGTAAGACAAGACACCATCAAGCCCCTAGAAGAGAACACAGGCAAAACATTCTCTGACATCAGCCTTACAAATGTTTTCTCTGGTCAGTCTCCCAAGGCAACAGAAATAAAAGCAAAAATAAACCAATGGGACCTAATCAAACTGACAAGTTTTGCACAGCAAAGGAAACCATAAAAAAACCCAAAAAGACAATTTATGGAATGGGAGAAAATAGTTTCAAACACTGCAACTAACAAAGGATTAATCTCTAAAATATACAAACAACTCATACAACTCAACAGCAAAAAAGCCAACAACCCAACTGAAAAATGGGCAAAAGACCTGAATAGACATTTCTCCAAGATAGCAGATGGCCAACAAGCACTTGAAACAATGCTTGACATCAGTGATTATTAGAGAAATGCAAATCAAAACTACTATGAGGTCCCACCTCACACCAGTCAGAATGACCATGATTAGTAAGTCTACAAATAACAAATGCTGGAGAGGGTGTAGAGAAAAGGGAACCCTCCTGCACTGTTGGTGGGAATGTAAATTGATGGAACCACCATGGAGAACATTATGGAGGTACCTTAGAAATCCAAACATAGAACTACTATATGACCCAGTAATCTCACTCTCGGGCATATATCTGGACAAAACTTTTCTTGAAAAAGACACATGCACCTGTATGTTCACTGTAGCACTATTCACAATAGCCAAGACATGGAAACAACCCAAATGTCCATCGAGAGATGAATGGATTAAGAAAATGTGGTATACATACACATTGGAATACTACTCAGCCATAAGAAAGAACAAAATAATGTCATTTGCAGCAACATGGATAGAACCAGAGACTCTCATACTGAGTGAAGTAAGTCAGAAAGAGAAAGACAAACACCGTATGATATCATTTATATCTGGAATCTAATGTACAGCACAAATGAACCTTTCTGCAGAAAAGAAAACCATGGACATGGAGAATAGACTTGTGGTTGCCAAGGGGGAGGGGGAGGGAGTGGAGTGGGTTGGGAGCTTGGGGTTAATAGATGCAAACTATTGCCTTTGGAATGGATAAGCAATGAGATCCTGTTGTATAGCACTGGGATCCATATCTAGTCACTTAGGATGGAGCATGATAATGTGAGAAAAAAGAATGTACATGTGTATGTGTGACTGGGTCACCTTGCTATACAGTAGAAAATTGACAGAACACTGTAAATCAGCTATAATGGAAAAAATCATTTAAAAATGTGGGATGTTTGTAACAACTGTTAATGTAATATGAAAATACCTAATTTCTGCTGGTGATGAGGTCACAGGTACTACAGTCACTTCTGTGATTTGTTGCATATATTCACAATTGAAGGAAATGCTCAAATTCAATTAGAGGTTAGTGAAAAAATATATTTTTTCTCATCTAAGTGCATGAGAAAATGAAATGTATCCATGGATACTTTCAGGGTCTGTGCATCCCTGGTAAAGGTTACAGAATCCAGGAGTTCCCATTGCGGCTCAGCGGAAATGAATCTGACTAGTATCCATGAGGACGCAGGTTTGATACCTGGCCTTGCTCAGTGGGTTAAAGATCCAGCATTGCCATGAGCTGTGGTGTAGGTCACAGACATGGCTCAGACCTCACGTGGCTGTGGCTGTGGTGTAGACCAGCGGCTACAGCTCTGATTTGACCTCTAGCCTGGGAACCTCCATATGCTGCAGGTGCAGCCCTAAAGAGAGAAAAAAAATGTTACAGAATCCAGAGTACAGGTTGATTCAACTGACATCTGGATTAGGCTGTCACAGAAAAGTTATGTTTTTTTAAAAAATATATTTAAAACTTATTTTATTTAAGTAGAGTTGATTTACAATGTTGCATCAATTTCTGTTGTACAGCAAAGTGTTTCAGTTATACATATTTATTCTTTTTCACATTCTTTTCCACTATGGTTTATCACGGGATATTGAATATAGTTCCCTGTGCTACACAGAAGGACCTTGTTGTTTACATATGCTAGTATTTAACCATTTAACTTAATTCAATCTTTAGGTTAGAGTTAATAGAAACAATTTGCTTATTAACTATTAATAATTATCAGACCCACATCAGAGTGTCCTTGCATGCACAGAGACTAGTTCTAGCCCATAGTAAAAAGGCACCAACAATATCCCCTGGAGGTTAAAGAGAGGATGGTGCAGGTCTGGTTCAGATCTAGGTTCTCATCTAATATCACAGCAACTAGATGAGGTAGACGTTGCAGATGAGGAAATCACGACACAGAGAGGTTAAGAAACTTGTCCAAAGTCACCCAGCCGGTTTGCAGTAAGCCTAGAGTTTAAACCCGGGCAATCTGGCTCCATGAGGATTCTGAAAGACAGAGGGGGTGAGGCGCAGCAGGTCTGGCAGAAGGGACAGAAAGAACAAGAGCAAAAGCATGGAGGAGGGAAAAGGCGTATGTCTGGTTGGACTGAAGCATGTGTAAGAGGGGGATGAGAAATCGCACTAGAAACATAAGGTACCGCCATATCGTGGAGGGCCTTGAATGCCAATGTGAATGCTCTAGAGTTATTACCACCCCTGCTAGAAAAGTGATGATTGAGTGTTTTATCACCGAGGCAAACTGCTTTGGGACGATGTGCCAGGTTTGTGCTGTGGCTTTTCGTAGCTCCCGGCTTATGGCATGCTTCAGGGGGCAGGCACTATAGAATGAGAAACTGGTCCCAGGCAAACATGAATAGCGGGGCAGGCTGACTTTCAAGGTGACTGCCAGGGGTAAGGAGCACAGATGGAAAAGAAAGCCCTCAAAGGAAGGCTGGAGGGATGCCAGAGATAGATGTGGGATAAAATTTGACTGCTTTGCATTGCTGTACACTCCCAGAAGGAATGAAAATATCCAGGTTTTTACTAACGTCATAAAGCCCCATGTTGAAAAGCCCTTCTGCCTCTTTTTTTTGACTATTAAAGAAAATAAAAAAGCATTTAGGACACAAAATGGAGGGAGATTTTTCATTTGACCTTCTTTAAGACTTATATTACACTTATTTAATAGCCAGTAAGGCTCTTGACACCAGTCAATTAAAATGGGCACCTCTGGTGTCCCCTTGGTCTGTTCTGACCAATAAACAGCAGCCTTGGCACCTACGGAATGTTGAATCATGTAAATGTGTTGTCTATACAAACAAATAAATGAATAGTAGAGGGGATTCTAAGCGCACGCACGAGCGCGCGCGCGCACACACACACACACACACACACACACACACACACACACACACACTTCGGAGAGTTGCTGTCCCATCATCAACCATTCTCATCTTCTACAGACCAACTTTTTACCTTTTTTGCCTGAGACAAATTCAGGGCAAGTTCCAGGAGGCCTATCAACTAGATGTATTCCAGGAATCGCTTCTTTTAACAGAAGAGGCCAACTACTCCTTTAGAGTATAAAGAATTGGGCTTGTGAGAACTATTTTTCTGCCAAGATATTGAGACATGTTGACAAGGTAATTTCTTTGTAGTGTTCTGGATTTCCATAAATCTCCTATTGTGAACTTGGATAATTAGGACAAGGGCCTCACTCAGTGAAACACAAATGGTGATGTATAATAAATATTCCGTATACCTGCTTTTTTTTCTTTAAATAGTCTTCCTTCCTGTAACACATGTAATTGATTAAAGGCATATTATCAGGTCCGCTTCAAAATCTGATTTGTTGATTCTGAAATATTTAAATTTTTAGGGAGTTCCCAATGTGGCTCAGCCATAATGAACCCAACTAGTATCCATGAGGGCATGAGTTTGATCCCTGGTCTTGCTCAGTGGGTTAGGGGTCTAGTGTTGCCATGAGCTGTGGTGTAGGTCACAGACGTGGCTTGGAACTGGCATTGCTGTGGCTGTAGTATAGGCCGGCAGCTGCAGTTCCAATTGGACCCCTAACCAGGGAACTTACAGATGCAGGGAGTGTGGCTTGAATGAATGAATGAATGAATAAATAAATAAATTGTACATAGAACAGAATTCACTTTTTTGGTTGTATTGTTCTATGAATTTGAACATACGCATAAATTCTTGTGATAATCACAAGAAATGAGATAAAGAACAATTTCAACACTTCCAAAAAATTCCCTTGTGCTGCCCT
Source organism: Sus scrofa (assembly GCF_054392235.1). NCBI lineage: Eukaryota > Metazoa > Chordata > Mammalia > Artiodactyla > Suidae > Sus > Sus scrofa. Next base: position 87,685,922 of record NC_139387.1, on the reverse strand, counting down.
TCTCCAGGCAGACACAACATGACACCTAACCTCTGGCAACCACTGACCTTCTTTCTGTCCTTATAGTTTTGCCATTTCCAGAGTATCATATAAAAGAAATCGCACAGTATACAGTCTTTTGAGACTCTCTTCTCCTCGGCAGCATACATTTGGGATTCTTACTTGCCATTGCATGTATCAATATTTTGGGTTTCCCTTGTTGCTGCATAGTATTCCATTGCAAGGATGTATCACAGTTTATCCATTCATCCATTGAAGAACATTTGAGTTGCAGAAGTGTTTTGTGATCATGAACAAAGCATTTGTAAATACTTGTTTAGAGATTTTTGCGTGATTTAAAATTTTTAATTTTTTTTGTCTTATTTTTGCTATTTCTTGGGCCACTCCCACGGCATAAGGAGGTTCCCAGGCAAGGGGTCGAATCGGAGCTGTAGCTGCCAGCCTACACCAGAGCCACAGCAACATGGGATCCGAGTCGCGTCTGCAACCTACACCACAGCTCACGGCAACGCCGGAACCTTAACCCACTAAGCAAGGGCAGGGATTGAACCCGCAACCTCATGGTTCCTAGTCGGATTCATTAACCGCTGTGCCACGACGAGAACTCCCTGATTTAAAATTTTTAATTCTCCACCTAGAAATGGGATCACTGGGTCATTTGGTGGGTATATGTTTAACTGTATAAGAAACTTGCCAATTTGTTTTCCTGAGTAGGTGTATCATTTTGCATTCCTATCAGCAATAAAAGAGAAGTCCAGTTGTTCTGCATTCTTGTCAGCACTTGGTATTGTATCTTTCTTTTATTTTAGCTGTTCTAATAAGTGTATTTCATTGCGGTTTTAACTTGCACTTCCCTAATAACTACTGATGGTTAGCATCTTTTTATGTGTTTATTTGTCATCTATATATGGCTGTGATGGTTAATTTTATGTATCAACTTGACTAGGCCATGGAGTGCTCAAATATTTGGTCAAATATTATTCTGGGTGTTTCTGTGAGGACGTTTTTGGATGAGATTAACATTACAGCAGTAGATTAAGTAAAGCAGATTGCCCTCTCTAACATGGGTGGGCCTCATCCAACAAGCTGAAGTTCTAAGTAGGAAAAAAAAAAAAAAAAAAAAGGCTGACCTTCCCCTGAGTAAGATAATTTCTTTGGCGTGACTATCTTTGAAATGGGGCGTTGATTTTTTCTACCTTCAGACTTGAACCGACACTTCTGCTCTTCCTTGGTCTTGAGCCTGCCAGCCATCAGACTGAATCTACACCATCAGTTTTCCTGGTTCTCAGACCTTCAGACTCAGACTGGAGCTCCCCTCTTGGTTCCCTTGAGTCTCCAGCTTGCTGACTCAGCCTGCACATCTCAGGTCTTGATGGTGCCCATAATCACGTGTGCCAATTCCTTATCATTAGCCTCTTCTCTAACGTATACATCCAACTGGTTCTGTTTCCCTGGAAGACTGTGGCTAATACAATGGTGAACTGTCTGTTAAAACTTTTTGCTTGTTTTCATTCTATTAATTAATTAATTTATTTTTGGCCATGCCTACAGCATGTAGAAGTTCCCAGGCCAGGGATTGAACACATGCTACAGAAGCAACTCAAGCTGCTGCAATGACAATGCCAGATCCTTAATCCCCTGCACCTCAAGGGAACTCCTTTTTTGCCTATTTTTAAATTGGATCATTGTTTTTTATTTTTGAGCTTTGAGAATTCTTTACATATTTTGGATTCAAGTCCTTTTTTGGATGTGTGATTTGAAATTAGAATAAAATATTTTAAAAAATCAATAAATATATACAAACGCATTTCTAGAAGAGAATTTTAGATTATAAATTTCATTTTAGTTTAGGAGTTCCCATCGTGGTGCAGCAGAAATGAATCCGACTAGGAACCATGAGGTTGCAGGTTCGATCCTTGGCCTTGCTCAGGGGGTTAAGGATCCGGCGTTGCCGTGAGCTGTGGTGTAGGTTGCAGACGCGGCTCGGATCTGGCACTGCTGTGGCTGTGGTGTAGCTATAGCTCCAATTAAACCCCTAGCCTGGGAACCTGCACATGTCGCAGGTGCAGTCCTAGAAAAAGGACAAAAGACAAAAATAAATAAATAAATTTCATTCTAGTTCAGAAATCTAAAATTAAATTTTGTCATCTATTCATTCACTTTGTGGCATTTTCCAGGAGTTGGAATCTGAGCTCCTTTATCTTAAAAAAATTTAATTTGCCATAAATAAGAATTTGTCTTGAAAACTCCGAGTTTATTTTAAAATTAAATTGATCCTTCTTAATTACGGTCCTTCAAATGAACTTCTGAACTTGATGTTTGACCAGAGGCAGCAGTCAGCAAACGGGGAACAGTATACTTTAGGAATTGGTGACATGACAGACAGCCAGCAGGGCACAATCAAGAAAGGCGGGATATTAGAGTATCTAGGGTTTCTTTATGAACAAAGTGTTGTGAGAACTTGCTGGCAGTGATCTAGGGAAATTCTTCAATGGGGATTTGACTTGAGCCTTTAATTCACTGTAAACAACCAGCTACAATGTCCCTTTCATTTTCCCAGGATATAAACTGTACACTCAGGAGCCCTACGTGCATTTGCAATGGCCCTTCTCCTTTCATCCTCCTGCACTGGAGAAAGAATTTCATCAAAAAGCAGGTTGCTTGTGATTCTTCTCAGATCAATTTCAGGTATTTTCATCCATTTACTATCCATTTTCTACTTCCCAGATGACATGCATTCAGCTAATGTTTTGAGGTGATGTCACCCTAGAATGGTCTTGGGCCACATGTCTGTCCCCTGCCTAGGACCATCTAGAACCAATGGAGAGAATGAGCAGGAGACCAGAAGGTTCTGGGTTCCAAGTCCTTGAGGCCAGCTCCTCCCTGGCTATCCCAGTCAGCCAGGCCAATAAATTTCCCTCTTTTCCTTAAACTGTTTTGAAATGAGGTTCAATTTCTTATACACAAGAATCCTCACAAAGACATTCCCTGTGGCCGGAGTGGTGTCCACATATAGGGAGAAGTTTGCAGGGGGCCAGATAATAATAATAGCTACCATTTATTGATAGCTTAATTTGCACTCAGCCCTATGCTGACCATTTAGGAACATTATCTCCTTTAATTCTTACCATAAACACTTTTCAGACCGATTTATTACTATCTCTATTTTTCAGATGAGAAAACTGTGGCTCAGAGAGGGTAACTTGCTTAAAATCACACACCTGGCAAATGGTGGAGCAGGGAACTGAAATTAGGTTTCTCTGACTTCAAGGCCGATGCTCTCCAACAAAAAGCTTCTGGAGCTCTTGAAGGGCCATTCTGGCTACCCCAGAGGCAGGTGAGATGGGCTCTGGGTGATGGACGTCACTGTGTGTCGATGAAATTTCAAGCTCTCAGGGAAGGTTAGTCTGCTCTTCCTTGAGCGCTTGGTTACTCTAACTACTGTGTTCATGCCAGAATCAGAGAAATTGTAAGTGCTAACTCATCTGAGAAGGGCACTCATCTTGCCCCACCCAGCATGTTGCCAACAATAAAATCTCTTTAAGCTCAAAGAGGCTTCAGGAAACTGATATGGCACATCTAATTGCAAGGCATGGCAGCAGTGAGGCAATGAGGCAAATTCCTGAAGCAGATTCTAAGAAACCTTCTAAGGTGCTTTTAGAAAGCAAGGCAGAGAGGAGTCCTTGAGAGGCAGGACTTCCAAGAGGAAGACTGTTTTAGTTACTTTTTTAAAATGTGAAACTGTATAAAGTTCGACATGCCTAATCTGCATCCTCCTCTCCCTCCTCACAGTTTCATCTCATCTCTGATGACGGCACTCTGTGTTTAAGCTGCTGAAAATTGGTATTTCTGGTACTTGTAGTCGAAAGCATTCTAACAGATTAAATAGGTACACAAGACACGTTTGCAGCTTCTAGATTGGAGCTGATGGTGTGGATTTAGTAGAGGCATCAGGGTTGTAAACGGGTAGAAGAGTGATGGAGGAAGACCGGGACAAGAGCTGGAGGCAACGGCTGCAAGACATCTTCAGAACGCATAGGATAAGCAGCAGAGATCTGGGGCCAAGAGAAACTGGAGTGTCTGGGGCAAGGTCTGGGACAGCATCTTCTAGGTGAGTGTGGTTCCTGACTGCAAGGAAATGCAGCATGGACTCATTCCCTGTGGGCGAGGCCTGGGCATACAGGAGATGCAGCCCCCCAGCCAGCTCTCTCCTCTTCTGGCCACTTCCTGTGTGTAGATGGGGGCTCCACACTGGCCCACTTTCCCACCACCTTTGTAAGCCCTCATTCTCAGTCCCTTCTGTCTTTGTCTCTCCAAGCCACATCTGCCACCTATACCATAGCTTGTGGCAATGTCGGATCCTCAACCCACTGAGCACGGGCAGGGATCGAACCCAGGTCCTCATGGATAGTAGTGGGGTTCGTTAACCACTGAGCCATAATGGGAGCTCCAGGACTCAATTCTTGATTTCTTCTCTCCAAAATCCCTCCTTAGGAGGCCTCATCCTGTCTCGTGGCTGGAATATGCCATTCTATGTCATATGTCATACGCTGACAACTCCCAAATCACTGTCTCCAGCCCAGATCTCTCACTTGGACTCCAGACTCCTGAAGCCAAGTGTCCACTGGGCCTCCAGGTGTCCCAAACTGAGCTCTTGGATACTCCGCCTCCAAAACATGCACCCCCATCATTTTCCCCAGCCCCATAATGACAACTCCATTTTTCTAACTGGTTCAGCAAAAGTACACTTGGTGTTATCCTTGACCCGTGTCTCTTTTTCATTCCCCGAAGATGGACTGACAACAAATCCTGTCAGTTCCTCTTTCAAAACATATCTAGACTTTTACCACCTGTATGGCTTTGCCCTGGCCTGATCACCATCATCCTTTGACTGGATTATTCTGCCTTTATTTCCTTTTGGTTGATTTTTTTTTTTTTTTTTGGTCTTTTTGTCTTTTCTAGGGCCACTCCCGCGGCATATGGAGGTTCCCAGGCTAGGGGTCTAATCAAAGTTGTAGCTGCCAGCCTACGCCAGAGCCACAGCAACGTGGGATCCAAGCCGAGTCTGCGACCCACACCACAGCTCATGGCAATGCTGGATCCTTAACCCACTGAGTAAGGCCAGGGATCGAACCCGCAACCTCATGGTTCCTAGTTGGATCTGTTAACCACTGAGCCACGACAGGAACTCCTCCTAAGTGTTTCTTAATCCATCTCCTTTCTACCCTGCCTCATCTCTACTCATTGATTCTGCAATAACTTCCCACCTCTAGGATTTCCTGCTCCCTCCTCTTCCCCAATCCATCACTGGTGTAGCTGTTGCAGTGATCATTTTTGCTCTTTTGAGAATTACATTAATTTGAAACTTACCTGCAGCTTGAGTACCCTTATTTTTTGTTTGATTTTCCTTTTCTTTTTGTCACTTGAAACATTTTGAGTCTATCAAAAAGTTGAAAGAATGAACTTTCATATACCCTATACCAGATTTACCAATGCTAACACATTCTCACATTTCCCCTCTCTCTTTATCTCTCTCTTTCTCCCTCCCTCTCTCCCTCTGTCTATATGTATATGTGTGTGTGGGGGGGGTATGTGTGCGTATGACTCTTTGGCACTAACAACTTCAGCACGCATCTCTTAAGAACAAGGATAAAGACACTGCCATTATCACACCTAAGAAAAATAACATTAATTTAATAACACCTGGCAAGCAGTCCATATTCAAAATTTTCCCATTATTCCAATACCATTTTTTATAATTTGGTTGTCATGTCTTTAGTTACTTTTACTCTTGATCAGTCTCACTCCACCCATATTGCCTTTATATTTTCCATGAACATTTTCTGGAAGAAGACAGCCAGTTGTTTTATAGAGTCCTACTGATCCAGCAATCCCACTCCTGAGCATATATATGGAGAAAACTCTAACTGGAAAATAGGCATGCACCCCACCATTCATAGAGCACTATTTATAATAGACAAGACATGGAAGTAACCTAAATGTACATCAATAGATGAATGGATAAAGAAGATGTGAGATATTACTCAGCCATAAAAAGAATGAAATAATGCCATTTGCAGCAACATGGATGGAACTAGAGATTATCATACTAAGTGAAATAAGCCAGACAAAGGCAAATATCCTAATATATCACTGATATGTGGAATTAAAATATGATACAAATTAACTTATGTGCAAAACAGAAACAGACTCACAGACATAGAAAACAAACTTATAGTTACCAAAGGGGAGAGGGGAGGGAATGTGATGGACTGGGAGTTTGATGTTAGTAGATGCAAACTATTATATGTAAAAGAGATAAACAGCAAGACTCTACTGTATAGCACAGGGAACTATATTCAGTATCCTGTAATAAACCATCCCCGACCTCCTTGGCCTCAGATTAAGACCTGCCTCTGCTCCCATCCTGTGCTCTGGAGGGGGGCACATGTGGGCTACCACTGCTACTGAGAACCCCAGGATCAGACAGCAGCAACTGCATCTGCATACTTACCAGATTCCCTTAGCCATCAAGGGAATAATGGCTAGCTCATGCTGAGGACAGAGGCAACAGGGACCCATCCTAAAAACAGCCCTCGCACAAAAATATTAAACCCACACAAGCTACACAGGAACATTCTCACATAAAAATAGCCCTCCAAGACCACAGTAGACAATTGTTTCTCCTTAACTCACAGAATAAGAGGAACATAAGTAAAATGAAGAAGCAGAGTAACCACTCCCAGTTAAAAGACCAAGAGAATTCCCCTGAAATAACAATGAAACAGACCTCTTCAGTCTAATGGACACTGATTTTAAAAAGGAGATGATGAAAATATTGAAGGAATTATGAAAGGCTATTGACAGAAATGCATATTACAGTAAAAAGGAATTAGAAACTACAAAGAGGAACAAAGAAAAATTAGCAAACTCATTTGCCGATATGAAAGCTGACCTAAAGGTAATGAACAGAAGAATGAATAATGCAGAGAAATAAATAAGGGACCTGGAAGATAAAGTAATGAAAATCACTTAATCAGGACAGTAGACAATAAGTCAAATGGAAAAAAAAATGAAAGCATTAGAAGAGACCTATGGGATAATATAAAGCATTCCAATCTATATATAATAGGGATTCTAGAGAGGGAAGAAAGAGAAAAGGGGATTGAGAATATGTTTGAAGCAATAATGGCTTAAAAGTTCCCAAACCTAAATAAGGAAACAGATAATCCAGGTACAGGAAGAATAGAGGGTCCCTGATGAATTAAACCCAAACAGACCTACACCAAGACATATCATAATAAAAATGGCAAGGAGTTCCCTTGTGGCTCAGCAGGTTAAGGATCTGGCATTGTCACTGCTATAGTTCTGGTTATAGCTGTGGTGTAGGTTCAGTTTCTGACCCAAGAATCTGCACATGCCATGGGTGCAGCCAAAAAAAAAAAAAACAAACAAACAAACAAAAAAAACCAAAAATGGCAAAAGTTAAATTAAAGAGAGGATTCTAAAGGCAGCAAGAGGAAAACAGTTGATTACAAGGGAACCCCCACAAGGCTATCAGCTGATTTCTCTACAGAACCATTGTAGGTTAGAAGGGAGTGGCAAGATATACTCAAAGTTCGGAAAGGAAAAAATGTGCAAACTAGGACACTCTACCCAGCAAGATTGTCATTTAGAGGAAGGAAAGAAAAGAATTTCTAAGATAAGAAAAAACTAAAAGAATACAGAATACTAAATCTATCCTTATTACTACACTACCTGTAAATGTAATAAAATTCATTAAGTAATAAAAAAAATACTAAACCTATCCTACCTAAAGGAAATATTGAAAAATCTCTAAATAAGAAAGGAAGACTCTATGGGAAAGGGAAAAGCATAATTGGAAAGTAAATCACTTAAATAAGCCAGTATATGGATTTTTTTTTTAAAAAGAGAGAAATTAAAAAATTTCAGTGAAAGTGATGATAACCGCAATGAACAGCAAAAGGATGAACAAACATGAACATGTAAAAAAAATCATAAAATGTGGAAGACGAAAGTAGATGAAAAGAAAATATAATTTTCCCCCCTTGAATGTGTATATGAGCCTAATCTAAAGCAAACAAATATAGGAAGGGATTAACATACTTCAAAAACAAGGTAACCACAAATCAAAAATATACAATAAGTTCACAAAAACCATAAAGAAGAGAATATAAGTAAAATAGAATACAAGAAAATCATGAAACCACAAAAGGAAAAACAAAAAGAAGGGAACAAAGAACAAATATAAAATCAACAGGAAAATAAGATTTAACATGGCAATAAATACATATCTATTATTATTATTATTATTTTGGTCATGCATGCTCACAGCATGCAGAAATTCCTGGGCCAGGGATCAAACATGTGCCACAGTGTGACAATGCCAGATCCTTAACCACTAGGCCACCAGTGAACTCCATATAAATAATTACTTTAAGTGTCAAAGGACTAAATGATCCAATTAAAAAACACAGAGTGGCAGAATGGATAAAAAACAAGAGCCTACCATATGCTGCCTACCGGAGACTCACTTTAGGCCAAAAGATACGCATAGGTTCAAAGTAAGGGCATGGAAAAAAGATATTCCATCATAATGGAAATGACAAGAAAGTAAGGGTTGCAATACTTTTTTTTTTAGGGCTGCACCCGTAGCATATGGAGTTTCCCAGGCTAAGGGTCCAATTGGAGGTGTAGCCACTGGCCTATACCACAGCCACAGCAACAGCAGATCCCAGCCACATCTGCGACCTACACCACAGCTCACAGCAAGGCTGGATCTTTAACCCACTGAGTGAGGCCAGGGATTGAACCTGCATCATCATGGATGCTAGTCAGATTTGTTTCCACTGAGCCACGGTGGGAACTCCAGGGTCGCAATACTTATATCAGACAAAATAGACTTCAAAACAAAGATCATAAAGAAAGATAAAGAAGGACACTATTTAATAATAAAAGGATCAATACAAGAAAGGGTTTTACACTTATCAACATATGGCATTCCCGTCGTGGCGCAGTGGTTAACAAATCCAACTAGGAACCATGAGGTTGCGGGTTCGATCCCTGCCCTTGCTCAGTGGGTTAACAATCCGGCGTTGCTGTGAGCTGTGGTGTAGGTTGCCGACACGGCTCAGATCCCGCTCAGATCCCACGTTGCTGTGGCTCTGGCGTAGGCTGGCGTCAACAGCTCTGATTCGACCCCTAGCCTGGGAACCTCCATATGCCTCGGGAGAGGCCCAACAAATGGCAAAAGACAAAAAAAAAAAAAAAAACACTTATCAACATATATGCACCTAATATAGGAGCACCCAAAGACATATAACAAATACTAACAGGCAAAAAGGGAGAAATTGATAGGAATACAATAATAGTAGGAAAATTTAACACCCAATCTCATCAGTGGACAGATCTTCTAGACAGAAAATCAATAAGACAACAGAAATCCTAAATGATACAACAGAACAGTCAGACTTAGTCAGTATTTTCAGGATATTAGATCCAAAAAAAAAAAAGAATACACTTTCTTTTCAAGTACATATGGAACATTTTCTAGGATTAACCACATATTAGGGTACAAAACGAGCCTCAACAATTTTAAGATTATAGAAATATTTCAAGCATCTTTTCTGACAAAAATGGCATGAAACTAGAAATTAACCACAGAAAAAGAAAGGAGAAAAAAACAATTACATGGAGACTAAACAAGATGCTACTAAAAAAAAATTTATGAGTCAACCATGAAGCCAAGGAGGATATTAAGAAATACCTTGAGACAAATGACAATGAAGACACAACCACACAAAATCTATGGGATGTAGCAAAAACAGTTCTTAGACAGAAGTTCATAGCAATATAGGCCTTCCTCAAAAAACAAGAAAAATCTCAAATAAACAACCTAACCTACCACTTAAAAGAATCAGAAAAAGAACAAACAAAACCTAAAGTCAGCAGAAGGAAGGAAATAATAAAGATCAGAGAGGAAATACATAAAATAGAGATTTAAAAAATAGAAAAAAAGCAATAAAACCAAGTGCTGGTTCTTTAAAAGAATAAACAAGATTGACAAACCTCTGGTCAGGCTCACCAAGAAGAACCCAAATAAACAAAATAAGAAATGAAAAAGGAGACATCACAACCAAAATTGCAGAAATACAAAAAACCATAAGGGAATATTATGAACAATTATATGCCAGCAAATGTGACAATCTAGAAAAAATGAACAAATTTTTAGAAATGGACAGCCCACCAAAACTGAATCAAGAAGAATTTTTTTTTTTTTTTTTTTGCTTTTTAGGGCCTCACCCACAGCATATGGAGGTTCCTGGGCCGTGGTCTAATTGAAGCTACAGCTGCCAGCCTATGCCAGAGCCACAGCAACACCAGATCCAAGCTATATCTGTGACCTACACCACAGCTCACGGCAACATTGGATCCTTAACCCACTGAGCAACTTCATGGTTCCTAGTTGGATCCGTTTCCACTGTGCCATGACGGGAACTCCAAGAAGAAATAATTTGAACAGATTGATCACTGGAAGTGAAATAGAGTCTGCAATTTTAAAACTTTCTACAAACAAAAGACCATGCCCGGATGACTTCACAGGCAAATTCTAACAAACACACAAAGAAGAACTTAAACCAATCCTCAAACTCTTCAAGAGAAGGGAATACTCTCAACAATATTCTATTAAGCCACCATCACCCTAATACCAAAACTAGACAAAGATACCATCAAAAAAGAAAATCACGAACCAATATCTCTGATGCATATAGATGCAAAAATTCTAAATAAAATATTAACAAATTGCGTCCAACAACACATAGAAAATATCACACATCATGACCAAGTGGTATTTATCCCAAGTTCACAAGGATAGTTGAACATATGCAAATCAATCAACGTGATATACCACACAAACAGAAGACAAAAAGACACAATCATCTCAACAGGTGCAGAAAAAGCATTTGACACAATTCAACATCCATTCATGATAAAAACTCTTAGCAAAGTGAGTACAGAGGGAACATATCTCAATATAAGAAAAGCTATCTATAACAAACCCACAGCCAATATGATACTCGACAGTGAAAAGCGGAAAGCTTCCCCTCTAAAATCCAGAACAAGACAAGGATGCCCATTCTCACCTCTACCGTCTAATATAGTATTGGGAGTCCTAGACACAGCAATCACACACACACACAAAAGGAAATAAAAGGTATCCAAACTGGAAGGGAAGAGATAAATTTGTCATTATATGCAGAAGAAAAATAAAAAAGCTAGAGACATAACCCTCTCAGCCTTCAGACAATATTACAAAACTATGGTAATCAAAACAGCATGTGGCACAAGAACAGACATATGGGTCAATGAAACAGAATAGAAAGCCCAGAAATAAACCCACATATCTATGGTCAATTAGGTCCTTCATCAAAGGAGGCAAGAGTATATACAATGGGAAAAAGACAGTCTCTTCGGCTAGTCGTGTTTGGAAAGTTGGACAGCTGCATGTAAATCAATAAAATCAGAACATACTCTTTCACCATGGACAAAAATAAACTCAAAATGGCTTAAAGACATGACACCAAAAAACTTCTGGAAGAGAACACAGGTGAAATATTCTCTGACATAAATTATGTCAACATTTTCTTAGATCAGTCTCCCAGGGCAATAGAAATAAAAACAAAAATAAACAAATGGGATTTAATCAAATTTACAAGCTTTTGTATAGCAAGAGAAGCCACAAACAAAGCAAAAAGTAAATCTACAGAATGATAGAAAATATTTGCAAATGATGCAATGGACAAGAGCTTAACTCCCAAAATATACAAACAGCTCATACTAGTCAACAACAAAAAACAAATAACCCAATCAAAAAATGGGCAGAAGACCTATACAGAATTTCCCCAAAGAGGACATGCTGATAGCCAAGAGGCACATGGAAAAATGCTCAACATCGCTAATTACTAGAGAAATACAAATTAAAACTTCAAGGTACCACCTCACACAGGTCAGAATAGCCATCATTAAAAAAAACCTACAAATAACAGATGCTGGAGAGTGTGTAGAGAAAAGGGAACCCTCCTACACTGTTGTTGGGAATGTAAGTTGGTGCAGACACTATGAAAAACAGTATGTAGGTTCCTCAGAAAACTAAACATAGAACTACCATATGATCCAGCAATCGCACTCTATCTGTACAAAATTATAATTCAAAAATGTACATGTACCCTTATGTTCACAGCAGCACTATTCACAATAGCCAAGACATGGAAACAACCTAAATGTCCATCAACAAATGAGTAGATAAAGAAGATGTGGGGAGTTCCCGTCGTGGCTCAGTGGTTAATGAATCTGACTAGGAACCATGAGGTTGCAGGTTCGATCCCTGGCCTTGTTCAGTGGGTTAAGAATCTGGCCTTGCCATGAGCTGTGGTGTAGGTTGCAGACGGATCCTGCGTTGCTATGGCCCTGGTGTAGGCCGGCAGCTACAGCTCCGATTAGACTCCTAGCCTGGGAACCTCCATATGCTGCAGAAGCGGCCCTAGAAATGGCAAAAAAAAGAAAAAAAAAAAAAGAAGATGTGGTATGGAGTTCCCTGGCGGCCTAGCAGTTAAAGATTCAGCATAGCCATTGCTGTGGCTCAGGTTCAATCCCAGACCCAGGAACTTTCACATGCTGCGGAAGTGCCCCCCTCCCCTCAAAAAAGATGTGGTACTTACATGGAATATGACTCAGCCATATAAATAATGTCAAAAAGGAACAAAATAGTGCCATTCATAGCAACATGGAAGGACCTAGAGATTATCATACCAAGTGAAGTAAGTCACAAAGAAAAAGACAAATATCATATATCATTTATATGTGGAATCTAAAAAAAATGACACAAAAGAACCTATTTATGAAGCAGAAACAGACTTGGACATAGAGAACAAACCTGGGGTTGTCAAGGAGGAAGGAGCTGTGGGAGCTTCTGGTTAGCAGATGTAAGCTATTTTACACGGAAGGGATAAACAGCAAGATCCTACGGTATGGCACAGAGAACTATATTCAATGTAAATAAACCGTAACAGAAAAGAATATTTTAAAAAAGAGAATATATAATCTCTCTGTACAGCAGAGGTTAACACACTGTATATCAATCTTATTTCAAAAAACATAATTAGGAGTCCCCGTCGTGGCGCAGTGGTTAACGAATCCAACTAGGAACCATGAGGTTGCGGGTTCGGTCCCTGCCCTTGCTCAGTGGGTTAAGGATCCGGCGTTGCCGTGAGCTGTGGTGTAGGTTGCAGACGCGGCTCGGATCCCGTGTTGCTGTGGCTCTGGCGTAGGCCGGTGGCTACAGCTCCGATTCAACCCCTAGCCTGGGAACCTCCATATGCCACGGGAGCAGCCCAAGAAATAGCAACAACAACAACAACAGACAAAAAGACAAAAAAAACAAAACAAAACAAAAAAAAAAACATAATTAAAAGAATATGAAAAAGAATATATTTACGCACATACACACATATATAAATGAATCACTTTGCTGTACACCAGAAACTAACATTGTAAATCAATTATACTTCAATCAAAAAAAAAAAAAAAATCCAAACCCTAAACAACACCCACCTCAAAAAAAAAAAACAAAAAAAAAACCCTACTCTGAGTGTCTCTTTCCTTCCTTAAACCTTTCACTGAAATACTGTTACCAAAAGGTTAAGATTGCAGTTTAAGATCCCCAGAGGTCCTCCATGCCATACCTTCTACCCAAAGTGAACTGTTTGAAGGGTAGTCTCCAGTGCTCCACCGGCCTCCATACCCAAGTTTATCCTTCTCTTGTCTCTCAATTTCGGCTCATGTAGCCCCCTCTGCCCGGAATGCTCTTTCCCTCCTCTTTCCCCAAATTGCTACTCTTCCTCCTCCTTCAGGAAGGCAGACTTACCTGCTTACGCCGCCTGGATTCTCCCCCGATCCCCATTTCCATCCCGATCCCTGCACTCAGAACACTGTGTTCTCATGTAGTGGGTGTGCCTGTCTCCTCCACTAGACCATGAGATGTCTGAGGACAGAGACTGTGGCTTACCACCTCTGTGTGCCTCAACAAACATGCATGGAATGAATGCACAGGAGAGAGGAAGAAAGGGCTCTCATTCTGTTCTTCAATTCCAGGAAAAAAGGGGTCAGCCTGCCTTCACTCAGGAAGAAAAACAGGAGGAGGGGAAAGCCAGATTGAGAGTCCCACTCCAGGAATAAAAGCAGAGGGCTCTGGTCTTCCTTTCTCTCACCATCACAACAGGGAGCCCCAGAACTGTGTCCCCTGCACCTTTGCGAGCTTTCCTAGGCTGAGTGACTTCTGTGTTGGGGTTTCCCTGTAGTAATAACTAGTTGAGACTTTAGTAAAGAGCACAGGACAGTCTTCAGAGCAGCAAGAAATATGCAGCTGGGGAGTTCCCGTTATGGCTCAGTGGTTAACGAATCCGACTAGGAACCAAGAGATAGCAGGTTTGATCCCTAGCCTCGCTCAGGGGGTTAAGGATCCAACATTACCATGAGCTGTGGTGTAGGTCACAGATGCAGCTACAGCTCCAATTAGACCCCTAGCCTGGGAACCTCCATATGCATGGGTGCGGCCCTAAAAAGACAAAAAGTCCAAAAAAAAAAAAAAAAAAAAAAAGAAAAAAGAAAGAAATATGCAGCTGGGGAGTCACCAAGGGCGTAGCCAGTGTTAGAAGGAGGAATTTCCTAGGCAAGGCACTGGATGGTAGCAGCTTCAAAGAGGAAAAGTCCTAGGGCCTGTGACTAGGAAGAAAAGGAGAGCTTAGGGAATTGGTCTGGACCAGAGAGGTGTCTGTTAGGTTTAGAAACAGGCCCCAAAAGACCTTGCATGGGGAGTTGCTTTACCAGAAGCCAAAGAGTTTGGGACTGTGGCCAAATCTGGAAAGAATGTCTTAAGACTTGGCAGTGGCTAAGGGGATTAGCTCTGCCTTGGAAGAAAGGCAAAAGTGGGAAGGACTCCAAGAAAGTATTATAAAAATCAGAGCCCATAAGTTTTATTTTATATATAAGCCAATTCTAATCAATTGGAAAGAGCCTTCAGGAATGGTAAATTGAGAAAGACTTTAAAGTCATCACCAGGCTCAGCTGAAAAAAAGAGAGAAAGAAAGAAGGAAAGGAAGCACTCTGATTGATTCATCATGCCTGCCGTGGGTTCTGATAATGAGGAATATGAAAGGACCTGGGAACCAAAAAAGGAAGTAAAAGAGGGGGCTCCTAAAATGTATTTTTGAATAATTTAAGTCTGGCAGGGCGTGTACCTGAGTGGAAATATCATAGGCTTTGTCACAGACAGAGCTCACTTTGAATCCTGGTTCTGCCTCATTTCTTACTGCGTAATCTGTAAAATGGGATTGTTTTGCAAATTAAATTAAATACTTTATTACAATGATAATAGGAAACACTTTCATAGCAATTTCTATGAGCAAAGCATTGTAAATTGAGCACTGTAAATGTAACGCATTACTACTGGGAAGGAATTATAAATTCAGTTCCCTACAAGAAACCCTAAAAGGTGATTATTCCTAATTTACTGATAAGGAAACTGAAGTTCAGGAAGGTTAACAATACTGCCAAGAATCTCTGCCATTATATATAATTCTGTCAGACTTGCACTTGAAGTTCACACACGCATAAAATACATTTTGTAGAGCATTTCATTGCACACCAGGCAGGCTACAGAGTCATGAGCAGGATAGGAGCATGGGTTCACTTGAGGAAAAAAGGACAAAACTAGGACCCAGGAATCTGGCCTCCCACAAAACACCTCTGGCCTTTTGACTCTGCTAGAGCATGAAAGGCTTACTCCAGTCTTCAGTTGGTGGAGGACCCATCTTGCTTTCTCCTGTGCTAGACTGAGGCATTCTTTCACAACATGGCTTTAAACCAGGTGTCAACAAACCACAGCCAAATCCTGCCCATCACAGGTTTTTACAAATAAAGTTCTGGAGGAACATAGCCAGGTTTATTCTTTGATGTTTTTTCCATGGCCATTTCCATACTCCCTCAGCTGGTATGAGTTGTCACAATGGAGACCACATGGCCTGCAAAGTCACTACCTGGCCCTCTGCAGGGAACGTTTGCTGATCCCTGCCGTCCACCTTAGGCCAGACTGTCTATATATCAATATGGCACTTGCGATCAATCATCGGTCCTTAACCAGGGAAAGGAGAACAAGCTGTCCCCTTGAGTGTTTCTCCAGGGGAGATATGAAGTAGGACGTCCATAAGAGGAACCAAAATGAAAACAGACATGAGGAGAAGAGGATATAGCAGAGTGATAGCCCATGTTAACCTATGTGATGTGATACAATGGCTCAGGGGCAACAGGGGACCACAGTGTTAAACAAACTTAAGTAGGTTTCTCTTCCGTGGGACTTCTCAGGACCTTTAAAATGCCATCACGCCTGGAGAGTGCTGAGGGGGGATACGGGTCACAGAATGGATTTTCCCATGGGACTATCTTCTTTGGAACATTCTTTGGCAAATGCTGAAATAAAAAAACTCTTTAGACTCATGCTCCCTGGGAACTATGGATGAAAAAGGTGAGGGCTGGACGAGCACATATTTTTCTCAGCAAGGGAGAAGGCAGAAGAACTAAAGAGAGCCAGGGTGGAAAAAAGAAAGGGGTGTTTGAAGAGAAGAAGGAAGGAAGCAGGGCCCTGGGTGACTGGACTATCAGAGGCAACAGTGTGTCAAGGCAGGGCTGCTGCCCAGAGCAGGATGTGTGGTCACTTTCACCATCACCATCATCACCATCAGCATCAGCAGAGATGCTGACCTCCTCTGAGACCTTACTACTCTGCAGATGTTGTATCATCTTCTTTAGACACATAAAGTCATCTAATTCCCATTTTACAGATGAGGAGATAGAGTCACTCAGAGTCAAAGCTTATAAGGCTTCCAAGTGGCAGTGCATAGATTCATCTCAATGAGTCAGACTCCAGAGCTACCCTGCATTGCTCTACTTTTAACTGCAGTTAGAAGGAGGCCTGGAATTCCATTATGCAGCACACAAAGGGTACTATATACAAATGCAACACCGAAACACTTGGAGAAAAAGACAAAACAAACAAACCAGCGGTCAATTTGGATATTTGACTGCACAGGGCCAAACAGCTAGAGGACTGACTTTTTTCTCACAGCACAGTCAGATGTTTCAATATCACATTTTCTTCTTCTCTCCCTTTTTTCACTCTTCTACAAACTACCCCTTCTTAATTTACATCATAAGTTATTTATCAGGCTCTTTCAGGCTTATCCAATGTATTACGCTTGCTCATAAAGTAAACATAAGACATTTTCTGAATGTTAAAAAGCATTTTCAACTCGAACACTGTGACTACTGTATTTACACTAAGCCTCATTTAGATTTCATACAACTGCCAGTTCTTTTGGGGTGGGGAGGTGGGGGATTTCAGCCCTCAGAAGCTTCCTAGGACAGATTCCGAAAACATGAATCACAGCTCAATGAAATCTTTTGTGGCTCAGAAACATACCTTCGTTAAATGCTAGCATTTATCCAGTCCTAGCTAACCGCTGATTTCCATACCTAAAACATGATGAAAACAGTAAATCATATTATCTGGGGGTAGGGAGGCAGGGATAAACCCAGGTCTGGAAAAGCAGTCCAGGACATGAAAAACTTGCACAGTGAGTATTTTGGATTTGCAATGATGGCAAAAACAAAAAACAAAAAGAAAAAAAAAAAAGAAAAGAAAAGACGATTCCGATGGCATGCTACAAACATCAACTGGGGGTGCCTAAAAGCAGTTTGTGTGGCTCAATTAACCTCTGATTTACTTTCTTGGGTTTACAGCAAAATAAAGGACAGCTGCCGGTGGGTTAGGGTGAAATAGAAAGGCTGTCAGGCTGTTGGAAATTTCTGTTTACCTGGTGAGCGGTGAGGGCAGGGCTTTGGGCTCCTCTGTCTAGAAGGACTGCAGGGCAGAGTGTTCAAATCGTGGCTGGCCCCAGGCTGCTGCCCTTCACGCTGCTTCAGCTGCTTCTAAAATCCCATTGGAAATCTCAAAGGACTGGAGAGCCTCAAGGCCAATATTCCGTTTCCCAAAGTCTTCCTCTCCTGAGCTTCCTCCCCCCCAACTTTGCTTGCATCAACTCTGGAGCGGCTCGGGTTTCTTCCACCCCTGCGCCAAGCAGCTGGGAATCCAGGCGTTGTGCTGGGCGAGTGAGGCGGCCCCTGAAACCACTTCCAGATGTGCTTGGCAGGCCTGCTCCGATGAGCCAGACTTCCTCTCGCATCCTCCTTCAGCAGCCTGCAAATCATTTGGAAAACAAGGCTGCTCTGGAGGAAAAGAATCAAACTGGAGAAGAGTTCAAGCTTGGAGGGTGAGTTTCCACCACACACTGGATCTAAGGTAAACTTTGAGAGGACAGAAGTGAAAAAGTTCAGTTCATACTGATTTTAAGAATATCCTTATGGCCACTAGCTTCTCCTGAAATGCCGTAGTCATAAAATTGCTGTCGACTCCAAATCAAAGCCCAGATAACAACTGCGGTCTCGTTCTACCAAGGCAATGATAATGAGAGAAGTCACAAGATGCTGTGTTTTGTGTCTGAACATGGAAAAGAATCAGCCCCACCCAGCTCTATGCTGTTCTGTGTTTCTGCAACTGATTTTCAAAAACCCAGGAAATGGTGCCAGCACTTTGCCTGGGATCATGGAATTTACTTCTGCAGTGGCCTCTCCCCCTAGTTATTATAAGGAAATACATTTGCCTCTGCTCGCTGCCCTTTTCTAAGTTGGTATTGTTCAAGAGCAATAAATGCAAGCCACATTGTCACTGAAAATCTAGTAGTCACATTAATTACGAGGTAAAATTAATTTTAATGATAATTTTATTTAAAGCAACACATACAAAAATGTTTTTCAACATGTAATTGACATAAACTGGTAACAGGATATTTTTACATTCTTTAAATGTGATCTTTAAAATCCAGCGTGTATTTTACGCTTGCAGCAGATCTCAATTCCAGCACTAACTTTTATCGGAAAAAACTGATACGAATTCAGATTTCATAAAATTGACAGTTTAAACAGTAGATGCACATGCTCACATTGTTTCAAACATCAAAGTTTTCCAATAACTGAATCTAGAATCAGTTTTTCAATTTAAACTGATTAA
Organism: Sus scrofa; assembly: GCF_054392235.1. NCBI lineage: Eukaryota > Metazoa > Chordata > Mammalia > Artiodactyla > Suidae > Sus > Sus scrofa. The sequence continues at coordinate 87,666,721 of NC_139387.1, read as the reverse complement.
GCAAAATTTAAAATTCAGTTCTTCAGTAGCACTGGTCAGATTTTAAGTTCTCATAGCCACTGTGGCTCGTGGCTATTGTACTGAACAGTGTGACTCTGAAGGATTTGGCAGGGGGTCTTCAGACTTGAACTTGGAGAAGGGGAACATCCTGACCAGCTTCTATTTCTATAGAACTGTCAACACTGATGAAGCATTTTCAAATTTTCTATTTTGTTTTATTTGTACAACATTCCTGTTAGGTAAGTTGAGAAGATGGCTTTTGTCCCAATTTGCAGATGAGCAAACTGAGGCTTTGAGCAAGTTAAAGTAGTCAATGTTCCCAAAGCAAGTTAGTCGTGAAAGCCAGGGTTGGAATTCCTGTTCAGCACTTGGTCTTTCCTGAGGCATGTTTCAAATATTAGGATTTCTGGACAGCTGCAGCTCTAGGGTTAAATTGTATCTGCAGGTATTTCTTCCCTCGGTCATCCTTCAGCATCCAGTGACTGAGTAGAATGACTAATAGCCCTGGTGTCATTCCCTCATATACCCCATCCCAATGCCTTTGCACCATCCATCAGGTGTATCATCTTTTTCTGCAGCAGAATTGACTTTACGCTGTTCCTCTTCTCTCTTTAATCCCAGCAAGCTGGGTTTTTTAAATTTATTATTTATTTATTCTTTATTTATTTATTTTTTTAGGGCTGCACCTGCAGCATATGGAAGTTCCCAGGCTAGGGGTCGAATGGGAGCTGCAGCTGATGGTCAATGCCACAGCAACAGCAACATCAGACCGAACCTCATCTTCAACCTGTGCCAAAGCCTGCAGCAATGCTGGATCCTTAACCCACTGAGCGAGGCCAGGGTTGGACCCTGCACCCTCATGGATACTAGTTGGGTTCTTAACTCACTGATCCACAACAGAAACTCCTTTTAAAATTTATTTTCTTTTACTAAAGTATAGTTGATTTACAATGTTGGGCCAATTTAACACAATTTTTGCTGTACAGCAAAGTGACCCAGTCATACATATATATTCCCTTTCTTTTTTGCTTTTTGTTCTTTTTGTCTTTTTAGGGCCGCACCTGAGGCATATGGAAGTTCCTAGGTTAGGGGTTGAGTCAGACCTGCAGCTGCCAGCCTACACCACAGCCACAGCAATGCAGAATTCTTAAACTACTGAGCAAGGCCTGGGCTCAAACCTGCGTCCTCATGGGTACCAGTCGGGTTTGTTACTGCTGAGCCAAAAGAGGAACTCCTATATTCCCTTTCTTATACTTTCTTCCATCATGGTCTATCCCAAGACATTGGATATAGTTCCCTGTGCCATACAGTAGGACCTCATTGCTTATCCATTCTAAATGTAATAGTTCCAACAAGCTGTTTTAAACCACAGCTCTACTCAATGTTTTAGCTAACAGGTATGGTTGTAAAATACTTATCTTGGGTAGCAGCACTAATATCAATATACACTGATCACTTGTGGGAAGCCAGAAGGTTTCGTGGCAGCTCAGGCAGCACAGTACTGCCCCTCCTCGCTGTACCTACATGAGCTAGATACCAACATTTCCTGGCTCAGGGTTTGCCGGTGCCCTTCCAGAACTATGTGCTGTCAGGAGCAGCAGGACAGGCCCTCAGAATGTCCCAAGGAAACAAGGTGGAAAACACTCCGAGCTGACGCCCGCCCAATCCAGTTTCCCCCCAGAGGCTGGGTTTTTCTCCCCCTTTGCATCTCACATCCACTTAGCAGAATGCCTGACCCAGTGTAAGAGTTAGTGAATACGAAGGTTCAGAGAATATGACAACCAAAGCACCTAAGAAGGGGACTCAGAACTGAATTACGTTGTTTTCAAGTCCCTGTTTACTATTCATATTAATTTCCATAAGGACCCAAATCTATCTGTCATTGTTCTTTGCACATTTTCTCCCTAACTCCCTACTGCTTCCAACTCCAGATTCTCCTTTATTTTTGCTGAGCTATGTTCTGAGGATGCAAGAGGCTTACTATCTATGAGCTAGATTTCCACACTGGATGCACAGATTCTGCCCCCAGAGAAGAAATTGAAACAGAAGGAGATGCAGGATATAAGGGGCACCCTCATAAGTATAATGGTTACCAGCATGGGCTCTGGGGATAGACAGACGTAGGTGTTCACACAGACGTTACTGAAAACCTCACCTTCAGTTTCCTTGTCCATAAGATGAGGAAGCTTTTTTTTTGGCAGTGCCTACAGCATGTGGCAGGGATCAAACCCATACCACAGCAGAGACCAAAGCCACAGCAGTGACAATGCTGGATCCTTAAGCCGCTAAGCTACCAGGAAACTTCTGGGGAGGGGGAAAGGACATCATGCATATAAAGCACTCAGTAAGGGCTCCTACATGCAAGCTATTTTTATTATTGTTGCATGAAGACACTCCAAGGTAGGAACAAGAGAAAGAAACTATAACAGTAAGGTATTGGTAACTTTTTTTAAAAGTCCAAATGAGATATGCTGTTGCAAACACTGGTAGCCTACAAAATAACCTCTCTGCTTCTTCCCTTCAAATAGAAACCCTCTTTCATTTGAGGTGGCAAGTGCCCAGTTAAAAACATTCACCTCAAAGGTCCTGCAGTTAGAGTGGCATGTGAACAGCAGTCAGCTGTCTGTGACTTCCTAGACAGCTCCTATTTTCCTGGCAAAGACCTGTTTGGTGCCTCTCGCCCTTTCTTCCTGTCTGAAACCCAACCTTGATGCCTGGAGGTAGAGTAGCCATCTCACCACCCTGTGGAAAACAGGCCCACACGGCACTGCCGCATGTGGCCATGCCGGCTGTGCACAGAGACTGCAGGGTTGAATCAGTCAGGGTCCTGGCAGCACACAGGTGGCTCATTTCAGCAGGCTAATGGTGGAGACTGAAAACAGGCACTATTTGAAAAAAGTCGGTATTAGGGAAACATGATTCAGAGATGCTGTTGTAGCCTGGGGTTAGCGGTTGAAGGGAGTCATTAACACCCCCAGTCCTGAGGGCAAGGGAATGGGGTGGGTAACCAGGACTGGGAGAAAGAAGCCAAAGAGCAACCTCTGTTGACCCTCACAAAAGGGACTAGGAGGTCAATGACCCCAACCTTACAATCTCCTGTTGGTGGCATCTCCCATTGACCAAACTGAACTGGAAGTCGGAGAACTGGAGAGCTCAGTGATACATTTAGGTCAGTCTCAGGGCGCTGGACAAGTTAAAGAAGAGTAGAGCACAGGTCTGTTTAAGCAAATGGAAAATATCCCTGCATATTCATTCAGGCGGGCAGAGCAAGAACAGAGGAGGAGCCTCAGTCCTGATGGCACCAAGGGACACTATAGCAGCCCTGGACTGATTCCTCATGGAATATCTAACTATGTGAAGAAAATAAACCTGGATGTGGTTAAGCCAGTTTGGTCAGGAAGAGGCCTGAATGCAGTCCCATGTGACCTATACACATTTTCAGTTTGTGCCATAATTAGTCTACACAATGTATGTCTGAGTCATTATTGTTCCACGCTCATTTTGTATTAGTTGAAAGTCGGATGTTCATTATTTCTTACCCAATGGGCATGCCTTGGCTAAGTGTATTACTTTGTAGTTAAGGTCTTAGATAAAATCTACTCAGGCTGGGAAATCCCACTGTAGTGCAGTGGAAACGAATCCCTGAAGATGCGGGTTCGACCCCTGGCCTTGCTCAGTGGATTAAGGATCTGGCATTGTCATGAGCTATGGTGTAGACTGCAGATGTGGCTCAGATCCTGAGTTGCTGTGGCTGTGGAGTAGGTCAACAGTTGTACTCTGATTTGACCCCTTGTCTGGGGACTTCCATATGCTGTGAGTGCAGCCCTAAAAAGCAAAAAAAAAAAAAAAAAAAAAAAAAAAAAAAAAAAAAAAATTCTTTTCAGGCTGATAAATGTGACTGGAAGGAAAAGAAGCAGCACTGGGTCAGGCTGACAAACCTCCATTTACTGCCTCAGTCCTCCAGGGCAGGCTCCAAGATTACCACAGGAAATACAACTACAGGACCTCAATTCCCTCTCTTTGCCTGGTAGGGCTCAGTGATGGGTCATCTCCTTGTCCAGAGCTAGGTGCTCTGGCTCTTCCCTGCTACCCCCTGAGCTGCAGCAATTGCTCCTGCATCTGACTCTTTGCACATGGGCTCCCTTTCTCCCACCTGAAATGATGGTTTTTCTTCCTTGTGCCAGTTCCCTACTCTGGTCCTGCCATGCTCCTGCCAGCTACCCTCTCCATGCTTTGGCCGCAGCTCTAGCCATGGCTGGAGCCCTGCAATCTGGGAGCAGACTTCTCAGACACCATCTGCTTCCTTCATCCCAGGAACAGTGCCTTTCGAGGCTCTCTGCTGTTGAGCTCTGCCTACCTGCTGGCACTCATCAAAACTCCTTCTCAGACTGCTGCCAATAAGCCCTTGGCCTGAGTCCTCAAATGAGATTAAGGGATCCCTTAGACATGGCAATTTACACTTTTGGCTGAAAACACAGCCTTGTCTGCCACCTTGCAGCACCGGCCCCTCCCTCTTGGGCTGACTCCTCAGTAGCCTGCAGCTCAGGAGGAGTAGAAACAGTGGTAATATAATGAAAATGATGATGATGATAGAAGTTAAATAATCTATTGCTAACTACATGCCAGGCATTGCATAGGTACAGCATAGTCCTTGCTCTGCATGGCATTCGCACCAATTTGCTACTACAGTGCAGTTTAATAACATTAGTCCTGCAACAACACAGTTCAAATCTGTTACCACAATATGCCAATTGTAACTGGATAATTACAAACTTTGCTGTTAGCTTTTCAGTCCATAAAATTACTATCCTGATAACAGATCCACATCATGATCAGTGACTAATCATGTCACTTCTTTGACAATCGGTCAGTATTTGGTCACCAGGTAGCTGTTGTTCAGTTGATGCACAGACAGCAAAGCATGTAGTTGTGTTGCTTCCTTAATTCCCAGTGATAAACTTATGTGACACTTACAGAAATGGGTAAGAGAGAGTTGGCCAAGAAAGAAATGTAGCAAAGAAATATAATGGTGACAGTGAAATTCAAATCAAAGTTAAACAGAGGGAGAGAAGAAATAGCCAGCCATGGGATGACACTGTTCCTATTTAACTCTAGTTATGCAGCCAGAAAAATCTAGTAAAAGTGACTTTACGAACATAAATAAGGAAAGTGGTTGTGATGAGAAGGATGGAGATGTTTCAGAGGAAGTGACAAAGGCAAATAATTCACATTAGAGGAACTCTCAATGGTATTTCATGATATCAAAAGTGCAAAGGATAAAATATGGGAAGCTGATCCAAACTTAGACAGGAGTATGATGATTTGCTAAGGCACAGAAAAGATGCTCACTCCTTACAGTAAGTTATATGACAAGAAGGTAAGCACTGCTCTTGCTAAGCTTTATATAAAACACACCAAAAAATTCTCAACATTTAATTTTCATCTTCAGTGTGGCCAATGTTTTAAATTATAGAACAAATAAATATTGTCTACTGATTTTTTTTTCATTTCTCCAGACATTTAAAACTAACAATAAGAGCGTTTTAAACATTTTGACAAAAAATTTTAAAGACCACGGACAGAACCAGTCTAATTTTCCCATTGAAAATTAAGATCGTTTCACCTTCCATGGTTATATTCACAGATCTGCCATCCCATGCAAAGCAACAATGGCCTATACTTTACATATGTTATCTCATTTGATCTTCAAAATAAGCCTACAAAATAGATGCTATTGCCATCCCGATTTTATGAACAAGAATCTGAAGCTCAAAGAAAATAAATAATTTGACCAAGGCCACGTAGCTAGTAAATGGCTAGGTCTACTGAATTCTAAATCCCATGTGTTAAGCCCAATGCTATACAGAGAGTCCGGGTAGATGATGGTGTTATATATGGGGGAGCAGGAATGAAGGAGAGTAAGTGGTGAGAGATGACAGCATCTTCTCTAATTTAACTTCAAAAGGTTAGAGCAGCGTTGCCCAAAAGAGCTTTCTATTTTCTATTATGTTTTATAGAGTATAGATATTTATATAACTTATGACATAGAAATAGAATATATTCTATCCTAGTCCACATATACATCTGCATGTACTTCTGAATCCATCTTTTCCTGATCCTCCAGGATCAAGTTTCAACCCTTTCTGAGGAAGGAGGCTTACTTGGTTAATTCACCAATTCTCATTTCCAACCTTCTTCTCCCTTTGCTTCTCATTACTGAGGCTGAAAACAAACAAACAAACAAACACACTTTCCCAGACTCCTACAGCCACTCTCCTGCATGAAGACCTCCAGGGTATGCTGTTGTTTTCTTTCTAACAGCATCTTGGGCCCTTCGCCATTCTAAATAAAAATGACATTTCCCAGAATTCCTTCAACTAGCTGTGGTCTTGTGACTAAACACTGGCTTATGGAATGTAAGCCAAAATATCCTGTATAATCCCAGAATGTGTTCTGGAGAGGGGACCATTCCTTTCCCCGACCCTTTCCTCTTGGCTGGAATATAGGGGCACGAGCTAAGCTGGAGCAGCCATTTTGGATCGTGAGTCAGAAGGAGGAATTCCAATCCATAAAATCCAATCCACAAAATCTACAGATTCCTGAAAACTTGGTGAAATAGAGCTACTATGCTGGCTTTGGACTGCCATTTCCAAAATTCACCTACATGGGAGAATTATAAACTTTTAAAGCCATTATTATTTTGGTATTTCTCTCACTACAGCTAATCAGCTCTTAATTTACTAAATGCCTCCATTCTGGCCAGTGAAACCTAAGGGCATGTGTTCTGGGTGGTTTCTGGGCAAGATATTTTTCTTCCCTGTAAAAGGAGAGTTCTATTTTCCCATCATGGCTGTCCTCCTGTCTCATGCCTTTGGGCACTGTTGTGTGGGAACACAATGTCCAGAGCTACAACAACCTTCTTGTGACCGTAAAGGAAAGGCCAAGAGAAATTCAGAGCTGCCACCTGGAACCATGACACCACTGAACGGCTGAAGTAACAACCCTAGACTCACCAACCCCCAATTTCTTGAGCAAGATCATTAAGAGCCTTGCCATTTAGCCACTCTGTGTTGGATATTCTGCTACTTGTAACAGAAAGCATTTCCAAATGACATAGTCTTTTGCTAGGATTTAAACATTTGTATCCCCTTGTAAACTCGTATGTTGAAATCCCCACCTCCCAGGTGATGGTGTTGGAGGTAGGGCTTTTGGTAGTTTGGTGCACAGGTTATGAGAATGGAGCCATCATGAGTGGGATTAGTACCCTTATAAGAGATTCCAGAGGGTTCCCTCATCCCTTTCACCAGGTAAGGTTACAGGGAGAAGTCAGCAGTCTGAAACCTGCAAGAGGGTCTTCATCAGAATCTGACCAGGCTGGCACCCTGACCTTGGACTTCCAGCCTCTAAAACTGTAAGAAATAAATGTTGGTTGTTTATAAGCTAACCCAGTCTGTATTATTGTTTTATAGCAGCCCAAACAGACAAAGACATCTCTGTTGCTCCTTCAGTCTTACCTTTTCAACTGGATCCTTCTTCTGGGCCCACAATCATGCTCAAGTCTCATCCCTGGAAAGAAAAAGAACAGCTTGCTCTGTACCCATTTCTCGCCTCCAGTCACTGTTCTTCTTTTTCCCTTCATGGGCAAGTCTCTGTAAAAAGTAGACCATACATGTTACCTGCACTTCCTTATTTGTTTTTCATTCTTGGACCTTCTGTGGCTTCCCTCCTCCCACTCCTCTGAGTGTTTTAATCTAGGCCATTAATAACATCCTAGTTTGCAAATCCAGCTGACACTGCTTCATGGTCTTTTTCTTATCTGACCTCTCTATGGCTCTTGGCTTAGATAACCACTTCCTCTCTGTGAAAGCCCCTTTCATGGTGACTTCTTTGATATCACCCTCACCCAGTTCCCTTTTGACTTCACTGACTTTTCGTTCCCCGTTTCATTCGTGAGAGCCTCCTTCTGTCTTTACCTCTTGAATACGGGCTTCTTCAGGGCGCTATTCGGCCTCATTCACCTCTTTCTACACTTCTCCTCCTAGGTGGTAACTTCATTTCTTAAAGTTTCAAAGATTGAAGAGAACTTTCTTGAGAACTGGGGACCTATTCTAGACTCCTTCCTTAAGCAGAGTTGAGTCAAAGCTGCTCTGGTAAAATATCTTCACCACTGGATTAAGCATCTTGTCAAGGATCAACCTGTGTCTCCCTGCACCCCCCCCCCGCCCCAAGATACAATGAAGTCCTAATGCCTGACACCTGTGAATTCAACATTATCTGAACATAGGTGTTTGCAGGAATAATCAAGTTAAAATGAGGTCATTAGGATTGGGCCCTAATCCAATACAACTGGTGAACTTATAAGAAGAGACAAAGACACACAAGGACAAGACCATGTAAGACTGGAGGCAGAGATTGGAGTGATGTGGCTATAAGCCAAGGAACGTCTAGGATTGACAGCCACCACCAGAAGCTAGAAAGAGGCAAGGAAGCATTCTTCCCTACAGCTTCAGAGGGATCATATCCCTGCTGACACCTTGATTGTTAACTTCTAACCTCCAGAACTGCAAGACAAGTTTCTATTGTTAAAACCTGGTTTGTGGTACTTTGTTACAGCAGTCCTAGGAAATTAATACAGACCTCCACACAGTCCTGAAGCTCCTTTATCAAAGCAACTCTTACCACTAGTAATCTCTTTTGTCTTAATATTTTGGCTTCATCTTTCCCCTAGTTTAGAGATTTTCAGACTTTCAAATATCATGCCATTTTTTAAAAAATTTAATATCAATATTGGGTTTGCAATTTTAATTTTGCCCTTAGTCTTTTGCTACAAGGGCTTAAAAACACACACACAAAATTACCATCTACTTACAGAATCACTCATAAAAGTTGACTTTTTACAGAGACTTGCTCAGTCATAAAAAGGACATTTTAATACTAAACTCCCAGAATAAATTTCTTTAAATGAATTTTTTTTTTTTTTTTGTCTTTTTAGGGCTACACCTGCAGCATTTGGAAATTCCCAGGCTAGGGGTTCAATTGGAGGTGCAGCTGCCGGCCTACACCCCAGCCACAGCAACATGGGATCGGAGCTGAATCTGTGACCTATACCACAGCTCATGGCAATGCCCAGATCCTTAACCTACAGAGTGAGGCCAGGGATCGAACCCACATCCTCATGGATAGTAGTCGGGTTCTTAACCTGTTGAACCATGATGGGAACTCCTTAATGAAATACTTTTTTAAAGTTTTACAAAAACCTCATTGCTCTATCCTAGCTTTTCCAGATACATAAAAACTTTCTAGGTGAAATATTTAAGAGTCCATGCTATACATGTGACCAAGAATCAATACATAGCCTTCCTTCTTTGTTCCCAGCCATCTTCCCATCCCAATTCCAACTTCTGTTTGACCATATTATGAAACTGCGGTATTAATCAGGGAAAGTAAGAACTTGAAAAGCAAGAGCCGGAAAGTATAGCAAGAATTCCTTCTAAAAAGGGAGAAACTACCTTTTTAGATGAATGTGAAGGTTAGGTTTGAGGGAATTGAGGGAGGGGAGATGAGCTAGGCCTAAGAGGGATATTTAAAGTAATAAGATGAGGAAAAAAAAAAATTTTAGGAAATTTGGTCTACATTGTTTGTATTCTCTCTGATACCTCTTGAGAGTGTGAGGTAGGAATTTAAATTGCTTTCAATTCCCCTCCATCCCCCTTGCCGAATTTGTGTCTCTCTGAGTGTGATTCTGTGTAGGACATGATCGAAAGGCAGCGGGGCTTAATAGGGTTGTATATGACCGTGATCGGAGGACGTATGGTATAGTGGTTATGGATTGAGTCTCTGGAAGAAGTTCTGCGTTTGAATCCTGACCCTAATCCTTTTCTGCTGTAGTGCCGGAGAGAATTACTTTACTCTTCTGCGCCTCATTTCCCCAACCACGAAAGGCTGAAAGGCTCACTTCACTGGGTTGTTGGGAGAATCGTGAGTTAATATACAAAAGGTAGGGAGGACAGTGCTTGTCAATAAAAGACCCTCAAATGTTAGAAAGTAATAAAACAGAAATCTATTATCAATCTCTCACCTGCTTAAAACAAACAAAACTTTTGCGGCTCGCCGTTCCTAAACTTCTTGGCACAGCACCCTCCGAACTTGATCTGCCTGACTTGCCTTTGCAGACTGAGCTCCGACCTTCCCTCCGGTGTTCATAGCAAAGGGGGGACACAGCGCTCGCAGCCGCTAGGTCGTGGTCCAGACCCTCTCCCTCCCTCCCCCCTTCGCTGGCATCCTCGACGTCCCCGCGCCTTGGCGCGCGTGTCATCCCTTCCGCGGAGGCAGGTTTCCCTCTCTCCTCTCCGTACTCCTGGCACTTCGAAACCTCTACGTGAGCTTTTCTCCCTTTGTGCATTGTTTAAAGGATCTGACTCGTCCACACGCCCTAGATGCTCAATTAAACTGACCCCCGTTTAATGAAAGGAAAACGCTGTACCTTTTTCTGCAAATACAAAATGGGGGGGGCTCTGTGTGGGGAGGGGAGACTTGGTCAGTAGGAAATGTCCTTCCACCCTAAGATCCATTGCCCTGGGTGCCAGGGCCAGCCACGTCGCCCGGGGGTGAGGACCGGGCTCTCTCGTCGGGACCCTCTAGGCTCCCGGCAGCCTGCGGTTCGGCTCGCGGCCACGTGACCACCACCTTCCCGCGGGGTTTCCCCCCCTTCAGCGGGCACAGCTGGAGGCCGGTCCCCGCCCTCCCCCGGGAACAGCGGCGCCGGAGCGGGGCGCGGTGCATTGTGGGCAGAGGGGCGGGGGTTGGGAAGATGGCGGCTCCCAGCCTCCTTAACTGGAGGCGGGTTTCCTCCTTCACGGGGCCGGTCCCCCGCGCCCGGCACGGACACCGGGCGGTGGCCATCCGGGAGCTGATGATCATCTTTGGAGGGGGCAACGAGGGCATCGCGGACGAGCTGCACGTCTACAACACGGGTAGGCGCGGCGGCGGTTTTTCGGCCCCGCCTGTGGGAGCCGCGGAGGGGGAGGGGAGGAGAGGCGAGGCGGCGGCCGCGGCCCTGACAGCTGTCACCGCCGGGTCACTGCCTCCACCAGCGGGCGGCGGGGAGCGCGGCTTGGCCAGACAGTCTCGCTCCCGCAGTGTCCCGGGAGGTAGCTCCGTTTCCCCAGGGTCCGCGGGGCGGAACCGGCCGACAAGCGGGGAGCGCCGGCCCTCGGGCAGACGGTGCAGGACCCCCCACGCCGCAGCCCTGCTGGGGGACGTAGGCGAGGGAGACAGTTCCCACCCGCCTGGGCCTCTTCCCCAAGTCTTGCCCACTCTGGGGTCCCGAGAGTCCCTCCTCTGTCAAAACCTAACTCCAAACCAGAGCTTCTCTGGGCCTTTCCTGTCTTTGCCTGCCTTCCTTACGAGGAAAAGAATATAGGGGAGGCGAGGAGGGGAAACGAGAGGCTTTCGGGTACTTTCACCCCAAATACAGCCCCGTGTCCAGCAGGTGACAGTCAAGATTTTTACCCCATTGGTAGCCCTCTTAACTGGCGGGGAAGTGGTCGGTGGCTGAGCCCGGCGCCTGCCTCTGCGTGGTTGGGTGTGTGTGCCCACGCTCAGCCGTGAGGCGCTCGGAGAGAGGACTGTCAGCTCGAGCACCGCTGCAAATCAGAACTACCCGCGGCCGCGGAGGCCCTGCCTTTGAGTACCTCCGTGGGATAGAAAAGAGACTGGAATTTCATTTATCCCGCTTGTAAACGAGCCAGCTATCTGGAGGAAACTTGTTTTCTTGGTGTACGGCTAATTGATGAATTTGGAATCTGTTATGATCAATTATTTTTCTTTGACCAAACAGCTTAATCATAGTGGTCATTAAAAAAAAATAAATGAAATTGTGGAGTAGGGGGAAGTCTTTTTTTTTTTCTTCCCCCCGCCCTTCCTCCTGGCACCCTAGCATAAAAAGTTAGTTGACAGTTTAGTATAGTGTAAAAACCTTGGCTTTGGAATAAGACCTAGTTTGAATTTTGCTCTGCCAGTTGCCCAGGATCAGTGCCTCAGTTACTAAATAGAAGTGTCAGATTTTTCACTTGGGAAATGGAAAGGATGATACTCTCCAAGTAGGGTTGTGGTCAGAAGTTAAATAATATAGACCAGGGGTTTTTTTGTTTGTCTTTTTAGGGCCGCACCCGAGGCATATGGAGGGTCCCAGGCTAGGGGTCTAAGTGGAGCTGCAGGCACCGGGCCTACACCACAGCCGCAGCAATGGCAGATCCTTAACCCACTGAGCAAGGCCAGGGATCGAACCCACAACTTAACAGTTCCTAGTCGGATTCATTTCTGCTACGCCACAGCGATAACTCCTAGACCACGGTTTTTCGAACAGCACTATTCATATTTGAACCGGATAATTATTTGTTGTTATAGGAGGCTGCAGTCTACATTGTGTGATGTTTGGCAGCATCCCTACCCTCTACCCACGAGTTTCCAGCAGCATTCCCCCTCCCTCTAGTTATAACTAAAATTTTTTTGTTATAACTAGAGGGGGCAAAATAATTCCCTATTAAGAACCACTGGTATAGGTGATAAATGTAAAAGCACATACTAATAGTTTGTAGTAATTGTTTATTATAATTGGTTTTAATTTTATTTTGGCAACTAGTTACGAATCAGTGGTTCCTACCTGCTGTTAGAGGAGACATCCCTCCAGGCTGTGCTGCCCATGGATTTGTCTGTGATGGTACCAGAATTTTAGTATTTGGGGGAATGGTTGAATATGGAAGATACAGCAATGAGTTATATGAGTTACAAGTAAGTGTCTTTCAAGTTTGTTATCTCAAGCTGAAGTTTTAATAATGGTATTGCTCATAATTCTTTGAAAGATTGAAAAATATTTCATTAATGTGCTTAAAATAGTGTGTGAGCTTCACGTTTTTTTGTTTGTTTGCTTTTTCTAGGGCTGCTCCCACAGCATACAGGGGTTCCCAGGCTAGGGGTCTAATTGGAGCTGTAGCCGCCAGCCTACACCAGAGCCACAGCAACGTGGGATCCAAGCCACATCTGCGACCCACACCACAGCTCACAGCAACGCCAGATCCTTAACCCACTGAGCAAGGCCAGGGATGGAACCCGCAACCTCATGGTTCCTAGTCAGATTTGTTAACCGCTGGGCCATGACCAGAAACTCCATGAGCTTCACATTTTATAGCTTCAAAGGAAACGTTTCCACTTAACTAAAAAGCCAGAGTTTCTAATGTAAATCTTTTCTCCAGTATGCCCAGCGACATTTGTAACATTAAGATATCTGTTACTTAGCATCATTTGTAACATGAAGATATCTGTTACTTAGAATCAGTTGTACTTGTTGTATGTTTGGGCTTTTGTATCTTGGTGCAGTCCTTTTTCAGCTTCAGCCTGCTGCAGCAGAAGCACCTGGAGGGTTTGTGAAAACACAGATTGCTGGAACCTGCACTCAGAGTTTCTGAATCAGCATTCTCTATAGTGGGGCCTTATAATTTGCATTCCTACCAAGTTCCCACCTGCTGCTGCGGCTGCTGGTCCCCAGACCATACTATGAAAACTTCTGCCTTAGTTACAGAAATCGCTACCCTCACACTAGTGCTTTTTCTTTTCTGGTAATGTGTATAAAAGGGGTAACATTTTCAAATAGCCTTTCTAAATTCTACACTCTAATAAACTAGCCTCAAAGATGCCCTTTGTGACAAAAATGCCATTTGTGACAGCTCTGACTTTATTCCTGTGCATATATTCCCAGGGCTATGATCATGAGGGCATCTGGTAGTTGGCAGATATAGATAGATGACGCCTATTTACAAGCAGCTCATTTCAAAAAAATTTCTAAAATAGTTTTATATAAAGAACATATCCATGACCAAAGAGTAAGTTTTGGAGTTTTGTTTCTTAAATGATCTTATGTTTATTTAAAGGTTAAAATATATACCGTTAATAAATTACCTAATTTCAAAAAGTAAGAGTGCATGTATTACATTTAATCTGATAGCTATAAATAATGTTGGATTTTTCACATGGAAAATATTTTAAAACTGCTAGTTCTTATTATAAGCTTAGTTTGCCATTGCAGAAAGCTGTGAATGTGGAAGACCAGATTGAATTTCTAATTGGAACATTCATTTTAATTCCAGAAGTTATCTGCTTATTTGTCATTTGTCCCCAAAGTAGCTTATTGAAGTCTTCTGATTAAAGTGTATTGGTACAGTGTTACGCTATTGACAATATAGAAATGCTTTCCTGATTTTGCCTGAATGTATTTATGCTCTTTTTTAGGCAAGTCGTTGGTTATGGAGAAAAGTGAAGCCCCATCCCCCTTCTTCAGGTTTACCTCCTTGTCCTCGGCTTGGACATAGCTTCTCTTTATATGGTAACAAGTGCTATTTGTTTGGTGGCCTGGCAAATGAAAGTGAAGATTCAAACAATAATGTTCCCAGGTATATGTCAATACTTTTTTCAGAGCAAATATTTTATGATTTAGATCAAGAATATTTAATTTCTTCCATCTTTAATTATTAAAAGGGATGAAGCTTAGCCCTTTGTATTTAAACCTTACAGGGAAAAAATTTGTATCCATTTGTGTTTTCCGTCCCTGGAATATGTCTGTTTTCAAAACTATGCCTTTTTTTGGAATTCCCTGGTGGCCTAGCAGTTAAGGATTTGGCATTGTAACTGCTATGGTTCATTGTCACTGCTGTGGTTCAGGTTTGATCCTTACCCTGGGAACTTCCACACAGCATGGCCAAAAACAAAAAAGCCAAGAACCTGTGCCTTTTCTTTTTTTCCTCTTCCTTCCTTTCCTCCCTTCCTTTCTTCCTTCCTTTTTCCCTTCTTCCCTTTCTTCCTTTCTTTCTTCACCTGTGGCATATGGAAGTTCTTGGGCCAGGAGTCAAATTGGAGCTACAGCTGAGGCCTGCATCACAGCCATGGCAACACCAGATGCAAGCCATAGGTATGACCTATGCTGCAACTTGCTGTAACGCTGGGTACTTAACCCACTGAGCCAGGCCAGGGTTTGAACCCACATCCTCAAGAAACAATGTTGGATCCTTAACTTGCTGAGTCACAATAAGAACTCCAAAATTATACCTTTTCTAATCAGAAATCATCTTATTAAACTAATATTAATATAACTGCTTGTGACAAAACGTTTATATGTGTTGAGGCATAATGCATTTTAGTTATCATAAGTGGTGATAAAAAGTAACAAACAGTTATTTTCAAATTATATTTCTCTGGGCATTTGATGACAAAAATCTGACTGTAAAATGAAGCCCATCATTTCCGTCCTTCACATAGGAATACTTTTTAAACCAATCCTCCTTTTTCCAAACAGAATTAATCACTACCACTTTTCTATTTGCATAGTGTTTTGATAACATGGTCACTAGCACACTCAGGATTTGGAGTTTTAGAGTACAAAAGACGGAGGTCCCGTCGTGGCGCAGTGGTTCACGAATCTGACTAGGAACCATGAGGTTGCAGGTTCGATCCTTGCCCTTGCTCAGTGGGTTGACGATCCGGTGTTGCCGTGAACTGTGGTGTAGGTTGCAGACGTGGCTCGGATCCCATGTTGCAGTGCCGCTGGCGTAGGCTGGCAGCTACAGCTCTCGGATTCCTGCGTTGCTGTGCCCCTGGCGTAGGCAGGCAGCTACAGCTCTGATTAGACCCCTAGCCTGGGAACCTCCATATGCCGTGGGAGCGGCCCAAGAAATGGCAAAAAGGCAAAAAAAAAAAAAAAAAAACACAAAAGGCTATTTTCTGATTCACTGCTTACCCCGTATGTGTCTTTTAGTGGCAGTAATCTAAGCCTATTTCCTTCACTGTGAAGTGGGAGTGATTAAATACCTACCTTTCAGTGTCACTGTGATTGCTAAATAAGATCATTGCCGTAATTTTTAAAGCACTTTCAAGTTGCCTTCAGCAGTATCGCTTGTTGTTATGACCATGATAATGTGTCTTTTTACCTATATTAAATTGATATTAGACTCTTAGCTTTTTTATTTCTCCAAACTTTAAAAAGTAATGTATACTAAAACATCATGGAAAACTTGGTAACTAGAAAATAGGAAAAGAAAAATTATCCCACTACATTAATCCAGATACTTTTAGCATGTCTTTTTTCATTTTTCCATTAAACAGATTTTTTAGATACAGACTTGTAAAATTCAGGAAATTAAAAAGTATACAAAGTTCATCACTTTCCCCCAACCTAAGCAAAACACATAATTTAACTTGTTTTGTATCTTTTGGGACCTTTTTCATGTAACACCTTGTATTAGCTTTTGTTGTTTTAAGGGCATGTTTCTTAAGTTTATGCTGCTTGAGGGAACAACTAGATACATGTGAGGCTTTTTAAAGCCTCTGATTAAAGCTAGTACATTCATTTCTGTTGACAGTCCATAAGGCCAACACCTGAGTCTGTGATGCAAGGATGCATGTTCTTACTGGAAGAGGGGACTTGGGATCATTAATCTGATTGTACAGAGACAGGTATTTTCTTTTATAGAAATGGGATCTTTTTTTTTTCTTTTCTTTTTAGGGCTACATCCACAGCATATGAAGGTTCCCAGGCTAGGGGTTGAATCGGAGCTATAGCTGCTGGCGTACGTCACAGCCACAGCAACACCAGATCGGAGCCATGTCTGCAACCTACGCCACAGCTAACGTTGATGCCGGATCCTTAACCCACTGAGTGAAGCCAGGGATCAAACCCGCAACCTCATGGTTCCTAGTCAGATTCATTAGAAATGGCATCTTTCTTTTTGCTTTATGACTTTGGGTGTTTGCTTGCTTGTTTTTTATCTTTAATAATGTATCTTGGAGATCTTTACATGGTAGTAGATATGGATGGACCTTATTTTTTTAAAGACTGAAAAGTAGTCTGAATTATGCAAATTATATAACCATTCCCCTACAGATGGGCATTTAAGTATTTCCATTATTTTGCTATTACAGTTTTTATACATGTATAAATATTTTTGAAGAATTGATACTTATAAGTAGAATGAGGGGGTGGTCAAAGGGCACGTTTAAGTTTGTTAGATATTCCTGAATCAACTTCCAAAGAGAATTATGTGTGTCAGGTCTTGGATTATTTTTATTTTTAAAAAGTGAAGTATAAATTATATACCATAACATTCATCCTTTTTATATGTACAATTCAATAATTTTTAGTAATTTATAGTGTTGTGTAACATTTTCATCACTCCAAAATGAAACTTCTTATTCATTTGCAATCGGTCCCCAATTCCCATATCCAGGCAACTACCAATCTGTGTTTTGTCTCTATCATATGATTTTGTGTATTTATCTTTTTTCACTTAGAATAATGTTTTTGCAGTTCAACCATGTTGTAGCCTCTGTCAACTATTTCTTCCTTTTTATTGCTGACTAGTACTCCACTGAATTGATATATCACACTTTGTTGATCTCTTCATCAGTTAATAGACATTTGGATTATTCCCAGTTTTTGGTTTTTATGAATAATGCTGTTATGATTATTTGTATACAAGTCATTGTGTGGGCATGTATTCATTTCTCTTGATTAGATACCTAGTGGTAGCATTGCTGGGTCACATAGTAAATTTACGTTTAACATCTTAAATACTACCAAACTGTTTTCCAAAGTAAGTACCATTTTACATTCCGTCCAGAAATGTATGAAGGTTCCAGGTTTTCAGCATCCTTGCTATCTCTTGTTATCATCTATCTTTTTGATTGTAGCCAACCTAGTGGTTATAAGGTGGTATCTTACTGTGGTTTTAATTTGCATTTCTGCAATGACCAGTGATGTTGAGCATCCATTTTTTTTTTTAAGGGCTGTACTCTGAGCATATGGACGTTCCCAGGCTGGGGGTCGAATTAGAGCTGTAACCGCTGGCCTATACCACAGCCACAGCAATGCCAGATCCATGCTGCGTCTGTGAGCTACGTCACAGCTACACCAGATCGTTAACCCACTGAGCGAGGCCAGGGATCGAACCTGCATCCTCATAGATACTAGTCAGATCATTTCTGCTAAGCCACCATGGGAACGCTGATGTTGAGCATCTTTTTTTTTTTTTTTTTAAGCTATTCTTTTTATGAGTTTAAAAAAGTATAGCTTCTTTGGTGAAATTTCTATTCAAATCTTTGTTCATTTTAGTTGTTCATATTCTTCTTATTGAATTGTAAGAGTTCTTTATATATTCTGGATATAAGTTTGTTTTTTAAAAAAATCAGATATGTGATTTGCAAATATCTTTTTCCAGTCTGTAGCTTGTCTTTTCATTTTCTTTCTTTCTTTTTTTGGCTGCACTTGTGGCATATGGAAGTTCCTGGGCTAGGAGTTGAATTGGAGCCTCAGCTGCAGGCCCACACAACAGCCATGGCCACACCAAATCTGAGCCACATCTGTGACCCTCACTGCAGTTTATGGCAAGACTGGATCCTTAACCCACTGTGCAAGGCCAGGGATTAAACCTGCATCCTCAGAGAGAGACAGCATCAGGTTCTTAACCCCTGAGCCACAATGGGAACTCTTCATTGTTTTCTTAATGGTATCTTTTGAAACATAAAGTTTTTGATTTTGATAAATTCAGTATATCCACTTTTTTTCTTTGGTGGATCATACTTTTGACATCCTTTTTAAGAACTCTTTGCCTATCTCAACATTATAAAGATTTGTTCCTCTATTTTCTTCTAAGGTTCTGCAGTTTTAGCTCTTACTTTCATATCTATAATTCACTTTGAGGTAATTTTTATGCCTGGGGTAAAGTAAGGGTCTAAAGCAAGAAAGGTTTGAATTGTCACTCCCCTGCCTGATCCCTCAATTGAGATAGCTGAAGGAGGGACTCAACTGGGACTGTCATCCTCTGTGCCTGTGTATGTCCTCTCCCATGGTTTTGTGATAGACGGACTTAACACAGAGATTCAGAATTCCAAGAGCAGGTTTTGTAAGTGAAACTGTGTTGGTCTTCTGTGACTGAGTCTCCGAAGCCACATAGTGTTATTTCACCAAACTTTATTAGTCATAGCAGTTACAACCTGCTCAGCATCAAAGGGAGAGGACTATAGATCCTACCTCCTGATGGGAGGAGTGTCAGGGAGTTTTCAAGTATATTTTGAAACCGTCTCAGTATTGTCATGGACAAAAGTGGTGGCTGAATAATGGCAGGGGTTTTTTAAATCTCTCTTGTTTACTGCCGATACCCACAAGAGTACCTGGCACACAGTAAGTAGTGTTTGATAAAAAAAGTGTGTAGAATGTATGAGGTATGGGATTTCTGCCCTCCTAATGCCTTTCTGTACTACATGAATTTTTCACAGTAAATATATGTTATATTTATAAATAGAAACAAAAACAAATAAAAGGTGTATATTATGTTAATGTTTTATTAATTTCTTTTATTATATCCTAGGTATTTAAATGATTTCTATGAGTTGGAGCTTCAGCATGGTTCTGGTGTTGTGGGTTGGAGCATTCCAGTGACTAAAGGGATTGTGCCTTCTCCAAGAGAATCCCACACAGCTGTTATTTACTGCAGAAGAGATTCTGGGAGCCCTAAAATGTATGTTTTTGGTGGAATGTGTGGTGCTCGCCTGGATGACCTATGGCAACTTGACTTAGGTAAGCTTAAGTTGATTCAGGCTTAGGAACTGGTTATGATTGATAAAGGCAACTGTAAAAATGTATTTCAAAGCCTTTTATATATATATATCTATTATAAATATTAAATATATATGTATATTTTATGGCTGCACCTGCAACATATTAAAGTTCCCGGGCCAGTGATTGAATCCAAGCTGCAGCTTCCAGACTAGATCCTTTAACCCACTGGCCAGGCCAGGGACCAAAGCCACGCCTCCACAGCAACCTGAGCTGTTGTAGTCAGATTCTTAACCCACTGTGCCACAGTGGGAACTCCTTGAAAAATATTTTTGATTATAGTATTTATTGACTTGTACATAGATTTGATATGAATGGTTGCTGATCAGTCAGGTTGAACAAATGAATGTTTGAGTTATGGCAGTAACTCTCCTGTGCTTCCTCTAAATAGGGTCAACATGTTCAGATTTGCCTTGAATGGTCCTGGTTTATGCTCATTATCCCATGTAATTATCTGTAGTACCCCTTTCACTCTGTAAAGCGTCACAGCTGAGAATGATGGAATTTGTGTGGTTACTCTGTCTACAGGAAGTGACATTAGTAATGTTACTGTTGCTCAGTGAACATCCCTTGCACGGCTCTTTCAAAGGGATCTTAGGGAGTTCCTGTCGTGGCGCAGTGGTTAACGAATCCGACTAGGAACCATGAGGTTGCGGGTTCGGTCCCTGCCCTTGCTCAGTGGGTTAATGATCCGGCGTTGCCGTGAGCTGTGGTGTAGGTTGCAGATGCGGCTCGGATCCCGTGTTGCTGTGGCTCTGGTGTAGGCCGGTGGCTGCAGCTCCGATTGGACCCCTAGCCTGGGAATCTCCATATGCCGCGGGAGCGGCCTAAGAAATAGCAAAAATACAAAAAAAAAAAAGGTGGGGGGGATCTTAGGAATGAATGTTGAGAGGGTATGTGTGCTCTCACTTCTGAGTGTCTTCTACATAATGTGCTCTTAAAATTTTAAAATCCCTAATCTGGTCTTCATTCAAAATTGGTGACACCCTCAGTATACCCATCCATTACAAATACTAACATTCAAGTGTAAGTAGATTTCTGTGATTGGCAATTTATGCCTGCTGGAATATTTATTTAAGATGAAATTCAAGTAATAGTTTTGAAAAATTTTTGCTTCACTTTGGTTTTTTTTTTTAAATTCTGCAAGTTGAGGTAATTTGTTATTATTAAGTTGCTAACATACTTATTTTTACTTTTAGAAACTATGTCATGGTCAAAACCAGAAACTAAAGGGACAGTGCCACTTCCACGAAGCCTTCACACAGCCAGTGTTATAGGAAACAAGTATGGTGGTTTTTTGGTTTTGGTCTTACTTTTTTTTTTTAAACAAACTTAAGAATATACATACAAGGAACAGTGTTACTGCTAGTTTCTTGAAAATGATTTAACAATGTTTGATTGTGATTACTGAAGCTAAAATAATATGCCCTCAGAAGCTAAAATACTGTGCCATTTGCTTGTCATCCTGCCTCTTTTACTTCTTTGCATTCCTTACAGTGTCATGCACAGAGCAGGTATTACATAAGTGTGAGGCAGAGTGTTTTCAGACTGATTTGTCTTCCATAAACAGATCTGACACGCCTAACTCAGTTTCTTTTTACACAGAGTATGCATCAGGTATGTATTTAGTATGTATGCTCTATACTTTGGATGGAGTTATGGAGAGAATGTGGACTCTATAACCAGATCGCCTGAATTTAGGTCTCAGCTTTGATACTTGTCCTGTCTTTTCTGGGGCAAGGAAACTTAAACTGTGTATACTCAATTTCCTCAAGAATAAAATGTGGATAAAAGGTTGTCATGAGGCTTGTGTTGATTAATACATATAAAAAGCTTCAAACAGTGCCTGGAACATAATGAGGACGCCATAAAGGTTAGCTGTGACTATTATCAACAGCTTCCCTTTCCTGTGTAACACTGGGCTGGAATTAAGATTCCTGTTTAAGTAGAATTTAAGTATTCACCTATGTAGGGACTTTACCTTAAAAGTAATGTTTTAGGAAACAACTAGTTGTAATTTAGAACCTCATTAGTTCTTAAAAAGTAGCCATAAACAAAATCTAACATTTTTTTAAAGCAGAACCCTTTTGTGAAATGTGGTTTTCCATTGCAACTCTATATATAAAATAGATTAAAAAATAGAGCTTCTCTCGTTTGTATGAGGCCATATAACTCTTAAGCTCTGCCTGATGAGCCTTTCATTTTCAGCAGCCATTAGGCATGTCTCAAGAACCCTTAGGGCCCTGAAGAACACAGTTTTTTTTTTTTCACATTTTTATTCTTTATTTTATTTTATTAAAGTATAGTTGATTTTCAGTGTTGTGTCAATTTCTGCTGTACAGCAGAGTGACCTAGTCATACATATATATGTATATCTGTTCCTTTTCTCATGCTGTCCTCCATCATGTCCTGTCCCAGTAGTATAAAGTTTTTTATTTGATGAGTATATTAGTGACCAAAGTTAAATAACATTTAATCATGTAAATGAAAGAAGACCACTTTGTTCACTGTCTTAGTTCCATTACCTTGGCTGTGATAAATGAGTTAATAGTCCCGAAGCTTTGAGTCAAAAACATTTGTCTATTCTTATAATTTTTAATGTAAAAAAATAAAATTAAAGCTTTAGAAACCCCCCCCCCCAGCTATTTTATGTTTTCTTTCTGTGTTGTGTAGGATGTACATCTTTGGTGGATGGGTTCCACATAAGGGGGAAAATATTGAGGCTTCACCTCATGATTGTGAATGGAGATGCACCAGTTCATTTTCTTACCTAAATCTTGGTGAGTTCTGTAAGAGTTACTTATTAAAATGAAGTTTATTAATAAAATATTTTTTATTTTATCATTGAAAAAATAGATTAGTCATAGATATTTCTTTTTAGATACAGCAGAGTGGACCACCCTCGTATCAGATTCTCAGGAAGATAAAAAAAATTCAAGGCCAAGACCAAGAGCTGGACACTGTGCTGTAGCAATTGGTACGCGATTGTATTTTTGGAGTGGAAGAGATGGCTACAAAAAAGCACTGAATAGTCAAGTTTGCTGCAAGGATCTTTGGTATCTTGATACTGGTAGGTAAGAGTATTTAACAAGTACTGCTTTTCCTCTAAGTAAATACTTGAGTAATGTCTGTCTTTAGAGACTTACTATAATGCCACTGCCCCTCTTTTTTGTAATTTAAAAAAAAAATGAATGGAAGAAATAATATATGTAGATACTACCCCACTCCAGGGGAGGTTCTTAATTTCCCTCTCTTTGAGTTTAGAATGGATATAGTGACTCGATTCCAAAGAAAAGATTATGGAAAAGGAAAACTAGTAGCCTTACAGTGTAGAAACCTGACAGACATCACCTTAGGTAATCAGGGTCAGTATCATGTGGGTGTCATTTACCCCCGTCCCAGATCTTGTGATAAGAGCGCTCACCTCTGTGGTGCTCTTCTTCAAAATGTGTAGCCCCATTCTAAATATGAGAATATATCAAACAAACCCAGATTGAGAGGCATGCTAGACATTGTGCAAAATATGTGAACAGTACTCTTCAAAAGTTTCAAAGTGATGAAAAACAAGAAAAACCGAGAAATAGTCACAGATTGGAGGAAACAGAGGAGATGTAATGATTAAATATAAGGTGATGCTGCAAATTAAATCCTAGAACAAAAAAAATATTAATTGCAAAACTGGTGAAATCTCTGTAATCTATAGTAGTTAATAAATGGTGTTGCACCAGTGTTAATTTCTTAGTTTTAACAAATGTGTTAGCATTAGGGGATACTGAGTAAAGGGTATATGAGTACTCTGCAATTGTTCTGTAAATGTAAACTATTCTAAAATAAAAGGATTTTTTAAAAAAATATTAAAACTTACAACACCAAAAAATTTTTTTAGGATGGAACTCACATTCTCAGAGTGTGTGAGGGCAGGAGGATGATGGGCAATAACCAAGCAAATTATAAACTAAGTTCAATTTGGGGTAAACATGTGAAGTCAGTAAGATAGAATAATGAGATAGTTATGGGAGGTGCTAGGAATGGGGTGGAGGAGATTGCTACTCCAGATTGGGTCGTCAGAAAGGATGAGGCAGAGTTTGAGATGTAATCCAAATGATGAAAAGATGCTCTCCGTGTGAAAATCTGGGAGGAGAAACCCTGCAGAGAGAATAAAGAAAGTACAGGGACCCCAAGATGGGAATACTTGGCATGTTTAGGAACAGATTTGATCTGAGGAAAATTACATAGGAATGGAAATTAGGGTGGTGACCATGGGACAGAATGGGCATTCAGTGAACCTTGAATATCAGGGTAGAGATTAAGCTGTTTTTAAAGCACGCTGGTAAGTTATTTATTAGTTTGAAGGAGAGATGTGTCCTGACCTGATGTACATTTTGGAATGGTCACTGCGCTGTGTGGAAAATAAATCATAGGGGGCAAAATTATATACAGAGACAAAAAACGGCTTTTGCAGTAGTCAAGAGTCTTTGACTCTAGTGGTGACAGTGGAGGTGAAGAGAAGAAGATAAATGCAGAATGTATTTTGGAGTTCTTGTTAACAGAACTGGGACTGATGAATTGGGTGTGCAGATGACATAGAGGAATGAAGAATTAAGTTTTAAGCTTGAATTATTTGGTGGTATTTCCATTTAGTGTGGAGCATACAGGCTTGTAGGAAAAATTTAAAGTTCCTTTTAAATCCTGCTATGTTGGAAATAAGGAGATCAAGTATGCAGTCAAGTGAACAAAATCTAGAAGTCAGATCTGGAGATGTCATATGTGTTGTTAGAAATGCAGATTGTGAAACATACCTATGATTCCAGTTTTTCTTTTAAGTGTGTAAACAAAAAAACTGGAAGGTTTTTTTCAGTACACAGTATAAGCATATTGAAGTATTATCTAAGAGGTGAAATTATACATTTTCTCAGTAGTTTTTCTCTCTTGGAGTTCCCGTCGTGGCTCAGTGTTAACGAATCTGACTAAGAACCATGAGGTTGCGGGTTTGATCCCTGGCCTTGCTCAGTGGGTTAAGGATCTGGTGTTGCTGTGAGCTGTGGTGTAGGTTGCAGTTGCAGCTCGGATCCTGGGTTGCTGTGGCTCTGGCATAGGCTTGGCAGCTGCAGCTCGGATTAGACCCTTATTCTGGGAACCTCCATATGCCGTGGGTTCGGCCCTAGAAAAAGACACGCACACACACAAAAAAAGTTTTTCTTTCTTATCTGTATTTTTTACAGTAGCATGTGTTGCTTTTATAATACAGAAAGTTTAATTTTAAAATTAAGATAATTGAAAAAAATAACAAGTGGGACAATTAAGTTAGATACTAAATGCTTTCAATGGAAAAAGTACATACTGGCAAGTAAGAAAAATTCAACTTACTGATTCATCTTTAAAATTGGGAATTAATAAGTGAAGTTCAGGGATAAGCTTTAGTCTCTGAGATTAGAAGAAAAATGTGCACATATAAATTTCTCTCAGTAGTAAATATGTCACTTTAACAGGTTCTCTAAGAGATCTGTGACTTTTTAAAAGATTAAAAATCAGGAGTTCCCATCATGGCTCAGTGGTTAATGAATCCGACTAGGAACCATGAGGTTGCGGGTTCGGTCCCTGCCCTTGCTCAGTGGGTTAACGATCCGGCGTTGCCGTGAGCTGTGGTGTAGGTTGCAGATGCGGCTCGGATACTGCGTTGCTGTGGCTCTGGCATAGGCTGGTGGCTACAGCTCCGATTGGACCCCTAGCCTGGGAACCTCCATATGCCGAGGAAGCGGCCTAAGAAATAGCCAAAAAAAAAAAAAAAAAAAAAAAAAAAAATCATTGGTTCTTAATGGCCAGTTTTTCCATAAACCTTTCTGTAAAAGGCTTTAGACACAAAATATCTATCTAAAAGTAATCATGGCCACTATCAGAAAGGCAGAATTTAGATTTTACTTTTCCTCTTGGTAAATTGGCATCTATTTGGGCAGGGGAGTGGGTCAGGGTTCTTCAGCTTTGCCTTTTTTCATGTTACATTTTGTATATTTGACAACATTTAAAGGAATGATATACTTCCGTAAGGCTTTTTTTAAAGTGATAAATAGCAGTCTTTTGCTCCCACTTTCCTCCCATTTTCCATGCTTCACAAGCATGTGCTTTTAGGTCTGTTAAATAGTTCTTATTTACTTTCGTATCTCCACATAACATGAATATATTACTTTGATTTTTTTTTTTTTTCAGTTTAGGCACAATACACTCATTTTCTACTCTGGAGGTTAAGGATTTCTCTTTTCTTCCCACCACTCCTCTCCTATGCAGCTTCCCTACCCTCTACTCTCTCAATAGGATTGCACCATAACTTTGTTAGATGAGTATTTGCATTATAACTGCATAAACATTGTTCACAGGTGAGCTAGGTAGAATATTGTGAATACCTCCCTTGCGCAATTTTTTTATTTGCCATGGATAAAATGGTCACTTTGTTTTAGATTTGTACGTATTTACCACTAATTCAATCTGTGCCTTTTTATTTGTTTAAATCTTCTCTCATTATGGCTAGATGCATCAGCTATTCTATCCTACTTCCTCATCTTGAAGAAATTTTTTCCTCCTCTAGTATGAGATTGAGCACACCTGTCATCTCAGAGTCTCTCCTCATCGTCTTCTTGGGGATATTTTTCACCTCTCACCTGTGATGGAGTCCCTGTTTCCTGGATCTCAATATTTTCCCCTTTTTGAATTTATTTCTTCTTCTTCTTCTTCTTCTTCTTTTTTTTTTTTTTTTGGTAGAACATATCCCAGGCAAAGGGTGCATAAATGATAAATTTATTTTGAGATTTGGCATTGTTTGAAAATACAGTCTTCCTTCCCACTGAATTGGCAGTTTGTGTGGAAATAGAATTCTACATTGGAAGTTATTATGTTTCAGAATTTTGAAAGCTGGGAAAATTTGTTTTGAAAGTTGTTATGTTACATTCAGACTTCTCTTGTTTTTGTTGAGAAGTCTAAACCACTTCTGATTTTTGTTCCTTTTAAATGTGACCCTCCCCTCACCTGATAGCTTTTTGGATTTTTTCTTTGTCTACCCTGTTCTTAAATTTTATGGTAATGTGTCTTGTTGTATGTCTGTTTTTTCTATTTTTAAAAATTATATTTTTATTAAAGTGTAGTTGATTTATAGTGTTGTCTCAATTTTTGCTGTTCAGCATAGTGACCCAGTCATACATATATATATATATATATATATATATATATATATACATTCCCTTTCTTATATTGTCTTCCATCATGATCTATCCCAAGAGAGTGGATATAATTCCCTGTGCTACACAGTAGGACCTCATTGCTTATCCATTCTAAACATAGTAGTTTGCATCTACCAACCCCAAATTCCCTTTCCATCCCACTTTTTCCCCCCCTCAGCAATTGCAAATCAATTCTCGATGTCTGTATGTCCGTTTCTTTCCTGTACATAGGTTCATTTGTGCCATATTTTAGATTCCACATATAAATGATATCATATGGTATTTGTCTTTCTCTTTCTGACTTACTTCACTTAGTATGAGAATCTCTAGTTGCATCCATATTGTTACAAGTGGCATTATTTTGTTCTTTTTTACAGTTGAGTAGTATTCCATTGTATATATATACCACTTTTTTTTAATCCATTCATCTGTTTTTTTTTTTTTTTTTTTTGTTCTTTTTAGGGCCATACCCACTGCATGTGGAGTTTCCCAGGCTAGGGGTCTAATCGGGGCTATAGCTGCCGGCCTACACCATAGCTCACAGCAATGCAAGATCCTTAACACAGTGAGCGAGGCCAGGGATTGAACCCGCAACCTCATGTTTCCTAGTTGGATTTGTTTCCACTGCGCCAAGATGGGAACTCCCCATTCATCTGTGGGTGTTTTTTTTTTTTTTTTTTTTTTTTTTTTTTTGGTCTGTTTGCCAACTCTTGAGCCACTCCTACGGCATGTGGAGGTTCCCAGGCTAGGGGTCGAATCGGAGCTGCAGCCACCGGCCTACACCAGAGCCACAGCAACGAAGGATCTGAGCCGCGTCTGCAACCTACATCATAGCTCATGGCAACGCCGGATCCTTAACCCACTAAGCAAGGCCAGGGATCAAACCCGCAACCTCATGGTTCCTAGTCAGATTCGTTAACCACTGAGCCACGACGGGAACTCCCCCATTCATCTGTTGATGGACATTTAGGTTGTTTCCATGACTTGGCTATTGTGAATACTGCTGCAGTGACCATTGGGGTGCATGTATCTTTTTGAATTATAGTTTTGTCTGGGATCTATGCCTAGGAGTGGGATTGCTGAATCATATGGTCTATTTTTAATCCAATGTGTATGTGTTGAGTACTCAGCAGGCCATTTCAGTCTGGAAACTCATGGTCTTCAGTTGTGGGAATTTTCTTATTTCACTGATTTACACCCTTCCATTTTCTCTATTCTTTTTCTTCACGTAAGTTCTGTTATATGGGTGGCGTACCTCCTAGACTTGTCTTCTCATTGTTTGCTTTGGTTCAGGTATGTGTTGCTTTACTTTGAGGAACATAAGTAAACTGAAATAACATAAATAAACTTGTGACTAGGATCATGGAGGAATTTATATGGGAATAGTTGAAGGGTCATCAGACTTTCTGTAAAGGCCCAGAGAGTAAATACTTTAAGCTTTGTGGGCCATTTGGTTATAACTACTAAACTCTCACTATTGTAGCATCAAAAGAGTCATAGACAATATGAGCATAGCTGTATTTCAGTAAAACTTTATTTACAAAAATAGGCACAGACTGGATCTGGCCCATGAGCTGTAGTTTGCGGACCCCTACTCTGAAAAATATAAAGAACTAGATATTTGACTTACTTTATAAAGATTAAGTTATACTTTATAATTTCAACTCACTAGAAGAATAATCTTCTTATGTAACTGTCCAAAGATTGAATGTACTGCCTTAGGATTCGTGAGTTCCCTGATTTGTTAGGTAAATAAAAAGAAAACAAGGACATGGTAGAAATAATCTTAGGTCCTTTTTTTCTGGTTCTAGGAGTCTGTGGTGGTTTGTTTTAGAAATGTTGGTAATGTTTTATGCCAGAATAATTATTTGTTTGGGATAGTACAGATTTCAACAGGAGAGTATTAACTTCAAAGGAGTTATGTTTTGGGAGTTCCCGTCACGGTTCAGTGGAAACAAATCCAACTAGGAACCATGAGGTTGCAGGTTTGCCCTTGTTCTCAATGGATTAAGGATCCGGTATTGCCATGAGCTGTGGTGTAGGTTGCAGATGCAGCTCAGATCTGGTGTTGCTATGGCTCTGGCCTAGGCCAGAGGCTACCGTTTTGATTCGACCCTTAGCCTGGGAACCTCCATGTGCCACAGGTGCGGCCCTAAAAAATAAAAGACCAAAAAAAAAAAAAAAAAAAAAGAAAAAAAGAGTTATGTTTTTCTAAAATAACATATTCAAATCACCTTTGCTGATATTAACAGTATTTCTTTTTTTTTCACAGCCACACCTCCAGCATGTGGAAGTTCCCAAGCTAGGTGTTGAATCAGAGCTGCAGCTTCCAGCCTTCGCCACAACTACAGCAAACCAGATCTGAGCCGCATCTGCAACCTCTGCCCCAGCTTGCAGCAACGCCAGATCCTTAACCCACTGAGCAAGGCTGGGGATCGAACCTGCATCCTCAGAGAGACTACATCGGGTCCTTAACCCAATGAGCCACAATGGGAATTCCAACAGAATTTCTTTTCTTTTCTTTTCTTTTCTTTTTTTTCTTTTAGGTCTGCACCTGAGGCATATGGAGGTTCCCATGCTAGGGGTCTAATCAGAGCTGTAGTTGCCAGCCTACACCAGAGCCACAGCAACGCTAGATCCAAGCTGTATCTGCAACCTACACCACAGCTCACGGCAATACCGGATCCTTAACCCACTGAGCAAGGTCAGGGATCGAACCTGCAACCTCATGGTTCCTACTCAGATTCGTTTCCACTGTGCCACGATGGGAACGCCTCCAACAGAATTTCTAATATGTGTATTGTTGGCTGAAAATTGGCTCATAAAATTGAAAACTTATAAAAATGTAAAATAATGTAGGTATTGCTATAAAGTACTTGATCTTCCCTTCACGGATTAAACTTTTTTTTTAATTTGATGACTGGGATAGCTTAGAACTGGATTATTTGGTTTGTAAAATTATTTGTATAAGGAATTAGATAAATAAATAGAATCAAAATTCCAGACTGTTTTCATTTGACCTACTATAGCTATATTTATCTGAGTAAATTTTTCCCTCGTAATAAACAGGTGAAATATTCATTGCTGATGTTTTCAGAGCTGCAGTTCCACCCAAGCTATATAGACAAACTATTGATACATTTGAAACTTAAATATATAATACCAATATTGTTCTTTAGAGAAACCACCAGCACCCTCACAAGTACAGCTGATCAAAGCCACCACCAATTCTTTTCATGTCAAATGGGATGAAGTACCTACAGTTGAGGGCTATCTTTTACAACTGAATACAGACTTGCCATACCAAGCTCCATCATCAGATTCTTCAGCATCACCAAATATGCAAGGTAATGTAATTTTCAGATTTAAAGCGTGTATGTTAGTATGCTTTAAGAAAATATGATACTGTATAAAAGCCTGTGGTTAGGCCTGGTTTCAGAAATTTTATGCTATGATGTTTCCTGCCTACTAAATTAAATATGTTCCATTATGACTTTGAAACTTGACTGTATTACTGTGATGATGTACTATGACACATAGACATGTCAGGGGTAGAATGTTTTTTCTGTGGTTCATTTTTATGTACCTTATTAGTTTGACATTCTACTTGACTTCAGGAGATGGTTTTAATTAGCTTTCAAAAATACTTCAGCATTTTTCCAAAAATATTTTTTAACAGGAGCTTGGAAAGTAAGAGCAAATTTTAATTTTATGTGTTCTTCCAAAAAGGGTTACAGTCAGTTATTAAGCAGATTATTTAAGAAAATGGATAAACTTTAATAAATATATTAATTTTAATAATGTGACTTTTAAAAATATTTGATCGTAGTATATTTTCTTGAAGCTAATTTAGAGTATATGAATCTGAACTTTCCCATTCCTACAGGAGTCAGGATGGACCCTCACAGACAAGGCAGTAACAGCATCATTCCTAACAGTGTAAGTTAAAAAAATGTATGGTGGTAAATGAATGTTTATGGTTACAGTCCCAATTTTTATTAATATTTTTAACATATTACCCTAGGATAGGGGTTCCCAAGCCTGGTTGCATGTCAGAATCACCTCAGAGATTAAAAAACAAACAAACAAGCAAACAAAGATTTCCAAGCCTTTTCTCAAATCTAGTGAAGCAGAATCTTTAAGATGATGCCCAGCTAACTCTGTTTTTATGGGAAGCCCCATAGATCATTATAGCAGTAGCCTAGATTAAGAACCCCTTGCCGAGAGAGTGAAGTCTCATTCCACTTAGTATCAGAGGCTAATGCACACACAAACACACACAGTATATATATTTTAAAACACACACACACATACACACACAAATTGAGATGGTACTACAAGATTTATAATGAAGAACATTAGTTTCCTCCTCTGTACCTGCCTGCTCCTGATTCCTCCTTCTTAGAAACAACTACTTTCAAATATTTTAACTTTATTCTGGTATCTGACTTTGTGCTTTTACTTTTTGGGGAGGGAGGGGGCCTAAGCATGGCATGTGGAAGATCCCAGGGCTGGAATTGAACTGATGCTGCAGTTCTGGCAATACCAGATCCTTTACCTGCTGCACCACATGGAAATTTACTACCTCTGTCCTTTAAAGTAAAATCCTTATGCTTCCAAGTCTTAACTTTCTAGTTTTGGATCCTTTATCTTCAGTAGTGGAAGATGAAGATTTGATGATCTCTTAAAATATTACCATTTCTTCCCCTTCCCTTTCCCACATCCTTTGAATATTTTTTCTTGAATCATTATTTGATGTTCACTTTGTGATGACGACATATTCACAGCTGAGCCGTGTAGTGTGCTGCGGGCACTATAATTTTTTTGTTTTTCCTGGCATTGTTAACTGCCTCACTTTTTCATTTGCTTAGTTTTCTTCTTACCTATCATTAACCTATCATTAATTAGTACTCATGTTCTTCAGTAAAATAATAAAACTCCACTCAAAATATTCAAACACATAAGGTAGTTTTCTTTTTCTTTCTTCATGCCACTGCCTCGAACCATCCCTCCTGAGGCCTCTGTCTTGATGCTCTAGTCAATACTAGTTCTTCCCTAGGCCTGCTACATAGCTGTCATCTTAGAACGTCCATTTGTTTCATATTGGCAGTTTCTTTTAGCTCTTTGTGTTAGAACTCATGTTTCTCGATACTTCATTCTCTTCCTTAATGTTCTCCAGTAGTTTCCTAAGAAAGCGTTTATGAAAGGTAAATATGAGATCTTGTATATCTGAAAATGCCTTTTCTCTGTTCACATTTGATTGGTAGTTTGGCTGGGTTATGGGATTCTATACTGGAAACATTTTCCTCAGAGATTTAAAGACATTTTCCTACTGTTGTTTAGCATTCAGTGTTTCTGTTGAGAAGTTTGATGCCACTTGGATTCCTGATCATTTACATGTGACCTAATTTTTTTGTTTTTATCCCCAATTTTCTGAACTTTCAATAATGATGTGCTTTAGAGTATGTGTCTGCTTCATTTACTGGGCTGTGCATTCAGTGGACTGTGTCATTCTGGAACTCAGGGCTTTCAGTACTGATTATTTCTTCCCTCTATATTCTCTTTCTCTTTTTTTTGGTAACTCCTGTTAATTGAATGATGGTCCTCTTGAACTAATCTTCTGATTTTACTTTTTATTTTCCATTTTCTTTCTGTTTATTCTGCTTTCTGAAAAGTTTCATTTATATTATAAATCTTCTATCCATTTTTTTTTTTTTTTTTAGAATGGCTGCACCCATGGCACATGGAAGCTCCCAGGCCAGGGATTGAATCCAAGCCAACTGCAACCTGTGCTGCAGCTGTGGCAACACCAGATCCTTTAACCCACTGCACTGGGCCAGGGATTGAACCCCTGCCTCTGCAACAACCTGAGCCATTGCAGTCAGATTCTTAGCCCAGTGTGCCACAGTGGTAACTCCCTCTTCTTTCTAAGTTTGAATTGTATTCAATCACATCTTTGATCTCTAAAAACCTGATTTTACTCTTTACTTCTTTTATAGCTTCTTACTCTTTTTTTTTTTTCCTTTTTACAGCTACTCTGCAACAGGTTAAAGTTCCCAGACTAGGTGTTGACTTAAAGCTGCAGCTGCCAGCCTATGCCACAGCCACAACAACACCAGATCTGATCTCATGTACAACCTACGCTGCAGCTTGGGGCAACACTGGGTCCTTAACCCACTGAATGAGGCCAAGAATTGAATCTGAATCCTCACAGACACTACATTGGGATCTTAACCCACTGAGCCACAATGGGAACTCCAGCATCTCATTCTTGTTTCATAAATGTAGTATATTCCCTGATCTCTTCAAGAATTATACTTTTTTTTTTTTAATGGAGTCATAGTTTTCTCTCAGCAATATTTCTTTTTTTCAAGCTCCTTTAAAAAAATATGTTTTGGTCTTGGAGTTTCATGGTAGAGGGCATCATCAAACATCTGGTGATGCTTGACTGTCCTTTCGTGTTTAAAGTCAGGCATTAAAAGTGCTTAGAAAATGTCTCAGTCTGTTTGGCCTGCTATAACAAAGTACCATTGCCTGAATGACTATAAACAATAGAACTTTATTTCCTGCATTTCTGGAGGCTGGAAATGCCAGATCAGGGTGCCTGTATGGTCAAGTTCTGGTGAGGAGCCAGACTGCTGACTTCTCATTGTATTCTCACATGGTGAAAGGGACAGTGGATCTTTCTTGGGCAACTTTTAAAAGAGTACTAATCATAGTCCAAAGGCCCTACATCCTAATAGCACCACCTTGGGAGTTAGGTTTCAATTTATGAATCTGTGGAGACATAAACTTTCAGACCATAGCAGGTCTGTGCCTATGGGCTTGCTTGATTAGTAGACCGTAATGGGGGTTATTGGGTAGGACTCCACAAATATCCGTGTCTTTTCTCTTGGACCAATGGGTTTCCCTGGAGACTTCTCCAGCCTCTTTCCTAAGCTGGCTTTCAGTATTCTGGGAACTGAATGGGTTAGGGGGTGTCTTTGTTCAGCATGCAGACTTTCACTTAATCCCTGTTTTCAGTGTGTGTGCTTCTCTTCCATCCTCACCAGAGAGACACTGTACCATAGTCCAGAGCCTCCCACTTCAATCCTTTTCCTGCCTCCCTTCTTTGGTTAGAACAGAAGGGAGTAATCTGTCTGCCTTTGTATGCTGGGAGAGCAGAGCTGGGGCCACAACCACTTTTTATGTATCTTCCCACATGACAGGGCCTCTCCTGTTTACTTGCACTCTGCACTTCGGCCTCCAAAGATCCTGATATCTCCAATTCTCAAGCCTTTCTGGGCTGTTCAGCACAAGTGGTTTACAACCTCTTAGTGACTTTCCACTTGCAACCTCTTAGCTCTTTTTGCTTTTGTAAAGGTGTATCTCACTTTTGCCCTTCACTTTATTGTGCTTGCTGGATAAAATGACATGGAGACTTCCTAGTGAAATAAGTTTAGGGTCAAATTCTAGCTCTGCTAATTACTGGCTGTCTGACCCTTGGTTTATTATTTAAGATCTCTCAGTCTCATTTTTTCTGTTTATAAGCCATGGGTGATGTTATCTAATTTATACAGTTCTTCTGACAATTACATGAGATGGACTTTATAAATACGTGCCGCAATGCCTATGACATAGTATAATGCTCCCTAATGATTGTGGCTGCCATCATTATCATCATTTATTAACAGCACAATCACCGTCAGTTAAAAGGAAAATACATTGCATGATATGGACAAGTATCCTTAGAGCCATGAGAAATTACATGTAGTTATAATTGATATTAAAAGAGGAGACAGAAAATTAACAAATTCGCTAGCTATATTGGGGCATTCGAATGAAGGCAGATCACTTTTATGGTGCAGTAGACCTATAGATATTGCTACATAATAACCTGTGTTCACATTGATGCCTTAAATTATCAAAAGGTTTCAGTGTTTTTATTACAGTGTCTTTAAGAAGGCAAAGAGAATTTTTTTTTTTTTTTTGCTTTTTAGGGCCAAACCTATAGCATATAGAAGTTCTCAGGCTACGGGTCCAATTGGATCTGTAGCTACTGGTCTATGCCACAGCCACAGCAATGCCAAATCCAAGCCTGGTCTGCAACCTATACCATAGCTCATGGCATCACTGGATCCTTAACCCACTGAACAAGGCCAGGGATTGAACCCGCATCCTCATGGATACTAGTCAGGTTCATAACCTGCTGAGCCACAGTAGGAACTTCTTAGAGAAATTTAATTAGGATTCCTATCTACGCAGTTTCCATCATGGCTTGGTGGAAATGAATCCAACTAGGAACCATGAGGTTGCGGGTTCAATCCCTGGCCTCTCCCAGTGGGTTAAGGATCCAGCGTTGCCATTAGCTCTGGTGTAGATCACAGATGCAGCTTGGATCTGGCATTGCCGTGGCTGTGGTGTAGGCCAGCAGCTGTGGCTCTGATTAGACCTGTAGCCTGGGAACCTCCATATGCGATGGGTGTGGACCCAAAAAAAAGCAAAAAAAAAAAAAGGATTCCTATCTAAAATGTAACAGTAAAGAATATTTATATGTATATGTTTTAAATCTCAATGTTTGTATGGAAGACTCAGTCATACAGAATAATTCATATGCTTGAAGGTTTCATATAACTGAGATTTTTCTTTTAGTAGTTATAAGATCTTTAGTATACGTGTCTGATCTTGCTAAGAAAATTTTATCAGAATGTTAAACTCTGTAGCTTTGGTGTTGTCACTGATGTTATGTGTGTATTTACTTGAATACAAACTACACTATTTATAAAAATATAGATTTTTTTACCCCCCTTAAAATGTACTGTCCCCTTTTGCTTCAGAACTGGCCTTTTTAGAGTGGAGATTAAAGTGAAAAGAAACTGTTTTCTTAAACTATTATAAAATTTAAAGGGTAATTTTTTACAAATTAAAGAGTATAAGCTGTTTTATATTTTGGTCAGTTTATTTTCAAAGACATTTGATTTGTAAATTATTTTGCTTATTTTTAAAAAATGTATTGAACATGTAATTGGACATTGTTTGCTGCAATAAACTATTTTATTTCTTGTAGATCAGTGATACAATGAACAGCACAAAATCCGAACATACAGCTATGAAAGGAACTTCAGTGAAAAACAAACCAGATCTCAAAGCATCGACTGATTCTAGTGCCATTTTACATTCATCTTTGGCAACTAATGCTTCTAATCATAATAGTTCTGTGGTGGATATGTTAAGGAAAAGTGAAGGTATAAAGATGGCATTTTAAGTAAATCTAAAGCTTTTTATAACAAAGGGAGGGAATTTTAGAGTCTCTGAAAAAGTAAATGTTATATGGTTTGGATACATTTTCAAAATATAATATATATCTACCACATTGACCCTAATTAGAATGATGGCAAGATACCAAGCAAGAAGTTAACCTGAATAGTAGTGATTAGCTATTAGCTATAGAATTTAAATGAAGCCAGCTCTTATATGACACTTGATGTTGGCCAGTGTGTGTTCAGTGTTACTATTCCCTTGCTCAGTTGTCCCAGCACTTAGAACTGCCTAAAATTATTTATTTTGGGCCAGGAGTTTGTCTTATCTTTTTCACATCTATTTTCCCAGCACCCAGATCCATGCCTAGTAAATAGTAGCCACTTAATAAATATTTGTTTAACAAGTAACTGGGTTATCTTTTAAAAGATAGTTCATTTATGAGAACGGTTGATTAGTCCATTGAATTCATGATCAGCTTATAATTTGGTGATCCTTTTATATTTAAAATAATTTAATTTGAGTAATTTTGATACCATTTGAGTTCTAAGTGTTACCTCTGAATTCAATATCAAAATTATTTTGTAAATCTCATTATAATATATCCCTGACATAGGAATATGTGACTTTATTTTTAATTTGAAAAAATTACAACAGTTAATAAAAAGCTAATTCCTTCTTCAGTGAATAACAAGTTGAATTTTTTTGTTTGTATTTTTTTAGGGCTGCACCCGCGGCATCTGGAAGTTCCTAGGCTAGGAGTAGAATTAGAGCTGCAGCTGCCAGCCTACACCACAGCCACAGCAACACGGAATCTGAGCTGCATCTGTGACTACACTACAGCTCACAGCAACACTGGATCCTTAACCCGCTTAGCGAGGCCAGGCATTGAACCGCATCCTCATGGATACTAGTCGAGTTCGTTACTTCTGAGCCACAATGGAACGCCCAAGATGAATTTTTTTTTTTTTAACTTCTATTTTTCTTCATGATTCCATGGTAGATAAAAATATTCAGGAAAGTAATTTCCTATAGTTTTTCTAATTTCATTACTTGTGGAAGAGGAGAGCACTTTTCTTGGTCCTGATCTTCTGATGTAAGGGAATCATTTGGTCAGAATCATAAAAGCTTGGTCCTGGACCTCAGTTTAAATTTCTTTTTTATAGTGATTTTCTTTGTCTATCTTATAAAGATGTTTATACTCTTGAAAACAAATAATGAGTTTTGAGATTTCAGAATCTTAATACTCTCTAAATCCTAGTTGTAAGTCAGGTTGGATAAAATTAACATTAGGCAAATGGGGAACAAGACTGGTTATACAATGACGGTATCTAACACATCGTAGACATTCAAATGTGTGAATGAATGCCTCCCCATGGACTTTTTTCTCTAGGTTGCAGTAGCTGGTATGTTTCAAAAGTAAAAGAGTGACATGCTTAGTTTTTGTTAGTTTTTTTCTTTTGAAAAGGGTATTTGAGAGTCACCATCAGAAAGAGCTGTAATAGGAAATGATTGGCAGACTTGTTAGGAAGTTCTTTTAGGACTCTGAGAGATAGAAACTAAAGCAGGGGGTAGGTTGGAGGGGAGAGACTACATCAGTTCAGACACTTTTATGTATTTATTTTTTTTGCCACACCCACAGCATATGGAAGCTCCCAGGCCAGGGGTCAAATCCAAGCCATAGCTATGGTAATGCCAGTTGTTAACCCACTGTACCAGGCCAGGGACTGAACTCTTGCCTTAGCAGCAACCTGACCTGCTACAGAGACAACACCAGATCCCTATCCTGCTGTGCCATAGTGGGAACTCCTAGAGACTTTTAGAAAGTAGCAGCTACTAATCCTGGAAACTGATTGGTTATGAGGAATAAAAATGAGTTGAATGTGACTCTCAGTTTTCTGGGGTGGACCTTCAGTGGATGATGCTGCTCTTCATCATGACAGGAAATATAGGAGCAAGAACAGGTTTGGGAAAAAGCTAGAGTCAACCTTGAACCTACTGTTTTTGAGGCACACAAAGAACATTTTGATAAATGTTTCCAATGGGGAATTTCCCTGGTGGCCTAGCAGTTAAGGACTCAGCATTGTCACTGCTGTGGCAAGGGTTAGATCCCTGGCCTGGGAACTTCCACATGCCGCAAGCATGACCAAAAAAAGGAAAGATTTCTAATGGGCAGTTGGATTCTTAGGCCTGGAGTCAAGGAGGCAGTTCTTGGCTGGAAGTATAAATTTAGAAGAGTAACTAATACGTAAGCTCCACAAGAGCAAGGACCTTGTCTGACTTGTTCACTGCTAGATTCTCAGGACCTGGCACTGTGCCTGGGATATGTTGTTTGAGAGATGTGTGGTTCGTGAATGGTAGTTAAAACGCTGGGAAACTAAAGTGAGATAAGAAAGGGCTTAGAAACACCAATATTTAAAAGAGTCATTTGAAGAAGAGAGGGCAGCTAAAGAGATTGAAGAGGGGTTCCAAGAAGATTAGGAAAAGAACCAGAAAGTTTCTTTTTACCTTTATAGTGGGCATCACCGTTTATGACTGTACATTTATTGTGTGTGCATGTCTCTCTCTACTATAAGACTCTAAGTTCATGAGGTAGGAACCATAGCTGCTTTGTCTCACCACTATAGATATGTCTGGTAGATAATGAATATTTAATACTGTGGAATATATGAGTCATAGAAAAGTCTTCAAAGAAGAGTATGTAGTCAGCATTGTTTACTTTACAGAGGTCAAGTAAATGAAAATTGATAAGTATCCCTCAGAAATCATTGACATTTGTTAGAGCCATTTCGTTAGAGTTGTGTCCTAGAACTCACATTTGGGAAGGTCAAGGACGTAGAGATGACTCTGAAGGAAATTAGCAAGGGGAGGTGGTACCTAGAAAAGACTTGTGGGGTCAAGGAAGATGCATGCTTGTTTGCTTGAAAGACTCGAATATGTTTATAGATGGAGGGCCAGAATTATTGAAGAAGAATTTGAAAATCCCAAGGAGAAAGGAATGATTGATAAAAGAGGGTCCCAAAATATGGGGGAAGGAACAGGACCAAGAGCACAAGACAATAAACTTCCTGAGGAGAAAAGTCAGTTCATCCTCTGAAATGGAAGAGAAGACAGAGGGCATGGGCACAGTCAAGTACATTTCTAGTTTAGGACAAGAGAAGGCAGAAAACTGATGGCATTCATGCCCAATGACTTCTATTTTTGTCCTTAAAATGGGAGGCAAGACCATTTGGTCTCTGACTTAAGAAAATGATTCAGTGTTTAGGATGAAAGAAGGAGCTGAGAAGTTAGATATCTATTATGAATATAATGCACTTTATTGTTCTAAATATTTTATGCCTAATTCATATGAATGACATTTGCAGTTCTCATGTTTATGATTTTAAATTGAAAATGCTAAAAATTGTATGACAACTGTGAGATAACAATTACTCACAGGTATTATGTTAATAATTGATCTTTTCCCTTTAATTGTAGGTCCTCACACTTCAGCAGATATAGGTGCTCTAAGTAGTTGCCTGGACTTAAGAACAGTAATCCCCGAAACTTCTGTATCCAGTACTGTTTCCAGCGCACAAACTATGGTAACCCAGCAGACCATTAAAACTGAATCATCCAGTACAAATGGGGCAGTTGTTAAAGATGAAACTTCACTAACAACATTCAGTACCAAATCTGAAGGTTTGAAATGTGTTTCACATACTGTATTTTGAACCATTTTTGTATATAAATTCATCAAGCATATTTGTTTTAGATGGGAATTGTATTTCATCTTGGATTGAATCAAATATAAAAAGATAAAGAATTTCAGTTAAAATCATTATATAATATATTCTCTGCCGCCTTACATAAATAGTAAATAAGCACACACTATAATTCAGCTTTCCTATCATGAATTTATTTAGCAGATTTTTTTTTTCTTAGAAAAGATTAGTTCTAGGCTATGGAATAACAATTCTCCCAGCTTGATTGAGTTATAATTTTGTAAATTCTTATTTTATTCTTTTGCAGTAAGAATTGTGTTTCATGTTTAGTCAACATTCTCTGAAGTTCCAGCTAGTCATCAAATCCTTGAAAAATGAACTTTATGAATTAGTTCAAGTTAGAGGGTCCATATTTCTAATTATTGCGATTTTTCTCCCTCTGGCTATTTTTTTGTATATTTAGAAGTTATA
This sequence comes from Sus scrofa, assembly GCF_054392235.1. NCBI lineage: Eukaryota > Metazoa > Chordata > Mammalia > Artiodactyla > Suidae > Sus > Sus scrofa. The sequence goes on along the minus strand of NC_139387.1, from coordinate 87,626,441 downwards.
TTTTAATGTGGCTGTTAGATAAGTGACTATGTAAATCTTATCTGATGAATTGTTTAATTTTTAGTTGATGAAACATGTGCACTACCTGCAGCTAAGATCAGCCGTGTAGAGACACGTGCTGCAGCGACACCATTTTCTGTAAGTACACAACTGAATGTGATGTGTGTTTATAGTTAAATATGCTTTAAAAGCTGAGCACTTCAGCCTAACTTCAGGAAAAGGCTCTTGGGTACCCTCTAGTAATGACTTGACATATATTGAGAAATGAAGGGTTAAATAGGAAAATATTCACAGTATAATGTTAAGTGGAAAAAGCTGGATAAATATATATTGTGTTCCCAATTTTGTTAAAAACACACACAGTGCATACATTCACACTCTGACATGAGTCCACACACATCTACCCTACAATGCTAGATGACCTTCTTCAGGTTGTGGGGCCACAGATACTTTTTAATTTCTTATTTTTCTATAATAAAATGTTACTTTCATAATCAGAACTGTGTGCATTTACATACATATGTGTATATATGTAAATTACATTAATGGTTTAAAAAGTAGAAGGACATGTTGTAGAACATGAAACTTGGAGTTCCTGCTGTGGCTCAGTGGGTTGAGAACCCGAAATAGTATCTGTGAAGATGCGGGTTCAATCCCTGGCCTTGCTCAGTGTGTTAAGGATCTGGCATTGCTGCAGGCTGCAGTGTAGGTTGCAGATGCAGCTCAGATCCTTCACTGCTCTGGCTGTGGTGCAGGTTGGCAGATGCAGCTCTGATTCAATCCCTAGCCCAGGAACTTCCGTATGTCCCAGGCGCAGCCCTAAAAAGAAAGAATAAAACAAAACGTAACACTTGAATGTTATTATTGCTATCACTTAGGAGGAGAACAACAGAATATTGCAGTATTGAGTTAGACATACCTGTAGGGTATCCCAGTAATCTCTGATGTTGGGTGTTTTGGTGGAAGGCCAGAATTAGTCTGCCTGGTACCAAACTTAAAATGCTAGAATAATGCCTTGCAAATAGTATACTAAGACTGTCTCAATTAGATGAATATAATGATAATCCATATATGGGTTTGTGTATATTTAAAATTACCAGTCATTTCAACTTTACTGCTATGAACAATAGCTTTTATTTGACCTAAAATTTACCTTTTAGAATCTTGAAAAATAGTCTGTAGTTTTATTTTTCTTTCAGTCATGATTTTATGGATTTTTATTATGTATTTGCCTTTATCAGCTTTCACCTTTTCAGAATGTTAAGTCCTAGTGTTCTTAGACTCTTCTCAGAGAAGAATTATTTAAATGAATTTTTTTCCTCTTAAATCTGTTTTGCAGTGCATCAGCCAGAGTGGTATCTGTTATTTCAGTTGGAGCCAGTTGTTTTATAAAAGTTGTTGGAGAGAGTTTTTACAACTTTAAAATGAAAACAAGTTTAAAGCTATTCTTTTTTGGAAAAAACAAAAAACGAAAACCTTAAAGATTCTTCTAGTTAGCTCACTTTGTCATGTGTGATAGCCTAAATAATAAGTAATGTGAATTATAAGCATGTACCTCTGCTGTTATATATTTAAGACAGAAATAAATAACTGAAGTGCACATTTGTTTTGAGCTTCTGGAAACAGTGTCTCATTTATAAAGAAGATGGCTTAAAAAGGTTAGTTCCAGGGATAAGTATAATTCACTTATCACTAAAAGTAGCTTAAGGTAGAGGAAGTTTATTTGTCTTAAATCAAGGTAAAAATGTAAAACTGTTTTAAATCTGCTCCTATTTAGTATATACTAAATTATATTCAAATTGCATTTTAGTTTTGAACATTTTTTCTCCTTTTAGGTTTGGAGAATCCCAGGTATTTCAAGTGCAAAGATCACTGAATTTCTGCTAGTTGTTTTTGAATCTAGAAATGAGCCAGCTTGGAATGAATTTTTCCTTATTTGCTCCTTTTGGAGCAAGTTGTAATGTCACACTAAAGGGGTTATTACATTTTCTGAGAGAGTCTCTGAAATGACAATGTTCTATAAAACAGCTGGCATTTTAACATATCACTGATTGGAAAGCATGCTAACTCCAGCTAGGTTGATAGTACAGAGCTACTGACTTAGAGAATGCCTGTCACTCCCTATGTTTGAATTGGCATCCCTGTTTCACTGTCAGTTGACCTAATCTGTTAAGTTTATTTACTTATGAGCTATGAATGTTGTGGTGTTTACCCATATACCTACTTGTAGATCACTGCATGGACTTATTGAATCTTAAATTTTTTTGTATGTTCAATAAGAGTCTTCATAAATTTTTCTTTCTCTGAAATTAGAAAGAGACTACTTCAAATCCAGTGGCCACAGTGAAAGCAGGAGAACGACAGTGGTGTGATGTAGGAATTTTTAAAAATAATACAGCTTTGGTGAGCCAGTTTTATTTGCTGCCAAAAGGGAAGCAAAGCATCTCAAAGGTAGCTATTAATATTATTTTCTACATTGTTAGTTATAAGCCTCAAGAATGAGATTTTTTTAAATAATCCTGATTCAGGTCACTTGAATGCGTGAAATTGGGATCTGTTCACAATCTATAATTGAGAGTTCTAGATATCTAGTTATCATGTATTCTTTCTTAAGGCTCCTTTTATAGAGCCAGTTATTTTAAAAATCTTATATAATCACTGGGCTGGATTTTGAGTCACAAATGATACGGTTTGGCCAGTACAGATGAAGAGGTTTTTTTTTTAATATCTCTAATTCTGTTGGCTAGTATGCTTAGAAAAAGGGACATTTTTTTCTTACTTAGAACTTTTGTTATTACTAATTTCAGTTTTAAATATTTAAAAGCCCCAATGCTACTGAATACTATTGAATTTTCCCTTAATTCTGAAGTCTCTTAAAGAGGACCTCATATATATAAATGAGACATTAACCCTCTAAGAATTATGAAATAGATAACAATTACAAAGCATATTGAACTAATTTTTTGTCTGGAGTAGAGAATTTCAGAGAGGGAATTGCCGAAGAAATAGATACTCAGTTTGAATCTCCCAAAGATTTTACAAATGATAAATATCATTTATCATTATATTTTAGTTTCTCTAATATTACTTCTGGTATCCCTCTTTTACATATTGAATGCTTCCAATTCTTGACAAAAAATAGACATCCTGGCTAATAATTTGTTAGCATTATGCTTAACAAAATTTCTCTAGTTTGATTTTATATATATGGAAATAATCCATATATAAGAGCCTAGTAGCTATCTGTTTTTCCTAAAAGAAAAAAAAGGACATAAAATTTAGAGCCAGTAAACTTGAGTTTGAATCATTTGTTCCAGTGCTCGGTAGGGTGGCCTTTGATAAATTACTTGTTTAACTAACCTCTCTGAGTCTCTTCACCTGTGAAGTGGAGAAGACCCAGCTCCCTTAACAATGGGTGATAGATTCACACTGCCTGTCTCACAATGGTGTGGTGTTAGGGAGAATATGGAAAAATTGTTTGAAAGTTATAGATGTTATGATCTTCCTACCCAGAGTATGCAGTCTATTTAATTTAACATTTATTTGCATCTGCTAAATCTTAATTTTTAAAATGCTCTGTACTACATGCTATTCGCTCCTTTTCTATCAAGCTTGCTTGCCTGTGTTCCTGGCTAGACTATTTGATAGTAAATCTTCTGGGATTTCTACTCCAAGTTAAGTTTACTTTAGTTAAGTAAATAGCTGTTGCTTTATTTACAGTGGTTAATTTTTTTCTATCTTAATAGTCTTCATGTGCAGAATATCTTTTTATTTCTTTTTATAACCAGTGATTCCCACCTGGAAAGGTACTTTCTCTCTGGATAAGAATCTCCAGTTTATGGCCTTAGATACTTTTGTAGTATGGGGTTCATTCCATATGTGAAAGAGAAAAATAAATAATATGAACTACAACCCTAAAATACATTCTTTAAAAGTTTTACTGTTTAATGAAAAAATAATTAATTGCATCTTTTCTTTGACTTTTTGCATGTATTACATTTTAGATAGGAAATGCAGACGTACCTGACTACAGTTTACTTAAGAAACAAGATCTTGTTCCAGGCACAGGATACAGATTCAGAGTTGCTGCCATAAATGGTTGTGGAATAGGCCCTTTCAGCAAAATCAGTGAATTTAAAACTTGTATTCCCGGTTTTCCTGGAGCTCCTTCTGCAGTCAGAATTTCAAAGGTGAGACATCAGATCAAGACTTAAATCATTTAAATTATTGAAACTTTGTACATGACGTAAAACTGTCAGTTTAGAGATTGTTAATTCTGATGAAACGAAAGATGATCTAAAAGGGGTAGATTAAATTTTTAAAAAAATATTTTGCTGATCATTCATGATATTTTTAAGGACCAAATTTCAGGTAGAATTACAGCATCCAAATTATAGACAGTCAGCGAAATTTGTATATGTTTCTTAATATTAACCATTTTTTGGTTTGTTTCTTGGGGTTTTTTTTGTTTGTTTTGGGGGTTTGTTTTTGGCCATGCCCATGGCATGCAGAAGTTCTAGGGCCAGGATAGAACCCATGCCACAGCTGCAATCCAAGCCACAGTAGTGACATACTGGATCCTTAACCCACTGCTCCACCATGGAACTCCAGCTTTGTTCTTGTTATGGAACCAAACCAGACCAAAAGTTATGCTGGAGAACTTTTAATAGAACACATGAAATTGGATTATATTTTACCCTATGGTCCCTACCCTTATTTAGAGAACAAAGGATCTCCTTTCAGATAAGAAAAATCTCTTTCTTGGGGTGGTATAAGCAGGCGTTTAAGCCTACTTATGTTTTTTAAAGGGGCAGAAGTTAACCATTATAGATCCAATTAAGTTTTTAAAAATCAACAATTAAAAGTTCTAAGCTCTAATACAGTTACTTTAGTGAACAGCATCTTTGTTCTAAAGATGGGCTCAATAAGTGATATGCGAGAAAACTTCAGAGCTTTTACCTGTTTTTGTCTTTTTGCCCCCCCTCTTCAAGAATGTTGACGGTATCCATCTTTCCTGGGAGCCTCCAACTTCACCTTCTGGAAATATTTTGGAATACTCAGCCTACTTGGCTATCCGCACAGCACAAATACAAGATAATCCAAGTCAGCTTGTGTTTATGAAGATTTATTGTGGTCTTAAGACATCATGTATAGTAACTGCTGGGCAACTTGCAAATGCACATATTGATTATACATCCAGACCTGCCATTGTGTTCAGGATATCAGCAAAGAATGAAAAGGGATATGGACCAGCTACGCAAGTTCGATGGCTTCAAGGTAACAATAAAAAAGCACCTTTAAATTGATTTTTTTTTTTTTTTTACTGCAGCTGTTGTGATGATTATTTATTAGTAACTGGTTATGAAGATTTGTCATTTAAAAGAGTATTCTCTGACTGTATTTCTAGCAGTTATGAATTTGGGTTTGTAAGTTGTTCTTAAAATGTATTTGCTCAATTCTAGATCCAAATAAAAATAGAAAAGAAGCAAAGCCTCTGAAAATTAGTATATGAATTCTTCTTTACAGTTATAGCTCTTTTATCAAGAAAAATAGTAAAATTAAGATCAAAGCTAGAAGGCTTTATTATTCCAGTATCTTTTCTAAGGGCCATGTAACTCAGTCATCCTAGAGTTATTGAGATGATCCTCGTAACTGGCTGTTGTACACTGTGCTGTCTGTGTAGTGCATGTTCTCTACACTGTAAAGGCCCTGTCTTTGAGCACTTCCTCTGACTTCATTCTACATGAGCAGTGGTCCTCTCACTATCTTCTACTGGAAAATACTTGTGATACTAATTTTAGTAGCCATTTGATTCATTCTTTGTTGATCTACAGTTAGCACAGAGCTTTAAGAAATTCAAAAAAGAAAAGAGGCAAGTTCAGAAATTCTGCTTTTGAATTTTTATCATTTTCCAAGAATCATGGCAAAATACATAAAGAGAATAGTGGGTTTTCTTGATTCATACCAGGTTGATATATTGGAATATATTTTTGGCCAAAGCACTTATCTGGTCCTCGATTTCCTTATTAATAGATGAGGGAGTTAAAAGAGTTTATCTTTAAAGGTCCCTTTCAGCACTAAAATTCTGTATTTTCATCAGAAATGAAGTATATCCCTAAACATTTTAACATCTGTCTTAATGGATCTAACTTTGCTTTTGCTGAAATTAAAATGTTCATAATTTAAAATTCAAAGTGAAAGTATATGTCCTCCTTATTGCAGAAAGAAAGAAGCACCTTAACAGAACACAAGTTTTTGAAATAGTGTTTTAAACATTTGTAAGATTTTTGTAAATGCTCTAAATGTTTATTTTTGCATTGTTTTTACCTTGAAATTGTATAAACTTTTTTACAACAGAAATATAAGCATTAGACAGCTTACTCAGGTTCCATTAACAACCTTAAAGTTGCATATAGGCATTATGGATACTCTGCTGTAGGTAACTTGTTTTAAACCTTTTAGGAATTTCATGTTTCCACTGCCTATTCAAATCTGGAATGAATATAAAGAGCAATAATTGCAGAAAGGATATTTCAGACTAAGAGCTGCAGCGACTGCAGGGGCACAGGCCTATCTTTTTATACCATAAAACCTTATGCCAGTTTAGGTTGACTGAGTAGCTGTGTCCTCAAACTTCATGTATAGTACTCCCAGCAAGGATGGATTTGATTGTGCAGAATTGATATGTATGTATGTTCCAGTTACTAATTTAAAGTGTATAGAATATTTTAATATATAATTTTTGTAAAGAACTGGGATTTTTATACTACAGTATTTGTGATTAATGTGTCTCACTAATTAAGTTTCTCTTGAAGAAAATATGCAAACTGTTAAGACACATAATGAATGATTTCCAAACTCTAAAGGTAAAATAAATGCACTACTATGGTGTTGTTAGAATACCTTTTTTGTGACTATATGAATCCTTAATCTTTAAATGTGTACTTTACAAACAATGTTTACAAGGAGCTTTTCTGGTTTGTTATCCCAGCACCTCCCTTGGTGAGAGCTTCATTCTGCATTTGTTTAACTCATATGCTTTGCTTTTAGCATATGCTTGCTTTTTTTGCACTAGTAGAATTTTAACTTACCTCATTATTATGTTTGTAATCATTTGTATAGCTTCCATAATATGTCTGATATAGGCGAAAGAAGTACTTAACCAAAGTTAAAATAAATGGTAAGCAATTTTGCACATATTAAATGCTAGGGTTTGTTGTGTATATGTGTGCATTTAGTTATAAAAAGAGTAAGAATGGAAAGTTATGTTTCAAGCCCAACTGTTTTAATGATTTATTTGCTGTATTAGGAAAAGGTCTGGCTTTTAACCCCTTATTCGCTGCATTAACAATTTGCATCTTGAAGCACTTCTCTTAAGGACAAGGAATAAGTTAATTTTGAGCAGAGAATAGAGTATTTGTTTGAATGTGTACATTTATGCCTGTTTAGTATTCTGTTTAGTTTAGTTTGCTTAAACGCCTCTGTTCTAGACTGGGAAGTGAGTATGAACCTGTGGTTCTAAAATATGTCTTATTTCTAGAGGGAAAGGCAGTCTTTCTATACCAAGGGATTTGTTAAAATAACAAATATTTTTACTTTGAGCATTAGTCCAGATTCTTAACCATGTTTTCGCATTCGTATCTTAAGTACTAGTCACATTTATCTCTTTGATAAATGATTAGTGACTGCAAGATGCCACTGAGAAATCTCTGTGGCTTTGACATTAATAGTTAATAAGAGATCGTTGAGCTCTGTGTTTATGAATAGACTGGGTTAGGGTAAGTAACAAGAGAAGTGCATTTAGCGTATGTTTGGCACATTTTCGAAGTGAGGATCCCTTTGAGTAGCAGTGAGTTATAATATGCAGCTATCTTCCATAAGAAGATTTGCATTGAGTTAAATTACTTTCTTTATTCCTCCCAGCTGGATAAGCAATTCAGATACATAAGCCTTTGTGCCACAGTCCTCTTCCTGGACTCTGCAGTTTTGGTTCACATATGTAGTAAAAAGATTTTGCTGTTGCATGCTCTTAGAACTATGTTTTCTAAAATACTGTATTGGCTTCATTTTAGTTTAGTAAACTGTTTGGCAATTTAACTAGAAATAGAGTATTATAAAATCACTTTTATCTGCATTTTTTATAAAACCAGAAGTAATCTAATTGCATGTATGAGGCTCCTCTGCCCAATAACCCAGTTACATAAATATAATCATCTACGAGAAGATAAAACTGTTGATCCATTATTTCAAAGATTTGTAGACTAGCAAAGATTTGTTATATACCTACTATAACTGAAGGTATTTTTATTTTTAAAAGTTGCAGCATTGTAGCTTAAAAATAACTTGTAACATTGGATATGAAGAGATTATTCGTATTTAAAAGTATTGTAGTCATCTGGTCATAAATGAAGTAGGTTACAAAATAGACTTGGTTTTGACCATTTTAGGTATAACTGACAGTCATGCTTTTCAAGACTAAGTTTAGGCAGTTATATGTATTGTGTACCAATGATATGTAAAATAAAGCACCTTTTCTACTTAACCAGTTACAGGTGTTATTTATTTTGAACTACATGGAAAAAAATTGTGGTGGCAGAGTAAATCTGTAGAAATGTTGATTTTATATCATTCACTTAATATAATACAGGCAGTCTCATAAGGAATGGATTTGTCTAAAAACCTGTTTAGGAGTTAGTGGATTGTGTGTGGGAGTTACTTTCTGATAGAAATGTAAACTTATACTAACCTTCACTGTAGCTGAACTAGTACGCTTAAAAGTGAAAAAGGCAAATGGCTCCAGCCTTCTGTCCTGCTACACCATCGAAATGGTCCTAGCAAAGGTCAGGGATGACTTCTCATTTCCCGAAACCAAATTCTTTCATGTAGTTAATATTGTCATTTGAAACTTTTAATCACTCCCTTGACACTGATTTTTTCTGGTTTCCATCAGATTGTGCTGTCTTTGTTTATGCACCTCCTTCTGTCTGCAGCCCCCCCCCCCCTTCCATCCCACCTGTCTCCATTCGTATTTTAAGATTCACGTAAGTGTTGGCAACCTGATGAAGCCTTTCCTGACATACTCCATTTCGAGGTAGATTTGACCCCTTTTTCTTGTGTCCCACTGTTCTTTGTTAAATCTTCTGTCATAGCAACCTAAAAGCTGCTGTGTCCTTCAACTTGTTAGCACTGTTCCTCTCCCTCTGCCAGATGGTGGGTCTTTAAGGCAGAGACTAGGTCTTTATATCTCTTCCATATCAGCCATTTAGTTGGTTCTTAAATATTTTAACAAATGATTAAAGAAAATTGTCACCTTTACATCTCTCTCCATAGTCTCACTCTCCTCCACAAATTGGGAGGGAGGCTTTGAAAGGGAAAGATTTTATCAGGTTTAATAAGCCTCTGGAGGAAATACAAGCTCCACGTTTGTCTTACCCTACCCTGCTGTTACTTAGGTTCCTGAGAAAAGTTCTGAGATAAATAAGAGATAGGTCATATATTTATTAGGCTAGAAGTGATTTAATATGGATATATAGATTTCAAGAGTAAGTCTTTGATCTAAAAAGGTCTGAGCATTTACTGAGATTGGTGGGCATTGCTAGATAATGATTTTTAACATTGAGTGACCAGGAAATGAGCTAAAAATGTTTCCAAAGTCAGACTGATTCCAGTGGCTTTCCTATGTTAAATAGGTAGGTAGGAAAGCCCTACCGATCTATCTGTAAGCATAAGAAACTGCTGGAGGACACAGAATGCCAGCATGGGAACCACACTGGATTCTCTTACATATCAAGTCAGGTCACTGTTGTCCCCCCTCTGAGCTTATAGGACAGGATTCTTAAACTACTGGAAAACAAAATGACACCTTCCTTCCATGTTTCCCAATTATAGTTGAGAGTCCTTATGTATTTCTAGAACTCAGACTTTTTAAAAATCATACCTGGAAAAATGTGAATCACAACATTCTGAGGAGAAACAATAAATTTTATAAACTGATGAAAGAACAAGGAGCTATAGCAGCCTCCTTATTCAAAATAGATTTCTGTCTTCTACTTCTAAATCTATATGAGGTAGCAGCTAGTGTTTGTTTTTGAACATGGAGTGACTCTGTCCGCTAGGAAGTCATGGTCCAGAAAGTGTCCCGCCGTGACCAAGAGGATTATCCCTTCTTCCTCCTCTCTGGAGAGAAAGAGTGGAAGTTCCCTCCTCATTTCTCGGTTTCTTATTGGAGAAGGGGGACAAAGCTAAAGGTATAATAATTGCATCCAGTTTGGCAAAGATGTGGATGTGCACTTAAGGCAGCATAGCATTTAAGAGAGCAAGCAGGGCTCTGGAGGCCCAACCTGCTGCTTGATCTAAAATCCTGCTGCCAGTTGCAGTTTAGCACCCCTGATGGCATTGTCTCTTCCAGCTTACATATAGGTAAGTTTTGGGGTCTTGTAACTGCCTGGGATTTTAAAAATAGCTGCAGTGATGTCTGGAACCTTCTGAATGTTTGGAACTTAGCTGGGGAGATTGGACCTGAAGGATACACTTTCTCCTTACGTATTTCCTGGGAATGTGTTGCCAGCCATTTGCTGCTGGGCCTACTCTACCTCTTGCACCAACTCCCTAACCTAAGATAATAACCTTAGCCTGCCCTAAAAAAAAACCCCAAACAAACAAACAAAACCTTTAGCCTGCCTTGTTGGGTACAAGGGATGGATCCAACGTTTCAAGATTTTTTTTTTCAAATTTCTCAATTACATACCAAAATTTATAGCCAATCCCCTGAATCAGGCGAAACTGCACCTTAACTGTGTCTTGTTTTATATGCGAAATGGCACTGCCAGCAATGACCCTGACAAACACATGGTTGCAAAATTGTTATATTTGTGTGACCAACCTGGCACCTGTTATTGATCACTGTGGAGAAACAGTCACTAGCCACCATGCACGGTCTGTATTTTTGGATTGCTGAACGCAAATGCACTATTAGGAGAATGTGCCAAAGGGAACTTGTACTTTTGAAAGTCAACAGAATTCTATTAAGAGGCAGTGTCTTTGTCAGCTTATTTTGAGGGTTGCATCACCTATCATTTTATTTTCTGCTTTATACAAATAATTATACCCAGTGAACAAAGTAGCCAATTAACCAAAATCATGCCAGTGACTCTGAACCAACTTGGCAGGACAGTATTGTAACACTGCCATCTCACTAGGTCCTGACTCTCTGGAAGCCTAGTTAACTTCTGTGAAGAATAACCCATGTTCTTCCTTTTTTTTTTCATGTTATCATATACTTCTTCCCTCCAGTTACAATAATTGGCTGATATGCAATGTAGAGTAGTGGCTAAAATAACAGGAAATGTTCCCTCTCTTTGTTGATGAAATTATGTGTCACATAACCTTATATCTTTTTCTTTTAAAATGTTTGTTGAGAATAAATAAAATCTCACATGTATTCAGTCTTCAGCTTAAGAACCAGAACACCTTCAGATGTATAGAATCTGCCCCCTCTCCCTTGGTCTTCCCTCTACACATACCACATTGAGGTAATTATTCTGGATTTTTTGTTAATAATTCCCTTGTTTTTATTGTTCTACCATCTATCTTAAGTATCCCTAGTAATATTATTACTTAGATTTACCTGTTTTTGAACTTTTATGTAAATGGTATCATGTTGTATGTATTCTTCCGTGGCTTTTTTCTGACATTGTTTTTGAGAGTCTTATTCATGTTTATGCATGTTAAGTCATTTGTTTTCACTACTGTATAGTATTCCATTGTATGACTATACCACAATTTGTTAATCTGTTCTTCTGTTCATAGAGATTTGGATTGTTGTGTCAGTTTTTGGCTGTTCTGAATGATGCTGCTATGAGCATTCTGCCAGTTACAATGTAAGCTCCATGCGGGCAGGGATTTTGTTTTGTCTGATTTTGTCTGTTTAACACATTCACAATGTCTCGAACAATGCTGGCACATGTAGATGCTTAATAAATATTTGAAGAATGAGTGAATTCTTGTACATGTCTCCTGGTGCACATGTGTAAGAGTTGCTCTAGGGCAATTGTCAGTTTGGTCCAGGGACTCTGGAGGGCCCGAGGCCCTTTTAGGAGAGTCTGTGAGGGCAAAGCTATTTTCATAAGAATAGTAAGACACAGAGTTCCTGTCGTGACTCAGTGGAATCTGACTAGCATCCATGAGGACACAGGTTCGATCCCTGGCCTTGCTCAGTAGGTTAAGGATCCAGCATTGCCGTGAGTTGTGGCATAGGCCACAGACATGGCTTGTATCAGGTGATGCTGTGGCTGTGGTGTCGGCCAGCGGCTGCAGCTCCAATTCGACTTCTATCCTAGGAATCTCCATATGCCACGGGCACAGCCCTAAAAAGACAAAAAAGAGTAGTAAGACATGCCTTGTCCTCTTTACTCTCCTTTTTCACATTTTAATATTTCCCAGATATATGATGACATTATCACTCTGATTGCATATCAAGTGTGTACCTGTGTATTTTTGTTTGTGTTTAATTTCTAATGTGGTAAATTTTGATAAATATAACCCACATGAATAACAGCTCTTTGAGGTCCTCAATAATTTTTAAGCATGTAAAGAAGTTCTGAGACCAAATATTTGAGAACTCATGCCCTAAGAAGTAGGTTTTAGTTGGTCATGCTGAACTGTTTTCTTTTTTTTGCTTTTTAGGGCCACACCTGCAGCATATGGAGGTTCCAAGGCTAGGGGTACAATCAGAGCTACAGCTGCCGGCCTACGCCACAGCCACAGCAACACAGGATCCCAGCCGCGTCTGCAACCTACACCACAGCTCATGGCAAGGCCAGATCCTTAACCCTGATCTAGGCCAGGGATTGAACCCACAACCTCATGGTTCCTAGTTGGATTCATTTCTGCTGTGCCACAACAGGAACTCCCTGAACTGTTTTCTAAAGCATTTATACCAGTTACACTCCCACTTTTCATGGTTGAGTGTCATTGCAAACACTTTAATCTTAGCAAACACTTAATCTTGACTATTTATATTTTCTAATGGACAGTGATTATGTAGCATCTTACTGTAGGTTTATTTTGCATTTCTCTAATTACTCATGAAATTGAATGTCTTTTCATATATAAATGTGTTTCTCCTCTGTGAAATACCTAGTCATGTCTTCTGCCCGTTTTTCTATTGGGTGTGTGCCTTTTTTCATTGATTCATGATTTCTTTATATATTCTGAATGCCAGTCCTTTGTCAGTTAAAGATGTTTGTTGTTTGTATTTCCTCCCAGTTTGTGTATTATCTTTTGTATTTGTATTAAATTTGTTGATTAGCTTGGAGAAAATTGATAGCTTTTCAGTAATGAGTCTTCCCAGCCGAAAACAGTATGTGTGACTCCATTGGGTTTTCTTTTATTATCGCTCAATAAACTTTAACAGTTTTTCTTATAAAGGCCTTGATGTCTTGTATTAGTTTTCAAAAACTTCCAGGATTTATTTATATACTTTTAATGCTATAGAAAATTTCTTAAAATTACACTTGCTATTCTAAGTGGTTGTTGCTGGTTTTAGCTGTATTGTTGCCATGTGTTGATTTGGGATCCAGCAACCATGCTAAATTATTATTCTGATAATGTATGTAGATGTCTTTTTAAGTTTTTTTTTTTCAAATATAATTACGTCTTTGGAAATAGTGGCAATTTTCTTCCTTTCTGATCCTTCAACCTTTAAAAAACTTTCTTACATTTCCGTACTTGCTAGGACCTGTAGTACGATGCTGAAAAGAACTGATGGTGAACATCCTAGTCTCAGCCCAGATTTAAAGGGAATGCTTTCAGTATTTCACCTGAGGTTCTTACCCCACAAGTGGCCTTTGTCAGGTTAAAGAGACTGTCTTCTATTTCTGGTTTGCTAATAGTTTTATATGAATGGTTGTTGAATTTTACTGAATGGTTTTCTTTTTTTCCAGTCTATCTATTTATTTGTTTGTTTGTTTTTTGCCTTTTCTAGGGCCGCGCCTTTGGCATATGCAGGTTCCCAGGCTAGGGGTTCAGTCGGAGCTGTAGCCACCGGCCTACGCCAGAGCCACAGCAACGCGGGATCCGAGCTGCGTCTGCGACCCACACCACAGCTCACGGCAACGCCGGATCCTTGAGCAAGGCCAGGGATCGAACCTGCAACCTCATGGTTCCCAGTCAGATTCGTTAACCACTGCGCCACGATGGGAACTCCTTTCTAGGCTATTTAAATGGTTGAATTATTTTCTTTTAATGTTAATGTATTAAATTATGATAGTTGACTTTTTAATATTGAACCAATCTTTAATTCCTAAGATAAACCCAGTTTTGGTCATGGTGTGTCTGTGAGTGTGTGTGCACGTGTATGCTTTAATACATTGTTGGACTCAATTTGCAAATATTTTCTTTAGGAATTTTTGCTTTTACATTAATGAGTGAAATCAGCTTATAATTCTTTTATGTCCTGTCATTTTCTAGTTTTGGTTTCAAGGTTATGCTAGTCTTCTTAAATGAGTTTTCAATTCTGTGGAAGAGTTTGATTGGAACTAGTTTTTTTTTTTTTTTTACTTTATTTTTTTTATTATTCAAATGAATTTATTACATCTGTAGTTGTATAATGATCATAACAATCTGATTTCACAGGATTTCCATCCCAAAGCCCAAGCACATCCCCCCACCCCCCAAACTGTCTCCTCCGGAGACCATAAGTTTTTCATGTCTGTGAGTCAGCATCTATTCTGCAAAGAAGTTCTGTCTGTCCTTTTTTCAGATTCCACATGTCAGTGAAAGCATTTGATGTTGGTGTCTCATTGTATGGCTGACTTCACTTAGCATGATAGTTTCTACGTCCATCCATGTTGCTAAGAATGCTGGTATTTCGTTCTTTTTAATGGCTGAGTAATATTCCATTGTGTATATGTACCACATCTTCTGGATCCACTCCTCTGTTGATGGACATTTAGGTTGTTTCCATGTCTTGGCTATTGTAAACAGTGCTGCAATGAACATTAGAGTACATGTGTCTTTGCGAGTCATGGTTTTCTCTGGATAGATGCCCAGGAGTGGGATTGCTGGATCAAATGGTAGTTCTATGTTTCGTTTTCTGAGGAATCTCCATACTGCTTTCCACAGTGGTTGCACCAATTTACAGTCCCACCAACAGTGTACTAGGGTTCCTTTTTCTCCACACCCTCTCCAGCGCTTATTGTTTGTAGACTTTTGGATGATGGCCATTCTGGCTGGTGTAAGGTAGTACCTCAGAGTGGTTTTGATTTGCATCTCTCTAATGATGAGTGACGTTGAACATCTTTTCATGTGTTTCTCGGCCATCTGTATGTCTTCTTTGGAGAATTGTCTGTTTAGATCTTCTGCCCATTTTTTGATGGGGTTGTTTGTTTTTTTTTGCTATGGAGCTGCAGAAGGTGTTTATAAATTTTGGAGATCAATCCCTTGTCAGTTGATTCACTTGCAAAGATTTTCTTCCATTCTGTGGGTTGTCTTTTCATTTTATTTCGAGTTTCCTTTGCTGTGCAGAAACTTTTCAGTTTGATTAGACCCCATTTGTTTATTTTTCTTTTTATTGTCAATACTCTAAGAGGTGGATCTGAGAAGATGTTGCTGTCGTTTACGTCAGAGAGTGTTTGGCCTATGTTTTCCTCTAGGAGTTTGATAGTGTCTGGTCTTATAGCTAGGTCTTTCATCCATTTGGAGTTGATTTTTGTGTATGGTGTTAGGGAGTGTTGTAATTTCATTCTTTTCCATGTGGCTGTCCAGTTTTCCCAGCACCACTTATTGAACAAGCTGTCCTTTCTCCATGGTATATCCTTGCCTCCTTTGTCATAGATTAGTTGGCTTTAGGTTTAATTCTGGGCTTTCTATCCTGTTCCACTGATCTCTATTTCTGTCTTTGTGCCAGTACCATATGGTTTTGATGATTGTTGCTTTGTAGTATAGTCTGAAGTCCAGGAGCCTGATTCCTCCAGCTCCATGTTTCTTTTTCAGGATGTCTTTGGCTATTCTGGGTCTGTTGTGCTTCCAAACAAACTTTAAAATATTTTGATCAAGTTCTGTGAAAAATGTCCTTGGTAATTTGATAGGGATTGCATTGAATCTGTAGATTGCCTTAGGTAGTATAGTCATTTTGATAATATTAACTCTTCCAATCCACAAGCATGGTATATCTTTCCATCTATTTGTGTCATCTTTGATTTCTTTCATCAGTGGCTTATAGTTTTCAGAGTGTAGGTCTTTTGTCTCTTTAGGTAGGTTTATTCCTAAGTATTTTATTCTTTTTGGTGCAATGGTGAATGGAATTGTTTCCCTAATTTCTCTTTCTGGTCTTTCATTATTAGTATATAGAAATGCCATTGATTTCTGTGTATTAATTTTGTATTCTGTGACTTTGCCAAATTCGTGGATGAGCTCTAACAGTTTTCTGGTAGAGTCTTCAGGATTCTTTAGGTATAGTATCATGTCATCTGCAAATAGTGATAGTTTTACTTCATCCTTTCCAATTTGGATTCCTTTTATTTCTTTTACTTCTCTGATTGCCGTGGCTAGGACTTCCAGAACTATGTTGAAGAGTAGTGGCGAGAGGGGACATCCTTGTCTTGTTCCTAATCTCAGCGGGAATTCTTTCAGTTTTTCACCATTGAGAATGATGTTCGCTGTGGGTTTGTCATACATGGCCTTTATCATGTTGAGGTAGGTTCCCATTATGCCCACTTTCTGAAGGGTTTTTATCAGAAATGGGTGTTGGATTTTGTCAAAGGCTTTTTTTCTGAGTCTATTGAGAGGATCATATGGTTTTTATTCTTCAGTTTGTTAATGTGGTGTATCACACTGATGGATTTGCAGATATTGGAGAACGCTTGCATCCCTGGGATAAATCCCACTTGATCATGATGTACAATCCTTTCAATGTATTGTTGGATGTGGTTTGCTAGGATTTTTTTGAGGATTTTTGCATCAATGTTCATCAGTGAAATTGGCCTGTAGTTTTCTTTTTTTGTGGTATCTTTGTCTGGCTTTGATATCAGGGTGATGGTGCCTCATAAAATGAGTTTGGGAGTATTCCTTCCTCTGCAATTTTTTGAAATAGTTTCAGAAGGATAGGTGTTAACTCTTCTCTAAATGTTTGATAGAATTCGCCTGTGAAGCCATCTGGTCTTGGACTTTTGTTTGTTGGAATTTTTTAAATCACAGTTTCAATTTCAGTTCTTGTGATTGGTCCATTCATCTTTCTGTTTCATCTTGGTTTAGTCTTGGAAGATTGTACTTTTTCTAAGAATTTGTCCATTTCTTCTAGGTTTTCTGTTTTATTGGCATATAGTTGCATAGAGTTGTCTCTTAAGATCCTTTGTATTTCTGTGATGTCCGTTGTTACTTCTCCTTTTTCATTTCTAATTTTATTGATTTGAGTCCTCTCTTATTTTTTCTTGATAAGTCTGTCTAGGGGTTTATCAATTTTGTTGATCTTTTCAAAGAACCAGCTTTTCGTTTCGTTGATCTTTTCTATGGTTTTCTTTGTTTCTATTTCATTGATTTCTGCTCTGATCTTTATGATTTCTTTCTTTCTACTAACTTTAGGTCAAGTCTTTTCTCTCTCTAGTCGATTTAGATGTAAAGCTAGCTTGTTTATTTGAGGTTTTTCTTGTTTCCTGAGGTGGGCTTGTATTGCTATAAACTTTCCTCTTAGAACGGCTTTTGCTGCATCCCATAGGTTTTGGAGTGTCGTATCTTCATTGTCATTTGCTGCTAGGTATTTTTTAATTTCCTCTTTGATTTCTTCAGTGATCCATTGGTTGTTTAGTAGCATGTTGTTTAGTCTCCACGTTTGTGTTTTTTGCAGTTTTTTTCTTGTTGTTGATTTCCAGTGGTATAGTGTTGTGGTCAGAAAAGATGCTTGATATGATTTCAATTTTCTTAAAAGTTACCAAGGTTGGATTTGTAGCCCAAGATGTGATCAATCATAGAGACTGTTCCATGTGCACTTGAGAAGAATGTGTATTCTGTTGCTTTTGGGTGGGATGTCCTATAAATATCTACTAAGTCCATCTGGTTTAATCCATCATTCAGGGCTTGTGTTTCCTTATTGATTTTCTGTCTTGTTGATCTGTCAGTGCTGTAAGTGGGGTGTTAAAGTCCCCCACTATTATTGTGTTATTGTTGATTTGTCCTTTTAAGGTTATTAGCAGTTGCCTTATATATTGTGGTGAACCTGTGTTGGGTGCGTAGATATTTTAAATTGTTGTATCTTCTTGGATTGATCCTTTGATCATTATGTAATGTCCTGCCTTGTCTCTTAAAATATTCTTCATTTTAAAGTCTATTTTGTCTAATAGGAGTATTGCTACTCCAGCTTTCTTTTCATCCCCATTTGCATGAAATATTTTCTCCCATCCTCTCATTTTCAATTTGTATGTGTCCCTAGAAGTGAAGTGGGTCTCTTGAAGACAGCATATATATGGGTCTTGTTTTTGTATCCATTCAGCCAGTCTGTGTCTCTTGGTTGGGGCATTTAGTCCATGAACATTTAAGGTAATTATTGATATGTATGTTCTTATTGCCATTTTATTAATTGCTTTGGATTTGCTTTTGCTGCTCTTTTTTCTTTCCTCCTTCTCTTGTTCTTTTCTGCCTATAGAAGTTCATTTAGTATCTGTTGTAAGGCTGGTTTAGCATTGCTGAATTCTCTCTGCTCTTGCTTATCTGTGAAGGTTTTGATTTCTCCTTCAAATCTGAATGAGAGCCTTGATGGGTAGTGTAATCTTGGTTGGAGGTTTTTCCCTTTCATCACGTTAAGTATATCATGCCACTCCCTTCTGGCCTGCAGAGTTTCTGTTGAAAAATCTGCTGATAACCTTATTGGGGTTCCCTTGTATGTTATTTGTTTCCTTTTCCTAGCTGCTTTCAAGATTTTCTCTTTAATTTTGGTCAGTTTGATTATTATGTGTCTCGGGGTGTTCCTCCATAGGTTTATTTTATATGGTACTCGTTGTACTTCCTGGATTTGAGTGAGTGATTTCTTCCCCATGTTAGGGAAGTTTTTGGCTATTATTTCTTCGAATATTTTTTCTGTCTCCTTCTCTCTCTCTTGTCCTTCTGGCACCCCTATAATACGGATGTTGGTGCATTTAACCTTGTCCCAGAGTTCTCTGAGACTCTCTTCATTTCTTTTCAGTCTTTTTTCTCTTTTCTGTTCCACATCCGTAATTTCCACTAATCTGTCCTCCACCTCGCTTATTCGTTCTTCTGCCTCCTGTATTCTGCTGTTAGCTGCCTCTAGTGAAATTTTTATTTCAGTTATTGTATTTTTCATCTCTTCTTATTTAAGTTTTATATCTTGTATCTCTTTGGTCAGTGTTTCCTGTAAGTTATCCATCTTTGTCTCCAGTTTATTTCCAATGTCTTGCATCATCTTCAGCATCAACAGTCTAAAGTCTTTTTCCTGGAGGCTGAGAATCTCCTCTTCACTTAGCTGATTTTCTGGGGTTTTTCCTTTCTCCCTCATCTGAGTTATACTTCTCTGTCTTTTCATTTTTATAGGTTTTTGGTGTGGTGACCTTTTTACAGAAAATAGAGTTGTAGCCTCTCTTACTTCTGATGTCTGCCCCCCTGTGGCTGAAGTCGGTATGGGGGGCTTGCTGTAGGCTTCCTGATGGGAGGGGCTGATGCCTGCCCACTGGTAGGTGGAGCTGATTCTAATCCCTCTGGTGGGCGGGGCTTAGTCTCTGGATGGGATGAGAGGCATCTGTGTGCCTGAGGGGTCTTTAGGTAGACTGTTTACTGAGGGGTGGGACGGGCTGTGATCCCACTTGGGTTGTTGTTTGCTCTGGGGCTTCTCAGCAGCTGACTGAAGGGTGGGGCCAGATTTTCCCAAAATGGCCCCCTCCAGAGAAAGGCACGGCTGCTGAATGTTCCCGAGGGCTTTGCTTTCAATGTCCTTCCCTCACAAGCCACATTCACCCCTGTTTTCCCAGGATGTCCTCCAAGTACTGCAGTGAGGTTCGACTCAGATTCACATGAAGACTTTGCTTTGCCCTGGGACCCAGTGCACAAGAAAGTCTGTGTGCGCCTTTTAAGAATGGGGTCTCTGTTTCCCCCAGTCCTGTGGAGCTCCTGCGCACAAGCCCCACTGGCCTTCAATGCCAGATGCTCCAGGGGCTCTTTCTCCCTGTGCCAGATCCCCACACGTGAGAGTTTGATGTGTGGCTCAGAACTCTCACTCCTGTAGGTGAGTCTCTGTGAACCAGTTAGTTTCCAGTCTGTGGAGCTTCCCACCCAGGAGGTATGGGGTTGTTTATATCGAGAAATCGCCCCTCCTACCTCTTGATGTGGCCTCCTCTTTTTCTTCTGGAGTAAGGTATCTTTTTTAAGGTTTCCAGTCCATTTGGGTGACGAGTGCTCAGTCTTTAGTTGTGAATTTTGTTGTTTTTAGGAGAGAAGTTGAGCTCTAGTCCTTCTATTCTGCCATCTTAATCCCGTCCTGATTGGAACTAGTTTTTTTTTTTTTTTTTTGTCTTTTTGCCATTTCTTGGGCTGCTCCTGCGGCATATGGAGGTTCCCAGGCTAGGGGTCGAATTGGAGCTGTAGCTGCCAGCCTACGCCAGAGCCACAGCAACGCAGGATCCGAGCCGCGTCTGTGACCTACACCACAGCTCACGGCAACGCCAGATCGTTAACCCACTGAGCAAGGGCAGGGACCAAACCCACAACCTCATGGTTCCTAGTCAGATTCGTTAACCACTGCACCACGACGGAAACTCCGGAACTAGTTTTTAAAGCTATTTGGTCATTAAGAGATTTTAAACGATTGATTCATTTCCTTAAGAGTTATATCATTAGGATTTTTATTCTTCTTGAAGCACTTTTGTTAAATATAATAAATTCTTCTAGGGATTTATCCATCTATTTTAGTTAAAACTTTTTGATACTGTTATCCATATTATCTTTATATCATTTTAGTTTCCACAGCACCTGTAATTATGACTCTTTTCCATTCCTGTTAGTTCATTTGTGCCTTCTCTTTTTTTCATCATTAATCCTTCCAGAGTTTTGCCTGTTTAATCCATTAGTCATTTTTAAAAGTATATTTCCAAATACTAGGTTATAGTTGTCTTAATCTTTATTTCTAATGTCATTTTGCCAGAGAATATGAGCTGTAAGATTTTAATTATCTGATATTAAAGTATGATTTACCTTATGATCTGTTTTGATACATGCTTCATGTGTACTTGATGAAAGTGTATATTCCCCAACTGTTTTTTTGGAGGGGAGTGGGTGCTGCATCCGAGGCATATGGAAGTTCCCAGGCTAAAGGCTGACTCTGAGCTACAGCTGCCGGCCTGCGCCACAGCCACAGCCACACCAGATCAGAGCTGCGTCTGTGACCTACACCATAGCTCACAGCAATGCCAGATCCTTAACCCACTGAGCGGGGCCAGAGATCAAACCTGCATCCTCATGGATACTAGTGGTGTTTGTTACCACTGAGCCACAATGGGAACTCCCGCAGTTGTCGAGTAGGGTGTCCATTAGATCAAACTTGTTAGTGTACTGTGCTGACATTCTCCTTACTGATTTACCTAATAACTTGATTTCTTGTTTACTCCAATCTCAAGACCTCAGACTTGCTTTTTATTTTGACTTTATTGTTAGATGCATACCAATTTACTTTTTCTATTTCACCAGTGAATCTTTTATAATTATGTATTGACTCTATAAAATGCTGTTACTTTCATCTCTTTGTTGTTGTTTTTACCTACCATGTTCTTCTGAATATCTTAGATCTTTCTTTGGTCTCACATTTTGAGACACACTTAAAAGATAAGCCGACAGGAAAATATGGATGATTTAGTACCTTTACATATATTGTGATTACAAATAAAATTTGGATTTCTAGGTCCTCATGTCATCCCTTTTAAAATTTTTGTCCACTCTCCTCTTGCCTTTTTTTTTTTTTCCCCATTGTATTTTTTTTTTTTTTTTTTTTTTTTTTGTCTTTTTAGGACCACGTCCTCGGCATATGGAGGTTCCCAGGCTAGGGGTCAAATCAGAGCTGTAGCCACTGGCCTACTCCACAGCCACAGCAACGCCAGATCCAAGCCGTGTCTGCGACCTACATCACAGCTCATGGCAACACTGGATCCTTAACACACTGAGTGAGGCCAGGGATCGAACCTACGTCCTCATGGATGCTAGTCAGATTCGTTTCTGCTGAGCCACGATGGGAACTCTTCCATTTTATTCTTTTTAAACCTCCTGTGTTTTTTGGGTTTTCTTCCCCAATTATATTATTTTCTTGTGAGTTCCATTTGGTTTACAAATATACTTGTTTGCTCTGTGTAATCTTTTGCTCCTTTTTCATATTTTCCATACTGTCCCTTTATACATCATTAACTTTTGTTGAGTTGATACCGCTGTGGGTGTCTGTTGTATGAATTGCGTTGTTTTCCATTTATAGTGCCATTTCCCTTTGTTTTGTGATATCTGAAACTTACTTTCCTTGGAAAAATAGGCCTTACTTGAAGTACGGGACTGAAATTGAGATCCCTAAGAAAATTTGTTTGCTCTGCCAAACACCCAGGGGCTACCCGAGAGGTTCTGTATTTCAGCTCGAAGGTTCTGTGAGTTCAGGTTACAGACCATGCAGGCTAGCCAGTGATGATTAATTTGAGGGTGGTGGTGATTTATCCCCCTCCACCTAGCACCCAAACTGAGACAGCCAAGTGTCCTTGCTGCTCTCTTCTCTGTGGTGGCCCAGCTAGACTCCAGGCTTCATGAACCTCAGGTTTTACGCCTAGCACCCTCCTACTGGTACCTCTTCGTCTCAAGTTTAACAGAACTCTCAGGGCAAAAGCAGCCTTTAGTGCTGGCTTACTTCACAGGTTTCCTGTTTCAACTTCATTTTTGGAGTTTTGCAGATGCCATATTTTCATGTCAACTCAGTGATACATTTAAAAAGACATTTTATATTATTTAATATTATTTTCCATAGTATCTTACATTTTGTTCAGTAATTAGTTTATTTTAAAATAGCAAGTGTATTTATTTTATTTATTGTCTTTTTAGGGCTGCACACACAGCATATGGATGTTCCCAGGCTGCAGGTCAAATTGGAGTCATAGCTGCTGGCTGCGCCGGCCACACGGGATCCAGGCTGTGTCTGTGACCCTACAACACTGCTCATGGCAATGCTGGATCCTTAACGCACTGAGCAAGGTCAGGGATCGAACCTGCATCTTCATGGATACTAGTCAGATTCATTTCCATTGAGCCACAGTGGGAACTCCTTTATTTAATTTTTTTAATTAAAAAATTTATTTTATGATTTTTTTCCATTATAGTTGATTTACAGTGTACTGTCATTTTCTACTGTAGAGCAAAAGTAACTAGTTTTTTAAACCAGGAGTAATTGGGGGTTATCTAGACTGCCTTACTCTCAGGTGTGAAATCTAAATTAAAATTTGCTTTACTTTGCTCTTGATGTGAGCAGGAAACGTAAGTTTGTAGTCTGTGCAGAATTATAGGATGCTTCATTCTCTCCTTTGTACTGTCCTATAGGATGCTACTTTTATGGCATAGGGACTGCTACTTGCAAAGCTGGGAAATGTATAGAAAACCGTTTTTTACAAGTAACGCTCTTCCTCCACAATTAGGAATGGGCTCTGCCATTTCCTTAAATGGCTGTTAGCCCAAAATATTACTTGTGTTCTTTGATTAATGATTGCTTTAGTTTGAAAGAAAGATTTGATTTCTTTAAACCTAATATTGGTCATTACATATGCATGAATGAGCCTTCTTGGCATTCCTGTCCTGGCTGAAGGGCACTATTATGACTTGTCTTTGCCTAGCAACTTCAACCAATTATCCAGTGTTTAAAGTTCAAAAATATCAGAGTTCCCGTCATGGCTTAGAGGAAACAAATCTGACTGGCATCCATGAGGACGCAGGTCCAACCCCTGACTTCACGCGGTGGGTTAAGGATCCAGTGTCGCCATGAGCTGTGGTGTAGGTCGCAGATGTGGCTCATATCTGGTGTTGCTGTGGCTGTGGTGTAGGCCAGCGGCTACAGCTCCGATCTAACCCCTAGCCTGGGAACCTCCATATGCCATGCGTGCAGCCCTAAAAGGACAAAAAATCTTAGTTCAGAAATGCCTTTCATTGAGATGTACTCTGGAATTGAGCCCTGGAAAAGAGGTGAAAAAGTAAGACATGAAACTGTTAGTGTTTGCACTTAGAGGACACTCAAGGAAAACCTAAATTGTACTTTTTAAAAAGAGGCAAAAGTTTATGCTTGTAGTGTTATAATTTTTAAATCTTAAGTATTTTTATGGAAGATGCAGGAATTACTTATCAGTTTGCAATTTCTGCCCCTAAAATCAATACATGGCCACTAGGTTTCTAGAGACAGAGCCAGCACATTATTTTACTTTACTTGGCATGCTCGCTGGCATTAACCTTGGCAAAGGAGTTCTTTTAATGCACAGCCTCGCACAGGCGTCTATTTAAGATGCAGTGCCAAAGAAACTGTCTCTGGAGCGAGATCAGGGAAAGCTGTAACTGTATTATTAGGCGTCTTGAAAGGTAATGCCCAGAAGCCAGAGACAGGAATCCATGTCAGCCCATGATTTGAAAGGATTCTGCCTTATGGTTTTAAAATCCTTAAAATAGGTATAAACATAGTCTTGAAAAAAATATCCAAGGAGCTAGAGTAGCCAGCATAAAGGCTGTTACAAACCTACTCCATTTGGGCTGGTGCTGTTTTCTCTCTTTCGTGATTAGTACAAAGTTTTTACAAAAGTTTTAAAGGCTTTTCTGATGAAGTTTAAGCTGAGACCTGAAGAACAAGTGGGACCTAGCCAGGCAGAGGAAGAGAAGAAATGTTCTTGGCAGTGAGAAGCACATGTTTCAAGCCATGGAAGGGGCAGGAAGAGGCAAAGAACATGACACAAGGAGCCAAGAGACTGGGGTGGCTGGAGCAGAGTGAGCAGGAGGAAGCTACACTTGGTGAAATTAAGCAAAGTAACATTTCCAGCTCTAAAAGAAACCATAAATTAAAACTGAATATTTTGTAGACAGTAGAGTACAGCTCCTTGAAAAAGTTAGTAGGGTTGCACTCTTTACTCATGAACACACTATATGACTTAGTATAAGTTTAGTGTCAATATATGAAAATTATTACATAAGCTAATATATAAATTGTCTAATTTCGGGAGCTCAGAATATCTCATTTAAAATAGACTAGCTTTTGGTATAGATTTTACATATCACTTGTCTGACTCAAAAGTGTATTTTATCACATAAAGCAATAAGTACTGTCTTGTTTTGGACTGCGGATAAAATAACTCTCCCTAAGAGAAAGTGCATTTTCCAGAAAAAGCTTGCACTATAAGATTTCATTCTTGGCAAGTGGTAGAAACTGTTTTTTGGTTTGTTTTTTTTTTTTTCCCATTTCTCATGCCTAATTGATACTGTTGTGGAATCCTTTGAATTGGGCACTCATAACTATGTTCAGTTAGCATTATTAAAGGTAACTTAATAAAGATAACCCCTCGGGGCTCAGTGGTAAACCCGACTAATATCCATGAGGATGACACAGGTTCGATTCCTGCCCTTGCCCAGTGGGTTGGTTAATAAGCATCCAGTGTTGCTGTGAGATGTGGTGTAGGTCGCAGAGGCAACTCCAATTCAACCCTTAGCCTGGGAACTTAACATACACCACGGGTGCGGCCCTAAAAAGACAGACCAAAAAAAAAAAAAAGGAACCAGTACTCCTATAACCCAGTAAGGCAATCCAGAAAGCAGGCAACAAGGCATGTTTCTGAAGAAGGGAAAATACTGTATAGATATTACACTGAAAGAGGAAAAGAAATAAAAATAAATAACTTAAAACATCATCATACCCAAGTATATGACATTAAGAAGGCAGCATTAAAAAAACTTCTCTCCCAAGTAAAGCATCTCCTTTATAATGAGGTGGTGAGGGGATAGAAGCTACTTAACTCCCTTCTTCTATGACTTAAGTCACTGAAACCCAGTTCTCACTTAGATACTTCAACAGTTATGTACAAAATTATTTTTTAAAAAACACACTTGTAGATTAATGTAGGAACTTATGTACTTCAGTTCCAGGGAGGAAGAAAACATGACATTCAATTACACACAGCATGGGCCAGGTAAGAAGCCAGCACTCCCGCTCGCGTGCATTACCAGGGCATCATGGACAGTGTTCTTTCAGAGTATGAGGCCTGAATAACCCAAAGTGGACCTGTTTTTACCTAAAGTTTTAGTACTACCAGTGCCCTATTAAATTTTGAAAACTTATTTTTGGTAGATAGTGATATAAATGTTAAAGCTGTGTAATTCCATTTTTATCTTGATTCTGAAACATAGCCCTACCTTTAAATGTTAGGGAATCTGATAACCAAAGACCAAGTGCTTTTTATCAGTTATATAATGGCACACCACCTCTATCAAATGGAAGATATTTCAAAAATACATGTATGTATTTGTCAGAAGCCTTAAAATTTTGCATATCTGTTAAACCAAGAATTTAAAAAATTTATTTGAAGAAAACAGTCATGGATGTACACAAGATTCAGTGAAGTGTTGTTTATAACTGTGAAAGATGTATATAGTTAAAATGTTCAATAAAGGATTAAATAAATTATGTTTCAGCCATACAACAGAATAATAAACAAATAAAAGTAGAAGACTATATAATGTCCTGGGAAAGATGGTCACAATATATTGTTAAGTGAAAAAAGCAGATTACAAAACAGTATGCAAGTATGAACCCATTTTTATAAAAATATACATATTTAGCAAAGTAAAAGGACAAACGATAATTACCAAAATATTAACACTGCTTATTTTAACATATTAGGATGATGGTTGCTTAACCACCCTTTTTTGCCTATTCGAATTTTCTGTAATGAATTATTTTTTAAATGGGAAGGTAGTGAGGGAGTGATTAACTTCAGATGATCCCAGCTGTGCCCCCAATAGCTCCTTCCAGCGGAGTAAATGTTTCTGTCCAGCCTGTATCTGGGAAATTGCTTCTCCCTTATAAATCTGAGTGTCCTTCCAAGGTGACATTCACTCAAAGTGCCTGTTAGGCAAACTACAAGAGCAACTGATTTAACAAAAAACACATAGACGTTAATTATCACCGAAAAGAACAGGTGGGAAAATACAAATCCTCACTTTAAAAAAGGAACAACCCAAGTATATACTAGTAAATTATACAAAATTACATTATCTAAGTTTAGTTTATTGCAAAGATCAAGACAGCACACGAGAAGTTGGTGACTTCTCTTTCACGCCATTCACAGCACTCACTCTGCTCTGCATTTCATTCACTCAACCCAGGCAGAAAAGGTCTGTACACACACAATGTCGTCTGACGTTTCTTGGTTCCCACAGCATAAGAGGAAACGCGACATTTCAGTTAAACAGGTAAAACGAGGACATTCACTATCAGACTACACAGTCCCTCTTCTGGAAGAGGATACTATATAGCATTGGAAGATAGGCTTTGGAAAAATCATATTCGAAATGAAAGGGGCACCATTTCAAGAGCACTAGGACTACATTAAACTCAAATGGATTCCAACACATACGAACATAACTCAAAAACAAATCTAGTCTTAACAAAAGCGCCAATAAACAAACTATCTTAACAGGCACAAGGGACAGTGTAAACACTGTTAACGGGCACCAAGTTGAATCGCGCAGACAATGTTTTCTTCTGCATTCACACTTAATTTTTCAGTTACATTTTTTAAAAAATGGTGCTGTTTAAACTATGAATGTTTTACAAAAAATTAATTTTAATAAATATGGTAAATGCTAAAAATCTAGCTAGGTTATCATGCAAGATATTATGTAACTAAGACAAACTCAAATTTATAATAAAGGCAACTTGCATTCAAAATGAACTCTACCCTTATATTTTATTAAAAGGGCAAACATGAATTAACCCAGCTGCTTACTTGAATTACAAAAGTAACATGATTCAATATGAAAATAAGAAACTGTCTACAAATCTCTGACAGTAATAAATTGCAATATACAATGCATACAGGAGTCATACAGAGCAACAAACTCTCGTACAAAACAAAAATATTTTAATACCTTTAAAATTCAAATTTTTCTTTAAAATCATTCATGAAAAAGATTCTCAAGTCAGAATTAACACCTCAATTAGTCAAGCATTGGGAAGCTACATTACAGCTATTTAATATACAAAGAGACATCTTTTCACCAGTCATGTCCTTCTAATGTCTCTGTTCCAGAATCATACACCTTCACTTTTCTACATTCTCCACTCCGTCATTTCTTCAGATCATGAAAACTGAATTTGCTGAACACCAGAGATCTAAGATTTAAAAATTTAAATTGAGTAAAATTAAAGACAAAAATAGTTGAAAAGTAACACACGTATATTACAAACATTCAAAAAATAAAAACAGTAGACAAAAAAAAAAGGCTAGTTTCCACTCCAAATCTCCATTCTCTCTACGTAAGGGAGCCACTTTAATGATTTCCCATGTATCTTTCTGTAAATCTATCCTTAATACCCACACAGGATTGGTTCTAGAATGCCCCTGCGGATATCAAATGTACAGACTCTCAAGTCCCTTAAACGTTAGCCCTCAGTATCCATAGGTTAGCATCCACAAATTCCACATCCAAGGACTCAACCAACCACAGATCATGAACATACCACATGAGCAGGGCTGTTTGAATCCACAGGTGTGGAACCCGTGGATGTGGAGGGCGGACTATACGAGCATCTGCGTACGTACCTGTAACCGTAAGAGAACACTACAAACACACAGTTATATACTCTGAGAAAACAATTTTTAGCAACCTTCTTTATCAGGTTCCTAATATTCTGTTGAAGTTAACTATCCAGTTTTTTTTAAAAAATCAATGAGTATAATTTTTAAAACTTAAAATGCAAAGGAAATACTGTACCTGTTGATATGATGTTGTGTAAACCATGACATTTTGTTGCTGACCATCTGCGGTTATTAAGCCAGCTGGCAACTGGTTCGCTAAAGGACAAAAAAAAAAAAAAAAAAAAAAAAATTAAAGCAGGAGAAGAACTGCATCTCTTTTCTTGGCCTGTCTCTAAAAAGCACATTTTTTCCTACAGCATTTTTCGATTTTTCGAATCTTCATTTCTCTAAAGTATACTTTAGCTAATCACCCATGTGCAGAAAAGACTGGATGGAATTTCTGATTCCTAAGTAGACCTACACTGTGAAGCTTGGCCAGGAGCAACACTTACATAACTAAGCAGCGTACAACTTAAATATGAGAAATATAAAAAATATATATAGGAAGTTCCCGTCGTGGCACAGCGGAAATCCGACTAGGAACCCTGAGGTTGCGGGTCTGATCCGGGGCCTCGCTCACTGGGTTAAGGATCTGGCATTGCTGTGAGCTGTGGTGTATGTCGTAGACACAGCTTGGATCTAGCGTTGCTGCGGTGTAGGCCGGCAGCTGTAGCTCCAATTAGACCCCTAGCCTGGGAACCTCCATATGCCGTGGGCAGCCCTAAAAAGACCAAAAGATATATTTATTTATATTTATAAATATAAAAAAATATATTTCTATATACACACACACATATATATAACATATAAATTTTATATAATATAATCCCAAAAGACCTTTTATTTTACCAGTAGACAATTTTTAAGAAACCTTCACTTCAAATTTATTTAAATCACAAGATTTTATATTACAATCAATAATTCTCAATAGGCCTATCTCATGTGCATCTAAGCCAAAAGCTAGGGACTACAGAAATCAGAACTATCAGTGAATAATTATAATCTCTGCAGAATTAAAATTTCCATGCATATGCCTCACCGACTTCAAATGTAAGGACAAGAACTAGCAAGAACAATTCAAAATAGTGTTATGTCAAAACATTCAGTGCTAATGTTCCACAAGTTCCAGTAGATACATGTATATAGTATTGATCACTGCGAACAATCTACCTGACTTGCAATACAGAACAAATTTAGTTGCATAAAGGTAACATAACACTGCTTACTAAATGCCTCTTCTGTAAGCTCTTCACTCAGTCCATCTGTAGCTGTGACTGCTCCACCAATTCCCTTCTCTCCTTTCATAGCCTGAGGAAGGAAAATCAAAAAAGTAATCACTGGTATTCAAAACAACAACAAAACCTGTTTCCTAAATGAGATGCTTGCTTACTTCCTAAAATTAAGACCTGCTCTTACTACAAAATACAGAGTATTTATTAACACTTCTGGTTAACAACATATGAAGAGGCCCTTCAAAATGCTAACTTTTTACATAAGCAGTAATAATCATAAGACCGTGTTGATAATAACTTAGAAAATCTAAAAACACTTATGAGTAAAAGTAAATTATTCTAATTCCACACTACATCAAAAGGAAAACAGAAGTCTACTTACAGATGAAGTAGTCTACCAAATACTATAAATATTCAATTTATAAATCTACTACAAATGATCCAAGTTATGATTTAACTATATACACAGCTCTTGGCCAACTGGGCAGTACTGTAGCAACCAATTTGGAGTTTAAAGTTCCTAAATCAAAATTACAGTTTGGATCAAAGACCTCTAAGTTTCTGTCCACTCCAAGGTGCTAATGATGCTGAAAATTTAGAAAAGTTCTGAGAGAATTTACACGTGCTCCTCCTACTTTAATCATTCATTCTGTGCAGATATCACTAATTTAATGGGATTCTAACACTAAAGATATTGAGGAAATAGTTTGAAAGCAGTGTGAATCTGACACCTAAGTTGAAGTGTGGAAATAAATATGCTGATGTCAATTCATTTTCACAAAATTCAGACCACAGGCAAAGAAAAACCAAAGAGGAAATGTAGAAGAATTCAATCAACAATACGAAAAAGACACAGCTTCAATTCCTTTTTTATCTAAAAAGGCCCAAGCTTTGAGATGCTACCTCTTGTAAATTCACAACCAAAACGGCACATGCTAACATTACTGATCACTCACTACATGCAAAGCTAGGTGCTGTACATGAGTTATTTTACTTAGTCCTCTCAGTAACTCTGTTAAGTAGAGTGTTATTAGCCTCACCAGGAAACCAAGGTCTAAGATACTTAAGCAGCCTGTCTAGGGTCACAGGGTTTAGCACTCAGGTACTCTGAATCCAGAGTCCATGGTCTTAATCATTTCGTAACTATGCTGTCATTAGTGATTAAACAAAGAGAAATGAATATTACATTTAAAAAGTTAAAGTGGATAGTGTATCTTATTTTCTAAAAAGCATAATGGAAGACACTTTACTGACCTCTCTGAACTTCTGAAGGTACAACTTCAGAGGTTCTACATAACTGTCAAAGCCCAGAGTAGACATGGCGAAGAGAATATCTTCCCCATTGATTGTCTTCCGTTTCTCTTGATGGCATCTCTCACTTGCTTCAGATGTGATAAAGCTGATGAACTCACTCACACACTCTTGAACACATTCTTTGGCATCTTTTGCAATCTGAAGGGAAAAAATCATAGGCATGTTTGCAGGGAATATAACCATCACCTTCCTAATAACTTGCAAAAGTAAAGAGCTATTCAGAAGAAGAGAAATTTCAGTTTATGACCATTAACTTATTTTAATCTTTAAAATATACGCTAATAACATTGACACAGTGTGTGCTATCACAATTCCAAGCCTCAGAGTGAGACTAAAAGCTCAAATAGAAATGAGAAGCCTTGACAACTATCCACAGAAAACAGACAAAATTTAGGTATAAAAGCAACCACTGGATGGTCTTACCACCCCTTAAAGATGAAAATTCTTAATAACCAAGTGCCCCAAGAAAAGCAGTTCTGTCATGTCTGGAGTATACTGTGGGCTAGACTTCTTGGCCCTGGGATTTCCACCAATGAAGACACTGGAAAAACTTTTAAAACTAAACACTGAATTCATGTAAGACTTCCAAGGGAGTGAAATAATGACATCTGGTGACATTTTTATTAATGAAGATACAAAGTATCAAGTATAGGTTTTGAGTTTATAAAAAAGCCTACCAAAAAAAGCACACCCCTGCCATTTCATTACAAAAATAACTCTTCTCTTGGAGGTTTGGGGTTTGAAACTGAAACGCTAACAGGTTAAATCATGCAATTCCAAAGCCACTTCTAACAAAAACAACATCCTTGCTGAAAGAGACTGTCTACAGTACCTATTTACATCCTAGAGAAAAGCAACAAGAGTTGCCTAAATGAAGTCAAGCACCATAATATAATGAGAGCTGTATACATAACATTAGATTTTTCTAGCAGCTACATTAAAAAAAAGAAACACATGAAATAAATTTTAATAATATACTTTAACTTAATAAATCCAAAATATTACCATTTTAAACAGAGAATCAATTTTAAAACTGAGATTTTATATACTGTAAATCAACTACACTTCAATAAGATCAAACATTTAAAAATTGAGATATTTTCATTCTTTTTTTCATACTAGGCCTTCAAAATCTGGGGGGTTTGAGGGCTTAGCTTTTTTTTTTTTTTTTTTTGCTTTTGAGGGTCATACCCATGGCATATGAAAATTCCCAGGGTAGGGGTTGACTCACCTACAGCTGCCAGCCTACACCACAGCCACAGGAATGTGGGATCCAAGACACATCTGCAACCTATACCATAGCTCTTGGCAATGCCAGATCCTTAACCCACCGAGTGAGGCCAGGGATTAAAGCGAGGCCAGGGATTGAACCCACATCCTCAGGGATACTAGTAGGGCTCACTACCGCTGAGCTACCATAGGAACTTAATGGCATTTTATATTTACAGCACATCTCAATTCAAATTGGCCAGTATTTCAAGAGCTCAGGAACCACATATGGCTAGCAGCCACTGTACTGGGCAGTGCAGGCCTAGCCTAATAAGCAATATCGGCAATTGCACTTTTCCCCCCTTAAAACATAGGGAGGGGAGTTCCCATTGTGGCTCAGTGAGTTAAGAACCTGACTAGTATCCATGAAGATGCGTGTTTGATCCCTGGCCTCGCTCAGTGGGTTAAGGATCCGGTACTGCTGCAAGCTCACAGATGCAGCTCGGATGTAGCATTGGTGCGACTGGTGAGGGTTGGCAGCTGCAACTCTGACTTGACCCCTAGCCTAGCAACTTCCATATGCTGCAGGTGCAGCCCTAAAAACAAAGAAACACAGGGAGAATGTCAAATTGGAACTTGTAGGCTTAGTGATGTATTTTAGTAATGTATTTCTTTGTAAGTTTTAATAATTTCATAAGTATTTTCTAAGCTACCATGAGAGAAAAGCTTATTATTGCAATACAAAACAATATAAAAAGTGTGGATTTTAGTTCAGACCAAGGGATAAGTAGAGTGACAATGAGTTTTTAAAAACTATCAGAAGTAACTGTTTATACAGCGGCTTGTTTCACAAAACTACTTTTAAAAAAAAAATCTTGCCATCAGAGTGGTACAATGGAATCGGCAGCATCTCTGCAGCACCAACTGGCAGGTATGAACCCACAATTGGCACAGTGGGTTAAAGGGATTGGCATTGTCACAACTGTAGCATAAGTCACAACTGCAGCTTGGATCTGACCCCTGACTCGGGAACTCCATATGCCACAGGGCAGCCAAAAAAGAAAAAAGAAAAAGAAAAAAAACAAAAACAAAAACATGCCTGTTGAATTTAAATATATGTTAATATTGGAGTTCTCCTGGTGCAGCAGATTAAGGATCTAGTGTTGTCACTGCAAGTGCTCAGGTCACTGCTGTGGTGTGGGTTCAGTCCTTGGTCTAGGAACTTCCACTTGCCACAGGTGTGGAAAAAAAAAAAATATATATATATATGTGTGTGTGTGCATATATATATATATATATATAAAAGACATTTATAAATGTGTATAAAGTCTCCAAATATAAGAACTTGGGGAGAAATCTTAACTGCATCCATATCAATCCAATATGACCCAATTTTGCTGCAAAACCTGTCCAAACCTGATGGTTCTGACAATGCACCTATTTTTAAGTTGATTCTTTTTTTTTTTTTTTTTTTGTCTTTTGTCTTTTGTTGTTGTTGTTGTTGCTATTTCTTGGGCCGCTCCCGCAGCATATGGAGGTTCCCAGGCTAGGGGTCTAATTGGAGCTGTAGCCACCGGCCTACGCCAGAGCCACAGCAACGCGGGATCCGAGCCGCGTCTGCAACCTACACCACAGCTCACGGCAACGCCGGATCGTTAACCCACTGAGCAAGGGCAGGGACCGAACCCGCAACCTCATGGTTCCTAGTCGGATTCGTTAACCACTGCGCCACGACGGGAACTCCCTAAGTTGATTCTTAATTCTGTTCAAAATGCTTCCTTGGATAAGCAATGACGTCCTACTATACAACACAGGGCACTATATCCAGTCTCTTGGGATGAACATGACGGAATATGAGGAAGGGAATGTATATATATATGTATGACTAAATCACTCTGCTGTACAGCAGAAATTGGCACATTGTAAATCAATTATAATTTTAAAAATTAAAAAAAAAATGCTTCCAGCACTTGAGGACTTGAGAGAACTGCAACTGGAGCACCGCTTAGTAACTAACGAAACTGAACTAGAACGGAAATAGGCGTTTTGCTGAAAGGCTGAATGACTGACATCAAGAGCTCACTATATTCATGAACCACGTGTTCATGCAGTTTTACCCCTCCCCTCCCCGCCCCACCCCTGAGAAAAACAAGCTAGTGAAACTTCTCCTCGGCATTACCTTTCCCGTTTGAGGTATGGCATTTTTCATTATCCTTGCAACATTTGCAATTGGAAGATATATATCTTGTTCTCTAAAACTTTCTTTTGAACCATTTGTGTCTTCATGATCATTCATGCTGTCCTCAGTATCTAAATAAAAATAACAGGTTTAAAAGCTTCTCATACTTTTTACTTCAAGATAGAGAAGACTACCTGAAACAACCTAAATTAAGAAACATTCTGGTTCACTTCCTCCTCATTCTTAGGGATTCGGATAGCAGTTCGTTCCACAGTTTTCTCAAGGCCGTAAGTGAACCTCCTCATTAATTTCAAACCCACCGCCTAGAATACTTTTATCCGCAACTCTGCCCACTAAATCCTGCCTCCCCCTTCTCGGTAAAGCTCAACTACATCTCCACAGCACCTTCAGAAGTGATCTCTCCTTTGGCAAGATACCCAAGCACTTCCTTGTGTCTTTTGTTTCTGACACATTTTATAATTTGTCAGATGTGTTCAGCACCTTTAACAGAGGAGATGTTCATACTCAGATGTAGAGACCATGACCGATGGCTCTGTATATGCTGCTAAATTAAGAGGTTGTATATGTTTATCCAAAGCTAAGTTTAGACAGAATGGAAAAACTAGACTTAAATATTACTGACCCAACGACATTATTACTAACGTAGTAACAGCTTTGGGGTTTTTTTTTTTTTTTGTCTTTTAGGGCTATGCCGGCGGCACATGGAGGTTCCCAGGCTAGGGGTCTAATTGGAGCTGCAGCCACCGGCCTACACCAGGGCCACAGCAACATGAGATCCGAGCCACATCTGCGACCTACACCACAGCTCACGGCAACACTGGATCCCTAACCCACTGAGCAAGGCCAGGGATCGAACCCGCAACCTCATGGTTCTTAGTCGGATTCGTTAACCACTGCGCCATGACGGGAACTCCTATAGTTTTTGAATGAAGCTATAGCAGTATTCCAATGTTCTTACAAAAAGTGATATAAATTTAGATGTAACTGGCTTTCATAGTATCAATAACATCCTTTTATGACTAAATGCAGTATCTTATAAGTAAACTCCCCACTCTTTATTAGGTATTCAATAAGAAAGGTACTTAAGCTGATTCAATTTACATTTTTATATGTTTAAAATGTTATCAAAATTATCTTGTCTGAGTATGTTTTAGGATGAAGTAAATAATCACCCACCCCTAATGTCCTTCCACAAAAATATATCTTAGTTTTTTTTTTTGTTTTTTGTTTTCCTTTCTAGGGCCGCACCTGCGACATATGGAGGTTCTCAGGCTAGAGGTCTAATCAGAGCTACAGCAGCTGGCCTACGCCAGAGCCAGAGCAACGCGGGATCTGAGCCGCATCTTCGACCTAAACCATAGCTCACAGCAACGCCGGATCCTTAATCCACTGAGCAAGGCCAGGGATTGAACCCACAACCTCATGGTTCCTAGTCGGATTCATTAGCCACTGAGCCACGGCGGGAACCCCTATCTTAGAGTTTTTTAATCTTACACATCAGAATGGCACAAAAGCAAATTATTTCTGATAGGCCAACATAACACTGCCATTCTAATACTTGACATGATTCAAACTTAATAAAAACCCAAAATAAGTCTGTTTATAAGTGCTAGAACTACAATAGCCAGCAACCCACCCTCTAAAGAACTACTCAACTTACTATATCAATTGATTTAAGAATCTGCCATAATTAACAGCTAGATAGGAAATCAGTAATAAACTTTTCAAGAAATTATACCAGCTTTAAAAAGGCATACTTTTATAGACGTCTTCTCTAGAACCCATCATTCTTTTAAAGACAACTTCTAATAAAAATAGCAAAGTATATTTTTTACTGTGATACAAGATTATTACTTTTCCTATAAAGACAAAAGCAACCTAGAACATCACATGAATAAAATGTCCACTTGGTCTAATTTGTTCCTACTTGTGAATCTGTTTTAATTGTGGCTTTCTTACCATCATGAGGCTGTATGACATAATGACTTCCTCCAATATAGTCTGCAGAAATTCCGAGTTGAGAAGCATCTGTTGTAGAACTGTCACCGTCCATCTATGAGGGGAAAAAAAAAGCTTTTCAATATTCTTCAATAAAACTTGTCTAAAAATTACATAATAGAGTCAGTACTCATAAACTGTCATAGGATGGATCAATTACAGTTTTCACAGCCTTAAGCTTACTAAAAGAAAACATTTACATTTCTTGATTTGGAAACTTTTTGATAATTTGCCAATGATTCAAGATTCCTCTATCCACCCTCTACAAGTCATAAGCCTTAAGACCAACAGGAAACGAATCTAAAACACACACCTTTCTTTTCAATTGCATCATCCTCAAATACATATAGGCAACACTGACTTACAACCTACCCTGGAATGACAAGCAAAGGCAAATCAGCTCAGCAGTTAGTCACCCGGAAGTCACCTCTATCCATCACTTTCAGATCTCTTGCTAAAGCCTGATGTTCCCATGCAAATTCTTTTGCTCCTGCTGCAAACTTTCTTTGCTGCCTCAGAGACGTTCCACAATAAACAATGTCCTGGTTCAAACTCTTGTTTGGCAGAAGAAGCATATGGATTCCTGGCACAGTTTTGTACCCACGCAACCCAAAAGCATAACCACACTTTGAACAAGTTCATCACCTCTAATTCTAGTCAGAGGTTAATTTTCTCTTCCCATCACCCCCAGACTTTTGGTTCCTTTAGGAAAAAAAGAAAATGAGGGATCAGGGAGATTGGAGATCTATATATAAGATAGGAAAATGATAATCACAGACAGAAACAAATGTTAAAATGACTATTTTAAAAGAATGTGGTGTAGGAACTTCTGTGTGCCACAGGTATGGCCAAAAGAATTTAAAAAAACCCTAAACTAAAACAACACTGCTTGACTTGATCTTGCTCAGAGGTAAATGAATTCTAAGAGAGAAAATCTGGAAAAAACTGTGAACTGTAAGTCCTGAACTATCTCTATTCCATTTCACCGACATGGAAAATCCTGGAAGTCTTTCTGCTTTGCATTCGAATCAATAAACTTCAAGTAAGGAACCCACCAATATTTGTGGGTGGAAAAAATTTTGATGCATTATCTGAATGAAAAGCATAGCAAAATTAAGTGTTATACATGCTTTCTGCTCAAATCATGAAAAGATACTTGATTCTAAATGTTTGTTAAGGTCTAGGGCCCAGCACAAACTTCATGTTAACCTCAGTATTTGAGTCCTTACGTAGCATGTCTTCACTTCCATCTCTGATGGATTTTTATCTAATACTAAAATACCAGTCTAGCTCCCAAGTCTTCAATAACATGGCCTTTCTTTGATGCATCTGTTGACTATAGTGTCTAATTCAACTGTAAATACAGATACATTCCCATAATTTATGTAACTGTTTTAAGGAGGTAAAGAATAGAATTCACCTATTTTAAATAATTTGTGAAAGTATAGGCACCTATTTATTAATGCTTCTTAGTGCCCTCTATGAGGACCTAAACTATATACAAGGAGCTCTGATTTTGAACCCTCCTATTGATCCCTGAAAACAAGCATCCCTCCTGGTTAAATATGTTTGTACATAAAATGGAAACAACAATTTTGCCTTCCCCATCTGAAACAGCTAATATAAATAAGGATGAAACACTGCCCAAATATAAGATACTATTTTGGTCCTAAAATGCTAAAAAGACAGTAGGAGCATGGTCTTTAATAGACATGATGATGGCTTTATTAGCCATGAAAGACACTCAATTAGGACAGCTATGAATTGACCAGTTTTTACAATGCCCAAGGGGAGATTACGGTACAGGAGACAGGGCCAAAGGCTGTGTAAGAGCCTACCATTGGAAACAAATCTGGTTTATTTTTTTGGTTGGGGGGGTGGGGGCAACAACAGAAATTTTTACTAAACCAATGTCCACAGGGTAGACCGAGTCTTTTAAAATTCTGATGAACAGAACATTGTTCAAATCACCACGATCTGAGAGATTAATTTATAAAAGTATTCATAAGTATTAAAAGGGAGTTCCTCATTGCTCAGCAGGTTAAGGATCTGGCACTGTCCCTGCTCTAATTACACCTATGGCATTCAAGGCTAAAAAACAGCATTAAAAACAAAAAAGATTAAATCGTCTCATGTACTGCAATTAGCAGCAAGATTATCATTGGGATTAACAGCCTCTAAACCTCAGTTTTCTAAAAAATACTTCTGAAAGTATTTCATAAAGTTGTCGGAATTAAATAAAGGACAGAAACCAAAGAATGAATATATATATATAGCTGATCACTCTGCTGTATCCCAAAACTAATGCAACACTCTAAGTCAACTATACTCCAAAAAAAGAAAAGAAAAAAAAAGACTAGAAACCTGCTAAGAACGGTGATTGGCACACAGTATCCCCAGGAGATGCCAGAGCGCCCCCCCCCGCTCCTCTGAAGAAAAGCTGCACATCATCTACTTAGCTCTGTGTGCCTTTGGTTCAGCAAGTTTTAGCTTCTGTCCTCTCACCACACTGTCTGTCTTCCTCTCTACCATTAAAATCCTGCCTCATCTTTAAACCTCAATGTTCCCCTGTCCTCCTGAGATCTTTCTGACTTTGCTCTGCAAGCGAAATATTAGTATTTCCATCCTCAAACCCTTAAGACTCTTAGAAACTTCCATTCAACAAATTAGCCTCATCTTTGATGCTTACGATATACTAGCCACTCTCCTATATATTTAAGAAATGGGGGGGGGTGAATTTGCTGGATACATCCCAAAGGTTTTTTTCTAGGTCTAAAACTTCCTATAAAAAATTGTGAAATAGATTGCAGATTGTAAGTAAACCAGTCAACAAATACTGAGTAAGCACTTCCTATTTATTAGGTTTGTGCTATGTGCTAACATCACAGGTCAACAGCAAAGACAAGGTCTCTGTCCTCCACTTGCAGAGAAGACGAATGTTACATACACTGGGGGGTGGGGGAGGGAGGGGTACAGAGTGCAGCCTATTCTTATTTCCAAGGCATAGGTTCTGGAATCAGATCACCTGCTACTTACTGGTAAGATGGGTGAGCAGAGGACTTAGATGTAAAGACCTAGCATGATACAATAGCATTGTTATATACAGCAAATGTTACATACAGCTATTAAATAATTACAAATAATTAACTAATGACTAGTGCCAACTGCTAAGGAAAACAAAGATGTTTTGTTATATGCTTTGGGAATTTATTCCATAAGGAACCTCACTAAAGAGTCCAGGAAGGCTGTCTTAAGGAAATCACTTTAAACTGAAAATTAAAGATGAATAGCCATCAGGCAAAGAAAGAAGGGAAAAGAATGTTCCAGGCAAAGGAAACAGAGAAAGAGTGCTAGTGGACTGGAATGAGGGAAGTAGAGGCTGGGCCAAGCAGTGCCTGGTAGACAAAAGTAAATCAAAGAAGAGTTTTAGTGGAAGAGTGCCAATCAGATTTCTTTTTTAAAAGATCACTCTGGCTAGACTCCAGTGTGAAAAAGGACCTGGAGGAGAGCAAGACTGGGAGCAAAAGACCAGTGAGGACCATGATGCTCTGCGTAGGGCAGGAGCTCACACAAGATGATGAACACTCCCAGTATCTGGTCCAGGACAAGAGCACTGGAGACCAGGAAAAGCAGAGACTACAGAGACTTTTCACTGGTTCAGTCCACAGACTTGGTGACTGACTGAATTCAGAGAGCTGGGGGAAGAACCAAGGATACTGCCGGGATTCTTACAGCTGGGCAGACAGATGGCTCTCCACAGAGAGTGCAAAAGGAAGGGAACAGGAGTGCTGGGTGCTGCAAAGAGCCTAGCTGAGGCTGGTGACCAGGAATGTTTAGTGGAACCAATATGTCCAGTTGTGATACTTACAGGTCTGGTTTAAGAACAGAGAAGCTAAAGTGTTGGACTCCATCCAGACAACAAAGAGGGAAGTGCATGTAGGATAATGATGAGAATGGGTAAAATGATGAATCATTAGCTCCAAGGACAGAGTAGTTAAATCCCATTAAATTAATTTTATTGGCTATTCTAAAAAGTTAGTTGAACTGATAATACTGTCCTCTAAAATATTATGTGGAATAAATGACCAGCTGGCTAATATATTTTATTCTATAATTTTTGATGTAGCAGTATTATAACTGTATGAATAATCTGTTGCACGAATGCAATAAACAGTACCCTCTTTAATATGTTTAACATTTTCTGGACACTTCCTAACTGTCATGCAATGTTCATGACCCCATGAAGCAGGTGGGAAAAGTGAGGTTATATCAGGCTAATGACTTGCCAAAGGTCACACCCCAGATGGGACTGAAGTCCAGAGTCTCAGATGCCAAGTACTTGGTAGTATTTGTTCCTGGTAGTTTTTCAAAGAGTCCTTAAGCCAAAATCCTTTTTATTAATTAACTAATTAATTAATTTATTTATTTATTTATTTATTTATTTTAAGGGCCGTGCTCGTGGCATATGGAGGTTCCCAGGCCAGGGGTCCAATCAGAGCTACAGCTGCTGGCCTAGCCACAGCCACAGTAATGCGAGATCCTAGCCACACCTGCGACCTACACCACAGCTCACAGCAATGCTGGATCCTTAACCCACCAAGCGAGGCCAGGGATCGAACCCAAAACCCCTTGGTTCCTAGCTGGATTCCTTTCCACTGTGCCACGATGGGCACTACCTGAGCCTAAATCTTTAATTTGTCACCTCTAAATTCTTAGTCTAGTGCTTATATATTGAAAACACTTAAAGATGCCTTGTCAAGCAAGGACAATATTTGTGAAATGGTAAGAAACACACCTGGTTTCAGGTCAGCCTGAGGCAGTCACTAGGAGCACTTGCTCTTAGGACAGACTGGGATCTGAAGCTAGGCTCTCCACTGCGTGTCTTCACTTAGGGTCCTTTTTGTGTTTCCACTTCCCCATTTTTAAAATGAAGTTGCTAGGAGAAGAGAAGTTGCTGTATTCACCTGTTCTCTGGCTCAATCCCTTATCTCTTTGAGGGCATGAAATGATACAAAGCT
Source organism: Sus scrofa (assembly GCF_054392235.1). NCBI lineage: Eukaryota > Metazoa > Chordata > Mammalia > Artiodactyla > Suidae > Sus > Sus scrofa. The sequence goes on along the minus strand of NC_139387.1, from coordinate 87,584,629 downwards.
TCCTTACCTCTAATACCAGCTTCTTCAATCCTCCTCAAACATGCTTAGTCTCCCTCAGGGTACACACAGGAGTATATACTGACCATATACTTAAGGTGTAGAGTATACATATGCCTTCGTTTCGCTCCACACCCTGTCGTGCTGTCGTTCTCACCCTGACCATGCTCACACACCTCTTCATTCCGGCTTAAAACCATGACACGCGGTTTTCCACCCCAACATGATGGTGAAATTGCTCTCAAAAGTTGCCAATGATCTTGCCTTCATCCTGCTTGACTGTTCTGTGTAGTGCTGGCCATTGCTGACCCCACATTTATGCTTGGAATTCTCCCTTGATTTCCAAAGCAATATTCTTGTCTAGTTTATTCTTTCCTTTTTATCTCCAATCATTTTATCCAACAATCATTTTCTCTTTTTTCCCTTTTTTTTAATTTGCATCTATTTAATTTTTATATAATGATTTTTATTTTTTTCATTATAGCTGGTTTACAGTGTTCTGTCAATTTTCTACCATACAGCATGGTGACCCAGTTACACATACATGTATGGATTTTTTCTCACATTATCGTGCTCCATCCTAAGTGACTAGATACAATTCCCAGTGCTACACGGCAGGGACCTCTTCCCTTACTTTCTTAATAAACTCATTAAATATCACTTCTATGCTCATAAAACCTACATCCACAACCATACTGTGACTGCCACTCAAGCAAGCCATGCCTGCCTGATATCTCATTACTGCAAACTTAAGATGTTGGAAAATAAATTCACCTTCTCCATCACCTGCAAGGAGGCAATGGATGAGAGCTCCTTTTCAACTACTGCAATCTTATTAAGAATAATGCCATCTCTCCACTCATCCGGGCTAATTATACCAGTGACAACTTGGGTTCTTCCATTTCTTCCAAGCTCTACCTAATCTGTGCCTCTTTTAAAATGTTTTCTGGATATGCCCTTCCTTGCCTTTTTCCACTGGATTACGACCCAACCTACCTGAATACATACTATTTTAAGACTATTCTCATTGAAATATTGCTTCCATAGCTTTTGAACCCAAAATGGTTCTAAAAGTCTTCTGCATCAAATCCAAACCTAGTTTTCATGGCTTTACATGAGTGATCCCCCTATTTCACTTTAACTAAATTAGTTTGCAACTCAATCTTCAGAGTTGATAAAAAATCTTTGTGCTAGAATGTGCTTTATTTAGGGATCACTAGGTACAGTTCTTTTGTTTTAGGAGTAAGGCAATCATGGCTCAAGGAAGTTGTGACATGCCTCATATCACAGATGTGGTAGCAGATCCAGAACTAGGTATCCAGACAGGCCAAGTGGTAGCTCTTCACTAGATTATCTTGTTAAATCCCCACCTGGACCATGCAGATCTATTTCCCAATCACTAAACCTAAGGCACTCACCCCTGCGTTCAGGCTTTTGCTTTTGGTGATGCCCTTACCTGTCCATTCCTACTCATGCGTCAAGGCTCAGTTCAAGCCCTAAAGGCTCCCTCCATGACATTCCCAACTACCCAGGCCTACCACACCTCTCTTATTTTCATTTGTGCTACCCTTAGAGCTAGCATTTCCTATTCCACACATGACTCTCCTCTAAGTATTCAATTTGACTAAAGTCCTCCCGGTTAAACAGACAGCCTCTCGAGCGCTGTGACAGCCTTTCACCCTGTAGCCTCGACAACACTTAGAGGCCCAAAGGAAACACTTAATACATGCAAGTCACTAAAAAAACGGAAGCAAAATGAATGAGGAGAGCTACTGTCTGGCCTTGCAAGGCATTCATCCTATCAGGAATCTCTGATCTAAATCAGGTCTAATTTTGTTTCCAGCTAATTACTATTCAAATCTAATTAATAACCAGAATAGTAAAACATACTTACTGTCATGAAATACTGGGTGAACCGTGTTGTCAGTGCTACTCCAGAACACCTGTCTAAAAAGGTGTCTGATCTTTGCCAATTTCAACCTAGAAGACAAACATCTATCAGTAGTGTAAAACTATAGCCCAAAGGCATTCTTCCTAGTAAAATTTAAAAAGGCATGTATAATTTTACCTACTATTCTTATTTAATGAACTGCATGGCTCTAAAATGGTTCAAAAAGCAAGCACCCAATAAATGTTTGTTAAATTGGGAGACGTATTTTGGAGGACTTATAAAAGTTCATGCTATTGGGGGAAGTACGGCTTTTCCAACAAAGCCCTATATTTAGTCATGTTCATCATAAATATTCATCACAACACACCAAATTATATAATACGCAAGAGGCCAAAAATTACATATCAACACCCAAGACACAAATATCCCACTTATCAACTTAATTTTTACTGATGGCTTTCCTTATGTTTTAGAGTGAGATTTAGGGTTCAAAAGCTCAAAAGGGAAGACAAGTTTATCTCAGGATATAATGCTTTCCAATTAAATATCTCAGATTATAGCGGGAAGAAGATACATGTTGCCCAGAGAACATCCAGAGAAAGAGAATACAGTCAATTAAGACCTGTATTATTTTAAAGCATCACCATTTGGGACTAAAATTGCATCTCAATAGCACTTCATTCTCACTGTAAGGCATAAATAGTTGAATAAATTGGCATCAATTACGATGTTACAATTTCCATTCTCATTTGCTCTTCCCCTTTTTTCAAGGGAAAAAAAGGGGGGGGAGACAAAGACATATCCTTTCTGTGCTAATTTTTAAAAGAAGACAAAATACTGATATGCATTCAAGCATGAAATCTAGCAAACAGAAAAAACTCTAACCACCAAATTGAATTTTCAAATGCTACTACAAGGGTCCATGCAGCAAAGACTGGCTGACATTGTCTACTGTTCTGTAATCCCAAAAGCAATTTCTAATTTCTTTCCAAATATCATCTTCACTCTAACCCCAAAGCTGCCCAGAAAATTCCTTCCTCGTAGCTAGAAGTGTCATTTTTTAAAGGTGCCGTGGGGGGAGGAGAGAGATCCTCAGAACACTTAAAATACAGGAGCTGTCTATATTTATGTATTTTTGCTGGGGGTTGGGGTGGTGCCACACCTCACCACAATCACTCACCCAAATAGTTGAGTCAGTATATGTTTAGATTCAATATATTAAAGAGAAACACTATCACCTCACATGGTATATATTTTCTTACAGGCAGGTTATGATATATGTGAAAGCTCAAGGCAATGCATACATATGTTTAATGTTTAAAGAAATCTGTATCCAAGAAAAGCAGCAGACCCTTCCTCCACCCTCCATTCTTTGGCATCAACAACCAGAGTTTTGCACCAATATAAGCCTTAAATTGAACTACGGGAGCAGAGTGAGAACGGAATAATTGCCTCTTAAGGAATTTTGGTTAAACTTTACTAATAAAACCCCCTATTTGTTAATGCCACTTACATTGATCAGTTCACCTCATCACTTTGTATTTCTGACTTGTCTCCATACAAGAGAGCCGAAACCACCCCAGTGACTCGTGGCACGGAACCGTGCAGTCCATGCAGGCTGGGATGCTATTTTTTAAAAGGTCATATGCTACTTAACCTTGCTTAAACCATCTTTTAGAGTACTCTGGGCGAGATTTCGTCTTGTAGGTGCTCTTCTAATTCTTTGTTCTCCAAGACTACTCCTGAGGCCCGGTATATCCTCCCCGCCTCCCACCGAAGATTAAAACCTTAGTCCAATCCGGAAGGCTTCCTTCCCACCTTCGGGGCAAGTCCAGGGACCGCAAGCCGCCAGATGGCTGCATTCTATACGCGTAAACCAGACTGCGGGGAAACCAAATCCACTCCTTCCTCCCGGGGACCTCGCTTCCTCCCCACGAAGGTGCGCGGGCTGGCCCGGGTCCCACCGTCCGCCCGGCCGACCTGTCGGTCCCGCCTGGGCGGCGCGGACACCCCGGGCAGGCATCCCCCCTACTCGGCCGGCTCAGGCCCGGGGCCCGCGCCTAACGCCCGCCCGCCGCGCGGCGCCCGGGGTGCCGGGGCAGACAAAGCGGCCCGGCCCTGCCATGCCCCCGCGGAGTGGCGGGCGGAAGAGGGGCGCTCCCCGGGAGCCCCCGCGCGGCGGAGGAGGAGGATCGGGGCCGGGGGTCCAGGCTGCATCCTCCCGCCCCCAGCCGGCTCGCCACACAAAATGGAGCCGGCCCGGACGCCACCGAGAGCGGGGCCCGACGGTGCCCCGGCGCCCCCTCCTCGGCCTCGGGCCCGGAGGTCGGCGGCGGCGAGCAGGAGGCGGCCTGGCCCGCGTCCCGCCGCTCCTCGGCCGGGCGCACAAAGAGCCGCGCCGCGGCCCAGCGCCCGCTTCCCAGCCGGGCCCGCAGCGGGGGAGGCCTCGCAGGCGCCGGCCCGGCCCCGGCCCCGGCCCGGGCGGGAGGGCGGGCAGGCGGGAGTGAGCCAAGTGCCCCCGGCCGCGGCGGCGTTGGCGGCGGGGACGGCGCCGGGAGGAGACGGACATTTCATTCGAGCTAAAGTGGAGTCGGTTTAGGAGCGATCATTGGCCGAAGCGAGACACAAACCTCCAATGCAGCCCTGGTTGGCTCCCGTCTCCAATCGGCTGTTTGGTTGGACAGAAAATGGCTGCGAAGGAACCAGTCCCAGCGCGGAGCTCCGCTTCCAGGACTCGGCCTTCCCTCCCTCCGCCGCGGGCCGCTTCCCTCGGCGCGACACCCTCCCTCCGCAGCTCCCGCGCGCCCGCCCGGCGCGGCCCCGCCCCGGCACGGCCCCGCCCCCAGCCCCGCCCCGTGCGCTGAGCAGCCCGCAGAGCCCGCTGCAGGCCGCCGCGAGTCGGTCCTGCGGCGCGAGCGGAGCCCGCGGGTGGCTTTTTTCCTCGGCAGGGACTAGGGCTGGGGCTCGGTGCTAAGGTCAGTGCGGGCTTTCCGCGGTATTTTCCCCACGTCTTGCGCATGATTTCTCAGCTCTCCCTCTCTTTTCCATCCCCTCCCCTGGCGCACGTGGAAGTGTCTCACCCGCCAAAGTGCAGCCTGCCTGCGCCTCGAGTTTTAAGAAGGGGAAACCAAGGGCAAAAGCTGCCGGCCAGGCGACACTCGAGCTACAGGGTGGATCTGAACGGCGATTACCTCCTGGTATGCTTTCAGCGCCAGCTGTTCGCCTTGTGCCCCTGTTAAGTTTGCCACATGCACAACGCTCCCTCTCGGTCACCGAGCTCCCCGTTCGTTTTTTCAGATTTCACCTAAAGATACAATCCTCTGCTTTAGGTTTAACAACCTGCTCAGTCCAGCCAGCCTTCACCCCAGCTTAAAATGTTGCATATGCCCCACCCGCACAGTATTTGCGACATGCCATGTGGCTTTTCCCAACCAGATGATATTTGAGCTGCCAGAATCCATGGCCCCTTCTTGCCTCCGCGCAACCAGGCTCTCTGCCTGTCTTTCCCTGACTGCGTCTGTGTAGGACTTCCCTCGGCTGTGACTCTCACAGATGGGCGGTGAGCCAGACACCACACACTACAAAGGGGGCAGGATTTTTGCAACCAGAGCCGGGAATCGTTCCCTTTACTTCCACTAAACAAGTGGCCCGGTGCCACATTAAACTTTCCAGCTTTAATCTTTTAAAAATATATAGCCATGTTTTATTTATAAAGCTCCTACTGTTTCTCCGCATATTTTCACATTTCCCGAGCAAATAAGGAAGCAAAGACCAATGAAAGCCTCCAGATATTCCAAGAGAAATAAATAGCAATGCCACAATGGGATCAGACAACCTGATTTGAATTCCAGCTCCCCCACTTACTGGCTTCAGTGGCCCTGGCCAAATTCACCTCTCTGATCGTTTCCTTACCTTTATAATGGGGACCTTCCTAACCTCCTTCTTAGGATGGTTTGGAAGTCATTTAAAGTAAATGCACATAGAAAGCCCTAAAAAAGTTGGCCCATTAAGATCTTTTTATCACATGAATTTCGATCGTTATCAAACTTTTAAAAAACTCTTTTATGCTAAAAAAAAAAAAAAAGGAGTAAACTGGCCTGTGTTTAACTCCTCCCTTTCTTTATGATTACCCATAAAGTGGAGTTTGGGGAGTGAAATGATGCTCTCAAAGGCAGAAAAGAGCCTTTGAGAAGTCATAGAACAGGGAGAAGTATGACTAATCCACACACTGGATGATGAACCAAAAAATGCAAAGATATGGTGTTCCCCGTAGTGGCTCAGTGGTTAAAGAATCTGACTAGGAACCACGAGGTTGCGGGTTCGATCCCTGGCCTCGCTCAGTGGGTTAAGGATCCGGTGTCGCCATGAGCTGTGGTGTAGGCTGGCAGCTACAGCTCCCATTAGACCCTTAGCCTGGGAACCTCCATATGCCGCAGATGCGGCCTTAGAAAAGACAAACAAACAAAAAACACAAAGATAGCCGACTTTTCCTGAGTTAATATGGTATTATTTCAATTCCATGGGTCTAGTCTATGTGCTTAATTTAGATCCAACAGAAAGAACTGTTCAGCCCCTCTAGTGTCTACCAAGCACTGTGCTAGGAGCCCCAGGGCTACAAAGGTAAATAAAGCACTCTCTTTACCCCAGGAGGTAACTCAGGAGACTGGAAACCCAGTCCACACACCCTCTGCTGTTGATCCCAGGTGAACCTGCCCCAGCAACATGTGTTCATTAAGCCAGTAAGTGTTCCCATTTTTCATGACCCCATGGTGAAACTGAGAGATGTGGATCACAATTTAATGTCTTGGAAGAGACATTATCTAGACTAACCTAGACTTTGTATTAAAAGTCAGAAGACAATTGATTGTCTTTTTTCCTTCCCTAATCTGTATATTGCAACTGCCCCTTATACCACCATATGCAGGAGTCATAATTCAGCAACATTATTTTTTTTTTAGGGCCACACCCATGGTATATGGAGGTTCCAGGCCAAGGGTCAGATTGGAGCTGTAGCTGTTGGCCTACGCCACAGCCACAGCAAGGCCAGATCTGAGCTCACGGCAACCCCAGATCCTTAACCCACTGAGCAAGGCCAGGGATCGAACCTACGTCCTCATGGATACTAGTCAGATTCGTTTCCCCTGAGCCATGACGGGAACTCCTGAATTCAGCAACATTAAAACAGAATCCCTGGCACAATGAAGATTTCTCAGTTGGATTTTACTGTATTCCTTTAATGAGGCCTCATAAATTCCCGTGATGACAGTGTCTATTATAGTATTGTCTCGTTCCACCTTCCTCATCTGCTCGCACCCCGTCCTCTCCATCCATTCTCTGCCCTGAAGGGGCTGGAAGGATCAGCTTTGCCACACACACACACACACACACACACACACACACACCAGGCACTTGCCTTAAGTTTTTCACTGGCTCTTTTTCATCTTTGAGGCCTCATCTCTTTGAGGAGACTTTCCGTGACCCCTGACCCCTACCCCAGACCCCTGATACTTCCTAAAGCCCCACCCAGTTACTCTCTATAATGTCAGCCAGTCAGAGCATCATTATAAATGCTATTATGTTCACTCCAGTACACTTAGCCTCATTGTATGATCTTGGTTATTTACTGTCTATCAACATAGCCAAATGGGAACCCTTCTCATTCCTTCTCCTCTCACCAGAATGATGGCAGTAACCTCCTAATTTGTCCCGCAGCCTACACAGGAGCCAGAGTGATTTCCTGAAAATGTAGGTCAAATCCAGTCACCCCTCTGCTCAAAAATCCTCCAGTACCTCCCCATTTTCCTCTGAGTAAAAGACAAAAGACTTTACAGTGGCCTTGGCAAGCCGAGGGTGACAAGTGTGTTCATTCCAAGCTGAACAAAGAAGACTCTAATTGTTCTTTGGCCATAAAACAAGTAACCACCAGAATCTCTTTTAATCAATCAGCGACCACTTCCCAATCAGTGACGGCCCCTTGCTTGGGAAAGTCAGCTAATCAGCAACAGCCACACTCCAGTGATCCTGCTTCCTGGGCTAAAGGTCAGTTCATCTTTTAAACAGTCCAGCTTCTAAAAGCACCAGTCTCTGAACCTCACACTTCCCGAAACCCAATGTAAAACCACAGATTTCTCTGTTCAGAGATGCCCTGCCTTGCAATCCAGCTGTCCTTTGCTTAGCAAGAAATACATTCAGCACTTCATATTTGTTTCTCTCAGATATGAAGACTGGACAAGGCCAGATGGCATCTACAATCTACCTCCTCTCCACGCCCCCTCTATCTTCAGCTCACATTTCCTCTTGTCCTTATTTAATGCTCCTGCCTCAGGGCCTTTGCATTTGCTCTTCCATCTGCCTAGCACATTCTCGCCTCAGATACCCACAGAACTCACCCTCTTCCCTCCTTCCATTTCTTTTCTTTTTTTGTCTTTTTTTTTTGATATTTCTTGGGCCGCTCCCGCGGCATATGGAGGTTCCCAGGCTAGGGGTCCAATCGGAACTGTAGCCACCGGCCTACGCCAGAGCTATAGTAACGCGGGATCCGAGCCGCGTCTGCAACCTACACCACAGCTCATGGCAACGCCAGATCGTTCACCCACTGAGCAAGGGCAGGGATCGAACCCGCAACCTCATGGTTCTTAGTCGGATTCATTAACCACTGCGCCACGACGGGAACTCCTCCTTCCATTTCTTAATGACAGCAAACATGACCACTGTTCTAAAAATTGCAAGTCCAGTTCCTACCCCCCACTCTCCCTTAATGGCTTTCTTTCTTTTTTTTTTTTTTTTTTTCCCCAGTAACACTTATCACCTTTATTATTATCGCCTTCTTACTTATTTTGTTTATGGTTTGTCTGTCTCTTTCCACTAGAATGTAAGCTCTGCGAGGCAGGTTTTGCTTGCTTTGGTCACCGAAGCATCCCAAGCACATAGTAGGTATTAAAAAAAAAATGTATTGAACGAATGGACTTACAATATAAATTCCTGGAGTGCAAAGGCCTTGTGTTCACTGCTGTATAGTCAGAGCCTGGACCAGTGCCTGGCACATAGCGGGAGTTCCATGGATGTGTATGGAATGATACAGATGGTCCCGGACCTACGACGCTTCAACTTGGGATTTTTCAAATGTGAAAGCAATACGCAGTCCGTAGAAATTGTACTTCCAGTTTTGACATTTGATCATTTCCCAGGCTCATGGTATTAGGTACAATACTCGCAGGAGGCTGGGCAGTGGCTGTGACCCTCTGCTCCCCATCAGCCACAAAATCATGAGGGTAAAAACTGGTACACTTACAACCTTTCTGTCCCTACACAGCCGTTCTGTTTTTCACTCTCAGTGCAGTATTCAATAAACTACGCCATTCAACACTTTATCATTAAACAAGATTTGTGTTTGATGATTTTACCCAACTGTAGGCTAATGTTAAGTGTTCTGAGCATGTCTAAAGTAGGTGAGGCTAAGCTATAATGTTTGGTAGTTTAGGTGTATTAAAGGCATTTAAACTTATGATATTTTCAAGATACGATGAATTTATCAGGAGGTAAACCCATCATAAGGCAAAGAAGATCTGTATTTTAGTTGATAATATAAGTGACCCTGAAATTACTGAAACCTTTTGTGTCATCTTTCTCTAGAGAAACAGAGTTAATAAACATATTTATGGGGGGAGGGAAGAATTGGGAGGGTGGGTCTAACAGATACACACTATTGTATAAAATAGATGATTAATGAGAACATACTGTATATCACAGGAAAATCTACTTAGTGCTTTGTAATAATCTATATGGGAAAAAAGAATGAATATATTTATATGTATAACTGGTTCACATTGTCTATACCTGAAACTAATACAACATTGTAAGTCAGCTATATGCCAATAAAATTAAACAAAAAAAGAAAGATTTACCTCCAAAATAAACATATTTAAAATTCCTCAAGTTACCATAAAGCTTTAATCAAAATATTCAAAATATATTAATCACTAGTTCCCCATGGATTCGATGAGTTAATATATGAAGATGATGAAAACAGCCTTGATCAACCTGAAAAGGCAACAAGATCACTCTCCTTTCTAGGGCTGCCCAGGCCATGGACTGGTGGAAAAAGTTGTTTTTAATAGGAAGGAAGGCCAGAAGACATCTTTTTCTCATTTTGTTTGCTTTTACTTAAACTGCTGACTTCTCTGAACCGAAGCCCCCGTCTGCAGTCTCTCTTTGATCTGTTTACTATGAAGTGCCCAGCTTAATCTTCCTGAAACACAGCTTGGTTCATGTTATTACCTTTTACACATCGTGAAAACAGCTTCCATTTACTGCATGTTTATCGTGTATCAAGTCCTCCAATAAATGCTCCACATTCATTTTCTCATTTTAGCCACACAGTGACTTTATGAAGTAGGTCTTATTATCCCCATTTAAAAGAATTGAAAAAAGACTCAGAGTTTAAGAAACGAGAGATCACCCAGCTAGAAGGTGGGGGAGCTAAATCTAGGACTCCCTCTTACTCTCACCCCACTGCAGGGTCATTCTGGCCCCCATCTCTCTTATAAAACCCTACCTATTTACAAGATCCAAATAGAATTTTCTCTAGGAAGACAGACAGATGACCAATAAGCACATGAAAAGATGCTCAATATCATTAACTGTAAGGAAAATGCAAATGAAAACCGCAATGAGATACAACTTCACATCCATTAGTTTGGCTATAATTTCAATAAAGGGAGCTGAGAAGCTCCTGCTGTGGCATAATGGGATCGGTGGCGTCTTGGGAGTGCTGGGCCTTGGGTTCAATCCCCTGCCCAGTACAATGGGTTAGGGATCCAGTGTGGCCACAACTGGGGCTTAGGTTGAGACTGTGGCTCGGATCCGATCCCTGGCCCAGAAGCTCCATATGCCACCGCTGCCAAAAATGGGGGGAAAGGGGTGGGGGGACTGATAACAAATGTCTCAGATGATGTGAGAAAATCAGAACCCTCATACACGGCTGGTGCAAATGTAAAATGGTGCTGCCGCTGTGGAAAACATTTTGGCGTTCCTCAAACTGTGAAGCACAGAGTTCACATTTGATCTAATAATTCCATTACTAGGGATATACCTAAGAAAAATGAAGGAAAAAAAAATACCCACACAAAAAATCGTAGTTGAAGCTTCATGGCAGTGCTACTCATATGGCAAATAAGTGGAAAGAACTCAAGAGTCCATCAACTGATGAATGGATAAACAAATATGGTATATCCACACAGAGGAATATTATTTACCCATAAAAAGGAATGAAGTTCTGATACAGGCAATAGGTGAAACTTGAAAACATCTAAGTGAAAGAAGATAGAGCCAGAAGTTCCTGCATCTATGTGAAAGAGTTCCTGTTGTGGCTCAATGGAAATGAACCCGACTAGTATCCATGAAGATGAGGGTTCAGTCCCTGGCCTTGTTCAGTGGGTTAAGGATCCAGCATTGCCATGAGCTATGGTGGAGTTTGCAGACTCTGCTCAGATACCATGTTGCTGTGGTTGTGGCTGGCAGCTGAAGCTCCAATTTGACCCCTAGCCTGGGAACTTCCATATGCTGCATGTGCAGCCCTAAAAAGTGCACACACACGGACACACACACAAAGGAGACCCAAAAGACCACGGAGTATGTGATTTCATTTGTATTAAATATACAGAGTAGGTAAATCCATAGATACAGAAAATCAACTGGTTGCTTAGGACTCCAGGAGGGGATGGGAGAGAAATGGATGAGAGTTACAGGGCACAGAGTTTCTTTTTGAGGTGATGAAAATGTTCTAAAACGGACTGTGGTGATGGTTGCACGTATCTATCAATATACTAAAACACACTGAATTGTACACTTTTTTTTTTGACCACACCCTGGGCATATGGCTCCCAGGCCAGGAACTAAATCCACACCACAGCAGTGACCCAAGCCACTGCAATGACAGTGACAGATCCTTAACCCACTGTGCCACAAGAGAACTCTATGAACTGTGCACTTTAAATGGTTGAATGGTATGGTATGTAAATGATATCTCAATAAAATTCTTATTTAAAAAATCCTACCCATTGGTAATATCTTTGTGTGTGAAGCACATACAAATTGATAAAAAACACACACATTCACAACTCCAATAGAAAAATGAGCAAAAAGACAAATGCCATATGATATTACTTATATCTGTAATCTGATATACAGCACAAATGAACCTTTCCACAGAAAAGAAAATCATTGACTTGGAGAACAGACTTGTGGTTGCCAAGGGGGAGGGGGAGGTAGTGGGATGGACTGGGAATTTGGGGTTAGTAGATACAAACTATTGCCTTTGGAATGGATAAGCAATGAGATCCCGCTGTGTAGCACTGGAAACTATGGCTGGTCACTTGTGATGGAGCATGAGAATGGGAGAAAAAAGAATGTATACATGTATGTGTAGCTGGGTCACCTTGCTGTGCAGTAGAAAATTGACAGGACACTGTAAACCAGCTATAATGGAAAAAATTAAAATCATTATAAAAAAAAAGAAAAATGGGCAAAGGACGTACAAGAGAAAACTCATAAAAGAAAAAATACGAACGGCTAATAAACACATGCAGGGGTAGGGGGAAGGTTTATCCTCAAATCAAAATAAGGAGAAACGTATCACATAAGCTAAGAATTTTACAGCAAAGATGTAGAAGAAGATGTGGTGAGATGGATATTCCCATACACTGCTGCTGGGAAGCTTTCTAGAAACCAATTAGTCAGTGTGCATTAGCAGCCTTTAAGATGTTCTTACTCTTCTAGCCAATAAATATATCATAAAAAATACTTTATAGTGCAGGTAATAATATACTTGGGCAATAAACAATCCAGAAGAGCTCTGTTAGTGGAAGAAATGGAAGGAGGGGAGCAACTATGTGGCAGCTAACTCTAGAATGGTCCCCATCCGACTGTATAGCACAGGCAAGTATACTTAATATCTTGTAATAAACTATAATGCAAAGTAATTTTAAAAATTAAAGATGAAATGGTTCCCAGTGATCCCCACCTCTTGATATTCGCCCATTTGTGTAAATTCCCCTCTTCCCCGGATTGTGGGCTGGACTTACTGACTCATGCCTAATGGCTAGAGTATAGCAGGCAAAATTAGATTACAAAAAGATTGAATTCAGAATGTCTGCTGTGGCGCAGTGAGTTAAGAATCCAACTGCAGAGGTTCAGGTTGCTTCGGAGGCATAGGTTCAATCCCTGGCCACAGATAAGTCACAGCTGTGTCTTGGATTCGATCCCTGGCCTGGGAACTTCCATAAGCCATAAAAAAAAAAAGATTGAATTCCATCTTGGGTGCCCTTTCTCTCTCTCTTTAAATAGTTAGATATAGAGATAAGCATATAGACATAAATAGATAGCTCTAGATAGGTTTGCATGTAGATATCTACAGTTATACTGATCCATCTCTCCAGAGGGAGAGGGAGAGAGCGAGAGAGAGAGAACAGCCAGCAAGAAACTGAATTCTGCCAACCGCCATGCAAGTCTGGAAGTGGGTCTTCCCCTAGTTGACTTGATATGACTTCAGCCCACCCAATACCTTGGTTGCTACCTTGAGAAGCCTGAGCCAAAGCCACTCCCAGATTCCTGCCACACAGAAGCTGTGAGATAATTAATGTTTGTTGTTTTATGCCATTGAGTGGGGTAACTTGTTACACAACAATAGATTACTAATAAAACCTAATTGTATAACAACTTGAAAATAGTTAAAATAGATTATGAAATAGAATATTATACGGCTGCTAACTTTTTTAAAGAATTTTTAATAACAAGGGAAAATATTCAGAATACAATGTTGAGACTCCAAGACTTCCAATCGTGGCTCAGCAGGTTAAGAACCCGACTAGTATCCATGAGGATGGGGGTTGGATCCCTGGCATTGCTCAGTGGGTTAAGGATCTGGCGTTGCCATAAACTGTGGTGTAGGTTGCCGATGCGGCTCGAATCCTTCATTGCTGTGGCTGTGGTGTAGGCCAGCGGCTACAGCTTCGATTCGACCCCTAGCCGAACTTCCATATGCCCCAGGTGTTGCCCTAAAAAGAAAAAGAAAGAAAGAAAACTCCAAAAAGATATACAATACGATACCAAATTTGGAAGTCTACATTTACATGAATGCTTACAGAGAACACCTGCAGTTAAGCATGTTAAGAGTCAACAGTTTTTCTCTGAGAAACAGAATAGGTGTTCAGTGTATGCTTATTACTTTCCATTAGGACATGCTTTATTCAGTCTATTAGTGTTGAATATCTGCAGTGTGTCAGCCAGCCTTGGGGAGACAGCAGGGAACAAGACGAGGTCGCTGCTTTAGTGAAACCTTCTTATGTGGTGTCAGTGTTGGAGACAGCGAGGTAGAGAGTAGTGGATAGAACATTTTGGTGCCAAAAAGGAACAGTGGAGAAATAAGGTTTTCTCTTGGGTGGTTGGCTTGGGTAGCTTTAGCAGAGGGCTCCAGAGCTAGACGACTTGGTATAAAATCGTGGTGTAAACAACCACCAGCTGAGGGACTGTGGGTGCACAGGTTGCATAATCTCTGTGTGCCCCAGTCTCCTTATCTGCAGAGTGATGCCTTTCCTCAACCATTTGGAAATAATAACCTGACACTTAAGGTTGTTGGGAGGCATGAGTTAGTATGAAAAGCTTAGATGAGAGCCTGACAAGTAGAAGAATGGTGGCAATTGTTAGCCATTACTGCTGTTGCCGTAAGTATTGAGATGGGGATGACTGAAAAAGGACTCAAAATTAAGAATGACGAGGAGCGGAGTTCCCATCGTGGCTCAGTGGTTAACGAATCCGACTAGGAACCATGAGGTTGCAGGTTCAATCCCTGGCCTTGCTCAGTGGGTTAAGGATCTGGCGTTGCCTTGAGCTGTGGGGTAGGTTGCAGATGTGGCTTGGATCCTGCAGTGCTGCGGCTCTGGCGTAGGCTGGTGGCTACAGTTCCAGCTAGACCCCTAGCCTGGGAACCTCCATATGCCGCGGTAGCGGCCCAAGAAATGGCAAAAAAAAAAAAAAAAAAAAAAAAAAATGACTAGGAGCACTTAGTAATTGATGGTTATTAATGTTTCTTTATTACAGTGGAATCATTCCATCTTGAAAGATTATTGAGTTCCCGTCGTGGCGCAGTGGAAACAAATCCGACTAGGGACCATGAGGTGGTGAGTTCGATCCCTGGCCTTGCTCAGTGGGTTAAGGATCCAGTGTTGCTGTGAGCTGTGGTGTAGGTCACAGATGCGGCTCAGATCTGGTGTTATTGTGGCTGTGGCAAAGGCCGGCGGCTACAGCTCCGATTAGACCCCTAGCCTGGGAACCTACATATGCCGAAAGTGTGGCCTTGAAAAGACCAAAAAAGAAAAAAAAAAAAAGGAAAAAGAAAGGTTATCTAGTTTACCAGTTATGGGAGTAATTTATGTACTATGTGATCATCAACACCCATGTCACTGTGGATTAGATGTGCCTTGGGGGAAGAATGATAGTGCAGTGAATATTAATAGGGGTGCTAGGGAGCAGTCCTACAAGAGGGGCGGGGCCTGCTGGGGAAGGTGCCTGGAGGGCAGGAAATGGGAGGCCACCTCTTGGTCCAGGACAGCTCCTGAGAATTTTCAGTGGCCCTAAGCCCTGAAAAGATTATAAGGCCATCTCTCCCACATCTAAGTCAAAACAAAAAGACTTCACTGCATAATACATGGATGGAAGTCCCACAGTTTTCAAAGTCAAATTCAAAGTCAAAAAAAGTTTCCCCTCATTTTCTGATGGACTTGCTTTGCTCGTCTCTAAGTACATTCTCGATTTGGATAATAGTTAATTCCACCTGGAAAGTCTGGGCCACTGACCTTTCATCCATTGCCATTTGCCTGGTTGATGTTTGCGCATCCTCCAGAATCTAGTTGAGAGATCACCCCCTTCAGGAAGACTTCCGGGTCCTCCAAGTCCAATCCTTAGACGAGCCATCTTGTTCACTAGTGCACATCATCCTCTGCAATGCAGATTGCGTGAGAGCCAGACCATGTCCATCCTGTTCATCAGTGCACCCTCAAAGATGAATGAAAGTTTAACAAATAAACAGATGGTTGAATGAGCGACTCCCCTCCCATCCCGCCCCCGCCACTCCCTCAGCTCCAGCAAAGTGCATGGACAAAGCTAATGGGCCAGCTCATAGAGGTTACTATGACCTGAATCCAGGGCTCTTGAATGTCCCCTGCCTCAGAATTAGAGACCCTCCCAAGTCAGAATTTGACTTGATCCTGACGAGTCCAGCGAGGACCAAATCCAATCAAGGTGATAGGGACAGAGCAGGATAGTTACACAAGTAGTTGTAAAGTCCCAGTAGGGACCATAGGTGGAGACGGGAACCTAGAGAACTTTGGGAGATTATCATAAATGAGTAATGGCTCAAGAAAGCCATCGGAACATCGTTGTGGAACACAACAGGTTTGCTCAACTATAAAACCATAAATAAAAGCACGAGCTATGCCTCAGGTCATTAAGTGAAAAATAAAATGAAGCCAGGATTCAAGTCCAACAAGACAATGATCCTTAGGACCAAGGACAGAAATTTAAGGGAAAGATGACATTCCAAAGTTGGAGACCCTCATTATATGGAAGCCTGAGATGATTCAGCGTATCTTAGCATATGTTACCACCTTGGGCTGATTTGAATAAGCACCTTGACAGTCCTAGGTTTGACCTCATAGGGTCAAATCCTCTTACCCAATACAAAGGAGGAGCTAGTGATGTAAGCCTGACATCTATCAAAGAATGAGAAAGAAGGCGGTCTTTTCCCACCTCCCACTTTCCTTGGATTATAAAAATGTAGCCCACCCAATCCTCAGGACAGAACCTACTCGCTTGCCCGCTTGTATCCCTCACAAGCATCCTGTTTTAATCAATCTATTTCTTGCCTATCATTTTGCCTCTTGCTGAATTCCTTGTCCACTGAGATACAAAGAACCTGAGCCACCTAAGTCCACACCACGGGAGTAATTCTAATTAAAAAACCATGAATTCAAGTCCCAGTCTGGGTTTAAGCTGGGTTTGAGTCAGAGGTGTTTCAGTTTCAAAGGGATACAAAATTATAAGCACAGATGAAATTTGTAGAACTGAAAATTCTACAGTTTTTTTCAAAAGGCTTTTATGATCTCAATCTGGAACGTCACTGAGTTTTATGAAATGTAAAGAGAAGGATGCTTTGCAACTTCTCCCAACTTGGCACATCCCCCACCTTAATTATCCTTCTGGGAAATAGGTTTTCCTGGCTGGAAAGACTCCACTCACTTTCGCTTGCTTGTAATCAAAGTCATAGATTCATTTGCAGAATTGCTAAGAAATTCTTGAGGCTTTCCAGCTCAAAGGTTACCACTTCCTACCCAGCCAGTGTGGGCTTTGAGGGCAGCACACGTGTTTCTTCACATATGCAAGGGTTGGGCAGTGGTTTCTTCCACTTTTCCCAAGCCTCACCAATCCCTGGATTCTCACATTCATGTGACCTGCCTGACCGCCGAGCACAGATCTGAATTTTTGCACCTGATGCTAGTGCAACCTCTAAACTATCCCAAGTAAGAACACTTACCCAAGGCTGTAAACTTGACACCAAGGAGAGCGAGGAGAGCCTCCATCGGTGTCAAATCTGGGAGGAGCCGGCCTGGCGGCTGCTGGCTGCCTAACCCCAGCCTAACGGAGAAAGCCAGCACGCGCGCGCACACACACACACACACACACACACACACACACACACACACACCCCCAGCAGGGCAGGGTCTCTGCAGAGTTCTAATTTCTGGTTCTCCACGTTGTCTTAACATTTTATCAACTTAGTACTAATTGTCAGCTTCGTACGAGTTGGGTTTTGTCCCTTGAAGTCAAGTCCTGAGTCACACATCTTTGTGTCTAGTGTGGTTCCAGATGTAATAACCACAAGGGGAGGTTACTTTTGTTCATCGCGATACTGTTTGCCATCTCTCACCTGAGTTAACACACACATCCACCTCGGCCACCCCAGGTGATATGCGATGCGAAAGAAGTCAGGACACAGCTTCTAATCAGGGAGATACAGGATCCAAGAGAGAGCCAGGGGAGAGGAGGGGCACAGAGAGGAAAACACAACCAGAGGAGTCCAAAAAGGCAGACACTGTGAGCCGAACTTTCATTTTTTTTTTAAAATTTTTTATCTTTTTGTCTTTTTAGGGCCACACGCTCGGTATGTGGAGGTTCCCAGGCTAGGGGTCGAATCGGAGCTGTAGCCGCCGGCCTACGCCACAGCCACAGCAACACCAGCTCTGAGCCGAGTCTGCAACCCACACCACAGCTCACAGCAATGCCGGATCCTTAACCCACTAAGCAAGGCCAGGGATCGAACATGCAACCTCATGTTCCTAGTCGGATTCATTGACCACTGAGCCACGACGGGAACTCCCGAACTTTCATTTTTTACATTTTCAACTGAAAACATTTTTTTTTTTTTAATGGCATTAGAATTGAACTTTAGTGGGTCTGGCCTCATCATTTGGGAAACCATTAGATAGAATGGCTACCTTGTACTTGACACCAAGTAGATTCCAGGTGTGTTATTTATGGCCCCATCCTCAGTCACAGGGTGGGAATCATGTGTCCTACAGACGGCTGCCGCAATCATGACAGACACTTAGGAAAACTGCTGTGTCAACACAGTTGAGCGCAGATATCACCTGTGAACACAGCACGAATAACCCTAACCCTAACCCTAACTCTCTACCCAACATGCCTTTCCATCCTTCTTCAGGTAACATCACTCTCCTTCTTTGGGGGCTAGGGCTCCCCCCACCCACTGTGGTCCAAGTGGGTGCAGCCAATCCGGCAACGTGGGTGATTGACACAAGCCGGGCAGATCGTGGTGCCTCACTCACGTCCATAGCCATGGCAACTACCCCGAGGAATGGACACGTGACCCGAATCAGGACACTCAGGACCCCTTTACGGGGTTTTAAAATATAATTCTAGGGGAAGAAGCAAAGAACTTTCCTGTCCTCTTAAGTGGTGTAGCCACGATGTGATGGAGAGTTCTCAACAGGCACCTCTCTTGAAATATAGAAAGCACTCATGCACACAGGAAAAGAAAGGGGGGGGTTAGGCGGAGAGAGAGAGAGCGAGCATCAGTTCAGTTTCCGAAAGGCCTGCTTTCCTGAAGCTGAACTGTTATGCTTCAATTCTGAGAAGTACTCCAGTATCTCATAAATCACCCCCCTTTCTTTTTCCCCTTACATTAGTTTGAATTAGTTTCTCTTGCTTGCAAACAATGAGTCCCCATCAATATATAAATTGTCCGATCTATTTTGGATTTTCCCGAAGAGCATTTAGAGAACTCAAATGAAAAGCCTGCAGACTGGGAACAAATTTTAAGAGTGAATGGTTATCAAGAGGGCAGTAGAAAAAGAATAAGAGAGAAAAAGACTCTAAATAGGAACATATTTGGTAACTCCTTATAATAATACTAGCTGCCATTACCTGCACGGTAAGCAATAGCTCCATTCTACAGATGAGAAAACTCGTTCGACAGAGTCAAACAGCAAGTAAGTGACTGGCTTTGAACTCAGGTCTGTATGATTGCCAAGTTTAATCTTCATTTCACCAGACTAGAGTATGTTCCCAGTATAAAAAGCAAAGCTTCCTTTAACCTTAACATATTTTCAAGAAAATATTTGAAATGAAGATAAGGAGCTGGATATCCCTGCCCCCTACCCCCTGTTAGATTAGTCAGCCACGTGTGCTTTCTTTCCTGGACATCTACAGGAATTAAAGCAGAATCTGCTGACTCATTCATTCCTGGTACTCTGAAAGAAATCCAGATTGTTTATCTGACAGAGAAGCCAGAACTGGGGAATGGCCATTCCAACAGATACATCAAAAATCTATCTAGATGGAATTAGAGACGCTCATACTAAGTGAAGTGAGTCAGAAAGAGGACAAACACCGAATGATATCACTTAAATGTGGTGTCTAAAATACGGCACAAATGACCTATCTACAGAACAGAAGCAGATCATGGACACGGAGGGCAGACCTGTGTTTGCTGGGGTTGGGGCGAGGGCTGACAGACAGTTTCGGGTTGGTAGATGCAGACTGTTACATATAGAACAGATGGGTGATGGGGTCCTGCTGTATATCACAGGGAACTGTATCCAGCCTCTTGGGTAAGAACCTGATGGAAACTGGAAAAAAAAAAAAAAAAAAGGGTGTCTACGGGTGGCTGGGCCACTTTGCTGTACAGCAGAAATTGAAGGAATATTGCAAATCAACTATAACATAAAAACATCTATCCAGGAGTTTCCTTTGTGGCTCAATGGGTTAAGGATCTGGTGGTGCTGCTGCATCTGTGGTGTACGTTGGCCTGGGAACTTTCATTTGCCTCAGGTGTGGCTGTAAAAAGGGAAAAAAAAGTCTGAGAGTAAAATGATGAAAATATTCTTAGTTGTCTAGGACAGGGGTTGATAAAACCATGGCCTTTAGACCTGCTGCCTGTGTTTACAAATAAAATTGCACTGGAACACAGTCTCATTTCTGTATTGTCTATGGCTGCTTTTCCCACTACAATGGCAGTTGTACATAGCTGGGATGTAAAATTTAAAATACTCTCTCTCCCTTGAAGGAAAAAAAGTCTGCGTTTTAGGGTCACACCCTGGGCATATGGAAGTTCTCAGACTAGGGGTCGAATTGGAGCTGTAGCTGCCAGCCTACACCACAGCCACAGCAACTCGGGGATCCAAGCCTCGTCTTCAACCTACACCACAGCTCCAGATCCCCGGCCCACTGAGCGAGGCCAGGGATCAAACCCGCATCCTCATGGATCCTAATCGGATACGTTTCCCCTGAGCCACAACGGGAACTCTGAGAAAAACTCTTCTAAGCCTCCTAAAAGGATATAACATTAAAAGCATTAGAGGCAAAAGAAAAAAATTAGAGGCAAAAAAAAAAAGAAAGAAAAAAAAGAAACTGTACTTTATAAAAATGAAAAATCAAGCCAGATTCCCACCCTTTGGCACATCCAGTGAAAGGGCAAAAGCAAGTCTGAGTTCTAAATTTTAATTAATCACGTGTTTTAAACTTTTTATACTTTTTAAAGGCTGTTTTTAATAAACTTGATTCAATCTTACATGGAAAAAAAAAAGACATATAGATCAACAGTCCAACGTTTGTCCTGTCTTTTTTTTTTTTTTTTTGTCTTTTGTCTCTCTTTGTTGTTGTTGTTGTTGTTGTTGTTGCTATTTCTTGGGCCGCTCCCGCGGCATATGGAGGTTCCCAGGCTAGGGGCTGAATCGGAGCTGTAGCCTACACCAGCCTATCCCGCGTTGCTGTGGCTCTGGCCTACACCAGAGCCACAGCAACGCGGGATCCGAGCCGCGTCTGCAACCTACACCACAGCTCAAGGCAACGCCGGATCGTTAACCCACTGAGCAAGGGCAGGGACCGAACCCGCAACCTCATGGTTCCTAGTCGGATTCGTTAACCACTGCGCCACGACGGGAACTCCTGTCCTGTCTTTAGTCTTTTTAGGGCCGCACCTGCGGCACATGGAGGTTCCCAGGCTAGGGGTGGTATTGGAGCTGTAGCCACTGGCCTATGCCAGAGCCACAGCAACGCAGGATCCGAGCCGCATCTGCAAACTAGACCGCAGCTCACGGCAATGCCGGATCCTTCACCCACTGAGTGAGGCCAGGGATAGAACCTGAAACCTCATGGTTCCTAGTCAGATTTGTTTCTGCTACACCATGATGAGAACTTCTGTCTTTAGATCTGAATTTAAGATATGATGAAACCACCCCTTGCTTTTGGTGCAGTTCAACAGACATTTGCTGAGTGCCTACCAGGTGCCAGGCATCTAGGATTCCAAATATGAATGAAATAGACAGGGTTTCCCGCCTTCCAAAGTGGTCCAGCAAGGGATAGAGCGCCTAATTCTTACAGTTTCCGAATGGTACGTGCAGTGAAGGCACTGTGTTTTGGAGAGAGATGCAACGTAGAAGATGATGCCGATAACTCTTTGCAGGGTGGGGTGCACTGTTAGGAAAGCTTCCGGGAGGATGGGGACAGTGAAAGAGATGATGAAAATTAAAGAAGCCATCGCTCACTGTGTAGACAAACGGGGAAGGGCCACTTGTCTGTTTGCCACGACGTTACTCAGCTGGGCTAGTGAGAGGGCAGCTCCCTCACTCTCCTAGACCCCCAGGACACAGGTGGTGGACTGCACGCGTCAGGGAGGGCCGTTCACTGAGACCGTAATGAGCAGCGACGCCTGTGGTTGAGCAACGTGGTGGCTAAGCCCATACCACACACCTTGCTCTCCATTCCGACTCATCCCCACCAGTCCCCACTACCAGAAAACCCCTGCCTCGTACAATCCCAGACTGTTTCACATCACAACAACGGCAGAAAACTTCATTTGTGTCCAATGCTCTTTTAATTGGAATGATGCCCATAGCGACGGAAATACTCACGAGATGAAACAGGGTATGGGTCCCATCTTTCTCTTGTTATCTTCTTGGTGATATCTGGCTGTGTTGCAGGCTCTGAGTCTTACTGGCCTTGGGCCATTTTCAAGTTACTCGAACTACATAAGGATCAAGCATGCCAGTTCTTGAATTCCAGAGACTTCCAAGTATAAGGACCCACAGAGGCAATTCGACAAGTGGCACTTTATTCACTAAGGAAGGATGGAACCAATGCTGGCATGTCTCAGCCTTTGGAGCGGCTATCTGCTTACATTTGAGACCACAAAACCAAAATCCTTCAGGTTTGCTGCCCGTAAAGGTTTTTAAACATATGTTTTGGAGGAGAAAATGATTTGAAAGTTCAAAGTTCTTCTGCCCTTTTGATTTTTGAGTCAGTCTATGCTTATCTTTAATTTATTGGTATATTACAGAATTCTATCATGCTTGGAATTCATGCTTATCCTGTGTTCAGAGTTATCTTTGGGGAGGGTTCGGAGCTGGTAGCCCTCCAGCAGGTGAGGCCCAGGGCCAATGACACTCTTTCCCTTCCTCTCAGCTCAAAACATTCAGGGCAGATTGAGTGACATTAAAATTAAGGCAAAGAACAGATTCCAGGGGAAAATAAGACACACATCAAGATGACCGAGGAACATAAGGGATCCCAGGGTCCTGGAACCAGTATTGGAGCGTCCAGCATTGGAGGAATGTATGGGCCGTGTGCAGGTCTTTTTATTCTATCTATTGTCCACTAGCTAAACTCTTTTCACACTCAATTGGTCATTACACAGAAGCTAGATTCAGGAATCCGACTGGATAACTTTTAAAGTCCTCGGGCATGGACTAATGGAAAATGAGAAGAAAGTCTGAGGCCATGTGCCCTGCCTATCTCATTGCATTTCTTTGGTCCAGATCCTGTGAATTTTGACCCAAAAGTGGCCAGCCAACTGAGTGAGCTGGGAAGAACTGGAAAAGCCAAAACACATTCCCAGGGTGCAAACTGATACTAGCTGCTCAAGGTAAAACCAAGGACTGGGTCACTTTGACGTACAGCAGAAATTGACAGAACATTGTAAATCAACTATAATAAAAATTTTTTTTAAGAAAAGGTCAGAATCAAGGATCAAAACACACTGGGATCCACAGCAGGAACTCTGAATTGTGGATAATCTTTTTTTTTTTTTTTTGCTTTTTAGGATCAAACCTGTGGCACATGGAGGTACCCAGTTCCCAGGCTAGGGGTTAAATTGGGGCTGCAGCCGCCAGCCACACCACAGCCACAGCCAGGCCAGATCTAAGCTTCATCTGCCACCTACACCATAGCTCACAGCATCACTGGATCCTTAACCCACTAAGTGTGGCCAGGGATTGATCACTTGTCCTCATGGATACTTGTGGGATTCCTTACCATTGAGCCACAGAGTTGTGGATATTCTAACACAGGTAAATAAAGACAATCAGAAAGGATGTTGAAAGTTAACAAAACAAGGAAAAAGGAACCAGGCTTAAGTAACACCTAAGGATTCATCAATTTTCTGTCCTAGATCTCAGGTTGTTTTATACACTGGGCAGGAGAGGCCCCCGGCAGAGGGCTTGTGAGGTATGAAAATATTTGGAATTTTACGAAAAACTATTGCTCTAAAATCCAAAGAGAAAAATCTCAAAGTGTAAGTTAATGAGTGCTAATTAAATGTATACAAAGCATCCTTGTGTCAGTTTCATTGTTTAACCTAGTAGCTGTAAAAATGTCCTTATATTGGAAAATAACTTGCAGATTAATACAGTAGTTAAAAGCATAGACTGTGAAGCCAAATTGTCTGTGACCATATCCTCACTCCTCATTCACTATGTGACTTGTGGCAAGTTATACAATCTCCTGGAGCTTCCACTTCCTCATCCTCTATAAACCCATATACAAGGTGAGGATAATTATACCACGAATGTCAAAGATAGTTGAAAAGATTAAATGAGTAAAACACTTAGAAGAGAGCTTGTCACACTCGAAGGATGCTACTAACTGTTGTCCTTATAGCATCATTTTCTTATTTGGAAAGAATTCCAAAATATGAACTGATTCCTAAGAAATCACAGCCAAATTAAATAAGTGACTCATACTCAATTAATTTCAAAAGCAAAATTATAAGAACTCTTTGAAAGAATTTCTTAAAACATTTTATCAATGAAATTTTCAAGCAAATACAGATGTTGAGAAAATAGTATAATGAACCCCGTGAACTTTTCACTCTGCTCCAATGATGATCAGCTTACGGCCAGTCTTGTTTCCCAAGCTAGGATTATTTTGAAAAACAAACAAACAAACAAACAAACAAAAAAAAAACAAAAAAAAACAGCCTCTTATTTTATTTGTAATATTTCAACATGTCTTTATATTTGATTTACAGGGTTGTGTCAATTTCTGGTGTACACCAAAGTGACCTAGTCACACATATATACACATTCCTTTTCTCATATTTTCTCCTATCATGTTCTATCCCAAGAGACTGGATATAGTTCCCTGTGTTATACCGTAGGACCTCATTGCTTTTCCATTCTAAATGTAAGTAGTTTCCATCAACCAACCCCAAACTCCCCATCCATCCCACTTCCTTTTCCTTATCCCCGGGCAACCACAAGTCTGTTCTCCCTGTTCATGGTCTGTTTCTGTTTTGTAGAAAGATTCATTTGTGCCATGTTTTAGAGTCCACATATAAGTGATATCATATGGTGTTTGTCTTTCTCTTTCTGACTTACTTCACTCAGTATGAGACTCTCTAGTTCCATCCATGTTGCTGCAAATGGCATTATTTCATTCTTTTTTATGGCTGAGTAGTATTCCATTGTGTATACATACCACATCTTCCTAATCCAATCGTCTGGTGATGGACATTTGGGTTGTTTCTATGTCTTGGCTATTGAGCAACAACAGATCCTTTTAACCCACTGTGCCAGCCTGGGGATCAAATCTGGGTACTGGCATTATACAGACACTGCTAATCCTGTTGCGCCACAGCAGGAACTCCTAGAACTGATTTTTTTTAAAAAAATTTGATTCAAAATCCAAATAAAGTCCATTCATTGCAAATGAATGATGTCTCAAATGTGTTTTTTTTTTCTATAGGGTTTCTCCTCCATCTCTTTGTCTTCTTACTGACATTTTTTCTTGTTGAATAAACTAGGTTGTTTGTCCCATGGAGTTTGCCATGGTCTGGATTTTGCTATTTTGCACCTTAAGTGTCACTTCACATCTTCTTTCCCTGGTATTTCCCCTGACTTGGTAGTCAGATCGTGTTACTTGATTAGATTCTGATGCAACTTTTTTTGAAGCCTCCTTCAGAGGTACCTCTCTCAGGAAACACACAGTGTCTTCTTTTCTTTCTTTCTCTTTCTTTCAAGTTTTATTGAAGCACAGTTGGGTTACAAGGTTGCGATAATCTCTTCTGTACAACAAAGTGATTCAGTGATACATATACACATATCCATTCTTCTTCAGATTCCTTTCCCACATAGGTTATCACATAATATTGGGTAAAGTTCTCTGTGCTATACAGCATGTCTCTGTTGGCCTGTATTTCTTTCTGAGATATTGTATCCATTGATTCAAAGGTGTGAAATGGTGATATACTAACTTTATCATTCCTTCTTTCAATAGATGAAATATTATAAAAAGAAATGCCCCCCATCAATTAATTGATTACCCTGAAACATAGTTTGTATAAAAAAGGCAAAATAAATACTTGATTCTTTCTTTTTACTTACTACTGGTTCTCTATCATCCTCCAGTGGTACCCAGAGAGTTTGTTACTTTAGTCTCAGTTTTTCATAATGTGCTTACACTAACAACTGGATATATGGTTAACTTCTTTTTCTTTTTTTCGTTTTGCTTTCAATATTGACTATTGCTTTGTGTGTGTGTGTGTGTGTGTGTGTGTGTGTGTGTGTGTGTGTTTGCCATTTCTTGGGCTGCTCCCGCGGCATATGGACGTTCCCAGGCTAGGGGTCGAATCGGAGCTGTAGCCACCGGCCTACACCAGAGCCACAGCAACGCGGGATCCGAGCCACGTCTGCAACCTACACCACAGCTCACGGCAACGCCGGATCGTTAACCCACTGAGCAAGGGCAGGGATCGAACCCGCAACCTCATGGTTCTTAGTCGGATTCGTTAACCACTGCGCCATGACGGGAACTCCTGAATATTGCTTTTTGTCATTTAATTTTTATAATTATATAAATTATCACAGGGTTCCTTGAAGCTATAAAACCAAAATCCAGCTTTTATTGCCATTCTTTCCAATCAGTTTCTCCCCCCTCTCCATAGATAACTGTTCACTTTAACGGTATAGTTTTCCATTGTCCTTTTCTCTGCTAAATAAGTAAATGTACATACATATGTGCATCTCCCTCTTTTTATATAAACTTGGCATATATATTATACCCAATTTTCTCCAACTTGATAAAAAAAAGTATATTTAATGTATGATGTTGGCGGGGTGCTACTTTACTGTTTGCTACAAGAGACAGGCCTACAAAAGCTCAAAGAAAGCCAAGCCAGCCGCTTTTATCTTCCCACCCAGAGAGAACCCATCTCTAAGCCAGGTCAGTTCGAAGTTAGCCAAGAGATTGAAATCAGCTGGCTGAGTGTGGGACGCGCCCTGGAGAGGCAAGAAAACGCGCAATTCTCGCTAGAAGCAGTTCCTGGGAGGATCCGAGGGCAGAGTTCTAATTCTCAACATCAGACCTTTATGATGGGCTTGGGAACTGAGGACTCACCTCTCAGAAGGTAAGGTGGAGGATCTCAGGTGAACCACACTGGTTGTTTGGCTCCACCTAACAGTAACAGCACCTTGGAATGAACACTTTCTATGCTGTTTTGGTTTGTTCTTTACAGACTCAGAACTAGGGGAAAGGTGGATGGCCAGAACCAGAAGTCAGCTTTCCCCACATGGACTAGGGGCTGGAGGTGCGGCCGGCGGCAGGTGGAGCGAGTGTGTGGGTCTGGCTGGGCAGAGCCTGGCGGGACAGGGGGCGGGGCCGGGCACCTGACAAGAGACAGAATTGGAGGTTCGCCAGGCTGTTGGGCAGTTGGCAGGTTTCATCTGGCTTCAGTTTGCGTAGCCAAGCCTCTTCCTGAAGGATAGTACGTTGCCTGAGCCCGTTCACCCTCCACCTCCCTAGCCAGCCCTAGAACCTGGCACACCAGATGATGGAGGAAGAGACGAGGCAGGTAGAGTGCAGGAGCTAGGAGGCACCTGGAATAGTCTAGAATACTCCTCCCTCTTCCTCACGTGGTCTCAGGCTGCATTTCTGCCCCCAGGCCTCGCTGAGGGGGTCTCATCCTCTACAAAACATCTGCCCTCTTGTTCCTAAGTCTGACATTTGCTTGAACTGCCCTTAGGGTTCACTTAAAAGTAAATTTCCTCCTGTGTTAAAAGTGGCCCCATTCCTGGGATGGAAAGAGGAAGAACATAGTAATTTGACCTCCAGGAAAGGCTTTGCCGGTGGCTCACAAGTCTTTTGATTCAGAAAAACGGTGCAGCATGAGTGGTTATGGATAGAAACACAGTGATGGGGGCACATTCACATACAGAATTCTGTGTGGCTGGAGCGCCCGCATGGTGGCTCAGCTGGAACGAATCTGACTAGTAACCATGAGAACATAGGTTTGATCCCTGGCCACACTAAGTGGGTTAAGAATGCTGTGTTGTGGTGTATGTCACAGGCGTGGCTAGGATCTGGGGTTTGTAGTGGCTGTGTCATAGGCCAGCAACTACAGCTCCAATTCGACCCTTAACCTGGGAACCTCCATACGCTGTGGGTGAGGCCCTAAAAAGACAAACAAAGAATTCTATATGGCTGTGAAGAAGAGCGAGGTAGATCTATAGGCACTGATGAGGAAGGAGGTACATATTGATGACAACAAAATAAACAAGTTGCAAAATTATGTATATGTATATATATGCAAATGTATTGGAAAAGTCTATAGTAAAATGTTATCAGAGTTTCTTCTAAGAACTGGGGTTAGGGAGTTCTCTGATGGCCTAGCAGGTTGAGGCTCCTGCGTTCTCACCGCTGTGGCTCTGGTTGCTGTTGTGCGCGTAGGTTCAATCCCTGGCCCAGGAATTCCCACATACTGCCTGTGTGGCAAAAAAGAAAAAAATACAAAAAAAAAACCCAAGAGAGAACCTGAAATAAAGGTTGCAACTCTCATTTAAAAAAAAAAAAAAAAAAGAACTGGGGTTAGAGAATAATTGTAATTTTGACAGCGCTTTCTGTTACAAGTAAAGAAAACCTCCACTCAGTGATTCACACAAGAAGGAAATTTATTGCCTTCAAAATGAGAAGTCCCTGGGAAGAGGGACCCTAGACTCGATTAACTCAGCAGCTCAGAGCCTCACTGCAGACCCGCTGTTCTCAGGCAGCTCCCCTCATGGGGAGCAGGTGTGTTAGCTTCAGGAGAAACAGCCACACTTAACATCTTTAGCAGAGAAAGCCAATGCACCTGGCCAAAGTCACCTGTCAGAGGAATCCCGCATCTCCCAGGAACAAATCTGTCTTAAGAGCCCTGTCACACTCCATCACTGGCTGGAGGCAGCCTGGGGAAGCATGGCCTCAGGTGCTCAGAGGCTTCGGGCTGTGTCCCTGCAGCGGAAAAGCTGAGATGACATTCTCATGACAATCACAGGCATTCTCTCTTTTTAGGAACAAATGCCTGAGGAGTTCCCATTGTAGCGCAGCAGAAACGAATCCGACTAGGAACCATGAGGTTGTGGGTTCCATCCCTGGCCTTGCTCAGTGGGTCAAGGATCCGGCATTGCCGTGAGCTGTGGTGTAGGTCGCAGACACGGCTCGGATCCCGCGTTGCTGTTGCTGTGGCTGTGGGGTAGGCCGGTGGCTACAGCTCCGATGAGACCCCTAGCCTGGGAACCTCCATATGCCATGGGTGCGGCCCTAAAAAAAGGACAAAAGATAAAAAAAAAAAGAAAAAACAAATGTCCAGGCAGACTTCTGCTATGTGTCTGTGCTATGGATCACACGTCCTTGTGTAAACCAGCTGAGACCAATATGATTGACTTAAAGGTTGACCACCTCCCCAGAAGCATGTGGTTATGGGGAGGGGGCGGGGGGAAGGAAGGGAAACTGTTAAAAAAAAAAAAAAAAAATCCCTGTGTTAGGAGGAAGAAATTGGGGGATGAACCTCAGCTAAGTAATCTGCAGAGACTGCCGCAGTGGAGGAGGGGGACATTTTCAGTTGGTGTGTTTCTGTTTAGTTTGGGTTCTTCTGAGCATGTATTACTTGTGTAATAATAGTTATTATTTTAGGGCAGTTAAGAGAATGGGGCTTGGCATCAAAAGAAAAATATTTGATACCATCTCTCTGACTTATAATCTGTAATCTTGAGCAAGTAACTTAACATCTTCAAGTCATCATTATTAAAAAGTTGAAAGTGATTTTCAAGCTGAAAAAAAAAGTACAGAATACATTAAAGACATGTGAGTTTCTCTTATGTCCTAGGGAAAAAAAATATTTCCTATCTGTAAAGATTCAGAAACATATGTGTTAGATTACACCATTTTAGGTTGAGTTATTGTTTCAATATTTCAGAGAATTAGAAAAATATGGTTCTTCTATAAGCGCAATGGAAAAAAGTCACAATGATTTCTTTTTAACAAGTTGAGTAAAATCCTTCCCCCCCCCTCCCTTTTCTTTTATGGCCACACCCACGGCATATGGAAGTTCTTGAGCCAGGGATCAAATCCAAGCTGCAGCTACAAGCTATGTCACAGCTGCAGCAACTCCAGATTCTTAAGCTGTTGCACCACAGCAGGACTCTCTAAAATGTTCTTTTATTTCCTCTCAATTAGTTTGTTGTTTAGACTGATAGAATAATATATTTCCCGGAAGGCTACAAGTTTTGATTATGAGGTTATGTGATTATTTTGGAAATGATTGATTTCGTTCTGTTTATTTGTACAATTATATATAATCTTGGTTCTTAATTACTTAAAATTGAATTAAAACCTACTGTCTTAATATCAGTGTAAGATACTTGTGCTGTAGTTGGTTAAGATCTAGCATTGTCCCTTCAGTAGCTTGGGTTGCTGCTGAGGCTAGGGTTTGATCCCTAGCCCACGAACTTCCACATGCTGCTATATGAATAAATAAATAATAAATAATAAGATACCTGCTAAGAAAACTAGAAAGTTGGAGGACTATGATTCATGAGTTGGTTTAGTTTGGGGTATTTTCCAAGAGATACTGTAAGTTGCAGAGATGAAATGGTCTTTAGAAGAAAGTCTAGGATGTAAAGTAAGAATTCAGATCAACCCCTAAACTATGATGAAATCTTAGGAGGGTCATTTATCTTTACTGCTTTTAAGTTTTCTTGTTTATAGAAAAAATAATTAAGCTGTTTGAAGATTACACCATATCAGTTATATATTGCTACATAAAAAGTCCCTAAAATTTAGTGCCTTAAAACAACAATCCTTTAATTTGCTTGGAGTTTCTTTGGATTAGTAATTTTGGACTGAGCTCAGCTAGATGGATTTTTCTCCTGGTCATCTAGTGTCACTCCTGTGGTGACAGCTTGTAGACTGGTTGAGAACCAATTGACCTAGGAGGCCTCAGCAGGGATACTCATCCTGCAGGAGACTGGCTTTGGCTTCCTCGCATGTCATTCTCAGGGAGCAAGAAAGGGCAAGCCCAATGTTCAAGCCCTTCTTCTTCTTTTTTTTTTTTTCTTTTTCTTTTTAGGGCCATACCTGTGGCATGTGGAAATTCCCAGGCTAGGGGTCGAATCAGGGCTGCAGATGCTGGCCTGCACCACCGCCATGGCAACACTGGATCTGAGCCACATTTGCAACCTGTGCCACAGCTCACAGCAATGCCTAACCCACTGAGCGAGGCCAGGAATCAAACCTGAATCTGCAGGGACACTATGTCGGGTTCTTAACCTGCTGAGCCACAATGGGGACCCCTTTTAAGCAGTTTTTAATTCTCTGCTTATATCATGTCTCCTAATATTCTGTTGGTCAAAGCAAGTCACATGGCCGCATCACATGTCGGTGTGGAAGGGGTCTGCATAAGAGACTGGATACAGGAAGGGGTGATAGAGTAGGAGCTTTTTTTTTTTGGTCTTTTTAGGGTGGCCCCCATGGCATATGGAAGTTCTCAGGCTAGGGGTCAAGTTGGAGCTACAGATGCCAGCCTACACCATAACCACAGCAAAGCTAGATCCAAGCCGCATCTGTGACCTCCACCACAGCTCATGGCAATGCCAGATCCTTAACCCACTAAGTGAGGCAAGGGATCGAACCTGCGTCCTCATGGATACTAGTCACATTCATTTCTGCTGAGCCATGACAGGAACTCCTGGGATCCACTGTTGTAACTGTCCACCCCAGGGACATCGCATCAGTCAGTCAGCAAGTATGGAGAATCATATCGCAAATTCGAAAATACTAAATGAGTTACAGCCATAAACCTGGAAGGTAAGCAAAGCGAGATGATCACAAAAGAATGATTTGTGAACTCAAAATGATATGTATCAACATATCAAAAATTTGGTCATTTTGACGTCTGTTTGGTGGAAGTGCCCTCCCCAGATAACAGGCAATGTGAACAGTCTCACTCAGAGCACGGCCTCATCTTAACTACCCATCCTAAGAGGTCCTCTGCTCCCTACATTTCATTTCTTTTCATTTCACCGGAGTCGATTGCCTTTGTACCTTCAGCACAGTTTGTACATTTAAATTATACGTGCATTTGTTTGTTGTCCATTCCCCCCAAGAACAGAATATAGAAAGCTCCATGGAGTTCCCATTGTGGCTCAGCATAGTGTCTGCGAGGATGCAGGTTCAATCCCTGGCCTAGCTCAGTGGGTTAAGGATCCAGCATTGCCACAAGCTGCGACACAGGTCACAGATGCAGCTTGGATCCGGTGTGGCTGTGACTGTGGCTGTAGCTGTGGCTGTAGCTGTAGCTCTGATTTGAGCCCTATCCAAGAAACTTCCATATGCTGCAGGTGTAGCCCTACGAAGCAAAAAGAAAAACAAACAAACAAAAACCAAACAAAACAAAAGGCATTTTCCGTGATGACAGGAACCATGTCTGTTTATGTCTGTTTCACTCCCCAGTTTGTACCCAGCATCTAACACAGGATTTGGCACATAACAGGATCTAATAGATATTTCTTGAGAAGTGGATGAAATGGAAATTGACATGGATGCAACACATACCTCCTGATGAGTGCCAGAAACAAGCATCTTCTATGCTGAGAATGGAGCGAATTTTCCTGTCTCTTAATGGGTGATTCATTGTGTCAGTGATCTGCCAGGGGAGGGCAGTAGCAACGCACTGCAAACCCTTGGCTCCATATACCTCCCGTGTTCATTAGTTCTTCCCAGAACCGTGGCAGAACCAAGTCCCACGATTCTCCCTGAGCTCTGCCTTGGGAACTCTTCCTTCTCCCACTGCCTTGGGGGTCTTTGTCACTTCTGGCCAGGATTCCCACTTTAGCCGCCAAACTGTGCTCCTTGCCAGCCATCTTGCTCAATCCCACCTCACCTTCCTGTCAGCTGCCAGAGATAAAATCATACGAATATTTGAAAAATTAATTCTAGGCTTAAAGACCTCTCCAAGACCTAGAGAAAAGATCCACGCATCTTGGCGTGAGGTTCAAGGCATTTCACAATCTGCCCTGAGGTTCCTCTCCCAGCTCCTTTCTCATCACTGGCCCCTCTTCCTCCCATGCAGCCTCGGGCCCAGCTGTGGGGAAAGTTCTAGTGTTGAATGAATGTACCTATCCTGCCAGAATGCTCTAATTTGATGCCGGCTGTCTCCTTTCCCTGGCCTGTCTTCACCTCTCCTCCCTCACCTGACATCTCCCTTCTTCTCATACTCAGACCTGGTTCGAAATTACATTTCAGGAAGACTGTTGCCTCCATTAGTCACATTTCTATCAAAACCCTCATACCTCGGAGTTCCCTGGTGGTCTAGCGGTTCAGACTTTGAACTTTCATGGCTGCAGCCCAGGTTCAGTCCTTGGTCTGAGAACTGAGAACCCACATCAAGCCGCTGCATGCCCTAGCCAAAAATGAACCAACAACAAAAAACAACCATCATATGCTATAAGTCTACAGTCCCAGCTCCTGATGCTGCTGTTTCCAGCAGGCAAGGAGATTTATTGGATGAAATGAAGGAAGGAAGGAGGAAAACAAGAAGTTGGAAATGAAAAAAAAAAAATGTGTCGCATAGTTGGTACCCCATCCTTGACTTCTTCCTCCCTTCTGCCTCTTTGTCCTGCAGAGTAAGTTATTATGAAAGGCCTTTTAGGGGGAATATCTGTTATGTTTGTCTGCCTGGTGTCCCTTCCCTCTTCTGGAAACAGCATTCTTCCCTGTGTAGTTCAAGTGGGCTTTACTCATATACACCTAGAAGGGACTCCATGCCTTTGGACATAATAATGGTTCAGGATTGGGCTCATGACCCAAATGAGACCACTCAAAATCTTCCTTTAGACTTTTTGGCCAATGGGATTTGGGAGGATGCTCTCCTTCCTCTAAGGATGCTAAGCTGGTAAGATGTACATCTGAGCTGCCAGCGATCATTATGATCTCTAGTAGTGAAGTCGTGTTTAACCAAAAGGGACTCCTGATGACATCATGTGAGCTCCTGGATCAAGCTACGCCTGAAGCTAACAGACTCTCCTTTTCACATGTCAATAACTTGTCTTTTCTCTTAATCTAGTGGGTTTTGGGTTTCTGTCAGATGCACTTGAAAGAGTCCCCATGACTATACTTTTTAAACAAAAATGCTTCATTATTATGTCAACTTTTCTCAGAGAAAGTGTGGATTAGACATGAAAAGTAAAGGCACTGCATCCCACAAAATAGGGTAGGAAACATGACTGAGGCAGAACCTTTGGGTGAGGAAACTATGGGTCTCTCTAACCCTAACTGGGTCAGTTTCTCACAGAGCAAATTCATTCTTGTCTAGATTTGCGGCAGCAAGAAATCAGGCAAAACCATTTCCAAATATAAATACCAAAATGTATTCTTTTGCCCAAGAAAAGCCTTTCTGGCTTAGTTCTCTTTGGGATTCTTAACACTTTTATTGTTACAGTTGGTGTCTGTAAGGCCACTTTACAAGGGCTGGATGGAGAAGCCTGGTGCCCCTTCTCTGGGTACTAAAGCAGTGGGCAAGTCCACCTTTTCTTTTTCTTCTAATGATTTCCATGAACCATCAAGTCTGTTCTTATTAATGTTCCACAAAATCTAAAATGAACACTTCATCCCAGGTCCTTCTGTCAATGTCTGTCTCAAGCACAAAATGTGTTTCCTGGCTGCTGAGTGGAAATAAAATGGAACTTGAGAAAGGCCTCACACATCACTGGGGAGCCAGTTGGTGTTGGAGGAAGATGAAAGAGAGAAGCCCAAGAAACGAGGCTCTTTAAGATCTCTCCACATACAGGGCTTCAAAAGACTTTTTTTCTGGCTGTGCCTGTGACATGTGGAAATCCTGGGCCAGGGATCAAACCTGTGCTGCAGTTGTAACTTGCACCACAGCTGCTGTAATGCCAGATTCTTAACCCACTGCGCCACAAGGGAAATTAGCCAAAGTTTTGTTTTGTTTTGTTTTTGTTTTTTGCTTTTTAGGGCTGCACCTGCAGCATATGGAGGTTCCCAGGCTAGGGGTCCAATCAGAGCTACAGCTGCCGGCCTACGCCACAGTCACAGCCACAC
The DNA here is from genome assembly GCF_054392235.1 of Sus scrofa. Taxonomy (NCBI): domain Eukaryota; kingdom Metazoa; phylum Chordata; class Mammalia; order Artiodactyla; family Suidae; genus Sus; species Sus scrofa. The sequence continues at coordinate 87,549,525 of NC_139387.1, read as the reverse complement.
AGAATCCTAGCCATGTCCTCGACCTACACCACAGCTCATGGCAGCACTAGATCCTTAACCCCTGAGCGAGGCCAGGGATGGAACCTGCAACCCCATGGTTCCTAGTGGGATTTGTTTCCGCTGCACCACGATGGAAACTCCTTTTTTTTTTTTTTTTTTAAATGGAAAATTCCTTTATTTAGAAGTTGTCAGGGCAGAGCAAAATTATGGGCCATTTTTGGAAAGATAAACTGTAAAAGAGGCAGAAGTGACAAGAACCAACTAGTCCCCCCCAAAAATATCTGCTTTTAAGCCATTGTTGGCAGTTCAAAAAAGGGCAGCCAGTCCCCAGGGAGATGCTGAGAAAGGAGCCCAGATGAAATGCCCATGAGAATAAAACCAGTTGGACCCTCTCCCTTCAGGACAACTTATCTAAAAGGGTCCCTGACAAACTGTCATCAGAAAGGAGTGTCCAGGGGGCTGGAGACGGATGAGCTTTGTGGGGCTCGCTCACTGAGATTGCTGCCTTCTGCTTGTGATCCCTGTCAAGTCCAAGTAAACAGAACGTTTGTTTTTTTCTTCCACTTACTCACTCATTTGAGAACTGTGCACTGAGCAGCTATTCTGGGCGAGGCACAGCAATCTGTGGAGCTCAGTGGCAGGGGAGCAGAGGAGCTGGATTGTAGCCCTCTGTCCCCACTCTGTACAACACCAGATCCAAGCCACGTCTGCAACCTGCACCACAGCTCACGGCGACGCTGGACCCTTAACCCACTGAGCGAGGCCAGGGATCGAACCTGCAACCTCATGGTTCTTAGTCGCATTTGTTTCCGCTGCGCCATGATGGGAACTCCCACATAGATATTCTTGCAATGTAACCATCCCGATGGCAGAGCCCCTCAGGAAGGGCTCATTGAGACCAGGTGCAAATCATCAATCTCACAGTTATCAATCAACAATGCTAACAAGCTGGCACAAACCAACCTGAAACGTGTCTTGGATCCATGGTTATGAAGCCACACAATTAGTCAGATATTTTATATCTTGGCCAGAGGCTAGTGCTCTCCAGGTACATCATTCACTTTGGCACCTCATCTCACACCAATTCCAGGGCTGCAGGCGTTAACCCAGGGTCCCTCCCCTCCCCCTCGCCAGTCTATTCTCCATGCTGCATCCAGTGTTTTTAAAAGATAAAATAAAACTTAGTCTTAAAAAAACAGAAAATAACAAGTGTTGGCGAGGATGCAGAGAAATTGCAACACTTGTGCATTGCTGGTGGGAAAGTAAAGTGGTGAAGATTTGATGGAAGACAGTATGGAGGTTCCTCAAAACATCAGAAATAGAAATCTCCTGGGAATTCGCTTGTGGTACAGAAGGTTAAGGATCTGGTGTTGTCACTACAACAGTTTGGGTCACTGCTGTGGTGCAGGTTTAATCCCTGGCCCAGGAACTTCCACATGCCGTGAGCGCAGCCAAAAAGAAAAAAAAAAAAAGAAAAAAGAAAAAGAATCTCCTTATGCTCCAGCATTCCTGCTTCTGGCGTATAATCCAAAAGAACTGAGAGAAAGTCCTGAGAAATATTTGCACATCCATGGTCTTCGCAGCATTATCCGCAATAACTGAAAGGTGGAAGCAACCCAAACCTCCGTTGACAGACAAATGGATAAACCAAAGATGGCATATACATAGAATGGAGTAGCATTCACCTTTAGAAAGAAAGGAAATGCAGAAGTGGGCAACCAATGCACACATGTACCCCTAGATTTTTCAGTTCTGTGAGCTTGTCCATTTCTTTTTAAACTTAAGCCAGTTTGAGTTACAGGCACTTGTATCGAAAAGATTTCTGGCTAGAACTATACATGAATTATCTCGTTGATGCCTCATGGCAACCCTATGAGGTAATTTTTTCCCTTTTAAACAGAATTTATGTAAAATTTATAAACAGTAGAATATAGAGATCAATATAATTGTCCAATTCAATAGGTTTATGAGGTAATTTTTTACATGAGACATGTTTAATTGCAAATAACAAATCTACTTGAAGTGGCTTAAAGGAAAAAAAGAGTGGGGGAAATTATGATCGAGATGGAGATATAGGAGTTCCCACTGCAGCTCAGCAGTAATGAACCTGACTAATATCCATGAGGATGCAGATTCCATGCCTGGCCTCGCTCATTGGATTAAGGATCCAGCATTGCTGTGAGCTGTGGTGTACGTCACAGACTTGGTTGGATCTGGCATTGCTGTGGCTGTGGTATAGGCTGGCAAGTTTAGCTCCAATTTGACCCCTAGCCTGGGAACTTCCATATGCCACGGGTACGGCCCTAAAAGAACAAACCAAAAAAAAAAAAAAATACAGATATAGGTCATGGAACTGAAGTTCTTTATTGTTGCATAATGAATCCCCACAGATCTAGCAGCTTATAACAACAATACATATATTATTTCACAGACAGATAGCCAGGGATCAGCCAAGCTGAGAGCTGGTCTGGAAGCTCTGTAGAAAAATTGGCTTCCAAACTCATTCTTGTTGACAAAAAAATTCAGTTCCTTGCAGTTGTAGAACTGATGTCCAAATTTCCTTTCTAGTTCTGCTACTCTCAGCTCCTAAAGTCACCCACAGTCCCTTGCCACTTGGACCCATAGGCAGTTCATAGCAGTACTTCTCAGTGGACGGGGGGAGATTTGGAGCCAGAATAGGTTTTTGGATTGTGTATATTTGTTTGTTTGATTTTAAAATCACATTGCTTATTTAGATGGGGACCCCACAAAAATTGTCACCTATGTTGATGAATATGCAAGTATTGAATACATATGTACAGATAGATATTGGATTGTTTATCTATATATTTTTATACAATATTGCACAAACATTATACCATATTCACATACATATATTAGAGTATAATTTTTTTAACTCAACAATAAAGAGTGATCAAAAAAGAATTGAATGGGAGTTCCCTGGTGGCTCAGCAGGTTAAGGATCTGGCATTGTCATTGTTGTGATTCAGGTCACTGCTGTGGCGCAGGTTTGATCCTTGGCCTGGAAACTTTTGCATGCTGTGGGTACAGGAAAAAAAAAAAAAGGAAAGAAAGAAAGAATGGAATGCTTTCAATTTTTTTTGGGGGGGGGGGCTGCAGCCACAGCATATGGAAATTCCCAGGCTAGGGGTCTAATCAGAGCTTTAGCCACTGGCCTACACAGCAGAACGACAGCAATGCCAGATCCAAGCCAAGTCTGCAAACTACACCACAGTTCATGGCAACACCGGATCCTTAACCCACTGAGCAAGGCCAGGGATCGAACCTGCAACCTCTTGGTTCCTAGTCGGATTCATTTCCCCAAGCCACGACAGGAACTCCGTTTTTAAAAATGTTTTATGCAGTAAGTTGATTGTGTGAACATTTAGGGGACACATGGGGACACATCAAGAATCCTGAGTTTCAGTTCTTTCTTCCTTACAGCCTTGAGGAAATGAAGTAACACGTCATGCTTCCATTCCAGCTCTCCATGGAGACATGTCACAAAGACACAAAGGGGCTGGGATGAGTTAGCCCACAGGATTGTTAGATGGGTGAGACACATGAGGGTGCCCACTGAACATTTCTAAGACTATGGAAATTTCCAGCTTGGTTTTGGTTTTTGCCTGCTTTTTTTGGGGGGTGGGGCTGCATCTGAGGCATCTGGAGGTTCCCAGCCAGACTGGCTTTGAATGCATGTTCATATGCGATGTTGCATTAATCAGGGTTCTCCAGAGAAACAGAACCAAAAGGATATTTATGTGTCTATGGAGACAAAGATTTAAAGAATTGGCTCATGTTGTTATGGAGGCGGGCAAGGCCAAAATCAGCCATGTGGGTCAGCAGGTTCAGGACCCAAAAGAGCTGACAGTGCAGAAGACATCTAAAGATTTTACGAAAAGAAATAAGTTCTGAAGATGCATCGTTGCACAACAATGTGAATGTGCTTAACACCAAAAAACCGTACAGCTAAAAACATGATTGATGGTGTTACGTGTATTTTACTACAATTAAGAATAAATAAATTATTTTTTAAAATAATCTTTTATTATCTCTCTATTTCTGTGGTTCAGAAACTTAGGAGCAGCTTAGCTGGGTGATTCTGGAGCAAGGTTTCATAAGGTTGCAGCCTGATGTTGGATGGGCCTGCAATCGGCTATGGCCAGTCATCTGCAGTCTTGACTGGGTTGGAGGATCAGCTTCCAGCATGGTGATTCACGTGGCTGTTGGCTGGAGGCCTCAGTTCCACACTGGTTGTTAGCAGGAAGCCTTCATTTCTCACCACATGGACCTCTCTACAGAACTGCTTGAGCATCCTCGTAACACGTCAGCCAGCTTCCCACAGAACAAGCCACACCATTTATGGGAGAAGTGCACGTCATTGATATCTATCCATAGGTGACACACACATTTATGCAGCATCCTCTTTGTTATAAATGAGTCAGTGAGTCCAGCTTATACACAGAAATAGGGATCTTAGGCTCTACCTTTTGAAGGGACTAGTGTTAAATAATTTGTAGACGTTTTAAAACCATTCTGGCATCCAAACTGATGTAGGAACAAATTTTAATAAAAACTACTTAAGTTCTCTAAACATTTATTTCCTCAAATCAAAGCGAGGAGGTATGTGACTGGTTTGGTCTGGGTTTCCTTGAATTTCATGGTATGGGTTCCTCCCCGCCCAAAAAGGATTATGTTTCCAGGAGGAAGGGGAATGGGATGCTGGGAGTCAAATGTGTCTAGATGTTCCACCGTTTTGGCACAGAAAATGTCAACATGAGCCAACTCCAACAGAGGCGTTGCCCTTTGGCCTGAGTCAGTACTAATTTAATTAGTATTAATTAAGTCAATTAGAGGAGTCAGTATTTTTTTCTTTTTCTTTTTCAACATTTAAAAATTGTGGTAAGATACACATCACTTAAAATTCACACTTTTAATCATTTTTTCATGGCCACACCCATAGCATATGGAAGTTCCTGGGCCAGGGATTGAATGGGAGCCTCTGCTGTCCGGTCACCCTCACCTTTAGGCGTTCATGCTTTTGTGTAGTTCCCTCGCACATTTTATAAGAGTTGAGCTGTGTGACTGATGGAATATGGCCAAAGCGATAGTGTGCAACTCCAAAGCTTTACTGCAGAAAGCACTGCAACTTCTATCTTGGTTTCCTGGATTGCTTGGTCTGGTGGAAATCCAGGCACCATGCTATGAGGATACTCAAGCAGCTCTGTGGAAAGGCCTCTGTGGAGAGCAGCTGAGGCCTCCCACCAACAGCCGCACCAACTTGCTAGCTAGATGAGTGAGTGCTTTGGGGGTAGATCCAGCTCCAAGCAAACCCTCAGATGATGGCAACCTTGGCTCACTTCCAATGCAAACTTTGGAGAAACTCTTGAGCCAGAACTGCCCTGACCACCACAGAAGGTGTGAGATAATAAATGCCGATTTGCTAGTTTTTAAAAAATGGATTGGAAAGACAGATAAAGAGGGAAGCAGAAATAGTGTAATCGCTTGACTCTTTTCCCAGCTCTTGGCATGAGAAAGGGCTGAAACATCGTAAGTGCTTAATAAATACCTGCCAAATAAATGAATCCTAGAATCCCTTGGTATATTTGATTCATTGCCTAAATTTCCTTCTTTGTGAGAGCATCATTAAGTTGTGATGACTAGTAGGTTTCACCTTTCTCCCTTCATTACTCTGTACCTAAAGCCTCCTCGGGACAATATTTTTCAGACAGCACATGCTATCCTTTTTACATAGAATCTAGTCACAGGAGCATCTTGCCATAGGACACCTGGGTCCAGAAGCTCAGAGTGGAAAGCCTACTTTAATGAAATAAAAATCTAGCAGGTTCCCAAACTAGTTGGGTCTTTAAGCATCTTAATCCTCAGTATACTTTCAGGCTAATCTAATATTTTTCCCTAGAAGTTGACTGATTTTCAATATCATTGACATTAATTCCTCCTTCGCCAGATACAGGAAAAGGACTCCATTCTCATTTTAAAGTTGTGCCTTGATTATAAATGCAAAGATTCCCTCTGGAAGGATCCGTAAGAACCTAACCGTGATTCCCTCTAGGCAAGGAGATTTGGGTTTTGTATAAGGTGGGAGAGAGACAATTTTTAGTGTAAAGGAATTTGTATTTTGCAGGGGAATTTTTTGTGTTGTGCATGAGTTATATTAAAAATAAAAGCACTATTTTTGCAGCAAGTGCTAACCATGTGTTTGGCCAACGCTGAGACAGGGAGGTGGGGGGTGGAGGAGGATTAAAATGCAGAGGAAACAGTTCTTGAATCAGAAGGCAAAGACAGCCCAAAGAAAACTAGAAACCAGATGAAGCTGCTTTAGAGGCAGTCGTGTGTAGGAGCTGTTAGCAACGTATGAGTTGGATAAAATTGGGAGAAAATTCTGGTTTTACCACTTTTTAGCAGTGGTATTTACACCTTCAAGTCTCAGTTTCCTCATTTGTGAAATGGCGATAATAATCCCATCTGTTACTACTAATTTTTTTTTTTTAAGGCCATGCCCACGGCACATGGAGGTTCCCAGGCTTGGGATCAAATCAGAGCTACAGCTGCCAGCCTACGCCACAGCCACAGCAACCCCAGATCCAAGCTGAGTCTGCAACCTACACCACAGCTCACAGCAACACCGGATCCTTAACCCACTGAGCAAGGCCAGGGATTGAACCTGCAACCTCGTGGTTCCTAGTCGGATTCATTTCTGCTGCTCCACCACGGGAACTCCTGTCACTACTAACGTTGAAGAGTATTTGGAGTTTTTCTCAGGGGAACTTTGGAGAACATTGTTCCCCAGGAAAGGCAGAAAATACCTCTTTGTTGAGTGTCAACTCTGTGCTGAATGTGGACTTTTAGTTCATCTTCACAGCTCTCATACCATGTAAATATTATAGTAATTCTTGTTTTATAGAGCGCATGGAGGCTCAGAGAAGTTCAGTAAATTGCTCAAAATTGCAGAGCTAATGGATGCCAGAAGCAAGATTCGAACCCAAGCCAGACAACGAAGCTTGGTTCTCTGCTCTCCTCTCCTGGGATTTCAGTTCCAGGACAGGCACCTCTGGAATTTTCTGAGAGAGGGAACAATCCTAATTGGACTTCATCCAGAAGAGCAGCCTTGCAGGCATATTGCCTAGCAACCTGCTGCAGGTGGTTTTGGAGACTGTGTTTCCATCTACAGCAAAACCAGGTTGGTTTTATCTTTATCTCACCTGGCTTATACAGTGAATTGTTTTGGGTGAATAAACCACAGAGAGTCTTACAAATAAGTGCCCCCGTCACCTTTCAAATGGAACATGGAGTTTGTGTGTGACTTGAGCAGAAAGATTTAATACTAGAAGGAGTTCCCCTTGTGGCTCCGTGGTAACAAACCCAACTAGTATCCATGAGGACTTGGGTTCGATCACTGGCCTTGCTCAGTGGCTTAAGGATCCGGCATTGCTGTGAGCTGTGGTGTAGTTTGCTGACACGGCTCGGATCTGGCATTGCTGTGATTATGGTGAAGGCAGCTACAGGTCTGATTTGACCCTTAGCCTGGGAACTTCCATATATACCCCAGGGGCAGCCCTAAAAAATAAAATAAAATAAAATAAAATGTCTAATACTAGAGAACTTAGATTTATGAAAATAGCTTTAAAATGTAAATTCTGGGGCAAATTTAAGCAACCAGAGGAGTCGAATAACTAGCATGTTAGTTGTATAATTGATGGTTGATGTTATATGATAGGTTTTCACTTTAATTCTCTCAGGCACTGAGCCAGGTGCTGGGGACACAAAGATGAATTAGACACAGACCTGCTCATGACAGGTTCACTCTCTTGTAGGGAAGATGGTGGTGGTGTCCCAGGTTAGCTTGAGGGACTTAACTTCATGCCTCCAGGCACCCCCATCTCTGACATGGACAGACTTTTCTCAAGTTTATGTGAAGCTGGGCTAACCCAGCTTTAAGTTCTCTTCCTACCCCGTCTCTGCCTCTAGAAGTCCCTGCTCTGATGGGTGGCTGCAGCGCAGCCTAAGTGCATAGGTAGCAGGAGGACCAATTTGTGGGAGCATTTGGCCCAGTGAGCCCAGCCCTGACAGATGGATGAAGGTAAGTCAGCCTAAGGAGGGTAGCAACCAGGAAGCTGAGGTAGCTCTGTAATCTCAGCACCCAAGGGAGACCTGGCTTTGCGGTGCGGGTGAAGAGTAGCCAGGGTCCCCGATTAAGGAAGGGCCTCCTCTCATCAGAGCTAAGGAATGCATCCCTCTTTCAACCACACTGTAAACCTTAGAGATGGCAGGAGGCTGGTTTTGTCTTATTCTCCTCCTGAGTCCTAACTCCCATCACAGCAGCTGGCAGCCTGAGACAGCATCAAATGCATTTCTGCTGGAGGCAGGTGTGGGGAGGCATGCGAGGCAGAGGAATCCCAAAAGCGCTCACAGCTGACATGCAGAGGCAGGACGCGATGGGAACAAGACAGAAGATGAAGAGACCAGACCCCAGGGTCATAGTTGGGGTGGGGGGTGGGGACTAAGGCACCAGCGGTGGGGCTGGGAGTGGCAGAAGGATTCGAGAGAGACTTAGTAGGTAGAAAGAGCAGAACTGGTGGGCTGGGGGAACCTCTGACCATGGATGATGGGAACAGAAGCAGAAGGAGAGGGGGCCATCCAGGTAAGACACACAGAGTTAACCGGAACAGGCTATCCCTCCACCCTTCTGGATAAGGAAACACCTGCTGTATCTGGATTGCAACACTTAGAGACTGAATTAACTAGATCATTGTGGAGCCCTAATTCTGTTGGGACTTTAAAGCTTGATTCAAAAACTCCAGTTATGGAGAAGCCCTCTGAGATGGATTGATGGTTTCATTTAGATGAGAAGGTCTAATTTTGTTTCATTTTGTTTTTTGGGCTTTTCTGTTTTGTTTTTTCTTTTTAAGGCTGCACCCACGGCATAGGGAAGTTCCCAGGCTAAGGGTCAAATCAGAGCTGCATCTGCCAGCCTACACCACAGCCACAGCAATACCAGATCCGAGCCATGTCTGAGACCTACACCATAGCTCGTGGCAACGCCTGATCCGTAATCCACGTTCTCATGGATACAAGTCGGGTTTGTAGCTTGCAAAACCACAGGAGAAACTCTTGAGTTCTCTCTCTCTTTTTTTCCTTTTCCTGCTCATGCTTTTTATTACCAAAGGGATGCCATTTTACTATGTATTTTACTTTGCAATTTGCTTTTTTTGGCAGTGAATTTTTATTTATTTATTTTAATTACTCAACGAATTTTATTACATTTATAGTTGTACAACCTAATTTTATAGCATTTCCATCCCAAACTGCCAGCCCATCCCCCCCACCCCCAACCTGTCTCATTTGGAAACCATAAGTTTTTCAAAGTCTGTGAGTCAGTATCTGTTCTGCAAAGAAGTTCATTGTGTCCTTTTTTTAGATTCCACATGTAAGCGATAGCATTTGATGTTGGTGTCTCACTCTCTGACTGACTTCACTTAGAGTGAGAATTTCTAGGTCCATCCATGTTGCTGCAAGAGCCATTATTTCTTTCCTTTTAATGGCTGAGTAATATTCCATTGTGTATATGTACCACATCTGGATCCACTCCTCTGTCAATGGACATTTAGGTTGTTTCCATGTCTTGTCACAGTGCTGCAGTGAATGTTAGAGTACATGTGTATTTTTGAGTCATAGTTTTCTCTGGATCTGAGAAGTTCCGCCTTTGATCTGGCAGCAGCTTTTACTTGAATCATCCTATACTGAAAATTACAAATATGGTGGAGTTCCGGTCATAGCTCAGTGGTTAACGAATCTGACTAGGAATCATGAAGTTGCCGGTTCCATCTCTGGCCTCGCTCAGTGGGTTGGGGATCTGGTGTTGCTGTGAGCTGTGGTGTAAGTCTCAGATTCAACTCGAATCTGGTGTTGATGGCTGTGGTGTAGGCCGGTGGCTACAGCTCCTATTAGACCCCTACCCTGGGAACCTCCATGTGCCGCAGGTGAGGTCCTAGAAAATACAAAAAAAAAAAAATTACAAATATGGCAATGGTGGGGGCTATACATTATTATCCTGTGATATCTAGAATAATACTCTGCATGCAGCAAAGTCTTCATAAGGTTTTTTTTTTTTTTTTTTGAGTGAGTAAATGAAAACTGCTCCAAGATCGTGAACTCGTTAAGTCACATTGATGTTTCTTCCTACTTCATTCAGCAAATATTTAGGAGCTGCCTGCCAGTGCCAGATGCTTTCTGGATGCCAAGAATGTAGCTGCAAACAAAGCAGACAGAAATTCTTTCCCTTGGAGCTCTTGTCGTGGCTCAGTAGTTAACGATCCCTGCTAGTATCCATGAGGACGTGGGTTCGATCCCTGGCCTCGCTCAGTGGGTTAAGGATCTGGTGTTGCTGTGAGCTGTGGTGTATGTCACAGACGCGGCTCGGATCTGGCATTGCTGTGGCTGTGGCACAGGATGTCTGCTACAGCTCCGGTCCGACCCCTAGTCTGGGAACCTCCATGTGTCTTGGGTGCAGCCCTAAAAAGACAAAAAAAAAAAAGAAAGAAAGAAAGAAAGAAATTCTTTCCCTTAAGAATACATTCTTTGCAGGGAGACCGACAATGATCAAGATGATTAAGGAAAATGCATAGAGCATACTCTAGCATCATTACAGAGTATAGACTACCTTATGTTGTTACATTACTTATTTTTCATTTTTTATAGCTTTATTGAAATAGAGTTTGTGTACCATGTTGTGATGGCTTCTGTACAACAAAGCGATTCAGTCCCACACATGCACACATCCGTTCTTTCTCAGATTCTTTTCCCACGTGGGTTATCACAGAATATTGAGTAGACATCCCTGTGCTGTACAGCAGGTTGTTATGTTATTGTTATCATCTTCCTGTTACATATTTAGATTGTGATCATTTCTAAGTGAAAATTAAAGCCTGGAAGGGAGAAAGGGGGGTTGGGGTCAGCTGCAGAGCAAGGGAACTTACCATTTTAAGAAGAGTGGCCAGGGAAGTCGTCAATGGGAAAGTGCATTTTGAGTGGAGTTCTGAAGAAGGCGAAGGAGGGAGCCAGGTGGATATACGAGGGAAGCGTGGTTCTGACAGGAGGAACAGCCAGTGCTCAGGCTTCAGATGGGAGTGTGCTTGGTGGGTTTCGAGGAAGAGAGGCGATTAGAAGGGCACGAGTAGGGAGGAGAGAAACAGGAGAGGAGGCCGGAGAAGAACGGACTGGGGATGTCTTTTACAGGACCTCTGAGGCCACTGGGTTCACTCTGGGAAGATGGGGGGCCACGGTATTTGCTAAGCAGAGATGTGGCATGGTTTTCACAGGATGCTTCTGTTTGACCTGTCGCAGTAGCAGAGGGGGAGGGGGCAGGCAGACGCGGGGAGACCATCAGGAGGCCCCAATAATCCAGGTGAGAGGTGATGACAGCAGTGGTAGAAGATATGGTGAGAAGTGATATTTTGGGAGGATGTCTTTAAAAGGAACCTTTATTATGGACATTTTCAAACAGACAAATTAGAATGTGGAATGGATCCCTGCAGACCCATCAGCCAGCCTCAATGATCCACACCTGGCTTGTTATTTCATCTCCATCTTTGCCCAATACATGGGATTATTTTAAAGAAAATCTCGGGTAGGTAATTTCCGCCGTAAATATTTCAGCACACACCCCTAAGAGATAAGAACTTAAAAAATACGACTGCAACCAAAGAATCACAGTGAAAACATTAGTAATCTATAAATATTCAGTCTGTGTTTTACATATATATGTGTATATGTATGTTTTTACAATTTGTCCAAAACACAATCCTAAGTCCACACATTGCATTGTACTAAAATACACATAATGTGAGACATTTGCCATTTTGAGCCTTTTTGAGTGCACAGGTCAGTGGCGTGAAGCACGTCATGTCGGGCAGTCGTCATCCCCGCCAATCTCCAGACATTTTTCAGTTTCTCAAACGGAAACGCTGGACTCATTAGACTCCCATCTTCTCCTCCTGCCCCGACCTCCTGGCAACCACAGTTCTACTTGCTGTCTCCGTGAATTTGATGACTTTGGAGTCCTCATATATCCTAAGTCTCTCTGAGCTGATAAGCTCCCACTTCTCTGTCTTTCCTTGACAGTATTTGCTGATGGAATTGGCACGTTCTGGATTTTGCTGATTATCTCCCTACGGTATGGTTTATTTATTTATTTATTTTTTCTTTCCTTTCCTTTTCTTTTTTTCTTTAGGGCCGAATCTTCAGCATATGGAAGTTCCCAGCCTAGGGGTTGAATGGGAGCTGTAGCTGCTACCCTATGCCACAGCCACAGCAACACTGGATCTGAGCCGCATCTGCGACCTACACCACAGCTCATGGCAGCACTGGATCCTTAACCCACTGAACAAGGCCAGGGATCGAACCCGCGTCCTCAAGGATATTAGTCAGGTTTGTTACCACTGAGCCACAAGAGGAACTCCCTACGGTATGGTTCATTAAAAAAAAAAAAATTTTTTTTGTCTTTCTCTCTTTTCAGGGCCACACCTGCAGCATATGGAGGTTCCCAGGCTAGGGGTCCAATATCAGAGCTGTAGCCACTGGCCTACACCACAGCCACAGCTCACGGCAACGCCAGATCCTTAACCCATTGAGCGAGGCCAGGGATCGAACCTTCATCCTCATGGATGCCAGTCGGGTTCGTTAGGCGCTGAGCCATGATGGGAACTCCAACCTACGGTATGGCTTAAATTGTTCCTTTGTCCTCTGTTTCCTATAAACTGGTAGATATTTTTTGTTTATTTTAAAGTAGCATTTAAAGGTATAGGGAACAGGATTTGCTGGCAAATTGAATGTGGGGTACCAGAGAGTGGGGTCAGGGATGACTCAGGGTTTGGGGGCTTCGCAGCTGGAAGAATGGAGGTTCCTTTTTCTCAGACAGGGAACCAAGGGAAGTGCAGGTTTTGGGAGAGGACAATCTGTTGAGCATTTTTAGGTTTGAGAGGTTATTAGTCTCTCGAGTGGAGATGCTGGGGAGCCAGTTGCTATGTGAACTTGGAGTTTATGGATGTGGTTTGGGGCAGGAGATAGAAATCTGACCATCATCAGCCTGATACCAAATAGAATGCCAGATAGATGGCATTTAAAGCTTTGCAACCGGATGAGGTCAACAAAGAAGCAAATCCAGATTAAGATAGATCGATAGAAAGAAAGTTGAAGGGCTGAGTCTTGGGGTACTTCAACATCAAGTGCCAGAGGGATTGGGGAGGAGCCAGCAAAGGAGACTGAGAACAGGCAGCCAGCAAGATAGGAGGAAATATAGGAAAATGTGGTACCCTGGAAGCCAACTGCACTAAGGAGGAGAACATTTAAGATGGACAGGTCAAGTAAGGTGAGGACTGAGAATTGACTCTTACTGGGTAAAATCAGATTGGGCCTGTCTTTCGATGCTCTTAAAATGAATCATGTATAATTAAATTAAAACTCAAAACATTTCCAAGGGCCAAGTCCTTTCCATGTATAAGGATGAGTGGATTGCAGTATCACAATGATTAGAGGGGTTAATGGTTGAGAGCAGAGGCCTGGAAGCCAGGAGATCTAGATTGGCATCAGAACTCTCTTCTGGGAAAGAGGAATAATAATAGTCTCTACCACATGGGGCTCTTGTGCCCATAACATGAGATAATGTGCAGAAAGTACTAAGCAGGATGCCTGGCTTGTCTACAGTGACCAAGAAATTGTTGATATATGATAGGATGACTCAAGCACGTGACTCTCAGCTACTTTTGCACAGATTTTTGTTTTTTGTTTTAAGTGGAGAAGCCGTCATTTTAAACACGTGGTTTAAATACAGACAGGAAGGCCACAATTGGAATTTTGCTGACAAAATAGTAGTTTTAGCATAAATCGAACAAGCCTATTAAAAAAAAGGCTCTTTGGGGTCAGTAGATGCAAACTATTGCATTTGGAATGGAAAAGCAATGAGGTCCTGCTCTATAGCACAGGGAACTATATCCAGTCACTTGTGATGGAACTTGATAGAAGATAAGAAAATGAATGTATATTTATGTGTAACTGGGTCACTTTGCTATACAGCAGAAATTGACAGAACATTGTAAATCAACTATCATTAAAAAAAAAAAATCTCTTCAACAATCACTCCAACTGAACAAAGAAAACAGACTTGGCTCATGGAGGGAGATTTTCTTTGCCTTTAAAAGTCCTGACTGAGTTATATTCGTTATTATGATAGACAGCAAACTCCTGTGTGAGGCTGTTATTAAGATTCACTTCAGCTTGAGGCGGTGTCTATTTTTAAAAGGCTTTGGTTCAGCTTTTATTTGCTTTCCATATTTAAGCAAAGAAACACCCAGAGTTTTCCAAGTGCCTTTTTGACTCTGGGTTGCTCCCAGGAAAAGCAGGAAATAAGCTTGCCCACAAACCCAGATAAAACAAAGAACCTGCACCATTGCCACACATCTGGTGACCAGACAAGTTGCCCAAATCCCAACCGCAATGGAAGTTCCTCACGAGCAGGAAACTCTGTAACCCTAGAACAGAGCCGGATATGGGCTGGATGTTTTAACATATGTTAATTAATTGAAAGAAGGAAAAACAGCACGGTACTGATTGAGAAGAGGGACACACACCCCTGGGCACACACAAACTTGAGGTGGCCCAATGTGGTTTTGGTGTTAAAAAGATCACCCTTGGGAGAGTGGAACTTTTCATTCATTACCACTAGGAGTACAAATGGGGACTGCTTTTCTGGAAAAGCAATTTGGCCATGTGTAAGAAGAGCCTTAAAGCTGTAAACACAAAGATACTCACTGCAACCCCATTCATAATATTTCAAAACAAGCATCAAAGTAAATGTCTAAAAGAACCAGGTGGGCGTAGTGCGGTAGCTCTACTGGAAGGACTATTACACGGCTAGTTAGTAAAGATGTTTCCTCCCTTCTTTTCTTGAGTATGGATTTCCTGCAAGGTCCTAGGCACTGTTCAGGCTTTTGGGATACAGCAAAGGAAAAAATACGTAAAGTTGCTAGTCTGCTGGGGTGTACATTTTTGGAGGAGGGACGTGGAAGCTGGGGAAAAATATAGGACGTGGAAGAATATAGGGCAAATCAGAAGGCTGTCAGTGCCATATAAACAAAAGAGACGGTAAGGGGGTGAAAAGCTGGGTGCAAAACTATTCATTGAGGGGAAAGAACAAACCTGGAAAGAAGGAGTAGACAGCAAATGTAGTTTAAAGGGAAGGATTTTGGATGGTGCTTTTCCCCCCCCTTTTTATGGCCACGCCCCCTGCATGTGGCACGTGGAGATTCCCTGGTCAGTGACTGGGTCCAAGATGCAGCTGTGACCTACTCCGCAGCTGCGGCAACCTGGGCTCCTTCCACCCACTGCTCCCAGCCTCCAGCCGCGCCTCTGCAGCGACCTGACCCGCTGCAGTCTGATTCTTAGCCCACTGCTCCACAGCCAGGAATCCCTCCTTCTTTCACCTTTGTATTTTCCTGTTTATCTTTGGTGAGTGCATTTTAATGTGAAAAGAAAAAAACGCACTTGCTTGAAAGAGAAGGGGCGCGGGAGCAGGGTGTCGCCGGCGGCGGCCGGCAGGGGGCGCTCGGCCTCCGCTCGGCGTTGCTCGCTGCGCGTTCCCACAGGGCCCCGCGCGCCATGGGCTGCGCCAAGAGCAAGGAGGCGCGGGCGGCCGTGCGGGAAGCCCAGGGCAAGAGAGGACGTGGCGGCCGCTCAGTAGGTATGACCGAGGGCCACGTCGCGGCCCCGGGGCCCTCCAGACGGTCGGCGACCACCGGCCCTGGTTGGGTCCCTCGTCCTGGAGCCTTCGGCCTGGCAGCCCTTGGCCGTCGTCGTGAGCCCGACGACGGGCGCCGGCCTGGAGAATCCAGAAACGGGCGAGGCCTTGGGGATGCCCCGCGGCGGGGAAGAGCCACCGCCCCGTGTTTACCCCAGGACACGTCGGTGGTGGCGGCCGTCCAGGTAGCGTTCAAGGTGGTCGGAGGCTGGTGCTGGGCAGCCACGATCTGAGAAGACCGTTCAGAGCTAACCCTACGGAGAATTACGGGTCCCTTTCCTGCCTGCGGGCTGTTGAGTGTGTATTGAGTTTCCAAAGAAAGGAAACATACTACCCATCGGGGATTACCTTCCTTTCTTGAGAATCCGGGACCCAGGGCTGAGGGTGAAGGAGCTAAGCCCCAAGGGAAGTTTAGGTCTTTTAACTGGGCAGGTCTTGGGTGGCGCCCAAGGACCCCCAGGCCCCCCCCACCTTCTTGCCATCCATCCCAAATCTTATCAGACAGACCTTCCCCTTTCCCACCCCCTATCTTAGCTTCCTTCCCTCCTTCCTCCCTCCCTCCCTTTCACATTTCTGACACCACCATCCCATTTTATCCGTTCAGTTACTCTTTGAGATGGGAAAGGTTGCTTCTGTTTTCTCCACTTTGCAGTTAGTGAATAATAATGGCGAACAGTTATTGAGCACTCTTTCAAGCACTTGACATGAATTATCTTGTTTCACTTTATCAGCAGTACCCTGAGACGGGTGAATCATACCCTCACATTTTACAGATGAAGTAACTGAAACACCAAGGGGTTATGAAACTTGCTGGGATCTAAGCTGAGGCATCTTGGCTCCAAAGTGCAGATCCTAACCCTTGTACAGCTCCCCTCCCCTCTTGGTTTTACAAGTGTGAAAACGGAGACCCAGAAAAGTAACAATTCCCACGAATGGAATTGTTAAATGCTGGAGGATCTGTCTCTTTCAATTTAGTTAGCAGAGCATATGGTGAAAGGCTCAGAGGAATGGAAAAAAACAGCCAAGTGAGGCAGGCAGCTCCTTGGAAGAGCTAGGACTTGGCAGGGAGTGTCTGACGGGGAAAGCTCATGCTCACCCCTGGGAGCAGCTGACAAGACCATCCTGGAGGAGCTGAGGACCTAAGTGGGGGGAAGGGAAGAATGGGAGAGAAGGTTGAGTGGGGGGCAGTTCCTGCTCAAGCACAAGCAGCTCGTTTGTGGCCATCCCTTGGCTTTCTTCCCATCTACACAGGGGAGGGTTAGTCTGTGTGTCCTAAATTTGCCTTTCCTGTACCAGGTTTAGGATTTCTCCCATATCCATGTACTACTATTTACTATCTTTAATTACACCCACCCTTTGAAATACTTTTTAAGCGAAGTATACTGTACGTACAGAAAAGTGCAATTATTGTAATACAGCTTACTAAATTTTTGCAAACTAAACAGCCCTATCCAGCCAGCACCCAGGTAGAGAAACACTTCCAGTCCCCCCCGAAGCCCCCCACCACCCATGCCCCTTACTCCCACACCAAGGCAACCACTTGGCTGATTTCTAATAGCATGCATTTCTCACCTGCCCTGCAGTTACTGTTTGAAATAAATTTAGCACTGTTTTAAGCATTAATCTATGAAAGCCCTGCATCGTTCTGGATGTTTTTCTGTACACAGACATATTTGCATCCAATTGAAATTTAAAATGTTCTTTCATGTATCACCTGTAAACATTCTAGAAGGTGTCTTCCTTGGGTATCGCCAGTGATCTGCACACCGGATTTGGTGAAATGTTAGACGACATGTTCTCTCAGTTCCCTCCCACTGCAAAAGTATGTGCCTCGGTTCCAAGAAACTGATTTCTTAAGTGAGCAGCCAGGATCTAATGTGAGGTTTCACACAATCTGGCCCAAGTTGTAATGGTGAAGAATGTCTTAATTGAATGACTCTTCAAGGAAGCAGCTATTACTTAACAGGCACGAGGGACACCAGGAAATAAGGCATGATCTCAGCCCTTAACATAGGGGCTAGTGCGGAGGAATAACAGAAAATGCTGTGTCATCATGTGTAATCAAAAAGGTGGATGGGTACAAGATACCTGGGAAGAAGAGTAAACTTCTGAGTGCTGAGAGTTTATATTTCTACCATGACACACATTCCATCCTATTTTGATTAACTCGTAAACACTTATTTTTCTGACTGGATTTTTGCGAATCAGTGTGTCTTGTTCATTATAACATCTTCCACAGTCCTTGGTGCACTGCTTTGAAGGTGGGAGCCAGTAAATGTATTCATATTGTCCATATGGCAAAGGGCAATTTTTTAGAAGTGAGGAATTTTCTAAAAGCTGATGATACCAGTGCTACCAGTGCTATTTCTTCAGTGAGGCCCGGAGACAGTGTTTCTTAAAGTGTGATCCTAAGACCCCCCTGCCAGAGAATGAATTAGGTGAGAATTAGTTGCACAAGACAGTGTTTCTCAAAGTGTGGTCCTGAGACCACCTACAAGAGAATTAATACACATAAGGGAGGTGTAGCTTCAAAGCTCATTTTCCTGGCCTCCGCCCTGGACCCGTTAAATCGGTCTCAGAGTATTGGGCCAGGAGTCATCACTTTTGGTAGCTTAGCTGTTTCTGTTCGAACCAAGGTCTGTGAACGCAGCAGTGAGGTATTTGGGCCGGAGTCAAACCATCTTTTCTTGAGAAGAGGCTCCTGACCTCAGCAGTGGGGCTGAGGCTTGGGTGGAGGCAGCTCCTGCAGCTGGTTGAGGCTGATAGAGTGAGTCCGATGTAGTAAGAGGAGTGGAAATCTGTGGTGAGGAACCAAAGGTCATCCTGACTTTCATGCTAGGAATGTGCAGTGAGAATTTAATATCACATGATTTAGTAGATAATTCAAGAGAAAATGTGTTTTTAGCCCACATCAGCCCAGCAACTTAAATAAAATCTTTGCTCGTCATTTGGATCTTCACACTTAAATGTTCACTTCTTTATATTAATGCGTAGTGAGTAATTTAAAGCTTTCAAATTATTTAGTCTTATTTATTTATTTAGGGCCATACCCACAGCATGTGGAAGTTCCCAGGCTAGGGGTCACACCAGAGCTACAGCTGCTGGCCTATGCCACAGCCACAGCTATGCCACATCTGAGCCGCATCTCTGACCTAAACCACAGCTCACAGCAATGCTGGATCCCTAACCCACTGAGTGAGGCTAGGGATTGAACCGGTGTTCTCATGGACACTAGTCAGATTCCTTTCCTCTGAGCCACGACGGGAACTCCTATTTAGTCCTTTTTTTTTTTTTTTTTTGGTCTTTTCTAGGGCCGCACCCACGGCATATGGAGCTTCCCAGGCTAGGGGTTCAGCCGGAGCTGCAGCTGCCGGCCTACACCACAGCTCTCGGCAATCCTGGATCCTTAACCCACTGAGCAAGGCCAGGGATCGAACCCGCAACCTCATGGTTCCTAGTCAGATTCATTAACCACTGAGCCACAACAGGAACTCCTAGTCTTTTTTTTTTTTAAGTGTGTTTTGGTTTACAGTTGGATTGAGTTCATGAAAGAAGGGGTTAATTATGTGCCCCCTTCTTTTTTTTAAACTGTCATAGACCATCATTGAATGTTTCATTGATGTTTCTTCTATTTCAGTTTATAGCTCTAGGCGTTCCTGTTAGAAAATAGACTGTATGTGTATAGCTGTAAATCACTATCACAAATCACTATTTGATAGAAGCATAGTGTTCCCTATTGGATTAAGTGATAGTGCAGTGGTTTTCAGCTTTCGACTTTCAAGCGTATCGAAGCTTTTATATAGGTGTGCTACCAACTATTGATGAAGATGTAAAAGTTATTTTTTTGCTACAGTTGAGCGTGGGTGTGCCCATGTGTGTAAGGTGTGTGTACACACGCAGAGATACATATACTTCAGGTGTCAGTGTCTGTTAGATGAAAAACTGAGCAGAGCAGGTGCTGGGAAGTTGTATAGATGGAGAAATAACTTGTTATGGGGAGAAGTAAAAGGACGTGGTTGAGGGGTTGAAAACCCACACACCTGGAGGGTCAGCAGGTAATACAAATGAGTGCAGCAGGCAGGTGGTAAGCAGTAGAGAGCGGTGGGATGGGGCAGCCCGGGGAAAGAATGCCTTAAGAGGGACAGCCTCTGCACAGCTCCCCTTCCATTGCATGGGTGGGACGATGAGTGTGGTGTTGCTGGACCTTATGACCTCACAAAAGAAACCAGAAATCCATATTTATTATTTTTGTGACTTCTGGTTTGTAAATGTCAGCAATAATTCAATTAAATAAAACAAAACACTGAGGGCCAAACAAGACATGATGGTGTGATTGCAAGTAATTATGGCCCGTGAATGTGTACAATAATGTCAAGCTGGTACATATTTAAAAAAAAAAGTTGGTGCTTTTTGAATGTATGGGAGGAGTGGCCAGGGAAGAAACCAGTTTTCCTTAGAAAATGGGAAATGACTGTGCAGAGAAATGACTGAGTGAAAAATGTAATAACGGTTGTCAAAGTATGATTTTCTTTCTTTCTGTCTTTCTTTCTTTCTTTGGCCATGCCTGTGCCATGTGGAAGCTCCTAGCCAGGGATTAAAGCTGAGCCACAGCAGTGGCAATCACCAGGTCCTTAACCTTGAGACCACCAGGGAACTCCAAAGTATGATTTCCTTCCTTCCTTCCTTCCTTCCTTCCTTCCTTCCTTCCTTCCCTTCTTTCTTTGTCTTTTTAGGGCCATACCCATGGCATATGGAGATTCCCAGGCTAGAGGTTGAATTGGAGCTGTAGTGCTGGCCTACACCACAGCCACGGCCATGTGGGGATCTGAGCTGCATCTGCTATCTACACCACAGCTCATGGCAACACTGGAACCTTAACCCACTGATGGAGGCCAGAGATTGAGCTTGTGTCCTCATGGATGCCTGTCAGATTCGTTTCCACTGAGCCACGACGGGAACTCCCCAAAATATGATTTTCAGAAAGTTAAAAACATGATTCTTGTACACAAATAAAATGAACCAGTATAAAAATTTATTAAACTCATCAACTAATGAAGGAATCAGTAAGAGAGCAAAGCTAATTTAAAGGGGAATTCAAGGAATGGATACGTACATAATCAAAGAATTTCTGCGTTGATTTTGCTAGTAGTTATGAAACTGATTAATGTGCTGCAGGTCAATAAAACTGTAAGCTTTGGTATTATTGGACAGAAATGTACACGTTAACATGAAACTTGTGTCTGGACGCTAATAAAATAATAAATAGCAGAGTTCCAGCTGTGGCATAGTGGGTTAAGAATCTGACTGCAGCGGCCTGGGTTGCTATGGAAGCATGGGTTCAATCCCCAGCCCAACTCAGTGGGTTAAGGATCTGGTGTTGCTGCAGCTGTGGTGTATGTATGTCACAGCTGAGGCTCAGATTCCGTCCCTGGCCTGGGAACTTCTATATGCTACAGGTGTGGCAAAAAAAAAAAAGGTAAAGAGCAAAGTCAAGTGCAGATACATTCTCTTAGAGTGTTAATCGAGCCTTGAGTGGGCTTGTTAAACCATGCACCAGTGTGACATTGAAAGGACATTGTCAGCCTTCGCTTTTTTCCAAGTTTTGGATAGTTTTTCTTAAGATTGTGGATTGTAGTTAGGATTTCCCTAAAATTATTGCTCTCTGCTCTCTCATTTAGTGGTATTTTAAGCTGCTTATTTTCCTCAAATGTGCTGCCCTAGTTTGATGACTTTTGCAAGTAGGTGCAGCACCCTGCAGTGGGTTTAAAGCCACTGTGAGTATACTGAAGCCTTGTCCCTCTCTGTATCCAGTTGATAATTGTTCATTGAGTGCTTTATCACAAAGATTTATTTTGAGGTGGGCATAGCACTCTTTGGTCATCATATTTGCATTAGATTTAAGGAAGTAATCTTACCTATTTGAGCAAGAGCTATATATTTTTTTTCTTTTTTGTGTACAGTGAGATCAAAGAAGGGAGAATAGAAGGAAATGAAACTCAGTAAGCAGCTCCCCACCTCCAGTTTGTTAGAGATAAAACACTGGGCTAAACAGTCCTTGTGTTGGGAGAGCAGGAAGCATGGTCTGTTTCCTTGTATTCATTTGCAGCAGGGTTCATGGTATCTTCCTGGCTGTGATTTGATCAGCTAGACGGGTAATTGAATCCCCAAGATTTGGCCAGGCTGGTCTGGCTGGACTAGAGGGGGTTCTAGGACAAAGTGGAATGAAAGCGAAGCTGACCTGGGGTTTGACCTTCAGTCAAACAAAGGGACTAAGCAGTAAACTCAATGGTCTCACCAGGAGGCACTGAAGGTCGGGCTGGCGAGTGTGTCTGGCAGCTGGTTTTAGGGCACAGCAGTAGGAGCGGGCTTGCTAAGGAGTGTTAATTGTATTTATTAAAACAACCACAAAATGAAGCCAAATCAACTTTTCTGGCCCTGGCTGTGATCAGAGTAGTGTGGGACAGGGAGGAGGGAGATTTGAAAGGGATTTGTGTGTGAGATCTTTTCTTTTTGCTTAGGCACTGATTAATAATCATTCACACTGGATTAGATAAATGCCATAACTCCTGGTGAACTTTCTTTTAAGAACAAAGAACTTTTGACAAGTTTGGGCATCTTTTTAATGCTTCCTCTCTTGGATTTGGCAGTTTTTTAGTTTTGTTTCTTCTGTTCCCTGACCTTGCTAGGCTCCCTCAATTATCTTGTTGAATGTTTGGTCTCTTTTGCCTGGAATACCCTTCCCAGCAAAGAGGCTGGGCAAACTCTCCGTACCCATCAAAACGCAATCCAAACGACAGTTTTGTGATTCCCCGAATAGAGTTAGCATTGCCCTTTGTGGACACTTGTGGCCCTTTGCATTTCTGTGATAGGACGTATAATGTATTGCGTAATATATTGTACTAGACTGAAGTCCCAGAGCAAGGCTGTCTTGTTCAGAGTTGAATTTCCTGTTTGGCATAGTGCGTGGCACATAGTAGGTGCTCAGCAAATGTTTGAATAAATGAATCAAGTTTTTCCCTCCTGTCTGATTTTCTCTCCCCCTTTTGATCAATCCAGGAACCACTTTCCTCCCTTGGGGCACTTTTTTTTTTTCTTTTCCCATTTCTGGACGCCCTGTGGCATCCGGAGTTCCCAAGCCAGGGACCAGACCCAAGTCACAGCTGTGACCTACGCCGCAGCTACAGCAACAGATTTCTTTTATCTAGTTCTCTTGCCTCTGCGTTTGGAGTCTTACAAATGAGACAACTCTGGCAGGTAAAATTGCCGTTGTCATGAGGAATGGCTTTTCTAGCACCCCACATAGAATATTGTAGTTTCCAGTAATGTAGTTTTTTAAAAGAGGGGGTAAGTCCTAAGGCAGTTTTGTAAATTAGGCTACATCTACTCACTCAGCACTTACTAACCATGTTCTAGATGTTAGGCATTGTTGTAGGGCTGGGGATATGGGCAAACATGCCCTTCTGGGGTTGTTTCCTACAGTGATGTATAACTTCTGAGACTTTTTATGAAAAGTAGTGATACTTAGGAATACTCATTATGAGCCAGGCACTGTGCTGAGTGCTTTCTATACATTAACTCATTTCATCATTGCAACAACCAAATGAAGAGAATGGGGCAGACAGGTAAAGGGCCTAAGTAGGAGAGCCAGGACCCTCACCCAGGAATCTGATGCTCTCCCGCCTCACTTGTGGACTGATTAGCCATTTTTAACCTAGTGAGAACCTGCCTCCCTCCATCCCCTCATAAGACTTGAAAGTAAGATGCTGTGTTCCCATGAAAACAAGCAGTTGAATTAAAGTAGAACTTTTTGGAGGCTTGCTAGTACTTGGAAATGAAGGGGGAAAGGAGCATATTCAGGACAGTTTAATCTTATGTTTAGGAACAAGTAGACTAAAAATGAGTCATAGACATCCTGAATACAACGACAAATGTCCAGCTGAGGTGGTGAATGCTGAATACGGTGGGCTCCCCGACCCTGCCACAAAACAGCCTTCCCTTTACTGTTTCACAGCCACAAGATCAGTCATAATCTTAGAACTGAGCTTCTAAGGTTGATCCCCGTATGAGACTGTCGTTGCAGAGAGCTCCTATTATGTTTGAGGGCTACTCATTTAGACTATGGCTCCACAAGGCACTTGAGGGGGAGTGGAAAGAGAATCAGAGGTAAGAGAACAGAGTTCTAGTTCGTTTTACCATCAACTAAGTGTGAGATTTGAGACAAGTTCAGTAGACTTCTAGGCCTTGGTTTCCTCATTTGCGAAATAAAGTGAATAGATAAACATTAAATCCTTTCAAGCTCTAAAATTCTGTGGCTCTGTCTCCCAGAAAAATTTCACTCAAAGCCTCCAAATGCATAGGACATGTAATAATTCCATATAAAAATACCTAGAATTTTATAGGATTCCAAAATATACAAGGTAATTTCACATATATTATCTAAGACATGTCTGTTTTCCTGTCTTGGCTCCTGGGATGGATGCCTGAATAACTACTAAGGTTTTAACTCATTCACTTCATTTTACGTGGGCAAGTCAGCAGCAACTCCTGAGACAGCAGGAAAGAACTTGCTTTAAAGGAATAAATATATTAAGATCCAAAATAATGTTGTAATTGCATTTGAAAGAGATGTGAGGAGAGGAATTTGCATAAAGTCAAATACATTTCTGAAATCATTTCTCTGAAAAGAAGCAGTTCATATCCTTCTCCCATATATAAGATCTCTATTGCAGTCTTTTTTTTTTCCTTTTTAGAGCTGCACCTGCGGCGAATGGAAGTTCCCACACTAGGGGTTGAGTCTGAGATGCAGCTGCTGGCCTACGCCACAGCCACAGTAATGCCGGATCTGAGTCACATCTGCGACCTACACCACAGCTCACTGCAACGCCGGACCGTTGAGTGAGCGCAGGGATCAAACCCTCATCCTCATGGTTACTAGGAGGATTCGTTACCACTGAGCCACAATAGGAACTCTGTGCAGTCTTATTCTTTATTTTATAACAACTGCTCAGTACATGAGTATATCTTTCAGGATATCTTTAAAATTTTTATTTATTTTATTAAATAAAATTATTTAATAAAATATTAAAATTAATCTACAAGTAAAATTTACATTTTCATTGTCAGTTTTATGTTTTAACACATGTATACACAGTCAGAAAGGATTATATTACAGCCCCCCCCCCAAAAAAAACAACTTCCTCATGCGATCCTTTGTGGTCACAACCTACCCCCTCTTCTAGCTTCTGACGACCACTGATTGGTTCTCCATCAATATAGTTTTGTCTTTTCAGGAATGTGATATACATGGAATAACATAGCATGTAATCCTTTCACAGGCACAATGCCTCTGAGATTCATCCAGTGTATTGTGTTCCATCTTACATTGTATGAATGTACCATAATTTAAGCTTTTGCTTAGTGAAAGATATTTGAATTGTTTCCCTGCCTTTTTTGGTGATTATAAATAGAGCTGTTATAAACATTTGTGTACAGATTTTTTTAAATTGAGATATATTCCAATAAATTTTTAAAAATTAAGTAAGAATTAAAAATTTTTAAAAATTAGGATATGGTGTTCCCGCTGTGGCACAGTGGGGTTGGCTCATCTTGGGAGCACAGGGGCATGGGTTTGATACCCAGCCTGGCAGTGGGTTAAGGATCTGGCATTGCCGCAGCTGTGGATTGGGTTTGATCTCTGGTCCAGGAACTCCATATGCAATGGGTTGGCCAAAAAAGGAAAAAAAAATTGAAATATAACTAACATACCATAAACTCACTGTTTAAAAGTGTACAATTATGTGTGCAACCAACCCCGCTCTACAATTTTAGAATCCTTTCACTACCCCAAGGACAGCCTCCATTCCCACTGCAGTAAATACCCACTTCACTTCTCCCTCCCCTGAGACAGTGGCAACCACTCGTCTGTTTTCTGTAGATTTCCCTATTCTGGGCATTTCATAGAAATGAAATCATACACTATGCAGTATCTTGTGACTAGCTTTTTTCACTAAGCATGTTTTCAAGGTTTATCTATGTTGCAGCATTTATCAGTACTTCTTTTTATTACTGAGTGATATTCCATTGTATGGATATACCACATTTTATTTATGTATCAGTTGATGGACATTTGGGTTTTTTTCTATTTTTTGGCTGTAATGTGTAATACTGCTATGAACATAAGTTTGTGTGGGCGCATTTTCTTTCATCTTGGCTCTGTACTTAGAACTGCTGTATCATAATTATATGTTTAACTGTCAAACTACTTTCTAAAGGTCTGTACCATTTTACATTCCCACCAGCAATGTATAAAAGTTCCAATTTCTCCAAATCTTTGACAGACTTCTTACTGTCTGTTTTATTTTTTATTTTTTTTATTTGAGCCAACCTAGTGGATGCAAAGTGATGTCAAATTGTGTTTTTGTTTTGTTTTGTTTTTTTCCTTTATCTTGTGGCATATGGAGGTTCCCAGGCCAGGGGTCAAATTGGAGCTGCAGCTGAGGCCTATGCTAGATCTGAACCACATCTGTGTGGCAATCTTGATCCTTATCCCACTGAGCAAGGCCAGGGATCAAACCTGCTTCCTCACAGAGACAACATTGGGTTCTTAACCTGCTAAGCCACGATGGGTTTTGATTCGCACTTCCCTAATGACTAATGATGGTGAGCATTTTTTCATGTGATTATCGGCTATTTGTATATCTTTTTTGAGAAAATGTCTGTTCAAACACATTTCCCACTTAATAATTGAGCTTTTTATTGTTGAGTTTTGAGAGTTTTTAAAAATATATTCTGCATACCAGTCTCTTATCCGATATGTGATTTGCAAATATTTTCTACCATTCTGTAGGTTGTTTTGTTTTTTCTTTTTCTTTTATGGCCCCCCCCAGCGCATGGTATTCCTTGGCCAGGAATCAGACCTACCCCACAGCTGTGGCAACACCAGATCCTTAACCCACTGCGCTGGGCCAGGAATTGAACATGTGTCCCATTGTTCAGTTCTATAGAGCTAATCTTTGTGTATGGTTTGAGGAAGGGGTCCAACATCATCCTTTTGCATGTGGATACACAGTGGTCAACCATTTGATGAAAAGACTATTTTTTCCCAATTGCACTGTCTTGACATTCTTAACAAAAAATCAACATACTGGTTTATTTCTGGAGTCTCCATTCTGTTGCATGGATCTATTGTCTATTCATATTCTAGCACTGCACTGTCTTGATTACTGTTGATTTGTAGTGAGTTTTAAATTAGGAAGTGTGAGTCCTCCTACTTTGTTCCTCTTTTTCAAGGTTTTGGCAATTTGGGTCTCTGGCATTTCTATGTAAATTTTAGGATCAGCTTGTCAATTTCTGCAAAAACACAGCTGGGATTCTTTTTTCTTTTTTCTTTTTCTTTCTTTTTTTGGTCTTTTTTTCTTTTTCTAAGGCCGCCTCCTGTGGCATATGGAGGTTCCCAGGTTAGGGGTCTAATTGGAGCTGTAGCCGACGGCCTACGCCAGGGCCACAGCAACGCCAGATCCGAGCCATGTCTGCAACCTACACCACAGCTCAGGACAACACCGGATCCTTAACCCACTGAGCAAGGCCAGGGATCGAACTCTCAAATTCCTAGTCAGATTTGTTAACCACTGTGCCATGACAGGAACTCCCCACAGCTGGGATTCTGATAGCAATTGCATTGAATTTGTAGGTTAATATGGGGAATATTGCCATCTTAACAATATGAAGTCTTCTGGTCAATGAGCTTGAGATGTCTTTCCATTTATTCTTTCTTTCAATAATGTTTTGTAGTTTTCAATGTACAGGTCTTGCACTGCTTTTGTTACTTTTTCCTAAATATTTTATTCCTTAAATCAAAGATGGTACTGGGTTGTTTTTTTCATTTTGTTTTGTTTTGCTTTTTCTAGGACCGCAGGTGTGGCATGTGGAAGTTCCCAGGCTGGGGGTCAAATTGGAGCGCTGTTCCTGTCTACACCATATCCACAGTAATGCCAGATCCAAGCTGTGTTTGTGACCTACACCACAGCTCATAGCAATGCCGGATCCTTAACTGACTGAGCGAGCCCAGGAGTCTAACCCTCATCCTCATGGATACTAGCCAGGTTCATTTCTGCTGAGCTACAGTGGGAATTCCTTGATGCTATTTTTATGGAAATGCTTCCCTAATTTCATTTTCAGATTGCTCATTGCTAGTGTACAATTGATTTTTTGTATATTAATCTTATATCTTAGAACTTGCTGAACTTGCTCATTCATTCACTCTAAGAGGGATGTGTGTGTGTGTGTGTGTGTGTGTGTGTGTGTGTGTGTGTATTCATGAGGATTTTCTACATTCAGTATTATGTTATCTGTGAACACAAATCATCCTACCTCTTTCTTTCAAACTTTTATTTACTGTCTAATTGCCCTGGCTAGAATCTCCAGTATAATGTTGAATAGAAGTGGCAAGAGTGTACATCTTTTAACTTGTTCCTGGTATTAGGGGGAAGCATTCAGTCAGTCTTTCACCATTAAGTGTGATGTCAGCTGTAGGTTTTTCATAGATGGCCTTTATCAGGTTAAGAGGGTTCTCTTTTATTCTAATTTGTTGAGTATTTTTATCATTAAAAGGGGTTGGATTTTGTCAGATGTTTTTCTGCATCTACTGAGATGATCAGAGAGTTTTCATCCCTTATTCTATTAACATGGGATATTGTATTGATTCATATGTTAAATACACTTGTGCAAAGTTTATCCTAGATTAGATTCTTCATCGTGGAATATAATTCTTTGTATATGTTGCTGGATTTGGTTTCCTAATGTTTTGTGGAGGATTTTTGTGTATCAGTTTATGAGAGATACTGGTCTAGGGTTTTCTTTTCTTTCTTTTTTTTTTTTTTTTTTGTATTTTTAGGGCTGCACCCATGGCATATGGAAGTTCCCAGGCTAGAGGTCCAATCAGAGCTGTAGCCGCTGGCCTATGCCCCAGCCATAGCAACATGAGATCCAAGCCATGTCTGCCACCTACACCACAGCTCACTGCAATGCCAGATTCTTAACCCACTGACTGAGGCCAGGGATCAAACCTGCGTCCTCATGGATACTAGTCAGATTTGTTTCTGCTGAGCCACGACAGGAACTCCCGTGGTTTTCTTTGCACGAGATGTCCTTGTCTGGTTTTGGTATTAGGGCAATAGTGGTCTCATAAAATGAGTTGGGAACTGTTCCCTCTTCTATTTTTTTGAAGATTTGTGAAAAATTGATATTAATTCTGCTGTAGGTGTTTGATAGAATTCACTAGTGAAGGCACCTGAGTCTGGGCTTTTCTATGTGGGAAGTTTTTGATTACTAATTCAATCTCTTTATTTGTTATAGGTCTATTCAGATTTTCATTTCTCCAAAAGTAGTTTGGAGTCATGTCTTTCTAGGAATTTGTCAGTTTCACGTAGGTATCTAATTTGTTGGCATATTATTGATCACTTTTTTTTTAAGACTGTTAATATATCAAATTATATTGATTTTTTTAAAATGTTGAGCTAGCTTTGCATTCCCAGAATAAGTCCCACTAACTCATATCATTTTTTAAATATATTGCTTGATTCAATTTGCCATTATTTTGTTGAGGAATTTTGCATCTTTATTTATGAGAGGTATTGGTCAGCAGTTTTCTTGTGCCGTTTTTGTCTAGTTTGGTTATCACGGTAATACTGGTCTCATAAAATCAGTTGTGAAATGGTCCCTCCTCTTGTATTTTCTGGATAAGATTATGTAGATTAGTAGTGTAGCTTTGTCAATTTTTTTCTCCTGGTATTCTTTGTCAGGGGAGTGGGTTGTGGGTGGGTATGTGTGTGTGTATGCACCTGTGTATGAAAATGTTGCTGATCAGAGGGACTTCTAAATAGCCTGGCTTTCTATAGCTTTCTTTTAAGCTCTGGGGTTCAAAGAAATCTGTTCAAATACAGTGCAACTTGATCTCTTATTTCTAAACCTTTTATGAGAGAACTGGAAAGGTTGAGACAGTTTCTTTAAAAGTTTCTAATATTGGTCATATTGGCTGAACATTTTAGTGTGCTATGATTATTCCACTTATTGGCTATTTTTAATACTCATTGGGTAACATAAAGAATATGAGAAATGGGAGTTCCTGTCCTGGTGCAGCAGAAATGAATCTGACTAGGATCCATAAGGACGCAAGTTCAATCCCTGGCCTTGATTAGTAGGTTAAGGATCCAGCACTGCCATGAGCTGTGGTGTAGGTTGCAGATGCGGGTCAGATCCTGAGTTGCTATGGCTGTGGCGTAGGCCAGCGGCTATAGCTCTGATTGGAGCCCTAGCCTGGGAACCTCCATATGCCATGGGTGTGGCCCTAAAAAGACCAAAAAAAAAAAAAGAGTGTGAGAAATAGAAAAA
Organism: Sus scrofa; assembly: GCF_054392235.1. Classification (NCBI taxonomy): domain Eukaryota; kingdom Metazoa; phylum Chordata; class Mammalia; order Artiodactyla; family Suidae; genus Sus; species Sus scrofa. The sequence continues at coordinate 87,519,326 of NC_139387.1, read as the reverse complement.
ATTTTATATATATATGAAGCATGTTTAGTGAAATCATGAGCCTTAATGAACTAGTGTGGATGTAGCTCCTTTTATTAGCTTTTAAGTGGTATTTAGTAGGGGGTGTATGTGTGTGTATAACAATTAACATAGTCATTTCCACATATTCCTTTTATATTTTGATGACTGTAATTTAGGTTTTATAGTGGGTATGTTATGTAATCAAAGGTAGCATCTACACTTTCTTCCAACTATGTGCTTTATGCCCAGAAAATACCTATTTGCAGAAACTTTGCGCATATCTATACCTCTTATCCTCATAGATGAAGAAATTGAGGTCCAGAGGGCATTATTAAGCCAAGGATATATCCATCACTGGTGAGAAAAATCTGATTTCTTAAGTCATTTTTAAAAGATAATATACTAAGGAAAACTTAAAATTTATTCTTTCTTGTAATATATTTTATATGTTTATGTTTATGATTTTTAAAGTTTTATACTGTTGCCTCTAAATCATTTTCTTATCTTATTAACATCATCAATAGGGAATTTAACAGCTAAGATAAAACTGGATAATTTTTCCTTCTACTTTTTGGTCCTTAAATAACACTTCCAGGGTGCTGGTGGTAAATCCTAATCCTGACAGGATAAACTTTGGGCTGAGTGATGCAGTAAATCCAGACTAACCTTACTCCCTCCTCCACACAGAGTCAGCTCAAGTAACAACACACTTGGGCTTCTGGCATAGTCTCTCCTGTCATATACTCACCCTTTGGGAAAAGAGGTTTGCTTTCAAAATGCTTATTCTCAGGCTCATATAGCCATTGAATCTTGGACATGGCATATAATCATATTAGAATACAATTGTGGAGTGAAGTGAGTGGGAAATTCCTTCTGGGCTAGGACCCCCACCACAACCCAGGTTTAATTTAGTTTAATTTTATTTATTTATTTATTTATTTATTTTTGTCTTTTTAGGGCTGTACCCACAGCATATTGAGATTCCCAGGCTAGGGGTCAAATTGGAGCTGCAGCTGCTGGCATAACCCGCAGCCACACCAACGCCAGTTCTGAGCCGTGTCTGTGACCTACATGCAATGCCAGATCTTAAACCACTGAGTGAGGCCAGGGATTGAACCTGCATCCTCTTGGATGCTAGTCAGATTCTTTTCCCCTGAGCCACAACAGGAACTCCAACCCAGGTTTAATTTTAATCTTCCAAAAGACAGTCTTTTCAGCAAGTATTGCTGGGAAACCTGGACAGCTGCATGCAAATCATTGAAACTAGAACACACCCTCACACCATACACAAAAATAAACTCAAAATGGCTTAAAGACTTAAATATGAGACAAGACACCATCAAACTCCTGGAAGAGAACGTAGGCAAAACATTCTCTGACATCAACCTTACAAATGTTTTCTCAGGTCAGTCTCCCAAAGCAACAGAAATAAAAGCAAAAATAAACCAATGGGACCTAATCAAACTGACAAGTTTGCACAGCAAAGGAAACCAAAAAGAAAACAGAAAGACAACTTACAGAATGGGAGAAAATAGTTTCAAATGATGCAACTGACAAGGGCTTAATCTCTAAAACATACAAACAACTTATACAACTCAACAGCAAAAAAGCCAACAACCCAATTGAAAAATGGGCAAAAGACCTGAATAGACATTTCTCCAAGGAAGATATACAGAGGGCCAACAAGCATGTGAAAAAATGCTCAATATCCCTGATTATTAGAGAAATGCAAATCAAAACTACCATGAGATACCACCTCACACCAGTCAGAATGGCCAATATTAATAAATCCACAAATAACAAATGCTGGAGAGGGTGTGAAGAAAAGGGAACCCTCCTGCATTGTTGGTGGGAATGTAAGCTGGTACAACCACTATGGAGAACATTACAGAGATACCTTAGAAATCTATACGTAGAACTATCATAAGACCCAGCAGTCCTACTCTTGGGCATATATCTGGACAAAACTTTCCTTAAAAAAGACACATGCACCCGCATGTTCACTGCAGCACTATTCGCAATAGCCAAGACATGGAAACAACCCAAATGTCCATCAACAGATGATTGGATTAGGAAGATGTGGTGTATATACACAATGGAATCCTACTCAGCCATAAAAAAGAACAAAATAATGTCATTTGCAGGAACATGGATGGAACTAGAGACTCTCATACTGAATGAAGTAAGTCAAAAAGAGAAAGATAAATACCATATGATATCACTTATATCTGGAATCTAATATCCAGCACAAATGAACCTTTCCCCAGAATAGAAAATGATGGACTTGGAGAATAGACTTGTGGTTGCCAAGGGGAAGGGGGAGGGAGTGGAGTGGGTTGGGAGCTTGGGGTTAATAGATGCAGACTATTGCCTTTGGAATGGATTAGCAGTGAGTCCCAGCAGTGTACTGGGAACTACGTCTAGTCACTTTTGATGGAGCATGATAATGTGAGAAAATAGAATGTGTACATGTATGTGTAACTGGGTCACCATGCTGTACAGTAGAAAAAAAAATAATGTATTGGGGAAATTAAATAAATAGAAAATTAAAAAATTAAAAAAATGTTTAATCTTCCAATAAAGACTCCTTCAAAGGAGACATAAGATGAGCTATAAGAGTCTTCCTTATGTTTACACAAATACTTGTGTGTTTTTTTCTAGCATGTCTCATACCCTGAAGACTTTTAAAAACACATATAATTATCTTGTCTCCTTTACTTTATAGATCATATGCTTCCCCATTTAAGCTTCCCCACTCTTAGGTTTTTTTTGTTGTTGTTTGTTTTTTTATTAAATAACATTTGATGGAGTCTTGTTACACCCAAGTATGATAATACTCCATGTTTCTTGTGATTTGATTAAAATACTATTAAAATTATTCATTTATTTAGAAAATCTGAGAGTGGTAGTATGTTTGCAAAACTCTTTGCACTTGAACTGAATACAAAGTTTTACTAAGACCTATGGCAGCTACAATAATCCTTGACTTCTTCATAGCTTTTGCATCTAGATGCTTTTAACCACAGAATAAGAGCATTCACGTGACACACCTACAAACCAGAAAGTGATGACAGCAGGCAGAATGGAGTGCTGTAAAATTTTTATCATCACATTTGAAGTGATCGTATTGCTAATTAATGGCAAAAATTCAAGTTCTAACAAGTAGCAGTTCCGGCCTGTGTTTAACCTTGCCATTTTGCTGTCTTTTGCTGGGATCCTCTTTGCCTTCCCCCTTGTTTCCCTGCTTTGAAATTCACAGGTTACTTCTCTCATCTTTTGATTGGTGTAAAACTCCTGACTTTTATCTGGTCCTTTTCAAAGGTAACTTCCATAATGATCTGCTTGTTTTTTTGTGGTGGTTGTTAGTTGCCACTACCACAAAGTAGAAACACAGGCCTTTGCAGCCTCAGGCAACGTGTAAGGATTCAGAAAGGATGTGTTGGTGAATCCATTACGTTCGGTGTCAAGTCAAGTATCTCTTCCTCCTCCCCCTTCTGACAAAACAACAGTAATTTTTTTTAAAGAGGCCTGGAGGACTATTGCCCTGTTTCAACTAGTTGTTCGGGGGCTTTGAAAGAGAAGCCAGCTTGTATTCACTTAACTTAGGTTTAAGAGAAGAACTTATTTTTTGCAATCCTAGATAAAATGTTGGGGTCCTGGTGAAATCCTCCTTTTCACATGTTCTTTCTTTCGAATTTTTCAAAATGTCAAGGTTGGTGGTTTTCAAAAATGTGGTCTCAGGTCTTTACTTTTAAACATTATTAAGGACCCAAACAGTGAAAAAAGGCAAATATATCTTACGATATGAAAATAGCTTTAACCTCAGGGACATCTGAAGGTGCACCTACCACTTTTGAGGGCCACTGATCTAGGAAATTATTTTTAGAGATGTTTATGTTGAATCAGAGAAGTCACTGGGATTCTACCTGAACGAAGGAAATCAAGAAATCAGCCCTAGGGATTGCTTCTTAGCTATAGATGGAGGTACCCATGTTGGCTGACTTATAGCTTCCTGAGGTTTTCAAACATGAACCACCCTCAGTGCAGGGACTCGACTGAAGGTAATGGATGCAAATGAATGAGCCAGACTTCCCAACAGATCTGAGCAAGAAGATACTATTATGGACACTATAGAAAAGTTTTAAAAGCTACTAACCCTACATTTCTAGCAATGTACCCAGGTCAACAGAAAAGTTGAAAGAATAATATAATGAATACTCGTATTCCCTTCACAGCATTCACATTTTGCTTCATTTTTTTATTTTCCTTCCTTGCATTTTCTTTTCTTTCCCTCCTAATCTCTCTCTCCCCCTGAGCATGTGTGCGCGCGCTTTTTCCTCTACATTTTGGAGTAAGTTGCAGACATCATGATTTTCTGCAGGATTTCAGGATCCTGAGTATTTCAGGATGTGCCTCCTAAGAACACGTACTCTTCTATATAAACCCAATGGACTTAATGTTGTTATAATATCATCATCCAGTATAAGTCCATACTAAAATTTACTCAGTTATCTCTCCAATTTTTGGCTCCAAGATTCTTTTAGGGATCTTATGTAGCAATTTGTGGCCAGTTACTATGTTTTACCAAAAGAAAAAATTTTTTTTTTGGCCACAGCCCTGGGATGTGGAAGTTCCTGGGCTGGGGACTGAACCTGCACCCCAGCAGTGACCCAAGCCACAGTAGCGACAATGCTGGATCCTTAACCTGCTAGGCCACTAGGAAACTCCCAAAAATTGTTTTATAAGTTTGAAAAATACAAGAAAGGAAAAGCCATGCATAATCCTATCATGCCAGTGCAACTCGACCATTTTGCAGATTCCTTTTCAGGATTCCTATATACAGTTTCACATAATTGTAAAGCTACAGTACATAGCTTTTGCTATTGTTTCTTTTCAATTACCATTATGTCAAACCATTTCTATATTGTTTTAAAACTTTTTTGGCCTTTCCCACAACATGTGGAAATTCCCAGATCAGGGATCACTCCTGTGCCACAGCAGAGACCTGGGATGCTGCAGGGACAATGCAAGATCTTTCTGCTGTGCCACAAAGGAGCTCCTTGTGTTGAATCTTGGCTAGTACAGCCATTAAAATTATTGAAGAACAAGAGAGGTGCTATAATTTAGCCATTCTCCTAATGTAAGTCATCAATTATTTCTAATTTTTTGTTGTCTTTTTGGTTTTCTTGTCTTTTTTAGGGCCATGCTGGTGGCATATGGAGTTTCCCAGGCTAAGGATCAAATCGGACCTGTAGCCGCTGACCATCAAATCAGACCTGTAGCCGCTGACCATAGCTCACAGTGACGCCAGATCCTTAACCCACTGAATGAGGCCAGGGATCGAACCTGTGTCTTCATGGATGCTAGTTGGGTTCATTAACCGCTGAGCCACGATGGGAACTCCTCTAGTTTCTTAATATAACTAATGATGTTGTTAAGTAAATCGTTGGGAATAAGATAAAAAGCGGATCGAGAACTGAGAATAGAAAGGGGAGGAAGTAGGCTAGAGGGTAGGGAGAGAATCTGTTTGTAATATAGCCTTAGGAGGGAGAAAGGCAGATGAAGCAAGATAAACTTTATCCCTGTCTCTAGAAAGGTGATCAACAGGTTCGGGAGGTAGGGAGTGGAGAGTGTTAATTAGGTCAATGGCCTATTTTGTTCCATTGGATTTTACAGAAAGTTACCATGATTATTCCCGTGTTCTAGAACTTGTATCCAAAAGGGACTTGGAAGTTTTCCATTAACTTGGTGATGATAATTATGTTAACAAAAACAACTGAACGCTGCTTCTATGAGAAGGGTGGGAAGTGGGGGTCGTTTTTGTGAGTGTATTGTTTTCATTATTTTAGATTTTTTTTTTTTTTCTTTTTAGGGCCACACCCACGGCCCATGGAGGTTCCCAGGCTAGCCCAGAGCTATGGCTGCCGGCCTCCACCACAGCCACAGCAGTGTGGGATCCAAGCAACATCTGCAACCTACACCACAGCTCACGGCAACGCCAGATTCTTAACCCACTGAGGGAGTCCAGGGATGGAACCCACAACCTCCTGGTTCCTAGTGGGATTCGTTTCTGCTGCGCCACAACAGGAACTCCCTTTTAGATTTTTTTTAAAGGTCAATTCCCACAAGTAAGAATGCTAGCTATAGCCATTTTGATGGTTCTTGATCCATATTGTCAAATTTTTTTCCAAAAGAATAGTAATAGCTTATTTACATACTTCTTATGTCCATGGACTCTCCTCAGTGTGCATTTACCAGCTGTGGAAGCTCCAGTTTTAAGATGTAAGAAATGACTCTTCATTGCTTCAGTTTACATTTCTGATCATGAAATAAAAGTAAAATGAATAGAATTTTTATTCTAGGTTTACTATTTCTAATGAATTGAGGAATTTCCATTCTTTATTCATTTTATCATTGTGGTCTTGCTGTTTTCTCACCAATTTTCTTGAATCTTTTGTTGTTTTGTTCTTTTTATTAATGTAAAAATTTCCATAGCCTGCCCTTTTGCCTTTAAAAAACTTCCTCTTGTTGTTGTTGTTGTTATTTTGCAGTATAATCTATTGTTTTTTTCCTTTGTATTTACTTATAAGCTCAGCAAGTTAATGCCTCAGAGATCTGGTAAAAGTTACATGTAACAATGATTTTTTGTTTGTTTGTTTTGGCCATGCCCATGGCTTGTGGATGATCCCCAGCCAGGGATTGAACCTGCTCCACTTTGTGACCAGAGTCACTGCAGTGACAATACTGGATCCTGAACCCACTGCACCACGAGGGAACTCCATGATTTGTTATATATGTTTGTAAGATATAAGTGAAAAAACTTTTTTCCAAATTATCAAGCCATCATTACTACACTATTTTTATTTATTTATTTATTTATTTTTATTTATTTTTTTTGTCTTTTTGCCTTTGCTAGGGCTGCTCCCGCAGCATATGGAGGTTCCCAGGTTAGGGGTCTAATCGGAGCTGTAGCCGCCGGCCTGCACCAGAGCCACAGCAACGTGGGATCCAAGCCGAGTCTGCAACCTACACCACAGCTCATGGCAACGCCGAATCCTTAACCCACTGAGCAAGGCCAGGGATCGAACCTGCAACCTCATGGTTCCTAGTCGGATTTGTTAACCACTGAGCCACGACGGGAACTCCGCTACACTATTTTGAAAAGAACATTCTCTCTATTGCTTTGTGACATATTTTATTACAAATTATTCTGTATTTGTCTGTTTCTAGGCTAGCCACTCTCTTTTACTGATGTATATAATTTTTGTAAATGTTTAAGTACAGAGCATATTTTATTATTATCCTTTAGAGTTTTTTTTGACAAGTGGATAGCAAGTACTTGATGGATCTAAATATTAGGAATTGATCTTGGGCAGAAGAGTTATGGCAAAATAGAAGAAACTTATAAATACAGTTTTACCTGAGTTTCTCTGACCACTTGGTCCTGTGCAGTTCTTGAGGTATTTACTTAATATAGTTCTTTCAATGCTGCTTCAAATTTTTTCTTTTTTAACGGCCGCACCCAAGGCGTATGGAAGTTTCCAGGCCAGGGACTGACTCTGAACCACAGCTGTTGGTAATGCTGGATTCTTTATCTCCTTTAAAGTGTGCTGGGTTGGGGATCAAAACTATGCCTCCTCAGTGACCTGAGCCGCTGCAGTCAGATTCTTAATCCATTGGGCCACAGCAGGAACTCCAATGCTGCTTCAAATTTTACATCAAAATTCGGGGGGAAATCTGAAAACAAATGATAAAGTTATTAACTAAATTGTATTTGCCTTTTTGTTAGAGGCAGAATTTAAGGAAAAATTCTGGTGATTTTGATTAGTTGGGCAATCTTATTACTTTATTTACTTTATTTATCCATCTATTTGTTCATTTTATTTTAACTTTTGGCAAGTAGTCTCTCCCCAGTAAGACTGCAGCTCTTTTTGCTTGTTGAAGGTATTCCTCTCCTTGTAATGGCCTTGAGTACTGTGGTCTGTGTATTGGCAAATATCTGAGCGTAATAGGAAGGTGGTGCCCTTAGCATAGCTGTTATGTAAGGAACTGTCACCTTCTTTTAGAGTCAGTCATCCCATGAAATCAAAGGAGTCAGTATGGCATAATGGAATCAGGAGGCTTGCGTGGTAGCCCTGACTCCAACCCCAGTTAATTACCTGTTTGGACCTCAGTTTCCTCATTAGTAGAGTGAATAGATGGGCCTTGTGACCCCAAATGTCTTTCCACGCTCACATCCTGTGATCCCTATCTATGAGATGTTACCACCAGGAATCCTTACTTCAACATTGCCGTCTAAAATAAAGTGGAAAAGAGAAAATGAAAACCAGAGCTTAATTAAAAATTTTTGATGTGTCATTGGTTGGGCTATAGTCATGTGTCATGTTGCCTTAGTTCAATAGTTCTTAATAGTCTTAATAGTCTTAAGACTGTGCATTAGAATTACGAATGAACATTTAAAATATATGCATATATATGTGTGGGCATGCGTGCGCACACACACACACACACACATAAATATACATGCTTAGACCCCATGCCTTGTGATTCTGAACCAGTAGGCCAAGAGTGAGACCTAGGGAACCTGGCTAATTCTAATGAAAATAAGGGTTGAGAAGCCTGCCTTAGGGAGTTCCTACTGTGGCTTTGGCATAGGTTGGTGGCTAGAGCTCCTATTTGACCCCTAGCCTGGGAACTTTCCTATACTGCAGGTGTGACCCTACAAAAAAAAAAAAAAAAAAAGAAGAAGCAGCAGCCTACCTTAGACTACAAGCTGTGGAGGATACATACTATAGGTATAGTCTGGTCTGGAGTATTCTGTCCCAGATACAAAGTCCAGTTGCTCTTTTGGGATCCTAAATTTTTTTTGTTTTCTTTTGCTTTCTAGGGCCATAGCCATGACATATGGAAGTTCCCAGGCTAGGGGTCGAATTGGAGCTGCAGCTGCCAGCCAACACCACAGCCACAGCAACCTGGGGTCCGAGCCATGTCTGTGACCTACACCACAGCTCACGGCAACACCAGATCCCCAACCCATTGAGCAAAGTCAGGGATCGAACCTGTGTCCTCATGGATACTAGTCGGATTTGTTTCTGCTATGCCACAACAGAAACTCCAGGATCCTATAATTAATTGGCTGGATTTTAGTTTTTCTTTAAGAAGCACCCATTCTTATTTTATTGATAAAGGGATTTCTGTATCCCTTTTCACTTTTCCATCCCTATTTCAGTCTTAGTTATATTTGAATGTCTGGTATATTAGAAAACAGTCTAGGCAGTAGGGGTTGTTTTTAAAAATTTATAATTAACTAGCTTTTAAAACAATTTTATGAAAATAATACATATTCATGGTTTAAAACACGTAGTGCAAAAGAGTATATCATGAAAAGTGAAAATCCAGCTTAGTAGAGATAACCATTGTTAATTTTTGTGATTTTGTTAACACTTTAAATATCAGTCTAGGAGTTCCCATTGTGGTGCAGAAAGGAATCCGACTAGGATCCATGAGGATGCAGGTTCAATCCCTGGCCTCACTCAGTGGGTTGGGGATCCTGTGTTGCCATGAGCCGTTGTCTAGGTCACAGATGCAGCTTGGATCCTGCATTGCTGTGGCGTAAGCTGGTGTCTACAGCTCCAATTCATCCCCTAGCCTGGGAACTGCAACATGCCGTGGGTCCGGCCCTAAAAAGCAAAAAAAAATAAAATAAATATCGGTCTAGGTGCAGCGACAGTAGGGCATACTGGTTAAAAGCATGGGCTCTACCCTTACATTTATGGTCAATTGATTTTAGACAGAGGTGCCAAGACATTTCAATAGGGAAAGAATAATCGTTTCAACAAACAGTGTTGGGAAACTGGATATCTACATGCAAAAGAATGAAATCGGACCACTTCCTCACACCACACACAAAGATTAATTCAAAATGGACCATAGACCTAAACATAAAACTCTTAGGGGAAAACTATAGGAGTAAAAGTTTTGTGACTTTGGTTTAGACAGTGGTTTCTTAGATATTATATTGAAAGTACAAGAAAGAAATAGAAATTTTGGACTTTATCAAAATTTAAAATTTCTGTGCTTCAGAGGACACCATCAAATATTAAGTTAAAAACCCTACAGCATGGGAGAAAATATTCACAAATCAGATATCTGATCAGATATCAGATTTGTGAATATTTTACAAACTCAATAATAAAAAGACAAATAGCCCAACTATGAAATGGGAAGAGGATTTTAACAGATATTTCTCGAAGATATACATACAAATAGTCAAGAAGCTTATGAAAATTTGCTGAACTTTATTAGCCACCAGAAAAATGCAAATCAAAACCACTTTACACCACTAGGATGGCTAAAATAAAAAAGATAAGATAATAAATGTTGGCATGGATGTTGAGAAATTGGGGCCCTCATACATTGCTGGTGGGAATGTAAAATGGTGTTGCTGCTTTGGAAAACAATTTGGTGGTTTCTCAAAAGATTTAACCTTACCCAACAATTCTACTCCCAGATACTTACTCAAAAACGTTGAAAACAGGAGTTCAAACTAAAACCTGTATACAAATGTTCACACCAGCTCTATTCACAATAGCTAAAAAGTGGGACCTTCCCAAATGTCCATCAGCTCATGAACAGATAGATAAATTGTTGTATATCCATACAATGCAATATTATTTGACAATAAAAAGAAATAAAGCACTGATAAAAGCTACAGCGTAGATGAACCTTAAAAACATTATATTAAGTGAAAGAAGCCTCTGACTCTATGAAGTAGATTAGTGGTTGCCTAGAGGTGGCAAAAGAGGAGGGTTTCCTGGGAGGAAAACGGGGAGTGACTTCTAATGGATACAGGGTTTCTTTTGGGGTGATAAAATGTTCTAAAATTTGTTGTGATGATGGCTGGTTGTGATGGTCTGAATATACTAAAAACCATTGAATTAAAATTTAGTATATTTTAGTGGATTTAGTATATTCCACTTTCAATTTCAATTGGTGACTTCTATGGTATATGAATTATATGTCAATAAAGATGTTTGGGTTCTAGAGAATTAGAACCTAGATTTGAATTTCCAGCTCCGTCACTTACTCTAAGCTGTACAACCTTGGGGAAATTGCTTAACCTCTCTGAGTCTGTTTCCTTATTTGCAAAATAGGAATGATGGTCGTAGTACCTACCTAATGGTATCCTTGTAAGAATTAAATGAGATGATGCATGTAGATATTCACTCCCTGCGTTCTGAGTAAGCAGGAATATGAACTATGAAGATAAGGAAGAGATTGGAGAATGGATAGGTCTCAGACATGCAAAAATGAGAAGAAATAACTTGCAGAACAAGTAACAAGGGTAGGATTAAGCTTGGTTTGTCTGTGGGCTCTGGAGAAGACAGCTAGTTTGAAATATTTACAAGCTGGAGGTAGTAATCAATGAGTGCTCTTGGCTGGTGATGCTGCAAAGGATGACAGTGCTGTCATGTGGGGATAACATACCATTCGGCTGGATCATGTGTGTTGGGGTGCCAGACTAGGCTCCAGCAAAATCCTGGGAAAGATTCGGAAGAAAGTAATTTTTTGAAAATTTGCTACATCTGTGTCCTAAATCTCCTGTGTCTGCCTTTCCAGGAATTAGCTTGAGAAAAGAAGGGTAAGCCTTGGCTTGAGTTGTCTACTCCTGTGTCTCCGAGCAAGTTGTGCGAGAAGGGGACATGGTGTCTGGTTCTGATTACTCTGCCCATAAACCCTGCTGGGAGTGGGGGTGGGGTAACAGGTGGCCCTCGGCCTCCAGAGCCTGTTACCCGTTCTCCTCCTTCCAGGCGTGGTTCATACTCTTGTTGGTCAGGATCCCCTGAGAACGAGTCTTGAGTAGGGCAGAATGAGCAGGGACTCTTGCATGCGTGGCAGAAGTCTCCAGTCAGATGACAGAACTAAGTTTGTCATCAGTGTTAAGGGTCCTTCCTCAGGTCCCTTATTTTGGCGGTTGGGGCTCAAATTGTCAGGCTTTTAGAGTGAACCTAATATTAGAAAATGAATGCATCATCATGTTTTTCTTCCTGATAATTACTGTCTTTGCTTCTTTTACTTGTAGCTAAGGATCACCTCTCTAGTCAAACTCTGCCAAAACACCGAGCTGCTGCTGTGAGTGGCCCCTCAGGGTCCACCAACACGACCCTCGCAGACCCCAGAGCCCGGCTGTGGGCCTGTATCAACAGCCATCCTGTGGTCATCTTCAGCAAGTCCACGTGCAAACGCTGTACCGAGGTAAGGCCTTAACCTCAGGGGGTGGTGACATGTGTTGAATGAAAGACATTGGACTGAGTTTTGAGCTCAGGTGTCAACAATTGGATTTCACCTTAGGAAGGGGGGTGTGTAGGTGTAACTTGCTTCGGAGTACTTGGAGAGTGTTGATTTGAGAACCGAATTTTGCTTGAGTAATCTTTTTCTGAGCTTTTGCAAAATACGGGATGTTTTCAGGCAGTCAAGGTCAGGGAAGATGAGGGTGGGAGAGTTACCAAACCAGGTGATTTACTGCTCTTTTAGGCATGTCCATATTTCCTAAGGAGCTGTTACTTAAGGTGCTTCTAAATATGTATAAATATCTCTTTATGCTCTGGATCCTTATGGGCAAAGAATGAACTGTGCTTCCTACTCGGTTCATAATCTTAGATTATTGGCGAGAAAAGGTCCGTGATCACAGCTATGGCAAGGATTGGTTTAATCTACCTCGATTTAACCACAGAATGAAGAATTTGAAGACAAACTTGATCAGGTGCTGAAGACAAACTTGATGAGGTGCATTTAAATGCCACTGAAGTTTAGTTTTCAGATATACAAAGGGTAGCTCTAGAACTAGACACGATAGACTCAAGCAATCATAACTGGCTGTCTGTCCAGGTAATTTATTAATTTCAGTTTTCCCTCAGCTTGTTTATCTCTTGGCATATTTTCCAGTTCTCAGAGAGGTTGAATTGAGAAGCCTTTTTATTCTGGAAGCCTGATGTAGGGACAGGCTTTTTTGACTCTGTGTGTGTGTTCTCTTTTTCCAGATAGGGACAAAGGAAAGGTAGACAAGCAGTGGAAACCCTTAAAGTAGGCAGAACCTTTCACTGTTATTTTGCACATAGTCTGCCTCATTGTCACCTGAGGCCTCACCCATCTTAAGGCCATCTCAGTGTGAGACATCATATTGAGAGGAGGGTTGCAAAGAGGTAGGAGGCACAAGTCCCATCCCTGGGGATTTGTTCAAACTGAGAAGGCAGAAGATAGGTTTAAAAAGAAAAATGGGAGTTCCTGTGTGGCTCAGCAGGTTAAGGATCCAGCCTTGTCACTGCCGTAACTTGGGTTGTTTCTATGGTATGGGTTCAGTCCCTGGCCTGGGAAGTTCCACATGCCTGAAAGAAAAAGAAAAAAAGAAAAGTGGTCTAAGTGATCTAATCCATGCTAAATTCTACATGATGAGTATGGGCAATAAGTGGCAGAGAATTCAAAAGAGGCCTGGGTGTTAGAAATCTGCTGTGTGATTACTGCCCTCTGGGGACTTAATTATCTGGCTCTGGTGATCGTTGGAGGTTCTTCTCCCTTGTTAATCTTTAAAATGAAGGGCTCGGATTAGTTGATGACTGAGATTCCTTTTAGTGCCAAAATTATGTGGTTGCCTAATCTTTTCTGTTATCAAATAATGGTTAAGAGTCTGAACCCTGAGGTCAGTTTGGATCTTGGTTCTGTGACTTATTAGCCATGTGATCTTTGTTATTTACCTGTTGTGCCTCAGTTTCCTCATTTGTAAAATGTGGATAATAATGGTACCTAACTCATTCGTTTGTTGTGAGGATTGAATTAGTAAATATTTATAAAAGCCATAGCACATGCCTGGCACATGGTAAATGCTTGTTAAGTGTTGGCTAGATAAAAGAACTACTTGCTCAGAGTTCCCATCATGGCTCAGTGGTTAACTTTGAACCCGACTGGTAACCATGAGGTTGCGTGTTTGATCCCTGGCCTTGTTCCGTGGGTTAAGGATCTGGTGTTACCGTGAGCCGTGGTGTAGGTCACAGACTCGACTTGGGTCCTGCTTTGCTGTGGCTGTGGCATAGACCGGCAGCTGCAGTTCTGATTCCACTCCTAGCCTGGGAACCTCCATATGCCACAGGTGAGGTCCTAAAAAGACAAAAAAATAAAAATAAAGAACTACTTGCTCTTCCTGTTTTCTATGAACACTTAAAATCTGAAATGGTGATCTTCCTTCCAAATTCTGAGGCTCAGTTAAATGGCAATCAATATGTCTCTATTTCAAGCACAATTATCCTATTTAAAAGTAATTATTTGTTCTGGTCCAGCCTCTCCCTTTGTTGCCCCAGGCTTACATGCTTATGGTGGTACAGCAGAGGAACACCTGGACTAAAAAGACCCCAGCTCTCTTTCCATAAAGTTCAAATTTTCTCAATAACAGAATAAGGATGGCAGTGCCGCCTTATCTACTATACCTGTTAAATACACAGCTTTATTATGAGGCCCAGATAATTTCTAGTCTATGTGAAAGCATTTGGAAGCCCATAGTGTACGCTTATATCAATAATAGCCACTACTGCGTGCCTGCTATGTGCCGGGCACTATTGGGGCACTCTACTTCTATTTTAGAATACTAATAAAGAATTAGAAATATCGGAGTTCCCGTTGTGGCTCAGCAGGTTAAAAACCTGACTAATATCCATGAGGATTCAGGCTCGATCCCTGGCCTCACTCAGTGGGTTAAGAATGTGTCATTGCAGTGAACTGTGATATAGGTTGCAGATGTGGCTTGTATCCAGCATTGCTGGGGCTGTGGTGTAAGCTGGCAGCTGCAGCTCTGATTTGACCACTAGCCTGGGAACTTCCATATGCAGCAGGTGTGGCCCTAAAAAGAAGAAAAAAAAAAAAAAGAGAGAGAGAGAATTAGAAAATTCAAATTTTAACACTGCTCTAGTTCTGCAGTGAAGGATTGGCTCATGTGGTTGGGACTGTGGCTAGTGACAGGCTGTGTATTCCCTGCAGTCGCGTATCTCTTCGGCCTGTAACTACTTTCATTCCTAGTCCCTTATCCCTGAATTCTCCTAGCTTCTTCACTTCTCCCCTCTCCTCCCTGTGTCTGAAAAGGCAAAGCCCTGCCATTTATTTATTTGTTTATCTATTTATTTAGGCAGTTTTAGTTAATTAACTATGCTCTGGGAATGATGAACTTTTCCTATACAACTTCTGGTAGGTATCTGCATGCTTATTAAAATGTATAACCATTCTGGCGACTTTATGTAATGTCATTATCTCAGTCATTTCTGTGTATGTCAGGCCTTCTGGACAAATACTGTCTGGTTTTATCTTGGCAAATACCACTGCCTTAGCTTTTCAGAATACCTGATATATAAGCTGTTTGCGGATTTGTGCCAATTAATGTGGAAATTAACCTTCACTGTCTTTGTCCACGAAGGGTGGTTAGGTGCCTCTCTTGGTAAAAACAGTGATTTTCTTCTGTAGGGGTATAACTTACATACTTGGCTGTTCACATTCATTTTTTAAAAAAATTACCTTGAAGTAGAATTTCTCCAGGTTATTCTCTTCAGTTTTGATTTTATCAGCTTATTTAATAGTTGTGATGTGGATGAGTCAGAGTGGAGAAACTTTGTTTTTATATTTGTGCTTACTCTGATGAATTCGTATTCTCTCCAGGATGAGTAATGCAATATGCATTGATTCAAGTTGGGAAATTCCCCCAAGGAAATTAACTTTTGCATAAAGTTATTTTCCTGCTTGTTGCATAACACATCCTGCTGTGATTCTACTGTGAAGTGTGAATTTTACAGGACAAAGATACCCTACCCCATCTTTTCAGAAAAATGCGACTTTTGTTTCAGTGGTAAGTCAGAAGTAAGTAGTAGAGTTTGCAAATGATATCTCATTACAGCTTATCCATTGCTTGATATCCAGATCCACTGTCATTTCTCCATAGTGGGTCTATTTTACAGACAAAGTTTACCATTCTCTACTTTTATCCATAAGAATATGCTAGAAACTGGCACTTCTGATATTCAGTACAGATCTTTAATCTTATACTGGAACAATGCTTAAGTTTAATCAGAGTTCAAATAGCCGACAAAAGAGTTTCTTGAAGTGGAGTCATGTATACTCTGGAATTTACAGAGTGTATTTTCTATAACTTCACATATTGGCATATCTTGATAATTTTGATAATTTACATTTAGGAGTTGTTTTGAGAATTTACTCTCTAAGTCTGGAAAATTTGTTTTTTGTAACAAGCCGTAGGTAGTTTATTTCTAAAACCAAGCAGATAAGGAAGTCTTAAGAGTCCATGTTTTATGTTATGAAATTTTTATTTTCAGTCTCAGAGAACAAGCATTGGAATATGAATTGCCTTTTGTCCAGGCAGTCTTCCAGCTAGTTTTCTTGCCCTTTCCTTCAAGTCCCTCTTTACACACCCATCATTCTTCAAAAGGATTCTTATCTTTTTGACTGTTGCCAGGGGGAGCTGAACTCAGAGGAGGGCGTAGGTGCTGTCCAGAGGAGAGTAAGAGAAAGGCCAGCCAGGCTGTGGGAATGAACTTGGTCTGTAACTTTTATCAGGATGTTTTATTTGGTCCTATATTTTTCAGTGTACTTCTGTATAATAGGAAGCCTACTGTTTTAGTAGTTTAATTAGAATGGGACAAGAATACATCCTCTCTCTCTCTCTCTTTTTTTTTTTTTTTTTTTCTTTTACGACCACACCTGTGGCATATGGAAGTGGATCCAGGCTGCGACTGCAACCTACGGGGCAGTTTGTGGCAACATTGGATCCTTGAGCCACTGGCCAAGGCCAGGGATCAAACCCACATTCTCACGGATACTATGTTGGGTTCTTAACCTGCTGAGTCTCAGTGGGAACTCCAAGAATACATTCTCTTGTTTGTTTTTAAAAATTTTATGGCTGCACCCATGGCATATGGAAGTTCCCAGGCCAGAGATGTGAGCTGGGGATCAAACCCCCACCTCTGCAGCAACCCAAGTCACCGTAGTTGGATTCTTAACCCTACTTGCGCCACAGTGGAAACTCCATAGAGTACATTCTCTTGATTGATGAGTTTTGTGAACCCCAGGCCAGAGTTCTGGCCTTTCTCATTTTATTGCATAAGTTGGAGGAATGTAGCTCTATACTTGCCTGAAGTATTAATGACAGGCTGTTTATATCTTTTATGTAAATGTCATTTTTAATTCTTTTATCAGTAATTGAAAAGTTATTATTGGTACAGATTGGGCAAATGTAACTCTTATCCTTTAAGTAAAAAAAAATTTTGTTCTTATAATCTTGCTTGTATGACTTTTGTAACTGATTTGTTGGTTAAAATTTACTTGCCCCAAAACTAAGTAATACTTTGACTGTGGTAGGATGTGTTTTTTATTCAGGGTTGCCACATGATGTTTTGGGAACATTAAGTACTCCAATGCCTTTTAAAGCATGGTTAGTATTAAAAAACCCATTTTATAGTATGGTAGAATGAGTCACTAAACATGTAAAGTATATCTTATGAAGCCATACAGGTGAATCATTGAAAACAGATTAGAATCAACAGACTTCAAATACCATTTTAAGTATCTTGCTGTCAACAGAGAGAATCTTGTGGTTACATAAAAACGAACTATAAATTATTCAGAAGAGAAGGCTGATTGAGGAGCAAAGTATCAAAGGTGGGTTTAGAGACTTTATAACCTCTTTTCTTTTTTTTACATTCTCCTCTTGTTTTTCAACTTCTTCCAGGTAAAGAAGTTATTTAAGGCTATATCTGTTCCTTATTTTTTGCTCGAACTTGATCAAGCAGGTAAGATTCTGTTCCGTATGTAAATTATGTCTGCTGACTCTACACTATTTGATATGTTCTGTCTGGCTTATATTTTTCTTCCTTGAGGTCTTCATTATTTAGTAAGCTCTTACCAGACCAGTTGGTTCCTCTTTTGGGCCATTTGGACAGGGCAC
The DNA here is from genome assembly GCF_054392235.1 of Sus scrofa. Classification (NCBI taxonomy): domain Eukaryota; kingdom Metazoa; phylum Chordata; class Mammalia; order Artiodactyla; family Suidae; genus Sus; species Sus scrofa. The sequence goes on along the minus strand of NC_139387.1, from coordinate 87,501,334 downwards.
TCCCCTAGGACTAATCATACTTACCTGTCGTCTTTACTTAGCTTATAGACTTGGTACTACTCTGCGTTTTCGATTATCGAAATCATTCTTTCCATTAGCCTTGAGTCGAGTTACAGGTACAGTATTTGCTAATTTTATAGTAACCTTATTATTTTTGCAAATTTACCTCCTTTCTGGCAAGCCATATCAAATAATATTTTTTTGTGTGTGTGTCTTTTCTAGGGCTGCACCCACAGCATATGGACTTTCCCAGACGAGGGGTCTAATCAGAACTGTAGCTGCTGGCCTACGCCACAGCCACAGCAATGCCAGATCCGAGCCACCTCTGTGACCTACACCACAGCTCCTGGCAACACCAGATCCTCAACCCACTGAGCGAGGCCAGGGATGGAACCCGCAACCTCATGGTTCCTAGTCGGATTTGTTAACCACTGCACCATGAGGGGAACTCCTCAAATAATATTTTAATTAATATAAAATTCAGAAATGGTGGAAAGGACATATAAACACCAGTAACAAAGAGATCCATGAAAGGAGCCATTGGGATATAGTTGCATATGGCTAGAAATCCCAGGGAAAGAAAGGTCGGTCCTTCTTCCTAGGACCATGGTGCTCATGTTTTTTGTTTATGAGGTTAGAAAATCCCAAAGACTCATCAGTCAAACATTACTAAGAATCTGATCAGAGTTCCTATTGTGGCTCAGTGGTAACAAGCCTTACTAGGACCCATGAGGATGGAGGTTCGATCCCCGGTCTCACTAAGTGAGTTAAGGATCCGGCGTTGCCGTGAGCTGTAGTGTAGGTCACAGATGTGGCTCGAATCTGGGCTTGCTGTGGCTATAGTGTAGGCCGGCAGCTCTAGTTCCAGTTTGACTCCTAGCCTGAGAACTTCCATATGCCACTGGTGTGGCCCTAAAAATAAAAATAGCAAAAAAAAAAAAAAAAAAAAAAGGAATCTGATCAAGTGTCCAGCATCATCATTTATATTGCAAAAAGTGGGTCCCTCTAGAGCAGGAAGTATAGGTAACCTTCATGTTTCATAGGCTGGGGAAGCAAAGTACTAGATGTTTATGATTTTATCCCAGCCTCCAAAGGAGAAGATACTTCACTAGAGAGAGACATGGTTATTAGGATGAAAGCTCATTCCTAGGGTCAGGAGAAAGGAGATAGTTGTGGGGCAAGAAACTATTATTTGATGCTTCTAAAGACAGCTTCCCAGAATTCCCATCGTGGCTCAATGGTTAACGAGTCCGACTAGGAACCATGAGGTTTCGGGTTTGATCCCTGGCCTTGCTCAGTTGGTTAAGGATCCGGTGTTGTCCTGAGCTGTGGTGTAGGTCGCAGACATGGCTTGGATCCCACATTGCTGTGGCTGTGGCGTAGGCCGGTGACTGCAGCTCCGATTCGAGCCCTAGCCTGGGAACCTCCATGTGCTGTGGGAGCAGCCCAAGAAAATAGCAGAAAGACAAAAAAAAAAAAAAAAAAGACAGCTTCCCTAACATAGAACCAGATAATGGGTGCCACTGTTTCATAGAGACTCTGCTGGGTTTATGTACGAAGTCACTAATCCTTACAAGAACTCTGCAAGGAAGATATTATCTACATTTAACAGATGAGGAAATTGAGCCCCAGCGAGGTCAGATAACTTCCTAAAAGTAATGTAAATAGTAGAGTAGTAGGTCTGTAATTTGGACACAAGCCTGTCTAATTACAAAGTCTATGTCCTTTTCATAATACCATGTTGTCTGTCCTTCCTAGCATGACCTTTCTGTTCCTGCATCAAGGAAGACTCTTGCCCTTAAACATTCCGTAATATATGAAAGGAAATCTCAATAATTAACACTTCATTTGGGCCAAAGTGGTCTTTTAAAAATAAAAATTTTCCTGGGAAAATTAATTCACTGGCAACTTGGCGTAAATTAGGGAAAAAAAAGGGGGGGGGTAATTAACCAGATAGAGCAAATGAACATCTCCATTAGGAACGGGAAAAGTAAGGGAGGTAACATTGGAAGAAGATGTGCAGGAGGGAGGTACCAAGTGCTTGGGGGAGATGGCATGAGTCGGAAGGCAAGGAGATTGGCAAGGGTGCCAAAATGTGGATGGGAGATCAGTTAAGGCCAGGGTCAACTACTCTGAAATTTTAATTTGGAGACACTAATCAGACAGAAGGCTCTTTTCTTTTGCTGTGAAAGTGGCTATAGATCCCTGCTGGGAGCTCCCATTAACCCCTTGCTAATGTCCTTCCTAAGAAGGACATATGAGTTGGGATAGGTCGAAGCGGTCTACGGTTGAAGAGTGAGCACCTCTTTCTGGATGAGGGAGTGCACGGTCCTCTGTGTCCTCACTTGTTGCTTCATCACATGTGAGAAGCTGTCTTCCTTCTCATGTTCATAGTGGGCAGCTTGCAGGGACATAACAGGATTTATAAAGTAAGTCAAGTCAGTGATTCTCAAAATGTGGTCTGTAGACCCCTGGGAGTGCCTGTGACCTTCAGAGGTCTTCAAGATCAAAACTTTTTTCATAATAATGTTGAGATGTCATTTACTATTTTACTGTTTTGACATTTTCATGGATGGTTGCCAAGCAATGGTGGGTAAAACTGCTAGTAACTTATCATGAATCAAACTTGGGGCACCAAACCAAACTAGTTTATATTATAATTATCACCACCATACACACGTAGCAAAAGAAAATGTCAGTTTTACAAGTCGTAAAAATTATTAACATTATTAAATTTCAACTCTTTGAGTACATATCTTGTTAATATTCTGTGTGATGGGGAAAGTATGCATAAAGTATTTTGCTGCATGAAGTATGATGGTTATCTCAAGGAAAAGCACTTGTGCAATTAATGGCCTGAGCTGTAAACCTAACTAGCTCCTTTTTTCATGGAACACCATATATACTTGAAAGATAACTGATAGTCAAAGTATGGTTATTCAAACTTTGGTAGCTGGCAGACATTTCCCTCTAAATGAACAAAATGAGTCTGTCACTTCAAGGAAAACAAATGTCAGTGTTTGTTGCTAATGATGAAATTTGAGCTTCGCATGGAAATTAGAATCTGGGAAGTTGTATCTGCCATGTGAGCTCAATAGCTTTTTAATACTTAAAGACTTTTCTGAGAAGGTTGATGGTACCGTTTATGAATATGATGAAAAAATAAAAATGTTCTTTGTCAAAATATGTCAACATTTGGAAGACATGCATAACTTAGTGAATGAATATTTTCTTAATGATCAGTGTAGGATCTCACAAAGTCATTCAAAGTATAAGACAGACCAATGGGTTTTAGTGTGAGAGAGTACAAAACCTCATCTGCATAGCCTCAGATGCCACATTGCATCTAACCTTTAATCAACCACCCCTTGTTGAGCTTTGTGTAGTATCAGGAGAGAATATCCACAATTATCTGAAAAATCTATTAAATATTTCTTTTTCCAACTATTTGTCTTTGTGAGACTGGGTTTTCTTCATATACTTCTACCAAAGCAACATATATCATAATATATTGAATACAGAAGCAGACATGAGAATCATCTTCTTTAAACCAGACACACAAAAAATAGCAAAAATGCTAAGCAATGCCACCTTCTCATTATATTTTTTTTGTTTAGCAAAATATAAAGTATGTTATGTTAATATATAATAGGTTTATTATTGTTCATTTTATGAGAACTAATATTTTTAAATGTCTGTTTTAATTTCTAATACAGTCAATATTGATAGCTGTAACCCTTATAAACGAAAGTTATTTGGGGTCCTCAACAATTACTTAAGAATGTAAAGGACTAGTGACAGCAAAGTTTAACAGCGTGTGTTCTCAGGCAAGGAGCAAGTGTGAGTGTTAGTGCAAGCACTCTGGACTCCGTGAGACTTACCTGCCCCCAGTGTAGGAGAAACACAGTCCAACACGTACAGGGCCTCAGGATCAGCCACACGAAAGACACAGATGATCTCATCCATGTCTTCAAGGAGCTTGTAATTATGGAGCTGGAATTGACCACGTGATCTCTAAGTGATCAGCTTCTTTGTTTCTCCTTGGCTCCATGAACCCTCCATAGGCTTGCTTTTCACTCTGGTCTTGGCTCCCTAACCTCTCCAGTGCCTGGATCAGGGTAGACTCACAGAGAGCCAGAGGGTCAATTCATGGTCAAGGGTGTTTGGTATAGAATCAGGTGGGTGCCTTTATCCATCCATCATATTTAGTGAGTGCTTGCCATGCTAGGCTCTGTACTAAGCACAGGAAATACAGTAGGGAACCAAGCAGGTGTGCTGCCTGCTCTTACGAGTTCACTTATTTTTATTTTGCCCAGAAGACCCCCTTTATCTTCCTTTAGAGCGGAGGGCCTGTGGCAGCCAGTGTCGTGTACCATTGCAGTGCAGTGTGACTGGGTTGGTACTGGAGTGAGTTTGTGTTTGCAGTGGTATCAGCTCTCAGGGAAAATCGGGAAGGGAAGCTGTCTACAGGGAACCTCCCCTGCCACCCTGACATTTTCTTCTTCCTTCTTTGGGCTGTATTTTTGGCCCGTCTATATGAATTAAGGTTATTATTTGAGAACAACTGTCAAGATGAACTCAGACCTATGGAGATTGGTATTGGAGAGAAGCACTCAGCATCGGAAGGCATAGCATTAGTATCTGTGTGTGGGCAGTAGTAATGGTCACAGATACTCGCCTCCTTGTGCCAGAGGCTTATGCGTGCGCTCCTGTTTAATCTTCAAAATACCATCAGCGAGGTAAGTAGTGATATTACCTTCAGACAATGAGGAAGCAAAGCATAGAGAAGTGTTGATAGAGAGGGTGAACACACTGGTAATTCCTGGGCCCACCCGTCTGCTTCCTCTGACTCCCTCCTCAGGACCTTTGGTGACTTGCCCTAGCTGGCTGGTGCATGACGTCATGTTCGTGGTACTGATGCTATGGTAGGTGTTCCCGATGTGAGGGTGGCTGTTGTAACCGGAGGTTGTGCAACCGGCCACCATGACAGCTATACCTTAACTCTCCTTGTGGATAAGCTGCCACTCACAGGGCTGGTGGATATATGAAGCCCTGTATCTTGATCTTACATGTCTGGGCCCAGTGGTTTTGGTCTGAGTTACAGCCAACTTCAAGGTAATTGTCTTAATTTGGTTTGGCAGCTGCTGCCATTCTTCAGCTGTCAATGTGGAAAGCAGACGTAAGGTTTGAGAAGCATTGTGTGACAGTTTGCCAAAAGCATGGGTCTGGATGTCATATGTTACTAGCTCAGGGGTTCAGAAGTGTTCATTCTTGTCTGCTGGCTGCTTTTCGAAAGCATGGCATTAATGCCTTCAGCAAGAGGAAGAGGAACTAACATTTGAGTTATACTGAGGAACTAATACTCATTTTTTATGCCAGTGTTTGACCCCTCTCTCACTTAATCCTCACAATAACCTTATGAGGTTGCTGGATTTAATTCTGTTTTGCAAGTGAGGAAGCAGATGCTCTGCATTTTAGTAGCTTGCTCAGTGTTAGTGCGTCAAGCCCAGACCTGTCTGGTTCCCCAGTTGCCTCTTCAGGGATTGCTTGCTTTAAATTAATAAAAACCTCTTATAGACAGATACCCAGACTCGTGCAGATCTCACCACTTTGGTACTCATGCTTATTCGTCCAACAGATGTGTTTTGGGCACCTGTTTACGTGCTGAGCACTGGCAGGAGAGAAAAAGATGAATAAGACAGTCTTGTCTTTAAGGTCGTTTTACTCATCGGTTATCTGTTTCTCTTCTAAAGGCTGTGGGATCACAGAGTAGTTGTGATAGAATGTTTGGTAGGTGTTTTCCTGGTGGAGAAAAGTAGTAAAGGAGGAATTCATGGCTGCAAACAAAAACAAGTTAGAAGACACCATGGCTTGTTCATTTAGAGTGAATGTAGTAAGGAGGGCCTGACAGAGAGAATGATGAGATAAAATTGGAAAATCAAAGAGACTTTATCCAATAGGAAGTGGGGATTCCTGAGAAGGTGTTCTGTTTATTTTATGAATGAGGCTTAAAATATTCCTTAAGCACTTTGGTTTTGTCTGCAGAAATGTTCGTTATAGAAAATTTAGAGCCTGCTACATAATAAAATACAAAAATCGCATATAGTTATATCCAGAGATAACCACTATTGATATTTTTTGTGTGTCTTTTATGTATCCTGTGTTCTGTTTTGTTATTTAAAATATTTTGCATGTTATTACACGTTCTTAATAGTTTTCTCAGTTTTTATAAAATAATTCATATAATATTTTTATCTAACCATTCCACTATGGTTGTACAAATAATCTATTGCCAGGTTTTTTTTTTGTTTTTTGGTTTTTTTTTGCTATTATGATAGAGTAGGTTAGAAATATTTTTCTTTGGGCGTAAAGTTTTTGCTGTATTTAGAATTATTAGGATAGATTACTGAATAAATTTCTAGGTTAGAGTATGAACATTTCTAAAGTTCTAGAGCCTTTGAAATGATGTGTACCAATTGATAACTTTGCAGGTTCAATGAGTTTTCCTTGAACTTACAGATTCTTAAGAAATAATAATAGATTAAAAAATAGTTTAGCAATTTAAGAGGTAAAAATATATTTTTGCTTCTGTTTGTATTTCTTTGATGACTAATGCAGCCATTTTTTTCATATGTTGTATTATGTTATCTGAATTTTATTTCATTGCCTAAATTGCCTGTCCATGTGCCTTATATGGCAGCTTCTATGAGTCACTGCTATAAGCACTTTAAATGTTAACTAATTTAGTCATACAGTTCTGCAAGATAGATATTACTATTATCTCTAGATATTACTATTATCTCCATTGCACAGTAAAGGAAATAAAGCCACAAAGGTTTTTTTTTTTTTTGGTCTTTTTGCCATTTCTTGGGCCGCTCCTGCGGCATATGGAGGTTCCCAGGCTAGGGGTCTAATTGGAGCTGTAGCTACCGGCCTATGCCAGAGCCACAGCAACACAGGATCCGAGTTGCGTCTGCAACCTACACCACAGCTCACGGCAACGCCAGATCCTTAACCCACTGAGCAAGGGCAGGAACCAAACCCGCAACCTCATGGTTCCTAGTCGGATTCGTTAACCACTGCGCCACAACGGGAACTCCAAGCCACAAAGATTTTAAAGAACTTGCTCCAGGTCATACAGTTAGTAAATAACAGAGCTGGAACTTGAAGCTAGGAAATGGGGTCTGAAAGGCCAGGCTCTTAAGGCTAAACTGTTCTCTGATCTAACCTGTGCTTATGACTTGATTGGCCATAGTGCTCCCCACTAACTTCTATTACACCCACACACTCGTACACGCACCCCTCACACACTAGGCCAGTCTTTACATTTGTATTAGGGCTATTTACTGAAATAACCATTGCATTGTTTGGATCCCTTATTTATGCTTTGCTGTTATATAAATGGGTCAAGAGGATGGAGATCAATGGTTACACAGAATTCATGTTGCAATCCATACATATATACTTCTATTCAAGTAAATTTCTGTTTTGGAGTGAACGTAAGGCAGGTAGGGAAGCTGATTATCCATTTAAGAAAACAATGTATGAATTTTGTAAAAGGAGTTCTTTTAAATAGGAAGTAGAAAATATACCTCTGTGTTACGTAGACCTGGGTTTTCAATCCATGCCAGGTGGAGTAGTGTTACTTTACTGTTCAGTTGCTAGGATTTTTTTTTTCTTTCTTTTTTTTTTTTTTTTTTGGTTTCTTTAGGGCCATACTCGCAGCATATGGAGGTTCCCAGGCTAGGGGTCGAATCAGAGTTGTAGCTGCTGGCCTACACCACAGCCACAGCAACACCAGATAGATATGTATGACCTATATCATGGCTCATGGCAATGCCAGATCCTTAACCCAGTGAGTGAGGCCAGAGATCGAACCTGAAACCTCATGGTTCCTAGTCAGATTCATTTCCGCTGTGCCACGACAGGAACTCAGAATTGTTAGGATTAAATAAGATGTTTGTAATGCATGTAACATAATGTTTAATTAATGTACTTTTTGCAATGTACTGAGATATGAAAAAGACAGATTATGGTTTTCATAAGACAAGAGGATTCTCTTTTTAATTGCTAGATATACTAGCTTCTAGTAAATTATTGATTCTTTCAACAAATATAGGAGGGCCTGCTCTTATACGTAAAGGATCTAAATTCTGTCTTTCAGGAATTCTATCTATTTTGGGCCCTTAGTCATAGTCACCACAGGCAGAGGATTCTTTGCTCCTGTGAGCCTCTGTTTCCTCATCTATAAAGTGAGAATCTAGTAAAGATTTATGTAAAATGCCTAGTACTGTTCCTGACATATAGTCAGTGCTTTGTAGTAGCTACTAACTCGTGTACTATTATGCAGCCATTAAAAATGATTCACATAGTTTCTACTAGCATGGAGAAATTTTATATTCTATAATGTTTAATGAAAAAAGTGTAGCATTTAAAATAATTTTTATAGAATAATCACATCTTGCTTTAAAAATATAGGAAAAGGACTGGAAAGAAATGCATAAAATATGAATAATCCTCCAAATATTTGTGCACCTATCTTGCCACACAGTAGGTACTGAGGAAATACAAGTGAATAAGATCTAGGTCTTCCTTGGAGAAAAGTTTTAGTAGTGGAGTCAGATGATCACAACCCGGTGTCAACTGAAGCAGCGGGAGAAGTCAGGCAAGCTGCTTTGATTTCTGTCATGAAGAGAGAGGGTGGTGCTCTCAGTGAGAGAGGAGACAGGGTATAGACCAGGGAAGATGATGGATTTGGTTTAGACATGTTGTGATTGTCCAGTGTGGATCTGTAAGCTAGTGGGCGTACAGGTCTGGATGAGCGGGAGATACAGATTTGGAAAGGTTTAATCTGCAAGTAAGGTTTGAAGTTGGGAATGAATATAGAACACTCAGGGAAAGTCTGAAGAGTGAAACAGGAGTTAGATCTTGATTGCATCCAGATGGTGAAAGTTTGAATAACTTTTTTTCTTACATTGCTTTATTTATTTATTTATTTCATACTTAATGGATTTTATTACGTTTTTAGGTGTACAACAATCATCACAACCAGATTTTACAGCATGTCCATCCCAAACCCTCAGTGCATTCCCCCCCCCAACCCTGCTTTATTTATTTATTTTTAAATTCCCATAATGTAAAGTAAGTATTTTGGTTAGGATTAGGTTTGGCCACATGTGAAAGCAAGCCCAAAATAGCAAGCTTGTTTGTCTTTCACCTGAAAGAAGTCTAGATAGAGGTAGTCTGTCCAGGGTGTATATGACACAGTACTGTTTGGGGGCCAGTGTAGAGTCCTCCTATTTTCAGGTGCCACCGTCCTTAGCATTTGCTTTTGTCTTATGTCCCAGCTCTAGCCATCAGTTGGAAGAAGAGCTAAGGACAGCATGTCCTTTCCATTTAAGATTTTTCTAAATGTTGTACACGGCAGTTTGCTTACATCCTATTGATCAGAATTTAGTCACTTAGCTATATATATGCTGAAAGGAGATGGGGAAATTAAGCCATTCTTTTGAAAAGCTAAAAGGCAAGACTCCAGGAATTCCCTGGTGGCTCAGTGGGTTAAGGACCCAACATTGTCACTGCTGTGGCATGGGTTCAATCCTTTGCCCAGGAACTTCCCCATGCTGTGAGTGCAGCCAAAAAAAAAAAAAAAAAAAGAAAAAGTCAAGAGTCCAGTTAGTGATATTAAGGAGGACATCTTGACTTTACCTGTTGAACAGCTGAGGTTGGTTTCTTTGAAAGGATTGGTACAATAATTTCCATGTAAACTATATATTTGTCATCTATTTTGATCATAAAGATAGGGGCACCATACTAAGGTCATATAATGGTAGTAAGCTGGAAAATATTTTGTCTTCTTAGGAAAGCCAATGACTGAACATTGAACTAGAGGCCTAGTAAACTCACTTAATGATTAACATTGAACGTTATCAAGGAGGTAGCCCAGCCTCCTTTATTGAAATATAACCACAAAAGAGTTCCTGAGGTTATTGAAGGATTAAATGAGCACTGTAAATCTGTAGATAAATGAGTTTAGAAACATTTTGGTGGAGAACTAGCATATTTTCATCTGTCTTTAGAGTGGAAAAGTTGGTCTTAATACATCAGAGGTTATAAATGAGACATGGTTTCACTCTTAGTTCACTTCAGGTCCTGAAGTATTAGTTGCCAATCAGGAAGATTCAGGGCTACCTCATGGGTGACCACAGCCCTCCACCAGTGACTTGTAGTCATCAACTGTCTTGGGATTCTGGAATTTGGGCTCTTGGAGAATTTAGAGGGGGATGTTCCTCTTAATGTCAATTACCTAATAGGGGTTAAGAAAATAGAAGTTAATAATGATAATAAACTTTATGACACGTCTTTCATCTGTGGGATGTGAAAGCTGTTTATGACTCTTAATATTCACACCGCTTCTTGGCTCTTGGTGAGGGTGGCTGATCTCCAGTCTTATGAGACATCTGAGGTTTGACTAGGTAGAGCCTGTACCTCCCGAGGTTCTGATGGCCAGTGGTTTTCCAGATTAAAAATGTTTTCTTTCCTTTGCAGTTGAAATGGGGCACTGAGAGACCTAAAACAAATGGAGTGTGGGAGGGAAATGTTTCTGTGTGTTCCAGTGTTTGTACATTATGTATGTATATACACGTAATATAAAATGCATGTACTAATTTTTCTCCCAAGTTTCTCCATGTCTTTTAGCAAGTTGTTTGAGAAAATTACATTTTTATTCTTCCAGGAAAAGAATAAGCTCTAAGCAATGAGAATGGATGACTGTGGAAAGTGGCAGGCTTAGCAAAGACTGCTAATTAAAAGAAAAATGGGAGTTCCCATTGTGGCTCAGCAGGTTAAGAACCCAACACAGTGTCTGTGAAGCTGAGGATTCAATCCCTGGCCTCGCTTATCTGGCATTGCTACAAGCTGCAGTGTAGGTCGCAGATGTGGCTCAGATCTGGTGTAGGCCTCACTTGCAGCTCTGATTTGACCCCTAGCCTGGAAATTTCCATACGCTGCAAATGTAGCCATAAAAAGGAAAAAAAAAAAAGAAAAATGAATAGGACACCCCCTTGAATTAAGTTTTGAACAGTGTCTAATTCAACACATTTTTAACAGTTACTGCGAATAACTAACTGTCAAAGGGAAAAACACAAACTAAACCACACTGAGGTCTTCCTAGATTTATACCAGGCTTAAGGACATAACGATGATAATAACTCAAATACTGAATTCCTACCACATTCTGAGCCCTTTACATCTACTTACTCATTTCATTTCCACAACCGCCGCATAAAGTGCAGGTACTATATTTATTGCCATTTAAAGATAGGTAAGTTGAGGAGTTCCCGTCGTGGCGCAGTGGTTAACTAATCCGACTAGGAACCATGAGGTTGCGGGTTCAATCCCTGGCCTTGCTCAGTGGGTTAATGATCCGGTGTTGCCACGAGCTGTAGTGTAGGTCGCAGACACGGCTCAGATCCTGCGTTGCTGTGGCTCTGGCGTAGGCCGGTGGCTACAGCTCTGCAGGCCCCTAGCCTGGGAATCTCCGTATGCCTATGCCGCAGAGCGGCCCTAGAAAATACAAAAAGACCAAAAAAAATAAAATAAAAGTCAAAAATAAATCAAGATAGGTAAGTTGAGGCACAGAAAGATAACAGAACTTGCCTAAGGGCATGCGCTTGTCAGCAGAAATGCCAGATGCCAGGTTATGTGACCCCTAGCCTGGAAATTTCAGACATCAGAGGTGTCTCCCATGATTATTAGTCCATACTGCTGGTCAGTAGAGAGCTAGAGGAGGCAGCTCAACCACTCACAAAAGGGGGCAACTGGGCATATCTGACGGAGAAGGGATTTAATATTAGATATCCTGGATACAAGATAAGGAGAAGATGCTTAAGGGCTGTGGGGGCCCCCCCAGGACCACTTGGTCATGGGGCTCTGGTAAAGGTGAGCTTTAGCAGACGTAGAACAAGCCCTCCCCTTCCAAGGCTGCAGTGAGGTCTGCGTGCAGAGAGCTGCTGTCCAGAGGAGATGGAGGAGGCAAAGTAGTTTCTACCTGATGACCGTGAGCTTTAAGGTGCTGTGCTGAGCTGGCAATTACCAGCTTGAGAGAGCCATGGTTAAACATTCAGGAATTTTGCAAGCAGGTTGGTAGCTTGAAATCAGCCAAAGTGGGAATATTTATACCACAGAATTTGGCAAATGCTACAAATTAGGGCTTCCCCCTCCAACCACCCAAACCTGGTTTCCCCGGACACTTGACTCTCTTCTCCACCTCACTAACAGTGGAAAGCCTGATTGATGTCCTGCCCATTGAATTCGAACCTCGAGAGAGTGCCTGACTGCTATGGGAAAGGCACTGGGCAGGTACTGGGGACACAAAAACCAGCCCTTCCAGTGAAAAAGACTTTGGTGGAGAGAGGTGTGTGAGGGCATAAAGCTTCGGCCACTCACTTGACCCTGGTTTACTCATCTGCAAACAGAGATGATAATATATATCCCAAAGGGTTATTAAGATGACTCATGAGAACATGTGAAGCTCCTGGTGCAGAGGTGCTTAATAAGTGACCAGTCTAAGAGTGGCAGATATGTAAACAGACAGCTTTAATGTAGTTTGCGCTAAGAAATCAAGGAGTGACAAATTCTATGTCTGATCAGAGGAGACTTCACCGAGATCATGGTGCCCCAAGCAGGACTTCACATTTTCCAGGTGGATGATTTATGGGTGAATTCTGACCTGGTTCTTGTTAGAAAATGAATGCTTTTTTTTTCCTTTTTGTCCCTAGAGCATGTTGTTTTTACTTCATTTTAGCCCATTCCTCTCTGTGCGCTATCGAATTATAAGATAAACCACAGATTTGGAGATTTATAGCCCAGCTAGGCACACCTAGATTTACAGCCCAGCTCCAGCACACCTGCTTTGTGAACTTTGGCAAGATTCTTAATTTCCTGGAATTTCTGCCTCAAGTTTTATGATATGGGGGTAATACTTGGATGATTCTGAGCATTAACTGAGAATGTAGGGGAAAGAGCCATACATCTAGCTACCTTGGGAACGCCAAACTGAATCCAGCATATATTTAGAGTTTCATCTCCCCTTATGTCTCTGCATTGCATACAAACACACCATTTCTTTCCTACTCCTGTGTCTTTGTACTTATCGCTCCCTCTGCCTAGAAAAATTCTGTTCAAGTGGTAGAACAGCATTGCGGTGAGAGCCAAGGACTGGGTGTCTGTCTCAGCTCTGCCGTTACTAGCTAGGTGACCATGGGCATAATTATCCTCTCTATACCTCCTCTTTTTCAGCTATCCGTAAGGTGGAGAAAATAATGGTCTCACTCACTGGATTGTTGTGAGGATTATATTAGTCATATAAAGATTCCGGTTTATGCCTGGCACATAGTAAGCACTGCAAAATTCTTAGGTATTACCCCCCCCCCATTACTACTACCTTTATTCTTTCTCCAGATATGGTTCAAATATCAGCTGCTTTGTGAAGCCTTCCCCAGTTTTCCCACCCTATTATTGCTTCCCCTGTGAGAAATTGATGTGCCACCACATGTTCCAGGCACACTCCTAGCCATATTGTGGATGCTGTTTTATTCACCTCACCCCATATGTTCTCATTTATTATCCCAGCTACCCTCTGGGGTTGATCAAATTCTCAAAGGTCAAATTCACCTTTATAGGATGATTGAGAATCTCTGACAGTTACTATGTAAAGATTTTTTTTCCTTTCCTCTTGGAAAAAAGGTAGATGCCACGAATTAACTAGTACTAGTTGTACAGATTGTACAAATATTTATTGAACAGTTACTAAGTGTGATCACTGTATTATGAGCTGGGAAGACTGTGGTGAATATAAATAACCCTGGTCCCTGCCCACATGCAGCCATTTACATTTAAATTAATTAAACATAAGTGAATTTAGAAACTCAGGTCTGCACTTGCACAAGCTATTTTTTTTTTTTTCCAAGGATTAAACAAGCAAAAGTCAAGTGGAGATGCTGGGGATTGAACCCAGGACCTCATACATGCAAAGCATGTGCTCTACCACTGAGCTACATCCCCAGATACCTTAGCTTGCTTTTATTTGTCCAATAACTGCATGTGGTTAGTGGCTATCGGATTGGACAATGCTGATATAGAAGATTTCCATCATCACAGAAAAGTTCTATTGAATTATGCTGTTCTAGAGGTAGAGGTTGACATTGATCAAACAACCATAAAGAAAAATGTAACTGCAATTGTGGTAAGTACTCATTAGAAGGAATACATGGTAACAGAAGCATTTCATAGGGGGATTTTGCATATGTGACCAAGACATGTTTGAACCAAGATCTGATAAGTAACTGGGAGTTAACAAAGCCTGTGGTTAGATAATTCAAGAAGTTGAAAAAAGGTTAATAACTGAGGGATAGAGATGAAGAGGAGCTTTGGACCAGATAAAGAAGTAGAAGGACCACCGAGGACCTTGTAGAAAGAGGCTAAGAAAGCCAAGGGCTAGTAACTTGACTCTCTAATTGGTGATAGGACCTGGATTGGACCTAAGTCTATGCTGCGTGGTAGATATATATTCAAAAGACTTTGCCTCTGTAATGACTTCCTCTGGCTCCTTTCGTCTTTGGAAACCACCAAATTTCCATCTACTGGATTATATCTTCAGCATAAAAACATGCTATAATAATTTCCTTCTTAGATAAAACCAAACCAAACCAAAAAGGTTTCCTTGACCCTACGTCCCTCTTCAGCCACTTACCCATTTTTTGTGTGTATAGCAAAACTCCTTGAAAGAGTTGGCTATACTTACTACCTCCGTGTCCTTTTTTTTCCTGTTTCTTATGAACCCTCCTCTACTTAGGTTTGCTACCTCCGCCGCCCTATTATTTTTAATAAAATCAGCAATGACTTCCATGACTCAGTTCTAATCATGCAGGATTTCTCAGCAGCTCCTGATAAAGCTGATCTGCCTTCTTTTCAGAGCCTGTCTTTCCTTGGCTTCTGAGATACCATAGTCTCTTGGTTTTCCCCCTACTGCCCTCCAGCTCCTTCTCAGCCTTCTTTGCTTTCCTGGACTCTTCTGCTTTGCACTTTGCAGGGGCTCAGTCCTGGGTCATCTTCATTTCTCTAAATGTATTCACTTATTAGGTCATTTCATCTAGTACTGAGATGTGATGGCTAATTTTATGAGTGCCCAGTTGTTTGGTCAGACACCAGTCTAGATGTTGCTGTGAAGGTGTTTTTTTGATGTGGTTAACATTGAAATCAAGAGACTCCTCCTTCCTTCCTTCCTTCCTTCCTTCCTTCCCCGCCCCATGGCCTATGGAGCTCCCAGGCCAGGGATCAGATCTGCCAGATCCTTAACCCACTGTGCCTGGTGGGGTTCAAAACTGCGTCCCAGTGCTCCAGAGATGCCGCATGGACTTTGAGTAAAGCAGATTACTCTCCATAGTGTGAGTGAGTCAGATTCATGCAGTCACTTGAAGGCCTTAAGTGAAAAGATTGAGTTCTCCTTCAGAGAAAGGAATTGTGCCTCTAGACTTCCTTCTGGCCCAAGACTGCAACATTAAGACTGCAGGAATTTCCAGGCTGCTGGCCTGTCTTTGTAGCTTTCAGACTTGCCAGCCCCCTGTAATCCTGTGAGCCATTTTCTCAAAATAAATCTCTCTCTCTATGTATACATAGGTTCTGTTTCTCTGGAGAAGATTGACATTATATACAATGCAATATACATTTATTTATGTATTTATTTTTGGTCTTTTTGCCTTTTCTAGGGCCGCTCCCTTGGTATATGGAGGTTCCCAGGCTAGGGGTCTAATCTGAGCTGTAGTTGCTGGCCTACGCCAGAGCCACAGAAATGCCAGATCCAAACCGTGTCTGCGACTTACACCACAGCTCACGGCAATGCCAGATCCTTAATCCACTGAGCAAGACCAGGGATCGAACCCACAACCTCATGGTTCCTAGTTGGATTCATTAACCACTGAGCCATGACAGGAACTCCAAATATCTTTTATATCTGACTTCCAATTTTTAGTTCTAGCCCTGACTTCTCCCTTGAATTCCAGATTTACATACCCACTGCCTATTCAAAATCTCCATTTGGATAACAGTACGCACTATGGATTTGTCCCAAACTGTTGCTTTCCCTCTCCCCTGTTCCCATCTTTTCTCCTCCTCCCTGAGTGTTCCCCATTTTCAGTAAGGAGGCCCCCTTGAACCCATTTGTCAAGGCCAAAATCCTGGAGTCGTAATTGATTCTTCTCTTAAAAGAAGAATCCCTCATTCCATCTATCTGTAAAACTTCTTAGCTTTATCTTCAAATGCATCTTCTTGCCTCACCAGTCCAAATCTTTATCGTCTCAGCTTGTACCAACCACCCCAGAAACTTCCTAACTGGTCTGGTTCCTCCACTCCGAGTCCCTACCTTCCTTAGTCTATTCTCCACACTGCTCAGAGCAATCCTTTAAAGACACAAACCAGATCGTTTCCCTCTCCTCTCTTGTGACACTTTGACCTCATCACATTTAGAATGAAATCCAAAGTCCTGACTGTGGCCTTTGGGATCCGATCCCAGACGACGCCTCTGACCTCACTACCCACCACCTTCTTCTTCACTCCCTGAGTATAGACACACTGGTTCCCTTGCAGATCCTGGGACAAATCAGGCCTGTTTACAGCTGAAGGCTTTAGAACTTCCTATTTCCTCCGCTTAGAAAGATTTCACCCTCTAAATCTTGCTCCCTCATTTCATTCTGGGGTCTGCTCCAGTGCCATATACTTAGACCTTTCCTGACCTCCCTACCCTTTGTATTCTCGAGGTACGAAGAAGTCTTTCAAAAAAGTGCCCCCCCCCCCGCCCCCGAAGGGGAGCAATGAAATGGGGTGGTAACCACAGGGGTTGTGCACATGGGATCTCGGAGGCTCTTTTTAATGGGAATACCACAGCGTGTTTGTATGATGATGGGAATGATCAGGAAGAGAACCAGAAACTGAGGATGCCAGAGAGGGAGGCTAATTTGAGGAGTTGAAGTTATTGAAGACTGAGAAGTCAAGAAAACATGAAAATGCGCACACAAGTGGAGAGGTTAGCCTTCAGTAAAACAGCAGTGAAAGCAGAGAATATGGCAGCTTGGTGGTTGATCGAGATGGAAATAGGTGGAGTTTTGTTGGTTGATTCTATTATTTATATATTTATTTTTGCTTTTTAGGGCTGCACCCTCGGCATATGAAAGTTCCCAGGCTAGGGGGTGGAATTGGAGCTACAGCTGCCAACCTACACCATAGCTACAGCAACACCAGATCTGAGCTGTGTCTGTGACCTACACCATAGCTCCCCACAACGCTGGATCCTTAGCCCACTGAGTGAGGCCAGGGATCAAACCTGTGTCCTCATGGATACTAGTTAGATTCGTTTCTGCTATGCCACAATGGGAACTCCTGTTGGTTGTTTCTATTAAGGTAGAAAGCAGGCCATGAGTCAGAGGCAAGGCTTAGGCGTTGATGACTTAAACAAAAACACACAACATAAGAGTTGTGAGTTTAAGTTTTGTCCAGTGTCTTACTGAGGACTGAAGCCCAGAGATAGCTGCTTAGTTAGCTCTGAGGAGTTGCTCTGAAGAAGTAGGGAAGAGGCCAGTTTATACATGATTGTTTTTTTTTTTTTTGGCTAGGAAATACAGTCATGCATATATCATGGTAATAGATCACTGCTAAATCACAAAGAACAGATATCTCAAGTTAATGATTTTAGTGCTTATCTAAATATGGGACGATGCAATAATCTGGGCTCACTGAAATTCTTCTTGAGATATGCATCTGACTATTTAAAAGCCTGTTTATCCAGAGCACAGAGTGCTTCATCCTGTTTGCTTTGGAATTCCTCAGGCTGGTGGGCAATTGAGTTGGGTTACAGTTTGACCCGTGTAGAAGGTGCAGAACGAGGTGGTGAGTGTTGGGGAGGGGGAATTTCCGCTTCTGCCCCTCTTGAGTTCTTGTGGCTGGGGCTGCCCAATCAGTGATGAATACAAACAAAGCTGGGCTTGGGGCTGTTTATAAAAGCAGTAACAAGTCTGTTTAAATAGGCTTCTTGGCCCAAAACTGCCTATCTTTTTCGGTGAGGGTATCCTTCGACCTCCAGATCCAAGGAATCCACCTTTCACCTGAGTGACTTCCTTCCTGATTTCTGTGAGCCAGAAAGGAGAGGACCCCCTTGCACTGGCCATTTCTTAAGTAACTTTAATTCAAAATAATCAGTGTGCCATTGAGGCACATTTTGGGGCGGCCTAACCTTGACCCCAACATGACAGTTTTCTGTTTTTCTTTGTTCAGGGTGTGTTAGAGATTTGGGGACAGAGAAACAAGTATGAAATAGTCACTCTGGGAATTGGGGAAACAAATATACCAGAGATGTAAAGGATTGCCAGGCAGCTTTGGGGACATCCTGAAGTTTGTGGTCTTGACCTGAAAGTGAAATCACTTTTAATTTCTTTGTTTTCTCCTGCAGTGTTTTCTGGTTAAGTAGGGTATGGAATATGTGGACACCTAGGTTTTTGTTTTCTATGCGCTGCAGCCGTGGCAATGACGAATCTTTTAATCTACTGTGCTGGCCTCAGGGATGGAACCTGTGCCTCCACCTTGACCAGAGCCGCTGCAGTCTGATTCTTAACCCACTGTGCCACAGTGGATACTCAGTGGACATCTAGGTTTAACAAGGGTGGCCCTTGCCAAATCAGTACAATTGAGGAGCTTGGACTTTATTTTGAGGTTTCTAGAGAGCTGCTGGAAGTCTGAGCAGAGAAGATTTCGGTGTCAGAAAGGTCGTTCTAGGGAGTTCCCCTTAGGGCTCAGCAGAAACAAACCTGACGAGTTCCTAGAGGATGCGGGTTCGTTCCCTGGCCTTGCTCAGGGGGTTAAGCATCTGGTGCTGCAGTGAGCTGTGGTGTAGGTCGCAGATGGGGCTTGGATCTGGTGTGGCTGTGGCCAGCAGCTACAGCTCCGATTTGACCTTAGCCTGGGAAATTCCATATGCCACAGGTGCAGCCCTAAAAAGCAAAAAAAAAAAAAAAAAAAAAAAGTGGTTCTAGCTCAGCGAGCTGTGTGAGAGAGAAAGCCTTATGGAGGAACACTGGTTTAGTACAGTAGGACCCTTGAACAAACACCTGCTATTAATAGGGTGGCTGTTTATGTATTCAGTATATATTCATAGCTACCTAGTAGTGCAAAGTGCTGAGTAAGAATATGAGTAAGACTTGGGAAGTACAGGAGAGCCTGGCTCACTGGGGTAACTAGCTGTAGGTGGTTTGGCATGGCTGGAGTTAAATATACTGTTTTCCTTAAACATGACAAACCAAAATCTAAGTGGGACAAAGGGGAATTTGTCACTTCTTTTCAGTATTAGTCAGGATGGACTAGATGTTTCCTTTAAAAGCCTGATCACTTCCTTTACAGAATCGCCAGACTGACTAATCCATTACCTTAGGGCAGTGGCTCCCAAACTACTGCTCACTGGAATCATCCAGGGAATTTTTAAAAACTCAGATGCTCAGGTCGCACCCAATACCAATTACATCAGAACGTCCGGGGGTGGGAGCCAGGCGTCAGTATTTTTAAAGACCTCGCATGATTACAACCGGTAGCAAAGTTCAGGAGTCACTGCCCGAGGGCATAGTCCAGTTTTGCTCAGTTAAGACACATTCTTTTGGTTCTGGTTCCAAACATTCCTTAAATTGCATTTGCTCCTTTCCTGGGTTGGGGGCGCTGTGAGCGGGAAGTGGACGTGCTGTCACCCAATTAGGAGATCCCACTTTGCTAAGCCCATCAGCCAGGCGCCAGGGCTGCACGAGGAGTGGATTTTTGCTTTGTCATTCTGACTCTGGCGGTTTGCCCGCCCATTCAGGGGAGGGCGTGGCTTCTCCGAGCCTCTGGGAACCGGCCTCCCTTTCCCTTCAGTCGTCTCCGGTCCCGCATTGCATCGGATCGCGAGGTGGTGGGGCGCGTCAGAGAGGCGCCTGCTGCCCAACAGCTCGCGTTCGTGTAAGCTTCGGGCTCACCAAAAACGGAGGAAGCCCCGGGCCTCCCGCCTGCGAGAACCCCGGGCCGAGAGCATCCGCCTGCCGGTGCGTTGCGAATGCGGAGCGAGGAGAGATGTTTGAGGGCGGGTCTGAGTAGGGGTGAGGCTTTCCTGGGGCGGGTGAGCGTCTTGGCCGCATTCATTGTTTCGCCGGGTGGGTGAAAGCTTAGCGTGCGTGGAGGTGAGGCCGGCCCCCTGTCGGCTGGAGGTTTCCTTCCTCTAGCTCGTCTCCGTAGAGGCAGTGGGCAGAATATCGGAGGAAATGGACTTTTGTATCATTTCTTAGTGCACGGGTGTTGAAATGCAGGTAATAAGGTGATGAATAGATTGACAGACCCTTCTCAACATTAAGAGAGTTTAAGCAAGCCTCAAGGAATTTTCACACCATTGAATCTTCAGAAATCGTGAGAGGTTGGCAGATCATGCTTTCTGTGTGTGCAAGCGGGGAGACTAAGGCTCAGACTCCCGTGACTTTCCCCAGGCCGGCAAACGAGACAACTAAGAGGAACCCGTGCTTATCTCCCTGTATCAGGCAGTACCCGCTAAGCGTTAAAGGCTTCACCACACTGCCTGGTTTGACTCCTGGCTCTGCTGTTAACTAACTCTGGTTGCTTGAATTTGGGCAAGATAGGGGGTTTTTGGTGCCTCAGTTTTCTTATCTGTGAAATGGACCTGATAGGAGCGACTTCGAAAGGGTAGTTAGATTAAGTGTTAATCTATGCAACGCATTACAGAAGCGTTTTTATCATCAAACAACTGTACTTTGGGGTGCAGGTGTGGTTTTTGTCTCATGAATGGACCTCATGTCAGTATCAATGGAGTCTATTTTTAATTCTCACTGACTGACTCATTCTCTACCTGAGTTCACTCGTTTGTAAATTTGGACCGGTTTCACCCAGCCTGTCAGGTAGGGTGTTGCTGTATTATTTCAAGGTTCTTAAAGCACCCGTAAGTGGGCAGCGTGGGCTTCATTTTACCCCATGTTTTCAAACTTCAAAGAAACATTGGAAGTTGGTTTTTGGCACTCTGTATAGATGCAGAGTTCAAAGGCAGATTGAGTTGGAAGGTGTTTTTTGAAAAGTTGAGATAACTGTGCCCTAAGCTTCCTTTTGAGGCGTTTCTGAATTCGGGACCCACTGGGGACGTGTGACGTCTATTTTAGCGAGACTTGCCCTTTCCTGGGGTCTGCCTGGCGTTTGCGGCTGGCCGCGAGGCCGTCCCCGGTCCTCCCGCCCGGGACCCGACCCGTGGCCGGCCTCGGTCAAGGTCAGGGCGGGGCCCGGGACGGAGGGGCGGTCGCGCGGTGGGGGGTGGAGTGCAGTTGGGGACGCGGAAGCCCCGCCCCCGCCGCGCACTTCCCGCCGCCGCCCGGGGCGGAAAGACTGACCGGCTTCGCTCTGCTTTTGTGCCACAGAGGACGGGCGGGGCCTCGAGAGAGCGCTCTCCGAACTGACCTCGGAAACCGACGTGCCCGTTGTGTTTGTGAAGCGGCGAAAGATAGGCGGCCATGGTCAAACCCTGAAGGTAGGTGGGCGAGCTTCACGTCTCTGTAATGCGCCTGAACGGGGAACCGGTTCTTGGGGCCGGTGGTGGTCTCAGCCCTCCTCTCCAAGCCCGGGTGACCGGGAGCGGACCTCCCACCGAGCACATCCTTAGAAATGAGAAGGACGCGCGGGGCCAGCTCACGTGTTCATCGATGTTGATGAGACATACTTTTCAGAACGGGAAGCTTGGACGAGCGGATGGACCTATTTTCAGCTTTGAAAATAGGTTTTTAAACGTCCTTTTTTTCCTCCTTGCCTTGTTCTTTCTCTCCTAGTAACTCTATAAATAACTTAAAAATTTTTAGCAGCCGTGTACCTGCCGAATGTGAGTGTTTAGAGAAGTACTGCGAAGGGTGGATCGGAAATGCTTATCTTTGTCCGTCCCTCTCATCTTCCTCTGTAATTTTCAGGGAGGGAAACCTGGAAACCCCAGGCTCAGGGGAGAGCGACCAGCAAGCCCCTAGAGCGAGTTCTTTACCCTTCAGGGGTTTCTTTTCTAGCCTTGAGTTAACAGCTGGGTAGAAGCATAGGCGAAGAAGAAATCTTTGCTTCGGCTGGTGGCGAGGGTGGTAGTGGCAGTCCTCCCTGGGCCCACGCACGAGGTCATGGCCCACCAGACGGGAGAAAGGCTGAGAGGCTGGGTGCACGTTAGCGGGATTTGCAGCCTGGTAATAGTCCACCTCTGGTGTGGTTGGTGACCAAGTTAGAAAGCCTCATCCCATCACTGTGATACATGTGCTTTAATTGTCTTTTGTATTGAAGTAATTTTTAAGAAATGGAAGTCATACTGGAACATTGCCTTCTTAGAATTAAGCCTGAGGCCTCAGTTAAATGTAAAAGGTGTATTTAGATGGGTGCACATTCAGGAAGCAGGTAACAGTTAACTTGCATTTTTATTTACCATGTTTTCGTTCCTCTAAAAGAATCTTACCTTTTTGAAGAATGGGTATAGGAAATGAAGAGAGACTTGGAAGACAAATAGCACATTAATGGAAAATACTTAAAGGAGCTAAAAAGACTTTTAGCTTGATGTAAAATATGTTGTATTACTCAGACCTTTAGTTTGCAAGTAAAATGAGACAAAGTTCTATCAATATTCCTTCCTGTCTGATCTCTTTTCTCCACCTGTGTCATAAACAGATGGTCATGATTTTAACACCAGTGGGAGTAAAAAGGATCACTTTATATATAAGCTTTGCATCCACTTAACTGATGAGATCTGATGTTTTCATTTCTATATTATCATAGTTAATTTCAGACATTTAGTGAAGTGCAATGTCAAGATTAAAAGCATACCACCAAGTTATAATTAAAATTTTAAAAAGTTATTTATCACATCTCTTTTAAGCACACTTATCACTCTCTGTATCATTTGATTTATTTTTGGATTTTAATGAGTACTAAGAAATGAAAGAAGACACAAGGTAATGAGGCTTACTGCTTTGAAACTGTTCGTGCATTTCCAGCCAGTTGTTGCCCACATTTAGGAAGAAGCGGTAGGTTCTAAAATTCTTTAGGGAACACCAGGTTTGAGTGGAGAAAGGCATTATTTAGCAGAGAATGGAGTGCTTATAGGATTAGTGTTATCATCCTAAAGTCCACACCTTAAAAAAGGTAAAGATTTCCTGCTTTGATGCAACTTAAATAACGGCAGAGGGAGCTTGTTAAAATACTGCTTTTCTTTTCTAAATGTTGTTTCTTCCTTTGTCTTCCTTTCTCCTCAATAAGCAACAGCAGCAGCAAAGCCTCCCTTGCTTTCACAGTGTACTCTAGAAGACCAGGGAGTGTGGTCCTGGAAGGAACTGATAATTTAGGTGGCTAACTACAGAATGAAGGCTTTAAAGAAGTGTATTTCAAAAACCTGTAGACTGTGTCACGTGCAAAGGATCCCCTGGAGTGCTTGTTAAACCTGCATGCCTGGGGTTTAGCTGAGGTCTTGTTCATTGAACCCTCTGGAAGGGGCTGGGATCTGCCTTTCAATTTATTTTTTTACAAGCCCCCCTCAGGTAGTTCTCGTGATAAATATCACATTTGAACCTTACTTTAATGTATAAAGTTATTTGGACACAGTTAGTTGCTACATAATTAGAAATGGAGAAAACCAAATAAAAAACTGCTCTTTAATTCCTAAAAGATACTAGTTAGAAGATAGCAAATAGAAACTCAACAGGCGCGTAACACTTCCTACCTGAATAGAAAAACAGGGCGGAAGTTCCCGTTGTGGCGCAGTGGTTAACGAATCCGACTAGGAACCATGAGGTGGCGGGTTCGGTCTCTGCCCTTGCTCAGTGGGTTAAGGATCCGGCGTTGCCGTGAGCTGTGGTGTGGGTTGCAGACACAGTTCAGATCCCGCGTTGCTGTGGCTCTGGTGTAGGCCAGTGGCTACAGCTCCGATTGGACCCCTAGCCTGGGAACCTCCATATGCCGAGGGAGCGGCCCAGGAAATAGCAAAAAGCCAAAAAAAAAAAAAAAAAAGAAAAACAGGGAACCTGTCTGTGGCCAGGGCTTGCATGTCCATGTGTGAAATTGGAACTAGTGAATTACTAAATTCTAAGAACTATGAAGAGAGTTCCCTTTTGCACAAAAACATGGCTTTCGTAAACATTTTCATTCCTTTTTTTTTGCTTTTTAGGGCCATACCCAAGGCATATGGAGGTGCTGGCCTATGTCACAGCCACAGCAACACCAGATCCGAGCTGTGTCTGCCACCCACACCACAGCTCACGGCAACGCCGGATCCTTAACTCACGGAGCAAGGCCAGGGGTGGAACCCGCAACCTCATGGTTCCTAGTTGGATTCGTTAACCACTGAGCCACCATGGGAACTCCAACATTTTCGTTCTTAAGGTCAAGTTTGGACATTTTCTTACAGGGAATCTTTCTTACATGTAAATCTGTGTCTCCAGGATTCCAGAGCTTTGAAACCACTCATACAAAACAAAAAATGCCTATTGGTGGTACTGAGAAGAAAATCTAAGTGGGTGCAAAAGTGCTTATTGGACCACTGAGCACCAAAAGGAGTTAAGACTTCAGTAGTTTGAGATAGTAGTCTTGGGAGAGAAGACCAACACTTGTAGCATGGGGCTTAAGTTCTTCCAGGCAAAAATGGTAGAGACGATGGACACAAAACAGTGCATGATTTACATCCCAAGGGAGTTGCAGAGCCTGTGCTGGAGAAGCTCAGAGGGATGGTGGTCAGGCCGGGGGCCCCATAGTTGCGGCGTGGGGCAGACACTGACACAGGCAGGCCTCCTTCCAAATCTGACTTCTCAAGTTATCAGACACTAGGCTCCTGACTGTATAGACATCAGGAAAAGGGTGGTAATTGAATAACTCCCCCATCATTCCCTTTCTTAATACTCTACCAAAGCGGTAGAAAACACATTTTCTTTTGCTTCTTTCCTCTGAGATAATCCCTTTCAGAGAGATTAGTAGTGTATGTGCTTTTTGGCCTGATTAAGGTTGAGGCCTAAGGAGAATTGAAGGACCCCTTTGACTGGTTTATGTAAGAAAGTAAGGGGTAAGGACTAACAGGATTTAAAAGAGGCATAGATTGTTAGGACTGCAAATAAATTTATCTGGTGCTGATAATAGAGTAAAATTTTTACTTGTTGTGAATCCATGGTGAGACCCAGTGCCACCTTCTCCCGCTTTAACCAAGTGACAACACAAACCTCCTCTTTGCTGTCTGTTCTTTTACAGTGGTGTCATTCTTCGGATTTCCTCTACCTTTTATCGGGACCTGATGTTTCCCACAGAGGTGCCTACTGCCTCTATTAACTTTTGCCCAGACTACTTTTGGATCTCATTCTCTCTTGCCTAAACCCTTCCAGCAGTCTCTAACTGGCTGCCCACCTCCGATCTCCCTATCCTTCCAGTCCATCTGCTGCAGAGTCAGCTGCCTGACTGCTGCTGTGCTCCCCCGCCATCTGCATCCAGGATAAAGTGCACATTCCTTAACTTGGTTTTCTGTGTCCTCCAGGGTCTCACCCCAGCCTGCTTCTCTGTTATCTCCTGCTCTGCTCCCTTCCCTACTTGAAGCTTCGCCGGACAACTGTTGCAGCCCTAGTCCCGAAAATTTCTCTCCTTTGTTCTGTCCTTTCTTTTAGTTCCTGACTTTTTCTTCCTGCTCAGACCCACTTTTCCAGCTGTCTGCCTGTGTCAGTACAAGACCAGGATTGCCCATCCTTTCCCTCCTCTGTGTTCCTGCAGTGCTCCCACAAATCCGTATCTCTGAGAAAGGAGGAGTCCTGCCGATATCAAAAGTGGAAAGTTAGATTTCTTTGTGCCTGTGACCCCAGCTTTGTATTACATCTCAGCAGGTTCTTAAATGAACATGCCTCTCAATGATAGTAGCTACCATTTATTGGATGTCTGCTATGTCCCAGCCTCTAAATGCTGTAATACTTTGTTGAATAAATTCCTCACAACAGTCCTTTGAAGGAGGTGGTATTATGCAGTTTTACAGATGAGCAAATGGAAGCCCTCGGAACTTATGGACTATGCCCAGGTGACACAGCTAGTAAAGTGGCAGAGCCAGGATGGAGCCCAGGTCTGTCTGTAAAGTTCACTCTGGTGTTCTCACACTTCTGGCACTTGGCTTTGTGTCATTGCTATTGAGGTGCATGCCTGATCTCTCTGTTGTGATTGTGTGCTCATGATTCAGGGCTGAGCCTATGCAAATCTTGATATTCCTAGCATAGCTCTGGCAAATTGGCATTCATGCATAGTGTGCTTGCTGGGTGAAACTGCATTCCTCTGGGCCTACTAAATTGTATACTTCTTTAGGAGGAAAATTATTTTTTTTTAATCTTCCATGCTTTTTTTTTTTTTTTTTTTTTTAACACCTAGTGTGCACTCCATGAATATTTGTTGAATGAATGGTTGATAGTAGGGCCAGAGCAGACTCACTTTAGTGAGGGCTTTAGCTACAAGGTGTCTGAGATGGACCGTCTCTGTCAAAGGTTAAGCCCTGCATAGCTCAGGAGAGGTTCGAGGCAATGTACAAACAGTTCCAACATATTCAGCGTTTAGCAGTTTAAGTAGCTGTGTCCAGGTCAGTTGAGAAGAAAGTCATGGTTATGTCAACTTAGCTACTGTTTGTTGAGCCCCAGTGTTCTCCACGTTGAGCTAGGCCCTGTCTTTTTTTAAAAATCTCTAACTCAAGTCTGTAAGGCAGTGTATATTTTGAAATGCCTTTTCCAGTAGGTGTTTGCATACGATTTTTAACGAAGTCATAACCACTCTGTAGGACAGAGAAGACATACAATAGACTCACTTAAAAATGCGGAAAGGCAAACTGAAAAAACCAGTGAAAGCTAGTGAAGAGCTAGTTTTGATTTTAACCCAGGCCTCTAGAGCTGAGTTTTTTCAAGGTTGCCTCCTTTATTTTTTATTTGTTTTTTTTGTCTTTTTAGGGCTGCACCTGTGGCATATGGAGGTTCCTAGGCTAGGGGTTGAATCAGAGCTGTAACTCCCGGCCTACACCACAGCCACAGCAACCCCAGATCTGAGCTGCGTCTGCGGCCTACACCACAGCTCACGGCAATGCTGGATCCTTAACCCACTGAGCGAGGCCAGGGATCAAACCTGCATCCTCATGGATGCTAGTCAGATTTGTTTCCACTGAGCCACGATGGGAACTCCTGAGGTTGCCTCCTTTAGAAGCCACGTACCCAGTGCTTTTCTACCTCTAGTCAAATGATGCTCGTGGTCACTGCTGACTTCTGAGGTGTCCCAAGAGTAGTAGTGGCCCTTATAACCTAAAAGCTGCTATTTTCGTCATCTCGCTCCTTTGTTCATGTTAGTTCTTGAGGCTTGGCAAGTCAGCCAGCATTGGGTTTTCTGAAGGGTCAGTTAAGTATATGACTTTCAACCACAGAGCAAAGGCGGTGGTTTTATATATGCCAAAATATTTCAGTGGGTGGGTCCAAATTATTTTGTGGGATTTGATTGTTATTTTATCTTTTGCTTCAATTATCAACTAACAATAAAGCCTTCTTATTTGAATAGAGCAGTTATTTAAAGCCTCTTTTGGATACAGGGTTTTTCAAAGATAATGCTGAAATCCAAGGAGCCATTCATGAGAAAAATATACATAAAGAATTTTGCATGTAATCTCAGACTCTTCATGGACCTACTTCAAATATCTAGTAGAGTGGTTTAACCTTTCAGAGTACTAGTCACACTTCCATTTAGTTGAAGCCTTAGTAGGTTTTTTAATTTTATTATATGGCAAATTTTTTTTCACTGGTATTGTTACAGTGAGATTTTTCTGTATTCTTCCTTATGGATTTAGCCTTTAAAATATTTTTCTGTACCTAAAATAGCATCCAGGAGTGAAGCTACCGGTCTGTATACACTTTTTTCTATTTAGTGTCTAATGTCTATTAAACATTTACCATCTTTGAATAATTGAAGATTTAGGTACCTACTTAATAGTTGAAAATAGTGTCCTATCTCATAATTTTCATTCAGTTCTTACAGTAACTTTCTGACATAAGTTGTAGTCTCATCGCACTAATGAGACTGGAGGCTGAGAAGTTAGAACCTGTCTAAGGTAACACTAATAGCTAATAGGTCATGATTGGAACCCAGGTTGGCCTCCTTCCACTGTCCATGGTCTTTTCAGAAATTCATTTAAAACACATAGATATCTGCCTTGGTTACAGCAAAGTTTAATACTGATAAACGAAACACAGAAACTTAAAGAAAATTAAGATGAGGAGTTCTCGTCGTGGTGCAGCGGAAACGAATCTGACTAGGAGCCATGAGGTTTCGGGTTCAATCCCTGGCCTTGCTCAAGGGGTTAAGGATGTGGTATTGCCATGAGCTGTAGGTCGCAGACATGGCGCGGATCTGGCCTTGCTGTGACTCTGATTGGATCCCTAGCCTGGGAACCTCCATATGCCTCGGGTGCGGCCCTAAAAAGACTAAAGACAAAAAGTAATAATAATAAAGTGTTTCCAAACTATTTAAAAAAAGTTTTAAGAGGAAAAAGAATATATACCTACCATCCCGCAACTCTGACAGCTCATGGTTCTTCACAGCTCAGTATTAAATGAGTACCCTGGCAGGAGGAGGGGAGAGAAAGGAGTAGGGCACCAGCTACTAGCAGAATAAGTGAATCTGTTAGAGGGTGGGACTCAAACCTGACTGGCCTGGCTCTGGCTCAGAAGTCTCTTAAATAATTACCTGTTATAGATTAGTCCGGCAATTAAAACTCCACTGGAAAAGATAGTGGATTCTCTTTGACTTAAAATTTGGCCATAGAGAAACCTGTAACCTACCTGTAACATTCATCCATCCCATCATGTTTGTGTTGACTCTGAAGGTTGTGGGAAAGAGTTTAAGAATGCTTGAAATAAATGAACCCGAACTGTTAGCAAAGAGATTGAGCAAAAACAAACAACTGAAGAAGAAAGGAAATGGAGCCTTTAGCAGCAACACCTGAAAGAGAAAAGGGGGTGGGGGTGGAGTGAGGAGCTAACTTATCCTGGAGGCCACGCTGTGTGTCATGGTGCCTGAACTAGTCTTCCTGCATAAAGAAAGGAAGACTTCAGTGACTTCTTTGAAGCCTTTTCTTTTGAAGCACTTTTGCTTTCTGTTGAAATCATAGAGAAGATTACCAGTATATCTGAGATTATGTATTGCTGTCCATCCTTTTAAAGCTGCATTTACATAGTTATTACCTGTAACTGGACCTTAGGTTAGAAAATCACTGTTTAGTACCATAAGGATTCACAAGTGTAGAAATCCCATTCTTTAAATGACTGGGGAAAATCAGCAACATTTAAACCTTGTGCTCTAAAGGCAGGTTTTAAAAGGAAGAATATCATGCAAGTATGACTTTCTGAGGATGATCTAAGTTATATATTCCCAAGGTTCTTAGGGGCAGGGATTCAGTTTAGAATGAATTCAGCGCTGGAAATCACAACTTAATAATAGGTTGCTTGTCTTGATGTGTACAGTTGCTCTGGGCAAGTTGTGTGGGCTGTTATCGCCTGAGAAATCCCTGTAAATGATATTAGTAATACTTTTTATAAGTAGGTAGAGAGAATTAATTTATTTTTCTAAAGCATTTAAAATTCTTTGATGAAGGATTCTGTGTGGAGCAAATTGGAATCAGCCTGTTTTCCGTCCTCTGAGATGGAAGAAAATAGGCACCTTAGGGTGGGAAGGTTGGCTTATTTTTTGGAGTTCTTTTATAAATTGCTTTTGTTGAATTTGAAATGGATGTCAGAAGCTCCCAAGAATATGGATAACTATAAAAGCAAACTTCTTTAGATTTGGAATTTGGAACCATGTGTTTTCATCAAAGATTTAAAACAGTTTTAATTATTAGTCTGTAATGGCCAGGCTTGAGAAAATATGGCCCTTTGATGATCCTGGGTCCCAACTTTGTTTTTCTCTTGCTTTTTCTTCATTTCAGAGAAGGGATAAGGCTGACTTTCTGAAAAGCAGTCAACTTTTATTTTCAATGTGTAAGATCTATTTCTTCTGGTAATCTGTGAAATTAATCCTTTGCTGTCAAATAAATTGCAATAGGTGCTGGAACAGATTTTTTTTCATCTGCATTTACACATTCAAATGTGCATACTCAAATGCATCCATGTCGAAAACAGCTTTGCTTTGGAAGATTTAAAACCAATTCTTGCTTTAGGGAAGCTAACAGTCTAATAGGGCAGGATTATGTATATGCACAGGTAACAGTAATGCATGCTGTTTTTGAAAAATGCATGTTTCTTCCTGAATTATCCATACTTAAAAAAACAGTGGAGAAAATAGTACTGTAACTATTTTGGAGTAACTTAATACTAAGGCTTTGCAGTTCATGCATTTGCAAGAAACTTTAGGCCATTGTCAAAGAAAAATGAACCAGTATAGATGTATAGGAAGGAACATAGCCCAAAGTCCTACCTGGTGCCTTGAAACCTGAGCTTCTGATGCACTGAGGTATTCTCTCTCTCCTTTCCCTCCCCTCCCCTCTCTCCCCCCCATCCCCTCTCTCCCTCCCTCCCCTCCCCTTCCCTCCTCTCCCTTCCCTCCCCTCCCTCCTCTCGCGACTGATTAGCTGAGCCCTTTCTCCAACTGTACGTGATTTCCCAGTGAACTGGTGGGTGTATTTTCCAACTTATATTAGTCACCCGATTTACAGCATTCGTATTCGTCTTATAACAGACTGTGTTTCAAATCTTCACAGGTTTCTCACCTTTTAGGGTTCTGATTTACTGTCCATTCAGAGTCTGTGACCTTTACTTTTGGTAAGCTTCCAAATAGCTCTTCCGCGGAGACCCTACCCACTTTATTCTTCTACCCTTGAGTGGTGAGGAACCAAAGTTCGCTTGTGTAATGCTGGGGGTGGGGGCAGGTAGGGCAGCGCACCTCCCCGCCCGTGAGGTAGCCCAGACTCCGGTTTACCCAATGACCCCGCCCCCCCCCCATTGGGATAGATTGGAGAGGATTTGGTTTTTGAGGGCCCACGAAGATAATTAACTCAATTTACATTTGTATAATGAAGACTAAATTCCGAGAGCAGCCGTCTTTCAAATGAACCCTGAGAGTTCAGCCTGTCTGTTGATACTGCAGGTCAAGATCCTTGGCTTTTTGAGCAGTTTATTATTTAGCCAGATTTAGTTCTCAAAACAAAAACAACCCACTTTTTAATTACAGTGAGAAAAAACGCTGCTGCAGTGACAGCAAATGTTTTTAAAGCTCAGGACATTTAGTTCTCCCATAATTTTGTCCAATGAAAGCTTGATGACACTGTCGGTAAACGCCGGAGTAACTATCCAGCGCTTGAACCGGTATTACTCCACTGCGGGAATTGAGACAATTGAGACCCACGAGCACGCGTTCTCCGTGGCGTGGACCCGGGCTTGTTTGAGAACCCAGGGGTCTGGGCTCCGCGGGGCGGGGGCTGTTGGGAGGCGGGGCGACCTGGGGGCGGGGCCTCTGGGCCGTCCCTAGCGCGCATGGGCGGACGTCCTCCTCCGCTCTGTCTGACCCCTTCGATTTTTCGCCGTTGTCCTAAACGTTGCCGGGGCGTCATCTGAGCCATCAGTTCCCGAAATGTCTGATGAAAGAGATTCCCTGAGGGGGGGGGACAGAGAGAAAGGAGAGGAGCCGGTTGTGACCGTCACCCGCAGTGCGTACTCTGGCAGGCAGGCGCAGGAGGAGGAGGGGGAGGCAGGGGCTGATGCCTTCTCTGACGACCTCAGCCTTGGGGAGGCCGACATTGACCCAAGCCTCCTGGAGCTTGTGGACGAGGAGAAATGCCGGAGTATCCGCAAGCAGTACCGGCAGCTCATCTATAACGTCCAGCAGAACCGTGATGACATAGTGAACACGGCGAGCGACTCCTTAACCGAGGCTCTCGAGGAAGCCAATGTCCTGTTTGATGCAGTGAGTCGAACAAGAGAAGCCGCGCTTGATGCGCAGTTTCTTGTTTTGGCTTCTGATTTGGGTAAAGAAAAAGCAAAGCAGCTAAACTCTGATATGAGCTTTTTTAATCAAGTAGCATTTTGTGACTTTCTGTTTATATTTGTGGGTCTAAACTGGATGGAAGATGATGGACGTGATGTATTGAATGACTGTGATGATAATATAGCTTTTTCCTTCTGGGAGACAGTGCAAAAGGAAGCAACATCGTGGATATTGCAAGCTGAAACATTCCACTTTATTTTTGGTTCATTCAAATCAGAGCCTTCTTCTCGAAAGCCCCGACTTGAAAACCGGAAAAAAGTTCACAAGATGGAAGAAAATGGTGACATGCCTACAAAGCTGAGGAAGCTGGACCTGAGTAGTAATCAAGAAGCGACAGAAAAAGAAGTAGAAAGAATCTTGGGATTGTTGCAAACATACTTTAGAAAGTATCCTGATACTCCCGTGTCCTATTTTGAGTTTGTGATTGATCCAAATTCTTTTTCTCGTACTGTGGAGAATATATTTTATGTTTCTTTCATTATAAGGGATGGTTTTGCAAGAATAAGGCTTGACCAAGACAGGCTGCCAATATTAGAGCCAATTAATATGAACCAAGTGGGTGAGGGAAATGATCCCAGTTCCCATGGCAGGAAACAAGGGGTTATATCTTTGAGTTTACAGGACTGGAAAAATATTGTGGCAACTTTTGAAATTTCAGAGGCTATGATCACAAACTCATACTGAAGATAACTTGCTCTTAGAATGTATTTTGTGGCTTTTCTAAAGCATATCAAAACGGCTAATAAAATCCAAACAAAACACACATTGTATCTCTTGTAAAGTGAAAAAGTATTATCAATAACATCAGAAGTTGTGTACTGTGCAATGTGTTTTTCTTGGTATTTATAGAATTGTCATGATTTTCTGCTAACTAAAGAAATTCACTAGCATGTTTGTGGAAACTTTTTTTTTTTTTTTTTTGACTGTTCCTTAAGACCTTATTAAGAGAAGTTCTGAATTTTTTAAATTAAAAGGTGTTTGACAATTGCAAAAACTTAGTTATGAGGCTCTGTGATACTGCATTGCTTCCTCTGCTACAGGGAATCAAGGGAATTCCATATAGGCTCTTAACCAGGTTGAGGGAAAGAGTGGGTGAAAAAAAATGGTCTGGAAAGACTATCTGTAGGGCAGTGCATAAATACTGTAAAAAAATTCAGATGCCGTGCCTCATTGCAAAGAGGACTCAGCAAATTAGCAAGGATATCCAGATTCTAAAGAATTTCTCCTGTGATTGGACTCAGCGGAAGTAGAATATCTCTACTATAGTAGGTGAGGCATTAACTAAGTGCTGAGAGATGAGTAGAAATTGGTCAAAGATAGGAAAAGTATTCTAGCAGGGAAATATGGAGGCCAAATACATGGAATTGTAAGATGTTACGGTATCAGAAAGATTTATAAGCTTTTTCTGAACACTGTTCCATTTGAATGTTATATTGGGCAAAAATTGATTTACTTCATTCATCTGTTAATATCCTCAGAGGTTGAAGATCTCTGTCAGATTATTTCACACGCAAACTATTTTAACATCCATTTACAATCTCTATCTACTTAAATTCTTCTCTGGCTTCTCATTTTTCCCTTGTAATTTATGTTAGTACACAGTGATTCTGCTAGTATCTCAGAATCAGTGATGTTTCATTATGTTGCAGCCTTGAAATGTTTGTTACCATTTCAACTTTGTATTTCTCAATAGGGCTTTAAATGCCTGGAAATTGTCCTTGTTTAAATTTAAATATATGACTAATTTATCCAAATATTCTTCACTTCTTATAAAGTCAAAAGGCTTTATGTTGTTGCTTATAATTATTTTAAGAATATAAATTGCATTGTTATTTGGAGGCTACTGTTGGAAATTGGGGTCTTTAAGAAAACAATTTTTGAGTTCCCGTCGTGGCTCATCAGTTAGCGAAGCCGACTAGAATCCATGGGTTCGATTCCTGACCTCGCTCAGTGAGTTAAGGATCCGGTGTTGCCGTGAGCTGTGGTGTAGGTCGCAGAAGTGGCTCAGATCTGATGTGGCTGTGGCTGGCATAGGCTGGTAGCTACAGTTTCGATTGGACCCTAGCCTGAGAACCTCCATATGCCATGGGTGCAGCCCTAAAAGACAAAAAAAAAGACCAAAAAAAAAAAAAAAAGCAATTTTTGAAGGTGCTGTGAGCATGCTTGTAAGCTTTTCTTGATCTCTAGAAACTTAATCTTGGGTCGTAGTGGGTCTTGCCATTAAACCGTATTTAGTAAGTGGGTAAGTATCTGCTTTGTTTAGCAGTAATGATAAACTTTACTGCCACGTCTCATGTAGTAAGGGAAGGGAAATCAAAAGGCTAAATGAATGACATTGAGATTGAGAGGTTCTTTAGTCTTAGTGGAGGGTTTTAGCAAACATAGGAATTTCTCCTGAGACATGGCCTATTATTTTCTAAACTAGTCGTTCCTTTCCCTTTTTTCATGTGAAGGGGTCCTCTCCCTTCCCAGTGCCTACCACCCTTTGATCTAGCAGCTGTGGAGGCCTCATTTCGTCTGGCTGATTCTTCCTTTAGTGTGTCTTCCAGCCGCCCCCTTAGGTTTTCCAGAGCTTTGCTGTTTGGGGGAAAGATCTCGACGGGAGCAGAAAGATCTTGCCTCAGGTCTGCTCACCACCGGATGACTCTTTAAACTCCAGGTGTCTTGACCAGGAGTGTTTGCGACTTGATGACTGAAAGCACATTGCGTAGCAGAGAACGGGGAGGCTTGTGAAGGAGGGCATCTTTGGGTCTCCTCTAAAGTTACAGCAGAAATAGAATTTTTTTTTTTTTGCTATTTCTTGGGCCGCTCCCGCGGCATATGGAGGTTCCCAGGCTAGGGGTCGAATTGGAGCTGTAGCCACTGGCCTACACCAGAGCCACAGCAACGCAGGATCCGAGCCGCGTCTGCAACCTACACCACAGCTCACGGCAACGCCGGATCGTTAACCCACTGAGCAAGGGCAGGGACCGAACCCGCAACCTCATGGTTCCTAGTTGGATTCATTAACCACTGCGCCACGACGGGAACTCCCCAGAAATAGAATTTAAGTTAAACACTTGTTTCTGTTTTTAACTGGTTGTCATGACACCTGGATTGCCTCATCACTTGGAAATTAAGCCACTACTTACCTTGAAGAAAAAAGGAAAATTGACCAATAGATAATTCATTTTTAGAGATTAGGTAAGAACCAAACTCAAGTCTGCTGGTTTCCCAGTAGTACAGTTAGAGTGATTTAAATTTCATAGGTTCAATAAAGTCAGCTGAACTTTGGGAGAATAATACGGAAAAAAATTTTTTTTTTTTTGTCTTTTTGCGATTTCTTGAGCCGCTCCCTTGGCATATGGAGCTTCCCAGGCTAGGGGTCAAGTCAGAGCTGTAGCCACCGGCCTACACCACAGCCACAGCAACTCGGGATCTGAGCTGCATCTGCAACCTACACCACAGCTCACGGCAACGCCGGATCCTTAACCCACCGAGCAAGGCCAGGGATCAAACCTGCAACCTCATGGTTCCTAGTCGGCTTCGCTAACTGATGAGCCACGACGGGAACTCCATGGAAATTTTTTAAACTGGGATTTTGTTGTATAACAGAACAGAGTGTATAACTTCCTGATCAAAGGACCTGGGATCAATCAGATCCTGATGTCTAACATTCTAGTCAGAGACTTTGGACAAATTATTGAACCTGCAAACCTTAGGTTTTTTATTTGCTAAGTGGAAATAATTACCTATTCTCATACATTTACAGTAAGGATAAACTTAGGAAGTGTATGTGACAAGTACTTTTGAATTATTGGGTATCATGTTGAGAAAATCAAGAAGTTTTTAATTATTTGGATCTGGGTTTAATTCTTGACTTATGGGCAAGTTTCTTAATCTCTAAGGGTTTCTTTATTGTTATTTCTGAAATGGGAATGCCATGTGGTTGGATAACTAGTCTGGGGATAAAATGGGATGATAAATACAAAACAGCTGAGCAATCACCTTAGTGGCTCACCTGATAGGTGAGTGTTGGAAAGTCCGTGCTATCACCTCCTTCCATGGTGACATCCCTGTCATGGTTCATTCATTTTAAGTCTAGACATGGCTTTCTCATGCTCTTACTTTTGTTCGGGGGAAACCATTACCAAGTGATTAGAATCGGTACTTGGTTAATTTACTCGCAACGGCGCTAGATGCTGCTCGAGGCACTGGGGAAAGTGGTGGATTGAAAATTGCCCATTCTCTTGTGGAATTTATATTTTATTTTTATTTTCAGGGCTGCGCTCATGGCATATGGAAGTTCCCAGACTAGGGGTCAAACTGGAGCTGCAGTGGCCAGCCCACACCACAGCCACAGCAATGCCAGATCCAAGCCATACCTTCGACCTACATCACCACTCATGGCAATGTGGGATCCTTAAACCACTGAGTGGGGCCAGGAATCGAACCTTCATCCTCATGGATACTAGTCAGGTTTGTTATTGCTGAACCACAAGGGGAACTCCTGGAATTAATATTTTAATGGGTGTGTTAGTTTCCTGTTGCATCTGTAATGAGTTATCATTTACTAGCTTAAAACAATGCAAATTTGTTATCTTATGGTCTTGGAGGTTGGGAGTCCAAAATCAGTTTCTCTGGGCTAAACTCAAGGTATGGCCAGTTTCTGTGGAGGCTCTCGGGGAGAAGCTGTTTTGTGTTTGGAGTTTTTGGAGTCCACCTGCATTCCTTGATGGACAGTCTCTTCCTCCGTCTTCAAAGCAGACGTCTCTGTCTTCACATTCGTTAGTGTCCCTGTCTGCCTCCCTCGTATAAGGATACTTGTGAGTATGTTGGGTCCCCTGGGATAATCCTGGAAAATCACCAGGAAAGTTACCAGGAGCCATCACCAGATTCTTAAATCACACCTCCACAGTCTCTTTTACAGGTGATAATGTATTTACGGGTTCTGGGGGTTTGGACTTTGATGTTGGGGGACCTTGCTGAGCCTACCCCAGAGTGGGTGACAGCAGTGGTTCTGCCAGTGATGACTGCTGTGAGGAGAAACTGCTTGGAGAGTGGTTGAGGTGCTGTCTTGGGGTGATAAGGGGAGGCCCCCGGGAGGTGGCATTTGGAATGGAATCTGTTATAATGTGCCAGAATACTTGATAACAGCGTTAATGTTAGATATCGCTGTGGCTCTAGATGTTTTAGATGCGTGATACCTGAAGACCTAGGTAGTTACAGTCATGGCAAAGCAGTGTCCCTGATTCTCCTTGGAGGAAGGTAGTGCAGCAGGCTTCTCGAAGAGGAAGACGATTCTTTGATTGTATTCACCTCAGTGTTACTGTTGGGTGCTTTTCACCTAGCACCGCCCATCAACAATGATTAAAGATTTTCTAGGCCAGTAGTTGGCAATTTTTTTTCTGCAAAAAGCCCAGATAGTAAATATTTTAAGCTTTGTGGGCCATATGGCCTCTCTTGAAACCAATCAACTGTTGTCTTGTTGCAAAAATAGCCAAGTATGACAATATTGAAATAAAACTTTATTTATGGGTACTGAAAATTGAATTTCATATAATTTTCATGTATCGTGAAGTATTTACTCTTGATTTTTCCCCACCTTTATCATTTGAAAGTGTTAAGAACTGTTCTTAGCTCAGGGAAAAGAAAAGAAAAACTGAAAGCCTGCTGGGTATAGTTTGCCAGTTCCTGTCATAGGCCCAGGGCCTAGGCTCTTCTAGAATGTCTGTAGCATTTAAAGTATCATTTAATGTTGTTTCTTTCCTGGCCCATAATCCTCCAAAGCACCAAGAGGCTTGAGGTGCATCCCCTAGTGGATGCTGCAGCGTGGTGGTAACAGCAGATTTCAAAGGAAATAAGCAGCCAGTGCCTGATGTGGTTTATATAATCACTGCGGACAAGGAACCCAGGCAGGAGAATTGGAGGAATTTGCCCAGGATCACCTAAGTGGCAGAATCAGGTTCAGATTTGGACTAAATCTCAGCTCCTAACCTATTATACCACAGCCCTGGTTCTTTTTCAGTGTTTTCACACAGTTTTATTTTCATTTCATGGATGAGAAAGCTGAACACAAACCCAGCCTCTCAGTATACATGACAGAGTAGGAACCAGCACTCAGGTCTTTTATTCTTAGAATATTTTTGAGTATCACATGCATGGGAAGTTGGCAGTGGTGAAGCTGGGATGAAGGACAAGAGGACTGTCCTTGCAGAGTTGATGGGATTGTGTGAAGATGTCAGAGGGGGCATCAGAGGAGGCTCCAACTTGGAGCCTGTCAGGTAAAGGCTTCTAGCTGAATCTTCAAGGACAGGAAAAGGCTGGTATGGCCCAGCCTTTGCCAAGTGCTCTGAAAACCTGTGTTAATGAAGTTGGAAGAAAGGAAGGGCGAATGTTGTTTGGAAACTTGGGAAACAGTGGAGGAAATGGGCCTTATGTTAATGTCTTAGGATGTTGGTAAAAGAGCTTAAAGGAATGCTTTAGAAAGTGTGATGTATTTGTGTATGTTGATTAAAAATAATGTAACATCGTGTGGTCTGTGTACTGGGTCAGAATTTGACAGGAAGGGGGCTTTTCAGATGAGAGGTGATAGAGGGAAGTACAGGGGACAACATCTGTAAAACACTACAGAGATTTTTGACTTAGCCCCAGGCAGGTTCCCTTTTGTTTTCCCCCCCGCAGGCTTTGCTAATGTGCATTAGCTCACTTAAACTCAATGGGGGGGGGGGGGTGAGCATGTTCCTTTAAAAAATGATAAAACAGAGACTCCCAAGGATTAGGTGATTAGCCGGAGACACTAGCCTTGAGAGCGGTAGAGCAAGTATTTGAATCCAGGTCAGTTAACACCAGAGCTCATGTATAATGGTTAAAAAAACAAAAACAAACCCCAGTACAAATATGTGCCCAAAGGATAGGTGTCATGTTGGGAGGGGAAATCAATATGAGTTATTCTAGGAGTTCCCATTGTGGCTCAGCAGGTTAAGAACCTGATTGCTCAGTGGGTGAAGAATCTGGCCATGAGCTGCAGCATAGGTTGCAGATGTGGCTTGGATCCTGCATTGCTGTGGCTGTGGTGTAGGCTGGCAGCTGCAGCTCTGATTAGACCATATGCCATGGGTGTGGCCATAAAAAGAAAAAAAAAAAGATGACTTATGCTAATTTAAAGGAAATCTGAATTGCTTTTAGTATTGTGCCTTTTTTGGGGACTCTGGAGCCGTGTTTTACTAGGAGAAAAGGCATTGCTGTGAGAGGCAGATGGAAGAATATACAATCTGTAAGCTTTGCCAGCAGCCACTGGGGAGGGGGCGGTGTATGTTTACTCTTCTGTCTGGTAGTAGCAATGGTTCTCCGAATGTGATCTGTGTTTCTGCCCCCACCCCAACTCCTTTAGAAAGTCCTTGAGGTCAAAATTATCTTCATACTAAGATGCTCTTTGCCTTTTCACTGTAAATTTTCTCGCAAGTCTACCATGGAGGTTTCCAGAGGCTGTATGTGGCAGGTGATGATGTAAGATTGAGCATAGTAAAGACATGAGCTGTGTTTTATCAAGACAGACATCAAAGAGAATTACAAAGATATAATATAATGCCACTCTTCTCACGAATTAAAAAATGTTTTTAATCAGTTGTTTATGTTTAACAGTGTTTAAATTTTAATTTAAAATTTTAAGATATTTTAATTTAAAATATTTTAGTATTTCAGATATAAACATTTTTTCTTAGTTTTAATTTGTAACAAACTAAGCCCCACATTAACCAAAGTTCTTTGTGTGTGGGGGGGGTCCTAAATAATTTAAAACAGTAAAGGGATCAAGAAACTAAAAAGTTTGAGAACTCTTGATTTTATTAGCTACTCTGATCAATGGCTGCCATTTCTAGCGATCATCATTGGAGAATGGGAGACAGTGTCCCCTTGTCTCACCCCATCTGTGTGATCTCTCCTTACACTGTGGGGGATAGCTGTCGTGTACTATCTATCTTCTTTATATCTCTCTCAGGTGAGCAGCCACCTACCTGGAGGTGAATGACAACAATTTCAGTTTTAAGTGGGATTAAAATTTAAAACATCAGGAGTTCCCTTCGTGGCTCAGTGGTTAACGAATCCGACTAGGAACCATGAGGTTGTGGGTTCAGCCCCTGGCCTTGCTCAGCGGCTTAAGGATCCGGCATTGCCATGAGCTGTGGTGTGGGTCGCAGACGCGGCTCGGATCCCGCATTGCTGTGACTGTGGTGTAGGCCGGCGGCTACAGCTCCGATTAGACCCCTAACCTGGGAACCTCCATATGCCACGGGATCGGCCCTAGAAATGGCAAAAAGACAAAAAAAAAAAAAAAAAAAAAATTAAAACGTCATGTGTTAGTTATGAAGTCAGCTGAGGGTTTTAATTGCCTGCGTTACTGATTTTACTTTATAGAAATAAAAATGTTCAGGCTCACTCAGAGCTTTCTATGTAAACATCTGTGCACTAATTGATATTATTTGACTCAAACTTGAACCATAAGAACCCAGGTCCAATGCACAGTTTCAGTGCGGAACTTGGCAGAGGAGTATGTACCTTTTCAGCATGACACTGCGTTTTCCTTCTTTTGTTGTAGTAGATGTGTTGGGGGAGGTGGTTGTAAGAATGTGGTTTTTAGACAGCCACCGATTGTGTTCTGGACCCTCCTTGTTAAGTAGATGCAGATAAAATGAGGCTGAGATTAAAAATGGTTATTTTTTTTTCCAGAAGGCTATATCTAGCTGCATTTATTTGTTAATTCTTTTAAAACAGCAAGTCAGCCTGTATGCTATGCTCTCGAGATCAGCTAGAGAGCAAAGCTAGTGAAGCTTATCCTTATCCTTTGATCTGAACGGCTCTTATCCCTAAATTGTTTTTCTCCCCATAGTGCCTTGCATTGGAGGAGGAGCTTCGGCCAACGATGCCGGTTGATGAGTACTGGCTCTGTGTACCAGCCTCTCATGTTAGACCTTTTGTACAGACGGTCAGGGTGGTGCAGTCTTGCCCCCGCTGTTACTGCTTTCCGGGTGTTCTCCCTTCAGTCCCCGAGCCACCACAAGTCCCTGCCACGCTGCCTGGTTGCGGCCCCGATGCTCCTCCACCCTTCTCTACTGCACCCCCCTCCACATCCCAGGCATCCTGTTCTGCCACCCCTAAACCCTGCCTTCTGCCCCCCACATCTGATGGTAGGCAGGAGGAAAATGTACAGTCTGGGCTGGTAAGTTTGGGGGCTTTTTTGATTTCTAAGGTTAAAACTTGATTAAAAAAAATTTTTTTTTTGTTTGTGTGCTTATTAAAGATTTTTTCAGCCATTATGTTATGTTAGCACCGATTTTTGATTTAATAAAAAGAAACGTTAAATTGATCACCAGAAGAGTGTTCTATACTAACGTGAAATGTCACTGCTGTGGTTTAAAACTAGTTGACTCAAAGGATTTTTTAAAAAAATGAAAAGTTCTTAACATTTATAAATGCCAAGTACATGGAAACTAAATACTAACTATAGGAGATTAAAGAAATGCATAGGTAGATTAAAGAAATGAGCTTTTAAGGGGTCACTTACTTATTTAGCCTTTTCTTCCCCTTTTATTTAAAATGTCTTGCAGAAGCAGGGACTTTTACCAGGTAATTGTCAACTAATGCTTTTATTCCAAATTTCTAGATTTTATGCTTTACCTTGACAGTGTAGAAAAGTCTTAAATATTTGGCTAACCTGTTTCCGTTGTTGTTTACCAAGCCCCTGTCTTAAGCTACGACCAAAGCCTGTTCATTATTCTACCTTTGACTAGGAAGCAAAACTTATCGTCACATTGTATTGGGTCCGTGAACAACGTACTGTGCAGATGTTTTTAAAACCTCATTTAAAGCCTAGTTTAAAAATTCTGGGACCAAAGAGCCAAGTGAACTTAATTTAGGCCGAAGTTGCTTTTGTTGCCGTCTCGACCTCACTTTCGTAAAAGCACCACGTGAATGCTTCCCTGTAGCCACATCTCCAGATGTGGAGGGGCCTTGGGACAGTCCTCACAGAAAGCAGGGTACCGACGACCACCTGGGGGAGGTGGGACGTTCCCGGTATGTGGTGTAATATAAACCACCCACTGCTCTTCCTTTGGAAGTTCCTTTTGCTTTTCATTAAAGAAGGGCTCTTTCACAAAACTTTTCAGACACTGCTGCTTTTAAATTAAATTTTTTTCCCTTCCATTGTTTTTCGTTTTTAGGCTTATCAGGAGGGCAGACTTCAAAAGCTACTGAAAATGAATGGTGCTGAGGAGCTTCCCGAGATGTATGACTATGACCTCATCATCA
Source organism: Sus scrofa (assembly GCF_054392235.1). Taxonomy (NCBI): domain Eukaryota; kingdom Metazoa; phylum Chordata; class Mammalia; order Artiodactyla; family Suidae; genus Sus; species Sus scrofa. The sequence goes on along the minus strand of NC_139387.1, from coordinate 87,458,956 downwards.
TTGGAGGGGGCTCAGGAGGCCTGGCGGCTGCTAAGGCAAGGCTCCGTGTGCTTTGGGATATGGGTGGAATGGTCACATCCCCGACCAAGTCTCCAGCTTCTCTGTGGAACTTGAGCTACTTCGTGAGATTTTATACCTTAACTTGGGCAGGGCGTGTTAGGGATGTTTTTTTCCATGTTGAACTGTATATGTTCTTTGTATAAAAATACTGGGGCCACTGTTCTGGAACACATTTTCATTCATTTTAAGTTTGGTTAATTATTATTGTTTTTTTTTTTTTTTTTGGTCTTTTTAGGGCTGCATCCTCAGCATATGAAAGTTTCCAGGCTAGGGGTCTAATTAGAGCTGCAGATGCCAGCCTATGCCACAGTCACAGCAACGCAAGATCCAAGCCTCATCTGTCATCTATGCTAGCAGCTTGAGGCAACATTGGATCCATAACCCACTGATCGAGAGGCCAGGGATCGAACCCATGTCCTCATGGATACTAGTTGGGTTCTTTTTTTTTTTTGTCTTTTGTCTTTTTTGTTGTTGTTGTTGCGATTTCTTGGGCCGCTCCCGCGGCATATGGAGGTTCCCAGGCTAGGGGTTGAATCGGAGTTGTAGCCACCAGCCTACGCCAGAGCCACAGCAACACGGGATCCGAGCCGCGTCTGCAACCTACACCACAGCTCACGGCAACGCCGGATCGTTAAGCCACTGAGCAAGGGCAGGGACCGAACCTGCAACCTCATGGTTCCTAGTCGGATTCGTTAACCACTGCGTCACGACGGGAACTCATGCGATGCAGGCCTTTGAAATAACCTTTGGAGGTCTGGTTGCCAATACGCAAAGCTTATTTTCTGAGAAAGATAAAGGATGCTCTGTAAAATGAACTTCTGACTGTTGTCATCACTCCCCTAAAATAGATTTGGAAACCTTCTAGAGATCCTCAGCTTCTCCATTGGCTCTGCATGTGAACATTTTAGGAACTCTGACAATTTCAGAAGAGAAACTTCTCCAGTAGTCTGCCTAGAAACTGAATTGGATAAAACTTAAAAGTACTTAAAAAAATATTGTCTTATTGAATACGAATTGAATACACTGGGTTGTAGACACTCAGTGTATCTGACTATTTACCACCTGCTTAGAAATGGCCACATATTTTTCAAATTATTGCTTAATTTGCTATTATTTGAATGGAATTATATAAGGATTCCAGAGTTTCCAGCTCATGGAAAATTTTACACCTATAATCTGCATATTCTTTCTTAAAATTTTTTTTTTCATTTTTTGATTTGAAGTATAGTTGATTTATGACGTTGTGTTAACAACCTGCATATTCTTAAATCTACCCTTATGACTAAGTATTGCTTAATTTTTACGTTGGAGTTACACTAATTGTCTTGGTATCTGAGATTCTCAGGTCTTAATAACTGGTCATTCTTTATGCATTATAGCTAGGTAAAAATAGCATGGCTTTTTAACAGCCCATTTCAAGTCCATCATGTTAACCATTCCAACTCATTTTAATAATTTTATTTTCTAGGAAGCAGCCAGATTTAACAAGCGGGTCATGGTCCTGGATTTTGTCACTCCAACCCCTCTCGGAACTAGATGGGGTAAGCTTTTAAAATACCTTACGAATGAATTTGTAGGAGCTGGTGTTTCCCTGGCATTGGTTTAAATAGTTCCTAAAATCCAATTTAAAAATTAAAAATTAAATTAAAAAACCCCTTAAACCTGTACCTCTTTCACTTGTTATAAATTAAAACGGACTCCAGTTAAATATTGAAAATTTAGGTCCCTTGGCACAAAGTTAAGATAACACAAAACGTTATCCACAGCTGCTATGATTTAAAACTGAATGTTTGAATAGACTAATATACTTAGGGGCTTAATAACTGAAACTTTAAACTCTTGGTAGACTTCTCTTTCAAATCTCCCTTCTGCATTCAACAAGAACTGGAATCAGATACCTTAAAGGGAGTCCTTGCTACTTCTGATTCTTGGTGACTTCTATCTTCATTATTCATTTATTGAACAAATATTTATTGAACACGTTATGAACAAGGGCCATGAGGATATAGCAGTGAATATGGTAGATATGCAGTTCCTGCCCGTGTGGAGTTTACATTCTAGAAGACAAAAGATAGTCAAGAACTTTGCAGATTGTGGTCTTGAAAAATTACATGGTGGAACAGAGAGGTAAAGAAAAGAGTTTAGCTTTGAGAAGATGATCAAGGGTGATCTCTGAAGAGGGAGCATTTAGATGAAGCCAGAAGAGTAAGAAAGAGCTAACCATGCCAAAAGCTGAGACTGAACCTCCCAGGCAACTTGTCTCTGTCTTTCTCACAGAAAAGTGCATACCAAGGCTCTGGGGTAGGTGAGAGTCCTTGGTGATGATGGCATGGGTGGTAGAAGCTGGAGGTGAGATTGGAGAGAAGGCAGGTGTCTGACTGGACAGGTCCTTGTAGGCCAAGATGAGGACCTGGACCTGGTAATGAGAGCATCGGGGGAAGCCTTTGAGGAGGGCAGCAATGTGATAGGTAGATGTTTTCAAGATGACTTGGCTGCTCAAAGTAGGAGGCAAGAAGCAGGAAGTCTGGATGAGACAGTGTCACAATTTCTAATTCATTCAGCACATGTTTGTGATGGTATTGCTTCTGTGTCAGGCATTGTTCTTGTGCTGGGCCTAGTTAATGCCTCTGGCCTGTGGTGCTCCCACTCCATCGTAATGCCCTGCCAGCGTCCTCCACGGGCTTAGGATTCCTGAGCCGTGCAGTCCACCACCGTCTTGCTCTCTTACTCACCCCATTTTGGCTAGTGGGGTCCACACCTGCCTACCATGTTCTTTAAGCTTTTCCTGGAGGTAGGGGTGCCAGGAATCCTCTTATGAGAATCAACAAAGGCTGTAGACCACCTCAAAAAAATGCTCATGTGCACCAAATTTTATGTGTGATTCCAGACCCACTGCGGTTCCACCATGCCCGGCTCAACAAACCCTTTATCAGTTCTACTCGTAGATTTGGTGGCAAGTATAGGATTGTGCACAAAGTCAAATTCCATTTCTGAAATCTTTATCAGCAGCCAGTTAATTTTGAATCTTCGAAGTATATAGAAGCTGTGGAAATCTGCTCATTTTTGTTTTAGGGTAATGCTCCTGTGTTTGGTCTATAAGAACTTAGAAATGTCACAAGACTTAGGAATAAACTTGTGTAAACATTAAGTAAATAAATGATGATGTCTAATAGAATAGCATTGGAGGTCAGAGCAGGCCACCCCCAAATATGCACAAGGGTGCATTGGTTATTTTGTATTAAAGTTACTTAAGAAATGGCTAATGCAAGAAGGACACTCTCACCCTCCTTTCTGTGTCCCTGAAAGCAGAAAATAAATCCCGTGATATGCACACTCCCTACATCTGGAGGTAGGAGGACACCCTTATCACAAAAGATAGGAAATTCGGTACTGAGATGCCTATGTAAACAAGGCTGTCACTCCCCCCCCCCCCCCGCCCCCCGACCGCCTTGCAGCATATGGAGTTCACAGACCAGGGATCAGATCCGAGCTCCAGTCTTGATCTAAGCCACAGCTGCAGCAACACCCGCCTGGCCAGGGATCGAACCTGTGTCCCAGCACTCTCAAGACACTACCGATCCCCTTGTGCCACAGTGGGAACTCCTGTTACTTCTTTAATTTACTATCCCAAGCCCAAATTCTGTTTAGATTCTTAAATAATAGAGCATTCGAAACCTAAGTTTCTTTATCTTATCAGTTCCTCACAAATGTGTTGTTGCTTTGTTTAAAAATTGTAAAAGCTGCCCGTCTTGGCCGCATCTTAGGTCCCACTTCTCTAAAACCTTCATGTGCATAAATTAAAATTTATTTCTTTTTCTATTAATCTGTCTTATGTCCAATTTATTATTAATTCAACCACAAGAACTCAAGATGGATGGAGGGGGGAACTTTCTCCCTCCCCCATGAGAGTAATAATTGTTGCCCTTTTTCTTGGGAGGATTGTAAAGTGGGCTGTAAACTGACTTCTCAATGCCATTGCAGGTCTCGGAGGAACGTGTGTGAATGTAGGTTGCATACCTAAAAAACTGATGCACCAAGCAGCTTTGTTAGGACAAGCCCTACGAGACTCTCGAAACTATGGGTGGAACGTCGAGGAGACGAGTAAGTGGGGGAAGCCACTCTGCCGTTTGTGCTTTTGAGGGGTTCTCGCTGGGATTGACACACCATGTGTTTTTCCAAGATTAGCAAATAACCTGGAGGTTGTTTCTATTGTTTTTTTATTTTATGGATAAAATCACTGCAGTTAACCTGTGTTGTGTTAGCCGTGTAGCTATTGTGGTAAGAACAGATATGCACTTGGAGTATCTTTTCACAATAGAAAACCAGAATTCTTGCAAATAGATTCTCATAATTATATGGTTTCCTAGAGAAGTACAAATTACATTTGATTTCCTTTGAAGCTATTTACTTTATTTTTCTCACCAAAGAAGTCTGTTTCATGAGCTCATATTTGGGGAGATTGTTTGTTGAGACGGGGATGGTTAGTTTTTGTTGGTTTGAAAATATTTAGAGTTGGAGTTCCCATCATGGCTCAGTGGTTAACAAATCTGACTAGGAACCATGAGGTTGCGGGTTTGATCCCTGGCCGTGCTCAGTGGGTTAAGGATCTGGTGTTGCCGTGAGCTGTGGTGTAGGTCGCAGACGAGGCTCAGATCTGGCGTTGCTGTGGCTGTGGTGTAGGCTGGTGGTTACAGCTCCGATTCAACCCTTAGCCTGGGAGCCTCCATATGCCACAGGTGTGGCCCTAAAAAGACAAAAGACAAAAAAAAAGAAAAGAAAATATTTAGAGTACCTAAGAAACCCTGGAAGAGTTGCAAAGGAATTTGCGGACATTAGAAAGTAGATTTCGTTATCAGTAGAAGAAGAAGAAGAGGGCTGGCATGGCTTCCTGGCCACTTAAATGTGTAAGTCACCACATCCTGGCAGAGGGAAACTCCAGCCCGCACTTGATTTGAGTTTTGAGGTCGATGAGATAGGGGACATTTGAAGGGAAAATCGTCTAGCCAGTGGTTAGGGTAGATTACTTTGTGGCTTTTTCAGAGTTTTAAGTAACAGTGTATTAAGTCTGTATGTGTGTGTGTGTGTGTGCATATGTATGATGTATGTATATATGTGTTATCCATGTGTATGGAATAAATACATGCTTTGAAAAGTTTTGCTTTTACTCAGACTGGTCATGCTTCCTTTGTTGATGCTTTTACTTAAGTTTTCTTATACTGGGGTTATATCTTCTTCCTTAGACCCTTACAGGTTGCTTTCTGGCCAACCCTTGGAGGCCCGAGGCTGGTACTAAGTTTTCGTATTTGGTTCTGGGATGCCATGCTCTGTGTGTGCAGAACCAGGGAAATACAGAGATAAATAATACAAATCCTATAGGCCCACAGGGTGTACTGATATCATTGATGTACCAACTAAGTACCCCCAGAACCGAGTGGTGCGATTGGTAAATGATTAAAAAGGTGACCGGAGATGATATTTTTAGGTGTCGTGTCCTTGACAGTCAGCAGAGGAGGGGAAGGTCACTTTGTTTAGACAGAAGAGAATGAACAAGGTCCCTCTTTGTAGAATAGCAAATACCCTGGTGTCTCTAGGGCAGGAGGCTTGGGCGGGGGGGGGGGGGGGGCACGTATGTGAGGACAGTTACTGTGGCCGAACACCCTGGGTGGTTTGGAACGAGGGTGGGAGGAAGAATGTGGACCAGCTTAAAAAGTCGCACAGCTCTTCTGGGGGCATGTTGAAACAGATTTTCATGGTCTTCTGGGGGCACGTTGAAACAGATTTTCATGGTTCTTGGGATAGTAGCAGCAAGACAATGGGGAGAGGAGGTAGAGACCACAGCTGGAGCCGAAAGGAAGCTGCCTTCTTTCCCCCCTGCCCATCTCGCCTCCTGCGAGCGTTATGCTTCATCGAGGTCCTATAGGTCAGGCATTGTGGTGAAAGTCAGGTCATCTCTTAAACCCCTTTATTCTCTGTTCCATCTTATTCCAGTACGTATGTAAACCTACCCTCCCTGGGCAAGATCCTGTTGTTCAGTTTGCAGACAAGGAGACTGCAGCTCTAGTGGTGAAGTAGTGGGCGCATGTCACAGCTAAGAAAGTGGTGGCACTGGGATGTAGACCCAGGTCTTTCTGACTTCAGAGCACATGAGGTTTGCACCACAGGCCGTCTTCTTTAAGCCCTCGTGGCTTCAGTGGCAGCTCCTTTGTAGGCTAAAGTGTTGGGAGCTGTTGTAGGGGCGGGCACTTTCAGAGCTGTAGACATGGCTCTGTGTGCACCTCTCCCCATCACACTCTCCCCAAAAGGGGCAAGTTCTGTAAATGGTCCATAGGCCATGCTCCAGTTTCTCTTCTGTGTCTTTGGGAGGAAAACCTAAGAATCACCCGTTTATTTTGTAACCACTCTCATAAGGTCTGTGATTGTCCTCCCACTCCCCGTCATCCCGCATGTACCCTTTCCCAGTATCCTGAGAGACTTCCTTCCCCAGAGCACCCAGGGTTGAGATCCTTCCTTCACCCAGCCTACCTGACCCATCAGAGTATAGGTTGTTTGAGTAGACAGACCTGAGCACTGACTCTGACTCTGCTGTGTGCTGCCTGTGGGGTGAGGATTAAATACAGCAGTGCAGTTAAAATACCCACCGCTCAAACCATGTTAGTTTCTGTCCCTTCCTCCTGGACTTGATTCTGTTAATTCTTTCATTTAGAGTTTCAGTGAATGGAGTAGGCTCTGCCAAGCACTTTTCTTGGTTCTTTAATGGGTTGTAGAAAAACAATTATGAATCTTACAGGAATTTTTGTATATATATATTTTTTGGGGGGCACACCCCTGGCTTATGGAAGTTCCTGGGCCCAGGATTGAATCTGAGCTGCAGCTGTGACCTATACCACTGCTGTGGCAACGCCACATCCTTAACGCACTTCACTGAGCTGGTAATCAAATTCCTGTCTCAGCAGCAACCTGAGCCGCTCTGCACGAGAGCGGGAACTCTAGAAATTGTACATTTGAACCAAATTAGTTTCTTCTTAAAGAGAAGGACAGGTAGCAAGAATACTAATCTGAAAAAGTCTAGAATTTGTCGGAAGAAAAAGGATTTCTAAGCAAATTTTGATTTATACAGTAGTACAGTTTCCACATACTGTCTTTTTTGTGGTGAATGGCACTGACCCTTCAATCTGGGCAGGTAACAGTTCTGGGGAGCTAGACCTCAAGAGTCACACAAATTTTATTCACTCACATAAGGTTTAGGACTCAAATTGGTATATTAAACTAGGTGGTATTAGCTTTAAATTATCAATCTGGAGTTCATGGCTCAGTGGAAACGACTCTAACTAGTATCCATGAGGACATAGGTTCAATCCCTGCCTGGCTCAGTGGGTTAAGGATCCGGCGTTGCCGTGAGCTGTGGTGTGGGTCGCAGATGCAGCTCGGATCTGGTGTGGCTGTGGCTGTGGCGTAGGCCGACAGCTGCAACTCCGATTAGACCCCTAGCCTGGGAACCTCCGTATGCCGTGAATGTGGCCCTAGAAAGACAAAAAAATAATAATAAGATAAATATATAAATAATCAACTTTTATGGAAAATGAAGTAGGTAGAACAGAATAGCTTAACTTGGTGAGAAATGTAAAAAAATATATCTTGGGTCTTGAGAATCTTTAAGAAACAAGTATAGGCTTATGCTGAATGAATTTTATTAATAAAGTCAATGAAGTATGATTCTAATAAATTCAGTGATCAGTTGGATGGTGAAATATAGTTTGGTTAATTGACAGATCTTCTTTCCAGCAAGAGAATATGTATGTAGCTGTCATGTGACAGTAATGAGCACTGGCTATGCTTATTTATGATGAATTTATTTCTAAGGTATATAACAAGGAACTAATAAGCATATAGCAACTGAGGCAGTAAAAAAGCTGCCATCATAATCCAGGAGCAGAAGCTCCCTGAATTTCATGAGGTTTTAAAACTTGAACCAAGACCAAAGTTGTCTTCTTTGTCTCTCCATAGAGAAATTATTTATTTAATGAATTTAACAGTTTTTAGCTCTTTTGTGTTCCTTCCCCTTTTCCAGACTTTAATACCTTGGTGGTTTTATTGCCTTTCGCCTCTTGCACACGTTTGTCCGCAGCAGCAATTCCAAAGTCTTTGACAAGGGCTATTTGAAGAGCTGTGCCCTCTGTTTAAATCCCTCCATTCTTCCTAAATGGATGCCTGGTGGCTTGTTTATTACCTTTTGCTTTTCTCACTAAGCCTTGGGCCTCTGGAGCAGGCTGTGGCCTCGCTGTGGGAGCCAGAGCTGGGCTTCATGGCAGCGGCCTGCCGCGTCTGCCAGGATCCAGCGCTGAGGGAGCAGTGGCTGCCTCCCTCCCCTTTGTGCCGAAATGCTTGTGGTGAGGCATGCAGATTTAGACAAATGTTCCTTTGTCATTAGATCTTAGAGGAAGAAAGAAACTTGGAGGTGTATTTTTCAAGTGAGAAACCCCTAGAGACTGCTGATCCATGTTACCCAGAGATGAAGCATGAAGGCCTATTTTGTATTTTTCAGATAGAAACACATCTCATCTCATGTCCTTGCCCAAAGAACTGTGCTCCAGTTTTCTTAGAAAACTGTCTCCTCTGACACTGCAAATAGCTGGGAGTGTGGTGAGGGCGGAAGGAACCTGGGTTAGGCAGCACAGCTGGATCTGCCTCGTGGTGAGGGAAGGACACAGCCAGGACTCAGCCTGTGATCTGCCCTTCTCCTGAAAGCGCCAAGCTGACACTGTGCCGAGAAAATTATTTGAGCTCAGTCCTGGAACTTGGATGAATTGGACCTTTCTGGAAGATTTATTAGCTTCGTATTTTTTCAGATTTATCTACTTGATTTAAGAATTAAGCGTGCCTTTAAAAAATTAATCATTCGGGAAGTTTTAGAATCCCATTGTCATTACAGAGAAAGCAACGTCATTGGCTTGCAGTTGGGGGCTTGGAGAGTTTCTGGACGCGCGTACTCTTCCTACTACACACCTGATAGTTCACATACAGTGTGTCTATGCTGCCATGAGTCCATGTGTGGCCCTGGGCATCGATCCTTCACTTCCCTGTGTATATACTGAAGTAATTTGTGCCCCTTCAGGTGCTTTGAGGTGCAAATGACAGGTGCAGTGAAGATGTAAGGATGCTAGGTAGCTCTGTCTGATTACTTTGATAGAATCTAGGGGTGTGTAATGGGAGGCGGGCAGATCAGGAGCATCAGAGGGTTGGCTTAAGGCCCTGCTGCTGAGGTGGGCATAAGGGTACACCCAGGTGAAATACGGGTCCTGCCTAGCCAGCTAGAATCTACATTGCAGAGACTCAGCATCGGATTGCAACTGGTAGACCAGGCCAAAGGAATCAGGAGGCCTAGAGGGAATGCTGGGGCTGTGCCAGCAGATGGGCTGAGTGGAGATGCGGAGTGCCCAGGTAGTGTTTGGGAATGCAGGAAGGCAGTGGATTTGGGGCATTACTGGAAGGCAGGGCAGCCCTAGAGGACTGGGGTTCTGGGCATGTTACCACCCACAGATCCAGTTACCACCAGTTGCTCATGAAGTAGGAATTTGGATTTAATAAGACAGAAACTTGGTTCTCAGAATGGGATGCAAGATCAGGGCTGTAGGAGCAGCTAGAGTGCCTGGATGCTAAATCCCAAGGTGTCGGACTGCAACTGTTAAATTTCTTCTCCCTGAGTGTAGCCACTTTGGTGACAGGTGATTGGTGACTGCCTACTGAACCAGAGGATGAAGGAACTTGTAGAGAAAGGTTTGAGGACTTTGGAAATCAGATGGGGCTTGACTGTTACAAAGAAAGGCTTCAACAGAATTAAGGTTGAATTTGAATTTCTGTCATTGAAATAACTTAATTTACTGGTAGGTACTATTATTTAGTCCCAACTATATCTTTTAGAGTGCGGTATCTCCTGTAGGATTGGTGGAGTAGAATCCACTTAGTACTTCTACCCCTGTAAAGTTCAAGAAGTGAGTGTTGCCTTTGATCTTGTTGCTGGTTCTCCCTGGGGACCCTTTTGGCATGTGGCGCTGGACAGCTCCTAGTTGAAAGGAACTGTAGTGGATATTTAGCATCCCTGGTCTTGGGCATCCCTTAGTTACAGCGACAACCAGAACCACCACCAATAAAATGATGTCTGAGATTTGATTAAAATATCCTAGTAAAAATGAGAAACATACATATAATGAGATTAGTAAAATGTTGGTAATTGTTGTAGCTAGACGATTGGCACAGGGGAGTGTTACTCTATTCTTTTCCATTCTTTGTGGGGAAACAGTGAGTTCTGCCTCCTCTTTTTTTTTTCTTGCCTCTTTTTTTTCCCCCATAAATTTTGTTGTTGTTGTTGTTCTTTTTAGGGCTGCACCTGCAGCATACAGAAGTTCCCAGGCTAGGGGTCTAATTGGAGATGGAGCTGCCGGCCTCCACCACAGCCATAGCCACATGGGGTCCGAGCTGCATCCGTGACCTACACTGCAGCTTGTGGCAGTGATGAATCCTTCACGCACTGAGCCTGCCTCTGCTTTTTATAGTGGCGGTAGACAGTGGCCAGACCAACGGCTGGTTGAGGGTCCCCACAGCGTCCCCCCCACGCCCCAGCACCTAGTTCTCCTTGACCTCATGACCACAGTGGCCTTCACAGTCTCTCCCCCACCCCTTTTTCCCCAATTGCACTGCTCTCTGAAGGTTTGCTTCAGTTCTAACATTTTATGATTCCGTGAATTGAATCTCTATAATCTGTTCTCCAGGAGTCCACACAGCAGTTTCTGTGGCTGTCATTCCCACTTCCAGAGGCTGGCCATTGGCTCTCATAGAATTGATGTCAGTGCTTCCTGCTTGGCCAAGCTGTTTAACCCTGACTCCAAGACTCAGACTGCTCATTTCTGTGCCAGAGGCTTTCCATTTATGTGGATTCTCTTGTCCCTCCTTCCAGACCAGTTTCCCCAGAAACGTGCCTTCTTCTACCAGAATCCCATTCTCTTCTCTAGTCATTGTTGAAGTTATTAATGAGTGAATGACAAATAATTGATTTTTATCCTTTGAAATTTAATATTAATGCCTTGGCTCAAAGGATTCATTTTATGGTCAAATTTAATTTTTCTGTTCTCTCTTTGGTGAGATGGGGAGTTTGGGAGGCAGTGAGACAGACTCTTAAACTTCTCTGTCTAGACCAGGGATCAGTTAGCTTTTTCTGTTAGGTGCCAGATAGTAAATATTTTGGGCTTTGTGGGCCATGTAGCATATGTCACAGCTCCTCAACTCTGCCATTGTAGCACGAAAGCAGCCTTAGACAGTATGAAAGTGAATGTCGTGGTTGGATTTCAGTAAAGCTTTATTTACAGAAAAGGTGATAGGCCAGATCTGACTGGTGGGGCCTTAGTTTGCCCGCCTCTGATCTAGACAGTATTACTGTGCAGTAGCTCCAAACCTGGCTACATCAGAATCCCTTATAGATTGATAGGCGTTCAGAATTCCAGTCTTTACCTAAGCATCTCTTTACCAATCAGTGTTAATAAGCCAAGGTGAAATTCCTGTTCATTTCTAGATAATGAAGAAAAAAGGTTGAGTATGGTTATTTTAGTCTTCACGACTTGCCATAATTTTTGCACTGTTTAATCGTATGGTAGTTTTTTTAAAAGGGAAAAATATTTGAAGATGAAAAGGTTATTTATGTGCTTGAAATGAAAGACTTTCTCTTTTATAGACTAAGTAGTTACTGAGAAATGATAGCTGCCAGGCAGTTGAAAAACTAAACATTGTGTCTTTTTTTCCCATGCAGTTAAACACGACTGGGAAAGAATGACAGAAGCTGTGCAGAATCACATTGGCTCTCTGAACTGGGGCTACCGCGTGGCTCTGCGGGAGAAAAAAGTCACTTATGAGAATGCCTATGGGCAGTTTGTTGGGCCTCACAGAATTAAGGTAATTGTGTCACAGCCTAAGAAGGTTCTTTTGTTTGTGTTTTTAGCTTTGGTTGGGGGTCGGGGAGGAAAAGAGAAGGTGATTATTCTAATAAAGGTTATAGCCACTGTGACGCAGACCATCTAGCATGGTGATTTTGCAGTCATTTCTTGGGGACTTTCTCTTAGGGTGTAGTAATGGATTTGGGGGTTGGTTCTGCTACTTCTGGCATTGTGACCTTGAGCAAGTCCCTTAAGTACTCAGAGACTTAGCTCTTTCTTACTGCATCAGCCAGTTTTTGTAAGGGTCAAATTGGACAATGTGATGATCAGCCTTTCTAATTAGAATGTTTACTGTTCTAAAGGATAATAACATCTTAAAAAATTGATATATTGGTTCCTTTATAGGCAACAAATAACAAAGGCAAAGAAAAAATTTATTCAGCAGAGAAATTTCTCATTGCCACTGGTGAAAGGCCACGCTATTTGGGTATCCCTGGTGACAAAGAGTACTGCATCAGCAGGTAAGGGCAGGCTGCAGGACAAAGGGGATCGATGCTGCTGCTTTTTATTCCAAACCCGTTTAATCCTTTTTGTGCAGCTTAAGTTTTTCATCACATTTTTGCCCAAAGGGACAAGGGACTACTTTTCCTCGTTACTCACTGCTGTTTGAATGGTCACAGTGTCAGTATGGAGGGACCTTCTGAAATCAGTGAATCGAGCAGGAAAGTTTTGCTGTGTGGTTTATCCTGGCCCATCAAGTGATAACAGTGGTGACACTCTTGCTCGGGTGTTTTGAGTTATCAAGTGATTAAGACAGTGCTGATAGTCTTCTTGGATGCTTTTTGCCCAGGACTTTCTGATTTTGTGATTGTGTTATAAATAACTCATTTTTAGACCTCTTTTAAAAAAATCTTGATGTTACTCCTTGGAGGCAGCTCAGATGGCAGCTCTTGTTATTTCTGTCTTGGCTGAGCTCCTTTCTCATATTTTAAAGAAACTCCTTCCCCAACACTGCTTTTATCATCTCCTGTGTCTTGTATCTTTCACAGTACTAGAAGATTTTTGTCAGGTTTTACTTTTTATAGTTGTGTTTTATATTACAAAACCTCCACGTTGTAAGTTTTTCCCCCACCTCTCTCCCCACACTTGATCATTGTTGTTGTGGATGAGGGTGGGGTTTGGGTTTGCAGATGTATGATTTTAAGCATGTAAATGGAAAATTATTCTGAACAGTACAAAGTAAATTTGTTGGACCGTGAGTTGGACAAACATGAGTGGTGTGGTTTGCTGTGCTCAGCCCAGGTAGCTTGAGCAGCTCCCAAAGCAACTGAGCAGCAAGAAAGACAGCATGTCTGAGACCTTATAAAAATTCCTCAGCAGTTCCCATTGTGACACAGTGTTTAACGAACCCGACTAGCATCCATGAGGATGTAGGTTCGATCCCTGGCCTCGCTCACTGGGTTAAGGATCCAGCATTGCCATGGCCTGTGGTGTAGGTCAAAGACACGGCCCAGAACCCACGCTGTTGTGGCTCCGGTGTAGGCCAGCAGCTACAGCTCTGATTCGACCCCTAGCCTGGGAACTTCCATATGCCACAGATGCGGCTCTAAAAGGACAAAAAGACAAAAAGACCAAAAAAAAAAAAAAAAAAATTCCTCAAATAGTATGTGTGTAGCTAAATTGAATATTTTTAGTTTTAAAAGTGTCTTATTCTTCAGAAAGTAAAAATGTTTACTTTGGTCATTATTCACTTATGAACATTTTTCTTTTCTTTCTTTTCTTCCTTTTTCCAAAAAATTTTTTTTTCAGTGATGATCTTTTCTCTTTACCTTATTGCCCGGGTAAGACCCTGGTGGTCGGAGCATCCTATGTCGCTTTGGAATGTGCTGGATTTCTTGCCGGCATCGGTTTAGATGTCACTGTTATGGTACGGTCCATTCTCCTGAGAGGATTTGACCAGGACATGGCCAACAAAATCGGTGAACATATGGAAGAACACGGTGTCAAGTTTATAAGACAGTTTGTACCAATAAAAGTAAGTGGGGCTGCCTGTAAGTTTGCTAATTGTGTACTCATGTTAAAAGGCCCGGGACAGAGTTGGGGTGGGGGCCGGAAGCATCCATCCTTTCAGCATTAAAAACCATTGGGAATGCTGTAATTCCTCAACTCTGGGATTTAGGAGCATGAGCTTATACTTTCTTTCCATCTAAATCGCTTTCTTCTTATTTCTTATTTTTAATAATTTCCTTCCCTTCTTAACTTTACCACCTTCAGCTCTCTTCTGTTTAAAGCTTCTCATTATGAATTCCATTATTTTATTGTCTTCGGTCATTTGTTTCTTTATATATACACCAGTGATTTAGATAAGAGTTTCAGACTAGACTGTTTTCTTTTTCTTTTTTCTTCCTGTAAGGCATTCCTCCTGTATATACCGTGTAGTCCACAGATGCACTGTATTATTCTGACTTCCCTGGGAACGATTATCTAATTTTATGTGGGCTGGCCTTTTTTGTTCATTTTATCTTTTTTTGAAAATGCTGAATAATACCAAGTTATATTTGGGACGTGTTAACATTATCACACATGTTTTAATGAACTAGAGTGACAGAATCTTTTGCATATCTCTGACAGTTTCCTTTGGTGCAAGTGTGGATGGGACTATTTTGTTCAGATTAGGGGAATTTAGCTGTTATTTTAAAAATTGCTTCATGGTTAATCACAGGTTCCTTGCAGGACCGTGAATCTCTTGATGCTAGTAGATAATAGTATGAGTGGGGACCAGAATGACCTGGGTTCAAATACTGTTCTGCCAGTTTCTTTCTGTGTGACTCTAGGAGAATTACTTAACTTCCCTGAGCCTCAGTTCTTCTGTGAAATGATGATAATAGATAGCCCTTAGCTCAGGGTCCCGTGAGAATTGCGTAAGCATTAGGCTTATGATTAGGAAGCCAAAGCTGTGTGTATATGCTGCTGTACTGGTAGAAAAGTAACACCTCCCTTTGTAACATCTTAACATTCGAAGCGTTGGGGGCCCCTTTGAGATCGTGGTGGATCATCCCTAGTGGAGTGAACCTGAATCTGTGTACATAACCCTGTGCCTGGGTCACCATGGTAGCCCTGATCCCCATAGGCAGGTGAACGCTGCTGTAGGACGAAGTGACCTGGTGGAAGAGGCCTTCTGCAGAGAGGAGGGAGGGCATGTCTTTTAGACAAAGTATAACAGCATGTGCACAAAGGCTCTGGGGATAAAGCTGTTTTAAAAGCAGAAAGTGCTCTGGGTATGGGGAGGGCCTGCCGGAACCCAGAAGTAAGGCAGGAAGGAGTTCGAGGTGGGATGAGGCCCTGAACCATTTCAAAGCAAATCTAAGCTGTGGACCAATTCATCTCCAAAAGTTAGAATATTTTCATTTAAATTATATAGGAAAGAGAGGCTTAACTATGAGATAAGAAAGGAAGTGAATTTTAGAAGGGAATCTTTGCTATTTGTTGATGTTGAAAAGGATTCTTCATGGTTTTTCCATACAGACTATATTGTATTTTAAAAGTAGAGTAGAAATTGCAGATGGTTTTATGGGCTTCTCCCAGTAAATATTTTACAGAAACCCATGATTCGGCTGTCATTCAGAGTCATGAAAGGTTAATAAGCACATACTTGCAGAAGCCTGCAGGTGAGAGCAATTCTAAGTCATTGTTGCCCGGTCTGTGGGTTATTGACACCTCTGTGTAGTACGTGAAGATACTCGGTCTCATTTGCCGTAGCACAAGCACCAGGGCTTGCTCCTCTCTCCCTACATCCTCTGCAACTTAAGGCAACCCCCAGTTATGATAAACAGTGTACCTTTTCACCCCGTAGGATTTTTAGGGCTTTCCAGTCAACTATATCATGATTGATCTATTCCCATGTCTGTCTTTCGTTGACCAAACTGAACACTTGTAGTCAAAAGAGAATCTGAATGTGAGCATCAGGAGGTTAATGGTTCTGGGTCATTCACAAGATAGGAGCCTGGGAGAACCAGTAAGTCATTAGTTTAACTTTAGAGATTGTAGTGTGCTTTCTCTAGCTTTTTCCTTTCCTGCTTTTCTCTGAATTTTTTTTCCTTTTGGCCGTGCCCATGCCACTGCAGAGACAACACCAGATCCTTATCCTTTCCGCTGAGCCACACGGGAACACCTCTGAATGTTACTCTGTTTAAGAACTATTTGAAGGGAAGCCCCTCTAGCAAACATTAAGCAGCAAGAAAGAAGAGAATAAATAAAATAATCACTTGTCATCCTCATGATGTTAATGTGAAGGAAATGGGCCCTAAAAGACCTTTCAAGCCAGATTTTGTGTTTTATCCAGATTTAACCAGATTTTGTGTGTTAACCAGACAGAAGGAGGGGACATAAGTGTCCACCTTGGCATCTTTATCATGGAGTAAAACTCTATCTCTTTTTGTAGGTTGAACAAATCGAAGCAGGGATGCCAGGCCGACTCAGGGTGACAGCTAAGGCCACTAACAGTGACGAAACCATCGAAGGAGAGTATAATACGGTAAGGACTGGGACCTCAGTCATACTTCAGTAAGCAGATAACGTTCTCATTAGATGTTAGCTGGGTTGTCTTGGTTCTGTTCCAATTATTTCTTAAAATATAGCTTAATATCTTTATCACTTGTGATATTATAATCTCTTTTGGTAATGGGATGGCTTTATATATTCTCCACTGTAACTTAAATATTGTTTGTCAAATGGCTATTAAAAGGTACCAGCATTTTTAAATGAGCTAGAATTTCTCTGCCCCATGTTCTTTTATCTCCCCAGCCCACCACTCTAATAAAAGAATAACTTAATTCAGTCATAGGCTGTGCTGTCTTTGTCTCTAACTTGGCTAGATTTATTAAGGGATTGTTAGCTCCTTCTTTTGCTAAGAAATGGATAAGGATTTTTACAATATCATGTTTAGAAGATTTAATTTAAATGATTTTGATTTGTTTAAACTTTGCTTGATTTTATTAATAGAATATTTCTTTTCATGTCTGGAAAAATGAATGAGATTGGCTTAATAA
Source organism: Sus scrofa (assembly GCF_054392235.1). NCBI lineage: Eukaryota > Metazoa > Chordata > Mammalia > Artiodactyla > Suidae > Sus > Sus scrofa. The sequence continues at coordinate 87,441,927 of NC_139387.1, read as the reverse complement.
AGAGAAAAATACGATTAACTCATGCAAAGCTCTTTTTGTTAACAGTTACTATAAATAATTTTACAGGTATTGCTGGCAATAGGAAGAGATGCTTGCACAAGAAACATTGGCTTAGAAACTGTGGGGGTAGAGATAAACGAAAAGTAAGAAAAAGCTTTATTATTTCTTCTTAAATACTATTTCAGTTATTTATAAGATTGATTAACACTGGAGTTTTAGATTTGAAAGCTGGTTTTTACCATAGTTGGAGCACTCCCTTTTTAAGCTTAGAAAACTCTTCTTTCAGTGCCAATCACCATATTTCCTATTTTTTTGTTTTGTTTTGTTTTTCTAAACGTTCACAATCTAAATGAGAGGTACACTGGCTTGGATTTTGTTTGTTTCTTTTTTTTTTTTTTTTTTGGTCTTTTTAGGGCTGCATCACGACATATGGACGTTCCCAGTTTAGGGGTCAGATCCGAGCTACAATTGCCAGCCTACACCACAGCCACAGCAACGTGGTATCCAAGTCTTGTCTGCAAACTACATCATACCTCACAGCAACGCCAGATCCCCGACCCACTGAGTGGGGCCAGGGATCAAACCTGCCTCCTCATGGATACCAGTCGGATTCATTTCTGCTGTGCCACAGAGGGAACACCACATTTTGTTTCTTTAATGTACGTGTGTAGAGAAAAAGGTTCAACTCCCCAGTTAATTGCTGGTATGTGCTTTGAAAGCTTTATTGATTATGTAGGTTTGCGGGGGTTTTTTTTGGGGTTTTTTTTTTTAAGGGCTACACCCACGTCACATGGAGGTTCCCTGGCTAGCGGTTGAATCGGAGCAGTGGCCACTGGCCTACGCCACAGCCACAGCAACACGGGATCTAGGCCACGTCTGCGACCTACACCACAGCTCATGGCAGTGCCAGGTCGTTAACCCACTGAGCCAGGTCAGAGATGGAACCTGTGTCCTCGTGGTTATTAGATTCGTTTCTGCTGAGCCACGATGGGACTCCGAATATGTAGATTTGAACCACATTTTAGAATCATTGGAGTGGTCACTCCCTTTCTAGTGATAACTACAAGTATGAAAACTTTGATGTTTTAAAAGTTAAAATCCTACCCCACTACACTGGATAATTGAGACTCAGCTGTCTGCTTACGGGAGTAAGCATTTCCCAGTATCAGCTTCTTATATCCAGGTAAAAACAAACAAGTGCTTTGAAAGGATTGATGTCTTGGAAACTCAAAACACAGGCTTCCCCCGCCCCTGGGATTAACATTTATTCAAGGAGAAGAGATTTCTTAGTCTCAGTGGGAAGAATTTTGTTTTTTCTATTATTATTTTTCCCTTGCCTTGGAGAGGCAGGGGAGTCGAGGAGGTCTGGTAAGATTTAGCAGACCAGGGAGTTCCCATCATGGTGCAGCGGAAACGAATTTGACTAGTATCCATGAGGATGCAGGTTTTATCCTGGCCCTGCTCAGTGGGTCGGGGTTCCAGCGCTGCTGTGGCTGTGACGTAGGCCGGCAGCTGTAGCTCTGATTTGACCCTTAGCCTGGGAACTTCCATGTACTGCAAGTGCCACCCTAAAAAGCAAAAAAAAAAAAGATTTAGCAGACCAGACATTCCACCATCTAAATAACCCACTAGCAATAAATAAATAAAATAAAATAAAATAAAATTGGAGTTTCTGTCATGGCTCAGCGGTAACAAACCTGACTAGTATCCATGAGGACTTGGGTTCCATCCCTGGCCTTGCTCAGTGGGTTAAGGATCTGGTGTTGCTGTGAGCTGTGGTGTAGGCTGGCAGCTGCAGCTCGGATTAGACCCCTAGCCTGAGAAGTTACATATGGCATGGGTGTGGCCCTAAAAAGACAAAATAAAAATACATAAATAAATAAATAACCAATTGGGGCCAAGATAGATTTTACGTAATATTAATAGCTGACATATACTCTTTACTAACTGGGGTCCATGGACTGTTGTGCTAAATGTTTTATACACATTCTTATTCAATCCTCACAACTCCTTAAGGTAGGTAATGGGATTCTTTTTCTTCTTACTAGTATTCCTATAATCATTGTTCCCAGTTCCAGGTGGGAAAATGAAGCTTAGAGATGTTCAGTAGCTCTCCCAAGATCACGGAAGTAGTAACTAACAGACCTGGTTATTACGATTTAGAATCCTCATTCATTCTTAACCACTACATTCTAGTTTTCCCATTCTAGGGTTTCTTAAAGTTTTCTTATTCTTTTGGTTTTCACATTAGCTGGAATTTCTATTCCTCTGAGTTTTGTTGTTGTTTTGGTAATACATTAGAACATTGCCCTTAGCTTGAGTCACAGTTTTGGGCTTCTTTGGGAGGAAAGGGGATTTTGTTCTCCTTACTTAATAGTGATAACTGATGATGATTTTAATGGAATGATTTTTACAGGACTGGAAAAATACCTGTGACGGATGAAGAGCAGACTAATGTGCCTTATGTCTATGCCATTGGTGATATATTGGAGGGGAAGCCAGAGCTCACCCCGGTAGCAATCCAGGCAGGAAGGTTGCTGGCACAGAGGCTGTATGGTGGCTCCACTGTCAAGGTGAGCGTTGTGACTGTCACCCACTGAGATAGCGTTGTGACTGTCACCCACTGAGGTACTATTTTCATAATACTCCCATTGTTCCTTGTAGAGTGGGTATAAAGTTTTTCAAGCCTTGAATAATTTATGATGACACCCTAGATGTGCTGTATTTAACTCTGTTCCAGACAAGACACAGTTAAGACACTGCACCTTTGAGATTATGGAAATCGTTCTTAGAATCGCACTAAGAATACAATGAGCTTGATGAGTCAAGTTTCAGCACAGTTATGTTCTATATACTCATAATAGTTGCATACATCAATTTCATTGTAACCAATTTGAATATAATTTTCTCAACCTCTTTATGGCTCCTGTCTAGGCTATGAAAGGATTTGGGGATCTAGATAATAATGTCAGTGTGTGGAGCTGCGTAAATCAATAATTATGCTTATTCCCCTGTCCTTTCCAAAGATAGGTCTTCTGCTCTTTGGAACATTGAATGTGTATATTAATGTTTTAAAGTGATTTTAAAAATCAGTATGGAAATGAAACCCTTAGATGTGTTTCATGGAACTAGATGGCAAGAAAAGAATAAGTATGCTCTAATTAATTTTTTAAGACTTTTTTTTTTTTTTTTTTTTTGCTTTTTAGGGCCATATCTGTGGCATGTGGAAGTTCCCTGGGCTAGGGACTGAATTGGAGCTGCAGCCACTGGCCTACACCACAGCCACAATAACATAGGATCCAAGCCTTGTCTGTGACCTAAATCACAGCTCATGGCAACGTCGGATCCTAACCCCCTGAGTGAGGTCAGTGATGGAACCCACATCGTCATGGTTACTAGTCGGGTTCATTACTGCTGAGCCACAAGGGGAACTCCTTTTAAGACGTTTCAATTTTATTTATTTTTGTCTTTTTTAGGGCCATACCCATGGCATATGGAGGTTCTCGGGCTAGAGGTCAAATTGGAGCTATAGCTGCTGGCCTAAACCACAGCTCACGGCAACGCCAGATCCATAACCCACTGAGTGAGGTCCGGGATCAAACCTGCGTCCTCATGGATACTAGTCAGATTCGTTTATGCTGAGCCACGATGGGTACTCCCTTTTAAGACTTTTTAAAGACACGTTTTAGATTCATGGCAAAATTGAGAGAAAGGTATAGGGATCTCTCATATAGCCCCTGGTGCATTATCAACATTCCCTCCCTGATTATTTTTTGTAAAGGATTCTGGAAATAGTGATTGTAAAGAATTTAGTCACCACTCATTTTCCTTATCCGTACATCATCATGTCTGATTTGTTTTGCTTAGAGCAATGGAAACCTCAGAGACTATTACCAGTAAAATTGGTAGCATTTTGAATATACCTGGGGTTAATTTGGATTGTAGTATAATAAAATCTTAACATTTTGAGATGAACAGGATAGATGAACAGGACTGAGGTTAAAAAGGGGTTTTAGGAGTTCCTGTTGTGGCGCAGCAGAAATGAACCTGACTAGGATGCATGAGGACACAGGTTTGATCCCTGGCCTCGCTCAGTGGGGGTGGGCTAAGGATCCGGCGTTGCTGTGAGCTGTGGTGTAGGTTGCATTCGCTGATGTGGCTTGGATCCCTATTTGACCCCTAGCCCGGGAACCTCCATATGCTGTGGGTGTGGCCCTAAAAAGACCAAAAGGGGTGAGGGGTAGCCAATCCCAGGTTGTGTGATCATCCAGGGAGTAATAGTTGGTTCATATTGCTATTTGGAATAAATTTAACTACTTGTTTAAGTGAGTTATATCTAGTATTCATTGTTGGAGTTGTCAAGGATATGGTGAGCCAAGAAGGATATTCATACACATAGCTCGAGGTGCTTTAACTTGTTCTTGACCTTGTATCTTTGTGATTTCCTAAAATGTAAAGATTTTAAGATTTTTTTCATATCAACAATAACCAAAGAGCAAATATGCAAAAATTATTGGAGCACAAAAATTTTTCTAGGACAAAATCCTTTTTAAAATATATAATGGGAGGTCCCATTGTGCCTCAGTGGAAACAAATCTGGCTAGTATCCATGAGAGCACAGGTTTGATCCCCTGGCCTCGCTCAGTGGGTTAAGGATCCGGTGTTGCTGTGAGTTTGTGGTATAGACCAGCAGCTACAACACCGATTTGACCCCTAGCCTGGGAACCTCCTTATGCATGGGTATGGCCGTAGACAAACAAAAAAACCCACTAATGAATCTTTCCACCTACTTCAGCCGTTTCTTCCATATGGGCATAGTATTATATTTGAGCATCTACCAATTAAAGCAGATTCTTTCTTAAAATGCCTTAAGCCTTTACCAGAATCAGAATTTAATGTAATTTGAAAGTAAAGGATTCTTCTTTCGTTCGTTTTTCTTTTTTTCCCTATTTTGAAAAAGTATAATTATGTCAAGTGCTTTACCGAACAGGAAAACAAACAGGTGCCACTAAAGTCCCTGAGTTTGAAAGCTCACCAGTCTGTCCTTCAAACAAAGCTGAAATGCCAGTAGTTACCTGGGTTAATTGTATTTGCGAAATTACGCAAGTTGTTTTTTTTTTTTTTTTTTTTTTTAAAATAACTGTGTAATCCCTTTCATTTTGCCCAGCGTGTATTAATGAGACCATTCACACATACCTGAGAATGTCAGAGGATCTATTTTTGCCTTTCTTGCCTCTAAAGGAGCAGGTCTCTGTTGAAAAATTCAGCTTACCATAAAATCTGCCTAAATTAAATCTGTTATAGGATTTTAGAACCCAAATTGCATTATGGGTGTTTGTGCCTTCCTCCAAAGTTTATAACAAGTATTCATGGCTTCACCAGAGTATTTGGAGAAAAGGGGACAAAGAGCAGCTGTGTTTGACATGCCTGGCACTGTGCTAAGTGCTGTATATGCACACATCTCATTCCACCTTTGGGCAGCTGTAGAGATTGATGACATGTTATTGGAAATTGGGTAACTGGAGGCAGCCAAGGCATAAATCCAGTCCACATCTGATTGCAGGTACTGCTGCCTTAATCATGAGAGTGTATTACCTAAGAGATAAGGAAGACTTGGGAAGTGTGGGTCGTAAAAGAAGAGGTAACGAGAATAGAATAGATGTCTCAAGACTTTCAAGAATCTATCACCAACTCAGAGGGGCAAGCACCTCTGTAACTTAGGATTTTACTAAATAAAATGAAGTGGAAATGTATTGGAGACATTTAAATCAGTCTTTTTAACAGTAATGATTAAAGTCATTTCCAAAGCTGCTAGAAATATTTGCCACTAAGTATTCCATTGTTTGGAGAACATAACTGAAGGAATGAAAAAAAAAAATGTTTTCATCATTTTAAAACAGAAAACAGACCATGAAGCTGTATCAGCCTGTAGATGATGGGCATTCCACACTAAGCTCTTTAAAAAGCCATGTGACAGGGCCCACACACCAGCTTTAAAGCACGGTGTGATGGGCACTCCAGCCGTCACCTCCAAGGACCAGCAGTCAGCTCTTGGATCTTTTGAGAATTGCTCTCAAACATTTGAAACACTTTTATTTTCACAAATAACAGATGTTAGCATCTTTATTCTTACTTAAAGTAATGCTTTGTAAGTTAACTCCATTTTTTTTACAGTAAGTATAAAAGTATTTTATGTGGAAACTATAAGAAGCCACAGTACGCACGTATCTGCAACTTGAAAATGAATTATATTCTAAAAGATTAAGTTGATTGTTGTGAAAACTGCAGTGTTCTATCCAAATAAAAATATTAAAAACAAGGATTACACTTCTCAGGCTAGGCCACAGTAATCCTTTGAAGCCAATTTGAAACTGAGTTTTGGGACCAAGAAGAAAAAATGTCTTTTATGTGGATCCTGATTTCCATCTGATGCACCATTTTCTGCCAAAAGAACTTCCTTTAACAGTTGGATAATGCCTGTCTGCTCAAGATAGATTCTTTGGCCTTTTTTGGGGGGGGAGATGTGTGGGCACAGCTGCAGCATATGAAAGTTCCCAGGCTAGGGGTCAGATCAGAGCTATAGCTTCTGGCCTACGCCATGACCATGGCAGATCTGAGCTGCATCTGCAACCTACACCACAGCTCGCAGCAGTGCCAGAGCCTTAACCCACCGAGCAAGGCCAGGGATCAAACCCAAATCCCTGCATCCTCATAGATACCAGTTGGATTTGTAACCTGCTGGGCAACATTGGCAACGCCAGCTTTTTTTTTTAACTTTATCTTGCCTTCACTTTTTGGAAGATATTTCTCTGAATATAGAGTTCTAGATTTACTGTATTTATTTACATATTTTAATTATTTGCCCATTGTCTTCTGGTTACATAGCTTCTAAAGAGAATACACCATCATTTTTATCTCTGTTCCCCTTAAGACTTTATTTTTCTCAGTTTTTTAAGCAGCTTGATTATTGCATGCCTTGGCGTGCTTTTCTTTATTTTATGTTTTGCTTTTTAGGGCTGCATCTGCGGCATATGGAGATTCCCAGGCTAGGGGGTCTAATCAGAGTTACAGCTGCCAGCCTATGCCACAGCCACAGCAATGCCAGATCCGAGCCTCTTCTGTGACCTACACCACAGCTCACGGCAACTCTGGATCCTTAACCCACTGAGCGAGGCCAGGGATCAAACCCAAAACTTCATAGTTCCTAGTTGGATTTGTTTCCACTGCGCCTCAACAGGAACTCCCTTTGTAATTATTCTGCTTGTGGTGTGTCGAGATTTGGGGATTATCTGTTTATAGTTTCATCAAATTTGGAAATTTTTTTAGCCATTCCAATTTTTCTGTTTTCCCCCTCAGCCTCCAGTGAGTGAATTTGTTGGTTCACTTGATGTTTATCCCATGGATCTCTGATGCTCTGTTCATGTTTTCCCTCCCTGTTCCGGTCTTTCATTTTCTTAAAGAGCCTGTTCTGATGTTTTCAAGTCCACTGATCTTTTCTTGTGCCCTGTAAACCCTTCCCCCCCACCCCCCCTTTTTTTTGGCTGTCCCAGGGCGTTTGGAGTTCCAGGGCCAGAGGTCAAACCCATGCCCAAGCTGCTCTAGTGACAGCACCAAATCCTTAACCCGCTGTGCCACAAGAGACCTTTTATGAGTTTATTTATTTAAAACATATTTTCCTTTTCTCTCCTAAGCAGGTCCATGCTTTTCTCTACCATCCTGATTCTGTAGAACATATTTACAATAGCTCTTTTGCTCTCCTCTGGTAATCCCATCATCACTTTTGTAGTGTCTGTCTCTATGGATTTTTCCCCTTGGTATTGATTCATGTTTTCTTGTACTTTTGCATGCCTTGTAATTTTGGATGCAAGCTTTGCATTTTACACACTGTTGGGTGCTGAGTTTTATTGTGCTGAATTTCTTTAAACATTGTTGGACTTTGTTCTGGCAGTCTGTTAAGTTCCGTGGGATTGATTTTTATCCCTGGTGTAGCTTGCTTTTAAGCTTTTTTAGGGTGCGTCAACAGCAACCTTTCATCTAGGCCTAATTTAGTTCCACTACTAAATTGATACCCTTCCGAGGACTCTGCCCCCCTCCTCTTACTGTGAACTCTTTCTCAATTCTGGCTTGTGGGAACAGGAACTTTTTCTTTCTTTCTTTCTTTCTTTCTTTTTTTTTTTTTTTTTTTTTTTTTTTTTTTTGTCTTTTTGCCTTTTCTAGGGCCACTTCCGGCAGTGTATGGAGGTTCCCAGGCTAGGGGTCCAGTCAGAGCTGTAGCCGCCGGCCTACGCCAGACCCACAGGAACGCAGGATCCGAGCTGTCTGCAACCTACACCACAGCTCACAGCAACACCGGATCCTTAACCCACTGAGCAAGGGCAGGGATCGAACCTGCAACCTCATGGTTCCTAGTCGGATTCGTTAACCACTGTGCCACGACGGGAACTCCAGGAGCTATTTCTAGAGCTGTAAGAGCTCTGGTCGCACTGCTTTCCAGTGGTTCTTTGCTCACCCTTGAGTACCGTCCTCTGACATTGATTGACAGAATGATAGCCCGCCCACATCTCAGGAGTTTTTTGTGCAGCTCCACCCACTTGTGTTTCGACCCTCCAGCCTCTGGCCCCCTTGGCTTCTCTGAACTGGGATCTCGGTCTCCATGTCTCAGCAAGTCAACTGCCCTCTGTTGGCTCCCCTTGCACCGAGCCCTAGAAGCTGCTCTTGGCAATAAATTTGCACAGTCTCGGGGCTCGCCTCATTGTCCTTCACTGCCTTCTGGCCAGTGTCTGGAGAGTGTTTGTCTGGTGTTTTGGTTGTTTCAAGCAAGAGGTAAACTTGGCCCATTATGGCTATAAACGGTAGTCTGCCTTTACTTTTGAATCGGCATTCCCAGGGTTTGTGAAAAGACTACATATACTATTTGTAGAGGAAGGCTCACTTTAAAGATTTCACCTTCCCATTTTCGAGAGCAAGAGTCGAATCCCTCATATCTTAAGTGCAGAATGGCTTACCTCTGTGTCCACATGTGACTGGATAGGTTTTTGCCAAATAGCATTTACAAACATACTTGGTATTTGCATAATTACATTTTTTTTTACAATTCACAGCAGCATATTTAAGGCTCTGAGAAATCTGATAGTTGAGAAACCTGTTTATTTGCCTCATACAGCATTTTACAAACTTGTTTGACCTCAGAACTCTTTTGTCATCTATGCCTATTAACAAAAAATATGCTTTGGAAATACCGTCATTAACTTTTTTATTTCTGTAGTCTTCATTACCATTTTAATGGCTGCGTAAGATTGCATTGAGAGTACACAGAGAACCACTTCCTTATTTGCATTATAAAGCCACTCCTGTATTGTCACTGTTGATGAGAACTGCAGCATTGCCCAATGAATGTGTGTAGCTTTTTCTACATACTAAATTACTATTGTAGATTTCTAAAAGTGGGGTTATTGGGCCAAGAGGTTTTTATGGCTCTTAGTACGTATTAGCTAGTTGAATTTCCAGAGGAGACTTTGAGCAGTGGGTGCACTGGTATTGGTTTCCACTGCTTGATTAAGAGGGAGAAAGTATGTCCTTGTTGGCATCAGTTGGTGGAGAGGCCCCTTGGATCACTGACTCGTAACGAGTCTTGACAGACTTGGCTGAACTGTTACCACATCAGTTAATGGTTCTCAGTATAATAGGTTTTTATGAGTCTACTTGGCTAATTCTGCACCTTTTTGAAGTACATACCTTTTTAAGTTATAATTTCTAATATCATAACTCTCCTCCCTTTGAAACAGTGTGACTATGAAAACGTTCCAACGACCGTTTTTACTCCTTTGGAATATGGTGCTTGTGGTCTTTCCGAAGAGAAGGCTGTGGAGAAATTTGGGGAAGAAAATATTGAGGTAAGTTCTACTCTTTACACTTCCTCCCTCCCCAGATTTAAAGTAATTTTGACCATACAGAGAAGTTGAAAAAACAGCACAAAGAACTTGGATATACCCATTTTCCAGAGTCATGTATTATTAACATTTGGCCCATTTGTTTTATATTTTATGTATTCTCTTTCGCAGTCTCTGTGCATCTGTATTTCTTTCTCCTAAGCCATTTGAGAGTGGGTTGAATGTCCCTTTACTCTTACATACATCCGTGTGCATTTCCCAGGAAATGCTTTTGGAGTGCCAGTTGTGGCACAACAGGATCAGCAGCGTCTCTGGAGCGCTGGGATGCAGCTTCAATACCCTGCCTGGCACAGTGGATTAAGAATCCGGTGTTGCTGCAGCTGCGGAATAGGTCACAACTGCGGCTCAGATCTGATCCCTGGCCCAGGAACTCCACGTACAGTGGAGCAGCCAAATCAATAAATAAAAGTTTAACTTCAAAAAAAAAAAGGACACTTTCCTGTATAAATGATCACAGTGAAGTTACTGCTTTTAGACAATTTAATGTTAATACAATATTTTTATCTGACCTACATTCCATTTTTCAGTTTTGTCAGTTGATACAGTAATATTTAGTTCCACTTTTTAAAACCACTTTTACTGGTTTGTTTTTATTATTAATGTGATAAATACAGGAAAATACAAAGAAGAAAACTAAAGAGTAGCTACTAGTAGTGTTTTTTCCTACCATTACCCTCTAATTTATAATAATGGTCACTCACCTTTTATCCTGTAGTCAAGGAAAGTACACATGAAACTAATTTTATATACACAAAACAGTGCTACCCAAAGGGTCTGCTGTTTTAAATCATTTGGGAAAAAAGTTTATAGGAAAACCTTCTAAAGATCAGATTTTTGAATCAGTAATTTTGTAATATAAAAGTCTTCTAATCTTTATTATATGCTTTAGTAGCATATAATGTCAATCTATTAATAATACATTAACTTTTTTTCTGATTTGGAAAATTGTATATCCTCATAGGAAATTTGAAAAATTAGAAAAATATTAAAAAGAGGGAAATTTTTTTTTCCTTTTTACGGCCGTACCTGCAGCATATGGAAGTTCCCAGGCTAGGGGTCAAATCGGAGCTGCAGCTGAGGCCTACACCGCAGCCACAACAACACTGGATCTGAGCCACAGCTAGGACCTATGCTGCAGCTTGCAGCAATGCTGGATCCTTAACCCACTGAGCGAGGCCAGGGATCTAATCTGCATCCTCTCATGAGAAGATATCTGCTGTTAATATTTTTGCATATCCTAGCCTCTATAGGTATTTATATATTACATTTTTATATGTATATGTAATTTTGTGTAGGTACATATAAAGTATTTTAAAGTGTGATTAAGATATGTGCAGTTTTCTATGCTACTTTACAATTAATGTTAAGTCACAAGTATCTCCTAAAAACACCATTTTAAAAAATGACTTGTGCACAATTTCTTTTTAGGGGTGCTGTATGGTAATTTGTTAAGCCATTCTTTTATTAGATTATTTACAGGTTTTCACTGTTACAAATGGAATGAAGAACATTTATTATTCGTCATCTCTTCATTTTCTGAGGGTAGAATGCTATCAAGAGGTATTTAAGTAGTTGCTGCTGTGGCACACTGGGTTAGGAACCCAACTGCAGTAGCTCCATTTGCTGTGGAGGCTGGGTTCAATCCTTGGCCTTGGTACAGTTGCACAGCTGTGGTGTAGGTTGCAGTTGCAACTTGGATTCAATCCCTGGCCCGAGAACTTCTATATGCCATGGATGCGGCCATTAAAAAAAAAGAGAGATTTAAATGTTAAGGTTCTTAATATATATATATAGTTCATAGTTCGTTGGCTTTTGTTTTATTAGAATTTGCGTTTTCATTATAAAAGCAATATATTTGAGTTGAAGGAATCTTGAAAAATTCAAGGGAAACAGGAAGCAATTACTCATAGGCTTGTGTTTGTAACACAGCAAGTGTTAGCCGGTCAGGGTAATTTCTTTAATCATTTTTTCCCTGTGTAATTGTGATACTATACACAATTTGGTGACTCGTGTTTTTTAAAAAATTCATGGCACATTACAAGATAAAAGAATGTTGTACAATGTCTACATAATCACTGTGTTTTTCAAAGTCCTACCAATCATGTATGCTTTGAATTGAGGCTAGCAGTTGGAGGAGGAAAAGCAATCCCCTTAGTCATCCAGGGCTTAAGTTTATGAAATGTCAATAAAGATATCTGTCCTCTTACCTACCATCTTCCCTCTCTCCTTCGGTACTTTTGGTGAATAATTTCAAAAGAGGAAATGTCTTTGGAAGTTTAAGCAAGAGAACTAGATAATTGCTGTAATTGTTCCTGGCACCTTACTTGTTTTTTGCCCAAAGTTGTCGTTCCTCTGCAGTAATAAGACAGTGTCAGGTTTTGGTGAGGTTTTGTTTTTTTGTTTTAATGCAAGACAGCAAGTAATTGCATGGCTTCTTTCTCTCATTTGCTTTTTTTTTTTTTTTTTTTTTGTCTTTTTTGTTTTTTTGAGGGCCGCACCTGTGGCATATGGAGGGTCCCAGGCTAGGGGTCGAATCGAAGCTGCAGCTGCCACAGCCACAGCAACGCCAGATCCGAGCTGAGTCTTCCACCTACACCACAGCTCACGGCAACACTGGATCCTTAACCCACTGAGCGAGGCCAGGGATCAAACCCACAACCTCATGGTTCCTAGTTGGATTCGTTTCCACTGTGCCACAACGGAAACTCCCTCATTTGCTTTTTGTTGTTACGTAAGGGTTCCTCTTTGGAGGCTGAGATGTAATTAAGGGATGAGCTGATAGTGAAAAGGCTTGTCAGCTATGAGTTTAAAGTTATTTAGCTTCTGACCAAATTCTTCTAGACTTCATGAATTTCATTGTTTAACGAAAGTCTGGTTATTGAAGAGCCTTCACCGTCTTCATACCACAACTAGCATTTGACAGATACACTTCTAAAATGATGAGTCTAAATTGTGCTTCTGTTTTAGATTTACCATAGTTACTTTTGGCCGTTGGAATGGACGATTCCATCAAGAGATAACAACAAATGTTATGCAAAAATAGTCTGCAATATCAAAGACAATGTAAGTGCGATTTTCATTTAATCCTTTCTACTGATGTCACTTTGTTTTCATGGTGTTTTCACTTTGATCACATGGTACACACATTGCATTCCTTTAGTATTTCACCAGTGGGTCTCCCCAGCTGTGTGGATGTTACCTCAGGGCAAGGACCATGGTGATGCTGCTTGATCTCCCCTCTGCAATAGACACAGAGGACAGACAGTCAGAACACACTGAGGGGGAGATGCCTGGGGGCCTAAGTGGTTAAGGACCCCGCTGTGGCGTGTGTACGATCCCTGGCCTGGGAACTTCCACATGTCATGGGTGTGGCCGGAAAAAAAAAAAAAAAAAGAATACACGAGGGAAGGAACCAGAGGACAAGTTGAAAATGGGTTGCGTCTGTTAAAGGGCCTCAGTGTGGCCATCGATTATCTCAAAATAATGGGAAAACAACAAAGAGTCGGAGTGACCCAACTTTGTATCCTAAGCATCTGGAATTAGTGAGAAAGCTGTCACGGGAAGTGCCCTTAGCTGGCTTCTGATTGAAGACTTCATTGCTTGCTGCTTCATGTAACAACTGGTGATGAAGACCGAGGGGCAAACTTGACCTCCCAGGGTGTACCTCCCAAATGATTGAATAAATCACTGGTCTTCAAAGTTTTTTGACTGCTCCCCCTATTTTCTGTTGTAACCTAGAGCAAGTATTTGTCCCTACATACTCTGTAAGTGTGCGAGTGTGTAAATCCTTCTGTGTGTGTGTGCGAGAGAGAGAACTCTTAGGATTTACTGTTAACAGCTTTCATGTGTAACATACAGCAGTGCTAATGGCATTGACCATGTTGTGTGTCATATCCTTAGTCCTTACTTAGCACGGGACGTTTGTACCTTTTGACGGCCTTCATCTGATCTCCCCCACCCCCGCCCCACCTCTGCTAACCACACATCTGATCTCTTTTTCTATGAGTTTGTTTTTTAAGTATAGTTGAGCTTACAACACTGTGTTGGTTAGTTCCTAGTGTATAACATTGTGATTTGAGGGTGTTCCTGCTGTGGCACAGCGGGTTAAGTATCTGATGTTGTCTCTGTGCAACACGGGTTCAATCCCTGGCCCAGCACAGTGGGTTAAGGATCCCATGCGGCTGTGGCTCTGGCATAGGCCAGCAGCTGCAGCTCCAGTTCAACCCCTAACCTGGGAACTTCCATGTGCCACAGATGTGGCCCTAAAAAAAAAAAAAAAAAAAACAACCCCCCCCCCCCGAGACCTTAAACATGATGATACTGTTGTCAGTTATTTCCATAAACAAATATCGTATTAGAAGAGACGAATACTTGTCCTTGGTCTTTGTCATGAGTGATCTCGTATGAAATCCTGCTTCTAGAACTTGATGATCCTTGGGGCATGCTCTGTTCATTTCGAGTCAGTCACTTGACAGTGTGTAAACGTACTTGGCTTTTTCCTTTTTTCCTTTGGCTGCACCTGTAGCCTGCAGAAGTTCCTAGGTCAGGAATCAAACCTGCGCCAAGGCAGTGACAACACCAGGTCCTTAACCTCCTGAACCACCAGGAAACTCCTAAATGTGCTTGGTTTTAAATAGTGCTTACTTGCTAGGCTTTTATTCTTCTTGCAGGCTATTCTTTTTTATATTCTGTAAATATTTAAAATTTACAGAAAGGGATAGGGAAAGTACCTGCCACCCAAACTCAATGAATGTTAACATTTTCCTGTATTTGCTTCAGAGCTTTTCTCTTGTAGGAGATTGACCATCACAGGGGCAGCTTGTAATAGCCTATATTTATCAAGCACTTACTGTGTGCTGGGCACTACTCAGTGGTCTACATGTACTAACTTATTTAATCCCTACACAGCCCTATGAGGTATGTGCTGTTGTTACCCCGTTTTATAGATGAGGAAACTGAAGCATGGAAGTTAAATAATTGTGCCAGGGTACTTGCTAGTTAATGGCAGAGCCTGAATTCCATCCCGGGCAATGTGAAATCCATGCTGTTAACCACTCACCTGTGCCTGTGGGGTCTTTACCGTATTCCTTCTTGATCCCTCACCCCGAACTCCTTCCCTACCCCAGAGGCAGCACTGTCTTGAAGCTGGACTGTCTCACCAGCTCATATTTTTATGTTTGCTGCTTATTACGTACCAGAAACACCATACATTGTGGTATAAAGAAGAGTGGTGTCCTCACCTGAATAGAAGCCTGCACCTTGGTATTTTTGAGTCTCGTTTTTTGAGATCTAACCATATTATTGCATGTAAATCTCTGTTCTAAGTGTGAGTATATGTTGTGCTTTATTTATCCATGTACTTGACCACTGAATGTGAGGATGAATAGTGTCTGTGTCCAACATGGAATGTATTACATTCCGAATCCCTTTCCTGTTGTTTCCAGGGAGCCGGTGAACCTTAGCCAAGGCTCTGCCCCTCGCAGCCTGAGCTGCCTCAGCTGCTATGAGAGGACAGTGCTGGATGGTCTAGCTCAGAGTTGGCTCTGAAAGTCTGGACAGTAGAATGCATCCAATTTCCCTGCTGTTGGCAGAGGTAGCCTCAGCTTGGGATTTAGAATTTATCCACAATAATTCCTATACAGGTGTTTCAGGTTGCCAAGTATTTTTCTCTTGTTTTCAAAAATGTTTTCGCATTGGAAGGATCTTAGGTCTGTCCTATGTAACCCCCAAATCTTAGTTTAAATGGTTTTCTTTCTTTCTTTCTTTCTTTTTTTTTTTTTTTCTTTTTTGGGCCATACCCGCAGCATATGGAAGTTCCCAGGCCAGGAATCAAATCTGAGCCTCAGCTGTGACCTATGCCAACAGCTGCAGCAACGCCAGAGCCTTAATGCACTGCACTGGGCCAGGGATTGAACCAGCCCCTACAGAGAGACAAGCTGGATCATTAATCCACTGCACCACAGTGGGGACTCTACTTTAAAGGATCTTTTTATTTGAATGACTCTTTGTAAATGTATCAGCTACCATAGGTAGTTTATCTGGAGCTCTGAGACAACCAGATGGAGGAGATGCGGGCACCATGGCTATTTGAAAACATTGTCTAGTGCAGTTTGGTACTTGCCGGGTGGCACGCATTTCTGCTTTTCACGTTCTTCCTCATCACTTGTGGAGGGTTCCTGTCTCTTCCTTCTTGCTTGACGCGACTACACACTCCGCATTGGCCCAGGTTGGAGTATCTTCAGCCTCTAAACAGCTGTTAGCAGCGAACATTCGTGTAGGTCTTTGGCCATTTCTGAATGGGGTTTTAGATTAGAATGGGAAAGTATTCCAGGCTGTTAAGGGGGGAAAAAAATCCATGTAATTGTATTACTTTTTTATGTCTTAGGAGCGTGTTGTGGGCTTCCACATACTGGGTCCCAATGCTGGAGAGGTTACCCAGGGCTTCGCAGCGGCGCTCAAGTGCGGACTGACCAAGGACCAGCTGGACAGCACCATCGGGATCCACCCCGTCTGTGCAGAGGTGGGTCACCTACCCTTAATGGGTCAGCATCCCCTGACTCACGGGGCAAATCTGGGGCTCTGTAGCTAGTGCTCTTCCTGCTGTTCCTGAGCTGCTTTCACCTCCTTACAGTTTGTTAGTGATCAAAAGTGCCTCAAAAGAAGGCCTTGTCTCCAGAAACGACTTTTCCTCTTTCACACATTTCTCGTTCCCGGTAACTGGGTAATACTGTCCTGCTCTGACGTGGTAAACATGATGAGAGTGATTTAGAGAGAGGTACCCTACATCTTTTTTTTTTTTTAAGTTACTTTATTTTTTAACTAAATCTTTTATGTATTGTGTCTCCTAAACTGTGTTCACGGCAGTCCGTTAATAGTACCATTCATACCCGGAAAGAGTGTCAGTCCTAGTTTTCCCAGAGCCACCTGGAGTTTAGATGAGGTTGTCCGTCTCTTGGGCTTTTGTCGTCAACGAAGGAGGTTTGAAGGTGAGGCTTGTGAAGGAGCAGGCCCATGGCGGTGGATCTGGAACTTGACCGTGGCGGGCCTCCGAGGCCCGAGGTTCCTCATGCCTCATGCCAAGAGCTGGATATCGTGATGCTGTGAAAGAGGGCTCATAAACCAGAAACGTGTCTATGCGGGCAAGCTGGCAGGTTCGCAGAGGTGTCTCATAACGAGGCTTAGGTGTGGAGCTGAGGATTGCAGCCCTGGCAGAAGTTCTCATTCCCTCTTGCTTTGCCTTTTCCCTGGTTAGGAATAGTGTTCTTCTCTGTACCGAGAGGCGTCTGTTTAGTGACGAGGACATTATTCACAGGAAACCGTTGTTTGGAGTTTTTTGAAAACCATTGTTTCTGTGAAGTAAAAGTAAGTTTTTAAAATTGTAACATAAAAGTTGAAAAGAGACTAGATTTTAAAAGCTCTTAAAGAACATGCCATGTATCTTTTATTCAGTGTAATGGCTCAGAATGTTTAGGGAAGGAATCGATTAACTTCATTTTTTTTCAAAAACACTCCATGTGTTAGTTGCCTAGTGCTGATGTAACGAAGTACCACAAACTGGGCATTTTAAAACAGCAGAAATTTATTCTTTCGGAGTTTTGGAGGCTAGAGTCTGCAACCAGGGTATCGGCAGGGCTTTGCTCCCTGAGAGGCTGCAGAGAAGATGCCTTCCTTGTTGCTCCAGTTCCAGGGTTGCTGGCAGGTCTTGACGTTTCTGGGCGTGTAGAGGCTTCATGCCAGTCTCTGCCTCCAGCCTAGTAAGCATTACCTCCTGTGCGCCTGTGTCCATATTTCCCGCCTATTGTGAGGACATCCGACATTGGACTAGGGCTCACGCTGGTCCGGCATGACTTCATTTAAACTTGGTTACACCTGCAGAGACCCTCTTTCCAAATAAGGTCACGTTCCCAGGTACCAGGGCTTAGGACTCGAACATGACTTTCTGGGGGGCTTAATTCAGTCCACAGCATTGAGTTTATTTAAAGGTCTAAGATAGTTGCAAACAACAATAGTCATCTCTGACACAGACAGAAACATAACTTCCCAACTTGCTTATGGGAGTGTCTGATTTTTTTTTTTTTTTTTTCCTGTCTGAATTCAATTCTCATTGGGCTGGTTAAAGACTTGTGCCTGACTCCTGCCAGCTCCATTGGTTGCGTTGTGTGGTGTGCTGTTGTGACCTAGCAGCAGCAAGCGTGGCAGCATCTGGCAGGATGACTGTCAACTGAGCAGAGAGATGTGATACAGAGAACAGGTGTCCTCCTGAAGCCCAGGGCTGCAGGGAGGTCAGCCAAAGGCCTGTTCCCCGCGGTACACCTGGCCCAGTGGGAACCCCATTTGGGGGAGCCATGTCCCAGGCATGGGGAAGTTCCAGGCCAGGGGTCAGACCTGCATCACAGCAGCAACCCAAGCTGCTGCAGTGACAACGGCAGATCCTAAACCCACTGCACCACAGGAGAACTCCAGATGGGAACCCTCTTTAAGTATTTGCCACTGTGCATCTCCATTTGTTGGCTCTCTTACCACTTTGAAGTTCAGGGCTGAATGTTCCACTCCTTTGATAGGGCTTTTTTCTTTTTATGTTTTTCCAATCTGGTGGTTGATTAATGGATTAAAATTTTGAATGCTCTTTTCTTACTCTGAGCACATTTATTGTGCAGTTGTGTGCCCAGCAGGGATTTAAGACACATTGAAGATGGGATTCAGAGCCGGGAGGCAGGTGAGGGGCATGCCAGTTACAGTTCGGTGTGAGGAGTCCTCAGGTCAGGGCAGCTACAGGGCGGTGTGCAGCAGGGATCTCGGTGCAGGGTGGTGGGGGGGCTGGGAAGAATGCGTTGGTGTGAGCCAGTCAGAGGGATCCCAAAGTAGAAGAACTCTGTGGGAGAGATCATGGCTCATGCAGGGACCTGAAAGGCCTCAATACTGCTGTAGCTTGGAGAGGCAGGTATGTGGGAAAGTCATAGCCTTGAAAACCAAGGTGGGCTGTTGTGACTTCATGCCGGGCACACTGCGATTCTGCTGAGAGGTTTAAAGACAGGCGACGTGATCAGATACACTATTAAGAGAAATCCCTCGGGCTGCGCCGTGGAGCATGGGCCCAAGGACGCCCAAGGTGGTGGTGGCCTGAACTGCAGTCGTGGTGGTGGATGGCAGAAGACAGGCGGTATCTGAGAGGGAAGAGGAGACGGAGTTGATAGTGTTTGCCCATTGTTTGGAAACAGGGAGAACTGAGAGTGGTTCGTGTTTGAGGCTTGAAGCAAGACGCAGTTGGAGCAAGAGCAGGTTCCTAGGAACTCGCATTGTCAGACTCGTCGAGGTTCATGAGGACTCACTGCGTGTCAGGCCCCTGCTCCCCACCTGTGGACTTAGTCCTTACGAGAACCCTGTGGGGTAGGGGACAGGAGTGTCTCCATTTGACAGACGAGGAAATTGAGGACAGAGAGGCTGAGTAACCTGCCAGCCTGAAGTGGCAGATCCGAGATGCGTAGTCAGGCAGGCTGGCTTGGGAGGCAGCACGCAGTGCAGACAACGCCCGGTCCGCACCTCCTACAGCACTCGACGTGTCACTCAGGGCTGTGAGGAAGTGTCGAGGGGACTTTTGGCATTTGGCATACACTCAGTAACTGCATCTGGTAGCTGGTTTTCCCCAGGCTATTTCATTACAGAAGGTGTGGCTTGACTAAAAAGCCAAAGTATTGTGGGGAGAGGGGAGGTGGAGCAAGGGCATGTATTTTGAGAAAGCTCCTCTGGTGATTTCTTTTACCGCTGGTTATGAACTCTTTGCCTAGAAACTAGATTTTGAAAAAAACCAAAGACTTGTGACAAAATCCTGACTATAGAAATCTTTCTTAAAGCTTCTTGACAGAAGGAAAGTGAAATTTGATCAGTAGGGGATTTTTAGGGACACTCTTGCTACATGCTGGGTTCTGGCTGGCATAGTTTGTAAGTGGATCTACTGCTGGACCCACTTTTTTTTTTTTTTTTAAAGCAGACAGCCTTATGCTGTAGAGGGGTGCCACTCTAAATGTAGTCCGCAGAGTCTTTGTTACTAGTCCATAGTGAGAGGAGGATGGAAATGAAGAAAGGCTTAGAAAGTTAGAGGGTAATTGGACAGTGTCTGCTCTAATAATGGAAAATCTGAGTTTTACATGCCTTTTAAACGTTTGTTTCCTAATTCATTTTTTTTGAACTTGACAAGTGTCAGTCCATTAGGTGGATTAGGAAAAATAATAATTTAAAAACTGGTCCTGAGCACCGCTTGGAGGTGTTCAGAACTCGCCCAGTCCCCGGGCCAGCTGTGTGTGTGGTTTGGGAAATGAATCACTGAATGAACCCTTCCTTATCATTTTGAAAAAATGGCCTGGGCAATTGCACACCCTTTGGCTCTGGGAAGTTATTGCTTACAAAAGTTGACAAATTCCCCAGTGGAGACTCTGCACTGGAGCAAAATAATTTCCAAAGGGTTGCCTCCTGGAAGTGCTGGGGGAGGAGAGACTGCTGTCATTTTGACTGAAGGCGTTGAAAGGAGAGGGAGTCTCGAGGCCTGGAGCATCAGTGATGTGTTAGCATCATGCAGTGTGAAGACAGTGCTGTGAGAATTTATCCTGGACATCTGAGCAATTAAAATTGAGTTCCTACTGATTACATACCATTTTGAGTAGTAATAGCAACGACTCAGATTTATTTGTAGGGAAATGCTCAAGAAGAAACAGTGTGGAGTGCCCGTTTTGGCTCAGCAGAAATGAATCTGACTAGCATCCATGAGGACGAAGGTGCGATCCCTGGCCTCGCAGGATCCGAGCTGTGTCTGCAACCTACACCACAGCTCACGGCAACACCAGATCCTTAACCCACTGAGCGAGGCCAGGGATCAAACCCACAACCTCATGGTTCCTAGTCGGATTCGTTTCCACTGTGGCATGACGGGAACTCCTTAAAATGAATTTTAATTCCAAACATCCAATGTTTTATTTTATGAATAGTCAGCATAATCTCAGTCTACTGTGAGGGGTGTCTTGTGAGGCTGGGAGGTATTAGCCAAGTAAGTAACGTGAGGCACACGCCTACTGCAGCATTTCACCTTTTGTGAATGTTCTCTGTGTTGAGATAAAAGAGTTGCCTCTGCTCATTTTTTAAAAATGTGTTGTTATGAAAACTCTCAAGCATCAGTGCACATTTAAATCTTTGTAAGAACTGACCCCATGATTTTTTCATTGAGACTCACCAGCAGTGGCAGATCGGCTTCCCTCAGCTCTTTGACGTCGGCGTGTTTGCAGTAGAAGAAAAATAGAAAAGAGCTTTTTTTATTCCCCTTAATGTATTTCCATTTTTTTGATGGATTTGTTAGTTTTTTATCCACATGGTCCTACAAGTTCTGTTTCTAAATTAATTCCTAAGAAGTAAAGCTTAAGCTTGCAAATTCACAAGCCTGAGATTTGCTTTCATGTATTCCCTGGCTCACTATTTTTCTTCCTTTTATAAAAATTGAAGAGAGAGCTTAGTTTACAATGTTATGGGCCTTGAATTTGAGTGCTAATAAAAATATTGCAAAATTTAGTGTAGCTTTTTCTGTAATAAGTATAAAAAGAGTAACTGTTTCAAGGATTTTCCGTTAATCTTTGTTAACAAGGATGAACCTCTTATTTTTTTGGATGTGAATTATTCACACATCTTCTTCTGGGTTCATCCTTTAAATGTTTTAAGATACTAGCCATTATTACGTGGATCTGCCTTTTTTTTTTTTTTTTTTTTTAATTTCTTTTTTTTTTAGTCTTTTGTCTTTTTAGGGCCACACCTACACCTCCATATGCTGCAGGTGTGGCCAGGGGTCGAATCAGAGCTGTAGCTGCCAGCCTACACCACAGCCACAGCAACACCAGATCCAAACCATGTCTTGAGCTACACCACAGCTCACGGCAATGCCGGATCCTCAACCCACTGAGTGAGGCCAGGGATCGAACTGGCAACCTCTTGGTTCCTAGTTGGATTCGTCACCACTGCGCCACAACAGGGACTCCCGGGTCTGCCTTTCTTGAGGTGCTGTTATATTTTTGGCTTGCAGGAAGAAAAACGGTTTTGTCGCTGCTTGCAGGCTAAGCTAGACCCCGGGTTTTTCTCAGTGTTGTTCCTCCTTGACACAGAAGTCTTTTCCCCTTTTATTCCCAAGTTTTGTTTGATCCTGATTCTTGTCGCTTTGACCTATGTAAGTCCAAGAGGCCTTGATTTCTTGTGCCCTTTCCTCTCTGTATTAAAAACCAAAAAAACCAGTTGTCTTTCAGGAATCAGAGATGAGGTCCGGGGGTCCAGGGGTCCCAGCAGCGGTACAGACACTTGGTCTTGATTCCTCCGAGGACTGTCCCAAATAAGCATGGCCTCCTGTCTCAGTGACAGTCAGTGGTTCTCAAAGGTCAGCCCAGGTTAGGGTAGACAGATGGGCGCCACAGGCTCTTACCAGAGGTACCCTTTCGCTTACTAGTGTGACCAAAAGGGTTTGGATTGAGATCTTAATTGTATTCAGTAACCAATTAAGTTCCTAAATTTTACACAAAGTCCTTTTGTGTTTTCATGCCGGGGCGATATAGATGGTGATTTTGGGTGGTGGTTTTGTTTTGGGGTTTTTTTTGCCTGTAAAAACAAAGGTGTGTTCCTTGTGGTGCTCTGAGGTCATCACGGATCGGCCACAGGTCAGCTTCCATGCTGTCGTGACTCCACGACTAGCCGATAGGGCAGCCTCTCCCGGGGCACTGCTGGCTAAATGGCAGAGGGATAGGAGGTGTAGGAAAAACACCCTGGTGCTCAAGGCTTCTGTTTGAAAGTGATGCTTCCCACTTGCACACATGTCCTGGGCCAGAGCAAGCCACTGGTCCCCACATGCGTGTCCAGTGGCGGGGGAGATGTGTGTGGTCCACACGGAAGGTATCACAGGGACATGGAGGTGCTGTATGTTTTGGAAACTTAATGAAAATCTCAGAGTAGTTCAGTCAGTGTTAACTCCATGAGGAATCAGATTTAACAGAAAGATGCAAATATCTAAGACTTACTAATTGGTAATGAAACTATAAGAATTAAAAATCAATTCCAAACGTGTGGCCTGGGCCACCAAATAGTTCACTGGGAGGAACCAGATTAAGGGAATAGAAAGGGCTCAGTACTGGACAGCGTGAAGTTTGAAAATGTCATCTGGGAGGAGGTGTTGGTTGGTCGGTTTCGGCTAGAGAACCTGTGTTTCACTATAGGCAATCCTGAATAGTAGCAAATCAAAGCCGCCTAAAGATGTGAAGGCTCTGAGTCCACAAGGACCAAATGTTTCAAGGATGTGAAACCAGGAGAGCTTGTCAGTTGCTGCACATGGGACTGTCAGTTGGTCAGACACTGGAAATCTAGCCGAGTCAAAGTTGCACCTACCCTCCCACCCAGCGATCACCCCTCTAGCTCTGGGTGTCGGAGATGTACAGGAACGTCACGGCAGATTGCCGGTAGCGTGTTTGCTACAGCTTGGGTGGCCAGCAAAAGCAGCCTGGGTATGTCGTCTGTGATCTCTCCTCACTGTTTGAGTAATGGAGTGCATAGTACATACACCGTACTCTCTACGACGTAGTGCGTCATAGGACGTGAATGCTATTTGGTGAGAAATGGAAGACTTAGAGCTCTTTGTGTCTGTATGCGTGAATTACAGGGCCAAGAAAGCCGGTAGCAGAAGACTGCATATACCATCTGGCCGTCTGCATACGAAGTTTTAAAAAACCTGCAAACGAGTTCCCATCGTGGCACAGCTAAATGAATCTAACTAGGAACCATGAGGTTGCGGGTTCGATCCCTGCCCTCCCTCAGTGGGTTAAGGAGCCAGCGTTGGCGTGAGCTGTAGTGTAGGTGGAAGATGCAGCTTGGATTTGGTGTGGCTGTGGCTGTGGCATAGGCTGGCAGCGGTAGCTCCAATCAGAGCCCTAGCCTGGGAACCTCCATACGCCTCAGGTGCGGCCCTAAAGAGCAATACAAAAATAAAAAATAAATAAAAACCTGCAAAAGACAAGCAAGAAGAAATGCGTAGGGGTGGTAAGCACCGGTTGGGGAGCAAGTGATGAGGAAGTGGGGGACACGTGGGGCTCTGATGTATTATAAAGCGCCCCGAGCGAGGTTGGTAGGCACAAGGGTGTTTATGATAGTGCACCTTAGGGAGTTCCTCTGCGGCTTAATGGCTGATGATCCAGCTCCTCTCTGTGGCATTGCTGGTTTGATCCCCACCCTGCACAGTGGGTTAAGGATCAGCATTGCTGCAAACTGTGGCTTGGATTCAGTCCCTGGCCCGAAAAATTCCATGTGCTGTGGCTGCGGCTGAAAAAAAAAATGCACTTTACTCCTTTCTGTGTGTTCAGACTATTTCATGGTGCATTTCTTTTAGAAAATTGATGAGCAACCATGATAACTAATTATTTTAATCACCCCCAGGCTAATCAATGCTTTATTAGATATAACCTACGTTTTTTCTCTTTCACCTTGGTTTTAAAATGCTTACCTTGGTCATGTTACTACTCTCTTAGTCATTCTTAGTATGTTCGGTGTTATCTGAGACACTCCCGTCAACTTGTGTGCAGCATCTGAAAGTCTCGTGCTGTCTCCTCCCCTGCAGGTGTTCACGACCCTGTCGGTGACCAAGCGCTCAGGGGGAAACATCCTCCAGGCCGGTTGCTGAGGTTAAACCCCAGTGTGGATGCTGCTGCCAAGACTCCAAACCACTGTGTGTGTCTTGCCCAAACCCAAGGCGAAGTTTACAGAATGCTCTCAGGCTTCGGCACCTGTGTGTCCCGTGCTTACACCACCCGAGGCCCCCTTGGATGTCGTGGGTGGGACATGCTGTGTGGAAGGCAGGCAGCATCACACTGGGGTCACCGTGACGGACTCAAAACTGACGTTCGACAGAGCACTGGAGTTGCATCCATGAAGTCACCAGCCTCAAGCCCCCGCGGTGGGCGGTGATGGAACCGTCGAAGCAGTTTTTAGCATGGCCTTTCTTTTGTAGGTTTTCTTATTCTCACCGTCAAGCTTTCTATGTTGGTTACTTTTTTTTTTTTCCTCCAAGGTGTTAATGGTACTAGAGATGAAAAATATAAGCAGTCAATTTTTATCCAAAAGCAAGTGGTGGCTACCGCGTGCAAATAAGGCGGCCCATCACTGGGACGGCACGGGGTGGCTCAGGCTCGGCCCAGGAGGGAGCTGCCCCTGGGCCCAGACGTGCTGTTCCGCTTGGCCGGCCGGCTCAGCAGCGTCTGCCCAGGAAGCCATGTGGCCCGAACAAGTCAAGTTAGGGCTGACCAGCTTCCCCCCCATGCACCACACCACTGATGATTATTTCTAATTCTGTTTTGAAAAGAAAATAGCTCCTGGGCCAGGCTCTGTGAAGGGCTGTTCCGCCTCTGGAGCTTGGTCATATAGTGTGAGTTCCACCGCTCTTCGTCACGGAGGCAGATGTACACCTGAAATGGGGAAAAAACAATAAATGTGTTTGTTTAGTCCGTTGTGTGCTGGTCTAAGTGAGCTGAGATCTTTTGCAATGGAAAACACTTAACACTCGTTTAGAACTTTGGGAGGAGGTAGCTTTTGCTTTAAGCTAAAATCACAAGATATCACAGCTTTATGTTGCCTGTGTGTTACATGTCTGTCTTCCTAAAAGAACTACACTTATAGGAAAAAAAAGTCTTTCCACACTTACCAATTTAACTCTTTTGTGATATTTGCTTTTTTTTTTTCCCCCAAGGAAGCTATTATCATAATTTATTATTTTTGAACACAGGTGGATGTGAAGGATTTTCATTTAAAAACCAAATGGTTTTGACTTTTTCTGTTGAATGAATGACTGTACTTGGTGGAGTTTGGGCAGAAAGGTGTGTGCTTGCTCAGCATCTCCCAATTCCTCGTGTTACCACAAGGAGGTGTTAACTCTGCAGTTAGGAAATTTCTGGCTAAATGTACTGACTACAGGTTGTCTGTAGGCCATGTCCTCACCGTACAAGCTGGATTTTGACAGTTAGGAAATTTCTGGCTAAATGTACTGACTACAGGTTGTCTGTAGGCCATGTCCTCACCGTACAAGCTGGATTTTGAACATGCCGTGGCTATCAGGCCCCCCACCAGCAGTTCTTGTAGCTCCTTTCTCTTTCCCTCCCCCTCTGTGTGTGTCTCAGCTCAACACGAAGTGGTTGATTCAAAGTACATTTCTCGGTCATCTCAGGGCACTCTCGGTCTCGGGGTCAGCAGAGCCCCTGACCTGGTCTGTCCCACTCACAGGCTGCCCCGCGCCGCCGCCCGCCTGGCTGGGGAGATCTCAAGTGGGAGAAGGAAACGAAGAGGGGAGTTGGGGCAGCGGACGCTGTTCAGTTTTATTTATTTTGTCATTTGTCTCAGACATGAGAACACAGGCAGTGCAAGGTGATCGCGCCGAATCATGTGATTCTGTCTTTGTGGAATGGACGATCCTGCCCCCCCACAGGAAGGATGACACTGTATAGACTTGTCTCTGTAATTGTCCAATGTATTGAAACTCACATTCAGTTCCATGTATTTTTGTTATAAACCTTCTGAAAAAAAAAAAAAAAAAAAACCCAATGTGAAACATTAAAAGGTATTACTGTCTACCGTGTGTGCCTTCTTATTGAATGGTGGTTTCGGGATCCTTTGTCTGGAAGCCGAGTGGGCCTCAGGTTTCGTGTTGGCGATCCTGAGAAGCAGCACTCAGCAAGCTTCTGCGGTGCTGTGCCGTCGGGTCCGGTTGGTGTGCTGAGGTCCACACTGCAGCGGTGTTGGCTTTTCAGATTCCATGTCTCAGCTCGTCCTGATTTGGCAGAGCCACCCCACCCCACACAGCCCTGAGGAGGGGTGAGCCAGCGGCCCTCTCTGGGCCAGATCAGGCACATACTTGGCCTCAGTGAGTGAGTGATGTTGTCATGCTCAGATTATTCACTCACATGCACCTCATGTTCTCATGCATTCGTTGGTAAGCAGAAACAACTGTTTTGTGGTAATCCTTACCAAGCAACTCCCCAGAATTCTTTTTATCCTGAGTCGTTGCAGAGTGCTAAGAGTACCACTAAATGCTTGTTAACTGCAACATGTGCCAGGCACACGACAGCCCTCAGGAGGTGCGCCTGTGCCCACTTAGAGTTGGAGAAGCCGGTTCCAAGGCAGGAATTAGAGCTATTTAATGATGTAGCACATTTTTTGAAGCCAGAGAAGGTCTGAGACCTCAAAAACCCAGCCTCTCGGCCACTCTGCATACTGCCTCCTTTCATCTCTGACAGATGGGCGCTTTCAGGGCAGCCGAGTCGATTCCTGAGGTCTCATCATTTTTCGCGTACCGTTGAGCAGTGTTGTCTGCACAGTTAACCACCTGGTCTGAGATGTTTTGGTGCTTTTCTGTTACTGGTCTTGCCACTGCCAGTTTATTTCCACACCGTTGCCAGGAATTTATGGCTCAAACATCTCTTGCCTCAAGCGCTCAAGGTCTTCCAGAGGCCTGTAAATAGGCCTCTAGTCCCCTCCCAGACACGGGGCCTGTCATTTGTACCTGTGACCTCAGCTTTCACTTGTCCATTGTGGCCACACCCGCTCTCTGCCCCACAGACACTCCGCTCCTTACCTCCCGCTCTGCAGTGTCTCCAACCAGAATGCTTTCTGTTTATGCTCCATGGGACTCTGTTTCCCCTAGAGCACTTCGGATTACTCTGCATGAGTCCACTTCTAAATAATTAGGGGTTTTCAGCTCTCTGTGCTGCAAGGCTTCCAAGCACAGAGCCTACACGCGTGCTGCAGTGGTACAATGCTGTGTCACTGGGTGGGCCAGTAGGGACTTAGCACTTGGATCAGGGCCTATCAGAGATGTCTCCGCAGTACTGTTAATTCCTTCTGTGTCAGGAAGCTTTGATCCAAGCGTTAATAGAAGTACGAAGGGTGTACACATAAAAATGGTTAACTTCACTGCATTCTGGGAGGCAGGTCACCTCCTCCCTCCTGTGGGCCCCTCCCGAAGCGTCCTGGTTCGTCTTCAGGGCCTCCTGTTGTGAGACAGCGCAGGCAGGCGGCTACTCTTCTTGCTGGCCAAGGTGGGCAGTTTCAGCCCACGCCCCCCAGCTTCAGGCGTGCAGCAAGGCGGCGCGGTTCTGAGGTCAGCGTTGCAATCCGTGCGCTCACTAAAGCAGTTCGCTCTCCACAGTGTGGATGGGCATCATCCAGTCCTTTGAGGCCTCAAGAGAAGGAAGGAAGAATTCAGCTGTTTCCTGCCTGGTGGAGCTGGGACACCGATCTTCTGCCCTTGGAGATCCTGGTTCGAAGACCTTTGGACTCGGACTGAACTGCACCACCCCTGAGAGTCTCCAGCTTGCAGATGGCGGGTGGTGGGACTTCTCAGCCTCCATTTTGGCCTGAGCCAGTTCCTTATAATATATCCGTTCCCATATGTGTGTATCTCCTAGTGGTTCAGTTTCTCTAGAGAACGAACCCAGACCTTACTCTGAAGGTGTGTACAGTCAGGGAGGGTTGGTGAATTTATGGCTACTCCTTCATTTCTTCAACAAGTCCTTTGTACCAGGTGCTGTTCTAGGCAGGTGAGGTCAGCAGTAAACAGAACATCAGTAATCCTTGTCCTCGAGGGGTTTCCATTGCAGTGGGGGAAGATAGGCAAAAATAACATAAGTCAATTTTATTTAGTACTAGATGGTGATGAGTGCCACAGAGGAAAATCTAAACGGGGGCAGCGGGAGGAAGGTGTGGGGCGTGGAAAGTGGAATTTTAATGAAGGTGGTCACGGAAGACTCCATAGAGAAGGTGACATTTGACTGAAGATTCAAAGCGGGGGAAGGAGATCCTGGGAGAAAGAGCCTTCCAGGCAGAGAGGTGAGCAGAGCCTCACCTCTGTCTAGAGGATCTAAGGCAGAGAATGACTAAGATTTGTGGGGAGTGAGTCCAGTGGAATCAAATCCACTGAGCCAGGGGAAAAATAAGAGTCAAGGTCAGAGAGTTAACGAGGAGGGGCAGGGCAGGCCGGGTCTTGATTGTGATAAGAACCAGCATGGTTGGGAGCCCTTGGAAGGCTGTGAGCGGAGCAGAGGCTTTGTGATCCCTCTTACAGAGGAACAGGAGCACTCAGGTGGATGGGCTGAGGGACCGAGTGGAGGCTGCTGCCGTGACCCAGGGGCGAGAAGATGCTGTCTTAGGCCAAGATGGTAGCAGTGGGTCTGACACAATCTGAGAGTAGAACCAGTAGGACCTAGTGTTGAATTGGATATGGGGTGGGAGGGAAGTCAAGGATAACGCCAGCATTTTGGGTTTCAACACTGGAAGGGTTGAGGCTGGAGGTGCCATTTCACTGAGATGGGAGAAGTCTGGAGGAGAGGCAGGCTTGAGGGGAATATCAGCATCTCGGGTTTTGGGTACCGAGGTTGGTATGCCTTGTAGACGTTCAAGTAGAGGCTGTGGATAGGCAGCTGGACACGTGAGTCTAGAGTCCAGAAAAGTTCAGGATAGAGAATTATATGTCATGGCATCAACCCAGAGAGGATGGTTAAGAATGTTGAGGTCCCCCAAGACACGAGTACAGATGAAAAGGGGTGTAGCAGCTGCCCCAGGAGGGACCATGTTCGAGGAGAACAGGGCAGGACAAGGGGACTCCTGGGGATCTTTCCTGTGATGCCAGATGGCAGGTTTTAGCCGTAACATGGGGTAGAGAAAGGACATTGCAGACAAACCAGTCAAGACGCGGGACTGGGGCGCTCCTGTTGTGGCTCAGCAATAATGGACCTGACTAGCATCTCTGAGGACATGGATTCCATCCCTGGCCCCGCTCAGTTGGTTAAGGATCCAGCATTGCGGTGAGCTGTGGTGTGTGGCTCGGATCCGCATTGCTGTGGCTGTGGTGCAGGCCAGCAGTTGCAGCTCCGATTCAACCCCTGCGAGCTTCCATATGCCATGGGTGCGGCCCCCCCAAAAAAAAAGGACACGGGTCTAGAAAATGAGAGGAAGGCGGAGAGGTGGGTTATAAGTTGCCCCAAACAGCATCATCTGGGGCCCTGAGAAGTGGAGAAAGTACACAGCTGTGGGGCCTGGACTGGGGTGAGTCGAGTGAGGAGTGAGGCAGGCAGACTCAGCATCATGTAAGGGTAGGATCGGCCCCTGCACAACTGAGACCTAAATTCTGCATCCTCGGCTCCTCATTCGTTTCACCCTAATCCCAGCTCCGCAAAGAAGATGATGGGCAGCTGCGCTCTGGGCAGAGGAGCATCCCACCCCGACTCCAGACCAACGCAGCCCAGGTTAGAATCGCAGCTCTGCCACCCCTTAGCCGAGTCATCCGTGCATAACCTCGTGTGGCCTCAGTTTCCTCATCTGTAAAATAGGAATATTAATCAGACCTTCCTAGGGTGGCACTGAGGGTTACATGGGTCGATACACACAGAGCATCGAGAGTAAACATGTGGCAAAACTGACTGTTACCATCATGCTATTTGTTCAGAATAAAGAGTGGAAGGAGGGTCAGAGAGAGAAATTTGTAGGCAATGGCAAGTCAGAGCAAGAGATGAGCCCTGGGAAGGAAGTTGTCGTGAAGAGAGGACGTGAGGAATGTTATCAAAAGAAGAGCCACAAAATCGATGGGAGCCCCGGTGTGCTCATCACCCCACAATTATGTGTAAAATTCCTGCCACGAACTTGGACTTGTTCAGAGAGGTGGCCGACTGGAAAGCAAGGGCAAGTCCCGTCTTCCACTAAAGCCTCTGAGGGACAAAAGGAGGACAAGCAGATGGTGACCTCAGCTCGGTCCCTAAACTTGAGCTGGGCTGTTCAGCAAAACAAGCCTGAAAACTTGCCTGGAGGGAATCCCAGGGGAGGCAGGGACTGCGGCTCTCGAAACAGGAGGAAGGTTGGAGTCTCCTGCAGGGCCTGGGGCGAGGCTTCAACTGCTGCCCAACGGGACCTGTTCGGTGCCTGGATCCCCCGGCAAAGAGTGAGGTTTGAACCCCAGGAGATCCCAGACAATCGGCTCGCCATGGGAGTCCCAGGCGGGGCCCACAGCCCCCTGTGGGCAGGCTGAAGGGGAACGGGTCATGGGCAGTGCTTCTTGGCTCCGTGCCGGGTCCCCCTGAAGGGAATTGGCCATTCATTCTTTAGCTCCCCCAGGCTGCCACATCAGAGCACCGCAGACGGGGTGGATTAAACAACGAAATGGACTTTCTCACGGTTCGGGAAGCCAGGAGGGCAAGTTTGGTTTCTTTCAAGGCCTCCCTCCCTGGCTTGCAGATGGCCGCCCTCTCTTGTGTCTTTTCCTGGCCTTTCCTCTGCACACGCTGCCCCCCGGGTCTCAGTGTCCAAATTCCCTCTTCCTTTAGGACATCAGTTGTGTTGTATGAGGGCCCCCCACCCATGGGCATCATCTTTTTTTTTTTTAATCTTCTTGGGCTGCCCCGCAGCATATGGAATTCCCAGGCCAGGCATCAGATCCGAGCTGCAGTTTTGACCTAAGCTGCAGCTGTGGCAACACTGGATCTTAACCTGCTGTACTGGGCTGGGGGTTGAACCTGCGTCTCCACCTTCCAGAGACACCACCAATCCCGCTGTACCACACGTGCCCTCCTGTAACTTTAGTCACCTCTCTAATGACCCCATCTCCAAACACACTCAGATTTGGAAGTTAGGGCTTCAACAGATGAACCTGGAGGTGGGGAAGGGACACAGTTCAACCCATAACACGTTCATTCCCAACACTCCAGGGCCTGTGCGAGCCCCATGTTCATGGTGAGCTAGAAGGACAAATGATACTGGTTCTCCTTTAAAATAGATGTATTGGAGTTCCCATTGTGGCTCAGCAGATGAAGAACCCGACATAGTGTCCGTGAGGATACAGGTTCAATCCCTGGCCTTGCTCAGTGGGTTAAGGATCTGGTGTTGCCGTGAGATGCAGCATAGTCCGCAGACACGGCCGGGATCTAGCGTGGCTGTGGCATAGGCTGGCAGCTGCGACTCTGATTCAGCCCTTAGCCTGGGAACTTCCATATGCAGTGCAGCCATAGAAAAAATATAAACAATAAAATAAAAATGTATTGGTGCCCAAATGTCAGCCTCCAGGAGAGCTCATGCCAATGAATACTCCCTGATACCACTGCCACCAGTTTCCTCATCCCCAGAGTGAGCCACAATCGCCCCCCCCCCAGGAGACCCTCCTAAGACCAGCAGGTTCTATATCCTAAGAATCATACTGAGGCATTTCTCTGGTATCGGAAGAAGATTTCTGCAATGGGTCTTGAAGGAGACTTGCTATGTCGTGGAAATACAGCCTCTGAGCTACAGGTTGATGGGGACATGGCTTCTTTCAGGCAAGAGACTGGAGCCCTAGAAGAAATTGACTGGATAAGG
Organism: Sus scrofa; assembly: GCF_054392235.1. NCBI lineage: Eukaryota > Metazoa > Chordata > Mammalia > Artiodactyla > Suidae > Sus > Sus scrofa. Next base: position 87,409,588 of record NC_139387.1, on the reverse strand, counting down.
GTTTTTTTTAAAGGGAAATTATTAAAGGAAAGAAAAGGAAGAAATATGACAGCAGGGGAGCCAAGAGCAAAAAACAGACACCAGCTTGTGCTGCACCTCTGTATAGATTGAAGAATGAAGCGAAAGATCACCTGAAAGTAGGCAGTTTGGTCTTCATGCCCATCAGACCCATTTACGGAAAAACACTTAAATATCCCGAAAGCTTGTTATCGTAGAACAGAGGAACTTTGGGGAGGGTCTGTGAGTGCCGAGAGTGTGTCCTTTCTTCCTGCCAATAACTGGGAACAAGACGTCTGTCAGGAATTAATCACGCTGGTGTCAAGGATGACTTAGAAAGCAGGCAACGGCTAAGAGATCGACTGTGTCATCTTTATCCTTAAGAATAGTTTAAGCTGTTACAGGAGTTCCCATTGTGGCTCAGAAGTAATGAACCTGACTAGTATCCATGAGGACATGGGTTCGATTCCTTGCCTTGCTCATTGGGTTAAGGATCCGGCATTGCTGTGGCAGCTCCAATTTGACCCCTAGCCTGAGAATTTCCATATGCTGCAAGTGTGGCTCTAAAAAGACAAATAAAATAAAGTATAAAAAATAAAAATATATACACAATGAAATACTACTCAGCCATAAAAAAGAACAAAATAATGCCATTTGCAGCAACATGGATGGAATGAGAGACTCTCATACTAAGCGAAGTAAGTCAGAGAAAGACAAATACCATATGATATCACTTATATCTGGAATCTAATATACGGCACAAGTGAACCTTCCCACAGAAAAGAAAATCACGGACGTGGAGAACAGACTTGTGGTTGCCAAGAGGGAGGGGGAGGGAGTAGGAGGGACTGGGAGTTTGGGGTTAATAGATGCAAGCAAGCTATAGCCTTTGGAATGGGATCCTGCTGTGTAGCACTGGGAACTATGTCTGGTCACTTGTGATGGAGCATGAGAATGTGAGAAAAAGGAATGTATACATGTATGGGTGACTGGGTCACATTGCTGTGCAGCAGAAAATTGACAGAACACTGTAAATCAGCTATCATGGAAAAAATAAAAATCATTACCAAAAAAAGAACAGTTTAAGTTGTTACAAATTGATTGATTGTATTTTGAGCTCATAGCTACAGTTACATTCTCTCACAGGGAGAGTGGCTAAGCTTTTTAATCTTTCTTTTGCAAAAGAGTAAAAGCAGCCCCCTGGCATGATTAGGAATGGCCCTTTTTTACTTAATATAGAGTTGGAATTTATTGTGTTGGGTTATGTAAAAGGCAAAGAAAAATAAATGAGTTTGAGTTCTGCTTTAAAATAAATGTATTAAGTAGCGCTGACATGTGGATACAGGGAAAGTCACAAAGGTGAGGTTTTAAATGACTTCAGTTTAGAAAACACTGAAAAAAAAACCCAAAAAATAAATGAAACAAAATAAGAAGTAAGAGGGAGTTCCCATTGTGACACAGCGGAAACAAATCTGACTAGTAACCATGAGATTGCAGATTTGATCCCTGACCTCGCTCAGTGGGTTAAGGATCTGGTGTTGCTGTGGCTGTAGAGTAGGCTGGCAGTTACAGTTCTGATTCGACCCCTAGCCTGGGAACCTCCATATGTGGTGGGTGCAGCCCTAAAAAGAAAAAAAAAAGAAAAGAAAAGAAAAGAAAAAGAAAAAAGTGAGAACACAGAACTTTTTGATTGACTTAATCAATAAGCTGGTATAACTCTGCCCTTACAAATAGAAAATACACTTTTTTCTTTTATGTCCATGAAACATTTGTAGAAACCTCAAAATAAACCTTAGTCCATTTCACAGAGATGTGATATAACAACTATAATATCTGATAACATACATCAGAAGCAAAAATATAACCCAGAAAACTGGCCCACCTGGAAATTGAGAAATACTCTTCAAAAACTGACTCAAAGTGGTAATTAAAACGATAATAATTTTAAATAACAGATAAGAGAATACCTGTGGGATACAGTAAAGTTGTACCCAGAGGGATATTTTGAACCTTTTTTGTTTCAATAACCCAGAAAAATTAAGAACAATTTTTAAAAAATGAAGAAAAGATTTTGTTCAAGGAACTGTTGTTTTTATGAAGCGGGACTAAGATGATAAAAAGGAAAGGAAGCTATGCACAGGCATTGAGCAGGAAGGTACAGGCTTTGTTTTTTTTTGTTTGTTTGTTTTTGTTTTGTTGTTGTTATTGTTTTGCTTTTTAGGGCTGCATTTGTGGCATATGGAGTTCCCTGGATAGGGGTTGAATCGGAGCTGCAGCTGCTGGCCTACACCACAGCCACAGCAATGGTGTAGATCTGGGATCTGAGTTGCATCTGCAACCTGCACCACAGCTCACAGCAGTGCTGCATCCCTGACCCACGGAGTGAGGCCAGGGATTGAACCCACATCCTCATGGACACTAGTCAGGTTCATTTCTTCTGTGCCACAACAGGAACTCCTAGGCTTTGTTTTTTAAAATTTCACAACAATCTAGATCTTATCCCCATCTTCCATAGGAGGAAACTGAGGCTTAGAGAGATTCTGTAATTTGCCTAACAGTATATGATTCTTAGATTAAATTGAGATTGAGTCTAGGTTTTGAGCACTTTTTTTTGATCGAAGTATAGTTGATTTATAATATCATCTTAGTTTCAGGTGTACAGCAAAGTGATTCTGTTATATATCTATTCTTTTTCATATTCTTTTCCCTCATAGGTTAGTACAAAATATTGAGTATAGTTCCCTGTGCTCTACAGTAGGTCCCTGTTGGGTTCCTGTTTTATGTATAATAGTGTGTATATGTTAAACCCAATCTCCAAATTTATCCCTCCCCCTTACCCCTCGGGCACTTGTTAAAATTATTGATTCCAGGGCCCCACCCCAGACCAACCACCTGGGGAATCTGTATTTGTGTCAAGTGCTCCAGGTGATTTTTACACACAAGCCCGTTTTGGAGACCCTGGGGCACATCCTGAGGAGAGGCCAACTTCTCTGAACAGCACAGTAGTAACAGCAAAGGGAATTGAGTACTTCCTGGTCCAGGCAGTACTTTGCCCATGTGACTCCATTCACTTGATCCTCACAACAGCCCTGTTGAGGTCAGTGTCATTAATATCCCCTTTTATAAATTAGGAAATGGGCCTAGAGAAGTTAATGAACTTGCCTAAGGTCACGGCTAATACAGGGCAGGACAAGAACCTCCACCCCGCTGGCTAGTCCAGGGCCTGCGTTCTTGGCTACTGCACTAGAGGTCCAGGCTTGGCACACAGTGGACTCCACAGGCAGAAGTGAGAAGAGGGAGTTCTCTGATGGCCTAGCGGGTTGAGGCTCCAGCATTCTCACTGCTGTGGCTCTGGTTGCTGCTGTGCAGCGTAGGTTCAATCCCTGGCCCAGGAATTCCCACATATTGCCTGTGTGGCAAAAAAAGAAAAAACAAAAACAAAACCAAAACAAAACCAAGAGAGAACCTGAAATAAATGTTGCAACTCTCATGGGGAAAAAAAAAGAAGAAGGTGAGAAGACGGGAGAGACGTGAGTTGGAGTCAGTATTTACACAGAAAGGCTAATGGCAGTCACAGGGTGAGTTAGTGCTGCTGAGGTGGAGAGAAGGCTGGGCTCTTTTACCTATTCAGTGCCATGAGTTAAGGACCTGGTGTTTATAAAAAAACATTTGAGACCTTTTACAAAACGCTTCAAAGCATGAAGGGAAAAAAAAAAATCAATGCAGCAAAATCGTAGTGGACAAGTCTTTAAATGCCTCCATAATGTTATTTCAGCCAATCAAATACCATTGGATCCAATGCCCATATACTTGTAAATATTATATTTAAAAAGGGGAGGGGATGCAGTTCAGTATGTTTGGAATGGTGTGAGCAGGAACTCTGCCAGTACAAGTGAAGTGGGGGGCAGGGGACAAAGGCCTTAAAATGGTCCTGAGAGGAACTACCAAGAGAAGAGGCATATTTGCTGGGGGCTGCAGACGAGGAGCTGCACCTCCAGGCCACTTTATGTGCAGTGAGTGGTTCAGTTAATCTTTGTAAGAACCCTCAGAACTGTGCTACCCATTTTTCAGATGAGCAAAATGAGGTTGGGCATCACCTAGTCATTTGTCTAAGCACACATGGCTCTTGAGGAGCAGAAAGAGAAGGTGTGCCCCCTAGTGTCCATCTGTGTGAACAGCAAGCTGCTGCTTCTGCCAGGCAGCTGGTAATTTGATTGGAACACAAGCCACTTTCCTGAATAAATAAGGCCACAGAGCTAAAAAGCTACAGCGCTCTTTTCAAAAGAAAAGGGCAAATACCTTAGAAGATAATGCTGGAGAAGCTCCATCACTGCATGTGTCACTAGAAAACCTCACCTAGCCCTGGATAACAAAGGTAGCCTTCGAACAGAGTAAGGACCTAAATGTGTCAGTACAACCATCATGTTTATGCGGTAAATACCGACAATATCTGAGCTACCTAGAGGTGGAGAAGGACTTCTTAAACCATGGCCTCAAAGCACAAACCATGAAGCAAAAATGTCAAAAACCGCATCAAAAGTTCTGAGCCATGAAGACCAGCACGGAAAGGCGTTCCCTGAGAGACCAGCATGCGCCAAAGACAGTTTCAGCGTCTGAAACTAACAAGGGCCTTGGACCCAGATGATGGCGAGGAATTCTGGCTCATCATTAAGAACAGAAACCCCAAAGGAAAGCAGGCAAAGGACATGGGACTGGTTCTTCCTCAAAGAGGAAACCCCAAAGTCTGACAAGATATGTAAACTCATGGGTGACTAAAAGGCAAATGTAAAGGACAAGTGGAGGTCCTGTCGTGGCGCATCGGAAACAAATTGGACTAGTGTCCGTGAGGATTTGGGTTCGATCCCTGGCCTTGCTCAGTGGGTTAAGGAGCCGGCGTTGCCATGAGCTGTGGTGTAGGTCGCAGATGCGGCTCGGATCCCAAGTTTCTGTGGCTGTGGTGTAGGCCAGCAGCTACAGCTCCGATTAGACCCCTAGCCTGGGAACCTCCATGTGCTTCGGGAGTGACCCTTAAAAGCAAAATAAATACATAAATAGAGAGAGAGAGATCGCCTTCCAGTCATAAGACCTGAGACAAAAAGCTGATTAACGTTGAGTGAGGGACTCCCAGGCTCTGCTGCCTCAAGAATAGACTGTTGGCTTCTCGGTGTTTAGATGGCTCAGGTACCGTGCACTCCATGACCTGTAGTCCTGCTCCCGGGCATCAGCCCTGGAGAAGTTGATGGACATCCCACACGTTTCCTCAAGGGAAGGTGCATAAAGATGTCTGTTGCGGCATCGTTTGCGACGTCGAGGACTTGGACCCAATCGTGGTGTCTCTCCCTGAGGGATGGCTGGGTGGAGCCAGGATGGTGCAGCAGTGTTGCGGATGTACCATGACATGGGTGGAAAAGCAAGAAAGAATGACTCTACAGGTGCCTGGGTACATTACAGATGCACACACATACCGCCACGACACACACCTTCCAAGGACCCCTGCAAACAGCACACTTCCAGCAGACGGGGCAGCTATCCAGCAAAGAGTAGGAAGTGATAGCAATACAGGAAAGTGAGGCCAAGAGGGCGCCGCCTGATGCCAGCTTTCCTGCAGGCAGGGGTCCCTGGCAGGGGTGACTTAGCCTCTCAGTGCCTCTCTCTTCTTCCCCCATAAAATAACAGTGCTCACCTCCCGGAGCTGCTGTGAGGATCCAGTTAGTGACGCACGTGGTCAAGTGCTTAGACCAGCAGCGGGTGGGCACAAACAGGGTGCTGGGTGAGCGGGTGCTGTTGCTATTATTATTATTAGAGTATGAATGACTCAATTCTCAGCATACGAGGTCCACAAAGGCGAGGGGGCAGCCCTGAGATGCAAGCCCAGAACAACTCTGTCTCTTTTTACACCAGCCCTGCTCCCTCCCACCTGCAACAACAGCCTCCAAATGTCACTCCTGGGCACCAAGCCAGGGAGTCGGGGTTTGGGGAGAGCGCTCCACCTTTTCAAATACCTCCCAGGGGACGCTGAGCCCAGCTGATGCTTAAGAATGTGAGGGCAACCCCAGGCAGAGCACAGAGCCAGCTGGAGGGACCCAGAAGAAAAAGCCTGTCTCTGCCATGGGGACAAGCTTGGAGGCCAGGGAAGAAAAGGCCCCTCCATGCTCTGGTCCCCATCAGGACTCGGGAAACCAACACAGCCCTCATCTCAGAGTCATTACAAAATTTAACCAACCAACAAGCAAAAGCACAGCCTTGCCTTGTGCCTTCCCATTAAGTAGCCTTGTAGGCTGATGTGGTGCTGGGTGTTACCAGGAGCCAAGCCCCCCTTCCTCCACCCAGAGCCTAGTGTGGGAAGGGGCTTTTGTGGGATGAGTCCCCCCCCCCCCGCCCGTGACATGGTGATCAGCGCCCATCACAGGCACCTCCCACCCCAGCCCCTTTCCTGCTGAGGTGAATGCGAGCCTAATAGTTGATGAAATGCATTTCTCATGATGCATTGAGGAGACAGGAAGATGGTTAAGAATTGACTGACCTTGGAGTTCCCATCATGGCACAGCGGAAACGAATCCGACTAGTATCCATGAGGATGCGAGTTTGAGCCCTGGCCTCGCTCAGTGGGTTAAGAATTCGGTGTTGCCGTGAGCTGTGGTGTAGGTCGCAGATGCAGCTCAGGTCCTGAGTTGCTGTGGCTCTGGCGTAGGCCAGCAGCTGCAGATCTGATTTGACCCCTAGCCTGGGAACCTCCATATGCCATGTGTGTGGCCCTAAAAAGCCAAAAAAAAAAAAAAAAAAAAAAAAAAAAGAATGCACTGACCTTGCCTCTGTGTGGCTCACACAGCTTAATGACTGCCTTGTTCTAAATCTCTTTTTATGATTCTCGTGGCATTCTCCTGAGTTCACATCCAGGACCATTAAGCAGAGGAAGGGAAGAAAAGGCCATGAGGAGGCGATCAGGGGGCCGTCCCGGGTGGGTGTGGAATCAGGCAGCTCTGGAAGACTGGGGGCGGGGGGCCCCACCGCCACATGCAGAATTTCAGGAGTCGTGCTTCACCAGGGCTTAGCTCGCTCTCCCCTGAGCCCCTGAAATAAGAAGGATCCTCTAATAAAAGCATCCACTCTCCTGCTCACCATCTAAGCACCTTCCCGAGTTATCTCATTCAGCTCCCATATGGACCCAAGAGCTGAGTGTTATCATCCTGTTCTCCAGAAGAACCTCTGGGTGGTAACACATGTGCAGAAGGGGGACAGGCAATCTGGTTTCTTCAGCAAATAAAGTGCAAAGGGGAACAGCGAGATGCGAGGAACCCGGGTTCCTGGATGACCAACCCCCGACCCCTGCCCACCTCCACCTGCTGGATGAGAGAAGAAGACACGTGTGTTTTATCTGGACCATTCTTGGTTTTGTTTCTTTCTAGGGTCACACCTGAGGCATATGGAGGTTCCCAGGCGAGGGTGGAATCAGAGCTACCCCTGCCGGCCTACACCACAGCCACAGCAACAGCAGATCCAAGCCACATCTGCAACCTACATCACAGCTCACAGCAACGCTGGATCCTTAACCCACTGATCGAGGTCAGCACTCGAACCCACAACCTCATAGACACTTGTCGGGTTCCTTACCACGGAGCCACAGTGGAAACTCCTGGATCCCTCTTGGAAGAGGCAACACTTTGACCTCTCTCTATAGCAGCTGAGCCTGTATTCCAACGGGTACAGCCATTTAAATCTTTTTTTTTTTTTTCCCCAGAAAATACTAATGATATGAGAAAAGCTTATAGATTATAGCTCAGGAGCAAAAACAAACAAAAAAAAATCCATCTATAAAAAAGGAGATTCTTAGGGCAGTGAAGCTATGCTGTCTGATACTATGATGGTGGGTATATTTGCCCAAACCCAACAGAATGTACATCAGCAAGAATGAGCCCTCATGTAAACTGTGGACTCGGGGTGATCGTGGGCAGTCAGGTCATGGTTTGTAACACATGTTCTTACCCTGGTGGGCATGTGGCTGGCAGGAGAGGCTGTGTGGTGGGGGTGGGGCAGGGAGTTGGGGGATCTCTGTACCTTCTATTCATTTTGCTGTGACCCTAAAAATGCTCTTAAAAAACCCGTCTGTTGGAGTTCCCGTCGTGGCTCAGTGGTTAACGAATCCGACTAGGAACCATGAGGTTGCCGTTCAATCCCTGGCCTTGCTTAGCGGGTTAGGGATCCGTCGTTGCCGTGAGCTGTGGTGTAGGTCGCAGACACGGCTTGGATCCCACGTTGCTGTGCCTCTGGTATAGGCTGGTGGCTACAGCTCCGATTAGACCCCTAGCCTGGGAACCTCCATATGCCGTGGGAGTGGCCCAAGAAATGGCAAAAAGACAAAAAGACCAAAAAAAAAAAAAGTCTGTTTTAACCCCCCACCCCCATCTACTTAGATGTACATGACATATGGAAAACCCACACGTTTTTCTGGGATATGGCCTCAGCCTTTGGCTCGCCGAGAGGCCCACATGTCTATAGAAGGCAGCGCCTGGAAATTGGCGTTCTGTGTCCCAGGGGCTTTCTTTACGTGAGATGCTCAGGTAGGTTCCCCAGGGCTCAGCTGAATCTCCTCAGCATCCCTCCCACCAATGAATGAGCAAGGGACCCAGTGATCACAGGAAGATCAAGCCCATTGCTCTGTAAGTGACCATCATGTGACACATGGGACATCACAGAGTGACCGTGACCGTTGTAGGTATTTCCGAGCCGGTTGTCATGTGATCCTTTTGAAATTAATCTTAACGGTGTTCTGTGTGATGGTAAGCAGGTGCCACCTCTTTGGAATTCAACACAGCTCCTAAAACTATTTACAAGAAGTACATGCTTTGAGTTACAAAGACCAGTTTTGAGAGATCTTCTGAAATCTGAATGTAGTTGCGGATAATGACGGTATGTGGCTCTCTCTCTGAACTTTGTTCATTGGATTCAGGAGGTATTGTGTCTGAGAAGAATAGAGTGTATTATCTATCGCATTCGTTATTGTAGTTATAATGAAATGCATTCGTGCGTAAGTAAAAGGCATTAATATTTTATTCATCATGATTCAGGGCTGCGAGACAGGCCAGCGCTGTGCTGGGTCCAAGGAGCTTTGAGCCTTTCCTTCGTTTCTGCAGCGTCTCTGCTTTTTTGCTCAGACACATGTGTATGCACGCCACGCGGAGGAAGAAGGATGCTGTCCAGGTGACACATCCTTTCTGGAAGCACATACATGTCAGGTATGAGCTCATGGAGCCTCTGTTCCTTGGATGTGGCATTAGAAACAGAGGGACCGCAAATGGGTCCGACGTCCAATGGGAGACAGGAGGCCCACGTCCTACGGACAGATGCCCGTGTGGCTGAGAGCCTTCATGGTGCCGGCTGCCTGCGCTCCGCCTGGGCTCACCTTCCTTCAAGGGAGCAGGGCGACTGGGGAGGGGCTGCTCTTGAACCTCAGTGAAGTGCCTTCCAGCTTCCCTAGCGGGAGGGAGGGGGATGATGATGAGGGAGTGAAGACTGCCCCCCTCCCCTGTAGAGATGCTTGTGGACATCCTGTGTGTGTCATCCAAGCCCATGTCACACTTTTGTCACTTCTGTGTATTTACTTAGTACTCGACATGAAAGTGCCCCCCACCAGGATTTGTGTTTGCTTACTGAAGCCAGGTATTTATTTAAATTTCATTAGAGTATAGTTGACTTACGCTGTGTTGGCTTCAGGTGTACAACAACGTTAAAAGAATCAGTTGGTTAGACACGTACATCTATCCATTCTTTTTGGCCACCACCCCCCCTCCCGCCCCGCCCCCGGCATGTGGAAGTTCCCAGGTCAGGGATGGAACCTGGGTGACAGCAGTGACCCAAGCTGCTGCAGTGACAGTGTTAGAGCCTTCACCCACTGAGCCACACGAGAAGCCCTCCATTCTTTTTCAGATCTTTTCCCACGTGGGCCACCACCGAGTACTGAGTAGGTGTCCCTGTGCTCTACGGTTGGGCCTGTGACTTACCTATTTTACCGCCTTCTTTTAAATGTAAACACATTTCTTTGAAAAGAAAATATATATCAAAGTCATAAATGGGAATCAGCCTTATTTGCCATAAATAGGGATTAATTTTAAATAAATGCAAAAACACATATTCGCATAAACGTACACACATATAAACTATTTCTAGAAGGGCGGCATGTGGATGGCCATGAGAGAAAAGAGCTGGTGGCTGGGTCAGAGGTGGGGCAACCTGTAGCGACGATTCCTGTGTATTCTCATTGATACTTTCTGCCTTGGGAATTAAATAAAAACAGTTTTAAAAAATGCAGTGAGGAGGAGTTCCTGTTGTGGTGCAGCGGAAACAAGTCTGACTAGGAACCATGAGGTTGTGGGTTTGATCCCTGGCCTCTCTCGGTGGGTTAAAGATCTGGCGTTGCTGTGAGCTGTGGCGTAGGTTGCAGACACGGCTCGGATCTGGAGTTGCTATGGCTGTGGTGTAGGCTGGCAGCTACAGCTCCGATTCGATCCCTGGCCTGGGATCCTCCATATGCCATGGGTGCGGCCCTAAAAAAGACCAGGAAAAAAAAAAAACAACAAAAAACGTGCAGTGAGGAGTTTCTGTTGTGGCTCAGCGGAAACAAATCTGATTAGTATCCATGAGGATTCGGGTTTGATCCCTGGTCTCACTCAGTGAGTTAAGGATCCGGCGTTGCCATGAGCTGTGGTGTAGGTCACAGACACGGGTTGGATCCCGAGTTGCTGTGGCTCTGGCATAGGCTGGCGGCTACAGCTCTAATTAGACCCCTAGCCTGGGAACCTCCACATGCCTTGGGTGTGGCTCTAGAAAAGACAAAAAAAAAAAAAAAAAGCGATGAAAACAAAATCTTGGCTTTAAGTTCTGGCTGGCTGCGTTTGCTTCCTGAAGATGGCAAGCTGGAGGCCTCTCCGAGAAGGAGGATTAGCAAACCCAGGGAGGTGGCAAACACCCAGCTGAGACTTTCTCTTTGAGGTGATAAAAAAAGGACCCAAGTGCAGTAAGAGGCCATCTTTCCCAGGCTGTGTCACTCCACCTGCTTTCTGCCCTGAGTCACCTTGTCCCCAGGTCTGTGCACCCTGGCCCTGGCTTGGGGTTGTCAGCGTTGCTCCAAGAACAGAACAGGCTCCAGGGAGTCCAAACTGAAAGCAGCCCTAGTGGCCTCCAACTGAACCTTCCTGCATCCTCAAAGGGGCCCTGAGGACCCCCTGAAACTTTGTTCGGGATTTCCTGCTCATCTGTGTTTCCCAGAGAGGTGATGTCCTGGGCGTTGTCAGATTCCCACGGAGGCCTGTGACCTTTAAAACTGCTCATGGAATCCTCTGGGGACACAGCTGGTTAAGGATCCAGCATTGTCACTGCTATGGCTCTGGACACTGCTGTGGTGTGGGTTCAATCCCTGGCCCAGGAACTTTTGCATGCTGTAGTGCAGCCAAAATAAAAATAAGATAAAATAGATCTGCTCACTTTGTGGAAGTGGATCTGAGGCTCAGAAAGGAGTGACTGCTTCAGGGACATACAACTTGTGCCTGGCAGCAGTGGCAGACCCTCAGCTCTTGGTGTCTCCTGTTGACACATTAGTGAGGTCAAGAGGAAGGGGGTGGGGGACCTCAGATCTCTGAGCTGCAGGAAAGAACCTGCAAAGAACCATTTTTTCCCACACTCTGCCTGGGAGCAGGTGAGGGCTTCCCAGCCTCAATTTCCAAAGGAGGCTGGAGGCCCAGAGGATGCTGGTGGCTCCAGCATTTACACAGCAGTCAAATGTCACACTCATGCAAAGCAAAGCAACCTGAGTGTGGGGAGATCCACCCTGACTGCGGGAAATAGGAATTTCTGATCTCATCCCTTGCTGGGGACGAAGACGCTGATGACTTGTGCTTGATGGCACCTAAACCTCTACTGTTCAGACCATTCTTTTCTGTTAAGATAATTCAAAAACTAAAATGTCCATCAGGCTTAATTTCTCTATAATCTCTAAGGTTTTCTCTCCGCTCGAAAGCGGAACCCCAGGACTGTGTTTTGGCCGAGTGTTGGTTCATAGCCTCAGTTCTTGCAGGAGGTTGAAGGAGAGGCCAGGACAAAGCCCGAGAAAATTTCAGTTCACTTTCTGTCCATGAGCAGTGGGACCTTGAACAAGATATGCTGTGTCTCTGGCCTTCCTCTCCTCATCTGAATAATGGAGATAATAACATCCAAGTAAATTGCTTAGGAGTGGTTTTCATTGCAAGTAACAAATACCCAGCAACAGAGGCTTAAACAAATAGATGTTTCTTTTTCTCACATAAGGAGAAGTCTCAAGGAAAGTGGTTCTGGCTATTGGAACAGCAGCTTAGCGATGTCAGCCTTCCAGGTCTGCTTTTTTTGTAATTCTTGTCTCCTTTCCCTTGTGGTCACACAATGGCTGCTGCAGCTCCAGACATCAAGTCCATATTCAAGACAGTAAGAAGAAGGGGCAAAAAGGATGGAACTGCCTCTACTTTGTATTCAGCTGTTCCAACATTCCCCGGCAGACTTGTTTTTATCTCCTTGGCTGGAGTTTTGTCCATAGCCACTTCTAATTGCAAGGGAGGCTGGGAAAGTGAGGGCTTTTATTATTATTACTATATTTTCGTTTTTCTGGTCTATTTAGTGGATTCGCCAGTGATGACCAGCATGAAAAGCAGAGACAACACTAGGCAGTGGAGGGAGGCAGAGGAGAAACTGGCCATTTCATTTCATCCTCCTACATGCTCCACACGCCTCCTCACAGTTGTCGTCAGGCTCAAAAAGGCTCGTGTACATGAAAGAACTTTGTAATGGGCCGCATGACAAGTTGTGGTCATCACTAAGAATATGAGAGCTGCCAAGGGGACAGCAAAACTAACTCTCCTAAAACAGTCTGCTTTCCCCCGTCTACATGCTAGAAGGTTTGAAATTGAGTTAAATCATCATTAAGCAGTCTCAGCGTTTCCTTGAGACCCTCGCCTCTTGTGATCCCTCCTGGTTCTACTTCTTCTTTTCTCAGTGTAACAGGGACCGGTCAGTTCTCTCTACAAATGAAATCAGCGAGACACCTTCGGGGTGCACTTCAAGGCACAGCCCTCGCAGAGAATGCCAGCTGGACTGGGGCACGTCCATTCATCCACAGGGGGAAAAAAAATCTGTCAATATTTGCAGAGTAGAGAGGTCTCCACTAGTAAGAAAGGCCACGTTATGGAAATGGAATGTTTTGAGCAGAGAGACATTTGAGAATCAGGGAGGATGGATGCTGAGGCTCAGAGGGGTTGAGTACTTGTACATCAGAATAAGGCACAGACAAGTCTACTGGCTGAGAAATAACATGAGACTCCATACCCACCCCTCCCAGTGGCCCCACATCCCCATTTGGGGAAATAGTGGATATTTCCCTAAGACAGGTTTTATTTTTTAAATTGAAATATAGGGGAGTTCCCGTTGTGGTGCAGTGGTTAACGAATCCGACTAGGAACCATGAGGTTGCGGGTTCGGTCCCTGCCCTTGCTCAGTGGGTTAACGATCTGGCGTTGCCGTGAGCTGTGGTGTAGGTTGCAGACTCAGCTCGGATCCTGCATTGCTGTGGTTCTGGCGTAGGCCTGTGGCTACAGCTCCGATTAGACCCCTAGCCTGGAAACTTCCATATGCCGCAGGAGTGGCCCAAGAAATAGCAAAAAGCCAAAAAAAAAAAAAAAATTGAAATATAGTTGATCTACACTATTGTGTTAGTTTCTAGTGTACAGCAAAATGATTCAGTTATGTATTATATATATACATACACACATATTCTTTCTCACATTCTTTTCCATATGGTTTATTACGGGATACTGAATAGAGTTCCCTGTGCTACACAGTAGGACCTTGGTGTTTATCTGTTTTATCTCTAATAGTTTGTATCTGCTAATCCCAAACTCCTAGTTTATCCCTCCCTCACCCCCTTTCTCCTTTGGTAACCGTAAGTTTGTTTTCTATGTCTGTGAGTGTGTTTCTGTTTCATAAATAAGTTCATTTGTGTTATTTGGATCCCACATAAAGTAATCTGGATCCTGTGGTGTTTGTCTTTTTCTTTCTTTCTTACTTCACTTAGTATGATAATCTCTAGGTCCATCCATGTTGCCGCAAATGACATTATTTCAGTTTTTATGGCCGAGTAATATTCCATTGTATATATGTACCCATCTTTTTTATCCAGTTGTCTGTCAGTGGACATTTAGGAGGTTTCCATGTCTTGGCTATTGTAAAGAGTGCTGCTGTGAACGTTGGGGTGACTATATCTTTTTGACTTAGAGTTTTCTCCTAATAGATGCCCAGGAGTGGGATTGTGAGATCATATGGCAACTCTATTTTTAGTTTTTTGAGGAACCTCCGTAGTGTTCTCCTTAGTGGCTGCTTCATTGTCCAGGGACTATAAATGCTTATGCCAAAGGGACCGAGAGGAAAACCACCCAGATGAGGCACCCCCATGTCCTGTGTTCTAGGTGGACTGGCCACTTGGTTCCTCTTCAGTCAAAAAGGGTTTAGAGGAGGGTGGCTGAACCAACAGCTTCTTCAGGTGGACAAGCTGGGTTCATATCCCAACTTAGCCACTTACTCTGTGACTTTGGGTTTGTCACTTAACCACTCTATGCCTCAGTTTCCTCAGCTGTAAAACAAGGTGATAACACCAGCCTCTCCCTGTGTGGCTCAGTTAACTTCGGTTAGTGCTGGCAGTGACGCTGGCCCTTGGAAAGTGCTTGGTCTGTGTTAGCAGTTATTATGCATGTACCATTGGCAGGCAAGGGATCTGGCCACCAGGAGACCCTGGCTTTTTCCCAGCCGTGCCTATGAATATCTTCTGTGGTCTGTCCAAATACAGGTTTTCTCTTTCTTTCCTCTTTGGTAAGCTGAGCAGTGATTTTTGCGAGCAATTCACACATTTTCAAGAAGGAAGGCACAAGAGACTGGGGTGACCAGCAGCTGATCAACAGCCTAGCCCGGAGGCTGGGAATCGGAGCCCTGCCCTCAGACACGTTTTGGTCTGAACTCCCTGCTACTCACTAGTGTGATCCTGGAGAAATGCTCCACCCTCATATGTAAAGAAGAGACAGCAAATGCTCCTAGGTCGAAGAGCTGCCCAGAATATTCAATAGGACAATGATGCTAAGAGGTGAGCGCCCTGCTTGCCACACGGTAAGGGTTCAAGAAGCTACTTTAGTGATGGTAATTCAATCCAAAGCAGCCTGTGGCTGAGGAAGAGGGTTTTGCCTCTGATTTTCTGCCCCATAACCTGTCACTCGCACCGATGGCAGACCCCGACCAAGCGCAGGGAAGATGTTTTGCTTGGGTCCTGGCTTTGGGTGGAATGCTGCTAACTTCCCACTCCACCCACTTCTGGTCATCCCTCAGCCTGGGGCGCTGCACGAACGGGGACCAGGGGCTGCTGACAAGGTCCTGGACCCCCGGAGGGCCCATCCCAGCAGCTGGGCTTTGCAAGGAGTGGATGTCAGGAACTGGTGTTGGGTGGGGACAGGGGATGTCAGCAGAAGAGACCAGAGAACCTCCCTACCACCTCTGGCGTCCTCATTCGCAGGTCCAGGCAGCGTGGGGGCAGGGCGGAGGCTCCAGATGAAACCTCGTCCTTCCCTCTGTCCGGAGAGGGGTGAGTTCCCTGATAGGCGAGGGAGCTCAGGAGAAGGCACCCCGTGTGCTCAGCCCCTTTGAGAGGAAGAATCCTTCACCCGCACTGCACCGCAGATCCCAGCAGTTTACAGGGGCAGGTCCAGGAGTGGGGGTGGGCAGAGGCCCGTCCCCCCAGCCCCTGCCCCGCCCTGGCCACCATCGAGTGCAAGTTCATGCTGCAGGGCCGTCTTAGCACCTTGTGGTCCCTGGCTGCCTGGCCTCCTGGCCTCCAGCCTGGCTCTTGTAGAAACGAGTTGCTGTTACGTAGAAAACAAGCTTATGGTTACCAAAGGGGGAAGGGGCTGAGGGAGGGATAAAGTAGGAATTTGGGATTCGCAGATGCGAGCTGCTACGTATAAAGTAGACAGACACTTAGGTCCTACTGTATAGCACAGGGAACTCTATTCAATATCCTGTATTAAAGCATAATGGAAAAGAATATGAAAACATGTATTTATGTATATAGGTAACTGAATCACTTTGCTGTACACCAGAAACTAAAACTACATGGTAAATCAATTATACTTCAATTAAAAAAAATAAACAAGGAGTTCCCTGGTGGCCTAGTGGTTAAGGATCTGGCATTGTCAGGGCTGTGGCAGCCCGGTAATGTCCGCACACTGTGGGCGGGGCCAAATAAATAAATAATGAAATGATCTGTAGTTTTCCTTTCCTTTTGTGACTCCTGTAGACTCCGTGGGGAGTGAGAGACGAGCATTCTGATTCTGTGTCCCTGCAAGGCCCCCAGACGATGCTTTCTTGGCTGCAAATGCTTCAGTTTTTAATTCCGAGGGATATTTTTGTATCTGAGACTCACTCAGGAAGATCTAAAAATTGTTAAAGTGTGGGCTGTTTGGCCTTTGGGGCAGAAACTGTGTCTATTTTGTTCACTAATCCCCTGGGCCCAAGACGATAGGTATTCAATAAACATGGTGAATAAATAACTGAAAATTCATTCAAGTCCTTGGTATGTCAAAATAGCATAGGCTCAAAGATGTTTGTTGCAGCATTATTTATAATAGTAAAAAACCAATTTTTTGTAGTCTGGTGAAGAAACCCGTGGTATTAAATGCAGTGAGATGGCTGCTCTTATTAGAATCAACATGAAGACTAAAAACATGAGAAACTGTTATGGAATATAAAGGAAAACAGTACAAACGAAATTTAATAATACTGATTTAAACAATATAAACTTGGAAATGTATGCAGATTAAGATTGGAAGGTGCATTTTTAAAAAGTGTTTTTTTATTTTTTTGTTTTTTAGGGCTGCCCCAGGGCATATGGAAGTTCCCAGGCTAGGGGTCGAATTGGAGCCACAGCCACAGCAACACCAGATCGGAGCCACATCTGCAACCTACACCACAGCTCATGGCAACGCTGGATCCTTAACCACTGAGCGAGGCCATGTCCTCGTGGATACTAGTCAGGCTCATTACTACTGAGCCACAACAGGAGCTTCTGGAAGGTGCATTTAGAAATAAAGCTGTTGGAGTTCTCTTGTGGCTCAAGATCAAGGTTAAGGATTCGATGTTGTCACTGCAGTGATTCAGGTCACCTCTGTGATGTGGGTTCCATCCCTGGCCCTGGAACTTCCACATGCCACAGGGGCAGCAAAAAAAGAAAAAAAAAAAAAAAAAGAAATAAAACTATTATTGTGTAAAATTAGTAGGCTTATGAGCAATGAAGAAACACATTTGATAAAGTTTTACA
This sequence comes from Sus scrofa, assembly GCF_054392235.1. Lineage (NCBI taxonomy): Eukaryota > Metazoa > Chordata > Mammalia > Artiodactyla > Suidae > Sus > Sus scrofa. Next base: position 87,392,220 of record NC_139387.1, on the reverse strand, counting down.
GTGGGTTCTAGAATATTTTCTGAAAATCTTTTAAAGAAAGCCAAGCAGTACTTTCTAAACCGATGAACCAGCTGTTTGCGATATTCCAGCGGCTATTGGGTGAGCTGTGAAAGGCCCCACTGGATACAGGGCTTCTGAAAATTTCCATCTCCCCACCTCCTGGTGCAAAGCAGTTCGGACCTGACAGAGTGATTCTTGGCAAATGCAATTTGTCTGAGTTCTCAGTGCAAAGAGCCTCCAGCAACCGAAGCGCTGTGATCTGTGCTGGTAAAACCTGGTCCAGAGCAGGGAATTGACAGAGGGCTTTTCAGGCTTTTATTTCTGAGTCTGTACCGTCTTTTTTTTTTTTTTTTTTTTTTTTCTTTTCTGTTTTGGTAAACAACCCACGAGTGTAGGTTTGGGTTCCTCCAGGTCTGTGTGGTTGGGACACAGGACAGGATACCTTGCCCTGGCCCCTCCCCCCTGCTCTGTCCCTAACATCCCAGTCCAGATCTCTGTCCCGGAGCCACTGGGGCTGCCCTCCTCCGCCCTGCCCAGCCGGCACCCGCCTGTGGTCTCCCAGAGGGCCCCAGCCCTCACGGAAAGCCGGCCTGTGCCCACTCTCACACCTCTTCCCACCGGACCACCCGTGTCCTTAATGACACAGCTTGACCCTTTGTGGGACCTGCTGGCATCGTGCCTGAGCCTTGGGTTAACTTGCTCCTGGAACTGCAGCTTTGAACCACCCAGGCCTTCATGTGCAATAACCATACCCTGGGACACAGAAATAGCGCTCTGAGGAGGTCCAGGTGGCGCTGGGCTCTGCCCCACCTGGCCAGGGCGCCAACGCCACCAAGGCGAGCAGAAGCCAAGGAGGACCACTGGGAGAGATTCCACTGCAGCTCCTGGGGGGCCCTTGTTCCTGCCCGGATGCCTGGGCCTTCCACTTAGGTGATCTGGAGGAGAACCCTGAGGGTCCACTTTGGGGGCTGGCAGACCAGAAGGGTCTTAGTATTTATCTGGCGCCACTTGGCACCACAGGACAAGCAAAGGCGATTGTCTCCCTTTTAGTTCCAGCGCTGCCATTCACGAGGACAAGCATCTAACTGTCTTTGTCTGTTCTGCTCCCAGTAAGTACATGCTAAGCCTTTTATATGCTCCATCCCCTGTAATCTTCTCCACAGCTCTGGGGTGCCCGCACTCTTCAGAAATGAGGCCCAGAAAGGGCCCAGGGACACCCAGCTTGCAGCTGGTACAGCCAGGATCCAAACACAGATGGATTTTCCTTCCAGGCTGCTGACTTCAGCCTGGTCCTGCGCTCCCTCCTTCTGTCCCACTGAGCCAGTTTCCCTCCCAAAGCCACAGAAGGACTGTATACCACGTTCCCCTCTCCATAAATCCAAGCTGCAAAACTTCTGAACTCTGGAAGCTGTTTTCTCTTTTCTAAAACATCCTTTCAGCTCCAAAACTCATCTAGTGGCAAAACCCACCCTGAGCTGCTATGAGACTCTTTGTGGTCTTGATTTATCTCACTAATTGTGAATGTCCATGAGTTTTACTGAGGAAATCTTTTTTCTTTTTTTTCTTTCTCTTTTTTTTTTTTTTGCCTTTTTAGGGCCACGCCTGCAGCCTATGGAAGTTCCCAGGCTGGGGATCGAATCAGAGGCCTAGCAGTCAGAGCACACACACATAGAGCCACAGCTTGCAGCAATGCCAAATCCTTAACCCACTGAGCCAGGCCAGGGATCGAACCTGCATCCTCATGGATACTAGTTGGGTTCTTAACCCACTGAGCCACATCAGGAACTCCAGGAAATCTTAATAATGGGTTGGATTTCGGGTCTGCCCTGGAATCTGCTGGAGGAATGCGGTACCTAGAATGTACACGGTGGTGCTTCTCTAGCACCTGGAAAAGTCTGAATTCTGAAATGCATCTGGTCCCAATGGATGCACAGGAGCACTGAGGGTCTGTATAAAACTGCCCTCTCACCTCACAGGGGGCCCCTGCTCACCCAGGCCCTGCAGGAACTCAGCAGCTATAGGCACTTGGGCCATAAATGTTGAACGTTGATGTATACATGCTCTCAACCTAAGGATTTAAGAATAAGCATATTCATCACAGCAAAACTCTGGAAACAGCCTAAACACCCCAAACTAGGGAAACAGTTTAAATAAGGGCTGATACATTCATACAGTGGAATGTTATGCGACCATTAAAATCAGCGCTTGACTTGTAAATTTAGTAAAAATGTGGAAAAATACCCGTTACGTGCTGTTCGGCGGCCAGAAATGGGGAACCCAAATTTAAAAATGGTACTCACTGTACGGTCCCATTTTTGTGAAAATTTTAAAAAAGTTAAAATGTCAAGAAAGAACATCGTCAGTACATTTCCACTGCTGGAAGCACCGTGGTCTCCTTTGCGTCTCTCTGTCTCTTTCTCAAAGGGCAGCCCTGGGTGGTCAGAGCCCAGAGCTGGCTGAACGGCTGTGGATCTGTGATGATCAGGACACTGTCCGCCCTTATGTCGCTAGGACCCTTCCTGTTGTCATCACGGCCGAGCCCGCGTGCGGGCTCCGAGCATAGATGGCTGAAGCACCAGAACAGATCTTAATTGAGGCACATCCCGCAACCTGATGTGGGGTCATTTGGGGATTTCTTCATCCATCCCTTCAACAGACATGTCTTTTCTTTGCCAGGCACTGTGCTCCATGCCAAGGGTGTGGAAATGAACAAGACAGGAGGCTCCTGAATTGTACGCTGCCCGGCGGCTGCGGCTGCGTCTATTCGTCTCTGTCTGCCATGTTTAGCAGGGGACCCGCCGCCTCCCAGGTGGGGCTGGCCAGACGGGTGATGGATGAGGGACAGGGTCCCTGTCGTGGTCTAGGAAAGGGAAACAGATGAAGAAATAAACTGGATTAAATGTTGTTGGTGGCACATCTTGGGGTGCACACACGGGAGGGCAGATTCATGGAGCAGGGAACAGTGGGGAGAGAGAAGAAGGCTGGTGCTAATTCAGCTTTTGTTGGTTTCGCAAGCACTCTCTCTGGATGGATGAGCTCATTCTGCCCAACTGCGTGGCTAACGCCAGTGCAAAGAACAAGCTTATTCAGTGCCTCCGAGCAAATAGGGTGGATGAAGTCAGGAACTGGGACAAAGCGACCCTCATGTTAGGTCCCTAGGAAAGGAAGGTGACCACGAAGACGATTTAGGCTCCTGCCTATTTAACCTGACATGCTCTCCCCCCCCCCACCCCCCGCTCTTCCAAGTCGAAGGGACTGTGGGGAAGGGGTGGGTTCCTAGGGGTTCCCAGGTGGAGCTGTTTCATTTTTCAGAATAGTTTCACTGCTCTAAAAACGCCCTGTGCTCTGCTTGTCTGTCTCCCCGCAACCCTGACAACCACTGATATTTTCACGTCTCCATAATTTTCCCTTTTCTAAAGTGTCATATAATTAGCATCATACAGTACGTAGCCTTTTCACAAAGGCTTCCTTCACTTAATAACATGCATTTACAGTTCCTTCATGTCTTTCCATGGCTCGAGAACTTGTTTCTTTCACCGCTGCGTAATATTCCATTGTCTGGATGAACCCCAGTTTATTTACTCACCTGCCGAAGGACATCTTGGATGCTTCCAAGTTATGGCGATGATGCACAGAACCGCTCTAAACATCCGCCTGCACATTTTTGTGTGGATGTTGGTTTTCCTCTCCTCTTGGTAAATACTGACGGAGGAATTTGGTTTATGGCCATTCTGCTTCCTGATGCACGACCCAGCAAGAAGGACCCAGCTAGGAGATACATGGTCAAAGGCAGGACTAGAGGTGAGGTGGATCTGGGCACCGAGAGACAACTGGGGTTAAAAAAAACTTGTAAATCAAGGATGATACCGGCATTGTCTACTTTATAGAATTGCTGAGTGGGAGTGGGGGCTGTGTGTCAAACGAAATACTGGATGTAAGAATGCTTTGTAAACTGTAAAGCAGGAGGGGTTCCCTTACAGCGCTGAGGATTAAGGATCAGGTGTTGTCACTGCTGTGGTGTGGGTTCGATCCCTGGCCTGGAAACTTCCGAAAGCCAAGGGAGCGGCCCCCCACCCAAAAAAGTCAGGATAGTGTGAGCCTTGAGTTTTTATGTTTGTGCAATAGCCATTTTGCCACTTGATAAAGGTTATCTGCTTAATTTAAAAACAGTATTGGAGTTTCCATTGTGGCACAGCGGAAATGAATCCAATTAGGAACCATGAGGTTGAGGGTTCAATCCCTGGCCTCGCTCAGTGGGTTAAGAATCTGACATTGCCATGAGTTGTGGTGTAGGTCACAGATGTGGCTTGGATCCTGCAGTGCTGTGGCTGTGGTGTAGGCCGGCAGTTGTAGCTCTGATTTGACCTCTAGCCTGGGAACCTCCATATGCCAAGGGTGCGGCCCTAAAAAGCAAAAAATAATAAAATAAACTAAAAACAGTTTTATGCTCATTAAAATGAGTCATTTAACAAGCAGCTTCAGGGTGCCTACTCGGCGCTGGAAACCAGGTTCTGGGGATCCAGCGATGAACCAGCGCATCTGCTCACCTAGATCTGACTTTCCAGTGACAGCCCCTCGCCGCCTTCATGTGCCAATGCACATCGAAGTGCAGGTGTGAGCCAGCAGCTCCGAGGACCCCAGAGGCACGGGGGCATCTGGCCTTTGTGGGGAAATGAGCAGGGGCCACGTGAAGGGGGATGTGGGCAGGGGAAGCCCAGGGTCAGCCTGGAGTCTTCCCAACCCTGAAGGAGGTGGTCAGAGAGACGGCTCTCTGCCCACCACCCCGAAGGTACAGCCACCTGCCGCTTCCTGATCACCACGAAGTGGCCTCAATCCCTTAAGCAGGGTTTGTGGGTTCCCTCCCTTTAATAATAGTTATAGCTAATGGTGTAGAGCCTTCTGGGTGTCCAGGCACTTTTCTAAATGGTTTACACGCAGTAACACATGGAAAACTCTCACAACTCATCCGTGAGGTCGGTCTTGTGTCTTTCTTTTTATATCCATTTTTTTTTTTTTTTTCCTGATGAGGATGCTGAGGGAGGGAGGGTGAAGTGGCAAGTTCAAGGTCCCAGGCTGACCGTCCAGAAAGTTAGGCTATGAACCCAGGCTGACTGAGCCCAGCCCCCATTCTGCTAACCTCTAGGCTCTGATGTGATTATCTGAAGGTGGGTGTCGTCTTGGCACAGGAGGAGCTCATGGCTCAGCAAGGGAGATGGGCTTTTAAGCAAGTAGAGTACGATGCAGTCGGAATGTAACCGTTGGTTGTGACTGGGGGTGCAGAAATTCGGGGGAGTCCCTGCCCAGCAACTGCCTGTCTTCTTTCCTTCCTCTCTTCCCTTCCTTCCCTCTTTCCCTCTGTTCCTACCCTTCTGCCTTCTATCTCCAAATGTTTATTGAGCATTTACTGTATACAAGGATGTGGGCTGGGCTATAAAACAAGACACACAGGGTCCTTCCCCCCCCCCCCCCATTGGATCACTGTCCGATGTGGGGAAGCAGAGGGAAACGACAATTATCCAGACCCCATGAGTCTCGGGTAGGGTTATCAAACCGCCCTGGCTTTAGCACACAAAGCCCCCAGTTCTGGGAGTCCCTTCAGTCCTGGGCAAACTGGGATGGTTGGTTACCCTAGTTGTGTGAAAAGGGAAGCATGAATTATGAACTCATGTTTGACTCATTTGCAGATTTGCCTATTGGACTGTTGTTTTTTTGTCGACTTTCTTGTGGTCATCAGAGAGGTCAAATGCTTCTGATGCTTCTCACCAGAGGTTTCTCCTTGTTGAGACTCAGCGGCTCCTGTCTATTGTCAGAATTTCTCTGCTGAGACGGAGGCTCTCAAACTTGAGAGGCCATCCAAGGCACCTGGGGAGAGGGCTTGTTAAAACACAGAGGGCTGTTTCTTTTTCTTTTTTGTCTTTTTAGGGCCACACCCGTGGCATATGGAAGTTCCAGGCTAGGGGTCCAATCGGAGCTGTAGCCACCGGCCTACACCACAGCCACAGCAAGGCAGGATCCGAGCCGCATCTGTGACCTACACCACAGCTCACGGCAATGCTGGATCCTTAACCCACTGAGCAAGGCCAGGGATTGAACCTGCAACCTCATGGTTCCTAGTTATATTCGTTTCCTCTGCACTATGAGGGAACTCCTGGAGGCTATTTGTGATTGAGCTGGGCTGGGAGGGTGGGGAGGGGGGCAGGGGTGCAGCTGAGAATGTGCTTTTCTTTTCTTTTTTTTTTTTTTTTTTTTTTGTCTTTTTGCCATTTCTTGGGCTGCTCCCTTGGCATATGGAGGTTCCCAGGCTAGGGGTTGAATCGGAGCTGTAGCCACTGGCCTACGCCAGAGCCACAGCAACGCCAGATCCAAGCCGTGTCTGTGACCTACACCACAGCTCACGGCAATGCCGGATCTTTAACCCATTGAGCAAGGGCAGGGATCGAACCCGCAACCTCATGGTTCCCAGTCGGATTTGTTAACCACTGCTCCGTGACGGGAACTCCAGAATGTGCTTTTCAAACAAGCTCCAGGTGAGGCGCCTCCCTGAAGAAGCAAGATGAGGCTCTTCATTTCTTTTAGTGGGTCTCAGCCCTGCTGCACGTAGCATTTCCTGGGTTACCTGGAGAGCTTTCCAAAATACAGAGCTCAGGCACGACCCTGGACCAAGTGAATCAGCAAGTCTCTGGGAGTGGAGCTTTGGTCTTTTAAAAAATGTCCCATGTGATTTCATCATCTCTGTAGGAATGAGCAGCACATGGGAAGGTGAAGGAAAAAAATGAAAATGCTTCCTACTTTATTTGAAATAGATTATTGTGGGGATATGTTTTGTATTTTTAAAATTAAATTTGCCTAAGTGTTCCCTGATGGCTCAGTGGGTTAAAGATCTGGCATTGTTACTGCTCTGGCTCTGGTCATCACTCTGGTGTGGGTTTGATCCCTGGCCCAGAAACTTCTGCATGTCATGGGCACAGCCAAAAAAAAAAAAAAAAAAAAAGTTTAAATTAGCTTAAACCTATTCCCAAAGATTTTCTCTTACCTTTCCTAAAAGTTTTTTTTGGGGGGGCACACCCACGGCATATGGAGTTTCCCAGGTGAGGAGTCTAATCGGAGCTGTCACCACTGGCCTACACCACAGCCACAGCAACACTGGCTCTTTAACCCACTGAGTAAGGCCAGGGATCGAACCTGCGTCCTCATGAATACCAGTTAGATTTGTTTCCACTGAGCCACGGCGGGAACTCCTCCTAAAAGTTTTATAGTTTTATGTTTTGCATTGAATCCCCTGACCCACTTAGAGTTAATTTTTGTATGAAGTGTGTGGTTTAGGTTGAGGATTTCTTGGTTTTGTTGTAGGGTTTTTTGTTTGTTTGCCTATGGGTATCCAGTTGTACTAGCACTATGCATTGAAAAGGCTGTCTTTCTGCCTTTGAATTTCTTTTGCACCTGCCAAAAACCAGTTTAGCATATTTGTGTGGATCGATTTGGGGGTTCTTTGTTCTGTTCCATTGATCTGCGTGTCTGCTCTCCACCAGCATTACACACTTGTGATTAGTTTGGCTTCATAGGTCTTGAATTTGAGTAGACTGATTCCTCCCACTCTATTCTTCTCTTTCAAAATTGTTTTAGCTATTCTAGTTCCTTTGCCTTCCCATATAAAGCTTTTTTTTTTTTGTCTTTTTAGGACTGCACCTGTAGCATATGGAGGTTCCCAGGTGAGGGGTCGAATTGGAGCTGTAGTCGCTGGCCTACACTACAGCCTCAGCAATGCCAGATCCTTAACCTACTGAGCAAGACCAGGGATCGAACCTTCGTCCTCATGGATGCTAGTCAGATTCGTTTCTGCTGAGCCATGACGGGAACTCTGCCCACATAAAGTTTAGAATAATCTTATCTGTATCTACAAAAGTCTCGCTAGGAGTTTGAGAGGAATTGGGTTAAACCTGTCTATCAAACTGGGGAGAATTGACACCTTTACTGTACAGAGTTTGCCAATCCATGACCATGGAAGTTCTCTTCATATATTTAGATCCTCTGTGATTTCTTTCATAAATATTTTGCAGTTTTCAGCATATAAGTCCTATACATGTTTTGTTAGATTTACACCTAAGTATTCCATCTTTTTGTGAACAACTGTAAATGGTATTGTTTTCAAAATTTTGATGTCTGTGCGTTCATTGCTAGTGTATAGATATCCAGTTGATTTTTGTATATTTATTTTGTCACCTGTGTCTTTGCTAAACCCCCTTATTAGTTTGAGAATATTTTTGTAGATTTCCTGGCAGTTTTCTACATGGACAGTCATGTCAACTGCAAACACATCTTCCTTTCTGGTCTGAATGCCTTTTATTTCCTTTTCTTGCCTTACTTCACTGGCTGGAACTTTGAGCACTCTTGTAAGAGTGGTTAAGAGTAGATGTCTTTGGGGGTTCCTACTACGGTGCAGTGGGTTAAGGATACGACATTGCCTTTGGTGGTGAGGATTCAATCCTCGGCCTGGCTCAGTGGGTTAAGGATCTAGTGTTGCCACTGCTGTGGCTGTGGTTACTGCTGTGGTGAAAATTCAATCCTGGATCCAGGAACTTCCGCATGTTGAGGGCTTGGCTCAAAAAACAAATAAACAAAAGGAGTAGAGGTCTTTGTCTTGTTCCCAACATTATGGGAAAGCATTCAGTCTTTCAAGATTAAGTAGAGTTTTGTGGTTTTTGGTAGATATTCTTTTTAAGAAAATGTTCCTCCATTTCCACTTTTTCTGAGTGTTTTTAAATCACAAATGGGCATTGAATTTTGTCAAATGCTCTTTTCTGCATCAATTTATATGAATATGGGATTTTTCTTCTTTAGCTTGTTAGTATAGTAGATCTCACTGATTTATTTTCAAATATTAAATCAGCCTTGCGTGTCTGGGATAAATTCTTTGTATATACTGCTGGATTCCACTTGCTAATATTTTATTAAGGATTTTGTATCTATATTCGTGAAGAATATTGATCTTTAGTTTTCTTTTTTTGTACTGCCTTTGTCTGGTTTGATATCAGGGTAATACTAGGATAATACTAACTTCATAAAGTGAACTGGAAATGTGCCCTCCTCGTGTATTTTTTGATAGCGAATGTATATAGCGTTAATTCTTCTTTAAGTATTCTGTAGAATCCTCCAGTGACACCACCTGGGTGGGTGTGGAGACATCTTTTAGGGGGAGCTTTTAATTACAAATTCAATTTCTTTAATAGCTGTATGTATATTCATATTATCTAGTTCACATTGAGTGGGTTATATTCATTTGTATTTTTCAAGGAATTGGTCCATTTTATCTAAATCGTCAAATAATGTGTATTCTCGACAGCTTTTTTTTTTTTTTTTTTTTTTGGTCTTTTTACCTTTTCTAGGGCTGCTTCCATGGCATATGGAGGTTCCCAGGCTAGGGGTCTAATCGGAGCCGAAGCCACTGGCCTACGCCAGAGCCACAGCAATGAAGGATCCGAGCCGAGTCTGCGACCTACACCACAGCTCACGACAAAACCGGATCCTTAACCCACTGAGCAAGGCCAGGGACCAAACCCACAACCTCATGGTTCCTAGTCGGATTCGTTAGCCACTGAGCCACGACGGGAACTCCTCAACAGCTTTTTGAAATTCACTTTCCTCTGCTAGTTCCTCTCATGTTGCAATGAGATGCTGATTCCCCCACACAGCTTCCCCACCCTCAATCAGGTCACAGAGCTGATAAATGATGAAAAGAATTATTCTGTGTCTCAACCCAGAACCAGCATCCTGGACCCTCAGGCAAAGCCCAGGATGGGACAATCCCAATATAAGCTCAGAGTTTCAGGGAGGAACTGGCCATGGGCTTCTCGAAAGTGTCCCAGACCCGATAGGGAGGGAAACACCCTAAGTCACCTCCCTGGTGAGACCTCAGAGGAAGAAGAGCCCTTCCGGACCAGGTTTGAGAAGAAACGTTGAGGACCCTGGGCACCACTAGGTGGCGCTCAGCATGCACAGTTTCTCGCAGTGGCCGGCGGTGGATCCAAGAAGCTCTGCCTCGGAAGACAAGGCTGTGAGGCATTTTGTTCGTTTAGAGAGATGAGCTCTAGAATTCAGAGCCTGCAAAAAGACCCCAGGGACAGAGGGCTGATGGCGTTTGCAACCCTCTCTGAGGCTTCCCTGCAGGCAAAGGTGCTATGGCTTGGGAGGGCGGAGCTGGCTGCCGGAAGTCAGAGACGCCAAAGCACAGCTGCGGAGGCAAGAACATCCTCCCAGAGCTTCTGAGCGGTGACCCTCCAGCCGGTCCTGCCGCATCCTGAAGAATCTACGCCAGTCCCCTTCGAGGGCTGTTCCTCAGCGCCGTATCCCTCACACGATCCAGCCCCTCATTCAATACACTTTCAGGGAAGAGCCCTCTGCAGTCCACTGGGAGGCCGAGGGTGCTCCTGCCTCTGCCACCTGACTGCACCTCCGCCGAGTCTGGAGCAGCTTCTTTCCTAGATTCTGCGCCAAGTCCAAATCCTGACTCAACCTCTCACAGGCGGTGCCACCTTGGGAAGTCACTTAACCTTGTGACCTCAGCTTCACGTCTGCCACCTGGGGATGATGATGACACCATCTCATAAAGTTGTGACGCCCTAATTTAGGTTTTCATTTTCCTTCCTGTCCTGTGGAAAAGAGAAGAACTTTCCTTGGAGCCTCCTGCTCTAGGATGTGCAGGACCCAGTGAGCCCTCCATGGGGCTTTGAAGGTATTTTTATCATCACTCTTTTATTGCTACTCTTTGTGCCTTTTCTACCCCAGCCCTAGCGGCAGATGCATCCACATTCTACTGCTGCTCTAACAGATGACTACAAATGGAGTGGCTGAAAACAACGTACATTTGGCATTACCTGGTGGCACAGAGGGTTGTCACTGCTGTGCCATGGGTGCGATCCCTGGCCTGGAAACTTCTGCAGGCTGTGGGTGTGGCCACAAAGAAAAAAAAATGCAGATTTATTCCCTTGAAGTTCTGGTGTCCAGAGTCTATAAGCAAGGTGTTGGCAGAGCTGAGTTGTTTTTAGAGGCTTCAGGGAATAATTCGTCTCCCCATCTTCCAGGGCCACCCACATTCCTTGGCTCGTGACCCCCCCACCTTCTGGCATCACTCTGACCTCTGGCTTCCATCATCCCATCTTCTGCTTACCCTCATCCTCTTTCCTCCCTCTTCTAAGGATCCTTTTGCTTTGGACCCATTCAAATAATCCGGGACAGTTCGAAGCTCTGTGCCTTAATGATGGTAACCGAAGGGCAGAGGAGTGCTTCACAGGAGGCTCCAGGGAAAGTTCTTCTCTTTTCCACGGGACAGGAAGGAAGATGAAAATCGCTGAAGCAGTAGGCATGGGAAGATGCCACATGCAAAAGAGTTTCATCACAGCATGGCCTGTAACAGCGGACAACTCAAGGAAATCATAGACTTTGGTTAAGAAGGTGGTGGCGTATTGAGAAAAAATTGCTGTGCTGATATTTAAAATTATATAGTGACTATAAAACATGAAGAAAGATTTGCAGAATAATTTTGAGAGAAAAAATTATACACACAACTGTGTGTGTATATATATACCTATGTATGTGTGTGCCTATCTATCCGTGATTATAACCATGTAAACATTATGTGAGTTTATAAGAATTAAAGTCAGGAGTTCCCTTCGTGGCTCAGCGGTTAATAAACCTGACTAGGATCCATGAGGATGAGGGTTTGATCCCTGGCCTCACTCAGTGGGTTAAGGATCCGGTGTTGCTGGGATCTGTGTTGTAGGTTGCAGACACGGCTCGGATCTGGCATTGCTGTGGCTGTGGCATGGGCTGGGGCTACAGCTCCGATTTGTCCCCTAGCCTGGGAACTTCCATGTGTCGCACGTGTGCCCCAAAAAAGCAAAAAAAAAAAAAAAAAAGGAATTAAAATTAGAGGCCATTATTAATAAATGAAAATAAATAATTACTTTGTAAGGCTGCTGGGATTTTGAACAGCTAAAAATGCCCTGTAAACTATTCTACAGTAGCTTCTGCATTTTTTGTCCTCTAAGGACCCCCCACAGGAGTTTCTGAGCAGGTGAACCATTGGCTGGTTGTCATCTTCCAGGGCCTGCTTGGTGAACCCATTATTCCGACGTCCCTTGTTCCACCCTTCAGAGATTCAGATGGACGCTGTGTGTGGCAGAGTGGAGAGACGAGCTGGCCTGCTTTCCTGTCCTGCTCCTGGGTGGGCTAACATATCTCCCAATTGTTTAACGCGGCTGGACTGGGCTTTTGATGGAGGCAGAAAGCATCATAACCTCAGCCCTTTCCACAGTTTCTCCTTAGCTTTCCTCTCGTTTTCACAACACTATAAAGCCAACATATCACCTTTAAAAAGCTGTTGAAAAGAGCCACTTTCTGGAAATAGTGTTCTATGGAAACAACCTTTCCCTGTGCTTCCCACCTCCAGGTCCTTTGTCCCATCTTCTGCCCATTTTTTTCCTACTGTCTTTTTTTTTTTCTAGAGCTTTGAACCTCAAACTTAGGCTACATCAGAATAATGGGGAACAGCCAGTTCTTTAAAATGCACACTCTTGGAGTTCCCGTCGTGGCGCAGTGGTTAACGAATCCGACTAGGAACCATGAGGTTGCGGGTTTGGTCCCTGGCCTTGCTCAGTGGGTTAAGGATCCGGCATTGCCGTGAGCTGTGGTGTAGGTTGCAGACACGGCTCAGATCCTGCGTTGCTGTGGCTCTGGCGTAGACTGGCGGCTACGGCTCCGATTCGACCCCTAGCCTGGGAATCTCCATATGCCACGGGAGCGGCCCAATAAATGGCAAAAAGACAAAAAGACAAAAAAAAAAAAAAAAATGCACACTCTTGGGCCTCACTTCCAGGAGCTGCTTTAGTCCAGTTCCTGAGTGGGGTCTTTGGATCACCATTTTTACCAGGCTCTTCAGGTGACCGTATAGACAATGGATTTGAGAACCACTGTTTGGTTACGTTTTCGGGGTGTGCCCTGGGACTGTGGGCAAACCCAGGGGGGATGAAGAGAAGAGACCATCTGAAGAGCATGGACGCTGTGCTTGCTTCCTTTTCCTTCAAGTGCATAATCCAAGGCCCAAATGAGAAACGACGGCGATATTGGCACGTCGTATATCTGATGCAGGGTGCATCTCCAAAATGTATAAAGAACTCATACAACTCAATAGCAAAAAAACCAAACAATCCAATTAAAAAATGGACAGAGGATCTGAATAAACATTTTTCCAAAGAAAATATTCAGAGGGCCAATAGGTACATGAAAATGTGCTCAACATCACCAACCATCAGGGAAATGCAAATCAAACCACAGTGAGAAGCCACCTCACACCTGTTAGAATGTGGCTATTATCAAGAAGAGGAGAGATAAAGAGTCTTGGGGAGGGTGTGGAGAAAAGGGAATGCTTCTTACTGTTGGTGGGAATGGAAATTGGTGCAGCCACTATGGAAAACAGTATGGAGGCTCCCCCCAAAATTAAAAATAGAACTACCATATGATCCAACAATTCCACTTTGGGGTATTTATCCAAATGAAATGAAAACACTAATTCAAAAAGATATACGTAGGGAATTCCCATCTTGGCTCAGCAGTAATGAACCCGACTAGGATCCATGAGAGTACGGGTTCATTTGCTGCCCTCACTCAGTTGGTTGAGGATCCAGCATCCCTGTGAGCTGTGGTGTAGGTTGCAGATGTGGCTCGGATCTCGAGTTGCTGCAGCTGTGGGATAGGCCGGCAGCTCCAGCTCTGATTCAACCCCTAGCCTGGAAACTTCCATATGCCACAGGGGCAGCCCCCTGCCAAAAAAAGAAAGAAAGAAAAAGATATATGTAACCCTATGTTTACTGCAGCATTATTTATACTTGCCAAGGTATGAAGCAGCCTAAGTGATGGATGAGTAGGTAAAGATGCTGTATATATACACAATGGAATATTATTCAGCCATGAAAAGAATAAAACCTTTCCCATTTGTGATAACACCAATGGACCTTGAAGGCATTATGCTAAGTGAAATAAGTCAGACAGAGAAAGACAAACACAGGAAGTCACGGGGATGCAACATATTTGAAAATTACTAAGGGAGTAAATCTTAAAAGATCTCATCATAAGGAAAAAACTTCTGTTAACTAGGCTTATTGTGATCATTTTGCAATATATATTATACTGTGAGATACACTATATTTCACAAATATTGAATCATTATGTTGTTCACTTGGAACTAATATACTGTCACACATCAATTAGAGCTCAATTTTAAAAAATGGTGATATGCACCTCCAGAAGAAACTTTGGTAAAGATTTATATACATTCGATTTGGGTCAAAATTAAACCAAGATGAAAGCTGTGCCCTGATGGAGTGACAAATTGCGCATGTTTAAAAGATGCATTTGGGGAGTTCCCGTTGTGGCGCAGTGGTTAACGAATCCGACTAGGAACCATGAGGTTGCGGGTTTGGTCCCTGCCCTTGCTCAGTGGGTTAACGATCCGATGTTGTCGTGAGCTGTGGTGTAGGTCACAGACATGGCTCGGATCCTGCGTTGCTGTGGCTCTGGTATAGGCTGGTGGCTACGGCTCCGATTGGACCCCTAGCCTGGGAACCTCCATATGCCGTGGGAGCGGCCCAAAGAAATAGCAAAAAGACACACACACACAAAAAGATGTATTTGGGAGTTCCTGTGGTGGTGCAGTAGAAATGAATCTGACTAGGAACCATGAGGTTGTGGGTTCGATCCCTGGCCTTGCGCAGTGGGTTAAGGATCCTGCGTTGCTGTGGCTGTGGTGTAGGCCAGCGGCTACAACTCTGTTTAGACCCCAAGACTGGGAACCTCCATATGCCTCGGGTGCAGCCCTAAAAAGCAAAAAAATAAAACAAAACAAAATAAAATAAATAAAAAAAGATGCATTTGAACAACTGGTTGCTTCTTTACAATTAGGAGAGAGTGTGGACATTGATGACTGAACCATTTTTCATATGCTTGTCTGGTCTATTTATAATGCGAATGTAATGCCATTAACGTATTTTCATTGATTCTGAGAGGCAACCCCTGCCCTCTCTACACACACTTTCAGCAGCTGTGTAATTGGGATGTCTCACGATCAATGTATTATTGTCATTGACACAAAGTCATGACCTGGATGTCACGGCCTGACACCCTCTGTCGGATCCAGAGTGCAGCACCCTTGAAAGAAACACCCCATCGTCGATGCCATCCATCGCCTGGAGGGCAACTTCGGGTTGAAAATATGAATACCGACAGCATTGAGTTGAAAGTCGCTAAGAAGATGGGGACTCTGTGAAGAAATGTTGAGAATAACGTAACCAACGTTTCCCCCCTTATCATCTCCTCTTTGGGCGGGCCCAATGGTGAAGCAGGTGCTTCTCCATAAATCTAAAATAAAAATTGTAAGAGTTAAAGCACTGCATCATAGTCTAAATTGGCAATACCTTTTTCTTTCAGAGGAGTACATAGAACAGTGGTGCTTCTTGCAACTGATGGCGTTTTAGATACAATGAAATGGAGCCCTTCCCGCTTGCTAGGGATTAACACTTCATACCCACTAACTCATTCAAATCCCCGTGACTGTGAGCCTGTTTGACAGAAAAGGAAAAAGAGGCACTCAGGAGGTGAAGTCAGGCAGCCAAAGATTGGTAGAGCTGCATGGGGTTCCTGTCAAGCTTCAGATGCTGCCCTGCAAGATCCCATGTAAAAGGGTATAGGTTTCCAATGTGTCAGATAGTAACAGGTGGAGAGCATTTTAGGAGCATGGTATTAATGAGGGGAAAAGTGCAAATGTGTTGCAAAGACAAGGTCAATACGGGGACAGGCAAAAGGGCAAGCAGAGGTAGCCCACGTCAAGGTTCTTTCTCGCCCTGAGCTCCCCAGCAGGCACTGCCTCCTTGGACTATGAATGTCTCACATCGGAAAGTTTCGATTTCATATTGCATCCAAGGACATTTTGCAAAGAGCAGAAACAAGACTATTTGTCTACTTATTCATCTTCTTCCACCTGACATTGAAATGGAGACCGACTTTAATGAAGACCTCTGCACAGACGTTTGCTGCCTTTGTCAGGGGAAGAGGTATCCCAGTTTTCAGGGATTGGGGTTAAATTATTATTCATGGTGAAGGATTAAGTGGATGTGAGGACAAAGTTTAAAAATATGGATTCAGGGAGTTCCCGTTGTGGCTCAGCGGTTGGCGAACCTGACTAGCATCCATGAGGACGCAGGTTCGATCCCTGGCCTTGCTCAGTGGGTTAAGGATCCGGTGTTGCCGTGAGCTGTGGTGTAGGTCACAGACGTGGCTCAGATCCCGTGTGGCTGCGGCTGTGGTGTGGGCTGGCGGCTGCAGCTCCAATTTGACTCCTAGCCTGGGAACCTCCATATGCCATGGATGTGGCACTTAAAAAATAAAAAAAGAATGGAGACTGGGATCAGAGATCCTTAAGGTACATTGTCTGATCCAAGCTTCCTGCTCTCTCAGCAAGAGGATGCTCATAGACTGGTCCAGGACAGGAGCTAGAGAAGGCTCCCGCTACCCCGCCACCATCGCCCAGCAGCCAGCAGCACCATCTCCTGTGACTTCCTTGCCACCATCTGCCATCTGACTTTTGCAATCCACATCTTTATGGGCATCTGAGTTCTCAAAAACCATGAAAAGAAATTGCCTGGGTCCTGAATCTGCTATGCGGCATGTACTCTCTTCAATTCAGCCGGGATTTTCTAGAATTTACAGACTTGGTACTTTAGCATGGATGGAAAAAAAAAGGTAGAAATTTTTAGGAAACTTATAAGTAATGGCAAGCATCAGTTTTGTATGAAGAATGACAGGCAGCTGTGTTAGGGAGAAAAATATGAAATTGAGGTGGATTCTGAAGAGAAAATCAGAATTAGCAGGTATATTTCCAGCTTCCTGATTAGCTTCAGACTAGACCTTCAAGCCCCCAAGGTTGAGCGTTCATTTTCAGCTGCCCTGAGGGACACCGATGTGGAAAAGTTTGAGAAGCTCTGCTTTACAAAGAGTCCCTTGAGCCTCATGGCCATTGGTCATTAAGCAGAAAAGTCCAGCCAGCTCCTTCTGTCCTGGGCTGCCTTCCATTGCTGTCTGCCCATGACCGTGGTCTGCCTGCTGATGGACAGGGTCTTTGGAGTTGAGGGTTCCCTTGGCCGAATGTTCCCTGTAGTTTTACCCCAGGAGCCCATATAATGTGGTTTTCAAGGCTAAATTCAAGACCACCCTCGAATTTGAGGCCCCAAAATGAAGGCTTTTCCTCTCTCTGTCCCCCCTGGTCTGGGTGTAACAGAGTCAGAGCTGTGATGGGCTTCATTTGGGAGGCCAGCGAAACAAGCAGAGCACTTTGAAAAACCAGCAGAATCCACACCTCTGTGCCTATCGGGCATAGGATCTTTGCAAATCTTTGATTCAAGTTTTTCTTCTTGTAGTGGGCTTTTAAACCAAGAGAACACATTTCCAGGTATTTTGAAGTTCATTCATTCAGCAGTATTTTTGAGTTTCTCTAGGCATGGGGAATGCAGTAGCAAACAAAACAGGTAAAAACCCCTGCCTTCATGGAGCATATGTGCTGAGGTGGGGAGAGAGAGAATTTAAAAAAATCATTAAGATATCTAGAAAATTTTGTTTTGTTTTGTTTTGTTTGTTTCTTAGGGCCACACTCATGGCATATGGAGGTTCCCAGGCTAGGGGTCTAATCAGAGCTACAGCTGCCGGCCTATACCACAGCCACAGCAACGAGAGATCTGAGCCGCGTCTGCGACCTACACCACAGCTCATGCCAACGCCAGATCCTTAACCCACTGAGTGAGGCCAGGGATTGAACCTATGTCCTCATGGATATTAGATTCGTTTCTGCTGAGCACGATGGGAACTCCAAGATATCTAGAATATTTGACAGTGATCTATAAAGAAAAATAAGGGAAGAGGGGTGAGAGGATGTGTGTGTTAACGGGTTGCTGCCACATTAAGTAGGATGACCAAATGTCACTAAGCAGGTGACATCTGAGCAAACAGCCAAGGGATTCTGGGTTGTCGTTTTGAAGGGACAGCCTGTTGTGTCACCTGAGGGTTTGGATATAGGCTGTGAGAGAAGGAGGAAAATGGGGGAGAACTCCAAGGCCGCTGATGACACGGTTCCTAATGATCCCCCCTCCTGGCATCCAGTCCTTGTGTGATTCTGCTCCTCTTGAGTCTGGGCTGGACCTGGTGTCTTATGTCTAGCGTATCAACTGTGGCAAAGTTGATGGACTGTCACCTCCATGATTAAGTTACAAAAGACTGTGACTTCCTCTCGCTGGCAGCGTCTCTCTGTCACCCTCTCAGCTGACAGGCTTCAGTGAAGCAAGAGGACTCGTTGACAAGGTCCATGGGACAGGGACCTGAGGGCAACTCCTGAAGCCCTCAGTCCAGCACTCCTCGAAGAACCATATCCTGCCAACAACCACGGGAGCTCAGGGCGACTCCTTCCCCAGTTGAGCTGGGTTTTTTTGTTTTTGTTTTTGTTTTTTTTTTTTGTCTCTTTGTCTTTTTGCCTTTTCTAGGGCTGCTCCCGTGGCATATGGAGGTTCTCAGGCTAGGGGTCCAGTCGGAGCTGTAGCCGTTGTCCTACGCCACAGTCACGGCAGTGTGGGATCCGAGCCATGTCTGTGACCTACACCACAGCTCATGGCAATGCCGGATCCTTAACCCACTGAGCGAGGCCAGGGATCAAACCCACAACCTCATGGTTCTGAGTTGGATTCGTTAACCACCGAGCTATAACGGGAACTCCCCCTGTTGAGCTTTGAGATGAGACTGCAACACCTGCTGATCCCCCGATTACAGCCTGTGAGGGAGCCTGAAGCAGAGGGTCCAGCTGAGCTGTATCCAGATTCCTCACCCACAGAAACTGGGAGATAAGATATGTGTGTTTTAAGCTGTGACGTTTGGGGATAACTGGTTACACAGCAATATAGAACTAATACACAGGGTTTTGGGCAGCTGGAAGGAAGAAATGATCATTTATCATATCAGATAGATAGAAGTAGTTTTTGGTGGGAAAATGGTATATTTGGTCTTGGATATGTATAATACATGCGTATTTCTCTACGATTATGTTCCGAATGGTAGTTAGCTACGCAGTATATATGATCTAAATGCTCTCCCACAAACCACTTAAAAAAGTTAATTAATGCATCTTCAGAAATCAGATTCTGTA
Source organism: Sus scrofa (assembly GCF_054392235.1). NCBI lineage: Eukaryota > Metazoa > Chordata > Mammalia > Artiodactyla > Suidae > Sus > Sus scrofa. The sequence goes on along the minus strand of NC_139387.1, from coordinate 87,372,989 downwards.
ATAATTTTAGTCCCAGCTATTTCCAGAAACCGAGAACATCAAATCCAATACCAACCTATTAATTCTGATGTTTCGTTTTCAGAGGTTTTTTTTTTTTAAGTTTATGCAAAAACTGGGATAAATTCATCTTTGGATCTCTATAAGGAAAAGATTTGCTGGAACAAATTGACAGTACAAACCATTTAACAGAGAGGATCTTTAATTTTTGGCGTTTGAGAAATATTTATATGTTCACAAAGTTATTCACTGTGCGTCGAAGATTGCCAGCCTACTGAGGCTTTGAATTATGACAGCCTAGATGGAGACCAAAAGTAAGGCATGGAAGCAAGAGAAGTGAAGGAGGCAAAGTTGGCAGACTGGAGAGAGGCTGGGTGTTGGGGTAGGGATGGTGAGTGCACACACGGTATGCTGCTGGTCTGCTCTCTCATCGTGCTGGGCCAAAACAGCATCACCTTGGTACTGATATCAGGGGGCCAGGGTGACCAGAGGGACTAGGTCCCTACCACCCCAGAAGGTGACACACTGTTTTCTTTTTCTTTTTTTTGTTTCCCAAATAGTGTATTTATTTTAATCTTTTTTATTGAAGTATGGTTGATTTACAATGTTGTGACTAGAGATTCTCATGCTAAGTGAAGTGAGTCAGAAAGAGAAAGACAAATACCATATGATATCACTTATATGTGGAATCTAAAATATGGCACAAATGAACCTATCCGCAAAACAGAAACAGACTCACAGACACGGAGAAGAGACCTGTGGTTGCCATGGGGGAGGGGAGAGGGAGAGGGATGGACCGGGAGTTTGGGGTTAATAGGTGCAAACTATTATATTAAGAATCGATAGACAATAAGGTCCTGTTGTATAGCACAGGGCACTATATCCAATCTCCTGGAATAGACCATGATGGAAGATAATATAAAAAAAAGAATGTATATGTGTGTGTGTGTATATATATATGTATGTATATGACTGTATAGCTTTGCTGTACAGCGGAAATTGACACAACATTGTAAATCAACTGCACTTTAATAAAAAGAAAAAAAATTTAAATGTGTTAATTTCTGCTACACAAAGCAAAGTGATCATATATGCGTGTGTGTGTGTGTATATATATACAAATACATATGTGTACACATTCTTTTTTAAAATATTCTTTTCCATGGTGGTTTATCATGGGATAGTGAACGTAGTTCCCCGTGCTGTACAGTAGGACTTGTTGTTTATCCCTCTATAACAGTTCACATCTGCTAACCCCAACCTCCCACCGCATCCCTCTCCCAAGCCTCTCCCCCGGGCAACCACAAGTCTGTTCTCTATGTCCATGAGTCTCTTTCTGTTTCATAGATAGGTTCATTTGTGTCATATTTTAAATTCCACATATGTGATATCATATGATATTTGTCATTCTCTTTCTGACTTCATGAATTTTTTCCTTTTTTGCCTTTTTTTTCTTTTTAGGGCCAGACCACTTGCAGCATATGGAAGTTCCCAGGCTAGGGGTTGAATCGGAGCTACAGCTGCTGGCCTACACCACAGCCACAGGCCAGATCTGAGTCGCGTCTGTGGCCTACATTACAGCTCGTGACAACGCCGGATCCTTAACCCACTGAGTGAGGCCAGGAATGGAACCCACTTCCTCAAGTGGGTTTGTTTCTGCTGTGCTGCAGTGGGAACTGTTGTTCGTAGACTTTATGATGATGGCTGTTCTGACCCATGTGAGGTGACACCTCATTGTAGTTTTGATTTGCACTTCTCTAATAATTGGTGATGTTGAGCATCTGTTCACGTGCCTTTTGGCCATCTATATGCTTTCTTTGGAGAAATGTCTTTTTAGATCTTCTGCCTTTTTTTTTTTTTTTTATCATTAGAACTTTATTTTTCGGAGCAGTTTTAGGTTCAGAGCAAAATTGAGGGGAAGGTTCAGAGATTTCCCATACGCTCCCAGCCCCCGACAGGCACAGCCTCCCTCACTGTTAACGTTCCCCACCCGAGTGCTCTGCCCATGTTCTGATCGGTTGGTTGTTACTTTGTTGTTGAGTTGTGAGAGCTGTTTATATATTTTGGAAATGAGGCCCTTGTCCGTCGCATCGTTTGCAAATGTTTTCTCCCATTCTGTAGGTTGTATTTTCATTTTGTTTACGTTTTCCTTTGCTGTGCAAAAGCTTGTAAGTTTGATTAGGTCCCATTTGCTTATTTTCATTTTTATGTCTCTTGCCTTGGGAGACTGCAGAAGGTGAATCATGCTTCATCTCAGCCGTGCTGATGATTCCATTTCCTTTGCCCATGCCTGGTTTGGGAATGAATCTGACACAGTTCTGGCCAGTGAGATGAGAAGGAAATTGCCTCCGGGGCACCTCTGGGAAGGGTTTCTTTGCTCTTTAGAAGAGAGCGTTGAGGGGGAACTTGCCTTTTCTGCCTCTAGACATTCAGTCTGCTCGTGTGACTCGAAGCCGTCTAAGAAACTGGGTCAGCAGGCTGAGGTGGCCAGGCAGAAGGAAGGACCCGGGTCCTCAGTGCTGTGTTTGATCCACCGCCTTGACCACTCCTGGAGCTGCTGCATTCGGGGGCTTGTTTTCATAGGAAACGGCGAACATTTCGTAATGGTTTTAGTCATTCTGAGTTGGGTTTTCTTCCTCACAGCTGAAAGCATTTACTTGAGGAGAATTCTAGAGTAAGATCTATTTTTCTGGCTTGGTCCGTAGACTCATTTGCTGGAACAGGGGGAAAATTCAAAAGGGGCTTCAGAAATTCAAACGGAAATTCAAAAGGGACTGGGGACGTGGAGAGAAATGATGGTCTGGGTTCGGGACATGTTTAGTTAGAGGAACCCAGGGGACACCCAGGCCAGGCCATTCGTGGACGTTCTGATAGGCAGTTCTGCAGAGCAGCTGTGAGCTCTGAGCAGAGGAGGAGCTGAGGGAATCCGTGTGTGGTACAGAGGTGGTGGTTTTAACACAGCCTTGGCTTGGGCTTGAGTCCAAGCTTTGCCTCCTTTTTTTTTTTTTTTTCTTTTTATGGCTGCACCCACAGCATATGGAAGTTTCCAGGCTGGGGGTCGATTTGGAGCTGTAGCTGCCGGCCTACCCCACAGCCACAGCAACACCAGGTCCTTAACCCACTGAGCGAGGCCAGGGATCGAACCCATGTCCTCATGGATGCTAGTCAGGTTTGTTACTGCTGAGCCACGACAGGAACCCAGTAAGCTTTACCTCTTGGTATGGGTGTGAGCTGGGGCAGGGAACTTAACGTTTCCATTTCCCCAGGTGTAAAGGAGAAATGTTGATCTTTGCGCTTCCAAAGTAGGAATGTTACTGCAGTGTAGCAGAGACCGTGCTAGAGCTGCAAGAAACCTGTCTTCCTTTCCTCCCGGGCCCATGGTAAACGGCATGTCCCTGCGTCCCATGCTGTGAGGTGAGGTCATCGGAATGAATTCTGACCACTGGGATGTGATGCTACCCCTTCCCTTGCCTGCCAGCTGGATGCAAAGATTGCAGGGGAGGCCCCGAGGCTCCAGGGAATGCTGGACCCTTTAGATGGAAAAAACCTGCGTCCCTAAGTGACTTTGTGGAGAACCCCCTTGTCACCTACACAAACCTGTGGTATGAACAATGATTAAACCTAGACTAGATGCAACTAGAGATTCTCCTACTACTGGAGATGGGGCAGAAAGAGAAAGACAAATACCATATGAAATCACTTATATGTGGAATCTAAAATAGGGCGCACATGAACCTAGCTACAGAACAGAAACAGACTCACAAACATCGAGAAGAGACTTGTGGTGGCCAAGGGGAAGGCGGAGGGAGAGGGATGGACTGGGAGTCTGGTGTTAGTAGATGCAAACTATTCCATTTAGAACCAATACACAATAAGGTCCTGCTGTATAGGACAGGGAACCATGACCACTCTCTTGGGATGGACCATGATGGGGGGGTGATGTGAGAAAAAGAATGCGGACACATGTATGACTGGGTCACTTTGTTGTACAGCAGAAATTGGCACAACATTGTAAATCAACTATTTTGAATAAAAAAATTATGTTAAAGAAAAAAAAAAAACTTAGACCATGTTGTTTCTATAGCAACCAGCATTCCCTGCCGTGACTCACGTACCCAGGATTTCCCAGCATCTGATAATCAAAATGATTTAGGTGGTGTCCAAATGGCTAGACATTTTAAACTGTTACACATTTATTTTATGGGTAGTCAGAAAAATCCTTTTACACAGAAACCTAGCTCATCAGTCTTATGATTTCAGAGATATTATTACTTGGGACATGAGTTGATTTAATAAATTGAGTGGGTTAAACCTGTCAAGTAAATACGGAGCGAGTGTTAGGGGAAAATGGTGGTGGTGGTACAGACGGGCTGGCTTCCTTCATGCGGTGGTTGTGAGGCGAACATAATATATGGAAAGCACCTCTCCCAGGCCTGGCACCTAGTAAGTGTGTGATAAATGGTAGCTCTTATCTTGTAGCTCGCAGTCCTGTCTTGTAGGATTTATCACATCGCATCGTGGGACTGGTTTCTTGTTTACCTGCTTATCACCCCTGCTAACACCGAGTGCCTTAAGAATGGGGATCTGTCTTCTTTCTGCCTCTCTAGTAGTAACTCAGTACCTGCTCCCTAGTGGGAAACCAGTAAGTGGAGACTGAGTGTTGATGATCCGGGGCCTGACACCATTTGGAGGATGACAGACTTGAATACGTTGGATTATGAACCCCGTCCAGACAAGACGCATGTCTGACTCAGTGCTGGGTCCCAGCGCCCAGAACAGTAGCTGGTGCATCGTTGGTGCTCAGGAAGATTTATTGGGAATGAACATACTGATTTTGGTCATTTTTGTAGACTCCTACAACACGCTGGCCCGAACCTAGAGAACAATCCTTCTCAGCTATAGATGAGGGGCATAAGTCTGGAGAAGCAAAGTCACCCCCAAAAGATCACAGAGTTACGGGGATGTGCAGTGGGGCCCTTGAACGGCCCATGGGGTGTGGAACAATTCTTCACCATTCAAGACTGTCCTGAGCCTGGTGGGACCTTTAGTGTCCTTGCCAAAGCCCACTCACGCCGCTGGTATTCTCGGCCGTTGTAATCATCAGATACGCTCTCACAGGAGTTCCCGTTGTGGCTCAGCGGGTTACAAACCCAACTAGTATCCATGAGAACGCAGGTTCGGTCCCTGGCCTCACTCAGTGGGTCGGGGATCCCGCGTTGCTGCGGCTGTGGTGTAGGCCGGCAGCTATGGCTCTGATTTGACCCCTTAGCCTGGGAACTTCCATAGGCTGGGGTGTGGCCCTAAAAAGACAAATAATAATAATAGTAATACTAAAAGAAAAGAAAAAGAAAGAAAAAAAGGCTTTCCAGGATCTCCACAGCACCCCATAGGGAAGAGTATCTGAACTGAGAATAGAGTCATTGCTCTAAAAGTCCAATGCGATAATGTCACTGCTCTTCTTGAAAGTCTCCGCTGTTGGTTCTCATCTCAATGGTCATTGTTTATAGAGTTTTGCGTCTCTTGTAAGAAACAGCAGTGCCCAACTCTGCTCATTAAACTGGACATACGTATTCCATATGCTTGTGAGCAGGAAGAGCTGGAGACAAAATACTGCGTGTATTATATTCTTGCATGTGTGTGTGTGTGTGTGTGTGTGTGTGTGTCCAACCTCTCTCCCAAATGGATGAAGAAACTAAGACCTAGAAGGGTGGGGAGAGACTTGCCCAAATGACAGAGCCAGGATTTAGACACGACCCTCTGATACTGCGCCAGTCCTCTTTCTCCAGTCATTGACAGTATGGAAGTTCGGATCCAGGAGTGAGTTCTGGGAGGGAGCAGGGACTTGGGGTTGGTCACGAGCTGGCAGGCCCAGGTAGTGTTAAGCGCCCCCCCCCCCCCAACCAGCAGATGAGGCGTGGAGCCCATGCTCCCGGCCCCCTGTCCCCCTGTCCCTTCTTCTTTCATCTCCCAGCAGCTCAGCCCTGCCCGGGGGAGGAGGCCGCATGCAGGGAGAGTGGGGCAGATGAATCTCCCTCCAAGGAAAAAGCTGGCTCTGCCTCCTAATAGAACCGAGATGAGTATGTGTGTTTTAAAGCAAATAAATGTTTCAGGACCCGAGAAGGGAGATGTTAATGGCTCCATTCGAATTCAGTGGAATTTATTTTCCATCAGAGCCAGACTTTCTGAGAAGCGTGGTTCAATCAAGGTTAGACATGAAAGAAGCACTTGTGGGCTGAAAGGACAGAAAGTCAACCCCCAAACCTTCATCCACGGCGCATTTCTTAATTAAATCTCCGAAACTGCAGCTGCCTCTGGCTGGCACACCGAGAGACATGCTAGCTTTTTCTTGCTCTTTTTTGGCTTTTTCCATGTTGGAAAAGATAATCTTTTCATACTTGTTTTCCCAATCAGCACAAGACAACCAGCTAACTACCTAAGCTGACCCCTGAGTCTCTATCCGAGGGGGCACTCGTCAGCTGGCAGTGAGAAGTCTGGCCTGCCCTTTCAAGACGATTGTCTTCAGCAATGGATGGTGTTTGTGGACATGAGACTGGGAATAGAGATTCATAATGAAGAGCTTTAGCCATAATTACTTATTTTCTGTATTTATCGAAAATGACTGTATACAGTATTGCTGTTTTCTCCGAAGAGAAAAATGTGGTGATTATCACAACTATCTACCTACTTTCCTATTTTAATAACTAGCAATTGTGATTTTTTAAATTATTAGGCCAAAAAAGAAAATGTTACCCCTTCGATGAGATGGCTCTGGTGTCATTAAGAATGCATTCATGGGGAGTGCCTGTCATAGCTCAGCCGTCACGAACCCGGCTAGTATCCATGAGGATGCAGTTTCAATCCCTGGCCTTACTCGGTGGGTTAAGGATCCAGCGTTGCCATGAGCTGTGGTGGAGTTTGCAGGTGTGGCTTGGATCTGGCATTGCTGTGGCTGTGGCTGTGGCCGGCACTTACACCTCCGAACTTCCATATGCCCTGGGTGTGGCCCTAAAAAGACAAAAAAAAAAAAAAAAAAGCATTTGTGGCGTTCCCACTATGGTGCAGTGGGTTTAGTCCCCAACTGCACAGCTCAGGTTGCTGCAGAGGTGTGGGTTCAGTCCTCACCCCAGTGGAGTGGGTTAAGGATTCTTCATTGTGGCAGTGGTGGCATACGTTGCAGCTGGAGCTCAGATTCAAACCCTGGCCCAGAATTTCTATGTGCTGTGAGTGTGGGTGAGAAAGAAAAGAAAAAAAAAGAACATATTTGTACATTAATATCAGTAACTTAGTGTACAGAGAAAAAAACATGTAAGGATTTGGGCTGTGCAACATAGCACCCAGCTGTCAGGCCTATGACAGAAAAGCAACTTGAGTTTGAAACTGTCCCTGGATTCCTCAAATGAGTTCGCTTTCTTTTCTTTGATTTTTGTTTTTTTTTGCTTTTTTTGTATGGGCTGCACCCATGGCATATGGAGCATCCCAGGCTAGGGGTCTACGGAGCTACAGCTGCCAGCCTATGCCACAACCACAGCAATGCCAGATCTGAGCTGCATCTGTGACCTACACCACAGCTCACAGCAATTTTGGATCCTTAACCCACTGAGTGAGGCCAGGGATCGAACCCACAACCTCATGGTTCCTAGTCGGATTCATTTCCGCTGAGCCACCCAGGGAACTCCTGAGTTTGTTTTCTTCAAAGTTGTATAGGAACCACCTCTCTTAACAAAGGAGGCGTATTCTGATAGCACATATTAGCTTACGTTTAATGTTACATTGGCAAATGCTTAACAACCAGCTTTCTAGGAAGAAAAAGTCCTGATATATAGCATTGGCCAATTTTTACGGTGTAAATACTCCCTTCATGGCAGATTTTAAGATACCAACATAATATCATTGCAGGTGCCTTTGGATTGAGATGTGTGTAATTGATTCTCCCAAGCCAGCGTGAGCTGTCTCCAGCACATCGCTGGATCTAAGTTATAGCTGACCCACATTTATTGAGATCCTACTATGTGTGAGGCACTGTCCTAGGTGCTGAAGTCACTACAGTGTCCAGATAGGCAAAGCCTCTGCCCTCAAGGAGTATAGATTGAGTAGGAGAGACAGATGATAAACAAAACAAGTGAATAGGTAACATACCTTCCAGGAGCAATGAGTGAAAAGCGAAGCAGAGTAAGAGGGAGGGTTGTGACAGGGTGGAGACAGGAGCAGCGCTCTTACATACAGTGGACGGGGAAGGCGTCTCTGAGGGGTATCATGAGCACAGGTTCAGTGAAATGAAGGAGTGAGTCCAGAAGGATGCCCAGAAAAGGGACATTCTGGGGAGAGGGAAAAACAAGCACTCAGTTGATGAGGTGGGAGTGGGGTGGAGGCCTGCGGGTTGTGTTCAGTCTCTGTTTCTGAAGGGCCTGAGATATCAGGAGCCTGGGGCTGTCATCTAAGACACAGATGTGTTTCTGGCTATTCATGCTCTAATGAAGCATTTGCGCTCTAGGTTTGGGCCAGGCTTGAGACTGGGGTGACCCACAGCTCTCTCATTCAAGTGCAAAGGCTCTCTCGTGGGATGTGTGATATCCTATTTTTTTTCTTCTTTCTCTTTTTATGGTCACAAGTGCAGCACATGGAAGTTCTCAGGCTAGGAGTTGAATTGGAGCTGCAGCTGCCAGCCTACACCACAGCCACAGCCACAGAGGATCCAGGCTGCGTCTGTGACCTACACCACAGCTCATGGCAACACTGGATCCTTAACCCTCTGAGCGAGGGCCAGGGATGGAACCCACATCCTTGTGGATATTAGTTGGGTTTGTTACCACTGAGCCACAGTGGGAACTCCTATAGATCCTAATTTTTATTCCCAGCTCGAGCTCCTCAGTTTCCTCACATTGATTGGCTCCTGGTCCCCTGCCCCGCTTCACACATTTGGACTTATGCCCCCTGCCTGGAATGGCTCCCTGCTAATTTCCCGTCTATCATAGTGCCTGGTCCTCTGCCCTCTGGTCAACATTTGGTAAATATTGAATTAAAGAATACGAGAAGAGGCAGGCAGCTAATTAGTTCATGAGGCTCCCAGAGAGGTCTGGCCTGACCTGTGCATTCATACCGCCCACATTTTGTGAGCCTCTTCCTCACAGTTTTGCCCACGGCTCAGCCCCGCAGCACTGCCTGGGTGTGGTCACTCACACGCATTTATCGAACGAGTTATATGCCTGGACATTATTTTTTTCTAGTTGACTTTTTATTTTCAGCTTACATTTCTTTTCGTTTCTTCCTCCTTTATATCATAGACGGGGCATTCGATTGATTTTTTTTTTTCTTCAATTACGTGGGCAGGGAGGTAAAATTATCTGTGAGTTTCCTTTCAACACAGTGAAGGAGGCATGGCAATCTTTTGTTCTTTGAAGGAGTCGCAGGTCTGGCAGGTGTGGGACTCAAGGGGATGGACAGAAGGATCCTCAGGTACTTCTTGGTTCTAGTAGGCGCTGGGGGTCCCCGTGAACCTCTCTGAGGCTGGAAGAGAACTCAGGTAGGCTGAGGGCAGCTCTGGGGACCTGAGGGTCTTCCATGGGATCTACGTCTGGGACAAAGGCAAGCCTCCCTCTCCGGGCCTCCCCAGCGAACACAGGTTGGCATCAAGAGGGAGAACCGTTTCATTTCCGGTGCCTTTAGAACCTGTGCAAGGATTCGGAGAGCGGGGGTTTGAACTGAGTTTCTCGCTTCATGCCATATTTGATATTCAACACGTAAAAAAGTACAAAGGCAGAGAGACGACCCGAGAAGCGAGGGTTCCTTCCTTGTGGGAGCGAGGGGTTGTCTTGCTGGGTTTAAACACTCATCAGTGGGCTCTGTGCTAATAATGAGACTGGAAAATATATTGACAGTGCAGGTGTTTTAAGTGTGAAGATAAAACAGGCAGCTCTTTTATCTGTTTGTCTGTGACAAGTCTCTTAGCTCAGGAGACTTTGTTGTTCTTTTTTTTTTTTTTCCCCCACACTGACTTCTAAGGTAAAGAAATCCGCAACAGGACCTAATCTTCAAAAAGAGGTAACTTTCTCAGGTTTGAGAAGGCGATATGCTTTTGGGACTGTCACAGCAGTCGTCATTGGCTCTGTCCCCCACGCCCTGTGACCCAGGCTTGAATGGTCATCTCTGTGTGAGAAACGAGGCTCAGGGAGGTGAATGGACTTGCCTGAGACCAGCCTTCTGGGAAGGGGATGCCTGGGGCTCAAACACAAGCTTTCTGGCTCTAAGACGTTTGACAGGGGAGTTAATAATAGAAGGCAGGAACCATACTGTACGAGTCAGGGATCTCCAGAGAGACAGAACCCACAGGATGTGCATACACATAAATTTAGAAAGGGAGAATTTATTCTAAGGAATTGGCTCACACGATTACGGAGGCTTGGCAAATCCCAAACCTGCACGTTAGGCTGACAAGCTGGAGACTTAGGGCAGAGCCGCAGTTGGAGTTCAAAGGCCATGTGCTGGCAGAATGCCTTCCGACTCAGGGGAGGTCTGTCTTTGTTCTAGTGAAGCCTTCCACTGACTGGACGAGACCCACCCACATCACGGAGCAGAGTCTGCTTCACTGATTTCAATGTTACCCTCATTCAAAAACACCTTCACAGAAACATCCAGAATAAGGTTTGATCAAATGTCTGGGCACTGTGGCCCAGCCAAATTGACACACTAAATTAGCCGTCACACATGCATTCATTTTAATTTTTTTTCCATTTTTTTTATTACTCAAATGAATTTATCACATCTGTAGTTGTATAATGATCATCACAATCTGATTTCACAGGATTTCCATCCCACAGCCCAGGCACATCCCCCCACCCCCCAAACTGTCTCCTCTGGAGACCATAAGTTTTTCAATGTCTGTGAGTCAGCATCTGTTCTGCAAAGAAGTTCCGTCTCTCCTTTTTGCAGACTCCACATGTCAGTGAAAGCATTTGATGTTGGTGTCTCATTGTATGGCTGACTTCACTGAGCATGATAGTTTCTAGGTCCATTCATGTTGCAAAAAATTCTGGTATTTCGTTCTTTTTAATGGCTGAGTAATATTCCACTGTGTATATGTACCACATCTTCTGGATCCACTCCTCTGTCAATGGACATTTAGGTTGTTTCCATGTCTTGGCTATTGTAAACAGTACTGCAATGAACATTGGAGTACATGTGTCTTTGCAAGTGGTGGTTTTCTCTGGATAGATGCCCAGGAGTGGGATTGCTGGGTCAAATGGTAGTTCTGTGTTTCGTTTTCTGAGGAATCTCCATACTGCTTTCCACAGTGGTTGCACCAATTTACAGTCCCACCAACAGTGTACTAGGGTTCCTTTTTCTCCACACCCTCTCCAGCACTTATTGTTTGTAGACTTTCGGATGATGGCCATTCTGGCTGGTGTAAGGTGGTACCTCAGAGTGGTTTTGGTTTGCATCTCTCTAATGATGAGTGACGTTGAACATCTTTTCATGTGTTTCTCGGCCATCTGTATGTCTTCTTTGGAGAATTGTCTGTTTAGATCTTCTGCCCATTTTTTGATGGGGTTGTTTGTTTTTTTTTGCTATGGAGCTGCAGAAAGTGTTTGTAAATTTTGGAGATTAGTCCCTTGTCAGTTGATTCACTTGCAAAGATTTTCTTCCATTCTGTGGGTTGTCTTTTTGTGTTGTTTAGGGTTTCCTTTGCTGTGCAGAAACTTTGAAGTTTGATTGGATCCCATTTGTTTATTTTTCTTTTTATTGTCAATACTCTAAGAGGTGGATCTGAGAAGATGTTGCTGTTGTTTATGTCAGAGAGTGTTTGGCCTATGTTTTCCTCTAAGAGTTTGATAGTGTCTGGTCTTATATCTAGGTCTTGAATCCATTTGAAGTTTATTTTTGTGTATGGTGTTAGGGAGTGTTGTAATTTCATTCTTTTCCATGTGGCTGTCCAATTTTCCCAGCACCACTTATTGAACAAGCTCTCCTTTCTCCATTGTATATCCTTGCCTCCTTTGTCATAGATTAGTTGGCTGTAGGTGCGTGGGTTTAATTCTGGGCTTTCTATCCTGTTCCACTGATCTCTAGTTCTGTCTTTGTTCCAGTACCATATGGTTTTGATGGTTGTTGCTCTGTAGTATAGTCTGAAGTCCGGGAGCCTGATTCCTCCAGCTCCATGTTTCTTTTTCAGGATGTCTTTGGCTATTCTGGGTCTGTTGTGCTTCCAAACAAACTTTAAAATATTTTGTTCAAGTTCTGTGAAAAATGTCGTTTGTAATTTGATAGGGATTGCATTGAATCTGTAGATTGCCTTAGGTAGTATAGTCATTTTGATAATATTAACTCTTCCAATCCACAAGCATGGTATATCTTTCCATCTATTTGTGTCATCTTTGATTTCTTTCATCAGTGGCTTATAGTTTTCAGAGTATATGTCTTTTATTTCTTTAGGTAGGTTTACTCCTAGGTATTTTATTCTTTTGGATGTGATGGTAAATGGGATTGCTTCCCTAATTTCCTTTTCTGCCTTTTCATTGTTAGAATATAGAAATGCTGTCGATGCATTCATTTTAAAACACATATTTTAATGATAGCAAGTGAAATTCTTATTCAATCTATAAAAATAGAAACTGCAAAAAAAATAGTTTAAAAACTTTTAATCCTATCAGGTCCTTTTGGGTAGGTATTCCTCACTACCTTCCTTCTAGGCATATGAACACTATAAAAATATATTTTCATACCTTCAAATGGTATCATTTCACAGTAATGTTTGCCAGCATACTTGTTTTAATTTATCAAGACTCTGAATTTTTCCCAAGGTTAAAGATTATTCTTCTACATCCTGATTTTTCATGATAGCACAGCAGGTCTGTCTCATCATGACTGTAGGAAATGTCTTCCTCTCCTGCTCAACATCCTCCCCCCCCCCTTTTCTGATAATAGCATTTGGCTCAGGTGGTGCTAAGTTTTACCTCTTGAAACAAAGGACAGACGAAATTGTATGTCAAGAAAGAGGGTTTTCTTTTCTTTAGGATTCTAGATCTAGGACTGCTGGAGGCCATTGTTGTCAGTACCTGGACTTGATCCTAACAATGAAGCTGGTATAGAGGAAAACAAAGTAGAGAAATGAAGAAAAACAGACTCCTGATTACCTGGATCCAGCCATGCCTGAAGCTACTCTCTTTTACTTTTCAGCTATGGAAGATAATAAAGTCCTCCTTTTTGGTAGAGTTAGATTCCATCACCTTCCCCTAGAGAGTTCAGAGTCTGACATGTTATCATTCCACCTGACATGCATCAGTACATGACTGTGTGATGTTTGTGTTTCTGTTTTTTCTGATGATTTACCCATGAATGGCAAGATGTTGCAAAAGGATCTAGAAATTGCCATATGACTTAGACATATTCCTTGATCTCAAGGAGCCTGTTGTCCAGTAGTTGAGGCCAAGTGCATTTTCACCATCCACAGAAATGTAATTCCAACAGCTTATGGGCATCAGGACAGCTTCCCAGAAGGATAAGCACCAGACATTGACGCCGAAGGAGAGGGAGAAAGGTGTTTTGTTTTGTTTTAGGGCCGCACCTGAGGCATCTGAAAGTTTCCAAGATAAAGGTCTAATTGGAGCTGCAGCTGCCAGCCTATGCCACAGCCACAGCCACAGCCACGCCAGATCTGAGCTGTGTCTGTGCAGCAGTTTGCGGCAATGCTGGATTCTTAGCCCACGGAGCAGGGCCGGGGATCAAACCTGCATCTTCGTGGATACGAGTGGGGTTCCTAAATGATGAGCCACAGCAGGAACTCTAAGAAAGGATTTAAAATGCCTCTTCAGGGTCTAAAAGGTCCTACATGGCCTAGCCCTGAACCATGGCTCTAATGTGCAAATGAATGGGCCGAGGATCGTAGTAACATGCCAGGTATAATTCAGTAGCTCTGGGGTGGGGACAAGCGTCTGCGTGTGTAATGAGTTCCCAAGTGAGCTGGGCCCTGCTGGTCCACAGGCTGCACCTTGAGAAAGGAAGCTATGGCTCTTGCCCTCTCCTGCCTCCCCTCACACCAGCCCTTATGTCACCCCTCTGCCCGGCCCCTTTGTGCCCTGCGAGCACACCCAGCTCTGACCTGCCTCAAGGCCTGCAGCCCCCTGGGCCCTTCGCCTGGACTGCCCTGTCCTGCCCTCCCATGGAGGAGGCTTCTCTCCGACTTCCGCTCAGACATCCACACCTCAGCAGGCCACTGGCATCCCGCCGGTTTCGCAGGGCACCTGCCCAGCGCTTGTTCTTTCCAAGCCTGTTTCCCATCTTGATGGAGGCAGAAAACGCTCCTCAGAGAGCTCACCGGACCAAATGGATGAGGGAACCGGCGGGGGACTCCGTATCTCTCCCATCTGTAACCTGCTCCTGGCACATGGCCTGGAAGCTTTCTTAGCAGTTACCAGAATCTGCAATTATCGGCTTGATTTGTTCACTCTCTGCCTTTTCCAACAGAAGGTAAAGCCCTGAGAGGCAGAACCCATTCATCTCGCTCACGGCTCTCTCCCAAATGGTGTCGAACGCGTGGCAGGTGCTTCGCAGAGACTCCCCGAATGAATTGAGTGCATGTGTGCGGGGATGCGGGCGGGGCGAGACAGGAAGCAGGAGGGACGTTTCTGGCGGAGGGAAGATGGTGAGCAAAAGTGGGGAGGAAAATGAGTCACCCAGTTTAGCTGGAGTAGAGTATGGAGAGGAGGCAAGAGACGGTAAGGAGGGCCGGGGCCGTTCTGCAGAGGGAGCTCCTGATGAGGAACCAGCAGGTGATGGGTGCCGGGATCAGATCGGATCACAGCTCAGCTTCTGGACGGTGGGGAGGGGGAGAGGGAAAGGGGGGCTGGGAGTGGGGCACCTGTGATTGCCAAAAGGCTCTGAAGGCAATTCCGGTGAAAGTGGAGGTGCGGTGGGAAGGGAGGAACAGAGCAGATGTGGAGGTGGGTGAGGCCTGGGAGCGGAGAGGTTGATGGGAAGCAGGGGACTTGGTGACCGAGTCGGAAGAGGGACCACAGCGATGCACGTGGCAAGGGTGATGCTCTGGTCAGAGGTTAAAGGGAGGGGCAGATTCTGAGGGGACATCTGAGTGAAATCAGTATAATTCCCTTGCTCACTGATTCTGGTTCGGAGGACCTGAAGTTCCAGACCTAATGGAAGCATCAGCCTGCAGGACTGACAGCAAAGGCAGGGGCTGCATCACCTCCGCGCTCTGAGCTTCAGTGTCTCAGCCCTAGAATGGGGGGGATAAGTTTACCTTGTGCAAATGGTGTAAGGTTTTGAGTCAACACACATAGTGAGGGCTTGAGAGAGGATGCTGTGGCGTGTCTGCCCTGCTGTGCCAGCCAGATCCCACCCCCTCTCCTCCCCTCTACCTCCCCATCTCTCCCGCCCCCCATGCCACCCCCCGCCCCAGGACAGGAGCATTTACTTCCCCAGTCGCTGGGCATGTTGGTGGCTGATGGTTGACAGAGAGAGCCCTGACTCCCCCAAGGTCGGCCACATCCTGGGACAGGTGGATGTCAGTGTCCAAAGGCTCAGCTCCCCTGCCGAGTTGAGACAAGTCTGAAGCACCAGCCCAGCTTCAGAGCTCCGCGTGGGATAAACCAAGGGTTTGTTGTGATTGCACCACAGCCCAGCCTCTCTCTGTCTAATCCTGCTTCCTTCGTTACCCCCGACAGGACAGCTTTTATTCCCAAGCACACTCCCCAGTAAACTTCCTGTGTGTGATTCTCCATCTCTGAGCCTGCTTCCCAGGGAACCCACCTATGATGGATGGTAGTATTTTGGCCACTAGAATATCAGGTGTTTCCCAATGGCTGGAATCTTAGACATTATTCTGCGAAGTTTCAGAAGTTGAGAAGGAAAGCACTGTTCTAGAGGACTGGCCTGTGGGTCACGGGTTTCTCAAGCGTGTTAGAGATTCTTTTTTGTGCCACGGACCCTCTCTTAGACTGATGTTTATAAATGCATAAAACAAATACATGGGATTGTAAAGGAAACCCATTTTATTGAAACATAGTCATCAAACTGTCACAAAATAGACTATGACTATGAGTATCTGATATAGCAATATGGAAATTATTGTGATACAGTAATACAGTTAATGAAAGATCTATCAGTGGGTCTAAAAATCTAGAAAAACGATGTATTGATGATATCTCAAGATGTCTGGAGCAGTTGTAGTGTGATGTGAAGATATCTGGCTTCAACTGATCAGAAATTGCGGGGTTTGCAAATACTAAGGTCAGTGAAAATAAAGATGTCATTTCCACTCCCACCCCCCACCATAACCATGGACCCTCTACATTCTGTGCATGGAAGCTCAGAGGGTCTGTGAACCTTTGGTTTTAAAAAAAAGCCTTGGTGGAGTTCTCTGGTGGCACAGTGGGTTCGGGATCTGGCACTGACACTGCAGCGGCTGGGGTCACTGCTGTGGTGCTGGTTTGATCCCTGGCCCTAGAACTTCTGCGGGCCGTGGGCATGGCCAAAAGCAAGCAAGCAAACAAACAAAAGCAGCTTCGGTATCATGAAATCTGTAATCTACTTTCAGATATTTACTTCTAGATGGTTCGGCCAGTTAGGAATCCACACTCCAGGGGTGATGGATAACATTAGATCAGAAGGGTCACACCTCAAGGCACCTGCTGCCAGCTCTTCTGTTTTGTCTCTGGTCAATGCCAAATGTCTTACTAAATAGCACAGAGAATGGCAAAGGGGGGTCTTATGGGTGAAATTTGTGGCTAACAACCTAACAGATGTTTGAAATGTGCTCTTGTTAATAAAATTAGTGGTATTCAAGATGAGGGGATTGGGAGTTCCTGTCGTGGCTCAGTGGTTAACGAATCCGACTAGGAACCATGAATTTGCGGGTTTGATCCCTGCCTGGCCTTGCTCGGTGGGTTAAGGATCCGGCGTTGTCGTGAGCTGTGGTGTAGGTTGCAGATGCAGCTCGGATCCTGCGTTGCTGTGTTTCTGGTGTAGGCCGGTGGCTACAGCTCTGATTAGACTCCTGGCCTGGGAACCTCCATATGCTGCAGGCGCGGCCCTACAAAAAGCAAAAAGACGAAAAAAAAAAGAGATTGGCTGAAATGTTTTTGAGACACTCTCCGTGGATGAATGGAGCAGAAGAATTAAACAAGGCCTGTCCTACAGCCTTAGGAATGGCACCTGTGTCCGGGCATGGGGTTGGAGGTTAGCTGCTTACCATTGGGATAACAGGATCCTGCCTCTGAAATCTTGTCGTCTAATCCTCAAGAAAACATTCCCTGTAACATGTAAGCAGATGAGTGAAAAAGCCAGAGATGGAACTTTACCAAGTTTTATAGTTATGTGGTATAAACCATTTGTTAACTGCATACTTGTTAATAAGTAAAATCTGTGAAGCGTGGTAGAATTTAGTCTGGGGCTCACTTTCAATATAACTGGTAGTGAGGTTAATAGAGAAGACGTTCACCGTTGCCTGCTTCAGACGTTCTGGAACATTTAAACACTGGGTTCTTCCATCTATCAAAAAGGATCCAAGAGATTGTGTGCAACCGTGTTGGCTTAGGTCAGTTTGCAACAATGACGTTTAAAAGTTCAAGAGTTCCGTCGGTGGAAAATCTACACCACCACCAGTACTTTACCAGAGCCGGGTTAGGATACAGATGGAAGACCAATCAGAGCAAAGTGGGTGGAACTTTGAGTTAATTACCCAGTGGATGTTTAGTTAATTAGCCAAGAGGGGATGAGAGGAGGTCAGAGATTTTCCCTAATGGTCCCGGAGAGAGGGTCTGTTTGACTTGGCTGCTTCCCTATGCAGCTAATGTGAACAATTCTTGCTTTTTGGGGGATGATTCCAGCCTTAACAAACAGCCAGCAGGGCTCCCCTAAACGTTCCTCTGGAGAGAAATGAATCCTGAGAAGGGAAGTGAGGGAGAGCCGAATGTGAGAGTGCTGTGTCTGCTCCCCTTGCTGAACTGGGCTTCATCGGGATGAAGAAAAATCTCTTTGCTTCTTTAACTTGGAAAAAAGCACAAGGTTTTATCAGGAATGCCTCATTGTCCAAACTAATCCTTTCTTTTTACCAATAATCCTTTTGCATAAAATCAAGTAGTGATCATAAGACTAGGGCGAAAGAAAATAATACGCTGGTGCACCTGTAAATTACAGGAAAGGGGGAAGAGGAGAGAGAGGAGTAGGAAGCCCGTCTGCATCACCTCCATAAACCCTGCACTCATCCCAAAACATGCACTGCAGACCAACAGTCTCACCCATCCAACCATCCACTCACTCATTCATTCAACACCTGATTTTTACCACCTATAAGTGCCCCCATCACTGTGCAAGGTGTTGGCACAGGTAAAGGACAGGAGAATTAAGGTCTCCTGGATCTTAGACTGGTGGGAGAGACAGACAACAGAGATGCGATTATACAAATTAGCAGATAATGCCAACGATAATAAATGTCAAGGAGGAAAATTGAAGATAAACAGGAGAATTTAAAATAGGGGGAGGGGTGGCATTTAACCTAGCCTCTGAGATCAGGGAGGGCCTCCCTGAGGAGGTGACATTCAAGGTGAGTCCTTAAGACTGAATCAAATGTTAGGAATGGCACCTGGCAGGTGAAGGGTGTGTGTGTGTGTGTGTGTGTGTGTGTGTGTGTGTGTGTGTGTCTGTGTCTGTGTCTGTGTAGAGCCTTCCGTGTAGAACTCAGGCTAAAGCCTTAACGTGGGCAGTGGCCTGGCCAAGTTCAAGAAGTGGAGAGATGGCAGAGTGACTGAAGGGGTGGGAGCATAAAGGCAGAATGACAGGGGAAGGGGTAGGGATAGTGCTGTGGTTACAGATAAGAATTAGATACAACTGTCCTTGTGACTCACCAATGAGTTGGAGAGATCCTTGTGAAGCAGAGCAAAACAGAGATGTCTAGTACAGACTGGAAGACTTCAGAGAACAGAATGGCTGATACTGCCTGGAGGAATCAGGGAGGGCTGCCCAGAGGAGGTGATATTTGATCTGGGTCTCAATGGTTGCATAGGAGTTTGTTAAGCCAAGAGAAATGGAGGGGGCGGGGGGGAGTATGTACAAAGGCCAGGTAGGCAGTCAGAGTGACCAGAGCATAGACTGTGGTCAGGAAATAACAGGAAATGATCCAAGACCTACAGTATGAGCTGAGAGCCAGGGCTATTTATTTTTTCTTTTACATATTGTGCAAATATGAACTTGCTTTCCCTTAGAGACACATCCAGCTACATTTTTCTAATTTCGAACACTAAAAATACTGCCATCATTGTTGTTTTCTAAGCTTATAAGTGGATTCAGTTCTTGTTCTTGGTTGGGTGGAATCTTTGCAATGACCCAAAACCTAAGGCCTCTGCAAATATCTTTAAAACAGTTATATTCTTGCAAATTTATTCTACACCACCCAGCCCCAGAGTCTGTGATATTTACATAACTCAGATGTCTGAGCTGGGGGCCATGACACTGATTAAGCTTTGAGGAATTTACATTTTCCTACTTGAGACTTACTGAGGCACAGCAATGATTCTTTCTGTACCCTTAAAAATCCTCTCATTACACATGGACACTCTGTTGCCTAGATGTATCTGGGGGTTTTGTATTTCTGGAATGTTCACCAATCCCACCCGTTTTTTAATCCCTCAACAACATACCCGCTCTACCATTTCACATCAGTTGAATCACCTATTTGTTTTGTATTTTGTTTTGTCAAGTCATGTATTTGAAACGTGACCATTTCAATTACACGGGTAATGGGCTGTGCTCCCTTGATGGGGAGGAGGATTTGTAATTGGCCCATTTCTGTGGTGTTAATATTCCCATCCTGCTAACTTCAAGCTACCTATGTCTAACATCTGGCTCACAAAATTCCTAAAAATGTAGCAATCGGCACCCCACTGGAGCTGTATGACCTTCGTCAGTTCAACATCTTCAGACTTGTTTTCTCATCTGCAGAATGGGATGATAATAGTAACTACTAGCTGAAATATCAGCTGCCTCTGTACACTGATGCCAAGTAGAAATGCAGAGACAGGGTTGGAGGGAACAGAAAAAGTAGCTTTAATTGCCAGGCAAAGAGGGGAACACAGCAGGCTAGTCCCTCAAGGGCTGTGCCCCCCACCCCCGCCCCCCAGGAGGAGTGTCCAAGGTGCAGGGTGTGGTCAGCTTGTGGACACTCTTCTGATTGGTTGGCGGTGAGGTCACTGGGAGTCAGCGTCATCAACCGTCTGGTTTCATCCCGGCAGGTCTATGTGCTTGTGGGCAGCATACAGTTGACTTCCTCCGCCTGGTGGGGGCTTCAGCACCTGCACGGCAGCCCCAAGGACATGGCTCAGAATATTACACACAGTGCTTGAGGAAGAGTGAAAAGTCCTTGACTTTGTTGAAAGGCCAAACTATTATTATTCTGTTTGGTTTGAATGTTTTCCTCTTTCTCTGTTTTTCCTCACTTCTCTGATGAAATTTATTTTTATTTTATTTTATTTTATGTTTTTGCTTTTTTGAGGGCCACACATGCAGCATATGGAAGGTCCCAGGCTAGGGGTCGAATCGGAGCCACAGCTGCTGGCCCACACCACAGCCACGCCAATCCTTAACCCACTGCGAGCGAGGCCAGGGATCAAACCTGAGTCCTCATGGATATCAGTGGGCTTCATTACTGCTGAGCCACAATGGGAACACCTATATTGATTCTTTGACCAAAGTTTTTCTATAGCTAAAAAGTCAGGTGGAGGACATGGGGTGGGGGTTGGGGGGTCCATTCTGGGAAGGCCCGACAGGGTCCTGCTCAGTTACACTACTTCCTCAGGCAGGTATGACTATTAGATAAGTTGATGCATTGAAAGTACTGGCCAAGGTACCCAAATATATAATAGAGTGTGCATTCAACAAGTAGTTGTTGCATTTGTTGTTACAGTTGACAGGTACCTGAGTATTATTTAACGAATTAAGCCAAAACAAAGTACTTTCTCTAGATCTCCTTTTAAGTTGTGGGTGTCCACAAATTACCAGAGAGGTAGATCATGTATCTTTATTTTGCTGCATAAGTCTTTTATTCATAGTAGGATTTTATTCACTTACGCTTAGCAAAAGACAATTCTCCAAATGCTACAACAGTGTCTTGCAAGTATATTGTTGGACTTTTGTGACTTTGTCAACTTCAAAAACAAATTTTTTGGCTTTTCATGATTAAAAAAAAAAAAACCTGCCAAAAGCATGAAAAATGTCCCTTATGATTTTCTCTTTAATACCCAGAAAGGACTGAATTATACCCTGTTCCTTCGTGTACTTCAGAGGAAACGGAAATTAACTTGCCTGCTTATGCTGCTAATAATACAGTACACGACGCTGTCAAAACAGCTTTTTAGATTAGCAACACTACCTGTGGATGCCCTGCCAGCCTCTAGAAGTTATATTAATGGGCAGCTGCTGAAAATCTGGCAGAGGGAGCATCTGAGATAATGGTTTTGGTGAGAGCTTCAAGAAAGTCTCTTGAGATCCTTGAAGAAAAACAGACTAAGGGAGTAATAATCTTTCATTTTTATAATAAAGTGTCAGGATGTATCTGGCTACACATTACAGATACCTAATGATGGCTGGAACTATAAAGACATTTAATTATCTCTCATAACAAGTTGTCGAGTGATAGGCAGTTCCAGGATGGTACAGTTGCTCTGTTATGACCTTCTAGCTCTCCCCTCTGTCATCCTTGATGCATTGCCTTTGTACGTAAGCTTGGTGCCTCGTGGTTGCAAGATAGCTGCTGCAGCTCCAAGCATCTTGGCCTTATACCACCATGGTTAAGACAAGAACAGGATAGAGGTTGGGGTTAGAGAACTCGCCTCTCATGACACTTATCAGAAAGCAAAACATTTCTCAGAAGCCCCCAAGCTGACTTCTTGAAGCTCATTGGCCAGAACTCGGGCCATGCCTGGCAGCAAGGAAAGATGGGAAAGACGGCATCTGATCCCAAAGTGCAGCAGGAGCGCCATGTTGGTTTAGACCAATCATGATGTATTTTCTGGGGCTTGGGGGAGCAATCCTCCCTGAACTCAAGGCCTCTTTACCATCTACCAGAACAAAGGGATGGGGATATGGAGAGAGTAGTGTATGCCACATATAATAAATAAATATCGCATGTATGACCCGCATATGTTAAACCTGACTGTGAGGAAGTTGAGGTTGAGTAGTGGCCCCTGGCTCTCTCTGCCCTTCATTCATTCCTCTTTCTTCTGATGACCAGACCTTGCTTTGCCTTTGGTCCGTCACCTCTTTCTGGCTCCTGGAATACATGCGGTGGTTTGAGACTCCCAGGAGAACCCTGGCTGATCCATCCCAGCTGCCTCCAGTCCACAGCGATGGTTTTAGGGATGGACATGAGGCCCAGTCTGGTTCATGAGCCCCAATCCTGGGGGATTTTTGGTAGCTGTTTGGAAAGATTAGGTTTCTCCAGAGGGTGCTAGAAGGATGTGGGCCTTTGCCATCTCAAGAGGAAAGGAAGTTAGGAAATGAAGAGGTTGATGCCAACAATGGTGAATGCCAGATTCCAGTTGTGCCTCGTCTCCTAGACTTTGGCACACTCAGGCCATCATTGTCCTTCTTTTGCTTATATGAGTCTGTGGGGGTTTTGTCTCTTGTCACAGAAAGATCCCCAATTTCCCTTCTCTGTGAACCTTTCTGATAACCTTACCTTCTCTGGCTCACTTTTTCTTTTTTGCCCCCACTGACCTGAGCTGGACTCTCTCATCACCCTCTCAGTGCCTGGCATTGTTTTTCCCTTTATGTATGCACCTGTCTCTCCAGGATAGCATGAAGCTTCTTGTGGCAGGGACCCTAGCAGCTAAGAACATGGGGGCTGGACTCCTGGCTCTGCCTCCTCCTGATGTAACTCCTCCGGTCAAGCCGGTTAACGTCTCTAAGCCTTGATTTTGTCATCTGTAAAATGGGGATGATAATGGCACCATGCACGTTGATTTCCTTTAGCTGCTGTTACACATTGCCGCAAATTTAGTAGCTTAAAACAGCACAGTTTTCTTTAACCTTACAATTCTGTAGGTTAGAAGTCAAAAGTGGGACATGTGTCACTGGGCAGAATCGAGACATAGGCAGGGCTGCATTCCTTCTGGAGCCTCGAAGGGAGACTAGGTTCCCCTGCCTTCTCCCGCTGCTGGAGGCAGCAGCCCATGTTCCTTGGTATGTGGCTCCCTTGGTCCATCTTCAAAGCCAGCAATGCCAAGTCAAGTCCTTCTCAGGTCTCATCACTCTGGCCTTGCCTCCATTGGCACTTCTTTCTCCGATGCTGACTCTTCAGCCTCCCTCTTTCTCATTTAAAGGAGCACTTTGGGCCCCCTGGATAATCCTCCTATTCACGCTGAGCCAGTTAACTTTAATCCCATCCGCCACGTTAGGGCCACTATGTCATGCAACATAACATAGTGCCAGGTCATGTAACATATGCACAGGTTCTGGGCGTCTTTGAGATCTATCATCCCATACCATGTCAGAAGTTGTTTTTTTGTTTTTGTTTTTTAATGTTTAAATGAGGTAGCACATGTATGTTGATACACAGCACTTGCTCAGTTCACGTTGGTTTTCATTTCTGTTTCCCTAGTGCCTGGCACACAGAAGGTTCTTGTTGTAGCCACTTCTCCACTGAGACATGGAATCTATGTTCCCTCTTTTAAATCTGGGCCATGAAGGAGTTCTTATTGTGGCTCAGTGGGTTAAGAACCTGACATAGTGTCGGTGAGGATGTGGGCTTGATCTCTGGCATTGTTCAGTGGGTTAAGGATCCCGTGTTGCCGTAAGCTATGGGGTAGACCCACAGATGCAGCTCAGATCCGGTGTTCCTATGGCTGTGGTGTAGGCCTGGTATGCAGCTCTGGTTCGACCCTAACCCTGGGAACTTCCCTATGCTGTGGGTGCATCCATTAAAAAAAAAAAAAAAAAAAAAAAAATCTGAGTTGTAAGATTGCTGAATCGTCACCACATGGTGGAAGTGACACTGTGTCAGTTTTGAGGCCCAGGTCTTAAGAAATTGGCAGCTCCTGCTTCCCATTTCTTGGGACACTGGTTCTCCAAGCTCAGCCACCATGCTGTGAGGAAGCCCAAGGGCCCCAGAGAGAGGCTCCCACGCAGAGCCCTTGACAGCCAGCGCCAACCACCACCCCCCCGACCCCTCCCACCCCACCACCAGGGGAGGGAGCCGGCTTAGAAGTGAATCCCTCCGCCCTAGTCAAGCTGGCCCAGCTGACACTGAGTGAAGCGGTTACCCGCTGCCCAGCAGAGCCCTGCTCAAATTGCAGACTTGTGAACGAACGAAATGATTCTTGTTATTTAAGCCACGGATTTGGGGGTGATTGGTTATGCGGCAACAGATAACAAGGCCCCCACCCCCATGATTCAGGGAATGACTAAGTAAATCAACCATCAGGATTTAACGAGAGGAAACAAGCCTCTTTAAAGGATTCTTACACTTTTTACTGGCAGGATCATTTTAGAGCTTATGAGGCATCCATCGCAAAGGCTGTGGGGGATGAAAGACGATGTCTTTACAGATGACTAATGCCCCGGCTTCATTTGCACCTTGTAACAACCAATTGAAAAGTTGAAAAACCCAGGAACGGCCACTTCGCTCTGAACCGCTGAACCGGGAGGAGTGGCCGACACAGGCTTTGCGAGAGGAAGCTACCTGGAAAGGAAAAATCTCAGAGTTCATGCCACTGTGGTATCTATGTCCACCCCCAGCCCCAGCCCCAGGCTACATCCTGAGCAGAGAGCAGGAATTGAGTTTCCAGGGTGGGAGGATCTCCCCCCAACCCCCCCCCCCCAGTTCTGGCATCACCCCGGGGTGACATTCTCATTCAGGTGCAATCCCAGGTTCGATTACTTCCCTAGCAGGTCTGCTGAGGGCAGAGCACAGAAGCCCTTTCAGAGGAAAAAGGCATTAAAATGCAACATCAAGATCTTGATTTATAACGTTCACATCTACCTGTCAGTCTCCTTGGATACGCCTCTCAATTGCAGGGTATGGTTTCGGTTAGGAATTCTGCTCACATGCCGGGGTTGGTGGCTGCATAATTAAACGGAACAGAGCCACCCAAGGAAGCTGGAGAAAGACGATTGCCTTCGGGTGGCTGTCTGGGGAAGAAATGTGAGGACCTCCGAGCAGACTGCTGCTCCTTGCTGCTGCTTCCCATCAGCGAGGAAGGTATTTCGCTGCCTGCAGAAGGCAGGGGGTTTTCAGAACTCCCTCTGACCTTTATTATTGACCGCACCGCCTAGGTCTCACTCAAAGGCTTACTGATCCATATACGGCCTTTCTCACTGTGCCTTAGGCCGGTTCACCTGCCCAGGACTGGAAAATGCAGGGTTAGACCCCTAGAGTGGGTGGAAGAGTGTGCCCCCCAAATCTATGTCCACGCGGGACCTCAGATCGTGTCCTTATTGGACGTACGTAGGATCTTTGCAGTTGTAACTGGTGAAGAGGAGATCTTCCTAGATTAGGGTGCGCCCCAAACCCAATAACTGGTGTCCTTACAGGAGGCGAGGAGACCCAGAGAAACCACAGAGAAGACCCTGTGAAGACAGGGTCAGATTCTGGGACTTCCCATTGTGGCTCAGTGGGTTAAGAATAGGGCATTGCCATAAACCGTGGTGTAGGTTGCAGATGCAGCTCGGATCCGGCATTGCTGTGGCTGTAGTTTATTGCTGGCAGCTGAAACACCAATTTGACCCCTAGCCCAGGAACTTCCATATTACCATGGATAGGACTCTAAAAAGAAAAAAAAAAAAAAAATGACAGAGTCTTATTCTGGAGGGATATGCAGCTACAAGCCAAGGAACAGCAAACATTGCCAGCCATACAACAGTCAGGGACAGTGATATGCTAGGCAGGATAAAGGTGAACAGGAAGGAGGGACAAAGCCAGGAATGGTCCTCTCCCAACTCCCTAGAAAAATAAGCCACTTTGGGGGTGGAAGGGGAGCCAGGAGTGCGACCCTGGTGGCCCTCCTTTCGGGCGAGACTTGAAACAGGATAAGTGTCTCCCCCAGCACCTCCACGCAGAGACATCACAGAGACATCACATCGGTGGAGCGAAGCTTTAATTCAGCCTTTCGTTCTGACGCAGCGAGAATCCTTACCTAGCTCGCCATTCTCCTTTCCCTCCTCTCTCCTCGTCTGAAAAAGAAACCAGCTTATCTCAAGTACTTAATCAAAACATAACGACGTCCAGATGTTTTTATCCACAGACGAGCATGTACGCTGTTGATCTTGAGAACAGTGACTATTGCTGTCCAAAATGGCACAGGTTCAAGGGACTCAAATTACTCAGGCAGGAAAGGCCACTAACAAAATGCCGTATTTTCTACCACAGATCTGGGTATGGCTTAGTAAGTAAGAACATGCAATCAAGCCCAACAGACACGTATTTGCCTAGAAAAGAGTCGTTAATCAAATTTCACTTCTGTCCAAGCCAGCCTGGGGATAGAGTCAAGCCCAGATGACACAGAGCAGAGAGGTGGATCCTGGTGATGTTGCCTGAGGCCTAGATGAAGCTGTACCTGAAGCCATCTTGGCCTACTTTGCCTACTGCCTTGAAAGAAACAAAACAAAACAAAACAGAAGGACATCATTGCAGAAGGCTGAGTTAATCATAATCCTCAGCTCATGACACTTTACGCAAAATCTCCTATTTATTTCTTTAGTTCCAGTAACTCTGGCTGCTTACTCCTTTTCCCCATCCCTTCCTGCGGGCAGTCATGCAGATGGGTCTGCATATAACCTTGTGTTTTATGCTTTGTTGTATGTATTTTCAATTTCCACAAATGATTTTGTCGTGTTTCCTTCTTCCTTTTATTTTTTCACTGAGTACCATGTTTTTAAGGTCCATTCATGATACTATGGTTACCATGTTATCAATACTTCTCATTATTTCCTGCTTCTCCCTGGTGGGTATTTTCTGTATTTCACATCTCCATTCCCTGCCACAAAACACTCTGCACCGAACATGCCATATGTGCCCCCTGGTACATCTATATAGAATTTCCATGGGTTGTAACACTCGAGTTGGGGGTGCTGGGTCCTGGGAGCACTTAATTTGACTAAGTTGCCTGACTTCTCTGGGGAAGTCCCAGGCCCAGTCTACACCCCCAAGAGCAGTGTCTGAGGTTCCCACCGTACTTGGTATGTCCCAGCTTTCTAGTTCCTGCCAGCCAAGTACAAATAAGGTAGGATCTCATGTTTTAAAATTGGCATTTCTCTGATTACTAATGATTTAGAGAGTCTCTTCACATGGCTGTATTTTGAGTCACCACTTCTACAAACTACCGTCTATAAACATCTTTAAATTGCTTGTTCATACCCCTTGCTCATTTCTGCTTGTTGCTTTGCAAAGATTCCTTATAGATTCTAAAGATTAACCTCTCTTGGTTTTAGAGGTAGAAATCTTTCCCTCTTTCATCTGTCCATAAGTTCTGCCCACAGTCCTTTGTGAACTAAGGGTTTCTTATTTTTTATTATAGGTGATTTACAATGTTCTGTCAATTTCTGCTGCCCAGCAAAGTGATCCAGTCATATATATATTATATATCTAATATATATAATATCTAATATATATAATATATATATATATTCTTTTTCTCACATTATCCTCCATCATGTTCCATCACAAGTCATTAGATATAGTTCCCTGTGCTACACAGCAGGATCTCATTGCTTCTCCACTCCAAAGGCAATAGTTTGCATCTATTTACCCCCAAACTCTCAGTCCATCCCACTCCCTCCCCCTCCCTGAGAACCACAAGTCTGTTCTCCAAGTCCATGAGTTTATTTCTTTTCCATAGAGAGTTCCTTTGTGCCGTATATTAAATTCCAGATATCAGTGATATCATATGGTGTTTGTCTTTCTCTTTCTGACTGACTGCACTCAGGTCGAGAGTCTCTAGTTCCATCCATGTTACTATAAGTGCAGAAACCCTCCTTTTTAGTGTCGTCGTGGTAGGTAGAAATCTAAAGACGTCCCGTAAGATCCTCGTGCTCTGATTATCCAATCAAACACTAGTCAAGGTGCTGCAGTGAAGGGACTGTGCAGGTGTAATTAAGGTTATGGGCTGAGAGAGTCTGTTCTGGCTGCTATAATGAAATACCAGAGCTTGGATAGCTTCTAAATTTCTGTTTTGTTTTATACAAAAATTTATTTCTCATACTTCTAAAAACCAAGGTGTTGGCAGATTCTGGGTCTGGTGCATAGATGGCACCTTCTAGCTGTAACCTCACATGGTAGGAGAGGCAAGGGAGCTCTGTAGGGCTCCTTTCATAAGGGCCCTAATCCCCTTCATGAAGCTCTGCCCTCATCACCTCATCTCCTTGCAATGGCTCCACCTTCTAATACCATCACCTGGGGGCTTAGGTTTCAACATATGCATTTTAAAGGATATAACATATGTTGTTTGAAGCTGAAAAAAATGTGGTAATTTGTTTGGCATCAATAGGGCAGCAGTATAGTAATCATATTTATTAACCTTTCGCTTTGTGATCTGTGCCTGCTTTTGAATTAAAAAAGAAAAAAGTTTCTCCTAATCTATGTGTGCAGCATTCCCAGTGGGTGGAGTGGGGTGGGGTGATCACCCCCAAAGGGGAGAAAATTAGTTTTGGGAGAGTGAGAGGAATTTTAAATTGTTTTATGTGTAAAGCACAGAGATACATACAATATGTAAACAGCAACTCGATGTAACTATGGTGTTAAAATTTCCCTGGGGTGAGGGTGAGGAGTTACAATTAGGGGGAAATATCTAAACAAATTCCTTGAGAGGTGATAATAGAAAAAGGTTGAGGGAATTCCCTGGTGGCCTAGAAGGTTAAAGATCACTTGTCACTGCTGTGCCACAGGTGGCCCAGGAAATTCTGTGTGCCACAGGCACAGCCCAAGAAAAAAAAACAAAAATGGTTTGAGAAACATTGGCCCATGTCAATGCTATTCTATATTTTCAAAAATGAACTTAATCGTGTTATCTCTCATACTGAGGTCTTTATGTAAAATATGAGTTCCTCCAAAAAAAAAAAAAATCCGTATGGATTTATAGGTTAATTGAATTGAATTTACAGGTTACTTCGGGGAGAATGGATAAATTTATAATATTAACTTATCCTACCAAGAACACAGAAAGTCACTTCACTTACTTGGATCATCTTCTGTATCCTTTGCCAGAGTTTGAAAGTTTTCTCCTTAGAGGTCTTGTGTGTTCTTTGGTATATTGTCCCCAGAACACTTTAAAATAACTGTGACTATTGTGAGTGGTGTCTTATTTTCAATTCTGTATTTATTCAAATCTAAGCTGCCATCAATGTAAGATGCATCCCAATTTCAGAGACATTACAGTGTGGAAAGAATATGTCTGAAAGTTACTTTTTTCTGTTGATGTATGCCCGGTGAAGAGAAATGCTATTGATTTTTATGGGTTAATCTTGTATCTGGCAACACTGCTTATAAATTCTAATATTTTGTCTGTTGATCTTGTTGGTTTTTCTGGGTAAATGATGGCAGTTTTATCTCTTACCTTCCAATTTTTACACCATTTTCTTCTTTCTTTATGGCCTTGGCTATGACCTGTCATACTATGTAATCATTAGTGGTGAGAGCTGACTGCACACTTTCAGTTTATGGGCTGGTAAGTTATTTTTCTTAAGTCAGTATGCTGGGGTTTTCTGAAATTTACAATCCAGGAATCCTGAATGGTCTGAAGGAATTCTTCAAGGGTACGGAGTGCTGAACTAGAGGGCCAGTTCTTGAAGGAACCCAAATTTGTCAGGCATCTATCTTCTCTACGGCATCAGGTGCCAATGTAGTGGTTTAATACCCCCTTGGTTTTTGGATGAAGGCAAATTCCATTAGAAAGGGATGTGGGAAGGAAGAGAATAATTGGTGGGTTTAGTAAAGTGATAATAATAATTAAGATAATTACAAAGATAGTGATGATTCTTCCATCTTTATGACTTTAGTTTTTCAAAGTAATCCTTTATCAGCTTTGCTTCTCATGACAGTCCTATGAAGCTGGGTAGGAAAAATACGATTATCTTCATTTTCCACATGAAGACAGGGGAGCTTTATTTTCTACTTAGGTCCCTGGGTGGCCTCTTGGAAACTGGCTTACAAGGTGCAAGGAGCGGGGCATGGTGGAAGCGGCGGTGAGGGGTGGGTCCTTGAAGCAAGTAGAGCTGGGGAGGTTTCTGCTTATTCAAGACAGCCTGCAAAGCATGGCTCAGATAAAGAACTAAAAATGGGGAAATGCCCAATGTCAGAAAGGGTATTGGATCTCCATGGAAAAGGAGGTGTAGGTGAGTAGTTAAGAACTAAGACTTTGAACCCAGGTCTGTGAGAGATGGTGATTGAAGAAAAGCCCACATCACATTGAAAATGTTATGCCTGTGCTATGCTAGCACTTGCAATAAAAGACTTGGACAGAGCAGCTGTATTTAAAATTTTGTCAAAGGTCCTTCAGGCCTTCTATCAGTGAGGGTTCCACCAGAGAAGCTGAACCAGTAAAATGCATTTAATTTTATTAATGAGAGTAAATATTATATATATCCTACTGGTTATAAATCAGTATTGAGAGAGGTTGATTTAGGAGTTTCTGTTGTGACTCAGCAGTTATGAACCTGACTAGCATCCATGAGGATACGGGTTCAATCCCTGGCCTTGCTCAGTGGGTTAAGGATCTGGTGTTGCCATGAGCTGTGGTACAGTTCGCATACACAGCTCGGATCCCACATTGCTGTGGCTGTGGTGTAGGCCAGCAACTACAACTCCAATTGGACCCCTAGCCTGGAAACCTCCATATGTTGTGGGTGCGGCCCTAAAAAAAAAAAAAAAAAAGACAGCTTGATTTACTGTAAGGAATTGGCCTAAGCAATTGTGGGCACTGTCTAGGCAAGTCTGAAATTCTTGGGGCAGGCCGTATGAAGGGCAGGCTGAACTCTTGACCATGAGCTGAAGCTGCTGTTCACAGGCAAAATTTCTTTTTCCTCAGAAAAACCTCAGTTCTGCTCTGAAAGCCTTTCAACTGATTGACTCAAGCTCAGTTAGATTATCCAGGATAATCTTCCTTAAAGAAAACGGATTATAGACTTTAATCACATTTGCAAAATACTTCCACAGCAACACCAAGGTGGGTGTTGTTTTATTTGTTTTTTGGCTGCACCCAGCGGCATGCAGAATTTCCCAGGCCAGGGAGCGGAACTCTTGCCACAGCAGTGACAACACCTGATCCTTAACCTGCTAGGCCCCCGGGGGGTACTCCCAAGATGAGTCCTGGATTGAGTAACTGGGAACTGTAGCCTAACCAAGTTGGCATGTAAAACTCACCATCACAGCTCCTATGGAAACATACAGAAGAGACAAGCTCATCCATTGAATCCATTCTCCCTTGAGTCTGTTTTCTAAGGCAGGGAAGGCTGTAGAAAGCCAGTGAACTCTGAATTGCACCAAGGTGACATAGTAAGTTGATGCCATCCGTTTCTTCCTCTCAAATGACCTCTCCCAACCTTCCTTCCTTGCTGCTGACTGGCTCACGGGAGCAAACAAGCTGTTTAGGTGTAGGCCAAATCAGAGAGAACTATTAACACTGCAATGGGAATGTCCACCCATGGCGCCTCGGCTGCCCCACTCTGCCTCGTTGCTCTCCTTGTAAACACTGCACAGCATAGATTGTGTGGGTTAGAAGAGAATTGTGTGGTGAAGTTCCTGCATTTGCTCAATTTTCTTTAGTTATTTATTATGCCCTTCTAGTTCATGTATCATCCGTGTTTGTGTCTGACCAACTCTTCTGAGGGTGATACAGTGAGTTTTGAAGGTGAGGTAGGAAGTGGAAGAGGGGGTTCCAGGGCTAGATGCGACATCCTGATAGGATCAGTGCCGGAGCGTAACGTGGGTCCTGCCACCTGAAATCAGTGATGAGAGACCACAGTCTTCCTAGACGTGTCCTCAGCACTACTTGATTAAGGAACAGAAGCCACACTGTTCCTCTCGGTGAAAGCCAATCATGAACAGATTTACACCGGCTGGTGACTCATGCGGTGCTGTGCATCGGCGTGACAGAACTTGAAAGCACAGCAATGGTCTGGCTCACTGAGAAGACACTGAACTACAGGCTATGGCCATTGGATAAGGAAAGAGCTGGTCATTTTATTTTTTCTTTCTTTTTTTTTTTAAATGAAGTATAGTTGATTTACAATGTGTTAATTTCTGCTGGAGAGCAAAAGGATTCAGTTATATGTAT
Organism: Sus scrofa; assembly: GCF_054392235.1. NCBI lineage: Eukaryota > Metazoa > Chordata > Mammalia > Artiodactyla > Suidae > Sus > Sus scrofa. The sequence continues at coordinate 87,340,728 of NC_139387.1, read as the reverse complement.
ACACATTCTGTCTCTCTCTCTCTTTGTTTTTTTTTTTTTTTAGGGCTGCACCGGAGGCATATGAAAGTTCCCGGGCTAGGGGTCGAATCAGAGCTGCAGCTGCTGGCCTACGCCACAGCAATGCCAGATCCAAGCCACACCTGAGACCTATACCATTGTGCATGGCAATGCCAGATCCTTTAACCCACGGAGCAGGGCCCAGGATAGAACCTGTGTCCTCATGGATACTAGTCAGATTCGTTTCCACTGAGCCGCAATGGGAACTCCCTATTTCATTCATTTTTATGGCTGAGTAATATTCCACTGTGTATATGTACCACATCTTCTGTATTCATTCCTTTGTTGATGGACTTTTAAGTTGTTTCTATGTCTTGGCTATTGTGAAGAGTGCTGCTGTGAATCCGAGGCGGGGGGGTGCATGTATCTTTTTACATTACAGTTTTGTTTGAATGTATGGCCAGGAGTGGAATTTGCTAGATCATGCAGTAACTCTATCCTTAGTTTTCTGAGGAGCCTCCATACTGTTTTCCATTGTGGCCATACCCACCTGCATTCCTACCAGCAGTGTAGGAGGGTTCCCCTTTCTCCACATCCTCTAGAGGTAGTCTTTCTTTTCTTTCTTTTCTTTCCTTCCTTCCTTCCTTCCTTCCTTCCTTCCTTCCTTTCTTTCTTTCTCTCTCTTTCTTTCTTTCTTTTTCTTTCTTTCTTTCTCTCTCTCTCTCTTTCTTTCTTTCTTTCTTTCTTTCTTTCTTCCTTGGCTGCACCCATGGCATATGGAATTTCCCAGGCCAGGGACTGAATCCAGCCACAGCCACAACCTATGCTACAGCTGCCAAGCCAGAAATTAACCCACACCTCTGAAGAGACCCAAGCTGCTGCAGTTGGGTTCTTAACCCACTGTGCCACAGCAGAAACTCCTAGAGCTGGTCATTTTAAATGACTCTTGGAATCTCAAACAAACCGTGTAAAGCTTTGGAGAAAAAGTCACACTCTAGTTCAGGAAACAAATTATCCAGCAGCAGAACTTATTACTCAGAAAAGGAAAGGCCACACAATTGGTGAAAACCTAATAATACCAGTAAAATTTTAGTGAGTAAAATGTCAGGACAGGATGCAGGATGAGGAATTGGAAAGGTTCCACTCTCAAAGAGTATAATAAATCAACATATTGATGACATGTCACATGATGCTGAAGAGGCTTAGGTAATAAACTGAAAAACAATAGCTTCTCTATCCAGGCTGATATGTCAACAGATTTCACCAATGCATGTCATGGCGTAGCATTTGTAAAATTTATAAATGGTGGCATTCAAGAATACTTTTTTCTGCTGCAAAGAGTTTCCCTATACAGCAGAAATTGGCACAACATTGTAAATCAACTATACTTTAATAAAAAATTCCTTTTTTTCTTTTTAAAAATACTTTAAAATTTTATTTATTTATTTATTTCTTGCTTTTTAGAGCTGCACCCATGGCCTATGGAGGTTCCCAGGCTAGGGGTCTAATCAGAGCTACAGCTGCCAGCCTATACCAGAGCCACAGCAACTCGGGATCTGAGCCACGTCTTCAACCTACACCACAGCTCAGGGCAATGCCAGATCCTTAACCCACTGAGCGAGGCCAGGGATCAAACCTGCAACCTCATGGTTCCTAGTCAGATTTGTTTCTGCTGCACCACGATGGGAACTCCTGAAATTTTATTTATTTTTTAATGATTTTTTTCCCCATTATAGTTGGTGTGCAGTGTTCTGTCAGTTTTCTACTATACAGCAAATTGACCCAGTCACACATACATATATACATTCTTTTTCTCACATTGTCTTCCATCATAAGCAACTAGATACAGTTCCCAGTGCTACATAGCAGGATCTCCTTGCTTATCCATTCCAAAGACAATAGTTTGCATCTATTAACCCCAGATTCCCAGTCCATCCCACTCCCTCCCCCTTGGCAGCCACAAGTCTCTTGTCCAAGTCCATGAGTTTCTCTTCTGTGGAAAGGTTTATTTGTGGTATATATTAGATTCCAGATATGAGTGATATCATGTGGTATTTGTTTGTGCCCCAACAAGACCAATATATTTTTTATTGTATTATTTTATTTTTTATGACAGCATTATTGAGGTATAATTACCACACAATAATCTGCACAATTTGATGAGCTTTGACATATTTGTACACCTGTGACACCATCGCCGCCATCAAAATAATGAATACACTCATCAACCCCAAAGCTCCTCATCCTCTGTGTAATTCATCTCCCTCTATTCCTGGGCCCAGGTGAAAATGTTGATCTTACTACAATAGCTTGTATTTTCCAGGATTTTTTTGTTTTGTCTTTTGTCCTTTTAGGGCCGCACCCGCGCCATATGGAGGTTCCCAGGCTAGGGGTCCAATTGGAGCTGTAGCCACCAGCCTACACCATGGCCACAGCAATGCGGGATCTGAGCCACGTCTGCGACTTACACCACAGCTCAGGGCAACGCCAGATCCTTAACCCACTGAACAAAGCCAGTGATCAAACCTGTGTCCTCATGGATGCCAGTCAGGTTCGCTAACCACTGAGCCACGACGGGAACTACTCCAGAATTTAATATAATGCAATCATAGAGTATATATTTTTTGGTGTCTGGCTTCTTTCACTCAGCATAATTATTCTGAGACACAACAGAATCATCCTGTTGTGTGTATATAATTTGTCCCTTTTTATCGCTGAATTTAGTATACGGATATACCACCACTTATCCCATCACCTATTGATGGACATTTGATTTGTTTCTTTTGACAAAGCTGCTAAGAACATTCATGTGTAAGCATTTGTGTGGACATAACGCTTTCATTTATTTTGAGTAAATACCTAGAAGTGGAATGGCTGCTCATATTTGATGAGAAACTGCCAAGCTGTTTTACAAAGTGGTTGTACCATGGCATATGTGTCACCTGCAGACTCTGAGCGTTCTAGTTACTCTACATCTTCCCCAGTATTTGATGTGACCCATCTCTTTAATTCTAGGCATTCTAGTGATGTGTAGTGTTATCTCACTGTTTAGTTAGTTTTCGTTCTTTAATTATCAATATGTCGAGCATCTTTTCATGTGTCTAGTCTCCACCTATATTACTTTGGTGAAGTGTTTGTTCGAATGTTTTGCCCAGTCTTTATTAGGTTGTTTATCTTTTTCCTGAGTTGTTAGTACTCTTCCTATTCCAGGTGTAAGTCCTTTGCTGGCTATATGTCTGGCAGATAGATTCTCTTCAGCTGGGCTTGCATGTTGATTTTCAGATCTGTCTTCCAATGTTTTAAATTTGGATGCAGTCCAACTCATTGCTTTTTTTTCCCCCTCTGGTTAATTTTATTATTATTATTATTATTTTGTATTCTATTTAACAGATCTTTGCTAAACCCAAGGTCTCTAAGATTTTTTTTCTAATGTTTTTGTTTAGGAATTTAATGTTTAATGTTTTTTTTTTTGTTTGAAAACAAATGGTCTATCTTGAAAGAGTTATTTGGCATCTGTACAGATGGTGTTCCATCCGTGGTTGACCCAGGAAAAGTCTTGCATCTCTTATAAAATAGAAAATCTGGATGTTGTCAGAACATACTGCTTTCTTCCTTGACATCTGATCATATGAAAAATGTTTGGCAATCAATTGAAAAAAGTTCTAGTTGATACTACAATAGTTAACTGTATTAAACAAAGACAAACTCATTCAAGATTATTTAAAAATGGGGAGTTCCCGTCGTGGCGCAGTGGTTAATGAATCCGACTAGGAACCATGAGGTTGCGGGTTCGGTCCTTGCCCTTGCTCAGTGGGTTAACGATCCGGCGTTGCTGTGAGCTGTGGTGTAGGTTGCAGACACGGCTCAGATCCCGTGTTGCTGTGGCTCTGGCGTAGGGCTGGCAGCTACAGCTCTGATTGGACCCCTAGCCTGGGACCTCCATATGCCGCGGGAGCGGCCCAAGAAATAGCAAAAAAAAGACAAAAAAAAAAAAAAAAGATTGTTTAAAAATGATGTGCAAACCTGGGGTGAGGAAGAAGGACTTCTTTCTCTTGAAACGCTCATCTTGCCATCCAGCTGATGTGTTAACAAGCCCAGCCTGGGGGAGTTCCTGTTGTGGTGCAGTGGAAACAAATCCGACTAGTATCTGTGAGGATGTGGGTTTGATCCCTGGCCTTGCTCAGTTGGTCGGGGATCTGGCATTGCTGTGAGCTGTGGTGTAGATTGCAGATACGGCTTGGATCAGGTGTTGCTGCAGCTGTGGCATAGGTCAGCGGCTGCAACTCCAATTTGACCCCTAGCCTGGGAACCTCCAAAAAGCAAAAAAAAAAAAAAAAAAAAAAAAAAAAAAGAAAAAGAAGAAGAAGAAGAAGCCCAAGCTGGCTATGGGAGAGAGAGAGTGGTCCAGCCTTCGGCCACCCCTGCTCTGGTGACAGATACGTGAGCGAAGCCATTTTAAATGTTCCAGTCCCAACCATCATCTTACTGAAGCCACATGTGAGACCTCAAGTGAGACCAGCACACCTTGTTACCAAAGGGTTCCATGTGCGACATGCATAGGAGCCAATAGCATGGCACTGGTTTTTGAGAAAAGAGTTTTATTGCCAGTCAACCAGCAAGGAGATAGGAGGCAAGGCTCGAATCTCTCCCTAATCTGAGGTTTGGTCAGACTTGTATGAGTTTGGGGAGGAGGTTGGGATGTGCCAGTGCTGTGCTGTGGGCAGGTTTTGATTGGAGGGCTTGGAACTTGGCCGTTTACGGTCAGGTGTGGTAGAGCAGTTTCAGCCCCCGATCTTTCTGGACAAGGGACCCTTTACTTATGAAAGGGTTCTGGCTTTCAGGTTTGGGCATGTCCCTGTCCTTTGGTTCCATGGTTCCACAGCCGGGGTGGGGGGGGGCAAGTCAAAATCTCCTCTTTCGTGGTATGACTTGCAGTTTTGTTCCGTTGTGTCAGAAAAACAACTCAGTATCTTGTTAGGGACAGGACAGGGCCAGTGTGGGGTTGGTTCTGCCGTTACAGAATGAACCAGCTGGTTGACACACAGAATTTTGTGAGGTACTTAAATGGTTGTGGTTTTAGTCACTACATGTTGGGATAGCATATTACCCTGCAACAGACAGTCAAACAATCTAGTGTAAAAGTCGCCTCTGAATCTTACTATAGACTGCGACATCAGCACTTCCTGCCTTTCCGAATATAGCTCCCAGTCCTGAGGAAGAGCAAAAACTCAACCTCTGACTCCCTTTCATCCTGCAACTTGTCCCCATCCTCCTCTGAGTTCAGCTAGACCCGCCACCGCCACCTCCGCCGCCGCCACCACCACGGCTGGGCTCAGAGCAGGGGGCCTGCGAGTCAGAAGAAGGGACTCGCATTTTTCCTGAAGCCACATCATCCATCTCTCTGCCTTTTCTCTAGAAAGATCTCTGACGTTCAGGTTTGTGACACCTGTGTGACTCGTTAAAATGCAGATTCCTGATGCCACAGATTTGGCTGCAGGATGCACATTTTTACACAGCAGGTGGTTGTGACTAGGCCGTCAGGGGACCATGCTTTGGGGACAACGCCCTAGGTTCGAGATTCTTCTGGTGGACTAGGGGCAGTTCTTCGTGATCAGGCATTCTTGGTGAGTGCTGCTGATACGAAAGTGCAGGACCTTGCGTGTGAGCGCGCGCACGTCTCAGCTGCGATTATTGGCACGTGAGCATCGCCGCGAGCATGCGCGGCAGAACTAGACCACCGGTAGGAACAGGGTTGGGCGGCCCAGGAGCGAGGCGCCAGGAGAGCAGGGGTGTGGATGCCCTGGGAGGAAGAGAGGCCTTTTGGGGTGGGATGCAGTTAACTTGGCAGCAATGGTTGCTGGCCCTGGGGGCTGCCAGCGCCCCTCAGCTGCTTTGGTTTTCCTACGCGTACATGTGCCCATGCGCTGGCTGGTCCAGAAGCTCGTGTTATAAAAAGGTGTCCTGTGCGGGTAATGGAAAAAGGGCAAAGAAAATCCTATGGACTTGGGAGGGGATCTGGGCTGCGCTGGAGCTTGGCAGCAGCTGGGCCCTCCCCAGGCGCCCACCGCCCCCTGCCAGCCCTCCGTGGCCCTCCCCCCAAGCTCGTAAAAGGCCTGGATGGTGGGGAATTTCACTTTCTTTGGTACCGCCAGGCCCCCTCTAAGCGAACTCCTGGCACTCAAGCTGGGAGTTAGTTGCGGTGTGCCTTTCAAAAATGCTCCACTGCCATTTGGAAAGTCAAAGACATAATAATAGTAGTAATAACACTTGCTAGAATTTATTGAGCGTAGTTCTCCATTCCAGACACAGCGCTGAGTGCTTTAAGAGCCTTTGCTCATTTAATTTCAACTTGGAAGAGCACAGACATCTTCTGGAATAGCGATCCTGAAATTAACACTTAAAGTCTAGATATCCCTGCTTAAAAGAAAGGTTTTCAGTAAAAAGATAACATATAGGAAAATACACCGTCCATCAGTGTGTACCTCACGGAGTTAGCACAGGTGAGCACATCTGTGCACCCAGGCCCCAGGTAAAGAGAGAGCTTTGTGTCCTTCCTAGGACACCCCCCTTGCAATCTGCCCAACCACTTACCCCTGCCTGGTTCTCAAAGGAGCTGCTGTCCTTTCCTCTAACCCGTGGGTTCATAAACTTTCTACGAATTGAGCCACATAGTAGGTAGTCTCTTATGTCTGACTTCTTGTCTTTGCCATGTGCCAGTGAGATGCATCCATGTGGGCCCATGGGGCAGCATCTCCTCCGTCTTCTTTGCTGTAGAGTATCCCCTTGTGTGACTACATCGCCTTTTATTTATCCATTCTGTTGTTAACAGATTTTTGTTTTTCTGGTTTGGGCTATTACAAATAGTGCTTTCTTGTTTGGTTTCAGGGAATGTTATGATATGTCCATAGTCAGTTCACCATCAAAAGTGCTTGATTCACATCCTGGATACACTACTTACAAGCTCTGTGAACTCTGGGGAAAGTCCTTAACCTCTCTGAGTCTCATTTTTTTTTTTTCTCTAGAACTAATAACAATGCCTCCTTGACTTCAGGTACCTCATCCTTCAAATGGGAATGAGTAAAATCTACTTCCTAGAACTACGGTGAAGGATGGCTAAGATAAGACCCTTCCTTGAGTCCTCCTGGGATGTGGTGGAATCAAATGAGGTAGTTCCTCACGCACTTGGTGCCACACTCAGAAGTGAGCCAGCATATTTCCCTGTCCTTGTATTAATACTGGAAAAAAGAAAAAGAAAATTTATTCCTGGAATATATTAAAGAGAAAACCCGCAGACCCAAAATGGCGTCACCTGTGCTAAAGCTCGTGATACCAAACTTAGATTTTTTTTTTTTTTTTTAGCCACATCTATGGCATGTGGAAGTTCCCAGGCTGGGGATCAAACTCTTGCCACAGCAGTGATCCAAGCCTCTGCAGTGACAATGCCAGATCCTTAACCCTCTGCACCATAGTGGGAACACCCCACATTTAGATTTACTCTCTAACCTAATTACAGTTGCACTGTTCACCAGAAATGTCATCTTAATCAACCAGTCTGGGATTTTCTGGTCAACGTAAATGAGGTGATTTTCAAGGGGGCTCTATCTATTCCTGCCCTGCCTTGCTGACCCCCAGCCCCAGGAAGAAGAGGCAATCTGCATGACAAAACCTTTGTAGCTCCTCTCCCACCCCCAAAAGATGTGCTGGCCTAGAAATAAGCCTTTCTTTTCTTTGGCTAACAGCTCTATCCTTCTTCTATATAAACCTTTGCCCTATCCTTCTTCTATATAAACCTTCCCATTTGTATAACTCTCTCAGAGCACTGCGGATACTGCCCATTCATGAATTATCAAGTCCATTAGACCTTCAAATTTACTCGCTTGGATTTTTTTTTTTTGATGTATACTTGATTTAGAGTGTTGTGCCAATTTCTGCTGTACAGCAAAGTGACCCAGTCATACATACACACACATTCCCTTTCTTATATCATCTTCCGTCATGCCTATCCCAAGAGGCTGGATAGACTTCCGTGTGCTGTACAGGAAGACCTTAATAGATGTTTTGTTTTTTAACAAATGTAAGACTGCAAACCAACTAAAATAGTTTCCTCATCAAGACCAACAGCTCAGGAGTTCCTGCCATGGTGCAGTGGGTTAAGAATCCAACTGCAGTGACTGGGGTCTCTTTGGAGGTGCAGGATTGATCCCCCGCCTGGTGCAGTGGGTTAAAGGATCCAGCGTTGCCACAGCTACATCATAGGTCACAGCTGTGGCTTGGATTCAATCCCTGGTCCTGGCCGGGGAACTTCCATATGTAGAGGGTGTGAGAAAAAAAAAAAGACTAACAGCTTGGTCATGAAGAATCCCACCCCTGTCTCACAGCAAATCAAAAGCTATTGCCTCCAATCCCAACAGTTCTCAGCTATATAAAACCCACTTTGAAACCAGCCATTTCCATCACTGAAGCCTGTACCTGCCCTCCCAGACATCCTTCTTCTGAGACGTCACTCACACGTTGTCATGGTGATGGTGTCTCTCTTACTGCAGTTAGTCCACTGCACTTAGTTTTGCTTGACCTATGGATTTTTCTGGTCTTTTGGGAGATCGGTGGTCAACATCCCCCTTTCTGCCCTCTTCCTCCTTCCGTTGGCATCATCTCATTTGATCTTCCTAACAGCCCCAGAAAATGGGTGTTATTTTATAGATGAGAAAGCTGACGGTCAGCGCGAAGTAGCTTGCTCAAGACTCGAGTTGGCAAGTAGCGGGTTTGAACTCTGGCCCGCTCTGACTCTGATTGCCTTTGTGCTTTGTGCTAAGCAAATGGGAGGCATTATTCGCGTTGTAATTACTTCAAGTCAAGCTGAGCCACGAAGTGTGTGAACTTGGCCTATCAGGGCTCCTGCAGGCCAGGTGATGGCCTGGGGATTCCTGGGGTCACGAATTCCCTCAAGGCCTTTGCCTCTGACCTCCTGCACTGAGCCATCTGCTGCTCCAGACCCTGTCCTGTAGGGGAGAAGAGGCCAATAATCAAACTGACCAAAGACAGAAGAATGGAGAAAAACCAAGTTTCCTAACACATACACATGGAAGAGACCCAGGAAAATGGAGGGAGAGGAAGAGGGTGGATTCGGGGGGCGGGGAAGCTTCTCAAAAAAGGGAACTGAGGAGTTTCCACTGTGGCACAGTGGGTTAAGAACCTGACTGCAGCAGCTTGGGTGGCTGTGGAGGTGTGAGTTCCATCCCCAGCCTGGTGAAGGGGGTTTAAGGATCAGACATTGCTGCAGCTGGAGCATAGGTCGCAGCTGTGGTTCAGATGGAGTCCCGGCAGGGAACTTGCATTGTCACAGATGCTACCATTAAAACAAAACAAGGGACTGAAGGGTGTGGGGGGAATTGGATGAAGGTGGTCAAAAGGTACAAACTTCCAATCATAAGACAAGTAAGTCCTAGGGTGTAATGTACATCATGAGAAATACAGTCGGGAGTTCCCATTGTGGCGCAGCAAAAATGAATCTGACTAGGAACCATGAGGTTGTGGGTTCGATCCCTGGCCTTGCTCAGTGAGTTGAGGATCTGGCGTTGCTGTGAGCTGGTGTGTAGGTCACAGACGTGGCTCGGATCTGGTGTTGCTGTGGCTGTGGTGTAGGCCGGCGTGCTGCAGCTCCAATTAGACCCCTAGCCTGGGAACTTCCATATGCTGCGGGTGCGGCCCTGAAAAGCCAAAAAGAAATACAAGTCCCACTGCCATGTGGTCTATGTGAAAGCTGTGAAGAGAGTAAATTTTTCCAGTTCTCATCACAAGGAGTAACTTTGTGAAAAGGTAGAAGGCCTCACTTAAACATCATCTTCAGCTAAAGACAAAAAAGTGATAGGGGTGTGGAGTCCATTACAGGCGGTAACCAGGAAAAAGCACAGTGAACAAGGGTAGGGTTGTGATGTAGATTTAATTCCTGGCCTTTTCCGGATGAGAGTTTCTAAAGGTTGAGGAGTTCATTACTGCTGAGCCACAACGGGAACTCCTCAACCTCCCTGATACCTGATGCCTGTTACGGGGCTTGGCTTATGGCACAAGCCTGGTACAAGTAAATGCAACTTTTGTTGCGCAGGTGCCCAAATAAGCCCATGTGATGGACACTCAGGGCATAGCTGTTAGTCATCAGCTCGCCAGGGACATCAGTACTGTCTTCAGAAACCAGAACTTTGTCCAGGGACTTTGCAAAGGATTCAGCCCTGGTATGGGGTCTGGGGGGAACTGGCCTTCTCCAAGCCTCTGTCTCTCATCTGATAAGTGGAAGGAACAATAACTGCCTTTACAGGGATCTTTGGAGGCTTAAAGAACATATATGAGACAAGTTAGACTTCTAATAATAATAGGAACGTTGACTGAATGTTTACCATATAGCCAGTGTCAGCTGAAAGAAAATGCACAACCTAAAAATCATAAATTATGTTTTATTCGGGAAGCTTAGTGAGAACTATAATCTGGGAGACAGCCTCTCAGGTAGCTCTAAGGACTCTTCCAAAAAGGTAAGGAAAGAGCCAGGATATTGAGAAGTTCTGGCTGGAAAACAAAACAAAACAAAACAAACAAACAAAAAACCCCCAAAAAACCACGCTTGTAATCAAACATCAAAGGATTACTACTTATCACAAAAAACAGACATCTCAAGTTAATGATTTTAGCGCTTTCCTATGTATGGTGCAAGAATCTGGGCTCTTTGAAATTACTCCTTAGGTACACATCTTGGCTGTCCAGTATCCTGTTTTAATCCAGCCTGAATTCCCCCCGGGGGCACCATCAGGGGCAGCTGCCTTGGCTGATGGCTTAATGGCGGGCCACATTCATCATTTACTAGAGTGGTAGGCAACATGTTTTGTCCACATCAGCGTAAAAAGTGCTTTATAGGAGTTCCCATCCGACTAGGATGCATGAGGATGCGGATTCAACCCCTCACCTCGCTCAGTGGGTTAAGGATGAGCTGCGGTGTAGGTCACAGGCCTGCTTTGGATCCTGTGTTGCTGTGGCTGTGGCCTGCAGCTATAGCTCTGATTCCATCTGTAGCCTGGGAACTTCCATATGCCATGGTGTGGCCCTAAAAAGCAAAAAAAAAAAAAAAAAAAAAAAGTGCTTTATGTATTTCAATTCATTGAATTATCTCAGCACCCTTGAGGGACAGGCTATCAATATCGTTAACTTACAGGCACAGGGGGCTGGGGGAACTTGCCCGAGGCTCAGGGACCCAGCCCGTGAGTGGCAGAGCTGGAAAGGAGCCTGTGACCCTGACCCCTTCCCCCCCCACCACCACCGCAGGCCACGCTGCCTGGGGCTGTTGCTCCCCCTCTGGAGAGTTAGTCCAGAAATTTCTATGGGGCAAGTTAGCACAAGCTTCAAAAACCTGGGTAATCTTTTTCTTCACCTGTTCACTTGAGGCCAGTTCCTGTCAATGAAGTCAGGACCAAACACAGTTTCCCTTGAAAGTCCAAACTCTAGGGAGTTCTCTTGTGGTGCAGCAGGTTAAGGATCCAGCGTTGTCACTGCAGCAGCTCTGGCCACAGCTGTGGTGTGGGATAAATCCCTGGCCTGGAAATTTCCACAGGCACAGGCACAGCCGAAAAAATAAATAAATAAATAAAAAGAAAGTCCAAACTGTTCTCCTGCCTCCCTTGATGAGGCCCTAGAAAAATGAATTCTTGTCTCTATGTCTTGGTTGCAAAGAAACAACTGCCTGAAGATAGCAGTAGCTTGTGTGTGTGTGTTGGGGGTGTGGCGGCCGGGGGGTGGGAGGGGGCTCAGGGAATATTGCTGATAATTGAATGGATAAATTCAATTCCAGATGTATTGATGATAATGTGAATTGACTAATTTGGTCATTTATTTAACAAATATGTATTGAGCACCGACTCTGTACCAGTGTGGAGAACTAATTCTAAACCAGGCAATTGACGCCCCGGCCCTCATGGAGTTTAGGTTTTTGAGTTGGGAGGCATTAAAAAAGAGAGAGAGAAAAGAAAGCTTCCCCCCCCCACATCGCTTTTCCTTCTTTTACTTGTCTAGGTTTTCTGAATTTTGGTATTTTGGTTTTTCTTCAAGCATTTCATGCTTGCACTTTTTTCCCTAAAACCATAGATAGAAATATACACACACACACACACACACACATATAAATATGTAATATATATATGAAAGTAAAAATGAGAGTATTAAAGAGGGATTTTATACAATCTAAGACACATGAAATTATAGTGTTGGAAAGGAACTTTCTGGTCCAGACACCTGTCTTGAGTGCATTCCACATGAAAAATCACAGCGCGTTAGAGTTGGCCATGACTTCTGAGGTCTACCAGGCCAGTATTCCTCAGGCACTGATTTATGGAATGGCCTTGAATTTCAGGAAATTTTTTCCTACTTAAAAAACCTTTAAATCAGAAGTTATTCACTTTTGACTCAGACAAACACAAACTTTACTCTCCATGGTCAAGCCAAACCTGAGTTTTTTTATGGCTCTATCTGTAACTATCATTTCCCTAAGAGCATTAGCGGGGCTTGACTAAGGATGATGCGTCGGAAAGGAAAGCATAGTAAAAAATTCCTAACTCCGCTGAGGAATGTACTACACAAGCTATGGACCCAATGATCTATACGCTATGCTATGTATGTGCTATGGACTCTTCAAAATTCATAGGTTGAAACCCTCATCCCCAGTGTGACTGTATTTGGAGGTGGGGCCTTGGGGAGATAATTCGGTCTTGGGGGCAAAGCCTCATGATCGGTTTACTGTCCTTAGACACTGTTCTTTGCTTTGTGAGGATAGGGCGAGAAGGTAGCTGTCTGCAGCGGGAAGACAGGCTGCGCTTCCCTCTCCATCAGCCGCCAGAACTGTGAGAAGTGTTTGTTGCTTAAGCCACCCAGTCAATGGTATTTTTGTCATAGCAACCTGAACTGCTTAAGACAATATTCCTAGCACATATCTGCCTGTGTGTGCACACACATGCACACACACACACATACGCACACACTCACGCGCACATACACTCAGATGTAACTGTGCAATGTTTTTGTGTGTCTTTTTGTCTTTTTAGGGCCGCACTTGCAGCACATGGAGGTTCCCAGGCTAGGGGGTCTAATCAGAGCTACAGCCGCCGGCCTACACCACAGCCACAGCAACACCAGATTCGAGCTGTGTCTTCGACCTACACCACAGCTCATGGCAACACTGGATCCTTAACCCACTGAGTGAGGCCAGGGATCGAACCTGCAACCTCATGGTTCCTAGTCGGATTCATTTCCCTGTGCCATGACGGGAACTCCAAGATGTAAGTATGCATTTTTATTGAGCAATGATCAAGAACTTAGATATTGTAGCATTCCAAGTCTCACTGAAAGATAAGGAAAAATGTGGCCACCAAATATATACATGTTAAGCACATCCATATAATACACAACCATCTATTTGGAAAGTAAAAGTTGTGACTGAGCCTGAAGTTGGTGTTGGGAGGTCATGGAAACTGGAAACTGGGCTGATGAGAGAGTGGGAGCCAGACGGTCACGAGATTGCCAAGTCACTTGCTGAGACGGTAGGAGAGTGGTGACCAGGGAGACTGCTGAGAAAGGGGGCTGTTTCAATAATAACAACATGGCTTGAGTGCACCTAAAGATACAAAGGAAATGAGTCACCATTGATGGGAGAAATCAAAATTTAGTCCGATGAAAAAGTGATGCATCCTCTTGAAGGGATGAGACTCTCATAATTAAATGCTCAGACTTATAGATCCACACCGCCCATGCTTCCCTGTAAGACATCAGCTGAGTGCATGGAAGAGGACTCTAGTGACATTTGGAGGCGGGGGGCGGGGGGGGGCGGCTGCTGGGGAAGGGTCTGGGTTGGGGCTCTCAAGACCACCCCCACCTTTGAAGATTCACTAGGAGGACTCACAGGACTCAGCATGTAATTGTATCTTTGGTTGTGATTTATTACAGTAAATGGTACAAAGCAGAGTCAGCAAAAGGTAAAGGCACATGGGATGAAGTCTGGAGGAAACCAGGTGCAAGAGTCCAGAGTCTTCTCCCAGTGGAGTCACACAGGATGCTCTTAATTGCTTCAGCAGGGAGTCGTGACAACACGTGTGAAACAGTCTATCAGGGAAGCTCCAGTGAGCCTAGGAGTCCAGGGATCTTTTGGGACCAGTGGTGTAGGCATCCCTTGCCTAGCAGGTACCCAAATTCTAGACTTTCAGAAACAAGGCGGGAGTTCTGCATAAACCATATTGTTAACACACGGAGTCTTGGTGCTGCGAGCCACTGCCGTCGGTTCTGGGGATGCTGAGAACCCTCTCTAAATCCGAGTTCCCAGGTGGGCCAGCCTGGCAAATATTCTCAAGTCAGCTATGCTAACTCTTTTCTGCACAGGGCCTCGGATCCACATGCATCTTCTCCATTGCTGGATCGGTGACCATGGGGTCACAATAGGTTCTGGGTTCTGTGGGAGGCAGTGTGCTTTCTGAAGTCATGCACATCCCACGCAGGCCGCAGGAGGCTAGGTGTGGAGTGGCAGGTGGACACATCCTTCCATCAATGCTGCCATGCTCTGTTGGATGCGGCTGCACGGGGATGTCCCCCTGCTCCTTCTGCTTAGTGGCCGATATGCCCCTTGGGTCTGATCATTCATCCCTGGCTGGGTCCCAAGGCGGGAGTTGGGAAGGAAGAAGAAGATCGGGGCATTTGAATTGCTCCTGCGCCTTCTTTTCTCTTCGCCTTCCCATGGTCCACTGAGATGGGAACAGGTGGTTTCCTATGTCTTCGAGGTCACGACATTATGTGCGCAGTAAACTCTGACATCTAGGCCACCAGGCTTTCAGCAGTTGTTAATGGCTTAACGGGAACTTAAGAAATATAGACTGTCCTTTTCTCCCTTGTAAATCCCGGCTTCCAATGCTACTTTGCTGACAGATGACCTTTTTGCTTTAGATGAGAGCTTTCCTTCCATGCAGAGAGAAGCCTCGTGGTACGCTTGGCGTGGATGGCTGCAAAGGTGGGCAAAATTTAATATTCCCCGCATTTCATTCCAGAAACAATCATTTGCATTTGTACAATGCTTCACAATACAAATGGGCTTTCATGACCACTATGTGACAACAGTTCCCCCAGTGAGGTATAGATAAGGAAACTGAGACTAAAAGAGGGCTGGTTCATGGTGGAGCTTGGACTTGAACTTAGGTCTTCAGACAATGTCCAATAAACTTCCGACTACATGACATTCATTGCTGACCAGAGATCTTTATTGCCTCTTGTACTCTAACGACAGGTGCAGATGTGGTAAAAAAAAAAAAACAAAAACAAAACCTGTTCTTTCTCATCCAGTGTGGTGGGCTGAGTAATGACCCCCAAAGATACCCAACTCTAATCTATGGAACCTGTTAATATGTTACTTTCTATGGGAACAGGAACTTTCTCGTGTAATCCCAGGTAAGGATTTTGAGATGGGAAGTTTATTCTGATTATCTGGGTGGACCCGATATAATTACATGGGTCCTTATTAAGAGGGTGATGAGAGGGTCAGAGTCAGAGGGAGAGATGGGAAGATGCTATGCAGTGGCTTAGAGAGAGAACAGGACTACGAGCCAAGGAAAGCAAGCGGCTTCCAGAAGCTAGAAAAGGCAAGCACACAGATACTTTCAGGAGCCTTCGGAAGTAACATGGCCCTGATGACACCTTGATTTTAGCCCACAGAGACTGACGTTGCACTTCAGACCTCCAGAGCTGGACAATAATAAATTTGTATTGTTTTAAGCCACGAAGTCTGTGGACGTTTGTTACCGAGGCAATAGGAAAGGGGTGCCCCTGCATCCCTTCTTGTAGCAGAATCCAGCTCAGCCTCTCGGGGTGGTTGCCTCTGGGGAGCCACCTTGCCCCTCCTCTTGCTCCTTGTGGTGGGAGTGGGGCTGAGCCCACATTTGGCTCCAGAGTAGAATATGTTACCCAGGCCCTGCCAGCGGGAAGAGCACACTCTCTGTCCCCGCAACAGGTGAGGGATGAGTAGGTGACCCCAGCTGGGCCCAGCAGAATAAACTACTGGGCTCTTGCTGCAGCTGGCAGGAAGGAGGCACGCACTTTCCACAGTGGGGGTGAAGGTGAAGAAGGTAAGCCTGGAGCTGGTGGTGGCCACCTGAGGTTGAAGGCGACACACAGGTGAGCAGAGCAGAATGCTGGCAAGAGACGTTCTTCTTTTTTTTTTTAATAATTTTTTTATATTCCCACTGTACAGCAAGGGGGTCAGGTTATCCTTACATGTATACATTACAATTACATTTTTCCCCCACTCTTTCGTCTGTTGCAACATGAGTATCTAGACAAAGTTCTCAAAGCTATTCAGCAGGATCTCCTTGTAAATCTATTCTAGGTTGTGTCTGATAAGCCCAAGCTCCCGATCCCTCCCACTCCCTCCCCCTCCCATCAGGCAACCACAAGTCTCTTCTCCAAGTCCATGATTTTCTTTTCTGAGGAGATGTTCATTTGTGCTGGATATTAGATTCCAGTTATAAGTGATATCATATGGTATTTGTCTTTGTCTTTCTGGCTCATTTCACTCAGGATGAGATTCTCTAGTTCCATCTATGTTGCTGCAAATGGCATTATGTCATTCTTTTTTATGGCTGAGTAGTATTCCATTGTGTATATATACCACGTCTTCCGAATCCAATCATCTGTCGATGGACATTTGGGTTGTTTCCGAGACGTTCTTCTTAATCCATGGCTTGAACCTTGAATCCAGTTGTGCCTCAAGCCAGCTTTGCCCCTTGAAGCTCCCAATTACAGGAGCCAATAAAGGTCTCTTTTTGTTTAGCCTCATTGGAGTAGGATTTCTGAACCCAAATGTTGCCACCTGGTAGAGTCGCTTGGTCAGTAGTCACCTAAATGCTATTACTGGATGATTGATTTTGCTGAGGTTCAACACTATTGAGCATAATCTAGTACCACTCAAGAGAAGGTGTGTAACTGTCCAAATGGCATTGACCTTGCAATTAAAACCAGTGAGGAGATGGAGTTCCCGTCATGGCACAGGGGAAACGAATCTGACTGGGAACCATGAGGTGGCAGGTTCGATCCCTTACCTCACTCAGTGGGTTAAGGATCCAGTGTTGCCATGAACTGCAGTGTAGGTCACAGACGCTGCTCGGATCTTGCGTTGCTGTGACTGGCATAGGTGGGTGGCTACAGCTCTACGCGTTGCTGTGACTGTGGCATAGGCGGGTGGCTACAGCTCTAATTAGACCCCTAGCCTAGGAACCTCCATATGCCGTGGGTGTGGCCCTAAAAAAACACCCAAAAAACAAACCAGTAAGGAGAGATGGATCCTCCCCGCCCCCGCTTTGCCCCCCAACCCAGAGAATGTTACTGCTGAGAGCTATTACTGGAGTCCTTTTATTTAACAGATCCTAACAACACTTGTGCATCTGGATCTGGCTCTTGTCTGGCTTTATCTAGGTGGCTATTGAGACCTGGAAAAGAATGACTTGCTTCAAGTCACGTGGTCAGCTGGTGGCTGACCTCGGATCAGAACTCCCACCTCTGAATCCCGGCACCCGCCCCGAGCTCTCTCTAAAGCATCTCATGTGAACATAATCCTTCCCGCTCCTGTGGCTCTGAAAATTCACCCCTTGCTGTGTACAATTAGTCCTCGCTGCTCTCCCTTGCTGATCAGCATTCTTAATTTCCTTTCCAGAGCCCGGTTTATCATTATCATAACGAGATTATTTAACATCTTGAGTATTAAAAATCTGACTCCACAGGATAAGGTTTGTGTTCCAAGGTGATTCTTGTTTACCAGCCCCCAGCATTTTGCCTGCTCTTTTTTGAGAAACATCACTTCGAGGGTAAGTCACCCCTCCCACCCCAACCCCTGCCACTTTTGGTAGAGGTCATGTTTAAAAGGCTTTCCAGGCATTCCTGTTGTGGCTTAGTGGGTTAAGAACCCGACTAGTATCCAGGAAGATGTGGTTAGATCCCTGGCCTTGCTCCGTGGGTTAAGGATCCGGCATTGCCACATGCTGAGGCAGAGGCTGAAGAGGAAGCTCAGATCCTCCTGTTGCTGTGGCTTTGCTATAGGCTGGCAGTTGCAGCTCTGATTCTACCCATGGCCTGGGAAATTCCGTATGTCTCGGGTGTAGCCCTGAAAAGAAGAAGAAGAAAAGAAAGGAATTCCATTTGAGTTCCTAGTATTTTTTCTTGGTGCTGATATGACCCATCTGCAGGATCTTCGAATTATCAGCTGTCAATTCTAGAGTCACCCCAGAATCCTAAAGTTATTTAGTCCAACATTTGCAATGCTTTCAATCATAATTTTTCCCTATACTTTAAAAATGTCCAAAGACAATTTTTTAGAGCAATTTAAGTTTCACTGCGAAATTGAGGGGAAAATACAGAGATTTCTCTTGTCCCCCCCCATGCATAACCTCCCCATTAGTGATGTCCCCCATCAGAGTGGGACATTTGTCACAATTGTGTAGACGGACACATCGTGGTCACCCAAAGTTCATGGTGCACATTTGGGTTCGCTCTTGATGTTGTACGTTCAATGGGTTTAGACAAATGTGTTCACCATTATGGTATCTTACAGAGTATTTTCACTGCCCTAAAAATCTGTGCTGCAACTATTCATTTCTCCCTCCCCCAGCCCCTGATCATCTTCTTGTTTCCATAGATTTGCCTTTTCTAAGATGCCATATAGTTGGAATTATACAGTGATTGGCTTTTTTTTTTTTTCCACTGAGAAATATGCATCCTTCCTGGCATTTTCCTGGGGGGAAAGTGAGCTTTGGAAAGTCAAGTATGTATCAGTCAGAGTTCTTGGTTAAAGGCAACTAATCTGCTAGCTTGAGATCATGCATATTTTAAAGGATGTTAGGAAGCTCACAGAAATCCAGGAGGGTCAGAGAAGCAGGTAGATGCCTACTGAACTGAAAACGAGCCCCTCAGGGGCTGCTCCAGTAAAGACATCACGCGTCCTGTCTATATCAGGCTGTAGCAGATTATTGGTGGCTGCCAAAAAGTACATATAACCATGCTCGGTGCCTCAGCCTTCTTGCTGGGATAAAGGACACCTGTACTGCCAAAGGAGTTGTTCCAGTTGCTTCAAGGAAAATGTATCTTTTCACACAAACCTTTGCTACGTTCATGCCCTGAAACGGTATCTGCTTTTTCTCTTAAATGATTGAGGTTGCACCTTTCCCGATGTTTCGTTATCGAGTTATATTTCTCTTCTGTATGTGTGAATAATCCCATCCCTGGTTTTTGTTCGTGTGTTTATTGGGGTCTCAGTGGTGTTAGCTGTTGGATACTCATCAGGTTTGTTACCACTGAGCCACCACGGGAACTCTGCAGTAGTGTTATTCGTTGTTCATATGAGCTCTTTATATGGAGTGAAAGGTTTCACCCTTCATTTTTTTCCCCTTTTTTTTCTCCTGAGTATTTCTACTACTTTTTTCTTCCTCCCTCCCTCTCTCCCTCCCTTCCTCTTTTTTGGGGGGCCACACTTACAGCATATGGAGGTTCCCAGGCTAGGGGTCAAATCAGAGCTGCAGCTTCCAGCCTACACCACAGCCACAGCAACATGGGATCCGAGCTGTGTCTGAGACCTACACGGAAGTTCACGGCAACACCAGTTTACCCCACTGAGTGAGGCCAGGGATCAAACCTACCTCCTCGTGGATACTAGTCAGGTTCTTAACCCAGGACGAAACTCCTCTGTTACATTTTTATTTGCTATTTAACCTTGTTCCTTTTCCTTTGACATCAGGAGTTTTATATTTTGGAGACAAAAATGTAACAAATACTACTCAGGCTGCCCACAAAACGCAAGAGATTGCTTTAGGGGAAAACCTCTCTAACCCTGAATACTCAGGTAATTCCTCTTTTTTTGTGCCTTGCCGCCTCACAATACTTTGGGGTCAGTAGGTTTGTACAGAGCCCTTTCCTCTCCAGAGAGGACCATAAACAACCCTGAGAGGCATGGTTTTTCACTGCATCCCAGAGCAAAAAATATAGAAAGACAAAGGTGAATATTGTTGGAGCCGATCTTCTACAGAGACCCATCTCATGCTCCTGTCTAAACAACTGTTGTAGGGAGAGAATGTTAGACCCTGGTTTAAAAGTCACTGAGCTCTGACCTGCACTAGGAAAGGCTCTGAAATGACTACTGGAAAATTTCTCCATTAACTCTTGATTGCTCATCCCCCAGCGCCTCTGGGCTTATGTGACTTCTGCCTCCAAGCTCCTTGAAGAGTTGATCTTGATAAGACATGATCTCTCTCTCTCTCTTTTTTTTTTTTTTAGGGCTGCACCTGTGGCATATGGAGGTTCCCAGGCTAGGGGTCAAATGGGAGCTGTCGCCGGTCTACACCACAGCCACAGCAACGCCAGATCCGAGCTGTGTCTGCATCCTACACCACAGCTCATGGCAACGCTGGATCCTTAACCCACTGAGTGAGGCCAGGGATGGAACCTGCGTCCTCATGGATGCTAGTCAGATTCATTTCCACTGAGGATAAGGCAGGATCTTGCTGAGAAGTCCAGAGGAGGCGCCGTTAGGTGTCTGTGAGCAGATAGACACGGTTGATTCACTCAGAAGCATGGGTCTTGATGGCACATAACCTTGGCTCAGATCCCACCTCCCCCCTAGCACGAAACAGCTGCGCAAAAGTGAGCAAGTCCTTTAATCTTTCTGAGGCTCGGTTTTGTCGTCTGTGTAGTGGGCTACTCATGCTGTCCTCATGTGATCAATATGAACATTAGCAGTGGTGTGTGTTGTCTCCTTAGCGTGTCTGGCCCGTAGGAGGTACACAGTAAGAGCCCTTTGTAACATATCGGGAAATTAACTGGCAAGTACTTGTGGGTCATCTGCTGTGTGACCAGTGTTGTACCAGGTCTGTAGGAACAGGTCCCAGGGTCAAGCTTCCTGAGCTTATGCAGTGTGGCCCAGGAGATAGGGCACAACTCATGCTGTAACTATATGGCAGTGGAGAAGTACTGAATTACAGAGCAGGGGGTTAGCTCTGACGAGCAGGAAGAGATTTCTGTAGGTTGACGTAAGTAGGGAAAGCATCATGGAGGAAGTAAGGGTTTAATTTTTTTTTTTTTCCTGGAGAAGGAAGGACTTGTTACTTGCGGCAAGTAAAGAGCACACTTGCTTTCCCAAAGCAATATCTCTGGCTTAATTGGGTTTTGATTATTTAAGAAACATAGACTCTTTTTATTAGATAGAGTATTTTTCCCTCTGAAAATGAAAATAGCCATACAGTTTTTTTTTTCTTTTTTTCTTTTTCTTTTTTGGCTGTAAGCGTGGCATGTGGAAGTTCCTGGGCCAGGGATCAAACTTGTGCCACAGCAATGACCCAAGCCACAGCCGTGATAACACCAGGTCCCTAACCTGCTGAGTCACAAGGGAACTCCCAGTTTTCCTCTTGAAAAATCATATGTAGGGAGTACCAGTGGTGGGTCAGAGGAAATGAAGCAGACTAGTATCCATGAAGATGTGGGTTCAATCCCTGGCCTCGCTCAGTGGGCTGAGGATCCAGCACTGCTGCAAGCTTTGGTGTAGGTTACAGAAGTGGCTAAGATCCCATGTTCCTGTGGCTGTGGTGTAGGCCAGCAGCTGCAGCTCTGATTCAACCCCTAGCCCAGGAACTTCCATGTGCCGGAGGTACGGCCCTAAAAATAAATAAATAAATAATAAATAAATAAATAAATAATAATCTATACTCCTTAAAAAATACTTAGAGACTATAGTAAATCAATTTTAAAAATTGCAATACCCGGGAATACCTATTATTAATACTTTGCTGTAAAAATATATTTGTCTATAAATATATTTGTTCTTTATCCAAAGGCAGTAGCTTATGTACACACTATTTTTTTTAAATTTTTTTTTTTTTGGCTGAACCTGCGGCATGTGGAAATTCCCAGGCCAGGGACTGAACCTGAGCTGCGGTTGCAACCTGAGCCATAGCTGTGGCAATGCTGGATCCACCACAAGGGAACTTCCTATAACACTGATTTTTTAAACATTTTTGGGGGGGCTGCCCTGTAGCATATGGAGCTCCAGGCCAGGTATCAGATTCAAGCCACAGCCATGAACCAAGCTGCAACTGTGGCAATGCCAGATCCTCAACCCACTGTGCTGGGCTGGGGATCGAACCCACATCTCAGAGCTCCCAAGATGCTGCCGATTCTCTTGCACCACAGTAGGAGCTCCTTTATTTTTTTTTAACATTTTAAATTGATTTAGTCATTTTCCTTTTTGGTGGCTGTAGAGTATTCCATCATATGAAGGTTTGAGAATTTATTTAACGAAACTCTAATTATTAGACACTTAGGTGATTTGAGCACAGCTGAGTACATGAATGCTCCAGATTGGTCAACAGTATAAGTTAGTGATTTTAGTCAAGTCATTGTTGGATCACTTTTCAGAAATGTTATAAAAGTTGTATCAGTTTATACTTATTTCCACCACTGGAAAGAGGGTTCTCTTTCCTCCACACCCTTCCCAGCCCTGGGTATTGTTGATATTTTATCATCTTTGCCAGGCTTCTAGGTAAAAATAATATCATTCATTTAATATGTATATCTAGACAGTCCTTTCTACACTGTCATGTTAGATGTGATATAGACATGATCCCGGGGGTCCCAGCGCTCAGAAACCACTAGAAAAAGACATGGTGAGTAAGTGCCCATTGGGGTTTTCCAGTGATGTAACCTCATGTCTATCAGTGGACCAAGGAGGCTGTTTTTGTTGTTGTTGTTGTTGTTTTTGCCTCTGTTAACTCATGGAAGGACTCAGATGGTTGGGCAACAACATAGGATGTTCCAAGGGATTTGGGGGAGAAAGATGAACTCAGTCGTGCATTTCTACGACATCCTTGGAATCCTATTACTAATGTCTTGAGCACTGCACCAGGCCTATGGGGGTTTCTATTCTGAGGTGGCATACTTTTGCTGTACAACATGGGAGTAAAAAAAAGAGTAATATAAAACAGTGCCGGAACAACTGGATATTTGTACGGAAAAAAAAAAAAAAGACCTCTGTGCTTTCCTCACACTGTACACTAAAATTCACTCAAAATGGATCAAAGACCTAAACATAAATCCCCAAATGATGACGCTTTCCACAAGAAGAAGCCATAGGAGAAAATCTCCGTGGCATTGAGTTAGGCCAACATTTCTTTACAGAACACAAAAGATCGTAAGCCATCAAAGAAACAGTGAATAACATGCACTTCACCAGTTTTGAAAATGTTTGCTCTTCAAAAGGCACAGTTAAGAAAAACAGAAAGGCAAGCAGAATGAGAGAAAATACACAAAACATGTGTCTGAAGATGGGCTGGTATCTGGAAGACATAAAGAATGTAATAATATCACAAGTAGTGGGGAAAGACATAGCAGAATAAAAAAAGGCAAAAGATTTGAACAGATACTTCACAAAGGAAAATTTCTGAATGATCGAACACATGAAAAGATGCTCAACGCTGCTGATCATCACGGAAATGTAATTAAGGCTATGGTGAGCCGTTACTACACACTCAGCAGAATGGCTAAAATGGAAAAGGCTGATAACACTAAGGGTTGACAAGGATGTGGGACACTCCTACTTCTTTGGCTAGAATGTGAAGGGTGCATTCACTTTGAAGAAGACAGTCTCAGAGTGTCTGAAGTGCTTGTCCGTGATAAATGACAGCATTTGTCCATGCAAAGACTTGTATGCTAATATTCACTGCAGCATCCTTGGATTAGTCTAACACTGGCAACAGTGCAAATGTCCATCAGCCAATGGATAGATAAATTGTAGGAACTTGATATCATGGAATACTGCTCAGCAGTATCTCTTCCAGAGTTTGAAAACTTCCCTCAAGCATGCCTTTATCAAATCCCTCAGGGAATTCCTGGGTGACACAGTGGGTTAAGAATCCAGCGTTGTCACTGCTGTGGCTCGGGTTAGGTCCCTGGCTGGGGAACTTCTGCATGCCATGGGTGAGGCTAAAAAGAAAAAAATATAGAGGAAAAAAAGAAAAAAAGAATCCTTCAGGCAAAGTAGCACATAGTCTGCTGGAACTGAAATGGAGGTGCAAAGAAGTAAAGAATACCAGGAGACCAAACATAAGTGAATATTTCAATAACTTACCATACCGTGAATGTCAAAGTGTGCTTATGAAATGCTAATGTCGTCTGGGACGGGCATGCCAAGGTGCTGGCAGAGGGAAAAAACAAAACGAAACAAAACAGTGATGGCACCCAATAGTCACTGAGTGCCAGGACACCTCTCTGCTGGCCGGACCATTGAGGCAGCTGCAGCTGCTTTCATTTTGTAGGTGAAGAAACTAGAGCTTAGAGTGGGGCAGTGACTTCGCTCAGGTCGCACCTGCTCTGTCTGAGCCCTCAGCCCCACTAGCAGTCTGAGAAGACAAGAGAGGGGACCCTGGTGCCACTGCCACTGCCTGGCTTCTGGCTTTTTGACCTTGGATCAGCCAGCACCAGTGGGGTGACCTTGGGTATGTCGTGTTTCTCTGCCTCTGTTTTCTTCTCTGTAAAACGAGGCTAAGAATGAACTCCGCCTGGAGGCTCGTGGTGAGGGGAAGTGCGTAAAACACTTAGGATGCCATGTACATGGGGGCTCCCCCTTGATCATGCTGGAGCGGGTCGGGGGTTGGGAGGGGGCAGTGGGGGGTTTGGGGGGTGGGTGGGTGTGTGGTGGGGGTATGGGGTTTGGGTGGGTGTGTGTGTGTGTGTGCCCGCGCTTGGGTGGGTATGGGGTGAGACCCTCTGACTGGAGCTGAAGAGCTTCTAGGGCGTGTGAATGGGTAGGTGTTTGGGACTCAACCAGGGACCACGATTCTTTAGAGGATGAAGAGTTTGGGGAGGCCATTTCTGGGCTGTGTGTGGAGATGGGGAGGGTGGTCCAGACCCCCTAGAGGGCAGCTGGAGGGGGCTTGGGGTGGCACCCAAGGCTCTGATGGCCTCTTCCCTCAGTAAGGGAGGGAGAGGAGTCTCTTGGGTGGAAGGGCAAAGGCAGCCCCAGAAAGTGACTTAGAATAGTAGCGACTCTTTCTTCCCTCCCTCCTCTCCTCTCGTCCTTTATTTTCTTCCCTCTCTCGCGCCTCTCCCCCTTCTTTCTCTAGCTCTCCTTCTATCCTTTCTCTCTTCCCCAACTTGTTCTGAAAGGCGAGGGAAGAAGAGCCTCTCTGAGAGCCAGGCCCTGAGTAACCCACTTGTGTACTTGCGGTTTACCTACCTGTAGAAGAGCTGTACCCTAAGGTCTCCACATGCTGGGGGCAAATGATTTCTGATTCAACTCCACAAATATTTACTGTGCTCTGGTTAACTGAGTGTACTTTGTGCTGGAGGTGCCAGAGAGATGCAAATGGGCAAAGCCCATCCTGGGCAGGGCCAGTCTGGAGCCCCTGGCTGATGCTGGTCCAAGACATGCCCCCACCCCACCCCAAGGATGATAAAGAGGTCTCTGTCTACGAGCGCCCTGGGCCCACATCTCTCTCCAACAGAGCACAGAAACCGGCGACCGGTTGTGCAAGATCTGAATAAGACAGTACATTGAAGGCATCACCTACAGGAACGAGGCAGAGCTCAGCCTAGAGGTCCTGGAGGGCTTGGTAAATATCTGTCGGTTCACTGCCAATGGCACACGGGAGTCAGAATTCTGATTTTGCCTCTTTTGCTCTCTTGCCTCTGAATCTTCCCAAGGTGACCCCTATACATCTAACTTGCTCGTCAACACAGTTTCCGGGGCCACACCAGGTTTTGAAGTTGACCCCAGTTTCACTTGTATGTTGTTTCATCTGGAGTCATGATTCATGCCTTGTGATGGACCAAGGTTTAGCAGGCCCCAGGTTAAGCCCAGTGCCGCCGAGACGCAGAACCTCTCAGAGTGAATGGGAATTTGGAAAAATGAGGAAAATAAGGTCTGAAGAGGGAAGTGTGGGGTGGGGGGTCGTAGCTAGGAAGACTGTTTCCCAAAAGCTCCGGGCTCTCTGACTTCCTAGCCTGGATGGGGTGTGGAGGAGTGTGTGAGTGGTTCTTGCTGATAACTGATGAGGCCTAAGCCCTGGCTGTTTGAAGCCACTGACATTAGGGCTTGTTTGTTATTGCAGCTTAACCTCACCTGTCCTGACCGCTACCCGGGGAAAACAGAAAGCATGATTTACAAGGCAGCTTTCCACTGACATTTCTTCAAAATGCAAAATATCATATCTCCTTTCTCCTCAGTCTTAGCGTTAACCCTGTCCTTTATCTGGTCAATGTAGAATGCATAAAAGATACAACAAAGTTTTGTTAGGTTAGGACTGGAAAGAAAGCAATGGTGGTACTAGTGGTTGGGAGGTTTATTATAGTGTGACAAGGAGACAAGAAATAGAACTTTTACCCCTAATGTGCACAGAATAGAATTGCAGATCATTACCACTGCCCAGGACCATGCACTTTAGAGGGGATCTACTTTAACTTCTTAGCCCAAGAAGGCATCGCCTCTCCATCTCAGACTTATTTGCACCCACCATGTGCCAGTCGCTCTGTTGAACACTAGAAAGAAATGGAGATGAATAAAACGCAGCTCAGTAGGTACAGGGATCCAAGAGGGGTTTGGACCTACTGCTCAGAGCACAGAGGAGGAAGGAGGCCACTTCAGGAGAGAAATCAGGGAAGGCTTCTTGGAAGAGGTGGTAGTTCACCTGTCAGAACCTTGTCCCTCACTTTATGTTTGGGCCTATTCCTGACTGTGCGAATGCAGGAGTGGATGCTGGGCACAGTTCAACATCCTTCCTCAGCAGGCGGGCCCCAGCTCAACCTTCCAAGACCTACCGGGGATTCGGCTTCTGACCTCTATCCTTGACCCTGTGACTTCCTAGACTGCCTTATGTATATCCAGGCTTTTCTACAGGTACAGTGTCGTCTCCGCCCTGGCAAAACCAGGCGTTAAACAAGAGCCTGACATGCTAGGCCAAGCACTGTAAGTGCCCACCTAGGTGTGCTCCCTGTGAGGAATCCCTGCCTTGGTCAAGGATGGGGAGGATGGGCTAAGCACCGCTCTCATCCTGATCTCCTGGGGTGCGGGGCTGGGGGTGGAAGTGGGGGGAGGGGGGTCACTGGAGAATGAGTTTGCGCTGGATCTTGTTCAGCTTGGCTGCCTTTAGTAAGCAGCTCATTCACAAGTGAGCACAAATTAATACAGTACAAACCGGCTGCATAAATATTATGCTGTAATTGATTGTCTTCTGTAATCAAAGGCAAGGCTGCTGACTTTGTTACTTTCCCTGCCTTGCAACCGCTGGAGGAAGACTAGGGGAAGGGAAGTGAGGGTGTAGAGATGGATTTTGCGGCAGGTATCTGTTTGCAAGTTGTGTCTCTGATGTAGTGAGAGGAGGATACGGCCCATTACATCCAGATTCAATAAGTATTTATCAAATGCCTGCTCTGTGAGAGGTACTGAAAGACACATTATCTTCTTTCATTATTGAGTTAATAGTAGTAAAGATTTGATAACATGTGCAAGACTTGATGGTCTTTACAATAACTTTTTTTGGGGGGTAAATATTGTTGGAATTTCAATAATCCTTTAAAGACACGGTGTAAAGTTATAAGGAAAATAAAAGGATTTTATTTTATTTACAGCCTTCTCGCTTAGCTTACAGAATTCACAAAGGACGGAACAACAAGATCTTCCATTCCGGGTAGATAACCACTTTTCTCCAGCTAGTACCAGGGAGGTGTGACCTGCCTCCACTTTGATGTCTAAACAATCGAAATGCACTGGAGTTGGCATTTTTAAGTCACTTCACACAACACACGAAAGCAACGCCATCTTTCCATTTACCTGCCAATGGCTGGTCGTACCGGGAGGAGTGACCTCGTGGGGCATCCGCTGCCCCCACCTCCACCCCCCCTCCGCCAGGACTCTCTGCCCTTTGGAGGATTTGGAGGGAGCTCTCCCCTTTGGGAAAGCAGACTTCGACAATTCACCAAAACCCCTTTTACTCTGCGGAGGAGAATGAGTGTCAGAGGCCGCCTAAATCCCCAGGAAAGCTCAGCCCTCGCCCGACCCCTTCGAGTTCTGCAGTTTTCCTAACCTTGACCTGAAGTCAGCCGTCTTTAACCCCTTTCCAAAACGTCGCTCGTGCTGGGCTGCCGTTTGAAAGGAAAAACAAAACAAAACATCCAAACCTGAAACCGCCCAATTCGGAGACTCGGGGAAAGGGCACTCGCTCCCTGGGGGCTCGGAACCACTTCCCGGCTACCCTACCCAGGGATTTTAAATTATCCCGAACTGCTGGACCCCTTCGCGCTTCCCGTGCCCTAAACCGCTCCCCGCCACTTCCGTCTTCACACGCCGGCAGGAGGAGGTGGCAGCACAGAGGCGATTTTATTCGTATTTTTTTCCTCCGGGTTTTGTCATGGAAACGCTGACACACAACCTCCAGACGGCCGCGGGGCCGGCCGGGGACTGAGGGCTTTTGGGACCCTGCGGGAGCGCGGCGCGCACTCTGCACTCCCCGGGAAACAGCTGGACGCGACCAAATCCCCGGTAGGGGCGGGGGGAGCGCGACGCTCCGCCCCGGCGCTCGGGTCCCTCCCTCCGCCCGGCTCTCCGCAGGCGCCCTCCCCTCGCCGGGGGCTGCGAGTTGCATTTGGTAAAACCCAGCCCCGGAATATATAGATCATTGGAGCGCAATGAAGTAGCCTGTGGAGACGAGGGAGGGGGCCCGTCCGACAACCACAGAGGCCGGCGCAGAGGCAGCGGCAGCGGCAGCGCGGCTGCACCACCATCACCGCTCGCACCCCAGCCGCCCGGCCCGCGAGGAGGCAGCGGCTGCCGCCGGCGGGAGCGGAGGCGGCGGCGGAGAGGCGAGAAGGAGCAGCAGGAGGAGCACGAGCGCGCAGCCGGCTAGTCCACGCATCTCCACTTCCAGAGCAACTCCGGCGCCTTCCACACCCTTGCCCAGGGCTGGGGGCTCCGAGAGCAGCCGCGGAGCCAGCCTGATCCTCCCTGCGAACCCTGCCGAGCCCTGCCCTGCGCCTCCCGGGCTCCGCTCGGCGCGGCGGGGTCCCCGCTCTTGCGCTCCGGGAGCGCCTCCCGGACACCCGGGTCCCCGCAGCCAGGACAAAGCCATGAAGCCGGCGCTGCTGGAAGTGATGAGGATGAACAGAATTTGCCGGATGGTGCTGGCCACTTGCTTGGGATCCTTTATCCTGGTCATCTTCTATTTCCAAAGTATGTTGCACCCAGGTAGGGGGCGCGTTAGCGTGGTTTTGTTGGATATTTTCTTCTCTCTCGCGCTTTCGCTCCCTCGCTCCGCCTGGCTTCTGCCTCTTCCAACCTTACCTCTTCTCCATGGGCCACCTCGGGGTTCCTTGATGACCGAGTCTGCCCACATCACCGGGTCGCGATGAGGAGGAGGAGGAGGAGGAGGAAAGATGTGCTTCCTTTTCTTCTTCCTCCCGGCTTCGGGCTGGAGGATGGGACCAGAGGGGTGGTAGTTTTTTGTTTTTTTCTTTGTGTCTCTTGTCTGTCTGCGAGGTAGCAGGGCAAGGTAGAGGCTGTAGGAAGCTGCCGGAGGTGGGGGATCGGTTTAAAGAGCACGAAACTCCCTCGCCGCTCCTGCCGAGATCTGAGGATGAAAGAGGCGCCGGGTGCCGGCCGCTCAGCGCTCCAGCACGCTGTCTGTTACTGGCTGGAGGGCCGGGGGTGAAGGGTGCGCGCCCCGGAGAGGTTCCGAGTCCCCTCCTAGAACTGGGCAGCCCCCGGCTAGGCTCCCACGTGTCCTGGGCTTGGCACAGCACTGAGCAGGTTGGGGAGAGGTTGGGTGCCTGGCTCTGCCCTTCCTCCAGGCTGGGGAAGGGGCACGGCCTCGGCTCTTTGCCCCCGGGTTCGGCTACGCCTTGACCTTGCGGTGGTGCCTCGGGGCCTGCACCCTCCCCCATAACCCCTTTCCCCCCTCTTCTCTGGGGAGACTCCGAGCTCTTGGGTCGCGCCGCCATAGTTTGGGAGGAAACTTTGGCCAGGTCCTGGGCTGATGGTCAGGTTGCAAACCCCACTCCAAGGTTTTGAGCATCGAGTCCCCTAGCGCCCTCCGGTCCCCGTGGGAATGAGCCCTCTCCCCACCGTCCCCGGTGCCTCAGGTTCCACTCCGGAAATCTGGATTGGAGGAGAAACGAGGCTCGCCCCTTCGGAGGGGTGCAAAGGAAAGTTTGGGACCTGGGGAGGGAGGGGCGCCTGCGAGTGTGGCGGCCCCAGGTTCGCAGCTCCTCTCTCAAGCCCAACAGGTAAAACCTTCCAAAGAAGCTTCCAGGGTGAGAGGAGTCTCACGTTGGAGCCGTGGGTCACCACCCCCTCAATGCCCAGCAGGCCCCCACTGGGCCCCATTGGCTCCCAAATCCGTTTTCCACGCCTCCAGTTGCTTTTCTCAGTATAGCCACAGCAGTAATTTGCTTTTATAGTTGCAAGGAGGGAGCTGGAAACACACTTCCTTCCAGGGACATAGGGTTGGTGTTTTTGCCTCCTGCATTCTCCTTTCAGTGTGTATATAACACTTTCAGCAGGCGCAGCCTCATATTCATCTAGCCTGCCTTTGGATGGATGGCAGAGGAATAAAGCCGTTCTTTCCATCACACAGGCATGGCTGTCTGGTGCAAGATTCCTTGACAGCACCCGGGCATGATGGCCCCTCTGCCCCTGCTCCGCCTGGAGCCATTGTTAAGGTGGCCCCATGGCCAAGGATCTAGTCCTAGGGTCTGACACCACGGCCTGTAACCTCAGGACATCCACGCCAGCCTTGTACAAGGTGGCTTTTGTTTGCAGCTGGATATTTTTAGTTTCCTGTCAGTAAACTGCAGCGGTGTTTGTCTCCTCACCCAAACTGGTGGTTGTGAAACTTCTAAGGGAATTTAAAAATGGACGTGGCTTGCCTACCGGCAGCCAGGCGGTGGTTGCCGTGGGCAGAACCAGACAGCAACATCCCAGAGACCAGGCTAGAATCCGCCCCCCGTGGGAGGCTGGGTGGTGTGCCCATACACCGAGGCTCCAGCGCTTTAAACAAAGGGCCAAATGATTTGCTTTAGAAACTACAGATGTGTTTAGGCCACTTAAAGTTTTGCCTGGACTGAACATGTCAGGTAATTCTCTCCACAATTGCCTGGAAGGGGGATCAATATTAGGCTCCAGCAGCAACGTTCTTTAGCTTCTCTGTACTTCTTGGTTGTCCAGTGAGACTAACTGGACCCGTAAAACTACCTCTATCCGTGGTTTTCATGCGTCTGGTGCATTTCTTATCCTTTGTGAGACTTAGGAAATAACTTTCCAGCCAGAGATACCAGAAAGAAACTTTCAACTTGCCACTGGCACTTTGAAAAAATGTCCTGCTAGTCGGAATATTAAGTTGCCTTGAAAGCAGTGGTAGTGCCTTTCAGTCTGGCCTTTTGGAACCAGGGATAGAACCTTTTCCAAAGCTGTCCTGATAAGGATCCTCTGTCCTTGGTCCTCTGCTCTCAAGCTTGGCTTTCCTTCCTGGTCCCGTTTCCTCCCAACAAATGGCATTTGTTGATTATTTGTGCCTACGCGGGCATGCTCTTCTGAGACTTTTTTCCCAGTCCATAGCAAATATGACTTTGGGTACATTCTGTGAACGTGCATCTACAGGGAGTTCGATTGAAAGGTCTTCCTCATTTTTATTTGATTTTATTTTTTAATGGCTACAACTTCAGCATATGGACGTTCCTGGGCCAGCGATGGAATCCGAGCCGCAGCTGCAGCAACAAAGGATCCTTTAACCCACTGCCCTGGGCCTGGGATTGAATCCGCACCTTTGCAGCGACCCAAGCCGCTGCAGTCGGATTCCTAACCGGGACCTCCAGGTCTTCCTTATTTTGAATTACATATTGTTCCATGAAAACTCCATGTCAGTGGTTTATTGTTACACGGGACATAAACATTTGCGTTGATATTTGTCTTAAACATTTACTCCCCCCCCATTTTATTAAACTACCCTGTGGACGGCTGATGCTATATCTTTTTCCTACTGCTTTGAATGTCATTAAAGAGGAGCCGATTTTTGCTTCTCTGAAGGATTTCGGGTAATGACAGCTGATCCTTTAGCCTGGCTCTGCAGTTGTCTTCTCTCCACCGTGGGAGAGGCGGAAGGGACCACAGCATGGCACAGATTGTGTTGCTAGAAATTTGGAGCCCTCTGGCAGAAGGGCCATTTCTGTTTATATCAGAAACAGAATAATAGTATTCCAAAGAAATGGATTCTCGTTTTCATTGATGGCTAGAGAACACCTGCAGTGTGTGAGGAGAGAGAGAAGGAATAAAGGAAGACAGCTGGCAGGGGGCTGGCTGTTGTGCCCTCTGATTCTAATCCAGACTTCCTTGTCTTTTGTGTTTTCTAATGTATAAACTTGAGTAGTTGATCTTTAATTTGGTTGGCAGGCTCAGCAGAAGCAGGCCATGAGTAAAGGCAGTTTTCTTTAGATCTTTGACACTCTGAGTTAATAGTCTCAGGGCAGGGATTAGGTTTCAGGCCCCATTCTAATCCCAGTGGGTTTTTTTTTTTTTTTTTTTTTCCCCACAGTGCCTGGCACATAGTAGGTTCTCAATAAAATATTTGCTAGATGAATGCACGAAGTGGTTAGACTCTAGGAGACCTGCTTCTCCAGTTTTCCAGAAGGGTATATCAAACCTGGCCAAGAAGGCCTGGTCCATAAGTCTGGCTCTCTTGGGGCGGTGGGACAGGGGACAGGGTCCAGACACTTCTCTGCCCTCCTGGCCTCTGAGAGACCCTGAGTCATGGATCCCTGCTCATCATGCACCAGACAGGAGCATTCCCCGTGGCCTAGATTTGCTGCTGGGAAGTATGAGGCAACGAGGCACTGCTGGCTGTCCTGGGTACTGGGGAAGCTTGGCCTCGTTTTGCCATCGACCTGTAGACACCCATCCGCAGGTGAGACCCCTTCCGTGGGCCAGAACTGCTCCTGATGTCGGTGACAGCGGAGCTACATGCCTGTGGTTTCTGCACACGTTTGAGTCCATCCGCGAACGCATCCTGTGAAAGCACATCCTGAACCTTGAAGTGTCTGGCATACCTGCCCCAGACGGCCGGCCTTTGATGGCTGTGTCAGGCCAGGCAAAGCTGAGAGGCCCCCAGGCTGCATTTGCGCTGAGTGTGTGCAGACAGCTCTTCTGAACCTTCCTTTTGTGTTCCTCTGTAGGATTGTGGTTTTGTTTGAAAGCTCCTGTTCCTAGAAGAGAAGCCTGCGGAGAAAGCCTTTTTTCTCCCTCTCTTTCTCTCTCTCTTTTATTTTCCTTTTGTAGCATGTTTACTTTCACTGTTGCCTGGGATTTCTTTGCCTTGGTTGAAAGTATTGAAAGATTATACCCTTTATTTAAAGACGTCTTGGGTTACCTCTTTGTAGTTGGCTTGATTAGATTGAATGTAAAACGCTTGTGTTATAATTTGAATCTAATTATACACATAATATGTGCTCATTTTGGACAAGCTAGGAAGTACAGAAGAAAAACAATCATCCGTTAATCTCCCACTCAGAGGCAGTAGGTACTTTTTTCTGTGTATTATAGTATATACATAGGAAACACAGACAAAATTGCATCACGGATTTTGTAGCTTGTTTGAGAGATGATATGTATTTTAGACACATGCGTCATGATGGTGACTAGTTATTAAAGACAGAGAATTTAACCACAACCTTTTATATGAATGGAGTGGCACATACCTCTAGCTTTCTGCCTCCACCCCTTTGCAGGATGTCAGTCTGGGATCCTGCTTTTTGTTTTTTTGTTTTTTTTTTCCTGCACATATATTTAAAAAAAATTTTATTGGCGTATGGTTGACTTACAATGTTGTACTAGTTTCAGGTGTGCAGCAAAGTGAATCAGCCATAGATATAAATATATCCAGTCTTTTTTCCCCACATAGGTTTTTTACAAATTATTGAGTGTATTTTCCTGTGCCATATGGTAGGCTCTTGTTAATCACCTGCACATATTTAATTTTAAAGAACCTTTTTGTTGACATATGAAATGAGTTTGGAGTCGTACTAGTTCGTAGGGGCTGTTGTTATGGTATCTATCTGAAACTTCCTTTGAAAAGATGTCAGGAGGGGAAGTTCCCTTTGTGGCTCAACAGTCACAGACCTGACTGGTATCCATGAGGACGCAAGTTCGATTCCTGGCCTCACTGAGTGGGTTAAGGATCCGGCATTGCCGTGAGCTGTGGTGTAGGTTACAGACACAGCTTGGATCTGGCATTGCTGTGACTGTAGTGCAGGCTGGCAGCTGCAGCTCTGATTCGACCCCTAGCCTGGGAACTTCCATATGCCATGGGTGTGGCCCTTAAAAAAAAAATTCAGGAGAGTCTCAAATATGAGACGGTTATAAATTCTGGAGACAGCATGAAAGAAGTGAAGGAGAAGACGCTTCCAGCATGGGGTCTCCCCTTGGCGGTTTAAATGTTTGCACCTCAATGGGGAGTTTCATAGCTGCATGAAGATAGGACAGATACAGTTAGGCAATTTCCTTTGACAGTTATAGCCACTGCCCTGGAGTCCTCATTTCATTGCCTCTGAAATCAAGTGGTGATCGTGCACCGGAGAAAGTGTGGTTGGGGGATTTCTGATGGGCGAGGGACCAAGGCATCCACTCTCCAGCAGAGGCAGCTGCTGCTTGTATTTATCTGGATGAAAAGTCATTTTGCTCATGACGAGCTCTATCAGCAACAGCCATTTAAAAACAGGAAATCAAAGGCTTACAAGCCCAGGCACCGCCTTTTTCCTTCTTAAATCCCCCAGAAGGACAAACCTCTTCTTAATCTGGGGCCGGTGAGGGGGAAAGACTCTCATAAAAGTCACGGCCTTCTGTCAGGTCAGAGTCTGAGGACAACCAGACGTTGTTTTAGATGCTCATTTTCTCTTTTTATTTTCCTTTTGAGTTTTGAGATCCCATCTTTATTCCCGGGCGAGGCTCTTCCTTTGAGCTCATGGAATAACCTGATCTGTCTGAGAAAACTTCCGGAACTTGTAATTTGATGCCTCTTCCATCAGATGTCATTGATCAGAACTTGAGCGCAGAGGGGCTCTTTCTGTCTCTCTCGCTGTGTCTCTCTCTGTCTCTCTGGCCTCTACTCTGCGCCCGGATACAACACAGTGTTTCTGTCCTCATGGAACTTACCTTCTAGAGGGGTAGGCAGGCTTTAGGCAAAGGCAGAAGTCACATAGGTGGCATGTCAGATGGTGCAAAGAGAGAAGAACAAAGCCAGGAGACCAATGTGGGATGCCAGAGGCCAGCGATGCAATTTAACAGAGAGGTCATTCTCGGGGTGTCCCTGATAGGGTGACATTGGACAGCAGGAACCAGAAGGACCTGAAGGAGCCGGCCACTGTCCGCCCAGCCCCAGGCAGAACATTCCAGACAGAGGGCAGCACAAGTCTGTTCCCTGAGGCAGGACCCTGCAGCAGGCAGCTCTGAGGGTCTGGGGCAGAGGGAGGCAGCAGCTAAGTCTAAGAGGTGGAGAGAGGTGGTGGGGCTGCGGCCTTGACTGGGGAGGGAATGAGATGCCCTGGAGGAGGCTGAGCCCAGGACCCTTGGAGGAGGGGCATGGAATGGGGGTGGCAGAGCCGAAGCTTCTTCCTTGCACTTGCGTTTATCTAGGCGGCCTGTAGTGCATTGGGTGAAGCGGTTACCATGTCAAACCCACTTCCCCTCCACCAGCCCCCCCCAAAACTAGACCAGTCCCATTTTCAGTTTTTAAAAGCAGAAATCAGAAAAAAAAGATCTGACAGGAATTTTAACTGAGCTTGTGTTGGGAAACTCTTAAAATGTTCAGGGTGTGATCCAAGGCCTTCCTAGATGTAAAACAAACATCAGCTGCCCCAGACTTATGTAGGCAGTCAAGAAAAATAGAGATGGAACGGACTGATGATTTGGGAGTGAAAGACCCAGGTGCTAGGGTGGTCCCCACTGCCTAACCCCAGGAATGATTGATTTCATCAACTCTAAGACCCCCTCCCCCCCATTTTCCTAGTTAGGAAATTTGACGTGCTGTGATTGATAGTACCTTAGTGCTGTGCTGACCTCTAACGGGTAGCCTCTTTTCTCTTAGTGGAACATAAAGTGGCCCGTGTATCTTACAGCTGATGCCCTGTAAATTGTGAAGGTGCTTTCTGTGAACCTCCAGGACCTCCGTAGGGTGACGAAAAATGGCACTCAGGCTTCACCTGAGGGCCTGGAGGTACCTGATCAGCCCTGATCACCTGCTTCATAAAGGCTTTGCTGGCTGGGGGCAGGGGGGGTGGGTGGGTGGGGGGCAGTTTCCTTTGTGGCTCAGCAGTTAACGAACCTGACTAGGATCCATGAGGATGCGGGTTTGATCCCTGGCATCGGTGCTCAGTGGGTTAGGATCCTGTGTTGCCATTGCTGTGGCTGTGCCTGTGGTGTTAGGACAGCAGCTGTAGCTCTGATTTCACCCCTAGCCTGGGAACTTCCATATGCCGTGGGTGTGGCCCTAAAAAGCAAAAAAAAAAAAAAACTTTGGCTTTGGTTGGCAATAGGAAGGGGCGGGGAGTATGTTATTTAAGGAGGAGCTCAAACCTGGAAATGGACAGAGAAATAGATAGAGCTGTTTGTTGGGGAAAGTGTCCCCAATATGGATTTGACATTTCAAGGCCACTGAGCTCCCATGGCCTTGGTCGTTTCTCTTCTCTAGCCCTTTTAGAAATACCTTGTAGTTGTTTGTTTACTTACACATCTTCCTCTTTTGAGGAACCTCTGCCAGGTTCCTTTTATAGCCTCTAAGCTTGGCCAGTATGTAAGTGGTTGGCAAAGATGCCTCTTCTGCCCCAGTCCCCACCTCTCCCATGTGCATACAGCCCAGAGGGAAGAGCCAGGTTGGCTTGCTGTGTCCAATCGGTTGCTGGTATGGTCTGTTTTATTTGTCTCCCAAATCTCTTGGCTCCTGGTTTGCTAGGATTCAGTCACGTTTCAGGGCAGGAACTAGAAAGCAGTCTAGGTATGTTAGGCAGAAAGGTATTTAATGGAGGGAATCTGGTCTCTATAAAATTGTTGAGAGGGCTGGAGGCACGGAGCTCTCCACTGGGCCTCCAGGAATGAGTCTCACCTAATAGCAGTAGTACATGTAACAACTTATAGGCAAACATAGATTGGCATGGCTGCTCCCACTTAATAACTCTGTGGTCCCAAACAAGTAATGACCCACTAAATGTGTCACCACCTCTGAGACCATCTCTGGAACTGCTGAATCCAAGAACAAACCAATGACACTGGGGACCAGGGATCACAAATCCTGATTCTAGAATTCGGATGCTTCCCCACTGCAGCCACCTCTTGACATGCAGAAGGCCAGAGAGTGGTCCCTTTTGTGCTGTTGCAAAAAACTCCCACACCGCCATCACCAGGAGGGTGAAAACAACCCAGAAGGTAGGAAGACGGCTTCTCACTTGTGCCCTCTTTTTAACTCTGACGTGAGTGCTTCTGCCTGGGGGAACTAAATTCACGTTCAGAACCCTAGCTTCATCAACAGCCTCTGTGGTATAGAAAGGCCTTCTAGAAGGGGTGGAATGGATCATGAGCAAACACCCAGAGTCCTCACCACACCCGATTGGGAAAACACATGTGAGCATCCATCCTGCATATGTTTTGCTTATAGCAAATGTATACATATTACTCCCGTTATCTAAATATGTAGGATAAGGATCTTTCTAACTTTCTAAATCCACAGTGTTTGTAAACCCACATGTTCATTATCTTCTGCAGAATTCTGTTAGCTGGCTCCTGGTCAGCCCTGACTCTTTCATCCTTTTACCTTGTACTGTGGCGTAGAAGACTCAGGGGGTAGGGGGGTGGGGGTGGGGAGAGGAATGCCATTTTCTTGTGTGCATAACTTGTGAGTCTTAGCTCCAAGCTGTAGTTTCTTGACTGGGATCTCAAAAGATAATTTTTTGTTTTGTTTTTTAGCCCCCCCCCCCCCCGGCATATGGAGGTTCCCAGGCTAGGGGTCGAATCAGAGCTACAGCTGCCAGCCTACACCACAGCCACAGCAACACCCGATCCGAGCTGTGTCTGCGACCTACACCACAGCTCAGGGCAACCCACTGAGCGAGTGCCAGGGATCGAACCCACAACCGCAAGGCTCCTGGTCAGATTCGTTTCTGCTGCACCAGGACGGAACTCCCTTGACTGGGATCTCTTTAAGCCTCTATTCCATTTCTTGAGGATTAGTTTGGGTGAAAGTAGCTAAGATAATCTGTAAATCCACTTCTGGTTCAGTGATAGATGGTGATCCATAGAAATGTGCTGAGAGCGGTGGGGTAATTGAGTTTTTGCACTTTGTGCCTCTCTGTCTCCCTCCTGAAGATGCCCGAGTTTCATAAATGCCATGTCACTTGGTATGACAGTTGCGGGGGGATGTTTGTGTCCATTCCTATGTAACACTAATTCACTTTTTTGTTGTTGTTGTTGTTGCTATTTCTTGGGCCGCTCCGCGGCATATGGAGGTTCCCAGGCTAGGGGTCGAATCGGAGCTGTAGCCACCGGCCTACACTAGAGCCACAGCAACGCTGGATCCGAGCCGCATCTGCAACCTACACCACAGCTCACGGCAACGCCGGATCGTTAACCCACTGAGCAAGGGCAGGGATTGAACCCGCAACCTCATGGTTCCTAGTCGGATTCGTTAACCACTGCGCCACGATGGGAACTCCTAATTCACTTTTTTTTAACATTAAATTTGGTTTTCTAATTTCAATGACAATGGAAGGCTTGATGTTTCCTTCCCAGGCCCCTTTGTGATAGATTGAGTGTCCACTCAATTTTGGAAGCCCAGGGTGTAGACTGTTTTTTTTTTTTTTTTTTTCCCCTTCTTTTTACAGGCACATCTGTGGCATATGGCAGTTCCCAGGCCAGGGGTGGAATCGGAGCTGCAGCTGCTGACTGCAGGCCTGGGACACAGCCACGGCCACACCAGATCCTATGCTGCAGCGTTCCTTAGCCCACTGAGTGAGGCCAGGGATCAAACCTATATCCTTACAGAGACAACACTGGGTTCCTAACCTGCTGAGCCACAGCAGGAACTCCTAGACTCTTGAAGGTAGTTGGGGATGGTCGGACCTTCTGTCTTCAACTTTGGGTAAACGTACAGTGTTAACCTGGTGCCCACTCTGGCCAAATGGTGAGTCAGAGTTTGGCTTTAGATAAATAAAATGGGTAGGACTGATATTTCCAGTATCACTGGAGGTCAGGTCTACCTCCTATAGATGTGGAGAGAAATAAAGAAACCTGGCTGGCCAAGTACGTCTTTCAGGCCTTATCAGTCTCTGGCTTGAGTGGTTATCTTAAAAGCCTTGTGAAAAAAACCCTCAAAGGCAACTCAAGTGCAATAGGCTGGCGGCTGGGTACTGTTAGAAGCTGTTAACTTCCAAGAAACCCAGAGAAGGGAAAACACAAAGGCCCCTCCAGGGCAGAATTGTAATGTAACATGTTACATTCCTTTTTTTTTCTTTTTTTTTGGGGGGGGGTCTTTTTAGGGCCACACTTGCAGCATGTGGAAGTTCCCAGGTTAGGGGTCAAATGGGAGCTGCAGCTGCCGGCCACAGCCACAGCCACAGCAATGCGGGATCCGAGCTGCATCTGCAACCTACACCACAGCTCATGGCAACGCCAGATCCTTAACCCACTGAGTGAGGCCAGGGATCAAACCCGTGTCCTCATGGGTACTCGTCGGGTTTGTTATTGCTGAGCCACAAGGGGAACTCCCTAACATGTTACATTTCTTTTTTTTTCTTTTTCTTTTTGTCTTTTCTAGGGCCACACCTGCGGCATATGGAGGTTCCCAGGCTAGGGGTCTAATTGGAGCTGTAGCCTCCGGCCTACACCAGAGCCACAGCACCTCGGGATCTGAGCCATGTCTGCGACCACAGCTCATGGTAACGCTGGATCCTTAACCCACTGAGCGAGGCCAGGAATCGAACCCGCAACCTCATGGTTCCTAGTTGGATTCATTGATCCCTGAGCCAGGGCAGGAACTCCCATGTTACATTTCTTAATGAGATACCACTGAAGCGTGGAGAGTCTCGAGGTATTTCTCCAGGAGGAGCATTACTGGCCCGTGGATGGGCAGAGAGATCCCACCCAGTGTGGGATGGCTGCCATCCTTAGCCCTCCACGCTTCAGCGATATCTGCCGTGGTACTTGGCTGCACTCGATGGTTTGGGAAAGCGCCTGGCACATTGTAGGGGCTTAATAATTGACTGAATGAATGACTGAGGGGAAGTCACAAACTCAAAGGTTTGGTCGCCTTTACCTCTCTTCTGCCATGGTGGTGAGGATTCAGTGAGAAACAAGATAGGAAAATACACTGAAAATGGATGCAAAAAGGTGTACACGTGTCGTTAAAATCAGTGCCCCGTGGTTCCTCATTCCAAGACGTAAATCTTCGTGTTGACGACAATGCTGCTGTGTTTCCTCCTGCTTGAAACCTGAGCGCATGTTTCTCCGTTTCGTGGGTGTGACTACACTGTCAGGTTTACCCAGAGGGTCCTGCTTCTAGACTCCTAGGAACATCTCCTTTCTAGATGCCCTGGCCCCGTCTGCTGTGTCAGCCCACCCTCCACAACCGAGGCCAGAACTTAGCCCTGCCTCAACATCGCAGTGTGGTGTTTTGCAAAAGCTGAGTCTATCTGTTGAAAAATCAGCCTTGTGGTTTCATGCTGAAGGCAAAGGCCATAGCTTTTCTCCCCAGTGGGGAACAAAAGTACCCCTCGGGTCCCCGTTAGCTTTAAAACATGATGCTTGAAAAACCAGAGACAGGTGTCCATCATGTCATTGCTTTCCTTTCTTTTTTTTTTTTTAATGATTCTTATTTTTTCCATTATAGCTGGTTTACAGTGTTCTGTCAATTTTTTATTGTACAGCAGAGACCCAGTCACACACACACACACACACAGACACACATTCTTTTTCTCACATGATCCTCCCAAGTAGACATAGTGCCCAGGGCTATACAGCAGCCTCCGTGGCTTATCCAGTCCAGAGGCAATGGTTTGCATCTACTCACCCCAAGCTCCCCGTCCCTCCCCCTCCCTTTGGCAACCACTAGTCTCTTCTCCAGGTCCCTGAGTTTCTTTTCTGTGGGAGGCTTCATCCCTGCCCCTTCTGAAGCCGAACTCTGAGAAGGATGCAGATTGTTCCCAGGAGCCGTGGTCGGACGCGTGGCACAGGACAGAACCCATCAGCCTGTGTCTCTGCATTTGAGCCTGTGACGTGCAGAGGAGGCCGGTCACCCCACTCTTGGCAGCCCAGGGGAGCTTCCTCTGTGGATGGCACTCGCAGCAGGGGCCAGGGCCCGCGTCCGCCTGTCGCCAGCAGAGCAGGCACTGAACTCAGTCCAAAGACCAGACCGTGCTCCTGATCTGAGCCAGGCCCAGGGTTCTTCAACCTGAGACGGAGGGCCTGTGTGGTCTCCACCTCGGCCCCCTGGGCACAGTCCCTGCTGGGGTGGGGGAGGGCGGGTGGGGCGGGGCATCTGTCA
This sequence comes from Sus scrofa, assembly GCF_054392235.1. Classification (NCBI taxonomy): domain Eukaryota; kingdom Metazoa; phylum Chordata; class Mammalia; order Artiodactyla; family Suidae; genus Sus; species Sus scrofa. The sequence goes on along the minus strand of NC_139387.1, from coordinate 87,299,131 downwards.
GGGCCCGCTGTTCTTTACAAATTGAAAACGTCGCTTATGAAGCGCGTGGCCCTCCAGCTGAACTTTCCGCCTCATCTAATTGATTTAGACCCACAGTTCTGGAGCCAGCACAGCTTTGCTCCCTTCTCTCCCCCAGGGCAGGCGACATCTGGCAGTGTCTGGAGACAGCCTGGTTGTCCCAGCTGGGGAGGTGGGGCATATTGGCATCTAGTGGGTAGAGGCCAGGGATGCTGCCCACCATCCTGTAACACACAGGACAGCCCCCCAGTGAGGGATGATCCAGCCCAGAATATCAACAGTGGCAAAACCCTTCTTTAGATCCCAGAGTTTTCTGATGCTTTCCTAAAAATAACTCTAGTGAGATGATCACGGAGTGATACTGTAAATCAGACACTGTGCCCACTGCTGTGCTCAGATAATCACATTGAATCTTCCTCACAACCCATTGTACAGACGAGGAAATGGAGGCTCGGAGAGGCGAAGGAGGTTGCCTCAGGTCCCTGTGCTGGAAAGTTGAAACAGGATCCTGGCTTGAGTCTGACACCAAAGATGACTCTTCGCCTCACCAGAATATCCCATCCATGTGTTCTTGGTTTTAGCTAATTAGGTCAAGAACATAATTATTTTAGAAGGGCCGTAAGCTCAGCTGCAGATGCTCCATGGGAAATTCAGTGATAGCCCCTTCTCTTCTTACCCTACACTCTATCCCTGGCTGAGCTCATCGCCTCTGGGGCCAGTGGTGTCACCTGTGTTCAGGTGACACTCACCTCTCTTCTTCTTGGATGTGCCTGGAGGTAAATGTCCAGATGTTACCTCCTGTGTGAAACCAACATCCATCCCCGCTTGGTCAGAGGAAGGGGCTGGGTGTCCTTCCCTGTGTCCCGTGGTATGAGTGTGTGTGCACCTCCGTTATGACGTGCGCTGGTGGACTGGCTCATCCAGAGCGGGCTGTGTCTTGTGTGCCGCGGGATCCCAGCACCTAGAACAGAGCTGGGGTAATAATAGCAGTTGTCTGACTCTGGGTGGCTGCAACAAAACCCCACTGACGGGGTGGCTTATAGACAACAGACATTTATTTCTTGCCATTTTGGAGGCTGGAAGTTCCAGATCAGGGTGCTAGTGTGGGGGGCGAGGGCCCCCTTCCAGCCACAGACATCTCATGTAACTCCACATGGCAAAAGGGGTGATGCAGCTCAGGGGGGTTGGGAGGGGGCACTAATCGAATTCATGGGAGCTGTGTCCTCCTGACCTAACCACCTCTTAAAGGCGCAACCTCCTAATTTATTACCTTGGGCATTAGGTTTTCAACATGCACATTGGGGTTGGGGGGAGGGGCACAAGCATTTAGACCATAGCTGTAGTCACCTAGGAAGCATTGACTGAAAGAATGAATGCACTGATGGTAATTGGTGGCCAGGAAGAAAATTCCCCGAACTGGGATGGCAGATATGGCGTTTTCAGCTGTTCCATTGCCAATTTGATTTCCAGTTTGATTCTCCAATGACCTGCCAGGCGAGAGAGCAAAGAGGGACTCATTTCACACCATGGCTAGATGGAGACACAGCCAAAAAGGGAACAGCTCTCAAAGATATGGTTGTTATTGCGATATGTAACCTGTGTGTGCTCGGAGCCAGGGTCTGCAAATTCAGCTCGGAAGGCCGTTTTAGGGCAGCCCTGCCTGAATAGGAGAGGCTGTCAGGTCCAGATGTAACTCCAAACTTTCTAGTAGTCACGTTAAAAAGGAAAAAGAAACAGGTGAAATTTATTTCTGAAATATCGTTTTAAGAGGCAATGCATATTAAAAATTATCGAGATTGTTTTATTTCTTTTTTTGTACTAAGTCTTCAGAAACCTGGTGTATATTCTCCATTCAGAGCAGCTGGCAGTTCACACTCACCGAATTTCAAGTCCTCCATAACCACATGCGGCTGGTGGCTACCATGTTGGATAGTGCAGCTTTGAAGTGTTGCAGAACTTTCTGTGTATTGCCTTAGGATTTGGGGGTTCACTATGTTCTCTCTCTCTCTCTCTTTTTTTTTTTTAATTTTTGCTCCTTTACCGCTTTTTAAGGGAATGTTTTCTTTCCTGGCTATGCCTCTGGGAAGACTGTTGACTCTCTTAGGACTCTAGGTCTTAAAAATGAGATATTCGTTGTGGAGTCATAAATGTGTGGATACTCCGGGATCTTTAAAGTCTTCTGGCCAATCAGTCGTCATCTGAAGCATGACCTTCCTGATGAGAGCCTTGCAAACTCTAACGGAGAGAGAGAGAGAAGCCATCAACTTCATTCTGCAGATGAGGCAATACAGACGCAGGGGGGTGCAGGGAATTGCTCAAACTCAGTTTAAAGTGGTTCTAATGCAAATGTTTGAGTGCCAAGACTGGTCCAAGGAAGGTTCACTCTATTGAGTGGACGGAAGCACTCATGATTAACTGTCTCACGGGGCCAAATGTGATTGGGGTCAGAGAGAGAGACAAGAGGAGTGATTGCTTTAGAGTGGTGTAGAGGAAGACTTCCCAGGAGAGGTGACTTTGCACTGGGCCCTGAAGGATGCGTGGAGAACTAGGGTGGGTGGGAAGGAGAGGCCATGTCTGCGGACACAGGAGGCTCCAGGGTGGAGAGATGGCTGGACAACCAACCTGGAGGGCTCTGAAGCCCCTGAAGTTTGACTTTTATTCTTGGGACTGGGGAGCCATAGACGGCTTAGGGTCTCCTGTTTTTCCAATGATGACATTTATGTTTAGTGCAATGAAACTCTCTTGTTTCACTCGAAGGGCAGAGGTTTTCCACTCACTTTCTGAGAATGAACTTGGAGCCATTTGGAAATAGCTGCTATTACCATTGTTTAATGGGGGAGAGAAGATGATTCATGAATGTCTAAAGTGCAAAGTACCCAACAGCTTAAAAGCACTCTGGGATGGGGTTTAAATCTGCTGTTTGTTTGCATCGCTCGGGCCAAAATGAGAGCCTTGGAGTTGCAGTTTGAGTCTCTCGGTGGCTAATGGTGCCCTGGGTTCACCCTCTGAGGCCCTGGAAGGAGTGGCAGGACTGTGTTAAGAGCTGCGGGAAGGCGGGTTTCTCGAGTTGGTGTGAGCGGTTGGGTCTGTCTGGGGTCAGGTCGCGGCTGTGGGGCTGTCCCCGGAGCTGAGCAGTGTCTGCTGGACCAACGTCAGCCCCTTCCTCCTGGGAACTGAGACCCCAGGCTTTAAGGCCCCCCAGAGACTCGCCCTGTGCGCTGTGTGTGGGCTCGGCTGTCCTTGTCTCGATGAAAGATGCCGCCCTATGTCATCTTCATATCAAAAGGCCGCCTCCTTGGAGTGGATGGGCTAATTGTAGAGCTCTTCCGCCGCAGAACCTTTGTGCTGGGTACACCCCGAGAGCCCCCTTCATTTTCTCTGCGAGCCTGTGGCACTTGACATCCATTGACAAACATCCCAGAGCTGGTTTCCTCGTGGGGTATTTCACCACCTTTGATCTCCTTTTCCTTCCATTAAAATAACAACACACAGGGAGAGCTCTCCCAAAGGCTTAATTAAAAAAAAAAAAAAAAAAAAAAAAAAAAAAGGTAATACAATGCCATCACCGACTTGCAGCCTTTTTTAAGGGGCAGGGGGCGTGTGGCCTCCCAAGCTCCAGTGGTTTTTGGATTTACACTTACAGAGTTGTGCGGAGTTAGGGATTAGGGATTGGAAGGTCTAATTAAGATAGTGCTTATCATTAGGGATCTATGCCAGAGTATGGGAAGCAAGCTTATTTTGAAAATGGAAGAGTGAGATCTGGACTCTTTTAAGAGCCAAGGTTTGATGGAACGTAGGGCTCTCTGTATAATTTTGCTGTTCAAAAATGGAAGTGACCCTACTGTATAGCACAGGGAACTATATCCAATCTCTTGGAACAAGATGTAAGATAATAAGAGAAAAAGAATGTGTGTGTGTGTAGTGTGTGTATGTATATGTGTGTGTGTGTGTGTGTGTGTGTGTGTGTGTGTGTATGACTGGGTCATTTTGCTACACAGCAGAAATTGACACATTGTAAACTGACTATACTCTAATAAAAATATTTTAAAAATAAATGTATCTAAAAATTGTAACAACAAAACAGGGAAGTACAGGTTTGAAGTCGGAAACTGAACGGGCAGTTTTTTAGTCGCCTGTAATAAAGCAGTTTTTTCCGGGGAGAGTGTGAGCCATACTATGAAAGATAATTATGCACTTAAAATATTAACTAGTAACGGGTGGCCTTGCTCATTTTAGGATAATCCATTTAATTCAGGAGGGGAGTGGTTCAGGGCTCTTTCCTACAGGATTCTAGAGAGGATTCTTTTGAGGCTTGTGCAGACTTTGTTTCCTGAGTCTGTAAAAGCAAATTGAGAATTTAAAAATAAATATAGGTCTGATCGCAAGTGTCTTCCTGCAAATGGGATTCGAGCCGCGTGAAGGATGTTGTCATTGGAAAGTCACAGCGACATTCCTTCTTATTTTCATAGGAAATAAAAGAGCCATGGATTCAGAGCACTGAGTTCTCTGCATGGAAGCCTTGGCTGTCATAGCTGAGTGTTTGAGTTGTTCTAAAACATGGGTAACCCTGACTGGAAGATGAGATGCAGTTAAGCAGAAAGTAGAAAGGGCATTCATTGAGTGGGAGTGGGGGGCAGGTCCTGGTTCTTCTGCTCCCTCCCGGGGACCCTCTCACACATGGCTAGGGAATGTCCATGTTGGCAGTGGCTCTGTGCCTGTTTTAGGTTTTGGGGTTCTGAGTAAACTTCTGTTAGAAGAAAATGTTGCAAGGCTAAAACCATCAGCTTTGCAGCTGGCTGCGGAGACTACTTCCAATTTCTCCCAACTCCAGTCTTCCTCTGTTAGCAGTTCTCAAAATCGACACACATTTACAGTTAGAGTTAAATCCCAAGTGAAGTGAATAATTACTGTTAATCCAGTATGAACAGGCTGACATCTCCCCACCCCTCCATCCGTCACTCAAACATTTGTCTATCCAGCAAACATTCATCTGACTACAGAGACAAATCTAAATAAGACTTAGTTCCTGAATTCCAATAACTTGCAATTTAGCAAGTGGCGACAGACCCATAATTGGGAGCTGTAAAGCTTTGTAATAATGGCTACGGGCTGCTAGGAAAAGAGGAGTAATTAGTTCAGGGGAGGTCAGGGAACTTCACAGAGAAAGAACGTTTGAGCTGGGCTGCGGTCATTCGTTCAGCTATTTAACAAGCACGTATTGAATGCCTACCGTGTGTGCCAGGACCCTTCCAGGGGCTCAGGAAGCAGCAGGAGACAAAACAGACAAGATCCCTGTCTCAATGGCACTGACATTTCTTGGCGTGCAATTCATCAAGTTGCAAGGTTGGTGACACCGCTGGCTCCTTTTCACCATCACCCCATCCCCTGCCTTGTAGTATCAGAGTAAAGTAATGGTTTGTGTGTGGGTATATATTATAATGATATAATTATACACATATTATATAATATACACACACACATACATTCATACACACACATATGTATATTCTTTTTTTCAAATTACAAACTTAATTTAGGCATATTACAGAGCATTTTGAAAAAATGAAACCCGCTTCCAAAAAAGTCACCCCTGATCTTCCTACCACCCAGGAAGGATCTCTGTTCACCTCTGGTCCGCTGTTTGACGCATCCATACATATACATACATATATGTGCAGAGATGAAATCATCATGCATATATCATAGCGTGTCTGTTTTTAGTACTGAGCATAGGTTATTTTCTCAGGTCATCCAAGTTTTCTTTGAAAACACCATAATATTCCATCATATGGATGCCAGAATATGCCATCGTATGCATATGTCATTATATGGACATAATTTACGTGTTCTCATTTGTTGAACACTTTTGAAAACGACTTTTCCCTTTGAAAAAATAAACCTTTTTGTACATAAACCTTGCTCTGAGTTTTATAATGTCTCTTTGAGATGAATTTTCAGAAGGGGAATGCACAGGTTATAAACTATTGAAGGCTCTTGGTAGGTATGGTCAGAGCGTTGTCTGCAAGCGTGTATCTATTTATGCTCCAGTCGGCAGGCAGCGCATCAAAGTGTTGGAGCCAGTTTGATTTGGCTGCTGTCCAGATTCCTGAGTCTCCCTCAAACTCAGCATGGATGCTCTTGTTTAGTTTTTGGTCCAAGCTAAATCACAGGCTTCTGGAAAGCACAGAGTGGGTCTGCAGCGCCTGCCTTGTCACCGTCTAGTGAGAGAATAAACGTTTGTTGAATAAGGACCTGTGCGTCTGAATGAAGGAGCCCCAAAGGGTGGGAGGGAGGTTTCACTTAAAAGCTGGGAAGAGGCTAGAACTTCTGTCATTGTCCCAAAGTACTGAGGGAGAGGGAAACCCATCCATACACAAGTGCTTGTCTGAAAGCCCCCTCTGCAATTCTCCACGCATGTCCGAGTGGTCTGCAGATCATTCACAGGGTTGGCTGCTGACTCCCTGGGTGTCCTTTGATCCGGGTTCAATTATTTAGTCATCTTAACAGCCTGGTGAGGGAGGCACTCGTTTTTAGATGACGCTCAGAGAAGTTTTGTAATTAACTTATGGTAACACAGTGCTATGGTCTAAATATTTGTATGCTCTCAAAATTCATGTACTGAAATTCTAACCCCCAGCAGTGATGGTCTCAGGTGGGGGGAACTCGGGAGGCGCTTTGGTCATGAGGGTGGAGCCCTCGTTGAAGGGGATGAGTGCCCAGGTCTGTGGGACTTCAGATGCTTTACTAAGAACTTCTGTACAAGGCATGGGCTGGTGTGCAAACCTCTTTTCTGTGACTGAGGAGGCAGAATGGATAGCAGGGCGATCCCTGAGCTGGAAGGAACGTGGACAACTGCTCCATAGCTGATAAGATGTAGCAGTAGCTCTAGGAGGTCTTGTGCACCCAGTGGTCCTCAGCCAGCCTGAGGAAGGAATTCAGATGCGAGGGAGTTTGTGCAGGGACCAGGACAGAGATTCCGTGGCACCCTGGAGCAGCTCTTCACATGCCCTGTGCCACTCCCAGAAGGGGATGCTCAGCAGTGCCTTGAGAAGGAAGCCTCCTCCTGGGAAGCGTTCCTGGATGACCGTCTCAGGGTTGGGGGAACAGGCTCCCCTAAACAGGAAGCAGAGTGCAGGGGGCGGGGAGAGAAAACCAAACCCAACTCATGACTATGTCTTTCCTTTTGCAAAAGCGAAAGACACTGCTCTTGGTCTCTCTCTCTCTCTCTCTCTCTCTCTCTCTCTCTCTCTCTCTCTCTCTCTCTCTCTCTCACACACACACACACACACACACACACAGAGCAGATGGGGGTTTCCTGTGTGTTCTCTGCATCGCCTCTGCTTTCAAAGGGGAGGCCTGGATAGATTGAATCATTCTCTTGGATATTTTAAAACAAGATTTTCTCTTAAAAAGAAACAGTAGCTTATTCTTGATATTAGAGCGAGACTGGCTGCCAGCCACTCTAGTGGCAGCACCAAGAATATCTTATGGCAAAGTGTAGACCCCCCCCCCATAATTCCCACCAGCCCACACCAGATCACCCCCAAACACACACTAAGGAAAAACGCAGTGTTTGCTCTGCAGATGAGGTGGCTGGCAGCTCCCTTCCACCCTATAGCCTCCCCAAAGCCTTGTCACTTCCCACCTCTGGAGTCTCTGTCCCCCTCCCCACATTCCTCTTACACACACACACACACACACCCTGACTCTGACATTGTGGCACTGTGGTAGAAGTGGGCAGGGGGGAAGTGAGAATGAGTCCAGAATAGCTGGCTCTGAGGTTTCCTGTTGAATAGGATGTGGTCAATTAACTTCGGTTATTTGTGTGTCTGCCTCAGGCCCTCCTGCAGCAGTGGGTGTACAGAGGGCCCCGGGGCATGGTGGTCCCTGCCTGGCTGAGAGCAATTCTCAGAAGCCCTGGGACCCAGAAGCCACCTTGAAAAAAGCCACTGTGATTTAGCCCTTGGGGAAACTCAGGTGATGTTGCCTGTGGCCGGCAGCAGTAGCAGGCAATTTCAGGAGCTCCAGGAGGTGGCTGGAATCGGCTAGTCTCTGGTTGTTTGGGGTTATTGACATGGTTTGGCTCGTAACTCACAGTGGGACAGGCTGTCAGCTGGTCCTGCCACTTCAGGAGGTTTTTGGAGAGAGTTTTTTAAAGACTAGAAATGACAGCTTGGAAGGTGGAGGGTGAGTACCTGGGGGTGAGGGATGTTTAAGGGCCATTTTCAGAAAAGTTGCCCTCAAATTCTGAGGTAGTCTTAAGGTATTGGTCAGGAGTCTTTTTTATTCTTTAATTTTTTTTTTTTTTTTGGTCTTTTTAGGGCTGCAACCACAGCATATGGAGGTTCCCAGGCTAGGGGTCCAATCGGAGCTGTAGCTGCCGGCCTACACCACAGCCAGAGCAACGTGGGATCGCAGCCACTGCGTCTTCGACCTACACCACAGCTCACGGCAACACCGGCTCCTTAACCCACTGAGCGAGGCCAGGGATCGAACCTGCAACCTCATGGTTCCTAGTCAGGTTCGTTAACTTCTGAGCCACGACAGTAACTCCTTTTTCTTTAATTTTTATTGAAATATAGTTGATTTACAAAGTGATGTTAGTTTTAGGTGTATAGCAAAGTGATACAGTTTTATATATGTATCTGTATCTCTACATAGATATTTTTAGATTCTCTCCCCTTAGAGGTTATTACAAAATACTGAGTACAGTTCTCTGTGCTATACAGTAGGTCCTTGTTGGTTATCTGTTTTACAGATAGTAGAGTATGTTAATCTCGAACTCTTTATTTACTCCTCCCCTCCAAGGATATATATTCTTTCTTAATTCCCTCCTTCCTTCCACTCTTTCTTTCTACGCCTGCGGCATGCAGAAGTTCCCCACCCAGGGATTGAACCCGCACCACAGCAGCACTCCAAGCTGCTGCAGTGACAATGCTGGATCCTTAATCCGCTGTGCCCCACAAGGTCTCCGATATTCTTTTTTTCTCATGAATAACTGAAACAAGGAAGGCAAAGGGTGAAGTATCCGTAAGTGGATTAAAAAGACACCTTATGTTCTTATAATAGGCAGTATTCTTTGGACTTTTTTTGCTACTTGGAAAACCTCTTTGGATTGAAAGTGACATGAAGTTTTTTTTTTTTTAATTTAAGTTTTTTAATTAAAATATATTTGATTTACAATATTGTGCTGTACAGCATCGTGACCCAGTCATACATATATATCCAGTTTTTTTTTTTGCTATTTCTTGGGCCACTCTGGTGGCATATGGAGGTTCCCAGGCTAGGGGTCGAATCAGAGCTGTAGCCACCGGCCTATGCCAGAGCCACAGCAACTCGCGATCCGAGCCGCGTCTGCAACCTACACCACAGCTCATGGCAATGCCGGATCGTTAACCCACTGAGCAAGGGCAGGGACTGAACCTGCAACCTCATGGTTCCTAGTCGGACTCGTTAACCACTGCGCCACGACGGGAACTCCTATATCCATTCTTTTTCTCATACTGTCTTCCATCATGTTCTATCCCGAGAGACTGGATAGAGTTCCCTGTGCTACACAGCAGGACCTCATTGCTTATCCATTCGAAATGTAATAGTTCGCATCTACCAACCCCAAACTCCCCGTCCATCCCACCCTCCCTACCCCTTTGAAAGTGACACGAAGTTTTATTCCGTTTCCCATCTGTTGGAGGACATTTGTGTCACCAGGCCCTGATGGAGCTGGAGTGCATGTTTTTCTTGGATGAGGGCTGATGCGGTGATTCTGTGTGCTAGAGGCCTTCTGTCGTGTTGCACCGCTCTACCTGTGTCGTGGTCCTCCTCTACCTGTTGAAATGGGTCACCTCCGTGACTGCATCCTGCCCGTGGGAAGGGGAGGCGGCTCTAGCAGAGGGTGTACCTCTTATACCCATTACTTTGGCTTGAATCTCTTGGAGCCACAGCCATTGTTGTCTGCAAGGGAGGCTAGGGCAGGGAGTCCTTATTCTGTGTGGTCATGGGCTCAGCTAAAATTTGGGCCTTTTAGCTCTAAAGGAGGAGAGAATGAGAATGGATATTGGGGGTTCACTGGTAGTTCTGCCACATGAAGTTTCTACACTTCAGAATTAAGTCCTCAATCCTTGTTGAAGGCAACTCTATTTTATAAACCTTTGCCTGGTCAGTGTGTTGAGTTGGGTGGGGTCCCTCCAGGATTCACATCCTTCCTGGGACCTCAGATTGTGACCTTATTTGGAAATAGGGTTGTTGCAGATGTTATGAAGTCATACTGGAGTCAGGTGGGCCCTTAATCCAATATGATGTGGTTTTTTTTTTTTTTTTTTTTTTTTTGGCTTTTTAGGGCCCCACTCAAGGCATATGGAAGTTCCCAGGCTAGAGGTCTAATCGGAGCTACAGCTGCTGGCCACAGCCACAGCCACAGCCACAGCAACTCGGGACCCGAGACATGTCTGTGACCTACACCACAGCTCACGGCAACGCCGGATCCTTAACCCACTGAGCCAGGCCAGGGAGCGAGGCCAGACTCACTCATGGTTACTTGTTAGATTCATTTCTGCTGCGCCACAGTGGGAACTCCTTTTTTTGGATGACGTGTTCTGAGAAGAGATGCATAGACACAGAGATACACACAGGAGGAAGGTCATGTGACAACAGAGGCGAAGACTGCAGCGATGCTGCCACAAGCCAAGGGGCACTGAGGGCCACCGGAAGCTGAAAGAAGCCAGGACGGGTCTTCCCCCAGAGACCTTGGAGGGGGCGTGGCTCTGCCAAGCCTCGATTTGGGATTTCTAGCCTCTGCTTGTGAGGGAACAAACTGTCATGTCAATGGCACTTTGTTACCGTAGCTGGAGGAAAAGAACACAGTCAGGAAGAATGTGGTTCTTGTTTTGACCCAGTGGGAATTGTTTCCAGCTGGAATCAGTGGTGGCTTCTCAAAGGTACCCTGTGCCCAGGTGCGACTCAACGGAGGTCCCGGTCTGGGGCCATTCATTGTAAGTCATCTAAGGTCTATAGCTGTCAATCTAGTGGAGGATCAGACATTACACAAAGAAGCAAATATGTATTTAATTATGATTAATTGTAGGAAAGAGAAGGGCAGGGTATCGAGAGAGGCTACAGTGAGGAAACCTAGTTGGCTGGTGGGGTGGGGAGAGTCTGAGGTGACGCTGATATAGGCGGTCCCCTGACCTCATTTTGAGAAACCCATCTCTGGAAGATTGGCTGGTTCTGACAAATCTGAACTTGATCCTTACGAGGGCAGATGATTCTGGTGAAGAATAAAAGAACATTTGTATCTGATGTTACAAAGTTGTGTATGGGGTGGTCAGATGTGGAGCAGCAGGACCGAAGCTGCAGCCAGGGGGGCCTGGGATGACAGGTCCCAAGAAGGGTCCAGGGCCACTGGGAGCTCTGACCTTCCAGTGGGTGAATGCCACACATTGAACGCAGCCCTGACTTGGGGTCGTGCAGCTTCTGTGCCGTTGCAGCAGCAGCAGGAGGACTGAGTTTAGACTTTCCCTGCCAGGAGCAGACCGGCTCAGGCACCGCTTCGTGTTCCCATCCATTGTCAGACTTGCGAGCTGGGTCGAGGGGCGCCTTGATTTTGGATCCAGAGCTTGTATTGGTTGCACAGCACTTTTCTGATTAGTAGAAAAGTGAGCAGTTGAACTGAAAATGGCAACGGTGGGACATGAAAAGCCCTCTGATCCCGGACTTCCTGCTGGCCCACCTCCCTTCTCCGTGCAGTGTGCATCTCGGGTTGTCATCCGCCACCTACGGTGAACCAGGGCTTTGCATGGCTTATCTTGGTTTGAAACTGGAGCATAAATCATCACGCAGCTGTGTGTGTGTGTGTGTGTGTGTGTGTGTGTGTGTGTGTGTGACCTGCTCCCATGGCTTTGGTGCTTCCTGCCCCGTGAGTCTCACTTTGCTAGGTTGGTTCTAGCCCACGAGGCTGCAGCCAGTCATTCCTGCTTGACCTTTAGATGTTTCTCTTTCTCTTCAGGGAAAATATGATCCTTAGTCTGCGTTCCCCAGCAGATGTATTTGAATCACAGGCTGTCTTCCCACCTCACTTTGTATCCATGGGAGAAGAGTGTTTTTAAGTCTGTGTACATTTCTTTTAGTGCCATAGAAATGGGTATTAGACGAGGCCACTCTATGGCTAATGGCTGTTCAGATGGGAGCCCTCGCTTTTGACTTCAGCTTCTTGGGGGTCTGGCTTTTGGCCTGTTGGTGACACGGTGTGGCTGGACTGTGGGGTTAATGAGCCAGACTGTGGGCCTCAAAGCTGTGTGTGCCGGGGGGTGAGGAGAGCCAGGCCAAGTTCATGGGCTGCCTGTTCTGCTTCATTCCTCTGGATGCTAAGATGGTCTAGAGGGTGTGTTCCTGGAACTTTCCAGCCAGGCCTCACCATGGTGTGTATTTAATGACCACACACGAAAGGCCTGACTGCCAGGGCTGCTCCCTCGGACTTAGCAACTCATGGAACCTCAGAGCTGGAAAGCACCCCTGAGCCAGTCTGAGGGAAGAGAACTTTCTAGGACCAGGGAGACCCCAGCCCCAGGCTCGGACTCCACCCCTTGTGGATTTCTGCTGGAGGAGCCTGTTTCAAGGCACTGGAGGACTTTGCAGCTTTCTACTTTGGTCATACAAATTACTAATAGTCCAGGTTCGCAGTCCAGTAGAGCTGGGTCCAGATAAAGTTAAGACTAAACAAAAGCAAACCACATTTCTGAGATATTTTCAAGTCTCCCTCTGTTTTTGATGAATCTGTAGGTGGGTGTGTTGGATGGGATAAATGAAGAACCCAGCCTTAGGTGACTTTCACTTGTCTTTGCCTAAAAATAGTCTTCTTCCCACCCCATGACTTTGTCAAAAATTCATGCTTGTGAATGACCCAGTGTTCCCAACAATTACTAAGCTAATAATAGTGGCACCTCTTCTCGGGTGCCTACTGCACGCTGTGCTGGGTGCTTTAGAGGCACTATCCTGTTTTATACAATTTTGGAGAGAGGTTCTTCTCATCGTCCTTATTTTACAGTTGAGAAAGTAGGGTTTAGGGAGGTAGGGAAATTGCTTTCAAGGTCATCAGTGGAACTTGGATTGCTGGTTCCTTTTATGTTAAGAATCCTGGTAAAATGCACATGGAACAGTATGTATCTGCTTTTGTTAAAAAAAAAAAAAAAAGGAAATTTTCCTACATGGGAGGTCAGGTTATAGGTCTTTTTTTGGCATATGGAAGTTCTCAGGTTAGGAGTTGAATTGAGCTGCAGCTGCTGGCCTACACCACAGCCACAGCAACATGGAATCCAAGCCTCATCTGCAACCTACACCACAGCTCACGACAACGCCGGATCCTCAACCCACTGAGCGAGGCCAGGGATGGAACGTGCATCCTCATGGATACTAGTTGGGTTCCTTATGACTGAACCGAGACAGAACTCCTTCAGTGACCACTTTAAAGGCCAGGTCTCCACATAGAGTCACATGGCCAGATCCTGAGTGTTAGAACTTCAACAACATATGAATTTTGGAGAGAGACATTTCGGCCCTTAACAACCACTCTGGGCTTATTTTGGCAGAGATCTATGCCTCCAGCATTTCAAGGGAGCTGAGGGCCTTTAGGCTTCCCATTTGATCTGTGGTGGCAATGTAAGGATGAAGGCAGGTCTTAGATCACATTCTGTCTCATGTAAGCAGCCGCAAAAACACATCACAGCTTGTATCTGGAATCTGGTGACATTCTGTTGTCTGTACTCTTAGGCTCTCTGACTGCATCTTGCATGGATGTTTCTCTCATGGCAGATGAGAAGGTTCTGGGGCAGCAGTCAGTTCACCTTTTATTGAATCAAGCAATAGAATCCTCTGCAAAGCCGGCTCACAGAGCAGGTGGTGCCCTGGGCCAGAGTAGACTCCGAGAGATGCGGGACTTGGCCTACAGCCTACTGAGGAACAGTCAACAAGGTTAGCCAAACCACACGTCTTGAGCATTCCTCACTTCACCGATGTGAATTTTTTTCTAACGTTCATTAGGCTCAATTTCCCACCATCTATGGGAGATAAAGATGGCAGACCTGGCATTAGACTACCAATGGGGAGTGGGCTTCTGATGGTCCCCTTTTAAATACTGACCACCCCTGGCCGTGTGTGTTTCCTGTTTAGGGACCTTAGATTACCTGACTGTACCTAGATTAAAATAGATGTACATCATGTCACGAAGTTGGTGCCACAGTGTTTTAAGGTCAACCGCAGACAACATAAGAGTTTGTCAGAAACCTTCACCAAATCTACGTTGTGTCTTGAGCCTGCCCTGTTCTCAGGTCAAGGTTGAAGCACAACGCTTTATTTCCTTTCTTACAAGTTCAACCAACTCAAGAGGGAGATTGGATTTGCTGCTGCATTTTTATTATCTGTTAAGTCTTGAAACTGTTTCTGCTGAACATTGGTTAGGGGAATTTGGCAGGTAGAAGTGGGCCTTCTCTCAGCCTTTGAAGAGAGAGGATAGATTTATCGCCAAGAATTGACATTTCAAAAAAAAAAAAAGCACTTTAAGTACATGTGATGGGTTGGAAGAGACAACTGTTAGCTCTCAGGAGTGCTTATTTTTGAACTGTTTCCAAAAATTCTAGAGCAAGAGTTGAGAAATAATAAAATATTGACCATCGTTCAAAGAGAAAAATACAGGGTGATTTTTGGCAAAGCTTGTCATTTTGCTTACATTTTACTCACCTCTTGTGAGCCCCTGCTGTGGATCTGGTCCTTTGCTGCACGTCAGCGGAAGTCTCTGACTTTTTTGATCTGTATCTTAGCATTGAGCTTAGTGGAGGCAGTGTATTGAATCATTTTCTCATTTATCCAACAAGCATTTCTGAGAGCCTGCTGCGTTTAGGCATGGTCCCAAGCTTTCAAGGGTTTTCTCGGTAGATTTTCTCCAGGTATCGCCTTTCCTGGCCACCAGAGAGAATCCCGTACTTGCCAGCCCAATCCTCCATACCGGCTTCACTTGATTCAGACTTTTCTGAGAGTGGCCTGGGCTGGGATGCACAGGAGAATCTAGCAAGAACACCTAAGATCTCCCCTCATCCATGATCTACTCTTACTTATACAGTCGTCTGAAAGAGGTTAAAATTTTTTTTAAATGATTTTTATCTTTTCCATTATAGTTGGTTTGCAGGGTTCTGTCAATTTCTACTGTACAGCAAAGTGACCCTGTCACACACATTATACATATATATATACACATTCTTTTTCTCACATTATCCTCTATCACGTTCCATCATAAGTGACTAGATTTAGTTCCCTGTGCTATGCAGCAGGATCTCATTGCCGAAGCAGATTTTTAAAAACAAAAAATCAGTGCACTTTGGTCCACTTCTTAAAATCCTCCAGTTTCCCACTGCATTTTTTTTTTTTTAAATCCCATTGCATTTGGAAGGGAATTCTGATCACCACTGACCAGGGTCTACAAGGCTCTTTAAGACCCGGCTTCTGCCCACTTTTATGACCGTTTCCTAGTACCCTCAGCCTCGCTTGGTTTGCTTTAACCCCGTGGATCTTCTTTCTGTCTCAAAAACTGCCTCAGGCGCTTTGCCCTTGTCTTCTCTGCCGAAAATGCTGTTCTTCCTGCAGGCTGCCTGATTTCCCTGAATCGGTCTCTGCTTGGAGACACCTTCCCTGACCAGCTGTTCTGAGCATCCCCCCTTGTTACCGCACCCTCTGTTATTTTCTTCAAAGCAGGTATCACCCTTTGAAATGAGTTTCTTCCTTCTTTTCCCTTATTCTTAGCCTTCCCCCCAATCCACACGGAGGCTGCCTGAGGTCAGAGCCCTTGTCTCTTCATCCCTCCCTGGGTATCCTTGGCAGATACCAAGAAGTAAGAACTCAATAAATATTACTGTTGACTCACTGGATGAATAAATCCCTGTTAATGCCCTTTGCAAGCTGTGAATAAAGAATAGCATTCCTGTTTAAAGTTATACTTTTGGCCACTGAACCATGTTTCTGGAACAAGACTCAGCTTGGAGATACCACCGTGGGGTATGACATCAGATGAGCTGATTAAGGTTTTATTAGCAAGCGTCCAAGGTATAGCTGAGGAACTCGAGTTGAAATCCTGTGCCACGCTACCCATAACTCTCTCTCCTGTTCTCAGACAAGTTAGATTTTCTTGACCAAAAAAAAAAAAAATAAAATAAATAAAAAATCAGAAAGTGAAACAAGGCGGTAATGGTGTGTCACAGCTCCGTGGCTTGCTGGCAACACCTATAGCCTCAGCTTTGCGCACATGCATGGCCGGGAGCTGAGGGGAGCTTCTGGTCTGTGTATACGTTGGAGCTGGAGTCTCTCGCAAGATCTTTATTGCTTTCACATTGGATGATGCATGCGGAAGAGGCTGTTTTTATCTGGAACCAGGTAGGCTTTGGGATATGTAATTGGCTCTTTATTCATTTTAATTTTTGATTTTTAATGGTTTGGCCGCACATGCAGCATGTGGAAATTCCCAGGACAGGGACTGAACCCCATGCCACAGTAGCACCTGGAGCTGCTGCAGTGACATTGCTGGATCCTTCACCTGCTGAACCACCAGAGAACTCCCAGTTGGCTCTTTAATAGATGCAAGGTGTTTTCAGAGGCCCTAGTCATTCCCTCCACAGACGCTTACTGAGCATCCCCTGCTAGGTGTGAGGTGCTGGGAGCACACTGCTGAATAACACAGCCATGCTGGCTTGGTAGCTGGTGGCTTTGGACATGTCCTGTGTGACAGAGGTGGAAATGACATATGCAGATAGGTCAAGGGCTTCATAGATGGTATAGGTGTTATTTACTTACGTGGGAGATGTGCTGGGCAATCAGACCTCAGGTTGGCAGTGGAGGGGCAATCTGAAGGCCCGAGGGTGTGAGCAGCCAGCTTCCCTCCCTTCGTCTTTTTCCTTTCCGTCAACTCTGGCTCAGACTCATGCTGGCAGTGACTCACCCTGGGAGGCCGAGAAGGACAAGAGGGACTTGTATGGACCAAAATACGTTTAAGGTCTGCGGAGGGCAGTCCCTTCTGAAGCATTTAATGGGGTTGGCGCGAGGCTCCCTGCGGCTTGACATGTGCAAAGATGAGCTGTTTGTTCTCGGTGACCGAGCCACTGCATGAGGATTCGTGACCCTAGGTGGGTGGATGGAATTGGGCTCATTTCTCCACATCCCCCACCGGGTTCCTCTGAAGGGATATGCCCTGGAGCTGAAGGATGGAGCCTGCACCGCTGAGCAGAGCCCGGAACTTGGTAGCTTGTGGACTGGCCCACTGGCCTCAGCCACCCTGGTATCTCCAAGCCCTGGCTGCCTTGGTGCCCTGGCATCGCCTGTTAAATATTTCTTATCCCGGCCTTCTTTGAATGGCTCTGCGGGAACATCTCTGAAATGAAAGCAGGGGCTCCACGTCTGAGGACGTGATAAGTGAGTTGGAGGCAGTTTCCCAGGGGAAGGATTTTGTCTCAAAGCATGAAAATAGAATCCATTCTCCGTCAGAATACTTGTTTTAAAGTTAACGTCTCAAAACTCTTCCACACGGAGAACTTCACCAGCAATCTTGTAGGCGGGTGAGTTCTGCAAATAGCCATGAATTCTGAAGAATAACTCTGGGTGGAGGTGGGGGCCAGCTGATTGACATTGAGGCATCTTAGAGGTTATTAAAAAAAAAATAAAAAAAGCATTTTAACAATGCAGGTTTTTTGTGTGGAGAGGTTTTTAAAAAAGTTTTTGTAGGCGTTCCCATCCTGGTGCAGCACAAACGAATCCGACTAGGAACCATGAGGTTGGGGGTTCGATCCCTGGCCTTGCTCAGTGAGATGAGGATCTGGCGTTGCCATGAGCTGTGGTATAGGTTGCAGACGCGGCTTGGATCTGGCATTGCTGTGGCAGCTACAGCTCCGATTGGACCCCTAGCCTGGGAACCTCCATGTGCCACGGGTGCGGCCCTAAAAGGACAGGAAAGAAAAAAAGTTATTGTAAAAAGAACCTGTAACATAAAATTTACCACTTTAAATATTTTTAGGTGTTGAGTTTAGTAGCATTAAGTATATTCACATTGTTGTGCAACAGATCTCCAGAGCTCTTTGAAGCTTGCAAAATCCTATCTGTCAAACAATACCCCATCGCCCCCTATTTCCAACCCCTGGCAACTACCCATGTTCTGTTTCTTTGAATCTGACTACTTAAATATCTCATAAAGTGGTATCTATCTTGTGACTGGCTTATTTCACTTAGCCTATTGTCCTCAAGGTTCATTCATGGTGTAACCCTATTCTGTGTCAGAATTCCTTTCCTTTTTAAAGGCTAATAGTGCTCTATTGCATGTATATACCGTGTTTCTTAATCTGTTCATCCATCAGTGGATGTGTGGGTAGCTTCCACCTCTTGGCTATTGTGAACAGTGGTTTTATGCATCTGGGCACAACTATCTCTTTGAGATTCTGCTTTCACTTCTTTGGGGTATATACCCAGAAGTGGGATTGCTGGGTCATATAGCAATTCTGTTTGTAATTTTTTGAGGAACCACTGTACTGCTTTCTGTAGTAGCTGCACCCTTTTATATTCCCACAAACAGTGTTCAAGAGTTTTGATTTCTCTACATCCTCGCTGGTACATATTATTTTCTGTTTTGTTTGTTTGTTTGCTTGTTTTTGGTTGAGCCTGCTGCATACGGAAATTCCTGGGCCAGGAATTGAACTCAAACCACAGCAGCAACCCAAGATGCTGCAGTGACAAAGCTGAGTCCTTAACCTGTTGCTCCACTATTTTCTGTTTTTTTGATAATAGCCATCCTCCTGTAAACCTGTAAACTGGTATCTCATTATGGTTAAACAATGCAATTTTATCACTTTATACTTCATGTTGCGATCAATACCTAAATGGTTACTAATCCAAACTAAAAGCGACTGTTTATTGCGTCTTGCAAATACCTTTTGTGACTCAGCACCACTCTATAAGGAAGGTTCCATTTTTTACCCCATTTTCAAGATGAGGAGATCGAGGCCCAGAGACTTTGAGTAACTTTCGCAAGATTATATAAGTAGTAAAGGTTTATGTCTGGATTTGAACCTAGCTGTCTGGCTTCCAGAGAACTCTATGCCTCTTTATTCCTAACTAAGCTGTTTAAAATTCACATCCTGAGGTGACCCATGTCATAAAAGGTATAGTAGACAATGAGGTCCTTCCTGGAGAATGGACTTGCTTGGTGGGCTCAGGAGTAGAAGATTTCAGAATAAGTCCCATACCTCAGTTGTCCCGGAAGCATCCTGGTGCAACCCAGAGCCGGGATTCCCCAAATAGTGGCCAAGTCTCTTGAGCCCTTGGCTTGTAAAGACTGTGCTTTTTTGGCCTGAGTTCCCCCACGTCTTGAGTAAAAGAAAAAGTGAGAAAAGGGACACATAATTTTGAATATTTTTTCATAACCCTATTCAGCTCCTGAATTTGGTTTCTATTCTGTGTGTGTGAGTTGGGGGAAGGGGGATGTTGAATTAATGAGTTATTTTTGCATTAGAGGGCTTATTCTTAGAGCCCCTGGATTTTCTAGAAAGCCATGGAAGCATTGGAATGCCTGCCAATTTAAAATTAAGTGTTAAATACAGTCTTCTCTAAATATTCTCTAGGGATTGGTTCCAGGATTTCTCACAGATACCAGAATCCTCAGATGCTCCAGTCTATGATATAAAATGGGGTAGTATTTGCATATAACCTATGCACATCCTTCTGTATACTTTAAATTGTCTCTGGGTTATTTACAATACCTAATGCAGTGTAAATCCTGTGTAAATAGTTGTAAATACAATGTGAATGTGGTATGACTCGTTGACAGCTCATGGCCAATTCAAATTTTGCTTTTTCGAACTTTCTAGAAAGTTAAGAAAAAATTTTTTCTTTTGATCTGCGATGAGTTGAATCCGTGAGTGTGGAACGTGCAGCTCCAGAGGGCCAGCTATATTTGGTTTAGTTTTTGTCACTCTTCATCTTATTTGTGTTTTTTGATTAGGCCTTAAATTAATCACGTTTCTTTTAGGGTGTTGTAGTGACGGGCCGGGCTGGCCACAATTCCCCACATCAGTTCTAATGTTTGTGTTGGCTTATTTGTATTAACAAATGCTTCAAATTACATTAGGAAACATACATTACATTATTTCAGGCCAGGGAGCAATTCTACACTCGCATCTGCTAATCCTATCAGTAATAACGGCACGGGGCCCTTCTAATGAGGCCAATGAAATCTTTAGGCCCGCTCCTCAGTCGCTGAGATGTTTTGTTTACAGGTTTCTTATTTGGGCACCATAGAATCAAGTCTCCACTAAGAACTTAGCAGACTAATCCCCTAATATTTTTTTTGAAGACAAGACAAAGCATGATGTGTCATCTCCTGTCACAAAAGTCTTAGACTGAGTTTGAAGGATGAGTTTTCTGGTATGTTCTGAGGATCCTTGAACTAGGGAGACTGAAAGAATTGGCTGTGCAGAAGCAGCCTTTCCACTGGAGCTGGGGAAGGGAAGGCCTGCTTATCCCTGTCCTGGACACAGACCTACCTCTACACTTGGGCTTGTGGATAATTTAATCACCTTCTGATTGTGTGACCCTTGGAGCCCTTCACTCTGACTCCTCATGGGACCTCAGCAAAGATGTAACTTGCTGAGGGGCATCAAAGTCCTGGCATAATATGCGGGTCATAGGCCTTAAAGGACAGTTACAGGCGTTGTCATTTGTTATGGGCTGAATTGCTACCCCCTTCCAAATCCATACGCTGAAGTCCTAACCCCCCTGACCTCAGAATGTGACTATTTGGAGAACAGGGCTTTAAGGAGGCGATGGAGTTAAAATGAGGTCATACGGGTGGACCCTGATGCAGTGTGACTCGTGTCTTTGTAAGAGGAAATTCGGACACACAAAGAGTCAGCGGCAGGATGTGTCAGAGAGGGGAGACCACATGAGGACATGGGGAGGAGGCGGCCGTCTGCACGCTGCCGGGAGAGGCCTCAGAAGAAATCAGCCCTTCCGTGACGCCTTGATCTTGGACTTCCAGCCTCCAGAACAGTGAGATAATACATTTCTGTTGTGCAAGCCCTCCAGTTGGTGGTGTTTATTATGGGAGTCCTGGCAGACTCATGCGCGATTTCATTCCTTGGATGCTGGCACAACTTTGTGGATACCTCATGAATGAGAAAAAGTCCGCATCTCACTTTCTCTGTAAGTGGTTTCCTGGGAGTTTTCTTCTTTAGTTGTTTTCTGGGTTTTTCCTGTGAGGGGCCGAAGGAAGTCTGGTGGCCTCCTCTAGCCTTTCCTCACCTGTGTCGGTTTCTGTCTTCTTGGTCCCACCCTTTCAGAGGCCCTGCCTCAGTGACAGGGGTGTGAGATGGGAGCAGAAGAGGAGGGCCACAGGATAGCAAATGTGGGGAAGCCAGGCGCTCCTTGACAAGCCGCTTACATGTCAACACGTGGCACTTTGTCGGAGCCACTCTGCCCTGCATGAGCTGCGCGTGGGCATCTTCTGGGTGCATCTTCCTGTCCCCTGCTTCATGCCACTTGGTGGCTGCAGGGATGCGGAACATCACGTTTCATCTTAGTAAGAGCTCCGTCTTTGCAGGGGGGCTTCTCTCCCTCCCCCGGTCAAAGCATGGGTCAGATGTAAGATGCTTCCTTAAGCATGTGGATCCGTTTTATTTAAAAGGCTTTACTGCCAGCCGTTACTGGTGGAGAGGCACATAGAATGAGGCGTGACTAGATTTTAGGGGCATCTGAAATTGCCAGGGTGAACTTCACTTAAGCCTGGGAAAGAGCCAGAGGAACAAAGGGGTGTGCTCATGGAGAAGGGGGATGGTGCGAATGTCTCAGGACCGTGGTCATTTATGGTGGGGTTCACAGGGGGGCCAGGCCTTCAGAGATGCTTTTGTTTCCTGGGAGACCCTTTTCATTGAAGAGTTCAGCAAATGGCCCTTCTGCATTATCTGACTTGTCGGGAAAAAGTCTTCTGGTTGTTTGTGCAACTCAGTCATTTCTGAGAGCTCCTTCAAGTGGATGTAGGGAGGATTCATTTTAAGAGTGAGGATGCTTCAGTTAGCGCTTGATTTTAATTGTCTTTTGCAGCTGATAACGTTGTTAAAGGATTCTTTGGGAAAACTTGCCATAGTTTGTAGGTCGCTGGAAGGAGGAGTTATTTTTGTTAATATTCGTTTCCAGAAGTAAGAAGGGAGAAAGAGATGATTGGGTTTTTGACTTTCTTCTCCTTGTCTCGTTCTCTTTTCTTTTCTTTTTTTTTTTTTTAAATAGGTTTTCTTTTATTTATTTTATTTTATTTTATTTTTTGGTCTTTTGTCTTTTTGTTGTTGTTCCTGTTGCTATTTCTTGGGCCGCTCCCGCGGCATATGGAGGTTCTCAGGCTAGGGGTCCAATTGGAGCTGTAGCCACCGGCCTACACCAGAGCCACAGCAACGTGGGATCCGAGCCGCGTCTGCAACCTACACCACAGCTCACGGCAACGCCGGATCCTTAACCCACTGAGCAAGGGCAGGGACCGAACCCGCAACCTCACAGTTCCTAGTCGGATTCGTTAACCACTGCGCCACGACGGGAACTCCTCGTTCTCTTTTCATGCCCGTTCAATCTGGCCATCACTTTCCTGCTCTACAACCTTCAGTGGCTCACTATTGCCAGTCTTCATTCTCTTTTTGTCCCAGGACTGGTTTAATGTAGGTCTCTCTGTCTGGTCCATGGTTATTGTTTTTCAATTCACATGGATCCCAAAGAATAGAGCAAGCACTCAACAAATACTTATTGGTGGATCTTTTTTTGGGGGGAAGGAAGAGGTGTTAGGTTTTTTTGTACTTTTCTTAGAGGCTGTTAGAGAGGCAGACCATTTTTTTTTTTGGTCTAATTTAAATAAATTGAAATATAGTTGATTTACAATATTGTTAGTTTCAGATGTGCAGCAAAGTGATTCATTTATACATATATTTTTTCAGATTATTTGTCATAAGTTACTACAAGATATTGAGTAAAATTCCCTATGCTATAAATAAATCTTTCTTGTTTATCTATTTTATGTGTAGTAATTTGTATTTGCTACTCTCACACTCCTAATTTGTTTTCTATGGAGAAACAGTTTTTATTTTTGTTTTTTATTTTATTTAGGGCCACCTGAGGAAGATGGAGATTCTCAGGTTAGGGGTTAAATCAGAGCTTTAGCTGCCCACCTATGCCACAACCACAGCGATGCAAGATCTCAGCCTTTTCTGCAACCTATGCCACAGCTCAAGGCCTGATCCTTAACCCATTGAGCGGGGCCAGGGATTGAACCCACAACCTCCAAGATACCAGTTGGGTTTGTTACCGCTGAGCCACAACAGGAACTCCGAGAAGCAGAGTTGTGTTTTACTCCTCTGCACCTGGGCCATCGAGGCCCTTGGGGGTGGGGGTGAGTATCTTTGAGCCTGGGTCAGAGTCGGGGTGAGGCCTGGGACTAGCCATTAAGGTGGAAATACTTCTAACAGGCTACTTTCTGTCTGGTCCCTCGCCTGAATGGGGTGGGAGGGGAGGAATTGGGGGCCCCCCATGGTCAAGTGCCTGGGCTGTTTTTCAGCTCTCCCCAGGCCGAGAACAGCAATGTTTGTTGCTTAACTTTATGCCGTCCTGGGGCCAGACGATGGGTTTGTTGAGCTTGGCTTCAGCAAGAAAACATCGAGCCGGAAGACTGGGAGAAAATGTGCTCTGGGTGGGTCATAACAGCTTTGTGAGTATAAAGTAGTCATTGTTATATAAATCGAATAGACATTTACGTCTGCATGGCAGGTAGCAGGAAGAAACAGACCCCCAGATCTGGAGAACAGACTTGTGGGTTGCCAAGGGCGAGGGGGGAGGGAGGGGGATGATGAAGTCGCCTGTAACAGCCTTTGCCCAACCACAACTTGGGCAAGACAGGCTCACTGATACTTAGCTGACCTGCAGAATGGGTTCCGGCCCCGGGGTCGGGCGGGAGGGACAGGGAGCACCCTCGTGGACATTGTGAGAATTAAGTCAAGTAATGCAGGAAGTGCGCTCAGCCCCGGGACCAGCTGGTAATAGCAGCCTGGAGGGAATGAACTTGCAGTTAAGAGTCAGCACACATCGAGCTCCTCCAGCTGCCCCGGGTGGCGCCCAGGACAGAGTCAGCCGCCCCCTCGGAATGCGGGGTGCGTCTCAAGGGCCTTCCACCAAGCCCTGGTGTCAGTCACTGGGGGAAGCGTTTACTAGATCCTCTGCCCCTTGCTCCGCTTGCTCACAGTGGTGAGCAAACACCTGCCCTTCCGCTTGTCCCCTGACAGCCCATCTAGGACCTCAGCTCCCCTTCGTTTTTCCTGCTAAGCGTGTGGTTCTTACAACAGACTGGATGGGCCTGGTGATCCCGCCATGGGATGTGTCCTTACGGGCGGGCGTACCTGTGGGTTGCTATGGGGCAAAAAATACCCACCCCCCCCAAGCAGAGCTTCTGTTTTCTCCCCAGATGGCTAGTCATTTAAGTGGATACAGACCATTGGATTTGCGTGTGATCATTTCCATCCGCTCAGCCGTCAGTCTTTTAACGTCTTAGCCCCGCCCCCTGCACGTGTGAGACGATGACTGTGTGTGAGCCGCCGGGAGGCTGTGCCAGGTGCTAAGTTAGGCAGCTGGCAGACGTGGTGCCATTCAGACTGTCAAGTGCAAGGTGAGGAGGGAGAGAAGGGAGAGACCAAGAGACCACCGAGGGGAGTCATCAGGACAGAGTGTGTGGAGACAGTACAACAGTGGAAATTTAAAAAATTCTCTTGTTAGACTCCCCAAACTCCTGGGGCCCAGAACCGGGGAGAGGAGCATTTGGGGCAGCTCCTGGTATCGAAGCAGGTATTGAAGACGAGGATCTTAGCGCTTCTCAAACCAGATCCTGGAGGCCTAGAGTGGGGCTTTCTAACAAGCCCCTCGGTGATGCTGATGCTGATGCGGCTGGTCTGAGAGTCACCCTTGGTGTAGCCAGGTCTCAGATGATAGACCGGCATGGTCTGTAATCCACATAATGTGAGGAAAGGTGTTAGTTACAAGGGAGAAGGAATGCTGGCACATGGGACTGATAGAACATACCTTGCCAGACATTCCCCATGGTGGCCAGTGGCATTGCATGGCCTATGTTCAAACCCCACCCCTGTCACTTCCTAGGTGTGCCACGTTGGTGTCAGTCTGTTCAGGCTGCCATCACAAACCACCGCAGCCCGGCTGGCTTATAAACAACAGATTCATTTCCCACAGTTCTGGAGGCTGAGATCAGGCTGCCAGCATGGTGGGGTGGGGGCCCTCTCCTTGGTTCAGAGCTGGTGCTTCTAGCTGTGTCCTTTCCCGGTGGAAGGGGCTGGGCATCTTTCTGGAGCCTCTTTTGTAAGGGCACTAATTCCGAAGTTCCCTGGTGGCTCAGCGGGCTAAGGATCTGGCTTTATCACTGCTGCAGCTTGGGTTCCTGCTATGGTGCCCGTTCAATCCCTGTCCCATAAATATCCACATACCATGGGTGCAGCCAGAAAAAAAAAAAAGGCACTAATCCTGTTCCTGAGAGTTCCACTGTTAATGATTTAAGCACCTCTCAGGTCCCACATTGGTGGGGGTTCGCATTTCAATATAGGAATTTGGGAGGGACACAAACATTCAGACCATAAAACTTGGGCAGTCATTAACCCTCTCAGGGCCTCATTGCTCACCTGCAAATTGGGGATAGTAGTTAGTACACACCTTTAAGTGCGCGTGTGTTTAGGAATAAAAGAGCAAATCTCTGTAAATGCTTACAACAGCCCCTGGTCCCTACAGAGCAGCCAACGGAGTCGTTCCATTCTCGGCTCTGGAAGCACCTCTACTTAATTGGACTCGAGCAGTGAGGCTTTCAGCCAGTGGCCCTCTGTCCCCAGCATGTACTTCAGGACTGGGACACTGGCCTCCTGTCACCTGGCTCATGGCAGGGCTGCCCTGATCCTTCCTGGGATTCTGGCCACCATTAGCACAGGGGACCCCTTAGGACCTAACCCCCTTTCTCTGTTTCAGGAACTGATGGGAAAAGCCAAAAAGGGCTGTGGCTTAGTGGGTGAGGATTTGGGGGAAGAAAAGCATTCCTTGCAAGAAAAGAAAAAAATATCGGGCAGATTCATGAATTAAAAGCAATAAAACCCTTTTGGGCTCAAACTAGTGTTTTGGAGCTTAGAAAGCCTCTCAGGTGCTTTGCTGTAGGACAGAGATTTGGTCGTAGTTACTTGGTGTTTTTAGCTAGGAATTGCAGGTCTGTTCCTGGGGCCAGGTGGCATGGTGGTCCTTGCTTCTAATTATACTCTTGGGGGTGTTGCCTGAATATTAAAGTTGGTTCACAGGAGTTCCTGTCATGGCTCAGCAGAAAGGAGGGCTTAGGTTCGATCCCTGGCCTTGCTCAGTGGGTTGAGGATCCAGTGTTGCTGTGAGCTGTGATGTAGGTCGCAGAAGTGGCTTGGATCTGGCATTGTGGTGGCTGTGGTGTAGGCCAGCAGCCACAGCTCCGATTGGACCCCTAGCCTGGGAACCTCCATATGCCTCGGGTGCGGCCCTAAAATAAAATAAAATAAAATAAAGTTGGTTCAGGAACATTCCCTTCAGGTACAGGAAACAAAAAAGCAACAAGATGGGGAATTGTCCTTGTGGCTTAGCGGGTTAAGAACCTGACATAGCACCGGTGGGGATGCAGGTTTGATCCCTGGTCTCGCTCAGTGGGTGAAGGATCCAGTGTTGCTTTGAAGCTGCAGCATAGGTCACAGATGAGGCTTGGACCCAGTGTTGCTTTGAAGCTGCAGCATAGGTCACAGATGAGGCTTGGACCCAGTGTTGCTTTGAAGCTGCAGCGTAGGTCACAGATGAGGCTCGGAACCAGTGTTGCGGTGGCTGTGGCATATGTAGGCTGGCAGCAGCAGCTCTAATTCGCCCCCTAGTCTGGGAATTTCCATGTGCTGTAAAAAAGAAAAAAAAAACAAATCCATGAGATGGAGGCCTCTGGGGTTCTTGAAAACGAGCCCAGTTCCCTTTCCACCATAAGTGCCGAGGGCTGTGGAGCAAATGACTCTTGGGCTCTGATCCTCAGTTTCCTCATCTGTAAGACAGTGGTGCTCAGGCTACCTTGCAGCCCAGCCATGCAGGGATGAAGATGAGGCATGCATGTTCCGTGCAGGGACAAAGGTGGTGCATGTATGCTGGATGCACTCGGTAAACCTCAGCTGTATCTTTCCGGCTCTGCTGAGGACCTTCGACTGAGCCTGCTCCCATCAGGAAACGCTTCCGGCTCTCTGGCTGCCTTAGCTGGGGCTACGTACCCCTTACTCTCAGGACGGCATCCTCGCAGTGATCATCTCGCTGTCAGCAGAGCTGGTGGCTGGGAGGGACGGCTCCTCCCGGCCTGCGTTAGCATCTCCCGCAGTTCGGCAGCTGCGGAAAAGATCTCACATGTGCGTCTCATTTCCCACGACTGCCCTTGACGGGAGGAGCCCTGCCTCACCTGACTCCATCACTGTATTACCATAATTAGTGGCAGGTTTAGGCAGCGCTTAAGGAGGTCAGGCCCCGTGTGCTTCCTTCAGTCCTGCCGAGTGCCACGCTGGGAGATGGGAGGCTACCTCAGCTCGCCTGGAACGCCTGCTGGGGTCCAAGTGTGGTTCACGCTGGCCGGATCACAGCAAGGTGCAGCCGGAGGATCTCGGTAGGACTTGCTTTCAGCAACACGTCTGGGATGGGAGGGAGGCCTGCGACACAAAGAGGGTCAAAGCGTAAATGTTAGGGCCCCTTGAAATGTTCTGGTCTAGTGCTTCCTAAAAGCCAGTTCAGGGAGGAGGTGTATTAGAGTATTAGAATATCTCAAGGAGCTTGTTAGAGAAGCAGATTCCGGGTCCCACTTGGGGTTTCTTATTGAGTAAATCTGGATGGTTGGGGAGGGCACTTCTTAATCTGTATTTTTTCCTTTTTTTTTTTTTTTTTTTTTTTTTTTCCCATACCTGAGGCATGCAGAAGTTCCCGGGCCAGGAATTGAACGAGCCACAGCTGTGACAACGCCGAATCCTTAACTGCCAGGCACTAGGGAACTCTCTTTAATCTGTTTTTTTAAAACAACTTCTGAGTGATTTGAAGGAACCCTGCTCTAGTCCAGCCTTTGTGGACTGTCCAGCTTTGTGAAGCACTCCCAGCTTCACGGGGCAGGCCGGGACAGACAGACCTGGAACCTAGTGCTTGGAAACCCAGAAGTTCCTTTTTCTGCTTCCAGACTCCTAAGCTTCTAATTCTTTGCCCCACATCAGCAATTCAGCCCAGCAGAAAAGCACTGGTAACTAACCAGTGGTTCTCAGCTGGGGGACATTTGCTCTCCCAGGGGACATTGGATACGGCTGTAGGTATTTTTGGTCATTAGGGTTTGGGGAAGGAAGGGGAGTTACTACTGGAAACCAGTGGGTAGAAACCCATGCCGCTAAGAGCCTGCGAAGCTAAGAGTGATTCAGCCCCAAATGTCAGTAGTGCTGAGGCCGAGACACCCCGATTGAGACAAATACTTCCCAGATTTAACTCGGTCCTGTTTTAGTAGGTGCCCACTGAGATTCTGCCTTTCTAACAAGCTCCTGGTCAGTGTCGATGCTGCCCCTTCTGGGGAGCACTTTGTGTAGCATGTGTTTTTACAGCAGTCGATTTCAAAGTGAGTCTGGGTTGGAATCTCAGCTCTGCTGCTTAACTACCTTTGTGACCTAGGTAAGTTGTTTGACCTCTATACATTTAAGTTTCATCTATAAATTGGGGATAATATTCCTTAGGCTCAAATGGGATGATAATATCTGCAAAGAGCTTGGCCTTGGCGAGCAGTCAATACATGGTAGCTGTTGTTTTCATTATTGCCATTATTATTATTTGCTTAGCAATTCAGCTCTATTTGTCCAGGGTTTCATTGTTTACCTACTCTGTGCCTAATGCTTTGCTAAAATAAGATTAGTTGGGAGGAAGTACAACAGGTTATCTCTGTATGGATGAATTATAAAGATAACTCATGTCAATTTTATCATGTCACCCCACTCTCTGGCACTGCGTGGGAATTGAGGCCGGAATAGGTGTAAAATTAACAATATTTTCCTTCATATCCACGGTACACAGTTAACTGCACTCGCTCACCAAAAGTGATATGGGGAGAATTTTCTAAAAATAAGGTGCCTGTTTTCTGAGTCTTCGTTCTAATAATGGTTTTGTGGATAATAGAGAAACATGACAAGCAGACAAAGACACTCAGTTTCATCACCTTTTGGGAATACCGAAGTCCTCTAGTGTACCAGGATTTCAGAGCAGGTTTTGAGTGTGGGGTTGATCTTTGTTTAAAGCCCACCATTGCCATGTATTAGCCATGTGACCTGGAAATAATTTAATATCTCAAAGCCTCAGCTTCCTCCTCTCTAAGACAGGAGAGTGATTGTATGAGGCTGATGTGAGATGCAGCATAAATACCCTGCTTGACTGTGGACCATCATCGTTCTCGGCCTGTAATTGAAGGTGGTGGTTGGGAAGACAGTTTTCAAGAGCAAGAATCGTGTGGGAAGCTTACTATGAATACAGCTTCTAAGGCCTCCCTCAGATAGTCTCATGATGAGGGCCAGGCTCAGGAACTTGCTTTTCATAGAAGCAGCCCAGGGCATTCTGGTACTGGTGTGGCACTTGGAGACATGCAGTCCTAGGGCTGAGGTTAAGGGTGTCACCTTTGGTACCGTGCTGGTTGGCAGAGGTGGAGAATGCACAGGAAAAGCGGCCAGGTGGAGGGGTAAGAGGACACAGTAACTCCTGAGAGTTGCTCTGACAGATTTTTTGTTTTGGCAGAGGCTTAGGCTTTCTTTGCCAAGCCATCATTCATCACTTGGAAAGAGGAGGGAGAGTGTGCAGGGGAGAGGGACAACTACAGCTGGCTGTCAGAATAAGTGACCTCCAAATGGGATAACCTCGAAGTCAGGCTTAAGCCATCTGGAAGCAAGAAGGGGAGGTGAAGGCAGAGGAAGGGCCAAAGGTCTTTTTTGTAGATTTCCTGGTCAATGGGAAATGACAAGGTTGCCAAGCTGGAAAGCCTGACCGGGAGGTGAGCAGGGGGAGGAGGAGGAGAGCCAGCGGCGAGGAAGCCCTGCTGGCTCCAGGGGCTGCTGTCACCGAACCAAACTCGGGTCCGCTTGCCTCATGTGCAGCACAGCCAGTCTGCTGACACTGGCTGTGGTGAAGGAAAGTACAGCATTGACGGCGGGATGCCAGGTAAGGCGAACAGGCAGCTCACTCCCGGAAAACTTGAATTCCCCGATGGCTTTCAGGGAAGGACTTTTAAAAGCTACACATAGGGTGAGGGTTGCAGCTCATGGGCTTCCTTCTCATTGGTTGGTGGTTAGGTAATAGGATGACGTTTTGGGAATCTCAGTCATCAGCCTGCTGGTTCCAACCAGTGTGGGGGTCTCTGTGCTTGTGGTTGGCATGTAGTTATTGTCTTCCACTGCGTGGGGTCTTAGTTTCTGCAGAACAGCTCAAAGATATGCGTCAGATTCTTAGCAAACCTCTTCAGGAAGAACCAGGAAACTCTTGTGTCCTAATCATTAACTGCTTGAGTCTGCTCTTGTACTCACAAGGCCAAAGATGGAAGATGAGATTACGTGGAATCTGATGAAAAACGATACAAAAGAAATTACAAAACAGAAACAGACTCAGAGATTTTGAAACCAAATTTGTTGACCAAAGGGGACACCGGGGCAGAGGGAGGGATAAATTAGGGGTTGGGATTCATATATGCACACTACTGTATGTGAAAGGGGTGGGGACCTATTGTAGAGCCCTGCATGACCTACTCAATGCTGTGTAATGATCTGTGTGGGGAAAGAATCTGAAAAGAAATGGATCTGTGTATAACTGATTTACTTTGCTGTCTACCTGAAACTGGCACAACTCTAAGTCAATTATATTTCAATAAAAATTATAAAACAAGTAAATGAAAATGGAGGATGTGGAGGGAGCTTGCTCAGTTTCGATCCCTCCTTTTCTCTGCCACTCCTCAATTCTGAGGGGACCAGGGATGGGACAAGAAAGGGAATAAAGTTTTGGGTAGAGGGGTTAATCATATACTTGGCAGGGGAACTCTGTTTTAGTGGGGCTGGGTTTCACTGGCTCCGAGGAGGCACCTTTGGAGGAGAAGGGTCTGAGCCGCAGTGTAGGAAAGGCAGGGAGAGCTCAGGTGCTGCACACTCCTGGGGAGACCAGATGGTCCCCATCACTGCCACCGCCAAATCAGTACCTAGAGGAAGGTGAGTGCTGCCAATTAGCAGGATACCCAGGATCCCTCCTCCCAGACTGGAGGTTCCCCCTGGAGCCCAGGCAGAGTGCTTCATCTCTGATAGATCCAAATCTTACAGCTTGATAGAAGTTATGGTGAGTGAAATGGATAAGAGCAAGGACTATAGAGCCACTGCCTGCTTTCAGGTTCTAGCTGTGCCATGTACCAATCATGTAACCTCAATGAAGTTACTTCGCTGCGATGACAGTAGCACTCCACCCAGTGCCACAGTAATGCTGCCTGGCAAACAACCAGGGGCCTCAGTAGCACACAGTCATTACTATTTACTGTTCACACATCTGGTGATTGGGTGGGAGGGGGTGGGGGGGTGGGGGGTGGCCTGTGATCTTGGTTGGACGGGCTCACGTGGCTGAGGGCTAGTAACCCAGAATGGCCTTGGCTGGGATGACTGAGGTGGTTGGACTCGGCTCCCCTTGTGTCTGGTCTCCTGGCAGGGTAGCCCAGGCCAGTTCTCATAGATATGACAGATGTAAGAGCCAGCAAGCCCCTCATGCACGTGTTTTTAAATCTGCTATGGGACATTTGCTCATATCCCATTAATGAGAACACGTTACCCAGCCAAGCAGAGAGTCAGAGCAGGGCGCAGAATGCACTGCCCAGAATGGCATGCAAACTTCCACGGTCAAAGGAATGCATCAGAGTGGGGTGAAAAAATGGAGCTATTTGGGTAACTTACCGCAATTACTAACCTCACAGTTGTTTTTGTTTTGGTTTTTTTGTCTTTTCTAGGGCCACACCTGTGGCACATGGAGGTTCCCAGGCTAGGGGTCTAATTGGAGCTGTAGCTTCTGGCCTACACCACAGCCACAGCAACAGGGGATCTGAGCCAAATCTGCGACCTACACCACAGCTCACAGCAACACCAGATCCTTAACCCACTGAGCAAGGCCAAGGATCGAACCTGCAACCTCATGGTTCCTAGTCAGATTCGTTAACCACTGCACCACAATGGGAAACACTTCACAGTTAAGACAAGCAAACCCTCACCTCCCCAATCATCATTCTTATGTTTTTGTTGTGGATATGATCACCATGTGGGAAAATGGGATGGTAGTGTTGGAAGATCTCTCCTGTGATTGTTGAGTTGGTGGGACAGTCCTTCTAAGAGCTGACTCACCATTTTACCACCATCATCGTCACCTCCGGCACAACCAGAATCATTGTTACCACCTTTTGAACCCTGCCCAATCATCTCTTTGATGACTTTCCTAACCAGCTTCTCCCAAACAAATGATAGCCCTCTGCTATCTTGTATCTTACACGTGCTTCTGTTCTATCATGCTGTTTGACGTCCAGTGTTTGTTGATGGGTCTCCTGTTTGCCCCTCTCTAAGGGGGCAGAAAACATGTCTCTGTACCTTAGTATCTAGAAGAGAACCTTTTACATACCATGAGTTATATACCACGAGGAACTATTGGCATAGGAGTTTTAGGTCACCCTTGATAACCTTGTTCTAAGACCAGAGACTATGAGAGAAGCCCCCAGGCTGCTATAGTTTCAGAGGCATGTGCTAAGAGTAGTATTCACAAGTGGTGCAGGACACTGGATTCCATGGATAGGATGTTTTAGGAAGCTGCAGAGCAAGGAGGGGCACTTAGATGCTTATGAATGGACTCTTCATGACTGCCTGTATTATTTAAGGTAACATTAGCTTCTGTATCATAAATCCTCACATCTCAGTAAATAAACTCCAGAAAAGTTTCTCACTTATGCAGCAGTCTAGGAGCTGGCTGGGCAGCTCTCCTCCATCTGGTGTTTCAGGGACCCAGGCTCCTTCCATTTTGTTGATCTGCCATTTTCAACAGAAGGCTTCCAAGGTCACTCTGAAGGTCACCTCAGTGAGTTGCTGAGCCAGCCTTGGAATGGGCTCCCATCACTTCTGCTCCCATTCTGCTGGCCAGAGCTTGGTCTCGGTAGGGCGGGGAAATGCAGTAGCTCTATGTTCACTTTCTATTTAGCAAGACCTCCTGTGACAGTGTTTATTCAAGAGACATGCAGCATTCTTTTTTCTTGCTTTCTTTTTTTAGCACCTCTCTGATTTTCCACTGTTAAGCCAATTTTAACCAAATCCTACTTCCATTTCATGCAACATTGGGTTTCAGTCTGCGGCAGCCCTGTGACAAAATGGGCATCTTTGAACCAGGGAGGAGGGATTGGAGGATGTGAGCTGTTGTTTATGCTTTATGCTCATTGCTCCATGCCTTTCTCGGAACACAGTTAACTTTACCCTAACTGACTGTATGTATGGTATTGCTAGCTGGCAGCTTCAGTGCCCATCTTGCTTGGTTTAAAAGCCTTTGAGATCAGCAAGGACCAAGTGTTCTTTTGGGAGCAGAATTTCATCTCCAGGGAGCTGGTGACTATTGAGTTTAGTGACGGCAGCAAAACGTTGCTTCCTCCTCCTCCTCGTTGCAGAAACATTGTTTGTACATCATGTCTTCCATAATCAATACAAGTGAGGCATTAAGGAGAGGATCTCTTGTTCGGCAGACAAAGCTTTCTCTTTGTTGGGATTGAGATGCTCAGCTAATTTCCTGGGAGTGTATTTATGAGAAGGCGGTTTGTGATTCTTGCTAGCGTACGTGCGAGGTTCTTGAATTTTTTTTTTTTCCCCCACCCTGGAGACATCAACAACCCCATTGTATTCTTTGTAAAGTATCTTGGTAGCTTGTAATTTAAAGATTGCACCCATGAGAGTTCCTCATTTTATAGATTTGGGGAATTTGTACATACTTTAAAAGGAACTTGAAACATGACCTTTAAACATGAACTTTTAAAAACGAAACCTTAAGCAGGAACATCGCACTTGAAAGAGTAACCAACCTCTCGTGTTAGGTGTGAAACTGCCAAAGATCAAAGCATTATCAAAGATGAATTTTTTTAGACTTTGTATGTGGAATTTCACTGAGAATAAGTTGGATAAAATGCCAGAGAGCTCTGGGGCCAAACCCTTGGTTCAGTCAGTCTCTACCCGTGTGGAGTTTACAGCTTAAATTCCCTCCCCCTCTGGAAAAGCACACTTCATTGCTTTTGTTTAGTAATAGAAACTTTCTCCTCTCCCCCACTGCTCCCCTCACCTGCCTTCAGAAAAGCAGGTGCTTACTTGATGTCATCACTTAGGAAATTCTGTTTACAGTTCCCATTTGTGGGGCTGGCCTGCAAAGCTTATTTGGCACTTGGGTATCAAGATGCCAATTTCTGCCTTCCTGCCTTTTCTCAAGGGCTGTGCTGGGTGGCATCATGAGATCTTGCTGGCGATCTTCTTGGTCCCTTTTTCACTGAGTTTGAGTCCACATCATGTTAGATTAAGTCAGTAGACCTTCCGTGGTATAGTTGGGCCATGCGTGGCCAATTTCATGGCTTTGTGTAGCTGGCTGAATGTGCAGCTACCTTGTCTCATTCATGAAATGGTTTTAAAATATGTCGGGGAGTTCCCGTCGTGGCTCAGTGATTAACGAATCCGACTAGGAACCATGAGGTTGCGAGTTCTATCCCTGGCCTCGATCAGTGGGTTAAGGATCCGGCGTTGCCGTGAGCTGTGGTGTAGGTTGTAGATGTGGCTTAGATCCCGCATTGCTGCGGCTCTGGTGTAGGCTGGCGGCTACAGCTCCGATTCGACCCCTAGCCTGGGAACCTCCATATGCTGCAGGTGCGGCCCTAAAAAAACAAACCAAAAAAACCCACTTTGGAACTGAGATGTTATGGTTGGCAAGTTTACTAGTCAATGGAAGGGACTGAGGCTTGTCTAGAGTCTGACCTTACGGTAATTATTTATCTCTGCTGAGCCTCCATTTCTCCACTCAGAGACTGGGTGTGTTAATTTTTTTGCTTTCCTTGTTAAAGTTGTTGGGAGATTGTATCTAAGGTTCCCCAACTGTAATTAATGTACACAGGACTCAGTAAGTGACAGCTACTAGAAATTATTACCGTTATATAGAAAAATCACTATCAGTGAGAGACTTGAAAATAGCCATGGTAGAAATAAAATGAAATAGAATATCAAGGGCAGGGATTTTTCTGGTATCACTTCATTTTTAATGATCTATAGCATCCCTTGTGGAGGCAAATCCATAGCAACTGGTACCCGTGATACCCTTAGGGTGCCTATTATTTGCAGATTCAGTTCCACAAATGTTTCTTATTCAGCACCTAATAGTGTTTCAGTGCTATGCTTGAAACTGTTGGGTTAAAAAAGTGCTACAGCGTTCACAAGGTAAGACAAGCATTCTGCTTCTAACACCTTATGGCTGGGGTGACCCTATGCCCTAATTTGCCCTTGATCGTCCTAGTTTATTGCAGTTGTCCTAGCATAATTATTGATAGTGCTCCTTTGATTTCAAAAGTGTCGCATTTTGAGAAACCAGTTACGCGGACACTCGTCTAGTCTGTCGTGGACACAGAGGGAGTTTCTTGAGAAGAGGATTATTGAAGCCCCAAACTGGAAAGAGCACAATGAAAGCTACTTGTCGGCAAGTTGGATCCAGGATAACGGTAGGGCCAGACAGGAGGAGGCAGAGGACCACATTTTGGAGCCGGAACAAGCACCACCAGTGGGGATTGAAACTCGGCTGGAGATGCCACCTTGAATTCCAGAGTGTGAAGAGCCAGCTTTAGGTGCCCAGGCTCTTTCGT
This sequence comes from Sus scrofa, assembly GCF_054392235.1. NCBI lineage: Eukaryota > Metazoa > Chordata > Mammalia > Artiodactyla > Suidae > Sus > Sus scrofa. The sequence continues at coordinate 87,263,106 of NC_139387.1, read as the reverse complement.
TTAGGTTTCATCCATCATCAGGTCCTCAAGTTTTTTTTTTCTTTTCATGGACACCCTAACTATTAGGTTTTAACTTTGGTTTAAAGGACTCCCTAATAGGAAGAGAAAGGGAGGTCGACTGCCTGCACGTCAGATGCTGAGCTGTGCTGAGCTATTGCCCTGGTTTTTATGGTCATTTCCTTTCTGATTCTAGGTACTCAAGTCCTGTGGGTGGAGTTCCCGTTGTGCTCAGGGGGTTGAGACCCTGACTAGTATCCGTGCGGATTTGGGTACCATCCCTGGCCTTGCTCAGTGGGTTAAGGATCCAGTGGCTGTGGCTGTGGCCAGAAGCTGCCTCTCCCTAGCATTTCCTCAGGGGCTTCAAAATGACCTGATTGCTGAGGGGAGGTGGGGGCAGGGGAGTTAACCCTTCCTTGACCCAGTTTTTGAAATTGGAGGGCTTTCGTTTTGTTTTGTGCCCCATCTCCCATACACTGAAAACACATCGGTTGCAATAGATTTGGAAGCATTATAAGGTGACATGTCTACATGTCCAGAGGTGATTTCTAAGGTAATAATTGTGCAGAATGTGGTTCAGGTGTTTTGGATTTTGGATGTGGATTTTTTCCCGCCTGAGTGTTTGCCTTTGGTTTGAGTGTCTTAATTACCGTTCAGGGAACTTTTGTAAAATCAAGGTAGAAAAAGAGTCACGCCTGGCTTAGGTATTAAAATATAACACTATGTGTTTATTATAGAGCCTTCACCTTTAGAATCCTATTTACAATCCTGGGCAGCACAACCAATTTTCTGTGTCGTTAACTTTTTCCTGTAACACCAAAGGGCAGGAGGCTGCTGGTACCACATTTTCTTTCTCCAAGGCAAGTAGAACAACCATCTGTGCTGTGAGATGGATGATGTGCAGTTGTCCTTTTGTCGATTTGGTACTGTGTCTAGTACATGAACCTTTGCTGATTTTGATGCTCCCTTCACTGGAATGCGCCCTGATAATTCTCCAAAACCAATAGTGGCAGCCACTATGGAAGAGGGGACAGAGGCTTATTAAAAAACTAAAAAATAGAGTTACCATGTGACCCCGCAATTCCACTTCTGGGCATATATCGGGAAAAGACAAAAACTCTAATTCCAAAATACATGCACCTCAGTGTTCATAGCAGCACTACTCACAATAGCCAAGACATGCAAACAATCGAAATGTCAGCCCAGCAGAGGACTTGATAAAGAAGTGGCATATGCATACAATGGAATATTACTCAGCTATAAAAGAGAATAAAATAATGCCATTTGCAGCCACATGGATGGACCTAGAGATGATCATGCTAAGTGAAGTCAGAGAAAGGCAAATATCATATAATATCACTTATATGTGGAATCTAAAAAAAAATGATATAAATGAACTTATTTGCAAAATAGACACAGACTCACAGACTTAGAAAACAAATTTATGGTTATCAGAAGAAATGGCGGGGAGGGGGGATAAATTAGGAGTTTAGGATTAACATATACACATTACTGGATATAAAATAGATAACAAGGACCTACTCTATCTTACAGGAAACCATATTCACTGTTTTGTGATAACCTATAATGGGAAAGAATCTGAAAAAGTATATATATATATATACGGGAATTCCTGTTGTGGCTCAGCAGCTTAAGAACCCACTTAGAATTCATGAGGATACAGGTTCAATCCCTGGCCTTGCGCAGTGGGTTAAGGATCCAGCATTGCCACAATCTGAGGCGTAGGTCATGGATGAGGCTCAGGTGTGGTGTGGCTGTGGTGTAGGCCGGCAGCTGCAGCTCTGATGAGACCTCTAGCCCTGGGAATGTTCATATGCTGTGGGTGCAGCCCTAAAAAATAAAAAGGATGTGTATATGTGTGTGTGTGTGTGTGTGTGTGTGTGTGTGTAACTGAATCACTTGGAGGTGTACCGGAAACTAACCCAACACTGTAAATCAACCATATTTCAGTTTAAAAAAGTGAAACGAATAATGGATTTATCGAGGTCTTTGAGTCCATATTGGCAAGGATCGTGACAGTCTGTGAGTGTGGATGGAATCGTAGCAGTGGAGTTGGGAGACCAAGCTGGGTGACGGCAGATACGTCATGCCAGGCTTTGGTTTCCTCGGAGGTAAACTGAGGCAGAGAAGGATGGGAAGAACCAGCCTCCCAGGCTCTCACGAGGATGAATGAGAAGATGATCGTGAAAGGACTCAGGACCCTCCAAATGGGGTGTAATGTTTTACCGAATAAATCCCCCAAATTCACAGAGACAACATGAGCAAACGATGGCCCATGTGTCAAACCAAATTCACAGAGACAACATGAGCAAACGATGGCCCATGTGTCAAACCTCGCCTATCTCCTCTTTTTGCTTGGTCCTCAGAGCCAAGGATCATTTTCACATTTTAAAATAGTTGGATAAAAATTAAAGAAGAGTATTTCTTGACGTATGACAATTCCGTGAAATTCAAATGGCCAGTGTTCTTAAAGGATCACTGCAATTCAGCCCTGCTCATTGGTTCATAGATCTTCCGTGGCTGCTTTTGCATTGTTGGGGTGGAGCTGAATTGTTGTTCCAGGCACTGAAGGGGCTGCAGAGCTGCAAATGTTGGACAGGCCCTTTAAAGGAAAAAAGTGGGCCAACCCCAGTCCAGAACAATGGTTCTCGTTGCAAGATGAGCCAGATTCTACACAGAGATGTTTTCCCCGACGAAGCTAAAGCTTTGGGAAAGCTAACGCTCTCCAGCTCTTGAGTCAGGACTCTAAGCTGGTTGGTTTGCTGGTTCCTTCCTTCCTTCCTTCATTCACTCATTGTTTTGCCAAGTATCTCATGAGTTCCTGCCATGTGCCAGACACACTTTTAGATGGTGAGGAAAAGCCGCCAGTGACACAGAAAAAGATCCCTGGAGTGCCTGTTGTGGCTCCGTGGGTCAAGAACCCGACATAGTGTCTGTGAGGATGCAGGTTCGATCCCTGGCCTCAGTGGGTTAAGAATCTGATGTTGCTGCAAGCTGCAGTGTAGATCACAGATACGGCTTGGAGCTCATGTTCCTGTGGGGTAGGCTGACAGCTGCGGCTCCAATTTGGCCCCTAGCCTGGGAACGTCCATATGCCACAGGTGCGGCCCTAAAAGGAAAAAAAAGAAAAAGATCTCTGCCTTCACAGAGCTTATAGTCTAATTGGAGGAATTAGATACTCTGCAGGTGAAAGTACCTGTCATGTTGGGGGCGGGGGGTGAGCAGTGCTCTGGGGAAAGGCGGGCATGGTCAGGAAGGGCCTCACTAAGGAAGGAAGAGGGGAGTGAGCCCTGAACATAGTAGCGGGTTTGGGGGCCAGGGGAGAGAACTACTCAGACAGGGAAAAAGCAAGTTGCGAAGCTTTGGGGTGGAAGCGTTGGAGAAAGTCAAGCAAAGCAAGGTGTGCATGGTGGGGCTGTTGGTGAGTTTTCAGCATTGGCTACAGAGTTTGGTAATCTGATCATGATAATCTAACATGGTGATGTTACAAATGATCTATTGTGCTCTTCAGGCACACGAGAAAACCAGAAAACCGGAAGGGAGATGATGGAGTGCAGTGGCTAAGAGTGGAAGTTCCAGGGAGGGCTTTCTCAACCTCACTGTTGACCTTGAAGGTGGAATAATTCTTGGCTGTCCTGTGCACTGGGGATGGTTACCAGTATTCCTGGCTTTTACCCCCCACCCCCAGTTCTCAGGAGTAATGCCGCAGCTGTGACAACCAAAAATATCTCCAAACCGGAGCTCCTGCTGTGGAGCAACAGGACTGATGGTGTCTCTGCAGCTTTAGGATGCAGGTTCGATCCCCCACCCAGCACAGTAGGTTAAAGGATCTGGTGTTGCTGCAGTTGGAGGGTAGGTCACAACGGTGGCTCAGATCTGATCCCTAGCCTGGGAACTTCCATATGCTGCAGGTGCAGCCCTGAAAAGCAAAAAAAAAAAAAAAAAAAAAAAAAAAGAATCTGACTACAGTGGCTCCAGGTCACTTTGGAGGTGTAGGTTCAATCCCCAGCCTGGCTCAGTGGGTTAAATGATCCCACGTAGGTTGCAGCTGCTGCTTGGATTCAATCCCTGGTCCAGGAACTTCCATTAAAAGAAAGGGAAAAAAGTGTGTATATGATTTTACATGATTGACTCAAGTACAAGCCACTAAAATATGTTCTCTTGCTTTTTTTTTTCCCTTTAATAATCAATATCCCTCACGTGTGGCTGCCTTTGACAACGTCCAGACTGACCTGTGTGCTGGATATCATTTCTTTTCCTTTTAGGGGTGGTTGGAAATGGAGGGCCTCTGAGCTTAAGAAACACGCCTGGGGTGCTTGAGTTCTGCATCCCTTGGCAGTAAGCAGGGGCTGGCAATGGTTGGGCTGTGGGCAGCCTGGCCCACGTGGTGTGAAAGGGGGGCAAGCTGTGCACTTAGGGCAAGGGAGAAGCCTTGGCACTGTTCTTCCATGGCTCTGCTGGTTACACATCCATTTGAAAGGGTTTCTTTGCCCCAGGGAGGGAGCCCCAACTAGCTCATATCACCTCTGGTCCAGCTGAATTAAAGGGACACAGGCTGTGAAGAGGAAGGGCAACCGGAAGGAATGGGCAGACCCCAGGCACCCTGGCATTGTCTCTCCCAGTCTGAGCAGGGCACCAAGAAAGGGTATGTGGGGAGAGCCTGAAAGTGCCTGTGTGAACTTGTGTTCCGTGCTGGACTCATTTGGGCTTATTTCCTCCCCTGCACCCCCTCACCTGTGCCTGAGCTGGTCACGGGACAGAGTTTCTGTTGGTGCTTCCTTTTCGATTGTCACATGGCTAAGGGGCAGTGACTGATGTTTTGAGCGCTTCTGATGTGCTGGGAAGAACTCTGTGCATTGTTGTTACCTTGCTTCTCCCTCTTGTCTCCCTCTGGGCTCCTATTGCCACTTAAAGCCTGGGAAGATCTGTTCCCAGGCGGTTAAGTAACTCTGCTAAGCTCAGCAGTTAAGTAATTTGGAGAAGCTGGAATTTGATCCTTTTGGTCTCCCCTCCCCCCACAAAATCTTAGATGCAGCACAAGCAGAGGCTGAGGATTCTCCAAAGAAATTAAAGTTGCATCTTAGAGCTCCTAGTACTGGTGGGATTCCCGGGCTCTGCCATCAGCGCCTTTCACCTGTCACTGAATCCACCCATTTTTCTGCATGAATGTGGACCAAGACCCTTAAGTCTGTCTTGGTGATGGACTCATCCTTCTGGGGAGCTATTTCGAATAGTCTTGCAGTGTCTTCTTTCTTCTGTCCATCAGCATCCTCTTCCTTCTGAAGCTTGTCAGTTTTAAGGCCGGGAGAACCGGAGTGCCTTAGGGGGCCTTTCCAACCCCCCTCCCTGGAATCATCCTTTATAGAACATGCCTGGATGTGAATGAATCCCTCTTGCCCTCCGGGATCTGGTTAAAAAGCAGATCGTGATTCCTTTGTAGGTCTGGCCTGGGGCTTGAGTCTGCATTTCAAATAAGCTCCAAGGTGATGCTGAAGCTGCTGTCCACCGATTCCACTGGGTAGCTGAATGTAGATGACGTTGTCCTTACCCCCCCCCCCTTTCAAGGGCTGAACCAAATTCTTGAAAAAGGGGTTGTGCCCCAGAAGTAGCCCAGGAGCCAGGCTCCAGGAGCAAGTCCATCTTTTAGTGGCAAATGGAGTCTGTGCGATGTGAGGTTATTCAAGCTGCCTAATGATGAGCCTGGGAGAGCCAAGCCAGACATTTTATAATTGGTCTTGTCGCTTAAGGGAGTAGCTAGCACTTTCTGAATGCCTACTATGTGTGTGTACTTTTTCCACCGAGTAGTAGGCCGGTCACTTTGGCTCTCAGGTCACTTTGGCAATGAGAAAAACTCTTTCCTAATAAGCTCCGGCTTTGAGTCAGCAAGCCTGCCATCGTTTGCATGCCAGGAGCCCGTGGGTAAGAGGGAAGATTCAGATTTTACACGCATTTTCATGCCGTATTTCCTTCATTAGTTATGTGGGTTCTGAGGGAGCCGGTTTCTCAGAGGCCTCCTAAAGGATGTCAGGGAGTTTTGTCAACGGCCTCTGTGCCCGATTCTCCTAGACTCTCATAAAGCCCCTGGAAAGGCCTTCACTCTCAGACCTGATAACCTGTGATTCGGGTGGTGCTTAGGGGAACCTGGGTAGATGCTGGCACAGTCACTATACCCTGGGCTTTTGCCTCGCTCTGCATATGGTGGCTTATGCGAAGAAAACAGAGACTAGAAAATCGTTGATGTGTCACTTGCAGGACAACACTTCAGGTGATGAGACAGGAGTTGAGGATTTGTGTGGAATGGTGATTATAACCAGCCCTTCATTCCTTCAGTACAAAATAGACAGCATGCCCTCTTCCAGGCTGCCTTATGAAGGGAGCATCCAATTAGGGATGTTGGGTGGGTTTATTTTTTATCTGTGATTGGATTTTAATTTGCCTTAAACAAAAGAAGCAATTTATGGTGCAATTCTGAGGCTTAGGGTGTTTCTACTCAGTCCTTTCATCTTTTCAAAGATGGTGTATGCATTTTAATAGAAACTATTGTTTTATTACAAATTTTTTTTTAATGCTTTCCTCTCTCTTCAATCAAATCTTAAGAGTTGGAGCAAATATTGTCGAGAGCTTTGAGATCCGGAGCCGCAAATCTTGGGCTTACTGTGCATGCGTGTGTGTGTATGTGTGTGTGTGTGTGTGTGTGTGTTTCTTCAGAACAGTACCAGCTCCAAAGAGAAGATGTGGCACGATAGCTTTTGTGGAAAAGAGCTGTGTTTCTCTCCCAAGGGATGGGAGTTGTCACGAATGGTACTCGGTTTGGGTTTTTGTGCTCATGTGTGATGTTTAGCCAGTCTATCAATTACAGACTTCCTTTAAGGAGTTTCCAGGAAACCCTCTTACCATGAAGTTACAAATTAATGTTTTTCTAGTTTAATTACAGCAGTTTTGAGAGGAAGCACCTTTCAGACCGTTATCTAAAGCCGGCTTCCTTTAAAATTAGAGGCAGGCACAGCGTCACAGAGGCCAATGTGCCCTCACCATCTCAACACTGCCCAAGCCTGGGGGCCGTCACGGGATGCATTTTGACCTTGGAAGAGGGGTAGTTTTGTCTTGTTTTGTTTTGTTTTTGTTTTTTTCCTGGAGGTTGGGCTGGGGATATATCTGTAGAACCCAGAGTGAAAGGTCTTTTTCTTAAGTCTGTCATCCTGCTTGTCCCCTCCCACCTCTCCTTAATAACCACCTCCCTGCCTTCCAGAGATGTGACCCCCAAGGAGTCTGCTATTACGGTCCTGGTACGATGGATAACGACTGGTTGTGCGGGGTTGATTTGACACCAGCATTTTGCGTGACAGCCTGCTGGATTTGCTTGGCTGAAGTTGATATTGCCATTCATGTGTGGTGGCAGCGTGGAAATGTGGTCGCAGTGGGGTTTGCCCAGATGTAAAGATTTCCTGTGCTGGAGCCGCCCTGGGACAGCTGTCCTGAGAGCTGTTTCAGCAAAGTCTTCCCAGTCGGTTGCATTGAAGGTTCTTCTGCAGGTGCGGCATTGAATTCTGAAGGCTGGTGGTCTGGTTTTCCTGGGAGACTGCTTGCAGTGTGTGTGTGTGTCTTTCTCTAGTAGAAGAGGTGTGTGTGTGTGTCTTTAGTAGAAGAGGCTTGACTGTAGAAGAGAAGGGGACTCTGTCGGAGCAGAGGAGCGCCTCCTGCTTGTCCCTCCTGGCTGCTGGCATCAGAACTGGATGAGGGTGCAGGGCTGCCCTCAGAGTCGCGTGTCTTTCTGCACAGCCGTGCTGCAGGCAGTGAGGGGCATGCAGTAGCAAAAACAAAAACAAAAGAACCCAAAAAGACCCGAAAAACTTCTTACTGCTTATCAGCTGTAAGCCCTGATAAGACAAGTCTCTGAGCTGCTTAATATATTTTTTAATCTGTTAAATGGGTCCAATGATACCTGCTCTGCTTATCTCACAAGGTCTAAACGAGCCCATAAGATACCGACAAGGAAATGCTTTATACACAAGAAGGCATAGATGTGGGTCCTGCCGTTAGAGGCAGTGTAGCCTCATGGTTGGTGGTGATAACGTTATTTAGCAGAATAGTTGTAGTAACTGCTAGTAGTAAGAAGGACTAGTTAGTCCTCGGGTGGCCATTAGGCGAAGGAGTTCTACCAGTGCTACCAAGCCAGTTGCAGGGTTTTTTGCCTTTTTTTTTTTTTTTTCCCTTTTAACTCTGAGTTTACTATAGGACAGATGTTCTGCCGCCTGACATTCCAAAGCACTTGTTCAAAGAGATGCTTAGGAGGTACTAGTGGTGTTTAGTGATGGGACCTTTTCTCTGGGGCACGGCAAGCTCCGTGCATCTAGCCGGGTGGTGAAGTCATGTTCCATTGCGGGGGCGGGGGGGGAGCTAAATCAGCGCTGGGCTCTGAGCATCGGAGGGGGAGGTCTGAATTCCCTTGAGAGCCCTTGACCTTGGCTTGTCTCTGCTCAGGAAGTCAGACAATCCACAGTCCCTGGTACATGCATCTCCCCTTGTGTTTTCTGGCCTTGGAGGCGTTGGGCCTTGTGAGGTCGATTGCCTGATAGTCCTTTGGAATATGTGAATTGAGGGGGAAAACAATTGGACATGTACCAAATCTTGCTGGTGTACTTTTTTCATCTCTTAAAGGAATCTTGGCATCACTTTTTTTTTTTTTCTTTTTATGGCCGAACCTGCGGCATATGGAAGCTTCTGGGCTAGGAGTCGGATTGAAGCTATAGTTGATGGCCTGCGCCTCAGTCACAGCAGTACCAGATCCAGGCTGTGTCTGTGCTTACACGGCAGCTTGCGGTGATACCAGATCCCTAACCCACTGAGCAAGGCCAGGGATCAAACCCTCATCCTCATGGATACAATGTCGGGTTCTTAACCTGCTGAGCCACAGTGAAGCTCCCAACCTCACTTACTTGACATCTTTCCCCCAAAATTGATTTGATTAAATAATAGTAGTCACGGAGTTCCCGCCATGGCACGGCAGAAACAAATCTGACTAGGAACCATGAGGTTGCGGGTTCAATCCCTGGCCTCGCTCAGTGGGTTAAGGATCTGGCATTGCCATGAGCTGTGGTGTAGGTCACAGATGCGGCTCAGGTCCTGCATTGCTGTGGCTGTGGCATAAGCTGGCAGCTGTAGCTCCAATTAGACCCCTAGTCTGCGAACCTCCATATCCCACCGGTGCCCGCCCTAAAAAGCAAAAATAAAATAAATAGTAGTCACAATAATGAATAATAATACTGATAAGAGTGGGTCTTGGTGTCCCCTGCTCCCAGTGTAGTTGCTCATATATGTTTATTCAATGAAGAAATGGACCTGGCGATCTATAGAGAAAGATCTGGAGGTTTACCATTAGCTTCCAGTCTGGCGGCGGGAGGGGGCGGTCTTTAGGGCAAATGTTTAAAAAAAAAATTTTTTTTTTTATTATAGTTGATTTACAGTGTTCTGTCCATGTCTTCTGTACAGCAAAGCGACCGAGTTACGCATACCTATGCATTCCTTTTCTCATAATATCTTCCATTTTTTCTCTGGGTCGCTACCTTTTCCTTTTCCCGGATAACCACTTTCTTCTTATCTGCCCGCACAGGGCAATGCGTGTCTCCTAGAAGCGGGTTGGTTTTCTCCCTCCTCCAGCTGCCCAAGCTCAGCCTCTTGGCAAATTCCCCTCAACACAGTCCTGCCGGTCCTGCGGCCAGCGTGGTTTGGGTGTCCCGTGTCATCAGAGCTGGCAGGGAATTCAAAGATGGGCTCGTACCACCTTTGTGTGTTGGAAGCTGAGGCTCAAAGGGACGTGACGAACCTGAGAACACGCTGAGCGAGGGCCGGCTGGATAGAAACCTTGGTCTCCTGGCTCTGGCCTGATTCTAAGAAGGCACTCGGTGATTTCTGCCCCGGAGGATGTGGCGCAGATGGTGCCCTGGAGGGCAACGTCCTGCGTGGGGGTGTCAGTGTCCCCCACTCTGCCTCTCTGGCGGACCCAGGAGACTTGCATTCTTTGGACACTGAGGGGAAATGGGCTTGTGTCTTCGCTGTTTGAGTAAGAGGGGGTTGTTTCCCACCCACCCCCAGCCTGGTAAAAGCTATCCTGTGTCCCTGCCCGCGGGCATTTTCTGCATTTCCCTCTCTGGGCACCCAGGCTGTGGCCACAGAGCTGCCCTGCAGGCCAATGGAGTTGTGTGGCCTAGTTCCTGCTGGTGGTGAAAACCCAGACGGGCGTTCCACCCCCGCTCCACGCCCAGAAAAGGCGGCTCTCCTGGAGCTTGTGAAATTGGGCTGTCTGTCTCCGCTAGCGTTTCTTTCTCCATTTTATTAATCAATAAGAGGAAATTAAATCAAGGCATTCCTTGAATCTGCGCCAGCCTCTCAAATACTTTTCTGGTGTCTGTGTTCTAATACTTGCTCTGACTCATCTTTCTCAGGAGGGGACTTTTCTGTGCAGCCTAGGCGCCCAGAGCAGCCTTGCTTGGGACAGCCCAGGAGTTCACAGCTCCCGGGCAAATCAGTATACAGTCAGCCCTGTGTATTCACTGGCTCCAGAGAGAATCTGCAGATGCAGAACTCGGAGGATCAGATTGGTGGGGCCATGTGTAAGGCACTTGAGAATCAGGGGATTTGCAGGGGGAGGGGAACTCTGGAACCAGTCCCCCCTGGAAACCAAAGGATGACTGTATTACACTGAGGCCCAGTTTCTTCTTTCTTTCTTTCTTTCTTTTTCTTTTTTTTTTTTCTTTCTTTCCTTCCTTCCTTCCTTCCTTCCTCTCTCTCTCTCTCTCTCTCCGTTTTTTGCTTTTTAGGGCCACAGAGGCAGCATATAGAAGTTCCCAGGCTAGGGGTCAAATTGGAGCCAAAGCTGCTGGCCTACACCCTAGCCAGGGGGGCTCTGAGCCACGTCTGTGACCTACACCAGAGCTTGAGGCAATGCCAGATCCTTAACCCACTGACAAGGTGCCAGGGATCGAACCCGCAACCCCATGGATAACCAGTCAGGTTCATTTCCACTGAGCTACAAGGGAAAAATCCCTGAGGGCCAATTTTCTTATTGGTAAATAGGTATCATTGCGCTGGTCTTGAAGATGTTGTAAAGATGACCAGACATCGGACTTGGTGGGGGACAGGTCTCCCTCGGTGCTTGACAGGTCTACATACTGAGGTGGGTGCCGTCCAGACAGCTTTCAGCCCCGGATGATCTGTGTAGGTGTGATCAGCAGAATGACCCTGCGCTTTCACCCACCAGCTGCCTGGGCCCCGCTAGACCAACCACTCGTGCACACGTCTAGAGGTGGGCTCCGCATGCCATCCTTTAAAAAGGCTCCCCAGTGCTGCTTTTGATTCCCAGCACTGTTTGGGAACCTCTGCAGGATGGGTTTTATTCTCTCCGGTCATCTTGGATCAAGGCAAAAGGTTAGTGTGGTGTAAATGACTTGAGGGTTTAGACCTTCTGGCCAGGTACCGGTGTTTGCTGCAGGTTCGCTTTTTCAGAGCAAGTGATTTCTGTGTGTTGGACTGCGCTGGGTGGGAAATGGGACAATTAGAAAAAATTGTCTAGGAAGAGAAGGTAGGATGCTTGATTAATTAGAAATGGATAATTTGCTCCTAAAAAGGCCTCCTTCATCATGCGAAAGATGGTTGGATTGTCTCTCTTCAGGTGCCCCTGGGTTCACTTCCCACACACACAGGTTTGTCTCGGAGATAAAAGCTTTGAGATGGAGTCAGTCAGCCTGCAGTTTCATATGTGTGTTCAGATGTGTGGGTGGCGTTTCTTTTCTGTCTCTGTCTCCCCTCCCCGCCCCCATTCCTACCCTCCCTCCTCGTCTGGCTGGCCCGGTGCTGAGACAACTCTGAGCACCCCCTGGAGGACCTTGGTGCTTGTGGAGTCAAGGAAGCCAGCTTCAATTCTGGCTTCAGCCCTTCAATGGCTGGAGATTTCATAAAGATGGGAACTGGTCCCAGCTGGAAACTTAGCTGCGTATGGCCTGGCACTCAACATGAGGCATTGAAATGTCTCTCTTGGGAGTTCCCGTCGTGGCCCAGTGGTAATGAGCCCGACTAGTGTCCATAAGGAGGCGTGTTTGATCCCTGGCCTCGCTCAGTAGGTTGAGGATCTGGCATTGCCGTGAGCTGTGGTGTAGGTCGCAGATGTGGCTCGGATCCTGCATGGCTGTGGCTCTGGCAGAGGCCGGCAGCTGCAGCTCTGATTCAACCCCTAGCCTGGAAACTTCCATATGCTGTGGTGTGGCCCTAAAAAGATAAAAAAAGAAATGTTTTGAGCAACCAGAGATAGATCAGAGATGGATGCAAAACATGCTCCCTTCCCTTTCCTGGTTCTATGACCTGAGACAAGAAATTGAATCTCGTAAAGTGAGCTGTGGTTTCCTTATTGGTGAAATGGGGTCAGAGTTGCGGGGGAGGTGGGTAGAATGTTCCCATTCCTTGGCTTCCCCAGACGAGATATTATCTAAAGATGCCTTGTAAAACTACAGCGTAGTGTCGCCGAATGTATAAGGAATATTTTGTTATTTGTTAGAACACTGGCATTTACTCTGAATTTTTGCTGTTTGTTTGCCTGTTATTTCTATGTTTAACCTGGAGAATTATTATTATTATTATTATTATTATTTGTCTTTTTTTGCTATTTCTTGGGCTGCTCCCGCGGCATATGGAAGTTCCCAGGCTAGGGGTCCAATCGGAGCTGTAGCCACCGGCCTACGCCCGAGCCACAGCAACGCGGGATCTGAGCCGCGTCTGCAACCTACACCACAGCTCAGGGCAACGCCAGATCGTTAACCCACTGAGCAAGGGCAGGGACCGAACCCGCAATCTCATGGTTCCTAGTCGGATTCGTTAACCACTGCGCCACGACGGGAACTCCCTGGAGAATTATTTGTATGTAAGCTTCTTTCATCCCTTGGGAACCCTGTTGCACCCAGACACTTTGAAGAAGGATGTTTTGGGAGTCTCATACCTGTTTCCCCTACCCCACCCCTGCCTGTGTTTAAAAGTCCAACTCATGCGCCGTGTTGCTGGAGAGAGGAGAGATGCCTGTGAGCAGGGTCTCTGACCAGCAGCCCCGGTGCTGCAGTGGTCACAGAAGCCAGAGAGTTGTTTCTCTTTGCGCCTCAATCAGAATCGCGTGGCCCTGCCAGACTAGTTTTATGGAGTAGTTTCTAACACAAAGTGTCTTTCTCTGGACTAATTATTGCTTCCCACCATGGTGACTGAGGAATGGGAAGCACACAGGGAGAAGAGGACAAATACGCTTTGGTGCCAACAAATGGGGCTGCCTTCCAGAGATGTTATTTGCATTCAGCATGTGTTTGGTAAATGGGCAGTTATAGAGTGCATTTGCCGGCATTTGTCTGCTTGTCCTTGGGCAAGGTCACAGATCCGTAATAGCCTCCGTTTGGCCCTTTTGTCATTGCACTAGTGGGCTGTGCAGCTGGATCATTTGTTTATCTGAATCTGGGCTAGACTGTTGAAAAATATATTATCTGGCCAGAAGACAATCCTAAACATAGAAACATAGAATAAGTTCCTTAGAGGGAATTTTAGCATTTAAGTATTGGTATAAGCATCTCTACCATCCACCCACCTGTCCGTCCGTCCATCCATCCATCCACCCATCCATTCATTTGTTCATTCATCCGCCCATCTATCCATCCTTCTGCCCACCTATCCATTCACGTGTTCATCCGTCCATCCACTCATCCATCCATCCACCCACCCTCCATTTTGGCAAATGGTCGTTGGGCATCTCCTATCTGTCAGTTCGTGCTAGGCTCTGGGATAAAAAGTAACACGAGACAGGATCCCTGACCTTAAGGAATCAGCAGTTTAGGGTGAGGGATGGTTTCCTCAATTTTAAGCCAAATTCATATTTGACACATACCGATTTTTTTATTTTGTTTTGGTTCTCATCTCTTTTGAACAAAGCCTGGCATGTAACCATCGTGACATTCTCACTTGTTTTTCTAAACTCAAGTTCGGGAGGTGAATTTTGTGTTTTGCATAACTCTGAGCCCGGTGTAAGTGCTTGTGTCATTAAACAAAAAAAAAAAAAAAAAGGAAGAAATCATAATCTAGAAAAAAAATATCAAATCTTAGGACAACAAAAATGTATTAGGGTGCTCACTGGACTTCTTAAAAAGCTTTTCAAAAAGGCTTATCGTGTATAATATTCAAAATTGCTTTTTGAGCCTTGGCTACGTTTAAGTCCAAAACACCTTCTAAATATATTAAGCTGGAAGGCCAGTTGGGAGGCAGAGAGGTCTGGCTTTCAAATTAGCCCAGGGACGGGCCATTAACATTAGCGATTAAGGACATAGGTATAGGATCTGACCAACCTGGATTTGGATCTCCAGTTTGCCTCTCTCTCCCTGTGTGACCCTGGGCAAGGTGCTTAACCTCTCTGAGCTTCTCTGTAAAATGGGTACAGTGACAGTCACCAAGAGAAAATTATTATGAGATGAAGTGAGATCAAAGATTTGCAAAGTACTTATTAGCATTGGCCTAGCATGTAGCAAGTACACAGAAAGTCTAGCTCTTTTGATGATTGTTAGGGAGAAAGGGATTGGGTGGTTTCAAATGTGTAGATATAAATCTTGGCAACTTGAAGTTTTATGGTGGAAATGAGATGGATGTTGCCTTTGGGTTTTACACAACTAACAATCCCCTGAGAAATATTAACATAATGCTTCTCCTATAGCTCCCCTCCTTTTTGCATCTTTGCAATGACAGGCATGAATGGCGAGCAAGCTCTTTTTATAGCTAATGGGGTTGGTGGGTGTTTGTGTGTGTGGAGAGCGAAGGAGAAAGAGCTTTAAGCTTCTGAGCGATGTCATAGATTTTCTGCTAACAGCCCTGAGCTGTTAGTGTATCATTCAGGTGGGTCACCTACTCAAGGAGAAAATCCAATTCTGAAATTAATTTCAACAAATCGAAGGCAATTGGTAATTGGAGCTGATATTATATTTTTAAAGGGCCGACTAGCAAGTTGGATTTTATAGTAACACTTGAGGCAAAGTGTTCGGTGTCATGGAAATTATTTTCACAAAAGGATCATTTTCTTCAAAAAAAAAAAAAAAAAGAGCAAGGATTTTTTTTTTTTTTTCCCCATGGAAGGTGGTTTTGTATACTGTTTATAGAGGCCTTGATCCTTTTTAAACTTTAAGGAGCGCAGTTGGCCTCCATGGTAGTAAATGGAGAGCCACATGGGGGCTTGGGGACGCGTAATTTATGGGCATGACTCTTTGCCCAAATTCCGCTGGCTACTTCCTGGGATGGTGTACTTGATTGATGATTTTCTGGCGTTTTGTGCTGCTGGGATGTCTTTTGAAGTTTCTCTTATGGGGCCTGAGGTTTGCCCCCGTGAGGTGTTAATGGGCTTCCTGCTGGGGCTTTATTTGTAAGGGACGCTTGTTACTGGGGCCTCAGAGGGGCAGCTGGGGACACCGGAGTTCTTGTTCTTCTGAAGGATTGACTCTCAGGCCTGGGGTCCCCAGGCCCCCAGCCTGTGTTTGGAAGGCACTGCAGCGTTATTTTTATCCCTGCTCCCCAGGCCACTGTTTGTTTTAGCTTCTGGGGGCCCCTAGACTCTGGCAGGTATTGGTGCTGGGTGATCAGGCCTAGCCTGGGAACGTGCTGGAACAGTGGGTCCAAAAAGGGAATTGAATCCTTGGAGTTCCCATTGTGGCTCAGCGGTAACAAACCCAGCTCCTATGCATGAGGTTGTGGGTTCAGTGCCTGGCCCTGTTCAGTAGGTTAAGGATCCGGTGTTGGAAGGCCTGAGACCTTCCGTATGCTGCAGGTGTAGCCCTAAGACAGAAAGAAAGAAAAAAAAAAAAGAACCCGCATCCATTGGAAAACTCCTCCCAGCAAAGGACAGCAGGGATTTGCACTGAGGAGCAAGAGGTGGCGTCTTGAGCAAAACAACCAAGACTCAGCTAAACACAGGCCTGAGGTTGGTCCCTGCACTGTCTCCTTGGAGGCCTGCCTGCCTCGAGGCTCTCCCTTCCCAAGTTCTATTCTCACCACCATCAGAGTGCTCTTCCTACAGTGACAACCTGCTTATGTCACCCTCCTCTTGCAGCTCCTGTCAAGGTGTTAGGGGTTGAATCAGGACCTCTCGAAATTCATAGGCTGAAGTCCTAACCCGCAGGACCTCACAATGTGGAGATGGGGTCTTCAAAGAGGAGATTAAAATAAGGGGAGGTCATATGAGTGGGCCCTGATCCACTCTGACTGGTGTCCTTAGCAGAAGAGGAGCTTAGGACACAGATGCGCACGCTCCCAGAGGTAAGGCATGTGGAGACACAGGGAGATTTCAGCCGTCTGCAAGCCAAGGAGAGAGGCCTCAGAAGAAACCACCCCCCCACCCCACCTCGCTCCGGGACTTTCAGCCTCCAGCAGAGTGAGACAATACATCTCTGTGGTTTAAGCCCCCCAGTTGGTGGTATTTTGTTACGGCAGCCTTGGCAAACCCATACGCACTACCTTTGACTCTGGGATAAACTTCCAGTCCCGAGGAATGTCACAGAAGGCCCTTTGTTTTCTGGCTTCTGTCTGCCTGATCCTTTGGCCAAGTCCAAGGGCCACCTGCCCTGCGAGGCCCTCCTGCACCACTCGTCCCTGTCCCCACAGACCTGGATCTTCCCCTCGTAACTCCTGCCCTGCCAGCACTAACCTCAGCCCCAGCTCTTAGCAGTCATGCTGTATTTGTTCATTTTCTGGTATTTTTCCCACTTAGACTCAGGGAACCTTGAGGGTAGGGGTTTGGCTTGTCTTTTCTCCCTAACACGGCAGCTCTGAGCCTGGTAGTTAGTCAACATTTACTGCGTCAGTTAAGACAGACTTTTACTGGCCTGTTTCCTTCAGAGACCTGGCTCCCCGACTTTTGTCGGGAGAGATGATAAACCTTGATTCTCCATGGGGTGTTGACAGCTCCCCACAGGTATGTCCCCAGGTGACAATGATAAGACCCGTCTTTTTAGCCAGTGTTTATCAAGCACGTTCTGTATGCCCAAGAGCACATACGTCATCTGATCTTCATGACACCCTTTCAAAGAAGCTTCTCTTCAAGTAAACTTGAGCCAACTCTCTCTGGAAGAGGGGGCAGCCTTCACTGTGAGCAATGAGATCCAAATACTAAAGGCTTCCAGGTCCTTTCTCGCAGGCCTTGACACCCAAAGCAGGATGTTCTTTTCTTTCTTTTTCTTTCTTTTTCGGGCCTCACCCACGGAAGTTCCCAGGCTCAGGGTTGAATCAGAACTGCAATTGCTGGCCACGCCACAGCCACAGCCATGTGGGATCTGAGCCACATCTTCCGCCGACACCCCAGCTCATGGCAACGCTGTGACCTAGGCTGCAGCTGGTGGCAACACCAGATCCCTAACCCATGGAGTGAGGTCAGGGAACAAACCCACATCCTCGTAGATGCTAGGTTGGGTTCTTAACCCGCTGAGCCACAATGGGAATTCCAAAGGATTTTTTTAAGATGCTCGATTGCATAGCAAAATTTCAGTGCAAATGGTGAGGCAAGTAAACCTCCTTTCCCTCTCTCTTCATCTGATAACGCAGGGAGGAACTGCTTTTACCAACCGCTCTGTTCACGGGGCTGCTATAAGTTCCCTGGGGACCGTGCAGCAAGGGGTGGGGTGGGGTGGGGGTGGGGGTGGGGGCTGGGTCCCCAGGGGCTTTTTTTCCCCTGCCACTTCTTGGATATGGAAACCGAGATCTGGAAAAATTTCTGCGACTTTGTCAGGTCATAAGAAAAGTCAATGAGTGAACCAGACTCTATGTTGCTTTTCCTTTGGTGTCTAGATAGACAGAATTTTAAAATCACTCCTCACTCTCAGTACTATTGGGGCTTTGTAGTTGTTCTTGGCTTTGAAAACTGGTAAGAGAAGAATGACGACTTGGCTGTTTTTTGAGTCAATGCACTTGACAGCCTTTCCTTGTGCTGCTGTATCCTCAGGACTGACTTTGCAATTCCTTCTGAATTGTGCTGCACTGTAGGATCCACCAAGGGGAACCTAGCCTTTTGGAGGGGGGGAGAGAAGATAAAAGAAGCCTAGAAATGCAACAAGCCTGTCACCGGGCTTAGAGGACCTCTGTCTTGGACTGAAATAGCTGTGTCTGCAGCCCTTGAGAATCTTTCCCATTTCATTGTAGTGCTCAGATCCACACTGTGGAGGAAATAGGATGTAAATGGAGAGGTGACAAAGTCTCCACCTGAGCTTCCCTGAGTCTGGGGAAGGAGATGAAGGGCAAGTTCATTCCCCAGAGTCTGGAATGGCCAAGGGTAGCCAAGGAGGTGTGCCTACTCACCCTTGGCCACAGAGGTTGTTAAGTCTGGCCTAAAATATTGGGAGTTGGTCGCATTCCTTCCGTGATTCGGGTAGGCTGGTTGTGTGGCAGGCAGGTGTCGTATATATACATACATATATATGTATGTATATGTTTGTTAAAATATAGTTGATTTACAGTGTTGTGTTAGTTTCGGGTGTACAGCAAAGTGACTCGGGATATATATAGTCTCTTCTTTCCCGTTATAGGTCGTTATAAGATACTGAATATAGTTCCCTCTACAGGGACATGTCCTATTCTAATCCCTGGAATCTGGTTGGCTTGTTCAATAAGATCCTGCCATTTGCCTAACAAGAGTCTTGTTTCTCTGGACCCCGGTGTCCCCTGTGGTAAAATGAAGACAACCATAGTAGCTACTTTATGAAGCTGCATATGGATTAAACCAGACAGTGCATGTAAAGTCTATATAGCATTATATGTAGCACAGAGTTTTTATTCGTTCAGCTCTTTTGAGAGCCTCAAAATAACAGTTGCTTCAAAAAGACGAAAGTTTATTTCTCTCTGACGTAAGGCCAGGGTAGAGGGCCCAGGAGGGTTATGGAAGTTGCAGAATGACTCAGCTTCCTTTACCTTGTTGCCCTTAATATGTGCCTTCTATTTCAAGGTCCAAGATGGCTGCTTTAGTTCCTGCCATCACTTCTGTATTCCAGCCAAGAAGGGGAAAAGGGAAGTGGAGGGTGTGGCCTGAAAGTTACCTACTGTCTTACTCCACTGGCTACAGCTTAGTCATATTATTCAAAAGTGAATTAGGGAAATTTTAGTCTTTAGCTGGGTACTTAACTAAAAACTCTGTTACTATGTAAAAAAGAGAGATTGAGTGTTAGGGATCAGTTGGCGATTTCTGTTCAAGAGTGTTCAATAAATGTAGTTTTTACCACCTCCGCCACCACCACCATCATTATCGCAGTTGTCACAATCATTAGCATTTCTGCTCTTAACCTACAAGATCATCCTCCATGAATTCACTTCCTGATTTGCTCCTTCCCTTCCACTTAAGACCATCTAAGCTTGTACTTCTTTGTACTTCCATCGCAGCTTGTACTTTTTTCCATGGCACAATTTGTTCCATGTCCATGTTCTTCTGACACCTTATACCTAGAGGATGGCGCCACAACCACAGCCCTCCAATATCGCATGTGACAGAAAATGGATGCGAAAGCTGGTGAAGACACGGGCGCTTTAGGAATAGGGGAGACTCGATCATCAAGTCTTGATGCATTTGTCAGCTTAATTAAAATATTGCAGGAAAAATTGATGAAAGGAGAAAAAGAGACTAACTGCCTTTAAATGTAGGTCAGGAATGTTTCCCTTTTCCACTGACTGGCTTGTGAGCCTGTCCTGAGGATGCCAAGAATCTCCATGGAGCTCTTCTCAAAGTTCTTAGTCTGGATATCTAGCCTCCTGACTCTCCTTTGGGGTTTCCACGGTATGATGGGCTCAACATCCTTGGCCCTGGAAGGATGTGGCGGTTGAGTTTCTTCTATTCCAGAGGCACTTGAAATAAAATGAAGGGATTTGTTCTATAGCCTCTTATTGATGATTTGAATGCTCTGCAAGAATCTTTCCTGGTGGAGACGGTTCATGGAGAAATCACATAGATTTAGAATTTATTAAAGTGTTGAGGAAGCTAGATGCCACTTTCCTGCCATAAATCCCATGGAGGCTCTTTTCATGGAGCCCTAGTCAGCCTCCATGGTTTCCATTAGCCACATCTCACCTCCTTATCTGTCTTCTCCTTTCTCCTTTTAAAACTATGGTGTCAAAAAAAAAAAAACAAAAAAACTATGGTGTCAGAAAGTGACATTCTTCTAGGAAGAATTGTGCTAAGATTATAACCTTGCTTCTTTCTACCAAGTCACTTATCTTGAAAGATGAAGGACCATGGAGATGAGGGACTGGGAAATCCCCAGACAGAAGCATTGAAAGTCATTGTCCTTTTTTTTTTTTTCCCCATCTCTCCCTCATCCTTTTCTCCTCTCAGTTGATGCTCCCTGAGAAATCGCTGGGCAATTTCTCTCCATTCTGTTCCTTCTGTTACGGTTCTAGTCAGACCTTCAGGATCCCCTGCCAGGACTGTTGCAGTCATCTTCTGGTTTCCCAGTTTCCTGCCTCTCCCCCATCCCGCGCATGTTCTCCCAGCATGGATCTGGCCTGGGCATGTTTTTGGCAACAAATCGTCTCCTTTCTCCATTGCAGTCAATAGCATGGAGTCCGCCTTCCTTGGCATGGGCTCCAAGGCTAGGCCATTACTATGGTTGTCTGCTAACATATTAGTAACAAGCAGAATAGCAGCGTGGTAGAAGGTATTATTTATGATTCTCTTTTAGACCTGAAGAAATGGCGCCTAGATAGCTTAAGTAACCTACCAAATGATACCCGCTAAAGGTAATGAAATCAGGATGGGTCTGCAGAATTGGCATGTGAGCATCACATGGTGTGTTCGACTCTTTTCTTTCTGGCTTTTCTCTGGCCACCTCCTTCCCTCATGCCCTGGCATCCAGCCCCACTAAGTGCCTTCCGTGCCCGTCTCATTGACTTGAACGGCAAGACCTGGGCATTGCCCACGTCGCTGTGTCTGTGCCTTTGCCTCTGCAGTCCCTTCTGCCAGGAGAGTCTTCCCTTGCTTTTTTGACTGCCAAAGGTGTCCTTCAGGGTCTAGGTCACAGCCCCCTCTGTGATGACGCCCCCCCCCCGCCATGTAAATAAGCCAATGATGGCTGCTGTGGGTTGGCCCCAAGGTTTTTACTTCTTCACTGCGGGCTGAGATCTATGAGCTCAAAAATCCACCGGCATCAAACTCAAATTTTTACATATCCAGTTGCTTTAAAAATAGCCCAGACAAGCAGGTTTTTAGCCATTTAGTGTCTGTCTACCTGCTTTGCATACCCAGTGAAACTATACCCAACATCTGTTGGTCAGTGATAAGGTGGAGCTTTGTGGTTATAACACACCAAGCTGCTACTGCCCTTAGGAGTTCTGTGACTCAGAGACTCTCCCTGCCTGCAGGTGAGTGACATTACTTGGACAAGTAAGCCTGCTTGGCATTGCTGCTGACACCCCCCCACCACCACGCCCCCGCCCCACCAAAGTTTGCTAGTTCTCTTATTTTTTTATTTTTGGTCACACCTGTGGCATGGTGAAGTTCCCCTGACCAGGGTTTGAACCAGCGCCCCAGCAGTGACCTGATCTGCTGCAGTGGCAACTTTGGAGCCTTAACCAAATGCACCAGAGGAGAACTCCCTCCCTAGTTCTCCTTTCCTTTGAACGGTGGAGCTTGAGCCAAGCCTCTGGATGGTCTCCTGCTGCGAGGAAGTCCCTTCCCAATAAGCTCAGTCGTATATTTTTTTTCTTTTCTTTCTTTCTTTCTTCTTTTATTTTTTGGTCTTTTTAGGGTTGCGCCTGTGGCATATGGAGGTTTCCAGGCTAGGAGTCGAATAGGAGCTGTAGCTGCCAGCCTACACTGGAGCCACAGCCACACAGGATCCAAGCTGTGTTTGCCACCTACACCACACCTCATGGCAGCACCAGATCCTTAACCCACTGAGTGAAGTCAGGGATTGAACCCACATCCTCATGGATGCTAGTTGGGTTCATTAACTGCTGAGCCATGATGGGAACTCCCTTTTTTTTTTTTCTTCATCAGCCCCGCAATCACTGGGAGCCCTACACTCCCCAGCAGAGTTGATCACACTTATTTATGAGTTCCCATCATATGGTGACCCTGCCCCCTTTCTGTGCTCACCGCCTCCTGCCCCCATTGGCCGTGCATCACAGACCGGAATCGAGGAAGTCGGGGAGCCCCAGGTTGAGAACTGAAAGCTTTATCTGCGGACATGATTGCACTTGCCCGTCGTGACAGTTCCATTGGATTTGCACTTTCTCGCCCTTCATCTTGGTGTCTGATGTGAAAGTGTCGATATTTTGTGAAATATTACGGGATAGGTCTCACGAGTTTAATTTTCTCTGATTCAGAAAAAAAATGACCGTTGGAAACACATTGGGTAGGGAGGTTGACTAAAATTTAGAGCACTTTCATCGTCTTATTTTCATGGTTGGGTGTGTCCCGCCGACTCTTTGATCTGGATTTGCCAACCAAGACAGATTAAATAGAGAAATAAATGAGCAGGAGAGTTTTTGGCATTATGAACCGATTCTTAACACGTTTACTTTCCAATTGTGCTTAGGCTGGTGATATGAAGGCATTTCTTTTCCTTTCTTTCTTCTTCTTCCTCCCCTCCCTTCCCTCTTTGCTTCTTCATTCATTGTTTCTCTTCTTCTTCTTCTTTTTTGCTTTTTAGGGCTGTACCCACGGCATATGGAAGTTCCCAGGCTGGGGGTTAAATTGGAGCTGTCGCCTCCGGCCTACACCACAGCCACAGCAACGCAGCATCTGAGCCACGTCTGCAGTCTACACCATAGCTCATGGCAATGCCGGATCCTTAACCCTCTGAGCGAGGCCAGGGATCGAACTCGCATCCTCATGGATCCTAGTTGGATTCGTTAACCACTGAGCCACAAAGGGAACTCCTGCTCCTTCTTTTTTGATTTTAATTATGCAGCAGTTTTTTTTTTTCTTCTTCTAGTTTTACAAAGAAATCATTGACATACATTATTAAGTTTAAGGCATACAGAAGGATGGTTTGATTTTACATATATTGTGAAGTGATTATCACAACTGGTTTCGTTAATATCCATCATCTCATGTAGGTGAAAAGAAGTTCTCCCTGTGATGAGAACTCTTAGGGTCTGTTCTTTTAAGAGCTTTCCCGTGTCACACAGCAGTGTTAACTGCAGTCGTGTTACACCCCTAGTACTTATTTATAAGTGCAAGCTCATACCTTTTGACCACCTTCCTCCAACCACTCCCAACCCAACCACCCCAGGCATTTCTTGGGAATGAAATAAAAATGTGCCCTCCTCCCAGTCCTTTAAGTGGGATTAAAGTCATCCCATAATACAAAGAAGGTCTTGGGTTAGTTCAAGATGCTCTTAAACAAAACAAAACAACCAAAAAACACCCTAGGGCCCTAAAATGTGGTTTTCTTGGCATTTGGTAGGATTCATTTGGAAGTAACTGACTTCTTCCCCCCCCCCCCCGCAAAATTATTCATGTAATATCGATACCACGTCTTAAGTAAGTAAATAAACTTACTGAGCCAACCAACTTATTCAAAATTTGTGTGACAAGTTCGGTGTCTTAGTTGAGAATGTTTTATTACGGAGGAAGAGGGCCAAGATGGGTATCAGGGGGTGCTGTCTTTGGTTCCCCTTTTCTTTGATGGTGTAATAGACACCCCACGTGAAGACGTTGGCCCTGAAACAGTCTGTGGTTTCCCGAGCAATTCTCAAGATGGAGCTTCTTCCCTCTTCTTCCCTCCGAGTCAGGGAAATCGAGCAAGAACCTGTTTCCGAAACTATTTTTCCAAGCGGCAGTTAGTCATTTGCCGATCATGGGTTCCTGTGTAGCAATTTCCATTTCACTGAACGTTTGGCTTAGCGCAGAGGGATTTTCACATTCGTTTGGATCACATGAGAAACAGGTACCCGAGGCTTGCAGGGTGGGTGGATTCCAGCAGATCCCATTGAAGATGTTGAGAGAAACTGTTACCATCCTAATACTTCCTTCCAGAAAGGAGGGATTCGGGGGTGATCCCGCCTTGGCTCTGTGTGGTTGCTGCCGTGCTCATCGCCCATCTGCCAGATTGAAAAATGGAATGAGTGTGTAGATTGATTTCTTGGGAGCTTTTGTTTTGATTATTTTTCATTTGCCTCCTGGTTTATTAAGCACCAGAACATACGGGCGAAGATTTTTTATGTTTGTATTATTAAGGAGTTCCATGATTCTTTGTTCACAGGAGCCGAGGTTGTGATTAAGCTGTCCCACCCTATCTTCATTAGGTAATTGAAGATGTGAATTCTACATTTATTATTATTTTTTTAAAGTAGCATTTGTTTCAAAACCTGACACATTTGCATTTCTGTAAAACCTCTTTCTGGGGCACAGATTCTGCCGAGGAGACTGCATCATCCTGGGTTGTAAAGTCACTCCTGGTGGGAGCTAGTTCTTGTCAGAAAGCTTGTCAACATGAAAAGATGGCAAACTGTGCCTTCTGAGGGGGCCTTGCTGCTCTTCGGAGCCCGTGGGCTGTTACCGGCCAGGGGCTGTGACCTTGACCTCCCCCAGAGACTCCCTCCTCTTCCTGGACCTCAGGGTGGATTGGGGGAGCAATGGCCGAAGAATCTAAAATGAAGGCATCAGGGTCAGACGTGGTCCTCTGTCTGGGTGGCAATCCGTCTTTGGGTGTGTCTGCCCTCGGTGCTGCACGGGTCACCCCGCACTTGGGTCTTAACTGCCAACTGTCCCGGCACCATAGGGTCTTACTGTCCGGGTGTTCTAACCTGCTCATCCCAATGGGGTCTGCGTGTCCTTAAACCTCAGGGCCAGATCTCACACTGGCTCTTTGACTGCGCTGCATTCCAGAAGCCATGTGGAATGTTGCTTACCTCAAGGAGCATAAACCTTACATTGTGGGACCGAGGAGGCATTTGAAAATATCTGCTCCTCTCCTGTTGCCAAGGTGGCTCCATGTGCACTAAAATTAAATCCATATGGGTACACGGAGCAGATGGGGCACTTTGGGGAGGTTCGAAAGTACACAGCCTCATGTGCCTGTGATGATCTGTCTTTACCCAGAGGTACCCTCAGAGTTACGAATCAGGGTCTTATTGCCAAAACACAATCATGTAGTGGGTTATGGTGCTATAGGAAATGTAATTTATACGTATACATATGAAAGCGATCTTGGCTCTGGACTGTGTTAACAATCAGATTCATTCTAGAATCCCACATAGAGTTAGATGGCGAAGGACAATCCTTTTTATTATAGGACATTCACTTTCCTTTATGGCATCTCTTAGTTCAGCTATTTTCAGGGGAAGGTCAGCAATATTTAGAGGGGATGTGCATTGGAAATGGGGGCAAGGCCGTAATTTGATAAAGCACATCAATTCAATTTGTTATATATATAATACCATGTATAATACAGAGAGTAAAGCTGGACAAGTCTCCTGGCCCAGTATGGACAAGACGGACTGGGAAAGCACCAAGGGACATAGGTTCAGAAAGGCTGAGAAATGGTAACTTGGCGTTCATGGAAAATGAACGTGGGGGAGTTCCCATTATGGCTCAGCAGGTTAAGGACCTGGCATTGTCTCTGTGAGGATGCGGGTTCGATCCCTGGCCTCGCTCCATGGGTGAAAGATCCAGCATGGCTTCAAGCTGTGGCATAAGTTAACAGATGCGGTTCGGATCCCGCATTGCTGTGGCATAGGCCGACAGCTGCGGCTCCAATTTGACCCCTAGCCTAGAAACTTCCATATGCAGCAGATGTGGCCATAAAAAAATTGCAATAAAAATAAAAAGAGAAAAATGATAGTGGGTGCTTTCTTAGATCCTTTTGGGGCCGATTAAGACCAATTTCATCTACTTTACATCTGGTGTTGGTGTCCATAAACCCAGGATGTAAAGCTTACGAGGCCAGTCTCTCCTTCATATAGAACTCTCTGTGAGTTAATGGCCTTTGTTGCCTGGTAAGGGTTCCTTCCTACGCAGAGTGTGGTCTGAGGACCAGTAGCACCAGCAGCACTGTTGTTAGGTGTTAGAAATGCAGCATCTCAGCCCTGGCCTGCCCACGCCACGTCCTTGTATAAACTGCTGCCCCTTTTCTCCACTGTCCTTCTCTGTTAGCGCTTTAGCCAGTGAGCCCTGTACCACGGTTTCCTGCTTGGAGTGCAAGGAGTCCAGGTTCAGGATCTCACAGCCGCCCTTATCTTGGCTCTGCTGCTCGGAAGTTATGTTTCTCTGCCTCACTTTCCTCGTCTGTAAAGTGGAGAGAACAGCCACAACTTCATAGGGATTTTTCAAGCTTTAGACGGGAGATGATTTGTAAAATACTCACCCAAGAGCTAGGCAGAGGGTACTTGGTGGTGGTTCTTAGCGATGTAATGGTGCTCTTTATGTCCTGTTTCTCCTGCTGATGGGTTTGGAAAGAGGCTTCCGTCTGCTTTGTCTTTGTTTTCCTCTGTGCCCCTTCTCTCTGTGCCTGGAACCTGTCTGACGGTTGACAGAGCTAGTGTCTAGCACTAGCATCTCTAGCTGAAAATCCTTGACCTTTGGAAAGGTGAGTCAGAGGCAGCAGTCAAAACAGGAGCTCCTCGGGGGAGCATTCTTTTAGAAGCCTATTATGAGACAGCGTCTTTGCTGTCAGTCAGGTTCGGGCAAGTCCACGACCGCGGTTTGGGGGCATAACCACGCGGCACACAGGTGTGCGGAACGAAAGGAGTAGTTGCTGAGAAGGGGCCGGTATCCATCACCGTGTCACTTTGGAATGAGATGGAAAATGAAAAACCCGAATCTATTCTATTTATTTATTTATTATTTTTTAGGGCCACTCCTGCAGCATAGGGAAGTTCCCTGGCTCGGGGTTGAATTGGAGCTGTGGCAGCCGGTTTACACCACAGCCACAGCAACACGAGATCTGAGCTGCGCCTGCGACCTACACTACAGCTCACAGCAACACCGGATCCTTAACTCACTGAGGGAGGCCAGGGATTGAACCCGCGTCCTCATGGATACTAGTTGGATTCATGACCTCTGAGCTGCGATGGGAACTCCTAAATCTATTTCAATTTGGCTTCAATGGCCCATCAACTTGGGAAGATGTTGTCTTGGATTGGGGTGTGGTCCTGAGACACAAAAGCTCTAAAACAACAAATCCTAGGGCGCTGGGCTGGGGTTGACCGTGGACACAGCCGGTCAGGTGGGACTCTTTAACCACAGGCCTCCTGAGGGCCTTGCATTGAATTAGCACCACTTCCGCAGTCGTCACATGGGCTTCCGTCATGTTAGCGGGAATGAGGTCACGTATTACCTGGGTGGGCTCTGAGGTCTGATGATCCTGCTTGAAATCTTACCTCTGTCTTCTAGAAGCTGGATCACTGCCTCTCACTAAACCACGACACTCATTGGAGTTCCCGTCGTGGCTCAGTGGTTAACGAATCCGACTGGGAACCATGAGGTTGCAGCTTCGATCCCTGGCCTTGCTCACTGGGTTAAGGATCCGGCGTTGCCGTGAGCTGTGGTGTAGATCACAGACACAGCTCAGATCCCGTGTTGCCATGGCTCTGGCACAGGCTTGGCAGCTACAGCTCTGATTGGACCCCTAGCCTGGGAACCTCCATATGCTGTGGGTACAGCCCTAGAAAAGGAAAAAAGACAAAAAAAAAATAAAATAAAATAAAAAATAAAGGAAAAACCATGACACTCACAAGAAAACTGTAGACGAATTTATGCTCTGCCTGGTCCCTGAGGTTTTGAATTGGCTGTTCAACAGATGTTTTAAAAAACCCATCTTTTTAAGTGTACTTTAACTTTTGGAATAGCTTTAGATTTAGAGGAAAGTTGGTACATTTAGTGAAGACAGTACAGAGTTCCCACAGACCCCAACCCAGTTCCTCCCCTTAACCTTTAAACTTAGTGTGGTACGTTTGTTACAACCGATGAACCCATGTCAGTGCATTAGTATTAACTAAAGTCGATATTTTATTTCAACTTCTAGTTTTTCCATTTTTAAAATGAAAGGGTAGTTGATTTATAACAATTTCCTTAGTTTTTACCTTATGTTCTTCTTCTGGTCCAGGATCCCCCACGTGAGACCACAGTATGTTTAGTTGTCACGTCTTCTTAGGCATGTAGCTGTGACAGTTTCTGAGACACCCCTTGTTTTGGGGATCTGGGTCCTTTCAAGGTGTATTGGTCTTGTGCAGACTATGCCTCAGTTGGCACTTGTTGGACGTTTTTCTCATGAATTGTCTGGGGTTTGGGGAGGAAGTCCACAGAGGTAAATTGCCACTGTTTGCGCATCGCACCCAGGGTGTGTACTCTCACCTTACAGCAGAGGCCTTAACAGCTGTTGATTTTGACTTTGGTCACCTGGCTGGGCTCATGTTCATCACGTTTCAATGTTAGGGGGTTGTCTCCCCTCACCCCCTTTCCATACCATGTTCTGTGGGAGGAGGTCATTATCTGTCGCCTATACTCAGGAGTACATTCAAGAGAAGTTGTGTGTTTTGTTTTTTAAAATGTTGTCCATACCTTTATTCAGCACTCGGGACATCCTACGTCTTATTCAAAGCCACCCTATTTCTTTTCGCCACTAGGTTTCCTTTACGGAAAGAACCATGGCTCCTCTGTATAAACATTATAGGTCAGTTGGCCAAATGCCTTGGCCTTTGGGATGAGGTACCTGATATCCAGTCCACAGGCACGGTCAGTATTACAGTATCCCTCGCTGGGGAGCATTTATTGTCTGTGTTTTGAGGAGGGCTGATGTTGAGCGATGGAGGCCTAAGAAGCTCACAGTGATGACACCAAAGGCTCACATCGACACACACACACACCCCAGACACAGTCTTCGCATTGAACATATGCCAACTCTTAACCCCACAGGGCAGGTGCTATCCTTGTCCTCATTTTACAGATGGAGAAACTGAGGCACAGAGAATTGTAGCGCTCGGAGAAATCGTGCCCGAGGTTGTACAGCTCGTAAATTACAGAGCTGGGCAATGGGATTTGGAAGGCCAGTGGTTTTCTGTGGGACTGTTCCTTCCTGGTGCTTGTGCTAGCTGATAATTCCACACAGCCCTCTCTTTCTGCGATAGCAGAGGGTCCTTGATTCCTGGCTCAGCACCTGCCCACTGTCAGACCTTGGGCAGTGTGTGACCCTGGGCAAGTTACTTCCCTTCTCTGTCTATGCTTCTGTAAAATGTAGGTAATAATACTGGTACCTCCCTGTGAGGCTTTGATAAGATAATGCAGGCGAGGCCCCAAACCTAGCATTTATTACAAATACAACTGCCATAGTTTCTGAGTTAAAAGTAGAGGCACGCAGATGAAAAACGGTGTCACTATAGGGACAAGATATGAACCGTTGATTTTTTTTTTTTTTGGCCCTGCCTGCAGCATGCAGAAGTTCCTGGGCCGGCTGTCGAACCCATGCCACAGTAGTGACAACACCGGATCTATAACCTACTAGGCCACCGGGGAACTCCAAGATGAACTGATTAAAATAGGCAATATCTTCTAAGAGTTGGATGGCCGCCCAGTGGAATTATAAGATGCTCGGAAGGAAGGTGGAAGAGCTCAGTTCGGTATGGGACTGAGAAGCCAGGACAATTCAGGACCTGTGCCCTTCAGGAGAGAGGCATCTAAAGACCCTCTCGTAGACCCCAGACTTGCCAGCCGAATAAGATGATACGTAGTAAAGCATAATCGGAAAAACTTGAGCTATCTTTTCCAACTCTTAATAGGGAAATACAGGAATAAAGGTCATCAATAACATTAATAAGTAAAACTTGCCATTATAGTGACCTGTGTTTTAAAATTTTATTGCAATTTAGGATCCATAAGAAGAAAATAGGTAGCATCTCAGATTTAGGGGACGTCACCATTTTTAAGCTAAGAGCCGTTGATTCCTAGACTTTTTAATTTTAGCTTTGCTTCTATATCCATAGCTCTGGCAGGCAGCTTTTTGGGGGAGAGCTGTATTTTTGCGAAGAAAGAATGGGAGGAAGAGAGTGTGTGTAAGAGAGAGAAACCTTATGCCATAAGGTTGGATGTCTGGGGACCGGAGGCCACTCTCCTTGCCTCCCTGACCCTCAACTGGGTGCTCCTGACTCAGATTTGGGCCTCGACAAAAAATCAGAAACAATTGACGACGTGTCAACATGTCAAGGACCTTTGGGGAAAGTCACACCTGGGTGAAAACACAGTGTTTGGTCTAGGAATGCCAAGGCTTTATCCACTCTAATTACAAAGCTAATGAGACCAGAGGTGAGGGCTGCAGAGGATCCGGGGTGAGCCAGGAACAAGTATGATACCCTAGAAGGCATCATCCAGGAAACACGGTCTTATCTAATTGTGTGTGTGTGTGTGTGTGTGTGTGTGTGTGTGTGTGTGTGTTGGATGGGAGCAGTGGAATGGAACACAAACTTTGCCTCTTAAGATTTTGCTTCCTGAGTTAAGGTTAAGGTCAGGTCAGAAAAACTTTTTCATCTTGCCGCCTTTGGAGAGCAAAAGCAAAGAGCCAGTGGCAGAACTCGCAAATGCTTTTTAGAAGAGCCCACGTTCCTCAAGTATCCCACATACTAGCTGGTGAGAACAAGGATCAAAATGAGACACACATTTTTATTCCACAGAATGTGTTCAAAGTAAGAAAAGTCTCTGGGCTTATATCCAGCAGCTCTTTTTGGTTTTGTTTTGTATTAAACACACACACACACAGAGTTAAAAAGTTTTCATCTGCCCGGTCATGCTGTCCTCCTTTGGTGATTAACTGGCAGTCTTTGCCTTTGCTCTGTTGATGCCAAAGTCCTTGGCTTTTTTTTTTTAAGGGCTGCGCTCTCAGCATATGGAGGTTCCCAAGCTGGGGGTCAACTCAGAGCTACAGCCACCGGCCTACACCACAGCCACAGCAACGTGGGATCCGAGCAGCATCTGTGATCTACACCACAGCTCATGGCAATGCCGGATCCTTAACCCACTGAGCAAGGCCAGAGATGGAACCTGCGTCCCTCATGGATGCTCCTTGGGTTTGTTAACCAGAGCCACGACGGGAACTCCGATGCCAAAGTCCTTGAAGGTGACCTCCAGGAGTGGTGTCAACCTGTAGAGTGATTGATCACGTGACTGAGACACTCACATCTTCAATGACAAGCTGCCTTAACAGCCCTTTGGCGGGTTTCTTCTCAGGGTCTGCAAGACCTGTTCTATTCAAAGTGATCCATGCTCGGCTCGCCTGTAAGCTCCGAAGCAGAAATAATGGGAATGTTCTCTTTTCAGCTTTTTAAACTTTCTTGTCTGACATTTATGAAGCAGTTCTTTTAACTTTAAGAAAATCTTCGTGGAGTTCCCTTCGTGGCTCAGTGGTTAATGAATCCGACTAGGAACCATGAGGTTGCAGGTTCGATCCCTGGCCTTGCTCAGTGGGTTAACGATCCGGCGTTGCCATGAGCTGTGGCGTAGGTTGCAGATGCAGCTCGGATCCCTCGTTGCTGTGGCTCTGGCATAGGCCGATGGGTACAGCTCCAGTTCGACCCCTAGCCTGGGAACCTCCATATGCCACGGGAGCAGCCCAAGAAAAGGCAAAAA
This sequence comes from Sus scrofa, assembly GCF_054392235.1. NCBI lineage: Eukaryota > Metazoa > Chordata > Mammalia > Artiodactyla > Suidae > Sus > Sus scrofa. Next base: position 87,231,497 of record NC_139387.1, on the reverse strand, counting down.
GACCAAAAAAAAAAAGAAAATCTCCGTGGTGGCCCTGTGGATGTTCTGAAATAGAATTTTGGCCATTGTCTTTTCCTTTCGAATCCCCCGTTGAAGATGGGATATTTACTCAATGCACGTGCTCAACATTTGAGAGACACCCTCGCTCTTTGTACCACATCCTGTGGAAAATGGGAAAACAGCAGAGGAAAGAGCAGTGAAAGTTATTTCAGGACTGCTGACCAGAAGGGAAAGAAGTCTCTCAGGAGTCATGACCATCAGACGAACTGTTGTTAGACCTTAAGTAATCATGCAATGATACCATTTACTTTCTAGCAATTCTCATGTCCGTTATTCAGAATCTTGGATATGAAGGATCAAGTGGGGATTAATAAGTGATTTCACTTTTCCTTAACTGGAAGTAGTGACGTGTTTTAAAATGGCACTGCAGAGCGTCTGAAGGATGCACACATTGGTCTTAGCAAGACTCCCCATGCAGGTGTCATGAAAACCAGCGTGGCGGGTCCTCAAGACTTTGATGTCGAATTACTCGTGCAATTCGCTTCTGGGTGAATTCACTTCAGACGATCTGAAAGCAGGGACTTGAACAGGTATTTGAACACCACTATTTATAACAGCATTATACATAATAGTGAAATATTTGGAAACAACCCAAATGTCCATTGAAAATGAATGGATAAACAAAATGTGGTGTATGTCGGAGTTCCTGTCATGGCGCAGTGGTTAACGAATCTGACTAGGAACCATGAGGTTGTGGGTTCGGTCCCTGCCCTTGCTCAGTGGGTGGATGCGCATGCATCCAACTCGCCAGGATAAGCACAGACCCTTTGGGGCGGACGCACAGAAACTGGTATCAGTGATGATATGAAACTGTCCAGGGCCAAGAAGCACAGTGTTCTAGCACACCGGCTGTGTTCTGTGAATACTTCTGACTAGACGGTGGTTGCCTAGGGTGGGTGGAGGGGAGGAGGGAAGAGGCATTTTCATCATGAGTATCCTTTCATTTCTTTGGGATCTTCGGGGGCTCTGTGGCTTCGTTACTTAGTCAAAAAATAGATTCACTCCTCAGATCCAGTGGCAGTCACGGTGGTCCAAGGAGCCGTAATTCCCAAGAGAACATTTTGGGGCCGGGGGCCGCCTTGCAGAAGGGTCGATGATGGCACTCAGCCTCTGGGAGGTCCCATGGACCAAGGTGGGCTGGACAGAGGAAGAGGACTCTGGGTCTGTTTCCAGGTTTATACATGAGTAGCGCAGGTGTTTTTGTCAATAGGTCACAGTTGCTGTGTTTTCATTGGTTCCTGGGTGGAGGGAGGGGCATCATGCTCTCTTCCCGCCTCTGATGCCTTTACCATTTTTCTGCCCAGGATTGTGGTCCTCACCCTCCTTCCTACGCTGGCATCAGCCTAGCCTTACAGGAAGTGTCAAACGAGGGAAATGAAGCCATTGGGTTGAATGCTGCCTGAGGTCCTTTGTCTGTCTGTAGCTTCATGAGACACACAGTGACAGTCACTAAAAGTCACCTGCTGCTTTTTACTCACCGCCACCTCCCGCCCCCACCCCTCCTTCCTCATCCTAGTGACGGAGTTCACTCACGTGGGCCAATTGTGGCTCTTTTTCCCCTTCGCTCACTCTGGGTACCAGTTAAGAGGTGTGAAAAGAACTGATGCGTGTTCGTAGGTAGGATTTCTGAAGAGACGCTTCCTGATTCTCAAGACGATGTTGGCCAACTGGCCTCCGTGGGCTTTTGGCTCAGAAAGAGCAGCGTTACGGATATTGGAGGAAAGTACAAACTGTAGAGGCCGTGCCCCGTGTCAGCCTAGGAAAATGGACAGCTGGATGGGGATGGGGGAGCGGAGGGCATTTGTTCTGCTGCTGTAGAAATCCGAAGTTTGAGCTGAAACCATCAACAGTGGTGGTCAGAATCCTTCTGCCAAGATACCAAATTTGGTCCTTTTGTTTGTTTGTTTCTCAAAATAATAAAGGCATTGCCAACCTCCTCTGCATCACTAGAGTAAATTTCTGTGGAGTGGATGCTGGCCTTTTTGCAGCAGCTGTGTTGTTCAGAAGCCTGCCATCGTTTTGCCCTGTGGCTGAAAGATGGGGAGGTGCCGTTTGTTAGATCCGGCTACGCAGCATCCTTGTTCTGAGCAGTGGGAGGTGTTGTGAGGGGGGGCACACAGTCCTTCTTGCTTGGATCATCTCTTTGGAAAGCAGGAAGCCTCTGAGCCGGGGCCTAAATCCTGGTTGGGCATCCTTGCTGTTACCCTGCAGAGTGAAAGGAGAAAGGACCAAGGCGTGTTTTGTTACAAATTAGAAAAAAAAAATCAATTGATTGTGTTCTTAATGTCTCTGCCATGTTGTGCATTGAGGTTTGAAGACTATGAGCCAGTGGCCTCCTGAGGGTTGGGGCGGTCTGTCTCCTGGCTTTGCCGGACTCCCGTATTGTGACCTTGGAACCGATCCATCGTCTCAGCGTTCCTTTGCAGAGTTGCCCCAGGTTTCCTTCTTTGAATGAATGTGGACTGTGTTCCCATGAAGGGTGGAAGGAGAAAAAGCACCGTGAGTCAGGTTTTTGAGAATAGCAGTCCTTGTCTTCTGCTGGGCACACACTTGGTTGATTGAAAATCTAGAAACCCGGACTTAAATATAGAGCAAATGGATATTAAGGTACTTTTTTTTTTTTTTTTTTTTTTTAAGAGCCGCACCCACAGCATATGGAGGTTCCTAGGCTAGGGATCAAATCAGATCTACAGCTGCCAGCCTGCGCCACGGCCACAGCAACGCAGAATCTGAGCTGTGTCTGTGACCTACACCACAGCTCACAGCAACGCTGGCTCCTTAACCCACTGAGTGAGGCCAGGGATCGAACCTGCAGCCTCATAGTTCCGAGTCAGATTCATTTCTGCTGAGCCATGACTGGAACTCCCCCCCTCCCTATTTTTTTTTTTTTTTTTTTGAGAGGGAAACTAATATTTATTGAATGAAAACTCTGTTCTAAATTTTTTTCTTTTCTTTTTTCCTGGGAGTTCCTGTAGTTCCTGGGAGTTCAATATTTATTGAATGAAAACTCTGTTCTAAATTTTTTTCTTTTTTCTTTTTTTTCCTGGGAGTTCCTCATGGAACCCAACTAGTATCCATGGGGATGCAAGTTCAGTCTGTGGCCTTGCTCAGTGGGTTAAGTATCTGGTGCTGCCATGAGCTGTGGTGTAGGTCGCAGATGTGGCTTGGATCCTGCATTGCTGTGGCTGTGGTGTAGGCTGGCAGTTGCAGGTCCCACTCGATCCCTAGCCTGGGAACGTTCATTTGCCACAGGTGCAGTCCTAAAAAGAAAAATAAATACATTTTTTCATAGTTCTCCCAAGATCTGGGGATGCCAATAATAGTAAGTAACATTAATTACAAACAAAACTAAATTTTTTGCACATAAAATGTACAGTTTGATTCCTTTCAACAGTGTTCTGAGGGTAGATGCTAGAACTCGGGACATGAAAACATACAAAGATTAAGTAACTCATTTGAGATTGTACTTGGTAAGTGACAGAATCAGGATTCGAACCCAGACATTCTGGCCCCAGAGCCCAAGCCTGCACTTACCCACTTCCCTAGGGATGAGGGTCCACTTGTGACCTGCCCAAGGTCATCAAACTCTAAGGGATCAGTTTTAGTTCTCATTATTTCAGATTGATCTGGAAAGCTTGGGGTTTTTTTGTTTTTTGTTTTTTGTCTTTTTAGGGCCGCATCCATGGCAAACCTGCGGCATATGGAGGTTCCCAGGCTAGGAGTTGAATCAGAGCTACAGCTGCCAGCCTACGCCACAGCCATAGCAATGCCAGATCCGAGCTGAGACTGCGACCTACACCACAGCTCACGGCAAGGCTGGATCCTTAACCCATTGAGCGAGGCCAGGGATCGAACCTGCATCCTCATGGTTCCTAGTCAGATTGGTTTCCGCTGAGCCATGATGGGAACTCCGAAAGCCTGGGTTGTGCTTCTGCACATGTTGACAAAAGGAATTGAAATGCTGCCCCAGAGAGGGGTGTGTGCAGCAGCTGGAAGTTTCTTTTTCCAGGGTGGAGAAAAGTTCCATCACCAATTTGGTCCAACCACTTCTCTCCTGGCTAAGAACAGAACAAAGCCAAAGAAAAAGTCCAGAGAGAAGTGGCAATAGGACCAGCTGTGTTCCCTTTGGGTAGCTGGCACTTGGTTGGGGAGTGAGCACAAACTTGCCATGACAAATCCAGCCCTAGGCTGCGCCTTCACTAACACAGCACCAGTTAGGCTTCGATTTCCCAACCAGACAGATGCCTTTCTTTGCAGATCAGGATTTCTGAAGCTGACATGTGTCATCGAGACACCAGAGCCTCCAAGTATTTTTTTCTATTTAAAAAACTACTGCTAATAAAGGACTCAAGTCTTTTGGCCACTCCAGCCAATACGAATGCTTTTTTCTCTTGCTGCGTCTAAAGGAGGATGGTTTGTGGTAAGGATGCCAGCGGAATTGTCTGTGATGAGGGAGTAAATGGAGCAGTCCAAATCATAAGATCTTCCCAAGCAGCAGGTACAGTAAAGGAATGCAGCCCCAGAAAAGGGGCTGTGTAGTTACAGGCAGATGGGCCAAGAAGATGAGCTGCTTGCCAAGTGAATTGGAGTCCAAGTCTTCAGGTTTTCAAGTAGGTAATTAGCACAGGAAGGAGCCAAATGCAGGCCTGCTGGCGCCTGGAACAGCACGATTTTCCATTCAGGTTGGATAAGTCTTAGAACAGAGATGGGTGCATCTCCGTTAACAAATGCTAGCACCTGATATTATGGCCAAGATGGGGGTGAGGGGGTCCAAGAAGAATGAGCAAACAGGATTTCTGAGTGACAAAACGTCTTGGGCCAAAAGAGGAATCTGTGCAGCCACGGCAGGTCATTAAGCAGTAGATTGCATGCCTTTGCTCCCATGTGCTAGCATCGCTGGTTCATGGTCGATCTGACACAGCAGAGGCTCTGGAATCAGAATGTTTGGGTTTATATTTCTGACTGCTCAAGCTGTGTGGCCTTGAGCATATTAGTTCATCTTGGGGGGTTTCAATTTTCCTATCTATAAAATGAGAATAGGGCTAGTAGCTACCTTGTGAATTTGCTTTGAGGATTAAATGATTTTCTTCCTGCATAAAAAGAAAAAACCTTTTACCCCTGCTTCCTGCTTTTGAACACAGTCTTGATGTCTGGAACCGTAGCAGCTCTCTTGTGCATGTGAGACGAGCATGAGGGGAAAGTTGATAATGCAAAGGATGGCTGGTAGGAGGGGTTGAACCACAGGGTCATTAATGACCCTGCTAGCTGCTAGACCGATGCCTCCCAGACTCTGGGCCCCCTCCGTGTAAGAATGAACCACTGATATTTGGGATTTCTATGCTTTGCAGCCAAATGTATCTTTTTTTTTTTTTTTTTTTTTTTTTTTTGCTTTTTGGGACCAAACCTACGCCACAGCCACAGCAACACAGAATATGAGCCACGCCTGCACCCTCCATCACAGCTCACGGCAACACTGGATCCTTCACCCACAGAGCGAGGCCAGGGCTCGAACCTGCATCCTCATGGGTACTAGTCGGATTCGTTTCCAGTGCGCCATAATGGAAACTCGCAAATGTATCTTAATTATACAAATTTATTGTGAGACTGTAAATTCATTGCAGATGGGGCAATGATATAATCACCTTTGAGTTCTCACAGGAGACGCTAACATAACGCCCTGCATACAGTAGGTACTCAGTGGTGTACGGGGAAGAGAGATGGTTGGGAAGAAGGGAAGGAGGCTGGTAGAAGTGATGTGCTGGGAAACTGTTAGCTCTCTGGGGGGAAGAGGTCCTGATTTGTAGCATCTGTCAGTTTCCACGGTGCAGATTTTCCCCTCACGGCTGACTTCGAGCTACCAATGCGATGGCACTGAACTCGGTGATAGGAGGAGACACACATGTTAGCACTTGTGACCTGCTGTGAACCAGCCCCACGCCACTACTGGAGGGACAGAGGGGCAAAGGGAGGGAGGAAGAACAGGTAGAGGAAAGGTTCTAATAACATTACTACTAGTAATAATGATAAAAATAACACCTGGACTTCCTGTTATGGCTCAGTGATAACAAACCTGATTAGTATCCGTGGGGACCTGGGTTCGATCCCTGGCTCTGCTCAGTGGGTTAAAGATCTGGTGTTGCCGTGAGCTGTAGTGTAGGTTGCAGACATGGCTTGCATCTGGCGTGGCTCTGGCTATGGCGTAGGCCAGCGGCTGCAGCTCCAACTGACCGCTAGCCTGAGAACCTCCATATGCTACGGGCGTGGCCCTAAAAGAACAACAACAACCCCCCCTCACACACACACACACAAAAACCACCCACAAAGGACCTGAAAGTGGTTGAGGGTCGACTCTGTGCCAGGTTTGCTCCGAGTCCTTCCCAGTCATCTCCTTCCTCCTCCTTGTCCTAAACTGGGTCCCATGGCCTTTTCTGGCTACAAGAGAGGAGAGAACAGAGGGCCGTGGACATGCTGTGAGTGGCCTAGACCATTCATGTGTCACTCCCTAGAGCCAAGCCCCTTGCCTCTCTGCACACAAGTGGGCATCTGTTGGTGATAAGAGCCAGCTCTCCAGCGGGCATCCAAGAGCAAGAGTGTCCCAAAGGGGACTGTTTTCTGAACAGGATGGGTTATTTTTCAAACCTCAAAACTGCCTTTTGGGTGACGTTAACCAGCCTTGTTATCATCAAAATTATGAAGTTTTCCCCTGCCTTCCTCCATCTCTGATTCCACTGCAGACATTATAAACTGACCTTGGCCTTCACAGTGGAACAGTTGGTTTCCTCAGCTGAACAGATACCAACCCCAGTGATACATGAGGTGGCAAGAAAGGAGATCAGTGCGGATGGGCACAACGCGATTGCAGGAAAGCATCCAGAAGAGAAAACAAATGCTTCTGATGGGCAGACTCACTGCATTCCATTTGGGCTGGGAGGTCCTGCGTGGGTTTGGGGTAGGGACCGGCTCTGGCCAGAGTGGAGTAGAGAGAATGAGTGATGACTGCAGAGTTTCTCCCGTGTGGGAGCCGCTTCTTCCTTTACCTGTTCTCAGGGCAGATTGTGACATCACAGTCTGGAGTTATCACCATCCTCTGACAGGTGAGAAATACATAATAAGGAAAATGTCAACCTTGGGGCTCTTGTTGGGGGGAAAAAGGCAAGAACTATGGGATATTTCTGTATTCAGGACTTTTGCAGATTTTATATCCAGGTGACAGCTTTTTTTAAAAAAAAAAATTACAAGTGATTTATCAGTTCCACCTCATTAGAGGCCCAGAGAGGGATGGCAGAGGCGGGGGAGGAGGAGATGCAAGGAAGTGAGTGATTTTGCTTAGAGGACTCTGCGTGATAGACAAGCTGGAGCTCTGCTGTGTATCCAGTGAACGTGAGAATGATGAAGGGCTGGAAGAGCAGAAGATGCTTTGAAGAGGGCTCCCTTCAGCTGAAAGAAATGTCAGGAAGAGCAAAGGTTCGGAGTTCCTGTTGTGGCTTGGTAGGTTAAGAACCTGACTAGTATCCATAAGGATGCAGGTTCAATCCCTGGCCTTGCTCAGTGGGTTAAAGATCTGGCATTGCCACGAGCTGTGGTATGGGTCACAGATGTGGCTCGGATCCTGTGTTGCTGTGGCTGTGGTATAGGCCGGCAGCTGTAGCTCTGATTCAATCCCTAGCCTGGGAACCTTCCATATGCTGCAGGTGTGGCCCTAAAAAGAAAAACAAACAAACAAAGGAAGAGCAGAGGTTCAGTGAGACCATGTCTCAGCAGACGCAGACGGTACACTGGGAGTCAGGGTTAATCTTGACCTGACCCCTTAATTCCAGGGGAACATTGGTTGGGGGTATCAGTCTTGGGGGGCTTTTTCCATATAGAACCTGCAGCCACACAGCAGAGGAGCAGTGGTAGTTCTGTATTATTTATGGTGCTTTTCCTGGGTTGGCTGGCATCTTCTCATGAGGTCTATCCTGTTGTGGCAGACCTGCTCTAAGTTATAGATCAGGATCTGAGGAATTGGCCAGCCGCCAACTGTTGTGATTTTTCTTTGAACAAAATGGAAAATACCTCGTACTTTTACCCAGCTGTGAGCATTGCCTCATTCTTCTAAAGCAGGGCCCGGCAAACGTCTTAAAGGACCAGGTAGTAAACATCATCTCAGGCTTTGGGGGCCATATGGCGTCTGTCACAGCTGCTCAACTGTGCAGTTAAGGAGTGAAAGCATCCGCAGGTGATAAGCAAATGAATGGGCGTGTCTGTCTTCCAATGAGGCTACCTATTTATGAAAACAGGCAGCAGGAAGGGTTTGGTCTATGTGCTGTTTGCTGACCCCTGCTCTAAGGGGTCTTAGATGGAATGGAAGCCTCTCTCTTGCCAATATGGACAGTAATATATTGCAAATGTCCTTGCATTATTATGCTATAAAACTCTTACCACTTGAGCTCAGAGGAGGGAACAAAAAGGGGGGAGCAGACCCCTTCTTGTCCCATTAGTGGTGATGCGACTCACTGGGGAGTGAAGGAGGCAGAGAACATCTTCAGGCCACTTCAACCCTCTCCTGCTCTCATCTGGTTGCTGAGCCACTGGGACTTCCAGTGAGATGGTGGGAATATGCTTGCTATTGGCTGCCTGGCCACCGTTTAACTTTCTGCCCAGGACTTTGCTAACATCTTCCTTCTCTTATTTCCTTCATCTTCTAAGAGGCTGGATAAAGAAGAAAATAGGTGAGTGGTGATGATTCCCATTTGGTAGCTTATTTCTCAGCAATTTGCAGGTGCTGGTCTTATTTCAAAGGCGACCTACTCTACTGTCTTGAAGTGTGGGTTGGGATTCATCTGCTTTTCCTTCCAGATGGGGGATGGTCCTATGGAGAGAGGAAAGCAGTTTCCAGTTTTATAAATGTGATTTCCCTGATAGGCTTTTGACAGGAGAAATTAACACACAGTGGCATGCTACACAAATCTGTTTCCATGTGAAGACACAGAGGAGGTCCCCTGGGGTCAGACTGAGGCCTCAGAGACCCACACACATCAGTGTAAAAATCTTCAAATGCCCACAGCCCTATTCCAAGGGGTGAGGTCCAGGGAAGTTGTAAAGCTTTTATCTTATGTCCACTTGCTTTTATGACCGTGTATTGGTTATAGATTGTTAGGAGCAGTTCAGCTTCAAGCGTTGAAAACCCTGATCCCTCTTGCTAGAATCATCCAGTTTCAATCACTTTGAGGTGTTGCAAGAAGAAATGCCATATCCTCACCCCCTCTTTCTGGCTTGCACTCTGCCATCATAACTTAGCCGGGTGCCCTCTCTGTGAAAAGGCTGGATTTACATATTTTGCTAATTAGAGCTGTCAGATTCCTCGAGGGGATTGAACAGTGGGGAGGCTTAAAGAATGTGAAGAGTATTTTTAACCCAGTCGTGTGGGTTTGATAGCCATTTGCCGACTAGTAATGGAATCTGGAGCTTCACGTGAGGCTGTGGGGAAGCAATGGGAGGTGGAGGGAGAATGAGGCTGTGGAAGACTCGGGTGTGGGTAGCCTTGGGGGATTTGATCCATAAGTGTGCTGATGGTCTTCGTCCATACTCTGCTGACAGTTGTCAGTTGATCTGCTTCATAGGGTGTGAAATTGATACCCTCCCTGCTGTCTGGGATGGAGAGGCAGTCTGGGTGCCATGGGAGGTGCAGGTGGAGTTGGAACTTGAGCTGCAGGTGTTCACTCATTTGTTCATTCTTTCATTCATTCATTCAACAGTCATTTTTAAGTGCCTTAGATAAAGAATTTCTCAAACGTTCACGTGCATGCAAATCACCGGGCATCTCGTTAAAACGCATATCTTGATTCGGTGGGTCTGGGGTAGGGCTGAAATTCCACATCTCTAACAACCTCCTGGTTGATGCTGGCGCAGGGACCACACCTGAGTCGCAAGGCCAAAGCTCTGTGTCATTTTGGTGACATGTGACAAGATGAAAACAACACTCTTGAGGTCTCGCTTTCCCATCTGCCTAAATGCTCCTTCCCCGGGTCTCCACTTAGCTATCTTCTTCCTCTCATTCAAGTCTCAGCAGTTAGGGTCACTACCTTGGGGAGACTTGTTTCCCCTGATGGCCCAAATCTAAATTAGCTTCCCATTTCAGATCTACCTTTTAAATTTCTCTGATGTTAGCTTGTTTCATATGTCTTTTCCGACTCTCTCTGTGAGAGAATAAGCTCCAGGAGAGCTGAGACCTTGACCTTGCCTGTCTCGTTCACTCCTATCTCCTCTCCCATATCCAGCTGTGCTAGCACAATGCCTGGCACACAGTAGATTCTTAGTAAAATTTGTGGCATGAAAGATCAGAATTCCTATCCTCAAAGATCCCACTTGCTGGATGGAGAGACGGAAAAGTGAGTACCTTGTTGTATCTCTGGTGTTAAGAAAGACAGTAGGGGAGTTCCTGTCATGGCGCAGTGGTTAACGAATCCGACTAGGAACCATGAGGTTGCGGGTTTGATCCCTGCCCTTGCTCAGTGGGTTAACGATCCGGCGTTGCTGTGAGCTGTGGTGTAGGTTGCAGACGCGGCTCGGATCCCGCGTTGCTGTGGCTCTGGCCGGTGGCTACAGCTCCGATTCAACCCCTAGCCTGGGAACCTCCATATGCCGTGGGAGCAGCCCAAGAAATAGCAACAATAACAACAACAACAACAACAACAAAGATAAAAGACAAAATAAATAAATAAATAAAAAATAAAATAAAAAAGAAAGCAACATGTCTTTACCTTAAAAAAAAAAAAAGAAAGACAGTAGGGAAAGAGTTATTGTTATAGACCTGTGTGTCTTAAAAATCTCTCTGGGTCTCAGTGTTCTCCTCAGTAAAATTAGGTTAAGTAATAGTACCTCTGTCATACATTGGTTGTAAGGATTAAATGACATAATAGATGTAAAGCACTAAAGCCACGTACCTGGGGTAGGTCTGTGATGATAACAATGGTGAGGATGGCAGTGATAGTGGAGATGGTGGTTGTGGAGGGAGTGCCTGACTTTTCAGGGAAGCAAAATATTCTTTGAGCTCTCTTTCAAAAGGCAGGTGTATTTCTTAGGGCAGTGTATTAGTTACCAATGCTGTGTAACAAATTGTCACAAGTTTAGCAGCTTACAACAACACAAATTTATTACATCATAGCTTTTGTGGATCAGGAGTACGGGCAAGGCTTAGATGGAGCTTCTGTGAGTGATTCTCACGGGTCACAGTGAAGATGTCAGCCAGGGCTGAGGTCTCATCAAAAGGCACGCCTGGGGAAGGATCTACTTCAGGCTCCCATGGTTGCAGGCAGGATTTGGTTCCTTGTAGACTGTTGGATTTAGGGCCTCAGTTCCTACTCTCTGTTGGTTGGAGGCCTCCTTCAGTTCTTGTCAGTGGGTGTCCCCATCAGGCAGCTCACAGCATGGCAACTTGTTCCATCAAAGCCATCAAGAGAGAGTGATGGCAGATCAGAAGTTGTTATTTTATGTGACATAATCACAGAGGTGCCATCTCCTCACCTTGGCTGTATTCCATTAATTAGAAGGAAGTTGCTAGGCTAGCCCCTGCTCAAGGGGGAAGGGAAATTAGACAAGGCTGCGACTCTCAGGATTTGGGGATTGTTGAAGGTCATCTTAGAGTCACAGACAGCAAGAAGGACCAAGGGTGGGAGAGGAAGGACAAGCTAGGTGGCGGGAATGTCATGTGCAAAGGTACAGAGGCACAGGGACCGATGTTCTATGGAGGAAGTGCCTGTCTTGGTGGGTGTGGCTGACCAGTGGTTGGTGGAGTGATTGGAGATGAGAAGGGACCAGAAGCAAGGATATGTGAGCTCTGGTGCTGGCATCACTGCCCCTGGCAATGACTGAGGATGTGTCCTTTGCTCTAGGCTTTTATTTCCTCTGCTGAATAAAATTAGACCAGGCACTTTCTCCTGGGTGCCAGGGATCCTGGGGTTCCACCAAGGAACTCCAGGAGCTGCTGGGAGGATGGAAGTGTAGAGAGGTGAGCATCCCCTTCCCACCAGAGCAGCTCACCTTCAACCTCTGTTCCGGCATGGCTTTTCTGCCCCAGGTTTTCGTTTAGCCGAGACTTCTATGACACTGCCTGTACTTGTTGCTCTCGGAGGGCCTTCCTATGTCAGGGTTCATATGGGCTTGAGCCAGGACCAGAAGTGTGCATTCTGAGCCAGTCAATTACACTGGCATTGTTTTCCCATCCAGAATTACGAAAAAGGGGGACCTGAAGCTGCACTGGGCTGGTGGAGGTGGGGTACCAAGTTGTTAGAAAACCAGTTTTTAAGCTTGTGATGAGAACTATTTCATTCACCGGCCCCCTCACTCAGCCATCCGTTCCTTTGTTCATCCAGCGCTATTTAACATCGCCATGGGGGTCTTCTCTGGTCCACCCCCGACCCCCAACGTATTTCGTTAATGCCAAGCGCATGGCATAGGAAGCTCCAGTTCCAGCCACAGCAGGCAGGAGGTGATACCCAAGCTTCTCCTCACCTTGGGGCTTGCTCTGTTCCTTTGATCTTGCAACATCAGGGTCATGGTCCCTCCCCATGCCATGGGAAGGAGTATCTGTGGGCAGAGTGGGCAGCGAAGATGAGGAGGGTAAAGAGAATTGGATCCCTGGCAGCAGGAAATGTATTTGTGTGATAGGGTTTTCACTTTCCAGTGGGTTAAATTTCACGAATCTAGAAGAACCCAGAAGTCTCGTTGGTTTTCTAGACTCGCGGCGCATATCTTTGCCTTTTCCTCTTTCGCTTTCACTTCCTGTCATCCTCTGCATATTTTTAGCATTTATAAGAGATGCTGCTTCTTTGTAGGACTCGGAGTCAGGGCTGGTCCTGAGCTAGGAACGGACCGCTACTAACCAGCTATGGGACCTCAGAGCAGCCACCCGGCCACCCTAGGCTCAGGTGCCGAGGAGGGGGTTGGGCTGCATGATTTTGAAGCCCCTCCTGGCCACACCTGGAAGGCAGGGTTTGGTCTGATTCCTGTGTCCGGAAGCATTAAAATGCATTGTCTTCCCTGGAGCCAACTCTCGCTCCATTAAACAGCTTGTCCCCGAGGCAGATGGAGCTGGCAAGGGCCTGGCCTTAAAAGCAACAGGTTGAGTGCTGGCAGGCTCACAAAGGGAGTCTCTGCAGAGGTCCAGTCTCCCTGCTGCTCTCCAGGCAGGGGCTCCAAGGCCCTTGCACAGCTTGCAGCCCTGAGAGGAGCCCTGCCCTCGGGAGGAAGGGGTTACTGAGCCCAGGGGGCAGGGAGTGCTCCCAGAGGCAGACCCTAAAACACTTGACGGAGGTGGAAGATGAACCTGGGGTGAGCTCTGGAAGGACAAGAAAGACCTCTTATGAACAGAAGATGGAGCAATGTCAGCTGATGCTATATTTATGCAAATTACTTATAATATTATCACCAGTCCTGGTTGACACGCTGCCCCATCTCACAGATGGGAAACTGAGGCTCGGGGAGCTCAAGGGACCTGTCCCAGGTGACTCGGATGGACGGAGTAGAAGCCAGCTTTGGCTCCAACCTCCCCCCCGCCCCGCAACGCCCCTTTTCCACTGCTCCCCCCTCCAGCTGACAGATTATAAGGGGGACAGAGGAGGAGGCTCCGCATGGTTCTGGCGTTCAGGTCGGTTTGTTTCCTAGGGCTCTTGACTTGGGGGAGGCTGTGGGGGGCGTTTCAGGGGTGTGGACAGCCAGGACTGAGGCCCCAAACCAAGGCGAGTGCTTTGATGTGTCCAGAGAGCAATTCCCAGCACCGGCCGCCCCGTCCTCTGCTCACAGGGCTGTGCAATTACTGGTGCTCAGCAATATATCATCTTCACTTTCACCCAGAGCCTCCCTCTGATTTTGGCCATTGTCAGCCGCCTCCATAAATAAAGGGACAAAGGGCCGGTGGCCCAGCTGGTGGGCCTGCCAGAGGGGCTTCCCAGGCCCCTGAAGCCTCCGCATCTGTCTGCGACTTGAGACAGACGAGACTTCTGGAACCTGAGCCCTCGGTGCCTTCCCCTGCAAATCAGGGCTGTCCTGCTTGTCCCCCCTCTTCCCGACTCCCCTTCCCACGTGCATAAGATGAATCCGTCGTGCCATTCACCATCCCTCCCTTCAGGCAGAAACTCTTCATCTCAGGTGCCCAGCCACCGGGAGCGCTCTACCAGAGGCTTTTCAGAGATGGTTTGAACTTGTCGTCCCAGGCGGGGGTGGGGCAGGGGGTGGAAGGGTGACGAAATGGGTGATGGGGTCCCAGAGCTATGAACTTCGAGTTTTAAAAAAAAAGTAAGTTTTGAGAATGTCTTGAATAGCCTGGTGACGGTATTGCCTAACCGACAGTGGCTAAGAGAGTAGATTTTCAAAGGTCTCAGCACAAGGAAAAAATATTTGTCATCCTGGTGATGAATGCTACCTATTAACTAGACTTATGGCAGTGATCATTTTGCAGTATGTGAAAATATCAAATCCTCCTGTTGTATACCTGAAACTAATGGGAAACGTCAATTACATCTCAATTTTAAAAAGGGAAAACATTTGAAAAATAGTTTTCAGCTTCTGTGTGGATGGCTGTTGCTAAGCAGAATACTCAGAGCCACCACAGAGAAGAGGCTCGGTTGGCGTTCCCTCTGTGGCACAAAGGGATCAGCGGCATCTTGGGAGCCCTGGGACACAGGTTCGATCCCCGGCCCGGCCCAGTGGGTTAAAGATCCCGTGTTGCGGCAGCTGCAGCTTAGGTTGCGACTGTGGCTCAGATCTGATCCCTGGCCCAGGAGCTCCTTAGGCCTCGGGGCGACCAAAAAAGAAAAAAAAAAAAGAAGTGGTTGTGTCAGATTCTTTATGTGGGTCCGCGTGGAACCCTTGTTTCCTGTAAGTGGGTGAGGATAGGCCTCTGAGGGCAGAGCTTGGGTCACACAAGTTTGGGTCTCCCTCTGGGCGTCAGAGGCTTGGGGTTCCTTAGCATCGTGCATTGGGGTGGGGGTGGTTGGTGACGCCGTGAAGACTTTTCTGCCAGCGGATTCTGTTCAGTGTAGACCACATAGGAGACTCCCAGGAAAACCCCGGGGTCATCCTCCACATCAAGAGACTGTCTGGAAAGGAGGCCGACCTTGACCTTGAAGCCCCTGTGCGATCTGGTCCAGGCCTACCTCTCCCGCTCTCCTCCAGCCATGCCATTCCCCGCACGGGCCAAGCTCATCCGCATCTCTCGGGAGCCTTCATCCTTGGTGCTCCCTCTGCCACAAACACTCTTCCCTTAGAATCTCCCCTGGCTCCCCCCCCACCACATCATGAAGTGCCCCAAAGTCACCCCATCAGAGAGGCCTTCTCAGCCACCACCGCCCAAAAAGCTTTCCCGCCCTCTGTTCCCTGACCTTGCTTTGGTGGTGTTCGGCCTCACCCCACTCACGCTACTGACCACCCCCCTGTGAATTTTCGGGCAGTCTCTCCCCCCCGCCCCCGGAGTGGACTCCGTGAGAGCAGACTTTGTCTCTGGTTCACTGCTCCATCTCGCGTGCCTAGAAGGGAGCCTGGCATGTCACGGGTGCTCCGTGTTGGCAAAGAGGGGATATATTTACTATCTGCCAACATCGACTCTCTACGTCGTGATGCCCTGGGTATCTGCTTATCGCCATTGCTTTGTGTACGGATGCGTCAGTCGTCAATGCTGTCTGTTTGCAGCTTGTTTCAGCTGCAGCCACCTAGAACTTGACTTTTCTTGGTGATTGGTTGGCAACAAATAAACCCACCCGTCTTAGGCTCCGTGTGGCCTGATGAAAATGGGGTTCTGGTGCTGGGCTTGGTGGAAGTGCTGTGGGGGGTTGTGCTTGGTGGTTTTTCGTGCGTGGGAAGGGGGCTGTGTTGGGTTGCAGGCTGAGAGGGACACCGCGTGGGCTCTGCTAGGTGCGGGAACGTGGCGGGGCTGGCTAACGTTTGCCACAGAGCGATCTGTGTCTTCCCAGTCAGCTCCTGGTTCCCACTGTGCCAGGGGGCCTGGAGGCTCGGCCCTGCTAAGGTGGAGGTGGGATCTGTTCCTGGAGCAGTTATTGGAGATTGTGCTACATGAAGACACTGAGGAGGCATCCAGGCCAAGGCAGACTCAGAGGAAGGGGTCTCTGCCTTCCAAAGCTCTGTCCAGCAGGACGCAGTCTCCCTCCAGCCCGCGCTCCTCCCTGCAGCTCCCGCAGTCAGCCTGCCCCAGGGCGGGCTGGGGCCTGGCTGCCCCTGGAGGGCCTCTTCCGTGTGTCTTCCTGGTTCAGCATCGCCGGGTTCCTCTTTGCAGACTGGTCCTTCTGGGGTGTGAAGTCTAGCATCTGGATGCTTGGGCTCAGATCCCTGTGGCTCCTGATCTGGTGCTGCGCCCAGAGCCACATGGGAAAAACACATATTTTGAAGGAATGGATGAACAGCCTGTGGCCTTGGGGGAGTCACTGAATCTCTCAGTGTCTGAGTTTCTCATCTCTAAGGCAGGGAAAGCAGAGGATTAAATGAGATAGTGCTTCTGGAGTCTGCATCACTGTGCCCAGTGTGTAACAGGTGTGCAGAAAACATAACTGCTATTTTTAAGACGTTGTTCCAGTGGCCCCTGACTGCTCAAGGTGTTCAGAGCCTAGTTCCCTCTCCACATTCAGCTCCCATCAAATCATTTTCTCCCCAAGCCTGTGCAAGACGGGGATCAATGATCATTTGCTAATGAATTATGGTCCCCCCATGAGGCATGTATTTCCCTTGGACCTCCAGGGGCCCTCTGATGGTGGGACCTGAAGCTTCCTGGATGCAACCCCTGATGAAAGTCAGAACCAGCTGCAGATGTCTCTGAACCGCCATCACGAAACCTACTCTAGAGGCCGCATTGAACAGTCCCCGCCCTTTTTAAGGACAGTGAATTGCTTCCTGTATGGGCCTGTAGCTCAGAATGCCCCCCCGGGCAGTAAGACATGTGGCCACCGGTATTCCAGAGCGGGGGAGGGGAGCTGTGCACGCACAAGGATGCCAGGGCCCAGGGGAGGCACTTGTGGGCCTGACATCGTCTGCCTGGCGGTTAGAAGCCTGCCTTCCGCAGTTGGTGATTTTGTGTTCTCGGCAGCCCCTTGAGATTGGGCGAGGCCCCAGATCTTCTCTTAGTGATAAAGGAGCACAGCAGAGCATTCTTCCCCCAGCAGCTGTTGCATCTCCCTCGGCTGTGCAGGCTGGAGGGAAATGGAAACGGATGCTGAGACGTTGGGACAGAAACACCCAGACTATGTTTCCTGAGGTTCTCTGAGCCGTGGGATGCGCCACGTGGAAACTGCATTCTTCTTCCTTTGGGCATCCTCTTCTGACTTCACTTCCCAGGGCCTGTCCGCATTCCAGATCCGCCAGCCCTGCCCCATTGCAGCCCCCAGAGGTGTGTCTAGTTGGTGTTACTACAGCGTGGCAAGCTGAGGTGATGTGTGACCTTCACAGGAAGCTGATATTGTGACTCTGCGCCTCAGTATCCTTGCCGTGTGGCAATCTTGAATGTCCTGCACAGACAGATCTTGAGGCTTCAGGGTCCCTGTAATTACTTCTTTTCCACGCCTTCTCCTAAGCTCTACCTCAAACTTCGTAGAAGTCTGTCACTTCTGTAGAACTCTCCTTTCTCTTTTTCTTTCTTTGTCCATCTTCTTTTTTTTCTTTTGGCCTTTTTAGGGGTGCATCTCTGGCATATGGAGGTTCCCAGGCTGGGGGTCCAATAAGAGCTATAGCTGCTGGCCTACACCACAGCCACCGCAATGCCAGCTCCGAGCTGTGTCTGCGACCTACACCCCAGGTCACGGGAACGCCAGATCCCCAACCCACTTAGCAAGGCCAGGGATCAAACCCGAGTCCTCATGGATACTAGTCAAGTTCATTAACCACTGAGCCATGGCAGGAACTCCTCCCATTTTTAGTTGTATCGAGGGGGGGGGGGGTCTATCTTAAAGTGAAAGTTGCCCATAATGGAAATAATTTAGACTCTCACAGAAGTTATGATTGTGACTCTGCTATGCAGAAATGCTGGGAAGCCATCCCCCTGTCCCACCAGGTCCCAGTGTGAGGAGGGGGGGGCCTGTGTTCGCAGGGAGCTTGTGGGAATGGGTTTGGGAGGCATAGGCCCAACACAAATAGCATTTTTTCTTCTATTTGCAGCAAAGGGATTGCTTTGAACCCATGAGTGTGGCCTTTTACTCAATGCTCAGAGCATTTGAACTGATAGACCTTGAGGGATTCTAAAATAACCCTCTATTTGGCATTCATGTAATTATTCAGGATCTTAGGACTGTCAGGTGGGTCCTTTGAGATGATCCAGGTACCTGCAAACACACCTCCCATCTCTCCTTAGTGTGACCACAGCAGACATCACCAATGGATCCCAGCACCTTTCTCTACCCTGAACCTGAAAGGAGCCTTAGGATCCTTGCCCCACAGTGTCTAAGCCTGAGAGAAACCCTGTGTTTTTGCAGTCATAGAAACTGAGGCCCAGAGCACTATGTATCCAGCTCAAGGCAGGTCTTTTTTTTTTTTTTTTTTTTTTTTTTTTTTTTTTTTGGCTTTTTAGGCCCATACCCACAGCACATGGAGGTTCCCAGGCTAGGGGTTAAATCAGAGCTACAGCTGCCTGCCTACACCACAGCCACAGCAACACCAGATTGGAGCCTGTGACCTACACCACAGCTCATGGCAATGCTGGATCTGTAACCCACTGAGTGAGGCCAGGGATTGAACCCAAAACCTCATGGTTCCTGGTCAGATTCATTTCCACTGCGCCACAATGAGAACGCCTCAAGGCAGATCTTGTTAGGAGGGCTAAAACACACACACACACACACACACACACACACACATTCATACACACATAAAGTTAATGCATGTATAAAGTTTATATGCACGGTTTTCATAATGTGTGTGTATCTGTCTGTGTGTATAATGATGTAAAATTTCTCCTCCTGTTGCTTTAAAGCTGAGATTCTCCATCAGGACCAATTCGCCAGAGGCAAAACTTGCTGACGCCTCTAAAGAATAAAATGTCCTGTCACTTTGATAAAATATCATAGCCACTTAAGCCAGCCACATTAAAGCTGTAAGAATCTTTGGGAAATTGAGCCTCATGGGTCAGATGGACCACAATTGTGAAACAGGTAAAAGGCATTTGAGGCCGAGGATGATTGACAAGTTGGGACATTATACGATTGGCAGGGAATTGCAGTTACAAAATACCTTTGCGATTCCATCAGATGGGGCAGAAAATTCAGCCCTTTCTTAGAAGACAGAGAAAGGTTTGTCTTAAATGATGCGTTTCTCTTTGGATAGAAAGGTGTCTGCATGGGGCTTGTGTCACTGCCCTTCTTTCCGTGCCTCCTCTTCCATTTCCTTGTATCTTCTAGGATCCAGCTCCCTTCTCTGGGAAACCTTCCCTGTGCCGAGAGCCTGCAGCACCTCTGGTTAAGCTCCTGCTGAACTATACCTTAGGTTGTGTTGTTCTGTCTACAATCAGACATTCCCAGGCTCTACTTAGGCATGAGCTTTCTTGTGCATCTTCTGCCTCCCTCCTGGAGATGTGGAGTGGGGTTCCAGGCCCACGGGGAGCTGTGTGGAAGGCTTAGAGGCTAAGCTGATCCATGCATTTGTGACTTCTCAGGACAGGTCACCATGGCGAAGGACCAGTTGTTTGTCCCTTTCCACGCCAGGATTTAGAAGCTTGGGCTGGAGACCTCAAGCCTGAGGTCTCCTTGCCTTCCAGCCTCATGGATGCTTTGATGCTGACTGCGGGGAGGAGCCAGGCTCTCCTCACTCACTGTAGGTTGTTGCTGTTCTGCTGTCTTGGCAGCTCCATCTGCCCCACACAATAACCAAAGGTACTGTGCCAGTGGGCCCCTCCCACTGTACATGGGCCTTTCTGTCTGCCCCTCTCAGCTCTCAGCCTTGCTGCAGCGTGGGGACAGAGGGGACTGGAACAGTAAGCTGGGCCAATTTTAATTGAATTCTGCTTGCTGCACCATCACTGCCGATGCAAACATTAGCAACTCTGAGCAGAGCTAAGATGGGGTGAGAGTGGCTCGTGACTGGTTACCTAGTCGCTTCCCATGACTTTGAATGTCATTTTGACATTTTATGAATGTGACCCTGGGAGTTGCTGATGCTCCCCGCCCCCCACCCCCGAAATACAATGACCACAACAAACTGTCATGTTTTGCTATTATTTACTATGTGTTTGCACTCACTTAAGCCTGAAGGCAGTATTAGTTCCATTTTGCATAAACTAAATTTCAGAGAGGTTCAGTAATTTGGCCGAGATCACACAGCAAGTAAAAGGCAGAGCTGGGATTCAGTCCCAGGCAGTTTGTGTTCTTAGCCAGCATTCTATAGTGTCTTTCTATTCGTAAAATAAAAGTTGAAAACTGCTTTTAGAAATCTTTGAAATAAAAGCAGGTCATTAGCTTTTTAAGGCATGGTTGCCTTATTATGTAGCTACGTTTATTAAGTATTTACTTAATAAAGTAAGTACTTAAAAGTGTGCCAGGCTCTCTTTTAAATGCTCTTGTAATAGCTCATTAAGCCCCACGACAGTCATGATAATTATTACCATTATTTCCATTTTAGAGATAAGAAAACCAGGGCAGATGGAGATGAGTAACCAGTCCAAGGTCACAGGGCCGGGATGTGACAGAGCTGGGATTGGAACCCAATAGTCTGATTCCATATTCTACATATATAAGTAGAAGTACTAGTTCATGCAACAAAACAATACAAACCTCTGGGCTTGGTTATTCTAGGGGAAGAAATTCTAGGACTAAAGAATCCTTCTGGAATTATAATATTAGTTACTAGAGTTCAATTTATGAAACCTCTCATTTTTCAGAATGTTTTATATTCTGAATGAAAAAAAGTACACGACAAATATCGCCTGTCAAATTTACTTAAAGGAACGGTCATCAGGATTTGTGGACAGTTTACCTAAAAACTTTTCTCCTGGGAGTTCCCTGGTGGCCTAGTGGTTAAGGACTTGGCATTGTCACTGCTATGGTTGGGGTTTGCTCTCTGGCTTCCTCATGCCGCAGGCGCAGCCAAAATAACAACAGCAACCCCCATCCTCCCTGGCAGTATTCTTTTGTGAGCAGTTGCTTTAAAGTTAGAAGAGCTCACAGGATGTCTTACCTAATGGTCAGAGGACACCCTTTTAAGATCTTTCTAACAAGTGGCCCTGTAGCCGAGCACATCATGCACACCTGGGAGCACAGTAAATGCACTGGATTGACTGGATATTGAAGCTTTATGCTGGGGTTAAGAAGGTAATGAAACGGGGAGCTTCCAGGCTAGATGTTTAGGGACCACATTTTCGGGTGCCCCCAGGGTACCCAGGCTAGACCTTAGCCATCTATTCCCCTACTGGTGGGCCCCTGGGGGATAAGTGATGGGGTTGAAGGTGACGGTGGTACAGGCAGCATTGGGGTGTCCTCATTGACCACGATCCTGGGAGCCTTCGGCACCTGCTTTCCCTCTTGAGGACCAGCCCTCCATGGAGCCCTGCTGATTCTTCTGCCCCATAAGCTCATTTTACGGTTGGCAGAAGAGGACAAGCTTGTGAAAGGAACTCTCTTTGCAGTCAAAGCCCTTGGCTGTCCCAGCAGCTCTGCTCCACGTGCTGCCAGGTTGCTAAACTCGGAAACAGCCAACGGTCTGGTCGTATCAGACAGCCTGCAAAACCCACACGCCCCGTGTTTGATCTCCTCCGTGGCGCCAGAGGAGCATGAGATGAGCGTGTGAGCCAGGCTGTGGCGCAGCCCATAGGGCAGGATCTAAGTTAAATTCATTGCTCCCCTGCCCTCCCCCCACTCACCTGCTTTCCAGTCCGGGTGCCCCCCACCCCACCCCTTCCTCCTAAAGGGTTAAGTTGCACAAACACCTGGCTCAGGTGCTTGTTGCTCTCCTCCTTTTACTGTTTGTTCCTCTCCCCATCACTGCCTTCCCAGGACGTCCACCTGCACCACATGAAAAAAATACAGTAATAGTAACAATACTATGACAAGTAATATAATAAATTATTTACAATTTAATACAATGAATTAATAATAATACCAATAAATACAACACTAATAACGCTTCTGAAGTGCTCTTTGAGCAAGTTCCATTGGGTTGAGGGCTTTTCTTGCCTTAGTCTATTTAGTCCTCACTGGCACTCGTGAGCTTTTTTTTTTTTTTTTTTAATTTTTTTTTTTTTAATCTTTTTAGGGCTGCACCTGTGGCATAGGGAGGTCCCAGGCTAGGGGTTGAATTGGAGCTGTAGCCACTGGCTTCCATCACAATGCCTCAGATCCGGTCGCCTCTGCGAACTACACCCCAGACCATGGCAATGCCGGATCCTTAACCCACTGAGCGAGGCCAGGGATTGAACCCTCATCCTCATCGAGCCTAGTCAGATTTATTTCCACTGAGCCACAGCGGGAACTCCTAATTTTTTAAATTGTAGTTAATTTATACTGTTCTGCCAAAAATCTGTGAGCTCTTTTTAGTCCCACTTTAAAGATGTGTAAGCTGAGATCTAGCGAGTGAAATATGAAGAGCCCAAGGCCACACAGACGGGAGAACGGGGCCTGGCGTCGCTGATACAACAGTCCAAGGAGGCAGTCAGGCTGGACGTTATCCCTTTACAGAGCGTTGGGCCTGGAGTCCAGGGGTTCTGGACCTGGCAGATGGCCCTTGAGCTGCGAGAGAGGCGGCGAAACTGCACGCTGTGTGCTTCACCTGGACTTACTCAGGGGCTCAAAGCCAAGGGCCTCCTTGAAGTTGGGAAGGAGCCCTGGGCAGCCTTCAGTGGGGTGCAGGGCCTGGTGGCAGTACCTGTGGCCACAGCCCGTGGTAGAGTCTGCAGCCCACAGAAGGGCTGCATCTGGTCCAGCTACCCCCCTCTCAGCCCTTTAACACGCCTCGAGTCCCCCCGGAGCAGCAGGGATGCTTTTCAAAGGGCAGACTCCTGGGCTTCGAGAGAGGCCTATGGGATCAGGACTTGAACACGGGGCCCTGGAATCTGCACTGACCTCCTTCAGGTAGTCCTGGGGGGCGTTCAGGTTGGAAAAGTGCTCGTCTAGGCGTGGAGACGGAGCCTCCCAAGGTGGGGTGGACATGGCCAGGGATTGAGTCGAAGGCCCTCGGCGCGCTGCTTAAACAAATGCCGTGGTTACTTTGGCCAGGGGAGGCTATGATCATCAGCCCCAGACATTTTGGGGACGTGCTGGAAATAGCTCAGTGGCTGAGTGTTTCTCTTTTGCATCAGTGTGATTAGGTGTGTCTGGGGGCTGCAGTCTTTTTTTTTTCCTTTTTTTTGGTATCTTTAAAAAAAATTGTGGTAAAACATGCGTATCATAAAATTGACCATTTTAACTGGATTTTGGTGTCCAAGTCAAGGGCGTTCAGTACAGTTACATTGTTGGGCACACAGCCCAATCCACGGGGCTTCTTTTGGAACACTCTAGGAGGGAAGGGCTGTGTACACATAAGGAGTCTAATAATGACTTTCGGATGACAGGGGAGTGGTGGGGGTCATTGGGGCGCGAGGGTAAATACCTAGGCATTTGGTAGGTTTCTTGGCTTCTGACTTTCTTGTGAGCAACTTAACCTCCGTCTGAGATGCTGGTGGAGGAGACGCCGGTGAACTATGTTTAACGCTCCATTTCTATTTCTGGGCCAGGCAGGAGGATGAGTTCATTGTCTAGTCAATGCCAAGGGCTGGTCAATGCCAAGGGCAACCTCCCCCGCCTCGCCTAGTGCCCCAGCAGAATAGAGGATAGTTCTGGAAAGAATCCAAGTTTCCCTCCAGTGCGTGTGTGTTGGCAGGTAGCCGCCCACAGTCGTGACTGCGGCTAAGGTTTCACATGCTGGCGACTCAAGGCCCATCGAGCTGGGAGCCACACACATGGGCCTTTCTTGATTTAAGAGGAGGGTTTTTTTTGTTTGTTTTTTCTTTTTCCACTACGTGTCAACAAAAGATCTGCCGACAATCTTGTTAGACATTTCCTGCTGCTGACTTCATACGTGAGAGAACGCATGACCTGTTTACATCTTTGGGGGCCTTTGGGTTCATTTCTGTGGTCACCGCTCTGCAGGGGCCTGCAAAAGCCGGCCTGTTTGGTGGTGGAGCACGCGGCGGGTGGAATTTGGTGAGCCTCATAGACTGGAGGGGAGGGTATCGAATCAGCAAATAGACGGAGGGTTACAGAGGGAATTGCATGTTGCGGTTGGAAGGGATCTTACACAGAGTAACCCCTCTCATTGAAAGATGAGGGGAGTTCCCGTCATGGCGCAGTGGAAATGAATCCAACTAGGAACCATGAAGTTGTGGGTTCGACCCCTGGCCTCGCTCAGTGGGTTAAGGATCCGCCGTTGCCATGAGCTGTGGTGTGGGTCGCAGACGCGGCTCAGATCTGGCGTGGCTGTGGCTGTGGCGTAGGTCCGATTAGACCCGTGGCCTGGGAACTTCCATATGCCAAGGGTGCAGCCCTTAAAAAAGCAAAAAAAAAAAAAAAAAAAAAAAAAGATGCGGAAATTGAGACCCAAGAGAGGGGTCTCCCTCTGCTAGTTAGGGACCCAGCCCAGCACCAGCCGCCTGGTCTCAGCATCCTTCTTGTCTCACTGCATCTGACCTTTCTAGTCCTTGAACTCTGGCTCCCATTGACTAAATGGTTTGCAGGGTAATAAACCCGAAGAGAAGTTTTCCTGAACGGAGACATCGTCCCACGTTCATTTATACGTTTATATATTCGTGCCTTCTCCGTTGGCCTTTCCCTGTCTTTGGGTAGAATCCGTCTTGCTCCTGAGCAGACCTTTTTTTGGCGTGTTTCTTTCCTAAGAGCCTTATCGTCCTGCCTGCATTCTGGGAAGCCCCGCCTCTGTTCCAAGGAGAGCCCTGCTGTGTTGCTTCTCTCTCCAGGGTGGCACTGCAGCTGGTGGAAAATTGAATCCTCGACTTTCTGGCATGGCCTCTCTTGTCCCAGAATTCTGAAGTCCTGTCTGATGTTACTTAGTCACTATCCCTTTCAGTCTGGGAAATGCGTCCCATGTAAGAACTCCACGGAGCCCTCTGTGGGTTCTTGAGGAGCTGTGGAAAGCTGGCAGTAGAACTTGGAGATGAACCTCTGTGCGAGTGCCAGACCCCTCACATGCCCAAGTAGAACCTTCTAGGAAGGTTCTGGGCACTCGTCATGTCCAGTCATCACAGCTGCAACATCAGGTTAATGAACGGATGACGTATGAAATGTTTAAGGGGACTTCTTTTGTACGGCCCCCCTCCAAGTAGGAGATACACAAAGACATTGAGCCTCTTCTCTGACATGAGGAGGAGGCCATGAGTGGGCGCCCAGATCACTATTGAGGGGCCTTAGTCCACACTCCTGTTTCCTCGTTACTCTACACACATCAGAGATGCTTAGAACAACAAAGGGCGCTGTTGACCCTTGAAGCTCAGTGAAGCTCTGCATCTGTTACACTTCGCCCCCGAAGTCCCAGGACAGGGTGGATGCTCAATGAATATTTCTTTTCATGCACAGCCCTCCCCCCACCCCCCGCCGTGTCCCTGAACAAGTCGCCTAGGTCCCCGAGCCTCTGTTTCCTCATGGATGGAATGGAGATGCCGTGATGCATCTTGGGACCATGGGTGCCTCTCTGAACATTTCTGATCCGAGATGCCTCCTTTTTAAAATGAGAGGCAGTGAGGATGAGTGTGGAAGACCCGCTGGAAGAGGCAGACAGCTAAACAGGCCTTCATCATTAATCCCGTGTCAGGAACGGGCTGTTTGACTCTTCCATCTGCAGTGGTGCTTTGAGAGAGTAAGGGTATTCATTCCACCTGGGGAACTTCCCTTCCCCAGCGTGTGACGTGTCCCCTGGGCTGCATCCCTCAGCCTCTCAGCCCTGATTCTGCTGCCGTGCTCACGAGATCCAGGGTTGTTTGAGTAATACCTTTAGAGATAAAAGTGAAACGTTCAAGGGGCCTGCTGAGCTGTCCTGGCTGACAGACGCGAGGCTGCGGGCCCCCTGCTGCTTCTGGGTGGCTTGGATCACCGCACCCTCCACCAGCACCGATGACTGAGAAGCACACGGAATGGAATTTGTAACTGAAGGCCACGAACCACGGTCGCATCAGATCAACCCTACATCGGCAGTCCCTTTTATTTCTGATGGGCATTGGAAGAAAAAGGCCTGAACTTTGCACAAAACCGCTTGCTTTTTGCTTTCACAACCCTTCGGCTATTTCATTAGGGGGTCAAAGGCAGAAAGCACTTGTGACTTTTCTTCCCATACAGCACAGATTTGGGGGATAACATCTTTTGTGATTTCCGTTAACAAGAAGGAAGAGTCTCGACTTCAGCGAGCGTATAGAAGAAACTCAAAGCTAAAAATTGCTTTCTCAATTTGACTGAAGCTTCTACTGTTGAGCCACAATGAAGCCAAAAGCTTTGACCGCAGGCACGGCTAGTATAGTAAATTCAGGATGTTCAAACAAAAAGGTTTAATTACATCAGTTAGGTTCAACATTGGGCTGTTTCCACACATCAGGCGCCTCATTTCTGCTCATTGTGCAAAGCAAGTGTTGATGTTTCAGAAGAAAGTGAAAGGCCAGAGTGTCTTCCCTCTTCTTCTGTGGCCCTCCCACTTCTGCCTCTGTGAAGTCTCTCACCTTTGACCTCGGATACCCAGGAGCCTACTTCTCCCATCAGAACGTCTTCTGAGCAGATGCATCCAGCCTCCTCCCTCTGCCGGACGTGGGACCTGCTCCCAGCGATGCTGACCTTCTTAACCTTCTGCGGGAGGAATAACCTCAGACTTGGTTCCCTGGAGGTTCACCTGGAAGTCACCTCAATATGTTAATAGTTTTGAAACATGAGCATTAGATCTGTCTATGTATGTACCCGGCCATATATATTTCAAACGTAACTGTATCAACTGCTTAACAAAGTTTATGGGAGGAAAGCTGGATAACTGAGAAAATTCTACCCCTAACTATGTTTGGTGTGGTGGTTTTTCAGACTTTCAGCAAGCTGGTTCTTATTCGATTTGGCTAAACATTGGAGATGCTCTCGGGATTCCAGCCTCGGGAATTCTATTTCCCTCAAGATGTTAGGACTAATATTTTCAGCCATTTCGCTCTGTCCATCGGAAGTGAAGTCCAGGCAGTTATTTGGAGGAGGGTTGGGTCTTATAATAGAGAGTCCTTTTTTATTATTATTTTTAAACAGGCCGCACCTGTGGCATATAGAGGTTCCCAGGCTAGGGGTTGAATCGGAGCTGCCAGCCTACACCACGGCAACACTGGGCGTAGAACTGCATTTGAAGTTCCCGGCAATGCCTAACCCACTGAGCGAGCCCAGGGATCCAACCACCTCCTCAGGGACCCTGTGTTGGGTTCTTAACCTGCTGAGCCGCAATGGAAACTCCTAAAGGATCTTTCTTCCTTCTGCTAAAGACCCACTACTCTGTCTTACCCTGATACCCAGACGGTGTGAAGGCTTCCACTGCTGTTCAGGGCTTTGGGGCAGGGACCTTGGCGTTGTGATGCATGGCTTGGGCATGGCACCGTCTCAGGGGGCTGGTTATTCTGCAGCTGCCTGCTTGCACCTGAGTGAGCCTTTTCTTTGGGGTCACCCTTAGAGGGTGCAGGGCAACTTGATCCTGCGGCACTGTGTCATTTGGACTTGGGGATATGTGTCTTGGCTTGGAAAAGAAAGCAGTAGTCTTGCATCGGGGGGTGGGGGGAGGCGGGTAGGGGTGTGGAAGGGAGGGGAACATATTTCTTCCAGGGGTTTGCACTTTAAGATGGGCCATGGGGATGGGGACAGGGATGGAGGGGGCATACATTTGTGGAAGGAGTCAGGTATCATCCCATCATCCTCATCTCATCTCATCCGCTTTTATCGAATCCAAAACGGTTCTCATTGTAAGAGGCGCCTCGATTTCAGAGAAGTTAAAAAAACAAGAAAAATGACGTGAATACGTTAGACTCATGGCCGGCGGTGGCGCGTCCTTGCTGCTTTCATCTCACGTGAGCCTCTCAGTAACCCGAAGAGGCACGTTCTCTCATTCCGGTCTTGTCTGCAAGCACACTGGGACACAGCGGGACGAGGAACTTGCAGAAGACCACTCAGCGGGCTGGTGGAGGAGCTGGGATGGAAGCAGGACGTGTGTCACCTGTAGGACTAACATCTTGAGCCACTTTGCTCTATCCCCATGAAGTCCGTGGTGTTGGAACCCTCTGATGTCAACACATAGACCCAGTTGTGTCAGACAGATGTGTTGCCCCCACTCTGTTACTATTCCTAAGAGCCTTAAACCTCAATCCTTTTACTAAGGGTTTTCACATTATTCCTCTTGCAAAGGGCTGGACTCCGGGTTATAAATCCTGCTTTCAGTGTGTTTCGGGTCCCCTCTGTTTCCCCTCCTCTCCTACATCCGTTAGATCTTTATCGATAACACAAGAGATAATAAGCAGCTGTCATATTAGTCTAGAGAAACCATTACGGGCTGGGCGACTCTGCAAATACCTCCCTGCCTTTGTTTCTTCATCTGTAACGTGGGAATGGTAACACTTAGGTTTCAGGATGGTAACGAGGAAGGGAAGGTTAAATAACGTTTACGAATGTGCCTGGCATTCAGCACGGGGTCTAATAGGAGCTCAAAGTATCTTCTCCTTGTTTCCCCCTCCCCCCAGGGTCCCCCAGATCGTAGGTGGCCACAAGCCCTGAACCAGAACCCTTTCTAACACACCTGGCCGTGTCTCATATATATAGACAAGTAAGTGGCTCTCACATCCTCTTGTAGCTGGAACCATTTGCAAAACACTTTCTTACTGTTCTACAGCTTTTTCTAGAGCCTGCCTGGCTAACTTTGAAGGAATTTTAATATCTAAACCTAGCCTGGACGTGTACACTGCACCCCAAGAGGCCATACTTTCCTGCTTCTCCTGGCAATAAGGATCTGGTACACAGCTTCCTTCCTTTTTAGAGAAAGATGGGATTCTGTCTGTCTACAGTGTTACAAAGCTTTCTGGGGGGAAGGGGGGAATAAGTCTCAAAACGGGAAACGTTTCCCTGGGGAAAACCGCTGCCGTAGCTCAGGTCCTTTCTTGCCTCTCCTTGGCTTTAGTCTCATCCCCATGCATGGAACTGTGGCCTGAGGTTCAGTATCGCCTCTTGGATTTCCTACGAGGAAGGGAGGGGGGAGGAGATGAGGCACAGAGGCCTGTGTAATGCGCGACAGCTGCAGCGGCCTTTTCCCTCTGACCATATTTCCAGAATAACACGTGAGGCCCAGCCTGGCTTCCCCGTAAGCCCACCTGTGCCTTCTCGGACCCCCGTCCTGAGCCTCCCCCTCACTCATTGTTGGATCTTCTCCAGCACCTGCTTTGCCCTGCCTCATCCCTGCACTGCTGGATGGCGACCACATAAGTTACACTTCGGCAACTTAGAATCCTGCACCAGGCAAAAATTAAGTGTGCTCATTTTTCAAATTTCTATTGGGGAAGATCATTTGGGAGCTGCAGAAAATTTGGGGGTCTTCTTTGGGAAAATTCCAACTCTGTTTTATAATTTCTCTGGCTTTCTGGTAGCTCTTTAAAATCGAGAGCTGATTTGGACCTAATTACCATACTGAAGCTATCTTTTTTGTCTTTTTAGGGCCATGCTCATAGCATATGGAGGTTCCCAGGCTAGGGGGTGAATTGGAGCTGTAGTTGCTGGCCTACACCACAGCCACAGCAACACAGGATCCGAGCTGCGTCTGTGGCCTACACCACAGACCATGGCAACGCTAGATCCTCAACCCACTGAGCAAGGCCAGGGATCAAACCTGCATCCTCATAGATGCTAGTCAGATTCACTTCCACTGAGCCACGATGGGAACTTCAAAGCCATCATTTTTAAGTGGGAAAAATGATAGACAATGTGGAAGAAGGTATAAAGGTCACTGATGGTTGTTTTCATTTTTATTAGTGTCTGTATTTACGTAGCCAAGATCCTGATTCTCATACTATTGTGAATTTTGCTGCTTATACCTAAACCCCTTTTCCAGGCCTTCATATTATTACTTTTAATTCCAGTATCATTTTTTGAGCAGTGAATATATTGTGATGTGGTGATCATGTCCCTCAATGAACTGGGATGTAGGAACTGATTCCTCGGATCTTGGACATCTTAGAGTGTTTACAATTTTTGGCCATTGGAAGGGAAATATTATCGTAAACATCTTTGTGCATAAATCTTCTTGCTTCTGTTGAATTACTCCCTTGGTGTCGTTTCCCAAGAGGGGAATTGCTGGAGTGGAAGGCTATAAACATCTTCACAGTTCCAGTGACGTCGTGCATATGGGGATATTTTTAAAAATCAGTGTTCCCTCTGCTAGCATTATGTGCCAGAAAAATGTCAGAAGGAAATGATACAAATGAACAATTAAAAGGACGATTCCCATCTTTAACGCATCTAGACATATGGAAATGAAAACAGGGGTTTGCGTAGATGGGTGGCTGGCTGCCTTGGAAGTGTCTGGCTCTTTGTTGCCGTGACTGTGTGTTTCACTGTGGGAGACGGTCTCTTTCTAGCTTTCTCTGGCTTCTGAGGGAAAGATATGCACGCTCTCTGTTCAACACCCCCGCTTCAGCATCCTGAACCCGCCTCACACTCATTTTGAGCGAAATGTTCAGACTTCCATCATACATCGCCCATTGTGATAAGCGTTCCTCTCTGAGCCATTAAATATCCTCGGGTCTGCCCATCAGTGTGTGTGTATTCTGTGTCCAACAGTGGGATTTGGGTTGGAATAGAAGAGGATTTCGAGATGCTCTTTGGGGGGATAATTAGAAAAAGAAGGTACGGGATGTCAGGACTCGTTAGCTAATTATAGTCTCTTGAGCATTTAGCTCAGACCAGGTGCTGTTCCAAACAGTTGACATGGATGAATTTATTGAGCCTTCACACCATCCCTCCTAAGCAGGTGGTTATTACCCCCATTTTACAGGTGGGGTAACTGAGGCCAAGAGATTCAGTATTTTATCAGAGTCACATGGAATGTGAACTTGCATGGATCTGTTTCCTAGAGCCACCATAACCAAAGTACCACTGTGTGTGTGTGTCTCTCTCTGTGTCTCCTCTTCTTATAAGGATACCGGTCATTGGATTTAGGACCCGGTCTAATCCAGGATGACCTCTCTTAATGTAATAACATTTGCAAAAGACCCTACTTCCAAATAAGCTTCCATTCTGAGATTCTAAGGGATGTGAATTCAGGCACTATCGTCTGAGCCAGAACTCCCTCTGTCTTCTAGGACAGGGTGGAGGAAAGGCAAAGAAAGCAGAAGTTCAGCCAGGACCAAGTTTTGCCCAGATGGCCTTGAGAGAGAGACAGGACGGGTGCCCATTCCCTTGGGACTTCCAAGAGGCTGTGTGGCCAGGAATGAGTGGGGTAGCCTGGCACGGCCCAATTGCATCAGCAGGAAATGGTTCTGCCCGGAGCCAGCTAGCTTTGCGTCCTGGACAGGAGGGTGGGTTTGGGATTCGTGCCCTGCCGCGCTTCAATAGCTTAAGTAAAGTTTACCAAGAATATGTCCCTTCTCAAGCAGCCGTGTTATACCTTGTACATCTGAAGCTGTAGGGGAACCCAAATGTCTCCAGGTTGTAAAATCAGACATGGAGCACCGGCCACAGGGAAGGAAGTATTTTGGCATATGATCTGCATCACCGCAAAATGCATTTTGAAGCATTCCGGGAGAACTGCAGGGGAGAGGGTGGAGATGCTCCAGCAGGCCAGGAGGATGAAAGTTAACCAGTGTCCATTATCACTCAGTCAAGGTGTGCAGCATGTAATTAATATGATCTGGACTGCCACGCTGTCTCTCGTTTTATTTAAGTGAACATGAAAGGTAATTTATAAGGGCTTGCCTAGGTGAACTGCCAACCTAATTCCTTGAACTGTGTTTTTCTACAGGTCCTTAGGTTTTTCCACCGTAAAACTCATCCACTGAGGTAGGGGTTTTCAGGAGCAGAATTTGTGCTGAGGTTAGGGGTGCCCGCTGCTTTTCCCTGCCCCGAGATGCCTGGTCTCCATCCTTAGACCAGCTTCCAGGTGCCAATTGCTGTTAATTCTCTGTTAATGTGAGTGTTTCATGTCACTGGGTGTGTTAGCTGTGTATGAAGAAGCTTTTAGAAAACTTGGTTACAAATCTAGCAAGCTAGGCATTAAGTTAAGAATTTTACTCTTCGACTCAGACATCTAGTAAATTTTAACAGTTATATTTAGGGGGACCTTTGGTTAATAAGTGACCCTTCAACAAAACTTCACCTTCTTGTAACATATTATTTTATGTTAATTTTTTTCAGGGCCAAACCTGCAGCCTATGGAAGTTCCCTACACCGCAGCCGCAGCAACCCTAACATTGAGCTGTGGCTGCGACCTACACCACTGCTCAATGCCGGATCCTCAACCTACTGAGTGAGGCCAGGGATCGAACCCACGCCCTCATGGATCCTAGTCGGGTTCGTTAACTGCTGAGCCACAAAGGGAACGCCTCACATGTTAAATTGCATCTCACATTTCATCCTTTATGTCCTTTTGCGTACTTGAGCTGCTTGATCAACAAACACTTTAAATCTAATACCCTTGTTACAAAAATTTTCTTAAATGCTCCAATATGACATGTAAACTTGGGAGATTTCAACTTCATATCTCCAGTGTAATAAATTGTTCCATTAAATCCTTCATGTTGGCATGGCAACATAGATCCTCCTGCTTGAACCGGTCAAAATCTTAAAAATAGTAATCTTATGGGTTTTCTTCTAAAACAGTTCTGTGTTTTAAAAAGTAGCCTGACTTAGATATAATTTACATATAAAATTCACTTACTTTGAGTGTAGAATTCGATGAATTTTAGCATATTTACACTTACACAGCCATCACCACAACCTGCTTTTAGAACATTCCCATCACCCTAAAAAGAACCTCTGTGTCTGTTTGCTGTCACCTGCCATCCCCGGCCCTGGCCTTAGATAAGCACTAGCGTACGTTCAGGGTCTGTTATTTGCCCATTTGGGACATTATTGGTATTTAATTTGAAATCATGCTGGGTTTTTAAAGAAACAGCGTGGATGTCTCAAACAATCTGGGGCTCACCTTCTCTGGCAGTTTTTTTGAGCTGTTGCCTTAGAGGCTTGACATTTCTTCCAGAGCCGATGCTTCCCCCAAGTGGGGGCTCTTGTAGCCTGTGACCCAGACTCTAGGCACTTCCTACCTAATTCACATGTCTTCCCATGGAAGAGCAACTCCCAGCTGGTGGCTTCATTCCATTCTGAGTCCCTTCTTGCCCCCTGGGCTTACCGCCCTAAGACTTAGCGAAAGGGAGGGTTGGCTGAAGACCATGGCATCTGGCTCTGGGGTCATGCACATGGAGCCATGCTCCAGTGACCACCTAGCATCCTCATGGCACCTGTTCAGAGGCCACCAGCCAAGGCACTCACTCAGCAGCCTCTTGGCCTTTCTCATGTTCAGGGTCCAAGTCTTAGCAAGACAGCTTCGAAGGCAAAACTCTTGCAGGGACTCAACCCGATAATTGTACATCCACCTTTGTAGCAGCATTAGTTGCAGTAGCCAAAAGAGGCAACCCAAGTGTCTCTCAGCGGATAAATGGACAAACAAAATGTGGGTATATAACATGCTTCAGGTGTGGCCAAACAAAAAAATCCCCAAAAAACCAAAATATGGGAGTTCCCACTGGCTCAGTGGGTTAAAGGCCTGAAGTTGTTTCCATAGGATGTGGGCTTGATCCCTGGTCTTGCTCAGTGGGTTAAGGACTGAGAGTTGCCACAAGCTGCAGTGTAGGTTGCAGATGCGGCTTGGAATGGGTGGTGCTGTGGCTTGTGGAGTAGGCCTCAGCTGTACCTCTATTAGACCTGGGAACTTCTATATGCTGCAGGTGTGGCTGAAAAAAAAAATAGATATACCACGGAATGTCATCCAGTCTTAGAGGGAGATTCTGTCACACGGTGCCCCATGGATGAACCTCGAGGACATTATGCTCAGTGAAGTAAGCCAGACACACGAAGGACAAATACTGTATGATTCTGCTTATATGAGGTCCCTAGAGGAGTCACATTCGTAGACGCAGAAGGCAGAGGGGTGGTGGCTGGAGGAGGGGCCAAAGGCAGACAGAAGTGGGTCTAGTGGGGCCTCCTGGGCCCTAGGAAGGACTTTGATTTTGTGCTAAGATGGCAGGAGGATTTGGGAGCATCGAGGATGGTATGAACTGATTTATGTTTTGAGAAGACTATTCTGCTCGCTGACAGGGAATAGAGCATGGAGGCCAAGGTGGCAGCAGGGAGACCCATTAAAAGAGTTTCATTGTAGCCCCAGGGGTCGATGATGGTGGCTTGGACCAGGCGTTGGGGCCTAAGTGAGCTGGTGGGGAGAGAGGTGTGCTGGCAGGTGAGGGAGGGGGATGAAGCATGACTTCTGGCTGGTCTGCCCAGCCCCGTGCGTAGTGCTGGTGTTTACTGCAATGGGGAACATCAGGGAGGGATGTTTTAGGGGGAAAGTCAGGCATTCTCCTTATCAGTGTTTAATATGTTCGGCTCATGAGAAACCACACATTGAACCTAAATGAGCACTTTTTTGGGGGGGGGGGCACACCTGTGGCTTGTGGACGTTCCCAGGTCAGGCATCAAAATTGCACCACCGCGGTGATCCAAGCCCTGCAGTGACCACACCGGATCCTGAACCCGCTGGGCCACAAGCGAACGTCTAAACCAACGCTCTTATCCTTGACCTGACTCTCTCAAGACATCCAGGCCGGGGAGTCTTAAACCATGTGGGTTGTAAAATGAATTCATTGTGTTGTGCTGGTATTTAGTATCAGTTCAGCACATGTAAACTGGGGGGAAAAGGAGAAAGGGACAAGGACAGGAGTCAGGAGCCCCTCATTCTAGCTGCAGCTCTGTCTCTCATGTGTTGTGGGGGCCTGGAGTGATCCTGTGTGTCCTGGTGCATTTCCCCGCCTGTGAAATGGGTCTGGGGGGTGGGGGTGGGGAGGCGGTGGGGGTGGGGAGGGGGTGTCCCCTCTGTTTCCCTCCTTCACCTCTTCCTGCTTTCTTAGCAGGTGGACCGCAAACTCTACTGGCCAGGAAGGTCCTTCTTGAGCCCTGCATCCTGCCATGTTTTTCTTGTTCGATCAGAACCAATTCTGAGGGTGCCTTTCCCCAGCTGTACCAAGCCAAATGACCCCTTTGCTGGCATGGGGGTCATTTGGACCAGCTGGTCCCTAAAGGCCTTTCCGGTCCTAGACGTGCCTCAATCTGCACCAACCCATCTGCACTCACCGATCTGCACTCACCGGTCTGATCGGCAGCTGGTTTGCCCCTGGGCAGGGACCTTGTGCTTTTTCTTTTTGGAATTTGGTCCAACCCTCTCTCAGCTCTAGGCATGTTTCTCAAATGGGCCAGAATCACCTGAGAGAGGGAGTGGTTTGACTGTCATTGGTGCTTGTTATTTTTTTTTTTGGTTGTCTGTTGTTTTGTTTTGTTTTGTTTTCTTTTCTTTTTAGGGATGTACCTTCAACATATGGGAGTTCCTGGGCTAGGGGTCAGATCAGAGCTGCAGCTGCCGGCCTACACAGCCACATCGATGCTGGATCCTTAACCCACTGAGTGAGGCCAGGGACCGAAGCCACATCCTCATGGATGCTAGTCGGGTTCGTTACCTGCTGAGCCGCAGTGGGGACTCCCTGACTGCTGTTGTTTTTGCTGGTCCAGTTCTTCTCCCCGCAGACACATGCTGTGAAGTATCCAGTATATTCTCCAAAGCTGGGTAGCAGAGACCCTCAGTGGAAGATGTCTCCGTAGTAAATCTCCTGGCTCTTAGATGAAGCTGTATCCTGTCTCTTCCCAAGCGCATTCACCTAATTCTTAGATTTATACCTTGACCTTCATCTGCCAAAAGTTTAATTCGCTTTAGTTCTGCAACCCCAGGCTGGGCATCAGGCTTGTACATTGGGAGAGGAGATTGACATGGGAATTAGCTGTAATACAGGGTTTGGATTATTCTAAATCAAACCCCAGAGCTGTCAATATTCTGGCTGCTTGTAGAGTCTCCAATAACGAGAGGCAGATCTGGAAGCAGTTTTGAATGGCTCCTGCTGGTCCCTCTCGGAGGGTCTATGAGAAGGAAGGGACAGGAAGTTGGACAATGGAAGCATGTTGATGAGAGAGCCGAGGCTGAACCCAGCCCCACCTCCCCAACAGTCTTCTGCGACACTAGTGAGGCGAGGGTCTGTGAAACACCCCAACACCCTAGTCAGGGGGAGAATGCTGGCCAGTATCCAGGACTACCTTTTTGCCTGGCTTCTTCCAGGTCTGCACATCGACAAGCTGTAACATGTCTCATTGCAGAGGCACTGGGGGGAAGCAGGTGGGGTTTGGATCCCAGCTCTGCCTCTCACTAGCTGTATCACTGGATAAATTCTTCAACTGTCTTGAGCCTCGGTTTCCTGGTCTTTAAAATAGGCGTGATTCTGCCTGCCTCCGGGGTTGTGGTGAGGAAGAGAGGAGAGGCAGCGAGGCAGGCTCATGTTTGTGGAGTGCTTGTCAAGGTCATTTCCGGCACATCACAGATCCACAGAACACACCATTCATTTTGCTTTATGTTTTATTTTTATTTTCTGTTTTTCTAGGGCCGTACCCACTGTGTAGGGAAGTTCCCAGGCTAAATGTCAAATCACAGCTACAGCTGCCAGTCTACGCCACAGCAGCTAGGGATCCAAGCCACATCTGTGACCTACACTGCAGCTCACGGCAACACCAGATCCCCGGCCCACTGAGCAAGGCCAGGGATCGAACCTGCATCCTCGTGGACACTAGTCAGATTCGTTTCTGCTGCGCGCCACCGTGGGAACTCCCGCTTGATGTTTTGTTTTAACTCCTTTGACCCAGAAGGCCAGTGAAAGACTTTTGAGGCAGTTCACTAGGAAAGAACATGCTAACTTCTGTTCTTGGTTCTTTGGCTCTTATAAGTGGTTTGGCCTGATACCTTCTAGCTGAAAAAGTATCTTTGGTGAAACCCTCAGATCACTGAGCTGTCGCCTTATTTTCATTCATTTGACGCAAATGTATGAGTTCCTTCTACATACTAAGCACTTCTTAGTCCAAGGGAAGGAGAGAGGGGCAGACGAGACGGGGGTGCATCACGACTTTGGCTGCCAGGGACCAGAGTGGGAGGGGAGCGGCGAGCAGGCCTGGGGCAGGGCAGGCCTGGCCCTGCTCTCCCAGCCCTGCCAAGGGACCTTGACCCCTCCGTGCCCTCGCTGGGCCCAGTTTTCCCCTCTGAAAATGAGCGGAGGGGGTCAGATGGGGCTAAGAACCCCTCTGATTCCAAAGGCGTGTTTTGATTCTTCGTCCTTGGCAGAGAAGAAAGGCTGAGGCCTGGGCCTGTGGGGCCTGTAAACGCGCAGAGCTCACACGGGTTCAAAGTGCTGCAGGTTCCTTGAGATAAAATGATGTCTCACAGACAGACAGATTGCTGAGCATTCAAAAAAAAGTCAGCAGACCGTAGTGTTTATTCGGACTTTCGTTACCTGCATGGAGCTCCCAACTTGCAGAGAGCTGCTTGAGCTTGACCGATTCTGAGCCAGATTGGGCTGTAGAGTAGCCCTCAGAGCTTCACTGCTCCCGCCCCTCCCTGCCCTCCCCTTCATTTTGCTCTCTTCCTCTGTCGTCCAGAGGTCTCATCGCAGGAGCACATTCAGGTTTTAGTGAGAGCAGTGCCTCAAAGGGAGGGTCTTCCTTTGCAATTTTTTTTCTTTTGTATCATTTTTTATTAGAGTCCACATATTAGTGATCTCATATGATACTTGTCTTTCTCTGTCCTACTTGCTTCACTAGAGTGTGATCATCTCTAGCCTCCATCTATGTTGCGGCAAATGGCGTTATTTCATTCCTTTTTATGACTGAGTAATATTCCATTGTATGTATGTATCACATCTTTATCCATTCATCTGTTGATGGATGTTTAGGTTGCTTATGTGTCTTGGCTGTTGTAAATAGTGCCACAATGAACATTGGGGGAGTTCCCGTCGTGGTTCAGTGGTTAACGAATCCGACTAGGAACCAGGAGGTGTGGGTTCAATCTCTGGCCTCGCTCGGTGGGTCGAGAATTTGGTGTTGCTGTGGTGTAGGTCACAGACACCGCTTGGATCCCGTGTTGCTTCAGTTCTGGTGTAGGCTGGTGGCTACAGCTCCGATTGGACCCCTAGTCTGGGAACCTCCATATGCCGTGCAGGTGGACCTAAAAAGACAAAAAATAAATAAATAAACAAACATTGGGGTGCATGTATCTTTTTGAACTATGATTTACTCCAGATAGGTGCCCAGGAGTGGGATTGCTGGATCATTCTTTTTTTTTTAGGGCTGTACACGGGACATATGGAGGTTCCCAGGCTAGGGGTCAAATCAGAGCTACAGCTGCTGGCCTACACCACAGACACAGCAACACCAGATCCGAGCTGTGTCTGCAGCCTATACTGCAGCTTGAGGCAACGCTGGATCCTTAACCCTCTGAGTGGGGCCAGGAATCGAACCCACGTCCTCATGGGTACTAGTTAGGTTGTTACCCACTGAGCCACAATGGGAACTCCTGGTACTTCTATATGTAGTTTTTTAAGGTACCCCCATGCTGTTCTCCAGAGTGGTTGTGCCAGTTTATGTTCCCACCGGCAGGGGAGGAGAGTTCCCTTTCCTCCTCCACACCCTCTCCAGCATTTATTGTTCGTGGACTTTTTGATGATGGCCGTGATGACTGGTGTGAGGTGGTACCTCACTGTAGTTCTGATTTGCATTTCTCGCATAATTAGTGATGTTGAACATCTTTCCACGTGCTTTTTGGCCATCTGTCTGTCTTCTTTAGAGAAATGTCTGTTTGGATCTCCTGACCATTTTTTAATTGAGTTGTTTGTTTTTCTGGTGTAGAGCTGTATGAGATGCTCGTATATTTTGGAGATTAATCCCTTGGTCGCTTCTTTTGCAAAGATTTTCTCCCGTTCTGTGGGTTGTCTTTTTGGTTTGTTAGCAAAAGCTTTTAAGCTTAATTAGGTCCCATTCCTTTGCATTTCAAAAGGGGGGGGGGTGCCAAGGGCAATGCCAAACTCCTAAGGATGTGGTCATCTCTAAGGGTGAGGTTCAAGTGTGTATCTGATGCAAGGTTGGGTTCTTCCCACTCTGGGATTTCCTAACCCAATTCCCTCTGAAAGAATTTTAGGCCAGAGCCCTGCGTGTCTGGTATGAGAGGGTTTTTTGGTTCCGAGAGCCTGCCCCCATGGCTCATGCCAGAGACCCACAGCTCTGCTTCCATAGAGCGCTTTTCTCAGACCTGGGGGACCACCAGATCCTCTGCTCGGCGGTTCTCCGAACTCGATGAGATTGACTCAGCCACTGTCCCGTTGCAGCGTGCTTTTGACAGATGGGCTGGACTGGACTGGACCGGAGCACCAGTGTGAATTAGTGCATTTGGAGAAAACACCTCTGTAACTGCATCACTGCGTAGGGTGGCGGAGGCGGCACGCCCAGGCTGTGAGCAAATCAGGTCTGGAAAGCATCCGGAGATGCCGGGTGATTTTTGTGGTGGGAAATCTAGGTGTAAAAGCATTTTTTCCTGCCTTTACGATGGCACGTAAGGTGACGTGGACCTCCGGTTCAGAGAACAGATAAGCCGAGGTTTGCATTTGCTGCCTGTGTGATCTCGGGCAAGTTTCTTCATCTCTCTGGACTTCTGTTTCCTTGACTATCAAATGGGAATAAATGGTATTATTCAGTATTTCTAACTGAATAATATGGTTTATTATTAAGCCCTATATTAACCCAATATAGGATTTTGTAAGAATTAAATGAAGCAACATCAGAAAAAGGCTTAGCATCATGGCTTATCAGGCATCAGGCCCTCAGTCCTTTCTCAACAAATGGTAGTTCTCGTGAATATTATTAACTATTGCTCTGCTACATAAGACCTGACTTCCAGCCCTGTCTCTTCCGCTAGCTACTCTGGGGACCTTGGACCAATACCTAAATTCTCTGAGTTTCTTCTATAAACTGAAGGAGCCGGACTAAAATCCCTTAGAATTCCTATGTCTTTGGTTTAATGAAATGCCTCAAAAACAAGTTCCCAGTCCAGTTTCTGCAGCTTTTCAGTGTTATGTCTTTAGACCTGAGTTCACAGTCCTGTGCCTCTGTTTCACCAAAACAGCGCTGGCAGGGTCCTGGGAAGCCACTCAGGCAATGAAAGAGGCTTCCCTACTTTGTCACTAGCTGGCTTTCCATCACCTGTGGCCAGCTGACTGGTAGTGGGGCATCTCCTTAAAAACATGCCTTTCCAAAAAACCCCCACCAAAACCAAAACCAAAACCATGCCCTTCATCAAAGCATGAAGTAACACACACGTGGCTTGATTGTAATTTTACTTCGTGTGTGTGTTGGAATAGTGATGATTCCCACCTTAAAATGATTTGACCTCCAATTATTCATCTTCACGATGATGTGAAAGCGATACACATTCAGTAGACACCATACCATGAATTTGGAGTTTTGCTCTTTTCCTGGGCTAGCGACGTGTGAACCCATCCTCTCTCGGGATGCTGGGCAGCAGCAGTGCCTGCATCTCCCAGTCAGCGCGCCGTCAGTGGGGTAGAGCCCCGGTGCACTCACAACCCTCCTGAACCCAGACACTCCGTCTGCTTTTCGCTTTCGGCACAGTATTCAGTAAAGTCTGAGATATTCAATACTTTGGTAGAAAATAGACTTTGTATTAGATGATGTGGTCCAAGTGTAGGCTAATGTAAGTGCCCTGAGCACATTGAAATAGGGTCCACTAAGCGATGATGTTTGGTAGATTGGGTTTTGTTTTGTTG
Source organism: Sus scrofa (assembly GCF_054392235.1). Lineage (NCBI taxonomy): Eukaryota > Metazoa > Chordata > Mammalia > Artiodactyla > Suidae > Sus > Sus scrofa. Next base: position 87,190,537 of record NC_139387.1, on the reverse strand, counting down.
GGTTTTTTTGGTCTTTTTCTCTTTTAGGGCCACACCCGCGGCATATGGAGGTTCCCAGGCTGGGAGTCGAATCAGAGCTGTGGCCGCTGGCCTACGCCAGAGCCACAGCATCGTGGGATCTGAGCCACATCTGCGACCTACTACACCACAGCTCATGGCAACGCCGGATCCTTAACCCACTGAGCGAGGCCAGGGATCCAACCCAAGTCCTCGAGGATGCTGGTCGTATTCGTTAACCACTGAGCCATGACGGGAACTCCAGATTGGGGTATTAAATGCATTTTTGACTTAACAATATTTTCCATTTATGATGGGTTTATGAGAATATTAACGCCATCCTAGGTCAAGGAAGATCTGTACATGCAGCTGTTTCTGGGTCCAAGAAATCATCCTGTGGATGGGACCAATTAGGCGCTTTCACAACGGTCTTACGTTTCATTGATTTGGATTTAGAGAGGGGAAAAACAAGTGCCGTAGCCAAATAAAACGTGGCGGTGGGTAGACAGCGGAAGGCCACCGTTAAATGCCCTCAGGGGTTCCTTTCTTAGGGCTTTTGATCATCAGACCTTTCATTTTCAAAGGGGAAAAAAAAAAATAGCAGCCTGATGCTACTAGCAGTTGCCTTTTTCCATAGCAGGAAACAATCTCTCTGATGGCGTAAAGGCAGCCTTGCCTCCTGGGGCATTCACGAACCTCTCTGAGTCCCTGCTGTGTACCAAGCACCAGAGAAACAACATGAATAACACGGAGAGGGTCTTTACCCCCCCCCCCCTTACCTAATGTCTGGCATATCCTCGGTGCTTAAAAAAATTTATTGAGCAAGAAAATGAATGCAGGTAATAACTGTTAGTTAAGAGTCTGGCTGTCACATCCCATCATTTTGATGACTCCTAGAACACTGGATTACATTTTAAATCACCTGTTCTGGAGGTGGCCAGCCAGTCAGGTCTGGGGCCAGGAGGAAATTATCGAGATGTTAGGTGGACTTGGCACCTGAGGTTGGTCCAGCATGGCCGAGAGAGCACGGGCTGCCTGTGTCAGAAGCCTGTCTTCGCCTCTCCCATGTCGCGAGGCCCAGGGAAGTTCCCCAACCTTGCTGTGCTGCAGGGTACCCATCTGTCAAGCGGGGGTGGTAGCGGTGCCCACGCCACAGGGTGTTTGTGTGGGTTAAACATTGCGAGCTGCTTGGCGCATTGTGAGTACCCTCTAAACATGAGCTGCCATCCTCTGCCTTTGGTTGGTCCTTCAGCCTCCTCTGATGCCGTAGACACACCCAGGATAAATACCCCCAGTGCTGGATGGCTGGTCCTTCCTTGGCCTCCCAGGCACAAGGTAAATCCTCCTTGCTTTTATCATTTGCCTTTGAAAGAGCCCAGGGATCAGGTTCAAGTCGAAGCTTGGCAACCCCCCCGCCCCTGCCCCGCACCCCCATGGCCTTGACCTTGGTCAAGTTCCTGTGGTCAAGGGAGGTGCAGGTTATCTGGAAAACACAGCCACTTCCTTCACTGTGCCCAGGATTATGCTGAACCCAGTGCCCGGCACACAAGGCGCCCTCCGTAAATGGCGGGATTGTTATCATCTCTATAAAAAGCACACAGGCCCCTTGGCTTCTGTGGCCTGGGGTGCCGAAGTGGGTTCACAGGGTGCCTGGTGAAGTTGCGGGCAGGCCTGGAGGAGGCACGGAGGGCGGACGGCCTCGGGAAAGGGCCCATGGTGCAGGCCCCACACGGTCAAAGCATTTTTAAAGGCCTTGTATTAGAAAAATAAACCCATTAAATAATACTGCCCCCCATAAAAGCTGGCTTTTAATGGGTTCCATGGTGGGGTTTTCTCCGTGGCGGTCTCGCAGCCTTGGGTCTGGGTGAGACTGCCTGCCGCCACGAGGAGAGTGTAATCTTGCATGGCGTGGGCATAATTTTACAAGTTTTACGGCTGTTTTTTCTCCTCCAAAGTGTTGCTATGTCATTGTGCACGGAGGGCAACCTGCGTGCATTTAACAGTTTACCTCGTTTGGGGTGGAAATGAAAAATGAAGTCATAAATTAAAGAAAAACACAGCGTGGATTTTTCCCTTCTTCTCAAGGCACCCGTGGAAGAACAAAGAACCAGTGTTTCCCCGGGACCGCTTAATCAAATCCTAATGGCTTTTATGCGTGGACATTTGCCCGCAGGTCCCCCTCGTCCCCAGAGAGGGCTGCAGGGCATACTGGCTATGTTTGGGGCTTGTACTGCCAACCTCTGGACAGGGGTCAGCAAACTGTCGTCCAGGGGCCACATCTGGCCCACCTCCTGTTTTTGTGACATGGTTGGGGGAAAAAAAAAAATCAAACGATTTCCAACATATGAGAATGATATGGACTTCAGATTGCAGGGTCCAGAAATGGAGCGGTATTGGCACATGGCCTGGCCCATTCATTTCTGGGTTGTCTGGGGCCCCTTCTGCCCTGCCCTGGCCCAGTTGACAAGTTTCAATATACTGCATGGGGGCAGAGCCCAGTAGTACTCTCTAGCTCTTTATGGAAAAGGTTGGCTGAATCTGCTGTAGGAGGTAAGGGAGGCCAAAGAAAACAGCTTTGAGTTTCTCGGAATTGATGGTTGTTGGGCTTCAAGGCCCCTTCAAGGAGGTAGAACACAGCCTCTGGCCAAGACCAGAACAACCACACCTTATCATCGGCCCATCCATCTCATTATAATGCCCCTCCCCAACCTTGAGCAACCTGGCCTACTCCTTCCTGCCTCTGCTAGGAAAGGGATGTGGCCCACTCCTCACTGCACCCACCTAGGGCCCTCACATGCCCCCAATTAACTGGCAAGTGTATCGGAAGACCCCATTTTTCACAAGTCAGCAGGTGCATCCTGAGACCTCTCCTCTCCCTTGGCTATAAAAATAGACCACGCACCCAGGGTCAGCTCTCCCTAATTATCATGAAATCAGCCTGCTGTGTCAACTGTATCTTTTACCTCATTTGACTTGCCTTTTCTTCACCTTGCTTTGAATTTGGAAAATTCTTTTTGCACCCACATGCGCCGACCATGACAATGGTTTACCCTCAGAGTTTCCATGGGGTTCAAAGTGACAAGTCACAGGAGAACTGCATGAGGAGGGGTCGATTCTTCTGGAGACCTTCTGGAAGGAATGGGCTGCTTGTGAAGATGGCTTTCGTTGTTTTACTGACCTCAGGTTGGCTTCCAAGCAGAGGGGTCTGAGTTGCCCCCCTACTGGCCAGCCCTCCCTGTCTGCCTGGCTTTCTTGTTAGAGAATCCCCGAAGCCCCTCTTGAGGTCTGGAAACTTCTCATCAGCTCCCTTGGTGGCTCAAGAATAATGTCCCCCCCCGCCCCATTTCCTCCCAAGGGGCAAGCACTTTTTGTCATAACTTATGCACAAATCTAGTTGACGATCTCCAAAAGCTTCAGGAATTTACAACAAACACCTTTTGGTTGGTTTAAGTATATTACATGTTGTAGTAACTCAGTGAATTCTCAAGACCAACTCAGAGAGTGAGATCCTCTTCTCACCCCCTTTCTACAGATGAAGAAATAGAGGCACAGAAAGGGTAGGCTTCTTGCTTAAGGTCACACAGCAAGGTAGCATCAGGATCGAAACCCAGGCTGTCTGCTTCAGGGGTTTCCTGCTGTCCAGCCTTCTGCCCCTACCCGGGGTGGTGGCGGGGAGTGTTAAAGCGGGGAATGGATGGATTCTTTAGCAGATCCAGTGAGAGGATCTGCTTTCCTTGTTCCAACCTGTGCCCCAACCATGACGCTCCATAGGAAAACGCCCTCCTATATGAGAAGGAAGCACCTGTTCCTTCAGTCACTCATCTCTCCACCTCCGCCTCTCCCTCCAACAAATAATTATCTAGCAGGTGACCATGTGTTAAACTCTGTGTGAGGGGCTGCGTGAATGAGGCTGTTTTGTGAACAAGAATGAGTCTTTTTCCTTGGAAAAGCAGTCCTTGGTCTCCTCAACACTCTTGGGGTTTTGAGACACTCACTTTGTTCCCCCTCTTTTATGTATTTTATGTATTTGTCAGTCTGGCACCGTAAACCTTCATCCTTTCTGCCTCAAGTGGATCGTTTCATTAACAATAACCCAGTTTATAAAAGGTTTGGGAAAGGCCCCTGTGCCTTTCTCCCCCTTGGCACCCATAGGGTGAGCTCCCCACCCAGCTCGGGGACCGGGAATAAAGGGTCTTACCTTTATTCTTCTTGTTGAGGAAGAAGTCGGCGGAAGTTGAAAAATATCACCAAGCCTGACGTTGGTAGAGATTGGATGCTCTCTTCTGTGAGTGGCTTCATGTCAGCGTTTTCCATGCCTGTCCTGTTTTCTTAAGGATTTGCTGGGAAGAATTTTCAGCATTATTTATGTCCCTCTGGGCATGGATTTGCCTTGGAGCTGGGGAAGGCACATGGGCCCCCGTGACATCGGGCAAGGGATCCGCTCTGCCAGAAGCCCGGTCTCTCTCTTGCTTCCCCACCTGTTTCTCCTCTTCTCTTCTGTGCCTTTTCCTTGGTCAGACTGCCAACGTTTGTTGCTCGTTTCTGATGCGCCTTCATTTCTCTCCTCAGTCATGCGGAGGAACCCCTTTGGCGTGGACATCTGCTGTCGGAAGGGGTCTCGAAGCCCCCTGCAGGAACTCTACAACCCGACCCAGGTAAGCCCTGGAAACTTCCTTGCTTCTCGGCTCTGTCTCCATGTGTCAATTTTGGGAAAGCTTGAGTGGGGGTGTGTGTGTGGGGGGGGTTGGAAAACTCCAGAATTCTGTTCTTTGGGAATTTGACACTTTGTTCCAGTGCCTGGCATTTAACCTTCAGTGGTTGCTTTCTTGGTCACCTTTTCTCTATAAACTGCTTCTAAAACTTTAGCAAGAGGTGGAGCAGCTTGGGGTCGTGCTGGCCTGAGCTTTCTGACCTGCCCAGGTTTTGGATCCGTGAGAGCCACAGGGTTACAGATGCAACTTCCAGGACTTGGAAATTGCAGAGCCTACCAGGCTGAGCAGGCTCCCCTTGGCATCCCTAAAGAAGGCTCACATGGGGGTGAGCTCCCCACCCAGTTCCCACATGTGATCGTCAGAGCCCAGCGATGCTCCCGAGAGTTCCACCTCACTGTGCCAGTGTGACAGGACCTCCTTGTGTGGGGAGACTTTTTGCTAAGTGGCTATCATGTAAGTGGGTGTTGATTATGCAAAGAGGGCCTCTTGGAGCAAAACAAGCTCCAACCAAGGCAAGATGTCCTCCTTGGAAATCCAGGAGCAAAGGGAGAAGGCCTGGTTGCCATGGTGATGGCCTCATTGGTGTGTGTGGGTCTTTCTATGGGAACGCGAATTAATTTATGATGCCCAGAACTGGTGGATGAACACCTAGTGGCCCATGAGCTGTCCTTTGATAGCTGTTGAGAAGGGGGAAAAAACGCACTGCTTTGTCTCTGATCTCTGAGCTGTATTTTGTATCAAAGTCTTAATTTAGGATTTCTGTGGACTAAGGTGCTTAGAGGAAGAAACTGCTTGGTCCTCCAAAAATGCTGAATTCCCTGAAGTCTTGCAAAGGGATGAGCATGAGAACTTTCTGACTCAACAGCTCTTCCCCTGTCTCTCACCCACACTCCCTTCTGGAAAAATGGACTCCCGACTTGGTGCAAAATGGGTGGCCTGACCTCGTTAATTCACTCCCCTGCCAGCCCCGCCAGCCCCACCACGTGGGATGAGGCCTGATTAGCCAGGTTATTACAAACTCAGATTGCCCGAGGCCTCCTTTCCTGGGCTTTCCGGTGACTCAGCAGGGAATTTGTGTTTAGGTTCCCAAATAATCTGAGTTATGAGAAGCCAGTCTCCCAGCCTGTTCACACACTGGTCCTAGGGAGGCGGCAAAACCAGCTTCTGCGGAGAGGATTTCTAGCAGCCGCGTTGAAAACAGCACAGGCCGCTGAGATGCGCACCACCCCCCGTCTTTGAGGTGACCTCCTCTGTTCTTCAAAACAGAACTGCTGAAGTGCTCCTGCTTTCCTGAGGAAATTTTATGGGCAGCCTATGGTGTCATGGGAAGAGCTATTTCTGAAGTAGATGCTCCTCCAGACAGGAAGTCTGTGGACTGTGTCTGCCGTGGTCACAGTTGTGTCCCCAACCCTGGCCTGTGGTGGGTGCCCCCGACATCTGTGATTGAAAGAATGAACGTCCAGCTCCAACGGGTTGTACAGCCTTGAATACATGATGGGGTCAGCTGTTCCATCTCTCTAGAATGTTGGGAGGACGAAATGATTCTTGTGTGTCAGGGGCTAAGTAAACAGGATTCGTCATTATCACGTATGGTCATGAGAATAGCTTCAGTACTGGAAGCTTTGACTTTAGGGTCAGACCTGGGTTCAAAGCCTGGTTTCCTCATTGACCAGCTTTCGTGAGTGTGGGCAAGACACTTAACCCCTGAGATGCCTCCCTCCTTTATGATAGGGTGCTAACAATTCCGTGAGACGAGGGGCCTTGCTCCGTGCCTCCTATGGAGTCTGTTCGTTCTCAGATTCATTCATTCGTTCATTTCTTCATCTGCTATTATGAGTTCCCACTATATGCAGCACAGTGCCAGGCACTGGGCACCAAAGGGTGGGCAGGGGTTGTGTGGTGAGCCTTCCGTGTCTGGGTTTCCTTGTTAAGCCAGAGTTGACTTGAGTGGGTCACCTGGCGAGGGAGACCCTGCCTGGTCCCCTTGTCAACCAGTCGCAGGAGAGAGGAGCTTCCCGGGTAGAGGTCATCTCTTTGAGTGGTGGTCTTGGGGGAGATGGCCATTTGGCAGGAGCCCAGGCTCTGGGAGGGGAGATGGGGCTGGAGAGGCGGCTCTGGAGCCGTCTGTGAGGGCGTAGCTGAGTGAGTCACCACCCTCATCCACAATGTCGTGGGCAAGATGTCTGGCCCCATTTGCTGGTAACCAGGAAAATGTCTCTGCAGGAAGATCACCCCGTTTCCTCAGGATGTTGTCCCGGGATGTTTTTTTCTTAGGCTGGTTTCCTTTACAAGCTGCAGTTATGTTCTCTTCCCACGCACGTTCCATCAGGGGCGCTTCTTGGAGACACTGTCTTGGTGATCTTCCGGGCTGCCGTGGGCCGGGGCGTTCAGAGCAGAGAAGGCCATCCCATTGAGTTGAGGAGTTGGGGTTTAGTGTCCACAAGACAGTTACAAACATCGCACCCGAGAGGGCCGCGCTGTGGTGTCTTGCGTTCCCGACCAGCCACGCTGTGGAAGCCGCTAAGCCTGGATGGATGTTATCACTGGGGCAGATGACAAACCCCGTAATTGCTAGAAACCAAACTACTCCCGGAGATGCCGTTTCCCCGTTTTATGCTGACTGGTTATTTGGGTTTGATAGATGATGGTGAAAACAGGAGCTATTTATTTTAGATGACAAGAAACCAGCATTAGGGCAAGTAGGTACCGTCTTAGTTACCATGCACTGGTCCTGGATGCCGCGTCCTATCTAGATGCTTATAAATATCTCGTGGACTGCTTATGTCAAGCCCCGAGCTGTGTTTTACAGCCCCATTTTATGTATGGGAGAACTGAGGCCGAGGAGCTACAGCCACACAGCTGGTAAGAAGTGGAGTAAGGATTCAAACCCAGGACAAACTACAGATCCATTTATTGTCTTGCTGTGTTCACGGTCACCAGCAGAATTCTCTTGGCAGGGATTACCCCATCCAAAAAAAGAAAAATCACACCCAGATTTTCATTGGACAAAAGCTTAAAAGCTCCCTGAGGAAAATTGGCTATAATCTGATTTTAGTGTCCAAGTTTTTCTTATTTTAGTGCCTCGCAAACCCTTTAACCATTAAAACAACAATTGGCGAACAAAGAGTTTGGAGTTGATATTCTTAGAAAAACTGTACTCTGATGTCTTATAATTTTCCTGGTTCTCTGCTGTCTCCCTGGCCCCAAAATAAAACGTAATTGCTGATCAGATCAGCTCGCGTCAAGTCACCGAAAGTTCAGGAGTTGCCAACTGCATATTTGTGGGCCGAGCACATCTGCGGCCTGCCCGGCTCAGCTCAGACTGCAGGGCAGCGCTGCACTGTCAGCCATTAATAGGGCATAATTGCCCCTAAAATGCCAGCGAGGGTGGGACAGCTTGTCCCGCCTCACCCACCTCCTGGTCCTCTCGTGGGTTCCCTGAAGTCTTCCCAGCATCACTCATGTGGTTCAGCCCAGCCCGGCCTGCTTCTTTCTTTAGCGTTTATACTTGCTCTGTGATTACCGTGTTCGAGAAGACAGAGGCTCAGCCCAGAGGCGGCCCAGGAGCTCCGAAGTGCTGAGTCTAGGAGGCCTCCCCGCATGCACCTTGGCTGAGGGCTTTCCTAGGGGCCTCTGAGGGCCAGTCCATATTTCATTATTATAATAAGAAAATGGGACCCTTGTCGGTGCAGTTCAAGGTGTTAAAATACACTGGCTTCTCCATAGGTAGGCGCCGGGAGGGAAGGATGGAGAGAAGGCAGGTGATCAGGCAAGAAGGAAGGGGGGAGAAAGGAAGGAAGTTACTGTGGATGGAATGTATAATACACGGCAGTGACGCCTTGGGGTGTTTTCCACGCACCTCTTGTGGAATCTTCACAGTAATCCTAGGAGGAAGGCATCTGATAAGCCCATTTTTCACATAAGTTAACGGGGGCTCGGGAGGGCTGGGCAGCTTGCCAGGGTCACACAAGCTTCTGAATGGTGGTTCCGGATTGGTCTGACCTGGCGAAGTAGGAGGAGGGGAGCCTGTCCCTTTTATCTTTTCCGGGTGGGAGACATGCTTCCTTGAGGTTCTCTTTCATAGCGACTCAAGCTGAGATCTGGGATGTGCTCAGGATATTGTAAAATTCCCAAAGGCAGGGGCCACGGCTCGTGGAATGGTATGGAATGCAGGGTAGATGTCCAGCAGACAATTGCGGATTTTTTTTTTTTCCCTCGCTGAACCTGATGTTTGGAGAGGGCTTCGTCTCCTGGGCTGGAGCCAGGCTAAGCAGGAGTCACAGCTTGGTGACATTTGGAAGTCAGGGGTCTCTGATTCAGTTTCACATTGAGAAAAGCTTGACCTCTCCAAGGGAGGGTGGGGAACTCTTCTAGCTCCAACCTAAATAGTTTTCTGAGCCGGGCTTGCCAAGGTTTGTTTCTTCTGCAGATGTTTATAGAATAAACAGGGGAAAAGGACACGAGGAAGAGAGGCACGTGGGTAACAGAACACAGTAAGCGCTGTGGGATGGAAGCATTTCGAAAGGTTATAGGAGGATCCAGAAATGAGCAGTTAATTAACCCTTTGAGGTATAGGGCATGATGGGAGGCTTCCTGGAGGAGGTGGCATTTGACCCAGGCCTCTGAAGACACAGTGGGCTTCACCTGACAGAGAAGAGGGAATAGCATCACAGAGGGCAGGAACAGCAGGAGCGAGGCCCACAGCTGGCACAGAGGCAAGAAGGGCAGGTTGGCACCAGCTGGAGGAGGCATGTTCACCCTTCTAGAGGGTTTAGTCTTCACCCACTGGCGGGGTTGGTGGCCCTAAGGAACCCACTGGAGATGGTATGCAACTTACCCATCAGCTTCTGCTTCTGACTCAGCCACTGGTTAACAGTGGGGCTTCTCTAAGGAGGTCTTCCCCGTCTTGGTCGAAGCCTCCTCATCTGTAAAATGAAGAGGTTGGACGTGGAGTTCCCGTTGTGGCTCAGTGGGTTAAGAACCTGACCAGTATCCATGAGGATGTGAATTCATTTCTTGGCCTCACTCAGTGGGTTAAGGATCTAGTGTTGCTGCAAGCTGCCATGTAGATTGCAGATTGGGTTTAGATCCTGCATGGCTGTGGCTGTGGTTGCAGTTCCAATTTGACCCCTAGCCTGGGAACCTCCATGTGCTGCAAGTGCCGCCCTACAAAATAATAATAATAATAATAATAATAAAGAGGTTGGACTAGATCCATGCTTCCCAACACCTCCTGCACTCAGGGTCTTTGAAAAAAATGACCGGGGCCCAGGCCTCACACTAGAGATTCTGATTTTATTTGTCTGGGGTCGTCAATAGTTTTCAAAGTTCCCCAGGTGATTCTGAGGGCCAGCCAGGGCTCGGAAGCCCTGGGTTGGAGATTCTGTAAGAGCCCCTCCAGTTTTCACATCATTGATTCTTTGATTCTCACATAACCCATCATCTGTTACATGAAAAGCAACACAAAGCGTGTGTGCTAAGATCGCTCACTACCTTCTCTAAGGTCTGTCTCTGGGACGGCCCGTGCTAATTTTTCAGCCTCATCCACTAGGGTGGTGAGACCGTGTTCTTTCAGGTACTCCATGCGAAGCTTTGTGGGTTGATGCCCTGAATGTTGGAGCCGCACTTTGTGTGGACAAACCCAAGAGGCAGAGCCCTTGGGCAGAGTGTTGGGTGGAAACCTGTGGACACGACATTTGAGGACACATAAGCCACTTGGCTCTTGATGCCATGAGCAGGAGAACCCAGACTTGTTCCAGGCCAGGCATCAGGTGGGTGCATCTGAAGGATCAGCTTCAGTGTCACAAATGAGCATGGAAGGGAGAAGGGGCTCTCTGCCTTTAGGATGGTTCTTCGGGAAGAATGATGCTGAATGGCCGTATCCACTGGGGAAGGCAAGATAGAGCAGACATTGTCCAGCCCCCAGCTCTGGTCAATTAATCCCTTCATTACCAACCACCTGGTAAATGGAGCGTCCATCTAATGATCTTGCCTTGACCCAACAGCTGTCTACCAGCCGAAGAGGGATTAATTGATTTAGTTGTGGACTGGCTCCTTATGCAAAGATATTACTTACTGTCAGCCTAGCAGAACGGCAGCTGGCCGGCAAAGATGAAATATTACATCAGCTTGCTCTTACACGCAGCACTTGGGAGAATGCTTCATTATTAATTGCAAATTACAATAGATGAGCAGAGCTTGCAAAAACCGGGGATGGTGTGCCGCCTTTTATTTCTACGGCCGGTGGCTCCACTATTCTTGAAAGAGAGAAGGTGCCCTGGTCAGATTTCTCATCAAGCAGGGACAGGTGGGGAAGCTGGAGTCAGACACAGTTCAGGTCGGAGGAGATGACTGGAGGCTGGAGGGGTCCCAGCCCAGGTCTATGAGCGGGGGCAATTACCTAACCTCTCCAAGCCTTGATTTCCTCATCTGTAAAGTGGGAGTGTGCTGCCAGTCTTGCGGGTTTGTGAGATTGAGAATCATAGATTAAAAAGCACCAAGAAGGAGTTTCCCGCTATCATGCCAATGGAGTCAATGGCATCTCTGCAGCAGGTTCCATCTCTGGCCTGGCACAGTGGATTAAAGGATCTGGCAATGCCGCAGCTGCGGCATAGGTTGCGATTGCGGCTCAAATCTGATCCCCTGGCCCGGGAACCCCGTATGCCTCAGGGCGGCCAAAAAAGAAAAAATCACCCAGGATGTGTCCAAGGCAGAGTGAGTGATAATCAGTAGCCATCAGTGATCTGGGACTTTTCTTAGGGGGTCTGGGGCCATGCTATGTCCCTGTGACACAGACTTAGACATTTGGTAGATGTGCGCTTGGAATTTTGTTGAATAATAATAAGATAGATGATTTCCTCTTGCCCGGAAGCTACTAGCCATTCATCCTGAGCACTACCTGAAAGTTTTGATTTATATTATGTGTCTGGTTGACGCGGTTATGGGGAAGTTTGCTGACTTATAAGGCCATGGGCGCCCTGTGTGTGTGTGTCCCTCTGTGCCCTCAGCCCACATCCTGGAAAATGGGCAGGTAGAGAGAGCTGTTCGCTTTTAAAGGTCTCCCATGGCTGTGTTTGTCCTACCCCTGTCCCTGGCTAAGAGCCGCAGCGATAGTCGTTAAATAAGACTGTCTCTGAGCCGTGTTAATGTGATGCCATTGGTTTCATCGATTGGTCCACCTTCCACTCAGGCTGTTTTTATAGGCAGTTCTGTTTCTGGAAGCCTAATTTGACCCAATATATTCAAATCTGGATAGCTCAGTGCTCTAATGGGGCTTCTCTGTGTCAGGCTGTGTGGATATAATCTGGCATATTTCAGCGAGAGGAGGGCATTCAAGTGACAAAACGACCTCGGCAATTACCAAATGGTAACACAGCTGTAAAATCTGCCATTTTCGGAAAGTTATTTCCTAAATTACCCTCAATTATAAGAGGCCTCTACATAATTTGATTTTTCTGTAAATTATACAAGTCAAGGAGCTTCTCAGCCAACTGGACTTTAACCTTGTTGGAATGGCAAGAGCTGAGACAAAGCCCTGGCTTGTTCTCAAATGCTCTGTAGGAAGGACATGGGGGTGGAGTGGGCTGGGGTGGGGGTGGGCGTCCGCCTCCCCCCTGCCCCCCATCCTGCCTCCCTCTTGATGGTGAAGTGGGCCTGCAGGTTTCCACGCTGCCTCCAGCATTAATTACTGTGAACTCTGTGGGCAAACAGCTGAGCCTTTTCAAGCACTGAAGACCTTGCTTGTAAAGTGGAAATAAAATACCAACCGTTCAGTTATTAGGGATTAAATTAGGATATATATATATATATATATATATATAGAGAGAGAGAGAGAGAGAGAGAGAGCGCGCGTGCACAAGGTCCAGGCACATGGCAAGCTGCTCGGTCAATGCTGTTTTTTAAAAACCTTATATTAACACAGATGAAAACTCTTCTGGGAAGCTCACCCTGATTTTCTAACCCCCTTCAAACTCGGGTTCAGTGTCCTTCTAGAATGGTGCTGCCTACTCACAATATAATGTGATTCGCCTATGTTATTTGAAATTTTCTAGTAGCAGGAGTTGCCATTGTGGTGCAGCGAAAACAAATCCGACTAGGTCCACAAGGATGCGGGTTCGATCCCCGGCCTCACTCAGTGGGTCGGGGATCCATCATTGCCGTGAGCTGTGGTGTGGGTCGCAGATGAAGCTTGGATCCCATGTTGCTGTGACTGTGGTGTAGGCCAGTAGGTGTAGCTCCGATTTGACCCCTAGCCTGGGAACTTCCATATGCTGTGGGTACGGCTCTAAAAAGACACAAATAAGTAAATAAATAAGAGAAAGAAATGTTCTAGTAGCCACATTTTAAAAAGTAGGAAGAAGGAAAAAGTAGGTGGAATTCATTTTAATAATATATTTTATTTAAACCCAGGATAACCAAAATATGATCATTGCTACATGTAATCAGTAAAAACATTAAGATATTTTACACACTGGTTTCTATACTGAGTCTTTGAACTCTCGTGTGTAGTGGACACAGCATCTAGGTTTGGGCTGGTGACATGTCACATGCTTTGTGGCCGCCTGTGGTTGGCGAGCGCCATACTGGAGAGTGCCGGTCTGTGAAATGCTGCCTTCTCTTCACCCCCGTGCCCACATTCACCTCATCTGTGACACCTACCTTGTGTGTTTGAAATGATTTCTCTAGGCTTTGAGCCTCTCGAGGGCAAGAGCTGTGTCATTCAGCCTGGTACCCTGTGGCTACTATAGGCAGCCATAGAAAAGGAGACCAGGAGCTCCTGTTGTGGCGCAGCAGAAACGAATCCGACTAGGAACCACGAGGTTTCGGGTTCGATCCCTGGCCTCCCTCGGTGGGTTGGGGATCTGGCGTCGCTGTGGGCTGTGGTGTAGGTTGCAGATGTGGCTCAGATCTGGCATTGCTGTGGCTCCGGCGTAGGCCGGTAGCTGCAGCTCCGATTAGACCCCTAGCCTGGGAGCCTCCATGTGCCGTGGGCGCAGCCCTAAAGAGGACAAAAGACACACACGCACACACACACACACACACACACACACACACACAAGCAAAGGCGATCAGTAGATGCTTGGCAGTGAGTGAATCGTCTGTTGCAGTGCCTTGAGCAAGTCCAGTGTGTGGAGGTCATGCTAAGGAGGTGACCAGGGCTTGGTGCCACCTGGGGGCCCCAAGGCAGCCACCCAGCCAGGTGGGAGGTTTGCTGAAACCCAGGGAGGTCCTTGGTCTGGAGAGGACCTGTTCACCCCAGGCTGATGCCTGATGTTTCCAGGAAGAACATCCTTCCCAAAGTGGACGGGCGAGGACGGCGGACAGGCGGACCCTTGGAAAGGTACTGGTCGTGGACTCCTCCGCTCAGGCTGCGTTTGCTTTCAGAGCGAGGTTTACTGCTGCGCGCACTCACAGCATCGTAACTCACACTCCGAAGCTTTTTCACAAACATGGGAAATCTGTGTATTTCCTTGAAGTTCCTCCTCTGAGCGTGCGGCTGTTCCAGATGCAGCTGGAAGGAGGCAGCACCACCAGATACCAGGAGAGTCTGAGGGGGGGTCGGTTTATTTCATTGTCCTTCTGAAGCTTGCCCTTGATGTAGGGCACCCCATCCAGAATCAGCTGCCAGTCAGCGCCCCACATGCCCATGGTGGGAACCCAGTGTCTGGCCAGCTTGGGGTCGTGCAGGGCCAGGAACCAGCCTGGCGTTGGGGCGGCCACCTCAGCATCTCAACTTCGGGTTTTTTTAAGATTCTTTCTTGAGACTGACCTATGCCAGTGTGAGAAGGGTGGAGAAAATGGGTTCAGGGAATTGGATCCTCGCAGGAACTGGAGAAAGGGAGCCACAGACTGGAAAAGGGAGTGTATGTGTGGAGGTGGGGGGAGAGCTGCGGGAGCCAGACCCCAGCCTCCCTCCATACACCGTCCTCATCCAGCCCAGCTCCCGCCCCCGGCTCCTTCCCCCCTTCTCCCATAGCACCAGCAGGAACCCGGTAAGACTGCATTGGGTGGAATGGAACTGCGATTCCTTCACACCGTCTTTCCTCCCCTCACTTGCAAACCTTCCGCGTCCATCTCCTACAGCTGTGGTAGCAGAGGACCGCAAACTGGGCCACCTCACCAACAGAGAGGTATCGTCTCCCAGTTCCGGAAGCTCAAAGTCTGAGACGAAGCTGTTGGTGGCGTTGTTCCCTCCAAGAGCCCCAAGAAGAATCTGGCTCTGCCCCTTTCCTAGCGCCTGCCAGGTGTCTGCTGTCTTTGGCTTTCCTTGCTCATGGAAGCATCCCCTCGTCTCTGCCTTTGTTTCCACATGCTCTTCTCTGTGTGTGTGTATGTGTGCCTGTGTCCAAATTGCTCTTTTTTTTTTTTTTTTACAAGGACTCCAAACGTATTGGATCTCTGCCCACCTGCTCTAGTAAGACTTCGTCTTGAATAATTACACGTACAGTGACCAGCTTTCCAAATAAGGTCGTATCCTGCAGGGTTAGGACTTCGACATAGGGATTTGGGCGGTTGGGGGGAGTCACACCGTGCAAGATGTGGCACCTGCTGGGTGCATTGTACTGTGCTATTGATGCCGGGGCATTTAGGACAAGAAGGTCCTTGCCCCTCTATCAGTTCACACTTCCGTGGGCGAGTCAGGCCACTAAGCTGGCCGTGACAAAATGAAGTTCTGTTTGAGTTCAGCGCATGATACTGGAGGAGCGTGGCAATGGACCATTGGGTTAGATGAGGTGTGTAACCTGGGCATGTGTGCACCTGGGGATGCGAGCACACCCGTGTGCCCATGTGGGGGCATGCCCTTTGTTACCCGATTGAGCAAAGGCACAGGAGAGGTGACACACAGAGGAGCGCCTGGTTCCACCCTCCCCCGTGCAAACTGTATCCAAGGGGAGAGGACACACTCTCAAGGGGCTGGACCCTGTTCCTCTTGGGTGGGGACCCTCAACTGTGCCCCTCGGGTTAGGACCAACAGCCCAGGGATGTGTGAAAAACGCTTGGACTGTAGCTCCTGACTTCTAGAAAAGTCTGCCACTCCAGCGTCTCCAGCTGATATTCTGCTGTTCAATAGCTACATGACCACGCCAGGGGACACTGCCAGGTTGGCCCTTCCCCAGCCTTGGCAGGTGCAGGGCCGCTCTGGAAGGAAGCTGGCCTTTCTGGAACATGCCACGGGGGTGGGATGCCCAGGCAGACTCTGCTGCTGCCTAAAATGGCCTTTTGCAATGTTTGCCTCTCTTTGTCTTAAATCAGGGGTTGAAAGCCACACCGTGGCCAGCAGATAGCTCTGGCAGTCGTCTGGACTGGAGAAATTACTCGGGCTGTCTGTTCCATCTCTAGCACGTTCCCTGCGGGACACCCGCAGATACGTCTGTGGCTGTAATGCTGTCTCGCCAGTGCTGGGCTGGGCTGCTGAGCACTTGGCAAGCTCAATGCCTGCTTGGATAAAGGCCTCACGTCCCATCCCGTGTTTGGGGGAAAGTTTTGAGAGAAAGCAGAATGTCTGAGGACCTAGCAGGGGTCAGGAGCTCAAGTCTTAGAACCAGCTGGAATCCCAGGACCACTCCTGTCAGCTGTGTGACTCGGGGGAGCTTCTTACCTTCTCTGTGCCTTAGTTTCTTCACCTGTAAAATGAGGACCATACATCCTAGCACCTACCTCACAGGGTTCTTAGGAGGATTAAATGAATCTGTGAAGTGAGGCCAACGTGAGTCTTGGCCGTTTGTTATTTGCTGTTACTGTTATTTGGGCATGAAAACCAGAAAGGAGGAAGTGATCCATGGAGCAAATGAGCAAGTTGCAGTTCAGATCACTTGGAAGGCAGGGCTCCCTGTAGCCGGTTCCTCTTCCACCTGTTAAGAGGGAACTCCGTCTTCCAGAGCGGGGGGCTCTCAGTTTGGGCTGCACTTCAGAATCAAAAAGGACATTTAAACAATACACACTTTGCAACCCACTAAATCGGAATTTCTGTGGCATCAGGACTTTTCAAAAAGCTCCCAGGTGATTCCAGCGTGCCGCCCCATTTGAGAACCACTTGCTGTGGGTTTTTTCCCCACTCAAAGACAGAGTCCAGCAGCCTTGGCAGCCGGGAGCCTGTTAGAAATGCAGAACCTTGGCCCTGACCCTAGTCTGCTGAATAGCAACCTGCATTGTAGCAGGGTAACAGGGTCCCAGGTGGTCTGCACCAGCGTTAACTGGAGGAGGGCTCCTGGGAGAACAGCCCGCTCCCTGGGGGCTCCTAGACGGCAACCGTCTGTGCTAAATAACAAAAGACAAGTGGTATGGAGTCTGCATGGGACCAAGAAGGAAGGCTTACCTTTCCTGGAGTCTGGCACACTGTTGCTTTCTGGAAACCTAGAAAGCAGATGCCATGTTGATGCTACGTGGAGCACTTGTTAGTGGCAGGGAGCTGGTGGCCCGTGGTGGGCTAGACGGATGCGCAGCCTCTCGGGTCCAGTGCGTGCGCTATTCACCACGGGCTCAACTTGGGGAGAAAGAAATCTGGTTTGAATGGGGACCCTGGAAGCAAAGGCCCTACAGTGCCTTTAAAAGGCAGCCTTGTCGTTCCCTGGGGTGAAGGGGATTTGTAGGGTGAGCAGCTGAGCTGGACTCCTTTGGGTGACGGTGGTCTGAGTTTGTTCTCTTCCTGGTTTGGGCTGTACCTGACCTCACTTTGTCAGGAAAGAGGAAAGGAGGGCCCAAGATAGGCCCTCCGTGTTCCTCCGGGCTCACTCCAGGCTTTACCTCCAAAGGACATTTTTAGGTGTCATCCCCCCCCGCCATGCCCCCACTGCCTCCAAATGCCGGACACAGCAGATCATAAACAATGCAGTTTAATGGGAAGAGAATGGAATTTAGAGCCCTAAGTCCCAAGTTTAAATTTTTGTCCCTCTCTGCTTTCTAGCAATGTGATCTTGGACAAGTGTCTCAAAGTGGGAAAAAAATTATTTAATTTTAGATGAAGAGGCCACGTAGTATGGCAGTTAAAGCTGGGGGTTCTTGGAATCAGGTGGAAACCCATACCTACTGGCAGAGTAACTTCAGATCAGTTACCTAACCTCTGGGTGCCTGGGTTTCTGTATCTGTAAAAATGGGGCTAATGCAATACCTACCTCCTTGGGTTGTTATGAAAATGTAATGAGTTGATTTGTGTCAAGTGCCTAGAATAGGAGCTGGAAGCAGAGTCAAATGGTTCAGCCAGTATTCTTGTTTTACCTTTATGTTTTCATTGTCTAAATCTCCCACGATTCTTCTTCCCCCCCAAAAAAAAATTTGTAGTCCCAGTTTGGGTTCTAGTAATGAACGCTCAGGAGAGGCTTCTCTTGCCCAGTGACTTTTCTAGCTCCTCATGTTCAAACAGCCTGTTATTGCTTTTCGAACGTGGCATCCCCCATTTCACAGGTGGGGAAACTGAGGCACAGAGCATTATTGCCTCTTAAAGTAACACATGCAGGGTCATCCAGTTCAGCTGAAGACTTGCAGAGCCACGATTCAGTCCAGATCTGCAGCCTGCTGCTCTTGGAACCCAGTTCAGGTCATCTCCACCAGCGTAGCTGGTGTGGAGATTCTTTGACTAAATGGGTGACCTGAACGCCTTTGATTCTCAATTCCTTATCCTCAGGTAGAGATGAAATTCCCTCCTCCTTGCGAGAACTTGTAAATGGGCTGCCTGCCCTCGGCAGGTGGAGACCACGGTGCCCCAGGCCCAGCTCGGTGGAGGATGCTGCCTAGTCCTGAGGTCCCCGCCTCAGGCTGCTCAGAAGGGTCGCAAGGATGGAGGGGCATGTGTCCACCTGCCCCCTGTGCTGGCAACTTCTGGCCTCGCGGCCTCTCCCAGAAACTCACTCAGACCCCTCATGAGTCCTGCAGAGCCTCCTCAAACCAGGAATGAGATTGCTCAGGCCAGAGACGGTGCCTGAGACAGGGAAATGCCAGGAGGTGCTTCTGAGGGTTTACGAGTTGGAAGATTGCTTTTTGGGGTTCCTCCCTGCCTGGGCGCGGTCACCATCTACCATTGTCTTCTCAATACATTCTCGTCAGCAGTGGCCTGTTGGCATTCCTCCGCTGGGGTCACTGTTACAAGCTCTGTGGCGACATCCTTTGGCCACCATCTTTCATCGTCTTGCCAGAGCCCCAACCAAGAATCTGTGTTCAAACAGGAATCGGGAGGATTCCAGGTCTCGTTCCTAATTAACAGAAAGCACAGAGCCAGGGAAAGCCAACCGGCAGCTTGGTAAGGCCAAGAAGGGCTGCGCATTTGGGGGCTGGTGGGCTACACTGGTGGGCAGATGCACCGGGCTTCTGTGGGGTCAGTGGTGGTTATATAGCCTGGCATGGACCACACCGGTAGCTGGCCGAGGCAATTATAAGAAAGGGTTAACTCACCGCCAAACCCACTGATCACTAAGAGTAAAGAATTAACTAGATTCACACTAAGCCCTTGATTTTTGCAGATGAAACATCCCGGCTCCCACTTTTCAAGAGCAGCCTGAGAGTCCATTCACAAGGGGCAGCTTGTCCTCTTTGAGAGGGACAAAGTGGAATCAGAGGAGGTCAGTCCCTCAGCTCACAAGTGAGCCCCTTAGCACAGCAGCTCTGTAATTCTGTGGTCTTCACCCCTGAAGCATCTTCATTCTAGGACTGTTGGAGCCGCTTGAAATTTTCGTATCCTCTTGTAGGGAAATTGCGTGCTAGCATGACATTTGGAAATTCAGAGGCTGTCTTGGGACCCTTCCCTCAAAGGTGTTTTGTCATCACAGAGACTGGCTCACAATCCATCCCCCTGCTTTTCTCTGTGTTGCACCGGGTCGGTCTCATTCATGGAATGGTTAATCTCAATTTAGAATCTGGGCCTTGGCTCTCAGTAGATTTTCCTTCATTTTCCAGGATAGATGAGCTGGTGCCTGAAAAGAAATGCGACTTTTTAAAGGAGCTGATCTCCAATTATTCAGGGTCCTGGGGGAGAGGGATTGAATGAGAAGTGGAAATCCACCCATCATCTCCGGACCTTATGTTAATCAATAGCCTTCTCTTCCGAGATGCCTTTAACCAGGGCCAGGAGATGGGCTGATTCATCGCTCTTTTCAGAACGGAGATCTTGAGTGATCAAAAGAAATAATTTGCCAACCCCTTTCTTCATGAAGAGCATCTAGAGAAACTGAAATTCTTTTTTTTTTTCCCCTTAAAAAAGCTGCTTATTATTTTTTGTTATTCACTCAGAGTAAAATGTCGTTTTTCTTGAGCAAGTGGCAAAATGAGCTTCTTCCGTGGGTTGGTTTGTTCATTGTCTTATCAGAGAACAGCATATGACATGGTGATTTTCTTAATTGCTAAAAAGAAAAAAAAAAAACAAAAAACAAAAAACGTATTGGGATTCAGGCATAGGTCCTATTGAAATCAGAACCAGAAGCCTGGAGAAAGAGGGTCATTGCCACTGATACTTGAGTCTCCTGGCCCAGGATTTTATGGTGCAGGCAGTCAGGAGAAGGAGTGATAATAAGTATCTTGTTGAGATAAGGCCAGGCCAAGAACAGCCCCCAGCAAATTGCAGCCATCTGTTATCTGATTCTCAGGAGGTACTGTCTTTCTTGAGCCTAAGAAGGCCTGCTTGTCTTTATCAGTTGCATGATGCAAAGTGAACTTGCTACATAGCCATGTACAAATCCAGTGCAAACTGTGGAAGGTGATGATGCTTCTCATCTCAAGCTTTAGGCAGTGGGATCCGGGGGAACCCTGTAGACCACAGACACTGGTTGGGGGGCACCTTAATCAAGGCCTAGGGAAAGGATTTATTGGGGGGAATAAAAGCCAAGCCAGACTCAGGGGTGAAGGGTGCGTGCCAGGAGCTGCTAAACCCACTCAAGGGAATGGGAGCAGACATCTGTTCTGCCTCTCTGGTGCTGTCCTTGTCCTTGACCCAGGGTCATTCAAAACTCAAGGTCTGCAGTTACTTGCCTCCTAAACTGTGGTGGGCAGAATGGCCCCACCAAAGCAGTCCAAATCCTGATGCCCGGAGCCTGTGACTGTGTTCCCTTATAGGGCAGAGGGGCTTGGCAGGTGAGATTAGTGAAGGATTTTAAGATCTGATCCTAGATGACCTGTGTAAGTCCAGCATAATAACAAGGGTGATGAGAGGGTCACAGTGAGAGTGGGATGCTGCTGGAAGCGGAGATCAGGGTGACATGAGGATGGAGCCATGAGCTGAGGAAAGCAAGTGGCTTCCAGATGCTGAGAAAGGCATGAAAATGGATTCTCCAGAAGAAACTCCCAAAACCTTGGCTCTAGGACCTCCAGCACTGTAAGAGGGTACCCTTGTGTTGTCTTAAGCCACTGGTTTTGTGGTGGTTGTTACAGCATCCATAGGAAACTAACACATCAGCTCCCATCTATGTCCAGGGTCCAAGGGAGGCCAAGGAGATGCTGGGTGTGTGGTGTCAGGAAAGCAGAATCTAGCAGCCATAGAGCAAGTGTGAAAAGAGGGAATGCTGCTGATGAAGGAGGTGCTGATACTGCCTTCTTCAGAGATTGTTTTGAGCATTAAGCGAGGTACCATGCAAACGCCCCACCAATCTAAGTTGTGAGCCAGCAGCCTGGTTGGCCAAGGCACTGGCCCATCACAGCCTCAAGCACCTTCAGGGAACAGGCAGAGGTGATAGAGCCCAAATCCTTACACTTGTGAACATCTCTTTGACAGCCGGACACACCACCTGAAATTCACAGCAGAGCCCAGTTCTGTTGATGGGGTCCCATAGGTGGGAGTTACGGCCATGGTGTCTAGTCAATACATTAAAGAAAAGAAAAAAAAAAGGAAAGACTGAATATGTATGGGCAGCTTATGGTGTTCTACTTGTCAAGATTTCCCTTCACGATTATGTAAGACTTTCAGGGTCCTCCAAGTACCTTCCTATGAGGTAGTGGAACTGACGGCCTGAACCTATCTGGAACCCTTGAACTCACGTGCTGGGATTTGAACCCAGCCTAAACCCAGACTGGGACTTAAACCCGTGGTTTTAAATTAGAATCACTCACCCTGGGTCTGGACTCACTGAGGTTCAGGTTCTTCATGCCTCCGAGCAGAAGGAATTCAGGGAGAGACAAGGTCATAGGCAAGAAATAGATTGATTAGGAGAGGGTGCTTGTGAGAGAGGCCAGCGGACAGGCCGGAAGCTCTGTCCCAGGATCCACTGGGCTACAGTTTTATTATCCAAAGGGGATGGGGGTTGGAAAGCCCACCTCCTTCTTTCTGGGAGTAGTAGCTCCTCCTTAGTATCCAGTAAGGCGTGTATTCAAATCCGAAGAGTTTGCCCTTGGTCTGAATCTGAATGCAGGCCTCACCCCATCCCCCACCCAACGACCTGAGGCAATTCTCACACCCCCACTAGTCCAGCAAGCCTGCCTTGCGCTCATGGCTTTCTCCAGCAGTTATTAACTTACTAAGTTTCCCTCTTTAACTGTGGTCCTTTATTGGGACTTCTCCAACTACCTGTGCCTGCTCCATGCCTATCAGTAGCATCACTGAAACTTAGGATTCTTTAGGGGTCAGCAAGGCAGATAATCATCTCCCATGCTGTAGATACCAAGAGAAGGAGGCTCAAGATACTAAGCAATTCTCCAAAGGCAAGCTCTTTTATCTTTTTTTTGGAAATTGTCTTTAATATTGTTGAAAGACGGTTCTTTTAAAAAAAGATTTCTTAAAATTAAAGCATAGATAATTTAGGAGTTCCTGTCATGGCGCAGTGGTTAACAAATCCGACTAGGAACCATGAGGTTGCTAGTTCGATCCCTGGCCTCGCTCAGTGGGTTAAGGATCTGGCATTGCCGTGAGCTGTGGTGTGGGTCACAGACGCGGCTCGGATCCCCCGTTGCTGTGGCTGTGGCGTAGGCTGGCGGCTGCAGCTCCGATTAGACCCCTAGCCTGGGAACCTCCATGTGCCTCGGGAAGCGGCCCTAGAAAAGGCAAAAAAAAAAAAAAAAAGTATAGATAATTTACAACGTTGTGTTACTTTCTGCACAGCAGAGTGATTCACTTATACATTTACACATTATATGAATTTTATATTCTTTTCCATTATGACTTATCTCTGGATATTGAATATAGTTCCCTGTGCTCTATCATAGTGCCTTGTTGCTGGGAGATTTCTTTTTTTTTTTTAAATTTTATTCAAGTAGAGTTGATTTAAAAAGTTGTGTTAGTGTCAGGTTGACAGCACAGTAAATCAGTTATACATAATTGATTCCTTTTCAGATTCTTTTCCCATATAGGTTATTATACAGTATTGAGTAGATTTCTCTGTGCTACGTGGTAGATCCTTGTTGCTTATCTATTTTGTATACAGTGGTGTATATATGTTAATCCCAATCTCCTAATTTAGCCCTCCCTACCATGTTTCCCCTTGGTAATTACAAATTTGGGGAGTTCCCGTGGTGGCGCAGTGGTTAACGCCGAATCTGACTAGGAACCATGAGGTTGCGGGTTCGGTCCCTGCCCTTGCTCAGTGGGTTAACGATCCGGCGTTGCCATGAGCTGTGGTGTAGGTTGCAGACGCGGCTCGGATCCCGCATTGCTGTGGCTCTGGCGTAGGCCAGCAGCTACAGCTCCCATTAGACCCCTAGCCTGGGAACCTCCATATGCAGCGGGAGCGGCCCAAGAAATAGCAAAAAGACAAAAAAAAAAAAAAAAAAAAAAAAATTTGGTTTCAAAATCTTTGAGTAGGTTTCTATTTTATAAATAAGTTCTTTTGTATCATTTTAAATTAGATTTCACATATTAGTGATCTCATGATATTTGTCTTTGACTTCATTCAGTATCAATAATTTCTCTGTCCATCCATGTTGCTGCAAATGGCATTATTTCATTTTTGCTAGGGCTACTATTCCATTGTACGTATGTACACCTTCTTCGCTATCCAGTCCTCTGTTGATGGACATTTAGGTTGCTTCCATGTCTTGGCTGTTGTAAATAGTGCTGCAGTAAACTTTGGGGTGCATGTATATTTTTGAATTATGGTTTTCTCCAAATGTGAGCTCTTAATATTTGACAGAGTGAGGCTAAACCTGAACATCTCACCTAGAGTGGGGAGTCGATGATGTTGGTTAAGAGCAGATCATCCTGGAGTTCCCGTTGTGGCTCACTGGTTAACACATCTGACTAGTATCCATGAAGACGCAGGTTTGATCCCTAGCCTTGCTCAGTGGGTTAAGGATCTGGCGTTGCTATGAGCTGTGGTGTAGGTCACAGACAGGGCTCAGAGCCCGAGTTGCTGTGGCTGTGGCGTAGGTTGGCAGCTGCAGCTCCAATTCTCCTAGCTTGGGAACGCCCATGCGCCTCAGGTGCAGCCCTAAAAAGAAAAGGAAAAAAAAAAAAAAGAGCAGAAAGTCCTGCCAGTCACTAGCTGGATGGCCTTAGGCAAGTTATTTGACCTCTCCGTGCTTCAGTTTCCTATCTATCAGCTCAGGAATAATCGTAGTACATACCTCATAGGTCTGTTGTGAGATCTCAGTGAAGATAAAGCAGTAAGATGCTTAGAATGACGCCGGGCACAGAGTAGGGTATGTGATTGTGTATCAGCAGCTGCAGCGGCCACACAACCAGAGCCAAAGTCACTCGAGTACATATTTCAGTGCTCACGGCAGGACTGCTCACATACTAAGGGCTGAAGCACCTCAAACCATCTCGTTCTGCTGGTCCATTCCAAAGCGCTCAACTAAGTTGGTGCCTTAAGCTCTAGACCAGATGCCACAAACATTTTCTAGACAGAATTTTAGGTCTTTGTTGCCACAACTCAGCTCTGCCTTTGTACTCTGAAAGCAGCCGCCGACAACATGTAAATGAATGGACGCGGCTGGATTTGGTCCACAGCAACCTCTGCTTTAGACAGTGCTGAGAGCCAGAAGCCCCAAGTTCAAGTCCCAGCCTCCCCACCCTGCAAGGGCATGCTTGAGCAAGTCCTCCCAGGACCCAGGTCCTTCACCTCTCAAAATAGGAATCAGAGCCTTTCTCAGGAGATGATGAGACCATGAGAGCATTCGTAAACTATAGAGGACTGAGCCTGATTTGGTTCTTGGCATTTTGCTGCTGGTCT
This sequence comes from Sus scrofa, assembly GCF_054392235.1. NCBI lineage: Eukaryota > Metazoa > Chordata > Mammalia > Artiodactyla > Suidae > Sus > Sus scrofa. The sequence goes on along the minus strand of NC_139387.1, from coordinate 87,165,747 downwards.
TACAGTCGTGGTCCAGGCCACCCTTGATGGATGAAGCGCGCATGTGCACTTGGTAGAAAATGCTGGGTGCTGGTTGGTCAGCTCTCCTGTCTGCAGTTGCGTGATGAGATCAGGAACAGGCTATTTAATTTCAATTACATTCATCTTATTTGGGGATATGAAAAGAGTACCAGCCTCCCAAAGCTTCCCTATACAGCCATGAGGTATTTCTAAAGCAACAATGCCTTCGGTTTAGCCAGAATTGATCTCCATCCTGGAAATTGCAAATGAGCAAAATGACTGTGATGAATGGGGGCTCCAGGGAAACACAATACCCGGGCAAGATGTCTCAGGCTGGGGAAGTGAAACCTGGAGTCTTTATCAAGGGAAGATGGGTGGTAAATGAATTGCTGCGCTGAATCACAGAATGGTTGGTGAATAAAAGCATTGTGCCGAGCAATTATGCATCTCATTAAGATGCACTCCATTTTGGCCTCGATACTGCGGGAATTGTCAGAGCAATTATGTGCAAACCTCAATTTTGAGGTTTGAAAAGGGGTCAGTGCATAATTGGCAGGCGGAGAAAAAGAAGGGAGATGGTTCGAAACAATAGGTATTAAATGGCTGTTGCAGCAAAGAAGACAGGGCTATAAAGAGGCCGACACTTGATCACTCAAGATGAAGTGTGTGTGGTCTCAGAATCACATTCGGGCCACGTGGACAGTGCATTTGGTGCCCTTAACAGGAACCTTGGAATCAAAGCGGTTTGCTCTGTAGAAGGTTTCAAGTGTGCTTGGACATGTTTGTTGAGTGAATGCACGAGTGACTGCTGCTGGCCACATAATTGTCCAACAAGTGACTAAGGGAGGGAGGAAAGGAATGAACAAATTAATAAACCAATCATTCGTGCAAAATGAAGATGATACGAGAACCTACCTTGTGTGGCTGGTGGGAGAATTAAATGGGAGAATGCATATGAAACCCTTAGCACAGTGCCTGACACTAGCAGGCACACAGTTTCAGCGGGTGCTCTTATTACGTTTCCCCAAGTGTGTGGTCTGTGTGGACAGCCATGACAAGATACCACCCTAGATGACTTAAACAGCAGACACTTATTTTCTAAGCTCTAGAGGCTACAAGTCCAAGGTTAAGGGGCAGGCAGGGTTGATGTTTGGTGGGATCTCTCTTCCTGCCATGCTGACAGCTGCCTACTTAGCATTTTCTCACGTGGCCTCTTTTCTGTGAGGTAGGAGAGGGATTTCTGGTGTCTCTTCCTCTTCTTCTAAGGACACCAATCCTGTGGGATTAGGGCCCCACCCTTTCGACGGCACATAAACGTAATGACCTCCTTAAAAGCCCTGTCTTAAGAATCACAGTCACACTGGGGGCGGGGGGTGGGGGGAGGAGGGCGTCAACATAGGAATTCGAGGAGGGGACGGTTCTGTCTGTCACACACGGTGAAGACTCAGACTTGGCTGTTGCCGTTATTAGGCCTAACCTTGTCACTAGGCGACGCTGGAATCATCCTTTCCTGAGAAGAGAAATTGGAACCATCCCAGTGTTCTGGAAGATTGGATGGACTGCCCGCAGCATATGTCCTCACACATGGCGGTGCCTGTCTCGTGCTCTGCAAAGACCCCAGCAGTCATCCTGTTACTCTCTTCTATTAGACAAATAGGCAATTCACTAATGCTTCTTTACTTTAAAAAACACTAAAAAGGCAAAGCAAAATACCTCTCTCTGAGGCTTCCACAAAACAGGTGCCCTGGGTGTGGAAATTGACCCTGTGAACCTGCTGTTCCGTGTTAGCAAGGGCGCTAACTAGATCTCATTTCTTTTTCTCTCTTCTTTTTCATCTCCAAATCTGCCTGGAAGACAGTGAAAAGCTCATTAATTTGAACGCTGCTAATTTGGACTGTGTAACATTGCCTCCGAGTTCGGCATGCAGTGGAATTCGTGAAGGAAATTCATTGCGGGAACATAATTGGAAAAGACAAGTCTTGGAGGGCCGGGAGGTACCTGGAGTGATCCAGTCCTTTCCCTTGGTAGCTTTTTGTGTTCAGATGAAGCAATTGAGACCCAGCAAGTGGACTTGGCTCCTCCAAGCTCACCCAGTGGAATTGTTTCCCCTCTTTCAGGACAGCAGCCTAATGCACAGAGTCTTGTTTGTGTGTGAAAGACACAGGCACTTTACAACCGTGGGTTCCTTTCACTGTGTGGAGCTTCACATATTAAAAGTACATTTAAAAGAATATTCTGCATTGCAAGCTTTCCCCTAATTGTGACTGGCCTTCTCCCAAGTTAGTTTGAGCTATTTTGGTGAGGTTTTATAGTGATTTAATAAGAAAAGCTTCTTAAAAAACCTCATAAAACCTTCTGTTCAATTCTTTCTAACCAGCACTCCCTCTTAGAATTATGTCACTAACAGCTTCTTTTTAAAAGGCCAGAACGTCTGTCTATTCATCTGAACCTTAAAAGCAGCATTCATGGAACCCCTGAGAAACAAGACGTGGAATACTTTATAGGATGGGGGAAGAGTGAATGAAATAACGCGTGTGAAAGACTTCTATACATTTGGGAAGCATATGCAGATGCTTTATGTTTTTCTTAATTGCCATCTCTGGTCTGGGCAGCCCCCAAAGCCTGGTCCAAATATGCTTGTGGCTATCAAGGCAGCATTTCCTTGGAGCTTCCTCAGGGAATGGGCTGTTTTTCCATGTGATTTTTTTAAAAAAGTAAATGAGATGCTTATTTATTAATCTAAATCAAGCCGCACATCCTTTCTCTGGAGTCAGACCCGTTAGGGTACCAGAGAGCAATCGGCAGATGATTTAGTGAGCCCGGGTTCAGAGCCCCATTGAGGCAGAGAAAATTATAAGGTGTTCTTGGCCTTGGAACTTGAGGAAGTCTCTGCACAGTCGTGGTGAACAAGGGTGGGGCGCCCCCAGTACTGGGGGTGGAGGGCGCTTCTGAACCTCTCCTTCTTGAGTAGTTCATGCATCGTTAACTCCATTTTGGAGTTGTGGAAGATGAAGGCTTATTCCCTATTCCTAAGCCCGGTTCTCTGCTTGGTGAGACGATGGTGATGGTGGTGATACAGCAGTGGAAGTGGTCAGAGCCGGAGGAGTCGTTTGGGCCTGTGTTCCTTGCACGCTCACTGTGTGCCAGACACTCTTCGGGTGCTTTGCTGCCAGCTGAATCCTCACAACCCTAGAATGTAGAAACTTTGTTGGACAGGTGCCAAGGAACAGAGAGGTGAACAACTTGCCTGAGGTCACACAGCCGGCAAGGGACAGCAACGGGAAGTCAACTCTGGCCATCTCATGCCCCCTCGCTGCTGGCACAGGGCTCTGTCTCCATCTGCCGAGGCTCCTGCAAGTCCCAGAACACATGCTGCTCCCCACATGGTGACTCAGAGGCCTGGGAGCAATGCGTGTCAGGGCCTCGGCCTCAAGTCTGAGGTCAGGAGACAGGAGACGGCAGTGCTCTTGCTTAATCCCCAACGTCCCATTTTTCCTGAGTTTCCTTCGGGGGCCTTATCTGCAGCTGACAAGTGCTGACAGGTGGCCCCTCACCTCACGGGGCCCGAGACCACATGCGCCTAGACCGTCTCGTCAGGGTTCAGTTTTTTGCTTTCAAGAAAAGACAAAAGGAAAAAAAGTTTCTCTTTTCAGCTGCCAGGGTCACAACATGAGCCTCTCAGAGCTTGCTGAGTATGGAAGCATTTCCGGTTTCCTTCTCAGAAAGCAGCAGTGGGGCCACTGGTGTCAGTGCAGTGAGTTTCTATTATCCAGGGTGATGCAGCGTTAACTTCATCTGATGGAAGAGGCCCAGCACCAGCGGTAACGAGGGCTTCGTTTCATTTGCGCTGGCCTCTCCCTCCCTCTTGAGTCTCATCTCAAGATCCTCTTCCCCTTCCCACTATACAGGCCCTGGCTCAGTTCTCCTGCTGTACTGGCTTTTTCCTGCCTCTGGGCCTTTGCACATGCTATTCTGCTGCCTGAAAAGCTTTCTCCTCTCCTCCCCTCTATTGGTGGACTCCTGCTCAGCCCTAGGACCTGTTCTGTGGTCTCTTAGCCCCTTTACCTCTCTTTTTTAGCCCTTTACCGACTGTAATTATTTTAGTTTTCGTTATTTAAGTGCCTTCTTCCCTGTTGGTTGCCAGGGTCTATGCTGCGTGCCTCTGTGCCTGCTTTGTGGCTAATGTTGTTCCTGAAACAGGGTGAGTGCTGGGGAGATGGGGTGAGAATGGGGTACCCCAAGTTTCATAAGAGCTGGGTCTCCTGCTCAAGCTACTCAGTGACTCCTTTTCCATCCATCCTAGATCCCAGAATGACACATAGGAAAGTGGTGAAGGTGAGAACTCTAGACCCAGGCTGTCTGGGTGTGTATCCCAGCCTTGCCTCTTACTGGCTTTATTTTTTTTTTTTTTTAATTGCCACCTCACAAATGACCACAAAACTTAGCGGTTGACAGCAACACACATTTATTATCCCAGTTTCCATGGCTCAGGAGTCTGGGCAGGCTTGGCTGGGCCTCTGCGCAGGGTCTCACCAGGCTGCAGGCCAGGTGTCTGCCAGGGCGACGGTCCATGCCAGGCTCAGGTCCCTTTCCAAGCTCTCGTGGTTATTGGCAGAACTCGTTTTCTTTTAGCTGTCAAAAATCACAGCAGCTTGGTTTTTCCAGGCCAGCAACAAGAGTCTCTCTGAGCATATAGAAAGGCTCAGCCCTACTTAGAATGCTTACCTAATAAGGTCAGGCCCATCCAGGATACCTTTCTTTTAGATTAGCACAGTCAACTGATTAAAGACCTTAACATCTGCAAAATCCCTTTGCTTTTGCCTGATAATGTCCCATAATTATGGAAGTGATGTTCCATCATCTTCCCAGGTCCTCTGTGCTCAAGGGGGAGAGGATTATACACGGCCTGTACATCAGAGGGGCAGGAATCACAGGGACCGGCTTAGAATTCTGACGGCCACTCTAGCTGTGTGGCCTTGGGTAAGCTGCTTAACCTCTCTGTGCCACCGTTAGCCGCCTCTGTAAAGTGGGAACAGGAGTAGTACCCACTTCATAGGGCTTGTGGCGATGATTAAACGAGCTCATTTATGTTAAATGCTTAAAACAATTCCTGGCAGGTGGTGCGTACTCTGTAAATGGTAGCTGTTACAATCATAAAGATGATAATCCCTAACCAAGCCAGGGGGATCCAAGTTTAGAAATCCAACCCACCAACTGGCTGGAAAATGAAATCTGAGAAGCCAGGCTGAACGAGAAAGAAGAGACTGGAAAACATCAATGAGCTTGGTAAATTGGCCGTGCTAAAAGGGAAAGCTGACGGCCTCCACTCCACGGGGCGAACACGGGCGAGGCAGATGGAAAGCTGTATCTAGTTGCTAAAGCAAAGTGGATATAAGTGGTGCACGTGCCCCCACTTGGGTTCCTTTCATTAAAACATCTCTTCTCAAGGCAAAGAGGAACGTTCTCTCTCTCAGGAAGCTTAAAATCCCTTACGTGAGGAATTTTCATCAAAACTGACATCCCAGATATGAAGCAATGAGCATAACTGGATGTTTGGGCAGCTTTTGTAAGCAGCTGTCCCCTCAGATTTAGGTCTGACCTCGAGGAAGGCTTTCTCCTGAAACAGGATCCCAGTTGGTTCAGTTTTAAGATAAGGGTCCCTTGTCACCCCAGTGAGCCTCACCATCACATGAACCAGTGCTGTGGGATGTGGAAGCCTGCTCCGTGGTGCATGTGCTTTGCTGGAGGGAGTTAGGCATTGACTTGTTGCTCAGTCTGGGATGCTGTTAACCAAACGTGGGCAGACGTGGTGAGGTGAGTCAATGAAGCAAGCTCACGGTGGCATATTTATGCCTCACAGCTGGCAGGGAGAGAAAGATGACGCAGCTTCTGTCTTTGGAAGGGAGTGGCTTCACTGCAATTGCTTTCACTTGGGTCACTCAGGGCGAGTCATTTGCTTCTTTGGATCGTATGCTTTGCATCAGATAGATCAATTCAAGTACCGTTGATTGGGGTGGTGGACAGCGCTGGTGCTCTGCCCAGACCCCCTTGCATCCACTTCTGGTTCCTGGGCACCCATCTTCCAGCTTCTATGAGCTGTGTTTCTTTTCTTTTTCTTTTTAAAAAAAACAACTTTTTTTATTGCTCAATGAATTTATTACATTTGTAGTTGTACATTGCTCATCACGTTTTATAGGATTTCCATCCCACAACCCCAGCGCATCCCCCCACCCCCCAAACTGTCTCCTTTGGAAACCTACGAGCTGTGTTTCAAATGGTACACCTGTGACTTGCTTCTGAGGCTGCATTTGGGTTCCTGGAGTTGCTTCCTCGAATGCCCAGAGAGGGGGAAGAATCTAGCATTTACCTTTTCCCGGGCACCCTTTAGCCCATCTCTGTCACCTTAAGTCAAGACAAACTCAGAATAGTGAAAGTACACTCCTGAACTCCCAATGGGCGTCTGGTTTAAGGGCGTTAAGCCTGAAATTACATCCTTGCTGGGCTTCTTCACTCCTTTATCCTACCCTCGGCAACCCAGACTGGCAACATAATTTGCAGGTCCCCTTGTTAAAGGATTGTTAGAAATTATTAAGAATCTCAAGGTGGTGACAGCAGAGCATGACACCCAGCCTGAGACCCTTGTGATCGGTAGGCCCTGTGTGACCTCACAGCTCGCACACCTGTGATGCTGGCCCTGCCTGCTCCCTCTGCCTTCTTGGGAGCCTCCCTTGTTAAGTCAGCTGCATGGGAGTCTTAGCTTGTGCTTTGCCCTGGATGGGGTCTAAGATCAATATGGTGCCAAGCCTTCTCTCGAGGAGCCAGGGAGGGAGGGAGACGGGTAAAAGTATAGATCATTTTATTGCCCTTCAGACCATGAGGCAAAGCCGGATCCTGAGGGTACCCAGAGCAGGGAGTATGCGGAGGAAAATGCCGTTCTGTGAGCTCATGAGGGGGTCCCAGGTTCTAGTCCCACCTTCTTTCTTTTGCCCTGAGGACATGGTGTATGCCCCAAATGCTGGGCGGATAGAATTGGGCTTGATAATGTGGGAGAGGGGATGGAATATGACTTCAGAAAGGAGGTACAGCATGAGCAAAGGTGTGGAGGTGAGACCTCTGTTTATATAGCAGATGCCAACTGTGTCTGTGTGCTCAGTGCAGAAGGTTTGAGTTTAAAATGAAGCCCCTGCTCCCAAGTTGCTCCTGAGGAAAGCTTATAGCCAGCTCAGGTTGGATTCTGTGCAAGGGAAGTGCTAGATAAAAGAGAGGGGGTCTGGTCTTCCAAGAGATTACCAGTAGGCATCGGAGTCCCTGAGATTGTGTCAAAGAAAATATTTTCTCACTGTGGAATTTCGGAAGTCGACAAGCTATGGGGATTAATTTGGGGGGAGGTAAGGGGGAACTCTGGAAACCACTCCATGTAAATGGTTCTCTAGTCCACTCAGTTTGGTTGCCTAGGTCTAACGCATCAGTTGGCTCAGATGAAAGTGTTAAATCCCCTTCCAAGTTTGTTGAACTCTTGTTTGAAAGGACTCCAAGTCCCTCAGTTGCCCTTCATCTGTATCCCAACTTGGGTGGGTGGTGGTATTCTGCAGACAACACCCACTCCTTCCTGCTGCTTCTCCAGACACCCCGTCGGTTTCCCAGAACGTCGGAGCAGTTGTTGATATGAAGGAGTAGTTGGGAAATGCAGGCGCTGGCTGTGGTCCTGCGGGGTGGGAAGTGGGAAGCGGGAAGGGGAGGTGATGTTGAAATGCCCGTGGTTCTGTGGGGGCCCTGGGAGCCTCTTTTCTTCATCATCCACTTTGTCAGGCTGAGGCCATTCCTCATTTTTGCACAGTGAGCCTACGGGCAGGGCAGATGATAGCTTTTCCACAGGGAATTAAGGGCATAAAAGCGAGAAAAGCCACCGGGCTTTGCCAGGAAGCAGGAGGAGGGGATCTTCTTCCGCTTTATGTTGCACTGTCTCTCTAATGCTTGAAATATTTGGCTGCTCCGATGCGAGCACCCGCTGATGGAGGCTCGTAATTCTTCTTTGGCACATGTCCCATTTGGGGCAGTAATTCACAATTTCTTCACTGCCTTCTATTAAGCAATTAAAGGAAGGCAGACATTATTCTATGGATATATATAATCAGATGATTTTTAATTACTTAGTGGGGTTGGAAGGGGAGAGAATGGTGAGGGGAAGAGCTTCACAGTTTTTTTTCCCTCTACTGTCTTAATTTGGATTTTTTTGGTGAGGGTGGGGTTGAGGGGATGGAAGCTTCAAAAGCATCCTTGAATGTCGGCTCTGCACCTGGGGCCCTGGGCACTAGTGACATATTAGTGAGCAAAATGGACACAGACCCCTGTCCAGGAGTTCCCATTGTGGCTTAGTGTGTTGGGAACCCTCAGGCCACATCTCAGAGTCCTATTTCCCAGGGAGATTTCAGTCCATCTGATGCTCCCAGCCCCTCCTCACACCTCACCATTCCCTCTGCCTCTAGCATCCTCCACCGTCTCAGATCCGCTTCTGGCAGCTTCCTTGGGAGGGTTCTCTTTGGGCCTCCAACTAGCTTAGGTCCGCTCACCAGAGGCTGTCACTCTGCCTTTTGCGTTTCTTTTTTAGCATTTCATTCATTCCACAAATCTTTTCTTGGCAGGCCGTGTTCTCGGCACTAGCGACACATCAGTAAGCAAAACAGGCACAAACCCCTGTCCAGGAGTTCCTGTTGTGGTTTAGGACATTACAAACCCAACTAGTATCTATGATGATGCGGCTTTGATCCCTGGCCTCACTCAGTGGGTTAAGGATCTAGCATTGCTGTGAGCTGTGGTGTAGGTCGCAGATATAACTCAGATCCTGCGTTGCTGTGGCTGTGGTGTGCGAACTTCCGTATGCCACAGGTACAGCCCTAAAAAGCAAAAACAAACAAACAAACAAAAAACTCGCAAAACGCAAACCCCTGTCCTCATGGAGGTTGTATATTCTAAATTCATTGAGATTGTGATGACGAATAATTATTTGGCAACAAGTTTATTGCCCTGTGTTCCCCAGTAGCCCGAAAGCTCCATTAGGACAGACCCGAATCTGTCTGTTGACCGGAGTCTCCGTCTCACCAAGTGCATGAACCCTGCGTGCATAGTAGACACACAGTGGGTTCTCAGGGAATGCCGGGTGGCTTGTGATCGGATGGCTGCCGTTTGATCATCTCGGCTCCCCGAGGTGGCAGTGTCTTCCTTTGGAATCCAGACTTCATCATGGATTCAGGACTGGATTACAAGAAATGAGAGGGAACCTGAGGGAAGGGGAGTTAGCTCAGTCACGGGTCTCCCTGGGGGGTCTCCGTGTCTGTCCTCTGTGATCTGCCCCACACAGCTTGCACCATCGCCAAATCTCTCTTCTATCCAGTTTCTGTTCATTTGCACTCTTACAGCTCTTAAAACTTCCTGGGGTCGTTTTATTTTATGCCAGATCTTATTTGCTGGGTGATGGTGACAGGACCTTTTACTTGGCCCGAGGCCAACTCCTCTTTCAGGTATTACGAGGGGTCTCCTTGTGCTTTGGCGTTGGTTGGGCACTGTCCATTTCAGCATCTTTGTTTGGAACCCTCACCTGGCTGCTTCCTTCTGATCTGTCTTCAGAGCAGGTATTAACCTCCTAAAAAAACAAAAAACAAAAAACAAAAAAAAAAAAACCTCAGCTGAGAAACAGATCATCAGCTCCCCCAACAAGATGTACTGGCCCCATTTATCTCATGGGGCCAGTTCATTTGACCACTTGTTCATTATGCATCCATTCATAAAACAAGTGAATGACAGTGGGAGGGAGCAGGGCCAGGACTGGACAGGGGCAAGCGAGGCTTCTGGGTTGCAAACGGTACAGCAGCACTGACTGTCAGGGCTGGGCAAGTGCACCTGGCCCTGGGAAGGAGAGAGGGAGCAAGGGATGGTATGTGGGTGTCACTGAAGACAGGAAAGCCCCTCTCTCTGGGCCAGCAGTGGAAGTGATGTCACACCCTGTCTCTATAGCTAACTCCACCCCCTTTGTATATTTCATTGATCACAAAAGCCTTTCAGTAGATGAACTTGACCACCAGGATAGCACATTGAGAGACCCCAAAACAGCTTTTCTTGATTCCCCCCCACCATTCTGTGCTTCATATGTAGCAAAAACCTGTGAAAGACCATGTCGGGAGGAGGGAGAGCCAGAATCACCACATTTTCAGGAAAAAAAAGCACATATTTACACTGAATGATCATTTCCAGGCCCCTTGTATCACAAATGCTACCTGGTCATCTGGTGGCATGTGCCCAAGACTTCTAATCTTTTAATGTATACCCACACTCTTCAAAGGACCATAACTGTGGCTTATCTTACAAGCAGTTATCTCATTGCAGGATTGCAGCGGGGGGCAGGGGGAATTGGGAAGAGAGTTCAGGAGGCAAATAATAGCATGAACACCTGGCAGATGCAATTCCGCTGGATGTTGTCTTTGAACAAGGCAAAAAATAATTGCGTCGATGGCTGCGTGTGTCCAGACTCTTGGTGGATTGACATAGCTCTAGGACACGTCCGTGGCCACATTTGCTGTTGTAGACCTTATCTGAGTGTGACGAATCCCCATTGCTCACCTTTAATGCAGAAGAGCTCAGCAGTACAGGTTTCATCTGGAGATGTGAATTAGGGAGTCCAGTGATTGCAAATGTGGGGGCGGGGCTCGCTAATCACTAGTGGAGAAGCTGCCGCTGCCCATCAAGTCCTCTTGTGTTCAGCAGCTCCCAGGCCAACATGTGACACAGCCTGAGTGAGCATCATTCCCCATGTGGCCTCGTGGGGTTTTCATTCCTGGCAGGATGGGCTGGACCAAGTACATTGAATAATAGTAACAATAATATCGCTAACACTTAGTGTGGCTTATATGCTAAGAGCTTCACTTGAAATCCTACTGTGGATCGTGACTGAGAACACCCCCCTTTTACAGAGGTAGTCAGTGAGGTTGAGGGAGCTTGGTGAGTGATCCGGGGTTGTACGATCAAGCCCTGGGGGAGTCAGCATCTGAATCCAGGTCGTTGCTCATTCCATATCTTCATTTCTGTGTCGTTCAGTGTCGTCAATGTTGATTTCTCCACCCGCATCCTGCCGCCTTTTACTTTGACCAGACTGAGTTACTCTCTGACTCCAAGAAACATCTTAGGCTGCCCCCTTGCTTTCCAGAGGACAGTGGAAGCCTGGGGAGGGGAGGACAAACCAGAGAAACATCCCAGCTCTCGGCCCTTTGTGCGATTCTGTGTGTTTGTTCTCTGTGTTCTCTCTCCCAGCCTGAGATGCTCCTCGAAAAGTCCTCGGCCCTTTGGACATGCTCCAGTATTCTCCATCTCTGTAGCACCTTTGATGGCCAATTCTGGTAAAGAGGCAAGAAGGAGCACCCTCTTTCCTTCTCTAACACTTGTTTCATGTGCAATTTATTGAATTAGTGGCATTGTATAGTGCACACGGATCTGAACATGAATCTTAGCTCTGCTGCTTACTAGCTCTGTGACCTTGGGCAAGTCGCTTAACCTCTCTGTGCTTCAGTTTCTTCATCTGTCAAATTATGATGATATTAGCAGCGGATGTGGAGTAAGGGTCAACCATATGCCCGGATTTGACTTACCATGTTCCCTCTTGGAGGTGGGATGGCAAAGAGTGATCAGTTGATGGTCAAATTGCCAGCACCTACCACTCTTGTGATATAGGGAACACTCGGTGGGTGGATGGGGTGGGGGCACTGGAATGGAGTGGAACATGGTGTGGGGTTGGATCAACAGAAAAAACCAGCAGGCACGTCTGCTAGGAATCCCTTTCGATTGTTTCTATTGGCCTGGCCAGTTTGTGGAGGAAGAGCTGTGGGAATTTGTTTCCAGTTCTTCTTCCTGTTTCGTTTCAGTGGAAATTGCCAGTGAGTATGGAAGGGAAGAGTTTCTTTATCTGGACAGGTCCAGGTCCTGCAATTCCTTTTATTGGCCGTAATGTTATTTTCTTTAGTTTTCAGCTTTGTTCCTCCCTTCTTCCTAAAACCAGAAGGGTATCACCAGTCTTCAAAGAGCAGTGGCATTGGGCTTGGAAAATCCCAAATGCCAACAGCAGGCACAGATCCAAGGAGCTGTGCACATGCCTTTTTTCCTGGCACTCAAGCTGAGAATGTCTTTTCTAGAAATGTCAGTTTGGGAGTGGAAAGCTTGAAAATGTCAGTATAACGTCCGTTTCCTGGTCTCGTTACTCTGGAAGCACCTTGGCTTGGTGTCCTGCAGAGCCTGGGGTTCTCAGAGTTACAGCTGGCTTCCTATGACCTTCGTTAGAATTTTATGCCACCTTGGGGTCAATGGGACACAGATCAATAACTTCTAATCAGTGTGCTTTGAAACACAGGTTTGGAGTCTCCTCCCATATCACCATTTTTGGTATTAGTTGACATGATTTGGACTATAATAGGACATACTTATATATTACAAGTTGAAAATTTAATGTGACATAGTATTTTAAAGCACAAGTTACAGCACAGAGATTGTCCATGAATATTCATAGCATTATTCATAAACTAGACACAACACAAAATGTCCACAAACCTGTGAATGGATATATGAAATATGGCCTACCATGCAGTGGAGTATTACTCAGCAGTTAAAAAGGAGCAGCTACTGATATATGCAATAACAAGGATGAATTTCAGCAATATTAGCCAAGGAAGCCAGACTCAAAAGACTGCACATTGTCTAATTCCATTGATATGAAATGGTAGAAAAAGCAAAACTATGGTGATAACAGATCACTTGTTACCTAAGGCTGGGGTTGGGGGCAGGGCAATGACTGCAAGAACAGGAGAGGAACTTTTCTGGGGTGATTGGAAGGACTTTAAAATTTGGATGTGGTGGTAATTGCAGTCATTAATGTAATTTCCATTCACTGGAACATCAATCTGTACATTAAAGTGGGTAAGATATTTTGTATGTAAATTATACCTCAATACATTAGTAAAAATGATTTTTAAATGGCAAAAATAGTTGGAAGGAACAGCATTACCTAAAAATCAGGCAAAGGACATGCCAAGGCAATTCAGGAGAAAATACAAATAAATGTCAATTCAAAAATGAAGATGGGAGTTTCTGTTGTGGCTCAGCAGCTTAAGAACCCAACATAGTGTCCATGAGGATGCAGGTTCGATACCTGGCCTCGCTCTACGGGTTAAGGATGGCGTTGCCACAAGTTGTGGCATAAGTCACAGATGCGGCTCAGATCAGGTGTTGCTGTGGCTGTGGTGTAGGCTGGCAGCTGCAGCTCTGATTCAGCCCCTAGCCCTGGAACTTCCATATGCTGCAGGTGTAGCCGTTAAGAAAGAAAGGAAGGAAAGAAGGAAGAAAGGAAAGAAAGAAGGTGCCCAACCTCACTAATAGTTTTTTAAACAGGGCAAGTAAGCAATGAATCTGGACACAGATCTTATGTCTTTCACAAAAATTAACTCAAAAGGGATTATAGGGGAGTTCCTGTCATGGCGCAGAGGAAACAAATCCAACTAGAAACCATGAGGTTGCAGGTTCAATCCCTGGCTTCACTCAGTGGGTTAAGGATCCGGCATTGCCATGAGCTATGGTGTAGGTCGTGGATTCGGCTTGGATCCTAAGCGGCTCGGATCCTGCATTGCTGTGGATGTGGCGTAGGCCTGCGGCTGTAGCTCCAATTCGAACCCCCTAACCTGGGAATCTCTGTGTGCCACAGGTGCGGCTCTAAACAAACAAACAAACAAACAAAACAACAACAAAAAAAAACCCCGAAAGGAATTATAGGCCTAATAAGTACAAAACTATAGAAGTGAACTCCTAGAATATAACATCATAGAAAATCTGCATGAACTTGGGTTTGGTGATGATAACCTTTTAGATACAATACCTAAAGTACAACCCATGAAAAAAATAATTGATAGGTTGGACCTCATTAAAATCAAGAATTTCTGCTCTTCAAAAGACACTGTTAAGAGAATGAAAAGACAAGCCACAGGCTGGGAGAACATATTTGTAAAATACATATCTGATAAACAACTGGTTTTCAACGTATGTAGAAAAGTCTTAAAATTCAACAATAAGAATACAACCCATTAAAAATGGGCCAGAGACCTTAACAAGACAAGACACCTTACCAAAGATATCAGATAGCAAATAAGTATATGCAAAGATGCTTAACATCCTGTCATTAGGAAGTTGCAGATTAAAACAATAGATAGCACAATAAAGAGATATTAGGACAGCTCAGATCCAAAACACTGCAACACCAAGGGCTGATGAGACTGCGGAGCAATAGGAACGTGTTCCTCTCATTCCTTGCTGGGGGAATGCAGAATCATGCAGCTACTTTGGAAGACAGGTGGGCAATTTCTTAGAAAGCTAAACATACTCTTACTTATGATCCAGCCATCGTGCCTCTTGTTCTTTATCTAGATAAGCTGAAACCTTACATCCATGCAAGACCTGCACATGAATTTTTATAGCCGCCTTATTCGTACTTGCCAAAACTTGGAAGCAACCAAGACGCCCTTCAGCGGGTACGTGGGTAAATAAACTGCGGTACAGCCAGACAGTGGAATTTTATTTAGCACTAATAAGAAACAAGCTAACAAGCCATGGAAAGATGTGGAGGAAACTTAAAAAGGCATATTATGGAGTTCCCGTCATGGCTCATCGGTAATGAACCTGACTAGTTTCCATGAGGACGTGGGTTCGATCCTTGGCCTCGCTCAGTGGGTTAAGGATCTTGTGTGGCCGTGACCTGTGGTACAGGTTGCAGATGAAGCTCGGATTTGGTGCGGCTGTGGCTGTGGTGTAGGCCGGCAGCTACAGCTCTGATTCGGCTCCTCACCTGGAAACTTCCATATATCGCAAGGGCAGCCCTAAAAAGACCAAAAATAAAAAAAGCGTATTACCAAGGCTACATACTATATGATTCCAACTATGTGACATTCTGGAAAAGGCAAAACCATGGCGAGATTAGTAAGAATGGTTGCCGGGGCTGGGGGGTAGGGAGGGATGAATAGGCAGAACACGAGGATTTTTAGGACAGTGAACCTCTTCTGCATGATACTGTCAGGGTAGATACATGTCCTCCCGCCAAGGGTGAGCCCCAGTGTAAACCAGACATTAGTTAATAATAATGGAGCCATATTAGCTTATCCATCGTAGCGAAAGTACCTCACCTCTGAAAGATGTTCAGAGGAGGAGATGTGAGGGGGTAAATGAGAACTCTGATCTCCCCGTGCAACCCCTCCCTCCATCCTCTTAACTTAATTAAGAACAAAAGAGTGGGCTGACCCTACTCACCTTCACGTTGGCAAAAATGAAAAGACGACTAGATGGGTGTTCCCCGCTGCTGGCCAGGGCACTCCGCCTCGGGAGGGCACGTCAGCAATGGGTAAGGAAAGTGTGTCATGGCTTGACTGGCTCATTCCGCTTCGCAGAGTTTTGTCTTAAAGCAGTAGTTCTCCACCGCCCAATGTCTGGACATACGTTTGGTTGTCACCGAGGAGCCGCCACTGGCAGCTAACAGGTAGAGGCACCTAACAGGTGGGTGCTGCTGCGAAACATCCTGCCCCCACGACAGGGGGCTGTATCCTTTGTGCTGCTGCTGGGAGACTCAATTGGGAAAGTGGGCGGGGTCATAGATATTCATCTCGGTGGTGTTCATGGTAGACAGACATAGAACCACAAGGTCATTCATCAGAGGTTGAATAAAAGTGTGCTCATACTGTGGAATCCTGTGCAGCCTGGAGAACAGCAGGGCGGAGCTATAATTTTTTTTTTTTTGCCTTTTTAGGGCTGCACCTGCAGCATATGGAAGTTCCCAGGCCAAGGGTTGAGTCAGAGCTGCAGCTGCTGGCCTACACCACAGCCACCGCAACGCAAGATCTGAGCTGCATCTGTCACCAACACCACAGCTCACGGCAACGCCAGCTCCTTAACCCACTGAGGGAGGCCAGGAATCAAAACTGCATCCTCATGGATACTCTTTGGGTTTGTTTCAATGGGAAATGGGAACTCCCAGAGCTATAATTTTAATATGAAAAAATGTTCATGAGATATTATAAATGAGAAAAGATTACAAAGCTACATGCAGAAAATAATTCTTCACATGTCCGTGAAGACAGAGTGCCTATGTGTGTCTTAAAATGTCTGGGAAGATACCTATCAAAATCTAAAGCTTGTGTCTGGGTGGCTGGAATATAGGTGATTTTGACCCTTTGAAATTACTTTTGATATTTAGAATTTTTTTTACAGTGAACAGTTATTATTTTTCTAATTAAAAAATAAAACAAAAATACAGTTTTTGAAATAAAGTATGCAATTGGAAATATGATCAAGCAAAGTTGGCTGAAAATTTAAGGTTTATTTTCAACTATGGCTTACATTCAAAAACACTCCCATACCAATTAAGAATCCACTACAGATTTCAATACATCTCATTTACTTCTCAAAAAGTCCTGTTGAGTTGTTGCTTGCTTCTCAGGCCTGTTGTAGAAATAAGTAGGGGAGAGGATTATCAGAGTCAATAGCAGTGATGGGCTTATATGACCTATGGTTTCCAAATCCAAGTCTTGTCTTTCCTGTGGTACCACAGTAGGGCCTCCGCCACAGTGCATGGTCACAAGTTGATGTTGGATTATCAGTAATACATTAGATTTTCTTCTTTATGTCTTTTAAAGAACCCTAACACATGGGGATTTCCATTTTGAGAATTTAGAGAAGGTTCTGGGAATATCTCTTTATACATATAAAACAGGTTGCAGTAATGTTTTTTTATTTGCTGATGACACTGGAGAGCATTTTCTTTTTTGGAAAATTTGCTGGAATAACTCATTCTAGATTAGAAGTTGTGTCTGAGGAAAGGGTTTGAGTCTCTTGAATGTATTTACTGGCTCCTATGAAGCAAAGACTTCGCTATTCCAACCGAGAGTGAGCAATGAGCATATCAGAATGTTTCCCAGCTGTCATCTCATGATCAGACCCTCATACCTTATGGTACTGAGAGGAAGCGGACTGAGTTTCCTTTTTTTCCCTGGTGTTTGGAGGCAAGGAAGGGGACCCATTAGGTGTCTTCAACTTTGCCACCTGCAAGTGGTGTTCTTGTAAGGTTTCTGAACAGGGGCTTTCTAGGGTAATCTGGAATGGCAGAATGGAGACAGGGAGGCTTCTTCGCACTAATCACCATCCCTACTGATGCTGAGAGGCTAGTGGGAAGTGAGTCCTGCAGCCTCCACCTGATGCTCACCAGAGCACACACACTCCTGAATGTCTGTCCGGAGAAGTTTCCAGATATCCCCAGAATGCTTCCTCCCCACCTCTGATGCACCTGGGCAGATTCCTGTGGCCTCCTGCTGCATTTCATCTCAGATGGCCTTTTGACTCTCTACACCTTAAAATTACATGTAGCAGCCTCCCAGATGGCCCTCCCTCCTGCTGAAGTCTTTCCTTGGTCACCTTGTAAGTGGTTTTTCCTTGGTGCCGTCCCTCGTCAAGAACAGATTCTGTTTCACGCCTCCAGGAACATGTAGCCCATCTTCTCCCTTGAAAGGCAGAGCCACGTCACGCACCTGCTGCAAAGGCACACCTGTACCCCTGCAGCTGGCTTGGCACTGCCCAGGTGCCAACAGGCTGGTCTACCTTCCCTCCTTCTGGAGGAGCATTGCTGCTTTGTGTTTTAAAGGCCCCAGGAGCAGCACTGAGGAACAGAGAAAAGGGCCCCAGGCTTGGAATTTCTGTTCAAGCCCTGGACCTACCACTGGCAGCAAGCAGCGTGGCCTTGGCCTTGTCGATGTGCCACTCCCGACAGGGTGGTTCTGTCTCCAAGGGAGGCCACAGAACTGGCCAGTTTGGGTAAGGCAAGAACATCAGGTCTCCCCAAATCAGGTCTGTGCCTTGAAAGTGGGGTTCAAGCCAGACCTGCTGGTCACCAGAGTCTGGGAGATCGTCTGGGGTGAGACCTGGGAGAAGTTACTGCAGAGACAGGGCCTGGGTGCTGGCACAGGCAGTGGCTTCCCTGTGTGAATACCCCAGGACAGATCCACTGAAGCTGGGCTTCTCCTCCTCTCCAGCGAATAATAATGGTTACTGTGGTTTGAATGTGCTTACTGCATGCCGGTACTTGCATTATTCCTCTGACGTAGATCCTCTGATTATCATTCCCATTATACAGGTGGGAATACTGAGGCTCAGAGAAGCTAAAGAACTTGCCCAGCACAGAACCAGGGGCTAAGACGGGACTGGAGCTCAGGGCCTTGCGGCTTCTGTTTTGAAAGAGCTCTTTGCGTTGGAAACTTAGCCCAAGCTAGGGGAGGAGGGACCCACGGGGGCGGGGGTGGGCACCAGAGTTGTCTTTACTTTGGCCTCTCCTGAATTTGCTGTCTGTCTGCCTGAGCTCTGGAGGTGCATCCCCAAAGCCCGCTTTCTCCCCACACTGGGCCTGGTCTCCAAGGGCCCCCAGCCCTCCTCTCTACCCACCCCTGGCTTAGCTGAGGACTAATCCCTTTTCCCAGTAGGTGAGCCAAGACAAGATTAGGGCTTTATTAAAAGGAAATTAAACTCGGAAATGAAAGGATAAACAAATCCCCATCGAGAAGAAACACAGCAGCAGAGCAGATGAGTTTATGGAGTCTAGTTCTTTATCCTATAGGACAGATACCTACCCACACATCAGGGGCTTCCAGCAAGCGGTGCCGTCAGCCTCCTGGCTTCCCACCCCTGCCAGCTCTACAGGATGGCTGCGGTCAAGCTGGTTGTATGGTGCTCTTAGCAGACATGGTGTAGGGGCCTGGGTGGTGGGGCCATGGTCTCCAGCACCTTGCTCACGTCCATCCCTCCTTTGCCCCTTTTCAGCGCCTTATGTAGAGAAGACCACCAGGTTGGCCAGCTACTCCCTGGGGAATGGACCCAGGTCATGGCTTCCAAACATCTTACCTCCTTCGTAGGGAGAAGGTGCATCTCATACTCCTCTGACTCTTGCTTCCCAAGGCTGTGGATGGCCCACTCCAGCCATCTCTCCAGCACCACTCTTCCTCGCTGCTCTTGCCCCACTGTTGTTTTGCTGTCGCCCAAGCTTCCAAGGGCTTCCACCTGTGCTCTTCTGCTAGCAGTACTCGTCCCCCTTGCTACCTCTTTTCTTGGCCAACTCCTCCTTTTTCTTTAGACCCTGTTTTTCATGGCTCTTTCTCAGGAAGGCTTTCCCTTGAGCTCCCTAAAAGAGGTTTCTCGTGACCTTTCGAAATCCTCCTTCACTGCACTCATCATCGTGGTAATTAGGCATTTCATAAATACCTCTCTCTCCTGTAGACTTTAAGCTCCATGAAGGTGAGGACAGGATGGGTCCCTCTCGACGCTGAATCCCTGAGCTTGGCAAGTACTGTTTAGCCATTCATCCATTCGCCTATTCAGTTATCCATTCCACAAATATTTCTCGAGTATCTGCTCTGTACTGAGAACCATGCTAGGTACAAAGACTAGAGCAATGAACAAAGCAAAGTGCCCACTGTCATAGTACTGGCAGACCAGCCACTCGTTGCATGTTTAGGAGCATCTGTTCATTCTCACTGAGACATGCCTACCAAGGAGCGTTCCCAGCTAGCGGACTGGCTAGTGCAAGTGGAAGTGAGCTCCCCGTCACCAGAAGTATTCAAGAAGAGCCTGGGCAGTTCATTGTGATGATGCTGCAAGTGGAGCCTCCTGAAGGTCCCTTTCTCCTCCAAATTTCTTTGCTTCTCTGAAGGACACTGGGCTGGCTGCATTTGGGTAGAGGTCAAGCCACAGCCAGGCTAGACCTACAGGGAGGAAGGAAAATGAGGTCAGGAAGAGGACCCTGGGCAGCCTGCAAAGCAGACTTTGTCTTCATTCTTTCCTGGTGGAAGTAAACAGATGCCTCTTGAAAGCTGGAGCCAAACCTTTTCATTTCGTGTAAAACAAACTTCCATTTAAAAAAATATACCAAGGAAAACTATCTTTTTAAAGTACACTTTTCTTTTTCGGATTACAAAACGTGATTATTTCAGAAAACACAGAAAAAACTTACATTGGAAGGACTCTGATTCATCTACCCAGAGATAATCATTGTAGATATTTAAATGTATTTTCTTGCAATTCTTTTGGATGTATATAAAAGTACACGTTTTTTTAAAAAATGAGATGATATCCTAGATCTTGTTCTTTTCATTTAGCAGATTGTGAGCATTTTTTATGTCACTAAATATTGTTCCAGAGTGAGATTTTTACCTACTGTAGGATGTTTCCACTTATGTGTCATCTGTTGAAATCACCCCAAAGCAGAGCGAACATACAACACTGTCTCTCTGAGTGACCTGACCATTTTCTGTGGGTCAGGAATTTGAGAGCTGCTTGGCTGGGCAATTCTGGTGTGGGGGCTCTGGTTTGGTTGCAGTCAGGTGTCGGCTGGGCCTGCAGTCATCTGGAGGCTGGGCCGGAGCTGGGGGACCCGCTCCAAGGCAGTTCACTCCCGTGGCTCGCCGGTGGCACTTTCCCATGGCCTTTCCGCTGGGCTGCTTGAGTGTCCTCACAACATGGCGGCTTCCCCCAGAGTGAATGGTCCAGAGGGAGAATGAGCCAGGCAGCAGCCGTGTCTCTTCTACGACCTAGCCTTGGAGGTCACTCAGCGTCACTTAGGCAGTATTCTGTTTGTCACACAGGTCAGCCCTGTTTGTTGGAGGCTATGAATACCAGGAGGGAGGATCTTTGGGAGATACCACAGGCTGCCTACCCCGCCATCGTATTTCTGCGACCTCCCCTTGCTTAACTGGTCCCCTATTGCTGGGCATCTAGATTGTTTCCACTGTTTTGCTATCGTATGGAATGTATGCTCCTGAAAAGCCTTAGGCGTGTGATATTATTTTATCTAAGTGTCTCATCTGCATTTGGGTTCACTTAATCCAGCCAAGGTTTCAAAATCATTTGGGGCTGTACCAAAGCTGGGTCCCCTCTGGACCATTCTCTTTAAGCCTTGACGGGATGATCCCCTGAGGAGATTGCCATGGTAATTCAGTGAATTACCAGGGTCTGGCAGGAAACAGAATTCAACTCAGAGTCTAATAAAGGAACCACTTACCGAGATGTAGGCAGGGGAGGAAACAAACAAGATTTGAGGCCTCCTGAAACTGGCCAGCCGAGATAAGCCATTGCCACCCTGATGACTGAAGGGAGGGGACAACAGAACTGCCGGAACTGCAGTGCAAGAGAGGTGCACCCTGATGGCTCTCCTCTGTCCACTCTCCCGTTTCGGTCTCTGTCTCTCCTTGTGTCTCCCTCCCTCCCTGACTCTCTCTCCTTCTGCTGGTTCCCCTTAATGCCATTACCGCAACAGAGGTCAACCAATGGCCAGCATGGAGCCCAGCTGATGTGGTCCATGGGGTCAGCCTAGTGCTGAAGAGAGAAGCATGGGCAGTGGATGGGAGGATGGAGAGAAGAGGGAAGCAGGAGTAACCAACATGCTGTCAGTATTTTTGGAACATCAATAGGGTCCAGAACTGTGCATCAGAACAGAGGTAACTGCCCCTGCCATGGTGTAGACATGGGGTAATTTTACTATTAATAATAATTGTAACGGCAGTGTAGCCATAATGTGTTAAGTATTTTCCATGTCCAGGGCAATGTATTACATTACAGGGCATTTCACACATGCTATTTCTAATCTTTACAGCCAATCTGTTGGGCACATGTTATTATGAACCTCTTTCAGGCAGGGAAAAATGGGCTTGGAAAGCCTCAAGATCCTGCCTGGGGTGACAAAATTAGGAACAGAGCTGGGATTGGACGCCAATCTGTTTTACTTTAAGCCCCAAGTACCTTCCTCTCGAAGCAGCCAAGGCCAACCTCACGGGGTGGACCGAGGCAGTTTCTGCAAGCAGCCTTCCATGGCTTCTTCTAGAACAGAGCAAGATGTTTCCAAAAAAGAATAAATCTTTTAACACACCATCTCAGCTGGGCAGCTGCCCGGGAGTTAGAATATCGTGTGTTTGGCACATGATGAGTTTTGTGCCGGTGCATACAAAGTAGTCAGGAAAGAAAGAGAGAAAAGATCCCCCAGGAATAACGGAATGAGGAGCACAGGGCTCGACATGGTGAGCCGATGTGACAGAGGTCACCTTTGAGATGTGAGTAAATGGCCACGCTGAGGCTGCTGCGGGTGGGCCCGGCACGCTGGCATTCCTGAAGGCAGTGTCCTGGCAGCCCTGGGGACCCAGGTGGCACTCTGCCAATGACTTGGTTCTGGAGGCAAATCCCCCCCACACTGAGCATGGATGGCTGTGAGGAAGGTTGAAGGGAAGCAGGGGGTGGGAAGGAAGAGGTAACATGATGGCATGTCTCCTTTCTCAGCACTTTGCAATAATGAAAATGACCTGCTCTGGCTGGACGTGTGGTCAGAAAATTCAGGAACTTCCCTGGTTGGTTTTTATCTCTACCCTTGGGGTTCTTCCCACAGGGGAAGAATGGCTGTGGTGACGTTGCCGGGGGAGGTCCCCTCAGTGGAGAAGGGGCCGGAGCTATTGGGAGGACTTGGGCTCAACGCTGCGGTCAGGGTCTCCTGGTGGGTTTGGGGGATTTGTTGTGCATTTCTCTTCCTGGTGGAGAATCTTCTATTTATACTCCAGACTCTAGGTGCCATGACTGGAGTAGCTAATCCAGCCTGGAGTCATGAGATGCTTACCCGGCTGATCTCGCTCGTTGGAAGCCAAGCTTTCTCCGGGGTCTCTGGCGGGGTCTCTGGCAGGGTCACCTGCACACTCCGCTGACTCCCATTGGTGATGCAGGCACAGTGTCGGGGTGGGGAGTGGGGCAAAGTGAGGAGGAGATCCTGGTGGGGACAGGAAGCCCACGTGTTCATAAAATTTCCAGAGCGGAAGAGGGAGAGGTAGGTTCCCGTCCAAACCTTTGCCAGCCAATGGGACAATGTCCTGGACTGGAATTCCTAAGATGGGGGAGGCGTGGGAGTGCTTGGTGAATTTTGACCCAGAGTCCTATTCACACTAAGTGCTCCCTCAGTCAGCATTGCCAGGAGCTTCACAGTGTGGGGATGGTTAAGATTGGGGCCTTGGGGAGTTCCCTGGTGGCTCAGTGGGGTAAGGATCTGGCATTGTCACTGCTGTGGCTTGGGTCACTGCTGGGGTGTGGGTTCGATCCCTGGCCCTAAAACTTCTGCATGTCGTGGGCATGGCCAAAAAAAAAAAAAAAGAATGGGGGTCCTCAGGAGCCAGACCGCCTGGGTTTGCATCCCATGCTCTGTGATCGCGGATGAGTCACAGATAAGCATAGCCCTACCTGGTAGGGTTGTTACAAGGGTTAAATGACAGAACCTATGAAGAGCACACAGCATATGTTGGTCATTACTATTCCTAGTTTTTAGCCCCACTTTCAAATAGCAAAGACAGGAGTTCCTGTTGACCCATTGTGTTAAGAACCCAACATAGTTAGTGTCCATGAGGATGCAGGTTCGAAGCCTAGCCTTGCTTCGTGGGTTAAGGATCCAGCGTGGCCACAAGCTGCAGCTTAGGTCACAGTCGTAGCTCGGATCTGGTGGTGCTGTGGCTGTGGTGTAGGCCGGCAGCTGCAGCTCTGATTCGACCCCTAGCTGGGGAACGTCCATGTGCCAAGGTGTAGCCATAAAACCGCAACAGCAACTGCAAAACAAACAAACCAACCCCCAAGCTGGCCCGTGATACCTGGATTTTTGCAGGACCCTCTGCCTCTGGCCTCACTGCCGCTTCACCTCCAAAGCTCTCCAGCATAACACCATCATTTAGATTAATTTCTAAATGCATTTAAAGCTTTGTGTTCACTGCTTATTTGCATTTTAAAAATTAGTCCTGAACGTGAGAACCCTGGTTTAAAGTTGGGCGTCCGTTCACAGGAAAATGACCTGTGGGCTCATACTGAAAAAGTTCTGTGTGAGCCAGGAATGTGACACCTTTCTGTCCTTTTGGGTTGAAGCGGGCGATGTGCGGGTGCAGATAATTTAATTAACATTGATTGAACGCCTCCTCATGTTCCTCATTACTCAGCTCCGCAGTGCCTCCACCTCAGTGCTTTTTGAGAAGGACAACACTTTAAACAAAATATTAACTTGGCCCTGATAAACAGAGTGGGTCCGGTTTGGCTTGGGGTGGGAGAGCATGGACCCCCGCTCGACTTTTCTCCTGCAGGCCGGTCCTGTGTGGGCTTCCCTGGCCTTGCCCATCCCTGGTTACTGCCTCTGTGTGGCGGTGACCACAAGTGTCCAGAGGTTGTGATGAATAAACCCAGAGCCTATGACTCCCAGCCCAGTGGCCTTCTTTTTCTTCTTCAGTCTTTTGCTGCTCTTTGCTCCTAATTTAAAAAATAACTTGTTCTGGAGTTCTCATCGTGGCTCAGGGGTAACCACCATAGATGAGCATCCATGAGGATGCAGGTTCGATCCCTGGCCTTGCTCAGTGGGTTAAGGATCTGGCATTGCCGTGAGCTGTGGCGTAGGTCACAGACGCAGCTTGGATCTGACATTGCTGTGGCTGTGGTGCAGGCCAGCAGCTGCAGCTCTGATTTGACCCCTAGCCTGGGAACTTCCATATGCCGTGGGTGCAGCCCTAAAAAAGACAAAAAAAAATTTTAAAAAAACAACAACTAACAAAACTTATTATTTCTATGGCCCTGACTTTTCCCAGTCCCAGCTCTTGTTAACTTGACCTAGTTTCTTGTGCACTGGATCTTGCTTCCAGAGGCTCTCCATAGGTATTGGGAGGGTGGATGGTATCACCGCTCTTCCTTTACCTACTGCAAAATTAACCTTCTCTCTCTCCCTCTCTCCCTTTCTCTCTCTCTCTCCCCCCAACCCCTTTCTGTCTCCCATCCTCCCTTCCCCCGTCTCTTGCGATCCATGAGCAAGGCCACTGAATTCTGGCCTTACCGATTAGTGACATGACTCGAGGAAGGTAATTTCCCTAAGCCTCAGTTTCTTAATCTGTAGTATACGGATAAGCCTACCCACTTAGCCAGGCCATGATGTGTAAGGGCAGTGAGGCCGAACCCAGCACAAGGTCAGGTCCCCTCCTCCCCGCCGAGTCCAACTCAGAGATGCCTGAAAAATGCTGAGATTTTTTTTCCTCAGTGTTTCTTAACAGTCATTTACATTTTCGGTGCAGTTGAACTTGCAGCTTGATTGAGAGGAGAAGAATAACCACCGAATCAACTAAAAATGGTGCTGGGCAATGACAGTAATTGTCGGCAGCAGGATAATTGATCCAATTACACAAAGGAAACAGCCTGCTGGGGAGCCGTGCCTGTCAGCCCCTGCAGGCAGCAGCTGACACAGGGTCCCTCATCCTGGGTGGCTGTAAGAGGACTGGAAGGTACAATCAGGTGAGGGGACTGCGAGGGGGGCAGCGTGCCTATGGTGGGAAATAGTTCCAGGTAGCCAGCAAATGGTCACTGCTGTGTATCCCGCTGGGTTGTCTCTGGGGAACAGAGCGATCATTCAGGATAATTTAGAAAATATTTTATGACAGCTGTGTTTACCGTTAACTCGCCCAGTCCTGGTGGGGAAACTGTTAAATTCTTAAGACCCGAGACAGAGACTCCTTGACAAACCCAGTCCTGAAAGAGCCATCATCTCCATCTTGGAGACATGGAAATGAGGCTGCGAATGGGTGAGTCTTACTGGTTTTGCCCCTGAGCTGTGGTCCTCCCCAGAAGCAGGTGCAAAGGGCCGGGGGCTGCCGCCCTGCTCTGGAGGTGCGTTCCACCCCCACGCACCATGGGCCAACCCGCTTCTCCCTGGGCTTCGTGACCACCCATTCCATCTAGAGAGGTGTTTACCCCCCTTTTAAAGAAATTGTGGGGGAGAAACACATAACCTAACAGTCACCTTCTGAGCCATTTCTAAGCGTAGAGTTCAGGTACCCATTTCTAGGTGTGGTGTGAAGTAAATCTACCTCATTGTGCAGCAGATCTCCAGACTTTGCTTCTTACACATTCCAACACTCTGTCCCCCTCAAACAATAGCTCCCTGTGTCCCCCTTGCCTCAGTGCCTGGCAAACAGCATTCTACTTCCTGTTTCTAGGAGTTTGAATGCTTTAGACCTTATGTAAGTGGAATCATATGTATTTATCTTTTGGTGACTGGCTTATTTTCACTTTGCCTGATGTCCTCATGGTCCATCCATGTCGTAGCATGTGGCAGAATTTCTTTCTTTTTTTTTTGTTTGTCTTTTCTAGAGCCGCTCCTGCAGCATATGGAGGTTCCCAGGCTAGGGGTCTAATCGGAGCTGTAGCCACCAGCATACACCAGAGCCACAGCAACGCGGGATCCGAGCTGCATCTGCAACCTACACCACAGCTCACAGCAACGCTGGATCGTTAACCCACTGAGCAAGGGCAGGGACCGAACCCACAACCTCATGGTTCCTAGTCGGATTCATCAACCGCTGCGCCACAACGGGAACTCCAGGATCTTCTTTTCTTTCTCTGTTCTTTCCTTTCTTTCAAGTATGGTGGATTTACAGTGTTGTGCTAGTTTCTGCTGTGCAGCAAAGTGACCCAGTCGTCCATGTATATCTTCCCTTTCTAATATTGTCTTCCATCAAGGTCTATCCCAAGAGATTGGACATAGTTCCCTGTGCTGTACAGTGGGACCTCATTGCCAATCCACTCTAGATATAATAGTTTGCATCTACTAACCCCAAACTCCTTGCTTAAGACTGAATCATGTTCCATTTGTATGTATATGCCTCATATTCTTTATCCATTCATCCATTAATGGCTCTTTGGTTTGCTTCCACCTGCATGTACTCTTTTTAAGCAAAGATTTCCTAAGCACCTACTCTGTGGTGGGTACCTGCCGGCGGCCACCCCCAGCACGCCCTTTTCCATGGGCCAAAACATATCTGAGTGGGAGGCACAGTGTATGTGGGTCCAAGTACCTGAGAAGAAATAAAACTCCATCTCCCACTGAGTGAGAGCTAAAATGAGACTGCCCCTACAGCATCCCTGTAATATCATGATCCATGTCTATCGAGGCCCTACTATGTGCCAGGCCCCATCTGAGATCTGTATTGGTGTCATCTTTTATATCATCTCATTAATCATATCAACGACCTTATAAAGGAGGTACTACTGTGATCTCCAGGGAGAAAACAGACCCCGAGAGATGCAGTGCCATGTCCATGGTTGTGCTGCAGGTGGTGACAGAGGCAGGATTAGGACCCAGGCTGTCTGGCTCCACACCTTCAATTCCTAAGCCGTAGATGCATCGTCCTACTGTGGAGTCAGGCCTAAGCCGTGAGGAGTGTCCTGAAAAAGCTTCCCGGGCAATTGCCTTGCATAGCCTTGACCCGTGACCCAGTTCCCCCCAAAGAGTGGCAGGGACCTGCTGCAAAGCCTCAAAGGGGTGCCGTATTTATATCGCAGTGTCCCTTGCACCTACAGGGGGTCAAGATGCTGCTCCCGTGGCAATGAACACCCCCCTCAACCCAGCATGTCATAGAGTGGGGTGGTTTCCCAGTTGGCAGGAAATAATGGGGTGCAGTGTGAGGCCAGCAGGGGCTCAGTGTGCCCTACATGGCCTTTTGCTATCTTGATATGATAAGGTAAGGGGGGGTGGCCTTATGACATTAATTTTACAAGTATTTCTTGAGCGCTTAGTGTGTGCTAAGTGCTGGGGATGCAAAGGTGATCTAGAAGACAGAGGTCCTGGTTTCATTTGTGAAGTCTGTGGCCAGATGTAAAGGGAGGAAGCTCTTTGGGGGCTCGCAGCCCTGGGCAAATTATCGGACAAATAATCCCCAGCATTTCAGAATCCTCCAAGCTTATCCTGGCACGTGGTAGAACCCAAAGACTTTTCCTTTGGCTCCTCCCTGTAGAGTTTTCTAAAAACCCCTCGGGCCAGGAGTGTGAGAGGATGGTTGGCTGTCACAACAGATGGTAATGAGATCACCAGAAAGGTGCCCAGAGACTCTGCGGGAAATGGCCCAGGACGTGGCAACACGTGCGGGGGGTTGTAAAGTCGGAGAGAACCCCGTATGCTCCTGGCCAGGGGTACAACTTCCTGGCTCCCCGGGTTCCCCGTGGGTGTGATCCCCTGTACAGAGGAGGCTCTCCCTGCCTGGAACGCTTCCTTCCTCACTCCTGTGGGGGTTATACCTCCTGTGCACCCCCTACCCCAGCCTAAGGCTCTGGAGATTTGGTCTGTCCACTCACCAGGAGCAAGGAATTGGTGCCAGAAGACCCCAGCACGGTGCTGAGCCTGGGTAGTGCAGGGTCACTTGCAGAAGGATGCTGGGGAACTCCGTAACCACGCATCTCCTCCATCCTTCCTTTCTATTGATCTTCACTACCAGCGCCCCCCAGACGTGCACCTCGCCGTCAGATCAGCAGCTCCTCCCTCAAAATGGAGGTGATCCTGGCCCCTCCTCTGTAAGGACAGAGTGCCACATGTGAATAGTTGGCACAGTCTGTGGCGATGAAGGAATATGCCATTAGCTCTCCTGTCTCTCATCCTTGGCCTACCAGCCTGTGTGTGTTGGGTCTTTCTCTTTCTCTGTCTTATTCATCCATGAAATTCTGTGACCTGCTCAGAAATTAGGCGGCGGGGGTGGGGTGCATTCATGTCCAGTAACAGTTGATGGAAAAGTCAGGGGGGCTTTGTGGAGTCAACGGGAAAGGTTTCTGGGTAGCGGAGGGCTGAACGGCTTTGCATGGCTCGGAGCAGACGTCCAGCTGCTCGGCACAGGCCCCCCACCCCAACCCCAGCCTTCAAGCTAGAGCAGCAAGCAGGTATTTCCCACGTGGTGGCATTTCTTGTCATTCTTTCCTGATTGATTTAGGAGATGCCAGTGTGGAGGCAGCTCTGCCCCGCAGCCTCAGCAGGATGTCGAGGGACCGATCCCTCTGTTGGCACTCCCTGGAAGATCTATCAAGCCTTTACTCTGAACTCCAGGCTAGAGGATGAGGGGCCAAGCCTGAGGCAAGACAGGAGGGAGAACTGTCTTCTTGTGACTCCTCCTCGAGGGAGAGCAGGAGCAGGAGCCCCTCCTGCTGAGGAGGGAGGTGTGTGGGAGGCAGGGGCCTCCTTCTCTGTTTCCACAGCTGGGGGTCACTAGCACATGTCAGGCTGCTTTGCCTCACTTCTCGTTGCTCAGACAGAATGGACTCAGCAGCATCAGCCTGACAGAGAAAGTGTTCTGTGAAGTAGATGAGCGTTGGGTAAAAAGAAGAGTGGAAATGCAACTCTACAAGCTCAATTGGATTGGAAAGTTCCAGAGTATTGTGGGAATGCTGTTAAACATATTAAATTAGGGTGGGCCTATTCAGATAGAAGTTACAGAGATCCCACTATAGTGGCTTATATCAATTAAGAGGGTTTTTTTTGTTTGTTTGTTTTGTTTTTTTTTCTCTTTCTCTCTTATCATGAGAAGTGCAGAGTTAAAGTTGTTCTCACTGGGTTAGTAGCTCAAAAATGACAAAACTAAAATCTCTTATGATTTTCCTCATTTTTCCCTTATGGTTGCAAGATGGCTGCTATAGCTCCAGTCATCATGTCTAAATTCCAAGCAGCAGAAAAGAGGAAGAGATGTGAGACAAAAGAGGCAATGCCTAGAGGCTAGAAAGCAAAGCTCTCTAAATAAACCCCAGAAGATTTCCGGTTACAATTCACTGGGCAGAACTATGTCAAGTGGTCATCATTAGCTGGGTCAGGAAATTTTGTTCTCTACTCATCAGGGTCTCCTTGGTGAGAAACCAAGGGGGGTAGCTAATTAGCACTGCTGCTATGGTACTTCTCTTGAATTAAACCAAATTCTGTCCCCTTTACTAACCTCCACCTAACTTTCCTCATTCGTCTTCTCCTGTCCTTTGTCTACACTGAGCTTGAGGCTCCCCAGCATGGAGATGAAAGTGCTTAGCCTGGAACTCAGGTCCAAGGTCTGGCTTCATAGATGAAAGATAGTGCCCCAGACCCCACCAAGCCCAGAGTTTGTCTCAAGTGGCCCCAGTAACTGTTTAGATCCACCTCCACCATCTAGAGTCACCCCCTGTGGGGCCAGCTGTGGTCTACGGGTGGAGGTCAGGGTGCGCGAGGTGGCCTGTCCTTGACCTCTGTGGAATTTGAACTATAGGACATCCTCAGCCCCAGGCTGACTGCAGTGGGTCTAACTGATACACAAGTGGCTCCTGCCAGTTTTGCTCCTGGGGTGTTGGCCTGTTGCCCCCAACCGGTGAGTTACAGAGTAACACCCACCCACAAACCATCCTCTTAACCCCGGAGGGTTTGTTGGGGTGAAGGAGGAGACAGTGGACGAGAAAGGAGGGCTAAGTCCTTTTCTGTCTTTCTGTTCAACAAGCATTTATTGACCCTTTCTAGGTTCTGAGGCTACAGAGTAGACCCAACTCAAGTCCTTGCCTCTTGTTCATACTTGGCAAGTGTCAATGTTTCTGTGATAACGGGATTCTTTGCCAAGTACGACATGCTAGGAAGGACTATAAACATTGCCTAATCGAATTTTATTAATTGATGAAGAAAGGAAGCAAGGGCAGCCCAGGGAAATTAAGTGATGGGGCCACAAAGCTTGTAAAGCTTGTGGTGCCGAGTCTCAGCTCCGAGTCTCTGGGCCGTCAGGCGGGTCCCATGCTGCCACACTGATTGGTTTTGCCAGTTACATAACAATCTAGCGGGGTCACCTTCCCTGTGCTAGGAAGCATCCTGAATTCACAGTGTGTGGATCATTCTCATCCTGGGAGAGAGAAAGAATAAACTTCAAATGTTTCACATCCTTCATCCTCAGTGACCCGTCCTCCCACTTTTTACGTGATTGTCAGTGATCTGCATTTTCTAATACAAGACTTGCTACATTTAGCTAATTCTCTGGGTGAAAGACATGATTGATTAGGAACCGAAGAGCTGTTCCCGGAGAGGAACGTGAGGTCGTTCAGGAACCCACCCCTCACGCAGCACTCTTCAGGATGGAGAATTGATCTGGGAGTCACAGCACCTTCTTTCTTCCGTGGCAGATGAGAAAAACCCGTCGGAATTACTTGCAGGCTGGCCTACCCTCCTCCCGTGTTCTGCCCATGAGCAGCATGTGAGAAACAACGACGTCACATTTCACAGCTTGGAGAATTAGCAATGCTTGTCTCCAATTGCTGGGCTTTGGGAAGGAAAAGGATAGAAAGTTCCAAGTGCCCCATGTGTTTGAATGAACAGGCATCGTGGTGCTGGCTCCCCAGGCAGTTTCTGCCACCTTCACCCTGCGTCGCTGCAGCTCGGGCCTTGGATGGATGTCTGTGCCTTTTGGAGGGTCCGAGGGCCCCGGTGGAGTGTGCTGGGAACACGCAGAGGGAGAACCTTGCTCAATGAGCCACTGTGTCTGCCTTGGCTCAGGCAGGAGCTTGGTGTCCAAGGGAGCCTGGGCCCAAATAAAGACACGCTTTATTTCCCTTTCAGTTGACAGAGGGGGATTTTTGGAGGTAGCGGGGGAAACAGAGTGAGCAGTGTTCAGGGGCGCAGCCCACCTTCCTGGGTAGTTTTCCACTGCAACAGCCCTGCCAGAGCAGACTGGCCAAGGAGACTGAGATTTTACAAGCGCGCCGTGTGGACTGGAGCTGCCCACTGACCTCGAGCCCCTTTTGTGGGACCCGCATCTGCAGCGTCAGGGGATGGGAAAGATGTTGTCGGCTTGGGTACTAGTTTCCTATAGCTGCCCTAGGAAAGTACCAGAGGGGGCGGCTTCAGGACAGAAGTTATTGTCTCCCAGTTCTGGAGGCAAAGTCCAAGATCAAGGGGTGTGTGTGTGTGTGTTGGGGCCAGTTCTTTCTCAGGGCTGTGAGGGCAGGGGCAGTTCCAGGCTCTCTCCTTGGCTGGTGGATGGTCTTCATGTTCATGTGGTGCTCTTCCTTTGTGGCTGTCTGTGTACAAGTGTCCTGTTCTTACACAGACACCAACCACATTGGATCAGGGCCCTTCCTAACAATCTCATTCTAATTGATTACCTCTATAAAGATGCTGTCTCTAAATAAGGTTAGGCGTACTGGGGGTTAGGACTCCAATATAGGAATTTTGGAAAAACACACAATTCAACCCACAATAGCACATACCCATGTTCCATCTTGTTTATCTGGAAATGGGGAAGCAGCTGTAGGGCCCATACCTCTGACACTTTGTAGTGGATGGCTGTTTGACCCTTTTCTCTGCCTTCTTCTTTCATCCTCCTCCTTCCAGGTAAACCTGTCAGAAACCCCCAGCATCTGATCCCTTTTTATACCACAGTAATTAGGGGTACTCCTTACTTGCTGCTTCTTCAGTACCAAGCAAGGTACTGGGTACTTTATTTGTATTAACTCATGTAGTCTTCATGATGACTCTTGAGGTAGGCCCTATTATCCCCATTGTACAGACAAGGGAACTGAGGCACAGGAAAGCCAGGTAACTTGCCCAAGATCATATAGCTAATCAGTGGTAGAGCCAAGATTTGAACCCAGGCCATTTGGTCGCAGGAAGTATGTTATAAACTACTTCCACCTTACTTAATAGATTTAATATTCAACATGAAGCCTTTCATGGCTTCCATGCTGAAGAAGAGGGTGATGCAATGGGTCAGAGAGCAGAGGCTCTGGGTTCTTCGTTTGTGTGCCATTGTTTATCAGCTGTGTGACTTTGGGCAAGTGATGGAACCTCTCTGTGCCTCACTTTTATCATCTGCAAAGTGGGGATGACATTCTCTTAGGGTTGTTTAGGGAAGACCATGTGAGCGCCTGGCACATGGTAACTGCTGAATAAATATCGTTATTGGCAGTAACATTATTTCACCATTTTCCTAAAAGAGCCCATCGCTGTCCCCACCTCATTTTCCATCTTAACCGTCCAGAGCCGTGATGTCCAGTAGGGTAGCACCGAGGCCCAGGTGGTTATTGAGGGCTTGAAATATGGCTAGTGTGAACTAAAGTGTGCCATAAGCATTAAATATGCAATATCGTTTTGGAGGTTTAGCGCCCCCCCAATGTAAATCACCTCATTGATAATTTTATATTGATTATACACTGAAGTGATAATGTTTAAATATATTGGGTTAGCTAAAATATATCATTAAAATTAATTTGTTTGAAGTTCCTATTGTGGCTCATTGGGTTAAGAACCAACTAGTATCCATGAGGATGCCGATTCGATCCCTGGCCTCGCTCATTGGGTTAAGCATCCGGCATTGCCGCCAGCTGTGGTATAGGTCGCAGATGCCGCTCAGATCCCAAGTTGCTGTGGCCGTGGCGTAGACCAGCAGCCGCAGCTCAGATTTGACTCCTAGCCTGGGAACTTCCATATGCCACAGGTGCAGCCCTTAAAAAAAATAAAAAATTAAAAAAATTTAAAAAAGAAACAAATTTAATTTTTTTATTTTTTTTAACGTGGCTACTAGGAAATCTAAAATGGCATGTTTTGTTCACATTATACTTCTTTCTGTTGGACAGGATTGGTCTGGACTAATTGGTCTAGACTGTGAGCTCCAGGGACCACATCTGTTCTGTTTGCTGCTGTATCCTAGCACCTCACTCAGATCCTGGCCTTACAGGAGATGCTCAAAAATATAGTTGTTGATGCAGTTTTGATTATACAGGTCCTCTGTTCTTAGCTCCAGATGGGTCCAGACCATTTTCCAACCAAGCCAGAAACTGAGAAAGCCCTCGGCTCCCAGCGCTTGGGAAAAGCCCTGCCGACTGGGCTTGGACGTGGCCCAGGCCAGCTTCCCACTGAATGGCTGGGTTTGATGGCCAGCCCTCCACCTCTCTTGAGGTAGCCTCGCTATTCAGCCCGAGGGAAAACATGGCTGTGGAAGTCTCTTCTATTTTCAGAGAAACCAATCTGGCCAGAGGACATGAACGCCCTCAGCCAAAGGAGGCCCGTGAAAGAGGTCACTATATACACAGTGCGCAGGAGAGAAAGGCCTGAAGGAAATTTCCACCACATTCGAGGTCCCCTTCTGGACTTGGCATCTCAGACTGAGCCTCATACAGATAGGAAATTTCATCTTTCTGCCTCTGTCCCTCCTCCGCCTCCCCTTCTTCCCAAAGTGAACCCCAAAGCCAGCTCTCGTAAGGGGGTGTGTAGCTAACATGTGTCTCTGACCTCTCGTCTCTGGAAATGGAGGCCAGCTCCACCCACAGTCCTGACCAGTCCCAAAAGCTGAGACCACTGAGGGGGGACACATCAGGGGAGGAATTTCAGGCAAGGAATGCTGGAGCTGGAAGGGGTCTGAGGGGACTGATCCAGGCTCTTCTCAGATTTCTGTGGTTCTTTTCCTTCCTGTGACATCTCTGCTACTGAGGCGCGCTCTGCATGCAGGAGACGTGAGCCCGGAAGACTTGGTTCAGACCTTGACCTGGTCCACTTTCTCCTCAGACCTCGAGCCTGGCCTTTCTCACTCACCCTTCTGAGCATGTTGCCACACAACTTCCATGCACTTTGTCTTTTTTTTTTTTTTTTTTTTTTTGCCTTTTTCTAGGGCTGCTTCCGCGGCATATGGAGGTTCCCAGGCTAGGGGTCTAATCGGAGTTGTAGCCACCAGCCTACACCAGAGCCACAGCAACGCGGGATCCGAGCCGCGTCTGCAACCTACACCACAGCTCACGGCAACACTGAATCCTTAACCCACCGAGCAAGGCCAGGGACCGAACCCTCAACCTCATGGTTCCTAGTCGGATTCGTTAACCACTGAGCCACGACGGGAACTCCTCCGTGCACTCTGATTCACCCGTACCAAATCCTGATGTAGCTGCACTTGAGTCTTGGGTTTGGGACAACTGACAGCTTCTCTGAGACTCGGTTTCTTCTATAAATGTGGAACTAGTAGCACCTGCCCAGCTGGTCACTGGGGTTCAATGAAATAATATGTAAACAGCAGCAGGCAGTGCCCAGGACGTGATAGACGTTTCGGAAGCGTGAACGACCCTTCTCTGCTGGTTCCTGAGGGTTTGCTTTTCCTTCTTACCCTGCTCTGCCTTCCAGTCACAACAGCTTCCTCTGGCCAAGGCAGGTGAGAGCAGATGAGGGCTGGTCTCCACCACATGCAGGATTTTCATCCCAATTGAATGGCCCCCGGTGAAGAGTTCTCTTCCATAGCACAGACAAAATTGGGAAAAAGTGTTCTGAAAGTTGGAGATTGCTAGCATTCTTACCTCCCTGCTTTTCTTTTTCTTTTTCTTTTTTTGCTTTTTTAGGGCCACACCCACAGCATATGAACCTTCTCAGGCTAGGGGTTGAATTGGAGCTGAAACTGCCAGTCACAGCCACAGCAATGTGGGATCTGAGCCACGTCTGTGATCTACACCACAGCTCACAGCAACGCCGGATCCTTAACCCACTGAGCAAGGCCAGGGATCAATCCCGCATCCTCATGGATACTAGTCAGGTTTGTTACCACTGAGCCATGACTGGAACACCCTGTCTGCTTTTAAGAAGCCACCTGTTCTTTCTATTTGTGTCAGGACTAGAGCAAGGAATCTTGGCAAAGAGACGTTACTTTTGATTAAACATCCTGAGCCTCTTTCCCATTTGGGGATGACTCAGTGAGTTCCATCTGGGTGGAGGAGAAGGGGAGCGGGAAGTCATTTTTATATGAAATATAAACTCAGATGGTCACAGGGATTATTAATTAAAGTGAAGGTTTCTCATGGCTCACATGGCACCTGGCAGGTGGTGGGATCTTTGCGTGTGTTGCTCTCTTGTCCTTGGTGTGGTTCCTGAAGCAGGTCGAAGATGAAAGGAAAGAGATTCGAGTCCTCGACCTGGATTCAGGTGGCGGCAGAGACTCTCATTAGCTGTGTGCCCTTGAGCAAGCCATTTGCCATCTCTGTGGCCCAGGGAATTTTCATCTTAAAAAACTGGGAATAACCACAACGCTACCTGCTTCATGTGGTGGTTATGAAGACTGAACAACTAAATAAAAGTATTCTGTAATGGCAAAATGCAGACTGTTATTTCCCCCTCCTTAATGACAGTGGCTAATGATAATAATTGTACTTCTTTGATTTGATTTGGGTAAATAATTGGCCATTCCCTGTCGTTGAAGCAAATTAGATCTTTTTCAAATGATACCGCTTCTAGACCATTTTCCAACCAATTTTCAATCATGTTTGCTTTCTGGAGGCAGAAGCTTGGGTATCTTTCATCTTTTATCCCTTTCTGCCTGATCCATTAGCATCCCCCAGCTCACCAAGGTACCAGATGCGAGATCGGGAGCGCTTTCGAAAAGAAAGAAAAAGCCCTTTGAAAAACTGCTGATACAGAATGTTTATTTCATTTCGGAGAAGGAGGTGGCTGTTTTTGTTTTTGAGGTGTAATGCAAGCAGAGTTTATGACTACTTGAGCTTTTAATTGGCTGGCTAATATTTTATAGCTTCTTATTTTAATGTTTGCAGGCCCCCAGAGGCTGAGATTTACTGACATCCATGAAGGGATTGATAAATGATTCCGTTGAAATAGCAAAATTGGAGGCATTGTGTGAATTAGACATGGTGCCGTGGCGCCCACTCCGGAGTCACTAATTTGTTTAATGTGATCTGCGTTCTGCAGCTGTTCCTCACCAAGACACAGGAAAAACAAATATCAACTGTTCCTCCAGCAGAGCAGGGGGTGCCGGAGGGATTGGGGTGAGGCCTCTAGAGAGTGTCAGAGGGGGGCTGGCAGGCTGGTCTGGGTTAGGGCAGCGGGACTGGGCTGCTCTCTCTTAATCCACTCGGCCCTCATTGCCGTGGAGCCCAGGGCGGTTTATCTGCATGGATGGAGGGGAAGACGGCCACGTGCTCCCCACATCGCTCTAGAGCAGCCGCGAAGGGACTTCTACAAAGAGACTGCCCCTCACACGTCAGCCGGGGGAGAATCCCTCAGATGTTTCTTCCCATCTCACGATTCTCTGTTGAATCTGTGATGACACCGAGGCCGATTTCTGTGGGTTGGTTTTGCTGTTCCTCCTTCTCTGACACAAGCAGAGATTTCTTGTGGTTTTCATCAGGGATTTTTTTCTTAATGATATGAAAGAAGTACTTGCTTCTTCCAGAAAATAGAGGAACTGCAAGCAAGCGAAAATGAAGAATCTAGAAATTACCAGCATATCCATCCTCTAGAGACAGTCATTGTTATTAACGGTGATCAATACCCTTCCACTTTTTCCTCCAATAAACAGCTTTCTATTTATAAAAATGGACTCACATAGGCTTATATTGCTTGTTAACAGGTTAAAACCCTAACCCTGTTTTATTCACTGGTCGTTTTTGAGCAGATTTTCTCCGGAACAGTCAACAAACTCTCTTGGACTGATGTTTAGAGGGGCTTATTGAGACTGACCCTAATAAATGCATATCTGACTGGAATGGTTTGCCTAAGTGCATCGTGTCCTTGCAGAGATGTGAGACTGACTGTGGCTGTGCATTTCTGTTTGGGTTGCTTCAGTGTCATTTTTAAGGGTGTTGACATGATACAGAAGCCTGTCCCCCTTTCTTTAGCCCATGTTAAGGTGCCATTCTTAACGAGTTCATAAGGGTAACTTCTTCTTGTTCCCTTTCTTCCTTCTATCCATCTATCCATCCTTTCATCCAGCCAGCCATTCATCTATCCAGCCAGCCAGCCAGCCCGCCCGTGTATGGAGCAGCAAGGCTCTGCCAGGCCTTGCGTTTGGTAGTAAGGATGCAGAGATAGATGATGAAGGCCCCTGTCCACCAGGAATCACCAGGATCCCCCCAGAACTTCCATCTGCCCTGAACAGGAGACAGTAACCTCTATCCAATTTCTCCGTCATGAAACGAATCAATTCCAAGCAGCCATCAGGCAGATCGCTAGCGGATTCCTCCTTCACAGTGGAGGCATCTCAAGGGTAGAGACTCTGTACCCCTTCTTTTCTATAAACCCCTAAATGCCGACTACACCTGTCGCCCACTACTCAGTGGGAGGGACAGCAAGATGAACTGAATATTAGAACAGCCTGAAGCGGCAGCCACCTTTTTAAAAAGCCGTTTCTCACTGCAAATGTTATGTATCTCCTATATCTAAGATGAAAGAGGATTTTTGATTCTTTTTTTTAAAGTGTGGTCTTCTTAGGTGTCTGAGAGATAGCAGGACTATTCTGTTTAGGTTTAAATAATAGTCCCCTCCCTCCTGGTGTTTTCTAGAGAAGCACGGCTTTGTGTAAAAAGGTGAGATTTATTTTTGCCAATAAAATATAACTCAGAGCACCGCCCAGCAGCAGCATACAGCCGGAGGAAGTACCTCATTGGATGCCGGCTGCAGTCACTGTAAAATGTTACAAGTGTGAACAGCCCCTGCTCCCCCCTTAGAGGAGGCTGCATTTTTTTCCAGGGAAGTGGGGTGGGTTTTTTTTTTCTTTTTTTAATGGTGCCATTTTGACTTCCTGAGACCGCCATAGATTTATAAGGAAATAATTCTTCCAGTGGGCCTTAGTGACATCCTAAAGTTTTACATGTGCCACTTATGGAATTGCTAGAACCATTTCATGCACACATTTCCATGTCACCAACTTAGGCCCATTTTTTACATTTTGGCACCTACACTGTATGTGGCTTTTTAAAGACATCAAAATATTTTTCGTAACCCCAACCCTGAGGCAGACCTTGGAGGTTAATTATAATAAGGAATGTGGTCGACACCCTTGCTCTTCACAAAGAAACAGACAGTGGCTCCTGGCTTTGGGTGAATGTTGCTGACGTGTTTTCCACTTAGCATAGAGCAGGGGGTTCCTCCATGAACCCCCTCATCTTTGTCTTCCCCTCCCTACCACCATCTCTCTAGGTCCTCTGGCCACTCTTGGGCTGATTGCAGGTTTGTGGGAACAGCCTGAATCTGAGGTCTGGCTCTCTCTACCCAATTTACTGTTAGCTGTGTGGCTTGGGTTAAGTTACTCTCCTTCTCTGGGCTTATTTCTACCTTTGTAAAAGGCTGCGATAATAACACTTCTCTCAGGATTTGAGGGGAAAAAAAAGAGCTTTGGGAGAGGAGCAAGGGGCAGTGCAGGAAGAAAAGATGGAAATAATGCCACTTCACCATCATGTAAAAATGTATCATCATCTGGAAAAGTCTCGCTTCAAAGTGTGTCATCTATGGCGAGGCAGGTGCATGTAGAAGTTACAAGGACACATTCTGGGGTCACACTTCCTGAGTGTTGGGCAAGTGTATTAGCGTCTGGTTTTGGGCAAGTTATGTATCCTCTTTGTGCCTGCATCTCCTCTCTGTAATCTTGGGATAATAATAGCAACTCCTTATAGAGTTGTTCTGACCATTAGCTTAGATCATCAGGCTGAAGGGTTGTGCGCAGCGTTTGGCACATGTATGTTCAACATATATGTAAGTAGTCGCATTTCTAATTTTTTCTTGGTCTTTTTGTCTTTTTAGGGCTGTACTTGCAGCATATGGAGGTTCCCAAGCTAGGGTCGAATCGGAGCTGTAGCCGCCGGCCTACACCACAGCCACAGCAACGCCAGATTTGAACCCTGTCTGCAACCTACACCACAGCTCAAGGCAACACTGGATCTTTAATCTACTGAGCAAGGCCAGGGATCAAACCTGAGTCCTCATGGATACTAGTCAGATTCATTTCCACTGAGCCATGATGGGAACGCCCAGATGTCTAATTTTTAACTTTTCATGCCTGTTGAAAACTCCACATGTAAATTTGAAACAAAAACTTGTAATTTTTCTCTAGCATAGAAGAAATACCCATTTTATGTGTTTTTTTTTAACCCCTTCTTTCTTTCCTTCTACCCTTCCTTCCTTCTTTCTTAGCATATTTATACCAACATATATTGATTTGACATGGGGATATTGTATTTAAATAGCGAATAATGGCAAGGTCTGTTTCAGTAGGGGTTAAAAATGTATTTCATGTTTTGAAATTGGGGCAAGTATAGCTTCTCTCTCCCTGAAAAACACCTGAACTATTATCCTCAAACTTCCCAAAAGACCTTTGGATGGAGGCAAGAACAGAGAAATTTTATAAAGGAAGTTTGGGGTTTCTTTTTTCCAAAATGCAATACAGGAGTAAGCAGAGCTATTGCAAAACATGCGCAGTGTCTTGCAGTCCCCTCTGCCTTGAATTCCGCCTTTTGCCAAAACAAGATTGTATTAAGATGAGCCTATCCAATTTCCTTTTGTTGATCTTGGGACTCTGTATTTTTGTAACCCATTTGCATCTGTCTGCCTGTTGGATTCTAGAGGGTGTGATTATGGACAAATAAAAATGGGATGATATAATACAGACATCTTTCTACATTGGAATTCGAATTTAGTATGCAAGGCTCCACATGCCTGAAATACAGATTTTGCTCTGAAAGACAATGGATGGCCAACAAATGTTTCTTGATTAAACAGAGAAGGAAAGAAAAGACAAGGAGGGGGAGGGGGAAAGGGGAAGCAGGAGGGGCCAATAGGGGCATCCAGTGCGTAAGCAGTAGGTTGGGGTGCAAGAAGAGGGGAGCGGTGTGAAAGCCCTGTGTCCATGGTTCTACAGTACCGTGTGTGGCATGTAGCGGGGTCTGGAAAGAGCCAGAACAGCACGTTGCTGCCCCCATCCTGTTCTCTACCACTGTGCCAAGGGTAGCTGGTCAAGACTCTTGGTCCTATTCCTTCTGCCCAGCAAACAGTAGGTGCCTTAAAAATACTTGCTGTATGAACCATGTCATCGACCTCAGAATTTCTCAATGAACATAGCTGTCTCCTTTTTGGAATCTGCCCTAACGGATGTGACTGTATTTTGGGAGGTAAGTCACCCTGATTTATCCCCAAGAATCATTCGGTTTAGTGAGTTTGGTCCAGCAGCGTCTCTGGTTTTCAGTCATTTGGCCTGAACGGTTGATGGCAAACATTAAGGCTCTTCCAGCCGCTCTCCTATGATGGTCACAGCATCTTGGTGCCGTGGACGTCTACAGATGCACCCCCGCTTGGCCACTATTTTTGTAATGAGATGTGAAAGTCTTGCAGCCTCAGCCCCATGACTTGGCGCTCTATCTCCCGTGGCTCCTTCAGCTCCCAGATCACACAGCAAGGCCGAGCCTTCCGCGGGGGTTGCTAGAACATGGGTCTGGCCCCAGGTGAATGTCATATGGTAATAATACATATGCGTTCAAAGACTCTGGCCCTTGGAGTTTCATGCCAGCCCTTGCCTTGCATCTCAGGCAGCCACAGAATTTTGCCCGTGGAGACAGAGAGCACTGTTGGACAGGGGTCCTGACCTCTTCATCCGTGGTTTCATACAAAGCAGGATGTTGAAGCTACGAAGGCCTGCAGCATTCATGCAGGCTCTGCTTTCTCCTCACTGATGACCTTGGGTGCCCATGAACTCCCCCGGGCCCCAGGTTCCACATCTGGCTTACGCTGGGGATAGTCATGGGCCTACCCTAAAAGGTGGTGAGGATTAAAAGAGGCATGTCAGTTTCTCAGCCCTGCTTCAGGGCTGAGGTAATATTGGTTATTGTGGTCACACATCCAAATCACCCGGAGGTCTTGTCAACCACCCAAGATGCCCAGAGCTTCATATTTTTTGAAATTCCCAGAGATGGGGTTTCTGTTATGGTTCCGTGGGTTAAGAACCTAAGGTCTCCATGAGAATGTGGGTCCGATCCCCGGCCGTGCTCAGCGGGTTAAGGATCCAGCATTGCTGCAAACTGCTGTGTAGGTCACAGATACAGCTTGGATCTGGTGTTACCATGGCTGTGGCATAGGCCTCAGCTGCTGCTCCGATTTGACCCCTGACCTGGGAACGTCCATAGGCCACAGTTGCAGCTATAAAAAGAAATACAATACAAGTTAATCCAATCCAATCCAAAATATAAAATCCCCCAGAGATGATTTGCGTGCTCAGTCAGAGTAGAAACAATGAATTCTAAAGGAACTGGATTCATGGAGGCTTCTCTTTGGGAGGCAGTGTAGCCAGTATGGCCAACCCATAGAAGCTGGAGTCAGAACACTTGCGTTTCAACCCTGGCACACACACCCCCCCCTCCCAATCATTTACCATTGACCCTGACCCAGTGACATCACTTCTCTGGAAGTCAGTTTCCTCAAGCAGAAAATGAGGGCAATGTGAGCATCCTTCGTGGGGTCATAGAGGGATTAAATGAGGTCATGCAAGTCAGTCTTCTAAGTACCTGGCACAGAATAAGCCTCCAATAAGTCATAAGCACATGACACGTCTTAACTCCCTTGGTCTTCAGAACAGCCCTAGGTGGTAGGTACCGTTATTATTCACATTTTATATGTGTGGAGCGTTTCTGTAACCCTCAGGCGTATTTGAACCTGCTCCCTGAGCCATGGTGGTCCTCACTGTGACACACCGCAGAACAAGCCATCACGAGCTTCAGCCAAGCCAGTGGATCCACTGCCCCCTCCCCACCCCAATAGCCTGTGAGTGCCTGGTCCAGGAGCTGCAGCTGACCACACGCGCGCGGGCACAGAATCCCTTTTCCATAATGACGCTTCTCTTATCTGGGGCTGGAGATCAGCTGTGTGGCGCACAAGGGAAGAGGCTTCCCAGGTCCCTCCAGCTGTCTGGGCTGTGAAGCTCTATTGCGTGCCTGGGGTGGGCGGCTCTACTCCATACCCGTCTGATGGCAGCAGCCCCCAGACGTGGATGCATCACGGCCACAGAGGGAGAAGCTCAGCCCAAACCCATGCTGTTCGGAGGGAGAGGATTCCGGGGATTTATAACTCTCCAGGAACTGCCCTCCTTTTTGGAATCAATACAGTTGTTTTCCTGTAAGAACAGAGAAGCCCCCAGGCAACTCGGGTTCCAGAAATGAAGGCATCTGCAAGCAGCCGTGGCAGCCCTGACTTTTGTTTTTTTTTTTTTTTTGTATCTTAATTATAAAGAGAGCCTTTACTTTTTTCACTATTTAAGATGGGTTTAGCACCATCTCTGAGTTGGGTTAAAAAAGTGATATTTATAATTAGATTGAGGCCCATGGGTTTTTTATTTTAATTTTTTTATGGAAGTATAATTGGTTTACAATGTTGTATTAGCTTCAGGTGTACAGCAAATTGATACATACACACACACACATATGTATTCTTTTTCAGATTCTTTTTGCTCATAGATTTTTATAAAATATTAAGTAGAATGTCCTGTGCTATACATAGTAGGTCCTTGTTGGTTATGTATTCTCTATATAGCAGTGTGTGTGTGTGAATCCCAACCTCCTAATGTATCCCTCCCCCCTCTCTCTCCGTTTCATGAAGGAGGATGACTGCCCCCAGGAAGCAGGGGTGTCCCCAGCCCCAGCGTGCCTTAGACACACAGCCCTCTGCAAGCAACAGGCCCGCACAATTGCCGGCTGTCTCTTGCCAGGCAGCTGGGCTGAGTGTTCCTGGGCACCCGAGCCTTCTCCTCCCCCAGCACGGCTCC
This sequence comes from Sus scrofa, assembly GCF_054392235.1. Taxonomy (NCBI): domain Eukaryota; kingdom Metazoa; phylum Chordata; class Mammalia; order Artiodactyla; family Suidae; genus Sus; species Sus scrofa. Next base: position 87,122,335 of record NC_139387.1, on the reverse strand, counting down.
CCTCGTCTCTTGCCCCTGGCTCCACACCCTCCTGAATGTTCCATTCTAAACAGCCACAATCAGGAGCCTGTTTCTGTGCTGGGAAAAAGAGCAGCATGAAGGCTTTTAAACTTGCTGGGTAATTTAAGGTATTTATCGCTGTTCGGAGAGCTTTGCTTGTTTTGAATCCTTTTCCCCTCCAGCTCTCAGAAATGGTGCAAATGATTGTGCTCTTTCTTTGAAAAGGATGCTTCTGGGCCCTTCCTCTGCCCCCAAGGCTGGATTCTGAATGCAACCTCCAGACTTGGGTGCATTAGCTGAGGTTTTGTTCATTCTTCACGCAGGCTGGCCATAAACATGAATTCGGCGCCTCCTCGTTCCAGGCCAGACTCCTGTTAGCGAACTGCTCCCCCTCTTCATGAGGGACTGTGGGTGTTTCTAACACAAGCAACTGCAACCTTGGAGGCCAGGGAGCATGCGTGGTCTTTGTATCCAGGTTGACCCTGAGGTCAAGCCATGCTCTGCTAAAGGGCTGTGTGACCCTGGGCACAGTGCTTAGCTTCTCTGAAACTTTGTTTTTCATCTGTCAAATGGGTGTGATAACAGCTCCTACCTTATTGCTCTAGAAGTCAGGTGACCCAAGTTCAAATCCCAGTGCTGCCACTTTCTTGTGCTGTGGACTTGGCTTCTCTATTTTCTAAGTTAACTTAATTTTAAGTTAGGAAAAATAGGGAGTTCTCTAAAGGTAGTGAGAACTGAGTTAAGGCACACAAAATGCTAGTGCCTGGCACTTAGGGCTCAGTGAAATCAGTGTCAGTGTAGAGAGAGAGAGAGAGAGAGAACACACACATACACACACAGCCTCCGAGAAAGAGACACTTGATCCATCTAACTTACTCTCCCCCTCCCTCCTTAAGCCCAAGCAAGCAGATAGCGGGACAGCAGCAGAATCTTGCCAAGAAGGTGGAAGCGTCTGGCCTCTCCCCTCAGCTTCCTGAAGGGCTAACTGACCTGATGGGAAGAGGAAGGCGAAGAGTGTCCCACCTCCCCAGGGCCTCCTGGCTGGGACATTCCACAGAAGGCTCTGCTGATTCTCTGTCCTTGAGACGCTTAAGGGAGGGTCTCGCTAGGGAACCCACAGCCAAGGTGGTGCTCAAAACCACAGCTCAGGGAGTTCTCGTTGTGGCTCAGTGGTTCACGAATCCAAGTAGGAGCCATGAGGTTGCGGGTTCGATCTCTGGCCTTGCTCAGTGGGTTAAGGATCTGGCATTGCTGTGAGCTGTGGTGTAGGTTGCAGACATGGCTCAGATCCTGCGTTGCTGTGGCCGTGGCGTGGCCAGCAACTGTAGCTTCGATTGGACCCCTAGCCCGGGAACTTCCATATGCGGAGGGAGCAGCCCTAGAAAAGGCGAAAAGACAGAAAAAAAAAAAAAAAAACAACCCCACAGCTCAGAAGCAACCAGCAATTTCCGCTCCCAGGGGCGCAGTGGTCCTGGCTTCGGGGTTCTTCCACGAAGTGCTTCCGTCTCCCCTGGGTCCCCAACTCTCCCTCTTCGTGGAGCTCAAACACACCCTCCCGGCTCAGTGTTTCTGCCCCTGCCTTTTCAGTCACTTTGATTTCCCTCTGGGTGGATTACTCCAAAACCAAAACTGGTCTTCCTGCCCTGCCTTCTGGAGGTGATGGGCCGATAAGAAAGCCCCAGGACTTTGATGGAGATGAAAAGATAATCACCAGCTTGGAAGGTTTGAATTAAAGCAGAGGCAAATGGCGAATTGTGTCTTTTCTCATGAACACAGGGTGGGGGCAGGTAATCTCTCCTCTTTGGCTGAATTTCATCTAGTCTGTTGTTCTGCAAACCCCCCCCCCCCCCCCGCCACCTTGGAAGCTTCTCGTGAGCTCCTCTGATTGGATTCAGTGGCTTTGTGTGGCAGTGACCCTGACCAAGGGGTGGGGGGAGGCAGGTCCGAGCCTGGCTGCATGGTGGAAACCTGGACTCTGCGAGTGAGTTGCCTTTGGTGTGCCTTGGCTCCCTCGTGTGCAGAATGGAGCCAGTATTAGCCCCTATTTCCTGGGTGGTTATGAATACTCGGCGAGACAACCCATGTCAAGTCCTTCGACTGACTGGCCACCTTTTATGCCTATTGCTACTATTATCTTAGTTTTCATCACAGAAGCACTTATTAGACTGGACTGTCATTAGTGATGTGCTTGTCCCCTCTCTTCCCCTCAAGGGTCTGGCAGCAAATGAAGAGCCAGAACAGTAGCCTTATGCAACTCCGGAGAACAACTGTAATAGAGAAAAGGCCACTGTTATAAGCAAGGTGATCATTTGTTTCCAGAGGATTCCTTTCCTTACAGAAAGCCTCTCCAGCTTGTTTGATATTTAGACATTTCCTTCAAACAACACCTTTTCTTTTTTTCTCTCTCTCTTCCCTCTTTCTTCCATGTTGTATACAGTAAGCAGAGTCTTTTCGATAGTCCAGAGGGAAGCCTCTTGTGTCCCTTAGAGGAGTGTGGCAGTGGGAACACCGAAGCTAGCCAACTGGGCAGTGACACAGCGATTTCCTCCCTGTAACTGGGGTCACCCCCAGCATCTCTTCTGACTGGTCAGTGACCATGTTGCACTGGTTAGAAAAGAGTATTTTCAGTATCAGCCTCGCAGGAAAGAATGCTAAGCATTCTGCTCTGATTCAAGGTATTTTGATACAGTTTAGGGGATCCCAGGTTTTTGATCCTTGACTGTGAGAAGCCAGGGCAGTACCGGGGCAGTTGTTTTGAGAAGCATGATGAAAAAGGGATGCACATGATACCCGCAGGCTCCCCCAGGTCCAATGTCAGGAGTAAGGGGGCCGGAAACAGTTTCCGAGGTCAGCTCTAGCACTCAGAGTAATAGCTCGTGGGGGTGACACGTATGGCTCGGCCCCGTCCCAGGCTGTCCAGCTGTCTTGCTGCAGGTGTCCATGCAGAGATAGACAGGAAGGAGCAGAGAGCTCCCAAAATGGAGAATAAAGAGGTTGTTGCCCTTTTCTGGCAATTTTTTTTTTTAACGTTTTGCTAAAAGACTACAACGAATGGAAAGCTTTAAAAGAAAACTGCTGTATGAGCTGTCATGTGACGTGTGTCCATTGATTCCATGAGCAAGGGTTTCCCTCAGACAGGCCACCCGCCTGGCCCTGGCCTCTCTCACGAGGAGACCATGGGAGTGATACTGGCTTTGGATCCTGGTCCGCCAGCCCCACCTCCAAACAGACCTTGGAAGGAATAACCTCCCAAATGAGCAAGATAACTCTGAGAGGGGCAGCTCCGTGCAGACCCAGGGGTGCACACACTGCCGGCTGCCCCCCCCCCCGCCCCCGCCCACCTGGCTGAAAAGCTGGCTCCTTACATCCATGGCGAGTCTTCCTCCTGCAGCTTCCAGAAGCGAACCTCCCCTGGGTCTCCCATGCCACCCACGAGGTGCCCTGTCCTCCCGCTGCATCCACCCAGACCCCCGGGTCTGGATGTGAGCCTCGACTCTGATCTGGTGCTTGCCTTCCCCGTCCTTGCCGAAGGCTGCCCTGACAAATGCCCACGAGCCGGGTGGCACAAAGGGCAGATGTTTATTTTCTCCTGTTCTAGAAGCCAGAACTGTACTCCCCCGGGCGGCTCTTGGGGGAGAATTCGCTCTTTCCTGTCCCAGCTGCTGGTAGGTGCTGGCTCCGGAGGCCTCATCTTCTCCATTCGCTGCCTCCTCTTCTGGGTCTTTACATCTTCTGTCTCTCACTAAGACACTTAACGGATTTAGGGTCCACCCTGGAGATCCAGAATGGTCTCATAGCCCCAGATCTGTAGCTTACATCACAAAGACCATTTTTCTTTCTTTCTTTTACTTTTTGTCTTTTTGCCAGTTCTTGGACCACTCCCATGGCATATGGAGGTTCCCAGGCTAGGGGTCCAATCAGAGCTGTAGCTGCCAAGCCTATGCCTCAGCCACAGCAACGCGGAATCCGAGCCTAGTCTACAACCTACACCACAGCTCACGGTAATGCCAGATCCTTAACCCACCGAGCGAGGCCAGGGATTGAACCCGCAACCTCATGGTTCCTAGTCAAATTCGTTAACCACTGCACCACGACAGGAACTCCACAAAGACCATTTTTCCAACAAAGGTGTCATTCAGAGGTGCCAGGACTTTGGATGTGGACATGTTGGGTATATTGAGGGGAGGCACGTTCAACTCAGGGCACCTCTTAATGGGACGTGTACATGTATACGGATTAACACTGACTCGAGGTTTTCTATGGTGGGCCTAAGTATTACCTCAAGAATAAACATCTGGTGATACCTGTTTCCAGCTGTTTGACAGATTACTTAACTTCTTTGGGCCTCAGTTTCTTCACCTGCAAAATGGGAGTAACAATCCCAGTACCTAGCCATAGTCTTGTGCGGATTAAATGCCAGTACAGTTTTTCGAGTGCCATTTGGCCCAGAGCACGCACTCGCCAAGTGTTAGCCATTTTTATGGTGATTTTCATCATGGCATCATAATCGCCGTTGGAACCTGTCTCACACCGTGAGACTTTCCTTGACCCCGCATTTTACATTCGGTGGACTCTTCTACTCTGTTGGCTTTTTATGCCTCAACTTCTTGGCTTAGTGAAAATAGCTTGGAAGGTGTTGCTGTGTGATCTTGGACAAGTTCCTTAACCTCTCTGAGTCTGGTAGCACCTTGGCCCCATACAAGGCTGCTGAAAGATGAAAAGTGGTCAGTTGTGTGACACATGGTTTACAAACATCCCTGTGGGCTGAGCAATGAGAAAACATCCTGTGACAGCTTGCTGCTACTTCATCAACACCGGTGGCATCTTTCTTCTCTGCTTGTGTCTCTACTGCAACGTGGATTTCCTCTGCGGTCAGCTCTCCCCAGCCTATAGGGAATGGCTTGCAGTTATTTTGAGTCGGTTTCCTCCTCTGAGCCTAATTTTTATTGTTTCCAGCTCAGATAAGGCTGTGCATTCCAGACTGCTCTCTCTGAGCTGTTTCTTGCTGGCGTATTTGGGGAGGAAGTTCACGAATATCTAAGCACACCAGAGCTGTTCTGTTAGTAAAAAGATTTGTGGGCAAATTCTAGCTCGTTGTGCTTGAAACCCCTAACCACTCATTAAAATGTTGCATTGTCTCCTCAGTGGTCTGTCATAGTGAGCAGTAGCCAGATCATAAATCCAAAAGTCTGTAATATACAGCCACTGTCCCATTGTCCTGACTCTGCCAGGCAATGTCCGAAGCGCTTTACCTTCCCTCCTCCCATCCTAATGAGGAAGGTCCTGTTACAATCCCCATTTCACAAATGAGAGGAGTTCCCTGGCAGCTCAGAAGGCTAAGAGCCTGGCCTAGTTGCTGGTGTGGTGCTGGTTCAATCCCTGGCCTGGGCACTTCCATGTGCTCTGGGCACAACCCACAAAAAAAGAATTCACTAAAGATCCTCCTTAAATGTATGAAAAATGTTCAGCCTCACACCTAATAAGAGAAATGCAAAAATAAACTCCTCTGAACATTAAAAAAGAAAGAAAGAAAGAAAGAAAGAAAGAAAGAAAGAAAGGAGGCCCAAAGTGTTTCATTAATGTCTTGCCGAGTATCACGCAGTTGATAGGTGGTGAAGCTGGAACTCCAAGTTGGACCAGGCACTCCCAAGTTTAGCATCTGGATCTGAGCCCCTCATTAAATGTCTGCAACAATTTCTAGGAGGCACAAAATTCCATAAATGTTTTATAGAATTAATTGAATGTTGAATGGCTTTTCCTGTTAACTGAGAAACCGCAGTCTGCTAGCAAACTGGAACTCTTTCCTTGCCCTCCTGGCTTGAGACTGGTATAAATTTTTCTCTTACTGGTTTTCCCATCTAGGCTATAATGCCCTCGTCTTCTGACCTATGCCTTGTATGAAAGGATGGTTTTTCTCACTCAAACGCTCTGGGACCTGGGCAAGCTACATCAACCTCTCCGAGCCTCAGTTTTCTGGGGTTCATAACACTTAACACATTAAATTGGCCAATATATGTAAAGTGCCAGACACAATAGCAAATCTCAATACACGGTAACTTGAAAAGTAAAATAGAAATTACTTTGAGCTTTTTTGGAGAAAGATATTGTATAACTCTCAAGATCTATTTTGAACTCTATTTTGCTAAAATTAGTCTTGTACAGATAGCTCTATTATAAGAACATGTGTTGCTAGTGGAGAACACTCTAATATTTATATTGAACTCTTCTGACCAAGTGAAAAGTTGATAAAGAAATACTTTTAAAATTAAATCAGAAATGGATGGTGATCCTCATCATTACGTACAAAACGGAGTCATTTACCATCGCAGTGGGTCTAATTGAGAACTGACAGTTGGGGTTCCCGTCGTGGCTCAGCGGTTAGCGAACCTGCCTAGCATCCATGAGGATGCGGGTTCGATCCCTGGCCTCACTCAGTGGGTGAAGGATCTGGCATTGCCGTGAGCTGTGGTGTAGGTCGAAGATGCAGCTCGGATCCCGCGGTGCTGTGGCTGTGGGGTAGGCTGGTGGCTACAGTTTTCTTTGGACCCCCAGCCTTGGAACCTACACATGCCACGGGTGCAGCCCTAAAGAGACGAAAAGGCGAAAGAAAGAAAGAAATGACGGTCGACATCAATTATTTTGGTTTCTTAAGCGCTCGTGTGCGTCCCTCCTTTACAATGAAGCGTGGTCTCGAATTGCCCCCTGTGGATCCTGGCCCTTTTCTACCTGGGTGATCAGAAGTTCTGGCTTTCCTGGAGTTCCCATCGTGGTTCAGGGGTTAACGAATCTGACTAGGAACCATGAGGTTGCAGGTTCGATCCCTGGCCTCGCTCAGTGGGTTAAGGATCCGGCGTTGCTGTGAGCTGTGGTGTAGGTTGCAGACGCGGCTTGGATCCCGCGCTGCTGTGACTCTGGCGTAGGCCAGCGGCTGTGGCTCCGATTGGACCCCTAGCCTGGGAACCTCCATATGCCACAGGAACGGCCCTAGAAAAGGCGAAAAGACCAAAAAAAAAGAAGTTCTGGCTTTCCCGTCTCTGTTTTTCTTCTCCTTTTCTCTTCGCTATGTAGTGTCAGTAGGATGCATTACTCTCCTCAGAATCCAGAATGCTGCCTGGGACCGAGAATAATAGTAGCAGTAATATTAATCAATAATTAATAATTCTAACAATAATAGCTGCTCTTATGGGCTGAGTGCTGACTCAGTGCCAGGCAATCCTGTGTTAGTGATGGAAGAACCACCAGCTCTGACCTCAGACTCCTGGTGTTGAGCCATGCACTTGACTGAGTAAGTTACTGCTCTGTGCCCCGGCTTCCTCTCCTGTAGAATGGAATTCATAGCATTATCCTTTCTAGAGGGTGCTTTGAGGTTTACATGAGATGGTATGTGTTAAGAGGGCAACTCAGAGCTCGCTTTTGGGCAAGCTGTGGGCACGTGGTCATGCTGATTGCTATTAATTCCTTGAAGAACTTTGCCATGGAGGTGGACGAGGACTTCAGGCTCACAGAGGCTTGGTGGCTGCCTCGGGGTCACCTGTGCACGTGTTGCGGGGGGTGGGTGGGGGGAGGGTCGTGGGCAGCACAGGCTCTGGTCCAGCTCTGACTGCAGGGGCAGTGCCCACAGGCTAAACCCTCACACGTCTCAACCAGTTATCTTGGGGAATGTTTTCTGCACCACAGGGAAGCTGCTCCGTGTGATCTTTTTTTATATCAGTTTATTTTTGACCCATTGTCTCGGGCAAGAGACCATCCTTCAGTTTGTGGATTTTGTATTCGTCCCCTATTGCTGCCGAATCAGGTTATCACAGATTAGGCACTTAAAATAATACGTAAAATACATATGACATGAAACGCATGTGTTATTTCACCTTCTGAAGGTCAGAAGTCTGACGTGGGTCTCATGGGGCTAAAATCAAGTTGTCCACAGTCTGAGTTCCTTCTGGAGGCTCTGGGCAAGAATCTGTCCTTTGCCTTTTCCAGCTTCTAAAGGCTGCCCGCGTTCTTGGCGGGTGGCTGCATCCTTCCAGCCTCTGCTTCCATTGTCACCTCCTCTGACTCTAACCATCCTGCCTCCCTCCTAGAAGGACACCTGTGATTATCACCTGAATAATCCAGGATAATCTTTCCATCTCAAGATCCCTAACTTTATCACATCGGCAGAGTCTCCTTTTGCCATCTCGGGCGCCGTGGGGAGGACTGTGGCCTCTGTGTGCTGCTGTGTGGTGTCTGCCCCAGGGGGGAGGTGGACTTCGTCCCAGCCCCTCCCCTGTGAGCCCCGGCCAAGCATTCCTTTCTTTGTGCCCCACGTTCTCCCTTCCTCATGTGAAAAATAAAGGCTTCAGCACCTGCTTTGCCAGTAAGAGCACAAAACGAAATAATGGCTGTAAAGTGCCTGGTCCTGATTGGCTCTCGGAAATGGGGACCATTATTCCCACGAATATTACTTTCAAATTATTATTAATGCTCCTGTAGCAACAAACAGAGCCCAGTGTCTTGGTAAAAACGAACAAAGGTCTTAGCCTGTAAGTCAAGGGGGTCTCTGATAATGACCTGCAAAAAGCAAGCGGGGGGGGCGGCGGGGAGGGACCCGACTTGGTTCCAGCTCAGCAGAACTGGACAGGGCTGGGAACAAGAGGGTTATTCAGCGGACCAGATGATAGGTGTGGACCAGAAGGGGGACAGGGAGCTGAGATTAGCTTGTCCAACAGTATTTTACTGTCAAGGCTGCAGATGAAGGCAGTCTTTTGTAACAGCGTTTATATTAAAAAAGGCACAAGATATTTTACGGCCCCTATCGAGGCCCAGAGCTTAAATAGCAACCCTGTGTGATCCGTCTCTCCCGGGGTGTATGATGTTTCCAGGAGGAATTGGAATAAATCTTTCCCGGTGTCGATTTGAAAGTGGGAGGAACCACTGGGAACTTGCGAGGAACAGAGCAGAGCGAAAGGTAGGGACTCCCAGGCCCTCAGAACTGTCACAGAGTTTCAGACCCACAGCATGGCCACCTCGGGGACCGTGTTGCCAAGATGGGCAGCTGGAGGTTGGGCAGTAAACAGAGAGTGTGTGTTTCCCCAGGAGCCTCCCTTGTCTTCCACCCTCATCTGTGTCGTCCTGCCGACGGGCTGGGCTCCAACGTCCCCACCGTGGGGCTCGGGTGGTGGCCGTTCTGCTCCTGGAAGCCGCATCCCCAGAGATCGCTGTGTGGCTGGTCCCTTCGTGTCACGTCTCAGATGAAGACTCACCGCCCCCAAGAGTTCTTCCGTCTTCCCATCACTCCTTGTTGTGTCGCCTTGTTTTGTCTTCGCAGCGCTTCTCACCATCAGAAAGTAGCTCGCGGGTTTGTCTAGTGTCTCTCTCGCTGTCTCATCTCTAAGGGAGCAGGGACCTTGGCTGGCTGTCAGCCAGAGCTGGGACATGCCCTCACACACGGAGGGCGTCTATGATAATAACTGCGCTAACACGTGGCAGTTTGTGCCACATCCGGTTCTAAATTTCTTAGGTGCATTAATTCAGTTAATTCCTCTCAACTCCTCCATTTCATAGACGAGGAAACTTGAGACATGGTTTGATAAATGAAAAGAGTCCAGTTAGTAGACTAATTAGTAAGTCCAAAGACAGTAAGTCCAATGGATAGCCATATTCTAGGTATGACTAGAATAACTAATAATGACTAGAATAATTAATTTAGTAAGTATTATTTATTCTGCAGTCCTTCTGTGAAACAACACATCCCATTTCTTCATAACCGTCAAGGGTGACAAGGGGCAGGAAAGAACAAGGTTTTTTATTTTTCTGCTGGATGGGAGATAGAGGCTGCATTTTACAGTTTCACAGAGTTGCAATGCATGTTAATTGGGCATCTATCCTGTGTTAGGCATTCTGCTACGTTTTATTTGTTTTATTTTGTTTTCTGGGATTCAATTTCCAGAGTTGGGTGTATTTTATTTTATTATTTCATTTGTTTTATTTTATTCTATTTTATTTTTTACTTCATGGCCGTACCCACAGCCTATGGAACTTCCCGGGCCAGGGATTGATTTCAAGTCACAGCTATGACTTTCACCACAGAATATTTAACCCACTGCGCCAGGCCAGGGATTGATCCCACACCTTTGCAGCAACCCGAGCCACTGCAGGTGGATTCCTAACCCACTGTGTGACAGTGGGAACTCCAGGGTGCATTTTATTTTTTAAGTACACAGAGCAACCCTGAGAAGTACAGCATCGCCCCTTTTCATTCAGTTTGGGGAACAGAGATGGAGGGAGGTGGAACGCCTCTCACACACAGTCTCTGTTCTACTTTTATTTCTCCTGAGATTGTCCAGATAGAGGCTCTACCCCAGAGCAGAGCGCCTCAGACAGGGCAGATACTCCATTAGTGCTGGCGGAATCAATGAAGGGAGAAAGAACACCAGCCAACCTGGGAGGGCGGGTTTTTTCATCTTCCAGATAAGGACATTGACATGTAGGGAGATACAGGTCAAGGTCACCCCGCTGGTTAATGAGTCCAGATCCCATCCTAGACGTTTCCAGCTTCTGCCAGTGCAGCTGCACAGGTGGGGTTCAGGACCCACAGCTCTCCTCTGCACTTTAGAGGCAAGGGGGGCAACGAGAGTACACACATACCTGGTGACCCCCTAGGAGGCCGCCCAGTCGGGGCCAGAATTCCCCCAGGGGCACCGCAAGTCCCCTTTCAGTGGGGCTCTGGAGTCTGTGTTCAGCACTGGCCTCTCCCCCACGTGTGGTTCCGGGAAGAGGGGTTGGGACTAGAGGAAGCCTTGAAAACAAAGCCATCCTGCTTTGGGGCTTTCCCGGGTGGTGAGGCCAGGCCTGCGTGGACAGGGAGTGGGATTCGGGGCTTGGCCAGAGTGTGGCAGCTGAGCCCCGGCTGCAGGGACAACCAGCTTAGATACCTGTTATAGAGCGAGCAGGCACCTTTCATCTCTTTTAGAATCTGCCCATGAATCATTCACAGCAGAGCAGGGAAAAAGGTAAAACAGAGCCTCGCCCTGAGCAAAAGCTTAGCTTTCAGAAGAAGACCAGAATCTTGCCAACTCATTACAGTTTCCCGGCACCAGGGAGCTCTGTGTGGGATGAGAGGCCTTGCCCACAACCCCTCTGCTGTGTGTTGTGGTTGTGTTCTTATTGTTCGTCTGTGGCCCCTCTTCCTCTGGGGTCAGTGTTGTCCGCTGACCGGCCCCTCATGTGATAAGGGTGTGCTTTCATTTGAGCGGCTTGAATCTGTCTGGCATTCATTGACTCATCGAGCATTGACTAGACCCCTACTATGTGCCAGGTTTGTGCCAGGCAGGCCCTGGGGACACCACATTGCACAAGGCCACCTGATTCTTGTTCAAGGGGGATACCATCTAGTTGATGGGACATGGGCAGTGCCAGAGAGATAAACGAGAAAATACCAGCTAGGACTAGAATGCAGTAAAGAAAGCAGAATCAGGTGATGGGATGGGGGTGGATCCTCACTATGGTGGACATTTAAGTTGAATGAGAGGGGGGAACCAGCCCTGGGGACATTTGGGGAAGTGTGAGGTAGAGCGCAGAGCAAGTGCAAAGGCCCTGCGGTGGAAGCAAGCTCAGCTGTTTGAAAAACCCAAAACAAAGACAGTGTGACTTGACATCAGCGAATGTGGGGAGAGGGCGTGAAGTGTGGTCAGGCGGGCGGGCCAGGCCAATCCACAGACCCTGGCGAGGCCACAGAAATCAGGATGTTTTACCAGGAAACCCCACTGCTTGGGACTGCTGGGCAGACCGATGGGTGGGGCCTCCCGTGGTGTCCTCTTGTTAGGGGGTTGACTTGGGCTCATTGAGGCCATGGCTCGGCTCCCGCACCTGTCCCAGGTAGGATGGAAGTGGAGGTGCTCCAAGATTTCTGTGGATTTAGTCGAGTCCCTTGCCCTCCCCTCTCCTCTGGTACGGGCTTACCCTCGTTTTTAAATCTTCACCCCACTCCGACCTTTACTACACTCTGCTCCCTTATGTCTTTCAAGTGGAAAACAGCTGGGTCCGTGGGACCCACAGGTCTGAGCGAAGCCCCCCATTCTCGTGGAAGCAAGGACTGGAGATGTTTGGGGCAGATGAGGCTAAGCTCGAAACCCCTCCTGCCACCTCTTTGACTGTGTGGTCTTGGACAAGCCCCTTACCGTTTCTGAATTTCGGGAACAAGGGGGATGGATAAAAATGTCAACCTGGGAAGGTTGTGGTTAATGGAGAAAATAAATGAAAACATCTAGCGCGGAGGGGCATGCTTAATCCTTCTCAAGGCCCTCTGCTCCAAGTCTTTGAGCAGCCTGTCTGGTGTGTGGGGCTTAGGAGCAAAAAAGGGACAGAGCGTCTCTAGTCTCTCGTCACTGCAGGAAAGTGAGCAGGCCTGAGCCCCGGGACTCTGTGCTTTGCCATTCAAATGAGAGTCCACATAAAAAGAGACCATCAGTAAAAAGGAATGAGGCACTGATTCCTGTTACGACACAGAGGAACCTCAAACACATGACGCTAAGAAGCCGGTCACAAAAGACCACATGTATAATTTCACTTCGTTTATGTGAAATGTCCAGAACAGGCAAGTCCACAGAGACAGAAAGTAGATTCGAAGTTGTGCGGGGCTTGGAGGGGAGGGGGCAGGGGAAGGTTGAGTTAACTGCTATTGGGATGGGGGTTTCTTTGGGGAGTAATAACTGTATTCTAGAAATAGGTTATGGCGGTGGTTGCCCAGCTCTAAATATACTAAAAGCCACTGAACTCTACACTTTCACTGGGTGCATTTTGTGATGGAAAATGATATCAGTTAAAGTTGTTTTAAAAAGATGTGGTTTCAGTACTTTCAGGAATCATGCACTGTTTGAAAAGAAGACATGTCAAATGTTAATGCAAAAATGCAAAAATTGGAGTTCCCGCTGTGGCCCAGTGGGATCAGCAGCATCGCTGCAGCGCCAGGACACAAGTTCGATCCCCGGCCTGGCACTGTGGGTTAAAGGATCCATTGTTGTCACAGCTGCGGTCTAGTTTGCAACTGTGGCTCGGATCCAGTCCTGGCCTGGGAACTCCATATTCCCTGAGGAGCCAAAAAAGAAAAAAATGCAAAAACTATCCAAGGAGATGAGCATCTAAGACTCACCTCTCTTCCCTCCTCATAGAGCATTAGGAGAAGAAATAAAAACTGAAATCAGTGAAGGACTCCTTGATTTTGTAAAGGTTCAATTTCCAATCCTTTTCAGAGGAAGGCCCCAAACGATTGCAGAAATGGAAGTGATTCCTAATTCTACACTGAATTTCACTAGCATCAGTTGAGACATGCATGTTGAGAACCCATTGTGTGTCTGCCACTGTCCTAGATACTGAACCAGAGCTAAGCACTGTGGCTGTCTTCAAGAATTTCCACTGTGGCCCTGAAAATACAGGCACCCTCCTGGAACAGTGTGGCTTAAGATACCAGTTGTGCAAAGTTGTCCAGAGAAATAGAAACACGTGCGTGTATGTGTGTGTGTGTGTATGTGGAAAGAGATCTGTTATAAGGAATTGGCTTGTGTGATTATGGAGGCTGACAGATCCCAAGATCTGCAAACATGAAACCCAGGAGAGCCAAGATGTATCACTTTGAGCCCGAAGGCAGGAAAAATTGGATGGTCCTTTCTGGGAGGGTTAGCCTTTTTGTTCTATTCCGGCCTTTAACTGATTGGAGGAGGCCCACTCACATTGGGAAGGTCAATCCACTTTATTCAGGCTACTGATTCAAATGCTCATCTCATCCAGAAACACCCTACAGACACACCTAGAATAACATTTGACTGAATGTCTGGGCACCCCATGGCCCAGTCAAGTTGACACATAAAATTAATCATCACACCACCCCAGTAAGACATCCCACTCACTCCAGAGTTTCTGGAAGAGTTGGGAAGTATTGCCTCCTATAGTCCTTGGTAATTCAAAGAGCACCCTTGTACACCAAAGGCCCTGATAAGTCCTGCAATGAAAAGAAACCCATTTCCTTTCATAAACCCACTGTTTCTCCATCCATGCAGTGTAGAAACACTCATACACACCCTTTCCTTTTAAGTTTCTTTTTGTTGGATTCTTTTAAAAAAGAAGCTGTTATATCAGATTATTTTGACATATGCTGAAATAATATAATGTGGGGTGGGGCCATACTGGAAGTGTACATATTGTACTGTCCTGGGAAGGGTGCGTTCCATCTGGGTGGGACCAGGTGAGGGGGCAAGAGTATCAGGCACACTTCCCAGAGGAGGTTTCACCTGAGCAGATGGTGAGGCTGAGCAGGTGTACCTTGTACTGACTGAGATGATCTAGGCTGAAGTAGCAGCATCTGTAATATTCTATGGGCTTTTCCCTGCCTGAAGGAACCATAGCAGTGTTATGATTGTGTTTCAGCTCTGTCCTTGAGAACAAGAAACTCTCACTGACCACCAGTCACAAGTGAGTCAGTGATTTCAGTAGACATCCACTCACCCCAGGGTTGATAACACCTGTGATGTTTGGCTCCAATCTTAGTACTGAAGTTTGCCATCTCTCTGGAGCTTGTCTTGTTTTTCTCCAAAGCGGCATCGAGAAAGAGAGAGACAAAGATAGACTAGAGTTAATAATGGTGGCCTCTCTATGGTCCAAAGATTTAACCTGAACGTGCTCTGATTTCTCACTGCATTAGGGAATGAAAGTTGACCTGTGGCCACCGATGCTCCACCCTAGTAGCAGCAGTATAATGTCACAAAAGCACAGTGAACCAGGTTTTGGATCTGAACGCTGCTCCCAGCCCCACCTAGCCAGCTGCTAGAGTCACAGCAGTCACTGGGTACCCAGGCTGCGCCAGCACCACCTGGCCAGTGCCTGGCTTGCTCTGTGCCTCTACCTTCAAATTGGTCTCATGGCGATATGCTACCTGCCTTCATGGACAGGTGTGAATCCACTCTAAGGGTGTGCTGTGTATCTCAAAAGGGCTGCTGATTTGGGGCAGGAAAGAAGCGCACGGGAGAGGGAGAAAAGTGGATCACGAGTGGAAGCAGGGATGGGAGTCACCTGGGGGTTAGCAGAGCCTCACTGAGAACAGGGGGGTTGCCACCTCCTGGGTCAAAGCAGAGCCCCACCCAGCGAGGGATGATTCAGAAGACAGGCAGGTCCAATACGGAGGCTTTGGCCAAGCTGAGAACCCACTCCACCCCCACCTCTCAAGAAAACAGAGATAACCGTTTGATGCGTATTAAAATAATCAATGTAGTCATTGTGGGGAAAGTCAGAAATGGGTTGGACTTATACTTCATGGTTTTACCCTATTTTTACTTCTAATCCCATGACAAGGGACCCTGTGCTTTCATCAGGACTTAGGACTTCAAAAGGGCTAAATCCAGCTGTGGCTACACTGAGCAGTTTTCATGTACCTGCCGAGAACAGCTCAGTGGAGGCAGGTCAGTCGTTAAGAACATGTGGCCCACACTCATTTTCCCCAGGAAACAGTAGGATGTTGTGAGAGTCTCCTCCTACCCACCACAGACCTTGTAACTTCAGTGGGATCCGTGTTTGATTTGCCAATAGCAGACTGTCATCCTCAAGGGAAATTTTTTTTAATTGTTCTTTGAATGTTTTTATTTGACATTGAATCGTGTTTATTGCTGTGCCCCTCAGCACATCAGTGGGTGGTTAGTAGAAGCTTAACAGCTATTTGTTGAATGAAGGAAGAAAGGAAGGAAAGAATGGATGAATGTGCGAGTGAATGCGTGCATGGACATCTGTGGGAACATTCGTTCCTATAGGATATTCGCCCCTGAATTCAGTTCCCTCGCACTGGTGTTTCTCAGCCATGGAACCCACGCCAGAGAGGCAGCCTGGAGTCCTACAAATCTGGTGGATTAGCAGAAGGGCAGAGAGGAGAAAGAATGTTCCCCTAATGGTTGGCCCTTGACCGTAAGTGCACAGTGCTGGCCGAAGACCAGTCAGCAGTGGGAATGAAGGAGATGCAGCAGAAGCAGAAGGAGGGCAGGGCTGCAGCTCCCCAAGCTGATGGCATTATTGGCAAGAAAGAACTCTTTCTGTAAAACTGCCCAGACACGTGGGTGTGGCTCCTTTCCAACGGAGCCCTTCCTTCCTTTCTTTCTTGAAGGATTACGGAATAATAGGAATTGGTAGGAAATACAAATGCACAGATGGATGGGTGGAGAGAGGAGTGAGTGGGTGGATGGATGGATGGACAGATGGACATCAACATGGGACAATGTAAAGAGTGTTGAGATTGAATGGCAAAGCGGACAGCCTGCTCCCTCCCTGAGCCCAGTTCCATAATCTGTGAAGAGAATGATAAACCCTGCCCCCCTCTCGCTCTCCAAGGGCCATCAGAAAATTCAAAATAAAAGCCAGACACCTTCATTCAGTCCCGGTGCTCTGCAGCTGCAAGGAATTACTATCTGGGAAACCTCTTCCCTTGCAAAGACTGCCTGTCATCCCCCACTTCGCAAATATATTACTATTAAAGTCCAAGAGTAAGTCAAAATCTTAGTAAACTGTGTAGTCACTTTGAAATTCCTCCAACGAACTCTGCACGGATTTTTTTTTTTTCCCTCCTCTCAGTTCCCAAGCCATTTTTCTTATGTTGGAGGTTGCCAAGATTTTATGTCTCTTTGGTTATCTTATCCATGCAAATGATTAGCATTAATTTATGCTAAAATAAATCTGCAAAAATCTCATCTGTCTTATTGCTCTAAAAGTATTAGGTGTAAGACCTAAAGAAATAATCCTAATATATGGCCTCTGAAAGAGCTGAGGTGTGATCTGCACGCTTTTTCTTTTCTTTTTTTTTTTCGGTTTGGCTGCAAGTCCTCTTTTCCATCCCTTGATATGTACATAGAAGCAAATTAGGTTGTTTGGGTTTTAAAAGACCTTATTTTATGACTCTTAATACATCTGTCTGTCTCAACTCACTTAGAGCTGTTTGGCACTGAGGAAAATTACGCTGCGATTTATCACCCAGTGGTAAATTCTGAATGCCCCTTTTCCATTTGTCAGCATTAATCATTAAGGCATAACCTGTTGAGGCAGGGACGAGGGTGTCAAACACCGATCAGCTGTGTGACCTCAGGCAGGTCTTTCAGCCTAGCCGAGCTCCATTTCATCTCGCAGGTGAACACCTGCTTAGAGGACTCCAGTGATGGTTAAACACGAGAATGTACGTGCAGCGCTTGGCATCTAGAAGTACTTGGTAAATGCTATTAGGTGGCACTGTTGTGGTTGTGCTGATGAAGGATTTGGTATGAGAGATCTGGCCTGTCCTTCCCTTTAGAGTAAGTCAGATCAAAATAACGCCCCCAGCACCACTGGTGCTGGGCCCCGCTCTCTGTCTTTGTATTCCCTGGTATCCGAATCAATTTGCATCCTTCCTGTCCTGTTATCCTTTGGTGTTTTCTGATGGTTGCAGAAATTCATTCAAAACACAGCTACCTAGCGATTCCCTAGGGTTGACCTGACTTTGCCTAAAAGTCAGATGAACAGCAGCTCAACCTCTCTTGCCACGCTCCAGGGCTTGGCTGACTGCCCCTAGGTGCCAGACTGAGGGACGGTCATTCTCTAAGAGGCACTCCTCTGCTTTTCCCAGCTTGCCCAGGTGCAGAAGACACTATAGCCCAGTAGCTGGTTGCTGATTGCTGTCATAAGGCAGAGGACACTTGATGCTGGTACCCACGAGGCTCACACAAATTCAGTTCCTGTGGTCACTCTCTACAGGTTCTTGATTTAGAGTTTTAGGTTCTGGACAAGGCTTGCAGTGGTGGAGATGACTGTATCTTAAGGCTTTCTCTTGTGGATTTGCTTCCCTCAGTCTGTCTGTAAGGGTTGGTTTGAGACTTGTTTGTATAGGTCCCAACTTAGAAGGCCCATGGTCCTTCTCAGGCATGGAAGCCGCAAACCTCCAGTTCATGCAGCAGCCTCTCTGGGTGTGGCCAGCTGCTGGGAAGGGTTGTGATGGAGCTGAAGGTTTAGGAGTTGCAATGGGAAGCCATCAGGGCCCATGCCAGTCACCAGCACTTCTGGGGCCATCATTTTCGCACCAACTGTTTTATGCCTTGTTGGCATCTCATTTGGGTGCTCAAGCCAAAGGTTTTGAATGAATTCTCAAAAGCGCCTTGCACATGAGAGCTCCTAGGTAAATATATATAAATCAAAGCCAGCACAGCAGTAATCACGACCCATAATAATGGCTCCCTTTTATTGGGCGCTTACTGTGTACCACACACCATGCTGGGTGCTTTACTCAGATTATCTCATTTCCTCCTCCAGTCACCCCATCAAGTTGATGCTATGAGATGCCCATTTTATAGATGAAGAAGCTGAGTCCAAAGAGCTTAAAAAATGGCCCATAATCATGGCTAGAAAGCAGGGGGCAAGGATTTGAGCCCCAGGTGTCTTTAGGCACCTTCTGGAAGTGGGCAGATGCTCGGGGGTGAGACGCAAGGATGGATGCCAAGATTCATTTAGCTCAAAATTCCTTCTAAGAAAGTGGACTTTTCTGTCCAGAGCAATCTTATTCTAGATAGCACCCATGAAAAAATTTCTTCCCAACCTGAGATTTTAGCTTGAGAAGTAACCCAGATGTCGTCTTCTGGTCCCCGAGCCGCTGTTATCACATCACAATCGCATTTGCTCCTGTTTAATGCTGTTGGGCAGGGGGTGGGGCTGTCGTTCTGTATTTCCTGCCCGCAGCCAGTGTGTGGAGGGGGTAGGTTCACACTTGTATCTGGCAACCGTGTGGTCAGGTTTTTTGTGCGTCACTTCTCAGCATGGCATCCGATGGGCTTATAATTCTCAGAAAACACTGAGGTGTGTGGTTATTGCTGTCAGTAAACCCCGAGTGTGCTTTAAGGCTGTTCCAGCAGAAGAGAACCTTGGGGACCCACGGCTCCCATCCTTCCACTTTGCAAATGAGATACAAGCCTTCAGGAGACCGATTCCACTGGATTTTTAACTGTGAATAGAACGTTTGCTGTTAGAAAAGCAGGTTCAGGAAGTTCCCTTGTGGTGCAGCAGCTTAAGGATCCAGCATTGCCACAGCTGTGGCACAGGTTGCAACTGTGGCATGGATTTGATCCTTGGCCAGGAAACTTCCATGTGCCGTGGGTGTAGCCAAAAAAAAAGGTATTAAAAAAGAAGAACAGGCTCAGAAAAATACCTGGAGATCTCATACTGTTCCTTGATGTGGCCCCAGCCAAACGTTCTTCCTACCCACCTGCAACCTCAGGGCTGTAAATCACCTGCTGCCTCCCACAGCAAACATGCTTCCCTCTTGCCAGAATCACGTTGGAAGCTTTTTCTATTGTCAAGGGCAGGGCAGTGACTGTCCTAGCCCATATCAAGGGGACCCGTGAGCCCTTCATTGGTGTGTTGTGTCCTGGTTAAGGCTGGGGCAAGACCCCCCCCGCCGCCCGCTGCACCCCCCATCTAGGAAGCTAGCAAGAAGTGAGCCTGGTCCATTCATTATTTCTTTAACAACATTTTCTGGAGCTCTATAATTATATGATGGATGGTACTAACTCTATTTATTTGATGCTTCTCTGTGCTAGACACTGATAAGTGCTGTCTCATGTCCATCCCCATGACATCTCAAGGCTGGAGTGGGTTGAGGGGGGCACCTGGCCTTGAACATGGGCGAGAGGCTGTATCCCTGCCACCAGCTCTGCGCCTGCATGGGCTTTCTCAGCTCCCTCTCCCGAGAAGATTTCCCTCTACTGTCATGTCTTTACTATCCACCCTTCCCATGTCCCGTACACCACTTTCACAAAATGCTCCCATATATTTTTGATTTAATACCACTCTGCAGAAAAATCACAGTTTAGGTCATAACTGGGTAGATTCCCTGTGGAAAGCTGGATGCGTCTGCATGAAGTTCTTGAGAGCATTTTAGATTTGTGTAATAGCAATTATGTCCCCATTCAGAGGGGCTAAAACTCTTGGGACTCAAGTGAAGATTTAAATATAAATGATTCCCATGGAGCCACAGGAAATCAATTGAGCAGAGAAAGGATTGGAAAGAAGGAAAAAGCAAGATTGTTTTCATCAAAATAACATGCACCACAAATAAGGTGAGAATCCGGTTAATAGCTTTCTATTCAAAGAGAGTTGGCAGGAGAGAATGCGGGAGAGGGTGCGGGGTCTGTGAAAACTGAGATGTTCCCTTGCAGTCACATCTTCTGTGCACTCTAAGCGTTGAGTCACTTCGTTTGTAGTTTTCTTTTCAATTAGCTAAAACCACTGTAACTTTTTAAAAAAAGTTATCTTCACTGTTGTTTTCTTCTTGGGTAGGAATAAAAACTGGCTGCTGAGTCCAGCTCATGTGAAAAATGGAAGCATTAAAATCAGCATTCGGGAGAACCTGACATAGTCTCTGTGAGGATGCAGGTTCGATCCCTGGCCTCGCTCAGTGGGTTAAGGATCCAGCATTGCTGCGAGCTGCAGTACAGGTCGCAAATCATTGCACATACCTCGGTATGCATATGCCAATCCAAATCCCCAGTCCACCCCACTCCCCCACCACCGAATGTATTTTTGGTCATTTCCATGAAAACTCTGGGCCTGTGGTCAGGAGTACAAGCCCCTGTTTTGACACTGTTCTGACACTGTGTGGTGGAGTCCATATGATGTAGACTGTGCCTTCACCTAAGTCGCCGGCCAGGCGTTCTACCTGCAATCATGTTTAATGCAATACGGTGAAGCCTGAATGTGGCAGAATGGGTGTGGGGTTCTTTGAACTCCTGGGATAAAAAGACAGAGATGTCACCAAAGCCTTCATCTCTGGGCGTCAGTCAGTCCTAGGGCAAGTGGGGAGTGATTAAAGCCAGTTAGAGTCTTCCTTTTGCCCCAGAACCTTCTCTGTACGCTTAGTCAGAGTGACTTTCCGTTCTCAGCTTTGATGTGGGAATTAGAGTTCCCAGAACTGAGTCAGAGTCTGGCCCCCACGCTGCAGAAGTCAGGAGCTTCCACTTGGCTGAGAGGGTTCCCACCAGACCCTTAGCTGGGTGGGAAACAAAGCAGCCAGAGAAGGCTCTGGAAGTTGGTCCTTGAGTCATCTCTTGGAAAGTTGCCACAGCAAGGGGCATGGGGAGTTCTTTGGAGATAGATGAGCTGCCTTCAGATCCTGGCATTGTCATTCACCAGGAACTTGAGTAAGCAACAGGACTTCTTCGAACCTCAGCTTGCCTATCTGTAAAATGGACATGATATTGCCTGTCCATCTGGCTTGCCCTGAGGACTAGGGAGTGAAAGTTGCTAATGGTTAGTAAGGGCTTCTTTGGTGCCAGCAACTGCACCGAGGGCGACGTCTTGCCCTCTTCGAGATACCAGGAGGTGAAGGTACTGAACAAAGAGAGTTCCACGTTTGTTCCGAGAAGTTAGGCAATATGGTGCCAGAATCAACATCCTTAATCATTAGGTGACATTGCCCTATTAAGAGAGAGAAAACTCATGAAAACAGAAGCACAGTCCTCAAAAACATGGGTGTGTCCATGTAGTTCCACTTTTTTTTTTAACTGGAATATAGCTGACTTGTAATGTTGTTATTAGTTTCAAGTGTACAGCAAAATGAATCAGTTATACATATACATACATCCATTTTTTTCCATATAGATTATTAAATAGACTATTGAGTAGATTTCCCTGGGCTATGCGGTAGGTACTTGTAATTATCTATTTCATATCCAGGAGTGTGTATTTGTTATTCCCATCCTCCTGGTTTGTCCCTCCCTTTTTGTGGTTTTCTCTATGGTAATTTTTTTTTAATATATTTTTTTTTATTTTCCCACTGTACAGCAAGGGGGTCAGGTTATCCTTACATGTATACATTACAATTACATTTTTTCCCCCACCCTTTCTTCTGTTGCAACATGAGTTCTCTATGGTAATTATAAGTTTGACAGAAATCGGTGAGTTAGCTTCTGTTTTATAATTAAATTCTTTTGTATCGTTATTAGATTCCACATATAAGTGATATCATATGGTATTTGTCTTTGTCTGACTGACTTCACCTAGTATGATCATCTCTAGGTCCATCCATGTGTCTGCAAATGGCATTATTTCATTTTTTCATGGCTGAGTAGTATTCCACTGTGTATATGTCCACTGTACATTGTTCCATATCGTTAATCCTCTGTCGGTGGACATTAAGGTTGCTTCCTTGTCTTGGCTACAGTAAATTGTGCCCCAGTGAACACTGAAATGCATGCATCTTTTCGAATTATGGTTTTCTCCGGCTATATGCCCAGGAGTGGGATTGCTGGATCATATAGTAGTTCTAAATTTAGTTTTTTAAGGAACCTCCATACTGTTCTCTGTAATGGTTACACCAATTCACACTCCTACAGACAGTATGGGAGGGTTCCCTTTTCTCCACACCCTCTTTAACATTTACTGTTTGTAGACTTTTTTTTTTTTTTGTAGACTTTTTGATGATGGCCATTCTTATTATTTTAGCTTTTTTTAGGTTTTTATTTTTTCTATTACAGTGGATTGTCTGTCAATTTCTGCTGTACAGCAAAGTGACCTAGTCATACATATATACATACACATTCTTTTTTCTAACGTTATCCTCCATCACGGTCCTGATGATGGCCATTCTGACTGGTGTAAGGTGGTTGTAGTTCTGATTTGCATTTCTCTGATAATTAGTAGTTCCACTTCTTGAGCAAGCATTTCCTGAGCCCCTACCCTGCAAAGCCCTGGAGACAAAAAGAGACGAAGGCACCATCTCTGGCAGCAAGGAGGCAAGATTAAAGACACTTTAATCTTGCTTCTGAACTAGTGATAAGCAGGTTTCCTTGCTCTCAATTCCACCTCTCGTGTGCTTTCACCTACTATTAAATCATTTTAAAAACGCTGTGCCCCCGGAGGGCTGAGCCAGAGTCAGGGAAGGCATCAATTATGCAGAAGCAGCCCTCAGGTGCCCTGTCACTGTTCTCCTTTCTTGTACATGTCCCTGTTGCCACATATGGAGGTGACTTGGATATTACACTTGGCTGTGTAGTCGTGTTCCCGGACTGCCAGGAACAGCAGAACAGCCCTGGAGGAGCCGATGGGAAGAATAACATTAGTGGCGGCGTATCTGTACAGAGGACCTTATGCAAATAAATGATGTGGGGGACCCCCCCCCCATTTTGGCAGTGGTGCAGGGCTGAGAACGGGACACACAGGAAAGAAGTTTATTTTGCCTTTGCCAGAGCAGTCATTCCAAGTATTCGCAATACCTTCCACCCCTGGGGGACCTCTTAGTTTGTCAAATAACCATCTGCACCCCCTTTGTTGTGCAAAGGCCCCAGTTGGCAGGGCTCAGTGAACAGTTTCTAAACCTTCTGTCTGGCTTCCACCCACTCCACCTTTCTTTCTCTCTCTCTCTCCTTCCTTCCTTCCTTCCTTTCTTAGTTTGGGAAAATTTTAAAGATAAAGAAAAGCATAGCAGATAATATAATAAACATTGCTTTACTCACCATCCCACGTGAACGAATATAACCTTCTGGCGACTTTGCTTCAGCTCTTATAGATCTGCCGTATAATAAAAATAAAACATCATCAGTGTAGAACTCTCTTGAACCTCCTCTTCAGCCCCCCTCTTCTCAACCGTGTATTATGAATTTACTGTGTCAATTCCAGTCCACACGTTGATGCTTTAACTTCCGCCATGTGTGGCCACATACAGTATGTAGTGTAGGTTTTTGTGTGTCTGCCATTCGTATCAGAGCTGTCATCCTGAATGTATTCAGTTTGCCTCTTCCACTTAACCTTGGGTTTGAGGTCTAGCCCTATGGGTCTCTTCGTTTAATTGCTCTACGGCTTTCTGTCACAGGACTATGCCACATTTTATTTATCCATAGGGCACATGGGTTGCTTCCAGTTTTGTGTCATCACAAATAGCATTGGACATTCTCATGCGTGTCCACGTCTGGATGTGCAAGTGCAAGAGTCTTGACTACAGTCTGTGTGTCAAGACGCCCACCAGCAGTGGGCGAGGGCTCCTGTTTCCCTGTATCCTCCCAGGCACTTGATTTGGCAGGTGGTTTGCATTTCTTACCAAACGAAAGACCTCTCTATTGAAAAAAAAAAAAAAAAAAAAAACGCGAAATAAGAAAAAACAATGAGGAGCTGGCACCAAAGTGCCATCAGACTGCTCACAAAAAGGAACGCTTTGTAAATTCCAGGCCTCAGCAGTTTCCTTCTGTGGGAATCTTAGAGATTCTGGCTTCCAAAGCCTTTTCTCTTCTTCCTGGGACTTTTCAGCCTCTAGCACACAGCTTTGCATATTGGCTTTAGCCAGGAGGAGGACAACTCCCTACCGCAGTTTCACCAGGTCTTGACTTTCTTCCTCTGGATTATTTGAAGACATCTGTGCCTCCTCTCCCACCTGCTGTCAGCACTTGGTCCAAGTCCCATTACCTGCCTCTCACCTGGACAGTTGCCCCTCAACCCCACTGGCCTCCTGGCTTCAACCCCCACCCCCATTCTAACACTTCTATTCATTTGATACAGTCATTTGTCAACCCATTTTTTTCATCCACCATTGACTGATACCCTGAAGCGCATCTCTGTAACTGCAGTTATGAGTTATGGCCCCCATTACCTCCTGGACCAAATCCAAATGCCTGAGCCTGGCCTTCAAGGCATTTCACCATCGCAACTGCAGCCCCTCTCCCCAGCATCCTCTTCCCCTTCTCCACCCCAGGCAGCCCGTCGCTTTGCCCACAGTTCTCCAAACACTCCCGACAATGTCCCTGCTCCCTCTGACACAGTTCCTGGGCTCCACTTGTTAAACATTTTGCGGTTGCTTGAGGCCCAGCTCAATCCCCGTCTGAGTCATCTTCCCAGGGCTCCAGGGCAGCGCTGATGATCTCCCTCCTGTGTTCCCAGAGAGCTTTACCCATCCTGCCAGCTACTGTGCAAACTCTGCCAAAGGGAGTAGGCTCCATCCTCATTCCCTCTGTAGCCTCTCCGCTGAGGGCTGTGTCCAGCATACAGAAGGTGCTTCATTAAAACTTTAAATGAAACTCTCCCAGCTCCTTCACTGTTGCCCTTACCAGCTCAGCACAGGCATCACCAACACCCATCGGCCCATCATTTGCTAAGGAACTTTTTTTTTGTCTTTTGTCCTTTTAGGGCCACACCCATGGCATATGGAGGTTCCAGGCTAGGGGTCTAATCAGAGCTGCAGCCGCTGGCCTGTGCCACAGCCACAGCAACGCCAGGTCTGAGCCACATCTGCGACCTACACCACAGCTCACAGCAATGCTGGATCCTTAACCTACTGAATGAGGCCAGGGATCAAACCCAAAACCTCATGGCCTCATGGTTCCTAGTCGGTTTCCGCTGCACCGCGACAGGAACTCCTGTTAAAGAAGTTTTCTATTGAGCAAATTTCTGGAGGCATGATTGAAGGTTTATTTAATCATACGAAAATTAATTAGTTTTTAAAGCGTTTAGCCGAGTGTGTGCCAGAGACTTAATCAGAAAATCTTATCTAAAGCAAGCACTCTACTTGCAAACTCTTTTGACTTTATTTTCTAAAGTAGTTCAACTGAACACTATCAAATATTGTCTTTAATTTGGATTTTGCTAATTAAGAGCAAGTGTTTCCTAGTCCTTAGGAAGTATGGAAGAGTCCTCCCTGGCTATCTGATCAACCTCTATAAGGCGCCATAAATGACCAGGTTGCATTTTACAAGCTCCCTGGTTCCAGAACGACCAGCTGCTTTGGAATCCCCTGGAATGCTGGTTAAAATGCAGATTTCCAGGCCTCTCCCTAGGTGGAAAGAATTGAATCTCGGGGGGGAGGGCCTGGAAATCGGTGTTTTAACAAGTTTTCCGTGTGATCTCAATGCACAGTGAGATGGAGAACCGTGGATCCAGATCTGGGCTGTCTGATATGGTCGCCACTAGTCACGTGTAGTTATGGAGCTCGAGGGTCAGTCAGTCCAAAGAGAGAAGTGCCATCCGTGTAAAATGCACACTGAATTTTCCTCAAAAAGGAAAATACCTCGTTAATGTTTGTCAAATATTGATGACCTGTTAAAACAATACCGTTTTGGATCTACTGAGTTAAATAAATTACTGATTTCACCTGGTTTTTTTTTTATTCTTTTAATGTGACTGCTAGAACACTCTAAATTATAAGTGTGGCTTGCGGCGTATTTCTGTGGGATGGGGTGTATCTGGGTTATTAAGCCGCTGAGAACACAGTGCTTGTTTCCTGGTAAATTTCAGGTAGTTGCTGCTCATGAAGTGTCTGTTGGGTGAATGAATGAATGAGTGAATGAATGAGGTTAATGTGATCAGTAGCACATGGCTTCCTCTTACCTACTGCGGGTCCTCACATCCTCGGGCCTCGGTTTTTTCATCTGTAAAATAAGCAGGGTAACCAGAGCCCCATTATCTGCTTCCTGTTAAATCTCTTCAGTGATTTGGAGAAAGGATTTTATTCCTCCACTTGCGGGGACTGCAAAGCATTGCTCCACGGGGGCAGGAATAATGGTGTCTGTCCCCAGCTCACCAAGGGGTGAGGTCAGAAGCCTCGTTGGGAACCCTCTCTGATTTCATCTTCTGTTGCAGTCCTTCCCAGATTTCCTCTTGTTTTCACGTAGAACCAGGAATAGTCCTGCTGCAGTGCCCGTCTTTCTTACATCTGTCCCCACATAACTTCTGGAATTTATTATTCATTCTTATCCCAATCACACATAATTTATGACTCAACTCTAGAAATAGCAGATTAAGTATCCGTGGGTTTTTTTCCCCCTCCTACATTTGCTCTGAAAATGATGTATTCATGAGGCAGTGGGGTGGTCAAAAGGGCAGTTTCCAAAGTCAGATCATCTGGGTTCAAATCCTCCCCCCTACATCTTACTAGGTATGGAACTTTGGGCAGGTTAATCCAGTATCTCATTTTCCTCTTCTGTAAAATGGGGATGATGCTAATAATTAGCTCATTTAACATGGAGAGGTTTATATGAAAACAATGTATGCAAAGCAATTAGCATGTCACCTGGCACTTGGTCATAAATTCTTATATGTAATTGATTATTTATCATAATTCATATGTATATGATTATGGTGTTGATTGCATTTTCAAACCTTGGGAGCTCCTACTGTGGCTCAGTGGTAATGAACCCAACTGGTATCCGTGAGGACACAGGTTTGCTTCCTGGGCTTGCCCGATAGGTTAGGGATCCAGCATTGCCATGAGCTGTGGTATAGGTCGCAGACACGATTTGGATCCCACATTGCTGTGGCTGTGATGTAGGCTGGCAGCTACAGCTCTGATATGAGACAACCCCTGGCCTGGGAACCAAATGCCGCAGGGGTGTGGCCCTCAAAAAACAAACAAACAAAACCCTTAATTCCATACGCAGTCTAGGCCAGACATTATTAGGATATTACTCAAAGGGAAGGGTTTTTTTGTTTGTTTGTTTGTTTTAACCATTATAGCAGCTTTTAGGGAAGATGGCATAGTGAAAAGATGAAGGGTGTTAGCAGCCATATGATTCCAAAAGGAAAACTCAGAGGAGCTGGCCAGGCAAAATATAATACTAGCAGCAGCAGCAGCAACAACAATAATAATAATGCTAAATGCCTGCCGTAGTCTAATCCCATTACAAGTTGGTTTCACGCATGGCCTCATTTCTTCTTTATAACTACTCCATCTGACACAGAAGGAGAAGCTGAGAAAGGCTGAGTCCAAGGTCGACCTACGACCAAGTGGCTGAGCTGAATCCAAACTCAAGTCTTTCTGCCCACAGATCTTCTGCTCCTTCTCCCACCTCCAGTTCTCTCAATTAAGGTGATGGGCTCATTCCTTCCCATGTGTCTGAAAAATCTTCCTTTCCTACAATAAGGCATGTTCCTCCCCAGCATTAGTGAAGACCAGGCAAAAACACATCACCAAGATTAAAACCTGAAGGCCCCCACTTTCTGTGAAGCACACCCCTCGGGACGCTGTGGGTGGGCTGTCCTTCTAGGAGAGGGGTCTGATGAGGATTAAAGGCGGGGTGGAAGAGCAGGCTTCCTGGATGAATGGAGCTCCCTGTCCTGCAGGAGTCTAGCAGAGGCTAAAGGTGCAGCCTTCAGGAATGTTCAGTCCTGAGAGACCAGCAAGGTCCCTCCAGGTGAGACTTGAGCATGCAAGTCAAGGAGGGAGCCGAGAATTAGACAGGGAGCCGGGACCTGGGCTGCCCTGGGGCCAGTCATCATGTTCATTTCCCGTGGGGCTGGGCAGGGAGGATGAAGCCTGATGCCCACTTGGGTGCTGGGACATGGCGGGGGCACAGGGTGACCCTGGCCACAGACTCTGCCATGTCTCCCTCCCCCAGTCATGGGCTCCACTGTTTGTGTAGGCCAGCCTCTCCTGGGGCAGGGGGCAGGGGGCAGGGTGGACTCAGCAGTACTCCTGGTATCCAGGCTGGGCTAGGGAGGGCTCAGGTTCACGTGCTGTGCCAAGCATCTGGTCACATGGCCACCAAGATCACCTTGGCGTCTAAAAGTCCATTTTGTATTCATTCGACAAGCAGGCTGAGAAATTCATCTCTTTCATTTTCAGAGATCCTTGGAGTTTCTCCTCCTTGGGTAAGCCACAATAGCATCTCCTTAGCCCTGCCATTTACAAGTTGTCTGTGGCCCACTTCAGAGATGCCCTACTGCCAACACTTTCTAGGTGCTCAGTAAATAACTGCTAACGAGGAGTGAGTGCTTACTCTGTGACAGTCATCATTCTAGGTCATTGCTGTTTCACTGAATCCTCTCAGCAACTCTGTAAGAGTTCACAGTAGCCCACATTTATAGAAGTGGAAACTGAGGCACAGAGAGGTTGAGCCCTTTGCCCAAAGTCACACAGCTAGCGAGGTCGGAATCCCAGGTGACCCCGAACTTGATCTCTGAACATAGACAAGAGGATGCAGACCTATGGGATGTTAGAGGATGGAGCTCAGGGTCTGCCGTTCGGAAGCTTCGAGAAGGGCTCAGACTGCTCTTCATCCTAGGAGGGTGAACGACCTGCAGCCCCTGTGGCAGATCATCTCTCTCCCCTGCTCCCTCAGCACCTTCTCCAGTTCCTCCCTGCCCCCAGCAGTGTCTCAAAGCATATTGGAAACATTAACTGGTCCCCTGCTATTCGCCTTTGCTGGTGTTGGCTTAGATGGAGCGGTTTAGACAGCTCTCCAAGGACAGGCAGCAGGTCAGCGAGAGTCGATAATGGATTCCAGCAGATTGGACGTTGTTCAGATCTAATGCAAGCCTGGCGTCCAAGTCCTTCTCGTGCTCTGGGGGCTGCTGGCCGCTGCCCCGGGGAGGCGCCTGGGGCCCCGGGGCGGCCTGGGGGGCTCTGCAGGCAGGGAGTCAGGACCAACCACCTGGCCGCTCGGGCACTCCCAGCCTCTTCCCTTGTCATCACACCGCCTCCCATGCCTGCCAGTTCTTGGGCTGGGACTGGACTGCCTCCTTCTCCCCTGCTGCATTCACGCAATAGTGCTGACCCATCGTAGGTGCCCAGTAAGGTACCCGTTGAATGAAGCATCGGTAGTTCCTGTTCCGAGTAGGCTTTGGCTGACACACGGGCCCCCTGGACTGCAGTCTGGTCTCCCCATCTGCTTCTTAGATGTCTTTATTGGACACTGCAAATCCATCATGCAGGAAACTGTGGAAAGCCGCTCGGCTCACATCTCCCACTTCAGCACATGGGCCGCTGCCTCCCTCCAGCTGTTCAGGGCAGAATCCTTAGAGCCCACTGGCCCCCTCTTCTTCCATGCCATGTGTTCAGCTCTGCCTTCAAAATAAACCACGAACAGAACAGCGTCTCCCCACCCCCACGGCTGTTTCGTTCCTACAGTCTCACCTGGTTATATCCGTCTCCAAGCTTTGTCTGCAGAGAACATTCTAATGCTTCCGCCAGAGCTGTTCTGGATCCTAAGTCGCATCATGCCACTCCTGTACGCACACATCCACCTTCCCGCGCGGGTCCAGGTCCTCCCCGTGGCCTGTGAGGCCTGGCACCCACCGCCCCATTACAGGCTCCCTGTGGTTCCTCGAAAATGCTGGGTACACACCCGAGTGGCTTCATCCTGCTTCCGCAGATACGCTTGTCATCATTCACTTCCTCGCTTCCTTCAGGCCTCTGTTTTGATGCTTTGAGGCTTGAAGTGTTCACACTGGAAAAGCAATAACAACCGTGCCTAGCTCGATAGCTGTTACTTGTTGCTGTCTTCTTATAGTGGATCCTGGGTCCTAAGTCATAGCAGACACTCAGGTTGGTCCCTAGGTGACACGTCCAGGGCCTGGCCCAATGCCTGGCGCCACGTGGGAACTCAAATGTTTGTTGAACTGAAAACGCAGAGGTGAATAGAGTGAGGCAGCACACAGCCCACCAGGTAGAGGCCGTGAGAGCTTAACAGTTGGAGGGAAGTATCTGGAGCCCATCATTGCTGTGTCGTCTGAAGGCAAAATTTCCCACCTGCTCCCACTGCCCTACCTGCCTGGGGAAATACCCCTGCTTGGGTCACCTCCCTCGGGCCCAACCCTTACTTTCTGGCTCCAAGTTCAAAGACATCAGGAAAGCCAGGGTTGAGGTCTCCTGGCAGGAACTGAACTCCTGACCAGGCTTAAGCGGTGGCTGAGGCTGCGGGGAGAGGGAGCAGGTGACGGGAGGAAGGCTGCTTTCCCTGCAGAGATGACCCCTTTGTATGGGCTCAACCACCCTCACCTTGGGCGCTCAGGTTCTGCCCAAACATTCCGGGAATTAAGCACTGCCCCTCCGGGAAGGGGGCAGGGGCTGGGACCATCGGCTTCCACTGTCACCTCTTCTGGCCTTTCCTTGCCCCACCTCTCCGCTGGAAGCTTTGGCCCTGAAGAGTCTGAAGATGTGGCCTGAGTCGTTTGGTCTCTTTCCAGGGCCGACAAACCTTGTTAATCTGCTCTCTGTTCAGAGTAGCTCGTAATTTCAAACAGCTGCTGTCCCCAAGCAAAACCACTCTGTTGGTGTCCTGAACCCCAGTCTTCAGAGATCTCCCCTGGTTAATTCGACCTTGGCTGTTTGACCCTGAGGTGTGGAGGGAAAGGCAAAGTTGTCATGTCTGCCTCCCTGGGCCCCCTTGGACCCTAGGACCACCTCCCGGTGACACACAGAGCTGTGCACCCAGCTTCGACCTCAGGGCGTTCGACGGCGGGGGGACAGGGGGTGTTCAGTGCATGAGTTTTCAGCCTGTTTACGTTCCGTGCGCCCCAATGCATGAAAACTGCCGGTGAATAAAACTATGCCCTGAAACATGCCTCCTATTCGAAGGGGATGACCCAGCTGTTTGTCAGACACGGGTCTCTGCTGCCAATTAACAACCCACCCTTCTCAGGCGAAACGGAGAGCGGCACTCTGCCGACGGAGTTTGCTTTGGGAGGGGTCTCCGTCCGGGTCATCTGGCTTATGCAACACTCTTCTTTTGTAGGTGTAAGCCTGGTGCATTTGGAGTCGGGGGGGGGGGGTTGCCCAGGTTTCAGCTCCAAATCCATCACGTACTCCTTGCATTGACTTTGCCTCTCTGAGCCTTCACTTTATCATCTTTAAAATGGGAATGATAATACTCACCTTGCAGGATTCCTGTGAGCACCAGAGCTCAGCGCACAGTAGGTGCTCCATAAATGAGAGAGGTTATTCATTGACTCATGCAACAGCTATTTATTAAGCTCCAGCTGTATACTAGCTGGGGAATAACAGTGACAGAGATCCCCGCCCTTGCAGAATTAACCTTCTGGATGGGGAGCCAGATGATAACCAGATAACAAGGAAAATAGGTCAGTCAGGAGAAGGGTGTTGGTTTAAACAGTGTAGGCAGGAAGGCTTGCTGAATAGATGGCATTTAAGACCCTAGAGCCCAGAGGGCACTGGCCACGCAGCGTTGCTGGCCCCAGAGGGAGGCTCGCCTGCTGTCTCTGCCGCTTTGGAGTGAGCTTTCCAGCATGTGGATCCTGAGCCCCATCGCCTGGCCTCTGCTCCTTCATTTCTGAGCCATTTTGACCAATCGACTCACCCTCCCCAAGATTGACTGTGTCTTCAGGGAGTTTGTCTTAATAACGGAATTAATCAGACCAAATGTTATTTTGAAATGTTCCAGGGGAAGAATGAATATGTGCCACTGTACAGCTGCCAAGTTCCAGTGTAGCGCACTTGAGGCACCACAGAGCTGAAAGGGGAGGAGAGCAGGGCTGGGAAGGGATGGACAGAACCACGGCCAGTATCTGAATCATAGCTAATTCCTAACCTTGGATGGCGGAGACTAGAGATACAATAGTGGACAGCCCTACTCCCCTGCCTCTTGCCATGGCCAGCTCCTTCTCATCACCTGGGTCACCCCCTCCAGGAAGTCCTCCCTGACCAGCCACTGAATGACCTTCTTAGAACTTATCACCCCCTGAAATTATCCTAAGTGCTTTGGGATTTGTGGTTTATTTTTTTCCTTTAGAATGAAAGTGCCAGGAGGGCAGGAAACTTGTTTCCCAAGAACCTCGACAAGCAGTTGGTGCATAGTAACTGCTCTGTCTGTATTTGGTAGCTGGATGGATGAAATCATTTTATATAGAGCTAGGGGGTGGGGTCACTGGAGACCACTGTTTTCCGAACTGCAGGTCATGTCCCATTGGTGGGTCGTGACATCAGTTTAGCTGAGATCTTAAAAAATGGAAGAGAAAAGAATTTAAAATAGCACAGCCTGTTACACATAGTAAGGGTAAGTATTATTTTAAGAACCGTATATACACGTACATACGTCAACGCCATATATAGGGAATGACAGGCTTTATGTCTCACTGTGGAGTAGTCAGAAAAGTTTGCAACTCAATAGTGAATTCTAGGTTTTCTCAGGCTCGATCTTCAAAAGGCACATTCTTCCCTCCGAGACTGTAAACCTACTCACATAAAGTTTACATTCTGGGGCCCAAAGTAGAACTTTAAGAAAAGATTCCTTTGTTTCCTATTAACTGGAAAAAAAAATGAATAGCTTTCTACTCCAGGGGGGACCCAGTCTCCTCAGACTCTCCTGACATGCCTGTGATTACTTATGCAGTGGCACACATGTATACACAATCACACAGATACACGCCCACCAGCACACAAGCATACACCGACACATAGTCACACGCACCCAGACACACACACACATACAGACATAAACACACAGAAATACAAACACATATCTATACATACAAACACGTATACACTGTGACACAGGTATAGTATAGACACGAGCATTCATGAAAACTCAGACACAGAAACAACACAGACATGCTTGTGGACATGCGTGCGCGCACACGCACACACACACACACTTATATCCACGCAGGAACATTCTTACTTCTTCCACTTGGTGCAAAGTCTGCTCCCTCCACCGTGGAGACTCCTGGGCCATCTTCAGATCTGCACCCAGGCAGGAGCACCTGCAGAAGCCAGCCCGTCACTGACCAGCATCCTCCACTGGTTGAGCCGCTCTCAATCCGGCTTGAGAAGGATCAGCTTCTGCATCTTCCAGAAGGTTCTGGTATAAAGATCCCATGGGACCCGCATTGGGGTCCCCTGGGGTACCTTGAGGCACATCAGTTGGATAGATTGTCATTTTCACCTTTATAATATGGTGGCCTCTGGCCGTAGGGGAGGAGATGACAAAGAGTGGTCAAAGGGAACGAGAAACGTCACCAGGATGGCGTGGAGGTGGTGGCCGCGGTCCAAGGACAAGGCCCTTCCAACAGAGCATCCAGGATGGGGAGACACGACACATCCCAGATAGTTTCTGTTTTACATTTTGCCTCCAGAGCCATGCAACACAGCAGATGTCAGTGACAAAGAGGCTGAAAAACAAAGGCAGGCATGACACATAACCAGAAAGCAGCAGAGTTGGTGTGCCATCTGGCACTGCCTCCTGGCCTCCCAGGCCAGCATCCACGTGTGGAGAGCCCGTGAGCCATGCTGCCCACAGACCCGCCATACCCCCCATGGGCCTCACGGCCTCCCCGTCTCCTCTGCTTCCCTCCACTATCAGCCAGCAAGTGAATGTTTATTGAGGCTCTGATATGGGCCAGGCGCCTTTAGGGACAGGAAAGTAAAGGAGACAGACAGGGCCCTCACAGAGCTTTGCATGCGGTGGAACAGCGGATGTTTCCCCAGTCACGACACCCACTGACGGACAAGCTGGGAAATTCGTTCCTCTGCAGTTCAGGGCGGAGCCGGGGAGGGGAGTGAATCGGTTCAGATGAGGTGGTAAACCGGGGACATCTCATTGAATCCTTTCCCGATGTCTGGTCAGCATGTAGGGTACTTTGATTTAGAAGCCAAGTCATAGAGAACCATATACTGTCTGATTCCATTTCTAGGAAATGCCCAGAATAGGCAAATCCATAGAGACAGAAACTAGAGCAGCGGTTGCTTAGGGCTGGGGGGCAGGGGACGGGGGCAGTGTTAGCCAAGGAGAGTGCTGATAGGGATGGGGTTTCTTTTGGAGGTGATGAAAAAGCCCTAAAATGAATTGCAATGGTCCAACGCTGTGAGTATTGAAAGCCATTGAACAGGGCACTTTAAATGGGTGAATTGTAGGGCGTGAGAATTTTATCTCAAAAAAGTGGGTTTCAAATTTTTCCTTTAAAGTCGAGCCCTCTTCCCCTCCACCCCCCTACCCCCGCCTGCTCCTGCAGCTGGGGAACAGCTGGGTCAGGTTCTGGTTACTCTCTCTGCCTTGAGCTTTCAAGTGCCGGAGGCAGGAGTGGAAAGATGCAAGATGATTCTTGCAGGGATGACGCAGTCTTGAGCTGCCATCGGCTGTCCCTGGACCAGGCAGATGCTTCCAGTGGGTCTTTTTTTCTTGGGTTGTTTGGAGACTTCTCAGTCCCGGAGGCTCTCTCACCTTTGTTTTCTTTTAATGAGGTGCTACTCCAGCTGGTCTACCTGCTTCCTCAGGACTGGGACCCCCATGGTTCCCCTGCAGGTGGCCCAGGGATCAGCCTTGCAGGGGTGCGAGGCCCCTATCTGGTCTAGGGGAAGCCACATCTATCCCTTCCCTGATGAAGTCCAAGGGGGCGGGCTGCCCCCCAGTTCTTATTTGTTGTCAAAGCTGCTAGGAAGTGGCAGATTTCAGCCTCAGACATTGGGCAGATATGGCCCCTCAAATTGTGGGGGGGGGGGGGCGCAGCACATATACTGAATCCTTTGGTGGTTTCACGGCACCCCTGCCCCCATTTTAAGATGAAACCTCCCAGCCCTTTCATCTGGGTGTGGTTGCAGGTGGCATTTCAGCCCTTCAACAGCTCTGTCCAGTAAACCGCTCTAAAACCCCCTTTCCTGGCTCCTAACACGCAGCCCCTTGGTTGTAGATGTGGACGAGGCTGGGGGCAGGGGGGAGAGATTGTGGGGCAGGTTGTGAAGCCAGGTCACTCAGTTCTTGTTTTTAATTTTTTTTTATTTAAGAATAGTGGAGTTACCAGGTTGTATCAGCTTCTGCTCTACAGCAAAGTGAGGGCACTCCATTCTTAGTGCCTCCTTGGCAAAGTCGACCTGTCGTCCAATCCCGGCTTTGAACTGAGCCATCTCGTGTATCATGGAGCTTCATGCTTCATCGGAAACTTCCATTTTCATATCCTGATACAATTATAAGATATTTGCCAGGGAAGGTCGTATTCTCACATCTTCCCTGGACCAGCGGGGCCATGTTCAGGAAAACCACATTCATGCCAGGGTGGGCTTGTCCACTGTGTGCAGCTCCTAAGATGCCCCCTAAGTGCTTTCTCAAGATGCTCCTCATCAAACGGTGCCTGAAATTTCCAGATGGATTTGATTTTTTCACTCGTTTATGGATGAGTTTCCTTTTGTGGGAGGTCCCAGTATGTTCTTGCCCCACCGGGCCACCATTTGAATAGGTCGCATAGCTGAATAAATAACAAATGCTTTTAAGAAAAATAGAGATGTGGGGTTGCAGAATTACACTGGAGTTTTGATCTGTTTGCTGGCACGCCTCTGGCGGGGAAGTCACAAGAAAATAGCATCAGGAATTATCTCCCCCCCTTTCCTTCCTCGGTGAATAAACAGCCAGGCTCATTTTTTTTTTTAACGCCCTTAGTGTTGATTTTACACTTAATCTTGGGAAGGACTCAAGGACAACATTAGCCAGTTTATAACTGAATCCACATCAGGGCGGTGTTGGGGAGATGGTGGCAAAAATGGGAAGTGAGAGGCTTATTCCCTCCTCAGCCATGTGCGGTGGCATTTTGAAAGCAGTACCCACAAGGGTGAATGGAGAGAGACTTTGGAGGGCAAAGTGGAGTTGGCTGCCAGCCTCTCTGAAGATGAGGGATGCGTTTAGAAACAACTTTGAGAGGAAGCAACTGAACCACAGAACCTTAATGAAAGCCTCGTATCACTTGGTTCTGGGTTCATCTTAGGCTCATTCTCTTCCTGAATGGGCCCTGTTTCTCTGAAACAAGGAAGCGTGAGAAGTCACTGCAGAGGGAAGCATCTTCCTTGAAGCTTCAGCTTGGTCCATCTGGCGCTTCTCTGACCCCAAAGAATTGACTTTCCAGGGGAGGGATGGGATGGCATGTATGCCCCAGCCATAGGCAGGAAGGGAATAGCTCAGGAAAATCGGAAGGTCATTGGACATGTGCTGCCTGGGTGTGTGGGGAGGTTGTGGTCAGAAATGAGCTATTAGGATGGAAAAGTCACGTGGGGAGCTTCCACGTATCAGGCACCGGACAAGGCACACGTGTCATTCGGTTTCTCTGAGGTCAGTCCTGTGATTATTACTCTCATTTTATTTTTGTTGTTTTGCTTTTTAGGGCCGCACCCATGGCATATGGAGGTTCCCAGGCTAGGGGTTGAATCGGAGCTGCAGCTGCTGGCCTACACCACAGCCACAGCAACGTGGAATCTGAGCAGCATCTGCGACCTACACCAGAGCTTTCAGCAACACCGGATCTTTGAGGAAGGCCAGCGATCGAACCCACATCCTCATGGATGCTAGTCGGGTTCTTAACGCTGAGCCACAACGGGGACTCCTATACCCTCATGTTACATCAGAGGAAACCGAGGCACAGAGGAGCCCAGCTTCCCCCAAGGCCCACAGCCAGCTGTGAGGTAAAAATACAGGATTCGAAGGCTGCCTTCAGAGCCCCCTCGTGGACTCACTCACCTGCCCGGGTGAGGTAAGAGGCAAAAGGAACAGAGGATACCTTTTGATTGTGTATTTAGCGTGTGCCTGGTATAAAGCTCCTCACCGCCATCTCACCTCCCTCTTCACAGAGGGGGAAGTGAGGGCCCAGAGAGTTTAGGTAACATGTCCAGGGTCACCCAGCTAGAAGGTAGTGGAGCTGAGATAAAAATCCAAGCCTGTCTGGTGCCCAAGCCCCCTCAGCCACCTTCTCCCAAAGCCACGGAACTCCAGCGGGATCTGGGGGAGACGGTCTGGTGTGAAGGTTCCTGGGCCCGTCTACACTGATCTGCTGTTAACCCTCAGAACTCTGGCCCAGAGGAATACTGGTCAGCCAGAGCCTGGCTCCCGACACCCCCCACCCCAGGTCCCTCGGGCCCCCGAGTGTACATTCTTTAAGCTCACGATGGCATCAGTCTTAAAACCTCCCTTCTCTCCTCGCCAGCACAAATGCCCTTTTCTCCGGGGCTGTTTCTCCCAGTTTATGGGGTGATGCCAATCTGAGCTCTGTGCAGCTTGGCTGAGTTCTTCTCATTGGCCCTGGGGGCAAGGGCCTTGCTATTTTAGGGAATAGTCTCCTATGGTTTTGTGCAAATACCACCTGACTCCCTTCCTACCTCCCACTTTAGGACGCCAAGATAAATAAGAACGTGTTCTCATGGGAGTTCCCTGGTGGCCTGGAGGTTAAGAATATGGCACTGTCACTGCTGTGGCTCAGGTTACTGCCATGGCACAAGTTCAGTCCCTGGCTCAGGAACTTTGGCATGCTCAGGCATGACCAAAAAAAAAGAAAATAGAAAATGCTCTCACTGAGGGACCCCAGCTCCTAATTCCTGCAGCTGGCCTGTGAGGACCCAGAGGGAATGCGTCCCCAGGTTCTCCTGGGAGCTGCAGAGCTCAAATCACGCTTTGTCAACCAGTCTGGCCATGCCGTTCTGGGAGCTCAGCCTCTTCAAACACAGGCCAGGCTCTGTTACTTCCACCCCAGGCCCCCTCGGAATTCCAGGAGGTATTTGAGGACACGGTTGAGCCTCATTTATTCTGCTTGGGCGTTTGACACCCCTGACTTTGGAATGCTCTTTAGCCAAGATGACAATGGGTGTGTGCGTATGTGTGAGATGGTGCCCCTCCCAGGTGGAAATCAGCCGGGCTAGGCAGCATCCTGTGCACGTGGCCATTGACCTGGCTTTGCCACTCCTGGCACTACAGGTACCTACCAAACCCAGGTAGGAGCCGACTTCTCCAGGTGCACAGAACCAGATACAAAGGGACTTTGCCATGCAGCTCTGTGTGAGGCTAAGAGAGCTGAACCCACACTCTGTGTGGCTTACTCCACGAGGGTGTCTTATGGCAGGAAAAGGGCGTGTGACAGGAGTGGACCCCTCGCTCGGCGACCTCCTCCCTGGGGAGCCCTGCACACGTAGGACATGCTATGGACCACATCTCTCTTTGTCCCACGAGGCCAATTCCCCAAGGACTGGTCTCCCCAGGATTTTGTTTCCTGCTCAGGGCCTTTGGTCCCCACTACCCCTTGATGCTGCCGCTCGGGGTCTCTCATGGCAGGGATGTGCCTGAGCAGAGGCTGCTGGGGGAACCCGGTTGGAGGTGGGGGTGAGGCTGGATGGTAGAGGTGTCGGTTACCTTTTTTGGCAGCCCACCTGTCTGGGCCTTTTGTCTTTCTGGCTGTGGGTTCTCCTTGGGGTCAGGATGCTGTGCTGTCTGGAGACGCTGGGTAGAAAGAGCTGCTTCCAAGTCTCCCTGACCTGTCACGAGCTGTCAAGATGCCCAGTGGGCAGCACCATAGCCCTCTGCCTCCCCCAAAGGAGGTCTCAGAACATCGTGCTTTGATATTCAAGTTCAGGATCACAGGGCTGCACGCACACACGGATGTGTATACACATTTTAAAGGTCAACCAAGCACATGAAGGAGCACAAAGAGGGTCCCGCGGGGGAGCCCCTTCCCTATGAGCAAATGATCCACGTCTCCATTGCAAGGCAACCCCCCTTTTTTGGGGGGGGGCTTCCTCCTGCCTCTCCCACAAATGCCAGAGGATGAGCAGATTGGGGCACCAGGGGAAAGACCCCAGCCTGGAAGGCTGCCGAGCTGAGTGCTTGTTTTCCCTGCCTCTGCTGTCTGTCCAGGCTGGGCTGAGATCAGAGGGGCGAAGGGGTGGAGAGTCAAGTGCATGAAAATATAAAAAAGGTGCCTGATAAAGGTCAGGAATCAGGTTTGCTTTGATGATGGTGATGATAATACGGGTGGTGGGAAGAATGGTGATGATCTCTGCCCGACACGGTGCTGTTTGACGTTGGCCCGGGTGCAGCATCCGAACACTCCTCTTGGAAGGGAGCTTTGATGGTCGGGGGAGCGCTACACAGTCCACCGTCTGCAGGATACAGCATTGCATGTAGTTGAGGTGCGGTGTGGTATAGCGGCAAGGGTTCCAACCCCGCTCAATGACCGTAGGCACATCACTCACACTCTCTGTGCCCAGGTTTCTTTATCTGTAAAATGGGCACAATAGCAGTACCTCCCTCATAGCATCCTCACTTTCAAAGACCATGGGCTGGAGCTGGAGACCTTGCATCCAAATCCAGACCAGGTACAAACCTGGAGTACCCCGCTCAAGGCAGAGCTGTAGGAAGAGCCCAGTCTTGAGTCCTGGGTATAAATCCTGCCTGGGCCCTTGACTTGCCAGGAGTCCATGGACCAGTCTGGGAGACGTTATGTCCTCCTCTGTTAAACAGAGACAGCACCGGCCACTTCTCTTAGAGCCATTGTGAGGGATTAAATAAGACTCCACGGGCTATAAACAGTTCACACTGAGTCTGTGGTCATTAGAATGAACGGTCAATAAAGGCCTGTTGACTGACGCATGGCTTGCCCTGCTCAGGCTCAGGTGTGGGGTCCCTGCCAATCCTGGAGAAAGGTGCAGCCCCACCTCGAGGCTCCACTGGGTCTGGTGGTGCTTATCTTGCACAGGCGGTGCCAAGGGCTCTTGACTCTCTATAGCATCTACTTTCACACCCATCTTCTCAAAATCAGCCCCCAGGGCCCGCATCGCAGGCACCTGCTCTAAATGGGCGCTTGTATTCCCTAGGCCAGAGGGACATCTCAGAGCCACCGTCACACTTACATCTTCTCTGGGATGATCCCTACTCCCCCTTGTTTGAGATGCAACCTAGAATAGCGTAGCAAGCTGCCTGGATTCCAGATCTGGTCCACCACCCAGCACTGTGCCTTAGTTCCCTCATCTGTAAAATGGGGGTTTTAACCCGTGCCCCAGTACCTCCCTCCAGCATGACACACACAAGCTCATTTATTCCAGCATCTTTCCATAGATTAAGCTGAGGACTGAACGAGTTCATCTATGGGAAGGACCGCGACAGTGCCACGTGCATAGTGAGCGCGTAAATTATCTGTTAAAGATCAGTGTCCATTCTTATCCTGAGCTCCATGAGGGGAGGCGGGGGCCTGTCGGTCCCATTCACTGCTGTGTCCCCTGCACCTCATGCTGGGTCTGACATATGGCAAGTTCTCAGAAGAGTATCTGTTGAGAGAGTGCGTGAATGAATGAACGGAAACACTGATGCTCCAAAGGTAGCAGAGGTGCGGAGCGGTGGAGGGGGGAGGCAGGGAGAATGGCCTCTGGATGCTTCTGAAGCCTTTAGGGGTTCGCAGGCTTAGAAGGGAACTGTGTGAATTTCCTGGGGCTGCTACAGCAAATTACTACAAAGTTACTGGCTTAAAACAGTGCAGGTTTATACCTTACATTTCTAGAGGTCCGAAGTCCATTGGGGGTCTCACTTGGCTAAAATGGGGGGATTTTAGCTTCTAAGAGCCCCCTGCATTTCTTGGCTCATGGCCTCCTGCCATCTTCAGAGCCGGCAACAGCTGCCAGTCTTTCCCACCAGCATCAACCTGATATTGACTCGATATTGACTCTTCCCTCTTCCCTGTTTAAAGACACTTGTGATTATATCACATTGTATCATATCATATCAATCCAGGATATTCTCCTTAAAGTCAGATGATTAGCAGCTTTAACTCCGTTGGCTTCTTTAATCCCTTCCCCTTGCCAAGCGACAAAACGTAGTCACAGGTTCTAGGGATTAGGCTGTGGACCTTTGGGGGAGCACTCTTCTGCCTACCATAGGGACTTTCATTTATTCAGGAAGATAGGAAAGCTAAGGCAGACACTCTATTTAAAGTACTCCAAAGCATCTTTGGAGGATCAAGTCCTAGATCCAGCCCCGCGTTCATGTTAGCTCTTCCTGAAATGTACCACTCCAGACTGTGCTGTGATGACTGCCTGGAGCTGGTCATCAGTGCCAGTAAAACCCGCCTCAATAAAAGATAACCGCCTAGAATCAGAATCAGGAAATGTTCAGGGAGCCCCCGACCGTGTGCCAGCGTTAGTTGCACTCAGCAGCATTCCTGCTGTTCCAAGCCGGTCTTTCGTAGCGCTTACTATGGAAAGGGCACTCTGCCAAGCACGGGTTCAGTTGTCACCCCCACTAGACAGAAAAAGAACCTGTGGCACAGGGAGCTTTAGTGACTTGCCCAAGGTCAATAGCCCATCGGTGGCAGAACTGAGATTTGAACCCGGGGAGTTGGACTCGAGAACGCTGCTCTCCCCTGGCTTGCTCTCCTCCTTTTCTGCAGTCAGGCACATTATCTCTTTTCAGTTGCACATCCGCCCTGTGAGGGCAACATTTCTCTTTAATCCCCATCGCTGAGATTAGGCAACTGAGGTGGAGAATGATTGCGTGGCCAGCCCAGCCTCACCCAACTGCTTGGTGTCCTGCTTAGCCTCTTTCTCTGCATCACGATGCCTTACCGTGCGTTACGGATGAATTCATTCAGAAAAACAAATGTTTTCATGGCGTTCCTATCATAGCTCAGCGGAACTGAATCTGACTAGCATCCAAGAGGACGCAGGTGTGATCCCTGGCCTTGCTCAGTGGGTTAAGGATCGGGTGTTGCCATGGTGTAGGTCACAGACGCAGCTCCGATCCCAATTTGTTTTGGCTGTGGTATACCTACAGCTCTCATTCGACCCCTAGCCTGGGAACCTCCATATGCCACGGGTGCAGCCCTAAAAAGACAGACAGACAGATGAAAGAAGGAAGGAAGGAGAGAGAAAGAGAGAGACAGAGAGAGAGAGAGAGAGAGAGAGAGAGAGAGAGAAAGAAAGAAAGAAAGAAAGAAAGAAAGAAAGAAAGAGAAAAGAAATGAATGTTTTTACGACATTCCCCAGGCCCCAGGCCCTGTCCGAGTGTTGACTGTGTTTAGTCCCGCCCCTCCTGCTTACAGGTAAGTAATCACTGCTATTTAGAGGATGAACGGGATGCTGTTTCCCACCTGCCACTCAGGACTTTGATTTAGGCCCGGCCTGGAGATTCCAACAGGCAGGCAGATAGGATGCTAGAAGGAGTTAAGCATGGCTGGTCGCCCAGAATCACCTTAATGAAAATTTTCAATGCCGTGGATGAGGGTGGAGTGGACACAGCCCTCATCACTACCCACGTCTAAATTAAACAAGACAGGGGAGGCTTTTGAGGAAAAAGACAGATGTTCCTGCAAGCTTAAGATCAAGCTGCAAGAGGTATGCTTCTGTCAGGAAAGCTTCACTCACTTTCCAGGGTGCATGGAAATGCACTTTCCCCAATGCATTTCCCCTTTGAAGGCTCAACATCTGCTGAGGTCAAGGGTACAGAATGGGCACAACTGTGACTCCAGCCTCCTCCTCCCTTTGTCCTCTGGCGAGGCCAGGGCTGGGCTAAAGGCCTGGCCCCAGGACTCTGACTTGGCTGCC
The DNA here is from genome assembly GCF_054392235.1 of Sus scrofa. Classification (NCBI taxonomy): domain Eukaryota; kingdom Metazoa; phylum Chordata; class Mammalia; order Artiodactyla; family Suidae; genus Sus; species Sus scrofa. The sequence goes on along the minus strand of NC_139387.1, from coordinate 87,079,326 downwards.
ATGGTTCCAGAACTGGGGGGTCCCCAGCACCGGAACACCCTCCTCCAACCAATGCACTGTCTTCAAGGCCCTCCATTTGGCCCTCTGGATGACCCCCTGAGATCCAAAGTGGCTGAATGCATTTGTTCTAAAAGTCAACAGGCCAGCCATCATTTGTACTCTGCAGTCAAAAACAGCCATCCACTGCCGCCCGCTATTCATCCTCCTCCCTCCCTTCTCCCCCCCCCCTCTTTCTCTCTCTCTCTCTCTCTCTCTCTCACACACACACACACACACACACACACACACACACACACACACAATGCTGGCTGCAGTCTGGCAGGAATATAGGCTTCCTGCCATTAATTGGAGGCCCCTGACTGCAGACACAGCATAACAGTCTATTCATAGTTCTTTTTTAATTCCAAGAAATGCTGCTCTAGCTAATACCTACTTCGGGGCAAATGACCGGTTGGCATATCAGCAGTTTTCAAGTTATAAACACCCCCTTTTAGCTGGGACTCCTCGTTTCTTTCAAGTTGTGCTTTGGAATGAAGAGTTACTGAGTAGCCAGCAGGCCTCAGGGAGGTGGCGCAGAGGATGAGCAAGCCAGAGAATTGGCCGGCACCAGAAGATGCTGGGGGTCAGGGGGTGGCCAAGGGAGACCCAGAGACTCCACTCCCTGCAGAACCCCCAGGGACCAGGGGCCCAGGCCACTTTCTACACGGCAGTAATCCCGGGCGCAGCGGGGTTTTTTGCCAGGCACCCATTTCCTGGAGTAAAAGCGCAAACGGTGTAAGAACTGCTCCCTGCTCCATAGCCTCTTGAAAGGAGAACTTCTCCAGACCTTCTCTGCCTTCTAGGCCCTTCTATACTTTTGAGTGTGAGGCCACCATGGTTGTATAAACATGTTACTTTTTGTAAATGGATGGGGTAGACTTTTCTGGTTCCAGAAACATAGCCGGAGGCATTGGGGGCCCCAGCAAACCTGCTTCCTCCTGAAACATCCCAAAAGCAGGCAGGATAGGACTCAGCATACTGTATCAGCTCCCATTTCTAAGGACCTGTGTGCTAAGGTCTTACCCACACCTGGGTGCCAAGCATCTTACCCACACAATCCGATGCTGTCCTAAGTGGTGCATAATATGGCTTTCCCATTTTTATGGCTAAGGAAGGTGGAACCAAGCTAGGAGGTCTGTAAGCTCATCCACAGCTGCACTATCCTGAGAGGCAGAGCCAGGATCTATGATGTCAGTGATGTCAGCCTAGGACAAGCACTTGACTCAAGTTTCTGGGGACTTGGGCAGTCCTCACTGCCCTGTTTTTGAGATGTTTGTCTTCAGTTCCATGCCCACTGCTCCCCGCCCCAAGGGCTGTGACTCAGTCTCCCCTTCCAGACTCTTGTCCTGCTGGCCCCTCCCCAGGCGTACCTTCCGATGCGGGGGCCAGGGGCTGGGCTGCAGCCACACTCACATCATTAGCTGGGTGAGTGGGTCCCTGACCTCCCCAGGACCCATTTCTCCCCTGAAGATGAATTGTCATAGCTACTCATTTCGAACAGCATGAAATGCCACGGTCAGCGCCAGGACCGAACAAAGCCAGCAGATGCTTGGCCTTTGACGGAGAACACTGCGAGCTCTCCTTCGCCTCCCTTTTGATTTGCTATTCAATTAAGAAAGAAAAAAAAAATGGAGAGGATCAGTGAGTAGAAATCTAATTGGATAAAAGCAGAACCAGTTCACACAAACAGGAAGTGTGCTGTGCTGCGAGCTGGTCGGATGCTGCTTCGTGGCTTTTTAACACCACAGTATATGTTCTAGACCCAGTGTGCCTCTCCCCTCGCCTCCCTTCGTGAGCCTGGGTTCTTAGGCTTAGCATTTTGGGAGTCAGAAGAACAGAGCTGAGCCTAAGGGATGGGCGGGTGGGGGGGCGGCAAGCGACATTTGTGCATCCTTTGCTCCGCCACCCACTTTCACCTCCTTGGTCTTATCACCCATCTACTCCTGTCTTCCTTGGGCGATGTGTGCTTGCGAAGCATAGAAATCTGCCCGAATTTATTGGAGAGAGCGGCAGACCCTGGGGCATTTGGGTTTGTGCCGGGCCCTTGCTCCCTCCTCTGTCCCCTCCTTCCCTCTCTCCCTCCTTCTCTCTCTCTACGTGGACCATGTAGCCACTGCAGAGTAGTGCCTCCAGCCTGGAACCTTCATTTCCAGTGGTCCACTGCCTGCCACCAGCTCACCCCGTCCCTCTGATCTTCAACGCCACATTCATGGCAGCGAGCGTATGATTGGCCCATGTCTCTCTCTCTGCTCAGTTTCTGTAAAGACAGGGATACCAGTCGTACCCATATCCAGACTTTCTGTGACGCTGAGATGAGTGAGTGGTGCTTACCTCATTTAAACTCAAACGGGTATAACTCTGTGCCTGGAACATAGTTAGTGCTCAAGCCTTGTGGCTACTACTGCTGTCCTTTCTTTTATTCCACGGTCCTTGTATGAGGAGTCCTGTGATCATGTGTTTTCAAAACTGCTTCAAGGAACAACCAACTGGCATAGAAAAATTTTGTTTTTCTTGAAGAACGAATATAAATACTTCATCATAAACTCTTTGTGAGATGTTTCAGAATTTTCAAAGTAACGCTCCGTACACATTTTATTTGAGTCCCTTAATATTAAGACCATTCAGTGAGGGAGGAAACTAAGGTGTTAAGGGTTAAAGTACTGCCTGCGGGTATGTGGTCTGCAAGGGGCGGAGTCTAAATTCACATCTGGCCTCAACTCTAAATCCTGTGTGTTTTTACCATCTTCGGAGTTGAAAGGTTTCATCATCCATCATATTTCCCTTTATACCATGGCTGCTAGGAAGCTCGGGTGAAGCGCAATGCCCAAATTCAGCACCCTCCTAACCATGGTTGTTAGTATGTTTCCTGTAGTGTTAATCAACTGCAGTACTTAGATGTGGTGGATTTGCGTTATAAAACACAGCGTACATGCATCTATTGCAGGTCGCTAAATCCTGCGCTTCCAATGCATTCAGAAATGATGAAGATGAGTTTTACTTTTGGAACATCATGGTTTCTGTCTGTGAGGGAGGACGGGTTCTGGTGGATGCAGTCTGGGCCAGCAGCCTTCTTGCGATTTGGGTCTCTTTTGCAGCCTCCATGTCAAAGGTCTTTGCCCATCTCCTTCCAAAGAAAAGAGGGTCCCTGGAGTTCCCTGGTGGCTTGGCAGGTTAAGGACCTGGTGTCATCACTGCCATGGCTCTAGTTACAGCTGTGGCATGCGTTCAATCCCTGGCCCAGGAACTTCCGCATGCAGCAAGTGCAGCCAAAAAAAGAGAGAGAGAGAGTGCACCCCCCCCAGCCCCCACCACCAGGCTTTCTCTCTGCTTCCCTGTGATATCTCGGGGCTTTTCTCAAAGGCCCTGGCAATGGCTCATGGTCAAAAGAGGCCTTTCTGAGGCTGAGATGGGAACGGCCTCTTTCCAGAACTCTAATTAGGGTTTTAAACTCACCACCAGCAAACCATAGTGTTTTACGGGAAGGGTTGACCTGGGTCTGGGTGGTATGGAATGATTTTCTTAGGTTTTGTCCTCCAGCTCTCAGTGGGGGTATTTTAGAGTCACAGGAGTCTCTAATTTCTTTTTTTCTTCCTCTCTCTCTTTTCTTTTCCTTTTTTGCTATTTAGGGCCTCACCCGCAGTATATGAATTTCCCAGGCTAGGGATCGAATCGCAGCTATAGCTGCCGGCCACAGCCACAGCCACACAGGATTCCAGCTGTGTCTGCGACCTACACCACAGGTCACAGCAATGCTGGATCCTTAACCCACTGAGCCAAACCAGGGATCAAACCCGCATCCGCATGGATATTAGATTTGTTTCCGCTGCACCATGACAGGAACTCCCACAAGTCTCTGATTTCTTCCGGAGTTCCGCTTGCCCTAGACAAGAGCCAGACATGCCTGACCCCAGTCCCGACTCCCGCCCTGTGCAGCGTCCTGAGCCTCAGTTTCCTGATCTGTAACCTGAGGGCAGTGTCCCTTCCCACAGGAGGCAGAATTAACAACACTGATACCAAGGGGAGCTCACCCTCAGAGAAGACTTGACTTGTCATGGGTGAGAATACGAGCTCACGTTTACCGAATGCTCGCCATAACCTAAATGCACTGGTATGTGCACTTCTGTGTCTTTTCACTCCTGAATGTCTTACAACAGCTGGTGAGAAAACAGAGAGGTTAACGGTTTGCCCGGAGTCACACAGCCAATCCGTGGCAGAGGCAGGAGCCAAAGCCGCGTGGAAGGCACTGTCTCCCCATGGCCTGCAGTGGGATTCTCTGTCCTTCCCCAGGGACTGTGAGGCCAGCGGCTGTCTTCCCTGCGGTGTAACGCTTGCCGGCAGGACGCACAGGGCACCCTGTGCCTCTTTCTCTCACGCCCTCCCAGCCTCCACTCTTCATTTTTTTCTCCTGTAAAAACCCAGCCCTGGCCTTAGCAGGTTGCGTGTGGGACTGGCTTTGTGGTGGAGATGAGCTGGGCATCTCACCTTCTCCGGGGCCTTTTCTTTCTAAGGGAGCTGGTGAACAGCTGTTCCAAACGCATGCACCTTGTTTGCAAAACCCAGAGTGGATGAAATGCTCATCTCCTTCCAAACAGGGTGGGGTTCAGACCCTGTGAACTTGGGGGCTGTTTCCTCCTTAGAGCACCTGCTCTACTTCAGGGCCCCAGGTCCCCTGGGAAGGACAGGGCCCCCCACTGGCTCAGCAGGTGGCCTGAGGGCATCTGACCAGAGAGAGCAGAGGGGCTTGTCAGGCTCTGCCTTTTGGTTTTCTTTAGTTTTGCCAAATCAACCCTCTTTTTCATCTAGGTGGATCCTACCCCCTAAATCCCACAAACAGACACACCCATCCAACAGGGCTTTGTCCTCTGAGCACCTTCTCAGTAGCCCTCCCCCACCCGCCACCTTCTGGAAAACAGCTGCCTCTCCTGAGCACCTCCTGTAGGCCGGTGAATGCTGCATGGTTGACCGGGCCTCACCCCCACCCTGGGGAACCACCCTGCGAGCTCCCTTACTGACACTGCCACCGATGCCCAGAGGCCGGACCACGTGCGGTCTTGTGACCTGGCTGCAGAGTGGCCCGTGGGTCTGCTCCAGGACTCTGCCTGCGATGCCCGCTGATGCCAAAGGCTTGCTTGCTCTGTGGCCTTCGGCCAAGTGGGAAATCACTCTTCCCCCAAGCTTCACTTTCCGGAAATCCCTCCCCCTTTCAGCAGTATTATTAGAGCCCCAACAAAACCTCTTCTGATGCAAACCACTGCCTTTGGGATGGATAAGCAGTGGGATCCTGCTGTGCAGCACTGGGAACTTTGTCTGGTCACTTGTGAGGGAGCATGAGAATGGGAAAAAAAAGAATGTATACATGTATGTGTGACTGGGTCACCTCTCTGTGCAGGAGAAAATTGACAGAACACTGTAAATCAGCTATAATGGAAAAAATAAAAAGCATTATTTAAAAAAAAAAAAAAAAAAAACCTCTTCAGAGGGCCCCATATATCTGCCCCTGGCATCTTGCTGGAGCCTCCAGCATGGAAAGAAGTGCCTCCAGGAGGTCGTGAGTCCCATAAACTCTTGTGGGTTCCCAATTAGATGCTGGGGAGTGGGCAGCCACGGTTTGCCTGCCCCTCGGCCACCCCTCCTGGGGAGGGGGCTCCACCCTGTCCCATAAGAGCCCAGAAGACTGAATATGTGTATCAGGATGTTTTCTCCGTCTCTTCCCGAGAGCAAAGTTCTGTGAAGTGGACTCTGTTCAGCTGTAGAAAGGAGGGAAATTCTGACACAAGCTGCAGCACGGAGGAGCCTCAGAGACGTGTTCAGTGCCACAGGCAGACACAAATACACTATGATTCCACCGTGAGGTCCCTAGAGGAGTCCAGTTCAGAGCCATAGAAGGCAGAATGGGGGTGGCCGGGGGGGCGGGGGTTGTGGGGGGAGTTAGGGTTGAAAGGGGACAGTGGCTCGGGCTGGGGCGATGAAGGATTTCTGGAGATGGATGGTGGGGATGTGACTGTACCTGATGCCACGGAAGCGTATGCTCGAAAAGAGTTACAAAGGTAAATTTTGAGTTAAAGCAATTTAGAACAAACAAATCTGGGTCGTTTTCCACCCGCGTCACTGCCCAGGTAGCTCACGCCACGTGGCATGTTTGTTCTGCAGAGGAAGGGGTTTAAGTGCCATTAAGGGACACCCTTAGGCCTCCTTCCTGCACCGTCAGGCCTCCGTGTCAATTTCTTGGGCTGGTCTTTGCTCAGAACAGTCGCTAGAGGGTTCGCCTGGTCCTGCCTTCCTGGTGGAGCTGAGTTACAGAGCCTTTGCCATCAGTTGTGGTCGGTGGTGTCTTTTTCCAGGAGAGAAGTGGAGACCCAGAGAGGCTCGCCTGAAGCAACGGCGTGTTAGGGAAGAGCCAACCAGGAAATCCAGGACGCCTAGTTAACGCAGACGTGCACAAACAACAAATAACCTTTTAGTGTGTAAGGATGTCCCACGCAATATTGGGGACACACGCTCATGACCTGAAATTCCGCTCTCCCTGGCCCTTTGTCTTGTCTTTGCTCAATTTGGCAAACTGCCGTTAGAGGCCACCTAGGTCTCATTCTCTCCGTGTCCCAGCACCTCGTGGCCGGCAGCCGGTGGGCCTGGGGGGTATGTGGCTTTGGGAATACAGGCTCGATCTCAGATTCACCTGCATGCCCTTGGGCTAGTGACTCAGCTCGGTGAGCCTCACTCAGTGCCTTGTCTTAAAACGTGGATGATAATAGGTGCTTCCTCATGAGGTGGTAAAGGATTAAATGATAATACCTATGAAGCCTTTAGCGCAATAAGTATTCAGTGAGTGGTAACGCTTCACTCACATTTATTATTTTCCTGCCTTTGTGAATTAAAGATAACCAAGTACTTGATGAGCATTAGGCTGTAGTGCCCGGCTTCCTGGCCCAGCCTTGCTGTCCTATGCTGTGTGACCTTGAGTGAATCAGTGAACCTCTCTGGGCCTCAGTTTCCTCAGCTCTAAATTGGATTCGATAGGCGTTCCCATCGTGGCGCAGCAGAAATGAATCCAACTAGGAACCACGAGGGGGGTTCCATCCCTGGCCTCGCTCAGTGGGTTAAGGATCCGGCGTTGCCATGAGCTGTGGTGCAGGTCACAGACGAGGCTCAGATCTGGCATTGCTGTGGCTGTGGTGTAGGCTGGTGGCTATAGCTCTGATTAGACCCCTAGCCTGGGAACCTCCAAATGCCGTGGGTGTGGCCCTAAAAGGACAAAAGACAAAAAAATTAAATAAAAATAAATAAAAAAATAAATTGGATTTGATAGTTCTAGGATGGCTTTCAAATTTAGAAGTATAAATTATAACCTCAGTAAAGCTGTTAATAGTAACTTTTTAAATTCCAAAGTGTGCCCCCGCCCCCACCTCCTGCCAGTGTCTGCACGAGGCACCCAGGCCTGTTTTTTCCCATGATGCTTGAAACCCTGAGCAGTGCAAGAGTCTTTTCTCGCAGATGGTTAATGAGTCTCGGGACTCAGAAAAGCTAAGTCACTTGCTTGGGGTCACACAGCTCTTATGTGGCAGAGCCTGCCTTGCAATGTTGGTCTTGCCGTGCTCCCATTCTTATCCTCCTCTACAGACCAGGGATAGACCTTGGAGGTGGTGGCGGGAGGGCAGGGTCTCACAGCTGCAGCCTCAGGTCAGGTGTTCCCAGGCGGGGTCACCATTCACCAGACTGCAGCAAGTCTAGGTGTGGCAAGTCCGTATGGTTCCCAATGTCCGTAGAACTGGTGGCTGGCTCTCTTCCCAACGCCCTTGCTGCCGCTGTCCTGAATAATCAGGATGTGACTGAACAACAGAGACCTCTTCAGCCTTTCCATCATCATCTGTCCCTTTTTGTCCCTCCCTTAAGCCCGTGCAGGGGGATTGGCAAGAACAATGGAGATGATAAAGGCGTTGCTCAGTGAGGCCTCTGCCAACCAGAGGACAGGACAGAAAACAAATACACCCCCGTCCCATGTGGCAGAGAGAAATAATTGCATATTTCATAAGGGGTTCTCAGTGTCTCATCTACAAGCCTTAGCAAAATATGCAACCAGAGACTGTTTAATCCTCTGCTTTAATCCAGCTTCAAAGTTCAAAGGAGTTTTTGTCCTTTTCATTATCTGACCCACCATTTAGAAGTTGGGTTTTGGGTGGTCTCTGCCAACCAGTGAAGACGGCATTGTACGCCCCTCAGGTCCAGAGTCCAAGCTTGCCGTCAACCCTGGACCTGCCCCTCCAGGTGTTCCTAGAGAAAACTGGGGAAGTCGGACTAAAATGGAAACCCAGGAGCTTTTAATTAAAAAGCTGTGGTACAGACCAGAAGCCTAGGATGGGTACCTGCTATGAAACTAAAAAGGGACCCTTTCCCCAAAGCAAACGGGAGAATCCCAGGGATGCTGGGTCCCTGGAACTTGGAAAATGAAAGAGGCAGCCACACCTGCCCTCCATCTCCACATACCCCATCCCACCCCCCCAGACAAAGGAGTTCAGCAATGCTGCTCCAGAACAGACTTTTCTAGAAAGAACACTCTAGATATACTGGCTTAATGAGCTAGGATGTGGGAGGGGGTGGTACCAGGATTTGAGGGCCCTCAAAGGTGGCTGTAACCTTGCTGTAGGGCTGAGACAATAGAATGTCATTTTTATTTTTCAAGATCTTTCTAGACACATGTGTTTTAGCTGGACTTAAGTATGTGTGATTAGAATACCCTGCCTAAGGAACCCATGGGACAGGTTTAAGATATCTGTGCCGTCTTATATCTGTCTAGCAGAACTCAGGGCCCTGAAAGACTAGGACGTGGGGCAGATAAATTTGGGTAGATGGATGAGGGAAGATATTAGTGGCATGTCTAGACCACATCAAAGAGTTTAACTGAGAAGGATGATTTTGCCCACCTGGCAGTTTTGCCTGGTTCACCAAGCTGCCTTAGGTCACGAGTGTAACTTTGAACAGATCCGTCTCTAGGACTCTAGAAGGAAACAAGCATTTACTCAGCTACGCATCCCCCCCATCCCCCACCCCAAGTGATGATGTAGTCATGGTAACAACAAATTACATTATTAGAACTTTCTAAAAGGAATGGTACTTCCTCCCTGCCCGTCAATGATCCAGCTGATCAAATTTTGTCTTCAAATCCTTGAAGGTCCACCTTTCTCCTCATTCCATTCAACCCTTTGAGATGCAACAGATGTGTTCACCTAGCCGAGAGCTGACATCAAAGCTAGGGACGTGGGTTCTCTGTCCAGGTTACACCAGTCCAAGTGGAAATTCACTCCTCAAAGCACAACAATGCAGGCTGTAGAGCCAACCAAAGGGCCAGCGGGAGCGTGCGGGCCCCACAAGCGCAGGGCTCTCGGGAAGCAGGTTCACCACCCCCTGGAGTGGTGTCTCGGATGGTGGTGGAGTGGAGGGGATGCGATTGGACCAATCAACCCACCCCCCAACACATAGCAGCTGTTCCTTAATGTTTGTTGAATGAATGAATGCATGCGTCGATGTGCCTTTGTAATCGTGTTTAGGCAGAAATCTACACCCAGAACCCAAGGGGGGAGAGTCTTGTGCTCCCGTCTCCTTCATTCAGTCTCATTCAGCAGGTGTTCACCGAGCATCTGCTCCGTGCCGGGCAGTGTTGTAGGTGTAGCGGTGAGCATGACAAACAAACTCCTTGCCCACGTAAAGCTTATGGAGGACAAGCAGATGGGCACAGGATCACGAGAAGTGCTGGGAAAGAGGCGTGCAGGGCCCTAACCTGCTCAGGAACGTCCTCCCAGGAAGCCGCACTTTAGCCTCTGCCTGGCAGGGGGTCTGCAGGCAAAGGGGAGAGAGAAGCGGATCCAGGCGGACAGCTGTGCCTTCTGGCAGGCGTTGGGGTGGAATCCAGTGTTGAAAGAGCGATGGCTCTAGACAGAGCATGACTGTAGAAAACAACAGCAATGACAACAATAATAATAATGATGGCTGCAGTTTCTCCCAGTTCTCCATCCAGAGATCCTTGGCTTCCCTTTCACAGGCTGTAGCTTTAATTGGGTAAGTGGTTCGCTTAGAAATCATTGGAGATTGTAATCAGTCACTATTCAGAAGTCTTCGCAATAACCAATTTGCAAGTCTCTTCAGGCCTGGCCTTAAAACTTCCCCCAAGTGGTGGAGACCTGCCAATCAAGGCCTCTGAGAACCCAGGCTGGATTTCAGACCAAATGAGAAGAGGAAGTCAGACATGCCCACACTGAGCAGACATACCCCCACATGCCATTTCATTCCTTAGCCTCCATTCAGAAGCATCTGGAATAGTCCAGCTGTCTTCAACTCCAAATGCCTTTTTTACAGAAAAGAGTCCTGAAGTCAGTTTGCTTCAGCTGTGAGTTTGTTGTCTTTAAGAAGCAAGGAGGTGGGAGGGCTCTTGGGCAAGAAGCAAGAAGCAAGTAAGGGCTCTTGGGCACAAGCCACCCATCCCTCTGAGGTTAGCATGGATTTCAGGGTCCCCAGACCCAAGATTTAAAACGGGGCCATCAGGAATTCCCCATGCGGGATAGCAGGTTCAGGATCCCGCATTGCGGCAGCTATGGCACAGGTTGCAGCTGCAGCGCGGGTTCCATCCCTGGTTGGGGAACCCCCGCATGCTTTGTGTGTGGCCAAAAAAATTCAAAAATAAGTAAAAGTAAAAATTAAACTGGGCTGTCTTAGTGCTCTGCATTTTGCAGTGTCCCTGTGGAAAATGCTGGCTATGGTGTGCTATTGTTCCCCTGGTTCAACTGAAGAAAACATGTGGGAGCCCAGAAGTCCTGTCCCCAACGACTTGAACATCCAGTGGCCCCCTCCCTGCCCAGGAAGGCGCACTCCCCTCTCTGGGGGACCACCTGCTCTTGTAATTGCTGGAGGAGCTGGCGGGGCTGGGGGAGAGGATGAAGGGACAGTGGGACCAGGTAGACAGTTAATCTCTTTGTCTTTAAGGACTAATTAAAGCAATACCAGCCTTTTGGTTAACTGTTGGAAGAGAAAATGTGGCTTACAGAACAGCGGAATCACAATTAATATGTAAGAACAAAGCCGGAAAAATTCACCAAAACATTAATAATAATTATCTCTGGTTAATGGGCGTTGGGGGATTTTTATTTCCCTCTTATTGTTTATCTCTAATTATTACTTTTAGTTTCTAGAATTGCTTTAAATGTTATAGCAAGAAAGAAAAAAAGAGAGACTGAAACAGAGACACAGAGGCCAAGATAAGCTGGCAGAGGAACAGACACATGCAGGAATGACCACTAGACCAGAGCCGTCTAACCTTGCTTCCTCTCTGACTTGCTCTGTTACCTTGAACGAATGGCCCTTTGAACTTCAACTTTCTCTTCTGTGCAGTCGTGCCCCTGACTCCTGTCTGGACCATCTTATCCATTGTTGTGATGCTCAAGGGAGATGTAGGGGGGCCTGGAAGACGATGAGATTGTCTGCATGAAGAGGAACAAAACCTCTTCACCAGAAATTAGGTACTGAGGATTTTGAAGTGTTTCTTTGCAGGTGATTTACTGGAATAATTTGTAAAGACTGCAGATTCCTGGGAGTTCCCACTGTGACTCAGCTGGCTATGAACCTGGCTGGTATCCATGCAGATGCGGCTTCAATATCTGGCCTCGCTCAGTGGGTTAAAGATCCAACATTGCTGTGAGCTGTGGTGTAGGTCGCAGATGAGGCTCGGATCTGGTGTTGCTGTGACTGGCTGTGGCTGGCAGCTGCACCTCCCATTCGACCCCTAGCCTGGAAACTTCCATATGCCATGTACATGCCCCCTTCAGCCTGCCCCTCAGGTCTCGTGTTCATTAAAGTTTGAGATATCCAGGCATTTAAAGGCAACAGCATCATGGCAGGAACATGAGAAACAGCTGTGCAGAACCACAGCGTGCACGTGGTTAAATAGTATGTGTGCTCGTGTGTTCAGAGGAAGCACGTGAAGCTGGCGAAGGAGATCTACCAAGGAGAGGTGGGATTTAGGAAGGCTGAGCGGACAGGAGGCGTGGGGCATCGGCCTGGGGGGCAAGGACACAGACACGGGAGGGGATGGCCTCCCCTCTCCGGGCCTTCCTCTCGGGCTGTGTGGGTCAGGCTGCTGGGGTGGTGGCCGGGGTAGTTCTGTGCTCCAGTCCCTGATTTCTACCTGCCCCCAGGACCGGGGGGCTCTCAGGAGCATGAGCCTGTTCCCCAACCTGCCAGGCTGGCTGGAGCCAGATGACCGCAGAGCCACTCCAGCAACAAAGGCACCGCCAGGGCCTGCCTCTTGGGTCTTGAATGTCCTGGTCTGCTCCCTGTAGACTCTGAAAGTTCCTCTGCTCCCCTTGCCATTCCTTCCTTCCTTCCTTCATTCATTTGAGAAGCAGCTTGGTGCCATGGCCAGAACACTCAGAAGCCACCTGCCTGAGCTAGAGTCCTGTCTCTGCCACTCACTCGCTTGCTCTGTGACCTGAGACCGGTTACTGAACTTCTCTGTCCATGTGACCACTTGTCACACTGAGGGTTGTCATAAGGCTTTTCACTGAGGTTATAACCCCCAGGAAAGCCCTGTTGGGCTTGGCTCTCAGGGAGGGCTCCATGATTGTGAGCTACCGATAATGATAATCAGCTATTCACTCAGTAAGCATTGCTGAACACTAGCATGCTAGGTGTAGAGGAGGGCCTAGAAGCACAAGGACCTCAATGCCTGGGGCCCGAACCGGTGTGAAACAGCTTCATGTGACACAGTGTGATAACAGCAGTATGTCCAGGACACAGGTGGCCCAGAGCAGCTGCCTCATCACTTGGCCAAGAGGACGAGGCGCTGGGGTTGGTCCTTGAAGCAAGAGGGGGACAGAATGGGGGGGGCGGCTCCCAGGGAGAGGGAAGAGCTATGAAAAGCCCCATGTAGGGTGTGACATCCTTACTCTTGTACCCTCTGCTTTGCAGAGAGGTGAGCCAGGAGGGCCTCTTGATCACTCACCCTCAGTTTCTGCAGGAGGCCAACAGTTGAATCCAAGGCCACCTTGGAGCAGACAGAAGGCGCAACAGTTCCCCAGAAGGACCCTTCTGCCCCCTGGGTTGCAGCTGCCAGAGGGTCCCCAGCCTGGCTGGCACCCCGGCCCAGCTGTGGGGTAATTAGCCTCTCAGAAGCATCTTTGCAGCATCCCAATGTCAATGCTGATACAGGAGGAATGAGCAGCTGTTCTGCATCCTTCGGCGCACAGCCCTCTGCTCTCCACTTCCAAGCTGTCTTCCTGGGGCCCGTCTTTGCTGTCTGCTCCCTTTCATCTTGTCTGTGCCTTGACGTTGGCTGTCTGCTCCGGCATTCCAAGCCAAAGAGCCCAAACTAAGCAGAACCTTCCTTGGAGGGCTAGTTCGCTGCTTGCACAGACTTTGGAGGACTGGAAGGCTGGCACACCCATCACCCAGACTCCACTGACCCCTGCCCTGAAAACAGGTGCAGCCCAAACAGTTCCTTCCCAGCCAGCAAACCAAACAGGAAGTTCAAACTATAAGCAAACCAAAGCCCGAAGGAGTGTGCAGATGTCATGCTTCCCCAGCATGTGCGGGCCGGTGTGTGTCTCTCTCTCCTACACTCAGACCTCGGAGACAGAGTTCTGCTTGTGTTGGAAGTGTCAAGAAAACAGACCGAAGGGAGACTTCTAATGTTGTTTGGGGCCGATGGGGAGTAGAGGAAGGGAATCTGGTACCTCCTGTCCTATAAATGGGCTTCAAGCTATTGCTCTGAGGCCACGTTTTATCATAGAAGAGTGAGCAAGCTGGTGGGAACCCCTGTACCCCTCCCTGCCAGCCCTGAGCCTCAGGACCAGAACGGGACCTCTCTAAGTTTGTGTTCTCATCTGTCTGTCAGAGCTGCACTTACCCACCTCCCAGGACTGAGGAAGGGACTCAGGAAAGACACCAGATTTCTAGCCTTAAGTAAAGGTTTCTGAAATGTTAGTTCCCTTCCCTGCCCTTCCCTAGGATTGAGTGTAATGATTCCAGAATACGGTTTTGGATGAAACTGTGGCTTTTCCATCAAGGGGTGTTCATTGACCAGCTTATTATGAGTGCTGCCTGGTATTGGGCTGGCCAAGGAGGATACAACTGTGAGACAGGTGCGGCGGCTGCCCCTGTGCTCTGACAGTTACTCCAGCTTTTGCTGGCATGTTTGCTGGTGGCAGCTCTGCCTCACCATCCCGGCTCTGGTGTAGGGTAGGGGAAGGTAGAGCCAGAGCCTTGGCTCTGCCCCATTCCTCCAAGGAGATCATGGAACCGCTGGTGGCCAGCAGTTGTGATCCGGCAGCGCCTCATGTGTGGGGCTTAAGGAATGATGGTTCATGTCCACGCCAGGTAGGGCCTCCCAGGGGTCAGGGGCTTCCGCTGGTGTGGACCAGTGTGTGTTCTGGGTTAGCCCACGTGCTGAAAGCCAGCCGGGCTTTTCCTGCATACATGCAGACTATGGACAGATGAAAGCAATGATACTTGTTATTCTAAGGACCTTCCAGCCCTTGACCAGGTTCCGACAGGAGGTCTAGACTGGGGCACATTTGCATTGCCGTTTTAACCCCAGGGGCATTTGTATGTGGCCTGAAAACCAAATGGCTGGACTTTCACTTCTTAAAAAGTCACCTCTCACATTTGAAATCAACCTTACTGCCCTATCTCTGAGTCTCCCCCAATCTCTTACCCCTTCTCCAAATCCAGCCTCCAAGGGGTAGGGGATGGGAGAGACTCCAGAATGGGGGTTGGGCAAGCATATCTGTCACCCACATTACTGGCAAATAAAACACCTCTTGGTGTGTCGCCAGCTGAGATCACCCCGTCCTACTGCCCCTCATGTCAAAGCAGCAGGACCAAAGTCTGAGCTCAGTAAGGCGAATCCCGTTCATGTCCGTGTCATATCTGTGTCACCGAGGCATTTGCTGAATCCCAGCAGTTGACATCATCCATCAATACCGCCCCCCACCCCCACCGTCTCCAGGGTCTCTTTGGCTTCCTCTTTCCCAGCTTGCTAATCACTAATGAGACCAGATGGTAAAACAAATGGTGATTTATTTTGCAATGATACGAAGAAGTGGGAACTTTCTTGCTTGCTGGAATTAAGTATTTATTGAACAGTTTTTAAGCTCTTCTTTCCGGTCACATCGCAAGGAGGGCATCAGCCCTGTGCTCTGAACTTGACACGTGCGATCTCGTTTAATCCTCCCTGTGCACTCCCGTGTGGTAGAACGTGTGTTCTCAGCCCCATTAGAGGTGGGGGAATCTGAGGCACAGACTGGTTAAGTGAATTATCCCGGGTCGCGCAGCTGAGATTCCCACCCATGCCCTTGTATTTAAAGTGTGTGCCCTTCCACGGTGCCACTGGGCTCTTTATCTAGAAGGTGATGGAGGTGACAGGTATTTTGCACAAGTAGAAAAAGCATGGGGCCAGGCTTTGAGTTGTGCTTGATGTAAGATGTCCAGATCACACCGGACCCTCTTCAAGTGGCTCCAAGATTCCCCGGTGGAGTGGAAGAAAGAGGAAAGGAGACTTTTTTTTTTTTTTTTTTTTTTTCCCACTGTACAGCAAGGGGGTCAGGTTATCCTTAGATGTATTCATTGCCGTTACAGTTTTTTCCCCCACCCTTTCTTCTGTTGCGACATGAGTATCTAGACATAGTTCTCAATGCTATTCAGCAGGATCTCCTTGTACATCTATTCTAGGTTGTGTCTGATAAGCCCAAGCTCCCGATCCCTCCCACTCCCTCCCCCTCCCATCAGGCAACCACAAGTCTGGAAAGGAGACTTTTATAAAGCCTTTGTGGGAGGGAGGAACACAGACTGTGGATATCGAGAAAGAGCCTGGCCTGCTCTGGGGCTACCTTTAAATCCAGAGAGTTCTTCAGTGCCCACCCCTGCACCCAAGCCTGCCCCGGCCTGGCTGACTTGGTGGTGAGAACTGCTTACACTTCAGCACATGCTGTGTTTCAGGCATCCTTCTGATTCCTCTTCCTGGTCGGTGAGGCTGGTCCCACCGCTGTTCCCACCCAAAAGAGGAGGAAATTGAAGCACAGAGAGGTAAAGTGACTTGCTCAAGGTCACACAGCCAAGTGGGAGAGCTATGATTCAAGGCCAGGGAGATTGACTCTTAACCTACCCTGGCTCTGAGGAGAGGAACTCTGCATTAGAGACTGAAAGTTAGGAGGAGAGGCGGGTTTGAGGAGCGGAGGGGGGAAGATGTTACTTTGAAAAGCCAGCTGGGGTGATGTGAGCTGAGGATGCCGAGGTGGCTGCTCTCCAGGCCCTCCCCCTGTGAGGGCGAAGGCCTGAGTAAGGGGTCATGCGGGCTGCTGGGAACCTAGACTGGGGCCCCTCCAGGCACCTCCAGCTTGTTCTGCAGCCTTTGGCTGGGCCCAGCGCCTCAGAAGAATGCAATGGGGCTTTTTTGGTGGGCGCTGCTGCCAGGCAGAGCACAGGGCGTGCTTGCTCAGAGCCAGCTGGCAGAGGGCCGGATGACTTATTCATACTTCTCTACAGAAGTGGACGTGTCTTTCTGTTATTTTTATTATTTAAAAATTTTGATTCTAAAGCAGTCATGGAGATAACGAACTGCTGGGGGAAAATCCAGCCCCCAAACCCATAAGATGGTGTTTGGTCTCAGGATCTGATGTTGGTTCCACTCTGCCCAGGAGAGAGGTCCCTCCTGAGGGGCCAGTAACTCCTCCAGGCCCTACATTGGCATGTGATGGATGAAATTCATTTCTCTCTCACTGTGGGCCCATTTTACAGAAACAGAAACTGAGGCTCAGGGAGGTTGATTGTTCAAAGCCAAGTGGCAAACAAGGGACAGGGTTTGGACCCAGGATTTCACCCCAAGTACCTGCCTGGTCCTCCCTACCCTGGTCCTGAGCACAGGTGGTAAGTGGAAAATGGGAAGGCGGGTAATGCTCCAGTCCCCTATTTCTTACTCTGCCAGGGGCAGGGGCGAGGGCGTGGCTTCACTGCATCCTTCCCTCCATGGGCTCCAATGTGTGAGGTTACACAGCAAGAGCTTACAACAGTGCTTGGCGCAGAGCCCTCAGAAGATCTCAGCTCCTCTGGTGGTGCTGTTGGCTGTGCTGTTGGTAATACTTGAAAGATTCATGACAGCAGTAATCCCGTGTAAGAGATTACTGTAAGAGAGGTAAATCCAGGTCCGTGGGGGACGCCAGGAAGAGGGGGTACCTAACTGATCTGGGTGGGGGTGGGGATGGTCATTGTTTTGGAGAAAAGAACGTCTGGAAACCCACCGCAGGTAGCAGGAAGAATGGCTGATCCGGGGAGGCGGGAGGAGTGAGGCTCTGGGACGGAAAGCTCAGGTCTGCACAGGTCCCCCCCGCAAGGAAACGCAGCACTTCCAGAGAAGCCACAGCGGCGGCAGCGCTGCCCAGAAGGGGCTGCGAAGGAACGGGACGGGGGCGCAGGCTCTGGGTCCAGGCTCGGAGGTCCCAAGGAAGGCAGGGGAGACTTGTTGGAGGCTTAAAATGCAGGACCCGTGGAGTCAGAGCTTTGTTCAGAGGGACTGACCTGGTCAGGAGGGGACCCGGGCTTGGAGCCCCGGCAGCCATCCAGGCTGCGGGGGATGCGGTTTGGGCCGAGGCTGCGGAGGTGGGGAGATGGGGCCAGGCTGTGCGGAGCGGAGGTAGGGCACTGGGCACACAGCAGTACTGTTCCCAGAGGTGAGGACATGAAAGAGGCAGGTGCCAACATGGAGTGCGAGGTGCCAGCTGGACGTTCCAGTGGGAAGGTGAGCACGTGCTTCCTGCTTCCCCATGAATCCCACCTTCCCCAGGGTCCTCCCTACAAAACAGCCACCCGTGTGTCCTTGAAGAGTCGGGGGAACGAGCATTCCGAGTGAGAGGGACAGGAAGTGAAATGAGCTCCCTGAGGTGAAATGAGCTCCCTGTGTTCAGTGGACGGACGGGGGTGGTGGGGATGATGGTGGACGAGGTGGGGGAGGAGGACGGGCGAAGGGCAGGCGGGCAGCGGAGGAGGAGGCTGGGAGAGAAGCCGGTGACTCACAGGCTCCCTGCCCGGCTGAGCTGGAGCTTCGCCCTGAGGCGTCTAATTTAGCCCCTTAGATTTCCAGATGGTTCTGGTTAGACATTACTATAAAACTCCGAGAAAATGCCCTGCCCTGTGGATCTGGCCTGTGTGAAGAGCACCCAGGCTGACTGTGCCATAGCAGAGCCCAGAGAAGCAGGCTGGGCAGGGCTCTGGGCAGGGCGCTGGGCCCCACCTTGGGCGTCTCTCAGGAAGGCCACGTGGTCGGCTGTGCGCCTGCGCGAGGTCCCACTGCTGTCAAGGTGAATGTGAACGCCCTGCCTCGCCTCGGGCTGGCGGAGGGGCCGCTTCGTATGGGGCCGGTTCCGTTCTGATCTGCTCTCCACCTGGTGCCTGTGGAACACAGAGCCCCTTAAAGTTCAGTGAACAGAGCGGTAGCTGTGTGAGAAGTCCCATGTAAACCGACCAGAAAATCCGATTTATGAAAGCCAAGGAGGGAGGCATCCATCCCTGTGCTGTGCTGGAGGACCAGCCCCAGCGTCCTCATTGCCAGGCTTGAAACAAAACGTGGCTTCAGAGGACAAGGCACAAGCCACGCCCTGAGGCCTACAGAATTGAAACTGGCAGTATCTTTCGCAAGAAAATTTTATTTCTCTTTAACACATTTGTAGATGATCTTAATGGGACGTCCTGCCTAGGCGATTACTTATGAGAGTTGTTGAAACTACCCAACAACTCGAGGACGGGAATTTAATCAGAGCCTCCTTCCTAAGAGTTTGGTTCAGTAATTACTGCCTGAGCGTCTTCCATGCACCCAGAAGCCATGCCTGCTTCTCTGGGGTAGATCTGGGCCGTGGATGAGCCTGTGTGGACAGGCTCTTCCCAGTGGGAATGATTAAGGTCCTACATAAAGGTGGATCAGCTGAAGGTCAGCGTGGGGGACACTGGCTGGGGGCTGAAGACCGCTGCTCCAGAGCTGGACCACCAGGGGCTAATCTAGGCTTCAGGACTTACCAGGTGTGCATCCTGAGATAAATTAGAAGCTCTCTGAGCCTCAGTTTATTCATCTGTACAGTGGGGATGAGACTTCCAGGTTGCCGTGAGGCTGAACTGAGATGGTGGCTGTCGAGTGCTTAGCAGGATGCCTGGCACATGGTGGGTGTCCACTGCCCTGTCCCATTACTGAACAAGCACCACCAGTTCTATCTGTGTGGCACCTCAGCACAGTTCCCACATAGCGGACTATTCTCCAGGCACAAACATCCAGCTCGCAGTAGAGAGTGCACTGCTGCATCAAAGAGCAAATCAGACTGGTGACCTTGGGCCTCAGTTTCCCTAACTGTGAAATGGAGGGTTAACATACACCTCACAGAGTTATCAGAGTCAGAGGTAAAATTAGGTAAGGCCTAAGTCTGCCATTGTCATCATTGTGACACCGTATTTGACAAAGAGGCCTCCTGGTGTCGTCTGGCTCTGATAATCCCTGAGTTCATTTAAGGATGCAGAGTTCCCCCACATCCCCATTTATTTCTCAGTTCTGGGTCCCAGGCAATAAATAGTGCGCTGCCACGGGCAGAGCCCCCCACCCCAGCCCAGGGCCTTCCCGGTCTATCCCTGTCCCTCCACCACACCTGATCCCCTCGCTGGACCCGGCACCTCACCTGCCACATGACAAGTACTCACTAACGCTGACCTCAGTAAAAGCAGCATCTGGTTTTCTTCTTTCTTCCACCTAGGGCTTCGGGTGCATTTGTAGTTTTCTGTTGTCTGGCTACCTTGGGGTCATAAACTTGTTGACAAATGGTCGGTTGATCTAGACTCTTCTAGATCATTCTGTGTCACTCCAGACCTCACATGGACCCTTTGCCCAGCACCTTCCTCAGGGCAGTCCAGGAGACACAAGAGTAGAGGTATTCTGTCTCTCTTGAATAACTCTGATTTTTATGTTTTTTAAAAAAAAAAACAAAAACAAGACAAAACAAAACAAATAGGCCTGAAGCATTTGCTGAGCAGGGGGAAGTGGAAGAGGAGCTTGGAGGAGGGTAGTGCCAAGGCTCTGTCCCCTGGGAAGGCTGTGGTGACCTGTCCCCAGCTGTCAACAGGTGCCTTTGTTCCCTGGAACTGAAGGGGCTCCCCTGGAGGCCTCAGTCACCACAGGAAGTAGATTCATTCATGAAAAGCAGCACCCCCAGGCCTTGACCCCATTGCTTATTTGAACCTCTCTATTCATTGCTTTGGCTCAGAGAATGCCACTTAGTGTGTAAAAAAGAGATTCCCAGCAGCCCTGCTTGCTCCGCCAGTGTAATTATGTCTGTGAAGCTTCCTTTCTGGAAGGCTGGGATGGGGGTGAGCTGCAGCCTCCCAAGGGCCCTGGAGATTCATGGGGCTTCAGCCGACCAGCCTGTCCTTGTCACTTGGGGCACACAGCCTGTGCAGGGCCAGCCCTGCTCTCTGTTCCTGCTGAGTCTCTGTGCTGCCTTACCCTTCCCCCATCCCCACTCACGGAGGGGGTGGGCCGTGGGCAGCTCACAACTTCTTCTCTCTCCAGAAACACTCCCTTCTTGGGGAAATGGTCTCCTACCAAAGAAAAGGCATTGCCCAGGCTGGCTTTTCCTGCGTCATCATCACACCCACCTTGTGAGATGTTGAGCGCTCAGGTTCCTGAGCGCTTACGTGCCAGAGCGCACATAGCTCTTCTCGTCTGACCTTTTCCACCACGTTTGGGGGGGACTGTTGTCTTGCTCATTTCATAGAGGCTTGGGGAGGTTAAGGCAGCCCCACACTTTGGGGCTCGCAGGTGCTAGATCTGGGGCTCCGACACCAGCATAGTCCTTGCCTGTGTCCATTGTTAGAATGTGAGATTCCAGGAGTTCCCGTCGTGGCGCAGTGGTTAATGAATCCGACTAGGAACCATGAGGTTGCGGGTTCGATCCCTGCCCTTGCTCAGTGGGTTAACGATCCGGCGTTGCCGTGAGCTGTGGTGTAGGTTGCAGACGCGGCTCGGATCCCGCGTTGCTGTGGCTCTGGCGTAGGCCGGTGGCTACAGCTCCGATTCAACCCCTAGCCTGGGAACCTCCATATGCCGCGGGAGCGGCCCAAGAAATAGCAACAATAACAACAACAACAACAAAGACAAAAGACAAAAAAAAAAAAAAAAAAAAAAAAAAAAAAAGAATGTGAGATTCCAGAGTTCCCATTGTGGTTCAGTGGATTAAGAACCTGACATAGTGTCCATGAGGATGCAGGTTCGATTCCTGGCCTCACTCGGTGGGTTAAGGATCCAGCATGGCCGTGAGCTGTGGTGTAAGTTGCAGACGGGGCTCAGATCTGGTGTTGTGATCTTATGTGGCTGTGACATAAGCGGGCAGCTGTAGCTCTGATTCGACTCCTAGCCTGGTAATTTCCATGTGCTGCAGGTACAGCCTTAAAAAAAGAAGAAAAAAAAAAAAAGAAGAAGACTGAGAGATTCCTCCCTAAAAGCAAACCTTTTCTGGCTTTGCACTAGCTACCCACCACTGCCTGAGTCTGGGGCCTGGTGGCTTACCCTGTGCCAGCGGAGGGATTGAGGCAAAGCATGAAGCGGATGCCCAGTTTTAGGTGTCCCTCCGGGGCATGGCCAATAGTGCTGGGAGCTCAGTGGCAAGCCAGGCAGTGGGAGAAGGCCACGCTGACCCATCCTTAGCCCACCGAGGGGCAAAGTGGGACCTGCAGGTTGTAGGCGAGGTCAGCTGAGAGGCTCGAGAACCAACAGTGTGCCTGCCAGAGGTCAGAAGGCCGGTTCATAGTGTGGGCGCGTGTGGTCTGAGCTCTCTTCCCACTCTGCCCTGAACTTGCCACTATTTGGCCACCAGCCAGGGGAGACAGGGGACGTGAAAGGACCAATGACATCAGTCACTCTCCCCCCTCATCGGCACCTTAGGACAGAAGTCTAGTTGGGGAAGGGGTCTCAGGTGAGGAATTTCCTCGTCTCTTCAATATCACAGTGGCCTGACTAGAAGCTGAGTGATGCCTCTGGGACAGTCACCTGTGCACCCCCAGTGGGCTGGGGCATCCGGTGAGCTGTCGTGCCCATCATACAGAACCTTAGGAGGTCAGTGCTGTCACAAGCCCCATTTTGCTGATGAGAATACTGAGGTCAGTGTCAAGTAACTTGCCCGAGTCCCACCATCGGCGAGCGGTGGAGTCAGATTTTAACCTCAGACTGTCCTGCTGCAGAGTCTGTGTTCTGCCCCTTGATGGAAACAGCTACAAAGGAAGGAAGAGCTCTTTTTGCCCCAGGGGACAGAACTTTTAACTTTGAATCTTAGTTGCATGTGCATGAAGAGCAGCCGTGGGCCAGGCATATGCTTCGCTCTTTGCTGACTTCATCCCTTCAAACCTCACCACCGCCTGTAAAGCATGTGCTGCTGTCAACACCCACTTGACAGATGAGGAAACTGAGGCTGGGAGGTGCATAGGACAACACTGGGTCATGAGGCTGGTCAGGGGCCTTGTCGGGCTTCCTGTCCAGATGGGTCTGCCTGACTTCGGAGTCTGACCTCGGACCTCTGTGTCAGATTATAAGTGAGCAGAATCCTAGACTTCCTAGGCAAGGAAAACCAAACACTCTCTATATTTGTTCAGTATGTATTTCATGGGATCAGGGAGACACTGATTTTCCATAAAAACCCTGTCCTGAAGTCGAGTCATTTATTTTCTTCTGCTGGCCCAGAGTCACGGTGGTGGTTTTTTGTTTATTTGGTTTTTGGTTTTCGGTTTTTTTTCTTTTTAGACATATGGAGATTCCCAGGCTAGGGGTCAAATTGGAGCTACAGCTGCTGGCCAACACCACAGCCACAGCAACACCAGATCTGAGCCGTGTCTGTGACCTACACCACAGCTCACGGCAATGCTAGATCCTTAACCCACTGAGCGAGGTCCGGGATTGAACCCACAACCTCATGGTTCCTAGTCAGATTCATTTCCGCTGTGCCATGAAGGGAACTCCTCACTGTTCTTTTAAAAAAAAGAAAAACATTTTTTGTCAAGACTTTTCCCGGTTCTTTCTTCGCTTTTCTTTCTGGGTCCCTCAATCCGAGCTAGCCCAGAGAGACTTTGCCATGGTCCCTATTCTGCATAATCCAAAAGGTCACAGGCTCCTGTCTGGGTTCAGAAATGTCACTGATCCTGACTCCACATGTGTTACCAAAATACTCCCTAGGTTGGTGGATGCAGGGCTGTTTTCTCCCCCGTCAGAGATGTTTTAGTACCATGCACGTGGCACCTGGGCTGGCCCGCCCATGGCTCTGTTTCTAAATCCACCCCTGTGCCATGGACAGGGGTTGCTGGGAGGGTGGAATGAGAAAGTTCCTCTTTTTGCTGGACAGTGCAGCAGCACAGAGAGGTCAGCGACTCGGGTTCCAGCTGCAGGTCCGCCGCTTCCTGGGTGTGGGGCAGATGGGTTAGCATCTCGGGGCCTCAGTTTTGCCATCTGAAAATCAAAGCGTGCTGTCAGGGGATTGCAAAGGATTCTCCACCTCGGAGGCTCCGTGTTCCGAGGACTCTTAAGGATGTGACCTTGCTTGGAAGCTCTACCAACAGAAGGACATGCCCGCCTCTGATGCCATTGACTGGAGGGTGTCTTAGTCATCTGTGGGTCCTTGACGTCATTATGGCTCCGTTGTGTGTATGTCCCCAGAAGTGACCTGAGAAGCAGCCCAGGTTCTGAAGTTTCTCAGTCAACAGTGGGTGAATTGAGATGTGCTTGTCCCCGTAGCACTTTCATTATGAGCCTCAGTGGGCCATCCTTGAACAAGGGAAGAAGCAGTGAAGCAACTGTAAGTCCCGCAAGTATCGGGCACTGAGTGCCTGGCACTCGGGACACAGAGCTACCTGGGCCCTGTCCTCACAGCGGGGAGGAGGGAAATGAGTGGAACTCACATCGTCCATGGTGATGGAATTGTGATCTGGATGGGGCAGCTTCAGATACAGAGGTCTGGGCGAAGGTGGCAGAAACGGCTCCTCTGGGGCCCTGGGTTTGTGGTTGGGGGTGAGGAGGAGATGTCCCCGGGCCACAGGGGAGAGAAAGGCTTTGGGGTCCCATCTGAGAGTTGACCCCACCTTTCCTCTTAGTGCAGGCCAGCCTTGCCCTCGCCAGGAAACACACAACGTGCAGAAAAGAAAACCCAAGGGGATAGACCCTTTGAACTATGGGGAAAGGGGATGTTGTTGCAACATGCCACGTGATGAAGAAGTAAATTGACCTTTTGGGGTGTCTCCCAACCCACAGTTCACTTACTCTGAAATTCCATGCGTACTGTACGGCTTGTTCATACATATTAATAGCTGATCTCTCTCCAGCTAGAAAATTGCTCTTTAGACCTCCAATTTGCTTAACAGCTGCTAATCCAAGTTGCCTCCACTCGCTTCAATCCATCTCTGATGTCAGTGAGATGTTGAATCACCGCAGGCCATGCGTTTTGCACAGGTGACAAATGGGTTGGATGTTACCTGTGGAACCTGTTCCCATAGAATTGGTGTCTGATGAGCAGTTTTCAAAATGGGACACAGGACCACCCCCCTTGGGGTTGGCCTGGCAGAATCACCCTGGGGCAGCCAAGAGTAGGTACCCCAGGACAAGCAGACCCATCAAGTCAGAATTTCTCAGGGTGTCTAGGGATCCACATCTCACCCAACGCCCACGGTGATTCAGAAGTGCTGTGGGGCAGAGGAAGGCAGGGTAATATGCTCGCTATACTGCCCACTACTTCTGAAGCCAGCCACTCGGGGTAATATTTATAATGATAAAGAGAGGCGTTGTTTACTCAGTGCCTGTGATGTGCCAGACACCATGCTAGGTGCTTTCCTTGTAGGCTTCCACTGAGTCCTCTAAACAACTCTAGGAAGGATAAAAACATTATTGTTTTTATCATTCTACTTGCATTTTCAAAGACTATATCTAGAAAGTGTGGAAGGATTGTATACAAAACTGTAACAATTGTCGGGAGAGGAGAAGCACCTTGACTTTCTCCCTCATATGTGTCTCTATTTCCAAAGAGTGTATATTTATTGTATAATTTTTTATTGAAGTAGAGTTTATTCACCATGTTGTAGTAATTTCTTCTGTTATACATGTATATATATTCTTTTTTCATATTCTTTTCCATTACGGTTTAGCATAGGACATTGACTGTGGTTCCTGTGCTTATCCCCCCCATGTATAATAGCGTCCATCTGCTAACCCCAGGCTTCCCCTCCACCCTCTTCCTCCACCCCCTGTCCCGTGGCAACCACACATCTGTTCTCCCTGTCCGTGAGTCTGTTTTTGTAGATAGGTTCATTTGTGCCATATTTTAGATTTTACGTATAAGTGATAATCATATGCTATTTGTCCTCTTTCTGACTTAGTAGGAGACTCTCTAGTTGCATCCATGTTGCTGCAGATGGCATTATTTCATCCTTGTTTATGTGTGCGTAGTAGTCCATTTTATATATGTACCACATCTTCTTGATCCATTCATCAGTCTATGGACATTAGGTTGTTTCCATGTCTTGGCTATTGTTGTTATGAACACAGGGGTGCGTGTACTTCTTGAATTATAGTTTTGTCTGGAAATATGCCCAGGAGGGGGACCGCTGGATCATATGGTTATACTATGTTCGTATACTTGAAGAACCTCCACACTGTTTTCCAACTTACATTCCCGCCAGCAGTGTAGGAGGGTTCCCTTTTTCCTCCACACCTTCTCCAGCATTTGTTCTGTGTAAACTTTTAAAATGAAGGCCCTTGTGACCCATGTGATGTGGTCCCTCATTGTAGTTTTGACTTGCACTTCTCTAATAATGAGTGATGTTGGGCATGTTTTCATGTGCCTCTTGGGCATCTGTGTGTCTTCTTTGGAGAAAGGTCTATGTAGGTCTTTCCGCCCATTTTTCCATTGAGCTGTTTTGTTGTTGCTGTTGAGTTGTTTGAGCTGTTTGTATATTTCGGAAATGAAGCCATCGTCATTCCCATCATTCGCAAGTATTTTCTCCCATTCTATGGTTGTCTTTTCGTTTTGCTTATGGTTTCCCTTTGCTGTGCAAAAGCTTGTGGGTTTGATTAGGTCCCGTTCCTTTTGTTTGTTTGTTTTTATTTCTATTGCCTTGAGAGGCTGACCTATGAAAACATTGGCATGATTTATATCAGAGAATCTTTTGCCTGTGATCTCTCCTAGGAGCTTCATGGTGTCTTATATTTAAGGGGGGACATTATTATTGTCCTCACTTTCCAGATGGGGTAACCAAGGCCTGAAGAGGTCAAGTGATTTGGGCAAAATATGAGTAGTAGAACATTCTGGTGAGTCTAGAAAGAGAACCAATAAAGCCAGTTGGTCCCAAGGAGGGAGCAACCAGAAGGAGAAGCTGGGGGGTCCAAACCCCCTGCCTCAGAAGAGCATTGCGCTCTGAGAGGCCATCCGGGTGGGTGCTCTTGGCCACTCTGGCAGGGAGAGAGCGAGCCGTTTGAGGCTGAGCAGCAGAACCCCTCTTCCCCCTCCCTGCTGTCAGCAGTGACTTCCGAGGGTCCCAAAGCACCAGTCCGCAGGTGCACATTCTGCCCACTCTCTGACTTCTGCTTTCCCAGGAAATCCAGCCTCCTGAGCAGTGTGGGAGCCACATCCCTTCCCCACCATTGTCCCTGTTCCGGGCCACCATTCATCGGACGCCGGTCCAGCTTGGCAGCAGCCCCAGCCCCAGCCCCGCACCCCTCCCGTACCCTGTTCAGGCCTCCGGAAGCCCAAACAGCTGATCTGAGATGGAAATGAGCCCCTTCCACCGCACCTGGCCAAGCTGAAAGGGAGCCCTGCAGCCTGCACCCTGGGCCAGGCCCCCTCCCAGGGTGTCCCTTGGCACCGGCACCCTCTGAAGGGATTCCCTTCCTCCTTTCTCCATTTGGGTGGAAAACCAGTTTCCCCCCATCATCAAAGGCTGTTGCGGGCACCTCGAGCCCATGTCCAGCCAGCGCCGAGTGCCCCAGCTGCTTGTCTCTTGGCCTCCAGCCTCTGGGCTGATACTAAGCTCTCCCATTGCAGCTGCAGGATCTGTGCCAGGAACCCTCCGTGGGAAGATGGGCTGGGGTACCAGGAAGCTCATACACCCTCACTGGCCATCTTTTCAAGTGGACTTTAAAATCCCTGCATCCCCAAGTCATTCATTCATGCATGCATGCATCTGTTCATTCATTCAACAAAGCTTTGAGTGTCTAGTTTGTGCCAGGCACTGAGGATACGAGAGGGAACAAAAAAAAAGTGAGAACTACCTGCCGTCTCAGAGTTTACACTCTGGAAGGGAGAGACCCACAAGATTAGTAGATGGTGATGCGAGTGTTAGAAGGGGGTATTGGAGTTCCCGTCGTGGCGCAGTGGTTAACGAATCCGACTAGGAACCATGAGGTTGCGGGTTCGATCCCTGCCCTTGCTCAGTGAGTTAACGATCCGGCGTTGCCGTGAGCTGTGGTGTAGGTTGCAGACGCGGCTTGGATCCCACGTTGCTGTGGCTCTGGCGTAGGCTGGTGGCTACAGCTCCAATTGGACCCCTAGCCTGGGAACCTCCATATGCCGCGGGAGCGGCCCAAGAAATAGCAAAAAGACAAAAAAAAAAAAAAAAAAAAAAAGAAGGGGGTATTGCAAAGGAAAGTGGGGTGAGGAGAGCTGAGGTACCAGTGGTGCCTGTTCATGACTATTACTGATGATGAATTTTACTAATTTTTTTTTTTGTCTTTTTAGGGCCGCACCCACAGCATATGGAGCTTCCCAGGCTAGGGGTCCAGTTGGAGCTGTGGCCGCTGGCCTACACCACAGCCACAGCCACAGCCACTTGGGATCCAAGCCACATCTGCAACCTACACCACAGCTCACAGCAACGCCAGATCCTTAACCCGGTGAGTGAGGCCAGGGATCGAACCTGCAACCTCATGGTTCCTAGTCGGATTCATTTCCACTGCGCCATGACGGGAACTCCTAAATGCCTTCTGAAACTTCTGCAGTCTGACCTATGCCATGCTAGTTTTTTCCTCCCTCAACCAGTGGGTTCAGTTAACTGAGTGAGCAGCTGGGTGGGAGGCAGCGGTGGCAGGTGCAGTTCAGAACAGCTGGTTTAAGAGGGCACCTCCTTACTAGCCTCATGGTCTTCAAACGCCTGGGTGAGGGCACTAACTGTTGGCCCTCAGATAAATCCATCCCAAACAAGATGTTTAAAAAGTTTTAAACAACACTAAAAACCATTTTAAAAATTATAGTTAACATTGGAGAATGCAGATAACACATCAGATCGGTGTTTCCAGCTTCTCTTGAAAATTTGAACCATCACCCAAACCAGGTCCCCATTCCCTCATGACCACAAGAAAGAGATTTCAGAGGCATCTCCCACCTTCAGTGGCCTGGAGACTCCCTGCTGGCTCCGGAAGAGTTTGAGTTTGTGACCCCAACCCAGATCACCAAATTTAAAGCCCTGCAGGCAAAAGAAGCACCTTAACCACTAGCCTGAAACACCCCTCTGCTTGCTTGTTTCTGCCCACAAAGCTGCCAAGGTTAAAATGCAGCCCAGAACCTTAGCTCACCTGTGGCCTTGTCAGCAGAGCCTGGCTGGCCAGTTGGGGGTGGGGGGCGGTAGACGGGGGGCAGGGACTGCTTCCAGTGGCCACCACCACCAGGCTGTCCACCACCCAGGTCTCCTGCACGCCTGCCTCACCTTCCACGGCTCAAAATGCTTCCCATCCGTTGTACCTTTTCTCCCTTCCTTTTGCTTTGGATAAGTAGGAAAAGCTCCTGCAGTGATTCAGTCCTTATATTCCAACAGATGATTCCCTGGTGACAAGTTGAAATCCTAAGAAACCAATTTCCCTGGCAATGTTAATGTCAGTTAATGTGGAATCACTTCTCTCCTATACCCCTTTAAGTTTTGCAACAGGTTGAGACTAGATTGTTTCTTTAAAGGCTCGTTTTTCTCCTTTCTTTTCTAAACATAAAAGCTTTTAGGCATTGTAGAATTCCCAGTGGTTCCCTAAGGATGCGGCCAAAGACCGCATCAGAACTGTGGCCTTTGATCGCTGGCCCAATGGCATGGAAAGCCCCTTGTTTCAAATCTGAAGACCAGGAAAGTGAAACCTGACCAAGATCACACGCAGGTCATTGCTCAAGTGGTTTAGTTTATAGCTGCTGACGTTGGAGCCTCTAAGACAGTGGTCCCCACCTAGGTAGCTTGCAAATCCCCAGGGAGCTGGCCACACCCAGAGCACTTGCATGGGATCTCACGGGTGGGCCTTGGGCTTCAGTGATATTTAAAGCTTCCCTGTGAGCTGCTCGGGTGGAGACCCATGGTTCCAGTGGCTGCCCCAGAGGTGGTAACTCCCAGAGGTGGGTCTGCAGACCCGGGGAGGCTGTGCAGTACAGAGCTCCAAGCATGCTGACTGGATTTCGAACCCCAGCCCCAGTTCCTAGCTCCCTCATCTTGAGCAAGTTCCTCATTCTCCCTGCACCTCTGTTTCCTCATTCATAAGTTGGGGATGCTAATGATACCTGGCGATGAAAAATTGATCAATCGATCTAAAAAAGAATTGGGAATTTTTATTTGAGCAAATTTGATGATTATACCCTGGGAGGTGCATCTCAGGAAGCTCTGAGAGCTGTTGCACCTGTTAGAAATTGAGACACAGTTTATATACGTTTGTGAGAGAGAGGACTGTACATCAAATGATATTAGTGACAGTTTACACAATCCAGATCTAAGCATCATCCTGGCTGGCCCTGAGACCTCTTACAAGATCAAGGAGGAATGCTATCTTTAAGGAGTTGCCTTGGTGATGCTAAGAGAATATATCTTTATGGTTGAGCAGGTGTTCCTGCCCGTGGGGAAGGTCTGGTTGATGCATATAATGCAGATACACAAGACACGGTGGGGAGAGGGGAGGCCAAAGGGCAGAGAAGAACTTTTATGTTTAAATTTTTCTTGTCTTGCCATAAAATAGGGATTTTATCTCACATATGTGTCTCTTAGAGTTGAGGATTAACCATGGCTGGTACCTAGTAAGCACTCAATAAACAGTAGCCAATATAAAAGCAGGCCACTTTTTTTTTTTCTTTTTTTTTTTTTTTTTTTGGTGTAGATTTGGTTTCTTCAGTTATTCCTCATGATTAACCCTTTTCATGAGAGTTTGGGAATTTCTACACCAGAAGGAAATACAATAGAATCATAACAAAGCAGATCTCCCCAACCCCCCACCCCCCACCCCCATGACCCAAGTTCCACAATCAACAGGATAATTGCGATGCTCAAAGGGGTTTTGCATTAGGATTTTTAAGTGGTGAATCCAAGGCTGGGCCCAAGCAGATAGTTGTTAATGGAAGATTCTGCCAAACCCTGCTTGCCTGAAGCCTTTTCGTTTTAATTTTTTTTTTTTTTTTTTTTTTTTTTGTCTTTTCTAGGGCTGCACTCCCAGTATATGGAGGGTCCCAGGCTAGGGGTCTAATCGGAGCCGTAGCCACCGGCCTACGCCAGAGCCACAGCAACACAGGATCCGAGCCGCGTCTGCAACCTACACCACAGCTCACAGCAATGCTGGATCCTTAACCCACTGAGCGAGGCCAGGGATCGAACCTGCAACCTCATGGTTCCTAGTTGGATTCGTTAACCACTGAGCCATGACGGGAACTCCTTTTTAATTTTTTAAATTTTTTAATGTTTACAGCCTCATGTGTGGTAAATGGAAGTTCCCAAGCCAGGGATGGAGTCAGAGCTGCAGCTGCCTGCCTATGCCACAGCCATGGCAACACTGGATCTGAGCCACATCTACGACCTACACCATATCTTGAAGCAATGCTGGGTCCTTAACCCACCGAGCAAGGCCAGGGATCAAACCTGCATCCTCATTGAGACAAATGTAAGTTCCTTAACCTGATGAGCCACAGTGGGAACTCCCGGTGCCTTAAATTTACCTTTTTCTCTAGGTTTCCATTTCTCTGTATCTTCTCCAGCTGGGGCAGTAAAACAGAGCAGCTGCTCCTTCCGTTTGGGTTCTTGTATCTGAAAGAAATTGTAAACACCACATAAGATGTTTTGATTTAAGGGCAACCAGCTTTCCTTCCTTTTAAGATGAAACGTAGTAAAGTTTTAAAGACTTTTTCAAACGGTCCCTAAATTTGGTATTTAAACTAATTACAGTTGCCTTTTTAAACTGTCCAAATTAAAAACAGACATACATGAGAACACAGGACACAGCCCTGAGCCTGTAGCCATGCTCGTGGTTTCCTAGAATCAGCCCTCCTCTGACCTAATCTATACTTGCGGAGATCAAAGGGAGGTGAGGAGAGTCAGGGCTGGAGCTGGAGGTAGACCTAGGAGTCGCCTGGCAATAGATGACAAACTTGGCTGTGGGTTCTATAATTAGGAATAGCTATGAATTGGTAAAAGATGTTAGATTCCAGTCCTTTCCTCATAGTGTAAAGATGCGGTTCTCAAAGTGGGGTCCCCCAGACCATCAGCAGCACCTGGTGTAATGGGCTGAATTATGCCCCTCAATATATTCATATGTTGACGTCCCCACCCACCAGCACCTCAGAATGTAACCCTTTTTTGGAGATGAGGCATTTAAAGAGGTGACTGAACTAACCCAAGGCCATTAGGGTAGAGCCCAGTAGGACTGGTATCCTTATAGAAAGAGACACCGTGGGGAGAGATGGACAGAGGGGATGACCATGTGAAAAGGCAGCAAGAAGACAGACATATGCAAGCCAAGGAGAGAGGCCTCAGAGGAAGCCACCCCTGCCCGCACCTCCAGAGCTCTGAGAAAATCTGTTTCTGCAGCTTGAGCCACCCAGGCTGTGGAATTTTGTTATGGCAGCCCTGCCAAACCGACCACCTGGGAACTTGCTAGACATGCAAGTCCTCAGACCCAACCCCAGACCTTCTGAACTGGCAACTTGGGGTGGAACCCCAAAAACTGTGTTTTGACAAAGCCCTCCAGGTGACTGCCATGCATGCTAAAGGTTAAGAACCATTCACATGAAGTGTTGGTAATAATACCTTGCGGGAGCCAGCCCAGGAGAAGGCGACATGTGGTTGGAAGTACAGGCTGGCCCACTACATATAAATGTCCTTTTAGTAGGGTCTGGAGAAGTCCTAGTGGGATCCTTAACTGGGACTGTGTGTGAAAGTGCTCTGTGAGGGCTGAAGCACTCTGTGGGGCATGAGGTGGTAGTAACACGTGATAACAGTGTCCAATGAGGAAAGTGACCCTCTGAATACTCCAACACAAGCCAAGTGAACCCAAGAATTTCCATCCTTGACTGAAAGTTCTGAGTCCTTAAGATTGTATACATTTCCCACCCCAAGTAATTGGAATGCCTCTCCTTTCTGAGAACAAAACTGGGAGATTTAATCATGTTTCCCCTTTTGTCCCAGCTACTAGGAAGCTCATCACCAATGGAAACTGTTAATCACAGCTCTCTTAGTATATTTGCTTTTTCCTATTTCAGTTTTATACTACCCATCTGTCCTTGTTATGGTCTCTTCAGTACCTTTGTGAAAGGAAAGAAACACAGGGGAGAGGGAGTAAAAGAGGAAAGATCTCACAGCTCAGACAATTATTGGAACAACAAACCCCCTTTGTAGAATTGGTAAAACATGGTTGGAGAAGATAGAAATTTTCTTTCAGTGACAAGACAGTCAACTAGCCACCAAGGAGTGCTCTTTGCGCCTCATCTTCCCAATGTCCCAGGGCTGTAGGTCCCGACCTGGTGCTCAGGGAACCTGTTAGTTGCTGAAGAGCTGAGGCCATTACAATAGCTCCTATGAATGCTGCTTGGGGACATAGTGGGAGTGGCATGACCAGATTTGCATTTCATTTTCTTTGAGGGTAGAAATTGCTGTTTACCTAATTACAATTTCTAACATGCTCTTGGTTCTAATAACAAAAATGGAGATGTTGGAGTTCCCACTGTGGCTCAGCAGTCACGAACCCCACTAGTATTCATGAGGATGCAGGTTGGATCCCTGGCCCTGCTCAGTGAGTTAAGGATTCAGCATTGCTGTGAGCTGTGGTGTAGATCCATGTGGCTGTGGCTGTGGCTGTGGCATAGGCCAGCAACTGCATCTCCAATTCAACCCCTACTCTAGGAATTTCCATGTGCCACAGGTGCGACCCTAAAAAGCAAAAAGAAAAAGAAAAATGAAGATATCTGGAACAGCCCAGGCTGCCATCCAAAATCCCCCCTGTTCCATCTTGGCCATGATGGTAAAACATTATTTTCTTCCCTCTGACCTGTCCAAGGCTCCCCTGAATCCAGTTTTCTTAAACAAAGGTTAAAGGGGTCCACAGGTGGAACTCCCAGGGGTCTGAGTTCTCTATGAAAATTGTATTAATTTCATATTTTTATTTTGTGTTTATTTTGGGAAAAGTTAAAAGCATTTTGGGGTCATCAGGGCCACCCTGATAATCTAGTACCACCATGTGAAATTATGGCACATGTGTTCATTGACGGTTTTGGTGGCACCATGTAGCGCCACTTTTATTGTCTTAGGCTCATCAGAAACAGAGACAGAAAATATATAAATGATGCACTTGTACCAAGTAAAGGTCAAACCATACTACAGGGTGCTAAATTTTACAATAACTAGAAGTGAGAAAGTGGTAGGCAAGTCGAACAGCACATAGAGGATTAATGCCATACTGCAAAGAGCCCATCTCTTTGATGAAAATACAATAATAGCAGGAGAGTTTAATACCCCATTCACATCAATGAACAGATCTTCTAGACAGAAAATCAATATAGCAACAGAGATCCCAAACGATACAGTAGAACAATTAGACTTAATTGATATTTTCAGGACATTACATCTAAAAAAAAAAAAACAGAATACACATTCCTTTCAAGTGCACATGGAACATTCTCTAGGATTGGCCATATAATAAGGCACAAAACAAACCACAACAAATTTAAGAGAATAGAAATTACTTCAAGCATCTTCTATGACCAACAGGGAAAAATAGGGAGAAAAAAATAAATGATTACATGGAGACTAAACGTGCTACCAAAAAAACCCAAAGGGTCAATGAGGAAGTCAAAACAGAAATTAAAATAATAAACTGGAGACAAGTGACAAGGAAAACACAACCATACAAAATCTATGGATGCAGAAAAAGCAGTTCTTAGAGGGAAGTCCATAGAAAAACAAGAAAAATCTCAAACAACCTAATCTTTCACTTGAAAGAACATACAAAACCTAAAGTCAGCAGAAGGAAGGAAATAGCAAAGACCAGAGAGGAAATAAAATAGACAGTAAATAAACAATAGAAAAAAAAAAAAAAAAAAAACAAGGCTCACCAAGAAGAAAAGAGAGAGAACCCAAATAAGCAAAATAAGAAATGAAAAAGGAGAAACAACAGCTGATACTTCAGAAATACAAAAAAGACATACGAACACTGTGAGCAATTGTATGCCAACAAATTCAACTGAGAAGAAATTGACAAGTTTCTAGAAACATACAGCCCACCAAAACTGAATCAAAAAGAAATAAATAATTTGAACAGGCTGATCACCAGAAATGAAGTAAATTCTTTAATTAAAAAAAAAAAAACCTCCCTACAAACAAAAGTCCAGGACCAGATGGCCTCACAGGCAAGTTCTAACAAACATACAAAGAATTTTTACCAGTTTTTCTGAAACTCTTCCAAAAGGTTGAAAAGGAGAGTCCCAAAGACATTCTATGAAGCCACCATCACCCTGATACCAAAACCAGACAATGAAACATTACATCCCCATCAAAAAAATATTACAGGCGCCAATATCCTTGATGAATACAGATGCAAAAATTCTCAACAAAATACTAGCAAACCAAATCCAACAACACACAAAAACGATCATACACCATGACCAAGTGAGATTCATCCCAAGTTCACAAGGATGGTTCAACATACACAGATCATTCAATGTGATACACTGCATCAACAAAAGAAATGACAGAAATCAGATGATATCTCAATAGATACAGAAAAGCACTGGAGAAAATTCAACAATCATTCATGACGAAAACTCTTACCAAAGTGGGAGTTCCCCAGTGGCCTACTGGGTAATGATCCAGCATTGTCACTGCTGTGGCTTGGGCCACTCCTGTGGCATGGGTTTGATCCCTGGCCTGGGAACTTCCACATGCCACAGGTGTGGCCAAAAAACAAAACAAGACAAAAAAAGAAACTCTTACCAAAGTAGGTATAGAGGGAACATATCTCAACATAATAAAAGCTATTCATGACAAACCCACAGCCAACGTAATAGCCAATGGCATAAAGGGGAAAGCCTTCCTGATAAAATCTGGAACAAGACAATCTGCCCACTCCCACCACTTTTTTTTTTTTTTTTTTTTTGCTTTTTTTCAGGTCTATACCTGTGGCATATGCAAGTTCCCAGGCTAGGGGTCGAACTGGAGCTGCAGCTGCCAGCCACAGCCATAGCAACACTGGAACTGAGCTGTGTCTGCAGTCTATACCATAGCTCAAGGCAGCAGTGGATCCTTAACGCACTGAGCAAAGCCAGAGATTGAACCCTCATTCTCACGGATACTAGTCAGGTGTGTTACTGCTGAGCCACAATGGGAACTTCACTCTCATCACTTCTATTCAAGATAGTATTGGAAGTCCTAGCCACAATAATCAGAAAAGGATAAAAAATAAAAGTTATTCAAATTGGAGGGGAAAAAGGAAAATTGTCACTATATGCTAATGACATGATACTATATGTACAGAACCCTGGAGAGTCCACACAAAAACTACTACAACTGATAGATGAATTCAGCAAGGTAGCAGTATACAAGATTAACATACAGAAAACAGTTGCATTTATTCACATTAACAATAAAATAACGAAAGTGATGTAAAAAAAAAAAGAGCAATACCTTTTAAAATTGCCCCCCCCATAAAGTACTTAAGAATACACCTGACCAGGGAGGTGAAAGACTTATGTGCTGAGAACTATAAAACATTAATCAAAGAAATTAAAGAAGACTCAAAAAAATGGAAATATATCCCATGCTCTTGTATTGGAAGAATTAATATTGTTAGAAGGGCAAAACTACCCAAAGCAATCTACAGATTTAATGCAATCCCTATCAAATTACCCATGACATTTTTCACAGAACTAGAACAAACAATCAAAAAAATGTATGTGGAACCATAAAAGACCCAGAATTGCCAAAACAATCCTGAGGAGGAAAAATAACAAAGCAATAGGCATAACCCTCCCAAGTTTCAGACAACAGTACAAAGCTACAATGATCAAAACAGTGTGGCATTGGCACATAAACAGATTTACAGATCAATGGAACAGAATGAGAGCCCAGAAATAAACCCACACATGTACAGTCAGTTAGTCTTTGTTGAAAGAGGCAAGAATATAAAATGGGAAAGGCAGTCTCTTCAGAAGTGGTGCTCGGAAAGTAGGACAGCTGCATGTAAATCAATTAAGTCAGAACACACCTTCACACAATGCACAAAAATGAGCTCAAAGTGGCTATAAGATACCACAAAACTCCTAGAAGAGATCATGGGCAAAACATTCTCTAATATAAATTGTACCAGTGTTTTCTTAGGCTCCTAAAGCAACAAATAAAAGCAAAAATAAATGGGACCTAATCAAATCTACAAGCTTTGTACAGAAAAGGCACCCATAAATAAAACAAAAAGACAACTTACAGAATGGGAAAAAATATGTGCAAATGATGCAACCAGCAAGGGCTTACTTTTCAAAATACACAAATAGCACATATAAATCAAAAACCAAAAAACAACCCAAGAATTGGGAGAAAAGCTAAACAGACATTTCTCCAAAGACATACAGATGCCCAACAGGTACATGAAAAGATGTTCAACATCACTAATTATTAGAGAAATGCAAATCAAACTACAATGAGGTATCACCTTATACTAGTCAGAATGGCCATCATTAAAGAGTCTTCAAGTAACAAATGCTGGAAAGGGTGTGTAGAAAAGGGAACCCTCCTACATTGTTGGTGGGAATATAATTTGGTACAGCCACTACAGAAAACAGTATGGAGGTTCCTCAAAAATCTAGAAACAGTATTACCATATATATGATCTAGCAATCCCACTCTTGGGCATCTATCTGGACAAAACTACAATTCAAGAAGTGCATGCACCTCTATGTTCCTAGCAGCACTATTCACAACAGCCAAGACATGGAAACAACCTAAATGTCCATAGACAGATGAATGGATAAAGGAGAGGTGGTACATGTATGTGATGGAATACTACTCAACCATAAAAAAGAATGGGATAATGCCATTTGCAGCAACATGGATAGAACTAGAGATTATCATACTAAGTGAAGTCAGGAGGAGAAAAACAAATACCACATGATATCACTTATAGGTGGATTCTAAAGTATGACACAAATGAACCTATCTATGAAAAAGAAACAGACTCACACAGATAGAGAACAGATTTGTATAGTTGCCAAGGGGGACGGATGGATTGGGAGTTTGGGGGTAGTTGTAGCAAACTATTACATATAGAACAGATAAACAAGGTCCTACTATATAGCACAGGGATAAACCGTAAGGGAAAAGAATATGCAAAAGAGTGTATATATGTGTGTAACTGAGTCACTTTGCTGTACGGAGAAATTAACAACCCTCTAAATCAACTATACTTCAACAAAAAATTAAAATAGATTACTGAGTGAGAGTTTTAGCCTTAGGTTTACAAGTATAGGAACATGAGACATTAAGAACCAATCCTAATGATGTTTTAAAATTAGAACTCTGAGAGTCCAGTTGTTAGACATTGAAGTACTCTAAAATAGATCATTTAAAGTTTCTAAGGGCATTAAAACATTTAGTATAATTTGTAAAGGCCTCCTTAAAATAATTGCAAAAGTATGCTCATAAAGACTTGTACACTGGGGAGTTTCCTTTGTGGCTCAGTAGGTTAAGGACCTGACTAGTATCCATGAGGATGCAGGTTTGATCCCTGGCCTTGCTCAGTGGACCCGGCATTGCTGCAAGGTGCAGCATAGGTTGTGGATGCGGTGTGGATCTGGCGTTCCTGTGGTGTAGGTTGGCAGCTGCACGTTCAATTCAACCCCAGCCCAGAAACTTCCATATGCTGTGGGTGTGGCCCTAAAAGGAAAAAGGAAGAAAAACACAACAAAACAAAAGACTTGTACACCGAACTTCAGTTCTTGAGGGATTTGGATTTATAAACTTAAATTTTTTAAATATTCAATGTATTAAATAAAAATTCAAAGGTTAAAACATAAATTCAACATTAGAGGCCTGGGTGAATTTCTTGCTCTGAGAAGAGGCCTGGCTACGTCTCGGGATTGAGAACATGCTTGTTCTCTTCACCTGTGCCCCAAAGTCCTGAGGGAAATTGCGATGCCTCATCGAGGCAGGTGCACCATTTGCCACCTACACTGCCCGGGAGACGAAAGGAATGACAGAGAGAG
Source organism: Sus scrofa (assembly GCF_054392235.1). Lineage (NCBI taxonomy): Eukaryota > Metazoa > Chordata > Mammalia > Artiodactyla > Suidae > Sus > Sus scrofa. The sequence goes on along the minus strand of NC_139387.1, from coordinate 87,040,783 downwards.
AAACGGCAAAGACCACACTTCAAAGCCCCTTTGAGTTATTTTCTGTCTCTGCAATTGGGCTTAAAAGGACGCTGTGGCACCGGTCTCTCATCTTTCATGGCTTTGTGGCCCTCAATGCACTATCAACTGACTTGCTACCTCCCCAGGGATTCAGTTGGCCAGAAAATTGTCTCCCACTGAAAAAAGTTGGGTGGGGGGAAGGGGGAGGAGACTCCTCTTGTTTCTTTGCTCACTTGTCAATGTATTGCCTTCAGAACTGGCCAGGAGTGATTCAAATGGGCAAAACTGATGGGCTCTTTTTCCTTCCTGGCCCTCCTCCTTCCTTTAGGGCAGTTTCGGTTTAGTTTGGTCTTTGAAGTGGCATGACTGTTCATTTTAAGGTGATGAATACATCTGCTCAGAAGTCAGAAAGTGCAAAAGTCAGAGTTTTACTAGTCAAAGTAAGCATTAATTGAATGCCATGACCTAGCGCTGGCCTGCAACAAAACTATAGAGCTGGTGAGATTTCCGGCCTTCTCTTGGATTTCTTTTTCTCTTCTTTCATAAAGAAGGCATACACACCAACTGCCTCCAGTGTGCCATACAGTGTCCAAATTCTGAGCTAGACTTGATCTTATTTTCTAAATGAGGACCCATATTTCAATTTAATCAACATCCCTGCCAGGTAGGTGGTAACTATTCCCATTTTGCAATAACAGCACTGAGGCTTAGGAAGTTGAGGGTCTATGACCCCTAGCCTGGGAACCTCCATATGCAGCGGGTGCAGCTCTAAAAAGACCCCCCCCCAAAAAAAAAAAAGAAAAAAAGGAAGGTTGAAGGTCTTGCCCAAGCCTAGGTCTTCTGGTATCAGATCTTCTCCACTTTCTGCTTAGTGCTCTAATACCCTTTCCTATATTCTTCTCTAAAAATGTTATATAATGTTACCTTCTCTTATACATTTATATTTTATATCAATCTGCTCAAAGGCATTGACTGACAGCTTGGTTCCTGTGTTAGGTTCCAGGACTGCCGTAACAAATTACGGTGGCTTAAAATAACAAGAATTTATTCTCTTACAGCTCTAGATGCTAGAAGTCCAAAAGCAAGGTCTCAGCAGGTCTGTGCTCTCTCTCTGATGGCTCTCAGGCTCCCCCCTTCCTTGCCCTTCTCCCATTTGGGTTGTTGCCAGGAATCCTTGGCATCTCAGCTTGTCAATGCATCACTCCAGCCTCCGCCTCTGCCCTCACGTGGCCTTCTCTGTGTGTGTCTCCAAGACCCCGTATTGCCTCCTAGTAACAACACTAGTCCCTGGACTAGGGCTTAACTCAGTGTGACCTCAGTTTAACTAATTGCATCTGCCAAAAAAAACCCTATTTCCAAATAAGGTCACATTCCAAGGTCTTCCATGAATTTGGGAGGATCACTATTCATCCTAGTGTAGCCTCTGTTAAAGAACGTTCTGGCATCTGCAAACAACTGGGAAGTTTCTTCAGCTGCAGAGGAGCCTTCCTCCTTTCATAGCAAGTTTCCCTGAAGAGAAATTCATTCTTTCATTTAAAGGTAGCAAATGCTAATTAGTCATTAGGGAGATGACTAATCTAACAAAACCCCAGAAGTTGGGGTCTGGTTTCAACAATGCATGGACGTGGGTATTCAGATGATGTGACTGGGAATACACCCCTTTGTCTTTCTGTTCATCCCACCTCTGTTCCCTTCATTCCTAGCTCTTCCGTATGGTGGCCCTCCTACCTGTCCCCAAGCTCCAGGCTGCATTGTCTCAGCTCAGCAGCTTGGAAGGAAAGGGAGCTGGGAATGAAGGAAAGCAGGTTCCCAGAGGAAAATCAAGGCACTGGTGCTGAGGAAGCAAAAAGCAGTAGGCATCCACAGTGACAGGCTTGTAGAAAAATTAGATCCCCTTGCTTCAAAAAGTCAATCGAATGTGAGAACTCCATGCTTGCTTCTGCTTCAATCAAGAAGATGGGAGTTCATCAGATTAGAGTGGCAAGTGGACAGCTTTGGTTGCCAGGCAGACCTGACTATGACTACTGACTCTCTTACTGTGTAATCTCAAGCTAATAACTTAACCTCTCTGAGCCCCAGTTCCTTTCTCTTTCCAGGTAGACTGCCAGCTCCATAAGGGCAGTCACCTTGTAATTCTGCATTACCACACTTCCCCCTGCACCCACCCCCCCAACCCCAGCAGCATGTTACCTGGCACATTGGCAGGTATTTAAGTAAATCAAGAGTGCATCAGGTTCCTTGTACAGAGAAAAGAAAAACTGTATATATAAAGGGAAACGCCAGGCATGCGGAGGGTGATGGGTAAGGTACAGTGTTGTGATTGTCGTTATGTTCCTCTCCAAAGGATACCACTGGGGCAACAAAGACCAAAAACAGTCAAGACAGCTAATGGAGAGCTGGAAATGGAGAGAGGCCACCGAGGTGGTCAGAGGCTGCCTTGGGGGCCGGCTCTGGCCATCCTGGTTGTGGGTGTGGCCCAGTGTAAACATGCCGCACACAGTCCTGAGTTCTGGTCCTCTTGTGTCCCCTCTGCAGCTGGACCTCTCCAATACGGCCGTCCTGCACCAGATGCGCCGGGACCAGGTCACAGACACGTGCCGGGCCAGCAGCGCCATGAGCCGCAAGCGGCGGGTGCTGACCCCCAACGACCTCAAGCACCTGGTGGTGGACGAAGACCACGAGCTCATCTACTGCTACGTGCCCAAGGTGGCGTGCACCAACTGGAAGCGGCTCATGATGGTCCTGACCGGGCGCGGGAAGTACAGCGACCCCATGGAGATCCCGGCCAATGAGGCGCACGTGTCGGCCAACCTCAAGACCCTGAACCAGTACAGCATCCCCGAAATCAACCACCGCTTGAAAAGCTACATGAAGTTCCTGTTCGTGCGCGAGCCCTTCGAAAGGCTGGTGTCCGCCTACCGGAACAAGTTCACGCAGAAGTACAACACCTCCTTCCACAAGCGCTACGGCACCAAGATCATCAAGCGGCAGCGCAAGAACGCCACGCAGGAGGCCCTGCGCAAGGGCGACGACGTCAAGTTCGAGGAGTTCGTAGCCTATCTCATCGACCCGCACACCCAGCGCGAGGAGCCCTTCAACGAACACTGGCAGACCGTCTACTCCCTCTGCCACCCGTGCCACATCCACTACGACCTCGTGGGCAAGTACGAGACGCTGGAGGAGGATTCCAATTACGTCCTGCAGCTGGCGGGCGTGGGCAGCTACCTGAAGTTCCCCACCTACGCCAAGTCCACGAGAACTACTGATGAGATGACCACGGAGTTCTTCCAGAACATCAGCTCCGAGCACCAAACGCAGCTGTACGAAGTCTACAAACTCGATTTTTTAATGTTCAATTACTCAGTGCCAAGCTACCTGAAATTGGAATGAAGGGTGGGGGTGGGGAGAGGGGAGAGAATCCTGCTTTTTAATTTAAGATTTTTATTTGTCAAAAGAATTATATGGATATTGGGTTATTTTGTAAATTAATATTTCTTTGGGGATGATGCTGCGAGCAGCATAGTGAGAATTATTTAAAAATCCTTAGTAGGGAAGGACGGCTGTCATTGCAGGGGAATAGGATGGGTGTCCTTGTTTTTAGACGTGAATCCCGCAACACTGTCTCAGAGGTTTCTTTGTGTTCTGGTGAATTCCATGAATTGTGCATCTCGTAAATTCCGATCGATGTTATTTATAGTTATTTAAACATGGTCTCTGTATAGATTTCTTTTTGTGGCAGGAAGATGCTACTGTCTCTGCGGAAGAAATCTATGTTTCATTTTGTGCTTGCAACAGCTCATGTGGGGGCATGAATGTTCTTCTCACTAACCGCCCAGAGAGTCACTGTGATAACAACCATTGTGCTGTTGATACAACCGGTCTGGAAATTCTGCTAGAAATAAATAGAGGCATCTTTGCAAGGGACTGATTCCATACCAATTTCAATCAACCCAAAAGTCCCTCGCTCTAGGGAAAAGTGATTATTTTTTAACCCAAGGGGAGAGCTGATTGTAGCCCCCCCCCCTCCTGAATTAGCAGTCTGATAGAATAGGCTTTTCTACAGAAATTTTTAACTGGCAGTGCCAGTTGTGATGAAGGTAAAGTGGCTGTTGCTTTAACATTCAACAAGTATTTATTAAGCAGCTATTATGTGCTAGGCTGAATTCTAGATCCTGCCAATAGAGCATTGAACAAAACCAGTAGTCTCTGCCCTCAAGAAGCTTTATGTGGACACAGAGTTATCCAGCTCGACAATTAGCAAACCCTTGATATTCATGGACTGAACGCCAGGTTTGGACTATTCGTGAACAAGCCCACAAGCCTCAGGACACCTACAAATTTGCAGTTTTATGTGGTCCAAATTTGAAAACCACACGCTTAGAGCAGGCCACTTAACATGGTGAGTAATCCAAGCTCATTGCCCAACCTAAGAGATGACAAAACAGTTTCCTATTATGTGCCCACTGCAGTTAAGCCCCAAAACAGATTTGCCAGGCACAGCCTTGAAGAGTGCTGTGATTGATTAGTGATGTCTGCCTTGGTTGAAGGAAGGGGAATATGCACCCTCTCTTCCTGTCCTCTCCAGCCCAGCCTTCAGGTCTCCACCTAGAGGTGTGTTTTCTACTCTTTGCTATGCAAAAGATAGAAGTTTTGTGGTAGGACTCAGACACTCAAGGATTTGCGATGGTCTGGCAGCATTTCTACTCCTTGCGAAGGTCAGAGGCAGACTATTTGTAGACACATGCAGACACATACCGGCTCCCAAGTGCTCCAGAGGCCAAGAAGCCCTCGGCGCCTTTGCAACCACCAGCATCAAGCAGCAAGGACAGCCTTCTATGATCATAATCCATGCCCCTTTCCTCTGGAAGCCTGGAAACCTGCCATTTTTCCTGATCCTGGCTAATTAATGTCTGCATAGGCTTCTCGTTTCCAGCTGTTTCCAGTGCCTCGGCTGAAGTTTGAGCCACATCCCTCTTACAGCTAGTGAATGACTTTTTGGTGGCAGATACTGTATATAATGATAATAATAGTTCTAATAATAGGGGGTAGGTAAGGTGTGGGTCAGTTTTGCTTTCTGTTTTTCGTTATTGATGCAGTGTGTAGCACAGAGGGGAGACTATTCTAAACAGACAGAAAATGAATAATTTATTCACAGAAACTGTTAAAGGCGTATTGTAAAGCCCACAGCCAGCTCGGTGAGCTGCGGCTGCTGTGTCTCACCGAGGAAATTATTTTATTGAACATGAGTGAGGCATGGCGCTGGAGAGGGTGGCTGAAACTATTTATAAAATGTTGTGTACCTTCTTCCAAGCTCTCTCCACTTTGCAAAGGGCAAAGCATCTCTACCCTTGATGGATAGAGATTTGTGCCATGTGTTTTACCAAGCAGTGTGACAGGCCTCAGCTGTCCCTGAGATTGTCCCTGGGCCATATTTTCAAGCAGGGGACACTGTCCTCAAAATTAGGGCTTCTGCTAATGAAAGAGGTTTCCAGCATTTCCTGATAACGGGCTTCCCAGACACAATCTGGTGCGATGCAAAATAGGCGTTTTTGTGGTCCAGCATCCTTGGGAAATAAAGCTAAGTCCATTTCCCTTCTGCAGGACTTTTCAGAGCCTTGAATATGTGCTGTGCATCGTGAATCCCCAAGAGCATCACCGATGGGGTCAATACCATTTCCTGACCTTTTGTGAGCAGGAGAGTCTGTTCTGCAGATCATCTCACAGAGCTAATGTTCCACTGAATATTCTTTGGTTAGGTCGCTTTGGCATCTCTGAGGTCTTCAAGGATAAAAACTGCTTCCTTGACCCCCCCCCTTCAGAAACAAAACAAAATAACAAGACAACAGCCCCACGATTTCCACCTGGTTTATAGCCACAAAGGTACTTTACCAAATAAATTCAACTTTTGCTTGAGTGCAATGGTTCTAATCCTGGGTATTACATGGGCCACCAGCTCCTCCCTCCCACAGGGAGTGGAGGAGCATCTTGGGTGGTGCAGACAGAAGGGGGGGTGCGCAAAGCCTCACTTGGTCCCCTTACAGCTCAACCCTTGATGAATGCTCCTTCAATCCCATAGTTTGGAATTGTTCACTGTATGCTTTTTTTTTTTTTAAGTGGAAATTCACATAGATTTCCCAAACTTTGCATTTGCAGTTCTGCACCTTATCTTTGATCAGAGGTGTGAGCTGCTCCAGGCCATGTGCAGCTGCCGTCCTTCATCCATCTTCTCTCTCTAGTGGGAAAGCGTGTCCTCCAGGGAACAGTGTGGCAGTATGGTTCTGTGATCGAGGCTCTCTCGCCTCGTGTTTTGTGTTCATATTTTATTTTCTAATGGCATCAAAACTTCTTTTTTTTAAAAAAAAAAAATCTATTCAACTGTTTTTGCAGAATGTAGAGAGTCCACTGTGTCCTTAGGTAAAATCAAATCCATGGGAGAACATGTGCCTGGAAAACAGAAGTTTTGGGTTTTTTCTTTGTTTTCTTTTTTTTTTTTTTTTTTTTTTTTTTTTTTTTTTAACTGTTTGAAAAAGCTTTCTGCATGCTTAGCTGGAGAAAAGTACAGGCAGGTATCCCATCTCTGAGCCTCTTCCAGAGGTGCTGCTGTGTTTTCAAAACCAGGTACAGAGTATTATTGATAAGAACATTCCTGCTTGTCCTGCCCCTTTGGTTGGAAAACTCTAGACTATTAGCTATTGGTTTGGTTTGAATTCCTGCAGCTTCTCCAGACGCACCCCCTTCTCTGCCTCCCCAGCTGGTCTGGGGAGAAGGGACATCTGCTGACTTGTGTCTCAGAAGGGTCCTTCCTTCCTACCTGTCCACCAGGTGAGTTTTTCTGTCCTGCTTGTTCACCTGGACGGCACAGGATAGCAATGGGCAGTGGAAACTCCAGTTGAACCAGTGTCTTGGTGGCAAAGTTGTGGACACACAAGGGTCTCATCTCTGCTGGGAGAAAATTCCCAGAAGAAGAGCGAGTCCCTAGCATCCTTAGCTGGTGGAGCCTGGACCAGTGCTGCGGTGGGAATGGCAAATGTCTCTGTTCTAGCTTGGCCAGAAGCCAAGGGACTCTGTCCCTAGTGGGTGGTGTTTAGAGCAGATCCCTTACAGCCTGCCCACCCTCCCCACCACAAACACACACAATCTGAGCTGCCCCATTCTGTGCGATCCTGGTGACCAGAATTCCTTTCCCACTCATGTCGGCAGGACTGACCTCGTCCGACTCCCCAAGTTCCCACAACCAGTATTTCCTCCAGCCCTTTCCCGTCGCAACTGACTGGACCCTCTGAACAGGCAGCAGGATCTCCTACAACCAGCTTGACCCTCGGCCATGAACGGGCAAATTTCAGTGTGTTAACTCTTTGTCAGGTACAGAAGGGGCTGCCCGTACTATTTTCTTATGAGGATGCTCAGTGTGGCATATGGACATATAATTTAACATCTTTGTGAAGTGTGATTTTCTTTTTTTCATATTTGTATGCAGTAGAGGGCTTGTTGTAGAAAACTCTCCCTGTATCTTACTGTACCGTTCCAGAAAGCTGAATTCCACATTGCCAACAAAAGCGTGAAAATGTTCATGAACCTTCCTCCAGGAAAAGCCATTCAAGCCTGATTATTTTTCTAAGTAACTTCAATTAAATTGAAGGAAAAAAAAAAAAAGCAGCTTCTCTCTGTGTATGGTTTGTTCATGGCCCATTGATAAAAGACTGTAGGGGTGGGGTGGGCTGTGTTTCATACTATGTGGGGGGCCCTGCTCGTGTGTATCAAAGGATGGAGAGGGAGAGACGGAGATGCAGACTCCATCCGCATTCTTGGCCGTGGTAAAGACTGCCATCGATCCGAACCCAATCTTTGTAGTGGATGAATAGAGGCTTTCTTCATTCCTGTTTTGTCTGTAAATTCTTTGTAGAGCATTAGAGGGCCCACTATGATCATACCGGCTACCACCCATGTGACAAATAAGGAAACAGGGCCTGAAAGGCTAAAGGACGTTGGTGGCCAAGCCACGGTTCCAGCTCATGTTGATGTGCCTTCAGAGCCCCATGCTGGTGACACTAGATGCCATGCCTCTCTAAATGACTGTCCACAGTCCAGACGTTGCCGAGCTGTCTTTCAAGTCCCAGTTTCCCAGTTCCAAACCCATTCCTTTTCTAATGTCCCGTATAGCTTCTTTCACTTCCACTGATGGACATTTTCAGCTTTGTTGATTAAACATATCTACTGGCTAAAGAAGAAATAATTTCAAAGTTGTAGCTCTATTTTATTGTACCATAACTTTTAAAAATATATTATGTAAACATTTTAACATGATAATATTGGATTAGGAGATACATCCCATTTTTCAGCCATGCCAGATCTGGTGTGTACTATGTCCACTCCCCAGCTGGTGGTTAGCCCTAGTGGCCTGGCTCCCACCCATTCCTGGTATCATCACTCTCCTTGCTCTGGGCCCATCATCTGGTTGGGAAATGGCCAGACTGTGGAGCTTAGCTGTCTTAAGTTAAGGGAAAGTATGCTTACTTTTCAGTATGGTGAGTGGATGCGACTTTGTTATGGCTTCTTCATGTCTCGTTTGGAACACTAAATGTCAGTGGAAAGCACAGCCAGAGGAGGGCACCCCCAGTCTTGGTTTACTCCCCCTGGAGCAAGACTGAAATGCTCTCTTGTCAGTGGCCAACTGATCATTGTTTCTTGTGGTGCCACAGGTGTCCTCTGGCTGACACTGCCGACGCTACAGAAACCAAGGAGCCTGTGGCCTAGAACACTGCCAGGGCCAGAGGTTATTACTGATCCACCACCAAGTGAAAAAAATAACATCAGGCAGAATCCTTAGCCTATGGTGCCAAAGCATCCCTTGTGGGGAAGAGCCTTCCTTTCTCAAGTTAGGTCTTTCCTACATTTTGGTATTCAAATAACTTTTAGAACAGTATGTATTGAACGATATTAGAAAATACAAATACTGGCAATATCATGGCAGCCGTCAATGTCATTTCAAATATCTTCTCAGAAAGTCATGCTATCCAAAAAGACCAGGAACTATTGGCAAAGAATGCATTGGCTTGGAGACCAGCACTCTGGGGAAATCCTTCCTGGGGCACAATTCTGAGTTTTGCACAGCTGGCACCCACACTCCTGCTGCCACACTGTAAGTCCCTGTGGGGTCCTGGGATGACATACAAGAAGTTGAGGACTGATCTGGTTCTACATTCACTATAGGGCATTTATCAGACATCTTGGTTCTGCAGTGATGGATATTTCCAGTATAAAACCAACAAAGGGACATTCTAGCAAGACTGACATGAGAACCAAACCAACCCACCAGTCTTCTCCTAGAGCCAACCTCAGCCTCTTGTCCTAACAACCCATAAATAGAACAGACAGAATGGAAGGAGCCTACTGATTCCAAATACAGAGCTGGCTGAGAATTGTTCACAAAGTGCCTCAGTCTCTTCCTCTTTGAAACAGAAAACAGCAACATATGAATTACGCCAAAGTTGAGGTTGCCAGCCCTACTTCACCTACCAAGGAGTTGTTTGTAATACAGAGGTAATCACTTCCTGTTTGGGCCTCAGTTTCCTCATCTGTAAAGTGACAAAACTGATGTATATCTATGGTTTTTGGGGGATTGGGGTAGGGGATGAGCCTCTTAAAATTTTTTTCTGTGGGGAACATTCATGTAAAAATAGATGAGATGGAGATACTGTGATTAAATAGTTTGGGGCCAAGCTGAGCCTCATTTTTTCCCCCCTGTAAAAGGCTTGTGGCCCACTAGGAACCCCTAGGGTTCTAAGGAACACAGTTTGAGAAGCACTAAATTGGATGACCTCAGCCATTCCATTGTTGACACTGTCTAATAATCTGCCCAAATCCTCCTCTGTGGCTTTCTGTGGATTTACATCAATGAGGTCAGTTAAGTTAGCAATTCAATGGTACCGCAGAAGCAAAACTCTTTCAAAACAGAAGTTAAGGCAACAGTGCTTCAACAAGACTAAAATGCAAGAAATAAGGAAAAAGAAAAAAAAAAGGTAGAAGCAGCTGCAGGAAAGAAATAGCTCCCACCCAGATTTAAGATGGGAGGAATCAAAGTTTATACCCCTCTTTTTAAATAAATCAAGGAACCACAGGCTTCAAATTCCTTTAAATCCCCATTAATTTGAAATATAAGAGACTGGAATGAAAAACAGTCTCTTTATTAATCTGCTTTTTATTTTTCAATGTCTGTTTTTTAAAAATAATGGAGTATCTTGTTATGGGAGCATAGCAAGTTGGTTTGTACAAGCCAGCAGCTAGAGAGGGAGATCTTTTCTGTGGCTGCATCCAGCCTTGGACCTTTAAGCTGATAAATCAAGCCAGAAACAACTTTGTGCCTGGAACCAAACTGGCAATGGGATAAAAGGAAAGTGCCTAAAGAAGAAATGAAGAAGAAGGACTTCTGACTGTAGGAATGATGATGCCTGTATGCTGAGCTTCTCTGTATAATGAGCACAGATTCAAATGCAACTGGCTTAGAATGGTTTGCTTTTAACATAGTCCTTTCCAAAAATATATAGCTCCATAAACAAAGTTGACCACCAATGTGGCTGTTTTATTCATTCATATATTTTACTATACCGCTTATAATAATGCTTTCCATTCAATCCTCACAACAAAGTATACTTTCACTCTTCTTAATGATAAGGAAACAGTTGGAATGATTAAATAACTTGCCCTCAGTTACTCATCTAATAAGTGGCACAGCCAGGATTCATACCCAGGTCTGGTTGACTCCTTGGCCCATTAGAATCAGTATCACTGATAGGACAACAGGGGAGGAATCAGAAGTCAACATTCCAGGGATAATGATGCTACAAGCAAACATTAATGAAGAGACATTAAAATTTTAGCCAAAGCTGATTAAATACAAGCAAAGAGAGGATAAAACTAAAGAGCTGGAAGATTAAAAAAATAAACCTCAGACTAAAACAGTCACTAGAAAAGTAGATGACGAAATTAAGTTTCTGCCTGTGATGTTGAGATGGGAACAACAGTTCCCTTGCTGTTTATCCTTCCTTCTCACACCACTAATAATACTCAACACTTCGGACACCAGATGCCTCGGGGTTTTTGCCCACAACAAGCAATTCTCTATGATACCAGCAGGGTGCTTTACAATTTAACTCAATTCTGACACTATCTGCCTGGAGCTAACAACAGATCCCACAGATTAAGGGCTCAGTTCTATAAGGCTGCTCACTCCCTACCCAAGTCCAATCCCAAGTCCAGGCTGTCCCTTGTGCTTCTGACCAATCAGAGGTTCCCACCATCCCTTCCTTAGGTTCAATTAACTTGCTAAGGGAGCTCACAGTACTCAAGAAAACAGTCCTTATTGTTTACAAATTTCTTGTAAAAGGATACAATAAAAGATACAGATGAACATCTAAATGGAAGTGATGCATAGGACAAGGTATGGAAAGGGGACTTGGACTTCCATGCCTTCTCTGGGTGCCACCCACACATGTTCTCCAACCAGGAGTTCTGCAAACCCCACACTTCAGGAATTCTTATGGAGGCTTCATCATGTAGGCATGATTGATCATTAACTCCATTATCTAGCCCCTCTCCCCTCTCTGGAGAATGTGGGGAGTGGATGAAGATTCCAAGATTCTAATCATGGCTTGGTCTTTCTGGTGACCAGCCTCCCCACCAAGAGTCACTCCGTTAGAACAAAAGACACCAGCCCATCTGCCAGGACCCAGAAGCCTGCCATTTGCCTGATGTCCCTGCCACTGCCTCCCTTCAAAGTTTATTAAGAGCAGACACCTTCGTGAAAGGCCCGGGGAGATGGGTTTCTGAAGCTTGGAATCGCTCTTCTAACAGTCCCCTAAGCCATGTCCGCATCAAATCTGAGAAGAGACAAGATTTTCCAAATTAAGGGGAGAAAAGTGGTGGGGAGAGGAGTATTATTAAGGGAAAGAGAGAGGAGTGGCCACAACTGTGAATATCTGCTACTTTCCTTCCTGATGCCAGGGAAATGCCTGATGAGCCTGAAAGGTTAAATGAGAAAATGAAATAGAAAGCCAAGTTGAGCAAGGAGGGCCTGGGAGGCATCCAGTTGCTGGAAGATTGTCTCTATCTATATTTCCAAAGGCATGAAGATTTGGAGATGCCTCCAATATGACAGCTTTTAAACTACCACCATGCCCCACCACCACCACCCCCTGATCCCTCTGGAAGGAAAAGCTGGCCAACTGAGGGTAGGGAGTCAATGAAAAGCCTCCATACTTGGGTGCATCACATCCTTGGCTTTGGATTTTTAAGGACATGAAAGAATTAACCTTGTCTCCATGTTATTTTTGTCAGATGTAAGATGGGAGTCCAGTTTAATTCTTCTGCATTCAGTCAGTCATGGAGCACATGGCATGAGAGCTGCAGGCACTCGCATCATCTCCAGGGAAGGAGTGCCAGACTCCTGGGGAGGAGGCAGCAGTGGCTGGATGAGTGTGAGCATCAGCTGCCCTCCCCAGGGCTGTTCCAGGAGCCAGACCCACCAGAGGACCAAGTCACTACCACGGAAGAGATAAGATGGCAGAATAGAGGGCCCTGAGCTCACCTCCTCTCATGAAAACATCAAAATTACAACTAACTGCTGAACAACCATCAATAAAAAAAGACTGGAACCTACCAAAAATGATACTCTATATCCAAAGACAAAGAAGAAATCATAATGAGACAGTAGGAGGGAGTGCACTCACAATATAATTGAGTCCCATTCCCCCAGGTGGGAAACCCACAAACTGGAAAATAACTATATTGTAGAAGTTCTCCCACAGGAGTTAGAGTTCTTCACCCCACATCAGGCTCCCCCACCTGGGGATCTAGCATCAGGAGGAGGAATCCTCAGAACATCTGGCTTTGAAGGCCAATGGGACTTGATTTCAGGAAACAGAAACTCCACTCTTGGAGGATGTATACAAGGTCTCACGTGCACTGGAACCTAGGGCAAAGGCAGTGACTTTATAACAGCCTTGGCCAGACATACCTGCTGGTCTTAGAGAGTCTACTGGGGAGGCAGGGAGTGACTGTGGCTCTCTACTGGGACAAAAGAGCTGGTGGCAAACATAGCCAGGTGTACTCATCTGAAGGCTGATATCTTGCTTGGGACATTAGCACCAAGACCTGGCCCTTCCCAAAAAACTGTACATTCCAGTGCTGATATACCTCAGGCCAAACAACCAAGAGAGCAGGAACACAGTCACACCCATTCACAGATAGGCTTTTTAAGACTTCCTCGACCCACAGCCACCTCTAGACAGGCTCCTTGACATGGTCCTGTCCACCAGATAGCCAAGATCCAACTCCATTCCACCAGTGGGCAGGCATTGGCCCCTCCTACCAGGAAGCCTGCCCAAGCCTCTAGGTCATCCTCACCCACTAGGAGGGAGACACAAGAAGCAAGAAAAATACAGCCCCACAGTTTGTGGAACTGAGTCTGCAAAAGGGTCAGAACCTACTGTGAGAACAACTGGTCACTGAATACTGGATGATGAGAGGGGAATGTACTGCTAGGACACATCAGATATCCTCTACAGAGGGCGACTTCTCCAAGGTCAAGAAACATAACTAACCTTCCACATACATAAAAATATGACTAGAAGGATTAAATGATATGGAGATAGGAAATCTACCCAAGAAAGAGTTCAGAGTAATGGTTGTAAAGATGATTCAAGAATAAGGAGTTCCCACTGTGGTTTGGTAGGTTACAAACCCAACTAGTATCCATAAGGATGCAGGTTCAATCTCTGGTCACATTCAATGGGTTTAAGGATCTGTTCTTGCCATGAGCTGTAGTGTAGGTTGCAGACATAGCTCAGATCTGGCATGCTGTGGCTGTGATGTAGGCTGGAAGCTGCAGCTCCCATTTAACCCTTAGCCCAGGAACTTTCATATGCCACAGGTGAAGTCCTAAAAAAAAGAAAAAAGCAGGAAAAAATGATTCAAGAACACAGGAAAAGAATACATCCATAAAGAAGTTACAAGAAGTTTCTAACAAAGAGGTAGAAAAAACTATAAAGAACAACCAAGCAGAGTTGAAGACTATAACTGCAATGAAAAATACACTAGAAGGAATCAATAGCAGAATAAATGAAACCGAAAATGGAAAAGTGAGCTGGAAGATGGCATGGTAGAAATCACTGCCATAGAAGAGAATAAAGAAAAAAGAATGAAAAGAAGCAGGATAATTTAAGATACCTGTGGGACAACATCAAACACACCAACATTGGCATTATAGGGGTCCCAGAAGGATCAGAGAGATCTCAAGGGTCTGAGAAGATAGTTTAAGAGATACTAGCTGAAAAATTCCCTAACATGGAAAAGGAAACAGTCACTCAAGTCCAGGAAGCAGAGTCTCATACATTATCAAACCCAAGAAGAAACACACCAAGATGTTTAGTAATCAAACTGACAAAAATTAAATACAGAGAGAAAATATTAAAGATAACAAGGGAAAAGCAGCAAATAACATACAAGAGAAACCCCATAAGGTTATCAGCAGATTTTTCAGCAGAAACTCTGCAGGCCAGAAGGGAGTAACAAGATATATTTAAAGTGATGAAAGGAAAAAACCTACAACCAAGAATACTCTACCCAGCAAGGCTCTCATTCATTTCAACGGAAAATCAAAAGCTTAACAGACAGGCAAAAGCTTAAGGAATTCAATACCACCAAACCAGCTTTACCACAGATACTAAAGAAACTTCTCTAGGGAGTTTCTGTTGTGGCTCAGTGGTAACAAACCCAACTACTATCCATGAGGATGTGGGTTTGATCCCTGGCCTCACTCAGTGGGTTAAGAATCCAGCATTGCTGTGAGCTATGGTGTAAGTTGCAGACATGGCTTGGTTCCTGCGTTGCTGTGGCTGTGGCTATGGCCAGCAGCTGCAGCTCTGATTCAACCCCTAGCCTGGAAACTTAAATATACCACATTTGCAGCCTTAAAAAAAAAAAAAAAAAAAAAAAAAAAAAAAAAAAAAAAAAAAAAAGCTTCTCTAGACAGAAAAGAAAAGCCACTGAAACTTTTGACTTTTCTTATTTCTAGAAACAAAGAAAATTACAAAATGGAAAGCTCACTGGTTAGGGCAACCATACAGTAAAGGTAGGAAATCAACCACACACAAATATGATATCTAAACTAGCAATTGTGAGAGGAGAATACAAATACAGGATATTTGAAATGCATCTGAAATTAAGATCAGCAACAGAAAACAGTCTATACAGATAGACTGCTATATCAAAACCTCATGGTAACCACAAACCAACACTCTTTAACAGATATACACACAAAAAAGAAAAGGAATCCAAGCACAACATTAAAGTCATAAAATCACAAGAGAACAAAAGATAAAAGGAAGAAAAAAGAACAAAAATAAATCCGAAACAATTAACAAAATGGCAATAAGAACACACATATCAATATTTACCATAAAAGTAAATGAATTAAATGCTGCAACCAAAAGACATAGATGGGTGAATGGATACCAAAGCAAGACACACACACATATGTATATATGCTGTCTACAAGAGACCCACTTCAGATCTAGAGGCATGTACATATTGAAAGTAAAGGTATGGGAAAATGTATTCCATGCAAATGGAAATAAAAAAAAAGCTGGAGGAGCAATATTCATATGAGATTAAAAATAGATTTTATAAAATACTGTTATAAGAGACAAAGAAAGATACTACCTAATGATCAAAGGGTCAATCCAAGAAGAAGATATAACAATTGTAAATATATATGCACCCAACATAGGGGCACCTCAATATATAAGGCAAATGTTAAAACAGATGTAAAAGGAGAAATGGACAGTAACACAATAATAGTGGGGGACTTTAACAACCCACTTACAGCAATGGAGAAATCATCCAGACAGAAAACCAGTAAGTGAACATAGGCCTTAGGAGTTCCTATTATGGTGCAGTAGATTAATGATGCATCACTGTGGCATAGGTACCAGCTGTGGCTCAGATTTGATTCCTGGCCAAGGAACTTCCATATGCCATGGGTGTGGCAAAAAAATAAAATTGAAAAATATATATAGGACTTAAATGACACATTAGACCAGATGGACTTAATTGATATTTATGGAACATTCCATCCAAAAGCAGCAGAATACACATTCTTCCCAAGAGCATATGGAACATTCTCCAGGATAGATCACATGCTCAGCCACAAAGCAAGCCTCAGTAAATTTAAGAAAATTGAAATTGTATCAAGCATCTTTTCTAATACAATGCTATACAATTATAGATCAACTATAAGAGAAAGACTGCAAAAAACACAAACACATGTGGGCTAAATGCATGTAGGCAGCCAATAGATCACCGAAGAAATCAAAGAGGAAATAAAAAAATACACCTAGAGACAAATGAAAATGAAAACACAAAATGGGACACAGCAAAAGCAGTTCTAAGAAAGAAGTTAACAGCAATATAAACTTAACTCAGGAAACAAGAAGAATCTCAAATAAACAACCTAACCTTTCTCTAGTTGCTTTAGCAACTAGAGAAGAAGAACAAACAAAATCCAAAATTAGTAGAAGGAAAGAAATCATAAAGATCAGAGCAGAAATAAATGATATAGATACTTAAAAAAAAAGATCAGTGAAACTAAAAGCTGCTTCTTTGAAAAAATAAACAAAATTGATAAACCTTTAACCAGACTCATCAAGAAAAAGAAGGAGAGGGCCCAAGTCAATAAAATCATAAATGAAAGAGAAGTTAAAACTGACACCACAGAAATATGAAGAGCCATAAGAGACTACTAAAAGCAATTATATGCCAATAAAATGGACAACCTGGAAGAAATGGAGAAATTCTTAGAAAGGTACAATCTCCCAAGAATGAAGCAGGAAGAAATAGAAAATATGAAAAGATCACTACAAGAACTGATATTGAATCTGTGATTTAAAGACTCTAACAAACAGAAGTCCAGGACTGGATGGCTTCACAGGCAGATTCTATCAAACATTCAGAGAAGAGTTAACACCTATTCTTCTGAAACTTTTCCAAAAAATTGCAGAGGAAAGAACACTTCCAAACTCACGAGACTACCATCACCCTGATACCAAAACCAGACAAAGATGCAACACAAAAAAAGAAAATTATAGGCCAATATCACTGATGAAAATAGATATAAAAACCCCCAACAAAATACTAGCAGACCAAATCCAACAATACATTAAAAGGATCATATACCATGATCAAGTGGGACTTATCCAAGGGATACAAGGACTTTTCAATATCTGCAAATAAATCAGTGTGACATATCACGTTAACAAACTGAAGAATAAAAACCATATGATCATCTCATTAGATGCAGAAAAACTTTTAATAAAATTCAATGTCCATTTATGATCAAAACTCTCCAGAAACTGGGCATAGAGGGAATCTATCTCAACATAATAAAGATCACATATGACAAACCCACAGCTAACAGCATACTCAATGGTGAAAAGCTGAAAGCATTTCCTTTAAGATCAGGAAAAAGAAAGGATACCCATTCTCACCACTTTTATTCAACATAGTTTTGGAAGTATTAGCCATTGCAATCAGAGAAGAGAGAGAAATAAAAGGAATACAAAGAGGGAAAGAAGTAAAACTTCCCTGTTTGCAGATGGCATGATACTACACATAGAAAATCCTAAAGATGCTATCAGAAAATTACCTGAGCTCATAAGTGAATGTAGTAAGGTTGTGGGATACAAAATTAATACACAGGAAGCTGTTGAATTCCTATACACTAACAATGAAAGGTCAGAAAGAGAAATTAAGAAAACAATCCCATTTACCATTGCATCGAAAAGAATAAAATACCTAGGAATTAACCTATCTAAGGAGGCAAAAGACCTGTAGTCTGAAAAATATAAATCATTTTGAAAGAAATTGAAGATGACACAAACAGATTGAAATATATATTATGTTTTTGGAGTTCCTGTCATGGCTCAGCAGAAGCAAATCTGACTGGTATCCATGAAGACACGGGTTCAATCCCTGGCCTTGCTCAGTGGGATAAGGATCCTGCATTGCTTTGAGCTGTGGTATAGGTTGCAGATGCGACTCAGATCCTGCATTGATATGGCTGTGGCATAGGCTGATGGCTGAAGCTCTGATTTGACCCTTAGCCTTGGAACCTCCATATGCTGTGGGTGCATCCCTAAAAAAAAAAGTGGGGGGGGAGTTCCCACCGTGGTACAGTGGTTAACGAATCTGACTAGGAACCATGAGGTTTCAGGTTCAATCCCTGGCCTTGCTCAGTGGGATAAGGATCCTGCATTGCTTTGAGCTGTGGTATAGGTTGCAGATGCGACTCAGATCCTGCATTGATATGGCTGTGGCATAGGCTGATGGCTGAAGCTCTGATTTGACCCTTAGCCTTGGAACCTCCATATGCTGTGGGTGCATCCCTAAAAAAAAAAGTGGGGGGGGAGTTCCCACCGTGGTACAGTGGTTAACGAATCTGACTAGGAACCATGAGGTTTCAGGTTCAATCCCTGCCCTTGCTCAGTGGGTTAAGGATCCGGCATTGCCATGAGCTGTGGTGTAGGTTGCAGACTCGGCTCAGATCCTGGGTTGCTGTGGCTCTGGCGTAGGCCGGCGGCTACAGCTCTGATTCGACCCCTAGCCTGGGAACCTCCATATGCCGCGGGAGTGGCCCAAGAAATGGCAAAAAGATCCCCCCCCAAAAAAAAATGAAACACATACTGTGTTCTTGGATTGGAAGAATCAATTATTGTCAAAATGATTACACTACCTACAGCAATCTTAAGATTCAATGTAATCCCTATCAAATTACCAATGACGTTTTTCACAGAACCAGAATGAAAAAAAAAATTTAATTTTTATGGAAACACAAAAGATCCTGAATAGCCAAAAAAATCTTGAGAAAGAAAAATGGAGCTCAAGGAATCAGGCTCCCTCACTTCAGACTATGCTACACAAAGGTACTGTCATTCAAACAGTATGGTACTGGCACAAAAACAGAAATATAGATCAATGAACAAGATAAAACCCAAGAATAAACCCACACACCTATGATCAATTAATCTATGACAAAGGAGGAAGGAACATTCAATGGAGAAAAGACAGTCTCTTCAATAAGTGGTGCTGGGAAAACTAGACAGCTACATGTAAAAGAATGAAATCAGAACATTCTCTAATACCATACTCAAAGTAAACACAAAATGGATTAAAGATCTAAACGTAAAACCGGATACTATAAAACTCCTAGAGGAAAACATAGGTAGAATACTCTTTGACATAGATTGCAGAAATAACTTTTTTGATCTGTCTCATAGAATAATGGAAATAACAAAAATAAGCAAATGGGACCCAATCAAACTTATAGCTTTTGTATAGCAAAGGAAATCAAATGATGTGACTGACAAGGGATTAATCTCTAAAATATACAAATAACTCATGTAGCTCAGTATCAAAGCAAACAAATAAAAAAATGGGCAGAAGATCTGAAAAGACATTTCTCAAAGACATACAAACAGCCAAAAGGGACATGAAAAGATGCTCAACATCACTAATTATTAGAGAAATGCAAGTCAAAACTACAAAGAAGTATCACCTTACAGTGGTGTGAATAGCCATAATCAAAAAATCTACAAAAATAAATGCTGAAGAGAGTGTGGAGGAAAAAGAACACTCCAACACTGTTGCTGGGAATGTAAATTGGTACCACCACTCCGGAGAACTGTATGGATGTTCCTTAAAAATGTAAAAATAGAGCTATCATATGATCCTGCAATCCCATTCCTGGGCATATATCTGGAGAAAAACATCATTCAAAAAGATACATGTACCCCAATGTTTATGGCAGCAATATTTACAATAGCCGAGACATGGAAACAACCTAAATGTCCATCAACAAATGAATGGATATAGATGTGGGGTGTGTGTGTGTGTGTGTGTGTGTGTGTGTGTGTGTGTGTGTGTGTGTAATATACATTATAATGTATATTATATGTGTGTAATATACATATATATACATTACACACAACAGAATATTACTCAGCCATAAAAAAGAACGAAATAAGGTCATTTGCAGCAACATGAATGGAACTACAGATTATCATACTAAGTGAAGTAAGCCAAAGACAAATATCATATGATATCACTTATATGTGGAATCTAAAAATATAATACAAATGAACTTATTTACAAAACAGAAACAGACTCACAGATATAGAAAACAAACTTCTGGTTACCAATGAGGAAGTGGCGGAGGGATAAATTAGGAGTTTTGGATTAACATATACACACTACTAATTATAAAATAGATAACCAACAAGGACATACTGTATATCACAGGGAACTCTACTCAATGTCTTTTAATAACCTGTAATGGAAGGGAATGTTTATGCATATATATACCTGAATCACTTTGCTGTACACCTGAAATTAACACATTATAAATAAACTATTTTTCAATAATTAAAAAAAAAAGAAGACACTACTATCACCCAGGTAATTCCAAGGGATTTAGAAGCTTTGTGTCAGGTACTGGGATCAAAGTCTATTAGATTAAAAGATGATCCTAATGCTCTATCACTTAGGCAATTACACAGATTTTAGGAGCTCTATGCCAAGAATTGGGGCAAGGACCAATATTCATGTTTTCTAATAACTCACAGTTGTCTATTATAGTATCTCATCAAAAACAGCTGGACCAATTATCAACAAATTTGGACAAACTGTTCAGAAAGCTTGGACTTCAAATAAAGGCCAAATGGCAATAGAAAAATCCAAACTTGCATCTCAGAGAAGGCTATGAGTCTATCGAATGGAATGCATAAGTCATAAGTCATCTGATGGTCTGGGCAGACAGCTTAACCTGGGCTTCAAACATAAGCCCCAAAGTTTCAAGGGCAGCCACTCAGGACACAGATGTTGTGTTCTATCAGCTGTTCACATACCTATGCTGTGCAGTGCACCCCAGGTGGTAGGAGTAGGATGAATGGCCTTTCCAAGCAGTGTGATGAGGCCAGACAGAAACAGGACAAGAGAGAAAGGCTGAAGGGCAGGTAGGAGTGTCCTAGGGCAGAAACAGCTTTGGATGTCCATCAGGCCTCTGGTCTTCACAGCTCCGTCTGCATGGTCAGGCTCCTTGCAGACATGCCCACATGTTACTCTAGCCCTGAATAGATCTGTCAGCTAGGTCTTGAGCTTCCCCAACCCTTCTCAGAACCTGCAGCTGTCAGGGGATACATTTGTTCATTCATCCACTCATTCAAACATGTATTAAGCATCTGCCTATGTTAGACCCTGTGCAGAATGCTGAGATTATGGGGATTCTTAGTCAAGTGGAGAACACAGGAATGTTAACAGATAGCTATAAAATAGTCAAAACATACATGAAGATGAAACTTCAAAACATCCCTGGGAAAGAAGCGATCCAAGTATGTTGCTGGAGAAAGAGAGAGGATGGATTGGAGTAGTGGTGATTTGCACCCAGTGGACAGACATCCACAACAAAGAACATCAGACTGAAAAATACCAGGGTTGGGAAATCTGCATGGGAGAAATGTTAACTGCGGGTACGTGTTAAAATCTATGTCTTTTGAAGTTCCCATTGTGGCACAGCAGAAAAGAATCCGACTAGGAACTTTGAGGTTATGGGTTTAATCCCTGGCCTTGCTCAGTAGGTTAGGGATCTGGCATTGCCATAAGCTGTGGTGTAGGTCGCAGATGTAGCTTGGATCCTGCGTGGCTGTGACGTTGTAGCTCTGATTTGACCCCTAGCCTGGGAACCTCCATATGCCATGGGTGCAGCCATAAACAGCAAAAAAAAAAAAAAAAAAAAAAAAAAAGAAAAAAAAATCTTTGGCTTTTAGTAGCTAAATGAAAGTGTGGGTGAGGAAGAGGAAAATAAAGCAAGGAAGACTGGCACATTTGCAGTTTGGGATACAGTAGCTGGAGCCTGGAGCCACTAATAGAGGTCAGGTACTCAGGAGTGGGTTTCCAGTAAGCACATGAAAAAATGCTCAACATCCATAATTATTAGAGAAATTCAAATCAAAACTACAATGAGGTACTACTTCACACCAATCAGAATGGCCATCATTAAGAAGTCTACAAATAACAAATGCTGGAGAGGGTGTGAAGAAAAAGGAAACCCTGCTGGTGGGAATGTAAATTGGTAAACCACTATGGAGAACAGTATGGAGTTTCCTCAGAAAACTGAATCTAGAAATACTATATTATTCAGCAATCCCACTCCTGGGCATATACCCCAACAAAACTACAATTCAAAAATATACATGTTGGGGGTATAGCTCAGGAGTAGAGCATTTGACTACAAAAAGATACATGTGCCTGTATTTTCATAGCAGCACTATTCACAATAGCCAAGACATGGAAACAACCTAAATGTCCATCAGCACATGAGTGGGTTAAGAAGATGTGGTACATGGAATACTACTCAGCCATAAAAAGAACAAAATAATACCATTTGGAGCAACGTGGATGGAACTAGAGACTCCCATACTAAGTGAAGTAAGTCAGAAAGAGAAAGACAAATACCCTATGATATCACTTATATCTGGAATCTAACATACAGCACAAATGAACCTTTCCACAGAAAAGAAAATCATGAACTTGGAGAATAGACTTGTGGTTGCCAAGGGGAGGGGGAGGGAGTGGGGTGGATTGGGAGCTTGGGGTTAATAGATGCAAACTATTGCCTTTGGAATGAATTAGCAATGAGGTCCTGCTGTGTAGCACTGGAAACTATGTCTAGTCACCTATGATGGAGCATGAGATTGTGAGAAAAAAGAATGTGTACATGTATGTGTAACTGAGTCACCATGCTGTACAGTAGGGAAAAAAATTGCATTGGGTAAATAACAATTAAAAAATACTATGTAAAAACAAATAAACTGCCAAAAAAAAAAAGAAAGAAATGTGTTTTGCAAGTATTTTCTCCCAATCTGTAGCTTGCCTTTTCATTTTCTAAATGATCTCTCAAAGAGCAAAAGTTCTAAATTTTGTTATCCCATTTATAAATCTTTATTTTATAGCAGGTTGTATCCTATGTAAGAAATCCTTACCTGACCTAAAGTCTCCAAGATTTTCTCCAGTGTTTTCTTACCGAGTTGTTATAATTTTAGCTCTCACCTTTAAATCTATATTTATTTGTTTGGAGTTAATTTTGTATATGGTATGAAGTAAGGGTCATAGTTAGGACCATATAGGTATCCTTTTTTTTTTTAAGGGTCATTTGTTTAAAGAACCCTATTTTTCTCACCTTGTTGCCTCTGTAAAAAATGAAGTACCCATGTCTGTGTGGGTACATTTCTGGCATCTGTGTTCTCTTCCACTAATCTATATGCCTATCTTCATGCTGACTTCACACTGTCTTAATGACTGTAGTTTAACTCTAAGCCTCAAAGTCATGTAATTTCCTCCAATATCATTTTTTTAAAAAAATTGTCCTAGCTACACACTCTCATACAGGGTTTAATAGAAGTAGTTAGGAGGAAAGCATTACGTCTTGACTATAAAGCATGGAGCCAGCCATAGTCTTTTGAGCATCCCCTCTATCAGCAAACTGAAGTAGCCAATTTGCTATTTTACTAGGGATTTTGCATCCATGCGCATAGAAAATACTGTTCTGTAGTTGTCTTTTCCTATACTGTATTCATCTGATTTAGTGTCAGGGTAATGCTGACCTTATAACATGACTTCTGTCTTTTGGAAGAATCTATATAGAAATTGTATTATTCTTCCTCAAATGTTAACGAGAACTCACCCATGAAGCCATCTGCTCTTGGAATTCTCATTGTGGGAAGACCTTGAATTACTAATTTATTTTGTTTAATAGATATGTGAATACTTAAATTATCTGATTTTTCTTGACTGAGTTTTGGTAGTTTATATCTTTTAAGGTAGTTTGTATCTTTTATATGCATTCCCCCTAAGTTGTTGAATTCATTGGTATAAAGTTGTTCATAATATTCTTTTATTTAATATTTTTGGGATATGTAATTAAATACCATTTTATGTTGGTGACTGGTGTCATCTCATTTTTCTTCAATAGTCTGGCTTGAAATGTATCAATATTATTGATTCTTTCTAAAAATAAGCTTTAGTTTCATTGATCTTTCTCTGCTGTTTTTCTGTTTTCAATTTCACTGATTTATGTTCTAATCTTTATTATTTTGTTTTCTTATTCTTGCCTTGGGATTAATTTGTTCTTCTTTTCCTAGTTTACAGTGGAAGCTAAAAATATTAATTTGCATCCATTTTTCTTTCCCAATATGAGCACTTAAAGCTGCAGTATTCCTTCTCAGCACTACCTTAGCCACATTCCATATATTTCTGTAAGTTGTGTTTCCATTTTCAGTTCACAGTATTTTCTAGGTGTCCTTGTGATTTCCTCTTTGACTCATGAGGTTACTTAAATATACATGGAAAGTTTTCCATAGATTTCAGTCTTTTATTTCCAGTTTAATTCCATTATAACCAGAAAAATATAACTATAGGACTTTGATCCTTTTAAATTTACTGAGACTTGCTTTATGTCCCTGAGTAGGGTCAATCTGCTGTATGTTCTCTGTGTCCCTCAAAAGAATGTATATTCACTGTATTTTTTCATATCTGTAAATTCTATTTGGGTCTTTTAAAAATCTTCAGGGTTTTTTCCCTTACCAGGATCATATTTACATCTTGGGAATATATATATCAGGCACTTTAATGTTATTATATGCTAATCCATCACTTGTCGTTTTGTGATCTGTTTCTATTGACTGATTTTTCACATTTTCTTGCCTTGTTTATCTATCAAGTTTTAATTCGATGCTGGATATTTTTTTCCTCTACATATCATTACTTTTTTCCTTCCAGTTTTATTGAAATATAATTAACATATAGCACTGTATAAGTTTAAGGTGTACAGCACAATGATGTAAGTTACATACATCATGAAATAATTATCACAATAAGTTTAGTGAACATCCAGCATCTCATACAAATACAAAACTTAAAAAATAGAAGAAACTTTTTTCTTGTGATAAATACTCTTGGGATTTACTCCTAACAACTTTCATATATAATATATAGCCATGTTAATTATATTTATAATGTTGTATGTTATATTCATAATACTTATAACTGGAAGTGTGTACCTTTTGACTGCTTTAACCCAGTTCCCCCTTCCCTATGCCCCACTTCTTGTAACCACAAATGTGATCTCTTTTTCTATGAACTTGTTGGTTTGTTTTTGAAGTATAATTGACCTACAACATTATGTTAATTCCTGGTACATAACATAGTGATTTGTATTTCTATACATTTCAAAATGACCACCATACAAAAATTACTTAGTTATTAACTCTCCTGCACTGTGCATTTCATACCCATGACTCATTTATTTTGCAATGGGAAGTTTGTACCTCTTAATCTTCCTCAGCTATTTCTTTTCTCCCCCCACTCCCCTCACCTCTGGCAACTACTGGTTTGATCTCTATAACCCTCTGTTTTATTATGTTTGCTCATTTTTTTTGTTTTTTAGATTCTACATTAAATGAAATTGTACAATATTTCTCTATCTGACTTATTTCACTAAGCATAACAACCTCCAGGTCCATCCATGTTGTTGCAAAAGGACGATTTCACTCTTTTTCATGCCTTAATAATATTCCACTATATCTATATGAATACATGTGTATGTATATATCACATCTTCTTTATCCATTCATCTGTTGATCAATACTGAAGTTGCTTCTGTATCTTGGATGCTGTAAATATTACTGCTATGAATATGGGTGTGCATACATCTTTTCAAATTAGGGTTTTTATTTTCTTTGGGCATATACCTAGGAACAGAATTGCTGGATCATATTGTAGTTCTATTTTTAATTTTTTGAGGCCCCTCCGTACTGTTTTCCATAGTGGCTGCACCAATTTACATTCCCACCAACAGTGCACAAGGGTACCCTTCTCTCCACACCCTGGCCAACATTTACTATTTTTTTTTTTATAATAGCCATTCTGACAATTGTGATAATTCATTGCAGCTTTGATTTGCGGTTTTTTTGGTTTTTTTTTGTGTGTGTCTTTTTTTTTGCCTTTTCTAGGGCCGCTCCTGCGGCATATGGAGGTTCCCAGGCTAGGGGTTTAATCGGAGCTGTAGCCACTGGCCTATACCACAGCCACAGCAACATGGTATCCGAGCCACGTCTGTGACACAGCTCATGGCAATGCCAGATCCCTAACCTGCTTAGCAAGGCCAGGGATCAAACCCACAACCTCATGGTTCCTAGTCAGATTTGTTAACCACTGCATGATGACAGGAACTCCTGATTTGTGTTCCTTGATGGTTAATGAATTGAGCATATTTTCATGTGGCTGTTGGCCACATGTATGTCTTCTTTGGAAATATGTTTATTAAGATCCTCTGCCCTTTTTAAATCAGGTTTTTTTTTTTAATATTGTGTTGTATGAGTTCTTTGTATATTTTGGCTATTAACCCCTTTTCAGATATACTATGAGCAAATATCTTCCATTTAGTAGGTGGCTTTTTCATTTTGTTGGTTGTTTCCTTTGCTGTGCAAAAGCTTTTTAACTTGATGTAGTCTCATGTGTTTATTTTTGCTCTCATTTCCTTGGCTGAGGAGACATATATAAAAAAAAATTACTAAGACTGACATCAAAGAACATACTGCCTATGTTTTCTTCTAGAAGTTTTACAGTTCAAGGTCTTACATTCAAGATTTTAATCCACTTTGAATTTGCTTCTGTGCATGGTGTCCAGTTTCTTTTGCATGCAGCTGTCCAGTTTTCCTAACACCATTTATCAAAGAGGCTGTCTTTTTTCCATTGTATATTCTTGTCTCCTTCCATAAAAGTGTGGGTTCAGGAGTTCCCGTTGTGGCTCAGCAATAATGAACTCAACTAGTATCCATTAGGATGCAGGTTCGATCCCTAGCCTCACTCAGTGGGTTAAGGATCTGGTGTTGCTGTGAGCTGTGGTGTAAGTCACAGACGAAGCTTGGGTTCTGAGTTGCTGTGGCTGTGGTGTAGGCCCACAGCTGTACCTCTGATTTGACCCCTAGCCTGGAAACTTCCGTATGCCACATGTGCACACCTAAATAAAGAGAAAAAAAAAAAAGGTATGGGTTCATTTCCGGGCTCTCTATTCTATTCAAGTGATCTATGTATCTGTTTTTATTCCAGTACCACAGTTTTGACTACTGTAGCTTTATAGCATAGTTTCAAACTAGGAAGTGTGATACCTCCAGTTTTGTTTTTTCTCAAGATTGTTTTGGCATGCTGGATTTTTTTTTTTTTTTAGGGCCACACCCTCAGCATATGGAGGTTCCCATATGCTGCACCAGAGCCCACAGCAATGCAGGATCCAAGCTGTGTCTGCAACCTACACCACAGCTCACAGCAACACAGGATCCTCAACCCACTGAGCGAGGCCAGGGATTGAATAACCCGCATCCTCATGGATGCTATTTGGGTTCATTAACTGCTGAGCCACAATGGGAACTCCCAGGCTGGATATTTTAAATTTTATGTTGTTGAGTCCTGGATTATTTTAATATTCCTTTATAGGATGTTGGAAAGTTTCTGATAGGCATTTGTATTACTTTTGGATTAGACTGATCCTTCAGTGGTCTGTTTTAAGCTCATACAGGGTAGGTCTTGAGTAGCCTTTATTATGGAGCTAATTAATTCCATTTATAAGGTGTGACCTTTCTGAGGCTCCTGCTTTGTGCCTCAGATATGCAATAAGATCTTTCACTCTGGCCGGAGGCAACTCGAGTAATTCCTGGCACTGTGTAACCTCTGAGAATTATTTTTCATTAGATCTTCCCAGCAATTGTCTTTCAGTGGAAGTTGTTTTAGTCTGGGCTTTGAGTATTTTACTGTAGACATGCACTCATTGGTGTTCAGTCAAAAACTCAAGAGGACCTCTAGCCAACTTTCTGAAGCCACCTTGGCCTTGCAGAATTCCAATCTTTCTCTCCAACTCTAGAGAGACTGGTGGACTGAGTCTGGGGTTTTTCTCTGTGGGCTACAGTCAAGGAGTTACCTCCAGACAGAAAGCCTTGACAATGGGAGACCTTACCTCAGTTGTTCCCTTTTCTCAAGGATCACAATCCATTTCTGCCTGTTGTCCAACATCCAAAAATAGTTGTTTCCTATATTTTGTCCATTTCAGCAGGGTTTTTTTTTTTAATCATAGGAGAGTAATTCTGGACTGTGTTACTCCCTCATGGTCCTATGCAAATGTCTCCTTGTCATTTCAAAAGCTATATAGCAAAGTCTATATACCCCATGGCTTGTATTTCCTTGAGACTTATCAAAGTTATCAGAACAAATGCTATGAACAATTTTATAGCTCTTGTTGCAATATTTCCTTATTGTTGCTAGAAAGATAAAACCCATTTACAGTGCCACTAGGCACTGTAATATGAATACATATCTCTCCTGATTGCCAGCATTGGATTTTGTCACTTTAATTTATTTTTGTTAGTTGAAACCATGAGTAATGGTGCTTAGAAGATGGCTTAATTTATTTATTTTTCTTATATTGCTAAGAAAAGTGTGCATTTGCCTAACGGATAATTAAATGTCTGAATTTCCTTGTTGTATAAACTCTCTGTTTATCAACCTTGATGACATGTCAGGAAGAATTATGGTATTTTTCCTGTAGGGCCTTGTTACATTTCGTAGGATAGTAAAGTACATAGCTTAACCTCTTTTACTTTATATATGATTTCAATTTTAAGTGTATCTCTTTAATAGCAGATTGTTAGATTTTGCTCTTAATTCTGTTAGTGGCTTTTCTTTATCCAGAGGATTCCATCTTTTTAACTTATAAGTGATACATTTATATTTTTCACTATCTACTATGTACATCTTTAATTGCTACTACGGCTTGCTTTTTATTCACATAGCTGCTGCAGTAAACTTTAATGTCTTGATGTCTCCTCATTCCGTACCTCAATCTACTGGACCTCAAATTCTGTAGACCACGTCTATGCTATTACCACCATATACCTAGTGTCCAGAACAGCAACTGCCACATTGATTTATTCATTTAAAAATAACTGCTGGGCTCCTCTATGAATGCTATGGAGACCAGGTGTCTGGATTAACCCAGAAATCTGACTTTTTTTTAAGAGTCAAGTTTTTGTCTTGTGCGTCTCATATTTTTTTGGTCTGATTGATAGACATTAACATTCATTCATTAACCATGCCTCCTGGGAAGGTACTAGGCCACTTCTCTTTCAGAAGAGCCTTCATCCAATTCAAATCTGCAGAGCCCCTCATGAAAATTCTTGCAGCTGTGGGATCTGTTTCAGCACCTCTTACAAATGCCCTTTTGGTTTTTTAAAAAAAGGTCAACCTGGTCTCTGCTAAAGGTCAGGGTAAAGGTTAACCCAGCCAACCTTGCATGAATACTGACAGCCTCATTTCTCTTAGTTTTGTGCAAATTTTCCCCATAGCCTTCCTTTTCTATTCTCTAATGTTTTTAGGGGTAACTCCAAATTTGTTTTGTTTTATACCTCTATGTTTCCTTTCTTCTTAAATCCTTAAAAGAGCCTGTCTTTAATCCTGATGTTTAAAACCTTGACTAGCAGCTACTTTCTTTGAGCTGTGTTCTTATATGGATTTCTATATTGTTTCCTCCCAATGACTGAATCGATGTTGCCCTTCAGGTCAGAACATTGATCTGTAATGATTTCCATTCATCCTGGCCTCTCCTGTGGAGTCTTAGACACTGTTGGGATCTGCTTGTTCTACTTATTTTATTAAGTACTGGCCAGGACTTCTGGGGTTTGTCCCTTTTCTTGCATTATAGTGTTTGCTTTTGTGATTTGGTCTTTATTCAGGTTGCTGGCCAGATGCAACTTCCGCATTACCAAATGACTCCCTGTGCCAATGTAGTAACCTTCATTTAAACTTTGCATGAACTTCCAAACATTGGGTTCAAATTAAATCTTATGCAGAAGACCCATCTTGTAATAGGGAAGAACAAATCTGACTCCATATTGGATATGTTTCTTTTACTTTAACATTTGGATCCTATTGCTTTTGCTACAAGTTAAGAATGTTGGGAGTTCCCATGGTGGCACAGCAGAAATGAATCCGACCAGGAACCATGAGGTTGAGGGTTCAATCCCTGGCCTCGCTCAGTAGGTT
Source organism: Sus scrofa (assembly GCF_054392235.1). Lineage (NCBI taxonomy): Eukaryota > Metazoa > Chordata > Mammalia > Artiodactyla > Suidae > Sus > Sus scrofa. Next base: position 87,010,588 of record NC_139387.1, on the reverse strand, counting down.
AAGGATCTTGCATTGCAGTGAGCTGGGTGTAGGTCGCAGAGGCAACTTGGATCTAGCATTGCTGTGGCCCTGGCATAGGCTGGCAGCAACAGCTCCGATTGGACCCCTAGCCTGGGAACCTCCACATGCCATGGGTGAGACCCTAAAAAGATAAAAGACCAAAAAAAAAAAAAAAAAAGAATATGAAATGTACAGGATAGCCCATTATCAAGGCTCTGACCTTCAAAGGTATAATACTTTTTCTTTCATATAGAGATAAAAAGTTGCAGAACAGAGAATAACATTTGTCCTATTAGAGGTTTATAGGAACCTACCTACGTTACAGCTGCAAGAACAAAAACTGTGGCACCAAGAAGTCTGCACCAACCAACCACACCCTCTCCCCTTTTAGTATAAAAGAAGATTGAATTCTAACTTGGGTAAGATAGTTCTTTGAGACACTAGTCCACCATCTTCTTGGTATGCTGGCCTTTTCTCTTTGTTTAGAGTATAGTTGATTTACAATGTTGTGTCAATTTCTGCTGTACAGCAAAGTGACCCAGTCATACATATATATACATTCTTTTTCTCATATTTTCTTTTTTTTTTCACTAGTAGTATTATTTAATTCAGTAATTCTATTTCTAGACATTTATCTTAAGGACATAATGAAATAATGCACAAAGTTTTACATTACAGAATGTTCATTAATGTTATTTATAACAAAAATGAGAAATATCCTAAAAGCAGAACAGGAGAGTGATTATGGAATACATGAAAAGTGGAATACTATGAAACTGTTAAAAATCTTATTTATGATGAAAACTTTTGATAAAAAAGGAAAATGCTAATAATATTATATATTAAAAAATTGGACCCTGAATTTTAAATACAGCTAAAAGAAAACCTGTTCACCAGATATTACAATTCTTTTTTAGTTGCCAAATGTGTGGGTTTTTTCTCCACACTGACTAATTCTCTGATGCCAGATTGGTGCCCTGCATTTCAGTTCAATTCTGATACTTTCCACCTGGAGTTAGTAACAGATCCTCTTTTTCTCATATTTTCTTCCATAATGTTCTATCCCACAGAAAGAGAAAGACAAATACCATATGATATCACTTACATATGGAATCTAAAACATGGCATAAATGAACATGTCTACAACACAGAAACAGACTCACAGGCATAAGGAACAGACTCATGGTTGCCAAAGGAGGAAGGGAGAAGAATTGGGATGAACTGGGAGTTTGGGGTTAGTAGATACATGCTATTACATTTGGAATAGATAAGCAATGAGATCCTACTGTATAGCACAGGGAACTGCACCCCTATATTCACTGCAGCACTATTCACAATAGCCAAGACATGGAAACAACCTAAATGTCCATCAACAAATGAATGGATTAAGATGTGGTACATACATACAATGAAATAATACTCAGCCATAAAAAAGAACTAAATAATGCCATTTGCAGCAACATGGATGCAACTAGAAATTCTCATACCAAGTAAAATAAGTTGAAAAGAGGAAGACAAATACCATATGATATCACTTATATGTAGAATCTACAATATGGCACATATGAACCTATCTAAAAAACAGAAACAGACTCATGGATATAGAGAACAGACGTGGTTGCCAAGGCAGAGGGGGGAAGAAGTGGGATGCATGGGTAGTTTGGGGTTGGTAGAAGCAAACTGTTACATTTAGAATGGATAAACAATGAGGTTCTACTGCATAGCACAGGGAACTATATTTTGTCTCTTGGAATAGATCATAATGAAAGATAATATGAGAAAAAGAATGTGTATATATGTATGACTGGGTCCCTATGCTGTGCAGTAGAAATTGACTCAATGCTGTAAATCAACTATACCCTAATAAAAAATAAATTAAAAAAGTAAGATGTGGTCCATATATCCAATGGAATACTACTCAGCCATAAAATGGAATGAAATAATGCCATTTGCAACGATATGACTGCAACTAGAGATTCTCATACTAAGTGAAGTAAGTCTTCTGGATTTCTGAATAAAGTCAGTATTCCTTGCCCCAACAATTTGTCCCTTGATTTACTGGCCTGTCATGCAGTGAGCAGTATCAGCTTGGACTTGGTAACAATCTTAAAAAGAGACACACTTAGAGCTGCTTTGGTCCTTGTTGGTGATGGGAGAAGGGGAGTAAGGTGGCCTGGAACCTTCTCAACCTCTTCATCTCCCAAGGAACTCTGAGAATCCAAGGGGGCCTCTGAGGAGTTTTACAAGCCTCTCTTGTGTGTTAAACCCACCTTCCCACCTTAGTTCACCCCCAGCTGTGTTCATGAGCCTTCATTCTGTCTTTTGCGCTTGCTCCACTTTCCTTTTTAACAAGCATTGTTTTGCTGTTAACTTAATCTTTTACATTAACTCATGTCTTATCCTTTATGCTTTCTTGAGGGTCTTTGGAAATCTGGGCAGATTTGGTTAAATTTTTTTGAAGCTATTTACACTGAGGAATTGTAAAGAAGCCAGGAAAGAAGTGTTGGGTTTTTAAAATACACATATGGGCTTCTTTTTATTTATTAACAGCTTTTATATATTTTCAATATTATTCCTCAAAGCAGCTGTTTCTTTGGGTTCTCTTTCACACCTGCCTGTCACTTCAGATTTTCATTTGTTAATTTACAAATTTGAATTGGAAGTGATAAAAGTAAAGCACAAGGTAATTTTATGGATTTAAACATTTGCTTATGAATCTGAAAGTCATTTAGAAGCTCTGTGCATACTCAGCCAGGCTCACAAAGAGATCACTGGTTTATTCTTCTTCCCTTAAATACTGTTCCTGAGGTATAGTGCTACTACAATATTTGCTAACTTTATATTAGTTATATTTGTGTGTTTTTCCTCCACTAGATTGTAAAATCCTGAAGGGAATAGTTTTTTCTCCTTATCCATTACTGTACTTGGTATGATGCAAGTGAATAATAAATGCTTCAATGGGAAAGGCCTCGTCTATTTATACTTCCAAAAAGTATTAAGAAAGCTTATTTAAAAATGTTAAAAATGTTCATTATCTTGGTGTTGGGGAAAACATGACACAAACTGACTTAAAGAGGGAAAAGAGAATAGGTTAAATGTTCCTTTTCCTAGATGGAAAAGAATATTATGTTCACCACTGGTCTCAAGAGGGCACATTTTCAGATAAGTGACTCTTCAGGTTAGTGAAATGGCAAAACAACAGGGCTGACTTAGTGCTAAGGGCACTTTAATGTTGAAAATACAAGAGGGAAAAATATCCAAATCAAATACACATAAGAAGTGGCTTGGGATCACTATATACAGTCATCCCTTGGTATCCACAGGAAATTGGTTCTAGAAGCCCCTACAGATACCAAAATATATGGATGCTCAAGTCCTGAAAATAAAATGGCATAGTCCATTGCCCTCTGCACATCTACATTTGCATTAGTGAATTCAAGCAACCGGAATGGAAATTTCCATCCATAGTCGGTTAAACCTGCTGATGTAAAACCCAGAAATGTAAAAAGGTTGACTGCATATTTATTGAAAAAAATCCATGTACAAGAGGACCCATGCAATTCAAACACATGTTGTTCAAAGGCCAACTGCAGTTGGAAGCCATTGTTTCCATGTTTAGTTTTGACAAAAAGGAATCAAGAATGAACTGAGTTTCATCGCTAAGCATAAGCAGCAACACAAAACAGCAGAGATGATGGCCCTCCTGCTGGGCGCTGGGCACATGCAGATCCTGATCTCCAGCACATTAGATCTGAGTTGTCTCACCAAGGGTGGATGTCTACGGGCCTAAGCAGGTACCCATGAGTCAGCAGTTACTGGGGTAGTGTTATTTGAGGTTCTGGGCTACCATGCTTAGCTTATACATTCATTCATTCCACATGCATTTATTGGCACATTGAAGAATATCAAGATGAATATCAGTCTTTGCCCTCAAGTTGGTCAGATTATAGCATAATAATAGTACAATATAATAAGGGTATAGCTCAATATCTTTCAAGGAAATCATGTTTAGAAAATAATACTTTAGTACTGATGTTTGCCATTCTATGATTGACTATTATCCTTATCTCCCAATGTGAAAAGAAGCCTCTTGCAACACACATACTATTCAGGATCCCAAAGAAATATCCTCCATAGAAATGGCCAATTGTCCTAATTTTTCTAAAAGGAAATCCATTAGCCAACAAATGAAACCCATGCTTGGTCTTGACTATAAGCAATTAAGTTAATTAAACAAGGAGGCTGTTAGACTGGTGTTTGCTTACATAAGCCACATGACATTAGAGTCACCAAAATCTAAGCCTCTAAGTGCTTCAAGGTTATGAAATCAACACTCTAAGGACAACCAATTGCAAGCAGCTAACTAGGCTTTAAACTATAGCTGATCAAATAATTTCCTTTCTTTGCTTTTGCACTGTGAGTCTTTCCCCTGGCTCCTGAGGGTAAGAGTTTTCCTAACCACTTCCTGTTTAGTGCTGCTTCAAATGTGCTTTTGCTTAAATAAACTCTTCAAAATTTTTAATAGGCATCAGTCTATCTTTTAACAGAGCATATAGTAAGGAAGCTCCAAATATTTGGGAAAGCCATCCAAAGCAAAAGAACACAAAGCAAAGAGAAAAAAAATAAGTCCTGAGGAAATAGATTAAGATTAAAGCAAACAAAACCCACCACGTAGAGCTGGTATCTTCTAAGAGGTAAGAAAGGATATTGTATTCATATCACAAGAAATGCCAAGAACAAGGGACACATAGTGAATAAACAGAACTTGTGGAAATTAAAAATAGGAAAGCTAAAATAAATTTAATTGGAGGATATGGAGATGAAGAAACCTCACAGAAAGGAGATTTTTTTAAAAAATTACAAAGATACAAAAGAAGAAAGATGAGAGAGGTGGTTAATATATCCAGGAGGTGCAATTTCTAACCAACAGGAATTCCAGGGAGATGCATCAGTGAGTAGGAAGTTATCAAAAAATTGCGGAAATTTTTCCAGAAGTAAAGGAGGGAGTCAACACAGTGAATCAAAAATGCCCACACCAAGAGACATATCATTGTAAAATTTCATGGCACAAGGAATAAAAGCTTCTGGTAATAATAGTAGTAAAGACAAGTAGAAAAATTAAGGCGTTATCATGTAGTGGGGATGACAAGAAATAAAAATTACAATACACTGGGGTACCTTCTGGTTAAAGATGACATACCACCCAGTTGAGTTTACCACCTTTACCATTTCAGTGAGTTTTCAGGAACAAGAGCAGTCCAGGGTGGTAGTAGTGAAGGTGATGAGAAATGGTCAGATTTTAGAAATGTTTTTAGGATAGATTTGACAGGATTTGTGGATGGTTTGGCTATTAGTTATGAGAGAAAACAAGAAGTCAAGGATAACTCCAACTTTTTGGCCCCAGCAACGGAAAGGATAAGGTAGTCATGGGGAAGACTATGAGAGAAGGAGCATGTTGGACACAGGGCTTGATTTCAGACAAGTTAAATTTGAGATATATGTATTAGTGAGCTATTGCTGCATAACAAACTACCCCAAAATGTAGTAGCTGAGAAACACTAAATATTTACTATCTTATTTCTGTGAGCCAGAAATCAGATAGTTTATCTCAGTGGTTCAAGGTCTCTCATGAGGTTGCAGTCAAGCTGTTGCCTAGGGCTATGGTCTCATTTGAAAGCTCAGTTTAGAGTGAGGGAAATCCCAGCTTACTCACATGGTTTCTGGCAGGTCTTGGTCTCTCAAAACAAGGCCTCTCTGTAGGGCTGCCTTATGACATGGCAGGTGGCTTTCCCTGGGGTGAATGACCCAAGAGTGATATAAAAAGAATGAGTGTCCAAGTTGCAAGCCTCAGTCTTTTATTTACATCATCTTAGATATGACATCCCATCACATCTACCATATTCTACTCGCTATAAGAAAGTTCATATGCTCAGCCTACCCACATTCAAAAGAAAGAGGACTATACAAGGGAATGAGTACCAGAATGGGGGATTCATTGGATGTCCATTGTAGCAAGGTTATGTGGGCAGCTTGGGAAAAATCTGGAATTTCGGGTTAAGTCCAGCTCGAGAGTCATCATCAGGAAAGTATGTTATTGGGTATTTGGCTTCTTAGACAATCTTAAAAGGATAGGAGGAATCAACCACAAGTTTCCAGGAATATCTCCCAGAGCCATACTGCAACTAGTCTAGTAAAGGGTCTGCTGTGATCCCTGCTGATACAGATCTCAGAGAAATTTTGCTTCTGCCTCCCCTCCATGTGAAACAGATGCCAGGAGTCCTACCAGTTTCTTTGTATAACCAAATTTAGAATCAAAAGTCTCAAAGAAATATATTTTTATTGACAGGACCAAAGTCTATATCCTAGGTTCAGGGAGTTGGAAACGTGATTTTTAAAATACATCTATTATGTGAAGAAGGCATAATATAAATGGAGAAGTATTAAAATATAGAATGTTCAAAAGATATGAAACATCTCTAAAGGACCACTGTCATCACATTTTGAAGGAACTGAGATAATTCAGCTGAAATTGGAGCTCACAGAACAAATCTAAATAAAAAGGAGATATGGATAGATATTATGTCCATTAAAAACTCCAAAAAGGAGCAAAGAACAAGAAATAATTTGTGATTAAAAAATACAGAAATATAGAAATTAAGCAGGTAATAAATTAGGTTAGAAGACATGAACGAGAAAACCTCCCAGGACATAGAACAGAAAGAACAAAATTGAAAATCTGAGCAAAAAAGATAAGAAACACATAATCTCAATCCAAAATGGCCCACATCTGACTACACTATCCCAGAAAGAGAGAAAATGGGAGCCATGAAATTATTAATTTTTTTAAATTTTTAATTTCCAAAACTAAAGGAAGACACTTGGAAAGGTCTTCCAAGTACCAAGTTCACTGAGGGCTAAAGGACCACAGAGCTTTAGTATAATGAGATGAATACCTAGGATAAATATAAAGGTAATATGATGATAAAATTGATTCCAAAAAAGAGCTAACATGTTTATAGGGCTTAGTGTGTGTGAGCAGCTGTTTTAACTTTATACATATTAGGAAATTCAATTCTCACAATAGTCCTAAGAGATGCTGCTTCTGCTACTGCTAATGATGATCATTTACTACTATTACTACCATTTTACAGATGAAAATACCAAGGAATTTATCCATGGCTACAGAACCAGCAGGTGACAGAACTGGAATTCAAACTGCAACCCGGCAAGACCCTATGGGGCCTTCCTGGGACAGGCACCTCCCCTCGCATGTCCTCTGCCTGGCTCTTGTCTATAGAAAAACTTTATCCAAGGAATAAATTTAATCAGGGAAGTTAGAAAATGCAGAAAGAAAGGAAAACAGTCAAGCAAGACAAAATACTAATAGTTTATCCATTAAACAAAGTCAAGGACCTTTAGTTCCTCCTCAAGGGCTATAGGTAATATTTTGAGCCATATCTTTTTTGCAGAGCCTGAAATCCCCACCAGAGAGAAGAAGTTAGCTGCATGTTGCCCACAAGTACATAGATCCCAGACAAGTTGGAACCAGAAGGACTAGCTGACCAGAGATTTATGGCTCAGATAATGTTCCAACCACAAACAAGACATGACCACCATTTGCCTTTTTTGGGGGGGGCACACTCACAACATATGGAAGTTCTCAGGCTAGAGGTCAAATTGGGAGCTATAGCTACTGGTCTACACCACAGCTCACAGCAACAATGGATCCCTGACCCACTGAGTAAAGCCAGGGATTGAACCTGCATCCTCATGGATAATAGTTGGCTTCGTTTCTCCTGCACCACAAGGGGAACTCCCATGACCACTATTTGTAGTTGTGTGATTGAGACAATAATCTCTGAAAATAGGAATTTAGCCCTCTCTAGCATGTAACCCTTTCCTCTTTTCCCTATGTAATCTCCAAATAAAACCTGAAGAGTGGGGAGTTGGTTCTTTGAGACATGAGTCCACCTGCTCCTCAAAATTGCAAGATTCCTCAACAAAGCTACTGTCCTTTCACCCAACACTTGTCTTTCATTACTGAATTATTGAGTGATGAGCAGCTAAATTTCATTGGGTAACAAAACCAGCAATTTAATTTAGTATTCTTGACTTCTACTTTTGAAGAATTCTAAATTTGACACTAAATTCTAGAGGGCAGTAGAGAAATGCCTCCAAGGTTCTGGAAGAAAATTATTTTTATTGTAAAATTAACCAAAACATTAATCAGATATTAGGGGAGCATAATACAAGCAGAAACTCGGACGTCTAAAAACGCATTTTTAGACATAAAAACACCTATCTCCTTTTTCTGAAAAAGTAAGTTAAGGATCTACTGTGGTCAAAAGAAAAATAACTCAAAGAAAGGCAATGATCCAAGCTCTACACACATCAAACAAAAAGTACTTCCAGGATAGTATACATATGTGCGGCCTAGAAAGAAGCCAGTGTACATTCCTGTCCACAAAATGTATTACACAGCTGGAAGATATTAGTGATTAGGGGGAAAATTACCTTATCAACAAAAAAGAAAGAATTTTAAAATGCCAGGGGGGACAAAACCGTTCAAGAGTATTAATTCCAAAAGCAAAACAAACTATTATCATGATTCATGATATACTTGATGAAGCTTATAAAGAAAGAAAGGATCTGACTTTGACTTTGGGGATATCCCCCATTGATATGAAATTAGATTTTCTACTCTTCACATCCAAATCAACCTGCCCTGCTTCTTCATGAACAATGGTTATTTAAACATAACTTTCTAAACTCTGTCTTCCTGTTGAGATAAACTGACAAACTAACAACACAGCTAACTGGGCTTGGAAAGAAAAGAGAAGAGGAATATGTAAGGCAGGTCAATTCCTTTACCTTACACATTAGTAAGTAAAGACAATCTCTCGAGTATGGATCAAAAAACAAGTTTAAGTATATTACTTGTAAGTTATAAAGGTAACCAAAGTAAGTCATTCAGAAATATAACCAACAAACTCAGGAGGAGGGCATCAGAAAAGGAGATCATATTAAATTTCACATTTTTCATGTTGGTCATTCACGGACATTGCTTAAAACCAAGAAACCATGAAGCAGAGGTAGAACCATATGGTTTAGTGAGACAGAGGCAGCAGTGAAAAGACTTAGAAACTGCAGGGCTTACCTCTGAGCAGCAGGCTAGGAATGGGGAGCAAAACTTTATCTCCACGTTTGTTTGCACTTTAATTTCTGGATGCATCTGGAAAGAAATTCAGAAAGGAGGATGCTCCCCACTCAAGAAACCGGGGAAAGTCGGAACCACTGCCCCACTGCATTCACGAGTACTGGCCATTTTGCTCCTACCTCAATACCTCTTCAGGTGAGAAGCTCACTTCCAGGAGGCGGATTTTCAGTTAGGAGCCAATTTACATTCTTCCTCTTGTACCCAGACAGATATGATGTCTGCGTCTTTGCCTCAATTGGGTCTGGAGAGGGGTTGCAGGTAAGCATCTAATGCCATTTCCGAAGACTCTCTGGCTGATGTGGCAGGAAGCAAGCAGGGCTGACTCTGCACCAAGGGCATCTGAGGAATGAAGGAGGAACTGGCTTGTGGGGAGCGGCAGGGCGCTGGTTCCGAAAGGAGCCCTGTTCTGACCCCTCTGGGTTCTGCACCTTTGGGACCCCTGGAGACGGCACCTCTGGAGTGGACACCAGGGCCGCCAGGGCAGGACCAGCCGCGGGGGACACCTCTCTCCAAGGGGTATGTTGAGTTTCCAGAGGGAACTAGCAGATACCTAGCTGAAGAGCCTGAGAAAACTGTTGCTGAAATAAAATGAGAGATCCCCAGGACCACCTAGAAATCCTCTGGGGAGATGCAGAGAGGGTGCGTGAAGTTCTGTGATTCGCAAATAGTGACGAGCAGGAGACATTCGAGTTGCGCTACAAACGTACTGTAAACATGAGACCTTATTTGTGCTCACAGATTGGTGAGGTCTGGGGACACTTGAATTATATTTACCCAGCTTTCCGATTACCTTCATCATCAGCCTATTCTGCAGAAACCCAGTATAACAGCAAGCGTGCTCTACCTCACCTTTTTGGACCCAAAATATGTTGTTTGCGTCCTCCTCCACAGTCACAATTCTGACCTTTCTCTCCGGCGTAGTCCGCAGACCAGCAGCATCAGCATCACCTGGGAACTTGAAAGGCGGCAAAATGCCAAGCCCCGCCCCAGGCTGGCCGAACCAGAATCTTCATTGCAACAAAACCCCTCCCCACCCGCCACTCCCGTGATTTATGAGCACATCAAAGCCCTGCTCTGAAGGAGTAATTCTTAACCTGGCTGCACTTTAGAATCACCTGGAAAACTGAAAACACTGGGAGGCCTGGGCCCACCTCAAAGTATTCAAATCAGCATCTCTGGGTGTGGAACCAGGTGGCATATGAAAGTTCCCAGGCTAGGGGTTGTAGCTGCTGGCCACAGCCACAGCCACAGCCACAGCCACAGCCACATGGGATCCATCCGAGCCACGTCTGCAACCTATCCCACAGCTCACGGCAGTGCCCAACCCACTGAGCGAGGCCAGGGAGCGAACGGGCATCCTCATGGATACTAGTCACATTAGTTTCTGCTGTGTTACAAGGGGAAGTCCCCGGGTGGCTGTATTTTAGAAAAGCTTTCCAGGTGATGGGCGTGGTCAGCTCGTGTGGAAACCTTTGCTCAAAGCGTCAGCTGGCTTAGATTTCAGGGATGCTTTTACCATGACTACCCTCCTTTTAGATGCAAAGATGCATCCCTCTTCTTCACTGGGCCGTGGGCTTACCTGCTTTGGGCTCCCTCTTTCTCAATAGGTGATTCTTTGTCCAGTGATAGATGGGAGTCAACCATGGAGAAGTGAGCTCAGGTGATAAAATGCGGAATGAGGAGGCCAGCCCCTACATCAGCAAAAGCTTGTGTCAAAGTGAAATAAGGGAGGGAGAATTACAAAAGACCCCGAGGGCTGGGCAGAAAAGCCTATTTAATATAGTGGGGAAAAGAGAGTCACTGAAGATTGGAGAAAGGTAGGAGATAGGTATGATGAGAACTTAGTTTGATAAACTGAATCTATTTCTGAAAATGCATCTTTACCCATTGCAAACATTGAAATGATGGTTAGTTGGGTCGGTTAGATTTTTAGGCACTCAGGTGACTCTAATATGTGGTAGTGAAAACCGCTGGCTAAGTCTTCAGGGCTGTGCCATGTGGACCTCACACCCAAATTCTCCCTCAATTTTTCCTTCTCCCAGTGGTTTCCCCAACTTGCTCCTTTTCCTCTGAAGTACCCTGCCACTCATCCCTATGAAAAAACAACAGGCTCACAATTGTCTTGCAAATTTCACAGACTGTAAGAAGTGGCTGTACTCCTTGCAGGTCCTATTTGCTCCACAAGGGGCAGCAGTGAGCCAAGGTCTCATTGACCTCTGATGCTGGCCACTGGGGCTTGAGATGGTGACCATGAGGGTAAAGACAAAGGTGCTTTTCCTTTGTGAGAATACACTTTCTTCCTGCAGTATTTACTCTTTCCTGCCAGTGCTGCAGTTTCTTTGCATTAATTTACCAGAAATTTGGTAAACCCAAGTGGCTTCTTTTTGGGGGCCACTAATATCTGGGTGGGGACTGGTGGAAGACAATCCACAATAAAATCAAACTGAATATATCCTGATTTTTTTCATGTATATAGTGAGAATTTCCCCCATGTCATTCAATGTTTGTGGAAAATCAGATTGTACATGATGATATATATTTTATATATAATTTGAAAAGCAGGTAACATAATCTTTAACCACTCCTCTATTATTGGACATTTAGTTTGTTTATATTTTTTTAATCTTATCAATAACTGCTATGAATTTTCTCATATGTAAATCTTTGAATCCTTCACAGATTATTTGCTATGAACAGCAAATATCTTGTTTCATCCTTGGAACTCTCCTCAGCACTAACAGCAGAAGTGGTTTCACATATGGCACTTAATAAAAACTCATTAACTCCACTCATGGTCTAGATCAGCTTGAATTGGGGCCCTGTGAAAACTGTCTCTTTAATATTAAGGTATATGAAATCACAAGATTGTGCCAAATCCAATTAGCATCTATCATGAGCTATTCGCTTCATAAGTAGGCATCTCATATTTTGTTATGCTCAACTTCTGAAATGCTATTAGCAGAAACCATTAAAGCACTAGGGAATCAAAACACAAGTAATAATTTTAAAAAAAAACACTTTTAAATGAAGGTATACATCATGCATATTTATTCATTTGCTACAGCAACAAAAGCACCTATTCAAATTATGTCCTTTCAAAAGGAATAGTTTAATTCTCTGAAGTAAATCATACCAATGTTTCCCAAGGTCAGTTTCCCAAGGCAATAGAAATAAAAACAAAAATAAACAAATGGGAACTGATCAAACTTTTGTATAGCAAAGGAAACCATAAACAAAATGGAAAGACAACATACAGAATGAGAGAAAATATTTGCAAATGATGCAACTGACAAAGGATTAATCTCTCTCTCACTTTCTCTCTCTTTTTTTTTTTTTTTTTGTCTTTTTTGCTTTTTCTAGGGCTGCTCCCACAGCTTATGGAGGTTCCCAGGCTAGGGGTCTAATCAGAGCTGTAGCCACCAGCCTACTCCAGGGTCACAGCAACGCGGGATCCGAGCCGCGTCTGTGACCTACACCACAGCTCATGGCAACACCGGATCCTTAACCCACTGAGGGAGGCCAAGGATCGAACCTGCAACCTCATGGTTCCTACTCATATTCATTTACCACTGTGCCACGACGGGAACTCCTAATCTCTAAAATATACAAATAGCTCATACAATTCAACAGCAAAAAAACCCAAACAACCCAACTGAAAAATGGGCAGAAGACCTAAATGGATATTTCCCCAAAGAAGAAATATAAATGTGTAATAAGTATATGAAAAAAATGCTTAATATTGCTAATTATTAGAGCAATGCAAATCAAAATTACATTGAGGTATTATTTCACACCAGTCAGAATGGCCACCATTTAAAAGTCTACAAATAACAAATGCTGGAGAGGATGTGGAAAAGAGTGAACTCTCCTACAGTATTAGTGGGAAAGTAAATTGGTACAGCCTCTATGGAAAACAGTATGTGGTTCCTCAGAAAACTAAAAATGGAATTACCATACGATCTATCAATCCCATTTCTGGTATATATCTGGTCAAAACTATAATTCAAAGAGATACATGCACCCCTATGTTCATAGCAGCACTATTCACAATAGCCAAGACCTGGAAACAACCTAAATGTCCATCAAAAGATGAATGGACTAAGAAGATGTGGTACATATACACATGGAATACTACTCAGCCATAAACAAAACCGAAAGAATGCCATTTGGAAGCAACATGGATGCAACTAGACATTATCATACTAAGTGAAGTAAGTCAGGAGAAAGACAAACACCATATGATATCACTTACATGTGGAATCTAAAATATGACACAAATGCAACTATCTCCAAAACAGAAACAGACTCACAGGCATAGAGAACAGACTTGTGGTGCCTAGGAGGAGGGGTTTTGAAGACAGATGGAGCGGGATGTTAGAAAATGGAAGCTATTATACATGGAGGGGATAAGTCCTACTGTATAACACAAGAACTATATTCCATGTCCTATGATAAACTGTAATGGAAAAGACTATTTTTAAAAAGAGCGTGTGTGTGTGTGTGTGTGTGTGTGTGTGTGTGTGTGTGTGTGTGTATCTGAATCACTTTGCTGTATAGCAGAAATTAACACAACATTGTAAATCAACTATACTTCACAACATTGTAAATCAACTATATGAAAAGTTTAGACTCCTAGAGTAACTTAAAAAAGAAAAAAGCATGTAACTGTTTAACAAATCTTAGGAGGTACTAGGTTTAAGCTACCTTTCTGGTGACTTGTATGATGTATATCATCATATATGATGTACACTATCATAGGCAAATCATAGCATCGTCTATATTTGACAGAGTCCCACATGGGCACATGGGCGCACACACGCACACTATGTGTGTGACAATAACCACCCAGTACAGATAGGACAATCTACTGATTCACCAAGAGAAGTAGAACACCAACACGGAGGAAGAGTACAACCCAATGCTACTTGACAACTGTCTCTGGGGAGAACCAGAATAACAAAAACCAAAACACGTCCAGAAATCACCCTGAAAGCCTTTAGTTTCACCATCACCACGAAGCAGACAGAACCCAAACTGGATTTTAGTATCTGCCAGCCCTGGGCCCAGAGTTGCTCACTGAATACAAGTTGAGCAGGATTTAGACTGAATCCATTTACTTCCTATTCCTGCAGGAGTTCTGAAACTGTTTCCATTCTCTGTGGTTTTAGTTGATAGAAACTCATGTTTGTGGGGCGGGGGTGGGGTGAGAGATTCAGCCATATTCAGTCTAAGGGCATCATGCTTCCTAAACAATCTACAGACAACTGGAGGTTAACCATTTAAAAGACAATCCAAGTGTTTTCTCTGTATACTCTGCGTGTGTGTGTGCGTGTGTGTGTGTGTGTGTGTGTGTGTGTGTGTGTGTGTGTAGGCTATTTTAGGCTCTTACTGTCTCTTTATGTTATTTAACTTTACTTTGCAATTTTTACATCTGAAAGTGCCTGGTTACAGTAACACATCAAGTATAAGGCAAGGGTTGTTTCTTGGGCTCTTCTTAGTTGATAAAGGACCCTTTCACGTCACCTTCCCTGTGGTGTGTGGCTTGGTGGACACCCCAGAGACGCCAATCGTCCCCTCAGCCCTCTCTGTTGGAGGGCTCACAGCACGAGAGAGGCAAATCCAATTACCTCGTGATTCCTGACCTTACCTGGCCTCAGCTGATCGGACGCCAAACCCAAGATGAATCAATCAGATTTTCTGTTCCGAGGAGTTGAGATGGCAACGGAGCTGGCTAGCTCTATGTGTTTCTCTTTCTTGTGTTCTTCAAAAAGCTCCAAGCACTTCAACCTTTTGAGTCGTGTGTTCCTCTAATATCCAGGTAAAACACTGTGAGTGCCACGGTGAGACAAATGCCATGTGCCCAACCAGATTTCATTTCCTTTTTCCCTTCTTGGGCACACGGGAAGGCCACATTTCCTAGCCTCCCTGGCAGTTAAGTTGGAGCCATGGGTAGAAGGGATGGAAGCCACTTCCACACCTGGTCCTTAAAGATGCACAGCTGCCCAGCTTTCTCCTCTTCTGCGGTGGTCTTAGAAGCCATGTGATCAAGGTGGTGCAGCTGTAAGATGGAGAGTAGACCTCACCCCCTATGCCAGGCTAAAATGTTTACTTTGTGAAACCAATGAGATTTCAGAGTTTGTTACCCCATCCTAGTCTGTCTTTAAAAATACAAACTTCAGAAGTTCCCATCGTGGCGCAGTGGTTAACAAATCCAACTAGGAACCATGAGGTTGCAGGTTCGATCCCTGGCCTTGCTCAGTGGGTTAAGGATCCGGCATTGCCGTGAGCTGTGGTGTAGGTTGCAGACGCTGCTCGGATCCCGTGTTGCTGTGGCTCTGGCGTAAGCCGGCAGCTACAGCTCTAATTCGACCCCTAGCCTGGGAATCTCCATATGCCATGGGAGCGGCCCTAGAAAAAGATAAAAAGACAAACAAACAAACAAACAAAAAAGAATACAAACTTCACCCCAAATGGTATGACAACTCCCAAGCCTTTAGAAGTAGTTCTGAAAAAAAAATTTTTTTTTTAAATCTTTTTAGGGCCACACCGATGGCGAATGGAAGTTCGCAGGCTAGCGGAAGAATCAGAGCTGTAACTGCCAGTCTACACCACAGCCACAGCAATGCAGGATCTGAACCTCATCTGTGACCTACACCACATCCCAGGGCAACACTGGATCCTCAACCCACTGAGCAAGGCAAGGGATTGAACCTGTGTCCTCATGAATGCTGGTCAGATTTGTTTCTGCTGAGCCACAACAGGAACTCCTGTTCTGAAAGTTTAAGGACAGGAATGAGGGTTTCTGTTCCCCTAGTCCTCTTTGTCTTAATTCCTGTACCTATTGAATTCTTGAGGCCGCTTGGCTGTTGTCCTTGCTTTGTATTCCCTTCCCTCCTGCCACAGAAAGACTTTTCTTCTTTTACTCTGAAGCTCTTATATGTTACAGTCTTTTTACTGAAAACTTTGAGACAATGGAGCAAGACAACATCACAGTACAAGCAGGAGACAACTTCAAATCAACCATTAGACATAATAAAACTCTATGGCTATCCCATGGGGATACAGGTTAACAATTATGATACTTACATGTGATACATGTGGATTGGAACTGAACAGTTAAGTAGAGATGTTAAGTTAAGTAGTTAACAGTTAAGTAGATGGTGGGGCCAGACTTCTCACTGTTGGAGTGGGAGTTTATAGAGAAGCAAAAGGAAGAGGCTAGAATAATCCATGCAGTAAGAGATTCGAGTTGAAGACATCAGTATGATCATGTTTATCTTAATATAGATAATATGGCTGCATATAGAAATATTTATAGGTGTGTGTAAATGCGTAAGTTAGTAAACACACATAAGTTTCCTTACTCTCTTAACTGAGAGAGCCTGGAGGCAAAAACTCTCTGGGAGCTTTCCTGGGCACATATCTGGACAAAACTATAATTCAAAAAGAAACATGCACCCCTATTTCATTGCAGTACTATTCACAATGGCCAAGACGTGGAAACAACTTAAATGTCCATCAGGAGATTAATGGAAAGATGATGTAGTACATGTGTACAATGGAATACTACTCAGCCATAAAAAAAAAACAAAATAATGCCAATTGCAGCGACACGGATTCAACTAGAGATTACCATACTAAGTGAAGTCAGCAGAGAAAGGATAAATATCATATGATATCACTGATATATTGGAATCTGAAATATGACACATAAGAATCTATCTATAAGATAGAAACAGACTCACAGGCATAGAGAACAGGCCTGTGATTGCCAAGGGGGAGGGGGTTGGGGGAAGGATGGAGTGGGAGGTTGGGGTAAGCTATACATGGTAGGATAAACAACAAAGCCCTATGGGGCACAGAGAACTGTATTCAATGTCCTATGATAAACCATAATGGAAAAGAATATATATATGTATATATATGTATATGCATGTACACGTGTGTATATATATAACTGAATCAACTGGCTGTACAGCAGAAATAAACACAATATTTTGCATATCAACTATACTTCAATAAAGAACAGAAAAACTCTACAGATAAATGTATATATACATACATACCTTTTTTTCTTTTTTCTGTCTGATTTCTCAAAGATTATTTGAGTGTACAGCTGAAAAACAACAACTACAAAATGACTGCACTAAAGACCATACCTCTTGACTCGATGATGTAAAATGCCTATAATATCAATCACCAGTACCTGAGTTCAGGAAATTGGAGTTGATGCCATACCCTTCAAAGAGGAGGTTCTCCTGCACTTGGGAAAGCATCTCAGGTGGCCTTGATTTTCTTAGAGGTATTTCCCTCTGTAATTCTTTTTTTCTACAGCTGTTATTTTAATCTTATAGAAAACAGTTTAGTGGAAAGCAGAAAAGCTGTCAAGTACATCCCACCTGCCTGCTGTTCTGCTCCATGCACTTGATCTCATTTAATTTTCCCAGCTACCTTGTGAATTACTCCCCACTTCTGGTAAATGAGAAACCTGAGTCTTGGAGATTAAATAAACTTGCCAAGATTGAGCTGCTCATTCAGGGGCAGGGGCAGGGTTCAAACCCATCGTCCCTGTCTTTTTTTATTTACTTATTTATTTTTTGTCTTTTTGCCATTTCTTGGGCCGCTCCCACAGCATATGGAGGTTCCCAGGCTAGGGGTCCAATCGGAGCTATAGCTGCCAGCCTACGTCAGAGCCACAACAATGTGGGATCCGAGCTGTGTCTGCGACCTACACCACAGCTCACGGCAACGCCGGATCCTTAACCCACTGAGCAAGGGCAGGGACCGAACCCACAACCTCATGGTTCCTAGTCAGATTCGTTAATCACTGAGCCACAATGGGAACTCCCCATAGTCCCTGTCTTTAGAACACATCCCACAGAGAAGTGGATACATTTAACTGAAAACTGGAAAACATATTCTCCCAATGGTTACTCTTCTTCGAGCCCTTCTGATGTGCATGCTTTATCCCTAATCTTTGCGTCAGAGTGATAGGAAGTGATCATCAAAGATGTTAATTTGCATAGAGTCAGTCTCACAATCGGACAAGGGTGAAACTGAGATTAGAACCCCAGTTCATGTTGTTTCAGAGCTGTGCTTTTTTTGGTAAATCTGCTGGCTCTCTGGTAAATTCACTGATAGTGACTATTTATTGAGGGCTAATGATATGCCAGACACGTAATGGAAGAAATGTTCACATACTGAAGTCTGGGGAAATCACTCTGCCTTATACCGGATTTAACTTGAATTTTATGCTAATAAAACAGCCTGTTTATGGCCTATCAAACATACACTGTATGTTTGCTTTAATCCATTTAAGAAAAGGGCCCTTTGCACAGAAGGAAAGAATGTCCACGTTAAAAATGAAGATGAAAGGCCTTCTTTCCTGGGACTCCAATGCTGGTCCTCCTTTGATGGTAAGACTCCTTTCCTGGGTGCCAAGGTCACACTGATTTGTTTGATGTTTGGTTTTGTTTTTTTCTGACAAGGTATAAAACTGCTGAAAAACACACTTCTCTGGAGCAGTTCCTCAGAGTTATATGAGAGATGTCTCCCAGGCTATAGTCCTCAGTTTAGCTCAAATAAAACTCTTTTCTGTCTCTGCTATAGTATGGTTATTGATTATTTGTGTCAACACCCTGAGCCTAGATCATCCATGTGAATATTACAAAGTGCATGGTGGCTCTGCCACTGTACCACCTGAAAATGGCTGGAAGAGTTTTCCAAGTGTGCAGAGTCTGTTTTGGGATGGTCTGACTTAAAATGTGACATTCATGAAAGTCCTTTTGGAAATGTCAGAAAACATACCTCAAAGAGACAGGATATCTTCGTTATCTTCTTTTTTTCTTCCTTTTTTTTTTTTTTTTTTTTTTTTTGGCTTTATAGGGCCACACTCGTGTCACATGGAAGGTCCCAGGAGGGGTCAAATCAGAGCTACAGCTGCCGGCCTACGCCACAGCCACAGCAATGTGGGATTCGAGCTGCATCTGTCATCTACACCACAGCTCAAGGCAACGCCAGATCCTTCACCCACTGAGCGAGGCCAGGGATCGAACCTACATCCTCATGGATACTAGTCAAATTTGTTTTGGCTGAGCCACAACAGGAACTCCGAGACAGGACATCTTCATCCAGAGCAGCTGAAACTAGAGATAGAGGCTTTGCACGACTGTGGATTTAGAAGCTGCCTGCATTAAGATTCATGGATAAAATGTATTTTGGTTCCAAATATGCACCCTAAGAGAAAAGTCATAAATGTTAATTTCAGTATATGTCTACAGTCCAACTGCTTCCTCTTCATGGGCATATTTAGACAGACGATTCTACGGAGAGTAACAATGGGATTGAAATATTTTTTAATTTAATGATGGGGGATGATGGAAAAGTTGTGGAGATATAGAGCAGTGACGGTTGTACAACAATGCAAATGTGCTTAATGCCATGGAACTGAGCATAAAAAAAATGATTAAAATGGCAAGTTGTATGCTGTGTATATTTTACTGCAATAAAAAATGCACAAATTTTTAAAATTAAGTTTAATGATGAGTACCAAGTCTCTTGCATAACAATGAGGAGGCCAATTAGTAATAGGACATAGCTTTAGCCCCTCTGTTGAAAAAAGCGTTTTTGATGACTAATTGAATCATTGAAAAGAGGTTTCTTGAGGGGTCAAATACCAGATTAAGCTCAATATGGTTCCAAAGATAGTGTAATGTTTCTTGCAATGGAGATTCTGATATCAGACTTACACTGAGAAGAAGACCGTGTCAGTACAGCTCAGGTCAGAGGTAATCTCCATGCTCCCTGCCAACAACACCCACAGGTAAACACAGCGCTCCAGCTTTCAGTCTGGGTTAGTTCAGTGATGAAAGACTTTAGCTATATGTCAAACTCTGAGTTTAAGTTAAATTTAAACCCATCACAGTTATAAGAACTTCTCTAGGAGTTCCTTTCATGGCTCAGCAGTTAACGAACCCGACCAGGATCCATGAGGATGCAGGTTCCATCTCTGGCCTCGGCTCAGTGGGTTAAGCATCAGCTTGGCCATGAGCTACGTGTAGGTCGCAGACATGGCTCAGATCCTGCATTGCTCTGGCTGTGGTGTAGGCCGGCAGTTATAGCTCCGATTGGACCCCTAGCCTGGGAAGCTCCATATGCTGTGGGCGCGGCCCTAAAATAGCAAACAAAACAAAACAAAACGAACTTCTTTTAAATGGCAGTCAAATATGCTCTGAACATGCTAGAAAACTGCTCACTAGTACCAAACAATATGTGATTGTGTATGCATTCATACGTGGTCACATGCTTTGCAGAACAAAGGGAAAGTATGACATCGTTCCTAGCCTTCAGAAGCATGTTGCCTAGTTAGACAGTAGCCTTCTGTCGGCTTCTAGAGTAGATCTAGTTCATTCTTTCCTCAAGGACTTTACATCTGCATTTCTTCCGTCTGAAATGCTAAACCTTTATGGTTTTCATGTTTGGCCTTTTCGAGAAAGACAGATCAGAGCTCAAAGCCCTACAAAGGTCTTATCTGAACAGCTGAACATCTCATGTAAAATACTCTGTCTCCCTCTACTCTACTGATATCATCATCATCTGATTGATTGATTTTCAATCTCCACTCTAGAATATAGCTCCCATACAAACTTTTTTTTTTATTGCTCAGTGCATTTTCTGACATTTATAGTTTTACAATGATCATCACAACCCAATTTTATAGCATTTCCATTCCAAACACCCAGCTTATCCCCCCACCCCACCCCAAGCTGTCTCATTTGGAAAACAAGTTTTTCAAAGTCTGTGAGTCAGTATCTGTTCTGCAAAGAAGTTTACTGTGTCCTTTTTCAGATTCCACATGTAAGTGATAGCATTTGATGTTGGTGTCTCACTGTCCGACTGACTTCACTTAGCATGATAATTTCTGGGTCCATCCATGTTGCTGCAAGTGCCATTATTTCTTTCCTTTTAATGGCTGAGTACTATTCCATTGTGGATATATACCACATCTTCTTGATCCACTCCTCTGTCAGTGGACATTTAGGTTGTTTCCATGTCTTGGCTATTGTATACAGTGCTGCAATGAACATTGGAGAACATGTGTCTTTTTGAGTCATGGTTTTCTCTGGATAGATTCCCAGGATTGGGATTGCTGGATCAAACAGTAATTCTGTTTTTAGTTTTCTGAGGAATCTCCTTACTCTTTTCCACAGTGGATGCACCAATTTACATTCCCACCAGCAGTGTAATAGGGTTCCCTTTTCTCAGCACCCTCTTCAGCATTTATTGTTTGTAGACTTTTTGATGATGGCCATTCTGGTCAGTGTAAGGTGTACCTCATAGTGGTTTTGATTTGATCAGAATCATTTACCAATGTACCCCCAGCTCCTAGAATAATGCCTAGCATAAAAGAAGTGCTGGGAATTCCTATTATGGCTCAGCAGGTTAAGCACCTGCCATTCTCTCTGTGAAGATGTGGGTTCAATCTGCAGCCTTGTTCAGTGGGCTTAGTATTGGGCATTGTTGTAGCTGTGGCATAGGTCACAGCTACAGCTCAGATTCAGTACCTGGCCTGAGAACTTCTGTATGCCACAGGTGCGGCAAAAAAAGAAAAAATTTCCTCATGAACTCATGAACATTCATAATAAGTGAGATAAATCAAGACCACAAAAAGCCTCTTGGCAGCTCAGGGCAGTTTTTCCACTAGGTAAGTTTTGGAGATAGAAAACAAGAAAAAAAATAGGTGTTCTCATTGTGGTTCAGTGGGTTAAGGACCCAAGGTTGTCTCTGTGAGGATGTGGGTTCAAATTCCTGGCCTCACTCATGACATGGGTTAAGAATCCAGTGTGGCTGCAAGCTGTAGTTCACAGATGTGCCTTGCATCTGGCATTGCTGTGGCTGTGGTGTCGGCTGCAGCTGCAGGCTCCAATTGGATCCCTAGCCTGAGAACTTCCATGTGCCCTAGGTGTAGCCTTAAAAAGAAAAAGAGGCACTCAGTAAACATTTGAGTTACATGTTTATTTAACTAGGTATAGGTAGAGTCAAATATTTGTTGAATTAAAAGGCCAGGATGAGTACTGTGGTGCAGTGACACAGCTAGAGAGGGACAAAGCCAGAAAGCAAGCTCTCCTTAGTCTAGCTTGTCATTATATCTAGGAAAGCATGGGATCAGAAAGTTGTAAGGAAGGAGATCTAGGCACAGATGAGATGCAGTCCAGAGGTCCAGGAAGGTAAGGAAAGAGCAAAAGTCATGGGCTGTCAGGTACAAAGCTGAAAGGAAATGGTGAGGAAAGGAGGCAGGGGCAGCCTACTTACTATACAGAGAGCTGGAAATTCGGTCCCCTTTCCTCTCAAAGTCCTATGACCTTTTTTTTTTTTTTTCCTTTTTAAGAGCCTGATCAATGTTTAAATGCTCATTCGAGATGGGGATTTATTGTCTAAAAAAAGAATAAGTAGAAAGGAATTAAAAAATAAATGTAAAAGTAACATGTTCATTGTTGAAAATTTGGACAACACAAAAGATTTTTTTTTAAAGAAAAAAGTGCCTGTAGTCACACCATCCAGAGGGAAAACATTTAAAATATTTTGATGCTTTTAAACATTGCAATCACTCCATCAATCATTTTGTACACTGTGCTTGTCACACATTGTTCTAACTCATCAAAGGATTTTTAAAATGTGAATTCATTGACCCTATAAGATATATATAGACTATGTTTTTTGAACTCTTTTTTTGAACTTGAAGCCTATTTGCAGATGAAAAATTTCAAGCTAAAAATTGTGGCACTGTATATCCTTGTTATTCTCTTAGAACTAGATTTCTGGAAGTGGGATCAGTAGGTGAGAGAACATATTTTTCAGGTAAAAATTTTAAATTAGTGTTTTTTTTTTTTTGTCTTTTTGGCATTTCTAGGGCCACTCCCACGGCATATGGAGGTTCCCTGGCTAGGGGTGGAATCGGAGCTGTAGCCACCGGCCTACGCCACGGCCACAGCAACTCGGGATCCAAGCCGCATCTGCAACCTACACCACAGCTCAAGGTAACACCAGATCCTTAACCCACTGAGAAGAGCCAGGGATTGAACCCGCAACCTCATGGTTCCTAGTCAGATTCATTAACCACTGAGCCACTCTGGAAACTCCTAAAATTAGTTTTTGAATAGTAATAGGCACATGGTTCAAAAACCATCAAAAATGACCTAAAAAGTCCAAGTCTGGTTCCCTTCCCTGCCCACATGCACCTTATTGCTCTTTGTCCCCTATAGGTAACATTTTTTTGTTTGTTTGTTTTGTTTTTCCTTCTGGTGTTCCTTTTTTAAATGTTTATCTTATTTCCCTCATTCTTAGCAAAAAAAGGAGGATATTTTACATACTGCTCATGCCTTGCTTTGTTCACCTAATTCTTGATCCTGGATGACTCCCCCTATCAGTTTGTAGAGATATTTCTTATCCCTCTGGTCTCCCAGTTGTGCTATGTTCGATGGTGTGGTTGTACCAGTTTATTCCACCAAGACCCCTGAATTGTTTTCCTCTGCTCTCATAGAAAAACCTATAATGAATAACCTTGAAGTACGCTGTTACATAGACATTCAGGAATATCTGGATACAGATTTCAAAAATTGGATGTAGAGTGACCCCTAGGGTGGGGGCTCCAGGAAATCATCCTTTCAGGGACCTTGACCTCCTAAGCAATTTGAATAAACTATAATGGAAAAAAATCTAAAAATCAATAAGAAAAAAGACAACCCACAGAATGGGAGACAATCTTTGCAAATGATGCAGCCAACAAGGATCTCATCTCCAAAAATTTGCAAATAATCCTTACAACTCAACAGCAACAACAAAACAAAGAACCCAATTGAAAAATGAACAGAAGACATAAATAGACATTTCTCCAAAGAAGACATATGCATGGCAGATGAAAAAATGCTCAACATCCAAAATTATTTGAGAAATGCAAATTAAAATTACAATGAGGTACAACCTCACACCGGTCAGAATGGCTATCGGTCTACAAATAACAAACGCTGGAGAGGGTGTGGAGAAAAAGGAACTCTCATTCACTGTTGGTGGGAATGTAACTTGGTACAACCACTATGGAAAACAGTATGGAGGTTCCTCTGAAAACTGAATCTAGAACTACCATATGATCCAGCAGTCCCACTCCTGGGCATATATCCAGACAAAACTGCAATTCAAAAAGGTACATGCACTCCTATGTCCATAGCAGCACTATTCACAATAGCCAAGACATGAAAACAACATAAACGTCCATTGACAGATGAGTGGATTAGGAAGATGAGGTATATATACACAATGGAATCCTACTCAGCCATAATAAACGAAATAATGCCATTTGCAGCAACATGGATGCAACTAGAGGCTCTCATACTAAGTGAGGTAAGTCAGAAAGAGAAAGACAAATACCATATGATATCACTTATATATGGAATCTAATATACGGCACAAATGAACCTATCTACAAAACAAAAGTAGACTCAGGGACATAGAGAACAGATCTGTGGTTGCCAAGGGGGAAGGGGGAGGAAGTGGGACGGACGGAGAGTTCAGGGTTTGTAGATGCAAACTGCTACGTTTAGAATGGATAAGCAGTGAGGTCCTACTGTACAGCACAGGGAACTCTATCCAGTCTCTTGGGATGGACCATGATGGAAGACAGTATGAGGGAAAGAATGGATATATGTATATACATGACTGGATCACTATGCTGTACAGCAGAAACACTGTAAAACGACTATACTCTAATAAAAATAAAATTAAAAACAAAAACAAGAGAAAAGCTTAGACAAAAATAACTTCTATCTCCCTGCCCCCAGCCTCACCTAAGTCTAAGTGGTTCTGCAGAAACAAGCAGAGAAATGAGAGACTAGGTCAATTTACCACCCTGCTTAGAAGGGCAGTGGGTTGTTCTCAGGGTGATCAGGTCAGGATTTGGGACCAGAATGCCTGGATTCCATCCCAACTCCCCATTTACTAGTTTTCTGACTTAAAAAGTTTCCTAATCTTTCTGGATTTCAATTTCTTGCTCAATAAGTGAGGATAGTTGTATGTGTACCTTAAAAAATAGAAACGTTTTACAAAATCTTGGGCCCATGTGAGGTATAGAGAAATATTGATCAAGATTTAGTAAAATGAGCAACTC
Organism: Sus scrofa; assembly: GCF_054392235.1. Classification (NCBI taxonomy): domain Eukaryota; kingdom Metazoa; phylum Chordata; class Mammalia; order Artiodactyla; family Suidae; genus Sus; species Sus scrofa. Next base: position 86,985,212 of record NC_139387.1, on the reverse strand, counting down.
CTCCTGTCTAGGAGTTCCCATAATGGCTCAGTGGTTAATGAACCTGACTAGTAACCATGAGGTTTTGTGTTCCATCCCGGGCCTTGCTCAGTGGGTTATGGATCCGGTGTTGCCGTGAGCTGTCACAGACACGGCTCAGATCTGGTGTGGCTGTGGCCGTGACTGCTGCGTAGCTCCGATTAGACCCCTAGCCTGGGAACCTCCATATGCTTCGGGTGTGGCCCTCAAAAGAAAAAAAAAAAAAAGAGCAAAAAAGAGGTGCTTACATATCTGTTGACTGTCCAATAAACGCAAAGATTCCTTGTCGTGTCCAGGCACATCTTTTGTGTTCTTTATTGTCAGATGTGCAATTCCTGGCTAAAGTCTCCCACTGTTAAAGAAAAGAAAGCAAAACTCTTATCACTTGCAATATTCTAGCTCTTTAGGATGTATCTGTATTGAAACAGTACAGATTTTCTGGCCTCTGCAGTTCCCTAGTGCCATTTATTTAATGCTGTGTACATCGTCCATTTGCACCCCACCCCTCACCCCCTGTGACTTCCAGTGGCTGCTCAAATGTCATTACCATGCTTTGTTGATAGCAGCCACACACTCTCATCTTACCAAAAGTATGCAGGAAAGTGTGAACAATAATTTGCTTTCTGATCATGCAAAATTTGCCATTTAGCGTTTCATTGTGTAAACAAAGAACAACTCATTTTCAAAAAAAACAAAAAACAACAACAACAAAAAAAAGGGAGTTCCTGTCATGGCTCAGCGGTTACCGAACCTGACTAGCATCCATGAGGACATGGGTTCAATCCCTGACCCTGTTCAGTGGGTTAAGGATCTGGTGTTGCTGTGGCTGTGGTGTAGGCTGATGGCTACAGCTCTGATTTGACCCCTAGCCTGGGAACCTCCACATGCCACGGGTGCGGCCCTAAAAAGACAAATAAATAAATAAATAAATAAATAAATAAACAAACAAACCACATTTTCCAACCATGTCTTCTCTTGAAACTTTAGGTTGCGGTGACTGCATTTCTAGGTGTTGACTGCACCCTCGTGAAGATACAAATTTTAGTCAGGTTGCAGAAAATTCTCCCAGGTCCATCTATGCACAGCCCTGTAAGCTCCAATTTTAGCAAGATCCCTAAGTTAGTTTAACTCTCACCCTTGATATCTGATCACCCTCATGATATCTGATTGGATCTTCATCCCTCAACTCCCCAGCAATGTTCAATCACGCTGGCCTGTCTTTAGCAAAGAATCCCATCCCATTAGCTCAGTGTAGCCAGAACTGCCCCTTCCCCTGATTTTCCTCAGAGTAAGTTTCCATCCACTCTAACTCCAGCCTCTCTTTGGCTACATCTTTCCACTTACCCAAGTTGAGTCCCATCTCTCTCCCTCACTGTAAAAACACACCGTAATAGTCCTATTCCTATCACGATTGCCCTGAATAAAGTCTGCCTTACCAGCTTTAACAAGTGTCATCGGATTATTTTTTTTGGTCAAAAATCCCTGCCTTCCACACTCTGTCGTCAGGCGAGGGACCAGGAGCAGATTGAGAAGAATGGTCTTGTCCACTCAGTGAATGGCTGTTGTCTGGTACGACTTAAAACAGCAGGGAGAGCCCGGGACCACCACAGCAACTGGAGGCAAGAAAGAACATCCATTGGAAAGACCAATTGTGGAGTCTTCAGGGGAGACAACAGTGGTGACCCTCAGGGGACTGCCCGATATACCACACGGATCTTGCAGGAGGGTGGGGAGACCCTTCTGGCTGCAAGAAGTGGGGGGGCATATAGAGTAAAGGATGCCTGCTACCCCCTCCCCATACTCAAGATGCTCTAGACCAGGAATGACACCACAGTCACAATGTTGACAAAAGAGATCTGAGACTCAAGTCCGAGGGTTGGCTGTGGACGGTCAGTGGCCTGGAGCTCTGGACTCACCTGTGTCTGATGTAAGCCATTTTGAGTCAACGTGTCTACATCACTCTAGCAATCCATTACTATTCTGCCCAGAGTGATCAGCTCACCATATTGCCTTCTTAAAACTGGGGCCAGTCCTGGAGTCCTGGGACTACCCCATAGGCAGTATTTCTGACTTTCTGGGCGGGGGGGGCATCAGGTTGATCCCATACAAGGATCTCTCCCTGAATGAGAAAAACAGAAACCGTAGCCCACCGTCAGCCCTGGATGGCCCCAGACATTGGATGGTGACTTGTAAAACTGAGGTAAATGCTTCTGGCAACTGGAGTCCATACAGGACCAATTTCAGATTGGGGCAGCCCACTGGATAGCACTGCTAATTCCAGCTAGCCGCAGGTAGCTGAAAGATTTAGATATAAAATCTGAGGAATTCTAAAGCAGGGGTGGGTAAACCTTTTTCTAAGTAAAGGTCCAGAGAATGAATACTTTAGGTTTTGCTGGCTACTTGGTCTCTTTGACAGCACTCAATGGTACTCTTATAGAAGGTAAGCAGCCAAAGATATTTTGTTTACAATATGTAAACACAGGGGGATGGTCACATTCTTTTTTTTTTTTTTTTTTGTCTTTTTGCTATTTCTTGGGCCGCTCCCGCGGCATATGAAGTTTCCCAGGCTAGGGGTCTAATCAGAGCTGTAGCTGCCAGCCTACGCCAGAGCCACAGCAACGCGGGATCTGAGCCGCTTCTGCAACCTACACCACAGCTCACGGCAACGCTGGATTGTTAACCCACTGAGCAAGGGCAGGGATCGAACCCGCAACCTCATGGTTCCTAGTCGGATTCGTTAACCACTGCGCCACGACGGGAACTCCAAGGGATGGTCACATTCTAACGAAGCTTTGTTTACAAAAATAGGCAGTGAATTGGATTTAGCCCGGTGGCCATAGCTTTGCAACCATGGCATGTGGCAGAGGGCCCAGGGCAGGGATCAAATTGTAAGTGCATCTATAATTTTGGTGGATATGGCCAGAGTCCCCGCTACAGAGCTACTATCTTTCTATCATGGTAAATTTATCATTTACCACTAGCAATTTCATGTTTCCCTATAGCCTTGCCAAAGGGAATGTTTTGATTTTGTATTTTTTGCCAACTTGATAGGTAAGAAGCAGTATCTCAGTGTGGTTTTAATTAGCATTTCTTTTAGTTTGAGTGGTTACTGAGCATCTATTTGGTTTTTATTATGAACTATCTGATTTGGGCTATTTTAGTATTGGGTTGTTGGTCTTTTTCTTCCTGATTTATAGATGGTCTTTATAAATTAAGGAGATTAGCCCTTAATGTGTACTCCGTTGTTGCTGGAAAAGTGGTTTATATATGCCAATTAGGTCAAAGTGTTTGGTACTGCTGTTCAAGTGTTTAAGATCCCCAGTAGTCACTCAAGTGGTGTTGTCCAGTAGGCATTTGGAAATACAAATCTGAGAGGGCTGGACTGAGACATTTAGGAGTAATAGGTGTAGATGGCATTTGAAAAAATGAGATAGGTGAGGTCACCTTCAGGTAAAAAAATAGAAAAATCGTTATAAAAACTGAGTTGTAGGCATTCCAACATTTAGAGATTGGGAGGATGAGGAACCAGCATGACACAGAAGAGGCTTCTGGCGATGCAGAAAAGAGAGCAAAGGCAGACTTTTTTATCAGCCAAGTGAAGAAAGTCTTCTAAGGAGGAAGGAGACTCTGTGAAATACTTTGAGAGGCTGAGAAGGATGAGGATTCTCATTAAGAACTGATCACTGGATTTGCAACATGGAGCTTTCTTGGTGATCTTGGCAGGTGTACTTGCAGTGGTGTGTTGGGGACAAAAGCCTGATCTCCCAGGGAGTGATGTGATCAGAGAAAGAGACTAGGCAGTTGAGGGTTAACTTGATGTCTGAGGTTATGAATATAACGATCTGTCCTAGCAGTCATGTGTTTCTTGTGAGCCATATTCAGCTATTCAAGTGCAGGCAAAGAACAGGCTGAGAGTTGTATTTAACCTGAGCTGTCCAGTTAAGTATGAAGGAGGAAGCTGAGGATGGGTGGATTGGTGGGTCAAGGAAGCTGAAGAATGAGAAGTGTACTTAACAGAGAAAAAGTGGTAAAGCAATGGATTAGAAGTCTAAGTCTGGTCAAAGCCCAATTTATTATGCTCATAAATACAACACACAAACATGGATCACCCAGTCTCTGCTGGGTGAATTTCACACAGGTTCAATGTTCATCTAGCTTATCAAGAAGTAAGTACAACAAGTCTGGGTAAATAGGTTAAGTTTTATTCTTATGTGCATTTACAACAATTCAGAGATGGCAGGTGCCCATTATAAATGGGTATGCTATACCAGAGCTATATGATAAGGCAAGGAACCCCAATTACCAAAAGACCTTTAAAAATGTACTTCATTTGCCTATATCATTGATAGTCTATGCCATGGAATTTCTGATGTCTCCCAGAAGATACATTACCATCAGTTTCCATTTTATTAAGTTCTATGAAATTTTATCTTTTAAAGAAAAAAATGATTGGTGGGCAAAAATAAAAATGTTTTTGAAAAGATTATCTGTGTTTAAAGTGGCTGATAAATGAGTGAAAAGAATAAGTTTAGAAAGCAAACTGACATTGTATAAAAATAAATATTGTGAATTCATTTCATCTAAGTCTGATCTAAAATGATTTTAGTGGGTAGGTAAGGGAAGTTACCGATTCCATACTAATGTAAAGGCTTTCAAAAAACTAGTAAAAATTTTAAAAAGGAATTTAAATCTTTTATAAATTAACTTAACTGATGAGTGACTTTTTTCACATCTTTTTTTTTTTTTTTCATTACACATCTTTCAGATATTTTGATGCTGTAACCAAGGTAGGGTAGCAAAAGAGAAAGAGGACAGAACTCAAATCAGTCATTCTAGTTACCTATTAGAATCTATGGAAACCAGCTAGATCTGGAAGGGTGCTGGCAAGTAAAGAGTCTATGAAGTAAGGCATTGTTCTTTCTTCTAAAGTTTTCATTTATCTTTGTTCTCCTTGGTTTTAGGAACATGAATAATTCAGAGTTGGCCAGACTTACCATCAAGATATAGTAAATGAAGATTTCCCTGTATGAAATCATAAAGCTGTAGCAATACTTTATTCTACTCTAGAAAATCCTTTTTCTCCGATTGACTTCCTCTCAGTTAATGAGTTAGGTCTCTTCCAACTTAAGAGATTGGAGACCACAGCTTTAGTCACAATTTGGGTACTTGTAGCTGCGCAACATTAAAAATGTAACTTCCCTGCTTTTTAGTTTCTTCTGCTGTAAAATAGAGATTGGACTGTCTACCTAACCTATTTCACACGTACGTTAGTCACGAGGACTAAATAACAACGTATTTGAATGTGCTTTGGAATATGTAATGCACTAGAGTTGTTGGCAAATGCTTTAAAAGTGTGGTTTGTGGCGCACCTTTTTATGTTAAAAAACTCAAAACAGAAATCACTGGGAAATATAAATCCTTATGAATCATACAGCCCCAGTGTAAATAAGTAATTTATAAATGCTTTGCAATAAATCAAAGAAATTATTCATGGATTTTTAAAAAATAAACAATCTTTGCAGCTAAATAGTCATCAACTGAATTATTCTTTTATAAGAATGTTCACTACGTGACATTATAACTCTCCAAAGGAGAAATTCTATAATTAGTTCAGTTCTCTGCCTTTGTAGCTTCATGATAAGGCAGAAGAATGGAATAATTAAAGTTTTAAAATAAGCAAAAATATAAAACTCTCAACAAGTCTCCTTGTTTTAAAGAGCTTAATAGGAACACTTCCCCCCACATATGTATAAACAACCTACTATTTATATAATGTTAACACAAACTCACAACTTAAACCACAAGGATCAAAGTCAATGTGCCTTTCTTCTTCCCTTTATCAGTTTTGTTATTAAACATCTGACAGTCTTGAGAGATGACACTGCATTTTGAAAAAGATGAACTATATGTGATATGAAAATGCTTACCTATTGAATAACTAAGTTGTTGGTCAAGGGTCTGAAATAGAGATCAGAGTTTTAGCAAATATTGGAGCAACACAGCCGTGTACCTGATAGTGTCCCATGTAGAAATCAGCCTGCGCCAACAGATGACACGTACAGGCGTGAGCAGTAAGTGAAGGCATCCACCAACTTTTCTTAAAATGGTAAGCCCAAAAGTTCCCACAGACTACATAAGAAGAGCAAATGAATCATGTGCTCATTCAAAATCTCATAATATCTCGGTTATATTAAATAGCACATTTTTTCTTTTCTGGCCACACCTGCGGCAGGCAGACATTCCCAGGCCAGGGATGGGACCTGGGGCAGCAGCTGTAACCAGAGCCACAGCAGTGACAACACCGGATCCTTAGCCCACTGAGCCACCAGAGAACTCTGGTACAAGTTTTGCTCTTTTTTTTTTTTTTTAACAAGAAGAAAGTATGAATCATAATGTAGGTAACAAATACTAAATTCGGGGCAGTAGCAAAATTGTTGCACCAAATGACAAAAGTATATCAATAAAATGTGTTTAAAGAATAACTGCAGAATGCTAATATTCCACTATGATCTCTGCTATTAACAATCCAAGGTTCAGCTCTCTGTCAGATGCTTTTCTCTCACATATACTCCCTGCCTTGACACATACACACAATTTCTCACACCATCCTGTTTCTACAAATGCAGCTCAGGTCATCCTTTTTTTATGGTTGTTGTTCTGTTTTGTTTTTGGCCGCAACCAAGGCATACAGAAGTTCTCAGGCCAGGGATGGAATCCGAGCCAGAGCGCTCTCCTAAACCACAGCTGGATCCTTAACCCACTGCATGAGGCTGAGGATTAAACCTGCGCCACAGAGACAGTACCAGAGCCTTAACCTGCTGCGCCACAGCAGGAATTCCAGGTTACCTCGTTTTTGACTATTAAGTCTTCTGAAAAAGATCAACGTTCTTTCAACAAATCAATGATCAAAAATAACCCACTGCTTTTACTAAAGGCCATTCAACATTTAAAGAGTAGCCTGCCAAGAACCTGCAGAGTTGAAATTAAGGATCGGCATAGGGAAATTCGTACAAGCAGGTAAAAGGGAGTTTATCTCATACTCAGCAGAACGTACTGAGGTCAGATTAGGAGCAAGTAATTGGTAAATCTACCCTCAGCTGGGAGAGCAGAGGGCATAGCTGCAATTACTAAAAGCTTGGTTGGGCTTCTTCCATTTTACAGTTTGCTTTGCAGTGTAACACATTTAGTCCAGAAAGGCTAAACCAGAACTCTGTTGCCTTTAACGTGGCTTTATAAGTTACACAGGAATACAGTACATCTCTGCTTGTCTGTGGTTTTAAAATTACTCACTGTAAACATCCAATATTCTTTTCTATTTAATTAACTTCAGAGCTTGCTTGTGTCTATATCTGTGTCAAATCATCATTTATTCTACGAAAAGCAGCACAGATACTGTTCATTCTGGTTTCAACACAAATTCCTTTAAAAAAATGTTAAGGCCATTTAATGGAATCAGGGCCAACGGAAGATCACCCTGGCAGAAGTCAAACTACTGGATTAAACTTTCTGAAAAAGAGTCATAAGTGGTTGTCTTGTGTGTTCCTTCTCAGTAACTTGCGAGGATTCATTAGTCTCCAACATCTCCATCTCGATCTCCAATAAGCCAAAGAAAATGAAAACTTAAGGCTAACAAGGCAGTCCCGAGCAGATCACCCAATGCCGTCAGGTAGGGGATGGAGAAGCTATCCGGGTCCTTTCCTTTCCTCCAGAAATGATGGACCATCCAGTCAGCGATCCACAGCAAGGTAAACACCTAGGAGAGAACACCAAAGATTACTCCTGTTGTCCGCACGGTCCCAGCCCAGGAAAAATGACCGTGAACTTAAGCCACTGCGCTCTGAGAAGAAAAGCATGTGTCTCAGTCGAGAACCATGCTGGAAAAGAAGAAAGAGTTAAGTGACAGGAACACTGTCTTCTCATAAGAAAAAGTACTATGTGTCTCTGCGATTAACAGCGTTTTTCTTCAACTTTTTACATCTATCTTCTCATTTTTTTCTAGCCTCCCCCAAACCACTACAATCCTTATATTTAATAGTCTTGTACATTTTGCCAAACCACTGTTATTTCAACTTCTTTCTATATGATAAATCTGTGAAGAAGGAAGAAGACATACAAAGAAGGAAATAAAAGTTAAAAATAAGGAACAATAGGAGTTCCCACTGTGGTTCAGTGGTAATGAACCAGACTAGTATCCACGAGGATGGAGGTTCCATCCCTGGCCCTGCTCAGTGGGTTAAGGATCCAGCATTGCCGTCAACTGTGATGTAGGTCGAAGATGTGGCTCAGATCTGGCGCTGTCGTGACTGTGGTGTAGGCCAGCAAACTCCATGTGCCACAGGTGCAGCCCTAAAAAACAAAAAACAAGAACAACAAAAAAGGAATAACATTCTCCTATTGTAGATATAATCAAATGAAATGGAGATGGAGAACGGACCATTCATTTACTAATGGTAAGTCCACTGGTGGCTTGTCATGGAAAATTTCAGTGCAATGGTTAAGAGCGATAACCAGAGTGACCTGTCGATGTAGATACAGATGTAGACATAGATAGACAGAGTCAAAATACCCCCAAGGGCTTTTCAAACACTGAGGTGCTATCTGTAAGCAGAAATGAATACCACACTGTAAGTCAACTATACTTCAACTAAAAAAAACTTTAAAAAGGTGAAATATGTAAGTATTTTCTAGGATATCAGGAATATTAAGACCTTTGTAATGCTCTGAATTATGGGTTCAGATAAATGATTTTTTCTTTGATCCACTTAGAGCAGGAGGACTAATTTTCAAACTTCGGAAGTAATAAAAGGGATTTGGGATTAGGGAGGTTAATGTTCACTGGTTTGGGGCAAGGTGGCAAGTATAGCAGAGTGGTTAAGATAACTTCTCTATAGCTACTGACTGACTACAGGCAAGTTACTTAACCTCTCGGATTCTAGTGCTCCAACATTGGAGGTAAGGGCATCTACCCTCACGAGAATGTTGGGAGGATTAATTACAGACTGAATAGCTCAGTACCTGGCATACAAGACACTTTCAATTGATGCCTGCTACTTGTAGGTCTGAAGAGTGTCATTGCCATTACCACTTGCGGCCGCCCAGGGGGTGAGAACATTAGCCATGAGCAGCGGGAAGCCTGGCCTAGGGCCAGCCTAGCCAGGGTCTGAGACCTTTCACTACTCTAACAGGTACGCAGTAGAGATGCGATGTCCACCTCAGGTTCCATATTTCTGAGCGCTGTGGTTTGGCTCTGACACCTTTACCAGGAAGGAGCATGGCTTGTCCAAGCAGAGACACGTGTACCTGTTCCAAAGGGGGGAACTTCAGATGTCTCTGGACATCAGCAGAGAGAGAGGTTGTACTTTAAGGCCTGTTTTCTTCGGCATGAGGTTGATTCCTCCTTAGTGTTTCACAGACAAAGTCTGTTTTGGAATCACATAAAATTTCATCAGGAGAACCTGTTTTGCGTGTGGAAGCAAAGCTCTTCCATTTATCAGCTATGCCCTAAAGGGTAAGCGTCTCACCACTGACTCTTAATTTCCTCATTGGAAGAAAACAAAACCCACAAGTACCTAATATCTGCCATATATACTCTGAGACAATTGCTAAGAGCCTTGGTTTAGGAAGATGAAGAGAAAGGTAAAAAGGCAGTGGGGTCTTGGGTTACATTAATAAAAGCATAATGTACAGGTCAAGAGAGAGTGTCACCCACTGGACCCTGGGTGGGTCAGGCCACCTGCAGGCAGTGTGTAAGGAGCTTGCTCACGCCGGTGCCTCGGTGCCTCTCAAAGTGACCAGCTCACAAGGCAGACGCTCCACAGCGGACTGAGAGCATGAGAATCAGCTGGAGACAAGGTCACACAAGAGACTCGTGTGAGAACAAGAACTGTTTGTCCTGGAGGGCGGGAGATGTAACATCACGGAGGTTATGGTGTCAGGAGACACCAGGTTATAACCCATACGTCAGAGGGTAGAGTTTTAGGGCAAAGGGTAAACATTATCAAATGTTACCTCGAAAAACTTAAAAAAAACAAACAACCCAATTTGGGTTTTGTCTATAAATGGAAAAAGTTATACAGTAAAATCTGTATTACTGGAGTATATGAAGGTTCAGTAAAGAAATGCGCCGACTGTGTGAGTAATATGTACAGGAGGAAACAAAAGTTTTAAAGAGAATGAGAGACAGGTCCCTGATGGCATAGCAGGTTAAGGCTAAGGCACTGTCACTGGGGCGGGTTCAATTCCCTGACCCCAGAACGTCTACAGGCTGTGGGTGTGGCCAAAAATAAACAAATAAACAGAATGAGAGTAGATAATTTCTCTGGGATTGGCAGGAAACATAAATAAATCAAGCTATATTATATATGTATTATACGTTTATATAATAACAAAATATCACATATATTTATATAAATGTACGTACTATACCTCATACGCGTGGGACATACAGTTTACTAACTCTTGCTATAACATTTCTAACTGAATGGGAGACTCATCTCGAACAGGGGTTGGTAAACTACAGCCCATGGGCCAAATTCAATCTGCTGCCTATTTTTTGTAAATAAAATTTTATGGGACTACAACTATACCCATTTGTTTACTTACTGTGTATTTAGTCTATTATTTAATCCGTACAATATTCTTATTAAGTAGGTGCTATTAGTATCTCTAATGTTCACCTGGAGAAAGTGAGTCAGAGAGAATAAAAAACCTGTTTTGGCGCCACGATGACAGAATTATGTAGTTGGGACAGGGTCCACAAAAACTGAGATATTTACTCTCCGGCCTTTTACAAGAAAAGCTGTGTCCCCTCCTACTCAGGAGACAAATGCTTATTTACAGGATGAAATAAAATGGCATCAGTAGCACATACCCTCAAAGAAATTCCATGTAAAGATGAATATAAAAAGCAATACTCGAAAAGTTTTATAAGAAAATGTAAGAGGAGGTCTTGAATATCTTTAAGACCTTGACGGAGGGAATGATTTCATAAGTAAAATGCATAATATATTAAAGGAACCATTTATAATCTACATTAAAGATTCCTGTGGCTCAATAAATACCATAAATAAAGCTAAAAACTGTGCCCCAGGCTTGGAAAAAAAATCTCTGCATTACACATAACTGACCAAAAAAAAAAAAATTAGTACTCTGAATATTTAGAGAGAGTATCCAGAGAACTTGTATAGTTCATTAGAAAAAGAAATAATCCAATAGAATAGGAAAAACCTAAAGCTCTAACAAACCTATGAAAAGAAGCCCAACCTCACTAATAATAGAGGAATGTAAATTAAAACCACATTGAACTCCATTCCACATCCATCTGCCTGGCAGAAATCACCTTTTAAACAACAATAACAGGGAACGTTGTTTCTGAAATGGCCTGTTAATGGGGTATGCAGCATTCAAAGAGGTTAAAATATGTACGAGCTGATTTAATTTTCAAAACAGCTCTGTAATATATTATGGATTTTTTTTTCTATCCCCATTTGACATATGAGGAAACCAAGGCAGTTACAGAGTGTAAGGAACCTGCCCAAGATCCCACAGCTCGGAGGCAGAGTCAGGCTCAAACTCATCCACTCAAGTTTAGTCTCACATTGAAGCCCAAGTTCTTATCCATCTGCACAGTACACTGTTTCGGTAAAAAAAATGAGTCCACACTGGCAACCACAGCTACTGTGGAGAGCAATGTGGCACCATCTATTACATGGGAAGGTAGGCATCTCCTTAATTCAGCAATTCCAAATAGAAACAATAATTTTTTTTTAAACTTCTGCAACACAAGTAAAAGGATAAAACTGTGGAGGCTAAAGAAGACCAGCCTCAGGGGCTCTACTGACCCCAGGCCCCACATGACTACCCAAGAACTGAGAGGACCACTAGTTTGGGGTCCTGGTGTAAGCTCTATACATGTTGCAGATACCAAGAGAAATGTGCGAGATTACCCACTGGATCACTGTTGCAAAAGCCAAAAACTGGTAATTACCCAAAATGCCTATGGACAGAAGAAAGGCTAAATGTATTCTTAGGTCATTACAACTGAACACTTATACAGAAGCTAAAATGAGTGAGAAAGAACTACACGAATCAATATGCATATGTCTCAAAAGCATAAGGCTGAATGAAAAAAGCAGATTATATGTAATTCTAGTAAGATTTATAAATATGAAAAATATGTTATTTATGAATACATATATTTGTAGCAAGGGTATAAAAACATGCATGGCAATGACACCTATCAATTTAGAATGCTAATAACTGCTAGGGAGGAGATGAAATGAGACTATGAAGGGATATACAGGAGGCACCAGTCACTAAGATTTTTTGAGAGGGGCAGTGCCCATGGCATGCAGAAACCCCTGGGCCAGGGACTGAACCCACACCACAGCTGTAACCAGAGCCATGGCAATGACAATGCCAAATCCTTAACCCACTGAGCCACCAGGAACACCTATGTGATGTATTTTTATTAATCATTTAGAAATAGTTGCCTCTGTAATTTGCTAGAGGTTGATAAAACTGGGTGGTAAATACATGGTTATCTTATTTCCTATAACTTGCTGTACATTTGCCTATCGTAATACAAAGTGTAAGCAGTTGGGGCAATGGCAACTCACTGACCACAGCCACCTGAATCACAATGTCACATAAGGGATGCCTGAGAAAGGAAGGCAGTAAGTATACCCTATAGAATCCAAGACAGGTTTGGTCTTGTAAATACCAAGCAGTGCTGAGGATAGGAAACAAAGAATTATTTAAAAGTCTGTGAGTGGAGTAATAAGCCAATGTTTGCACATTCTCTCATCATTCTTGCAACTGTCCTCCCTAGATAGGGGAATAAAGGGATGTTTTCTGGGGAAACTGAATGGGAAAGACCAAGGCCTCAAAGATCCTAGGAACTATGAGTTATGGCCTGAGAATGAGGATGACCTGGAGGTGTGCACAGTTAACAGCGGATTCCTTCAGACCTTTGTTTAGTTCCAAGAACAGGGGCAGGCAGGAGTGTAACTCCCCAGAGAGGAGGCTACATGTTCAGACTTGGAGGGCTCCCAGTGAAATGGCCAGCCTCCCTCCACTCCAATCCTCTAAAAGTTAAGTGCCCAGTCAACAGCCCCCTTCCACTTTCAAGCCACTTAAGCTCTCCCCGCCTCAGCCGGCTTCCTGTAAAATAGAGAAAACAACCCCTCTCTCACAGACACGAGGATGCGAGCATTCGAGAGTGCAGAGCAGTGAGACCAGTGCCTGACACAGAGCAAGAGCACAGTGACCATCTGCTATGATTTAAAAGAAACCAGGTCACAGCCGAAGAAACAAGAGTCTGACTCTTTCCAACAGTGGCACTAGGAGAAAAGGGAGCAATAAGCCTTCCATATCTTGAGAGAAGAGGACTTTCAGTTGTTAAGCCTGTGCCCTACATCTCAGCCATGTTTTGAAGGTAAACTAAAGGCATCCTAAGGCGTGGACGCACTCAGAAGAATTCTCCTGTATTCTCTTTGGAACTTTCTTGGAAATGTGTTGATGCAAAAATGAGGGAGAGAACCAAGAAAGAGAAAGACCTGGGATCCAGGAAATAGAGGCATCAACCCAAGAGAAAGTGAGGGGGGCTCCAGTGGGAGAGTGGTGCAGCGGGCTGGGGGCCACCTCCAGACAGAGCAGGAGGATGGAGTGCTCTGGACATGAAGTCTCCAGGATAAAGGCAAACTGGTAAACTACCTGATATAATAGAGTTTGGGGAGGGAGAGAAACTAACTATAGGTGGGTGATGGCTGTGATGGAGTACTTGGGAAAAAATTAAGGATGGGCATGGAAGTGAAAAAATAGGTCCATTATCTCTAGAAAAAAATTGAAGAGAGATAAAAGGAAATACTTTGGCCTACATGACATGGCTCTGTGATAAATGATATTTATAGCCAAAGAATATAAACAACACTTGTTTATGACATAAAGATTGAGTATAACTACATTAGGATGAAAGCTGGGGAAATAAGGCATTGGGTAAAATAGCTAAATCCTCATTACCATAAATAAAGGTCCATAAATAATTTCTTACATTGATGAAGCAAAATTTTCAATCCAGTACTATATAAAGATAAATAACAGAAGAAACAGCTAAAGAAACTCTGGAGGACTATTAGTATTGAGCATTTTATACACACACATAAAATATCTTTTGTAACATATATAAAATATCTTTGTTCAATAGGTGATGCATATTGGGTTATGAAATAGATTTAATGTAACTGAACTTTAAAAAATTAAATAGAACAAAATGAATACAACAGAACAGAAACTATTAGTATGAAAAAAGAAAGTATTAGCAGAGTTCCTGTCGTGGTACAGCAGAAACAAATCCAACTAAGAACCATGAGTTTTCGGGTTCAATCCCTGGCCTCACTCAGTGGGTTAAGGATCTGGCGTTGCTGTGAGCTGAGGTGTAGGTTGCAGATGCAGCTTGGATCTGATGTTGCTGCAGCTGTGGCGTATGCTGACAGTTGTAGCACTGATTGGACTCCTAGCCTGAGAACCTCCATATGCCATGGGTGTGGCCCTAAAAAGCAAAAAAACACACACACACAAAAAAGAAAGTACTAGCATGTCAGCACACAGTAAGGGTATTTCATAAAATTTTCATTTGTTATGTAATTACACATTTATGTATAAATAAAACATTAAAAATATAAACATTTATATAAATAAAAATATAAATACGTGTGCATTTATTTTGATATAAACGCTTTTCTTACTAAGGTCAAAAACATTTGAGGAATTCCTGTTGTGGCTCAGTGGGTTAAGAACCCAATACAGTGTCCATGAGGATGAAGGTTAGATCCCTGGCCTCCCTCACTCAGTGGGTTAAGGATCCAGAATTCCCACAAACTGTGATGTAGGTCACAAACATGGCTTGGATCCGTTACTGTGGCTGCGGCATAGGCCTCAGCTGCAACTCCAATTTGACCTCTAGCCTGGCAACTTCCATATGCCGCAGGCATGGCCCTAGAAAGAAAGGAAAAAAAAACATTTGAAAGCTACTGATCTAACATGTACATCTTACCTGTTACATTCTAGGGATCTAACACGCAAATCTCTGCAAGAGGAAAACCGTGTCTTCTTCTATTTGATCTCTTGGTTTCCAGCAAAATACTAATACATGATAAGCCTGAAAACAATGGCTGGTGTTGAAGAGGCTCTACGACTGAGTAACTGTTACTGTCAACAAGTGACAAAACCTCTAAGTCTCAGTTTCCTCATCTCTAAAATGAGACTTGCAGGCTAGTCACAGAAATTAAATGACATAATACATGTAAAGGGTTAAACAAATGTTTGGTACCTAGTAAATAACTCAATAAATGTTAGCGCCATTATCATTGATCATCAATTGTCATGCTGTCTCAGAATTTATAACCTTTATTTAAAAGTTAATTGGAGAGTTCTCTGGTGGCTCAGGGGGTTAAGAATCTGGCGTTGTCACTGCAATGGCTCAGGTCACTGCTATGGCATAGGTTCGATCCCTGGCCTGGGAACTTCCACATGCTGCAGGTACAGCCAGGAAAAACAACAACAACAACAACAACAACAAAAAAAAAACCTGTAAAAGGTAATTGGAATAGAGGCATGATTTTTCACCTTTCTGAGCCTTGGTTTGGGCTCCTTTAAAATGGGTGAAGCTCTAAAGTACAAAGGTAAGAAGCTCTGTGGTCAGAAACCACACAGTGATTGCTCTCCTACCTCTGAGTTTCTTCCTCCACCCCTCCCACATTCTCAGTCTAGTCATTAAATTTAACTCCTCTTCCCAAGCAATTTCTTTTTAAAGGTATTGGGATGACTTAAAGTTCAAGCAGATATAAATGTATTCATTTTTTTTTTGCAAGTTAACAAAGGATATCAACGTTTCCTTAGAACACTGTGTATAAATGAATTATTAAATTCACAATAAGCATCAGATGCTTCTTAATGTTGCATGTTTTATTTTCAAACTAAATGATTTTTCATGGAATGGATGCTTTTTTACTGGGAAAACACATCAAAAAAATCTAACCAAGGGTAGGCTGTATTTTCACATCATCTGTTTGTTTTTTATGAAATATGCATAACTTCTTTGGGTAAATATATCTCCTGAAAAGGCAACTTTGTAGCCACAGATAATTATGCATGTTCTAGATGTATTGCTTGGAACTTAAATAAATATATAAAGCACAAGAATACATATTTGCTTTGGATGGCTGATTTTCTCGCCAGCTCCTTCTTTGACCTAGAATCAACAATCCCATCCACTAGCAACCCCTCAAAGCCCTATTGCCAGTAACAGCCTCGTGTGAAGAAAGATGATTTCTTTGGGAGAGGAATGTTTAGAAATACGATACAAACAAACATCAGGAACAGCAAATTAATACAGTTCTCCCTAAGTGTTAACTTACAAAGGCTGAATTCATTTTCCCTATACGCTTCCCTAATCTACTAATACTACTCATTAAAATCTAATATTTAAATGCCTGTTAAGAAAAATTAAGAATTATCAGCCAACAGGAATTCAATCTACTCCTAGTATACAGATAAAAAGCATCTTTTTTTTTTTTTTTTGGTCTGAATTATTTATATGAGGTGGCAGGAGGGGGAAGGTAGGAAATGAATGAACTTTATCTTGAGAAGGAGCCTGTAATAGTCACCCAACTTCCCAAGGAGTCCATTGCACAAAAATGGTTAAAACTTCTATCCAAAAGAAACCCTTAGAATGTATTCAAGAGACAATACAACCATATTCACAGCCTTGATTTTTAATAACAAAAAACTACAAACAACCTAAAAGTCCATTAAAAGAGGAATGGATGAGTAAATTATAGAATAGTCATACAATGGAATACTATATAACTAAAATAGATGAACAAGGGAGTCCCCACTGTGGCTCAGTGGTAACAAATCGAACTAGTATCCACGAGGACACGGGTTTGATCCCTGGCCTCAGGATCCTGGTGTTCTCTGTATTATTATTCTTTATACTTTGTGCATGTCATCATTGCTTATCTATTCAATATTTAGTATACAATTAAAAAATTTTAAAATACAGTAACTTTTGACTGGGTGCTCATTAACCCTGGCAAGTTATTCTTGCCACTGGTCACTCCCTAATCTAACCATGTCATTTTGTTCCAATCCAGATTTAAAAGGATAATTTTAAAATCTATAGGAATTATTTAATGGATATTGCTAGAAAACGGAACTACCTGAAAAAAAATTTTTTCAAAGAACCAGTGACAGCTAACATCACTTAATATTATGAAATGATAACCTGGAAATCAAGAAGGCAAACTAGATAAGGTGTTTCATAGTTTAATAATAAGAACAGGAGTTCCCGTCGTGGCGCAGTGGTTAACGAATCCAACTAGGAACCATGAGGTTGTGGGTTCGGTCCCTGCCCTTGCTCAGTGGGTTAACGATCCGGCATTGCCGTTGCCGTGAGCTGTGGTGTAGGTTGCAGACGCGGCTCGGATCCCGCGTTGCTGTGGCTCTGGTGTAGGCCGGTGGCTACAGCTCCCATTTGACCCCTAGCCTGGGAACCTCCATACGCCACGGGAGCGGCCCAAAGAAATAGCAAAAAGACAAAAAAATAAATAAATAAAAAATAATAAGAACAAAAAGATGGAAATAAAACATCAAACAGGTAGAGAAAATTAACATTTACTGTCTACTACCTGCTAAATAAAATTACTTTAATGCTGTTACGATCCATAGAATATTAGGGAAAGATATAATCAGCAGAGATCGGGCCCTCAAATAACTTAGGTATTCCTTCTTAGCCCTCTGCCTGGAGCCCAAAGATGGCTCTGCTTCTAATACCGCCCCTGTTTAAGTAGGAGGACTCCAGCAAAACATTTCACTGGAGAAAAAGAATTTCCATTCATTTAAAACTATTATTGAATGCCCTTCTAATGAATACATTACTCAAATTTGAGAAATAATTTTTTAAATAGCACACCAACATATCCAAGGTAGTGGTCTTTGAGTATGGGGATTATGGACAATTTTATAGTGATGAATATGCATTGCTTTATGATAAGAAACAAAATCAATAAACTAAAAAAAAAAAAAAAAAAAAAACCCATCAAACAAGACCAAAAACCCTTTCCTTGCTTAAGTTCATTATGGAGATCTTTTTTTTCCTCCCTTTTCTAGGTAAGATATGGTTTCAGAGAACAGATTTAAAAGGACAACTTTAAAATCTATAGGAATTAAGTAATGGATATTGGTAGAAAATGGAACTACCTGAAAAAAATTTTAATTGAAAATAAAAGGAAAAGAGTCAGAAGCACAGCTCTGAGGGCGTTCTCTCTATGGCACAGCGGGTTAAGAATCCAAGTGCAACAACTCGGGTTATTACGGAGGGACAGGACCAATCCCCGGCACAGTGGGTTAAAGGATCTGGTGTTTCTAGTCGCAGCTGTGGCTCGCATTCAACCCCAGGCCTGGGAACTTTCATATGCCACAGCCATTAAAAAAAAAAAAAAAGTACCGCTCTGAATTTCTTTGACATAGACAGGTAAACAAACTCAGAAAAGAAGATAACTTACTTTTATGGGAGGAGATAAAAAGGAGGGCAAAGAAATAATTGAGATATTTGAAACCTAGAAAATCAATCTCTTCTTGCCCTCGAAGGGTCTAAAGCCTTGGTTAGAGACAGAATATGGAGAAAAGCGGTGAACAGAACTGATGTACAAAAGGAGGAAGCATGCTTAACTGATTAACATCTTAGAAAAAGCAGCTCTGAGAATTCACTAGTGTGAAAACCCAGATATGATCAACTTGGACTTCCATAAAGTTTGAGACACAATATCAGACTAGGATTCACAAATATAATTACTGCTCTTGTGGAAATGCTATCACACTAAGAACTCAACTTCAAGAGTAGAGAAGAAAAGGATGTTGATTTGACAGGAATCACAGAGAGAAATGCATCTATATTAGATCTGGTTATGTGGAATACTTATACCTATAAAAATACAAACACTGATGAAAGTCAGCTGAGGTCTACATAAATAAAAGAGTTTGCAATGAAAAAGAATGGCAAAGGAGTTCTTTTTGAGACTAAAAAAATTTTAAAGCTCAAAACAGTGGCACATAAAGATATATAAATCAATGGAAAAGAATAAAATTTATTTTTTGGCCAGGCCCATGGCATATAGAAGTTTCCAGGGCTAGAGTTTGAACCCAAGCCACAGCAGTGATGACACCAAATCCTTAATTGCTAGGCTACCAGGGAACTCCCAAGAATACAATTTAGAAATCAACCCACATGTATATATAGTAAATTGGTTGTTAATAATGATACTAAGATCATTCAAGGCAGCATAGGAGAGTTTTCCCAGCAAGTGGTGCTGGAACAACTGGGTATTCACATGGAAAAATGTGAACCTCAATCTGTATTTCATGCCATGTACAAATATTAACTCAAAATGGATCAAGAGGTCCAAACAAAAGCTAAAACTAGAAAATTTCTACAAGAAAGCAAAAATTCTTGGGATAGGCAAAGGTTTCTTAGGACACAAAAGCACTAACATAAAGGAAAAAACTGATAGACTGAACTTCGTGAAAAGTAAAACTTCTGGAGTTCCTATCGTGGCTCAGCAGCAATGAACCCATGAGGTATCCATGAGGACTCGGGTTCGATCCCTGGCCTCACTCAGTGGGTTAAGGATCCAGTGTTGCCGTGAGCTGTGGTGTAGGTTGCAGACATGGCTTGGAGCCCATGTTTTTGTGGCTGTGGTGTAGGCCAGCAGCTGTAGCTCTGATTCAACCCCTAGCCTAGGAACTTCCATATGCCTCAGGTACAGCCCTAAAAAGACAAAAAAAATAAATAAATAAATTGAAACTTCTGCTATTAAAATATATGGTTAAGAAGATGAAAAGACAAAGCACAGAGAGGGACAGAGTATTTCCAATGCATATACCTGACAAAGAACTTGTATGCAGTATACGTAAAGAACTCAACCCAGGAGTTCCCATGTGGCTCGGCAGGTTAAGGATCTGGTGTTGTCACTGCTGTGGCATGGGTTTGATCCCTGGCCCATGAATTTCTATATGCCATGGGCACGGCTAAAAAAATAAATAAATAAAAATAAAAATAAAAAAAGGACTCAGTAGGAGTTCCCTTTGTGGCTCAGTGGTTAACGAATCCAACTAGGATCCATGAGGATGCAGGTTCAATCCCTGGCCTCGCTTCAGTGGGCTAAGGATCTGGCGTTGCCATGAGCTGTGGTGTAGGTTTCAGTCTCGGCTCAGATCCTGCATTGCTGTGGCTGTGGTGTAGTCTGGCAGCTGTAGCTCCAATTCAACCCCTAGCCTGGGAACTTCCATATTCCACAGGTGCAGCCCTAAAAAACAAACAAAAATGAACTCAACTAAAAAAAAAAAAATCGACACACAAGATTTGAACTTCACAAAAGAAAACATGAATGGCCAATGAATGCATGAAAAGATACTCAATACTATTAGTCATCATAATTGGAAATTATAATCACCATGAGATACCATCATTATACCCACTGGAATGGCTAAAGGTAAAAAGACTGACAATTTCTTTTTCTTTTTTGGGGGGGGGCTTTTTTAGGGCTGCGCAGGCAGCACATGGAAGTTCCCAGGCTATGGGCTGAATTGAGCTATAGCTGCCAGCCACAGCCACAGCAACATGGGATCCGAGCCATGTCTGCGACCTACACCACAGCTCATGGCAATGCCAGATCCTTAACCCACTGGGCAAGGCCAGAGATTGAACCCGCATTCTCATGGATATTAGTCAGATTCATTTCCACTGCGCCACAAAGGGAACACCAAGACCAACAATTTCTAAGTGATGGTGAGGATGTGAGGCAAAAGAAACTCTCAAACTAACGGGAATGCAGAATGACAGAATCACTTTGGAAAACAGCTGGCAGGTTTTTGTTTTATAAAGTTAAATATGCATTTCCCATAAAATCCAGTAATTCTGCTCTCTACTCTTAGGTATTCACTCAAGGGAAATGCAAGTGTATAGCCACACAAAGACTTGTATGTGAATGTTAATAGCAGCTTCATTCATAATAGCCGCTGCTGGACCCAAAACAAATGTTCATCCACAGATGAAGATTTAAACCAACTGTGATATATTCATACAACAGAATACTAACACCAAAGCAGAACACATTACTAATACATGTCACGACATGGATAAATCTCCAAAACATGCTAAGCAAACCAAGGAGACAACAGTACATACTTAGATTCATTTATACAAAATTCTAGAAAAGGGGAACATGATTTATAGTGACAGAGAACTGATCAGTGGCTGCCAAGGGCCAGGGATGGAGAGGAACTGACTGCAGAGAAGCAGGAGGGAACTTTTAGGGGGTGAAGGTAACGTTCTATATGTCAATTGTGGTGGTTGTTATGTGGGTGGACGCATATGTCAAGATGCATCAAACTCCACACTTTACATGGGTGTGTTTTACCGTATATAAATTATACCTTACTGCTATTTTCTTTCAAATTGCTTTCATAGGTTGGAGACGTCATCCTTGTTTGTCAAGCAGCATCTTTGTTATGTGGAGTCCACAGAAGAGGTTTGAGAAATATCTTCTGAGCTATTGAGCCTGTCTAGAAAGGGACTGCCGAAAAATACATGAGGACTCTGGTAGAGTTTTCTTCCCAGCAACAGCCTAGAGCAGGTATCAACAAACTACAGCCTGGAGGCCAAATTTGGCCTACCACCTGCATGGCCTATAAGCTAAGAATGATTTTTACATGTTTAAGTGGTTGGAAAAAACCAAGGAAAGGAGTTCCCTTGAGGCTCCGCAGGTTGAGGATCTGGCATGGTCACTGCTGTGGCACAGGTTTGGTCCTTAGCCCAGGAACTTCCTACATGCTGCAGCCAAAAAGAAAAAAAAAAGAAAAGAAAAGAAAGAAATCAAAGGAAGAATACAGTTTTGTGACCCATGAACATGATAAGAAATCTAATTTTCAGTGTCCTTAAGTAAAGTTCTGGGGGACAGAGCCATGCTTATTTATTTACATATTGTTTATGGGTGCTTCTGTGTTGTCCTGGCAGAGCTGGGTACTTGTGACAGAGACCTTATACCACAAGGCCTAAAAGACTGATCATCAGTTATGGTAACAACACAGCCCTTTATAGAAAAACTTTGCTGATCCCTGCCCCAGAGTATACAGCCTCTTCTTGTCATCCTCCGCTAACAAGTACTTACATTACCAGGTTAAGTTCTTGGTCCTTTTACTTAACTATTCTTGTGATGGAATAGATAGAACATACATTATCTCAGAGGACTGCTCAAAGGATTATATGAAATGACGTAAATAAAATACATATTGTCTGGCAGTTAATAGTCATCATATGTATTAGTTCATATTCTCCTTCTAAAGGAGGTATTCAAGAGCAGTGGCTTGTCAAATGGGGCGGGGGTGGGTTACGAGCCTGATCATCCACCAAAAGCTACTGCTCCCACTGTGCCTCAGTTCTACTCTGGCAAAAGTTATCAAGCTTCATTTACTTTTAAGCTGTTAATGCCTATGTCTGTACTTTCTATACCTAATATCAATGTAACCACATACTGTATTCTCTTTTGGTGTCTGGATTCTTTTGCTCAACCTTAAGTAAGTGGGAATCACAACAGTGTTGTGAATATATTGCTTCACAAAGGGGTAGACCATTCATTACCCTTGCTCTACTCATTGTGAAATACGTGGTATTTACTGTGAAACTTTACTTTTTAAAATAACATTGAAGTTTAGCGTTCTGTTTAAGTGGCTGAGGATGTTTAAAAAACACATTGTTACAACATTTAAGCAGTCATTTATAGAATATTTTATTTGCACTTATTAAGCATGTACTTACTAAGCTTTTCAAAAGCATCATCTTTAAACTCTTTTATGTATATGTTTCACCTCTCCAACAGATCTATTCTCTCTTTTATATGAAAAACCCTGTCAAGTATTTGCCTCATTACCCAAAGTACACTCAATATATCTTCAATCCAATTTAATAAATATTTATTTATATCTAACATGGAAAACACTGTGATTAAGTTTTTTCCGGAGCATTTAGAGAAGAATAAGACATGGTTATTGCTGTCACTGAGATCAGAATCTAAATGAAGAAACATAACTGAAAAACCAAAAATAACTCAAGAATAACATAAAGCTGAATATTCATTTTATAAATATTTACTGTACCAGGCAGGGACTGGATGCCAAGTCTATGATGATGAATAAAACATAATCCCTGAATGAACCTGAACTATAGCAACATACTCTGCTGGCTTCTGGGGAGAAAAAAATGGAAAAGTCCTTTAGCAGAGTCGGAAAATTAACACCACAGGGAATCTAAATTGAAGTTCTCCAGAGTACTTCCTGAAGCGAATGGTTCACGGAGGTTGATTATTAGCCCAAGGTTCTCAGAGCAAAGAGATGACCACAAAAAATAGATAGCTTCCAATCTGGGACCAGCAAAACATTTATAGTCTCAGACGACAGAACGGTTTTGGACTTTGTTTTGGCCAACCAAAGCCATTGCTGACACTTCATATTACACCTGAATCAATGTTACAGGTGAAATAAAAACAATCTCCAGCTAAGCTAGAAGAAAAGCCAGCCTGGCTACCTCGGCAATCATAGACTTGTTTTCTTGGTCAAGCCTGAAAAACCTTAGGTTACGGTAGTGAAGAGTATTCTAGTTCCTTATTAAAATGCTTTTAATTATTGTTTATCTCACACTTAATTTTCATTGTCCAGTGTCTCAAATGTTTCGACTCAGCCACTCTCCCATCAGATGTTTCAATAAATAATTCAAAGACTCCTTTCCCTTAAAAGAAATTATGCTATGGACTCAAACTGAAAATCCAATCTTCACAAAGGACACCCCATCTTCAAGAAGAATCTTCGACAGAGGAGAAGGTTTGAACAATCCTTAATGATACCCTAAAGCTTTGACCGAGGGAGGAACAAAAGTGTGGATGAAGAATGTAAAAGGTTCTCACACTCCCTGGAAAAGACTGATCATCAACAAGAGGCCACCAGAACTGGTTTTAAGGTCATCCCATCAATAAACAACTTGCATTACTGAATGTGTTTTGGGAGGGTTTGGGGTTTTTTTGTTTGTTTGTTTGCTTGTTTTTGTCTTTTTAGGGCCACCCCCATGGCATACGGAAGCTCCCAGGATAGGGGTCCAATCAGATCAGCTGCTGACCTATGCCACAGCCACAGCAGCCAGATCTGAGCCTCATCTGTGACCTACACCACAGCTCACGACAATGCCAGATCCTTAACCCACTGAGTGAGGCCAGGGATCAAACCCACATCCTCATGGACACTATGTTGGGTTCTTAAACTGCTGAGCCACAACAGGAATTCAGGCAACTCCTATTGGATGTGGTTTTAGAAGGTAGCTAGTCAATGATAGTCCTTGCTTCCAAAGTAGCCAATTAGGAACAAATCCAGTCCCATAAATACACCTCTGATGCCCAACCAGACAATAGTCACACCCAAGTGTCATATCTCTACAGATGACATGAGCCTATGCAGGCATTTGAACATGTGACCACCCTGAACTCCATGCTTCCCTAAAACCCTATAACAGATCGATAGTTGGCTCTGCTTGGAGAGATCCTGCCTGATCCCAGCACAGCTCCCTTACCACAGTGAGCAATACATTCAACTTTGTCTTTTTACTTTGGATATTGAATGATGGTCTCATCGTCCTTTGACATCCTTTAAACACCCCCTTTTTAATAAATGCAAACATCTTTAGAGACTTTTTGCTTTTATGCATTTCTCTAAATGGTACAAAAATCACAATTGTTTGGCCATGCCCACAACATGCGGAAGTTTCTGGGCCAGAGATCGAACCCATACTACAGCTGTGACCCTAACTCTGACCTGAGCAGTAACAACACTGGATCTTTGGCCATTTGGCCAACAGAGATCTCCAAAAAACAAAATCACAATTTACATTAGCTTTGTTATGTGTATAACTGACTCAGACATTTAGCTTAAGTATGTTTGCTAAATGTTTGTTTGCTTTTTAAATAGCAAAAACATGTAAACTATTGAATCTTTTAGGTCAGTATTTTCTGACTGAATATTCTGAGGTCATAATCAACCAAGATTTTATTCTGGTGAATTTCTGGAGCAATGTTTTTTTTATGCTTTTCAAGTAAGCACTTTCACATAGCTGTGTTCTAAGGTGTTCTGGGGGGTTTTTTAGGTTTTTGATTTTTTTTTCTTTTTGGTAGATGATGTGAAAATTTCTCTAAGTCATGTCTGCAATTCTGGAAGGACTCAGAGCACAGGCAGTAAGAATCTAACCAGAACCCTAGAAAAAGAAGGCTAGGCTCAGCTTCTCTGGTCCTAACTGCATTCTCATCAGGCTTGACAGGAGGGAAAAGAGCTTCCTTTCTCAGTGCCCTGCTATGCAGGGCTCTAGCATGCTCTGCCTCCAATGAGGCAAGCGGTCATTTCATCTGTGCTTACTGGCCTGGAGCCCAAGCATACTCACCTCTCCAGAGAATTAACAGCAAACATTAGTTAGGAAGGTGTCTTAATCTTAAGATTCTACAACCTAAGCTATAACAGTATTACACACTACTTTATCACAAAATTGCAACTGCTGGGCTAAAAAGGAAATCTCAAAAAATCACCTGTTCCCACCTCCTTCCTTAACCATATTAATCAACTTGCAAAGTTAAAGCAGATATTTTTACAACCAGAAAAAAAAATTTCTGGAACTGTAGATCCTCCCTTTACAATTCCTTTATCATTCTCCTCATACTTTCCCCTCAACTCAAGCTGACACACAGACACCATTTAGGAGACAAAGACAGAACAGTCACATAGAAAGAACAAAGAGAACCTTACTTTCCTGTTGGAACCTGGCAGATTTAAATCCTGAGGAATGAGACAAAAAACGTGAGTGAAGGCAAGCAACCTGGTAAAATCTCCTGGTTGCTTAGCTCCTTCCTTTGAGATGCTTTCTGGGAATAGGATTTGACTTAATGTTGTAATAAAAAAGACATAACCACACCACGTAATAGGGGCTGGCCTACTATGTGCCAGGTATTTAAATACCATAACTACTGTGCAAAGAGGCATCATTATTCTCTTTTTACAGGCAAGAATGATAAGACCCCCAATGAATTAAGTACTTGCCCAAGACTAAGCCAATTAACTTGCTCAGCTATGGGGTGGTTAGCCTGGGGTTCCACACTGCGCCCATATGGCTACCCTTTCCTTACTTGGAAGGATGATGCCAAGGAATGAATTGTGTGTTAGAATCACAGAAGGTCTCTGGATAGGGAAAACCATGACTCGAAAAGACACATGTACTCCAATGTTCATTGCAGCACTATACACAATAGTCAAGACATGGAAACAACCTAAATGTTCACCGACAGAGGAGTGGATCAAGAAGATGTGGTACATATACACAATGGAATATTACTCAGTCATTAAAAGGAACAAAATACTGGCATTTTTAGCAACATGGATGGACCTAGAAATTATCATGCTAAGTGAAGTCAGTCAGACAATGAAACACCAACATCAAATGCTTTCACTGACATGTGGAATCTCAGAAAAGGACAGAATGAACTTCTTTGCAGAAGAGATACTGACTGACAGACTTTGAAAAACTTATGGTTTCCAGAGGAGACAGTTCCGGAGGTGAGGGGATACGCTGGGGTTGTGGGATGGAAATCCTATGAAATTGGATTTTGATGATCACTGTACTATAAATGTAATAAATTCATTGAGTAATAAAAAAATTTAAAAAAAAAGAATCACAGAAGGTCTCAACACTAGATTCCACAGGTTCTGATCCCCTCACTGATACCCTTAGAGACTCACTGCCCTGGGGAATTCACAGCTACTAGCAACGATGACGGTAAAATAATACAATAATAGCACCTTATGTGCATTATCTCATTTCATCCTGATAACAATCCACAAGGTAGGTCTATTCCTAGCCTCACTTCACAGATGAGAAAACAGCTGAGAGGTTATCTTGCTTACTCTGACACAGGCAGTGAGTGGTGGAAAGCCATGTCCCAGCCTTTCTGCACTACATGAGGCTGCATGAGAGGAATGCATCAGACCTCTCAAGTTTGTTGAAAGTGGGGGAAAGGGTGAAAATCCTCATTCAATAGAATAAACTGAACTCTTCATTCCGGTCGTCCAGACCCTCTATGATCTTTTATCACCATCTGTAATTTATTTTCCATTGCTCCCTTTCATAAACCTTATGCTCTAGAAATTTTCTCACTATTTCTGTAAATACTATGAGTTTTCTCATTTATTTAATGCTACTCCCTTTGGTTGGAATGGCACTTTCAATAGATCTCACAAAACAACATTTATCCACTATAAAGCTTCCCTGGCCACCTAGAAAAATGCCCTCCCACTACTGAATTCCACAGCACTTGGTCCTCTTGGGACATATTCGCGTCCTCGAGTGGATTCCTACTTGATTTCAGTAGGCACAGATGCTGTGTATACTCCGTGGAATGAATGCCCCTGGGAGGCAAAATGCCTGGCTGGGAGAAATGTGAAGATCTAATGGAACCTGAGAGAAGAGGGAGTCTGAAGTCTCCAAGAACTGTCATCATAAAAACTAAGAGCAGAACAAAGGGTCAAACTTAACCTTGTAAAACACGGTGGTTCCGAGCATAGATTGGGATGCGGGCTCCATTTCGCTGTGTGGACTTGGACTGGACCCTCGGCTGCTTTCCTCATCCACTGCCTCACCTGTGAACGGGAACGAGCCGTGCAACTCCCCTCGCTGGGTTGTGGTGAGGAGGCAGTGAGTTCACTGATGTGAAGGGTCCAGGCCAGTGCCTGGCTCAGAATAACGCTATATAAATAACTGCTATTACCATTTTTGAAACTCTTATATACAGTGAAAAGGGGGCTCAGATCACCAAACCCACGACGGGAACTGTCAGGGACGGAAAGCTTTCAGAATGAATAACTTAGGTGATAAAGAGATGAACTCGTGTATATCTAAAAGGACCAGTACTCTTCTCTCCAAAGTCACAGACAAGGAGGAGATAGAGCTGAACCCTATAAAATAACAAGTCAAATTATGGCAGAAAGAGATACATACAGACTTCCAGGTAAAATACAGAGCTATTAGACACAGAGTACCCCCAGGAATCTCAAAGGAGATTGTTTTAGGACAAAAAAAATCATTAAAAAATAGATAGCTTCTAACTTAAAAATAGACTAATTCACAGTCAGCTATTTGGACCTGGAATATAATTTTTTTAAGAAAAATAATATTTTACGTATGGCTTGAGTTCTCTGGCTAACCCACAAAAGCCAATTTAACTTGCCATTACTTAGTAGTAATTACAGATTTTAATATTAAACAGTTTTAGCTACCAGATAATATTAATGGCAGCATATGCATTACTAATTAAGTACAACAATGCTTTGTAACAAATTATCTTTACTGGAGAAGTGGGAATTCACACAATCAAACATCATGCATACAGGAAAGGGTGTGGGTGATGGCTCGGGTCACACTACTCTCTAGTTGGCCCAGGATAGGCATGGTTTGTGCTTGTCACTCTAACTATTAACAGCTCCCTGTCATTCTCAAAAGTGTCCTGGTTTGGACTAAAATTATGATTCCCTTAGTGTTAGTATCTTCACTCTTATGTTACGAGTGAGGAACCTAAGCCACAGAGCAGTTCTGTGATTTAGACAAAGTTATGGACTTAAGAGAAGGGACCAGAATTAGAACCCAAAACTATCCAGGAGTCTTCCTATTATACTGCATGGACTCACCAGTAACAAGGTAATGACTGATGACTGCAATGGCCAGGATTTAGGACACTCACAGTAAACAGCAGATATAAAGTCTACGGGAGTAAGGCTCTCCCCATCCTAGAGAGACTTTACAATGTCAGGAGCTGAGGGCTGAGCGATTTAGGGGATCTCTGTGTGCCTAAGCCTGGCCTATTTCCCTTTTCACTTGGGGCTTCTTGTCCACTACCCCTAATGATATGGGGGAAATTATGAGAGAAATACTTTAGTTTTGCACATCTTAAGTTTGAGATGTGTTTTCAGTATTTAACTGGAGATACAGAATAGGAAGCCAGAATGGAGATGGCAGTTTGGGAGTCAGCAGTGATAGGGAGGATTCTGAAGCTTAGGGCACTCTTCAGAAAAGCAAGAAAAAGAATCCTGCAGTAGAGAACAGGGGTCAAATGCAAGGAGAATGGCGAGGAGATGAAACAGGCCTCAGGGCATCGACTAACCCGCTCCAATAATGAGAGGAAGACAAAAATGATATCTATGACAATAACGATGATAAACTACAGCTACTACCATTACTGGAAACTTATTATGTTCCAGGAACTCCACCAATTGCTTTATATACACTAGCTTAGTCCTCATTATTATCCCCTGAGGAGAGGAAAAAATAAGGCCACAGATGTTACAAAACTTGACTAAGGCCACCAAATAAGCAGCAGAGCAATAATTCAGACTCAGTTCTGCCTCTAACTTTTCTACAATGCTCTGTGTATTGAATCTTATCTTCCCTCTTGTCTCCGCTATCCTTTGTATGTGATGTATGTGATGAATTACAAGGCTTATAAATATTTTTCTTCTGTAAAAACATATCTTCATTGTTAAAATAATGACATTGAATCATGTGAATGTGACTTCAGAACTAAGATGTTGCTAATGCCTCTGTTAGTACACAGACCATGTTTCTGCCCCAAGCATGTTCTACTGGATGAGAAGTGGAAGATGTTTGCTCTTAATTTGCACTATTCCTGTTACGGCCATGTTCATGTTACAAACATGGGTTTCAAAACAACCATAAACTATTATTTATGAAACAGAGGCACGTCTTAGGAAATTCATTAATCAATATCCAGATTATGTATTTTATTATGAAGGGCATTCATTTGCTCATTTAAGTTGGGCTTGGGGATTTGCTAAGAATAATTTTCCTTGAAAACACAAACCTGTTGGGAAATGTAAAAGAGTGAAATTTGCATGTATATATAAAATTAAAAAACAAACACTGCCTACCGAAAGGCAGTAATAAAAACTAAGGCAAATTCTGCTTTTAAAATTATATTAAAAAGACTTGTCCTTCGTGTCACAGCCAGTTAAGGATCCAGCATTGCGGGTTCAATCCCTGACCCAGGAACGTCCACATGCCATGGTGCAGCCAAAAAAAATTATATTAATAAGAAGTATAAGCATTATTATTTTGCTAAGGTCAGTTTCATGGTTATTGACATTAATTCAGGTTTCTCATCAGCTATAATATATTCTCTGATCCTCCCCTCAAAAAAAAAAAAAAATTCTTAAAACACCGTTAAAGAGTAAAACCCTGGCATAAGCACAAAGTGTGACACTGAAGTTATACAGGAAGATGCTTATAACTTACTATTATGAAGAGGTTAAGTCTTAGGTTCCTCCCTGATTATTTCATGCATTTTAGTCTCATCTCCCATGGATAAGGGAAAAACCTACAGGGCAGGGACAATATCTTTTATTTCTTTTGTGTAGTGACTAGCACAGTGCTTGGAAGATTATGTGCACTACATATTTGATAAAATCCTGATATTTACAATTCTCACCTTCATATATTGAGAACTTGACATTCCACCATTAAAGGGAGACATTTTCTCTCTCCCGCATTAAAAAAAAAGACACAGTCAGGTTTTCTACAACAAAACTTTCACGTGAAATTTCCATGGAATTTGGTGCGGCTAGAAGTTTAGGAGGGTTCTTAGCAACCTGATTTTCTATCTGAAAAATCAGTGCCTAAAACAAGGAATTAAAACTTTCATTTTGAAATGGTTTTAATTCATTGCTTATGAATTATATTAACAAACATTTTGTTGGAATAGGCATCTCAGGCTAAAAAACTCTCATTTTTCTTTCCCACTGAAATATTTTACAGCAGAAAAAAATACCAATATACTCCATATATGCCTGTTTTTTTTGCCTTTTTTAGGTTATGTCATCCAAAGTTTAAGCTTTTATCTCTTCATAGACAAAGGGAATATATATTTAGGACTTCAAACACAAAGGGGAACCAGCAGACGCCTTAAATTAAATAGGGAAATGAACTACAATATACTGCTGTTCTTTCATTGTTCAAGAGATTACCAGACTGCATATTTTTGGGGGGGAGGTGGGGGATGCACCCTTGGCATGCAGAAATTCCTGGGCCAGGGATCACATCAGTGCCACAGCAGCAACCCAAGCCACAGCAGTGACAATGCCAGACCCTTAACCTGCTGAGCCACCAGGGAACTCCCGAGTCTGCTTATTTGATTGATAGGTATTTGTGTACCTTCTCAAGTTGATTATGCTATCCAGGTACTACGTCCTTGAAAAAGACTGCAGGGAATAAGGCAAACAAATGACTCAGAGACAGAAAACCCTGAGGAATATATCGAAATTCCCTTCTGCACATCTCAGAAGGAAGGCCAACAAGGTCCACTGCAGCCTAGAATTCCATTTTATGCTTTTGATTTCACAAATTAACAAGTTTTGAGCAGTCAGTGGAGCATGGGAATAAGTAAGATGTGGAGACGCAGGAAATGGCTGCTTAGAAAAGCATCCAGTCATCTCTAAATTTGGAGAAGAAGGTATACTCTGGTACTATGAAATTGAAATTGTGGGTTTAGTGGGCTAATTTGACATAGATGAAAAATTACATTCTAAAGCCAACAACTGCACCCTCAGCCACAGCCAGCAGTCTCACAAATGCTGACTGGTGACATCAGAGGTAAAAGGGGTAATCAGCATGGTTAACGTGGTGCCAACCCATCCTTAATGTTGAAAGCAAACAAACTCAAAAAACAGTGTGGCTGGTGGGATACCAAATATGAATGCCTTTCATACATTATGGCTTTGACATATTCCAACTACTCTGATTGCTCTCGGGCACCGGGCAGGAACACAAGTAAAAACATAATCCATCACATCTACTGACAGTGGTTTGGTGGCTGCAACGTCACATGACAAAACACATTTCTTAGGAGTTCCTGCTGTGATGCAGTGAGTGAGTGATTCAGCTCGTCTCTGTGGAGGCACCAGTTTGATCGCCGGCCTGGTGCAGTGGGTTAAGGATCCAGCGTTGCCCCAGCTGTGGCAGATTTGATCTCTGGCCCAGGAACTTCCATATGCCACGAGTGCAGCCAAAGCAGGAAAAAACAAAACAAAACAAAACAACCCAAACCACATTTGTTAGCTTCCTTCTAGTTTGAAGTCACATAATAAATGCCTAAACAATGAAATCTGTGATGTGTACGTAGATTTTTAAATTTAAAAAATAGTTTCAAAAAAATAGTTTTTTAAAATGGATTTTTAAATTTAAAAAATAGTTTCAGTGTCTATCTAGGGCCAAATGAGACACAAACTTAACCATTCTAAGTCTTGAGTATTTTCAAACTCAAGTTGACTTTTTACTTTTCACTTTAAGTTAGAAATAGCCATAGGCCCCAAATTAGAAAGTCAATATGCTCTGAAAAAAACCTTAATTCTTAAAAACCCCTATGTAAAAATTCAAACATACACAAAAGCAGATAGAATAGAGCAAATTATCCCCACACCACTCTCATGTTCCATCCCTCACCTTCATCAATTTTCAACTTATTTCCAATCCTGCTTTATCAAAAGCCAACTTTGCATTTTCCCTGACTATTGAGTCCTTTTATCTCTAAATAGTTCAGTAGAACCTTACAATTCTGACTGAACACTGATAGAATTTGTGGTTTTATTTTTCATTGCCCTTTATTTTAAATACCTATGTCAGTGAAGGAGAGGAAAATTGAGCAAGGAGAAGAAAATTTAGATTTTTTTAGCTTTTATGGAATTTCTGGTACCCAACTCCAGTTGGTAAACTTTTCTCCTCCTGAAGGGGGAGAGAGGGCTAGCAAGATACAGTCATTAAGTTTAACAAATTCTGAGCACTAAGGATGGGACTAGGTGCTAGACAAGAAAGTGAATAAACAAAAACACTTTCTCTAGAATGGGTGAGACAGACACATGAACATATAATGCCAACATAATGTGGAAAAGCTAGGAAAATGGTATTCACAGGGGACCATGGGAACAGAGAATGAAGGCACTTAAACCAAATTAGGTATTCAAGAAAGGCTTCTAGGAAGACATGACATCTGAGGAAATGCAAAAACACTGCAAAGAATTGGTACCATTAGAGTAAGTTCAATACGAAGTTTCTTTCAAACAGATTTCCTTCATTTAGTTCGCTGGAGAATTAGGGACTGGGGGGAAGTTTCCTTAAAAGTATTAGTCTGGGAAGAGAGTAAAATACCAAGAATTCAAAAAACAATCACTCTATCATGTCTTATGGAGAACACCAAAAGGACAAAGGCTTGGTCTTTACCCTCAAGGAAGTAGGAATCTTGAGAGTTCCCATTGTGGCACAGTGGGTTATGAACCCAACTAGTACACACAAGGACTTGGGTTTGATCCCTGGCCTCACTCAGTGGGTTAAAGATCTGGCCATGAGCTCTGGTGTAGGTCACAGATGCAGCTCATACCCCGAGTTGCTGTGGCTGTGGTGCAGGCTGCCAGCTGCGGCTCCAATTTGACCCCTAGCCTGGGAACTTTCATATGCCTCAGGTTCAGCCCTAAAAACCAAAACAAACAAACAAAAAGAAGTAGGAATCTATATGGAGAGAAATTAAACATGCACTAGAAAATTTTACTATATAATATTCAAGCAAAATATAGCATTTAGTGATGGGAAGACTGGTACAAACTGAAATATTTGATTAAGAGCTGAGATTTAAACCAAGGTTTTAAATATAAGTAGAACCCAAATCAAAAAGAAAGCCAATCGAGTAAAGAATATTAAAAGATGAGTCTTAAATAGTAAGGGAGTCTTCATCTTTAAAAAGTATTTATTTATTCTGTTCATCTCTGGATTGCTTGAAGTAGGCAGAGAAAGGTCAAGATCTTTTATCTAAACCTCAGTCTCCACAGAGATGAGCAAATGTGTTGCTTATGGATGTGTTATATATTTTAGTGTGAGAGCACAAAGATTTGATTTGAGAATTTACAATCTGATCCTAAGATATTCCACAGGAATAATGCACAATGTCAGGTGCAAAAACAAAGATCTAATCTGGAATATATCTGATTCTTGGGTAGAAAGAGAAAAACTAAAACCCATAAAAAAAGTGAAAGTCGGAGTTCCCATCGTGGCGCAGTGGTTAATGAATCCGACTAGGAACCATGAGGTTGTGGGTTCGATCCCTGCCCTTGCTCAGTGGGTTAACGATCCGGCGTTGCCATGAGCTGTGGTATAGGTTGCAGACGCAGCTCGGGTCCAGCGTTGCTGTGGCTCTGGTGTAGACGGGCGGCTACAGCTCTCATTTGACCCCTAGCCTGGGAACCTCCATATGCCACAGGAGCGGCCCAAGAAATAGCAAAAAGACAAAAAAAAAAAAAAAAAAAAAAGTCATAAAAGACACGTAAGTGAAATTTAAAAATTTAATGGGATTAAGATGGTGGAATAGAAGGACTGGAGCTCAACTTCTCTCATAAAAACAGCAAAATTAGAACCAAATGCTGAAGAACCTTCAACTAAATGGACTGGAAACCTTCAAAAAGATATTCTACTCCAGAAGACAAAGAGGAGGCCACATTGAGATGGTAGGAGAGGGAGTCCCCATCGTGGCACAGTGGTTAACGAATCCAACTAAGAACCATGAGGTTGCAGGTTCTATCCCTGGCCTTGCTCAATGGGTTAACGATCTGGCGTGGCCATAGGCTGTGGTATAGGTTGCAGATGCGGCTCAGATCCCGAGTTGCTGTGGCTCTGGCATAGGCCGCTGGCTACAGATCCCGTTCGACCCCTAGCCTGGGAACCTCCATATGCCACGGGAGCGGCCCAAGAAATGGCAAAAAGACAAAAAAAAAAAAAAAAAGATGGTAGGAAAGGCAATTACGTGATATAAGCAACCCCATACCCACCAGGTGGGCAGCCCAGACTGGAAAGTAACTGTATCACACAGACTCACCTACAGGAGTGAGAGTTCTGAGCCCCATGTCAGGTCACCATGCCTGGGGATCTGAATTGGGAGATAGAGCCCCTGGAGCATCTGGCATTGAAGGCCACTGAGGCTTGTGCACAAGAGCTCCATAGGACTGGGGGAAACAGAGACCCCATTCTTAAAAGGCACAGACAGGCTTTCATGTGCACTGGGTCCCAGGGTAAAGCAAAGACTCTATAGAAATCTGGGCCAGACCTGACTGCAGTTCTTGGAGGATCTCCTGGGAAAACAGGGGGTGACTGTGGCTCGTTGTGGGGGAAGGACATTGGAGGCAAAGGTCTTGGGAATATTCATCAGTGTGTGCTCCTCTAGAGATGGCCATTTTGGGAAAATCTGGCCCCACCCAGCAGTGCTGAGAAGCCCCAGACCAAACAATAATCCAGGTGGGATCACAGCCCCACCCTCAGTAATCAGGCTGCCGAAATAACCTGTAGGCACACAGCCACCTCTAATCTCACCAAGAGACAAAGCCCACCCAGCAGAGGGACAGGAATCAGCCCCACCTACCAGTGGGCAGGCACCAGTCCCTCACATTAGGAAGCCTACAGCAAGCCCTCATACCAACTTCAGCCACAAGGGGGGCAGACATCAGAAGTAAGATATTTACAGGACATTCCATCCAAAAGCAGCAGAGTACACATTCTTCTCAAGTGCACATGTAACATTGTCTAGGATTGATCACATTCTGGGCTACAAATCAAGCCTCAGTAACTTTAAGAAGGTTGAAATCATATCAAGTATCTTTTCCAACCACAACACTATTCAACTGGAAATCAACAACAAGAAAAAAAAAAAACTGCTAAAAACACAAACATGTGGAGACTAAACAACATGCTACTAAACAACCAATGGGTCACTGAAGAAATCAAAGAGGAAATTTAAAAATACCTAGAAGCAAATGACAACAAAAGTACAACACTCCAAAACCTATGGGATGCAGCAAAAGCAGTTCTAAGAGGGAAGTTTGTAGCAATACCATCCTGTCTCAGGAAACCAGAAAAAGCTCAAATAAACAATCTACCTTTACATCTAAAGCAGCTAGAGAGAGAACAGACAAGACCTAAAGTTAGTAGAAGGAAAGAAATCATAAAGATCGGAGTAGAAATAAATGAAAAAGAAACAAAGAAAACCATGAAAAAGAACAATGAAACTAAAAGCTAGTTCTCTGAAAAGATCAAAAAATTGATAAACCCTTAGCCAGACTTACCAAGAAAAAAAGGGAGAGGACTCAAATCAATAAAATTAGAAATTAAAAAGGAGAAGTAACAATGGACATCACAGAAATACAAAGGATCATAAGAGACTACTACATGCAACTATATGCCAATAAAATGGATGGCCTAGGACAAATGGACAAATTCTTAGAAAAGTACAATCTTCCAAGACTAAACCAAGATGAAACAGAAAAGATGAATGGACCAATCACAAGTAATGAAATTGAAACTGTGATTTAAAAACTTCCAATAAACAAAAGTCCAGGACCAGACGGTTTCACAGGCAAATTCTAACAAACATTTAGAGAAGAGCAAACACTTGCCCTTATGAAACTATTCCAAAAAACTGCAGAGGAAGGAACACTCCCAAACTCATTCTATGAGGCCACCATCACCCTGATACCAAAACCAACAAAGGTACCGCACACACAAAAAGAAAATCACAGGGCAATTTAACTAATGAACATAGATGTAAAAATCCTGAACAAAATACTAGCAAACCGAATCCAACAATAAATTAAAAGAATTGGACATCATGATCAAGTGGGATTTATCCCAGGGATGCAAAGATTCTTCAATATCTGCAAATCAATTGATGTGATACACCACTTTAACAAACTGAAGAATAAAAACCATATGATCCTCTCAATAGATGTAGAAAAAGCCTTTGATAAAATCCGACACCCATTTCTGATAAAAACCCTTCAGAATATAGGCATAGAGGGAACCTACCTCAACATAATAAAGGCCATATATGTCAAATCCACAGCTAATATTATTTTCAATGGTGAAAAGCTGAAAGAATTCCCACTGAGATCAGGAACAAGACAAGGATGTCTGCTTTTGCCACTACTATTCAATATAGTTTTGGAAGTCCTAGCTACAGCAAAGAGAGAAGAAAAAGAAATAAAAGGAATCCAAATTGGAAAGGAAGAAATAAAACTATCACTATTTGCAGATGACATACTATACCCAGAAAATCCTAAAGCTGCTACCGGAAAACTGTTAGAGCTCATCAATGAATTTGGCAAAGTCATGGGATACAAAATTAATACACAGAAATTGACTGCATTTCTATATACTAACAATGAAAGATCAGAAAGAGATATTAGGGGAAAAAATCCAATTTACCATCACATCCAAAAGAATAAAATACCTAGGAATAAACCTACCTAAAGAGACAAAAGACCTGTACTCTGAAAACTGTAAGACACTGATGAAAGAAATCAAAGATGACACAAACAGATGCAAAGACATACCATGAACTTGGATTGGAAAAATAAATATTACCAAAATGACTATACTACCTAAGGCAATCTACAGATTCAATGCAATCCCTATCAAATTACCAGGGACATTTTTCACAGAACTCGGACAAAATATTTTAAAGTTTGTTTGGAAGCACAAAAGACCCAGAGTAGCCAAAGACATCCTGAAAAAGAAAAATGCAGCTAGAGGAATCAGGCTCCCTGACTTCAGACTATACTACAAAGCTACAGTCATCAAAGCCCTATGGTACTGGCTCAAAGACAGAAATATAGATCTGGGACAGAATAGAAAGCCCAGAATTAAACCCGGACACCTACAGTCAACTCATCTATGACAAAGGAGGTAAGACTATACAATGGAGAAAAGACAGCCCCTTCAATAAGTGGTGCTGGGAAAACTGGACAGCCACATGTAAAAGAATGAAATTGGAACACTCTCTAACACCATACACAAAAATAAACTCAAAATGGATTAAAGACCTAGATATAAGACCAGATACTATAAAACTCTTAGAGGAAAACATAGGCCAAACATTCTCCAACATAAACTATAGCACTATCTTCTCAGATTCACCTCCTAGAGTAATTACAATAAAAACAAAAATAAACAAATGGGACCTAATTAAACTTAAAAGTTTCTGCACAGCAAAGGAAACCTTAAAACAAAAAGACAATCCACAGAATGGGAGAAAATAACTGTAAATGAATCGACTGACAAGGGATTAATCTCCAAAATTTACAAACACCTCCTGCAGCTCAATAGCAAAAAAACCCAAAAAACAAAAAACCCCATCAAAAAATGGGCAGAAGATCTAAACAGACAATTCTCCAAAGAAAACACACAGATGGCCAAAAAACACATGAAAAGAGGTTCAACATTACTCATTATTAGAGAAACGCAAATCAAAACTCTATGAGGTACCACCTTACACCAACCAGAATGGCAATCATCAGTTAGTCTACAAACAATACATGCTGGAGAGGTTGCCAAGAAAAGGGAACCCTACTACGCTGTTGGTGGGAATGTAAATTGGTACAACCACTATGGAAAACAGTATAGAGATTCCTCAGAAAACTAAAAATAGAATTACCATTTGATCCAGCAATCCCAATCCTGGGAATCTATCCAGAGAAAACCATGACTCAAAAAGACACACGTACTCCAATGTTCATTGCAGCACTATATACAATAGCCAAGACATGGAAACAATCTAATTGTCCATCGACAGAGGGGTGGATAAAGCAGAAAAACACAATGGAATATTACCCAGCCATTAAAAGGAAAGAAATAATGGCATTCGCAGCAACATGGATAGACCAAGAAATTATCATGCTAAGTGAAGTTAGACAGCGAGACACCAACATAAAATGCAATCACTTACATGTGGAATCTAAAAAAGGGACACGGTGAACTTCTTTGCAGAACAGATACTGACTCACAGACTTTGAAAAACTCATGGTTTCCAAATGAGACAGGCTGGGGGGGTGTAATGGGTGTTTGGGATGGAAATGCTATAAAATTGGGTTGTGATGATGACTGTACAACTATAAATGTAATAAAATTCATTTAAAAAAAGATACATAAGAAAATTCAATCCATAGTATAAGTTCTAAAAAATTACAATTTCATTCAGAGATTAATGGCTCATTTAAAATTCTATGTTTAATAACGGTAACAACAACAACAGCGTCGGCTAACATTCACGTAGCATCCACTACTAAGCGAGCTTTATGTAATTAATTCAATTAATTCTTAAAGATGCCTGAGAGCTAGGTACTACTACAGATCTTCCTTGACTTATGATGGGGTTATAAGTTATATATTACCATGTCTAATAAACACATGGTAAATTGAAACTACTGTAAGTCAAAAATGCATTTAATAAAACTATCCTACTAAATTATAAAAATAATACAATACTTATAATAAATAATTAAAACTGGATAGCTCATGTAGTTTGTTGAAAAACAGAATGGTTTGTCGGGTAGAGAATGGCCTTAAGTGTACTGGTTTACCAGTTGTTTAACCCTCTTGATTGTGTGGCTGGCTGGGAGCTGTGGCTCTCTGCCACTGCTCAGCAGCATAAGACAGTATCGCCCTGAATATCACTAGACCAGAAAATGATCAAAATTCAACATTTGAATTATGGTTTCTATTGAATTTGTTGTGTATTTTGCACATCATAAAGTTAAAAAATCGTAAGTCAGACTATCTATATTCCTCCCACTTTATAAGGGAGGGAACTGAGACGCAGAGAGA
Source organism: Sus scrofa (assembly GCF_054392235.1). Classification (NCBI taxonomy): domain Eukaryota; kingdom Metazoa; phylum Chordata; class Mammalia; order Artiodactyla; family Suidae; genus Sus; species Sus scrofa. The sequence continues at coordinate 86,945,362 of NC_139387.1, read as the reverse complement.
TTAACATTTACTCTTTCCTCAACTCTAGTTTCTCCAACTTCATTGGTCAGAATTTAGGTTAGAGGTTTCAAAAAGACATGTAGGTATACTGTAAGTATAGGTTGAAATCTAATATTTGTACAAATTCAGAAAAAGTTCTTCTATCTTTCATTAGCCTAAGGGAAATGATGCATATAGCAAATGGCAAAAAAACCATAAATCCATGCATGCGGTAAAGAGCTAGAGTTACAAATAGGAACTTGCTCTAAAAATAGCATATGTATTAATAACTAAAGAATGGTTTCTTAAAGATTGCCCATGGGGTTGAGGAATGCATCTTTTTCATAATACCTACACACATGGAGAACATAAATTATAATAAATGACCCTATCATATACAGCAGTAAAGATAGCCAGTAGTAAAAGCATATTTGAAATAATTTTTGTCCCTACTGAACAGAAGAAAAATATTAGCCCCTAGGTAGAATTAGATGCTTTTTCTTCCAAGCTCTGACAGCAAATTGTGCGTAGATATTCCCAGCATTTATATTACATTACAATATAACACAGTCATTTGTTCATGCAGTAGTCTTCCCTTCAGACCATGTCCTTGAAGACAGGGTCTGAATTTATTCATCCTGGAATTTGAGACCCATTCCTGTATCTCGGAGAATGAATGTTTACTGAATGAATAAATGATCTGATAGGTGACTTTTAAGAAAACCTCAGGTACTGCAAAGCATTCTAGAAAAGTTAAAAATAGCAAATAAGTCAAAAGGGTTTTCATTATTTTATAAGTAGATTCTTGTCTTCCTTATCTGGCATTTAAGGCCTGTCTACACTGGCCCTAATCTGCCTTCTTAACTTTATTTCATCTACTCTTTTAGCTGGATCCTCTGTATGAATCACTTTCTTTTTTGGCATAGGTTTTGTGCTTTTTCATTGCTATGCTTTTACTGGGTACTCTCCAAAAGTTTCACCTTAGGCAGCCTTTTCAATATAAATGAGCATACTTACTTAACACTGTGCTTATATGCTTATCGTAAAGCAATCATAAAAATAGAAAAAAATGACATTTTAAACAAATGAGATAGACATATATAAACATAAGTTTTCATCTTTTCCCTCTGTATACAATGCATTGTTCTGTATTACTCCACTTTAAAAATAACTGATTTATATCAGAAGAGTATAAATCTCATGGAGTATTTGAGAGAATGAACTGAATCTGTACATGTACAGCACTTAAAACAATGCTGGTTATACAGGAAACACAGTAAATGTCAGTTAATTTCATTAAATTATTATCATCAATGCAGTTTCTTTCATCAATGCAGTTTCTCTCAACTGGAATAACTCCACATACCTACCCTCCAGCCTCACTCCTACAAAACCCCTTGAAGGTCAAATTCAAATGTTATCTCTTCGAAGAATTATTTGAATGCTTCTCTTAAATTAGGATTTTTCACTTTCAGAGGTATCATATCTACAGAATTTAGCAAGAAGCCATGGCTAAGAAGCCAAAATAAAGCTGGAATAGTTGGGCTAGGTTTATGGAAAATGATGCAAATGAAAAAAGATATGATTATTAACCACAAGAAAAATAAAATACAGAAAAAGGAAATATAGCACACTCTCTGGCTCTATAATAAACAATGTTTAGATAGACCTATGATAGAAACACTGACTACTAATTTAACCAAAATCTGTGATGCAACCATTTGGGAAAGATTACAACATACCCCAAATGCTCAACTTTTATTAGCAAAAGTCTAAAGGAGATCAATCATGAACTAGAAATTTAGGCATATCACTTTAAAACTTATAAATACCAGAAGAAATTCAAGAACAATAGGGAAAAAGAGAAGATCTTGCAAGCTTCTACAAAGATAAAAGTATAAGGAGATCAGAAGTGAGAATGGCAGCTGTTGTCCTTTTCTTTTCTTTCTTTTTTTAGGGCCACACCTGCAGCATTTGGAAGTTTCCAGGCTAGGGATCCAATCAGAGCTGCAGCTGCTGGCCTATGCTACAGCCACAGCAATGCCAGATCTGAGCTGCATCTACATTCAGTTTGCGGCAATACTGGATACTTAACCAACTGAGCAAGACTAGGGATCAAACCTGCATCCTCATGGATACTAACTGGGTTCTAAACCCACTGAGTGACAACAGGAACGCCCTCCTGTTGTCCTTTTCAATGGTAATAGGAGAAGTTATAAAACAAGAAAGCGATACCTTCAAAATCCTAAAAACAAACAAACAAACCAGAATTCTATATCCGCCCAACCTATTCATGTAAAAGCATTTCACAACATGCCAAGACTCAAAAATTATTCTCCTAGCCAATACTCCTTCGGAGGAATTTATCTGAAGATGTGTTCACATAAAACAAGAGAACAAAAGAAGGAAAGAGATAGAATCCAGTAAAGAGGAAATTCAAAAGTTCTACTGATCAAATCATTTTAAAAAAATCATATTAAAAGTGGTCCTGAGTTATTAATTTTAAGAAGATCAAATCAATACGAAGACATTCACCTGATTTCCAAAATGTTAAAGTATTTCTTGTGCCTTGAGATTTAGAAAGTCACACTTTTTTGGAGGGTCTTTTTAGGGCCTTGTACACAGCATATGGAAGTTCCCAGGAGTCGAATCAGAGCTGCAGCTGCCAGCCTATGTCACAGCCACAGAAACGAGAGGTCTGAGCTGCATCTGCAACCTATATCACAGATCACAGCAAGCTGGATCCTTAACCCACTGAACGAGGCCAGGGATCAAACCCTCATCCTTGTGGATACTAGTTTGGCTTGTTGCCACTGAGTCACAATGGCAAGGACACAAAGTTATGCTTTTACATCCATCTGAGCATAAAAGAGAGTGCAAGAGTTTTTAACTCTTACCTGTAACACAGCAGCAAATAAGTATACTACTACGAAGATTACAGTTAAAGAAGTGTGACCACTTTTCATCAGATGAATAGTGTAGAGGAAAATTAAATGTCCGGGTATCACTAAGAGCAGTAGAACTTGAGCAGACTTATTATTTACTCCTGTAACATAAGATATAAAAGTTGTTAAAATCATCTTTTGGTCACAGCTGTTAAAATTTGAGTATGACTTCTAGTTACTACACTGCACAGAACACATAAAATTCAACTGCTAGAAATAAATTTTAACTATTTACAATTCACTTAATTTCTAGAAATTCTCCCTATATGTTATATATTAATTAAATGAAAGGTGGTTGATGAAAACTTGCCATGAAGAACATTGGTCAAACTATCATATCTACTATTAAAAAAAGAAGACAAAAGAAGAAATATGACGGTCTTAAAGTACTAAAATGCGGGTTTTTTTCCCACATCATTTAATTCCTTTTTATGGATTATTTCAATGACTGAAAACCATCTCATGGTCTTTTAATAGGAGACCTTTGGTTTGAAATGTTTTAATTTTATTTTTCCTTTAAAGTTATTTCACTGCTATTACAAGACTGGGCATTTCCGATCCTCGTTCAAAAGTTACATTTATTACATTACATTAATTTTCATCAGGAGAAAAAGTTTTCAAGAATTGTGAGGTTTAAAATTGTGGTTTAGTTTCTTGGGTATCCTATGCCTGGGGCATAAACAATGCACTGTTCCTTGTAACTGAGGTTATCCTCTCTCATTCCATTTGTTTGGGATCAAATGCCTACATTTCTAAGAGCCAAAAAGATTATTACACAAAAGACAGTATCTCTGTCTCCCTGATTTAGCTAACATTCGCTAACAATGCTTTCTTAACTGTACAAGTTTCCTCTTTCTTGACTCATAAAAACGATACCCCAGAGAAAGAGAAAAGAAAAATTATACAAAGTTCCTCAGCAACTGCAGAACTGACACAAATTTTTTCTATTGTTCCCTGAGATTTAGAGAACCGAATTTGTTCTATTTAAAAATCTACTTAGCTTGCAGAAATGGAAAATTTTGCAACATTCACAAACAAAACATGTTCTCGGCAAATGTTGCTTGTCTATACTCATGAAGAAACAGTCACTCAAATACAGTATGCAAAAATCCAGACGTACCTACCTGGACCAAAAAAAGTTCTAAATGGATAGTAACAACCTTTGGGTTCATCAGGCAGTTCTCCTGGAATGCTGTGTAAATGGAGGTAGGTAGAAATCCTGCTAGCCTGAATGGCCACCAAATTACCACCAATACCTGAAACAGAGAAAAACAAAGCAGTTATCTCCATATTTTAAATAACTCGCATAAATTCAATCAAATATATGCCTCTTTATGTCACATCCTGGACCAATTAAACAAAACAAAGAGTTCTTAAAAGTTGATTCATGTAATTTTGAGGTAGATACTCCAAAGGCATCCATTTATTGCTGTGAAAGACTCATTCACTATTTTTTCAAATCTAATTCACTGTTTGGTATAAAAGCAGCATAAGCAATTTTTAAAAATTACTATCAGAACCAAGACATAAAACTAGGTAGCAAGGTGTTTTATGTTTATCATCTTAATGAGAGGAAATAAGCTAGATTTATTCAAATAGTCGAGGCTTGTGATAAGACGCTGAAAGAAATACTCAAGAAAGTCATCTTTTAACCTAGATTATCGTCCCATATACTCTGTGGAAGAGGAGCTGATTCCAAGAGGTGAAATGAATTCCAAAGGATGGTAAGTGTGCCCAAGGTGAGTTAGGAAACCCCTATGCATTCTTCCTTGACAGACTATGAGAGGAAGAGGAAGTAGTCAGAAAAGCGAGTAGGAAGAAAGCAACTGAAAACGTCAAATTCTTAAATGCCGAGTATGGGCTAACATAACCATTTAGAATGCCTGGGAACCTTAGACACCAGAGGAGTCTATCCACTTGCCAGCTATTTCTGCAAGCCTCCCCTGGCTGCTTGTGAGGCGTACTGAGATAGGAGAGAACACTGAGATACCCAACCTTGGCAGCACACAGCAAGAAACCACATCTGTTTCCCAATCCTTCTCTCATATGAAACAAGAGCTGCTTGCATGATGAAGGGCTCACACCAGCCACCTGTTCCTGGGCAAAAATCAATTGCCAATGGAGTAAGTGTAGAAGCAAAGGCTGTCTGCTGCTGAATGAATGAAAGAGAATCTTCTTGCTCAAGACCAATCTGGCAGAGTGACTGCCAACAGACAGAGGAGTAGAAAAACACTGAGAAAGCCTCACCTCTATGGCCAAGTGCATTAAGGATTGCCTAAGACTGAGAATAGTACAAGACAATCCCCAACTCCTTCCCATGCCTTGTACCACGTAAAAAGCATCAGCAGCCTACTGAGAGAGGAGGAGCAAGAGCACAGATAGTTAAGCTTTCCATGCTGCAGGCACACAGCACTCCAGGCTCATATTAAGCCAAAGCTTATCAATAAAGAAATCTGGGAGTTCCCATCGTGGCCCAGTGGTAATGAACCTGACCAGGATCCTTGAGGATACAGGTTCAATCCCTGGCCTCGCTCAATGGGTTAAAGATCTGGAACTGCTGCGAGCTGTGGTGTAGGTTGCAGACATGGCTCGGATCCTGCGTTGCTATGGCTGTGGTGTAGGCTGGCAGGTGTAGCTCTAATTTGACCCCTACCCTGGGAATTTCCACATGCCTTGGCTGCAGCCCTAAAAAGAAAAAAAAAAGGAAAGGAAAAAAGAAATCTGAAGTTAGTGGGGCACTGAAGTTGACTATTAATAACCACAGTGCTCACTTTGGCTGCACATATACTAAAAACTGAAACAATACAGAGAGGATTAGCATGGCCCCTACGCAAGGATGACATGCAAATTCGTGAAGGATTCCATATTTAAAGAAAAAATAATAACCACAAACATCAAACCAAGTTCAACTACTGATGAGACTGACTCAGTATTCCATACTAATGACTTAATAGCAGAAAAGTCTGCCTTTTTAAAGGCATAAATAATTACCTCAATAGCCAATGTTCTTTTATACACAATGGTCAGCATTTGTTAAAACATTTCTGGGACAGTAAAAAGTAATAAAAAAAAACAGACTATTGTCAGGAGTAAAGAAGTCAACAGAACCAGAGCCAGAATGACTCGGGTATTGAAACAATCCAACAAGGACTTTAAAATAACTGTGATGTTAATATGTTAAAGTATCTAATGGAAAAGATGTTACAATATACATTATTAAAAGATGGGACCCTAAATAGGTTAAAAGTAAAGGTATGGAAAAAGATATACCATGTAAACTCTAGTGAAAAGAAAGCTAGAGTGGCTATATCAACATCAGAAAGAAAGAAAGAAAAAAAAAGACTGTAACAGGGACTATTACCTAATTCTGGGGTTAAATACACCAGTGTTAAAGACAAACACTGAATAATGGTTGTGAAGGTCAATTTGTTACTAAAGCTGTTGCCCAGAACCATATCCCTGCCCTGACACCAAATGGAAACCAATTACTCTTATCCAAATTTTAGGAAGAAGTTGCAAAGAGGGGGTCAAAAACCCAAAAACAAATAAACTAAAATCCCCACAAGAACAAATTAAAACAAACTAGGCCCAAGACAGAGGAAATCCGACTTCCAGTAGACCATGAATCTCATTATATGCTCACTGTAATACATTAGAATGCTAAATGACACACCCACTGTGCCATGCCAGTTGGCAATTGTCATGATAACAACCAGAAAAGCTCAAACAAGGACTGAAAGGAATATTGCATCACTTCTGGGTCCAAACCACATCCCTGTTCTCAGGTAAGTCATGAATATTCCTCCATAGTGGTTCCTCCATAGTGGTACCAATTTACACTCCCACCAACAGTGAAGGAGGGTTCCTTTTTCTCCACACCCCCTCCAGAATTTGTTATTTGTAGACTTACTCATGATGGTCATTCTGACCAGTGTGAGGTGGTATCTCATTGTAGTTTTGATTTGCATTTCTCTACCAATTTGCGATGTTGATCATTTTTTCATGTGCCTGTTGGCCTCTGCACATCTTCTTTGGAGAAATGTCTATTCAGGTTTCTGCCCATATTTCAGATCACCAAAAACACATGAGAAGATGTTTAACATCATAAATTATTAGAGAAATGCAAATCAAAACTACTGTGAGGTACCACCTTACACTAGCCAGAATGGCAATCATCAAAGAGTCTACAAATAATAAATGCTGGAGAGGGTGCCAAGAAAAGGGAACCCTGTTATACTTTCGGTGGTAGTGTAAATTGGTGCGACCACTATGGAAAACAGTATGGAGAGTCCTCAAAAGACTAAAAACAGAACTACCATTTGATTCAACAATCCCACTCTTGGGAATCTACCCAGAGAAAACCATGACTCAAAAAGATACACGTACTCCAATGTTCATTCCAGCCCTATATACAATAGCCAAGACACGGAAACAACCTAAATGTCCATCAACAGAGGAGTGGATAAAGAATATGTGGTACATATACACAATGGAATATTACTCAGCCACAAAAGAAAAGACATAATGGCATTTGCAGCAACATGGATGGACCTAGAACTTATGATGCTAAGTGAAGTTAGACAGTGAGATACCTACCAAACGTCATGTGTTATCACTTATATGTGGAATCTAAAAAAAAGATCCAATGAACTTCTTTGCAGAACAGATACTGACTCACAGACTTTGAAAAACTTATGGTTTCCAAAGGAGACAGTTTGGGGTGAGGGGGATGGGCTGGGGGTTTGGGATGGACATGCTATAAAATTGGGTTGTGATGATGACTGCACAACTATAAACGTAATAAAATTCATTGGGTTAAAAAAAAGAAAAGAAAAGAAAAGAAGAAGTTTGAAAAAAAGAAATACAAACATAAACTAGAAGAAGGAAAATAATGAAAAGAGAAAAAAATTAAGGACATCTATAAAGCTAACTATGGCTTCTTTGAAAAGAAAAAAAGGTAGGCACAAACAACATGGGGAAAAAATCATAATTCCAGTTACTGCCAATATTTTAAAAATAACAATATTATGAATAACTTCATGCCAATTTAACCTTGAAAATTTAAATGGGAAAATATCCTAAAATATACAATTTAACAAAATTAATTTAAGAAGAAACAGAAAATTTGAATCATTCTATAATGATTAAGGAAATCAAATCTAAAACTTCAAATCTTCCTCAAAAATTCAGCCCCACATAAGCTGTTTGCTTTGTTGGTTTTTTTCAAGTGAGTCTATCCAATAGTTAAGCAATAAATAAGTAAATAAAAATAATAAGTAATAAAATCCTACACAGAGTTCCCACCGTGGCTCAATGGGATCCATGGCATCTTGGGAGTGCTGAGACGCAGATTCAATTCCTGGCCGGGCACAGGGGGTTAAGGATCCCACATTGCTGCAGCTGCAGCATAGGTTGTAACTGTGGCTCAGATATGACCCCTGGCCCAGGAACTCAATATGCTGGAGAGCAGCCAAAAAGAAAAAGTAAAATCCTACACATATTACTTTACAGTATAAAATATAAGTAAGTGTATAACTCACATAATGAGACCAGCAAAACTCTGAGTTCAAAATCCAACAATGGAAATATGAAAAACGAAAATTATAGGCCAAGCTTATGAATAAAAATAAATGTAAAAAGATATTAAACAGTTGGCAAACCAAATCAGAAAAATGTTAAATGCATAATACATCACAACCAAAGTGAATATATCCTAGGAATGTAAGGCTGAATTAATATTTGAAACTAAAATAATACAGTACATTAATAAATACATGAAGAAAAATATGATTATATGAATAAATGCATAAAAATTGATGAAATTCAACATTCTTTATTTATAATTAAAAATTCTTAGCAAACCAGGAATTGAAGGGGACCTCTTTAACCTAATAACCACACATGCACACATGCACAGATGAAATCTGAGATACACAAAGGAGGTAGTACAGATTAATAAAGAGTGCTACAACTTCAGTAAATAATGCCAAGATAATTAGGTAATAATATGCCCCGCAAATACCATGAAATTGGACCCCTACTCTCATGCTTTACACAAAAATCAGTTCCAAGTAGATTAAAGGCATCACATGAAAGGCAAAATAATTAAAATAATTAGTGTAGAAACCTATTAAAGTTTTACCTTCTCATGGAATTAAAACCCCATCATGATCTCATCACGATCACTCATTATATTTTTAAACTAAGCAGAATTCTTACCTTAGAATAGTTTTTTTTTAATGTCAAAAATGCTTTCTTGCTATCATGACACACAATACTTCTACTAAGAGCTAGTCTATCAGCATTTCTTTGAAATTACTTAAATTCCTCACAGACTAATTGTACTACTAAAGCTAGTGGAGAGCACCTAAAGATTGTCACATAAATTAACAGCATTAGTAAAAACAGATTTCCAACATCCTAAATAATTACTAAGGGCCTTCTGCATCCATAAGACCTAATTTTTAAGTGCCTTGTTGCTCACATGAGCTCCATTGATAATATAAATGTTGGTAGTATGAACACATTCAGAAGGTTCATCTAAGGACCACTTTAAAATCTAACTTCATGTTTCAAAGTGGATTTTTTTTTAGGGAGGGGCTGCATCTACAGCATGTGGATGTTCCTGGGTCAGGGATCAAACTCACACCACAGCAGCAATCAGAGCCACAGCAGTAACAATGCCAAATCCCTAACCCACTGCACCACAAGGGAACTCTATCCGACTTTACGTGTTATTCAATTTGGAAATATGTTTCCAGCAAATGTTTAGCATTCACACCACGAAATATATTTTAAATTATGACAATAATTCTTTTGGACATTTCCAAGGGAACCTGAAGTGAAAGTTCATTTTGTTAAAAAGTAAAGCCTTATAATCAACAGCACAACAGATCTGGTATCTTCCATATTTTAGCCACCTCCGCACATCTCTGCATTTTCACCTCTCCTCATTTCATGACTCCTTATCAGAACTCACACCCAGGAACTGCTCTTTTAGTTTCAAGAAATGCAAAGGAATGGGCGAAACGTGTCTTCCACTGTTTCATATTTTTCACAGGGAACACATGTAATGTCCTCAGAGTGAAGGCCCTTTCATCTAAACAAGGGCAGGCATGCTCACCTCCCAAGTCCCTAATTCATCGTCCTCCACTACTTCCTTCCAGTGTACTCGCAGACTTGCAGACAACCTAATGAATGACTTATAAGGTCGCCAAATTTTCTACTTCCCTTACCCTAGATCATGCATTCTCAGTGGGGACAAAAATTTGTTCTTGGGGGAAGAAAATTTTTTTTTCTCATTTTATGGTACACATAAAATACAGAAATGGGTAAACTGGGCACTTGTGATATTAAAATTTCATGGGTGGACACATTTAGGGGAAAATGTTCTCAATGGCTTCTTCAAAGGATGATAATGAAAAAAAGGTTGAGAAACACTGCCTAGACCAGAACTTCCCAAACCAGGAAGCCTTGAACCAGTTATAGGTGTGACAAGATACTGACCTAAGCACTGCAGGTGCAGGTGAGACCTGAGGCAGCTGATGCCCCCAGGCTGATTGTCTCTGGTTGTAAGTGGCCTCCTTCTTCACCTTAATGTGCCATCCAAATATTACAATTTCCTGTGTGTGCCATGACATGAAACAGATTGGGAAGCTGTCCTGGAGAACTGAATCTATCCACTTTCTTGGGACAACTTGAGGATGTCACTGTAAGTAAGGCCCTTCAGCTTAGCCTCTCCTTTCCTTTTGCGCACTGCAATGAGGGTATCCTTTCTTTCCAAGGGTACTCTGCAGTCCATCATTTTGTGGACCTTGCTCCTTCATTATTCGCCATCTATCAAGCACCCTTAATCTTTCCTTTGTTTTACTCCTTTGCTTCCTTGCCAATGAACATGTCTCCATTTCTCCCACCTTGGAAAAAATTCTTCATTTGGACCCCTAGGTATTATCCTAATTCTATTCTTTTCATAGTCAACCACTTTTAGAAATCTAAAAGTGCTACTTCCAAGACTTTTGTTTTGTACCAAATATTTAATAGATACAGAAATAATATTTATTTATAAAATATATATAAGCGATAGAGAAAGATAAATACTACATGACATCGCTTATATGTAGAATCTAAAATATGACACCAATGAACCTATCTACAAAACAGAAACAGACTCATGGACAGAGATGGGGAAAGATATATAAATATAAATAACCATACTACGAAAACACCCATGTACACATCACCCAGTTTAAGAAAAGGGGTACACACGGTAGAGATTGATTTGCAAATACTGAAAAATCCTTGAATCACTGGGATTAAATCCCACTTGATCATGGTGTACAATCCTTTTAATGTATTGTTGGATTTGGTTTGCTAGTATTTTGTTAAGGATACAGGAATTCCTATGGTGGTGCAGTGGGATCAGCAGCATCTCTGGAGTGCTGGGATGCAGATTCGATCCCCTACCTGGCACAGTGGATTAAGGATCCCGCATTGCCACAGATATGGTCTAGATCACAACTGCAGCTTGGATCTGATCCCTGGCCTGGAAACTCCTTATGCCATGGGGTAGCCAAAAAAAAGAAAAAGTAATAAATAAAATAAAATTTTAAAAGAAAAAAAAAGGATACAGTATTACTCTTACATTTGAAGTATCCTATGTGCCCCTCCCCAACCCCTTACCCTTCCCTTCCCCCTCAATCAGAGTAACTATCCTTAATTGTATTTTTCATTCTCTTACTTTTTTCTAGGTTATTACCATATATATGTGAAAAAACTGAACCCTCAAATGATTTCCAAACCACTGAAGAAATGGTCCCTTCTGAATCATTTCCCCTGGCTACACTAACTTAGCTAATCCTTCTTCTAACCAATTGATCTCTAGCTCAACTCTTTCTTCTTCTGCCAACAAAATATTTACTCTGTGGCTCTCTAACCTCTTTCAATATCTAAGGAACTACTATCTAAATAGTCCCTCCTATCTAAAAAGCTTGTAGAATATACCAAAGAGAAAGAAATTCTGAGAAACCAATTTATCTGGTTATATACCAGAGAAACTATTAAGGAAAGTAATAAAAGTTGCCATAACTGATAATTTTTTATACAAACAGTAGGAACAATTTTCTGTTTTTGCCTTTTTAATGCACTTCACCAGTTCCTAAGTATAGGAAATGTTTTGGTTATGATCAAAGTTGTGTTATTTAACAAGATAACTTCAAATTCGGTAATATATAGTTTACAGCAAAACTAAGCATATTCCTTAACTCGTGCATTTATTCACGCAGCAATTAGCAGAGGTTAAGACACTAGGCACTACCCAGAGAGTCATACAAAAAGAAAGTAATCACACAAAATAATTACGTAGTATAATAAAAATGTTAAAAGTATGCTGTGGAAGCAGAGAAAAGCACAACTAACTCTTCCCAAAGATCTATTTTGCAGAAGAGGTGACATCTTAATTGGGTCTGGATGAATGAACAGAACTTGGTAAGTAAAAGAAGGGGAGTAAGACAGAGGGAACAACAGATACAAAGGAATGGTATAGAGAAATGACATGATCTATTTAAGAAAGCATCAAAAATTCACCAAGATAACTTTAAGAATTGGTGGAGAAATGAGATTAGAGAGGGAGATTTTAAGGCAGATTGGGTTGCCTCAGTATGTTATGCTAAATAATTTGTACTTCATCCTCCAGGAAACTTTTCGTTTTCGGCTGTGCCTGCAGCATGCAGAAAATTCTGGGGGCATCGAACTCACTCCACAGCAGTGACCAGAGCCATAGCAGTGACAGTCTCAGAACCTTAACCTGCTAGACCACCAGGGGGTTCCTTGAGTTATAAGTATTAATATATCAAAAACTACTGGTGCATGAAATATATTTTAGAAGATGTTACCAGTTCTGAGAGATGTTGCTAAGTGTTAAAAGCTATCCTAATCACAGTATCAGCACGGATATACCTAAACTTAAACAAAGTATGTATTTCTGTATCTAAAAAAACAGATAGGGAGTTCCCGTCATGGCACAGTGGTTAACGAATCCGACTAGGAACCATGAGGTTGAGGGTTCAGTCCCTGCCCTTGCTCAGTGGGTTAACGATCCGGCGTTGCCGTGAGCTGTGGTGTAGGTTGCAGACGCGGCTCGGATCCAGCGTTGCTGTGGCTCTGGTGTAGGCCGGTGGCTACAGCTCCGATTAGGCCCCTAGCCTGGGAACCTCCATATGCCGCGGGAGCGGCCCAAGAAATAGCAACAACAAAAAACAAAACAAAAAAAAGACAAAAAAAAAAAAAAAAAAACAGATAAATTAGTAAAAGTTCACTTTGAGAGAAAAAAGTCACAGGCTTTGAGATCAAGCAGATCTGAGTTTAAATCACCATTTAGTAGATGTGAGACCTCATCTATACCTGAGGATTAAATAATATAACCTGCATAAAAGATCTAAAAGTAAATTGCCACATAATAGGTCCTCACTAAATAGCAAATGATGATGACGACAATGATAAAACAGAGGTCTTTTAAATAGCACATCCCTTAAAACATTTAAAATGAAATTCAATTCTCCAAAGTTCCACATTTTTAAGGAACATGGAGTGAATCTTCTTAATGTTTTTAATAAGTGGAATCTGACACAAGTTTACTGTGATACCTAAGAGGTTTACTTACTGAGACACAAAAAAAGATTCACCACCATGCCATGCCATGCCATGCCATGCATAGACTTCCAAGGAAAGCATTTTAGCAAGTGCTTTGTAAGGTGTTTCTTATGTAACACGAAATAAGAGAGATACTCACTAAAACCTTACGAATAATGGGGTTGTAATTTAAGTTAAATTTCTCAATGAAATGTTGGGCAATACAGTTCTAACAGCCATATTTGGATAAAAATTAGTGATTTCATCAACTAATAGTCCACTGAAGAGACTCCGAACAGGGAGAAAGAAAGTGACAGTCACTCCAGGCAGTGAAAATCTGATCTCTGAGGGTCGCAATAGAAGAATCAAGTCAGGATAAAGTTGTAGGCATCCAACAGCATATAGAGAGCCTTGATAACTAGGCAGAAGAATTCTAACTTGATTTTACTGGCAGGAGGAATCCATTGTTAAGCTCATCATCCCAAGACAAATGTTATAAAAACAGTGTTTAAGGTAGACCAGTGTGTTAGGGACATTCAATTTGCATTTAATAAGGAGTTAGTCAGGAAGGTTACTTTATCACCTGAATGATGGCTGGAGTGAGACATGAGCGGGCGCAGTGGTAAGACATACTTGGTATATAAATGGACAAGTGAATTATGTTAACGTGCAAATAGACAAGGTTTGGTCATTGTCTGTTCCAAGAGGATGAAGGCTGAATCAAATGTTTCCATGATTTTAAGAGCAGGTAATGGGGAGAATGGTGGCATCAGGAAAACTGGGAGAGGCGTTACTAGGGGAGATTTGTTTATGGACATTCTAGAGGCACACAAAAATCAAAATGTTCAGTAAAAATTTTAGATAGAAATTTAGAGTTTGGAGAACTTGCCTTTGTATAACATACTTTCTTGTCCATATATCTATAAAAATAATTTATATTAAATGTGTAGTATATCCTATGATATATTTTTCCCCAGACATATTTTCTAAATTATATTGGCTTAAGTTATATTGAAATACAACTTAATGACAGCCATCCCTAAAGTCAGTAGGACTGGATTAATTATCTTATTAAATGGAATCTATATAAAAATCCCTATGAATTTAAGTATTGTAATTTCCATTTTATAGATAAGAAAAAATATAAGGCAGATTTGAAAGGGATCAGAGAGGAGCGATAGATTTTAATGGACTGAATTGATTCCAGCAATGCTTACACCTAGCTAACTCTAATTTATCCACAAAAACTGACAAGGGAAGCAACAAAATGACACAAGATAGCAGATAAGCCTGCAGTAAATGATAACATAGAACTGAAATATTCTATTTTGCCATACCACAAAAGAGAGTTAGACAATATCTAGAGATGCTAACAAGCTAATATCTAGAGATAAGATTAAGGAAGAACTCTTATCAAAAGTGTGTTCTGGAGTGGCGCAGTGGAACCATGAGGTTGCTGGTTTGATCTCTGCCTTTGCTCAGTAGGTTAAAGATCCGGCGTTGCTGTGAGCTGTGGTGTGGGTTGCAGACGCAGCTCGGATCCTGCGTTGCTGTGGCTTTGACGTAGGCTGGCAGCTACAGCTCTGATTAGACCCCTGGCCTGGGAACCTCCATATGCCGTGGGAGCGGCCCAAGAAATGGCAAAAAGACAAAAAAAAAAAAAAAGTGTGTTCTGCATACTGAGAACAGGGAATGCAATTTCTACCATGAGCAACAACCTGTGAATGAAAATAAAATGGATGGGATGGGAAGACAGACCTCTTAAAAATCTGAACCCAGAGATACCTGTTCATACCTGAGAATAGAGATAGATATCACCATGAAACCATACGTTTAATTCTTACCATTAATAACTGGTGTGTAAACAACAATCCCAACCAAGTTTGGATCAGATACAGTTGTGTCCAGAATAAGGCCCCCAATGCTGAAAAATACAAAACCATATGATTTAGAGAAGAGGAAAGGCAACGTACTAATTTGAAGTCGTTCTTTACCTACAAACACCCCTACTTTTAAAAGTAAAATATTTAGCGATTTAAAAAATAGAACAAAAAGAAAAAATATTCAAAGTAAAAATCAAGGTCCAAAGCAAAATGTTGAAAGTAAAACATGGCGGAACTGTAGCCCCCACATTGCAGGGCTCTCCTCCTAGTCTCCAAAGTTCATGTTAAAAAGAAAAAAGCATACACTTAAAGTGCATTAAAATGTCTGAAAGCACATATAAGAAATTATTAACAATGTCTACCCCTAGAGACTCATGGTAATTTATTTATTTATTCACTTATTGTCTTTCTAGGGCCACACCTGTGGTATATGGAGGTTCCCAGGCTAGGGATCAGAATCAGAGCTGCAGCTGCTGGCCTATACCACAGCCACAGCAATGCGGGATCTGAGCTGCATCTGCGACCCTACACCACAGCTCATGGCAACACCGGATCCTTAACCCAATGAGTGAGGCCAGGGATGGAACCCACATCCTCGTGGACAGTAGACATTCATTAACCACTGAGCCATGATGGGAACTCCAAGGCTCACGGTCATTTTATATCCTTCTGCACTTTATTAGTTTTTTAAACTACATTCATTTACTACTCTTATAATTTTAAAAAACTTTAAAAAATTTAAGAGTGTCTTTTCATATCTGAAGTAAACAAGCCACTAAAGGGATGACTTTTATCAGGTTAAAACTAAGCCTAGGTACAGTAACTTACAGTGTCTTATCACTGGTAAATTAAAATAATGAGTTGTAGCCATAGAAAAGAGCTGATCTGGAGAACAGAGGTCTGGAAAAATAACATATGGCTATACACTGTCTCAATGGAGCTTGGAGATTTTTGTTCGTTTCTAAGACCATTATCAACTGGTTAACTTCAGATAATGAAGTTGTTTATTTCAGATATGAAAAGTCTATGTAATACAAAACACTTCCAGTCCCAATATTCTGTGGAATCCTGCTGCCTAAATCTTCCAGGAAAATGCAATCCACATTACATAAAAACGAACCTCATGCTGTCACAGAACAGAACTGATGGTCAAAGTATCAGATCAAATTTCTTACCACTGTCTGATAGTTAATATTAGGAAATTACTACATCTTTATTATTTCAACTCTTTAATAAAGCAAAGGAAAGTTTTAATATGACTCAACTGCCAGGAGTTGCCATTTAAAAGGTATATTATAAAGTCCCCAAATAGTCACCTTTATAAATATTTTACCATTTTGACTTAATGTTAATGTGTGTGTGTGTGTGTGATGGGAGTGCCTGTTGTGGCTCAGCGGTCACAAACCTGACTCGTATCTACAAGTTGGTTAAGAGTCCAGCGTTGCCATGAGCTGTGGTGTATGTAGGTGGCAGATGCAGCTCATATCTGGTGTTGCTGTGGCTGTGGCATGGGTTGCCAGCTGCAACTCCAATTCGACCCCTAGCTTGGCCACTTCCATATGCTGTGGGTGCAGCCCTAAAAAAGCACACATAAAAAACCTCCAAGAAAAACATATTTCATAGAATAAACTAGTTATATGTCAAAGAATAAATCATCCTGCTGAAATACATAGATCATGGTGTATATATAACATGAACACTTGCTAAAATACATTTTAAAATATTTTTATTATCCAGGTGATAAAACATAGAAAAATTAGAAAATACAAACAAAAAGAAGAAAATAAAAACCAACCATAGTTAGGTCATTCAAAATGATACTATTCATATACAGACTCCAAGACATTTTTAAACATGTACATTTTTTTTAAAGTCAAATGTAAAAGTTTTCTTCAATTTTATTAAATTTGATTTTTGTCAAAAAATATATGTGCATCATTTTAAAAAAAGCAAAAGTACCACAAAAGCTTATAAAATAGCCCCATCCCCAGAACCTGCTCTCCACTAGCAATCCTTTCTAACTTTTAAACTGTTTCTTTTGGCATTTAATCCTCTATTTCTACACAACATGTTCATACTGCTATTTCTTTTTCTTTTTAATATTTTTTTAGGGCCTTACCTGCAACACATGGAAGTTCCATATGTTGCCAGACTAGGGATTGAACTCGCATCTTCATGGATACTAGTTGGGTTTCTAACCCACTGAGCCGCAGTGGAAACTCCTCATACTGCTATTTCTTGACTTCTAATTTTAGACATTAACCTAATGACTTCCACTATGGCAAGTGAGCATTAGTTTCTCTTACATTTTCCTCCCTGGTTTAGTCCCTTCACAATTCCCTTTTTCCCCTTATCCTGCCAACCTTGTTATAATTTTTGGTGAAAGATTTAGGATTTACTTTATTATAACAATGAAATTGTTATTCACAGCGGAGCCACAATGTATTAGGAGATTTCCTTACTTATACTTTTTTGCTTTTTCTCAATTTTTCTTAACTTTTTAGGTTCTTATTATTAATCCAGCCTGAAAACTGTAACAAAGTTAATGAAAGGCCTCTGAATTCAGTCCAATTTGTCAGGCAACTGATCAGTTCCACTCTGTTTTCCTTAGAGACATTTCTCCTTGAGCCCCTATCTTCCTGCCAGCCTGGACTGTTGCTCTCTAGGTCTGATGCACAGCTGTCATTCTGTACCTTCTATTCATCCCCCCACGGTGAGTCTTTGCCTACATACTGTGGCCAGATCCCAACATATCATGGGACAGGTTGCCTGAGTCTTCTAGGAAAGCTCAATCTACATTATAGAAAAATGATCCACATGCTGTCACAGGATAGGTTTCCTTATTCCTGTGTTGTCTTCTTTCTTGATTATTTCCTCATTTTGAGAGACTGTATCTTCTTTTGGCTTTTATATGGAAGAGTATGGGAAATAAAGTTTTTGAGATCCTGCAGGTCTGAAAAATTCTTGAGTCTACCCTTATGTTCAGTTGATTTGGGGATCATGTTTCATGTTCAAAATAATTTTCCCTGAGAATTCTGAGGTTGAGGTTGAGTGTTGCAGTTGGACATCATTCCAACAACCACTCCTTTATATGCAACTGGACTTTTCTCTCTGGAAGCTTTGGGATTTATGATAATGTGCTTTGATTTGGGTCTCTTCTACTCTCATTCATTGTACAAGGTACTCAGTGGGTGGTCAATCTAGAGCCCATGTTCTTCAATTCTGGGGAATTTTCTTATATTATTTCTATGATGATTTCCTCTCCTCATCATTTGCCTCCAGTTGTCCACATCTTTGCTTTCTGTTCTACTTTTCAGTGTAGTTCCTCAACCCTATCTTCAAAATTTCTCTACTGATTTTTTTTGTTTCTGCAACTTCTGTATTTTTAAGACCCCAAGAGCTCTTCTAATTTTTCACATCCTCCTTATCAGACCATTCTGTTCTTACATTATAGATGCCATAGCTTCTCTAATTTCTCCAAGGACACTGGTGACAGTTTTTTGGAGACTTTACAACTACGTCTGCACTTCTTTTTTTGAGTACTTTCTTTTTTCTTTTCTTTTTTTTTTTTTTTTTTTTTTTTTGGCTCTGTCATATTAATAGCCCTAACCAAATGTCTGGTGATCCTTTACTGTCTGCTCCTCTTTAAGAGACACTGCGAAGCACACTTGGAGTTCTCTGTGCTCATGGGCAGAATTTATCAACAGGGGGCCTCACTGAAGAGTGGTCGGATAGGGAAGCAGTTCTTTAACTAAAGGGCCCACAGGGTCAGTTTCTGCAGGTTTTTGTTTTGAGCTGATAAATTTCTCCAGAAAGGAATTACCTAATTTTTAACCTGGGGGTATAAGCTAGACTGCCAACATTCTATGAGAAAAGAAAAGAAGTGGGATAGGGTTTTCACTGCTCAGCATGAAGAATTTTCCTTAATCCTTGTTTTTCATACAGTGCTTAAACCACAGCCTCACTGATGCAGGGGATTCTGAATCCAGAGGCTCTCTGACTTAGCCTCTCTAGGGCTTAATTCTTATCTTCTGCTAGAGTGGGAAAGGGCAGCCACCTGGGTGGTCAAGCTAGAAAAGGCTTTTAGGATATAATTGCTTCTCACATTAACTTTCAACCAATCTTTACTTCAGCTTTCAGAAGTTCTTAGTGCCTCTAATTCCTCCACCTTTTTGGGTTTCGGAGACTCAGATCAGCTTGCTCCCTATGGGTGTCCCTTCATCCTACAGGCAGTTAGGTTTTAGCTTTTTTCATTCTGCTAGTTCAGTTAACAATCATCCAACTGATTCCTATCTTACTAATTTTGCTAAATCTCTCACCTGCTGTCTTCTTTGCTCCCAGTCTGTTTTTATGGTTTCATAGCACATTTTTATTCTTTTACTGTCATTTTAATAGTTTCAGTAAGGAAGAAGATAGACATATGTCAATCTACCGTGTTTAATAGGAAATTCATACTCTTTTCTCTCTTCTTTCGCCAAATGTATAATGAACATTTTCTCATATCGTGTGAAATGTTAGTGTTATTGTTGATGGCTGACTAATATTCCATTTTGAGAAAATGCTACAATTTACTTAATCAATACCTGATTGCTAGACATCTAAGGTGTTCACCTTCCCTTTTCTGTTATCAAAAATTCCCCTGTGATGAAGATCCTTACAACGGAATAATTTGCACAAATCCTTAATTATACCTTTAAGTCTGTCAGAATCCTAGAAGTGGAAGTGGTCAAATGGTATGTACATTTCTAAGGTTTTCTGACACTTATCTGAGCAACTTACTCAGATAAGTGACGTCCTTTTCAAGTTAAAACACACACAAAGACCAACACCATTAAATTTTAAACATCAATCTGGTAAGAATTTGGTTGGGGAAACGTTTGAAACTGGTAGCCAAATGAGGTTCTGTACATCTACTGATTTTAATAACTCTCATCACCTATATCCCTGTTACCTGAGATAATAAAGACTTGGCTATATAAAATGACTGTTCTAAGAATTACAAAACAGGCCACTGATTTGGTTTCATACATAGAGATACATGCAGATAGAATAAACTCTGTACACATACAAACACACACATTTTAATACTAACCTACTTATAACCATTGCTGTTATGACAGGCTCCCAGCCAGAGTGGAGAACTGTTCTTGTGGCTGGATGTTTGGCAGCTATTATGATCCAGATAGGAGTTAGAGCCAAGAAAAAGACACCAACTAATGGAGAAATGTAGTAGTAGGTCTCTAAAATTCAAAAAGAGACAACATTTCGATCTCTTTTCTAACCATGTAGCAAAAATGTAAATTCTAAAATATTTAAAAACAGATTCATGCTATATATTTTCCACAAATTTCAAACAATTTGACAATTATAGATAAGGTAAAAAATGTTAACTAATGTGACAAAACTAATCCATTAATCCAACAAACATTTATTGAAATAGTTATATAACCTAGATGTGAGTAACAATAATAGTAATAACAAGAATAACAACAGCAAAAAAGCTAACATTATGTGGCCCCACCACTTACCAAGTACTGTGCTAAATACTTTATGTTCATTATCTCATTTAATTGTCCTCACAAGTAGGAAGTAGAAACTCATTCCTACCTTATGAAGAAATTGAGGCTTAGGCACTTAGGTGCACAGCTAAGAAATAGCAAGAACGGGGAGAAAACGAAATCTGTCTGACACCAGATTTAGTGCTCTTAACTCCAAACTATAAAGCCTAAGAAAACATTGTTTGAACCCAAAAGGATCTTACAGTACAAGCATTCCATGGAATATTGGCCAATTGATTGAGAATAGATATCCTCCCAATCCTGAACAGTGTTCCAAGCTCCAAAATCAAGCTGAAATACTAGGTTTAATAAAGAGATTTCTTCACTACAGAATTACTCAGAACATTTAATATGCCAAGACAGACTACAGTATGGTCCATTAACCATTCACTCCTCACTTCTCATCTGGATGTTACGACTCACCTTGGACAAGAAATTCAACTTCTTTACACTTTAATTTCCTTATCTATAAAATGGTAAAAACTATAATACCTATCTCATGGGATTAGTGTGAGTCTTAAGAGAATTAATACCTGTAAATTAACTAGAATAGTGCTCAGGCACGTAGGTAACAATTCCTGAACAATTACTATCATCGTAACCATCACTGTCATCATTATTAACATCCTGCTATTTGGCACATACGCAGAAAACCGACTGCCAAGACTTTCCGTCACAATTATTCATCCTCTCTTCATTCTTACGATGTGTTCCTATAGATAAGAGTTTAGGAAAGCTTAGTGACTTTGGGCTTGGCCACTTATCTTGCTTTGTGGACATGATGATGCATGCTGTCTCTGAAGAACATTTGAAATGCACTTTTACAAATGACTAGAAGATTTACATATATATGTAGATAGGTGACAATAAACTGTTTTCAGACACTGATAGCCAATACTTCAAGACTTCCCCGAGGGGAAAGAAATGAGATAAGCCCTACCTCAGCTTTCTGACTAAAGGCGTACTTCAGACCACCGGTCAATTCCAGCAGAATGAATCTAAAAGAGTGGGAATTTACAGGGTAGGATACTGGAGAAGAGGAAATTATCATAGAAAGAGCTGCAAACTGAAAATCAAGCCATGCATGCATAGGGTGAACTCCACAAAGTCAGGCCAAGAATAACTGGCAAGTTATAAACTAAAAATTTCCCAAAGCTTACAAAGGGCTAGAAGTCATTTGAGATCTAACCCCCTAGAGACAACAGCCTCTTTGGACACTGAGAACAGTCAGTGAAGACCAAAGAAGGGTCACTTCTCAGTAGTGGGGCTAGCCCTAGTATAAAATCGACTTTAGATCTATTATAATAAAGCTTAAAACCAAGACTTGTAAGGCTCCAAATAATCTACAGACAGCTGCGTATAGCAACAAAGTCCAAGAAAACTAAATATAGAACTACCATATGATCCAGCAATCCCAGTCCTGGGCATATATCTGGACAAAACTAAAATTCAAAAAGATACATGGACCCCTATGTTCACAGCAGCTCTATTAACAATAGCTAATACATAGAAGCAACTTAAATAACCATCAACAGATGAATAGATTAAGAAGATGTGGCACACATATACAGTGGAATACTACTCAGCCATAAAAGAACCAAATAATGCCATCTGCAGCAACATAGATGCAATTAAAGATTCTCATACTAAGTAAAGCAAGTCAGAAAGAGAAAGACAAATACCATATGATATCACTTATGTGTGGAATCTAAAATATGGCACAAATGAACCTACCTACAAAACAGAAACAGACTCACAGACATAGAGAACAGACTTGTGGTTGCCAAGGGGAAGTGGGGAGGGAGTGGGATGGACTGGGAGTTTGGGGTTAGCAGATACAAACCATCGCCTTTAGAATGGATAAGCAATTAGGTCCTACTGTACAGCACAGGGAACTATATCTAGTCCCTTGGGATAAACTATAATGGCAGATAATAAAAGAAAGGGAATGTGTGTGTGTGTGTGTATACATATATGAATATATATATATATATATATATATATATATATATATATATATGAATGACTGGGTCAGTTTGCTGTAGAAAGCAGCAGAAACTGGCACAATGTTGTAAATCAAATATACTTTAATTTTAAAAAAAAGTCTAACACTTTGTAAGGAAAAAAACAGTAAAGCACTTAACATTACACTCACAGTGTTCATCATCCAACCAAAAATTATTTTTAAGGGTCTGGAATTATATTTAGTTGCATTTACTTAGTTAAACATCCTGAGATATTCTATTTACTTTAGACAGTTCCCGTACCTCAGAAAAGCTTCCTAGTACTTAAGATAATATTTCTAAATCTAACAAGTGTACAAATACACTGAGTCAAGTTTTCATAAATATTCACACAATGTATACAAATTTGGTAAAATTTCTATTTGACAATTATAAGAGTTAATTAATTATAAATATTGAAACAGAATTAGGAGACTGACATGTTACTCTAATGAGCTAGGTAACAAGTATATTCCAACACTAGGTGCTGTTTCTTTAGCATAAAACCATTCGTACCACACATTTGATTCTCAGTATTTTTATAGCGAAACAGTTATAGCATCTAAAAACGTTTTTGGTAATAGCATCTTAGCTTATCAAGGTCTTATTATTGTCAGAGATTTCAGCCAAGACATTCCTGGATTTATCTCAAAAACCCTAATACTTATTTTGTACGGTAGGGACTTCACAACCTAAAGATAGAGTTGATTTCACAGTCCTTGTAGCCTGTGGCTTTAGATTTAAGTTAAGTGTTACTGAACTTTTCTGACATCTCACAAAATGCTTCAACCCTCATTCATACTCTTATCTTTGAATGAATTTTGTATTTCCTCATCGTCTTAAGTATTTAAAGATTCCCTCAACTCTGACTAAAGATGTTTGAATTAGATAGAAACTCGATGTTTTTCCCAATGAGATAGGAACAATTACTACAAATATTAAAATAATATCCAAATTTCATCCTCATTGCTTCATCTGGATTTGCCATCGCATCTTCAAAATAATTAAACTAACATAATTCATTTAAATATTTTCTTCCATTTAAAGGGATATGACTAATGCTACATATAGAGTCATCTTCTCCGTAGTTTTTTAAAAGATGAAAAACCTTTACTGGATGGATTCCCAGTTCTCCTTGCTAACATTCCAATTAGAAAGCATGCCTATCGAAGGCTGCCAAAAATCTCTTTATAGAATCAGACAGAAAACCAAAAGCATTAAAACTCACTAAACATAAATGAAAAGAACTATTCTGCCAGGTCAGATCATCTTAGTATTTCATTGTCAGGTCAAGAGAGGAGCCCATGCCAGACTTTTAATTTACTCTCAACATCACATCTCTGGAAGGACATCTGAAGATGAAAAAACACTAATCTTCCTAACTCCAGAATCACTGCCCTGAATTTTCAAAGAGGGGGAAAAGTTTCTCAGGAAAGAAATGAAAAATAATGAGTAGGCAGTTCCTCAAAAAGTTAGAAGTTATATGATCCAGAAATTTCACTGCTATGTATATACCAAGAGAACTGAAAAAAATATGTTCACACAAAAACGTGTACAAGAATGTTCAAAGCAGCATTACGCATTAGAGCCAAACAGTGGAAGCAAACCAAATGTCCATCTACTGGCAAATGGATAAATAAAATGTGATATATCCATACAATGGAACATTATTCAGCCATATTATTAATCCATAAAAGGAAATATTATTCAGTATTCGTCATGATTCAGTACTGCATCATGCCAAAGCACAGATGAACCTTGAAAACATACTAGCTGAAAGAAACTGGAGAGAAAAGGTCACACAGTGTATGATTCCATTTCTTGAAATGTCTACAACAGGCAAATCCATAGAGAAAGAAAGTAGATTCGTGGCTGCTGGTGCTGGGGGAAAGGTAGAATGCGGAGTGACTGCTAAAGGTTTCTTTTTAGGGTGATGAAAATGTTCTGGAACGAGATAATAGGTGGCACACTCTCATAAATATGCCAAGAACTACAGAATTGTACACTTTTAAAAGGTGAATTGCATGGCAAGTGATTTATATCTCAACTTTAAAAATTCTAACAACAACAACAAAAGAATGGGAATTGTAGTCCTTAAAAATGTTAAAGACAAAGACACAGATGTATACATACATACAGATGGACAGAAGAAAGGATGAAGTAAATGGGGTAAAATTATAACATTTGGTGAATATGGGTAAGGGTATATAGGGTTTTTTGGTACCTTTATTTCTGTAGATTTTTTTTTTTTTTTTTTTTTTTTTTTTTTTTTTTTGCCATTTCTTGGGCCGCTGGGAGGTTCCCGGGCTAGGGGGTTGGCTTGGAGCTGTAGCCGCCGGCCTACACCACAGCCATAGCAACTCAGGATCTGAACCGCATATGCGACCTACACCACAGCTCACGGCAATGCCAGATCCTTAACCCACTGAGCAAGGCCAGGGATCGAACCTGCAACCCCATGGTTCCTAGTCAGATTCGTTAACCACTGCGCCACGACAGGAACTCCTATTTCTGTAAATATTTTATATGTTTAAAATTATCTCCAAATAAAAAAAAATTAACATGAAAGAAAAGGGCAAAAATCATGATAAAATTAAAATATTTAAGATGATTTATTGCAAATGTCTTCAATTTCCTGCCAAATCTAAAATGCCCATCCCTAGCAAATTAAATACGTTTGATTGTATAGGACCCTCTTACCTTTTCCCTGGCCAAATTCTAATCCGATGGTTACAGGGAAATTGCAATTAGACAAAAAGGGAAGGTGGTTAAACATTCCTCCTTTTAGGCTCTATTAGTGTTTTATAGATGTCGTAAGATTAAAGAATTACTTTTAGAAAACCACTAATGACACAATAAGCAAGAGAAGATGGTTAATTAAAAGCCAACCACGACAGAACATTGACAGAACTATACTTTTAAAAAAATCCAACCATGAACTTGTGCATTAAAAGTGCCTTCCTTCTAAATCAAATGTGTTTAAATGATAGAATAATACATTAATTTCTGGATATATCAGAATGGACATTGTGGTGGGGCTGAATAATGGTTCTCAAAAACATCCATATCCTAATCTCCAGAAACAGTGAATGTTACCTTCTTGGTAAAAGCAGCATTGCAGATATGATTAAGTAAGGATTTTGAAACAGGGAGAGTACCCTGGGTTACCTGAGTGAGCCCTAAAGTAATCACAGTTACACTATAAGCAAGAAATAGAGAGGAATTTAACTACAGGAGATAAAGCAATGTGACCACAGAAGCAGAGATCAGTAATGTGGCTGCAGGCTAAGGAATGCTGGTGGCTACCTGAAGATGGAACATTTCCCCTGAAACCTCCAGAAGGATCAAGCCCTGCTGACAACCTTGATTTTAGCGCTGAACAACCAACTCATTTTGGACTTTGGCCTCTAGAACTATATGAAAATTAATTTCTGTTCTTCTAAGCCATAAAGTTGTATCAATCTGTTATAGCAGCAATGCAAATAAATATGGGACTACAGATAAAATTGTGGAATTCTGGAGTTCCCATTGTGGTGCAGTGGAAACTAATCCAACTAGGAACCATGAGGATGCAGGTTCGATCCCGGGCCTTGCTCAGTGGGTTAAGATCCACCGTTGCTGTGAGCTGTGGCGTAGGTCACAGATGTGGCTCAGACCTGGCATTGCTGTGGCTGTGGTGTAGGCCGGCAGCAACAGCTCTGATTAGACCCCTAGCCTGGGAACCTCCATATGCCACAAGTGCGGCCCTAAAAAACACAAAACACACACACACACACACACACACAAATTGTGGAATTTTAAGCCTAATAAATGTCTGTGTAGATTAGTACTGATTCAATGCTATAGATAAAGTAAGGGTTAACACAACCAAGGTGGGTCAAATTGCCATGATTCCACTTAACTGCCAAACATAATTGCCATCTTTTTGATTCACAGCTTTCCATTTTACTATATTGTCGGTGGGATTTTGCGACTACTGTTACATAATTGCATTAACAGCATTCATTATTTCCCTGAAATTCTTCTGAAATATATAACTGCTAGGAGTGACATTTTTATATGTCAGCTCTTTCTGAAGTAATAAAGCAATGGGGATGGTAAGTTGTGAGCAATTTTTCAAAGGCCCTTTACAGTAACCATCAGAATTTTCTCACCAAACTGACCTTCTAGGAACCAAGATCAAACAGAGCTAAAGAAGTGCAGAAGAATGGCATGCACAATAATTTTTTTTTATTTATTTTTTGTCTTTTTAGGGCCACACCCATGGCATATGGAGGTTCCCAGGCTAGAGGGTGAATTGGAGCTGTAGCCATGGGCCTACACCACAGCCACAGCAATGGGGATCTCAGCCACGTCTGCAACACACACCACAGCTCACAGCAACGGCAGATCCTTAAACCACTGAGCGAGGCCGGGGATCGAACCTGCGTCCTCATGGATACTAGCCAGATTCATTTCTGCTGAGCTACGACGAGACTGCCAATAATTTTAGATTCTAGTCACACTACCACATCAAGGCCATGATATTCTAGAAAGTATTGTAAATAACCAGGGGCCTCTCTGTCGGTCACCACAGGACTGAAGTAACAACCCGAGGCTGTTACTGCTCTTAGAGCTTACTGCTTCCTGAGTCGTCTTTTTAAAGCTAACCCTGAAGAAGAGAAATGAACCAACATTTTGCTTCTCGGATCTTGCCTAAAAAAGGAAGAGCTGGTAATTTTTCAAATCAGTAAACATCATGTACATAAAGGAACTGCATAGCCACGGAGTTATAACTAATTGAAAAAGAGTCTTTAAAATCCTCTTAAAATTATGCAAGCAAGAAGAAAAGGCCAACAACTATTAGGTATGGGTATTTCAGTCACTGGCCCCACTTTAGATCCTTTTAATAGCTTTTGAAGATTACTGTTTAAAGATTACTCTATGAATGAATAAATGTCTTTATATTTTCTCTGCAAGTCATACGAAGCATATCATAATTTAGAGCTTAACTACTCTCTAAACTCACTTTCTATCTCCTTTTCTATTTTCACTTGAAATACAGCTTTTCTGGCCATATGTTGCCATTTTTATTTTTTCTGTGGTGATACTAACTTCTAGATACTTTCTGCTAAGACAATATGCCCTTCCAATATTTTCCTAATACTATGTCCTCATCAAAGGATTTTTATTACAATCTATTGTGTTATTGGACAGGTACTGTGGCAAAGTCATTGAAAGAGGTATCTATCCTTCATTTCCCATGCATATACCGCTTCCTAAATAATTTCTACTCACATCAACTGAATAGCTTTCAAAAGGAATAAAGCATTTGGTGAAGTGCCACTTATTTAACATCCATTATGTGTAAGGCACTATGGGGCCTAAGAAACAAACAAAATAAAAACACAGTTTTGTTCTCAAGAAGCTTAGAGCCTCGTAAGTGAAGATACTGCAGTTACATAAAAAGCTACAGGGATGGGCCAAATGTAAAGAACGTCTCAAGAGAAGTGTTGATAAAGCGCTGTAAGGATTCAGAGCAGATACCGAAGATTAGGGAACTCTGTAAATTTAGGACTGAATAATGAGAATTCTGGCTGGCCTTCATGGAGAGGAGGGGAATGACACGAGAAAGAAAAATCACAGGCAGTGTGTGAGAAGCAGCAAATGGCTGAGTTTGGCTGCCGAACAAGAAAGGGAGGAGGTACACGGAAGGTACAGAAAGGGAGAAGCCGGCAGGAGCTTGACAAGAAGGTAAGACTCCAGGGAGCTTGAACACCAGGCTAAAACTTTAACCGTGTTCCCTAAGCAATAAAGATTTCCTCAGGGTGACTGCAAAAATAAAGTCAGTAAGAGTAAACAAAGCTTTGTTTCTTTTGACCTTTTTTTGAGAACTAGAGAGGTGAGAAGGGAAATTTCATATTTACTTCGGATATCAGAAATCAGCACATTTTCTCAGGCGTAAAAGAAAGGCAGGACACTGAACAAATGTTGAGTGAGCCTTAGGGCATGCACCAAAGCTAACAGAACACCAGAGGAGCTGTTCAGAGTTGTTTCTGAAAATCCAAACTCTAAGTGAAGAGTTAAGTGAGATTTTTCTCAGTGTCCAGTTCTTTGAGAGCCACATAATTCATGGCCTCTTTTTATATCCAAAGCCTATGGCTGCCATGAAATCCTCTTTTTATCGCTAAAGATTGCCAAGTGTTTCCAACATAGTCAGGAATTAAACTTGGTTTCCAAGACCTAGGCATCTCAGCAGAGCAAATGGGATCTTGGAATTTAAGCGTACCCATTCCTAATCTTTGTGATCACACTACCTCCCAACTGCCCCCCACCTCCCCAACCCATACTAGGCTTCCAACTGCTGGTCTTAGGAGGCCCCCTAGTGTTCATAATGCAAACACTTCAGAAATCCAAAACCAACATTTGAGAAACAGCTTTAAGGAGTCCTCCTACACCACAGCGGGGTAAGAGTCAGGCATTGTCACTGCAGCAGCTTGGGTCGCCGCTGTGGTAAGGGTTTGATTCGTAGCCCAGGAACTTCTACATGCCACAGATGTGGCAAAAGAAAGAAAGAGAAACATCTTTAAATTAACTATGGAATCAATCTGGTAGCCCATTTAAAAAAATGTCATTCTAGGGAAACAAATGATTCAGATGGAAGATAGAAGATCTTGTTTTAATTAATTCATCTTGAATTACTTTAAGCCTACTTTCAGATGATAAGTAAAGGCTTGGAAAAGCTTCAATAATATTTAATAATAAAATTATTTTTCCAAAATTATGGTCTATAATGGTACCATTATATTTCACTTTTTAATTTCCTGATCTAGTTAAACTACTAATGTGTCATCTATAACACTCAAAATATTGAAAGCTTTACAGAATAACACATTATGATTAAGTCTCTTTTTTTTCTTTTTTGGTCTTTCATCGCTTGAGGGCCATACCTGTGGCACATGGAAGTTCCCAGGCTAGGGGAGGTCAAATGGGAGCTGCAGCTGCCGCCCTATGCCACAGCCACAGCAATGAGGGACCCACACCACACCATGTCTGCAACCTACACCATGGCTCACAGCAATGCTGATCCTTAACCCACTGAGCAAAGTCAGGGATCAAACCCGAGTCCTTGTGGATACTAGTTGGGTGCTTTACCACTGAGCCACAATGGTAACTCCTGATTAAGTCTTTTTAAAAGGAGAGATTACCACTTGTGTCATTTTTAAAAATAAAATTTAAAAAGTGAGCACACAGGAGTTCCCCTCATTAAATAATTTAAGGTAACTTTATATACTAAAAAAAGGCTTCTCTTGGTATTTCCAAAAGTAATAGAAAATGACTGCCTTGGTAAAGTCCTTTTTTAATTCAAAAACATTTATCTGATACTCTTTCTTCTTCAAACCAAATTACTTTGGCTTTATTCTAAAATATACCATAAATCTGTCTAAAATCCATGAAAATATATGATGATATGCGAATAAGAATTTGCTTCTAGCTTGGCTACTAGTCTCTCCCTCCTTTTTTTTCATTTTATTACTGCGGGTTTCTATTTTTCTTTTAATCTTCCAAAAAATTTGGCATCTAAAAAAAATGAAACCACAATCAACTTTCAGCAAAACTTATGTTCACAAATCATATTCATTGACACAGTTCCAGAGTATAAATGTGCGTAAAAACAATTCATTCAATTCTATACATACTTTATTACTATTATCGGGAATCTCATATATGACTCCAAATTCACACAGCATTCAGGCTAATTTTCATAGTGACTTTTTGGTTGTTGTTAGCAATCGCCACATCTGTTTCTGATAGGGGGAAAAAATCACTAAGTAACCTTATGTTCTGAGACAAGAGTGCAAAACATGTATCAGAATCCTCTGGGTTGACCCCTCACTGGCTACATATTCAGAGGAAAAGGCAGAATTCACCCTGCTAGACCTGGGTTCAACTTTCCTACCAGTTATGGACAACATATATAACCTTTAAGATCTTCAGTTTTCTCATCTGAAATTAGAGAAGGTAATCCTTATCTTTTGGAATTTAAAACTCTTTAAGAGGAGAAAAAATGTGAGTACCACAACACATAGTAGGTATACAATGAATAGAAGATATTGTTCTAATCAGTCTCAACCACAGTTCTAATACAGATGAAGGCCACCATGGATTGACGACATTGCTGCAACAATATTTATTTAAAGAGACTCTGAATAATGCATCATATTTAATTTAAAGTCAACTTACCAAGACAGGAGTACAAGCCCTGACTTATCCAAGCTAATATGGCAAGAGTTATAAGGTCCCCAAAACTAGCAGCAATGGGTGTAGCAACATTATCAGGATTTATACCAGTCTTCTTTGAACCAACGATAACCCCAACCATTATTATTCCTAGAAAAAAGAAAGCTCATTACTTTCTGTGCTATGATTTAAAGAATATCAATCCCCTAAATACTGAAATACATTGGCTAGACAAACAGTGTATCAGTTCCAGTTAGACTGCTTAGATAAGCTGATTAGAGCAAATAAAACATTTTTGCTTTGGCAAAACGTCTTTCATCAAATTCCAAGTGGGGAATCACAAAAGATTTGAGAAGTTCACTGTTGCATTTAGAGATCTGAAAAGCTACTGTAAAATAACATTAAAGCTAAAATTTCAAATTTAGTAAAATGCATGTCCTAGATGTAATGTATCCATGTGTATCAAAGCCAAAGATTTTACTTTAACCCTCAAAGTATGAAAATGTCAAAGAAAGGTGAGTCATATTTATATACATAGCAAATGGGAAGAATACCAACAAAATCAGATTTGTTTATATAGTGGTAGCCAGAAATGCTTGCTTCATTTTATTAAAAAGTGCTGAAGTATTAAGAAGAGGGGAATTATTAAATTTTGAATACTGGAGGCTAGAATACAAGAAGCAGTCCTTGTAAAGGTTATTCTTTAAACTCAAAAGTTTCTGACTATGAACCTGCAACAACAGAAGATGAAAATATACTTGCACTTTTAATACCTTATATTACTGAATCATAGAAACAGGAGAAAAATAACATTTATATCTATACTGTACACTTTTAGACTGAAAATTATTCTAAATGATTTTATTCTAACTCATTTTATAGATAATAAAACTGAGGTCTTAGGAGTAGGTTTAAATTCTTGCCTAAGGTCACACAGTTTGTAAGTTACAGTGTTTTTTCCACTAACCCATAAAGCTGAAGTTTTTTTCTTTCTCTTTTTTGGCCAAACCTTGGCATATGGAAGTCCCTAGCAGGAATGGGATCTGAGCTGCAGCTACAAATTACACCACAGCTGCAACAATGCCAGATCCTTAACCCATTGCAACAGGCCCGGGATTTAACCCAGGCCTCTGCAGAGTCAACACTGGATCCTTAACCCACTGCACCATGGCAAGAACTCTGAGCCAAAATTATTGAAAGTAGATTTTTGTCTTGGTTCAATGTCTCACATCTTATATTCT
This sequence comes from Sus scrofa, assembly GCF_054392235.1. Classification (NCBI taxonomy): domain Eukaryota; kingdom Metazoa; phylum Chordata; class Mammalia; order Artiodactyla; family Suidae; genus Sus; species Sus scrofa. The sequence goes on along the minus strand of NC_139387.1, from coordinate 86,912,907 downwards.
GGAGGTTTTTTTTTCAATCTTTCAATCTATGGACTTACCTTTCCCATAATATTATTGTAAACAGAAAAAAGAATAGAAGAAAAACCTTTAAATGTATTAAGTATTGACTCAGTCAAAACATGATTGGATAGAATTTTTTTTTTCAAAATTAGCACATTTAAAGATCAATGGGGAAAGTTCTCCTATGACGGAATGCTATCTTTATCTTTTCAGCTGAAAACAAATATCTCACCATGATGGACCAGAGGAAAGAGCTGAGAGGCAGGAAATGGTTTTGATTCTGATTTTTCTGTGAATGAGCTGACAAAATTGGATAAGCTACCTTACCTGAATCAGTTTTCTCACCTCCTAAAGGTGGTCAATAGTATCTGCTTTACATATATAAAGGGTGAATTATCATGAAATTAGAACATACATTATTCAAAGAAAGAAGGCACAAACGAATGTATTTTAAAAATCTGAATTGTTAAGGTTTTAAAAATCCCAAGCACCACAAATACTTGTTAGGCTGAAAAAACTGAAACAATTATTTTTAAATGAAACAAGATTAGAAAGAGAACAGAAGCAAATGAGCCTAAAGAAAGAAAGTACTAAAGCTTTAACATTTTTTTTTACCAGAAATTAATTTTCCAATAACATAACTTCACTTTTTTTTTTTTTTTTTTTTTTAATTTTTGCCTTTCCTAGAGCCGCCCCCACGGCACATGGAGGTTCCCAGGCTAGGTGTCGAATCAGAGCTGAAGCCGCAGGCCTATGCCAGAGCCATAGCAACATGGGATCCAAGCTGTGTCTGCGACCCACACCACAGCTCACCAAAACTCGGGATCCTTAACCCATTGAGCAAGGCCAGGGATTGAACCCAAAACCTCATGGTTCCTAGTCGGATTCGTTAACTACTGAGCCACGATGGGAACTTCATCTTCACTCTATTTTTGACAGTGTTAATAACACCATTCAATTCTAGTAGTTCTACATAGAGACAAAAAACTACCGCTGGTATAAATTAAGTACTAAAACACATGCCTAAAAGTATTTTAGAAGTCAAATCTTTTTTTTTTTTTTTTTTTTCTTTTTTTGTATATGGAGGTTCCCAGGCCAGGGGCTGAATCAGAGCTGTAGCCACTGGCCTACACCACAGCCACAGCAATGCAGGATCCGAGCTGAGTCTGCGATCTACACCACAGCTCACGGCAACACCAGAACTTAACCCACTGAGCAAGGCCAGGGATTGAACCCACAACCTCATGATTCCTAGTCGGATTTGTTTCCGCTGCACCACAACAGGAACTCCAAATCTTAATTTTCGTAACATTCTCTAAATTACCAGAGTCAAGCCAAAAAAGTTAGCTTTGCTGTATGATCACTTGACATGAAAATTTTCTATTTTTTACTTCACTGGTGATATAAGGTGAAAAGATGACAACTATAAAATAAGACGAACCAATTCTTTTTTTTGTGTGTGTGTGTGTGTGTGTGTGTGTGTGTGTGTCTTTTTGTCATTTCTTGGGCCGCTCCCGCGGCATATGGAGGTTCCCAGGCTAGGGGTCCAATAGGAGCTGTAGCCACCGGCCTACGCCAGAGCCACAGCAACTTGGGGATCCGAACCGCGTCTGCGACCTACACTACAGCTCACGGCAATGCCGGATCCTTAACCCACTGAGCAAGGCCAGGGATCGAACCCAAAACCTCATGGTTCCTAGTTGGATTCGTTAACCACTGCGCCACAACAGGAACTCCCTTTCTCAGTTTTTTTTAAGGAACAAATATCATTTAAATGAAAACAGTTAAAATGGAAGATAATTAGAAAGTAAAAAAAAATGTAGACATTTATAAATTTACTTACCCTGCAGAAGAGATGCAATGAAGGCAGTTGCTACACTGCTAGAGCACAAAAGTATGGAATGATCAAGATAGTATTTTCCCTCTGGAATCCAGCCCAGTATAATTGCTGCCACAGCTGCTAGAAAGCCAACTACTGTTGCTTGAACCTTAAAAAGAATTTTAATAAAATCCAACTGAATTATTCATTTTGAAAACATTTTTATTTGATTATATAAGTATGCATACAAGGAGTAAGAAGAAAGAAATATGGTCAAATGGTAATTAAGCTGCCTTACCTTTTGAAGAAGCTGCTACATTTTAGTTTTACTATTCCCTGAGGTTATGGGGTCTCAAAGTGCCCAGATCTCTTGGTAACAGGTGTGGAATAGGGTCCAGGAATCTATTTGTTACCAAGCACCTCATGGGACTCTAATGATGTAATCACTGATCATCTAAAACAATACCAAACTTAAGACTGAAAAGTACCCAATCCACATGACTGAAGTCTGACTCTAGGGCAATACTGACAAGAGATGGGGTACTATAATTGAGTGATGAGTTTGATTCCTGGCTATATCACTTAATCTCCTGGCAAGTTATTTAAATTCATTCATCCAATAAGCATTAATTTGGAATCTACTTTTACCAGGTGCTATGCTTGTTACTGGGCTACAACAGTGGTCAAAATAGATTTCTCCCCTGCCCTCACAGAACTCTTAGTCAATAGGCGATGCAGACATTAAAAGTAACCTCACAAATAGTCACAATCATGATTAGTGCTATAAAAACTTAAGCATCTAATCTGAAAAGTGATAGTGACAATATCAAACATGAAAGGGTTGATATTTAAATGAATTATATAAATATACGAAGTGCCTCCCACAGTGGTGTCGCAAAGCAGACCTCAAAAAAAAAAAAAAAAAAAAGCAACTAGGAGTTCTGGTTGTGTTAAAGCGGAAACAAATCCAACTAGTATTCATCCAGGATCCATGAGGATGCAGATTTGATCCCTGGCCTTGCTCAGTGAGTTAAGGATCTGGTGTCGCTGTGAGCTGTGGTGTAGGTTGCAGATGAGGCTCGGATCCCGTATTGCTGTGGCCGGTAGCTATATCTCTGATTCAACCCCTAGCCTGGGAACATCCACATGCTGTGGGTGCTGCCCTAAAAAGCAAAACAACAAAAACAAAGAACACCTGGAAAAAGTAACACTAATTGTGCTATGTCCCAAACACAGTTGTAAAAATCTCGGTGAAAATTTTATAGATTCTTACCTCCATGAAAACACAGACACATTCACCATTTTGGGTAGATTTTCTAGGTGCTCACAGACTCTCTGAAGCCCATCTATGTACTGGAATCCAGGGTTCCAGGTAAAGAACCCTAGTGGTATGATCTTATCAGACTAAACTAGTGAAAAAGCCAGGGCTAGCAAGTCCAAATATTCTAGGTTCCAGCCCCAGATCTTTCATTACAGCAGATTCAGAGCTGAGAGTCAGGCAGCATTATGGATGTACCAGTTGCTAAGATACTTCAGCATTCTCAGACTGTTTAGTAAATTATATCACATGTTAAAAACAATAACATTAATTAATAATGTAAAGTCTAGTAGGTGTTTCTTAGAAACACAATTCAGAGCTAGAAAGCCTATGTAAGACATCACAGCATTTACATACAAACACACACAGAGGAGATAAAAAAAAAAAAAGTCCTATTCTATAAACCTGCAAAGGAAATATCCAATTGTACCCAAGAGAAGAGCAAAGTCTGGGTTAAGGAGTAGCTGGAGGGTTAATAGGAGCCATAGGCCTAAACAGATGTGAGCACAGGGCACACACCCCCACCCCCCACCCCAGGGAGGTAGTGGTTCTTCATAGGGATTGGGAACTTTGTTCTATTTGACAGTTTATGGGCAGGCTGAGGTGGAAACCATGAACAACTGCGAAGAAATCTGCAACGAGTTGTCTGATTGGGATCCATTTGTTAGTCAGAACACACAGCCCAGCTAATGACAGCAGGAGCCTCTGCTGGCCTTTCCATCCGTCCCCGCCTCTACTGTCCAGACCTGGTCACTAGCCAAGAGAGCATGGCTAGCCCACCCCTCTCCCCTCCCCACGCCTTCTACCCCTTCACAAGCCTTAGCAGATGAAGCTTCAGAGAGAGCACAACCCCTGCCCCCACCTGCCCTTGTTTTCTTCCCCCTTCTCCTTTTGTCCACAAGTAACTGGGCTCCAGCCAGTTGGTGTCTCACTGGCTGGCACCAGTTATGTCCTAAGGGGCCTGTGTGGGGTTCTCCTGTTCTTCGTGAGACAAAGACAGAGACTTCAGGTTCTGGCAACCTCAATCAGCGAATCCCCAGCCATCTCTGGCTCCCATTCTGACCACCCGTTGCAGAGAGAGAGGATGACATGGGGAGGGTGGAGACTGAGAGTGAAGGGAAAAATTAAAAGCTGAGATGGAAATTATTGGAATCATTTGATGAATAACTTATAGTACAACTCATATTACTTAGTAAGAGCTTAAAGTATTTAAAGAATATAATGCAATATATTTTCAAAGTTTAATTTTATACATTAATTTACAGTAGTCTACTGGTTGTTAGATATTTCAGTTACTACCCCTGCATAGATTCCTACAGTTTCAAGCTGAAAAGGGTCATAGGAATCTCTAATGCAATACTGTAGAAATGAAGAGGAAAATGAAGCATAGACAGGTTAGCAAAGGTTATAGATACAGCTGATTAATGTTAGAGCTGACATTACCAGATTTTTTTCCAACTCTGTGTTTCTAGAAACAGTTGCACAGATTTTTTTTTTGCCAAAAAAAATCTTTTTTAAAGCCTTTATTCCAAAAACTCCTTTATTTCTTTGTCTTTGAAATGTACTACAAGGAATTGCTTTTCTGCAACCATGTTCTCAACATGATGTCCTAGCTGACACATTAAAATTAATGATCATTTCCTTAGCTCAGACTTGCTAAAGAGTTGTTAGGGGGCTGTGTCTTGGGGATAAGAGAAGGTGGTAGGAAAGAAAAGAGATATTCCCCTGAGATTAGAAAGAAATTTAGATTATCTATATATAATCCATGTATATGTAATTGACAATTTAATGTGTTCATTTATATTAAAACTGATCACATTAACAAATTAAAGAAAATTCAGCTGAAACATCTTACCATAATATATAAAAAAGAGCTGAGTTTAATTAGAGGATTTACTTCTAAAAAAATCAACGTAGAAAAACAGCACTTATGCAATGAAGTGCCAAATATTTATTTGTACAGATATTAACTCAAATTCTGGCTCTTTTCACACACTTAAGATAGAAAATATTTTGCATATTTATTGTGTGTTTTGTACACTACACATTTTTCATACTTAAAAGAATCTGATCAGTTTCTAGAAAAAGAAAACTATCAGAAGCCATGCATATCCATTTATTCTATCGCTTGTTCATAATACTAAATTATTGTTTTAGGTACCCTGAAACAATTAAATGGTAGACTTAAGAGCACTAAAATTTATTCCATCCTTACAGGTAAAGCCCAAGATCTATAAACAAATATATATAAATTACTTACCTGTTTTAAAGCCAAGTTGCCAATTATTAGGTTCCACTTTTCAATGGGTGAATCCATCTTCCCAATATTTACCTGTTAAGATAGATATTTTCATATATCATTGAATAGTCTATATGCTCTCTACTGTTTAAATAGCACATGAAGTCTTCAAGCCAAAAACAATCCTTTAGTATATCTGATGAGCTCATGCTGCACATTAAATATAATTCTGAATTCATTACAAGTCTTGCATCTTACCTTCAACTTGCCTGAAGTGTTCAGAAAAAAAAATTTTTTTTTAACTTACTAGCTCACAAGAACTAGTGGACCAGTTAATACTATCTATCTGCCCTATGACGTTACTTTACAACTAACATCAAGTGTCACACTAATGTGCAAAATTTTGTGTAGTGAGGTGCAATATAAATAATTACATAATTGTGGAGTGCCCGTTGTGGCTCAGCAGGTTAAGAACCCAACATAGTGTCTGTGAGAATGTGGGTTCAATCCCTGGCCTCTCTCACTGGGTTAAGGACCTGGCATTGCCCGCAAGCTGTGGGGTAGGTCACAGATGCAGCCCGGATCTGGCATTGCTATGGCTGAGGCAAAGGCTAGCAGCTGCAGCTCTGACCAGACACCACTAACCCAGGAACTTCCATATGCCACAGATACGGCCATTTAAAAAAAAAATTACATAATTTGGAGCTGTTAGCATTTAATTCCACATCAGGAAATTTATGTAATTTGAAGAATTATTGACCAAAAACCCCAGATATAAATAAATCATTCATATGTACATAATCTATTTGAGTCCTAAATAAAATAGCTAATAATAAAAAAGTCATTCGGTTCATACATGAATTTTGATAATATATCTATTAAAATTTATGTCTTTCTGCTAAATGGAAGAATATGCTCCAAAAAACAATATTATTCACTCATTCAGTTGCTCTGTAATTAAATCACCCTTCTTCTCAACCTCTTAGGATTCAAAAAAATGCATATCTAAATCTGACAAGTTTTTTCTAAAGCATTCATTTGGAAAGCAGTAAGTAATGATTACTAAAAATATACTGAACTAGGTTTCAATTATTCATCTGGTTGGTCATGGAAGACAGGTGAATGTGTAAATTGGGAGATAACATAAGGGTAATTATTTATGGGTAGTTAACCACAGACAAACTAGAGTTTAGCTCACTGGCTTCAGACCAACAAGTTAAGTGCTACAACATTTCCTATATCAATCTGGAAAACGGTTCTATAACCCCACTCTGGACTGTAATCTCAAAGTATCGAGCAAATGCACATATGCAGATTTCTCAGCATTTCAGAACAATTACTGGAATATTTCCTTCCTAAGCCTGGCAGTATAAATGATAGATGAAATCTGTGTTTGAAGCTCTAGACAACCTGGATCTTTGCCCTAGTGAATAAGGAACAAGCAATGTTTAAAGTGTGAACCTGTCTCAGGTTTAGTGTTCGAGAAATAGGTATGAAGGAAATGAGCGTTGTTTTTAATAACTTTTAGAAACATGCCTATAGGTGGAAGAAACAATCTAAAATGATTCCGTGAAAGAGTACAAGATGTCAAGACTTCAGGACTGTTTGATGATCAGTGGAGACACGCATTCGTAACAGTCTAGCAAAAGATCGAGAAAGGTGAGAGTGACAGAAAGAATGGGTACTATGAATCAGGGATTTGCCAGATTCCCTTAGCATCTCACTAGTAGTGATGTCCGGGGCAGCATGCCTCAAAATCTGCTTCCCTAGAGCATCAGATTGTAGTCTGCCAGTGAGAAGCACTTGCCTAAGGTTTGAAAGGCAGAAGAAGCTATTAATTTTGGAAGGTCCCATTGGTCAGATAGGGTAGGTATCTGGACCTCTTCACTGCAATGCACCCATGGCTTTCCTCCCCTACTCCAGAGCTTCAGGCTGTTCCTCTGATCCTCCCATTACGGAACTTCCCTTCAACTTCTCCCACACGCGTGTAAGCCCACGTTGGTCTACTACACTCCTTACTGCCACAATACACAACATGGCTCTGCTTTCCTGACCAAGTCCACCTGACACAGCACCTTCCCACTATTCAATTAATCACTTTGGAAAGGATGATGATCACAATCTCTAAGTCCCTTCCAATCTAGAAGTCTTTCCATCCGTCGTCATCCTTTTACTGTACGATAAATAATAAATAGTAAGTTAAAGTGTGATGTGAAATAAAATATATTTATATACATGAAATATAATTTATGATGTGAAATTTTTAAAGTAGAATATATTCACAAATAATAACTTTATTTTACAAAACAAAGGCTTTTTTTTTTTTTTTTTTTTTGTCTTTTTAGGGCTGCACCTGAGGCATATGTCAGTTCCCAGGCTAGGGGTTGAACTGAATCTACAGCTGCCGGCCTACACCAGAGCCACAGCAACCCAGGATCCCAGCCACATCTGCAACCTACACCACAGCTCATGGCAATGCCGGATCCTTAACCCACTGACCAACGGCTGGGATCGAACCTGCGTCCTCATGGATGCTAGTCAGATTTGTTTCAGCTGAGCCATGATGGGAACTCCTACAAAGCAGGAGTATACTTTTTAGAAGTATAAAAATAAAATGGGAAATGCTGACCTATTTCCATAGTTACAGAAAATAGTTACGCTATGGGTATGCATTAGAAGTGGGGGTGGGGGCATGGCAGGACACAGAAAGTTGACTTTAGTTGCCTCCACCTTGTAAAAACTGTACCAAGAATCGGGCTGACCCACCCTACTGTCCAGAGGCCTAGGATCAACATGAAATATCTACATTTTTTTCAGAGTAGAGAGGGAGAAGCATGAATGTTCTACCTAAAGGTCTTTGCTAGACCTACTTTTATTAGATTGGTTTGACCTGATGGTGCTTAGCTGGAGAAACTAAGAACTTGGAACTTGATAAAGAACAGCAGGGCATGATCTGATGAAGACTTCAGTGTAACGCAGATTTATTTAAATTACATCTATCTTAAAGTACAAGAAAAATAGGCCACTATTTTTGCAGAGACACCAACTAGTCTTCGAGGAAATAGAGCTGAGACAGCCAGAGCCTGAAAATGTGTTATGTTTGGCCAACGCAGTGGATTTAAAGTTTTCAATGTGAATGCCTTTAGGTAGAGTCTGCAGTCTCTTCTCTTTATAATCTCTACACTTTCCTCTTCACAAATGTATGTTATTTGTCATTTATCTGACCTTCAAGTGTACGAGTTATGCATAGGACTCAAGGTTTATTGGGGCTAATGATGAAAGTGGGTGGAGATGACCTTGAAATATAAATACAGATATAGTTGCTATAATTGATACTAGAAAACATATATTTAATATGTAAATTCTTGGAACAAGTAAAATAACATTTATATTCCCACTACCTGGCTTTGTCAAATATTAAAATTCTACCATACTTAGTATGCCAACATATCACATATGTGTTTATCACTATATTTTCCAAGGTTCTATTTATATTTCTTCAATTTTTTCCTCTCATTACTTTAGACTGAATAATTTCTATCCATCTATCTTCAAGTTCACGATTCTTTCTTCTGCTATCACCAATCTGATACATTCTTAAGACACATTTTCTAAAATTCTTTGAACATTTTTCCTTAGTTCTTTGAATAAATTTATACTACAAGCTGCTTTGAAAGATTTTGTTAAATCTAACATCTGGGCCCACTCTGAGTCACTTTCCATTGACTAAACATGAATCACACTTTTCCTGAATATGAATCACACTTTTGCATTTCTTTCCACATCCAGTGTTTTCAGTCAAAAATTAGACAGTGAAATAAAAAGTTATAATGATTCTGGATATGTTTATGTTCTTCTGAGGATTATTGGATTTTCTAATAGGCAGTTAATTTGCCTAGACCCAAACTACAAACGGTTGCCATACCTCTGCTCGTTCTTTCAGCTGCTGACTATTGCTTTTTAGTCCAGTCCTTTGGGAATCTCTCCTGCACCTGTGTAGTTTAATGGTCAGCCAAAGTTTTGGACAGAATTAATACTCAGATTTAGGGGCTCATCCTCTCTGCAGTGCTTTTGCTGCTGGGATTTGCCCATGCTCTGTCAGGTCTAATCTCTGTTATCTGATAATCTGAGCCAGCAAAACTTGAGTTTTCTGCCACTATCACTACACATAAAGTCATGGAGGCACTTAGTCAAAAAATGCAAAAATTCATATATTCTAGCCAGAGAGTTGTTTTTCAAGTATAGGCCTCTCACATTTCTGCCTATTTCTCTTTTTCTTTTCTTTTATCTCTCCCTGACCTCTGCACCCCAAGCTGGTAAGACTATGGATCTTCTGCCCCATGAAATCCAAGGATTTGGGAATTTCATCAAGCAGAAAAAGCCACAAGCTTTGCAATTCTTACCTAATGTAGTTATAATCTTTTAAGGGTAAACTCTAGTTTCTATCTGCTTTTAATCATTTCCCATTGCTTTCACATAGTTTATTATTCAGATTTTGCAAAGGTTTTTCTCTGGGAAGTTTCACTCAACCATTTCATTCTGCCATTAACTAAAACTAGGAACACTATTAGAATTTTACATGTTTGAAATGTTTGATAATAAAACTTAATACACCATCACACACACACACACCCTATTATCTTTCTGAATGTACAGGGGTGATGCATATGTTCATATCTTGATTGTGGTGATGCTTTCACAGCTACATACTATGTATTGAAATGTATCAAATCGAAGACTGAATTGTGCAATTTCTTGTATGTCAATTATACTTCAATAAAGTTTAAAAGACTAAGAGAGAGCTAAAAATCTAGCTGATTAAAACAGTTTTAAATTAAACATATACAGTTCCACTCTACAAAGCTATGACTATGGGTTGGTATTTATAAATTCAGGAACATACCTTAAAATTAAGAATAGGAATATGTAATCTCATTTGTATTTAACAATCAGGGTATCATGAGAACACATAAAATTCAGAAGTACGCCAAATTTAGGAAACTATACTGAGGCTGTAACAGTACTTAAATTATGCTATACTTATTAATATCACTATTTGGGGCTTTATTTTTTCTTTTCTTTAGAAGTTTTATAATTTGAATGGGAAGCCTAAAGTAAAATTATTAGGGAAAGAGGCCTTTCCAAGTTCATATGCTTCCACTGGAATATAAGCTCAATGCAGGCAAGAACATTTTCTAGTTTGTATATTGCAGATTCCTTAGCACACAGATCAGTGCTTGGCATATACTAAGGGCTCAAAAAGATGTTTTCAATTAATGAATTAAAAAGGTAGAATGTGGATTTCCTATCATGGCTCAGCAGAAACAAATCTAGCATCCATGAGGACACAGGTTCAATCCTGGGCCTCACTCATTGGGTTAAGGATCCAGAATTGCTGTGAGCTGTGGTGTAGGTTGCAGATGCGGTTCAGAACCCACGTTGCTGTGGCTGTGGTATAGGCTGGCAGCTACAGCTCTGATTCGACCCCTAGCCTGGGAACTTCCATATGCCATGGGTGCAGCCCTAAAAAATAAATAAATAGATAGATAGATAAATGCAGAATGTTTCAAAGTAATTCCAGAGAATCAAGAGTTCTCTGAGAAGAGTTTTGAGGTAACAAAAATCTCTTCTGGCTAGAGTGAAAAAGTGATAGGACATTTACTCCTAGAAAATAGCTTTATAGGCTTTTTTAAAAAAAATACTATCTTTAGGACAGTGAACTATCATTCCTGAATCTTTTATATCTAGCATTCAGAAGCAGAAAAATTTAGATCTCAGATACCAGAACTTAAACGCAGCAATTTTCAGAACCACGGTACTTGGTTTATTTTTCAATTATATACTACTGTTACATATCTACAACAATATCTACTATAATCTATATCTACTGTTGAAAAGATAAAAATCTAGGAAAAATTACTCAAGTTAATCACTATACCCTTAGAAATAAATTTTAACTAAATTAAGGTGGCAAGATAAAGTTATAATTAAATCTCCCTTGTTAAAATAGGAAACCTATTTTACTGGAATATCTCTTCTGTGAACATTTAATCTTGAGCTCTATAGAATAACAAATTTTAAAGACAAATGACCTTCAACAGATTAGTTGAGTAGGCTGTATCTGATACCTTATGTTTTCTTCATCTTTATACTTACCCAACGCCTTCCTTAAAATCATATAAACTCATTTATCCTGACTCTACTGCAGACAATCATAAAAATGAGAAAAGAATTTTTAATGGAGCAAGAGATTAAAGTAATAGTAGATTGGCCTTCTATAGTTAAGATTTTTACTCCTATTTTTCACAAATGAAAATAACCACTACCTAGGAAAATTGTAAAATTTTTTAAAGAATTATTTTTTTAACCATAGATGAAAGAACTAACTCTCAAATGGTGCTTGTTTTAAGTTTTTTTTTTTAATAAAATTATACTCATCCATCCTTTTCCCTGGAACCTGGGAGGTACGGTTACCACCATCTCAATTAGAGACAACAGGCAACTAAATTAAGGTGGGGGCAGGTGGAGCATAGAAAGAAGGAAGAAAAATTTCATAGGTGGAACTGACAGCCTAGACAGTAACTGAATAGAGAGGGGAGGATATTGGGTAATGTTAATAAACTGATAAACATAGGAAACACGGTTAGAACAAGAGAAGGTAACGAGTTTAGTTTTGAATGTAGTGAGTGGGGCAGACAATCAAAAATTAGCTCTGGAGGTCAGGAAAGAGACTGGAGATGCAAATCTGAGAGTCAGCCGTGTGCTAGCTGGAGTGGACTACGAGACATTACTGATGGAGAACATTTAAGATAAGATACTGAAACTTCAAGAAAACCTCAAATTAAGAGGATGAGCAAGGAATAAGAAACCAGACTAAGAAGAAGCCATGAAAGAGGTTGGAGAATGAGAAGAGTGGGCAACCTCAAAGTCAAGGGTAATAAAAATTTCAAGTAGAGAATAGCCAGCGAAGAGTCTCTGGAAGATGAGGCTTTGGGATTTTGCTATTAAGAAGTCATTAACCTAGAGCTGCTTTAATGGAGAATAGGGCATCAGAACTGGAACAGAGCTGACAATGATTCTCCAGCATGCTGTCAGAATGGTAGCACTCTGTCTGGCATACTTGAAATCTAAGCAATCAAAACTCCATAAACTAGGTGAACATACCACATCATCGCAGCTTGATGCCTCAAGTTACTGCTTTTCCATCTTCTAATTTGGTTACTTTTACCCCTCTCAAATCCAGAGAAAATTTCCAGGGACTACTCCTGGCCTTTTATTTCAGTTAACCCATTAGCCCAATTCTGTCAGATCCCTGTGAAAGTGAGTTCTGGCTTCCAACTGTGTCTCACTACATCCACTGCTATCACTCCCCGCTAATCCAAGCCAACTTCATCTCTAGCCTGCAGTATTAAAAATTGCAACAGACTCTCAGCTTATCTGTTAAAAATATCAGATCACATCACTCAGCTGTTCAAACGCTTCCAGAGGCTTCCCATTTCACAGAATAGCCGAAGTCCTCACAATGGCCCACAAGGTGATCTCACAACCTGTAACGCCAGATCTGAGCCGCATCTGCGACCTGCGGCCACAGCTCATGGCAATGCCAGATCCTTAACCCACTGAGCAAGGCCAGGGATGGAACCCACATCCTCATGGACACTATGTCAGGTTCTTAACCTGCTGAGCCAAGATGGGAACTCCAGAACTTAAATTTCGAACAAGTTGCTGATGCTGCTGTTCAGAAGACCACACTTTGAGAACCACCGAGTTAACAAATCAACAACAGTTCTGCCTCTGGCCCTGACAATACTTGAAACAGTCTTATCTCAAATAGCCTCAAAAAATTAAAGCCAAAAAAAAATTAGTAGATGGAAAAGCAATAACTCATGGCATCAAGCTAAGACAACGTAGTATATTCATCTAGTTTATGGTGCTTTATTGCTTAGAGAACTGAATAATTCATTCAGTTTATGGCTCAGATACCTTATAATCAGTGACACACATCTTGACCTATGGAAGACAGCAACTCCATCCCTACCTCCCCAAAGCAAAGTCCAGCTAGATGACCCTGCAGTCAGACAGGGTCATCTATGAACAGACAAATAAATATAATCGGACGTTTGATAAAAATATCTAATATAAAATACAGGCACCACACAAAGTTCAAATAAAAAGATTAAATTCAGCTTTCATGGTAACACATGATCAAATTAAACAATTTAATTTGTAGCGTATTCTTTTTTAACTAAATTCCCTACAGCATGGCCTGTTTTAAAATCAACTAGCATGTTTAATCTGTTATTTGAATCTAAACAAATGCTGGGTAATGCTCAAGAATGTGGCTTTTAGAAATTTTTTTTTAAGTTAAGTTAGCCAAAACTTCAGTTTTCCTGGCAAAGTTATCAAGTTGCTTAAATGTTTGTACGCTTAACTTTATTTATCAGAACAAAGTTCATCTTCCAACAAAATGAAACTAAAGCCACCTTTTAACTCTCATTCTAATAACTTTCTTCTCCCTTTAAATGTCGCCACTTTTGTTTTTCAAGATCTCTTCTTTTATTCTCTTCTCCTGCCAAAATCTTCTTGTACTGAGTTCTCCTTAGGTAACCCATGAGCTCCTAAAACAAAATGCAAGTGCAGATCACTGGGAAAAGATGGCAGACAGAACAGGTGGATATAATTTCACTAATTTGGAAAACCTTAGTAAAATTACATAAAGGTTTTTGTTTTGTTTTTTCAAGTCAAAGCTAGAGGTTATACTAGACACACATTCCAGCTGGATGCCAAATGGCCAAGTGTTAAAATCAATACTCGGCTAACACCAAAGTTACCATTACATAATGAACTAAGATGCTAGAACAAATGGGAAATTTAATCAAATTTTAAAATCTTATTACCATTTATTATTAAATTTTTAAGAAATGATTTCTTAGCACTTAGAGCTGCCAGACTGATCCTGTAGTGACCATACTTCATATTCGTAATACCACATAGATGCTAACTTTCAAAGTTATTAGAGAATCAGCATTGGTTTTGGCTAGTTTTGCCAGTCTAGATAGTGCTGAGAATGATGGTGTTACCAAATTATTAGGCTTTCTTTCCTCTCATAACTGATAAAAGGATTATCTTCTCTTTAATTTCCAGGTTTGAAGTTTTGGTTAATAGTGATGATATAATTCCATTGAAATAATCCCATAAACCGAAATTTCCAATATTGCTTGATGACAATGCTTTCTAAATGTTTTCAGATAAGTGAAAGATTGTTGTCCTAACACATTTTTTTATTTTAATAATTTTACACATCCTTACTGCTTCATACTCTCACTTGAGAAAAATTTGCATTTAAACCTTTGATCTAAAAGCGTAACAATGGAGCAATGTGACTGGCTTCCAAAAAACCAAGAAAGTAGTAAATTTCACATTTATTGCATTCATGCCAATTTCAGTATCTTCTCAAGAGTAGAATAACAGGACTTTCATAGCAGATATCATCTAAGAAATATTTGTACACTTCAAGTTACACCCATTTGGTTACTTAAGAAGGTTCCAGTAAAAGAACTGCATTCTCTATAAGCAACCACTGGTTCTTAGAAAGTCCCATAACCTTCAGAGCATAATATTAAGGCTATTTTGTTCAAGCAACTCTTCTCAATATATAATTTTCCATCTTGTTTTAGTAACTTGCAGAAGGACATCACAAGGCAGCTTTGAAATCTCTTCTATGTCACTTAATTTTCCTTAGGCCAAAAGAAAATGCTTCACTCCTGGCATCTAGAATCAGCCATTCTCTAAATCTGTAAGAGGAGCTCCAGCCCTGAGACTCACGGCTTAGAAGCCCTCACTTTGGCCCTCCTTTGGCTATGCCCCATTCCATAGGGTGAAGAGTGCATTGGGCCCAAGCAGTGTGCCCCATCCCTGTCTAGGCCACACTCCATATATGGGACGATAAAGTCCCCTGACCAAAGGGCCTAGAGCCCAGTTCTAGGACCTCTCCCTGAAGTCAACCCTCCTAAAAGTCAGACCTGCCACCATTGGTGCATACCCAACCCAAGGACTGCTCAAGGGCTGGCTGTTTGTTGGGGGTATAGATGGAGTTTGGACATGAAGCCTGAGGCATGTGTGTGATCTTTAGGGGTCTTTTTTTTTTGGTGGGGGGAGGTGGCACCCCACAACATATGGAATTCCCAGGCCAGGGATCAGATCTGAGCTGCAACTGTGAACTACGTACAGCTGTGGCAAGGCCAGATCCCTTAATCCACTATGCTGGGTCAGGAATTGAATCTGTGTCCTGATGCTGTAGGGATGCCCCAATCCCAATGTGCCACAGTGGGAACTCCTATGCGAGATCTATCAAAGCGCAGGACAGAGAGACAGGGTGGGGAAGGAAGGGGGGCAGGGCTGGCTCTCTCCACAAAACCATGGTCCAAAATAGAAGCCAAAAAGTCCAAGAATTCTAAATTTGATCTTAGACTCTCAGACTATAAAAGAATTTATTTGCCAAGGTAGAAAGATAGAGGTTTTGTTTGTTTGTTTGTTTTTTGTTTTAACTTGTAAGCTTATTGGAGTTCCCATTGTGGCGCAGCAGAAACGAATCTGACTAGGAACCATGAGGTTGCGGGTTCGATCCCTGGCCTCACTCAGCCAGTGTTGCCGTGAGCTGTGGTGTAGGTCGCAGACGCGGCTCTGATCTGGCGTGGCTGTGGCTCTGGCGTAGGCCAGTGGCGACAGCTTCGATTTGACCCCTAGCCTGGGAACCTCCATATGCTGCGGGTGTGGCCCTAAAAAGACTAAAAGACTAAATAAATAAATAAATAAATATTTGTAAGCTTATTGTACAATTTTCAATGACACAGAACATGGTTATATGGGCCTCTGTTTATATTCTTGCCCCAAGTTCAACTATGAAAGTGAAACTGTACAGGATGCTCGTAAATATTTGACATTATTACACTGACATCATCATACTGATTAGATACAATAGTAACCCTGAATGGTCTTTTCCCAGATTTTGATATGGCTGACTCAGTTGTATTATTTTGGTTTCAGCTTACACATCACAGAGAAGTCCTCCCTATATAACCACCTAATATAAAATAGCCCTCATGAATCAGCCTTCATCACACTACCCTGTTTTAGTTTCTTCACAGTCCTTACCAATATCTGAAATTATTTATGTAAATTCCATCAGAGCAGAGATCTTGCCTGCCTTGTTATTCATTTACAGACTAATGGATTCTTATCTTATGCCATGAGTTATAATCTGTAACTATCATTACTTAGTCTGTGGTTCAAATTGTTCCAGATCTGCTGTGTATGTTACCCTGTATCTTTTATCATGTGCCCATCCTTTTTCATTTTTTCACATTTCTTTACTTTCTGGCATGCCAAGATGTTCCAGGGTCATCTTGGCCTTTTACGTTCCAGCCCAAGGAGCCCATATATAAATTTATCTTATTCTTCAGTACTTTTACTATTCAATAGTATAAAATTATAGACTGGACTAAAGTGAATTTACCAAAGTAATTCTACTCTATGAGGCTTCCTTCCACCTTCAGTAACTAGCAGATAACCCCAGACATCATTTCCAGCTTGCCACTTAACTACAGAGATAAGCAACATGACTATAGCTGTAAATAATATTTTTTAAATATAAAGTTTTAAAATGTGATATATCAAAAATATAGTATGTGGGTGCTAAGACAAAGACCTTAGGAAAGCATCCCTACAATGTACAGGAGGAGATTATTAAGGTTTGGTTATTGTTATTTATTGGTTTTATAAACTTGGACACATTTATCCTGCGCAAGCTGAAGTTCTCAAATGTGACTTATTCCGCTATGTACTGCCTCTGTGCCATTAGGAAAGTTACTCTACTGTTCAAAGCCTCAGTTCTTCCTCTATAAAACAGGAACAGTGTTTATCTTATAGGGTTGTTACAAGATATCCTTGTAAAGCAGTTAGCACAGTGCTGGCACATCAAGAGAACTCACTAATACCCAATATTTCATTACTGCTCAGGCAGAGTACGGCTATGTGACCTTTCACACGCAAGGAAAGGGCTTAGAAAATTCCACAGGGTATATGCAGCATTTCCTCTTAATTGAGCAAGCCAATAATAATGTTAATAAAACATTATTTAATGCATTTCCTTTCCAAGCATATGCTTTATTCAAGAAACCTTAGAGGACTCAGAACAGTTGCCTGAGGAAACATGGGGAGAGAAGAGGAGAAGAGAAGGAAAAGTGAGCTCCCATCAACAAGAGGGTTGTTCAACTTCCACTTCTTAGTTATTTACTTTCAGATACACAAATGTTTTGTTCTAGTTCACAGATAGATTCATTCATTGTACCTTCTTTAAAGGAAAAAAAAAAACTCACATATTAACAACTCTGCAATTAGTAATGGCCTAGTTAATCCTGCCTAACATTCAATGGGCTGACGGCTCATTAGAGTGACCTCTGCATGGTTTTAACCGTAACTTGGTTCCACAACGGTGAACCCCCAAAGAATGTTATAGTGAGAAAACAGTGTCTTTGGGGGCTACTTAAAAAAACCCTCAGAGCCCTGCCAGTGGCGGTATTTTTTGGAAGGTTTAATTTTTTTGGATTACAATTTTGCAATATGTGGCTAAATGTGTTTTTTTCCTGAACAGTAATTACAATTCTAGAATTTACCCAAAAGGAATAAGAAAACAATGCAAAACTGTCTGAATTATAATATTCATTACAACATTGTTTATAACAGCCAAACATTACAAAGAACCTACATCTTCAATAATGGATGGTAAAATCATTATATATATAAAAAAACGGATGATGGATTAAATCATGGTGGAGCTACACCACGGAAAAACATATAGCTAATAAAAAGAAAGACACAGTCCGCATTTACTCATATGAGATGATTATGATGTATCTTCAAATGGATGTCAGCAATTATAAAAGAGAATATATATATTTATGATTCCAGTTCATATCTACATTATGAGCTACCCAGGCATAAGTAGAGGTAGCCGAGTATAGAAAGATCTACACTAAGATGTTAATAGTGATTATGTCTTGGTAACAAATTGGGGGTAAAGTTTTCTTCTTTACACTTTTCCCCCTTTGATTCAGTTTTTACAATAAATATTTCTTACTTATACAATCACATAAAGTTTAAATACCAATGAACCAGCCCCAACCATCGAACCACAAAGTATCTCAGTATCGGACTTGCTCCATGTTTTAAGCACTGATGACAGTGGCCAGAACGCCTAGGAATGAAAGGAGGCAAGGATTCTACTACTTCTCAGGATAAAGGAGAGCCTATAATTCCCAGATTGGACAAGCTAGGGAACGCTAAGGGCACGTTAACAGGTAGAACTACTTTGCAAAGCCCTGAAGTTCAGAAATTTATCAATAGACAGAGGAGAGATTTTTCCTGATATAAGTTCTCCCTAATTAAGAGAAACAGTACAGATAGTATACATACTTGGAGGTAGGAAATCACTTACTGCAGTAGATAATCTGGATGCCAATGTCATTTCCAAGTTCCCTTTGAGACCAAGAAGTGCAGGAACTAAAATGAAAACTTCTGTTACTTTTTTGAACACCTCCCAATGCTGTAAGGAAAAAAAAAAGAAAAGAATTTTCTGACACTCTTTAAAAACATTTAGAATAAAGATTTCTAAAAATCTCAGCCTTTTTCCAATGCTGCACCTACATTTTGAGTAACTACACAGGTCATCTAATCAGTGAGCATTTAGCTTAACACATCCTCAACAGTTCTGAAACCTTGAGTTACTCTGAAGATTCAGTTAGAGTTGGGAATAAGAGCTGATAAAGTCACTAATCCCACAGCATAGCACATCTAGGTTGCTACACTTTGCTACTCCTAAATTCCTAAATTCTACTTTAAACCTTTATGATGGCAAAAGTCAGGGTAACTAGTAGTTAAGAGCACAGACTCAAGAGTTAGATGGCCTCTATTTGAATCTTGATTCCAAGACTAACTACAACAAACCAACAGGAAAATTACAGTAATATTATCAGCTAATTTCACAAATGAAGAAAGGAGGACTGAGAGAAGTCAAACAATTTTCCCAAGGTCAAAAGATGAGACCTAGAATTGACCCAGGAGTTTGGAGTCATCCCATGTTCTGCTCCCCATTTTAAGGTGTGAGGCAAGAGGCTGCAGAGCACAGGATCATAAAAGAACACTAAATGGAAATAAGAAAGCCCATGATTCTAGGCATGGATCTGTCATAACCTGGCTGTGTGATCCTGGATGAGTGAGGTACCTTTCTGATTTCAATTTCTTCATCCATGAGATGAAGATACTATCTGCTCTGACTAGCCTATGGGGAAATACCATAATAATGAAAACGATAGCTATTAAAGTACTTTATAAACTGCAAAGATCATACAAATGATTTAACAACACAAAGTGCTATTTTACAAGTGCAATTAAGAGGTGAATGTCCCAGTATGAGATTTTATGGACTAAGTATATTAATTTGTGCCAAAAATATCAAGAGTATCATCTTGTCATTAACACCAAGACAGGTGAGAAAAATAAGACTTAAATCCATCAGATAAATGAAAAAAGGTTTCAATCTGTTTCCAAAGTGTCCCCAGAGGCTGTTCCAAATAGGTAGAGAACTAAGGCCCAAAGAGAGTTTAGGAAATATTTATCAGATCAGTCTTTGGCAAAAACTTGGTTCAAAGGATTCACAAGGACATCCCTCCAGGATTTAGGTCAACTAAAGATGGGCCTACAAAAAAGCCCTGGAGATCCAATAGCTTCCCAGATTCCTTAACCTGTCAACAAAATTAAGCCAATAATTCTGTCCATGTTTTATGAAGGGTAAGAATTCCGCTATGCAAGCAGGATATGCGTCCTTCAGAGATGAAGATGGCGGTGGTGATGGTGACAACAGGTAACAATAATAATAAAAGTAATAGTAATAAATATTCAGCATTCCCTGATTGCTTATGTCCCAGACATTGTTCTTAAGGCTTAATCATTTAATCTTGACAACAATCTTACAAACTAGGTATCATTTTTATCAGATTAGACATGATTCAGGAATATATTTTACCTAGGTCATAAACTTAAGACACCTACCTATATGATTTGAGAAACCCCAGAACATCCAAATTTCTCTATCAGGCACATGCCATCCCACTCTGCTCTGTTGGGATGCGCCCCTCTAGGTCATTCCCACCCTCTCCATGTTCAATTCAAATCAAACGTTCCCAGGAGAATTACTGTGAAAACACTTACACCTTAGCATTGATAAAACAATAAGAACTATCCACTTACGATCTCCTCCCTCATGCCCAATAAATTCGACATTCTTTTCTCTACACCTGCAGAGCTATGATTACAGAGGTTCTCAAAACTTTCTCAGCACACAGTACCTGTTGTGTCTGAGAAATGTTTTTACAGCATCCCTAGGCCAAAAGAAATACCTAACAGTCCTACTAAGTAGTTAGATCCAAATAACTTAATCAGTACTTAATTTCCTAACAATGTGGCAGCTATTTGAAGGAATAACACAAACTGAAAGAAAAAAATCATGTTTTTATGTCATATAATCACAAGTACTTAACTAATGGGAGATGTGTATCTGTTGGGCACTGCACAACTTCTCAAACCTTGCAAATGGAAACTACTGCATTCATTTCTTGTTCTACCTGGATTTCTGTGAGACACGTGCTTTTATTTTCATAGCACTGCTGAAAATACATCTTTGCAAAGATGTGTCATTACGAAAAATGGAGTGAGATCTAATGTTAAAATGTTGAACCACCGTGAGCCAGCAGTCTGTAGGGTGTCCAAGAGGTATCATTGTGTTCCTCTAAAAAATTTAAAACATTCCAGAGCAACCCTGGGGTGTCCAGACACATATTTGGGAATCACAATCAGATTATCTCAGTGGAAATTCTGATACTACTACTTTTACAATATGACTTGAGCAAAACCATGCTTTACTTTCTTCATCTAAAATAGGGTCATAATTGTACCTACTTATACGGTTGTGCTCAGGATCACGCCATACATAGTAATAAATTACAATATTGAGTGTTGATAAACTATAATACCAAGACATATTATCAGTTAATTTTCCTGTTAGGAGGAGGTAATGGAAAAACAAACAAAAAAAAGTCCAGGAAGGGGATGCTGAGGCAGTTAGTGCCCAAAATAAATTTCACCTACTTACAAATGCTGCCATGATACAGACATGTCCTTTGAGGCTATGCAGATGATTACATACTGATAGACTTCTCCACAAGAATCTGCCCTACAGGAAACCAACTTCTGATCTTACCCACTTTCGGATGTCTGTCAACATCCAGAACCTTAGGCAAGCCCCACACAACAAACATAGTGTCAGATTATTTACATACTTACTACACTTGAAACCTAAAAATAGACTAATGGACAAACAAAAATGAAACAAACAAGAAAAGGAATAAGAAAAAGTTTAAAAAAAAAACAGAAAAAGTTTAAAAACATCTAACTGTTGGAGGTCACTTTGTGGCTCAGCAGAAACAAACCTGACTAGGATCCAGGAGGATGCAGGTTCGATCCCTGGCCTCGCTCAGTGGGTTAAGGATCCAGTATTGCCATGAGCTGTGGTGTAGGTCGCAGATGTGACTTGGATCTGGTGTTGCTGTGCTTATGGCATAGGCCTGCAGCTGCAGGTACAATTCAATCCCTAGCCTGGGAATTTCTATATATTCCAAAAAGCAAAAATTAAAAAAAAAATTAAAAATCTAATTAAAAGAAGCTACTGCAACTTAAAAAAAAAAGTTATATATCCCAGATTTGAAAAAGATGTTCCTCATTTTAACTTAATTAATTTATTTATTTTTGTCTACTTAGGGCCGCACCCACGGCATATGGAGATTCCCAGGCTAGGAGTAGAATCATACCTGCAGCTGCAGGCCTACGCCGTAGCCACAGCAACGCCAGATCCAAGCCACACCTGTGACCTACACCACAGCTCATAGCAATATCAGATCCTTAACCCACTGAGCAAGGTCAGGGATCAAACCTGCATCCTTATAGATACTAGTCAGATTAATTTCCACTGAGCCACAACGGGAACCCCATTTTAACTTAAATAAAACTACACCTATTCACTTCTTGACATATGACACAATAACCGACCGCATTCATAATTACAAAAATGCAAATTAAAAGGTGATCGGTTTTCTTCTGTGTGATTAGTAAAGGTCAAAAAGTTGGATGACGGAGTTCACACTGCAGAGCAGTGGGATGGACAGTGTCTCTAGAGCTCCAAGATGCAAGTCTGATCCCCAACTCAGCACAGTGGGTTAAAGGATCTGGCACTCCTGCAGCTGTGGCATAGGTCGCAACTGCAGCTCAGAGCTGATCCTGGCTCAGGAACTTCTACATGCTGTGAGGCAGCCAAAAAAGGGGGAAATAAACTGGATACCACTCTGTTGGTAGGAGTATAAAGAAACAGGCACACTATTACAGTACCGGTGAGAATACAAAGTTTTAACTTTCTGGCAATATCTATCAAAAGTAAAATGTACGTAATTTTCAATTGGGAACTCTACTTCAAGGAACTTATCCCACAAATAAACTTAAACATGAGTTCAAGCACATACATATAATGATGAGTCAATTTCATCATTGTTCATAATCACAAAAGATTACAGGCACTTTAAATCTCCTTCAATAGGTAACTTGGTAGAAAATAATGACACATCCTTGCATTAGAGCATTATATAGCTGGCGAATAATTTGGTAAATCTGTGCGTATCTACACAGAAGTTCCAAGACAAATTAAGAAGAGCAAGGTGAAGAACAGAATTATAGGGTTCTCTGTTATTATATTTTTAGCGAATATACACACATGTATTAGTGTGTGTATATGTGTGTGTGCATTTAATGTTCTTCAAGGAGACAGAAAAAAATAATACCAGTAAATTTTAAAGAAAAGAACAGGGGAAGGGCACATAAAAAAGGAGTCTTCTTTCTCCAGTATATTCTTTTTACAGATTAAATGTGCTTTATCAGCTGCATACATTGGTTTTTCATTAAACTTTTTGTGTTTAAATTATTATAGATTCATACGCAGCTATAAAAGGTAATGTAGACAGATCTCATGTATCCTTTATCCAGTTTCCTCCAACGGTAACATCCTGCAAAACCATAGTGGCAAACCATATCACAGCCAGGATACTGACATTGATAACGTCTAGATACAGAACATTTCCTTCACCACAAGCATCCCTCCTGTCGCCCTTTTATAGCCATGTACACCTTTCTCTGCTCCCAACCCGGTCTTAATCCCTGGCAGCTACTAAGCTTTCTCCATTTCTATAAAATGTCAATTAAAGAATGTCACATAAATGAATATGGTATTGCATAACCTTTGAAGACTGGCATTCTTCACTCTGTAATTCTCTGGAGATTCATCTAGGTTGCTGTATGTATCAATAGCTAATTATTTTTTGCTGTTGAGTATTTTTCTGTCACATGGATTTACCAAAGTGTGTTTAACCATTTAACTCCTAAAGGACCTCCAGGGTGTATCTAGTTCTTGGCTACTATGAATAAAGCAGCTGTAAACATTCATACACAGGATTTTTGTGAGCATAAGTCTCCATTCTCTGGAATAAATGTCCAGGAAGGCAACTGCTAGGTTGCATAATAGTTAATGTTTAGGCTTTTTTTTTTTTTTTTTTAACTGTCAAAGTGTTTTCCAAAGTGGCTGATGCCCAGGAAGGCAACTGCTAGGCTGCATGATAGTTAATGTTCAGGCTTTTTTTTTTTTTTTAACTGCTTTTCAAAGTGTTTTCCAGAGTGGCTGTACCATTTTAAATTCCCACCAGCAATACATGAGTGATAACCATTTCTCAACATGCTCAACAGCATCTGATATTACCACTATTTTTTTATTATAACCATTCCAATAGGTATCTAGTGCTATCTCATTATAGTTTTCATTTGCATTCCTCTAATGGCTAAAAATATTGAATATCTTTTCAAGTATATTTACCATCTGTACACATTCTTTGGTGAAATGCCTCTATGTTTTTCTTTGCCAATTTTCTAACTGGGCTGTTTTTCTTAGTTTGTTTTTAGTGTTGAGTTTCTGAGAGTTGTTTATCTATTCTAATCTTTTGTCATATGTGTGGTTTACAAACGTTTTCTTTCACTCTGTAGCTTGGCTTTTTTACATCCTTTTAACAAGAGCTTTCTTCACAGGACAAAATTTTTATTTGATGAAGTCCAGTTTATCTATTTTTCCTTTTATGGGCGATGATTTTGATGTCAAGTCCAAGACTTTGCCTAGCCCTAGGTTCTGATGATTTTTGCCTACGTTTTTTTCTAAAAGTTTTGGAGTTTTACATTTTATATGAAAATGAGTGATCCATGTTGAGTTTATTTTTCTATAAAGTATGAGACTTCAGTTGAGGTTTATTTATTTATTTATTTATTTTTGGCCTATACATGGCTAGTCACTCCAGCACCATTTGCTGCAAGGGCTATTTTTTTTTTCTCCATTGAATTTCTTTGCATCTCTGTCAAATTTAGTTGGACATACTGGTGTGGGTCCACCTCTGGGTTGTCTGTTCTGCTGCACTGGTCTGTGTGTCTATCCATCCACCAATACCTCAGTCTTAATTACGGTGGTCATTTTCGTCAGCTTGAAATCACGCAGGGTGATCCTTGCACTTTATTTTTCTTTTCAAAAAGAAAATTCTATTTTCTTTTCCTTTGCACATAAATTTTAGAATATTATTTATTCTATAAAAAAATCTTGTGGGGATTTAAAAAGTTTTGTTAAACATGTATATCAATTTGGGGAGAATTGATATCTTTATTGTGTTAAGTCTTCCAAGCCATGAATATGGCATGTCTCTCCATTTACTTACACCTTCCATGATTACTTTCATCAATGGTTTGTAGCATTCAGCATAGAAGTCCTGTAACATGTTATGTTCAATTCACATCTAGATACTAATTTTTGAGTAAATGTTACTGTATTTTAAATTTCAATGTCTACCTATTCATTGCTAAAAACAGAATTTATTTTTGTATATGTTATGTATCCTGGGCCTTACTGAACTTATTTATCAGTTTTAGAAGTATCTTTTTTTTTTTAGGTCCTTGAGATTTTCTAAGTAAACATCATGTCACCTGCAAATAAGAACAGTTTTATGTCATTCCTTCCAATCTGTTTTTTTTTCTTTTCTTGACTTATTGCACTATGTAAAGTAAAGGTAATGAGTATGGACATCCTTGCCTAGTACCTGATCTTAGGAGAAAAGCATTCAGTATTTCACCATTAGGTATAATGTTAAGGAAGTTCCACTCTATTCTTATTATATTCTTATTAGCTGAGTTTTTATCATGAATGAGTGTTGAATTCCGTCGAATTTTTTTCTTTATCAGTTGACACAGTCATGTGATTTTATTCTTTAGCCTGTTCATAAGGTAAATTACATTGATTTTCAAATAGTGAATAAGCTTTGTATTGCTGGAATATACTTCATTTGTTCATGGTGTATGATTCATCCTGTATGCAGCTAAATTTTATTTGCCAATGTTCTGTTAAGGATTTTTCTGTCTGTGTTCAGGAGAGATACTGGTCTGTAGAATTTTTTGTTTGTTTTTTGCATTGTCTTTGATGCTTCTTAAAATGAACTGGTAAGTATTCCCTTTTCTTCTATTTTCCGTAAGAGCTTGTGTAGAATTAGTGTTAAGGTCTGCTTTAAACATTTGGTAGAATTTGCAGGTGAAACCATCTGCATCTGAAGACTTCTTTTGGGGGAGTTCTTGTTTTTGTTGTTTTCTTTTTATGGCCACACCTGCGGCACATGGAAGTTCCCAGGCTAGGGGTTTGAATGGGAGCTGCAGCTTCAGGTCTCCACCACAGCCATGCTGGATCCAAGCCACATCTGCGACCTACGCCAAGCTCATAGCAACACCAGATCCTTAACCCACTGATCCTTAACCCAGGGATCGAAACCACGTCCTCACAGATACTACGTCAGGTTCTTAACCCACTGAACCACAATGGGAGCTCTGTTTGGGGGGAGTTTTTTAAACGATGAATTCAATTTTCTTGGTATAGAGCTATTCATATTATCCACTTCATTTTGGGTGAACTGTGGTAACTGTGTTTTTGAGGAAGTGATCCACTTTAAGTTGTGTGCAGAGTTGTTTGCTGTGTCCTTTATTATCCACTTGACGTCTACAGGATTTGGAATGATAGCCCCGATTTTATTCTGATATTGGTCATTCGTGTCTTCTTTTTTTCACTGTCAGTATTGCTACAAATTGTCAGTTTTATTGATCGTTTCAAAGAACCAGATATCTGTTTCACTGATTTTTTCTACTGTTTTCCTGCTTACAATTTCATTGATTTTTGATTTTATGTTTAGTATTTCCTTTCTTCTGCTTGCTCTGAGGATACTTTACTCATTTCTTCCCCAAGTTTGAGATGGGAGCTTAGATTATTGATTTGAGATTTTTTTTTCATTCCGGAAAAAAATGCATTTAGTTCTACAAATTCCATCTCTGTACTGTTTTAGCGATAACTCACAAATTTTCACGTTATATTTTATTTTCATTCAGCTCAATGTTTTGTCTTTTATTTTTCTCGAGACTTCTTTCGCCCATGAATTATCTGAAAGTATGTTACTTAGTCTCTAAGTGTTTGAAATGTTTGTTTTGTTACTGATTTGAAGTTTGATTACACTGTGGTCGGAGAACACACTCTGAAGGATTTCAGTATTTTAAATTTGTTAGACTTGTGGTTGCCAAGGGGGAGCTGGCATGGACTGGGAGCTTGGGGTTAACAGATGCAGACCACTGCCTTTGGAATGGTTTAGCAGCGAGATCCTGCTGTGTAGCCCTGGGAACTATGTCTAGTCACTTGTGATGGAGCATGAGAATGTGAGAAAAAAGAATGTATACATGTATGTGTGACTGGGTCACCATGCTGTACATTAGAAAACGGCCAGAACACTGTCAACCCGCTATAATGGAAAAAAATAAAAATTATTATATATAAAAATAAATAAATAAATTTGTTGAGGTATATTTGATGGCCCAGAGCATGCTCTCTATTAGCATATGAACTTGAGTTCAGACAGAGTGTGTATTCTGCTGTTTTGGGTGGAGGGTCCTATAAATATCAATTAGATCTCGTTCGTTGATGGTGCTTTTGATTTCTTCTCTATCCCTGCTGATTTGCTGTTTATCTGTTCTATCGATTATTGAGAGAAGGGTGTTGAAATCTCCAAATGTAATTGTAGATTTTTCTATTTCTCCTTTCTGGTTTGTTGGTGGTTCTCATTATCAGCTGGCAGGATGAAAAGTCCCAGCACGCTAAGTGCCCTTCTCTGGTACCACCCAGCTGAAGAGTTACAGCGTCTCACTACAGCCTCCTCTCCACCCCTGCTCTCCCAGCTTTCCCGAGGTACAACTGACAAACGGAATTGTAATACATTTAAAGAACACAGCATGATGAGTTGATACACATATAATTAGGAAAGGATTTCCATCAACAAGTTTATTCACATATCCATTACCTCACATTGTTTTTTGTTTTGTTTTTGTTTTTTGTTTTTTTTGTTTTTTTGGTGAGAATGCTTAAGATCTCCCCTCTCAGCAAATACTGAGTATATAATAAAATGTCATCAGCTACGGTCATCACGCTGTACATCAGAGCCTCAGAATGTGCTCCTCTCATACCTGGAGTTTCAACCCCTTCACCAACCTCTCCCCACTTCCCCCACCACCCCCAGGCCCTGGCAACCACCATTCAACTCTCTGTTTTTTGTTTTTGTTTTTTTTTGTCTTTTTGCTATTTCTTGGACCGCTTCCGAGGCATATGGAGGTTCCCAGGCTAGGGGTCGAATCGGAGCTGTAGCCACCGGCCTACGCCAGAGCCACAGCAACGCGGGATCCGAGCCGCGTCTGCAACCTACACCACAGCTCACGGCAACGCCGGATCGTTAACCCACTGAGCAAGGGCAGGGACCGAACCCGCAACCTCATGGTTCCTAGTCGGATTCGTTAACCACTGCGCCACAACGGGAACTCCGACTCTCTGTTTTTAAGATCTCTCTCTCTCTTTAAGATTCCACACAGAAGTGATACCATACGATATGTGTCTCTCTAGCTGGCTTATTTCACTTAGCATAATGCCATCCAGGTTCACCCATGTTGTGCATTACATCTCTTGAGGAGGAAGTCTGAGCTCCCTGCAGGGCCCTTTGCTGGTGTAGGTGTGGGTGGGGCCGCAGTTTTTTCTGAAGTGTTTGGCTAGAGTAGAATAGTTATTGTCTAAAACTTTTCTGTCCTCTTATGCGTTCCTTTCATAGCCCTTTAACTATAAATAACAGGGTTTTTTTTGTGGGGTTAAATTTTGTTTTGTTTTGTCTGTCCTTGTTGCCTCGTTGGCATTTCTTAGTTGCTGGCTTCCTTTTTTGTTTGTTTGTTTTGTTTTTTGCCATCCTGCAGCATATAGAGTTCCTGGGCTAGGGATCAGATCCAAGCCACAGGTGCTATGGCAATGCCAGATCCTTTAACCTGGTATGCCAGGCTGGGGAGGGAACCTACATCCTAGCACTACAGTGATGCCGCTGATCCCTTTGGGCCACAGTGGGAACTCCAGCTGCTGGCTTCTTTGGCTTCAAGTCTGGAGTATGTGAAACAAAAGAAAACCCAGAAAATTCACCTCTGTTTTGTTCCTTGAATCCTAAGGGGCCTAGCCAACTTCTTTCTTTCCACCTTTCAGAGTCTTCTTATGCTTGTTTTATATAAAGTTTCCAGGGTTTTCTGGTACTTAACAGCAGGGATAGGTAAAAGTACATCTACCACGGTTTCCCAGAAGTGGAAGTCCATTTATTATTTTTTAAATAAAAAAACAGAACTATTTCATCAGAGTGATAGTGACTTCTTGGGGGGTCACAGTTATGCTGAAAGAGGCATTTTATCTAATGCAAACTCTAAAACTATAGCTACACTTTATAAGGAGGGACAAACATGGCAATACCTTCCTAGCTTTGCAAAATGAGAAAGGTGACAAAATTGGTCTAAAATTGATAATGCCCTCCTATTTTCTTTCACACTTTCAAAACACTGGTATTTAATCCTGAAAACTTTAACAAAGCATCCCTTTCCTCTCTGATCTCTCTACGTAACACATGAGAAAAGCAGCCCTACTCAGATTTCCAGGGTTAGAAATATAACTCAGGTACTGCATCATTTCATCTAAGTTTGGAAACATACATACTTTGCATCGACAGCACAGTAATAAAATAAGGAATACTTGAGAGCCATACTATGGCTTATTTCAAAAGAATTGTCTATAGCATGACAACAACATCTCCAGAGAATACAAGATCTCAGGCTTTTGTAAATATCAGCTTCCAATAATATATATATATATATATATTTTTTTTTTTTAAGCATCGCACGTGCAGCATATGAAGTTCCCAGGCTGGGAGTCAAATCAGAATTGCACCTGCTGGCCTATACCACAGCCACAGCAACGTGAGATCCAAGCTGTGTCTGCAGCCTACACCACAGCTCACAACAATGCCAGAGCCTTAACCCACTGAGCAAGGCCAGGGATCGAACCCACATCCTCATGGATACTAGCTGGGTTCGTAACCTGCTGAACCACAACGGGAACTCCCGAGCTTCTAATAATATTCTAATGATAAGTATTAATTTACCTGGGAATTACTAGAACTTACAAAGGTATTAGCTCAGTTTACTTATATTTAAGATGGATGAGTGGCTGATACTAATCTCCTTTTACAGAATCTAACAATAGATTAGGTCTACAGACAATCTGACACACACATGCAGCATGTTTACAGAGAACAGCATCTATCCACAGACAGGGCTCTGCCATTTACTAACCGCATATTCTTGGGTAAATAGTTTAAAACTCTGCTCGTTTTTAGTGAGGGAAGAAAAAACAAGGAGCTTGGACTAGATGATTTCTAAGGATTTCTGATTCTGACATTCTATGACTTAAAACCCTTTACGTCTGATTATCAAGATCTTTATAACAAAGGTGAGTTTATTTCATTCATTCTTTTCACAAGGAATTACTGAATATTTGTTCTGTGTAAGGCATTAGGCTGGTGTTTTGGATTGCAGCCTACTTAAGTGGGACCAAAGACCATGTGGCCTAACTCTCCCACTCAACTCCACTTACTAGGAGGAATGAAACTTCGATTAGTAGAGACTATTAATCCTCAAACTTTAGCTCATTATCAAAACACCAGGAACGCTTACAAAATTAAATTGCAGGGCCCCTCCCCCAGAGTTTCCGATTCTGTGGAGCTGGGACAGAGCCTGAGTATTTGCGTATCTAACAAGCTCCCAGATGATGCTGAGAATGCTGGTTCAAAGAGCACTGAACTTGGAGAACCACTGATTCAGATAAAGGCCACTACGTGAGGAGTCACTGCTTTAAACGTGTTCTTGCCTCTTCCGCACACTTTTCCATCTCCATTTTCATTCTAACAATATTCATTCCCTCTCTTGTGAGAAGCAGTTGCATTCCTAGTGTTTATGGTTCTGGTGCAACTACTGATCTGAATGCCCATCTGTCCCAGGGAGAGAAATGTAACCTGAACCGGGTTAACTATACCATGGTATCTCCCTAGTCACAACCCCTGATTCTAGGGATAAGCATGTGACCGAAGTCAAGCCAACCGCTGAGTTTTTCCCTGGAATTTCCCAAACTACAGACAGAAGGATAGCTCATTCTTTCCTTTTATAAAACAAAATAAAAAGATATGACCTCACAACTGTCAGCAGCCATCAGTACTAGAAGTGAATGAGGGCAACAAACAAAATCAAAGTTGAAGTGAAAGAGAGAAGGCAATCATAAATTTCATCATAAACTGAAGTCCCTGATCTATTTATATCTGAGGTAGGCTATGCACCTGCTCTGCACAGTTACAGAAGACAGTGTCTTCATTTTGTTAATTGCTTCAATTAACTGGTTAATTGAGCTTCAATTCCTTACAACAGAAGAGTTCTGACTAGTAGACGGTGATCCAAAGGTAAGATATGCTCCCTGTAAACAAGGAGATTCCTTTAACTGATCTACCCATTCTGGAGTTACTTTTATTATTTAATACTTTACGAAGAATTAGTTTATGGTCAGAATGAGACTATTCTCTTAGAGCTTCCAAAGAAAAACAAACAAAAAACACCTCGAAGGGGCAGATTATCCATCAGAGTCGGCATCAGTTCATCTAAGCTAAGGGATAAATTAAATCGAAATAAAATGTTTGGGTTAAGTCACCGAAGCAAAGCACATTAAACAACAAAGACAGTGAAGTTAAAGACGAAAACCTACCTGGACTATATCCAAGACCATGCCTGCTGAAACTGTTCCAAAGCCGGCCAGCAGAAACGGCACAAGTATCTGCAACGCCATGACACCACTGGATTCCTTTGGCAATTTCCGGTTTGCTTCCACCAGGACGTCTTCATCACCGTCACCGGCTCCATCTTCATCTTGTAACATGGCCGTAGTTTCTGACACCTCCCTCCCATCACAGTAACTGTAGTTGGCATAGTCGTCATACTTTTGGCTACAGCTTGATGGCGTGTGCCCACTGTTGCCATGAAAGGGCTGCTCTGAGAAACCGTGATATTCCATGTGCTGTTCAGATCTATTACTGAATGTCTGCGCTGCAGGTGACAGCCCATCTTGCCAAATGCCGTTCCCTTTTTTGTGCCTGTCTTCCTGGTTTTTCTGGTAAATTACTGGAACCATGCTCAACAGCAAGCTTAAAAACTTATCAGACTGAATTGTATTTAAACTTAAAGTCCAGTCTACAAAACCTCCTCCACTACTTGATCCACCGCTTATTTTATTAGTAATAGATCTTCCTTTACTATTAGTCATATTGTCATCGCAAAGGACCCTGGACGCCTTAGATCTCAAGCTTCATGAACCATAGCAGATGAATCAGAAGCACACGAATGCTGGTTTCAATTAAGATGCTGACTTCATGGTGCAGAAAATAATGTTTCCACTAATAAAAGATGTTTAGAAGTTCCACAGAGGGATTGGATCTGGAAAAATAAAATAATTTTAAAAATCAGATTAACTGCCTTAATACTTCACAGTTAAAGGTACAAAATGTTCCTAAACCTAAGGTATTGACATGTTACTGGGTGGGTTTAACAAAAAACTACTTTGTGCCATACAACTGCTTTGTACACGGAAATACAGTGCCCAGCTTTTTCATGTGCCCCATTTTGTTTAAGTATTTATTTTTGCATACTTTATATAATTAATACCCATGTAAAGTCTCCAGATGTCTCTGAAGTTCTACAACAGACAAATGTATTAGGCGTACCCATTGTGACTCAGTGGTAACACGCCCAATTTGTACCCATAAGAACGCGGGTTCCACCCCTGACCTTTCACAGTGGGTTAAGGATCTGGCATTGCCATGAGCTGTGGTGCAGGTCACAGATGTGGCTTGGATCCCACGTTGCTATGGCTGTGGTGCAGACCAGCAGCTGTAGCTACGATTCCACCCCCAGCCTGGGAACTTCCATATGCCGCATGTGTGGTCTTAAGACCAAAAAAAAAAAAAATTTAAATTAAGTAATGGTTTCCATTACTTATACTGAGGTCTCAGAATCAAATTGCTATAACCCTTTACATATGGCAGCACAATAAAAGATAAAGTATATGGCACTACATTTTAAACATATTAAATAATAAACCACATTACTTATAACAATATATATTTTGTTATTAAAATATGAAGAAACATATGATAATGTTTGCCATAAAAATACTTGGTAAGTATCTTGAATACTGTACAGGGTATCTTTTTCACAGATAAAAGTAGGCTGAAATCATATTTGTAGCTCTGACATACAAAAAATACATTATAATTGATTTAGGAATGTAATCCCACTGTTACATAGAAAATAATCAAAATGACTCTCATACTGAGTACAGTAAGTCAGAAAGAGAAAGACAAATACCATACGATATCACTTATATCTGGAATCTAATATACGGCACAATGAACCTTGCCACAGAAAAGAAAATCACGGACTTGGAGAACAGACTTGTGGTTGCTAAGGGGAGAGGGGGAGGGAGTGGGATGGCCTGGGAATCTGGGGTTAATCGATGCAGACTGTTGCCTTTGGAATGGATGGGCAATGAGATCCTGCTGTACAGCACTGGGAACTCTGTTTAATCACTTCTGATGAATCTATACATGTATGGGTAACCGGGTCAACACGCTGTACTGCAGAAAACTGACAGAACACTGTAAATCAGCTATAATAAAAATAAAACAAAATAAAAAATAAAGGAAATAACCAAAATGAACAAATATTCACTTACTCCTCTACTTTCCAAACCAACCAAAAGAATGTTTGTACTATACCTATCACTTAAGAACTTGCTCAAAGTCAGCTCTGACCCTCAATTCCAGAGTAGGCCCCTGATTGGCTGGGCAGTACTCAGCTTCTCTCTAAAAGATCTTGAGCTAAAGACACAGACACATAGTGTTAAGCTAGTCTGAGAGTGACAGACACTGAAGCGGCAAGGTCACACACCACCTGCCCAGGTAGAGTCTATTTGGACAGCTGTCACAGTAGAGGCAGAGGCTTTCAAAGTGATCACAGTGGGTCTATGGCCTCAGGTATTTCTCAGGAACACCCAGATCTGTCTTAGACATCCAAGACTATCCAAGATGAACAAATTGGCCCTGATTTGATAAGGGAAAGATGGCCCAATTGCCTAACTGGACTGCCCACCCACCAAGCTAGACTAGAATTGTTGCTGCTGTTCTGCTGCTTTTAATGAAAATCAGTGTATTCTTTAATATTTGTTTTTAATTCCTTGATCTCTTTGGATAGGAAGATCAATAACAAGAAATGGCAAAGGGAAAAAGAGAAGGGGCTGTGCTGGGGACAAGTGGATAGTAGGATAGGAAGATCAATAACAAGAAATGGCAAAGGGAAAAAGAGAAGGGGCTGTGCTGGGGACAAGTGGATAGTAGGGCCTGGCTCACTATTCCATCATTCAAGCCCTTTTCTTTCTGCCCTCTTGTGACTAGGGGAATTCCTGCTAGGGAATTTTTTTTTTTTTTTGCCATGGTATGTAGGGATTGAACTAGGGTTGCAGTGGTGAAAGAGCAAAGTCCTAACCACTAGATCACCAGGCAACTCCCAGGAATATTCTTAAAATATAGATTCTAGGACTCCAGACCTACTGACTAAAAATGCCTACATTTGAGGCACATTTTTCTAGCTTCCCAAGAGATTACAATGCAGAAATCCTACAGACTTGCGCTGAGAATTCAATGAGATTAAGTGCTAGATACCATTTTTGCCACTTGTAGATCAGTATGCAGAAAAAGTCAATGGTTAAAGAAAATCAAATAAATGGAAACAATGTCCAGAGTGAAGCAAAGAAAAAAACAAGTGGTCCAGAAGGAGGGAAAAGACAGAACAGCTACCAGAGAAATTTCCATGTAATAAGAGGCTCAGCTTTATGTCTGGAATTTATGTGATTCCCAGAAGTCTTACATGAGTCAAATTGAGTGGGTTTCTGTTCCTTCAACCAATTCACATTTAAAAATTTTTTATTTATTTATTTTTTATTTTTTGCTTTTTAGGGCCGCACCTGCGGCACATGGAAGTTTCTAAGCTAGGGGTCGAATTGGAGCTGCACCTGCCTGCCTATGCCACAACCACAGCAACACAGGATCTGAGCCACATCCGTGACTTACACCACAGCTCAAGGCAAAGCCAGATCCTTGAGCCACTGAACAAGGCCAGGGATCAACCCCACATCCTCATGGACACTAGTCAGGCTTGTTACCACTGAGCCACAATGGGAACTTCCTCACCATTTCAAATGGTGAGCATTTTCACTGTCCCAGAGAGATCCCTAATCAAAGAAAATGCAGAACAAATCTCAAAGAGATCAAGCTTTAAGACAAGTCTACACTACTGAAGGGCCAGTCATGGATATAGACAGTTTCCTCTTTTTCTTGAACCAAAGTTCAAAACAGAAATGCAGAGAAATGTAGATCAACAAGAAAGAAAGATGACAGTATTTGTATCACTGTTCAGCTCAAATTGCATGCTTAGGAAATTCGATCAACCAATACTAAATAGAAATATAGACGAGAAAGAAGGAAAAAGAAGAATTTCCCAAGACAAGTCACCTCTCTTAGAATATCTGCAGGACACAGCTAAGCACACAGTCTACACTCAGTTTGCAAGTGGGATCCAGATGCAAAGACACATCCAGTTTATACTTTTGCTCCTAGGATTCTTTCTTCAGTCTAAATTATTTAAAAGGTTAGATGGAGAGGTGGTTACGCCACCAGAACCACTACTGTGTACAGAGACCAGAGAGAACTTTTGTATAAATTTAAAACAGTGCCTCCTAGAAAAAGGAAGCTCCAGGAGTACACTCTTGGGCTGGATTTCAGCCCCACTGCATCACCTCAGCCAAGTACCCTTAAGCACTGCAGAATCTGCACAACCATACAGGACAGACTGGGCAGTTAGGTGAACTGTGCTTAAAAAGCATAAAACACATGTTTTGTTGTTTTCTCAGCATCTTTCCCCAATTTTTTAGTCTATGGTATCTCCCTTTCCTGCATGAAACCACACCACATTCCATGAGGTTCTGGCAGGCCTAGTAATCACAATCCCCCATGCTCCAGACCATATAAGACAAGTGCCAGGAGCAGGCACTTCCCTAGAATTTCCCATATGTGCTGGCTTACTATTTCCTGAGTACCTACTAGATTAACAAAAGAGCCACTATTCCCATTTCAAGGATTTCATCCTGTGGCAGGGAGGAAAGACAACATCAGGTGAGCAAATAAATAGGTGTGATAAAGGCAGTGAAGGAAAACAGCTGATATAGGAAGGAGTGAATGGCTGACGGGGCCACGTGAAAGGGAAGATCTGGAAAGGTATTTTCTCACTTCCCTTTGGGATGAAATCATTCTGAAGCTGTCACTAGGTCTTCCTCCTCAAAAACCTCCCTCCTCCACCACCATCCCCTCTAACACTTGGAGGAAAGCTCTATGTTTGAAGAGGACCCACAGAAACAGAGAATCAGAGCTAGAAGATGATGAGGTTCTGACAGAATGAGAGTGTCTGTCTCATACATTGAAAGCACATTCCACCCCTGTTCCTCCCAATTACATGCGCCGCTACATTTCCATTGCTTAATCTTGGTCTGAGTAATGTTTCTGTCCTAACAGCTGTTTTTCAAATAATGCAGTTTGGAAGTACTAGGAATTACCCAGCTACAAGTGCACACCACGGACCGCACTGACCATTCTGCACAGAGGAAAATGCATTCATTTTTACTTATCTTTCAGTTTATCCAGTTAAAAAGTGATCAGTTACTCTAATGTTTGCATATTGACAAAGTCTACCATCCTCCTTAAAGACTCTTTAAACTTTACCTTTAAAGAAGTCACTTAGAAGCTAGTTGAATAATAGATTACAATCAAAACAGTTTGTGGTTGATTTTAAGTGGGTAAGGTACACATATGCCACTACATACAAAATCGGTTGCTCCACATTGTTATTCACCTATGGATGAGTTAAACACAAGGAAAAAATTTAAAAGTAAGTGAATAGAATTGTGCAATGTTTTCCCCAACTTTAAGGTGCTTTAATTTTTCTTGGGTCCTCCTTACAGTTTCTAGTTCCTTTTAAAAATAATCTGAGTTACTATTGATAGCCATTCTTAATTCCTTCAGTATTTTCATTACCTCCTTTTTGAACCTGATGTCTATTAGAGTGCAGATGGACTCACCGGCACGGGGGGGGGGGGGGGGGGAGGGGGGGAAGGGAGGGGGATGGACTGGGAGTTTGGGGTTAGTAGATGCAAACAATTACATTTAGAATGGATAAGCAATGAGGTCCTGCTGTATAGAACAGAGAGCTATATCCAATCTCTCAGGATAGACCACGATGGAAGATAATATAAGAAAAGGAATGTATACATATGTATGACTGGGCCACTTTGCTTACTGCAGAAATGGGCACGGCATCATAAATCGACTATACTTTAATGGAAAAAGTAATTAAAAATAAAATTTTAAAAGATTTTTAAAAAATTTTAAAGATGGTTTAAGTTAAAGAATGACAGTTCCCATTGTGGCTCAGCGGGTTAAGAATCCAACATAGTCTGTGAAAGTGCAGGTTTGATCTCTGGCCAGCCTCAGTGGGTTAAGGATCTGGGGTTGCTGCAAGCAGCAGTGTAGGTTGCAGGTGCAGCTTCAATCCCGAGTTGCTACGGCTGTGGCATAGGCCCACAGCTGCAGCTCCAATTCGACCCCTAGCAGGAGAACTTCCATATGCCATGGGTGTGGCCATAAAAAGAAAAAATAAAGAAGGCCAGTGGAGATATCTGCAAGTCACTCTTTAGCTACCCAGTAGGTTATATTAATCTAGTAACAATATAGCCAAGAAGAAACAGTGTCTTTAAAATTTTACTATAGTGGTTTACATTTAAACTGTCAATTCTATTTGTAAGTTAGAAAGTAACCAATCTCCAGGAAAAAAGAATCCACACTTTATTCACTAATGGCAAATGTCTGCACAAAACAGAAGTTAAAAAAAAAAAAAAGCATCTGCAGCAGGTATTGTAAGTACAGTGGTTAAAACTGCAGTTTGGGACTTTTCCAAATTAT
This sequence comes from Sus scrofa, assembly GCF_054392235.1. Classification (NCBI taxonomy): domain Eukaryota; kingdom Metazoa; phylum Chordata; class Mammalia; order Artiodactyla; family Suidae; genus Sus; species Sus scrofa. The sequence continues at coordinate 86,874,808 of NC_139387.1, read as the reverse complement.
TTCATATGGAAAATGTATTTATCTATAATGCTCATGTCATATCAATAAGTATCAGACATGATTCAAAAATTCCTAGACTGAGTGGCTATATCAAATGTTACCTAGCCATTTTGTTCCAAAGATTCTCTAGGTGTTATATGCAGCCAAGAGAGGGACAACTCTATCTGAATGCCTGAGACATTGTTACCGAAACGACAGTCTATGGTGCAGCAGTACTGGCACCACCTGGGCGCTTATTAGAAATGCAGGCTCTCAGGTCCCACCCACACCCCAACCTACTCCATCAACACTTGCACTCTGAACAGCAAATGATGGAAGTTTGAAAGCATGTCCACAAACATTCAAAAAAGAATATAATTTACACTCATAAGACTAAAAACTGGACTTTCAAATGTGAACAAGGACACAAGTACTGGTGAGACATACAGCATCACTAGTCCCAGTGTAAACTGTACAACCACTTTGGAACACAACTTGGTGTTATCTGCTAAAATCAAAGACAACATATGCTTCCATTCTAGCAATTTCGCACCTAAATACACACCCTGACGTAACTCTTGCTCTGTATACCAGAAGACACATAAAATGGAGTTCCCATTGTGGTGCAGCAGAAATGAATCTGACTAAGAACCATAAGGGTGCAGGTTCGATCCCTGGCCTCGCTCAGTGGGTGAAGGATCCGGCGTTGCCATGAGCTGTGGTGTAGGTCACAGACACGACTTGGATCTGCCGTTGCTGTGGCTGTGGCGTAGGTCGGCAGCTGTACCTCCGATTAGATTCCTAGCCTGAGAACCTCCACATGCTGTGGGTGTGGCCTTAAAAAAATAAAAAAAAAAAAGAGGACATATGAAAGAATAGTCTTAGCAACAGATTTACATGCCAGCAAAAAAAAAAAAAAATTGGAATTAACTCAAGGAAAAAAGATAAATTGTGGGATATTCACACAATGGAATATATGAAGAAGGGTATGATAAGCAAGCACAAATTTCCAGGGAATGGTTACACTGGAGGAAGTGAACACAGGGGGCTCCAAAGGTAGTGGTTATATTTTTTAAGCTTGGTAAATAGATACCTGTTTATTACCAGGTTTGTGTGTGTTTTGTTTTGTTTTATTTTTTTTGCTGCACCCACAGCCTGCAGAAGTTCCTGGGCCAGGGATGGAAACCAAGCCACAGCAGTAACCCAAGTCATAGCGGTGACAATGCTGAGTCCTTAATCACTAGGCCACCAAGGAAATCTATTATTGTTCTTTAAACGTTTTCATTACTTTACACGAGTGCTTCAATATGAATCACATGGTGATAGATTTTATTACTGCCAATTATTGCTCCTCTCCTATACAAGGATTATATTATCTCTACCTGTTGCCAGGTTACTGGCAGGGACTGTGGGAGGATTACACTTCCTCATCTCCACCCACATCGAGTTTGGCCACATGACTCACAATGGCCAATACAATGAGAGCAGCAGCAACATCTACAAACAGTTCAGCTAGGGCTTCTCCCTCTGTCATGAGAGTGGCATGTCCCAGGCAAATGGTGCCTCTTCAGGCTGGGTCCTGGGACAAAGATAATGTGCAGAGCTAGGGCAGATGAACAGCAGCAATCCACAGGCAACAGGTAACGGGAGAGAGAAATAAAGCTGTGCTGCTGAAAGCCACAGAGAATTTGGAATTGTCTAGCACAGCATGATCTACGAAAGCTAACCCCAAAAAGCATGTATTTGAAAGAGGAATCTGACCTACACATTCCCATCTATTTTAGTCTAAGACAGTTTCTCTGATATATTGAGCACTTAAAGAGTTCTGCCTACGGTTCAAGAGTTGTGAAACAGTGGTGTCCAAACTTTTAGATCTCAGGAGCCAGCCGAATTTCACCCCAAATTTTACCAAGTTAAAGATGATCTTTCCTTTAAAAATAAGTGTTCATTTTAACACCAAAAATGTACAAAGGGCAAAATCTCATACTAAAAACCTTTCCATGGAACACATTTAGAATTATGAAGGACTCACTCCATCTTCCCTGTGAAAGCTTTGTCATGGGCCAGCATTAATCTATAACCATGTCAGGGAACCACAGACTTAAAGGAAAATAAACTAATACCAGGCAATCCTGATGAATGTTTTGTTACCAAAACAAACAAACAAACAAAAAACCTTAATGGTAAAACTGCTTATTTTTAAAAGCTAAGAAAAAAAAGTGGAGTTCCCATCATGGCACAGTGGAAACAAATCTGACTAGGAACCATGAGGTTTTGGGTTCAATCCCTGGCCTTGCTCAGTGGGTTAGGGATCTGGTGTTGCTGTGGCTGTGGTGTAGGCCGGCAGCTACAGCTCCGATTAGACCCCTAGCCTGGGAACCTCCATATGTGTGGGTGCGGCCCTAAAAAGGACAAAAGATACACACACACACACACACACACACACACACAAGTGTATTGTAGGTATGTTGAGTAACTTAACCAGTATCTCAGAGAAAATCTGCCCATTGTGCTGGAAGAGGCATTCTGTTTCATTGCAAAGATTAAATAATACACTTGAAAAATTAAGCAGAACTGTGAGTTGGCAGGCCTAAGTCACGCCTCATTATTAAGAAAGGTGATAAATGCAAGTTTAATACTTCATTATCTCCACGAACAACAACAAAAAGATTATCACATTTAGTAAAAAAAAATTCCAAAACTCTTTATCAAGGGGGATTTTATATTTATATACACACACATAAAACCACAGCACTACACCCACATACACACACACACACAATGACCTAGAAGTCAAGTCATAATATGGTTATAATGGATTCTTAGTTTAGTCACTCTGAAAGTGTGCATTCTGTTTCTTTCATTTCCTCTTTGAGTATATGTCTTCTTTGCTTTTGTTGTTAAGATGTAGAAAGTTACCAAACAGTATGTATTATGTGGTCAATTAAATCAGCTTTCAGAGAGAGGTCATGCCAGACAAACTAGACTTTAACTGATATTTACAAATCATTTTCTTATGTTTTAAAAAATATTGGTACGTTCTTTTAACTAATACCCAGCAAGTACTTGTTTAACTGTATAGGAGGCTCATAAAGAAGGCTTATGTCTATTTAATTTGCTTTTTGCAGCACTCAAACAGCAGGCTGACTTTATGGCTGCTCAGTTTTTTCTTCTACTGTTTTCTTTTAAAGAATGAAACATGTGTAAACTTAAACACTCCACAATTTCAATGATTAATTCTTTCCATTTAAGCAAAAACTATTTTTAAGTTTCAGTAGCCTTTTAGCTATCAGTTTCATCATCCGAACTTCTCAGCTTCTCCATTTCTTATCCCAAACTCCCTTTTCCTGAAGAATTTACCATTAAATCACTTTTCTCAGCACATATTCCAAACAGCTCTTAACTAAACATCCTTTGGTTTTCTCATGTTCACGCTGACACCACTTTCTGATGTCCTGCCATGACCTCACTGCCAAACCCTTCTCCCCTGAGAATGCATCAGAACCCACAAGGACACCCCAGTCCCAATTATGGGATCACAGACCCTGACTACTACATCATACTGAAGAACTCTCTTCCCCATTTGAGCTAACCCTGCAGCTACAACGAAAATCACGTCTCATTTTTAACCTTTGCCTTCATTTTTCTCATCTACAGGGCTCTCCACACTACTTATTTTTGGTTCCTAATTGTTTCGTACTGACTCACTGCTAGATTTCCTAAACCGACTAGATTATTCTCTCTGATTCTTCTCTAACATTCCTTTATTCCATCAAATTTTGTTTATTCAGTGTTCCTACTTCCATACTTTCTAGCAATTGTTCCTAATGGCCAGGAACTTTCACCTTATTCAAAAGGTCACAAGAAATTCTCCCACCCCCAAAGAAATCTACCCAAATTAATGTATGATTAAAGATACAGAGAAGGAAAAATATTCAAAGTTAAATACCCCAAACAGCCAATATCCTATCATGTACAGATTAAATAAAAATTTTAGGAGCTCCTGCTATGGCACAATGAGACTGATGGCATCTCTGCAGCACCAAGATGCAGATTTGATCCCGATCCCCAGCCCAATACAGTAGTTTGTTAAAGGACCCAGAGTTGCTGCAGCTGTGGTATAAGTTGCAATTATAGCTCAGATCTGATCCCTGGCCCAGGAACTCCATATGCTGCAGGGTGGCAAAAAAAAAAAAAAAAAAAAAAAAAGAGGAAGAAATTTTTAGGAAATTCCTACTGTGGCACAGTGGAAACGGATCCACATTGTCTCTGTGGCCACTCCAGTCACTGCTGAGCCATGGATTTGATCCCCAGCCCAGCACAGTGGGTTACGAATCTGGCATTGCAGCAGCTACAACTCAAATTCACTCCCTGGCCCAGCAAACTTTCATGTGCTGCAGATGTGGTATGGTCAAAAAAATAATAATAACTTTTAAAAATCAAAGGTATCCTTTTGGTCTCCCACTGCCAATTCTCACGTGGCAAAGATGACATCTTATATTTCCTGTGATATTTAATACATCACTTGACCCTCATAATTAAAAATCAATATGGCAATCTAATAGAAATCTCCAGAATTCCAAATGTACTACTACTGCTTAACAGAAGTATAATTCATGGTATATAGTTAAGAACGTATAGCTAGAAAAAAAAAAATGTATGACCCTCTTCTGTCATTTCCTGTAGCTAACCAAGGAAAAGGAACGATTCCAAAGTAGCGATGCTAAAGAACAAAGGTGAGCCCCGTCAGTACCTATGCCACTAACTCCATACGGTGTGAGTCTCAAACTGATCCAAACAACAACTGAATTACAGTAATATTAGTAATATACATACTTTGCCCCACAAATTTTTTTTTTTTTTTTTTTTGTCTTTTTGCCTTTTCTAGGGCCACTCCTGCGGCATATGGAGGTTCCTAGGCTTGGGGTCGAATCAGAGCTGTTGCCGCCGGCCTACACCACAGCCACAGCCACGCGGGATCCGAGCCGCATCTGCAACCTACACCACAGCTCACAGCAACGCTGGATCCTTAACCCACTGAGCAAGGACAGGAATCGAACCTGCAACCCCATGGTTTCTAGTCAGATTCGTTAACCACGGGAACTCCTGTCCCACAATGTTTATCACTCACTGTTCAGCTCATATAAAAATACTTAGAAATGGAAATATAAAAAACATTATCTCGGGAGTTCCCATTATGGCTCAGCAAAATCCAATCTGACAAGTATCCATGAGGACGCAGGTTCGATCACTGCCCTCGCTCCTGCACTGCCATGAGCTGTGGTGTAAGTCACAGACACGGTGGCTGGGATCCCGAGTTGCTATGGCTGTGGCATAGGCCAGTAGCTACAGCTCCGATTGGACCCCTAGCCTGGGAACCTCCATATGCCACAGGTGCGACCCTAAAAAGACAAAAATAAAAATTAAATAAATAAATAAATAAATAACACTATCTCACAAACACTGTCCTCCCTGATAAAAAGGCTTACCTCTAAAGTGGAATGAAGGTATTGTTCCCCTATCCAACCTGTTTGTTGGTTTTGGCTGAAATGCAGAGTTAGCGCCTTAAAAAAATCTTGATTTCTTTGACTTAAATTGGAAACTGTCTACTGAAACTGAATTCAAGCATTCACACAAGTTTCACTTAGATAATAAGCAGTGATGTCAAACTTTCTTGATTTGGTGGCCCTGATATTCTCTAATAAACACAAAAGCTTGAGAATCATGGGCATGGTTCAGCCACTGATATCAAAAGCTAGCTGATTCCACAAAACAATCACTTCTAAGACTGCCCACTGATGGAAAAGAGGAACACCATAAACCTGACCAATCCTAAAGTTTCTACATGCCTGAAAGACAGATAAACATTTGTAAAGAATTTGTTCAAGCCCAGAGGAATAACCAGTGGGGACAGGAAATCTTCTGTTTAATAAATGTTCGATACATCTCAAATAATTTTTCTTTTTTTCTTTTTACAGCCACACCTGTGGCATATAGAAGCTCACATCAGAGCTGCAGCTTTGGCCTACGCCATAGCAACACCAGATCCGAGACACATTTGCGACCTATGCCACAGCTTGCCGCAACGCCAGATCCTTATCCAACAGTGCAAGGCCAGGGATCGAACCCATACCCTCACAGACACTATGTTGGGTTCTTAACCTGCTGAGCCACAGGGGGAACGCTCATCAAATAATTTTTCAAAGGAAACCAGACCCAGACAACTGATTTTGTTTTCCAAATCACAACCCTTAACCTCACTTAAAAAAATAATAAATTTTTAAAAGAATGCTTCATTTGGAAGAATGAAACATCAAAACCAAGTCTGTGAACCAACTAAAACAAAATCCACAGTTAAGCCATTCCTGCTTATTGAGAAAATGTTGACAGAATAAATACAGTGTGTTCCAAAGAACTAAGTGTATTGCATCAACAAAGTACAGTTCATTCTACCAAGTGCCATCAGTTATAGTATGTTTAGTCCCCATCAAAGCAACTGAAAAGTGGGAAAAAAATCAATCATTTAACTAGACATTCTAATTAAATTATAGTAATGCATAATTTTAATAGTACGGGTAGTAAACAATTACCAGAAATATCACTTAGTACTCTACTGTTTGAAACAACTCAGGGAATGGCTGGATAGCAAAGGAGCTGAATCAGAGAATTCTGTTTTAAAGCTGAGAAACTGCTCATAAACAACAAAAAAGTGTATTTCTCCCACTCTAAAACATTTCTTACATGTCTCTTACACCAAAAAACACTACCAAACACTTAGAGACTCACTCCTGCAATTAACTTGGAAATTGACATTAATTTCCCGCAGACTAATGCCCAGAACATCACCACCTCATTAGTCATCCCTATAAGTCACATGGAACTTTATTCAGAAATTATAGCTACAGGGAGTTCCCTGGTAGTCAGGTGGTTAGGATTCAGCACTTTCACTGCTGCAGCAAGGGTTCAATTCCCTGGTCGGGGAACTGAGATCCCACAAAGCTGCTGTACGCCTCAGCCAATAAATAAATAATGCTACTTTAAAAAAAAAAAAGAAATTACAGTTACAGGAAGCCTTGCTACTGAAAATTGGTATTTTTATTTTCTTTAATAAAGACTGAGCCATTGTTTTACTTCTGTGCCAAGAAAACTTACAGCTACAAGTGAAACTCAAATCTAAGACCAATTTATTCATCTTAATGTTATACTCCTAGTTTTATTTTCTGTTACTAGTTTTATAACTTTTTCTTAAGCCAATATTTCTTGTAGGTACAGTTTTTTATAAAATACAACATCTTTGTGTAAAAGATAGTGTACATGAGAATAAAACATAAATAATACATTCTCTTACTGATTTTCTCTGGTGCTTATAAATCTGAAACACCTAAATTTAGAAACTGGAGTTCATCAGCATTTCAAATGAGGAGAAATTACTATTCAGAACTCACCAAAAAAGTACACTTTCCTACTTTTAGCCTTAATACATCTTTATACTTTTAGAGAGAATTCAATTTTAAAAACTCAATGCACTTCTGGGACCAACTTCATTTACTTAATTTAATCTACTTTTCATCTAATTAAACTGAACTGAAAAGAAAAGCTTCCAGAATTGCAAAGTACAGAAAGGATGCCCATGTGTCAAAGCAAAAAAACACCTTCTAAGAAAAGGGAAAGGGAAAAATGATCTGCCACGTGTAAGGTTATCATTTTTCTTCTACATCTGAAGATCAAGAGCGTTTCATAATTTCCATGGCCATCCCATTCCAGGTATTTACTCCAAGCACTTCTATTTATCCAGGGGCCCTGCTCTTTCCCCATCTCTGGGAGTGAAGCCCGCAGCACACTATACCCTGGTGAGCAGGCCACACGAAATCACTTTACCTTCCACGCGGTGATGACAGAACAGCTCCCACACTGAACGAGGTCTTCCTCGGATGGTGGCGAATGTCACCTTCCCTCACTGGGACACCTTCCCAACGGCACCCCCCAGGGAGATGAGGGCTATCGGTCACCTTCCCCCCACTGTGCTCTGCCTCGGTGCTGCCGCCTGGCACACAAAGCTGTGGAGTCAGCCAAGTGCACAAACTCACTGCAAGAGGCTCTGTGCAGATCAGGTGAAGGACAGGTACACAGGGTTAGGTTACTCAACCAGCTTGGCATCAAACTGAAACAATGGCCTAACTCTTTGTATCTTTACTCTCTGCAGTGGAGTCTCTCTTCTACCTTTTGGTCAGGGTTGTGTACTTTTTTATTCAAATACCAGTTTAAGGAAAAAAAAAAAAAAAAGCCCTTTCCCTAAGGGCTCTAAGTCCAACCTGAAGTTCAAACTGAAACCTCCCTCAAAGCCATCCCAAAACAACTTAGTTCCCATTGAATGGTCTTTGCTCATAAAAATATTCTGACTACCTTTCTTTCCTAGCTCATTTGAAACAGTACGTCTAATGTCCACTGGCATAGAGTTCTCTTTTATGTTTTTCTTTTTTTCTTTTTTTTTTTTCCCACAGAAGCAATGGGTTCAACGTGGGGGGGGAGGGGCAAGGACAAAGAAAAATTGTTTATTCTGGAAATCCACCATCCAGAGTTAATCACTGATGATGTATTAGTACATATGATAACTTTACTATATTTTTTCTGCATATATGTATTTGTTTGAAACAAAAATATGCTCATATTATACACACTGTTTGCACCCTGCTCTCACATTTCATAAAATATCAAGAGTTTCTTATCAGTATCCTACAAAGTTAGTTTTAATGGATACCTACAGTTTCCTTTCTAAAATTCTCAGGAGCTCTAAAATTTCTTTTTTCCTACTTCTTCCCCTCCACAAGTCCCCAATAAGAACAACACAACTAAAAGGCAAAAGCCTGCATTCAATTAACACATCCTAAACACTTCCAAATAACTAACATTCTGCTGTACACTTACATTTTCTATTTGTTAGATGATTGTGAAATAATAACTGCATCTGTCCCACCAGTTCCAAGGCAGGGCCAGACTGCCACCAAGTCTACGGTGTATCTCCCCCAAGATCCATCACATTCAAAATGACAATAACTCCAAACAAAATAAGAGTCACAAAAAAGTATGCCTCTTTCTAGAAAGACTGTTTCACTGTTTCTTTTCATTGATTGTTTCTCATTTTTTAAAAATTTTATTGAAGTATAGTTGATTTACAATGTTGTGTTAATTTCTACTATACAGCAAAGTGATTCAGTTATATATCTACACTTATCCATTACTTCACTGCTTCTATAAAAATCACAAAGCATTAACAGATGGCCAACAGGCACATGAAAACATGCTCAACGTCACTAATTACTAGAGAAATGCAAATCAAAACCACAATGCAGCATCACCTCACAGTGGTCAGAATGGCTAGCACAAAAAAGGCTACAAAGAGGTGTTCCTGTTGTGGCTCAGGGCATAAGAACCTGACTAGTATCCATGAGGATGCCGGATGAATCCCTGGCCTCGCTCAGTGGGTTAAGGATCTGGCTTTGCTGAAAGCTGTGGTATAGGTCAAAGATGCTAATTGGATCCATTGTTGCTGAGGCTGTGGCCAGCAGCTCCAGCTCCAGTTCAACTCTGAACCTGGGAATTTCCATATGCCACAGGTACAGCCCTAAAAAAAAGACCAAAAAAAAAAAAAAAAGTCTACAAATAATAAATGCTGGAGAAAGTGCAAAGAAAAGGGAACCCTCCTACAGTGTTGGTGGGAATGTCAACTGACACAGCCACTATGGAAACAGTATGGAGGTTCCTCTAAAAACAGAATTACCATATGATCCAGCAATCCCATTCCTGGGCATATATCCAGAAAATACGAAAACTAATTCACCTTCATATTTATAGCAGCACTATTTACAATAGCAGAGACAGCCAAGACATGGAAGCAACCTATATGTCCACTGACAAATGAATGATAAAGAAGCTGACATATATATACAAATAGAATGTTACTCAGCCATAAAAAGAATGAAATATTGCCATTTGCAGCAGCATGGATGAACCTAAAGATTATCATACTGAGCGAAGTAATGAGTCAGTGAAAGACAAATATTATATGGTATCACTTATATGTGGAATCTAAAAAAATAATACAAATGAATCTATATACAAAACAGAAACAGACTCAGAGACATAGAAAACAAACTTACGGTTACCAAAGGGAAGAGGGAGGGAGAGGAAGGCTAAATTAAGAGTATAAGATTAACAGATACATGGAGTTCCCGTCGTGATGCAGTGGTTAACGAATCCGACTAGAAACCATGAGGTTGCAGGTTCGATCCCTGCCCTTGCTCAGTGGGTTAAGGATCCAACGTTGCCGTGAACTGTGGTGTAGGTCGCAGACACGGCTTGGATCTGGAGTTGCTGTGGCTCTGGCGCAGGCCAGTGGCTACAGCTCCGATTAGACCCCTAGCCTGGGAATCTCCATATGCCGCAGGAGTGGCCCTAGAAAAGGCAAAAAGACAAAAAAAAAAAAAAAAAAAAAAAGATTAATAGATACAAACTACTATACGCAAAATAGATAAACCAAAAGGATTTACTCTATAGCACAGGGAACTATATTCACTCTCTTATAATAACCTATAATGTAAAATAACCTGAAAATAATCTGTAACTAAAAAATTATAAAATATTAAATTATTTTTTTGCTCTCTTTTGGTGCCCTGTTGCTAATGCTCAAACCACATGCTTAGCTTGTCTACTAAGCACTGCCCCTAGGGACTGAAAAAGAATAGGTTTTGCTCTAAGGAATAATATGAGCTTAAACTCAGATGATAAAATCTACACAATCAAAATCCCAGACTTGAGGAGTTCTCCTGTGGCACAGTGGGTTGAGGATCTGGCATTGTCCCTGTAGCAGCTTGGGTTCCTGCTGTGGCTCAGGTTCCATCCCTGGCCCGGAACTTCTGCATGCTGTGGGTGTGGCCAAAAAAAAAAAAAAAAAAAAAATCCCAGACTTGAGTAAACAGATTTCAGTCAAACACATTTTGAAACAGAGAATACTGATGTCTATTCAAAGTTGTATTATTTATGTGGAATCACAAATATTTTATGACATGTTTGAAACTGTACAAAGCTTACTGATATATCTGATGTGCTTTCATTAGATGAATAAATTGATATTATGATTTGCAATGACTGATTTTATAGGGGAATTTAAAGTGACTTATTCAGGAAATCTTCACACTTCAATTAAAAGAGACGATTCACTTCTAAAAAATTAAATGTGAAGAAGTGTCAACACACTAACGATACTGACAGCAGTTAAAAGGTTGGGCTCCAAAGTCAAAATGCTTTGGCTTAAATTCTGGCATTCACTAGCTATGGGACTTATGCCTCTATACCTCAGTTTCCTCGTGAAAAAAATTTCTCCTTCACTGGGTTATTTGTGATTAAATGACTTAATACATACAATGTGCTTAGAACAGTATATTGAGCCTTCGATAAATATTTGCTAATTATTCTCATTACTCATTATTATTATCCATTTTTATAAAAGGCTCAAAACCTAATTTTCCATCTCTTTCTCCTCTTAACAAAGAATACACTAGTCCATATAATCACAAAATGTTATATACATCACTGTATTAAACCCCTGGCTTGTAATTTTGAGATCAATTATATTGGAAAGTTCATTATATTTTTCTGTAAGAAAAGGAACTGAAGTTTACTATTTATATTTTATACAAGGTACTCATTTTACTTTTAATAACGCTGCCAGCATGCTTTAAAGTATTGCCTATCCGTAAAGACCGGTATGTACACAGACCAAACGGTACCTTTACAGGCTGAACAACAGAGGTCTTCAGGAAACCACAATGTTTTAAAAGGAAAAAAGAAAATGAAAGCTGGAATAGGAAGTAGATCTAATACTGTTGTTAAATGTAAATATCATGCCTATTTATTTTTTTACTTTTAAAAAGGTATCTTGGAAACACCATTGTGGTTCATTGGTAACAAACCCGACAAATATCCATAAGGACACAGGTTCGATCCCTGGCCCCTATCAGTGGGTTAAAGATCCCACGTTGCCATGAGCTGTGGTGTAGGTCGAAGACATGGCTTGGATCTGGCATTGCTGTGGCTGTGGTGTGGGCTGGAGCTGTAGCTCTGATTCAACCCCTACCCTGGGAACCTCCATATGCCATATGTGCAGCCCTAAAAAGACAAAAATAAACAAAAAATACCTCAACAACATTTTTACAATTTACAAATAAAAGAGACTATCTTAAACCATTATCATAGGGTTTAACTGGGCTAAAGAACTAAGTCTACTCAAACAGAATGTGAAATATTACAAAGATAGAATATATCATGAATTCATACCTGGAGTTATTCTGAAACTTCATATCCAGCAATGACAGACAAGAGTTTTCTGACTTTTTTAAAGAGAACTACAATGTTACCATAAAAATCCTTTACTGTTTGTTTTATAAAAGAGGAAAGGAGAAGATAAAATAAAGAAAATAGAGCAAGCTTTGGACTCTGGGCCTACCTATTAATTTTGCTGGCTTGCTTGCTTTTTTTCTTTTTTTTGTCTTCTTAGGGTTGCACCCGTAGCATATGGAGGTTCCCAGGCTAGGGGCTGAAACAGAGCTGCAGCTGTCGGTCTATACCACAGCCACAGCAATGCCAGATCCAAGTCTTATCTGCAAACTATACCACAGCTCACAGTAAGGCCGGATCCTTAACCCACTGTGTAAGGCCAGGGATAGAACTCGAGTCCTCATTATACTAGTCAGGTTCATTACCATTGAGCCACCAGGGGAATCCCAATTTTGCTTTCTTAATCACAGATATAACATTCTCCTAGGTTAAGTCCTAGGGGAATACACTGGATAATAATGAAAAAGATTTATTTCCCTACTAACTGTTCCTTTGGCCCTATTACTTTCCTATATTGGTTATTCTTACCTTACCAGGAATGTGAATAGCTTATCAAAAAGCCACTCTGAGACTAAAGAAAAACACTTCTTCAAAGGACTAGAGTCTAATCCCTTAAGTCCTCCAAAATACTTTAAATAAAAACTTAAACCCAAAAGAAAAAGAAAGGAGAACAATCACCCATTCCATAAAGCATCAAAGCCACTTATAGCAAAAAAGAAGAGACTTCATTTGTATATATTTATATAATCCTTTCTAAACACCTAGGAGATAGACAGGTCATACACTAAAGTTTAGGAAACTGTGTCTCAGAGAAGTTAAGTAATATGACCAAGTTATAAAATCAGTAAGATAAAGACACAGGACTCAAATTCATGATTTTCTGACCAACCAGCTAATGATAAAGAAGAAACTTGAAGCATTCTCTGTACACCAGTGTGAGCGGCCATGGAGATAAGGATAATAGGACCAAGGTACTTCCAGTGCCCTCTCCCAATGCCATTCAACACCGGAATCCAGTAAGTTGGAGTCATTTTTGAACACAGTTGATGCTCAAGAATGCAAAACAGCTCCTTCCCAAGTCTCACCCCCTAATCCACAGGTGAATTATCTTCTGCATTAATAAATATAAATATAGGAGTAAATATATGAGTAAATATTTACTGAAGACCCAGATATGTAACCATACCACAAACTGCCCTTTTTATAAATGCCATATAAGAGAGTGCAGAAGGAAGAGCCCACTTACATTGTTCGTATCTGCGCTTCAAAAAATCTTGCTTTTCTTTTTTGGCCATGCCCACAGCATGTGGAAGTTCTCAAGCCAGGGATCAAACCCGTATCACAGCAGTGACAAAGCTGGATCCTTAACCTGCTGAAGCACAAGGGAACTCCACTATCTGCCCTTCAAGTGCTCATACTTTATAATACATAACTGCACTTAATTACATGAAGATCACCCTTCAGCAGCCTATGAGCTTTTCATACAAAATTCTGCATATTCTTTACTCAGAATTAGTCAAAATGTGGGTGGTGTCCGTTAAACACATGTTGAAAGAAGTCAACAAAATGATGATGAGCTGTCTTAAAGAACAAGACTTAAAGAGATGGGGAAAAAGAAGAGGAACTGCATCTAGCAAGGTGGCTGGTAACCAGCAGAAAACTGCTGAGGAAATGAAAAGGCAGGTCTGAGAAGAAGATGCACGGCGCTGAGCAGCAAAACAGCAAACTGGGGAAGATCTGGAATTCCTAACTGAGGGGGTTAGGATTCCAGTCTCTAAATTGGGCAGACTGTTTTTAAATTTCTGGGGGGTTTTTTTATTTGTTTGTTTTTTGCTTTCTAGGGCCGCATTCGTGGCATACGTAAGTTCCCAGGCCAGGGGTCCAATAGGAGTCACAGCCGCCAGCCTAAGCGACAGCCAGAGCAACACAGGATCTAAGCTGTGTCTGCAACCTACACCACAGTTCACGGTAGCATGGGATACTTAACCCACTGAGAAAGGCCAGGGATTGAATCCGAGTCATCATGGATAATAGTCAGGTTCTTTACCACTGGGCCACAACGGTAGCTCCTATTTTCACTTTTTAAATCCCGCATATTTTTAAGTTATTTGAACTTTTGTTTTATTGAGCACTTTTTAATTTAAAAAGTAATAAGAAACCATTGCTCTGAAAAAGCACTTTTAATGGTTAAATTTCTTCAAGTGGATTGCCACATTTTAATGAATCATTTCCTTACAGCGGGATATTTTTTTGACTAAATTACATCGTAATGAAAATGAACATCTTTGAGTGAGCATAAGACTTTCCCATATTTAGAATGATTTCCTTAGGATAAATTTACACACATTAACAATTTCAATTTAAGCTCTATAATGCATGGCTTCAAATAGGACTCTGTAGAACATGAAAATATAAAATCCAGTAAGTATTTTTTAAAAGGCATCCTAGAGCAGCAAAATTTGACTCTAGCATTCATGTTTAAGATATATAAAATTTAATTTACAAAACTAATTAGCAAAGTTTCCACATCTCAAAAATGTATTAAAGAGAAATTTGAAACAGAACTTCAAGTCTCTCTACCTTTCATGAATTTTTCATCACTTCTCTTGCCGCTTATCAAAACCATACACTGAAAGAATTTTCCTTCACAGTTGGGTTTCACAATCTAATTCTGTGAAGTCACAGTACTGTGACAGTATAATCATTCTCTGGCAACAAACTGACATCATTAAATTCTTATTTGCAAGTTCCATGGGGTATGTGCATGTTCTATTTTTACTTCTTTTAAGACCAAAGTTATTTTCTGTTGCCTCTCCATTAAGCTTGTATGATCGATACATTTTAACCTAATTTCTTCTCTTTGTCCCCAGCCATTTTTATAAAACTACCTTTTGGTGAGTGCTCAGAGAATGCCTATTTGTTCAAAAAAATACAAATGGTTGCTGGGTTGCCTCTTCCTATAAGTCACCTGTTACTGCTCTGTACTCCTTGGAAGGAGAAACGCCAAAGTCAGAAAGTTCGTTGTTCTTTTTCTTTCTCTACTACTGCTTTAATATAACATAAGCGTACTTTTGGTTAAAGTATCTTTTAAACAAGCAAATGGAGTTCTATCACTACCACACGCCCAAGTGGGAAAAAGAAATTTCTAATAAAGCCACCTTCTTTTTCCAAAAGCAAATATTGCTAGAAACATCAAGGTCATTTCCACTACTACGTAATGTTCTAATATTAAAGGTATTAGACTCTATCAGCAAGGATTTTCTTAGTCCCTACTGGGTACCAGGCACCATGCTAAATGCCAGAGGTTTAATGTGAACAAGACAGAAGCAAGGTCTGCTCACACAGATCTTTCCCTCTTAGGATGAAGAAACTTTGGCAAACCACAAATCTTTATAAAAAAAGAAGCTCCAGTACCAAAAATAGTAGAAATATTCTTTAAAAGAAAGAGCCTGAAACCAGATTTTGGAAAACTTGTAATCCTGGGCCAAGGAATGTGAACTTTACATTCCAATAGAGAAAAACTAGGTATTCAAAGGGATCCTCAGAAAATACCAACCTTATCAAGGTCTGATTAAAATTTTTCAATGGCTTCTCATTTCTTCTAAGATAAATCTAAAGCCGTTAAAAAGGTTAACTAGGAGTTCCTGATGTGGCACAGTGGGTTAAGAATCTGACTGCAGTGGCTCAGGTTGCTGCCAAGGTGCAGGTTCAATTCCTGGCCGGTGTAGTGGGTTAAACGTATCCAGCATTGCCTCATCTGTGGCATAGGTCACAACTGTGGCTCGTATTCAATTCCTCACCTGAAAACTTCCATATGCCACAGGTGGAGCCATAAACTTAAAAAAAAAATTAACTAAAGTTTGTATCATCAATCTCACCAACCAAAGATCTTTGGCTGTGGTCATACTGCACTTTTTCCATTTCCTCTACTGTAGGGATTTTCAAGCTTTATACATCACACTCTATTAATAAAGCATCCATGTGCGACACACTTATTTTCTATTTTCTTTCTTTATAAAAACATGCAGATCACAGCCACTACATTGATTTTACAATCTTCTGGTAGGTGCCTAGGTGCCTGCAATTTGAAAAATACCATTTTAGTACATACTACACCCTCTCTCTCACTTCTTGGCTTTTCTGCATGTTCTTTTTGCCTTAAACACTCTTGCTCATCCTCACTCTTCCCTTCCCTTTTCCTGGCTACTTCCTATTCTCCTTTGCGACCTTAGCTTCTAAACCTCACTTCCCTGACCCTCTCAGATTAGTTCCCCCTCCTCTGTGGTCCTGAAGTACTCCATGCTTCCTAACATATCAGCTTTATCGAACTTGTACGTGTACTCTTTGTCTTTCTAGGCTAAAAACTCCGTGACCGCCAAGACCCATTTTTGTTCACTGCTGAATCCTGAGAGCCTAGCCCAGTGCCTGTTAAATATTAGGCATCTGATCAATGTTTGAGGAGTAAAACAAGGAAACGGACCTGAATAAACAACATACTCAACCACACAATGAAATGAGCACCCACTTAAAAAGTGGTCAGAGGTTTAGCTATCTCCAAAGGAAATATACGCTCAGTTACAATTTTATAAATGGTGATTAAGTTCCTAAGCCAACCTACAAAACACTAGCACCCATGACACGCTTCACTGACGAGAGGACGGCTGCCTAGTTCCCTCTCTGCAAAGCCAACAGAACTGTCACTCCTCTAAGGAGAAAACAGGACTGAAGGACACTTTGCTTCCTACCCGATCAGTTTCTCCCAACAGCAAAGGGACTTATGTAACAGCTAAGAGTAAAGGTCAATATTCCAGACAGGCTCCACCCCTGAGTTCTCACCGGCTCCCCTAGACCTGTATGCCTTTGAAAAGAGAAAGTTTTTCAGTCCAATTCCTCTAAGGTAATCTCCCTGGGACAAGACGTACTTTCCCTACAGGGGAGAGTTGCAGTGTTTTAGGTGCCATAGAATCATCTGGGTAGATAAGAAGGAACAGAGTAAGTGTGGCTCTAAGCTAAATTCTCCAATCCCGCTTTACCAGAAGTGAAAATTAAACTATATTTTAATATTATAATCCTCATCTGGCTTCTTAAATCTGATCTCAATTTGCAGAATCTGGAGAAAGAAGACATATAATCAGCACACTAAAAATCTCCAACAGGAGCAGCAGTAACCCCAGAATGATTTCTGGGTCTGAGGAGAAGAGGCGCACAGAGGAACAAGGTGGGGCAAAAGGGAAGAGGAATGGAATGAAAGAGAAGAAGGTTTTATCTACTTTTCCTATTTCGATTTTTTCTTGGGCAAAAATGTCTAAATTAGTTGAATCTATATCCTACAACTTTCCTTCCAAATTGTTTCTCATCCTTGTGTTACTTTCCTCATCTTCCAGACCCCTCGCACTGCCCAAAGATCTCCATTTTCAACATCTACACTTTCAGAAACAGAGCTCTTTTCCCCAAACCTCCAAAATGTCCCGTGATCCCATACCACCAACCTCTCCTATCCCTCCTCTAGTCAAAACTCCCACTTCCTCAGTGCAGGTGATTGGGAGGAAAGCAACAGGAGTAAATCCATTCACATTAAAGGAAATATCCAGCTGACAGTCCTAGCCTTTGAGCCCTACCTGAGATACATCTATTTTTTATTTTATACACACACACACACACACATATTTTTAAGCTATGGAAATCTAACTACAGTAACTTCAGAGAAAAGATGAGGGACGATCAAAAGTCCACCATAAAGGAGGCAGGTCCGCTCTGACCAGTGTTTCCCAGGAATCATGGCCCCAAAGTTGTTCCCACATTTTCCCCAACAGTCAGCACTTAAGTGATGCTAAAAACCCCAGAGAGCTTTGGCAAAAAAACCAACTTGGAAAAGCATTTGTAGCTACAGGCTATTCATACATCCCCTGGGTAAGACAATGACAATATTAGGTTAGATAGGTTTTATTTTCATTATGTTTGATAAATCATATCATTAGCCAAAACAAAAACATATGCTCAGGATATATACTGCAATTGTTGCCTCATTCTACTAAAGAGGTCAGTGAGGCATAAAAGGGTTAAATAACATTTCCATCGTTTAAAGTTTAGTAGTTGAAAAGCAGGGCTGGACCGCTCTTCACACACTTTGAATCAGTTGTACATTCATTAATTCCACTTGGAGATCTTTAATTTTATTTTCCATAACGTTTCTGAAATGTGGTGGTATAATCTGAACAGCCACATTACAGTAATAGAAAAATGAGCTTGAATTACTGGGAGGCAAGCATCATGCCTTTTTCAGGAGTTTTTTGTATGAAAGACCTGAGGCTGATGCTACATTTGTGTGCACTCAGAAATCAACTACAAAGTAGGCAGAGCAGCATTCATTCAGCTGCAAGTAGCTCTTAACTTCAGCTCCATGAAAAATATTTGCCACCCAAATATGAATAATAAAGACTATACAAACTTAGGCTAATAAGAGCTCCCACTTTGCCTGAGAAGTATATGAAATGTTAATTGAGTAATTGGAGTTTGCTTTTTTTATTAGTTTGCTTAGCTATCCACCAAAATAAATTATCTGTAATTAAAGCAATCACTGGGACTTTTCAAACCAGGCATAGGATATATGAAAATGCTGTGTGTGGTCTCTCTTGGCTCTGGTCATGAACGCACTTTTTGTGGCTTTCCTCAAAATACCAGAAAGGGTAAATGGGCAGTAAGAGGCCCAATAATTGACAGTTAGTGTATCCTGAAAGACTTAAATGGCACTTATTCACTTCCCCCAACCAGAAGCATTATACTGATTGGTAACAGGTTGGTTGGCTTTTTCAGTCAGGGCTAGCCCCCCAAAGCTAGAATTTTTTCCTGCAAATGAACAATACAATTCAACAATAAAAGATGAATAACCCAATTAAATTTTGGCCAAAGATCTTAATAGACATTTCCCCAAAGATGATATCCGAATGGCCCATAAACGCATGAAACGATGCTCAACACGACTAATCATAAAGGAAACGCAAATCAATACTACATCACACCCACTAGAACGTCTATAATAAAAGTTACCCAATAGTCAGTAACAAGTGTTGGTGAGGACATGGAGAAATTGGAACCTTCATACCCTGTTGATGAGAATGTAAAATGATACAGCTAGCTACTTTGGAAAAGTTTCACAGTTTCTGAAAAAGGTAAATATATAGACCCAAATGAATGGAAATCATATGCCCACATAAAAACCTTCACACTAATGTTCGAAGCAGCATTACGGCCAAAAAGCAGAAACATTCTTAATGTCCACTAACTGAAAATGGATAAACAAAAAATGTGATATTGTGGTACATCAATACATTGGAATACTACCCAACCATAAAAAAGCAGAAATACTGATACATGCTACACATGGATATGAACCTTGAAAACAGACTATATGAAGGAAGCCAGACACTAAAAGCCACATATTGTATAATTCCATTTATACGAAATTTCCAGAATAGGCAAATCCATAGAAACAGAAAGGAGGTCAGTGGTTGCCAAGGGGTGGGATAAGGAGGGAATGGGGAGCGACTGCTAAGGGGTACAGAGTTTTATTTGGGGGAGATGAAAAAGTTCTGCATAATGGTGATAGTTGCACAACTTGGTTAAAGTACTAAAGGTCGCCCTTTAAACAGATGAATTTCACGGTATGTGAAGCATACCTCAATTTTTAAAAAATTTGTTCATCTAGAGAAAGAGATAGCATATACATGTACTCTACCTACATATGTATTACGTACATATATGTAATCTCTTTATAAATAAACGTTTTGGGGGTTGGTTATTTCCTGAAATATACTTCACACACACAAATAAAGGAATGGTGGCACAGAGTGACTCGGAGCAATTGTGAGCCCTGGAGCCGTGGATCTGGGGTGCGCCCCAGCCTGCCTCAGCGTCTCCATCAGTACTCACCTTCCACCCATCACTCAGCTACCCCCCGCTGCCTGGTCCAGTGTCAGGGCCAAGGACGACTCACGGCTGCTGCCCGGCTCCGCCGCGGGCGCCCAGGGCCAGCCCGCCCTCCCGCCCGCGCTGGGGCCGCCGCGCCGCGGGGCTCGGGCGCTGCCCACGGGCCGGGAGGGAACCCAGTGGCTCTGGCGGGCCCAGCCGCTCGGTCGCTCCCCTCGCCCCCGCGTCCCCACGCCCCGGTCCCTGGGTCCCCAGCCCGGCCCCGACGCAGCTCCCTCCGGTACCTGGGATGCGCCCGAACCCGGCGCGGCGGCCAAAGCCGAGACTTTCCCTCCATTAACACCTGCCCCCGAGCGCGGTGCGAGGCGAGGGGACCCTGCCTCCTCAGACGCGACCAAGGCACGCGGGTCGGAGGATGGAAGAGGCATTCACCTAGGCCCCGAGGCGGCGGCGGCGGCGGCTGCCCGGCCCCCGGCTCCTTCGTCTCGCTTGCCTCCTCGCGCCGTCGCGGCCGCGCGCTTGACAGCCGGGGAGCCGGCGCCCGTGGCCCGCGGGCTCCCCGCTGCCCGCCCTGCCCCGCCCCGCCCCCGCGCGGCCGCCCCGCGCACGCGCAGCCATCTCCGCGGAGGGGGAAGCGAGCGCCTGATGATGTGGCCGCGGGGGCGGCAACCGGGAGCGCCAGCGCCGCGCCTCCCGGACCCTTCGCCGCACCCTGACCGAAGCCTGCCCGGAACCCTGTTGAGCAGAGCCGGAGGGGAATTTTCAGGGGAGCCAACTGAGCAGAGCAGGGCTGTGGCCTTCCTTTTTTGCCAGCCCACACCATCCCCTCTGACCCCGGCAGATCCACATCTCTGGCTGCTCCTAGGACCAAACCCCCAAATCCGTGACTCATGATTTCTGTTCTCAAACTGTTGTCTGTTGGCTAAGAGGTGAGCGTGCTGAACCCTAACCACTAGACCTCAAGGGCCGGGTTTGATGTAGGTCCCCATTCCTTGTCTCTTTGGAGATAAATTCAGCGAAGACACTGAGAGTAGTGAGGCAAATGAGGTGTTTTATTAAGGGAGAAGATGGGCTAGGGAGTTGGAGGGGGCGGGAGACAAACAGAAAGAGAGCACCACGTCCAAATCTCTTGAATGGGGGCAGTCCTTCTGGGCTTTCTCTGGCCAATCACCTTGCTTTGCCTGACCTTGAATCCATATTTGGCCTGACTCAGGGCCCTACCCTACGTTCAAGCCTATCTTTTAGCCAGTGTGGATCCTAGCTCAAGGGTCTCTGGGAAGTTGACAGGCTGCATTATGGCCTAGTGCCCACCTCCCTTCTTAGACCCCTGAGGAACCTTTTTGCACATGTGTAGTTCAGGAGGTCTCCTTTACCTCGACAATGAGAAATATTTTATCTTTTATCCAAGAAGGATGCAGCTCCTGCCGTAATTTTTATCGTGAAGTATCTGTCCTCAGGGGACAGATTCCAGTTGCTCCGCCTGGGACCTATCTCCTGCCTCAAGACCAGGGGCCTCCTGTTGGGCTGGCTTCATGTTTCGTTCTCACAGACCAGGGTTTAAACTGTGTATGCCTTTCTTCAGAGCAGCACAGAATGGGCCATGGAGAGGAGAGAAGAGAGAAGCCCCCCAAGGGGATGAGATTTAGGGCAGTTCCTGGCAGTGTTCAACCAAAGTGCATGGGACCTGTGGAAGTGGCTGGAAGGCCAGACTTTTCAAGATTGCCCATGCTTATTTTTAAATCTAGGTAAAAGTGAGCCAAGGTTTGCAAAGTGAAGCTGAGAACTCATTTATTTTATTTAACAGCTGTCTTTGGAGCATCTTTTGCAGGTGATTCCGGTAATGGGCAGTACTCCAGTGGTATTCCCCTGACCAAAACAAAGGTTTTCATCCTCAGGCTCTTCTCCTAAGAGAGAGACTATCATTTTAAAAATTATGCACCAGAAGTTCCCACTGTGGCACAGTGGATTAATGGTTAATGATCTGGCTTGTCTCTGTGGTGATGCCAGTTCAATCCTTGGACCAGTGCGAAGGGTTAATGATCCAGCGATGCCACAGCCATGGCACTGGTCATAGCTGTGGTTCTGATTCACTCCCTGTCCTGGGAACTTCCATATGCCTCGGGTGCAGCCAAAAAAGGACAAAAAAAAAAAAAAAAAAAAAAAGATTTCTGCACAAACCTCCATATATAGGAAACCCTCTACAGGTTTTGAAAACTCTACCAGCATTTTTTTCTGAAAGATGATGGTTTCCAGTGCCCTGGATTTCATTAGTCGGCATGTGGCAACCTTCTACTCATGCAGTGCTCTTCATTCTGTATGCTGCAACCTAGAGTATTTAGATATTTTAAGCTTCAAGTTGGAATTCATATTTAAGTTAAATTTGAATTCTGAAAATAACTCAAGGTGGAAGCTGGTGAAGTGACACCCTCTTCTGAAAAATTAGGTGCCAACATGTGCTGGCAACAATGATCACTTTGATTCTTCATCTTCTGCCTGACAGCTGGCAAATTCAAATGTGAAGCAAGTGACTTAGAATTGAGGATATGTAGTAATCACTGTTGTGATGATTGCTTGAAAAAAGCCTGGGAGTTATGAAAATGTGTAACAAAGGGACTTGCCTGTTCTAAAGGATAAGAAAGATCTCTTTGAGGAAATGATATTTAATCGGAGCCTGGAAAAATAAAGAAGAGTAGTCCTGGCAACAAAGGGAAGGGGGTGGGGTAAGGAGTGTGCCCTTGAAGCTGCAGAAACTGCAGGTTTGAAAGCCCTTTGGTGGGAAGGGGTTCCACCTGTGGAGGCCTTGGGACAGGGCCCCTGTGGCTGGGATGAGGTGGCTAGCTCTGCGGGAGAGGAAGGTGGGCGCCTTGAGGGCCATGATGAAGGCTTTGGACTTATTCCTAAAGACAAAAAAAAAAAAAGCCACTGAAGAGTTGGAAAGGGTCCATCTGGACATGATGAGAATCCGTATTTGTAAAAGACATTTCCGGCTGCAGTGCGGAGCAGGAATAAGAACTGAGCTATAAAGGAAGTGCGAAGACCAGCTTACAGGCAATGCGGATTAGGAGATGGTGGATCAAAGAAATAGAACAGGGTTAGAACTGTAAGGACATGGAGTCCCCACTGTGGCCCAGTGGGTTAAGAACGCAACACAGTGTCCACGAG
The DNA here is from genome assembly GCF_054392235.1 of Sus scrofa. Classification (NCBI taxonomy): domain Eukaryota; kingdom Metazoa; phylum Chordata; class Mammalia; order Artiodactyla; family Suidae; genus Sus; species Sus scrofa. Next base: position 86,851,348 of record NC_139387.1, on the reverse strand, counting down.
GATGCAGGTTTGATCCCTGGCCTTGCTCAGTGGGTTAAGGATCTGGCATTGCTGCAAGCTGCGGCGTAGGTTGCAGATGTGGCTGAGATCCCACATTGCTGTGGCTGTGGCATAAGCTGGCAGCTACAGCTCCCATTCGACCCCTAGTTTGGGAACTTCCAAATGCCAAAGGTGCAGCCCTAAAAAGAAAAATAACCAAGAAAAAAAATTGTAAAGACTTGATCTTTGCAAGTGGAAGTTGAGAAAAAGTGTCCAAAACTGACTGACCCCCAGGTTTCTAGCTTGAGCTTATCCTACTCCCTAAGGGGGGAAACCCGGGGGAGGAAGTCTGAGGGACTATTTTGAGTTTCTTTACATGTGTTGAGTTTGACGTCTCTCTATAAGACATATCTGGGAAGATGCTCCATATATATTTGGAAAATAAATCTGGAACTCAAAGTAGCGGAAGAAGAAATCGAAGCTAAATTCTAAGAGATCAGGGAATATGACTTGTTTGTAAGAATTGAACCTGTAAACTTTAGAGAAAATGAGCAAAAGCAAAGGAACCTAAAATTTACTATTTGTGAGACCCTTCAGAGAGATTATTTCATTTGATCCTCACTCCCTATGAGGGTGGTATTATAATCTTTATTTCTCATGTACGGAAGCTAGGGTTTTAATCCTTGCTCAAAATTACTTAAATTCCCAACTAAATAAGAATCTCTGTGGATAGTTCTGATGACCACTGAGGTTCAAGAACTACCAGATGGACCACTTCAAAGTGATCCCACTAACCATATAAAACAGGATTAGGGGAAAGCATGATTCAAAGGAACTGGAGCCCAGGCAGCACATTTTTGCAGACACATGTCTCTGTTTCTTTCCCAACCCCAGACCCCCATTATAATACCCTTCCTGGGACTCTCTAGGACATTCATTTGTTCATTCATTCAACAGGCAGTTATGGTGGACCTACTGTGTACCAAATAACAATACTCATTCATTCGTTTATAAGTATTTATTGAGCACTCACCTAATGCCAAGCCCTCTCCAGTCTATGCTCTGGGAGTATAGCTGTGAACAAAATGTACAAATGCCTTACAGGGTCCATATGCAAGTGGGAAAAGACAACCAACAAGAAAATATACATGTATATGTATATTGATAGATTAATGTATATCCCATATGGTGATAACTAGTATGAAGACAAATAATACAAAGTTGGAGAGTTTGGGGGCAGGGTCGTGGGAGGGGTGTAGAGAGAAGGGGAGACTATTTTCTACAGGGTGATCCAGGGAGGTCTTGCTGGTCTGACAGAAAAGAGTGCAGGAGCAGCTATGCTCTCTGAGGGAAGTACAGCAAGCACGAAGGTCCTGAGACAGAAGTGTGTGCATTATGTTCAGAAGACAGCAAAGAGTCCTATGTGGCTGGAGTGACATGATCAAGGGGCTAGTGGTCACAGATGCGGTCAGAGAAGTGGCTGGAGGCAGGTGCAAGGCTTGGAAGCCATTGTAAGATCTTGAGCTTTCACACTGGAGGAGGCAGGAGCCACTGAAAAGATCTGAGCAGAGAAATGGCTTAGGGCTCGATGAGGTCACTGTGGAGGACGGACTGAGGGGAGGAGTGATGGAAGCAGGAAGACCAGTGAGGAGGCTTCCCCAGTGATCCAGGTGAGAGGGCTGGTGGTCCAGAGAAAGTGGCGAGAAGAGTCTGGACTCTGGATACAGTTAATAAGAGTGGAGCTGACAGGCAGGATTTGCTGATGGAGTAAGTGAGGAGTACAAGAGAAAGAGAAGGGTTCAGGATGCTTCCAAAGTTTTTGGCTCAAGCCATGGGAAGGATGGAGTTACCGTTTGCTGAAAGGGAAGAGATTATGAGAAGCAAGTCAGGAGACAGGTATGAGGCCACCTAGTGAAGGCTCGCTTTTCTAAGTGCCTTGTCTGGATGAACTCATTCAGTCTTTACAATAGCTCTCTTCAGTAGGTACTGTTGTTATTCCTATTTTATAGATGAGGGACCGAATCATTCACTCTACAGTGTGCCTCAGATTTCACCGCTGTAAAGCGGGGATACTGACTCTCCTGAGTTTACCACTGAGTTGTCTGTTGGAGAAGACAGACAGCTCAATACACAATTACAACAATCGCTAGAGCTATGGGAGGAGGAGTCTGAGGGGCTGCAGTGGTCCAGAGCAAGAGCATCTTGCAAAGTTTGGGAGTAAGGGAGACAGGCAGAAGTCTGGGAAGACTTGTAAGAGGAGGTGATCATGGGCCAAAATCTAGAAGATCAATAGCCAACCTAAAAGACATTTTAGGAGGTGGCATAGGAAGAAAGGAGAGAGTATTCCAGGTAGAGGGAACTACGTGTGCAAAAAAGGGGGGATTTTAGTGAATTGAAAGTATTTCAGTGTGATGTTTGTCTCTCTTTTAGAGCACCTTGTTGATTGAAGGTTTTCCTTTACCAACACCCTGGAGTGTTTCAAGCGTTCCCTATTCCTGTTGTCTGAGAAAGCAGAGGTCCGCTGTCCTTGAATACTCTTCAGGGCTTTGTCATCCCTCAACCATGCTACGGGTTCCTGCCTCCCAGCGTCTGGGCTTGTTGTTCTCATTAACTAGGACATTCCATTCTCCCATAAACCTTCCTGGGTCTACACCCACCAGGTGGACTTGGGGTCTTCCCTCTTGGCCTCCACACAGTCAGGGAAGGGCATGATCATAGCACTTAAAATTGCCACGTTGTAAAGGTTTACTAATCTGTCCATCTTTCTGCGTAGGTTGTCTGCAGGGCCTTTCTCTCTCAGACTGGCATACAGTTTTTAGCCCTGAGTGGATACTCAATAATTTTCACCCTGAAATGAATGGACGAATACGTTTTAATTGACCTTCCTTTACTTTTAGTGGTGCTGTCATTGGCATTTGGATTTCCTATTCCAGTTCCACTCCCAGCAGAATACTGAATAAATTTTAAAATGTAATTATATGTCGCATTGTTCTGGTTTCTTGACTCACCTTTTTGGATTTTGCTGGGAGACAGGCTTTCTGCAACCCTGGGATGCTGATGGCTGAGATATTTTTCAGGGACATCTGGGTATTGACTACACTTTTGGGAATGAGGATGTAGCCTTGCTGAAACTGTTTGATTTAAGGACCAGGCAAACCCAGTATTTGTAAGCTTTCCCTTAAATGGATGCTCATATAGAATACAAAACTGTTGATAGCAGCTTTGGCATAGTGGTCTAAAACTGGAAATAATCAAAAGTTCATTAATAGGAGAATGGAAAAATGAATTTTGTCATGTTCATGTAATAGAATACTACTCCACAGTGAAATGAAACAAATTATGTATATACTCAACAAAACAGATGAATCTCACTGATATTATTCTGAGAGCCCTGAAAGAAAAAATATACATACTATGCATATTTGTTTTCCATTACTGTTGTAACAAATTACTACAAACTTAGTGCCTTAAAAAAACGTCTGTTGTCTTACAGTTCTGTAGGTTAGAAGTCTAGTATGAGTCTCACTGAACTCAAAGTAAGGTGTCAGCAGGGCTTCGTTTCTTCTGACAGTCTGAGGGGAGAATCCTTTTCCAGCTTCTAGAGGGCAACCACATTCCTTGGCTTGTGGCCTCCTTCCTCTATCTGCAAAGACAGCATCTCTGACCCTCCTTCCATCCTCACATTTCTTTGATTCTCTTCGATTCTCTTCTTCTGACTCCTTCTTCCACTTTTAAGGACCCTTGTGTGTACCTTGGGCTACCTGGATAATCCAGGATAATCTCCCTGTGTTAAAGTCAGCTGATTAGCAACCTTAATACCCTTTTGCCACATAACGTAAGTATTCTGAAGAAATATATCGAAAATAATGACAGTTAGATTTCCAGTGCTGTTCCGCTCAACTGGTTCTCTTGGTGGGTAACAAAAACAAAAGCAAACAAACAAAAAACCCGATTTGTAGAAGCTGCCAATTGCAATGGTGTAAATATTCCCATGGCTGATTTCAAGCAATAACCAGCTCACAAAGGTACAAATAATTAGTAATGCATCTTCATAAACTGGTTCCAACACACTTCTGCAAACCTATCATAAATAAGTTTTTACTTACTTATTATTTTTTGGCTATGCCCACAGTATGTGGGCCAGGGATCAAACCCACATCATAGCAGCAACCTGAGCTGCTGCAGTGACAACACGTGTTTCTTAACCCACTGTGCCACAAGAGAACTCCATGAAGTTTTTAAATATAGATAAATGTGGAAATAAATATAGGTATATTGTAGATATGAGTGTGTATGTGTATGTTTCCTTGCTCTCTACAGTAGAAAGACCTAAAAGCTAGAACAGGTCAGTAGTAACTAGCATACCTAGCTAACTAACATATCTAGATCTCACTTTCTAAATACAATGCTCCACATTAAAAGGAATTAGAGCTCCTTGGAGTAAAGGTTACTTTCAGGGCTAGGGCAGGAAAAATACAAAATGAGCCTGAAATAAACTGTACCATAACTTAAGGAAGTGCTCAAAGAATGATGGGAATACATAAAAAGGAGAGATTTGCGAATTGAAAGGGCTCCCGCTGGGGCAATTTTAGTACCAAAATAAATTATAATAGTAATGGATTAAAATCCATTAAATAAAATAAAAATCTATGTGTCAAAACAAATATAAATAAATGAATAAATAAGTAAATGGGAGTTCCCATTGTGGCTCAGCAGGTTAAGAACCCAACATAGTGTCTGTGAGAATGCAGCTTTGATCCCTGGTGTTGCTCAATGGGTTAAGGATCTGGTGTTACCAGCTGCAGTGTAGTTCAAAGACGTGGCTTGGAGCTGGTGTTGCTGTGGCTGTGGTGTAGGCCAGCAGCTATGGCTCCAATTTGACCCCTAGCTGGGAACCTCCATATGCTGTGTGTGGGGAGGGGAGCTAAAAAAAAAAAAAAAAAAAAAAAAAAAAACAGCAAAAAACTAATATATTAGTGTATGAATAAAAGAGAAAATAATCAATAGATGTAAAAATTAAGGAGTGAAAGTTTGAGACAATATGTTCACATATCTCTCCACAAATACTCGTTAATTGAAAAGAAATAACTAGTAAGGTGGCAGGGAAGAAATCACATAGACACTACCTTAACTGAGTGAACAAAGTTAAGATCACTAGGAAGGAGACAAATCTACATCATGTTCCTCCTGAGGTGATGGACCAAGAAGGACCTAATATCACCTCTATCGTTTATTTGCCAAAAATACATAATCTGAATCTAATCACAAGGAAACAGGAGCAAGACCCAGCTTGAGGGGCATTCTACAAAATTTCAGTTTTATCTAATTCAAAAATGTCAATCATAAAAACAATAGATGACTGAGACACTGTCACAGATTGAAGGAGAAGACGGAATGCAATGCATGATATTGTGTTGAATCCTAGACTGGCAAAAAATAAAAAGTTATAAAGGATAGCATTGAGACATAAAGTTTGAATACAAACAGTGGGTTATACTATAACCATGTTAAATTGTCTGCTTTTGTTCATTGTACTCTGGTTATGTAAGAAAATATCTCTGTACTTAGGATTTATATACAAAAGAGTTGATGGGTAAGTAGACTAAAAAGTCTATCTATAAGTTGCTCTGGAATTACTCAAAATAAGAATTATGCTCTATGATGTGGGGAGAGAGAAAACATGCCGCAAAGCCAAAAAACAAATGGGGCAAAATGTATCCATTTTTTAATCTGGACAAAAAGTTTGTAGGAGTTATACAACCTGCCCCCAAATCAGAAACGATATCCCAGGAATTCCTGTCGTGGCTCAGCAGAAACGAATCTGAGTAGGAAGCATGAGGTTTCGGGTTCCATCTCTGACCTCGCTCAGTGGGTTAAGGGTCCGGCGTTGCTGTCAGCTGTGGTGTAGATCGCAGGTGCGGCTCGGATCCCGCATTGCTGTGGCTGTGGCATAGGCCGGTGGCCATAGCTCTGATTGGACCCCTAGCCTGGGAACCTCCATATGCCGTGGGTGCAGCCCTAAAAAGCAAAAAAAGAAATTATATCCCAAAAGAGTGACAAAATTTTTGTTTTGGCCTAGCCCGTCGCATGTGGAAGTTCCCCAGCCAGGTTTGGAACTCATACCACAGCATGGACCCGAGCCACTGCAGTGACAATGCCAGGTCCTTAACCTGCTGTGCCTTAAGAATATGGCCAACAAAAAATTGAGATGGGGGAACAGGGACATAAAAATTACTTTGGCAACATCCCACCAGTGCAGTGGGAAAAGCCATGCAAAAATATGCTGGTTCTGCTTCTGCTTCTCTGCAGCCACTTCTCTTTTGATAACTTCTGTATTTTCGGCTGAAAAAATCGGGGACTAATCGCCACTGTGTAGGTGTTCAGTTCGGGCAACTTCAAAGGAAGACGGCTTTTGTGAAAATGAAAGTATTCATTTTAAACACTAGAGATCTCTCTGTCCTGGATAGCAATTTGAGGGCCCTGTCATAGTTTGTAATCAGAATATCTGAACATGCAAGATATTCTTAACATGAGATAGGTGAAAGAGGTAGTGTAGGATGAGAAAAGGGAACAGTACAAACCGTACACAATTTACCCATGTTAAAAAAAAAATCTGTTTCCTTCCAGTCCTCTCTCAAAATTTAACTCATGAGTGTTACTTCTGGGATATTTAGCAGAATTTAACACAGACCTCATTTGTGCTTTGCTATGGATGAAACTTTGATGAATAAATGATGCCTTGCACTATATACAATATTCAAACCTTAAAAAAAGTAATTAAAAGGAGTTCCCGCTGTGGCTCAGCAATTTAAAAACCCAACTAGTATCCAGGAAGATATGGGTTTGATCCCTGGCTTCACTCATTAAGTTAAGGATCCAGCACTGTCACAAGCTGCAGTGTAGGCCACAGATGTGGCTCAAATCTGGTGTGGCTGTGGCTTGGAGTCGACCCCTAGCCTGGGAACTTAGATAATGCCTAAAAAGGCAAAACAAATTTAAAAATGAATAAATAATTCTAGCACAGGAGGCAGAAAAATCAAGGTTTAAGCCGGTTTATTTTAGGTGGCTACTATTCAGAATATTACTAGAAATACAATCCTCTTTCCCCTCTTTCCCACTCCCTACCCTAGAGTGAAAATTTTATGTTGCTAGAAAATAAAGTATTTCTTTGACACAAATGTTTGATTTTTATCCATAGCCTTAAGTAGACGAATTAGAGGCTAGCCAAAATAAATTATTTGCCATGTAATTACACCATCATTTTCAGCATTAAAGTATACATGTCTCTAGAGATAAAATTGTTTTGATTTACAAAATTGGGTAATGAAATCAAGCAGATAATTGTTCCTACTGGCCTGGGAGCCAGGTAATACCAACTTGAAAGTTTACCAACATAAATAGTTGGTGTGGTTAATCTGCCAAAGATTGAAAAAAAAAATAAGTAAAATTTACCTCTTAGGAAGAAAGCTCAAAATAATAAATCCCAAATATTATTGATTGTAGTAGACATGTGGGTGCCTCCTTAATTTTTTTTGCACCCTCTTCCATTCACAGCAGCTCTGCCTTCTGGGTAATACTGACCCACCCACCCCCAGCTGAAGGGGGTAGGCCCTGATAGGCCTAAACCAATTAGGATTAATCTATTCCCAGTGTCTTAACTAGTTCCATGGTGGGCCGGTGACCCAAATTGGTTAGTTTTACATTATAACTTTTGGATGGCAATCTTAACTCCAATTTCCTGGCAAAGTTTTATTATCCAATCAGCAATCAGGAGCTTCTTCCCTTCTCGCCCAAGAGAGTAACTATAACCTATGTGCAAGTCAACTAGCAAATTTCTTATATTTATGTGCCTTTTACATATCTTAAAATTTAAAACAGTTCACCTTCTTATTGTATGATTTTCCTGTTGAATAAAAGAGACATTTATCCTGCAGGATTTCGCACATTCTAGCTTTGGCTGATTGCTTCCTTGGGTAGTGTCACTTATCTTTCTATTCCTCATATTTCCTACAAGATGGTACTTAGAACTGGGGCTTTTAGGAAAGTTTTCATTGTTTTACAGAATGTATTCGGTGGCACTGTGCACCCTCTAATGTGTTAGGTCAGGGGCACACAAACTCGGATTGGTCACGCTCTGAGTGATGTCAGAAGAGCTGGCAGAGCCAGTTTTGTCAGCTCTGGCTAGTGGCAGTCTCCGAAATATGTTCCAGATTCCTTTTGACAACACCCCAATAGTCTTGGAGAACTTCCTTGCTTTCTGGCTCCACAGATGTCCAAGGTTTATATTCCTGGATGGCATTTCTGTATATTTATTTTATTTCTTACTACTTTACCACATTTTCTTGTCTGTAGCAGTTTTTCTAATGCTTCCCCCACCCCCACCCCCACCCCCAGATACACACACCATCATAGCTTCTACATATAGAACCAGTGCCTGGGGAGTTCCCTTTGTGGTGCAGGGGAAACTAATCTGACTAGAATCCATGAGGATGCGGGTTCAATCCCTGGCCTTACTCAGTGGGTTAAGGATCTGGCGTTGCCATGAGCTGTGGTGGAGGTTGCAGATGAGGCTCTGATCCCACGTTGCTGTGGTGTAGGCCGGCAACTGTAGGTCCGATTTGACCCCTAGACTAGGAACTTCCATGTGCTATGGGCGAGGCCCTAAAAAGCAAAATAAATAAATAAATACCTAAATAAATAAATAAAAGAAATAGTACCTGGGAGTTCCCTGGTGGCCTAGATGTTAAGTATCTGGCATTGTCCCTGAAGTGGCTCGGGTCACTGCTGTGGCACAGATTTGATCCCTGGCCCAGAAATTTTTGTATGCTTTGGGCACAGACAAAAAAGAAAAAAGAAAGAAATAGTCTTACCTCGTGCTTTCCATTTCTTATGTTTCTATTTCCTCTTATGAAACTGTTTTGGCTAATATTGCAATTAAGGGAAGAGTGTGTACACCCTTGTATTTCCTCTAGAGACTGTAACAGGAAAAACCCTGTATTTTTCTCCATTAAGTTAAATGCTGATTTGGGGGGCAGAGGTACATACATTTTATTATACATAATGGGTATCAATTTTCATCTTATTGATTGTTGAATTTTGTCAAGTATCTTTTTAGCATCTATACAGATGACTATACGATTTTCCTCCTTAATTTTGTTAAGTCTATGAATTCTATTAATAACTATACTAATATATTAATGAGGAGTTCCCACTGTAGCTCAGTGGTTAAAGAATCCGACTAGGAACCATGAGGTTGCAGGTTCGATCCCTGGCCTCGTTCAGTGGGTTAAGGACCTGGAGTTGCAGTGAGCTATGATGTAGGTCGCAGACGCAGCTCAGATCTGGTGTTGCTGTGGCTCTGGTGTCGGCCGGTGGCTACAGCTGCGATTCAACCCCTAGTCTGGGAGTCTCCATATGCCGCGGGTGTGGCCCTAGAAAAGACAAAACAAAAAAAGAGAAAAAAACCCCAGTATATTAATGAATAAACTAATTCCTCCTGGAATAAACACCTCCAGAATGGCATCTATTTTTTTAATGTGCTCTTGTTTGCTAATATTTAATTTGTTGTGTCAATATTCGCAAATAAGACCCGTCTTGTAACAGAGACTGTCAGTGCCTCTCCCACACCCCCATTGGCATTTACCATTTGTGAACACCTCTGCCCAGTTTTCACTGGCCAGCATTTGCAACCCTGCCTGAAGATTTTCTCTGGCCACTGGAGCCCACATACCTAGAGAGCAAGGAGCAGGCCAGAAATGATAAGTTTGCATCCTCTGGGAGTAGCCCTCAACCAATGACTGACATAAGCTGGTGAATACGTAGGCTCACTCAGGATAACTGTGAATTAGGTGCCAGTTGCCATTAGCAACAATTTTCTTAATAATGACACATTATTGCTTCCCTTCCTTTCTTGTTTCTCTTTCCCTCTCTGGCTCCCAAACTACTTGCACTTGAACCTCACCTCTAGATTGGCCTCTAGGGAAAACCAATTAAGCCAGGTCTATAATTTGCTTTTTTATACAATCTTTGTGATGTTTGAGTATCAATGCTATATTCATTTCTTAGAATTTGGGAATTTTACTTTTATTCCCTATACTCTGAAATAGTTTAAGTAGCATTAGATTTATCTGATCTTTAGAAGTTTGGCAGAACTCCCCTGTTAAACCAACTGGGTATGGTGCTTTCATGTAGGAGCTCTGACCATCTTCTCTGTAATGTCTACAGAAATTGATCTGTTCAGGCTTGCTATTGATTCTGGGGAAATTTTTGTAAATTATGTATTTCTGGACTATTAACCATTTTATATTGTTTCATCAGTTTCTATACATTTCCTCTGATTTTATGGGTATTGTTCTATTACCCATACCTTTTATTTCATATATTTATACCTCCAAACCTTTCTCCATTCCCGTATATTTTTTAAACTTTTTTTTTTTTTTTGGCCATACCCATGGCATGCAGAAGTTCTGGGGCCAGGGATCCAACCTGCACCACAGAGTGACTCAAGCCACAGCAGTGACAATACAGGTCCTTAACCTGCTGAGCCACCAGGGAACTCCCTCCTCTCTCCTGTTTTGGTTTACGTTAGCTAGTGATTTGTCTATTTTCCTGCCTTTTAAAATTTTATTTTTACCCTTTCGATACTTAGCTTTTGGAAGACAGTTTCATTTCATAATTTCCTCTTGATGCAAGGATTGATTAGCAGTGCATTTTTAAAGTTTTAGGTGGAAGAGACTTTTTAATGTCATTCTTTGTAGTTACAGAAAATTGTGATCACAGAAGTCCCATACATCATTTTCATTTTTAGATTGTATTGAAATTTTCTTTGTGGACTATAATAGATCAATTTAGTGAATTTTCCATGTGACTTAAAAGGTTTAATCTCTATTATTAGGATTCAGTGTTCAGTATACATTTATTAGATCTACTTTGTTGATAATTTTGTTTAGGTCTTTTGTATCCATATTAATTTTTGTCCAGTTAGGTCTATTCTGTTCTGAAAGGTGATAAAATTTCCAATTATTAGAGTTTCTGCTTATTAATCTTGCACTACTTTTTGGTTTCTCTTTTATAATACTTGTTACTGTCTTATTAGCATGTGGATATTAATGATGGTTTTCCTCTTTGTAAATTGTCGCATTTAGCGTAATAGAGGGTCTTTTCATTTCCTTTTGGGAGGACAGGACTGAATTGTGCCTTGTATAGTAAAAAAGTCATGATCCGGAGTTCCCGTCGTGGCGCAGTGGTTAACGAATCCGACTAGGAACCATGAGTTTGCGGGTTCGGTCCCTGCCCTTGCTCAGTGGGTTAACGATCCGGCGTTGCCCTGAGCTGTGGTGTAGGTCGCAGACGCGGCTTGGATCCTGCGTTGCTGTGGCAGTGGCGTAGGCCGGCGGCCACAGCTCGGATTCGACCCCTAGCCTGGGAACCCCCATATGCCGCGAGAGCGGCCCAAGAAATAGCAAAAAAAAAAAAAGTCATGATCCTGTTTCCTTTTTTTAAATTGAGATACAATTGATATATAACATATATTAGTTTTAGGTGTAAATTACAATGATTTGATATATGTATATACTGCAAAATGATTACCGGAATAAGTTATCATCCATTATCTCACATGCTTACAATTTTTTTTCTTGTGATGCGAACTTTTAAGATCTATTCTCTTAGTAACTTACAAATATAAAATACGGTATTGTTAACTTTAGTCACCATGTTGTACCTTATTTCTCCAATTATTTATCTTATAACTAGAATTTCATCTATTTCATCCACCACCACTCCCCTCCTCTGGCAGCCACTAACCTGTTCTCTGTATCTATGCTCTCTGTAGTTTCTTTCTCCTTCTTTTTTTTTTTAGTTCCAGATGTAAGTGAGAACACATAGTATTTGTCTTTCTCTATTTGACTTATTTTGCTTAGTGTAATGCCCTCAGGGTCCTTCCAAGTTGTTTCAAATGGTAGGATTTCCTTCTTTTCAGGGCTGAATAATATATATGCCACATTTTCTTTATCCATTCACCTGCTGATAGACACATAGTTTGTTTCCATGTCTTGGCAATTGTAAATAATGCTGCAAAACATGGGAGGACTGATATCTTTTTGAGATAGAAATTTCATTTTCTTCAAACAAACACCCAGAATCGGAATTGGTGGATTATATAGTAGTTCTATTTGTAATTTTTGAGAGATCTCTATACTGTTTGCCACAGTGGCTGCATCAATATACATTTCCATCAACAGTGTATATGGGTGACCTTTTTTTCCATATCCTGGCCAACACTTGCTATGTCTTGTCTTTTTTAATACTAGCCATTCTAACAGGTGTGAGGTGATATCTCGTGATTTTGATTTGTCCCCCCTTTAAAATTTAGGTTTTATTTAGAATAGCTATAGATAAATCAGGTGTATTTAAATTTAAAAAAATAAACACTGTCCCTTGGGAATGTAAATTGGTGCAGCCACTTAGGAAGATAGTATGGTGCTTCCTTAAAAAACTAGAAAAAGAGTTGCCATATGATCTAGCAATCCCACTCCTGGGCATATATCCAGACAAAACTATAATACGAAAAGATACTTAGACCCCTATGTTCATAGCAGCTGCACTATTCACAATAGCCAAGACATGGAAACGACCTAAATGTCCATTGACAGACAATGGATTAATAAGATATATACACACAACGGAATATTACTCAACCATAAAAGATGAAATAATGCCATTTCCAGCAATATGAATGGCCTAGATATTATCATACTAAGCAAAGTAGGTTGGAAAGAGAAAGGGAAATATCATGTGAGTCTAAATGGATGTGAAATCTAAAATACGAGACAAATGAATATATCTACAAAACAGAAACAGATTCACAGACAAAGAGAACAGATTTATGGCTGCCAAGAGGGAGGGGAGTGAGGGAGGGAAAGATGGGGAGTTTGGGATTAGCAGATGCAAACTAGTATATGTAGGATGGATAAATAAGGTCCTACTGTATAGCACAAGGAACTACATTCAATATCCTGTGATATACCAGACTGGAAAATAATATGGAAAGGAATACATATATATGTATAATGGAATCACTTTGCTGTAGAGCAGAAATTAACACAATATTGTAAATCAACTATACTTCAATAACATTTATTTAAAAATCATCCTTTTTCCACTTTAACTTTATATTTTAGTTGTCTCTTCTATCCAGCATAACGTTGGACATTGACTTTTATCCAGTCTGAAAATCCTTCTTTTTATAGATGAGTTAAGCCCTATTGCATATACAGATACGACTGAATGCTGTGCTTCAGTTTGTCATATACATTTTTTCCTAGGAAGTCTGTTTTATTTCTCTTTCTCTGTCTAATGAATTTTGGTTTTCAGAATCTTTTAATTTCATTTTATTAACTTTACTCAATACCACTCAGTCCTCTTTTATTTTGATATTGTCTTCCCACTGCGAACAATATTGTAATTAGCTAGTACCCTCTCTCTTCTCTTCTCTCCTTTACTCCCAACATCTAACTTAAAGTCTTACCCTTTTATTCCCATTTTTTAACAAGAAAAATTTCCTCTTCAGATATAATCTCTGATTCTCCCCATTTTTTTTTCTTTTGTGGCCGCTCTGCAGCATATGGAATTCTGATCCAGGGATCAGATCCAAGCCACAGTTTCGACCCACACGTGCGGTGCCACAAAATTCTTTAACCCCCTGTGCCAGACTGGGGAGTCAAACCTGAAGTGCCACTGAACCCATTGCACCACAGTGGGAATGCCTCTTCCCATTTTAATTTTTGTATTACATCCATATTATCAAAACCTATGAAAATTAAATACTATTCTTTCAACCTTATTCTCACTGTTCCTCCTCAATTCTACTGTAAAATGTTTACCAACAAAACTTGAATTGGATTTCTCCAATTATTTTCTGAATCATATCCTTTACTAAATTCCTCAAGAAGGCTATGGGAACAATATTTCCCAAGTTTTTGCATGTTCATAATGGTTTCTGTCTCTAAAACATGATCATATATCTGACAAGAATATATAAATAACTCATACAACTCAAACTCACCAACAAAACAACCTGAATTAAAATGGGCAATGGATGTGAATATACATTTCTCCCAAGTAGATGTACAAATGACCATTGAACACATGAAAAGATGTTCAACATTACCAATCGTTACAAAAATGCAAATCAAAACTACACTGAATTACCACCCAGGACCAACTAGGATGGCCGCTAATAAAAAAAAGAAATAATGAATGGAAAAAGCATTGGTGAGGATGTGGAGAAACTGGAACCCTTATGCCCTACTGGTGGGAATGTAAGATAATGCAGCTTCTATGGAAACCAGTACAAAGGTTCTTAAAAAGTTAAAAATAGAATTACCAAGTGTTCCCCTCTGTTGTGGCACAGTGGGTTAAGAATCTGACTACAGCAGCTCAGGTTGCTAGAAAAGCATGGGGTCAATCCCTGAAAGGCACAGTGGGTGAAAGAATTCTGGCCTTGCCTCAGCTACTGCTTAGGTTGCAGCTGAGGGCTGGATTCAATCCCTGGCCCAGGAACTTCCAAATGCCACACTGTGGCCGTAAAAACAAACAAAAAAATTTCCACATGGTCGGCAATCACACTTCTGGGTATAAATCCAAAATAATTGAAAGCAGTATCAATATTTGCATAGCCATGTTCACTGCAACATTATTCCCAATATCCAAGGGGAAGCAACCCAAATGTCTACCAAGGAATGCATAGGTAAAGCAAATGTGGTACATGCATGGAACAGAATATCATTCAGCCTTAAAAAAGAAGGGAATCATGTGGTACATGGGTAAGTTTTGAGTACATTGTACTAATAAGTGAAATGTAACAGTTGCAAAAAGATAAATACTGTGTGATTCCAATTATATGAAATATCTGAAGTAATTAAATTCATATAAACAGAAATTAGAACTGTGGTTGCCAGGGGTTGGAAGCAAGGGGGTGGGGGTTGCTCAATGGACAGAGAATTTCAGTTTTGTAAGATGAAAAGAATTCCAGAGATTTGTCATATAACAACATACAATTAATACTTCTGAATTGTACTTGGTAAATACATTTTAAGATCGTACATTTTATGTTGTGTGTTTTTCTAACCACAATTAAAAAAAAAAAAAACTAAAAAAAAAAAAATGAAGAGGGGTTTGGCCTCCTGGTGCGGCACTTCACGTTCGGATTGGTTTAGCTAAAATCCAGCGTGGCCAGTTCTTTCGTCCAATTACAGGGTCTGTAGAGCCTCCGCCTTCCTTTACCCCTGACAGGAATGGCCTCCTGGCTCTGATAGGTGTCGCCCTCGCCGTTGGGCCGTCCTCGCCCCGCCTTTAGCCCCGCCCCCTCCAATTATCCGCCAATCGGAGTCCTGGCTCCGCCCCTCGCCCTAGCCTATTTCCTGCATCCGGTCCTGGATGGGCTGGCTCTGACAACTGGTGAGCAGCATGGAGGTTCAGTCGGAATCCCAGTCTGGCCCGACCTGTTCGTCGTCCTCCCAGAACCACTCTGGGGTCTCGGTGTCCAAGGAGCTGCTGACGGCGGGGAGCGGCGGCCAAGGAGGTGAGGGGCGGGCGGCGGCGGCGGCGGCGGCGGCAGTGGAGGCTTGGGTCGCTCACATGTGGCGGGGGGCGGGGAGTGAGAGCCGGCCGGGGCCAGTTGGCGGCTCCCTGTCCAGGCCTGGCACCTGACAGGGATCCCCGAAAGTGGCCTCAGGACTCCAGAGTGCCCCACCCACCGCGGGGGTCGGGGCTCACGGGTGGTCCAGGTGTTCCGCACGGTGGTGAGTGCCCACTGCCGAGAGCTGTAGCAAAACATCACCCCTAAAGGGGCGGCCTTAGGGTCGGTCCTGTGTCCCAAGAGGTGGCTGGTAGGGGGAGCAGAGGAGTATAATGCATTAACCACCCTCTCTCTGTAAATGCTCACAGAGCCACCGTTAGTGCCGCTTTCTTGTAGAGCCTGGTGGGTCCAGGAAATCCACATAGGATTTCAGACAACATAATAGAAAATTAAAAAGCAAGACACCAACCCCAGCTCCATGAGTAATTAGCTGTGAAAGTTCAGGAGAGTTGTTTACATTCTCAATACCCCGGTTTTTACATTTGGAAAATGGAGGTAGTAGTACCTGTAAAACTTTTTTTGAAAAGAATGTACCTAAGGTCTCGGCTGTATAGTTTAAATATTACCTTGAAGAAACGATGCTGTGAGAACCCAGAACATCCAAAGTTAAAGTAATACATAAGCTTTAGTAGTGCCTACTATGCCCCAGGAATTGACTCACAAATCCAATCTTCTGCAGTTGCCCTGTGTAAAAGTTCTGTTAGTGCTATTTTATAGATGAGGAAACTGAGTCCTGGTGTCATACAAATAAGTAACTTGCTGGAGATCATGTGACCAGGAAGTGGCAAAGCTGGGATTTGGATCCAGTCATTGTGGCCCCAGGGTCCATGCTCTTTACACTAATCCAGTTGCTAGGCCTAAGGTAGTTGTTTAGGGAATATGAAGCTGCTGCTTTGAGGGTGAACAGGATTTTTATATCAGAGTGAAGAGATTTTTCAGGTGTTGGAAACCAGGTACACAAAGCCTTGGGTTTTGAAAGACAAGTCTTATTCTCTGAGCTCTAATGGACAGAAGAGAGGGTTGATTTGAGGAATTTTGAATCGGAGTAAATAGGTGTAGTTGAGTGGGGAGAGAGAGCATTTCTCCAAAGGGCTTTTTGTCTAGGTTGGACATCATTACCGAAAGGGAACTAACAAGGCAGGTGTGTTTTATATGAAGAAACAAATGCTCAAAGAGTTTAAGTAATTTTCCCAATAAAATGCAGATGGTAAAGCCTCATTTAACCATGATTGTACTTTGTACTGCTTCCTGAGTTCTGTCATGGCCAACCTGCATATGTGGCGGATGGGTTTCTGACCCAGAAAGATGCATTTTGGGTGCATGTATTACTTGGCATTGGTGACACAGATGTATGAGACAGGTTTAAGAAAGGGGAGATCGATATGTGTAAAGAAGTAAAATGTTGTATTAGAACTTGGAGAGCTTCTCGGGGTTTTTTTGTTTGTTTGTTTTTTGTCTTTTTGCCATTTCTTGGGCCGCTCTCGCAGCATATTGAGGTTCCCAGGCTAGGGATCCAATCAGAGCTGTAGCCACCGGCCTTTGCCAGAGCCACAGCAATGCAGGATCCGAGCCACGTCTGCAGCCTACACCACAGCTCACGGCAACGCCGGATCCTTAACCCACAGAGCAAGGCCAGGGATCGAACCCACAATCTCATGGTTCTTAGTTGGATTCGTTAACCACTGTGCCACGATGGGAACTCTGGAGAGCTTCTTTGTTAAACAGTGTCTTGGGAAGGGAGGAAAGAATGGTCAAAACCTGAGGGTGGTCTTGGCAAGTTTGCCAGTGGGCTCTTATTCCTTTATGTTTTAATAAATTTAGTGTGTGTTTTCAGGTATATGGGACAAGCTGCTCATCAACTCCAAGCCTAATTCCAGAAAGAATTCCACTCTTCAAACAGTTCGGATAGAGAGGAGTCCCTGTAAGTACCCTTCCCTGTCTCTCTCTTCCTCTCTCTCAAGAACCCTCTCTGTTAAATTTTGCCTTGTCAAGCATTTACGTGATGAGACAATATCTGCCTTTGTGGTCAGATATCAAACCACAGAGAGTCCAGTGAGAAGTTCTTACTTAGGATTTACATCATGAAGTCAGTGCACACTGATGAAATTTCTTGTATTATTCCTCTGCTGTAAGAGGGTAACTTTGCCCAGAAAAACTCCTTATGGGAGAGTGTTTTGGAAAGCAAACCCAATTATTGTTAATCTTCATGGGAATTTTTTTCTAGAGGCTTCTGAGTCTCAAATTTAGTATACATGTATGGAAAAACACCACATCCCATTAAATTGACATAATTACTTAAATGGTAAATGTTACTCATGATGTGACACAACAGGGCCAGTTCTCTTTCTTAATTACTCTGTGACATTGCTCTACTGCACGCTCAAATATAAACCACTCAGACTGTTGAGATAGCTTTCATGTAATACTCAGCATCTGTGTAATTCACTCAATGTTTTTTTTTTTTTTTAAAAGGCAAGAATTTGTGAAAACAGTGTAAATGATTCATGAGGTTATCAGGTCTATAAACTAAGAACTTGTGAGTATTCTGAGAGGGGAATTTAACTATAGCATGCACTAAATCTGCAACAGCTAAAATGACTATAAGAGTTCCCGTTGTGGCTCAGTGGCTTAAGAACCTGACAAAGTGTCCTGTCCATGAGGATGCAGGTTCCATCCTTGGTCTCACTTAGTGGGTTAAGGATCCTGTGTTACCACAAGCTTCAGCGTGGGTCACAGATGCACCTCAGATCTGGTTTTGCTCTGGCTGTAGGGTAGGCCTGAAGCTGCAGCTCCAATTCATCCCCTAGCCTGGGAACTTCCATATGCCTCAGGTGTGGCTATAAAAAGAAAAAAAATAAAATAAAACAAAATAAAATGACTGCACAGTGGCTCTCATTCAAGGCTTTGAGTGGACATGGCTTTTTATTTTGGGAGGTGTGTACCTGAGTAGAATTGATGAGTCAGAAATGAAAGAAAAACATTTATAAAGAAAAAATGCCAAAACTGAATCAAGAAGAAATAGATCAACTGAACAGACCAGTCACTAGAAATGAAATTGAATATGTCATAAAAATACTCCCTACAGGAGTTCCTGTCGTGGTTCAGTGGTTAACGAATCCAACTAGGAACCATGAGGTTGCGGGTTCGGTCCCTGCCCTTGCTCAGTGGGTTAATGATCCGGCGTTGCCATGAGCTGTGGTGTAGGTCGCAGACGCGGCTTGGATCCCACATTGCTGTGGCTCTGGCGTAGGCCGGTGGCTACAGCTCTGATTCGACCCCTAGCCTGGGAGCCTCCATATGTGGCGGGAGTGGCCCAAGAAATGGCAAAAAGACAAAAAAAAAAAAAAAAAATACTCCCTACACATAAAAGTCCAGGACCAGATGGCTTCACAGGTGAATTCTACCAAACATACAAAAAGGAACTTATACCCATCCTCCTAAAACTTTTTCAAGAGGTTGAAGAAGAAGGAACATTCCCAAAGACATTCTATGATGCCACCATCACCCTAATTCCAAAACCAGACAAAGGTACCACCAAAAAAGAAAACTATAGGCCAATATCTTTGATGAATATAGATGCAAAAATTCTCAACAAAATTTTAGCCAACCGAATCCAACAACATATAAAAAAGATCATACACAACCAGGTGGGATTCATCCCAGGTGCACAAGGATGGTTCAACATACGCAAATCAATCAATGTCATACACCACATTAACAAAAGAAAAGTCAAAAACCACATGATCATCTCAATAGATGCAGAAAAAGCATCTGACAAAGTCCAACATCCATTCATGATCAAAACTCTTACCAAAGTGGGTATAGAGGGAAGATACCTTAACATAATAAAAGCCATTTATGACAAACCCACAGCAAATATAATACTCAATGGAGAAAAGCTGAAAGCCTTCCCGCTAAAATCTGGAACAAGACAGGGATACTCACACTCACCACTGCTATTCAACATAGTACTAGAAGTCCTAGCCACAGCAATCAGACAAACAAAAGAAATAAAAGGCATACAAAGGGGAAGAGAAGAGGTAAAACTGTCACTGTATGCGGATGACATGATACTATATATAGAAAACCCTAAGGACTCAACCCAAAAACTACTTGAACTGATCAACAAATTTGGCAAAGTAGCAGAATATAAGATTAACATTCAGAAATCAGTCGCATTTCTGTATACTAACAAGGAAATATTAGAAAAGGAATAGAAAAATACAATACCTTTTAAAATTGTACCCCCAAAAAATCAAATACCTGGGAATACACCTGACCAAGGAGGTAAAGGACTTATATACTGAGAAGTATAAAACATTAATCAAGGAAATTAAAGAAGATGGAAAGAAATGGAAGATGCAAAGAAATCCATATTCCTGGACTGGAAAAATTAATATTGTAAAAATGGCCATACTACCCAAAGCAATCTACAGATTCAATGCAATCCCTATCAAATTACCCATGACATTTTCACAGAACTAGAACAAACAATCCAAAAATTTATATTGAAACAAAAAAGACCCAGAATTGCCAAAGTAATTCTGAGGAACAAAAACCAAGCAGGAGGCATAACTCTCCCAGACTTCAGGCAATACTACAAAGCTACCGAAATCAAGACAATGTGCTACTGGTACCAAAACAGACATAGAGACCAATGGAACAGAATAGAGAACCCAGAAATAAACCCAGACACCTATGGTCAATTAATCTTTGACAAAGGAGGCAAGAACATAAAATGGGAAAAAGACAGTCTTTTCAGCAAGTATTGCTGGGAAACCTCGACAGCTATATGCAAATCAATGAAACTAGAACACACCCTCACACCATGCACAAAAATAAACTCAAAATGGCTTAGAGTCTTGAATATAAGACCAGACACCTTCAAACTCCTTGAAGAGAACATAGGCAAAACATTCTCTGACATCAATCTTATGAATATTTTCTCAGGTCAGTCTCACAAAGCAACAGAAATAAAAGCAAAAATAAACCAATGGGACCTAATCAAACTGATAAGCTTTTGCACAGCAAAGGAAACCAAAAAGAAAATGAAAAGACAACTTACAGAATGGGAGAAAGTAGTTTCAAATGATGCAACTGACAGGGCTTAATCTCTAGAATATAGAAGCAACTTATACAACTCAACACCAAAAAAGCCAACAACCCAATTGAAAAATGGGCAAAAGACCTGAAAAGACATTTTTCCAAGGAAGATGTACAGATGGCCAACAACCACATGAAAAAATGCTCAACATCCCTGATTATTAGAGAAATGCAAATCAAGATACCACCACGAGATACCACCTCACACCACTCAGAATGGCCATCATTAATAACTCCACAAATAACAAATGCTGGAGGGGGTTTGGAGAAAAGGGAACCCTCCTGCACTGTTGGTGGGAATGTAAACTGGTACAGCCACTATGGAGAACAGTATGGAGGTACCTTAGAAAACTCTACATAGAACTACCATATGACCCAGCAATCCCACTCTTGGGCATATATCCAGACAAAACTGTCCTTAAAAAAAGACACATGCACCCACTTGTTCATTGCAGCTGTATTCACAATAGCCAAGACATGGAAACAACCCAGATGTTCATCAACAGATGATTGGATTAGGAAGATGTGGTATATATACACACAATGGAATACTACTCAACCATAAAAAAGAACAAAATACTGCCATCTGCAGCAACATGGATGGAACTAGAGACTCTCATACTGAGTGAAGTAAGTCAGAAAGAGAAAGACAAATTCCACATGATATCACTGATATCTGGAATCTAATATACAGCACAAATTAACCTTTCCACAGAAAAGAAAGTCATGGACTTGGAGAATAGACTTGTGGTTGCCAAGGGGGGGGTGGGAGGGTGTATGGGGAGCTGGGGGTTAATAGATGCAAACTATTGCCTGTGGAATGGATTAGCAATGAGATCCTGCTGTGTAGCACTGGGAACTATGTCTAGTCACTTATGATGGAGCATGATAATGTGAGAAAATAGAATGTGTACATGTATGTGTAACTGGGTCATCATGCTGTATAGTAGAAAAAAAATTGTATTGGGGAAATAACAATTTAAAAAAAAGAAGAGAAGAGAAAAAAATTTCTAAACTGTTTTCAAAGTTGAATATACAATCTTGTGTTCCCACTGGCCAGGTATGAGAGTTTAGCTGCTGTACATTCTCACAAGCTGTGTTAAAGTGTGTCATCTTAATTTTAGCTATTCTGGTGTGCATGTTATGATTATACATTGTGACCTTAATTTGTTTTTCCCTAGTGACTAAGATATTGAACATCTTTTCATGTTTATTCACCATTTATGTCTTTGTTGTGTGTTCATATCTTTAGCCCATTTTAAAAAACAAGGTGTTTATATTATTGATAAACACCATTTCTTAGAGTGTAGACCTGCTGCTGATGAATTTACTAGCTTTTGTATGTCCAAGAAAGTATTTTGCTTTTGATTTCAAAAGGTGTCATTAATGGATGCAGAATTCTAGGTTGACAGGTTTTTTTTATCTTTAGGTTTTTTGTGGTTTTTTTTGTTTTTTTGTTTGTCTTTTTGCCTTTGCTAGGGCTGCTCCTGCGGCATATGGAGGTTCCCAGGCTAGGGGTCTAATCGGAGCTACAGCCACTAGCCTACCCCATAGCCACAGCAACGTCAGATCCAAGCTGCGTCTGAGACCTACGCCACAGCTCATGGCAACGACGGATCCTTAACCCACTGAGCGAGGCTGGGGATCGAACTCACAACCTCATGGTTTTTAGTCGGATTCGTTTCCGCTGTGCCACAGCGGGAGCTCCATCTTTCAATATTTTTGAGATGTTGCTCTACTGTCTTTTGGACTTGTATGGTTTTTGATGCTATCATTCTCATCTTTGTCTTGTGTAGATTTCTTTTTTTCTCTGGCTGTTTGTACAATGTTCTTCTTTTTCCCTGATTTTTTACCAATTTGATGGTGATGTGCCTTGTAGTTTTCTTTGTGATTCTTGAGTTTGGGTTTGTTGAACTTGGATCTGTGAATTTATAATTTTTTTTTTCAAATTTGGGAAATTTGGGGTCATTTTTGTAGGTTTTTTTTTTACGTCCCCCTTCTCTCTCACTAAGGGACTCCAGTTACACATAATTTTGCTACTTGAAATTGTCTCACAGCTCACTGATGCTTGGTTTTGTTTTGTAGGGGCTTTGTGGTTGTTGTTTTCACTCTTATTTTTGTGTGTATGTGTGTGTGTGTTTCATTTTGAGTAGTTTCTGTTGTTATGTCCTCAAGTTCATTAATCTTTTCTATTGTCTAATCTGCTGCTTACACCCATCCAGTTTATTTTTCAGGTCAAGTATTGTAGTTTTTATCTCTGGAATTCCACTTTCTGTCTTTTTTTATATCTTTCATTTATTTCCTCATTGTGAGAAATGAGAAGAATTTTCTTATTTTTCTCTGCTTTCTTGAATATGTATATATAATATATTTTTATTTTAACATAAATATGTTTTAACATTCTTATTGCTGATTCTGTAATCTCTGTCATTTCTGGATCTATTTCTATTGACTTTTTCTTTTTATGGATTATATTCCCCTGCTTATTTGCATGCTTGGTAATTTGGATGCTGGACATTTCAAATTTATCTTGTAAGCTAGATTATGTTTTCTTCTGTTTAAAAGAACTATAACTGGCCTAGTTTCAGAGTTTAGCATGTACTCTTCTAGAAACGTTTGGCTTTTCAGAGTTATGGTTCATGCCACTTGTAGGTGCATGTTTTGTTCCACATGATTCATTTTTTAAAAACAAAAGCAGAACAAAATCTGGCCTGATCATCCTCTTGTGGTAAAGATTTATGTCATTGGAGTTCCCTTGTGCACAGCGGGTTAAGGATCCAGCATAGTCACTGGGGTGGCCCAGGTCGCTGCTGTGGTATGGGTTCAATCCTTGGCCCAGGAACTTCCACATGCTGCAGGTGTGCCACCCCCCACCCCTATACCTTTATTTTTATAGGTCACTTATCTTACTGTGTGTTTAAAGAGGTGTGAGAGCTAATTTTTATTCAGTATTTAGTATGTGCCAGGCATTGTATGGGGCTTTGTGTGTATGTAACCTCACTGAATCCTTCCAGCAGTCCTATTTTACGATTAAAGGCCATTTCTTGACCTTCACCACCGTTTTCTTCTTTTCCTCCTTACTCTGGATATTTTAGTCAGCTCTTGTGTGACTACACTGGTGACCTAACAAATCTGAGAGCCCGTTATGTGCATGGTTATGTGCTGGGCCGCTTTTTAAATTTTTTTTCTTTTGACGTTTTAGGGCTGCACCTATGGCACATGGAGGTTCCCAGGCCAGGGGTCTAATTGGAACTGTAACCACCAGCCTATGCCACAGCCACAGTAGCCCAGGATCCAAGCCGCATCTGTGACCTACACCACAGCTCACAGCAATGCCAGATCCTTAACTCACTGAGCGAGGCCAGGGATCAAACCCGAAACCTCATGGTTCCTAGTCGGATACGTTTCCGCTGCACCGCGATGGGAATTCCTGGGCCTCTTTTGAGAGCTAAAGATATGAGATATCCCTTGTGTATTGACTCCCCTGTACTTAGCACAGTGTTACACTGATGAGTAAAGTGGGGTTTTGAATGAGTAAATGTGTTAGTTAGGACTCCTGTGGTTGCAGATGACTAAAACAACCAGCTCAGGTTGCCTTCAGCCAAAAAAAGAAATAACGTTGACTCATTTTGTTGGGGAAAAAACAGCCCAGTGATTTCAGCTACACCTGCACCCAGGTGCTTGGTATCATCAGACAGATGCTTTGTATCTGAGTTGCTCTGTATCTTAGTTCTGCTTTCCTAGGTGTTGGCTTCATCTAGAACAAGCTCTCCCCAGCAGGTGGCAAGTGGACCAGTTTAGGAGCAGCTCCAGGCTTACATTCAGCAGCTCACGGATACTTTTCCTCTGAAAGAAGGATATCTTTCTCAACAGGTCAAACCGAAGTCCCAAAGTGATCTCTTTTGGGCCTGACAGATCAGTGTCACTGAACCAGATCGCAGTGACCAAGAGTGTGGAACATGTCAGCAAGAATGGGGGTAGGGACAAGAGTGCGGAAGACTCTTGACAGAGTTTAAAAGGAAAGTGAGGGTTTTGTTTTCAGAAGAAAAGGGAACAGATGTTGGGCAGGTAAAAACAACCACTGCTTTATTAACATGCCCAAGGCAACTCAGATGGTAAGAGGTGGAACTGGGGTTCCATTAATAACCTCATCAGTCTGACCCCAAAACCTCAGCTTCCTGCATTTAACTATTAAATCCTATTGTCTACTACTTAAGCAGTGACTATTTGTTGAAAGCCAGCCTTGTAGACATTTCCAGTTCTGAGGATATATGAAAAACACAAAACAATGAGAAATAACTGCTGAATTGTATAGTCCTTCTGCTTTAAGAATTTAGAAGAGGGAGTTCCCGTCGTGGCGCAGTGGTTAACGAATCCAACTAGGAGCCATGAGGTTGTGGGTTCGATCCCTGGCCTTGCTCAGTGGGTTGAGGTTCCAGCGTTGCCGTGAGCTGTGGTGTAGGTTACAGATGCGGCTTGGATCCCGCGTTGCTGTGGCTCTGGCGTAGGCCGGCGGCTACAGCTCCGATTAGACCCCTAGCTTGGGAACCTCCATATGCCACAGAAGCAGCCCTAAAAAGCAAAAAGACCAAAAAAAAAAAAAAAAAAAAAGAATTTAGACGAGGATGAAGATTTTTTAAATAGGGGGAATTTGAAATATTTTTTATTGTAATTATTGTCCTCATTCCTATCAAAGTGAGACGTGTTTTACAGGAAATTCTGGATTTTAAAATTTGAAGTAATGTAAATATTGATAACCTGTATTTTCTCTCCTCAGTATTGGACCGAGTACAGACGTTTCTCCCACAGATGGCTCAGGCAAATGAACAGCTAAGAAAAGAAATGGCAGCTGCACCACCTGGTTGTTTCAACATTGAAAATATTGATGAGACTCTCGGAAAAGTTATACAAATGGTAACTATACTTTGCTTTCATTTCATAGAGTAAAATTTACCAGTGTGCCTCGTCACCTAAAAAAAGAGAGAGAGTACTTTTTAATTTTAATTCCGAGTGCTATTTTTCTTGCAAAGTCAGCTCATGTTTCCAGTACTCAGAGGTACTTGGTCACTTTATGATTAAGGATCTCATGGGTCAATAAGCTTCCTTGGCTGAAGGTTAGGAATTTAGGAATTCAGCCTCACAGGAAGGCTTTTTTCAAGTCACATTTGTTACCTTGAAGCATTTATTCACTGAATGTCCTCACTGCATTTTTTTTTCTTATTTTTCTATCCAAGGCGCCAAAGGCATGAGTATAGTCTGATTCATTGAGAATGCAAAAATAAACTATGTGTATGACCGAGTAAGCGATTCATAAGCCATATGTGAACGTTGTCTTTCAGTGCAGGCTTATTTCTACACTGGAATTCCCTTTGTGACACTTGTGTCTGGACAGAGCTGACCCCAGTGTTAATAATCATATCTGATCGGCCGGCAGATCCCTCACCTGTGCCTCCAGACTGTATCCCCAGGCAGCCTTTTCACACGCCGCCGCCACTGGCCTGGGCGATTACGGTCTCCCCTCTGGATTATCCCAGGAGTCTCCCAGCCGCTCTCCCTGCTTCCATCCTTTCTTCCTGGAGTCTTTTCTTCCCAGTGTGTCGCCCACAGTTTGGGAGCCAGGGGGCTTCCCATATTTCTAGTAAATTCAGAGTCCCCCCTGGGCCTGTGTGATTCTGCCTCCAGCTCTCTGTTGACATTCTCTCCCACCAAGGACCCTCATTTCCTCAACTCCAGTCTCCATCTCCTTGCCCTGGGCCTTTGCCCTCTTTGTAGGATGCCCTTCTCCACATGCCTGCACCCCGATTCCCTCCATCTCTTATCATGTATCCCCTCAACAAGAGGCCTTCCCTGATGGCTCTATTATTAGGTTTTTGTGTGTGTGTGTGTGTGTGTGTGTGTGTGTTGTTGCTGTTTGTTTGTTGATCCTTAATGCACTGTGCCAGGACAGGGATCAAACCTGTGTCCTGGCACGACAGACGCTGCCCACCCCGTTTCACTATAACAGGAGCTCTTTTTTTTTTTTTTTTTTTTTTTTTTGTAATTTTTACTTCCCTACACTATGCAACTATGCATTCTGTGTAATTGTTTATTATCTGTCTTTCCCAACTAGAATAGAGGTCAACAAACATTTTCTGTAGGGGGGCAGGTAGTAAACACATTGGGCTTTGTGGGCCACACTGTATCTGTCATGACGACTCATTTCTGCCATTTTAGCATGAAAGCAGCTGTAGATGATACGTAATGAATAGACACGTTTTGTAAACTTTATGGACACTAAATTTGAACTTCACATATCTTTTCATATTTCATGAAATATTTTTCCTTTTTTTCCCCTTTTTTTTTCTGGCTGCTTTGTGGCATATGCTATTCCTGGGCCAGGGATCCAATCAGTGCCACGGTTGCAACACAAGCCGCAGCAATGGTGGATCCTTTAACCCACTCTGCGGGGCCAGGGGTCAAACCAGTGTCCCAGTGCTCCAGAGACACCTCAATGCCTTTTTGCCACAGTGGGAACTCATAAAATATTTTTTTTTCTATAACTTAAAAATGTTAAAACCATTCCTAGCTCATGACCTGAACAAAAACAGGCCACAAGCTGGGTTTACCTTGCAGGCTGTGATTTGCCAGCTCCTGCTCAAAAATATAAGTTCCACAAAGGCAAGGATTTTGTTGTTATTGTTTAGCCTCTAGTGTGGTGCCTGATTCATATTGATATTTGTTAATATTTGTTAGTGAATATTGTTGAATGTGTTCAGGATATGTAGAATTCAGTCATGGGGGACTTTTTAGACTTGTAGTAAATATCACTCACGGTAGACTCTGGCAACGTCTACGCTGAAGGAATAACAGTGCCATATTGTATTACAAACATTTCTTGTCCTTTGTGCTTCAGTATTTGTGCTAAATGTTGGTTATCCCCAAAGTTATTATTATAACTTTTTAGGGAGCTGCCCTGAAATAAATTTCCCACATGGTGTTTTTTGCAGGATGTGGCCTTGTTTGAGATGAATCCATCTGATTCAAAAGAAGAGGACAGTTCAGAAGAGAATTCACAAGACAGCTCAGCCTCTGAGGACGAAGATGACAGCACCTCTTCCGAAGGCGAAATCACCATCGATAACATTAAACTTCCTCATTCAGAAGCTGGAAAAGGCAAGATAGAGGTTCTGGACAGTCCTGACAGTGAAAAAAAAGAAACAGGGAAATAAACAATCTAAGAAACAGGTAATAGATGCCTGCTGATTCTGTGAAGAATAGATCGCTGGTTATTTTGCATTTCAGACATTATGGTGCTTTTATACAATATTGGATGTATTTTTGTTTCTTGGAGAAATAGAAGCTGGCTTTTAAGGAGATGGAATAGATGGCATTTGGGGATCTTCTAAGAGCAGACTGTATTTGATCCATGCTAAAAAGATTTAGTTTAAGAAACTTTACTGTGTATCGTGGTAAGTGAATTTATTGGCATCTTCTTTCATCAGCACTGACTTCAGAAATCTCAAACTTATTTTAAAATAAAAATACAGGGAGTTCCTATTGCGGCTTAGGGGTAACGAACCTTGCTAGTATTTATGAGGACACGGGTTCAATCCCTGGCCCCACTCAGTGGGTTAACGATCTGGTGTTGCCATGAGCTGTGGTGTAGGTCACAGACACAGCTCGGATCTGGTGTTGCTGTGGCTGTGCTGTATGCTGGCGGCTGCAGCTCCAGTTCAGCCCCTAGCCTGGGAACTTCCATTTGCTGAGGGTGTGGCCTGAAAAAGCAAAACAAAAACAAAAACCACCTGTTTTTCTGTTTTAAATTATCCTCTTGGATAAAACAACCTAGGCTGTCTTTTGGATTTTTTTTTTTTTTTAGGTTATTATAAAGTCAAATTTATTACCATCAAAATGGTTTCAATGAGGGAGAAATTGTTTAAAGAAATTTTTTACAAAGAAAAGAATTACTTGTATTTAGCTACCCTCAGACATGTCTACTTCCATTAAAACAAACAAAAAAAATCCTTTCCAGTTTGAGCTGGAAAACTGGTGCTCTGTGGTTTAATCACTGCTGGTGACTCTGCAGCCATTCGGTAGAATTTACGGATTGGAAAAATTGTGGTTTTTTGGCTTTGTTTTTTCATTTTTTTCGTGAAACAATTTGTTGTTTTTTCAGCTATTAAAATTATTCCTTATAGTTGTCCACAGTTTTGAAATCTATTACATGAAGAGAATAGGGACACCCCAGGAAAAATAGGGCACACAGTACATGAAAAGGTGATAACGAGTTTTCTCTTTCAAAAGGCAAAATGATCCTACATCGGAGTCGCCTTTCTGCCTCATTCTTGACCTTATTCATTCTCATCTACCCCGGAACTGGCTTTGCTCAGGACTGTCTCTAAGTGTATTGAGCTGATGGAACTTGTTCCCCTGCGGTTTTAGGGTTCTCTTTTAACTACTTTTTCTTACTCCTCACATTAGCCTAAGACATCTTGTCAATACTCTGAAGATAATTCTCAAAGTTCTTTCTGGAATTCCCCATTGGAATTTCGAACCCAGGCTGTACACTAAAAATACGAAGAAATGAGCAGGTCTGGAAATGACTTCTCAGCTGGGAAGGGTCTTGTGCTGTACTTTGTAGCACCACTCACAGCTGTGATGAATTATTGGTGTAAATATTTAAAGGTCGTCCTCTATCAGATGATATTTACGCCACAGTTATATGAAGAGTTGCATTTGTCTGGTTCACTCCTTAGCGTGGTATATGGTGCACAGTAGGCACTGCGTAATGTAGATAAATGAATTAACAGGTATATGAGGATGTATAGGACGTTCTAAGCCATAGTATCCATGGGGATATGAAGGTGTAACTTCACTGGAAATATGTGTCCAAGGAGAAGTACATTGACGGTCAGTGAAAGAAACTAGTCAGTCTAGAAATACACACTCGTAGGTAGAATTTAATGTAGTAGTTTCTCTCCTGCCATGGCCATCCCCTGTAATACAACGAGGTGTTCTATACAGTTATCAAGAAATCAACTAAATTCTGTTCCTCTAGACATTCTTATGACATAGGAGAAAAAAGAAAAAAATTTAGTATGTGATAAGGATGTCACTTTAAGTAAGTAAAATGGATGAATATACAATGTGTCAGGGATGGCTGGGCTTTGTTTGTTTATTTGTTTTGGCTGCATCTGCAGCATGTGGAAGTCCTTAGGCCAGAGATCAAACCTAAGCCAAAGGAGTTCTCATTGTGGCTTAGTGGTAACAAACCCAACTAGTATCCATGAGGATGTGGGTTTGATCCCTGGCCCCGTTCAGTGGGTTAAGCATCTGGCATTGCCATGAGCTCCGGTGTAGGTTGCAGACACAGCTCGGATCTGGTGTTGCTGCGGCTGTGGTGTAGGCCAAGAGCTGCAGCTATGATTCGACCCCTGGCCTAGGAACATCCATATGCCATGGGTGTGGCCCTAAAAAAAAAAAAAACCCTGTGCCGAAGTAGCGATCTGAGCCACTGTAGTGACAGCGCTGGATCCTTAACCCACTGCACCACAAAGGAATTCCTGGGATGGCTGTTTCTAGCCCCATACCATGTATAAGATAAATTATATATGGATTAAAGGTTTCGGTATAAATAAATAATTATAAGAGTTCCATGCTAAACTATGGATGAATCTTTAATAACAGTTGAGCAAAAGTTGTTTTTTTTTAAAGCAGAACATCAAAGTTGAAATCACGAAGGAAAAGAGCATAAAATTCAAATATTTAAAACTAGTGGTTGGCAAAGAAATTTAAAAGGCAAGTGACAAACTGGGAAAAGTATTTGTAATATAAGGCAAAGAGTAGCGTTATTAGTATATAAAGAGCTCTTACAAATTAGTTTAAAAAAACACTAATATCTCAATAGTGAAAAGGCCTTAAGATACAGGCAGTTCGTAATTCACAGGAAAAAAAAAAAACACGTTCAATCCCATTTCTCATAGAAATGCAAATGAAACCAAGCTTGTATTTTTTTTCTTTTTTTACCTGTCAGAGTGGCAGGTGAAACAATAGCTAGCACTTACTGAGCCCTTTTTGTGTGTCAGGCACTACTATTCTGAGTGTTTTACATTTATCAGTTACCACCACTCACACATATATATTTATTGAGTAGTACCTGTAACATTTGTGCTGAGCCTTCTCTGCCTGATGCTTAGGTGTGAGATGATGGCAGCTATTTGGAGAATGATTTTCTTCTTCCTAAGGCTGATGAAGTGTTCTCTTCAACCTTGTGTTTTATCTCTTTATGGCTGACAGTCATAAATCATACAATTAGGTGAAATAGTCTTTGAAGCAAAAATATTCTTAATGAATTTCCTCTATTCTCATGATACTTTAATTGGGCATCAAATATGGTACTTATAGAAAAAAAAAAAAAAAAAACCCTGCCTTGCAGAGTAGTTTATATTCCCGTGCTTGAATCCACCATTATATGGCAGGAAAGACAAGAAAAGAAGTTGAGTCTTTCATTTGTATTTCCCTCAGTGCCTGGCATGGTGCCTTTCACTCAGAATGTACAATAAATGTTCATGAAGCATTTTTTTCCTCTTTATGTCAATAAAGTAATACATTTGAACATCAATGGTTCACAGTCCTGAAGAAAAAAAGGCAGATTTGCTATCTTTTGTCTTACTGACTGGTAGACTTTCCCCAAAAGTTTCATGTTGGAATCTTTGTGGTTGACTCCCTAGCATCTGTGCATGGAAAACCCTTGCCAGTGATTGGTTTGGGAATGGGCGTGTGACAACCGTCCCAATGAGGCACAAGCCAAATCTTGCTAGTAGACTTTTGGAAAGGAAAGTATTTCTCATTCCTAAAAAGGAGGTACATGAAAAGACGGCTTCTTTCTTTTTGGAAGGTGGGTATCTTATGAGTGGATATGATTTCTGGAACCACAACCTAGCAGCCGTAAATGGAGCCAGCTCTTGAGGGTGTAGTCAGCACGTCAAGGATAGCATAGAGCAGCACAGAGCATGACTTGAATCACTGCATTAAATAACTCTGTAGACCGAACTATCACTGGATTTCTTGTTTTGTGACCCAGTCAATTTTGTTAAAAAAAAAAAAAAGGCAACCACCTTATGAGATATTCTCTTATACCCACTTCACGGATGAAAAAAAAGTGGCAGGGAGACACTAAGCAAATTTCCTAAAGCCTCACAATAGGTAAGCTGGATCCAGCCCAGCCCAGCCACTTATCTTAGTTTTCCCACTTGTAAAATGAGGGTAACAGTATCTCCCTCATGGGGTTTTGGTAAGAAATTCATGAGTTAATACACATCATGCACTTAGAAACAGTGCTCGGTTAAGTGTGTGGTATTATGATGGTATAAGAATAATACACGGTGGTGGCAAACATTTGGAGACAATTGTTGGTAAGATTGTAGATTGCTCTCTCCTTTGAATCAGAGATTCCACCGCTAGGAGTTTATTCTAATTAAGTAAATATAGTTTTGTTCACAAATTTCATTTCTTTTTTTTTCTTTACTTTTGGCCTCACATCATGTGGAAGTTGCTGGGCCAGGGATTGAACCACAGTTGTGACCTAAGCCACCCCTGCAGCAGTGTATAGAGAACTTCGACAAATTTCTATATAAGATTGATTGAGACATTTATTTGTTTATTTATTTATTTATTTATTTATTGTCTTTTTTAGCTATTTCTTGGGCCGCTCCCACGGCATATGGAGGTTCCCAGGCTAGGGGTTGAATCGGAGCTGTAGCCACCGGCCTACGCCAGAGCCACAGCAACGCAGGATCCAAGCCGCATCTGCAACCTACACCACAGCTCACGGCAACGCCAGATCATTAACCCACTGAGCAAGGGCAGGGATCGAACCCGCAACCTCATGGTTCCTAGTCGGATTCGTTAACCACTGCACCACGACGGGAACTCCTGATTGAGACATTTAAAAAAGCAAAAAGCAAATATAAATTTCCAACAATAGAGAACAAATTGAACTAAAGCCATTGAACATGTGCAGAGGTATGTTTATTGATGCAGAAAGATGCTTACATACTGTTAATTGAAAAAAGGTAAAGTTATGTCCAGTATTATGCTAGTTCTAAAAGTGTTATATATATTCATAAAAAAATCTGGAACAATCTCAAGTATCATTTATGGTTATTCAGAGAGTTTATGGTTGAATCTTACCTTCCCATTTTGTTATTTTTACAAAATTAAGTATTAATCATTTTTAAACATTTGCATTTATTTGCATAACAGTAATGATTATAATCCACCCTATCCATCATGTCTTATGCCTGATAATCTACTTCTAGCCCAGGTTTCCCTTGGTATCTTTTATTTTCTTAGAAGGCAGGTACAGGGGAACCAATCTGGTTCCTCACCCTGTCTCTAGTCATTTCCACAAAAGCACTTGCAGTTAATGTCCACCCTGCTTAGCCTTTCAGTTTGACCAATATTTAACATGTGCTTAGTATTCATCACCCAGGGCCAGATTAGGCTTTGGCAGTAACAGCCTCTTAACTTGGTCAAGACTACCGGCTTAATTGCTTGAGTGCCTGTACTGCCACTTAATAGCTGTGTCATCTGGGCAGGTTACCTAAACTCTTTTATTTGAAAGCAGATATATATTGAGCTCCTCCTCTGTTTTAATCACTGGAGATACAGCACTGAACAAAATAAGCACCTGTTCATGAAGCTTACATTCCAATGGGAAGAGATTGATGGGAATGATTATGTGCCAGGTTGTGATGTTATGAAAATAACACAGGAGAAGGAGGATAAAGAATGAGAGGTGTGATGAGGTATGAATGTGGGGGCACATGTGCTATTTTAAGAAAAGTGGTCAGGAATGGATCTCTACTGAGATGATATTTGAGCAGAGTCCTAGAGGAAGTGAGGCAGCCAGCTGAGAGACAGTGTGTGAGGAGTTTGAGGGAGAGGCAGTGGTGTGCTGGCGCTGGCCCACACTTATCCTAACTACACGCATCTCTTCACAACTCAGAGTTCACTAAAGTCAAGTTTATAGCTTGATAGCAACCGTGATGACAGCATTTATGCACAGAAAAGCAAATGCTACAAATCAGAGTCATTCCATGCCTCCACTCCCCCTGAGAGCCCCTTACTAAACATTTACCAGCACACCACTGGGAAGAAGGAGCAGTAGGTGCAAAGGCCCTGAGGTAGGGGTGCGCTTGATCTGTTTGAAGAACAAGGCGTCAATCAGGGTGCCTAAACAGAATGAGAGAGCAGTTGATAGGAGGTGAGGTCAGGGGTAGCCAGGAACAAAACTGAAAGGACTTTGTAGACCATGGTAAGTGCACTGAACTTTAAGTGAAGTGGGTTTTGAGCAGAGTGACATCTGACCTAAGCTTTGAACAGAACCACACAGGGAGACATCAGGAAGGCCAGCTGAGAGATGTCAGCAATAACCCCCTTGATAGTGGTGGAGCCAGTTAATAGAGCACCTCAATTTGTTTGTCTTTTCAGATGTCGAGATTAAGTAAGTTAGTATAGTGACTAGCACACAGAAGCCCCTCCATAAATGGTAGCTGTTTTTATTATTGACAGATGCCAATGCTGGGGGGAGGGGGAGAGGTGCTTACATCTAATTAGGAAGACCAATAATTTCAGCACCAAGTGGTAAGTACTACGTTCCAGACAAGTGAGAGTATAGAGGAGAGACACTTAAGCCCAAGTCGGGGGTAGGAAAGGCCAGGAAGTGCGTTTCAGCAGAAGGGGCACTGCTTTAGCAAAGAAAGACACAGGGAAATGGTATTTAAAGTAGAACGTTTTCACAGTGTCCACACTGCCCCAACTCCCCAGTGCGGGTGACGGAGCACAGCTTTATCCTTTAGTTTAGCAAAATAATCAGTGATCTAAAGAAATGGTGATGATTTAATTCCTGAGTGTGTTAACTGAATCACCCAGTAGGCTGGGGGGTCCTTATGTTCCAACTCAAGAACTCAAGTTCACTGATCATTGTATAAATCCCACAGAGCTTTTGCTTCTGGTCAGCAATTGGATATAAAAACTCAAGCTGCTAAGAACTTTAGAACTCACTGTGGAAAAGGGAGTTCTTAATCTGGACCTCAAATATTGGGGAGGTAATGAATCTCTTGAAGATATTTGCAGAACTAGGTGTGTATGTGTGAATCTGGGGAATGCATAGCTTGTATCGGATTCTCAAAGAGGTTTATGATCCAAAGAAGATTATAATACTCCTTCTGAGATTATGATTAGAGGCTAAAAATCAATCCAGAAGAAACGGGCATGTTTTTTGCTTGCCATTTCATCTATCATTAAAATATCTGGTAAAGTGATATTTTAAATCACATGAAATCAGTTAAAACACTGCATTTAAAAATGGTTCCTTTATAATAAGAACATTGTCATTTTATTCAAATATGAACTGTCAATATGAAATTTGGACTGGGTCCAAATTTAGAATTCCACCTGTGCCAAGCTCTGATGATGAATGAGCCATAGTGTAATAAAAAACGCTTAGAGGCCAAATTTGCTGTATTGATCAGGCCAGGATCATACCTGGTATCCTTCCTTTTGAATGTTTTCTGCCTGACTTTGTTATTGTTTTTATTGATTACTGACTCCCTACATTCCTCTTACGGTAAGGTGCCAACTGCCCAAAGTGACAGTTAAGCCCTAAAGGCTTCTTCAAAGCCAGACAGATAGGAATGTTTACTGAAATTTTACTTTAAAAAGAAGATTAATGGAAGTTAACTGCTCTGACCAGCTTCCAGAGACTCTGCAGATAGGACCTCATCTTCTAGTCATGCGTGGATGGTAAGAACCGGTTTTGGTCTGACAATGGGGAATTATGTGCATGGGCTATAATAATACCCATTTCTTGAGCACAGACTATGGTCCAAACACCTTGTTAAGTGCCTTATGTATATTATCCCACGGGATCCTTACAATACCTAGTGAGATAGGAACTTTATTTTATAGATTCCAAAACTGGGCTTTGAGATATTTGGTAACTAACTTGCCCAAGATCACACAACCAGTGAGTGGCAGAACCAGTAGGTAAAAAAATGGAAAACCAAATGTCCTATGAATAAAGCACAGTGCAGGGTGCTTTAGATTACTGCATTGGACCCTCTGATTAAGGCTCCTGAGGGGGGCAGTATTGTCCCCATTTTACATATAAGGAAACTGAAATTCAGAGAAGTTGCAGTAACTCCCCAAAGTCATAAAGTGGTATGATGTGAACCAAGATCAGATCAGCCTCCAAAAGCTGTTCACTTTATAATGCATCATACTATAAACTTCACTAAAAGCCAGAGTTCCCCTTTGGCTCAGTGGTAACGAACTCAGCTAATAACCATGAGGATGCAGGTTCCATCCCTGGCCTTGCTCAGTGGTTTAAGGATCTGGCATTGCTATGAGCTGTGGCATAAGTCACAGATGCAGCTCAGATCCTGCTTTGCTGTGATTGTGGTGTAGGCTGGCAGCTGCAGCTCTGATTTGACCCCTAGCCCAGGAATTTCCATATGCCACACATCCCACCCTAAAAAGCAAAAAAATAAAAAATAAAACAAAAAATAAGTTATTGACTAGAATTTAAACTACTGGGGGCCAAAGATCATATCATTAAAGTCTGTATATGCTTCAGGATGTAATATAGTACCTTGTATTTAGTAGGTATTCAAGAACTGCTTCTGGGTTGATCACACATCACGTGGAAAAAATAGACATCAAAGGCACAAAGATGTATCTTATTCCCCCCCAACCAAAGAACTGCCTTGACATATTCCTTAGAGGATATACTGTTCCTTGAGAGCCAAATTATAGAAAATCTTTTTAATAACCCTATATGCCTCGTTCAGAGGTTAAAACCTGTGTATATTATATGAGGGTTCCCAAAAATGCACCTTCTGTGTGAGAACTGCCTGGTATTGATGCTTTCAAGATGAGCAACTATGACCAGGTTAGTCTTGGTGGGGAAAAAAAATAAAAAGGAGCCTGGTATTTTAGAAACATGTGTGGGAATACAACAATAGTCAAAACCCAACAAATCATTTTAAGGTATACAAGGGGTATTAGAAAATGAGGCGCATGTGTAAATGCTTAGACCTGTGGCCTATCTTCATGGTCCGTGTGTGGGTTTTTCAGCTGGTGGCTGGTACCTCTTCCCTCAGCACGCCCAGGCTTCTTCAGTGTGGGGGGCTGAGGATCGGTGCGGTCTGTGAGGGGTTCCTGATGGCAGACTGCTCTAATATTCCAGCGTCACTGTCTTGGTTCTGAGGTATTCATTTAGAGCTTCCTCACCTAGGGAAGAGAAAAGCAAGTGATGGACCATGTTCACAGGTGGATATGAGGTTGCCAGATCTTAAACATGGGTGTAGGCATATCAGTCACTAAGGAAACAGAATGGGGCTGAACTTTAAATGTCAAGTGAATCAGAGTTCCCTGATGGCATAGTGGTTCAGGATCCAGAGCTGTTACTGCCGTGGTGCAGGTTCGACCCCTGGCCCAGGAACTTCGCATGCTGTAGGGGTGGCCCCCCCAAAAATGTCATGTGAATCACCTGAAGATCTTGTGACACTGTGGATTCTGTCCCACTGAGGCCCCAAGGTTAAACGTTTCTAACCATTTCCAGAATACCAATGCCTGTGGTTCACACATTGAGGAGTAAGGGCCTAGACCAGCTACCAGGCCTTCTAAGGACCAGCACGCTGGCTTATCAGTCTCTACTCCAAACCCTTCTCCTTTACTTCCTGGCTGGATGGTAAATCTCCGTCTCTGTCCCATGCCCTTTTAGGCTGAACAGGAGTGACCAGGATATTGTCCTTCAGATTACACGAAATGAAGCAGAACAGAGCAGAGGAAAGAACGCTCGAGATCATTTGGTCTCAATTTAAAGATAAGGAAAATGGGAGGTCCCATCATGGCTCAGCAGAAACGAATCTAACATGCATGAGGACACAGGTTCAATCCCTGGCCTTGCTCGGTGAGTTAAGGATCTGGTGTTGCTGTGGTTGGTGTAGGTTGCAGATGCAGCTCAGATCCTGTGTGGCTGTGGCTGTGGCTGTGGCGTAGGCCAGTGGCTACAGCTCTTATTCAGTCCCTAGCCTGGGAACCTCCATATGCCTCAAGTATGGCCCTAAAAAAAATTAAAAATAAAAAAATAAGGGAAATGCATGGCACAACACTGTACATCAACTATAATTTTTAAAAAATTAAAAATAAAGATAAGGGAAATGCAGTCTTGCTGATTTGTGTAGTATGTTAGAAAGATAGAAGGTATATCCAGGCAGAGGTCAAACAGGTCTGCCTCTCTGTTTCTCTCTGTTCCTATTCTGAGCCAGCATGTCATTGATTTCTACAGCAGTTACAGGGCATGAATACTCCAGGTAAAGCTAGTGAGTATATGATTCTGGAAGTTGAGCTGAACCCAGGGGTCTTAACACTAAATCAGAATCACCTGAGGGAGCTTTTAAACGTCCTGATCCCAGGTCGCACCTCAGACAAATTAAATCATCATCTTTGCATTTTTTTAAAGCTCCCAGGTGATTCTAATCCAGTGTGCAGGTGGGAACCACTGGGCTAAGGGAGTTTCAAATTAGGAGAGGAAGAAACTTTAGGCAAAGTCTACTGTTTTAGAACAGAAAAGACAGGAAGTGGCTCATTCTCTTACAAAAGACAAGTGGAACACTGTTGGCTCGCTTTATAATAATAATTTCCCAAAGAAAATCTCCCTCTGTGTTTTGAATACAGGGATGAAAGCCAGATTGAAGAAATTTAAAAAAAAAAAAAAAAGACTTTACCTTCAACTCAATGGAATTTAAAAGGAGAGCACTTTTACTGCTGCAAATATACTGCCAAAAGTCATCGGGGAAGAGAAAATGTAAAAGTACCTCAAATTAACCAAATTTATGTTAGTAGACTCTAATTTTGGTAAATTACAAACATTTCCGTTTTTGAAACAGCACGCCAGACGACTGACTGAGGGGTGTGAGAACGTGGACTCCACAGCCAGACTGCCCGGCTTTGCATTCTCTAGGCCAGGGGCTGGCTGGCTGACTTTGAGCAAGTTACCCAACCTCTCTGAGCCCCATTTTCCTCACCTGTAAAATAAGGATACTAATAGCATCCATGCTCCCATGGCTACTGTGGGGACTGCTTGTGCTATTACAAGCAAAGTAGTTAGACTAGGGCCTGGTACGTATTTAGTGTTCACAGTAAGCTATAACTGGAAGTGGGATGTGTCACTGCCCACAGTGAATTACATTTTAGCCTCAATACAAACTCTAAATCCGAGCTCCCAGATGCCCAGAAAACCCTGCCAGTTTTACTGTTGACTCGGAAAGACTGCCAAGCAGCTCGAGACAGCATTTATTCTGGGAGCTAGCTGGTTATTGCCTTCTACCCCTTTTCCTTTCTGGTTCCACTTGGTCCCATGAAATCTAAACCAAATTGATGCGGAATGGCAGGTTAAAAAAAAAAAGAAGAAGAAGAAAAAAGAAGCGGTTTAGCTAAAAGATATAGTCAGGGTTTTCTTTGCAACATTCATCTTTTTTCAGAAGACACTTTCCCATACCATTTGTGTACTTTTCCATAGGTACATTATGTTCAATAAAAGTGGACAACATTGAAAGAAAAGAAGAGTGCCCTTGAAAACCTAGACCCGACTGCTGTGTAAGAAACGCCCTTCAGAGCGATACACCAGGGCTGCAGGAAGCATAAAGCAATGAGGGGAACATGCAGCAGAAAAGCAAGGCATACCTAAGTCTTTTCCAAAACCAGACTGCTTAAATCCACCAAAAGGGGCCGCCACATCCGTCTTGTTGTAGGTGTTAATAAAAACAGTTCCTGCCTCCAGTTTTTCACTCACATACATGGCTTTATTTATGTCTCGTGTAAAAACGCCTGAGGCCAAGCCGTACTCGGTATTATTTGCTCGCTCCAACACTCCATCGATGTCCCTGCAAGATGTTTTTAGGAAGACATGAAACCTCATTAAATGTAAAGCCAAACACTTTCATGTTCTCGTATTTTTCCTCTCTACGCTGGAAACAGGAAAACCGTACCGCCAACGTGCTTACTTTTTCCTAATGAAATATTCCAGGCCTATACCAAAAGAAAGTCCCAATGAAATATTATGACCCTAGTGTTACATACTTCACATATATCCTGAAACACCTTTTAAAATCTGAAGTCTTTTCAATTTTCTTCATGAGTTCTCCTCCCATTTCTTCTCCCTTGAGTTCCACTTCTAGATATAGTCTCAGAGCTCCCCCTACTTCCCCTCTGTCTATCCAGATTTTGCACGCAGAGTCCAAGGCTCACTTGGTGCCTCACCCTGAAGCCCTCCCAGATCCCACCAGGGCCACTGTTGAGGCAGAGAGTGTAGTGGCCAGACTGCCTGGGTGACCTTGGGCAAATAACTTCATCTCCTCCTGCTTTTGTTTATCCTTGAGAAAAATGTAAATAATAAGAATAGCACCCGTCTCACTGTCGTGAGGATGAAATGAGCTACACGTGTCTAGAACACAGGACGTTCTCAGTAGAGGCCAGCTCTCATCAGGAAGCATGTATTCCTTCAACTCAGTACTTTGGTATAACTCCTTGAGTATTTGTGGTTCACCTTCCAATCAGACTGGAAGTTCCCAACCAGAGGGCAAGGATAACATCTTTCTTTTTTTTTAATACCTGGGTATTGCATCATCAAATGAGAGTGAATTCAACTAATATGCTAATTCAATAAAAAGGTAGTAAAGTCATCCTTTAAATCCGTCTGGTGCCTTCCCTCCCTTTTGATTCAGTACGTGGTACGTGTGCACAGCCAAGTAAGTGTGGAAAGTGCAGACACGAACCTGCTCATCTCTCAGTTGGGTCCGGTGCCAACATGCCTGCCACGCTGTGAGTATCTCATCTTTAGGAGTCTCATCCTAATGTTAACAATGCATGAGGATGCAACTAGAGATTATCACACTAAGTGAAGTCAGAAAGGGAAAAACAAATACCATATGATATCACTTACACGTGGAATCTAAAATATGGCACAAACGAACCTATCTGCAAAACAGAAACAGACTCACAGATATAAAGAAAAGACTTGTGGTTGCCAAGGGGGAGGGAGTGGGATGGACTGGGAGTTTGGGATTAGTAGTAGCAAACTATTACATACAGGATGGATAAGCAACACGGTCCTACAGTATAGACAGGGCGCTATATCCAATCTCCTGGGACAGACCATGATGGAAGAGAACATTAAAAAAAGAATGTATGGAGTCCCTGCCGTGGCTCAGCGGGTTAAGAACCCTACTAGTATCTATGAGGATGTGTGTTTGATCCCTGTCTCTCTCAGTGGGTTAAAGATCTGGCGTTGCTGCAAGCTGAGGCGTAGGTCGACGATGAGGCTCAGATCTGGCACTGTCGTGGCTTGTGGTATAGGCCAGCGGTTATGGCTCTGATTCGACCCCTAGCCTGGGAACCTCCGTATGCTGAGGATGTGGCTCTAAAAAGACAAAAAAAAAAAAAAAAAAAAACCCAAACCCTAGAATGTATGTGTTTGTATGTATGTGTATGTATACACAAACACACATATACACAGACATATATACACATATGCAAAAGAACTGATGTATATATATGACTCACTTTGCTATACAGCAGAAATTGGCACAACACTGTAAGTTAACTATAATAAAAAAATGTTAAAAATAAAAAATAAAAATGCACTAATGATAAAAATATGCATGAATTTTCTACAATACAGGCAGTAAATGCAAACCAAGATTTCATCTGGGGCTTCAGCAAAGAACCAGGATTTCTGTTTCAAAACTGGAGGAAAAATTAGTTGTGCTGAATTGAGAGATAGCACAGGTTTTGATGTGGTGCCTTACCAAGGGATTTTCAAAGGTAATTTTGACTATACACAATTTTCAACTTTTATGAGAAAGTGTGGAATTTCACTTGCAGTGGACTGAGGTGCTGCTAAAACTCTCACACTTGATGCATTGCCCTTAACTGCACTCCGAATAATTACAGACTGGACTCAGGGTAAAAAATGGCTGAACACCACTGCCCACTCAGGACCACTGAGATGACACAGCCTCATAGCACATCTTGCCCCCTTCTAGAATAATAACAAGCATGTGGATTGCAACAGCACCAACAGCAAAGACTTGACTTATTTAACCCTTAGAGCAATCCAAAAAGGTAGGTACTATTAATAACCCCATCTCACAAATAGAGGAATTAAGTGGCCCAGGCCCACAGAGGTAGTCAGTGCAGACTCTACCACTGTGTCCCTGCCTTAGCCCCTTGTGGTTAATTGCCCATCTCCTTGTTTGTCTCTTCTATTAGATGGTCAGCTCCTTGCAGACAGGACCTGTGACTTAGCTAGGCTTCCTTACATCCCCTGAACCTCGCTTCTAATATCTGCATGTTTAACACACACAGTATCCTCTGGAGAAACTTATAGTAAGGATATGAGGGTCACAGGGGATCCTTGGATCAGCATGTCAAAAGGTTACACATTACAGTCTGGTGTCCCGAGAGGTCTCCTACCTTATTTCTATCAAAGACCAAGAAGCCCTTCTAAACTCTGCATTCTGTTTTTTTTCCTACCTTCTCATTGGTTAAAGGAAAACTCAAGCCAGAATTCTGAAGAACTGTGCGCAGTATATCATGACAGTCCATTGTATTAAGTGTTCTGA
Source organism: Sus scrofa (assembly GCF_054392235.1). Taxonomy (NCBI): domain Eukaryota; kingdom Metazoa; phylum Chordata; class Mammalia; order Artiodactyla; family Suidae; genus Sus; species Sus scrofa. Next base: position 86,808,955 of record NC_139387.1, on the reverse strand, counting down.
TATGAGGAGCTCCCTTTGTAGCTCCGATTCAACCCCGAGCCTGGGAACTTCCATGTGCTGCAGGTGCGGCCCTAAAGAGCAAAAGCAAAAGCAAAAAAAATAAAAAAAGGTTCTGCTATGAGCTCAGTTTGCATATGGCCTTCTTTGATATGCTCAACGCTTTGGAAAGTTTCAGGCACCATAAAAAAAACCAGGATGTCCTTTACAGTTGATTATATGGTAACTGTGGACATTTCTACAGGGTTGAGCATTAGGTTTCAGGGGGCATGGTCCCCTAGGGAGGATGTACTTTCTTTGGGAAAATCAGATTTCACAGATGCTGCTTTCCCTAGAAGTGTAAATATGAAAACTAGGTCTGTTATTCTCAGTTACTGACCTTACTCCAGAGACCTTTCAAATGCTGACTGTACAAAAACTAAAACTTAGTCAACATCCCAGAATGTCAGCTGTTATTGTAAGCTAAGAAGGAAAAACATATTACAATCTACCTTAGCTAGCATCCTCTTCTAATTATTTAAGTCAATGATCCTTATGGGAGAGAATTCTATGTTCACTGATTGTATGCTCCGTATAGCACAATGGCAGGAAAAAAAAAAAAAAAAAAAAAACAACCTTGTATGTATAGTTAATCCAGTTAAATTGTACTTGAAGACCATACCCATTTCGGAATTTAGAAATGACCATAATGGGGCCGAAGGACTCCTCTTTGGCAAGATACATGTGATCTTCCACATCTGTGAAGACCGTAGGTTCCATAAAAAAGCCTATTTGAAAAGCAGAAGAAAATGACGTCAATTATAGGGTAATTTTCAATTAACGGTTCTCTCATTTAATTGTAAATTTTGACCAGTAAGACCAAAAAGACTTGCACTTTCCTTTTTAGTGTTAGCATTCCTAGGTTCTTATTTTTTTAATGTCTTTATTACAAAAATTTCAAACATATATAAAAGTAGAGAAAATAGTATAATAAATAGTAAAACAAATATTGATACATATTTTGCTATATTTGATTCATGTTTTTCCTTACTAAAATAGTTTAAAGCAAATTCCAGAGATTTACACAATTTATACTCCAGTTTTTCAGTACAAATCTATTTTTTTTTAAAAAAAAGGACATTTTATTACATACATTAACACATCTAACAAAATTAATGCTAATTCCTTATTCATAGTTTACCTTTCAGTTTTTTTAACTTCTAATTTTTTAGGAGTTCCCATCATGGCTCAGTGGTTAACGAATCCAACTAGGAACCATGAGGTTGAGGGTTCGATCACTGTCCTTGCTCAGTGGGTTAAGGATCTGGCGTTGCCGTGAGCTGTGGTGTAGTTTGCAGATGAGGCTCGGATCCCACATTGCTGTGGCTCTGGTGCAGGCCGGCAGCTACAGCTCCAATTGGACCCCTAGCCTGGGAACCTCCATATGCCGCAGGAGTGGCCCTAGAAAATGCAAAAAGACCAAAAAAAAAACTCTGATTTTTTAATTGAGATATAATTGATATATAACATTATTTCAAGTGCATAACAATGATTTGATATTTTTATTCAATTTCTTATTTCTAGAAAACATACTTTTAGAGTTGATTTGTTTGACTCAGGATTCAAATAAAAGTTCCTCACTGCATTTGGTTATTAGATGGCTTGAATGTCCTTTAATCTAAAATATTTCTCCGCTTATCCCTGCCCCTTATTTTTCATGCCATTGACTTATTAAACAGACTGATTCAGTTGTCCTGCAGAATATCTTGTGCATTTCAAATCTGCTATTGCTTCCTTGGAATAACTTTAATTTTTTCCTCTATCCCCTATATTTCCTGTAAATGGAAAATATGACCTAAAGACATAATTAGATTCATGGTTAAATATTTTTGGCAAGAATAGTTCCTAGGTGATGCTATATGTTACATGTTGCATCCCATGGAAATATATCCTATCCAGTTATCCTGCTTTCACTGATGCTAAGATTGACCAGTGGTCCAAGTGATGACAACCTGACCCATTCATTGTAAAACTGTGTTCTCCGTATGACTGGCAGGCAATCTTGGGGGCGGTACCTTATAAATACCCACGGCCTCATCAACCTTTCACCTAATAACTTTAGCTTCCCTTCATGACCATTGCCTGACTCAATTATTTCACTCAATTAGGGAGTACAAAAGAGTGATTGTTCTATTCCATAATTTTTTCTACATTAAGAGCAGAGGTTTTTCTGCAATAAATAATTAAATAAATAACTCCTTTAATAGCTACATGGTTACTCAAAAAACATGTCATATACAATACACAGGCTAATTGTTGAATTTTTTTTCCTTCTAGTTACCAATTTGCAGAACCGAGTCTTGGTGTACAATCTACCTAGAACAGTAAATAATGAAGCTTTGCAGTTGTTTTTTGTTTGTTTTTCTCTCCTTTTGGGTATCATGGCATGGAGCCATTCACATGCTTCTGTAACAAGCACTGCTTTGGACAACAGGAATGAATCCTTCCCAGGCTGAAGCGACCGAGATTAAATCTCACATCGCCAGGAATGAAAATCGCCAGCGCCTGAACAACGCTGTTATCCATTACACTTGTTTACTGTACAGCTAAGGGCCTGTCACATCCATTTCATTGGACTTTTCACATTCTCGTAAAGCAGGATGTGCACATTTCATCACATTTTACAACTGAGGCTCAGGAAAGCTACTGCCTAAGGTATGAGTGGGATACTAGAAAGTACTGGGATCTAGAAAGTAGATCAAATGGGATCTAGAAAGTAATTCTTCTGATCATAACATAAATACCACCACTTACTTTTGAGGCAAGATGGTGCTACAGTGAAAACTGTTACCATTTATTCCGACTTAAGAAGCCAGACCCCCAGCATACCTCCCATGGGAGTCATCTTACCTGGCCTTTGCACTTGCCTTCCTCCATATACCAAGGTGGCCCCCTCTTTCACTCCAGCTTCACAGTACTGCAGAAGCTTTTCTAGATGAGCCTTATGATTTTGGGGCCCATGATCAGTAGATCTGTCAAGCGGATCACCAATTTTCATCTTTTTAATTTCTTCCACCTGTATGTTACCCAGTTCACAAAACACAATTGACTGTTAATAATGAATACCCTTGACCGAGATTCCACCAGGTGGTGGTGCTGTGCTAAGCTGTTTAAAGCCATGTCCTTATTTAGTCTTCACCATAGCATCGAGGTAGACATTATTTCCTTCTTACGTATGAAGAAACCCAGGATCAGAGAGGCTAAGTGACTTGCCCAAGGGCACACAACCACTAAACACTATAGCATTTTCTTGACTCAAAAGCCTAAACTTTTAACCCCTGAGTTTTAATAGAACCTAAGCCACACATGCTATATTACAATTTTCCTGAATGTTAATCCATTAAAAAGGCAAACCTGATGCTCTGGAATTTTTGTTAATACAGCATACTTACAGTCTTCATGGCAAAATAATTTCTAAAATGGCCACATTGTTGTCTTTTTTTTTTTTTTTCTCTCCCCAAATGAGGTAGACTGCCCTTGTTAAGTTTTTATGGTATAGCCACACCAGAGGCTGTGCTAGAATATTCCAATGAAAAACCATCTTTATTGCACAACGTTCACCACTGACATATGCTACTTGGTCATCTTAACCTGTTTCTGCCTTTTCTGATGTTAAGTCCAATTTAAGTAAGAAGAAAGAATGGGAGTTACCATGACCCCACAGGGCCATGAATTTGAATTTGGGTCTGGCAATAATCCCTTGGTAAGTGCTGAAGAAACAGCTGTTGGGAGAAGGATATATGATTGTATGTGTGCAAAACATGTTTGACGGACTGATATAGTAAATTCTTGACATTTCTGGTCTCAGCATTTGAAACCGCAACAAGTGGTAGTGATACACGGTGCTCTAACTTGTATTTGACTGAGGCACAAAGCTGAATTCTAGGAATGTTCATGAGGCAGCCACTGCCCATCAGACGCCTCTTCATGTGCCTTCCTTGTTCTCCACTCTCATGAGGAGAGATGCCTTTGCTGTTTGAGGATGGGATGGGGGCACTGGCTCTGAAGAAAGAAAAGCTGGGTGACGGTTTTTCAAGTATAAACACATTCATGGTTACTATTTTCATAATAATGACATAATGTAGTATGTTTATTTTAGCCACAGAGTTCATCTTAGTAGTTCTATAAATGACTTTTAGTCTCCTATTTATGGAGTCATAACCAACTACAGGGGGAATCTAACTATCTAGCCATCTATTTTAATGGAGGAAATTACATGCTATCATTTGACTCTCAATTCAGGATTTGTAAGAATGAAGTGGTATATCCCTCACAGTCAATTTAGGGACTTAGAAAAATCAAGGATCTAATATATTCTAAATACAGAGCAAAATATAGGTAAGAACAGCTCAAGTATACTTCATCAAGTTAAAATATATAGACCGATAACTTTCTACTAGGAAAAATTATAAACACATATAAAGGTAGATCATTTTTTAAAATAGATTAAATAATATAAACGTAGATGATTTTTTTAAAAGTAGATTAAATAATATAATGAAACTGCATGTACCAATTAGCCAGCTTCAACAATTGTCAACTAATGACCAATTTATCCCCCCATTTTCTTCCTCCCCCTTGGATTTTTTTAAGCAAAGTCTGGACTTTGTCAGAAAGTAGTTATAAAAGATAAGGCTTTTGTTGCCTTTATTTTATTTATTTATTTATTTTTGGCTGTGCCCACAGCATGTGGAAGTTCCTGGGCCAGGGATTGAACCTGTGCCTCAGCAGTAACCCAAGCTACTGCAGTGACAACGCCGGATGCTTAACCTGCTGTGCCACAGGAGAACTCCCAGATTGTGTTGCTTTTAAAAAATAAAATCACAGTACTATTATCACCTCTAAAAATTGCTAATAATCCCAGAAGTATTTTTAAAATAAAGGCAATTTCTCCACAACTCCTAGAGCAAATCTGAAGATGCTCACCACTCTTGTCACAAATTCATCATGGATGGATTCTTCCACAAACAACCGTCCAGCTGCAATACAGTTCTCTCCTTTGTTGAAAAATACTGCCCCCATGCCCTTCAGCAGCAAAAGAAAAAATACTGTTATTGTTTGGAAAGTCAAGATTGCCCTAAAATTGCACAGGCTGAGAATTAGGTATTATTGAAAGACAGCAGACAAGACAGAGAAGTCATAGAAAACCACGAGCCCTTGGCCTAGTTAGTGATGAGACCTGCTTGGAGATATGTGTTTCATCTTGCATAGTTTTAGGAATCTTTTTTCTCCTCCTCCTTTTGGTCCATGTGTAAAAGTACTTTTAAAAAAATGTGTACCAAGAAAGACATATCAATAAGAACAGATTTTGTGTTGCCAGAAAATTTAGGTTGTTCTACACATTTAAACGTAATATTTGGATATCAAATTTCACTTTTAAAATCTCTGCATCAACTTATACATATCATAAATGTGTATAAACCTCTATATCAGTTTGTAAAAACTTGGCCCCCAACTTCAAAAAATATCTTTAATTATAAAGACATTATTTTTAAATTAGTGCTCTGAGCAGTCCAAAATCTAAGCATAAAAAGGACGGCCTCCGTTTATGATTACACAAAACAAAATCTCATCTTAAGATTTCTGATAAACAAGTGGGTAAAATCCATTTCAGAAGTAGGCGCATATTTATTGGACTTGACCCACCCTTACCATTCGCACGGCCTTGTCAAGCTCACAGTCATTGAATATTAGGAGTGGGGATTTGCCACCAAGTTCAAGGGAAACTTTCTTCAAGTTGCTTACAGCACAGCTAGGGAAAAATAAATGGGATATGAGCGTTTAGTCTATTAGTCTCTCTGTTATTTTTTTCAACCATAAATTACTACTTGGCTCGTAAAACATAATTGAGCCTCCAAAATGTTAAGAAGCTTATTCAAAGACAAAACATGAACAGCAGAATAGTGAGAACTGTTTAAGCTAGGTGATGAACATATGGGAGTTCATTATGCCATTCTGTCAGCTCTGTGTATATTAGAAATATCCCACAATAAAAAACTTGCTGCTTTTTTTTTTTTTTTTTTTTTTTTTGTCTTTTTGCTATTTCTTGGGCCGCTCCCACGGCATATGGAGGTTCCCAGGCTAGGGGTCGAATCGGAGCTGTAGCCCCTTGCCTATGCCAGAGCCACAGCAACTCGGGATCCGAGCCGAGTCTGCAACCTACACCACAGCTCACAGCAACGCTGGATCGTTAACCCACTGAGCAAGGGCAGGGACCGAACCCGCAACCTCATGGTTCCTAGTCGGATTCGTTAACCACTGCACCACGACGGGAACTCCTTCTTTTTAAATCCTGTGGTCAAATGATTAGAGGTCCTCGTAAGTAAATTCAGATCCTTTAGGTATATAAATTTGGATTACATAAAGTCCTGGCAAAGAATTTAACCTTTAACCAGATTATTGGAGCACTGGGGGAAAAAATATCCGTTTTTAGAAATATACTGTTCAACTCTCCCTTCGTGCAGAACTATTGTTATTTAAAGTATTCTAGGAGTTCCCACTGTGGCTCAGCAATAATGAACCCAACTAGTATCCATGAGGATGAGGGTTTGATCCCTGGCCTCACTCAGTGGGTGAAGGATCCAGCACTGCTGTGAGCTGTGGTGTAGGTCATAGATGTGGCTTGGATCCCATGTTGCCATGGCTGTGGTGTAGGCTGGCAGCTGCAGCTCCAATTCAGCCCTTAACCTGGGAACTTCCATAAGCCGTGGGTGTGACCCTTAAAAAACAAAAGAGACACACAAAAAAAGTATTTTAAATATTCTTAAAAATTCAGAAAGGAGGGAAAAAAATCCAAAAGTTCCATTCCATGGTTCAATGACTTTTTTTTTTTCTTTTACCATTTAGATATACTTATTTCTGGCCTGGGTCCGAGCACAAGCTTTGCCTTATTTAACATAGTTAGGATTACCCAATATACACAATCTTACACCATATTTTTCTTTCCATTTACCATTTAACAACACTCGAATGCTCTTAAAAATTTTCCATGAATATGACCGCACGGTGTTCCATTATGTTGACATACTTGAACCACTGCCTTATTTTGCACATTTAGATGGTTTGCATTTTTTTTCTGAACTAATGTTACTTCTTTTTAGGACTTCGTTTTATAAGTAATCCAGATTTATCATTTATATGTCTTCTCAGTTTCTTAAGCTACAAACACAGCTTTGGCCACAGCTTTAGTACGGAAAATGTTTCGTGCTGGATTGTGAAAGCTACCAGAAGCCTGCAGAATTTCAATATGGCTCTGGTTTTACTGACTCGGGGCTTTACAATTTGGCAGATATTTTACTGTATTCAAACATTTCAATACCCTGCTGTTATTGTAGATACATCTTTTAAATTAGATGTGTTTTTTTCTCCCTCCAAAACACCCTACTTAAAAAAGCAAAAACATAACCAAAAACCTGGTTTTAACAGAATTTTTAGCAAATCAACACACTAAAACCAATACCTCTTCATGATCTGTTTGCCAATCGGAGTGGAACCAGTGAAACCAAGTTTGCGGATATCAGGATGTTCAGAAAGACGCTGTCCTGCTATGCCACCTGTGGAATTATGGGAAAATCTATGAATTAAAACACTGTCAAATTCTTATGGAAAAGGTTCTCATGTTTTGAATTCGTTAAAGGAGATTTCTAAGCTCTCGCTTAAATCTTAGTTTTACATTTTCTCTATTAGTAACAAAGTGACAAAAATCTGAATAAAGTTTCCCATGCAGATTTTGGTACCCTCAAAAGATGGGGGGGACCTTGGTTTTTTGATCTTTAATTTTTAAAAATTGAAATGGGCCATCTTAGGGTAGTTTTACAATGTTGTTCAATTCCCACCCCTCCCACCCTACTCATTTTACGGTTTTAGCACATGATAAGTATGTTTATACTTGACTGTTTGGTAAACGTCTTTTAATATAGTCATGAGTCAGAACGAGACCCTGGTGAGAAAACACTCATTTAGCTACCCTTGAACCAGTCATTAGTTACAACAAAGTGGGTCCTTGGGGGGCTTACCTGAGCCTGGAATGATGTTGATGACCCCCTTCGGAAAGCCTGCTTTAACAGAGAGCTCTGCAAACTTCAAAGCAGTCAAGGGCGTGACCTGAGCAGAGGCAGACAGCAATTACCTTCTTCAGACTCTGTCCTGTCCTTTTGATCAGTACCCAGCTTTCCCTTATGGCTGCACGAGAGTTCGTTTTATTTTTTCTTTTATTTCAACATAAGTTCTGACTTACAGCAAAGTTGCAAAAATAGGACAAAGCATTCCTCTGTCTCCATCACCCAGATTCCTCCAATGTTCCTATTTTACTAAATTTGCTTTATCCTCCTTCTCTCTCTGTTTGTTTTTTTTTTTTTTTTTTTTTTTTTTTTTTTGTCTTTTTTGTCTTTTTTGTCTTTTTGCCATTTCTTGGGCCGCTCCCGCGGCATATGGAGGTTCCCAGGCTAGGGGTCCAATCGGAGCTGTAGCTGCCAGCCTACACCAGAGCCACAGCAACACGGGATCCGAGCCACGTCTGCAACCTACACCACAGCTCACGGCAACACCGGATCCTTAACCCACTGAGCAAGGCCAAGGATCGAACCTGCAACCTCATGGTTCCTAGTCGGATTTGTCAACCACTGCGCCACGACGGGAACTCCTCCCTGTTTTTGAACTGTTTAAGGAGTAATATATAGATGTGTCCCTTTACGTCTAAATACTTTTGTGCACATTTCTCGAAAACAAAGGATTCTTTTACATAACCACATTGCAATGATCAAAATGAGGAAATTCACAACTGGCAGAATACCTAATTTATACTCTTTATGCAGTTTTCACCAGGAGCCCAATATTGTGCTTTATAGAAAAAGAAAATCCGAGATCATGCATTGCATGTATGTACCATGTCTATAGTCTCCTTTCCTCTGGAAGAGTTTTTGGATTTTCTTTTATATTTTCTTACACTGACATTTTCGATAAACACAGGCCAGTTATTTTGTACAATGTTCTTTTGTCTGGATTTGCCTGCTGTTTCCTCATGATTAGATCCAGGTCATTCACTTTTGGCAACAACATCACAGGAGTGATGCTGGATTCTTCTCGGTGCATCATGTCAATAGGAACCTGCTGGCAAATAATCCCAATCTTCGAAATATTAACTTTGATCACTCAGTTAAGGTGACCTGCCAGGCTTGATCACTGCAAGTTACTGCTCTACACTTTATAGTTCATAAATATTTTCTAGGGAGATACTTCAAGACTTTAAATATTCAATTACTCTTCAAACTTCCGATAGTTTTAGCATCCACCGATGATTCCTCTCTGAATCAATTATTATGATGGCTGCTAAATGGTGATTTTCTAATTCCATTTCTCCTATGAGTATTAATTGGCTTTTCACTACAAGAGCTTTCCCTTCTCTTTAATTAATTTAATATCAATGTGAACTGATGGATTCTTACTTTATTTAAATGGTTATAATCTTTTGCTATTATTTCTTCTGAGGTTCAAATTGTTCCAGCCTTGGCTGATGGGAGTCTCTCTACTGTGAATCCTGTGCCTTTCTGACATGTCCCAATCATTCTTTGAGCACTTCCTTGCTTTTTTTGGCCTGCAACACCTTGTATTTTCTGTGCTCCCATCATTTTTTCAAGAGGCTGAGATTTTTTAGTGCAGAATAGTATTTTAAAATTGCAATACAATGTGAAATATATAATATTCTTTTTCTTTAGGTCCTGGCACACAGTTCCTAAAACTTTTCAATTCAGTTAAAAAGTGCCTTTTGTATACTAATGATATGGCTGGTAGCTGGGAGCCCCTAGCTGGTAGCTTCAGGATGGGATCTGGTTGCCATAAATACCAGGCCATGATTACAGAGTTGGAATTTTCTCAGAGGAGAGGGGCTGTAGGTTGAGTTGAATCATCAATAGCCAATGATTCAATCAATCACATCTATGAAATGAAATTTTCATAAAAGCCCCTCAACAGCAGGGCTCAGAGAGTTACTGGGTTGGTGCGTGCAACTACGTAATGGGAGGGGGGGCACATGTGAACTCCATGGGGACAGAAGATCCTTCCAGATTCACCCTATGTACCTCATCATCTGACAGTTCATTTGTGTTCTTCGTTACATCCTTTATAATAAACAAGTGACAATAAGTAAGGTACTTTTAAATTCTGGGAGCCATTCTAGTAAATTATCTCATCAGAGGATGGGGTCAAAAAACCTATGAATTTACAGCCAGTTGATCAGAAGGTTGGGAGGCCCAAGGCTTGCAAATGGTGTCTCAAGGTGGGGCAGTCCTGTGGGGCTGAGCCCTTCACCTGTGGGGTCTGTGTCTGTGCTGAAACTCCAGGTCATCAGCATTAGAATGGAATGGACTTGTAGGACATCCAGTTGGTGTCTGGAGAGTTAGGGATAGGTGGTATTGAAAGGAAAGAAAGAAAGAAAGAGAGAGAGAGAGAGAGAAAGGAAAGAAGGAAGGAAGGAAGGAAGGATGGAAGGATGGAAGGAAGGAAGGGGAAGGGAAGGGAGAGAGGGAGGGAGGGAAGGAGGGAAGGAAGGAAGGAAAGAAAGAAAGAAAGAAAGGAAGAAAGAAAGAAAGAAAGAAAGAAAGAAAGAAAGAAAGAAAGAAAGAAAGAAAGAAAGAAAGAGAAAGAAAAGGAGGGAGGGAGGGAGGGAGGGAAGGAAGGAAGGAAGGAAGGAAGGAAGGAAGAAAGAAAGAAAGAAAGAAAGAAAGAAAGAAAGAAAGAAAGAAAGAAAGGGAAAGAAAGAAATCCCACACCACATTTGGTGTCAACAGGGCTGTGAATAAAATTTTTGAAAATTTTTGAAACAAAGATCTGGACACTATCAAAATGCCATTGCTTCCAGGCCCTCTCAGCAGACAGGGCTGGGAAACAGATGTGTATACACACACACACACACACATACCTATCTGTCTACATCTATCTATCTATCCCCACACATACTGATAGGCATTTCTTTATCTAGCCCTCTGAAGAGATGAAAACCCATGACTTTACACTGACAGGCCCATCCAATAGCCCAGGACTCATCCTCTCCTCCATTCTTTTCATCTCTGGAACTCTCTTCTCCAACAGCGAGAAACACAGCTCCCAGTATCCACATATTGACTTATTTGCTTAATGCTAAAATGTTTTGAAAGTAATGTGAGAGTTAGTAAGCCATATTCCTATGAAGCCTACTAACTTCAATACTTATTTGCAGTGTTTTTGCCTCTAGTCTGAGCACATACAGTCCAAAGGTCCGTCAAAAGCTACCGGAGTTGATGCTTCATCACCCTCTCTGGTGTGGTGATGTTATTCATTTGAAATATGGCTTTACCTGATTTTTTGGTTGGTATGCAAAAACGGTATTTTTGGAGTTCCCGTTGTGGCTCAATGGTTAATGAATCCGACTAGGAACCATGAGGTTGCAGGTTCGATTTCTGGCCTTGCTCAGTGGGTTAAGGATCTGGAGTTGCCGTGAGCTGTGGTGTAGGTCGCAGACGCAGCTTGGATCCCGTGTTGCTATGGCTCTGGCGTAGGCCAGTGGCTACAGCTCCGATTCGACCCCTGGCCTGGGAACCTCCATATGCCGCAGGAGTGGCCCAAGAAAATAGCAAAAATACACACACACACACAAAAAGTATTTTATACGTTTTGTTTGCCCCATCTATGTTGATTATATTTCTTTTTTTAACTTGTTCATTTGCTGTCATTGCTGACAGGATGGGAAACACGCTTCCAACAAACAAGTCCTGTACAAAAGTACCTTCAGGAGTTCCTGTCATGGCTCAGTGGAAACGAATCTGACTAGCATCCACGAGGACACAGGTTCAATCCCTGGCCTCGCTCAGTGGGTTAAGGATCTGGCGTTACTGTGAGCTGTGGTGTAGGTCACAGGGACAGCTCAGATCTGAGGTGTAGGCCAGTGGCTACAGCTCCAACTTGACCCCTAGCCTGGGAACCTCCATGTGTCACAGATGCAGCCCTAAAAAGACAAAAAAGAAAAAGAAATTGAAAAGAAACCAAAAAAAGTACCTTCAGAGAAGTGTTATTCTCCTGTGCACCCTCCCCCCATACTTTCCTCCTCATCCTCCCCTGACTTGAAGTTAATCAAGCTCTTTAGTCTGATTTATCCTTCCTATGTTTCCTTTTGCTCAAATGAACACATGCTTATTTTCTCTTTCTTTTTACAAAAAATGGGGGGCCTAATTATGGATCTCGCTTTAAAGATCTATTGCAGCAATGCCGATCTCAGAAGCAAAATGAAAGGCATATTTTTACACCCTTACAAAGCAAAGCTGATTAAGTCTTAAATTAGTACTCTGTTAGCTTGGCTTCAAAAAATGGAATGTGCAAAAATTGAGTTGTGAATAAAGAATAGTTGCGCTTCTATTTATATATTTTAACAGAGACAGATACGAAAGAAATCAAACACAGCTAACATTTATTATGTGGCTGGGTAATGGTATTCTCACTCTGTCTGAGTGAAAGTTAGATGATCCCTGGGCACAGAGATATGTGTGGTGTCCTAGGAAAAACTAGGAGCTCACAGGCCAAGGGAAAGACAGTGGTTTCCTGACTTGCTCATGTGCTTTCATAAGACGGCCATGTGTTGAAGTTTTCAGGCCTGGGTACATGCTTGCATGGATTCACAGTCTATATTGTTGTTTTAACTAATGCAAACTTTATAAAATGGTCAAGTGACTAAAAAAGAATCTGTATAAAAACTGTATCATCAATAACACTAGTAGGGTGAACACAAGCAAATGACAAGAAAAGGGCACGGTTAACATTTGTCCTCCCTCTGGTAACAGGTCTACGGCGATAAACATTGCGAGGTTTTTAAAACATGGCAATCTAGTTAGACTTGATAAGAAATTTCAAACCCCCAAACACTGAAATTGTCAAGAAGGTATTTCACATAGTAGATTTATATCTACTTCAGTTAAAAACAATCCTAGCCCGGGAGTTCCCGTCATGGCGCAGTGGTTAACGAATCTGACTAGGAACCATGAGGCTGCAGGTTCGGTCCCTGGCCTTGCTCAGTGGGTTAAGGATCCGGTGTCGCCATGGTATTGTGAGCTGTGGTGTAGGTTGCAGACGTGGCTCGGATCCCGCATTACTGTGGCTGTGGCATAGGCCGGCGGCTACAGCTCCGATTGGACCTCTAGCCTGGGAACCTCCATGTGCCGTGGGAGCGGCCCTAGAAAAGGCAAGAAAAAAAAAAAAATCCTAGCCCAAAGCATATATTATGATGCCTTTATATGAAGTTGTCATAATTAGAAAGACTTTTTAAAAACTATCCTGAATGAATGATAATTCTTTTAAAGTAAGAATAACAATATTTTAAGCCATTAATAAATACAACAAATTGTTCCATTCTTATCGCATCCTTTTTCATTTCTATTGGCTTTCTTTCATTCAGCTAACCAGTTGGAATATAAGTTTTTATTATGGCAGGAGTATAGGTTTAAATCATATACGGGAGAGCATTTAGCAGCGTTCTAGGCAAAAGCAGATCATTACTAAAGGTTAGGTTATTGTTAGAACCTGGCAGACCGCAACTGGTTTAGGCCATGGAGATCTGTACCTTCTTATACAGTAATACAAGAGGGAAAAGCTATCCGGTTCAGCCCTGACATTCCCACAGAGCCTTCATACTATCAATGGTTTCACACTGTAATAAAAAGATATCTCCCATGTAACAATGGCAATTTGGGGTCTTTTATTCTCTGGATTAAAATTATCATTGATTATTAAACTATCACGTTTAAATCACAGATAGAGCCACATTGTAATTTCCATGGAGTCAGAAGTCTTTTCATTGTCACTGGCAACAAGTGTTCCCTCAAAATATGTCTGTAATTTTTTTTTCTTCTTTTTAGGGCTGCACCTGCAGCATATGGAAGTTCCCAGGCTAGGGGTCAAATGGGAGCTGCAGCTGCTGGCCTACACCACAGCCACAGCAATGCCAGATCCGAGCCACATCTGCAACCTACATCACAACTCACAGAACGCCAGATCCTAAACCCAGTGAGCGAGGCCAGGGATCAAACCCAGAACCTCATGGTTCCTAGTTGGATTTGTTTCCACTGCGCCGTTCCGGGAACTCCCTCTAAGTTCTGAACACTGTATATAATCACTGGAACTCTGATGATGAGCACTCTCACTGGTTCTCAGCCCTGCTGTTCCTTAGAAACTCACGTGAAGATTTTAAGTAATACCCATGCCTGGCCTCTGACCTAGATCAGTTAAATCAGAGTGGGACCAATATCAGGATTTTTTTTTATTTTATTTTATTTTATTTTTTTTGTCTTTTTGTTGTTGTTGTTGTTGTTGTTGTTGTTGTTGCTATTTCTTGGGCCACTTCCGTGGCATATGGAGGTTCCCAGGCTAGGGGTTGAATCGGAGCTGTAGCCACTGGCCTACGCCAGAGCCACAGCAACGCGGGATCCGAGCCGCGTCTGCAACCTACACCACAGCTCACGGCAACGCCGGATCGTTAACCCACTGAGCAAGGGCAGGGACCGAACCCGCAACCTCATGGTTCCTAGTCGGATTCGTTAACCACTGCGCCACGACGGGAACTCCCCCAATATCAGGATTTTTAAAAGAGAGAACTCCAAACAATTCTAATGTGCAGCCAGGACTGAGCACCACTAAGCTAGGTTATCTGCCTCCTCTCTTCACTCTACTAGCTTCTTGCTATTTGATGAGGGGTGATGCTTGGGAGAAATAGCACTCATGCAGAGGGATGGTGAACTGTTCAATTCCCGTGGAGGGATGAGCAAATATCTATCACGCAAATACAGGTATCTTTTACCTACGTGATGCTGTTACTAGGAACATACCCTATAAAGATAGTTGCACATGTGCACGATGCCATACTTTAAAGGTTATTAACTGCAACACAGTTTACAGTAGCAAAAGAGTGGAAAAGTCTAAATATCCACTAATTAGGTATTGGTTAAATAAAATATTGTTTATCCATACATTGGAAACTTTTTAAAAAGGAAGCCCTCTGGTAAGTATGTATATAATGCTATTAGTGTAGTTTAGTTTAATTCATATTGTGGTAACAACACTTAACATGACATCTGCCCTCTTAACAAACTGTTAAGTGCACAATACACTATTGTTAACTACAGGCAAAATGATGTATAGCAGACCTCTGGAACTTATCTTGCACAACTGAAACTTTATACCTGTTCATTACCTATTACGCATTTCCTCTTCTCCTCTGTTTTTTAATGGGTTAAACATATATTTTAAAAATAAAAATTATATATTTATTTAATTTAAAAACAGATGTTTGTATATGCAAAGGATATCTATAGAATACTTTAAAAACTAATAAATAACAATTACATTGGTTGCCTCTGAGAGGAAAATTTGTTAGCTGGGCAAACAGGAGGGAGATTTTTTTCACCATCGAATTCTTTGTTTTAAAATTTTTTGAATGTATAACTTTTGTTTTACTTAAATTGTTTCTAATGAGGAAAACAAGATGGTATGGTCACATGAATAGGTAGTTATGCTAAATGCAATTGTATTTTTTTAAGACCTAGAGAAGAAATGAAAGAATAGTTAATATGTAACAAACTGCAAACTCTCCTAGAATAGACACTGAGTTTTCTCTACAAGTCGGGTACCTCACTGTCTACTACTATGCAGAAAGTCTTAGCCAGGTGTTAGGTTGGCCATGTATTTTTTTTCTTGAAAAGCTACTGTAGCATTAAAAAGATGTTTTTGAGAACTCTATCATCTGAATTATTTTTTATTTCCTTATTTCCCACACGTATATATTTTCACACAGCTGCCACAATTATGCCCAATCTTTTGCATGCTTCCCCTCATCTTCCATACCTTTGCAATATTTTTAATAATTAAAATTTGAATGCCTGCATCATACTTTTTCTTTTGACACCTCATAGCTTCTCTACATAACTTCCTTTTTATTGGGCATTTGACATTTTGCCAGAACTGAATGAGTGTGTGGAAATTCAATGGATTTCAGTGACTTACACTCTGCTTGGTTCCATTGTATGGAAGTTCTAAATTAGTATTCTATTAAAAAGAAATATCTGCTAATACGAAAAGATGCCCATGATATATGAAAAGATGTTACAAGAGATGATCTCGTTTTTGTTTAAAGACATGATATTTGTAAATGTATGTCTCCAGTTTTAATAACTAAGAGAGGAGGAGAGGCTGCACCTGGCCCCAGTTGTCTTACCTGTGCTGGCTTGAGCACTAAGGTATTGCCGGCTGCCAAACATGCAGCACTTTTCCATGCCAGCATCATCAGCGGGTAGTTCCAGGGAATGATGATGGCACAGACACTGTGGGGGGAGAAACAGATATCCTCAGTCCTCTCGAACTAATGAAAACGTCACTCAGAGACACTCTCCTTGCCTTACCCGATTGGCTCCTTCTTGGTGAAGGTCAGATTGCGATTTGGACGGGCCTGGTTGATGGGAATTGTAGAACCCTAAAGAAGAAAAAAGGTTGATGTTGTTTTACAGATTTAAGTGAATAAACGCAAAGAATCCATTTTCTGTCTCCTCCTCTTGTTTTTTCCTTTTTCTTTTCCTTTTTTTTCCCTCAAGTCTGCACCCACGGTATACGGAAGGTTCCCAGTCCAGGGGGTGAATCAGAGATGCAGCTGTGGCCTCTGCCATAAGCACAGCAACGCCAGCTCCAAGCCACATCTGCAACCTATGCTACAGCTTGCAGCAATACCAGATCCTTAACCCACTGAGCAAGGCTAGGGATTGAACCCACATTCCCACAGAGACCATGTCAGGTTCTTAACCTGCTGAGCCACAATGGGAACGCCAATCTTCTCTTCTTTTTTCTTAGCTGATAATAAAATAACCAGTGTTTGAAATGCTCTTGTGGCGCAGCAGGTTAAGGATCCAGCATTGTCACTGCAGCCACCTAGATCACTGCTGTGGCACAGGTTTGATCCCTGGCCCAGGAACTTCCACATGCAGCCAAAAAAAAAAAAGAAGAAGAAAAGAAAAGTAGCATTTAATTTATAAGAAATATATCCACACCTAAAAAGGAACTGCTATTTCTTTCTTGAAAGAACTGGGACACAGGAGAATAAACATTACTCAAACGAAGTCACCTCCAGTCCCGATTTCTTGGCAAGGCAGAGCATGTTAACTGCTCAATATCCATCTTCCCTCTGTCCTTAGTAACACAAATCCTGTATTCATAATGGGGGTGGCAACGTGCACAGATAAAGTGCGCTGTCTCCGAGTTCCCACAGCAGATAGGGATGCTCAGTGGAAGATGTAAGCACAAGGCACTGGAAGGGGAACGCGCTTTAAAGGAGGCTGACTCAGCTCTGACAGGTGTTTCTACCCTTGCCCCACTCTCACTTCTTCCTGCTTTCTGATCAGAATGTTACTTAAAAAGGCTGGCACTGCAGTGGCCATCATGAGACCATGAGGCAGCTATGAGGGCAGAGAGCATGTGCTGCTGAGGGTGGACTGGCAGAGACAGAGAAGGCATCCTCATCTCACACACTAGACCTGATGGCCTGCCTTTGGACTCCTTGAATGATGGACAAGACCAAACTTCTTAACTGGGTTTTCTATTACATGCAGCCACACTTCATCCCGGCTGATTCGTGACAGTAAATATTTAAAACATTAAAATATGACAGTTGTTGCTAACACAAGTACATATATTATCTCTTATCTGAAACCCTTGAGGCCAAGTGTGTTTGGGATTCAGCATTTTTTGACTTTAGGAACAAAATATAATGCATACATCTTATGAAGTGTTATATTATCTATAACCTCCAGTAAGGTCTGGGGGAGCCCCCCCATGATCAAACACATTAATATTTATTCAGTGGAAATAGGAATATTCACTCTAAGTGATATAAACAAAGATTATAGACTCATGTTGGTTCAGGTCAGGCTGTGGCACCAAATGAGTTTGAAATAATCAGACAAATCAATGTTTGGGTTCCAGAGCAATGGGGATTCCATAATCCAGGATAAAGAATGGACTTGAACCACTATCGTTAAATGCTTAGATAGGTATCACTTTGTGGCTGAACAATAATAAAACCTAAATTCATGTGCAAGACCTACCATGCTGCAGACTTTAATCCTGTAGTATATGCATGCTCATTTCTAATCCTCATTAGAGAACTTGTGAGGTATCGTATTATTATTATCATATATTATTATGCTAATAATCATCTGTAAATAAGTATATAATTTATTAACATAGATTATATATTGTTATAGATCATATTATTAGATATTGTGTTATTATACCATATTATTGAGACCATTTTACAGATGAGGAAAGTAAGGCTGAGAGAGGTAAATAATTTTAACAACAACAGCTGGTAAGTGGCAGAGGTGAGGCTTGGAACCAGGACTCTGACTACATTAATTGTGGTGGCAGCAACGTGCCCAGATAAAACATCATGTTTCCCAGTCTCCTCAGCAGCAAGAGGTGGCCGATGGGAGATATAAACACAAGGTGTAGGGAGCTTGGGAAAGCTTTTCAAAGTCCTTTTACTTTTCTCCCTCTTCCCCACATCCTCCTCGCTACGGGGAATGCAGCTGTGATGGCCGGTGCTTTCGTGGTTACCACGAGTCTGTGAGGGGCATGCATTCTGCTGTTTGCTGCAAGCCCTGACTTTGAACTTTCTCTTTGGATCCAATACCAAAGCCAAGGGTAGCTGCCATTTATCATCACACTCGTGCTATTTATTTTGTTATAGAAACAAGGAAATGGAAATTTTTATTGTGCTTGTGTCTTTAAAAAATTCTTTCTTATAACTGGTCTGCATAGCCCGTGTCAGCTCTCTGAACTCTGTGAGCGTTTGAGTTTCCAGTACCTCCACGATACCAAGGATCTCTCTGTATGCCAACAACACTACTGGCTGCTCTCGGGAGACATTATAGTAAAGTACAAAGAATATGATTAGATTTTAGGTCCAGAGGATCCTGAGTTCAAATCCTAGCTCTATGGTTTACTCACTGCGCGACCATAGATAAGTCCTTGACTGTCATCAAGCCTTAGTTTCCTTACCTGTAACAAGAGTTAACAGCTACCTACTTACTGCAGATGATGATTAAAGGGATTAAAGAGAAAACCTATGCAAGAGATGGCTCTGACACAGCCTTCTTACAAACTAATAAACATTCATCTCTTTTCCTTTGGGAATGATCTACACGGAGACAAATAATATTTGCGCTTACCTGAATTTTGTCGCACCAGCCAGCAAAATATCTAAATGTTTGCACGGACATTCCGATGTGAGTCTTCAGAGCCAAGGTATAGACGGCCCCTGAATCAAGGGCTTCAATGGTTGCCAGCTCTTCTTGGTTCTCTTCCAGGAGGTCTGCAAGTCTGTTTCGTCAGTGAAAGAAATCCATTCAACACATATTGAGTCTCTACTATGTAAAGGGCACAGTCCTAAGGGCTGAGAATTCAGAGGTGAACCCACATGGGCCAGGTCTCTGTCCTCACGGAGAATATGGCCTAGCAGCGAACTCAGACATTAAACAAATAATTTCATAAGTAATTTGTTGTCAGGGTTGTAATGCAGAAGCAGAGGGTGTTGGACGTCTGTATCGCCTGCATCCTCGATGTATAAGAAGTGAAACAGGGATTGAGCCACAGTAATCAAAGGAGGTCAGTGAGAGAAAACAGGGGGAAGGAATGCAGATAGTTCGTGACTATACAGGGAGATGTTCGAGGGCAACTCACACCCCTTGAGATCCCACGAACATCTGGGAGTTTCTGGCTGGTATAGAAATATTTCCAACACTAACTGAGGACAAGTCAAACACGGAATGAATTACAAACACCACAGCAGCTATCTGTTTGGTTTCTAGGTTCTATGGCAAGATAAGTGTAGGACTGTCTTATGACTACAAAAGAGTCCAAATTCACCTTTTGCGTTCAACTCCATTTGTTTCCCTTCCTTCCTTCAGTGTTTTCTGAGCTTTTCCCTTTGAACCATTCCGAAGTCAGGCTTGACATCCTCCTCTCCTAATATCTCTTCCAAGGTCTGCTATTTGGCTTTCAGTAAATAGAAAACTGAACTCATGACTGAATCTAATTGCTCTTGGCACGCTCAGCTACAATGTGTAATACCCTTCCTGGGCCTTAGTGTTTTTCCTCCTTGTTCCAACTTGCTGCACGTCAAATAGGTTTAAAATCTGTCTTTGGAAACTGCAGGGTGCTGGATATTCTCCATGGGCTGTTCCTGCTCCACTCTCCACCCTGCTCTGGGACTCCCTGGAGGATGACCTTTATAGACTACCTCAAAGGCTCCCATGCGCTCTCCCTGGGCTTGGCTAATGAGAGGCCAACAGGAGGCATGGCTGGAAAATGGCAAACTGGAGAAGAAAGTGGTCGGGGGTTGAATCCCCTGGCTGTCCCACTGATGATGTGTAGTTTGACAGCTGCAGAGACTTCCACAGCTATTGATCTTGCCAGATTCTAGTATCAGCTCCTCCCTCTGTCCCTTCATGCCTTGGAGGAGGAGCCGCGTCCCCCATTCTATCTCTACTGGATGCTTCATGATCCTTTGCTGGATTCCCTTGACCTTGGCTCACATCTTTGTACCTACGTAGTCCTTCATTAAGCTTCTCGTACAGGGACACAGACAAAAACAAACAAGATTACAAAAATCAGCAACTCATATACATGGGATTTTATAGGATGCAAGTAACAAAAGACATGCTGTATAATTGGTGCATACTAAAATGCTCAGAGGAAGTTTTTAAAATCTTGGCAATGTTAGTCAATATCTGAAGGCCACAGACTTGCATTCTTAAAAACATACCTGTACATCAATCTTCCTCTTTCTCGTGCATTCATTCTTCCCCATTCACCATTTTCAAAAGCATCTTTTGCTGCGGCTACTGCTTTATCAACATCCACCAAAGAAGCATAGGATACTTTGCATATTATCTATTTCAATACAAGCAAAAATAAATTATGGGTTATTTATATAAAGAGATACAAAAATATGTTTCTTGGAATTAATATTATATTACAAAATCCAAAGAATTTTTTTCTGATAGAAAATGAATACTTCCAGTAATATAGTAAAGACAAAGAAACAATTTTTTTTTTTTTTGCTTTTTAGTGTCACACCTGTGGAACACAGAAGTTCCCAGGCTAGGGGTCAAATTGGAGCTGCAGCTGCTGGCCTACACCACAGCCTAACACAGAATCCTAGCCATGTCGGCGACCTATATACCACAGTTCACTGCAACTCCAAATCCTTCAACCACGGAGTAAGGCCAGGGATCAAACCCGTATCCTCATGGATACTAGGTGGATTCTGAGCCATGACAGGAACTCTGAAAGAAACAATTTTACCATGAAAATTGTGAGTCTAAAATTTGCTGCTTCTCATGTCAGGCTACACTACAGGAAGACACATTTAGGAAACTGTAACTATTTCTTCTTGTGCCTTAGGGAAGCTGAATTTCTCACCATGCGCTTGCAGAGACTAAGATTTTTTTCACACATATAGCTTTATGTGAAATTATACCTCTAATGTGTGTAAGTATAGCTTCTGTCTAATTTCATCACAAATACTCCTTCTACAAAGTAGGTTACTATAGCTAACAAGAGCCAGTACCAGAATTCAATAGTTGAAAGAAATGCATGAAATACACATATATTGAGTGCTCAGTGGCCGAGTAACAGAATAAAGAAACTTCTTAATACTGCTTTGTTTTATAACTGTATATAAACAAAAAATCCATGATCAATGGCCACTGCCCACACTAAATAATTACTCACAGATCCATCTGTTGGGTTGATAGTGTCATAGGTCTTTCCATCATCAGCATCTGTGAATTGTCCATTTATGAAACACTGATATGGCATTTTTACTGTCATTTCATTGACCTCCTTGGAAACCTAAGAAAGAAATCATATTAATAGACTCAATGGATTCTGTGCTTATGCATTTGAAGCTTATTCACTAATGCAGAGGGAAAATTTAAATCAATGGGATTCTAGTGCTTACACTCCAGAAGAGACAAGAATACATAATATTTAGGCCTCATGATTCTCAGATTGCCATGGAAGCAGAGAGTCAGCATCTGTGATGACTAAAGTGCTGGAGGCTATACTTTATAAAGCTCTGATTTTCTTTCTCATAGAGATGAAAGATAACTGAGACCACCATACAATGGAAACACCACCATCTAGTGGCAACATCTGTGAAATGCAGGCACTGATGTCATTTAAAATCTTGAAATTGCCTTTGTCAGTAAGTTTCCTTTTACACTTGTGCCATTTTAAGTTTTCTTTCCTGTGTTTTTCTCTATTTTCACTTTCGGTCTCTTACATATATGTTGCTTAAATTGTACTCTCTAATATTAGCTAGCAAATGAATTTAGGCTAGTCCATTAACCTATTAATCTCAGTTTTTTCAACAAAATATAGATAATATACCTATTTCATATAGTTAATATGAGAAATACTTTTTCAAAAATATGAGAAATAATTAAAACAACATGTGAAAGAGCATTATTGGCATAAAACTTCACATCAAAGAAAGGTATTAAAAAGGAAATTTAATAATTTAAGAAACTATTTTATATAGAGAAATTGATGATGCTTAGAAAAGAAATAAAAATAGCAAGAGGGGTATCTTGCCTTGTCCAATACCAACTGCTCATGTTCCATAGAATATTTCTATTTGTTTGTGTAAGTTATAATGACGGAAACAATCTGAATTGATGTATTCAGCCCCTGCATGTAGTCCACTTTTCTTTTTTCCTCTTTTTTTTTTTTTTTTTTGTCTATTTAGGGCCACACTGGCGGCATATGGAGGTTCCCAGGCTAGGGGTCAAATCAGACCTGCAGCTGCTGGCCTACACAACAGCCACAGCAATGCCAGATCCAAGCCACATATGTGACCTGCAACACAGCTCACAACAATGCCAGAGTGAGGTCAGGGATCGATCCTGTGTCCTCATGGATACTAGTCAGATTCATTTTCACTAAGTCACGACAGGAACTCCTAGTCCAGTTTTTAAACTCATCATTTTGGAGTTCCCATCGTGGTGCAGCAGAAACAAATCTAACTAGCACCAATGAGGATGCTGGTTTGATTCCTGGCCTCACTCAGTGGGTTGGGGATCTGGTGTTGCCATGAGCTATGGTGTAGGTCAGACATGGCTCAGATCCCATGTTGCTGTGGCTGTGGTGTAGGCTGGCAGCTGTAGCTCCGATTCAACTCCTATCCTGGGCATCTCCATATGCCACTGGTGAGACCCTAAAGAGCAAAAAATTAAAAAATTTAAAAAATAAACTCATCATTCTGGAAATATGCTAAACGTCTTACATTTGATTCTCTCAGCAATCCTATCACCTGGGTGTTAGTATTATTCCATTTAACATTCGAAGAAACTGAAACTTAGAGAAATTAAGTAATTTGCCAAAGGTCACATAGCTAACAATGTTACTTGGATTCAAATTTAGGTTAGTTTAACTCCAAAATTCATGTTCTCAACCAGATGATGCTAAACTGCTTTCCAAACTTACCTTTTATTTTTAAAAAAATGAATAAAAAGCACTTCTGGAATAGTAAATTAAGGACCTTTGAAAATCTGAAAGAACATTAGAAAAAAGAAAAGTGGACAATAGAAAATACTGTCAAAATTATTTTTCTCAGGACTCTGGAAATTAATCAGAGGCTTGCAAGAATCCATTTAATCAAGAAGAATGTTTATAAGAACAGTGAGCTTTGTGGCATGTTAATTTATCCCATTCCCATCTCTCTCGACAGCTCTGCAGTAACTTGAAAATCAACATCCTTGCAAGTATGGGAGCTGTGAAAAACAGCAGTCTATTAGCTATGAGGGAGAAAATTGGTCTGAGCTCTCCAAAAGCCTCATTCCAAGACAGTTGTTATTATTTGGCCTGGTAGCTCCATGAAAAGCTCCATTCTCAGGGCTTATTTTAATTTGACCTGATTCAGAGCTTTCTATACATAAACATCCTATCTCTAGGCGTTCGTCAAAATAATCAGTGGCAACTATTTAATATTGTAGCTGCCCAAGGCTGTAATACCAACTGGGGCTAACAAATAGGTGATCAAAGGACTTAAAATGAAAAATGGGCATGAGATATCCACAGGAATCTTTAAGAAGCTCTGACATATTCCTGGGAATCTAGAAGACCAATCTAGTATAAGACTTGTGCATGTGCTTTAAAAGCCCTAATTTCTTACCTGTGGCTGACCTGAAACTCTGTGCAAGTAAGAAATGTGTGAAGACTACGAAAGCATTGTAAACTGCTTGCTGGGGCTTTAAAGGTATACCCTAACATACAGCCCTCATTAAAAGCTGGGAGACTTACTGGTTCAAGGAATTTAAAGAAATCTATGTATAACCATTAGTTGACTACTCAGTTAACCAAGCAGAGACTTAAGTAGTGGAAAACAACAAAGAATACAAGCTTTGCAGAATTAGTCCAGGAAAATCACTAAACAAAGAAAAAGCAACAACAACCAGCAGCAACAATACCTAAGAAGGTAGGTGGGGTCTGATTTCCAGAATTGTCATATTCTATTATTTAAGAATGTCTATTTTTTGGAATTTCCTTGTGGCACAGTAGGTTAAAGATCAGGCATTGTCACTGCAGTGGCTCGGGGTCACTACTGTGGCATGGGTTTGATCTCCACCCTGGGAACTTCTGCATGCTGCAGGCATGGCCAAGAAAACATACCATGAAATGAAACAAAAAGCAAAAACAAAAAGGTCAAATTTTCAACAAAAGATCATAAGAAATGCAAGGAAACAAACAAACAAAAAAGGCCCATACACTGGGGGGGGGGGGGGGGGGGAGACAGTTAATAGAAATCACTTAGAAGAAGATTAGACATTGGATTTATTACACAAAGATTTTAAATAAGCTTTTATAAATATATTAAAAGAGCTAAAGGAAAGTATGTCTAAAGAATTAAAGGAGGAGTTCCCTCATGGCAAAGTAGGTTAAGGATCCAGCATTGTCCTTAATGTGGCTTGGGTCAATGCTGTGGTGCCAGCCCGATCTCTGGGCCAGGAACTTTCACATGACCTGGGTGCAGCCAAAAAATAAAAAATAAAATGAAAATAACAGAATATTCTCCAAACAGAGAATATCAATAAAGGGATAAGAATTATTAAAAAAGAACCAAATAGAAATTCTAAATTTGAAAAGTGCAAAAGTCACCAGAGGGGCTCAACAGTAGATTTAAGCAGGCAGAAGAAAGAATCAGCACACCAGACATTAGGTCAGTAGAGATACATTCAGTCTGAGAAATAGGAAGGAAAAAGAATTTTCAAAATGAACAGAGCCTCAGAAGCTTGCAGGACACCATCAAATGTACCAATACATGCAGAATAAGAGTCTCAGAATGTGAAGAGAGGAAGAAGGGGGCAGAAAGAATATTTGAAGAAATAATGGTTGAAAATGTCCAAAACTTGATGAAAAACATTAATCTGCACATCCAAGAAGATAAATAAACTCCAAGTAGAAAAATCTTAAAGAGATCCACCCCTAGACACATCATAATAAAATGGTCAAAAGAGAGAGATTTGAAAGCAGCAAGAGAGAAGCAACTCATCACATAAAAAGGATCCTCAATAAAATTAATAGATGATTCATCCTGAGAAACCATGGAAGCCAGAAAGCAATAGGATGACATATTCAAAGTGCTGAAAGACTGTCAACCCCAAATTCTATATATGGCAAAAATATCCTCTAAGAACAAAGGAGAAATTATGTCATTTCCAAATGAACGAAAACTGAGATAATTCTTTGCTAGCACATTGCTTTTCAAAAAATACTAATACTAAAAGATGTCCTCCAGGTGGAAACAAAAGGACACTAGATAGTAACTTAAATCTACATGAAGAAATAAAGAACACTGAGAAAGGTAAATATAAGTCAGTATAAATGCATTTGTTTTGGGGTTTTTTTTTTTTTTTTCAGGGCTCTTTGCAAAGGTATTGAATGTGTAGTTGCAAGAAGCTAGCAGTTGCGGCAGTTTTGTCTAAAGCTTCAGGACGTTTCCCTTGGCCAAAAATGCACTAAGTCATCTCAGAGTTCAAAGCATTCAGCAAACAATGGCAAGGCGGAGCCACCAGAAGCAGGCACCTGATTTCCATGACAAATATAGTAATGCTATATTAGCTAGTGGAGCCACTTTCTGTGTTGCTGTGTTGCAACACAAATTAGAATTGAATGGAACCTGTCCCCTGTTGGCAGAGTCACCCCAAAGGACTGGAGAGAAGAGCAATCATCTTAACTGGTTTAATACTGAATTGTTTCAAAACCACCTCATAATTGATGTCAAGTAAAAGCTCTCTGTACCCATTAAAATATGGCATGACTGAAGAAATAAAGTATATTTGAAATCTTCAAAAAATGCATTTGTTTTTAAGTTCTTTCCTTCTCTTATCTGATTTAAAAGACAACTGCAGGAGTTCCCGCCGTGGCACAGTGGTTAACGAATCCGACTAGGAACCATGAGGTTGCGGGTTCAGTCCCTGCCCTTGCTCAGTGGGCGATCTGGCGTTGCCATAAGCTGTGGTATAGCTCACAGACGCGGCTCGGATCCCACGTTGCTGTGGCTCTGGCGTAGGCCTGTGGCTACAGCTCCGATTGGACCCCTAGCCTGGGAACCTCCATATGCCGCGGGAGCGGCCCAAGAAATAGCAAAAAGACAAAAAAAATAAAATAAAAGACAACTGCACAGAGCAATGACTATAAAACTACGCCAGTGGACATATAATGTATAGAGATGTATCTGCATGACAATAATAGCACAAATAAGAGGGTTGGAAGCAGAGCTACACAGTAGCAAAGTTCTTCTACACTTGTTGGTATTAATCTGAGCTAGAAGGTTTTAAGAAAAATGTCTATGGGAATCCTCAAGGCAATCACTAGGAAAATAACTAAAAATATACTGCAAAAGAAATGAGAAGAGGTTAAACTAGCATACTAGACAATATCACTTAACAAAAAAGAAAGCAGTAAAGGAGGAATCAAGGAGCAAAAAAAAAAAAAGAAAAAGAAAAAAGAAAAAAAGAAAGAAACCCATAAAATAGACATATAGAAACACAAGTGGCAAAGGAACAGAGATAAATTAGACTTAATCAAATTTTAAAACTTCTGTGTGTTAAAGGACACTATCAAAAAAAATGAAAAGACAACCTGTAGAATGGGAGAAAATATTTAGAAATAATATATCTGACTAGGGTCCAGTATCTAAAATATAGAAAGGCCTTGTAAACTTAAAAACAGGCCAAGGATTTGAATATATATTTCTCCAAAGAAGATATACAAATGGCCAATAAGCACATGAAAAGAGGTTTATCATTAGTCATTAGGGAAATGTACATTAAAATCACAACAAGATACGATTTTACACCCACAACAGCTGAAACAGAAAAGACAGACCATGTTGGTGAGGACATGAAAATTAGAAGCCTCCTACGTTGCTAGTGGCATTGTAAAATGGGGTAGTCACTTTGGAAAACAGCTGGGTAGTTCCTCAAAAAGTTAAACACAGAGTTACTACATGACTCACCAAGGCCACTTCCAGATATTTACCCAAGAGGGTTGAGAACATATGGTCACCCAGAAACTCATACATGAAGTTTCAGAGCAGCATTATTTATAATAGCTCCAACGTGGAAACAACCCAAATGAACATCGACTGAGGAGTGGAGAAACAAAATGTGGTTTATCCACACAGTGTAGTATTTAGTCAGAAAAAGAAATAGAGCGGTAGTATTCTCTACAACGTGGATGACCCTTGAACACATCATGCTGAGAGAAAGAAGCCAGATGCTAAAGGTCACTCGTTCTAGAATTCCATTTGTATGAAATATCTAGACGAGGCAAATGCATAGAGACAGAATGTAAATGAGTGGTTTCCAGGGGGCAGGAGCTGGGAGAGGAGAGCACGAATGATTGCCAGTGAATACTGGGTTTCTTTGGGGGGCGTGATAAAAATGTTCCAAAATCAGACCGTGGTGATGGTTGCACAACTCAGTGAATACACGAAAAACCAATGAAGTATACATTTTAAAAGGGTGAAATGTATGGTACCTGAATTCAAATCTCAATAAAACTGTCATTTTAGGAGTTCCCTTCGTGGCGCAGCAGAAACAAATCCGACTAGGAACCACGACGAGGTGGTAGGTTTGATCCCTGGCCTCACTCGATGAGTTAAGGACCCCGGTGCTGCTATGGGCTGTGATGTAGGCGGCAGAGCAGCTCGCATCTGGTGTCGCTGCGGCTACCGTGTAGGCCGGCAGCTGCAGCTCCGATTCGACCCCTAGCCTGGGAACCTCCACATGCTGCAGGTGTGGCCCTAAAAAGCAAAACAAACAAACCAAAAAACACTGTCATTTTTAAGAGGTTGTAAGTGTAAAAAGCAATGGAGGCAAGCCCCCTCATTCCTCGCAGGCTTACGTAATCCACCACAAGCTCCTCTTCCTGATCATCTCCTCTCAGTTTCCGCACAACTTTCTGGATGAAGTCTTCAAACTTGGTGGCCATGTAAACATCTTCATTCTGCAACTGAAGCCCTCCACATTTCTGCCTGATCTCTTCAACCAGCCTGAAGGGAAGAACAAGCTCATGTGACTGACATTCTATTACAGAGTTTAGGGAGGCTGTATCATTACATTTAAGTTGCTTTGAGGTCAGATGTATGTCACATGCCCATTTAATGTCTCTTTGATATTAATCAGAGAAGTTGATAAGATTGGGAGATAAAAATTGTAAAGCTGTATTGAAGGACAGGGGCAATTAGAAAATAAAAAACTTTACACATGGTGAGAAATATAAGAAATCAAGGCAAAGACATTTTAATTAACTTGCAAGCAAGATGATAAATGGCACATAAAGTCAGTTTCTTTCCTTCTAAATGTACTCAAGGATTAAGAAATCAGTCTCTTGTGACAGAACATGATGGAAGATAAGAAAAAGAATGTATACAGGTATGACCAGGTCACTTTAATTACAGCAGAAATTGACACGACATTGTAAATCAACTATACTGTAATAAAAATTTTTTAAAGAAATAAAGGATATTTCTGAACTGGGAAGATGATGAGAAACAAAAGTCATATCATAGAATATGTTCTCCAGCTCCTATGTGAGAATAAAATAAACATTTGTTTGTATTCCGTGGATAAGACAGGTACAAACTAAAACAATGGAGTGTGTTCATATAATTTGTAAACTCCTTTCCAACCTTTTGATTTTTCACTGTTAATGTTTTAAATGACAGCTGTAGTTCGACATTTCTTGAACAACAATAGTGTACTAGATGCAGTGGAGAAAGCCTATCATAGTTTTTCAGCCATTTATTCTCTAAAAGAGGTAAGGCGCCTTGGTAGTTCGAACTGCTATCAGATGATGGTGATAAGTCAGACACTCAAACAGGAAATGGATAATTCCTGCAGGAGTATCTTGCTTGCAAAAAAAAAAAAAAAAAAAAAAAAACTAAGAAAGAAAGACTAAAAGTACAATGTTGCAATCTTCAGTTGAACAAATTAGAAGTTTCTGGGAAATCAGTGCTGAGGAATCTGTAACTTGAGGGACCAAAACTCTTGACTTCTGATAATGACATCTGCTCTTGAGAGGATTGTTTTTGATTATTGGAATAAAAAAGATCCATGAATGAAGGGACTTTGGCTTGTTCATAACTGTACCCACAGTGCAAAAAACAGCTCCTGATACGTCTTAAACGTGCAATAAATTGTGTTACATACATGAGTGAATAAATGAGTAAAACAGAGTTTTCATCAAGAAAGGTAATGAATTCATCCTGCTTTGAGAATCCTGTCAACATGAAAGACTGTCAAGAGGCCTTCGCCTTGTTTATTTAGTGAATGGCCACGGTTCAGTCTGGGAAGAAAAGGCACTTTTGCAAGAAGCTCCATTTTTAGGATTGTGGTCTGCTCTTCCTGCCACAGAGGGGGCTTTCTATTTCTCTAGGCCTTTCAACTTGTTCTAAACCTCTGTAGAGAAATTCTGACTCTAGGGTGACGATCCTGACTCTTGCAAGTAGCCTGATAATCCTCCTTCCGGACATGTCATATGGGTAACTTGGGGGGATGGGAAAAAAAAAAAGATTTCTGGTAAGTGCGATCAATGTCAGGCATTCTTTTGGATGAGACTGAGCAAATTCCCAACTAACATTCTCAACCAGAGCTTCCCAATTCCAATGTCAAATTAGAGGAGAATCACCTAAGAAATATGAAGACAGATTTTTAAAAGAAACAATTAGAAAGGTTGTTTTCTAGGGACATAGGAAGTATGAAAACAGCTCCTGGTTAGCAACAAAGAAGGGAATAAATACATGTATTTGACCATGGGAACAAAAAAGACCAAAACAGATGAAGAAAAGAGAAACAGGGTGGGATGGGTGGGAAAGAGTTTCAGATGACATCCAGGACAAAGAGTGTGGACTTGCTTTTCAAAGTTGAGGTCCAAAAATTCCTGGTGGAGGGGATGCAAGCAAACTGAGCGGTGGTTTTTACCTGGCAACATCCATCGAGCTTGCTCCAGATTTAAAGAAGTCTGTTGAATCTTCAATAACAGGGATGTTGCTTAAAATTCCAGCCCAGATGACCTACGCAAGGGAAACTTTAATGAGGGACGTGCCACATAGGTCACTGTGGCAGAGACCAACTAGCTCTTCATCAAGCCCACTTCTTTACACGGCTTGATGACATTTCTCAGCAGTTACTTAAGTTAGCTGCAGCCATGTGACTGACTTCTGACCAGTGAATCTAAGTGACCTCCCAGTCTTGGCCCATGAAAAACCTCCCCCCCACAGTTCTCCATGTGCTTGTGCCCTTCTTGGCCATCAGGGATGGGGATGACCCCCAGCGGGACCTTGAAGATAGCGAGCCTGGGGCCCTGCATGATTCCTCCCCAACCCTCGCATTCCAGCTTCACCCCTGACCCCCACACCACCCTGGAGCGGCTGGTTATTTATTATTCATAAATAATGTGAAGGAAAAACACATTTGTGTATACATTTTGGCACTGATTTCTTTTCGCGGCGAAGACAAAAAACTAAGAGGAAATAAAGTTTCATCCCAAGTAACTGCGAGGATTAATTGCACCAGTTACAGAAAAGGCAATGTTTTCCAAGAGACAGGAAACACGAAGAACTTCATACCTTGATGGTCTCCGCCACCTTCACCTCTTCGGCTGTAAGTTCCACCACTGACGTCTCACCCGCTGCAAAGTACTGAGAGGCAGGGATCATTTTTCCATCTTCGAACTGCAGATTTCTTACCATCAGCTAGGAAATAACAACACGACAAACAGAAGAGGGGAGGATTAGGACAATTCCAAAAATGAGGCTGGTGGGAGAAGGGGTCTCATATGGGTCTATGGACCAGATTATTGGCAAATTCAAAACGTGAATTAGAAGCACTCGCCGCTCTGTGTAAAAGGACGGGAACAGTATTTCAATCATGACAGCAGAAAGGACGAGGTCTAGGGGTAGATACACCTCAAAATAGGTAATAAGTCCCTAAAAAATTGACACTTGGATGTAGGCATTTAGTCTAAAACCCACTGTGACTACTATTACTATTACTATAATTACAACCGCCTCTGTAGAATGCACAGTGCTAAGTATTGTGCACATGAAGTTTTATTTGAGCTCATAAATCCTGATGGAGGCAGGTGCCATTATCGTCTCCATTTTTCTGATGAGGAGATGGAGGCTCAGCGAGGTTAAGTAATTTGCCCAGTGCCACACAGCCAGTAATGGAACTGTGGTTACAACTGGGGTTGCCCAGGACTAGCTGGACTCTGAGGCCTACAACCTTAATACCTGATCTACCCCATGAGCCACCAGCAAGTATCTGTGGGTTGCAGGTTCCCTTTCACTTTTTTCCTTGGGCAACTGCCCAAGAGCCCACTGAGGTCCCGGGTCCAAATTCCCAGGCACAGGTGGTGTGGGCGGGCATCTGCCCAGTGAGGATGGAGGGAGCACCTGAAGAGGGCGACAATGCGTGACCCTCCCAGACTCCAGACAGATGGGATTACTCTCTGTTTTACAGATGGGGCCACTGAGGCTCAGAGGATGTGGTGTCCTGCCGAAGACCATTAAGTGACGAAGCAGAGATTCACACCCGGTTTCCTGACTGAACTCCAAGCTCTGTCTACTGCATCACAGAGCAGACTGTGCAAGCCACAGGGCCCATCCCGAGAAGCCTTGCTCTTATGGAGGCACATAGAGCCACTGCATGTCCAGAGAGAAAGGGCACAGACAGTGTAAGCCTCCCACCCAACTGCAACGCCACACTACCCTGTGAAAGCCAGTTCCTCAACAGTTTGGGTTCTTAAAGGAAACCAAAAAAAAAAAAAAAAAAGGTATTTTATACGTGACCATATTGAACACTCACTGTTTTTCCATCATTACCAAAAAGAACAAGTCCATTTTTGGTAACAAGGCCGGGCTTCTTGGCACCTTTAATTTCCAGTGGTTCTCCAGGAGGGACGGAGCTATTCAGCAATGATGAGCCGTAGAAAGTGACCACCTAATAAAGAGATCAAAGCCAGAGGGTGACAGGAGGAAGTGAAGGCTGTGTCTAAGGGTGTGTGCAAGCAGCACTCCCTGCCAAGATGCTGGAGATGGAATTCTCATTTACGATCAAAGTGGGGACTCCCGACTCCCAATGTAAGAGACAAGCATCCACGGAAATGACAGGAAGCAAGAGACGTCTGTGGATGTGTGACAGAAGAGTTTAAAAACTGCCCCACATCCAGGCAACACAAATAGACATTTATCATTTACTCACAGTGACAGAGGTGAATGAGACAAAAGCCCTCTCAGACTTTGCAGGCAGGTAGGGTTTGTGGGGGAAGTGGAGGTGTTGGAGACAAAAGCCCTCTCAGACTTTGCAGGCTGAAGGTAGGGTTTGTGGGGGAAGTGGAGGTGTTGGTGAGGGGTCAGGGAGGGCAGAAGCAGAGTCCTAAAGAGACTATTCCACCGCAGTGGGGTGCATGATGTGGGGGTACAGGGTGCTTTGTGGGTCAGTTCATGGAAAAGGACTGGCTCCAGACTGCAGCCAAAAGAACTGGATATTAACTGATTTGTTATTATAGTTATTGTTATAATTCTACGGCCATTATCTGTCATTTGTTGAGCATTATCACAGTTAATATTTATTGAATACCTATTCTATGTCAGGGACTAAGTAGTTAGATGAATTAACATATATTCATTCATTTCATCTTCACCACAACCCAACCTTCCGAATATTAGTCTCGTTCTACAATGAGGAAAGCAGGGCACCTACTGTTTAAGGAACCAGCCCGAGGTGACATAGCAAATAGTGCCAGAGCCAGAATTTGAATGGAAACATTCTGGCTTCGGATACCACACTCGGTTATGACGCTGTCACTCTAGTCTAAGATATAAACCCCCCATTCCCCATGTGATCAAGGGAACATGTGCAAGGCTGTCTACAGTAGCGTTGTTTTGCTATTGAAATATAGCTATTGTACAATATTATATAAGTTACAGGTATACAATATCGTGATTCACACTCTCTAAAGGCTATGCTCCATTTATAGTTATAAAATATTGGCTATATTCCCTGTGT
Source organism: Sus scrofa (assembly GCF_054392235.1). Taxonomy (NCBI): domain Eukaryota; kingdom Metazoa; phylum Chordata; class Mammalia; order Artiodactyla; family Suidae; genus Sus; species Sus scrofa. The sequence goes on along the minus strand of NC_139387.1, from coordinate 86,775,278 downwards.
TATACAATATATCCTTGTAGCTTATTTTATACCTAATAGGTTGTACTTTCTTTTTCTTTTTTTAGGGCCACACCCACACATATGGAAGTTCCCAGGCTAAGGGTCACATGGGTGATGCAGCTGCCAGCTTGTTCCTCAGCCACAGCAACACCGGATCTCAGCTGCACCTGTGACCTACACTGCAGCTTGCGGTAACGCTGGATCCTTAACCCACTGACCAAGGCCAGGGATCAAACCCACGTCCTCATGGATTCTAGTCGGGTTCTTAACCCACTAAGCCACAGGGGAACTCCTAGGTTGTACCTCTTAATCCCTTATACCTACATTGCTCGCCCCACAACTGGTAACCACCAGTTCGTTCTCTGTATCTGTGAGCCTAATTCTTTTTTGTTATATTCACTAGTTTGTCATATTTTTTAGATTCATACAGTGATAAGTGATATCATACAGTATTGTCTTTCTCTGCCTGACTTTCACGTAGCATGATACCTTTCACTCCCACACTCTTAACCACTGTACTAAACTTCCTCCCCTGTCCTTGATTGATTCCATTACATTGTTCCCATACTTTTACTGACACCTAATACACACTAAGAATGCTGTTTAAGTGCTGAGATGATCAAAGCAATAATATGAAGCCCTTGCCTTTGGTTCACAGGCTGTGGGAAGGGGGTGGTTATCAGGAGAGAGATATATAAAGAGATGTTTACAAAGCATAATATGCTGTGTCAGAGGTAGGCAGCCTATTATGCATGTATTATGTATGCACTGGAACAGAGTGGAGAGGGGCGCCCAATCTCACCAGGCTAGGTGTGTGAGGTCAGGAGACTTCCAGAAGAGGTGAAAGCTGAGACCCTGAGTCGAGTGGAGATTCCCCAGGGGTCAGGCCTTTTCCGCCCCTGCCCCTGCCCATTGCCCTTGCTTCATCTCTCCCCTTGCCTCTCACACTCGCTCCTCACACCTGGGGCTCTGGCTTCATGGAACACTACTGCAAGTCCCTGTTTGGGTCTTTAACTTTTCATCTCATTCCTTACCTGTTGACCTCTTTTCATAGCGCAAGCAAAAAAGATGTTCTAAGACATTTGAGTCTGGGCCTCAGTTATAGCACCTGTCATATTCATTGTGAATGTTCATTCACTTCTCTAATTTCTCCAAAAAACTGCAGTTTCCCTGAAAGCAGAGGCTGTGCCTAGAGTCTGCTTCACAGCAAACGCGCTATACCTGCTGAGTAAAGCGAGCGGCTCACTTGTGCCTAGAACTTCTCTAATTTCTCCAAAAAACTGCAGTTTCCCTGAAAGCAGAGGCTGTGCCTAGAGTCTGCTTCACAGCAAACGCTCTATACCTGCTGAGTAAAGCGAGCGGCTCACTTGTGCCTAGAACATGTTTGGTTCAAAGGAAGAACCAGAGGAAACCTAGACTTATGTGTAATACCTCTTACAAAGGTCATATGCAAGAAAAAAAAAATAGGTCCCTGGAACATACCTGTCCATTTATCTCTGTCCAAGCTCCAGGGACTTTATCATGACCTCGGATCCAGTTATGTAAGTCTTCAGCAGATTGATCCCAAGAAATCTAGGGATGCACAAAGCACAGGTTGAACTTCCTAATGCTCCAAGTCTCAAAGGCAACAGAAGCATCTGTGTCCATCAGTGGCAGACGCAAAAAGGAATAACGTGAGCTGGCTCGGAGCTCTACCTTTTGGTGAGGAAATGGTACACTGGGAAGTGCTTAAAGGTACAGGACAAAGAACTCCGAGATGTGTCACTGAATTGATATAAATACCTCAGCATTTTCCTTTTTCTGGATACCTTCATATGTTGCCCCTTCTTCCGACTGGGGAATACGAGGAGCTTTTCCATCAGCTACGAGCTGGACTGCTTCCACCTAAAGCCAAAAATGTTACCTCTTAGAGCCCAGTGGTCAACTGTTTGATTGAAGTTTCTGTTTGACAGATTACATGTAAATCTGTCCAGAAAATCAGACTTTGATTACAAATAACTACCACTTCTTCAGATCCATAATTGTGCCAGGCAGTGTGGCAGCTACTTTATGTAAAAGATCCCTCGCAACACCCCACTGGTCCTACCAGGTGGACATTATTAGTCCTGTCTTACAGATAAGGAAAAGGAGAGCTGAAAAAAGCTTCAAGCACATGCTTTGAGATTTTTACCCAGAGCATATCAGAACAAATAAACCAATGACAAATTTCACCCTGTCCCAGAGACTGATTTCAAATACTTTCAAAGGAAGTCCAAATTACATGGCAACTTTTCTTAAGATTTCATACACTTCTTCACCACGCGTCCTTACAGACAGGATTGGTGATTCAGGTACTTGGTAAAATAAATGAAGGCATTTGACTGCTACTTTATCCATCTGATAACTGCTTGCAGAAGAACAGGTCAGCTTCACAGACTAAGAAATTCTAAAGTTCAGACTTCTACCCTAAATATACCATCCTACTGGCAAATATAAAATCTAATTTTGTTTTTCAGTTTTTTATGTTAGTAAAAATTCGCAGGAGCAAATTCTCAGCAAAAGAAAAACATTTCCAAAACTTGAAAGGTTTACTAAATTCTCCTTGATGGCATAAATATACTGACCATGGCCTTGATTCCTTCCGGAAAAAGAAATCGATTGTAAAGTGCATCCACTGTATCATTGGGTTGGACATCACATGACCTCTGAAGAAGGATGGGTCCTGTGTCTAAACCATCATCAGCCCAGAAAACAGAAAACCCAGCTTTCTTGTCTCCCATGATTAGAGTCCTGTGAAAAGAAGAGTTTCAAGTTAAAATGTTGGGTAACTGTACCATAAGGTGATGAAATAGTGACATTAAAATACAAGGTAGTTTCAATGGAAAGTATACAGTGAATGAAGTTACTGTGAGAAATTACAGCAGAACTGGGAGATGTCAGCACACATAAAAAGCAGAACTTAATGGTACTGCTATTTTGTACATCCTCATGTCTGCAGTCTTCCTTGTTAACACAATCTAATGACCTGCATATGCAAAAAGGCATGAGAGTCCATCATTACCACCACTCACTGACTCCCAGGTGTCAGCTTTCTACTGCATCAATTTTGCCCGCCCAGGTCCAATTCCTACATTGTACTTGACTATTAGTTAGAATAAAGTAATGAAAGATAAAACAGAGGATGATCAGTGCAATGTTAAAAGGAGAACTGATTGGAGTTCCCGTCATGGCTCAGTGGTTAATGAATCCGACTAGGAACCATGAGGTTGCAGGTTCGATCCCCGGCCTTGCTCAGTGGGTTAAGGATCCAGCCTTGCCGTGAGCTGTGGTATAGGTTGCAGAGGAGGCTCGGATCCTGCGTTGCTGTGGCTCTGGTGTAGGCTGGTGGCTACAGCTCTGATTGGATCCCTAGCCTGGGAACCTCCATATGCCGCAGGAGCGGCCCAAGAAATGGCAAAAAGACAAAAGAAAAGAAAAAAAAAAAAAAAGGAGAACTGATTATTAATTTAGGTTGCATAATTCAGGTACGAGCACCACTTAGAGCTAGAATTAGTTGTAGACTGTCTATATATTGTAATAAAAAATAGTTTATTAATTCAACTATTTGTATTACGTGTTCTATAAAGTCTAGCCCTACAGACCTTATAATACACACAACAAACCAGATATGTGGAAATATATACACATAAAAGCATATTAGGAGTTCCCAGGTGGTGCAGTGGGTTAAGGATCCAGTGTTGTCACTGCTGTGCCTCTGGTCACTGCTGTGAAGCAGGTTCAATTCCTGGCCCAGGAATTTCCACATGCCTCGGGTATGGCCAAAAAAAAATAATTTAAAAAAAGTACAGGAGTTCCCGTTGCGGTGCAGAGGAAACAAATCCGACTAGAAACCATGGGGTTGCAGGTTCAATTCCTGGCCTCGCTCAGTGGGTTAAGGATCCGGCATTGCCATGAGCTGTGGTGTAGGTCACAGACACAGCTCAGATCTGGTGTTGTTATGGCTGTGGGGTAGGCCAGCAGCTACAGCTCCGATTAGACCCCTAGCCTGGGAACCTCCATATGCTGCGGGTGAGGCCTCCAAAAGACAAATAAATACATAAATAAAAATAAAAAAGCATAATCAGAGAGTAGGTGAATGAATGTAAACAGAGTATGGACTAGTAGGTCAGCCATGAGCTATTAATCAAGTAAGACCTAAGTCAATCAACCAACCAACCAACCCATCAACCACTCATCAGAAATACTGAGGAATTAACTGGCATTAACTGACATCAAGAGCCTTGAAAATATTCATATACTTTGATCCCATGATTCTGTATGTGGACGCAATGTGAGATGAGAAAAAAAATACACATTTAAGTACAAAGATATCCACTATAGTACTATTTACAAGAGCCAAAAAGAAATCAATTCATGTAATCAGTCTTTAAGTATGATGAAAATTTTTCACCACATTTAAACCAAGGGTAGATTTTTTTTCTGTCTATCTGATAATGTGACACAGAGAGATGGCTTGGAGATGGCAGGTAAGGGAGAGAAGGTACAGGAGGTAAGAAAGGCCTACCTCTGCCCACAGCATACTGTCCCCATGGTACTGAGCACCTTCAGTTTATGGGGCAGTGTTCCTGATACTGGGACATGACGGCAGTAAAAAAATGTCAGACTATAGGAGTTCCCATTGTGCCGCAGCGGAAACGAATCTGACTAGGAACCACTTCGCTCAGGATCCCATGTTGCTGTGAGCTGTGGGGTAGGCTGCAGACGCAGCTCAGATCTGGCCTTGCTGTGGCTGTGATGTAGGCCAGCAGCTGTGGCTCTGATTTGACCCCTAGCCTGGGAACCTCCATATGCCATGGGTGCGGCCCTAAAAAGCAAAAAAAAAAAAAAAAGTTAGAATAGTCCTTTCTTCCCTCAGAAGCTTGAAGTTGAATGGGGGAAGACAGACCATAGAAAGATAATTTCAGATAATTCAGCACTTCCTGAAATATATTTAAGATAATTCTATGCAAAAAAAAAAAAAAATGTTCTATGGCCAAATAAGTTTGGGAACCCTTTGAATTCAGATTCCCTCTTGGAGATGCTGCTGCTGCTCCTATTAAAGTACATATTAAAATCTCCAAGTCCTGGAGTTCCCATTGTGGCTCAGACCCAACACTGTCTCCGTGAGGATGTAGGTTCAATCCCAGGCCTCACTCAGTGGGTGAAGGATCCAATGTTGCTACAAGCTGTGGCTTGGATCTTGTGTGGCTGTGGCACAGGCCTCAGCTGCAGCTCTGATGCAACCGCTAGCCCAAGATCTTCCAAAGGCTGCAGGTGCATCCATAAAAAGAAAAAAAAAAATCTCCAAATGCTGAGATAAAGAAATCCAGCAAAAAACAAACTTGTCTGACCACAGGACCTTTGCTTGCTCAATACCTAGTTACATTCGGTGGAGCCAATTCACCATAGATTACTCTTGGGAAATGCTGTTCTGGCTTACGCAGTACCTCTAGATCTAAGGGGAGTTTGTGCCACAGTAGCCATCAATCAGGACCTCAGAACTGTTCAAGCATATCTGGTTCCTTGATCATCTCCGTGAAAAAGAAAGACTACAGGCAAGAGAAATGGGCCCATCTTGGTTATTTAAAAAAAAAAATCTCACCAGTTGATAGCAGAGGCTCCTCTGTGCCTGGGAAGGATGGACGGGTGGTAAATGATGGAACCATGCTTTGGGCTCTCAATTATATCCATGGGGATGAACTGTGTGCAGAAGGGAAGCACGTTTAGCTCAGCACCCACGGACCTGTAGGCCTCTGCCACCTCCTTTATGGTCTTGCCCTTGGCTCTCCATCGAGGGAACTTGAACACAGGGGTCCCATTTTTCTCTGCAGCCAAAGCTGAGCATGAAAGAGAAGATTATTTTCATCAAAAAAAAAGTTTTAGCCATAATTTTATATTACTATGGATTCATACATGGTAATTTCATAAAAACATTCACAAATAAAACATGATGAACAATTTAGATTCAGACCAGGATTTGCCCTGTTGTAATTTTATCAAGATCCATCCATTTTTCTAATGGGATTTTTATCTGCATATTGAAGGCATAATATGAATTCAAAACTTTGTGGCCAGATACCATTTTGAGATTTTAGCTGAAGTTGCTTCTTTCACAGGTCAAAAATTATGGAGTTCCCATTGTGGCTCAGCAGTAACGAACCTGACTATTATCCACGAGGATGCGAGTTCGATCCCTGGCTCTGCTCAGTGGGTCAAGGATCTGGCATTACCATGAGCTGTGGTATAGGTCGCAGACAGGGCTCGGATCTGGTGTTGCCATGGCTGGGGTGCAGGCCGACAGCTACAGCTCCAATTCGACCCCTAGCCTGGGAACCTACATATGTGTGGGTACAGCCCTAAAAAGAAAAAGAAAATTGTACCTTAATTACTGATTTGGCCATTTAAAGAACGCTTGTTTGTTTCTTTTTTAAGATTTGGAGTCACAGGCCAAAACATTAGCACCAAAATTAGGCATACTCAGCCTCTGGCACAGTTAGAAAACCTCGAGTCCCTTCCCAGGCCCCAATTCCATTTGGGGGAAGTTCCTTTTATCACAGGGCCAACTCTAGATCCCACCAAACAGGCAGACCCCAAGAGATAAATGGAGAAAGTAGCTGAGCTGAACCTTTCCAGGTCCTTCTCTTAAATTTGCCACTCAGATATGTTAGTGAGAAGAGAGGCCAAGAACTGAAAATAAATGCTCCCCACGAGGGCTGTGCCATATTGAAGCAGATCTGAAGCTCTTTACTCAGGAAAAAGTTGTCCTTCTGAAAGTAAGGACTCCGTGCTGGCCCTGTGTGAAACAGAACAGCCCACCAAAGTACAGACAGCACAAGCCTATTATTTTTTCCGCAATAAAATATCACTTTTACTAACAATATACCTTATATATATTAAGGATACATATATTTGTTCTCCATCAGTAACAGAGAAACTACATTTTAAGCCATATTCAGAAGCCTTAACTAAAGTTTTCCACCTGCATGTTTTGGTTCCTTTTTTCCCCATCGAAGCATTAACATTCAGTGAGGGGGTGACGCCTCTGCCACAAAAGCCTAAAGTCCAAAGCCTAGCAAGTCCTAAAAATGGCCTTGGCCTTCAAGATGATGCTTTAGTCAATTCCTTTAGGAGATCAATACAATAATGTTCACAAAACGTAAGTGTCCCTCACATGTTCAAAAAACTGTAGCAACTCAAATGTCAGATTTGGGGAAATGGGTAAATGGTGGGGAAAAAAAAAAGCGTGGTGAAATTGGGAGAACATTGTGAAAGGTTAGACTGGGACAGAAAAATGGGGTGGAAGAGACCTTGAAGTCTTCTTTTGAAAAATCTATTCCACTGAGGCAGACCTGAGGTGTTGCTCTCCCATTTTCTTTCTTTTTTCTTTTTCTTTTCTTTTCTTTTTTTTTCTTTTGTCTTTTTTAGGGCCGTACCCTTGGCATATGGAGGTTCCCAGGCTATGGATTGAATCGGAGCTATAGCCACCGGCCTACACCAGAGTCACAGCCATGCCGGATCTGAGCCACATCTGCAATCTACACCATAGCTCATGGAAATGCCAGATCCTGAACCCACTGAGCAAGGCCAAGGATGATTTGGTTCCACTGAGCCACGACAGGAACTCCACTCTCCCGTGTTGATTTTTGGCTGCCCCAAGACTATTCTGGGCCACTCTCGCTGACTATTCTGACAACAAAACAGCTGCTGTCATCATTGATCCTTGTTGTGAATCAGGTGCAGTGTTGAGCACTTTACATACATTATTTCATTTAACCATGTGAGATGGGCACTGTTGAACTAAGCTGAACGAGTTTAAGTAACTTGCCCAAGGACACATGGCTATCAAATGGCAGAGTTTGAACTGGTGTCATGATTCTAGTTAACTGTATGCTGGGATCAGGCACTAGGGAAAAGTTCATTTCCTGGGACAAACTCTGAAAGGAGGCTAAGAATCATATGCTTGCAATCCTTCTGAAGTTCGTGTACATGGTAGAGATTGCTACTTGCCCCCTTTCTCCTTTTAGCAAGGATTCCTCTACTTTAACTGAACACATGGCCACCCTGAACAAAATCTATATTTCTCAGCCTGTTCTGCAAATAGATTTGGCCTATGACAAAGTTCTAGCCAACAGGACACAAGTGAAGGTAATATGTGCAACTTCTGGATTATGGCCTTCATCAAGGCTTGATCTGCTTCCCCCCTTGCCCTTTCTGTTTGGTGGAAGGCAGAGTTGGGGCTGAAGCATCTACCTTGGACCATGGAAGCCCAGTGCTGCTAATGGCAGAACAAACAGGATGAGCCTGCACTGTGATAAATTTAGAGCTGCTACAACAGCAGTGATGGCCAACACAAACTTGAGAAATGGACTTCTATATTATTTAAGCTAATATTATTTGAGGTTCCCCTGATTCAACAGGCAGTCTGATATCCCAAATATAAGTCCTCCCAAACATCCCACGCACAAAGCTGGTGGGAACAGATAAGGATGAGACAGGTGGTCCCAGCAAAGGGAATCTGCCTCCTTCTGCCTTTGGGGCCAGGTATGAATTCATGAGGCAGATTCCCTCAGAATTCTCCAGGTTGAGACAACTTTTTTCTGAAACAAAGATAATTCCTAAATCAAGTGATTAAATTTATGTGCATATGTGCTCTTGGCCCAATTTCTTTTAGCTTGAATTTTTTTTTCCAGTTTTACTGAGATATAATTGACACATAGCACCATGTAAATTTAAGATGTACAGTATAATGATTAGACTTAGATACATCATGAAGTGATTATCCCAAGTTTAGTAAACACCCATCCTCTCAAGTAGATAAAAAATAAAAGAAATTAAAAAAATTTGTCCTTGTTGATGATAACTCTTAAGATTTACTCTCTTAACAACTTTTTTTCCCCCCATTTTTATTAACTTTCTCTCATGGTGCCTATTGAGTCTCACAGCTTTAATTATCATTTATATACAAATGATATTCAAATTGGCACTTTATTTTCAGCCCTTTTAGATGAGGTTACCCTTCGCCTCGCCCCAAATTTGGCTCACATCTTGCCTTGGATGAGCCACATTTTTCTCTCATTGAATATGGATGAGATGGAGCTTTTGCAGTTTAGTTGTAAATAAACTCGAAACTCACTGGAGTTAATTTACCTCATTGATATCCTGCCCCTCGAGTTAAGGGTAAAAGTGTTCAGTGACGGACTCTGAATTATTCTCCTTCATTCATCAGAGACAACCCAGCCAAGGAATTAATCCCCACAAAATATCCAAAGATACATGACAGTTTCCATCACTGCCAATTTTGGCCAGAATTCTGACAGCTCACAGCTGAAATGCTGCTATGATCTTTGGAAAGGCTTCTAATCAACCTCCTATCATGGTCTGCTTGGAACATGCCTGCCCTTTGGCCTTGCTCTGTGCACACAATCCCAAGACACATTTTCCTTTAGGCAGTTGTATTACTTTCTTATGCACTGAAAAAAATGTAAGATCTTGTCCAGATTTTTTTTTTTTTTTTTTTGGTCTTTTCTAGGGCCACACCTGTGGCATATATGGAGGTTCCCACACTAGGGGTCTAATTGGAGCTACAGCTGCTGGCCTACACCACAGCCACAGCAACACAGGATCTGAGCCGCGTCTGCAACCTACACAACAGCTCACAGCAACACCGGATCCTTAACCCACTGAGCAAGGCCAGGGATCGAACCTGCAACCTCATGGTTCCTAGTTGGATTTGTTAACCACTGCGCCACGACGGGAACTCCAGATCTTGGCCAGATCTTGGCCAGATTCTCTACCTTCACATAAACTAGCTTTTGAAATGACTTCAAATTACAGTCTTTCCTTTTCAAGAACTGCTTGCTATTCTGTTTCATCACATAATTGGAGAGCTATTAACAACTGTCATATCTCACATACAGGAGTGTTGATTATATTTATCATGCAGTACATTACATCCTAGTACTCCCATTTATTTTATAACTGGAAGTTTATACCTTCTGACTACCTTCGTCTAATTCCCCCAGTAACAAGAACTAGGATAAAACCCAGAGCTGTTTCCTCCAAGAAAAAAATGTAAAATTTTAGGGTTATCACAGATATTGTTTTCCAATCAATATATTGCATCATACCAGTGATTTATCAAGATTCAAGTTATGAGCCAAGATTTCTAGATGTTCATCCTTATTCCTGTAGACTATTTCTATCTCTGCGTCTTGCACTCTTTCTGATAACTGCAGTGTACAAATCAGAATCACACTGCAGGTTGTCTCTGAGAATGGCTATCTTCTTTTCCTACCTTCATGGCCAAGCAGCCAGAGCTCTAATTTGTTCCGAGATAAATGCATTCTTTAGGACCCCGCATCAATTGCTATTATTGAGTGTGGCCTTCCCTTCATTCCTATTGGAACATATGCTTCAGACGTTATTCCAGACATTCCACAGCACCTTTGGAAAGTCACAAATACATAATTCAGGAAAAACATATGCTTGGAAATTCCCCTGATACACCTAGTGATTACCATGGAGGTACGTGGAGAAACTCTTAGTACAAAAGGGGCCTGCATCTTTGTCTTGAGGCCCATGAGAAGGGAATTTTGAGTCTGTACCCACCAAACAAATAGACATGACCTGAGAAGGCTTTCAACAGGCAGAGTGGAAGCTGGTGCAGAGTCCTTGATCCAGCTGTCTCCAGAAACACTCACCCAGTGGGTCAGCTTTTCCATCCTTATCTGGAACTGTGAAGACTCCTACCACTTGGTGGCCTTCTCTGCACAGATGGCTGTAGACTTCCTGTCCAAAAAGGCTCTGACCAATAAGTGCCAACTTCAGCTTATTTTGGAAATATACCTGAGAAACAATTCAATAGTGACAGGTATTAGTACAGATAGAGGACATATAGATAATACATATTATTTTTTCAATCAGACAAGATGACTTGAGAACTAGAAAAGGCTCAAGGATCTACAAAAGAAAATATTCATTGACATACATGGAATTAGACATGATATACAGAGAGTAGTGAAAATAATTTCACACCTAAGTATTCCTCATTTTCCCTTCGCTCTAATTCCCTTGATTCTTCAGCATAAGAAGAATTGTATATATTTTTACAAGGCACTTCTCCTTGATGAAATGAGGCCAGATGTCAAGTGTTAGTTTATAGTTAAAAGGAGTATAACTCTGGAAGTTCCCTTGTGGCACAGTAGGTTAAGGATCTAGTGTTGCTGCAGCTGTGGTGCCACAGGTCGCAACTGTAGCACAGGTTCGATCCCTGGCCCAGGAATTTTCACATGCCATGGATGTGGTCAAACAAACAAAACAAAACAAAAAAAGGAGATAACTCTGAGAAAGATCTACTTCAATATGACAATGATTTTATGCCCCGAAATATAGAAATAACAGATGAATTATCTTTTACCTCTAAAAGACCAAGAGTGAACATCTAGTATAACATAGGGGTCAAAAGCAGACCCTAAGCTAGACAGCCTGAAATCAAAATCTAGTATCACCCACATCTTACTAGTTGTATGGCCTTAAGCAAGTAACTAACTTCTATTTGTCTTTTCACTTCATCCGTAAAATGAAAATAACACCAATCTCACACAATTTTGATGGAAGTAGATGACTTGGCATGCAACAGGCTTAATGCAGTGTCTGACACAAAGCACCATTTAAGTCAAAGTTTTAATGAAGTTTTAAAGGTTTTTCTATCTTCTAGACAATCCAGTTTTTCACATCATCCAGAATTCCAAAATTCTTGGTAAGTGTCCTAAACTCATTTGGTCTCAAAACCTGGATTGATCTAATGGAATGTTCTGTATAGTCCTTATAGGTTTCTGCTAAGTTTGCACAAACTCATTTGGCTTCAAACCTGACCTGAACTGACAATGCTATTTATAGTCTTTACTTATGGTATGTTTTGCTGCAGAAAAATAAATATGCTCAGTTACAGATCTTACCAGACTCTCTATAAATTGTATGTGATGTACCATATTGACTTTCTCAAATGTGAATAATGCAGAACCCCTGAACACATCTGGCCCTACATGTTTCAGGTAAGGAATTGATGGCGGTGCATCATTTCATTTCATGTAATCCTCACATCTAGCCTGTTTTATTATCCCTCATTTTGTACCATTTTCTGAATGAAGAAACCAAGGCTTAGAAACATCAAGCATATCTCCAAGGTCATACCAACAAAACAAGGACGAAGTAGGATTTGAATCCAGGTCTGTCTGCCTCCAAATCCACGTACCTACTTAAAATGAGCCTCCACCACCCATTTGTTCACCTTCTTTTTAGAACATTTAACACTGATGCACAATAATATAGTGATTGTCAATAAATGCAAACACCATATAGATAAGAGTAGCTGGCACTAAAAGAGTAAAGATTTTGGAGTTCCCGTCATGGCTCAGTGGTTAACAAATCTGACTAGGAACCATGGAGTTGAGGGTTCCATCCCTGGCCTTGCTCAGTGGGTTAAGGATCCGGCCTTGCCGTGAGCTGTGGTGTAGGTTGCAGAGGAGGCTCGGATCCCACACTGCTGTGGTGTAGGCTGGCGGCTACAGCTCTGATGAGACCCCCTCGCCTGGAAACCTCCATATGCCTCAGGTGTGGCCCTAGAAAAGACAAAAAGACCAAAAAAAAAAAAAAAGTTAAAGATTTTGATGACTGTCTTTAAGCAATTCAGCCTTCTGTAAATTCTCCCAAGGTGAAGCCTTTTCCCTAGTTTAATGTAACATGTTGACGTGATGATTGTGAAGATGGTGATGAAAAGCCATCAGGGGAAGCAGGCAAGATGCAGGACCACGGGAGTAGAGATGGTAACCAGAGGGTCACAACTTCCTATGTGCTTCCCGTTTGGGCAAAGGACCAGCCCCAACTCCCCAGAACTCTTTCCACCTTTCATTCCTCCACATTAGAATATAGCTCCACCATGGAGTTCCCGTCGTGGCCCAGTGGGTAACGAACCCGACTAGGAACCATGAGGTTGCGGGTTCGATCCCTGGCCTTGCTCAGTGGGTTAACGATCCGGCGTTGCTGTGAGCTGTGGTGTAGGTTGCAGACGCGGCTCGGATCCAGCATTGCTGTGGCTCTGGCGTAGGCCAGTGGCTACAGCTCCAATTCGACCCCTAGCCTGGGAACCTCCATGTGCCGCGGGAGTGGCCCAATAAAATAGCAAAAATACAAAATAATAACAATAATAATAATAATATAGCCCCACCAGATTTGGATTTTTTTCTTCTTTTTAGGGCTGTACGCAGCATGTGGAAGTTCCCAGGCCAGTGGTCCAATTGGAGCTGCAGCTGCCAGCCTATGCCACAGCCACAGCAACACCAGATCCAAGCCACATCCGTGATCTAACCCCAGCTTGACGCAACACCAGATCCTTCACCCACTGGTCGAGGCCAGGAATTGAACCCCATGCACCGGTGCTCCCAAGATATCACGGATCCCGTTGGCATCCTCATGGCTACTAGTCAGGTTCTTAACCTGCTGAGCCACAACACGATTTCCAGGATTTGGATTTAGAATGTTTCTCCATTCATGTTTTGAAAGTCTTCTAAACTAGCAAAGTCTCAGTGGTTAAAGTCTGACTATGAGGAAACTTAATTTCCTTTTATTTCCCACTTCATTAAGAGTGTAGATGGCATCACTTTTTAGGTATGAATTTAAAAGCATACAGGTTCACACCTTCCCTGTAAACAAGCTAGTAATGAAACAATCAAGGTTTTGGTTTAAAATTCCTTTTCCAGGGCCAAAGTTGCTATCCCAAAAGAGCCTAGAGCTTCAATGCCTAACAGATTCTTACAAACAAATTAACTGTAAGAACAACACAATTTGCCTACAGATAATGCACGACTGTTTCCATTTCCTCTCATCAAAAAATCAAAATGTTCTGTAAACAGTCTATCTTCAAATCCTATAAGTAATGCTGTAGCTTGAAATAGAACCGACAGGTTGACTATCTTACAAAAGTTGGCTTTCCCTCATACCGTTACCAACACCAAATATTTTAAGACTTCTAAAATATTACTCTTAAAACACACAAGAGTCAGGAGGATGAGCTGACTCAAATGTCATGTGCTCTCAGCTGGCATCTGGTTATTGGGAGTTCAATTTCAGAGCCAAATTCCCCCAGAAAGACAGCATTGAAAGAAACCATATCAGCAACTCTGGAAATTCTACACTCATTGCAACATTTTCTGAGTTTAGCAGTAAAGCTGAAACTATAAAGATGAGTTTCTAACAGGGAGAAATTTTAAGATTTTTAGGATTTTTTGGCCGCCCCAGGGCTTAAGGAGTTCCTCGGGCCAGGGATCAGATCTGAACTGCAGTTGCAACCCAAGCCACAGCTGCAGCAACGCCTGATCCTTTACGCACTATGCCGGGATGAGGATCAAATCCGTCCCAGTGCTCCCAAGATATCAGCGATTGTGCCACAGTGGGAACTCCCAGATTTTATGACTTTAAATGTTTATAATGAGTTATATAATTGCAAATAATAGGACTGGGGTATTTATCTTTTCTGTTCTGCATCCATAATTTCCACTAATCTGTCCTCCACCTCGCTTATTCATTCTTCTGCCTCCTGTATTCTGCTGTTAGCTGCCCCTAGTGAATTTTTTATTTCAGTTATTGTATTTTTCCTCTCTTCTTATTTAAGTTTTATATCTTGTTTCTCTTTGCTCAGTGTTTCCTGTAAGTTATCCATCTTTGCCTCCAGTTTATTTCCAATGTCTTGCATCATCTTCAGCATCAACAGTCTAGTCTTTCTCCTGGAGGCTGAGACTCTCCTCATTGCTTAGCTGTTTTTCTGGGGTTTTTCTTTTCTCCCTCGTCTGAGTTATAGTTCTCTGTCTTTTCATTTTTATAGGTTTTTGGTGTGGTGACCTTTTTGCAACTCTATAATAGAGTTGTAGCCTCTCTTACTTCTGATGTCTGCCCCCCTGTGGCTGAAGTTGGTATGGGGGGCTTGCAGTAGGCTTCCTGATGGGAGGGGCTGATGCCTGCCCACTGGTAGGTGGAGCTGATTCTAACCCCTCTGGTGGGCGGGGCTTAGTCTCTGGATGGGATTAGAGGCAGCCGTGTGCCTGGGGGGTCTTTAGGCAGCCTGTTTACTGAGGGGCAGGGCTTTGATCCCACCTGGATTGTTGTTTGCCCTGGGGCTTTTCAGCAGCTGACTGAAGGGTGGGGCCAGATTTTCCCAAAATGGCCCCCTCCAGAGAAAGGCAACTGCTGAATATTCCAGAGAGCTTTGCCTTCAATGTCCTTCCCTCACAACAAGCCACATTCACCCCTGTTTTCCCATGATATCCTCCAAGAACTGCAGTCAGGTTTGACCTAGGTTCCTGTGGAGACCTCGCTCTGCCCTGGGACCTAGTGCACGTGAAAGTCTGTGTGCGCCTTTTAAGAATGGGGTCTCCATTTCCCCCAGTCCTGTGGAGCTCCTGCGCACAAGCCCCACTGGCCTGCAATGCCAGATGCTCCGGGGACTCTTGCTCCCAGTGCCAGATCCCCACACGCGAGAGTTTGATGTGGGGCTCAGAACTCTCATTCCTGTAGGTGAGTCTCGGTGAACCAGTTAGTTTCCAGTCTGTGGAGCTTCCCACCTGGGAGGTATGGGGTTGTTTATATTGTGAAATCGCCCCTCCCCCACCTCTTGATGTGGCCTCCTCTTTTTCTTCTGGAGTAGGATATCTTTTTTAAGGTTTCCGGTCCATTTGGGTGAAGAGTGCTCAGTCTTTAGTTGTGAATTTTGTTGTTTTTAGGAGTTGAGCTCCGGTCCTTCTATTCCACCATCTTAATCCCATCTCCCCAGTTTCTTCTTTAATTAACATTGACTCCTCATCCTTTGGCTCTTTCATCCCTTTTTTCGATGTTCAAGCCTGAGAACTACTAGCAGTTTATTTTCATGGTGACCAAAATGATTTTCGTTCTCTGAACAGACGATTCAAGGAGGTCCCTCAAACCATGCAGGGCCACAGGAAGAGTACCAAGTTTGGGTCAGGAGGCAGGAGACAGAAGCATGGGTAGCACTTTGGCCTCAATCTTAATTGGTCTTTCTGGTCTTGGAGAGACTCCTGGAGGTGGCGGTGGGGCGGCTGCAGCTCAGTCTGGGGAACGAGCGGACAGACTCAGGGCTGGGATATTTAATCTTACCCTTATTTCCCCAAATATGATCTGAGGACTGGTGGCCAGTGTTGGCAGAATTAGCTGGGAGGAAATGTCAAAAATGTGGTTTCCTGTGCCCCACCCCTGATCTACTGGGTCAGACGCTCAGGAAGCTGGCTTTAACTCAAAAGCCTATGAGGAAGTTTGGACCCTGCCTCTGAACTTCACTAGCCCAGCCCGGGAAGTTGCATTTAACAAGCTCTCCATTGACTGAAAGGCACATTAAAGCCTGCCAATCACTGCTGTGTGGAATGTGTGTCCACTCCCTACAAAAAAGATTCTGCCCTGCAGAGTTTGGGTCGGGAAGAAGTAGTGGAAATTACAGCAGACATTTTAATGAGACCCTAGCATGTGCCAGGTATTTAATATGTGTTCCCTCATTGTGATTGCCCAATTACTCCCAGAGACAGACATTAATAAGCCATGATACAGATGAAGAAATTAGACACGGCTAGTAAGGGGCAGAGGCAGGATTCAAACTTGGATGTGCTTCACTGGATGTGCTTCTGTGGTTTTCCGGTGTGGATGGTCTCTCCACTCCCCGACCCCATTTGTTTTTTTAAAGAAAAACATGGTGATAGTTCGACAGGTCTCTTATGGGAAAGAGTTCCATCAGACTTTCTAAGGGGATACTATAGTGGTCCTGACACGGGTGACAGCACTATACAGCAGGGGAGGCTGGTAAGCAGACAACATTCTTTTAGGCACTACTGGTGCCTGCTATATTGATGAGAATGAAGAAGAGGGCATAAAATGGTCCAGCAACATTTCTAAATCCAGGTGATACATGCTATCATCTTGGCATTCTCTACAGATAACATTCTGCATTAGAAGAGCCTTTTGTAGGAAATAGAGCTTTTGCTTTTTAAACGATCAAATACTGCATTCCCAGGCTGTCCACATCATGGTGAAATTCTTCAGAAAGCAAGTTCACATGAATTCTGATTATGCTTCAGAGATTAAAAAAAATACACATGGTCTTCCATAAAAACTTAAAAGCACAGTGCTAAGAGTCTGCCCTGATCTGAAGACCATTCTGGAAGTAGATGCTACCTTAATAGAACCATTTGAGCTGGATATAAAATAAGGTCACAGCTGTCCACATTAGAAGTGTGAGAAATGGCAGTTTTCCCAATGAGACTTGGAAAGGAGAAAGGACCTACCCATAAAAGAATAAAACAAAATAAATTTTTCTGAGACAGTGAGATGTCTAACACTTAAGGGACCTTTTGGCACATGGTGCCCCCCAAATCGTGCCTGACATATGCCAGATCTGTTCAACACGCATGTTTTGAGCATTTACTACGCTCTGGGCACAGTGCATGGTAGGGGATGCAAATCAAGAGCCTGGCAAGGGTGTTTTATTTGGCCCACAGAGCGCTTGCAAAAGAACCGTGATTAGATTTTTAGGAGGCTTCACATTAGGTAGCTGAATTTCTGACTTCTCTTTAAAAATCAGGAGTTCCTGCTGTAGCTCAGCAGGTTACAAACCCAACTAGGATCCATGAGGATGTGGGTTTGATCGCTGGCCTCGCTCAGTGGGTTAAGGGTCCAGCGGTGTAGGTGGCAGATGCGGCTCAGATCTGGTATTGCTGTGGCTGTGGTAGCCTGGGAACTTCCCTATGCTGTGGGTGTGGCCCTAAAAAGCAAAAAAAAAAAAAAAAAAAAAAAAATCAGGAGGTTTGTCAACCGTGGTCAATGTTCCCATCTGGCAATGGTCAGCTGGAGCTGAGCAGCAGCTGCCGCCTTTACTCTGCACGTGGCCTTTCACTCCATCTGGCCCAAATCCTTCATTCGTTTTACCTCTTTGCCTCTGTGGGTGTTTTTCTTTGGGACCCCTACACTAAAGGCACAAAGAAAACGTGGTCCCTGCCCTAATTTGGGTGAGTGTCTTTCCATATTTTATTGCCTATTTGTATTTCCTTTTCATGGTACTGTCTGCTATTACTCTTTATCTAAAGGCAAGTTTAATCATTTGTCCCACTAATCTGTGGACCCCCTGAAAGCAGGAACTATTTATTATTTTTTTATCCTTTTTGGTTGTAAGACTCAGAAAGTTATTTAATTTCTCTGGGCCTTGTTTTCCTTATTTGTAAAATGTGCATAATAATAGTACCCACCTCACTGAGATGTTTTAAAGATTAAATGGGTATATATGCAAAGCATTTACAACAGTGCCTGATGCACACCAAGTCCTATATTAATGGTATCTATTATTGCTATTCCCTCAGGATTTAGACAAAGTGCTCAGTACATAAAGACACAATTTAATGTGATTCAAAGTTGAATTTGGAGGTCCCAAAACAAGCGAGACACCAAAGCAGAAGGAAACAAGTTAACCTACTTTCAAGAATTAGGGTATAAAGCCAATTCTTGGCTCCAAGAAGCTGGAAGGGTCTGACCTCTTGAACTGGATCATAAAGTAACCCCAAGTCCTGGAATCAGGCTATGAACCCAGAACACCAGCTAGGCTTGTCCCAGACACTGGCAGAGGAAGATAAATAATAGAGTGCCAAATAAACATGAGGGCTAAATAGCCTGCGCCATCGGGAGAAATTAAGGATCAGTGAGCTGGGCAATATATTGCAAGTGGACAACAATAACTAATTGACAAAGGCTTTTATCATGACATATAGTTGCACTAATTAAAAAGATCCAGCCATATCATTAACTATTTCTAAGTCAATTTCTTTAAGAGAGAGAATGGAAAAATTAATTCTATCAGAAATTGTTATAAACTAATTTTCCCCTTGGATTTTGCTAAGTTATTAATTTTTTTATTCTTCCTTCATTCTGCTTTAATACCAAACTCAAAAGCCTTGTGTAATTTTTTCTTTTTCTTTTTTTTTTTTTTGTCTTTTGTCTTTTCAGGGCCGCTCCCGCAGCATATGTAGGTTCCCAGGCTAGGGGTCTAATCGGAGCTGTTGCCACCGGCCTACTCCACAGCCATAGCAATGCCAGATCTGAGCCGTGTCTGTGACCTACACCACAGATCATGGCAATACCAGATCCTTAACCCAATGAGTGAGGCCAGGGATCGAACCCGCAACCACATGATTCCTAGTCAGATTTGTTTCTGATGCACTGTGACAGGAACTCTGCATTGTGTAATTTTTTATTTTTTATTTATTTATTTTTTTTCTGCTGCACGCATTGGCATATGGAAGTTCCCGGGCCACGGATCAAATCCATGCCTTGGCAGCAACCTGAGCTGCTGCAGTGACAGTCAGATCATTAACCCCCTGCACCACAGGAGGAACACGCATTGTGTAATTTTTGAATTTTTTTAAAGATACAATGAAACACACCATTTCAGTGTAAAATTCTGTGAGTTTGGGCAAACCCCAGTAACCACTGCTACAATCAAGATAAAGAACATTTCCCCCCCTTAATTTCCTCCTGCCCCACCACAGTCAACCCCTTCCCCCATCTCAGCCCCTGATAATCACTGATCTTTTTTTTTATCTATCACCATAGTTTTATTCTTTCCAAAATGTCTGATAAATGGACTCTTATAAAACATAACCCTTTGAATTTATCTTTTATACTTAGCATATGTATTTGAGTTTCATCCATGTTATTGTATGTATCAGTAGTTCATTTTTTTTTTTTGTCTTTTGAGGACCACACCTGCAGCATATGGAGGTTCCCAGGCTAGGGGTCTAATCAGAACTGTAGCTGCCGGCCTACGCCAGAGCCACAGCAACTCGGGATCCGAGCCGAATCTGCGACTTACACCACAGTTCATGGCAACGCCGGATCCTTAACCCACTGAGCAAGGCCAGGGATTGAACCCACAACCTCATGGTTCCCAGTTGGATTCATTTCCACTGAGCTACGATGGGAACTCCCCTTTTTTTTTTCTGAGTAATATTCCATTGTATGGATGGATACACCACACTTTGCTTATCCTGTGACCAGGTGAAAGACATTTAAGTTGGTGATTATGAATATAGCTTCTATAAACATCCACAAATAGGTATTTTTGTGAACAGAAGTTTTCATTTCTCTCAGGTAAATACCTACATAGGCAATTGCTAGGTTATATGGTAGGTTTATCTTGATAAAAAAAGGTCAGTTTTCCAAAGTGGCTGTACCATTTTACAATCCCACCAGCCATGTCTGATTTTGAACAAATCTTACAGAGCACAATCCAAATAATGAATCTCCATTTTCTATGGACTAAGATATCTCAAAGTCTTTACTTATTACTCCATGTTTTTCCTTTTGGCCATTTAAGAACCTGCCTTCTTCCCAGCCATATGTCACAGCTCTTCCACGTGTTTTCCCGGAGACAGACTCAGGCCCCTGACCACTGACCATGCCTAGTACTTCCCCAAATGGGTGTTTTTGTGTGTGCCATTTGCCACCTGGGATGTTCACCTTTTATTACTGAAATCTTATGTAAACCCCACTATTGACATCTTTTTATCCTTGAAGAATCCATTCTGCTCTCCAAAAAAGGCAATTAAATGAACAGTCCTGACAGAGAAAGCTAATAAAACAGGCAAGCACAAGCCCCTCACTTTCCAACCCAGATTCCCTTATGCCACGTGGCAGGAGAAAGCCAAGAAGGAGTCCAGACCACGGCAAAGGAGAGCAAACAAAATCTCCATCAGAGTAGGTCTCTTTTTCCTTATTTAAAAAAAGAATGATGAATACCTCCAGTTTAACTAGAAGTAACTTCCAGATTAACTAGAAGTGACTGGGATAAAATGAATTCTCATTATTTGGGGCTGTCTGGAAGACAAAAGCTTTTCCATTTATGCAATTTTGGGCCAGTTCTTGATGCTACTCAAGACTTCTGCTTCCAAGTTTTTAACATCTGGATATGTACACATGTGCATATGACTTTGGCAGAGAGAGACAGTCAAAAGCAAATTCTTTTATAATACAGCAAATGTGCACTTCCTGAAAAGAGATAATGTACAATGGGACGGATTTCTTTCTTCCCTAAACAGCTTGAGTCTGCCTTCATGCAGCGAGGCACCTCTCCTGAGGCTGCCCTGAAGTGCTGAAGGCAGCGGTGCTGCACGCAACGTGTCCTCTCATATTCCAGTTCTGGAGAAGCTGATGCAATTCCAAAGCTCGGGGCTATGCCAGGGCTCAGTTCTTGCACCATAGTTTACTAGTGTTCCAGGGTGGCTGCTTCTGCAGCGCCTGGTAATGCTAGAAATCTTGCTGCATGCAGCTCAGGAATGAAGAGATTGCAGCCACCAGCTCGGAATGCCATTATCTGAATGGGCCCTGCGTACCAGTTCGGGGCGCTCACACCTCTCAGGCCTGGAAGAACTCCGCTGAGTTGATTCTACTCTTCTCCAGGGGATGACCCTGGTCCAGAATCTTGGCTCCATTTCTTAACTAGGCAAGGCTCTCAGGATTGAAATGAAAGCAGAAAGGAAGCCGACTCGGTCCCCCTTGCCAAGTGACTGTTTCCACCCTGTCAATCCCAGCCAGACCTTAGATGTTCAAAAACTACATCCTCAGCCCCTTCCCCGTAGGAGACAATGGCTCGTTTGACAAGACCCATCCTAGAACCTCCTCGGACCCGTCTCTTCAGTCTCCCAATTTAAAAAACGTTGTCTTGGTTTTTAGCAAAGTCAAAACGTTGCTGCTCACCCTTAGTCCCGCCGCCCGGCCCACCCGCCAGCCCGGGGTCTGGAAACCAGTCCCCTGTAAGAGTCAGGACGCTCGCCCCGGCGGGACTCACCCGGCCAGTAGAGAAGCGCCGGAGCGTTTGGCTGCTCCGCCACAGCATGCTGCAAAGGACCGCTCGCGCTGGGGGCGCAGGGGTGCAGGACGCAGACGGGGGCGCCTTAGCCTGGGAGCGGCCTACAGCCTCCGAGGCCGGGGCGGAGGCGCTGGCAGCTAAAGGCCTCGGCCAGTCCCAGGACCCCGCCTCCTCCAGCTGGCCGGGCTAACGCGGCCAATCCCGTGCGACTGGGCGGGGCGTGCTCCAGCCGCCCGCAGCCGAGCTCGTGCGGTGCTGAGCTCCCGGCGGCTGCCTAGGTTCCAGACTCACTCGCTGCGGAGTCTTCTACCTGTTCCTCACACCCTCTTAGGTACAAAAGGATCTGCCTTAAAGGCCAGCCTGACACCCTAAGCCATGTCCTTACACAGATTTGAGAGGACAACAGGCACGTGCGTGGAGATGCGAAAGATAACGGGTGAGGACACCTTCACCACGTGAGGGTCCTGATTCCTATCTCCCTGTCTGATAAACGAGAGACGGCGTACAAAGCTCCAGGCAGAGAGCCTGGCACAGAGCCGGTCCTGACAGATGATGGACAGGTAGATAGAAGATAGACGTCCTTTTCCTTCACCTCTCTAAAGGAACGCTCAAGATATGCTTTAGTTGAGCACTTGTCCCAAACAGAACTCCTTAGCCTGGCCTTCAAGGTCTTTTGAAGTTTGGTATTTCCTCTGATTTCTTGCTGCTCTTTTGCACGTGTAATAAAGCCAAACCGTAGTACTTACCTCTTCCTTCCTGGTTTATGCTTCCCAGGAAAGCTTACCATCTAGGCATGACCAAA
Source organism: Sus scrofa (assembly GCF_054392235.1). Classification (NCBI taxonomy): domain Eukaryota; kingdom Metazoa; phylum Chordata; class Mammalia; order Artiodactyla; family Suidae; genus Sus; species Sus scrofa. The sequence goes on along the minus strand of NC_139387.1, from coordinate 86,752,551 downwards.
TTCCTCTTTTCTTAAAGGTATAGCTCAAATGCTGCCTCCTGTAGGCACTTTTTGTGATGCTTTCCTCATCACCTCCATGGCATTTTCTTTCACAGGGTGAGTTTTCATTCCTCTGAACTGAGGAGGATTTTTGTCTATGCATTTCTTATGATCCCTGAATCTGTTCCTGGTAATTATGTTTCTGTCATCTTCTCTACAGGAAGCTCATAGCAGGTGAGTCCATGCCTTATTTCTCAGGATGTACAGTATCTACCACTGAGAAAAGCTTAGAAGATACTTGTTGAAAGAGAAAACAGGAGTTGCCATTGTGGCTCAGTGGGTTAAGAACCTGACATAGTGTCCGTGAGGATTCAGGTTCAATTCCTGGCCTCGCTCAATGGGTTAAAGATCCGACGTTGCCTGCGAGCTGCAGAGTAGGTCGAAGATGTGACTTGAATCTGGTGTTGCTGTGGGTGTGGTGTGGGCCAGCAGCTGTAGCCCCAACTCGACCCCTAGCTAGGGAATTTCTGTATGCCACAGGTATGGCCATAAAAAAAAAAAAAAAAAAAAAAGAGAGAGTGAGAGAGAACAAATGAATGAATGTATTTAAGAAGGTAAGAAGGAAAGAAAAAAGACCATTCTTAAAGCCTGGAGAATTGCTGCAAACATCCAAGGTTTTGTCTTGGGAACTACTCCTTGACAATTCAACCCATCTCCCTGACTGCATTTTGTGACTTCTTTCTTCTACTAAACTTCCAAATATTTGCATTCATTTTATTTGTTCTATACTGGGGAGGGTGGGCAAGGAGTGCGGTTTTTCCTGAGTGACGTTATTATATACTCCAACTCAACTTTAGAAAATAAGTTTATATTCATCCAGATCTAACAAGATGTCCTTGATGTCGGAAGATTTTCTTCTTTAAGAACCAAAAAATGTAGTTCTCTTGATAATCGGAGGTTAGGCCAGATGCAATTAGAGAGTTTGACGAACAAAAAAATCCCCGCCCGTCTAAACTATTCCCAGCAAAAATGAAAATGAGGAAGTTCTCCTGTGGTGCAGTGGGTTAAGGATCTGATGTTGCTGCACCTGTGGTGCCGTTCAAAACTGCAGCATGAGTTCAATCCCTGGCCCGGGAACTTCCACATGCCATAGGTATAGACAAAACAAAAATGGAGATAAAATGAAGTCAACTTTAGAAACAAAAACTTAAGAGAATTTGTCATCAGCAGACATACAATAAAGAGAATATTAAAGTATCCTTCAAGCAGGAGGAAAATTACCTACTTGGAAGCCTGGAAATGCAGGAAGGAATAAAGACCAACAAAAAAGGCAAATATGTGAGTGAATTTAAATAAACACTAACCATTTGAACAGTAATAATAATAAAATTTTGTAGATATATATATCCACAACATTTATATATTAAAATATACAAACAATAATAAAAATTGTTGGATAAATGTGTAGGTCTGGGAGGAATGAAATATCCTTTAGGCTGAAAGAAAATAATCCTAGATAGACGCTCAGAGATGAAAATTCTGATGAAGGGCAATAGAAGAGGGTAAATATGCAGGCAAATTTAAGTGAATATTGTCTAAAACAGTTCTAATAATGTTTTATGGGAGTTCCCATTGTGGCTCAGTGGACATGAACCTGACTAGCATCCATGAGGATGTGGGTTCAATCCCTGGTCACACTCAGTGGTTAAGGATCTGGCATTGCTTCAAGCTGTGGTGTAGGCCAGCAGCTGTAGCTCCAATTAGACTCCTAAGCCTGGGAACTTCCATATGCTGCAGGTGCGGCCCTAAAAAAGACAAAAAAAATTTTTAGTGTTTTTTGGAGTTCAAAAAAATATATAATTAAAATACGGGACAACAGCATATGATTTTCAGGGAGGAAAGCTGAAGTCAAAGGCTTCTAAGGTTGCAGCACTGCCTAAGGTTGCAGCAAAATAAAAGTACTAATTTACATTAGACTTTAATAAGTTAAGGATGCATATTAATATCTCTAGCACAACCACTGAAAGAATGGTAATACAATGTATAACTACCAAATTAATAGAATATAAAACTATCAAGATAATAAAATGATTTTAAAAAATCAATCCAAAAGAAGGCAAGAAAGGAGAGAAAGAGGAACACAGAAGAGGTGGAAAAACTAGACAAAAATTAGTAAGATGTTAGACTTAAGCCAGTAACTGCAGTAAATGAAAACAGACTAAATGCTTTAATTAAAAGACACAGAGGGAGTTCCGTGGTAGCCTAGTGGTTAAGGATCTAGTGAGGTCACTGCCATGGCCCAAGTGGCTGCTGTTTCAGGGTTTGATCCCTGGCCCAGGAACTTCCATGTGCTGTAGGCAAGGCCAAACAAACAAACAAACAACGACATAGGATCTCTGGATATGGCACAACGGGATTGGTGGCATCTTGGGAGTGCTGGGACTTGGGTTCGATCCCTGGGTCCTAACAGTGGGTTAGGAATCCAGCATTGCCACAGCTGTGGCTTGGGTTGCAACTGCAACTGATCTGGCTCCAATCTGATTCCTGGCCCGGGAACTCCATATATTGTCAGGCAGGCCAAAAATGGGAAGGGAAAAAAAAAAAAAAGACATAGATGATCAGGTTGCTTAAAAAACAAAACTCTGATGAGAGAGATTCATAAAATATAAAGATTAAGAAAGGATGATTTCTTTAAAAATACAAAAAACCCGGAGTTCCCATCGTGGCTCAGTGGTTAAGGAATCCAACTAGGAACCATGAGGTTGTGGGTTCGATCCCTGGCCTTGCTCAGTGGGTTAAGGATCTGGTGTTGCCGTGAGCTGTGGTGTAGGTTGCAGACGCAGCTCAGATCCCACATTGCTCTGGCTGTGGTGTAGGCCAGCAGCTACAGCTCCGATTTGACCCCTAGCCTGGGAACCTCCATATGCCGCAGGAGCGGCCCAAGAAATGGCAAAAAAGACAATGAATAAATAAATAAATAAATAAAAATACAAAAACCCCAAACACTAACCAAAAGAAAATGTTAATCTGACAGGAAGACATAAAGATTCTAAACTGGAATACGCTTAATAACACAGCCTCAAATTTAATAAAGCAAAAATTACAGAACTTCAAGGAAAAGCAGACAAACCTGCAACCATACTTGAAGATTTTAACATACTTAAGAACTGGTAGAAGCAGGCAAAATATTAGCAATGACACAGAATATTTAAAACAGATGATTCAAGAACTTGGCCTAATTAAAATCATCCAGCTACCAAAGGCACCTTCTTTTTAAATAGATAAAGATAATTGGTGTAGTGGCCACTTCTTTGGAAATTGATAGGGGAAGTCACTAGAAGAGAGAGCATGTTCTTTGCTTTTTCAGTGTCAGATGAACAAGGGAGCACTGTGTCTGCAGACATTCCTGAGACATCTTTGCTGAGATAAAGGAAACAGGAGGAAAAAGGGCCTAGAGAAAGCTGAAGAAGCAATGTGGAAAGCAAGTTATTCTCATCAGAGATGAAAGTTTTGGAGTAGATTTTTTGAGGAAATAGTTGCAAAAAGACCACTTAAAAAATTTTGGCAATTACAGCATGGATGAAACAAAAATGAAGCTCAAATAACTTTTTTGTTGAGGTATCGCTGATGCACAATATTATATGTTTCAGGTGCACACCACAGTGATTCACCATTTTTAAAGGTCATGTTCCATTTACAGTTTTTATAAAATATTGGCCACATTCCCTGTGTTGTACACTATACCCCTGTAGCTTAGTTCATCAGTCATAGTTTGTATCTAATTCCCTACCTCTATTTTGCCCCTCCCCCCAAAGATCAAGCAGCCTCAGATAAGATGGAGAAGACTAAGATATCTTTATTTTTTAATTTTTCGTCCTTTTCCATTGCCCCCCCCCCCCACCATATGTAAGTTCCCAGGCCAGGGATCAAATCCAAGCAGCATCTGCAACCTATGTCACAGCTGCAGCAACACTGGGTCCTTAACCTACTGCATTGGGCCAGGGCTTGAACTGGAGAAGCCACAGAGACAAGACTGATCACTACCCCCGTGCACCACAGAGGGAACTCTAAGAAAGAGGAGACAAGGATCATATTCCCACTTGACATGACCTTCCAGATACCATTCCTTGTGGCTAGCAAACTGCCTTAGTAAAAAAGCTGAATTGTAAATTATCTCATTTCTATTGTTTTTCGTTTGTTTGTTTGTCTTTTCAGGGCTGCACCTGCAGCATATAGAGCTTCCCAGGCTAGGATTCAAATCAGAGTTACAGCTGCTGGCCTATGCCACAGCAATACTGGATATGAGCCATGTCTGTGACCTACACCACAGCTCACAGCAACACAACGAGGGATCCTCAACCCACTGAGCAAGGCCAGGGATCGAACCCACCTCCTCATGAATATTAGCCGGGTTCATTAACCACTGAGCCACAATGGGAACTCCAAAACACTTTGAGTTTTCATTCTCTCCTCTCGTTTGGTTGCTTATTTGACTATAACATGCAGCCATTTTTACTATTTGGAAACATAGCTGTGTATATTTATTTTTAATTTGTTCTGCTGAATATTTTTAGAATGGTGTTTTCTTTATTAATTCTCACTTTAGGGAGTTCCCATCATGGCTTAGTGGAAACAAATCTGACTAGCATCCATGAGGGCGTGGGTTTGATCCCTGGCCTTGCTCAGTTAAGGATCTGGTGTTGCTGTGGCTGTGGCATAGGCTGGCTCCGATTCAACCCCTAACCTGGGAACCTCCATATGCCACGGGGGTGGCCCTAAAAAGACTAAATAAATAAATAAATTTTCATTTTAATTAACTCACTCTTGAACCTGTATTATTATTAATGTTTAGTTATAGTTTAAGTGAAAATAAATTTATGATAAAACAAATACTTGAGAGCACTGACCCAGGAATCTATAATGGGAAAGACTGAATTCTGGTAATGATTTCATTGATGAGTTAAGTGAATTAACCTTGATACAATTAGAGTGCATAATACAAATACTATATTGAATATGTCCCTGGTAAATAATTAGATCTCTTATTTCTACAAATATGACTTCAGGATTAATATTCATTTAACTTTTTTTTCTGTAGTTGATCTAATTAAGTATATGAATTTTAATAAAGTTTCTTGGGATAACTTTACAGTGATGCATTATGACAGTGGGCATCAAGGGCCTGAAATAAAATTTTTTTTCAGTTCTTCCTTTTCATCTTTCACTTTCACTTTTCATCTTTCACTTCCAGCTTTTGGACCAGGCAGTTCTTTTGGATTTTGTATCCCATTTGTATAACTTTCCTGTGATCCCAAATTATAGTAATGATACTCTCGAGCATGTCCACTGATGAATCTTCAACTGTAGAAAGCATTACTGACTGATGGCTTCAGCTGCTGCACTTCAAGGTTTATCTCCACATCCACATTGAGTCCATGCCTGGGATACTAAGGCAGCAAGATCCAGATCACTGCTGATAGGGTGACTCCCCATTAGCTTATTGGATTTTCTCTGAACCTCACAGCAGTTTGATTCTCCTCTTTAGCCTACTTTCCTTCTCTCTCTCCTTCACAAAGGGTCAGACCTGAATTGCAGCCTGATGGCTCTCCCAAGCATCCCCTGGCTTCTTCCTCATTCTCCTTCAAAGCTATTTCCCCTAAAAGAATCTCTTGCATGTTTAATCTTATCTTGGCATCTGCTTCTTTGAGAACCAAATATATGTAATAAAAAGAATCAACAAAATTGATTCTTTGGTTCTTTGAAAAAACATACAGTAAATAAAAATTTGGTGAGATTGATAAAAAATAAAGGTGAAATAACAAGTGTTAAGAACAGAAAAGTTGACATCAGTACAGATCATATAGACATTGAAAACATAAAAGAGATACTCCTTTGAGAAGACTTGCATTCATATCAAGGAAATCTGGATAAAATATTTTGGCATATCTATCTGAAGGCACCCAAAAAGCTACCCTGAGCAGGTCCTGTTGTGGCCCAGTGGAAAGGAAGCTGACTAGTATACATAAGGATGCAGATTCAATTCCTGGCCTCGCTCAATGGGTGAAAGATCCGGTGTTGCCATGAGCTGTGGTATAGATACTGTTCGGATACTGTGTTGCTGTGGCTGTGGCGTAGGCCAGCAGCTGTAGCTTTGATTCAAGCCCTAGCCTAGAAACTTTCATATGCTGCAGGTGTGGCTCTAAAAAGCAAAAAAAAAAAAAAAAAAAAAAAAAAAGCTGCCTTGATGTATCAGATCAGGGATGGAACTCAGGCCATAGAAGTGACCAGAGCAATAGTAGTGATAATGTCTTATCCTTAACCCACTATGCCCCCAGGAAACTCCACTGTAGTGTTATTTTCTTCAGGAATGTCAATAAATGGACTCACATAGTATGTTAAGTTATTACATTGCTTTTCTTCATTCAGAATAATGCCCTTGAGATTTGTGCAAATATTTAGAAAATTTCCAGGGATTTAGAGGTCCTTCCGTTATTGATTTTAATATAACTCCACTGTGGTCAGAGAATATAACTGTAACATTTCAATCCATTTAAATGTGTTGAGACTATTTTATGACCTGGCATATGGACTACCTTGCTGGATGTTCCTTTTATACTTGAAGAAATGTCTACTGTTTTGGGGTAAAATGTTCTATAAATATCAGTTAAGACAAGCTGGTTGAGAGTATTGTTCAATTCTATATTCTGTCTACATTTTATAAACCAAATACTGAGAGAGAAGTGTTAAAATTTCCAACTATAATTATTACTTTATATATATCTTCTTTGTAATTCTTTCAGATTTTAGTTAATTAAACTCTATCTCTTGGTATAAAAAAAAAGCCAATTCACAGACATTCTGGATTCTGTTATGTTCTTAAGAAAAAATACTGGGGTTTTTGCTTTAGAAAGAAGAAATCTGCTTGGACTCATTCCCTGTGGAGTGCAGCAGCTTATGTTTCTGCTTAATTCTTCATTTAAACAAAGATTTGGCCGGTGTTTTTGCTCAGACTATGGGCTTGACCCTCTGTCGTTCCCCGGATGATCAGTTTTCCCTTCTGAATGTCAAGCTGCTCTGCTAACCCAGCCTCTGTTCTCTGCTATTGTAAACTCACAGGGCTTCAGCTTTTGCCACCTGAGGCGCACATCTGCTGGGGAATCTATATTGTCAGAGGGCAGCAAACACACCTCTCACCTAGCGCTGTTGTTTTGCAAGGAATCCTGGCTGCTATCTCGGCAGACCCTTGGCATGCATTTCAGAGGTCAGCCAGGGATTTGCAGAGTTTATACTTGAATTTGGATCTCATCCGTTTCTGTGGGCCCTTTGTTTCAGGATTCCCCCATCCCCTAAGCTTCCGGATTCTCTTCAAACAACCCTGAATTTGCCACCACCTTGAGCCAGTAAGACTGTAGCATTTCACAGCTGGATTTGAAGGGGTGAGGACACGATCAGGTAAAGACCCACAGATGCATGATTATTACCAGTTGCTGGGTAAATGGTTTCCTATGGTTTCTGTGAGTATGTACACAGTTCTTGATGTGGAAAAGAGCTCGGTTTGTTGGAGGAACTAAAAGATGGATCTGGCTGGATCACAATGAGCAAAAAAGAAAGGGTGAAGATGATGTTGGCGAGGTGGACAGGTTTTTCCTATAAATGCTATATTTTATTGTAAGCACGACTGGAAGTCACTGACAGTTTCTTTTCTCTCCTCTCCTCTTCTCTGCTTTTCTGTTTTACAGCTGAACCTGTGGCATGTGGAAGTTCTCAGGCTAGGGGGAATCACAGAGCTGCAGCTGAGGCCTAAGCCACAGCCACAGCAAAACTGGATCCAAGCCCCATCTACAGCCTACACCACAGCTGGTGGCAATTCCGATCCTTAACCCAGTGAGTGAGGCTAAGAATGGAATCTGTACATTCCAGTCCTCACAGAGACAATGTAGGGTCCTTAACCCACTGAGCTGCCACAAAGCAGAACTAAAGTCACTGACAGTTTTTAAAACAAAGGAGCAGGATACTCTGTATTTTAAAAATCAAGCTCTGACTACTTAGTCAAGTTAAGGTTCAACCGCCAGCCTGGCACAGTAGGTTAAAGGATCCACGGAGTTCCCCGTCGTGGCTCAGTGGTTAATGAATCCGACTAGGAACCATGAGGTTGCGGGTTCGGTCCCTGCCCTTGCTCAGTGGGTTAGCGATCCGGCGTTGCCGTGAGCTGTGGTGTAGGTTGCAGACGCGGCTCGGATCCCACATTGCTGTGGCTCTGGCGTAGGCCGGTGGCTAACAGCTCCATTTGACCCCTAGCCTGGGAACCTCCATATGCCATGGGAGCAGCCCTAGAAAAGGCAAAAAGACAAAAAATAAATAAATAAGTAAGTAATAATAAAGGATCCAGAGTTGCTGCACCTGCCGTGTAGGTTGCAACTGTGGCTGAGATCTGATCCCTGGCCCCATAATTCCATATGCTGTGGGGCAGTCAAAAAAAAAAAAAAAAATTAGCTGGAGGGAGGAAAAGAATGGAAGCAGGTGAGCCAGCAACCATGTTTACTAAAACCAAAAATAGAAAAGGCTTTAGGGCTTCTGGCTATGACTGCCTAGCTTATATCAAGAAAAACTCCTGCTGAGAACATCTAGAAGAGTTAGTAAAATAGATTTTAAAATCTTTTTTGCAGGGGGAGAATTTTCTTTTTGATGATTTTTATTTTTTCCATCATAGCTGATTTACAGTGTTCTGTTAATTTTCTACTGTACAGCAAGGTACCCAGTCACACATACATATATACATTCTTTTTTTTTCACATTATCATGCTCCACCCTAAATGACTTGGTATAGTTCCCAGTGCTATACAGCAGGATCTCATTGCCTATCCATTCCAAAGGCAATAGTTTGCATCTATTAACCCCAAATTCCCAGTCCATCCCACTCCCTTCTTGAGGGGGAGAATTTTTAATTGTGGTAAAAAAAATAAAATAAAATGTACCTTCTTAAGTGTACAGTTTAGCAGTGTTAATTCACACTGTTAATAGATCTCTAGAATTTTTTCATCTTGCAAAGCTGAAACTCCATACTCCCTGGCACAACTCCCCATTTTCCCCTCCTTTCAACCCCTGGCAACCATCATTCTACTTTCTTTCCCATGGTTTTAACTGCTCTAAATAGCTCTTACACATAGAATCATATAATATTTGTCCTTTTGTTATTGACTTATTTCACTCAGCATAATATTCTCAAGGTTCATCCAGTGCTGTAGCATGTGGCAAAATTTCCTTCTTTTAAAAAGCTGAGCAAAATTCCATTGCATGTGCATATCACATTTTCTTTATTTATCTGTAGATGGACATTTGGGCTGTTGGTCACTTGGCTATTATGAATAATGTGAACTGAACACAAGTGTGCAAATTATCTCTTTAAGATGCCGCTTTCAATTCTTTTTGATACATACCCAGAAATGGATTATATGGTAATTCTAATTTTAGTTTTTAAAGACACGTCCATATTTTCTTCCATAGAGGCTGTGCCATTTTGCATTCCTTCCAGTGGTGCACAAGGGTCCCAATGTCTCCACATTCTTATCAACACTTGCTTTTTCTGTTTGTCTGTTTAAATATTTTTACAGTTGCTATCCTAATGGGTGGGAGGTGATAGCTAACTACAGTTTTGATTTGTTTTTTGTTGTTGTTGTTATTGGCCATTAATATGTCTTTTTTGGTGAAATCCCTATTGAGGTCTTTTGCCCAATTCTTAATTGGGTTACTTTTTTTATGGTTGAACTGTAGCAGCTCTTTGAATATAATGGATATTAATCTCTGATTAGATACATGATTTGCAATGATTTTCTCCCATTCTATAGGTTGCCTTTACACATTGTTGACTGTTTCCTTTAATGGGCAGAGGGTTTTGTTTTGGTTTTGTTTTTTTGAGAGCCACTGTGGTCAGATTCTTAACCCACTGTGCCACAGGGGGAACTCCAGTGTGCAGAGGTTTTTAAGTTTGGTGTAGTCTCATTTGTCCACTTTGGCTTTTGCGGCTAAAAATCTTTATGGGTTTTTTTTTTTTTTTTTTTTTTTTTGGCTGTACTCACAACATGCAGAAGTTCCCAGGCCATGGACAGAACGCTGTGCCTCAGTAGCAAAGCAGCGACCTGAGACATAACCATAACAATGGCAGGTCCTTAAGCCACTGAGTCACACAAGAACTCTGCTAAAAATCTTTTTGAAAAGGCATCAAATCTTTTTGAGAAGCCAAGATTCAGGGGAAAAGTTGAGAGATGAACCCTGAGGCATTTTCTGATTTGTAAGTGGCAGCTAAGAATCTGAGAGGCTGAGTGGCAGAAAGCAGTAGCTGTGAGACTGAAAAGCTGGGCAGCAATTGGGCTGGACTTGTCAAGTGTCCCTGTGGAGTTACATTCCAGGATTAAGACGGTTCAGAAACAGATAATTCAGAAACCGATCAGCCATCATAAAGACAGAAACTCAGTTTGGAATTGGAATGGTCCTATTCTGGCATAAAGTAATCTGCCCCTACTCTAATAACCTCTAATACTCTCTGGAGGAAGATAACACCATGCAGATTCTTAACTTATCTTTATAGTTTTTCAAGCTTAAGATCAGGGTGCACTAAAAAAAATGTATCAAGCTTATCAAGGAACAAGACCAAACGGTGGAAAACCAAGAGGGGAAAAAAACAAAAAAACAAAAAACCCAAGACACCAAACTAGAATAGAGACATACAGAAAAATCTAGATATTGGAATTACCAGGAAAGATGTCCTATATGTATAGAGCTGAATAAGAGACTCCAACATATGTCTATGTCCTAATCCCCAACCCTATGATTACGTTATCTTGCTCATTCAAAGGGACCTTGTAGATGTGATTAAGTTAAAGCTTAAGGCTCTTGAGAAAGGGAAATCATGCTGGATTATCTGGATGGACCCGGTGTAATTATAAAGGTGCTTATGAGAGAAAGTCAATAGAATCGGTGTCAGTAGTACAGATGATGGCAGTAGCTAGAGATGGAAATAATGCATGGAAGCCGAAAAGGGCAGGAAAGTAGATTCTGCACTCAGTGTCTCCAGGAGTAACCAGCTCTGGCAGCACCTTGGTTTTAGCTCAGTGAGATTCATCTCGGACTCCTGATGGCCTCAACTGTAACACAATACATTTGTGGTGTTTTAAGGCACTGAGTTTGTGGCAATTTGTTACAGCAATAATGGGAAACCAACACCCAGCCTAATAGGGGAGACAATTATATCAACATGCAATTTGGAAGAAGTAAATAAGATGGAAACACAAGGGTGTTAGTGCTCAGTCCAAGCTGAGATTCACAGAATCAGATACGATGGTAACCGTACATGGTCCCATAATCACTGGTTACCCATGGCTGCTGGACTCCATGGATGCTGAGTGGCAGATTTTATAGTAATTAGGAGGCTGAAACAAAATTTCATTATATCTCTAAGTAACAAGTTTGATGTAATGAACACACTACTCTACATTCGATACTTAACTTTGTTTTCAGGCTCACATGAATTTTCTCATTTTACCACTTATTGGTTTACAAATTAGGATATAAATGAAGTCTCATAATATTTGAAAGAATCGTTATCACACAGTCATCTCTAACTATATGCAGTTGAGTTACCATAACAATTTTAAATAAGTTAAAAATCCCCATGCATTTGGAGATTTAAAAACACATGCAACATCACACATAAAAATAATTGCTGCGTCAAAGAGGAAATTATAATGAACACTGAACTTACTAAAAATGTCCAGATGGCAGTGAGCTAGAAAGCTCTAGTCAACTTCTTCAGGATGGTGAGATTAGTGAAGCTGCCAGTGCATCTGAACATCCTGGGAAGAAATTTAGACAATTGGTGAAGACTTTCAGGTTGAATTGGTAAAAACAAAACTAAGGAAACAACATTTAAAAAAAAAAAAGATAATTTTTTTCTAAAGCTTTTCTAAGCTTTTCTAAAGCTTTGCATTAGAAAAGAAACCAGTCTACTACATGGCTCAACTATGAGTTGCATTAACAGAGTCATAACAAAGAATATTTACCTACCCAAATTATTATATAGTTTACATAATATATATAATATTGGAGAAAAAGATGGATGACAGAGATATGGATGGTGGGGTGAAGTGAAGAAGATAGTTATATCCTCATCTCCCATAGTGGAAAGATAATATATAGTTCCCAAAGTCAAAGATTAAAGAAGTTATACTGTAGTTATGCTATTGAGAGAAACAGAAGTAAATACTAAAATAATCAACTAAAAGAGATAGAAGTGGTTGCCTTTGGGGATGGGATAATGAGGGAAGAGGTAAGTGCGGTTTTGCTGTTTTTCATAACAAATTGTATATAACTGTGTGATTCTAGACCACAGGCTGGCAAATCTTTTCTATAAAGTGCTAGATAGTAAATATTCCAGGCTGTGCAGGCCATATGGTCTCTGTTGCAACTACTTAACGATGACTTTGTGGTGCACAAGCACCATAGACCATCCATAAACAAATGGATATTGCCGCATTCCAATAAAACTTTATTAATAGACACTGAAATTTGAATTTTATGTAATTTCAGTTGTCATAAAATATTTTTTCTTTTCATTTAAAAAATGAAAAAAATCATTCATAGTTTATGGGCTGTGTAAAAATAGACTTGGATTGAGCTGTAGTTTTCTAATCACTGCTCTAAACAATGTGCATTTATAAATATTAAACAAATAAAATCCCAACACACCTTTTGCAAAACGAAACTAGAAGGAGACTTTATTTTTATCTTGATGAAATGTACATTTAAAAAAACTATAGCAGGAGTTCCCGTCATGGCACAGTGGTTAATGAATCCAACTAGGAAACATGAGGTTGAGGGTTCGATCCCTGGCCTTGCTCAGTGGCTTGGGGATCCAGCATTGCCGTGAGCTGTGGTGTAGGTTGCAGACAAGGCTTGGATCCCGTGTTGCTGTGGCTCTGGCGTAGGCCAGCGCCTACAGCTCCAATTCGACCCCAAGCCTGGGAATCTCCATATGCCATGGTAGCGGCCCAAGAAATGGCAAAAAGACAAAAAACAAAAACAAAAACAAACAAAAAAAACTATAGCAAACATCTTTCTTTTCATGACCAAAACTTGCGTGTATGCACTTCCTTCAAAAAATCAGGAGCAAGACAGAGATGTCTGCTATCACCACTTCTATTCGGCATTGAACAGGTTCTGAAGAATGCAGAAAGACAATAAGAAAAATACATCAGGATTAAAAAGGAAAAACCAAAGCATCATTACACACAGATGATATAACTATGTAGAAAATGCAAAAGAATCTACAAATTGTTACAGTTAAAAGGAGAATTTAGCAGGGTGGCTGCATATAAGTTTAGTATCTATAAATCTATTATTTTGATATACTTGCAAGAAACTGTTAAAAACATTTAAAAAGATGCTATTTATAAGAGCAACCATTGAAAGCAGATTTAGTTTAAGTCTAACAAAAGATTCCAGGAAATTTATAGAGAAAATCATAAACTTTTATTGAAAGACATTAAGGAGAACCTGAATAAATAATAATCTTAGGAAGACTCAACACCACTAGAGAGATCTACTCTCACTAAATTGATTTAGTGCAATCCCAATCAAAATTCCAACAGGGTTTCCCATGGAAGTCCACAAATGTGGACTTTAAAATGTATTTGGAAAATCAAAGAATCAAAAATAAAAATATTCCTTAGGAGGAACCAGGTGTGGGGCTTGCCTTACTAGATACCAACACTTAAAAAGCTGTTTTAATTAAGACTGGAGTTTTGGGCATAGGGATGGATGAATTGTTCAATAACACAGACTTATATGCATGTGGAAACCTAACACATGATAAAGATAGCATTGATGGTCAGAGGGTTGAATCTCAGTCTTATGAGGATTAAATAAAGTAATATATATATAAAAGACTTAAAATGCTTCCCGGGACATTGTAAATGCAGAATAACTGTTAGATGCTGCTATCTTTACTATCACACCTAATCTCCCCTTACTCCTTTTTTTCCCCTCCTAATTATTCTAAATCTCATTAGCCAGAACTTAATGTTATGACCACACCTGACTACAGGCGAAGCTGGGAAAGGCAATCTTTGATTTGGGTGGCCATGGTCCAACCAAAAGCTGGTTTCTGTTAGTGGGAAGAAAGGAAAATGTGTCTTGGGAGGCAATTAATCTCTGGTAGAAAAATTAATGTCTGAACTATTTTTTTCTTTTTCTCTCTGCCCTCACCATGTGGAAGTTTCCAGGCCAGAGATCAAACCCAAGCCACAGCAGTAACCTGAGCCACAGCAGCGACAATGTTGGATCCTTGACCGCTAGGCCACCAGGGATCTCCTGAACTAACTCTTGACAACATTATAGTTGGTTGGGGGACCACGCCTGGACGGCACGCTCTTGTCTAAGGGATGGATTGGCATGTGTAAACTCAAGAAGGTCAGAGGCAGCAGGACCTGTTTGAGAAACTGCAGATGGTTTGGTACCTCAGCAGAGCAAAGTGGGTATAAACTGGGGAATAGATGAGGCAGAAAGTTTAGACAATAATAAGAGGGCAGATGGGAAACCTTATGTTATATCCTGTGAAGCATAAACTCCATGCCAAGGACAATGGGATTCACTGAAGGACTTAAAGTAGAACATTCTCTGATCAGACAGGTTTTGAGGAACTTCACTCAGTGTGTGGACAATGGAGAGAAAAGATCTCTCATGGGTCTATAGTAAAATGGTATGGTTAGGAAGACCCAGATTCTTTTCCAGGTTAGATTATTTTGTAAAGAAATATATGAATGAACAGATTGGGTATCTTCTTGACAGGTACACATCGTATTCCGACAAATTACTAAGAAAAATGTCTTTAGTGAGCTTTCACCAGAGATTTTCCTATTGTAGGAAACATATTTTAAATGTACATTAAGAAATACGTTCAGGAAGTTCCCTTATGGCACATCAAGTTAAGGACCTGATGTTGCCGTAGCTGTGGCATAGGCGGAAGCTGCGGCACTGGTTCGATCCCTGGCCTGGGAAACTTCTGCATGCTGCAAGTGCAGCCTAAAGAAAGAAAAGGAAAAAAGAAATAAGTTCACTAAGACCTCAGCATTTATAATAATCCTTTAAGAGCTTACCATTATTATTCTCACTTTACAAATGAGGAAACTGAGGCAGAGATTAAATTATTTGGCCCAATATCCCATGGCTAGTAAGTGGCAGAGCTATGATTCGGATCAACACAATTTGACTGTAGAATCTGTGCTTTTAATTACTACATTACACTTCCTGTTGCCCTGATTTAATAGATTAGTGAATATGCAGATTCAAATTGCTCTGACTTGTGATTTCAATGTATCATAATGAGCTATTGGGAGATTAATTACAGTGATTAAGACAAATGTGAAGAATACAGCAAAGTCAAACTCATGATCGCACGGGTAGTAAAAGGAAAAAAGTGTGCCAGCCGTTAGGTACTGATGTTACCTGCTATTTTCAAGTTTTCTTCTTCTTTTTTTTTTTTTTTTTTTTTTGTCTTTTTGTCTTTTGTTGTTGTTGTTGTTGCTATTTCCTGGGCCGCTCCCGCGGCATATGGAGATTCCCAGGCTAGGGGTCTCATCGGAGCTGTAGCCACCGGCCTATGCCAGAGCCACAGCAACGTGGGATCCGAGCCGCGTCTGCAACCTACACCACAGTTCACGGCAACGCCGGATCGTCAACCCACTGAGCAAGGGCAGGGACTGAACCCGCAACCTCATGGTTCCTAGTCGGATTCGTTAACCACTGCGCCACGATGGGAACTCCTCTTCCTCTTTTCTTTTCTAAAATGCCCAAGAAGACATCAAGCACCCCATGGGGGTGGGATCCACTTTTCTCATCTGCTTTTTCATAATAATCTCTGCATCTAGGATTGTGTCTGGTACATAGTGGGCATTCAAATATTTGACCTACTGTAGATTCACCGGCCTCAGGGAAAACTCTTCAAGAAACTGCTTACTTGCTTTGATAAAGTTAATTATTTTTGGTCCTTTATAAGATTACAGAAGACATTAAAAAAATTCCCATTGTTAAAAATTAAAGACATAGGTAGTCACAATAAAACTTGAAAATTCACTAATAACCAACACTTACTCTTTTCCAGTTGACTTCCTGTTGAGAGTGATTTGAGTTCTCTTAGTATTTACATGCACACATGCAAGTACACGTTTGTAGAAAAATACAAATGTAACCACAAATACACATTATTCTGCAGCTACCTTCTGTCAGTTTCTGGTGTCTCTATAAATCTACTTCATTTCTTTTAACACCGATCTAGCATTTCGTAGTATGCACATATTAAACTTTATGTATTTACTCCCTATTGATTGACATTTAAATCTCCTTACTACTATTAAAAACCATGCCGTAGTGAACACTGCCATGCAATTACCTGTACACATGCAGCATTACTGGGTAACATAGATCTGATCACCAAAAAGCCACTTGGTAGGTAGGCGCATTTTAGAACTCAAAACAGCTTTTCTTCTCCACTCCGTCGTCCCCGCCCTGCCTTTTTAGAGGAGGTGGGTAGAGAGCCCAAGAGAACAAGATAAGCAGAGAAGTAAAATTCCTCGCTTAAGTGTTCATAAAGTAACCCCTTCTCTTGAACACCTTCCCCCCCTCCAACTCAAGAAAAGGTGTGCAGGACAAGAGCTGAAAGAGCTCCGACAGGGGCGACCGGGAAGGCGTTGGCTGTACGGGCTTCTTGGAAGAAGCGCTTGGACAGCCACGTCCTCGAGGACCACACCTTCTTGTTCAGCCGCCGCTCCATCAATTTTGTGCTTTTCAGGCTAGACTGGGGGATAAATTCCCCTGGTATAAAAATGGCTTGGAGACAGTAGAGCGAAAGTGAAGATAACGATGGGGCGTGAGACATGAACTGAATGGTGGCGAGGCCGAAGTAGCAGCGGGAGGACACCGCAAGCACCGCCGCCGCCGCCATGGCCATCGCTTTCTGCCACCGCGGAGGACTCGCTTTCCCAGCGGTCCCCGCGGCCCGGCAGGGGCATTGGGCCCGGCTGGCCCTTGCGAGCGAGGGGCGGAGCCCGGGCCGGAAGTCACGTGCTATGACAGCCGCCGGGGTGAGGCCGCCGTTGTCGCTCAGGCTGGTTGGGGCTGTGACTGTGGGAGGCGCCGGTGCGATGGCGGTAGAGACGCTGTCCCCGGACTGGGAGTTCGACCGCGTTGACGACGGCTCACAGAGTAAGGGAGCGGCAGGGCAAGGACTGCGGGTGGGCGCTCCCCATCCCGCCTCAGCCAGGGCAGCGCTTGTGCAGGAGGGCTCTTGGAGCGGCGCGTAGCCCCCGGGTTCGGGATACTTTCTGCGCCTTAGGGTGTGAGAGGGACGCCTTCCAAACGTAACTTTCGGGGTTGGGAGTCCACGCGATGGTGGCTCAGGCTGGCCAGGCCAGGGCTTGGCTATTTGGGCGGTGACTGTCCTGGGGCGACCGCAGTGGCCAGTGGGCGCGGCGTCCACTTTGTGCAGCCGCGGGCCCTGACGGGGCGCGCCCGGGAGGCCAGGACCCCGGGGAGGGGAGGCCGCCGCGACTCTGGCCTCTGGGGCTTTAACCAGATCCTCAGAACGTTCAGTTCTAAGTGAGGCTGAAGTCCGGGTTCCTGTTTCGGTTTCCTGTTTTTCTTCTTTTTCCTCCCAAACCAACTTGTGGAAGTTTGAGTGTTTTTTTTCATTCATATTATTATTACTGTAGAAGATAGTGAAAAAGAACTCTTCACGCGGTAAAATATATACACGCGAATGTCAGTTTATCTCCCTCGAGGTCTTTTATTTATGTTAAGTGGTCTTTTTCAGTGTTGTCCTGTAGTTTTCAGCGCACCTAGAAAGGTTTCAGAAATTATAGTAAGTCTACTTCAGCTTTTACTATGTAAAATTGAGTTGTCTCATTTTACCTTATAAGTCTAACCCCCCAAAACTTAACAAATTCAGTTTCATGGAGCAAAGTTTAGATGCCAAATTATTTTGGTGAAACGCTGCTTAAGATGAATACAAATTGGCAACCTGTTTCTTGCCATTGGTGGTATTAATTTTTATAGGTGATAAAAGAGATTTTGGGACATACTGCTAGAATGTTTTTTTTTAATGTAGGTTTTTCAGAAGGTGAACATAATTTTAAAAGATTACGTGTGATTTTTGCATAATTTTACAAAAACAAATTAGATATAATTAGGTTTTATTAACTACTCAAAGCGTTCTGAGTTTAATTCAGGATTCGGTTTTTCACAAAACATTCTGTAAGTTGTTAGCTCTTATGCACCGTGAAAAACCAGACCTGTTGGTAATAACAAAATTCTTTAACTTTTTTATGGGGAAGATTCTATATTCACTGTTAAAGTGAACTGCACCTTGTCATGTATGAAGTTTTACGGACAGAGACTCCCTAGTCTAGTGTCTGCAAAATAGTGGAATGAAAGTATGATTGGGGTTTGAAAATGATTCACGCAGGCATTTTCCGCATACCAGCACCTATGGTAGATATTAGGGATACAAAGATAAAACGAGGAATTCAGTCTTTTGGAAGAGATAAGCATGTAAATAGAATTTTACTCTCGAAGAATCACTGTGGAGTTCTTTCGAATCACTCTTATCAGTTTTAAAACTGTTATCAGTAAGGAACTTTAATATTATTACAGATTTTCTCTTGCCTGTTATTTTATGAATTCTCAAACAGGCTGAATGGACATTTTTTCTTTTTAGGGCCGCACCTGTGGTATGTGGAAGTTCCCAGGCTAGAGGTCGAATCTGAGCTGCAGCCCCCAACCTGTGTCACAGCTACAATAATGCTCTATCCAAGCTACATCTGCACCCAACACCACAGCTGATGGCAATGCCAGATCCTTAACGCACTAAGGCCAGGGATCAAACCTGCATCCTCATGGATACTAGTCGGGTTCGTTATCACTGAGCCACAATGAGAACTCCTAAATGAATAATTGATTGGCACTTTTTTTTAGCAATGTCATTAAGAACTTATTTGCTGGTTAAATGCAACTTCGGTCATTTCCCATGTAACAGACAATTAGACCCATACTTGGGATTATGAGAATCTTAGGCAGTTTTTAAAATTTAAGCTGTAGGGAAGAGAAGACCTCTTTTCTCTGTACCTGGTTTTCATTAATTTTTGGACTATGAATCATATGTAGACGAATTGTTTTCCAGAATTGCCTAGATTAATGCTATAATGAGATAAGAACTTTAATGAACTAACTTAACCCACTTGATTGGGAGCATTAGTTGAAAATAGAAGAAGAGTATGAATCTAGGTCTATATCCTAAGTAGGACATACTTAGAGTTGCTTAGCATTGATAATTTGAGAGAAAATTTTACTTTTTTTGGGAGACAACAATTGAATAAAGTTATTCATATCAATAAAAGAAACTTGGAATCAAATTTGCTGCCTTTGGACTAAATAGTGAATTCTTATGCATAAGGTGGAATATTTACTTTCATTAATTTTGATTAATAAGTATACCTTTCTTCAGTTTATTCCAAGGAGTGCCTAGAGTCATCTATTTATGTGTAAATTCTGTAAATATCACCACAATATTCTTTACCCAGTGTTCTTTACTGGCTTTCCCAACTCTTACTGTGATCAATAATTAAAACAAAATAACTTGATAAATTTTGGGCATTACAGGAATATTATTATGATGAAGCAGGTCTATCTAAAATGATTTTACTTTTTTTTTTGGTGGGGGGGCCGCACCCAAGGCACTTGGAGGTTTCCAGGCTAGGGGTCAGATTCAAGCTGTAGCTGCCAGCCTACGCCACAGCAACGTGGGAGCTGAGCTGCATCTCTGACCTACACCACAGCTCATGGCAACGCCAGATCCCCAACCCACTGAGCCAGGCCAGGGATCGAATCTGCAACCTCCTGGTTCCTAGTCGGGTTCATTTCTGCTGTGCCACGGCACAATGGGAACTCCTATAATCATTTTAAAAACAGCATTTTAATTTATATATTTTGTCCTCAGCTGCAGCATATGGAAGTTCCCAGGCTAGGGATTAAATTTGAGCTATAGCTGGGGTAGTGCTGGCTCCTTTAACCCACTGTGCCCGCTGCAGATTGAACCTGCACCTCCGCTGCAGTTGGATTCTTTTTTTTTTTTTTTTTGTCTTTTTAGGGCCGCATATGGAGGTTCCCAGCTTAGGGGTCAAATTGGAGCTGTAGCTGCTGGCCTGTGCCACAGCCATAGCAACACTGGATCCAATTTGTCTGTGACCTATAGCACAGCTCACGGCAATGCCAGATCCTTAACCCATTGAGAGAGGCCAGGGTCAAACCTGCATCCTCATAGATAACTAGTCTGATTCATTTCCGCTGAGCCACAATGGGAACTCCCTGCAGTTGGAGTCTTAACCCACTGCACCACAGCGGGAACTCCCTAGGTGTATTTTTAGGTAAAGTTTATGGTGTACAGTTAAGCATTGCATTTAAAAATTTTGCTTTTATGACAACACAGATTTTTGGATGTAAATCTTGTGGGCTTTTTTTTTTGCACAAAAAAGTTATGAGTAAAACAGAATCAGGACATTGAATTGTCTAAGGCATTATTCAGATTGTTTAGATTATAGGGTAAATGGTATAGTGACTTTTTCATCATACTTTATAAAGTTTTGGTTTTAAGATGATATCTCTGTATATAGTAACATCTGCTTTTACAATTACTTTATCTGTTTGGGAAAGATTGAAAGCTCAATTATTGTTTAACTTTGAAACTTTATTTTCAAGAAGTCCACACATTCCAAAGTAATACATTAACAGTGCTTACTATCTACTTTGCTGTGACTTTTGAAATTATTTCAAGTAAATGTCTTCATTACTTCTCACAAACTTTTAAAATTTAAATTTAGAAATTCATGCTGAAGTCCAACTTAAGAATTATGGAAAATTTCTTGAGGAGTATACCTCTCAGTTGAGAAGAATTGAGGATGCACTGGATGATTCAATTGGAGATGTTTGGGATTTCAATCTTGATCCCATAGCATTAAAGGTTTGATTTTGTTTTATTTCTTAACTTAGACATATATTTTCAGGACGTAGTATATCTTGAAAACAATTTTCACCAATGGGATGTGTATTTTTATTATTTGGAATCTAGAGAACTAAAAGAAACTTGGAGAAAAATGGTTTATTTCATTTTCTCTAAGCTCTGCATGTGTTTGTTTTTGATTTTTAAAGAATGATACTCCAACTCTATGAGTTAGCTTTTGTTTTTCATTATCAAGAAAGTGAAGAGGGTTGGAATAGATTATTCTGGCTCTGTTTTTTACTGAGGTTATTTTATGAACAGTGAAATATGTAGATTTAAAATACACTGTTCAGTGTATTTTGTCAGACAACTGTTTCCATGTCATTTATCCCAGTCAAGATATAGAACATTTCCATCATTTCCTGAAAGCTCCTTTATGCTATTTAGGGGATCTTGATATGGGAGTGATATTTTAATGTATAAAATAAGTCATTCCTGCTCTGTTCCATTTTGAGATAGTTATGTTTTGTTTTGTCTTTGACGGCAGCCTGTTACCACTTAAGTAATAACTGTTTATTGAGCATATGTTATGTGCTAGACTTGTCCTAAGTCACATCTTGACGTTTTAAATAACAGCTTTCTTGAGATGTAATTCACACAATATACTATGCTTTGGTTTTTAGTGTATTCTTAGAATTGTGCCACCATTACCAGAGTCAATTTTACAACATTTTCACCACCCTCAAAAAAAAGTCCCATACCTGTTAGCAGTCACTCCCCATCTGGTGTGGTGCTATTACAGGGTCTGAGACAAGTTTAGATTGGTTTAACCAAGTTTAAATTGGTTTCAATTTGTGTATTTAAATTTTTAATTTTTTTTTTCAAATTAAAAAAATTTATTTTCCTTTGTTCCTATAGCTTTTGCCTTATGAACAGTCTTCTCTTTTGGAACTCATAAAAACTGAAAATAAGGTACAGATTCCTAAACCTTAAAATCTATTTTTAAAATGCTTTAGTTATCTGCTATAGTTTACTTTTTTCCTTTTGTGTTTACTCATGAAACTAGGTCTTAAACAAAGTCATCACTGTTTATGCCGCACTTTGTTGTGAAATCAAGAAATTAAAATATGAGGTAATTATTTTGTATTCTTAAGACATTAAAAACGATTTAAAAGCAAATGAGTGCTTATATATGTACAGTGTGCATAAATATTAATGTTTAATGAACTGTTTATTTACTATAGCGAAAATAGTACCATTCACTATGTACTTACTATGTGCCAAACACCTTGCCAACCCTGTTAATACTAAGAACAGAACAGAGAGCTATGTGAGGAATAGATGAAGTAACTAAGGCTTAATGTTTGACTAAAGGCTGCCATTTTACTGGTAGTAATGATTTGAGTCTGGGTCTGCTAAGTCTTGTGTTACCTGTCATATATGCTGGCTTTCTAGGTAGAACTGATTTTTTAAAAAAGCTTTGAATTTTTAATATGCTTTGTGTTTCCTCACCCATGAGCCATTGAAACTCTGGTAGAAGATGATAAACTTCATCTTTCTTTCTCTGCCTTTTTGACACTGTTCAATTGCTTTCTCCCTCTAGTGGGAGGATGTGGGACAATTAAACTGATCAGATAAGACAAAGTGAAGGCTAGAGAAATCAAGAGATAACTTTGATTATCTGTAATATCTTTGGTACCTATATTCTAAGCAGTTTTTGAATTTAAGTGAATTTGTATATGTCATCTGCTTAATATTAAATTGGGATTACTTAGAGTTTAGGAATTTAAAAACAAAACGGCAATCTTTAAAATTATTTTAATTTTTTTTTAAACAGGCTGAAACTAAATTTTATAATGGTCTCTTGTTTTATGGAGAAGGAGGTAAGCATTAAAACTTCACATTGTAATGTTGTGATGCCTTTTTTGAGATTGAAATGAACAAAAAGTTGACAGTTCTAGGACTATCATGATCATATGAAGTCTTGGTGTGAGAAAATAAACATCCAGATTTTTTATTGGTTTATTTTTTTGTTTGATAAAGAGATTTAAAAAAAAAACCCTGAGTGATGAAGCAGCAACAAATTCTCTATAAAGTTTATTTGTGATGTTTTTATAAATTACAAAGCATGTAGCTAGATGAGGATTTTCCTTGAATTCATTAAATAGGGAAACAGATGGTTACTTTTAATTGTGTGATTAGTGATTACCTCATTTTTCTCTTCTGTGAAAAAACTTTTTTAATAGCATGCAAATTAGAAATGTAATGATTTTAAAAAAACGTGTTTTTCTTTTTTAATGTTGATTGAGTTTAAATTAAAAAATTGAAATAGTCTTCATGTTGCCTTTTGAAGCTACAGATTCTAGCATGGTGGAAGGTGATTGCCAAATTCAAATGGGGAGATTTATTTCATTCTTACAGGTAAATTATTTTTACTTTTTGAGGCTTTTCTTTGAAACGTTTGAGTAAATCACGCCTAATCAAAAAAGAGTTTCAAAACCTTAAATGCTAAGACCATGTACTGTGAAGGTAGGACCCTTAGTTGACATTGGATTACAGTTAAGGAGCTTGCAGTTCCTGGAAGATTTTCATAGCATTTTTAGTGGAATAAGCTATCAGAACAAGTTTCTTTGTATAATTTTGATTATGGACAATTTCTCACCATGCCTTTTAAAATATGTTAAATTTTGCACTTGGTAATAAAGCATAATCTGTGTTAGAAAAAGTTGTTGGTAGAGATCATTAACATTATGCTGTTACATAAGCAGAGATGAGGTTTTTAAAAGCAGCAGTATTTGATGCTTCTAACCAAATGTTTCAATTTAAATATGCTCTTCATCACTGCTAAGTTTTATAGTTATTCTAGGTCTTTTGGTTTAATTTTATCCAAGGACTGAAATAACTTCTATTTCTCCCCGATAATAGGCATTGCTAATAAAGCAATGCTTATATAATATGACAAAAGGAAAAATTGGAGATAAGGAAATACCCATAATCCCACTTCTTATTTGGGGGTATAAGATTTGATATATTTCATTAAGTATGTTAATATATCAGATCTTTTATATCTTCACTATTTTTTTGGTCTTATTGATTTGATTGGGAGCATTTTGTTGAAATTATCCTCTGTTATGGTATGTAATACGTGTAAGAGTCCAGCACAGAAAACACACACACAAGGTATTTCAAAAGAGGAAATTTAAGAGTTCCTATTGTGACTCATCGGTAACGAACCCAGCTGATATCCATGAGGATGCGGGTTCGAACCCTGGCCTCACTCAGGGTTAAGGATGCGGTATTACTGGGAGCTGTGGTGTAGGTCACACACACGGCTCAGATCCTGCATTACTATGGCTGTGGTGTAGGCCACCAGTCGTAGCTCCGATTTGACCCCTAGCCTGGGAACTTCCATATGCTGCAGGTGTGGCCCTAAAAAGCAAAAAAAGAAAAAAAACAAGAGCAAAAGAGGAGATTTAATAGAGCTACCATATGGTCTGCGGTCTCACTCCTGGGCATATATCCAGAAAAGATGAAAACTCTAATTCTGAAAGATACGTGCATCCCAATGATACAACACGTCCATGCCAAAACATGGAAGTAACCTATGTGTCTATCTGCAGATGAAGGGATAAAGAAGATGTGGTAGATATATGCAATGGAATATTATTCAGCCATAAAAAGAATGAAATATTGCCATTTGTAACAACATGATCGAAACTACAGATTATCATGTTTTCTCAGAGATTATCACATTAAGTGAAGTTAGACAGATATAGATATTATATGACATCACTTATATGTGGAATCCAAAAAATGATTTTAAATAACAAACAGAAACAGCTTCATAGACATAGAAAACAAAATTATGGTTACCAAAGAGGAAAGGTAGCGGGAAGGATAGATTGGGAGTGTGGCATTAACAGATACATACTACTATACATAAAATAGATAATCAACCAGGATTTACTGTGTAGCGTAGGAAACTATACCGAATATCTTGTAATAACCCAAAATGGAAAAGAATCTAAAAATATATATAGGAGTTCCCGTCGTGGCGCAGTGGTTAACGAATCCGACTAGGAACCATGAGGTTGCGGGTTCGGTCCCTGCCCTTGCTCAGTGGGTTAACGATCCGGCGTTGCCGTGAGCTGTGGTGTAGGTTGCAGACGCGGCTCAGATCCCGCGTTGCTGTGGCTCTGGCGTAGGCTGGTGGCTATGGCTCCGATTCGACCCCTAGCCTGGGAATCTCCATATGCCGCAGGGGCGGCCCAAGAAATAGCAGAAAGACAAAAAAAAAAAAAAAAATAAATAAATAAATATATGTATATATAATTGAATCACTGTACACATAAAGCTAATACAATGTTGTAAATCAGCTATACTTCAAATAAATAAAGAGATATAATATAGAGAATTGGTTATATAAGAATTGGAGAGCTGAGAGAAAAAGCAGGGGTTCCCTTTTGGTGCAGCATGTTAAGGATCCAGCATTGTCACTGCAGTGGCTTAGGTTGCTGCTATGGTGCAGGCTTGATCCCTGGCCTGGGAACTTCCACATGCCAGGGAGTGTGACCAAACAAAAGAAAAAAGGAAACAGGTAAGCCACAGGAAGCAAATATCACCTTTATATCTAAGGAGAAACAGGTTGAGGTTGCCAGAATCTGGGACCCTAGGGAATTAGTATCATAGCTCTGAGAAACCAGTGCTGCCTTGCTGCTGCCAGTACCTTCTAAGAAGTCAACACAAAATTGGTTCTGTAGTGATGGAAGAAGCTGGAGACTGGGGTAAACTGCCTGGATTATGTTGATAAAAACAGCAAGAAGTAGAAAGGATGTCCTTTTCCTGCCTTCTGGTCTCCTTTTAGTGCCACCTGACACAGGAAGCCTGCCGAGCAGGAGTCTAAGAAATGTTAGTTTGCTCTGGTGAAGTGAATGTGTCAATTTCTCCCTCTAGTTTTGTTTGTTTGTTTGTTTTTGGCTGCACCCATGGCATATGGAAGTTCCAGGGCCAGGGATTGAACCTGAGCCACAGCAGTGACAACTCCAAACTCTTGCTACTAGGGAACTCCAATTTTTCCTTTAGTTTTAGCAAATTTTGCATTTCTTATTTTGAGGGTGTTTTATTTGGTGCATACAAGTTTAGAATTGTTAATCATTCCCAATAAATGAGATCTTCTGTTATGTGGTGACCTTCTTAAGCTGTGATAATAATTATATGGTGTATAATTATGTACACAGTAGTTAGCTATAGTAATGTAAATAAAGTCTGTTTGCCTAATATTAATATCACTGCCCCAGCTCTCTTTTAAATAGCATTTTCTTTTCTTTTTTTAATTTTTCAAATTTTCAGCATCATTAGTTTTAGTTGTATTTCTTTAAAACTACATCTTTCTGGATTTTGCTTTTTTATATAATCTGAAAATCTTTTAATTGGTTAATTCTATTTGTCTCATGGTCTTATGTATCTGCACTTGTTTCTGCCTTTTGCTTTGTATTTTCTGTTTATCCTGCATTTTCTGTTCTTTCCTCTGCTTTTATTAGACTTTAGAAGTTTAATAAGAAGTGCAAAACTAGAGCTGTTTAAATAAAATTGAAATGCAGTTTTCACTTTTAAAAAATTTAAATTTCGAATTTCACAAAGAGCTGCATATAATTCTATTTTTAAACATTCAACAAATGTTTTATGAACTTAGCATATATTAGAAACTGTTCTTAGTGCTTGTGTGTAAAACCAACATTGCACAGAACCAACAGAAATTTCTGCCGTCACAAAGCTTACAATTTAGAGCAGATACCGGTTTAATCAGGCTTTAAATACTTTAAGATACAGGTTGAGAAGTTTAGAGCTTTTTAGAAGGTGTGGGATGTGACTTAATTATATAATGATAAGCATATACCTGGGATAATTAGTATTTCATTTGGTGTGTGCCAAGCCTATTTATAGGTAAAGGTCATTAACATTTGAAGTTATTTCAGAGTGACTTCTGGAGACCCCTTTGCCTCATTGTCATACTTTCTAAACTGGCAGCTTTTGAGCTTCTTCATTCATTCAGATGTTCATTCATTTATTCATTTAATAGGACAGAAATTTATTGAGAAGCAGTTGAGGGTTAGCTGCCATGGCAGTGGATATTCAGAGAAGGAATAAGACAGTCTCTGTTATTTAGGAATTACATAAGTAATGAAAACAAAAAAAAAAATAGAAGGATGAGTGAAATGCTGTGGGGGCAAAGAGGTAGAAGTGATCTGGGGAGGTGAGTTAAGAACTGATTCCTTGAAGGGTGCTTGAAGTTGTCTTACAGCAGGTTAACTGGAGATTTTTATTAGAAAACCGTTCTGTTTTTGTCTAGCACTGTTACCATAACATTCAGTCAGAAATGGTGACATTTACTTAACTTGTAACATATACTCAACTTGTCATTTCAGGAACTGTCTTGTTTTGTTACGAGGTGCTATGAAGTGGTGATGAATGTAGTCCATCAGTTGGCTGCCCTCTATATCAGTAACAAGTAATGGATTTTAGAAATATTTTTGTGTTTTTAATAGAGATGCAGGAAATGTTTCTTAAACTAGCTAATTATCTATCCGAAGTAGTTTTTCATTTGTTCACTCATTTATTCACTCATTCTTTCATTGACTTTTTCAGCATTCTTTGAACACTCATGATGTTTTAAACACTGCTTGATGTGTATAATACATAGGTTAGTAAGACACACTTTCTACCATGCTGAATGAAGCCATTATCTATCTGAATGAGAACATTGACAGAATAATCTTAAAGAAATTTGATTGTATTGAAAAAGGCTAATGTAGAATTAGTATGTTTCACGTTCTCTCTGTTTATTTCCTTTCTCCTTTACATTGAAGGGTCCCTGGCCTATTAGAATCACAAGATTTTTCTTAAACTAGAGAGTCTTGGGGAGTAGGGCTAGGGGACGTATGCTGAAAAAGATTTTGTGAGTAATTCTAATGATCTTCCAAGTTTGGGGACCCCTGCTCTAAATCAAGAAAAATGATCAAATTTTCATAGAACTCTTACTTAGTATTCTTAACCACCACAGAGTAATATCTCACATTTGAGTAATAGTTTATTTTACACTTACATTTTTTCCAATTTCCTGTTTAATTATAATCTTACAATAACTTCGTTTCGTTATAAGGCTAGGGATTCCTAGTTATAAGAGCAATAACTGAGGCCCAAAAGAATTATTTGCCAAGACTCCATAGGAATTTAGGTGCTGTTTTTTTGGTCACCAGTCCTCTCATTGTTTTTGCTATATCATGCTGCATCTTATCTTTCTTTATAAACTGGAAGACTTAACTGTTTCTCATTCTCATGTTTTTCCCCCTCAGTCAAGTATTTATTTTATGTTCTGTACTTTCACTGAAGTTCTCATGGTAGAAGGGAATGAGTGCATGGCAGTCCCTGATGTGTTATTCAAAGGGGACTCCCCACTGGCACACCCCTGCCCTAGAAGGATGAAATTTATTTGAATTTTGTGTATTTTTTTAATATTCTATCTTGTGGAATATTTATATGTGCTTTGTTATACAAGTATTAATTTATTTACTGTTGAGTAGATTGACTCTCCAGGAAGTGAAATGCAGTTTTCCTGCGGCTTTTGACTTTGGTATAATCCCCTTTCTGTTCAGTGTTTTTTCAGTTGGAATGAGAACTCTAGAAATAAATTCATCTGAAGAGAGGACTAGTTCCCAAATGCCAGTTGGGACGGAATAATAAAGATTCTAATTGAGAAATTCTAATAGTTTAGAAAGAAATGAATATGTTTTGATATTTCTCTATCTCCATCCCAGGCTATAGCCCTTTAGGTTTGAATAGCTAAGGTAATTCATGGGCTGCATATTGATATATATACCTACTCACTGAGTTGTATATAGGCAAGGAGAGCCCAGATTCTGTATGTACAAGTTAGTTGCCTTCTTGGGAAGGTAGAATATGATAGTAATTCCTTGGATCTCATAAGTCTTGGTGACTGAAACCTAAATAAAGATAAGTGTATGTTGGAGTTCCCCGTCGTGGCACAGCAGAAACGAATCTGGCTAGGAACCATGAGGTTGCAGGTTCAATCCCTGGCCTCGCTCAGTGGGTTAAGGATCCGACGTTGCCATGAGATGTGGTGTAGGTCGCAGACATGGCTTGGATCCTGCGTTGCTATGGCTGTGGCGTAGGCCAGCAGCCGTAGCTCTGATTAGACCCCTGGTCTGGGAACCTCCATATGCCACAGGTGCAGCCCTAAAAAAAAAAAAAAAAAGATAAATGTATATTAAAATTCCAAGAGTTTCTGCTACTTATGTGTTTTCCTTAAAATAAAAATGAACTGTGACAAAAAGATTAAAAAAAAACAAACAAAAACTTGCATGTTATTTTATTACAGGATTGCACCCAAAATTATAGAGACAACTGGAGTTCATTTTCAGGTAAAAAATAATTTAACTTGACCTGTAAAACTGTAATTTTTACTGTACTATACTTTGCAGTTTATATGGTTGGAAGTACAACAATTATTTCAGGACTCTCAAAGGATTTTTTATTTCTTCATTTGTTCTCTTTCATCTGTGAAGTTGCTGAGGCGTTACTGACCCACTCTCAGTGTAACTTTTAGTTTTTTCCTAGTTTTTTGCCCAATGCTGATTATCCAAGAGGTCTCTTTGGAGAATCTACAGCATTACTATTAAGGATGAAATGTTGGATGAAGTGTTTCCCAATTTAAGGGTATTCCATCTGAGGATTAATAGTTTCATCTATGAATTAATTTTTTCACTGCTTTAATTTAGTAATTGGCCCAGGTGTGTTTAACTTTAAAAATCCACATGAGGAGGTCCCGTTGTGGTGCAGTGGAAACAAATCTGACTAGGAACCATGAGGTTGCAGGTTCAATCCCTGGCCTCTCTCAGTGGGTTAAGGATCTGGCATTGTTGTGAACTGTGGTGGAGGTCACAGATGTGGCTCATATCTGGTGTTGCTGTGGCTGTGGTGTAGGCCAGCAGCTGTAGCTCCAATTAGACCACTAGCCTGGGAACTTCCATATGCTGCGAGTGCGGCCCAAAAAGCAAAAAAAAAAACCAAAAAACAACACATGAGGTGTAACTTCTAACTAGTGATTAAATGATAATCATTAAAGGTTTTTTGACAGACTATGTATGAGCACCTGGGAGAGCTGCTAACAATTTTGCTTACCCTGGATGAAATTATTGATAATCATATCACACTGAAAGACCACTGGACTATGTACAAAAGGTAAGCCAATTAAAATGTTTAAAGAAGGCGTTCCCTTGTGGCTCAGTGGGTTAAGAACCCAACATGGCCTCCACGAAGATGCGGGTTCAACCCCTGACTTGCTCAGTGGGTTAAGGATCTAGTGTTGCCATGGTTTAGGTCACAGATATGGCTCAGATCTGGTGTGGCAGTGGTGTAGGCCTGCAGCTGCAGCTCCATTTTGAACTCTAGCCCAGGAACTTCCATATACCACAGTGCAGCCATGAAAAGAAAAAAAAAATTCTCTTATTTTGTTTAGCTAATGTATTAGTGAAAAATAAATATAAATAGTGCAGATCCTTTAAAGAACCTGAATATCTGTATGTAGAAGGATCTTATGTCAAAGTTTTTTGAAGACAGTAACGATTCTTTTAATTTCAGATGGCTTTATTTGAGAGTATGATATACTTGCATGAAGCATCCTAAGTCTTAAAGCGTAGTTTAGTGTTAAGTTGACTGTCCGAGGACTCAGACTTATTTTTTACTTGTTCCGAACAAGTGATAGTTGTTCATCCTGAAGTTGGTTTTACTTTTTTGCATACTCTAAGACTTTAAAGTCAAGGCATTTTATTTTATTCAATTTATAAGTATTCACTAAATGTCTAGTATCTAGAAGGCACCAGGTATCTGAATTTAAGATGATATGAAAAGGTAATATTAGAAAAATAAATATATTAGGATTGTATTTGTTCAAGTTTTCAAATGTGTAGAGCCAAATAAGGAATAGAAATATAAAACTCTAATTTCTGGGAATATTTTTACTATAACACTCTATTAAGCAAATTGAAAGCCTTTCTCCTAATTTTCCACAAGGTTACTGAAATCTGTCCATCACAATCCTTCAAAATTTGGAATTCAAGAAGAAAAACTAAAGCCATTTGAAAAGTTCTTGCTGAAACTAGAAGGGCAGTTACTTGATGGAATGATATTTCAGGTATGAGAGCTCTATCAGGCTATAATAAATGAACTTATATTAGTTGACCCAGCTCAGAATTATAGTGGGACACTTGTAGCATTCCGTTATGACTTTTTCTTTAAAGTGCTTTGGTTTAAGGCATTGTAAGTGTACTGAAATATAACTATATCAGTTTCTAGTAGCAAACAAAATTAATAGTGTACTAGTTGCATTTGGGGTAAGCTTTTTTAAATTTATGTAAAAGGATAAAACTATTCAAGGATTAATATCTAAGTTATTGTGTTAGGCATTTTGTTTGTTGTTAACCTCTAGATTTAGCTTCTTAAGACAGTTTTAAAAGTCTCTGATTCTTCCCAGACTCAGGGAATATAATTTGGATCTGCTCAATCCAGGTAGCTTCTAACTACATGTGGCTACTTAAATTAAAATTTAAAAATTCACTTCCTCTGCCACTCTAGCAATATTCAGATGCTTCATAGCCACATGTAATCTAATCATCATACTACACACTTTAAACTTACATATGTTATATGTCAGTGATATCTTAATAAAGTTAGGGAGAAAGTCAGATGTCTATAATTTGTGGCTAAGAATCATATCAGCACACATGTGTGAAGAATGTTTCCATCATCACAGAAGTTCCTGTTGGATGGCACTTCTTTGAGTAATATTAACCAGAAATTGCATTACAGTTACCTTTGAACAACATGGGTTTGAGCTTCATGGGTCCATTTATGTATGGATATTTTTCAAGTAAAGCTACAGAATTGCACAATCCATGATTGGTTGAATCTGAGTATGCGGAGGAACCTGGATACGAAAGGCCAGCTATAAATTATACGTGATAATCCCTGCTTGTTCAAGGGTCAGCTGTATATTCTATTTAAAATCTTCTTTAATTTATATTTTAAATGATCAAAATCTTTGCAGAGTGAACCCAGCTCTTACTTATATCTTATTTATAATTGTTAATCTGTTAATTTCAGAAGGTAATTTTTTTTTTATTGAATCTTTTTCGAGGAGCCACTTCTATACATAGTCTAATAAAGTGCTAGGAAAGTAATTGTAAGCAGAAGAAATGATGTCTACTCTTAAAAGTGCAAATTAAAATAATAAAGCATGTTTTCCCATCAGATAGATCTTCTGTACATCACCAAACATCACTGTGTTTACCTCATTTAGAATTATAGATTTTTGGTTCAATTTTATTTTCATATAACTGGTACTCAAATATGTAAGTACATAAACATTTTCCCTTCATAGGATTTAGAGGCTGTTAAAGTTAAAAATTAAAATGGTAAATGAAGGAGTTTATCACTCTAGATTTAAATCTGCTTAATAGCATATCAAGTCAAAATAGCTTATGAGAGTTTAAATTTCTCTAAATGTTTTTTGTCCAGGCCTGTATAGAACAGCAGTTTGATTCTCTCAATGGAGGAATATCTGTGTCAAAAAATAGCACTTTTGCTGAAGAATTTGCACATAGTATTCGCTCAATTTTTGCAAATGTAGAAGCTAAACTTGGTATGTAAAATGCATTTTTTGGTTGTTGTTTATCAAGTTTTCATTTCCTTTAAAGCAGAATTTTAAGTATATTCTGTTTTGTTCTCCTGTTACTGTTTTATAAGGGGAACCTTCTGAAATTGACCAGAGGGACAAGTATGTTGGAATTTGTGGACTCTTTGTACTGCACTTTCAGATTTTTCGAACTGTTGATAAAAAGTTTTATAAGTCTTTATTGGACATCTGTAAGAAGGTAAGAACTTGGAACTTTTATTTTTTCAATTTAAGTAGATAGAAAATATTTTGGGTAAAACTGGATTATTTATTTATTAGCCACACCTACAGCATGCAGAAGTTCTAGGGCCAGGGATTGAACCCATGCTATAGCTGCAACCTGAGTGGCTGCAGTGACAGTGCTGGATCCTTAACCTGCTGAGCCAGAAGAGAACTCCAAAATTAGATATTGTAAAATGTATTTTACTCCTGCTTATAAAAATAATAATTTGTGTAATAATATTTTGTAATAATTACAGAAATAATGTCATATTTATTTTTAAAATCTAAGCATTCCCAGAAGTGAGTAACACAGTAAATGACAATACCCCAAAATTTCATATTATATAAATACATAATACTTGGAGTTCCTTGGTGGCGCAGTGGGTTAAGGATCTGGCATTGTCACTGCTGAGGTGCAGGTTTGATCTCTGACCCTAGAACTTGTGCAGGCTGTGGGTGCGGCCAAAAAAAAAATAGCAATCCAAGCAATAAATACATACACATAATAGTATTTGTATGGGGATAAATACATAATAAGTGCTTTTCTAGATCTTTTCCTATACATTAACTTTCTATTACTGTTAACTACTACTTTCTCTTTTCCTTCTCTCCCTCTTCTTATCTCTCATTCTCATTATTGAAATGTTTTTTTTTTCATATCTTTACTGTTTGCATGATGTGGCACCTGATTTCAAAACTAAAAATTTAATTTATGTATAGAATCATGTGATAAATGACCATGAGTACACAGCCATTTTGGATATTTATATTTTCTTTTTTGAGATATGTATTGTGAAAGTAAAGGTCATGAGGATTCAAGTTTTATTTAATTTTTTGCATATTCATCTGAAAATCTGTGAGCACATGTACGTGTGTGTGTTGTTTAATATTTAGGCAGAATAAAATTATTGTCATGCACCACACCAGATATAGGAATGCTTTAACTCTGTGCCATAGTAATGTAATTTGTCTCATATTAAGGAATTTTTTTTTTGGTCTTTTTAGGGCCATACCTGCAGCATATGGAGGTTCCCAGGCTACGGGTCTAATTGGAGCTGTAGCTGCTGGCCTACGCCACCGCCACAGCAACACCAGATCCAAACCACGTCTGTGACCTACACCACAGCTCCTGGCAACGCCAGATCCTTAACCCACTGAGTAAGGCCAGGGATTGAACCTGCGTCCTCATGGATGCTAGTCAGTTTCTTTCCCACTGAGCCACAACAGGAACTCCTAAGGGATCTTTTTATTGTTACTTTTCAAGAATAAATTGCCTTCCATTGTATATTGTAGAACTATTAAACAATTTATTGCTTATCTTGTGCTTAATGATTTCTCTCCTCTTAACATTTCCAATTTCAGGTACCAGCCATCACTCTAACCGCTAATATTATTTGGTTTCCTGATAATTTCTTGATCCAGAAAATACCAGCAGCTGCCAAAATGTTAGACAAAAAAAGTCTTCAAGCCATTAAAGCATACAGAGATACTTTCCTACAGCAGAAAGCTCAATCTCTTACCAAGTAGGTTTTTAAAATACTCATGGTGAAAATATTTAGATGTTTTATATTTTCAAATCTTATTCTGGTTTTAAATATAAAGCATTTGAATTATAAGATCAAACATAATTACTCATTACCAGCAAACTGATTGGGCAGTCTCTAAGAGATTTATATTCTTGAAGTGTTTTTTTTGTTTTAAATATTTTAGATTTAAACTCAAAGATGTAGGCAAATATACACATACACATATTTTTTTAGAATAAATACTTATTTTTAGTTTCTCTTACTATATAAAATTTCAGATATGCCCAAAATAGAGAAAATAGTATGAGCCCCCGTGTTCTCATCTAGCCTAAACAGTTGAATTTATTGTACATTTTCACTTGAGTATACTGCTAAAATCACATGTTGTCCTTGGTGATGATTTTCAGCGAAGCAACATAGGACTCTGCCGCTGGCCCAGTGTTGGACACAGATTATATCTGTAATGTGGTGAAAGGGTAATAGGGATACTTATCCATTTCTGTTCATCTTGACTATTGAAGGGAAGTTGGGTGACTCCTGTACAGTGGGGAAAGGAGGAGTATGTCTGGAATAGAGGAGATCCCCTAAAGCATCTCTTAGTACTCCCAAGGCCTATGATTAAAGTCAGTGGAAAATGACAGTTCAGTTCAGGCAGGATTGCTCATGGTAGGGATTTCAGGGCTTTCCGGTACATTCTAAAAATTGAGGAGGGTTGAAGACCCAAGTTTGGACTTAGATTAAAGAGGTGAATTTAGTAAGATGGATAGAAATCAGGTTTAATAGTAATTTTAAAAAGATGGGGATATTGTAGTTATCAGAGACTTAATATTCTTTAACAGTGTGATATAGTTGCTAAAAAATGTCAGTATAAATGTAGACTACATTAATAACTAGTAGTTACAATACCTAGCCTAGGAGAGTTGGTAGTTGCATTGAATTCTTACTGGTCAGATTATAATTAGTGTCCAATAGTGCCACATTTTAAGAGGGCTGCAAACTGCAGCATCTCTAGATGAAGCTTACCAGTTAGATTTGAGAACCGTGACCTTTGAACACTCATTGAAAAGTCTCTGTGTAGTTTGGCCTTTAAAAGAGAAATTTGAAGAATGGTGTGTTAGATTTCTTTAAATATTTGAAGGGCATTCGTGCTGAAGAGGGAACAGACTCCAGAATGTTTGAACTAGAACCAAAAGATGAAGGTGACAGAAATTATTAATTACCAATATTATCAAGTTTGTAACTATGTAGCAGGCATCATGCTAAAGGCTTTAAATATGTTGTCTTAGTAAACCCTATTCTCATGTGGAAGATAATAAAGTCACAACTAATATTTCTCCTAGGCTTTCTAGAAACCAATAACTATTCCAGGAACTTCATATGTATCATCTTTTTTTAGTCATTAGGAGATCTCGAGGTATATACTGTTGGTATGTCCAATTTATAGATGAGAAAATTGAAATAAGAGATTAAACTTGCTCAAATCAAAACAACTAATATTTGGCAGAGCTGGGCAGTCTAGCTCTGGAGCACAAGCTCTTAACACTTCTCTATAGTACTGTTTTTATCCCCTTTTCAGATAAAGAAAATGAGGCTTGGAGAAATGAACTTTTCCAGGTCACACAGCTAGGTACGTGTCAGAGAGGGCATGCAAACCTGTGCCCATCCTACTCCAGTCTTTGCATCAGAGTTGTGTAGGCCACCCTGAGAGAGAAGGTGCCCTTTCATGAGAGCTGCATAGGCAGAATAGAGATCACCATCAGTCCAAGGTGCTGTAGGAAGTGAGTCTTACTAAGTAGAAGATTGAATAAGCTGACTTTCAAAGACCTCCCCCCCTTTCGCCAGTATGGCAACATTTTAATGTTTCTGACTTTTGATTTTAAAAAATATACAGTCACTATAGAGCTCCTCTGACCTAAGGGGAGTAGTGTCTTTTTTCATTCTCCTTGTAATTCTACCAAAGAAACCTAAAATTCGTAACACTAAAGTGAAACTCAGGAGAGAAGAGAAGGTACAGTCAGCATGAGCTTTGTTTGGCAGTTTAGCACAAGTTGAGGGAGTGACTCAGAGCTGGCCCAGTCAGGCTCCAGGGTTCATTATGTAGGAAGAGGAAGTGGTGGGGGATAGTTTTCCTGTCCCCACACTATGCATTAGACCTCAACTGCCCTAGCCATCGCCTTGACCAGAGTCAAGACTTGTGGGTTGCTGCATTTTGCTTTTCATTCACAGCCATTTTGATGCTGGGAATACTGCCCTTAGAGGGTAGAGGTATGAATCTTTGTTGGCAACTGAAGGGTTGAGCGCTTTATATTGGTACAGAAGATGTGGGTTTATTTGGGGGGGGTTTCTCCTTTTACTTTGAAATGAAGCTGACAATGTGACAGGACCCTTTTTTGACTCCCTTTGTCAACTTGGTTTTTTAAAACTTGAAGCAATTTCATTTTTAAATATTTACAAGAGACAAAGATTATCTGGTGTCTGGGTGTGGGAATGACAGGCACAGTGACAGATGAACCTCTTCTTTATCCTGCATTGTCTGATCTAAAACTGAGTGATTCTTGACTGCCTTTCCCTGAGGCTCTTAATTTTTTGAAAGCTTGATACTATTTCAGCTGAAAAAATGGCGAGACTATTCAAAAACAACTTTGAGGGGAGCTGTTTAAGAAATTGAAAAGTAACCTTGGAGTTGCTGTTGTGGCTCAGTGGGATAAGAACCTGACATAGTGTTCATGAGGATGTGAGTTTGATCCTTGGCCTTGCTCAGTGGTTATGGTTCCATTGTTGCCACAGGCTGCAGTCTGGCTTACAGACGCAGGTTGGGTCCTGTGTTGCTGTGGCTGTTGTGTAGGTGGCAGCTGCAGCTCCGACCCCCTAGCTGGGGATTTCCATATCCCCACAGGTGCGACCATAAAAAGAAAAAAAAAGGTCATCACAAACAACATTGTCCTTCTTCGTAATTTGACTGACTTCATCGCCGTCAGTTTGATTGCTATTCCAATCTGGCCTTCTTCCTTCTGTCCTTGCTCAGAATGTTTTGTTCCCCACAATGTTTTGTGCATTGTATCCCCGCTTGAGTTCTGATCATAGCCTCTTCCTTAAAGTAAAGGCATTGCCTTACGATTCTCCTCTATCTCTGTGTTCCAGACTTTTAAATCAAGCCATCCACAAGTCAGTACATTTTTAGGGTCGTTCGAGGCAAAATTAAAAGTATAAATATTGGTATCTTTTGTCTAATGGAATCCTGGCTCAGCAGAGATCGTTTTTCTCAGATCCGATGCTGAGGTTTCACCTCCTTAAAACACATTGAATTAATTAAGTAAAATTAAACTTAGTTTATTTTTAAAATAAAAGAAATACAGTTTAAACAGCCTGTGGACTAAAAGTTCTTCATCTTGAGTGATTTAAAATGCATTTTAGAGTGATTTAGTGTTTATAATCAGCTGCATAGTAGAATTACATTATCGATTTAGTCTTTCCAGCATGGAAAAGCTTTCTAGATTTGGGCTTAAATCCTGGCTCAGCTGAGTTCTAGCTATATGATCTTGGGCACATCACTTAGCTTCTCTGTCAGTTTCCCCTTCTGTGAAATGGAGATCATAATACTTACCCAATAAGGCTAATGTAAGGATTAAGTGAGTTAATTTGTGTAAAGTGCTTGTAACAGTGGCTGGGCATATGGTAAGCATTCAATAAATGTTAGGTTTTATATTGATTCTAAGCAATTCCACTCTTCAATTCCTGTTCAAGCTGTTACCCCTTTCTTTTGCATTATCACAGGAGCTCCCTAAATGGTTTTCCTGCTTTTACCATTATCCCCTTTATAGTTTGTTTCCAACGTATCAGCCGAAGTGATAGTGATCCTCTTCAGAGTTAGGAGTAGATCACTGCCCAGATCTTCTAGTGGCTTTCCATTGAAGTCCTTACTCCCTGCCAGGCCTTACACTTAACCTCTGTCCACTCCCCACTTTCCCTGTTCTCCCAATCCTCCCACCCCTGTAACTCTCTAGTCTCCTTTTTTGTTTTCATCCCTGCTCTCTGCTCCAGTCATACAGGCTTCTTTGTTGACTTGAACATGCCAGACACTCTTGCTGTTTTGGGAGGATTGTATTTGTTACTTACTTTCCTAAAATTCTCATCTATTACATCTTTGCATGGATTACTTACTTCTTCATATCTTGGCTCAAAATCACCTTTTCAATAAGCCTGCTTTGATCACTGCGTTTAAAATTGTACCTGCTACCTGAGTCACTCTCTTTTTTCCCTGATGTATTTTTTCCATAGCACATATCTGACATCTTACAGATTTCAACTGTTGATTTATTATACAACTCTCCTTTCTGGAATGTAAGCTGCAGGGGGCAAAGATTTTTGTCTCTTTTGTTTACTGCTCATTTTTGGTTTTGATAGTAAGAAACAATGCCTGGCCTGTGTAGATATTCAGTAAATATTTGTTGCATAAGTACATTGTGTATGTACATATGATCATGTGTATTTTGAAAACCAGAAAGACGTAATGGCTGCTGCAAGGAAATATTTATCCCAACCAGTATGAAGACATGGAAGTGAATTTTCTTTCCAATGCTGAGTAACTCCAATATTTTCCTTTGTTAGAGATGTACAGTCTTACTACGTCTTTGTGAGCTCATGGATGATGAAAATGGAATCTATTTTATCTAAAGAGCAGAGAATGGATAAATTTGCTGAAGACCTCACCAATAGATGTAATGTTTTTATACAGGTAGTTGCATCTTCTTACTCAGAGTATTTGGGGGGTCATATCTTTGTTAATCCTGTGTACAGAAGGTACGTTTTGAAAAAAATGTAAAGGATAGGATATATTTTTCTTTTTAAAACTGATATTGATTTGGTTATGTGTGTTTGGATCTGTGTGACTTATTTAGATTTTCTAATATATATATATATATATATATTTATTTATTTATTTAAATGTTTACACACCCTTCAAAGCATAACTTTTTTTTTTTTTTGCTGTATCCCATAATTTTTGATGTGTTGTATTTTTCCTGTCCTTTGCTTCAAAATTTAAAAACTTTAATTGTGATTTCTACTTTGCTCGGTGGGTTATTTTGAAAGGTAATTCTTAATTTCTAAATGCATGAGGATTTCCTGGTTATCTTTTTATTATTGATTTCTAGTGGTACTAAAATACAGTATTTTGAAATTTGTTCAAGTTCACATTATGTCCCAGCCTATGAACCACTTAGGCAAATATTTTATGCACACTTAAAAAGAATATAATTTGCTTTTGTTGGTTCTAGTTTTCTGTATATGCCAAGTAGGGTCAGGTTTGTTAATGATTTTGTCTGCATATTCTGTCAGTTACTGAGAAAGTTGGGTTAGAATCTCCCATTATTACTGTGTTTTCCTCTGTACTTTGTAGCTTTGTCA
This sequence comes from Sus scrofa, assembly GCF_054392235.1. Taxonomy (NCBI): domain Eukaryota; kingdom Metazoa; phylum Chordata; class Mammalia; order Artiodactyla; family Suidae; genus Sus; species Sus scrofa. The sequence continues at coordinate 86,712,629 of NC_139387.1, read as the reverse complement.
GCTTTTGTTGTATATATTTTGAGACTGAATAAGTGCCTAACATTTAGGATTGTTCTTAGTGATGAGTCAAACCTTTTGTCATTATAACATGTCACTTTTTATTTCTACTAATGCTTTTTGGCATAGGTCTCTTTCTTATGTGACAGTAACATAGCTGTACCAGTTTTTTTTTTTTTTTAATTAGGGTCTACATGGTACATCTATTTTGATTCTTTTACTTGCAGCCTGTCTCACTCCTTTATTTAATGTGTTTCTTCTGTAAGCAGCATATATTTCTCCTCAATCTGATAATCTTTATTTTTTATTAAATGTTTTCTGTTTATGTTCATACTGATATTCATGTTTAAAATTAGTAACTGACTAGTTGCTTTCTATTTGTCTCATTTATTCTGTGCCCCTATTCTCTTCCTTTCTTCCTCTCTTTACAAATTATATTTTTATTTTTGCCTTCTATTAGTTTGTTAGTGCAACATTTTACTATTTTTTAGTGGTTATTGTAGAAATTTTAAGATTCATTATTTAACATTCAACTCCAGCATAAATTAGTAGTTTTACCACTTTCAGATCCTTTCAGACAGTATAAGGATCTTAAACCACTTAAATTCTGTTTTTCCCCCCTCACCTGTGTTGCTGTTGTGTTTTTTGATTCTGTAAACCTCACAAGGCATTATTGCTGTTGTTTTTAATAGTTAATACTGTCATTTAGATTTACCCATATATTTACCCATTCTCTTGCTTTTTATCCTTCCTGTGTCTCTTCTATTTTTCTGCTTGTGAAGTACCTGTTAGTATTTCATTTAAAAGGTCTTTCTGTTGATGAATTATCACAATTATTTTTTCTCCCTAGCTTTTAAAGATACCAGTTTATTGTCTTCTGGTTTCCTCTGTTTTTGCTGAGAAAGCAGCTGTTGGTTTTGTTGCTTTTTAACGTACGGTTTTGTTTAATGGCTTATAAGATTTACTTTTTGGTTTTCAGCAATGTTACTTTGCACAGAGGTGCAATTTTCTTTGTGTTTATGCTATTTGGGATTTGTAGAGCTTCTGTAATTTGTAGAAATTCTTAGCCATTGACTCTTTAAATATATTTCTGTTCTTTTCTCTTTTTTTCTAATTATCTCCTGTTAAACCCATCTACCAAGTTCTTTTTTCCTCTGAGTTCTTAATTTTAATTATTTTACTTTTCAGTTTGTTTCTTTTTTATGTTCCAGTTCTTTTCTGAAATAATTTTGTGTTTTATTTCCTTCAATATATTCAACATAATTGTTTTAAAGTCCATGTCTAATAATTTCATTATCTGGGTTTTTCTTTTTTTTGTTGTTTTTGTTTATTTGCTGGTAATTTTTTTTTGTAACACACATTCTATATGAAACACTATAGATATAATTTGAGGGTCTGGATATTGTTTTTCTTCTTCCAGAGAGAATTTAGTTTTTGCTTCTAATACACAGCTATTCTAGGACAACTAGCAACTCCCAGATCACCTCCACCCAGTCGTGGATTGAGATGATTTGAAGTGGGATGTTTTTTCAGGTTCACTTTTACTTTTAAGGGGGTAGTTTTTAAGAATCCCAATTCAGAGCCTAGGTGATTTACTAAGATCCCCTCCCCTCCTTGATGGGGCATGAACTCGTATTTTTATCCTCCTTCCCTTACCATGAGCTGTTGGAAAATATGTTTGGCTCCTGTCTTTATTAAGCCTCTTTTGGAATGGGCACATGCCTCCATGAGAGCCTCAAATGCCAGGCTCACTTCTCTGGGTTTCTATTTTCTCTTTTATTTCCTTAATTTCTTGATAGCTCTTCGATGCCTTCTAAGAGGTTTAAAAGATGTTTTGCCGAGATTTTCTAGTTGTTTTCTTTGGGATGGTTGGTCCAAATGATTTATTATGTCATTGACAGAAACAGATCCCAGACCTCTCCCCTCCCAGCTTAGATATTTAAAATACATCCTTCATTGTATATCCTTCACAAATTAATGACCATCTGGGAATGGTGTGATACTGGCCCATGAGTCTGTGCTCCCTCCCCTGCTCTGCCAGAAAAAAGAAACTCCCTTTTTCTGCCTGCCTTAGAGTTACGCATTTGCTCTTCCTTGTCTCTGCTTTTTAACTTTTCCCAGTGCTGCACTAGGGCAGAGTCTGGTGTAATAGTCCTGTAGCTGACAAGGTAAGACTTGTGGCTCTTTCCTGCATGTATGCCCCAAGCTTTTGGCCTTATTGTCACCTTTCTTAGAATACTGCCCTCTGTCTCATTTCTTCATTCTCTTAATTTTATCACATCTCTTCACCACATAGCTATTATTGATTCACATGAACCCCCCACCCCCACCCTCATTGAGTATCATTCCTTTAGTGAGCCACTGTTGCTGATGGTAGGGCAGTAGAAAACAGTTGAGAATCACTGGCATATAGCTTCTGCACCAGCTCCTTGGATATATTCACTGTAATATAGTTTAGGTTCATCTCTAATCTGTACATGTATCTTTTTTTGGCCCTTCTTTATAAACAAAGAATCTCCATTATTATATTTCTGTATATCCTTTTTGGATCTTATATATATATGAAAATATATTTGAGAGGTAATATCCTTTTCTTCTTTTATTCTGTACTGTTTCCCTGGGTTTATTTCACTAAATTTTTTAAAAAACCCTATAAGACCTGTGTGCTTCCTTCATAAATACAGGGGTAGGAGAGAATCTGTTGTTTGGGACTGAAAGGAGTGAACCAACATAAGCAGGGGACATAATAGCAGATGGATAAGTAGGGATTGGCCTGGGTGGAGAGGAAGAGGGGTGTTGGCTTGGAGCTGAGAAATGCCATTAGACATCTGTACTGGCCAGAGAGCAGCTTTATCTCCTTCTCCTTTTCAGTTCCTGCTGCCTTAGGCTCCTTAGCTCTGGTCTTAAGCTGTAGTAGATAGGTGTCTTTAGCTTCCTGCCTGACAGGTAGGATGAGGCTGAATATATATCTTCCTGACATCCAAATCATTTCTCTGAAAGTTTTGGTTTTTTAGTGGAAAGATTTTTTAACTGTGATTTTTTGCTATAATATCAACAGTACTAAACTTCTGGCATGTGATAGGTTATATAACTTTTAAAGGCTGCTTTGAAACTTCACCACTGTGTATAACATTGTGTAAGAAACATTGTGTAAGAAAGAATATTTCAAAATCTTGAGGTGATTTTTTTTTTTTTTTGTCTTTTTGCCTTTTCTAGGGCCGCTCCCGCGGCATGTGGAGGTTCCCAGGCTAGGGGTCTAATCAGAGCTGTAGCCGCCGGCCTACACCAGAGCCACAGCAGCAAGGGATCTGAGCCGCGTCTGCTCACGGCCACGCCGGATCCTTAACCCACTGAGCAAGGTCAGGGATTAAACCCGCAGCTTCATGGTTCCTAGTCGGATTCGTTAACCACTGAACCACGACGGGAACTCCAAGAGGTGATTTTAAAATGAACTTTAAAAACCCTAGTTATTGGGAAATTGAAAAGTAAATTATTACTACTTACGGAATGAATTCTAGAACTTGAAATCTTTTCTTGTGATTATAACCAGTGTTTTATTTTATTTTTATAGGGCTTTTTATATGCATATAGTATTAGTACCATTATTAAAACTACAATGAATCTCTACATGTCCATGCAAAAGCCAATGACCAAAACCTCAGTTAAGGCATTATGCAGGCTTGTTGAACTTCTCAAGGTAGGTTTTAGATTATTTTACTTTGTCATTATAATTGGGAAATGATCTGAGATTGAATTAGGATTTTTTTGGTAAGATTTGACTTCTTGATTGTGAGAATAAAAAAATACGTAAAACGCACTTAACTCTAAGTTGGATAAAGGAACTATTGAAAGAAATTTTCGAGTCATTTTCTATGAATTGCCAATCTATTTAAACTGTATTGAAAGTTAACATGTAGTAAAAGAGAAAAGAAGGCAGATGAAAAGATTAGCCTAAATAAATATTAGTAGTTTTACTCATGAGAGGTTTAAGGATGTTGCAGGAGTTTAAAAAAATGCACGTGATATTTATTATTTTATAGATTTCAGATGCATGAGGCCAGTCAACACAAGGCTGTTTATTTTGTAATTTAGAGAAAGTGTTGTAATCTTGTGATTTGAATACTTCGGGAAGTGTGATAAAATGTTTTTTAGCATATTCTACATAAATTTTAAAAAATCCCTCATAGGCAGGAGAGTCCCCTTTTAACCTTTTGAAAAAACTAAAATGAAAATTTGCTGGTAAATTTCTGCTAATATTGGTTTCAGATGTGCTTAGGAAATAAAATAGTTTTGGAGATTGTGTCTTTGGATTTTTAGCCTTTTGTAAAGATATGATATTATCAGTTATATTTTTAATGAAATATGTATTTTATATCTAATAAGCATAATTTTAAAAATAATAAACACTTAAGAACCTTTTATCATACCATTTAAGAAATAGGATGTTACCAGTATTTTCAAAGCCCATTGTCCCCTGTGTTGTCCCTCCCTGACTGCATGTTATCCTGCACCCTCAGAGGACCCACTGTCGTGAATTTCATATCTATCACTCCCTTGTTTCTTTGTTTGCTACATATGAATTTATTTCATTATAAATGTTTTTGAGGTTTATACTGATAGAGTGATACTTCGTATTTTCTTTGACTTTGGTTTTTTTAATTCAAAATTTTTTGCTTGAACTTGCTCTGTTGGGATGAGTAGCTTGTACTTCATTAATTTTCATTACTGTGTAGCTTTCCTGGGGAGGGACTTGGGTTGTTTTCCATTGCTGTTATAAACGATGTTGCCATTCTTGATTTGGTTCTTGGTGTAATTGTGCAAGAGTTTTTCTGAGGAGTTGTACCTGTGAATGGATTGCTGAGTTCTTTGTTTATGTACATACTCAGCTTTTCAAGATGATGCCAGATTGTTTTCCAAAGTAGTTACATATCTCCCACAATATATTAGACTTCCCATTGTTCCCTAACTGGCGCAAATTGGTATATCAGACTTGTGTGTGTGTGTGTAGTTGACAAGTGAATATACAAAGTACAAATATATACGCACATGCACAAGTTAATGTGTATAAATGATTTTATATTTGGAGTTCTCTTGTGATGCAGCGGGTTAAGTATCCAGTGTTGTCACTGTAATCGCTTGAGTGGCTACTGTGGTGCAGGTTTGATCCCTGGCCCAGGAACTTCCACATGCTGCAGGCATGACCAAAAAAATTTTTATATTTAATATTAATTTCAATTATTAACTGTTTCTTCTTTTGTGAAAAATATGTTCATGTCTTTTGCTCAGTTATCAAATTATTTGCCTTTTTAAAAAAGTGTTTAATTTATTTGGCATCTTTATATATTCTGAGCACTAATCCCTTATATGTGGCAGATATTTTCTCATACATTGACTTGCTTTTCTGTTTTCTTTATATTGGCTTTTAATAAACAGAAATTCTTTGGAGTTCCCGTCGTGGCGCAGGGGTTAACTAATCCGACTAGGAACCATGAGGTTGCGGGTTCGGTCCCTGTGCTTGCTCAGTGGGTTAACGATCCGGTGTTGCCGTGAGCTGTGGTGTAAATTGCAGATGCGGCTCGGATCCAGCGTTGCTGTGGCTCTGGCGTAGGACAGAGGCTACAGCTCCGATTAGACCCCTAGCCTGGGAACCTCCATATGCCGCAGGAGCGGCCCAAGAAATAGCAAAAAGACCAAAAAAAAAAAAAAAAAAAAAACAGAAATTCTTAATTCTTCCTTTTCCTTTTTATAGCCACACCTGTGGCACATGGAAGTTCCTAGGCCAAGGCTTGAATCAGAGCCTCAGCTGGGGCCTTTACCACAGCTACAGCAAAACCGGATCCAAGCTGTATCTGTATCCTATGCCGCAGTTTGTGGCAAGGCTAGATTCTTAACCCACTGAGCAAGGCCAGGGATTGAACCCAAATCCTCAACAGAGACATTGTCGGGTCCTTAACATGCTGAGCCACAATTTCTGAACTCCCAGAAATTGTTAATTTTAATTGTACCAATCTTAACCTTTATGGTACTGCTTTTTTGCATCTCATTTACAAATTTCTTACCTAGGCCAAGATCATAAAGTATTCTGTAATTTTGGCTAAAAGTTTTTAAGTCGATTTTCACAAAATCACTTCTGATTATTTTTAGGCAATAGAGCATATGTTCTACAGGAGAAGTATGGTTGTGGCTGATTCAGTCTCACATATAACACAGCACCTTCAACATCAGGCTCTTAATTCTATTTCTGTGGCCAAGGTATGAAAGTTATTATGTATTCAGCATAATTATCTTTCTTGGTTTCCCTTCTGTTGTCTTTTATGTATTTTCTAGTTCAGCCTGTTTACTCCATTCCTTCAAACGTAATATTCTTGGTCATAATCTCCATGTTTTCCATGGTTTTTCTTAGATTGATTGTGGTTATCATTACTCTGAATTTGCAACATTAACACACTTCTTTTTAAAAATGACATTGTGCATTTTTTAAAAATGATGCATCTTTTTCTAAGAAAGATTTCCGTATTAAATTTATGTGATAATTTTGAAGTATGCATAGTAATTTGCTGTCCCTGACAGTGCTAAGTGATAATGTTATACAAGTAAAGCATCTAACATTATCATAAGAAGCTGAACAAAGTATTTGTCTAAGCATTATTTTTTTTTCTTTTTTCTTTCTTTTTTTTTTTTTTTTTTGTCTTTTCTAGGGCCGTACCCAAGGCATATGGAGGGTTCCAGGAGGAGTCAAATCAGAGCCTCAGCTGCTGGCCTACACCACAGCTCACAGCAACGCCAGATCCTTAACCCACTGAGTGAGGCCAGGGATTGAACCTGCACCATCATGGTTCCTAGTCAGATTCGTTAACCACTGAGCCATGACAGGAACTCCTGTCTAAGCACTCTTAAATTGAATCATGAGAAAGTAATTGAGTAATTTTTCTTCTGAATCTTTTGTTACTGCCTCAGATAAAAAGCTGATATTTCCTGTTTTCTCTTCTCTTTAAGAAAAGAGTAATTTCTGACAAAAAATATAGTGAACAGCGTCTTGATGTGCTTTCTGCTCTAGTTTTGGCTGAAAACACTCTAAATGGACCAAGCACAAAGCAGCGACGACTTATTGTTTCTTTGGCACTAAGTGTTGGCACACAGATGGTAAGTGTATTGCTATTACTTATGGAAAATAAAGATGAGATTTGAGAAATCACACTTCCCTTGTCACTGATTTAAGAAACTTGTCCTTGAACTACCACTCTCTGCCTTTTTTTTCCCTGATAGAAAACATTTAAAGACGAAGAACTCTTTCCACTTCAGGTGGTCTTAAAAAAGCTGGATCTTATCAGTGAACTTAGAGAAAGGTAAGTAAGGATATGAAATGATACTCAGGATAGGGCTAAGGGAAACATTAGGTTTTGTTTGTTTGTTTTAAGCCTAGTAAGAGAAGAAATAAAACCTAGATAGACCATTAGTTCCTCCTTAAAACATTTTTAACATGACGAAAATGAGACTCTGACGAGGGATTATGTTTCTTTAGCTTTGTTGCTGCAAAAAGGATGTGGCTTTTGGAAGAACTCTCATGAGAAATTGTGATATAGCCCTTAGAGCATCTGGCAGACCCTGGTTACATTTTGTGCTTGTTGTGATGAGTATCTCTCATGGGCTTTTAAAATTGCTGCTGTATAGCAGGGCTTTATATATTTTTGAGAGACTTGGAGCCATCTCATGTAGTCTTCTGTAATGTAATTTGGAACATGAATTCAAATTACGTTGTTGGTAGTCAGTCATAAGATAAATTAGTTTTTGGATGGCCTATTTTTGTAGCTCCTGTGGCTTTATTTTCTTTTTATTGAATAAGCAGTATAGTTTTTGAAGGGAAAGTGGGTCGTCTCAATTTCAGTTCTCAGCTGAATTAAAGTTATAGCACAGTTTTTATTTAATGCTCATATTTATAACATAATGCTTTTTGTTGTCCTAAGAAGCTCAAGTTTTTGTAGCTAGTAGCTTTTAATTTTCCATCTTTAGAAGAGATACTGAGCCTTCTTCACTATAATTTACTTAATGATCATTTTCTTGCCCCATAGTTGTAAAAGAGTCACTTGACAAAGATTATAGACAGGTTGAGTATGACTCATTTTTGTTGTTTTGGCCACAGTTTTTTTTTGAAAGGTGGTCCGCTTTTCAATTTTGAGACAGGTAAAATGATGTCTGTGATGCAGGTATTATAAGTCTAGTCATATCAAATAATACTGAAAATAAATTTATTTTAAGCTCTTAAAGTTACATTGTTTTTAAAGTATGCTTTAAAACTAAAGCTTATGTGCAGAATTCTGAGGATGTTAGATATTAGAGTGTTTTGTTACTGTTCAGTTTGAAAAATATTTTGTGGCTTTTCTGTACTAATTTGGGGTTAAGTGATGTAGGCAGTATAAAAATGAGTAAGACAAAGCACTTACCCTTATGGTATATAATGTTATTCCTTTCATTATTTTTTTGTGTTACTTCAATTTTGAAACCATGAATTACTGCTTTACGTTGTAGAGTCCAAACACAATGTGACTGTTGTTTTTTATACTGGCATCGAGCTGTCTTCCCAATTTATTTAGATGATGTATATGAAAATGCTGTTGATGCAGCCAGATTACATGTAAGTAAAGAATAAACCCATTATTTTTTTAGTCACTGTACAAACCATTTTAATTTGTTTTGAAATAGATCACGTAATAAACCATTTTAAAACTGCCGAGATGCTGTTTTACAGGACTGCATATTCAGTAAAATTTATGTAAATAGAACAAACTAGTGGTTACAGTGGGAGGCGGGGAGAGCAATATAGGGGCGAGGAGTCGGGGGTAGTACCAACTAGTGAGTGTAAGGTAGGTTCACGTATGTGTTGTATAACATGAAGAATATAGCCAATATTTTGTAATAACTGTAAATGGAAAGTATCCTTTAAAATTAAAAATAAAAAATTTAACTTAAAAAACTATATATAAAATTCAAGGGGAAATTAAAAACTCAAAGTTTAGTCTGTAGATAAATTTTATATTAATACTAATGAATTAATTTAATATGTAACTCTTCTCATATTCCTAATCATTCTTATTTCACTTGATTTTAGTTTATGTCAAAATAATCTCACTTTTATTTGTTAGCAAGGTACATGTTATCCAGATCTTTCCATTTCTTTATGTAAATGAGTGTTTTTGAATGCTAAAGATAGGAAAAGGATAAGTGAATGTGGGTTTTTGGTATATTTATAGTATATGCTTTAGAGAATAAAATTCAGCTCTTGTTTAGGAAAGTAAGACAATCACGTGTTAAAAAAACCAGCCTTCAGATTAAGCTTTTGTCTCTTCAGATAGGTGTTTAACTTTTGGAACATAATTTAGAGATTTAGTTTTTCTAAATTCATGTACATTCTGATTTTATTCTTAGTACATGTTCAGTGCTTTACGTGACTGTGTACCAGCTATGATGAATGCAAGGCATTTAGAGTCTTATGAAATACTTCTGGATTGCTATGACAAGGAAATTATGGAAATTTTAAATGAGGTAACATATTTGAGATTGTAAAGCTTATTTAAAACATGTATGTGAAATGCAGTGTTTTAAAAACTTTTTGGATTAAAGCAGGCTTTCACAAGTTAAAAATTATAAATCACTGTCTAGAACAAAGGAGATATCACTGTTGTGCTAAATTGGTCTTTAATACCTAATTTTATTTTTTTCTTTATTTTATTTTATTTTGGCCACAGTATGGCATATGGAGTTCCCAGGCCAGGGATCAGATCTGAACTGCAGTTGTGGCCAGTTCTGGATCCTTCACCCACTGTGCTGGGCCAAAGATTGAACCCAGCACACCAGAGACACTGCCAATCCTGTTGGACCATAGAGGGAATGCCAATATCTAATTTTAATATGGAAATCCAGATAGGAATTTGGAAAACCTTTTTTTTTTTTTTTTTTTTTTACTTTAGCAAATTGTATAATTGAATTTAAAGTTTATTAGAAGAATGGAAATGCAAAATTGGTTTGAATATTGTCTGCAGTTAATGGGAATACAGTTAAGACAACTCTCAGTGTTTTATTGAATTTCATTTGGAGAGCTACAGAGTAAAATCTTTTGTATTTAAAAGGATAAACACAATTACTGTGTAGCAAATAATTTGAATGGAATAAAGAACACTTCTCCTTGTTTAAATGAAGTATGTATTTTAAATACTGGTATCTTTAAAATTAAATTTCCAGGTAGCAATATTTTATATGGAGGGAGGAATTAAAAATGAGTAAACTTCATCACATAAACATTCACTTTTGATAAAATTATGAAAATTATAATTTCTTGTATTAAATATTCATAAATTTTTCTTGTATTAAATATTCTGATACATGTCTGGCCAGTGTTTAGAATTCCATGGTAGACCAGAAAAGATGATTAATTTCATTACCTTTAGCCCAGTGAATTATATGATTTTCAGTGACTATTACAAGGAAGCTTTTTTAAAATTTCCTCTCTTGCACATTCTCAGGACCTTTTCTTCTTTGTTGCTGGTTTCTATAAATTTTATGTTTTATTCTGTATATTCATGTTTCTTGTAATGAAGCTGTCAGACATTAGCTTTTGATTTCCTTTTCAAGAGTGTCGAATATTACTGGGAAAAAAAAACTTATGTAGCTGCTCCCTGGTCAAGAAAATCATTGATTTAAAATGGACAGCAAAGTAATTTCACTCTCCAAATAAAAATATTTTATCAGACAGCATTTAGACTCTTAAACCAGTTTGACAAACTTTTTTTTCTATCATTGCACTGATTATAAAACTGTAATGGTTAGAACATAGACACCTAGAGGAACAATACGATTGGAATATTGTTTTGAAAAATTAAGATATCAATTCTTTTGTTACTAGCATTTGCTGGACAAGTTGTGCAAAGAAATAGAGAAGGACCTGCGACTTTCTGTGCATACGCATTTAAAGTTGGATGACAGAAACCCTTTCAAAGTTGGCATGAAAGACCTGGCTCTTTTTTTCTCTCTGAATCCAATTCGGTTTTTCAACCGTTTCATTGACATTCGAGGTGAGTGTTCTGCTTTCCTTAGTGTCATAGTCTATATCTATTCGCTCCGTCTGTTAAAGAACAAATAGCAAAAATGAAACTTTTTGAGAGTGTCTTTTTTTTGGAGTTAGTTCATTTACTCTTGAATTTCTTCATTTTTATTTTCCTAGCTCTTTATTTTAAAGGAAGAAATTTAATGCTCGAAGACAAGTTTCTTTTTTAGTTTTGTTCCTCTTCCTTCTCTACTATTTTATGAATCAAAAATTTTTGATTTTTTTTTTTTTTTTTTTTTTTTTTGTAGCTTATGTAACTCACTACCTAGACAAGACTTTTTACAATCTAACAACCGTAGCTCTTCATGACTGGGCCACTTATAGTGAAATGAGAAATTTAGCTACTCAGCGTTATGGATTGGTTATGACAGAGGCACATCTTCCTAGTCAGACTTTGGAACAGGTACAGTGTAAAGTGTTTTTGGTAAAGTCTGATTGTAGCATAATAGTATTTATTTAAGAGAATTTTTTTAACCTTTTTTTGTATGTGTTTATATTTCAAGAAAATATTTGCTATCTAAAATCTCATACTTGGCAATAAAAAATTAGTGCCAGTTTGCTTTAAGAAGAAATTTACCACAGACTTGCAAATGTTTATACTTTGCCTTTTGTTGAACATTTGATATATACATAGATTTGTATATAGTATTTCAGAAACATACTGGGTTAGTGAGGTGACTTCTGCAGAATTGTAGAAAGTTTAGTCAAAGTCATAGTTAAGGATTTAAAACCTAGATTATAATATATAAATTTTAATATCATAGAAAAATGGGTAAGTTTATATAATTATAAATCTATTTGTTTTTAAAATGAGGAGTGCAAAGAAATAGTTAGCTTTGCTAATTCAGTAAACTAATTTACAATATGGCAGTATCTCATGAGTCAAAGGTTTATGTTTTCAGTTAATTTGCATGTAATTCTTTCTAAGATAATCCAGATAATATTTACCAAAAAATGTATATTCAGTTCCAAAGTTTGGGGATTGTAATTTTTCCTTAATCTTAGTGCATATATAGCGGCCATTTCCAGGATTAGTTTATGTATCTTTTCATTCATTTATTTATAAATTTAATATTTACTGAAAATATGCTAGGCACTGAACTATATGGGGATACATGAGATAAAGAGAAACAGTATCAGCTCATGTACCATGGCCTAGTGAGAGAAAAGAGTGAGTAAATAAATTTTTAGATTAAAACCTGAGAAAATCTATAATGAAAACTTAATCAGAGGAGTATTGTGGTATTACTTTGAGTCCCAATTAGAAAAGCTGTGGAGCAATTTATGATACCATTAGGTATTAGAGTAATAACTGAAGAATGAAGGATCCTTATTAGGTAACTTTGACATTAAAGGTGCTCTACTATAATTAAAAGAAGCATAAGGATTGGGAATTAGACTTTCTAAAATTCCTGGGTTCTGCCTCTTCCTAGCTGTTTGACCTTGGCAACTCCCTTAGCTTCATTTCCTTCAGCTGTGGAATTTAGAAGACTAATATCTCATTTTTGAATTACATATAAAGAACCTTGCACAATGCCTAAAAAATAGTATGTATATATCACCACATGTTCTAGCTACCTTTTAGAATCTGGTCTTTAGTTTTCTTTGTAAAAGGTATATAAAAGATCCTTGGAAAGACTTATATTCTCAAGAGTGGTGGGAAAATAATTGTGAGTCATAGATCCTTGGAATTTTAAGTTTAGCTCTTACTGTCTATACAGAAGGCCTGAGATAGCAAGTATTCAGATTTCCCCAAGCAGATAGTCTTGAATTGAACATGTCAGAAGGCTCTTTTCACCTTTGGTTGTACTTTTTGTATAGTTGTTCTTTAAAATCATTTTAAAATGTTGGAAAACTTAGTAAAAGCAGTAAGTCACTATATTCATATGTCTAACTGATTATTTTAAACTAATAATAATAAAACTTCTGTGTGGATTGTTTTGTAGGGCCTGGATGTCTTGGAAATTATGAGAAACATTCATATATTTGTGTCTCGATATCTCTATAATCTCAATAATCAAGTGAGTGAATTTTAGAACAAAATTTTTTTACTTTTACTTTTTAAATTTGGGGGTGGATATATAGTAGGAAGGCTGAGGGGCAAAGAATTGAGTCTGAATAGTGAAAATTAAAACAAACAATAATTGTTTAGATCATCTTATTTACTCCTTTGCTTTTGACTATATTATCTTCTTGAATGACTTTCCAGTTAGTTTATCTTTAATGAAATAGATTCTAAAATTTTTGAGCTAACTGACCAGTGTTTGCTGTGGACTGTGTTTGTTTTATTACAGATTTTTATTGAACGAACAAGCAACAACAAACATTTGAACACTATTAACATTCGGCATATTGCTAACTCAATTCGAACACATGGCACAGGAATCATGAATACAACAGTAGGAACCTTTTGGGACAGGGGATTGGGGGGGGGTAATATACCACTGTTTAATTTGGTAGTTTGAAAAATAGTTTTTTCATGCAGTATTCCTGTAAACGTACATTATTGCCTGTTTAGGTTATACCTGAATTTCCATTTTTCTGGTTGGTATAATTAAAATGTCTGGCACTGAAATTGTGTTAGATGTAATGGAAACTGTGATTTCAAAGGCACTTTAGATTGTCTTACCATCTCAGGATCATCATTATAAATAACATTGGAGTTTGAGAACATCATCATAAATATATATCTATGTGGATTATCTGATAGTCTAAGTTGCTTTGGAAGGCAAATCAACAGCTATTTTCCATTAAATTTTTTTTTCTTTTTGTGTCATAAAAGTATTTAAGAGGAGCTTTTATAAAGTTGTGTGGTAATTTCCATCGTGGTGCAGCGGAAACAAATCCTATTAGGAACCATGAGGTTGCAGGTTCGATCCCTGGCCTCGCCCAGTGGGTTAAGGATCTGGCGTTGCTGTGAGCTGTGGTGTAGGTGAGGCTCTGATCTGGCATGGCTCTGGTGTAGGCCAGCAGCTGTAGCTCTGATTAGACCCCTAGCCTGCGAACCTCCATGTGCCATGGGTGCAGCCCTAAAAAGAAAAAAAATGTGGGCAGTAGAAACCTCATTCATTTAAATATTTCAGGTCAAACATGAATTAGACTTCATAAATAATTTTATTCAGTAATATTGATTTTTATATTAACTTTTTCCATTCAAATTTTAATTTTATAGGTTAATTTCACCTACCAGTTTTTGAAAAAGAAGTTCTATATATTTAGCCAATTTATGTATGATGAACATATCAAATCCAGATTGATTAAAGATATTCGTTTTTTCCGGGAAATCAAGGACCAAAATGATCATAAGGTATTTCATATATTCTTTTTAAGGTCATTTAAGTCAACTGTTGAATATATAAGCATACCTCTTATTCCTGTGCTTTGCTTTATTGTACTTCACAGATACTGCATTTTTTACAAATCAAAGGTTTATGGCAAATCTGTATTGTAAGATGATGGCTAGCATTTATTAGCAATAAAGTATTTTTATATTAAGGCATGCAGTTTTTTACATAAAAAATGCTATTGCACACTTAATAGACTATAGTGTAGTGTAAATACAACTTTTCTATGTGCTGGGAAACCAAAAAATTCACATGACTCACTTTATTGTGATACTCGCTTTATTAACCAAACCTACACTATCTCCAAGGCTACACTATCTCCAAGGCTTGCCTGTATACTAGATGTTTATGCTAAAATTCATTATGAGTCACTGAACTGGAGCTTTTGTTTTCTTTATTGTTTGTCACATAATGTCTCCTTGATTTGGCCTTCAATTTTCCATATTTTTCCTTGCAATTTCTTACTCTTTACATTGTCTATAAGTGAAAGTGTAAGGAAAAATGAAATGATCAATGTAAGCAAATGTTGCTTTTCCTTATTTTAAAATAATACTAGGAGTTCCCATCGTGGCTCAGCAGAAACAAATCTGACTAGCATCCATGAGGATGCAGGTTTGATCCCTGGCCTCACTCAGTGGGTTAAGGATCCAGCATTGCCATGAGGTGTGATGTAGGTCTCAGACTTGGCTCGGATCTGACCTTGCTGTGGCTGTGGTGTAGGCCAGCGGCTACAGCTCTGATTGGACCTCTAGCCTGGGAACTTCCACATGCTGCGGGTGTGGCCCTAAAAAAAAAAAAGGAAAAAAAGCAGAATAATACAAAAGCAAAATATGCTCATTTTGAAACATTTGAACAACACAAAGTGCATAAAGTAAATATCTTCCCTCATTTCTCTTACCTTCCATTTTCTAGAGGCAGTTGACATTAACAGTGTCACGTGACATTTTCCAGATGTCCATGTGATAAACATATATTTGTGGAGTTCCTGTCTTGGCTCAGTGGTTAACGAATCCAACTAGGAACCATGAGGTTGCGGGTTCGATCCCTGACCTTGCTCAGTGGGTTAGGGATCCGGCGTTGCCATGAGCTGTGGCGTGGGTTACAGACGCGGCTGGGATCCTGCATTGCTGTGGCTGTGGCGTAGGCCTGCTGCTACAGCTCCCTTTAGGCCCCTAGCCTGGGAACCTCCATATGCCATGGGAGCAGCCCCAGAAAAGGCAAAAAGACAAAAAAAAAAAAACCCCACATATTTGTACATTACAAATACTGCTTTTTTCTCAACAAAAATGGACTAATACAGTACATACTGTTTTGTATTGTGCTTATCACGTATCAGTAGTTACATACCTGCCTTATTTTTTTTTTTTGAGTCAATAGTAGAGATGTATGCTGTAACTCTGTTAACCTGTTGATGGATATGTAGGTTTTTCTGATTTTTCTGTGTTAAAAACAGTGCTGCACGTAATGCCCTTGCACATTTATGTCTGTATTTAGAGACTATTTTTTGAAAGAGATTTCTTGAAGAGGGAAAGGGCAAAGAATATGAGTATTTAAAAATCTGAAGGTATTGTCAGGTACTCCAAAAATACTGCACCAGTTGACATTTCCATTTATAATGTATAAGAATGCCATTTTCCCACAGCAAAATGAATTGTAAATGGTCATAATACGGAGGCATATAGCCGTGTGGATAGAGAACCAATAGGCTTAGATGGATCTTAATGTTTGATTTGCCATATCATATCCTGAGCTATTTTAATTACTCTTAAGCATCACCTAGTTCCAAATCTCTTATATACCAGTTGTTCTTTTCAGTGTCAGAGTAGCAAAATACTACTTTTAGTGGAATAATTACTAAAATTATAGATTACAGTTACCAGTAGAAATTTTAGCTTAGCCAATATGTGTTATTTGGGAAGGAGTGTGTTTATATAAGTCCCTAATACTTTTCAGACCACAGAAACTTGGTCACATTATCTCTGAACAAATGTTTCTAGGAAGAATTGGTTTCTTTTTTCTAATAGAGTAATTGGGTATTGGGAGATTTATAATTGTGGAAAACCTAAATTTGGTGGCATTAATTATTATTCCACTTAGCTAATGTCAAAAAATCTTAATTTGTATTGATCTTGAATATTGGTAGTTTTTGCGCTATATATACATTTTTTGCCATTAGACTTTAGTGTTTTTTTTTTTTTTTTCTTTTTTTAAGCAAAATGTAAACACAAAATTAGAAAGAAAAGTGGTGTTAGCATGGTTGATTTGGTGGGCATTTTATGTTTTAGGAGTCTTTGGTAATTAATGGTAGTCTCCAAATTCTGTCTTTAGTATCCTTTTGAAAGAGCAGAAAAATTCAATCGCGGTATCAGAAAACTTGGAATAACCCCAGAGGGACAAAGCTACCTTGATCAGTTCAGGCAACTCATCAGCCAGATTGGTAAGTTATTGTAAAAGTGTTGAGAAATAAAGTAAAAACCTCCAAGCTTCTGTTTCATATATTAAGGCTCTCAGATGAATAAACTTAACATGTGAGCACTTGAGTTCAACTTTATGCCACTGATTTCCTTTCTTATCGAAAGTTTTTCAAGTATGATTAGACTGTTGGTACAGAAATAATTGATAGATTATGGATTAATTTAAATTACAAAATAATTAAATATTTATTGTGGATAAATAAAACCTCTTCAATTAAATTAAAAACACAATGACTAACTCACCTCAAAGGCCACACTCAGTAGTCAGCTGATAATTGTTTATTGGGTACCTACTCTGTTCAAGGCACTGTTTTAGACTTTTTAAAAGGGTTCCCTCAAGTTAAGCTTAATTGCGAAGATGTAAAAGGTTTATGTGAAAAGTTAACTAATAATTTTTCTATGGTACACTGTTTTATATTTATATGTAATTTCCTAAGCTGTCCTTCTGCCTTACAAGTAGAACTTTTCTTCTGAAATGTGTAACATTATATTCAGAAGCAAGAACTGCATTTAAAAATAATCCTAGGAGTTCCCATCGTGGCGCAGTGGTTAACGAATCTGACTAGGAACCATGAGGTTGCGGGTTTGGTCCCTGCCCTTGCTCAGTGGGTTAAGGATCCGGCGTTGCCGTGAGCTGTGGTGTAGGTCGCAGACACAGCTCGGATCCTGCGTTGCTGTGGCTCTGGCCTAGGCCGGTGGCTACAGCTCCGATTAAACCCTAGCCTGGGAACCTCCTTATGCTGTGGGTGTGGCCCTAGAAAAGGGGAAAAGACCAAAAAAAAAAAATCCTAGGTTAAAAAAAAACTTTATAGTTACTTGAGCTTTTCACATACCTTATCTCTGTTAATGTCCTCACAATAACCCTTGAGATAGGCATGTAATCACCTTTTTAAATGTGAAAAAAAAGATAAACTAAAGAGAAATAAGTAAGTGGTGTTGCTGGCATTTAAATGAGCGTTTTTTTTGGTACCACATCCAAAGGTATTTTACATTCTTCACAGTTACAGACACCAAGCAGTTAGTAAGTCCTTATTGTCTATACAATTTGATAAAGTTGTGCCTCCTGAGATTCATTTATTCATTTCTTAAACATATATAAACAATCCATTGCATCAGATACTTTTCTAGATGCTGAGAATACAGATAGTCTTTGTTTCTCAAGGGGCTTTAAATTTACTAGTGTGAAAGGTATTATAAGCATTTAGGGAGTAAAGATAATGAGCAGTAGCTTAAGTTTTATCAATTAAGTGATATTAAACCTTTCTATTATTATTAAACCTTTCTATTAGAACAAGAACTAAGAGAAGCCTACCTTTGTAAATTTTAAACAATGTAATCAAGAGGTATTATCAGGAGTTCCCATCGTGGCGCAGTGGTTAACGAATCTGACTAGGAACCATGAGGTTGTGGGTTTGGTCCCTGCCCTTGCTCAGTGGGTTAAGGATCCGGCGTTGCGGTGAGCTGTGGTGTAGGTCGCAGACTCGGCTCGGATCTCGCGTTGCTGTGGCTCTGGCGTAGGCTGGTGGCTACAGCTCCAATTCAACCCCTAGCCTGGGAACCTCCATATGCCGCGGGAGTGGCCCAAAGAACTAGCAAAAAGACAAAAAAAAAAAAAAAAAAAAAAAAAAGAGGTATTATCAAATAAATGTTATTTTATTCATAGTGATATTTGATGTTAGATTGTAAACTCCTGGGGCGATAGTTTTTAACCCGTTTTGAGAATCTCCTGAAAACTCTGGATTGATTTTTTCCTAGAGCAGTGCACATATGCACATGCAGTTTTGCATATGATGTACTGGAATTCAAATGCTCAAAGTTGAGTTCCTGTTGCGGCGCAGTGGAAATGAACCCGACAAGGAACCATGAGGTTGCGGGTTCGATTCCTGGCCTCGCTCAGAGGGTTAAGGATCCGGCGTTGCCATGAGCTGTGGTGTAGGTCGCAGACGCAGCTTGAATCTGGGTGGCTGTGGTGTAGGCTGGCAGCTGTAGCTCCAGTTAGACGCCCTAGCCTGGGAACCTCTATATGCCTCAGGTGCGGCCCTAAAAAGACAAAAGACCGAGAAAAAAAAAATGTTCAAAGTTAGAGTGTATGGCCCTTGAATAAAGAGCTGTTTTTCTAGAGCAGTGTTGTTTAAAACTTCATTTAATTCATGTACCAATATCAGAGTTTTCCCCCCATGTGAATACTGCCTGTGTAGTATTTATTTCACATTTTTATTATGTTTTTTAAAAGTATAATTTTATACTATGAAATACTTAATAAAACAGCTTAGTATGCTAATCATTTTCCCCCTGATACACATCAAAGTACACTTTTCCCCAGTGTACAAAAAATAATAGCACCGGCAGGTATTCCACAGGTATTCCACAGTTGCCACTGGCAGGTATTCCACAGTTGGCAAATATTATCCTTTTTACTATGTTCCAGCATTTTATTCTTTATTCTCTCCTTAGGAAATATAAATTCTTTACTTCTGCCTATAAAAAAGTATAATCTGCTTTTGAGTCTGTTAAATCTCTTGAGAAAAGGAGTAGTAAGTACTCTCAGAGCTGGGAGAAAAATGAGAAGTCCTTTTGTCTGATAACCTGCCTGCTGAAAATAATCACCACCACCACTAACATTTATTGTGCATTCATTATGTGCCAAGGCTACTACGAGTGAGTGCTTTTTGTGTTCTAGCTCATGTAAAACTCACAACTATGAAGTAAATACTATTTCCATTCATTCATTCTGTAGATATTTATTGAGGACAACACAGTGTTTCAGTGTTCCTAGGTGCTGGTGTGATATGTATCTCTCTCTCTCTCTATCTATATATAGATAGATAGATAGATAGATAGATATAGATATATATATCTATACCAATAAAAGTCTTTGCCCCTTTAGAGCTTAATTGAACAGATGAGACTAAGACACAGAGTTTATAAATTGACATAGGTTTTATAGCTTAAAAAGTGCAGAGTCCTGATTTGAACCCAAGAAGTCTGACCTCAGAGGTCATTCTTAACTGCTACTCTGTATTTGCTTCTCCCTGGCACATTTTGGTCAACCAGCTACCAGTTTGATGGTTTGGAGGAAAACAGTCAAAATAGATACTTTCTTTTTCTAAGATGCATATTAAAGACACATTTTAACATTATCTCTCATATTGGGATAGGCCTTAAAATAGATTCAGCGATACCAACTTGAGGATTTTTAAAGATGTCAGATGAGATAATGTAAATGTAATGTAAATATAATTACTGTGATGAGAGTTTTTAAAGATATCAGATGAGATAATTTATGTAAAGTATATATTCCTATAACATGGTTGTGAAATGTTAACTGCTTCTTACTTGTTTGCCTGTTCTTTCTCTCTAGTAATTTCATTGAATCATTTGAGTGGGAAATGTTGGCTCTAGGGATGGAGCGGAGAAGAAAACAAAAGCTGTATTTTGGATCTTGCATTCTAGTGGGAAGAGATCGATCAAAAAGATATATGATGTCTATAATAGGTGCTGAGTAAGGTGATGAAGTGGGGCTGGGCAGTGCTCTTTAGGGGTTTGATGGAAAACTCTAAGGTGGTGACATTTGAGCAGGAACCTAAAAAGAAGTAAGCCACATGTATGCATATCTAGGGACAATATATACCTGACAGAGATGAGCAGTAAATGCAAAAGCCCTGGGTCTCCTTAGCATTTTGGGGAAATAGGGTCTGGAAGTTAGTGAAGACCTGAATGGCAGGGCATGATACCAGAACAGCAGCAAAGGGAAAGATCATGCAAGGCTGTCTTGACCATGTTAGGAATTTGGGGTTCTTTCTGAGATGTAAAGCGATTGTAGAATTTTCAGAAAAGGAATGAAATGCTCCAGCATAGTTTTAGAAGAACTACCAGCCATTATGTAAAGGAAACATTGCGGGGCGGCAGGATGCTGAAGGTGGAAGTAGAGAAATTGGGAGGCCATCGCATACTGCAGTAGTCTAGGCAAGAGATGTTGGTAGTTTGGAATAGGAAGAAAGCTGTGAGGGTAGGGAAAAGTGATTACATTCTGGCTACATCTTGAAGGTAGAGCCAACATAATTTTTGCCCATTGCTTAGATATAAGGCATGAGAAAGGAAGGTGACTTTGATGCCTAAAGATAGAATTGTTAGTTTCTGAAATAGTATCATTGAAGGAGAAGATCTTGTGTTTGAATTGAACTTATTAAATTACAGATTCTTCTTAAACATGTAGGTGTAGATATTGGATAAAAAAAAACCTAGAGGATAGTCCAGTTTGGAGATGTTAGTTTGGGAAGCATCAAATGAGGATTTCTTTTTTGTTTTTTTCCTTTTTACAGCCGCACCTGCAGCATATGGAGGTTCCTGGGCCAGCTGTAGAATCAGAGCTGTAGTTGTGGCCTGTGCCACAGCCATGGCAGCACTGGATTAGATCCTCTGTCATCTGCAACCTTTATCACAGCTTGTGGCAATGCTGGATCCTTAACCCACTGAGCAAGG
Organism: Sus scrofa; assembly: GCF_054392235.1. Taxonomy (NCBI): domain Eukaryota; kingdom Metazoa; phylum Chordata; class Mammalia; order Artiodactyla; family Suidae; genus Sus; species Sus scrofa. The sequence goes on along the minus strand of NC_139387.1, from coordinate 86,691,234 downwards.
CCAGGAATTGAGCCTGCATCCTCAGAGACAACATCAGGTCCTTAACCCACTGAGCCACAATGGGAATTCCAAATAAGGATTTCTTGTTATCACTTTCAATTGTGTGTGTGTGTGTGTGTGTGTGTGTGTGTGTGTGTGTGTGTGAGAGAGAGAGAGAGAGAGAGAGAGTCACAAAAACATACTTCATCTGAGAGGGAAGAAATTGATAGAGTAATTTTAAAATGTTTGATTTTTAAAAATACAGTTAGCAATTCATTAATTTCATTTATCAAATGAAAGTTGCATTTATTTTAAAATATTTAATATAGTTGTATATAAGTATGTAGTACATTTATATTTTAAGCGCACAAATATGTAAGTTTTATTTTTATGGACCAAAATCTGAAGTAAAATATAGGAGAACCTTTTGGTACTTAGGAGTAGAAACCTTCTAATCTACTGCTATGCGCAACTCTATTCCTGATTATTAGAACATAGAGTTATATGTATAAACATCTGATTTTTTTTGTGTGTGGTTTTTAAGGTAATGCTATGGGCTATGTACGAATGATAAGATCTGGTGGCCTTCATTGTAGCAGCAATGCCATTAGGTATGGATGCAAACATATTTTTGCCTTGTTTATGCCATTTAGATATTTTATGTTGTTTAAATCTATCTTTAATGTAAGAAATATTGTAGTTTTTTTTTTCTTGTTGATATGTTTTGAGATCAAATATGGAAGAAAACCAATAATTGTACTGGTTAAATTTTTCTTAAACTTTAAGATTATAGCGGTCATTTAAAAATCTTTATTTCTTTTCAAGTTATAGTTTATTTTATCAATACAGTTTGTAAATGGTTCTATAGATTAATTATCTTTAAGGATTATAATTTGATTATTCATATATCTGAAATTCAGTTTGGGGAGTTCCCGTCATGGGTCAGTGGTTAAGGAAACCAACTAGTATCCATGAGGACGTGGGTTTGATCTCTGGCCCTGCTTAGTGGGTTAAAGATCTGGTGTTGCCGTGAGCTGTGGTGTAGGTCAAAGATGCGGCTCAGATCCCGTGTTGCTGTGACTCTGGCGAAGGCCTGTGGCTTCAGCTCCAATTGGACCCCTAGCCCTGGAACCTCCATATGCCATGGGTGTGGCCTAGAAAGACCAAAAATAAAATAAAATCAAATTCAGTTTAGGAATTAAAGTGGTGGTGATATTAATAATACAACTGAAATGCAAAGTTCTTTCCAAAGATATAAATGACAAATTTAGAGTCTTACAGTACTGCTTTCATATCTGTACCAACCGAACATATTTAATTTGTCTTAATAAATTTCTCCCCAAATTCTTACATAGATTTGTACCTGATCTTGAAGATATTGTAAATTTTGAAGAACTAGTAAAAGAAGAAGGTCTTGCAGAAGAAACATTAAAAGCAGCAAGGTAATCTAATTTTGTAGTAATTTAAATTTGGAGATTTTAAAAGTTTATGTTCCCTTAGGAGTTTCCGTCGTGGCTTAGCAGTTATAGTGAACCCCACTAGCATCCATGAGGACGAGAGTTCAATCCCTGGCCTTATTCGTTGGGTTAAGGATCTGGCGTGGCTGTGGCATAGGCCATTGGCTTCAGTTCTGATTGGCCCCCTAATCTGGGAACTTCCATATGCCGAAGGTGTGGCCCTAGAAAGACAAAATGACAAAAAAAAAAAAGTTTATGTTCATTTAAATATTAAAGAGCAGACTAGAGGGTAATAATAAGCTTATGTCAATGTTTTTATTATGCAAGTAATGGTCTCAATTTATGAAATATAATTTTTTTAAGACTACGGTATTCTGAGAACTTTCTAATGTCACTGAATGTGATCTCATGGATATGCTAAGGTGTGTTTGTTGAGCACCTGACATGTGGCTAGTCTAAATTGAAGTGTGTTAAAGGATTTTGAGGATTTAGTGTTTAAAAAAAAAGAATATTAGGGAGTTCTCTTATGGCACAGTGGGTTAAGGATCTGGTGTTGTCATTGCAGTGGCACAGGTTCAGTCCCTGGCCCGGGAATTTCCACATGCCATGGCACCATCCATGCAAAAAAAAAAAAAGAGAGAGAATGCCAAATATCTCAATATCTCATTAATAAAATTCATTTTCTCCTATTTATTTTATTTTATTTTACGCTTGCACCAATGGCATATGGAAGGTCCCAGGCTAGGGGGACCAGGGAATGAAAGTAGCTGGTGGTCTATGGACAGCTTTTTTCTTCATGCATTTTCCTTTCTACTGTTTTTTTTTTTTTTAATATATTTATCATTAATGCTCTATCATAATTGTTAGATGTTATAGCAAAGATGTCCATATTTATCTGGTCTGATAGATAAATACCTGAGCTGATACAGAAGGGATGAGAAATTTTAGAGGAAAAGTCATTGTTGTGCAACCACCACTGTAATACTTGAAATCGGACAGAAATCATCATTGGATTCTTACATATTTTTGGATAACAGAGTATTCATTCACTATGAAAAAAATTATCTCTCACGTTGCTTACTAACCACAAAGGGAAAAACCGTCTTCACCGTGGAGAGACTGATGGAGTCCACCTTAACCAAGTGATCAGACTTAACATCACCAGGAATAGGACACTGACATTTAGGGCCCCCTGATGCAGCGTAAAACCTATGTTGCATTCTCACCAGAAACGTTTATTCCTTAGGTGAAGGAAAGTTCATGGCCAGTGAACTCAAGGAGTTATGAGGTTATGATAATGAATTTATGATCTGAATGGACATTGAATCTTCGAGAATGATGGGGAAGAACCTGAGTATAGGTGTCATAGTCCATGATAAATAAACGCAGAGCAATGGTTAATACGTTAGTAAAAGCCGCCTTCCTGCTTTGGGGAGGGCGTAGCTGGATATAGTTGGATCGTGTGAATTGCAAAGGAGAGATTTCTACTGTCTAGTGGAGGGAAGTAATTTGAAAATGGTAAAGTTATGTACATGAAGGCTGTAGGAGGAAAAGCAGCTGATGTTTCTGAAGGTTGAGCAGGAAGCTAAGTTATTGAAAAAAGGATGAGTTTCAGTTGAGGTAAGGAGGCATAGAAAAAGTGGTAGTGAAGAGATTTAAGATGAAAAGGAATTTATTTACAATGAAATGGAATTCTACAAGGCTTATTGTGAGAAGAAATACAAAATTATATACAGTTTTGAGAAGTCCTACATAGGGGCAAAGTAAATTAAACAATATTGATTAACTTCTGTCTGAAAAAATGAGTTCGTTCTGAACCTAAAATGTTTGATATTTTGGAGTGTTCTCATCTAAGCTAATGAGAGATGGATTTAAAAAGCCACATTTTCTTTTGGGAAAGGAACCAAGTAATTAAATTTTTTTGCATTTTAGGCATTTGGATTCAGTCCTCAGTGATCACACACGAAATTCTGCTGAAGGCACAGAGTATTTCAAAATGCTTGTAGATGTTTTTGCTCCAGAATTTCGCAGGCCAAAGAATATACATCTCCGAAATTTTTATATCATTGTTCCCCCTCTGGTAAGTATTTTAGTACCCAAAATGATTTTTTTTTCAAAAGTATTAATAAACACAGTTTTATTGCAGCAGGAAATGCAGACTGTATTGTTGGTTTTCTGGTTGTGATAAAATTAAATGTGCTCTCAGTGAATGTGGCCTCGAATTTCTACATATTAGCTATGCAAAATGAGGCTTTTTTATAGCTAAGATAGATTCTTAATTTTTTTAATAACTGCCAGAGAAATCCTAGTGTGATTTAAATTCTTGAATATACATCATTATATATCTACACACCTTATAATTTTTGGGCTGAATTACATAATCATTTTCAGTGATTAATGTAGACTTTGACAGCATGAAGTATTTCTTAAAAACATACTGTTTGGGGACAAATTCTCTCTATTCTGTAGTAAATACTAATACCCAAACTAAATTTTTAGTGCTGCTTCTTTATAGTATATAGAGTGTTCTGCTCTAATTCTATAGCTGACATCTTAAAAATGGCCCAAGTTAACCAAAATCCCAATATAAAAACAATTGTAGCAGTGGAGAAAATAGAGTTAAGAGATTAGAGAGGTATATAGCAGTAAGAGTTATTTTTCTCTAAAAATTTCTATAACAAAGCTCTTTTTTCTTTCTTTGCTTTTTTTTTTTTGGCCTTGCCTGCGGTATGTGGATGTTCCCAGGCTAGGGATCAAATCTGAGCCACACCAGCAACCTAAGCTGCTGCAGCGACAGCATCAGGGATCCTTAGCCTGCTGCATCACAAGGGAACATCAACAAAGCTCTTATTTTAAAAAACTGTAAATAGCTCTAAAATCTAAATATCACTGAGCAGTAATTTTTGATTACATCTGACTTTGATCAAGAGAAAAAACTTTTCATGTTGTTGCCTGAATTAACACATATATTCTAACATATAACCATTATTATAGGCTGAAAGTAGCTGATGGTCCATGGACAGCTTTTTTCTTCATGCATTTTCTTTTCTACTGTTTTTTTTTTAAATACATTTATTGTTAATCCCATCATAGTCATTGTTATATGATGTAGCAAAAATGTCCATATTTGCCTGATAGGCAGTATCTTTTCATCTTCAGATAGTATGAGACTCAAGGTGAGTCTTAGTTATTACTTTGATGAGTAGTGTAATTAACTCATGGTGAGTTTTCACCATGTTTCTTTAATTTGGAGCCATACTAAACAACAGTGGGGAACCATTTGTGGGTTTGAGGAAGAGGTGGCATTCTGCAGGGCAGATGTCAGAATTCAGTGATGGAGAAAACAAGAATACTATAAAGAAGAGAAGTATAGGAGTTTCCACTGTGGTGCAATGGAAAGAACCTGACTAGTATCCATGAGGATGTAGGTTTGATCCCTGGCCTTGCTCAGTGAGTCATGGATCCTGTGGTGTCGCAGATGGGACTCGGACCTGGTGTTGCTGTGGTTGTGGCATAGTCTGGCAGCTGCAGCTCTGATTCAGCCCCTAGCCCGAGAACTTCCATATGCCACAGGTCTGGACTTAAAAAGGGAAAGGGAAAAAATCTAGTTCCTCAGTTTTATTGGCCACTTTTCAAGAACACAATGGCCATATGTGGCTAGTGGCTTACTGTATTGGACAGTAGAGATACACAGCATTTCTGTCATTGCTGGAAGTGCTGTTTTATAGAGGGTGAACTCTGTATTCTTTATTTATTGTAATTATTTACTAATGCCTGATACATAGTAAGTTTCAGTAAATCTTTGTTGAATAAATGTTATGATTAGATAAGGTATTTTGGAGGGGCTAAATTTTTAGGGAAGTGCCTTTTTTTTTTCCCCTTTTGGCTGCACCTGTGGCATGTGCAAGTTCCTGGGCCGGGGATTGAACCTATGCCACATCAGTGACCCGAGGCACTGCTGTGAAATCACCAGATCCTTAATCTGCTGTACCCACAAGGGAACTCCAGAAAGTGCTTTTTGGGGGGAATTTGTTTATCCAAATGACTAATTAGCCATTTTAGCCAAGAATATGATGAGAAATACTATTTTATTTACTTATTTAGTCTTTTGTCTTTCTAGGGCCGCACCCATGGCATATGGAGGTTCCCAGGCAGGGGGTCCAGTTGGAGCTGCAGCTGCTGGCTAATGCCACAGCCACAGCAATGCCAGACCTGAGCCACGTCTTCGACCTACAGTTCACAGCAATTGCTGGATCCTTAACCCACTGAGCAAGGCCAGGGATCGAACCTGCACCTCATGGTTCCTAGTCGGATTGTTTCCACTGCGCCACAGTGGGAACTCCAAGAAATACTATTTTAGAATGAATAGGGTGTGCAGAGGTAAGGACTGCCATGCTAAGAGCCCTTAAGCTTTGAAGTTAGGCAGGCCTCCTTTTGACTTCAACTTTGATATACAGCATGACTTCAGGCAAGTTACTAAACCTCCCAAGCCTCAGACCCTTCATCTACAAAAGGTGCATAATATTCTAGAGCGAACTATGACCAAGGCCCTGTGCCCTGTGCTTGCGTTAAGTGGTGCCTGAGGGAGTGCTCATATTTAAAGGACTTGGAAAGAAGATCCATTAAGAACTACACACTGCGGTACAGCAGAAGTTGACAGAACATTGTAAATCAACTATAATAAAATTATGACCTCACCAAGAAGCTATTTAAATGAGGCAAATGTTTCAAATCAAAAGGACAGGAACTTAAAAAGATTCTATTTATAATTTTTGAAATGTCTGTTTTAAGAACTAAATTCTGAAGATTTTTTAGCACAATTGTTTCTCTAATATGTTGTTATATCTTTTTAGACACTCAACTTTGTAGAGCATTCCATTAGTTGCAAGGAGAAATTGAATAAAAAAAATAAAATTGGAGCTGCCTTTACTGATGATGGTTTTGCCATGGGTAAGCTTAATGGAATTGTTTTCACATGAATTTTATATTCACTTTAGAATGGATTTTTAGAAATGTCTGCTTGAGAATAGATCCATGTGTTCTTGTAAATTTGTTTTTCAGGGGCAGTAATGTTTACTGTGTATTTTTTGGCTAGGCCAAGTGATTGATAATACTTGTTTTACGTCATTTGTACTGTTATTATTCATGCTCCTTTAGTATTGCTAACCACTTTGTCTAGTTGGACCTAATATTTAGGCTTTGTTTTTGTTGTGGTTTTACAGTTTCAGCATCTTGCATTGTTTCCCTGGTTCCCCTGTAGTTCCCTCAGTTGTCTATTTAGCAGTGGAAGCTTTCCCCCACCCTTCCAGCCATGTTATCTCCAGGTGATTTTTTTTTTTTTTTTTTTTTTTAATTTTCTGTGTTATTTTTTTAGGGCCTCACCCATGGCATATGGAGGTTCCCAGGCTAGGGTTGAATCAGAGCTACAGCTGCAGGCCCACACCACAGCCACAGCAACACCAGATCCGAACCGCGTTTGCAACCTACACCACAGCTCACGGCAACGCCAGATCCTTAACCTGCTGAGCAAGGCCAGGGATCAAACCCGCAACCTCATGGTTCCTAGTCGGATTCGTTTCTGCTGTGCCACGATGGGAACTCCTCCAGGTGATTTTTAGAGTTATGTTTTTTCTTTTTTTCTTCTTTATTGGATTATTTTTATACATTCACATCTTTTTTTTTTTTTAAGGAGGAGTTACGCCATGTTGCTAAACTTATTCATTTGTGCTGTAAATTGTAATTTGAAAGAGCACTGATTCGAAATGATTAGCTTAATTTTAAGAATTATTGGTTGAGTAGAATACAACTCCTGAACACCTTAATTTTGTTTTGATTTTGCTGATGATTCTAGGAGTGGCTTACATTCTAAAACTTTTGGATCAGTACCAGGAATTTGACTCACTTCACTGGTTCCAGTCTGTTAGAGAGAAGTATCTAAAGGAGATAAGAGCAGTTGCTAAACAACAGAATGTGCAGTCCACTAGTCAGGATGAGAAACTCCTCCAAACCATGAATCTCACTCAGAAGCGACTGGATGTTTATTTACAGGTAGAGGAGACTAATAGTCTAATCTGCTTTGACTTTTTAATACCCATTACTTCTTGATCACTAAAAAAAAATCATATGGAAACCTCCGTTTTTAACAAGTAAGATGGATAGGGGTTATAAGGGGGATATATTTTTAAATAAATGGTATTTGGAGGCCGTTTGACTCAGATCTTAAAATTGGATGGATTACTTGTATCAGTTTCTGTATTTATGATTTGCACTCCCTAGAGCTTTTTAGAAATAATAGAGATGTTAAATATGGTAATTTTGTTATTTTGCTAAAACAAGTGTATTCAGCTTTTCTATTTTTTTTTTTTTATTTACTTAGGAATTTGAATTGCTCTATTTCTCACTGAGCAGTGCAAGAATTTTCTTCAGAGCGGACAAGACTGCAGCTGAAGAAAACCAAGAAAAGAAAGAGAAGGAAGGTGAGTGGCTTAAATTTTGAAAGACCAATAAGTCTTTCTGTAATTAGCAAACATTAATACCCCATTTATCTAGTCAGACTTTTCTTTTTAAAATATAAAATAGATCCAGAAATGTCTTTTTAAAAAAGTAAAGCCCAGAGTTCCCATTGTGGCTCAATGGGTTAAGAACCCGACTTAGTGTTCATGAGGATGTGGGTTTGATCCCTGGCCTCACTCAGTGGGTTAAGGATCCAGCATTGCCCCAAGCTGTGGATTAGCTCACAGATATAGCTCGGATCCCATATTGCTGTAGCTGTGGTGTAGGCTGGCAGCAGTAGCTCCGATTTGACCCCTAGCCTGGGAACTTCCATGTACTGCAGGTAAGGCTGGAGAAAAGAAAAAAGAAAGAAAAAAAAAAAGTAAAGCCTAAGTGGATCATTTGTGAAACCAAAAAGAAATTTAATATAGTTAATATATTTCATTCTGGGGATAACTCTTTATTCAGTTCATTTTCTCTTAATTAAAAAAAAAAAAGTTTAGTTTTTTTCTTTCCTCTTTCAACTGCATCAGATAAGAAGGAACAAATTAGAAGAGGGTAAATGTTGCTGAAGGCAGAGCTGCTGATTCCTAGGTGCTGACTACATGTGTGGCACAGGTGATTAAGGAGGCGTAAAAAGTAAAGGCTATGTTAGTATCACAATAAAGAGCCTCCTATGCTCCTCCATTGCCAGGCCTTAGAGAATCAGCAGTACAGCCATAATAACAGAGAGTTACATCAGTGAACTGGAGTCATTAAGCAAAGGATTCTGTCCATTATATTCTTGTAGGTGTAAATTGCTCATATACAAGGGACCTTCATGATACATTTCTGCCATATTTGAAATTTAGCAATAATCATCTTCCCTAAAGAATGGATGTTTCCTTTTTTTCTGTTATAGAAATTATATAACTTAGGTTTCAGGGTTCCTGTAATGGCTGAGCGGTAACGAACCCAACTAGTTAGTATCCATGAGGATGTGGGTTCAATCCCTGGCCTCACTCAGTAGGTTAAGGATCCAGCATGGCTGTGGTGGTGGCGTAGGCCAGCACCTGCAGCTCCAATTTGACCCCTAGCCTGGAATTTCCATATGCCCCACTTCTGGCCATAAAAAAAAAAAAGAAAAAAAAAAAAAAAACCAGTATGTAGTTTAAGTTTCCTCTTTGCTTGGAAGCTCAGAACTAAGTACAGCAACAAGATAGTTCATGTTTGCTCTTTTTCTTTTTTTCTTACTTGTGGTTCACAAATCAGGAATAAAAGATATTTCATAAAACATGATGTTTTAATCTTAATTTTGTCAGTTAAATTTTGAAATACATATATTTTATACTGAATAGAGGTGATTCATTTGGGCAGATCACTTGTATCAGTTACTTTATTCACTTCTAATGTTGCATCAGTATTATTAGGATCATGTGCAGGCATTTCTGGAATCTAGACTGAAAAATGTGCTTAAAAAATGATCTCAGGTTGTTACCTGGCAGATAATATTTATTAAATGAAAAAATACATATTAATGTTTGGGTTCATTTAAAAATAATATTTAGTAAATCCCTCTCAAGAATTTGAGTCAGAATCATCTAAATTGTGAAGAAACTTAGCTGTTGCTTAGGTTCTGCTTAAGCCTTTCGTGTTGTCAGAACCTTGTCTCCAATCTAGCGCTGCGAATACTTTGTGGGCAGATTGAATATTTACTTCAAGGCAAAACAAACATTTTGTTCTTAGTGGAGCTCCTTGCTCTGGACTGCTGGTTTTTTTTTTTTGTTTTTGTTTTTTTTTTGTCTTTTTAGGGCCACACCCACAGTATATGGAGGTTCCCAGGCTAGGGGTCTAATCAGAGCTATAGCTACCAGCCTACACCAGAGCCACAGCAATACCAGATCTGAGCCGCGTCTTCGACCTACACCACAGCTCACTGCAATGCCAGATCCTTAACCCACTGAGCGAGGCCAGGGATCGAACCCACAACCTCATGGTTCCTAGTCGGATTCATTTCCACTGCCGCCATGATAGGAACTCCTGGACTGTTCTTAAGGAATGTTACCCACATGCCCTATGCCTGGGTCTTACCTCTCTTTTAGGACTCTTTAAGCTAACGGTTGCCATAGATACTGTCAAAGTGGCTGAATGCGTTAGTTAAGTTGTTTTTGTTGAAGAATATGTGCAGCTGACATGTTGCGCAAAAAAGCCAAAAATTCATTTTATCCCAATCATAATAAAAAACCGCATTTAAAAATAAATTAGAAATACAATTGGGAAGGTATTCATTCTGGACAATTTTATGTGTGAATTTGCAGCCATGTTTCTCGCAGTAATAATACTGTGCTTTCTTGGCCCAGTTGGGGGAACCGACCTCGGGGAAGCATGCCTTCCAACATGCAGTGTGAAACTCCACCCCAGATGCAGTTCTGATCACTCACATTTCTACACCCCCATTTCAAACCAGGAAAAATGTTACATTTGCAATATTTAACCTAGATTTCTAAAAAACTAAGGTAAATGAACTACATGTAATTTGTGATATTGGAGAACTATTTGGTAGATGCAACATTTTCTTAATTTAAAATTTAGCAATATAGTTCTCAGGCTTTTTAATTTATTTCTTAAAATGAACATAAACATGCTCATTATTTTCTCTCATGCTTCTAGAGGAGACTAAAGCAAGCAATGGAGACTTGTCCGACAGCACAGTGTCTGCAGATCCTGTTGTCAAATGATATTGACGGTATGCCTTGCCCCTGTGAAATCATCAGAATTCTGTGTGCAATGGATGTTAATAAGCTAATGATGAAGTATTTCCTGAGCCACATCTCTGGGGAACATTTAGATGCTGCAACTCTCTACAGCAGCGCTCTAAAGTTACGTCCATCCTTCTTCCCAAGGCTCTGCTGCCACTCAGATCTCTTGTAATCAACATGAATGTTTATAATTTGTATTTGCATAGGTCTTTGATACATATTTGTCTCAGTCATTGGAAATTCAATGCATATACTATGTACAGCCAGTAAATATGTTTCAGCAAAAGGAACTGAGCCTGAAATTCATGAAGCAGACATGTCACTATTCTTATAAAAGGGATATATGAAGATGGTTTTGATATCAGAGGTGAGACACAAGTGTTACGTGCCCTTTATGTACAGTATGAACTGATTCATCGTAACTTTCAGGTGTCTCGCTAGAGCTGCTCCTGTCTTTGGTGAGATATTTTGTAATTAGTTTACACTGCTTTGAGAACATTTAACCTCCAACAGCTGCTTTAAATTTCAGATTTACTTATTACTCAAGGTGGAGGAAAATACAGATAAAGCCATAGAGTCCTGCTTGAAGCTTCCCTTTTGGTTGAAGGCGCTATGTATGAGATCAGAGAACACTGAGTGACTTCTTACTTCTCCATCCAGACTCAGGTTTCTTTGACATTAGGTTGAATTGAAATCTTGGTGGTGGTTTGGGCAGACTGTTTCTTTAAATCAAGTAGAATCGAAGAAATCAGATTAAGCACTGTGTAGGCTTTTAAAAATTACCACTGTGAGAATAAAGTTCTAATAACTTATTTAGACTGATTTAAAAAGTACAGAAAGATTTTGAGTAAATTTAGTTCCTGGCAAGCTCTTAACTTTATTTTTGTAAAGATTATGTCAGTTAATAGTTAAATGGTTAATCATGGCCTGTAATCTTTTAATGTATTACAGTGATACCTTTACAGGAAAACAAAAAGTTTAAAACTTGACATGTAATTCTAACATCATTTTAGGAAATTTTTAATTTTTTTCCATTGCACTTGCCTCTTAAGCATGTCTTTGGGCAAATCCCGCAAGTAATTCTAACATTGTTGTTTGATTTCCAGCTTTTGAAATGTTGTGCAGCGCCCTGTCTGCTCACTGATCATGGTCAGGGTGATTTTCCCAGCTCAAGCTGCACGTTCACTCTTAACATTTATAAGGCACAGAATAGGTAGGAATGTTTTTATTATGTAAACATGACTTACAAAATTATGTACAATGGATGGATTAAAGGTATTTAATATTTGTAATTCATACTAACTGTAGAAGTGGCCCTAAAGCATGCTGCGTAATTAATTTATATCTCCATTATTGTAAACGTTTCATGATCTTGCATTTGACTTTATCAAATTCATCACCATTTCATAGCAACAGTATAGTCTTTTCTCTTTTTCCTCTCTAACTTCCCTAAAATCATCTCCTATCTAATAGGGATAGAAACTGTCACTAGAAGAGAATCAGGAGTTCCCGTTGTGGTTCAGTGGTTAACGAATCTGACTAGAATCCATAAGGACGCAGGTTCGATCCCTTACCTCACTTAGTGGGTTAAGGATCCAGCATTGCCATGAGCTGTGGTGTAGGTTGCAGATGCGGCTCGGATCCCGCATTGCTGTGGCTGTAGCGTAGGCTGGCAGCTACAGCTCTGATTCAACCCCTAGCCTAGGAACTTCTGTATGTCGCGGGAGCAGCCCTAAAATGCAAAAAAAAAAAAAGAGAATCAGATGTCTCTATTATTATCCCCACACAGATCAATTATTTATTAATAGAATTCAGTAGAGTTCACATGCTGACTCCATGGATACTTACAATTGAGGAAAATGTGACAGATTATTAATTTATCTTTAGTTCAAAATAATGTCATTGCAGTCTGGATAAGTTATAATAAGTTCACTTATTTGAAATAAAATCTCTGAAAAGACTTAAGCATATTTAAATGCTATTAAGGTGCAAAGCAATAGGGCTTCAGTGTTTTCACACCTAAATTCATATATTTAGATGACTGTTTTCCTTGCCAGTGTGTTAATGTTAATATTTTCATTTTTTTTTCAGACATACTACAGTGTAAAATCAGTGTGAGCATTTGTGTAAATTCATAAAAAACTTAATGTTCAAATTCTCAGGAATTAAGGACTAACCATAACATTGTCAGTTCTAGTTAAATTTTATAAAAGACGGCAAGTTTTTTACTTCCCTTGAGTGGGGCTTTCCTCTCCCCCAATTCTAAGACAATACAGTATGTATAATAAAAAACATTAATAAATATAATTTCAAAAATGTACTTCCTCTGGATGTTTATGTTCAAAATTGAGTGTCTTAAATCATTAGTTCTTATTATTAATCTTTTCGGAGTTCCCTTTAATAGTATGTGAATGTTTTTCAAAAAATACTTGCATGCATATAGGCAAAAAATTCCAAGTATAAAATTGGTATTGGCTCTTCTCCGTGTATCCCAGATGATACACTTTTGTTTTCTTTCCTTTGTACATTCTTTTTTTTTTTTTTTTTCCCCTCCTTTTTTATCGCTGCACACATGGCATTCAGAAGTTCCCAGGCTAAGGGTTGAATCAGAGCTGCAGCTGCCAGCCTATGCCACAGGCACAGAGATGCCAGATGCCAGATCCGAGTCGCATCTGTGACCTGCACCAAAGCTTGTGGCAATGCCAGATCCTTAAACCACTGAGCAAGGCTAGGGGTCGAACCCGCATCCTCAGGGATGCCATGTTGGGTTCTTAACCCACTGAGCCACAACGAGAACTCCCCTGTGAACATTCTTAATCTTCCTGTTACTCTGCTATTTTCAAATAAAAGAACCCACATGAATGTTTAATTTTAAATATTAATCCTGGGAAGCGGCCATTTGTTTGCAGTTTAATGTTAAAAATAACTAGTGCTTTTACAGACATGAGCTGAGCTGAAACAATCATAGTAAAGGAGAAACTTCTAAAATACTATGCTGGAGAGGAGTTCCCGTGTGGCTCAGCGGAAGCTAATCTTTCTAGTATCCATGAGGACCTAGGGTCGATCCGTGGCCTTGCTCAATGGGTTAAGGATCTGGTGTTCCTGTGAGCTGGGGTGTAGGTTGCAGATGTGGCTCGGATCCCGCATTGCTGTGGCTGTGGTGTAGGCTGGCAGCCTCAGCTCCGACTGGACTCCTAGCCTGGGAACCTCCACATGTGCTGATGCGGCCCTAAACATATATTATATTCTACGCTGGAGAAACTATTCTTAGCCAAGTCTGATTGCCGGTCCTTTTCTGAGGTAGTAAATTTGTAAGTTTGTGGGAAAGATGAGATAATACCATCACATCCATTGTCATGTTACTCTTTTTTGCTGGGTTGGCCAAAGGTAGAATTTAACCAATTTTAATAATTTTAGTTCTTTCCCAGCTTAAGTTGCAGAAGTTTCAGACTGACAGTAATCCTTTTCCTAAGGGAGATTCAATGCTACAGTTTTGTTTTTAGATGTTAGGAACAGTTTAACAGGTTGTCAAATACTTCAGTTTAAAAAAGGGAATCCAGAATAAGTGGGTCTAAAGAGATTGAGTGAAGTCATAGGACTATTCAGGAAACTCAGGTGGTGACGGCAAAATTTGAGTTTATACAAAAAGTTCTTAGATGTAGCGTGTAAAAGTTAATTCAAGCAAGTATATGGATGTTTCTTCTATTTTAATAGTCTGGCTCTTCTTTACCACCTACTTTACCTGATAGCTCCAGTCATTCCCATCAGTGGAGACACTCAGGAAAGTAGGTGAAATTTATGTCCCAATCAGTGTAGAGCTGATGTCATAATTCTGGGATCATCTTTGGGGACTGTACATTCTGTATGTAAGATCTGTGTGTACTGAAACTTTCTTTGGCAATGTCATTATTTTTAACTTGAGGAAAAATAACACTTGTATACCCAGAAGCACCTGTTTATATAAAAGTAGCATTACAGCAATCACTTCAGAATCTGTACAAAGGGTAACAAGGCCCTAAAGATGCGCTTTAAGTTGATTTAATTGCTGAAATCCGAATAACCTTCAAAGGCAAATGTATTGAGAAGTGTGTGGGGATTGCTTTGTCTCCGGTTTCCTCTGTGCTAATAATGTAGCACATAGTGGTTAGAAGCATAGGTTCTGGAGGCCAGACAGTGATTTGAATCCTGATTTGCTGCTTACCAGGGTTTTTACCCTTAATCTTTGTGTGCTTCACTTTCTTAGGCATAAAATGGCCTAATAATGTAGCTCATGATTATTTATGGATTAATTTGTATAAAGCACTTTATATTAGGAAACTGTAATTGCTGTAAATATAAGCTATGGCTATGATTCCTCTTATCTGCAGAACTATACTTGGCACATAACTGTTAGCTGTGGAAAAGTTTGACAATAAACAGTGAGTTGGTCTTTTATAATAACTCTTCCTTTTTAAATAGCAAAGTGTTGACAATGTAAGGCAGGTTGTACTCTTCCCTAAAGGTAGTCTGACAGGTAGCTAACAACCAGAGGCAGGGCTGGGAAATGAAAGTTGGCTAGGTTATCCGGACAATATATTTTTTACCCTCCCGCCTTTTATTTACATGACACTTGTTAATTGTTCAGAGTGCCTTGATATGCATTAATACACATTGGCGTTAAGCTGAGAACAAGGGCAAATCATCCACTGTTTGGGGTGGGGGGCGGGGCTTGGCCTCACCTTCGGCATGTGGAAATTGCTGGGCCAAGGATTGAACTTGTACCACTGCAGCTACACAGGTGACTGCAATGACAATGCTGGATCCCTAACCTGCTGCTCAAGGGAACTCCCCCATTAATTTTGTCGTCTTTTTAGGGCCACACTTGCGGCATATGGAGGTTCCCAGACTAGGGGGCCAATTGGAGCTGTAGCTGCCAGCCCACACCACAGCCACAGCCACACCAGATCTAAGCCACATCTGCGACCTACACCACAGCTCAACACCAGAACCTTAATCTACTGAGCAAGGCCAGAGGTGGAAGCTGCCTCCTCATGGATACTAGTTGGATTCGTTTCCACTGGGCCACGATGGGAACTCCTTAGGTGTTTTTTTAAAGTTAATGTAAATGAATTCTGTGTGCTTATGACTTCAAAAGAATCAGTATCATTTTTGAAATTCATCTATGTTGATGTATGTAGCCATAGTTTAGCTTTACTTATCCCATATTCTGTTACATGAATACACAGATATTTTATCTATTCTGTTGATGAGATCTGGGTTGTTTCCAAATTTGGGATGCTATGAATAGTGCTGCTATAATTATTGTATGTGTGTTGAGTTTCTCCAGGGTGTGTGCCACAAGTGCACCTGGCAAGTGGGGCCAGGTGCACCTGCAAGTTCATTGGTGAGAAAGCCAAACTCTTCTGCCATCCCGGCAGTAGGTGAGATTATTCCCCATTGTTCCATCCCTACCAGCAGCTGAATTTCTGCAGTTTGGTCAACAGAATATTTGTGTGGTTTTAATTTGCAATTCTTTGTTATTATATGATTGATACTTCTGTTTAAGAGCCCTTTTTATTTTTTATTCTATGAAATGCCTGCATGACTTCTATTTTTTTTTTCAATGTATCTCTAACTGTAGGAATAGTTTATATATTCTGGATACTAATTTTTGTTGGTCATGTGTGCTTGCTTAATATACTCGTTAATTTTGTGTTGCCATTTTTTTTTTTTTAATGAAGTTTTCAGGTATTGGATTTCATTCTTTTTTGGTTATTCTTATGATCTGCATGCTTTGTAGCTTAAGCTACAATTTTAAACATTGAAATAGTTTATATATAATATTGTTTCAGGTATACAGCAAAGTGATTCAGTTATACATACTTTTCAGAGTATTTTCCACTGTTATTACAAGATACCAAATATAGTTCCCTGTACTATACAGTAAATCCTTGCTGCTTATCTATTGTAGATAGTACACATATAATGTATTAACCCCATACTCCTAATTTGTCTACTCTCACCTTTCTTCTCACTCTGCAAATTGGTAATTCCAAGTTTGTTTTCTCTGAGTTTCTGTTTTGTATATAATTTTTATCTAGATTCCACATATAATAGAGTATTTGTCTTTGGCTGACTTCTAAGTATATGTCTAGTTTCGTCCACATTGCTGCGAATGACATTTCATTCTTTTTTTTTAATGGCTAATACTTCATTGTACATATACACCACATCTTCTTAAGCCAGTTGTCTGTTGATGGGCACTTGGGTTGTCTTCATGTCTTGACTGTTGTAAATAGTGCTGCATGTTATCTTTTTAAAAATCATAGTTTTTGTCTTTTCTGGATATATACCCAGGATTGGGACTGCTGGGTCATGTGGTAGCTCTGTTTTTAGTTTTTAAAGGAACCTCCATAGTGTTTGCCATAGGCCACACATTATTAATTGAAATCTTTTTAGTTAGGGACTGTTAGAAATAACTGTAGTGCCTTTTACAAACATGAGCTGAGCTGAACAATCATAGTAAAGGAGAAACTTTTAAATACCATGCTGGAGAGGAGTTCCCGCTGTGGCTCGGCAGAAGCAAATCTGACTAGTGTCCATGAGGACCCAGGTTTGATCCATGGCCTCTATCACTGGGTTAAAGATCTGGCATTGCCATCAGCTGCGGTGTAGGGTTAGGGTTAGTTAGGGGACTGTGGCTCTTGAAGCTCGTCAGAGCTTACTGATCTACTGTGACTGTGATATGCAAATTTCTAAGGCAGTCGTTAACACTGAAGTAATGATTTTATGGTATATAATCTCATACTGTTTTGACCAGCAGCTCACTGTGTCTCTGATGGAGCACACAGTATAGCAGTGGATTCCTCAGTTAATTAAGCCTTTCAACCTAAAAAAGATGTTTTATTAACCCACCACTTCAAAAGCAGCACCTTTTAATTTCCGTAGGCCACACTTGTGGCAGGCCAAAGTTCCTAGGCCAGGGATTGAACATCCTTACTCTCCAGGCCACCAGGGAACTCCTTTTTTTCTTTTTCTTTTTTTGACATAAAAGCAGCACCTTTTAATAACTTGGCATTGAGATCACATTATTCCACTCATATTGCAAAATACATCCCCTATGCTGTGATTCTATTATGACCTGGTTCGGGGAAAACTGAAATTTGATTGTGTAGCTTTGACAGTTTTCTTTCAGGGATATTCTAAAAAATAACCACAAAAAGCCAAAGAAGCAGAATGATAGTTTTTATTTGCTAGCATTTATTGCTAGGTTAATTTATTACAAAGACAATGATATTCTGTTGAACTTAGTTATAATTAAAACACCCTGTACCAATTCAAGATCATTATACTTATTTCCTAGTGGGCTGGGACACCTGGAACGAGACATAGGGTAGAAATAGAAACTTCTATTCCAAGCCCCATGGCCAGCTGTGCTTCAAGTGAGTTTTAAAATGAATCGGCCCCTTCTTTAAGGAGGGTCTGGCTCAGAAGAAACAGGAATTGGTAGAACTGCACCCTGTCTATGGTGATCCACCCCTAAAAGCAGTATCTAAAGGACCATAACCTTCTGAATGCTGGTTCATTAAGGTTCCAATGTAAAATTAAACATCTTTTGTGATACTCATCTGCTTGTCTTTTTATTGCTTGATGTTTGAACAATTACCAAAACTAGACCTGCATTTCTGCTAGTGCTTGAGCCTCAAAGAACAGGGCCCTTCATTTAACTACACAAGTTAATGCTATTAGGTCCAATTATAAGACAAGCTTGATTATAAATACACAATTTTCAGAATGACAGGCACTTAAAGCTAAGTAAAATACAAAAATAGATATTAATAGGAAATATTTAGTGTTTATCAAATTATAAATCTAGGCTTTTACCATTTTTTAAAAAAGGATACTGGAAACTGAAAAGAGATGATGAAATAAAGTGAACAATGCCTTTTTTTCATAGCTTTCATTCTGAGCGCTGAACAGTGCAATCTAAGAAAAAGACTTACCACAAAGCACCTAAAATAACATTTGCAGATGGGTATGTTGTCAACCATTGCTTACTGTTTCCCTCCCAAGTTTCAGTATCAAGGCATCAAGAGTACATTCCACAAGTGATTGTCAGCATTCTGAAACCAGGTGGTGTGCCTGCGTTAGAGAAGTTGAAAACCCTTAAGGAGGCAGTTCTCCTTTCCTGGGTGCTCTTCCCCCAAAGGCACAGCAAGAAAGTTATGCTTCAGATTCTGCGCCTCTATTTTCACTTGAACTTCCATCACTGTCATCTGGCTGATCGTTTAACAGTACATATTTTCCATCATTGGTTAGTGGTATGGACAGCATTAGTTGAGCCAATGCTTCTGGATCCTGAAGTTATGGGAGTTTAAGAGGAAGAAAAGAAACGCTTAAAATGCACTTAAAACCGCTTTGGCTTGGCTGTCACTATGTTCTGTAACCTAGCTTCACTCCTTCTGATTTTTGTCTATGGGTGCCTTCAAGTAGGTCCTGCATCTCAAAAAAAAATCCTCTTCCAGAAACTAGGCTAAGGTTTTAACTCTCAGCCAAAACATCATTTACAGTCAATTCAGAATCATCTTCCTGGAGAGTCCAGGGAAGAACTTCCTTAACAACCCCGTTGTCTTTAAACTTCTCTTGTTCCTTTTACTTGATACTGAGAGGTGGCAAACTATGGCCACTTGGCTCATCACTTGTTTTTTATAAAGTTTAAATGGAACACAGCCATGCCAATTTATTTCCATACTATCTAGAGCTGCTTTTGTGTTACAACAGCAGGGCTAAGTAGATGCAACAGAGATGGTTAAGCCTAAAAAGGTTTATTATCTGGCCCATTACTGAAGTTCGCCAACTTTGATCTATACCATAAAATGTGAACTTGCAGTGCTTGCCATTTTTTCCTTATGTTGGTCTTACTCCTTGATCCACCTGCCCCTCCTTGATAGATGATAGTATGATCCCACTAACTCCATCACTATTTGCATTTAAATTAAAATTTTGTTTTATTTTGGCTGTGCCCGAGGCATTCAGAAGTTCCCTAGCCAGGGATCGAACCCATGTCATAGCAGACAATGCCAGATTCTTAATCGACTGTGCCACCAGGGAACTCCTAAAAAAATTTTTTTTAAATCCAGTTCCTTGATCACACTAGCCTCATTCACTCTGCATATTAAAAAGATCAGGAGTTCCCATCGTGGCTCAGTGGTTAACGAATCCAACTAGGAACCATGAGGTTGTGGGTTCAATCCCTGCCCTTGCTCAGTGGATTAATGATCCGGCATTGCCATGAGCTGTGGTGTAGGTTGCAGACGCGGCTCAGATCCCGCGTTGCTGTGGCTCTGGTGTAGGCCAGCAGCTACAGCTCCGATTCAACCCCTAGCCTGGGAACCTCCATATGCCGCGGGAGCGGCCCAAAAAATGGCAAAAAGACAAATAAATAAATAAATAAAAGATCATTTCCATCACTGCAGAAAGTTCTGTTTCATAGTGCAGAACTAGAAGCCCTCCACCCCCAAACCCGGGTAGGAAGTGTGTCTCCCTTGTTTATTGCTCTAATTCCAGGTTTTTTTCTTACACAGACTTTGCTCTCAAAAATTTGTTGGGTAAATGAAAGGCTGTAAACTGCTGAAAAAGAGGTCTAAGAGTCTTCACTTCTAATAAGTTTCTACGTGACGTATATCAATGCTGCTGGACCTGCGACCACTCCGAGGAGCAGGGCCTTAGAGCATTAAGTTTGTACCATCTTAATTTGGAAGAAAGGCAATCTAACCAACAGCAGTAGCAAGCAAAAACAAGACAAAACCAAAAAACCCCAAAACTTGATAAAAGAGCAGGAGTTACAGCAGTGATATTAAGAACTCCAAGTGTTACCAGTGACCATGGAACTAGCTGATCCAAAATGCCTGGTAGTCAGAATGCTTAGAAGAAAATCCCAAACTTGGCCACTCTGCCTAGTTGACTGTCATTTCTCTTTTTGAGTGAAATCTTAATACGCGCATAGAAATCTTTTGAGTAGTCATTAAACCAGCACTAAAATGCACCTTACCTTCTGTACCTCAATGATTTCTTTTCCCAAATTAATAGCATAACATATCTGGAAAAGACAAGAAAGCAGTGTTTGGCAAAGGCAGAAAATAATAATTTTAGAAAAAATGTGATTATGAAAGTACGACGAAGTCACTGTCTGCTCACGTCAACATGGGGACAGAGGACTGAAGGAGACTCAGCACCAGGGCTCTGAACACTAGAGGCCTGGTCTCCTACTGCCAGTTTGTGTGTACAAACAATATGCAGGTTAAGTGAAAAGTTATTAAATCATTTAAAATTCTTAACAGGGTACTTTTCTCCTTTCCGTCTTACCCATATTTAGCCGCTGCATATTCATATACACAGTGGCAAACAAATACTTTCTGAAATAAGGATTGGTTCATTTTGATTACTTCTAAGTAGTGAATGCAGCCATGAAGTATTTCATATTAAAGAAGGGAATAGTTTAGATACACTCTCCTGACATCTGCTTCCTTGGTTTGCTCACTGAGAATAAATTTTCTCCATTGTAACATCTGCTTTGTTTTTTTTTTTTTAAAAAAAAACAAACAAATTTAAGAACTGCTTTTAACACTTCCCTAGTATCTCTGCTAAACAATTCTACTTCATCTTTAAAGTTCTTCATTCACTCTATTTTGGTTGATATGTATTTTCCAGAAGGAAATTTTACTCTAGTCAGTTTTCAATCAATGGGACCTTCCTAGAAGGTATTATTATCTAAACTTCTCAATGGAGACCTGCGGAACAGCCAACTGAATATCTAAGGGAGTCATGCAAAATAACTCTTTAAATGTCTTTGGACTGAGATATCATGGAACATTGAAGGTGAAGAAAACAACAAGACCTTTTCCCCTTCTGAGTTGCTTTCAAAAACATATGTGCTCAGCGACTCTCCGCCTGTGGATTCAGGCATGCGCACCACAAAGCCAACCAGCCTTTTATTTTCTTGATGAGCAGCAAACTGAGTGACACTGGTAAGTTCGAACTAGAAAAAATAAGAATATACTGAATACCACACAACAAGCTGGAATTGAAAAAGACAAGGTCATTCTCCACAGAGAAAGTCATGAAAAAAGTGTTTTAGTGACATTTAATTTGCCAAACAAAATTATTAAGTGCCTACTTTGTGTTTAAGGTGACTACAAAGGTGAATTAATCACTAAAATTAGCATGCATGAAGGTACTTACATTGGCCCTTGTTACTTGAGTCTGAGGATCTATCAACCTGAAATTTTAAGAGATTCATTGTATCATAAATAGTTCAGAATGAAATACAAATACCCTCCAAAGATGAAAACCTAAAATCCAGTTGAGGTTAGCTCCATGTGACCATCCAAAGAGAGCGTATGCCATGGTTTCTGCCTTTGTAGAAACTGTAATTAAACCTCAGGGTATCTTTAATGGAAGATTATAGCAAATAGGTAATTTCACAATATTTTAAGTGCTTATCCAAAAAGACAGCATTATACTTCTCCAGAAAATTCTGTATAACATGAGTGGATCATGTTGTGAACAGCTGCTTCAACATCTACCGAAGTACTGGGTAAACGGATACACCTAGGTTTAACCATTTTTTTAAAAAACATGGGGTAGAACAGAGGTAAGACAGTGAAGTATTTTAACAAAACTACTCCCTATCAGTTTGGGTAGAGGAGGAGTAACTTTAAGAGGGTATTCTAGGGTTTTTATTTTTATTTTTTTGCTTTTTAGGGCTGCACCCACAGCACATGGAAGTTCCCAGGCGAGTGGTCAAATTGGAGCTGCAGCTACCAGCCTATGTCACAGCCACAGCAACTCAGGATCCAAGCCGCATCTTTGACCTACCCCACAACTCAGGGCAACATGGATCCTTTACCCACCAAGCTAGGCCAGGGATCCAACTCGAATCCTCATGGATACTAGTGGGATTGTTTCCACTGAGCCACAACAGGAACTCCCTAGATAAATTCTTTAACAACATTTTAACATCTAATATAATCCGATTGGTTTCTCTGGGAAAATTAACTGCATGAGGATTTACTATTATATATAGATAAAAATTTCTACTTTCTAACACATGGTATTGTATTTTTAAATTATTGATTTGCTGTAAGTGAAAGCAAAAAATCTATTCTCTGTTAAAAAAGATGTTATAATTCTATGTATATAAAATGTCCAGATAGGCAAATCTGTAGACAGCAGGATTAGTAGTTAGGGCTGAGCAGGTTGCAGGGGAAAGAGGGAGTGGCTGCTAACAGGTATAGGTTTGCTTTGAGAGGGGATGATGAAAAGATTCTAAAATAGTAGTAACGGCTGCACAAATCTGAATTTCCAAAAACAACACTTTAAATAGGCAAATTATACAGTATGTAAATTATATCTCAGTAAAGCTGTTGGCCTCCCCCCTCACACACAAAATAGTTACAACTTGAAATATGTGCAGTTATACTTGTTAAAGCATGGGAGTTATAATCAGAGGGCTCTGAATTTCCAACCTGACTGCTCACTTTATGATCTTGTGCAATTCACCCTGACTTCTCTCAACTGCTTTGTAAAACAGGTAAGAGAATGAGAAAATGTGTATGGATATTTAGGCTACAAAATAAATATTTAGCTTATGTCCCTATTAATGAGCATGAATTTATGTAGTGATTTTTAAAATATACAACATACACAATTTCCCTCAAAAATTGGATAACTTTACTCAGCAGGTATTTTATGAAATTGTCCTATAAAGATTTAAAACATGCGTATCATATTTTGTAAGTAACTTTTAAGTTTGTTGTCTGAGCATGGTAATCTAGATGTGCTTAAGATTTGATTTTCTATGTGACTTCTAAATTGCCTTAAAACACATGAATTCCCATAAAAGTATGTATGCGTGTATACAGTGGTAAAAAACACCCAACATAAAATTCACCATTACTGATCCTCAGTATAGTCACTGCGCTGTAACTATTACCACTATCTAGTTCCACGACATCGTCACCTCAAACGGAAACTCCATCCCTAATAAAGCATTCACTTTCTACTTTCTTTTCAGCTTTTGGCAGCTTCTCACTCATCTGCTTTGTCCCTATAGATCTGCCTATTCTGCATATTTCATATAAATGATCATGTAGGAGTTCCCATCTTGGCTCAGTGGTTAACGAATTCTGACTAGTTTCCATCCGGACTCAGGTTCAATCCCTAGCCTTGCTCAGTGGGTTGAGGATCCAGCGATGCTGTGGGCTGTGGTGTGGGTCACAGACATGGCTCGGATTCTGTGTTGCTGTGGCTCTGGCGGAGGCTGGCAGCTATAGCTCTGATTCACCCCTAGCCTGGGAACCTCCTCATGCCACAGGTTCCGCCCTAAAAACACCAAAAAAAAAAAAAAATATATATATATATAATATGTAGCTTTTTGTGTCTTTCAATTAGCATGATGATCTCAGGATTCATCCACATTGAAATATGCACCAGAACTTCGTTACTCTTCAAGGCTGGATGATCTGCATGTGCTTTGTTTACCCACCTTTTGATGGACACTTGGATTATTTCTACCTTTTGGCTCTTGTGAATAGTCCTGTTACATGTACGTTTGTGTGTACAAGTTTTTGTCTGAACACTTTTCATTCTTATTTGGGTATCAACCCAGGAATGGAATTCTATGTTTTTGTTGATGTTGTTTTGTTTTTTAATTTTATGGCCACACCTGTGGCATATGGACGTTTCCGGGCCAGGGACTGAATCTGAGCCACAGCTGCAGGAACACCAGATCCTTTAATCCACTGCACCATGCTGGGGATCAAAGCTCACCTCTGCAGAGACACTCCAGTTGGATTCTTAACCCACTGTGCCACAATAGGGAACTCCTGGAATTCTGGTGAAGTTACAGAGGAGCCGTCAAATCATTCCCCAGGGAGCTGAACCGTCTTACATGCCCACCAGCAATGGGTTCCAATTTCTCCACATCCTTGCTAACACCTGTTTCTTGTTTTCATTCAGTAGATGTTCTGTGCAAATTATTCTACACGTAGATGTGTTTTTTTGATGTGTTTGTGGGGAAAGGTGAGCACAACGTCTTACTCCTCCACCATCTTGATCAACCAGATCAGTCTCTGGACTCACTGAGGTTCAGGTTCTTTATGCCTCCACACAGAAGGAATTTAGTGAGAGACCAAGTGATAGGCAAGAAATAGATTAAGATAGGATCCTTGTGAGAGATGCAAGCAGGCAGGCCTGTCTTTGCACTTTTTTAAACAGGGTTCTTTGATACACTATGGTTTTTCACGGTGCTTTTACACACATTTACTCTCATCTTTTTGGGTGCAATTAATGAACAATGAGCCAGTGCCAATGAAGGTCTAGGACATACTTGGAAAAAAGCTTTAAATAAATGTAAGAACCTTATTCAAGTAGAGAGCTTACAACAAATGAAAAGGACTCATTTTTATAAATGGAAGAAATTATCGAAACTATATTCTGATTTTGGCCAAAGCACTAATTAACTTTCTTGAATTACCACTTACTAAATAAGCATTTTCTATGTGCCAGTCACAGTTGTAAATATATGTATTAATTTGTGTATTCCTCATGACAAAACAACCATATCTAGGGTGAAGATACGGTTGTTTTCATGTTATAGCTGAAGAAACCGAGGCAGAGAAGTTAAATAACTTGCCCAAGTTCATACGATAAATGCCAAGCTGAAGAAACCGAGGCAGAGAAGTTAAATAACTTGCCCAAGTTCATGTGATAAACGCCAAAGTCAGAAATAAAGCTGTAAAGCAGCGCTGCTGTCCCACAGAAACTTAATGCAAGCCTCATATGTAATTTGAAAATTTCCAGAAGCCACATTTTAAAGTGTAAATAAGTATATTTTTAAAGATTTAAAATATTACTAGTCAGTTATGTTACTGATGTAAAAACTGTTATTTTGCATTCTTTTGGGGGGACAGTAAGAGATCTTAGAAATTTGGTATGTGTTTTACACTTAAAATACTTCTCAAGACAAATTAGGTTTCAAGTGCTGTATGTATGTAGCTATAGCATTAGACAGGTGCAACTTTTTTTTTTTTTTCCGGTCTTTTTAGGGCCATACCCCAAGCATATGGAGGTTCCCAGACTAGGGGTCAAATTGGAGCTACAGCTGCCAGCCAACACCACAGCCACGCAGCGCCATATCCGAGCCAAGCCTGCGACCTACACCACAGCTCACGACAACGTCAGATCCCACTGAGCAAGGCCAGGGATCAAACCTTTGCCCTCATGGATGCTAGTCAGATAGATTCATTTCCGTTGAGCCAAGACAGGAACGCTGACAGTGCAACTCTTAATAAAGCCCATGCTGACCACAGCGTGACTTGCCATCATTCATATACATCTTATTACTTGGAACTGAAAATAATGTAGTTAACATGGCTTGGCTTTATTTTCACCCCAACAAATATTAAGATTTTCCTTGTGGTGGTCTAGTTACCTCAGGAAGGCTCATGTTCTGTTTTCATTGTTGTTAATTTTGATAAATAATTTAGCACTCTCAGAGAAGGAAAAGAAAAAACAAAAAAAACCTTTCATTTTCAAGCTCTGAGATACAGAGAGTAAATCTTGAGTGATGGTGGTGTCTTTATGCACGACAGGCTGGCATTCACTCACCACTCAAGAAACCAGTTTCTAAACATATCAGCTTTTGTCTTTAAGGGAGCATTTTCTATTCGATGTATCTTATAAAAGTGAAATGTAAAAAATAGGGCAGAAACCAAGGGTAGCATCTTCACTTAATCCAAGCAAACAAGTACTCTAGTATGAACATTCTAGATGAGTAAACACGCCTTAAAAGAAATCAGCCAAGGCTGTAAGAAACTCTGCAAATGGAAGTGAATGTACCTCAGAGTCTGACTGGTGACCATCAGGTGGGATTCTGTCGTACGGAAGATGTTGTGGATAGCCCGAGCAGCCAGTACTTGTCTCATTGCTTCATAAATCACTTCAGGAGTGTTGTCCGTTTTAACTGCCATTGATCCCAAAAACCGAACGACAAACATCTGCTGCAAAAGAGAATCTGCAAGAGAGCATTTTCCGCTCAGGATCACATTCACTTCCTGCCTGCCAACCTGTGTACCAGAGGCAAATGGGCTGGTCTGAGAAGAGGCTGAAGACCTCAGGGGGGCCTTGCTTTCTGGAGTACTCTGCTTTTATAAACCACAATTTGCCAAAGCTCTGACTCTCCTATTGTCTAATTTTGTCTGTTTGGAACTATTCATTAGACTAGAAAAGCACTTCTTTTTTGTGCATCTATAAAATGAAACCAGACAAACATCCTGGTGCTAAAACTACATGTATGTGGCAGTATATGCATCTTACCTTTCTCTCTGAAAATAAGAGCTTTTTCACCAGACAAGAAAAAATTCATTCATTACTTTGGCCCATGGATAAAGTCCTCTCATAAAATTTATTTGAAGAAATAAGACCTGAGGTGGGGTCTCATTCAATTCATGCACATCCTTTATTACTGAAGGGCAGTGATGATGCTCCCTAATCTAGTGGAGATCTCAAGCTATTTATGAGATTATTCCATTCCAATGAACTGACAGTACTTGCTCCTTGATAATGGCACATAACCTGACAAATTAAGTAACAGCAACTACAACTGGAAGATCGTGAAGAAGGTGTAAAAGATCTTTTTTTTTTTTTTTTTAATCTGTAAGAACACTAAGTCCCTTATCCACCATTCGAAACTAAGAGGCCTACTTTTCCTTCACTTGCCCTCCCTATTAGTATTCTTGCCCCTGAAAATAACTGAACAGTTAAAAGAGGAAAACATAACTGACATGTAAGTGGTTACTCTGCTATGAAGATAGTTTTTACAAGTTAGAAAGTTTTTTGTATAGACTGTTGACAAACTGTGTGGACCATGAAAAGTCAGCCAGACACAAGTGGAGCATCAGATTTTGTGGCTGAAGCTGTAAGGAATGCCAATTCTCAAGTCCCACTCTTAAGTGTAAATAGGTAACATTTCATTCCAGTAACATTCTCAGGCTTCAATCATGACACTGTGTTAAAATGAGATCTGGCCAGCACTTGCAGCTCCTAAATTGCCTTGGCTGGGAACTCAGGTTCTGCTCCATGGAGTAGCAGGTTATGGACAGCTCTCCTGAGTATGTACTTATGTTATCTTCTAAGAATATAAACCAAACAACAAAAATCTACATTTGAACAAATTAAACACTTCTTTCATGTACCTTCAAATTGAATAATGAGTTATTTGTGCTTTTGGTTTTCTAAAATGAAACAGCATATTTATGACTTAACCAGACTGTATTTTAATATAACCCGTTTATCCTCTTGGAATGTGTTTGGCAATAAGATGACAGCATTTAGATTTGGTAACAATTTCTACATAGGAGCCTACAAAAAGGGTATGGATGTGGCTAATGGTAGGACAGTCAGAGGAAATCCGTCAGCCTACCCTGAGTTTTTATCCAGACTTGCCCTAATTACATGTGCTCTAATGAGTTTTCACAGAGAACACACACCTGTGGGTCATAATTTCAATTCATAGCTTGGGTCATTTTGTGCTGGGGAAAGAAAAAGCACACAAAACTAGCCACTTACCTTCTGCTTCTGGAAACGTCTCATCCTCAGTTTCACCAAAAGGGTTGATACGCCTAGAGGAATAGCCAGAATCAAATGATCTTGACAGTTTCAGCTAAAAGGACACAACACTTGAACTCTAAGTCAGAAGGCAATAGTATTTGGAGGTGGGGACACAAGAGATGTTAAATTTATTTTCACTTCTCCCAGAGGTAACCCCCCTTTAGCCCATACCTGCTCCCTCTGTTCTGATCAAGGAATTCTGTAGCAGGAAGTACAATATCAAATTGAATAGGTGTTCCTGGAGCAATCAGTTGTTCTGCTTTAGGTATAATGACTGCTGCTTCGGGAACAATCTTGTCATTTTCCATCTCTGAATTTTTCAAGTTCTGGCTGGAGTACAAAATAGGGGAAAAAGTCCCTTTTTTAAAACAGACATTTTTTATAATTGAAGAATGGTTAATTTACAATGTTTTGTTAGTTTCAGGTACAGAATGAAGTGATTCAACATATACATATACACTGAATGAGAAAATATATGAACCTCACATAATACAAAAATATATATTATATATACAAAACCATTATACATATATATATGTGTGTGGTTATATGTATATATGGTCCCGGTTATTTATTTTATATATACTAGTTAATCCCAAACTCCTAATTTGTCTACCCCTCTATCTCCTTTGGTAACCAAAATCTGTCTTCTATGAGTCTACTTCTGATTTGTAAATAAGCTCATTTGTATCATTTTTTTAGGCAACATGTAAGTGGTATCATGATATTTGTCTTTGTCTAACTTACCTAATATTATAATCTCTAGGCTCATCCAAGTTGCTTCAAATGGCATTATTTTATTCCTTTTTATGGATGAGTAGTATTCTGGGGTGTCTGTGTGTGTGTACACACACCGCTTTATCCATTCATCTGTCAATGGACATTAAGGTTGCTTCCATGTCTTGGCTACTATAAATAATGCTACTGTGAATATTAGGGTGCATTTATCTTTTCAAATTATGGTTTTCTCCAGATATATGCCCAGGAGTGGGATGATAGGAGTAATTCTACATTCAGTTTTTTAAGGACTCTCCATGCTGTTCTCCATAGTGGCTGCACCAGTTTACATTCCAGCCAACAGTGTAATAGGGTTCCTTTTTCTCCACACCCTTTCCAGCATTATAATTATTATCTGTAGACTTTTTAATGATGGCCATTCTGACTGGTGTAAAGGTCATGTCTCACTGTAGTTTTCGTTTGCATTTCTCTAATAATTAGCAATACTGAGCATCTTTTCATGTGCCTGTTGACCATCTATATGTCTTCTTTGGGAAAATGTCTATTTAGGTCTTCTGCCCACTTTTTTTGATTGCTTTATATTGAGCTGCATGAGCTATTTGTATATTTTGGAAATTAATCCCATGAGATAGCATCTTGTGCAAATATTTTCTCCCAGTCCCAAAACTTTTTTGTATAAAGTCCCTTTTAATCTTAAGCCTTTACAATCAAATGAATACATGGTGAATGCTGATGTGACTTTTACAAATAGGTGAGAGAGAAGATTTAACCCACTTTACAAACAAATCTTTGTAAAATTATCATTTATGTCCATGATTAAGATACCCCATTACCTGTAGCTAGTTCTGGGGCCCAATATCCTGCATTGTGTTAGAATACTTACTATATTACCTATTAATTTCCCTGTTGTTCTTTCTCCCTTTGAGAGAGGTTTTTGAGGATGGGGGCTGTAACCGAATCATATTTATTACCGGGAACATAACAGGCATTTGAAAATGTCAGCTGAATGAATAGTACACCTTGGGCTAGCATTCAACTGCCTGGCTCTCACTTCTTCCGAGCGCCTCCCTGCCCTCTGCTGACGTGCCTTCCCCAGTGCCACAGCACACACACTATGTGCTTGTCTCTGCCTCCACCGCAGTTCTGCAGCTCACTCTTTCTCTCCCACACTTCAAACAGAAGCTCAATCTCCGTCCATCCACTGGGCCTTCTGAGCCAGCCTGACCCTCTCCTTCCTCTGCAGTCCTGTGGTCCTTAGTAAGCCACGAGGACAGTCCTGTGTGGCTGTGTGGCTCCCGAGTTTATTGCCGTGCTCACTCATGCCATTTTGAGGTCGTGGCACTTAAAGGCAGAACACCGTCTGAACAGTGAGTCATCGTGTGCCACCGTGTTTTTTCTTTTCCAGTGTCAGGATGTTGTAAATTCACCCTTTCATAGGTTTATAATCGTTTCTCCCCAGCTACAGTGTGAATGCCTTTGAGGAGCGAAGAATGTCAAAGTATGTTGGTTTCTTACATTGTTTGAACCATAAGAAGACTCTTGGTATCTTTCCATTTATTTGATATCTTGTATCCCAGCATTTCAAATTTCTCAAGTATGTTAAAACTAAGTATACTATATGAAACTATTTTATAATACTATTTGACAAATGAGCATAATCAATGGAAAGCAGATAGAAACACAACAGACAAACTAGTAGCTGGTCACTGCAAGGAGAGACACTGAGTTTAACCTCCATTAAAGGAAAAGGAAACCGAAGCCTCTAGAGAAGCTGAGTAATCCTGACGGCGCTCGGTTATCTGGCGGGTGACCTAGATTAACAGCTGAGGTCTCCTCGCTGCCCATGCAGTGCTTTCCCACAATGCCACGCTGCCTCGGTAACCAAAATGATGGGCTCACATCTGCGGCTTCATAGGTTTTCTGCCTATTTTTCTTGATCTTTCTTATTGTCTTTGCAGCTCCTTAGGCTTTGGCCCCAGGCTCCTCTCCTCCCTTGACACTCTGCCTAACTGACCTCTGCTGCTGCCACTTCAGTGCTGCTGGGCTCGCAATGCAGAGACTCAGCCCACACATTTTCTTTGCGCTCCAGACTTGTATCATTAGCGGACCACCTGACAACTCACTGGAATGTTTCACGAGCCTCTCAAACTTAATCCCAAACTGAACTCCTGATACTCGCCCACTACCAACTCTTCTCCACATCTTTTTTTTTTTTTTTTTTTTTTTTTTGTCTTTTTAGCTATTTCTTGGGCCACTCCCGTGGCATATGGAGGTTCCCAGGCTAGGGGGTCTCATCGGAGCTGTAGCCATCGGCCTACGCCAGAGCCACAGCAACGCGGGATCCGAACCACATCTGCGACCTACACCACAGCTCACGGCAACGCCGGATCGTTAACCCACTGAGCAAGGGCAGGGACCGAACCCGCAACCTCATGGTTCCTAGTCGGATCCGTTAACCACTGCGCCACAACGGGAACTCCTCTCCACATCTTTAAGTATCACCACCTGCCAAGGGGTTCACCCAGACTGTGGTCATCCTTTTGACTTGTTCCTTTCCCCCCACTCCACATCTCATGTATCACACATCCCAGAGATTTTTGTCTTCAAAAAAGGTCCCAAATCCATCTGCTTTTCAACCCCTCTGCCATGACCCCGGTTTAAGACACACTGTCTTCTCCCGGACTACTGCTCCACGCCCCTCCTTGGATGCCTACTTGCCTAGCTCTGCGATCCGTGTCCTCCACAGCAGCCAGAGCTGCCCTTGGAAAACGTCAAGTGGGTCACCTCTCTCTCTCTTCCTCACACCCCCCTCCCTCCTAGAACCCCTGCATGGCTCCCCAAGCCCCTGACCCTGACTTCTTCATGATCTGTCCCTGCCCACCTCCCTTCCCGCCCTCGTCTTCTCCGTGGCCTCCCTTTGCCAATCACCGTCTACACACAGTGGTCTCCTTTCCGTTCCTCAAAGACACCAAGCTCTTTCCTGCCATTCAGCCTTCACGGCTGCCATCAGGAATGCACTTCTTGCAAGAGAGGCTACTCTGCATCTGTTACTTCTCAGTTTATTATCTCCACATACAAGCCCTAAACAGGTCTCCTCCTAATTGTCCATGATGGTGCCCTCATCTTTCACACGACAGTGCTTTTTTCCATTTTAATTAAGTTATTTCTTTAGCTTTTGCCTCTCTTCCCCTCAAATCTGTCAGTTTTATGACCCAGCTCAGTGCCTGGACATATACTGGATACTCAAAAACATCTGCTAAATAGCTGCATAAATGAATGAATATCTGATATAAGTAACTGTAGAATGAGGGAAGGCCTCACATAAGATTTGCTGGGAAGTAAAGGGCTGTTTGTGCCTAAGAGCACAGTTTCTCTGCTTCATCCCCCCACTGTCATTAAACTGTTTCTTAATTCTTAATGAGGTGACCCTAAGAGACAGCACTTCTCTCTAGAGCTCCGGGCCGGCTGGCAGCTACATCTGTCACCCTTCCAATCTTTGGGTGGATTCAGCTGGTTGGCTAGAGTCATTTCCCGCCCCCAACAGGAATTCTTCTGCGTCCCTTCTATGGGGTCCTTTCTAAGAATGTGATTTATTTATTCTAGAACAGAGAAGAAAATCAGTTACTGAATGTGATCTGCAAACTGTTTTTTAGACAACCATTCACACCTCCTAATTACTAACACGCAGCAAACGTTTCACTGACACCCGAGAACAACAGCATCTTCGAGCTATAAGAGGCCTTGGGGGTGTTCTGATGTCTCTCATCCTATGGCAGAGAATTGAGGACATAGACCCAGAGAGCTGACAACTCACCCCAGGGCTCTTATCAAAACCATGTCTCCTAACTCCCAGTCTAGTGCAGTGTTCGCCACCCCGTCCTTCCAACATTCGTGTGGCTTTACCAAGAGAAGACAGACACATTTACCCAGTACAAGGCTCAAAGATTAGCCCCACTGGCTGGACCCTATTTCCATTTCCATTCATGAAGTGCTTTCCTTAAAGCTGCACTTAGTAAGCACGCCACTTGCGTAAACTGTTAAACTCTTCATTTACTGCCTGGAGCATTTTCAGACTTGTTGCCTCTTCCCCATTTTCATCACCTTTGCTCAGGTTTCACAACTACAAGAAGAGGGACATCCCAGAGGCCCTCTCTGCCCTTCCCTCCTCCCGCCCACCTGATGTACCCCAGACAGTGTCTCTCCAGGCTGCTTCTGACGGTGCCTCCCCTTCTCTCAAGGCCTGCAGTCTCCCGCCCCTGCCTTGTGATTCCTCAGCAGGGCACCTAATTCTTTCACAGTGGAACTCAACCTACTTTCAGCTTTATTGTCTGCTCTCCCTCCTCTGTCCCAGTGCCTGATGTGTGAACACTGGCTCCACACTGCACAGCACTGACTGAACCACTCTGAGCCTTCTGATAACTTCCTTCTAGAGTCATTAGACAATACTTGCAAAACATGTAAGGAGTTCTTTCTCCCACACCACTGAGAAGGGCGGCCTCACACCATCATGATTCTAACTTACCCTTTGAGGTCATGCTTTCATTAGCATAACAAACAATACAGCCTTCTATTACTTAGCCAAATGGAAACTTTCATGAAGATAAAGGCAGCAAAAAAAAAAAAAAAAAAAAAAAGATAAAAGGTAGCATTCCTGGAATAAATCTTAAAGCAGTATTCCAAACCAGAGAATAGCTCTATGTGTGGAAATGCTCACTATAAACAATAACAGCAACCAATGAAGGGGAGACAACCTAAATATTCAAAGAGCCAATAATATTAAATGATGGAATAGTATGTAGTTAAAGGACCAACTGTGAAAGTTTGAAAAATAAATGTGTGAAATAAACGTACATATGAAAATACCAGCGTGTGTGCTGATGAGGCCTGCACTGTAACATGAACACACAAAAGGTGATTTTCTTCCTCTACCCAATATTCTATGGTACTCTATATGGGAAAGAATCTGAGAAGGAATGAATGTGTGTGTATGTGTAACTGAATCACTTTGTGGTACAGCAGAAACTATCACATTTTAAATTAACTATATTTCAATAAAACTCTAAAAAATGAAAAAAAAATTTTGTTTTGGTTTTGTAACTTTGGTGATGCTGATACAAAATGTGGGGACACTTGGTGCACGTCTAGTCTGTAGCAGCGTGGTCTACAGGGGGCAGGACGCAGGTGCTGAAACCACACAGCTTTGAATCCTGGCCTCTGCCCGCGTGTGTGGTGTGAACATCAGCAAAGTATCTACCCCTTCCTGGTCAGAGCCATTGCTTCTGCGGAACAGAGCTCAACGCCACCCCGAGTAGTCTGGCAGGATCAAAGTCCTAGAACACGTGAAATTCTGCATTCACAGTTTGGCTCCACAAAAGCTAGTTTTCTTTTGTCCTTTAGTTACCTGGGGCACGGGCTTTCCTGTTTTTTGGCAAAACTTGTAATGGGAGTCACTGCTTGGAGAGCCGTCTGATTCAACTTGATGGCGACTGCCTAAAAATCCACAGGAAGACAGGCTCAGTTCCAGGAGGTGGACGCTTACCTTTCATGTGGAGAAAAGGGCCGAGGTGCAGGTAAGGCATCTGTGAATTACCTCTGGGTTGTCAGTCAGGTAGATCTGTCTGGAGATGTTGTTTATTGCACATATCCACTGGAGAGAACATGAAAAAAAAAAAAAAAAACCAAACAAAAAAAAACAACCCACTGAGTCTCAAAGTTACCCACTATACCAGAATGGAAGTGAAACAAACACAATCTTTACCTCTTCATTTTCCTTTCTGCTTTCTGCCTGGAGAATTATTCCCCTGAAACAGAGAACATCTCAGTAAGCGCTTCCCAGATCTCAAGTGACTGAGGATTCTTCTACACAAACCTGAACGCAGCTAGAGTCCTGAAAGCAAAGGGCTAGGAAGGCACCACGATGGGAAGGACAGAAAATAGGGTTCTGGGTCTGGTTCTGCTGCTGCCTATGTGATCTCGGACACACTTCCTTTCCCTGGGCCTCAGCCTTCCCATCGCTGAAACGAGCAACCTGGACTCAGACCTACTTGCCAAGGGCTGCAGTTCTACAGGATGGGCCATCGTGCTGGCTCTGGGGAGACAGTCCAAGGCAACCAGGCCTGTGGCGCTGCCTCCCCTGCAACCACACCCAGAGAAGGAATGGGCAACCATCCCACCCCTCAACCAGAACCAAGGACCTGAACACAGACCAAGGTACAGATAATACCACCCGACTCTTGTGGAGGTGTCACTCTGTAAAGCTACTCCACACCCGATAGCTCCTCTGTTCTACGGCAGGTGGGAAACATGGATCCTATCCCTACTGCTCATCTGAGGGAATCGGGGTCCAGACGAGTTAAGTAACTGGCGGGACCATGACTAGCATCCAGAGTCTTTATTCCCAGGTCACCTCCCATCACCCAGGTAGGAAGATGATGTCTAAAAATGCTCTGTCATGGAGTTCCTGCTGTGGCGCAATGAGATCAGTGGCATCTTGGGAGCACTGGGAAGCAGGTTTGATCCCCAGCTCAGCACCATAGGTTAAGGATCTGACATTACCACAACTGCAGCATAGGTCCCAACTATGGCTTAGATCTGATCCCTGGCCTGGGAACTCCAAATGCCACAGGGTGGCTGAAAGGAAAATAAATAAATAAAAATGCTCTGCTGGTCTGGGAGAGGAGAGTGTCGACACCATACCAATGCTGCCGCCTGTCCCAAACACACTACCGTTTAAATAAAACCTCAACTCCGAAGCCCAGAGAGAGCAAGTGCAAGCAGAGTAGCTCTGGCTGAGGACAGGGCCACCCTTCTCCCCCAGACAGGTGAAGCCTGGAGAACCTCACAGGGCTCTGAACTCCTTGGAGCAGTCTGAACCCACCGCTCTGAGAGGCGAGCCCACCGGGATGGGGAATGACACGGCTGCAGTGGAATGCCCTGTTCACAGCTCCTGTGTCAGCTGGAGAAGTGGGCTCCTCCTCATCCCTGCTTCTGCCTCCCACAGCCCTGCCCCACCCCGATGATGCAGACACAAAGGCTCAGCTAGGAACAGCCAGAAGCAGCCACACCCTCTAAGTCTCTGCTGACAAACAGCTCTTCAATCACTATCTTACACACCCTGGCCTTGCTCAGTGGGTTAAGGATCCCGTGTTGCCGTGAGCTGTGGTGTGGGTAACAGATGCGGCTCGGATCCCGCGTTGCTGTGGCTGTGGTGTATTAGATCCCTAGCCTGGGAACCTCCATATGCTGAGGGAGAGGCTCAAGAAAAGGCAAAATGACCAAAAACAAAAACAGAAACAAAACCCCACCCTCTGGGAAGGTCAACACACCCAGGGCAGGGCCTCTCCCATGGAGGGCAGGCACAGAGGAGTGACCCAGAAGTCCCCTGGCAGAAACAGAGTCACTGCACCTGTTTCCTCCCACATAAAACCCGTGTGGCCTACGCTTTTCCATTGGGAGTGGTGATCTGGAAGCAGTATCGCCGGTCCTCGCAGTCCACCGCCATCACTGAGCAGTTGTCCAGGTCCTGGATCAGACCTCCAGCCACGGCGCCCCTGGGCTGGCACATGAGGTTGCCGCCTTGGGTGAAGAAGTAGAGCCTCTCCCAGGTGGTGGTGACCAGGCCGGTCTTGCTGTCAGAGGTGTGTTGTGAAGAGCCTGTTAGTACTAGGAAGCACGAGCAGCACCTCAGAGTCTCACTGCCTCTTTATGGGTATTGGGAGCACTTTAGAAATAATGTGTTTCTTTACATTAAGCAAATCTAATTCTTTCTCCGGAAAGAACGGGAGTAAAGAGTAGCAGAAGAGGTACAGTTTAGCTTGAATGAGCTGGGCGGTGATGGGCTCTTCCCTGGGAGCAGCCAGTCCCAGGGCCAACTCCAGGACAGGCAGGCTGCGCCTCCCCTCAGCACAGCCAGACCCTGGCTTCTAAACCCCGTATCTGGAAACAGGATTCGTCCATCACCATCAGGAACTGAACACCTGGGAGACCACTGCTCTAAGATGCAGAGCTGGACTGCTCTAAATGTCACTAGAGTCACCAGCGTCACCTCAGCCCACGGCACACACCCCAGAGTCCCGAGGACTTCCTCCCAGATTGGGTTTTGCTCCAGCTAGATGTGGGCTGCTTACAACAGAAAAATCCAATTCCTGGCAAATAACTCCAGAACCTTGTGGAGTTTTCTATCTGTACAGAACTAAAGGAGACATCTGGCTTGTGATCTCAACAAGCTTTACAGACCTTTGAAGAGCTCCGCCCTCGTAAGAAAACAGCTGGCAATTCTTCACTGAGCTCCCATTTGGGGGAGAGCAAATATATTTACTTAATTCAGTACTTACTGAGGAGCAACTCCACATAAGGCCCTAAGTTTCCCGCCTCAATTATAATTTCTCCAAATTGGGTGCTTACCACCTGTTAGGAATTACAATTCATCTTTTCAAAAACTTTAGGAAGTGGGTGCAATTTTCAGCTCTACTTTACAGATGAAGTGATGGGGGGCCCAACGGAGCCAGGGTATCTAACTGATACCAAAGTTGGAGCCCACACTGCACCTGACAACACCCCTGCTCTGCTCTGAGGCAGTTAAATCTGATCATCTTTTTAACTCATAACGGACACTGAAAGACCTGACAGTTAAATGTGTGATTCAGTTTATATACAGCTAGACAACCCTGAAAGCTTCCTAGCCTGCAAACTCTAGCCTCAGTGCTGGCTCACTAGCACCGCTCTCACCTGTCAGGGGTCTGGGGAGGGGTCTCAATGTCTAGGACAATGACAGTTAAGAGCAGTCTATCGACAAATGGCCATGGCGACCAGGGAGGGGTGGCCTGTGGTGGCTTGGAGCCCACACACTGGGTTCTTACATGACTATTTCAAGCCCCATCTCGCAGTGCAGTTTGGGATCTGAACCGAGAGACTTGCTGTGTCCCAGGCAGGGGGGTGCAGTGGGGGGCGCCCTTCCTCAACCTCACCCACCACCACCCTCTGATGGGGCACTTAACAGATATTCTTGAGCTACTCCTACGGGACACAGATTTTAGGAAAAGGGCCAGGCAATGCAATCTCACTTTCTAAGATTAAGGTAACCAGCCTTCTGGATGAGGTTCCTGTTGATCTGGGGAGTAGCCACATCGAAGTCTGGAGTGTAAACGGAGTCATCAAGAGAAAGTAATTCTTGCTGGGACACCCGCATCTTCTCTGCTTCCGCTTCAAGTTCCACCTGGATGCTTGGGACAGAAGGTGTCAGGTCAGTCACTTGTCATCAGTCAACCCAGATGGTTGGGCCCCCCAACAACTTCCTGCCTTACACCAGGAGCCACAATGCCCCAACTTCAACCAAGGCCCCAAAAGCTGGAGATCATGGGGACTCTAGTCTGTGTTACCAAATGTTTCTGTGACTGCTGTTTTCAAACAG
Source organism: Sus scrofa (assembly GCF_054392235.1). Lineage (NCBI taxonomy): Eukaryota > Metazoa > Chordata > Mammalia > Artiodactyla > Suidae > Sus > Sus scrofa. The sequence goes on along the minus strand of NC_139387.1, from coordinate 86,652,772 downwards.
AGCATAACAAATAACAACAGATGATGCCTGAACCCAGCTAAACAATTCCTCTGCTGACAAAAGTGATATCAGGCTCATAACTGTTGATGCAAATTTTAGAAGATGAGCCCATGCTCAGGAGCCACATGTGCTGGCAGCCTGCGAAAGTGCCCAAAAGGCAAGAAGGAATAGCAGTCATTCACGGCCCCCACTGCCACCCCCAGTTGAGGCAGGAGTGGTGGTGGAGTCAGCCTCTGGAGACAGGCAAGTGACCAGGAGGTGGTACCAAGGTGCAACAAAGCCACAGGGAGTGCTTTTCTTTTTATGAGGGCCGCACAACTGCCCCAAGATGGCATGAGCTGGCCAACCAAGGTCTGTCCACAGTCCGGCTTTCAATCCTTGTGTCCTCAGGTGTGGAAAACCTGGAAGCTTTCTCTTGAAATAAGCAGCTGCTCTTTCTCCCCATAATGTGAGGCCTCCACAGCGACCCAGCCCAGGTTATAAAATCTTAAATACAATCTGCCAACACAGCCCATCTGGCTAAGAAATCAGACTCTAGAGGTGTTGTTGCCCTTCTCCACTGTGGTAGACAGGACTGAATTACAATGATGAAATCAGAAGGAATGCTGGGGCCAGCGAGTCCAGGGTTTTACAGAGAGGGCTCTCAGCATTTTCTTTCACAAGGGTTGTATAGGGGAGAGGGACTGGGCTTGGACATCCAGAGTCTCCTCTTGGAGCTTCACAATGAACACTGCTGGTATCTTGTTTAATGCAGCCCCAATGCAGTCAGCCTAAGTTAATCTTGGCTATTTTGACATTTGGATGGAATGACTGGGGCCTCCACCAACAAACTTCATTAGTTTAACCTGCCTGTCATTGCCAAGGCTGAAAGAATGGAATGAGAAAAAAAGCTAAGCAGTACAGGAAGTCGAAGCAGGGAGTCAACAGAATAAAGAACTGCTTAGTTTCCTCAGCTTTTGAGAGAAGCGTCTTTGAGGATGTGATGAAAGGTAAGGACTGTCTCCCTGGGAAAAGCCCTCAGGTGAACCAACGTGACATGCACACACCTCCAGGGAGTTTTTAGTAACTGCCCCCCTCCCCCACCCATACAGAATCAGGCTCAGAACTGAGTTAATCCAAGGCTCCCAGGAACTCAAGGAACAGGGTAGGAAACTGTATTCAATTGTTTCCATTGACTTTTTTTTTTAAAACTCATGTTTCATTTAATTAGAAAAAGTGTGTGTGTGTGTGTGTGTGTGTGTGTGTGTGTGTAGGAGCCAAAAAAAAAAAAAAAAAAGGTTGCAGTGTATCATTGTGAAGTAAGGAAGAAAAGGCCCTGGCACTGTGAGTGACTGAAATGCCACCCATCTGGGTTCATGCTGGGTTCGAGTCCTCTTATACCCTGACCAGGCTTCAGACCCCCAGAGCCACCACTAGACACTGTTCCTTGGCCTTTTGGGGGACTGACTGCTGATGGGCAATATAGCAGCAGAACCACCTCCGGGTAGCAGAGGAACAGCAGTATTTATCTACTAGCCAAAATAAAATGTAAACGATAGGAAATTAAAATTCTTAAAATGAATGCTTTACCTCTTTGAACAAGGAGGCTCAAGTGCTTACAGGTTCAGCTGGGAACCCTGCCTGCTGCCCTTATAACAAAATTCACCTTGTCAAGCAGCAGGGACAGGTCTCACAAAACTAGACCCAGCCCTTGGGAGAGGGCTGTGTAGCCAGGGCTTTCACAGCCAGGCGCGGGACTGTCAGAACAGCTGGTGCCCCGCTTTGGTGGCCTAGTGATGATTCACAGAAACACTGATAAGGAAAGAGAATCTGCAAAAAGAGTACACACTGAAGCTTCTCAGAAATGGGCACAAGTGCCTAACCATCCATTAAAAAAAAAAAAAAAAATTAGTACATGGAAAAATCTGGAGCACAGCTAGTTCTCTCAGAAACATAGAAAACCATGGAATTCTGAGAGTTAAAGTAAGATGAGAAAGAGACAGTGAGAGAGAAAAGACAGAAGGTTTTGATGTGACAATTTAATAGGCTCCCTTCTTTCACTTTCTCCTAACATTCCCAGGGGCTGAGAGTCAAATTAAAGGCTGGAGACCGAACTCAGATTTCCAATTGCTTTCTAGCATAATTTCAAACTGAACCTGCATCCACCAGTCAGGAAAAAAACCAACTCAGAGACTTTCAGCAAGGATTATATGCTTTCCTAAACTACAACTCTCCCCTCGTGTCTGTGTGAATGCTCGGCACTGGTTTTTCTTTGGGTTCATTCTTTATTTTCAGCATTTTAGGGAGACTTCTGCCTTAGTCTTCTTAAGGTATTATGAAATGCAACATCAAGAAAATGAACAACTTTTCATTTTTCCACACAAAATCCTATACTTTCCACTTTTTATATTCACTTGTATATTTCCACTTTGTATATTCACTTGTCAACTATACTTACACATGCACACACACACACACACACACACACACACACACACACAGAGTTTCTATACCCCAGAAATTACAAGAAGTGCTCAAGGAACCACAAATCTGTAGTGTGAATGAAATAAGCCTGGCACTGGCGGTGCCTGGGTGCCTCCCACAAGCCCACTACTGGGTATGCCCATGACAGGAAGCAAGGAGAGACAGAGCAGCCACAGTCTCAATTAAGTGTGGCAAGGACAGTCTGATGATGTATTTTTACTTATTTATTTATGGTATTTGGAGGTTCCCAGGCTAGGGATTGAATCGGATCTGTAGCCACTGGCCTACACCACAGCCACAACAATGCAGGACCCAAGCCATGTCAGCCACCTACACCACCGCTCACGGCAACACTGGATCCTTAACCACTGGGCAAGGCCAGGGATTGAACCCGAAACCTCACAGTTCCTAGTCAGATTTGTTTCCACTGCACCACGACAAGAACTCCCTGATGATGTATTTTAAAAAAATAGACATTTGCAGAGTTCCTGTTGTGGCGCAGCAGAAACAAATCCAACTAGGAACCATGATGTTTCAGGTTTGATCCCTGGCCTTACTCAATGGGTTAAGGATCCAGTGTTGCCATGAGCTGTAGTATAGGATGCAGATGCAGCTCGTATCCCGAGTTGCTATGGCTGTGGCATATGCCGCCAGCTGTGGCTCTGATTCGATCCACAGCCTGTGAACCTCCATATGTTGCGGGTGTGGCCCTAAAAAGCAAAAAATAAAAAAATACAATAAAAATAAAAAACAGACATTTGCAAGGCTGAACTGAAATTTATTAAATTAATTCAAAAAAGGTTTAATGCCTTACATATCTATTATAAATTCATGTGATGTTAAGTTTCCTGAAAAGCTGAAGCACTTCTGGCTGCTAACCCCATTAGCTCTCAAAGAAAAAAGTAAGCAGCTCCTCTAAATCCACAAGTCTAAAATGAACTCATAGGCTTATAATATGTGAAACTTGAACACTAACAAAAGAAGATTCTAAGAATAGGAACTTGGACTTAATAGGAAAGTACCCCATAAACATTTTAATCCTTTATTTAGTCTTTTAATGTAATAGATAAGACTCTGGGCTCTGCTCCCTCCACATGATTCAAGAACTGCTGAAATCATTTACTTTTCAACCACGCTATTCACAAACATCAGCAGCTAAGAAGGGGCTGTTTCTGAGGGCTCAAGTAGCATTGGGGGGAGGTATCTGTGGGACACTCTGGAGTCAGAATCCTCCCCCCACCTCCCAGAGAGACTGATTCATCGGAAACAGCAAAAGGCACATGAGATTTAAACCAAAGTGTAGTCTTACCTTTGAACCATATCTGCAACAGAGGTTAAGAAGCTGTCCATGCTTTGAGAAAACATCTCAGCTCCCTTCTTAAAAAAGTTAATCTGAAAGATATAATTACAATATTCTCAAAATATCTAGGAAAGGTGAATGATGAATTCATTAAATGTGAGAGAGAGAGCACGGGGCAGCAGACACTGGCCGGCCCCTCCTCGCCCCCAGCACTTGCTGCCTCTGCCGAGCCCCACCTCACTGGTCGAGAGCTACTCTCAAAGCCCCTGGTGCAACTGGACAGTGAGGACGGTGAGGCCTACTAACTTGCTGACAGGCTGTAAATATAAATGCTTGGTACATTCCACCTCGTTGATATTTACCACTGATAATTATTTTGATATTATCATCATCAGCCTAGACAGTAAGTTTGAATCCTAGACAGTAAGTTTGCTGAGAGCAAGGATTAGGTCTTATTCACCTCTCTCTCTCCAGGAACTAAACTGGTGTGTGAATACGGACATGTACAGCACCAGCGAGCAGACAAGCAGCAGGCAGCTTTCCTTGAAGTGAAGGCTACCAATGACTGCCCCTGCTTGCTGAGGGGGATGGATGACTTGGCTATGATACTACAGAAGGAAAACTGGGCTGAAGACCCTTAAAAGGCTCTTCTGGGAGTCCCTGCTGTGGCACAGTGGATTAAGAATCTGTCTGCAGCAGCTTGGGTCACTGTGGATGTGTGGGTTCAATCCCCGGCCTGATGCAGCGGATTCCGAAGAAGCTGGTGTTGCTGCAACTGTGGCTCTGAGTCAATCCCTGGCTCTGGAACTTCCATTCATCACAGGAACAGCTGTAAAAAAAAAAAAAAAAAAAAAAAAAGATTTTCCAACCCTAACATCAACCTGAAGGGGGACTGTGTATGTGAAAGACACAACAGGCTGTGTCCCTGCATAGGTGCTGGACACAAGGAACAGGGCCCCTCCTGCCCCCCCCCCCCGATGTTCCATGATGGATGTGCTCTCTGCCCCAGGGGAGAGGGGCCCTAGGCGACCTGAAGACTTACAGCTTGAAAATGAAACTGCAGTTGCTGACTTTCTGGAAATGAACAGAAAGAATTTTTTACTTCCTGTGACTCCTGGAAAGTTCGAGTCCCCTAACAAACCCTAACCCTTAACAGGAGGGGGAGGGTGACAAAGAACAAGTGAGTGCACATGTGTGGACACAAGCACCCATGATGAGGAAGCTGGGTGCTCCCAAGGATTTGCTGAGGACTGGAGCCCACAGCTGAACAGTGCTAGTTTTTGGTTTAATCCAGCTTTACTTTACAGAAAGATTATACTGCTTTATTTATTTATTTATTTGGGCCACACCCACGGCATATGGAAGTTCCCAGGCTGGGGTCAAACTGGAGCTGTAGCTGCTGGCCTATGCCACAGCCACAGCCACAGCCACGTGGGATCCAAGCCAAGTCCACAACCTACAACACGGCTCACAGCAATGCCAGATCCTTAATCCACTGAGCAAGGCCAGGGATCCAACCTGTGTCCTCATGGATACTAGTCAGGTTCAATACTGCTGAACCACTAGGGAACTCCTATATTGCTCTATTTAAATACTGCCTCTGAATACCTAAGCTGACTCTTGTGTCCCCCACCTTGCAACAATGTAACAACTATATTAAGAAGACAGACAGTTGAGCTTAGAAGTTTAAAGGCCCTCTTTTACTCTCCTTTTCCTGAAATGAAACTGATGTTGTATTTTTTAGGAGTACATACGTATTTTTTGTCTTTTTTTTTTTTTTCAGGGCCTCATCTGTAGCATACGGAAGTTCCCAGGCTAAGAGTCGAACCAGAGCCACAGCTACCAGCTGACACCACAGCCACAGAAACATGGGATCCAAGGCACATCTGTGACCTACACCTCAGCTCACAGCAACACTGGAATCTTAACCTAAAAAGCAAGGCCAGGGATTGAACCGGATTCTTCATACTGGTCAGCTTCCTTATTTCTGAGCTATGATGGGAACTCCAGAATATATATATATTTTTAAAGTACTTTAAAAATAACATTCTCGCGTGTGTGTGTGTGTGTGTGTGTGTGTGGTGTTTTTTTTTTTTTTAATTGCTGAATTTTTTCTTTTCAGCATTCTGCTTCCTCACATCCCTTTCCGTTCCTAGACTGTCAGATGAGAGAAGATTTCCAGGTGCATTTCTCACATGCCCAAGTGAGGTTTTGGAGTCAACCTAAGTGGGACAGGGATGGACAGTGAGGACTGATGCCACACAGTCAAGGCCCTATCCCAAAACTGGAGACTCCCAGCAGACAAATGCTCAGTAGTACAAGAAATGGGAGGAGGAAGTCAGAGAAATATTCTACAGAGACTTTATCGGGCAGTGGCAACATCTCCCCACACCCCAGGTTCCACGATGCCAGCAATAACCCTGGAAACATCTTTGAGAAGAGCCCGGCTGAGCACAGAACAGCAGAGGAAGGCGTGCAGTCCTAGGTTGCAAGCCTAGCTCCACCAACCTGGGAGCCAGGTGCTTGCCACAAACCTGGACCAGGCCTGGCCTTCATCTGAATCAGATACAAAGGGCCACACCAGCTCCTCCCCACAGGAGTCTTGGGATCAAGGCCATCATTTCCTGCACGTACAACCTAACAAGTCCAGCTAACAGTGATCCAGCCCCTCTGGAAGCTCTCCGAGGGCTGAATCTCAGACGTTTCCAGGGAGCTTGTGCACCTGAATTTCCTTCTCTGGTGATGCTTGTTCAGTTGGCAAATGCCATGCTGTCCTCCACAGCTGGCTTAGATCTGATGCCTCAGGGGAAAGGACCACCTTACCTGTCCGTGAGCGAAGCCTAGCAGGGGTTCCATCATGGCCACGCGCTTTCTGTACTGCAGCGCATTGAGGGCACAGTAGTACTGCAGGGATGAAAGGTGCTGTTTCCGCCGCGCAGCTGCCACCTCTTTTACGACTTCAGTCTTTACCTGGTTAAGGGGGAAGGGAAAACGGCAAGCTGTCCAAAGTATGTGGCAATTCTCTAAGAGCATGCAACTTCAAAATATGTTTGTTTATTCATTAGAACCATTTTTGTGACAAATATAATAACAACCAGATAAGGTTCTACCTCAAGTTTTTAAAAACCTAAATTAAAAATATCAAATTAATGGTGTCACAGTGTTTGTGATGCTGCACTGGGCTGAAGACAATGCTTTCTGCTGGTAGCACTACAAAGTGCTACAATGCTCTGGGAAAACAATACGGCAGCATGCATTCAAAGCTACAAATAAACATCCTGGTTCATGCAGAAGATTATATTCCAAGGAAATCATGGAAAAGAAGTGAAAGTTACATGCCTGAAAATATTTAATATTATAGACAGCAGCTAAAGCTAGAAAGCATGAATTAAAGGGTCAGAGTTGTAACACCAGGGCAAAGGCATTCAAGTGCCCAAGTATATACGAATCAGATAACCATATGAAGCATCAAGCTTAAGTTAAAATCATTGTGTGATTATCATTTTACAATGGTTCCAAGTTGATCTTTTTTAATAAAGCAGTTTGAAAAGCTACAAGAAAGACGTGAAGGTCTACTTTTGAGATTTGGAATAAACATTAAAATATCCATGTGTGGGAGAGAAAAAGAAAAAAAAATTCATCCAGATACCCTTAATGCCATGAATTCACAACAGAAAAACACATAAGAAGCTTAAGTAAATGAAGTGAAAAATAACATGGAAGGTAGGTATCCTTACCTTTTCATTCTCCTTTTTTTTAGAAAGCCTGCTATATTTTGCCATTGAGAGGTCATGCTCTAAAAATAAAGAGACATTTTTGCATCCAGATAGGTTGAAGGCAAGAGTATTCATTCAGCATCTCTGCCCACAGACATACTAAACCATACACCAAGAACAGAGAAGATGCTTACCATTGCTGGCAAGTCCAAAAAGATCCTTTAAAGTGCTTACTTCTGAAGAAGAGAAAAGAAACACCTTAGAGTAAAGGAAAATAAATGCCAACCCAGAGCTCTGTGCCTTCCCAAGAAAATAAAGGTTGTGTGCATGGAAGGGGGAAGATCCTGTTGGCTGGGGGTGCTTATTTTAATGAAAAAAAAATCTGAAGCAATCTAGTATGCTGTACTTGCAACAAGCCAACACCAACAACTATTACCTCATGTGGGTGTCACACCCATCATGCACAAAGATGGCTTAACATAGTCTAAGATCAAAAAATGAAAAGTCAATGAGAGTAATGACTGTCCAAGGCTAAAAACTTAAAAACATAAAGATACTTAAAAGAAAGTGACACTTTCTGCAATTCTAAAACAATCCATTTTTACTTTGTCAAACAGAGCAAAGCGTTTTCACATTTTCTATGTTGTTTTCAATTTGTCTCAGAATTGCATCCAGCTTTTATATTTCTCTTCACATTATCCTTATTCCTTCTGATACGGGGCTGCTTTCTGCCTTTCTATGCTTGAATTTTTCTTTTTTACTCATCTTTTACTCCTGTTGGAGGAGTTTTAGAGTATCTTCCTCATCAATTTTAAATAGATTCCTTAATAACTCTTATATTATCTTCATTTAGACAATGTACTTACTTATATTGGTAGGTAGATGAAAAAGGCAACAAAATGTAAAATAAAACACTACTAAACAGAGAGGATGCCGGACTCTAAGTTGGTTCTGATGCTGATTCAGGTATGACCTGAGCCAACACTTCAAATTTGTCTTGGTGTCATCAGAAAAGGATGGCGTGATTAACTTTTTTTTCATAGATACTAAAAGGCTTCTTTTTTTTTTTTTACTACCACCACACACTTTATTCTCCAAAAAAAAAAAAAAAAAAAAAATCATCCTGCATAAATACTATTACTACTACCACTAATCCATGAGTTGAGCCTTTCTGGACTAACGATGGCCATGGCATTAACTCTACAGGGCACCCTCACTCCTGCTCCCATAAACAAACCTGAAAGATATAAATCTGACAATAAAATCCTTCGAGGGTAATTATTTTCCTTCTAAAAGGCTTGGAGTTGTTTTTAAAATTATATCCTCCCCACACATTTCTAGTGTTTTCATTTAGAGAAAATCTGTTTTTAAAAAGGCACTTAATGAGGCTTTTCAGTTACTACTAGATAATGAGCACAGGACTCCATTTAGGTTTGGGATTTACACGCAATTATAGAAGAGCAACACTGAAAAACACTAAAAATCCTGCTCAATCAACATTTCTCTTTATGCAAGCTAACTGACATATCATTTTTTACTTCTCAAGTGTTAGTGTTGTCAAACTGCCTTTGGGTAGAGTTTATGCCAATTCTACTATTTCCCACACAGACCTCAGGTGACACGATCACAAAGGACTCAAAGTGAGGGGGGAGAAAAAGCCTCATCTTTAAGATGTGGCCTTCCATTTACTACATCTTTTTTGCCTAAAAACACAATTTTAAACTTTAAGATGCTCTATTTTTGCAGAGGAAGTACTATACTGAACAGATCTTTCAGTACTCTGGTTTAGACTTTTTTGGCCTGCAATTTTTTTATATCAGTGTCCTAGAAAATACAATTCTTTACTCTCTAGGCAATAAATATTTTCAATAAAATAGGTAAATACTAAAGAACTAGAAAATCTGCACCCCCTTCTGTAACATCAACTAAGTTTTTTTTCAAGACTATTTGTTCTTTTTTATATTTACTTTTTATACCTTGATTTCTAACAATATAAAATTATTCTAAAGTTTTATTTTAGTTGAAGAACCACAATTAATCCAAAAGAGCAACGAGGCTCCCTGAACTAGTCACAGATACTCCCACTCACTAAATGTAAGCTCCAGCAGAGCAGGGACCCCAGATACCTGGTTCAGAGCTGCGCCCCAGAGTCTAGCCCAGATAAAGCAAGGCCCCTTTCCTCTCAAGCCTTCCACTTTACATTCCAAAGTATTCAATGGCTCCCCAAGAACAGCCTGCTTTACAAATGCCCCCTAACCTGTAATATAAACCTTAACGTCTTTGTCTACTTGGTAAATATTGATTAAAACCCAGCACAGAGATCACCTTCTGCAGTAAGCCTTCCCTGGCACCATATCCTCAAAATGCCTTTCTGTGTGCATCTCTGTTCTGCTGCCCTCATTACATGATATCACATATTATCTGTTTCCAAGTCTGTTTTCTCATTGGCCTGTGACTTCCTTAGGCGAGCCAAGAAAATAGTGAGGTTTTAATAAAAGATGAATTGAACTGCTCAAAAAAGAAGGCATTTCTCAAATGATCCACACACTTAAAGAAATAACCGCAGGAAAAATTATTACCACATGAATTAGTATACCAAAAGCATATGGCAGTGAACTCAGTTACTTTACCTGTGAGATCCTTTTCTCGAAACTGTATAATAGGCAGAACCATTGTGTCTGCTAACTGTTTGGCCAGCTCAGTATGGAGAACATTAAGCTGAAAGAAAGAGAAATCTGTTGAAGAGAATGATACTCACTATTACTGACACTGTATGATTTCACCGAGCTGGTTAAGGAGCTCAGGTGGATATCCTTAGCAAATAAATACCCTTCATAAAGCAGTAAATGCCACAGGCTAAGAGGTAGTAAAAACTAAATGCAAGGTTCTAACTGACTGGGGCATCAGTTGAGTTTGCTGAGGGAGTCTCCAGGCCCACAGTTATTGTTTGCTCACTGAGTAAACTCTCACTCTGTGTTCTCCACCAGCCTGGAGAGGAGAAAACTGGGAGGTGCCCGCAGCACAGGTGAGCACTTGGCTAGGCCTGTGCGCTCTTACTCTCAGAGGTGGCTGAGGTCACGCCGGAAAGGCCTGCTGGGAACCCACTAACCCTTCAACTGGAGGCCTGTGGGCCTGGGCATTGCTCTGGAGAGAGAATGTGGCCCACGGAACCACTCAGCCAGATTTCAGACCTTTCTGAGAACAAGACAACTGTATTCACATACGCTCCTCACAAGCTAATTCTAACAGCTCTTGCTTCTTTCTCTCCCACCTCAAGGCCTTACTAAATCCTGTCTATGTAAATGGATTAGGAGAAATAAAGATTATCACCATCAGCACTACCACCTCTGCACTTCCTGTGTGCCAGCTTTACATGCTTTATACCACTTAGCTCCCATCTGCTCTGTCTCTGTGAGCTGTGTATTATTTATTATCCTCATTTTTATAGGCAGGCAAGTAAATCTATAAATCGAGAAAGCAAACAAGTGCACAGCTGGGATTTTAACCCAAGACTGCTGGAATCTAAAATCCATGCTCTTCCCAATATACTCTCAGGATACAGATATAGGCTCGTTCATGCTCACAAAACCCACCCAAACTTTAAATGTGTGGCTGGTTGTCAGTAATGAACACAGTAAAAGGCCTAGGCTTCCAGATGCTACAAGGATGGTACGGGATTCCTGTTGGGTGTATAAAGGGAAATCACCCAGCAGTCATTTTTTGGAGTAAACATTTGGCAGAGTTTCTTCCAGCAGTGACAACAGTCACATGTCCAAATCCCCCTGCTGCACACAGATCTCCTCCCAACAGATCTGGTCCTTCAGGGCTGTGCTCGCAGAGGCTGCTCTGATAAGCTTAGAAACTGGCCCAAGGCCCACCGTCTGCCAGGCAAGGGAGCGACAAGCCAAGCAATCACTGTTCTCCCTTATCTTTCAGTCAAGCCAAAGAATAGCAGCTTTTTTCTGCAGGGAATACATGAAGACAACCATACCAAAAAATGCATTAGGATAGATCGTGTTAACTACTGTTCCTAAATAACTTCAATAAAAAATGTACCATATATATATATTTTTTTTTACTAACAGCTAATTAGATTAATTTAATGAACTGGCTCTGTGCCCGATGCTCTGATATAATTATTTAATTTAACCTTTTATAATAGCCCAATTAAGTAGGCTATCCTGCTACTGCCATTTACAGATGAAAAAAAAACAAAACTCTGAGAAGTGAAGTGGCTTTATTTCCAATGGCACCTGTACATTGTCTTTTTTGCTTATTGTTTATGATGAGTTTCTATTTTAAGTACTACAAACTCCTTGAAAGATGAAACAGTTTATACCTATACCTAATTTCAGAGGGTTCTACCCAATACCAGCAGCATTTGAGCTCTTATATTTTCTATAATGAGGATTTATGCACTTTTCCTATAACAATATCTGCTTTTCATAAATATTCCAAAGGTACTGTACAATACGGCTACAAGAACAGTTGTATGACTCTCCCTGTAGTGGGTTGGTTCACACTCCTCCCAAAGATATGTCTATCCCAAATACCATGTGAATATTTGGGAAAAGATACAACAAAAATACAATAAAGGATCTCAAAATAAGATCATCTTGTTTTATCCAAGTGGGCCCTAATTCCACTGACAAGCATCCTTATAAGAGATGATACAGACTGAAGAGAAAAAACACAGGGTGGGGGTGGGGAGAGAGGGCCATGTGAAGGTAGGGGCAGAGGCTGGAGTTACGCTGCCAGAAGCCAAAGAACACCCAGAGCCACCAGAGGCTGGAAGCAGCAAGGAAGGATCTCCCCTGGATACTCCAGCGGGAAGTGGCCTTGCTAACAACTTGACTTCGGGCCTCCAGAACTGTGAGCGAATAAATTTCTATTGTTTTAGGCCACCTACTTGTAATTTTATTACAGCAGCCCTGAGAAACTAATTCTCTCTCCTTAGGAAACTGAATTCTTAGAAGTCTTTCTTTTGGTCTACTGTTCATGTATACCAAAGCCTTTCCCTTCAAACCAAAAACAAACATATCAGCATACGACCTCTTGTATGAAATGAGCCTTGGAAGATACAGATGAGATACTTTGTCGGATACTTAAGTAGATACCTAAAAATAGAAAGTGGGCCAAAATAAAGATGAAAGAATGTTCGAAAAAGAACCAAATAAAATTTTGCCATGTTGCCAAAACATTCTCTGACATCAACCTTATGAATATTTTCTCAGGTAGTTCTCCCAAGGCAACAGAAATAAGAGCTAAAATAAACCAATGGGACCTAATCAAACTGACAAGCTTTTGCTCAGCAAAAGAAACCAAAAAGAAAAACAAAAAGACAACTTAGAGTATGGAAGAAAAGAGTTTCAAACGATGCAACGGACAAGGGCTTAATCTCCAGAATATACAAGCAACTTATACAACTCAACAGCAAAAAAGCCAACCACCCAATGGAAAAATGGGCAAAAGACCTGAATAGACATTTTTCTAAGGAAGATTTACAGATGGCCAACAAGCACATGAAAAAATGCTCAACGTCCCTGATTATTAGAGAAATGCAAATCAAAACTACCATGAGATACCACCTCGCACCAGCCAGAAGGGCCATCCTTAAGAAGTCCACAAATAACAAGTGCTGGAGGGGGTGTGGAGAAAAGGGAACCACTATGGAGAACAGTATGGAGGTACCTTAGAGAACTATACATAGAACTACCATATGATCCAGCAATCCCACTCCTGGGCATATATTCAGACAAAACTCTCCTTAAAAAAGACACATGCGGAGTTCCCGTTGTGGCGCAGTGGTTAACGAATCTGACTAGGAACCATGAGGTTGCGGGTTCGGTCCCTGCCCTTGCTCAGTGGGTTAACAATCCGGCGTTGCTGTGGTGTAGGTTGCAGACACGGCTCGGATCCCGAGTTGCTGTGGCTCTGGCGTAGGCCGGTGGCTACAGCTCCGACTGGACCCCTAGCCTGGGAACCTCCATATGCCGTTGTAGCGGCCCAAAGAAATAGCAAAAACAAACAAAAAAAGACACATGCACCCACATGTTCATTGCAGCACTACTCACAATAGCCAAGACATGGAAACAACCTAAATGTCCATTGAGAGATGATTGGATTAGGAAGATGTGGTATATATACACAATGGAATACTACTCAACCATAAAAAAGAATGACATAATGCCATTTGCAGCAACATGGATGGAACTAGAGACTCTCATACTGAGTGCAGTAAGTCAGAAAGAGAAAGACAAATACCATATGATATCACTTATATCTGGAATCTAATATACAGCACAAATGAACCTTTCCACAGAAAAGAAAATCATGGACTTGGAGAACAGACTTGTGGCTGCCTGAGCGGGGAGGGAGGAGGTGGGAGGGATTGGGAGCTTGGGGTTAATGGATGCAATCTATTGCTCTTGGAATGGATTTACAATGAGACCTCGCTGTGTAGCACTGAGGACTATGTCTAGATACTTACATCGCAACACAACAAAGGGAGGAGAAAGTATGTATACATGTATGTGTAACTTGGTCCCCATGCTGTACAGTGGGAAAAATAAATTAATTTAAAAAATTTAAAAAAAATTTGCCGTGTTGCTATTCTTACCTCATCCACCACTTTGGAAAAATAATGGAGTGTAGAAATTACTTCTTCATCGCCTTTGCCAAGAGCAAAATTCTAAGACCAAAGAAAAAAAGTGCCAGGCGTTAACTGAATGCTAGGGAGTCCAGCACTACAGCACCACCCCACAATACGCTGGCCTCCAGGTTGACCTCCCCTCTTCTCCCAAAAGCACATCATGTCAGAGCATCTGACTGCAGAGAACTAGAGCTCTCCCCTCGTACTTCCCCAGTGGTACACTCAGCCGCCCCTCCCAGGCTATTCCTTCACTGGTCATCACCCTGCTCTCTAAATATCATGGTACCTTTAGTTTATTTCCTCGGATTGTAAGTGGGGTTTTTTTGTAGTTTTTTGTTTGTTTTTTTAGGCGAAGCATATGGAAGTTCCCAGGCTAGGGGTCAAATTGGAATTACAGCTGCTGTCCTACACCACAGCCACAGACACATGGGACCTGACTGAGAGCCACATCTGCGACCTACACCACAGCTTACAGCAACACTGGATCCTTAACCCACTGAGTGGGGCCAGGAATCAAACCTGCATCATGGATTCTAGTCAGGTTCATTTCCACTGAGCCACAATGGGAACTCCTGGCATTGCTAGTGTTAATTCACTTACAGTCCCTTGAAAAATACGAATCTACAAGGACAGTTGAATACTTCTGTCGGCTAATCAGAACACATCAATAAGACCTTGAGATAATCAGAATTTATCCGTGGGAAAGGCAAGACAAAAGAAAAAATGGAAATGGACTATAGCAAAAAAGAAAGGAAGGAATGTCATTAACGGATGCCTCTGGAGAATTCCTTCATGAGAACTCTACTTAGGAGAGTCCTAAGCGCAGCATGATACACCACATACACACATTACCTGCTTTTCATATGCCAGCAGTTGCTTGGAAAGCTGCTGAGTTGCCAGGCACATTTCATTCTGTAGGGAGAGAAAAGCAAGTTCAATGCACACAGAATTACCGAAAAATGCCACCTCAGAATCACTAAACATGCGTACATAATGTAAAATAGTAAAATATTTTGTTCAGAAATTATTTGGAAAATAAGATCAAAACAAATTAAAAGGGTAAAGCGTACTTTTTCCTCCCTGCCATTTATAAATTAGTGTCCCATCTGGTCATTTGGTCAGTAGACAAACATAGTCAGCAATTAAAATGCACCAAGCATACAACAAAAACATGGTCCCTGTCCTCATGGGGTTTACTGGGGAGACAGACATCAACAAATAGTTATAAGCATGATGAGAACTGCAAAGGAAATACTGGGTACATTAGGAGGATCTGACAGGAGGACCTAGATGGTCTCAGTTCCCTGGAGAAAGACTAGGGGTTGACCATGGGGATGAGCTTTCCAGAAGGAGGGATGAGTATGTAGTAAATGTCTGTTTCAAGAGCTATAAATCAAGGTGACGCTGGAGCAAGGGGTGCAGAGCATAGAAGTGAGTCAAGGCTGGCAAGGCAGGCGGAGTGCGAGCATGTGAGACTCTGTGGCCCCGTTTTAGACTTTCGAGTACAGTGAGAATTTAAGCAGCATTACGACACGGTCAGCTTCTATCACATTTATAGCACTAAGTCAGGAATGATGGATGCTAAAACAGAAGCATAGCAACA
Organism: Sus scrofa; assembly: GCF_054392235.1. NCBI lineage: Eukaryota > Metazoa > Chordata > Mammalia > Artiodactyla > Suidae > Sus > Sus scrofa. The sequence continues at coordinate 86,637,038 of NC_139387.1, read as the reverse complement.
AGACCTAGGAAGGCCCCCTTCGTGCCGTTTTTCACTAGCCAATACCGTCCATTTTCTTCTCTTACTTACCCCTCTAATCTCTGGCTACACGGCAGTCATCTACCACTATCCTCCCATCATCAACGCATCCAGCCTAGACAACGTGTCTTATGTTTCTAAAGCTCAGTTAAGGCTTCTCTTTAGGTTCAGGGTGTACTCTTAAGAGAGGAAGGGAGCCACCAGGTCTAACCTGGAGCAGCTGAGGGGAGGGCACTGACCAGCCTTGCTCTTCTTGGCCTCCACTTCCTTCATAATTCTCCTGGGTTTGCTACTCCTTAGGGGTAAGGTGCGAGCACTGCAGAGCTCTTTTCGTTTCCCATGGTTCTCCTTTGCAAGACCCATCAGAGCCTAATCCTATGTTTTTTGAGCCCTCTTGGCAGATAACTGGTCACTCTGTTCCCTGACTTCCTTCATCTGCTCCAAGGAACAGCCATCAACAGACCTTGAAGTGTGGCCCTCTTTCTTTTCCCCTAGAATAAAATCAAGCAAACATAACTACTGGCTTTGGCATCCTACTGGAATGCCACCATTTTGAAGCCTAACCAGAGCTGATGGTCATGTAGCCAAGAGGAAGGCAAAGAGCATATGTCCTGGATCCAGCCAGGAGTGTGCAACTGTTCCTAGCACAAAGCAGGCACTGCAAATGTCTGACGAATGAAGGAATGAACAAGGTTAGAAGATTCATCTAACCTCAAGCTTATAACAATACCTGGAATGATGGTGTGAGGGGAAAAAACACTTCCTAATCCTATAAGGAAACATCACAAATGGGGGCAATAAAATACACAGTGGACTGGGATGAAGCAATCATCCTGGAAACACCCTGCTGCCCCACTTCTGCAGTGTTGTTTTGAAGATCACCGAGCACAGGAACAAGGGTCTTAGCCCATTCGCTGAACTGCTGCTCTGCAAGATCAGAAAATCCCTTACTCCTCTTCTCTGAGTTAGCAGCAGTGGGTTTAAGAAGGGTTTATTCAAGTTACCTTAGCAACTGTCTCCCCGGGAAGCACCATGTAGACTTATTTGTAGACCCACAGAATCATCCCAACAATAGCAGCTAATACTCACAAAGCAATTAATTCATGCCAGATGCCACATTAAGTACATTCTAGGCATTATGTCATCTAATTATGACAGCCCTGTAAAGCAGGTTCTAATTATTAACTCAGTTTTACAGAGGGAAAAATGGAGGCAGAGAGATGTTAGGCCACCTGTCCAAGGTCACACAGCTAGTTAGCAGCAGGGCTAGGATATGAATCCAGGTCTGTCTGAATCTAAAATCCACACTCTTAAACATTACTCTCTAATATCCCAACTCCTGCCAAGTGAAAAGACATGAGAAGGCCATTACTTTAGGCTAGAATTGACCAACTTTTCTTGTAAAAGGCTAGACAGCAATTATTTTTGGCTTGTGAAACATTTTGTCTCTGTCACAATACAAAAGCAGCCATAAATAATTCATAAACAAATGAATGTGGCTTCGTTCTGATAAAACTTTATTTACAAAAATATGAGGCCAGTACAAGGGCCACAAAGCGCTTATACTACTTTAGCGGGTAAATGTCTCAAAAGACCTGTCCTCCGCCACATGTCTCTCAGGAGTCCCTCCATTAAGCTACAATGCTTCAGATTCAAGGTATAGTTTTATAGTCCCTTCTTTCTTTTATTTTAGCTAAATCTAAAATACTGTTTCCCCAGAGTTCCCTTCATGGCTCAGTGGTTAATAAACCCAACTAGGATCCATGAGGATGCGCGTTCGTTCCATCCCTGGCCTCCCTCGGTGGGTTAAGGATCTGGCACTGCCATGAGTAGTGGTGTAGGTCACAGATGCAGCTCGGATCCCAAGTTGCTGTGGTGTAGACCAGCAGCTGTAGCCGATTCAAGCCCTAGCCCGGGAACTTCCATATGCTGCGAGTGTGGCCCAAAAAACAAAAAATAATAAAATAATAAAATAAACTAATTTTATTTTATAAATAAATTAAATTAAATTAATAAAATACTACTTCCCTATATCTGTATCCTTCAGGGACCAGTCGACAGATATGATAACCACCTCAATAACCACCCTCTATGCTTTCATAACAATCCAGAGTCACAGGCTACTTCAATTCTCCTCTTCTTTCGAGTGTACTGGCAAGTACCCCACGGGTAGTGGAGAAAACTGCCAGGGAGCTGCAGACATCTGACTGCATCCAGGCCAACAGGGCACACATGCCACACACACAACTCCACCAAGGCTCACGAGGAAGGGGCACAGCACACAGCATATAAGACTGCTTCCCAATGGACTCTGTCACATCACGTCTCTCCTAGAAACACCTCCTGAAAATGCCATATATTTCAGATGTGTGTGATTTCCGCTGGCAACATTTTGTTTTACCAGAATGATTCCACCAAGTACAAACCATACACCTACAAAATGGCCTGTCGCCTGCCTGGAAAAGAAATGAACCTCTCCTGTACAGAGCACATGACATGAAAAGTCTTTTGAACCAGACCAACTTTAATCTTACTCATACTAAATCTATTGTACACAAAGGTTTTATGAAATATTTTACCAACATCAGCTAAGTCCTCCACACCCTGTGAGGGAAGCCTAATTATCCCTGCAACAAGCCTTGCAAAACTGGAACTTGTATGAAGAGTAAATATTAGGAGTAACAATAGTAGAGATAGCTGCTCACATTTACTGAGTCTTTTCTAGGTACTTGACATTTCTGCTAAGCATTTTTTATATATTATCACATTTAATCCCTACAAAGCACCTATAAAGTAGGGGCTATTACTCTCATCTTAAAAACGAGAAGAAAAAGGTTCAGGAAGGACAACACATTTTTATAATTGTACAACTAGTAACTGGCAAGGCAAAAACTCAACTCAGACCTGCCAGACTTGAAATCTAAAGTTCAAGCAACATGGATGGAACTAAAAACTCCCATACTAAGAGAAGTCAGAAAGAGAAAGACAAGTTCCATATCATATCACTTATATCTGGAATCTACTATACGGCACAAATGAACCTTTCCACAGAAAAGAAATGCTTGGACTTGGAGAACTGACTTGTGATTGCCTGGGGGGGGGGGTAGACGGGGAGCGGGGAGTTTGGGGTTAATAGATGCAAACTACTGTATCTGGAGTGGATAAGCACTGAGATTCCACTGTATAGCAGAGGGAACTATATCTAGTCACTTGTGATGGGCCATAATGGAGAATGTGAGAAAAAGAATATATATATATATATATGTATGACTGGGTCACTGCTGTACAGTAGAAACTGACAGAATGCTGTAAACCAACTATAATGGAAAAAATAAAAATCTTTAAAAAAAAAAAAAGTTCAAGTTCTTAACACTATACTATTCTGATCCAAAGTCTAAAACTCTATCTAGTAGTACTTAGTGGGCAGGCCTCAAAGGGCCTATAAATACCAGCATAAATCCCATACTTTGCCAGCTCCAGTTCAGCAAAAGTGGTGGCCCAAAATTTAGATTCCAAGTGGAGTTCCGTAAGTAAGATTCCTCCTTGCTCTGGAAGAGCCCTCTGGTTATGACCTATGCTACTGGCTGCCTCATGAGAATCCTTTTAAAGGAGATAACGATGGCTTTACTGACACAATGTCCTATGTTAAAACAGAACTCCTCAGGGCTGGCGCCAAGGCAGAAAGACCAGTGGTTAACAAACCCAGAAGGAAATCTGAGCTTTGGGCAAAGGAATGTTTATCTTATGGTGGCCCAGAGCACCACTAACTGCAACTGTCACCTGAAACCACCCGATAGCCTCTGGGCAGGAATGGAGAGGCCTGGGGCAGGAGCGGGGGCAGAGGAACTCCACTGGAGTCCAAGTCACAACATTAGGCTTTGCTTTTTGATCTACACCAAACAAAATGTTGCCCAAAGCCAAATGGTTGCTTCTCATTCTTCACAGTGCTACCCCCAAAGCCAGGGTCAGAGTCACACTGGACCAAGAACCCAGGAGGGGGGGTTGGGCAGTGCACAGAGGAAGGGGTAAGGAGTGCAGCCAAGACAGAGGCTGGAGAGCTGTGCCTGGGGCAGGCCATGAGGGGATACCTGCAGAGGACTCTGACATTATTCTAGAGGTACCAGGGAAGCCCCGAGGAGCTTGGGCAAGGGAATGACAAGGCCAGGTGTGAGCAGAAGAAAAATCATGAGTGGCTGTGGTGGAAAGGAAACACTAAAGGAACAAAAAGAATGACATGAGGTTCAGGAGACCACCTGAAGGGAAGTGAGAGAGAAAAAAGGGTCTGAGCCTGAGCCAGAAAGAGGAGAAGATAGAAGATTTGCCTGATATTGCTGAGGCAAAAACAACAGGATAGAGGAAGGAAACAGCAGTATAGAGGACTGACCCTAGACCAGGTGACAGATGATAGCAGTACCCTTGGCTAAAGCCCTGAGAAGGGGGCACAGATCCAGAACCAACAATAATGCAGGTATGCTGACGTTCTTGTTGAGGTGTTTGGAACGCAGACTTGCAGTGAACACTTATTTATCAAACACTGAATGGGGCAAGGCAAGGTGCTGGAGACAGAGAACTGCTTTCGGAGCTGACAGTGCAGAGAGAGGCAAGAAGATCTGTCCAATAAAAGTACATGGCATTTGGGCACATGGGTGAAGGGTGCTTTGGTCAGAAGGGAGAAAAGGAAGAAAGGAAAGGTATCAGACAACTCAGTATTAAAAGCCAGAAAGGCCATTTGCCAAGGCAAGGGGTCATTGGGGATTCCTGGCAGCAGGAACAGCAGAGCAAAGTACCAAGATGTGCAAACGGCCTGGCACATTCTGGAACAGTCAAAGACAAAGCCAGAGGAAGAGGCTGATACTCAGTCATGAAGAGCTTTGAGTGCCTTGCTGAGGAGTTTACCTCTGCCTTGTCCTTATAGGGAGCTGCAGATGCATCTGGGGACAGGGAGGGAAGGGAGGGGGGAGGGGGTAGCTCTAGGGTAAAGGATGAAATAAATGAAGGGGAAAGACCATCCCCTTACAACAGGGAGACTGATTAGCACAGCACTACAACAGGCCAGGTAAGAGCTGAAAACTCACTCTGCAGTGACAATGGGCAATGGTCAAAGTCGTTTGGAATAAACCAAGTACAAAACTCCAAGTCTTCGAAGTTGTTTCCAAAAACCACTCAGGGGCCCTCTGTTTCTACACACCTTAAGTTACATACATAGTTCTTCTCTGCCCTTGTCATACAAACCTCAATTTGACTGTTTCTGAGAGCTGTTAAAAGGCACTGATTGAAACAATTATAGATAAAAAACCAATTTAAAAAGGGATGTTACTCTAGGATACAAAAAGGAGCTGGCTCGCACCTTTACACACTATAAAGCTGTTAGGCAGATAAGTGGGAGTGTCTACAGTGAGAAGATAAACCTTTGAAGGCTCCCACTTCCTTAGCCTCCGCTGCCTTTTCAGAGGCCAGTATGTCAGAAGAGTACAACACAGCAGTTCAGAGTGACAGCGCAGGTTTCGGAGTCAAAGACCTGAGTTCAAAATCTGGCCCTGCCACCCATCAGCTGTGTGACCATTGGCAAGCTACATAACATCTCTCAGTTTCTCCATCTATAAAACTATAATAATACCTCCCCTTTACTGTGAAAGCTAAGTAAGATTATACACAGGAAGTATCTAGCCTAGTGTGTGGTACATTTAGGTGCCTAATAATATTTTTATTATTAAAATATACAGTTCTGACCCCATCTGCCTCCCAAATCCTTCTCTCTCCCCTATCACAAGCTCACGTTCCTGGATGGCCACTATGATTCCCAATAGAAATGTTAACTTATTTAGCTTCATATCTACCTGTATCATCATTTCTAGAGAAAAACAGTTTATTCTTTATAATACCAAGTTTATGCATATCTTCCCTTCAAAGCATTTTTACTCCTATCCCCTCCTTCTGTCTTATCTCAATTTGAAAAGATACTATTGCCACCTCCAATGTGGGCTTTTAGATTTCAGGATCAAGAGTTCTGCATTCCGAAAAGTCTGTTTAAGAACAGCTGCAGACATGAGACTATGTTTGAGTAAGCCTGTTTGCTGAAGGAATGTGAAAGAGCCTTAACCATGGTTCCAGCCAAAATGTACTTAAAAAAAAAAAAGAAAGAAAGAAAGAAAGAAAGAATAAACAGAGCAAACAAACTGTGGAGCCTTGTTATCTGTTGGAGAAGAAAGACAGGTTCAAGAGATGCCAGGTTTCAACAGCCACATGTAAATCAATGAAAGTGGAACACACCCTCACCATACACAAAAATAAACTCAAAATGGCACAAAGACTTAAAGGTCTTTAAAACAAGACACCATCAAACTCCTAGAAGAGAACACAGACAAAACATTCTCTGACATCAACCTTACAAATGTTTTCTCGGGTCAGTCTCCCAAGGCAACAGAAATAAAAGCAAAAATAAACCAATGGGACCCAATCAAACTGACAAGCTTTCGCACACTAAAGGAAACCATAAAAAACAAACAAACAAACAAAAAAGACAACTTACAGAATGGGAGAAAACAGTTTCAAATGATGCAACTGACAAGGGCTTAATCTCTAAAATACACAAACAACTTATACAACTCAACAGCAAAAAAGCCAACCACCCAATGGAAAAATGGGCAAAAGACCTGAATAGACATTTTTCCAAAGATATACAGATGGCCAACAAGCACATGAAAAAATGCTCAACCTCTCTTATTAGAGAAATCAAAACTACAATGAGATACCACTTCACCCCAGTCAGAATGGCCATCTAAATTAGTTAAGTCCACGAATAACAAACACTTATTTGGAGAAAAAAGAACCCTCTAACACTGTTGGTGGGAACGTAAATTGGTACAACCGCTATGGCATACAGTATAGAGGTACCTTAGAAAACTGTATATAGAACTACCATATGTAGCACATGTAACTACCACATATACCAATCCTACTCTTGGGCATATACCCAGACAAAACTTTCCTTGAAAAAGACATATGCACCCATATGTTCTTTACAGCACTATTCACAATAGCCAAGACATAGAAACAACCTAAATGTCCATCAACAGATGAATGGATTAAGAAGATGTCATATACAAATCACAATGGAATAATACTCAGCCATAAAAAAGAACAAAATAATGCCATTTGCAGCAACATGGATGGAACTAGAAACTCTCATACTAAGAGAAGTAAGTCAGAAAGAGAAAGAAACACCATATGGTATCACTGATATCTGGAATCTAATGTATAGCACAAATGAACCTTTCCACAGAAAAGAAACTCAAGGACTTGGAAAACAGACTTGTGGTTGCCAAGGGGGAGGGGGAGGAGTGGGATGGACTGGGAATCTGGGAATAATAGATGCAAACTATTGCCTTTGGAATGGACAAGCAATGAGATCCTGCTATATAGCACTGGGAACTATATCTAGTCACTTATGATGGAGCATGATGGAGGATAATGTGAGAAAAAGAATGTATATATTATGTGTGACTGGGTCCCTTTGCTGTATTATAGAAAACTGACAGAACACTGTAAACCAGCTATAATGGAAAAAATAAAAATAATTTAAAAATAAAATAAAATAAACAAAAGGAGATGCCAGGTTTCACTAATACTGCTGGGAACATCATTTGACCTGCCCGTTTCCTCAGTATAATACCTGAGCGAAGAAGTAAGACTACCTAAATAAATTTCATTGTAAGACCCTAATAAATCCATTTTTAAAAGATTTTTTAAAAATTTTAACCTTTCTACGGAGTTCCCATCATAGCACAGCGGAAACAAATCAACTAGGAACCATGAGGTTGCAGGTTCAACTCCTGGCCTCATTCAGAGGGTTAAGGGTCCGGCGGCGTTGCCGTGAGCTGTGGTGTAGGTCGAAGACGAAGCTTGGATCTGGTGTTGCTGTGGCTGTGGTGTAGGCCAGCAGCAGTAGCTCTGATTAGACCCCTAGCCTGGGAACCTCCATATGCCACGGGTGTGGCCCTAAAAAAGACAAAAAAAGACAAAAATAAAATTTTAACCTTTCTAGGAAACACGCAAAATTAAGGCAGATGTACAGAATCAAACAAGTATATCAAATGTTTTAAATGCAAATTTTGAGCAGATATAACTTAATATGTACACACATGTATCTATTCAAACACTATGGAACTCTTTTTTTTCCCTTTGCTTTTTAAGGCCAAACTGTGGCATATGAAAGTTCCCAGGCTAGGGGGGCTGATCGGAGCTACAGCTGCTGGCCTACACCACAGCCACAGCAATATGGGTTCCAAGCCACATCTGTGACTACACCACAGCGCATGGCAATGCCGTATCCCCGACCCACTGGGCAAGGCCAGGGATCTAACCAGCCATCCTCATGGAGACTAGTTGGATTCGTTTCTGCTGTGCCACAGTGGGAACTCTACAAGTTTTAAACTTATTTAGTGAACAGTTTGAAAGACAGCAGAGCTTTCTAAGTAACCTGTCTCTGCTTTATTAACACAAGAAAAAAATGTGTACAGCTTCCTTCACTCAAAGGACCCAGGATGGAGTAAGTACTCAATCCCCCCCAGGCCCAAAGGCACATCTGACAGAGACCAGATGTTACCCGGAGACTGCTGTAAAATGCTGAAAACAGCTTATAACCTATAGCTGCATTCTACTGCGTAAGCCAAATAAAATTTAAAATTTCCCCCAAACGATCCAAAATCAGCAAAACTGCTCATAGAATTTTCCTCTAGTGTCTCCCCCCCACACACTCTTTCTAAAACTAAGGTCCAAATGGTATTCACTATATCAGAATCCAGAAACTTGTCATGTTGCCTGATTTAAAATATCTTTTATGAACGTTTACTGTTTGTCAGCAGCATAAACCTGATTTTTAAAACATAGTGATGAAAAACAACATTTTGCTAAGTACCTGTTTTAAAAAATGAAATTATAAAACTCTATTAATCTAATTTAAAATGTCTGGGTGTGAAATATTTAAGGAATAACATTAAACACAACCCGGAACATAACTTATGGAAAAAAGTTGAATGAAAACATTGGGAAGTCTTTCTTCCCTCTCTCTCTTTCCCTTCCTCCCTCCCTATTTAGCCACCAAACTACCTATATATAAACAAAGTGATCAAAGACGAGTTAGAAAAGCTTTTACTTAAAAAGAAATAAAAAACATGTAAGCCTTCAAATAAACCTGACCCTGACCCAGCCCATCTGAATGCCACTGACCCCTACTTGAATCAGTCACTGAGCTGGCAGCACTAACCAGATGTTCTTGTTAGCTTCTGCAGCAGGAAATGCCAAGGCAGGAGGAAGGGTTTCTGGCCAGTAGGAGAACCCATGTGATGATCATGTGGCATGAATTAAAAGCTGGTTATAGCCTCCTGGAATGCAAGACCCACTTAATTTTGGCAAAATGCAGTTTTCTGGCTTAAAAGAAAAAAATGGATAAGACAGTGTTTGGACACAGCCAAGTAAATGACTGTGATAGACATGGAAAGGCAGAACGGACACTTGGGATTGGCAGAAACATGGTCCCTTAAGCTTGGGGCTCTCAAACCTTAAAGGAGACAAAATCACTTAGTAACAATATTCAAATTACTAAATAGCAAGCAAGTTCACGTATAAGCTCAGCAAAAAAATTTTCTGTTCTCTTAAATTTGTGTGTGTGTGCTTTTTTTTAGGGCCGCACCCGTGGCATATGGAAGTTCCCAGGGAAGGGGCTGAATTGGAGCCACAGCCACCAGCCAACACCACAGCAACGTGGGATCCGAGCCGAGTCTGCAACCTACACCACAGCTCACGGCAACGCCAGACCCCAACCCACTAAGCAAGGCCAGGGATGGAACCCGTACCCTCATGGATCCTAGTCGGGTTCGTTAACTGCTAAGCCATGAAGGGAGCTCCTCTTCTCTTAAATTTTGAATATTTAGTTAAAAATACAAAGACATGCAATACAAAATAAATAGGGCTTTTAAAAAATCAACAAAGTATGTCCCCAGTTTCTGAAAGTCTTATCTAAACAAACAAGCAAAATCACAAATGAGCACAATCTTTTTGGTCATTAAAATTTGTTCCAATTGGAGTTCCCGTCGTGGCGCAGGGGTGAATGAATCTGACTAGGAACCATGAAGTTGCGGGTTCGATCCCTGGCCTTGCTCAGTGGGTTAACGATCCGGGGTGCGCCGTGAGCTGTGGTGTAGGTCACAGACGCGGCTCGGATCCCATGTTGTTGTGGCTCTGGCGTAGGCTGGTGGCTACAGCTCCAATTCGACCCCTAGCCTGGGAACCTCCATATGCCACGGGAGCAGCCCTAGAAAAGGCAAAAAGACCAAAAAAAAAAATATATATATATATATATATTTTGTTGTTGTTGTTGTTATTGTTGTTGTTGTTCCAATTAAGTTACACTCATATAGTAGTTTACAAATCTCTATTTCCAACCTGAATTCTGGATCTGAACTTTCAACAAGATCTTTTTCCCCACTTTTATAGTCCACAGACATCTCAAAATCAGCCTTTCAAGAAAGAGTTAAGACTGGCATCCCTGCAATACACACACCCGCACCCACACCCTGCTTCTCTTCCTGTGTTCTCCCAACTATGCACCCTGTCGTTCAAGGCAAAGACCGGGCATCATTCTTGATTCATCCTTCACCCACCTGACCCCTTCACATCCAATCAATCACCAACCGCCAATCCACTTCTTCCATTTTCACTGCCACTACCACTCTTATGCTTAGTGGTTAAGACTTTGGGCTTTGGCTTCAGGGTCACTTGCTCTGCCGTGTATTAACAGGGTGAACTTGGAAAGTCACTAATAATCAGAATCCTTAATTCTCCTAACCTATAAAATGAGAATAACAACACCCACCTCACAGAAGTATTAGGGAATTTAAGTGAAATAATTACATGTAAAAGCCCCTGAAACTTCACCTGGAAACTATGAAGTATTAAATTAATCTCACTCTCACAATCACCTGCCTTTTGGGTGCCTAGCACGATTCTTCGGGGTTAAGTGACCCTCTTCTCCTATAACACTCTTTGGTAACTGTCTTGTCTGTCTCCCAAACCAACTGTAAGCTCCCTGATGGCAAAAACTGAGTCTTTTCCCCAAACGCTATGAATGAATAAAACACAATGATAATAACAAATGATTATATACAAATATTAAGAGCTATGTCTATAAATGACTACACATGATTATTAATATATATTATTATTATACATAGAATGTGGTATTTATTTAGAGGTCATCAATGAGAAAAAGAAACATACTAGTACATACGGATTTAAGTCAGCAAGGAATCAATAATGAAAAGTATCAGCTGCCATAATATTTTGATGTGTAACATAACAAATTTTATTTTTAAGTAATCACAAGTCTTCTCTTAGAAAGTAACGTACACAGGCATTTCTTGATCTTAAAAAGATTCCCTTTTGCTACTCAGCAATTTATTTTCCATGGTTTTGCAAGGCAGAGATATTTGTTCCTCAAAACAAAAGCAGCTACCCAACAGTTCCAGAACTGTGACTCAAATCTTTTCAGAGGAAGCACTTGAAAAAAAAAACATCTCTACTGGCCTGCACTGACATCTAAGACTGCCCATTTATGAGAAAGACAAAGAGCCATGCCTCAGACTACTGAACCCGCTCATTCACAAGTCGGAAGAGACTCAAATGTTTCCCTTTGGGGCTGAATTTTTTTTTTTTTTTTTTTTTGATTAAAAGCAGTTATGTGGTCCCTTTCTACTAGTTCTACCAGTTACAGGAAAATTACCCTCTTTCTTAAGCTGTGAAGACAAACTGTCCTTAGGTTCTTGAGGTGAAGAGAAGAGAAAATTTTGATTTTATATTGGAAGTTTAAATGGTGCTGTTCTGACTCAAATCTTGCAAACTCCTGAGAGAAGTTCAAGATGAGGGCAGAGGGCTCCTACTCTGTCCCTCCCCAGGTGAGGGGGCGGGAAGATACCTGAGCTCCATAGACTCGCTGCATCGCCTGGAGCAGCTGGTTGGTATAATCCGTGAGAGTGCCGGCATCTTCTTCAAACACACTCAGTAAAGAGCGAGTCTGCAAGAAAAGAGATCAATTTTACCTATAAGTGGAAAAGTTATGAAAGAGGTAAAACACACACATGGAAATGGGGAGATGCCTGTTCTCTGCCTTTATTCTTTTATTGATAATATTAATATAAGCCGATTCCTGGAGCTTTAATTTAGAACTCCTCTTCCAATCGTTTAGTGCAAGGACAAACTGAATTCAATTTGAGTATCAGGGCCAGAGAGGGAAAGCCAATTTGCAAAGGGTTAAGACTCAAGAGCTATTATGTCTCAACTTTGGCCTCGACCTAAGCAACAGTAAAGTCCATCCAATAAAATAAGTGTTAAAAAGGGGTGCCTCTCCCTTCAAGGCCATAAACTGAACTCCCTATCAGGCTTGTCTCTGTACCTGGGGTGTGGTCACTCAGCAATGCATCATCACAGCAGTTAACCATCTGTCCGGTTTTCTGCAATCTTGGATGTTCTGTAGGAGTGTGTCATTCTTTCCGCTTAAGATATTACAATTTCCATGTCTTTCATCATACTCTACTCAACCAATTTTCAAACTCATGGCCAGGAAATTTCATGTACCCTGTGCCCACCAGTGGAAGCTCTGGGCATAACACTCAAATAGAAATTTAAGAATGACAGTCTCAGTTCCTTTGGGAAGACTACTCAGTGCTTGGGGAGCAGGTGAATAATGTGTTGGATGAAAGGTATTCCCTATCATTTTCCTGCGTACTGCCTGACATGCTGAGCACTAAAGAAATATTTACATATTAAATAGTGTCTAAAGAAGTATCAAGGCATCACATAAAAAACTGTATTCAAGGAACTTTTGTTAATGCGTCCAGCATAGAGGGAATTTAAAATACTACATCAGTGACAATGCGATCTCTAGTTCAAAAAATAAGCCATGAGGCACACAATGGAAAGTAAACTATAGAAATGTCTTTAATGAGGTGACAACAAAGCACTTCAGAAAGAACAATTTATTAAGGCTCATTATTTCCCTGCAAATGAATTTCGATTCTTTCTTTCTTAATCCAACCTATCTCACAGAAGAGAACAATAACTGACCATAAAGCACCCCCAATAAACTGGGAGAGGAATGCAGGCATTTGAATCATTCTACTTTTGATTTTGTTGACAAATTCTGGTGCACTTCACACCAGTACACGCTTATCCTGACTTTGCCCAAGCAGGTAAAATTACCTGCTCTGAAACCAGCATACTCTCTTCAGTACCAATCTTTATCAGCAGAAGGACCAGAATAAACAAAAGTCATGGATGTGACTCACTTGGATCTCATAATCCATTACCGGATTAATGGATAGCAACAAGTAGGTGAAAAACCTTGGTTTAGAATTCTTTATTATATCTCTTTTAAAAATACTTTTTATTTGAAAGAAGGAAAAAAAAAGATTGTTAAAAGACATTTTCAGAACCAACAGTGATTGGTCTATCACTCTACAGTCATTCATTGATGTATGTATTTCTGCCTTCATCCAATATTGATGAAACATTGTGCTGCGATGTGAGATTCAAAAGCAATGAGAACTGACTGTTCTCCAGGAGCTTACAGTCTACTGGGGCCTCTCAAAGGATGTGGGATCCCCCTTGGAACCATGTCAGTCCTGTGTCCAAATTCAGGCTCTAACACTAGAGGTAATGAATATACAGAGAGTGTCCACCAGTGCCTAATATATTTCGATAGCAGATGACACTGATTATAAAGAAGATAATGAACTTTGCTTATTATACATGTTGGATACTAAGGGCTTTATATGTATGATTTCAACACTACAGCAAACACTGTTATCTACACAGGATCTATAAACGTCATCTCATAGGAGAGACCCTTTTGGTATCCATGGTGACAATGCTTGAGGAGTCCACCAATGTCTATGATGATTCTGGTTCTTTTTCTTGCTATAACATTTCTAAGAGAATGAAAAGAGTGATACAACTGGATGGAGGATATTTAATTTTTAAAATATGACTTGGTGTCCTATTAGTTGAGTCCTATTTACTCTTTTTAATACTCTTAAGAATAAAATAGAATGGAAAATGAGTGGTAGAATGAAAAGAGAGGGCAGGTGTAAATGTCCTACACAAAGAGAACAGAAAAAAAACTGAAACTACCCTTATACTCTGCTTACTATGTGTCAGACACTTGCTGAGCACAAATACTACTTCATTTAATCCTTCCAACAACTCTATGAAGTAGATACCATAGTTACATTAACCCCATTTTACAGACGATGCAACTGAGGCTCATCAAGGCTAATATGCTTACTAGACCTCCCACAGCTGGGAAGCAACAGGTCTAGGATGTAAACCCAGGTCTGGCTGGCACCAATGGCCATGACTTCTCTATTGCAGGAGGCCGCAACCATCACCCAGCAAGGTGGGTCTCATCAGTGGGCATGCTCTTTGGTCCACAGCCCACTGTCCTGTTCAGAGGCAAGATGCAGTCTGGCTGGAGCTGGCCTCTCTTTGGTCATCCCACTGTCATGCTCTCACCCGTGTTAACTGCCAAAACTACATCACTAATTTTTGTCCTCTATATTCTGAACATGTTTATCATGACACCCAGTTTACCATGAACTGACCAAGAAAACCCTCTAGTTTTCCCCTTCTAACTTAACTGGGCCCTGATCATCCTTCAAAAAAGTATACCAGAAGTTCCCGTCATGGCGCAGTGGTTAACGAATCCGACTAGGAACCATGAGGTTGAGGGTTCGGTCCCTGCCCTTGCTCAGTGGGTTAACGATCCGGCGTTGCCGTGAGCTGTGGTGTAGGTTGCAGACGCGGCTCGGATCCTGCGTTGCTGTGCCTCTGGCATAGGCCGGTGGCTACAGCTCCGATTCGACCCCTAGCCTGGGAACCTCCATATGCCGCGGGAGCGGCCCAAAAAATAGCTTAAAAAAAAAAAAGACAAAAAAGTTTATCAAGCAATCTCAGACACTGTTTTAATATCCCCATTTTTCAGCTCCTCGTCTGCTTAAACTAGTATCTGGAACAACAGAAATGTTGTGAGATATAAAGATGGAAGGAGACCAAAGACCAGGCAATGGTACACCAGATGCTCAAAAGTTCTACAAAAAACCCGGAAAGACACTGATGATCACCACTTAAAAAACAATAAGAGGAGTTCCCGTCGTGGCGCAGTGGTTAACGAATCCGACTAGGAACCATGAGGTTGCGGGTTTGGTCCCTGCCCTTGCTCAGTGGGTTGACGATCTGGCGTTGCCGTGAGCTGTGGTGTAGGTTGCAGACGCGGCTCGGATCCCACGTTGCTGTGGCTCTGGCGTAGGCCGGTGGCTACAGCTCCGATTCAACCCCTAGCCTGGGAACCTCAATATGCCGCGGGAGCGGCCCAAGAAATAGCAACAACAACAACAACAACAAAGACAAAAAAAAAAAAAGAAAAACAATAAGAGCAACCATTTATAGAGTTACTACAATATGCTGGCGTAAAGATACTTTACATATGTTATTTACTCTTCATCAGAATTAAATAACTATTTTTATTCTAATTTTACTTATGTTAAAACACAAGCTCAGGGAGTTCCCGTTGTGGGGCAGCAGAAATGAATCCAACTAGGAACCATGAGGTTGTGGGTTTGATCTCTGGCCTCACTCAGCAGGTTAAGGACCTGGTGTTGCTGTGAGCTGTGGTGTAGGTCACAGGTGCGGCTCAGATCTGGTATTGCTGTGGCTGCTGCAGAGTCCAGCAGCCGCAGCTCCGATTCGACCCCTAGCCTGGGAACCACCATATGCCATGGGTGCCGCCCTAAAAAAGAAACAAAACAAAACAAAACAGCCCACAGGCTCAGAGAAGTTGAGTAAACTGCAGAATCAAGAATTAAATTCCATCATTTTTCTACTACCCCACACCCTCAAGAGTATGCCTCAATAGAAAAATGAAACCAAACACCTTAGCCTTAGCTCCATATCATTCTCTATCTTAGAATAAAGAAACTAGGTGTCATCTAATAAAATAATCCTAGACATTTTTCACTCCAAAGAATAGCCTCTAAATATACAATGGCACAATTTTAAGCTGTGACTGTAAAATGTATACATACACACATATATTTTATATATATTTTAAATGCCTCAATATTTATCATATGTAAGTATAAATACTATATATCTATATATTTTTAAAGGTAAAAACAATTAAAAGTCTTTTACCCACAGTATGGAAGAGGGAGAGAAATAGCTCAGTAGAACCAAATCTACTGAAAGGAAAACATATTAATAAAGAGAACAGCAAGACGAAAGCCCTCCACAATGAAGACAAAGCCACTAGGTAATATTTTGTAGCATCTTGCTTGAGTAAAGAACAGCCTGGTTTCCCAGCTGGACCACTTGCTGAATAATCTCAGAATTTAATTTTTAAATTCTCTATGCTTTAGTTGTGCCAACTGCAAAGGAAACAAACAGCATCACAAAACAGCAAGCAATACTGCTTCACTTTATCTCAAAAGCACACTACTACTTAAAAGAACAAGAATAAGCTCCTAAAGAAGCACAAGCTGCAATGGCTCAAAGCTGCATCTGTGTTCCTATCACAGCAGTATTCACACAGTACTAGAACTGCTGTTTTGCTTATCTGTCTCCCAGAACAGACTGTGAACCATCGGAGGCCAGGCACTGATATCTTACATTACATTCCCAGTATTAGCGGCACCTAGTCAGGAGCAGAGGCTCACAAATAGCAAAGGAGGAGCTCCCGTAGTGGCGCAGCAGAAACGAATCCGACTAGGGATCATGAGGTTGTGTGTTCAATCCCTGGCCTCACTCAGTGGGTTAAGGGTCCGGCGTTGTTGTGAGCTGTGGTGTAGGTCACAGATGTGGCTCAGATCTGGCGTTGCGGTGGCTCTGACATAGGCCGGCAGCAACAGCTCCAATTAGACCCCTAGCCTGGGAACAAACCTCCAAAGGCCGCAAATGCGGTCCTAAAAAGACCAAAAAAAAAAAAAAAAAAAAAAAGCTTAATCCCCAAAACATTCTACCTCTCATATACCAGAAGTAACCAGAAATAATATGTGTATGCACATAGACTAGTGAGATACTATGAACTAAAAAGCACATGAACAGATACATCTAAGATCAGTCAATTGCTATTCAGCTCTTCCTGGGCCACCGAGTTCAGCTCTTCCTGGGCCACATACAAAAGCTTTTGTGTTCATTTAATGAATCCTGCGCAACCAGGTTACTGGAGCAACCCTCATAAATTCTCTACATAAAACAAGAAGCAAACAATACATGGTTTCTTAAGATCACTTCCTTTTAGTGAAATATTCTGGGTCACCAAAGACAGAAAAGTCAAGTGCTAGGTAGCTGGGCTAACTTGAACAACATAATCTTAGGGGCAAGCTTTTTAACTTCTCTTCTCCTTGCTAATTTTTTTTTTTTTTTCCCACACACACCTGCAGCATGTAGAAATTCCCACGCCAGGGATCGAACCTGCACAGTTGCGACCTATGCTCAGCTGTGGCAATGTGGGACCCTTAATCTGCTCTGCCACACAGAACTTCCTGCTTCTTGCTCATTTTAATAGAGGACCTACTTCAAAAGATTGTTAGCAGGTTTAGATGAATTAACATAAGCTTGAGAACAGTGCCTGGCACATAAAATGCATTGTCTGATACTGGTGTTTGCTTTTGTTTTTATTCTTTACAGATAAAATGAAGGAGTTAAGATTACAGTCCTTCCAGTTACAAGTCTATCGATCTCCTTGGGAATAAAGCTGCATTAGGCATGTGCCCCATACAATAGTGCTAAATGTGCTGTGATGATCATCAAAGACCTTGGAAGTGAGCTTCCATCCAAACCTCAAAAACCCCTGTATGGTGACACTCATTTCTCACCCATTATGTAGACGATGACAAATTCCCTACATAAAGAGGAACATTAAATAAGAGCGACAATGCCTCTAAATCTCCTCTTCCTCATACAAGCTGAAAATTATCAACCATGTGGATACAACAGAACTTTAACCCCCTTAAAGATCATCTACTCCATGACCCTCCTTCTGCAGAGGAGGAAACTGAGCCAGTCACAGGAAGGGGATGAGTGACTTCTCCAATCAAAGGATAAGTTAGTGTGAGAGACAGAATTAGGACCGAGGTATCCTGCCTTGTTTGCCAGTCCTCCTTCATCCACCTGACAACTGAGCACATCCTGCAAACTACTCAAAACTAGTGCATATTCACTGATGTGAGAGCCAAATATTCTGAACTTAACTCCTCAGCGAGGGCAACATGCAGAATCAGTGCAACCTCTCTCACCTGGCTCAGCCACCACCACGGTCAGTTAGGCAAGCTATACATCTTTGTACCTCAGTCTCTCCAAATACAAAGCAAGTGTAAGTCCTAATTCAAACTCCTATCACTAGAAATTCCACATTATTATCTTTGGATCCCACACAAAGGGTGTAAGGATGGACCAAATGACTTCTACCAAGGGCTTTGGTCCCAATAAAATGCCAGAAGTTTAGAGACTTCAAAGAGGCCTTTGAAAAGTCAATCAGACCAGCAGATGCCAATTAAAAAAAAAAAAAAAAAATCACAGCTCAAGTACCGCTTCTTACTTGCCTACGTACAGATTACTGGAAAAGAACCTGATTAGTACCCTAGGATGTAGGTTCGATCCCTGGCCTCACTCAGAGGGTTAAGAATCCACTGTTGCTATGAGCTGTGGTATAGTTCACAGACACGGCTTGGATCCTGCGTGGCTGTGGCTGTGGCTGTGGTGTAGGCCGCCAGCTGCAGCTCCAATTCAACCCCTAGCCTGGGAACTTCCAAATGCTGAAGGTGCGGCCCTGAAAAAGAAAAGAAAAAAAAAAAAATCACACACACCAAAAAAACAGGCACAGAGCAATTAGGCACACAGTCCTTTGACTACTTATTCTGAACTGGAGAGCTGCAGAGTGGGTGTAGGTAAGTCCATCAAAGGGTCATCCCAGGGAAGGACAATTCACTAAGTGGAAAGGAAGCAAAAAGAGAAACTGTGAAAGGAAAACAGGTTTCTCTTTAATTTTTCAAGAGTTGAGATACTAAAGAATAAAGAGACGTATTTAAATAACCCAGGGATGCAGAACCACTGGAGTGGATATGAAGCTGGGGAAATGTTAATGGGGAACAAAGGTTCCCTGGGGAAAGGGGCCCTGACTTAAGAACTAATGCCATGCTTCACTCCTTTACTGTCTTTACACACCAGCTTTCACCTGCAGAGCTCAAAGGACTTGATTCTCATCTCCGGTGCGCTAATGAAGTTCCCCTGTGAGGCAAACGGGGCAGGTAACCTAATTTCCTCTTCACAAATGGGAAAACAAGTCCAAGGGGAGCTCTGGCACCCCTGGTTAAGAGATGTAGGTTCTCTGCCTCTCATTCTGGCTCTAAATCCACCAGGTCCCACATTAGTAGTAGAGTAATACCAGGACTAGTAGTAATAATGGAAAACAATAATAATACGGTTATCTTCTTATTCTGTACCAGACATTGTTCACAAGCAACTTCACAGGCATTTCCTTATTTAGTTCTAACAACTCTAGGAGCCAGGTACCAATTATTATCCCTATCTTACATACGGCAAAATTGAGGCACAAAAAGGTGGGGCACACAAAACTGGGGCACTCGGCTAGTAACTGGTGGAGCCCCAGTGTAAACGGAGCCGCCTAGGTTTCAGCTGAGTTTTGAAAAGGGGTCAGGACAAAGACTCCAGCCGCGGGGTGCTTTCGTGGTGTCTCCAGCTCCGCCTGAGAGATGCCCAGTGCCAGAGTACCCTGGGCTCAGGACGCGGGGCTGGGCACGCCCCCTCCTCACCTCAGGTGGACGGGGTAGGGGGTGGGGAGGCGCGTACTCCAGGACTCCATCCCGGGCCTGGAGGGGCCTCCTCGGCCTCAAGCCCTCAGCAAGAGGGACCCGGGGCGGCGGGAAGTACCTGGGGGCTGTCCTGCAACGCCTCCTCTAGCAGGAGCTTGTCCACGGCGGGCATGGTGCCGCGCGGCGGGGCCGAGGTCCAGAGAGAAGGACAGACAGCGGGTGGCGCGGGAGCCGAGGTTGCTCCGGACTCAGGCGACCAGGCGGACGCTCTGCGCCCGCGGCTGCGCCGCGCACGCCCACGCCTGGCCAGTGGCCGCCGCCCGCCCGCCGGCCCTCCTCTCAGGCCAGCCCTCCTCTCAGCCCAGCCCTCAGCGGAGCCAGATCAACAGGAAGTGTGGCGAGCGCCGGAGACCGGAAGTGTGGCAGCCCCGCCTGCGCCCGAGCCCACTTCTCGCGGGAAACCGCAGACCGCCGACCCTGCCGGCGGACCCTCAGATAGTTAAGGCTCCGCCGTTTGGGGGTGGGTTCTCCTGGCAGTCGGTGCATCTAAAGCCCAAGAGGGGAAACTCAAGAGCGGGAAGATAAGGTTTTATCTGCTTGTGGCTACTCAGACTTTTTGAGTCCAAGGAGATAGAAGCCAATAGATGTTGCTGCTGTGAAATTCTGTGAAAGTCCTATGCTCCCTGTACCACTTTTTCTAGATAAATCAGGGCCCTCGTAATAGCCGTGAGAACAGAGAGATCAGCTAGTCCTAGGAAGAAAATGGATAACTGAATCATCTGTGATATTTAGAAGTAATGTTTGGGGAACCACAGCTATTTAATTTGGCCAATATTGTTAGGGCTCGTCCTCGTGGTTTGCTGTGTTTTGTCATTTTGGAAAATTTCATAATCAAGTATTTTGGAGTGGAAGGGAGAGATGATCTAGTTCAGGGTTGTCATTTGAAGATTAAAAAGCGGAACCCAAAGAATGAAGTGATTTAGTCAAACAGTTAAAGCTAGAGGAGAAAGAGAAGGAAGGAAGAGTGACTGAAAATACTGGCCAGTGGAACTTAACATCTTTTTATACTAAAGGCAAGGGTTTCAGAAACTTCCTTCTTTGGTAATCTTTGATGATGTGTGCAATAGGACACATCATCAAAACAGGCAGAATATGGTAAAATTATACAAATTCTGTATTTTATAGGAACACCTAGGTATATTAAGGCACAATCTGAATTGCAGACACCTCTGAAAGTGATCACGTACTGCCCATTCCTTTTCCTCCTCTAGACAGCACTGACCTTTACTGAGCCATGGCGTAGCCTCCCCAGGGAAATCATCCAGCGTCCTCTCCCCACCATGTTCTTTCTTCTTAGGTAGGGTAAAATCATGTCCACACGTTTTCTTTTCCTTTATTTTCCATCAAGTACCATTCAGTTCATTTCACCTCGTACAGTCTCCCAGCTCTCTTCTGACTGAAATCCTCTTCGAAGGCCAGACTCAAGCTCTTCCTTCCCTCTTCCTAGTCCCAAAGATCACTGCTTCCTCTGAGCAGCCATTGCCCTGATTGTCATCCAACATGACTTATCCAGCAATGCTTTTTCTTTCTATGTGTGGGTCTTACTCCCTCTGTAAAGAGTAAGCCTCTCAAGAGTATAGCAAGTCAGCCTCTGTTATGAATACTGAGACATATGATAACAAACACAAGTTTGCTGTTTATGACTTGCAAATTCTTCCAACTCTTTTCCAATTACCTAAGAGAAATTTCAGCCTTACATCTTGCTTTGTTCCCACCCTTCCACCCAGTTGGAAACACAGCAGTATTAATTGCCTACCAGGCAAACAATAATAATCCTGCTGTTGATGAGAATAGTATAAGATTGTACCAAAGGAAAGAAATGCATGCATTTTTATTTGAAAAGGGACGTAAAAAGGAGATAGTGCCTTGCAGAGACCTTAAAAGTTCTCAGAAGTCTCTTTGAGAATCACGACATTTTCCATGCACCACCTCATGTTCTAATGAAAGTTACTTTTTCTCTAACATCAGAATTCAGGAGTTCCCTTCGTGGCGAAGTGGTTAACGAATCCGACTAGGAACCATGAGGTTGCGGGTTCGGTCCCTGCCCTTGCTCAGTGGGTTAAGGATCCGGCGTTGCCGTGAGCTGTGGTGTAGGTTGCAGACGCGGCTCGGATCTGGTGTTGCTGTGGCTCTGGTGTAAGCTGGTGGCTACAGCTCCAATTCGACCCCTAGCCTGGGAACCTCCATATGCCGCGGGAGCGGCCCAAAGAAATAGCAAAAAGACAAAAAAAAAAAAAAATTCAGAATTGTTTAAACTGTGTTCTCATACAATGTCATTGCTTTTCCACATTTTATTGCTACATTGTGGGCTAAATAGTCTTAGTGGGGTTTTTTGGCACTTAAGTACCATTTATAAAATTGTTTCCGTGGGAAAATGCATCCCAAATTCAAACCAACTAAGTTACAAAACCAACTCTGGGAATACAACACATCTGCAAATTGTTAAGTAATTTCATTCATTAATTCATGCAGTTATTCATTCATTTAATATAGACTGCTCAGTGTTGAGCCCTGGGTCTCCCCACTAATTTTACTGTTTTTATTATGACTCTTATTTATTATGATTTTCATTTAATTCTGAAGCCAAATATTCTCCTCTTCAACAGATAATCTGTGCAAAACTATGTAAGAGGAATTTTTATATAAACCATGAGAAATTTTTTAAATGTTTCATTAAAAAATATCTGTCCCTATTCAACTACTATGAGGGTGGGCTTCAAACATCTACCCAACTCTGTCTTAAATCCCTGGACAGCTGTGAGGTTGGTGACAAGAAGTGTAGAAATGGACAATTTAGTTGCCATGAGCTCTGGGGCGAGAAAGGATGAACTCATGGAACTGTAATCTTTTTACCCACTGAAGACCATGGGGAAAAGGACAATAGGCTGTTTCTATAGTCACTTATCTATGTGTCCTGCATTAATCAGGATTTTTTCAGTTGCAATTGACAGAAGCTTAGCTCCAGTTTACTTGGAGAAAACATAAATGTCTGGAAGAAACTGAAGTGTGAGAAGACTGTATTTCTTAGATTATTTATACCCTGATGAGGATGATCTAATAGAGTAAGGGGATAGAAATTCAAGATACGGGGGGGGGGGTGAAATGACAATTTCAGGAGCACGGTCCTTGAGCAGACCTTAAGGAGTGGGATCCAAACCACACGTGATGGGAATAAAAGCAAAGACAGTGCATTCAGATTGATATGGGTGACAGTAGGTTGGTAGATTAAATGGAGGAGGATGAAGGAATTCTTTTTGGAATGTTTCTATTTCCTCAGTAAAATAAGAAGCAAACTCATCAGTTCAAAGTAATGATGGTGAGAGGGAGTTGGAATTTGGAGGAGAGAGGAAAGAGTATGATAAAGTCATCTTGGGGCACAGGCAGATGAGACAGAAGTATTAAAAGCCCCATTTTACAGATGCTGCAACTGAGGCTCAAACAAATGACACAATAGCACCAAGATTTCACGGGTCAGGACTGTGTCTACTGCACCCCAAAGAGAAGGAGGATTGCTCAGTAGGACTCCTAAGGCAGGTCGACCCTAGGACTGGTCTCCCTTACCTCCGTGGTGCCTAGATAGTGTCTGACCTACAGACAATGCTTTTTAGACGGTCACTGAATAACTATTCCTATTTTCTCCCCTGAAGACTCTGTGACATCAGGCTTTATTTCACTGTCCTGTCATTTCCTTTGCCTCCCTACAGCCAGTTCAGGGAAGCTAAGAGAAGAAACAGAAGACTTCCATGGAGGCTTGAAGTCCTTCAGACTGAGGGATAACCATGCAAAACAATAAAAAAAAGGGAGAGAAGAGGAAAGAGACTCAGTGATGAGTATTCATTCTAGGGTGGGGACTGGTCTTTGACTTTCACTCAGGATACGCATTCGATCATGTCACCCTGCTGTTTAAAACCCTTGGATAATAATAATAATAAGAGCAATAATAATAATAGCAGAGAAGCACTTGTTGAGCCATTACTGTATGCCAAGTGCTATATATTAATGATTTTACTTGCATTATCTCCTGGTATCTTGTTCAATACCTCCTTGGTTATTTGCTCTTAAAATCTCCATTATATGTAATACTAGAAATATTTTAAGATATGCTATTATTCCTGAAATTTCCCAGGAATTCGGATTTCTGGAAATTGGAAACTCTAGTAGAGGGCCTGTAAGCAAAACTAAGACCTAAAAAACAAGGATTTTCCCCATATACTAATGGTGGGAATGTAAAATGGCACAGCCACTGTGGAAAACATTTTGGCAGCTCTTCAAAATTTTAAAGTTATCGTATGACCCAGAAAAATCCCTCCTAGTGTAAATCTAAGAGAATTGAAAACATCTGTCCACACAAAACTTGTACATGAATGTTCATGGTAGCTTTCTTCATAATAACCACAAAGCCTCCATTGCACAAAGGGGGAAACAACTCAAATGCCCATCAACTAGAGATGGATAAACAAAATATGGTATTATGATCTATAGTAGAATACTACTATTATTATTATTTGACAATAAAAGGAATGAAGTACTTATACATGTTACAATGCAGATGAATCTTGAAAGCAATAACTAAATAAAAGTAGTCAGTAAAGACCATCTAATATAGGACTCCAGCTATAGGAAATAGCCAGCATAGGCAAATCAATGGATAAAGAAGATGTTTTATACATACATATATATATATATATATCACATATATATATATAAAATGGAATTATGTATATTTCCCATTATATATGTAATGGACTATTACTCAGCCATAAAAGAAAATGAAATAATGCCATTTGCTGCAACATGGAGGGACCTGGAGATTATTAAGTGAAGTAAATCAGACAAAGAGAAATACCATATGATATCACTTAAATGTGGAATATAAATATTAATACAAATGAGCTGATTTATAAAACAGAAATAGACTCACAGATATAGGAAATAAACTCATGGTTACCAAAGGGGAAAGGTGGGAGAGGAATAAAATGGGAGTTTGGTATTAACAGATATACACTACTATATATAAAATAGGTAAACTAGGACCTACTGAGAACTCTATTCAATATCTTGTAATAACCTATAGTGGAAAATAATCTGAAAAAGAATATATATTCTCTAGTTATATGTGTAACTAAACCACTTTTGATATACACCTGAAACTAACACAATATTGTAAATCAACTATAGTCCAATTTTAAAAAAGAAGAAGAAGAATATGTGGCAATAAACAGAGAAGCAGTCTTGAGAAAAGCTCCCAGAGAGATGTTCTCAAGTTCTGAAGCCATGGGCTCAGTTTATCATCACTTACTTGCTGGGAATTAAGACTCAACTTTCCATTTGAACTCATGTCATGAGAGATGTTTCTACAGTATTTTCTTAGCCTCTTTGCTGAAAACTCCATCTTGTCCTGCTTTACTTTACCCAATCTTCCTGCTTGGAAAACAGTCGCAGTGCTGGTAAATGACTTAAGCTTAAAAACAAAGACCTAAAGGCATAAGTTATTCATAGGGTCAGCTGAATGAGGACTTAATGCGTTGGTCTAGGCACGCTGGACCTGTGCAGATTGGCACTCCGTTTGCACGAGCATGATATGTCCTCTAAAGAATAAGAGAAAGAGGAGCCTCATGGCCCCAAGGGGTTATATGGGGGTCGTTAGCAGGATATGCATTAGCAAGGAGAACCCAGGTGCAAACCTAGGCACGCGAGGTTGCTGCAGACAGGCACGCTGTCTGCAGAAGCACAATGGTGATTCTCTAGATGCTATGCATAGATAGCATCTATAGATATAGGTAGCATATCTATAAATATAGATACAGATATAGATAGCATAGATTGCTAACTGCCTAAAGGTCAGAATAAAAGCTTAATCAGCAACCGGCTATGTGACTTTTAAAATAACTTAAAAAAACCTATATCCTGCACCTACAACCCCCTTCTCACTTGACGTCATCCTAAAAAACACAATAAAAGCAGTGTGGTTTCTTAAGGCGGTGCTCTTGGTCCCCGAGACCTAAGTCCCCCAGTTTACTTAGAATAAATGTCTCTGTGTCTTGTATTATGTTAACTTTTTTCCTTCAGTTTCACAGCACCCATTCTTCAGCCCCATCCTGCTGAGCTGGTCTTGGCAAACTCATAAAACAAACAGTTTAGGAAACTAGTCTTTCTGTCATGAGGTCCCTGACTTTTTTTTTTAATGATTTTTATTGTTTCCATTGTAGTGGGTTTACAGCATTTTATTTTCTACTGTACAGCAAAGTGACCCAGTCACACATACATGTATGAGGTCCCTGACTTTAAACTTCTGCAAAATTAGAAATGAGGCCCTCTGGTACCAGTGACTTTTAAAGTGGGAAGAGCAAGAGCCTGGGAAATGCTCCAGAGGAATCAGTGTCTGGTACTCCTAGCTTTTGGTTATTAAGCAAGAAACTTGGAAGTTCAGTAGCGTGACTATCCCTAAATTTGAAACCCCCTGTTATAGAGAAGAATGCTAAGAATAATGAACAGATTAGGAAGAAAGCGTGGCAGCAGAGAGAGATCACTGACTTTGGAGTTAGGGAGACCGGCATTCCAATCCTGGCATCACAGTTTGCTAGCTGAGAGACTTGGGGCAAGTCATCCAAACTTTCTGAGCCTCAGTTCACTTCTCTATGCTACGGGAATGATAATATCCACCATGGGCAGTGTCCATGGGCACCTAGCCTCGAGTCTTGTATTAAGTAGGACTCTCTCTGTCACAAATGGCGGAACTCAAACTCCAATTTACTCAGAATATAAACAGCTGGGAGAGAGAGGAGGGGAGCAAAGTAAGGCTGGATTTCTGAGATGGTGTAACCAGGAAGGGTAGATGTGAAGCTGGGAACTGACGGAATTAGGAAGTCAAAGCCCTCAAGGCTTGCTCTCCACCAGCCGTCCTCTCCATGTTGGCTTCGGTCTCTCAGACCTAAGTGCCAGGGTCACCAGAAGCATGTCTGCTAGTAATTGCAGACTCACCTCTGGCACCAAAGAAGAGAAGGATGTCCCCCAGCTTTACTTTAAAGGACTCTGATGATCCTGCCTAAGGACTCCAACCTACCCAGTCCTTTGACCACTAGCAGTGGCTGTGTGTGCTTGTGCACACGCTACCTGGTATCCTAATGGGCCCAGGCCAGGTGAGGACCACACCTTCGAGGCCAGAGGAGGTGGGGTCAATTACCAGGTGGAGGGAGAAGTACTGCAGAGATCAGGTGTGGGAAGGCTACCCCATCACTGAAACCAACTTTCACCTTCAACCCATCTCTCTTCCCTCACCATCCCATACTCTCTCTTTCTTCTGCTCCACATCTGAGTGAATGACTGCATCCAGTGGCTGAAGCCAGAAGTCTGATGTCAAGATATACTCCCCCCTCTTGCTTGCCTCCCCCATGGAATGACTCCCCCGGCCCTAGCACTCTGCCCATGAACTCCTCACACATCTCTTTCTCTCCATCCCCCAGCCCTGCCCTAGCAGGGACCGCACCATCCTTTGCCTGTGTGATCCTAGTAACAGCCTTCTTTCTCCTTGCTGTGCCTCCCTCTATGATAACTGCCATAATCTGCTGAGAGTTATTTTCCTAAAGTGGGAGTCTTGTTGGGTCTCTTCCCTGCCTGAGATATTTTTAATAGTTTCCCCATCAAGACCAGCTACAGATTTTGTGGGGCCAGGTGCAAAATGTTCAGAAGGCAAGGGGAGAATGCCCTTAAATTTACTAAAATATAAAGTGTCCCCTCTTTCTTCATACTCTCTCTGAATATGTCATAATGTTTTTGTTTGCTACTTAATGTTCTAAAGAAAAATTCTTTTTTAAAATTTTATTTCCCCAATACATTATTTTTTTTTCTACTGTACAGCATGGTGACCCAGTTACACATACATATATACATTAAAGAAAGAAAAATTCAAATGAGTAATTATTAGTGTGAAATTTACTGTTCATCTTTATGTTGTGCAATGCTAGTTTTTTTTTGTTTTTTGTGGGTTTGTTTGTTTACTACATCTGTGGCATATGGAAGTTCCCAGGCCAGGAACTGAATCCAATCCAGAGCTGTGACTTATGCCACAGCTATAGCAACACTGGATCCTTAAACCACTGTGCCGGGCCAGGGATGGAACCGGCGCTGCCACAGAGAAAAGCCAGATCATTAACTCACTGTACCACAGCAGGAACTCCTGTGCAATGCCAGTTTTAAATGCAAGTATGAGTGTTTAATTTTTATAGCCCATTGTGCAAAACTAGCCCAATTGTTTTATCTCACTTCTCGAAATGTGCACAGTCTACCAACACTCAGTGGGAGCATCCATACTGTGGGTAGGGGAATTGCTTACCTTGTACTTGCTATGACTTGCTAAACTCCCACTGGAATCCCATGCTCATGGTCCATCATGAACACTACATGCGAATGAAACAGCGTGAATGCAGACGGGCACAGTACATACATCTCCTCTGCTCATGTGTATGTGCATCGTCCCACTGGCCTTCACTGACAAAACACAAGGTCAAAGATAAAATTATTTCCATCAACAGAGGAATGGGTAAAGAAGCTGTGGTATCTACATACAATGAAATACTACTCAGCCACAAAAAGAATGAAAATTTGCCATTTGCAACAACACAGATGGATTTGGAGGGTATTAGGCTAAGTGAGATAAGTCAGGCAGAGAAAGACAAATTGTTTGTATTCACTTATATGTCGAATCTAAAACATACAACAAACTAGTGAATATAACAACAGGAAAAAAAAGACTCACAGATATAGCAAACGAACTAGTGGTTACCAATGGGGAGAGGAAAGGAGGGAGGGGCAAGAGAAGGCTGGGGGTTAAGAGATACAAGCTATTATGTCTAAAATAAGCTATAAGGATGTATTATACCACACGAAGACTATAACCATTGTTTTATAATAACTATAAATGGAATATAACCTTTAAAAATTGTGAATCACTGCGTCATACACTTGTAACTTATGCCATATAAATTATATTTCGTATTGAAACTAAGAAAATTTTATTTCTTTCTAAAATAAGAAAGAAGATAACATTATTAAAACTGTCAAGACAGCCGACACCAGAGCCTTAAACCAAGCATGGGGCCGATGGCAGCATGGCATCCCATGCCACTGCACAGGGCACGAACCCAGGAAGCCAGTCCTGTATTTTTCTGGTTTTTTTCTTTTTTCTGTAGGGTGAGTTCAAGCTGCTTTAAACGAAATACTGGACCCTTTATGATTAGTCCTAAGCTTCTTTTCTATCCTTTCTCCATTCATTGTCCCACTTTTTTGCCCCACAGTATTTTTTATCCTCTAAGGATGAACTCATAATTTTCTCTCACACCATCCTCTTTGTCTGAAATGTCTGAGAGCCTCCGCTTATCTTAAGTCTCAGTTCAAAGGCTGCCTTGACTCTCCTAGGAAGGCTAAGACCTCTTCTGCGTTTGCCAGCACTCTGATACAGCCTGAGGTCCTTACGTCTTGCAATGCCACTGCCTGTGGGTCTATCTCCCCAAGACTGTCAGCTCTTTGAAAGCAGGCACTGTCTCTTTTGTTTTTTGAATTCCCAGCCTCCAGCAGAGTGTCTGGCAAACGATAGGAGCTCACTCTGTAAAATATTTGTGACTTGAAGGAAAGAATGAGACATGCCTTATACACAGCAGGTGTTCATTCATTAAGCGAGTCTTTCAAAAATAGTTACTGGTTGCCACTATGTAGCAGGCTCTGTGCCTTGCCTGTCCTTCCTTCAACAAGCAGTAAGTGAGTGTCTACTGCATGTCAGGGTCTATGTTAGGAGCTGGGGACACACTGGTGAACAAGAAAGGCAGTTCTCCTTCCTTCTAAGACCTTCTACTCCACTTAGCTCTCAAGAAACATGATTTTACTGCCTCTCCCTTTCCCTACACCTTTCAAGCGGTAACCAAATCAGTCATGCATATTTTAAGACTTTCTCTGCTTCCATCCTCTGCTCAGGATTCTCTTTCCCCGGTTCCTTCTCAGGTACCAAGAGATGGATGCCCGACCTTGCCAGAGCTGTTTGGTTTGGTTTGGTTCCGTTTTGTTTTTTCATCCACTGCAGAGATCAACACAGAATGAATGTGAAACCAGTCCTCTGGCCCCTGCATCAGCTCGGGCTTTCTCACTAAATTATTCCAGAAGGAATTCCCCTGAGCCTCGAGAACATCACGCAATGCTGACTACTCTTTTCAATCCTTTCTCTCCCCTGACTATTTCTCTCACAAATGAGAGGTTTATTTCCTCATAACACATATGATGTCTGGTAGTCAAAACTGTGTTGTCTCATTTTGGAGTCCAATTAGTTCCAGAGCTCAGCTCAGGCGACCCAGAGAGAGAACAGAACTGTTTGGATGCTTTACCAGGGTGACAGAGGGCCTATTCTCTGCCCTTCCTTTACTTCTCCCCGACCTCCTGCCCTCATGTAATGTCTCAGTACTCTTTAGCAGAGAGGAGTCTCTCGAAGTCTCTTTATTCAAATAGTCATCCAGAGCTGATTTTCCCCAGGGTTCTCCCAGCTGAGATGAAATGTTTCATGCTTAATCATGGTCAAAAAGAACAAATATTTTGGGACGTCTGACCAGCCTCACTTTCAGGAGCTATTATGACTGAGAAAATTGAATCGTAGAAATGTTTTAGGTAATGAGATCTCACAAGGGTAATATATATGTTGAAGCCCCTGGCCCCCAATGTGATAGTATTTGAAGACGGGGCCTTTGAGAGGTAGTAAGATTTAGATGACAAGGGGTGGGGCTCCCAGGACAGGGTTGGTGGCTCTACAAGAAGAGAGAGGGGGCTCCCTCTCCACCCTGTGAGGACACAGTGAGAAGGTGTCTGTCTGCAAGTCAGGAGAAGGGTCCCCATCAGGAACTGAATTAACCAGCACTTCGATCTTGGATTTCCTAGTCTCCAGAGGTCATAATTAATTTTCACACACCTCCGTGAAATGCTAGTCGCTGTTGAATAGTTTAGGTTCCTCCAGAGCCTGTTAGAAGCTAGACTGACCACATCAACTGCCTCAGCCCCTCACTGCACTTTTCAAGTTGAAAACTGCACCCCAGCTGAGCTCTGATGCATTGGAAGTAGCAGTGCGTTGCTGCATCCAACAACCACTTGAAATCATTCCCCATCTGTGAATGGGATGTCATGAAATTATTGATCCTGAGTTAAATCATGATTTTTTTTTAAGAATTTATTTATTTATTTTGTCTTTTTGCTATTTCTTTGGGCCGCTCCCGCGGCATATGGAGGTTCCCAGGCTAGGGGTCGAATTGGAGCTGTAGCTGCTGGCCTACGCCAGAGCCACAGCAACACGGGATCCGAGCCGCGTTTGCAACCTACACCACAGCTCATGGCAACGCCGGATCGTTAACCCACTG
Organism: Sus scrofa; assembly: GCF_054392235.1. NCBI lineage: Eukaryota > Metazoa > Chordata > Mammalia > Artiodactyla > Suidae > Sus > Sus scrofa. The sequence continues at coordinate 86,605,693 of NC_139387.1, read as the reverse complement.
AGCAAGGGCAGGGACTGAACCCGTAACCTCATGGTTCCTAGTCGGATTCGTTAACCACTGCGCCACAACGGGAGCTCCAAATCATGATTTTTGACACTGGAGGCCTCAGAATTCTCACTGGAAGATTTTGCCATGGTGGACTCAGCTCTTAGTCACAGCATTTTGGCTCACTCTGTTCTCCCAGAAGGTCACTGAAGACTTAAAGGAGACAGCTGGGAATTGTCCAACTCCACCTTGAAACTGTCCTAGAGCAACTTTGTTTATCAAAAAAAATTTTTTTGAACGATAATAATAAGAATAATAGCAACAATATTACTTGTAGTAGCTCCCATAAATGGAGGTAGATGGTGTGCTAGATGCTTTGTATTATACATATGTGAGGTCTTGTAACAACCATGCAGGATAGGTATCATTATTCCCATCTCACGTATTTGGAAACAGAGACCAATAGCTAGTTGGGAGGTAGAACTGGGATTTGGACCCTTGTGTATCTGCTTTGCTCACTACACTGCCCTGCCCACCTTCTTCACCCCCCCCACCCCTGCCCCACACATCAAAAATGTGATTCTATACCTCAGTTCTGATTGCTGGGAAAATGTGTAATTGACTCTATGCTTGATTGTTAGAAAAGTCCAATCCTCTGGTCCAGAGGAACAATAAAGATGTGTCTTGAAGTAGGATTCTTCTTGTAAAGATTCCTCTGATCTAGCATTTTAGGAACAGGATGTGTTTCCCATATCACTGAATCGTCAATTTGTTATTAAAACTTTTTTGAGGAAGGTCACAAATCTTGGAGAAAAAAAGAGCTTTTGTTCTTTGCCTCATTAAATAGACTAGATTGGATATAACTATATCTATTCTTGGTGTGTCGAGGCCATTTTTTATAAGTATGACTTGCGAGCATCTGACACAAAGAGTGTCATCCCCTGGGCTAATGCAAGCTGCTTTATAGGGAGCTTTTGCCTCTCTATTAACTGGCAGTTACTTTTTTTGCTACCTTTTTGGTTTTGTTGTTTCTGTATCTTCTTTCTCCTTCTTCTTAGGAAGTAAGCTCTCGCTTTTTCTGAAGTTGAAAGGACTTCTTCTGGTAGTACCTCCCAAACCTCCCCCCCCCTTTTCCAATTTACTATACATGACTGTTAGTCTTTTAACATCATCTTTTTGTGTGGCATCTGGAAATTCCCAGACTAGGGGTCAAAGTGGAGCAGCAATTGCCGGCCTACACCACAGCATCGCCGGATCTGAGACTCATCTACAACCTACACCACAGTTCACAGCAAGGCTGAATCCTTAACCCACTGAGCAAGGCCAGGGATCAAAACCACCGCATCTTCATGGGTACTAGTCAGGTTCATTACCACTGAGCGACAACTGGAACTCCTGAACCTCATCTTGAGTGTTAAATCAGGAACTTTATTTTTCAAAAAATTTCAGTCAACTCTAGGTAAGGATGTGTGGTCGCCTCCTGACTCTCCTTGCAGGCAACATGTGTGGACTATGATGGTGCTGCTTCTTACCATCATCTCCTTTGTTTTCCTCTGGGTTTGTGACTATGCTCTAGGTATCTGGGCCTGCCCTGAGTCCGGCCTTCGGACAAGATGGCATTATTTACATAGCAATGATGAATGCTTTTACTTCCAAGTAAGCAACAGTCTTACTCAAACTGGCTTAATAAGGAAATGCATTCTCTCACACCACACTAAATCCAGGGACTTCCAGCTTACTTGATTTTAATAGCTTGACTGTATTATCAGGGACCCAGATCTTTCCATCTCTTGGTTCTGCTGTGTCTAGAACAGCTCATGATTATGAGACGGCTATTGGTAGCCATGGAGGCATCACCTGATAAAAGTGAGGGAAATCATTGCTCTGAGCTTGAAATATGCATTCTTCTCTTTAATCCAATGGTCCAGTTTAAGCAACAAGCCCCCCTCTGGAACAATACAATCTGCCAGGGGAATTTAATGCTCTGATTAGCCTAGACCAGGGGTCAGCACACTTCTTCTGAAAAGGATGAGGCAGTAAATATTTTTAGATTTTGTGAGCCATACAGTCACTCAACTCTACTGATGTATCATGAAATCAGCCATAAGAGATGCTGGGTAGAACTGCTTTCAAATAAACATTATACATTAAAACAAACAAACAAACAGATAGCAGGCCCATGGATGTTTCACCAACTTCTAGCCTAGACTGACCAGGATCCATCCCTGAACCTAGTGATGAATCAGCATCTCCAGAGTCACGTGGGTAGTAGTGGTCATGCGTGAAGAATGAGGAAATGTATTCTGTTGGAAAGGAAGGGGGATGGATGCTAACAGCCAATAATGCTTCACAGCATTGTTCTTGGAAGAATAGAGCTTGAAACCACTACCTTTTTCAAATACCGTGAAAAGCAACAGAAGGAACCAAGAGTGCTAGTCTATATAAATATAGATCTGTTATGACTTTTCATGAAGCCAATCACTCTAAGAACTACTCTCTTTCCTTACACCTGGGCTCCAGGCTTACTAGGAAATCACAGTTCCTAGAAGGTGATAGATTCTGTTGAGGCTTGGCCCCTGTGCTTCCCTCTCCTGGGAGCCTGCTCTACCTTCCCTACCCCCTGTTCCTCATCATCCCCCCTGCCTCATCATCTTGGAGACCTTCACTGACCCTAAGGTGGGATGCTTCTCACTTAAAGTCCACGGAGCCCTGGAAGTACCTCCAACTAAGTTGAGTGGCATCCTGTGCTGTAAAGATCTGTTTAAAGGGCCATCCTGGAGGATTCCTTCCTCTGTGTGTTCCAGGCCCTGACTAGCACATCTTAATCCCCAAATGCATATTTCTTGAATAAATAAGCATTTATGCCTTGGCCAATGTAATTAATGACCCTTCCAGTATGTTTGGAATGTTATCATGGTGGTTGGAGTAGTAAGGTGTAGAAATCATTTTTCTTTTTTTCTTTTTGCTTTTTTGGGCCACACCTTCAGCATCTGGAAATTCCCAGGCTAGGGGTCAAATCAGAGTTGCAGCTGCCAGCCTATGCCACAGCCACAACAATGTGGGATCCGAACCACGTCTGACCTACACCACAGCTCGTGGCAACTGAGTGAGGCCAGGGATCAAACCCGCATCTTCATGGATACTCATTGGATTCGTTTCTGCTACACCACAACAGACACTCCAGAAATTATTTTTCTGAATGCTTTTCTTGTTGACTATGAATCAGGAGTTTAACCTTCTGATCTTGAAATAGGAAGCTGATTTGATGGTTTCTGTGTGCCTGTGTCATTCTGTTTGACCTCAGACTTCAGTTCCATAGCTCTGTCTGTGCTGTGAGACTTCACCAATCCCACGTTCACCACCGCCCCACCCCTCCACCCACCCACTTACTCCTAAGAAGCAAATTTCTCTAGCCTCTGGCTCTCTCTAAAGAGGTCAGCAGAGGGATTCTTTAGTTTTCTCTGGATCTCTCCCTGGAGTGTATCTAATGGTCATCTTGCTGATAGCAGAATTTCATTCCTGGAATTCTTGGTATTCTCAGCATTGGTGCTCAATGGGTTTGCAAGGAAATCTCTCTGGTGGGTGGACAGAGGGAGGGTCTCTCCTCAACCCTTCCTACAGCAAGTATCCAGTTATTACATGGGCTTAGAGAGAAAATTGCCCCTATTGGCTAGCTGTTTACTTAGCTTCTCTAATCTACATTTTCCTCACCAATAAGGAGAGGATAATAAAAGTCCCTCCATTATAAGGTTTTTATAATAATTAAATAAAACAATACATATAAAGTATTCCATCAAATCTGGCCTACAGTAAGCTCTCAATAACAAAAGCTACTAATTGATGCCCAAAATGCATGTGTGTGTGTGTGAGTGTGTGTGTGTAATTGGTGACAGAATAAATTGGATTTTCTAGGCTAGAGATTCCAGATGTGATTCATCTAAGGCTCTGGGTTTTTTTGTTGTTGTTGTTGTTGTTTTAATATTAGACATTACAAAACCTGCCAACTAGGAAGCAGCAAAATGGAATACTATATCAGGATTAGGCTTAGCAGTGAGATCTCAAATAACCATGGCTTAAACAACATAGAAATTTCTCCTCAGAAAGACAAATACTATATTATATCACTTATATGTGGAATCTAAAATATGGCACAAATGAACTTATCTACAAAGCAGAAGCAGACTCACAGACTTGGAGAACAGATTTGTAATTGCCGTGAGGGAGGGGGGAGGGAGGGGATGGACTGGGAATTTAGGGTCAGTAGGCACAAACTACTACCTTTAGAATGGATAAGCAATGAGGTCTTACTTTATAGCACAGGGAACTATATCCAGTCTCTTGGGATAGACCATGATGGAAGATGTTATAAGAAAGGAATGTAGGAGTTCCCGTCGTGGCGCAGTGGTTAATGAATCCGACTAGGAACCATGAGGTTGCGGGTTCGGTCCCTGCCCTTGCTCAGTGGGTTAACGATCCAGCGTTGCCATGAGCTGTGGTGTAGGTTGCAGACTCGGCTCGGATCCCGAGTTGCTGTGGCTCTGGCATAGGCAAGGGGCTACAGCTCTGATTCGACCCCTAGCCTGGGAACCTCCATATGCCTCGGGAGCAGCCCAAAGAAATAGCAAAAAGACAAAAAAAAAAAAAAAAAAAAAAAGAAAGGAATGTATCCATATGTATGACTGGGTCACTTGGCTGTACAGCAGAAATTGGTGCAACATTGTAACTCAACTATACTTTAATAAAAAAAATTTAAAAAGACATTTATCTCTTACATAAAATCCCAGAATTATCTGTCTAAGTTTGGAGAGGCACTTTACTCCGTGAGGTCCTTAGGGATCCAGGTTCTCTCTAATTTTCCCTCTCAGCTTTGGCGACTGGAAAAAAAAAGAAAAGCACAACATGAGGTTGTGAGTGAAATTTTATTCAGGGCAAAATGAGGACTATAGCCCAGGAAACAGCATTTCAGATAGTGCTGAGAAACTATGTGCAAGAGGTAGAAGGGAAGGTCAGTGCTATACATGGTTTTATTAAGGGAGGAACATGCAGTCAAGCACGCGTTTTGGCGGAGGCCTGCTGCTGTTCACAAGGAACAGATGTCATCATTGATGACTTTAGTGTTTTTCTAGACATGGAAAGATGCAAGAATTGGGCTCATAAAATCTTCTCCCCAAAATATCTAACTATCTGAAGGCTTGTTCTGCTAGCTTTTTCCCAGAGCACAGCGTGCCTCACTCCTGAGCTCCACCCTGAACTCCTTTCAGAGGGTGTTGAAGATCAGCTGAACTGGTTCATGACTTAATTCTTGTAGAGGCAGGTGCAAGGGCCAGTTTTTAGTTTGCAGCTCCATTGTGGTATAATTGACAAGTAAAGTTATTTATATTTAAAGTGTATAACTTGATGATTTGATATATGTATACATTGTGAAATGAGTACCACAAACAAGCTAATTAATGCCTTCATCATGTCACATAGTTACTTTTTTTTTTCCTGGGAACACTTGAGATCTACTGTTTTCTTAGCATATGTCAAGTATACAATACATTATTATTAACTATAGTCACCAGAATGTATATTAGATCCTTGTTCTTTTTTTTTTTTTTTTTTTTAGGGCTGCACCCTCGGCATATGCAGGTTCCAAGGCTAGGGGTCTAATTGGAGATATAGCCGCCGGCCTGCGCCACAGCCACAGCAACGCCAGATGCAAGCTGTGTCTGTGACCTACACCACAGCTCACGGCAACATTGGATCCTCAACCCACTGAGCAAGGGGATGGATTGAACCTGCAACCTCATGGTTCCTAGTCGGATTCGTTTCCACTGCACCACGATGGGAAATCCAGAACTCGTTCATCTTATAACTTTAAGTTTGTATCCTTGGACTAATATCTCTCCATTTTCCCCATTTTCTGCCCTTGACGACCACCATTCTCCTCTCTGTTCCTATGAGTTTGAATTTTTTTTAAGATTCCACAGCTGAATGGAATATATAGTATTTGTCCTTATCTGGCTTATTTCATTTAGCATAATGCTCTCTAGCTTCACCCATGTTGTCACAAATGGCAGGATTTCATTCTTTTTTAAGTGACTGATGTATCTATATCTAATCACATTTTCTTCATCCATCCACTCATCCACAGACACTTAGGTTATTCTTCTCTGTGTTAATGCTGCACCATACATGGACTCCATAGGTCACTCATGGCTCAGGAGGGCTATTCAGCGCCATCCATCAGATCTAAATTCCAGGCAGGAGCAAGTAAAAACGGGGCAAAGAGGAAAGAGTAGATGGTACAAGGCTGATCTCTGTAAAGGAGGATTCCTGGAAGCTGCCATATGACACTTCCACTTAGATCTCATTGGCCAGAACTGAATCACATGGCCTTTCTCAACAGCAAAGCAGGCTGGGAAATCCAACCTTATTCTGTATTGTTGCCATATGCCCAGCCAAAAATCAGGGGTTCTATTACAATGGGGAAAAGAGAAAATAAAGATCAGAAATAGTTTCTGCCATAAAAACCCACCCTTCCCATGGTATTCATTATAATCAGGAACCTTAAGTGAGGTCCCTTAAAATTCACCATTTTATTTTTAATAAATTCAATAATAGGGCAGGCATTAAGCTTGGCACTGATATACACCACATAAATTTAGGCACTGGGGATGCAAAGATAAACAAGGAACAGTTCCTTCCCCAAATAAAAAAAGTACAATGTTTTATGTGCTGTACCACTGGTGGTTACAAAGTGTTACTGGACAGTGAGGAAGAATGATTAAACCTTCTGAAGGAGGGGGTCACAGGGGGTGGTCTGAGGAGGCCTCACAGAGAAACAGTTTTATCTGGGGCCTTGGTATGTAAAGAGAACCTTCTCAGAAATGAGCAGATACAGGCTCATAGCCAACTGCTGGGCACATTCTCTACCATAGCAAGGGATTCTTGGCTCGAGTAAATGGATTCAAGCAAATGATTCAAGCAAGTTCGAGAGAAATGGAATGGAAAGCAGGAACCCTCCCCTTGCTCTTTCCATGCACCCCAAAACCAGAAGGAAAGAACGGATTACAACGATTATTCCTTACTTTCAAGGATGAAACTTGGCTAGACCACTTATTGCCTTAGTTCAGTTTCCCCCACTCCCACCCCCGAAATGTTGGATACTTTTCATACTGAAGAGCAAATCTAGCAAAATGTGAATGGGGCAAAGATATCCTTTTTAGAGACATAAAAAGGATATCTTTCAATTTATTGAAAATATTAAATGGGAGTTCCCATATGGCTCAGCGGAAATGAATCTGACTAGTACCTGTGAGGACTCAGGTTTGATTCCCTGGCCTTGCTCAGCAGGTTAAGAATCCAGTGTTGCCATGCGCTGTGGTGTAGGTCGTAGACACAGCTCAGACCTGGCATTGCTGTGGCTGTGGCATAGGCTAGCGGCTACAGCTCTGATTAGACCCCTAGCATGGGAACCTCCACATGCTGTGGGTACAGCCCTAAATAGACAAAAAAAAGAAAAAAAAATTAAGAAAGAAAATATTAAATGGTAGAATTAGCTGATGTATGCATGATACGAAGTTTCTGCTAAGATAATACAAAATAATATCATTGAGAGAATAATCAAAGCTCTGGGGGAAAAGCTTCAATGATGGCTGTGAAATCAATCTCAGTTTATCATTAAAAATGGGAAAACAAACGGAGTGATAAAGTTAACCCACTTTCCCAAATCATGGGGCTTTATTGTGGAAGGAACTCGGATTTTCTCATTCCTGGCAATGTCAGGTTCCCTCAGCTACTAAGCCTCTTTCAATATGGACATAGTTTTCTATACTCTTTGTATGTGTGATAACAAATTGAAATAAGAATGGAGTAATCACAGTTTAAACATACAAAAATGAAATCCAATGGCCCCTGAGGATCTTATTTCAGACACATCTCTGCACCACTGAAAACTTGAGCTTGGTTTGAACTGCACCAGACCCAAGGACACCACCCGCCGTATTCAGAACACCTGGTAGCTATAATCTTATGGTCTCAAGATCATCCCCTGTCGATATGGGACCATGTCGGACCCCAACCAATCCTTATTTAATAGGCACCCTTTGGAGTTCCCATTGGGGTGCAGCGGAAATGAACCCGACTAGGGACCATGAGGTTGTTTGTGGGTTTGATCCTTGGCCTCGTTCAGTGGGTTAAGGATCCTGAGTTGCTGTGGCTGTGGTGTAGGCCGGTAGCTGCAGCTCTAATTAGATCCCTAGCCTGGGAACTTCCATATGCCACAGGTGGGGCCCTAATAAACAAAAACAAACAAACAAAAACCACCCCTACTTCTTGGCAGCTCCAATTATAACTCTTGATAAATAATTCATGGAACTAACTGTAAGCTTGCTGATTGTTGCCTTTTATAAGCTTCCCTCATTTTGCAGTCCGACAGAACACAATTCCAGTGCTTCTTGAATCTGTGTCTCCTGGGCTGCAACAAACCCCAAATAAACACCTTTTAATTTCAATCCAGTGTCCGTTTCTAAAATTTTGGTTAACGCACATAGCCTTTCAAAATCCAGTTTTATGTTTTGTTCCAGCATGCATACATTCTAACATAAGCTCACATGTACAACCTGAAAAGACCAAAAATGTCTTGATAAGGCTTTCATTGTACATCTGGATGACACATTAAACAGCACAGTGATGCTACAAAACCATTGTTATAAATGTAGATGCCATCACAGGTCAAAACTGGGTTCAAAATAATTTGAAGACACTTCCTTCTAAAAGAACACAGAATAACTCCAGTTCATCAGAATTTAGGAAAGAAAAGAAAACATTTTCAGCCATCTGAAGCACTGCTAAGTGAGGCAAAGCAATCAGAGGAGAGGCTTTGAGAAAACCAGAGTCCTCCCAAGAGAAAGATACAATGTTCTGTGAGCATAATATGCTGCTCTCAGCAGGAAAAATAAGGGCAAAGTAAAATAAAAGTAGCAACTGTGGTAGGCTGTTTTGTTCCATGATAGTGAGGGGTTTTGTTTTACTTTTTCAGTGCTAATTTTTTTTTTTTTTTTTTTTTGGTCTGCACATGCCAGGCTAGAGGTCCAATCGGAGCTGTAACCGCTGGCCTATGCCACAGCCACAGCAATGCCAGGTCTGAGCCACGTCTGTGACCTACACCACAGCGCATGGCAATGCCAGATCCTTAACCTGCTGAGCAAGGCCAAGGATTGAAACTGCGTCCTCATGGATACTAGTCAGATTCATTTCTGCTGAGCCACAACCGGAACTCCAGTGCTAATAAACTTGAATGGCCCATTTTGAAATAATGTCACTATGTTGTTGTTAAAGAAATGCAGTAAAATTCCCCAAACAGTAAATGTCACCTTTAACTTACAAAACTTGTTGTGCAGTGGTTTTGTGCTCTTGATGGTTTAAATCTCTTTCTCTATCTTTTAACTTGTAATTCCCTTCTGCTTTCGTATTCTTGAGAGAGGAATGGCTATCTCATAAGACAGGAACAATTTTGTTCTCACTCTTTTAGACTTGAATGTCTTGGGAACTTTTACTTTTTGACTCTTAAGAACCCATCGACCTCCTGGCCAGGGTTTTCCTCTGGCTGAGCCACACCTCGATTTCCAGGCTGAGAGGTTGCGAGGGAACAGACTCAGTCAGCCTGAGGGACTGTGTGCTACCAAGCATGCAGATTCTGGGTTTGAATACTGGCCCTGCCCCTTTCCAGCTGTGTGATTTTGGACAGGTTATTTAACCTCTCTGTGACCATTACCTCAAGGAAAAATGGGAGTAATGAGAGTACCTACCTCACAAGGTTGCTGAGAGGATTAAATGAGAGCCTAGTGTATAGTGAGTACTCCGAGAAACATCAGCTATTTTCATTATTGTGTTCTCATACTCCAACAGGATATTTATTTTTTATGTAGATGCTTCTTTAACATTGTCTTTAATATAACATGCGCTCAAGTGGAGAGTCCAGTTATTGACATCAAAAGATCTTGGTTTGAAGCTCAGCATCGCCGCATGCTAAGTGTGTGACCTTGGGCAAAACCTGTAACACTCATGGGCCTCAGTTTCCCCAACCTTAAAACGTAGGGAGGATGGTGAACTGGATCATGTCTCATTTGTTCATTTAACAAATTTTTCCGAGCACTGAATATTCATCTCCCAAAGCCATGCAATTGCTTCGAGCATTTTGTATGTGCCTAATATCATCCCAGGTGCCTTTTCCCTCAAGGTGGTCTACAGATTCAATGCAACTCATTGACTTTTCTTTGCAGAAGAGGAAAAATCCAACCTTAGATTCATATGGAATTGCAGATGATGCCAAAGAGCCAAAACAGTCTTGTAAATCGAGAAGAAAGTTGGAGGTCTCACATTTCTTGATTTCTAAACTTACTACAAACTTCAGTAATCAAAATAGTGTGGGACTGGCATGAAGACAGACACTTAGACCAATGAAAGAGAATAGAAATCCCAGAAGTAAACTCCCACATATGTGGTCAAATGCTTTTCAACAAGCACACCAAGACCATTCAATGGAGAAAGGACAGAATTTTCAATAGATGGAGCTGGGAACTCCTGCTATCAAAATGCAGGCTGGACCTTTACCTTACACCACATATAAAAATTGACTCAAATGTATCAAAGACCTAAATATAAAAGCTAAAACTAAATAAGTCCTGGAAGAAAATGTAGAGGGAAAGCTTCACGACATCGGATTTGATATCATTTTTTTTTTAGTTAAGACACAAGAAGCATCGTCGACTAAAGAAAAAATTGGTAGATTGGACTTTATCAAAATTAGACTTTTTGTACATCAGAGGACACTATTAGCAGTGTGAAAAGACAATCCATGGAATGGGAGAGTAAAGTATGCACATGATAAGGGATTAATATCCAGAATATATAAAAAATTTCTACAACTCAACAGCAAGAAAAATAACCCAATAAATATACTAATAACTTGAGCAGATATTCCTCCAAAGCAGATGTACAGATGGCCAATAAGCGCATAAAAAGATGCTCAACATTATTTATCACTAGGGAATGCAAATCGAAATCACAGAGAAATACTTCACATCCATTAGGATGGCTATTTTCAAAAAAACAACTCTCCAAGCCCTCAAACCTGGAAAGTGATAAATGTTAGCAAGGATGTTGTGCATCACTGGTAGGAATGTAAAATGGTGCAGCTACTATGGAAAACATCATAGCAGTTCCTTGAAAAAAATTAAACATATTATTCTCATTTGATATAGCAATTCCACTTCTGGGTATATTCACCAAAGCATCGAAAGCAGGGACCTGAAAAGATATTTATATGCCCATGTTCATAACAGCATTACTCACATAGCCCAAAGTTGGAAGCAACTCAAGTGTCTGTTGATGGAAGAACAGAAAAACAAAATGTGGTCTATGCTTACAATGAATAGAATTCAGCCTTTAAAGGGAAAGAAATTCTGACACATGCTACAACACGGATAAACCTTTAGAACTTTATGTTACGTGAAATCAGCCAGTCAAATCATGTCAAATATTATGATTCCACTTAAATGAGGTACCCAGAATAGTCAAATTTATAGAGACACAAAGTCAAACGTTGGCTGCCAGGAGGGGAGAATGGGGAGCCAGTGTTTAATGGATAAAGAGTTTCAGTTTTGCAAGATGAAAACTGTACTTAAATCGACAGTACTGATGATAACCCAATAATATGAAATCACTTAATGCCACTGGACCACATACTTAAAAAAGGTTAAGTTGGTAAGGTTTTTGTTATGTGCATTTCATCACACACACACACACACACACACACACACACACACAAATAGTCCAATGCCAGATGTCCCATCCCATCCTGCCAGAGTGGTACAAGCAGAACATCAGCAGAGTGAATGGTTCCAGACTAAATACTAGACAAAGGAGAGTCGTTTTCCTCATCCCTTCTTAGGGCTCTTTTCTGTGGGTTGCATTTCCTCTGTGACAAAGGAGTAGGAAAATGATAGGCAAAAATCCACTACATGGCAGCTGTGATACAATTATATTTAACTAAATAATAAAACACATGTAATTCTCTTTCTATATTATGTTCCATCACACTCTTCATTTGTGGTCTTTGTAAAATCCTGAAAAGAGGTACTCCTTGGGACTAGTGATGGATCTGAAGACTAGTTATATATCCGAACTGGGTTATATGACTGTCTTAGTTTGAGTTCTTCCCCAACCAAACCCCTGGGCAAGGATGTGAATGTGAGTTGTTTAACGGCAAATGCAAGGCACACAGTTAGGGAAGTAGCCAAGTGCTACAGGGAAGAGAGGAAGTCAGTAAAGGGGGCATTATTAAACCAGTGACCTGGGAAATTCTGGGAAATCATGTAAAACACACATCTCAGAATAATCCTACCTGAGGGTTGAGGGCTTGAGAGAGATAGTGCTGGAGGGTTACTGGAGTGAGGCAAGGCTGCAATAATTTCCCGGTGCTTCTGGCCTGCTGTAAACACGCGTCACTTAAAGTGCCTTACAGGCTTCCAAAATGGGCCCTTGAAGTCCCCAGATGCCCATGCGGGGAGCTCCATCAGCTGGAGCACATTGAGTTGGCGAGGGCTATAAGGGGAATACATTAATCACTGCAATCAATGTAGGCTAATCTGGCTCAAATCCCAGCCCTACCATTACCAGCTGTAAGATCTTTAGCAAAAATTTAAACCTCATAAGTCTCAATATTTAAGGCTCAAGATTAATATCAGCCTTAAGAAGTTGCTGTGAGCATTAACTCAGAAAATGTATGCCAAGTAAACCCTGGCACATAGCAAGTCTTCAACAAATTTTACATATATATGATGTTCTTAGGGTAGCAAGACCAAGCCAACTGCCCTCTTACTGAATGTAGCCTTAACAAGGCTTAATTTGATCTGGGAGTTCTACAAATTACTAACCACACTGGGAGAGGAAAGGCCCATTTGTGTGTCAGTTCATCACCTCTTTATTGAGCATATATAATACAAAAAGGGTCTAGATTGTTATTCCTAGAGCTTTTTTTTTTTTTTTTTTTGTCTTTTTGCCATTTTTCTTGGGCCGCTTTCGCAGCATATGGAGTTCCCAGGCTAAGGGTCCAATCGGAGCTATAGCCACTGGCCTACACCAGAGCCACAGCAACGCAGGATCCGAGCTGCGTCTGCAACCTACACCACAGCTCACGGCAACGCCGGATCATCAACCCACTGAGCAAAGGCAGGGACCGAACCCGAAACTTCGTGGTTCCTAGTCGGATTCATTAACCACTGGGCCACGACGGGAACTCCTATTCCCAGAGCTTTAAGCATCCTTTGAAAAAGTAACACAAGAGGACTTCTGTAGCCTAGCAGATGGCTTCATGGCTCTCTCTGCTCTTAGTCTGTGGTTTAGTCCCAAGCCCCTGTTCAACCCTTTCAACTAGTGATGTGTGACCCTCATAGAGGAAACAAGGGTGTTGCCAGTTTCCCAGGGAACTGTGTTTATCTCAAGGTGCCTAACAGACCTCCACGTTCCTATCTAAGATTGTGGCCATGGTCATTCCTCTCCTAAGTAATGAAATCTGCTCCAAAACAGTAGTTCTTTATGGAAAGAACAAAGCTATCAAAAGAGAAAATCTTCATTGTTTTGTAAAACCTCTAAAAGGAACCAAGCGTAAACTGTTGATTTACCTGCATGCTTATTTTTCAAATGGAGAAAGATATATCTTTTCAAAAATTACCCTTTATACAAAGATATTGATATTTTACAGGTTAAAAAATTTTTTTTCCTATTTTGTTGACAGGCTGAGAAAGGCCCTGTTGCATTTAAAGTTCTTTTTGTATTAAAGAAAGGACTGGAACCATTCAAATGGTCCTTAAAGATCAGCGTGAGAATTTGGATTTTTAAGCCAATCAGTCTCCCAATCAACATTATTGAAGATCCACTTTGCAAGAGTACAAATTGAAAGGAGGCGGGAGTTCCTGTTGTGGCTCAGCAGTTAACAAACCTGACTAGCATCCATGAGGACGCAGGTTCAATCCCTGGCCTCACTCAGTGGGTTAAGGATCTGGCATTGCTGTGAGCTGTGGTGTAAGTCAGATGAGGCTCAGAATCAGTGTTGCTGTGGCTGTGGCATAGGCCAGCAGCTGTGGCTTCGATTCAACCCCTAGTCCGGGAACCTCCATATGCCATGGGTGTGGCCCTAAAGAAAAAAATAATAATAAAAAAAAAGAAGAAGAAAAGAAAAAGAAAGGAGGCAAAATATTCAATAAAAATAGATGGTTTTTGAGTTTTCAAGATGACTTTCTAACAATTGTTCTTAAGAAAAAAAATTACAGGAGCTGCTGGGTATTTTTAAAAGATGGATCAAGATTTGCTTTCTGGCTTGATGTAAAAGCAGTTTGAACCAGAACCAAAAAATGTAACTGGTTCACTTTACATCGTCTCTTATCTTCTGCTTCTATGGGCTGACTACAGGTAAGAACATCTTGGAAAGTTACCACTTCAAAGCGTCTCCTTTCTGCATTCATTAGTATTATCACTGTGTTCATAAGTTGCTTTCTTTCAAGCCTGGAATCAGTGTTGATGTTTTTTTTGCATGCTAATGTCTGTTAACTTAGATTTCATTTTTTGGTTTCTCATAATAAATTTTAGCCTTTCTTAATTTCAACCTTTTTACTTAGCCGTCCAATTACTCAAACTATGTATTACATATAATACCCAAGATCTCATACCCTATTTTGTTCAGAAAAATGACCAGAAAACCCAAAATTTAATGTCTTCTACTTTAAACTCATTTAAGTCCTACTGAAGTGGGACTGAAATTTCTTAATTGCTTCTGTGTTTGGCATAGATTTTATTTTTCATCCCTGTCTGTTTGGTACCAAACATCATGGATTTTCTTTTATATCAAACACCTCTCTATCTGGGTGCAAAACTGGAAAAAAAGAAAAAACTTTATCTTTTTTTTGATGGTCATATGATAAATGCTTCTGGTGCCTCAGGACCAAGGAATAGGAAATTCATAGCAAATAGCCAGCAGTAATACCTCTAAAGTGTGTGAAATTGATTGGGAGAAATTTTTATACTCTTAACAAAACTTTTTCCTTACCTCCTTTATGTTTTCTAGTCATGTTTGGGTTCCCAATATAGATGTTTAAGATTTAAAAACCTTTCTTTGTTCATTGTATTTGCTTTTATATTTGCTTTCATTACCATCACTGAAACACATCGTTCATGCAATTTTTCCTGCAATAGATAGAATTTGAACAACATTTAGGCATAAATAAGCCTCTGTGGGTTGTTCTGGGAGTGCCACCCTTTAGAAATTTTTCTATGAGAAAACATACTCTAATTCTAAAAGAAAAAAACAATAGAATACAATCATTTTGTGCTTTGGACATGGCTGATCTGTACCAGGTTAAAAGCATGGATTGGAAGTATGGAAGTAGGGTTGATTGAAATCTAAATGGTGGCTCTGCTTCCACCCAGGTTTGTCATTTTGAGCAAGTTTCTAAAGCAAGTTTCTACTTCCTCTTTTCTGACAGGGGGGAAATAATGGTGCCTCCCGCAGAGGGTTTCTGTAAGATACGAGTGATATACTGTATGTAAACCACACTGTAAAAACTCAACAAAGATGTCCCTAGATCCCAGACTACACAAGTTGGGGACTAGAAAGATCAGGGATCAGGCCCCAAGTCCTTTCTACAAGAAACCCAGTGATTTATTACAGAGATATTTTTATTCCTAGCGAGGATTACTTGTACAGCCCTGGAAAGTTTCACAATCTTTTGTGTCTGTGTTTTCTTCTTTAGGATAGATGTAAGTAATAATAAAACCTGCCTCTCCTTTTTGTTTCCTCCAGTTTTATTGAGATATAGTTGACCTGCAACATTGTGTAAGTTGGCATGTAACATTGTGTAACATTATTGTAAGTTTAAGGTATAAGATATGATCGTTTGATACATGAATATATTGTAAAATGATGAACACGCTAAGGTTAGTTAACACTTCCATAACCACACAAAATTACCTTTTGTGTGTGATGATGATTACATTTAAGATCTACTCTTAGCAACTTTCAAGTATATAATAGTTTTTTTTTGTCTTTTGTCTTTTTGAGGGCCACACCTGTGACATATGGAGGTTCCCATGCTAGGGGTCAAATCAGAGCTGTAGCCACTGGCCTATGCCGTGGTGACAGCAACGTCAGACCCAAGCCAAGTCTGCAGCCTACATCAGAGCTCAGGGCAACACCGGATCCTTAACCCACTGTGCGAGGCCTGAGTCGTCATGGATGCTAGTCAGATTCCACTGAGCCAGGACAGGAACTCCTATTTTTAGACATTTTAATAATGGCTATTCGGACTGGTGTGTAGTGATACTTGGTTGTAGTTTTGATTTGCATTTCTCTAATAATAGTGATACTGAGCATCGTTTCATGTGCTTGTGGGCCATCTGTATGTCTTCTTCGGAGAAACGTCTATTTAGGTCTTCTGCTATTTTTTGTTTGGGTTGCTTGTATTTTAGATATTGTGCTTTACGAGCTGTCTGCGTATTTCGGAAATTGATCCCTTGTCAGTAGCTTCATTTACAAATAATTTCTCCCAGTCCATAGGCTGCCTTTTTGTTTTGTTTGTAGTTTCCTTTGCTGTGCAAAAGCTTTAAAGTTTAATTAAGCCCCATTTGTTTATTTTTGTTTTTATTTCCATTACTCTAGGAGATAGACTCAAAAAAATATTGCTGCAATTTGTGTCAAAGAGTATTCTGCCTATGTTTTCCCCTGGAGTTTTATAGTCTCTGGTTTTACCTTTAGGTCTTTAATTCATTCTCTCTAAACAATAATAAATTTTTTAGCAAAACCTTTTTTTTATCACTTGCTATCTTTGCATTATTACATGACTGTTTCAGGCTTGTATCTCTTTTACCCTCTAATTCCAGGGGAGAAGGTGGATTTTATTCTCTTAGAATACCCTTCACTGCTTAGCACATCACTCTGCAGATAATATATATGCAATGAGCATTTGCTTAATGAGTGAATAAATTGAGAAATTAGTGACTGCTAAAAGCTTAATAATTTTGAAGATGTCTATAAACTTTCTTTTCAATTTATGGTGGACTATGTTATAATTTGTTTAATAATAATCTATAAGTAGGCATTTTATATTTAGGCATATTCGTGTTTTAAAAATATGAATGGGAGTTCCCGTCGTGGCGCAGTGGTTAACGAATCCGACTAGGAACCATGAGGTTGCGGGTTCGGTCCCTGCCCTTGCTCAGTGGGTTAACGATCCGGCGTTGCCGTGAGCTGTGGTGTAGGTTGCAGACGCGGCTCGGATCCCACGTTGCTGTGGCTCTGGCGTAGGCCAGTGGCTACAGCTCCGATTTGACCCCTAGCCTGGGAACCTCCATATGCCGCGGGAGCGGCCCAAGAAATAGCAACAACAACAAAGGACAAAAAGACAAAAAAAAAAAAAAAAAAAAAAAAAAAAAAAAAAAAAAAAATATGAATGACAAAAAGGCAGGACAAACTTGGACTAGGGAGAAAGTTAAAAGTGTGAAAATGTGAAGAATATTTGGAAACAAGGAAGGTGGAAAAAATGAAAAGGAAATTTTTTAGAGAAACTGATGATGAGCAGACATGGCACTTAAATGATGGTGAAGGGGCAAACTGGGTTCTGAGACTCAATTTCCAATGTGTGGGTGGTTGTCTCCCATACACAATGAGGAATTCTCCAGACTCCAGCTGGTTTTAACACTATTTACCTGAGGATAGCATCAGATCAGGTTAAGGGTTTAGTTCTACAAGGCTGCCCAAGTCTCCTACACCTTCTGATGTCAGTCACAAGTCTAGGTCATCACCTATACTTCTGACTGCCTGCCTCTAAGTCTGAGGTTTCCACGACTACCTCCTCAAGTTTGACTATTTTGCTAGAGAGACTCACAGAACTCAGAAAAAGCATGTTACCTTTGGATCACTGGCGTACTGCAAAAGGATATAATTCAGGAACAGCCAGATAGAAGAGATGCACGGGACAAGGAATGCATGGAGGTTACCTCTTTCCAGGCATACCCCTCCCCCAGCACCTCCACCCTGGAAGCTCTCCAAACCCCATTCTTTGGGGTTTTATGAAGGCTTCATTACAAGGGTATGGTTGATTAAATCATTGGTCTTTTGTTATTGATTTAACCTCAAGCCCCTCTCCCACCCTTGGAGATGGTAGGGTAGGCCTGAAAATTCCCAACCTCTAATTACATGGTAGTCTCCCTTGGCAACCCCAAAGTCACCTCTTTTATGTAACAAAAGACATCTTTATCACTTTCAGCTCTCAGGAAGTTCCAAGGGTTTTGGGAGCTGTGAGTGAGAAATCATAGGCGTTCCCGTTGTGGCTCGTGATTAATGAATCCGACCAGGGACCATGAGGTTGCGGGTTTGATCCCTGGCCTTGCTCAGTGGGTGGGTTAAGGATCTGGCCTTGCCCTGAGCTGTGGTGTAGGTTGCTGAGTTGCTGTGGCTCTGGCGTAGGCTGGCATCTACAGCTCTGATTCGACCCCTAGCCTGGGAACCTCCATATGTATGCCACAGGAGTGGCCCAATAAATGGCAAAAAGACAAAAAATAATAATAATAAAGAAATCATAGAAGGCCAAATATTTATGAGAAATATATTTTGGTCATCTGAATGATCAAATATATATTTTATAAATCACTATATTGCAAGGTGTCATGTTGGCTTGCTAAGATGTACATGTTATTGAATTCCATAAGTAACAGAAAACTCCATTTGGTAGCTTAAACATTTAAGTTTGTCTCATGTCTAGGAGGAGGCTGTGTAGAACAGATATGGTGGCTCCAACTTGTCTCCAATGGTTCCCATATGAGGAGCATCAAAATCACTTGGGCACTAGCTAAAAGTCAGATTTCTGGGCCCATACCCAACTTACTGAATCAAAATTTCTAGGTATGGCCACAGGGAATCTCAGTGTTGAACTGGTATCATCTGTTGTTCTGATGGAGAGTGTTGACCTAAGATAAACAGACTGCCAATTACTTCTCCAGCAAAAATGGGTTGGGGAGGCATCAGCAAAGAGCTGCAATCCAGACCCACAGCCATGACGAGCCATATACAAGTCTATAGCAAGAAAAGAATTCTTCTAAAGAGGGGAAAAGAAAATTGGGAGTGCTATAAAACAAGAAATCCATTGGAGGAATTGAGAGTTGGAAGTATAGTGTCTTTTCATTGCCTGAAATGTGACAGTGGCTCATTGGCTGAGCTCTTTCCAGGCTAGAAGAGAAAGTGTTTGTACTTCCCGCTGGGCCCTACTAAGTGATAGGGCATGAGAGCTCCCTCTTCTGGTCTCTTGGCTCTATTTTAATTGAGGTTTCTGTTTATTAAATTTTATAAGGGCTTGAGTTGAGAATCATTTGTATCTTTCTAAATTCCTACCTGCAGGTACTTCTGTCCTGAGATTTCTTCTACACATATGTAAAGTTGCTTTGTTCTCTAAATGGCTAATGGCAGAGTGTTAGGGCAAGACTTATCAAAGAGGATAAAGGGAAAAAAAATGTGTTAAAGCTAGTGTCTCGAAGCTAGTGTCTCAAAGTGTCTTATCCAAGAAGGATAAGATTCTTGCTCGTTGACTGGTGGCAGTGGAATTTAACCATTGAGAAATTCTAAAGAATATTCTCTTTGGTGCAGGGGACCTGCCCTAGGCTTCTTTGTAGTGCCTGGCCCTACAACCAGGCTTGTGTGGCGTTCCCATGACTTTGTGACTGATTGTTATGTCTTCCCATGTGGACTATGGCCTGGCCAGAGACCCTGCCGCACTCCCTACCGTGGGGCAGGCAGGACTGTTACTATCCTCCTAGAATGGGGGAGCCTTCCTCATTGCCCTGCCCATACTCCTTCTCCAATAAAGACCTAAGCCCCCTGCGACAGCTCACTATATGCTGTTGCTGGGATGTTTGTACTAAAATAACAGAAAAGAAGAAAAGTAAAGAATATTTTCTTTGGGGTTGACTCAGCCTATTTCATTAGGACCTATCAAAATGATAAATGATTATAGTACTTATAATAACACTCAATATGTTGACCACGGACACATTTTTCAGGAGGATCTAAGGTAGTAGAAATTTTAGCTTGATTTATGGGTCTTTTCATTAACGGAAGAGAGACAAAATAGTTTATATATGGGAGGTAGGAGATGGTGGATAGGAATTTAGTTTCCCTGTAAAAGCAGATTTAAGGCTTTTTTTCTCCTTGGGCTAAAATGTTTCCACCTCCGAATTTCAATATGAGTTGCTTGTTTATTCCTCCATCCTGAGTTCTCCTTTATTACTTTCTGTGTACATAAGTGCTAGCAGGTGTCAGTATTGCTTTGAGGCCTGGAGCTTACAGACTAATTAGAAGAACTTGCATATTGAGAGAAACTGTAATTCCTTTAATAGAGAAATTATGCTAATGGACATTTTTATCTCATTTGCCTGGTACAATGGTCCCTGAAACTGAAGCCTGATGATCAGAATGCCCTGGGAAGCTCTTAATGCATTTTCCACTGTTGATTAATTAATTTCAATGATAAAAGTAGTATTTACTTTGGGGTAAAATAATTCAAATCATGCAAAAGGGTAAAAAATGGAAAGTAAATCCTTTGTCTTCCATCTTATACTTCCTAGAATAACCCAACTGTTCATGTATTATTATTGCGTATTATCTTTCAAAAACTTTGGTACATAATACATGTTTATATCTTTTTTTCATAAATGTGACTATTCTATATCTACCATTCTGTAATTTGCTTTTCCAGGTCACTGTATATATGCTACACATTTTAATGCGGCAAAACGTTTTAAGATCTCTCATGTCCATGCTTGGCTGAAACTTTTTCACAGTAGGATTAGAAACTATGTTTTCCTTTCCACTGTCTGATAAGAATGAGAAATGCAATGTACGGGAGTTTCTGTTGTGGCGCAGTGAAAACGAACCTGACTAGTATCCTTGAGGATGTCAGTTAGATCCCTGATCTCGCTCCGTGGGTCAGGGATCTGGCATTGCTGTGAGCTGTGGTATAGGTTGCAGAGGTGGCTTGGATCTGGCATTGCTGTGACTGTGGTATAGGCTGGCAGCTGTAGCTCTGTTTCGACCCCAAGCGTGGGAACTTGCACATGCCTCGGATGAGCCCTAAAAAGAAAAAAAAAAAAAGAAAAAAGAAATGCAATATACAACTGCCTCCAAAGTGATTTTGATTTTTTAAAAAGACAATAACATTCCCCTGTACACACGAGGAAGAAAAGTTTCCTGGGCAAATGGTGGCAAGTATGGAAGATAACGGGTGGAATTTATTATGAGAACAAGGCAACATTTCTACCAAGAGAGTGTCAGTGTGAAGTCATCTAAACAAGGCACTTACAGGTCTGCATGAAGAGCCCAGAATAAACATCTGATAGTCATAGATAAATAGATGAATAACAGCAAAGCAGATGCAATGAAATGCTGCCCTCCCCCCCTTTTTTAAAGCTAAAGCTTTACCTTAAACTTAGGTCTTGTGAATTGCCTAAACTAATTTTTTCTTGCCCAGGGATAAAGACTTCACTTTTGAAAAATGATCTCCAGGAGTTCCCGTCGTGGCTCAGTGGTTGATGAATCCGACTAGGAACCACAAGGTTGCGGGTTCGATCCCTGGCCTTGCTCAGTGGGTTAAGGATCCAGCATTGCCACAAGCTGTGATGCAGGTTGCAGACACAGCTCGGATCTGGTGTTGCTGTGGTTCTGGAGTAGGCTGGTGGCTACAGCTCCGATTGGACCCCTAGCCTGGGAACCTCCATATGCCGTGGGAGCGACACAAGAAATGGCAAAAAAAAAAAAAGACAAAAAAAAAGAAGAAGAAAAATGCTCTCCAAAGCCAAGGGTGGGGTTTTCAATAGTCTCCTAGAAAACAACTAGAAGTCAATACACCTGCCAAGGAGCTTTGCTGGGTTTCCCTTGCACGAGCAGCTTGTCATTTGCCAGCAGTGAAGTGTGTTTTTCTGCAGGATGAATCTTGGCTGGTCCAATTCAGACTTGCCAAGAACACTAATTAAAGTAATAGAAGTTCGAGTCCACTTTATCCCTTAGGAAAGATTATGGTATGAATGGTGTGGAGGTAAGGACTTGAGAGTATTGGGTCCATTAAATTCCTTAGTTTAGAGGAAGGGAACTGGCCCTCCAACCACATCTCCCAGCTTGTGACAAGTGCCAGACATGATGAGTTCCTGTTTCCTTTCAACCACATCATCATTTTTAAAATAAAAAACCAAACAAGACTCAAAAGATCTTTTAAGCTTTTTGTTTTGTTTTGTTTTTTACCAAACATATACAAGAACAATTGGAAGAGAACCTGAGCAGTTTCAAAACACATTCTCAGAGATTCCGATTTGGATATTGGCCAGGAGACCACCTCAGTTTGGAAATTACCACTTTAAGAATTCAAACTGGGAGTTCCTGTCGTGGTTCAGCGATTAACGAATTCGGCTAGCATCCATGAGGACTCGGGTTCGATCTCTGGCCTCGCTCAGTGGGTTAAAGGATCTGGCGTTGCTGTGAGCTGTGGTGTCGGTCACAAATGTGGCTTGGATTCTGTGTTGCTGTGGTGTAGGCCAGTGGGTACAGTTCCGATTGGACCCCTAACCTGGGAACCTCCATATGCTGTGGGTGTGGCCCTAAGAAGGCCAAAAAAAAAATTCAAACTGCATCAGAATGCATATTATAACTGCGAAAACTATGGAAGAACTGCATATTTTAGTGTGTACTTCTAGGCTGGTTTCTAAAGAAGTTTCCATTAATTTATATATTTATTAGTCATTATGTAAATGACTTAACACATTGCTCTGGTTACAGTTGGAAGCCAAGTCAGGTTAACCTAAAAAATGGAATGTATTAAAAGAAAAGCACATAGCTTTAGAGAATCAGAAGAGGATTTTGTCATAGGTAAATAGATAAGCAATGGCAAAGTAGTTAAATAAATGTGGGGGGTTTTGGCCACACCCACATCATGTGGGAGTTTCTGGGCCGGGCATTGAACCTGCATTGCAATTGAGACCTGCACCACACTAGCAGCAGCTCTGGATCCTTAACCTGCTGCACCACAGGGGAACTTCCAATGAATGCTTTTTTTTAAAGCTAAGGGTATGTCCAACTATCAAAATCATGTATACCTTGAATTTGGGTGCTGGTGAATTGCCTTAACTGTTTTAATTAACAGCAGGCCTCAGGGGAAAAGTAACCAGGGAAGAGCTGGAGATTCCACTCACGGGCTCTTTGAGGAACTGCAGTCAGGATGACTCAGCCCCTGATTGCTTTCCGTGCTTGGGTCACTGGGCTCAAGATTCAGATTGTCGGAAAAGAGCTGCATTGGCCCGGCTTGGATCACAGCCCACTCCTCAACCAGTTCTCCTCCTTGGTGAGCTGTCATGGTTCCCCGTCCCATCAGGACCACATTGAATGGGAGATGGAGAGTTCCCTGAAGGAAAATTTGGCTCTTGAAGGAAGAAGGGAGAAGAAACGCTTGGGTAGGTCAAAACTAGAGCAGCCTACGACTGTCACCAAGTATATCAATTAAGATGAGTTCAGTGGCAAGAAGCAACATCTAACAGTGCTGTGAAAGGTAGAGATTTCATTTATTTCACCCCTTACAAGAATTCCAGGTGTCAGCGGTCCCAGAAGATACTCAACACATACGCATGATGAGTAGATCTGGAAAGACAGAGGTTTGCCATCAAGTGGGGAAGTGCGAACAGTTAGAAAGAGCAGTGAGGGGAGTGAATCCTGCAGTAGAGTTTACTTCTGCAGCAGGAGCAGCGGAGGGGGGATAGTCACACTCTGAGAGACAGAGAAGAGGTAAAAATGGATGTGCTCTGTGGAAAAGAGGAAAGCGATAGACGTGAGATGTCTTTTTTGATAGCATGGGGGTGGAGCCTAAGGCATTGGTGGAGGATGATCTACTTACAGAAAAAGTACACATGGGCACTTTCACATGGGTATGGGGTGGATAACGCCCATCTCAATTTTTTTTTTTTTCTTTTGTCTTTTTAGGGCCACACTCATGGCATATGGAGGTTCCCAGGCTAGGGGTCGAATCAGAGCTGTAACCACCAGCCTACGCCACAGCCACAGCAACACCAGATCTGAGCTACGTTTGCAACCTATACCACAGCTCACAGCAATGTTCTTAACTCCCTGAGTGAGGCCAGGGATCGAACCTTCATCCTCATGGATGCTAGTCAGATTCGTTCCCACTGAGCCATGATGGGAACTCCCCTCTCAATTTTTTGATGTGTGTGACCACATGATGTGACTACTCCAGCAGCCCGATCCTGATAACAAGGCAAATGGGAGAGAAAAAAAGTTGCTGATTTTAAATACTCTCATTCCATTTTTGCTGCCATGGGTATTCTCCTGTTAAATGTAATTAATACCCAGTCATGTTGGTGAAACATTTCTCAGCACCGTTCAGTGAGGGGATTTGAGGGTCAAGTCCCCATTTTTTGGCTGCACTCAAGGCATGCGGAAGTTCCCAGGCCAGGGATTGAACCTGCACCATAGCAGTGACCTGAGCTACAGCAGTGACAATGCCAGATCTTAACACACTGAGCCTCCAGTGAACATCTCAAGTCCCTATTTTTAATGGTAGAGGCTGAGCTGGTCTCATGTATGGCCCTGGCAAGCAATGGAGGATAAGAAATTCATTCTGGGGTTTCCCATTGTGACACAGTGGAAATGATTCTGACTAGTATCTGTGAGCATTCAGGTTCGATCCTTGGCCTCGCTTAGTGGATTAAGGATCCGGCATTACTATGACCTGTGGTATAGTTCTCAGATGCTGCTCAGATCTGGTGTTGCTGTGCCTGTGGTATAGGCTGGCAGGTGCAGCTCCGATTCAACCCCTAGCCTGGGAACTTCCATATGCCTCAGGTGTGGCCCTAAAAAGCCAAAGAAAGAAAGAAAGGAGGGAAGGAAGAAAGAAAGAAAGAAAAGAAAAAGAAAAGAAAAGAA
Organism: Sus scrofa; assembly: GCF_054392235.1. Classification (NCBI taxonomy): domain Eukaryota; kingdom Metazoa; phylum Chordata; class Mammalia; order Artiodactyla; family Suidae; genus Sus; species Sus scrofa. The sequence goes on along the minus strand of NC_139387.1, from coordinate 86,580,699 downwards.
AAGAAATTCGTTCTGTGCCAATAGATGGGAATTGCGTCCAATTTATTGTGCAGGGGAATCTAGGTAAGGAATGTGGTAAGGAGTATACCTACAGGATAGAAGGAGGAGGAATGATTTTTTCCTGGGAAGATAGAAGACTTGTCAAGAAGGTAACATTCGATGGGTCTTGAGGATTGAATGTGAAGGTGGCTAATGGAGGATGGAGGAGAGGAAGACATGCCAGGCGTGGGAACCTGTGTGAGCAAAGGTGTGGTGGTGACAGCCTGTTTGGAGTCTCAGAACACAGTGCTCAGAAGGAGGAGGAACTGGAGATGGAGCTACAAAGGAGGAAGAGCCAGATGTTACAAAGACGTGGGATGCCCACTTGAGAGCTTAGCAGTGAGAAGCCAAGCTGGGATGTAAAGAAGGAGAACCATATGATCAGGTGTGTTGGGAAAGACAGACACATGGGCAGCAGTGTGGAGGGTGGCTGCTTCCTCTCCTAGAACGGCCCCTTGTCTTCTTCATCTGGCTGGATCATTCATATTTAAAGATGTAGCTCACATGTCACCTCCTTTAGGGAGTGTATACAACAGAACCCCAAACACCCATGGCAGATTTCTTTCCCTGCTAGCCTGAGGGTCCTAAGTTTTGGCCTCCTGTCTTTGCATATCTGCGTGGTCAGGACCTGGCACAGCCTGCAGCACTTCACAATCACTCCCAAAAAAGTCTACTGTGGGATGGACAGAGAGTTTGGAGTTAGTAGATGCAAACTATTATATTTAGAATAGATGGACAATGAGGTCCTATTGTGTAGCACAGGGAAAAATATGCAATCTCCTGGGATAGACCATGATGGAAAATAATTTATATATAAAAAGAATGTGGGGCATTCCCGTTGTGGCTCAGTAGTTAATGAATCCGACTAGGAACCATGAGGTTGTGGGTTCGACCCCTGGCCTTGCTCAGTGGGATGAGGATCTGGTGTTGCCATGAGCTGTGAGCTGTGCTATAAGTGGGCAGCTGTAGCTCTGATTGGACCCCTAGCCTGTGAACCTCCATATGACACAGGTGTGGCCCTAAAAAAAAAAAAAAAAAACCCTCAGAAAATGAACCCTCTCTCAATTTTGGAGTGAATCACCTACTGATTAAGTCATGATGGGAAGCAGAGCTACCCCATCTCTCTCTCAATGAAGGCAGGACAGCTTCTTTTTTTCTCTGGCCCCAGATAGCATTTGACCTTGGATCTTCCCTCCTGGGGCTTTTAATCCTAACAGAGTGACCTGTAGTTAGGTGAGGGTGGGGTTGGGTTTGTGACAGCAGCTGTGGTGGGTAGAGGTCGTGGCAGGTGTAGCGGCCCCTGGTGGACAGGCACAGTGTAGCATGGCTGCAGTGGCCCCATTGCTTAGTCTCCCTTGTTTCCTGACTGCTTCCGGGGTCTGGTTCCCAATCTTCCTATTAAGTCTCTGAACCACCCAATCAAACCTACTCCCTAAGGCTTTAATTTAATCTCTTTGAGGATTAAACTAAGTTACTCATGTAGTCATCATTGTGCCTGGCCCACAGTAAGTGTGCAAAAATTCATTTTGATTATTTTCAGAAAGAAGGTATAAGTTGTGTGGGAAACAAGTTCTAGGATTACTAATGGCATTTAGGCTAAAATATATTTTTACAATGATTGATTTTCTTTCCCCGTCCCTCATCCCTGTCCATTTAAACTTACTCAAAGACATTTTATCTGCTCTCACAGTGCAGTAAAAGAAAAAAATTGTAGGACACCATCTCAAGGAGCTAACAGTTTAATCAGAGACATATGACATATATATAGTCAACACTGTCTATTAAAAATGTTATTTATGGGCTGAATAAGTATCACATGCTATATGAAAATGTTCTAAAACATGTTCAAATATTAAACATGGAGAATGAAAAGGGAAGTCCCAATATATTTCAAACCATCACTTTTAAAGTGATAATTCTTTCCAAGACAAATTAAAATCAGTAGTAAAAACATTAACACATTTTAAAAATTCATTTGGATACAAAAAAAGATCTCAGTGATTCATGGATTCATATGTAATGGAAGTTACAAAGTATTTACAACTGAACAATGGTGAAAATATGAAATAAAATTTGGGGATGCAGCATAAGCTCTATTTAGAAGACAGATTTAAATGAGTTTGGTCATTAACTCAAGAAGTTATAAAAATAACAAGGTAAACTCAAAGAGATTAGAAAGCAGAAAATAATAAAGGCTGGAAATAAATGAAATGAAAACCAAAAAAAAAAAAAAAAGACATGGTAAAAAAGTTAAAAGTGGACTCCGAAACTCCAATAAAATGGACAAATCTATAACAAGACTAATCAAGAAAGAAAGAAAACATCCAAATATAGTGTGTTATGATATATATACTGGTATATTATGATAACCCTCACATCTCAGTGACTTAAACACAATAGAAGTTTCTTCCTTGCTCATGCTGTAGGCTCAGTGTGGGTGTGGGTGGGAATCTGCCTGATGCGGTGACTTAGGGATCAAGGCTGATGGAGGATCCATCTCCTTCACATGTTCTTCCTGAGTCCTTGTAGCTGAAGAATCCAACACTTGAAATCAAGAGCTTCTTCTGTGGTAGGCTTGGAGATGCTGCTCAGATTTCCCTTCGAGAGAGAGAAATTGCTGTGAGGGAGTGAAGTAAGGCGACAGTCGCCAGGTCTTTGCGCCTTTGGGACCTGCTATTGTGGTCAAGCTGAGGTGAAGATCTCTTTGGGCAGCTTGCAGCCCAGCTGGGTTACTTGTGCCTGGTCATCTCTGCCCAGCATGGGACTACCCCTACCCTTACAAGTAATCTACGTCTGAAGTTCTGTTGGCCTTGGCTCAGACTTTCTCAGAGCTGCATCACAGTCTGAGCTTCTTCCTAACCCAGTCCTCCTTATAGATCCCTCTTTTTAGTTCCCCCATGGATGTCAGACCTGCAATGCAGCCTGAAGAGCTTCCCCTGCCTACTGCCGATTGCTCTCCCCAGTATCTTTCAGCAATTACCCACAATAAATCTCCTGCACCGCTAACTCCCAGGAGGCCAGAACTCAGGGAGCTTCTAAGTCATATTTCACTTTTACTCACATCTCATTGGCCAAAGCTAGCCACATGTCGATATGCACATCTTCAAGGGGGTGGGACACCTACTCTAGAAGACAACTGGATGTTGGAGCACATTTGTAATATCTACCACAACTACTGATTAAGAAGCTATTAATTGTCAACCCCCTTTTTTTTTTTTTTGGCCAGTTCTGTTCGGGTATCTATTCTGGTGCTGTCATGACTCAGGGGCAAACTGTAACGTATCAGGGTCAATTATAAGCATCCTATTCACCTTCCCAGTGGCTGGATCAGGAGGTGGCACATGATCTTATTCTGGCCAATGAAATGGGAGAGGAAGTGCTCTGCGTGCCTCCTGGTTTTAAAAAGGGACAGAAAAGGAGGAAAGCCTGCTCCTTGTTACTGAGTATTGTCATGTATGATTGAGCTACTCAAATTAGTCAGGATTGGATGATGTCGGGTGGCTTTTGGTTTGTCAGTGACTTCGTTTTTGTCACATTCAGACAAGATGACTGAGTGGGCTCTTATTTTTGGTCTTCCTTCCTCATAGTTACTGAGTGACCATCTCTGTACTGATGTTCTGTGAAACCGTCTTTAGCAGGAGAGCATGAAGACCTAGCTGTGAGCGTTAGGCCATTTTCTGGAAGTCTGGGTCTGGTTTTCTCTTTCTTCCAAGTGACACTGGAATCCAGAGTCACACAGTGAAGAAAAATAAGCAAGAGCGTTTCTTTCAGCTGTTTGAGTGTTTCCCCCTTTCTCCATCACTGATTTTGTATTTTATGGGCCCAGCCAATGAAACAAGGTGGTGGAGGCCAAGGTAGAGACGCAGTGCTTCTAGAAGCGAAACAACTGAAAAACACCCTCTTTGCTTAAGAGTTAATCACCATTTTAGCGCTTGCCCAAGTATACCTAATTTTCAAATGTGGTCTGGTGTATCTTTTGTATCCTGAATAATAGGACTACCTGATCCTCACCATTGCTTCAAAGATCATGTTCAGTCATCCAGGGCCTTGGTTCTGGTTCAAGATTTTCTCTAAACACAGTTGTATGGTTTTAGGAAAGCCTTTTCACCAGTATTCCAGCATCCTCTGGACTCCCTGTATTCCTCTGGTAGCATCCCTGCTATATTGGTAATTCATTTATTTATAATCTGCCTGCCTGGTTAGATGGTATCCCACATGTTTGAATTTCTGGAACTTAATTTTAACAAAGGATTTGGCACAGGCTAGGCTCTCTATAAATATTAAATAGATTTAAAATGGAGTTTTAATTCCTGGCTTGAATTCATCTTGCACAACATTTATTGTCTGTCCTATGAGCCAGGAGGACATTTTGATAAATTGGATAGTTCTTACCATCAGGGAATTAGTACTTACTTCTAACAGATTTAAGAAAAAAGAGAACTAGCATTTATTTTGGGTCAGGCATTGTGTTAGATGCCTTGCATGTATCTGAGTCATTGCCGTTTTATAGGTAAAACAACTACACTCCTGGGTTAAGTAATTTTGCTGAAGTCACACAGCTATTAAGGGGGCAGAGCAAGAATTTTAATTCAGACAGCCTGACTCCAGAAATACTTGTCCAACTATTAGGTTGAAAGATGCCGTGTAAATTCACAGTTCTGTCATTAAATCAGAGTTCGGGCTTTGGATCCAGGTCGTCAAATTGCGGCAGATATTTAAAGTGAAATAGGTTAATATGACCAACCTGGGGAAGGAAGACTTTATGTATGTTGGTTTACTAGCCAGTTTGGATGGGGGATCAGAACTGCAGTGGCTTTCTATTAAAGCAAAAATGGATTTCAGTGTTGGCTGCAGTCTACAACATTTATTGGGTGCCCATTGAGCTCAAAACAGGTGTTCCCTGCCACTTCCTCTTCTCCCCACATCCTGGTGCAGGGAGGGGGCATGAGGAAAGAAAAGAAAACAAAAGGCAAAGAGGATGTGGAGGACGGGCAGGTGGGCATCCTCTGCCACACGGCCTCCCCTTCCAGCCTCCGCCGGCCACACCCCTCAGCCCCCAAACTCTCTTTAAACTCCCGCCCCCTCTTAACGACAACCAATGCTCCGCCTGGGAGCCCGCAGAAGGCTGTGGATTGGCCGGCTCCAGGGCTGCGGAGGCGAAGGGTGGGTCCAGCCGGGTCGCAGAGCAGGGAGGGGCGGAGCCAGGCGCGTACCTGGAGGTTTCCTCCCCAACCCGCCCTACTTGGCCCCGCCCAGGTCGGCTGAGGTCTGCCGCCGAAGGGGGCGGTCCCCTTGCGTCTCCCGGCGCCGCACGGCCCTCGCCAGGAGACCCCTGCTCTAGGAGCTGCCCAGTGCCTTCCTTTCCGCTCCCAGGATCTGGAGCTGCCAGCTCCCGAGAGCCGCTTCCCCCGCAGGCGGCGCGATGGGCTTCGGGAACTCCACCGCCACCCGTGCCTGCGCGGGCCAAGGTGCAGGACGCAGGCTGGTGGCTGGGGGCCTGAGGACTGCAACATGGAGGCGGTGGGGAGCCCTGCAGGGCCCGCCTCGATGGGAGAGGCCAGGAGAGAGGCACCAGGAAGGAAGTGTGAGCTGAAGTTTGGCACTTGCCATCAGCTTCTAGGTGGAGTAAAACATGAGCCAGGGCAGCTTTGGTCCCTTTGGACCCTTTGGTCCCCGGTCTCCTGATGAAGACGACTGGCCAGAGTGCCCCGACGGGGTAAGGGACATGAGACTTTGTTGCACTTTCTGCCTTCCTTTCTTCTCTCAAGCTGGCCTCTTTTCCTCCCTTTGAAATCTTTGAAGACCCAAGACACTTCTGTTTGTTTGTTTATTAGTACTTGGATCTGAATGTTCCTTGTCTCTGTAGGTTTTCTGAGACTACAATCTTGAATTTAAAGGGAGTGTCTGATTACGATGGCCATGCCGGTGTGATTTGTATTTTTATGTTCTGTATTGTCATTTGTGATGGCCATTCTGCCTTGTGAAATAGGAAATTCTGGTTCGGTTCCACTGTGGAGCCCTCTTGGGCAAATTTTGTCTGACCGGAAAGAGGCTAATTCTAAGAAAAGGATGATATTTTATTATAATGCTTCGTGGCCACAATATTCTTTAGACTTCAGAGAATATTGGTTTGGGTGAGATTTGAAATGTTCAAAACTGGCTCTTTTTGCATATACAATTAAAAAAAAAGCAAGCTTGAGAAAACATCTTTTAAGAAATCTTAATTTGGAGTTCCTGTTGTGGCTCAGTGGTTAACGACTCCGACTAGGAACCGTGAGGTTGCGGGTTCCATCCCTGGCCTTACCCAGTGGGTTAAGGATCTGGCATTGCGGTGAGCTATGGTGTAGGTAGCAGACTCGGCTCTGATCCCGAGTTGCTGTGGCCGCTGTCGTAGGCCAGCGGCTTCAGCTCCGATTAGACCCCTAGCCTGGGAACCTCCATGTGCCTCGGGAAGCGGCCCTAGAAAAGGCAAAAAGACAAAAAAAAAAAAAAAAAAAAAAAAAAAAAAAGATTAGTTGCATTGGACTGAGTGAACTGGCAAATATGGTTATAATTTTATGGTTTCTACCTGAAATAGTACTGGCTTTTAATCTCTCTTTTCCAGGTGTAAAGAAACTCTTCCCCTTAAGCTAATTATGACTTAAAGCAATTTGGTAAATTGTACTTTTCTAAGCAGAATTGAAATATTTCTCTCTTTTATCTGATCCCTCCAAAGACTGACTGCAAACTCTTAGGTTCCCAGCAGCTTTGTCAGATAAATTAGGGAGGCCACCTTGTAGGTAGCCTGCAGAAATCTCAAGGCATTTTGGGATTTTGAAAAGGGGGGAATTAACCTAAATCTTTTTTTAATTTATTAATTTTTACAAATGTATTTACTGTGGATAGATGTCTTACTCTCACTTTCTTAGAGAGTGAAGATACACCGGATTTCTCATTATTTTATTTACTTTGGAAGTTTTTTACCTTTTGGGGGCTAATTTCCAGCTGGTTTTTTTTTTTTTTTTTTTTGTCTTCTCTAGGGCCGCTCCTTTGGCATATGGAGATTTCCAGGCTAATCGGAGTTGTAGCCAATGGCCTACACCAGAGGCACAGCAACGAGGGATCCGAGCCGCATCTGCGACCTACACCACAGCTCACGGCAATACCAGATCCTTAACCCACTGAGCGATGCCAAGGATCGAACCCTCAACCTCATGGTTCCTAGTCGGATCGCTAACCACTGAGCCACGATGGGAACTCCTCACCTAAATCTTTAAAACAAAATTTATGACAAGCCCTAGGCATGTCTTTCCTAAAAGCTCTGAGATGGCTTTTAACAGCTAAGTCTGAGATTCCTTATAAAAGTTCTAGCAAAGCCAATTTTTTAGAAAATCCTATATGATCAATTATATTTATATAAATCATCGGTCAAGTTTGTTGAGACCAAACTTAATTGGCAAATAAATTAGTCTTAGTTTGGCTATATTTGATAAAAGTGAGCAAAAGAGATGTTTCAATGGACATCTGTTAATCTGTTAATCTAATTCTGTTGATTGTGGTCAGTATTCAGTAAGATTTACTTCCTAGGTAGTTCTTTGCTATTATATTGTTGCAAAGTTTAACTGATCATCTAAAAGGACTTTCTAAGCTTGTTTCTAAAGTTTATCTCAATGATCTATTTTTTATTTTTTATTTATTTTTTTGTCTTTTTGCCATTTTCTTGGGCCGCTCCTGCGGCATATGGAGGTTCCCAGGCTAGGGATCTAATCGGAGCTGTAGCCGCCAGCCTACGCCAGAGCCACAGCAACTCGGGATCCGAGCTGAGTCTGCAACCTACATCACAGCTTGTGGCAATGCCAGCTCCTTAACCCACTGAGCAAGGCCAGGGATCAAATCTGCAACCTCATGGTTCCTAGTCAGATTCGTTAACCACTGAACCACGACGGGAACTCCTCAATGATCTATTTTTGAATGAAGATCAGATGCCCCAGAACCTGTGACCAGGGGATCATGCAAAATGAAAAGGACATAATTTAAAAGGACTATTTCCAAGCTAGAAGGAAGAGTCTCACCAGGTACTCTTAACTAGCTCATATGCAGTAAAACTAAAGGGAATTGACTCTCAGATTCATATTTTCCCACTTAAAAAAGGGCCCTGCACTGGACTGGTTTATAGAGAGGATTGCTGACCTCAAAATCATTTTAAAACAATGCTTGCATGGAGGAGAAACTACACTAGGATAAGAAGACTAGATCAGAAGTAGACGGTGGCCCAAGATGTTGGACCTGACTGGTATGATGACGTATGTTTTCTTGACTTCTTGAACTCTTGCATATAAATCAAATATTTTCCCATCAGGAGTATGATCCTATGCTAATTTTAAAATCAATCCGGAATTCCTGTCATGGTGCAGCGGAAATGAAGTGGAAACAGATTCGACTAGGAACCATGAGGTTTCGGGTTTTGATCCCTGGCCTCCCTTAGGGGGTTAAGGATCCGGCATTGCTGTGAGCTGTGGTGTAGGTTGCAGACATGGCTCGGATCTGGCATTGATCTGGTTGTGGCTTAGGCCAGCAGCTGTAGCTCTGATTTGACCCCTAGCCTGGGAACCTCTGTATGCCTCGAGTATGGCCTAAAAAGCAATAAAATAATAAAATAAAATAAAATAAAATAAATCCAAATTGTTGGGTTTGTGGCCAATTGCCTGTATTCAGTGCTTCTGGGTTACTTTGGTAGATTTCTCCCCTCCAAGATTCTCACTGGATAGCCCTTGGGAAATTTATTTTATTTTTTTGGGGGGGAAATTTATTTTAGAAGAAAGAAAATTCAGTCCTGTACAGGCCATTATTGATATTACTAATGAGATTTTCTCACTTGGCCGATTAATGATTTGGCAGGTAATTAATGACACCTGCTCTGACTCTGACCATAAATATGAATTTTCTTGATGAGTCGCCTTACTTTTGTTCATGAAGGATAGCTCCTGTGAGAGTGTGCTGTTCTCTCCTTAAGCTCGTTCTTTGCTAAAAATTATTTTGTGTTCGGAGGAGAGAAAGATAGCAAGTGCAGGCTGTAAAACACGAAGGAGAAGAAACCATTACATACGAGTAGGGAGTTATTGCCTCACCTCTTTGATGCCTCTGCACTCGTTTCTGAGAAGTCATTCCCCACGCATGTTTCTGCTGATGGGTGAGTCCAGCTGGCAAACTTGAGGTCTGGGTTATTGCTATTTAGAAATTTTCTGTCCGCTGGTAGAGGACTTCAATTTCAGAAAGGAAATGCATGGGGAGGCAAGATGGAAGGTTAAGAAAACCAAACCACAGTGCAAAGGTACTCAAGTCCCTTTCTGTTGTGGACTTTGGCATCAGCATCAAATACACCATTGCCCAAGCTGCAGACATGTGTTACTGAGCCCAAGTGGAATGAAATGCATTATATAGATGTTGTCTCCATTCTCCAGGTAATTATAATGAGCAACTACCAAAATGTCCCAGGAGTCCTACACTTCAGTAGTCATACTTACGCTTTTTAGCACAGAAAATGTACAGAGAAAGATGATAGGCAGGGTGCTGAACTTGGGCTTGGAGAGTGAGGCTCCAGCTTGACATTGTCATCATGCTGGTTGCGTTACTGTGGGCATTTCATTTCACTTTTTCCAGCTACGGAGGGAAAGCACTCTGTATTGTAATTATGATATAGCAGTGGAATATTACCATGTTGCGGTTTTCCGTGAATATTTTTCTATAAGAATATAGCAAATCTACTTTCAAAGGATGCATTAGCATGTTATAATAATGCCACCCCCCATGTAGGAGCCCCATTATAAGCCTTACTCCCTAAGTTACTTAGGTAAAGCCAAATAATTATTTCTCTTTTCCCTGAGCTATTTGGACCGCTGCCTTTCTCGGCTTTTGTCTGGTGAAACTGGTTTATATGACAAATTGATATTTAATAGTGTACTTGAGTAAATTGGATTCTGTATGTCCACTATGTGGAGAAACTGAAATGCAGTAAAATGTTCAAATGGCCAGAAGGAATCAGATCACTCCAGCCCTAGATAATGCAGGTTGGATTTCCCTTTTGGCAGATTTTAAACTGTCAGCTTGTACACAGTCCCCCTCTGTGTGCCAAGCTTTGTACTCTCTTAGGAAATTTTCAGATGATTCATAATTTTATACTTGGCTCTTTAAAAAATCTAAAAAAGGAGTTCCCGTCGTGGCGCAGTGGTTAACGAATCCGACTAGGAACGATGAGGTTGCGGGTTCGATCCCTGCCCTTGCTCAGTGGGTTAACGATCCGGCGTTGCCGTGAGCTGTGGTGTAGGTTGCAGATGCGGCTCGGATCCCGCGTTGCTGTGGCTCTGGCGTAGGCCCGTGGCTCCAGCTCCGATTCAACCCCTAGCCTGGGAACCTCCATATGCCACGGGAGCGGCCCAAGAAATAGCAACAACAACAACAACAACAAAAGACAAAAGACAAAAAAAAAAAAAAAAAAAAATCTAAGAAAAAAAAATTATAGCCTTCTTGGTGGTGCCTGGAAAAACTGATAGTAAATACCTTTTTCTTGAGACATAATAAAACCACATACACAAGGTAAGTCTTGTAAATTACACATTTCAATGAAAAGAATTTTTATGCCAAAATGTTCCCAAATTTAAAAGGAGAAAGCTATAGTTTAAAAGCTCTAAAAGGAAAAATGTAATTTTTTTCCCCTGTCTTTTTAGGGCCACACCTATGGCATAGGGAAGTTCCCAGTCTAGGGGTCCAATCCAAGCTGCAGTTGCCAGCCTACACCACAGCCACAGCAATGCCAGAACTGAGCACCTGCGACCTACAACACAGCTCACAGCAATGCTGGATCCTTAACCCACTGAGCAAGGCCAGGATTGAACCCTCAAGTCCTCATGGATGCTAGTCGGTTCATTACAGCTGAGCCACCACTGGAACTCCGGAAAAAGGTAAATTTGACAGAACGTTAAACACTTAAGAAAAAAGATCACTTGAGTCTTAAGTTCTGTTCATTCTTTCTCCATTTTCTAAAATAAGACAAGGGAGTTCCCATCATGGTCCAGTGGTTAAGGAATCTGACTGGTATCCATAAGGACGCAGGTTTGATCCCTGGCCTTGCTTAGAATCTGGTGTTGCTGAGGGCTGTGGTGTAGGTCCCAGATGCGGCTCAGATCCTGTGCTGCGGTGGCTGTGGTGAAGGCCAGCACCTATAGCTCCGATTTGACCCATAGCCTGGGAACCTCCATGTGCCGTGAGTGTGGCCCTAAAAAGCAAAAAATTAAATAAGACAAGTTAAGATTTTTGTTGGCTGTATCTCTCTTGAAACTTTTGTGGCAGTTGCTGATATTTTAGGAATTTTGGTCTGGTTTGAATGGAAGAATAGAGAAGTAAAGTAGTAAATGAGGTGAGGATGAATGACACTATAAAATTAAAATTTAGTGATTTGCATTTGGTAGAAGAGATAATATCAGCGGTGTTTCCTTGGAATAGATGAAGCATAAGTCAATATACAAATTCTGAACAACTGGATTCCCCATTATAGGGATGTGTCAAACTAACTGGTATAGAGCTAGGTTTCATCTTATGATCTTCAGTCATCTTGGTCTCCCTGATGCTTTTGAGAGCTAATAAGATTGGCTTGATTGCTCTCATTCAACATTCCGTAGAAAGTTTGAAGCCCTTCCTGCGACTTCTGTGGGTTCCCTTAGAGCTGCTTCTTGTAATCTCTAGCTCTTGGGCCTACTTCTGCTGAATTGATTTGGTTTATGGATCATCACATGTCTTGTGCTACCTTTTTTGCACTGTGGAATCCTAACCCCCTTTCTTCATTTCACGTAACACTCAAAACCAATGCATAACCAAAAAACCACAGTGATGAAAAGAAGTTAACACTGAAAACTAGATACACCTTTTCTGAAAAGTAGTTTCAGGCCCTTCCCTGCCTTTATTTATTCCTTCCTTAGAAAATAGTGTGGGAGTTCCTGTTACAGCACAGTGGGTTAAGGATTGGGTGTTGTAGCCACTGCAGCATAGGTCAAAGCTGCAGTTCGGATTCGATTCCTGGCCCCGAAACTTCTATATCCCAAGAGTGTGGCAAAAAATAAAAGCAAATAAATAAAAAATAGAGAATAGTACCTGGGATTTCCCGGTGGCACAGCAGGTTAAGGATCCAGCATTGTCACTGTAGTGGCTCAGGTCCTGGTGGGGGTTTGATCCATAGTACCTACCGAGTGCTATATACTGTTTACTGATGGGACTATGGCAGTAAACAAAGTAAGCATCTTGCCCTCATAGAATTTGCATTCTGGTTATAGGGGAGATAAGTAAAATATAATATGCTAGATGACAAACACTTCGTAGAATGTTAAGCAGGGAAGGTGGAATGGTGAGTGTATGTGTGTGTGTGTATATAGGTAAGTAGGATTGTTGGTTGGAAATAAGATGGCTAGGGAAGAAGGCTTTAGGAAATTACAGTTCCACAAGGACCTGAAAGAGGGGAAAGCAAACCATGGGAATGTCTGGGGTAAGATCATTCCAGGAAACAAATGCAAAGGTTCTGAGATGAGAAGATGCTGGCATGTTTGAGAAATAGCAAGGAGGTCAGTGTAGCTAGTATGGAATTGAGTGACGAGGAGGAGAGAGTAAATTGAATAGAGAAGCAGAAGTCTGGATACCACAGGGCCTTTTAAACCATCATAAAGACAGTGAAATAGAGCACCATTGATAGGTGGTGAGTAGAGAAGTGACATGATCTAGCTTAGGTTTTACAATGGTCACTTGAGCTGCTGTGTTGAAAATGGATTATAAGGAGTCAAGGGTAAGGAGAATCTCACAATAATTAAGGTAGTAGATGAGAATCCCTTGGACCAGGTTGGAAATGCTGAAGGTAATGAGGAGTCACATATCTTGAAGCTGGGACCAGCAGGACCTGCTATAAGGCTGGAAGAGAAAGAAGTCAAGGATGACTCTCAGTGTTTGTCCCAATGACTACAGAAAGTGCAGGGTCCTAGCATTAGTTTTTTTTTTTTTTTTTTTTTTTTTTTGCCACACTTGTGGCATGTGGAAGTTCCTGGGCCAGGGATCAAATCCCAGCTACTGCAGAGACAATGCTGGATTCTTAACCTGCTGCATCACAGCAGAAACTCTTGCTTTTTGATATCACCTCATTAGGTTGAAGATTCCCCAATTTTTTGTAATGTGGCTGCCTCCCCTAGTTTTGAGTTGTAGGGTGTTTATAACCAATGAGGGTTGGGAGGGTTAGCATATGTATATAACTCATAGTTGCTATTTAATGGTTGTATTGCATCCGTAATCCCAAACTACTCTAGAATGTTTACTCCAAAAGAGCAGGATTATCTTTCTTGTTCTCTCTATATCTGTACTGGCTGGCACTTAGGTGCTCAGTAAATATTTGCTGAATGAACAAATCTCATGCAAGGGCCTTCTAGGACTGCCCTAATCCCTGGGAAAAGTCACCTCTAAGCCCTCCCCTATTTTGGTTTTAATCACTTCTTTTTATCTAAACTGCTGTTCCCCAGCATTGTAGATTCCCTATGCTCACCTGCTCATTGGTAGTGGAAAAATAGCTTACTTAAATGAAACTGACAACAGCTAGGAGAGCTTGTGAAGCTTGGGATGCAAAAAAGATCCCAAATTGTTTTATTTCTGCCAGAGGTGTGGTGGAGATGAAAGAAGAGATGCTTTAATTAAAAAGCCTTAAAGGACGATAAAATTGGAATTGTGCCTGCCTTTTCTATATACCTGCATGATTTAGCTTGGTATTGTACAGAATTTTAGAGAATCAAGGCCTCAACCATAACTCATATTTACCAAGTCTCAGTCCAATGCCTTTCACTGTATGACCAGGAATAAAGGGATAAAGAATGAGGGAATGGTTCGTGGAGTTCCTGCTATAGAGCAGTGGGTTAGTGATCTGGCTTGTCTCTGTTGCAGGTGCCTGTGATTCCAGCCTGGCACAGTGGGTTAAGGATTCAGCGTTGCTACAGCTGTGATGTAGGTAGACGCTCTGGTTCAGATTTGATTCCCTGGCCAACCAACTTCCATATACCACGGGTGCGGCAGAAATAGTATTAAAAAAAAAAAAAATAAAGGAATGAGGGCTGGTTCAAATTTGTCTCCATTCCCTGTTTACTAGATACGAGCCTATTCTGTTCCTCTGTTATCTTATCTGTAAAATGGAGATTATAGCTTCTACTTTTTAGGACTGTTCTGAAAAGAAATGTTTATATACATAATTTTCCAGACTCAGTAAATACTCAAAAAATGTTTCCGTAAATTAACTTTTCACAAAACTAAGCCTTTTACTGTATAAACAGTAAGAGTCAAATGTACCACGATCCTTTGGCCTCCCTGTCGATTTTGTGCCTACCGTGTAACGGTGGTGGTGTAGCTGCGGCCTAGTGCACAGATAAAGCGGCCATAATCGACCTGAAAATCAGCCATGCGGGGAGGTGGAAAGACAAACCGTGCGCTGCTAGCGGGTCCCCGAGCCCGCACTCAGCTCCGCCTCACTTTCATGAGCAAGTTGATGACGGACAGCTCTTCTCAGCCACCCAAGCCGCGCCTTTTCTTAGCGCCCCGCCCCCTAAGACTTGATAGGTAGCTGGCCTCAGCCAATGGTGACGCACAGGCGTAGGCGTCGTGCCCAATCAGCGAGTGGGAGCCGGGAAAGGAATGGGGCCGCGTTAGAAGCGGCTGGCGCGGCCAGAAGGCAGCAGCGCGGCGCGCGGCGGAGGTAAGATGGCGGCGTTGCTTGCTCTTCGCCTTTGCCTTCGGGGTGCTACTTCGCCCTTTCTCCCCATTCAGAGCTGCTACCCTGCTCCCTCAATCAACGTCAGGGTCGCTCTCCTCTTATAATCTCCCAGGACTTGGGTTCTCCGGTGCTCGGAGACTTAGGACAAAATGGCGCTTGCAGGCGCCGCCAAGGATGGGCAGGGCCCAGGCGTGAGGTCTCAGGCGGACCGGGACAAAGGCGGCGAGCCGGGAGGCGGAGACGGGGGTGGGGGCGCGGGCGCGGCCCCCTCGTGCGGGCGGTGGCGCGGCCCCCTCGTGCGGGCGGTGGCGCGGCCCCCTCGTGCGGCGGCCGTACAGTCTCCGTGGTGGTGGTCGGCGTGGGGCGGCCTTGGCGGGGGAAGTTGAGGTGAGGCAAATTCACTAATGCCCGGGGAGGCTTGGGCTGGGAGACCTGGGCGGAGGGAGTTAAGGAGCGTGACTTCCGCTTGTCTTTTAGAAGCCACGCGCCGTCTGCCTGGTTACTGTGGGGCAGGAATTTTCGGGAAGGGCTTTTTGATCTTTTGTGTGACCCTGCAGGTTTTGGTATGAACAGGATTCGGATCCACGTCTTGCCGACCAATCGGGGAAGGATCACCCCAGTGCCCAGGTCTCAGGAGCCCTTGTCTTGTTCGTTTACTCATCGCCCATGCTCGCAGCCTCGTCTGGAGGGGCAGGAGTTTTGCATTAAGCATATCCTTGAAGACAAGAATGCACCTTTCAAGCAGTGCAGTTATATATCCACAAAGAATGGAAAAAGATGTCCTTGTGCTGCTCCGAAGCCTGAGAAGAAAGACGGGTATATATGTATAGATATCTGTACTTTTATGTTTTTCATTGTGGGTTTTTGTTTTTGTTTTTTGGGGGCCATGTCCATGACATGTGGAAGTTCTTGGCCCGGGGATGGAACCAGCATCACAGCAGCGACCCCAGCTGCTGTGGTGACAACGCGGGATCCTTAACCTGCAGCCTGCCACAAAAGTACAGGGAACTTCTGTTCTTTTAGATTTTAAGTGATGTGGGCTGGGAAATAGCTGGCCAGTTCTTTGGTCACATGCTTGTAACATTGAGGTTATGGATATATCCTTGGAGAACTTTTTAAAATGGTGAAAACTGGAAGGAGACCACTCTCAGTTGGGCCACTTCGTTAAATGTCTTTGGATCTTTTCTGGTACCTGTAAAATAAAGGGACACTCTAGATTTTTCTTTTTTTCTTTTTCCTTTTTGGGCCGCACTTGAGGCATATGGAAGTTCCTAGACTAGAGGTCCACAGCCATGCCATATCTCTGCAACCTACACCTCAGCTCACAGCAATGCTGGATCCTTAATCCACTGTGCGGGGCCAGGGATTAGCACACTTCCTCATAGATACTAGTTGGGTTTGTTACCGGAGCCACAAGGGGAACTCCCTCTGGGTTATTCTTAACCTTAGGTTGCATGGCTCTTTTGGCCATGCACGTTTTATGTGTGTGTATTCTTCTTGGAAAGACTTAATGGTTTTCATCAATTAAGCAAAAGTATCCATGCAGAAACATAGATAATTCTGTCTGTATCTTTTGATTTTAAAATTGTGTCTCATATCCTTTTACCTACAGTGGATTGATACTGAAGTAAAATGTAGAGTTGCCTTCCAGAACCAGGCTTTTTTTTTTTTTTTTTTTTTTCTCCCCCTTGTCTTTTTAGGACTGCGCCCATGGTATATGGAGGTTCCCAGGCTAGGGGTCTAATGGAGCTACAGCTGCCGGCCTATACCACAACCACAGCAACTCAGGATCCGAGCCTTGTCTTGACCTACACCACAGCTCGTGGCAACACCAGATCCTTAACCCACTGAGCAAGGCCAGGGATCAAACCTGAAACCTCCAGTTCCTGGTTGGATTAGTTTCTGCTGCGCCACGATGGGAGCTCCCAGAACCAGTTTGAAAGATGGAAGTGGATCTCTGATGATGTTGTGAAATGTCAGCGTTTTTATAGTTGGAATGTTTTGTTTAATGGGTAGAGCACTAGGTTTTGTTACCTGCATTTCCCTTTAGTAATACCAAATGAGTTGGTCTTGGGCCAGTTAATTTATTTTGCCTCATTGACATTTTTAATTTATAAATGAAGACAATGGTCATTTTAGTTTCCTGAAAATAATCTAATGATCAGTGTCTCTAAAAATCACTGAACTCCTTCAGGAAGGAACCTGAGTATAAACGTGAATATTTTATCTCCTTAGGGTGTCCTTCTGTGCTGAACATGCCCGTAGGAATGCTCTAGCACTTCATGCTCAAATGAAGAAGACGAATCCAGGGCCTGTGGGTGAAACACTCTTGTGCCAGCTGAGCTCATATGCTAAGACAGAGCTGGGGTCTCAGACTCCAGAAAGTAGCCGAAGTGAAGCCAGCCGAATTTTGGGTAAGAAACTTCTTTAGGGTGAGAAAATAGGAAGAAAGTTAACAAAAAATATAATTTGGTTTAGCACAGTGCCTTGAACATATTTGGCACTTGATAAAAATAGTATTATTGTTAATTCATTTGCCCTTTGGTGAGAATTCAGGAATGCCGTGTTGTTCACTAATCTTTCTGGTTTTAAGTAGTATCTGCTTAGGTTTACTTTCTTGAGTTTATGACTGCTTCCTTCATTGCTGTTTTTACACTTAACATCTTTGTTAGGTAAGGTAATTCAGGAAACAATCATTTTGAGTTGGCCTTTCTGTTTTGAGAGCATAGTTAATTCATTAATGTTTTAGGTATTCATATTTGGGGTGTATTTTTTTTTCCTTCTTTTCTTCTTTTCTTTTTTTTTTTTTTTTTTCTTTTGGCTGCAGCGTGAAGTTCCCAGGCAGGGATCGAACCCACGCCACAGCAGTGACAAGCTACGGCAGTGACAATGCCTGATTTTTATTTGCCAGTGCCTCTGTACTAAGTTTTTCTAATTTAAGATTTGGGTTAATCTAGTTTTGTGTGGTGGAGTTACAGAGGTGGGAAGTCTTAATGGCTGCTCTCCCTTCCTTGCCTCAGATGAAGACAGCTGGAGTGATGGGGAGCAGGAACCCATTACTGTGGATCAGACATGGAGAGGTGACCCTGACAGTGAAGCTGATAGCATAGACAGTGATCAAGAAGATCCCCTAAAGTAAGTTGTAACTCCACATAAGGCTTTAAATGTTTTAGTGTTTAGTATGTGGAATATAGTACTGCATGCTGTTAATGGATTAATAACCAGGAGGGTTGAAAATAGCTTAGCTGTTGGCGAGCAAAATAGCTTCTGCATATTAAAGTGTGTCATCGTTCATCACCATCTTGCTTCCTTCAGGGCAGGATTTGATTCTTTTTTAGGAGTCTTGTAATTTGGAAAAGTTTTTGGACATGGGGGGGGGGAGATGGGTAGAGATCAAGTTAGAGAGGAGAAAATTGATGTGAATTGGTTCTTGGCTTAAACCTCAGGAATAATAAAGTGATTATATTTGAGTACTTTTTTTCCCCTAAGTTCTGTTTTATGTATTTATTTGTTTAAGGAAAATTAAAAGGTGTGCAGGAGCTTTTGGTTTCATGTCTAAAAAAGAGAACTGATTTAGAAACCCAGCAGTGAGTAATCAACCTAATTATATCTTACTAAGATCCTGCTTAACTCATGATCACTTGAGGAATTGTAGACCACTCCAAAATCTCACATTTCTATGTCTTGTGGCTTGGGTTTAGCTTAGGTTTTTGTTTTTGTTTTCTTTCTGACTTCTGTATCTTAACACTTTCTACTGACAGTTTAAGTGGAAGAACTCTAAATAGTGGGGGGTAATGAACTTCCTGACTTAACTGTTTAACACATTCTTAGAATAACATTTTCTTCATTCCTTGGATTCTAAAATTTATAAGAAGTCACTTAGGGTTACATTTTCTCAGTAGAGTAATTCATCTATATAAGTAATCTAAGTGTAGTCAGGTATTCAGGAGGTAGTTGTATGGAAAGTCCATAAAAATAATTTGAGAAGGAAAGTTTCTAGAAGGATTCTCTAAGTAGAAACTTTATAGCAAGGACATACATACATACAAACACGCATGCACGCATGTGTGTGTACACACACACACATATATATACATACCGCCTTGTCCCCCCTCCATTGTTCCAGAAATGCCAAACTGCTGTTTGGCACACAAAGTGACTGTATTTTGGTGTGGTAAACACTCAGTTTTGAAGGTCCAGAAAATTGATTTTGTCAGTAGTAATCTAGAGTGGATCAGTTTCCAGGGGACATGTTCTGTCTGATTTACAGGAGATCACTGTACAAACCAGAATACCAGTTAATTTTATGAAAAAAATGTTAAATGTTAAAAAGGACTGGTATACTTAATGTCGGTTTTTCCTAAAGGGAGCATTCAAAGGAGAAAATAAAGCCCCAGATGTGCTCAGCTACTAGGCAATGAAATACAAAGCTTCCCTTAATTATCCCAGTGATATTATTAAAAAAATTTTTTGGCCTACTAAAGTACAGTTGTTCCTTATAATCTGAGGGGGACTGATTCTAGGATCTGCCTCAAGTGCCAAAATCCAAGGCTGCCCAAGTACCATAGTCAGCCCTTCTTACCTGGCGATTACACCAACTGGAACCAAATATATATGCATTTTTATTTTACTAATTTTGTTTTTTAATGGCTACACCTGCAGCATATGTAAGTTCCTGGGCCAGGGGTTGAATCTGAGCTGCAGCTGTGACTTACAGATCCTTTAATTCACTGCCCAGATCCTTTAACCCACTGTGCTGGGCTGGGGATGGAACCTGTGCTTCCCCAGTGGCCCAAGCTGTTGCATTTGGATTTTTTTTTTTTTTTTTTTTTTTTTTTAAGGGCTGTACCCACCGCATATGGAGGTTCCCAGTCTGGGGATTGAATTGGACCTGTAGCTGCTGCCTTGCCACAGCAACGTCAGATCTGAGCCACATCTGTGACCTACACAACAACTCATGGCAACACAGGATCCTTAACCCACTGAGCCAGGCCAGGGATCAAACCTGCCTCCTCATGGATACTAGTAGGGTTCATTACCACTGAGTCATAATGGGAACTCTCATGCAGTTGGATTCTTAACCTATTGTGACACAGTGAGAACTACTGTATTACCTTTTAAATAGCAGAAATAACTTTTACTCAGTCAAAATAAAATAGTAAGTCAAGGTGTATGTCTAGCTTACTCTGTGTCTATAATGATTACACAAGACAAATGGAACCAAAAAAAATGGGTTTTTTTGTTTGTTTTGTTTTTTAAGGACTGCACCTGTTGCATGTGGGAGTTCCTGAGCTAGGGGTTGAATTGGAACTGCAGCTGCTGGCCACAGCAATGCCAGATCTGAGCCACATCTGCAACTTAAATCATAGCTCACTGGAATGCTGGGCCAGGGATTGAATCCAAGCCATATCTGTGGGCTATGCCACAGCTGCGGCAAAGCTGGATTCCTAACTCACTGTGCTGGCCCCTGGTGAGGGATCAAACTGGCAACACCATGGAGACAAGCAGTATCATTAATCTCCTGTGCCACAGCAGGGACTCCTGTAGTTAATCTCTTAAATTTGAGTTACTAAAATCAGAGGCAGGAAACCTTCTTTAATTAAACTGCCATTTAACTTATTTGCTTATGTGGTCTCATTAATCACTAGAATATATTTTTTTAAAGTTCCTATTCATATTTGGTGGCAAAGTATAATAAAGTTTTTTTCGTGGGGTTTTTTTTTTGTGTTTTTGTGTGTGTGTGTGTTTTTGTTCGTTTGTTTTTTTTAGGGCTGCACCTGCAGCATATGGAAATTCCCAGGCTAGGGGTCCAATTGGAGCTACAGCTGCAGGCCTACACCCCAGCCACAGCAACATGGGATCCAGGCTGTATTTGTGACCTACACCAGAGCTCCTGGCAACACCAGATCCCAGACCCACTGAAAGAGGCCAGGGATTGAACCCAAATCCTCATAGATAATAGTAGGATTTGTTTCCACTGCACCACAATGGGAACTCCAATCTTAAAGTTGATGTGTATCTAGATATTTGGCAATTAAAGGTTAACTCAGGGTGCTGTATTTTGAAGATACTGTCAAGGAAATGAGTTGAGGACATAGGTCAGCCGTTGTGACTGGTATTTCGAGGGCCTGTGTAAACTCCAAAATGCAGATTTTTTTTTTTTTTTTTCCTTTGGTCTTTTTGCCATTTCATGGGCTGCTTCCATGGCATGTGGAGGTTCCTAGGCTAGGGGTCGAATCGGAGCTGTAGCCGCCAGCCTACGCCACAGCCACAGCAACGACAGATCCAAGCCGCATCTGCAACCTACCCCACAGCTCACGGCAGTGCCGGATCCCCCACCCATTGAGCAAGGCCAGGGATCAAACCCGCAACCTCCTGGTTCTTAGTTGGATTCGTTAACCACTGAGCCACAAAGGGAGCTCCCAGATTTTTTTTTTTTTTTTTTAATTAGAAGTTGTGGAATTCCTGCTGTGGTGCAACAGGATTGGCAGTGTCCCAGGAGCGTTGTGATGCAGGTTCAATCCCTGGCCTGGCACAGTGGGTTAAGGATCTGGCATTCCCACATCTGAGGTTTGGGTTATGACTTAGGCAACCTGATCCCTGGCCCAGAAATTTCGTGGCAGGGCGGCCGGAAAAAAAAAATCAATAGTGTTTTTTTTTGTTTTTTTGTTTTTTTTTAAGAGCTTCTTCTGCAGCATATGGAAGCTCCTGGGCTAGGGGTTGAATTGAAGCTGCAGCTGCTGGCCTGTGGCACAGCAACAACAGATTTGAACTGCATCTGTGACCTGTGCCATAGCTTACAGCAACACCAGATTCTTAACCCACTGAGTAAGGCCAGGGATCAAACCTAGTTGACTAGTTGGGTTCTTAACCTGCTGAGCCATAATAGGAACTCCTATTTGTTACTTTTTGTACTTTAATTAAAATATATTGAGATACATGTTACTAAATTAAACACTTTTAAGCTGTCCTGATTGGTAAGTGATTTTTCTACACTATGAAATAGAACAAGGATGTAAATTAAAAATTTTAAGTATTCTATATCTTCATTCCTATTTAAACACAATGCAGATAACTAGGGAAAATAAACATTTCCACTTCCCCATACAGTGAAATCATATATTAGCGTCCATACTTGGGAATTTTCTTTTTTTGTTGTTTTGCTTTTTAATAACAGAACTTTAGTGGTAAAATGCTATGTGAAAACATTCCTGTTTAATGAGGTGATTGTCTTAGCACCGACTGCTTGTTGAATAGCAAACATAAGTCTAAATTTTGTCTCCTTTTAAGCTTGAGTTTTATTTGCTTTCTTATGCTTTGTTGAATCCTGTTTTATTCTAGACATGCTGGTGTCTACACAGCAGAAGAAGTGGCCCTAATTATGCGTGAGAAGTTAATTCGTTTGCAGTCTTTGTACATTGACCAGTTTAAACGACTTCAGCATCTGCTCAAAGAGAAGAAGCGACGTTACTTACACAATCGCAAAGTGGAACATGAAGCTCTAGGCAAGTTTTATGCCAGTTCTAACAAACTGTTGTGGGTTTAGCATGTGAATTTGTTGTGGTTAGGTTAATTTCTGTCTTGTTACCTGTCTTGAAACTTTCAGGTATGGGCAGAGATTTCCCTGTTTACTTCTTGTTAATTTGGAGAGGCATCCTTTACTGGTTGCTTGGCAGTTAACATCTTGACTCTTGTGACTTTCCAGGTAGTAGTCTTCTGACTGGCCCAGAGGGACTTCTGGCCAAAGAAAGAGAGAATTTAAAGCGTCTAAAATGTCTTCGGCGATATCGTCAGCGCTATGGAGTGGAAGCCTTACTACACAGGCAGCTGAAAGAACGCAGAATGCTGGCCACAGATGGTGCCGCCCAACAGGTGATTTGTGTATATAGCTCTAAGGTGTATACATGTGCTATATTTACAAAGTTAGGGTAATTGTTGAAGGGAATTGAAATCCGACTTATTGAACATGGGCTATATTGAAAAGAGCACTTATCTAGAAGTCCGGAGACACAGGTTTTAGTTCCCTTCTGATCTTTTCTGTGCCTGCACTGATCCTTCTCGGGGCTCTGTTTCCACCTACATATTGATGGGTTGCCAGAGATGTCTGTTACTTGGTTCAGAAATTCTTCAGTTCAGAACAGACACAGAACACATATTAGCTTTAGTCTCTTATTTTAGAAGGCAGAAAGAATAATAGTGAATGTCAGGAAGTAAGGTTGATAAGCAGAGTTAAATGATCATTCTTAAATTTGTTTCTCAAGGCCCTGGTCTCTGCTTCAGTAAGAGTTATTCCATTTTTATTTCTTTTATTTTTTAAGGCTACACATAAGAGTTTAGGGAGTTTCTTTCGTGGCTCAGCGGTTAAAGAACCTGACTAAGATCAATAAGGATTTGGGTTCAGTCCCTGGCCTCGCTCAGTGGGTTAAGGATCTGGGGTTGCCTCGGGCTGTGGTGTAGGTCACAGATGCGGCTCAGATCCTGCATTGCTGTGGCTCTGGCATAGACTGGTAGCTGTAGGCTCCTATAAGACCCCTAGTCTGGGAACTTCCATATGCTGTGGGTGGACCCTAAAAAGCAAAAAAAAAAAGTTTAAAAATGCTAAAAGAAAATCTTTTGAAAACCTTTAGGCTGGCATTCCCTGGTGGCCTAGTGGTTAATGACCTGCTGTGGCTTGGGTCACTGATGTGACTTGGATTCAGTCCTTGGCCTGGGAACTTCTGAAAGCCATGGGCATGGCCATAAAACCCCCAGACACTAGGCCGTATATCCCACTTTTATGACATGGACAGAAGTGTATTTCGAATTATGGTTGACTCATTGTTTGGACATGAGTTTAAATTTTTTTTTTTTTCTTTTTGTAGAGTATTGGTGAATAAATTTGTTAAATGTTGAAGTTTCTGGGCTTTAAGGATGTACCTTTCTTATGTGTATAACTAAGAGTTCTCATAAATAATTAGTGTTACATTCTTTTGTGGGTTTGTTTTGACTTTGTCTGTTTTCTACATTTTAGGCCCATACCACTCGTTCCAGTCAGAGGTGCTTGGCCTTTGTGGATGATGTTCGTTGTTCCAATCAGTCTCTTCCAATGACCAGACACTGCCTTACTCGTATCTTTTTACTCTGTTCAGTTTGCTAGCTAGACTGAAGGCTAGTGGGGATCTGTGAGTTTAATTAATTGAAGGTCTTTGTTTTCCTTTGGCCCTGAACCAAGGCCAGCAGTTTGCGGAAGCTGTTGGTTTCAAGCAGGAGCCTAAAGAAGTGTCTTTCTATGGTCTGTTGGCTGTTTCAGAACTTTGGAAATGTGATGGTCAATTCATTAGAAAGAAACATCTGAGACATTGGTTGTTAGATGTGGGCTAATACTTATTTGTAGTTGATTAATATTGGGGTTCCAAAATTTAAGAGATCCTTGATTTAACTTGTTCATTAGAATTATAATACTGGGAGTTCCTATTGTAGTTCAGTGGTAATGAACCCAGTAGTATCCATGAGGGTGCATGTTCGATCCCTGGCCTTGCTCAGTGGGTTAAGGATCTGGCATTGCCATGAGCCATGGCATAGGCCAGTAGCTGCAGCTCCAATTTGACCCCTAGCCTGGGGACTTATATGGCTCTAAAAACCAAAAACCAAAAACAAAACCCTGTTAAATCTAATTACCACAAAAAAATTTTCTTTGGATCCAAAAACAGTAGGTTAGGAGTTCCCTGGTGGCCTAGTGGTTAAGGATTCAGTATCATTGCTGCTGTGGCAAAGGAACTTTGACCTGCTGAGGGTGTGGCCAAAAGAAAAAAAAAAAAAACAGACAAGCAAAAATAGTATGATTCTGAACTGTGAGCTTCCTTTAAATATTAATCTCTTTGTATGGTCAGGTCCTTGACTTGTATATTTTAGATTTCATTCAAATTAGAAACTTTTAAGTAAGTTTTGTAAAACTGAAAGTTTGTAAGGCTGTAAAACTTTGAGTTGTTTATTGGATTGTGGAAGTGCAGCTATCTATCTATCTGTCTATATTTTTTGTCTATTTTAGGGCCACCTCCTGTGGCATATGGAGGTTCCCAGGCTAGGGGTCAAATCAGAGCTGTAGCTGCCAGCCTACGTCACAGCCACAGCAACACCAGATCCAGGCTGCACCTGCGACCTACACCACAGTTCATGGCAATGCAGAATCCTTAACCCACTGAGCAAGGTTAAGGATCTAACCTGCATCCTCACGGATGCTAGTCAGCTTTGCTTCCCCTGAGCCACGATGGGAATGCCCAGTGCATCTATGTTTAGAACAGGAGAAAGTTAGTTTCATAGTTAAATGCAGTTTTTAAGTACTGTCTCCATTATGTGAAAGGTGTAAATCTTGCTGGATTTCATTTGTCTGGCAAGATACTAAAATATTTGGAAGTAAAATGTATTTTCTTTAATAGGAAGGGAATAACTTCCTTGGTCCTTTAAAAGGAAACCTGATTTTTTTTTCTATTCTGTTTAACTGTTTTACCAATTTATTATAATTATTGTACCACCAATGTCTAGTGAAGGATTACTGTTCTTAATGTGAAACGCTTGTGTGAAGTAGTTAATAACTAAAGATAAATGCTTAAAACATGATTTGGCAAAAGCTATCTATGGACAGACCAAAAGTAGAAATGACAGATAGTTGAAAACTATAAAGTGAAATGGGAAATAAAACAAGTTTGTTAATGAGGGAATGGTGAAATGGGCCCTACTGAACAGTGCCATTGGGACTGTAAAGCGGTACAGGCTTTTAGAAAACAGTTTGATAGTATTCATATTCTTCAATATGATAATGTCACCATTGGGGATTTATTTTAAGGAGATAATCAAGTGCCAGTCAATATTTATTACATAAAGTTCTTCCAACTGGACATAGCCTTAAAATTTTCAGAGATGGGGGATAGAGAGGAAAATCGTGACAACATAATATGGAATCTGTTCAGGCATTAATATATTTAACAAAATTTATGAATGATATAGGAAGATGTTAGTAATGCAAATGGAGAATGGAATTGGGTAGAATATACATGGAATTAAATACTGGGAGGGAATGTAACAGAACTATGACTTTGAATTATGAATTATGTGGGGTTATGAATGCCCTCTTTTTCCTCTGCTTTGTACTTTTCAGGTTTTCTTCAGCGACCGTAAATTGGTTTATAAGGCAAAAAATCCCAGTTTAATGGATATTAAAGAGTATTTTAGACTTTTCTTAATGCAGTATACTCAGTTTATTAATGTTTTAAAAAGCAAAGTTGAAAATGAAATGTATTTGAAAAGAGAAGGGAGGTATTTTTTTTTTCTTTTATGTTCTTTTCCTTTCCACTCCATAGTTGCCTAAGTCACTTACCCTTCCTTAAGTCCTTATCCCAGAGAAAGATGCGACTGCCATTGGTGACCTGTTAACTCTTTACTCTGGTCTAATGGAGACAGCACTGGACTGAAAGTGAAGGACCCAGACTCTAGTTGTAGGTCAACTATTCCCTTTTTTGTCTGTTGTCCCCATCTGAAAGGAAAGGGGGTGGAGGAGGATGGGGGAGGGTTTTTTTGAGGATATTGTGATACTAGATAAATAAGAGACTTGTGAAAGTCCTTTGAATTCCATGAAAAAAAGTTCTAATGAAAACATTTAATGGATTAACGTTTTAAATTTTAATAATTTAAATTCCATTCGGCTTCTTAAGCACATAGAAATTGCAAATCTGGTTGTTTCCATTAGATTCACATGTTTATTCATTTGTGTTGATTTTTCATTTAATATTTTTTACTTTGAGATATTTACTGTTCCTTTAGAGTAGTGGTACTCAGGAGCTCCCTGGTGGCCTAGGGGGTTAAGGATCTGCAATTGTCACTGCTGTGGCTCAGGTTACAGCCATGGTGTGGGTTCAGTCCCTGGCCTGGGAACTTCCACATGTCACCAAAAAAGAAAAAATAGAGTGGTGGTTTTCAGCTGGGGCAGTTTTGGCCCCCATTTGGTAATGTGTGGAAGCATTTCCTAACTGGTGGAGGTGCTACTGTCATCTAGTGGGCAGAGGCCAGGAATACTGTGAATAAACTTTCTACATTGCACAGACGGCCCATAATGTCAGTAGTGGCAAGATTGTGAAACTCTGCTTTAGAGTTTAGCAAGTTCTAGGAATGGATTGAAAGAAAATAGCTTTTTTCAAGAGGTGTTAATGGTTCAAAAATTACAATGTACATTAGACTTTTTTGTCCTTTTTGTCCTTTTAGGGCCACACCCATGGCATATGGAGGTTCCCAGGCTAGGTAGGAGTCTAATGGGAGCTGTTACTGCCAGAGCCACAGCAGTACCAGATCCGAGCCTCATCTGCGACCTACACCACAGGTCATGACAATGCTGGGTCCGTAACCCACTGAGTGAGGCCAGGGATTGAACCCGAAACCTCATGGTTCCTAGTCGGATTCGATTCCACTGCGCCATGATGAGAACTCCTACGTTAGATTTTTTAATTTTAAAAAATTACCTTAAAATTTAGGGGATGAAAATTACCTTTATTTCTATAACCCTGGGTACAATCCATTTATCAAAAGTTGTGCTTTCTGGTTTAAAAATAATCCCCAGTTTGAAATAAGGGTTATGTTTGTTACTCTAGGGAAAATAACCATGTAGTTAGGATTTCAGGAAATGGTAAAATGTATTTTGTAGATTGGCTTGAATCGGAATTTTGTTTTCTAATCATAATTTCAATTTTGATTCATCCTACAGAGCTTTGCCAACTTGGAAGTATAGCCCTTTTCTGCTTCTACCCTTAACAGAAGTTATTAGAGGTCCTGGAGTGATTCCTTTCCTTGGGCCCTCATAAGCAGTTGTCTTCCTCCCTTTCTCTCTGGGATCATAACAGGACTCCCCTGCAGACACATCCCCTGAAAAAAAGTGGGGGTCATGGAAATTGATTTTTATGTCCTGTCAGGACACGATACCTAGGATACCTAGTTACTATTACTAACCCCCTCTCTTTTTTTTTTTTTTCTTTTTAGGGCCGCACCTCCGGCATGTGGAAGTTCCCAGGCTAGGGGTCCATCAGAGCTGTCGCTGCCAGCCTACGCCAGAGCCAGAGCAACTGGGATTCAAGCTACATCTGAGACCTACACCACAGCTCAAGGCAATGCTGGATCCTTAACCCACTGAGCGAGGCCAGGGATCGAACCTGTGTCCTCATGGATAATAGTAGGGTTTGTTAACCACTGAGCCAAGATGGGGAAACCCCCCACTCCACCCCGCTTCTTTAAACAAGTTTATCATGTGAAGATTTTGGAAACAAAGGTCAAAAAGGTTTTACAAACTTTTTACCCATCTGCTTAACAGCAGAAGCAACATTATATCTCTTGACTCTTAGAAGGGGTTGGTAGGGACCTCTGCAAGCTGTTTGCATCCATGGCATGTTTCTTACCAGTAGGTATATAGACCTCTAGAATTGTTACTGTTTGTTTAGCACTACGTTTTGAAATGTTTTGTGTTTGATCCTAATAAGGAGAACAGAGTGGTGTTTTTAAATAAGGAGAACAGAAGTTAGAGACTAGTTTTACACTACTGATAGAGCTAAGATTATGATGGTAAATGACAGTTTGAGAAGTAATTTTAAAAACTACTGCCTGCATTTGGTTCTGTATCAAATGTAACCAATTATTTTATATAGTCCAAACCTTGAATTTTACATGGAGGACTACTCTTTTTTTTTTTTCGGGCCTCCGATAGATGCATTTTATTTCCCTTGACCGTTTTTCTACAGATATTTGTCAGGACACGAATCAGGTTCTCTTCAAATGCTGCCAGGGGTCTGAAGAGGTACCCTGCAACAAACCAGTTCCTATAAGCCTCTCTGAGGATCCCTGCTGCCCACTGCATTTCCAGTTGCCTCCTCAGATGTATAAGCCCGAGCAGGTACTGTCTGTGCCAGACGATCTGGAAGCCGGCCCCATGGATCTGTACTTGAGTGCTGCTGAGCTTCAGCCCACTGAGAGTTTACCTCTGGAGTTCAGTGATGTAAGTTAGAGAAGCTCTGCTTGGTTGGCCCTTGAGGTAGGGCCTAATTTATTAATGGTGAGAATAGGTTAGTCTTTTGTGCTTTAAAAAAAACCCATAGTTTTGATAAAATTTTTCAAGGGTATACTTATGGTTGTATTTGTATGTTAACATGTTCATGTAGAGAGTTTAAATTTGCAGAAGTGTTTTTTTGTTTTCTTTTTTCCCTCTGAGGGACTGATAAGGAAAATTGTAAACTAAAGAAAGTTTAAAAGTCACAGTTATATTTGGGTTTGTGTGGCTGGGAAATTTGACGCCCATCCACGAGGTGAGTAATTCATTAGAATCTTAGTAATACAGTTGAATTCTGATATCTGTTTGACAGTGTAATCTTGTGTTTTTGTAGTAAGGGTTGTTGTTTTCTGATTAATGCATGCCACCCCACTCAACCCCAGATGATTCTAAACTTAGCTCTGTCTAAGTTTCATTTTTGCTATGTTATTACAGATTCTGTTGTGAACGGACTAGAACAATACTCCTTAAATAATTACTTTTATAGCCTTCTAAGTGTGTACACTTGACTACCTTTTTCATCTTGTTCCCTGTTTGTCCCAGCCCATAAACCCATCTCTGATTGCATGTCTCCCTAATTACCACTATCCTATTACTTCACCCACTTTAGGGATCAGTTGACATTCCATCTTTGTCTTAGAACTTTGCTTAATACTTAGCCTTCTAGTAAAGGTCTTTATTAATTTATTCTGAAGATAAATCTTCTTAATTTCATAATAAAGGTGTCATATATAATTAGGACATTTAAAGTGACAAATATAAATGGAAAATTCAGTATAGGTTGCAAGGTTATTTGCCTAGGCATAGAAGCAGGATTTGGGTGGTCTGGAGTGTTACTTAAAAAGATACATCAGGACAGATCTGATCTTGTTAGATCAGATTTTTCAGATCTAATATCTGAAAAAGTGGCATTAAGAATAAACTGACGCCAATTAATTCCCCTCCCCTTTTGGTTATATATTATCTATAGGTTTAGTAAATTTGATTTTTGTTTATTTATAATAAAATTAGAACTTATGCTCTAATCCTGAGAATAATTGCTTTTTAAAGTTTCTTTCAAATAGATTCATAGTATATGAGAACCTTTGAAATTATTCACTCCAGTGCTTCCCAAACTTTTCCAGTGAGATTGTATTGAAGAGGGTATTGGATAACCCTAGTTAATTTTTTTCCCCACTTCCCTTCATTTTACATTTGATGAAAACCCAAAGAGGTGCTATCTTTCCCCCACCCCTAAACTTAGGAACAGCTTTTTTTAAGGGCTGCACCCATGGCCATAAGGAAGTTCTCAGGCTAGGGGTCAAGTCGGAGCTATAGCTGCCGGCTCCTTACCTGATTCCTTACCACTGAGCCACAGCGGGAACTCCATGAACCAGTTTAATAAGGTCTAAAAAATAATCTCATAAACACTACATTGCCAGTTCACTTCAGATATTAATGTACATATGTAGAAACTAAACTAGCACATGTGTTTTACATAGATGTATTAGGTTATTTTATTTCATCTGAATGTTAATTTCTAGAACAGTTTGTTTTGACCTTTTTGCTTTTTCTCCTTTCACCTGTTTTTTGCTATTATTATTATATTTTTTTGCTGAGCCTGAGGCATGTAGAAGTTTGTGGGCCAGGGATCCAACCTGTGCCATAGCAGTGACCCAAGAAGCTACAATGACAATGCTGGATGCTTAACCCCCACAAGAACTCCCTGCCATTAGTTTTAAAGTGTTTTCTTTCTCAAATTTTGATAATCTAGATCTAAGAAAATAGAGCTGTTATGCTTGACGATTATATTCTTGTTTGCTCTTTGAGGAATATTAACACAAAATATTAAGACAATAACAAAATATTAACACAAAATATTAAAAGATTATAAGATTTGTGATCATAGGTGAACAGTGATACTTAAGGCGTTTTAAAATATTTATTTATTTATTTATTTTGTCTTTCTGCAATTTCTTGGGCCGCTCCGGCAGCATATGGAGGTTCCCAGGCTAGGGGTCCAATCAGAGCTGTAGCCATCGGCCAACACCAGAGCCACAGCAACGTGGGGATCCGAGACGCGTCTGCAACCTACACTACAGCTCACGGCAATGCTGGATCCCTAACCCACTGAGCAAGGCCAGGGATCGAACCCGAAACCTCATGGTTCCTAGTCGGATTTGTTAACCACTGCGCCACGACGGGAACTCCTATTTATTTATTTTTAATTTTTCATTTTTTTCTGTCTTTTTAGGGCTGCATCCATGGTATATGGAGGTTCCTAGGCTAGGGGTCAAATCAGAGCTGCAGCTGCCAGCCTACACCACAGTCACAGCAGCATGGGATGCAGCCTACAACCACAGCTTATGACAACAGCAGATCCTTAACCTGCTGAGTAAGGACAGGGATTCTACCTGTGTCCTCATGGATACTAGTTAAATACTTTTCTGCTGAGCCACGATGGGAACTCCCAGGAACTTTTAAAAAATTTTATTGAAAGACAGTTCATTTACAATGTTGGCATACAGGTTATTGTAAGATACTGAGTTTAGTTCCCTGTGCTATGTAGTAGGTCCTTGTTGGTTATCTGTTTTATATATGGTAGTATGTATATTTTAATCCCAAATTCCTACTTTATCCTCCCCCCCTTTGGTAACCATAAATTTGTTTTCTATGTCTGAGTCTACTTCTGTTTTGTAAATACGTTCATTTCTATCATTTAAAAAAATTGTACATATAAGCAATGTTATGGCGTTTGGTTTACTTAAGATAATCTCTAAGTCCATCCATGTTACTACGAATGACAGTATTTCATTCTTTTTTCATGGCTGAGTAATATTTGATTGTATGTGTTTACTATGTCTTTATTCATTCCTCTATCAATAGACATTTAGGTTACTGCCATGTTTTTTTGCCTGTTGTGAATAGTGCTTCTGTGAACATTAGGGTGCATTGTATCTTTTCAAATTGCATTTTTCTCTGGGTATATGCCCAGGAGTAGTAGGATTGCAGGATCATATGGTACTCTGTTTTTAGTTTTTTTAAGGTACCTCCATACTGTTCTCTATAGTGGTTGTACCAATTTACATTCCCACCAACAGTATAGGAAGATTCTCTTTTCTCCATAACCTCTCCAACATTATTTGTAGACTTTGAGGTTGGCCATTCTGACTGGTGTGAGGTGATAACCTCATTATAGTTTTGATTTGCTTTCTGTAGTAATTAGTGGTGCTAAGTATCTTTTCTTGTGCCTTTTGGCCCATCTATATGTCTTCTCTGGAGAAATGCTTTTTAGATCTTCTGCCCAGTTTTTGATTGTCACATCATTTGCAAATATTTTCTCCCATGCTATAGGCTGTCTTTTTGTTTATGGTTTCCTTTGCTATGCAAAAGCTTTTAAGTTTATTTAGGTCCCATTTGTTTGTTTTTGGTTTTATTTCCATTACTCTAGGAGAGGGATTCAAAAAGATATTGCTGCAATTAAAGAGCCTGTCTTTTCCCCATTGTGTATTTTTGCCTCTTTTGTCATAGACTGACCATATGTACGTGGATTTATTTTTGGGTTTTCTATCTTCTATATTTGTTTTTGTGCCAGTACCATACCATTTTGACTACTGTAACTTCGTACTGTAGTCTGAAGTCAGGCAGGGAGCCTGATTCCTCCAGCTACATCTTTTTCAACATTGCTTTGTTTGGGGTCTTTTGTGTTTCCATAGAAATTTAAAACTTTTTTGTTCTAGTTCTGTGAAAAATGCCATTGGTAATTTTCTTTTCTTTTTCTTTTTCTTTTTTGGCTGTACTTACGGCATGTGGAAGTTCCTCAGCCAGGGATCAAACTCATGCCGCAGTTGTGACCTGCAGCACAGCTGTGGCAACATTGGATCCTTAACCCCCTGTGCTGAAAGGGAACTTCCTCCATTGGTAATTTGATAGGGATCACATTGACTCTTTAGATTGCCTTGGGTGGTATAGTCATTTTGACAATATGATTCTTCAAACCCAAGAGCATATCTTTCTGTTTGTAAAATCTGATTTCTTTCATCTTACAGTTTTCAGAGTACGTGTCTTTTTCCTCCTTAGGTAGGTTTATTATTCCTAGGTATTTTATTTTTTTTGATCCAATGGTAAATGGGATTGTTTCCCTAATTTCTCTTTGTGATCGTTATTGTTAGTATATAGAAGTGCAACAGATTTCTGTGTATTAATTTTGCATCCTGCAACTTTACTGGATTCATTGAAGAGTTCTAGTAGTTTTCTGGTAGCATCTTTAGGATTTTCTATGTATAGTATCATGTCATCTGCAAACAGTGACAGTTTTCCTTTTTTTTCTAATTTCGTTTCTTTCCTTTTTCTTCTATGATTGCTGTGACTAGGACTTCTAAAACTATTGAATGAAAGTGGTGAGAGTGAGTGTCCTTGTCTGTTTCTGATCTTAGGAAGTGATTTCATATCTTCACCATTGAGTATGGTGTTAGCTGTGGCTTTATTATGTTGAGGTAGGTTCCCTCTGTGCCCACTCTGGAGAATTTTTATCATAAATGAATGGAATCCTAAGTTTAAGGAATCTTAATTTTAAAAATACTTTAAATATATATTGTCATGTCTTTTAATCTTTATTTTATGGCTTGAATTTTTTAGAGGATATATGAGAAGTAACTTTGTTTTTGAGAATCTTTTGGGTTTTTATTTTGTGGTTAGAGGTTTAAAAATGATAACTGTTTGTACTTGATCATCTATTACGTTTGTATTAATGTGCTTCAAATGAATCACATTGGTCATTAGAAAGTGGTTTTATTCTTAATCTTTGGAGGCAGACATTTTCCAGAAAATGTTAGATACAGTCCAATTTAGAAAATAATTTTCATCTTCCCATAAATTCCAGATACATTTATTAGTCTTGTGTTGGAAAAAAGTAATTTTTCAATTATATGAAGTTCATTCAGCTATCTTAACTCGTTACCTATGTTGTTTCTATATCTTATTGGTAATTTATTGTAACTGTATTTGTGGGAGGACCAGGTATCACATATTAATATTGGCAAAAATTCAGCCTTTCATTCTGGATATTAACACTTGCCTCTTTTCTGTCCCTTGATCCAAGGATATTTGACAAATAACAATTTAATATTTTAATCTATAAGCTTGTTCTGTGTTTTTGAGCTTTGTTTCTTGAGATCAGAACAAAGCATGGATTATCCTTGTGTACTGATATATATTCCTGTAAACATTCCTTTTATGATAGACATTTCTGCTGATCCTTTCTTCTTCTCTTATTTTAGTTTCTGTTCCCAATTTTAAGTCTTATAACAGACAACACTGTGAATATGTGAGAAAAGCCTTTTCAGTATCTATTTTTCTTTGAAAAATTTCCATACCACTCTCACTTTCAGACCTGGAAAACTTTTGCCATACTCTTTAAATGGGTTCTTTTAAATGCCACATTAATTACTACAGTTGACCCTTGAACTGCATGGGTTCATTTATATACAGAAAATTTCCAGTAAATACTTATTTACAGTCTATATGATGTGCACTTGGTTGTATCTGAGGGTGCAGAAACATGGACACAGAGGGCTGACTGAAGTTATGCATGGATTTCTTCTTTCCTTCCTTTTTCCCTCCTTCTGCATGTCCTGTGGAGTGCAGAAGTTCCCAGATCAGAGATTGAATCCACACCACAGCAGTGACATCCTTAAGCACTCTGCCACCAGGGAACTCGTGTGTATTTCTGACTGTGGGCAAGGGCACCCCTAATGCTTGCCTTGTTCAAGGATCAAGTGTGTAATCATTGTGCACGTTAAAAGACTTGGAGGAGTTCCTGCTGTGGTGAACTGGGTTAGGAATTAGACTGCAACAGCTCAGGTCACTTAGGAGGCACAGGTTTGCATCCCCAGCCTGGTACAGTGGGTTAAAGGGTCTGGCATTGCCACAGATGTGGCTTGGATTCAGTCCCTGGCGTGGGAACTTGCATATGCCACAGGTGTGGCCATAAAATTAAAAAAAATTAAAAATTATTTTTAAAGTAATTGGAGAAAACAATTCACACTCTTAACAGTATGAGGATATTGGTTTCTGTGGATAGTACAGACGTTTCTGACACAATTGAAATAAATGTTAGGTAGCCAAGTATACTTTGCCTTATGTTTCTGTTCCATGTAAACAGCTTTACGTCCAGCGTGTTAATTATCTTGAGGATGTGATTCTTATTTTTGGTAATCAGGAAGACTTTTTTTTTTTTTCGTCTTTTTAGGGCCGCACCCATGGCACATGGAGGTTCCCAGGCTAGGGGTGGAATCAGAGCTGGGGGATTCAAGCCACTTCTGCGACCTAAACCAAAGCTCATGGCAATACTGGATCCTTAACCCATTGAGTGAGGCCAGGGATTGAACCTGCAACCTCATGATGATCCTCGTCAGATTTGTTTCCACTGCACCATGATGGGAACTCCAGGAAGACTTAATTTTTTAAGCATGGAACTTAGCTTCTCTCATGAAGCGAAGTTACTGGAAACATAAAGCTTCTGTAGAGGTGCTTGGACATAGAGGAGTACAAAACCCTTGAGTAGGTTCACTTGTGATTTAGCAATAGATTCTTAGAAAGGAGAGTCATGAAAGTCAGTTTGATATTATGTCTGACCCTTCATAATGTTTTAGGCCCTGAATCAAGACCAGTAGTTTGCAGTAGCTGTTGGTTTCAAACAGGAGCCAAAAGCAGTGTCTTCCTATGGTCTGTTGGCTTCAGCACCCCAGTGGGAATGGCCAATTCAATTGGAAGAAACATAATCTGCAAAATATAATAGCTGTTATTTGTGGGGGTTTGTTTGTTTTTTGTTTGTAAAGAGCAATCTGATTATGTTAGGTTTAAGAATCAGGGAATTGGAAGTTCCCATGGTGGCTCAGTGGGTTAAGAACCTAACATACTGTGTGAGGATGTGGTTTGATCCCTGGCCTTGCTTAGTGGGTTAAGGATCTGGCAGTGCTGCAGTTATGGCATAGGCCTGCAGCTGCAGCTCTGATTCGACCCCTATCCTGGGAACTTCCACATGTGGTAGGTGCAACTAGAAAAACAAAAAACGAACAAACAAAAGAATCAGTGACTTACTCTTTGGGGCTAGGGACTTAACCAGAATAATACTTTCTGGCTATTCAGAAGGACTTTGAGTTTTTTATCCTTCTGTTCTTCCCCATCCCTGTCTCTTGTTCACTGGCTTGCTTTGTGGTTACACTGATCAGATGGTCCCATGTTGCCCAGTCTTTTAAGGCAGTATTTCGTTATAATTTGCAGTTATGCTGATTGTCCATATTAGATTCATCACTGGTGAACTTAGATGTTAGTCTTAGGGATAATATACTGTATACTGTTTTTTTGTTGTTGTTGTTGTCTTTTTTTTTTTTTAAGGGCCAACTTGTGGCATATGGAAGTTACCGGGCTAGCGGTTGAATCAGAGCTGCAGCTGCCGGCCTGCGCCACAGCCATGGTAAACACAGGATCTAAGCCACATCTATGACCTACACTGCAGCTCACAGTAATGCTGGATCCTTAACCCACTGAACAAGGCCAGGGATTGAACCTGCATCCTCATGGATACTAGTCTGGTTCATTACCACTGAGCACAAAGGGAACTCCCAGTAACATACTTTTTTTAATAAATATTTTTGTTGTAAAATATTTGTAATGCAAGAATTAGCATTTTAATTAATTAACTAATTTATTTATTTTACTTTTTAGGGTTGCAGCCACAGCATATGGAGGTTCCCAGGCTAGGGTTTGAATTGGAGCTACAGCTGCTGCCCAACGCCACAGCCACAGCCACAGCAACGCCAGATCCAAGCCACATCTGCAACCTTTACCACAGCTCACGATAATGCTGGATCCTTAACCCACTGAGCAAGGCCAGGGATCAAACCCACAACCTCCTGGTTACTAGTTGGATTTGTTTCTGCTGCACCACAACGGGAACTCCCCATTTTAACGATTTTTAAATGTGCTATTCAGTGGTGGTGTGCAACCATCATGACTGTTAATATCCAGAACTTTTCTATCAGTGCAAATAGAGATTGTACCCATTAACCTATAACTTCCACTTCTCTATCCCTAGTCCCTGGTAGCTGCTATTTTGCTTTTTGTCTCTGAATTTTCCTGTTTAAAAGATATGCTTTTTAAAGTTACTGTAGTGGTCTGTGCTTTATACTTAACAGCAAGAAAAAAGTTCTTAGAGCTTTTTGATTTTATCCCATTTGTTGAATATTCTGGGGAAATTTTATTTAAAGGTAGGTAAGTGGTGAAGGAAGCATGGAAGAATTGCCTTGAGGTTTGTTGGAAGTTATGCAAACTTTAGCTTGATTGGTTCCTTTGGTACTAATAGGCTTTTTTCTCTTTCTTTTCCTAGGACTTGGATGTTGTGGGTGACAGTATGCAGTGCCCTCCTTCACCCTTGCTCTTTGATCCTTCACTGACCCTTGAAGATCATTCAGTCAAAGAAATTGCTGAAGGCTCAGTGGATGTTTTGGCAAGTGAAGGACAACCCTGGCCAAACAGAGGATTTGCTGCTGGCTATGGCTAGCATGCACTCCCAGGGAATACGGTTATCATCAGTAGCTGGAAAGGTGCCTCAGATGGCAGTTCTCCAGATGTGCTGTAGAGAGTACACTTAATAGCCCTGGTCCCAAATCTGGGAGAGCAGGACACACATTTATTTAGTTAACTAGAAAAGGTTGAGACAAGGAATGTAGGTAAATGGTTGCTTCTGTGGAGAGTTGAGCACTGGGATTGTTTTCATCATAGAGTTAAGCAATATGATCGGCTTTTTTGAGCTGTTGGGTGAGATACTAATGGCCCTGACTGAAGACCTGCAGTTATATACTACAGCTGTTGGTTTCAAGCAGAGGCCCAGAGGACTGTCTTCCTGTGATCTCTTGGCTGTTCTGGAACCTCAGCAGAGAATGGCTATTTCATGTGGAAGAAACAACCCACAGCTCTCCTTTTGATTGGGGGAGCCACAGAAATGATAGAGAAAAAATGAATTAGGACTCCAAGCATCAGGATAGTTAAGTATGGGCAAAAGCAACTGCCTAAAGTTCCATCAGCTG
The DNA here is from genome assembly GCF_054392235.1 of Sus scrofa. Lineage (NCBI taxonomy): Eukaryota > Metazoa > Chordata > Mammalia > Artiodactyla > Suidae > Sus > Sus scrofa. The sequence continues at coordinate 86,542,772 of NC_139387.1, read as the reverse complement.
TCTTGTTTGTGTTGCTTATACATGGGCGTTGTATAAGTCACACTCATGCTTCAGACCACAATGAATGAGTTTGTAACCGGAGTGACTTTCTTTTAACAGGGCCAGATGCAGATGGCTGGAGATGGGTGCAGATCACAGGGATTTCGAAATTCTGAGAAAGCTGCATCGTTGCCTCAAAGTGGAGTGGCTACTGCAAATGGGAAGCTAGAATCCACTTCTGTCAGTTGATAGTTTGTTTTGGGAACCAGTTGACTTTGGAGGATTTGTATTTCCCAGTGTTTAAGCAAGTATTTCCTGACCAGCTCTACTGAAAGACAACCCAGACTACCTTGTTTTTCCTCTGGATTATCAAGTGCTATAGTCAGACTAAATATTGGGGGAAGGGACCAATAATGTCTAAAAGATGTTAGTGTCTTCCCACTCTAGACACAGAAGAGAGATGAGTGATTCTTACCCAGTCAGAGCTGCTGGGATTCAGAGTATTTGGGACTATGCCTAAGGGGAAGAGAGATTTTTGCAATGCAGTTTCCCAGGTCTTGGGATATTTGATGGACCTGATGACTGATTATCTCTGTCTAGCAGCCTGTGTTTTAGCCTTTCCTTACTTCTCATCTAACTGGGTAATCTGAACCCCCTTCCCTCAATGAACTCTGCCCTATAGCCTCTGAGAAAATAGCCTGCAGGTCTGGACCATCCATCTTCTAACCTACTGTAAATTTCTGTAGTGGCTGTCTTATGTTAAGATATAATAAAAAATTATTGTATATAGTTTCTATTAAGTATTAAAATGTTATGAAAATGTAAGTTACTTGAATGCATGTTTTGTGTTTGAGAGTGTATATATGTGTGTGTGTGTGTATATCTGATGGGAAAGGGAAAACAGCATAGATACATGTCCATCCCAACAACTAACTATATTTTCAGTAACTTAATATGGTTTAGTTTTGGAGGATAAGAAAAAAACCTGTAAGAAGAAAATGGAGGTGTTCCCGTTGTGGCTCACTGGGTTAAGAAGCTGATGTTGTCTCTGTGAGGATGTGAATTCAGTCCCTGGCCTTATTCAGTGGGTTAAGGATCTGCTGTTGCCATGGCTGTGGCACAGGCTTGCACCTATAGTTGTGATTCAACTACTAGCCAGGGAACTTCATAGGCTGCACGTGTGGCCATTTAAAAAAAAGGTAAATGGAAAAGGGTAAACTTCTCTATTTAAGCCTATCTACCCAGAATTAAGTAATTTCTGCGAATATCTCTGAGATGTCCTTTTCACTCTGTGCCCCCCTTTCCACTCGCATTTCCTGCTCACAAGTTTTTTTTGGGGTGGGGGGAACTTGTCTTTTTAGTGCTGCACCCGAAGCATATGGAGATTCCCAGGCTAGGGGTTGAATTGGAGCTGTAGCTGTCAGCCTACACCCTCAGCAATGTGGGATTTGAGCCATATCCGCAACCTACACCAGAGGTCACAGCAATGCTGGATCCTTAACCCACTGAGGGGCCAGGGATCGAACTGCATCCTCATGGGTACTAGTTAGGTTAGTTAACCACAGAGCCATGATGGGAACTCCAAGTAATTCTGATTGTTGCAAAATTCTCTAAAGCTAGGAATACACACACACACACACACACACACACACACACACACACACACACACACACGTATAAAATCTTCAGAAAAATTGGGCCTGATACTGGATCATAGAGAATAAAGTTAGGGTTAAAATACGACATTCAGTTTGGGTTAATTTACTTATACTAGAAGTTGTCTGTTACTATAATGTAATGTGACAAAGTAAGAATTGAACAGAGAAAGATTTAGAGTTATACCATAATCTTGGCTTTAGTTTAAATATTTACTTCCAGCAAATAGTCAAAAGTGACTCAGAAGGCCCATCAAATGGATTCTAATAACACCTTTAATAGGGTTTGCAGTGTCTACTACTCACTTTTTAAATCTTATCCACAAAGATAAACTATTTCTTAATGCAGCTTGAGTATGTACCTGCTCCTGAAATAAGAATAGAGATTAGAATACCTTCTTCCCATTGTTTTATTTTTAAAATGTTACTATTTTTTGCCATGGTGTGCAGTGGCCTGATGTGGGATCTCAGTTCCAAAATCTGAATGAACCCAGGGCACAGCAATGACTGTTGGCAAGTCCTAACCACTAGACGACCAGAAAACCAATCCTCTCTTCCCATTTTAAAAAGCCTACTGGGAGTTCCTATTGTGGCTCTCTGGTTTAAGAATCTGACTGGTAATCCATGAGGATACAGGTTTGATCCCTGGCCTTGCTCAGTGGGTTAAGGTTCGGGCTGTTGCTCTGAGGTGAGGTGTAGGTGGCAGATGCAACTCAAATCTGGTGTTGCTGTGGTGCAGGCTGGCAACTGCACCTCCAATTCAACCCCTAGCCTGGCCATATGCCTCAAGTGCAGCCAAAAAAATTAAAAAAAAAAAAAATCCTGCAAACCATGAGCATCCACATTGCTCAATGTGATTTTTCTATAAATGAAAAGGTTCCTGAATACTTTTGGCAGGGAGTGTGGGAGAGTAGAGTCCACAGAGTGTAGATCCAGAAATTCTAATGGCCATTCAGTTTGCACACCCAACAATGCTGAGTCTTGAGAAGGTGCCATATAGCTACCACCTACCTCCAGGGTCCTGGCTTCAATTATTAGGGAAAATGTGAAGATTTGGTAGGAAGATCCTCACTCAGCCTTCACATCCCTATAAGGCCATGCACCAGCATACCCCCTTTTAAGGGCATAATAACCTGTACTCACTGAGGAAAGAGCAAGCATCCAATCCAAAAGCAGTATACACGCACACCCTCACAAGCTACCAGGGGCACTCTAGCATATGAAGAACTCTCCAAGACAACAGTAAATAGTTGTTTTCCCTAAACTCACAGAATAAAAATACAAGCAAAATGAAGCTCAGGAACCATTCCCAGTTAAGATAACATAATTCCTCTGAAGGAACAAGCAATGAAACATCTCTGCTGTCTTAACAGACACCAACTTCAAAAAGGAGGTAATGAAAATACTAAAGGAATAAGAGTGGATATGGGGATTCCTGTCATGGCTCGGAGGAAACGAATCTGATTAGTAATCATAAGGTTGTGGGTTCAATCCCTGGCCTCACTCAGTGGGTTAAGGATCCAGTGTTGCTGTGAGCTGTGGTATATAGGTCACAGATGTGGCTCACATCTGTTGCTGTGGCTGTGGTATAGTCTGGTGGCTACAGCTCCCATTCGACCCCTAGCCTGAGAACCTCCATATGCCATGGGTACAGCCCTAAAAAGCAGCAGCAAAACAAAACAAAACAAAAAACCAAAAAGGTGGTTATGAACAGTAATGCAGATTACCTATTACTATTAGGAGGAACTAAGAAAAATTAGGAAGTTCATTTGCAGAAATGCAAGCTGAGTTAAAGGCACTGAGCAGAATGAATAATGCAGAAGAACAAATAAGTGACTTGGAAGACAGAATAATGGAAATCACCCAATCAGGACAGCAGACAAAAACAAACAAAAAACCCCCCCCAAACCCAAAACAACCACAAAAAATAAAAAACATTAAAGCAATATGAGATCTATGGGATAATATAAAGTGGGTCAATCTATGTATAATAGCGATTCCAGAAGGAGAAGAAAAAGAAGGGATTGAAAATATATTTGAAGAAATTATGGCTGAAAACTTTACAAATCTGAAGGAAACAGCAAGATACAGAAAATAGAGGGCCCCAAACAAGCTGAACCTAAACAGACCCATATATTATGGTAAAAAATGGCAAAAATCAAAGATGAGAGGATTCTGAAGGCAGCAAGAGAAAAACAGAATTATAAGGGAACCCTTGTAAGGCTATCAGCTCATTTCTCTACAGAAACACTACAGTCCAGAAGGGAGTGGCAAGATATTCAAAGCTCTAAAAGGGAAAAATGTGCAGTCTAGAATACTCTACCCAGTAAGATTATCATTTAAGGAGAAATAATTTCTCCAACAAACAAAACCTAAAAGAATAAGCCATACTAAACCCATTCTAAAAGAAACACTGAAAGGTCTCCTCTAAATAAGAAGATATAGGATGGAGGAAATCACGACTGGAAAGTAGTCACTTAAATAAGCCAGTATACAGATCTAAAAGGATAAGTAAAACCTATTTGTAAAAGCAATGATAAACACAAGGAACAGCAAAAGAGAAAACATGAAGATGTGAAAAAGGACATCAGAATCATAAAATGTGGGGAAGGAAAGTAAGAACATCTAGACTGTTCTTTTAAAATGTGTTTGAGCCTATATCAGGCTTAAAACAAGCAGCTATAGGAGGGGGTTAATACTTGAAAAACAGGGCAACCACAAATCAAAACCAAAAATATAGTCACAAAAACTAAAAAGAAGAGAGCACAACCATAAAATAAAAGGAAAACATCCAGCCAAAAAAAGGGAAGAAAGGAGAAACACAGAATCAACTGGAAAACTAGGTTAAAAATGGCAATAAATAATATATTTATCAATAATTACCTTAAATTTAATGGACTGAATGCTCCAATCAAAACACACAGAATGGCAGATTGGATTAAAAAACAAGAGCTTACAATATGCTGCCTACAAGAGACTCATCTCAGGGCAAAGGACACATAATTGAAAGTCAGGAGATGGGAAAAGATATTTCATGCAAATGGAAATGACAGGAAAGCAGGAGTTGCAATACTCATATCAGACAAAACAGACTTTAAAACAAAGGCCATAAAGAAAGATAAAGAAGGACACTAATGATAAAAGGATCAATTCAAAAAGGGGATATTACAATCAATATATATGCCCCTAATATAGAAGCACCCAGATATCTACAACAAATACTAACAGACATAAAAGGAGAAATGATAGGCATACAATAATAGTATGAGACTTTAACACCCCACTCACATCAATAGATAGATCCTCAAGAGAGAAAATCAACAAGGCAACAGAGATGCTAAATAAGCCAACTGAACCATAATATTTATATTTTCAGGACATTACATAAAAAAAAAGCAAAAAAAAAAAAAAAAAAAAAAACCAAAAACCCAGAATATACATTCAAGTGCACATGGAACATTCTCTAGGATTGACCACATACTGGAGCACAAAACAAACTTCAACAAATTTAAGAGTGTAGAAATTATTTCAAACATCTCTGAACACAATGGCATGAAACTAGCAATCAACCACAGGGTAAAAAAGTGAAAAAGCTGACTACATGGAGACTAAACAACATACTACTAAAAAACCAATGGGTCAATGGGGAAATTAAAAAATATCTAGAGACAAATGACAATGAAGACACAACCATTCAATATCTATGGGATGCGGCAAAAGTAGTTCTTGGAGAGAAGTTCATAGCAATACAAGCCGTCCTCAAGAAAACAAGAAAAATCTCAAATCAACAACCTAACCTACCATCTAAAAGAATTAGAAAAAGAAGAACAAACAAAACCTAAAGCCAGCAGAAGGAAGGAAATTATAAAGATCAGAGAGGAAATCAATAAAATAGATTTAAAAAAACAATAGGGAAAAAAATCAATAAAACCAAGAGCTGGTTCTTTGAAAGGGTAAACAAAATTGACAAACCTTTGGCCAGACTCATGAAGATGAAGAGAGAAAGAACTCAAATAAACAAAATAAGAAATGAAAAAGGAGAAATCTCAACGGATACTGCAGAAATACAGAAAACCATAAGAGAATACTATGAACAATTATATGCCAACAAATTTGACAACCTAGAAGAAATGGACAACTTTCTAGAGACATGTATCCCACAAAAACTGAATCAAGAAGAAATAGATCATTTGAACAGACTGATCACTAGAATTGAAATTTAATATGCCTTAAAAACACTCCCCACAAACAAAAGTCCAGGACCAAATAGCTTCACAGGTGAATTCTACTAAACATACAAAGAACTTATACCCAACCTTCTTAGACTTTTCCAAAGGTTGAAGAAGGGACACCCCCAAAGACATTCTATTAAGCCATCATCACGCTAATATCAAAACCAGACAAATATACTATCAAAAATAAAATTACAGGCCAATATCTTTGATGAATATAGCACATAATAATTCTCAACAAAATTTTTGCCAACAAAATGCAACACGTAAAAAAATCATACACTATGACCAAGTTCACAAGGATGGTTCAAATAGGCAAATCATTCAATGTCATACAACACATTAACAAAAATGTAAAAAACCACATGATCATCTTAACAGATGCAGAACAAGCATTTGACAAAATCCAACAACCATTCACAATAAAACTCTTGTCAAAGTGACTATAGAGGGAACATATCAACATAATAAAAGCCATTTATTATTTATTATAAATATAGCCATTTATTATATATATATGTATAACCCTAAGGACTCCACACAAAAGCTACTTAACTAATCAACGAGTTCAGCAAAACAGCAGGCTACAATATTAATATTCAGAAGTTGGTTGCACTTCTCTATAATAAAATATTAGAAATGTAATATTAAAAAAACTTTTAAAATTGTACTCCCTAAAATCAAATACCTAGGAATAAACCTGATCAAGGAGGTGAGAGAACTTATATAGTGAGAACTATAAAACTTTAATCAAGGAAATTTAAGAGGATTCAAAGAAATGGAAAGATATCCCATGCTCCTGGATTGGAAGAATTAATATCATTAAAATGGCCATACTACCCAAAGCAATCTACAGATTTAATGCAAGCCCTATCAAGTTACCCATGATACTTTTCACAGAACTAGAACAAACAATCCAAAAATTTATATGGAACCACAAAAGACTCAGAATTGCTTTGGAAAAAAACAAACAGGAGGAGGCATAACTCTCTCAGACTTCAGACAATTATTAGAAATCTACAGTAACTGAGACAATGTGGTACTGGTACAAAAACAGATATACAGACCAATGAAACAGAACAGAGAGCCCAGGAATAAACTCAGATACCTATGGTCAATTAATTTTTGACAAAGGCAGCAAGAATATAAAATAGGAGAACTTCTCTTCAGCGAGGGATGGGAAAACTGGACAGCTGCATGTAAATTGATAAAACCAGAATACACCCTCACACTATGCACACACACACACACACACACACACACACACACACACACCCTCAAACCTGCTTAAAGACTTAAATATAAGACATAACACTATAAAACTTCTAGAAGAGAACACAGGCAAAACATTCTGACATCAACCATACATACGTTTTCTTAAGTCAGTCTCCCAGGACAATAGAAACAAAACCAAAAATAAACAAATAGGACCTAATCAAACTTACAAGCTTTTGCACAGCAAAGGAAACTACAAAAAAATGAAAATACAACTTATGGAATGGGAGAAAATAGTTGCTAACAAAGCAACTGACAAGAGCTTACTCTCCAAAACATACAAACAATTCTTACAACTCACCCCCCCCAACAAAACAAAACAACCCACCCCCCACAAACAACTAAATTGAAAAATGGGCAGAAGACATAAATAGATATTTCTTCAAAGAAGACATAGGGATGGCCAACAGGCACATGAAAAAATGCTCAACATCACTAATTATTCAAGAAATGCAAATCAAACTACAATGAGGTACCACTTCACACTGGTCAGAATGGCTATCATTAAGTCCTCAAATAACAAATGCTGGAGAGGGTGTGGAGAAAAGGGAACACTCCTTCACTGTTGGTAGGAATGTAAATTGGTACAACCAGTATGGAGATTCCTCAGAAAACTAAATATAGAACTACCATATGATCCAGCAATATATATGGGCATATATCTGGACAATACTTTCATTCAAAAAGATACATGCACCCTTATATTCACTGCAGCAATATTCACAGTAGCCAATACATGGAAAGAACCTAAACATCCATCTACAGATGAATGGATTGAGAAGATGAGGTACATATACACAGTGGAATATTACACAGCTATAAAAATGAACAAAATAATGCAATTTGCAGGAACATCTGTGGAACTAGAGATTCTCATACTAAGTGAAGTCAAGTCTGAAAGAGAAAGGCAAATACCATATGATATCACTTATATGTGGAATCTAAAATGTGGCACAAATGAACCTATCTACATAACAGAAATAGACTCACAGACACGGAGAACAGACTTGTGGTTGCCAAGCAGCAGGGGGAGGGAGTGGGATGGACTGGGAGTTTGGGGTTAGTAGATGCAAACTATTGCATTTAGAATGGATAGGCTATATAGCTCAGGGTACTGTATCCACTGTATCCAGGCACTTGTGATGGAACATGATGGAAAATAACATGAGAGGAGGTATGTACACACACACATACGAATGGGTTACTTTGCTGTAGAGGTTGACAGAGCATTGTAAATCAAGTATATTTTAATAAAAAATTAACTGTACATTATATCCCTAGAATTTATTAATCTTATAACTGGAATTTTGTACTTTTTGACCACCATCACCACTGCCTCCTGCCATCCCCTACCCCCGCCCCTCACCTCTGGCAACCACCAATCTCTATTTCTATGAGTTTTTTCTTAGATTCCACATTTAAGTGAGATTGTACAGTATTTATCTTTCTCTGTCTCACTTATTTCACTTACTCTAATTCTCTCAACATCCATCTATATTGTTGTGAATGGCAAGATTTCCTTTTTTCTTACGGGAAGCCTTGTGACCTGTATTTGGATGGGATAAAGATAGGCTGATGCCTTCAGATTCCAGCAATGAGGGATGGTGTAACGGGCAAGAGGTCATAATCACAATCTTTTTTGAAATCTAGCTTCTTTTAAGTGGAGATAATATTTTCTAGATTCCCTGTTCTTTTATTTTCCTAACGTTTTGGGGTTCCCAGGTGGGCCCAGATCCCACAGCCTGTAATGATTGGCCATCCTGGTTGTAACCCCAGGTCACGAGGTCATTATCCTGGCATCATCAGGCAATATCACTTGGCCTCAATGTTTAGTCCCTGTGGATAGCGCATTTAATCAGCATCTAACCAACTTCTCTCAGACCTTATCTGTTGGTTCCAATCCATGTCCTCTTGCTTTGACCAGGTGTTATTTATGCAGCTCAGTCAAAGATTTAGGGATAGGAGTGATGGGTAGAGAACTGAGGGGTACAATTTGAAATGACTTTTATTCCCTTCCTTGGTTTCATATTCCTGCTGCTGATAAGCTATATCTGCCTGTCTTTTAAACCTCTTCTACTTATGTGTCATGGCTTAGTGAGTGCTATTCCATCCAGCTAACAACCAAACTGGAAGCCCAGCAGTCAATACTGTTCTTTCTTCTATAGCCTACATCTGATTGATTGCTATCTGGTCAATTCTTCCTTCATAATATCCCTTGAGTTTGTCCTCTTTATCTCTACCGACATTACTTTATTTCTTGGGGGGGGGCACACCCACAACACATGGAAATTCCTGGGCTAGGGATCAAAACTGAACCACAGCAACGAAAACACCAGATCCACCAGGGAACTCCAACATCACCATATTTTGAACCACATGTTACAAATTTGTGACATTTGCCCCAGATTTGGCCAATAATTGGTTGGGTTTACTTTTTCATAATTTTTTTTGGCCACGCCTGTGATGTGGAAGTTTCTAGGCCAGAGACGGAACTCATGCCTCAGCAGTGACCAGAGCTGCTGAAGTGATAAAGCCAGATCCTTAACCTGCTGTGCCACAAGGGAACTCCTATTTTGCATGATTTTGAAATAAAAATTAAAGTTTTCTTGAAAATTTGGAAGATCTAGCAATATTCTTGCATGAAAACTATTTGGAGCTGAATAGTGACTATCTTTTTAGACAAGACATGTGTTTTGCATTCTTCACAGTTCCCACCACTCCCTATTGTCTTAGAACCTACCTACTTCACTCATTTATGTTACATGTCTGGCTCCTGCAGGCATTGGAATTTGTGATCCCCCTGCCTCTTCAATTTGTCTTCTCTCTTGAGAAAGACAACAACATTATAATTGATCTTACAGGCTGAGATTTTATCCTTTAATTTATACTGCAGCCAGAATGATCTTCAGAAAGTGCCACTCCACTGCTTATGCCAACCTCTAGCCCTCGGTGGTGCCTTATTGTTGTCAGGAACAGACAAACAAACAGGTCTTTAGTACAGCATTTAAGGCCTTTCATGATCTGGGCTTACTTATCTAGTGACAGTCAACTCAAAGAAATGTTCTTTTCCTTACATGCTACTCTCCAGAAATATTCACCTTCTTGGTTTTATTTGAAAAGGAATCATTAAAATGAGGCCGAGTGCATGGGATCTGAATTCTGAAGAACCTGGGTTAAAAAAAAAATTGTTGAACTTTTGTTTTTTGGTAGATACTATCAGGTTAACAAATTTCCTTTCTATTCCTGGTTTGCTAAATTGAAGAAAAATCACATATAGATACTAAAATTTATCAGAGAAATTATACATAAATTGAGATGATTATGATTTTTCTTCTTTAATCTCTAATATGCTGACATAGTTCCCTTCCTTCCTTCCTCCCTCCCTACCTTCCTCTCTCTCTTTTTTTCTCTCTCTTTTTTATTTCAGCTCTATGCACAGGATGTGGAGGTTCCCAGGCCACGGATCAAACCCATGCCACAGCTGCAAGCTATGCTACAACTGTGGCAAAGCGGGATCCTTAACCTGCTGTGCCACAAGGGAATGTCTGATTTACTTCCAATTATAAGCCTTTATTTTTCAATTTAATTTTTATTTTATGTTGAAGTATAACTGATTTATAATGTTGTGTTTCAGGTATACGGCAAGGTGATTCAGTTATACACACACACACACATATATATACATTCTAATTATAAGCATATTTAAAAAATTCCTCATATAAACACAACTGATAATACTTCATTATTCTTTTTAGAGAGCCTTGAATTTAGTTTTCATATATAATATGTGTTTGGGGATTTTTGCACCTGGGTTTATAAGTGAAATTGGTCAGTATTTTTTCATTTTGCTATCACGGTTAGTTACTCTCATAAAGTGAGCTGGGCTTCCCTCATTTTTTTCACATTCTTGGAAGAGTTTGTGTAAGATAAGAATTACTTCTTCCTTGAATATTTGATTGAACTTGCCTATGGAACCACAAGAGGCTGAAGTTTTCTTTGTGGAAAGATTTTTGTTTTTTGACTCAATTTATTTAATGATACATGACTATTAGAATTCAGTGTTTCTTCTTGGGACTGACACAAGTTTTGGTAAGTTATATAGTTTCTAGGAATTTGCCCATTTCACCTAGATCTTCAAATTTATTACAGTTGTTTACAATATAATCTTATCTATTTGAAGACTGAGTAATATTTAGTGATTCTCTTTTTTCATTCCTGTCATTGATTATCAGTGCCCTCTCCCTTTTTGTCTTAGTTTCTCCTGATGTTTATCAATTTAATTCGTTTTCCTATCAACTGACTTTTGGTTGAGTTGTCCTTTTCTAATGAATTTTTGTTTTCTGTTTTATTAATTGTGCTTTATCTTTATTATTTTTTCCTGCTTTCTGCCATAAATAAATCTATTATTTTTACATCCAATAATGCTTTTACCTTAAAGTATAGGCATACCTCTTTAATTGCACTACGCTTTACTATGCTTTGCAGATACTGTGTTGTGTTTTGTTTAACAAATTAAAGGTTTGTGGCAAATCTGTGTCAGGCAAGTCTATTGGCACCATTTTTTTCTAAATTATTTGCTCACTTTGTGTCTCTGTGTCACATTTTGATAATTTTCACAATATTTCAAAATTTTAAGGTGAGACCTTCTACTATCAGAGATTATGACTTGCTGAAGGCTCGGCTAATGGTTAGTGGTTTTACCAATAAAGTATGTTAAAATTAAAGTCTGTACATTTTTAAAAAGACATACTGCTGTTGCACATTTAATAGACTATAGTATAAACTAAACTTTTATAGGCACTGGAACACCAAAAAATGTGAGACTCACTATTGTAATATTGGCTTTTTGTGGTGGTCTGGAACTGAACCTACAATATCTCTGAAGTCTGCCTGTATATTTAGCCTCATATTAACATGCATATCAGCTTTATCTCACTCTTTAAAATCTTTATTTATTTATTTATTTTATTATGTTTTTGTATTTTTTTTTAGGGCCGCATTCACAACATATGGAGGTTCCCAGGCTAGAGGTCAAATTGGAGCTGCAGCTGCCGTCCAATGTCACAGCCACAGCAATGCCAGATCTGAGCTGGGACACCATAACCCATAGCATCGCTGGATCCTTAACCCACTGAGCGAGGCCAGGGATGGAACCTGTGTCCTCATGGATCCTAGTTGGGCTTGTTACTGCTGAGCTCAGTGGGTTAAGGATCCAGCGTTGCTGTGAGCTGTGGTGTAGGGTATCCAGTGTGGCTGTGGCGTAGGCAGGCAGCTGTAGCTTCAATTCTACCCCTAGCCTGGGAACTTCCATATGCCCTAAAAAGACAAAAACAAAAAACCATGAAAAACATATATTTTGGACTTTTCTCAGGAAGTTGCAAATATTGTACAGAAAGATGCTATATATACTCTTATCCATTTCTCTCCAATGGTTACATCTTATGTAACTATGGTACAATATCAAAATCAGGAATTTGGCCTCGGTACATATTTTCATATAGTTCTTTTTTTTTTTTTTTTTTTTTTTTTTGGTCTTTTGTTGTCTTTTGTTGTTGCTATTTGTTGGGCCGCTCCCGCGGCATATGGAGGTTCCCAGGCTAGGGGTCGAATCGGAGCTGTAGCCACCGGCTTAACGCCAGAGCCACAGCAACGTGGGATCCGAGCCGCGTCTGCAACCTACACCACAGCTCACGGCAACGCCGGATGGTTAACCCACTGAGCAAGGGCAGGGACCAAACCCGCAACCTCATGGTTCCTAGTCGGATTCGTTAACCACTGCGCCACGACGGGAACTCCAATATAGTTCTTTTTCATCTTATCACAAGTGTGTGTAGATTTATGTAACCACCACTGCAATTAAGATACAGAACTGTTCCATCATCACAAGATCTCATTCATACTACCCTTTCTATAGTCACATTAACCCTGTCCTTCCCCTCATCCTTAACTTTGAGCAAATACTGATTTGTTCCCTGCCTTTATAACTTCATAATTTAAAATGTTATGTAAATGGAATCATACAGTATGTGACCTTTTGAGGTTGCTTTTTTCATTCTGCAAAATGCCCTTGAGATCCATCTAAGTTGTCTCTATCAGTAGTTGGCTCCTTTGTTTGCTGAGAAGTATTTCATTATATTGATATGTTCTATAGTTTAAACATTTACTTAATTAAAAAAATTGAGATATAGTTGATTTACAAACTATCTTAGTTTCAGGCATATATCAGAGGTGAAGCCGTTCTGGGTGGTGGCAAGATCTGCAGTGGGGCTATGGGAATGAGTTACGGAACTGGAGCACAGGTAATGCTTATTTGGTCGAGGAGGCTAGTTTTGGGATAGGACACTCATATGGATGTTTGAATCACTCAGGTTAGGAGTAGATCTTGGGTTGGAGAGGAATTCTGCGAAACAGTTCCAGTGTTTTCAAGGAATGAGGAAGAGTAACTAAAGGGAGATGGTAGGCATATGGCATAAACACATGAACTTCAAGGATGGAGGAGGCTTTAAAATAAGATGGGGGTTGATGATGGTCTTAAAGTGTCAGGATGCTTTGGCACAGCAAAGGAAACCATAAACAAAATGAAAAGACAACTTACAGACTGGGAGAAAATATTGGAAAATGACGTGACCAACACAGGCTTAATTTCCAAAATACACAAGTAGCTCAATAAAAAAAACCAAAACAAACAAACAAACAAAACAAAAACACCAAACAAGTCAAAAAGTGAGCAGAAGATCTTAACAGACATTTCTTCAAAGAAAATCTCTAGATAGCCATAAGCACATGAAAAGATGCTCAACAAAGCTAATTATTAGAGAAATACAATGAGGTATCACATCACATTTGTCAAATGAGCATCATAAAAACTCTACAAATAATAAATGCTGGAGAGGGTGTGGAGAAAAGGGAACCCTCCTGTGTTGTTGGTAGGAATGTAAATTGTTGCAGCCACTATGGAAAACAGTATGGCAGATCCTTAAAAAACCAAAAGTAGAGTTATTATATGATCTAGCAATCCCACTCCTGGATGTATATCCAGAGAAAACTCTAATTTGAAAAGATACATGCACCCCAGTGTTCACAGCAGCAGTATTTACAATAGGAAAGACATGGAAGCAACCTAAATGTCCACTGACAGAGGAATGGATAAAGAAGATGTGGTGCGTGTGTGTGTGTGTGTATATATATATATAAATAAATAAATATATAATGGAATATTACTGAGCCATAAAAAGAATGAAATAATGCCATTTGCAGCAATATGGATGGACTTAGAGATGACCATAGTAAGTGAAGTAAGTTAGACAGAGAAAGACAAATATCATATGATATCACTTATATGTGGAATCTAAAAAATGATACAAATTAATTTACAAAACAGAAACAGACTCACAAAGTCATGAAACAAACTCATTGAAAACAAACTTACGGTGGGGGAAAAAACTGTAATTGCAATGTATACATGTAAGGATAACCTGACCCCCTTGCTGTACAGTGGGAAAAAACAAAACAAAACAAAACAAAACAAAACAAAACAAACTTACTGTTACCAAAGGTGAAGTGGGGGGAGGGATAAACTAGGAGTATGAGATCAACAAATAAAAACAACTATATGTAGGAGTACCCATCGTGGCACAGTGGTTAATGAATATGACTAGGAACCATGAGGTTGTGGGTTCGATCCCTGGCCTTGCTCAGTGGGTTAAGGATCCGGCGTTGCCATGAGCTGTGGTGTAGGTCGCAGACATGGCTTGGATCCCGCGTTACTGTGGCTCTGGTGTAGGCCAGTGGCTATAGCTCCCATTCGATCCCTAACCTGGGAACCTCCATATGCCGCGGGAAGTGGCCCTAGAAAAGGCAAAAAGACCAAAAACAACAAAAAACAACTATATGTAAAAGATAGGTGTCAATTATTTGCTGTATAGCACAAGGAACCATATTCAATAGTTTGTAATAACCTATAACAGAAAATTCACATATATATCTGAATCACTTCGCTGTACACCAGAAACAAACACAACATTGAAAAATCAACTACACTTCAATTAAAAAAGGAGAGGGAGTCATGAGTGAGACTGCCTGCCTCTGGATGAATATAACTAGATTAAGGAGAATAGTCTCTACTTGAGGCTATTTTTACAGAGGATTTTGAATTTGTGTATATCATTTCTATGAAGGTGTTCATATTTTTACTATATAAATTTATACTCATAATAATATACGTATTGTTTTGTATGGTTTTAAATTTTAAACAAACGGCATAATACTGTGCATATTTTTCTGTACCTTGATTATTTTTTTCTATTTGTGGGCACGCTTGTGGCATATGGAAGTTCCCAGGCTAGGGGTCAAATCGGAGCTGCATTTGCTGGCCTATGCCACAGCCACAGCCACACTAGATCTGAGCCACTTGTGGAAACTGTGCTGGAGTTTGTGGCAATGCCAGATCACTAACCCACTGAGTGAGGCCAGGGATTGAACCCGCATCCTCACGGTTACTATGTCAGGTCCTTAACCCTCTGAGCCACAATGGGAATTCCTATTTTGGATATATTTTATAGAGAAGCTATTTCTCTCTTGAATTCTGGAAAATTCCAAGTAATTGTTCAAATTACTCTTCTGCCTTATTTATCCATTTTGTGTTTTCTGTAACTCCTATCAAGGAAATGTTGGTGCTTCACCATGAAAACTCTAGCTCTGTGCTGCTCTTTGACATTTTATCACTCTGCCTATGCTATATTCTCAGTGAGGCATTCAACATTATCTTGCAATACATAACTCTCTCTTGGCCTCTGTTAAGTCTAGAGTTTAGTCTTCCTGTTAGGTTTTTAAATATTTCAGCGGCTATATTTTTCATTTCCAATTTTTGAATTTGTTCTTTTACCTATTTGGGCTTACTTTAACTCTGCCCATGTATTTCATGATTTTCTCTCCTGTGTTATATGTAAATTATTCATTTGTCTTTTGGAAGATATTAAATATTTATTTTAAAGCATTTGCAGATTTTAATATTGTCTAATATAAGTTTATCTTCCAAACTGTTGATTTTTTTTTCTAGTTTTGCAGTTAGGTTTTTTCCAAGTATTTTTAATATTGAATCTTAATCATTTTGAGTGGGACAGTGCGCACACACACACACACACACACACTCTCAATTCCTCTCTCATTTGAAGCTATATGCTCTCTTGCTTCCCTAGGTGTGCTCTGTATAAGCTTTTACTTCAGAGAGTGGCAGGCAGCAGTTTTTTCGTTTCTCTTTAATAAAAAAGGCCCTGTTCCCAGGCCCTCATTTCTAGAGTGACTTGGTGGCAGGCCTTGTTGCAGGTGGAGATCATTTAGTGTCTGTTAATTGCAGGGGCTGAACTCACAGATACCTCTAACTGCTTGAGTGTGGAATCTAGCAGGCCCTTTGCTTCGGCCCTACTCACAGATTATATTAATAATTTTCTTACATACTACTCAGCCATAAAAAAGAACAAAATAATGCCATTTGCAGCAACATGGATGGAACTAGAGACTCTCATACTAAGTGAAATAAGTCATAAAGAGAAAGACAAATACCGTATGATATCACTTATATGTGGAATCTAATATATGACACAAATGAACCTTTCCACAGAAAAGAAAATCATGGACTTGGAGAAGAGACTTGTGGTTGCCAAGGGCAGGGAGTGGGGGAAGGAGTGGGATGGATTGGGAATTTGGGGTTAATAGCTGCAGACTATTGCCTTTGGAATGGATAAGCAATGAGATCCTGCTGTATAGCACTGGGAACTATGTCTAATCACTTATGATAGTGCATGATAATATGAGAAAAAAGAATCTGTACATGTATGTGTAACTGGATCACCATGCTGTACAGCAAAAACTGACAGAATACTACAAATCAACTATAATGAAAAAAATCATATGTAAAAAAAAGTTTTCTTATACTTACAGCCCACAGAGATAGTTATCTTGTTTTTGAACCATTATATGGTTTTATTTTATTTTATTTTTGTCTTTTTGCCATTTTCTTGGGCCGCTCTCGCGGCATATGGAGGTTCTCAGGCTAGGGGTTGAATGGGAGCTGTAGCCACTGGCCTACGCCAGAGCCACAGCAACGCGGGGATCCGAGCCGTGTCTGAGACCTACACCACAGCTCACGGCAACGCCAGATCGTTAACCCACTGAGCAAGGCCAGGGATCGAACCCACAACCTCATGGTTCCTAGTCGGATTCGTTAACCACTGCGCCACGATGGGAACTC
This sequence comes from Sus scrofa, assembly GCF_054392235.1. Classification (NCBI taxonomy): domain Eukaryota; kingdom Metazoa; phylum Chordata; class Mammalia; order Artiodactyla; family Suidae; genus Sus; species Sus scrofa. The sequence continues at coordinate 86,525,382 of NC_139387.1, read as the reverse complement.
CTTATTTTATTTTTTTAGGGCTGCACCCACGGCATATGGAAGTTCCCAGGCTAGGGGTCATATTGGAGCTGTAGCTGCTGGCCTACGCCACAGCAACACCAGATCCGAGCCATGTCTATGACCTACACCACAGCTCATGACAATGCCGCTGGTTCCTTACTGAGTGAGGCCAGGGATCGAACCCGCATCCTCATGGATACTAGTCGGGTTTGTTATTGCTGAGCCACGAAAGGAATGCCCCAGACATAATATGCTTTTAAACTGTTCTTGAATTTTTTTTTCTATTATTGTTATGTGTGCTCACTACATATAAGGTATCTCAAAGCATGGACTTACAATGCAACATTGAGCAGAAGATCTATTAATAACTTGAAAATTTTAATGCAAGCCATAAAAATCTAACCTGTGTCCTTTTTACTAGGAAAAATAAACATGTGGTCCAAGTGTGGAATCTGGGAAGGATCTCCCGAATTCTTCTCCTTTTCTTTCCCTATTGCTTTCGTATCTCATCTCTCATTTGTTGCCTTTTCTTTTCCCTCCCATATCCCACTGCTTCCCCTTCTCTTTCCATTTCCCTGCTCCCTGCCCCCTTCTTCCTCTTTCCCTTCCCTTTCATCCTTTCACTTTTCTTCTCTGATTCCTCCCCTCCAGCATTTATGTCAAGTTTTCTCCTGGTCTGTCACCCTTCCAGTGTTGTCTCAGTCCTTTAATGCCTGGTAACAGGAAGGAGCAGATGTGCCTCATGTTTATACGAATTAGGGATGCACCCAAGCAAGGGCTGTCCCTTAATGATGTGATGTACAACGTGGAGGATACAGCCAATATTTTATAATCACCATACATGGAGTATAACCTTTAAAAATTGTGAATCACTATATTGTACACCTGTAAGCAACTATTCTTCAATAAAAGAGAATTTTTTAAAAAAGAAAGACATTGAAAATGATAAAACATGGATGAAAAAATAAAAGAAAAATAAATGTGAAGATATCCCATGGTGATGGAAAGACTGAATACAGTTAAGATGGCAACAGCATCAAATGATTTAGCATGATTCTCTGAACATTCCAAAGGGCGTATGGGAAGAAATACACAAGCTGACCCGAACATTCATATGGAGTTTAAAGGAAACCTAAGAAGCCAAAACAAGCTTAGAAAAGAAAATCCAAATTTGGAGGCTCACACTTCTCATTTTCAAGTGTTAGTACAAAGCAGAATAAAACACGATGACACTGGCATAAAGATTTACATATAGATGTATGAAAATGAATGGCGATCTCTGAAAAAAACCCTACCCATCTATGAAAAACCGATCTCTTTTTTCCTTTTTTTTTTTTTTTTTTTTTTGTCTTCTTGCGGCCACACCCATGGCATACAGAAGTTCCCAGGCTCCAGATCCAGGCTGCATCGGAGACCTACACCACAGCTCACAGCAACGCCAGATCCTTAACCCACTGAGCGAGGCCGGGGGTTGAACCCACGTCCTCATGGATACTAATAGGGTTCGTTTCTGCTGAGCCATGATGGAAACTCCCTGATGAATCTATCTTAAATAATCATCAACAATATTAAACTGGGGGAAAATGGAGTTTTCAACAAATGGTACCTAGGCAATCCACAAGAGGTGAATGAAATTGGGCCCTTAGTCATACTGATGCTGGAAAGATGCTACCGGAATCCAGGTTCTTGTTCATGCAGTCGAAGAATGAACTTCATGAACACACAGGCAGCAAGCAAAGTCTTTATTACAGGAAAGCAAAGAGCACCCAGGGGTGCTGGGAGGGGGGAGAAGGGCCCCCACTCTCTATTGTCTTACAGGGGTTTTATCCCTTAAAGATGGGGGGATACCCACATGGGGTCCAGAAAGATGTGTTTTCTCCCATTGGCTTTGCCCAGTTACCTACATCAGTCCTTGTCCAATAGGAGTTTTAGAGTGGAAATGTCCCATAAGTTTTATGATTTCTTTGCCCTTCTCTTCCCTTAGACTGAGGCACCAGTCCTCTCATTCCTTTTTTATCAAGTGAGGAGTGGGTTAGAGATTAAGGTCCATGTTGGCACAGGTACACTTTCTATAGTAAACAAGGCCTGTGGGGATGTTACTCCCTGGAGCCCTTAAGCCACAAATGTTAATCAAAGAATGCATCGAAGCCCATGCTCCTATACTGACTACCTGAGTTAGTATTCTGCCTCAATACTATGTACAAAAAGTAACTCAAAATATATAAAAGGCTTAAATGTAAGAAGTAACATTACAGTCAACACCCTGTATCCACAGATTCCCACCTCTGTGGATTCAACCAACTCCAGATTGAAAATATTAGAAAAAAGAAATTACAAAAAGTTTCAAAAGGCATAAGTTGAATTTGGCAAGTGTCAGCAAATATTTATATAGTACTTACATTGTATTTCAAACATTTACATAGCATTTATATTATATTAGTTACTGTAAGTACTCTGGAGATGATTTGAAGTATACAGAAGATGTATGCAAATACATACCATTTCATATAAGAGATTTGAGCATATGCAGATTTGCTATGCTCGGGGTGCCCCTGATCCAATTCTCCATAGATACTGAGGGACGACTGTATAAACTGTCCAGTAAAACACGGGGATCAGTCTTTATAACCTTGGATTTAGCAATGGTTTCTTAGATCTGAGAGCAAAGCACAAGCACAAAAGAAAAAAAATGGATTTCCTCAAAATTAAAAACTTTTCCTCAAAATTAAAAACTTTTTTTCCCCTCAAAATTAAAAAAACTGCAAAAAATGCAATTCAAGAAAGTGAAAACAGGAGTTCCCATTGTGGTTCAGCGGTATGAACCCAATTAGTATCCATGAAGATGTGGGTTCGATCCCTGGCCTTGCTCAGTGGGTTAAGGATCTGGTGTTGCCGTGAGCAGTAGTGTAGGTCGCAGATGTGGCTTGGATCTGGTGTTGCTGTGGCTGTGGTGTAGGCTAGCGACTACAGCTCAGATTCAACCCCGAGCCTGGGAAATTCCATATGCCACAGGTATGGCCCTAAAAAGACAAAACAACAACAACAACAACAAAACAGTGAAAGCACAGCCCACAGAATGGAAGAAAATATTTGCACATTATATATCTGATGAATTATTATTCAATGTATTTCAAAAACTTTTATAGTTCCTCAACATAAGGACAAACAACCGGATTTTAAAAATGGATAAAAATGGATAAATGACTTCAACAGACCCTTCCTATACAAGACACAAATGGTCAACAAGCAGATGAAAAGATGTCAACCATCATTAATCATTATGGAAATGCAAATTAAAACCAAAATGGAATAACTCCTTCACATATTCCAAAATAGTTAAGGAAAACTTAAATAACAAGTGTTGGCAACAACGCAGAGAAATCGGAACCTTTAAACATGACTCGTGGAAATGGAAAAGGGTGCAACCTCTGTTTACAATATGAAAACACAATTATATTCAACAACTCCACTCCTAGAAATATACCCCGAAGAACTGAAAACAGGTGTACACATACATTAAGAGCTGCCCTGTTCACAATAGCTAAAAGGTAGAAGCAATGCAAATGTTCATCAGAGGGTAAACAGACAGACAAAATGAGGGAGATGCATAAACCACCATGTTATTCTGCCATAAAAGGAATAAAGTAAAATGGTGCATCCTCTGTGTAAAACAGTATGGCACTTCCTCAAAAACTTAAACATAGAATTAATGTATGATCCATCTAATGCACACCAGGGTATACAGCCAAAAGACTGAAAGCAGGGGTTGGGACAGATATGGATACACCCATATTCATAGCAGCATTAACCACAATAGCAAAAGGTAGAGGCAACGCAAATGTCCATCAATGAAGGAATAGATAAACTAATGTGGTAAATATACAAAAGAGTGTAATTTTAAAAGCTAAAGAAATACTGACCTCCTTACAATATACATGAGCCTTGAAGTCATTATGGTAAGTGAAATAACCCTGTCACAAAAGGACAAAAATGGTTTGATTTTTCTTATATAAGGTATCCAGGAAAGTCAAATTCAAACACAAAGTAAAATGTGGGTGCAAGGGGCTGAGGGGAATTAGTTTCATGGCTACAGAGTTTCACTGATGAAAATGGAGACGTTCTAAACACGGATGGTGAGGATATTTGTACAACAATGTGAACGTGCTTAATGGCATAGAACTGTATAGTTAAAATGGTCTGAATGGTAAATATCATGGATAAACACAATGAAAAATGAAGTATTGATACATGTTACATCATGATGAACACTGAATATATCCTAAGTGAAAGAAGCCATACAGAAAAGGTCATCCTGATCATTGTCATCCTGTGTGCTTTAAATCCGTCAAGGTAGGAGTTCCCTGGTGGCTCAGTGGGTTTAGGATCTGGTGTTGCCATGGCTGTGGCAGGTGTTTGATCCCCAGTCTGGAAACTTTTGCATGCAGTTGCAAAACTGAAAGTAAGTATCACTAATGGTTCTAGAAAAAGAAAACTGGATTGGAATGGAAAAAGATATTTCCCTAGAGTTGGGGCAGATAGTGAAAGTTGAAGTGAGTCTGAGGATTGAATCATAATGTGGAAACCACAATAATTTCCTCATATGGAGGTTATGTGCTGGTTCCCTGGGAAAGTGTCCCTATTTTGGGTAAAACACACTGGGGTAGACTGTGTGAAGTGGCAAATGTGGCAAAGGAATGATGGCTGGGGAATCTGAGTATAGAGTTGAACGGTACTTTGTAGTGCTACAGCAAGTTTTCTCTATGTTTGAAATTACTTTCCAAAAGACCATACCAACACCATTCCAGAAAAGCAGAGAAAACATCACACCTCCCTATAGAAGCCAAGCCTTACACAGATCCAGATCATACAAAATTATGAACCTAATCACCCTCCTAGGAATCCACCTGCAGCTTACAGGCACTGTGGGAAGGTTTCATTAGGAGCCACTATGTCTTCAGTGTTGTGGATGACCTGGACATGATAGAAACACTGGGATTTTTGAATTCCAATTTTCTACATTAGTCCACCAAAAACTATTAGAACTAGCAAATGAATTCAGCAAAGTTACCAAATCAATACACAAAAATCAATTGCATTTCTAAACACAAATAATGAACCATCAGAAAAAGAAAACAATCCAATTTACAACTGCATCAAAAAGAACAAAATACCTAGAAATAAATTTAACCAAGAACTTGGATCTTCACACTGAAAACTTTAAGACATTGATGAAGAAATTTAAGAAGATACTAAGAAATCCATGAGGTTGAGGGTTCGGTCCCTGGCCTTGTTCAGTGGGTTGAGGATCTGGCATTGCTGTGGCTGTGGTGTAGGCTGGCGGCTACAGCTCAGATTAGATCCCTAACCTAGGAACCTCCATATGCCGCCTGTGTGACCCTAGAAAAGGCAAAAAAAAAAAAAAAAGATACTAAGAAATGGAAAGCTACCCCACACTCACAAAATGGAATTCATATTGTTACAATGTGCATTCTACCAAAAGCAGTGTGCACAGCGAATGCAATGCCTACCAAATTCCAATGGTATTTTTCACAGAAATAGAACGAATCATCCCAGCATTTGTGGGGGACCACAAAGGACCCCAAATAGCCAAAGCCATCCTCAGAAAGGAGAACAGCCTGGAAGCATTTCACTCTCAGACCTCAAACTACATTGTGAAGCGACAATGACCAAAACGGTGTAGATTCATCACAAAAACAGGCACGAGGACCACAGGAACAGAACAGAGCACCCAGAATTAAAGCCACATGGATGCGCTCAGGTAATTTAGGAAAAGGGGGCCAAGAACACACCAAGGGGAAAGGACATCCTCCACAACACACAGTGCTGGGAACACTGGACACCACACCCCAAAGAAGGACACCTCACACCTGTCTACACCGCACACAAAACTGAGAACCCAGTTGTCCACATCAGGCCCTTCCTGGGTCATGGGAGAAGGACAATACACAGGAAGCTTCCCCTCACTTTTTCCTCACCCTTTCCTCAGGGTAGTGCCTCCACAGGTGGATCTCCAGGAACCTCAGGTCCCCTCAGCACGGACGCAGCCCCAGCTTGTCCTGAAGCCCAAACCGCCTTGAGTCCTAAAGGGACTGAACTGCTGCCTGGACGCTGACTCCCCGCGTCTCAAAGTGAAAGCTCTGGCGCTGCGGGAGACAGTACTCCTTTCAGCTGCGCAGAGCCGGGTCGCCTAGAAGGCACATGCGCTGTGGGTTTAGAGAAGTGGGCTCAGCGCACCCTTGTGGTCAGTGTGGGACATGCAGGCCACGCCTGCCTCCCAGTTCACTGGAGACAGTGCTCCCTGAACCTACGCTGGTACTTCAAAGTGAAGTGGAGCCCAAATATCCCATAACTTTTCCAAAAACAGTGAAGGAACAATTAATTACATCTTGTATGGAATGAAATGAATGTGCCTACACGCCAAATTTACAACTTAGACCAAATCATTCAAAATTATTCCTAGACAAATTTGAAATGCAAAACTATTCAGAGTTACTGAAGATGGAGTTCTCTTGTGGCGCAGGGGTTTAAGGATCTAGCGTTGTCACTCCAGAGCCTAGGGTAGCTGCTGTGGCTCAGGTTCAATCCCTGGTCTGGGAAATTCCACATGCCATAGGCATGCCCCCCTAAAAAAATGTGGAAGAAAACGTAGAAGACAATCAACATGAGCTTATGTTTGGTCACGTAGATCATGTGTTTTGAGTTTTGTTTTGCTTTTTAGGGCCACACCTGTGGCATATGGAGGTTTCCAGGCTAGGGGCTGAATCAAAACTACAGCTGCTGGCATACAACATAGCTGCAGAAACACAGGATCCCAGCCGTGTCTGCAACCTACATAACAGCTCATGGCAATGCCAGATCCTTAACCCACTGAGGGAGGCCAGGGATTGAACATGCAACCTCATGATTCCTAGTCGTTTCTGCTGTGCCACAAGGGGAACTCCAAGGCAGCTTTTCAACAATAGCCAAGATATGGAAGTCATTAAAGTGTCCTTCAATAGGTGAATAAAGAAGATCACACACACACACACATACACACAGAGGAATATGACTCAACCATAAAAGAGAATGAAATCTTGCAATGACATGAATGGACTGACAAGGTATTATATAAGTGAGATACGTCTGACAGAGAAAGCGAAATACCTTATGATGTCAGTTACATGCCAAATCTCCAGGACAAAAAAATGAACAAATGCAGCAGAACAGAATGGACTCATATCCCAAGAATACGTTGGTGGTTGCAGAGGGGAGGAGGTGGGGGATGAGTGCAATAGGTGAGAAAGAAGAGGAGGTACAAACTTCCAGTTATAAAACAAATGTCACAGGGATGTAATGTGCAGCATAGGGAATGGCGTCCATGATACCGTAAAAGCATTGCATGGTGCTGAATGGAAACTAGACTCATGGTGATCATTTTGTGAGGTTTGAAAATATCAAATCACTATATAGCACACCAGAAAACGAACACAATATTGTGGCTCAATTATACCTCAGTCCAAAAAAAAAAAAAAAAAATAGAAAGAAAGAAAAAAGGGGAAAAACACTACGTTGGCGTTCCCGTTGTGGCTCAGTGGTTAATGAACCCGACTAGCATCGATGAGGATGCAGGTTTGATCCCTGGCCTTGCTTAGTGGATTAAGGATCTGGCATTGCTGTGGCTGTGGCGTAGGCCGGCAGCTTTAGCTCTGATTCGACCCCTAGCCTGGCAACCTCCATATGCCGTGAATTCAGCCCTAAAAAGACAAAAGACAAAACAACACCCCCCCCAAAAAAAAAACACCACTACCTTAAGAAAAGAGTGTATCAAGATAAAAAGCTGAGGTCAGATGAAACTTTGAAAGGATGAGTGTTGAAAGGACAGGTTTCCACTGAGGTTCGACTTTCAAGTGGCCCAGACAAATCGAGGACTTGAAGAGGAGCAGCCATGTGATGCTCCTGGAATGCTTATCTCTTTGTTTAAACAGGCTTTATTGTTTTTCTTTAAAAGATGTTTTGAGTTCACAGCAAAATTGGGTAGAGTACAAAGAGGTCCTACCTGCCCTCTGCCCTGCTGTTGCTGGTCCTTCCATCCCCCTACAGGTGCTCAGAGCCCTGGCTCCCTAACTATCCTATCAACAGTCTGTGTGTTGGTCACACATCAGGATCACCAGTCAAAGTTTACATGAAGGTTCACAACTGGTGTTGGTCATCCTGTGGGTTTGGACAAATGTATGTCACCATGAATATATCATACTGAGCAGTTTCACTGCCTTGAAAATCCTCTGTGTGCAGCCTATTTACCACTGCTCACCCTCAGCCCCACCACCAACCCCTGCCAACCCACTGATGCTCCCACTTTTCCATGGCTTACCTTTTCCAGAATGGCATAGACAGCTGGCACCCCAAGTTATACCACCTTTCCAGATTGGCTTCTTTCAGTGAGTAATATGCACTTCAGGTGCCCCCCTGTCTCCCCATGGCTCCATATTTCTCATTCTTTTTCAGTGCTGAAGACCATTCTGTGGCATAAATGTAGCCCAGTCTATGTGTCCATTCACCCCCGAAGGACATCTTAGTTCCTTCCAGTTATGAATAAAGCTGCTGTAAATGTCCAGGTGCAGGTTTCTGTGCCGATGTAAGTGTTCATCTCATTAGGGTCCATTGATACCAAGAATTTTAAGTGCGGGATTGTATAGCAAGAATGTGTTTCATTTTCAAAGACATAGCCCAGGTCCCCAGAGTTTCTGAGGATGGTAGCTGAGAGCATGTCAGCACAGTGAGGAATTCAGCCAAAGAAGGAGGTAGAACTCAAAGAAGCCAGCATGAAAGGTGCCTCCAAGACAAAACTGTACCTCCACCCTCTGGGAGTTGACAGCTGGTCCTGAGGATTAAATGGACACAGGTGCACAGGAGAGAAAAACACACATTTATTTTCCTTAACTGAGGCCAGTGATTGAACCCGCATCCTCATGGATACTAGTCAAGTTCCTTATCGCTGAACCACGATGGGGACTCCCATCTTTGCTGTGTGTGTGTGTGTGTGTGTGTGTCCATAGATCAAAACAATATTCTCGTTCCCTTTACATCTAAGTCTTTTAACTGCAGTTTGTCCTCTGACAGGAGGAGGGACATAATTTTTTTTCTGACATGATGGGGCAGGCAGAGAAGGATAAGATGACCTGTTCTTTCCTTATGTGTTGGGAGGATGATTCTGCTTTGCCGGATAGGATCTAATTTCTACATGAATAATCTAGCAAGACATCAGCTGAAAGAGGAAGAGGAAAGGTCAGAAGCTCATGGTGATTACTGATGACAGATGCTGGGGTTTTCTGCTCCCATGCAAGGAGCATGTGCACCTGAGAAATCAGGAGACACAGAGCCAGAAGCGAATCCCCCACCTCTTCAGGGAGAAGATGCACCCACCCCTGGAGGAGACGCAGAACCACGTGAGGATTCACCATACCTGCAGGTAGAACCTGCAGCTCAAGTAGGAAACCCAGAGCCAGATAGAAAATCACCGCTGCTGAAGGGAGAGCCTGCACCTGCTCCTGCAGGAGATCCAGGGACATATGAGGATTTATTCTCCCCGCAGGGAGAAACTGGACTTGCTACTGCAGGAGACCCCAAGTCAGGTCAGGATTCACAAGTCCTGAAGGGCGAATGTGCACCTGCTTCTGCAGGAGAACCAGATCCAGATGGGGATTTATCCCCCCTGCAGGGAGGAGGTGCTAGTTCTGCTAGAGACGTAGATCATTATGGGGATTCACCACTCTGGCAGAGAGAACCTGCTCACACTATTGCAGAAGACCCAGAACCAGGTCAGTATGCTCCGCTTTTGGAGGGTGAACATGCACCTGCCCCTCAGGAGACTCAGAGCCAGATGAGGATTCACCACTTCAGCCAGGAGAAATTGCACCTGCTCCAGTAGGGGACCCAGAGTCTATTCAGGAATCAACACTTCTGCGCCTGTACTGGCAGGAGACCCACAGCTATTTTAGGAATAACCACCCCCAGGGGCAGAGCTGGCTCTGCAACCACCACTACCGTCAGCTCCTGATCTACACCATCAGCCTGTTCCCCGATCCCAACCTTACTTCTTTTCCTCTGTCATTGCTTTAAAATTTTTTTTAAATTATAGATGATTGACAATGTTGTGCCAATTTTTTGCTGTATAGCAAAGCAGCTCATACACATATATACATTTTTTTTAATATTATTTTCCATCAGGGTTTATCCCAGGAGATTGGATAGGGTTCCCTGGGCTAAAGAGCAGGACCCCATTGCTTATCCATTCTAAATATAATAGTTTGCATCTATCAGCCCCAAACTCCCAGTCCATCCCAATCCCTTCCCCTCCCCTGTGGCAACTACATATCTGTTCTTCTTGTCTGTAAGTCTGTTTCTGTGTTGTAAATAGATTCATTTGTATCACTGTTTATGTTTGGGTTTTTCTTTCATATTATTTATGAAACCATATGTTTTAGGTTTGTAATAATGAAATTTAAGCTTTTTCAATGTAGTCTTTTGCAATTCGGTTCAGACAAGTTTCTCCAAGAGGTTGCGTCTGTTTTGAATCAGCATCCAGTAGAGGTGAGGAGGAAGTGCAAGACCTGCACGTTGAAAAGTGTAATAACTTACTGGAAGAAATTAAGAAAGACCTGAATTTGTAGAACACATTCTCATATCCATGGATCAGAAGGCTTAATTCTATTATGATGGCAATACTCCATGAATAGATCTAGAGATTTCAAGGATGCTTATTAAAATTCCAGGTGGTGTTTTGCAGAAATTGACAATCTAAAATTCATGTGGAAAATGCAAGGGACTCAGTAAAGATAAAGGAATCTTGAAAAAAGAACAACATTGGATGTATGGAGATGCATGTAGAACCCTACAGATGATATAAAGACAATTTAAGCTGAAGATACTGGAGATTCAAGAGATGCAGAAAAAAAAAAAAAAGCGCCTTCATGGAGCTTCCTTTATCTGAATAAAAGCAGCAACTTCTGAGAAATGATCAACACCATACATTTCCTCTATAGGTGGCTTCTATCCCCAGGAGAGAGACCAAAAGTAAACCTTCCATAAATCTTTTCTGCATGGTGTTTTATGGCCCTGAAGAAGATGCAAATATCTCTCATCCCTGTACAAACACTATCACAAATTTTCTTATACCGTGTTATTTTTCAAAGAACCTGTTTGTCTTTCCTGAAGAAATCTATCTGTTCTTTCCGTGGCACATGGAGTTCTGGGGCCAGGAATCAGATCTGAGCCACAGTTTCGACCTACACCACAGCTGCAGCAACAATGGATCCTTTAACACACTGTGCTGGGCCAGGGATTGAACCCGTGTCCTGGCATTGCAGAGACGTTGTTGATGCCATTGCACCACAGTGGGAACACCGTCCCTATGTTTATAAGCCTTTGCCTTTCACCATTTAACATGTTAGTTACTTTTTTGGTTGGCTCCTGTGTGCATAGAATTAGACCTTTCCTCTTGTTCATCGATTTTTTATGTCTTTGGCTGTCTTTGGGAGTGACCCTGGATCATGGGGGGCTGCTCTTTCTTCACCTTCTTTAGTGACATCTTTTTGTCAATGGTTAAGTTATAAAAAGGCGTATTGGTTTTTTTTTTTTTTTTTTAATTTTCCCACTGTACAGCAAGGGGGTCAGGTTATCCTTAAGGCGTATTGGTTTTGAGTCACATTTGGAATAGGTATAACTTTGGAGACCCCTGGAAGGGAAAAAAAAAAAAAAGGATTTAACACTGCCAGGAGAATTTACTGGTTGTTCTCAGCAAATACCTGATAAGATGATATTTGCAAGGCTTTCTTTGAAAGGTTCTCACCTTAAAACATATATCCTATTGAAACCCCTCAGAGAGTCGAATTAAAAGAAAGACAAAGGAGTATCATTCCTAGTCTAAAAAGAACAAAAGAACAGAAATCATACTTAGAGCAAAAATTAAAAAGAATTTATACCCTCAGTCCTCCCATGTGCATGCAATCTTCCAGATGGCCCCCTGGAGAAAATTCTCACCTAGACTGCAAATGGGTCAGATTCTTTGCCAGGACCTTCTGTGAATTTTCAGAACTTGGCCCAACTGAAGGCTGATACTCAGGGTCTGCGAGGAGCTGTGAGGCCTTCTCTGTTAAGGCTGGGCTAACATGGAACTATGCAGTCTGAGGGAGAGAAAGCATGGTGACCCTTTGCGGAAAGATCTATGAAAACAGCGCAAAGGCATACTGCTCTAAATATTTCAATTTACATCTTAGTTGGAAATATTCTCTTTGAAATAAGGAAGCTAACTCAAGATAATGGTGTTGAAAGGGCAGGTGAGCCTCTTGAAGTTATTAAGCAGGATAATTAAAAACAACCAACAACCATCCTTGCTTTACTAATCTCACCTATATGGAAACAGAAATGCAGCTTTAGGAGTAATTCAAAGCCCACCACTATCTAGATCTTCTTACCACTATCTAGATCTTTACTTTCTTCTCATATCAGCACATTGGAAAAAGAACTGTCCTCCACTCAAGAAAGAAGAAGAACTTAAATACACCTCTGATAATAGGAAACACACTCCAGACTTCCTCCTTTAAAATGCTTGCATCCTTTCTCAGGCCCTTCCACCAGCAAGAGCTGTGTTCTCCTGGTCCTGAGAACCAAGTCTTTAAATATGAACATCCAAGAAAATAACTCTAACTTGAGGGTGCAGTGCTTTTTATTTCCTCATCTTTTTTTTTTTTTTTTTTTTTTGCTTTTTCAGGGCCCTGCCTGCGGCATATGGAAGTTCCCAGGCTAGGGTCAAATCGGAGCTACAGCTGCAGGTCTATGACACCAGATCCAAGCCACATCTGACCTACACCACAACTGCGATCCTTAACCCACTGAGTGAGGCCAAGTATCAAGCCCATGTCCTCATGGTTACTAGTCATATTTGTTACCACTGAGCCACAGTGGGAACTCCTATTTCATCATCTTATAAGGGTAATTAACCCCCCCCATCTTCCTTTGCATTCCTGGCTATTGAAAGTAACTTAGTCCACTAAAATGACTACCTGAGAATAGAAAAGATAGTGCTAATTGTAGACAAACTGAATATTTTATCCAGTCAGATTGGCTTAAAAAAACACCAAGAGGGGGAGTTCCAGTTGTGGCTCAGTGGAAACAAATCTGACTAGTATCCATGAGCATGCAGGCTTGATCCCTGGCCTTGCTCAGTGGGTTAAGGATCCGGCGTTGCTGTGAGCTGTGGTGTAGGTCAGAGATGTCGCTTGGGTCTGGCATTGCTGTGGCTGTGCTGTAGGCCATTGGGTACAGCTCTGATAAGACCCCTAGCCTGGGAACCTCCAGATGCAACGGGTGCGGCCCTAAAAAAAAAAAAAAAAAAAAAAAAGAAAACCACCAAGAAGGGAGTTCCCTGCTGACAGAGCAGGTTAAGGATCTGGTGTTGTCACTGCTGTGGCTCGGGTTCTATATCTGGCCTGGGAACTTATGCATGCTGTGGGCATGGCCAACACAACAGCAACAAAAATAACAACGTCACCAAGAAGGCTATAAGGTATTTCCAAAATTCTTTTGTTCAGAACTTAGTCCATATCCTTCATAAGATTACATATCAGGGCAAATCTAAACCTTGAAAGTCTACTCCATAAATATTAGCAAAATCATTTAGCTCTCATTAAGCAAGTAATCTTTCTTGTTCCATCTGCCAGAAACACAAGTTCAGAGCCTGCTCTTTTATATAAACATATGATTTTTGTATTACTCAGTTTTACTGACTCATGGCTAAAATCTTGGAAAAAAGATATTATATCTATTTGAATTCATCTGTATGATTATGTCTTTTATCATGGGGGGAGGTCCTCAATCAAGAACCTAGGGTGGTAGGAGTTCCTGTGTGGCTCAGCAGGTTAAGGATCTGACATTGTCACTACAGTGGCTTGGGTCACTACATTGACATGGGTTCAATCCCTGGCCTGGGAACTTCCACATGCCATGGGTGTGACCCAAAAATGAAACAAAGCAAAACAAAAACAAAAAAAGAACCTAGGAGGGTAGAGTGAAAACTATTTTTCCTCCCGTACACATGCAAATACCATTCAGCAATAGGAATAAACCATCAACCCATGCCAAAAAAAAAAAAAGAATGAATCTTATATGTATATTGCTAAGTGAAAGAATTCAGTCTGAGGAGGGTTTACCCTGTATGACTCCATTTATATGACATCCTGGAACAGGTGAAACAAAGATGGCAAACAGGTTATGGGGTGGGGGGTTGAAACATTCCAGATGGTACTTTGGTGATGGATACCTGCCACCATACATCAGTCTAATCCCGTGGATTTTTACCACTCAAGTAAATCATAATATATTCAAATTTATTTTTTAGTATATGGGAGTGTCACAGGATGGTATAGAGAAAGTGACAAATAATCTAACTGATTTAGAAATGTATGAAAAAACTCTCTGCCGGTGGTAGGGCTAAAGGTATTTGATGGAACTAACTAGGAAAAGAACATAACCGGTAAGACAAAGGCAATTGTACCGCACATAAACACTGGACTCTATAAGTTCTTTCCCATGGTGGTGGCAGCTAACAATACTGAAACCACTGTATCTGTAATCTAGAATGAAGCAAGCAATGAAGTCAATGAATGAGAATGGTGGAAGCCAGGATTCTGACTGTTGGAGTGTATTGTATTTCTTACTATACCCACGTAATAATGGATAGATTGTATTTCCTCAATTTAACATGATGGAGGATAATGTGAGAGAAAGAATGTGTGTATACATGTAACTGGGTCACTTTGCTGTACAGCAGAAATTGACAGAACATTGTAAATCAACTATAAATAAAAAGTTAAAAAAATTGTGTATCAAAAAGTTTTATCAAGGGAGTTTCTGCTATGGCATGGTGCATGAAGGATCACGCATTGCTGCAGCTCTGGCTTAGGTCACAGCTTCAGCTTGGATTTGAACCCTTCCCCAGCAACATCCATATGCCGAAGGTATGGCCAGAAAAAAAAAAGTGCAGTCCAGAAAGTGAAAACACAGCCTATATAATGGAAGAAAATATTTGACACATAATATATCCAACAAGTCTTTTCCTCAGAATATACCAAGAATTTTAACAAACAATCAACAAAAAGACAACTCAATTTTTAAAATGGAAAAGGACTTGAAGAGATCCAAGAAATACAAATACTTAGCAACACATAAAAATGTGAACCAAGAAAAAAAGGGAATTATGTTAAAGGAAAACATGAGCCAATGGAAAGAGCTCTCAACAGCCAAAGCAGGAATGAATTGAATGACCAAATACAGTACTGCTGGATTACAGCCAAAAACTTCAAATAACTATACAGGTGTCCATACTGGCAAAAATAAATGATCACGTAGTGTGTTTTTTTAAATGAATGATGTCGAATATAAATATATGTAGAAGAATTCCAAATAACTGATGTAACTCCCTTTTTTGAAGAGTGGGTGCTGCAGAATGATTTCATCCTAAGGAAGACACACAGTAGGGAAAAGGGGAACGTCACAGTGGGGAAAATCTGATAATCGCTGTCTCAGCCAAGGGGGCAAAGTTATCTCATGATATAAAGCAATGAGAAAACCCTTTCCAATCACAAGAGAAACACCAAGTATGGCTCAGTGGGTTCAGGATCCAGCGTTGTCACTGCTGTGGCCTGGGTTTGATCCCTGGCTGGGGAACGTCCCATGCTGCAGGCACAGCAAAAACAAACAAACAAACAAAACCAACCAACTAACCAAACAAAGCCCTCAAAACAAAAAACCCCTAGTAAACCCCAGTGCAGGAGAGTCTACAAAGTACCTGACTAGTCCTCAACACTGTCTAAGTCACTGAAAGAAGGAGAGTCTGAGAAAATGTCAAAGTCAAAAAAGATCCTAAATTCCTACTGTGGTGAAGTGGGTTAATGATCCAGCTTGTTTCTGTGGTATTGCCAATTCCACCTCTGGGCTGGCACAGTGAATTAAAGATCCAGCATTGCTGCAGCTGTGGCTTAGGTAGCAACTGGGGCTCCAATCGGATCCCTGGCCTGGGAACTCCACATGCTGCAGGGTGGCCAAATAAAAAAATAAAATAAAATAAAAATAAAAAAGCTGGGAGGGGGAATAAATTAGGGATTTGGAATTAACAGATACACATTACTATGCATAAAATGAATGAACTATACAGCACAGGGAACCATAATTCAACATCTTGCTATAATCTATAATGGAAAGAATATGAAAAAGAGTATAGTATATATATATCATACAATTGAATCACTTTGCTGTACACTTGAAACATTGTAAATCAACCACATTTCAATAAAAAGATTACAGAAGACAATCAACGTGACCATGAGTTTGGTCACGTAGATCACGAGCTTTAACTTTTAACACATAGCACAAAAAGCCAACACCCAAAAGGAAAAAAATTAATAACACGTACTTCATAAAATTAAAAATTTCTACTCAGAGAAATACATTATTCAGAAAACCAAAACACAAGCCAAAAACTGGGAGAAAAATATTTGCAAAACATATATCCGATAGAGAGTTTGTACTCAAATTATACGAAGAAGAGTAAAACCAAGAACTGCGTTAAAATGGGTAAAGATCTGTAAGACATCTGGCCAAAGAAGATATGCCAATAGTAAGTGTACAAAAATATGATCAACATCACATCCCATTAGAGAATTACAAATTAAAACAACAGGAGAGGAGTTCCCGTCGTGGCGCAGTGGTTAACGAATCCGACTAGGAACCATGAGGTTGCGGGTTCGGTCCCTGCCCCTTGCTCAGTGGGTTAACGATTCGGCGTTGCCGTGAGCTGTGGTGTAGGTTGCAGACGCGGCTCGGATCCTGCGTTGCTGTGGCTCTGGTGTAGGCCGGTGGCTACAGCTCTGATTCAACCCCTAGCCTGGGAACCTCCATATGCCGCGGGAGCGGCCCAAGAAATAGCAACAACAACAACAACAATAACAAAAAGACAAAAAGACAAAAGACAAAAAAAAAAAAAAAAAAAAAAAAAAACAGGAGAGCACGGCACACATGTTAGAACGGCTAACCTTCCCCCCAGATGACGATGCTGCTTACTGGGAGATGGGGAAATGGGAACCAACAGCAACTCTCCTTCATTGCTGGTGGGATGCATACACGGCTTCTTGAAATACAGTCTGGCAGTATTTTCCAAAGCTCAAGTTTCACCTGGAGACCCGTCAATTGCACCGCAAGTATTTACACACCTGCTTTGAAAAATGGTAGGTATCTGCAACTGTAAATCAACTATAAAAGAAAAAAATAAAAATCATAGAAATAAAAAATTTAAATATTAGGAAACATACACAAAAAAAGAAAAATGGCATGTGAACAAAAATGAGGATGCTACTCTACCATGCACAGAAGCTCTACTCATATAATGTCTAAACCTTGAAGCAATCAGAATGTCTTCAGGAGATGAATGCATAAGCAAACTGGGGTACCTCTGTATGAAGGGGAGCAGAATGTGATATCCCAAGATATGGAAGTGCAAGAAACTTCAAACAGTGAAATCAATTTAAAAAAAGAAAACCAAAGTTGGAGGTTCACATTTCCGATTTTCAAACATTAGCACAGAGCAGCCGTGTATGTGGGTATAAAGATACACAAGTGTGATGTGACTGAAGGGAGAGTGTCTCCTGATTTTCCTTGAGGAGAGGTGTGGTGAGGGAAGAAGTTACCATTAATTAAAATATGTCCTAGGTCAGTTAAAGTAGAGAGATTTATTATACATCTTTCATTTAATTTTCACAATAATCCACTGAAGTATGTTTGTATGTATGTATGATTATTCCTTTTTACAGATGAAGAATCTGACATACAAAGAGGTTCAGTCATTTGCCTAAGCAAATGTGTGATGGAACTGAAATCAAAACACAGAGATGGGCTTCTTTTTTCTTACCAGAGTACTATGTACCTTTGACCAATGATTAAAAAGATGATACTTTAAAATTTCTGGCTTTAGGGGTAGGCAGGGGGCTGTTTATGGGGGTCAAGTGGTGGGAGGGGTGGGGGAAGGGCTTGGAGCTTTCTCAACACCCTTGAAATAATATAAAGGCAGTCATGTGCGTTGTGCAGGGATTGGGGTCCATACCTCTAGTGCCTCCTGGACAATTTCCTCCTGCTCTCTAGACAGTGTTCTCAAAGCCCCTCACACAGAGTAAACAAGCTCCTCTGGCTGTGGTGAAAGGCAGGCACCCTGAGGAGGGTGCTGGGTTCTTGGGAAACCTGGTGTGGCCCCTGATTACTTAGTCCTCTCTGCAGGACACTATCACATACGACACAGGATTTCACCTTTGACTTTAATGCAAAGAAAACATGTCAAAGAGACACCTTGGACACTCAGACAGCCTAGGTCCTGCCCATTTCCCAAGCAAAATTCCAGACCAGGGAATTCTATTATATATATATATATATATATATATATATATATTTTTTTTTTTTTTTAAGCTCTGTATTCCCACTTTATCCAGGCAGGAGAGTTGCCTATTCCAGATTTTCTACTTTCCTCCAGATCCTCTCACTGGCCACCCCTCCTTTTTTTTTGTCTTTTGTCTTTTGTCTTTTTTTAGGGCTGCACCCGCGGCACATGGAGATTCCCAGGCTAGGGGTCTAATCAGAGCTGTTGCTGTGGGCCTACGCCAGAGCCATAGCAACACCAGATCTGAGCCATGTCTGTTATCTACACCACAGCTCACAGCAATGCCGGATCCTTAACCCACTGAGCATGGCCAGGGATCGAACCTGCAACCGCATGGTTCCTAGTCGGATTTGTTTCCACTGTGCTAAGATGGGAACTCCTCACTGGCCCTTTTTGAACAACTATCTTATTTCTACCACTCAGGGTTACATCTCTTTATATCCACACATAACTACATTTCCCTTTTTCTAGCTCTGTTTTCCTGCTATCATCCTTTCACCCCTGGAAACCCATTGTGGGAGTTCCCTGGTGGCTCAGCAGGTTAAGGATCTGGCCCTGTCACTGCAACAACTTGGGCCACGGCTATGGTTGCAGGTTCTGGCCTGGGAACATCCACATGCCACAGGTGTGGCCAAAAAAGAAAAAAAGAAAAAGAAAAAAGAAAAAAGAATGGATTGTATTATTTGTTCAGTGCAGCTCCCTGTGCCCCATTTCTAGAGATTTTGATTCTATAACTCTGGTGCAAAAGAGCACCATTTTTTTGGAGCCTCAAAATATGCATTTGTAAACAACTATGCCAGACCATTATGAAGCAGGTGGTCTACACACCATACCTTGAGAAACACGTTGACATATTTTTAAAACTTAGAAATAGTTTTGGGTCACTTAAAAAAATCTTCAGAGGTTCTGTGATGGAGGCAAAATTTCAGAATCTTCTCATTGGGTTTAATTTATTTCCTTCTGATCTCATTTAATTGCCTCCTTCCTTTCCCTTATTACCTATTGATCCAGCATCAAAGACAGGAAGACTGATGGAAACTTCCAGAGCAGTGGCCTAATTGGCCTCCTGGGCTACATGCATGAGTGGATAGAGATCCCTCTTCACCTCCAACTGACCCTTCCTTTCCCCAGGGGCCGCTTTGTCTGTATGCCCTGGAAGTAACTCTCAGCCCACCACTACCTACACCACCACAGACTTTAGGACCAAGAGTCTTCTCTTTTTTTGGGATTTCATTTGAGGCATATCATGAGCTCTTACCTTGATCCTTAGTGATTCCATCTCCCTAGACTTCCTTTCCCTGTCTGCCAACCTCAGTCTTGCCACCTTAAATGAACACCCTGCAAATGTACCCCTCTTGCTGTTATCACCTGCCCCTTCTTGCATTCTTTTCAGTGTTAATTAACTAGTACATTTTATCAACTAATATTTATGGAGTATCGCTAGTATTTAGGCCCTGTACTAGGCATGACACTTTGCTCCCTACCCCATGCCAACCGGACAAATGAAGTTACCTTATTCTGTGAAAACATAATTTTCTTTTTCTTTTCTGGCTGCACCTGTGGCTTTTGCAAGTTCCCAGGCCAGGGATCAAATCTGAGCTGCAGCTGTAACCTACAACCACAGCTTGGCAATGCCAGATCCTTAGCCCACTGTGCCAGGGTGGGTAAGGAGCCCATACCTCCTCAGTGATGTAAGCTGCTGCCATCAGATGCTTAACCAACTGTTCCACAGCAGGAACTCCTGTTAGACATCATTTTCAATCCCACACTCTCTATCTTTCCATTTGCGGTGGTCTCTAGTCCCTTAGACCTGAGAGGTCTAAGCTGGACTCTAGGAAGAATTCCACACCTCCCTTATTCCCTCAGTAGGGTATGTCCTGGGATGAGCTGTCCCCAGAGCCTAAGAAGGGCCTCCTTTACCTCTTGGTTCTTGAGGCTGTAGATGATGGGGTTGACCATAGGAGTGAACACAGTGTAGAGGACAGAGAAGGCCTTTCGGAGGAAGGGGGCCATGTGGTCTGTTGGGGCTACATAGACCACTGTGAGAGTGCCATAAAACACCCCGACCACGCTGAGATGAGAGGAACAGGTGGAGAAGGCTTTCTGCTTTCCATGGCCTGAAGGTATGTGCAGAACCTGAGGATGAAGGCATAGGATGCCACAATCAACAGGAAGGGAGCCAGGGTTAGGAAGCCTGAGATGCTCACCCCGGCTCCCCACATAACCCCCACATCACCACAGAACAGCCCTACAACTGGAGTGAAATCACAGAAGTAGTGGTTGATCTCCCTACTGCCAGGGCAGAGGGTCAGGGGGGTTGCCAGGGCCAGAGTGAAGGCAGAGAAAGAGAAGCCACTGAACCAGGCTCCAGCAGCCAGGTAGCCACACAACCAGGTGCTCATCAGGGCAGGGTAGTGAAGGGGGTGGCAGATGGCCAAGTAACGGTCAAAGGACATGACAGACAGTAGGAGGCACTCAACTGCAGCCAGTGAGGCAAACAAGTAGAGCTGGAGCAGACAGCTGACCACCGAGATGGTTTCCCTCCCTTCCAGGAAGCTCCACAACAGCCGAGGCATGATGTTGGAGGTATACTGATCTCCAGCAGGGAGAAGGGGCAGAGGAAAAAGTACATGGGTGTGTGGAGGGTCCGAGTGGAGGCCACAGCCAGCAGGATGAGGGTGTTGCCCCCGACTGTTACCACATAGATGAGCAGAAAGAGGGTGAAGGGGAGGAAGCCCAGGTGCTGCAGCTCCCCAAAGCCCTCTAGGATTAGCCAGGTGGTCTGGTTCTCACTGTCACCCCTGGACTGCTTCCTCATTTAGATCTGGGTCCAAGAGAAAAAAGGAAGGTAGTATTAACCATGACTGGATTATGACCACACATTCACTCATCATAGCAGGCACTGCAAACAGGCTTTATGGTCTCCTATTTACAGAAAAGAAAAAGACATACGAGTTTAAGTCAATTCTTCAGTCATGATGGTGGAGTCATGATTTGAAGCCAGGTTTGCTTGACTCCAAATCTCCCATAGAGTCTAATACTTTCAGAAATCCTTTTTGTGTGATGGAAATGTCAGAATCAGAGAGCAGTATAGGGTTCCTCCAATCATTACTGAGCTTTCACCTGAAAACCCTGGTTGAGCATCAACAAGGGAACCATACCTGATAAACACTTCTGGAAGGGTAGGAAGAGTGCCCAGGACTTTCCAGGTAGGTGGTCCTACCCTGAGATCTTGCACATTCCTGAAGAAGCCACTCATCTCAGGATATTTTCCCTTTCCAAGAAAATGAGATTTGGAAATACTGATAAGCAATGTATACCATCTACTTATGAGATATGCCGTGTAGAAAGGGGCGAATTAACTCAGATCCCTGGGAAGCCATTCTTTTTCCTTGGAAAAGTGTCCTGGGGACTGTTGGTAAAGCCATTTTCAAACTTTTCCCAGTCTCAAATCAGTTTGTTAAACTGATGGCAGCAAGAATACAGGGTTTTTTATGCTCTAGGAATACTTTCTTTTTCTTGGTTCACCTGCCTTAGAGTCCCTGTACAGGTCAAATCCTCAACTTATCACACCTAACTATAGATTCTTTAGAAATTTCTACCTTGGTATGGGATTTCTTATTTCATTTACTGCAGGAAGATAATACCAAACACACAGTAAGACCTTGATAAATACCTGTGGAATGAATGATTGAATGAATAAGTGAAGAAGTTATAATAATTTTCCAATAGTAAATTGCTATGAAAAATCGCAGCATCTGAAATTAATGCCTGGGCTAGAGAAAGAGGCATTTAAATGATTACTAAAAGAGAGAAGGAATCTCTTGGTTCTTCCGCTAACTGAGGGACTAGTGGATTATTGTTAGAGCTTGAGGTGGAACCATGATTAAGCCTGGACGTGGAAGTCAAGGAGGTATGTGTGCATGTGCTGAAGAAACCAGAAAGCCCAATATGATATAAAGTTCTCTCAATTTTTGAAGTTAAGAAAGATGACATTCCATATAAGCAGATGGCAGCAAGAATAAGGGTTTTTGTGCTCTTTTCCTGGTCCTACCTGTCCTACCTGTCCTTCTGGTTTGAGCTTTTACTTCATGTAGACACACATTGGTCACAAGGGTGGTATAGACATAAAGCAAATAGAATACTTTCATATGTTTTTAAACATACTTCGTCTTCTATGTACTAGTGACTTCTTAAAGAGCTAGGGAGAAACTTGAAGTGAGAGTGGAATAGGACTCTGGGTCTTGCAAAGGGCTAGCAAGGAAAGAAGCTAGTAAAACTAACCAAACCAACAAACCGATCAACTAACCCCAAACTATTCAAGTCTGGACTCTGAATTGTTGCCTATGATTAAAAAAAAGTTACTATTACTCTTGCTAGTCAGGGAGTTGCCTTTGGTCCCTGTTGTTTTATGGAACACTTGGAATCCTCGTAAGGAGATATCACCAGGAGCTATAGAATGCTAAATATAATGTGAAACCTCACATAATGTCTTTCATGGATAGTATTAATAATTTAGTAGATCAAAAAATAATTTAGTAGATTAGGAGAAAAGAGTGAAAAAAAAGGACATATTAAATTCAGTAAAGCTTCCAGAAAAGATGATGACTGAGCTTAAAGAGAATACTGATAGTTTGGCTACTATATACCAAAATTATTCATTAATGTCTCCCTGAAAGTCTGAGAAAGATGTCTAGTGAAAAGAAGGTTTTGTCCATCTGGTTTTACACCTGTTTTAGCAGTGACTTCAATAGACACAGCAAATATGCACAGCTCATCAAACTTCAGATGCTGTGAAACAAAGAGGGGAAACCCATCTTATAGGCGATAGAATTATAATTCCAAATAGCTTTGTCTTTTGGAATGCTGGACTAAAGGTGAAATTTAATAAGAGCACATATAAAATCTGCACGTAGGCTTTAACATTCAATTGGAAAAGTACAGGAAGGATAAGACCTTGCTTGGTAACTATGTGAAAATGATTTGAGATTTTTTAAAAACTATTGTGAATTAGGACTTAGTAGCTGTGAAGTGAGAGGAACATATGAAGAATTGAAGATATTTAATCTGGAAGAGACAAAGCTGACATAAGACTATGAGAGCTGTTTTCAAATTGGAGAGATTTTTCTGAAGAAGAGGAATTATAGTTAGTCCATAGAAGCTCAGAGGGCAGAACAAGGACCAAGGGGGTGGCCATGGGAGAAAAGTCATACCCACCTACCTGTGCTGGTTTCACAGAGGTGATTCTTATGGGGCTAATGGTTGTTGTTTACAGCGTGATTGGGGGTATGAAAATAAACCTCACTGGAGAGGGTCGGAGTAGGAGAAAAGAAGCTTTTTCCTAGTTCCTCCAGAAGTTCGTTGGCAAATATGGGCCCCATTCATTGGAACTTCCTGGAACAAACACAAGAAATTAAAAAAAATATGGCAAACTTCCGATTTTGTTTAGGTTGGGTCAGAGGTGGTCCTCTCGGCAGGCAGAGAGCAGTGTGGGTCCAGATGAATTTTAGATACTCAGATTCAGTATAGAGGAGACTCAGGAGTTCCTGCTGTGGGGCAATGGAATAAATGGCATAAATGGCATCTTGGGAGCCCTGGGGCACAGGTTAGATTCCCGGCCCAGCACAGTGGGTTAAGGATCCAGGGATGCTGCAATTGCGGCTTAGGTTCCAACTGTGGCTCAGATCTGATCCCTGACCTGGAAACTCTATACACTGTGGGGGGCGGCTCTTGGTTCACCACCTCCCCCACCCCCCCACCAAAAAAAGGAAGTACAGAGGGGACCTGAACTGCTTTGGCTTCTTCCTTCTGGTTGTCTTATCTCTGGACTAAATTCTTCTGTCAGCTCACAGCTCTTTGGACTTTCTGCTCTCCTCTGATGGCTCCAGTTTATTGGCTTCTCCTGACCCGAGGGTTTGCACAGAAGACTTCTGTCCCTGTCCTATTATATATGCTGCTATGGACACTACTGCCTTTTCTGGAGCAAGACAGCTTCCTTCCCTTGTGGGGGTTGAATAAGAGCCTCCTTAGGGAGGAGACGTAGCTTGGAGTCAACAAGATCAGCTGCATCTATGTTTTTGTTCCCGGGGAATGTTTTGGTTTATCAGGGACCACATCCACATGTTTCACTCAAATCTAATGACTTCTATAGTTTGATAGTTTGTACATCACAGATTTACATAAACTAGGTCTGTCCCCTTAAAGAGAATGCAGGTAAATAGTAAAATGCAGGTAATGACAGATGTAAAGAAGTTTCGCTGCAGGAATATAGCACATGAAGGCAGAGGGCAGACCTAGGCCAAAAGGAGGACAGGACAGGATCACAGTGGGGGTTGAATTTTCCTAGGAATAGACTAGGTGGCTCTTCCTGGAAGAAACTGGACATGAGTTTTACTTTTATAGGTAAAAGACAGAGTGGAAAGACTTGGATTGGGGAGAAGGTGACCTGCAAGGAAGTAATTAGCATATTGTCTTTGAGAGAGCAGCTGAGAATGAACTATGGCTGCCTATGTCTTGGGTTGTGTAAAGAAACTGAGGGAGATGCCAGGTGAGAAAGAGAAAAACGAGAGACTTTTCTAGGTAGAAAGGAAATCCAGTATTTATTAACCTAGAATTTATGATAATAGTGATGAAAAGATCCAACTCGTATTTAAAAGTTTATTTTCAGCTTTTCTTCCCCTCAAGTGTTACCTGTGAGTTGAAAGAAGAAATGGGAGTTCCCGCTGTGGCTCAGCAGGTTAAAAACCCAACATAGTGTCCATGAGGATTAGGGTTTGATTCATGACCTTGCTCAGGGGGTTAAATTGAGTGTAGTTTGCAGATGTAGCTTGGATCTGGTGTTGCTATGGCTGTGGTGGAGGCTGGCAGCTGCAGTTCCAATTCCATCCCTAGCCCAGGAAATTTCATATGCTGCAGATGCAGCAGTAAAAAGGAAAAAAAAAAAAAAAGAAGAAGAAGAAATGAAAGATCTATATGTGTTTTTTTTAGGTATTAGATTATGTTTTTTATAAAATCATGCCATACATTAATTCAAGAAATACAAAGTATTTATAGCTTGTCAGGCACTGTTTCAGACTATAGCCATGTAGTAACAAACAAAACAAAATTTGGTTATTAGAGTTATCTGAGTTACTTTCAGTTACCCATGCCTTGATGATGTATTCATATTACCCTGATCAACAACTCTTTCATTCAGAACTGGTTTTTCTGATATAAAAATCCTGCCTGGGGAAAAATTTCATTTCATAAGACTAAACTTCTTGTTTTTATTTTTTGCTTTTTAGGGCCACACCTGTGGCATATGGAAGTTCCCAGGCGAGTTCCCAAGTTGGGATCTGAGCTGCGTCTGTGACCTACACCACAGCTCAGGGCAACGCTGGATCCCTAACCCACTGAGCAAGGCCAGGGATCAAACCCACATCCTCATGGATACTAGTTGGGTTCGCTACCGCTGAGCCACAAAGGGAACTCTAGGACTAAGCTTCTCGTATCCCTCATTCCAACAAACTGACATAATCAACAAGAGTGAATGGAGTTCCCACGGTGGCACAACAGGATTGGTGGTGTCTCCTGAGTGCTGAGATGCAGGTTTAGTCCTCTGGCCGGCACAGTGGACTGGGTATCTGACATTGCCTCAGCTGTAGCATAGATCGCAGCTGTGGCTCAGGAAACCTCACAAGAATTATAGAAGGTAGTTATTATCCTTATCTACAATTTACATGTCAGGCAACTATAGCCCAGAGAGATTGAGTACCTTGTCCAGGACCATATAATTGGTTAAGTGGTGAAGCCAAAATTCAAAGCTGACATGTTACAGTTTGCCTTTAGTAGAGTGGTAGGGAAGAGTAAATGGATGATATTAAGAAAAAGAATAAAACTGTGATAGGTTAGCTGGAAATATGATTAAGCTGGTCCAGAAAAAGTATCTTTAGATGCTTGCTACCTCCTAAGTATTGTGGAACAGACGCACAGATCTAGAGACATATATAGAATGTACCCTAACTTGGCTCCTGTTGATTGTCAAATTTTCACCCTGGAAAAAATAAATAAAATGGATATTATAAAAAAATGGCCTCAGTCATTAACAGACAACACCAATAAAGCACTCTTACAATACCTCACTGTGAATAGTAGAACTTCCTAGTGAACAGTGTAGGATGAATTTGTTGCAAATACCTGAAAAAATAGTCTCAATAAGACTGTTAGTGGAGTTCCTGTTGTGGCTCAGCGAGTTTAGAACCTGACTAGTATCCATGAGGATTCGGGTTTGATCCATGGCCCTGCTCAGCGGATTAAGGATCCAGTGTTGCTGCAAGTTGCAGTGTAGGTCGCAGACGTGGCTCAGATCTGGTGTTGCTGTGGCTGTTACATTGGACAGCAGCTGCAGCTCTGATTTGACACCTAGCCTGGGAACTTCCATATGACAGTAGGTGCAGCCCTTTAAAAAAAAAAAAAAAAGACTGTTAGTTTAACCTAGTGAGATGTTGGAGGATATTTAATAAAATTTGGCTTTTAGAATAACTGATCATCCAGGAGTTCCCTGGAGGCCCAGTGGTTAAGGATCCAGTGTTGTCACTGCTGTGGCTTGGGTTTCATCCCTCCCCTGGAAACTTCCAAATGCCATGGGTGTGGCAAAAAAATTATTTAAAAAAAAGGTGAAAATAACTGCCCATCCTATGTCATCTTTCATGAACATAATTAGATAGCCATGCTAATTATTTTTTCAAGACTAATTTTAATCATGGCCAAAAAAAAAAAAACATGTGAATAGCACATACACAATAAAATAACTCCATCACTAAAAATTTAATTTCTTTCTAGCTTTCTGTATCTTCACATAGTGGTAATTATCATCATACATATAATTTTAATTCCAATATTTCACCTAACATTTTATTGTAAGCATTTTATATTATTTCCCCATTTAAAATAATCATATAATATTCATTATGTAGATACAGTATCATTTGTTTAACCATTTTTTTTCATTGATGCTTTGAGTCTCTATACAGACCATCCATATGACTGCATACATTTAATGTTCCACTAAGTGGGAGGGTCATTTATCTTCTTCTTATACCTGCCTATTGATAAGACGACAATATATTTTGGGGTGTCTCATTTATTCAACAAATATATATATTTTGAACCCCACAACACATAGGGCATTATCGGATGGTTAAGATATAGGATTTTCCTGTAGAGAACTATGGTATGATATGGAATGGGGTAACTGCCACAAAAGAGCCACATAGTTTATGGAAATTACAGAGAAGGGAGTAAGGGAAATGGATGGATAGAGTGGAAATATGAACTAAAATGTAAAGGGATAGCAAAGGCTTTATAAAGTTAAAAATGGGTAAAAATGAGTGTTGGAGTTCCTTGGTGGCCTAGCAGATTAAGGATCTGGGGTTGTTACTGCCGTGGCTAGGGTTTGATGCCTGGCCTGGGAACTTCCACATGCCATGGGCACAGCCAATAAATAAAATAAAATAAAATAAAATAAAATAAAATAAAATAAAATAAAAATGAGAGTGTTTTCAGCTATTGAAGCATAAACTGGTACCAGATTGCTCTTGTGATGTACACAACTACATAATGGATATAATATATGACGTACCTGTTCACAGCTGTTGGGAAAACATACCGCATGGAGCTATAACCCCTGAGAGAACTGAGACTTACCCCTACCTTGGCTTTCCGCTTTCACACACTTTCCAAACTCAAGGTCTAGGAAGTGCAGGGCTTGACTGTCTTGCTGAGTTAAGAGACAGAGATCAGTGTTTGGGGAGGCAGATTTGTTTGAATTTGTGGGCAGAAGAGGAGGGAGATATGCTGAGAAAGAATGATAGAAACCTGTTTATGGATCCTCAGAAGACTTTAGATGAATTACTAGGACTATAAATTGAGTAACTACTGGAACTCACATACATAAGAAGATATTTGGGGTCTAATCAATGAGAGGAGAGAAATCTCATTGAAAACTAGGAGCATTCAGGAGATACCTCAGAAAAGCCACACTTCAGGGACGGGATTAAATTAGCTCAAGAATAAAGACTAATTTAGACCTACTCTAACAAAGTTTAAAAGCAAGTCTTCAAAGATTAAACTAAATCTTAAGTCTCTTAATTGTCTGCAAGTACAAAGCGACAAATCTTTAAAGGAAGACACTAACATTCAAGTGCTCAATTATAGAACACTCCTAGTATCCAGCA
Organism: Sus scrofa; assembly: GCF_054392235.1. Taxonomy (NCBI): domain Eukaryota; kingdom Metazoa; phylum Chordata; class Mammalia; order Artiodactyla; family Suidae; genus Sus; species Sus scrofa. The sequence continues at coordinate 86,496,690 of NC_139387.1, read as the reverse complement.
TCCAATAAAACAATTAGTAGAAATGCAAAAAGGCAGAGAAAAAGAAGGCAATAAAGGACATCGGCAAAATGGCAGAATAAGAAACCCCAAAACATCTTTCCCCCATGGAGACAGGGACTTAACAGTTTATGAACTAGTTGTCTTTGTGAGAAATCCAGAAACCAGTTAAGAGATTCCTGGATAGGGATTTTTCTGTTAGATTCTGGGAGCTCAGGTCTCTTCTTCTTCAGCTACTAACTAGCTGCTCCCTTTGCCATTCAATAAAACAACAAACTGAAACAATGTAAACATGGATAATCCAGTGCTTCATTAAAACTTGGCAGGGCCCAATGGGATGGAGGACCCTAGCAGTCCTCAGGTGGGTGAGTGGGTAAAATATTCTTCCTGAAATCTCCTTCTGGTGATTCCATGAGACGAGCCTGAAAAATTTTCAATCCTAGCTGGAAACAGGGCTGCCCTGAGTCTGGGGAGAGGGGCACCAAATTTCTCTCCAAATGGTTATAAGAAAATGTGTCTTGGAGTTTCCATTGTGGCTCAGGAGTAACAAATCCAACTAGTAGCCATAAGGATGCAGGTTTAACCCCTGGCCTTGCTCAGTAGGTTAAGGATCCAGTGTTGCCATGAGTTGTGGTATAGGTCGCAGGCTCAGCTTGGATCCCACATTGCTGTGGCTGTGGCACAGGCTGGCAGCTGCAGCTTAGATTGGACCCCTACCTGGGAACTACTTCCATATACTTCATGTTAGGCCTTAAAAAAAAAAAAAAGTAAAGAAATGTATCTTGATTCCTCATTTCTTAGAATTGTGGATGTTTGTAGGAATAAGTCATTTGTGATTTTGTGAGAGTAAATAACTCAGATTTGAAAGCTTAGGCCATTTAGGTGTATTCCAAAAATGAGGCCAGCAGACCCAAAACATGGATAAACAGAAAAAAAATTCTATTTGTTGTTTGAAATTGGTAAAAAACAAAACAAAACAAAACTAGAGATATTTCTGTACCCCAGGCAAGCATGAAGCCCAGTGGGAAAATTCTTGGCATTCATTTACTGGAGCACTTCCTCTCATCGTGGCTCCAGATTGGGAAAAACCTCCAATTTCTGACATATTCCTTGGGAGGGAATGGAGTGAAATATATGTACAATGTTCTGACTTTGTGGGGGTGCTGCCAAGGGACTGGTTTCTGTCTTAACTGAATCTGGGCACTAAAAGGGATAGGACGTCAGGCTGGGGGCCACTGAGAACAGAGGCAATCAAAGTGGCTTGGTCTAGTGCCAGAGATTGCAGTACCGCAGATAGACACTAGGTGGAACTCCAGTACTGAAGCTTTCTACAGTAACAGGCTGAAATATTTCAGTCACAAGGCGATTTTAAGTGGAAAATGGCAAACATTTTAAATTAGGAAGTGGCATGAGCAAACCTAGAGAGAATGCATCTCCAGAAAAGGTTTGAGAGGTTTCCAGATTCTCTAGCTGGGCTGACTGGAGAAAGTTCTCCCTGAATGAAACTAGACCATAAAAACTGAGAAAGATAACTGAGTTGGCAAATGCTGAAGTCCCAAAAGAAAATAATACAACATACAAAGACATATAAAAACAAAGCCTATTCAAAGAAACAGATTAAACCTCCAGAAACCAACCCTAAAGAAATGGCAATGTGTGAACTACTAAAGAATTCAAAATAACCATTACAAGATGCTCATGAATTAAAAGAGAACACAGGAGTTCCTGTGGTGGCTCAGTGGTTAACGAATCCGACTAGGAACCATGAGGTTGTGGGTTTGATCCCTGGCCTTGCTCAGTGGGTTGGGGATTTGGTGTGGAGGTAGGCGCGGTTTGGATCCCACGTTGCTGTGGCTCCGGCATACCTGGGAACCTCCATATGCTATGGGTGCGGCCCTAAGAAGACAAAAAAAAAAAAACCCATTTTTTTTTTTTGAAATTGTTGAGGCAGAGGAGCTAAAAGAAAAAAGAAAGAAGAAACATGAAGATAGCCTAAGAAACTTATGGGACACCACCGTGCAGAGCAACAGATGCATTATGGGAGTCACGGAAGGCGAAAGAGAAAGGTACAGAGAGCTTGTATGAAGGAACAATGGCTGAAAACTTCCTAAATCTGACGAGACGACTGGACAATTTCAAGAACTTCAAAAAACTCCAAGTAAGTTCAATCTTAAAGAGACCTACATTAAAACACATTAAAATCAAAATGCCTAAAGCCACAAAGAGAGAATCTTGAAAGCAGTAAGAGAAAAGCGGCTTGTCACATACAAGGGGGCTCCGACAAGATAATCAGCCAATTTCTCAGCAGGAAGCTTGTAGAATCAGGGAGTGGAATGATACATTCGAAGTGATTAAAGAAAAAAAACCCCCTGCCAACCAGAGTACTATATCCAGGAAAACTGTCCTTCAAAAGTGGAGAAGACTTTTCCAGATAAACAAAAACTGAAGGAATTCATAAGCACCTGCCATGCAAGAAATACTGAAGAAGGTCCTTCACGTTGAAGCAAAAGGATGATAAATGGCAACACAAAACCATACCAAAATATAAAACTCTCTGGTAAAGGTAAATATATAGACAAAGAATCCTGTAGTATTTTAATGTTTAGATATAAATTACTTTTAAATCTGGCACAGAATTTAAAATACAAAAGCATAAAAAGTAATTATACATCTATATTAGTGGATACACAATATACAAGAAGCATTTTTCTCTGACCTCAGGGATAGTAAATTAGAAATCAATAGCAATAAAATATCTAGAAACATCTCTAATTAATTAGAGTTTATGTATCATACCTTAAAATTGAGATATAGTTGACATATAACATTATATTAGTTTTGGATGTACAACATAATGATTTGATAACTGTGTATGCTGCAAAATGAACACCATGGTATGTCTAGTTAATCTCCACCAACATATAACTGCAAAAAATTTTTTTTTAGTATGAGAAATTTTAATATCTACTCTATTAGCAAATTTCAAATATAAAATGCAGTTTTTTGTTTTGTTTTTTTTTGGCACATGGAAGTTCCCAGGCTAGGAGTCAAATTGGCCCTGTAGCTGCCGGCCTACACTACAGCCACAGCAAAGCAGGATCCAAGCCACATCTGCAACCTACATGACAGTTCATGTCAAGGCTGAATCTGGATCCTTAACCCACTGAGCAAGGCTAGGGATCAAACCTGCCGTAGACTTCAGCTGCAGTTCTCATTCAACCTCTAGCCTGGGAACTACCATAAGCCATAAGTGTGGCCCTAAAAAGTAAAACAAACAAACAAAAAAATTCCGTATTGGCTTAGTGGTTAACGAATCTGACTAGGAACCATGAGGTTGCAGGTTTGATCCCTGGCCTTGTTCAGTGGGTTAAGGATCTGGCATTGCTGTGAGCTGTGGTGTAGGTTGCAGACATGGCTCGGATCCCATGTTGCTGTGGCTGTGGCATAGGCCAGCGGCTACAGCTCCTATTTGACCCCTAGCCTGGGAATCTCCATATGCTGCGGAAGCGGCCCAAGAAATGGCAAAAAGACCAAAAAAAAAAAAAAAAAAAAAAAAGAAAGAAAGAAAGAACAAAGGGAATAATGAAATAATGGAAATAAATGTTTCAATGTTGATTGAAATACAAAAGGAAAAATTAATAGAGAAAAATCAATAAAATAATGAGATCTTTCAAATTGATGAATATTCATCTAGACTAATTTTAAAATTAAGCACAAATTATTAATATGAAAGAAGAGACACCACTGCAGGCTCTATAAATATTAATAGAATAAAAGGCAAAATTATGAAAACCTATGCCAATAAATTTGACAACTTAAATAAAATGGATAAATGATTTGAATGATACCGTTTACCAAAACTGGCACAAGAATAAAAATCTGAACAGCTGTATATGTATAAAATAATTAAATTCACAATTAAAAACCTTCCTACAATGAAAACTCCAGACCTAGGTAAATCCACTAGTGAATTCTATAAAAGTTTAAGTCAGAAATAATACTGACCCTTCAGAAACTCTCTTAGAAACTAGAGGAGGAGGGAACATTTTATAACCTGTTTTGTGGGATCGGAATAATCCTAATATCAAAAATTTGGAATTCTTGCTGTGGTGAAGTGGGTTAACGATCCAACATTGCTGCAGCTGAGGTGTGGGTCCCAGTTCCAGCTCAGATTCAATCCCTGTCCTGGGAATTTCCATATACTGTGGGTTCAACCACAAACAAACAAAAGACCCTGGAGTTCTCTTGAGGGGGGCAGCAGGTTAAGGATCTGGTGTTGGCACTGCTGTGGCTTGGGGCACTGCTGTGGTGTGGGTTTGATCCCTGGTCCAGGAATTTCTGCAAGCCACAGGCATGGCCAGAACTCAGCCTCTGTCCACTAGTGCCCAATAGAAATATGGAGACAGAGTTTTGGATGAAGGAAAAAATATAGCTTTATTGCTTCGCCAGGCAAAAGAGGCCACAGCAGGCCAATGACTTAAAGAATGTGCCCTCTTTAGAGGAAGAACTGCAGGGAGTTTTATAGTCTAAAAGAAAAACAGGGTTTCAGATAAGAATCAAGCTTGGGACAGACTTTTAGGTTTGCTGAGGGAGGGACGTGCAAAGCCAAGTCCATAAAGAAAGAGGTTTATTAAGGCACCTGAAATGGATGGGCTGAGCTCAAGGTGGTGCCAACACCAATTTCGAGGAGATGTTAGGCTTATAAAGGATCTGTGGTGGGGATTTATGGCAGGAACAGTAAAGAAGGAGGGAAGCTTAGAGAATTCATTGGAAGGGTAGGGGGCTGAGTCTCATGACAGAGGGCAGTTAATTTTTGCAGGTGGTTAGTCTATGCAGGCAGTTGTTTTCCACAGGCCATTGTTTCTCACTGTCCAACTTGAACAGCCACATTTCTGGGGTGGGGATGGGGGTTTTGTCACCACCCCCCGGGAACCTATCAGTCATGCATTTTTTTTTTTTTTTTTTTTGCTCTTTTTGCCTTTTCTAGGGCTGCTCCCGAGGCATATGGAGGTTCCCAGGCTAGGGGTCGAATCGGAGCTGTAGCCACCAGCCTATGCCAGAGCCACAGCAACGCGGGATCTGAGCCGTGTCTGTGACCTACACCACAGCTCATGGCAACGCCGGATCCTTAACCCACTGAGCAAGGCCAGGGATCGAACCCGCAACCTCATGGTTCCCAGTGGGATTCGTTAACCACTGTGCCATGATGGGAACTCTGATTATTCCTCTTCTTGACCAATACCTGTTCTCCTCAAGACTGAGAATTACCAAAGAAAAGGGGGGGAATGAATCCAAGCAGGGCCCTCTAGGGCTTCGGGGCACAAAAGCCTTTCTGTGTCCCCATTTCTTGTTTTTAGGAAACAGGCCTCATTCAGCCTCCATGACCTTCTCTGACTTCCAAGGGGCAGGTTCAGACAGTTGCTCATCAGTGAAGGGAGGGGATGCAAAGACAAGGGAGGAACAGTCAAGAAACAACAGTACAACCTTGGGGCATGGTCCTGGATCCCCTCACGGGATGCACGTAATGAGGTAGGCATCTTATACACCTTAGAGAAAGGTTATATTCCTTATGCTTCTCTTAGAAATGAATGCTTTAATACTGAAGAGCTTGGAGCCCTTCCTTGTGCTTCCTTCTCATTTGATTGCATCCTAAACCCAATCACCTGTAAGCTAAAATTTGGGCACTGTGAGCACAATTGCCTGTGGGTTAAAGATTATTAGCACAGGATGTTTTTCAGGAATTTCCCTAGTTTGTTCTAATGGCTGATCAATATGCCCTTTTCACAAGTGCTGTTAATCTAGGCAATAACCCTGAAAACCATGATTGGGATCACTTAAAGATCTCCTGACAAACTCCTCCAGCTTGACTTTTAAAAGTTTTTTTCCTTAATGGCCAAGGCAGATGTCACTATTAATGATTTTAGTGCTTTTTTAGATATGAGGAGATGCAAGAACTAGGGTCATAAAATCTTCCAAAAATGTCTAATTATCTGAAGATGCATTCTGCAAAATTTCCCAGAGCACAGAGTGCCTCACTCCTGATCTCTACCCTGAGCTCCTTTCAGGGGGTGTTGAGGGTTAGCAGCTGCAGTGGCTCATGATTTAATCCATGTAGAGGCAGATGGAAAGTGCCAAACTCCAGTTCACAGGGCTCTCCCATTGACATAAATTCAACGATAGTTTTGGGAGGGATTTCATGACAGTGCTAGGAATGCTTATTCCCAGGACTGGCAAAGATTTTGTTGATAGACCACTCAATGTGCTATTACTGGATGAGGCCTTATACAGTAACCAAAAGTCTCTGGACCAACTATCTCACTAGTCCAGGAAAATATTCCCTTCTGTTGCATCTTCCCATATCTAGAGCTACACTATTACAATCAGTGATTTGGTAAAGAACTACCTATCTGATTAATTTCTTCAAATTGCCCAGTCATCATTATTTTTGTTGGAGGCTCGGTCATACATTTGGTCATACAGGAAACAATAATCTTGTCAAGCAGGCAAAATACAAATGATATAGGTAATAACATTAACAGTTATAAACAAATATTTAAGCCAAGAACTTCCTATGCCAAACCAATTTTAGAAGATGTTGTCAAGACTAGGGAACATGTCACTTAAAGCAGCATAGAGACCTCAGAATTCAGTAGGTTAATAGTCTGGTTACTATCATTTAAAGTCTATTGAGTGAATTTTGTTAAGGCTTCGATATGGCTGATTACACTCCCCAGTCCTATCGAAGGTACAAAAACAGCTGCTAAACTGTCAAACCAGTGGAATACACATATCTTGACCCACTGGGCTCATACCAATGGTGGACTGGTTTGGGTCATCTTTAAATTGTTACATATATGGTCTGAAGCCTAGAGTACATCTTTCAATCCACCCCGATGGAAGCCAAGGCCATAAATTAGTACCACAAATCCACTGAGTTCCATTAGGTGCGACCCAGTGAATCTCTGGTTGTCTGACCCAGTCTGCTCCCATACCAGTCACTGTCTCTAAGGGTAATAATATGTAGGCATTGTTCATAAGTCACCCAGCCTGATTTCCTAATGTTGCTAGGCTGATGATCCTTAGTAGGATTTAATTGTTCCTAGCATAAAGGAGCCTTTAAACTTAAATAACCACAGCATGGTATTAACCACATAAACCCATCCCACAATTGTGGGAGGTTATATTCCTTGGCTAAAGTCTTGCTTGTTACTCTGATTGAGCTTGAGTAACTTTAGAAGAAAACTTGCATTTATGGGCAGGGTAAGAGCAGGTATTATTAATTGGGTGAAAAATTCCACCTAGTAATAAAATAAATTTCTTAAGGGTTATCCAATCAGAGCATTGGAAGGGAGATATCCACCAAGGTAACCCAGAAGTACTAGACACAGATAAATGGTCACAGACCCGGCAATTGGATTGATTTAAAAAAATTGCATAGGATCATGCTCATGACGGGAAATCATTTGATTGACATGCAAAACTTCAAGAAGTTAAGAAAACACTATAAATCATCATAAGAGTCAGGTCCAGCAACTTGGGCCAGCTGTCTAATTCTAAAGCTGTCTTCTTGTCTTGGTGTAGTTTTTTTCTTTGTGTGAGATTATTTCAAAATGATTTTGAGGTCAGCAGTTCTCTCTATAAACCGGTCTGGTGCATGGGCCCCATTTTAAGTGAGAAATATAAATGTAAGAGCCAATTTCTTTTAGTTTTGTTGCACATGAACTAGTTAAGAAGGCTTTCCATCTGGTCTGGATAGTCTTTTAAATTATGTCTTTTTCAATATTCACAATCCCCTGGTTGCAGATCCTGGGGCATCTGATCTTCATCCAAAAATAGATTACTGAGATAAACTTTAAAAACAAGCTTATAATGTCCTTTTAGAAACTAAAACTTTGCAACAATATAGCATAACAGCAAAGAACTATCTGGGAAGTGAGCCTTAGTGAATACAGACCTCAAGAGAATTAGATTAACAGAGTAACAGGTGTCCATTGAAATCTCTTTCTCTCTAAAATTACTTATTTTTATCAAATATAGCCAAACTAAGACTAACTTATTTGCAAATTAAGTCTGGTCTTAACACACTTGGCCTGATGATTCATATCAATATAATTGATCATATAGGCTTTTCTAAAAAATTGGCTTTGCTAGAACTTTTATAAGGAATCTCAGACCAAGCTTTGAAAGGCTCCCAGGGCTAGCAAAGTCATGTCAAGGGCTTATCAGAGGTTTTGCCTTACAGATTTAGGTGAATTCCTCCCTTTTCATGGTCCCCAAGATAATTTGTGGTTCCTGCAGTCCACCTTTGAGGTGGCCTTCCTAATTTATCTGATAAGATTTCTGGGAACCTAAGAATTTCCAACCTCTGGAGGGATTAGGAAGAGAGAAAAGAGAAAGGTTTCAATTCTGCTTACAAAGGTCTAATTTACCAAATTGTTTTAAGTCATAGTTAGCTTGAAGGTAAGAGGTTTCTTTATCCCTGGAAAACACAGATTAAAAGCCAGTACTATTTCATATAGAAACCATAAAAATTATAACCATATTCACCAATTCACTGAGTCCAATGTAACTAATTCTTCTTTGTTAAGAGTTTATTTGTTTATTTATTTATCTATTGTCTTTTTAGGGCCGCACCCAAGGCATATGGAAGTTTCCAGGCTAGAGGTTAAATTGGAGTTGCAGCTGCCAGCCTAGCCACAGTCACAGCCACACCAGATCTGAGAGGCATCGGTGACCTATGCCACAGCTTGGGGCAATGCTGGATCCTTAACACACTGAACAAGACCAGGGACCGAACTGACATCCTCATGGATACTAGTCCGATTCTTAACCCTCTGAGCCACAGCTGGAACTCCTGTTAACAGTTTATGAAGCCATCAGATTTCCCAATAGAATTCTTCAGTTTCTTTCCCAGTTTAGCATTATGGTCTGAAAATCAGAAACCTGTGTTTTTCAAAAAGTCCTTTCTACAGATCTTCATGAAGGGGAAGCATTTTTTGCAAATGCTCAGAGTAAAACCATTAACTGTCTATAATAACAAAAGGCTTAAGAAGGCACATTTAAAATCTGATTACAATGAAATTGACAAAGAAGCTTGACTGCTGCTGTGACATACAACACCTTAATACCTAGAATTATAACATAATACCAGGACATATCCAAATTTCAGACACTATATAATTTCTAGAATGTCTATATTAATAACAATCATTCATACTGTATAATCTGAGGCTTATCACTCATTTGATAATGTTCTCCATGTATGTTAACATACCAATTAATCCTAGTTAATTTAACTTTTTTTTTCTCTGAGATGCCTCAGGGCCACTCTCAAGTGTCCCACAGTCAGCTGAAATCAAAAGAACTTTAATTAGAATTTTGATAGGAAGTTCATAAAGAATATTAGTTTTTAAAAAGATTTCATCAGATAGAATTAAGTCATCATGGATAATAGTTTTTCCATTAACCAGAGTTACCAGAGATCTCAAAAGCAAATACAGATCATTTAAAGGCAAAGATTCCACATCATCTCTTATCAAGAGAAGCATAATCCCAAAAGACTTTTTGTTCTCCTAACAGAGAAAAAAGCCAAGTTCAAGTTTTGTACAAGCTTACTTTTAAAATTAATTTACTCAATTAAATTTATTCTAAACTTTGTTCCTGGCTATGCACAAAATTTTTCTCAGGATCCAATTCCCACAAACCTTTCATCACTTTTTGTATCCATAATTTAGTCTGTCTCTTATTTTTCCATACAAAACAACAAGCTACAAGACAGAATTTTTTTCCTTTAATAAAATGTAATTCCAGTCCTTATACCTTCTTTACTGAAAACACACATCCTACTTTTCTTAAGCAATCATGAGCTGTATTTTATATCAGAACTCTGTAGATTGGTAAACACAAATACCAATACTTTTTAAGCACATGTTTTCTTATAGAGAAAATCTCGGGGTGGCACCAAACATATTAATAGTCCTAAATACCTTTAGTTTCTCTGTTTAGTAACTGATGTCTCAGTCTCTTATTTCATTTGGGAATGACCTAGCTATCCAATAAAATTCTTTCATTTAACAATTTAGCACAACTCTAACTTTCAAGTCCCTAAGTATCTGTAGAGATTATTTTTAAGTAGACATTCTTAATACATAATTATTCCTAAAAAACTCATCCAGGGAGTTCTCACTGTGGCTCAGCATGTTAAGAACCTAACTAGTGGAGTTCCCGTCGTGGCTCAGTGGTTAACGAATCTGACTAGGAACCATGAGGTTGAGGGTTCTATCCCTGGCCTTGCTCAGTGGGTTAAGGATCCGGCGTTGCCGTGAGCTGTGGTGTAGGTTGCAGACGTGGCTCGGATCCCATGTTGCTGTGGCTCTGGCGTAGGCCGGTGGCTACAGCTCCGATTCGACCCCTAGCCTGGGAACCTCCATATGCAGCAGGAGCAGCCCTAGAAAAAGGCAAAAAGACCAACCAAACAAACAAAAACCTGACTAGTATCCATGGGGATGAAGGTTTGATCCCTGGCCTTGCTCAGTGGATTACGGATCCCTTATTGCTGCAAGCTGTGGCATAGGTCATAGATCAGGCCCAGATCTGGTGTTGCTGTTTTGGTGGTTTTGGCTCCAATTTGACCCCTAGCCTGGGATCCTCCATATGCCATGGGTGCAGCCCTGGAAAGACACACACACACACACACACACACACACACACACACACACACACACACACACACACAGTATCCAAAAGCTCTTATATCACTTGCATTTAATTTACTTATAAAAATTTCATTATATCAGGTTTTTTAAGTTATTTTTTCTTATTGGTAATTTTGCAACAGATACAAGACCTTATTTAATTTCTATTCAACCTTGATACAGTAAAGGTATTATACTTAATATTGATTACTCTAAAGACATGTCTGTATTAATTCTATCAACAAATTTCAACTTTAATACCAGATATTAATTTAATACTGAATATTACCCAGTTCACATGAACCTAAAAGTAATTCTGGTCAGTTACCTTATGTATTTTTGAGAATTTATATGAATGCTTAATTTCCTTTAAGCCAATTAAGTAGAGCTCATTTACAAATTAATTTTGATAAAACCACGCAAAGTTTAAGATATATATATATATATACATATATATATAAAATGCACACATAAACATACAGACACAACCAGAGATCTCGTATCTTCATTTTCTGAACTTAGTCATGAGTCAGGTATCATAATATAAAACTCACTAATTTATAAATAACAACTGGAATAAGTAAAACTTTAAAAAGCCTTCTTTCCCTATTTTTTCCCCCCTCAATCCCAGGAATTAGAGATGATCTAGATAAGATAAGTGATTCTGAAAACCCCAGTCTCAGGGCACAGGGTGAGAAAACCAAGTTCTCCAACAAGGACTTGCTCCCTCAGGGTCAGCTTTGTGAAAAGACATTTTATCAAGTTTGCTTTTTCTAACTGTACATGCAAAAAGAATCAGTTTTGGAATTTTGAAGGGATTCACCTAAACCAGTTTTCTCTGGGGTCTAAAAATATTGTGGCCACATAGTGTTATAATAAAATATTATATTTTTCTTAGTCATGGGCTCATAGCTGTAGTTCAACCAGTGTGTCAAAATCTTTCCTAGGGTACTGTCAGATGGAACTGGAGAAGCACTCCCCGTACTGAGTGGAATTAAACACTGGCTTGCAAAACTGAAAGCAAAATCAGAATCCTTGCCAGCCTAAAGAAAGCTACAGCTCAAATTGGCTTCCAAATCCTGTTAAGCCTGGGACCTGAGTCTGAGTGGTACCTTTACAAATAGATTTCCAGGCAAGAGCCTGGAATTCTCAAATGAACCAGATCCAAGGGGCCTTGGAGTGCATGGCGAGGGACTTACCCACACACTGGCAGAATTGTCTCGATGTCCCAGATAATGCTTTTCTTCTTCCCCCAAATGATTTCTCCTGATAGAAGGTGTGGGTGGGTGCAGGCAGAAAGAGAGAGAGTGGTCCCCAAGGCAAAGATGGCCTTGGCAGCTGCTAATGTAGTCTCCCTCTTGTCTTCTGTTCCTTTCCCGGAGCTCCAACCATGGAGATGGCAGGATCAGTAGGATTGAAGCACGGGCCATATGGTGAGGGTCCCTAGTGATCTGGCCTTTGGAGGTATCCTCCAACCCTCTGCTCTCCTGAAGGAGGCTGGCTTGAAGGGAAACCCCAAAATGTCTGATCAAGACTAGGGGCCCCATGGGGCTAGCTGTCCATGAGTCAATCTCAGACGGGCCTCCCCCACCTGGGATTTAGCCAAAATTCAGCCTCTGTCCACCAGTGCCAAATAGAAAAGCAGAGGCAGAGTTTTGGGTGAAGGAGAAAAAAAAAATAGCTTTTATTGCTTTGCCAGGTAAAGGAGGCCACAGCAGGCTTGTGCCTTAAAGGCTGTGCCCTCCTTTGGAAAAGAATTGCAGGGCATTTTAGTCTAAAAGGAGAAAAAGAGGGTTTCTGATAAGAATTGGGGTTGGGGCAAACATGCATTCTTCCTTTTTTGGGGGCAATCTTAGTAATTGAGGCTGGTGTCAGGAGATCTCAGAGTGATCCTGCTGGTGGTCCTCAGGCTTGTTGCCTAGATTAACAGCACCTGTGAAAAGGGCATATTGATCAGCCATTAGAACAAACTAGGGAAATTCCTGAAAAACATCCTGTGCTAATAATCTTTAACCCACAGGCAATTGTGCTCACAGTGCCCAAATTTTAGCTTACAGGTGATTGGGTTTAGGATGCAATCAAATGAGAAGGAAGCACAAGGAAGGGCTCCAAGCTCTTCAGTATTAAAGCATTCATTTCTAAGAGAAGCATAAGGAATATAACCTTTCTCTAAGGTGTATAAGATGCCTACCTCATTACGTGCATCCCGTGAGGGGATCCAGGACCATGCCCCAAGGTTGTACTGTTGTTTCTTGACTGTTCCTCCCTTGTCTTTGCATCCCCTCCCTTCACTGATGAGCAACTGTCTGAACCTGCCCCTTGGAAGTCAGAGAAGGTCATGGAGGCTGAATGAGGCCTGTTTCCTAAAAACAAGAAATGGGGACACAGAAAGGCTTTTGTGCCCAGAAGCTCCAGAGGGCCCTGTTCAGTTTCAGCAAAAAACAAACAAACAAACCCCCTGCAACCCTCAACCCTCCACCCAAAAGGATGAAGGAGGAAAATAATTTTTGCATATTTGAAAGGCAGAAAAAGCATTTGAAAAATTCAACACGGAGTACACTATCTTTATTTGCAGATGAGCGATACTAAGGAAGCTACAAAGAAATATCAGAATTAAGTTTAATATTGTGCCAGAATATAAGGGTAAATATATAAAAGTTGACTTTATATCTATTAACTAGCAATAAACAAGTGGAAAATGAAATTTAGAATGCCATTTAAAATAGCATAAAAACATATGGATAAAGATAATAAAATGGGGGCAGGATGTACATACTGAAAATGAAAAAAAATTAAAGTACATGTAAATAAATAGAGAAGCCATCATGTTCCTGGATTGGAAGACTCAATATTGTTAATCTGTCAATTCTCCCCAAACTGATCTATAGATTTAATGCAATCTCAATAAAAAATGTGTTAGTCTCAGCCCATCAATAACCTATATTGTGGTTGGACCAGTTCTTGTGGTTCTTACAGTGATTGCAAATGCCCTTCAGCAATAACCATCGGGAAACTTTGAAAAAAAGTTTATTACACAGCACACCTGAGCCACACAGTGATGTGTGTGTGTGTGTGTGTGTATGTTTGTGGAAGATATCAGGATAGGGGGAGAGAAAATACAGACCTAGGGTTCTGCTTTTATTGGGGTGCAGGGTAGGAGCCTAGGATTTTTTTGGTTCATTCTTTATTGATGAATTTAAAACTAGGAATTGAAAGTCCAGGAAGAGGGAAAAAAAAGTGGCCTAAATGGTCAGTTATCAAAAATCAAACAAGGTCTCTAAAACAAAGGAGCCTCAATGGGGGTAAGTGGTCTGGCTCTTTATCTTGTCCTGTGTCAGGCAATGTGTTTATTTGAGATAGACGGCTTTTTTTTTCCTCCCCCACAACTGCAGCATATGGAAGTTCCCAGGCTAGCTGCCTCTGCCACAGCCACAGCAACACCAGATCCAAGCCGAGTCTGTGATCTATACTGCAGCTCATGGCAACACCAGATCCTTAACCACTAAGTGAGGCCAGGGATTTGAACCCCTATCCTCATGGATACTAGTCAGGCTCCTTACCACTGAGCCACAACAGGAACTCCTGACAGCTGTCTCCGAAAAAGATGCCTGTTTGAAGTGAGTGCTTGTCAGGTATTTGCATTACAAAAGAAAAGCCAACTGTCAGGGTTTACACTACAAAATTCTATCAGGATTTTTTTTTTTTTGAAGTTAGAAGGGAATTATAAAATTTACTTGGAAATAAAAAGATTTGGAATAGCTAGAATAATTTTGAAAAAAAAATTGGAAAAGCCACATTACCTGATCTCAAGGTTTATTATCAAGATATAGTAATCAAAATAGTGGGGTATTGGAATAAAGATATATATAGGACAAATTAAGAGGTCTAGAAATAGATGGACACACATTCTCAACTGATTTTTGACAAAGATGCCAAGGTAACTGGATAGGGGGTGGGGAATTTGTCATTTTAGCAAATGTTCTGGAACAACTGGGTATATATAATAAATTTATAGAACAACTGCCCATATAGACAGCTGTAGAACAATTGTCCATATTGAGAAAAAGAAAAAAACCCAGCAAAAAACAAACCCTGACCCATCTCAAGCTGTGTACAAAAATGAACTTAAAAATGTTATAGATCTAAATGAAATATTTAAAATGATAGTATTTCTAGAGGAAAACATAGGAGAAAATCTTGTTAGACTTGGAGTATATAGGCAAAAATTTCTAAATAAGGTGAGACATTTCCTTATTTCAAACTATATTGCAAAACTATAGTAACAAAAACAGTATGGTACTGGCATAAAAACAGACACAGACCAATGGAACAGAATACAGAACTCAAATATAAACCAATGCTTACACAATCAACTAATTTTTGACAAGGGAGTAAAAATTATGCAATGGAGAAATGATAGTGTCTTCAATAAACGGTGATGGGAAAACTGGATATCCACATACAAAAGAATGTGAATTGGACTATCTGATATCACTCACAAATAGTAACTCAAAATGGATTAAGGACGTAAATGTAAGACTTGAAATGATGCAAATTCTAGAGTAATCCTATTTTAAAAATATTAGCTGCATAGTTTATTGGAATAAAAATGATGATATAACTTCAGGTACACAATGAAATACATGGAAGTTTCTGGGCTAGGAGTCGAATCAGAGCTGCAGCTGCCAGCCTACACCACAGCCATAGCAAAGCCATATCTGAGCCTCATCTGCAACCTATACTGCAGCTTGTGGCAAAGACGGATCCTTAATCCACTCAGTGAGGCCAGGGCTTGAACCTGAATCCTCATGGATATTAGTTGGGTTCTTAACCTGATGAGCCAAAGTGGGAACTCCTATTTAGCCTTAAAAAAGAAGGAAAGGCTGCCATTTGCAACAACATGGATAGAACTTGATTATGCTAAATGAAATGTCAGACAGAAAAAGTACCCACTCCCCAAATTTTATTTGCTTTAAATACCTCTGATTCACTTAAGAATTTGTCTCAACTTGGGTTTCAATTCCAAGATCTAGTTTTTGTTGTTTGCATAGTGATAATTTACCTGGATTATGGAAGGAAGCAGAAAAATTTGAGAATATTAATCATAAGGATTAATGATCAATGTTACTGTGGGTGGTCAGGGTATTCCTTCCAAATGATAGCCCTGGGGACTCACCTACAAACTATAGTTTCAGATGACAACTGCCAAACGCATTTTGAAACAGATGCTTCTTCTGATTCCTTAATCTCTAGAAGTTCCCCAAATAGTACTGCTTTGAGAGAACTGGTTTGAGAAATCTTGATTTTCACCACGGCATCTGAGGGATGAACATAGCTTCCTAGCATATTTCTGAGACCTACAGTTATAATGTTTCTTCACTCCCTCAACTCAGATCTTGGCCTGCACACAGATCTCTCTCTGGAAAAGGAGTTTTGACAAGAGATTTCCATAATCAGCTGTGCTCATGTCTTTCCATATGCTTCCTCTTTGCAGTGCTGAGATCAGTATTCTTCTTGGGCCATTTCCAAGAATTGACATCTTTCCATGAACGTTTATAAATGTTTACTTTAGACATCTATCTTCTTTATCAGATGATCCCAGATTCGCTACTTTATAAACATTTTCAGGGAAGTAATGGTTCCTTTTGCCTGAGGCACATCTCTTTTCTTTTTGCACTTGGCTATTATTCCTGACCTAGGTACTAATTCAGGGCAGGGCAGAGACACAACCAAATTAAAGGCAAGCAGCCTTGACTTGACAGGAATTGTAAGAAAGCCCTTGTGATTCCTGATATCCTGGCTCACCATCTTATTCTATCACAGGTACTTAGTCCACAGCCTAGGGAAGGAGACATTTTACCCCAGAATCCACTATTGGCAAGACTAATTCTTAGGATTAGCTTTTCTTATCTGTCCCTCTTACACATAGGTCAAGGTCATCTTCTCACTTCCAGCCATATTTTCAGCCCTACTTCTTATTGTGATGGAATTCCTATTCCTGTCCTTCATCTACTCCTACAATGCCTCTGGGTGAAATGGAAAAGAAATGCAGGGGCAGCACTTTTGCTATTTTTCTTTTTTCTTTTTTTTTTGCTGTGTTTCTGAACTTGTACCTCTTTGCTATCAGGACTTTCCGCTCATCTCTCTTGGCACATCAATATCCTCTACGCTCGTTTCACACATGGTACTTCATATACTGGTAGTCTGCATTACAGAAGATAGGATAAAATAGAGAGGAACTTACCATGATTCTGAAGAGTGGTAGGATATAGTAGTTTGGAATACCTTCAGTTTGGGAAGTCTTAAATTATTTTATTGGGATGGGTACCCACTGCAATAAAAGAAATCAGGTTTAGAGACTGGAGTAGAGAGAATGAGTCCTAGCATGAAGGCAACTAACAGCTGTTGGCACCATGGCAGGAAGTCTGATACCAGCAATTTGAAGGAATCATTCAGAACTATTATCCTCAACTCTACTTGATCAAGGAATCTGAATCTTAAAGCTCGATCCAAAATCTTGTTTCATAGGCTCTAGATATATGTTAATTCAAAATCAAAGTGCTCGAAGTCCAACCTTCTCAATGACTTGGGTTACTCTCTTGTTAACCTTCTGTGGCCAAACATGAGGCTGTCTACAAGTTTATATTTTTATGAACAAATCTGTTATGAGCTATTAGTTTTAGATTTACAATGTAGTATCTGGCTATTTATTTATTTATGGCCATACCTGCAGCATATGGAAGTTCCTAGGCCAGAGAGTGAATCTGAGGTACAGCTGCAACCTATTCCACAGCTGTGGCAATGCCAGATCCTTTAACTCACTGCACCTGGCCTGGGATCAAACCTGCTTCCTCCAAAGTGACCTTCAGCAGGTTTGATTTCTAACCCACTGTGCCACAGTAGAAACTCAATATCTGGCCATTTAGTGGTCGTGGTGGTTGGAGGTGAGTAGCCTGATAATAGCTTAGAGGGTAGCTCGATACCATCATGCACACTTTTCAAGTTTTCCATTTTCTCAGAAGATAGGTTGGGGCGTGGTTCCTGGAGAAAGAGAACCAAGAATGGCTTTCTTGACATAAGAGAACCCATTTTGGCCCAAGCCACTTGTGACATAAGCCTGGATGCAATGCTTGACCTTGAAGAGGTGTCAGTAATTAATGATCTTAAGGGAGGGACTGCAGAATCAAGGGGCTAGTCAAGAAACAATAGAGTAGCCTTGGGGAAGGGTCCTGGTTCCTCAAAGGCATATCTTTGAGTTCTGTAGGAACTAAGGCCCCCACCCAGGTGGAGGAAGGAATGATGATCTTGATCCTTCTGACTTCACTCAACTAAAACTTGAGCTCTGTTGGTCTTTGCCCCAATTCTACGCTGAATTCTCCTCTGCTTGAGCTCCCTTGTTGCTGGCTGCTGTCCATTGGTGCCGAATAGAAATGCTGGGACAGAGTTTTGGGTGAGGGAGAAAAAAATTATTTTTATTGCTTTGCCAAGCAAAAGAGGCCATGGAAAGCTAATGCCTTAAAGACTATGTCCTTCTTTGAGAGAGAATAGGAAGTGGTTTTATACTTTTGGGAGTGGAAAATAAGGCCACAGATAAGGATCATGGTATATACAACCTAGTATTCTTTTTCAAAGCTGGTTTTTAGTGGCCTTGTGACTGGTTCTGGTGGTCCTGGAATGAAAAATACTTCTTTATTTCTTTGGTTTTTTTATGGCTGCACCCATAGCATATGGAGGTTCCCAAGCTAGGGGTCAAATAGGAGCTACAGCTGCCAGCCTACACCACAGCCACAGCAACGCCAGATCTGAGATGCATCTGTGACCTAAACCGCAGGTCTCAGCAGCGCCGGATCCTTAACCCACTGAATGAGGCCAGGAATCAAACCCGTGACTTCATGGACACCAGTCAGATTCATTTCTGCTGAGCCACAATGGGAACTTCCATAACATCTTTCATTTGTTGGGGGTTTAGTTCTGCAAAAAAATTCAAAGATATTTTTATGTATATTCCTTGAGGAAAAACCAGGACCCTGACCCAAGGCTGCTGTTGTTGCTGGATGGCTCCTACCTTGTCTCTGCATCCCTTCCCTTCCCTGATTAGCAAATTTCTGAACCTGCCCTTTAGAACTTGGGGAAGGCCATGGAGGTTAATGAGGCCTATTTCCTGAAAACAGGAAATGGGGGACACAGAAAGGCATTTTTGTCCAGGAAAGCCACAGGCCCTGCTCAGTTTTACCCTCCTGAATATGCATACACTCTTGGCTTAAAATGCCCCCAATTTTGTTGTTTGGCGAGATACTGCTTTGGGAAAGATTCCCCTGCGTTCTTGTCACTTGCCTGAGTTGACTGGGCAAATGCTAGCTCTGATCCTGGGACGGTGACATGTGATGACATACACTCTTTTCCCATATTCTGTATGTTTCTAAGAAGGGGGAGTTGGCCATGGACTCTTTCTGTATTTTCAGATTGCTTCACTCCTGTTACCCCTGAGGCCCCATTTGTTCCTGAAGTAGGCTGGGGACATCCTGCTTCCTAGAACCAAGTTTACAAGAAACAAAGGTAGAAATAAAGCCAAATGGGAAACAAAATCATGTTTGTAACTCTCTCTGTACAGGTCACAATACCTGGTATGGGACTAGAGATTCCTGGAGGGAAAGGAAAAATGGTATGAAATTACGGAAGGAAGCTGGCAGGCTTAGTGTCTCTTTGTTGGCATGACCAGTCTCTCTTCATCCTCTTCCTGGAGGTAGGGCTTGATACCAGGGCCCCTGAGGCTTTCTATATGAATAAAAGGAGGTGAAGCTGTGTGGTGTCCCCATATCAGGATCTCGGGTGCAACCAAAATGATGTCCTTTGTCTCTCTCCTCGTGGTGGGGATTCTCTTTCCTGCCATCCAGGCCAAGCAATTTACAAAATGTGAGCTGTCCCAGGTGCTGAAAGACATGGATGGCTATGGAGACATCACTTTGCCTGAATGTGAGTTCCCAGCTATCTTGCTTTATCCCATATTTCATTTTCTTTCTTCCACCCTTCTTTTTGTCCTCTTTTCTTTAATTCAGTTATCTAATAATTTTATCTTCTCTGATTATCTGTTTACTCTTTCATGACATCTATTTGCCTATCTTTCTCCCATTGTTTGATCCTTTTTGGAACTCTTTATCTCATCAAGATACTCTTGTGGGGAGCTCCCTTGTGGCATAGCAAGGTAAGGATCTGGTTTTGTTATTGCAGTGGCCGGAGTCGCTGCTGCAGTGTGGGTTCATGCCACCTGCCACAGGCGTGGCAAAAAAAAAAAGAAAGAATATTCTGTGGTTTGCCATATTTAGGTATTGGCTACAGAGCCTTTTTCTGTCTAGGAATATAGATTCTCCTTTGTGCTATTCATGGACATCCCTTTGTTTTTCATCTTTCCTTCAGGGATCTGTACCATATTTCATATCAGTGGCTATGACACAAAAACCATTGTGCATGACAATGGCAGCACAGAATATGGACTCTTCCAGATCAATAATAAACTCTGGTGCAGAGACAACCAGATCCAGTCAAAGAACATCTGTGGCATCTCCTGTGACAGTGAGTAACCTCTTTTCTTGTGTTTTTCTGGAGCCTTCCCTGGGATAATCTCCTTTTTGATATCAGACACTCCTCTGGCGTCACTGCCTTGGACTCCACATCAACAATGGGACTTCAGTGGACAGTACTGAGTAAGAAGCTGTTAGAAATTTTCATTATCACCAAATTTCCAGACAGTGCCTTGAAGTGCATGGGTAGACGATCTAAGCTGTTTGGGGGTCTTGAAGCCTAATGCCCTGCATTTGCAGAGTAAGTCAGTTGATGAAGTTGATATTTCCTCCAGAGATACCCCAGAGAAGTGAAGGGAGTCCTTCCCTAGGGAAGGCATTACCATATTGGCCTTTTCATATAGAAAAGCAACAAGGGAGTTTCTCTTGTGCTTCAGAGGTAACAAACCTGACTACTATCCATGAGGACTTGGGTTCAATCCCTGGCCCTTTTCAGTAGATTAAGCTTTCCCATGAGCTCTGGTGTAGGTTCCAGATGCCACAAGTGTGGCCCTAAAAAAAAAAAAGAAAGAAAAAAGAAGGCAATAGACATAAGCCTCCAGTTCAGAGAAGGGTCAGACCTACTAGATATGGGGTAGAGGCAAACTTATTACCTTTCTGGATAATACTTAGCTCTCTCATTCCCTTTCCTGTAACTCCTGCCAGAATTCCTGGATGATGACCTTACTGATGACATGATGTGTGCCAAGAAGATCCTGGATAATGAAGGGATTGACTACTGGTGAATCCCCATTCTGTTTTCTACTTTACCCTTCCCCTCCTTCTTCTCACCCCTTTAGTCCCAGCACCACTCCCCTCTCTCTATATCTCCTGGTCATTTAATCTAGAATGTAGTCTTCAAAGCAAAACTCATCAAACAGACTCATGTTTCCAATTTTCAAGCCTCACACCACTCATTGTTAGCAATTTCCCTAACAAGGGTTCCCTAATAGAGGGCTGAGACCCAGGATTTCCTTTACCTGGTCTTGGACATCTAATTCTAATTCTACTAGTTTAGTTCTAAACCCTAAAGCAAACTGTTTGTACTACTGTCCTGCAATTTTCTTAGAGTTTTTTTTTTTTTTTTTAAATAGACCTAACTCCACTAGGTGGCTCAGTGTCTCTTCCCTTGCCACCTGACTGGGAAAGTCTTTCTGTAATTCTCACCCACACTCTTCCACTACAGTCCTCCTGGGGATAAAGCTAGATGGAAGTTTGAGCTAAAATCTGGTCAGTCAACTTGCCTTGTCTCCTTTTTCATTATCAGGTTGGCCCATAAAGCACTCTGTTCAGAAAAACTGGATCAGTGGCTCTGTGAGAAGATGTGAACACCCGCTGTCTTGCTGCTTCTGCCTTCTTTATGTTCCTGGAACTCCTCTTCCCTAAGGCTACCTCATTTTACTTCTTTGTATCCTCTTGAAGCTAATTTGTCTCTGAGCCCTGGGCCCTGTAGTGATGCCATCGGACACTATTCTCTAGAGATGCGTGACTGGTGCACTGGATTTTTAACCTTTGCTCAGTGCCCCTGATGGCTGTCACTACAACAGTGGATTCCACCTGTCCTGAATAAAGGGCCTGATCTTGAGTGGCTGGCTGTGTTCTCTTCCTGGAGGGGGAGGGAGGAAATATGGTGAGTGGGTGGACACTGATGCCATGGGACATGGCCACCCTTCATCTCAACTAAAGAGGAAATTGGCTGAACTTACAACACAAAGATGGTGGTTACTTTCTGTATCAATTCAATTCCACAAAGTTTTACTGACCACCTAGCATATTCAAGGAATTATGGTGGGGATCCAAATTTGGCTAAAAGCATCTCTTCCCTTAAAGACTAGTAGGAAAGATAAAACAAACACTAAAAAATTATGATATAAGAAATAGTATCATGAGAGAGGTTATAAATATGCCTTGACTATTCATAAGAGAAAAGGTAATTAATATTCAGTGGGTGGCATGGGAAAAGGGATCAAGGAAAGACTCATGAGAGGAGTGACATGTAAGCTCGTCTTGAAGTGTTGGTGGGATTTTGACAGGTAGAGATGTGGGATGGGATAAGTACAGCAAGGGCAGAGACTCCACGAATCTGAAATTGGTGATTTGAGGGGGTAGAGATGTTTCCTTACCCCTAAGAATATAACCTTCACGGAGTTCCCATTGTGGCTCAGTGGATTAAGAACTTGACTAATATCTGTAAGGATGTGGGTTTGATCCCTGGCCTCACTCAGTGGGTTAAGGATCCAACATTGCCACAAGCTGCAGCATAGGTCACAGATGCACCTTGGATCTGGTATTGCCATGGGTGTGACGTAGGTTGGCAGCTGCAGATCCAATTCCACCCCTAGCCAGGAGATTCCATATGCTGTGGGTATGGCCTTAAAAATAAAAAAAGAAAATCATCCTATTTTGTATTAGTTGAGTAATTTATTTTATTCTTATGTAAAATTCTTTGTTATAGTTGATATATATAATATTCTGTCAATTTCTTCTGTGTAGCAAAGCGACCCAGTTATACACACACATATATACATATATATTATTTTTCTCACATTATCCTCCATCGTGTTCCATCACAAGTGATTAGATATAGTTCCTTGCGCTATACACCAGGAATTCCCTTGTCTTTAAATGAAGGTTTTGGCCTAGCGATTTTTCTGAGATCTCTTCCTGCTTTGATAGTCTGGTATTCCAAGACTCCAATTTAAATCACCCCATTTTTGGAGTTCCCATTGTGGTTCAGTGGGTTAAGAACATGACATGGTGTCCATGAGGATGCAGGTTTGCTCCCTGGCCTTGCTCAGTGGGTTAAGGATCCACTGTTACTGAAAGCTGTGGTGTAGTCACAGATGCAGCTCAGTTCTGGTGTTGCTGTGGTGTGACATAGGCTGGCAGCCGTTGCAACTCCAATTCTACTCCTAGCCTGGGAACTTCCATATGCCGCAGGTGTGGTCCTAAACAGAAAAACAAAAAACAAAAAACAAAAAACCTTTTATATTAGCCTAGATATTTTCTAATTCTCTCCTCCTATGTTATATACCCGCTGTGGCTTTAGGCATTCACACCATATTTCTTGTTTCAGAGACAAGAAGCTGCCAGATGAAGTCCCAATGACCTACTTACGGATCTATAGGGCCAGGCAATGGGTGGTCAGGCCATCCTTCTCCTATACTTGATGAAAACAAACTCCCAGGAAATAGCTTGGTATTCATCATATGACTTTAGTCTGAATTTAAACACAATATGACACATCTCCCAGGGGCATTACATGCTATTTTCTTTCCAATTATGGGACAAAAAGCTTTCCCCCAAGTCTGCAGGGTTTTTCGAAGTAAACTCCATGTATGGGTGTGTGTGGGAAGGAAAGATTGAATGGCCATTGCTTCCACCATTATCACATATCTAGTTATTATTATTATTTTTTCTTTGAAGAGCCACACCTGTGGCATATGGAAGTTCCCAGGCTGGGGGATGAATTGGAGCTGAATTGGTTGGCCTCCACCACAGCCACAGCAACACCAGATCCAAGCTGCTTCTACGACCTATGTTGCAGCTTGTAACACTGGATCCTAAACCCACTGAGTGAAGCCAGGGATTGAACCTGCATCCTCACACATACCATGTCAGTTTCTTAACCCACTGAGCCACAGTGGAATTCCTCACACATCTACATCTTAGTTTGCGTCAGTTACACGCTCAGAAAGGCATATGCTCTGGAAAATATAAGGGACCATCTCCACAAAGTGGCCAGAGCAGAAATGCAACTAAAGCTGGGACTGTTTTGCTCAGCTCCATAGCCCTGGCCTTCATTTTACAGAGAAATAACCTGATCTTGGAAAGTTCACCAGTGAGTGTACCATATACAAGGCCATCATTTTCAGAGGGCTAGGCTGAAGGAAACTGAAAATTGCCAAGAAGATCTTCGCCTGAGAGTCAAAGGATCAAAAACAGATAGAAGCCAGGGAGTTGGCATGCAAGTAGTCTTGAGTGATGCAGACCTCTTGCCTATGGGTAGAAGCAGGGCAGGAAACTGCCATTGTTCTTTTCCTGACAACCCTTGGGAGATGAATGGGAGGTGGGATAGCCACTGAACATTTATTTTGCCCTCTCCAACTCCTCCTCCTTCCTCTAGGCCTGGGATAAGTCTTGAGCAAGCAGGGATCTGAAGTGGTCCAGGCTAAGGTGGGCGATTGGGAGATTCAGGGCAGGGCTGTCAGAGTGCACACATTTCACTGAGCTCTGTGTGAGGAAGACCTGGGATGGGGTCCCCAAATAGGGACTTTTTCTTTCTTTCTATACTGATTTTTCCTCCATGCTGCTTTCCTCTGACATCTAACTTGTTGTGAATACAGGAGTTTTATTGATAAAATTAAATATTCCTTTGCATATGTTCCTTCTCTCCCTCCTCCTTCTTTCTCGTTCATTCTCCGCCCCCCCAACAATTACTGAGAGCCTATTAGGTGAGAGGATTATACTAGATACTGGGAATACAGAAGCTGTTAGGATTTTTGCTCTCAAGACTTGTACCTTAGAGGGGATACGCCCTCCTGTTTCCTAGGATTATGTAAGAGAAAGGACTCTTCAGACAGATCCATCATTCATTCCTTCACTCACTCCTTAGCTGGTCAACAAATAGTTACTGAGGATTTACTATTTTCTATGTTCTACTTTAGGTGTTGCTTGTTAAGAATAAAGACAGGGAGTTCCCACTGTGGCTCAGTGGGTTAAGGACCTGACATTGTCTCCCTGAGAATGCAGGTTTGATCCCTGGCCCCTCTCAGGGGCATAGGTTGCAGATGGGGCTGTGGTGTAGGTCAGCAGCTGCAGCTCCAATTTGACCCTTATCCTGGGAACTTCCATATGCTGCAGGTGCTGTTATAAAACAAAAAACAAAGACAGGAGGAGACACACTTTCTTTATTTCATTTCTTTCTCAGTTAACTCTGGAGCTGTAGATCTTCCAGTGAATTTTGTGATGAGAAAGAAGAGGAGTTGGGTCTCAGTACTAAGATGAGACTCTCCCAGAATGAAGTGGAATATTTGCTAGTGGTCAGATAGGTTGATTTATACTTTGGGCATAGATGAAAGTAGGCAAGAGAGGGGGAGGCAGAAGGGGAGGGGTGGAAAGGACAAGATGAGAGGAAAAAGCGATAGCTGTAGAAATGGCTGGTGAAGCTGTAAGGATTTTCTTTACTCCCACCCCCACCCCAGTTTTTTGGAGAGATAGTTGACATACATTACTGTATAAGTTCAAAGCGTATGGTGTGATGGTTTAATGGTTTGATTTATACAAATAGTGAAATGAGTATTCCTAGGTTCAGCTCATACCATCATCTCATAAAGATACAATATAAAGAGAAGAAAAATGAAAAAAATGAAAAAATTTTCTCCTTGTGATGAGAACTTTTAGGATTTACTCTCTTAACAATGTTCCTGTACTCATACAATTTGTTACCTATAGTCATCATGTTGTTCGTTATGTCCCCAATATTTATGTATCTTACACTGGAAATTTGTAACTTTTTTATTTTTTTATTTTTAGGGCCACACCTGAGGCATATGGAAGTTCCCAGGATAGAAGTCAAGTTGGAGCTGTAGCTGCTGGCCTACACCAATGCGGATTCTAAGCTGTGTCTGTGACCTACCCCACAGCTCAGGGCAATGCCGGATCCTTAGCCCATTGAGCAGGGCGAGGGATTGAACCCACATCCTCATGGATACTAGTTGGGTTCCTTACCTACTGAGCCACAGTGGGAACTCTTTTTTTTTAAGTGTTTGGCCACACCCACGGCATGTGGAATTTCCAGAGCCAGGGATTGAACCAGAGCCACAGCAGAGACAACACCATGTAGTTATGCTGTATGCCACAAGGAAAGTCCAGAAATTTGTACTTTTGATCACCGTCCTCCAATACCCACGCCTTCCACCCTCCACCTCTGGTAACTGCATGTCTGATCTCTTTTTCTATGAGTTTTATTTTTTCCTAGGTTCTGCATATAAGTGAGATACTATCTGTCTTTCTTCATCTGACTTATGTCACTTAGCACAATGCTTTCAAGGTCAGGTTGTAACAAATGGTAGAATTTCCTTATTTTTATAGCTAAACAATATTCCATTGAGTGCGTGTGCACAAGCACACCCCCCCACCCCCACCGCTCACCTACCGCATAACTTCTTTATCCATTTATCCACTGACAGCACTTAGGTGGTTTTTTATTGTTGTTGTTGCTGTTGATTTCTGGCTATTGTAAACAATGCTGCTATGAACCTGGGGGTGCAGACATCTATTTGAGCTAGTATTTTTGTTTCTTTAAATATATTCCCAGAAGCGGAATTTCTGGATTGTATGGTGGTTCTATTTTTACTTTTTTGAGGACCCTCCATGATGTTTTTGAGAGGATTTTCTTGGATGGTGACTGGGCCCCCTGTGGATGGCAGTCTTCTCATCTCCCTTGACTTGGGGAGGGCACTGGGGTCAGAGGAACTAAGTCTTTGGTTTTGGAAAAGATTGCGTGCTGATAACAGCTCTTTTTGTCTCCTCTTCTTTCCCACAACATCCTCTCCTATTGTGAGGAGGCAGTGGAGCCTGGCTTAGGAGCTAAGTCTAGACTTCTTGGTCAGCATCCTCCTCAGAGCTGCTTTCACCTCCTGGTTCTTCAGGCTGTAGATGAGGGGGTTAAGCAGTGGCGTCACCACACTGTACTGCACAGACAGCACTTGCTCCAGGGCTGAGCCAGAAGCTGAAGTCACGTACCTTGAAGGGAATGGCACAAAGAGGTGAACTGAGCTCAGGGCAGTGGCGGGGGTGCTGTTGGTGGCCATGGCCCATCCCATCACAGGCACTCTGCAAAGAGGGTCATTGGTTCTGAGTCACTGTTATGGACGGCAGCACCCAGAAATGACTATATGATCAGTGAGAAGGCAGTCATTTCTGCCTTCAAATGCCTCCATATATGAGTGACGTTATGTGGCACATTGTAGAAATTGCCTTGCAGATGAAGGTCTGCAGCATATCAAGTGCTGCAGAGTAGAGTAGAGCTGAAAATAACTTCATGCAGTTTTGTAGCACTTCCTACCTTTCGAAGAATCTTTCCTTAATAGTTATGACGATGAGGATTTTTTTCTCTTCTTTTTACTATGTATGCAACTATATGTTTTCATCTCGTGATGACTGTTCCTCACAAAACTTCATGCTGTCATTGTTCCTAACATTTATGGCTCTTGGAATTACCCCAGAATCACAACACATTATTTTTTATAATCCTTAGTGTGTCCTTTAAAGAGTGTTTTTTCTTTAACTTAGAAAAGAAGCCCAACTTGGTAAACAAAGTGAAAGATAAAAATGTGTTTAGCACAAGATATGAGTCATAGATAAGATTAAAAATGTGGATGCATGTTGTTGAGTGTCACTGGGAATATTTCTCAAAGAATCGTTTAAAACATTTTTTTTTTGCAATGGTACCATCATTATTGGAATGTCCTCTGTGCATACTGATGCACTTGCTTAAAAAGGATATTTCATTTACTCTCATTTTTCCCCATTTAATTTATCCCTCCCAACATGTCTGTGAACTAGGTGAGAGAAATCTTCTACCCCCTTGTGGTAAATGAAGAAACTGAGAAGGTTGAGGAGATTTGTCCTCAGGCTCAGGTGAGCTCTCCTGGATCATTCTTTATCCTTTCCTGCCCCCGACCCCTTCCCAAGTAACAAGCAGGTGGGAAAACTGTAGCGCAATCTATGCAAAGCCATCTCTAGCTCACTGGTAGAAATCGCAGGCCCTTCGTTGTTCTTCCTCCTGGTAAGCAAGGACCCGTCAACTAGAGCGTGTATGTTTGAGAGAAACACGGTAGAAAAGAGCATGAGGTCTGAAGTCAGGCAGCCTAGGCATATGCTGTGGCTCCGTTACTAGCTTCTTCTGGGACCTTTGAAAAAGTCCCTGGCCACTCCTGAAACTCAGGTTTCTTACCTGAAAATGAGGTTAATATTTCTCTTGTCGTGTGCTACATACTAACATTGAGCTTGATTGTGTAAAGCAGCTATTGTGTGTAGAAGGTGCCTGATAAATCGTCGTAGGACAAATAAGCTCTGAGACCCATCTTCTAGACTTCCATTTCCAAGAGAAATGGCCTCTGTTTCAAGGATGATATGTTTATTTTAATTTTAATTTTTGCCTAGCACTGACAAAAGCGCTACCAAAAGCTCTCTGGTTTCCTTTTGAGAACTCTGAAGTCATAGTTAATGAAAGGCGGGAAGTCTTTGGTGTTTATGTGAGCTTATTTTCAGCGTTTGAAAACTGGGCCTTGGAAAGAAAATAGATTGTTTTGTGATCCACACATCTAGTCAACAGCAGAGCTAGAACTCTAACTTCCAGTGCAGTTCTTTTCCTGCTCCTTTGCAATGACATGTGCAAAAGACTGAGGCTCCTCTCGAGTGAGAAAGAGCCTGCAGTTATACTCAGGTGATATAGTATGGCATACCTGGACACTCCTGAAGCATAGAAGATGGTGACCACAAGGAAATGAGACGAGCAGGTAGAGAAGATCTTGCTCCGACCTGTGGCAGAGTTGATCCTTAAGGCTGTCATGATGATACAGGTGTAGGAACCCAGCAGGAGAACAAGGGTGACAATGCCGAGAACAGCTGTGCTTGTTAGGATGGAGGCAATGCTAACAGAGGGGTCAGAGCAGGCCAGCAGGAGCACTGGGGGAAGCTCACAGGCAAAGCTCCGGACAAGGTTGGGGCCACAGAAGTGATGCTGAGCCAGGAGGATGGTGTTAACTAAGCCCGTCCCCATTCCTATGGCCCAGGATGCTCCCACCAGGCCAGTGCACACCTTCCTGTTCATAGCCACCGCATACAACAGTGGGTGGCACACAGCCTGGAACCGGTCATAGGCCATGACTGAAAGGAGGCAAGTTTCAGTGGCTCCAGAAAATATGACCAAGGAGATCTGGGCGAAACACTCAAGGGGGGATATAGTCTTCCACTTGGAAAGAAGGTGCTCTAGCAGCTTAGGGACAATGATGGAGGAATAGAAGGCATCCAGGAAGGAGAGGTGGCTGAGGAAGAAGTACATGGGGCTGTGGAGGTGGGAATCAGTACTGATCACCAGCAGCATCAGCAGGTTCTCTGTGAGGATGAGGAGGTAAGCCACCAGGAATGTTACAAATAGTACTGCCTGGATGTGAGGGTTGTTAGATAGTCCTAGGAGAACAAATTCGGTGACCGTGGTTGTGTTGCCACCTTCCATGGAGCATTCAAGTTTCCTTTGCGAGGGACTAGAAGAGAAAAGAAGGCTCAAATGTGTTTCGAGTCTCAGAGTGTGGCTGGGGATGGGGCACTATGAATAAAGCTTCAGGAGTGACCCAGCACAGAACATGTCGTGGAAGCAAGCTTGCCATGCCAGACCTCATCAACCCTTCCCAGCTCAGGGCAATAACCTAATCTCAGCTCAGGTAGAGATGGTTGGAAGGAGGAGTGTAGAGAATCAAACCTGGAAGGAAAGACGAGGAGAACAGAGATGATCCAGACTGGAGAAGGAAAGGGAGTTGTCAAAAGACTCCAGGGCACTGGAGTGTGCTCTTCCGTACAGGAAGGCTCACTGGCGTAGTGAGTAAGCAATAAGCATTTTGGCCAACCATCTGGTTGACAGGCTGTGATGCAGGTTTGAATGACTGATAGAGGTATGGGGACACCTACTGATGGCACAAATCATTTCTCTGTCACTGTAGGTTCGTGAATAAGTCACTTGGGCTTCTCATTAAAGGGAATCGGGCAAAACTAGATGGTTTCTGTCGTCCATTCCAGGTTAGACATTCTACAGCTTGGGGGACAGTCTTCCTTGGGTATATCTGCTACTAAATGGAAACGCTCTCCCCTCCTGTGTCTCCCTAAGCATAGGTGGCCCATGAGTTGTCTGCTTTCGCGGAAGTTGGGCACAAGGAAGCCGTCAAATTGGAGGTGAGGGCTGTGCTCATCAGTTTCTCTAAGGGCTTCCCATTCCAGGATATATGTCCATTGTTTGCCCTGTAACCTTAGGGCTTAACATGAGAGTGCATGAAGTTTGTGATATTCTCTGAGTTGGTACTAGGGGATCTGGATAAAGCCCAGTCAAATTTGGACCACCTTCTATGCATCACAGGGAGGGAAAAAGGATAAAGAAAAAAGAAGAGGAGAAGTTAAAGAACACCAAGACTACTTAGGATAATGTGCAGTTAGAGGGTTTGGTCTAGACCGGAGGAAGGTGAAGTCACCCCTCCTCCTCGAAGGGAAACTCAGGATCATGAGCAATGAGGATCTGCTCTCTCCTCATGGCGTGTTCACTCACGAGTTCCCGCAGTGGATAGTTTTGGGAGAAGATGGAGTTGAATGAGAAGATCTGTCCTCGCCTGGGCTCCCTAGGCCAACCAGAGATGCTCTCAGCAGAGGATACCTGAATGGCATCTTTTCCAGCACTGGAGTAAAAGCCCCCGATATGGGTCGGTCTCTGTGGGTTTCCCTCAACTTTGTCCTTCCTTTAGAAGATGCAGGGGTGGTGGAGCTTCTAAGTAAGGAAACATCCCTGTAGTCTTTCTGTCCGTGGGGAAGTTTTCCTGATTCTGCCTCCACAATGACAATGGCCAGAGGGACTTGATCTCAGCCCTAGACCTTGGAGAGTGTTGGAGGTCCCCGGAGAGACCGTTAAGCAGGAGGCCTGGTCTGATCTGAATGAGTTCTCCAGGGCCACTAGCCCTTCCCTGTATCACTCTTGTTTCAGTGAGTTGCATCATGCAAGAGGTGCCCAAGGGTGGCCCATAATTGCTAAAGGTAAAATTAGAGACTTCGAAGGTGTCTTGATTCTAAAGCTTTGAATCCCTTCCCGTCTTCTCTGGTCGTCCCTGTGTGGCCCTTGGGTCCCTGCCACTGCCGCTGCAGAGACACCTCTGGATCCTTAAGCTGCTACACCAAAAGAGATCTTCTTTAGTTTTAACTAGTTTTACATGTCAAAGTCGTCTAGGAATAATTTGGAGTGAATTTGGTGTAAGTTGTGAAGTGGCGTCTACATCCATTTCATTCCACGAGGCGTGCAATTCTTGTTTCTTAACAATTTCTGGAGCAGTTATGGGCTATTTGGCTCCATCTCACTTTGGATGTCCAGTTTCCTGAGTTCAGCGGGTCAGCCAGCAGGGAGCAGGGTGTCCAGTGACCTGGGAGGCAGGCGTGGCCTGCATGTCCCACACTGACCACAAGGGAGCGCTGAGGGCGCTTTTCTAAACCCACAGCACCTGTGCCTTCCAGGTGGACTGGGCTCTGCCCAGCTGAGGGGAGTTCTATCTCCTTAGGCCGCTTCAGAGCTTTTGCTTTGAGACGTTGGGCGCCAGCGTCCCGGCAGAAGGAGTTCAGCCCCTTAGGACTCAAGGGGGTTTGGGCTTCAGGACAAGCTGGGGCTGCGTGCGTGCTGAGGGGACCTGAGGTTCCTGGAGATCCACCTGTGGAGGCACCGCCCTGAGGAAAGGGTGAGGAAAAAGTGAGGGGAAGCTTCCTGTGTATTGTCCTTCTCCCATGACCCAGGAAGGGCCTGATGTGGACAGCTGGGTTCTCAGTTTTGTGTGCGGTGTAGACAGGTGTGAGGTGTCCTTCTTTGGGGTGTGGTGTCCAGTGTTCCCAGCACTGTGTGTTGTGGAGGATGTCCTTTCCCCTTGGTGTGTTCTTGGCCCCCTTTTCCTAAATTACCTGAGCGCATCCATGTGGCTTTAATTCTGGGTGCTCTGTTCTGTTCCTGTGGTCCTGTGCCTGTTTTTGTGATGAATCTACACCGTTTCGGTCACTGTCGCTTCGTAATGTAGTTTGAGGTCTGAGAGTGAAATGCTTCCAGGCTGTTCTCCTTTCTGAGGATGGCTTTGGCTATTTGGGGTCCTTTGTGGTCCGCCCAAAATGTTGGGATGATATTCTCCATATCCGTGAAAAATACCGTTGGAATTTGGTAGGCACTGCATTTGCTGTGCACACTGCTTTTGGTAGAATGCACATTTTAACAATATCGGGTCTTCCATTTTGTGAGTGTGGGGTATCTTTCCATTTCTTTGTGTCTTCTTCAGTTTCTTCCTCAGTGTCTTAAAGTTTTCAGTGTGAGGGTCTTTCCAGGCTTTGGTGAGGAGTTCCTGTTGTGGCTCAGCAGGAACGAACCAGGCTAGTATCCATGAGGATATGGGTTTGATCCCTGGCCTTGCTCTGTGGGTTAGGATGCAGCGTTGTGAGCTCTGGTGTAGGTCACAGATGTTGTTTGGCTCTGGCATGGCTGTGGCTGGCAGCTGCAGCCCCGATTCGACCCCTAGCCTGGGACTTTCCATGTGCCACGTGTGTTGCCCTAAAAAGAAGAAGAAGAAGAAAAAAAAGACCTTGGTAAAATTTATTTCTAGGTATTTTGTTCTTTTTGAAGCAAGTGTAAAATGAATTGTTTTCTTTCTCTCTCTGATGGTTCATTACTGGTGTTAGAAATGCAATTGATTTTTGTGTATTGATTGTATAACTCTGTTGCTTTCGTTTACTGGTTCTAACAGTTCTCTGCATCAGAAAATTGGATGTACAAACATTGGCATTCAAAAGTCCCAGTGTTTCCATCATATCCAGGTCATCCACAGCACTGAAGACATAGTGACTCCTAACATAAGCTTCCCACAGTGCCTGTAAGTTATAGGTGGGCTCCTGCAAGGGTGATGCGGTTCCTGACTCTGTGTGAATTGGATCGTTGTAAGGCTTGGCCTCTCTAAGGAAGTGTGGTGTTTTCTCTACTTTTTCTGGCACGGTATTGGCATGGTGCTTGGGAACGTAATTTTGAACATGCAGAAAACGTGCAGGACACTACAAGGTACCATTTGTCTCCACACTCAGATTCCCCAGCCATCATTCCTTTACCACATTTGCCACTTCACACAAACTACCCCAGTGTGTTTTACCCAAGAACATAACCTCCAAATGAGGAAATTCTTATGGTTTCCACATTCTGACTCAATCCTCAGGCCCACTTCGACTTTCACCATCTGCCGCAACTCTAGAGACATATCTTTTCCCACTCTGATCCAGTTTTCTTCCTTCTGGAACCATGACGATACTTTCTCAGTGTCACAACCTTGATGGGTTTAAAGCCCAGAAGATGAGTGTGATCTGGGTGGCCTTTTCTGTATGGCTTCTTTCACTTAGGATATCTTCAGTGTTCATTGTGTTGTAACACGTATCAGTCCTTGATTCATTGTTTCTGCTGTGCTTAAATATACATAACATTTACCATTCAAACCATTTGAACTATGCCGTTCTGGGGCCTTAAGCACATTCGAATGGTTGTACAAATATCCTCACCATGCATTTTCAGAACTTTTCAGGTTTCACTGGGGAAACCCTTCAGTGGTGAAGCACTCATTCCCCTTGGCCCCTTGCACCCGCATTTTACTTTCTATCTTTGAGTTTGACTTCTCTTGTTACTTTATGTAGATCAAATCAAACGGTTTTTGGCGTTTTGTGACAGGGTTCTTTCACTTACCATGATGACTTCAAAGTTCTTATATGTTGTAGCCTGTGTCTGTTTTTCGTTTTTTTTTTTTTGTTTGTTTGTTTGTTTGTTTTTGTTGTTGTTGTTGTTATATGAAGGAAAGGAACTGTTTTATTTCATTTTATTATATTTTATTATTTTTTCATTATTTTATTACTCAATGAATTTATTGCATTTCTAGTTGTACAATGATCATCACAATCCAGTTTTATAGGATTCCCATCCCACACCCCCAGCACATTCTCCCAGCCCCCAACCTGGCTTCTTTGGAAACCATAAGTTTTTCAACGTCTGTGAGTCAGTATCTGTTCTGCAAAGAAGTTCATTGTGTCCTTTTTTCAGATTCCACATGTCAGTGAGAGCATTTGATGTTGGTGTCTCATTGTCTGACCGACTTCACTTAGCATGATAATATCGAGGTCCATCCATGTTGCTAAAAATGCTGGTATTTTGTTCCTTTTAATAGCCGAGTACTATTCTATTGTGCATATGTACCACATCTTCTTATCCACTCCTCTGTTGATGGACATTTAGATTGTTTCCATGTCTTGGCTATTGCAAATAGTGCTGCAATGAACATTGGAGTACATGTGTCTTTTTGATAGATGCCCAGCAGTGGGATTGCTGGATCAAATGGTAATTCTATTTTTAGTTTCCCGAGGCATCTCCATACTGCTTTCCACAGTGGTTGCACCAATATACAGCCCCACCAACAGTGTAAGAGGGTTCCTTTTTCTCCACACCCTCTCCAGCACTTATTGTTTGTAGACGTTTTGATGACGGCCATTCTGGCTGGTGTAAGGTGGTACCTCATAGTGGTTTTGATTTTCACTTCTCTAACAGTGAGTGATGTTGAACATCTTTTCATGTGTGTTTTGGCCATCTGTGTGTCTTTTTTGGAGAACTGTCTGTTTGGATCTTCTGCCCATTTTTTGGATGGGGTTGTTTGTTTTTTTGGTGTATTTCCTTGGTTTTTAAGACTGAATTTCATGTCTTTGTGTGTTTACCACAGTAGTTTATCCATTCATTCATTGGTTGATGGACACTTGGGTGGCTTCTAACTTTTCCTGTTGTGATTAACGGTGCTGTGAACAAGGGTGTATCCATTTCTGTTCCACCTCCTGGTTTCAGTCTTTTGGGTGTGGATTAGATACCTTAATTCTACGTTTAAGTTTTTGAGGAACTGCCATACTGTTTTCCACAGAGGCCGCACCATTTTACTTTATTCCTTTCATGGCAGAAGAACATGGTGGTTTATTGATCTCCCCGATTTTATTTTTAAGTTTACCCATTGATGGCCATAGGCAGTCGTTCTATTTTTTTTTGCTGTTTGGAACAGTGCTGCTGTCAATATCTGTGTAGACCTGTTTTCAGTTCTTTGGGGTATATTTCTAGGAGTGGAGTTGTTGAACCCTTGTTAATTGTATATTTGTGTTGTAAACACAGGTTGCCCCCTTTTCTGTTTCTACGACTAATGTTTAAAGCTTCCAATGTTTCTGCATTGTTGCCAATAGTTGTTGTTTTTCGTTTTCTTGATGATAAACCTTTGAGAACATGGGAAGGATTTGTTGCCTTGCAGTTTTAATTTGCACTTCCATCATGACTCATGGTATTTGACACATTCTTCTTGTTGAGCATTTGTATGTCTTAGGTGGAGAAGGGTCTATTGAAGTCACTTACCCATTTAAAAAGGTGGGTTGTTTGTCCTTCCGTTGATGAGGTTGTAGAAGTTCTTGAAATACACTGAATAACAATTCATCAGATATATACTGTGCAAGCATTTTCTTCCATTCTGTTGGCTATGTCTTCAGTTTCTGAATTGTGTCTTTTGATGCTTTTAATCTTGAAGAAATCCAATTTATCTATTCTTTTTTTGTTGTCGTTTGAGCTTTGCTGTCAGATCGAAGAAACCATGGCTACATTCAAGGGTGTGCAGATTTATCCTCATGTTTTATTGGACAGTTTATACAGTTGTCCCACAGTATCTGTGGAGGATTGGTTCAGGGACGTGCCGGACATAGCAAAATCTGCCGATGCTCAAGCCTGTTACATAAAATGGCATTGTATTTGCATGTAACCTGGGTAGATTTTCTGTGTACTTTATTCTTATTTATTTATATTTGCTTTGTTCTTTTTTGGCATTTCTTGGGCCGCTCCTGCGGCATATGGAGGTTCCCAGGCTAGGGGTCCAGTCGGAGCTGTCGCCACCGGCCTACGCCAGAGCCACAGCAACGCGAGAT
Organism: Sus scrofa; assembly: GCF_054392235.1. Classification (NCBI taxonomy): domain Eukaryota; kingdom Metazoa; phylum Chordata; class Mammalia; order Artiodactyla; family Suidae; genus Sus; species Sus scrofa. Next base: position 86,460,683 of record NC_139387.1, on the reverse strand, counting down.
CCGAGCCGCGTCTGTGACCTGATTTTCTGTGTACTTTAAATCATCTCTAGATTACTTATCGTAACTAATATAATATAAATGTTTGAAGTGCAATGTAAATACTATGTAAGTAGATTTGCTGGCACCTAGTAAATTCAACTTATTTCTTTTAAAACTTTTCATAATTTCTTTTTTTGTAATATTTTCAGTCTGGAATTGGTTGAGTCCACGGATGTGGAACTTGTGGATACAGGGTGTTGACTGTAATTTTACCTGTTACGTTTAAGCGTTTATTTATTTTGAGTTGCTTGTTGTAGGTACTATGAGGTAAGGGCCCAGTTTCATTCCCTTGCACGTGGATTGCCTAGGCACCGTTTGTTGAAAACTCCATTTCCATAGTTCCCTTTGTGGCTCAGCGGGAAGGAATCTGACTGGTATCCATGAGAATGCAGGTTCGATCCCTGGCCTCGCTCAGTGGGCTAAGGAGCTGGCATTGCTGTGAGCTGTGGTGTAGTGTGCAGACTCGGCTTGGATCCTGTATTGCTATGGCTGTGGTGTAGGCTGGTGGCTACAGGTCTGATTCAAACCCTAGCCTGGGAACCTCCATATGCTGCCCGTGTGGCCCTAAAAGGAAAAAAAAACACCCCTCCATTTCCTCCCAGATTAGTATTGTTGATTATTGTTGACTATTGTTTAAGATCACTTCATCCTAGATGGGTGGGTTTATTTGGGGGCTCTCCATTCAATTTCTTTTTATCTATGGGTATGTTTTTTAATGCCAGTATCATTGTGTTTTATTTGCTTTGTACTGTCATAGGAAAATGGGAAGTGTAAGCTTCCAAGTTTGATTTTCTTTTTTAAGTTTGTTTTGGCTTCTTAGGGGTCCCTTGAGATTCCATATGAATGTTGGGATCAGCTTGTGTATTTCTTCCCAATGGCCTTTCTGGGTTTCCAGAGGAATCCTATGGAGTGTGTAGATTGCCTTATGTACTATTGCTATCTTAACAGCACTCTTTCCATTACCATTAGATGTCTTCACATCGATTTAATTTTTCTTTTATTTTTTTATCCATGTTTTATAACTTTCAGCGTCTTAGTCTTATGTATTTACTTATTTATTTATTTATTGAATTTTTTTTTGGTCTTTTTGGTCTTTTTTTTAGGGCCGCCCCCATGGCATATGGAGTTTCCCCGGCTAGGGGTTGAATCGGAGCTGTGGCTGCCCGCTTACCCCACAGCCGCAGCAATGCATGTTCCGAGCCGCATCTGCAACCTATACCACAGCTCACGGCAATGCCAGATCCTTAACCCACTGAGCGAGGCTAGGGATTGGACCGGCCTTCTTAGGGACAGACACTATGTCAGGTTCTTAACCCACTGAGCCTTGACAGGAACTCACAGTACTGAGCGAGATACTCCCTTCTACTTCCAAGAGTCATGCAAGAAAAGGACTCTTCAGACAGACCCCTCATTCATTCCTTCATTCACTTCTTAATTGGTCAACAAATAGTTACTGAGGATTTACTGCTGCCCATGCTGTACTTTAGGTGTTGCTTGTTAAGAACAAAGACAGGAGGAGACACATTTTATGTCATTTCTTCCTAAGTTACTATGGAGCTGTAGATCTTGCCAGTGATTTTTTGAGAAGGGAGCAAAGTGGGCATTAGGTCTCAGATCTCAAATGGGACTTCCCGAGAATGAAGTGGGATGTTAGCTATTGGTCAGATAGGTTGATTTATAATTGATGCATAGACAAAAGTATGAGAGAGAGGGGGGAGCAGAAGTGAAGGGGTAGAAAGGGCAAAAATGAGAGAAGAAAGCAAGGCAAGAGCTGTAGAAATGGCTGGTGAGGCCATGAGGATTTTCTTTACTTTTCCCCTCCAGTTTTATGGAGAGATAATTGACATACATCACCATATAAGTTGAAAGCATATGGCATGATGGTTTGATTTATATATATTATGTATGTGTTATATGTATAATATATACACACACACACACAATGTAAATAACCAAATGAAGGAAAAGAAAAGGAAAAAATTCTCCTTGTGATGAGAACTCTCAGGACTTAGTCTCTTAACAACATCCCTATGTTCACACAGCTTGTTACCTGTAGTCATCATGTTGGACATTACATCCCTAGCATTTATTTATCTTACATTGGAAATTTGTACCTTTTTAAAAAATGTGTTTGGCTGTACTCATGGCATGTGGCAGTTCCAGGGCCCGGGATCGAACCAGAGCTGCGGCGAATAATGCCGTGTAGTTATCCTGTAGGCCACAAGAGAAATCCAGAAATTTGTACCTCTTAATCACCTTCCTCCAATCCCCCCCCATCCCTCCCTCCATCTCTGGTAACCGCACATCTGCTCTCTTTTTCTATGAGTTTTCTTTGTCCTGATGATAGCTCTTTCTGTCTCCTCTTCTTTCCCACAACTTTCCCTCCTATTGTGAGGAGGCAGTGGAGCCTGGCTTAGGAGCTAAGCCTGGGCTTCTTGGTCAGCATCCTCCTCAGAGCTGCCTTCACCTCCTGGTTCTTCAGGCTGTAGATGAGGGGGTTAAGCAGTGGCGTCACCACACTGTACTGCACAGACAGCACTTGCTCCAAGACTGAGCCGGAAGCTGGAGTCATGTACCTTGAAGGGAATGGCACAAAGAGGTGAACTGAGCTCAGGGCAGTGGCGGGGGTGCTGTTGGTGGCCATGGCCCATCCCATTCTAGGGGCACTGCAAAGAGGGTCCTTAGTGCTGAGTCACTGTTGCTGATAGCAGCATCTAGAAATAACTCAATGGTCATTGAAAGTCAGTCATTTCTGCCTTCAAACACATCCGCATACGAGTGATGTTATACAGAATTGTATAGAAATTGCCCTGCAGAAAAAGGAAGTTCTGCCGCATATCAAGTGCTGCATGCTGGAATAGAGCTAAAAACAACATGATGCAGTTCTGTAGCACTTCATACTTTTCAAAGCATCTATCCTTAATAATTATGATGAGGAGGATTTTTTCTCTTCTTTTTTTTTTTTTTTTTTTTTTACCATTATGCAGCTGTGTGTTTTCATTTTGTGATGACTGTTCCTCACAAAACTACATGCTAATCCATAATGCTGTCGTTGTTCCTAATGTTTATGGTTCTGGGATTTACCCCAGAATCACAGCACATTGGTTTTTATAATGCTTAGTGGAACAGACCTTTTTCCTTTTGGGTACATTTGTCTTTTCTTTTTTCTCTGTTTTTAGGTCTGTACCTGTGGTATATGGATGTTACCAGCTAGGGGTTGAATCACAGCCGGACTTGCTGGTGTTCGCCCCCGCCACAGCAAGGCAGGACTGAGCTGCATCTGTGACCTATGTCAAATCCTTAAGCCACTGAGCAAGGCCAGGCATCGAAGCTGCATCCTCCTGGGTACTAGTTGGGTTCTTAACTCGCTTGGCCACATTGGGAACTCCGAGGTACATTTTCCTTTAACTCAGAAAAGAAGCCTAGCTTGGTAAATAAAGTGAAAGATAAAAATCTTTATGTCTGAAGATTTAGCACAAATAGGAACTCAAGTTAATAAGATTCAATTTGTGGAAGCATCTTGTTAAGTGTCACTGGGAATATTTCTCAAAGAATCGTTTAAAACTTTTTTTTAAACTTCAATGTTGCCCCTTCAAATTTTTTTGTTTTTGAAATTGGAATGTTCTTTGTGGGTTCTGATGCACGTGGTTAAAAAAATTTCATTTACTCTCATTTTTTTCCTTGAATTTATTCCTTATAACATTGCTGTGAAGTATGTGGGAGAAATCTTCTACCCCCTTGTGGTAAATGAGGAAACTGAGAAGGTTGAAGAGATTTGTCCTCAGGCTCAGGTGAGCTCCCCTGGATCATTCTTTATCCTTTCCTGCCCCCGACCCCTTCCCAAGTAACAAGCAGGTGGGAAAACTGTAGCGCAATCTATGCAAAGCCCTCTCTAGCTCACTGGTAGAAATCACAGGCCCTTCGTTGTTCTTCCTCCTGGTAAGCAAGGTCCCATCAACTAGAGCGTGTATGTTTGAGAGAAACACGGTAGAAAAGAGCATGAGGTCTGAAGTCAGGCAGCCTAGGCATATGCTGTGGCTCCGTTACTAGCTTCTTCTGGGACCTTTGAAAAAGTCCCTGGCCACTCCTGAAACTCAGGTTTCTTACCTGAAAATGAGGTTAATATTTCTCTTGTCGTGTGCTACATACTAACATTGAGCTTGATTGTGTAAAGCAGCTATTGTGTGTAGAAGGTGCCTGATAAATCGTCGTAGGACAAATAAGCTCTGAGACCCATCTTCTAGACTTCCATTTCCAAGAGAAATGGCCTCTGTTTCAAGGATGATATGTTTATTTTAATTTTAATTTTTGCCTAGCACCGACAAAAGCGCTACCAAAAGCTCTCTGGTTTCCTTTTGAGAACTCTGAAGTCATAGTTAATGAAAGGCGGGAAGTCTTTGGTGTTTATGTGAGCTTATTTTCAGCGTTTGAAAACTGGGCCTTGGAAAGAAAATAGATTGTTTTGTGATCCACACATCTAGTCAACAGCAGAGTCTAACTTCCAGTGCAGTTCTTTTCCTGCTCCTTTGCAATGACATGTGCAAAAGACTGAGGCTCCTCTCGAGTGAGAAAGAGCCTGCAGTTATACTCAGGTGATATAGTATGGCATACCTGGAAAGTCCTGAAGCATAGAAGATGGTGACCACAAGGAAATGAGATGAGCAGGTAGAGAAGATCTTGCTCCGACCTGTGGCAGAGTTGATCCTTAAGGCTGTCATGATGATACGGGTGTAGGAACCCAGCAGGAGAACAAGGGTGCCAAGTCCCAGGATTACCATGGTCGTCAGGATGGAGGCAATGCTAACGGAGGGGTCAGAGCAGGCCAGCAGGAGCACTGGGGGAAGCTCACAGGCAAAGCTCCGGACAAGGTTGGGGCCACAGAAGTGATGCTGAGCCAGGAGGATGGTGTTAACTAAGCCCGTCCCCATTCCTATGGCCCAGGATGCTCCCACCAGGCCAGTGCACACCTTCCTGTTCATAGCCACCGCATACAACAGTGGGTGGCACACAGCCTGGAACCGGTCATAGGCCATGACTGAAAGGAGGCAAGTTTCAGTGGCTGCAGAAAATATGACCAAGGAGATCTGGGTGAAACACTCAAGGAGGGATACAGTCTTCCACTTGGAAAGAAGGTGCTCTAGCAGCTTAGGGACAATGATGGAGGAATAGAAGGCATCCAGGAAGGAGAGGTGGCTGAGGAAGAAGTACATGGGGCTGTGGAGGTGGGAATCAGTACTGATCACCAGCAGCATCAGCAGGTTCTCTGTGAGGATGAGGAGGTAAGCCACCAGGAATGTTACAAATAGTACTGCCTGGATGTGAGGGTTGTTAGATAGTCCTAGGAGAACAAATTCGGTGACCGTGGTTGTGTTGCCACCTTCCATGGAGCATTCAAGTTTCCTTTGCGAGGGACTAGAAGAGAAAAGAAGGCTGAAATGTGTTTCGAGTCTGAGTGTGGCTGGGCTGGGGCAGTATGAATAAAGCTTCAGGAGTGACCCAGCACAGAACATGTCGTGGAAGCAAGCTTGCCATGCCAGACCTCATCAACCCTTCCCAGCTCAGGGCAATAAGCTAATCTCAGCTCAGGTAGAGATGGTTGGAAGGAGGAGTGTAGAGAATCAAACCTGGAAGGAAAGACGAGGAGAACAGAGATGATCCAGACTGGAGAAGGAAAGGGAGTTGTCAATAGACTCCAGGGCACTGGAGTGTGCTCTTCCGTACAGGAAGGCTCACTGGCGTAGTGAGTAAGCAATAAGCATTTTGGCCAACCATCTGGTTGACAGGCTGTGATGCAGGTTTGAATGACTGATAGAGGTATGGGGACACCTACTGATGGCACAAATCATTTCTCTGTCACTGTAGGTTCGTGAATAAGTCACTTGGGCTTCTCATTAAAGGGAATCGGGCAAAACTAGATGGTTTCTGTCATCCATTCCAGGTTAGACATTCTACAGCTTGGGGGACAGTCTTCCTTGGGTATATCTGGATAATAAATGGAAACGTTCTCCCCTCCTGTCTCCCTAAGCCTAGGTGGCCCATGAGTTGTCTGCTTTCTCGGAAGTTGGGCACAAGGAAGCCGTCAAATTGGAGGTGAGGGCTGTGCTCATCAGTTTCTCTAAGGGCTTCCCATTCCAGGATGTATGTCCATTGTTTGCCCTGTAACCTTAGGGCTTAACATGAGAGTGCATGAAGTTTGTGATATTCTCTGAGTTGGTACTAGGGGATCTGGATAAAGCCCAGTCAAATTTGGACCACCTTCTATGCACCACAGGGAGGGAAAAAGGATAAAGAAAAAAAAAGAGGAGAAGTTAAAGAACACCAAGACTACTTAGGATAATGTGCAGTTAGAGGGTTTGGTCTAGACCGGAGGAAGGTGAAGTCACTCCTCCTCCTCGAAGGGAAACTCAGGATCATGAGCAATGAGGATCTGCTCTCTCCTCATGGCGTGTTCACTCACGAGTTCCCGCAGTGGATAGTTTTGGGAGAAGATGGAGTTGAATGAGAAGATCTGTCTTCGCCTGGGCTCCCTAGGCCAACCAGAGATGCTCTCAGCAGAGGATACCTGAATGGCATCTTTTCCAGCACTGGAGTAAAAGCCCCCGATATGGGTCGGTCTCTGTGGGTTTCCCTCAACTTTGTCCTTCCTTTAGAAGATGCAGGGGTGGTGGAGCTTCTAAGTAAGGAAACATCCCTGTAGTCTTTCTGTCCATGGGGAAGTTTTCCTGATTCTGCCTCCACAATGACAATGGCCAGAGGGACTTGATCTCAGCCCTAGACCTTGGAGAGTGTTGGAGGTCCCCGGAGAGACCGTTAAGCAGGAGGCCTGGTCTGATCTGAATGAGTTCTCCAGGGCCACTAGCCCTTCCCTGTATCACTCTTGTTTCAGTGAGTTGCATCATGCAAGAGGTGCCCAAGGGTGGCCCATAATTGCTAAAGGTAAAATTAGAGACTTCGAAGGTGTCTTGATTCTAAAGCTTTGAATCCCTTCCCGTCTTCTCTGGTCGTCCCTGTGTGGCCCTTGGGTCCCTGCCACTGCCGCTGCAGAGACACCTCTGGATCCTTAAGCTGCTACACCAAAAGAGATCTTCTTTAGTTTTAACTAGTTGTACATGTCAAAGTCGTCTAGGAATAATTTGGAGTGAATTTGGTGTAAGTTGTGAAGTGGCATCTACCTCCATTTCATTCCACGAGGCGTGCAATTCTTGTTTCTTAACAATTTCTGGAGCAGTTATGGGCTATTTGGCTCCATCTCACTTTGGATGTCCAGTTTCCTGAGTTCAGCGGGTCAGCCAGCAGGGAGCAGGGTGTCCAGTGACCTGGGAGGCAGGCGTGGCCTGCATGTCCCACACTGACCACAAGGGAGCGCTGAGGGCGCTTTTCTAAACCCACAGCACCTGTGCCTTCCAGGTGGACTGGGCTCTGCCCAGCTGAGGGGAGTTCTATCTCCTTAGGCCGCTTCAGAGCTTTTGCTTTGAGACGTTGGGCGCCAGCGTCCCGGCAGAAGGAGTTCAGCCCCTTAGGACTCAAGGGGGTTTGGGCTTCAGGACAAGCTGGGGCTGCGTGCGTGCTGAGGGGACCTGAGGTTCCTGGAGATCCACCTGTGGAGGCACCGCCCTGAGGAAAGGGTGAGGAAAAAGTGAGGGGAAGCTTCCTGTGTATTGTCCTTCTCCCATGACCCAGGAAGGGCCTGATGTGGACAACTGGGTTCTCAGTTTTGTGTGCGGTGTAGACAGGTGTGAGGTGTCCTTCTTTGGGGTGTGGTGTCCAGTGTTCCCAGCACTGTGTGTTGTGGAGGATGTCCTTTCCCCTTGGTGTGTTCTTGGCCCCCTTTTCCTAAATTACCTGAGCGCATCCATGTGGCTTTAATTCTGGGTGCTCTGTTCTGTTCCTGTGGTCCTGTGCCTGTTTTTGTGATGAATCTACACCGTTTCGGTCACTGTCGCTTCGTAACGTAGTTTGAGGTCTGAGAGTGAAATGCTTCCAGGCTGTTCTCCTTTCTGAGGATGGCTTTGGCTATTTGGGGTCCTTTGTGGTCCGCCCAAAATGTTGGGATGATATTGTCTATATCCGTGAAAAATACCGTTGGAATTTGGTAGGCATTGCATTCGCTGTGCACACTGCTTTTGGTAGAATGCACATTTTAACAATATCGGGTCTTCCATTTTGTGAGTGTGGGGTATCTTTCCATTTCTTTGTGTCTTCTTCAGTTTCTTCCTCAGTGTCTTAAAGTTTTCAGTGTGAGGGTCTTTCCAGGCTTTGGTGAGGAGTTCCTGTTGTGGCTCAGCAGGAACGAACCAGGCTAGTATCCATGAGGATATGGGTTTGATCCCTGGCCTTGCTCTGTGGGTTGGGATGCAGCGTTGTGAGCTCTGGTGTAGGTCACAGATGTTGTTTGGCTCTGGCATGGCTGTGGCTGGCAGCTGCAGCCCCGATTCGACCCCTAGCCTGGGACTTTCCATATGCCACATGTGTTGCCCTAAAAAGAAGAAGAAGAAGAAAAAAAAGACCTTGGTAAAATTTATTTCTAGGTATTTTGTTCTTTTTGAAGCAAGTGTAAAATGAATTGTTTTCTTTCTCTCTCTGATGGTTCATTACTGGTGTTAGAAATGCAATTGATTTTTGTGTATTGATTGTATAACTTTGTTGCTTTCGTTTACTGGTTCTAACAGTTCTCTGCATCAGAAAATTGGATGTACAAACATTGGCATTCAAAAATCCCAGTGTTTCCATCATATCCAGGTCATCCACAGCACTGAAGACATAGTGACTCCTAACATAAGCTTCCCACAGTGCCTGTAAGTTATAGGTGGGCTCCTGCAAGGGTGATGAGGTTCCTGACTTTGTGTGAATTGGATCGTTGTAAGGCTTGGCCTCTCTAAGGAAGTGTGGTGTTTTCTCTATTTTTTCTGGCACGGTATTGGCATGGTGCTTGGGAACGTAATTTTGAACATGCAGAAAACGTGCAGGACACTACAAGGTACCATTTGTCTCCACACTCAGATTCCCCAGCCATCATTCCTTTACCACATTTGCCACTTCACACAAACTACCCCAGTGTGTTTTACCCAAGAACATAACCTCCAAATGAGGAAATTATTATGGTTTACACATTCTGACTCAATCCTCAGGCCCACTTCGACTTTCACCGACTTTCACCATCTGCCGCAACTCTAGAGACATATCTTTTCCCACTCTGATCCAGTTTTCTTCCTTCTGGAACCATGACGATGCTTTCTCAGTGTCACACCCTTGATGGATTTAAAGCCCAGAAGATGAGTGTGATCTGGGTGGCCTTTTCTGTATGGCTTCTTTCACTTAGGATATCTTCAGTGTTCATTGTGTTGTAACACGTATCAGTCCTTGATTCATTGTTTCTGCTGTGCTTAAATATACATAACATTTACCATTCAAACCATTTGAACTATGCCGTTCTGGGGCCTTAAGCACATTCGAATGGTTGTACAAATATCCTCACCATGCATTTTCAGAACTTTTCAGATTTCACTGGGGAAACCCTTCAGTGGTGAAGCACTCATTCCCCTTGGCCCCTTGCACCCGCATTTTACTTTCTATCTTTGAGTTTGACTTCTCTTGTTACTTTATGTAGATCAAATCAAACGGTTTTTGGCGTTTTGTGACAGGGTTCTTTCACTTACCATGATGACTTCAAAGTTCTTATATGTTGTAGCCTGTGTCTGTTTTTCGTTTTTTTTGTTGTTGTTGTTGTTATATGAAGGAAAGGAACTGTTTTATTTTATTTTATTATATTTTATTATTTTTTCATTATTTTATTACTCAATGAATTTATTGCATTTCTAGTTGTACAATGATCATCACAATCCAGTTTTATAGGATTCCCATCCCACACCCCCAGCACATTCTCCCAGCCCCCAACCTGGCTTCTTTGGAAACCATAAGTTTTTCAACGTCTGTGAGTCAGTATCTGTTCTGCAAAGAAGTTCATTGTGTCCTTTTTTCAGATTCCACATGTCAGTGAGAGCATTTGATGTTGGTGTCTCATTGTCTGACCGACTTCACTTAGCATGATAATATCGAGGTCCATCCATGTTGCTAAAAATGCTGGTATTTTGTTCCTTTTAATAGCCGAGTACTATTCTATTGTGCATATGTACCACATCTTCTTATCCACTCCTCTGTTGATGGACATTTAGATTGTTTCCATGTCTTGGCTATTGCAAATAGTGCTGCAATGAACATTGGAGTACATGTGTCTTTTTGATAGATGCCCAGCAGTGGGATTGCTGGATCAAATGGTAATTCTATTTTTAGTTTCCCGAGGCATCTCCATACTGCTTTCCACAGTGGTTGCACCAATATACAGCCCCACCAACAGTGTAAGAGGGTTCCTTTTTCTCCACACCCTCTCCAGCACTTATTGTTTGTAGACGTTTTGATGACGGCCATTCTGGCTGGTGTAAGGTGGTACCTCATAGTGGTTTTGATTTTCACTTCTCTAACAGTGAGTGATGTTGAACATCTTTTCATGTGTGTTTTGGCCATCTGTGTGTCTTTTTTGGAGAACTGTCTGTTTGGATCTTCTGCCCATTTTTTGGATGGGGTTGTTTGTTTTTTTGGTGTATTTCCTTGGTTTTTAAGACTGAATTTCATGTCTTTGTGTGTTTACCACAGTAGTTTATCCATTCATTCATTGGTTGATGGACACTTGGGTGGCTTCTAACTTTTCCTGTTGTGATTAACGGTGCTGTGAACAAGGGTGTATCCATTTCTGTTCCACCTCCTGGTTTCAGTCTTTTGGGTGTGGATTAGATACCTTAATTCTACGTTTAAGTTTTTGAGGAACTGCCATACTGTTTTCCACAGAGGCCGCACCATTTTACTTTATTCCTTTCATGGCAGAAGAACATGGTGGTTTATTGATCTCCCCGATTTTATTTTTAAGTTTACCCATTGATGGCCATAGGCAGTCGTTCTATTTTTTTTTGCTGTTTGGAACAGTGCTGCTGTCAATATCTGTGTAGACCTGTTTTCAGTTCTTTGGGGTATATTTCTAGGAGTGGAGTTGTTGAACCCTTGTTAATTGTATATTTGTGTTGTAAACACAGGTTGCCCCCTTTTCTGTTTCTACGACTAATGTTTAAAGCTTCCAATGTTTCTGCATTGTTGCCAATAGTTGTTGTTTTTCGTTTTCTTGATGATAAACCTTTGAGAACATGGGAAGGATTTGTTGCCTTGCAGTTTTAATTTGCACTTCCATCATGACTCATGGTATTTGACACATTCTTCTTGTTGAGCATTTGTATGTCTTAGGTGGAGAAGGGTCTATTGAAGTCACTTACCCATTTAAAAAGGTGGGTTGTTTGTCCTTCCGTTGATGAGGTTGTAGAAGTTCTTGAAATACACTGAATAACAATTCATCAGATATATACTGTGCAAGCATTTTCTTCCATTCTGTTGGCTATGTCTTCAGTTTCTGAATTGTGTCTTTTGATGCTTTTAATCTTGAAGAAATCCAATTTATCTATTCTTTTTTTGTTGTCGTTTGAGCTTTGCTGTCAGATCGAAGAAACCATGGCTACATTCAAGGGTGTGCAGATTTATCCTCATGTTTTATTGGACAGTTTATACAGTTGTCCCACAGTATCTGTGGAGGATTGGTTCAGGGACGTGCCGGACATAGCAAAATCTGCCGATGCTCAAGCCTGTTACATAAAATGGCATTGTATTTGCATGTAACCTGGGTAGATTTTCTGTGTACTTTATTCTTTATCTATCTATCTATCTATCTATCTATCTATCTATTTATTTATGTATGTTTTGGTCTTTTTTGGCATTTCTTGGGCCGCTCCTGCGGCATATGGAGGTTCCCAGGCTAGGGGTCCAGTCGGAGCTGTCGCCACCGGCCTACGCCAGAGCCACAGCAACGCGAGATCCGAGCCGCGTCTGTGACCTGATTTTCTGTGTACTTTAAATCATCTCTAGGTTACTTATCGTAACTAATATAATATAAATGTTTGAAGTGCCGTGTAAATACTATGTAAGTAGATTTGCTGGCACCTAGTAAATTCAACTTATTTCTTTTGAAACTTTTCATAATTTCTTCTTTTGTAATATTTTCAGTCTGGAATTGGTTGAGTCCACGGATGTGGAACTTGTGGATACAGGGTGTTGACTGTAATTTTACCTGTTACGTTTAAGCGTTTATTTATTTTGAGTTGCTTGTTGTAGGTACTATGAGGTAAGGGCCCAGTTTCATTCCCTTGCACGTGGATTGCCTAGGCACTGTTTGTTGAAAACTCCATTTCCATAGTTCCCTTTGTGGCTCAGCGGGAAGGAATCTGACTGGTATCCATGAGAATGCAGGTTCGATCCCTGGCCTCGCTCAGTGGGCTAAGGAGCTGGCATTGCTGTGAGCTGTGGTGTAGTGTGCAGACTCGGCTTGGATCCTGTATTGCTATGGCTGTGGTGTAGGCTGGTGGCTACAGGTCTGATTCAAACCCTAGCCTGGGAACCTCCATATGCTGCCCGTGTGGCCCTAAAAGGAAAAAAAAACACCCCTCCATTTCCTCCCAGATTAGTATTGTTGATTATTGTTGACTATTGTTTAAGATCACTTCATCCTAGATGGGTGGGTTTATTTGGGGGCTCTCCATTCAATTTCTTTTTATCTATGGGTATGTTTTTTAATGCCAGTATCATTGTGTTTTATTTGCTTTGTACTGTCATAGGAAAATGGGAAGTGTAAGCTTCCAAGTTTGATTTTCTTTTTTAAGTTTGTTTTGGCTTCTTAGGGGTCCCTTGAGATTCCATATGAATGTTGGGATCAGCTTGTGTATTTCTTCCCAATGGCCTTTCTGGGTTTCCAGAGGAATCCTATGGAGTGTGTAGATTGCCTTATGTACTATTGCTATCTTAACAGCACTCTTTCCATTACCATTAGATGTCTTCACATCGATTTAATTTTTCTTTTATTTTTTTATCCATGTTTTATAACTTTCAGCGTCTTAGTCTTATGTATTTACTTATTTATTTATTTATTGAATTTTTTTTTGGTCTTTTTGGTCTTTTTTTTAGGGCCGCCCCCATGGCATATGGAGTTTCCCCGGCTAGGGGTTGAATCGGAGCTGTGGCTGCCCGCTTACCCCACAGCCGCAGCAATGCATGTTCCGAGCCGCATCTGCAACCTATACCACAGCTCACGGCAATGCCAGATCCTTAACCCACTGAGCGAGGCTAGGGATTGGACCGGCCTTCTTAGGGACAGACACTATGTCAGGTTCTTAACCCACTGAGCCTTGACAGGAACTCACAGTACTGAGCGAGATACTCCCTTCTACTTCCAAGAGTCATGCAAGAAAAGGACTCTTCAGACAGACCCCTCATTCATTCCTTCATTCACTTCTTAATTGGTCAACAAATAGTTACTGAGGATTTACTGCTGCCCATGCTGTACTTTAGGTGTTGCTTGTTAAGAACAAAGACAGGAGGAGACACATTTTATGTCATTTCTTCCTAAGTTACTATGGAGCTGTAGATCTTGCCAGTGATTTTTTGAGAAGGGAGCAAAGTGGGCATTAGGTCTCAGATCTCAAATGGGACTTCCCGAGAATGAAGTGGGATGTTAGCTATTGGTCAGATAGGTTGATTTATAATTGATGCATAGACAAAAGTATGAGAGAGAGGGGGGAGCAGAAGTGAAGGGGTAGAAAGGGCAAAAATGAGAGAAGAAAGCAAGGCAAGAGCTGTAGAAATGGCTGGTGAGGCCATGAGGATTTTCTTTACTTTTCCCCTCCAGTTTTATGGAGAGATAATTGACATACATCACCATATAAGTTGAAAGCATATGGCATGATGGTTTGATTTATATATATTATGTATGTGTTATATGTATAATATATACACACACACACACAATGTAAATAACCAAATGAAGGAAAAGAAAAGGAAAAAATTCTCCTTGTGATGAGAACTCTCAGGACTTAGTCTCTTAACAACATCCCTATGTTCACACAGCTTGTTACCTGTAGTCATCATGTTGGACATTACATCCCTAGCATTTATTTATCTTACATTGGAAATTTGTACCTTTTTAAAAAATGTGTTTGGCTGTACTCATGGCATGTGGCAGTTCCAGGGCCCGGGATCGAACCAGAGCTGCGGCGAAAAATGCCATGTAGTTATGCTGTAGGCCACAAGAGAAGTCCAGAAATTTGTACCTCTTGATCACCTTCCTCCAATCCCCCCCCATCCCTCCCTCCATCTCTGGTAACCGCACATCTGCTCTCTTTTTCTACGAGTTTTCTTTGTCCTGATGATAGCTCTTTCTGTCTCCTCTTCTTTCCCACAACTTTCCCTCCTATTGTGAGGAGGCAGTGGAGCCTGGCTTAGGAGCTAAGCCTGGGCTTCTTGGTCAGCATCCTCCTCAGAGCTGCCTTCACCTCCTGGTTCTTCAGGCTGTAGATGAGGGGGTTAAGCAGTGGCGTCACCACACTGTACTGCACAGACAGCACTTGCTCCAAGACTGAGCCGGAAGCTGGAGTCATGTACCTTGAAGGGAATGGCACAAAGAGGTGAACTGAGCTCAGGGCAGTGGCGGGGGTGCTGTTGGTGGCCATGGCCCATCCCATTCTAGGGGCACTGCAAAGAGGGTCCTTAGTGCTGAGTCACTGTTGCTGATAGCAGCATCTAGAAATAACTCAATGGTCATTGAAAGTCAGTCATTTCTGCCTTCAAACACATCCGCATACGAGTGATGTTATACAGAATTGTATAGAAATTGCCCTGCAGAAAAAGGAAGTTCTGCCGCATATCAAGTGCTGCATGCTGGAATAGAGCTAAAAACAACATGATGCAGTTCTGTAGCACTTCATACTTTTCAAAGCATCTATCCTTAATAATTATGATGAGGAGGATTTTTTCTCTTCTTCTTTTTTTTTTTTTTTTTTTTTACCATTATGCAGCTGTGTGTTTTCATTTTGTGATGACTGTTCCTCACAAAACTACATGCTAATCCATAATGCTGTCGTTGTTCCTAATGTTTATGGTTCTGGGATTTACCCCAGAATCACAGCACATTGGTTTTTATAATGCTTAGTGGAACAGACCTTTTTCCTTTTGGGTACATTTGTCTTTTCTTTTTTCTCTGTTTTTAGGTCTGTACCTGTGGTATATGGATGTTACCAGCTAGGGGTTGAATCACAGCCGGACTTGCTGGTGTTCGCCCCCGCCACAGCAAGGCAGGACTGAGCTGCATCTGTGACCTATGTCAAATCCTTAAGCCACTGAGCAAGGCCAGGCATCGAAGCTGCATCCTCCTGGGTACTAGTTGGGTTCTTAACTCGCTTGGCCACATTGGGAACTCCGAGGTACATTTTCCTTTAACTCAGAAAAGAAGCCTAGCTTGGTAAATAAAGTGAAAGATAAAAATCTTTATGTCTGAAGATTTAGCACAAATAGGAACTCAAGTTAATAAGATTCAATTTGTGGAAGCATCTTGTTAAGTGTCACTGGGAATATTTCTCAAAGAATCGTTTAAAACTTTTTTTTAAACTTCAATGTTGCCCCTTCAAATTTTTTTGTTTTTTGAAATTGGAATGTTCTTTGTGGGTTCTGATGCATGTGGTTAAAACAATTTCATTTACTCTCATTTCTTTCCTTGAATTTATTCCTTATAACATTGCTGTGAAGTATGTGGGAGAAATCTTCTACCCCCTTGTGGTAAATGAGGAAACTGAGAAGGTTGAAGAGATTTGTCCTCAGGCTCAGGTGAGCTCCCCTGGATCATTCTTTATCCTTTCCTGCCCCCGACCCCTTCCCAAGTAACAAGCAGGTGGGAAAACTGTAGCGCAGTCTATGCAAAGCCCTCTCTAGCTCACTGGTAGAAATCACAGGCCCTTCGTTGTTCTTCCTCCTGGTAAGCAAGGACCCGTCAACTAGAGCGTGTATGTTTGAGAGAAACACGGTAGAAAAGAGCATGAGGTCTGAAGTCAGGCAGCCTAGGCATATGCTGTGGCTCCGTTACTAGCTTCTTCTGGGACCTTTGAAAAAGTCCCTGGCCACTCCTGAAACTCAGGTTTCTTACCTGAAAATGAGGTTAATATTTCTCTTGTCGTGTGCTACATACTAACATTGAGCTTGATTGTGTAAAGCAGCTATTGTGTGTAGAAGGTGCCTGATAAATCGTCGTAGGACAAATAAGCTCTGAGACCCATCTTCTAGACTTCCATTTCCAAGAGAAATGGCCTCTGTTTCAAGGATGATATGTTTATTTTAATTTTAATTTTTGCCTAGCACTGACAAAAGCGCTACCAAAAGCTCTCTGGTTTCCTTTTGAGAACTCTGACATCATAGTTAATGAAAGGCGGGAAGTCTTTGGTGTTTATGTGAGCTTATTTTCAGCGTTTGAAAACTGGGCCTTGGAAAGAAAATAGATTGTTTTGTGATCCACACATCTAGTCAACAGCAGAGCTAGAACTCTAACTTCCAGTGCAGTTCTTTTCCTGCTCCTTTGCAATGACATGTGCAAAAGACTGAGGCTCCTCTCGAGTGAGAAAGAGCCTGCAGTTATACTCAGGTGATATAGTATGGCATACCTGGACACTCCTGAAGCATAGAAGATGGTGACCACAAGGAAATGAGATGAGCAGGTAGAGAAGATCTTGCTCCGACCTGTGGCAGAGTTGATCCTTAAGGCTGTCATGATGATACAGGTGTAGGAACCCAGCAGGAGAACAAGGGTGACAAAGCCGAGAATAGCTGTGCTTGTCAGGATGAAGGCAATGCTAACGGAGGGGTCAGAGCAGGCCAGCAGGAGCACTGGGGGAAGCTCACAGGCAAAGCTCCGGACAAGGTTGGGGCCACAGAAGTGATGCTGAGCCAGGAGGATGGTGTTAACTAAGCCCGTCCCCATTCCTATGGCCCAGGATGCTCCCACCAGGCCAGTGCACACCTTCCTGTTCATAGCCACCGCATACAACAGTGGGTGGCACACAGCCTGGAACCGGTCATAGGCCATGACTGAAAGGAGGCAAGCTTCAGTGGCTGCAGAAAATATGACCAAGGAGATCTGGGCGAAACACTCAAGGAGGGATACAGTCTTCCAGTTGGAAAGAAGGTGCTCTAGCAGCTTAGGGACAATGATGGAGGAATAGAAGGCATCCAGGAAGGAGAGGTGGCTGAGGAAGAAGTACATGGGGCTGTGGAGGTGGGAATCAGTACTGATCACCAGCAGCATCAGCAGGTTCCCTGTGAAGGTCAGGAGGTAAGCCACCAGGAATGTTACAAATAGTACTGCCTGGATGTGAGGGTTGTTAGATAGTCCTAGGAGAACAAATTCGGTGACCGTGGTTGTGTTGCCACCTTCCATGGAGCATTCAAGTTTCCTTTGCGAGGGACTAGAAGAGAAAAGAAGGCTCAAGTGTGTTTCGAGTCTCAGAGTGTGGCTGGGGATGGGGCAGTATGAATAAAGCTTCAGGAGTGACCCAGCACAGAACATGTCGTGGAAGCAAGCTTGCCATGCCAGACCTCATCAACCCTTCCCAGCTCAGGGCAATAAGCTAATCTCAGCTCAGGTAGAGATGGTTGGAAGGAGGAGTGTAGAGAATCAAACCTGGAAGGAAAGACGAGGAGAACAGAGATGATCCAGACTGGAGAAGGAAAGGGAGTTGTCAATAGACTCCAGGGCACTGGAGTGTGCTCTTCCGTACAGGAAGGCTCACTGGCGTAGTGAATAAGCAATAAGCATTTTGGCCAACCATCTGGTTGACAGGCTGTGATGCAGGTTTGAATGACTGATAGAGGTATGGGGACACCTACTGATGGCACAAATCATTTCTCTGTCACTGTAGGTTCGTGAATAAGTCACTTGGGCTTCTCATTAAAGGGAATCGGGCAAAACTAGATGGTTTCTGTCGTCCATTCCAGGTTAGACGTTCTACAGCTTGGGGGACAGTCTTCCTTGGGTATATCTGCTACTAAATGGAAATGCTCTCCCCTCCTGTGTCTCCCTAAGCCTAGGTGGCCCATGAGTTGTCTTCTTTCGCGGAAGTTGGGCACAAGGAAGCCGTCAAATTGGAGGTGAGGGCTGTGCTCATCAGTTTCTCTAAGGGCTTCCCATTCCAGGATGTATGTGAGCCTATAATGTCCATTGTTTGCCCTGTAACCTTAGGGCTTAACATGAGAGTGCATGAAGTTTGTGATATTCTCTGAGTTGGTACTAGGGGATCTGGATAAAGCCCAGTCAAATTTGGACCACCTTCTATGCATCACAGGGAGGGAAAAAGGATAAAGAAAAAAGAAGAGGAGAAGTTAAAGAACACCAAGACTACTTAGGATAATGTGCAGTTAGAGGGTTTGGTCTAGACCGGAGGAAGGTGAAGTCACCCCTCCTCCTCGAAGGGAAACTCAGGATCATGAGCAATGAGGATCTGCTCTCTCTTCATGGCGTGTTCACTCACGAGTTCCCGCAGTGGATAGTTTTGGGAGAAGATGGAGTTGAATGAGAAGATCTGTCCTCGCCTGGGCTCCCTAGGCCAACCAGAGATGCTCTCAGCAGAGGATACCTGAATGGCATCTTTTCCAGCACTGGAGTAAAAGCCCCCGATATGGGTCGGTCTCTGTGGGTTTCTCTCAACTTTGTCCTTCCTTTAGAAGATGCAGGGGTGGTGGAGCTTCTAAGTAAGGAAACATCCCTGTAGTCTTTCTGTCCGTGGGGAAGTTTTCCTGATTCTGCCTCCACAATGACAATGGCCAGAGGGACTTGATCTCAGCCCTAGACCTTGGAGAGTGTTGGAGGTCCCCGGAGAGACCGTTAAGCAGGAGGCCTGGTCTGATCTGAATGAGTTCTCCAGGGCCACTAGCCCTTCCCTGTATCACTCTTGTTTCAGTGAGTTGCATCATGCAAGAGGTGCCCAAGGGTGGCCCATAATTGCTAAAGGTAAAATTAGAGACTTCGAAGGTGTCTTGATTCTAAAGCTTTGAATCCCTTCCCGTCTTCTCTGGTCGTCCCTGTGTGGCCCTTGGGTCCCTGCCACTGCCGCTGCAGAGACACCTCTGGATCCTTAAGCTGCTACACCAAAAGAGATCTTCTTTAGTTTTAACTAGTTGTACATGTCAAAGTCGTCTAGGAATAATTTGGAGTGAATTTGGTGTAAGTTGTGAAGTGGCGTCTACATCCATTTCATTCCACGAGGCGTGCAATTCTTGTTTCTTAACAATTTCTGGAGCAGTTATGGGCTATTTGGCTCCATCTCACTCTGGATGTCCTGTTTCCTGAGTTCAGCAGGTCAGCCAGCAGGGAGCAGGGTGTCCAGTGAACTGTGAGGCAGGCGTGGCCTGCATGTCCCACACTGACCTCAAGGGCGCGCTGAGGGTGCTTTTCTAAACCCACAGCACCTGTGCCTTCCAGGTGGACTGGGCTCTGCCCGGCTGAGGGGAGTTCTATCTCCTTAGGCCGCTTCAGAGCTTTTGCTTTGAGACGTTGGGCGCCAGCGTCCCGGCAGAAGGAGTTCAGCCCCTTAGGACTCAAGGGGGTTTGGGCTTCAGGACAAGCTGGGGCTGCGTGCGTGCTGAGGGGACCTGAGGTTCCTGGAGATCCACCTGTGGAGGCACCGCCCTGAGGAAAGGGTGAGGAAAAAGTGAGGGGAAGCTTCCTGTGTATTGTCCTTCTCCCATGACCCAGGAAGGGCCTGATGTGGACAACTGGGTTCTCAGTTTTGTGTGCGGTGTAGACAGGTGTGAGGTGTCCTTCTTTGGGGTGTGGTGTCCAGTGTTCCCAGCACTGTGTGTTGTGGAGGATGTCCTTTCCCCTTGGTGTGTTCTTGGCCCCCTTTTCCTAAATTACCTGAGCGCATCCATGTGGCTTTAATTCTGGGTGCTCTGTTCTGTTCCTGTGGTCCTGTGCCTGTTTTTGTGATGAATCTACACCGTTTCGGTCACTGTCGCTTCGTAACGTAGTTTGAGGTCTGAGAGTGAAATGCTTCCAGGCTGTTCTCCTTTCTGAGGATGGCTTTGG
Organism: Sus scrofa; assembly: GCF_054392235.1. Taxonomy (NCBI): domain Eukaryota; kingdom Metazoa; phylum Chordata; class Mammalia; order Artiodactyla; family Suidae; genus Sus; species Sus scrofa. The sequence goes on along the minus strand of NC_139387.1, from coordinate 86,440,654 downwards.
CTATTTGGGGTCCTTTGTGGTCCGCCCAAAATGTTGGGATGATATTGTCTATATCCGTGAAAAATACCGTTGGAATTTGGTAGGCATTGCATTCGCTGTGCACACTGCTTTTGGTAGAATGCACATTTTAACAATATCGGGTCTTCCATTTTGTGAGTGTGGGGTATTTTTCCATTTCTTTGTGTCTTCTTCAGTTTCTTCCTCAGTGTCTTAAAGTTTTCAGTGTGAGGGTCTTTCCAGGCTTTGGTGAGGAGTTCCTGTTGTGGCTCAGCAGGAACGAACCAGGCTAGTATCCATGAGGATATGGGTTTGATCCCTGGCCTTGCTCTGTGGGTTGGGATGCAGCGTTGTGAGCTCTGGTGTAGGTCACAGATGTTGTTTGGCTCTGGCATGGCTGTGGCTGGCAGCTGCAGCCCCGATTCGACCCCTAGCCTGGGACTTTCCATATGCCACATGTGTTGCCCTAAAAAGAAGAAGAAGAAGAAAAAAAAGACCTTGGTAAAATTTATTTCTAGGTATTTTGTTCTTTTTGAAGCAAGTGTAAAATGAATTGTTTTCTTTCTCTCTCTGATGGTTCATTACTGGTGTTAGAAATGCAATTGATTTTTGTGTATTGATTGTATAACTTTGTTGCTTTCGTTTACTGGTTCTAACAGTTCTCTGCATCAGAAAATTGGATGTACAAACATTGGCATTCAAAAATCCCAGTGTTTCCATCATATCCAGGTCATCCACAGCACTGAAGACATAGTGACTCCTAACATAAGCTTCCCACAGTGCCTGTAAGTTATAGGTGGGCTCCTGCAAGGGTGATGAGGTTCCTGACTTTGTGTGAATTGGATCGTTGTAAGGCTTGGCCTCTCTAAGGAAGTGTGGTGTTTTCTCTATTTTTTCTGGCACGGTATTGGCATGGTGCTTGGGAACGTAATTTTGAACATGCAGAAAACGTGCAGGACACTACAAGGTACCATTTGTCTCCACACTCAGATTCCCCAGCCATCATTCCTTTACCACATTTGCCACTTCACACAAACTACCCCAGTGTGTTTTACCCAAGAACATAACCTCCAAATGAGGAAATTATTATGGTTTACACATTCTGACTCAATCCTCAGGCCCACTTCGACTTTCACCGACTTTCACCATCTGCCGCAACTCTAGAGACATATCTTTTCCCACTCTGATCCAGTTTTCTTCCTTCTGGAACCATGACGATGCTTTCTCAGTGTCACACCCTTGATGGATTTAAAGCCCAGAAGATGAGTGTGATCTGGGTGGCCTTTTCTGTATGGCTTCTTTCACTTAGGATATCTTCAGTGTTCATTGTGTTGTAACACGTATCAGTCCTTGATTCATTGTTTCTGCTGTGCTTAAATATACATAACATTTACCATTCAAACCATTTGAACTATGCCGTTCTGGGGCCTTAAGCACATTCGAATGGTTGTACAAATATCCTCACCATGCATTTTCAGAACTTTTCAGATTTCACTGGGGAAACCCTTCAGTGGTGAAGCACTCATTCCCCTTGGCCCCTTGCACCCGCATTTTACTTTCTATCTTTGAGTTTGACTTCTCTTGTTACTTTATGTAGATCAAATCAAACGGTTTTTGGCGTTTTGTGACAGGGTTCTTTCACTTACCATGATGACTTCAAAGTTCTTATATGTTGTAGCCTGTGTCTGTTTTTCGTTTTTTTTGTTGTTGTTGTTGTTATATGAAGGAAAGGAACTGTTTTATTTTATTTTATTATATTTTATTATTTTTTCATTATTTTATTACTCAATGAATTTATTGCATTTCTAGTTGTACAATGATCATCACAATCCAGTTTTATAGGATTCCCATCCCACACCCCCAGCACATTCTCCCAGCCCCCAACCTGGCTTCTTTGGAAACCATAAGTTTTTCAACGTCTGTGAGTCAGTATCTGTTCTGCAAAGAAGTTCATTGTGTCCTTTTTTCAGATTCCACATGTCAGTGAGAGCATTTGATGTTAGTGTCTCATTGTCTGACCGACTTCACTTAGCATGATAATATCGAGGTCCATCCATGTTGCTAAAAATGCTGGTATTTTGTTCCTTTTAATAGCCGAGTACTATTCTATTGTGCATATGTACCACATCTTCTTATCCACTCCTCTGTTGATGGACATTTAGATTGTTTCCATGTCTTGGCTATTGCAAATAGTGCTGCAATGAACATTGGAGTACATGTGTCTTTTTGATAGATGCCCAGCAGTGGGATTGCTGGATCAAATGGTAATTCTATTTTTAGTTTCCCGAGGCATCTCCATACTGCTTTCCACAGTGGTTGCACCAATATACAGCCCCACCAACAGTGTAAGAGGGTTCCTTTTTCTCCACACCCTCTCCAGCACTTATTGTTTGTAGACGTTTTGATGACGGCCATTCTGGCTGGTGTAAGGTGGTACCTCATAGTGGTTTTGATTTTCACTTCTCTAACAGTGAGTGATGTTGAACATCTTTTCATGTGTGTTTTGGCCATCTGTGTGTCTTTTTTGGAGAACTGTCTGTTTGGATCTTCTGCCCATTTTTTGGATGGGGTTGTTTGTTTTTTTGGTGTATTTCCTTGGTTTTTAAGACTGAATTTCATGTCTTTGTGTGTTTACCACAGTAGTTTATCCATTCATTCATTGGTTGATGGACACTTGGGTGGCTTCTAACTTTTCCTGTTGTGATTAACGGTGCTGTGAACAAGGGTGTATCCATTTCTGTTCCACCTCCTGGTTTCAGTCTTTTGGGTGTGGATTAGATACCTTTATTCTACGTTTAAGTTTTTGAGGAACTGCCATACTGTTTTCCACAGAGGCCGCACCATTTTACTTTATTCCTTTCATGGCAGAAGAACATGGTGGTTTATTGATCTCCCCGATTTTATTTTTAAGTTTACCCATTGATGGCCATAGGCAGTCGTTCTATTTTTTTTTGCTGTTTGGAACAGTGCTGCTGTCAATATCTGTGTAGACCTGTTTTCAGTTCTTTGGGGTATATTTCTAGGAGTGGAGTTGTTGAACCCTTGTTAATTGTATATTTGTGTTGTGAACACAGGTTGCCCCCTTTTCTGTTTCTACGACTAATGTTTAAAGCTTCCAATGTTTCTGCATTGTTGCCAATAGTTGTTGTTTTTCGTTTTCTTGATGATAAACCTTTGAGAACATGGGAAGGATTTGTTGCCTTGCAGTTTTAATTTGCACTTCCATCATGACTCATGGTATTTGACACATTCTTCTTGTTGAGCATTTGTATGTCTTAGGTGGAGAAGGGTCTATTGAAGTCACTTACCCATTTAAAAAGGTGGGTTGTTTGTCCTTCCGTTGATGAGGTTGTAGAAGTTCTTGAAATACACTGAATAACAATTCATCAGATATATACTGTGCAAGCATTTTCTTCCATTCTGTTGGCTATGTCTTCAGTTTCTGAATTGTGTCTTTTGATGCTTTTAATCTTGAAGAAATCCAATTTATCTATTCTTTTTTTGTTGTCGTTTGAGCTTTGCTGTCAGATCGAAGAAACCATGGCTACATTCAAGGGTGTGCAGATTTATCCTCATGTTTTATTGGACAGTTTATACAGTTGTCCCACAGTATCTGTGGAGGATTGGTTCAGGGACATGCCGGACATAGCAAAATCTGCCGATGCTCAAGCCTGTTACATAAAATGGCATTGTATTTGCATGTAACCTGGGTAGATTTTCTGTGTACTTTATTCTTTATCTATCTATCTATCTATCTATCTATCTATCTATTTATTTATGTATGTTTTGGTCTTTTTTGGCATTTCTTGGGCCGCTCCTGCGGCATATGGAGGTTCCCAGGCTAGGGGTCCAGTCGGAGCTGTCGCCACCGGCCTACGCCAGAGCCACAGCAACGCGAGATCCGAGCCGCGTCTGTGACCTGATTTTCTGTGTACTTTAAATCATCTCTAGGTTACTTATCGTAACTAATATAATATAAATGTTTGAAGTGCCGTGTAAATACTATGTAAGTAGATTTGCTGGCACCTAGTAAATTCAACTTATTTCTTTTGAAACTTTTCATAATTTCTTCTTTTGTAATATTTTCAGTCTGGAATTGGTTGAGTCCACGGATGTGGAACTTGTGGATACAGGGTGTTGACTGTAATTTTACCTGTTACGTTTAAGCGTTTATTTATTTTGAGTTGCTTGTTGTAGGTACTATGAGGTAAGGGCCCAGTTTCATTCCCTTGCACGTGGATTGCCTAGGCACTGTTTGTTGAAAACTCCATTTCCATAGTTCCCTTTGTGGCTCAGCGGGAAGGAATCTGACTGGTATCCATGAGAATGCAGGTTCGATCCCTGGCCTCGCTCAGTGGGCTAAGGAGCTGGCATTGCTGTGAGCTGTGGTGTAGTGTGCAGACTCGGCTTGGATCCTGTATTGCTATGGCTGTGGTGTAGGCTGGTGGCTACAGGTCTGATTCAAACCCTAGCCTGGGAACCTCCATATGCTGCCCGTGTGGCCCTAAAAGGAAAAAAAAACACCCCTCCATTTCCTCCCAGATTAGTATTGTTGATTATTGTTGACTATTGTTTAAGATCACTTCATCCTAGATGGGTGGGTTTATTTGGGGGCTCTCCATTCAATTTCTTTTTATCTATGGGTATGTTTTTTAATGCCAGTATCATTGTGTTTTATTTGCTTTGTACTGTCATAGGAAAATGGGAAGTGTAAGCTTCCAAGTTTGATTTTCTTTTTTAAGTTTGTTTTGGCTTCTTAGGGGTCCCTTGAGATTCCATATGAATGTTGGGATCAGCTTGTGTATTTCTTCCCAATGGCCTTTCTGGGTTTCCAGAGGAATCCTATGGAGTGTGTAGATTGCCTTATGTACTATTGCTATCTTAACAGCACTCTTTCCATTACCATTAGATGTCTTCACATCGATTTAATTTTTCTTTTATTTTTTTATCCATGTTTTATAACTTTCAGCGTCTTAGTCTTATGTATTTACTTATTTATTTATTTATTGAATTTTTTTTTGGTCTTTTTGGTCTTTTTTTTAGGGCCGCCCCCATGGCATATGGAGTTTCCCCGGCTAGGGGTTGAATCGGAGCTGTGGCTGCCCGCTTACCCCACAGCCGCAGCAATGCATGTTCCGAGCCGCATCTGCAACCTATACCACAGCTCACGGCAATGCCAGATCCTTAACCCACTGAGCGAGGCTAGGGATTGGACCGGCCTTCTTAGGGACAGACACTATGTCAGGTTCTTAACCCACTGAGCCTTGACAGGAACTCACAGTACTGAGCGAGATACTCCCTTCTACTTCCAAGAGTCATGCAAGAAAAGGACTCTTCAGACAGACCCCTCATTCATTCCTTCATTCACTTCTTAATTGGTCAACAAATAGTTACTGAGGATTTACTGCTGCCCATGCTGTACTTTAGGTGTTGCTTGTTAAGAACAAAGACAGGAGGAGACACATTTTATGTCATTTCTTCCTAAGTTACTATGGAGCTGTAGATCTTGCCAGTGATTTTTTGAGAAGGGAGCAAAGTGGGCATTAGGTCTCAGATCTCAAATGGGACTTCCCGAGAATGAAGTGGGATGTTAGCTATTGGTCAGATAGGTTGATTTATAATTGATGCATAGACAAAAGTATGAGAGAGAGGGGGGAGCAGAAGTGAAGGGGTAGAAAGGGCAAAAATGAGAGAAGAAAGCAAGGCAAGAGCTGTAGAAATGGCTGGTGAGGCCATGAGGATTTTCTTTACTTTTCCCCTCCAGTTTTATGGAGAGATAATTGACATACATCACCATATAAGTTGAAAGCATATGGCATGATGGTTTGATTTATATATATTATGTATGTGTTATATGTATAATATATACACACACACACACAATGTAAATAACCAAATGAAGGAAAAGAAAAGGAAAAAATTCTCCTTGTGATGAGAACTCTCAGGACTTAGTCTCTTAACAACATCCCTATGTTCACACAGCTTGTTACCTGTAGTCATCATGTTGGACATTACATCCCTAGCATTTATTTATCTTACATTGGAAATTTGTACCTTTTTAAAAAATGTGTTTGGCTGTACTCATGGCATGTGGCAGTTCCAGGGCCCGGGATCGAACCAGATCTGCGGCGAAAAATGCCATGTAGTTATGCTGTAGGCCACAAGAGAAGTCCAGAAATTTGTACCTCTTGATCACCTTCCTCCAATCCCCCCCCATCCCTCCCTCCATCTCTGGTAACCGCACATCTGCTCTCTTTTTCTACGAGTTTTCTTTGTCCTGATGATAGCTCTTTCTGTCTCCTCTTCTTTCCCACAACTTTCCCTCCTATTGTGAGGAGGCAGTGGAGCCTGGCTTAGGAGCTAAGCCTGGGCTTCTTGGTCAGCATCCTCCTCAGAGCTGCCTTCACCTCCTGGTTCTTCAGGCTGTAGATGAGGGGGTTAAGCAGTGGCGTCACCACACTGTACTGCACAGACAGCACTTGCTCCAAGACTGAGCCGGAAGCTGGAGTCATGTACCTTGAAGGGAATGGCACAAAGAGGTGAACTGAGCTCAGGGCAGTGGCGGGGGTGCTGTTGGTGGCCATGGCCCATCCCATTCTAGGGGCACTGCAAAGAGGGTCCTTAGTGCTGAGTCACTGTTGCTGATAGCAGCATCTAGAAATAACTCAATGGTCATTGAAAGTCAGTCATTTCTGCCTTCAAACACATCCGCATACGAGTGATGTTATACAGAATTGTATAGAAATTGCCCTGCAGAAAAAGGAAGTTCTGCCGCATATCAAGTGCTGCATGCTGGAATAGAGCTAAAAACAACATGATGCAGTTCTGTAGCACTTCATACTTTTCAAAGCATCTATCCTTAATAATTATGATGAGGAGGATTTTTTCTCTTCTTCTTTTTTTTTTTTTTTTTTTTTTACCATTATGCAGCTGTGTGTTTTCATTTTGTGATGACTGTTCCTCACAAAACTACATGCTAATCCATAATGCTGTCGTTGTTCCTAATGTTTATGGTTCTGGGATTTACCCCAGAATCACAGCACATTGGTTTTTATAATGCTTAGTGGAACAGACCTTTTTCCTTTTGGGTACATTTGTCTTTTCTTTTTTCTCTGTTTTTAGGTCTGTACCTGTGGTATATGGATGTTACCAGCTAGGGGTTGAATCACAGCCGGACTTGCTGGTGTTCGCCCCCGCCACAGCAAGGCAGGACTGAGCTGCATCTGTGACCTATGTCAAATCCTTAAGCCACTGAGCAAGGCCAGGCATCGAAGCTGCATCCTCCTGGGTACTAGTTGGGTTCTTAACTCGCTTGGCCACATTGGGAACTCCGAGGTACATTTTCCTTTAACTCAGAAAAGAAGCCTAGCTTGGTAAATAAAGTGAAAGATAAAAATCTTTATGTCTGAAGATTTAGCACAAATAGGAACTCAAGTTAATAAGATTCAATTTGTGGAAGCATCTTGTTAAGTGTCACTGGGAATATTTCTCAAAGAATCGTTTAAAACTTTTTTTTAAACTTCAATGTTGCCCCTTCAAATTTTTTTGTTTTTTGAAATTGGAATGTTCTTTGTGGGTTCTGATGCACGTGGTTAAAACAATTTCATTTACTCTCATTTCTTTCCTTGAATTTATTCCTTATAACATTGCTGTGAAGTATGTGGGAGAAATCTTCTACCCCCTTGTGGTAAATGAGGAAACTGAGAAGGTTGAAGAGATTTGTCCTCAGGCTCAGGTGAGCTCCCCTGGATCATTCTTTATCCTTTCCTGCCCCCGACCCCTTCCCAAGTAACAAGCAGGTGGGAAAACTGTAGCGCAGTCTATGCAAAGCCCTCTCTAGCTCACTGGTAGAAATCACAGGCCCTTCGTTGTTCTTCCTCCTGGTAAGCAAGGACCCGTCAACTAGAGCGTGTATGTTTGAGAGAAACACGGTAGAAAAGAGCATGAGGTCTGAAGTCAGGCAGCCTAGGCATATGCTGTGGCTCCGTTACTAGCTTCTTCTGGGACCTTTGAAAAAGTCCCTGGCCACTCCTGAAACTCAGGTTTCTTACCTGAAAATGAGGTTAATATTTCTCTTGTCGTGTGCTACATACTAACATTGAGCTTGATTGTGTAAAGCAGCTATTGTGTGTAGAAGGTGCCTGATAAATCGTCGTAGGACAAATAAGCTCTGAGACCCATCTTCTAGACTTCCATTTCCAAGAGAAATGGCCTCTGTTTCAAGGATGATATGTTTATTTTAATTTTAATTTTTGCCTAGCACTGACAAAAGCGCTACCAAAAGCTCTCTGGTTTCCTTTTGAGAACTCTGACATCATAGTTAATGAAAGGCGGGAAGTCTTTGGTGTTTATGTGAGCTTATTTTCAGCGTTTGAAAACTGGGCCTTGGAAAGAAAATAGATTGTTTTGTGATCCACACATCTAGTCAACAGCAGAGCTAGAACTCTAACTTCCAGTGCAGTTCTTTTCCTGCTCCTTTGCAATGACATGTGCAAAAGACTGAGGCTCCTCTCGAGTGAGAAAGAGCCTGCAGTTATACTCAGGTGATATAGTATGGCATACCTGGACACTCCTGAAGCATAGAAGATGGTGACCACAAGGAAATGAGATGAGCAGGTAGAGAAGATCTTGCTCCGACCTGTGGCAGAGTTGATCCTTAAGGCTGTCATGATGATACAGGTGTAGGAACCCAGCAGGAGAACAAGGGTGACAAAGCCGAGAATAGCTGTGCTTGTCAGGATGAAGGCAATGCTAACGGAGGGGTCAGAGCAGGCCAGCAGGAGCACTGGGGGAAGCTCACAGGCAAAGCTCCGGACAAGGTTGGGGCCACAGAAGTGATGCTGAGCCAGGAGGATGGTGTTAACTAAGCCCGTCCCCATTCCTATGGCCCAGGATGCTCCCACCAGGCCAGTGCACACCTTCCTGTTCATAGCCACCGCATACAACAGTGGGTGGCACACAGCCTGGAACCGGTCATAGGCCATGACTGAAAGGAGGCAAGCTTCAGTGGCTGCAGAAAATATGACCAAGGAGATCTGGGCGAAACACTCAAGGAGGGATACAGTCTTCCAGTTGGAAAGAAGGTGCTCTAGCAGCTTAGGGACAATGATGGAGGAATAGAAGGCATCCAGGAAGGAGAGGTGGCTGAGGAAGAAGTACATGGGGCTGTGGAGGTGGGAATCAGTACTGATCACCAGCAGCATCAGCAGGTTCCCTGTGAAGGTCAGGAGGTAAGCCACCAGGAATGTTACAAATAGTACTGCCTGGATGTGAGGGTTGTTAGATAGTCCTAGGAGAACAAATTCGGTGACCGTGGTTGTGTTGCCACCTTCCATGGAGCATTCAAGTTTCCTTTGCGAGGGACTAGAAGAGAAAAGAAGGCTCAAGTGTGTTTCGAGTCTCAGAGTGTGGCTGGGGATGGGGCAGTATGAATAAAGCTTCAGGAGTGACCCAGCACAGAACATGTCGTGGAAGCAAGCTTGCCATGCCAGACCTCATCAACCCTTCCCAGCTCAGGGCAATAAGCTAATCTCAGCTCAGGTAGAGATGGTTGGAAGGAGGAGTGTAGAGAATCAAACCTGGAAGGAAAGACGAGGAGAACAGAGATGATCCAGACTGGAGAAGGAAAGGGAGTTGTCAATAGACTCCAGGGCACTGGAGTGTGCTCTTCCGTACAGGAAGGCTCACTGGCGTAGTGAATAAGCAATAAGCATTTTGGCCAACCATCTGGTTGACAGGCTGTGATGCAGGTTTGAATGACTGATAGAGGTATGGGGACACCTACTGATGGCACAAATCATTTCTCTGTCACTGTAGGTTCGTGAATAAGTCACTTGGGCTTCTCATTAAAGGGAATCGGGCAAAACTAGATGGTTTCTGTCATCCATTCCAGGTTAGACATTCTACAGCTTGGGGGACAGTCTTCCTTGGGTATATCTGCTACTAAATGGAAATGCTCTCCCCTCCTGTGTCTCCCTAAGCCTAGGTGGCCCATGAGTTGTCTTCTTTCGCGGAAGTTGGGCACAAGGAAGCCGTCAAATTGGAGGTGAGGGCTGTGCTCATCAGTTTCTCTAAGGGCTTCCCATTCCAGGATGTATGTGAGCCTATAATGTCCATTGTTTGCCCTGTAACCTTAGGGCTTAACATGAGAGTGCATGAAGTTTGTGATATTCTCTGAGTTGGTACTAGGGGATCTGGATAAAGCCCAGTCAAATTTGGACCACCTTCTATGCATCACAGGGAGGGAAAAAGGATAAAGAAAAAAGAAGAGGAGAAGTTAAAGAACACCAAGACTACTTAGGATAATGTGCAGTTAGAGGGTTTGGTCTAGACCGGAGGAAGGTGAAGTCACCCCTCCTCCTCGAAGGGAAACTCAGGATCATGAGCAATGAGGATCTGCTCTCTCTTCATGGCGTGTTCACTCACGAGTTCCCGCAGTGGATAGTTTTGGGAGAAGATGGAGTTGAATGAGAAGATCTGTCCTCGCCTGGGCTCCCTAGGCCAACCAGAGATGCTCTCAGCAGAGGATACCTGAATGGCATCTTTTCCAGCACTGGAGTAAAAGCCCCCGATATGGGTCGGTCTCTGTGGGTTTCTCTCAACTTTGTCCTTCCTTTAGAAGATGCAGGGGTGGTGGAGCTTCTAAGTAAGGAAACATCCCTGTAGTCTTTCTGTCCGTGGGGAAGTTTTCCTGATTCTGCCTCCACAATGACAATGGCCAGAGGGACTTGATCTCAGCCCTAGACCTTGGAGAGTGTTGGAGGTCCCCGGAGAGACCGTTAAGCAGGAGGCCTGGTCTGATCTGAATGAGTTCTCCAGGGCCACTAGCCCTTCCCTGTATCACTCTTGTTTCAGTGAGTTGCATCATGCAAGAGGTGCCCAAGGGTGGCCCATAATTGCTAAAGGTAAAATTAGAGACTTCGAAGGTGTCTTGATTCTAAAGCTTTGAATCCCTTCCCGTCTTCTCTGGTCGTCCCTGTGTGGCCCTTGGGTCCCTGCCACTGCCGCTGCAGAGACACCTCTGGATCCTTAAGCTGCTACACCAAAAGAGATCTTCTTTAGTTTTAACTAGTTGTACATGTCAAAGTCGTCTAGGAATAATTTGGAGTGAATTTGGTGTAAGTTGTGAAGTGGCGTCTACATCCATTTCATTCCACGAGGCGTGCAATTCTTGTTTCTTAACAATTTCTGGAGCAGTTATGGGCTATTTGGCTCCATCTCACTCTGGATGTCCTGTTTCCTGAGTTCAGCAGGTCAGCCAGCAGGGAGCAGGGTGTCCAGTGAACTGTGAGGCAGGCGTGGCCTGCATGTCCCACACTGACCTCAAGGGCGCGCTGAGGGTGCTTTTCTAAACCCACAGCACCTGTGCCTTCCAGGTGGACTGGGCTCTGCCCGGCTGAGGGGAGTTCTATCTCCTTAGGCCGCTTCAGAGCTTTTGCTTTGAGACGTTGGGCGCCAGCGTCCCGGCAGAAGGAGTTCAGCCCCTTAGGACTCAAGGGGGTTTGGGCTTCAGGACAAGCTGGGGCTGCGTGCGTGCTGAGGGGACCTGAGGTTCCTGGAGATCCACCTGTGGAGGCACCGCCCTGAGGAAAGGGTGAGGAAAAAGTGAGGGGAAGCTTCCTGTGTATTGTCCTTCTCCCATGACCCAGGAAGGGCCTGATGTGGACAACTGGGTTCTCAGTTTTGTGTGCGGTGTAGACAGGTGTGAGGTGTCCTTCTTTGGGGTGTGGTGTCCAGTGTTCCCAGCACTGTGTGTTGTGGAGGATGTCCTTTCCCCTTGGTGTGTTCTTGGCCCCCTTTTCCTAAATTACCTGAGCGCATCCATGTGGCTTTAATTCTGGGTGCTCTGTTCTGTTCCTGTGGTCCTTGTGCCTGTTTTTGTGATGAATCTACACCGTTTCGGTCATTGTCGCTTCGTAATGTAGTTTGAGGTCTGAGAGTGAAATGCTTCCAGGCTGTTCTCCTTTCTGAGGATGGCTTTGGCTATTTGGGGTCCTTTGTGGTCCGCCCAAAATGTTGGGATGATATTGTCTATATCCGTGAAAAATACCGTTGGAATTTGGTAGGCACTGCATTCGCTGTGCACACTGCTTTTGGTAGAATGCACATTTTAACAATATCGGTTCTTCCATTTTGTGAGTGTGGGGTATCTTTCCATTGCTTTGTGTCTTCTTCAGTTTCTTCCTCAGTGTCTTAAAGTTTTCAGTGTGAGGGTCTTTCCAGGCTTTGGTGAGGAGTTCCTGTTGTGGCTCAGCAGGAACGAACCAGGCTAGTATCCATGAGGATATGGGTTTGATCCCTGGCCTTGCTCTGTGGGTTAGGATGCAGCGTTGTGAGCTCTGGTGTAGGTCACAGATGTTGTTTGGCTCTGGCATGGCTGTGGCTGGCAGCCGCAGCCCCGATTCGACCCCTAGCCTGGGACTTTCCATATGCCACGTGTGTTGCCCTAAAAAGAAGAAGAAGAAGAAAAAAAAGACCTTGGTAAAATTTATTTCTAGGTATTTTGTTCTTTTTGAAGCAAGTGTAAAATGAATTGTTTTCTTTCTCTCTCTGATGGTTCATTACTGGTGTTAGAAATGCAATTGATTTTTGTGTATTGATTGTATAACTTTGTTGCTTTCGTTTCCTGGTTCTAACAGTTCTCTGCATCAGAAAATTGGATGTACAAACATTGGCATTCAAAAGTCCCAGTGTTTCCATCATATCCAGGTCATCCACAGCACTGAAGACATAGTGACTCCTAACATAAGCTTCCCACAGTGCCTGTAAGTTATAGGTGGGCTCCTGCAAGGGTGATGAGGTTCCTGACTTTGTGTGAATTGGATCGTTGTAAGGCTTGGCCTCTCTAAGGAAGTGTGGTGTTTTCTCTATTTTTCTGGCACGGTATTGGCATGGTGCTTGGGAACGTAATTTTGAACATGCAGAAAACACCCAGGACACTACAACGTACCATTTGTCCCCACACTCAGATTCCCCAGCCATCATTCCTTTACCACATTTGCCACTTCACACAAACTACCCCAGTGTGTTTTACCCAAGAACATAACCTCCAAATGAGGAAATTCTTATGGTTTCCACATTCTGACTCAATCCTCAGGCCCACTTCGACTTTCACCATCTGCCGCAACTCTAGAGACATATCTTTTCCCACTCTGATCCAGTTTTCTTCCTTCTGGAACCATGACGATACTTTCTCAGTGTCACACCCTTGATGGGTTTAAAGCCCAGAAGATGAGTGTGATCTGGGTGGCCTTTTCTGTATGGCTTCTTTCACTTAGGATATCTTCAGTGTTCATTGTGTTGTAACACGTATCAGTCCTTGATTCATTGTTTCCGTTGTGCTTAAATATACATAACATTTACCATTCAAACCATTTGAACTATGCCGTTCTGGGGCCTTAAGCACATTCGAATGGTTGTACAAATATCCTCACCATGCATTTTCAGAACTTTTCAGGTTTCACTGGGGAAACCCTTCAGTGGTGAAGCACTCATTCCCCTTGGCCCCTTGCACCCGCATTTTACTTTCTACCTTTGAGTTTGACTTCTCTTGTTACTTTATGTAGATCAAATCAAACGGTTTTTGGCGTTTTGTGACAGGGTTCTTTCACTTACCATGATGACTTCAAAGTTCTTATATGTTGTAGCCTGTGTCTGTTTTTCGTTTTTTTTTTTTTTTTTTGTTTGTTTGTTTGTTTTTGTTGTTGTTGTTGTTATATGAAGGAAAGGAACTGTTTTATTTCATTTTATTATATTATATTTTATTATTTTTTCATTATTTTATTACTCAATGAATTTATTGCATTTCTAGTTGTACAATGATCATCACAATCCAGTTTTATAGGATTCCCATCCCACACCCCCAGCACATTCTCCCAGCCCCCAACCTGGCTTTTTTGGAAACCATAAGTTTTTCAACGTCTGTGAGTCAGTATCTGTTCTGCAAAGAAGTTCATTGTGTCCTTTTTTCAGATTCCACATGTCAGTGAGAGCATTTGATGTTGGTGTCTCATTGTCTGACCGACTTCACTTAGCATGATAATATCGAGGTCCATCCATGTTGCTAAAAATGCTGGTATTTTGTTCCTTTTAATAGCCGAGTACTATTCTATTGTGCATATGTACCACATCTTCTTGATCCACTCCTCTGTTGATGGACATTTAGATTGTTTCCATGTCTTGGCTATTGCAAATAGTGCCGCAATGAACATTGGAGTACACGTGTCTTTTTGATAGATGCCCAGCAGTGGGATTGCTGGATCAAATGGTAATTCTATTTTTAGTTTTCTGAGGCATCTCCATACTGCTTTCCATAGTGGTTGCACCAATATACAGTCCCACCAACAGTGTAAGAGGGTTCCTTTTTCTCCACACGCTCTCCAGCACTTATTGTTTGTAGACGTTTTGATGACGGCCATTCTGGCTGGTGTAAGGTGGTACGTCTTAGTGGTTTTGATTTTCACTTCTCTAACAGTGAGTGATGATGAACATCTTTTCATGTGTGTTTTGGCCATCTGTGTGTCTTCTTTGGAGAACTGTCTGTTTGGATCTTCTGCCCATTTTTTGGATGGGGTTGTTTGTTTTTTTGGTGTATTTCCTTGGTTTTTAAGACTGAATTTCACGTCTTTGTGTGTTTACCACAGTAGTTTATCCATTCATTCATTGGTTGATGGACACTTGGGTGGCTTCTAACTTTTCCTGTTGTGATTAACGGTGCTGTGAACAAGGGTGTATCCATTTCTGTTCCACCTCCTGGTTTCAGTCTTTTGGGTGTGGATTAGATACCTTAATTCTATGTTTAAGTTTTTGAGGAACTGCCATACTGTTTTCCACAGAGGCTGCACCATTTTACTTTATTCCTTTCATGGCAGAAGAACATGGTGGTTTATTGATCTACCCGATTTTATTTTTAAGTTTACCCATTGATGGCCATAGGCAGTCGTTCTATTTTTTTATTTTATTTTATTTTTATTTTATTTTTTTTTTGCTGTTTGGAACAGTGCTGCTATCAATATCTGTGTAGACCTGTTATCAGTTCTTTGGGGTATTCTAGGAGTGGAGTTGTTGAACCCTTGCTAATTGCATATTTGTGTTGTGAACACAGGTTGCCCCCTTTTCTGTTTCTACGACTAATGTTTAAAGCTTCCAATGTTTCTGCATTGTTGCCAATAGTTGTTGTTTTTCGTTTTCTTGATTATAAACCTTTGAGAACATGGGAAGGATTTGTTGCCTTGCAGTTTTAATTTGCACTTCCATCATGACTCATGGTATTTGACACATTCTTCTTGTTGAGCATTTGTATGTCTTAGGTGGAGAAGGGTCTATTGAAGTCACTTACCCATTTAAAAAGGTGGGTTGTTTGTCCTTCCATTGATGAGGTTGTAGAAGTTCTTGAAATACACTGAATAACAATTCATCAGATATATACTGTGCAAGCATTTTCTTCCATTCTGTTGGCTATGTCTTCAGTTTCTGAATTGTGTCTTTTGATGCTTTTAATCTTGAAGAAATCCAATTTATCTATTCTTTTTTTGTTGTCGTTTGAGCTTTGCTGTCAGATCGAAGAAACCATGGCTACATTCAAGGGTGTGCAGATTTATCCTCATGTTTTATTGGACAGTTTATACAGTTGTCCCACAGTATCTGTGGAGGATTGGTTCAGGGACGTGCCGGACATAGCAAAATCTGCCGATGCTCAAGCCTGTTACATAAAATGGCATTGTATTTGCATGTAACCTGGGTAGATTTTCTGTGTACTTTATTCTTATTTATTTATATTTGCTTTGGTCTTTTTTGGCATTTCTTGGGCCGCTCCTGCGGCATATGGAGGTTCCCAGGCTAGGGGTCCAGTCGGAGCTGTCGCCACCGGCCTACGCCAGAGCCACAGCAACGCGAGATCCGAGCCGCGTCTGCGACCTGATTTTCTGTGTACTTTAAATCATCTCTAGATTACTTATCGTAACTAATATAATATAAATGTTTGAAGTGCAATGTAAATACTATGTAAGTAGATTTGCTGGCACCTAGTAAATTCAACTTATTTCTTTTGAAACTTTTCATAATTTCTTCTTTTGTAATATTTTCAGTCTGGAATTGGTTGAGTCCACGGATGTGGAACTTGTGGATACAGGGTGTTGATTGTAATTTTACCTGTTACGTTTAAGCGTTTATTTATTTTGAGTTGCTTGTTGTAGGTACTATGAGGTAAGGGCCCAGTTTCATTCCCTTGCACGTGGATTGCCTAGGCACCGTTTGTTGAAAACTCCATTTCCATAGTTCCCTTTGTGGCTCAGCGGGAAGAAATCTGACTGGTATCCATGAGAATGCAGGTTCGATCCCTGGCCTCGCTCAGTGGGCTAAGGAGCTGGCATTGCTGTGAGCTGTCGTGTAGTTTGCAGGCTTGGCTTGGATCCTGTATTGCTATGGCTGTGGTGTAGGCTGGTGGCTACAGGTCTGATTCAAACCCTAGCCTGGGAACCTCCATATGCTGCCCGTGTGGCCCTAAAAGGAAAAAAAAACACCCCTCCATTTCCTCCCAGAGTAGTATTGTTGACTACTGTTTAAGATCACTTCATCCTAGATGGGTGGGTTTATTTGGGGGCTCTCCATTCAATTTCTTTTATCAATGGGTATGTTTTTTAATGCCAGTATCATTGTGTTGTATTTGCTTTGTACTGTCATAGGAAAATGGGAAGTGTAAGCTTCCAAGTTTGATTTTCTTTTTTAAATTTGTTTTGGCTTCTTAGGGGTCCCTTGAGATTCCATATGAATGTTGGGATCAGCTTGTGTATTTCTTCCCAATGGCCTTTCTGGGTTTTCAGAGGAATCCTATGGAGTGTGTAGATTGCCTTACCTACTATTGCTATCTTAACAGTACTCTTTCCATTACCATTAGATGTCTTCACATCGATTTAATTTTTCTTTTATTTTTTTATCCATGTTTTATGCTTTCAGTGTGACAGTCTATTTATTTATTTATTTATTGAATTTTTTTTTGGTCTTTTTGGTCTTTTTTTTTAGGGCCGCCCCCATGGCATATGGAGTTTCCCCGGCTAGGGATGGAATCGGAGCTGTGGCTGCCCGCCTACCCCACAGCCGCAGCAATGCAGGTTCCGAGCCGCATCTGCAACCTATACCACAGCTCACGGCAATGCCAGATCCTTAACCCACTGAGCGAGGCTAGGGATTGGACCGGCCTTCTTAGGGACAGACACTATGTCAGGTTCTTAACCCACTGAGCCATGACAGGAACTCACAGTACAGAGCGAGATACTCCCTTCTACTTCCAAGAGTCATGCAAGAAAAGGACTCTTCAGACAGACCCCTCATTCATTCCTTCATTCACTTCTTAATTGGTTCAACAAATAGTTACTGAGGATTTACTGTTGCCCATGCTCTACTTTAGGTGTTGCTTGTTAAGAACAAAGACAGGAAGAGACACATTTTATGTCATTTCTTCCTAAGTTACTATGGAGCTGTAGATCTTGCCAGTGATTTTTTGAGAAGGGAGCAAAGTGGGCATTAGGTCTCAGATCTCAAATGGGACTTCCCGAGAATGAAGTGGGATGTTAGCTCTTGGTCAGATAGGTTGATTTATAATTGATGCATAGACAAAAGTATGAGAGGGAGGGGGGAGCAGAAGTGAAGGGGTAGAAAGGGCAAAAATGAGAGAAGAAAGCAAGGCAAGAGCTGTAGAAATGGCTGGTGAGGCCATGAGGATTTTCTTTACTTTTCCCCTCCAGTTTTATGGAGAGATAATTGACATACATCACCATATAAGTTGAAAGCATATGGCATGATGGTTTGATTTATATATATTATGTATGTGTTATATGTATGATATATATATACACACACAGAATATAAATAACCGAAAGAAGGAAAAAAAGAAAGGAAAAAATTCTCCTTGTGATGAGAACTCTCAGGACTTACTCTCTTAACAACATCCCTATGTTCACACAGCTTGTTACCTGTAGTCATCATGTTGGACATTACATCCCTAGTATTTATTTATCTTACATTGGAAATTTGTACCTTTTTTAAAAATGTGTTTGGCTGTACTCATGGCATGTGGCAGTTCCAGGGCCCGGGATCGAACCAGAGCTGCGGCGAATAATGCCGTGTAGTTATCCTGTAGGCCACAAGAGAAATCCAGAAATTTGTACCTCTTAATCACCTTCCTCCAATCCCCCCCCATCCCTCCCTCCATCTCTGGTAACCGCACATCTGCTCTCTTTTTCTATGAGTTTTCTTTGTCCTGATGATAGCTCTTTCTGTCTCCTCTTCTTTCCCACAACTTTCCCTCCTATTGTGAGGAGGCAGTGGAGCCTGGCTTAGGAGCTAAGCCTGGGCTTCTTGGTCAGCATCCTCCTCAGAGCTGCCTTCACCTCCTGGTTCTTCAGGCTGTAGATGAGGGGGTTAAGCAGTGGCGTCACCACACTGTACTGCACAGACAGCACTTGCTCCAAGACTGAGCCGGAAGCTGGAGTCATGTACCTTGAAGGGAATGGCACAAAGAGGTGAACTGAGCTCAGGGCAGTGGCGGGGGTGCTGTTGGTGGCCATGGCCCATCCCATTCTAGGGGCACTGCAAAGAGGGTCCTTAGTGCTGAGTCACTGTTGCTGATAGCAGCATCTAGAAATAACTCAATGGTCATTGAAAGTCAGTCATTTCTGCCTTCAAACACATCCGCATACGAGTGATGTTATACAGAATTGTATAGAAATTGCCCTGCAGAAAAAGGAAGTTCTGCCGCATATCAAGTGCTGCATGCTGGAATAGAGCTAAAAACAACTTGATGCAGTTCTGTAGCACTTCATACTTTTCAAAGCATCTATCCTTAATAATTATGATGAGGAGGATTTTTTCTCTTCTTTTTTTTTTTTTTTTTTTTTTTTTTTTTTTTACCATTATGCAGCTGTGTGTTTTCATTTTGTGATGACTGTTCCTCACAAAACTACATGCTAATCCATAATGCTGTCGTTGTTCCTAATGTTTATGGTTCTGGGATTTACCCCAGAATCACAGCACATTGGTTTTTATAATGCTTAGTGGAACAGACCTTTTTCCTTTTGGGTACATTTGTCTTTTCTTTTTTCTCTGTTTTTAGGTCTGTACCTGTGGTATATGGATGTTACCAGCTAGGGGTTGAATCACAGCCGGACTTGCTGGTGTTCGCCCCCGCCACAGCAAGGCAGGCCTGAGCTGCATCTGTGACCTATGTCAAATCCTTAAGCCACTGAGCAAGGCCAGGCATCGAAGCTGCATCCTCCTGGGTACTAGTTGGGTTCTTAACTCGCTGGGCCACCTTGGGAACTCCTAGGTACATTTTCCTTTAACTCAGAAAAGAAGCCTAGCTTGGTAAATAAAGTGAAAGATAAAAATCTGTATGTCTGAAGATTTAGCACAAATAGGAACTCAAGTTAATAAGATTCAATTTGTGGAAGCATCTTGTTAAGTGTCACTGGGAATATTTCTCAAAGATTCGTTTAAAACTTTTTTTTAAACTTCAATGTTGCCCCTTCAAATTTTTTTGTTTTTGAAATTGGAATGTTCTTTGTGGGTTCTGATGCACGTGGTTAAAAAAATTTCATTTACTCTCATTTTTTCCCTTGAATTTATTCCTCATAACATTGCTGTGAAGTATGTGGGAGAAATCTTCTACCCCCTTGTGGTAAATGAGGAAACTGAGAAGGTTGAAGAGATTTGTCCTCAGGCTCAGGTGAGCTCCCCTGGATCATTCTTTATCCTTTCCTGCCCCTGACCCCTTCCCAAGTAACAAGCAGGTGGGAAAACTGTAGCGCAATCTATGCAAAGCCATCTCTAGCTCACTGGTGGAAATCGCAGGCCCTTCATTGTTCTTCCTCCTGGTAAGCAAGGACCCATCAACTAGAGCGTGTATGTTTGAGAGAAACACGGTAGAAAAGAGCATGAGGTCTGAAGTCAGGCAGCCTAGGCATATGCTGTGGCTCCGTTACTAGCTTCTTCTGGGACCTTTGAAAAAGTCCCTGGCCACTCCTGAAACTCAGGTTTCTTACCTGAAAATGAGGTTAATATTTCTCTTGTCGTGTGCTACATACTAACATTGAGCTTGATTGTGTAAAGCAGCTATTGTGTGTAGAAGGTGCCTGATAAATCGTCGTAGGACAAATAAGCTCTGAGACCCATCTTCTAGACTTCCATTTCCAAGAGAAATGGCCTCTGTTTCAAGGATGATATGTTTATTTTAATTTTAATTTTTGCCTAGCACTGACAAAAGCGCTACCAAAAGCTCTCTGGTTTCCTTTTGAGAACTCTGAAATCATAGTTAATGAAAGTCGGGAAGTCTTTGGTGTTTATGTGAGCTTATTTTCAGCGTTTGAAAACTGGGCCTTGGAAAGAAAATAGATTGTTTTGTGATCCACACATCTAGTCAACAGCAGAGCTAGAACTCTAACTTCCAGTGCAGTTCTTTTCTTGCTCCTTTGCAATGACTTGAGCAAAAGACTGAGGCTCCTCTCGAGTGAGAAAGAGCCTGCACAAGAGATATTTAAAATGCTCAAAGGAAAAAATATGCAACCTAGAATACTCTATTCAGCAAGAATATCATTTAAAATAGAAGGGGAAATAAAAATTTTTCCCAACAAACAAAAACTTAAAGAATACAGCAACACAAAACCCAGGTCAAAGGAAATATTGAAATGGCTTCTCTAAACCAAAAAGAAAGGAAGGAAAGGGAAGAAAAAAGAAAAGAAAAAAAAAAAAAGAAGAAGAAGAAGAGGAAGAACTAGGACTGAGGAAACTGCAATCAGAGAGCAGTCACTCAAATAAGCCAGCATACAGATTTAATCATGAACATGCTTCTAACAAAACAAAATTAAAAAGAAAAAAATAAAAAAGAGTCATCAAAACCATAAAATGTGGGCAAGGGATGTCAGGAGGTAAATAACCCTTTTTGTTTATATGTATGTCTCTCTTCTTAATTTTAATATAGTAATGAAGTGTTTGAACTTACAGGACCATCAGGCTAAAACACACATTTATGGGAAGGGGTTGGCATACTTAAAAAACAGGGCAACCACAAGCCAAAACCAAATATTGCATTTGCAAAAAATGAAAAAAAACACTCAAGCAGATAATAACACAAGACCATCCAACCAAAAAAAAAAAAAAAAAAAGGAGAACCATAGAATCAACTGGAACACGAGATTCAAATGGCAATAAATAATCATCTATCAATTATCACCTTAAATGTCAATGGACTGAATGCCCCAATCAAAAGACACAGAGTGGCTGAGTGGATAAAAAGGCAAAAACCTTCAATATGCTGCCTACAAGAAACTCACCTTAGGACAAAAGATACATATAGATTGAAAGTGAAAGGGTGGGGAAAAATATTTCACACCAATAGACATGACAGAAAAGCAGGAGTCGCAACGCTCATATCAGACAAAATAGACTTTAAAACAAAAGACATAAAGAAAGACAAAGTAGGACACTATTTAATGATTAAGGGATCCATCCAAGGAGAGGATGTTACTATTGTCAACATATATGCCCCAAATACAGGAGCACCCAGATACATACAACAAATATTAACAGACATAACGGGAGATATTGATGAGAATACAATCATAGTAGGAGACCTAAATACCCCCCTCACATCAATGGACAGATCCTCTAGACAGAAAACCAATAAAGCAACAGAGATCCTAAAGGAAACAATAGAAAAGTTAGACTTCATTGATATCTTCAGGACACTACATCCAAAAAAAGCAGAATACACATTCTTCTCAAATGCTCATGGAACATTCTCAAGAATCGACCACATATTGGGACACAAAGCTAACCTCAATAAATTTAGGAGCGTAGAAATTATCTCAAGTATCTTCTCTGACCACCATGCCATGAAATTAGAAATCAACCATGGGAAAAGGAAAGAGAAAAAACCTACTCCATGGAGACTAAACAACATGCTACTAAAAAACCAATGGATCAATGAGGAAATCAAGAAGGAAATTAAAAACTACCTTGAAACAAATGATAATGAAGACACAACCTCTCAAAATCTATGGGATGCTGCGAAAGCAGTGCTCAGAGGGAAATTTATAGCAATCCAGGCCTTTCTCAAAAAAGAAGAAAGATCCCAAATTGACAACTTAACCCTCCACCTAAACGAATTAGAAAAAGAAGAACAAAAAAGTCCTAAAGTCAGCAGAAGGAAGGAAATTATAAAGATCAAAGAAGAAATCAATAAAATAGAGACTCAAAAAACAATAGAGAAAATTAATAAAACCAAGAGCTGGTTCTTTGAAAAGGTGAACAAAATTGACAAACCCCTGGCCAGACTCACTAAAAAGAGGAGAGAAAGAACCCAAATCACCAAAATTATAAATGAAAAAGGAGAAATCACAACAGATACAGCAGAAATACAAAAAACCATAAGAGAATACTATGAACAACTGTATGGCAACAAGTTTGACAATCTGGAAGAAATGGACAATTTTCTAGAATCTTACAGCTTGCCAAAACTGAATCAAGCAGAAACAGACCAACTGAACAGACCGATCACTAGAAATGAAATTGAAGAGGTCATAAAATCACTCCCTACAAATAAAAGTCCAGGACCAGATGGCTTCACAGGTGAATTTTACCAAACATATAAAGAGGAATTGGTGCCCATCCTCCTTAAACTCTTCCAAAAGGTTGAAGAAGAAGGAATACCCCCAAAGACATTCTATGAGGCCACCATCACCCTCATTCCAAAACCAGACAGAGATACCACCAAAAAAGAAAACTATCGCCCAATATCATTGATGAATATAGATGCAAAAATTCTCAACAAAATCTTAGCCAACCGAATCCAACAACATACCAAAAAAATTATACACCATGACCAGGTTGGGTTCATCCCAGGTTCACAAGGATGGTTCAACATACGCAAATCAATCAGCATCATACACCACATTAACAAAAAAAAGGTCAAAAATCATATGATCATCTCAATAGACGCAGAAAAAGCATTTGACAAAGTTCAACATCCATTCATGATCAAGACCCTCGCCAAAGTGGGTATAGAGGGAACATTCCTGAATATAATCAAAGCCATTTATGATAAACCCACAGCAAATATAATCCTCAATGGGGAAAAACTGAAAGCCTTCTCACTCAAATCTGGAACAAGACAGGGATGCCCACTCTCACCACTGCTCTTCAACATCGTTTTGGAAGTCTTAGCCACAGCAATTAGACAAACAAAAGAAATAAAAGGCATCCGTATAGGAAGAGAAGAGATCAAACTGTCACTGTATGCAGATGACATGATTCTCTACCTAGAAAACCCTAAGGACTAAACCCCAAAACTCCTTGAAATGATTCATAAATTCAGCAAAGTGGCAGGATATAAGATTAACATTCAGAAGTCAGTTGCATTTCTGTATACCAGCAATGAAACATTAGAAAAGGAATACAAAAAAATGATACCTTTTAAAATTGTACCTCACAAAATCAAATACCTCGGAATACACCTGACCAAAGAGGTAAAGGACCTATATGCCGAGAACTATAAAACTTTAATCAAAGAAATCAAAGAAGATGTAAAGAAATGGAAAGATATTCCATGTTCCTGGATTGGAAAAATCAATATTGTGAAAATGGCCATACTACCCAAAGCAATCTACAGATTCAATGCAATCCCTATCAAATTACCCATGACATTGTTCACAGAACTAGAACAAACAATCCAAACATTTATATGGAACCACAAAAGACCCAGAATCGCCAAAGCAATCCTGAGAAACAAAAACCAAGCAGGAGGCATAACTCTCCCAGACTTCAAGAAATACTACAAAGCCACAGTCATCAAAACAGTGTGGTACTGGTATCAAAACAGACAGACAGACCAATGGAACAGAATGGAGAATCCGGAAATAAACCCTGACACCTATGGTCAATTAATCTTTGACAAGGGAGGCAAGAACATCAAATGGGAAAAGGAAAGTCTATTCAGCAAGCATTGCTGGGAAACCTGGACAGCTGCATGCAAAGCAATGAAGCTAGAACACACCCTCACACCATGCACAAAAATAAACTCCAAATGGCTGAAAGACTTAAATATACGACAGGACACCATCAAACTCCTAGAAGAAAACATAGGAAAAACACTCTCTGACATCAACATCATGAATATTTTCTCAGGTCAGTCTCCCAAAGCAATAGAAATTAGAGCAAAAATAAACCCATGGGACCTCATCAAACTGAAAAGCTTTTGCACAGCAAAGGAAACCAAAAAGAAAACAAAAAGACAACTTACAGAATGGGAGAAAATAGTTTCAAATGATGCAACTGACAAGGGCTTAATCTCTAGAATATACAAGCAACTTATACAACTCAACAGCAAAAAAGCCAATCAATCAATGGAAAAATGGGCAAAAGACCTGAATAGACATTTCTCCAAGGAAGATACACAGATGGCCAACAAACACATGAAAAAATGCTCAACATCGCTGATTATAAGAGAAATGCAAATCAAAACTACCATGAGATACCACCTCACACCAGTCAGAATGGCCATCATTAATAAATCCACAAATAACAAGTGCTGGAGGGGCTGTGGAGAAAAGGGAACCCTCCTGCACTGCTGGTGGGAATGTAAACTGGTACAGCCACTATGGAGAACAGTTTGGAGATACCTTAGAAATCTATACATAGAACTTCCATATGACCCTGCAATCCCACTCTTGGGCATCTATCCGGACAAAGCTCTACTTAAAAGAGACACATGCACCCGCATGTTCATTGCAGCCCTATTCACAATAGCCAGGACATGGAAACAATCCAAATGTCCATCGACAGATGATTGGATTCGGAAGAGGTGGTATATATACACAATGGAATACTACTCAGCCATAAAAAGGAATGACATAATGCCATTTGCAGCAACATGGATGGAACTAGAGAATCTCATCCTGAGTGAAATGAGCCAGAAAGACAAAGACAAATACCATATGATATCACTTATAACTGGAATCTAATATCCAGCACAAATGAACATCTCCTCAGAAAAGAAAATCATGGACTTGGAGAAGAGACTTGTGGTTGCCTGATGGGAGGGGGAGGGAGTGGGAGGGATCGGGAGCTTGGGCTTATCAGACACAACCTAGAATAGATTTATAAGGAGATCCTGCTGAATAGCATTGAGAACTATGTCTAGATACTCATGTCGCAACAGAAGAAAGGGTGGGGGAAAAACTGTAACTGCAATATATACATCTAAGGATGACCTGACCCCCTTGCTGTACAGTGGGAAAATAATAATAATAATAATAAAAAAAAGAAAGAGCCTGCAGTTATACTCAGGTGATATAGTATGGCATACCTGGAAACTCCTGAAGCATAGAAGATGGTGACCACAAGGAAATGAGACGAGCAGGTAGAGAAGATCTTGCTCCGACCTGTGGCAGAGTTGATCCTTAAGGCTGTCATGACGATACGGGTGTAGGAACCCAGCAGGAGAACAAGGGTGCCAAGTCCCAGGATTACCATGGTCGTCAGGATGGAGGCAATGCTAACGGAGGGGTCAGAGCAGACCAGCAGGAGCACTGGGGGAAGCTCACAGGCAAAGCTCCGGACAAGGTTGGGGCCACAGAAGTGATGCTGAGCCAGGAGGATGGTGTTAACTAAGCCCGTCCCCATTCCTATGGCCCAGGATGCTCCCACCAGGCCAGTGCACACCTTCCTGTTCATAGCCACCGCATACAACAGTGGGTGGCACACAGCCTGGAACCGGTCATAGGCCATGACTGAAAGGAGGCAAGCTTCAGTGGCTCCAGAAAATATGACCAAGGAGATCTGGGCGAAACACTCAAGGAGGGATATCGTCTTCCACTTGGAAAGAAGGTGCTCTAGCAGCTTAGGGACAATGATGGAGGAATAGAAGGCATCCAGGAAGGAGAGGTGGCTGAGGAAGAAGTACATGGGGCTGTGGAGGTGGGAATCAGTACTGATCACCAGCAGCATCAGCAGGTTCCCTGTGAAGGTCAGGAGGTAAACCACCAGGAATGTTACAAATAGTACTGCCTGGATGTGAGGGTTGTTAGATAGTCCTAGGAGAACAAATTCGGTGACCGTGGTTGTGTTGCCACCTTCCATGGAGCATTCAAGTTTCCTTTGCGAGGGACTAGAAGAGAAAAGAAGGCTCAAATGTGTTTCGAGTCTGAGTGTGGCTGGGGATGGGGCACAATGAATAAAGCTTCAGGAGTGACCCAGCACAGAACATGTCGTGGAAGCAAGCTTGCCATGCCAGACCTCATCAACCCTTCCCAGCTCAGGGCAATAACCTAATCTCAGCTCAGGTAGAGACGGTTGGAAGGAGGAGTGTAGAGAATCAAACCTGGAAGGAAAGACGAGGAGAAGAGAGATGATCCAGACTGGAGAAGGAAAGGGAGTTGTCAAAAGACTCCAGGGCACTGGAGTGTGCTCTTCCGTACAGGAAGGCTCACTGGCGTAGTGAGTAAGCAATAAGCATTTTGGCCAACCATCTGGTTGACAGGCTGTGATGCAGGTTTGAATGACTGATAGAGGTATGGGGACACCTACTGATGGCACAAATCATTTCTCTGTCACTGTAGGTTCGTGAATAAGTCACTTGGGCTCCTCATTAAAGGGAATCTGGCAAAACTAGATGGTTTCTGTCGTCCATTCCAGGTTAGACATTCTACAGCTTGGGGGACAGTCTTCCTTGGGTATGTCTGGATACTAAATGGAAACGTTCTCCCCTCCTGTGTCTCCCTAAGCCTAGGTGGCCCATGAGTTGTCTTCTTTCGCGGAAGTTGGGCACAAGGAAGCCGTCAAATTGGAGGTGAGGGCTGTGCTCATCAGTTTCTCTAAGGGCTTCCCATTCCAGGATGTATGTGAGCCTATAATGTCCATTGTTTGCCCTGTAACCTTAGGGCTTAACATGAGAGTGCATGAAGTTTGTGATGTTCTCTGAGTTGGTACTAGGGGATCTGGATAAAGCCCAGTCAAATTTGGACCACCTTCTATGCATCACAGGGAGGGAAAAAGGAAAAAAAAAAAAAGAGGAGAAGTTAAAGAACACCAAGACTACTTAGGATAATGTGCAGTTAGAGGGTTTGGTCTAGACCGGAGGAAGGTGAAGTCACCCCTCCTCCTCGAAGGGAAACTCAGGATCATGAGCAATGAGGATCTGCTCTCTCCTCATGGCGTGTTCACTCACGAGTTCCCGCAGTGGATAGTTTTGGGAGAAGATGGAGTTGAATGAGAAGATCTGTCCTCGCCTGGGCTCCCTAGGCC
The DNA here is from genome assembly GCF_054392235.1 of Sus scrofa. Lineage (NCBI taxonomy): Eukaryota > Metazoa > Chordata > Mammalia > Artiodactyla > Suidae > Sus > Sus scrofa. Next base: position 86,413,366 of record NC_139387.1, on the reverse strand, counting down.
AACCAGAGATGCTCTCAGCAGAGGATACCTGAATGGCATCTTTTCCAGCACTGGAGTAAAAGCCCCCGATATGGGTCGGTCTCTGTGGGTTTCCCTCAACTTTGTCCTTCCTTTAGAAGATGCAGGGGTGGTGGAGCTTCTAAGTAAGGAAACATCCCTGTAGTCTTTCTGTCCGTGGGGAAGTTTTCCTGATTCTGCCTCCACAATGACAATGGCCAGAGGGACTTGATCTCAGCCCTAGACCTTGGAGAGTGTTGGAGGTCCCCGGAGAGACCGTTAAGCAGGAGGCCTGGTCTGATCTGAATGAGTTCTCCAGGGCCACTAGCCCTTCCCTGTATCACTCTTGTTTCAGTGAGTTGCATCATGCAAGAGGTGCCCAAGGGTGGCCCATAATTGCTAAAGGTAAAATTAGAGACTTCGAAGGTGTCTTGATTCTAAAGCTTTGAATCCCTTCCCGTCTTCTCTGGTCGTCCCTGTGTGGCCCTTGGGTCCCTGCCACTGCCGCTGCAGAGACACCTCTGGATCCTTAAGCTGCTACACCAAAAGAGATCTTCTTTAGTTTTAACTAGTTGTACATGTCAAAGTCGTCTAGGAATAATTTGGAGTGAATTTGGTGTAAGTTGTGAAGTGGCATCTACCTCCATTTCATTCCACGAGGCGTGCAATTCTTGTTTCTTAACAATTTCTGGAGCAGTTATGGGCTATTTGGCTCCATCTCACTTTGGATGTCCAGTTTCCTGAGTTCAGCGGGTCAGCCAGCAGGGAGCAGGGTGTCCAGTGACCTGGGAGGCAGGCGTGGCCTGCATGTCCCACACTGACCACAAGGGAGCGCTGAGGGCGCTTTTCTAAACCCACAGCACCTGTGCCTTCCAGGTGGACTGGGCTCTGCCCAGCTGAGGGGAGTTCTATCTCCTTAGGCCGCTTCAGAGCTTTTGCTTTGAGACGTTGGGCGCCAGCGTCCCGGCAGAAGGAGTTCAGCCCCTTAGGACTCAAGGGGGTTTGGGCTTCAGGACAAGCTGGGGCTGCATGCGTGCTGAGGGGACCTGAGGTTCCTGGAGATCCACCTGTGGAGGCACCGCCCTGAGGAAAGGGTGAGGAAAAAGTGAGGGGAAGCTTCCTGTGTATTGTCCTTCTCCCATGACCCAGGAAGGGCCTGATGTGGACAACTGGGTTCTCAGTTTTGTGTGCGGTGTAGACAGGTGTGAGGTGTCCTTCTTTGGGGTGTGGTGTCCAGTGTTCCCAGCACTGTGTGTTGTGGAGGATGTCCTTTCCCCTTGGTGTGTTCTTGGCCCCCTTTTCCTAAATTACCTGAGCGCATCCATGTGGCTTTAATTCTGGGTGCTCTGTTCTGTTCCTGTGGTCCTGTGCCTGTTTTTGTGATGAATCTACACCGTTTCGGTCACTGTCGCTTCGTAACGTAGTTTGAGGTCTGAGAGTGAAATGCTTCCAGGCTGTTCTCCTTTCTGAGGATGGCTTTGGCTATTTGGGGTCCTTTGTGGTCCGCCCAAAATGTTGGGATGATATTGTCTATATCCGTGAAAAATACCGTTGGAATTTGGTAGGCATTGCATTCGCTGTGCACACTGCTTTTGGTAGAATGCACATTTTAACAATATCGGGTCTTCCATTTTGTGAGTGTGGGGTATCTTTCCATTTCTTTGTGTCTTCTTCAGTTTCTTCCTCAGTGTCTTAAAGTTTTCAGTGTGAGGGTCTTTCCAGGCTTTGGTGAGGAGTTCCTGTTGTGGCTCAGCAGGAACGAACCAGGCTAGTATCCATGAGGATATGGGTTTGATCCCTGGCCTTGCTCTGTGGGTTGGGATGCAGCGTTGTGAGCTCTGGTGTAGGTCACAGATGTTGTTTGGCTCTGGCATGGCTGTGGCTGGCAGCTGCAGCCCCGATTCGACCCCTAGCCTGGGACTTTCCATATGCCACGTGTGTTGCCCTAAAAAGAAGAAGAAGAAGAAAAAAAAGACCTTGGTAAAATTTATTTCTAGGTATTTTGTTCTTTTTGAAGCAAGTGTAAAATGAATTGTTTTCTTTCTCTCTCTGATGGTTCATTACTGGTGTTAGAAATGCAATTGATTTTTGTGTATTGATTGTATAACTTTGTTGCTTTCGTTTACTGGTTCTAACAGTTCTCTGCATCAGAAAATTGGATGTACAAACATTGGCATTCAAAAATCCCAGTGTTTCCATCATATCCAGGTCATCCACAGCACTGAAGACATAGTGACTCCTAACATAAGCTTCCCACAGTGCCTGTAAGTTATAGGTGGGCTCCTGCAAGGGTGATGCGGTTCCTGACTCTGTGTGAATTGGATCGTTGTAAGGCTTGGCCTCTCTAAGGAAGTGTGGTGTTTTCTCTATTTTTTCTGGCACGGTATTGGCATGGTGCTTGGGAACGTAATTTTGAACATGCAGAAAACGTGCAGGACACTACAAGGTACCATTTGTCTCCACACTCAGATTCCCCAGCCATCATTCCTTTACCACATTTGCCACTTCACACAAACTACCCCAGTGTGTTTTACCCAAGAACATAACCTCCAAATGAGGAAATTATTATGGTTTACACATTCTGACTCAATCCTCAGGCCCACTTCGACTTTCACCGACTTTCACCATCTGCCGCAACTCTAGAGACATATCTTTTCCCACTCTGATCCAGTTTTCTTCCTTCTGGAACCATGACGATGCTTTCTCAGTGTCACACCCTTGATGGATTTAAAGCCCAGAAGATGAGTGTGATCTGGGTGGCCTTTTCTGTATGGCTTCTTTCACTTAGGATATCTTCAGTGTTCATTGTGTTGTAACACGTATCAGTCCTTGATTCATTGTTTCTGCTGTGCTTAAATATACATAACATTTACCATTCAAACCATTTGAACTATGCCGTTCTGGGGCCTTAAGCACATTCGAATGGTTGTACAAATATCCTCACCATGCATTTTCAGAACTTTTCAGATTTCACTGGGGAAACCCTTCAGTGGTGAAGCACTCATTCCCCTTGGCCCCTTGCACCCGCATTTTACTTTCTATCTTTGAGTTTGACTTCTCTTGTTACTTTATGTAGATCAAATCAAACCGTTTTTGGCGTTTTGTGACAGGGTTCTTTCACTTACCATGATGACTTCAAAGTTCTTATATGTTGTAGCCTGTGTCTGTTTTTCGTTGTTTTTTTTTTTTTTTTTTTGTTGTTGTTATATGAAGGAAAGGAACTGTTTTATTTTATTTTATTATATTTTATTTTATTATTTTTTCATTATTTTATTACTCAATGAATTTATTGCATTTCTAGTTGTACAATGATCATCACAATCCAGTTTTATAGGATTCCCATCCCACACCCCTAGCACATTCTCCCAGCCCCCAACCTGGCTTCTTTGGAAACCATAAGTTTTTCAACGTCTGTGAGTCAGTATCTGTTCTGCAAAGAAGTTCATTGTGTCCTTTTTTCAGATTCCACATGTCAGTGAGAGCATTTGATGTTGGTGTCTCATTGTCTGACCGACTTCACTTAGCATGATAATATCGAGGTCCATCCATGTTGCTAAAAATGCTGGTATTTTGTTCCTTTTAATAGCCGAGTACTATTCTATTGTGCATATGTACCACATCTTCTTGATCCACTCCTCTGTTGATGGACATTTAGATTGTTTCCATGTCTTGGCTATTGCAAATAGTGCTGCAATGAACACTGGAGTACATGTGTCTTTTTGAGTCATGGTTTTCTCTGGATAGATGCCCAGGAGTGGGATTGCTGGATCAAATGGTAATTCTATTTTTAGTTTTCTGAGGCATCTCCACACTGCTTTCCACAGTGGTTGCACCAATATACAGTCCCACCAACAGTGTAAGAGGGTTCCTTTTTCTCCACACGCTCTCCAGCACTTATTGTTCGTAGACGTTTTGATGACGGCCATTCTGGCTGGTGTAAGGTGGTACCTCTTAGTGGCTTTGATTTGCACTTCTCTAACAGTGAGTGATGATGAACATCTTTTCATGTGTGTTTTGGCCATCTGTGTGTCTTTTTTGGAGAACTGTCTGTTTGGATCTTCTGCCCATTTTTTGGATGGGGTTGTTTGTTTTTTTGGTGTATTTCCTTGGTTTTTAAGACTGAATTTCACGTCTTTGTGTGTTTACCACAGTAGCTTATCCATTCATTCATTGGTTGATGGACATTTGGGTGGCTTCTAACTTTTCCTGTTGTGATTAACGGTGCTGTGAACAAGGGTGTATCCATTTCTGTTCCACCTCCTGGTTTCAGTCTTTTGGGTGTGGATTAGATACCTTAATTCTATGTTTAAGTTTTTGAGGAACTGCCATACTGTTTTCCACAGAGGCTGCACCATTTTACTTTATTCCTTTCATGGCAGAAGAACATGGTGGTTTATTGATCTCCCCGATTTTATTTTTAAGTTTACCCATTGATGGCCATAGGCAGTCGTTCTATTTTTTTTTGCTGTTTGGAACAGTGCTGCTGTCAATATTTGTGTAGACCTGTTTTCAGTTCTTTGGGGTATATTTCTAGGAGTGGAGTTGTTGAACCGTTGTTAATTGTATATTTGTATTGTGAACACAGGTTGCCCCCTTTTCTGTTTCTACAACTAATGGTTAAAGCTTCCAATGTTTCTGCATTGTTGCCAATAGTTGTTTTTCGTTTTCTTGATTATAAACCTTTGAGAACATGGGAAGGATTTGTTGCCTTGCAGTTTTAATTTGCATTTCCATCATGACTCATGGTATTTGACACATTCTTCTTGTTGAGCATTTGTATATCTTAGGTGGAGAAGGGTCTATTGAAGTCACTTACCCATTTAAAAAGGTGGGTTGTTTGTCCTTCCGTTGATGAGGTTGTAGAAGTTCTTGAAATACACTGAATAACAATTCATCAGATATATACTGTGCAAGCATTTTCTTCCATTCTGTTGGCTATGTCTTCAGTTTCTGAATTGTGTCTTTTGATGCTTTTAATCTTGAAGAAATCCAATTTATCTATTCTTTTTTTGTTGTCGTTTGAGCTTTGCTGTCAGATCGAAGAAACCATGGCTACATTCAAGGGTGTGCAGATTTATCCTCATGTTTTATTGGACAGTTTATACAGTTGTCCCACAGTATCTGTGGAGGATTGGTTCAGGGACGTGCCGGACATAGCAAAATCTGCCGATGCTCAAGCCTGTTACATAAAATGGCATTGTATTTGCATGTAACCTGGGTAGATTTTCTGTGTACTTTATTCTTTATCTATCTATCTATCTATCTATCTATCTATTTATTTATGTATGTTTTGGTCTTTTTTGGCATTTCTTGGGCCGCTCCTGCGGCATATGGAGGTTCCCAGGCTAGGGGTCCAGTCGGAGCTGTCGCCACCGGCCTACGCCAGAGCCACAGCAACGCGAGATCCGAGCCGCGTCTGTGACCTGATTTTCTGTGTACTTTAAATCATCTCTAGGTTACTTATCGTAACTAATATAATATAAATGTTTGAAGTGCCGTGTAAATACTATGTAAGTAGATTTGCTGGCACCTAGTAAATTCAACTTATTTCTTTTGAAACTTTTCATAATTTCTTCTTTTGTAATATTTTCAGTCTGGAATTGGTTGAGTCCACGGATGTGGAACTTGTGGATACAGGGTGTTGACTGTAATTTTACCTGTTACGTTTAAGCGTTTATTTATTTTGAGTTGCTTGTTGTAGGTACTATGAGGTAAGGGCCCAGTTTCATTCCCTTGCACGTGGATTGCCTAGGCACTGTTTGTTGAAAACTCCATTTCCATAGTTCCCTTTGTGGCTCAGCGGGAAGGAATCTGACTGGTATCCATGAGAATGCAGGTTCGATCCCTGGCCTCGCTCAGTGGGCTAAGGAGCTGGCATTGCTGTGAGCTGTGGTGTAGTGTGCAGACTCGGCTTGGATCCTGTATTGCTATGGCTGTGGTGTAGGCTGGTGGCTACAGGTCTGATTCAAACCCTAGCCTGGGAACCTCCATATGCTGCCCGTGTGGCCCTAAAAGGAAAAAAAAACACCCCTCCATTTCCTCCCAGATTAGTATTGTTGATTATTGTTGACTATTGTTTAAGATCACTTCATCCTAGATGGGTGGGTTTATTTGGGGGCTCTCCATTCAATTTCTTTTTATCTATGGGTATGTTTTTTAATGCCAGTATCATTGTGTTTTATTTGCTTTGTACTGTCATAGGAAAATGGGAAGTGTAAGCTTCCAAGTTTGATTTTCTTTTTTAAGTTTGTTTTGGCTTCTTAGGGGTCCCTTGAGATTCCATATGAATGTTGGGATCAGCTTGTGTATTTCTTCCCAATGGCCTTTCTGGGTTTCCAGAGGAATCCTATGGAGTGTGTAGATTGCCTTATGTACTATTGCTATCTTAACAGCACTCTTTCCATTACCATTAGATGTCTTCACATCGATTTAATTTTTCTTTTATTTTTTTATCCATGTTTTATAACTTTCAGCGTCTTAGTCTTATGTATTTACTTATTTATTTATTTATTGAATTTTTTTTTGGTCTTTTTGGTCTTTTTTTTAGGGCCGCCCCCATGGCATATGGAGTTTCCCCGGCTAGGGGTTGAATCGGAGCTGTGGCTGCCCGCTTACCCCACAGCCGCAGCAATGCATGTTCCGAGCCGCATCTGCAACCTATACCACAGCTCACGGCAATGCCGGATCCTTAACCCACTGAGCGAGGCTAGGGATTGGACCGGCCTTCTTAGGGACAGACACTATGTCAGGTTCTTAACCCACTGAGCCTTGACAGGAACTCACAGTACTGAGCGAGATACTCCCTTCTACTTCCAAGAGTCATGCAAGAAAAGGACTCTTCAGACAGACCCCTCATTCATTCCTTCATTCACTTCTTAATTGGTCAACAAATAGTTACTGAGGATTTACTGCTGCCCATGCTGTACTTTAGGTGTTGCTTGTTAAGAACAAAGACAGGAGGAGACACATTTTATGTCATTTCTTCCTAAGTTACTATGGAGCTGTAGATCTTGCCAGTGATTTTTTGAGAAGGGAGCAAAGTGGGCATTAGGTCTCAGATCTCAAATGGGACTTCCCGAGAATGAAGTGGGATGTTAGCTCTTGGTCAGATAGGTTGATTTATAATTGATGCATAGACAAAAGTATGAGAGGGAGGGGGGAGCAGAAGTGAAGGGGTAGAAAGGGCAAAAATGAGAGAAGAAAGCAAGGCAAGAGCTGTAGAAATGGCTGGTGAGGCCATGAGGATTTTCTTTACTTTTCCCCTCCAGTTTTATGGAGAGATAATTGACATACATCACCATATAAGTTCAAAGCATATGGCATGATGGTTTGATTTATATATACTATGTATGTGTTATATGTATAATATATACACACACACACACAATGTAAATAACCAAATGAAGGAAAAGAAAAGGAAAAAATTCTCCTTGTGATGAGAACTCTCAGGACTTACTCTCTTAACAACATCCCTATGTTCACACAGCTTGTTACCTGTAGTCATCATGTTGGACATTACATCCCTAGCATTTATTTATCTTACATTGGAAATTTGTACCTTTTTAAAAAATGTGTTTGGCTGTACTCATGGCATGTGGCAGTTCCAGGGCCCGGGATCGAACCAGAGCTGCGGCGAAAAATGCCATGTAGTTATGCTGTAGGCCACAAGAGAAGTCCAGAAATTTGTACCTCTTGATCACCTTCCTCCAATCCCCCCCCATCCCTCCCTCCATCTCTGGTAACCGCACATCTGCTCTCTTTTTCTACGAGTTTTCTTTGTCCTGATGATAGCTCTTTCTGTCTCCTCTTCTTTCCCACAACTTTCCCTCCTATTGTGAGGAGGCAGTGGAGCCTGGCTTAGGAGCTAAGCCTGGGCTTCTTGGTCAGCATCCTCCTCAGAGCTGCCTTCACCTCCTGGTTCTTCAGGCTGTAGATGAGGGGGTTAAGCAGTGGCGTCACCACACTGTACTGCACAGACAGCACTTGCGCCAAGACTGAGCCGGAAGCTGGAGTCATGTACCTTGAAGGGAATGGCACAAAGAGGTGAACTGAGCTCAGGGCAGTGGTGGGGGTGCTGTTGGTGGCCATGGCCCATCCCATTCTAGGGGCACTGCAAAGAGGGTCCTTAGTGCTGAGTCACTGTTGCTGATAGCAGCATCTAGAAATAACTCAATGGTCATTGAAAGTCAGTCATTTCTGCCTTCAAACACATCCGCATACGAGTGATGTTATACAGAATTGTATAGAAATTGCCCTGCAGAAAAAGGAAGTTCTGCCGCATATCAAGTGCTGCATGCTAGACTAGAGCTAAAAATAACTTGATGCAGTTCTGTAGCACTTCATACTTTTCAAAGCATCTATCCTTAATAATTATGATGAGGAGGATTTTTTCTCTTCTTCTTTTTTTTTTTTTTTTTTTTTTTTTTACCATTATGCAGCTGTGTGTTTTCATTTTGTGATGACTGTTCCTCACAAAACTACATGCTAATCCATAATGCTGTCGTTGTTCCTAATGTTTATGGTTCTGGGATTTACCCCAGAATCACAGCACATTGGTTTTTATAATGCTTAGTGGAACAGACCTTTTTCCTTTTGGGTACATTTGTCTTTTCTTTTTTCTCTGTTTTTAGGTCTGTACCTGTGGTATATGGATGTTACCAGCTAGGGGTTGAATCACAGCCGGACTTGCTGGTGTTCGCCCCCGCCACAGCAAGGCAGGACTGAGCTGCATCTGTGACCTATGTCAAATCCTTAAGCCACTGAGCAAGGCCAGGCATCGAAGCTGCATCCTCCTGGGTACTAGTTGGGTTCTTAACTCGCTTGGCCACATTGGGAACTCCGAGGTACATTTTCCTTTAACTCAGAAAAGAAGCCTAGCTTGGTAAATAAAGTGAAAGATAAAAATCTTTATGTCTGAAGATTTAGCACAAATAGGAACTCAAGTTAATAAGATTCAATTTGTGGAAGCATCTTGTTAAGTGTCACTGGGAATATTTCTCAAAGAATCGTTTAAAACTTTTTTTTAAACTTCAATGTTGCCCCTTCAAATTTTTTTGTTTTTTGAAATTGGAATGTTCTTTGTGGGTTCTGATGCACGTGGTTAAAACAATTTCATTTACTCTCATTTCTTTCCTTGAATTTATTCCTTATAACATTGCTGTGAAGTATGTGGGAGAAATCTTCTACCCCCTTGTGGTAAATGAGGAAACTGAGAAGGTTGAAGAGATTTGTCCTCAGGCTCAGGTGAGCTCCCCTGGATCATTCTTTATCCTTTCCTGCCCCCGACCCCTTCCCAAGTAACAAGCAGGTGGGAAAACTGTAGCGCAGTCTATGCAAAGCCCTCTCTAGCTCACTGGTAGAAATCACAGGCCCTTCGTTGTTCTTCCTCCTGGTAAGCAAGGACCCGTCAACTAGAGCGTGTATGTTTGAGAGAAACACGGTAGAAAAGAGCATGAGGTCTGAAGTCAGGCAGCCTAGGCATATGCTGTGGCTCCGTTACTAGCTTCTTCTGGGACCTTTGAAAAAGTCCCTGGCCACTCCTGAAACTCAGGTTTCTTACCTGAAAATGAGGTTAATATTTCTCTTGTCGTGTGCTACATACTAACATTGAGCTTGATTGTGTAAAGCAGCTATTGTGTGTAGAAGGTGCCTGATAAATCGTCGTAGGACAAATAAGCTCTGAGACCCATCTTCTAGACTTCCATTTCCAAGAGAAATGGCCTCTGTTTCAAGGATGATATGTTTATTTTAATTTTAATTTTTGCCTAGCACTGACAAAAGCGCTACCAAAAGCTCTCTGGTTTCCTTTTGAGAACTCTGACATCATAGTTAATGAAAGGCGGGAAGTCTTTGGTGTTTATGTGAGCTTATTTTCAGCGTTTGAAAACTGGGCCTTGGAAAGAAAATAGATTGTTTTGTGATCCACACATCTAGTCAACAGCAGAGCTAGAACTCTAACTTCCAGTGCAGTTCTTTTCCTGCTCCTTTGCAATGACATGTGCAAAAGACTGAGGCTCCTCTCGAGTGAGAAAGAGCCTGCAGTTATACTCAGGTGATATAGTATGGCATACCTGGACACTCCTGAAGCATAGAAGATGGTGACCACAAGGAAATGAGATGAGCAGGTAGAGAAGATCTTGCTCCGACCTGTGGCAGAGTTGATCCTTAAGGCTGTCATGATGATATGGGTGTAGGAACCCAGCAGGAGAACAAGGGTGACAAAGCCGAGAATAGCTGTGCTTGTCAGGATGAAGGCAATGCTAACGGAGGGGTCAGAGCAGGCCAGCAGGAGCACTGGGGGAAGCTCACAGGCAAAGCTCCGGACAAGGTTGGGGCCACAGAAGTGATGCTGAGCCAGGAGGATGGTGTTAACTAAGCCCGTCCCCATTCCTATGGCCCAGGATGCTCCCACCAGGCCAGTGCACACCTTCCTGTTCATAGCCACCGCATACAACAGTGGGTGGCACACAGCCTGGAACCGGTCATAGGCCATGACTGAAAGGAGGCAAGCTTCAGTGGCTGCAGAAAATATGACCAAGGAGATCTGGGCGAAACACTCAAGGAGGGATACAGTCTTCCAGTTGGAAAGAAGGTGCTCTAGCAGCTTAGGGACAATGATGGAGGAATAGAAGGCATCCAGGAAGGAGAGGTGGCTGAGGAAGAAGTACATGGGGCTGTGGAGGTGGGAATCAGTACTGATCACCAGCAGCATCAGCAGGTTCCCTGTGAAGGTCAGGAGGTAAGCCACCAGGAATGTTACAAATAGTACTGCCTGGATGTGAGGGTTGTTAGATAGTCCTAGGAGAACAAATTCGGTGACCGTGGTTGTGTTGCCACCTTCCATGGAGCATTCAAGTTTCCTTTGCGAGGGACTAGAAGAGAAAAGAAGGCTCAAGTGTGTTTCGAGTCTCAGAGTGTGGCTGGGGATGGGGCAGTATGAATAAAGCTTCAGGAGTGACCCAGCACAGAACATGTCGTGGAAGCAAGCTTGCCATGCCAGACCTCATCAACCCTTCCCAGCTCAGGGCAATAAGCTAATCTCAGCTCAGGTAGAGATGGTTGGAAGGAGGAGTGTAGAGAATCAAACCTGGAAGGAAAGACGAGGAGAACAGAGATGATCCAGACTGGAGAAGGAAAGGGAGTTGTCAATAGACTCCAGGGCACTGGAGTGTGCTCTTCCGTACAGGAAGGCTCACTGGCGTAGTGAATAAGCAATAAGCATTTTGGCCAACCATCTGGTTGACAGGCTGTGATGCAGGTTTGAATGACTGATAGAGGTATGGGGACACCTACTGATGGCACAAATCATTTCTCTGTCACTGTAGGTTCGTGAATAAGTCACTTGGGCTTCTCATTAAAGGGAATCGGGCAAAACTAGATGGTTTCTGTCGTCCATTCCAGGTTAGACGTTCTACAGCTTGGGGGACAGTCTTCCTTGGGTATATCTGCTACTAAATGGAAATGCTCTCCCCTCCTGTGTCTCCCTAAGCCTAGGTGGCCCATGAGTTGTCTTCTTTCGCGGAAGTTGGGCACAAGGAAGCCGTCAAATTGGAGGTGAGGGCTGTGCTCATCAGTTTCTCTAAGGGCTTCCCATTCCAGGATGTATGTGAGCCTATAATGTCCATTGTTTGCCCTGTAACCTTAGGGCTTAACATGAGAGTGCATGAAGTTTGTGATATTCTCTGAGTTGGTACTAGGGGATCTGGATAAAGCCCAGTCAAATTTGGACCACCTTCTATGCATCACAGGGAGGGAAAAAGGATAAAGAAAAAAGAAGAGGAGAAGTTAAAGAACACCAAGACTACTTAGGATAATGTGCAGTTAGAGGGTTTGGTCTAGACCGGAGGAAGGTGAAGTCACCCCTCCTCCTCGAAGGGAAACTCAGGATCATGAGCAATGAGGATCTGCTCTCTCTTCATGGCGTGTTCACTCACGAGTTCCCGCAGTGGATAGTTTTGGGAGAAGATGGAGTTGAATGAGAAGATCTGTCCTCGCCTGGGCTCCCTAGGCCAACCAGAGATGCTCTCAGCAGAGGATACCTGAATGGCATCTTTTCCAGCACTGGAGTAAAAGCCCCCGATATGGGTCGGTCTCTGTGGGTTTCTCTCAACTTTGTCCTTCCTTTAGAAGATGCAGGGGTGGTGGAGCTTCTAAGTAAGGAAACATCCCTGTAGTCTTTCTGTCCGTGGGGAAGTTTTCCTGATTCTGCCTCCACAATGACAATGGCCAGAGGGACTTGATCTCAGCCCTAGACCTTGGAGAGTGTTGGAGGTCCCCGGAGAGACCGTTAAGCAGGAGGCCTGGTCTGATCTGAATGAGTTCTCCAGGGCCACTAGCCCTTCCCTGTATCACTCTTGTTTCAGTGAGTTGCATCATGCAAGAGGTGCCCAAGGGTGGCCCATAATTGCTAAAGGTAAAATTAGAGACTTCGAAGGTGTCTTGATTCTAAAGCTTTGAATCCCTTCCCGTCTTCTCTGGTCGTCCCTGTGTGGCCCTTGGGTCCCTGCCACTGCCGCTGCAGAGACACCTCTGGATCCTTAAGCTGCTACACCAAAAGAGATCTTCTTTAGTTTTAACTAGTTGTACATGTCAAAGTCGTCTAGGAATAATTTGGAGTGAATTTGGTGTAAGTTGTGAAGTGGCGTCTACATCCATTTCATTCCACGAGGCGTGCAATTCTTGTTTCTTAACAATTTCTGGAGCAGTTATGGGCTATTTGGCTCCATCTCACTCTGGATGTCCAGTTTCCTGAGTTCAGCAGGTCAGCCAGCAGGGAGCAGGGTGTCCAGTGAACTGTGAGGCAGGCGTGGCCTGCATGTCCCACACTGACCTCAAGGGCGCGCTGAGGGTGCTTTTCTAAACCCACAGCACCTGTGCCTTCCAGGTGGACTGGGCTCTGCCCGGCTGAGGGGAGTTCTATCTCCTTAGGCCGCTTCAGAGCTTTTGCTTTGAGACGTTGGGCGCCAGTGTCCCGGCAGAAGGAGTTCAGCCCCTTAGGACTCAAGGGGGTTTGGGCTTCAGGACAAGCTGGGGCTGCGTGCGTGCTGAGGGGACCTGAGGTTCCTGGAGATCCACCTGTGGAGGCACCGCCCTGAGGAAAGGGTGAGGAAAAAGTGAGGGGAAGCTTCCTGTGTATTGTCCTTCTCCCATGACCCAGGAAGGGCCTGATGTGGACAACTGGGTTCTCAGTTTTGTGTGCGGTGTAGACAGGTGTGAGGTGTCCTTCTTTGGGGTGTGGTGTCCAGTGTTCCCAGCACTGTGTGTTGTGGAGGATGTCCTTTCCCCTTGGTGTGTTCTTGGCCCCCTTTTCCTAAATTACCTGAGCGCATCCATGTGGCTTTAATTCTGGGTGCTCTGTTCTGTTCCTGTGGTCCTTGTGCCTGTTTTTGTGATGAATCTACACCGTTTCGGTCATTGTCGCTTCGTAATGTAGTTTGAGGTCTGAGAGTGAAATGCTTCCAGGCTGTTCTCCTTTCTGAGGATGGCTTTGGCTATTTGGGGTCCTTTGTGGTCCGCCCAAAATGTTGGGATGATATTGTCTATATCCGTGAAAAATACCGTTGGAATTTGGTAGGCACTGCATTCGCTGTGCACACTGCTTTTGGTAGAATGCACATTTTAACAATATCGGTTCTTCCATTTTGTGAGTGTGGGGTATCTTTCCATTGCTTTGTGTCTTCTTCAGTTTCTTCCTCAGTGTCTTAAAGTTTTCAGTGTGAGGGTCTTTCCAGGCTTTGGTGAGGAGTTCCTGTTGTGGCTCAGCAGGAACGAACCAGGCTAGTATCCATGAGGATATGGGTTTGATCCCTGGCCTTGCTCTGTGGGTTAGGATGCAGCGTTGTGAGCTCTGGTGTAGGTCACAGATGTTGTTTGGCTCTGGCATGGCTGTGGCTGGCAGCCGCAGCCCCGATTCGACCCCTAGCCTGGGACTTTCCATATGCCACGTGTGTTGCCCTAAAAAGAAGAAGAAGAAGAAAAAAAAGACCTTGGTAAAATTTATTTCTAGGTATTTTGTTCTTTTTGAAGCAAGTGTAAAATGAATTGTTTTCTTTCTCTCTCTGATGGTTCATTACTGGTGTTAGAAATGCAATTGATTTTTGTGTATTGATTGTATAACTTTGTTGCTTTCGTTTCCTGGTTCTAACAGTTCTCTGCATCAGAAAATTGGATGTACAAACATTGGCATTCAAAAGTCCCAGTGTTTCCATCATATCCAGGTCATCCACAGCACTGAAGACATAGTGACTCCTAACATAAGCTTCCCACAGTGCCTGTAAGTTATAGGTGGGCTCCTGCAAGGGTGATGAGGTTCCTGACTTTGTGTGAATTGGATCGTTGTAAGGCTTGGCCTCTCTAAGGAAGTGTGGTGTTTTCTCTATTTTTCTGGCACGGTATTGGCATGGTGCTTGGGAACGTAATTTTGAACATGCAGAAAACACCCAGGACACTACAACGTACCATTTGTCCCCACACTCAGATTCCCCAGCCATCATTCCTTTACCACATTTGCCACTTCACACAAACTACCCCAGTGTGTTTTACCCAAGAACATAACCTCCAAATGAGGAAATTATTATGGTTTCCACATTCTGACTCAATCCTCAGGCCCACTTCGACTTTCACCATCTGCCGCAACTCTAGAGACATATCTTTTCCCACTCTGATCCAGTTTTCTTCCTTCTGGAACCATGACGATACTTTCTCAGTGTCACACCCTTGATGGGTTTAAAGCCCAGAAGATGAGTGTGATCTGGGTGGCCTTTTCTGTATGGCTTCTTTCACTTAGGATATCTTCAGTGTTCATTGTGTTGTAACACGTATCAGTCCTTGATTCATTGTTTCCGTTGTGCTTAAATATACATAACATTTACCATTCAAACCATTTGAACTATGCCGTTCTGGGGCCTTAAGCACATTCGAATGGTTGTACAAATATCCTCACCATGCATTTTCAGAACTTTTCAGATTTCACTGGGGAAACCCTTCAGTGGTGAAGCACTCATTCCCCTTGGCCCCTTGCACCCGCATTTTACTTTCTATCTTTGAGTTTGACTTCTCTTGTTACTTTATGTAGATCAAATCAAACGGTTTTTGGCGTTTTGTGACAGGGTTCTTTCACTTACCATGATGACTTCAAAGTTCTTATATGTTGTAGCCTGTGTCTGTTTTTCGTTTTTTTTTTTTTTGTTTGTTTGTTTGTTTGTTTTTGTTGTTGTTGTTGTTATATGAAGGAAAGGAACTGTTTTATTTCATTTTATTATATTATATTTTATTATTTTTTCATTATTTTATTACTCAATGAATTTATTGCATTTCTAGTTGTACAATGATCATCACAATCCAGTTTTATAGGATTCCCATCCCACACCCCCAGCACATTCTCCCAGCCCCCAACCTGGCTTTTTTGGAAACCATAAGTTTTTCAACGTCTGTGAGTCAGTATCTGTTCTGCAAAGAAGTTCATTGTGTCCTTTTTTCAGATTCCACATGTCAGTGAGAGCATTTGATGTTGGTGTCTCATTGTCTGACCGACTTCACTTAGCATGATAATATCGAGGTCCATCCATGTTGCTAAAAATGCTGGTATTTTGTTCCTTTTAATAGCTGAGTACTATTCTATTGTGCATATGTACCACATCTTCTTGATCCACTCCTCTGTTGATGGACATTTAGATTGTTTCCATGTCTTGGCTATTGCAAATAGTGCCGCAATGAACATTGGAGTACACGTGTCTTTTTGATAGATGCCCAGCAGTGGGATTGCTGGATCAAATGGTAATTCTATTTTTAGTTTTCTGAGGCATCTCCATACTGCTTTCCATAGTGGTTGCACCAATATACAGTCCCACCAACAGTGTAAGAGGGTTCCTTTTTCTCCACACGCTCTCCAGCACTTATTGTTTGTAGACGTTTTGATGACGGCCATTCTGGCTGGTGTAAGGTGGTACGTCTTAGTGGTTTTGATTTTCACTTCTCTAACAGTGAGTGATGATGAACATCTTTTCATGTGTGTTTTGGCCATCTGTGTGTCTTCTTTGGAGAACTGTCTGTTTGGATCTTCTGCCCATTTTTTGGATGGGGTTGTTTGTTTTTTTGGTGTATTTCCTTGGTTTTTAAGACTGAATTTCACGTCTTTGTGTGTTTACCACAGTAGTTTATCCATTCATTCATTGGTTGATGGACACTTGGGTGGCTTCTAACTTTTCCTGTTGTGATTAACGGTGCTGTGAACAAGGGTGTATCCATTTCTGTTCCACCTCCTGGTTTCAGTCTTTTGGGTGTGGATTAGATACCTTAATTCTATGTTTAAGTTTTTGAGGAACTGCCATACTGTTTTCCACAGAGGCTGCACCATTTTACTTTATTCCTTTCATGGCAGAAGAACATGGTGGTTTATTGATCTACCCGATTTTATTTTTAAGTTTACCCATTGATGGCCATAGGCAGTCGTTCTATTTTTTTATTTTATTTTATTTTATTTTATTTTTTTTTTGCTGTTTGGAACAGTGCTGCTATCAATATCTGTGTAGACCTGTTATCAGTTCTTTGGGGTATTCTAGGAGTGGAGTTGTTGAACCCTTGTTAATTGCATATTTGTGTTGTGAACACAGGTTGCCCCCTTTTCTGTTTCTACGACTAATGTTTAAAGCTTCCAATGTTTCTGCATTGTTGCCAATAGTTGTTGTTTTTCGTTTTCTTGATTATAAACCTTTGAGAACATGGGAAAGATTTGTTGCCTTGCAGTTTTAATTTGCACTTCCATCATGACTCATGGTATTTGACACATTCTTCTTGTTGAGCATTTGTATGTCTTAGGTGGAGAAGGGTCTATTGAAGTCACTTACCCATTTAAAAAGGTGGGTTGTTTGTCCTTCCATTGATGAGGTTGTAGAAGTTCTTGAAATACACTGAATAACAATTCATCAGATATATACTGTGCAAGCATTTTCTTCCATTCTGTTGGCTATGTCTTCAGTTTCTGAATTGTGTCTTTTGATGCTTTTAATCTTGAAGAAATCCAATTTATCTATTCTTTTTTTGTTGTCGTTTGAGCTTTGCTGTCAGATCGAAGAAACCATGGCTACATTCAAGGGTGTGCAGATTTATCCTCATGTTTTATTGGACAGTTTATACAGTTGTCCCACAGTATCTGTGGAGGATTGGTTCAGGGACGTGCCGGACATAGCAAAATCTGCCGATGCTCAAGCCTGTTACATAAAATGGCATTGTATTTGCATGTAACCTGGGTAGATTTTCTGTGTACTTTATTCTTTATCTATCTATCTATCTATCTATCTATCTATTTATTTATGTATGTTTTGGTCTTTTTTGGCATTTCTTGGGCCGCTCCTGCGGCATATGGAGGTTCCCAGGCTAGGGGTCCAGTCGGAGCTGTCGCCACCGGCCTACGCCAGAGCCACAGCAACGCGAGATCCGAGCCGCGTCTGAGACCTGATTTTCTGTGTACTTTAAATCATCTCTAGGTTACTTATCGTAACTAATATAATATAAATGTTTGAAGTGCCGTGTAAATACTATGTAAGTAGATTTGCTGGCACCTAGTAAATTCAACTTATTTCTTTTAAAACTTTTCATAATTTCTTTTTTTGTAATATTTTCAGTCTGGAATTGGTTGAGTCCACGGATGTGGAACTTGTGGATACAGGGTGTTGATTGTAATTTTACCTGTTACGTTTAAGCGTTTATTTATTTTGAGTTGCTTGTTGTAGGTACTATGAGGTAAGGGCCCAGTTTCATTCCCTTGCACGTGGATTGCCTAGGCACCGTTTGTTGAAAACTCCATTTCCATAGTTCCCTTTGTGGCTCAGCGGGAAGGAATCTGACTGGTATCCATGAGAATGCAGGTTCGATCCCTGGCCTCGCTCAGTGGGCTAAGGAGCTGGCATTGCTGTGAGCTGTGGTGTAGTGTGCAGACTCGGCTTGGATCCTGTATTGCTATGGCTGTGGTGTAGGCTGGTGGCTACAGGTCTGATTCAAACCCTAGCCTGGGAACCTCCATATGCTGCCCGTGTGGCCCTAAAAGGAAAAAAAAACACCCCTCCATTTCCTCCCAGATTAGTATTGTTGATTATTGTTGACTATTGTTTAAGATCACTTCATCCTAGATGGGTGGGTTTATTTGGGGGCTCTCCATTCAATTTCTTTTTATCTATGGGTATGTTTTTTAATGCCAGTATCATTGTGTTTTATTTGCTTTGTACTGTCATAGGAAAATGGGAAGTGTAAGCTTCCAAGTTTGATTTTCTTTTTTAAGTTTGTTTTGGCTTCTTAGGGGTCCCTTGAGATTCCATATGAATGTTGGGATCAGCTTGTGTATTTCTTCCCAATGGCCTTTCTGGGTTTCCAGAGGAATCCTATGGAGTGTGTAGATTGCCTTATGTACTATTGCTATCTTAACAGCACTCTTTCCATTACCATTAGATGTCTTCACATTAATTTTTCTTTTATTTTTTTATCCATGTTTTATGCTTTCAGTGTGACGGTCTATTTATTTATTTATTTATTGAATTTTTTTTTTTGGTCTTTTTGGTCTTTTTTTTTAGGGCCGCCCCCATGGCATATGGAGTTTCCCCGGCTAGGGGTTGAATCGGAGCTGTGGCTGCCCGCCTACCCCACAGCCGCAGCAATGCAGGTTCCGAGCCGCATCTGCAACCTATACCACAGCTCACGGCAATGCCGGATCCTTAACCCACTGAGCGAGGCTAGGGATTGAACCGGCCTTCTTAGGGACAGACACTATGTCAGGTTCTTAACCCACTGAGCCACGACAGGAACTCACAGTACTGAGCGAGATACTCCCTTCTACTTCCAAGAGTCATGCAAGAAAAGGACTCTTCAGACAGACCCCCTCATTCATTCCTTCATTCACTTCTTAATTGGTCAACAAATAGTTACTGAGGATTTACTGCTGCCCATGCTGTACTTTAGGTGTTGCTTGTTAAGAACAAAGACAGGAGGAGACACATTTTATGTCATTTCTTCCTAAGTTACTATGGAGCTGTAGATCTTGCCAGTGATTTTTTGAGAAGGGAGCAAAGTGGGCATTAGGTCTCAGATCTCAAATGGGACTTCCCGAGAATGAAGTGGGATGTTAGCTCTTGGTCAGATAGGTTGATTTATAATTGATGCATAGACAAAAGTATGAGAGGGAGGGGGGAGCAGAAGTGAAGGGGTAGAAAGGGCAAAAATGAGAGAAGAAAGCAAGGCAAGAGCTGTAGAAATGGCTGGTGAGGCCATGAGGATTTTCTTTACTTTTCCCCTCCAGTTTTATGGAGAGATAATTGACATACATCACCATATAAGTTGAAAGCATATGGCATGATGGTTTGATTTATATATATTATGTATGTGTTATATGTATGATATATATATACACACACAGAATATAAATAACCGAAAGAAGGAAAAAAAGAAAGGAAAAAATTCTCCTTGTGATGAGAACTCTCAGGACTTACTCTCTTAACAACATCCCTATGTTCACACAGCTTGTTACCTGTAGTCATCATGTTGGACATTACATCCCTAGTATTTATTTATCTTACATTGGAAATTTGTACCTTTTTTAAAAATGTGTTTGGCTGTACTCATGGCATGTGGCAGTTCCAGGGCCCGGGATCGAACCAGAGCTGCGGCGAATAATGCCGTGTAGTTATCCTGTAGGCCACAAGAGAAATCCAGAAATTTGTACCTCTTAATCACCTTCCTCCAATCCCCCCCCATCCCTCCCTCCATCTCTGGTAACCGCACATCTGCTCTCTTTTTCTATGAGTTTTCTTTGTCCTGATGATAGCTCTTTCTGTCTCCTCTTCTTTCCCAGAACTTTCTCTCCTATTGTGAGGAGGCAGTGGAGCCTGGCTTAGGAGCTAAGCCTGGGCTTCTTGGTCAGCATCCTCCTCAGAGCTGCCTTCACCTCCTGGTTCTTCAGGCTGTAGATGAGGGGGTTAAGCAGTGGCGTCACCACACTGTACTGCACAGACAGCACTTGCTCCAAGACTGAGCCGGAAGCTGGAGTCATGTACCTTGAAGGGAATGGCACAAAGAGGTGAACTGAGCTCAGGGCAGTGGCGGGGGTGCTGTTGGTGGCCATGGCCCATCCCATTCTAGGGGCACTGCAAAGAGGGTCCTTAGTGCTGAGTCACTGTTGCTGATAGCAGCATCTAGAAATAACTCAATGGTCATTGAAAGTCAGTCATTTCTGCCTTCAAACACATCCGCATACGAGTGATGTTATACAGAATTGTATAGAAATTGCCCTGCAGAAAAAGGAAGTTCTGCCGCATATCAAGTGCTGCATGCTAGACTAGAGCTAAAAACAACTTGATGCAGTTCTGTAGCACTTCATACTTTTCAAAGCATCTATCCTTAATAATTATGATGAGGAGGATTTTTTCTCTTCTTGTTTTTTTTTTTTTACCATTATGCAGCTGTGTGTTTTCATTTTGTGATGACTGTTCCTCACAAAACTACATGCTAATCCAATAATGCTGTCGTTGTTCCTAATGTTTATGGTTCTGGGATTTACCCCAGAATCACAGCACATTGGTTTTTATAATGCTTAGTGGAACAGACCTTTTTCCTTTTGGGTACATTTGTCTTTTCTTTTTTCTCTGTTTTTAGGTCTGTACCTGTGGTATATGGATGTTACCAGCTAGGGTTTGAATCACAGCCGGACTTGCTGGTGTTCGCCCCCGCCACAGCAAGGCAGGCCTGAGCTGCATCTGTGACCTATGTCAAATCCTTAAGCCACTGAGCAAGGCCAGGCATCGAAGCTGCATCCTCCTGGGTACTAGTTGGGTTCTTAAGTCGCTGGGCCACATTGGGAACTCCGAGGTACATTTTCCTTTAACTCAGAAAAGAAGCCTAGCTTGGTAAATAAAGTGAAAGATAAAAATCTTTATGTCTGAAGATTTAGCACAAATAGGAACTCAAGTTAATAAGATTCAATTTGTGGAAGCATCTTGTTAAGTGTCACTGGGAATATTTCTCAAAGAATCGTTTAAAACTTTTTTTTAAACTTCAATGTTGCCCCTTCAAATTTTTTTGTTTTTTGAAATTGGAATGTTCTTTGTGGGTTCTGATGCACGTGGTTAAAAAAATTTCATTTACTCTCATTTTTTCCCTTGAATTTATTCCTCATAACATTGCTGTGAAGTATGTGGGAGAAATCTTCTACCCCCTTGTGGTAAATGAGGAAACTGAGAAGGTTGAAGAGATTTGTCCTCAGGCTCAGGTGAGCTCCCCTGGATCAGTCTTTATCCTTTCCTACCCCCGACCCCTTCCCAAGTAACAAGCAGGTGGGAAAACTATAGAGCAATCTATGCAAAGCCATCTCTAGTTCACTGGTAGAAATCGCAGGCCCTTCGTTGTTCTTCCTCCTGGTAAGCAAGGACCCATCAACTAGAGCGTGTATGTTTGAGAGAAACACGGTAGAAAAGAGCATGAGGTCTGAAGTCAGGCAGCCTAGGCATATGCTGTGGCTCCGTTACTAGCTTCTTCTGGGACCTTTGAAAAAGTCCCTGGCCACTCCTGAAACTCAGGTTTCTTACCTGAAAATGAGGTTAATATTTCTCTTGTCGTGTGCTACATACTAACATTGAGCTTGATTGTGTAAAGCAGCTATTGTGTGTAGAAGGTGCCTGATAAATCGTCGTAGGACAAATAAGCTCTGAGACCCATCTTCTAGACTTCCATTTCCAAGAGAAATGGCCTCTGTTTCAAGGATGATATGTTTGTTTTAATTTTAATTTTTGCCTAGCACTGACAAAAGCGCTACCAAAAGCTCTCTGGTTTCCTTTTGAGAACTCTGAAATCATAGTTAATGAAAGTCGGGAAGTCTTTGGTGTTTATGTGAGCTTATTTTCAGCGTTTGAAAACTGGGCCTTGGAAAGAAAATAGATTGTTTTGTGATCCACACATCTAGTCAACAGCAGAGCTAGAACTCTAACTTCCAGTGCAGTTCTTTTCCTGCTCCTTTGCAATGACATGTGCAAAAGACTGAGGCTCCTCTCGAGTGAGAAAGAGCCTGCAGTTATACTCAGGTGATATAGTATGGCATACCTGGACACTCCTGAAGCATAGAAGATGGTGACCACAAGGAAATGAGACGAGCAGGTAGAGAAGATCTTGCTCCGACCTGTGGCAGAGTTGATCCTTAAGGCTGTCATGATGATACGGGTGTAGGAACCCAGCAGGAGAACAAGGGTGCCAAGTCCCAGGATTACCATGGTCGTCAGGATGGAGGCAATGCTAACGGAGGGGTCAGAGCAGACCAGCAGGAGCACTGGGGGAAGCTCACAGGCAAAGCTCCGGACAAGGTTGGGGCCACAGAAGTGATGCTGAGCCAGGAGGATGGTGTTAACTAAGCCCGTCCCCATTCCTATGGCCCAGGATGTTCCCACCAGGCCAGTGCACACCTTCCTGTTCATAGCCACCGCATACAACAGTGGGTGGCACACAGCCTGGAACCGGTCATAGGCCATGACTGAAAGGAGGCAAGCTTCAGTGGCTGCAGAAAATATGACCAAGGAGATCTGGGCGAAACACTCAAGGAGGGACACAGTCTTCCACTTGGAAAGAAGGTGCTCTAGCAGCTTAGGGACAATGATGGAGGAATAGAAGGCATCCAGGAAGGAGAGGTGGCTGAGGAAGAAGTACATGGGGCTGTGGAGGTGGGAATCAGTACTGGTCACCAGCAGCATCAGCAGGTTCTCTGTGAGGATGAGGAGGTAAACCACCAGGAATGTTACAAATAGTACTGCCTGGATGTGAGGGTTGTTAGATAGTCCTAGGAGAACAAATTCGGTGACCGTGGTTGTGTTGCCACCTTCCATGGAGCATTCAAGTTTCCTTTGCGAGGGACTAGAAGAGAAAAGAAGGCTCAAATGTGTTTCGAGTCTGAGTGTGGCTGGGCTGGGGCACTATGAATAAAGCTTCAGGAGTGACCCAGCACAGAACATGTCGTGGAAGCAAGCTTGCCATGCCAGACCTCATCAACCCTTCCCAGCTCAGGGCAATAAGCTAATCTCAGCTCAGGTAGAGATGGTTGGAAGGAGGAGTGTAGAGAATCAAACCTGGAAGGAAAGACGAGGAGAACAGAGATGATCCAGACTGGAGAAGGAAAGGGAGTTGTCAAAAGACTCCAGGGCACTGGAGTGTGCTCTTCCGTACAGGAAGGCTCACTGGCGTAGTGAGTAAGCAATAAGCATTTTGGCCAACCATCTGGTTGACAGGCTGTGATGCAGGTTTGAATGACTGATAGAGGTATGGGGACACCTACTGATGGCACAAATCATTTCTCTGTCACTGTAGGTTCGTGAATAAGTCACTTGGGCTTCTCATTAAAGGGAATCGGGCAAAACTAGATGGTTTCTGTCATCCATTCCAGGTTAGACATTCTACAGCTTGGGGGACAGTCTTCCTTGGGTATATCTGCTACTAAATGGAAACGTTCTCCCCTCCTGTGTCTCCCTAAGCATAGGTGGCCCAGGAGTTGTCTGCTTTCGCGGAAGTTGGGCACAAGGAAGCCGTCAAATTGGAGGTGAGGGCTGTGCTCATCAGTTTCTCTAAGGGCTTCCCATTCCAGGATGTATGTGAGCCTATAATGTCCCTTGTTTGCCCTGTAACCTTAGGGCTTAACATGAGAGTGCATGAAGTTTGTGATATTCTCTGAGTTGGTACTAGGGGATCTGGATAAAGCCCAGTCAAATTTGGACCACCTTCTATGCATCACAGGGAGGGAAAAAGGATAAAGAAAAAAGAAGAGGAGAAGTTAAAGAACACCAAGACTACTTAGGATAATGTGCAGTTAGAGAGTTTGGTCTAGACCGGAGGAAGGTGAAGTCACCCCTCCTCCTCCAAGGGAAACTCAGGATCATGAGCAATGAGGATCTGCTCTCTCCTCATGGCGTGTTCACTCACGAGTTCCCGCAGTGGATAGTTTTGGGAGAAGATGGAGTTGAATGAGAAGATCTGTCTTCGCCTGGGCTCCCTAGGCCAACCAGAGATGCTCTCAGCAGAGGATACCTGAATGGCATCTTTTCCAGCACTGGAGTAAAAGCCCCCGATATGGGTCGGTCTCTGTGGGTTTCCCTCAACTTTGTCCTTCCTTTAGAAGATGCAGGGGTGGTGGAGCTTCTAAGTAAGGAAACATCCCTGTAGTCTTTCTGTCCGTGGGGAAGTTTTCCTGATTCTGCCTCCACAATGACAATGGCCAGAGGGACTTGATCTCAGCCCTAGACCTTGGAGAGTGTTGGAGGTCCCCGGAGAGACCATTAAGCAGGAGGCCTGGTCTGATCTGAATGAGTTCTCCAGGGCCACTAGCCCTTCCCTGTATCACTCTTGTTTCAGTGAGTTGCATCATGCAAGAGGTGCCCAAGGGTGGCCCATAATTGCTAAAGGTAAAATTAGAGACTTCGAAGGTGTCTTGATTCTAAAGCTTTGAATCCCTTCCCGTCTTCTCTGGTCGTCCCTGTGTGGCCCTTGGGTCCCTGCCACTGCCGCTGCAGAGACACCTCTGGATCCTTAAGCTGCTACACCAAAAGAGATCTTCTTTAGTTTTAACTAGTTGTACATGTCAAAGTCGTCTAGGAATAATTTGGAGTGAATTTGGTGTAAGTTGTGAAGTGGCGTCTACATCCATTTCATTCCACGAGGCGTGCAATTCTTGTTTCTTAACAATTTCTGGAGCAGTTATGGGCTATTTGGCTCCATCTCACTCTGGATGTCCAGTTTCCTGAGTTCAGCGGGTCAGCCAGCAGGGAGCAGGGTGTCCAGTGAACTGGGAGGCAGGCGTGGCCTGCATGTCCCACACTGACCACAAGGGCGCGCTGAGGGCGCTTTTCTAAACCCACAGCACCTGTGCCTTCCAGGTGGACTGGGCTCTGCCCAGCTGAGGGGAGTTCTATCTCCTTAGGCCGCTTCAGAGCTTTTGCTTTGAGACGTTGGGCGCCAGCGTCCCGGCAGAAGGAGTTCAGCCCCTTAGGACTCAAGGGGGTTTGGGCTTCAGGACAAGCTGGGGCTGCATGCGTGCTGAGGGGACCTGAGGTTCCTGGAGATCCACCTGTGGAGGCACCGCCCTGAGGAAAGGGTGAGGAAAAAGTGAGGGGAAGCTTCCTGTGTATTGTCCTTCTCCCATGACCCAGGAAGGGCCTGATGTGGACAACTGGGTTCTCAGTTTTGTGTGCGGTGTAGACAGGTGTGAGGTGTCCTTCTTTGGGGTGTGGTGTCCAGTGTTCCCAGCACTGTGTGTTGTGGAGGATGTCCTTTCCCCTTGGTGTGTTCTTGGCCCCCTTTTCCTAAATTACCTGAGCGCATCCACGTGGCTTTAATTCTGGGTGCTCTGTTCTGTTCCTGTGGTCCTGTGCCTGTTTTTGTGATGAATCTACACCGTTTCGGTCACTGTCGCTTCGTAATGTAGTTTGAGGTCTGAGAGTGAAATGCTTCCAGGCTGTTCTCCTTTCTGAGGATGGCTTTGGCTATTTGGGGTCCTTTGTGGTCCGCCCAAAATGTTGGGATGATATTCTCCATATCCGTGAAAAATACCGTTGGAATTTGGTAGGCACTGCATTTGCTGTGCACACTGCTTTTGGTAGAATGCACATTTTAACAATATCGGTTCTTCCATTTTGTGAGTGTGGGGTATCTTTCCATTGCTTTGTGTCTTCTTCAGTTTCTTCCTCAGTGTCTTAAAGTTTTCAGTGTGAGGGTCTTTCCAGGCTTTGGTGAGGAGTTCCTGTTGTGGCTCAGCAGGAACGAACCAGGCTAGTATCCATGAGGATATGGGTTTGATCCCTGGCCTTGCTCTGTGGGTTAGGATGCAGCGTTGTGAGCTCTGGTGTAGGTCACAGATGTTGTTTGGCTCTGGCATGGCTGTGGCTGGCAGCTGCAGCCCCGATTCGACCCCCAGCCTGGGACTTTCCATATGCCACGTGTGTTGCCCTAAAAAGTAGAAGAAGAAGAAAAAAAAGACCTTGGTAAAATTTATTTCTAGGTATTTTGTTCTTTTTGAAGCAAGTGTAAAATGAATTGTTTTCTTTCTCTCTCTGATGGTTCATTACTGGTGTTAGAAATGCAATTGATTTTTGTGTATTGATTGTATAACTTTGTTGCTTTTGTTTACTGGTTCTAACAGTTCTCTGCATCAGAAAATTGGATGTACAAACACTGGCATTCAAAAATCCCAGTGTTTCCATCGTATCCAGGTCATCCACAGCACTGAAGACATAGTGACTCCTAACATAAGCTTCCCACAGTGCCTGTAAGTTATAGGTGGGCTCCTGCAAGGGTGATGCGGTTCCTGACTCTGTGTGAATTGGATCGTTGTAAGGCTTGGCCTCTCTAAGGAAGTGTGGTGTTTTCTCTACTTTTTCTGGCACGGTATTGGCATGGTGCTTGGGAACGTAATTTTGAACATGCAGAAAACGTGCAGGACACTACAAGGTACCATTTGTCTCCACACTCAGATTCCCCAGCCATCATTCCTTTACCACATTTGCCACTTCACACAAACTACCCCAGTGTGTTTCACCCAAGAACATAACCTCCAAATGAGGAAATTATTATGGTTTCCACATTCTGACTCAATCCTCAGGCCCACTTCGACTTTCACCATCTGCCGCAACTCTAGAGACATATCTTTTCCCACTCTGATCCAGTTTTCTTCCTTCTGGAACCATGACGATACTTTCTCAGTGTCACACCCTTGATGGGTTTAAAGCCCAGAAGATGAGTGTGATCTGGGTGGCCTTTTCTGTATGGCTTCTTTCACTTAGGATATCTTCAGTGTTCATTGTGTTGTAACACGTATCAGTCCTTGCTTCATTGTTTCCGCTGTGCTTAAATATACATAACATTTACCATTCAAACCATTTGAACTATGCCGTTCTGGGGCCTTAAGCACATTCGAATGGTTGTACAAATATCCTCACCATGCATTTTCAGAACTTTTCAGATTTCACTGGGGAAACCCTTCAGTGGTGAAGCACTCATTCCCCTTGGCCCCTTGCACCCGCATTTTACTTTCTACCTTTGAGTTTGACTTCTCTTGTTACTTTATGTAGATCAAATCAAACGGTTTTTGGCGTTTTGTGACAGGGTTCTTTCACTTACCATGATGACTTCAAAGTTCTTATATGTTGTAGCCTGTGTCTGTTTTTCGTTGTTTTTTTTTTTTTTTTTTGTTATATGAAGGAAAGGAACTGTTTTATTTTATTTTATTATATTATATTTTATTATTTTTTCATTATTTTATTACTCAATGAATTTATTGCATTTCTAGTTGTACAATGATCATCACAATCCAGTTTTATAGGATTCCCATCCCACACCCCCAGCACATTCTCCCAGCCCCCAACCTGGCTTCTTTGGAAACCATAAGTTTTTCAACGTCTGTGAGTCAGTATCTGTTCTGCAAAGAAGTTCATTGTGTCCTTTTTTCAGATTCCACATGTCAGTGAGAGCATTTGATGTTGGTGTCTCATTGTCTGACCGACTTCACTTAGCATGATAATATCGAGGTCCATCCATGTTGCTAAAAATGCTGGTATTTTGTTCCTTTTAATAGCCGAGTACTATTCTATTGTGCATATGTACCACATCTTCTTGATCCACTCTTCTGTTGATGGACATTTAGATTGTTTCCATGTCTTGGCTATTGCAAATAGTGCTGCAATGAACACTGGAGTACATGTGTCTTTTTGAGTCATGGTTTTCTCTGGGTAGATGCCCAGGAGTGGGATTGCTGGATCAAATGGTAATTCTATTTTTAGTTTCCTGAGGCATCTCCACACTGCTTTCCACAGTGGTTGCACCAATATACAGTCCCACCAACAGTGTAAGAGGGTTCCTTGTTCTCCACACGCTCTCCAGCACTTATTGTTTGTAGACGTTTTGATGACGGCCATTCTGGCTGGTGTAAGGTGGTACCTCATAGTGGTTTTGATTTTCACTTCTCTAACAGTGAGTGATGATGAACATCTTTTCATGTGTGTTTTGGCCATCTGTGTGTCTTTTTTGGAGAACTGTCTGTTTGGATCTTCTGCCCATTTTTTGGATGGGGTTGTTTGTTTTTTTGGTGTATTTCCTTGGTTTTTAAGACTGAATTTCACGTCTTTGTGTGTTTACCACAGTAGTTTATCCATTCATTCATTGGTTGATGGACACTTGGGTGGCTTCTAACTTTTCCTGTTGTGATTAACGGTGCTGTGAACAAGGGTGTATCCATTTCTGTTCCACCTCCTGGTTTCAGTCTTTTGGGTGTGGATTAGATACCTTAATTCTATGTTTAAGTTTTTGAGGAACTGCCATACTGTTTTCCACAGAGGCCGTACCATTTTACTTTATTCCTTTCATGGCAGAAGAACATGGTGGTTTATTGATCTCCCCGATTTAGTTTTTAAGTTTACCCATTGATGGCCATAGGCAGTCGTTCTATTTTTTTTTGCTGTTTGCAACAGTGCTGCTGTCAATATCTGTGTAGACCTGTTTTCAGTTCTTTGGGGTATATTTCTAGGAGTGGAGTTGTTGAACCCTTGTTAATTGTATATTTGTGTTGTAAACACAGGTTGCCCCCTTTTCTGTTTCTACGACTAATGTTTAAAGCTTTCAATGTTTCTGCATTGTTGCCAATAGTTGTTGTTTTTCGTTTTCTTGATTATAAACCTTTGAGAACATGGGAAAGATTTGTTGCCTTGCAGTTTTAATTTGCACTTCCATCATGACTCATGGTATTTGACACCTTCTTCTTGTTGAGCATTTGTATGTCTTAAGTGGAGAAGGGTCTATTGAAGTCACTTACCCATTTAAAAAGGTGGGTTGTTTGTCCTTCCATTGATGAGGTTGTAGAAGTTCTTGAAATACACTGAATAACAATTCATCAGATATATACTGTGCAAGCATTTTCTTCCATTCCGTTGGCTATGTCTTCAGTTTCTGAATTGTGTCTTTTGATGCTTTTAATCTTGAAGAAATCCAATTTATCTATGCTTTTTTTGTTGTCGTTTGAGCTTTGCTGTCAGATCGAAGAAACCATGGCTACATTCAAGGGTGTGCAGATTTATCCTCATGTTTTATTGGACAGTTTATACAGTTGTCCCACAGTGTCTGTGGAGGATTGGTTCAGGGACGTGCCGGACATAGCAAAATCTGCCGATGCTCAAGCCTGTTACATAAAATGGCATTGTATTTGCATGTAACCTGGGTAGATTTTCTGTGTACTTTATTCTTTATTTATTTGTCTATCTATCTACTTATTTATTTATGTATGTATGTTTTGGTCTTTTTTGGCATTTCTTGGGCCGCTCCTGCGGCATATGGAGGTTCCCAGGCTAGGGGTCCAGTCGGAGCTGTCGCCACCGGCCTACGCCAGAGCCATAGCAACGCGAGATCCGAGCCGCGTCTGCGACCTGATTTTCTGTATAATTAAATCATCTCTAGATTACTTATCGTAACTAATATAATATAAATGTTTGAAGTGCAATGTAAATACTATGTAAGTAGATTTGCTGGCACCTAGTAAATTCAACTTATTTCTTTTGAAACTTTTCATAATTTCTTTTTTTGTAATATTTTCAGTCTGGAATTGGTTGAGTCCACGGATGTGGAACTTGTGGATACAGGGTGTTGATTGTAATTTTACCTGTTACGTTTAAGCGTTTATTTATTTTGAGTTGCTTGTTGTAGGTACTATGAGGTAAGGGCCCAGTTTCATTCCCTTGCACGTGGATTGCCTAGGCACTGTTTGTTGAAAACTCCATTTCCATAGTTCCCTTTGTGGCTCAGCGGGAAGGAATCTGACTGGTATCCATGAGAATGCAGGTTCGATCCCTGGCCTCGCTCAGTGGGCTAAGGAGCTGGCATTGCTGTGAGCTGTGGTGTAGTGTGCAGACTCGGCTTGGATCCTGTATTGCTATGGCTGTGGTGTAGGCTGGTGGCTACAGGTCTGATTCAAACCCTAGCCTGGGAACCTCCATATGCTGCCCGTGTGGCCCTAAAAGGAAAAAAAAACACCCCTCCATTTCCTCCCAGATTAGTATTGTTGATTATTGTTGACTATTGTTTAAGATCACTTCATCCTAGATGGGTGGGTTTATTTGGGGGCTCTCCATTCAATTTCTTTTTATCTATGGGTATGTTTTTTAATGCCAGTATCATTGTGTTTTATTTGCTTTGTACTGTCATAGGAAAATGGGAAGTGTAAGCTTCCAAGTTTGATTTTCTTTTTTAAGTTTGTTTTGGCTTCTTAGGGGTCCCTTGAGATTCCATATGAATGTTGGGATCAGCTTGTGTATTTCTTCCCAATGGCCTTTCTGGGTTTCCAGAGGAATCCTATGGAGTGTGTAGATTGCCTTATGTACTATTGCTATCTTAACAGCACTCTTTCCATTACCATTAGATGTCTTCACATCGATTTAATTTTTCTTTTATTTTTTTATCCATGTTTTATAACTTTCAGCGTCTTAGTCTTATGTATTTACTTATTTATTTATTTATTGAATTTTTTTTTGGTCTTTTTGGTCTTTTTTTTAGGGCCGCCCCCATGGCATATGGAGTTTCCCCGGCTAGGGGTTGAATCGGAGCTGTGGCTGCCCGCTTACCCCACAGCCGCAGCAATGCATGTTCCGAGCCGCATCTGCAACCTATACCACAGCTCACGGCAATGCCGGATCCTTAACCCACTGAGCGAGGCTAGGGATTGGACCGGCCTTCTTAGGGACAGACACTATGTCAGGTTCTTAACCCACTGAGCCTTGACAGGAACTCACAGTACTGAGCGAGATACTCCCTTCTACTTCCAAGAGTCATGCAAGAAAAGGACTCTTCAGACAGACCCCTCATTCATTCCTTCATTCACTTCTTAATTGGTCAACAAATAGTTACTGAGGATTTACTGCTGCCCATGCTGTACTTTAGGTGTTGCTTGTTAAGAACAAAGACAGGAGGAGACACATTTTATGTCATTTCTTCCTAAGTTACTATGGAGCTGTAGATCTTGCCAGTGATTTTTTGAGAAGGGAGCAAAGTGGGCATTAGGTCTCAGATCTCAAATGGGACTTCCCGAGAATGAAGTGGGATGTTAGCTCTTGGTCAGATAGGTTGATTTATAATTGATGCATAGACAAAAGTATGAGAGGGAGGGGGGAGCAGAAGTGAAGGGGTAGAAAGGGCAAAAATGAGAGAAGAAAGCAAGGCAAGAGCTGTAGAAATGGCTGGTGAGGCCATGAGGATTTTCTTTACTTTTCCCCTCCAGTTTTATGGAGAGATAATTGACATACATCACCATATAAGTTCAAAGCATATGGCATGATGGTTTGATTTATATATACTATGTATGTGTTATATGTATAATATATACACACACACACACAATGTAAATAACCAAATGAAGGAAAAGAAAAGGAAAAAATTCTCCTTGTGATGAGAACTCTCAGGACTTACTCTCTTAACAACATCCCTATGTTCACACAGCTTGTTACCTGTAGTCATCATGTTGGACATTACATCCCTAGCATTTATTTATCTTACATTGGAAATTTGTACCTTTTTAAAAAATGTGTTTGGCTGTACTCATGGCATGTGGCAGTTCCAGGGCCCGGGATCGAACCAGATCTGCGGCGAAAAATGCCATGTAGTTATGCTGTAGGCCACAAGAGAAGTCCAGAAATTTGTACCTCTTGATCACCTTCCTCCAATCACCCCCCATCCCTCCCTCCATCTCTGGTAACCGCACATCTGCTCTCTTTTTCTACGAGTTTTCTTTGTCCTGATGATAGCTCTTTCTGTCTCCTCTTCTTTCCCACAACTTTCCCTCCTATTGTGAGGAGGCAGTGGAGCCTGGCTTAGGAGCTAAGCCTGGGCTTCTTGGTCAGCATCCTCCTCAGAGCTGCCTTCACCTCCTGGTTCTTCAGGCTGTAGATGAGGGGGTTAAGCAGTGGCGTCACCACACTGTACTGCACAGACAGCACTTGCTCCAAGACTGAGCCGGAAGCTGGAGTCATGTACCTTGAAGGGAATGGCACAAAGAGGTGAACTGAGCTCAGGGCAGTGGTGGGGGTGCTGTTGGTGGCCATGGCCCATCCCATTCTAGGGGCACTGCAAAGAGGGTCCTTAGTGCTGAGTCACTGTTGCTGATAGCAGCATCTAGAAATAACTCAATGGTCATTGAAAGTCAGTCATTTCTGCCTTCAAACACATCCGCATACGAGTGATGTTATACAGAATTGTATAGAAATTGCCCTGCAGAAAAAGGAAGTTCTGCCGCATATCAAGTGCTGCATGCTAGACTAGAGCTAAAAATAACTTGATGCAGTTCTGTAGCACTTCATACTTTTCAAAGCATCTATCCTTAATAATTATGATGAGGAGGATTTTTTCTCTTCTTCTTTTTTTTTTTTTTTTTTTTTTTTTTTACCATTATGCAGCTGTGTGTTTTCATTTTGTGATGACTGTTCCTCACAAAACTACATGCTAATCCATAATGCTGTCGTTGTTCCTAATGTTTATGGTTCTGGGATTTACCCCAGAATCACAGCACATTGGTTTTTATAATGCTTAGTGGAACAGACCTTTTTCCTTTTGGGTACATTTGTCTTTTCTTTTTTCTCTGTTTTTAGGTCTGTACCTGTGGTATATGGATGTTACCAGCTAGGGGTTGAATCACAGCCGGACTTGCTGGTGTTCGCCCCCGCCACAGCAAGGCAGGACTGAGCTGCATCTGTGACCTATGTCAAATCCTTAAGCCACTGAGCAAGGCCAGGCATCGAAGCTGCATCCTCCTGGGTACTAGTTGGGTTCTTAACTCGCTTGGCCACATTGGGAACTCCGAGGTACATTTTCCTTTAACTCAGAAAAGAAGCCTAGCTTGGTAAATAAAGTGAAAGATAAAAATCTTTATGTCTGAAGATTTAGCACAAATAGGAACTCAAGTTAATAAGATTCAATTTGTGGAAGCATCTTGTTAAGTGTCACTGGGAATATTTCTCAAAGAATCGTTTAAAACTTTTTTTTAAACTTCAATGTTGCCCCTTCAAATTTTTTTGTTTTTTGAAATTGGAATGTTCTTTGTGGGTTCTGATGCACGTGGTTAAAACAATTTCATTTACTCTCATTTCTTTCCTTGAATTTATTCCTTATAACATTGCTGTGAAGTATGTGGGAGAAATCTTCTACCCCCTTGTGGTAAATGAGGAAACTGAGAAGGTTGAAGAGATTTGTCCTCAGGCTCAGGTGAGCTCCCCTGGATCATTCTTTATCCTTTCCTGCCCCCGACCCCTTCCCAAGTAACAAGCAGGTGGGAAAACTGTAGCGCAGTCTATGCAAAGCCCTCTCTAGCTCACTGGTAGAAATCACAGGCCCTTCGTTGTTCTTCCTCCTGGTAAGCAAGGACCCGTCAACTAGAGCGTGTATGTTTGAGAGAAACACGGTAGAAAAGAGCATGAGGTCTGAAGTCAGGCAGCCTAGGCATATGCTGTGGCTCCGTTACTAGCTTCTTCTGGGACCTTTGAAAAAGTCCCTGGCCACTCCTGAAACTCAGGTTTCTTACCTGAAAATGAGGTTAATATTTCTCTTGTCGTGTGCTACATACTAACATTGAGCTTGATTGTGTAAAGCAGCTATTGTGTGTAGAAGGTGCCTGATAAATCGTCGTAGGACAAATAAGCTCTGAGACCCATCTTCTAGACTTCCATTTCCAAGAGAAATGGCCTCTGTTTCAAGGATGATATGTTTATTTTAATTTTAATTTTTGCCTAGCACTGACAAAAGCGCTACCAAAAGCTCTCTGGTTTCCTTTTGAGAACTCTGACATCATAGTTAATGAAAGGCGGGAAGTCTTTGGTGTTTATGTGAGCTTATTTTCAGCGTTTGAAAACTGGGCCTTGGAAAGAAAATAGATTGTTTTGTGATCCACACATCTAGTCAACAGCAGAGCTAGAACTCTAACTTCCAGTGCAGTTCTTTTCCTGCTCCTTTGCAATGACATGTGCAAAAGACTGAGGCTCCTCTCGAGTGAGAAAGAGCCTGCAGTTATACTCAGGTGATATAGTATGGCATACCTGGACACTCCTGAAGCATAGAAGATGGTGACCACAAGGAAATGAGATGAGCAGGTAGAGAAGATCTTGCTCCGACCTGTGGCAGAGTTGATCCTTAAGGCTGTCATGATGATACAGGTGTAGGAACCCAGCAGGAGAACAAGGGTGACAAAGCCGAGAATAGCTGTGCTTGTCAGGATGAAGGCAATGCTAACGGAGGGGTCAGAGCAGGCCAGCAGGAGCACTGGGGGAAGCTCACAGGCAAAGCTCCGGACAAGGTTGGGGCCACAGAAGTGATGCTGAGCCAGGAGGATGGTGTTAACTAAGCCCGTCCCCATTCCTATGGCCCAGGATGCTCCCACCAGGCCAGTGCACACCTTCCTGTTCATAGCCACCGCATACAACAGTGGGTGGCACACAGCCTGGAACCGGTCATAGGCCATGACTGAAAGGAGGCAAGCTTCAGTGGCTCCAGAAAATATGACCAAGGAGATCTGGGCGAAACACTCAAGGAGGGATACAGTCTTCCAGTTGGAAAGAAGGTGCTCTAGCAGCTTAGGGACAATGATGGAGGAATAGAAGGCATCCAGGAAGGAGAGGTGGCTGAGGAAGAAGTACATGGGGCTGTGGAGGTGGGAATCAGTACTGATCACCAGCAGCATCAGCAGGTTCCCTGTGAAGGTCAGGAGGTAAGCCACCAGGAATGTTACAAATAGTACTGCCTGGATGTGAGGGTTGTTAGATAGTCCTAGGAGAACAAATTCGGTGACCGTGGTTGTGTTGCCACCTTCCATGGAGCATTCAAGTTTCCTTTGCGAGGGACTAGAAGAGAAAAGAAGGCTCAAGTGTGTTTCGAGTCTCAGAGTGTGGCTGGGGATGGGGCAGTATGAATAAAGCTTCAGGAGTGACCCAGCACAGAACATGTCGTGGAAGCAAGCTTGCCATGCCAGACCTCATCAACCCTTCCCAGCTCAGGGCAATAAGCTAATCTCAGCTCAGGTAGAGATGGTTGGAAGGAGGAGTGTAGAGAATCAAACCTGGAAGGAAAGACGAGGAGAACAGAGATGATCCAGACTGGAGAAGGAAAGGGAGTTGTCAATAGACTCCAGGGCACTGGAGTGTGCTCTTCCGTACAGGAAGGCTCACTGGCGTAGTGAATAAGCAATAAGCATTTTGGCCAACCATCTGGTTGACAGGCTGTGATGCAGGTTTGAATGACTGATAGAGGTATGGGGACACCTACTGATGGCACAAATCATTTCTCTGTCACTGTAGGTTCGTGAATAAGTCACTTGGGCTTCTCATTAAAGGGAATCGGGCAAAACTAGATGGTTTCTGTCGTCCATTCCAGGTTAGACGTTCTACAGCTTGGGGGACAGTCTTCCTTGGGTATATCTGCTACTAAATGGAAATGCTCTCCCCTCCTGTGTCTCCCTAAGCCTAGGTGGCCCATGAGTTGTCTTCTTTCGCGGAAGTTGGGCACAAGGAAGCCGTCAAATTGGAGGTGAGGGCTGTGCTCATCAGTTTCTCTAAGGGCTTCCCATTCCAGGATGTATGTGAGCCTATAATGTCCATTGTTTGCCCTGTAACCTTAGGGCTTAACATGAGAGTGCATGAAGTTTGTGATATTCTCTGAGTTGGTACTAGGGGATCTGGATAAAGCCCAGTCAAATTTGGACCACCTTCTATGCATCACAGGGAGGGAAAAAGGATAAAGAAAAAAGAAGAGGAGAAGTTAAAGAACACCAAGACTACTTAGGATAATGTGCAGTTAGAGGGTTTGGTCTAGACCGGAGGAAGGTGAAGTCACCCCTCCTCCTCGAAGGGAAACTCAGGATCATGAGCAATGAGGATCTGCTCTCTCTTCATGGCGTGTTCACTCACGAGTTCCCGCAGTGGATAGTTTTGGGAGAAGATGGAGTTGAATGAGAAGATCTGTCCTCGCCTGGGCTCCCTAGGCCAACCAGAGATGCTCTCAGCAGAGGATACCTGAATGGCATCTTTTCCAGCACTGGAGTAAAAGCCCCCGATATGGGTCGGTCTCTGTGGGTTTCTCTCAACTTTGTCCTTCCTTTAGAAGATGCAGGGGTGGTGGAGCTTCTAAGTAAGGAAACATCCCTGTAGTCTTTCTGTCCGTGGGGAAGTTTTCCTGATTCTGCCTCCACAATGACAATGGCCAGAGGGACTTGATCTCAGCCCTAGACCTTGGAGAGTGTTGGAGGTCCCCGGAGAGACCGTTAAGCAGGAGGCCTGGTCTGATCTGAATGAGTTCTCCAGGGCCACTAGCCCTTCCCTGTATCACTCTTGTTTCAGTGAGTTGCATCATGCAAGAGGTGCCCAAGGGTGGCCCATAATTGCTAAAGGTAAAATTAGAGACTTCGAAGGTGTCTTGATTCTAAAGCTTTGAATCCCTTCCCGTCTTCTCTGGTCGTCCCTGTGTGGCCCTTGGGTCCCTGCCACTGCCGCTGCAGAGACACCTCTGGATCCTTAAGCTGCTACACCAAAAGAGATCTTCTTTAGTTTTAACTAGTTGTACATGTCAAAGTCGTCTAGGAATAATTTGGAGTGAATTTGGTGTAAGTTGTGAAGTGGCGTCTACATCCATTTCATTCCACGAGGCGTGCAATTCTTGTTTCTTAACAATTTCTGGAGCAGTTATGGGCTATTTGGCTCCATCTCACTCTGGATGTCCAGTTTCCTGAGTTCAGCAGGTCAGCCAGCAGGGAGCAGGGTGTCCAGTGAACTGTGAGGCAGGCGTGGCCTGCATGTCCCACACTGACCTCAAGGGCGCGCTGAGGGTGCTTTTCTAAACCCACAGCACCTGTGCCTTCCAGGTGGACTGGGCTCTGCCCGGCTGAGGGGAGTTCTATCTCCTTAGGCCGCTTCAGAGCTTTTGCTTTGAGACGTTGGGCGCCAGTGTCCCGGCAGAAGGAGTTCAGCCCCTTAGGACTCAAGGGGGTTTGGGCTTCAGGACAAGCTGGGGCTG
Source organism: Sus scrofa (assembly GCF_054392235.1). NCBI lineage: Eukaryota > Metazoa > Chordata > Mammalia > Artiodactyla > Suidae > Sus > Sus scrofa. The sequence continues at coordinate 86,376,337 of NC_139387.1, read as the reverse complement.
CGTGCGTGCTGAGGGGACCTGAGGTTCCTGGAGATCCACCTGTGGAGGCACCGCCCTGAGGAAAGGGTGAGGAAAAAGTGAGGGGAAGCTTCCTGTGTATTGTCCTTCTCCCATGACCCAGGAAGGGCCTGATGTGGACAACTGGGTTCTCAGTTTTGTGTGCGGTGTAGACAGGTGTGAGGTGTCCTTCTTTGGGGTGTGGTGTCCAGTGTTCCCAGCACTGTGTGTTGTGGAGGATGTCCTTTCCCCTTGGTGTGTTCTTGGCCCCCTTTTCCTAAATTACCTGAGCGCATCCATGTGGCTTTAATTCTGGGTGCTCTGTTCTGTTCCTGTGGTCCTTGTGCCTGTTTTTGTGATGAATCTACACCGTTTCGGTCATTGTCGCTTCGTAATGTAGTTTGAGGTCTGAGAGTGAAATGCTTCCAGGCTGTTCTCCTTTCTGAGGATGGCTTTGGCTATTTGGGGTCCTTTGTGGTCCGCCCAAAATGTTGGGATGATATTGTCTATATCCGTGAAAAATACCGTTGGAATTTGGTAGGCACTGCATTCGCTGTGCACACTGCTTTTGGTAGAATGCACATTTTAACAATATCGGTTCTTCCATTTTGTGAGTGTGGGGTATCTTTCCATTGCTTTGTGTCTTCTTCAGTTTCTTCCTCAGTGTCTTAAAGTTTTCAGTGTGAGGGTCTTTCCAGGCTTTGGTGAGGAGTTCCTGTTGTGGCTCAGCAGGAACGAACCAGGCTAGTATCCATGAGGATATGGGTTTGATCCCTGGCCTTGCTCTGTGGGTTAGGATGCAGCGTTGTGAGCTCTGGTGTAGGTCACAGATGTTGTTTGGCTCTGGCATGGCTGTGGCTGGCAGCCGCAGCCCCGATTCGACCCCTAGCCTGGGACTTTCCATATGCCACGTGTGTTGCCCTAAAAAGAAGAAGAAGAAGAAAAAAAAGACCTTGGTAAAATTTATTTCTAGGTATTTTGTTCTTTTTGAAGCAAGTGTAAAATGAATTGTTTTCTTTCTCTCTCTGATGGTTCATTACTGGTGTTAGAAATGCAATTGATTTTTGTGTATTGATTGTATAACTTTGTTGCTTTCGTTTCCTGGTTCTAACAGTTCTCTGCATCAGAAAATTGGATGTACAAACATTGGCATTCAAAAGTCCCAGTGTTTCCATCATATCCAGGTCATCCACAGCACTGAAGACATAGTGACTCCTAACATAAGCTTCCCACAGTGCCTGTAAGTTATAGGTGGGCTCCTGCAAGGGTGATGAGGTTCCTGACTTTGTGTGAATTGGATCGTTGTAAGGCTTGGCCTCTCTAAGGAAGTGTGGTGTTTTCTCTATTTTTCTGGCACGGTATTGGCATGGTGCTTGGGAACGTAATTTTGAACATGCAGAAAACACCCAGGACACTACAACGTACCATTTGTCCCCACACTCAGATTCCCCAGCCATCATTCCTTTACCACATTTGCCACTTCACACAAACTACCCCAGTGTGTTTTACCCAAGAACATAACCTCCAAATGAGGAAATTATTATGGTTTCCACATTCTGACTCAATCCTCAGGCCCACTTCGACTTTCACCATCTGCCGCAACTCTAGAGACATATCTTTTCCCACTCTGATCCAGTTTTCTTCCTTCTGGAACCATGACGATACTTTCTCAGTGTCACACCCTTGATGGGTTTAAAGCCCAGAAGATGAGTGTGATCTGGGTGGCCTTTTCTGTATGGCTTCTTTCACTTAGGATATCTTCAGTGTTCATTGTGTTGTAACACGTATCAGTCCTTGATTCATTGTTTCTGTTGTGCTTAAATATACATAACATTTACCATTCAAACCATTTGAACTATGCCGTTCTGGGGCCTTAAGCACATTCGAATGGTTGTACAAATATCCTCACCATGCATTTTCAGAACTTTTCAGATTTCACTGGGGAAACCCTTCAGTGGTGAAGCACTCATTCCCCTTGGCCCCTTGCACCCGCATTTTACTTTCTATCTTTGAGTTTGACTTCTCTTGTTACTTTATGTAGATCAAATCAAACGGTTTTTGGCGTTTTGTGACAGGGTTCTTTCACTTACCATGATGACTTCAAAGTTCTTATATGTTGTAGCCTGTGTCTGTTTTTCGTTTTTTTTTTTTTTGTTTGTTTGTTTGTTTGTTTTTGTTGTTGTTGTTGTTATATGAAGGAAAGGAACTGTTTTATTTCATTTTATTATATTATATTTTATTATTTTTTCATTATTTTATTACTCAATGAATTTATTGCATTTCTAGTTGTACAATGATCATCACAATCCAGTTTTATAGGATTCCCATCCCACACCCCCAGCACATTCTCCCAGCCCCCAACCTGGCTTTTTTGGAAACCATAAGTTTTTCAACGTCTGTGAGTCAGTATCTGTTCTGCAAAGAAGTTCATTGTGTCCTTTTTTCAGATTCCACATGTCAGTGAGAGCATTTGATGTTGGTGTCTCATTGTCTGACCGACTTCACTTAGCATGATAATATCGAGGTCCATCCATGTTGCTAAAAATGCTGGTATTTTGTTCCTTTTAATAGCTGAGTACTATTCTATTGTGCATATGTACCACATCTTCTTGATCCACTCCTCTGTTGATGGACATTTAGATTGTTTCCATGTCTTGGCTATTGCAAATAGTGCCGCAATGAACATTGGAGTACACGTGTCTTTTTGATAGATGCCCAGCAGTGGGATTGCTGGATCAAATGGTAATTCTATTTTTAGTTTTCTGAGGCATCTCCATACTGCTTTCCATAGTGGTTGCACCAATATACAGTCCCACCAACAGTGTAAGAGGGTTCCTTTTTCTCCACACGCTCTCCAGCACTTATTGTTTGTAGACGTTTTGATGACGGCCATTCTGGCTGGTGTAAGGTGGTACGTCTTAGTGGTTTTGATTTTCACTTCTCTAACAGTGAGTGATGATGAACATCTTTTCATGTGTGTTTTGGCCATCTGTGTGTCTTCTTTGGAGAACTGTCTGTTTGGATCTTCTGCCCATTTTTTGGATGGGGTTGTTTGTTTTTTTGGTGTATTTCCTTGGTTTTTAAGACTGAATTTCACGTCTTTGTGTGTTTACCACAGTAGTTTATCCATTCATTCATTGGTTGATGGACACTTGGGTGGCTTCTAACTTTTCCTGTTGTGATTAACGGTGCTGTGAACAAGGGTGTATCCATTTCTGTTCCACCTCCTGGTTTCAGTCTTTTGGGTGTGGATTAGATACCTTAATTCTATGTTTAAGTTTTTGAGGAACTGCCATACTGTTTTCCACAGAGGCTGCACCATTTTACTTTATTCCTTTCATGGCAGAAGAACATGGTGGTTTATTGATCTACCCGATTTTATTTTTAAGTTTACCCATTGATGGCCATAGGCAGTCGTTCTATTTTTTTATTTTATTTTATTTTATTTTATTTTTTTTTTGCTGTTTGGAACAGTGCTGCTATCAATATCTGTGTAGACCTGTTATCAGTTCTTTGGGGTATTCTAGGAGTGGAGTTGTTGAACCCTTGTTAATTGCATATTTGTGTTGTGAACACAGGTTGCCCCCTTTTCTGTTTCTACGACTAATGTTTAAAGCTTCCAATGTTTCTGCATTGTTGCCAATAGTTGTTGTTTTTCGTTTTCTTGATTATAAACCTTTGAGAACATGGGAAAGATTTGTTGCCTTGCAGTTTTAATTTGCACTTCCATCATGACTCATGGTATTTGACACATTCTTCTTGTTGAGCATTTGTATGTCTTAGGTGGAGAAGGGTCTATTGAAGTCACTTACCCATTTAAAAAGGTGGGTTGTTTGTCCTTCCATTGATGAGGTTGTAGAAGTTCTTGAAATACACTGAATAACAATTCATCAGATATATACTGTGCAAGCATTTTCTTCCATTCTGTTGGCTATGTCTTCAGTTTCTGAATTGTGTCTTTTGATGCTTTTAATCTTGAAGAAATCCAATTTATCTATTCTTTTTTTGTTGTCGTTTGAGCTTTGCTGTCAGATCGAAGAAACCATGGCTACATTCAAGGGTGTGCAGATTTATCCTCATGTTTTATTGGACAGTTTATACAGTTGTCCCACAGTATCTGTGGAGGATTGGTTCAGGGACGTGCCGGACATAGCAAAATCTGCCGATGCTCAAGCCTGTTACATAAAATGGCATTGTATTTGCATGTAACCTGGGTAGATTTTCTGTGTACTTTATTCTTATTTATTTATATTTGCTTTGTTCTTTTTTGGCATTTCTTGGGCCGCTCCTGCGGCATATGGAGGTTCCCAGGCTAGGGGTCCAGTCGGAGCTGTCGCCACCGGCCTACGCCAGAGCCACAGCAACGCGAGATCCGAGCCGCGTCTGCGACCTGATTTTCTGTGTACTTTAAATCATCTCTAGATTACTTATCGTAACTAATATAATATAAATGTTTGAAGTGCAATGTAAATACTATGTAAGTAGATTTGCTGGCACCTAGTAAATTCAACTTATTTCTTTTGAAACTTTTCATAATTTCTTCTTTTGTAATATTTTCAGTCTGGAATTGGTTGAGTCCACGGATGTGGAACTTGTGGATACAGGGTGTTGATTGTAATTTTACCTGTTACGTTTAAGCGTTTATTTATTTTGAGTTGCTTGTTGTAGGTACTATGAGGTAAGGGCCCAGTTTCATTCCCTTGCACGTGGATTGCCTAGGCACCGTTTGTTGAAAACTCCATTTCCATAGTTCCCTTTGTGGCTCAGCGGGAAGAAATCTGACTGGTATCCATGAGAATGCAGGTTCGATCCCTGGCCTCGCTCAGTGGGCTAAGGAGCTGGCATTGCTGTGAGCTGTCGTGTAGTTTGCAGGCTTGGCTTGGATCCTGTATTGCTATGGCTGTGGTGTAGGCTGGTGGCTACAGGTCTGATTCAAACCCTAGCCTGGGAACCTCCATATGCTGCCCGTGTGGCCCTAAAAGGAAAAAAAAACACCCCTCCATTTCCTCCCAGAGTAGTATTGTTGACTACTGTTTAAGATCACTTCATCCTAGATGGGTGGGTTTATTTGGGGGCTCTCCATTCAATTTCTTTTATCAATGGGTATGTTTTTTAATGCCAGTATCATTGTGTTTTATTTGCTTTGTACTGTCATAGGAAAATGGGAAGTGTAAGCTTCCAAGTTTGATTTTCTTTTTTAAATTTGTTTTGGCTTCTTAGGGGTCCCTTGAGATTCCATATGAATGTTGGGATCAGCTTGTGTATTTCTTCCCAATGGCCTTTCTGGGTTTTCAGAGGAATCCTATGGAGTGTGTAGATTGCCTTACCTACTATTGCTATCTTAACAGTACTCTTTCCATTACCATTAGATGTCTTCACATCGATTTAATTTTTCTTTAATTTTTTTATCCATGTTTTATGCTTTCAGTGTGACAGTCTATTTATTTATTTATTTATTGAATTTTTTTTTGGTCTTTTTGGTCTTTTTTTTTAGGGCCGCCCCCATGGCATATGGAGTTTCCCCGGCTAGGGATGGAATCGGAGCTGTGGCTGCCCGCCTACCCCACAGCCGCAGCAATGCAGGTTCCGAGCCGCATCTGCAACCTATACCACAGCTCACGGCAATGCCAGATCCTTAACCCACTGAGCGAGGCTAGGGATTGGACCGGCCTTCTTAGGGACAGACACTATGTCAGGTTCTTAACCCACTGAGCCATGACAGGAACTCACAGTACAGAGCGAGATACTCCCTTCTACTTCCAAGAGTCATGCAAGAAAAGGACTCTTCAGACAGACCCCTCATTCATTCCTTCATTCACTTCTTAATTGGTTCAACAAATAGTTACTGAGGATTTACTGTTGCCCATGCTCTACTTTAGGTGTTGCTTGTTAAGAACAAAGACAGGAAGAGACACATTTTATGTCATTTCTTCCTAAGTTACTATGGAGCTGTAGATCTTGCCAGTGATTTTTTGAGAAGGGAGCAAAGTGGGCATTAGGTCTCAGATCTCAAATGGGACTTCCCGAGAATGAAGTGGGATGTTAGCTATTGGTCAGATAGGTTGATTTATAATTGATGCATAGACAAAAGTATGAGAGGGAGGGGGGAGCAGAAGTGAAGGGGTAGAAAGGGCAAAAATGAGAGAAGAAAGCAAGGCAAGAGCTGTAGAAATGGCTGGTGAGGCCATGAGGATTTTCTTTACTTTTCCCCTCCAGTTTTATGGAGAGATAATTGACATACATCACCATATAAGTTGAAAGCATATGGCATGATGGTTTGATTTATATATATTATGTATGTGTTATATGTATGATATATATATACACACACAGAATATAAATAACCGAAAGAAGGAAAAAAAGAAAGGAAAAAATTCTCCTTGTGATGAGAACTCTCAGGACTTACTCTCTTAACAACATCCCTATGTTCACACAGCTTGTTACCTGTAGTCATCATGTTGGACATTACATCCCTAGTATTTATTTATCTTACATTGGAAATTTGTACCTTTTTTAAAAATGTGTTTGGCTGTACTCATGGCATGTGGCAGTTCCAGGGCCCGGGATCGAACCAGAGCTGCGGCGAATAATGCCGTGTAGTTATCCTGTAGGCCACAAGAGAAATCCAGAAATTTGTACCTCTTAATCACCTTCCTCCAATCCCCCCCCATCCCTCCCTCCATCTCTGGTAACCGCACATCTGCTCTCTTTTTCTATGAGTTTTCTTTGTCCTGATGATAGCTCTTTCTGTCTCCTCTTCTTTCCCACAACTTTCCCTCCTATTGTGAGGAGGCAGTGGAGCCTGGCTTAGGAGCTAAGCCTGGGCTTCTTGGTCAGCATCCTCCTCAGAGCTGCCTTCACCTCCTGGTTCTTCAGGCTGTAGATGAGGGGGTTAAGCAGTGGCGTCACCACACTGTACTGCACAGACAGCACTTGCGCCAAGACTGAGCCGGAAGCTGGAGTCATGTACCTTGAAGGGAATGGCACAAAGAGGTGAACTGAGCTCAGGGCAGTGGCGGGGGTGCTGTTGGTGGCCATGGCCCATCCCATTCTAGGGGCACTGCAAAGAGGGTCCTTAGTGCTGAGTCACTGTTGCTGATAGCAGCATCTAGAAATAACTCAATGGTCATTGAAAGTCAGTCATTTCTGCCTTCAAACACATCCGCATACGAGTGATGTTATACAGAATTGTATAGAAATTGCCCTGCAGAAAAAGGAAGTTCTGCCACATATCAAGTGCTGCATGCTGGAATAGAGCTAAAAACAACATGATGCAGTTCTGTAGCACTTCATACTTTTCAAAGCATCTATCCTTAATAATTATGATGAGGAGGATTTTTTCTCTTCTTTTTTTTTTTTTTTTTTTTTTTTTTTTTTTTACCATTATGCAGCTGTGTGTTTTCATTTTGTGATGACTGTTCCTCACAAAACTACATGCTAATCCATAATGCTGTCGTTGTTCCTAATGTTTATGGTTCTGGGATTTACCCCAGAATCACAGCACATTGGTTTTTATAATGCTTAGTGGAACAGACCTTTTTCCTTTTGGGTACATTTGTCTTTTCTTTTTTCTCTGTTTTTAGGTCTGTACCTGTGGTATATGGATGTTACCAGCTAGGGGTTGAATCACAGCCGGACTTGCTGGTGTTCGCCCCCGCCACAGCAAGGCAGGCCTGAGCTGCATCTGTGACCTATGTCAAATCCTTAAGCCACTGAGCAAGGCCAGGCATCGAAGCTGCATCCTCCTGGGTACTAGTTGGGTTCTTAACTCGCTGGGCCACCTTGGGAACTCCTAGGTACATTTTCCTTTAACTCAGAAAAGAAGCCTAGCTTGGTAAATAAAGTGAAAGATAAAAATCTGTATGTCTGAAGATTTAGCACAAATAGGAACTCAAGTTAATAAGATTCAATTTGTGGAAGCATCTTGTTAAGTGTCACTGGGAATATTTCTCAAAGATTCGTTTAAAACTTTTTTTTAAACTTCAATGTTGCCCCTTCAAATTTTTTTGTTTTTGAAATTGGAATGTTCTTTGTGGGTTCTGATGCACGTGGTTAAAAAAATTTCATTTACTCTCATTTTTTCCCTTGAATTTATTCCTCATAACATTGCTGTGAAGTATGTGGGAGAAATCTTCTACCCCCTTGTGGTAAATGAGGAAACTGAGAAGGTTGAAGAGATTTGTCCTCAGGCTCAGGTGAGCTCCCCTGGATCAGTCTTTATCCTTTCCTGCCCCTGACCCCTTCCCAAGTAACAAGCAGGTGGGAAAACTGTAGCGCAATCTATGCAAAGCCATCTCTAGCTCACTGGTGGAAATCGCAGGCCCTTCATTGTTCTTCCTCCTGGTAAGCAAGGACCCATCAACTAGAGCGTGTATGTTTGAGAGAAACACGGTAGAAAAGAGCATGAGGTCTGAAGTCAGGCTCCGTTACTAGCTTCTTCTGGGACCTTTGAAAAAGTCCCTGGCCACTCCTGAAACTCAGGTTTCTTACCTGAAAATGAGGTTAATATTTCTCTTGTCGTGTGCTACATACTAACATTGAGCTTGATTGTGTAAAGCAGCTATTGTGTGTAGAAGGTGCCTGATAAATCGTCGTAGGACAAATAAGCTCTGAGACCCATCTTCTAGACTTCCATTTCCAAGAGAAATGGCCTCTGTTTCAAGGATGATATGTTTATTTTAATTTTAATTTTTGCCTAGCACTGACAAAAGCGCTACCAAAAGCTCTCTGGTTTCCTTTTGAGAACTCTGAAATCATAGTTAATGAAAGTCGGGAAGTCTTTGGTGTTTATGTGAGCTTATTTTCAGCGTTTGAAAACTGGGCCTTGGAAAGAAAATAGATTGTTTTGTGATCCACACATCTAGTCAACAGCAGAGCTAGAACTCTAACTTCCAGTGCAGTTCTTTTCTTGCTCCTTTGCAATGACTTGAGCAAAAGACTGAGGCTCCTCTCGAGTGAGAAAGAGCCTGCACAAGAGATATTTAAAATGCTCAAAGGAAAAAATATGCAACCTAGAATACTCTATTCAGCAAGAATATCATTTAAAATAGAAGGGGAAATAAAAATTTTTCCCAACAAACAAAAACTTAAAGAATACAGCAACACAAAACCCAGGTCAAAGGAAATATTGAAATGGCTTCTCTAAACCAAAAAGAAAGGAAGGAAAGGGAAGAAAAAAGAAAAGAAAAAAAAAAAAAGAAGAAGAAGAAGAGGAAGAACTAGGACTGAGGAAACTGCAATCAGAGAGCAGTCACTCAAATAAGCCAGCATACAGATTTAATCATGAACATGCTTCTAACAAAACAAAATTAAAAAGAAAAAAATAAAAAAGAGTCATCAAAACCATAAAATGTGGGCAAGGGATGTCAGGAGGTAAATAACCCTTTTTGTTTATATGTATGTCTCTCTTCTTAATTTTAATATAGTAATGAAGTGTTTGAACTTACAGGACCATCAGGCTAAAACACACATTTATGGGAAGGGGTTGGCATACTTAAAAAACAGGGCAACCACAAGCCAAAACCAAATATTGCATTTGCAAAAAATGAAAAAAAACACTCAAGCAGATAATAACACAAGACCATCCAACCAAAAAAAAAAAAAAAAAAAAAGGAGAACCATAGAATCAACTGGAACACGAGATTCAAATGGCAATAAATAATCATCTATCAATTATCACCTTAAATGTCAATGGACTGAATGCCCCAATCAAAAGACACAGAGTGGCTGAGTGGATAAAAAGGCAAAAACCTTCAATATGCTGCCTACAAGAAACTCACCTTAGGACAAAAGATACATATAGATTGAAAGTGAAAGGGTGGGGAAAAATATTTCACACCAATAGACATGACAGAAAAGCAGGAGTCGCAACGCTCATATCAGACAAAATAGACTTTAAAACAAAAGACATAAAGAAAGACAAAGTAGGACACTATTTAATGATTAAGGGATCCATCCAAGGAGAGGATGTTACTATTGTCAACATATATGCCCCAAATACAGGAGCACCCAGATACATACAACAAATATTAACAGACATAACGGGAGATATTGATGAGAATACAATCATAGTAGGAGACCTAAATACCCCCCTCACATCAATGGACAGATCCTCTAGACAGAAAACCAATAAAGCAACAGAGATCCTAAAGGAAACAATAGAAAAGTTAGACTTCATTGATATCTTCAGGACACTACATCCAAAAAAAGCAGAATACACATTCTTCTCAAATGCTCATGGAACATTCTCAAGAATCGACCACATATTGGGACACAAAGCTAACCTCAATAAATTTAGGAGCGTAGAAATTATCTCAAGTATCTTCTCTGACCACCATGCCATGAAATTAGAAATCAACCATGGGAAAAGGAAAGAGAAAAAACCTACTCCATGGAGACTAAACAACATGCTACTAAAAAACCAATGGATCAATGAGGAAATCAAGAAGGAAATTAAAAACTACCTTGAAACAAATGATAATGAAGACACAACCTCTCAAAATCTATGGGATGCTGCGAAAGCAGTGCTCAGAGGGAAATTTATAGCAATCCAGGCCTTTCTCAAAAAAGAAGAAAGATCCCAAATTGACAACTTAACCCTCCACCTAAACGAATTAGAAAAAGAAGAACAAAAAAGTCCTAAAGTCAGCAGAAGGAAGGAAATTATAAAGATCAAAGAAGAAATCAATAAAATAGAGACTCAAAAAACAATAGAGAAAATTAATAAAACCAAGAGCTGGTTCTTTGAAAAGGTGAACAAAATTGACAAACCCCTGGCCAGACTCACTAAAAAGAGGAGAGAAAGAACCCAAATCACCAAAATTATAAATGAAAAAGGAGAAATCACAACAGATACAGCAGAAATACAAAAAACCATAAGAGAATACTATGAACAACTGTATGGCAACAAGTTTGACAATCTGGAAGAAATGGACAATTTTCTAGAATCTTACAGCTTGCCAAAACTGAATCAAGCAGAAACAGACCAACTGAACAGACCGATCACTAGAAATGAAATTGAAGAGGTCATAAAATCACTCCCTACAAATAAAAGTCCAGGACCAGATGGCTTCACAGGTGAATTTTACCAAACATATAAAGAGGAATTGGTGCCCATCCTCCTTAAACTCTTCCAAAAGGTTGAAGAAGAAGGAATACCCCCAAAGACATTCTATGAGGCCACCATCACCCTCATTCCAAAACCAGACAGAGATACCACCAAAAAAGAAAACTATCGCCCAATATCATTGATGAATATAGATGCAAAAATTCTCAACAAAATCTTAGCCAACCGAATCCAACAACATACCAAAAAAATTATACACCATGACCAGGTTGGGTTCATCCCAGGTTCACAAGGATGGTTCAACATACGCAAATCAATCAGCATCATACACCACATTAACAAAAAAAAGGTCAAAAATCATATGATCATCTCAATAGACGCAGAAAAAGCATTTGACAAAGTTCAACATCCATTCATGATCAAGACCCTCGCCAAAGTGGGTATAGAGGGAACATTCCTGAATATAATCAAAGCCATTTATGATAAACCCACAGCAAATATAATCCTCAATGGGGAAAAACTGAAAGCCTTCTCACTCAAATCTGGAACAAGACAGGGATGCCCACTCTCACCACTGCTCTTCAACATCGTTTTGGAAGTCTTAGCCACAGCAATTAGACAAACAAAAGAAATAAAAGGCATCCATATAGGAAGAGAAGAGATCAAACTGTCACTGTATGCAGATGACATGATTCTCTACCTAGAAAACCCTAAGGACTAAACCCCAAAACTCCTTGAAATGATTCATAAATTCAGCAAAGTGGCAGGATATAAGATTAACATTCAGAAGTCAGTTGCATTTCTGTATACCAGCAATGAAACATTAGAAAAGGAATACAAAAAAATGATACCTTTTAAAATTGTACCTCACAAAATCAAATACCTCGGAATACACCTGACCAAAGAGGTAAAGGACCTATATGCCGAGAACTATAAAACTTTAATCAAAGAAATCAAAGAAGATGTAAAGAAATGGAAAGATATTCCATGTTCCTGGATTGGAAAAATCAATATTGTGAAAATGGCCATACTACCCAAAGCAATCTACAGATTCAATGCAATCCCTATCAAATTACCCATGACATTGTTCACAGAACTAGAACAAACAATCCAAACATTTATATGGAACCACAAAAGACCCAGAATCGCCAAAGCAATCCTGAGAAACAAAAACCAAGCAGGAGGCATAACTCTCCCAGACTTCAAGAAATACTACAAAGCCACAGTCATCAAAACAGTGTGGTACTGGTATCAAAACAGACAGACAGACCAATGGAACAGAATGGAGAATCCGGAAATAAACCCTGACACCTATGGTCAATTAATCTTTGACAAGGGAGGCAAGAACATCAAATGGGAAAAGGAAAGTCTATTCAGCAAGCATTGCTGGGAAACCTGGACAGCTGCATGCAAAGCAATGAAGCTAGAACACACCCTCACACCATGCACAAAAATAAACTCCAAATGGCTGAAAGACTTAAATATACGACAGGACACCATCAAACTCCTAGAAGAAAACATAGGAAAAACACTCTCTGACATCAACATCATGAATATTTTCTCAGGTCAGTCTCCCAAAGCAATAGAAATTAGAGCAAAAATAAACCCATGGGACCTCATCAAACTGAAAAGCTTTTGCACAGCAAAGGAAACCAAAAAGAAAACAAAAAGACAACTTACAGAATGGGAGAAAATAGTTTCAAATGATGCAACTGACAAGGGCTTAATCTCTAGAATATACAAGCAACTTATACAACTCAACAGCAAAAAAGCCAATCAATCAATGGAAAAATGGGCAAAAGACCTGAATAGACATTTCTCCAAGGAAGATACACAGATGGCCAACAAACACATGAAAAAATGCTCAACATCGCTGATTATAAGAGAAATGCAAATCAAAACTACCATGAGATACCACCTCACACCAGTCAGAATGGCCATCATTAATAAATCCACAAATAACAAGTGCTGGAGGGGCTGTGGAGAAAAGGGAACCCTCCTGCACTGCTGGTGGGAATGTAAACTGGTACAGCCACTATGGAGAACAGTTTGGAGATACCTTAGAAATCTATACATAGAACTTCCATATGACCCTGCAATCCCACTCTTGGGCATCTATCCGGACAAAGCTCTACTTAAAAGAGACACATGCACCCGCATGTTCATTGCAGCCCTATTCACAATAGCCAGGACATGGAAACAATCCAAATGTCCATCGACAGATGATTGGATTCGGAAGAGGTGGTATATATACACAATGGAATACTACTCAGCCATAAAAAGGAATGACATAATGCCATTTGCAGCAACATGGATGGAACTAGAGAATCTCATCCTGAGTGAAATGAGCCAGAAAGACAAAGACAAATACCATATGATATCACTTATAACTGGAATCTAATATCCAGCACAAATGAACATCTCCTCAGAAAAGAAAATCATGGACTTGGAGAAGAGACTTGTGGTTGCCTGATGGGAGGGGGAGGGAGTGGGAGGGATCGGGAGCTTGGGCTTATCAGACACAACCTAGAATAGATTTATAAGGAGATCCTGCTGAATAGCATTGAGAACTATGTCTAGATACTCATGTCGCAACAGAAGAAAGGGTGGGGGAAAAACTGTAACTGCAATATATACATCTAAGGATGACCTGACCCCCTTGCTGTACAGTGGGAAAATAATAATAATAATAATAAAAAAAAGAAAGAGCCTGCAGTTATACTCAGGTGATATAGTATGGCATACCTGGAAACTCCTGAAGCATAGAAGATGGTGACCACAAGGAAATGAGACGAGCAGGTAGAGAAGATCTTGCTCCGACCTGTGGCAGAGTTGATCCTTAAGGCTGTCATGACGATACGGGTGTAGGAACCCAGCAGGAGAACAAGGGTGCCAAGTCCCAGGATTACCATGGTCGTCAGGATGGAGGCAATGCTAACGGAGGGGTCAGAGCAGACCAGCAGGAGCACTGGGGGAAGCTCACAGGCAAAGCTCCGGACAAGGTTGGGGCCACAGAAGTGATGCTGAGCCAGGAGGATGGTGTTAACTAAGCCCGTCCCCATTCCTATGGCCCAGGATGCTCCCACCAGGCCAGTGCACACCTTCCTGTTCATAGCCACCGCATACAACAGTGGGTGGCACACAGCCTGGAACCGGTCATAGGCCATGACTGAAAGGAGGCAAGCTTCAGTGGCTCCAGAAAATATGACCAAGGAGATCTGGGCGAAACACTCAAGGAGGGATATCGTCTTCCACTTGGAAAGAAGGTGCTCTAGCAGCTTAGGGACAATGATGGAGGAATAGAAGGCATCCAGGAAGGAGAGGTGGCTGAGGAAGAAGTACATGGGGCTGTGGAGGTGGGAATCAGTACTGATCACCAGCAGCATCAGCAGGTTCCCTGTGAAGGTCAGGAGGTAAACCACCAGGAATGTTACAAATAGTACTGCCTGGATGTGAGGGTTGTTAGATAGTCCTAGGAGAACAAATTCGGTGACCGTGGTTGTGTTGCCACCTTCCATGGAGCATTCAAGTTTCCTTTGCGAGGGACTAGAAGAGAAAAGAAGGCTCAAATGTGTTTCGAGTCTGAGTGTGGCTGGGGATGGGGCACAATGAATAAAGCTTCAGGAGTGACCCAGCACAGAACATGTCGTGGAAGCAAGCTTGCCATGCCAGACCTCATCAACCCTTCCCAGCTCAGGGCAATAACCTAATCTCAGCTCAGGTAGAGACGGTTGGAAGGAGGAGTGTAGAGAATCAAATCTGGAAGGAAAGACGAGGAGAACAGAGATGATCCAGACTGGAGAAGGAAAGGGAGTTGTCAAAAGACTCCAGGGCACTGGAGTGTGCTCTTCCGTACAGGAAGGCTCACTGGCGTAGTGAGTAAGCAATAAGCATTTTGGCCAACCATCTGGTTGACAGGCTGTGATGCAGGTTTGAATGATTGATAGAGGTATGGGGACACCTACTGATGGCACAAATCATTTCTCTGTCACTGTAGGTTCGTGAATAAGTCACTTGGGCTCCTCATTAAAGGGAATCTGGCAAAACTAGATGGTTTCTGTCGTCCATTCCAGGTTAGACATTCTACAGCTTGGGGGACAGTCTTCCTTGGGTATGTCTGGATACTAAATGGAAACGTTCTCCCCTCCTGTGTCTCCCTAAGCCTAGGTGGCCCATGAGTTGTCTTCTTTCGCGGAAGTTGGGCACAAGGAAGCCGTCAAATTGGAGGTGAGGGCTGTGCTCATCAGTTTCTCTAAGGGCTTCCCATTCCAGGATGTATGTGAGCCTATAATGTCCATTGTTTGCCCTGTAACCTTAGGGCTTAACATGAGAGTGCATGAAGTTTGTGATGTTCTCTGAGTTGGTACTAGGGGATCTGGATAAAGCCCAGTCAAATTTGGACCACCTTCTATGCATCACAGGGAGGGAAAAAGGAAAAAAAAAAAAAGAGGAGAAGTTAAAGAACACCAAGACTACTTAGGATAATGTGCAGTTAGAGGGTTTGGTCTAGACCGGAGGAAGGTGAAGTCACCCCTCCTCCTCCAAGGGAAACTCAGGATCATGAGCAATGAGGATCTGCTCTCTCCTCATGGCGTGTTCACTCACGAGTTCCCGCAGTGGATAGTTTTGGGAGAAGATGGAGTTGAATGAGAAGATCTGTCTTCGCCTGGGCTCCCTAGGCCAACCAGAGATGCTCTCAGCAGAGGATACCTGAATGGCATCTTTTCCAGCACTGGAGTAAAAGCCCCCGATATGGGTCGGTCTCTGTGGGTTTCCCTCAACTTTGTCCTTCCTTTAGAAGATGCAGGGGTGGTGGATCTTCTAAGTAAGGAAACATCCCTGTAGTCTTTCTGTCCGTGGGGAAGTTTTCCTGATTCTGCCTCCACAATGACAATGGCCAGAGGGACTTGATCTCAGCCCTAGACCTTGGAGAGTGTTGGAGGTCCCCGGAGAGACCATTAAGCAGGAGGCCTGGTCTGATCTGAATGAGTTCTCCAGGGCCACTAGCCCTTCCCTGTATCACTCTTGTTTCAGTGAGTTGCATCATGCAAGAGGTGCCCAAGGGTGGCCCATAATTGCTAAAGGTAAAATTAGAGACTTCGAAGGTGTCTTGATTCTAAAGCTTTGAATCCCTTCCCGTCTTCTCTGGTCGTCCCTGTGTGGCCCTTGGGTCCCTGCCACTGCCGCTGCAGAGACACCTCTGGATCCTTAAGCTGCTACACCAAAAGAGATCTTCTTTAGTTTTAACTAGTTGTACATGTCAAAGTCGTCTAGGAATAATTTGGAGTGAATTTGGTGTAAGTTGTGAAGTGGCGTCTACATCCATTTCATTCCACGAGGCGTGCAATTCTTGTTTCTTAACAATTTCTGGAGCAGTTATGGGCTATTTGGCTCCATCTCACTTTGGATGTCCAGTTTCCTGAGTTCAGCGGGTCAGCCAGCAGGGAGCAGGGTGTCCAGTGACCTGGGAGGCAGGCGTGGCCTGCATGTCCCACACTGACCACAAGGGCGCGCTGAGGGCGCTTTTCTAAACCCACAGCACCTGTGCCTTCCAGGTGGACTGGGCTCTGCCCGGCTGAGGGGAGTTCTATCTCCTTAGGCCGCTTCAGAGCTTTTGCTTTGAGACGTTGGGCGCCAGCGTCCCGGCAGAAGGAGTTCAGCCCCTTAGGACTCAAGGGGGTTTGGGCTTCAGGACAAGCTGGGGCTGTGTGCGTGCTGAGGGGACCTGAGGTTCCTGGAGATCCACCTGTGGAGGCACCGCCCTGAGGAAAGGGTGAGGAAAAAGTGAGGGGAAGCTTCCTGTGTATTGTCCTTCTCCCATGACCCAGGAAGGGCCTGATGTGGACAACTGGGTTCTCAGTTTTGTGTGCGGTGTAGACAGGTGTGAGGTGTCCTTCTTTGGGGTGTGGTGTCCAGTGTTCCCAGCACTGTGTGTTGTGGAGGATGTCCTTTCCCCTTGGTGTGTTCTTGGCCCCCTTTTCCTAAATTACCTGAGCGCATCCACGTGGCTTTAATTCTGGGTGCTCTGTTCTGTTCCTGTGGTCCTTGTGCCTGTTTTTGTGATGAATCTACACCGTTTCGGTCATTGTCACTTCGTAACGTAGTTTGAGGTCTGAGAGTGAAATGCTTCCAGGCTGTTCTCCTTTCTGAGGATGGCTTTGGCTATTTGGGGTCCTTTGTGGTCCGCCCAAAATGTTGGGATGATTTTCTCTATATCCGTGAAAAATACCGTTGGAATTTGGTAGGCACTGCATTCGCTGTGCACACTGCTTTTGGTAGAATGCACATTTTAACAATATCGGGTCTTCCATTTTGTGAGTGTGGGGTATCTTTCCATTGCTTTGTGTCTTCTTCAGTTTCTTCCTCAGTGTCTTAAAGTTTTCAGTGTGAGGGTCTTTCCAGGCTTTGGTGAGGAGTTCCTGTTGTGGCTCAGCAGGAACGAACCAGGCTAGTATCCATGAGGATATGGGTTTGATCCCTGGCCTTGCTCTGTGGGTTAGGATGCAGCGTTGTGAGCTCTGGTGTAGGTCACAGATGTTGTTTGGCTCTGGCATGGCTGTGGCTGGCAGCTGCAGCCCCGATTCGACCCCTAGCCTGGGACTTTCCATATGCCACGTGTGTTGCCCTAAAAAGAAGAAGAAGAAGAAAAAAAAGACCTTGGTAAAATTTATTTCTAGGTATTTTGTTCTTTTTGAAGCAAGTGTAAAATGAATTGTTTTCTTTCTCTCTCTGATGGTTCATTACTGGTGTTAGAAATGCAATTGATTTTTGTGTATTGATTGTATAACTTTGTTGCTTTCGTTTACTGGTTCTAACAGTTCTCTGCATCAGAAAATTGGATGTAGAAACATTGGCATTCAAAAGTCCCAGTGTTTCCATCATATCCAGGTCATCCACAGCACTGAAGACATAGTGACTCCTAACATAAGCTTCCCACAGTGCCTGTAAGTTATAGGTGGGCTCCTGCAAGGGTGATGAGGTTCCTGACTTTGTGTGAATTGGATCGTTGTAAGGCTTGGCCTCTCTAAGGAAGTGTGGTGTTTTCTCTATTTTTCTGGCACGGTATTGGCATGGTGCTTGGGAATGTAATTTTGAACATGCAGAAAACACCCAGGACACTACAACGTACCATTTGTCCCCACACTCAGATTCCCCAGCCATCATTCCTTTACCACATTTGCCACTTCACACAAACTACCCCAGTGTGTTTTACCCAAGAACATAACCTCCAAATGAGGAAATTATTATGGTTTCCACATTCTGACTCAATCCTCAGGCCCACTTCGACTTTCACCATCTGCCGCAACTCTAGAGACATATCTTTTCCCACTCTGATCCAGTTTTCTTCCTTCTGGAACCATGACGATACTTTCTCAGTGTCACACCCTTGATGGGTTTAAAGCCCAGAAGATGAGTGTGATCTGGGTGGCCTTTTCTGTATGGCTTCTTTCACTTAGGATATCTTCAGTGTTCATTGTGTTGTAACACGTATCAGTCCTTGATTCATTGTTTCTGTTGTGCTTAAATATACATAACATTTACCATTCAAACCATTTGAACTATGCCGTTCTGGGGCCTTAAGCACATTCGAATGGTTGTACAAATATCCTCACCATGCATTTTCAGAACTTTTCAGATTTCACTGGGGAAACCCTTCAGTGGTGAAGCACTCATTCCCCTTGGCCCCTTGCACCCGCATTTTACTTTCTATCTTTGAGTTTGACTTCTCTTGTTACTTTATGTAGATCAAATCAAACGGTTTTTGGCGTTTTGTGACAGGGTTCTTTCACTTACCATGATGACTTCAAAGTTCTTATATGTTGTAGCCTGTGTCTGTTTTTCGTTTTTTTTTTTGTTTGTTTGTTTGTTTGTTTTTGTTGTTGTTGTTGTTATATGAAGGAAAGGAACTGTTTTATTTCATTATATTATATTTTATTATTTTTTCATTATTTTATTACTCAATGAATTTATTGCATTTCTAGTTGTACAATGATCATCACAATCCAGTTTTATAGGATTCCCATCCCACACCCCCAGCACATTCTCCCAGCCCCCAACCTAGCTTTTTTGGAAACCATAAGTTTTTCAACGTCTGTGAGTCAGTATCTGTTCTGCAAAGAAGTTCATTGTGTCCTTTTTTCAGATTCCACATGTCAGTGAGAGCATTTGATGTTGGTGTCTCATTGTCTGACCGACTTCACTTAGCATGATAATATCGAGGTCCATCCATGTTGCTAAAAATGCTGGTATTTTGTTCCTTTTAATAGCCGAGTACTATTCTATTGTGCATATGTACCACATCTTCTTGATCCACTCCTCTGTTGATGGACATTTAGATTGTTTCCATGTCTTGGCTATTGCAAATAGTGCCGCAATGAACATTGGAGTACACGTGTCTTTTTGATAGATGCCCAGCAGTGGGATTGCTGGATCAAATGGTAATTCTATTTTTAGTTTTCTGAGGCATCTCCATACTGCTTTCCATAGTGGTTGCACCAATATACAGTCCCACCAACAGTGTAAGAGGGTTCCTTTTTCTCCACACGCTCTCCAGCACTTATTGTTTGTAGACGTTTTGATGACGGCCATTCTGGCTGGTGTAAGGTGGTACGTCTTAGTGGTTTTGATTTTCACTTCTCTAACAGTGAGTGATGATGAACATCTTTTCATGTGTGTTTTGGCCATCTGTGTGTCTTCTTTGGAGAACTGTCTGTTTGGATCTTCTGCCCATTTTTTGGATGGGGTTGTTTGTTTTTTTGGTGTATTTCCTTGGTTTTTAAGACTGAATTTCACGTCTTTGTGTGTTTACCACAGTAGTTTATCCATTCATTCATTGGTTGATGGACACTTGGGTGGCTTCTAACTTTTCCTGTTGTGATTAACGGTGCTGTGAACAAGGGTGTATCCATTTCTGTTCCACCTCCTGGTTTCAGTCTTTTGGGTGTGGATTAGATACCTTAATTCTATGTTTAAGTTTTTGAGGAACTGCCATACTGTTTTCCACAGAGGCTGCACCATTTTACTTTATTCCTTTCATGGCAGAAGAACATGGTGGTTTATTGATCTACCCGATTTTATTTTTAAGTTTACCCATTGATGGCCATAGGCAGTCGTTCTATTTTTTTATTTTATTTTATTTTATTTTATTTTTTTTTTGCTGTTTGGAACAGTGCTGCTATCAATATCTGTGTAGACCTGTTATCAGTTCTTTGGGGTATTCTAGGAGTGGAGTTGTTGAACCCTTGTTAATTGCATATTTGTGTTGTGAACACAGGTTGCCCCCTTTTCTGTTTCTACGACTAATGTTTAAAGCTTCCAATGTTTCTGCATTGTTGCCAATAGTTGTTGTTTTTCGTTTTCTTGATTATAAACCTTTGAGAACATGGGAAAGATTTGTTGCCTTGCAGTTTTAATTTGCACTTCCATCATGACTCATGGTATTTGACACCTTCTTCTTGTTGAGCATTTGTATGTCTTAGGTGGAGAAGGGTCTATTGAAGTCACTTACCCATTTAAAAAGGTGGGTTGTTTGTCCTTCCATTGATGAGGTTGTAGAAGTTCTTGAAATACACTGAATAACAATTCATCAGATATATACTGTGCAAGCATTTTCTTCCATTCTGTTGGCTATGTCTTCAGTTTCTGAATTGTGTCTTTTGATGCTTTTAATCTTGAAGAAATCCAATTTATCTATTCTTTTTTTGTTGTCGTTTGAGCTTTGCTGTCAGATCGAAGAAACCATGGCTACATTCAAGGGTGTGCAGATTTATCCTCATGTTTTATTGGACAGTTTATACAGTTGTCCCACAGTATCTGTGGAGGATTGGTTCAGGGACATGCCGGACATAGCAAAATCTGCCGATGCTCAAGCCTGTTACATAAAATGGCATTGTATTTGCATGTAACCTGGGTAGATTTTCTGTGTACTTTATTCTTTATCTATCTATCTATCTATCTATCTATCTATCTATCTATCTATTTATTTATGTATGTTTTGGTCTTTTTTGGCATTTCTTGGGCCGCTCCTGCGGCATATGGAGGTTCCCAGGCTAGGGGTCCAGTCGGAGCTGTCGCCACCGGCCTACGCCAGAGCCACAGCAACGCGAGATCCGAGCCGCGTCTGTGACCTGATTTTCTGTGTACTTTAAATCATCTCTAGGTTACTTATCGTAACTAATATAATATAAATGTTTGAAGTGCCGTGTAAATACTATGTAAGTAGATTTGCTGGCACCTAGTAAATTCAACTTATTTCTTTTGAAACTTTTCATAATTTCTTCTTTTGTAATATTTTCAGTCTGGAATTGGTTGAGTCCACGGATGTGGAACTTGTGGATACAGGGTGTTGACTGTAATTTTACCTGTTACGTTTAAGCGTTTATTTATTTTGAGTTGCTTGTTGTAGGTACTATGAGGTAAGGGCCCAGTTTCATTCCCTTGCACGTGGATTGCCTAGGCACTGTTTGTTGAAAACTCCATTTCCATAGTTCCCTTTGTGGCTCAGCGGGAAGGAATCTGACTGGTATCCATGAGAATGCAGGTTCGATCCCTGGCCTCGCTCAGTGGGCTAAGGAGCTGGCATTGCTGTGAGCTGTGGTGTAGTGTGCAGACTCGGCTTGGATCCTGTATTGCTATGGCTGTGGTGTAGGCTGGTGGCTACAGGTCTGATTCAAACCCTAGCCTGGGAACCTCCATATGCTGCCCGTGTGGCCCTAAAAGGAAAAAAAAACACCCCTCCATTTCCTCCCAGATTAGTATTGTTGATTATTGTTGACTATTGTTTAAGATCACTTCATCCTAGATGGGTGGGTTTATTTGGGGGCTCTCCATTCAATTTCTTTTTATCTATGGGTATGTTTTTTAATGCCAGTATCATTGTGTTTTATTTGCTTTGTACTGTCATAGGAAAATGGGAAGTGTAAGCTTCCAAGTTTGATTTTCTTTTTTAAGTTTGTTTTGGCTTCTTAGGGGTCCCTTGAGATTCCATATGAATGTTGGGATCAGCTTGTGTATTTCTTCCCAATGGCCTTTCTGGGTTTCCAGAGGAATCCTATGGAGTGTGTAGATTGCCTTATGTACTATTGCTATCTTAACAGCACTCTTTCCATTACCATTAGATGTCTTCACATCGATTTAATTTTTCTTTTATTTTTTTATCCATGTTTTATAACTTTCAGCGTCTTAGTCTTATGTATTTACTTATTTATTTATTTATTGAATTTTTTTTTGGTCTTTTTGGTCTTTTTTTTAGGGCCGCCCCCATGGCATATGGAGTTTCCCCGGCTAGGGGTTGAATCAGAGCTGTGGCTGCCCGCTTACCCCACAGCCGCAGCAATGCATGTTCCGAGCCGCATCTGCAACCTATACCACAGCTCACGGCAATGCCAGATCCTTAACCCACTGAGCGAGGCTAGGGATTGGACCGGCCTTCTTAGGGACAGACACTATGTCAGGTTCTTAACCCACTGAGCCTTGACAGGAACTCACAGTACTGAGCGAGATACTCCCTTCTACTTCCAAGAGTCATGCAAGAAAAGGACTCTTCAGACAGACCCCTCATTCATTCCTTCATTCACTTCTTAATTGGTCAACAAATAGTTACTGAGGATTTACTGCTGCCCATGCTGTACTTTAGGTGTTGCTTGTTAAGAACAAAGACAGGAGGAGACACATTTTATGTCATTTCTTCCTAAGTTACTATGGAGCTGTAGATCTTGCCAGTGATTTTTTGAGAAGGGAGCAAAGTGGGCATTAGGTCTCAGATCTCAAATGGGACTTCCCGAGAATGAAGTGGGATGTTAGCTATTGGTCAGATAGGTTGATTTATAATTGATGCATAGACAAAAGTATGAGAGAGAGGGGGGAGCAGAAGTGAAGGGGTAGAAAGGGCAAAAATGAGAGAAGAAAGCAAGGCAAGAGCTGTAGAAATGGCTGGTGAGGCCATGAGGATTTTCTTTACTTTTCCCCTCCAGTTTTATGGAGAGATAATTGACATACATCACCATATAAGTTGAAAGCATATGGCATGATGGTTTGATTTATATATATTATGTATGTGTTATATGTATAATATATACACACACACACACAATGTAAATAACCAAATGAAGGAAAAGAAAAGGAAAAAATTCTCCTTGTGATGAGAACTCTCAGGACTTAGTCTCTTAACAACATCCCTATGTTCACACAGCTTGTTACCTGTAGTCATCATGTTGGACATTACATCCCTAGTATTTATTTATCTTACATTGGAAATTTGTACCTTTTTAAAAAATGTGTTTGGCTGTACTCATGGCATGTGGCAGTTCCAGGGCCCGGGATCGAACCAGATCTGCGGCGAAAAATGCCATGTAGTTATGCTGTAGGCCACAAGAGAAGTCCAGAAATTTGTACCTCTTGATCACCTTCCTCCAATCCCCCCCCATCCCTCCCTCCATCTCTGGTAACCGCACATCTGCTCTCTTTTTCTACGAGTTTTCTTTGTCCTGATGATAGCTCTTTCTGTCTCCTCTTCTTTCCCACAACTTTCCCTCCTATTGTGAGGAGGCAGTGGAGCCTGGCTTAGGAGCTAAGCCTGGGCTTCTTGGTCAGCATCCTCCTCAGAGCTGCCTTCACCTCCTGGTTCTTCAGGCTGTAGATGAGGGGGTTAAGCAGTGGCGTCACCACACTGTACTGCACAGACAGCACTTGCTCCAAGACTGAGCCGGAAGCTGGAGTCATGTACCTTGAAGGGAATGGCACAAAGAGGTGAACTGAGCTCAGGGCAGTGGCGGGGGTGCTGTTGGTGGCCATGGCCCATCCCATTCTAGGGGCACTGCAAAGAGGGTCCTTAGTGCTGAGTCACTGTTGCTGATAGCAGCATCTAGAAATAACTCAATGGTCATTGAAAGTCAGTCATTTCTGCCTTCAAACACATCCGCATACGAGTGATGTTATACAGAATTGTATAGAAATTGCCCTGCAGAAAAAGGAAGTTCTGCCGCATATCAAGTGCTGCATGCTGGAATAGAGCTAAAAACAACATGATGCAGTTCTGTAGCACTTCATACTTTTCAAAGCATCTATCCTTAATAATTATGATGAGGAGGATTTTTTCTCTTCTTCTTTTTTTTTTTTTTTTTTTTTTTACCATTATGCAGCTGTGTGTTTTCATTTTGTGATGACTGTTCCTCACAAAACTACATGCTAATCCATAATGCTGTCGTTGTTCCTAATGTTTATGGTTCTGGGATTTACCCCAGAATCACAGCACATTGGTTTTTATAATGCTTAGTGGAACAGACCTTTTTCCTTTTGGGTACATTTGTCTTTTCTTTTTTCTCTGTTTTTAGGTCTGTACCTGTGGTATATGGATGTTACCAGCTAGGGGTTGAATCACAGCCGGACTTGCTGGTGTTCGCCCCCGCCACAGCAAGGCAGGACTGAGCTGCATCTGTGACCTATGTCAAATCCTTAAGCCACTGAGCAAGGCCAGGCATCGAAGCTGCATCCTCCTGGGTACTAGTTGGGTTCTTAACTCGCTTGGCCACATTGGGAACTCCGAGGTACATTTTCCTTTAACTCAGAAAAGAAGCCTAGCTTGGTAAATAAAGTGAAAGATAAAAATCTTTATGTCTGAAGATTTAGCACAAATAGGAACTCAAGTTAATAAGATTCAATTTGTGGAAGCATCTTGTTAAGTGTCACTGGGAATATTTCTCAAAGAATCGTTTAAAACTTTTTTTTAAACTTCAATGTTGCCCCTTCAAATTTTTTTGTTTTTTGAAATTGGAATGTTCTTTGTGGGTTCTGATGCATGTGGTTAAAACAATTTCATTTACTCTCATTTCTTTCCTTGAATTTATTCCTTATAACATTGCTGTGAAGTATGTGGGAGAAATCTTCTACCCCCTTGTGGTAAATGAGGAAACTGAGAAGGTTGAAGAGATTTGTCCTCAGGCTCAGGTGAGCTCCCCTGGATCATTCTTTATCCTTTCCTGCCCCCGACCCCTTCCCAAGTAACAAGCAGGTGGGAAAACTGTAGCGCAGTCTATGCAAAGCCCTCTCTAGCTCACTGGTAGAAATCACAGGCCCTTCGTTGTTCTTCCTCCTGGTAAGCAAGGACCCGTCAACTAGAGCGTGTATGTTTGAGAGAAACACGGTAGAAAAGAGCATGAGGTCTGAAGTCAGGCAGCCTAGGCATATGCTGTGGCTCCGTTACTAGCTTCTTCTGGGACCTTTGAAAAAGTCCCTGGCCACTCCTGAAACTCAGGTTTCTTACCTGAAAATGAGGTTAATATTTCTCTTGTCGTGTGCTACATACTAACATTGAGCTTGATTGTGTAAAGCAGCTATTGTGTGTAGAAGGTGCCTGATAAATCGTCGTAGGACAAATAAGCTCTGAGACCCATCTTCTAGACTTCCATTTCCAAGAGAAATGGCCTCTGTTTCAAGGATGATATGTTTATTTTAATTTTAATTTTTGCCTAGCACTGACAAAAGCGCTACCAAAAGCTCTCTGGTTTCCTTTTGAGAACTCTGACATCATAGTTAATGAAAGGCGGGAAGTCTTTGGTGTTTATGTGAGCTTATTTTCAGCGTTTGAAAACTGGGCCTTGGAAAGAAAATAGATTGTTTTGTGATCCACACATCTAGTCAACAGCAGAGCTAGAACTCTAACTTCCAGTGCAGTTCTTTTCCTGCTCCTTTGCAATGACATGTGCAAAAGACTGAGGCTCCTCTCGAGTGAGAAAGAGCCTGCAGTTATACTCAGGTGATATAGTATGGCATACCTGGACACTCCTGAAGCATAGAAGATGGTGACCACAAGGAAATGAGATGAGCAGGTAGAGAAGATCTTGCTCCGACCTGTGGCAGAGTTGATCCTTAAGGCTGTCATGATGATACAGGTGTAGGAACCCAGCAGGAGAACAAGGGTGACAAAGCCGAGAATAGCTGTGCTTGTCAGGATGAAGGCAATGCTAACGGAGGGGTCAGAGCAGGCCAGCAGGAGCACTGGGGGAAGCTCACAGGCAAAGCTCCGGACAAGGTTGGGGCCACAGAAGTGATGCTGAGCCAGGAGGATGGTGTTAACTAAGCCCGTCCCCATTCCTATGGCCCAGGATGCTCCCACCAGGCCAGTGCACACCTTCCTGTTCATAGCCACCGCATACAACAGTGGGTGGCACACAGCCTGGAACCGGTCATAGGCCATGACTGAAAGGAGGCAAGCTTCAGTGGCTGCAGAAAATATGACCAAGGAGATCTGGGCGAAACACTCAAGGAGGGATACAGTCTTCCAGTTGGAAAGAAGGTGCTCTAGCAGCTTAGGGACAATGATGGAGGAATAGAAGGCATCCAGGAAGGAGAGGTGGCTGAGGAAGAAGTACATGGGGCTGTGGAGGTGGGAATCAGTACTGATCACCAGCAGCATCAGCAGGTTCCCTGTGAAGGTCAGGAGGTAAGCCACCAGGAATGTTACAAATAGTACTGCCTGGATGTGAGGGTTGTTAGATAGTCCTAGGAGAACAAATTCGGTGACCGTGGTTGTGTTGCCACCTTCCATGGAGCATTCAAGTTTCCTTTGCGAGGGACTAGAAGAGAAAAGAAGGCTCAAGTGTGTTTCGAGTCTCAGAGTGTGGCTGGGGATGGGGCAGTATGAATAAAGCTTCAGGAGTGACCCAGCACAGAACATGTCGTGGAAGCAAGCTTGCCATGCCAGACCTCATCAACCCTTCCCAGCTCAGGGCAATAAGCTAATCTCAGCTCAGGTAGAGATGGTTGGAAGGAGGAGTGTAGAGAATCAAACCTGGAAGGAAAGACGAGGAGAACAGAGATGATCCAGACTGGAGAAGGAAAGGGAGTTGTCAAAAGACTCCAGGGCACTGGAGTGTGCTCTTCCGTACAGGAAGGCTCACTGGCGTAGTGAATAAGCAATAAGCATTTTGGCCAACCATCTGGTTGACAGGCTGTGATGCAGGTTTGAATGACTGATAGAGGTATGGGGACACCTACTGATGGCACAAATCATTTCTCTGTCACTGTAGGTTCGTGAATAAGTCACTTGGGCTTCTCATTAAAGGGAATCGGGCAAAACTAGATGGTTTCTGTCGTCCATTCCAGGTTAGACGTTCTACAGCTTGGGGGACAGTCTTCCTTGGGTATATCTGCTACTAAATGGAAATGCTCTCCCCTCCTGTGTCTCCCTAAGCCTAGGTGGCCCATGAGTTGTCTTCTTTCGCGGAAGTTGGGCACAAGGAAGCCGTCAAATTGGAGGTGAGGGCTGTGCTCATCAGTTTCTCTAAGGGCTTCCCATTCCAGGATGTATGTGAGCCTATAATGTCCATTGTTTGCCCTGTAACCTTAGGGCTTAACATGAGAGTGCATGAAGTTTGTGATATTCTCTGAGTTGGTACTAGGGGATCTGGATAAAGCCCAGTCAAATTTGGACCACCTTCTATGCATCACAGGGAGGGAAAAAGGATAAAGAAAAAAGAAGAGGAGAAGTTAAAGAACACCAAGACTACTTAGGATAATGTGCAGTTAGAGGGTTTGGTCTAGACCGGAGGAAGGTGAAGTCACCCCTCCTCCTCGAAGGGAAACTCAGGATCATGAGCAATGAGGATCTGCTCTCTCTTCATGGCGTGTTCACTCACGAGTTCCCGCAGTGGATAGTTTTGGGAGAAGATGGAGTTGAATGAGAAGATCTGTCCTCGCCTGGGCTCCCTAGGCCAACCAGAGATGCTCTCAGCAGAGGATACCTGAATGGCATCTTTTCCAGCACTGGAGTAAAAGCCCCCGATATGGGTCGGTCTCTGTGGGTTTCTCTCAACTTTGTCCTTCCTTTAGAAGATGCAGGGGTGGTGGAGCTTCTAAGTAAGGAAACATCCCTGTAGTCTTTCTGTCCGTGGGGAAGTTTTCCTGATTCTGCCTCCACAATGACAATGGCCAGAGGGACTTGATCTCAGCCCTAGACCTTGGAGAGTGTTGGAGGTCCCCGGAGAGACCGTTAAGCAGGAGGCCTGGTCTGATCTGAATGAGTTCTCCAGGGCCACTAGCCCTTCCCTGTATCACTCTTGTTTCAGTGAGTTGCATCATGCAAGAGGTGCCCAAGGGTGGCCCATAATTGCTAAAGGTAAAATTAGAGACTTCGAAGGTGTCTTGATTCTAAAGCTTTGAATCCCTTCCCGTCTTCTCTGGTCGTCCCTGTGTGGCCCTTGGGTCCCTGCCACTGCCGCTGCAGAGACACCTCTGGATCCTTAAGCTGCTACACCAAAAGAGATCTTCTTTAGTTTTAACTAGTTGTACATGTCAAAGTCGTCTAGGAATAATTTGGAGTGAATTTGGTGTAAGTTGTGAAGTGGCGTCTACATCCATTTCATTCCACGAGGCGTGCAATTCTTGTTTCTTAACAATTTCTGGAGCAGTTATGGGCTATTTGGCTCCATCTCACTCTGGATGTCCTGTTTCCTGAGTTCAGCAGGTCAGCCAGCAGGGAGCAGGGTGTCCAGTGAACTGTGAGGCAGGCGTGGCCTGCATGTCCCACACTGACCTCAAGGGCGCGCTGAGGGTGCTTTTCTAAACCCACAGCACCTGTGCCTTCCAGGTGGACTGGGCTCTGCCCGGCTGAGGGGAGTTCTATCTCCTTAGGCCGCTTCAGAGCTTTTGCTTTGAGACGTTGGGCGCCAGCGTCCCGGCAGAAGGAGTTCAGCCCCTTAGGACTCAAGGGGGTTTGGGCTTCAGGACAAGCTGGGGCTGCGTGCGTGCTGAGGGGACCTGAGGTTCCTGGAGATCCACCTGTGGAGGCACCGCCCTGAGGAAAGGGTGAGGAAAAAGTGAGGGGAAGCTTCCTGTGTATTGTCCTTCTCCCATGACCCAGGAAGGGCCTGATGTGGACAACTGGGTTCTCAGTTTTGTGTGCGGTGTAGACAGGTGTGAGGTGTCCTTCTTTGGGGTGTGGTGTCCAGTGTTCCCAGCACTGTGTGTTGTGGAGGATGTCCTTTCCCCTTGGTGTGTTCTTGGCCCCCTTTTCCTAAATTACCTGAGCGCATCCATGTGGCTTTAATTCTGGGTGCTCTGTTCTGTTCCTGTGGTCCTGTGCCTGTTTTTGTGATGAATCTACACCGTTTCGGTCACTGTCGCTTCGTAACGTAGTTTGAGGTCTGAGAGTGAAATGCTTCCAGGCTGTTCTCCTTTCTGAGGATGGCTTTGGCTATTTGGGGTCCTTTGTGGTCCGCCCAAAATGTTGGGATGATATTGTCTATATCCGTGAAAAATACCGTTGGAATTTGGTAGGCATTGCATTCGCTGTGCACACTGCTTTTGGTAGAATGCACATTTTAACAATATCGGGTCTTCCATTTTGTGAGTGTGGGGTATTTTTCCATTTCTTTGTGTCTTCTTCAGTTTCTTCCTCAGTGTCTTAAAGTTTTCAGTGTGAGGGTCTTTCCAGGCTTTGGTGAGGAGTTCCTGTTGTGGCTCAGCAGGAACGAACCAGGCTAGTATCCATGAGGATATGGGTTTGATCCCTGGCCTTGCTCTGTGGGTTGGGATGCAGCGTTGTGAGCTCTGGTGTAGGTCACAGATGTTGTTTGGCTCTGGCATGGCTGTGGCTGGCAGCTGCAGCCCCGATTCGACCCCTAGCCTGGGACTTTCCATATGCCACATGTGTTGCCCTAAAAAGAAGAAGAAGAAGAAAAAAAAGACCTTGGTAAAATTTATTTCTAGGTATTTTGTTCTTTTTGAAGCAAGTGTAAAATGAATTGTTTTCTTTCTCTCTCTGATGGTTCATTACTGGTGTTAGAAATGCAATTGATTTTTGTGTATTGATTGTATAACTTTGTTGCTTTCGTTTACTGGTTCTAACAGTTCTCTGCATCAGAAAATTGGATGTACAAACATTGGCATTCAAAAATCCCAGTGTTTCCATCATATCCAGGTCATCCACAGCACTGAAGACATAGTGACTCCTAACATAAGCTTCCCACAGTGCCTGTAAGTTATAGGTGGGCTCCTGCAAGGGTGATGCGGTTCCTGACTCTGTGTGAATTGGATCGTTGTAAGGCTTGGCCTCTCTAAGGAAGTGTGGTGTTTTCTCTATTTTTTCTGGCACGGTATTGGCATGGTGCTTGGGAACGTAATTTTGAACATGCAGAAAACGTGCAGGACACTACAAGGTACCATTTGTCTCCACACTCAGATTCCCCAGCCATCATTCCTTTACCACATTTGCCACTTCACACAAACTACCCCAGTGTGTTTTACCCAAGAACATAACCTCCAAATGAGGAAATTATTATGGTTTACACATTCTGACTCAATCCTCAGGCCCACTTCGACTTTCACCGACTTTCACCATCTGCCGCAACTCTAGAGACATATCTTTTCCCACTCTGATCCAGTTTTCTTCCTTCTGGAACCATGACGATGCTTTCTCAGTGTCACACCCTTGATGGATTTAAAGCCCAGAAGATGAGTGTGATCTGGGTGGCCTTTTCTGTATGGCTTCTTTCACTTAGGATATCTTCAGTGTTCATTGTGTTGTAACACGTATCAGTCCTTGATTCATTGTTTCTGCTGTGCTTAAATATACATAACATTTACCATTCAAACCATTTGAACTATGCCGTTCTGGGGCCTTAAGCACATTCGAATGGTTGTACAAATATCCTCACCATGCATTTTCAGAACTTTTCAGATTTCACTGGGGAAACCCTTCAGTGGTGAAGCACTCATTCCCCTTGGCCCCTTGCACCCGCATTTTACTTTCTATCTTTGAGTTTGACTTCTCTTGTTACTTTATGTAGATCAAATCAAACGGTTTTTGGCGTTTTGTGACAGGGTTCTTTCACTTACCATGATGACTTCAAAGTTCTTATATGTTGTAGCCTGTGTCTGTTTTTCGTTTTTTTTGTTGTTGTTGTTGTTATATGAAGGAAAGGAACTGTTTTATTTCATTTTATTATATTTTATTATTTTTTCATTATTTTATTACTCAATGAATTTATTGCATTTCTAGTTGTACAATGATCATCACAATCCAGTTTTATAGGATTCCCATCCCACACCCCCAGCACATTCTCCCAGCCC
This sequence comes from Sus scrofa, assembly GCF_054392235.1. Taxonomy (NCBI): domain Eukaryota; kingdom Metazoa; phylum Chordata; class Mammalia; order Artiodactyla; family Suidae; genus Sus; species Sus scrofa. The sequence continues at coordinate 86,345,208 of NC_139387.1, read as the reverse complement.
CCAACCTGGCTTCTTTGGAAACCATAAGTTTTTCAACGTCTGTGAGTCAGTATCTGTTCTGCAAAGAAGTTCATTGTGTCCTTTTTTCAGATTCCACATGTCAGTGAGAGCATTTGATGTTGGTGTCTCATTGTCTGACCGACTTCACTTAGCATGATAATATCGAGGTCCATCCATGTTGCTAAAAATGCTGGTATTTTGTTCCTTTTAATAGCCGAGTACTATTCTATTGTGCATATGTACCACATCTTCTTATCCACTCCTCTGTTGATGGACATTTAGATTGTTTCCATGTCTTGGCTATTGCAAATAGTGCTGCAATGAACATTGGAGTACATGTGTCTTTTTGATAGATGCCCAGCAGTGGGATTGCTGGATCAAATGGTAATTCTATTTTTAGTTTCCCGAGGCATCTCCATACTGCTTTCCACAGTGGTTGCACCAATATACAGCCCCACCAACAGTGTAAGAGGGTTCCTTTTTCTCCACACCCTCTCCAGCACTTATTGTTTGTAGACGTTTTGATGACGGCCATTCTGGCTGGTGTAAGGTGGTACCTCATAGTGGTTTTGATTTTCACTTCTCTAACAGTGAGTGATGTTGAACATCTTTTCATGTGTGTTTTGGCCATCTGTGTGTCTTTTTTGGAGAACTGTCTGTTTGGATCTTCTGCCCATTTTTTGGATGGGGTTGTTTGTTTTTTTGGTGTATTTCCTTGGTTTTTAAGACTGAATTTCATGTCTTTGTGTGTTTACCACAGTAGTTTATCCATTCATTCATTGGTTGATGGACACTTGGGTGGCTTCTAACTTTTCCTGTTGTGATTAACGGTGCTGTGAACAAGGGTGTATCCATTTCTGTTCCACCTCCTGGTTTCAGTCTTTTGGGTGTGGATTAGATACCTTTATTCTACGTTTAAGTTTTTGAGGAACTGCCATACTGTTTTCCACAGAGGCCGCACCATTTTACTTTATTCCTTTCATGGCAGAAGAACATGGTGGTTTATTGATCTCCCCGATTTTATTTTTAAGTTTACCCATTGATGGCCATAGGCAGTCGTTCTATTTTTTTTTGCTGTTTGGAACAGTGCTGCTGTCAATATCTGTGTAGACCTGTTTTCAGTTCTTTGGGGTATATTTCTAGGAGTGGAGTTGTTGAACCCTTGTTAATTGTATATTTGTGTTGTGAACACAGGTTGCCCCCTTTTCTGTTTCTACGACTAATGTTTAAAGCTTCCAATGTTTCTGCATTGTTGCCAATAGTTGTTGTTTTTCGTTTTCTTGATGATAAACCTTTGAGAACATGGGAAGGATTTGTTGCCTTGCAGTTTTAATTTGCACTTCCATCATGACTCATGGTATTTGACACATTCTTCTTGTTGAGCATTTGTATGTCTTAGGTGGAGAAGGGTCTATTGAAGTCACTTACCCATTTAAAAAGGTGGGTTGTTTGTCCTTCCGTTGATGAGGTTGTAGAAGTTCTTGAAATACACTGAATAACAATTCATCAGATATATACTGTGCAAGCATTTTCTTCCATTCTGTTGGCTATGTCTTCAGTTTCTGAATTGTGTCTTTTGATGCTTTTAATCTTGAAGAAATCCAATTTATCTATTCTTTTTTTGTTGTCGTTTGAGCTTTGCTGTCAGATCGAAGAAACCATGGCTACATTCAAGGGTGTGCAGATTTATCCTCATGTTTTATTGGACAGTTTATACAGTTGTCCCACAGTATCTGTGGAGGATTGGTTCAGGGACATGCCGGACATAGCAAAATCTGCCGATGCTCAAGCCTGTTACATAAAATGGCATTGTATTTGCATGTAACCTGGGTAGATTTTCTGTGTACTTTATTCTTTATCTATCTATCTATCTATCTATCTATCTATCTATCTATCTATCTATTTATTTATGTATGTTTTGGTCTTTTTTGGCATTTCTTGGGCCGCTCCTGCGGCATATGGAGGTTCCCAGGCTAGGGGTCCAGTCGGAGCTGTCGCCACCGGCCTACGCCAGAGCCACAGCAACGCGAGATCCGAGCCGCGTCTGTGACCTGATTTTCTGTGTACTTTAAATCATCTCTAGGTTACTTATCGTAACTAATATAATATAAATGTTTGAAGTGCCGTGTAAATACTATGTAAGTAGATTTGCTGGCACCTAGTAAATTCAACTTATTTCTTTTGAAACTTTTCATAATTTCTTCTTTTGTAATATTTTCAGTCTGGAATTGGTTGAGTCCACGGATGTGGAACTTGTGGATACAGGGTGTTGACTGTAATTTTACCTGTTACGTTTAAGCGTTTATTTATTTTGAGTTGCTTGTTGTAGGTACTATGAGGTAAGGGCCCAGTTTCATTCCCTTGCACGTGGATTGCCTAGGCACTGTTTGTTGAAAACTCCATTTCCATAGTTCCCTTTGTGGCTCAGCGGGAAGGAATCTGACTGGTATCCATGAGAATGCAGGTTCGATCCCTGGCCTCGCTCAGTGGGCTAAGGAGCTGGCATTGCTGTGAGCTGTGGTGTAGTGTGCAGACTCGGCTTGGATCCTGTATTGCTATGGCTGTGGTGTAGGCTGGTGGCTACAGGTCTGATTCAAACCCTAGCCTGGGAACCTCCATATGCTGCCCGTGTGGCCCTAAAAGGAAAAAAAAACACCCCTCCATTTCCTCCCAGATTAGTATTGTTGATTATTGTTGACTATTGTTTAAGATCACTTCATCCTAGATGGGTGGGTTTATTTGGGGGCTCTCCATTCAATTTCTTTTTATCTATGGGTATGTTTTTTAATGCCAGTATCATTGTGTTTTATTTGCTTTGTACTGTCATAGGAAAATGGGAAGTGTAAGCTTCCAAGTTTGATTTTCTTTTTTAAGTTTGTTTTGGCTTCTTAGGGGTCCCTTGAGATTCCATATGAATGTTGGGATCAGCTTGTGTATTTCTTCCCAATGGCCTTTCTGGGTTTCCAGAGGAATCCTATGGAGTGTGTAGATTGCCTTATGTACTATTGCTATCTTAACAGCACTCTTTCCATTACCATTAGATGTCTTCACATCGATTTAATTTTTCTTTTATTTTTTTATCCATGTTTTATAACTTTCAGCGTCTTAGTCTTATGTATTTACTTATTTATTTATTTATTGAATTTTTTTTTGGTCTTTTTGGTCTTTTTTTTAGGGCCGCCCCCATGGCATATGGAGTTTCCCCGGCTAGGGGTTGAATCGGAGCTGTGGCTGCCCGCTTACCCCACAGCCGCAGCAATGCATGTTCCGAGCCGCATCTGCAACCTATACCACAGCTCACGGCAATGCCAGATCCTTAACCCACTGAGCGAGGCTAGGGATTGGACCGGCCTTCTTAGGGACAGACACTATGTCAGGTTCTTAACCCACTGAGCCTTGACAGGAACTCACAGTACTGAGCGAGATACTCCCTTCTACTTCCAAGAGTCATGCAAGAAAAGGACTCTTCAGACAGACCCCTCATTCATTCCTTCATTCACTTCTTAATTGGTCAACAAATAGTTACTGAGGATTTACTGCTGCCCATGCTGTACTTTAGGTGTTGCTTGTTAAGAACAAAGACAGGAGGAGACACATTTTATGTCATTTCTTCCTAAGTTACTATGGAGCTGTAGATCTTGCCAGTGATTTTTTGAGAAGGGAGCAAAGTGGGCATTAGGTCTCAGATCTCAAATGGGACTTCCCGAGAATGAAGTGGGATGTTAGCTATTGGTCAGATAGGTTGATTTATAATTGATGCATAGACAAAAGTATGAGAGAGAGGGGGGAGCAGAAGTGAAGGGGTAGAAAGGGCAAAAATGAGAGAAGAAAGCAAGGCAAGAGCTGTAGAAATGGCTGGTGAGGCCATGAGGATTTTCTTTACTTTTCCCCTCCAGTTTTATGGAGAGATAATTGACATACATCACCATATAAGTTGAAAGCATATGGCATGATGGTTTGATTTATATATATTATGTATGTGTTATATGTATAATATATACACACACACACACAATGTAAATAACCAAATGAAGGAAAAGAAAAGGAAAAAATTCTCCTTGTGATGAGAACTCTCAGGACTTAGTCTCTTAACAACATCCCTATGTTCACACAGCTTGTTACCTGTAGTCATCATGTTGGACATTACATCCCTAGCATTTATTTATCTTACATTGGAAATTTGTACCTTTTTAAAAAATGTGTTTGGCTGTACTCATGGCATGTGGCAGTTCCAGGGCCCGGGATCGAACCAGATCTGCGGCGAAAAATGCCATGTAGTTATGCTGTAGGCCACAAGAGAAGTCCAGAAATTTGTACCTCTTGATCACCTTCCTCCAATCACCCCCCATCCCTCCCTCCATCTCTGGTAACCGCACATCTGCTCTCTTTTTCTACGAGTTTTCTTTGTCCTGATGATAGCTCTTTCTGTCTCCTCTTCTTTCCCACAACTTTCCCTCCTATTGTGAGGAGGCAGTGGAGCCTGGCTTAGGAGCTAAGCCTGGGCTTCTTGGTCAGCATCCTCCTCAGAGCTGCCTTCACCTCCTGGTTCTTCAGGCTGTAGATGAGGGGGTTAAGCAGTGGCGTCACCACACTGTACTGCACAGACAGCACTTGCTCCAAGACTGAGCCGGAAGCTGGAGTCATGTACCTTGAAGGGAATGGCACAAAGAGGTGAACTGAGCTCAGGGCAGTGGCGGGGGTGCTGTTGGTGGCCATGGCCCATCCCATTCTAGGGGCACTGCAAAGAGGGTCCTTAGTGCTGAGTCACTGTTGCTGATAGCAGCATCTAGAAATAACTCAATGGTCATTGAAAGTCAGTCATTTCTGCCTTCAAACACATCCGCATACGAGTGATGTTATACAGAATTGTATAGAAATTGCCCTGCAGAAAAAGGAAGTTCTGCCGCATATCAAGTGCTGCATGCTGGAATAGAGCTAAAAACAACATGATGCAGTTCTGTAGCACTTCATACTTTTCAAAGCATCTATCCTTAATAATTATGATGAGGAGGATTTTTTCTCTTCTTCTTTTTTTTTTTTTTTTTTTTTACCATTATGCAGCTGTGTGTTTTCATTTTGTGATGACTGTTCCTCACAAAACTACATGCTAATCCATAATGCTGTCGTTGTTCCTAATGTTTATGGTTCTGGGATTTACCCCAGAATCACAGCACATTGGTTTTTATAATGCTTAGTGGAACAGACCTTTTTCCTTTTGGGTACATTTGTCTTTTCTTTTTTCTCTGTTTTTAGGTCTGTACCTGTGGTATATGGATGTTACCAGCTAGGGGTTGAATCACAGCCGGACTTGCTGGTGTTCGCCCCCGCCACAGCAAGGCAGGACTGAGCTGCATCTGTGACCTATGTCAAATCCTTAAGCCACTGAGCAAGGCCAGGCATCGAAGCTGCATCCTCCTGGGTACTAGTTGGGTTCTTAACTCGCTTGGCCACATTGGGAACTCCGAGGTACATTTTCCTTTAACTCAGAAAAGAAGCCTAGCTTGGTAAATAAAGTGAAAGATAAAAATCTTTATGTCTGAAGATTTAGCACAAATAGGAACTCAAGTTAATAAGATTCAATTTGTGGAAGCATCTTGTTAAGTGTCACTGGGAATATTTCTCAAAGAATCGTTTAAAACTTTTTTTTAAACTTCAATGTTGCCCCTTCAAATTTTTTTGTTTTTTGAAATTGGAATGTTCTTTGTGGGTTCTGATGCACGTGGTTAAAACAATTTCATTTACTCTCATTTCTTTCCTTGAATTTATTCCTTATAACATTGCTGTGAAGTATGTGGGAGAAATCTTCTACCCCCTTGTGGTAAATGAGGAAACTGAGAAGGTTGAAGAGATTTGTCCTCAGGCTCAGGTGAGCTCCCCTGGATCATTCTTTATCCTTTCCTGCCCCCGACCCCTTCCCAAGTAACAAGCAGGTGGGAAAACTGTAGCGCAGTCTATGCAAAGCCCTCTCTAGCTCACTGGTAGAAATCACAGGCCCTTCGTTGTTCTTCCTCCTGGTAAGCAAGGACCCGTCAACTAGAGCGTGTATGTTTGAGAGAAACACGGTAGAAAAGAGCATGAGGTCTGAAGTCAGGCAGCCTAGGCATATGCTGTGGCTCCGTTACTAGCTTCTTCTGGGACCTTTGAAAAAGTCCCTGGCCACTCCTGAAACTCAGGTTTCTTACCTGAAAATGAGGTTAATATTTCTCTTGTCGTGTGCTACATACTAACATTGAGCTTGATTGTGTAAAGCAGCTATTGTGTGTAGAAGGTGCCTGATAAATCGTCGTAGGACAAATAAGCTCTGAGACCCATCTTCTAGACTTCCATTTCCAAGAGAAATGGCCTCTGTTTCAAGGATGATATGTTTATTTTAATTTTAATTTTTGCCTAGCACTGACAAAAGCGCTACCAAAAGCTCTCTGGTTTCCTTTTGAGAACTCTGACATCATAGTTAATGAAAGGCGGGAAGTCTTTGGTGTTTATGTGAGCTTATTTTCAGCGTTTGAAAACTGGGCCTTGGAAAGAAAATAGATTGTTTTGTGATCCACACATCTAGTCAACAGCAGAGCTAGAACTCTAACTTCCAGTGCAGTTCTTTTCCTGCTCCTTTGCAATGACATGTGCAAAAGACTGAGGCTCCTCTCGAGTGAGAAAGAGCCTGCAGTTATACTCAGGTGATATAGTATGGCATACCTGGACACTCCTGAAGCATAGAAGATGGTGACCACAAGGAAATGAGATGAGCAGGTAGAGAAGATCTTGCTCCGACCTGTGGCAGAGTTGATCCTTAAGGCTGTCATGATGATACAGGTGTAGGAACCCAGCAGGAGAACAAGGGTGACAAAGCCGAGAATAGCTGTGCTTGTCAGGATGAAGGCAATGCTAACGGAGGGGTCAGAGCAGGCCAGCAGGAGCACTGGGGGAAGCTCACAGGCAAAGCTCCGGACAAGGTTGGGGCCACAGAAGTGATGCTGAGCCAGGAGGATGGTGTTAACTAAGCCCGTCCCCATTCCTATGGCCCAGGATGCTCCCACCAGGCCAGTGCACACCTTCCTGTTCATAGCCACCGCATACAACAGTGGGTGGCACACAGCCTGGAACCGGTCATAGGCCATGACTGAAAGGAGGCAAGCTTCAGTGGCTGCAGAAAATATGACCAAGGAGATCTGGGCGAAACACTCAAGGAGGGATACAGTCTTCCAGTTGGAAAGAAGGTGCTCTAGCAGCTTAGGGACAATGATGGAGGAATAGAAGGCATCCAGGAAGGAGAGGTGGCTGAGGAAGAAGTACATGGGGCTGTGGAGGTGGGAATCAGTACTGATCACCAGCAGCATCAGCAGGTTCCCTGTGAAGGTCAGGAGGTAAGCCACCAGGAATGTTACAAATAGTACTGCCTGGATGTGAGGGTTGTTAGATAGTCCTAGGAGAACAAATTCGGTGACCGTGGTTGTGTTGCCACCTTCCATGGAGCATTCAAGTTTCCTTTGCGAGGGACTAGAAGAGAAAAGAAGGCTCAAGTGTGTTTCGAGTCTCAGAGTGTGGCTGGGGATGGGGCAGTATGAATAAAGCTTCAGGAGTGACCCAGCACAGAACATGTCGTGGAAGCAAGCTTGCCATGCCAGACCTCATCAACCCTTCCCAGCTCAGGGCAATAAGCTAATCTCAGCTCAGGTAGAGATGGTTGGAAGGAGGAGTGTAGAGAATCAAACCTGGAAGGAAAGACGAGGAGAACAGAGATGATCCAGACTGGAGAAGGAAAGGGAGTTGTCAATAGACTCCAGGGCACTGGAGTGTGCTCTTCCGTACAGGAAGGCTCACTGGCGTAGTGAATAAGCAATAAGCATTTTGGCCAACCATCTGGTTGACAGGCTGTGATGCAGGTTTGAATGACTGATAGAGGTATGGGGACACCTACTGATGGCACAAATCATTTCTCTGTCACTGTAGGTTCGTGAATAAGTCACTTGGGCTTCTCATTAAAGGGAATCGGGCAAAACTAGATGGTTTCTGTCGTCCATTCCAGGTTAGACGTTCTACAGCTTGGGGGACAGTCTTCCTTGGGTATATCTGCTACTAAATGGAAATGCTCTCCCCTCCTGTGTCTCCCTAAGCCTAGGTGGCCCATGAGTTGTCTTCTTTCGCGGAAGTTGGGCACAAGGAAGCCGTCAAATTGGAGGTGAGGGCTGTGCTCATCAGTTTCTCTAAGGGCTTCCCATTCCAGGATGTATGTGAGCCTATAATGTCCATTGTTTGCCCTGTAACCTTAGGGCTTAACATGAGAGTGCATGAAGTTTGTGATATTCTCTGAGTTGGTACTAGGGGATCTGGATAAAGCCCAGTCAAATTTGGACCACCTTCTATGCATCACAGGGAGGGAAAAAGGATAAAGAAAAAAGAAGAGGAGAAGTTAAAGAACACCAAGACTACTTAGGATAATGTGCAGTTAGAGGGTTTGGTCTAGACCGGAGGAAGGTGAAGTCACCCCTCCTCCTCGAAGGGAAACTCAGGATCATGAGCAATGAGGATCTGCTCTCTCTTCATGGCGTGTTCACTCACGAGTTCCCGCAGTGGATAGTTTTGGGAGAAGATGGAGTTGAATGAGAAGATCTGTCCTCGCCTGGGCTCCCTAGGCCAACCAGAGATGCTCTCAGCAGAGGATACCTGAATGGCATCTTTTCCAGCACTGGAGTAAAAGCCCCCGATATGGGTCGGTCTCTGTGGGTTTCTCTCAACTTTGTCCTTCCTTTAGAAGATGCAGGGGTGGTGGAGCTTCTAAGTAAGGAAACATCCCTGTAGTCTTTCTGTCCGTGGGGAAGTTTTCCTGATTCTGCCTCCACAATGACAATGGCCAGAGGGACTTGATCTCAGCCCTAGACCTTGGAGAGTGTTGGAGGTCCCCGGAGAGACCGTTAAGCAGGAGGCCTGGTCTGATCTGAATGAGTTCTCCAGGGCCACTAGCCCTTCCCTGTATCACTCTTGTTTCAGTGAGTTGCATCATGCAAGAGGTGCCCAAGGGTGGCCCATAATTGCTAAAGGTAAAATTAGAGACTTCGAAGGTGTCTTGATTCTAAAGCTTTGAATCCCTTCCCGTCTTCTCTGGTCGTCCCTGTGTGGCCCTTGGGTCCCTGCCACTGCCGCTGCAGAGACACCTCTGGATCCTTAAGCTGCTACACCAAAAGAGATCTTCTTTAGTTTTAACTAGTTGTACATGTCAAAGTCGTCTAGGAATAATTTGGAGTGAATTTGGTGTAAGTTGTGAAGTGGCGTCTACATCCATTTCATTCCACGAGGCGTGCAATTCTTGTTTCTTAACAATTTCTGGAGCAGTTATGGGCTATTTGGCTCCATCTCACTCTGGATGTCCTGTTTCCTGAGTTCAGCAGGTCAGCCAGCAGGGAGCAGGGTGTCCAGTGAACTGTGAGGCAGGCGTGGCCTGCATGTCCCACACTGACCTCAAGGGCGCGCTGAGGGTGCTTTTCTAAACCCACAGCACCTGTGCCTTCCAGGTGGACTGGGCTCTGCCCGGCTGAGGGGAGTTCTATCTCCTTAGGCCGCTTCAGAGCTTTTGCTTTGAGACGTTGGGCGCCAGTGTCCCGGCAGAAGGAGTTCAGCCCCTTAGGACTCAAGGGGGTTTGGGCTTCAGGACAAGCTGGGGCTGCGTGCGTGCTGAGGGGACCTGAGGTTCCTGGAGATCCACCTGTGGAGGCACCGCCCTGAGGAAAGGGTGAGGAAAAAGTGAGGGGAAGCTTCCTGTGTATTGTCCTTCTCCCATGACCCAGGAAGGGCCTGATGTGGACAACTGGGTTCTCAGTTTTGTGTGCGGTGTAGACAGGTGTGAGGTGTCCTTCTTTGGGGTGTGGTGTCCAGTGTTCCCAGCACTGTGTGTTGTGGAGGATGTCCTTTCCCCTTGGTGTGTTCTTGGCCCCCTTTTCCTAAATTACCTGAGCGCATCCATGTGGCTTTAATTCTGGGTGCTCTGTTCTGTTCCTGTGGTCCTTGTGCCTGTTTTTGTGATGAATCTACACCGTTTCGGTCATTGTCGCTTCGTAATGTAGTTTGAGGTCTGAGAGTGAAATGCTTCCAGGCTGTTCTCCTTTCTGAGGATGGCTTTGGCTATTTGGGGTCCTTTGTGGTCCGCCCAAAATGTTGGGATGATATTGTCTATATCCGTGAAAAATACCGTTGGAATTTGGTAGGCACTGCATTCGCTGTGCACACTGCTTTTGGTAGAATGCACATTTTAACAATATCGGTTCTTCCATTTTGTGAGTGTGGGGTATCTTTCCATTGCTTTGTGTCTTCTTCAGTTTCTTCCTCAGTGTCTTAAAGTTTTCAGTGTGAGGGTCTTTCCAGGCTTTGGTGAGGAGTTCCTGTTGTGGCTCAGCAGGAACGAACCAGGCTAGTATCCATGAGGATATGGGTTTGATCCCTGGCCTTGCTCTGTGGGTTAGGATGCAGCGTTGTGAGCTCTGGTGTAGGTCACAGATGTTGTTTGGCTCTGGCATGGCTGTGGCTGGCAGCCGCAGCCCCGATTCGACCCCTAGCCTGGGACTTTCCATATGCCACGTGTGTTGCCCTAAAAAGAAGAAGAAGAAGAAAAAAAAGACCTTGGTAAAATTTATTTCTAGGTATTTTGTTCTTTTTGAAGCAAGTGTAAAATGAATTGTTTTCTTTCTCTCTCTGATGGTTCATTACTGGTGTTAGAAATGCAATTGATTTTTGTGTATTGATTGTATAACTTTGTTGCTTTCGTTTCCTGGTTCTAACAGTTCTCTGCATCAGAAAATTGGATGTACAAACATTGGCATTCAAAAGTCCCAGTGTTTCCATCATATCCAGGTCATCCACAGCACTGAAGACATAGTGACTCCTAACATAAGCTTCCCACAGTGCCTGTAAGTTATAGGTGGGCTCCTGCAAGGGTGATGAGGTTCCTGACTTTGTGTGAATTGGATCGTTGTAAGGCTTGGCCTCTCTAAGGAAGTGTGGTGTTTTCTCTATTTTTCTGGCACGGTATTGGCATGGTGCTTGGGAACGTAATTTTGAACATGCAGAAAACACCCAGGACACTACAACGTACCATTTGTCCCCACACTCAGATTCCCCAGCCATCATTCCTTTACCACATTTGCCACTTCACACAAACTACCCCAGTGTGTTTTACCCAAGAACATAACCTCCAAATGAGGAAATTCTTATGGTTTCCACATTCTGACTCAATCCTCAGGCCCACTTCGACTTTCACCATCTGCCGCAACTCTAGAGACATATCTTTTCCCACTCTGATCCAGTTTTCTTCCTTCTGGAACCATGACGATACTTTCTCAGTGTCACACCCTTGATGGGTTTAAAGCCCAGAAGATGAGTGTGATCTGGGTGGCCTTTTCTGTATGGCTTCTTTCACTTAGGATATCTTCAGTGTTCATTGTGTTGTAACACGTATCAGTCCTTGATTCATTGTTTCCGTTGTGCTTAAATATACATAACATTTACCATTCAAACCATTTGAACTATGCCGTTCTGGGGCCTTAAGCACATTCGAATGGTTGTACAAATATCCTCACCATGCATTTTCAGAACTTTTCAGGTTTCACTGGGGAAACCCTTCAGTGGTGAAGCACTCATTCCCCTTGGCCCCTTGCACCCGCATTTTACTTTCTACCTTTGAGTTTGACTTCTCTTGTTACTTTATGTAGATCAAATCAAACGGTTTTTGGCGTTTTGTGACAGGGTTCTTTCACTTACCATGATGACTTCAAAGTTCTTATATGTTGTAGCCTGTGTCTGTTTTTCGTTTTTTTTTTTTTTTTTTGTTTGTTTGTTTGTTTTTGTTGTTGTTGTTGTTATATGAAGGAAAGGAACTGTTTTATTTCATTTTATTATATTATATTTTATTATTTTTTCATTATTTTATTACTCAATGAATTTATTGCATTTCTAGTTGTACAATGATCATCACAATCCAGTTTTATAGGATTCCCATCCCACACCCCCAGCACATTCTCCCAGCCCCCAACCTGGCTTTTTTGGAAACCATAAGTTTTTCAACGTCTGTGAGTCAGTATCTGTTCTGCAAAGAAGTTCATTGTGTCCTTTTTTCAGATTCCACATGTCAGTGAGAGCATTTGATGTTGGTGTCTCATTGTCTGACCGACTTCACTTAGCATGATAATATCGAGGTCCATCCATGTTGCTAAAAATGCTGGTATTTTGTTCCTTTTAATAGCCGAGTACTATTCTATTGTGCATATGTACCACATCTTCTTGATCCACTCCTCTGTTGATGGACATTTAGATTGTTTCCATGTCTTGGCTATTGCAAATAGTGCCGCAATGAACATTGGAGTACACGTGTCTTTTTGATAGATGCCCAGCAGTGGGATTGCTGGATCAAATGGTAATTCTATTTTTAGTTTTCTGAGGCATCTCCATACTGCTTTCCATAGTGGTTGCACCAATATACAGTCCCACCAACAGTGTAAGAGGGTTCCTTTTTCTCCACACGCTCTCCAGCACTTATTGTTTGTAGACGTTTTGATGACGGCCATTCTGGCTGGTGTAAGGTGGTACGTCTTAGTGGTTTTGATTTTCACTTCTCTAACAGTGAGTGATGATGAACATCTTTTCATGTGTGTTTTGGCCATCTGTGTGTCTTCTTTGGAGAACTGTCTGTTTGGATCTTCTGCCCATTTTTTGGATGGGGTTGTTTGTTTTTTTGGTGTATTTCCTTGGTTTTTAAGACTGAATTTCACGTCTTTGTGTGTTTACCACAGTAGTTTATCCATTCATTCATTGGTTGATGGACACTTGGGTGGCTTCTAACTTTTCCTGTTGTGATTAACGGTGCTGTGAACAAGGGTGTATCCATTTCTGTTCCACCTCCTGGTTTCAGTCTTTTGGGTATGGATTAGATACCTTAATTCTATGTTTAAGTTTTTGAGGAACTGCCATACTGTTTTCCACAGAGGCTGCACCATTTTACTTTATTCCTTTCATGGCAGAAGAACATGGTGGTTTATTGATCTACCCGATTTTATTTTTAAGTTTACCCATTGATGGCCATAGGCAGTCGTTCTATTTTTTTATTTTATTTTATTTTTATTTTATTTTTTTTTTGCTGTTTGGAACAGTGCTGCTATCAATATCTGTGTAGACCTGTTATCAGTTCTTTGGGGTATTCTAGGAGTGGAGTTGTTGAACCCTTGCTAATTGCATATTTGTGTTGTGAACACAGGTTGCCCCCTTTTCTGTTTCTACGACTAATGTTTAAAGCTTCCAATGTTTCTGCATTGTTGCCAATAGTTGTTGTTTTTCGTTTTCTTGATTATAAACCTTTGAGAACATGGGAAGGATTTGTTGCCTTGCAGTTTTAATTTGCACTTCCATCATGACTCATGGTATTTGACACATTCTTCTTGTTGAGCATTTGTATGTCTTAGGTGGAGAAGGGTCTATTGAAGTCACTTACCCATTTAAAAAGGTGGGTTGTTTGTCCTTCCATTGATGAGGTTGTAGAAGTTCTTGAAATACACTGAATAACAATTCATCAGATATATACTGTGCAAGCATTTTCTTCCATTCTGTTGGCTATGTCTTCAGTTTCTGAATTGTGTCTTTTGATGCTTTTAATCTTGAAGAAATCCAATTTATCTATTCTTTTTTTGTTGTCGTTTGAGCTTTGCTGTCAGATCGAAGAAACCATGGCTACATTCAAGGGTGTGCAGATTTATCCTCATGTTTTATTGGACAGTTTATACAGTTGTCCCACAGTATCTGTGGAGGATTGGTTCAGGGACGTGCCGGACATAGCAAAATCTGCCGATGCTCAAGCCTGTTACATAAAATGGCATTGTATTTGCATGTAACCTGGGTAGATTTTCTGTGTACTTTATTCTTATTTATTTATATTTGCTTTGGTCTTTTTTGGCATTTCTTGGGCCGCTCCTGCGGCATATGGAGGTTCCCAGGCTAGGGGTCCAGTCGGAGCTGTCGCCACCGGCCTACGCCAGAGCCACAGCAACGCGAGATCCGAGCCGCGTCTGCGACCTGATTTTCTGTGTACTTTAAATCATCTCTAGATTACTTATCGTAACTAATATAATATAAATGTTTGAAGTGCAATGTAAATACTATGTAAGTAGATTTGCTGGCACCTAGTAAATTCAACTTATTTCTTTTGAAACTTTTCATAATTTCTTCTTTTGTAATATTTTCAGTCTGGAATTGGTTGAGTCCACGGATGTGGAACTTGTGGATACAGGGTGTTGATTGTAATTTTACCTGTTACGTTTAAGCGTTTATTTATTTTGAGTTGCTTGTTGTAGGTACTATGAGGTAAGGGCCCAGTTTCATTCCCTTGCACGTGGATTGCCTAGGCACCGTTTGTTGAAAACTCCATTTCCATAGTTCCCTTTGTGGCTCAGCGGGAAGAAATCTGACTGGTATCCATGAGAATGCAGGTTCGATCCCTGGCCTCGCTCAGTGGGCTAAGGAGCTGGCATTGCTGTGAGCTGTCGTGTAGTTTGCAGGCTTGGCTTGGATCCTGTATTGCTATGGCTGTGGTGTAGGCTGGTGGCTACAGGTCTGATTCAAACCCTAGCCTGGGAACCTCCATATGCTGCCCGTGTGGCCCTAAAAGGAAAAAAAAACACCCCTCCATTTCCTCCCAGAGTAGTATTGTTGACTACTGTTTAAGATCACTTCATCCTAGATGGGTGGGTTTATTTGGGGGCTCTCCATTCAATTTCTTTTTATCTATGGGTATGTTTTTTAATGCCAGTATCATTGTGTTGTATTTGCTTTGTACTGTCATAGGAAAATGGGAAGTGTAAGCTTCCAAGTTTGATTTTCTTTTTTAAATTTGTTTTGGCTTCTTAGGGGTCCCTTGAGATTCCATATGAATGTTGGGATCAGCTTGTGTATTTCTTCCCAATGGCCTTTCTGGGTTTTCAGAGGAATCCTATGGAGTGTGTAGATTGCCTTACCTACTATTGCTATCTTAACAGTACTCTTTCCATTACCATTAGATGTCTTCACATCGATTTAATTTTTCTTTAATTTTTTTATCCATGTTTTATGCTTTCAGTGTGACAGTCTATTTATTTATTTATTTATTGAATTTTTTTTTGGTCTTTTTGGTCTTTTTTTTTAGGGCCGCCCCCATGGCATATGGAGTTTCCCCGGCTAGGGATGGAATCGGAGCTGTGGCTGCCCGCCTACCCCACAGCCGCAGCAATGCAGGTTCCGAGCCGCATCTGCAACCTATACCACAGCTCACGGCAATGCCAGATCCTTAACCCACTGAGCGAGGCTAGGGATTGGACCGGCCTTCTTAGGGACAGACACTATGTCAGGTTCTTAACCCACTGAGCCATGACAGGAACTCACAGTACAGAGCGAGATACTCCCTTCTACTTCCAAGAGTCATGCAAGAAAAGGACTCTTCAGACAGACCCCTCATTCATTCCTTCATTCACTTCTTAATTGGTTCAACAAATAGTTACTGAGGATTTACTGTTGCCCATGCTCTACTTTAGGTGTTGCTTGTTAAGAACAAAGACAGGAAGAGACACATTTTATGTCATTTCTTCCTAAGTTACTATGGAGCTGTAGATCTTGCCAGTGATTTTTTGAGAAGGGAGCAAAGTGGGCATTAGGTCTCAGATCTCAAATGGGACTTCCCGAGAATGAAGTGGGATGTTAGCTCTTGGTCAGATAGGTTGATTTATAATTGATGCATAGACAAAAGTATGAGAGGGAGGGGGGAGCAGAAGTGAAGGGGTAGAAAGGGCAAAAATGAGAGAAGAAAGCAAGGCAAGAGCTGTAGAAATGGCTGGTGAGGCCATGAGGATTTTCTTTACTTTTCCCCTCCAGTTTTATGGAGAGATAATTGACATACATCACCATATAAGTTGAAAGCATATGGCATGATGGTTTGATTTATATATATTATGTATGTGTTATATGTATGATATATATATACACACACAGAATATAAATAACCGAAAGAAGGAAAAAAAGAAAGGAAAAAATTCTCCTTGTGATGAGAACTCTCAGGACTTACTCTCTTAACAACATCCCTATGTTCACACAGCTTGTTACCTGTAGTCATCATGTTGGACATTACATCCCTAGTATTTATTTATCTTACATTGGAAATTTGTACCTTTTTTAAAAATGTGTTTGGCTGTACTCATGGCATGTGGCAGTTCCAGGGCCCGGGATCGAACCAGAGCTGCGGCGAATAATGCCGTGTAGTTATCCTGTAGGCCACAAGAGAAATCCAGAAATTTGTACCTCTTAATCACCTTCCTCCAATCCCCCCCCATCCCTCCCTCCATCTCTGGTAACCGCACATCTGCTCTCTTTTTCTATGAGTTTTCTTTGTCCTGATGATAGCTCTTTCTGTCTCCTCTTCTTTCCCACAACTTTCCCTCCTATTGTGAGGAGGCAGTGGAGCCTGGCTTAGGAGCTAAGCCTGGGCTTCTTGGTCAGCATCCTCCTCAGAGCTGCCTTCACCTCCTGGTTCTTCAGGCTGTAGATGAGGGGGTTAAGCAGTGGCGTCACCACACTGTACTGCACAGACAGCACTTGCTCCAAGACTGAGCCGGAAGCTGGAGTCATGTACCTTGAAGGGAATGGCACAAAGAGGTGAACTGAGCTCAGGGCAGTGGCGGGGGTGCTGTTGGTGGCCATGGCCCATCCCATTCTAGGGGCACTGCAAAGAGGGTCCTTAGTGCTGAGTCACTGTTGCTGATAGCAGCATCTAGAAATAACTCAATGGTCATTGAAAGTCAGTCATTTCTGCCTTCAAACACATCCGCATACGAGTGATGTTATACAGAATTGTATAGAAATTGCCCTGCAGAAAAAGGAAGTTCTGCCGCATATCAAGTGCTGCATGCTGGAATAGAGCTAAAAACAACTTGATGCAGTTCTGTAGCACTTCATACTTTTCAAAGCATCTATCCTTAATAATTATGATGAGGAGGATTTTTTCTCTTCTTTTTTTTTTTTTTTTTTTTTTTTTTTTTTTTTTACCATTATGCAGCTGTGTGTTTTCATTTTGTGATGACTGTTCCTCACAAAACTACATGCTAATCCATAATGCTGTCGTTGTTCCTAATGTTTATGGTTCTGGGATTTACCCCAGAATCACAGCACATTGGTTTTTATAATGCTTAGTGGAACAGACCTTTTTCCTTTTGGGTACATTTGTCTTTTCTTTTTTCTCTGTTTTTAGGTCTGTACCTGTGGTATATGGATGTTACCAGCTAGGGGTTGAATCACAGCCGGACTTGCTGGTGTTCGCCCCCGCCACAGCAAGGCAGGCCTGAGCTGCATCTGTGACCTATGTCAAATCCTTAAGCCACTGAGCAAGGCCAGGCATCGAAGCTGCATCCTCCTGGGTACTAGTTGGGTTCTTAACTCGCTGGGCCACCTTGGGAACTCCTAGGTACATTTTCCTTTAACTCAGAAAAGAAGCCTAGCTTGGTAAATAAAGTGAAAGATAAAAATCTGTATGTCTGAAGATTTAGCACAAATAGGAACTCAAGTTAATAAGATTCAATTTGTGGAAGCATCTTGTTAAGTGTCACTGGGAATATTTCTCAAAGATTCGTTTAAAACTTTTTTTTAAACTTCAATGTTGCCCCTTCAAATTTTTTTGTTTTTGAAATTGGAATGTTCTTTGTGGGTTCTGATGCACGTGGTTAAAAAAATTTCATTTACTCTCATTTTTTCCCTTGAATTTATTCCTCATAACATTGCTGTGAAGTATGTGGGAGAAATCTTCTACCCCCTTGTGGTAAATGAGGAAACTGAGAAGGTTGAAGAGATTTGTCCTCAGGCTCAGGTGAGCTCCCCTGGATCAGTCTTTATCCTTTCCTGCCCCTGACCCCTTCCCAAGTAACAAGCAGGTGGGAAAACTGTAGCGCAATCTATGCAAAGCCATCTCTAGCTCACTGGTGGAAATCGCAGGCCCTTCATTGTTCTTCCTCCTGGTAAGCAAGGACCCATCAACTAGAGCGTGTATGTTTGAGAGAAACACGGTAGAAAAGAGCATGAGGTCTGAAGTCAGGCAGCCTAGGCATATGCTGTGGCTCCGTTACTAGCTTCTTCTGGGACCTTTGAAAAAGTCCCTGGCCACTCCTGAAACTCAGGTTTCTTACCTGAAAATGAGGTTAATATTTCTCTTGTCGTGTGCTACATACTAACATTGAGCTTGATTGTGTAAAGCAGCTATTGTGTGTAGAAGGTGCCTGATAAATCGTCGTAGGACAAATAAGCTCTGAGACCCATCTTCTAGACTTCCATTTCCAAGAGAAATGGCCTCTGTTTCAAGGATGATATGTTTATTTTAATTTTAATTTTTGCCTAGCACTGACAAAAGCGCTACCAAAAGCTCTCTGGTTTCCTTTTGAGAACTCTGAAATCATAGTTAATGAAAGTCGGGAAGTCTTTGGTGTTTATGTGAGCTTATTTTCAGCGTTTGAAAACTGGGCCTTGGAAAGAAAATAGATTGTTTTGTGATCCACACATCTAGTCAACAGCAGAGCTAGAACTCTAACTTCCAGTGCAGTTCTTTTCTTGCTCCTTTGCAATGACTTGAGCAAAAGACTGAGGCTCCTCTCGAGTGAGAAAGAGCCTGCACAAGAGATATTTAAAATGCTCAAAGGAAAAAATATGCAACCTAGAATACTCTATTCAGCAAGAATATCATTTAAAATAGAAGGGGAAATAAAAATTTTTCCCAACAAACAAAAACTTAAAGAATACAGCAACACAAAACCCAGGTCAAAGGAAATATTGAAATGGCTTCTCTAAACCAAAAAGAAAGGAAGGAAAGGGAAGAAAAAAGAAAAGAAAAAAAAAAAAGAAGAAGAAGAAGAGGAAGAACTAGGACTGAGGAAACTGCAATCAGAGAGCAGTCACTCAAATAAGCCAGCATACAGATTTAATCATGAACATGCTTCTAACAAAACAAAATTAAAAAGAAAAAAATAAAAAAGAGTCATCAAAACCATAAAATGTGGGCAAGGGATGTCAGGAGGTAAATAACCCTTTTTGTTTATATGTATGTCTCTCTTCTTAATTTTAATATAGTAATGAAGTGTTTGAACTTACAGGACCATCAGGCTAAAACACACATTTATGGGAAGGGGTTGGCATACTTAAAAAACAGGGCAACCACAAGCCAAAACCAAATATTGCATTTGCAAAAAATGAAAAAAAACACTCAAGCAGATAATAACACAAGACCATCCAACCAAAAAAAAAAAAAAAAAAAAGGAGAACCATAGAATCAACTGGAACACGAGATTCAAATGGCAATAAATAATCATCTATCAATTATCACCTTAAATGTCAATGGACTGAATGCCCCAATCAAAAGACACAGAGTGGCTGAGTGGATAAAAAGGCAAAAACCTTCAATATGCTGCCTACAAGAAACTCACCTTAGGACAAAAGATACATATAGATTGAAAGTGAAAGGGTGGGGAAAAATATTTCACACCAATAGACATGACAGAAAAGCAGGAGTCGCAACGCTCATATCAGACAAAATAGACTTTAAAACAAAAGACATAAAGAAAGACAAAGTAGGACACTATTTAATGATTAAGGGATCCATCCAAGGAGAGGATGTTACTATTGTCAACATATATGCCCCAAATACAGGAGCACCCAGATACATACAACAAATATTAACAGACATAACGGGAGATATTGATGAGAATACAATCATAGTAGGAGACCTAAATACCCCCCTCACATCAATGGACAGATCCTCTAGACAGAAAACCAATAAAGCAACAGAGATCCTAAAGGAAACAATAGAAAAGTTAGACTTCATTGATATCTTCAGGACACTACATCCAAAAAAAGCAGAATACACATTCTTCTCAAATGCTCATGGAACATTCTCAAGAATCGACCACATATTGGGACACAAAGCTAACCTCAATAAATTTAGGAGCGTAGAAATTATCTCAAGTATCTTCTCTGACCACCATGCCATGAAATTAGAAACCAACCATGGGAAAAGGAAAGAGAAAAAACCTACTCCATGGAGACTAAACAACATGCTACTAAAAAACCAATGGATCAATGAGGAAATCAAGAAGGAAATTAAAAACTACCTTGAAACAAATGATAATGAAGACACAACCTCTCAAAATCTATGGGATGCTGCGAAAGCAGTGCTCAGAGGGAAATTTATAGCAATCCAGGCCTTTCTCAAAAAAGAAGAAAGATCCCAAATTGACAACTTAACCCTCCACCTAAACGAATTAGAAAAAGAAGAACAAAAAAGTCCTAAAGTCAGCAGAAGGAAGGAAATTATAAAGATCAAAGAAGAAATCAATAAAATAGAGACTCAAAAAACAATAGAGAAAATTAATAAAACCAAGAGCTGGTTCTTTGAAAAGGTGAACAAAATTGACAAACCCCTGGCCAGACTCACTAAAAAGAGGAGAGAAAGAACCCAAATCACCAAAATTATAAATGAAAAAGGAGAAATCACAACAGATACAGCAGAAATACAAAAAACCATAAGAGAATACTATGAACAACTGTATGGCAACAAGTTTGACAATCTGGAAGAAATGGACAATTTTCTAGAATCTTACAGCTTGCCAAAACTGAATCAAGCAGAAACAGACCAACTGAACAGACCGATCACTAGAAATGAAATTGAAGAGGTCATAAAATCACTCCCTACAAATAAAAGTCCAGGACCAGATGGCTTCACAGGTGAATTTTACCAAACATATAAAGAGGAATTGGTGCCCATCCTCCTTAAACTCTTCCAAAAGGTTGAAGAAGAAGGAATACCCCCAAAGACATTCTATGAGGCCACCATCACCCTCATTCCAAAACCAGACAGAGATACCACCAAAAAAGAAAACTATCGCCCAATATCATTGATGAATATAGATGCAAAAATTCTCAACAAAATCTTAGCCAACCGAATCCAACAACATACCAAAAAAATTATACACCATGACCAGGTTGGGTTCATCCCAGGTTCACAAGGATGGTTCAACATACGCAAATCAATCAGCATCATACACCACATTAACAAAAAAAAGGTCAAAAATCATATGATCATCTCAATAGACGCAGAAAAAGCATTTGACAAAGTTCAACATCCATTCATGATCAAGACCCTCGCCAAAGTGGGTATAGAGGGAACATTCCTGAATATAATCAAAGCCATTTATGATAAACCCACAGCAAATATAATCCTCAATGGGGAAAAACTGAAAGCCTTCTCACTCAAATCTGGAACAAGACAGGGATGCCCACTCTCACCACTGCTCTTCAACATCGTTTTGGAAGTCTTAGCCACAGCAATTAGACAAACAAAAGAAATAAAAGGCATCCATATAGGAAGAGAAGAGATCAAACTGTCACTGTATGCAGATGACATGATTCTCTACCTAGAAAACCCTAAGGACTAAACCCCAAAACTCCTTGAAATGATTCATAAATTCAGCAAAGTGGCAGGATATAAGATTAACATTCAGAAGTCAGTTGCATTTCTGTATACCAGCAATGAAACATTAGAAAAGGAATACAAAAAAATGATACCTTTTAAAATTGTACCTCACAAAATCAAATACCTCGGAATACACCTGACCAAAGAGGTAAAGGACCTATATGCCGAGAACTATAAAACTTTAATCAAAGAAATCAAAGAAGATGTAAAGAAATGGAAAGATATTCCATGTTCCTGGATTGGAAAAATCAATATTGTGAAAATGGCCATACTACCCAAAGCAATCTACAGATTCAATGCAATCCCTATCAAATTACCCATGACATTGTTCACAGAACTAGAACAAACAATCCAAACATTTATATGGAACCACAAAAGACCCAGAATCGCCAAAGCAATCCTGAGAAACAAAAACCAAGCAGGAGGCATAACTCTCCCAGACTTCAAGAAATACTACAAAGCCACAGTCATCAAAACAGTGTGGTACTGGTATCAAAACAGACAGACAGACCAATGGAACAGAATGGAGAATCCGGAAATAAACCCTGACACCTATGGTCAATTAATCTTTGACAAGGGAGGCAAGAACATCAAATGGGAAAAGGAAAGTCTATTCAGCAAGCATTGCTGGGAAACCTGGACAGCTGCATGCAAAGCAATGAAGCTAGAACACACCCTCACACCATGCACAAAAATAAACTCCAAATGGCTGAAAGACTTAAATATACGACAGGACACCATCAAACTCCTAGAAGAAAACATAGGAAAAACACTCTCTGACATCAACATCATGAATATTTTCTCAGGTCAGTCTCCCAAAGCAATAGAAATTAGAGCAAAAATAAACCCATGGGACCTCATCAAACTGAAAAGCTTTTGCACAGCAAAGGAAACCAAAAAGAAAACAAAAAGACAACTTACAGAATGGGAGAAAATAGTTTCAAATGATGCAACTGACAAGGGCTTAATCTCTAGAATATACAAGCAACTTATACAACTCAACAGCAAAAAAGCCAATCAATCAATGGAAAAATGGGCAAAAGACCTGAATAGACATTTCTCCAAGGAAGATACACAGATGGCCAACAAACACATGAAAAAATGCTCAACATCGCTGATTATAAGAGAAATGCAAATCAAAACTACCATGAGATACCACCTCACACCAGTCAGAATGGCCATCATTAATAAATCCACAAATAACAAGTGCTGGAGGGGCTGTGGAGAAAAGGGAACCCTCCTGCACTGCTGGTGGGAATGTAAACTGGTACAGCCACTATGGAGAACAGTTTGGAGATACCTTAGAAATCTATACATAGAACTTCCATATGACCCTGCAATCCCACTCTTGGGCATCTATCCGGACAAAGCTCTACTTAAAAGAGACACATGCACCCGCATGTTCATTGCAGCCCTATTCACAATAGCCAGGACATGGAAACAATCCAAATGTCCATCGACAGATGATTGGATTCGGAAGAGGTGGTATATATACACAATGGAATACTACTCAGCCATAAAAAGGAATGACATAATGCCATTTGCAGCAACATGGATGGAACTAGAGAATCTCATCCTGAGTGAAATGAGCCAGAAAGACAAAGACAAATACCATATGATATCACTTATAACTGGAATCTAATATCCAGCACAAATGAACATCTCCTCAGAAAAGAAAATCATGGACTTGGAGAAGAGACTTGTGGTTGCCTGATGGGAGGGGGAGGGAGTGGGAGGGATCGGGAGCTTGGGCTTATCAGACACAACCTAGAATAGATTTATAAGGAGATCCTGCTGAATAGCATTGAGAACTATGTCTAGATACTCATGTCGCAACAGAAGAAAGGGTGGGGGAAAAACTGTAACTGCAATATATACATCTAAGGATGACCTGACCCCCTTGCTGTACAGTGGGAAAATAATAATAATAATAATAAAAAAAAGAAAGAGCCTGCAGTTATACTCAGGTGATATAGTATGGCATACCTGGAAACTCCTGAAGCATAGAAGATGGTGACCACAAGGAAATGAGACGAGCAGGTAGAGAAGATCTTGCTCCGACCTGTGGCAGAGTTGATCCTTAAGGCTGTCATGACGATACGGGTGTAGGAACCCAGCAGGAGAACAAGGGTGCCAAGTCCCAGGATTACCATGGTCGTCAGGATGGAGGCAATGCTAACGGAGGGGTCAGAGCAGACCAGCAGGAGCACTGGGGGAAGCTCACAGGCAAAGCTCCGGACAAGGTTGGGGCCACAGAAGTGATGCTGAGCCAGGAGGATGGTGTTAACTAAGCCCGTCCCCATTCCTATGGCCCAGGATGCTCCCACCAGGCCAGTGCACACCTTCCTGTTCATAGCCACCGCATACAACAGTGGGTGGCACACAGCCTGGAACCGGTCATAGGCCATGACTGAAAGGAGGCAAGCTTCAGTGGCTCCAGAAAATATGACCAAGGAGATCTGGGCGAAACACTCAAGGAGGGATATCGTCTTCCACTTGGAAAGAAGGTGCTCTAGCAGCTTAGGGACAATGATGGAGGAATAGAAGGCATCCAGGAAGGAGAGGTGGCTGAGGAAGAAGTACATGGGGCTGTGGAGGTGGGAATCAGTACTGATCACCAGCAGCATCAGCAGGTTCCCTGTGAAGGTCAGGAGGTAAACCACCAGGAATGTTACAAATAGTACTGCCTGGATGTGAGGGTTGTTAGATAGTCCTAGGAGAACAAATTCGGTGACCGTGGTTGTGTTGCCACCTTCCATGGAGCATTCAAGTTTCCTTTGCGAGGGACTAGAAGAGAAAAGAAGGCTCAAATGTGTTTCGAGTCTGAGTGTGGCTGGGGATGGGGCACAATGAATAAAGCTTCAGGAGTGACCCAGCACAGAACATGTCGTGGAAGCAAGCTTGCCATGCCAGACCTCATCAACCCTTCCCAGCTCAGGGCAATAACCTAATCTCAGCTCAGGTAGAGACGGTTGGAAGGAGGAGTGTAGAGAATCAAACCTGGAAGGAAAGACGAGGAGAAGAGAGATGATCCAGACTGGAGAAGGAAAGGGAGTTGTCAAAAGACTCCAGGGCACTGGAGTGTGCTCTTCCGTACAGGAAGGCTCACTGGCGTAGTGAGTAAGCAATAAGCATTTTGGCCAACCATCTGGTTGACAGGCTGTGATGCAGGTTTGAATGACTGATAGAGGTATGGGGACACCTACTGATGGCACAAATCATTTCTCTGTCACTGTAGGTTCGTGAATAAGTCACTTGGGCTCCTCATTAAAGGGAATCTGGCAAAACTAGATGGTTTCTGTCGTCCATTCCAGGTTAGACATTCTACAGCTTGGGGGACAGTCTTCCTTGGGTATGTCTGGATACTAAATGGAAACGTTCTCCCCTCCTGTGTCTCCCTAAGCCTAGGTGGCCCATGAGTTGTCTTCTTTCGCGGAAGTTGGGCACAAGGAAGCCGTCAAATTGGAGGTGAGGGCTGTGCTCATCAGTTTCTCTAAGGGCTTCCCATTCCAGGATGTATGTGAGCCTATAATGTCCATTGTTTGCCCTGTAACCTTAGGGCTTAACATGAGAGTGCATGAAGTTTGTGATGTTCTCTGAGTTGGTACTAGGGGATCTGGATAAAGCCCAGTCAAATTTGGACCACCTTCTATGCATCACAGGGAGGGAAAAAGGAAAAAAAAAAAAAGAGGAGAAGTTAAAGAACACCAAGACTACTTAGGATAATGTGCAGTTAGAGGGTTTGGTCTAGACCGGAGGAAGGTGAAGTCACCCCTCCTCCTCGAAGGGAAACTCAGGATCATGAGCAATGAGGATCTGCTCTCTCCTCATGGCGTGTTCACTCACGAGTTCCCGCAGTGGATAGTTTTGGGAGAAGATGGAGTTGAATGAGAAGATCTGTCCTCGCCTGGGCTCCCTAGGCCAACCAGAGATGCTCTCAGCAGAGGATACCTGAATGGCATCTTTTCCAGCACTGGAGTAAAAGCCCCCGATATGGGTCGGTCTCTGTGGGTTTCCCTCAACTTTGTCCTTCCTTTAGAAGATGCAGGGGTGGTGGAGCTTCTAAGTAAGGAAACATCCCTGTAGTCTTTCTGTCCGTGGGGAAGTTTTCCTGATTCTGCCTCCACAATGACAATGGCCAGAGGGACTTGATCTCAGCCCTAGACCTTGGAGAGTGTTGGAGGTCCCCGGAGAGACCGTTAAGCAGGAGGCCTGGTCTGATCTGAATGAGTTCTCCAGGGCCACTAGCCCTTCCCTGTATCACTCTTGTTTCAGTGAGTTGCATCATGCAAGAGGTGCCCAAGGGTGGCCCATAATTGCTAAAGGTAAAATTAGAGACTTCGAAGGTGTCTTGATTCTAAAGCTTTGAATCCCTTCCCGTCTTCTCTGGTCGTCCCTGTGTGGCCCTTGGGTCCCTGCCACTGCCGCTGCAGAGACACCTCTGGATCCTTAAGCTGCTACACCAAAAGAGATCTTCTTTAGTTTTAACTAGTTGTACATGTCAAAGTCGTCTAGGAATAATTTGGAGTGAATTTGGTGTAAGTTGTGAAGTGGCGTCTACATCCATTTCATTCCACGAGGCGTGCAATTCTTGTTTCTTAACAATTTCTGGAGCAGTTATGGGCTATTTGGCTCCATCTCACTTTGGATGTCCAGTTTCCTGAGTTCAGCGGGTCAGCCAGCAGGGAGCAGGGTGTCCAGTGACCTGGGAGGCAGGCGTGGCCTGCATGTCCCACACTGACCACAAGGGCGCGCTGAGGGCGCTTTTCTAAACCCACAGCACCTGTGCCTTCCAGGTGGACTGGGCTCTGCCCGGCTGAGGGGAGTTCTATCTCCTTAGGCCGCTTCAGAGCTTTTGCTTTGAGACGTTGGGCGCCAGCGTCCCGGCAGAAGGAGTTCAGCCCCTTAGGACTCAAGGGGGTTTGGGCTTCAGGACAAGCTGGGGCTGCGTGCGTGCTGAGGGGACCTGAGGTTCCTGGAGATCCACCTGTGGAGGCACCGCCCTGAGGAAAGGGTGAGGAAAAAGTGAGGGGAAGCTTCCTGTGTATTGTCCTTCTCCCATGACCCAGGAAGGGCCTGATGTGGACAACTGGGTTCTCAGTTTTGTGTGCGGTGTAGACAGGTGTGAGGTGTCCTTCTTTGGGGTGTGGTGTCCAGTGTTCCCAGCACTGTGTGTTGTGGAGGATGTCCTTTCCCCTTGGTGTGTTCTTGGCCCCCTTTTCCTAAATTACCTGAGCGCATCCATGTGGCTTTAATTCTGGGTGCTCTGTTTTGTTCCTGTGGTCCTGTGCCTGTTTTTGTGATGAATCTACACCGTTTCGGTCACTGTCGCTTCGTAACGTAGTTTGAGGTCTGAGAGTGAAATGCTTCCAGGCTGTTCTCCTTTCTGAGGATGGCTTTGGCTATTTGGGGTCCTTTGTGGTCCGCCCAAAATGTTGGGATGATATTGTCTATATCCGTGAAAAATACCGTTGGAATTTGGTAGGCATTGCATTCGCTGTGCACACTGCTTTTGGTAGAATGCACATTTTAACAATATCGGGTCTTCCATTTTGTGAGTGTGGGGTATCTTTCCATTTCTTTGTGTCTTCTTCAGTTTCTTCCTCAGTGTCTTAAAGTTTTCAGTGTGAGGGTCTTTCCAGGCTTTGGTGAGGAGTTCCTGTTGTGGCTCAGCAGGAACGAACCAGGCTAGTATCCATGAGGATATGGGTTTGATCCCTGGCCTTGCTCTGTGGGTTAGGATGCAGCGTTGTGAGCTCTGGTGTAGGTCACAGATGTTGTTTGGCTCTGGCATGGCTGTGGCTGGCAGCCGCAGCCCCGATTCGACCCCTAGCCTGGGACTTTCCATATGCCACGTGTGTTGCCCTAAAAAGAAGAAGAAGAAGAAAAAAAAGACCTTGGTAAAATTTATTTCTAGGTATTTTGTTCTTTTTGAAGCAAGTGTAAAATGAATTGTTTTCTTTCTCTCTCTGATGGTTCATTACTGGTGTTAGAAATGCAATTGATTTTTGTGTATTGATTGTATAACTTTGTTGCTTTCGTTTACTGGTTCTAACAGTTCTCTGCATCAGAAAATTGGATGTACAAACATTGGCATTCAAAAATCCCAGTGTTTCCATCATATCCAGGTCATCCACAGCACTGAAGACATAGTGACTCCTAACATAAGCTTCCCACAGTGCCTGTAAGTTATAGGTGGGCTCCTGCAAGGGTGATGCGGTTCCTGACTCTGTGTGAATTGGATCGTTGTAAGGCTTGGCCTCTCTAAGGAAGTGTGGTGTTTTCTCTATTTTTTCTGGCACGGTATTGGCATGGTGCTTGGGAACGTAATTTTGAACATGCAGAAAACGTGCAGGACACTACAAGGTACCATTTGTCTCCACACTCAGATTCCCCAGCCATCATTCCTTTACCACATTTGCCACTTCACACAAACTACCCCAGTGTGTTTTACCCAAGAACATAACCTCCAAATGAGGAAATTATTATGGTTTACACATTCTGACTCAATCCTCAGGCCCACTTCGACTTTCACCGACTTTCACCATCTGCCGCAACTCTAGAGACATATCTTTTCCCACTCTGATCCAGTTTTCTTCCTTCTGGAACCATGACGATGCTTTCTCAGTGTCACACCCTTGATGGATTTAAAGCCCAGAAGATGAGTGTGATCTGGGTGGCCTTTTCTGTATGGCTTCTTTCACTTAGGATATCTTCAGTGTTCATTGTGTTGTAACACGTATCAGTCCTTGATTCATTGTTTCTGCTGTGCTTAAATATACATAACATTTACCATTCAAACCATTTGAACTATGCCGTTCTGGGGCCTTAAGCACATTCGAATGGTTGTACAAATATCCTCACCATGCATTTTCAGAACTTTTCAGATTTCACTGGGGAAACCCTTCAGTGGTGAAGCACTCATTCCCCTTGGCCCCTTGCACCCGCATTTTACTTTCTATCTTTGAGTTTGACTTCTCTTGTTACTTTATGTAGATCAAATCAAACCGTTTTTGGCGTTTTGTGACAGGGTTCTTTCACTTACCATGATGACTTCAAAGTTCTTATATGTTGTAGCCTGTGTCTGTTTTTCGTTGTTTTTTTTTTTTTTTTTTTTGTTGTTGTTATATGAAGGAAAGGAACTGTTTTATTTTATTTTATTATATTTTATTTTATTATTTTTTCATTATTTTATTACTCAATGAATTTATTGCATTTCTAGTTGTACAATGATCATCACAATCCAGTTTTATAGGATTCCCATCCCACACCCCTAGCACATTCTCCCAGCCCCCAACCTGGCTTCTTTGGAAACCATAAGTTTTTCAACGTCTGTGAGTCAGTATCTGTTCTGCAAAGAAGTTCATTGTGTCCTTTTTTCAGATTCCACATGTCAGTGAGAGCATTTGATGTTGGTGTCTCATTGTCTGACCGACTTCACTTAGCATGATAATATCGAGGTCCATCCATGTTGCTAAAAATGCTGGTATTTTGTTCCTTTTAATAGCCGAGTACTATTCTATTGTGCATATGTACCACATCTTCTTGATCCACTCCTCTGTTGATGGACATTTAGATTGTTTCCATGTCTTGGCTATTGCAAATAGTGCTGCAATGAACACTGGAGTACATGTGTCTTTTTGAGTCATGGTTTTCTCTGGATAGATGCCCAGGAGTGGGATTGCTGGATCAAATGGTAATTCTATTTTTAGTTTTCTGAGGCATCTCCACACTGCTTTCCACAGTGGTTGCACCAATATACAGTCCCACCAACAGTGTAAGAGGGTTCCTTTTTCTCCACACGCTCTCCAGCACTTATTGTTCGTAGACGTTTTGATGACGGCCATTCTGGCTGGTGTAAGGTGGTACCTCTTAGTGGCTTTGATTTGCACTTCTCTAACAGTGAGTGATGATGAACATCTTTTCATGTGTGTTTTGGCCATCTGTGTGTCTTTTTTGGAGAACTGTCTGTTTGGATCTTCTGCCCATTTTTTGGATGGGGTTGTTTGTTTTTTTGGTGTATTTCCTTGGTTTTTAAGACTGAATTTCACGTCTTTGTGTGTTTACCACAGTAGCTTATCCATTCATTCATTGGTTGATGGACATTTGGGTGGCTTCTAACTTTTCCTGTTGTGATTAACGGTGCTGTGAACAAGGGTGTATCCATTTCTGTTCCACCTCCTGGTTTCAGTCTTTTGGGTGTGGATTAGATACCTTAATTCTATGTTTAAGTTTTTGAGGAACTGCCATACTGTTTTCCACAGAGGCTGCACCATTTTACTTTATTCCTTTCATGGCAGAAGAACATGGTGGTTTATTGATCTCCCCGATTTTATTTTTAAGTTTACCCATTGATGGCCATAGGCAGTCGTTCTATTTTTTTTTGCTGTTTGGAACAGTGCTGCTGTCAATATTTGTGTAGACCTGTTTTCAGTTCTTTGGGGTATATTTCTAGGAGTGGAGTTGTTGAACCGTTGTTAATTGTATATTTGTATTGTGAACACAGGTTGCCCCCTTTTCTGTTTCTACAACTAATGGTTAAAGCTTCCAATGTTTCTGCATTGTTGCCAATAGTTGTTTTTCGTTTTCTTGATTATAAACCTTTGAGAACATGGGAAGGATTTGTTGCCTTGCAGTTTTAATTTGCATTTCCATCATGACTCATGGTATTTGACACATTCTTCTTGTTGAGCATTTGTATATCTTAGGTGGAGAAGGGTCTATTGAAGTCACTTACCCATTTAAAAAGGTGGGTTGTTTGTCCTTCCGTTGATGAGGTTGTAGAAGTTCTTGAAATACACTGAATAACAATTCATCAGATATATACTGTGCAAGCATTTTCTTCCATTCTGTTGGCTATGTCTTCAGTTTCTGAATTGTGTCTTTTGATGCTTTTAATCTTGAAGAAATCCAATTTATCTATTCTTTTTTTGTTGTCGTTTGAGCTTTGCTGTCAGATCGAAGAAACCATGGCTACATTCAAGGGTGTGCAGATTTATCCTCATGTTTTATTGGACAGTTTATACAGTTGTCCCACAGTATCTGTGGAGGATTGGTTCAGGGACGTGCCGGACATAGCAAAATCTGCCGATGCTCAAGCCTGTTACATAAAATGGCATTGTATTTGCATGTAACCTGGGTAGATTTTCTGTGTACTTTATTCTTTATCTATCTATCTATCTATCTATCTATCTATCTATCTATTTATTTATGTATGTTTTGGTCTTTTTTGGCATTTCTTGGGCCGCTCCTGCGGCATATGGAGGTTCCCAGGCTAGGGGTCCAGTCGGAGCTGTCGCCACCGGCCTACGCCAGAGCCACAGCAACGCGAGATCCGAGCCGCGTCTGTGACCTGATTTTCTGTGTACTTTAAATCATCTCTAGGTTACTTATCGTAACTAATATAATATAAATGTTTGAAGTGCCGTGTAAATACTATGTAAGTAGATTTGCTGGCACCTAGTAAATTCAACTTATTTCTTTTGAAACTTTTCATAATTTCTTCTTTTGTAATATTTTCAGTCTGGAATTGGTTGAGTCCACGGATGTGGAACTTGTGGATACAGGGTGTTGACTGTAATTTTACCTGTTACGTTTAAGCGTTTATTTATTTTGAGTTGCTTGTTGTAGGTACTATGAGGTAAGGGCCCAGTTTCATTCCCTTGCACGTGGATTGCCTAGGCACTGTTTGTTGAAAACTCCATTTCCATAGTTCCCTTTGTGGCTCAGCGGGAAGGAATCTGACTGGTATCCATGAGAATGCAGGTTCGATCCCTGGCCTCGCTCAGTGGGCTAAGGAGCTGGCATTGCTGTGAGCTGTCGTGTAGTTTGCAGGCTCGGCTTGGATCCTGTATTGCTATGGCTGTGGTGTAGGCTGGTGGCTACAGGTCTGATTCAAACCCTAGCCTGGGAACCTCCATATGCTGCCCGTGTGGCCCTAAAAGGAAAAAAAAACACCCCTCCATTTCCTCCCAGATTAGTATTGTTGATTATTGTTGACTATTGTTTAAGATCACTTCATCCTAGATGGGTGGGTTTATTTGGGGGCTCTCCATTCAATTTCTTTTTATCTATGGGTATGTTTTTTAATGCCAGTATCATTGTGTTTTATTTGCTTTGTACTGTCATAGGAAAATGGGAAGTGTAAGCTTCCAAGTTTGATTTTCTTTTTTAAGTTTGTTTTGGCTTCTTAGGGGTCCCTTGAGATTCCATATGAATGTTGGGATCAGCTTGTGTATTTCTTCCCAATGGCCTTTCTGGGTTTCCAGAGGAATCCTATGGAGTGTGTAGATTGCCTTATGTACTATTGCTATCTTAACAGCACTCTTTCCATTACCATTAGATGTCTTCACATCGATTTAATTTTTCTTTTATTTTTTTATCCATGTTTTATAACTTTCAGCGTCTTAGTCTTATGTATTTACTTATTTATTTATTTATTGAATTTTTTTTTGGTCTTTTTGGTCTTTTTTTTAGGGCCGCCCCCATGGCATATGGAGTTTCCCCGGCTAGGGGTTGAATCGGAGCTGTGGCTGCCCGCTTACCCCACAGCCGCAGCAATGCATGTTCCGAGCCGCATCTGCAACCTATACCACAGCTCACGGCAATGCCGGATCCTTAACCCACTGAGCGAGGCTAGGGATTGGACCGGCCTTCTTAGGGACAGACACTATGTCAGGTTCTTAACCCACTGAGCCTTGACAGGAACTCACAGTACTGAGCGAGATACTCCCTTCTACTTCCAAGAGTCATGCAAGAAAAGGACTCTTCAGACAGACCCCTCATTCATTCCTTCATTCACTTCTTAATTGGTCAACAAATAGTTACTGAGGATTTACTGCTGCCCATGCTGTACTTTAGGTGTTGCTTGTTAAGAACAAAGACAGGAGGAGACACATTTTATGTCATTTCTTCCTAAGTTACTATGGAGCTGTAGATCTTGCCAGTGATTTTTTGAGAAGGGAGCAAAGTGGGCATTAGGTCTCAGATCTCAAATGGGACTTCCCGAGAATGAAGTGGGATGTTAGCTCTTGGTCAGATAGGTTGATTTATAATTGATGCATAGACAAAAGTATGAGAGGGAGGGGGGAGCAGAAGTGAAGGGGTAGAAAGGGCAAAAATGAGAGAAGAAAGCAAGGCAAGAGCTGTAGAAATGGCTGGTGAGGCCATGAGGATTTTCTTTACTTTTCCCCTCCAGTTTTATGGAGAGATAATTGACATACATCACCATATAAGTTCAAAGCATATGGCATGATGGTTTGATTTATATATACTATGTATGTGTTATATGTATAATATATACACACACACACACAATGTAAATAACCAAATGAAGGAAAAGAAAAGGAAAAAATTCTCCTTGTGATGAGAACTCTCAGGACTTACTCTCTTAACAACATCCCTATGTTCACACAGCTTGTTACCTGTAGTCATCATGTTGGACATTACATCCCTAGCATTTATTTATCTTACATTGGAAATTTGTACCTTTTTAAAAAATGTGTTTGGCTGTACTCATGGCATGTGGCAGTTCCAGGGCCCGGGATCGAACCAGATCTGCGGCGAAAAATGCCATGTAGTTATGCTGTAGGCCACAAGAGAAGTCCAGAAATTTGTACCTCTTGATCACCTTCCTCCAATCCCCCCCCATCCCTCCCTCCATCTCTGGTAACCGCACATCTGCTCTCTTTTTCTACGAGTTTTCTTTGTCCTGATGATAGCTCTTTCTGTCTCCTCTTCTTTCCCACAACTTTCCCTCCTATTGTGAGGAGGCAGTGGAGCCTGGCTTAGGAGCTAAGCCTGGGCTTCTTGGTCAGCATCCTCCTCAGAGCTGCCTTCACCTCCTGGTTCTTCAGGCTGTAGATGAGGGGGTTAAGCAGTGGCGTCACCACACTGTACTGCACAGACAGCACTTGCTCCAAGACTGAGCCGGAAGCTGGAGTCATGTACCTTGAAGGGAATGGCACAAAGAGGTGAACTGAGCTCAGGGCAGTGGTGGGGGTGCTGTTGGTGGCCATGGCCCATCCCATTCTAGGGGCACTGCAAAGAGGGTCCTTAGTGCTGAGTCACTGTTGCTGATAGCAGCATCTAGAAATAACTCAATGGTCATTGAAAGTCAGTCATTTCTGCCTTCAAACACATCCGCATACGAGTGATGTTATACAGAATTGTATAGAAATTGCCCTGCAGAAAAAGGAAGTTCTGCCGCATATCAAGTGCTGCATGCTAGACTAGAGCTAAAAATAACTTGATGCAGTTCTGTAGCACTTCATACTTTTCAAAGCATCTATCCTTAATAATTATGATGAGGAGGATTTTTTCTCTTCTTCTTTTTTTTTTTTTTTTTTTTTTTTTTTTTTTACCATTATGCAGCTGTGTGTTTTCATTTTGTGATGACTGTTCCTCACAAAACTACATGCTAATCCATAATGCTGTCGTTGTTCCTAATGTTTATGGTTCTGGGATTTACCCCAGAATCACAGCACATTGGTTTTTATAATGCTTAGTGGAACAGACCTTTTTCCTTTTGGGTACATTTGTCTTTTCTTTTTTCTCTGTTTTTAGGTCTGTACCTGTGGTATATGGATGTTACCAGCTAGGGGTTGAATCACAGCCGGACTTGCTGGTGTTCGCCCCCGCCACAGCAAGGCAGGACTGAGCTGCATCTGTGACCTATGTCAAATCCTTAAGCCACTGAGCAAGGCCAGGCATCGAAGCTGCATCCTCCTGGGTACTAGTTGGGTTCTTAACTCGCTTGGCCACATTGGGAACTCCGAGGTACATTTTCCTTTAACTCAGAAAAGAAGCCTAGCTTGGTAAATAAAGTGAAAGATAAAAATCTTTATGTCTGAAGATTTAGCACAAATAGGAACTCAAGTTAATAAGATTCAATTTGTGGAAGCATCTTGTTAAGTGTCACTGGGAATATTTCTCAAAGAATCGTTTAAAACTTTTTTTTAAACTTCAATGTTGCCCCTTCAAATTTTTTTGTTTTTTGAAATTGGAATGTTCTTTGTGGGTTCTGATGCACGTGGTTAAAACAATTTCATTTACTCTCATTTCTTTCCTTGAATTTATTCCTTATAACATTGCTGTGAAGTATGTGGGAGAAATCTTCTACCCCCTTGTGGTAAATGAGGAAACTGAGAAGGTTGAAGAGATTTGTCCTCAGGCTCAGGTGAGCTCCCCTGGATCATTCTTTATCCTTTCCTGCCCCCGACCCCTTCCCAAGTAACAAGCAGGTGGGAAAACTGTAGCGCAGTCTATGCAAAGCCCTCTCTAGCTCACTGGTAGAAATCACAGGCCCTTCGTTGTTCTTCCTCCTGGTAAGCAAGGACCCGTCAACTAGAGCGTGTATGTTTGAGAGAAACACGGTAGAAAAGAGCATGAGGTCTGAAGTCAGGCAGCCTAGGCATATGCTGTGGCTCCGTTACTAGCTTCTTCTGGGACCTTTGAAAAAGTCCCTGGCCACTCCTGAAACTCAGGTTTCTTACCTGAAAATGAGGTTAATATTTCTCTTGTCGTGTGCTACATACTAACATTGAGCTTGATTGTGTAAAGCAGCTATTGTGTGTAGAAGGTGCCTGATAAATCGTCGTAGGACAAATAAGCTCTGAGACCCATCTTCTAGACTTCCATTTCCAAGAGAAATGGCCTCTGTTTCAAGGATGATATGTTTATTTTAATTTTAATTTTTGCCTAGCACTGACAAAAGCGCTACCAAAAGCTCTCTGGTTTCCTTTTGAGAACTCTGACATCATAGTTAATGAAAGGCGGGAAGTCTTTGGTGTTTATGTGAGCTTATTTTCAGCGTTTGAAAACTGGGCCTTGGAAAGAAAATAGATTGTTTTGTGATCCACACATCTAGTCAACAGCAGAGCTAGAACTCTAACTTCCAGTGCAGTTCTTTTCCTGCTCCTTTGCAATGACATGTGCAAAAGACTGAGGCTCCTCTCGAGTGAGAAAGAGCCTGCAGTTATACTCAGGTGATATAGTATGGCATACCTGGACACTCCTGAAGCATAGAAGATGGTGACCACAAGGAAATGAGATGAGCAGGTAGAGAAGATCTTGCTCCGACCTGTGGCAGAGTTGATCCTTAAGGCTGTCATGATGATATGGGTGTAGGAACCCAGCAGGAGAACAAGGGTGACAAAGCCGAGAATAGCTGTGCTTGTCAGGATGAAGGCAATGCTAACGGAGGGGTCAGAGCAGGCCAGCAGGAGCACTGGGGGAAGCTCACAGGCAAAGCTCCGGACAAGGTTGGGGCCACAGAAGTGATGCTGAGCCAGGAGGATGGTGTTAACTAAGCCCGTCCCCATTCCTATGGCCCAGGATGCTCCCACCAGGCCAGTGCACACCTTCCTGTTCATAGCCACCGCATACAACAGTGGGTGGCACACAGCCTGGAACCGGTCATAGGCCATGACTGAAAGGAGGCAAGCTTCAGTGGCTGCAGAAAATATGACCAAGGAGATCTGGGCGAAACACTCAAGGAGGGATACAGTCTTCCAGTTGGAAAGAAGGTGCTCTAGCAGCTTAGGGACAATGATGGAGGAATAGAAGGCATCCAGGAAGGAGAGGTGGCTGAGGAAGAAGTACATGGGGCTGTGGAGGTGGGAATCAGTACTGATCACCAGCAGCATCAGCAGGTTCCCTGTGAAGGTCAGGAGGTAAGCCACCAGGAATGTTACAAATAGTACTGCCTGGATGTGAGGGTTGTTAGATAGTCCTAGGAGAACAAATTCGGTGACCGTGGTTGTGTTGCCACCTTCCATGGAGCATTCAAGTTTCCTTTGCGAGGGACTAGAAGAGAAAAGAAGGCTCAAGTGTGTTTCGAGTCTCAGAGTGTGGCTGGGGATGGGGCAGTATGAATAAAGCTTCAGGAGTGACCCAGCACAGAACATGTCGTGGAAGCAAGCTTGCCATGCCAGACCTCATCAACCCTTCCCAGCTCAGGGCAATAAGCTAATCTCAGCTCAGGTAGAGATGGTTGGAAGGAGGAGTGTAGAGAATCAAACCTGGAAGGAAAGACGAGGAGAACAGAGATGATCCAGACTGGAGAAGGAAAGGGAGTTGTCAATAGACTCCAGGGCACTGGAGTGTGCTCTTCCGTACAGGAAGGCTCACTGGCGTAGTGAATAAGCAATAAGCATTTTGGCCAACCATCTGGTTGACAGGCTGTGATGCAGGTTTGAATGACTGATAGAGGTATGGGGACACCTACTGATGGCACAAATCATTTCTCTGTCACTGTAGGTTCGTGAATAAGTCACTTGGGCTTCTCATTAA
Organism: Sus scrofa; assembly: GCF_054392235.1. NCBI lineage: Eukaryota > Metazoa > Chordata > Mammalia > Artiodactyla > Suidae > Sus > Sus scrofa. The sequence goes on along the minus strand of NC_139387.1, from coordinate 86,308,415 downwards.
AGGGAATCGGGCAAAACTAGATGGTTTCTGTCGTCCATTCCAGGTTAGACGTTCTACAGCTTGGGGGACAGTCTTCCTTGGGTATATCTGCTACTAAATGGAAATGCTCTCCCCTCCTGTGTCTCCCTAAGCCTAGGTGGCCCATGAGTTGTCTTCTTTCGCGGAAGTTGGGCACAAGGAAGCCGTCAAATTGGAGGTGAGGGCTGTGCTCATCAGTTTCTCTAAGGGCTTCCCATTCCAGGATGTATGTGAGCCTATAATGTCCATTGTTTGCCCTGTAACCTTAGGGCTTAACATGAGAGTGCATGAAGTTTGTGATATTCTCTGAGTTGGTACTAGGGGATCTGGATAAAGCCCAGTCAAATTTGGACCACCTTCTATGCATCACAGGGAGGGAAAAAGGATAAAGAAAAAAGAAGAGGAGAAGTTAAAGAACACCAAGACTACTTAGGATAATGTGCAGTTAGAGGGTTTGGTCTAGACCGGAGGAAGGTGAAGTCACCCCTCCTCCTCGAAGGGAAACTCAGGATCATGAGCAATGAGGATCTGCTCTCTCTTCATGGCGTGTTCACTCACGAGTTCCCGCAGTGGATAGTTTTGGGAGAAGATGGAGTTGAATGAGAAGATCTGTCCTCGCCTGGGCTCCCTAGGCCAACCAGAGATGCTCTCAGCAGAGGATACCTGAATGGCATCTTTTCCAGCACTGGAGTAAAAGCCCCCGATATGGGTCGGTCTCTGTGGGTTTCTCTCAACTTTGTCCTTCCTTTAGAAGATGCAGGGGTGGTGGAGCTTCTAAGTAAGGAAACATCCCTGTAGTCTTTCTGTCCGTGGGGAAGTTTTCCTGATTCTGCCTCCACAATGACAATGGCCAGAGGGACTTGATCTCAGCCCTAGACCTTGGAGAGTGTTGGAGGTCCCCGGAGAGACCGTTAAGCAGGAGGCCTGGTCTGATCTGAATGAGTTCTCCAGGGCCACTAGCCCTTCCCTGTATCACTCTTGTTTCAGTGAGTTGCATCATGCAAGAGGTGCCCAAGGGTGGCCCATAATTGCTAAAGGTAAAATTAGAGACTTCGAAGGTGTCTTGATTCTAAAGCTTTGAATCCCTTCCCGTCTTCTCTGGTCGTCCCTGTGTGGCCCTTGGGTCCCTGCCACTGCCGCTGCAGAGACACCTCTGGATCCTTAAGCTGCTACACCAAAAGAGATCTTCTTTAGTTTTAACTAGTTGTACATGTCAAAGTCGTCTAGGAATAATTTGGAGTGAATTTGGTGTAAGTTGTGAAGTGGCGTCTACATCCATTTCATTCCACGAGGCGTGCAATTCTTGTTTCTTAACAATTTCTGGAGCAGTTATGGGCTATTTGGCTCCATCTCACTCTGGATGTCCAGTTTCCTGAGTTCAGCAGGTCAGCCAGCAGGGAGCAGGGTGTCCAGTGAACTGTGAGGCAGGCGTGGCCTGCATGTCCCACACTGACCTCAAGGGCGCGCTGAGGGTGCTTTTCTAAACCCACAGCACCTGTGCCTTCCAGGTGGACTGGGCTCTGCCCGGCTGAGGGGAGTTCTATCTCCTTAGGCCGCTTCAGAGCTTTTGCTTTGAGACGTTGGGCGCCAGTGTCCCGGCAGAAGGAGTTCAGCCCCTTAGGACTCAAGGGGGTTTGGGCTTCAGGACAAGCTGGGGCTGCATGCGTGCTGAGGGGACCTGAGGTTCCTGGAGATCCACCTGTGGAGGCACCGCCCTGAGGAAAGGGTGAGGAAAAAGTGAGGGGAAGCTTCCTGTGTATTGTCCTTCTCCCATGACCCAGGAAGGGCCTGATGTGGACAACTGGGTTCTCAGTTTTGTGTGCGGTGTAGACAGGTGTGAGGTGTCCTTCTTTGGGGTGTGGTGTCCAGTGTTCCCAGCACTGTGTGTTGTGGAGGATGTCCTTTCCCCTTGGTGTGTTCTTGGCCCCCTTTTCCTAAATTACCTGAGCGCATCCATGTGGCTTTAATTCTGGGTGCTCTGTTCTGTTCCTGTGGTCCTTGTGCCTGTTTTTGTGATGAATCTACACCGTTTCGGTCATTGTCGCTTCGTAATGTAGTTTGAGGTCTGAGAGTGAAATGCTTCCAGGCTGTTCTCCTTTCTGAGGATGGCTTTGGCTATTTGGGGTCCTTTGTGGTCCGCCCAAAATGTTGGGATGATATTGTCTATATCCGTGAAAAATACCGTTGGAATTTGGTAGGCACTGCATTCGCTGTGCACACTGCTTTTGGTAGAATGCACATTTTAACAATATCGGTTCTTCCATTTTGTGAGTGTGGGGTATCTTTCCATTGCTTTGTGTCTTCTTCAGTTTCTTCCTCAGTGTCTTAAAGTTTTCAGTGTGAGGGTCTTTCCAGGCTTTGGTGAGGAGTTCCTGTTGTGGCTCAGCAGGAACGAACCAGGCTAGTATCCATGAGGATATGGGTTTGATCCCTGGCCTTGCTCTGTGGGTTAGGATGCAGCGTTGTGAGCTCTGGTGTAGGTCACAGATGTTGTTTGGCTCTGGCATGGCTGTGGCTGGCAGCCGCAGCCCCGATTCGACCCCTAGCCTGGGACTTTCCATATGCCACGTGTGTTGCCCTAAAAAGAAGAAGAAGAAGAAAAAAAAGACCTTGGTAAAATTTATTTCTAGGTATTTTGTTCTTTTTGAAGCAAGTGTAAAATGAATTGTTTTCTTTCTCTCTCTGATGGTTCATTACTGGTGTTAGAAATGCAATTGATTTTTGTGTATTGATTGTATAACTTTGTTGCTTTCGTTTCCTGGTTCTAACAGTTCTCTGCATCAGAAAATTGGATGTACAAACATTGGCATTCAAAAGTCCCAGTGTTTCCATCATATCCAGGTCATCCACAGCACTGAAGACATAGTGACTCCTAACATAAGCTTCCCACAGTGCCTGTAAGTTATAGGTGGGCTCCTGCAAGGGTGATGAGGTTCCTGACTTTGTGTGAATTGGATCGTTGTAAGGCTTGGCCTCTCTAAGGAAGTGTGGTGTTTTCTCTATTTTTCTGGCACGGTATTGGCATGGTGCTTGGGAACGTAATTTTGAACATGCAGAAAACACCCAGGACACTACAACGTACCATTTGTCCCCACACTCAGATTCCCCAGCCATCATTCCTTTACCACATTTGCCACTTCACACAAACTACCCCAGTGTGTTTTACCCAAGAACATAACCTCCAAATGAGGAAATTATTATGGTTTCCACATTCTGACTCAATCCTCAGGCCCACTTCGACTTTCACCATCTGCCGCAACTCTAGAGACATATCTTTTCCCACTCTGATCCAGTTTTCTTCCTTCTGGAACCATGACGATACTTTCTCAGTGTCACACCCTTGATGGGTTTAAAGCCCAGAAGATGAGTGTGATCTGGGTGGCCTTTTCTGTATGGCTTCTTTCACTTAGGATATCTTCAGTGTTCATTGTGTTGTAACACGTATCAGTCCTTGATTCATTGTTTCCGTTGTGCTTAAATATACATAACATTTACCATTCAAACCATTTGAACTATGCCGTTCTGGGGCCTTAAGCACATTCGAATGGTTGTACAAATATCCTCACCATGCATTTTCAGAACTTTTCAGATTTCACTGGGGAAACCCTTCAGTGGTGAAGCACTCATTCCCCTTGGCCCCTTGCACCCGCATTTTACTTTCTATCTTTGAGTTTGACTTCTCTTGTTACTTTATGTAGATCAAATCAAACGGTTTTTGGCGTTTTGTGACAGGGTTCTTTCACTTACCATGATGACTTCAAAGTTCTTATATGTTGTAGCCTGTGTCTGTTTTTCGTTTTTTTTTTTTTTGTTTGTTTGTTTGTTTGTTTTTGTTGTTGTTGTTGTTATATGAAGGAAAGGAACTGTTTTATTTCATTTTATTATATTATATTTTATTATTTTTTCATTATTTTATTACTCAATGAATTTATTGCATTTCTAGTTGTACAATGATCATCACAATCCAGTTTTATAGGATTCCCATCCCACACCCCCAGCACATTCTCCCAGCCCCCAACCTGGCTTTTTTGGAAACCATAAGTTTTTCAACGTCTGTGAGTCAGTATCTGTTCTGCAAAGAAGTTCATTGTGTCCTTTTTTCAGATTCCACATGTCAGTGAGAGCATTTGATGTTGGTGTCTCATTGTCTGACCGACTTCACTTAGCATGATAATATCGAGGTCCATCCATGTTGCTAAAAATGCTGGTATTTTGTTCCTTTTAATAGCTGAGTACTATTCTATTGTGCATATGTACCACATCTTCTTGATCCACTCCTCTGTTGATGGACATTTAGATTGTTTCCATGTCTTGGCTATTGCAAATAGTGCCGCAATGAACATTGGAGTACACGTGTCTTTTTGATAGATGCCCAGCAGTGGGATTGCTGGATCAAATGGTAATTCTATTTTTAGTTTTCTGAGGCATCTCCATACTGCTTTCCATAGTGGTTGCACCAATATACAGTCCCACCAACAGTGTAAGAGGGTTCCTTTTTCTCCACACGCTCTCCAGCACTTATTGTTTGTAGACGTTTTGATGACGGCCATTCTGGCTGGTGTAAGGTGGTACGTCTTAGTGGTTTTGATTTTCACTTCTCTAACAGTGAGTGATGATGAACATCTTTTCATGTGTGTTTTGGCCATCTGTGTGTCTTCTTTGGAGAACTGTCTGTTTGGATCTTCTGCCCATTTTTTGGATGGGGTTGTTTGTTTTTTTGGTGTATTTCCTTGGTTTTTAAGACTGAATTTCACGTCTTTGTGTGTTTACCACAGTAGTTTATCCATTCATTCATTGGTTGATGGACACTTGGGTGGCTTCTAACTTTTCCTGTTGTGATTAACGGTGCTGTGAACAAGGGTGTATCCATTTCTGTTCCACCTCCTGGTTTCAGTCTTTTGGGTGTGGATTAGATACCTTAATTCTATGTTTAAGTTTTTGAGGAACTGCCATACTGTTTTCCACAGAGGCTGCACCATTTTACTTTATTCCTTTCATGGCAGAAGAACATGGTGGTTTATTGATCTACCCGATTTTATTTTTAAGTTTACCCATTGATGGCCATAGGCAGTCGTTCTATTTTTTTATTTTATTTTATTTTATTTTATTTTTTTTTTGCTGTTTGGAACAGTGCTGCTATCAATATCTGTGTAGACCTGTTATCAGTTCTTTGGGGTATTCTAGGAGTGGAGTTGTTGAACCCTTGTTAATTGCATATTTGTGTTGTGAACACAGGTTGCCCCCTTTTCTGTTTCTACGACTAATGTTTAAAGCTTCCAATGTTTCTGCATTGTTGCCAATAGTTGTTGTTTTTCGTTTTCTTGATTATAAACCTTTGAGAACATGGGAAAGATTTGTTGCCTTGCAGTTTTAATTTGCACTTCCATCATGACTCATGGTATTTGACACATTCTTCTTGTTGAGCATTTGTATGTCTTAGGTGGAGAAGGGTCTATTGAAGTCACTTACCCATTTAAAAAGGTGGGTTGTTTGTCCTTCCATTGATGAGGTTGTAGAAGTTCTTGAAATACACTGAATAACAATTCATCAGATATATACTGTGCAAGCATTTTCTTCCATTCTGTTGGCTATGTCTTCAGTTTCTGAATTGTGTCTTTTGATGCTTTTAATCTTGAAGAAATCCAATTTATCTATTCTTTTTTTGTTGTCGTTTGAGCTTTGCTGTCAGATCGAAGAAACCATGGCTACATTCAAGGGTGTGCAGATTTATCCTCATGTTTTATTGGACAGTTTATACAGTTGTCCCACAGTATCTGTGGAGGATTGGTTCAGGGACGTGCCGGACATAGCAAAATCTGCCGATGCTCAAGCCTGTTACATAAAATGGCATTGTATTTGCATGTAACCTGGGTAGATTTTCTGTGTACTTTATTCTTATTTATTTATATTTGCTTTGTTCTTTTTTGGCATTTCTTGGGCCGCTCCTGCGGCATATGGAGGTTCCCAGGCTAGGGGTCCAGTCGGAGCTGTCGCCACCGGCCTACGCCAGAGCCACAGCAACGCGAGATCCGAGCCGCGTCTGCGACCTGATTTTCTGTGTACTTTAAATCATCTCTAGATTACTTATCGTAACTAATATAATATAAATGTTTGAAGTGCAATGTAAATACTATGTAAGTAGATTTGCTGGCACCTAGTAAATTCAACTTATTTCTTTTGAAACTTTTCATAATTTCTTCTTTTGTAATATTTTCAGTCTGGAATTGGTTGAGTCCACGGATGTGGAACTTGTGGATACAGGGTGTTGATTGTAATTTTACCTGTTACGTTTAAGCGTTTATTTATTTTGAGTTGCTTGTTGTAGGTACTATGAGGTAAGGGCCCAGTTTCATTCCCTTGCACGTGGATTGCCTAGGCACCGTTTGTTGAAAACTCCATTTCCATAGTTCCCTTTGTGGCTCAGCGGGAAGAAATCTGACTGGTATCCATGAGAATGCAGGTTCGATCCCTGGCCTCGCTCAGTGGGCTAAGGAGCTGGCATTGCTGTGAGCTGTCGTGTAGTTTGCAGGCTTGGCTTGGATCCTGTATTGCTATGGCTGTGGTGTAGGCTGGTGGCTACAGGTCTGATTCAAACCCTAGCCTGGGAACCTCCATATGCTGCCCGTGTGGCCCTAAAAGGAAAAAAAAACACCCCTCCATTTCCTCCCAGAGTAGTATTGTTGACTACTGTTTAAGATCACTTCATCCTAGATGGGTGGGTTTATTTGGGGGCTCTCCATTCAATTTCTTTTATCAATGGGTATGTTTTTTAATGCCAGTATCATTGTGTTTTATTTGCTTTGTACTGTCATAGGAAAATGGGAAGTGTAAGCTTCCAAGTTTGATTTTCTTTTTTAAATTTGTTTTGGCTTCTTAGGGGTCCCTTGAGATTCCATATGAATGTTGGGATCAGCTTGTGTATTTCTTCCCAATGGCCTTTCTGGGTTTTCAGAGGAATCCTATGGAGTGTGTAGATTGCCTTACCTACTATTGCTATCTTAACAGTACTCTTTCCATTACCATTAGATGTCTTCACATCGATTTAATTTTTCTTTAATTTTTTTATCCATGTTTTATGCTTTCAGTGTGACAGTCTATTTATTTATTTATTTATTGAATTTTTTTTTGGTCTTTTTGGTCTTTTTTTTTAGGGCCGCCCCCATGGCATATGGAGTTTCCCCGGCTAGGGATGGAATCGGAGCTGTGGCTGCCCGCCTACCCCACAGCCGCAGCAATGCAGGTTCCGAGCCGCATCTGCAACCTATACCACAGCTCACGGCAATGCCAGATCCTTAACCCACTGAGCGAGGCTAGGGATTGGACCGGCCTTCTTAGGGACAGACACTATGTCAGGTTCTTAACCCACTGAGCCATGACAGGAACTCACAGTACAGAGCGAGATACTCCCTTCTACTTCCAAGAGTCATGCAAGAAAAGGACTCTTCAGACAGACCCCTCATTCATTCCTTCATTCACTTCTTAATTGGTTCAACAAATAGTTACTGAGGATTTACTGTTGCCCATGCTCTACTTTAGGTGTTGCTTGTTAAGAACAAAGACAGGAAGAGACACATTTTATGTCATTTCTTCCTAAGTTACTATGGAGCTGTAGATCTTGCCAGTGATTTTTTGAGAAGGGAGCAAAGTGGGCATTAGGTCTCAGATCTCAAATGGGACTTCCCGAGAATGAAGTGGGATGTTAGCTATTGGTCAGATAGGTTGATTTATAATTGATGCATAGACAAAAGTATGAGAGGGAGGGGGGAGCAGAAGTGAAGGGGTAGAAAGGGCAAAAATGAGAGAAGAAAGCAAGGCAAGAGCTGTAGAAATGGCTGGTGAGGCCATGAGGATTTTCTTTACTTTTCCCCTCCAGTTTTATGGAGAGATAATTGACATACATCACCATATAAGTTGAAAGCATATGGCATGATGGTTTGATTTATATATATTATGTATGTGTTATATGTATGATATATATATACACACACAGAATATAAATAACCGAAAGAAGGAAAAAAAGAAAGGAAAAAATTCTCCTTGTGATGAGAACTCTCAGGACTTACTCTCTTAACAACATCCCTATGTTCACACAGCTTGTTACCTGTAGTCATCATGTTGGACATTACATCCCTAGTATTTATTTATCTTACATTGGAAATTTGTACCTTTTTTAAAAATGTGTTTGGCTGTACTCATGGCATGTGGCAGTTCCAGGGCCCGGGATCGAACCAGAGCTGCGGCGAATAATGCCGTGTAGTTATCCTGTAGGCCACAAGAGAAATCCAGAAATTTGTACCTCTTAATCACCTTCCTCCAATCCCCCCCCATCCCTCCCTCCATCTCTGGTAACCGCACATCTGCTCTCTTTTTCTATGAGTTTTCTTTGTCCTGATGATAGCTCTTTCTGTCTCCTCTTCTTTCCCACAACTTTCCCTCCTATTGTGAGGAGGCAGTGGAGCCTGGCTTAGGAGCTAAGCCTGGGCTTCTTGGTCAGCATCCTCCTCAGAGCTGCCTTCACCTCCTGGTTCTTCAGGCTGTAGATGAGGGGGTTAAGCAGTGGCGTCACCACACTGTACTGCACAGACAGCACTTGCGCCAAGACTGAGCCGGAAGCTGGAGTCATGTACCTTGAAGGGAATGGCACAAAGAGGTGAACTGAGCTCAGGGCAGTGGCGGGGGTGCTGTTGGTGGCCATGGCCCATCCCATTCTAGGGGCACTGCAAAGAGGGTCCTTAGTGCTGAGTCACTGTTGCTGATAGCAGCATCTAGAAATAACTCAATGGTCATTGAAAGTCAGTCATTTCTGCCTTCAAACACATCCGCATACGAGTGATGTTATACAGAATTGTATAGAAATTGCCCTGCAGAAAAAGGAAGTTCTGCCACATATCAAGTGCTGCATGCTGGAATAGAGCTAAAAACAACATGATGCAGTTCTGTAGCACTTCATACTTTTCAAAGCATCTATCCTTAATAATTATGATGAGGAGGATTTTTTCTCTTCTTTTTTTTTTTTTTTTTTTTTTTTTTTTTTTTTACCATTATGCAGCTGTGTGTTTTCATTTTGTGATGACTGTTCCTCACAAAACTACATGCTAATCCATAATGCTGTCGTTGTTCCTAATGTTTATGGTTCTGGGATTTACCCCAGAATCACAGCACATTGGTTTTTATAATGCTTAGTGGAACAGACCTTTTTCCTTTTGGGTACATTTGTCTTTTCTTTTTTCTCTGTTTTTAGGTCTGTACCTGTGGTATATGGATGTTACCAGCTAGGGGTTGAATCACAGCCGGACTTGCTGGTGTTCGCCCCCGCCACAGCAAGGCAGGCCTGAGCTGCATCTGTGACCTATGTCAAATCCTTAAGCCACTGAGCAAGGCCAGGCATCGAAGCTGCATCCTCCTGGGTACTAGTTGGGTTCTTAACTCGCTGGGCCACCTTGGGAACTCCTAGGTACATTTTCCTTTAACTCAGAAAAGAAGCCTAGCTTGGTAAATAAAGTGAAAGATAAAAATCTGTATGTCTGAAGATTTAGCACAAATAGGAACTCAAGTTAATAAGATTCAATTTGTGGAAGCATCTTGTTAAGTGTCACTGGGAATATTTCTCAAAGATTCGTTTAAAACTTTTTTTTAAACTTCAATGTTGCCCCTTCAAATTTTTTTGTTTTTGAAATTGGAATGTTCTTTGTGGGTTCTGATGCACGTGGTTAAAAAAATTTCATTTACTCTCATTTTTTCCCTTGAATTTATTCCTCATAACATTGCTGTGAAGTATGTGGGAGAAATCTTCTACCCCCTTGTGGTAAATGAGGAAACTGAGAAGGTTGAAGAGATTTGTCCTCAGGCTCAGGTGAGCTCCCCTGGATCAGTCTTTATCCTTTCCTGCCCCTGACCCCTTCCCAAGTAACAAGCAGGTGGGAAAACTGTAGCGCAATCTATGCAAAGCCATCTCTAGCTCACTGGTGGAAATCGCAGGCCCTTCATTGTTCTTCCTCCTGGTAAGCAAGGACCCATCAACTAGAGCGTGTATGTTTGAGAGAAACACGGTAGAAAAGAGCATGAGGTCTGAAGTCAGGCAGCCTAGGCATATGCTGTGGCTCCGTTACTAGCTTCTTCTGGGACCTTTGAAAAAGTCCCTGGCCACTCCTGAAACTCAGGTTTCTTACCTGAAAATGAGGTTAATATTTCTCTTGTCGTGTGCTACATACTAACATTGAGCTTGATTGTGTAAAGCAGCTATTGTGTGTAGAAGGTGCCTGATAAATCGTCGTAGGACAAATAAGCTCTGAGACCCATCTTCTAGACTTCCATTTCCAAGAGAAATGGCCTCTGTTTCAAGGATGATATGTTTATTTTAATTTTAATTTTTGCCTAGCACTGACAAAAGCGCTACCAAAAGCTCTCTGGTTTCCTTTTGAGAACTCTGAAATCATAGTTAATGAAAGGTGGGAAGTCTTTGGTGTTTATGTGAGCTTATTTTCAGCGTTTGAAAACTGGGCCTTGGAAAGAAAATAGATTGTTTTGTGATCCACACATCTAGTCAACAGCAGAGCTAGAACTCTAACTTCCAGTGCAGTTCTTTTCTTGCTCCTTTGCAATGACTTGAGCAAAAGACTGAGGCTCCTCTCGAGTGAGAAAGAGCCTGCACAAGAGATATTTAAAATGCTCAAAGGAAAAAATATGCAACCTAGAATACTCTATTCAGCAAGAATATCATTTAAAATAGAAGGGGAAATAAAAATTTTTCCCAACAAACAAAAACTTAAAGAATACAGCAACACAAAACCCAGGTCAAAGGAAATATTGAAATGGCTTCTCTAAACCAAAAAGAAAGGAAGGAAAGGGAAGAAAAAAGAAAAGAAAAAAAAAAGAAGAAGAAGAAGAGGAAGAACTAGGACTGAGGAAACTGCAATCAGAGAGCAGTCACTCAAATAAGCCAGCATACAGATTTAATCATGAACATGCTTCTAACAAAACAAAATTAAAAAGAAAAAAATAAAAAAGAGTCATCAAAACCATAAAATGTGGGCAAGGGATGTCAGGAGGTAAATAACCCTTTTTGTTTATATGTATGTCTCTCTTCTTAATTTTAATATAGTAATGAAGTGTTTGAACTTACAGGACCATCAGGCTAAAACACACATTTATGGGAAGGGGTTGGCATACTTAAAAAACAGGGCAACCACAAGCCAAAACCAAATATTGCATTTGCAAAAAATGAAAAAAAACACTCAAGCAGATAATAACACAAGACCATCCAACCAAAAAAAAAAAAAAAAAAGGAGAACCATAGAATCAACTGGAACACGAGATTCAAATGGCAATAAATAATCATCTATCAATTATCACCTTAAATGTCAATGGACTGAATGCCCCAATCAAAAGACACAGAGTGGCTGAGTGGATAAAAAGGCAAAAACCTTCAATATGCTGCCTACAAGAAACTCACCTTAGGACAAAAGATACATATAGATTGAAAGTGAAAGGGTGGGGAAAAATATTTCACACCAATAGACATGACAGAAAAGCAGGAGTCGCAACGCTCATATCAGACAAAATAGACTTTAAAACAAAAGACATAAAGAAAGACAAAGTAGGACACTATTTAATGATTAAGGGATCCATCCAAGGAGAGGATGTTACTATTGTCAACATATATGCCCCAAATACAGGAGCACCCAGATACATACAACAAATATTAACAGACATAACGGGAGATATTGATGAGAATACAATCATAGTAGGAGACCTAAATACCCCCCTCACATCAATGGACAGATCCTCTAGACAGAAAACCAATAAAGCAACAGAGATCCTAAAGGAAACAATAGAAAAGTTAGACTTCATTGATATCTTCAGGACACTACATCCAAAAAAAGCAGAATACACATTCTTCTCAAATGCTCATGGAACATTCTCAAGAATCGACCACATATTGGGACACAAAGCTAACCTCAATAAATTTAGGAGCGTAGAAATTATCTCAAGTATCTTCTCTGACCACCATGCCATGAAATTAGAAATCAACCATGGGAAAAGGAAAGAGAAAAAACCTACTCCATGGAGACTAAACAACATGCTACTAAAAAACCAATGGATCAATGAGGAAATCAAGAAGGAAATTAAAAACTACCTTGAAACAAATGATAATGAAGACACAACCTCTCAAAATCTATGGGATGCTGCGAAAGCAGTGCTCAGAGGGAAATTTATAGCAATCCAGGCCTTTCTCAAAAAAGAAGAAAGATCCCAAATTGACAACTTAACCCTCCACCTAAACGAATTAGAAAAAGAAGAACAAAAAAGTCCTAAAGTCAGCAGAAGGAAGGAAATTATAAAGATCAAAGAAGAAATCAATAAAATAGAGACTCAAAAAACAATAGAGAAAATTAATAAAACCAAGAGCTGGTTCTTTGAAAAGGTGAACAAAATTGACAAACCCCTGGCCAGACTCACTAAAAAGAGGAGAGAAAGAACCCAAATCACCAAAATTATAAATGAAAAAGGAGAAATCACAACAGATACAGCAGAAATACAAAAAACCATAAGAGAATACTATGAACAACTGTATGGCAACAAGTTTGACAATCTGGAAGAAATGGACAATTTTCTAGAATCTTACAGCTTGCCAAAACTGAATCAAGCAGAAACAGACCAACTGAACAGACCGATCACTAGAAATGAAATTGAAGAGGTCATAAAATCACTCCCTACAAATAAAAGTCCAGGACCAGATGGCTTCACAGGTGAATTTTACCAAACATATAAAGAGGAATTGGTGCCCATCCTCCTTAAACTCTTCCAAAAGGTTGAAGAAGAAGGAATACCCCCAAAGACATTCTATGAGGCCACCATCACCCTCATTCCAAAACCAGACAGAGATACCACCAAAAAAGAAAACTATCGCCCAATATCATTGATGAATATAGATGCAAAAATTCTCAACAAAATCTTAGCCAACCGAATCCAACAACATACCAAAAAAATTATACACCATGACCAGGTTGGGTTCATCCCAGGTTCACAAGGATGGTTCAACATACGCAAATCAATCAGCATCATACACCACATTAACAAAAAAAAGGTCAAAAATCATATGATCATCTCAATAGACGCAGAAAAAGCATTTGACAAAGTTCAACATCCATTCATGATCAAGACCCTCGCCAAAGTGGGTATAGAGGGAACATTCCTGAATATAATCAAAGCCATTTATGATAAACCCACAGCAAATATAATCCTCAATGGGGAAAAACTGAAAGCCTTCTCACTCAAATCTGGAACAAGACAGGGATGCCCACTCTCACCACTGCTCTTCAACATCGTTTTGGAAGTCTTAGCCACAGCAATTAGACAAACAAAAGAAATAAAAGGCATCCATATAGGAAGAGAAGAGATCAAACTGTCACTGTATGCAGATGACATGATTCTCTACCTAGAAAACCCTAAGGACTAAACCCCAAAACTCCTTGAAATGATTCATAAATTCAGCAAAGTGGCAGGATATAAGATTAACATTCAGAAGTCAGTTGCATTTCTGTATACCAGCAATGAAACATTAGAAAAGGAATACAAAAAAATGATACCTTTTAAAATTGTACCTCACAAAATCAAATACCTCGGAATACACCTGACCAAAGAGGTAAAGGACCTATATGCCGAGAACTATAAAACTTTAATCAAAGAAATCAAAGAAGATGTAAAGAAATGGAAAGATATTCCATGTTCCTGGATTGGAAAAATCAATATTGTGAAAATGGCCATACTACCCAAAGCAATCTACAGATTCAATGCAATCCCTATCAAATTACCCATGACATTGTTCACAGAACTAGAACAAACAATCCAAACATTTATATGGAACCACAAAAGACCCAGAATCGCCAAAGCAATCCTGAGAAACAAAAACCAAGCAGGAGGCATAACTCTCCCAGACTTCAAGAAATACTACAAAGCCACAGTCATCAAAACAGTGTGGTACTGGTATCAAAACAGACAGACAGACCAATGGAACAGAATGGAGAATCCGGAAATAAACCCTGACACCTATGGTCAATTAATCTTTGACAAGGGAGGCAAGAACATCAAATGGGAAAAGGAAAGTCTATTCAGCAAGCATTGCTGGGAAACCTGGACAGCTGCATGCAAAGCAATGAAGCTAGAACACACCCTCACACCATGCACAAAAATAAACTCCAAATGGCTGAAAGACTTAAATATACGACAGGACACCATCAAACTCCTAGAAGAAAACATAGGAAAAACACTCTCTGACATCAACATCATGAATATTTTCTCAGGTCAGTCTCCCAAAGCAATAGAAATTAGAGCAAAAATAAACCCATGGGACCTCATCAAACTGAAAAGCTTTTGCACAGCAAAGGAAACCAAAAAGAAAACAAAAAGACAACTTACAGAATGGGAGAAAATAGTTTCAAATGATGCAACTGACAAGGGCTTAATCTCTAGAATATACAAGCAACTTATACAACTCAACAGCAAAAAAGCCAATCAATCAATGGAAAAATGGGCAAAAGACCTGAATAGACATTTCTCCAAGGAAGATACACAGATGGCCAACAAACACATGAAAAAATGCTCAACATCGCTGATTATAAGAGAAATGCAAATCAAAACTACCATGAGATACCACCTCACACCAGTCAGAATGGCCATCATTAATAAATCCACAAATAACAAGTGCTGGAGGGGCTGTGGAGAAAAGGGAACCCTCCTGCACTGCTGGTGGGAATGTAAACTGGTACAGCCACTATGGAGAACAGTTTGGAGATACCTTAGAAATCTATACATAGAACTTCCATATGACCCTGCAATCCCACTCTTGGGCATCTATCCGGACAAAGCTCTACTTAAAAGAGACACATGCACCCGCATGTTCATTGCAGCCCTATTCACAATAGCCAGGACATGGAAACAATCCAAATGTCCATCGACAGATGATTGGATTCGGAAGAGGTGGTATATATACACAATGGAATACTACTCAGCCATAAAAAGGAATGACATAATGCCATTTGCAGCAACATGGATGGAACTAGAGAATCTCATCCTGAGTGAAATGAGCCAGAAAGACAAAGACAAATACCATATGATATCACTTATAACTGGAATCTAATATCCAGCACAAATGAACATCTCCTCAGAAAAGAAAATCATGGACTTGGAGAAGAGACTTGTGGTTGCCTGATGGGAGGGGGAGGGAGTGGGAGGGATCGGGAGCTTGGGCTTATCAGACACAACCTAGAATAGATTTATAAGGAGATCCTGCTGAATAGCATTGAGAACTATGTCTAGATACTCATGTCGCAACAGAAGAAAGGGTGGGGGAAAAACTGTAAATGCAATATATACATCTAAGGATGACCTGACCCCCTTGCTGTACAGTGGGAAAATAATAATAATAATAATAAAAAAAAGAAAGAGCCTGCAGTTATACTCAGGTGATATAGTATGGCATACCTGGAAACTCCTGAAGCATAGAAGATGGTGACCACAAGGAAATGAGACGAGCAGGTAGAGAAGATCTTGCTCCGACCTGTGGCAGAGTTGATCCTTAAGGCTGTCATGACGATACGGGTGTAGGAACCCAGCAGGAGAACAAGGGTGCCAAGTCCCAGGATTACCATGGTCGTCAGGATGGAGGCAATGCTAACGGAGGGGTCAGAGCAGACCAGCAGGAGCACTGGGGGAAGCTCACAGGCAAAGCTCCGGACAAGGTTGGGGCCACAGAAGTGATGCTGAGCCAGGAGGATGGTGTTAACTAAGCCCGTCCCCATTCCTATGGCCCAGGATGCTCCCACCAGGCCAGTGCACACCTTCCTGTTCATAGCCACCGCATACAACAGTGGGTGGCACACAGCCTGGAACCGGTCATAGGCCATGACTGAAAGGAGGCAAGCTTCAGTGGCTCCAGAAAATATGACCAAGGAGATCTGGGCGAAACACTCAAGGAGGGATATCGTCTTCCACTTGGAAAGAAGGTGCTCTAGCAGCTTAGGGACAATGATGGAGGAATAGAAGGCATCCAGGAAGGAGAGGTGGCTGAGGAAGAAGTACATGGGGCTGTGGAGGTGGGAATCAGTACTGATCACCAGCAGCATCAGCAGGTTCCCTGTGAAGGTCAGGAGGTAAACCACCAGGAATGTTACAAATAGTACTGCCTGGATGTGAGGGTTGTTAGATAGTCCTAGGAGAACAAATTCGGTGACCGTGGTTGTGTTGCCACCTTCCATGGAGCATTCAAGTTTCCTTTGCGAGGGACTAGAAGAGAAAAGAAGGCTCAAATGTGTTTCGAGTCTGAGTGTGGCTGGGGATGGGGCACAATGAATAAAGCTTCAGGAGTGACCCAGCACAGAACATGTCGTGGAAGCAAGCTTGCCATGCCAGACCTCATCAACCCTTCCCAGCTCAGGGCAATAACCTAATCTCAGCTCAGGTAGAGATGGTTGGAAGGAGGAGTGTAGAGAATCAAATCTGGAAGGAAAGACGAGGAGAACAGAGATGATCCAGACTGGAGAAGGAAAGGGAGTTGTCAAAAGACTCCAGGGCACTGGAGTGTGCTCTTCCGTACAGGAAGGCTCACTGGCGTAGTGAGTAAGCAATAAGCATTTTGGCCAACCATCTGGTTGACAGGCTGTGATGCAGGTTTGAATGATTGATAGAGGTATGGGGACACCTACTGATGGCACAAATCATTTCTCTGTCACTGTAGGTTCGTGAATAAGTCACTTGGGCTCCTCATTAAAGGGAATCTGGCAAAACTAGATGGTTTCTGTCGTCCATTCCAGGTTAGACATTCTACAGCTTGGGGGACAGTCTTCCTTGGGTATGTCTGGATACTAAATGGAAACGTTCTCCCCTCCTGTGTCTCCCTAAGCCTAGGTGGCCCATGAGTTGTCTTCTTTCGCGGAAGTTGGGCACAAGGAAGCCGTCAAATTGGAGGTGAGGGCTGTGCTCATCAGTTTCTCTAAGGGCTTCCCATTCCAGGATGTATGTGAGCCTATAATGTCCATTGTTTGCCCTGTAACCTTAGGGCTTAACATGAGAGTGCATGAAGTTTGTGATGTTCTCTGAGTTGGTACTAGGGGATCTGGATAAAGCCCAGTCAAATTTGGACCACCTTCTATGCATCACAGGGAGGGAAAAAGGAAAAAAAAAAAAAGAGGAGAAGTTAAAGAACACCAAGACTACTTAGGATAATGTGCAGTTAGAGGGTTTGGTCTAGACCGGAGGAAGGTGAAGTCACCCCTCCTCCTCGAAGGGAAACTCAGGATCATGAGCAATGAGGATCTGCTCTCTCCTCATGGCGTGTTCACTCACGAGTTCCCGCAGTGGATAGTTTTGGGAGAAGATGGAGTTGAATGAGAAGATCTGTCTTCGCCTGGGCTCCCTAGGCCAACCAGAGATGCTCTCAGCAGAGGATACCTGAATGGCATCTTTTCCAGCACTGGAGTAAAAGCCCCCGATATGGGTCGGTCTCTGTGGGTTTCCCTCAACTTTGTCCTTCCTTTAGAAGATGCAGGGGTGGTGGATCTTCTAAGTAAGGAAACATCCCTGTAGTCTTTCTGTCCGTGGGGAAGTTTTCCTGATTCTGCCTCCACAATGACAATGGCCAGAGGGACTTGATCTCAGCCCTAGACCTTGGAGAGTGTTGGAGGTCCCCGGAGAGACCATTAAGCAGGAGGCCTGGTCTGATCTGAATGAGTTCTCCAGGGCCACTAGCCCTTCCCTGTATCACTCTTGTTTCAGTGAGTTGCATCATGCAAGAGGTGCCCAAGGGTGGCCCATAATTGCTAAAGGTAAAATTAGAGACTTCGAAGGTGTCTTGATTCTAAAGCTTTGAATCCCTTCCCGTCTTCTCTGGTCGTCCCTGTGTGGCCCTTGGGTCCCTGCCACTGCCGCTGCAGAGACACCTCTGGATCCTTAAGCTGCTACACCAAAAGAGATCTTCTTTAGTTTTAACTAGTTGTACATGTCAAAGTCGTCTAGGAATAATTTGGAGTGAATTTGGTGTAAGTTGTGAAGTGGCGTCTACATCCATTTCATTCCACGAGGCGTGCAATTCTTGTTTCTTAACAATTTCTGGAGCAGTTATGGGCTATTTGGCTCCATCTCACTTTGGATGTCCAGTTTCCTGAGTTCAGCGGGTCAGCCAGCAGGGAGCAGGGTGTCCAGTGACCTGGGAGGCAGGCGTGGCCTGCATGTCCCACACTGACCACAAGGGCGCGCTGAGGGCGCTTTTCTAAACCCACAGCACCTGTGCCTTCCAGGTGGACTGGGCTCTGCCCGGCTGAGGGGAGTTCTATCTCCTTAGGCCGCTTCAGAGCTTTTGCTTTGAGACGTTGGGCGCCAGCGTCCCGGCAGAAGGAGTTCAGCCCCTTAGGACTCAAGGGGGTTTGGGCTTCAGGACAAGCTGGGGCTGCGTGCGTGCTGAGGGGACCTGAGGTTCCTGGAGATCCACCTGTGGAGGCACCGCCCTGAGGAAAGGGTGAGGAAAAAGTGAGGGGAAGCTTCCTGTGTATTGTCCTTCTCCCATGACCCAGGAAGGGCCTGATGTGGACAACTGGGTTCTCAGTTTTGTGTGCGGTGTAGACAGGTGTGAGGTGTCCTTCTTTGGGGTGTGGTGTCCAGTGTTCCCAGCACTGTGTGTTGTGGAGGATGTCCTTTCCCCTTGGTGTGTTCTTGGCCCCCTTTTCCTAAATTACCTGAGCGCATCCACGTGGCTTTAATTCTGGGTGCTCTGTTCTGTTCCTGTGGTCCTTGTGCCTGTTTTTGTGATGAATCTACACCGTTTCGGTCATTGTCGCTTCGTAATGTAGTTTGAGGTCTGAGAGTGAAATGCTTCCAGGCTGTTCTCCTTTCTGAGGATGGCTTTGGCTATTTGGGGTCCTTTGTGGTCCGCCCAAAATGTTGGGATGATTTTCTCTATATCCGTGAAAAATACCGTTGGAATTTGGTAGGCACTGCATTCGCTGTGCACACTGCTTTTGGTAGAATGCACATTTTAACAATATCGGTTCTTCCATTTTGTGAGTGTGGGGTATCTTTCCATTGCTTTGTGTCTTCTTCAGTTTCTTCCTCAGTGTCTTAAAGTTTTCAGTGTGAGGGTCTTTCCAGGCTTTGGTGAGGAGTTCCTGTTGTGGCTCAGCAGGAACGAACCAGGCTAGTATCCATGAGGATATGGGTTTGATCCCTGGCCTTGCTCTGTGGGTTAGGATGCAGCGTTGTGAGCTCTGGTGTAGGTCACAGATGTTGTTTGGCTCTGGCATGGCTGTGGCTGGCAGCTGCAGCCCCGATTCGACCCCTAGCCTGGGACTTTCCATATGCCACGTGTGTTGCCCTAAAAAGAAGAAGAAGAAGAAAAAAAAGACCTTGGTAAAATTTATTTCTAGGTATTTTGTTCTTTTTGAAGCAAGTGTAAAATGAATTGTTTTCTTTCTCTCTCTGATGGTTCATTACTGGTGTTAGAAATGCAATTGATTTTTGTGTATTGATTGTATAACTTTGTTGCTTTCGTTTACTGGTTCTAACAGTTCTCTGCATCAGAAAATTGGATGTAGAAACATTGGCATTCAAAAGTCCCAGTGTTTCCATCATATCCAGGTCATCCACAGCACTGAAGACATAGTGACTCCTAACATAAGCTTCCCACAGTGCCTGTAAGTTATAGGTGGGCTCCTGCAAGGGTGATGAGGTTCCTGACTTTGTGTGAATTGGATCGTTGTAAGGCTTGGCCTCTCTAAGGAAGTGTGGTGTTTTCTCTATTTTTCTGGCACGGTATTGGCATGGTGCTTGGGAATGTAATTTTGAACATGCAGAAAACACCCAGGACACTACAACGTACCATTTGTCCCCACACTCAGATTCCCCAGCCATCATTCCTTTACCACATTTGCCACTTCACACAAACTACCCCAGTGTGTTTTACCCAAGAACATAACCTCCAAATGAGGAAATTCTTATGGTTTCCACATTCTGACTCAATCCTCAGGCCCACTTCGACTTTCACCATCTGCCGCAACTCTAGAGACATATCTTTTCCCACTCTGATCCAGTTTTCTTCCTTCTGGAACCATGACGATACTTTCTCAGTGTCACAACCTTGATGGGTTTAAAGCCCAGAAGATGAGTGTGATCTGGGTGGCCTTTTCTGTATGGCTTCTTTCACTTAGGATATCTTCAGTGTTCATTGTGTTGTAACACGTATCAGTCCTTGATTCATTGTTTCTGCTGTGCTTAAATATACATAACATTTACCATTCAAACCATTTGAACTATGCCGTTCTGGGGCCTTAAGCACATTCGAATGGTTGTACAAATATCCTCACCATGCATTTTCAGAACTTTTCAGGTTTCACTGGGGAAACCCTTCAGTGGTGAAGCACTCATTCCCCTTGGCCCCTTGCACCCGCATTTTACTTTCTATCTTTGAGTTTGACTTCTCTTGTTACTTTATGTAGATCAAATCAAACGGTTTTTGGCGTTTTGTGACAGGGTTCTTTCACTTACCATGATGACTTCAAAGTTCTTATATGTTGTAGCCTGTGTCTGTTTTTCGTTTTTTTTTTTGTTTGTTTGTTTGTTTGTTTTTGTTGTTGTTGTTGTTATATGAAGGAAAGGAACTGTTTTATTTCATTATATTATATTTTATTATTTTTTCATTATTTTATTACTCAATGAATTTATTGCATTTCTAGTTGTACAATGATCATCACAATCCAGTTTTATAGGATTCCCATCCCACACCCCCAGCACATTCTCCCAGCCCCCAACCTGGCTTTTTTGGAAACCATAAGTTTTTCAACGTCTGTGAGTCAGTATCTGTTCTGCAAAGAAGTTCATTGTGTCCTTTTTTCAGATTCCACATGTCAGTGAGAGCATTTGATGTTGGTGTCTCATTGTCTGACCGACTTCACTTAGCATGATAATATCGAGGTCCATCCATGTTGCTAAAAATGCTGGTATTTTGTTCCTTTTAATAGCCGAGTACTATTCTATTGTGCATATGTACCACATCTTCTTGATCCACTCCTCTGTTGATGGACATTTAGATTGTTTCCATGTCTTGGCTATTGCAAATAGTGCCGCAATGAACATTGGAGTACACGTGTCTTTTTGATAGATGCCCAGCAGTGGGATTGCTGGATCAAATGGTAATTCTATTTTTAGTTTTCTGAGGCATCTCCATACTGCTTTCCATAGTGGTTGCACCAATATACAGTCCCACCAACAGTGTAAGAGGGTTCCTTTTTCTCCACACGCTCTCCAGCACTTATTGTTTGTAGACGTTTTGATGACGGCCATTCTGGCTGGTGTAAGGTGGTACGTCTTAGTGGTTTTGATTTTCACTTCTCTAACAGTGAGTGATGATGAACATCTTTTCATGTGTGTTTTGGCCATCTGTGTGTCTTCTTTGGAGAACTGTCTGTTTGGATCTTCTGCCCATTTTTTGGATGGGGTTGTTTGTTTTTTTGGTGTATTTCCTTGGTTTTTAAGACTGAATTTCACGTCTTTGTGTGTTTACCACAGTAGTTTATCCATTCATTCATTGGTTGATGGACACTTGGGTGGCTTCTAACTTTTCCTGTTGTGATTAACGGTGCTGTGAACAAGGGTGTATCCATTTCTGTTCCACCTCCTGGTTTCAGTCTTTTGGGTGTGGATTAGATACCTTAATTCTATGTTTAAGTTTTTGAGGAACTGCCATACTGTTTTCCACAGAGGCTGCACCATTTTACTTTATTCCTTTCATGGCAGAAGAACATGGTGGTTTATTGATCTACCCGATTTTATTTTTAAGTTTACCCATTGATGGCCATAGGCAGTCGTTCTATTTTTTTTTGCTGTTTGGAACAGTGCTGCTGTCAATATCTGTGTAGACCTGTTTTCAGTTCTTTGGGGTATATTTCTAGGAGTGGAGTTGTTGAACCCTTGTTAATTGTATATTTGTGTTGTGAACACAGGTTGCCCCCTTTTCTGTTTCTACGACTAATGTTTAAAGCTTCCAATGTTTCTGCATTGTTGCCAATAGTTGTTGTTTTTCGTTTTCTTGATGATAAACCTTTGAGAACATGGGAAG
The DNA here is from genome assembly GCF_054392235.1 of Sus scrofa. Lineage (NCBI taxonomy): Eukaryota > Metazoa > Chordata > Mammalia > Artiodactyla > Suidae > Sus > Sus scrofa. The sequence continues at coordinate 86,286,295 of NC_139387.1, read as the reverse complement.
GATTTGTTGCCTTGCAGTTTTAATTTGCACTTCCATCATGACTCATGGTATTTGACACATTCTTCTTGTTGAGCATTTGTATGTCTTAGGTGGAGAAGGGTCTATTGAAGTCACTTACCCATTTAAAAAGGTGGGTTGTTTGTCCTTCCGTTGATGAGGTTGTAGAAGTTCTTGAAATACACTGAATAACAATTCATCAGATATATACTGTGCAAGCATTTTCTTCCATTCTGTTGGCTATGTCTTCAGTTTCTGAATTGTGTCTTTTGATGCTTTTAATCTTGAAGAAATCCAATTTATCTATTCTTTTTTTGTTGTCGTTTGAGCTTTGCTGTCAGATCGAAGAAACCATGGCTACATTCAAGGGTGTGCAGATTTATCCTCATGTTTTATTGGACAGTTTATACAGTTGTCCCACAGTATCTGTGGAGGATTGGTTCAGGGACATGCCGGACATAGCAAAATCTGCCGATGCTCAAGCCTGTTACATAAAATGGCATTGTATTTGCATGTAACCTGGGTAGATTTTCTGTGTACTTTATTCTTTATCTATCTATCTATCTATCTATCTATCTATCTATCTATCTATCTATTTATTTATGTATGTTTTGGTCTTTTTTGGCATTTCTTGGGCCGCTCCTGCGGCATATGGAGGTTCCCAGGCTAGGGGTCCAGTCGGAGCTGTCGCCACCGGCCTACGCCAGAGCCACAGCAACGCGAGATCCGAGCCGCGTCTGAGACCTGATTTTCTGTGTACTTTAAATCATCTCTAGGTTACTTATCGTAACTAATATAATATAAATGTTTGAAGTGCCGTGTAAATACTATGTAAGTAGATTTGCTGGCACCTAGTAAATTCAACTTATTTCTTTTAAAACTTTTCATAATTTCTTTTTTTGTAATATTTTCAGTCTGGAATTGGTTGAGTCCACGGATGTGGAACTTGTGGATACAGGGTGTTGATTGTAATTTTACCTGTTACGTTTAAGCGTTTATTTATTTTGAGTTGCTTGTTGTAGGTACTATGAGGTAAGGGCCCAGTTTCATTCCCTTGCACGTGGATTGCCTAGGCACCGTTTGTTGAAAACTCCATTTCCATAGTTCCCTTTGTGGCTCAGCGGGAAGGAATCTGACTGGTATCCATGAGAATGCAGGTTCGATCCCTGGCCTCGCTCAGTGGGCTAAGGAGCTGGCATTGCTGTGAGCTGTGGTGTAGTGTGCAGACTCGGCTTGGATCCTGTATTGCTATGGCTGTGGTGTAGGCTGGTGGCTACAGGTCTGATTCAAACCCTAGCCTGGGAACCTCCATATGCTGCCCGTGTGGCCCTAAAAGGAAAAAAAAACACCCCTCCATTTCCTCCCAGATTAGTATTGTTGATTATTGTTGACTATTGTTTAAGATCACTTCATCCTAGATGGGTGGGTTTATTTGGGGGCTCTCCATTCAATTTCTTTTTATCTATGGGTATGTTTTTTAATGCCAGTATCATTGTGTTTTATTTGCTTTGTACTGTCATAGGAAAATGGGAAGTGTAAGCTTCCAAGTTTGATTTTCTTTTTTAAGTTTGTTTTGGCTTCTTAGGGGTCCCTTGAGATTCCATATGAATGTTGGGATCAGCTTGTGTATTTCTTCCCAATGGCCTTTCTGGGTTTCCAGAGGAATCCTATGGAGTGTGTAGATTGCCTTATGTACTATTGCTATCTTAACAGCACTCTTTCCATTACCATTAGATGTCTTCACATTAATTTTTCTTTTATTTTTTTATCCATGTTTTATGCTTTCAGTGTGACGGTCTATTTATTTATTTATTTATTGAATTTTTTTTTTTGGTCTTTTTGGTCTTTTTTTTTAGGGCCGCCCCCATGGCATATGGAGTTTCCCCGGCTAGGGGTTGAATCGGAGCTGTGGCTGCCCGCCTACCCCACAGCCGCAGCAATGCAGGTTCCGAGCCGCATCTGCAACCTATACCACAGCTCACGGCAATGCCAGATCCTTAACCCACTGAGCGAGGCTAGGGATTGAACCGGCCTTCTTAGGGACAGACACTATGTCAGGTTCTTAACCCACTGAGCCACGACAGGAACTCACAGTACTGAGCGAGATACTCCCTTCTACTTCCAAGAGTCATGCAAGAAAAGGACTCTTCAGACAGACCCCTCATTCATTCCTTCATTCACTTCTTAATTGGTCAACAAATAGTTACTGAGGATTTACTGCTGCCCATGCTGTACTTTAGGTGTTGCTTGTTAAGAACAAAGACAGGAGGAGACACATTTTATGTCATTTCTTCCTAAGTTACTATGGAGCTGTAGATCTTGCCAGTGATTTTTTGAGAAGGGAGCAAAGTGGGCATTAGGTCTCAGATCTCAAATGGGACTTCCCGAGAATGAAGTGGGATGTTAGCTCTTGGTCAGATAGGTTGATTTATAATTGATGCATAGACAAAAGTATGAGAGGGAGGGGGGAGCAGAAGTGAAGGGGTAGAAAGGGCAAAAATGAGAGAAGAAAGCAAGGCAAGAGCTGTAGAAATGGCTGGTGAGGCCATGAGGATTTTCTTTACTTTTCCCCTCCAGTTTTATGGAGAGATAATTGACATACATCACCATATAAGTTGAAAGCATATGGCATGATGGTTTGATTTATATATATTATGTATGTGTTATATGTATGATATATATATACACACACAGAATATAAATAACCGAAAGAAGGAAAAAAAGAAAGGAAAAAATTCTCCTTGTGATGAGAACTCTCAGGACTTACTCTCTTAACAACATCCCTATGTTCACACAGCTTGTTACCTGTAGTCATCATGTTGGACATTACATCCCTAGTATTTATTTATCTTACATTGGAAATTTGTACCTTTTTTAAAAATGTGTTTGGCTGTACTCATGGCATGTGGCAGTTCCAGGGCCCGGGATCGAACCAGAGCTGCGGCGAAAAATGCCGTGTAGTTATGCTGTAGGCCACAAGAGAAATCCAGAAATTTGTACCTCTTAATCACCTTCCTCCAATCCCCCCCCATCCCTCCCTCCATCTCTGGTAACCGCACATCTGCTCTCTTTTTCTATGAGTTTTCTTTGTCCTGATGATAGCTCTTTCTGTCTCCTCTTCTTTCCCAGAACTTTCTCTCCTATTGTGAGGAGGCAGTGGAGCCTGGCTTAGGAGCTAAGCCTGGGCTTCTTGGTCAGCATCCTCCTCAGAGCTGCCTTCACCTCCTGGTTCTTCAGGCTGTAGATGAGGGGGTTAAGCAGTGGCGTCACCACACTGTACTGCACAGACAGCACTTGCTCCAAGACTGAGCCGGAAGCTGGAGTCATGTACCTTGAAGGGAATGGCACAAAGAGGTGAACTGAGCTCAGGGCAGTGGCGGGGGTGCTGTTGGTGGCCATGGCCCATCCCATTCTAGGGGCACTGCAAAGAGGGTCCTTAGTGCTGAGTCACTGTTGCTGATAGCAGCATCTAGAAATAACTCAATGGTCATTGAAAGTCAGTCATTTCTGCCTTCAAACACATCCGCATACGAGTGATGTTATACAGAATTGTATAGAAATTGCCCTGCAGAAAAAGGAAGTTCTGCCGCATATCAAGTGCTGCATGCTAGACTAGAGCTAAAAACAACTTGATGCAGTTCTGTAGCACTTCATACTTTTCAAAGCATCTATCCTTAATAATTATGATGAGGAGGATTTTTTCTCTTCTTGTTTTTTTTTTTTTACCATTATGCAGCTGTGTGTTTTCATTTTGTGATGACTGTTCCTCACAAAACTACATGCTAATCCAATAATGCTGTCGTTGTTCCTAATGTTTATGGTTCTGGGATTTACCCCAGAATCACAGCACATTGGTTTTTATAATGCTTAGTGGAACAGACCTTTTTCCTTTTGGGTACATTTGTCTTTTCTTTTTTCTCTGTTTTTAGGTCTGTACCTGTGGTATATGGATGTTACCAGCTAGGGTTTGAATCACAGCCGGACTTGCTGGTGTTCGCCCCCGCCACAGCAAGGCAGGCCTGAGCTGCATCTGTGACCTATGTCAAATCCTTAAGCCACTGAGCAAGGCCAGGCATCGAAGCTGCATCCTCCTGGGTACTAGTTGGGTTCTTAAGTCGCTGGGCCACATTGGGAACTCCGAGGTACATTTTCCTTTAACTCAGAAAAGAAGCCTAGCTTGGTAAATAAAGTGAAAGATAAAAATCTTTATGTCTGAAGATTTAGCACAAATAGGAACTCAAGTTAATAAGATTCAATTTGTGGAAGCATCTTGTTAAGTGTCACTGGGAATATTTCTCAAAGAATCGTTTAAAACTTTTTTTTAAACTTCAATGTTGCCCCTTCAAATTTTTTTGTTTTTTGAAATTGGAATGTTCTTTGTGGGTTCTGATGCACGTGGTTAAAAAAATTTCATTTACTCTCATTTTTTCCCTTGAATTTATTCCTCATAACATTGCTGTGAAGTATGTGGGAGAAATCTTCTACCCCCTTGTGGTAAATGAGGAAACTGAGAAGGTTGAAGAGATTTGTCCTCAGGCTCAGGTGAGCTCCCCTGGATCAGTCTTTATCCTTTCCTACCCCCGACCCCTTCCCAAGTAACAAGCAGGTGGGAAAACTATAGAGCAATCTATGCAAAGCCATCTCTAGTTCACTGGTAGAAATCGCAGGCCCTTCGTTGTTCTTCCTCCTGGTAAGCAAGGACCCATCAACTAGAGCGTGTATGTTTGAGAGAAACACGGTAGAAAAGAGCATGAGGTCTGAAGTCAGGCAGCCTAGGCATATGCTGTGGCTCCGTTACTAGCTTCTTCTGGGACCTTTGAAAAAGTCCCTGGCCACTCCTGAAACTCAGGTTTCTTACCTGAAAATGAGGTTAATATTTCTCTTGTCGTGTGCTACATACTAACATTGAGCTTGATTGTGTAAAGCAGCTATTGTGTGTAGAAGGTGCCTGATAAATCGTCGTAGGACAAATAAGCTCTGAGACCCATCTTCTAGACTTCCATTTCCAAGAGAAATGGCCTCTGTTTCAAGGATGATATGTTTGTTTTAATTTTAATTTTTGCCTAGCACTGACAAAAGCGCTACCAAAAGCTCTCTGGTTTCCTTTTGAGAACTCTGAAATCATAGTTAATGAAAGTCGGGAAGTCTTTGGTGTTTATGTGAGCTTATTTTCAGCGTTTGAAAACTGGGCCTTGGAAAGAAAATAGATTGTTTTGTGATCCACACATCTAGTCAACAGCAGAGCTAGAACTCTAACTTCCAGTGCAGTTCTTTTCCTGCTCCTTTGCAATGACATGTGCAAAAGACTGAGGCTCCTCTCGAGTGAGAAAGAGCCTGCAGTTATACTCAGGTGATATAGTATGGCATACCTGGAAACTCCTGAAGCATAGAAGATGGTGACCACAAGGAAATGAGACGAGCAGGTAGAGAAGATCTTGCTCCGACCTGTGGCAGAGTTGATCCTTAAGGCTGTCATGATGATATGGGTGTAGGAACCCAGCAGGAGAACAAGGGTGCCAAGTCCCAGGATTACCATGGTCGTCAGGATGGAGGCAATGCTAACGGAGGGGTCAGAGCAGACCAGCAGGAGCACTGGGGGAAGCTCACAGGCAAAGCTCCGGACAAGGTTGGGGCCACAGAAGTGATGCTGAGCCAGGAGGATGGTGTTAACTAAGCCCGTCCCCATTCCTATGGCCCAGGATGTTCCCACCAGGCCAGTGCACACCTTCCTGTTCATAGCCACCGCATACAACAGTGGGTGGCACACAGCCTGGAACCGGTCATAGGCCATGACTGAAAGGAGGCAAGCTTCAGTGGCTGCAGAAAATATGACCAAGGAGATCTGGGCGAAACACTCAAGGAGGGACACAGTCTTCCACTTGGAAAGAAGGTGCTCTAGCAGCTTAGGGACAATGATGGAGGAATAGAAGGCATCCAGGAAGGAGAGGTGGCTGAGGAAGAAGTACATGGGGCTGTGGAGGTGGGAATCAGTACTGGTCACCAGCAGCATCAGCAGGTTCTCTGTGAGGATGAGGAGGTAAACCACCAGGAATGTTACAAATAGTACTGCCTGGATGTGAGGGTTGTTAGATAGTCCTAGGAGAACAAATTCGGTGACCGTGGTTGTGTTGCCACCTTCCATGGAGCATTCAAGTTTCCTTTGCGAGGGACTAGAAGAGAAAAGAAGGCTCAAATGTGTTTCGAGTCTGAGTGTGGCTGGGCTGGGGCACTATGAATAAAGCTTCAGGAGTGACCCAGCACAGAACATGTCGTGGAAGCAAGCTTGCCATGCCAGACCTCATCAACCCTTCCCAGCTCAGGGCAATAAGCTAATCTCAGCTCAGGTAGAGATGGTTGGAAGGAGGAGTGTAGAGAATCAAACCTGGAAGGAAAGACGAGGAGAACAGAGATGATCCAGACTGGAGAAGGAAAGGGAGTTGTCAAAAGACTCCAGGGCACTGGAGTGTGCTCTTCCGTACAGGAAGGCTCACTGGCGTAGTGAGTAAGCAATAAGCATTTTGGCCAACCATCTGGTTGACAGGCTGTGATGCAGGTTTGAATGACTGATAGAGGTATGGGGACACCTACTGATGGCACAAATCATTTCTCTGTCACTGTAGGTTCGTGAATAAGTCACTTGGGCTTCTCATTAAAGGGAATCGGGCAAAACTAGATGGTTTCTGTCATCCATTCCAGGTTAGACATTCTACAGCTTGGGGGACAGTCTTCCTTGGGTATATCTGCTACTAAATGGAAACGTTCTCCCCTCCTGTGTCTCCCTAAGCATAGGTGGCCCAGGAGTTGTCTGCTTTCGCGGAAGTTGGGCACAAGGAAGCCGTCAAATTGGAGGTGAGGGCTGTGCTCATCAGTTTCTCTAAGGGCTTCCCATTCCAGGATGTATGTGAGCCTATAATGTCCCTTGTTTGCCCTGTAACCTTAGGGCTTAACATGAGAGTGCATGAAGTTTGTGATATTCTCTGAGTTGGTACTAGGGGATCTGGATAAAGCCCAGTCAAATTTGGACCACCTTCTATGCATCACAGGGAGGGAAAAAGGATAAAGAAAAAAGAAGAGGAGAAGTTAAAGAACACCAAGACTACTTAGGATAATGTGCAGTTAGAGAGTTTGGTCTAGACCGGAGGAAGGTGAAGTCACCCCTCCTCCTCCAAGGGAAACTCAGGATCATGAGCAATGAGGATCTGCTCTCTCCTCATGGCGTGTTCACTCACGAGTTCCCGCAGTGGATAGTTTTGGGAGAAGATGGAGTTGAATGAGAAGATCTGTCTTCGCCTGGGCTCCCTAGGCCAACCAGAGATGCTCTCAGCAGAGGATACCTGAATGGCATCTTTTCCAGCACTGGAGTAAAAGCCCCCGATATGGGTCGGTCTCTGTGGGTTTCCCTCAACTTTGTCCTTCCTTTAGAAGATGCAGGGGTGGTGGAGCTTCTAAGTAAGGAAACATCCCTGTAGTCTTTCTGTCCGTGGGGAAGTTTTCCTGATTCTGCCTCCACAATGACAATGGCCAGAGGGACTTGATCTCAGCCCTAGACCTTGGAGAGTGTTGGAGGTCCCCGGAGAGACCATTAAGCAGGAGGCCTGGTCTGATCTGAATGAGTTCTCCAGGGCCACTAGCCCTTCCCTGTATCACTCTTGTTTCAGTGAGTTGCATCATGCAAGAGGTGCCCAAGGGTGGCCCATAATTGCTAAAGGTAAAATTAGAGACTTCGAAGGTGTCTTGATTCTAAAGCTTTGAATCCCTTCCCGTCTTCTCTGGTCGTCCCTGTGTGGCCCTTGGGTCCCTGCCACTGCCGCTGCAGAGACACCTCTGGATCCTTAAGCTGCTACACCAAAAGAGATCTTCTTTAGTTTTAACTAGTTGTACATGTCAAAGTCGTCTAGGAATAATTTGGAGTGAATTTGGTGTAAGTTGTGAAGTGGCGTCTACATCCATTTCATTCCACGAGGCGTGCAATTCTTGTTTCTTAACAATTTCTGGAGCAGTTATGGGCTATTTGGCTCCATCTCACTCTGGATGTCCAGTTTCCTGAGTTCAGCGGGTCAGCCAGCAGGGAGCAGGGTGTCCAGTGAACTGGGAGGCAGGCGTGGCCTGCATGTCCCACACTGACCACAAGGGCGCGCTGAGGGCGCTTTTCTAAACCCACAGCACCTGTGCCTTCCAGGTGGACTGGGCTCTGCCCAGCTGAGGGGAGTTCTATCTCCTTAGGCCGCTTCAGAGCTTTTGCTTTGAGACGTTGGGCGCCAGCGTCCCGGCAGAAGGAGTTCAGCCCCTTAGGACTCAAGGGGGTTTGGGCTTCAGGACAAGCTGGGGCTGCATGCGTGCTGAGGGGACCTGAGGTTCCTGGAGATCCACCTGTGGAGGCACCGCCCTGAGGAAAGGGTGAGGAAAAAGTGAGGGGAAGCTTCCTGTGTATTGTCCTTCTCCCATGACCCAGGAAGGGCCTGATGTGGACAACTGGGTTCTCAGTTTTGTGTGCGGTGTAGACAGGTGTGAGGTGTCCTTCTTTGGGGTGTGGTGTCCAGTGTTCCCAGCACTGTGTGTTGTGGAGGATGTCCTTTCCCCTTGGTGTGTTCTTGGCCCCCTTTTCCTAAATTACCTGAGCGCATCCACGTGGCTTTAATTCTGGGTGCTCTGTTCTGTTCCTGTGGTCCTGTGCCTGTTTTTGTGATGAATCTACACCGTTTCGGTCACTGTCGCTTCGTAATGTAGTTTGAGGTCTGAGAGTGAAATGCTTCCAGGCTGTTCTCCTTTCTGAGGATGGCTTTGGCTATTTGGGGTCCTTTGTGGTCCGCCCAAAATGTTGGGATGATATTCTCCATATCCGTGAAAAATACCGTTGGAATTTGGTAGGCACTGCATTTGCTGTGCACACTGCATTTGGTAGAATGCACATTTTAACAATATCGGTTCTTCCATTTTGTGAGTGTGGGGTATCTTTCCATTGCTTTGTGTCTTCTTCAGTTTCTTCCTCAGTGTCTTAAAGTTTTCAGTGTGAGGGTCTTTCCAGGCTTTGGTGAGGAGTTCCTGTTGTGGCTCAGCAGGAACGAACCAGGCTAGTATCCATGAGGATATGGGTTTGATCCCTGGCCTTGCTCTGTGGGTTGGGATGCAGCGTTGTGAGCTCTGGTGTAGGTCACAGATGTTGTTTGGCTCTGGCATGGCTGTGGCTGGCAGCTGCAGCCCCGATTCGACCCCCAGCCTGGGACTTTCCATATGCCACGTGTGTTGCCCTAAAAAGAAGAAGAAGAAGAAAAAAAAGACCTTGGTAAAATTTATTTCTAGGTATTTTGTTCTTTTTGAAGCAAGTGTAAAATGAATTGTTTTCTTTCTCTCTCTGATGGTTCATTACTGGTGTTAGAAATGCAATTGATTTTTGTGTATTGATTGTATAACTTTGTTGCTTTTGTTTACTGGTTCTAACAGTTCTCTGCATCAGAAAATTGGATGTACAAACACTGGCATTCAAAAATCCCAGTGTTTCCATCGTATCCAGGTCATCCACAGCACTGAAGACATAGTGACTCCTAACATAAGCTTCCCACAGTGCCTGTAAGTTATAGGTGGGCTCCTGCAAGGGTGATGAGGTTCCTGACTCTGTGTGAATTGGATCGTTGTAAGGCTTGGCCTCTCTAAGGAAGTGTGGTGTTTTCTCTACTTTTTCTGGCACGGTATTGGCATGGTGCTTGGGAACGTAATTTTGAACATGCAGAAAACGTGCAGGACACTACAAGGTACCATTTGTCTCCACACTCAGATTCCCCAGCCATCATTCCTTTACCACATTTGCCACTTCACACAAACTACCCCAGTGTGTTTCACCCAAGAACATAACCTCCAAATGAGGAAATTATTATGGTTTCCACATTCTGACTCAATCCTCAGGCCCACTTCGACTTTCACCATCTGCCGCAACTCTAGAGACATATCTTTTCCCACTCTGATCCAGTTTTCTTCCTTCTGGAACCATGACGATACTTTCTCAGTGTCACACCCTTGATGGGTTTAAAGCCCAGAAGATGAGTGTGATCTGGGTGGCCTTTTCTGTATGGCTTCTTTCACTTAGGATATCTTCAGTGTTCATTGTGTTGTAACACGTATCAGTCCTTGCTTCATTGTTTCCGCTGTGCTTAAATATACATAACATTTACCATTCAAACCATTTGAACTATGCCGTTCTGGGGCCTTAAGCACATTCGAATGGTTGTACAAATATCCTCACCATGCATTTTCAGAACTTTTCAGATTTCACTGGGGAAACCCTTCAGTGGTGAAGCACTCATTCCCCTTGGCCCCTTGCACCCGCATTTTACTTTCTACCTTTGAGTTTGACTTCTCTTGTTACTTTATGTAGATCAAATCAAACGGTTTTTGGCGTTTTGTGACAGGGTTCTTTCACTTACCATGATGACTTCAAAGTTCTTATATGTTGTAGCCTGTGTCTGTTTTTCGTTGTTTTTTTTTTTTTTTTTTGTTATATGAAGGAAAGGAACTGTTTTATTTTATTTTATTATATTATATTTTATTATTTTTTCATTATTTTATTACTCAATGAATTTATTGCATTTCTAGTTGTACAATGATCATCACAATCCAGTTTTATAGGATTCCCATCCCACACCCCCAGCACATTCTCCCAGCCCCCAACCTGGCTTCTTTGGAAACCATAAGTTTTTCAACGTCTGTGAGTCAGTATCTGTTCTGCAAAGAAGTTCATTGTGTCCTTTTTTCAGATTCCACATGTCAGAGAGAGCATTTGATGTTGGTGTCTCATTGTCTGACCGACTTCACTTAGCATGATAATATCGAGGTCCATCCATGTTGCTAAAAATGCTGGTATTTTGTTCCTTTTAATAGCCGAGTACTATTCTATTGTGCATATGTACCACATCTTCTTGATCCACTCTTCTGTTGATGGACATTTAGATTGTTTCCATGTCTTGGCTATTGCAAATAGTGCTGCAATGAACACTGGAGTACATGTGTCTTTTTGAGTCATGGTTTTCTCTGGGTAGATGCCCAGGAGTGGGATTGCTGGATCAAATGGTAATTCTATTTTTAGTTTCCTGAGGCATCTCCACACTGCTTTCCACAGTGGTTGCACCAATATACAGTCCCACCAACAGTGTAAGAGGGTTCCTTGTTCTCCACACGCTCTCCAGCACTTATTGTTTGTAGACGTTTTGATGACGGCCATTCTGGCTGGTGTAAGGTGGTACCTCATAGTGGTTTTGATTTTCACTTCTCTAACAGTGAGTGATGATGAACATCTTTTCATGTGTGTTTTGGCCATCTGTGTGTCTTTTTTGGAGAACTGTCTGTTTGGATCTTCTGCCCATTTTTTGGATGGGGTTGTTTGTTTTTTTGGTGTATTTCCTTGGTTTTTAAGACTGAATTTCACGTCTTTGTGTGTTTACCACAGTAGTTTATCCATTCATTCATTGGTTGATGGACACTTGGGTGGCTTCTAACTTTTCCTGTTGTGATTAACGGTGCTGTGAACAAGGGTGTATCCATTTCTGTTCCACCTCCTGGTTTCAGTCTTTTGGGTGTGGATTAGATACCTTAATTCTATGTTTAAGTTTTTGAGGAACTGCCATACTGTTTTCCACAGAGGCCGTACCATTTTACTTTATTCCTTTCATGGCAGAAGAACATGGTGGTTTATTGATCTCCCCGATTTAGTTTTTAAGTTTACCCATTGATGGCCATAGGCAGTCGTTCTATTTTTTTTTGCTGTTTGCAACAGTGCTGCTGTCAATATCTGTGTAGACCTGTTTTCAGTTCTTTGGGGTATATTTCTAGGAGTGGAGTTGTTGAACCCTTGTTAATTGTATATTTGTGTTGTAAACACAGGTTGCCCCCTTTTCTGTTTCTACGACTAATGTTTAAAGCTTTCAATGTTTCTGCATTGTTGCCAATAGTTGTTGTTTTTCGTTTTCTTGATTATAAACCTTTGAGAACATGGGAAAGATTTGTTGCCTTGCAGTTTTAATTTGCACTTCCATCATGACTCATGGTATTTGACACCTTCTTCTTGTTGAGCATTTGTATGTCTTAAGTGGAGAAGGGTCTATTGAAGTCACTTACCCATTTAAAAAGGTGGGTTGTTTGTCCTTCCATTGATGAGGTTGTAGAAGTTCTTGAAATACACTGAATAACAATTCATCAGATATATACTGTGCAAGCATTTTCTTCCATTCCGTTGGCTATGTCTTCAGTTTCTGAATTGTGTCTTTTGATGCTTTTAATCTTGAAGAAATCCAATTTATCTATGCTTTTTTTGTTGTCGTTTGAGCTTTGCTGTCAGATCGAAGAAACCATGGCTACATTCAAGGGTGTGCAGATTTATCCTCATGTTTTATAGGACAGTTTATACAGTTGTCCCACAGTGTCTGTGGAGGATTGGTTCAGGGACGTGCCGGACATAGCAAAATCTGCCGATGCTCAAGCCTGTTACATAAAATGGCATTGTATTTGCATGTAACCTGAGTAGATTTTCTGTGTACTTTATTCTTTATTTATTTGTCTATCTATCTACTTATTTATTTATGTATGTATGTTTTGGTCTTTTTTGGCATTTCTTGGGCCGCTCCTGCGGCATATGGAGGTTCCCAGGCTAGGGGTCCAGTCGGAGCTGTCGCCACCGGCCTACGCCAGAGCCATAGCAACGCGAGATCCGAGCCGCGTCTGCGACCTGATTTTCTGTATAATTAAATCATCTCTAGATTACTTATCGTAACTAATATAATATAAATGTTTGAAGTGCAATGTAAATACTATGTAAGTAGATTTGCTGGCACCTAGTAAATTCAACTTATTTCTTTTGAAACTTTTCATAATTTCTTTTTTTGTAATATTTTCAGTCTGGAATTGGTTGAGTCCACGGATGTGGAACTTGTGGATACAGGGTGTTGATTGTAATTTTACCTGTTACGTTTAAGCGTTTATTTATTTTGAGTTGCTTGTTGTAGGTACTATGAGGTAAGGGCCCAGTTTCATTCCCTTGCACGTGGATTGCCGAGGCACCGTTTGTTGAAAACTCCATTTCCATAGTTCCCTTTGTGGCTCAGCGGGAAGAAATCTGACTGGTATCCATGAGAATGCAGGTTCGATCCCTGGCCTCGCTCAGTGGGCTAAGGAGCTGGCATTGCTGTGAGCTGTGGTGTAGTGTGCAGGCTTGGCTTGGATCCTGTATTGCTATGGCTGTGGTGTAGGCTGGTGGCTACAGGTCTGATTCAAACCCTAGCCTGGGAACCTCCATATGCTGCCCGTGTGGCCCTAAAAGGAAAAAAAAAACACCCCTCCATTTCCTCCCAGAGTAGTATTGTTGACTATTGTTTAAGATCACTTCATCCTAGATGGGTGGGTTTATTTGGGGGCTCTCCATTCAATTTCTTTTATCAATGGGTATGTTTTTTAATGCGAGTATCATTGTGTTGTATTTGCTTTGTACTGTCATAGGAAAATGGGAAGTGTAAGCTTCCAAGTTTGATTTTCTTTTTTAAGTTTGTTTTGGCTTCTTAGGGGTCCCTTGAGATTCCATATGAATGTTGGGATCAGCTTGTGTATTTCTTCCCAATGGCCTTTCTGGGTTTTCAGAGGAATCCTATGGAGTGTGTAGATTGCCTTAAGTACTATTGCTATCTTAACAGTACTCTTTCTATTACCGTTAGATGTCTTCACATCGATTTAATTTTTCTTTAATTTTTTTATCCATGTTTTATAATTTTCAGCGTCTAAGTCTTATTTATTTACTTATTTATTTATTTATTGAATTTTTTTTTTGGTCTTTTTGGTCTTTTTTTTAAGGGCCGCCCCCATGGCATATGGAGTTTCCCCGGCTAGGGGTGGAATCGGAGCTGTGGCTGCCCGCCTACCCCACAGCCGTAGCAATGCAGGTTCCGAGCCGCATCTGCAACCTATACCACAGCTCACGGCAATGCCAGATCCTTAACCCACTGAGCGAGGCTAGGGATTGAACTGGCCTTCTTAGGGACAGACACTATGTCAGGTTCTTAACCCACTGAGCCATGACAGGAACTCACAGTACTGAGCGAGATACTCCCTTCTACTTCCAAGAGTCATGCAAGAAAAGGACTCTTCAGACAGACCCCTCATTCATTCCTTCATTCACTTCTTAATTGGTCAACAAATAGTTACTGAGGATTTACTGCTGCCCATGCTGTACTTTAGGTGTTGCTTGTTAAGAACAAAGACAGGAGGAGACACATTTTATGTCACTTCTTCCTAAGTTACTGTGGAGCTGTAGATCTTGCCAGTGATTTTTTGAGAAGGGAGCAAAGTGGGCATTAGGTCTCAGATCTCAAATGGGACTTCCCGAGAATGAAGTGGGATGTTAGCTATTGGTCAGATAGGTTGATTTATAATTGATGCATAGACAAAAGTATGAGAGGGAGAGGGGAGCAGAAGTGAAGGGGTAGAAAGGGCAAAAATGAGAGAAGAAAGCAAGGCAAGAGCTGTAGAAATGGCTGGTGAGGCCATGAGGATTTTCTTTACTTTTCCCCTCCAGTTTTATGGAGAGATAATTGACATACATCACCATATAAGTTCAAAGCATATGGCATGATGGTTTGATTTATATATATTATGTATATGTTATATGTATGATATATATATACACACACAGAATATAAATAACCGAAAGAAGGAAAAATAAAAAGGAAAAAATTCTCCTTGTGATGAGACTCTCAGGACTTACTCTCTTAACAACATCCCTATGTTCACACAGCTTGTTACCTGTAGTCATCATGTTGGACATTACATCCCTAGTATTTATTTATCTTACATTGGAAATTTGTACCTTTTTTAAAAATGTGTTTGGCTGTACTCATGGCATGTGGCAGTTCCAGGGCCCGGGATCGAACCAGAGCTGCGGCGAAAAATGCCGTGTAGTTATGCTGTAGGCCACAAGAGAAATCCAGAAATTTGTACCTCCTGATCACCTTCCTCCAATCCCCCCTCATCCCTCCCTCCATCTCTGGTAACCGCACATCTGCTCTCTTTTTCTATGAGTTTTCTTTGTCCTGATGAAAGCTCTTTCTGTCTCCTCTTCTTTCCCACAACGTTCCCTCCTATTGTGAGGAGGCAGTGGAGCCTGGCTTAGGAGCTAAGCCTGGGCTTCTTGGTCAGCATCCTCCTCAGAGCTGCCTTCACCTCCTGGTTCTTCAGGCTGTAGATGAGGGGGTTAAGCAGTGGCGTCACCACACTGTACTGCACAGACAGCACTTGCTCCAAGACTGAGCCGGAAGCTGGAGTCATGTACCTTGAAGGGAATGGCACAAAGAGGTGAACTGAGCTCAGGGCAGTGGCGGGGGTGCTGTTGGTGGCCATGGCCCATCCCATTCTAGGGGCACTGCAAAGAGGGTCCTTAGTGCTGAGTCACTGTTGCTGATAGCAGCATCTAGAAATAACTCAATGGTCATTGAAAGTCAGTCATTTCTGCCTTCAAACACATCCGCATACGAGTGATGTTATACAGAATTGTATAGAAATTGCCCTGCAGAAAAAGGAAGTTCTGCCGCATATCAGGTGCTGCGTGCTAGACTAGAGCTAAAAACAACTTGATGCAGTTCTGTAGCACTTCATACTTTTCAAAGCATCTATCCTTAATAATTATGATGAGGAGGATTTTTTCTCTTCTTCTTTTTTTTTTTTTTTTTTTTTACCATTATGCAGCTGTGTGTTTTCATTTTGTGATGACTGTTCCTCACAAAACTACGTGCTAATCCATAATGCTGTCGTTGTTCCTAATGTTTATGGTTCTGGGATTTACCCCAGAATCATAGCACATTAGTTTTTATAATGCTTAGTGGAACAGACCTTTTTCCTTTTGGGTACATTTGTCTTTTCCTTTTTCTCTGTTTTTAGGTCTGTACCTGTGGTATATGGATGTTACCAGCTAGGGGTTGAATCACAGCCGGACTTGCTGGTGTTCGCCCCCGCCACAGCAAGGCAGGCCTGAGCTGCATCTGTGACCTATGTCAAATCCTTAAGCCACTGAGCAAGGCCAGGCATCGAAGCTGCATCCTCCTGGGTACTAGTTGGGTTCTTAACTCGCTGGGCCACATTGGGAGCTCCTAGGTACATTTTCCTTTAACTCAGAAAAGAAGCCTAGCTTGGTAAATAAAGTGAAAGATAAAAATCTTTATGTCTGAAGATTTAGCACAAATAGGAACTCAAGTTAATAAGATTCAATTTGTGGAAGCATCTTGTTAAGTGTCACTGGGAATATTTCTCAAAGAATCGTTTAAAACTTTTTTTTAAACTTCAATGTTGCCCCTTCAAATTTTTTTGTTTTTGAAATTGGAATGTTCTTTGTGGGTTCTGATGCACGTGGTTAAAAAAATTTCATTTACTCTCATTTCTTTCCTTGAATTTATTCCTTATAACATTGCTGTGAAGTATGTGGGAGAAATCTTCTACCCCCTTGTGGTAAATGAGGAAACTGAGAAGGTTGAAGAGATTTGTCCTCAGGCTCAGGTGAGCTCCCCTGGATCATTCTTTATCCTTTCCTGCCCCCACCCCTTCCCAAGTAACAAGCAGGTGGGAAAACTGTAGCGCAATCTATGCAAAGCCATCTCTAGCTCACTGGTAGAAATCGCAGGCCCTTCGTTGTTCTTCCTCCTGGTAAGCAAGGACCCATCAACTAGAGCGTGTATGTTTGAGAGAAACACGGTAGAAAAGAGCATGAGGTCTGAAGTCAGGCAGCCTAGGCATATGCTGTGGCTCCGTTACTAGCTTCTTCTGGGACCTTTGAAAAAGTCCCTGGCCACTCCTGAAACTCAGGTTTCTTACCTGAAAATGAGGTTAATATTTCTCTTGTCGTGTGCTACATACTAACATTGAGCTTGATTGTGTAAAGCAGCTATTGTGTGTAGAAGGTGCCTGATAAATCGTCGTAGGACAAATAAGCTCTGAGACCCATCTTCTAGACTTCCATTTCCAAGAGAAATGGCATCTGTTTCAAGGATGATATGTTTATTTTAATTTTAATTTTTGCCTAGCACTGACAAAAGCGCTACCAAAAGCTCTCTGGTTTCCTTTTGAGGACTCTGAAATCATAGTTAATGAAAGGTGGGAAGTCTTTGGTGTTTATGTGAGCTTATTTTCAGCGTTTGAAAACTGGGCCTTGGAAAGAAAATAGATTGTTTTGTGATCCACACATCTAGTCAACAGCAGAGCTAGAACTCTAACTTCCAGTGCAGTTCTTTTCCTGCTCCTTTGCAATGACATGTGCAAAAGACTGAGGCTCCTCTCGAGTGAGAAAGAGCCTGCAGTTATACTCAGGTGATATAGTATGGCATACCTGGAAAGTCCTGAAGCATAGAAGATGGTGACCACAAGGAAATGAGATGAGCAGGTAGAGAAGATCTTGCTCCGACCTGTGGCAGAGTTGATCCTTAAGGCTGTCATGATGATACGGGTGTAGGAAGCCAGCAGGAGAACAAGGGTGCCAAGTCCCAGGATTACCATGGTCGTCAGGATGGAGGCAATGCTAACGGAGGGGTCAGAGCAGACCAGCAGGAGCACTGGGGGAAGCTCACAGGCAAAGCTCCGGACAAGGTTGGGGCCACAGAAGTGATGCTGAGCCAGGAGGATGGTGTTAACTAAGCCCGTCCCCATTCCTATGGCCCAGGATGCTCCCACCAGGCCAGTGCACACCTTCCTGTTCATAGCCACCGCATACAACAGTGGGTGGCACACAGCCTGGAACCGGTCATAGGCCATGGCTGAAAGGAGGCAAGTTTCAGTGGCTCCAGAAAATATGACCAAGGAGATCTGGGTGAAACACTCAAGGAGGGACACAGTCTTCCACTTGGAAAGAAGGTGCTCTAGCAGCTTAGGGACAATGATGGAGGAATAGAAGGCATCCAGGAAGGAGAGGTGGCTGAGGAAGAAGTACATGGGGCTGTGGAGGTGGGAATCAGTACTGGTCACCAGCAGCATCAGCATGTTCTCTGTGAGGATGAGGAGGTAAGCCACCAGGAATGTTACAAATAGTACTGCCTGGATGTGAGGGTTGTTAGATAGTCCTAGGAGAACAAATTCGGTGACCGTGGTTGTGTTGCCATCTTCCATGGAGCATTCAAGTTTCCTTTGCGAGGGACTAGAAGAGAAAAGAAGGCTCAAGTGTGTTTCAAGTCTCAGAGTGTGGCTGGGGATGGGGCACTATGAATAAAGCTTCAGGAGTGACCCAGCACAGAACATGTCGTGGAAGCAAGCTTGCCATGCCAGACCTCATCAACCCTTCCCAGCTCAGGGCAATAACCTAATCTCAGCTCAGGTAGAGATGGTTGGAAGGAGGAGTGTAGAGAATCAAACCTGGAAGGAAAGAAGAGGAGAACAGAGATGATCCAGACTGGAGAAGGAAAGGGAGTTGTCAAAAGACTCCAGGGCACTGGAGTGTGCTCTTCCGTACAGGAAGGCTCACTGGCGTAGTGAGTAAGCAATAAGCATTTTGGCCAACCATCTGGTTGACAGGCTGTGATGCAGGTTTGAATGACTGATAGAGGTATGGGGACACCTACTGATGGCACAAATCATTTCTCTGTCACTGTAGGTTCGTGAATAAGTCACTTGGGCTTCTCATTAAAGGGAATCGGGCAAAATTAGATGGTTTCTGTTGTCCATTCCAGGTTAGACATTCTACAGCTTGGGGGACAGTCTTCCTTGGGTATATCTGGATACTAAATGGAAACGTTCTCCCCTCCTGTGTCTCCCTAAGCATAGGTGGCCCATGAGTTGTCTTCTTTCGCGGAAGTTGGGCACAAGGAAGCCGTCAAATTGGAGGTGAGGGCTGTGCTCATCAGTTTCTCTAAGGGCTTCCCATTCCAGGATGTATGTGAACCTATAATGTCCCTTGTTTGCCCTGTAACCTTAGGGCTTAACATGAGAGTGCATGAAGTTTGTGATATTCTCTGAGTTGGTACTAGGGGATCTGGATAAAGCCCAGTCAAATTTGGACCACCTTCTATGCATCACAGGGAGGGAAAAAGGATAAAGAAAAAAGATGAGGAGAAGTTAAAGAACACCAAGACTACTTAGGATAATGTGCAGTTAGAGGGTTTGGTCTAGACCGGAGGAAGGTGAAGTCACCCCTCCTCCTCGAAGGGAAACTCAGGATCATGAGCAATGAGGATCTGCTCTCTCTTCATGGCGTGTTCACTCACGAGTTCCCGGAGTGGATAGTTTTGGGAGAAGATGGAGTTGAATGAGAAGATCTGTCTTCGCCTGGGCTCCCTAGGCCAACCAGAGATGCTCTCAGCAGAGGATACCTGAATGGCATCTTTTCTAGCACTGGAGTAAAAGCCCCCGATATGGGTCGGTCTCTGTGGGTTTCTCTCAACTTTGTCCTTCCTTTAGAAGATGCAGGGGTGGTTGAGCTTCTAAGTAAGGAAACATCCCTGTAGTCTTTCTGTCCGTGGGGAAGTTTTCCTGATTCTGCCTCCACAATGACAATGGCCAGAGGGACTTGATCTCAGCCCTAGACCTTGGAGAGTGTTGGAGGTCTGCAGAGAGACCGTTAAGCAGGAGGCTTAGTCTGATCTGAATGAGTTCTCCAGGGCCATCTATTCCTTGTATGTATCACTTATATTTCACTGAGTTGCATCATAGAAACAGTGCCCAAGTGTGGCCCATAATTGCTAAAGGTAAAATTAGAGACTGCAAAGGTTTCTTAATTCTAAAGCTTGGAAATATCTCCCATGTTCCTTCCCTCTTTCCTTTCCTTCTCAATAATATTTATTATTATTGAATGATAGGGATGAAATGAAATTCTTGTCATGGCATAGCCGAAATGTGTCCGACTAGGAACCATGATGTTTAGAGTTTGATCCCTGGCTTCCCTCAGTGGGTTAAGGATCTGGCATTGCTGTGAGCCGTGGTGTAGGTTAATGGCTGCAGCTCTGAGTTGACCTAGCCTGGGAACCTCCATATGCTGTGGGTATGGCCCTAGAAAAGATAAAAAAAAGGCAAAAGAAGAGATAGTGATGAAGGAATATTAAAAGAAATTGAGAAGTAAAATAAAAAAAATTTCCGAGTAAAGTATATTTTAAAAATGCATATAAAACCAAATTTTAATATATTTCAAAAATTTTAAAATCTAGGTGCTTTAATGATGAAATAAAAATAAATATGTATCATGTTCTAAAATTCTTGAATTGTTGCAATTCAAAAAATCTAAATAGTTAAAAAACTTAAAGCAAATTTGTAACTGTGGTAAAACGTTTTTATTATGGAGCAATTTAAGCATATACAGACATAGAATTTTATATTAATCCCTCTGTACCCATCACTCAGCTTAGACAGTTATCAACTCTTGGACTGTTGCCCTACTTTGATGATATGGGGACAAAAAATGTGTTCTCTACATTGCATGAACGGTTGAGTGTCTAAAACTTGGAAATGTTCTACCATGCATTGTGTAGAAAGGAAGGGTAGATATTGAATCACAATTATTGGTCTTTGTTATGGTTAAGGATTGCATGGTTGTTGATTGAATAAATTCCTAGGAGGTAACAAAGCAACAATATAGAAGCAACCTGGGCCTTTCTCTCTGGACCATCCATATTAATTTGGACTTAAGAGAAAAATAATCTTTAATTTTTTTTAATGGCTGCACCCATGGCATTATGGAAGTTCTTGGGCGAGGTATCAAATCCACACTTCTTCAGCAACCCTAGCTGCTGCAGTCACATTCTTAACCCACTCTGTCACAGCGGAAACTCCAATCTTTAATTTTTTTTGATTCACTTTATTTTGAGGTCTCTTCTGTAACAGCGTAGGCTTTATCATCCCAAAACAGATTTCATAACTTACCCCAAATGTCACCCAACTTCCCACCACTAAAAATAAGGTTGCAATAAAAGTTTTTTTTAGTGCCTTCAGATGCATGTATCGTGTTTGAGATGAAAAATCAGATTCTCTCTGATCTGCAAGGGGGAAAAGTAAATCTCATTACAAACTGACAAATGTAAAAAGTAAAACTTTTATTGTGAGAGTATGAATCACATACTCAGAAATAGATGCATTAATACTAATTACATATTTCCTAGTCATCTATGCCTACTTTTATAACTTCATGCAATAATAAATTAGTCTAAAATGTACTATAATATTTCATGGGCTTTAGGACTGGTATCTTTAGTACATCACAAAATATATTTTGATATACCAAGGAAACAAAATGCAAGTATGCATTTTAAATATAAGTAATCTATAGCTACAAAGTTCTACTCTTTGTAGCAGAGTAGAACTTTTTAGGGGTGTCTCCCGTTCTCCAGAGGACAAAAGCAGAGAGTAAAATCAGTGTTACAGTTACATGGACGTTTGTATTATAAAGGCTGTAAAGATTTGCTGCATAGTGTGAAGATGACTTTTGCTCCTCTGTGCAGCATACAAATTATGTGAATTATGTTTTAAATCTCTTGTTCCACTGTCAAGCTATCCTGTCATTTTCTGCTCTTTTGATAAAATACCACATGACTCTGCATCCCAGATTGCATCCTGTCAAAGGAGAACAAACTGGCAGCAAAATCTTTGAAATACTCCAAGGCACTCCAGGTGTGCAGACAGATGATTCTTGGACTGTTGATGTTTCAGACATAGGTTCTGGTGCAGAAAGTAACCATTGGTGTGGACAATAATGTGAAAATGTGATATCCAGAAAAAACATACAGACCTTGGTGGACCAAGTTGATCTCTACTCCCAAGTGTTGTCTCCCTTGGCCCATCCCTGCAGTTAGGAGGGGAGAATCAAGGATTATTTAAGCTTGTTTCTCCTGAATTCTTGTTATGCTAGTGAATAACTTAGCAGTGGTATTTGTTTGTGTGTGTGTGTGTGTGTGTGTGTGTGTGTGTGTTTTCTTTTTTTGTAGGACAGTACCTGTGGCATATGGAAGTTCCAAGGCTAGCGGTTGAATCAGAGCTGTATCTGCCTGCCACAGCCGCAGCCACAGCAACACAGAATCCTAGGCTCCTCTGTGACCTCCACCACAGCTCATGGCAGTGACTGATCCTTAACTCACAGAGTGAGGCCAGAGATTGAACCCACATCCTTATGGATACTAGTTGGGTTTGTTACCACTGAGCCATGACGAGAACTCCAACTTAGCAGTGATTTTGCTAGAGAGTTGGGTAGTTTTCTTCTCTGGTTGCAGAAGGTTTTCTTGCTTGTACTTCAAGCTCTAACCAATCCACATCTGAATTGCCTCTGTTGGTCTGGGGCTCTAATCATCAAACATTTGCCTATCAGTGGACATCTTGGTGAAGTTCTTTATTGGAAAACCCTGCTGCCAGGTCAGCCCACTTTCTAGACACTGATGTTGGTGGGAGAGGTGAGGAAGGAAGAGGGAGGGGAAAAAAGAAGCTGAGGAAACTCTGGCCAGGAGTGTGGAATATTGAAAATCAGAGGGGGTTGTCCACAATAAATATTTAATACATGTTTCCTTAGGAACTTATATAATAATATTTTAGAGAATTTTGCCAGGTGAAGGATATCAGGGTCATGGTATATATCTGTAGGTATAGTTAGATCAAGTACCTCTGCACTGTAGTGGTTGCACCAGCTTTCACTGTAATCCTCGTGGATATCTCTATCACTAAATATTTGTCAACTAATACTTGGTGGTCCATCAGGTGTGAAGTGCCATCTCTTTGCTATTTGAACTTACATTTGTTTAATTGCTAAAGAGTTGGAACATCTCTCCATACATTCTTTAGTCTTATGAGTTTGTCTTATGGAAGGAATATACTGCTTCATATCCTTTGGTGTCACACTTAGAACAGCAGTGTGTATGTTGGGATTCTGCACATTTGTACTAAAAGGGCTTCATTTTGTACATCACCTATTTAATCCATCTGGATTTCTTTCAAATAATAAAATTCTATTTCAAATATAAACAAAGATAAAATGAACATACCTGCCCTGCTGCTGCCACTGAAAAACACTCTGGGCACTGCCTACACATTCCTGATCACTGTCACTTCCCAGTACCCTGCAAGTAGGAGAAGCATGTGCAGCACCTTCTGCATGGGCTAAGTGGTATAGGGTACTTTTTGCATGGTCTACAAGTGGTGGGGGCAAACCTTCTCACACTGAGGAAAGAGAAAGCAAATATCCAACCTCTCATGCCATAAATAAATAATAAGCCCCCCCCCCAAAAAAAATACAAAGGGGCACTGTTTCATAGAAATATCCCTCTAAGACTATAGTAGTTCATTTCCCTAAACTCACAGAATAAGAAAAATACAATCAAAATGAAAAAGCTCAGGAACCATTCCCAGTTAAAATAACAGGAGATTTCACACTGAGCCGCAAACTAAGAAATATACCCCTCCATTCTAATAGACACTGAGTTCAAGAGGGAGATAGTGGAAAAACTGAAGGAAATAATGGTGCATATGAAGGAATTAAGAGCAGATATAAACAGTAATGCAGATTACTTTAGAAAGGAACTAAAAAATATAAGGAGGAACCAAGAAAAATTAGAAAATTCATTTGCAGAGACATAATCTGAGTTAAAGGCACTAAAGAGCAGAATGAATAATGCAGAGGAACAAATTATTAACTTGGAAGATAGAATAATGGAAATCACCCAGTCAGGACAGCAGACAGAAAACCAAATGAAAAAATATGAAAGCAATATAAGAGATCTGTGGGAAATAAAGCAGGCCAATTTACACATAATAGGGATTCCAGAAGGAGAAGAAAAAGAAAATGGGATTGAAACTATATTTGAAGAAATTATGGCTGAAAACTTTGCAAATCTAAAGGAAACAGATATCAAGATAAAGTAGGCACAGAGGGGCCCAAACAAGTTGAACCCAAACAGGCCCACACCAAGACATATTATAATAAAAGTGACAAAAGTTAAAGAGAGGATTCTAAAGGCAGTAAGAGAAAAACAAAGAGTTAATTGTAAGAGAACCCCCATAAAGCTATCAGCTGATTTCTCTACAGAAACACTACAGGCCAGAGTAGAGTGGCAAGTTATAGCCAAAGTTCTAAAAGGGAAAAATTTTCAGCCTAGAATACTCTACCTAGCAAGAATATCATTTAAAATAGAAGGAGAAATACTTTGTCCAGCAAACAAAAGGTGAAAGAGTACAGCAATACTAAACCCATTCTAAAAGAAATACTGAAAGAGCTTCTTTAAATAAAAAAGAAGGAAGAAATAGGATGGAGGAAATTGGAAAGCAATCACTTAAATAAGCCAGTAGACAGATCTACAAGGAAAAAAAAAACCTATTGTAAAAGTGATGGTAAACACAAGGAACAGCAAAAGGACAAAAATGAAGATGTTAAAAAAGGACTTCAAAATCATAGAATGCGGGGAAGGAAAGTAAGAAAATCTAGACTCTCTCTCTCTTTTTTAAAACGTGTTTTAGCCTAAAAAGGATGGGTTAACATACTTGAAAGGAAGCAGATACAGGAAGGGGTTAACAAACTTGAAAAATAGGGCAAACACAAATAAAAAACAAACATTACTTTCACAAAAACTGAAAAAAGGGACTCAAGCATAAAATGAAAGGAAATCATCCAACCAAAAAATAAAGGAACAGAGGAGAAACATAGTATCAACTGGAAAATAAGATTTAAGATGGCAATAAACACATATTTTTCCACCTTAAATGTTAGTGGAATGAATGCTCCAATCAAAGGACATAGAGTGGCAGATGGGATAAAAAAGCAAGAGCCTACAATATGCTCTCTACAAGAGACTCATCTTAGGGCAAAAAAAAAAAAAAAAAAAAAGGACACATATAGTTTGAAAGTGAGGGGATGGAAAATGAGAGAAAACATATTTCATGCGAATGGAAAAGATAGGAAAGTAGGAGTTACATACTCATATCAGAGAAAAGAGACTTTAAAATGAAGGCCATAAAAAAGACAAAGAAGGGCACCACTTAATGATAAAAGAATACATTCGAGAAGAGGATATTATAATCATCAATATATATGCCCCTAATATAGGAGCACCCAAATACATACAATAAGTACTAACAGACATAAAAGGAGAAATTGATGGGAATGCAGTAATAGTAGGAGGCTAACATCACACTCACATCAATGGACAGATCCTCTAGACAGAAAATCAATAAGGCAGCAGAGATCCTAAATGACACAATAGAAAAGTTAGTCTTCATTGACATTTTCAGGACATTACATTGAAAACAATCAGAATATACATTTTTTTCAAGTACACATGGAATAGTCTCAAGGATCAATCACATACTGGGGCACAAAACTAACATTAACCAATTTAAGAGTACAGAAATTATTTCGAGTATCTTCTCTGACCACAATGGCATGAAACTAGAAATCAACACCAGGAAAAGAACTGAGAAAAAATTGAGTACATGGAGACGAAACAACATGCTACTAAAAAACCCATGGGTCAATGAGTAAATCAAAAGGGAAATTAAAAAATACCTCAAGACAAATTATAATGAAAACAAAACCATTCAAAATATATGGGATGCTGCAAAAGCAGTACTTCAAGGGAAGATCACAGTGATACATGCATTCCTCGGAAAAGAAGAAAAATCTCAAATCACCAACTTAACCTACTACCCAAGAGAACTAGAAAAAAAGAACAAACAAACCCAAAGTCAGCAGAAGGAAGGAAATCATAACGATCAGAGAGGAAACCAATAAAATAGAGATTCAAAGAGCAGTAGGAAAAAATCAATAAAACCAAGAGTTGGTTCTTTGAAAGGGTAAATAAAATTGACAAACCTCTGGCTAGACTCACCAAGAAGAGGAGAGAAAGAACTGAAATAAAATAAGCAATGAATAAGGAGAAATCTCAGTGGATACTGTAGAAATAAAAAAAAAATAAGAGAATACTATGAACAATTACATGCCAACAAATTTGACAACCTGGTAGAAATGGACAACTTTCTAGAGACATACAGCCCCCCAAAACTGAATCAAGAAGAAATAAATCAACTGAACAGACTGATCACTAGAAATGAAGTTGAATATGTCATAAAAATACTTCCTACAAACAAAAGTCCAGGAGCAGGTGGCTTCACAGGTGAATTCTACCAAATACTCAAAGAACTTACACCCATCCTTCTTAAAGTTTTCCAAAAGGTTGAAGAAGAAGTAACACTCCCAAAGATATCCTATGAAGCCACGGTCATGCTAATACCAAAACCAGACAAAGGTACTACCAAAAAAGAAAACTGTAGACTAATATCTTTGATGAATATAGACACATAAATTCTTAACAAAAGTTTAGCCAACTGAATCCAACAACATATAAAAAAGATCATTCACCACATCAAGTGGGATTCATCCCAGTTTCACAAGGATGGTTCAACATATGCAAATCCATCAATGTCATACACCATATTAACAAAAGAAAAGTCAAAAACCACATTATCATCTCAATATATGCAGAAAAAGCATTTGACAAAGTCCAACATCCATTCATGATCAAAACTTTTACCAAAGTGGATGTAGAGGGAACATACCTTAATATAATAAAAGCCATTTATGACAAACTGAAAGCAAATATAATACTCAATGGGGAAAAGCTGAAAGCCTTTGCACTAAAATCTGGAACAAGACAGGGATTTCCACTCTCACCACTTTTATTCACCATAGTACTGGAATTCCTAGCCACAGCAATCAGACAAACACAAGAAATAAAAGGTATCTAAATTGGAAGAAAAGAGGTAAAACTGTCACTCTATATAAGAAAACCCTATGAATTCAACCCCAAAACTACTCAAACTGATCAACAAATTCAGGGAAGTAGCAGGATATAAGATTAATATTCAGAAATCAGTCACATTTCTGTATACTAATAATGAAATATTAGAAAAGGCATACAAAAATACAATACCTTTTAAAATAATACCCAACACTGTGGGATGGAAATCCTGTGAAATCAGATTGTTCTGATCATTATACAACTACAGATGTGATAAATTCATTTGAGTAATAAAAAAAATGAATAAAAGTAATACCCAACAAAATTAAATACCTAGGAATAAACCTGACCCGGGAGGTTTAAAGACTTACATGCTGAGAACTATAAAACATTAATCAAGGAAATTAAAGAAGATTCCAAGAAATGGAAAGATATTCCATGCTCCTGGATTGGAAGCATTAATATCACAAAAATGGCCATACTACCCAAAGCAATCTATAGATTCAATGCAATCCATATCAAATTACCCATGATATTTTTCACAGAACTAGAACAAACAATCCAAAAATTTATGTGGAACCATAAAAGACCCAGAACTGCTAAAGCAATTCTGAGGAACAAAAACCAAGCAGGAGGCATAACTCTCCCAGACGTCAGACAATATTACAAATCTACGGCAATCAAGACAGTGTGGTTACTGATTACAGACATACAGACTAATGTATTAAGATAGACATCCCAGAAAAGAACCCAGATACCTACGGTCAATTAATCTTCAACAAAGGAGGCAAGAATATAAAATGGGAAAAAGACAGTCTTTTCAGCAAGTATTGCTGGAAATCTGGACAGCTGCATGTAAATCAATGAAACTGGAGCACACCCTCATACCATGCACAAAAATAAACTCAGAATGGCTTAAAGACTGAAACATAAGACAAGACACCATCAAACTCCTAGAAGAGGACTTAGGCAAGACATTTTCTGATATCAACCTTACAAATGTTTTTTCAGGTCAGTCTCAGGAAATAAATAAAAGCAAAAATAAACCAATGGGACCCAATTAAACTGACAAGCTTTTGCACAGCAAAGGAAACCATAAATGACAACAAAAGGACAACCTATGGAATGGGAGAAAATAATTTCAAATGATGAAACCGCAAAGGGCTTGATCTCTAAAATATACAAACTGCTTATACAACTCAATAGCAAAAAAATAAAAAACCCAATTGAAAAATGGGCAAAAGACATTTCTCCAAAGAAGATATACAGACAGCGAACAAGCACATGAAAAAATGCTCAACATTGCTAATTATTAGAGAAGTGCAAATCAAAACTACTATGAGTAGTCAGAAAGGCCATCATTAATAAGTCCACAAATAAGAAATGCTGGAGAGGGTGTGGAGAAAAGGGAACGCTCCTACAGTGTTGGTGGAAATGAAAATTGTTATAACCACTATGGAAAACA
Source organism: Sus scrofa (assembly GCF_054392235.1). Taxonomy (NCBI): domain Eukaryota; kingdom Metazoa; phylum Chordata; class Mammalia; order Artiodactyla; family Suidae; genus Sus; species Sus scrofa. Next base: position 86,258,131 of record NC_139387.1, on the reverse strand, counting down.
ATATGGAGGTGCCTCAGAAAACTAAATGTAGAACTACCTTATTACCCAGCAATCCCACTCTTGGGCATATATCCGGACAAAACTTTCCTTTAAAAAGACACATGCACCCATGTGTTCATTGCAGTACTATGAAAAATAGCCAAGACATGGAAACAACTCAAATGTCCATCAAGAGATGACTGGATTAAGATGATGTGGTATATATACACAATGGAATACTACTCAGCCATAAAAAGAAGAAAATAATGCCATTTGCAGCAACATGGATGGAACTAGAGACTCTCATACTAAGTGAAGTTAAGTCAGAAAGAGAAAGACAAAACCATATGATATCACTTATATCTGGAATCTAATATATGGCCCAAATGAACATTTCCACAGAAAAAAACTCATGGACTTGGAGAATAGACTTGTGGTTGCTGAGGGGAAGAGGGAAGGAGTGGGATGGACTGGTAGTCTGGGGTTAATAGAAGCAAACTTTTGCATTTTGAGTGGATAAGCAATGAGATCGTACTGTATAGCACAGGGAACTATGTCTAGTCACTCGTGATGGAACATGATGGAGGATAATGTGAGAAAAAGTGTATGTATATATATGTGTGTGTGTATATATGTATGTATGTGTGTGTGTATGTGTATATATATATATGACTGTGTCACTTTTCTGCATAGTAGAAATTGATAGAACACTCTAAATCAACCATAATGGAAAAAACAAAAATCTTAAAAAAAAAACCAAAATCATTCATTTAGCTATTGAGTTATAGGAATTTATTTTGTATTTCATGTATTAACCCCTTATCAGCCTAATGATTTGCAAATATTTTCTCTCACTCTGTAGGTTGCCTTTTCACTTTGTTGATTGTATCCCTGATTTTCAGAAGCGTTTTAGTTTGATGCAAGCCCATTTATTTCTGTTTCTGCTTTTATTGCCTGTGCTTTTGGTGTCATAGAAAAAAATAATTGCCCAGGTCAAAGTCAAGAATTGTATTCCCTGTGCTTTCTTCTAGTCATTTTATGGCTCCAGGCATTACATTTAAGTATTTACTCTTTAAAAGTTTTAAACTTTTTCAACCTTGATTGAGATATAATTGACCTATACCATGAAGTTAAGTAATTTACCACAGTCATAAAGGCTATGCATATAGACAAGTGGGTTCTTCAGACTGCATCTAAGCATTATGCTGTACTGTGGAAAGGGAAATAAAAAATAGATGTAAAAAGTAGAGTAGAAATAAAAAATATATATAAAAATAAAAAATAGATGTGCTATGAAAGGTGTACCAATGAATATTAAATAAATTTAAATTAGAATGAGCCCAAAAAACTACAGAAATTATGATTAAAATCCATAATATAATTGATTAAAATGTCACATAATGTAAAGAGGATAATTTGTAGATGATATCCAGTAAGAAACATTGCAGAATATAGGGGGAAAAAGGAGGAAGGGAGTCAAATGAAATGGCAGAGAAATGAGGGAGAGTGTAAAGCAAAATAAATCATAATCTTTCATAGGAGATGCCAACATATTTTGTTCTATGGTTTACACTCATAAATATATATTTAAGACCCTGTTTAAAATTATAAAGAAGAAATAAAAGAGTTAAATACCACAGAGAAGAGCAAATTGCATAAAATCTTTAACAAAGTCAATCAATATACAAAAAATAATGAGAAGTAAGATAGGTAAATGATTAAACCAGGGGAGATACAACATCTACTTTAGAATTCTAGACAGAAAGTGGTGCTGGTTGTGTGAGAGAGTAGAAGGAAAGATGGTCCATAGGTCTACAGATATAAACTAGACATTTTTTTTTGCATTTTATTTTTCTTTTTTCATATTTTAACTATACTTTTATTTTTTAAATATTTTTAAATTTTTATATATAATGATTATTTTTTTTTCCATTATAGCTGGTTTGCAGTGTTCTGTCAATTTTCTGCTGTACAGCATGGTGACCCAGTTACACATACATGTATACATTCTTTTTTCTCACATTATCATGCTCCATCATAAGTGACCAGATATAGTTCCCAGTGCTACACAGCAGGATCTCATTGCTAATCAAATAGTCTGCATCTATTAACCCCAAGCTCCCAATCCACCCCACTCCCTGCTCCTCTCTGCAACCATTCACAATAGCCAAGACATGGAAACAACCCAAATGTCCATCAACTGATGATTGGATTAGGAAGATGTGGTATATATACACAATGGAATACTACTCAGCCATGAAAAAGAACAAAATAATGCTGTTTGTAGCGACATGGAGGGAACTAGAGACTCTCATACTGAGTGAAGTAAGTCAGAAAGAGAAAAACAAATACCATATGATATCACTTATATCTGGAATATAATATATGGCACAAATGAATCTTTCCACAGAAAAGAAAATCATGGACTTGGAGAATAGGCTTGTGCATTTTATTTTTCATTTTCAATATAGCCAGAGAGAAGATATTATAGAGTTCCCTTAAAGTTAGTGGCCTGGATATCTGCCTTAAGTTCAAGCACTTGGCAACACAAACTCATTTCCTTTTATTCTGCGTTCTTGTTCACAACCTAAAATATTGCAGATATTTCTCCCATGTCCTTTTCACAGCTGCCTTCACCTCCATGTTCTTTAGGCTATAGATGAGGGGATTCAGCATGGGTGTGACTGCACTGTACTGCAAGGAGGAGAGCAAATCTAGGGGGGAACCTGAGGTGGGCATAAGATAGCGAACCAAACCTGAGCCAAAGAACAAGATCACTGCAATGAGGTGGGAGGAGCAGGTGGAAAAGGCCTTGCTTCTACCTGTGGTGGAGCTGATGCTCAGAATGGTGGAGACAATGCGGACATAAGAGAAGAAGACTGGGAGGAAGGTTCCAAGACCATGCAGTAAGATTAAGCAGATCAAGATGTCAATATTGATGGAGATATCGGAGCAAGACAGAGGGAAAAGGGAGGGCAGCTCACAGGTGTAGTGGTGTATAGTTTGGGCATCACAGAAATCTAAGTTAATAGCCAAGAGCACAATGACAGATGCATTGACAGATGCCAGGCCCCACGAAATCAACACCAGCCTCACACAGAGCTGGTTGCTCATCACCTGGCCATAGAGCAGTGGGTGACAGATGGCTGCATAGCGGTCATAGGCCATCACTGAGAGAAGAAAGGCTTCAGTCCCTGCGGTGATAAACACAAAGAAGACCTGTGTCAGGCAGCCCTCAACAGAGATGGTTTTCTCCTCTGATAGGAGGTCTTCCAGTAGTTTGGGCACAGTGACAGAAGAGAAGCAGAGGTCTAGGAATGATAGATTACTCAAGAAGAAGTACATGGGCGTGTGGAGGCTGGAGTCAGCTCGGATCACCAGCAGCATTGTCAGGTTCCCTATGATGGTCAGGAGGTAAATCCCCAAGAAAATCACGAAGAGCAGAGTCTCAACGTGGGGGTCGTCAGACAGCCCAATGAGAATAAACTCGGTGATGGAGCTGTGGTTCCTCAAGGCCATTGTAGAGGGTATTTCCTTGGAATAAAATAGAAAGTGGAATGAGATCTCCTATCTCTTTCAGAGCATCACCCCTCTTATACATTCCTCTCTGCTCTACTCAGACATCACAAAGCTGCCCTACCTGTATCTCAGTAATTGTTTTTATTCTATTTTGTTATCACTGATCTTGAGCCCCCATCAGAGAATCCTGTTATTTTTCCAGAGGGATTTACTGGAAACATGAATCTCTCTGGCTCACCTATCCATTCATAGTATTTGGATTCTGCTCCATCCTTCTTATAGTTTAGAAATCTTAAAATTATACCGCATATCTGCAGTGGTTTCTAAATCTTCTGTTTTCAGTTTCTTTCAATCACAATTTTTTTTGTTCAAAATATTAATAGGATTTACATCCATTAGGCGTAGTGAGTATCATGCCTAGGGCCATTTTTGTGGCTAATGAAGATGCTTTTTTCTTGTTAAATCAGAAGAAGAAGTTAAATGTAATGCAGACTGGATTATATTTGTCTTTATAACTATAATCATAAAGTATAAATTTTAATATTTTTTAATCAAAGAGTGGACCACAGTGGCAAAAAGCCTGGGGCAAATGAAAGTCATAATGTGTCCCTGCTCTTTACTTCATAAATAGTGCATTTAACTTTAATGGACTTTGTTAAATACAGAGAACTTTATTATGCTCTGTCTTAACTGTTTCAAGGCAATTCTGTGAGATTTAACAGGAAATTATTATTCTTGGGATAAGGAATTTTATTCCCATTTTTGCCTGTGGGAAGTCTGATATTAAGGGATCTTTTACAGGGAGAAATCAGGAATAAATCAAATTATTCTTTCTGATTATTAGCTCAATGTCTAGGCTTAGTCTACGGGAATAAGGAACATTTTTTCTACTTTGATCTTCAGAGTTTTTCATCTGCTCTTAACCTTTCTGCCATTTTGGCTGCTTTCAATACAGAAATGTCTATTTATTTCATGTCTTTGCTCACATTCTTCCTCTTTTCAAATGTCCCAACTCCACTGATGCAAATTTGAGTGGGCCTTCCAGTATACCTTTCAAACCTGCTTGTTTCCTTACAGCCTGTCTTGACTGCTCTCTCCTTTAGTCCACAGCTCTCTGTTCAAATCACTGGGCTCCTTGCTCCCAGTGATGTTATAGTCTGAATTCTGTTTCTTTTTTCATATTAAACATGTATCTCAGTTTTTCCTCCTTGATAATGTGGGCTATAACATAACAAGTCACAACAGAGCATTTGTCTGGCTTGGTCCTCACTCATTCTGTCCCCACCCATTAGCTTTTGATTGCTTCTCAAATTCTTCTCAGATTATAGTGGAAGCTTCTACATGCCATCTCATTTCTGCGCCGGACAAGGCCCCTTGACGACTCTCAGCACAGCCTCATCCTTTCACTCCAGTGATCCCAGTTGCACTCATGCCAGATATTGTTGTCCATCAATGGTACCGTGCTGCCTGTTTGTGTTGCACAGGAGCTAGCGCTGTTGAATTTCAAGGATGCTATTATCTACACTCTGTGCAGTCAAGTCACTGCAACATCCTTTGATGTTCTCTCTGTTTTGTATAATACACAAGCACTTTTGCCATAACAAGCCATTTCAGGGAGCTCTTGCATTCATGTTGTGGAAACATTATTCTTATATTTTCCAAGGAGGGTCAAAGTGAAAAGAGTCACGTAATTTTCTTTTAACCTTTTCTTGCACCTTCTTTTTTAATTTAAAGCTTTTTAAATTAAATTTATTTTTATTTTTATTTTTTGCTTTTTAAGGATACACCCGTGGCATATGGAAGTTCCCAGGCTAGGGGTCAAATTGAACGTACAGCTGCCAGCCTACACCACAGCCACAGCAATGCCAGATCTGAGCTGTGTCTGTGACCTACACCGCAGCTCTGTGCAATGCCAGTTCCTTGACCCAGTGAGTGAGTCCAGGGATCAAGCCTGCATCCTCATGGATACTAGTCAGGTTTGCTTACGCTGAGCCACAATGGGAACTACATAAGGAATAAACCATTTTATTATTTATTTATTTATTTTTGGCCACCCTGTAGCATATGGAGCTTCCGGGCCAGGGATCAGATCCGAGTCAAGCTGTGAACTAAGGCATAGCTGCGGCCAGATCCTTAACCCACTGTGGTGGGCTGGGAATTGAATCTGTGTCATCTGTGTCCAAGAGGACCAGATGGTTAGTGGTTTATATTAATGATGATACTAAGAATCATTCTGAACCCTAATTTCTGGGATTAGGTGCTATGTCACTGTCTTATGTGAAGAATCTAGCCTCACTTGGACATTTTGAGGCTAATTTACCAGTATTCTATTTTTTTTCTTGCTATTTTTTAAGGGCTGGCCCTGTGGCCCTAAACCATATGGAGGCTCCCAGGCTAAGGGTACAATCGGAGCTATAGATGCTGGCCTACACCACAGCAACGTCAAATCCCAGCTGTGCCTGTGACCTACACCACAGTTCACAGCGATGCCAGATCCTTCACCCACTGTGTCCTCATAGATGGTAGTCAGATGTGTTTCCACTTAGTTACAACAGGAACCCCCAGTATTCTATTTTTGTCTGTGATTCCATAGTCTGATCCCACAGTAGGCTTCTATGCTCACAAAAATAAATAACCTTGCTCATTCAGAGAGTCCTGTTTCTTACCCTTCCAGCTTGCTAGCAATCTATCACCAGGTGTTAACTTCTATCAGAGAACCTTAACTCTCTTTTCACTAACAAATCCATAAGCCCAAACTGAAGTCCATCTTAAACTCAAGTCTAGGTTACCTGTGTGCCAGGTCAAACAGGATAAGTTTCACCTTTGTGTGTCTTCAGGATGTTAGCTTAGACCCAGTGATGAAGCATAACCAGCTGGAGAAATTACTTTTGAGGATCCTGCATAGATAAAATTGTAAATACTACTGAAAGCACTATCTTGAATCTCTACAAGCAAATTAAAATGAGGAATAGAAGCCAGTCTTTCTAAGAATTTAGATATTTTAAAGTACTCACTGATATGGCTATCTTGAAAATTGATTCCATTCTTCCATTTTCATTCACAAAGGGGGACCTGGCCACTGTGTCCACAGGGACTTGAAGCTCCCAGTGAATCTTTTTCTGTCCTGCCCTTACATCCACATTTTGTATTAAGGAAGGTGACAGCTACTTCTCTCATCTGATTGTCAAGTTATCACTAAGAAAGGAATCTCCCTCTCCCTCACCATCCCTAAATAGCACCTCAAACTTATATCTGAGATTTCTTTAATGACCAGGGTCAACTCTTTTCATTTAAACTCTATAATTAAGCATAAAATAAATAAAACGTGCAGTCATTCTTAGGGAAGATATTGGCTTCATTGAATCCTGTCGTATAAAGGACCGATGGCAGATTTAGAATATTTTGAGCGAGAGCAGGAAAAGACTAAAGAGAAAGTCAGGGAGGTTGGTCTTGGAGAAGTACAGATGTAAAAAGAGGATTTCAGAAGTGTCTTAGATAAGTACCTGAGTCACCATTTTGCCAACACAGACATTTCCTATCCATGACACACTTGGCCATTTGATCAGTTTTTCTGAGAAAGAGATGATGATATGTTTATGATTTTATGGTTCTAGAAGGTTCACTAAAACAAATATCTTCCCTACTTCAGCTGTTAATAGAGAAAATCACAGATTTATTTTACCAATTTAGGGTTAAGCCCAAAGGAGGAACAACTCTGATGGAGATATTATCTTAGTTACCCGATCTTGCCCAAGGATCAGCTATTTGACAGCAGGTTTCTATAAAATGAGAGATTTTCTAGGTGTCTGGCAAAGAGCCTTGCTTGCACTGCCTGCTTAAAGATGTTTCTGAAATGAAGAAATGAGTGAAGGGTGTGTGTGTGTAAGGTCAGGATGGACAAGGTGATTTGAGGGATCCAGTGGGCTGAAGGGAAACATGCAGACCCTAGGTGCCTGGGGGAGGAATCTGAATTGGGGAGAATATCAACCCTAGAAGCAGGGAGGACCAAAGTCAAGCTTCATCCATTTGAAATAATTGTCACAGCTGTCCTCTCCTGTGCTCTGTCATGCTATTCACAGTGTCTCTGTGGTGACTAGATATGAAGGTGACAATGGAGAAAAAAATGACTGCAGCTCTCCTAACTGGAGTACTGAGCAAGTAGATAAGTAAGCCCCTTACAACAGTGCAATATTTACCTCTGATATCCTCATTTCATTCCAAGCTTCAGCTTTCTGCCATCTTTTAGGATCCTGAGGCAGGAGAAGATTTATGCTTATGCTTTAAATTGTCCCTGTCCTCAGTGTTAAGCCGAGAGGGAAGAAGGACCTTTCTGAGGAGGTGTCCAAGGCAGCTGTACAAATGCAGCATTTGTACAGATATCAGAGTCCCAACCAGGGGAGACAATGTGCCCAGGGGTGGGATATTTCCACCTCTATCTTGGGGATGAGGAATGGGTGGAGCCTCTGGCTTTAGGACTAACAGAATAGATCATGAACTGGTAAGAGGTGGAGGTAAGGGAGAGGATGTCAAACATGCACAGAATTTTACAGAAAAATAGGGGGGACACCAGAAAATCAGCGAATATATTACCTTTCTCTTGGATCTTCTTGGAGGAGGCAGCTCCACATAGTCTGTCTTTTCCATCATGGGTAAACAAGGCACAGGTCAAGTCTCGCTCCAAGAGAATCTCTGTTACAAGCGTCTGTTTCTTACACAGCAGATAGCATTTTCTCTTTGCCATCAGCTAGTGAAGGAAAATACCAAAGTTCATGCTCTGGAAGCACTGGGTCTGCCAGAAAATCAGGATTATTCTGATGAATAACTTAAGCTAGAGTGCTATGGTTCTGCAATGCAGGACACAGTGTAGTTAGATAAGGACTCGTAAGTCAATTATAATCCATTTTTTAAAAAGATAAGGACAATTTTTTAACAACAGGTATATATTTCATTAAAACCTTATCACCTGATCTCAGGCGCAGCAATGTGCCTTTTCTTCATTAATTTCCTCTGTGACTCTAAATACTCTTTGAAGAGCATCACTTAAAGAAAGCACTCTGTAACAGAACCAATCAGAAGGCCATGTGTGCTTTTGTGGCCAAGGGCTGGGTTTGGCACCCAGCAGAAGCTAGGCCACTGCCCTGTATTCCCTGAAGTCTCAGCCTGAAGCCAAGATCTGGACTCACTCACTGTACAGTTTCAAGTTAACTAGAAAGTTAAACTTAGTACGAGGCATAGGGAATTCTCTCCAGGACAGTATTTGGAGTTTCTGAATTAAGGCAATTAGTTAAAACCTAGAAGAGAACTCTTATTAGGCTCAGGGGGTGAGGCTAAAAAGAGGGAAAGGGAGAATAATAAAGAGATTTAAAGAAATATTTATCTGCTGAAAAGTTGACATTTTATCCTTAGGCTGAGAATGCACTTTAGGAATTGTCGAGAGGGCCAAGCTATGGCACAGTACTGATCCCAGGTCATTTTTAAGTGTACATTTGAGTTTTCCTTATTTTCACAACAGGATTATCTATTATAATAATTAAATGAGAAGAAGTAACTCCACCCTGAGAAAACTAAGGATTAAGTTTCTATTCTTTGCATGTAATGAATTTTTAAGAGTTTGTTAAAGAGAAATAATTTAAGTATAAAATGAACTATTTTTGGTAAATCATACTATGGGTTTATAAAATGTCTAGAGTCAAAATTTTATTTCTTTTATTTCTTGTTTCTTTTTTAGGGCCACACTCATGACATATGGAAGTTCCCAGGCTAGAGGATGAATGGGAGCTGGAGTTGCAAACTTAAGTCATAGCCACAGTAACACCAGATCTGGGCTGCTAAATTTCCCTGTGCTGTACAGCAGGTCCCCATTGACCATCTGTTCCATGTACAAAAGGGTGCCTTGGCCGTTCCCAGGTCCTTCTATCTTGATCGTCAGTAATTGATGCAGTTTGACAGCATCGATGATCCTTTACTTTTTCTCTTTCTCCAGTAACTCTGGTTTTGGATCCTCTGAATGTCACGCCTGAATCTAAAGACAACTCTACCTCAGTCCATTTGCAGTTTTCACTTCCTTTCTATCCTATAAATGATGCTGCCCCACAGTTCTGTCCCTGGAAAACTCTTTCCAAACACAGTCTTTCCTGGCATTATTCACCATTGTGATTTCAATGACCACTCATGTGGTTATGACTCTCTGGTCTATATCATTAGTCCAAACTAACCTCCTGACCATAGTCCCACCACCTGTTAAACACACATCTCAAATGCAACATATACAAAAAAAGGGTATATTTTCATACCTTTACAAAACAAATATTATTAAACACCTACTATGAACCAAGCATCCCATAAAATCTATTCTCCATTATATAATTCATTACGTATTTTTCTCATTAATAACTGTGAAACTCTCATCGTTCTGTTTGTGGCACCTGACTGGTGGCATAAACTAAATTATAGCACTAAAATTTACTGCATGAAAACCATGCTTTGCCTCATCTTGTACAAGTCACTTTTATTTTCTCATTTAAAGAGCTAAACCAGATCAAATGTTTTCAAACATATTTCAGTCCTGACTGCATTATTTTTTTAATCTTACACAAAAACACAAGCATATAAAATTGATTAAAGTAGAACTTCTCAGGATTAACTGGTGGCTTGAGAAGATCTAGCCTCACTCACTTATGCTCTTCTTTTCCCTGTCTCACAATAAGGCTACACAAAATCGCTACTGCTCAACCTGCAAGATGGGTCCTATCTCTCACTCACTCTGGTCAAGCCCTAAACTGCCAGAAATTTCAAGGGCCCTTACCTTATTGACACTCATATTTCCAGATGCAATGTCAGTCACGGATCAACATTTTACAAAAACCACAAAAATCATACTAAGTTGGTCTTTATTACAATGGGTGACGTTGCTTTCTAGAATTGAAATATTTACTTTTTGACATGCCATCAGCTGTTAAGCAGTCAGTTAAGTTTGGATTTACCTCTCTCAAAGGATGACTTTTAAAGATAATGCCCATTTCCACCTAGGAGGGCTTAAGAGAATGAGCATGAGCACATCTTATTCATTCTGGGATCTCGCAGTGCCTGGCACTCACTTTGTACTGAAGAAATGGTGAATGAATAAATGTTTTATTGGTATTTGCATAACTTGGGTTAATTTGGGTTTTTTTCTTTTGCTTTGTTTTTTTTTTTTGTCTTTTTACCATTTCTAGGGCCACTCCCTAGATGATAAGCTTCATGGTGTACCAACAGATTTTAAAAAAATGATTTCATCTATACATAGAACTTCCATATGACCCCACAATCCCACTCTTGGGCATCCATCCGGACAAAACTCTGCTTAAAAGAGACACATGCACCCTCATGTTCATTGCAGCACTATTCACAATAGCCAAGACATGGAAACAACCCAGATGTCCATCGACAGATGATTGGATTCGGAAGAGGTGGTATATATACACAATGGAATACTACTCAGCCATAAAAAAGAATGACATAATGCCATTTGCAGCAACATGGATGGAACTAGAGAATCTCATACTGAGTGAAATGAGCCAGAAAGACAAAGACAAATACTACCTGATATCACTTATAACTGGAATCTAATATCCAGCACAAATGAACATCTCCACAGAAAAGAAAATCATGGACTTGGAGAAGAGACTGTGGCTGCCTGATGGGAGGGGGAGGGAGTGGGAGGGATCGGGAGCTTGGGCTTATCAGACACAACTTAGAATAGATTTACAAGGAGATCCTGCTGAGTAGCATTGAGAACTATGTCTAGATACTCGTACTGCAACAGAACAAAGGGTGGGGGAAAAATGTATACATGTAAGGATAACTTGATCCCCTTGCTGTACAGTGGGAAAAAATAAATTAAAAAAATGATTTCAGTGACAAAAATCAAGGCTAAGAACTTATTTAGCTGATTCACCTCAAGGAGCATCTGGAGACCATGGGTCTTTCTGGCTTAAGTGGAATCAGGGTTCTGCTCTAGTGTAAGGGAAAGTTGAATACATGACTTTGTGATTTGGGATTAGGCAGCAGTTTTACACTTTAACAAAAACTCATGATTCTCCATGTCCTTTACTGTAGTATTTTTACTTGAATGATTCTGAGAAAGTTGCTAGACTTTTCTATGCCTTGTTTCCTCAACTATAAAATAGGATTGCTAATACTCCCTAACTTATAGGGTTGTTGTATGAATTAAATAATACCCTTATCTATTAAAAAGTTGACTGTTTAATATGTATTAATTGTTAATAACTATTGGCTGTCTTTTTAAACTTTTTTCCAGATGTATTGAGGTATAAGTGACAAATAATTATGTATCTCTTAAATGTAATAGGAGTTCCTGCTGTGGCTCAGCGGGTTAAAAACTTGACAGAGTATCCATGAGGATACGGTTCAATCCCTGGCCTCACTCAGTGGGTTAAGGATCTGGTGTTGCTGCCAGCATTCCATTCCACTCTATCCCCTGTGAAAGCTTCATTTTATTGCTTTTTGTTTTGAACCCATGCTACATCATTTTAGCAACCATCAGGTCTGTGCCTTCAATGTCTTTGCCCACTTGACTTTTGCTGCATTCACAAGCCACACCTACTTTTTCCATTTCTATATCTAGGACAATAACCTCCATGGAATTTTGTTTATACTTCAAACATACCTTGACCTTCAAAAATTTTTTTTCTTTCTTTTTTTGACTGCCCCGTAGCCTATGGAAGTTCCAGCCAGGAATTAGATCTGAGCTGCAGTTGCAACCGACATTGCAGCTGCAGCAATAATGGATCCTTAACACATGGTTCTGGGCCAGGGAGATCCTCAAAATTAATCACCCCTTTCCTTCTTTAACCTAACACGAGATTGCAATAGATGATCTTCCTTTACACTTAACAATCACTTAATCATTTCACCACGCTTAAAATTCTATTCATATCTGCTCATAACTTGGACACTTCTTTCAATGCTAGTGAAAATAATCTGTAACCATAATTTCTAATGTATGTGAGCATGTTTTTGGATTGTGTGAAATTTTTACCACCTTCTCCTGGACCTTGCTTCATCATTGTTTACCATTTTATCCTACATTTTTAATTTCCTAGGCTCTATACATATAAAGATTTTTCCGTAGGTAGTAACATGCTATTTTATCCCATCTTTAAAAATAGAATAAACAACTATCCTTTCTCACCTCTCTTGCCCTCAGCCTTATCTCTCTCCTATCTTTAAAGCTACCCATTCATAAGATAAAGATTCACCAACTAGGACTGTCAAGGTACACAGGAGAATAAAGATACAGTTTCTGCCTGCGGGTGGACTACCTAGTGAGAATAACAGATATGTAAACAAGTAACTATATCAGGATCATGTGATTTTTATTTCAGACAGTGTAAAAGTACTCCTAGAGCTCAGAAGATGGATACTTAACACAACTGGAGTGTGGAAGAGCATCAAAGATTTGCATAAAACAATGGACTTACTGCTAAGGAATAATCCATGAAGTGGTATCTCTGGGTCCTTCAGGGGCTTTTATTGAATTTTATTAAAGTACAGTTGAGGAAGTTCCTATTGTGGCTCATTGGTAATGAGACAGACTATTTAGTATCCATGAGGATGCAGGTTCAATCCCTGGCCTCGCTCAGTGGGTTAAGGATCCAGCATTGCTGTGAGCTGTGGTGTAAGTTGCAGATGCAGTTGGGATCCTCCATATGCCGTGGATGTGGCCCTAAAAAGCAAAAAATAAAAAAATAAAGTACACTTGATTTACAATCTTGTGTTAATTTCTGCTGTGCAGAAAAGTGATTCAGCCATACATATACACATATCCATTCCCATGTATGTTATCACAGAACACTGAGTAAATTTCTCAATGCTACTCAGCAGGATCTCCTTGTAAATCTATTCTAAGTTGTGTCTGATAAGCCCAAGCTCCCGATCCCTCCCACTCCCTCCCCCTCCCATCAGGCAGCCACAGTCTCTTCTCCAAGTCCATGATTTTCTTTTCTGTGGAGATGTTCATTTGTGCTGGATATTAGATTCCAGTTATAAGTGATATCAGGTAGTATTTGTCTTTGTCTTTCTGGCTCATTTCACTCAGTATGAGATTCTCTAGTTCCATCCATGTTGCTGCAAATGGCATTATGTCATTCTTTTTTATGGCTGAGTAGTATTCCATTGTGTATATATACCACCTCTTCCGAATCCAATCATCTGTCGATGGACATCTGGGTTGTTTCCATGTCTTGGCTATTGTGAATAGTGCTGCAATGAACATGAGGGTGCATGTGTCTCTTTTAAGCAGAGTTTTGTCCGGATGGATGCCCAAGAGTGGGATTGTGGGGTCATATGGAAGTTCTATGTATAGATGAAATCATTTTTTTAAAATCTGTTGGTATACCATTAAGCTTATCATCTTTGTCTCTTGGCCATAAATGCAGGATACCCCAGCATAATATTACTATCTTACCTTTGTTTGATAGGTTGTGTGTATTAATTAGTTTTGAATCTACTATCTCAGGACTGTCAAATCATAACTTAATTTTTTTATGGCTGATAATTTCTTTCAAGCTGCCATTTAAGTCTGATCCAGAAACTTATTCTAGTCACTTAATTATGAACTCAATGATGTTCAAGAATTTCTCAGTCATACCGAGTTTAAAACCCATTCACATTCATGCTTTTCATCTTCATATTATCTTTCATCATGTTCTACCTTAGGAGATTGGGTCTAGTTCTCTGTGCTACATACAGAGTAGGACCTCACTGCTTATGCATTATCAATGTAATAGTTTGCCTGGGATGGACTGGGAGTTTGGGGTTACTAGATAAATTATTTCTTATATCTTTGTTTCTCCTCTCCTTTAATTTTTTCATTTCTCAACACTTTTCTGCTTTCTCCACATTATACATTGTTCATGACTTTAATATTTACCCTCAGTTTTATACCTATAATTGTGCATGTTTATGGATTGATTGTGGAAAACTGAAAATCAAAAGCAATGGAATAACTTATGAAATGTTATTCCCTAAAAAAATGGTAGTGTGATTTAATCTGTGATTGGCACTATATTTGTGCTGCTTATGGGGCAATAGTCTAAACATCACATTTAGGAGTTCCCGTTTTGGTGCAGCAGAAACGAATCTGATTAGGAACGATGAGATTGCAGGTTCGATTCCTGGCCTCAATCAGTGGGTTAAAGATCCAGCCTTGCTGTGAGCTCTGGTGTAGGTCGCAAAAGCGGCTCAGTTGCTGTGGCTCTGGTGCAGGCTGGTGGCTACAGCTCCGATTAGTCCCCTAGCCTGGGAACCTCTGTATACCGTGGGTGCAGCTCTTAAAAGACAAAAGACAAAAATAAAATAAAATAAACATCACATTTAAATTTAAAAAAATTAAAAAAAACCTTTTCATTCTACCAATTTCTCATGATCATGCTACATTTAATGTGCTTCATAGATTTATTTTTTCTTGCTTAGATTCATTTTTCCCAATGCATTCTAATTATTTTTTAAATTGTTGATAGAGGAAACCCATGCCTTCCTACATTTATACACTTTCTTCATCATATTAATTGTTGAATATGAATATCGGACCTAATCCTCTCTGGAACTCCCATTAGTTTATTATACAGATTTCTTTACACCGTGTTGATTACTATCCATATGCCCTCACCATTACCACTTCAATGCATACTGGCCCAGCTTCCAAATGTTAGTCTTGAAATTTTTTTTCCCCTGAAGCCTTTCTGTTGCTATTGCATCCCCCCATTGCTGTTAGCATCACAACTACTTGTATCTTAGTTGTGGTGGGTTGGGAAGGGAAATAAGTTGAAGAGAATGCATTGGCATATGCAATATCTTTAGCCATTGAGAGATATGAACACAATGTCAGGAAAAGTGTGCAGTTTGTTTGTTGTTGTGGAATGTAATCGGTGTACCAAAGAAATAAAAGGACAGGCTTGGTTTAGCCACACATCAATCTAAGGCCAAATATCAGAGCCAGGAGACTTTTATGCCATTGTTCAATGACACACTTTAATAAGTAAACTCTGCTGAAACCCTGCTGAGAACCATGCCTGGAATCTGAGTATGAGAGCAGCTGAATTACCAAGAAGGCTGAATTTACACTTAACAAATCTCTTAGGTTAAATTCACGTTCCTAATAGGGAAGAACTAGGACTCATGAGACTGGGGAAGGTGACCTCTGGACAGAAATGCTTGTGAACCTGACTACCTGATGGGTCAGAATTGGTCTACTAACCCTTGCTAGATAATAACCGTTTCTCTTTGCTTGCAGTCTGTGATGGTTAATTTTATGTGTCAGCTTAGCTAGGCTATGGAACCCATTATTTAATCAAATATCAGTCTGGGTATTGCTGTCAAAGTGTTTTTTAGATGTAACATTTAAACTTGCTGATTTTGAGTAAAGCAGATTACCCTCCATAATGTGGGCAGACCTCATTCAGTCAATTAAAGTCTATAAGAGCAAAGACTGAGGTTCCCTAAAGAGGAAGGAATTCTCCTCAAGACTGCAACATTAGAGATCTGGTGTGAAATGCCAGTTTTCTGGCCTACCCTGTGGATCCTGGACTCAAGGCTACAGCACAAAATCTTAAATCTGAATCCAGCATGCCAGCCTCCTCTACAAATTTCAGACTCCTCAGCCCACATGAATGTGAGTCAGTTCCTTAAAATTCACCATGTCTATGTCTCTCTCTATTTATATCCTACTGGTTTTGTTTCTTTGGAGAACCACTAGTGTACAGAGACCAAGCAAAGCTTTCTCTGGGGTAAATGCCTTGTAAGATGTTACTTGCCCTCTGCTATCTCCCCCATGGCTTTAAGCCAGTAGCTGGGGTCAATTCCCAGCATGGTCTGAGTTGGAGAAACACTGCCTTGATAAGAGAGGAAGGGATTATTTACTAAAGCATCTGTCAGACATGAATACTATGTACCTGAAAGAAGTGCGAGAACATTCATGAAATAGATTTTTTTAGTTGTTTAGTTTTCCTTTTTATTGACGTTTAAAATGTACAACTAAAGTGAATAAGTGTAGCTATCTTAAAGAGACAGTTTTGTGAATTTTGATATATATATACACTTTATAACCACTACAGAGACCAAGTCCAAAACTTTTCATTAGCTTAGACAGTTTCTTCTTCACACTTCCTAGTCAACCCATTCTCCACAGGTAATTGCTGTTCTGACTTCACGCAATGATTATTACTTTTCCTGTGTATTTTAATTTTAAAATGTAGGTTTTATTATTAGGTATGATGAAACCAACAGGTCAGGAGACAGTTTTATTGAAAAGATTATTTGTTACTTATGGATCACATGGGGAAGCATTTGGTTGGTCAGGAGGCAGGGAGAGAGGGGTGGGAGAGAGGAAAATGTAGGCAAGAGGCTTTATTGTGGTTTTTGCAGGAAGAGCTGAGTGAGCAGTGTAAGCAGATTTAAGATCCCTGGGGTGATTAGAGCAGGGGGATAACAGCTTAGAATATGACTGCTAAGTAAAGGAGGCAGTTGAGATGGTGGGTTCTTGATTAATTAGTTTGCATCTGAAAAATGTGTAATAAGGTGAGCTGTTAGCTATCTCTAGGAATTGGCTAGCCATGGAGAGGCAGTCTCTCCAGGGTCAGCAAGTTCTGAAGATGTCAAAGCATCAAGAAATATGAAAAATAACTTTTTTTACTTATTTATTTAATTTATTTTTTTGGCCACAATGTACAATGGCTTGATGTGGGATCTCAGTTCCTAGACCAGGGATTGAATCTGGGCAGTAGTGGTGTAAGGGCTGAGTCCTAGCCACCAGACCATCAGGGAACTCCGCCAATAATTTCCAGTTACAGGATGAATAAGTTTTGGGAATCTAATATACAGTATGGTGATTATAGTTATTAATAGCGTATTTTACACTTGGTTTCTAAGAAAGTATATCTTAAATGTTCTGACCACACACACAAAAAATGGTAATGATGTGACGTGATGGAGATGGCAATCATTTTAGGTGTATCAAATTAACACATTGTATGCTTTAAATTTACACAACGTTCTTTTTTAAATTTTTTAATTTTACTTTATTTTTAAATCTTTTTGCCTTTTCTAGGGCCGCACCTGTGGCATATGGAGATTCCCAGGCTAGGGGTGAAACTACAGCTGCTGGCCTAGCCACAGCAGCAGCAACATCCAATTCAAGCCGCATCTGCAACCTACACCATAGCTCATGGAAACACTGGATCCTTAACCCACTGAGCAAGGCCAGGGATCGAACCCACAACCTCATGGTTCCTACTTGGATTTGTTTCCACTGTGCCACAACAGGAACTCCAAGAATTTCTTTAACTGTGGCCTACAGTTTGCCCTTTGATCTAAGAGGCTTGCCTCTGGTCTTAGGTGGTGTCTCTCTCTCTCTCTCTCTTTTTTTTTTTTAGGGCCACACCAGCAGCATATGGAAGTTCCCAGGTTAGGGGTCGAATTGGAGCTACAGCTGCTGGCCTACACCACAGCCACAGCAATGCCAGATCTGAGCTGTCTCTGTGAACTATACCACAGCTCATGGCAATGCCAGATCCTTAACCCACTGAGCGAGGCCAGGGATTGAACCCTCAGCCTCATGGTCCCTAGTTGGATTTGTTTCCCCTGAGCCACGATGGGAACTCCGACACAATGTTCTTTTTTTAAAAAAAAAATTTATTGGAGGATAGTTGATTTACAATGTTGTATTTGTTTTAGGTGTTTAGCAAAATGAATTGGTTATATATCTATCAGTCAATCAACATCTATCTCCATTCTTTTCCTCATATAGATTACTACTGTTGAGTAGATTTTCCTGAGCTTTACAGTAGATTCTTGTTAATCATCTATTTTATACAGTAGTGAAACATACACAATGTTCTATGTCAATTATATCTCAGTAAAGCTGAGAAAAAGAAATTTACAGTAGAAACATGATTAATATATTGTCTTTAACCTCATATAAATAAAATCATAAGTACCCATTGTTTTATAATTTCTATTATACAATATCTATGAGATTTATCCATATGTTGTCTGCAGTTTTAGGTAAGTTGCTACATATTTCATTATAAATACACTACATATATGAATTTACTTATCCATTCTCCAGGCAATGGACATTTGGGTTTATTATAGTTTTGATTGCAATAATAAAACTGTCATTAACATTGTGTAATGTCTTTGCTGGGTAAGTTGACTCATTTTTCTTCATGTATACCTAGGAATGTAATTATTGAGACTTATAATAGATACATTGTGTGCATTTAGTAGATACTGCCTAATACTTTCTGAAGTGGTTGAAGCAGTTTACAATCTGACTACCATTGTATGTGAGTCTAATGCTCCACTGCCTCATCAAAACTTGAATATATGCTGCACTTTTAATTTAGCATTAGGATGATTCCATTTGTATAAACTAATAGTTCTACATAAAAAAAGTTTGCTTATGGAGTTCCCGTCGTGGCTCAGTGGTTAATGAATCCGACTAGGAACCATGAGGTTGCGGTTTCGATCCCTGGCTTTGCTCAGTGGGTTAAAGATCCGCCTTTGCCGTGAGCTGTGGTGTAGGTTGCAGACGTGGCTCGGATCTGGTGTTGCTGTGGCCCTGGTGTAGGCCAGCAGCTACAGCTCCAATTAGACCCCTAGCCTGGGAACCTTCACATGCCATGGGAGCAGCCCTCGAAATGGCAAAAAGACAAAAAAAAAAAAAAAAAAGATTGCTTATGTATCATAAAGACCATAATGCCTGGAGTCACAGCAGCAGGGACAAACCTGAGGATTAAACCCAATATATGAGGGTGGCATATTAGATAGATGTGAAAAGCCCAAATGACTGTGATTATTGAATCAAATCTAGGACCATCAATCTCTAGATCACTTGAAAATTCAATGATACTCTTATGGGTTATATAGTGTTGATCATTGTTTCTAATACTGGAAGATGAGAGCATGTCTAAAAATATATCCTATATATTTTTTTTGCCTTTTTTGCTATTTCTTGGGCCACTCCCGTGGCATATGGAGGTTCCCAGGCTAGGGGTCGAATCGGAGCTGTAGCCGCCAGCCTACGCCAGAGCCACAGCAACTCGGGATCCGAGCTGCGTCTGCAACCTACACCACAGCTCACGGCAACGCCGGATCCTTAACCCTCTGAGCAAGGCCAGGGACCGAACCCGCAACCTCATGGTTCCTAGTAGGATTCGTTAACCACGGAGCCACAACGGGAACTCCTATATCCTATATTAATGTGAATGTAGTTTATATCTTTTAGTTAAGTTTGTTTCTTTGTTCATGTCAGCTCTAAGCATTCATTAATTTAATCCTGAGAACCTTTTCTTTTCTCTTCTCTTCTCTTCTTTCTTTCTTTCTTTTTTTGTCTTTTCTTTTTCTTTCCTTTCCTTTCTCTTCTTTTCTTTTCTTTCCTTTTATCTCTCTCTCTTTCTTCCTCCCTCCCTTCCATTGTGTCTATGGCATGTGGAAGTTCCTGGGGCCAGGAATTTAACCCACACCACAGCCCCAACCCAAGCCACTGCAGTGATAATGTTGGATTCCTTAACCTACTTTACTGCAAGGGAACTCTGGAAGGATGCTTTCTACATGATATGTGTTTTTGGTTTGCTTAACAGTTGTTAGCATATATTAGTAGTACAATCTACTGATTGTAGTATTGTTAGTAGTACAATCTACTGATTGTAATATTATCAATTTTTTTAACCTATTAAATTATTTTGGAGTGCCAATAATTTTTTATTTCTAACAGAATTTTCTTTGATATTTCATATAATCATATCATCTTCAAATACTCATAGATTTTTTCTTCTTCCTACCAAAATTTAAATATCAAATATTATCTTCATATAACTGCATTGGGGATAAATTACATAATTCAGTTAAGCAATATGAGCAATATTAACTCTTCTTTTCTGATTATTTTTTTCATCTGTAGTTCTTCTAATCTGATAATCTATTTTGAAGGAGGAATCATTTGAATCTTTTATTATGAAACACTTCAGGTAGAAATTGTTGAGAATTTTATTTTATACCTTTTGAGAAATCAAATAATTTCTATTTTATTTTTCACCCAGCTTATTTTATTGTCTTATTGATGTACTTTGTGTATGTTTTCACATTTTTTTTTCCCAATCAATAGAGCATGGGATTTCCAAAGGGGGTTCAAGATCAAGGGCTCCTTTGTAATCATTACCTGGAATGTTTAGGGAGGCTCTGGGATCTCTCCTGAGTCCTACTAAAATCTGTGTAGTAGGAGGGGTTGGGAACAAACTAAGAGGCAATGTTAGAGGAAATTTAATTTTTGCAATTACATTGAATAAATATGACTTAGTTCACACCATGAAATATTGTCGATATTTCCTCAGTGTCCTTTTCACAGCTGTCTTTACTTCATTGTTTTTGAGGCTGTAGATGAGAGGATTCAGCATGGGTGTAATCACACTATATTGGATAGAGAAGAGTAAACCAAGGGAGGAACCAGAGGGAGGCATGAGATAACGAAGCATACCTGAGCCAAAGAACAGGATCACAGCAATGAGGTGGGAGGAGCAGGTGGAGAAGGCCTTGCTTCTGCCTATGGTGGAGCTGATGCCCAGGATGGTAGAGACAATGCGGGTGTAGGAGGAGAAGATTGGGAGGAAGGTTCCAAGACCATGTAGTAAAATTGAGCAGATCAAGATATCAATATAGATGGAGACGTCAGAGCAAGAGAGAGGGAGGAGGGAGGGCAGCTCACAGGTATAGTGGTATATGGTTTGGGCCTCACAAAAGCCTAGATTGATAGCCAAAAGCACAATGATGACCGCATCAAGAGAGGCCAGGCCCCACGAGATCAACACCAGCCTCACACAGAGCTGGTTGCTCATCACCTGGCCATAGAGCAGCAGACGGCAGATGGCGGCATAGTGATCATAGGCCATTACTGAGAGCAAACAGGCTTCAGTCCCTGGAGCTATAAACACAAAGAAGACCTGGGCCAGACAACCCTCTACTGAGATGGTTTTTTCCTCAGACAGGAGGTCCTCCAGTAGTTTGGGCAGAGTGACACAAGAGAAGTAGAGGTCCACAAATGATAGATTCTTCAAGAAGAAGTACATGGGTGTGTGGAGGTGGGAGTCAGCCCTGATAATCAGCAGTATCATCAGGTTCTCTATCATGGTCAGGAGGTAAATCCCCAGGAAGAGCACAAAGAGTAGAGCCTTGATGTGGGGGTCGTCAGACAGCCCAATGAGAATAAACTCAGTGATGGTGCTGTGGTTCCTCAAAGCCATTTGTGGAGGGTATTTCCTTGGAGTAAAATGGAAAGAAGAATGAGATCACCTAGATAATTGTTCTTATCTCCTTCAGTTCATTGTCACTTCTTCTTCTTTTTTTTTTTTTTTTTTTGGTCTTTTTTTTGCTATTTCTAGTGCCGCTCCCATGGCATATGGAGGTTCCCAAGCCAGGGGTCCATTCGGAGCTGTAGGTGCCAGCCTATACCAGAGCCATTGCAATGCGGGATCTGAGCCACGTCTGTGTCCTACACCAGAGCTCATGGCAATGCCGGATCTTTAACCCACTGAGCAAGGCCAGGGATCGAACCCGCAACCTCATGGTTCCTAGTCGGATTCATTAACCACTGAGCCACTACGGGAACTCCTCATTGTCACTTATCATCCCTCTCTACTTTTCCTGGTTGCTGTGTTGTAACATTTCAAATTTGTCCTCACTGTGTGTCAGTAAGAATGTTTATCCCATTTTTGTTGTTGTTATTGATCTTCAGAGAATCCTATTCCTCTTCCCTAGGGAGTTAACTGAACAAATGAATAAATCTGATTCATCTACACTTATATGGTATTTAGTTTCAGTTGGATTCTTGCTGTAGTTTAGAAATTCTTACAATTATTTGGTTTGAAAAACATGATAGCATGTATTTGCAGGAGCTGATCTAAATCTACTCTCAGCTCTTTGTTTCCCAAACATTATTTCTTTGTTTATGATCAGGTAATAGCTTTCAGGTTTGATAGCATAGTAAGTTTTAATGTGATTTTTATGTGCAGAGTCTGTTCTCAGTCACTCTTTAAATTTGTTTTCACTGTGATTTTGTGGTTTATTTTGACAAGCACTAATGTCCATTTTACTCAGGAATAATATGAGTAAACTTATTTTCATGGGGATTTTGTAATGCTATGTTGAGAAACAGTAAGAGAGCCAGGAAATAAATTTCACTGTTTTTTTTTTTTTTCCTCTATCATGTTCCTGGCTTGGTGTACAGCATTGTAGACTTTTTTCTTTCAGCCATTTACGTTGCCTTTGATACCAGATAGGTTCATATTTTCCTGTGTCTGTGCTCACACACTGTTGTTTCCATCAAATGTTCTCCTTCTTAATTCATCTGTTTCATGGGCCTTACAGCCCCAGCTTTTCTCCTATATGCTTTGTTGAGAGCTCTCTGTTCAAACTCTGGGTTCCTTGCCTTTTGTCGTAGCCTGAAATTTGCCTCTTTTCTTACTTAATTTTTTGTTTGTTTGTTTGTTTTTTGTTTTCTGTTTTTTGTTTTTTTGCTATTTAGGGCTGCACCCACGGCCAAGCTAGGGGTCAAACTGGAGCTGTAGCTGCCAGCCTATGCCACAGCAACACAGTATCTGAGCTGCAACTATTACCTACACTGCAGCTCACCAGCAACGCTGGATCCTTAACCCACTGAGCAAGGCCAGGGATCGAACCTGCAACCTCATGGTTCCTAGTCGGATTTGTTTCCTCTGTGCCACAATAGGAACTCCATTTTATTACTTAATGTTAAACATGCATCTCAGTTTCCTTCCAGACTGTGAAGTCCTTGTGATCATGGACTCTGTCATAACAATAACAATCATAAATCACCAGTTCTTTGATTTCATTTCTACCCATTCTGTGTTAGTTTCAGATTATGCCTTTCAGGAAATTTGATTATGATTATGATCATGAAAATTTCTTTTTTTTTTCCATTTTGGATGCCCTGCAGCACATGGAATTCCCAGGCCAGTGATCAGATCTGAGCCACAGGATCCTTAACTCATTGTGCTAGGCTGGGGATCAAACCTGTGTCCTAACACTTCAGAGATGCCACCGATCCCACTGCACCACAGTGGAAACTCCTGGAAATTTCCATATGGCATCTCATGTGTGCCTCAGATGAGACTTATTAATGACTCCCAGAACAGTTTCCTTCTTTCATGGCAGTGCTCCTATTAGCACTAATGTCTGGCAAAAGTATTGCTGATATTACTGTCCATTAAATTTGCCATGCTGCCTACCCAGAATGCACGGGGCTGCTGCTGCTGAATTTCAAGGATGCTATTATCTGCATGGATCATGTTATCTTATATCACTGCCATATCTCTGATGATGTATCATTTTTTTAGAGGCTACAGGCCTTTTTCCATCATGTAAGAAGCTCTTTACAGTTTTGCTGCAGATGCATTTTTATTGGTCTATGAGTGTTGAGTAAAATATTTCTGAAATTTTCTCTTAAACATAACTTTTATCCTCTTCTCCTCAGTCTCATTTAATGTGTCCTAGAGGCACAGGATGGTGAGCAATATATATGAGAGTGAATACTGTAGTCTGAATAAACTTGAATCCTAATTTTTGTTCCGGGTAGTAGGTCATGTCCTATATATGAAGACTCCTGCATGAGTTGGACATTTTAGTCTAATTGACCAGTCTTCTGCTTTTGTCTGGCATGCTATTAACCGACTCCAGGTAGCCTTCTCACTCACAAATGTTTTAAAACCACTTTTTTTTCACAAAGCATCTGTTTCTGGACTTCTAACCTTGTCAGCAATCTATGACCCCACACTAAATAATTAAGAGAAGCTTAAATTCTGATCATATTAACAAACCCATCAGCTTAAGCTTAAGCCCATCTTAAACAAATCCAGGTTACCTGTGGACCTGGACAAACAGGGCAGTGTTCACTTTTGTGTGCCTTCAGGATTGGGGTCCAGTGATGCTGAAACATTAGTAGCTGGAGAATCTACTTTTGAAGATTCTGCATGGATAAATTTGTAAATATTATTGAAAACAAAACTTTTTAATGAAACCTATTAAAGCAAATTAAAGTAATAAATTAGACTTTTTTTTGCAAAGATTAGCTATTTTCATGTATTTCAAGTATTTGGATATTTTCAAACTATCTTGAAAATTGCATCCATTCTTCCACTTTCACTGACAAGGAGGCCTCACCATAGTGTCCAGGACAGGCTGTGGGGACTCACATTAAGTGAGAGTATTTCTGGAATCTCTTCTAGTTCTTCAGTGAGGTATTTCTGGGGAATCTTTCTCTCCCTTGTCCATCCACACTTGGTGTGCATGAAGATGTCGACTACAGTGCCGTGTGATTAGTGTGTATCACAGAGAAATGAGCTGACCCACCCTCCTCATCCTAAACACCTTCACAAATGTGCTAGATTTATTTAAACATTAATATAAAGTTTTGCAATTCAGTTCTAGATCAACATTCAGGTAAGAATCCGAGTTTTCATTTACTTACAGAATGGAAGGTGTTGGTTTCACTTCATACTATCTTGTGAGAGGCTATGTCATATTTACACAAGGGTGTGAACATGAGAAAACTATGGAAAGTGAAGGGCATGGCAGCTGATCATGTTGAAGGATAAAATGGCAAAAAAATGATTTTAGAGGTGTACTAGACAAGCCTTGCCCACAGTGGTGGTTTAAAGATGCTTTTGGAATTAACAAATGAATTAATGGTGTATGTGTGGGGGATCAGCCTGGACAGGCTGGCCAAAGGGACCTCAGAGCTGAGGGGCAACATTCAGGCTTTAGGTGCACAAGGGAGCACTTTGATCATCAGAGAAAGACAGCAGTGCTGGAACTATGAAGAGACTAAAGACAAACTTCATCCAGTCGAAATTGTTCTCAGAGCTGTCCCCTCCTGTGCTCGCTCACACTATTCACACTGTCTTGGTGGGAGCCAGATCTGTTTAGCTAACAGAAAATATTTGCTGCTGTCACCCTAATGGAATTCTGGCCATTTAGGGGAATTAGTAGCTCCAGAAATCTAGTGCCTATCTGAGAAACCCTTATTTCATTCCAGGTGTCAGCTTGCAACGAGAGGATTTATGCCCAGGCTGTAAGAAGAACCAGTCCCCCAGTGTTTTACAGGGAGGGAAGAGAGACCTTTCTGATAACTGTGCAAGGCAGCTGGGAAAAATGCATGGTTTGGAGAGAAGAGATATCTGGGTCCCCTCAAGGAGAGGATAGAGTATTCTGAGGAGTAGGCAGTTACCATCTCCAGCTCACTGGGGAGGGATGAGTACAGCAGGAGCCTCAGACTCTTAGTGAGTGGAATATGTCATAAAGTGGCTGTGGGTTGGGGTGGAGGAGAGAATAATCAGCAGATTAAGACATGCACAAAATTGTCCAGGAAGAAAGATATGGGAACCATCAGGAAATAAAGGAAGATATTACCATGTTTTTGATATTTCTGGAGGGAGCAGTTCCTGAGTTTTCTGTCTTTCCTGACACAGGCTGACACATCAATGGTAACGTCTTCCCATAAGAGAACCCCTGTCACAGGAGTTTGACACTTGACCTACCAGATAGCCTTTTCTCTTTGTTGCCAGTAAGTGCTGGGCTTTAGAGTAGTTCAAGCTTTAGAAGCACTGGTAATGTCACCGATTCAGGATTATACTTCTGTATACCTTTGCGTAATGTAGGCTACTGCAATGTAAGCTACTCTATGGAAAGACAAAAATAATCTCCCCAGTGAAGTCCAAGTTCTGCACAACTATCTTATATTTCTTTAAAAATCTTCTCCCATGACATCAAGTGCAGTCATGTGCCTTCTTTTAATTTATTTCCTCTGTGATTCTGAACACTCTTCTAAGGGTACCACTTAAAGAATACACTCTTAGACAGAACCAATCAGAAGTCCGCCTGTGCTCATATAGGCATTGGTTGGGTCAAGCTCCCTGGGGAAGATGGGGCACTGTGCTGTGTTCCCTGATGTCCCAGTCTGAGACCGAGCTGTGGACTCACTAGTATAGTTTCTAGTTAACTAGGAAGTCAGTCTTATTCGGACGGAGCTGCTTGGGATCCTCTTCAGGGCAGTATTTGAAATTTCTCTTGTGGGGCAATTATTGAAGCCTGGAGGATGCTATTATTAGGTTAGTTGAAACTGAAAAGGGGAGAATAAGAAAGGATTAAAATAATTTACTGGAAAAGGGACATTTTCCTTATGACCACATGGGGCTGAGAATACCCTTTGTGAATTCTCAGGGACTCTGAGCTGTGACACATCACTGAGTTCCAGGTCATTTTCTAGTGTGGATAAGAGTTTATGTAACAAGACTGTTCTTTACACTGATTAAATGAAAGGAGATAACTCCTCCCTGGAAAAATCTGGGAGCTTTGATTTTGTAGAATTTCTATATTCCAAGCATACAATGAATTTTCTCCTAGTGTGTTGGAGTTAATAATTCAAAAATACAATGAATTAGTATTAATAATTTCTGCCATGTGCTATTAGAATGTCTAAAGTCAATGCTTTTGATTTCTTATCTGAGATATGTTAGTTGACATTATTGACATTTTAATGGCATTTACATACAACTAAAAACATGGAGGACATGTCTTCATTAATTTAATCAAAGGCATATATGGTCAACAGAAATTTATTCATTGAATACTTCCCTGTTTTTGTATGCTTGGTACTGACAGATGATGGGACTTCATAATAAATAATACATGTTTCTTGTCATCCACTTAAGCCCTCCTAGGTGGAAATAGTCATTATTTTTGCAATTTCATCCATCAAGAGATGTTAAATCCAATTTTTTAAAAATTTCTTTATATATGTATATTTTCTACTGTATAGCATGGTGACTCAGTTACACATACATGCATACATTCTTTTTATCACATTATGTATTCCATCATAATTGACTAGACAGAGTTCCCAGTGATACATAGCAGGATCCCATTGCTAATTCATTCTGAAGGCAACATTCTGCATCTATTTACCCCAAGCTCCCAGTTCCTCCTCCTCCCTCCCCTTCCCCCTTGGCAACCACAAGTCTGTTCTCCAAGTCCATGATTTTCTTTTATGTGGAAAGGTTCCTTTGTGCCATATATTAGATTCCAGATATAAGTGATATCATATGGTATTTATCTTTCTCTTTCTGACTAACTTCATTCAGGATGAGAGTTTCTAGTTCCATCCATGTTGCTGCAAATGGCATTATTTTGTTCTTTTTTATGGCTTAGTAGTATTCCATTGTGTATATATACCACATCTTCCTGCTCCAATCATCTATTAGTGGACATTTGGGTTGATTCCATGTCTTGGCTATTGTGAATAGTGCTGCAATGAACATGCATGTGCATGTGTCTTTTTTAAGTAGAGTTTTGTCCTGACCAAGGAGGTAAAGGACTTATATGCCAAGAACTATAAAACATTAATCAAGGAAATTAAATAAGATGTAAAGAAATGGAAAGATATTCCATATTTTGGGTTGGAAAAATTAATATCGTAAAAATGGCCATAGTACCCAAAGCAATCTACAGATTCAATGCAATCTCTATCAAATTACCCATGACATTTTTCATAGAAATAGAAAAAACAATCCAAAAATTTATATGGAACCACAAAAGACCCAGAATTGCCAAAGCAATACTTAAGGAAAAAAACCAAAGAGGAGGCATAACTCTTCCAGACTTCAAGCAATATTACAAAGCCACAGTAATCAAGACAGTATGGTACTGGTACCAAAACAGACATAGAGACCAATGGAACAGAATAGAGATCCCATAAATAAACCCAGACACCTTTGGTCAATTAATCTTTGACAAGGGAGGCAAGAACATAAAATGGGAATAAGATAATCTTTTCAGCAAGTATTGCTAGGAAATCTGGACAGCTGCATGCAAATCAGTGAAACCAGAACACACCCTCACACCATGCCCAAAATAAACTCAAAATGGCTGAAAAACTTAAATATAAGACAAGACACCCTCAAACTCTTGGAAGAGAACATAGGCAAAACATTTTCTGACATCAACCTTACAAATGTTTTTTTAGGTCAATCTCCCGACGAAACAGAAATAAAAGCAAAAATAAACCAATGGGACCTCATCAAACTGACAAGATTTTGCACAGCAAAGGAAACCAAAAAGAAAACAACAAGACAACTTACCAAATGGGAGTAAATCCAATCTTAACTAGGGTTTTTTGTTTGTTTGTTTTTTGTCTTTTGTCTCTTTAGGGTCACACTCATGGCATATGGAGGTTCCCAGGCTAGGGGTCCAGTTGGAGCTGTTGCTGCCGGCCTATCCCAGAGCCACTGCGATGCCATATCTGAGCTGCATTTGCTACCTGCACCACAGCTCATGGTAGTGCCAGATCCTTAACCCACTGAGCGAGGCCAGGGATTGGACCTGTAACCTCATGTTTCCTAATTGGATTTGTTTCCACTGCACCATGATGGGGACTCCAATCTTAACTAGTTTTTAATATTTGATTTCATGTTAGCAAATAGATGCCTCAGTGTTAGGAAGCAGACATCTCTCCTTGTAATAGAGGCCAATTTGGCTTAATTTTTGTGGCATTTGTAAAATGTTTCTCATGGATTGTATTGCATCTTAAAATATGAAGTATAAATAAGAAAAGAGCCTTTAACCTTTCTGTCATTTTTAGACTTGGTGCTATTTGGTAAGAGATAGAAGAAATCTTTCTATATGGTTGCCAAGGAAACAGGTGATTGATAGAAGTTTCATGTAGCCTTATTGGGAGGATGGAGTGAATGAGGTTACTTCTCAATCCTCCAGTTAATTCAGAGAAGTTCTACTTTAATCACTCTTTTTGTCCTTATTTAAGTTTTTATTAATTTTTTTAAATTAAAGTGTCATTGATTTACAATGTTGTGTTAATTTCTGCTGTACAGCAAAGTGATTCAGTTATACATATACACATATCCATTTCTTTTCAGATTCTTTCCCCCTATAGGTTATCACAGAACATTGAATAGATTTCTCTGTACTATACAGCAGGTCTCTGTTGACCATCTATTGTATATGCAGTAGTGAAAAAAATCTGCATATAGTGAACACACACATTTCAAACCCATATTGTTCAAAGGTCAAGTATAATGCCAGGAAAGAATGTAAGGGTATTAAAGGAAGATTCCCAAGGACAGAACTGTGGGGAATAACACCCCTTAAAGAGGTATTCGAAGGGGTGGGAACTGCGAATAGACTGAGGTGGAGTCTCCAGGGGAGATAGCCAGGAGAATCAAAAAGCGAAATTTCAAGAGAAAGAAAGACAGCATCCAGAGTGCCAAACTGTATCAACACAGATTAGGATGGAAGAATTTGAAGGCACTAGCTGAAGAATCATCCCTTAAGAGTAAGTCCATTGTTTTAGATAAAACTTTCTTCTGATGTTCCTCACCCAGATTATCTTAGTATCTATAATTTGAACTCCAGTAGTTCTCTGTTTACTGAGTCTGCTTGAAATTGCACCACTGTGATCTGGTTACCTGTTTCTATATCTGCCATTCTCACTTAAAGGTGGAGAATGTATCTTTATTCATTTCTGTGTCTTGACAGTACCTAGGTGGTAAATTACCTTTACCATGTATGAGGATCATGTTAAAGATAAGAGAGTGATAGGGCTGAAGGCAACAGAGATGAGAGGAGATAACTATTTATTTTATTTTGAAATGTTATTAAAATGAGTCACATGTATATTTATAGAAGTGGAATCAGTAGAACATGGGAGATTAAAAATATGGACAAAATTGAAAACACTTATGATGGAAATTCCAGGATGTAAAGAATTACATAACACCCCCTCCCCCACAGACATGGTATAAACATTATCCTTATAGAAATTTTCTTTGACACTGAAAGAAAGTGTTAACTTTATTTGCATATATAGACAGAATTTTGGGCATGGAGAAAACTATTAAGAGGTTCTCAGTCAAGTGTATAAAGGAAGATCATTTTCTGGACTCATGGTTAAATTTATGGAGAAAGAAGAGTAATATTTCATAGGGTCAAGCTATGTTTGAAGCAAACCCAAAATTCCATCAATATTAATGTTCTGGATATGGAGATGGAGACAATAGGTAGGACTTGTGAATTCAATGAAAGAACAAGTTATGGAAGAGACATTGCAGGCACAGTCCTAAGAGTTACTAAAATGATTTACAGTGGGTCTAGGACAGAAAGAAATTAAATGAAGCTCTGATGGATGATAGTGATGCAAAGGGTGAGCTGAAATACCGAAATATTTAGAGACCCATAATGCATGTGAAAATAAGAAGCTGGAGGATAGATGATTATAGCCAGAGACTGAAGATTACAGTGATGCGACCACTCAGATAAGATCAGTGATCATATTTTGAAGTTACCATATCAGCCTAATTTTGAAATCAAGTTGAAGGACAGTGAATGGAGTTAGACATAGAAATTTGAGATCAGGTTATTGGAAGATTCATTCATAGAAATGCTGATGTTCCCTATAACGTCAGGAACTGAGATTGAGAGGGAGACTGTGAGCCTTGGACCAAAGTACAAAATGAATGAATAAAAATTTGAAAAATTCTACAAATATATAATTGTCATGAAAACAGACTCTAAGTCATGGAAATAGACAATTGTAAGCAGCAAATCTGGAGATGAGTTCATCTAGAGAACATTCCTTTGTAACTAGATAAAAATTATAGCACTTATTTTTTCTTTTGCTTGGTGCGTGGGTGTAAAAAGCAAAAGGCTGATGTGAAAAGAGATCGACGTTTACCTTAAAGTCCTCATTCTCATATCCAAAGGCAACATATGTGAGCATTTTCTTGTCAGTCAGTTTGGTCAAGGGATAACCCTCAGTCAAGTAATGGCAAGTTTTTTGAAACAATACATGTGAACAGAATCCCAGGAAAAGCCAAACAACTGAATTTCATGAAGAGCAAAAGTATTACAAAGCCAGAGCACAGGAAGAACAGAACCTATAGTAGAGCTGGACCAGATCATCTTCATTTAGGCATTTCTCCATGGCATTGGCTCATTGCCTGAGCATTTTCCAGTGGAACATTGTCCTAGGACTTCCAGTTTAAACTCTAGAGAAAGTAAATATGTTTGACTCTAACTCTAATATAATTACTTAATGTAAACATGGTCTCATCATAGGCTACTGAGTAACCTATGAGTCAGGCTCTTTCTAAACATTGGCTCACTTGACTTTTGTACTTTCTGAAACTTGTTTCCATTTAGCACCTAAGAATATATTAATGTAAACAACCCTTTAATGTAACATTAACAAAATTGCACTAGTCATATTACACACCACTTGGAAGTTCATTTTTTATGGATTATAAATTATGATGTGGGGAGTATCAAGATAGACAAGTTAGTTCACAGTGACTGCTTTTATGCAAGATGAGATTTGGACTTTATTTTTTAGGAAGGGAAAGTGACATACTCAGATTTGTGTGTAAACTGATCACTTTTTACAGTGTGTAGAGGTATAATGAAGGAGGAAAATAACTGGGGTGAAAACATCGAGTTAAGAGGATTTTTTCTTTCTAGCATTTTTAAAAATTAAAGTATAGCAGTTTACTGTGTTGTGCCAATTTCTGCTGTACAGCAAAGTGACCCAGTCATGCATATTTATATACATTTCTTTTCTTATGTTATCTGCCCTCATGGTCTATCCCAAGAGAATGGATATACTTCCCTGTGCTATACAGTAGGACCTCATTGCTTACCCATTCTACATGTAATAGTTTGCATCCACCATTCCCAAACTCCCAGTCCATCCCACTCCCTGCCCCTCCCCCTTGGCAACCACAAGTCTGTTCTCTATGTCTGTGAGTCTGTTTCTGTTTTGTAGATAGGTTCGTTTGTGCCATATTTTAGATTCCACATATAAGTGTATCATTTGGAATTTCTCTTTCTCTTTCTGACTTAACTTCATTTAGTATGAGACTCTCTAGGTCCGTTCATGTTGCTGCAAATTGCATTATTTCATTCTTTTTAATGGTCATTGCATATATGCACCATATCTTCTTAATCCATTTATCTTTTGATGGACATTTAGGTTGGCCCCATGTCTTGGTTTTTGTGAGTAGTGCTGCTATGAACATGTGGGTGCATGTATGGTTTTGAATTGTAGTTTTGTCCAGATATATACCCAGGCGTGGGATTGCTGGATCATATGGTAGTTCTATATTGAGTTTTCTGAGGAACTTCCATGCTATTTTCCATAGAGGTTGTACCAATATACATTCTCACCAACAGTGTAGGAGGGTTCCCTTTTTTCCACACCCTCTCCAGCATTTCTTATTTGGAGACTTGTTAATGATGGCTCTTCTGACTGGTGTGAGGTGGTACCTTGTTGTAGTTTTGATGTGAATTTCTTTAATAAGTAGTAATGTTGAACATTTTTTCATGTGCCTGCCATCTGTATGCATTTGTTCAGATATGTCCGTTTAGGTCTTCTGTCCATTTTTCAGTTGGGTCACATTTTTGTTGTTGTTGTTGAGTTGTGCAAGTTGTTGGTATATTTTAGAGATTAAGCCCTTGTTGGTTGCATTATTGCAACTATTTTCTCCTTCTATAGGTTGTCATTTTGTTTTGTTTATGGTTTCCTTTGCTATGCAAAATCTTTTAAGTTTGATTAGGTCCTATTGGTTTATTTTTGTTTTTATTTCTATTAGTTTGGGAGACTGACCTAAGAAAACATTTGTATGGTTGATGTCAGGATGTTTTGCCTATGTTCTCTTCTAGAAGTTTTAGGGTGTTATGTCTTCTGTTTAAATCTTTAAGCCATTTTGAGTCTATTTTTGTGCATGGTGTGAGTGTATGTTCTAGTTTCATGGAATTATATGCAGCTGTGCAATTTTCCCAGCACCACTTGCTGAAGAGAGTTTTCCCCATTTTATGTTCTTGCCTCCTTTGTCAAAGATTAAGTAATTAAACCTCCTTTGTCTAGGTTTATTTCTGGGCTCTTTATTCTGTTCCATTGACCTATATGTCTGTTTTTGTACCAGTACCACATTGTCTTGATTATTATAGCTTTGTCTTATTGTCTGAAGTCTGGGAGAGTTATGCTTCCTGCTTTATTTTTTTTCTCTCAAGATTTCTGTGGCAATTCTGCATCTTTTATGGTTCTGTATAAAATTTTGGATTGTTTGTTCTAGTTCTGTGAAAAATGTCATGGTTAATTTAATATGTATCATATTAAATATATAGATTGCTTTGGGCAGTACAGCCATTTTAACAATATTGATTCTTCCAAGCCAGGAGCATGGGATGTTTTTCCATTTCTTTGAATCAGGAGGACTTTTTCTTGATTAGAGTATGGATAGTGAGAATTGGAGAGTTTCAAGAGCTATTTAGCAGGTACAGTTGGAAGGACTTGGTGATTTTTGATGTGGGAGATTAGAGAGAAAGAAGAGGAGGGTAACTACTAGGTTCCCATCTTGGGTGCTGGATGGATGGTGTCACTGATGGCTGAGATACCAAATAATGCAAGAAATTAACTTAATGGAGAATAATATACTTTGGCTTGTTGGTATCCTTGATGGGATGTAAAGAGTGAGATATCTGGTATCCAGATGGATAAAGAGAGAAATTCTAGGAAGGGTTTTGATCTGGGATGAAGGCCTTGGCAATAGGCTTGAAATTAAGCCACAAGAATGGATATGAGCTCCTACTGAGAGTGAATAGAATGAGGTAAAGCATGAACAATGAAGAGAATCTTAGAGAATACCAACATTAAAGGAGGGACACAGAGCAGCTCTAATTACCACAGTCAAATATAACTGAGAGCTTTGGAATAATTAATGTTGCAAAAGACTATAGAATTTTGCACTAAGATATTTTGAAGTTAGAACAGTGTTAGGGCTTGGGATCAGGTGGGGAGAATATATTAGGTTTATCAGATTTCACAGTGGCAGCAAATAACCCCAAGCCCTCATTGGATTAACACAATAGGCATCTATTTCTTGCTCATGGATATGATATCGATCTTGGCTTGGCTCTGGTTTGGCTGAGCTTATCTGGGATCAGATTCAGTTCTGCTCTAAATGTCTTTCATTCTGGTACCCAGGATGAAGCATCAGTAATTAGTAGGCTATATTTGTGGCAGGGGGTAAGCATTCAGGAAGCAAATGGAAAAGCACAATGCCTTGGAGTTCCTGTCATGGCTCAGTGATTAATGAATCCGACTATGAACCAGGAGGCTGTGGGTTCGATTCCTGGCCTCGCTCAGTGGGTTAAGGATCCAGCATTGCCGTGAGCTGTGGTGTAGCTCACAGACATGGCTTGGATCTGGCATGGCTGTGGCTGTGGCTGGCAGCTACAGCTCTGATTAGACCCCTAGCCTGGGAACCTCCATATGCTGCAGGTGTGGCCCGAGAAAAGACAAAAAAAAAAAAAAAACTCACAAAAAACCCACAATGCCTTAAATTTTCTACTAAAACTGTCACTTCCACTCACATTTCATTGGTCAAAGCAGTCCGTATGGCCAAATCCAATTTAGTGTTAGTTGGGAAAGCATATCTCAATCCTAAAAGTAGAGGGAGGGGTATGTTAATATTTGATGAACAGTAAACCTATCTAAACATAGTTGGCAAAATGGGTAAATGAGAAGGTCCACTATTCTTTAGAAAGTTTGAAAAATAGCCAAACATTATTAACAGTTAATATGGGTCAAACACTGTTTAAAGTTTTTAACCTATAAGGCTATAATTTAATCAGCATAAGCATCCTGCAAGTAGGAAATATTACCAATTCATTTTATAGATTAGGAAACCAAAGCACAGGATGGTTCAGCATTATGAGGAAAGACATGTAAGTAAAATACCAGAGCAAGGCCCACACCAAGACATATGATAATAAAAATGGCAAAAGTTAAAGATAAAGGGAGGATTATAAAGGCAGCAAGAGAAAAACAAAGAATTAATTATAAGGGAACCCCCCCCATAAGGCTATCAGCTGATTTCTCTACAGAAACACTACAGGTCAGAAGAGAGTGGCAAGATATATTCAAAGTTCTGAAAGGAAAAAATTTGCAGCCTAGCTTACTCTATCCAGCAAGAATATCATTTAAAATAGAAGGGGAAATAAAGAGTTTCTTCAACAAACAAAAGCTAAAAGAGTACAGCAATACCAAACCCCTTCTAAAATAAATACTGAAAGGGCTTCTCTAGATAAAAAAAGAAGCAAGAAGAAATAGGATGGAGGAAATCACAATTGGAAAGCAATTACTTAAATAAGCCAGCATACAGATCTAAAAGTGGGAAAAAAAAACCCTACACTAAAAGCAATTATAAACACAAGGAACAGTAAAAGGACAAACATAAAAATGTTAAAAAAGGACTTTAAAATCATAGAAAGTGGGGAAGGAACGTAAGAAAATCTAGACTTTTAAAAAATAATGTGTTTGAAGTTTGGAGATACCTTAGAAATCTATACATAGAACTTCCATATGACCCCGCAATCCCACTCTTGGGCATCTATCTGGACAAAACTCTACTTAAAAGAGACACATGCACCCGCATGTTCATTGCAGCACTATTCACAATAGCCAGGACATGGAAACAACCCAAATGTCCATCGACAGATGATTGGATTCGGAAGAGGTGGTATATATACAAAATGGAATACTACTCAGCCATAAAAAAGAATGACATCATGCCATTTGCAGCAGCATGGATGGAACTAGAGAATCTCATCCTGAGTGAAATGAGCCAGAAAGACAAAGACAAATATCATATGATATCACTTATAACTGGAATCTAATATCCAGCACAAATGAACATCTCCTCAGAAAAGAAAATCATGGACTTGGAGAAAAGACTTGTGGCTGCCTGATGGGAGGGGGAGGGAGTGGGAGGGATCGGGAGCTTGGGCTTATCAGACACAACTTAGAATAGATTTACAAGGAGATCCTGCTGAATAGCATTGAGAACTATGTCTAGATACTCATGTTGCAACAGAAGAAAGGGTGGGGGAAAAATGTAATTGTAATGTATACATGTAAGGATAACCTGACCCCCTTGCTGTACAGTGGGAAAAAAAAATCCTTAAAAAAAATAATGTGTTTGAGCCTATATGACTATCAGACTAAAGCAAGCAGATACAGGAAGGGGTTAACATACTTAACAGGGTAACCACAAATCAAAACCAAACATTACATTTACAAAAAGTAAATAGAAAAGTACACAAGCATAAAATGAATGGAAAGCATCCAACCAAAAAAAGAAAGAAACAAAGGAGAAATATAGAATCAACTAGAAGACAAGGTTTAAATAGGAATAAATACATATTTATCAATAATCACCACTGTTAGAGTTCATCAATGAATTTGGCAAAGTCACAGGATACAAAATTAATACACAGAAATTGACTGCATTTCTATATACTAACAACAAGACATCAGAAATAGAAATTAGGGAAATGATCCCATTTATTGTCACATCATAAAGGATAAAATTCTTAGTAATAAACCTACCTAAAGAGACAAAAGACCTGTACTCTGAAAACTAAGATGCTGATGAAAGAAATCAAAGATGACACAAACAGATGGAAAGACATACCATGAACTTGGATTGGAAGAATTAATATTATCCAAATGACTATACTGCCCAAGGCAATCTACAGATTCAATGCAATCCCTATCAAATTACCAAGGACATTTTTTTGTAGAATGAGAATAAAATATTTTAAAGTTTGTTTGGAAGTGCAAAAGACCCAGAATAATCAAAGCCATCCTGAGAAAGAAAAATGGAGCTGGATAAATCAGGCTTCCTGACTTCAGACTATACTACAAAGCTACAGTCATCAAAACCATAAGGTACTGGCACAAAGACAGAAATATAGATCAGTGTAACAGGATAGAAAGCCCAGAATTAAACCCATGCACCTACAGCCAACTAATCTATGACAAAGGAGGCAAGAATATACAGTGGAGAAAAGACAGCCCCTTGGATAAGTGGTGCTGGGAAAACTGGACAGCCACATGGAAAAGAATGAAATTGGAACACTCTCTAACACCATGCACAATAATAAACTCAAAATGGATTAAAAAGAAAGGCCTCATGGTGCAACGGTAGCACATCTGACTCCAAAATGGATTAAAGACCTAAATACAAGACCAGATACTATAAAACTCTTAGAGGAAAACATAGGCCAAACACTCTCTGACACAAACGACAGCAACATCTTCTCAAATCCACCTCCTAGAGTAATGACAGTAAAAACAAAAATAAACAAATGGGACTTAATTAAACTTAAAATTTTCTGCACAGCAAAGGAAACCCTAAAAAAAAAAAAAGAAAAATGAAAAGACAACCCACAGAATGGGAGAAAATATTGGCAAATGAAATGATTGACATGGAATTAATCTCCAAAATTTATAAACACTTTCTGAAGCTCAATACCAAAAAAGCAAATAACCCCGTCAAAAATGGGCAGAAGATATAAATAGACAATTCTCCAAAGAAGACACACAGATGGCCAAAAAAACACATGAAAAGGGGTTCAACATCACTATTAGAGAAAAGCAAATCAAAACCACTATGAGGTACCACTTTACACTGCCCAGAATGGCCATCATCCAAAAGTCTGCACACAATAAGTGCTAGAGAGGGTGTAGAGGAAAGCGAACCCTATTACACTGTTGGTTGCACAGTGGTGCAACCACTGTGGAAAACAGTATGGAGATTCCTCAGAAAACTAAAAATAGAATTACCATTTGATCTAGCAATCCCACTGCTGGGCATCTATCCAGAGAAAACCATGACTCAAAAAGACACATGTTCTCCAATGTTCATTGCAGCACTGTATACAATAGCTAAGACATGGAAACAACCTAAAGGTTCATGACAGAGGAGTTGATGCAGAAGATGGAATATTACATATACAAAATGGAATATTACTCATCCATTAAAAGGAAAGAACTAACTGCATTTTTAGCAGCATGGATGGACCTAGAAATTATCATGCTAAGTGAAGTCAGTCAGAGAGTGAGACACCAACATCAAATGCTATCACTTACATGTGGAATCTAAAAAAAGGACACACTGAACTTGATTGCAGAACAGATACTTCTTTGCAGAGCAAAGACTCACAGACTGAAAAACTTATGGTTTCCAAATGAGACAGGTTGGGGGTGGGGAGATGGGATGGGTGTTTGGGATGGAGTGCTATAAAATTTGGTTGTGATGATCATTGTACAACTATAAATGTAATAAATTTCACTGAGTAATAAAAAAATAACTACCTTAAATGTCAATGGACCGAATGCTCCAATCAGAAGACACAAAGTGGCAGATTGGTTAAAAAAGCAAATACTTCCAATCTGCTGTCCTCAAGAGACTTGCCTTAGGACAAAGGATACATATAGATTGAAAGTGAGGGGATGGGAAAATATATTTCATGCCAATGACAAGACAGGAAAGCAGGAGTTGCAATACTCATATCAGACAAAATAGACTTTAAAATGAAGGCCATAAAGAAAAACAAGGACACTATTTAATGGTAAAAGGATCCATCCAAGAAGAGGATATTACAATTGTCAATATATATGCCGCTAATATAGGAGCACCCAGATACCTCCAACAAATACTAACAGACAGCAAAGGAGAAATTGATGGGAATACAATCATAGCAGGAGCCTTTAACACCCCACTCACATCAATGGACAGATCCTCTAGACAGAAAATCAGGCAACAGAGATCCTAATTGACACAATAGAAAA
Source organism: Sus scrofa (assembly GCF_054392235.1). Taxonomy (NCBI): domain Eukaryota; kingdom Metazoa; phylum Chordata; class Mammalia; order Artiodactyla; family Suidae; genus Sus; species Sus scrofa. Next base: position 86,218,860 of record NC_139387.1, on the reverse strand, counting down.
ATTAGACTTAATTGACATTTTCAGGACATTACATCCAAAAAAAATCAGAATATACATTCTTCTCAAGTGCACATGGAGCATTCTCAAGGATCTATCATATACTGAGTCACAAAGCTGACTTCATTCAATTTAGGAGTATAGAGATTATTTCAAGTATCTTCTCCAACCGCAATGGCATGAAACTAGAAATCAACCACAGGAAAAGAAATGAGAAAAACCTAGTTACTTGGAGACCAAACAACATGCTACTAAAAAGCCTGCAGCATATAAAAAAGATCACATACCACGACCAGGTGTGATTTATCCCAGGTGCACAAGGATGGTTCAGCATATGCAAATCAATCAACGTCATACACCATGTTAACGACAGAAAAGTAAAAAACCACATGATCATCTCAATAGATGCAGAAAAAGCATTTGATAAAGTCCAACATCCACTCATGATATAAACTCTGGAGTTCCCGTAGTGGCGCAGTAGTTAATGAATCCAACTAGGAACCATGAGGTTGTGGGTTCGGTCCCTGTCCTTGCTCAGTGGGTTAACGATCCGGCGTTGCCGTGAGCTGTGGTGGAGGTTGCAGATGTGGCTCGGATCCCGCGTTGCTGTGGCTCTGGCGTAGGCCGGTGGCTACAGCTCTGATTCGACCCCTAGCCTGGGAACATCCATATGCCGTAGGAGAGGCCCAAGAAATAGCAAAAAGACAAATAAATAAATAAATAAAAATGATAAAAACTCTTACCAAAGTGGATATAGAGGGAACATACCTTAACATAATAAAAACCATTTACAATAAACCCACTGTGAATATAATACTCAATGAAGAAAAGCTGAAATCTTTCCCACTAAAATCTTGAACAAAATAAGGATGCCCACTCTCACTACTTTTATTCAACATAGTGCTGGAAGTCCTAGCCACAGCAGTCAGACAAACAAAAGCAATACAAGGAATCCAAATTGGAAGAGAAGAGGTAAAACTGTCACTGTATGCAGATGACATGATACTATATATAGAAAACCCTAAAGACTAAACCCAAAAACTACTCAAACTGATCAACGAATTCAGCAAAGAAGCAGGATATATGACTAACATTCAGAAATCGGTTGAATTTCTGTATACTAACAATGAAATATTAGAAAAGGAATACAAAAATACAATACCTATTTTTAAATTTAATGATTTTTATTTTTTTCCATCATAGCTGGTTCACAATGTTCTGTCAATTTTCTACTGTAGAGCAAGGTGGCCCAGTCACACATGCCCATATATATTCCTTTTTCTCACATTATCATGCTCCATCATAAGTGACTAGGTATAGTTCCCAGTGTTATACAGCAGGATCTCATTGCTTATCCATTCCAAAGACAATAGTTTGCATCTATTAACCTCAAATTCCCAGTCCATCCCACTTCCTTCCCCCTTCCTCTTGGCAACCACAAGTCTGTTCTCCATGTCCATGATTTTCTTTTCTGTGGAAAGTTTCACTTGTGCCGTATAGTAGATTGCAGATAAAGTGATATATGGTATTTGTCTTTCTCTTTCTGACTTACTTCACTTAGTATGAGAGGCTCTAGTTCCATCCATGTTGCTGCAAATGACTTTATTTTGTTCTTTTTTATGGCTGAGTAGTATTCCATTGTGTATGTGTACCACATCTTTTTAATCCACTCCTCTGTTGATGGAAATTCAGGTCTTTTGCCCATTTTTGATACAATGCCTTTGATTTTTTGGGTGCAATTTTAAAAGGTACTGTATTTTTGATACAATGCCTTTGATTTTTTGGGGTGCAATTGTAAAAGTCATACCTTTCAAAATTGCACTCAAAAAAACAAATACCTGGGAATACACTTGACCAAGAAGGTGAAAGACATATGCTAAGAACTATAAAACATTAATCAAGGAATTAAAGCGTTCTCAAAGAAATGGAAAGATATCTCTTGCTCCTGGGGTGGAAAAGTTAATATTGTAAAAAATAGCCATACTACCCAAAGCAATCTACAGATTCAATGCAATCCCTATCAAATTACCCATGACATTTTTCACAGAACTAGAACAAACCATCCAAAAATTTATATGGAACCACAAAAGACCCAGAATTGCCAAAGCAATTCTGAGGAACAAAAACCAATCAGGAGGCATCACTCTCCCAGACTTCAGGCAACCTTACAAAGCCACAGTCGTGAAGACAGTGTGGTACTGGTATCAAAACAGACAGACAGACCAATGGAACAGAATAGAGATCCCATAAATAAAGCCAGACACTTATGGTCAATTAATCTTTGATAAAGGAGGCAAGAACATAAAATGGGAACAAGACAGTCTTTTCAGCAAGCATGCTGGGAAACCTGGACAACTGCATGCAGATCAGTGAAACTAGAACACACTCTCACACCATGCACAAAAATAAACTCAGTACGGCTGAAAGATTTAAATATAAGACAAGACAACCTCAAACTCTTGGAAGAGAACATAGGCAAAACATCAACCTTACAAGTGTTTCTCTGACATCAACCTTACAAATGTTTTCTTTGTCAGGTCAGTCTCCCAAGGCAACAGAAACAAAAGCAAAAATAAACCAATGGGACCTCATCAAACTGACAAGCTTTTGCACACTAAAGGTAACTATAAATGAAAACAAAAAGACATCTTACAGAATGGGGGAAAACAGTTTCAAATGATGTAACTGACAAGGGCTTAATCTCTAAAATATACAAACAACTTATACAACTCAACAGCAAAAAAGCCAACAACCCAATTGAAAAATGGGCAAAAGACCTGAATAGACATATGGCCTTTTATTTTTGCACTAGTGGACCAGGAAATAAACTTTTAATCTATTTTAAATGTCTTCAAGCATAAATTAAAGGGCAACCCAAAATGATTATTGAGAGGCACTATTCTCTATTTTATGACCAAAATTTAAGAGTTTGATTTCTAAGGCATTAATAGAGGAGGTGTCAATGCTACTATGAGCCTGTTAATTTATTGGCACCTGCCCTGGGTTGTGAGGAAAGAATACTTTCTCATTGACTCCAGAGATGGTTCTTTAGGTCTTTCACATGTTCAATTCTGGACTTCTTTCAGATCTCGGGGAAGAAAGTGTTTATGCTTTATATCCTGTCAAATATTCACAAGAAATCTCCTCTGAGTCTCCTAGACAAATGCACATGGGCGAGACATCCACTGATACAGCAGTATAGGCTCAGTTCAGAATCTGTAAAATGCAGAGGTGAGCCCTCACAAGCAGTGAGAGGAGCAGTCGGGAAACAGGGAAGAAAAGGGTTCAATAGATAGGGCTGTCTTCCCAAAATATGATACTTGTAGTTGTGATATAGATGGGCATGGGCCTGGTTGTGGTCTGCCAGTCCCAATTTGTTTCTTAGTTCTTCATTAATTTTGTTAAGGGGTCATAAAACCTAACATTTGCTTTCTTCAAAAACACATCTGCCTACCAGTATCTGAGAGGCAATAATGATATGCCTCCACAGGTAGTAGAGAACATGCCTGGGTATATATGTTTTTGGTTTAGTTTAGTCATCTTATTTATTGAGGTTTAAAACACATAAATAAGGTGTAGTTAACAATACTGTATTAAGCACTTAAAATTTGTTGTTCAGTAGAGCTCATGTTGAATGTTCTTGTCATAGTATGAGAAGTGATTAAGTGTACTCATCTTAAAGATACAGCTTGGTGATTTTTGATATATGTTACTCCTGTGTAACCATCACAGATCAAGATACATAATCTTCAGTCAATTTAGGAAGTTCCCTCACGCTGCTTCCCAGTTAATCCATTTCCCACAGATAGTCATTTTCTTGATTCCACTAATAAATTTATTACTTTTCTAGTCTTTAACTTTATATAAATGAAATTATAAAATATGTACTCTTTTCGTCTGTCTTCTGTTACACAATATCTGTGAGACTCATCTATTTGTTGTCTCCATGTTTTTAAACAGTTGCTATATAATATTCCATTGTATAGATATACCACATATATGAATTTATGTACCCATTCTCCAGGTGATAGATATTTGGGTTTATTACATTTTTTGGTTACAATGAATAAAACTGTCACAAATTCTAGTAATGTCTTTTCTGGATAATTACACTCATTTCTTTTCATTTTTATGTAGGAAAGTAATTAATATATCTTAGAGTGATATATGGTTTTGACTTAGTAGATACCACCACACGTTTCCCTAAAGTGGTTGAACCAGTTTACATTCTCACTCCTAATGTTTGTGAATTCATTTGTGCCATTTCCTCATCAGGACTTAAATATTTTAATATTTTAAATGTTTATACAACAGAAATTGAAGAAACACTGTAAATCTACTATAATAAAGATTAAAATGTTCAATTTTTTTTCGTATTTAGAGTGGTTTCAATTATATAAAGCTCAAGAACAGGCTAAACTAATAGTTCCCCCTCTTTTAGTTTAGTTTCGTGTTGTATAGGCTGAGGGAGGATGAAACCTAATACGTGAGGATGGCAGAGCAGACGGACGGAAATAACCTGAATCACTGATGATTCTGTTGAGCTATTTAACCAACCCCAGAACCGTCTATGTCCAGACCTGTTGATAGTTCATTGATAAATCTTCTTATAGTATAGGTTAATGTTTATCACATATTTGCTATTTGAAGATGAAAGCATGCTTAATAAATCTATCTTATTTTAACTTAAGTGTTTTTGATGGCAGTTTTCAGTTTTGCTGTTTTGTTCACATGTGTTTTAAGTATTCCTTGTTAGGTTTAACCCTGGGATTTTACATTGATGTTGCAACAGCAAATACATACTTTTCTGTTATGCATATTTTTATTTGTTCAATATATTTTTTGGTATGTAGAAATGACTTATTATATCAATATGTTAAGATTTTCACATCATTTAAATCCTTTGAAGTCCTATTAATTTTTTATTCTTTTTAAATCATTTACTTATATATTTCTTTCTATGCACAGCATGGTGACCCAGTTACACTTACATGTATACATTCTTTTTTCTCACATTGTGTGTTCCATCATAAGTGACTAGACAGAGTTCCTAGTACTACACAGCAAGATCCTATTGCCCTTCCATCCCGAAGGCAACATTTTGCATCTATTTACCCCAAGCTCCCAGTCCCTCCCACTCCCTCCCACTCCCTCGCCTTCCCCCTTGGCAACCACAAGTCTATTCTTCTCCTTTTCTTTTCTTTTTTTTTTGCTTTTTAGGGCCACTTGCACAGCATATAAAATTTCCCAGGTTAGGGGTCAAATCAGAGCTGCAGCTGTGACTTATGCCACAGCCACAGCAACATGGGATCCAAGCCATGTCTGCAACCTACACCACAGCTCATGGCAACACTGGATCCTTAACCATCTGGGCGGGTTCAGGGATCAAACCCACATCCTCATGGATACTAGTCCGGTTCATAACCTGCTGCGTCACAATGGGAACACCAACAATTTTTCATTTCTAATGGCATTCTTAGATTTTCCAGGTAGACAATTGTATCCTCGCCAAGATTTTTCTTTCCCCAAGCAAAGTTTAAATCTTATATCTATCCTCATCTAATTCCACTGTGAAGAAATTACATGATCCTTTTAATTAATATGGTAACTATTCTTTTCTTTTAATGACTTTAACTGTAATTCCTCCTATCTGTCATGAAGCATGGGGTGGACTATTGATTAAATATTTTTAGTGAAATATAGAAGGACTTTTGAATTTTTTATTATAAAACATTTCAGATAGAATTTTTCGTGAATTATATTCTATGCTTTTGAGAAATAAGATCATCTCTGTGTGTTAACTTTTCACCTTAATTAGTTGTCTTATTAATGTGCTTGTGTGAGAATGTTTTCACAATCTTTTACAATCAACAGAGCATAGACTGTCCAAATGGAATCCTGAAACCTATGCCTCTACTTTGCAATAAAAAGACCAGTGTTCAGGGGAACTCTGGGATCTTTTGTACATCCTGTTTGACTCTGTGTAGAGGGAAGGAGAAGGAACATAAGAGAAAATTTAATCTTTGCAGTTTTTCTGAGTAAATGTAACTTACCTAAAATATTGCAAACATTTCCCCAGTGTTCTTTTCACAGCTGTCTTTACTTCCTTGTTTTTTAGGCTGTAGATGAGGGGGTTCAGCATAGGTGTGATCACACTGTATTGTAAGGAAGAGAGCAAGTCCAGGAAGGAACCAGAGGGAGGCATCAGATAGCGAACCATACCTGAGCCAAAGTATAGGATCACTGCAATGAGGTGGGAGGAGCAGGTGGAGAAAGCCTTGCTTCTGCCTGTGGTGGAGCTGATGCTCAGGATGTTGAATATAATACGGACATAGGAGAAGAAGATTGGGAGGAAGTTTCCAAGACCAAGGAATATAGTTGAGAAGGACAAGATACTGATATTGATGGACGTATTGGAGCAAGACAGAGGGAAGAGGGAGGGCAGTTCACAGGTGTAGTGGTGTATGGTTTGAGCATCACAGAAATCCAGGTTAAGAGCCAGAAACACAATGATGACTGCATTGAGAGAGGCCAGGCCCCAGGAGCCCCACACCAGCCCCTTACAGAGCTGGCTGCTCATTACTTGACCATAGAGCAGTGGGTGGCAGATGGCAGCATAGCGGTCATAGGCCATCACTGAGAGCAGACAGGCTTCATTTCCTGCAGTAAGGAACACAAAGAAGACCTGGGCCAGACATCCCTCAACTGAGATGGTTTTTTTCTCAGACAGGAGGTCCCCCAGTAGCTTGGGCACAGTCACAGAAGAGAAGCAGAAGTCTAGGAATGATAAATTACTCAGGAAGAAATACATGGGAGTGTGGAGGTGGGAATCAGCCCTGATCACCAGCATCATTGTCAGGTTCCCCATCAGAGTCAGGAGATAAATTCCCAGGAATAACAGAAAGAGCAGAGCTTGGATATGGGGGTCGTCAGACAGCCCACTGAGGATAAACTTGGTGATGGTGCTGTGGTTCCTCAAGGCCATTTGTCTAGGATATTTTCCTGTAATAAAATAAAGCCAAATAAAGCAAGCAATAAGGTGCTGCTATGATTGTTCTTATTTTCTTCAAGGCATCACCCCTTCTTATACATTTCCTCCTGTTCTGTCTGGGAGCTGTGCTGAGACACACAACACTGTCCCTCCCTGTCCCTCAGTAAGAGGTTTTTTTCTATTTTGCCTTGGATTGCAGTCTTCACATACTGCCAGAGAATTCTGCTCCTTTTCTGTAGGGATTTAACTGGAAAAATAAACACATCTGGACCACCTATAGTTCATGCTAGTTAGTTTTCACCTGAATTTTTCCTATTGTTTAGTGATCCTTATAATCATTTTGTTTTAAGAAATATTATAGCATGTTTTTGCAGTGGTTGTTTTATTTATTTGTTTATTTATTTATTTATTAGGGCCACACGTGCAGCATATGGAGGTTCCCAGGGTGGGGTTTGAATTGGAGCTATAGCTGATGGCCTATACCACAGCCACAACAATGGGACCCAAGCTGTGTCTGTGACCTACACCCCAGCTCACAGCAAGGTCAGATGGTTAACCCACTGAACAAGGCCAGGGATCAAATCTACATCCTCATGGCATTAGCCTATTTCATTTTTTTTTTTTGTCTTTTTGCTATTTCTTTGGGCCGCTCCCGCGGCATATGGAGGTTCCCAGACTAGGGGTCGAATCGGAGCTGTGGCCACCGGCCTACGCCAGAGCCATAGCAACGCTGGATCCAAGCCACGTATGCAACCTACACCACAGCTCACGGCAACGCCGGATCGTTAACCCACTGAGCAAGCGCAGGGACCAAACCCACAACCTCATGGTTACTAGTTGGATTTGTTAACCACTGCGCCACGACAGGAACTCCAGAATTTTTTTTTTTTTGTGCGTGCACAGAGTATCTCGATCACTATCTCACTTTTTTCTCACAGTGATTTTTAAAATTATAGTTGATTTACAATGTTATTCCAATTTCTGCTGTACAGCAAAGTGACTGATACATATATATATATGTATATACATATTTAAAATATTATTTTTCATCATGGTTTATCTCAGGAGATTGGATATAGTTCCTTGTGCTATACCATAGGATCACATTACTTATTCATTCTAAATGTAATAGTTGCATCTATCAACCACAGACTACCAGTCTGTCCCACTCTTCTGCCTTTGCCCTTGGCAACCACAAGTCCGTTCTCTATGTCTTTCTCACAGTGATTTTCACAGTTGTGATTTTGGTGTGCTTGTGAGGGGAGGTGAGCTCAGGGTCTTCCTACTCTACCATCTTGGCTGCTCCTTTCTCACAGTGACGTTTTTGATTTACTTATGGCAGGCAATCATATCCACTTTATTTTGGAGAAATCTGGTAGTCAGGGAGATTTTGTAATGGCATGCTGACAACAGATAGAAAAATCAAGATGTGAATTCCACTGCTCTTTCTAAATCTAGTGGATAGGCTGTTCTGATAGAGTTCTTTATCTGTCTTTAACGTATCTTTTAACCAAATTTGTTACTTTTGATACCAGAAAGTTCTCTTTGTTTCTGTATCTGTGCTCCTGTTATTCTCCATACAAATGTTCTCCACTTTAATCTATGGATCTAAACTGTTATGAACCTTCCAATGGACTTTAAATTCTGCATTTTTCTTATAGTCTGTCCTGACCACTCCCTCTTGTAAACTTATAACCTTCTGTTTAATCCACTGGGCTCCTTGTTCTCAGTTGCCTTATGTCACAGTCTGAATTCGTATTTTTTCTCGTTAATATTAAAGACATATCTCAGATTTCCCCTCCAGACTGTGAGGTCATGGAGAACATGGACTGCATCTTACTAATAACAACCACAGATTATTATTTCTGGCTGTATCTGATACATATTCTGTGTTAACTTCCTATTATATCTCTCACATTATTTGAAAACCTCCATATGGCATCTCGTGAATGCTTCATATATGACCTCTTGAGCATTCCAGGCACAATCCCATCCTTTCACACTAAAATGTCCCCAATGCCACCAATCTCCCAATAGCACTAATGCCTGGCAGAAGTATTGCTAATTTTGTCTATCAAAGTTGCCATGCTACCCACACGAAGTCTGCTTTTATCTGCATGGACCATGTCACTTCACATCACTGCAGCATCCTTTCATGATCTCTCATTTTTATAGAAGCAATAGGCACTTCTGCCATTGCTGCAAGAAGGTTCTTGCATTTGCATTGTGGATGGTTTATTATTTTATTGACCCATGAGATAAGAATAGAGAATTTGTATGGTTTTCTCTTAGCCGCTTCTTAAACTCACTGTGCTAAGTCTAAGGGTGCATCCAAGAAGACCAGAATGTGGTAGTTTATGTGGATGATAATGCTCACCTGAATCTAATTAAGTTTTTAAACCTGAATTTATAGGGATATGTAGTAAAGCAATGTTCTATATGAAGTTTCCTTAGGGGCCTCTGGTTTTAAAAAATAACTTTGCAGGGTTCTGCTTTTGTTTAGCAGTTCACAATATAACCCTGGGTATCTTGCTGAACTAAAAAAATTTGAATTACTTTTTTCACAGAACACCCTGCCAACAGTCTATGACCCCATGTTAACTCATCAAGAGATGCTTATGATCCTGTTAATAAACCCATCAACCAAAGCTTAGGCCCATCCTGGAACCGAGTGTAGGTTACCTGCATGCCGGACAGGAGGGCAGTGCTTACCTTTGTCTGCCTGTGGATATTGGCTTAGTTCTAGTGACAGTGAGGGATAAATAGCCAGAGAAATTATGTTTGAAGATCCTGCATGGATAAATTTGTAAACACTGTTGAAAGAAAATATTTTATTAGAATATACACAAGCAAAGTAAAGTAACAAATTGGACTAATACTTTACTTAGATATTTTCCTATATATCTCAGTAAATTTAGATATTTTTAAGCTATCCTCCAAACTGCTTCCATTCTCCACTTTCATTCATAAGGAGACCTGGCCACAGTGTCTATGACAGGCTCAGGGGCTCACATTAAGAGAGACTATTTCTGGAATCACTTATATTTCCTAAGTGTCATATTTCCAAAGAATCATTTTCCTTCTCATCCTATATCCACATGTAATGTACATGAAGACATCAAGTACTGTATCATGTGATTTGAAGGGTACTACAGAGAAATACTTGCTAAATAACACCTTCAGCTGATAAGGTAGATTTTTTAAAATAACTCATTCTAGGTTAGCTTATCCTGAAATAAACTAATCTTTAACTACTACTTGGACCAAGACATTGGCTTCATTTCATCCTGCCACAGAGAGAAACTGATGTGAAACCTAACACATGGGTGAGAACAGGAAAGACTAAAGTGAATGAATTGGTGGTTGATTTCAGAAAAGGGTAGAAGATATGAGAGGAGAATTCCCTAAGTGTCCTGGAAGAGTCTTGCGCACAATTTAAAGACATTTTTGGGATGAAGAAACAAGTGAAGGGTGTGTGTGGTAGGTCAGCCTCCAAGGTGGCTTGAGGGATCCCAGGGCAACATTCAGGCCCTAGATTTGTAGGTGAGGATCTGAAATGAAGAGAAAAATATTAGTGCATCGAAGGAGAGAATCAAAGTTTGAGACAATCGACTGAATTATTCTCAGAGCTGTTCTCTCCTTGGGAATAGTACTCCCTTGCACTATTTACCTATTCAGTGGTGACCAGATCTGAGACCCTGCTGTGTAGCACTGGGAACTATGTCTAGTCACTTATGATGGAGCATGATAATGTTAGAAAATAGATTGCATACATGTATGTGTAACTGGGTCACTATGCTGTACACTAGGAAAAAAAATGAGGAAACAGAAATCCTCACTGCAGTTTATCAAACTGGAGTTTGGAAAAAGCAGGGAAATAGGTAGCTTCAATGGCACAGAATCTGTATCTGATATTCTTATTTCTTTCCCGGTGTCAGCTCTCTATAGTGTTTTGTGATTATGAAGTATGAGAAGATTTATGCCAGGCTGTGTGTTCCTGTACCCGGTGTTATGTAGGGGGAGGGGAAGTCGATATTCTGTTCCTCTGCACAGGTTTGATGGACTAATGCAACATTTGGAGAAATAAGAGATTTCTAAACCCTTCCAGGACAGGAGATCATATGCCATGGTGGATTCATTTTCATCTCCAGTCAGGGAAGAGGGATGTCTGAATAGGATCTTTGGCTATAAAACAAATGGAATAGGTCATGAAGTGTGAAGAGGTGGAAATGTGTGAGGGAACAGATAGGAAATTTAAAACTTACAAACAGATATTCCTGGAAAAAACAAAGGAATCATCAGAGAATCAGGGAAGAATTACCATATTTCTGTTTTTCTGGAGAGGGCTTTTCTGAGTTTTTCATCTTTCCCTTCATGGTTGACACATCGTAGGTAACGTCTCAAAACTGACCACGTCATAGAAGTTTGGTATTTGGCATATCAGATAGCTTTTTTCTTTGCTGTCAGTGAATGCTGGACATTAGACTAGTTCATGCTCTAGAAGCAGTACAAAGATCACGTAAGCAGGATTAGTCTCCTGAATAACTTGGAGTGGTGTCATTCTGCGAAGTCTCTATGAGGAAAGACAAAGACAGTTTCTTTAAAGATGTTCAAATTCGAATAACAGGCATATATTTCATTAAATATTCTCACATGATCTCAGGTGCAGCAATGTGCCTTCTCGTCATTTCCTCTGTGATTCTGATACTCTTTTGAGAACATCACTTAAAGAAAGCACTGTCTAACAGAACCAATCAGAAGGCCATCTTGCTTAGGCAGCCATGGGCTGCGGTGGGCACCCACGGGATGCTGGGCCCCCGCCCTGTGTTCCGTGGAGTCCCAGCCTGATGTCCCACTCTGGACTCAGTAACCACACAGTTTCCAGTTAACTGGAAAGTTAAACTTAGTAGGAAGCACAGGGGATTCTCTCCAGGGCAGTACTTGAAGTTTCTGAATTAAGGTAATTATTTAAAGCCTAAAAGAGTATTTTATTAGACTCATGAGGGCTGAAAAAGCAGAGTATAGAATGGAACTTTTAAACAAATTTTAATCTGCTGGAAAAGGAACATTTTCCTAATGGCCACACATGGCTGAATATGTGCAGCTGAGCTGTGACACATTACTACGTTCTGGGTTTTATTTTTTTTATTTTTTACTTTTTTTTTGTCTTTTTGTCTTTTGTTGTTGTTGTTGTTGCTATTTCTTGGGCTGCTCCCGCGGCATATGGAGATTCCCAGGCTAGGGGTCGAATCAGAGCTGTAGCCACCGGCCTACACCAGAGCCACAGCAACGCGGGATCCGAGCTATGGTGTAGGCTGGCGGCTGCAGCTCTGATTTGACCCCTAACCTGGGAACTTGCATATGCTGCGGGAGTGGCCCTAGAAAAAGGCAAAAAGACAAAAAATTCTGTTTAATACGGTTTATTTCAAAATTTATTTTTTAAATAGATTTACTGAAATATAAGACAAAATTATATAAATTTAAGGTATATGTCTTGAGTATTTTTAGGTCCTTATTTAATCCTTCCTCCACCCCCAGATCTATTAAGGTATAATTGGCAAATAAAAATTTCATACATTTAAGTCATACAAAGTGAAAATTACTGGATCTTGAGTTTATAGAATTCAATATTCAAGGTATATAATGAATTATATAGATATTGTTAAATTTGTAATTCAAGCATATAATGAATTTTCTTGCATATGGCTATCCAGTTTTCTCAACATCCTTTATTGAAGAGACTATCCTTTCTTTATTATTTGTTCTTTGCTCCTTTGTCATAGATTAATTGACCACATGTGTGTGGGCTTATTTCTGGGGTCTCAGTTCTGTTCCATTGATCTATATGCTTTCCTGCCAATACCATGCTGTTTTGATTACTAGAGCTTATAATATTGCTTAAAATCAGGGAGTGTGAAACCACCAGCTTTCTTCTTCTTTTTCCCTTAGGATTGCTTTGGCTATTGGGAACCTTTTGGCATTCTATATCAATTTTAGATTTTTTTGTTCTATTTCCATGAAAAATGTCCTTGGGTTTTTGATAGAGATTGCAGTGAATCTGTAGGTTGTGCTAGGCAATATAGACATCCACTAGTACAGCATATCTCTATTTCTTTGTGTCTGCTTCAGTTTCTTTCTACACTTTCTCATAGTTTTCAGGTACAGGTCCTTGACCTCCTTGGTTAAATTTATTCCTAGGTATTTTATACTTTTTTGTTTTAGACAATAAAGTGTTTAAAAACCTATTCTCATGTAGAGTTGAAATTTTGTAATTTTCCTATTTATCATCTTACTCATTGTTCGTGTACTTTTGCCTTTTTGTTTCTGGTAGAATACCTCTGGTCAACATTTTTTAGTAAGGCAGGTCTAGTGTCGATGAACTCCTTCAGCTTTTGTTTGTTGGGAATGGATTTATTTCTCCTTCATATCTGACTTATACCTGAATAGAATATTCTTGGCTGACAGTTTTTATCTTTCAGTATGTTGAGAATGTCATTTCACTCCTCCCTGTCCTATACAGTTTCTGCTGGGAAATCTGCTATAGCCTATTGAGGATTCCTTTGCAGGTTACATCCTTTTTACACCAGCTGCCTTTAAAGTTCTTTCTTTGTCACTGATTTTTTAAATTGAGGTATAGTTGATTTACAATATTATATTATTTTAAGGTATATAACATAGTGATTTGGTATTTTTATAGATTATACTCCATTTAAAGTTATTATAAAATATTCGCTGTATTCCCTGTGCTGTACAATACATTGTTTCTTATTTGTTTTGTGCCTCTTAATTCCCTTCTCTGTCTTAACCTTCCTCCAGCCTCTCTCCCCAGTGGTAACGACTAGTTTATTCTCCATATCTGTGTATCCATTTCTATTTCATTATATTCATTTGTTTATTTTTTTAGATTCTACATATGATGGAGCATGATAATATGAGAAAAAAGAATGTACACATGTATGTGTAACTGGGTCACCATGCTGTACAGTAGAAAATTGACAGAACACTAAACCAACTATAATGAAAAAAATCACTATAAAAATAGCTTCTACATGTAAATGAAAACATACAGTATTTGTCTTTTTCAGTCTGACTTACTTCACTCTGCACAATGTCCTCAAGGTCCATCCATTTTGTTGCAAAATTCATTCTTTTTTATGGCTGAGTAATATTCCATTGTTATGTATGCCACATCTTCTTTCTTTTTGGCAGTGCTTGTGATTTGTGGAAGCTCTCAGGCCAAAGATCAAACCTGAGCCACAGTAGTGACAACTCCAAGTCCTTAACCACTAGGCCACCAGGGAATTTCAGCTATACCATATCTTCTTTACCCATTCATGTGTAGGACCCTTAGGTTGCCTCTGTATCTCAGTTATTATAATTAATGCTTCAATAAACATTGGGGTGTATATATCTTTTTGAATTAGTGTTTTTTTTGTTTTCTTTGGGTATATACCCAAAAATAGAACTGCTGGATCATAGGGTAGTTCTATTTTTAGTTTTTTCAGAAACTTTTATATTGTTTTCCATAGTGGCTATCCTAATTTATATTCTTACTAACAGTGTATAACAGTATACCTTTTCTCCACATCCTTGCTAACATTTATTATTTGTTGTCTTATCAACTGAAGCCATTCTGAAAAGTGTGAGGTGATATCTTATTGTGGTTTTGATTTGCATTTCCCTGATGATTAAGCTAATGAGTATCTTTTCATGTGCCTGTTGGCCATGTATATATCTTAGGAAAAAATGTCGATTCACGTCTTCTCCTCATTTTAAAATTGGGTTATTTCTTATTGTGATATTGAGTTGTATGAGTTCTTCATACGTTTTGGATGTTAAGCATTTATCAGACATCTCAATTGCAAATACCTTTTCCTATTCAGTAGGTTGTCTTTTCATTTTGTTGATGGTTTCTTTTGTGTGCAAAACCTTTTAGGTTTAATTAGGTCCCATTTATATATTTTTTTTCTTAAAATTTTTTTTATTGTTATTTCCCCAATACATTTTTTTCTAGTGTACTACATGGTGACCCAGTTACACATACATGTGTACATTCTTTTTTCTCACATTATCATGCTCCATCATAAGTGACTAGACATAGTTCCCAGTGCTACACAGCAGGATCTCATTGCTAATGGGGAGGGGGAAGGAGTGGGATAGATTGGGAGCTCAGGGTTAATAGATGCAAACTATTGTTTTTGGAATATATATTTTTTCTTTTGTTTCCCTTGCCTGGGAAGACAAGACAGATTAAAAAAAATAGTGCTAAGCCTTAGGTCAGTTAGTGTACTGCCTGTTTTCTTCTAGGAGTTTTTTGGTTTCTGATTTTATGCTTAGGTCTTTAATCCATTTTGAGTTTATTTTTTATGTGGTGAGGAAATGTTCTAATTTCATTTTTTTTTGCATATAGCTGTCTAGTTTTCCCGACACCACTTATTGTTGAGGCTGTCATTCCCCCCATCATGTATTTTTGCCTCCTTTGTTTTGGATTAATTGACTGTATGTATGTGGGTTTATTGCTGGGCTTTCTATTGTGTTTCATTGGTTTATGTGTCTGGTTTTGTGCAAGTACCATACTGTTTTGATTAGTGTAGCTTTGTAGTATGATGTAAAGTCTCAGAGTGCAATACTTTTTTCTTCTTCTTAAGATTGCTTTGGCTCTTTGTGGTCTTTTGTGATTTCTTACAAATTTTAAGATTGTTTATACTAGGTAGGTGAAAAAATGTCATAAGTATTTTGATAGGAATTGCATTATATCTGTTTTTGTATGTTTTTATCTTGTTCTTTTGTCTGAAACACATTTTTTTCATCTCATACTGTCTAACTCTCTATGTTTGTGGTCTCTTTGACAGAAATTATGTAGATTTGACGGCTGGTGCCCAGTCCTGGAGTTCTTGGGGGTGGTAGTGGCTCATGTGTACCCAAAACACATGATGGGAGCAGTGGTATCATGCTTCCTCTCCTGGAGCAAGGTAGCTACTACGGATGGGGTCCATGAGGCAGTTGGCAGTGGTTCATGGTTCATGGACTGCTCCTGGGGCAGGGGTGGGTGGCAGTGGCTTCTGCAACCCCTCTTGTTACCAGGAAGCTCTTGGGACTGCTTCCTATCACTGGCAATATCAGCAGCTGCCTCTGTGACCCCTTCCTTTGACAGGTGGCTTGAGGGACCTATCTCTGCAGCTGCAAGGGAAGGTAACATCTTTGAATTCAACTAATTCTCATCTGAGTCAGAGTACCCATTTGTAGGCCACTAGCTCTCTCACTGTATCATGTTTACTATCATCATTCTGAATGCTTTTTCAGGTAGATTTCCTGTTTTCTTTAAGTTGTTTTTGTGTGTTTTTACCTTATTCCTTTGTCTGAAACATAATATCATCCTAGTAGACACAAATGTCCTTCTCTGCCACTCTAGGACCAAGAGAAACTCAAGAGATTGTCTCCTACCTCCTTATATCTACTCAAGCCACACTGCTTCTTCAGGTCCCTGGTGGTTGCACTATGTTTTGTGTGGACTTTTCAATGGGCTTATCAAGTTCCTGAGCCTCACATAGGAAACAAGATGCATTTTTTTTTTTTTACTCTCATACCTAAAAACTTAAATAGAGGGTCATTCTTTAGTATCCATATATATACATCAAATGTGGCCCAAGGATTGGATGGTAATATGTCAAAATCCTCCATGCTCACAATCCTCTTGAGTATTTTTCCAGTTCTCTCCCCAGTTTGATTCCGGTCTAGTTGCATATTCCTCCAAATATTTGCATTCCTTTTAAAAGTAGAATCCAAGGCTTTTGGAATGTTTGTTCTCTGATTCCACAGTGAATGGGAAAACTTTGGGTAACAAGTAAATAAAGCATAGAGTGGAAAGAAATCTCATAGTTCTGTTAGTATTTTGTTTTTATATTATGCTATATTTATTCTTAAAACCTTGCCTTTTCTATAGATGAGTATTCTTAAGTTGTTGTGGGAAACATTTATCTCTTCATACTGTTCTTCATATCCAAAGTGATTAGACCTAACTCATGGGAGCCTGGAATCTGAGGTCAGTTTTGGTTGCTAGTTTTGGAAAACAAATCCTGTCAAAAACAACTAATCTTAGAATGGTGGGAGAGAGAATAGATTTGAACGTGTGTCTTCATGTTGCGCACCTTCCTTTGCCCAAGTCTACCTATCCTTTCTCCTCTCACATATTCTAGGGACCAGACTGAGTAGGGCCAGAGGCCAGGTGAAGGCTCAGCAATGGTTGGAGGAAGAGAAATTTCACCATTTATAGCCATGCTATCTTAGCCTTTCTGCTGTTCCTCTTCCTTTTGGGGGCTGATTGATATTTTCTGGGTGGAAGGAAAAGATATCAAGTTTAGTAAAATAGAAATATTGATTATTTCATCACTCCAGGTCTGGTTATAATCCAGTACATTAGAGTTAAGGTAAAAAATCCTGATGGTCCACTGGAAAAAAGCCTAAGTTCCACTGAATCTTTTCCCATAACCACTGGTATTATATACAGGGTGATATCATGGATCAGATATAGGACAGTGGTCCCCTACACCATTTCACTTCCTTCCTTCCTACACTCATCACTTCCTCTGAACACTTGAAATCTTTCTTAAAATGAGACTCAATTTTTTTTTTTTTTTGTCGGATAACCCCTGTGGATCTCACATTTAGAAAAAGTCATCTAAAAACAGTGAGGGTGACCATAGGTGGCCTGAAGACTTTATCCTTCCATCTCTCATAAATTTCATTCTTTAATAGAAAATTTGTTGTTTTCTTAATGTCTCATGAAATTCTGCACAGATTCTCTCAACCAGTTTGTCACTTCAAATGCCCTCTACATATAAATTTCAGATTCTCCTCTATCAGAGAAAATTTTGGGGAGGCCAGAAAGAGGAAGAGTTCTAACATCTATGAGGTCTCATAATCATGCTAGCTGGGGGCTGAAGTTAGTTTTTTATTTTTCCAGTGGTGGACCAGGGAATAAAATTTTAACTTGTTTTAAAGGTCTTGCAGTAAATACAAAAGAGCAACCAAAGATGATTTTAAGTTAAGAGGCAGTAGTCTACAATTTGTGGCAAAAATGTAAGAATTTATTGTCTAAGTGATTGGAAGAGGTACCAACATTATTATGAGCCTCTTAATTTGTTAGCATCTGCACTAGCTTGTGAGAAATGTCTACTTTCTCGTTGACCCTAGAAATGGTGTTTTAAGCCATTTACGTATTCAGTTCTAGGTTCCCTTTTGGTCTCAGAGAAGGAAAAGATTAAGTTTTAATGCCCTGAAAAATACCTCTTTTAATAAGCGTCACCTTGGTCTCTCAAGTACATTGAGAAAGAAGAACACAGTTCAGATTCTGCAAAATGCAGAGGCAAGGTTCACAGGCAGTGAGAGCAGGAGTCAGGAAACCAGGGAATAAGCACTGAGTCAATAGGACCTGTCTCCAAAATATATGGTGGATGTAGTCTACCAAGCCAAATTTGTATCTAAGTCCTCCATCACTTTATTCAGTAGCTATAAAGCCTAAAAATTTGTCTTTTTGCCATATTTTTGCCACATATATAAATGCCTTCTTTACTATTGGGAAACCTGTGCCTTCTTTACCATTTCGAAACCTGTGCCTTCTTTACCATTTCGCTATGCTTATCCACTTTATTAATTATATTATTTGTTTAATGTTCAGTATTGGGCTGAATGATATCTGGAATTTTCATACATTTATCACTCTCCCATTTCATTTTATATTACAGCAGATGCTGATAGTACCAGACTAACAAATGTTCTTACCTTTAACCTTTGGAATGAGATACAGGTAGAAGGGAATGCATTGGCATATGCAGTATCTTTAGCAATTGAAAGAGACAGGCACAATAACAGTGATAGGAAGTGTGCCTTTGGTTTGTTGTGAAATGTAATTGGTGTGCTAAAGAAATAAAATGACAGCATTAGGTTAACCAAATACCAACATAGGGTATGGTATGAAACCCAAAAGACTTTTATGAGAGTTTTTTTTTTTAAAGACACCTTGTCTCCTATAACCAGAGAGTAGACTGGTGAAAATAGGCCCAGGACCTGACTATTAGAGCAGCTGAATTCAAAAGAGGGCTTAATTCACAGCTCAGCAAATATCCTATGCCATATTCAAGGCTTCAACAGAAAAAGAATAGGGCCATGAGACTTAGGATGGGGACATCTGGATGGATATGCTTCAGCTTTCTGAATCCTCTGAATCATTGGAGCCTATAAAGTTGGCTCACAACTCTTGCAAGATTATAGTGGTTTTTCTGTTGCTTGAAGATCATGCAGAAATCTCACCTGAGGCAGATGTCTGGTAAGGTGTTATTTATCCTCTTTTACTTCCCCTACTGGCTTCTAGACCAGTGGCTGGGGTCAAGTCTCAGCATGGTTGGACTTGGGAAGTACAGCCTTACATTGGGAGGAAAGGGATTATTTACCAAACCAGTTTTAGGACACGGACAATGTGTATGCATGAGAACTGAGAAAACATGCCTGAGAATGGATCTTTTAGTTTAGTTTTCCTGTTTATTAAAGTATAAAGTACACAAGTAAAGTGAGTGAAGTGCACTCATCTTAAAGATGGCACTTGAAGTTCTCTTGTGGTGCAGTGAGTTAAGGATATGGTGTTGTCACTGCAGTGGCTTGGGTTGCTGCTGCAGTGTGGGTTCTGTCCCTGGCCTGGGAACTTTTTCATGCCATGAGTGTAACCAAAAAAATTTAAAGGTAGTCCTTGATGAGTTTTTACATGTATACGTATATATGTAACCAGTACACAGATCAGGATACAGAAATTTTCATTAGCTTAGAAAGTTCCCTCAGGCCTCTTTTTAGTAAATCCATTCCCCATAGGCAAGCAGTGTCCCAACATAACTTGTTAATTATTTTCTTTGTTTTAAACTTTATATAAGTGAAATCATATTATATGTGTCTGGTTTCTATTATCCATGTGTTGTCAAAAGCCTGCTTTTTACAGCTGTAAAGTATTATATGAATTGTATGAATATACTAGGCTTTATTGATCCATTCTCCAATTGATGAACATTTTAGTTATTTGCAATTTTTTTGGCAACAATGAGTAGAGCTGTCATAATCACTCTAGTAATGTCTTTCCTGGATATATATATTCATAGTCCTTGGTATATATCTAGGAATGTAATTCTTGGGCCTTAGAGTAGTTGTGTGGGGTTTTTTTCTTTTTTTCTTTTTAGGGATGCACCTGCAGCATATGGAAGTTTCCAGGCTAGGGATTGAATCCAAGCTGCATCTGCAGGCCTACACCACAGCCACAGCAATGCTGGATCCTTAACTCACTGAGCAAGGCCAGGGATTGAACCTGAATCCTCACAGAGACTATGTCAGGTTCCCACTGAGCCACAGTGGGAACTTCGACTATTGACTTTTTTGGTAACAAAGTATTTTCTTACACAGAAGTTTTACTTAAGCCACAGCAATCAGATAAACAAAAGAAATTAAAGGTATCCAAACTGGAATAGAAGAGGTAAAATTGTTACTATATGCAGATGACATGATACTGCATATAGAAAACCCTAAGGACTCCACACAAAAACTACTCAAACTGATCAAAATTCAGCAAAGTAGCAAGGTACAAGATTAACATCCAGTAATTTGTTGCATTTATGTATACTGGCAATGAAATATTAGAAAAGGACTATAAAAATACCTTTTAAAATTGCACCCCCTAAATTAAATACCTAGAACTAAAGCTGACCAATGAGGTGAAAGACTTATACTCTGAGAACTATAAAACATTAATCAGGGAAATTAAAGAGGATTCAAAGAAATCCCATGCTCCTAGATTGGAAGAATTAATATTTTTAAGATCTCCATACTACCCAAAGCAATCTACACACTTAATGTGATCTCTATCAAATTACCTGTGACAGTTTCACAAACCTAGGGCAAATGATCCAAAAATTTATATGGAACCTTAAAAGACCCAATAGCGCCAAAGAAATACTGAGGAAAAAAAAAGCGAGCAGGAGGCATAACTCTCCCAGACCTTAGACAATATTACAAAGCTACAGTAATCAAGACAGTATGGCACTGGTACCAAAACAGAAATACAGACTAATGGAACAGAATAGAAAACCCATAAATAAAGCCAGACACCTATGGTCAATTAATCTTCAACAAAGGAGGCAAGAACATAAAATGGGAACAAGACAGTCTTTTCAGCAAGTATTGCTGGGAAACCTGGACAGCTGCATGTAAATCAATGAAACTGGAACACACCCTACACCATGCACAAAAATAAACTCACAATGGCTTAAAGACTTAAACATAAGACAAGACACCATGAAAGTCCTAGAAGAGAACATAGGCAAAACATTCTCTAACACAAAGCATACAAATGTTTTCTTAGGTCGGTCTCCCAAAGCAATAGAAATATATAAAACAATAAAATAAAAACAAAAAATAAACAAACAGGACCTGATCAAACTGGCAAGCTTTTGCACAGCAAAGAAAACCATAAAAAAAGACGAACCTGCAGAATGGGAGAAAATAATTGCAAACGATGCCACCAGCAAGGGCTTAATCTCTAAAATAAAAAAAACAACTCATACAATTCGACAGCAAAAAAACAAACAACCCTACAGAAAAATGCACAAAAAACCTAAATAGACATTTGTCCAAGGAAGACATACAGATAGTCAGCAGGCACATGAAAAAATGCTCTACATCACTAATCATTAGAGAAATGCAAACCAAAACCACAATGAGGTACCACCTCACACTGGTCAGAATGGCTGTTATTAATAAGTCTCCAAATAACAAATGCTGGAGAGTGTGTGGAGAAAAAGGAACCCTCCTGCATTGTTGATAGGAATGTAAATTGGTACAACTACTATGGAAAACACTATGGAGTTACCTCAGAAAACTAAGTATAGAACTACCATATGACACAGAAATCCCACTTCTAGGTATATATCCGGACAAAGCTTTCATTCAAAAAGATACATGTACCCCTACGTTCATAGCAGCACTATTCATGATAGCCAAAACACAGAAACAACCTAAATGTCCATTGACAGATGAATGGCTTAAGAAGATTGATGTGATGTGATGTGATGTGATGTGATGTGATGTGATGTGATGTGATGTGATGTGGTGTGTGTGTGTGTGTGTGTGTGTGTGTGTGTGTGTGTGTGTAGTGGAATAGTATGCAGCCATAAACAAGGACAAAATAATGCCATTTGCAGCAACATGGATGCAATTAGAGATTCTCATACTAAGTGAAATAGGTCAGAAAGAGAAAGACAAATATCATATGATGTCACATATCTGGGATCTAAAATATGGCAAAAATAAACCTATGTGCAGAATAGAAATAGATTCACAGACATGGAGAGCAGACTTGTGGTCACCAAGGGAGAGGGGCAGGGAGTGGATGGACTGGGAGTTTGGGGTTGGTAGATGAAAACCATTGCATTTAGAATGGATAAGCAATGAGGTCCTGTTGTATAGCACAGAGAACTATATCCAATAATTTGTTATGGAATGTGATAGAAGATAATATGAGAAAAAGAATGTGTCTCTATATATGTATATAGATATAGGTAGATGACTGGGCCACTTTGCTGTACAGCAGAAATTGACAGAACATTGTAAATAAAATATAATAAAAATTAAAAGTTTTACTTAAAAATTACAAGTAGTTGATATTTGAAAAGTTTAACCTCTGTTTAATAAATACTTCCCTTGTTTTTAGTTCTTTTTGCAGCTCCTCATAGTCAAATGCTAAATCTCCTGAAATGATCATTATATGTTTTCACCTCATTTTTATTATGTCATCTTATCAATCTTCTTCGTAGAAGGTTGTTTTCATATTCCCTTCTGATCAACAGCATATATCTTCCAAATAGTGAGCCAAAATCAAGAGCCAAGAGCCACTTCCTTAGAATAACAGGATTGGGTATTCAGGTAAGCTCTGGAATCTTTCTTTGGAATTATCTGAAACTGGCGGGGAGGAGATGGAGACAAAAGAGGGAATGCAAAGGAAGTCAATCTTTGTGATTTTGCCTAGTTTGTTCACAACCTAAAATATTATAGATATTTCCCCAATGTCCTTTTCACAGCTGCCTTCACTTCCTTGTTTTTTAAGCTGTATATGAGGGGATTCAACATGGGTGTGACTGCACTGTACTGTACGGAGAGGATCAAATCCAAAGAGGAGCCAGAGGGAGGCATGAGATAACAAAGAAAACCTGAGCCAAAGAACAGAATCACTGCAATGAGGTGGGAGGAGCAAGTAGAGAATGCTTTCTTTCTGCCTGTGCTGGAGCTGATGTTCAGGATGGTGGAGATAATACGGGCATAGGAGAAGAAGATTGGGAGGAAAGTTCCAAGCCCATGCAGTAAGCTGGAGCAGAGAAGGACAATGGTAGTGATGGAGATATCAGAGCAAGACAGGGGGAAAAGAGCAGGCAGTTCACAGGTGTAGTGGCGTATAGTTTGGGCATCACAGAAATCTAAGTTAATAGCCAAGAGCACAATGACAGATGCATTGAGAGAG
Source organism: Sus scrofa (assembly GCF_054392235.1). Classification (NCBI taxonomy): domain Eukaryota; kingdom Metazoa; phylum Chordata; class Mammalia; order Artiodactyla; family Suidae; genus Sus; species Sus scrofa. The sequence continues at coordinate 86,195,326 of NC_139387.1, read as the reverse complement.
GCCAGGCCCCATGAGATCAACACCAGCCTCATACAGAGCTGGTTGCTCATAACCTGGCCATAGAGCAGTGGGTGGCAGATGGCAGCATAGCGGTCATAGGCCATCACTGAGAGCAAACAGGCTTCAGTTCCTGAAGAGAAAAACACAAAGAAGACCTGAGCCAGACATCCCTCAACAGAGATTGTTTTCTTCTCAGACAAGAGGTCTTTCAGCAGCTTGGGCAGGGTGACGCAAGAGAAGCAGAGGTCCACAAATGATAGATTACTCAAGAAGAAATACATGGGTGTGTGGAGGTGGGAATCAGCCCTGATCACCAGCAGCATTGTCAGGTTCCCCATCATGGTCAGGAGGTAAATCACCAGGAAGAGCACAAAGAGCAGAGCCTCGATGTGGGGGTCGTCAGACAGCCCAATGAGAATAAACTCGGTGATGGAGCTGTGGTTCCTCAAGCCCATTGTGGGGGGTGTTTCCTTGGAATAAAATAGAAAACAGGGTGATACTGCCTATGATTGTTCCCATTCTTTAGGGCATCATCTTGTCTTAAACATCCCTCTCTGTTTTGCCTATGTTGCACTTAGTTATGTCAAAGCTGACCTTACTGTATCTCAGTAATAGTTGTTATCCTTTCCTGTTAGTCATCCATTTAGGTCACCATCTTCACATACTTTAGGTGAATTCTATTTGTGTTCTAAAGAGATTTACCGGGTAAATAATATCTCTGGCTCACTTACACATTAATGTTATTCAGTTTTCACTGCATGCTCTAAATTTTAGTTCTTAAAATCATGTTTTAAAACTCACTATGTAACATATCTGCAGTGATTGTTCTAAACATTTTATCCTCTCTCCATTTTTATTATTCAGAATAACCCAAGGCTTCTTACTTTCTCAACAGCACATTAGATTTTAATAAGTTTATTTTTTAATACGGAGTACTTCCTAACTTCCTATTACTTTTTGTTCTTAAAGAAATTGTATGAAGTATTCCAGACTTATCTTCATTTTTACCTTGAGAAATATGAAAAATAGAGACTTACTGACAACTAGTATAAGAATCAGGAAATAACTTCCATAATTTCCCCCTAATTCTCATCCCAATGTTCAGGCCTGGTCCACAGGCATAGAATTCACTTTTCCTATCTTGACATTCAGAATATTTCTCCCTCTACCCTTAACCTATATTTTATTCTTTTTGGCCCCTTTTGATACTATAAAGCTCTTTTTATTTCTGTGTCTTTGATTACATTGTTCTCCTTTTGGATGTTTTACTTTATTCCATTGGACTCTCATGTACCTTCCAGCCTTACCTTAGATCCTGCTATTTCTTTGTCAAGTATAGTTCAAAATCTGATCCTATTGATGAGTTTAATCAGCACAAGCTCAAGTTCATCTTAAACTTGTGTCTGGCTTACCTGTGTGCCTAGACAAACAGGGCAGTGTTCACCTTTGTGTGGCTTCAGCTACCGGTGGTGATGCACAAACAGCTGGAGAATTTATTTTCGAAGAACCTGCTTGGATAAAATTGCAAATATTGTTAAAACAAAAATGTTACTTGGAATCTACTCAAACAAGGTGAAATGATACATTTGTTCTATTCTTTTTAGGGATTTGAATATTTCAAGTATTTGTACACAGGGATATCCTGAAAATTGCTCCTACTTTAGCTAACAAGATGGACCTTGACACAGTATCTTGAGGAGTTTAGGGTCTCAGCTAAGAGTAGTATAGCATTTCTGAAGAATATTTTTTTCTCATATGCTAACACCCATATTTTGTGCGGATGAAGGCAGCAGTTATTTGTATCATGTTATCTTGAGGGTATCACACAAAAGGAGCTCATCCTTTCTTATTCTAAATGGCATCTCATACCAAATCCAGGGACTTCTTTAATGACCAAGGATAAAGTCTTCCATTCAATTCTATATTATATTCTGAGCATGAAAATGAATTAATTTTAAGCAGGAAAATACATTTCATCTTTCTTTTTTTTGTCTTTTTCTGTCTTTTGAGGGCTGCACCCATGGCATATGGAGGTTCCCAGGCTAGGGGCGAATCAGAGCTATAGCTTCCGGCCTACACCACAACCACAGCAATGTGGGATCCAAGCCATGTCTGTAACCTACACCACAGCTCACAGCAATGTCAGATTCTTAAGCCACTGAGCAAGGCCAGGGATCGAACCCACAACCTCATGGTTACTAATCAGGTTCATTAACCACTGAGCCATGATGGGAACTCCCCAAATTTCATCTTTCACTCACTATTTTTTTTTTTGACTGCCTCATGGCATATGGAGTTCCTGGGCTAGGTATCAGATATGAGCCACAGTTGTGACCTAAGCTGAAGCTGCAGCAACACCAGATCCTTAACTCACTTTGCCAGAGGGATTGAACCCATTTCCCAGCACTCCCAAGACACTGCTAATCTCATTGCATCACATTTGAAACTCCTTTCATTCACTATTTAGAATGAAAGATATTGACTTTATTTCATATTTACACATGAGAGGCTGATGTCAGATTTACACATGGGTAAGAACAAAAGACTGAAATGAAAGAAGAGGTGGTTAAAGGGCAAAATGTGTGAAAAAAAAGATGATTTAAAAAGTGTTCTAAGCAACTACCATTTGATCCAGCCATCCCACTCCTGGGCATCTATCCAGAGAAAACCACGACTTGCAAAGACACATGTACTCCAATGTTCATTGCAGCACTATTTACAATAGCCAAGACATGGAAACAACCTAAATGTCCATCGACAGAGGAGTGGATCCAGAAGATGTGGTACATATACACGATGGAATATTACTCAGCCATCAGAAAGAACGAAATACCAGCGTTTTTAGCAATATGGCTGGACTTAGAAACTATCATGCTAAGTGAAGTCAGCCATACAATGAGACACCAACATCAAATGCTCTCACTGACATGTGGAATCTGAAAAAAGCACAGACGGAACTTCTTTGGAGAACAGATACTGACTCACAGACATTGAAAAACTTATGGGGGGTGGGGGGATGTGCTTGGGCTGTGGGATGGAAATCCTGTGAAATCAGATTGTTATGATAATTATACAACTACAGATGTGATAAATTCATTTGAGTAATTAAAAAAACTGAAAAAAAAAGTGTTCTAAGCAAGACTTGCTTTGGATATATTTGGAAGGGGTAAAGTGAGTGAAGGATTTATTTGAAAGTCAGTCTTCAAGGTAGTGTGAGGCTTCTTTGGCTCTAGGTGCCATGTTTTGACCCTACATGCATGAGTGAGGAATTTGAACTTCAAAGAAGGATGACAGTGCTGGAAGCAGGAGGGAAACAAAGGTCAACTTGACCCACCTGAAGTTATTCTCTTAGCTCTCCTTTCCTGTACTCTTTCATACTATTCACATTGTCACAGTGGTAACTAGATCTGATGGTAATTTGAATAAAAGAAGTTCTGGGCAAGCAGGGGGATAAATAGCCTCAGCAGGCTAATATCTATCTCTCATATTCTCATTTCATTCCAGATGTTGGCTTTCTACAATCTTTTGGGATCCTTATGCATAAGGGATTTATACCCAGGCTGTGAGATGTTCCTGTCCAGTGTTGAAAGAAAATGGATATTTCTGAGGAGCTGTGCAAGGCAGCTGGGACAAATGCAGCATTTTCAGGAACAAGGATATCAGGGGCCCTTTTAGGGAAGGGATGCCCACTGAAGTCGGGGAAGTTTCCATCACAAGCTCAGAGATCAGGACGTTCTGAAGGAGGGAGGTCAAAAGAGAAGAGAGCAAAATTAGAACACATATAGAAATTTCTAGAAAAAATTAGGGGGGACTATCAAGATATCTTATATTACCATAGCTCTGGATTTTCCTGGAGAGGCAGCTCCTGTGTGTTCTGGCCTTTCCATTCAGGTAGACACATCGTAGGTAAAGTCTACCCATAAGAGAACCTAGTTCACAAGAGTCTGACCCTCAACAGAACAGATAGCTTTTTCTTCTTTCTGTCAATGAGTATTGGCCATTAGAATAGTTCAAGCTTCAGAAACACTGGGAATGCCACAAAATCAAGACTATCTCCTGAAGCCCTTGACCTAGAATGGTGTCATTCTACAATGCAGAGCACTATGTGGAAGAACAAGACCAATTTTTCTAAAGAGGCCCATATTCTGTGCTGCCATGTAGTCCATTAAAACATCTTCACATTATCTCGGATCCAGTAACTTGTCATGTCTCCCTTTATCTCCTCTGTGATTCTGAAAACTTCTTAAGAATACCACTAAAAAGAACTCTCTAACAGCCCAATCAGAAGGCCATTTGTACTCATGCAACCAAGGGCTGGGTTGGCACCCAGGGGAAGTTGGGTCAATGCCCTGTATTCTCTGAAGCTTAGCCTGAAGCCAAGTTCTGGACTCATTAATTACACAGTTCTCAGTTAACTAGAAATGTAAACAGTAAGAGGCACAGGGGAGTATTTGAAATTTCTGAATTAAAGCAATTATTTAAAGCCTAGAAGAGCACAATTTATTAGGCTGATAACAACTAGAGGGAAGAATAAGAAAGGGATCTTTTTCATGGTTACCAAAGGGGAAACTGCGTAGGGGAGGGATAAACTAGGGGAATAGAATTGACATATACACACTACTGTGTATAGAATAGATAACTGGCAAGGACCTGCTGTATAGCACAGGAAATCTACAACCTATATGAGAAAAAAAGAATGGATATTTATATCTGATTTACTTTGCTGTTTACATGAAACTAATATAACATTTTAAGTCAACTGTACTTCAATACAGTTAAAAGATATATTCCCCCCAGCTTTACTGAGATATAACTGACATATAACACTGTGTAAATTTAAGGTATACATGCAATGTGATGATTTGATACATGTATATATTTGCAATGTGTTTACCACATAATGTTAATTAATGCATCCTTCACCACTCATAATTACAATTTTTGATTGTCATTATGGTGAGGATATTTAAGATTTACTGTCTTAGCAACTTCAAATATACAATGCACTATTATTAATTATAGCCATTATGCATACACTAGATTCCCAGGACTTAGTCATCTTATAACTGGAAGTTTACACTTGGGTTACTTTTTTATCTTGGCTATTGTGAATAATACTGCAATAAACATGAGTGCATATACTTCTTTGATATTTTTTTCATCTTTTTGGGGGGTACATACCCAAAAGTAGAATTTCTAGATCATATGGTAGTTCTATTTTTATTTTTTTATTACTCAAATGAATTTATCACATCCGTAGTTGTATAATGATCGTAACAATCCAATTTCACAGGATTTCCATCCCACAGCCCAAGCTCATCCCTATTTTTAATTTTTTGCGATACTGTCATACAGTTTTCCATAATGGCTGACCCAATTTATATTTCTACCAACAGTGTCTAAGCATTCCATTTTCTCCAACATTTATTTTTTGTTATCTTTTGGAGGTGATATCTCATTTTCCTTTTGATTTTCATTTCCCTGATGATTAGTGATGTTGAACCTCTTTTCATGGCCCCATTGGCCATTTGGATGTCTTAGGAAAAATATCTATTCAAATCCCTCTGCCCATTTACAATTTTTAAAATTTTTTTTGAAGTATAGTTAATTTACAAGGTTGTGATAATTTCTGCATTACAACAAAATGTGTTGTACACATATCCATTCTCTTTCAAATTCTTTTCCCACATAGACTATCACAGAATATGGGGCAGAGTTCTCTGTACTACACAGCAGGTCCCCATTTGCCAATCATTCCATATACCACAGTGTGCATATGCTAGTCCCAAATCATCTCTTTCCCCACCCAACTGTCATCTTTGTTAACCATAAGTTTTTCAGTCTATGAGTCTGTTTCTATTTTGTAAATAAGTTCATTTCTATCATTTTCTTATATTCCACATATAAGTGATATTATATGATTGTTTTTCCCTATATAACTTCACTTATTGTGACAGTTTCTAGGTCCATCCATGTTGCTGCAAATGGCATTATTTCATTCCTTTTGATGGCTGAGTAATATTCCATTGTATATATGTACCACATTTTTCCTCATTAATTCCTCTAGTTGATGGACATTTAGTTGCTTCTATGTTTTGGCTGTTGTAAATAGTGCTGCTTTGAACACTGGAATACATGGTTTTCAATTTATGGTTTTCTCCAGATATATGTCAGGAGTGGGATTGCTAGATCATGTGGTAGTTCTATTTTTAGTTTTTTGAGGAACTTCTGTACTGTTTTCCATAGTGGTTGTACCAATTTACATTCCCATCAACAGTGTAGGTGCATTCCCTTTTCTCCATGCTCTCTCCAATACTTATTGTTAGTAGGCTTTTTTTTTAGACAAACGATTTTATTCTTAAAAGAACAAAATTGGAGAATTTACACTCCCTGATTTTCAGGCTCACTACAAAGCTAAGTAATCAAGACAGTATAGCACTACTAAAAGGAAAGACATGTAGATCAATGGTTCAGAATAGAAATAGAGACACACATACAAAGTCAAGTGATTTTTAGCAATTGCACCAAGGTAAGTCAATGAAGAAAGGATAGTCTTTTCAACAACTGATGCAACAACTAGATACTTTTGGGGAAAAAATGAACATTGACTTTTATCTTAAACACAAAAATTAACTGAAAGTAGATCATAGACCGAAATGTAAAAGCTGAAATTATAAAACCCTTAAAAGAAAACCAGAGAAAAATCTGAGATATTGAATAAAAAGTGAATATATATGTCAGAATTAATGGAATTTTATTCTTAAACTACATACATATTATTTCATGTAAATTTTACTTCAATAGAGTGGACCCCCCAAAAGAAAAAGAAATTCATCCAAATTGGATACTTAAATGGATAACTTTCCATTTTCTTTTTTCTTTCATTCTGCTTTAGCCATACTTGCTTTCATTCTAGTCTTGACCTCAAAGTCTTCACTCTTGCTGTTTCAGTGCCTATAATGTTCTCCTGCCACTTTTATAGGGCTGGCTATTTCTCATCACTCAGCACTAGTTCAGATGTGGTTTCCAAAGAGGGATCTTCCCTAATTGTGCTGAGTAGTCCTCACCATGTCCACACCCAATTCCTGCCACTGTCTGTCATGCTCTATCTTTTTTCTTAATAAAATAAGAATTTTTGCCAATACGAAAAAAAAGGATTTACTTAGTTTAGTTAAATTGTCTGTCTTCCACTGGAATGTGAACTGCCCAAGGCTGGGGACTGTCTCTCTATCACTCTATTCATAGCACATAGAACAGTGCCTGGTACATAGCAAGGAATTTAATAATTTTCTTAAATGAATGAATACATAGATATTATCTAGACATTTTACCAGTGTTAACTCTTGCCTTTTCCTTAATGTTTCAGATCAGTGGGGTGCTGCTGGACCTGCTATACTATAGATTTCCTTTGGATCACCAATGACCTGCCTTCTCATATAAATACATCATTTTAATGTCTTCCTTAATCCAATCTTAGTCTGGGAAGCGTCTTTGTCAGTAATTAGTCTTCTCTTTTCCTGCATCCACAGTCAAGTTGGATCAAGTCCTTTCTTTTGTCCGAGCACAAATGCATGAAGGGAAAACCTATTTGAGGCCATTTTTATAAGTCCAAGATGACAATTACATCTACTTTCTATTTACTCTGGCACTAAAATATTTCAAGATTTCCAGACATCTATAAAGTCATGGTCTTCCCTTCCTAAATCCCAGTGAGTTTTATTTTTCTGCCCTTTTTTTCTTCTCTTAAAATTAAAGTATAATTGAGTTACAATGTTCTGTCAATTTCTGCTGTACAGCAAAGTGACCCAATCATACACACACACACACACACACACACACACATTATTTTACTCATATTATACTCTATTATAAGTGATTAGATGTAGTTCCCTGTGCTGTACAGCAGGACTTCATTGCTTATTCATTCTAAATGTAATAGCTTGCATCCAAATTTCCAGTCCATCCCACTTCTTTCCCCATGGCAACGCAGATCTGTTCTCCATGTCTGTGAGAGGTTCCATTCTGTAGATAGGTTGATCTGTGCCACATTTTAGATTCCACATGTAAGTGATATCATCTGGTATCTGTCTTTCTCTTTCTCTTTTTCTTTTTGACTTACTTGACTTCTTATGAGAATCTTTAATGCATCCATGTTGCTGCAAATGGCATTATGTTGTTCTTTTTTATGGCTGAGTAGTATTCCATTGTGTATATGTACCATATATTCTTAATCCATTCTAGTCTTGACCTCAAAGTCTTCACTCTTGCTGTTTATGTGCCTAGAATGTTCTCCTCCCACCTTTATAGGCCTGGCTGTTTCTCATCACTCAGCACTAGTTCAGATAGACCTTTAGCTTGTATCCTTGTTTTGGCTATTGTAAATAGTGCTGCAGTAAACATTGGGGTACATGTATCTCTTCAAATTGTGGTTTTCTCCAGATAGAGGCCCAAGAATGGCATTGTTGGATCATATGGTAGTTCTATTTGTAGTTTTTTGAGGAACCACCATTCTGTTTTCTATAGTGGTTATACCAATTTACATTCTCACCAACAGTGTAGGAGGGTTCCCTTTTCTCTACACCTTCTCCGGAATTTATTGTTTACAGACTTTCAGATGATGGCCATTCTGGCTGGTGTAAGGTGGTACCTCATCATGGTTTTGATTTGCATTTCTCTAATAACCAGTGATGTTGAGCATATTTTCACGGGTTTTTTTTCTCTGCCCATTTTTAAATTGATTTATTTATGTTTGTTATTGAGTTGTGAGTTATTTATATATTTTGAAGTTTAACATCTTAGATATATGGTTTGCAAATATTTTCTCTCATCACTTTGGTTGCTTCTTTGTTTTTTTTTGCAGCACAGACTTTTTAGTTTGATAGAGCTCCACTTATTGTTTTTCTTTTTCTCATTATTTTTTTTTTTTAAATTACAGCTGGAGTTCCTGCTGTAGCACAGTGGGTTAAGAATCCAACTAGAGTGGCTTTGTTGCTGCGGAGGTGCGACTTAAATCCCCAAGCCTGAAACATTGGGTTAAAGGATCTGGCGTTGCTGCAGCTGTGGCATAGATTTGCAGCTATGGCTTTGATTCAGTCCTTGGCCCAGGAACTTCCATATGCTGCGTGTACAGCTATTAAAAAAAGTATAGTTGATTTAAAATGTTGTACCACTTTCTGCTGTGTGGCAAAGTGACTCAGGTATACATATTTATACATTCCCACTAATTGATTTTTGTTTGTTGCCTGTGCTTTTGGTGTTATGTTAACAAAATCATTGCCAAGACCAATGTTAAGAAGATTTTTTCTTATATTATCTTCTAGGAGTTTTATAGTTTCAGGTTTTTCATTCAAATCTTAAATCCATTTTGAGTTTATTTTTGTGTATGGTGTAACATAGCAGTCCAGTTTCATTCTTTTTCATGTGACTGTCCTGTTTTCCCAACTGAAGAGACTGTTTTTTCCAAGTTACATATTCTTCGCTTTTTGTCATAACTTGATTGAACGCATATGCGTGGGCTTATTTCTGGGCTCTCTACTCAGTGCCTTTGATCTATGTGCTTGTTTTTATGCCAATGTTATACTCTTTTGATTACTGTAGCTTTGTAATACAGTTTGTAATCAGGAAGTGGGATGCCTGTGGCTTTATTCTTTCTCAAGATGGGCTTAGCTCTTCAGGGTCTTTTATAGTTCCATACCAAATTTAGCACTTTGTTCTGTTCCTGTGAATAATGCCATTGAAATTTTAATAGCAAATGAATTGAATATATAGATTGCTTTGGGTAGTGTGAACATTTTTTTTTTTTAAAGATGGTGTTTCTTTTTTCTTTAATATATATATTTTTTTATTTTCCCACTGTACAGCAAGGGGGTCAGGTTATCCTTACATGTATACATTACAATTACATTTTTCCCCCACCCTTTGTTCTGTTGCAGTACGAGTATCTAGACATAGTTCTAAATGCTATTCAGCAGGATCTCCTTGTAAATCTATTCTAAGTTGTGTCTGATAAGCCCAAGCTCCCAATCCCTCCCACTCCCTCCCCCTCCCATCAGGCAGCCACAAGTCTCTTCTCCAAGTCCATGATTTTCTTTTCTGAGGAGATGTTCATTTGTGCTGGATATTAGATTCCAGTTATAAGTGATATCATATGGTATTTGTCTTTGTCTTTCTGGCTCATTTCACTCAGGATGAGATTCTCTAGTTCCATCCATATTGCTGCAAATGGCATGATGTCATTCTTTTTTATGGCTGAGTAGTATTCCATTGTGTATATATACCACCTCTTCCGAATCCAATCATCTGTGGATGGACATTTGGGTTGTTTCCATGTCCTGGCTATTGTGAATAGTGCTGCAATGAACATGCGGGTGCACATGTCTCTTTTAAGTAGAGTTTTGTCCGGATAGATGCCCAAGAGTGGGATTGCGGGGTCATGTGGAAGTTCTATGTATAGATTTCTAAGGTATCTCCAAACTGTTCTCCATAGTGGCTGTACCAGCTTACATTCCAACCAGCAGTGCAGGAGGGTTCCCTTTTCTCCACAGCCCCTCCAGCACTTGTTATTTGTCGATTTATTAATGATGGCCATTCTGACTGGTGTGAGGTGGTATCTCATGGTAGTTTTGATTTGCATTTCTCTTATAATCAGCGATGTTGAGCATTTTTTCATGTGTTTGTTGGCCATCTGTGTATCTTCCTTGGAGAACAGTCTATTCAGGTCTTTTGCCCATTTCTCCATTGGTTGATTGGCTTTTTTGCTGTTGAGTTGTATAAGTTGCTAATACATTCTGGAGATTAAGCCCTTGTCGGTTGCATCATTTGAAACTATTTTCTCCCATTCTGAAAGTTGTCTTTTTGTTTTCTTTTGGGTTTCCTTTGCTGTGCAAAAGCTTTTCAGTTTGATTAGGTCCCATTGGTTTATTTTTGCTCTAATTTCTATTGCTTTGGGAGACTGACCTGAGAAAATATTCATGATGTTGATGTCCGAGAGTGTTTTGCCTATGTTTTCTTCTAGGAGTTTGATGGTGCCCTGTTGTATAGTTAAGTCTTTCAGCCATTTTGAGTTTATTTTTGTGCATGGTGTGAGAGTGTGTTCTAATTTCTTTGCTTTGCATGCAGCTGTCCAGGTTTGCCAGCAATGCTTGCTGAATAGACTTTCTTTTTCCCATTTTATGTTCTTGCCTCCCTTGTCAAAGATTAATTGACCACATGTGTCTGGGTTTATTTCTGGGTTCTCTATTCTGTTCCATTGGTCTGTCTGTCTGTTTTGATACCAGTACCACACTGTTTTGATGACTGTGGCTTTGTAGTGTTTCTTGAAGTCTGGGAGAGTTATGCCTCCTGCTTGGTTTTTGTTTCTCAGGATTGCTTTGGTAATTCTGGGTCTTTCGTGGTTCCATATAAATGTTTGGATTGTTTGTTCTAGTTCTGTGAAAAATGTCATGGGTAATTTGATAGGGATTGCATTGAATCTGTAGATTGCTTTGGGTAGTATGGCCATTTTTACAATATTGATTTTTCCATCCAGGAGCATGGAATATCTTTCCATTTCTTTACATCTTCTTTAATTTCTTTGATTAAAGTTTTATAGTTCTCGGTATCTATTTATTTTTTAAAAATTCATTTATTCTTGCCTAATTGCTCTGGCTAGGAGTTCCAATACTATATTGAACAAAATTGACGAGAGTGGGCATCTTTGCCGTGTTCCTGAATTTAGAGAAAAGTTTTCAGTTTTTCACCATTAAGTATGAGAGCTGTGGCTTGTTGTACATGGCCTTTTTATGCTGAGGTATGTTCCCTGCATACCCACTTTGTTGAGAGTTTTCATCATGAATGGATGTTAAATTTTGTCAAGTGATTTTTTTTGCATTTATTGAAATGATCATATGGTTTTTATTCTTTAATTCTTTAATATGGTATATTACATTGGTTGATTTCTTGCTGTTAAATCATCCTTGCATCTCTGGAATGAATTCCACCTGATCATGGTGCATGATCTTCTGAATATTTGTTGAATTTGGTTTGCTAATATTTTGTTGAGGATTTTATGTTCATCAGGGATATTGGCCTGTAATTTTCTTTTCTTAACGTGTCTTCATCTGTTTTTGGTATCAGATAATACTGGATTCAGAAAATGAATTTGGAAATGTTCTCTCCTTTTCATTTTTGGAGGACAGCTGGAGAAAGATGATATTAATTTTTCTTTAAATGTTTGGGAGAATACATCAGTTAAGCCATCTGGTCCTGGGTTTTTTGTTTTGTTTTGTTTTGTCTTTTTGCCTTTTCTAGGGCCACTCCCACAGCATATGGAGGTTCCCAGGCTAGGGGTCTAATCGGATCTGTAGCCACTGGCCTATACCACAGCCACAGCAATGTGGGATCCCAGCCGCATCTGCGACCTACACCACAGCTCTCGGCAATGCTGGATCCTTAACCCAATGAGTGAAGCCAGGGACCAAACCCATAACTTCATGGTTCCTAGTCAGATTCGTTAACCACTAAGCCATGACAGGAACTCCCTGGTCCTGGATTTTTGATTGTTTATTGGTGCCTTTTTGTCTGGCTTAGGAAGTCCTTCCTAATTTGGTATTATAAAGCATTTCCTGTATTGTCTCTAGCCCTTCATTTTAATTTTTTTTTTGCTTTTAAATGGATAATCCACCTGGGCTTAAATTTTGTTTATGCTGTGCTAATGCTTCTATTTCATTTTTTCACATGGATAATGTTTTATCTGGCAAAATTTATTGACTACTACAAACCAAAGTTCTGTCTATATGTGGATATGTGTTGGTGCTGTTTCTGTAAAAATATTAGTATTGCCTCGCTAAATTCCATGGAAATCATTGGTGAGATTTTGTGTGGAATTAAATTAAATCTATTGCTCAACCTGGGGAGAATTAATGTTTTTATTTTATTGAAACTTCTAATTATATAAAGCTGGCTAAGGTTTAGTCCCAGTTCTCTAACTCAAAAAAGGAGCTTTTTAGATTTCTTAGTTCTTCTTAAGTCAGTTTTGGTTAACTGCATTTTTTAAAAATAAATTTTATTGGAGTGTAGTTGACTTATAAAGTTGTGTTAGTTTCAGGTGTACAGCAAAGTGAATCAGTTATACATATACATATATCCTTTCTTTTTCCGATTCTTTTCCCATACAGATTATTACACAGTATTGAGTAGATTACTTTGTGCTATACAGTAGGTCCTTACTGCCTATCTTTTTAATACGTAGTGGTGTGTATATTGGTTAACCGAGTTTAAATGAGAGTTCAGTTATTTTATCGGTTTTCAAATCTCTTGATATAATGTCACTTATATTATCCTTTCATATATTTAATCTTTGTAGTATTTTATTTATATCTCCTATTTAATCTCTAAGATTATTTATTCGGTGCTTCTATAATTTTTCCTTGATCAAACTCGATAGAAGTTTGCCTGATTTGTGTTTTCAAAGAACCAATCTTTTTATTTTATTGAGATGTAATTGACATATAACATCATACTAGTTTCAGGTGTATACCAATGTTGTGATATTTCTGTATATTGCAGAATAATCACCACAGTAAGTGTAGTTAACATCCATCGCCATGCATAGCTACATCTTTTTTTTTTTGATGAGAACTTTTAAGATATACTGTTTTAGTGACTTTCAAATATATAATATAGTATTATTACTAGTCACCATAATACTATATACAATATAGTATTATTATTATATTTGCTGTGCTGTTGCTTACTTCCCCAGGAATTACTTATTTTATAACTGGAAGCTCCTACATTTGACCTCCGGCCTTTCATCCATTTCATTCACCACTTACATCTGAGAATCACTAATCTGTTCTCTGTGTCTATGAGTTTTTTTTTAGTTGAAACATATTGACATATAACGTTGTGTAAATTTAAAGTGTACAGCATGTTAATTTGGTACACTTGTATATTGTAATAGTATTGCATTTTGACTCTAATCAGCACCTCTATCACATTATATAAATATTTATATTTTGGTGGTCAATATAATTAAGTTCTAGTATCTTAGCAAGTATGATGGATATAATACAATGTTGTTGTCTATATTCATTACACTGTGCATTATATTTTTTGAACTTATTTACTACTAATTGAAAATTTGTGTCTTGAAACTATACCTGTCCTATCCCCCCAACTCCATCCTCTGGTAACCACCCTTTTATTCTCTGTTTTAAGAGTTTGGCTTTTTAAGATTCCATTTATATGTGACATCATATGGCACTTGTCATCTTGTCATTCTGTGAATAATCTCACTTAGCATATGGTGCTCAAGATCCATCCTTGCTTTTGCAAATGGAAGGCAGACTGTCCTTTCTCATGGCTGAAAACATTCCATTATATATATGATGTGTATGTATAGATACATCTTTATCCATTCATCTGTTGATGGGCACTTAGGTTGTTTCCATATGTTGGCAAGGATGTATGAATTTCCTGGGGGGGAGTCAACTGGTCATCTTGGTAGAGAGCTGGCTTTGGACTCACACAGTTGTCATGTCTAAGGTGATGGCTATTCGGTGAGGTCTCTCTGCAGTAAGAGGTTATAGGTGCTGCCATAGTGGAGAAGAGGAAGGATACAAGAGTGTGAACAAGAGTCAAGCCTTCTAGGTCAGGGAACTATGCAGTGAGGAGAATCAGCAGGACCTTCCAAAGAACTCCCACATGCCTCCACCAAAGCCAATGTTTGTAAAACTGCTGCCATCAGGTCATTTTTTTTGATCAACCATGGCTAATGGGTTAAATAAGTGACAATCAATGGTGAGAAAATAACAACAGGGCTATTTATAGGATGTCACTTGTTCTGTCCCCTCTGCCTATTTTTTGTCTTCTAAATTGGAGGAACTGGGCCTTGAAGAGATAGGTGGTAGAGAAGAGGTCTCTGGGCTATATTAGTCCTCTTAAAATAGATCTCAGCTCACAGCTGCATTTGAAGAAGGAGAGGAGAGAGACCTTAATTAAATTTGGAATACACACCTTAAATTAGAGTGCACATTTATTAAAGTGATTTAAATATTAAAGATCTGCCTAATATCTCTTTAAACAAGAAATAGAGATTGCACAGCCCAGTTGAATTAAATGACTGGCAAAAAAATACCAAACAATTTCATGTACATATACCATGGGGTTGGGACTACTCAAAAATCATGGACTTGGAGAATAGATTTGTGGTTGCCAAGGGGAAGGGGGAGGGAGTGGGATGGATTGGGAACTTTGGGTTAATAGATGCAGACAATTGCCTTTGGAATGTATTAGCAATGAGATCCTGCTGTGTAGCACTGGGAACTATGTCTAGTCACTTACGATGGAGCCTGATAATGTGAGAAAAAAGAATCTACATTATGTGTAACTGGGTTACCATGCTGTACAGTAGAAAATTGACAGAACACTGTTAACCAGCTATAATGGAAAAAAAAAATAAAAATCATTACATAAAAAAATAAATGGATTACATTAGACTCTCTATGCAGAAAGCATTAGAAAGAAGTATATATTAATATAGGTGCTGAAAGTAGTTTTTTTATTTTTTATTATTTATTTTAATATAATGATTTTTATTTTTAGGACAATCATAAGTAGTATGTGAAAATTCTCACAAAATACAAATTTGGTGTGTCATGTAACATGCACTGCACATTTCATTAGCCCCTACTAAAATAATGTAAAGGAAGAGTTCCATTGTGGCTCAGTGGGTTATGAGCCCCACATAGTGTCCATGAGGATGCAGGTTCGATCCCTGGCCTTGCTCAGTGGGTTGAGGATCCGGCATTGCTGCAAGCTACAGTGTAGGTTGTGGATGCAGCTTCCATATGGTGTTTCCGGGGTTGTGATATAGGCCAGTGTCTGCACCTCCTATTTGACCCCTAGTCTGGGAACTTCCCTATGCCACAGGTGTGGCCATAAAAAGAATAAAAAAAGGAAAA
Source organism: Sus scrofa (assembly GCF_054392235.1). NCBI lineage: Eukaryota > Metazoa > Chordata > Mammalia > Artiodactyla > Suidae > Sus > Sus scrofa. The sequence goes on along the minus strand of NC_139387.1, from coordinate 86,179,382 downwards.
GGAAATTACTAAAAAACAATTGACTAAAAACTCTTGCATTCTCCATGTAGGCTAGATGGCAAAAACAGTGCTGAAAGAAGCTGAGCTGTTGGAGAGGGCTGAATTTTCCTGTGTTCCCCTAGAAAGAGCAACATTTCCTCTCATGTTCCAATTCTCAAGTGATAGAACAGCAGAGCTCTTGACATCACCTAAGTTGCTCAACCGGTAATTGCTCTGGGTAGAACTTTTAGCACTTTTGTCTATATGTAAGGCTTCCCATTCAAATCCCTCCAGGCACCCCAGGTCGAAAACTTTACTTTCCCTGAGATTCAACACTTTTTGGTGAAATATTACATTTTCTAGGGTCTTTCTATACATTCAATTCCAAAAAATAATTCAATACACATACATACATTTTTACCCAGTATCAATGAAATAACAGAGAAAGAAATTATGATTAAATACAACTTTTGGCCAAGATGACTATATTTCCATGAATGTGGCTTTGAGCAGGATTTAATCTGAACCATCCTCTCCCACCCTGACCCATCCTCAATGTGTCTTTGTGCCTCTTTCTTATGCTTTTCTATGGCATCTTTCAGCATCTAAATCAGAGGGCCATCAGGAAGATTTTAGTGTTAACTCAACAGATATCCTGAAGCCTATAGTTCTTTTTAAAATTATCATCTCTTTATAGTTTGCTACCTGCACATTTCCCCAGGGTTCTTCTTAGAGCTGTCTTTACTTCTTTGTTTTTCAGACTGTAGATGAGGGGATTCACTAGGGGAGTGACCACACCATACTGTATGGAGAAGATCAGCTCCAGAGGTGAACCTGAGGTTGGCATGAGATAACGGAGGAAAGCTGAGCCATAGAAGAAGCTTACTGCAATGAGGTGGGAGGAGCAGGTGGAGAAGGCCTTGCTTCTGCCTGAGGTGGAGCTGATGCTTAGGATGGTGGAGACAATGCGTATGTAGGAGAAGAAGATCAGGAAGAATGTACCAAAGCCATGTAGCACTGTGGAGCCAACTAGGACAGTGACATTAGTGGAGTTATCAGAGCAGGACAGAGGGAAGAAAGAGGGTAGCTCACAGCTATAGTGGGGGATTATATGGGCCTCACAGAAGTCCAAGTTCACAGCCAGGGGGATGTTGATGACTGCATCCAGAAAACCCAGGCCCCATGAAACCCATACCAGATTTACACAGAGCTGGCTGCTCATCACCTGGGCATAGAGCAGAGGGTAGCAGATGGCAGCGTAGCGGTCAAAGGCCATGGCAGAGAGCAGGAAGATTTCTGTTCCTCCAATGTCAAACATAAAGAAGGCTTGAGTCAGGCAGCCCTCTTTGGAAATGTTTTTCTTTTTAGATAGGAGGTTCTCCAGAAGCTTGGGCACTGTGACTGAAGAGAAGCAAAGATCCAGAAAAGAGAGGTGGGTCAGAAAGAAGTACATAGGTATGTGGAGGTGGGAATCAGCTCTGATTACCAGTAGCATCATCAGGTTCCCCATCATAGTCAGGAGGTAAATCACAAGGAAGAGCACAAACAGCAATGTCTGGACTGTGGGGTCAGCAGACAGCCCTAGGAGGATGAACTCAGTAATGGTGCTATGGTTCCTCAAGACCATTTAGAAAGGATGTTTCCTAGAAATAAATATAGGCATGGACTTAAAATTTCTCTTTACTGCACCCAATTACAGGGGCAGGGACCCACTTTTATGTACTTACTCCCACTTACTTAGATTTCGCATATGCCCTCATCAGATGTCTATAATTTTTGCTTCCCTTTCTAGAGGATGGTTTCAAACTCACTATGCTATTTCCACATGGCTGCCATTCTACCTTAATGACACTGAAGAAATTTGCTAATTTGTGCAGACCTTATCCGTGACTAATTTATTCTATCTTCTTCACCTGGGCACTGTTTTGTCATACTCTGCATGCTTTATAAATTGTGGTAGAATTGCTAGGAGGCTATTTCAACATTTGTCTTCTCTGTTTTCCAATATATTCTTCCTCCATTTCAACCCCCACCCCAGGACTCATAAACTGATTAATAATATCATTTTGTATTTCCTTAGCCTTTTACCATTGACACTACGCATTAATAGATGTTGTCAATTTGACCCTCTGGAACAAGATTAAAAGATATGAGAGAGACAGAGAGAGAGAGTGTGTGTCTGTCTGCTGAATTTTAGATAAGGGGAGAAAGGATAAGAATACTGCTGACTCCTTTGTGCAAATTAGAAATTTGAGTATCATGAATTATATTAACTCCCCCAAGTCCCTGATTTGTATACCTGGACTCTATAAGACCTCGAAATACCAGGTGTTCCATGCAATGAATTTTATTGAATTCTTGGCCTTCATTTGGTGATCATTTTGCAATGTATACAAATATCAAATCATTATCTTGTATGCCTACAACTAATAAAATGCCTTATGTCAGTTCTATTTCAATTAAAAACTATCATTTTCTCATTTAATTTCTCAAAATATCCTATATAGATCACTATACCCTAATTTTAATTTTTTAAAAAAGTTTATTTTTATTTTTTGGCCATACCCAGGCGTGCAGAAGTTCATGGGCCAGGGATCAAACCCATGCAACAACAGTGATAGTGCTGTATCCTTAACCTCTAGGCCACCAGGGGACTCTTACATCCTAATTTTTCAAATGTAGAATGGACGAATATGAGTATTTTGTCTTACCAGAGTGACTAAGTGACCACAGCAAGATTTAACCTATGTCTTCATTAATTATTCATTATTCAATTCATCTGGCAATTCTGCTTCTCATTTTCTTATATATTTCTTAACGATGCTATCTCTCCCCCTGTGGCAGCCATTGAGGTGCTCCAACTGGTCTACCTTAAAAAAAGAACTTAACATTCGGCTGAAAATTATGAGCTTTCTGACAGCATCCAGTTGATGCTTTTCCATTAATTGCAGTTTAAATAGAGATCAAACTTCTTCCCAGGCAGTCAGTGACTGAGCATACCTTAGGTGCTACATCCTGGCAATATCTGCTTTCTCAAAAGGCCAGTCATTGCTCCAGAGCCCTTACTGGGTTGGATGAATCCTTGTTGATCTGTACTGTAGTCTGAAGCTCTCTCTAGATGATTTTGCTTTCCTTTCCTCTTTCTTGTCATCAACATCATACCTGGATCATGAACCCAAGGCTTTTCTGGCCCAATTCTAGTTCCTTCCTCTTTAGCTTTCACACTACCCCCTCCCCCAAGCAGTCTCATGTAAAACTACTTCTACATCAGTATCTGTTCTGGGATGACCTCAACAGATATACTTCTACCCTGTGCTAATTCATTAGCTCACCCACCATAAGCAACTCTTCATTTGATACCATTGCTTAATCACTATCTTGATTTGGCAGTTAATGGTTAGAATATTTATGACACATTTTTTTCTTTTCTTTTTCCCCTCAAACAATGATACTTACAGTTCCTTAAGTAGAGTGATTATGTTCTAAGTTACTTTGTATCTCCATACCGTGACATTTGGTCCAGTAAAAAGCACATAGGGTAGGTCTTCCATCACAAATATGTTGAATGCAGAAAGGAAGTAATGAAGTAATTTGGATGGAGTGCTTCGCTAATTTTCTTTGGGAATATCTGCAGAGCCGTAAGCTTGATAAGGATTCGGCATGAAGAAGACAAGAAAGTGGGAAGCAAAGAATGGTATATGTGTATGTATGTGTTTACATGTGTTTGTACAGTTTGTTTCAATTTTGAGTAACTGGCAGTGAGCTTAAAATATCCCAAGCCTACTAGCCCATTTCTGACCATATCAGAAAGGCTATTAAAGCCTATAACATTCACTTGGTCATTCATTATTTTCCCTGAACATTAATTTATTTGGCTTATTTATGCATTCATTCTTTCATACATCCTTTCATTGATTTACTCTTCTCTACATTTTTAAAATCATTTGTCCATCTATTCATCCATAACCACAACCATTCATTCATAGATTGCCCGTTCCATGTCAGGTTATGCTGGGCATAAAGAGGAAAACAGCCTTGCATATACTTATGTTGAACTGTTCTGTGCATGCACCTTTTCCTCATAGATTTTAAGTCACTCTTGTCTAGACAACAGCTCTTTCTAGACTTTTTCCTCATGCTAATTTCGAAATTCATAACGGGACCATATACTCAGGTTGTGCCTCTTCATGAAACCTCCCCCCTTGGTTAACTTCACAGTCTTTTCTCCAGTCCCTTTAACCTGTGAGTCAGTTCTTTATTCTCTACCTTGACTTCACACCATAGAGTATGATGCTGGTGTTGCCCAAAGGACTCATATCAAGTCAAATCCAGAAAAACAGGCAGTTTTACAGTCCTTGTCCTTTCATTTACTTGGACGAAAAATATGGACATCTTTTCTCCACCATTAATATTGAACAAGGATTCTCAGACTACAAATCTTACCAAAACTTAGATCCAGATCTCAGTCTGTCTAGTAGATGAATCTCTAGTTCAGGATGACCCAAATTAACTCTTAGTCAGCAAATGATGGGAGCAACTTGCTGGAAAAAAAAAGGAGCCTCTATCATTCGTGAGTTTGTCAAGTCCTTTCAATGTGAATATTTTTTCTACTGCCTTCACTAGCAAAATAACAATCGCAACACACAAATAATTTCTATCATCTTCTAGAATTTGAAAATGTCTCCAAATATGTGGAATCTTCCGTATGAAGAAGATAATTGTTTCTATCATTCTACATTTACTTTGAAAAGTATGCCTGACCACTGTGTTGAGTTTCTGACTCTACCTCAGAGAACATGCAAGCTTCTGCAGAAGATATTAGAAAACTGTCATTTAAGGATCCAAATCTAGAAAAATTTGATCCTGGAAGGAGAGCTTGTGTGATTCAGTAGTAGGTCAGGAGGCAGGCTAGGTATTGTGGTTCTATTTGTTTATAAAGCAGTCCTGACACAGACCTTTTTACAGAGGAGACACTGAGACACAAAAAAAGGTAGGTAACTTTCTCAAGAGATAGTAAAATTTAGAGTGGAATTTGGGCTCAGGAACTTGGCATGTGACATAATTTGTCATATCCTATCTAAGAAAATAGGTATCTAGATCATTCCTTGGAGGAGATCAATGACATATAACATGAGGCATCTAAAGTCTTATTGCCCTTACATGTATTTAATTTCAAATGTTAGTTAATTGCATAAATGCTGGGATTGGTAGATTATTGAGAATGAGGTAGCAGTTCAGTGTTTCCTATATTCATGGAATGTGGGAATATTCTGCACACCCAAATTTGTGGGGTGGGGTGAAGTAGGAATTGGATACCCAATATCGGATACAACTTGGAATGGATTTACAATAAGATCCTGCTGAGAAGCATTGAGAACTATGTCTAGATACTTATATTGTAACAGAACAAAGGGTGGAAAAAATGTATACATGTAAGTGTATCTTGACCTCCATGCTGTATAGTGGAAAAATAAATAAATTAATTAATTAAAAAAAATAAAGTGGTATAAAGACCATAGGTCCTGAGATAGGCACCTGCACTGAGGAAAGGAAGAAAGTTGAAGGAAACAGAAGGAGCTTTTGAATTCAGATATTTTCCCTCAAATCTGTTCAGACATCTGCCTCTCTCTGTGTGCTTCACATCATTTGTGGGATGGGAATTAGTAATATCCAAAAAGTTAGAACTTTTTATGGTATGTGTGGTTTGGCATCCTAGAAGAGGGTTTTCTTTGACCTACCGTTATCTACTATTTACTCTGGCATATTCTCTGGTCTACTAGGATCTGCACTGCACTGCTAGATCCTAGTTTCACTGCACTGCTAGAGCCCAGGCCAATGTGGAGTTTGAACCCAGGATAAAAGATGTGCCCAGTTCCAAAGCTCAGCACAACTTATTAAGGATAGAGACTCTTCACAAGTAGCTCCTCAGAGTAATCGAACACAAGGACCTCATTGTATGGAAAATGTGATTCCTAGATCAGGGAGCTCAGTCTCCAGGAGATAGAAAGTTGATGAGAAGACAGGAGAAGAAGGGCAGATTAGCACAAGAAGAGAGAAGAGAAACTTAAGAGAAATCATAGTGAACATTACCAAGTTCCAGGCTTTTTATGACTCAGATTTCCTGTCGCACTCGTCTTTTCAGGGTGGTATCTCATCTGCACTGTGATGTTTTATATGTCCATGGGAATCAATTCTTCTGTAGCCTAATTAAGGAAGGGCAAGAAGTCCTTTCTTTCTGGTTGGAAATCATAGTGAAAGCAGAAAACAGATACCCCAGAGCATCTTCTTAAAGGCAGAAGCCTCAACACACTCATCCTCTGAGCTCTGAATTGGTCTTGCCTTTCTCACCTACAGATTACATAGAAGAACTATCAAATTCTCAACAAAAGGTGTGAGGAGCTTTTCTCCAGTAGTCTCAGGTTCAGCTACATCGGTATCTATTTAATTAATTTCCTCTCTGATTCTAAATATAGTCAAAGGAGAATCTGTGAAGTGACTCTCACATATAACCCTTCAGAAGGGTACATATAGATTATTAGGCAGTCAGTAATTGGCTGGCTGAGCCTGGCATCTCAGGAGATGGAGGATCTAGTGTGTTTCTTAAAAATTTAAGTATAAGTTACATGTTGACTTACAATATTACATTAGTTTCAGGTATAGAACATAAACCAATGCCCATTATTCCCTGGAGTTACAGCCTGAAGCCCAATTTGAAACTTGTTAACGAGACAAGTTGAAATTTGCAAAAGCCTCAGGTGATTCCATCAAGTATGGTCTTTTGGAACTTTTGTGTTGAAGCTATGGCCTAGTATGAGAGCTCCATCCCAAAATATATTGAATATTTAATGCTGAAGATATTTGAGAAATGGCATGTTCAGAAAAGACTTTCTGATTTTCTCTGAAGATGATCATAAAATCCTCAGGTGAGAGGTGTCCTCCCTATATCTGGAGGAAAGGGACATCCTTAGCCCTTTCATCAAAGATGCAAGGACACAGAGGGGACTCTAAATGAACTGGCCTTGCTAATCACACCCCTCTTCTCCCAGTTTACTACGTTCAACTCACCTTTGTCCTATGATATCTCTCCGTGACTTTCTAGTCTTTCTATAAAAACAATCATGTTTGAAAAAAATCATCTGGTCTAGAGAAACAAGTACTCACATTTAAAAATGAATAACTGGGAGTTCCCATCTTGGCTCAGCTGTAATGAACCTGACTAGTATCCATGAGGACGTGGGTTCGATCCCTGGCCTCACTCTGAGGATCTGGCACCATGGGTTGTGGTGTAGGTCACAGATAAGGCTCAGATCCCATGTCAGTGTGGCTGTGGTGTAGGCCAGCAGCTATAGCTCCAATTCGACCCCAAGCCTATGAACTTCCATGTGCCACAGGTGCAGCCCTAAAATGACCAAAAACAAATAAATAAATAAAGAAGAATAACCATAACAACAAATAGAAGAAACCAAGTAAGATTCCTTAAAAAAAAAAATCATGTTTGTACCCTTAATCAATGTCTCCCTGTTAATGGAGATGTTAGCTAACATTTTGTTGGTAATTATATAGCAATATGTAAGTGTATCAAATAACCACATACACTTTAAACTTACACACTATTATATGTCAATTATATTTGAATAAAATTGAAAAAAAATCACTCGGGTTTACCTGTTTCTTCATGTATTCATTTCCTGTTGAAGGCTCCCATGTCATGTAAAACTTACATTAAAGCAAGAACTTTTATGCTTTTTTCTTGTTAATCTGCCTTTTGTTAAAGGAGTCCTAGTCATGAACTTAAAAAGACAGAGAAGTTAGTTTTCCTCCCTATAGGTGTAAATAGTCTAATTGACTTTGGAACCCATAGGTTCATACAGTATTTGGGGAATCATCTTCTTTTAACCTTGAGAATTTGTAAAGACCAGAATTCAAAAAGAGAGAGTCAGAGAGAAAATAAAGAACACAGTGATAACACAATCTCTTTGTTTTAATTGCTACAGCCTCACCTACTTATAAACAAATTTGTTTTTATAATACCCAAATTAAGATATAAAATTGAACAGTGTAAATTATAAATATTGTCTTACAGTATACTAGATAAATTCTTTTAAAAGAATTTAGAGTTTTAAAACAAGTAATTTTCATTTAAATATGTTATTAAATATATTATTTGGTACAATTATTATTTTATATAGTTTTAACCTAAACATATATTTAGTGCTCACCAAAATGTATATTATATATACATATTTTACTGAATATAAATTTGGTGTCCTAGAGGAGTGTGTTGTGGTACCTTAGAGAAAATGATTTTGAATATGAAGACTATTTTCAAAATAAGGTAGTGAAACATCCTTCTTTGCATTATATGCATGAAGTAGTAATCACTTGACCTAAATATGTGTCCTCCTCAGAATTTTGTTAACATATTGACTCTCATTGTGCTTTTGTGAACTGCAAGACAAGAAATAGTCATGAACACCTAAGGTTCCTTAGTGGTCCTATGTTGCTTTCTGCCAAGGCTATTACAAAATATTGTTATTTTGGAAAATAATGCAGGCAAGACTGACTATTTTTAATATTCAAGCACATCTACTTGGCCAGTTGACTATGTCCTGTGGCAACTCATTTGCCTGTATTGGGAAAATATACTTAAAAACAAAATTTCCCAATCCGGAAGTCTTCTACAAAGGTAGAAGAGAAATAAAACACATTTATTGTTTAATTACTTAACTAGAATGTGATGTACATCAAAGAAAATCTGCTAAGAGACTGGAGAAAGACTCACTTTTTTATATAGCCAAGCAGATACAACTTATTACATACATGTTCTTGAGATATATAGCCATCGAATAAGAGGATTTGAACAGCACCGTTTGATACTCATAGTTCATCTCATATTGATTCGCCTGGTAACTTGAGGTGGCCATCTCTGTTTGCTAATTGGCTTTATCTAAAAGAAAAATAAGCTTTCCACAATCTTTATGACAGTTTTAGAGGGAGGAACATATTACCTTCACTTTCTTCCTTGGCTCTCATATTCTTGAGAAACTTATTCCTCCATCATAAAGCTGACAAGAGGATTATTTAATTTTGATCTGTGTGCATTTTAAAGAGTCAAAGAAAAAACTTACAATTTTCTGTAGTACATGCTCTAAGAGGATGGTGGGGGAAGAGTCTCCTTTACCTTATTTTGTCTTTTTAGGTCTGCACCTACAGCATGTGGAGGTTCCCAGGCTAGGGGTCAAATTGGAGCTGTAGCTACTGGCCTACACCACAGTCTCAGCAATGCAGGATCCAAGCCACATCTGTGACCTACACCACAGCATGCCACAACACCAGATCCTTAACCCACTGTGCAATGCCAGGGATCAAACTTGCATCCTTGTGGATGCTAGTCAGATTTTTTTCTGCTGAGCCACGATGGGAACTCCTCTTCTTTATTTTCACAGGGAGAACGAAGCCTTATTTATTTATTTATTTATTTATTTATTATAATAAATAAATAATAGCTTACATTGTGCCAATTTCTGCTGTACAACAAAGTGACTCAGTCATACATACATATACATTCTGTGTTTTTATGTATTTATTTACCTTATTGAAGTATAGTTGATTCACAATGTTGTGTTAACTTATGCTATACACCCAAATGATTCAGTTGTACAAATACGTATATTCTTTTTAAAATTCGTGGAGTTCCTGTCGTGGCTCAGTGGTTAACGAATCTGACTAGAAACCATGGGGTTGCGGGTTTGATCCCTGGCCTTGCTTAGTGGGTTAAGGATCCAATGTTGCCATGAGCTGTGGTGTGGGTTGCAATGTGGCTTGGATCCCCCATTGCTATGGCTCTGGCATAGGCCAGTGGCTACAGCTCTAATTAGACCCCTAGCCTGGGAACCTCCATATGCTGTGGGAGCAGTCCTAGAAAAGGCAAAAAGACAAAAAAAATTTGTTTTCATTATGGTTCATCATAGTACATTGAATATAGCTCTCTGTGCTATACAGTAGAACCTTGTTTATCCATTATATATATAATAGTTTGTATCTGCTAACCCCAAACTCACTATCCATTTCTCCCCCTTGTCAACCACAAGTCTGTTCTCTATGTCTGTGAATCTGTTTCTGTTTCACAGATAGGGTCATTTCTATCATATTTTAGATTCCACATATAAGTGATATTATATGGTATTTGTCTTTCTCTTTCTGACTTACTTCACTTAGTATGACAATCTTTAGAGTCACCCATGTTGCTAAAAATGTAAGCTTGTTATTTTAACTTTGCATTTGCCCTTATACCTGTTAGTCGTCTCCAAAATCAAGCCCCATTTCAGAAACTTTGCAGAATGAGAAGGTACATTTTCCACCCAAACTATCTTTTGTGTTCCCTCGATGACTGCTTAAAAGGCCACAGAATTTCATCCCCTTCTTTCTTGTGTAACTCATGGCTTAGAACATGCAGCTAAAGAGGAGAATCAGTTACCTCTTTCAGCCACCAGAATCATTCAGCCACCAGAATCATAGAATCAGCTTTGATTTTATACTTCTGTATATTCGGATGAAATTTACATCTTTAAGTAAGATGTTATGGTAAGTTATAGTGGAACTTTTTCATTTGTGAAACTTATACATAATTATAGTCATCACACAGTTGGTGTGGCTTTTGCAATATGGGAGACTGTCACTTCTGCTGTGTAGTCTTTTCTAACTTTCACAGAAGAGTAGGTTCCATTATCCCTGGCATGAATGAATCACCTTAATTTGGGGAAATAAAGTTTCCATAATGTGAAGATGCATTTCTTATAGGAGAGCCAAAAGTTTGGTTAATTCTTTAGAACAAGGCAGTAACTATTTCAACATCCTCTTACTCTATAACTGCTGAGAGACGTTGGGCATAGAAATATGGCCCTATAGATTCACGTGGCTCTAGATTTTACATTGGTGATCTGAGTAGGGGTGGGGATCTTGACAACGAGGGATACTCAATCTATATTCCTGACGAAGCATTTGTCCTCAACACTTAAGCACATGCAAAAGTTAACAAGTGGTAGTATACTGAAAACATATAGCAAACTTACATGGGAATTTAGGGGAAATGTGTTATAAGGCTTTGAAATAATGCTAGAAATACATTTCATATTTAAAAATAATATTTTTTAAAGTGTTGCCTAATATGTAACCAAAAAGGTGAATTATAGCCATAAAAGTAGAAATGGACAGTAACACAATAATCGTGGGGATGAATTTAATGCCCGACTTACATCAATGGACAGATCATCCAGAGAGAAAAATCAATAAAGAAACACAAGTCTTAAATGAACCATTGGACCAGACGGACTTAAGTGATATTTACGGCACATTGCATCTGCAAGTAGCAGAATACACTTCTCAAGTGCACGTGGAACATTCTCCAGGATAGGTCACGTCTTGGGCCATAAATCAAGCCTCAGTAAATTTAAGAAAATTGAAATCACATCAAGCATCTTTTCTGACCACAACTCTATGAGATTAGAAATCAATTTTAAAAACAATTTTTAGTTTTTAAAATAGCTGCACCCATGGAATATGGAAGTTCCCAGGCCAGGGATCAAATCTGAGTCATAGTTGTGACCTACACCACAGCTGTGGTAATGCTGGATCCTTTAACCTACTGCACTGGGCTGGGGATCAATCCCACACCTCTGCAGTGACTTGAGCTGCTGCAGCTGGATTCTTAACCCACTGTGCCACAGCAAGAACTCTAGGAGAAATAAATTACAAGGAAAAAGATGCGAAAACCACAAACACATGGGAGCTAAAAAATGTCACTAAACAACCAATGGATCACTGGAGAAATCAAAGAGGAAATAAAAAAATGCCTAGAGACAAATGATGAAGAAAACACGATGATACAAAACCTATGGGATGCAAAAGCAATCCTGAGAAGGAAGTTTATAAAGATACACTTTTACATTAGGAAACAAGAAAAATCTCAAATAAACAACCCAACTTTACACCTAATAACTAGATAAAGAAGAACAAACAGAACACGAAGTTCATAGAAAGAAAGCAGAAAGATCAGAGTAGAAATAAATGAAATAGAAACAAAGAAAACAATAGAGAAGAGCAATGAAACTAAAAACTCCTTCCTTGAAAAGATATATAAAATTGATAAACCTTTATAAAATTGATAAACCAGACTCATCAAGAAAAGAAGGGAGAGGGCTCAAATCAATAAAATTAGAAATGAAAAAAGAGAAATTAAAACTGACACCACAGAAATAGAAAGGATCATGAGACTACTACAGTCAACTATATGCCAGTAAAATGGACAAATAGACAAATCCTTAGAAAGTTCTAAGACAGAGAGAAATAGAAAATATGAACAGACCAATGCCAAGTACTGAAATAAAAAAAAAACTCCCAACAAACAAAACTCCAGGGGCAGCTGGCTTCACAGTCTCTTCAGTAAGTGGTGCTGGGAAAACTGGACAACTACATGTAAAAGAACAAAATTAGAACATTCTCTAACACTGTACAGAAATAAATTTAAAATGGGTTTAGGACCTAAATGTAAGGCCAGGTACTATAAAGCTCTTAGAGGAAAACAGGCAGAATGCTCGCTCTTTGACCTACATCACAGCAATATCTTTTTGGATCTATTTCCTAGAGTAATGAAAATAAAAACAAAAACAAACAAATGGGACCTAATGAAACTTAAAGTCTTTTGCACAGCAAAGTAAGTCATAAACAAAATGAAAAGAAAACCCACAGAATGGGAGAAAATCTTTACAAATGAAGCCACTGACACGGGATTAATCTATACTTCATGCAGCACAATATCAAGAAATCAAACCCAATCAAAAAATGGGCAGAAGATCAACAGACATTTCTCCAAAGACAGACAGATGAGTAAAAAATGCATGAAAAGATGTTCGACACCAGTAATTTTTAGAGAAATGCAAATCAAAACTACAATGCAGTATCACCTCACACCAGTCAGAATGACCATCATCAGAAAGTTTACAAATAAGGTATCACTCATATCTGGTAACTAATATACAGCACAAATGAACCTTTCCACAGAAAAGAAAATCATGGACTTGGAGAATAGGCTTGTGGTTGCCTGGGGGGAGGGGAAGGGGGTGGGAGGGATTGGGAGTTTGGGGTTAACGGATGCAAACTATTGCTTTTGGAATGGATTAACAATGTGATCCTGCTGTGTAGCACTGAGAACTATGTCTAGATACTTACAATGCAGCACGACAATGGGAGAAAAAAATGTATGTATACATGTATGTGCAACTGGGTTCCCATGGTGTACAGTGGAAAAAAAATGCGTTGGGGGAAATAACAATAAAAAATAAATAAATAAAACAAACAAACAAACAAAAAAACAAATAATGAATGCTGGATGTGGAGAAAACAGAACCACTGTTGGTACAACTACTATGGAGAACAGTATGGAGGTTCCTCATCAAACTAAAACTAGAGTCATATGATCCAGCAATCCTAACCATAGTTTGAAAAGGTACATACACCTGAGTGTTCACTGTAGCACTATTTACAATGCCAAGACATGGAAGCAACCTAAATGTCCATTAACAGAGGAGTAGATGAAGAAGATGTGGTGCATATATACAATGAAACATTGGTCTTCTACCAAAAAGAATGAAATAATGCCATTTGCAGCAACATAGATGGTTCTAGAGATTATATACTAAGCAAAGTAAATCAGACAAATACAAATATCATATGAGATCATTAATGCATGGAATATAATAAAAATTATACAAAGGAACTTATTTACAAACAGAAGACAGACCCATGGATTTTGAAATCAAACTTGTGGTTACCACAAAGGAAACTTAAAGGGGTGGGTGGGATAAATTAGGAGTTTGGGATTAACACACACATACTATTATACATGAAATAAATAACAAAGCCTACAGTATAGCACAGGGACCTCTACTCAGTATTCTGTAATAACCTATATGGAAAAAGAATCTGAAAAAGAATGATGGGCACATGTATATGTATAACTAATTCACCTTGCTGTATACCTGAAACTGACACATCATTGTAAATCTACTATACTCCAATATTCTTTAAAAGTTAATAATAGAAAATGAAAGAAAAGATTAAAGCCTTATTTTGGCAGTTTACAGATTTTTCTAAAAAGGTGAATTACAAACTGTCTAATCCAGATATTAAATGCTATTGCACAGTGAAAAAGAAAATCATACGTTCAAAGATAAGAGATATGCATATTCAAAGACCTAAGAATTCACACTATTGTAATATTGCATGGCTCATATTCATATTGCAAGTAATCCCATTTTGCCTTTAAAGTAATTTTGTGTGCCTTTAAAAACTCCAGGCCTTCCAATTTCTTCTCAGAGAAATCTCAGCAAAGTGAAAGTCAGAAAACGGTTCTTAGCTTCTAGCTGCAGAAAAGCAGATGGTATTCTATGGTAACTGTCCTTGTAAGGCTGCAGAACTTGAGACACTACCGCTGTGATGTATGAATTAACCTTTAATCTCTAAAACGTAATACTTTTTTTCATTTTTAAATGTTGTATTGAAGTATAATTGATTTACAATGTTGTGATAATTTCTTCTGTACAACAAAGTGATTCAGTTATAAATGTACAGACATTCATTCTCTTTCAGATTCTTTTCACACATAGATTATCACAAGATATTGGGTAGAGTTCTCTGTGCTATACATTGTGCAAACATCGGTCAGTCATTCCATATACTTCAGTGTGTTAAAGCAATATTTCTTTTTTTATACCCTAGAATTTATTTTTATTAGAGTTGATTTACAGTCTTGTGACAATTTCTGCTGTGCAGCTGTTTTATTTAGTTGTGTGTTGCCTTAGAAGTAAAATTTAGAGGGCAGTCTGCTTTTGAAAGCTGTTATGAAATTGTGATACTCATTTTTTAAGACAGAACAGGATAATTGGAATCTCTTCTATCATATACTGGAGTTAAGAATAAAATTTTTGAATCTTGGATTTACTAATCAGAGAGTTTTAGTCACATCCTACTTAAAATGTACAGTATGAAAAACTTTAATGGTGTTTGTAACATTGGATACAGTTATTTTGGCTCTAAGTATATTTCTAAATAGAGAAAAATTCTTGCTCAAAATTGGTTAATGCAATATTATTTATCATAGCACAACTGTGCCTAGATACAATTTGTAACATTAGAAATAAAGAAATTAGTATCAGGGTAAAAGTCTGAAAATATGTCTAGTATTGTGGGGTTTTTACATCATATTTGAGGTGTGTACTTAATGACACCAGATAATAATTGAAAATTAGGTTTTTGAAAATTGGAAGCAATGGGAAAATGTTTATGATATCATTCTTGGTGTAATAATAGTGTTAATAAATACATCAAAGAATGCATTTTTCTGTAGAACAAATTTAGAAGGGTAGTTGATATATATTTTATTAGATACTTACACAGAAAATGTCAATTAGTGTTAATAAAATATGATCCAATAATCATTTATAATTAAAAGTGAAAAATAAAGTGCACCAGAATTTTAAACATATCCATGACATATTTTTCATTCTTACTCTAAATATAAAAAATATAATAAAAACATAGAGAAAAACTGAGCAGTATTTTTTCATACAAGGTAAAACATGAAAAAGTAGCAAAAGAAGATAAGAATCTTCAAAAAGATTTAGTGATTCACAAATGATTACTGCATGTTTGATAAAACTTGTTAAAAAGTGCCAATACAAGTAAGAGATAAATTGGCCAAAGTCCTCCCAAAGAAGCAAAACAGGGACATAAAAGGAAAGTGAAACAAAATATTAAAATGGACGGAATCAAGTTTATCTTATACGAAGATCTAAAATTTGGTAAGTACATAGAAAGCAGAGAAAGCGTTTTTTTTGTTGTTGTTGTTTGTTTGTTTTTTTATTGGCCACACCTGTGGCATATGGAAGTTCCCAGGTCAGAGACTGAATCTGAGTCAGAGCCTCCACCTAGGCCACAGCTGCAGTAATGCTGGATCCTTAATCCACTGTGCCAGGCTGGGGATCTAACTGGATCTCAACAGAGACAAGATGGATCATTAACCCACTGAACTACATTAGGAACTCCAGAGAAAAATTTTCTAAGAATTGATAATTGGCAAAATGGCTTTTAGACAAATATCTTTTAGGTGAAAAGTCAAAGGGCTTCTGCAGAAGGTGTTACTGAGTCCAGGCTCCTCCTGCTTGCCCCACCACAGGCCAGTAAATTGAGAGTCAAGCCGCTGGGGCATGGAGTAGAGAATACTCAGAAAGCCAGCAGACTGAGAAGATGGTAGGCTTGTGTCCTGAAGAACCATCTGGCCTGAGTTACACATTCAGGCTTCTTTTATACTAAAAGGGGAAGGCGCAACGTTGAACATTTCCTGGTTCCCATCAGCCTCTGGAGCTGTGTTAATCCCCCCAATCATTCACAGGTGGGCCTGGTCAGGATGTTTCCTTTGAGCTAAACAAGGGCATTTGGCTTAATGCTCATTACCTGGAAGGCAGGGTTCCCAGAGCTGGGCCATTATGTATAATTTAAGCATATAGGCAACATCACTTTGGCGATTAACTTGTAAGAGAATTCAAAGGTTCTTCCCTATTGTAAAGGTAGTTTGAGGACCCAGGGTGGGCATAGGGATCCAAAGTGGGATATAGAGAATCAGAGGACCATAGGGCTTCCCAGTGCTCTTGAGGCCTCTTAAATTCGAAAGAAGTTATCACAAGCCTGGCGTAGGACTGCATTTCTGAATTTTGTTTCATTGTAAAGTCCAGAACAAAAGTTTTCTTTATTATAAGTCCCAAGTACTGCTGCAGTGAATTCCTTAGATCCATAGTTATTCTGGGACAGACAGAAGTTTTGCCTTTGACACTTGTGCCATTACCTCACTCTTGAGACTGAGTCCTTCTCTGACACTACTGAACATTATTTGCTCTTATTGAACCCCTTCCTTTCCATATCTTTTATCTTTTCTTCTCTCCACATCACTCTGACTTTAATCCCTTTTATGCTCTCTGAGTAGGAGGGTCACATTTATAAATGTACTTAGTGTGATAGGAAGAATTCTCAAGATAGCCCTTCGAGATTCCCACTCTCTGGTTATCAGACACTAATCTAGAAAATTCTGCAAAGGGATTTTGTGGATGTAATCAAAGTTTCAAATCAGTAGACCTTTAAGGATAAGATTATGCAGGTGAGCCTAATCTAATCACAGGCACCCTTTTAAAACAGAGCGTTTTCTGCAGGTGGTAGCAGAGGGGAAAGGAGCGGTTCGTTACGTGAGGAGTATTTGCTGTTTTGAAAATGGAGATTGCCACATAGACGTGAAGGGATCTTTACAAGCAGAGAGCGATCCCAAGCCCACAGACAGCAAGGAATTGAGACCTCATTTCTACAGTTTCAAGGAACAGAGTTCTGCCAAGTACCGGACTGAGCTCAAGAAGCAGATGCTTGCCTAGAGCCTCTAGGTAAGAGCCCAGCCCAGCCAACACCTTGATTTCCGTTTTGAGAAACGCCAAACAGAGAACCCAGGGGAGTCCACCCAAATTTTTGACCTAAAGAACTGTAACGTAATAAGTTTAACTTGCTAAATTTGTGATAATTTATTATGGCCACAATAGAGAATGGGTATAACTGGTAAATTGCAACTTTCCTCTGTTGACCACATTTATCTATTTTTGCTTGCCTCCAAGATGTCGCCCCCATCATTATCCTTTTCTCCACCCCAAAAAGCCTAAGTGTTTTTTCTTCCTCAGAGACCCAGGATCTTTTATTCCAAGAAAATCTTTACCCAGATACATCAACTCAAATACAACAGAGGAGACAAAAATATCTCAGGGTCTCTCCTAATTTGAATGATTTTCGAAAATGTGAATCATAAATTGGTGTGTTATTAACTAAATCCGTGAAGCTGAAAGGGTTTTGTGATTCTCGGGCTCTGTTGTCTGAGTAGAAATGATTCTGAGCCATGTCAAGCAACTTAGCTCCTAGCACTTTCTTTGATAACTTTGGAGAAGGGAGAATCAGCCATGCACACTGCAACGTGACAAAATAGGAAATCAGGAATTTCTTAAATTCAGTGGTGTGATTTCTTGCTGCAGTTCTCTTCTATATTTCCTTCATGGTGTATCTCTTCTGTGCTATCTGAGACACTGTATGTATTTTAGAACTGTTCTTCTCACAGCTGCTTTCACCTCCTTGTTCTTCAAGCTGTAGATGAGAGGATTCACTAGGGGAGTGATTACACTGTACTGTATGGAGAGGATCAACTCCAGAGGTGAGCCTGATGTGGGCATGAGATAGCGAAGAATGGCTGAGCCATAGAAAAAGAGCACTGCAGTGAGGTGGGAGGAGCAGGTGGAGAAAGCCTTGCTTCTGCCTGTAGTGGAGGTGATACTCAGGATGGTGGAGACAATGCGGGCATAAGAGAAAAAGATCAGGAGGCAGGTTCCAATGGCATGCAGAAGGGCAGAGCAGAGCAGCATTGCAGCATTGGTGGAGACATCAGAGCAGGAGAGGGGGAAGAGGGAAGGCAACTCACAGGAGTAGTGGTGGATAGTTTGAACCTCACAGAAGTCTAAATTCAAAGCCAGGAGGATGTTGATGAGTGCATCCAGAAAGGCCACAGCCCAAGAGCTGCACACCAACCTCGCACACAGCTGTTTCCTCATCAACTGTCCATAGAGCAGAGGGTGGCAGATGGCAGCATAGCGGTCATAGGCCATCACTGAGAGCAGGCAGGCCTCAATCCCTGTGGTGGCAAACACAAAGAAGACCTGAGCTAGGCAGCCCTCTACTGAGATGGCTTTCCTTTGAGACAGGAGGTTCTCAAGCATTTTGGGTACAGTGACTGAAGAATAGAAGAGGTCTTGGAAGGAGAGATGGCTCAGGAAGAAGTACATGGGTGTGTGGAGGTTAGAATCTGTATGGATCACAAGTATCATTAGCAGGTTTCCCAGCAGAGTCAGGAGGTAAATCATCAGGAACAGAACAAAGAGCAGAGCCTGGATGTGGGGGTTGGCAGACAGCCCGAGGAGGATGAACTCTGTGATGCTGCTGTGATTCCCTGGGACCATTTATGGTCATTGATTTTTTAGAGAAAAATTATTAAGGGGACTGAAAAATCTTGTTTCTACAGCAGTTTCCAGAAGGCATCATTCTGTTCTCTTTCCCTATTGGGTTTATCCTTGACCAATACAGGTCTGAACTGCCAGGGTCTGCTTACTGAGTTTCTTCAATAAATACAGTACTCGTGTTTTCATTTTACAGATATGTACATTAACTGTGAGGAAAAGATTTATATTTTATTAGAGATCACAATATGTGGAATCAAAAGAACTGTGTTTGAGTCCTAATTTTACCCAAAGTATTTTAGCTTCCTGCTTTGGATGAGTCATTTATCAATGCCCTTGTTTTTGAGGCAGAGATAGCAGTACTCAGATTTTCGACTGGGGCTTGAGTGTGGGGGTGGTTGTTTCCCCTAACCCCCATATTGTTCAAGGGACTGTAACTTCCTGCCTGCCTAGTCTGATACTTATTTTCATGGCCCTTATATCTGTCTTCACTGGTTCCACGGAGTCCTTCTTTTCCCTGCCTTTCTGTTGTGCCATCTCCAAACTCTGCATCTGCATCACTTGACCTTTCCTAACAGGGACAAAATGTGAGAGTATCATCAACTATTCTGGCCTATTGGAGAACTGTCCTAAGACTAAATTATGCCATCTCCTTCATCTGGGCCCTGTGTTCCACAGCACTCCTCATCATTTTTTTAGGGACTTCAGCAGACATTCTGGAGAAGCTGGGGCAGATTTCTGCTGACCTTTTTTTACCTGGTCTTTATTGCCCTAATCAGTGCCCCTGATTGTTCACTAACTGATGAATGGTAGCACATTGTGTTTGTGTAGCAGTTTATCTTCTAAAATGACTTTCACGGTTGTCCGTGGAGGAGTGTGTGTGTCTGTTTAGGGGATGGTGAGAGAAGAGGCTGAACTCCTTTCACAGGTGAGGAAATTTAAGCCCCAAAATTGTATGACTTGTCTAGATTCTCACACTGAAGTGTTCTTTGCACAGGAAGGGTTTGCATCTGCCACATCTGATTATGCAACAAGGGCTTTTCTGCTATACCATTTACTCAGAGAAAAAGTCGCACTCCTTAGTTGGATTTCAAAGCGTGAATCATCTATGGTTTATCTAGATGCCCTATGTTGAGTCTGGGTGGTTTTGTTTCTGATCAAACCATGATCCTATATGTTTTCTCTGCCTTGGTTCATACTAATATATTTCATGTTGCTAGTCATTGATTTACAGCTTAGTTACTTTGAAATTCCTTCCTTATTTGCCACCTATTCCGTGAGTTCTTCTTGGGTCTCAAATCTCTGGGGAAATCACTATTAACCCCATTTGTTCAGATCATGAAAATAAATGTAAATAAGAAAATTCAACACTCTTGACTTAACTCTTTCTAATCTAGAAACTTAAAATAAAACAAAACCTTGTCTGCTTCCCTTTGATGTGTAACAATTTCATCAACACACTAAGCTTTGCCATCATTTGTATTACTATTTTGCTGTATCACTTAGTGTTGTATGTGTCATTTCTTTTCTCTACAATGAGAGTGCCATTTTACTGAGGGCAGAAATTGGGCCATTACTTTCTATGCCAACAATCATAGACACACACACACAAACGCAAAGATCAATAGGCCCTCAATCAACTATTGTTAAATAAAGACAAAAATTTAAAAAATTGGACAGAATGTGTAGGAAAAACTCTTACCTTCAAGCCCAGAAGTTAAATTCCAAGTTAGTCAAGGGAAAAGGCATTAAGAGGACCTGGAATTAGGAGAGAAAGGGAGAAGGTGGATTGCTTGTCTCCTTTTTGCTGTAATAGACTGGCAGAGAGCTTAGCTCCTTCTGAAATCATTACTTGCTACAGATCTCTGCCTCAGAGGGATCATCCCACACATTGATTAAGCATATAACATCCATCCGTAAAGTTATTTAATAAGTATTTTTGAGTGTGCTCACACTAAGGCACTGTATTACACATGTAGTTGAAGACAGTCTGAATTGTGTTTTGTTGAACTATTGTGCGAATGCATTTCCTTGACCAACTGTTCTTTGTTACCCAGGTGTGACCAGTCCTTCTAGTCTGTTTTTTCTTCATCAGATAGAACCCTCACATAGGATTGTATATTTAAATTGAGCCCTTCCTGTCACCCTCAAGTTTGCTTTGCTATCTGCTAGACTCTGATTTGCCCCTTGAACTCTGAATCATTCCTGAGATCTCTAGCTTTGGTGTCTACCAGACCAATCTAATCTTGATGTCCCTTATCCTACTTAGAAGATAATTTCTCAGTCCTTGAATCTCCTCTGGCCCCTTACCCTACCCCTGCCATGGTGCTTATCAAGGACTCACATAGCTCCCAAACTCTGAGCCCTTATCTAGAATATATCTCTCTGAATTACCTATGAGTTCTGTCCAGGGTGATCTGAGTGCAAGAGGGGCCCCAATTCATGAAGATTCAGCAATGAAGAATCACTACTGAAAAAGTCAGTTTTATCTCTGTGTCAGTAAATTACTTTTGAAAGTACGGAACTAACAAGATAATAGAGTGAACAAAAGTTATTCTTTTTAAGAATGTGAAAGTTTTTAAGAATTTTGAGTATAATACCAAAAGTGGCCATAGAAATGGATCCAGTTTTTCTACATTTACTCTATAATATAGATCTGACCATAAGGGCCAAAATATAGCCTGAGAACACTCTAGCATCTTCAGAGAATATTAGAGAAGTTGTTGTTTATGGATCCAAAACCTGACAACTTTTATCCTAAAATGGAAGCGCCACAACGTATCAGTGAGACAGCTACGTTATGTGACTTCATGACCCATCTCACACCAGGCCCCAAGCACATACTTTTTACTAATCATACCTCTTTAAGGAAGGATGATGTCTGTATGTTAATCTTAAAAGAAATGGTGAAATACTAAATACCAAGATCTTCTCACCTCCAGTTAGAAAGGCAAGTGAATTGAAGTCAGCCCATAGTTTGAATGAGTGGTCTCAGATCTAAAAATGGGTGTGAGAGTAGAGAGGTCATGAGATAACTCCTGAGAAGATAGAGCTAGAAAGTGAAGCCCAAGGGATTCCCCCCAAACTGTGTACCTTACCAAGTTATCTTGAACTGCATACAAAATGAAAACAGAAATTCATTCCAGCATTCCACATTTCCCCCCAAAATCATCTTAAGTGAAATACAGAATTGAATTCAAGTATCATCATAAATAAGTGTCATCTTTCGATTGAAATTTCAGCGTTGGAGATGGCTTTTACCAGTGCGAGTACGTGTCTAAAGTAAAATCAAAGAGTTTTGGAAAGGGTTGCACAGTAATCAAATATTGTCTTTGGTCTAGTGAGACCATCAGTGCTTTCCAATGTGACAAGCAGTTAAGACCCAATAAGCAGAACATGAGACTTGATCAATAGGTGCCTTATTGAGATGTTAAATGAATTAACAGACAGATAAATGAGGTTAGAAGAGGAAGCTAAAATGCTTTAAATTTTACAGGAGGGACATAGTTTGAATGAGTGGTCTCAGATCTAAAGTGGTCTCAGATCTTGGTGACTGGAATGAATTATTATAAATTGTCTTTCACTGTTCTTTAAATATTTCAGCAGGGATCATGGATCAGATAGAGAATGGGTAATAGCAGAAACAAATGAGTTCTGTGGATATGTAGGATTGAGGACCTATACAAAGGAAGCATTCCTTAGGGCATCAGTATTTTCTGTCAAAATTCAAGGAGTCCCCTTTGCCGATGACTAACATTATTCACTGAGTAAGCACTGACCTCTTCATTAGCTAATCAGAGAACTTGAGGACAAAAGCCCGTTGAAACATAATACAAAATACAGACACAGTTTAGAGAGTTTTTCTTTTTCTTTTTTTCTTTTTCTTTTTTTGGCCATGTTCATGACATTTGGAAATTCCCAGGCCAGGGACTGAACCCGAGACATAGCAGTGACCTGAGCCACAGCAGTGAGTGTGATAGATCCTCAAAGGTGCTCTGCCACCAGGGATCCCCAGTTTTGAGAGAGTTTTGAGACTCAAAGGAATGTGGAAAGTAAAGTGAGAAAGTGAAAAGGAATGTCTTCAAGATCCAGAGAGAGAAAAAGCAGGCCTGACAAGGAGATAGTAATGAAACTGTGGAGTGCCTGGAAAGGACTTGGGAAACACTTCTAGAAAAATTGTGGAAAACATTACCACACTGCCATATTTTTCTGGTACAGGAGATGGTTTGTAGCACTGGCCTTTTCTGAGTAGCAGAACTTACCTGGGGTTGTAAGAACAAATTCTTCAGTAAAGTGATTAGGAAAAGAGGAGACTTTTATTGTTCCAGTTGGGAGTCACAATGAGGGCAGGAAGAGTGTCCTGGATCTAGACAGTTCCAAAGTCTTTGTCATCCACATCTCCATTGGCCACAACGAAAAGATCCTTAAGTCCTCAGTGGAATTTAGTGAGAGATGTCACTTGGATGGTCTCAGGCCCAGCTACAGGGAATCTTCTCATTTCGTTTCCTCTGTGATTATAAATACTGTGCTCAGCCTAACTGGTGAGAGAGTGAATCTCAGGTCTGACCTCCCAGAAAAGCACATATAGCTCATGCATTTACTTTATTGGCTGGCTGAGTCTGAGAACGAAGAGAAAGTTGGACCAATGCCTTTTACTCCCTGGAGTTGGAGACTGAAGCCAAGATCACGGGAGTTAATTAGGAAAGTTACACTTTGTAAGAACCACAGAAGATTCTGTCAGATGTTGGCTTCATATCTTGACTTTGAAATCTTACTGCAAAGCCTTGGATGAGAAGTCCTGGGTGTCGCGTGGTTTTACTTTTCCTCCCTCCCTCTCTCCCTTGCTTTTTAGCTTTATTGAATGATAACTGAAAAAAAAAATGTTATGTATTTAAAATGTACGATTCAATGATTGACGTATTTATACTTTGTGAAATAGTGACTATAATCGGGTTAATGAACACATCCATCACCTCACATGGTTATCATTTTTTGCATGGTGTGTGTGTGTTTTGAAAATGTTCAAGGCGATGCCTTCAACTTTGTTTTTATTTCTCACAATTGATTTCTTTTATGGCTCCTTGAATTTTACAATTAAAACCCTACTCTTTTGAAAAATGTGTTTGGAATTTTGATAGGAATTGAATGTGCAGATGTCTTTGGGCAGTGTGAACATCTAACAATATTAGCTTTTTTTTCTGATCCATTAACATGGAATATCGGATTATTTATTTGCATTTTCCCCAATTTCTTTGAGTTTTCAGTGCCCAAGTCTTTCTTGAGTTTTCAGTGTCCAAATCTTTCACTTCCTTGATTAAATTTAGTCCAAGAACTTTATTGTTTTTGATGCAATTTTAAGTGCTTTCTTCATTTTCTTTTCATATAGTTTTATCTTAGTGTATAGGAACACAACTCACTTTTATATGTTGATTTTGTATCCTGTAACTTCCCTGAATTCATTGATTAGCTAAATGGATTTTTGGTGGAATCTTTATTTTCTCTATATATGATCATCTCATCTGCTAACATAGGTAATTTTTCTTCTTCATTTCCCATTTGGATGCTTTTTAATTTGTTTCTTCTCTGGCTAGGATTTCTAGAACTATGTTGAATAGTAGTGGTGAGAATGGGCACACTTGTCTTATTCCTGTTCTCAGAGGAAAATTTTTCTCTTTTTAATCATTCAGCATGCTGTTTGTTAACTGTGCACTAACATATATGGCCTTTATTGTGTTGAGGTACATTTATTTTGTACCTTGTTGAAAGTTTTTATCATGAAAATATGTTGAATATTATCAAATTCTTTTTTGCATATATTGAGATGATATGATTTCTATCCTCTTTGTTAATGTGGTATTCATCATTTTTTTGGATCTTCATATTTTGAGCCATCCTTGCATCACTAGAATAAATATCCCTTGATCATGGTGTATGATCCTTTAAATGTGATTTGAATTCTGTTTTGATAGTGTTTGTGAGAGGGTTTTTGTATCTGTGTTCATCAGGGATGCTGACCTGTAGTTTTCTTTCTTGGTAATGTCTTTGTCTGGCTTTTGTATCAGGTTACTGTCTTTGTAAAATAGTCCATCTAAACTTCAGTGTTTTGAAAGAGTTTTGGAAGGATGGTATTAATCCTTCCTTAAGTATTAGGTAGAATTTACCAGTAAAATCATTAGGTCCTGAACTTTAATTTTTGAAGTTTATTTTTATTTATTTTGAATTTAATTTTATTGAAGTATAGTTGCTTTACAATATTGTATTAATTTCAGGTGTATGGCAAAGTGAATCAGTCATACATATAAATATATCCATTCTTTTTCCCCCCATATAGATTATTACAAACAATTGAGTGGATTTTCCTGTGCTCTAAATGAAATCATCTATTTTATTTATTTAAAAAAATTTTAGTATAGTTGATTTACAATATTCTGCCAATATCTTCTGTGCAGCAAAGTGACATATCTATGTGTATGTGTGTATATGTGTGTGTGTGTATGTATTCTTTTTCTCATATTATGCTCCATCATTTTCCATCACAAGTAATTAGATATAGGTCCTTGTGCTATACAGCAGGATCTCATTGCTTACCCACTACAAATGCAATAGTTTGCATCTACTAATCACAAACTCCCAGTCCATCCCACCCCTTCCCCCTGCCCCTTGGCAACCACAAGTCTGTTCTCCATGCTCAAGAGTTTGTCTCTTTCCCATAGATAGGTTCATTTCTGCCATATGTTAGATTCCAGATGTAAGTGATAGCAGATGGTATTTGTCTTTCTCTTTCTGACTTACTTCACTTAGTATGAGGATCTTTAGTTCCATCCATGTGGCTGCAAATGGCATTGTTTTGTTCTTCTTTATGGCTGAGTAGTATTCTCCTGTGTATATGTACCACTGCTTCTTAACCCATTTATCTACATTGGACATTTAGTTTGTTTCCAGGTCTTGGCTATTGTGAATAATCCTGTAATGAATATATGGGTGCATGTATCTTTTTCAAAGAAAGTTTTGTCCGGATTTATGCCCAGGAGTGGGATTGCTGGACCATGTGGTAGTTGTATATTTAGTTTCCTATGATACCTCCATATTGTTTTCCATGGTGGTTGCACCAATTTTCATTCTCACCAACAGTGCAGGAAGGTTCCCTTTTCTCCATACCCTCTCCAGCATTTGTTTTTGTAGACTTACTAATGATGGCCATTCTGACTAGTGTGAGGTGGTACCTCATAGTAGTTTTGATTTGCATTTCTCTAATAATTAGTGGAGTTGAACAATTTTTCATGTGCCTATTGGCCATCTGTTTGTCTTCTTTTGAGAAATGTCTATTCAGGTCTTCTGCCCATTTTTTTGATGGAGTTGTTTTGAGTTTTTTCCTGTTGAGTTGTTTGAGTTGTTTGTATAGTTTGGAGATTAAGCCTTTGTTGGTTGCATAATTTGAAACTATCTTCTCCCATTATGTAGGTTTTTTTTCTCTAAGTTTTCCTTTGATGCACAAACTTTTAAGTTTTATTAGGCCCCATTGTTGTAATTTTGCTCTTATTTCTGTTGCCTTGGGAGCCTGACCTAAGAAAAATTTTGTATGGTTGATATCAAAGAATGTTTCGCCTGTGTTCTCCTCTAGTAATTTTATCATGTCTTGTCTTATTTTTAAGGCCTTAAGCCATTTTGAGTTTATTTTTGTGCATGGTGTGAGGGCATGCTCTAGTTTACATACAGCTGTCCAGTGTTGCCAGAACCACCTGCTGAAGATACTGTCTTTTCCCCATTTTATATTCTTGCCTCCTTTGTCAAAGATTAATTGACAGTAAGTGTCTGGGGTTTTTTTCTGGGCTCTCTGTTCTGTTCCCTTGGTCCGAAATCTGGGAGAGTTATGCCTCCTGCTTGTTTTTCATTCTTTGAGATTGCTTTGGCAATTCTGGGTCTTTTATAGTTCCATATAAATATTTGGATTGTTTGTTCTAGTTCTATGAAAAACGTCATGGGTAATTTGATAGGGATCACATTGAATCTGTAGATTGCTTTGGGTAGTATGGCCTTTTACAATACAATTCTTCCAATCCAGGAGCATGGAATATATTTCCATTTTTTGGAGCCCTCTTTAATTTCCTTGATTGTTTTATAGTTCTCAGCATATAAATCTTTCACCTCCTTAGTCAGTTTTATTCCTTGGTATTTAAATTTTGATGGTGCATTTAAAAAAGTTACTGTACTTTTGTATTCCTTTTGTAATATTTCATTGTTAGTATATGGAAATGCAACTGATTTATGAATAATAATCTTGTCACCATGCTGAATTCATTCAGTTTGAGTAGTTTTTTTTTGGAGTCCTTAGGGTTTACTATATAGAGTATCATGTCATCTGCATACAGTGACAATATTACCTCTTCTCTTCCAATTTGGATACATTTTATTTCTTTTGTTTGTCAGATTGCTGTGGCTAGGACTTCAATACTATGCTGAATAAAAGTGGTGAGAGTGAGCATCCTCTTCCTTGTCACAGGGGAGCTTTCATATTTCTCTGTTGCATATGATATTTGCTGTGGATCTGCCATAAATGGCTTTTTATTATGTTAAGGTATTTCCCTCTATACCCACTTATGTATCATAAATTGATGTTGGATTTTGTCAAATCCTTTTTCACATCTGTTGAGATGATCATGTGGTTTTTGACTTTTCTTTTGTTAATGTGGTGTATGACACTGATTGATTTGCATATATTGAACCATCCTTGAAACTGGGATGAATCCCACTTGGTTGTGCTGTATGATCATTTTTATATGTTGTTAAATTCGGCTGGCAAAAATTTTGTTGAAAATTTTCATGTCTATATTCATCAAAGATATTGGCCTATAATTTTCTTTTTTGGTAGTTTTTTTGTCTGGTTTTTGTATTAGCTTGATGATGGCATCATAGAATGCCTTTGGGAGTGTTCCTTCTTCTTCAACCTTTTGTAGAAGTTTAAGTGTGGGTATAATTCTTCTTTGTATTTTTGGTAGAATTCACCTGTGATGCCATCTGGTCCTGGACTTTTATTTGTAGGAAGTGTTTTTGTGACGTACTCAATTTCATTTCTGGTGATGAGTCTGTTCAATTGATGTGCTTCTTCTTGATTCAGTTTTGGATGGCTGTATGTCTATAGAAAGTTGTCCATTTCTTCTAAGTTGACAAATTTGTTGGCATATTGTTGTTCATAGTATTCTCTTATGGTGTTTTATATTTCTGCAGTATCTGTTGTGATTTCTCCTTTTTCATTTCTTGTTTTCTTTTCTTTTTTTTTTTTGTCTTTCTTCCATTTCTTGGGCCGCTCCCGTGGCATATGGAGGTTCCCAGGCTAGGGGTCGAATTGGAGCTGTAGCCACCGGCCTACACCAGAGCCACAGCAACTCGGGATCCAAGCCATGTCTGCAACCTACACCACAGCTCACGGCAACACTGGATCCTTAACCCACTGAGCAAGGCCAGGGACTGAATCCGCAACCTCATGGTTCCTAGTCAAATTTGTTAACCACTGCACAACAACGGGAACTCCCTTGTTTGAGTTCTTTATCTCCTCCTCTTGGTGAGTCTGCCCAGATGCTTGTCAATTCTGTTAACCCTTTCAAAGAACCAGGTCTTGGTTTTACTGATTTTTTCCTATTGTGTTTTGAATCTTTTTTTTATTGATTTTTGTCCCTGATCTTTATGATTTCCTTCCTTCTGCTGACTTTAGGTTTTGTTTGTTCTTTTTCTAATTCTTTTAGGTGGTAGGTTAAATTGTTGATTTGAGATTTTTCTTCTTTTTTTTTTTGGAAGGCCTGTATTGCTATGATCTTCCCTCTTTTGCACCATCCCATAGACTTTGAATGGTTGTGTTTTCGTTGTCATTTGTCTTGAGGTATTTTAAAATTTTCCTTTTGATTTCTTCATTGACCCATTGGTTTTTTACTAGCATGTTCTTTAGTCTCCAGGTAGTCAGTTTTTTTTCTCTTTTTTTTTTCCTGTGGTTGATCTCTAGTTTAATGCCATTTTGGTCAGAGAAGATACTTGAAATAATTTCTATACTCTTAAATTTTTTGAGGTTAGTTTTGTGCCCAAGTATGTGGTCAGTCCTTGAGTATGTTCCATGTGCACATTACCCAGAGGTAATGTCCTGAAGTTGTCATAAAAGTCAACTTTTCTATTGTGTCATTTAGGATATCTGTTGCCTATTGATTTTCTGTCTAGAGGATCTGTCCATTGATGTGAGTGGGGTGTTAAATTCTCCTACTTTTGTTCTAGTCCCAGAAATTTCTCCTTTTATGCCTGTTAGTATTTGTTGTATATATTTGGGCGGCCCTGTATTGGGGCATATATATTGATGAGTGTAATGTCCTCTTTTTGAATTGATCCTTTTATCATTAGTGTCCTTCTTTATGGCCTTCCTTTAAAATCTATTTTGTCTGATAATGAGTATTGCAACTCCTGCTTTTCTTTATTTTCCATTTGTGTGAAGTATGTTTTTCCATCCCCTCACTTGCAATTTATGTGTCCTTTGCCCTAAGGTGAGTCTCATGTAGGCAGCATATTGTAAGCTTTTCTTTTTGTATCCAGTCCACCACACTGTGTCTTTTGATTGGAGCATTCAGTCCATTAAATTTAAGATGATATTGATAAATATGTATTTATTACTATTTTAAACCTTGTTTTCCAGTATATTCTAGGTTTGTGCTTTGTTCTTTTATTTTTTTCGTTGGATGACTTCCTTTTATTTTATGCTTGTGTCCTTTTCTTTTTAATTTTCATGAATGTAATATTTGGTTTTGATTTGTGGTTGCCCTATTTTGTAAGTATGTTAACCTCATTTTATATCTGCTTGGTTTAGCCTGATAGTCATATAGGCTCAAACCCATTCTTTAAAAAATGAGTCTAGATTTTCTTACTTTCCTTCCCCTCATTTTATGATTTTCACCTCATTTTGTAACATCTTCATGTTTATCCTTTTGTTATTCCTTTTGTTTATTGTTGCTTTTATAATGAGTTTTTTCCCCTTTCAGAACTGTATATTGGCTTAAATTTTTGCTTTCCAGTTGTGATTTCCTCCATTATATTTCTTATTACTTCTTTTATTATGTAGTGGAACCCTTTCAGTATTCCTTTTAGAACAGGCTTAATATCACTGTACTCCTTTAGTTTTTGTTTGTTGGAGAAATTCTTTATTTCTCCAACTGTTTTAAATGATATTCTTGCTGGGTAGACTATTCTAGGCTGCTATTTTTTCCCTTTTAGAACTTGGAATATATCTTGCCACTCTTTTCTGTCCTGTAATGTTTCTGTAGAGAAATCAGCTGATAGCCTTATGGGGGGGGGGGGAGTCCCTTATAATTAAACTCTTTTTTTCCCTTTGCTGCCTTTAGAAACCTCTCTTCATCTTTCACTTTTGCCATTTTTATTATAAAATGTCTTGGTGTAGGCCTGTTTGTGTTCAATTTGTTGGGGGCCTTCTGTGCTTCCTGTATCTTGATATCGGTATTTTTTAGGTTTGGAGTTTTCAGACATAATTTCTTCAAATATATTTTCTATCTTTTTTTTTTTTTTTTTGGTCTTTTTGCCATTTCTTGGGCCGCCACTGCGGCATGTGGAGGTTTCCAGGCTAGGGGTCTAATTGTGCCATAGCCACAGCAATGTGGGATCCGAGCCGCATCTGCGACCCATACCACAGCTCACGGCAATGCGGGATCGTTAACCCACTGAGCAAGGGCAGAGATTGAACCCACAACCTCATGGTTCCTAGTTGGATTTGTTAACCACTGTGCCATGATGGGAACTCCTCAAATATATTTTCAATCACCCTTTTTTTCCTCTTTCTGGAATCCCTGTTAGGCATAGATTTGCCCACTTTATATTATCCCATTGATCTCTTATATTTCTCTCATGTTTTGTTTTGTTTTTTGTTTTTGTTTTTGTTTTTTGCTTTTTAGGGCTGCACCTGTAGCATATGGAGGTTCCCAGGCTAGGGGTCAAATTGGAACTACAACTGCTGGCCTATGCCACAGCCACAGCAACATAGGTCCAAACCGAGTCTGCAGCCTACACCACAGCTCATGGCAATGCCAGATCCTTAATCCACTGAGCGAGGCCAGGGATTGAACCTGCATTCTCATGGATGCTAGTCAGATTCGTTGACTGCTAAGCCATGATAGGAACTCCCTTTCATATTTTTTCATTTGATTTTCTGTTCTGATGTCTTGATTGGGTGATTTCCATTATTTAATCTTCCACATCACTAATTTGTTCCTCTGCATTATTCATTCTGCTCATTATTGCCTTTAACTCAGCTTGTGTCACTACAAATGAGTTTTCTAAATTTTCTTGGCTCTGCCTTATATTTTCTAGTTACATTCTGAGAGAAGCTATATTATTGTTCATATCTGCTCTTAATTCCTACATATTAACTCTTAATTCCTTCAGTATTTTCACTGTCTCCTCTTTGAACTTGGTGTTTGTGAGATTGAAGAGGTCTGTTTCATTGTTTGCTCCTTCAGGTAAATTCTCCTGTTATTTTAACTGGGAATGGTTCCTGAGCTTCTTCACCTTGCTTATATATATCTTATTCTGTGAGTTTAGGGAAAACAACTGCTGTAGTCTTAGAGTTCTATTTATATAGATGATCACCCCTGGGGATTTTGTGAATGCTTACTATTTACTTTTAGGGCGCTGTGAATGCTTCATGGGAGATGGAGGCCTAGGGAAGGGCTATTAGATAGTGCCTGGTTGCTGGGCCCTTAACAGTTGTAAGGACCCACAGGAAGGTGGCTCAGGCTGCTCCTAGTTGCAGGGCCCTAGGATGTGGTGGTTACCCTCACACAGGTGTAGGGTAATGGAGGGTTACCCTTGGAGGGTTTGGTAATGGCAGCAACATTGCATGTGCATTCCCAGAAAATGAGAGCATGAATGCATGGTGTTCAATTGCAGTGCCCTCCTCTATGCAAACCTCTGAAGAGAGGGGGGCTGTAGTCCCCTGTTGTTGAAAGGCCACTGCCATCTCTGGAGTCTGAGATAACTGAATTTGCCCCCACCACCTATAGACCATGCAAGAGGTGCCCCATCATGTTTAGCCTGCACAGGGGGCACTGCCACCTGTAGCCCGTGGAAGAGGGGCCTGTTGCCCATAGCCCGTGTGAGAGGTGCCTTGCTGCCTGTAGCCCCACTTTCTGAGAGTCTGCCCATGTTCAGAGAAAGATATTCCTGTGGCAGTCCTCCCCTCCTCTTCTTGCCCTCCCCAACAATGGCATCTTGCTTCTCCTGTGGCCCAGACCTCCTCCCAGGTTCCCATGCCCGTGGCACTCTGCTCCCCAACCCATGGCGCACTGCTCCCTAGCCCCTCAGTCTGTCTCCACACAGCCAAACCTAGTCCTCTGCCTGGAACTGACCTCTGGAGCTTGAGTCTTAGCGTTCACCCCCCACATAAGTGTCTCAGGCTGTGATATCCTGGCAGGTGGTATTCATTGTCTGTGTGGCACTCTCTCTCTGCTTTGCCCCCCTCAGTCCAGCTGGTATTTTTCTCTGAGGCTTTGAGGTCCCTCCATCTCAGCTGATCTTCCCATCAGGAGGCTACTCAGGGTATAGGTTCCTTTCCTTTTTCACAGCTCTCTCTCAGTCGTGCTAGTCCCATCCTGATTCCTTTCTCTCTCTCTCTCTCTTTTTCCTTTTTTTCTACCCAGTTATGTAGAGGGTTTCTTGCCTTTTTTGGAGGTTTAAAGTCTTCTGCCAGCATTCATTAGATGTTCTGTGTGAATCAATCTACATACAGATTTTATTTATTTTTTGATTTTTTTGGGGGGAGTAGGTGAATGCCATGTCTTACTCCTCCATTATTTTGTTCCTGCCCCCAATCATCTATTTTATACAGTATTGTGTATGTGTTTCTTTTAAAATTAGAAGTATAATCAACTTACTATGTCAGCTTCAGGTGTACAGCATAGTTATTGAATATTTTATGCATTGCAATATAATCACCATGATAAATATGGTTAACATCTGTCACTATACAAATTTAATACTATTATTTAATATATGTCCCATGCTGTACATTATATCCTAGTGACTTATTTCTGTTATAATGAAGGTTCGTACCTTTTAATCTCTCAGTATTTCATCCATTCCCAAATCCTTCCCCTTTGGCAACCACCTGTTTTTTCACTGTATCTATAACTCTGTTTCTGTTTTATTATGTTCATTTGTTTTTTAGATTCCACATATAAGTGAAATCATTTTGTATTTGGCTTTCTCTGTCTGCTTATTTCACATAGTATAATACTTCCAGGTCCATCCATGTTGTCACAAATCACAAGATTTCATCCTATTTTATGGGTCAGTGGTATTCTATTTTATACATTCACCCATCTTCTTTGTCTATTTATCTTTAGATGGACACTTAGGTTGCTTGCCTATCTTGGCTACTGTAAATAGTGCTGCAGTGAACACAGGTGTGCATATATCTTTTTGAATTAGTGTTTCTGATTTTTTTCAGAAAAATACCCAGAACTAGAATTTCTGGATTATACATAGTTTTATTTTTTTAATTTTTGAGTAATCTTTGTACTGTTTTCCAAGTTGCTGTACCAGTTTACATTACCACCATCAGTATATGGGGGTTCCCTTATCTCCATGTCATTTTCAGTTCTTATTATTTGCTGTCTTTTTGATTGTAGCCATTTTGACAGGTGTGGTTTAGATTTTGTTTGCATTTCCCCAATGATTAGTGATATTGAATATCTTCTCATGTGTCTGTTGGTCATCTGTATGTATTCTTTGGAGAAATTTCCAATTAGGTCCTCAGCCCATTTTATTTTTTTTTTTTTTTTTATTTTTTTTTTTTTTTTTTAATTTTATTTTCCCACTGTACAGCAAGGGGGTCAGGTTATCCTTACATGTATACATTACAATTACAGTTTTTCCCCCACCATTTCTTCTGTTGCAACATGAGTATCTAGACATAGTTCTCAATGCTATTCAGCGGGATCTCCTTGTAAATCTATTCTACATTGTGACTGATAAGCCCAAGCTCCCGATCCCTCCCACTCCCTCCCCCTCCCATCAGGCAACCACAAGTCTCTTCTCCAAGTCCATGATTGATTTTCTTTTCTGAGGAGATGTTCATTTGTGCTGGATATTAGATTCCAGTTATAAGTGATGTCATATGGTATTTGTCTTTGTCTTTCTGGCTCATTTCACTCAGTATGAGATTCTCTAGTTCCATCCATGTTGCTGCAAATGGCATGATGTCATCCTTTTTTATGGCTGAGTAGTATTCCATTGTGTATATATACCACATCTTCCGAATCCAATCCTCTGTCGATGGACATTTGGATTGTTTCCATGTCCTGGCTATTGTGAATAGTGCTGCAATGAACATGCGGGTGCATGTGTCTCTTTTAAGTAGAGCTTTGTCCGGATAGATGCCCAAGAGTGGGATTGCAGGGTCATATGGAAGTTCTATGTATAGATTTCTAAGGTATCTCCAAACTGTTCTCCATAGTGGCTGCACCAGTTTACATTCCCACCAACAGTGCAGGAGGGTTCCCTTTTCTCCACAGCCCCTCCAGCACTTGTTATTTGTGGATTTATTAATGATGGCCATTCTGACTGGTGTGAGGTGGTATCTCATGGTAGTTTTGATTTTCCTCAGCCCATTTTATAATGAAGTTGTTTGGGTTTTTTTTTTTTTTGAAGTTGTATGAATCCTTTGCATATTTTGGATATTAGCCCCTTATCAGATCTATCATTTGCAAATATCTTCTTTCACTCAGTAGGCTGCCTTTTAATTTCATTGATGATTTCCTTTGCTGGGCAAAATGTTTTAGTTTGATGTAGTCCCATTTGTTTATTTTTGCTTTTATTTCTGTTGTCCAAGGAGATGAATCAAAAAAATATTGTTAAAACCTATATCCAAGAATGTACCACCTATGCTTTTTCTAGGAGTTTTATGCTTTCTGGTTTTAAAGTTTTTGATGTATTTTGAGTTTTTTTCATATAGGATTTGAGAAAGTATTCAAATTTGATTCTTTTGCACATAGTTGTCCAGTTTTCCCAACACCAACACCATTTATTAAAGAGGTTGTCCTCCCCCCATGTATATTTTTTTGCCTTCATTTGATAGATTAATTTGACCCTAAAAGCTCCATTTCTGAGTGCTCCATTCTGTTCCATTGATCCATGTGTCTATTTTTGTGCCAGTGATTCTATTTTGATTAAGTTAGCTTTGTAGTATAGGCTGAAGTCAGGGAGTGTGATACTTCCAGATTTGTTTTGACTTTGGGGCTCTTTTGTTTCTTCATATAAATTTTAGAATTATTTGTTCTAGTTCTGGAAAAGTACCATTAGTATTTAATAGTGATTGCACTGGATCTGTAGATTGCCTTGATTGCTGTAGTCATTTTAACAATGTTAATTCTTCCAAAGCATGAGCACAATATATCTTTTCATTTTTGTCATCTTCAGTTTCTTTCATCAATGTCTTATAGTTTTGAGAGTACAATTCATTTGCCTCTATGATGAGCTTTGCTCTAGATAACCACTACTTTGGTCTCTGTGTCTGTGTGTCTGCTTCTTTTTTGTTATATTCACTAGTTTGTAATATTTTTATATTCCATATGTAAGTGATACCATGTAGTATTTGTCTTTCTCTGTCTGATTTATTTCACTTAGCATAATGCCCTCCAAATTCATCATTGCTGCTGCAAATGGCAAAATTTAATCCCTTTTCATGGCTGAGTAGCATTCCAGTATATGTGTGTGTGTGTGTGTGTGCGCGCGTGTGTGTATAGATATACCACATATTTTATTTATTTATTTGTTTTTTATTTTATTTATTTGTTCCATCCCACAACCCAAGCACATTGCCCCACCCCCCAAATTGTCTCCTTTGGAAAACATAAGTTTTTCAAAGTCTGTGACTCGGCATCTGTTCTGCAGAGAAATTCATTGTGTCCTTTTTTCAGGTTCCACATGTCAGTGAAAGCATTTGATGTTGGTGTCTCATTGTATGGCTGACTTCACTCAGCATGATAATTTCTAGGTCCATCCATGTTGCTAAAAATGTTGGTATTTCATTCATTTTAATGGCTGAGTAATATTCCATTGTGTATATGTTACCACATCTTCTTGATCCATTCCTCTATCAATGGACATTTAGGTTGTTTCCACATCTTGGCTATTGCAAATAGTGCTGCAATGAACATCAGAGTACATGTATCTTCATGAGTCATGGTTTTCTTTGGATAGATGCCCAGGAGTGGGATTGCTGGATCAAACTAAAACAAGTTCTATTTTTAGTTTTCTGAGGCATCTCCATACTGTTTTCCACAGTGGTTGCACCAATTTACATTCCCACCAACAGTGTACTAGGGTTCCTTTTTCTCCACACCCTCTCCAGCACTTATTGTTTGTAGACGTTTTGATGATGGCCCTTCTGGCTGATGTAAGGTGGTACCTCAGAGTGGTTTTGATTTTCACTTCTCTAACAGTGAGTGATGTTGAACATCTCTTCATGTATTTTTTGGCCATCTGTATGTCATCTTTGGAGAACTGTCTGTTTAGATCTTCTGACTATTTTTTTTTTTTGATGGGGTTGTTTGTTTATTTGATATGGAGCTGCAGAAGGTGTTTATAAATTTTGGAGATTAATCCCTTGTCAGTCGATTCACTTGCAAAGGTTTTCTCCCATTCTGTGGGTTGTCTTTTTGTGTTGTTTAGGGTTTCCTTTGCTGTGCAGGAACTTTTAAGTTTGATTAGCTCGCCTTTGTTTATTTTTGTTTTTGTTGTCAGTACTCTGAGAGGTGGATCTGAGAAGATGTTGCGATGTTGCTGTCATTTTATGTGGGAGAGTGTTTGGCCTATGTTTTACTCTTAGAGTTTTATAGTGTCTGGTCTTATATCTAGGTCTTTAATCCATTTGGAGTTTTTGTTATGGTGTGAGGGAGTGTTCTAACTTCATTCTTTTCCATGTGGCTGTCCAGTTTTCCCAGCACCACTTATCCAAGGGGCTGTCTTTTCTCCACTGTATATTCTTGCCTCCTTTGTCATAGATTAGTTGGCTGTAGGTATATGGGTTTAATTCTGGACTTTCTATCCTGTTCCACTGATCTATATTTCTGTCTTTGTGCCAGTACCATGCGGTTTTGATGATTGTTGCTTTGTAGTATAGTCTGAAGTCCAGGCGCCTGATTCCTCCAGCTCCATTTTTCTTTTTCAGGATGTCTTTGGCTATTCTGGGTATTTTGTGCTTACAAACAAACTTTAAAATATTTTGTTTGATTTCTGGTAAATTGATAGGGATTGCATTGAATCTGTAGATTGCCTTAGGTAGTATAGTCATTTTGATAATATTAACTCTTCCAATGCACAAGCATGGTATATCTTTCCATCTATTTGTGTCATCTTTGATTTCTTTCATCAGTGGCTTATAGTTTTCAGAGTACAGGTCTTTTGTCTCTTTAGGTAGGTTTGCTCCTAGGTATTTTATTCTTTTTGATGTGATGGTAAATGGGATTGCTTCCCTAATTTCTTTTTCTGCTCTTTCAATGTTAGTTTATAGAAATGCCATCGATTTCTGTGTATTGATTTTGTATCCTGTGACGTTGCCAAATTCATGGATGAGTTCTAACAGTTTTCTGGTAGAGTCTTTAGGATTCTCTAGGTATAGTATCCTGTCATCTGCAAATAGTGATAGTTTGACTTCTTCCTTTCCAATTTGGATTCCTTTTATCTCTTTTACTTCTCTGATTGCTGTAGCTAGGACTTCGAAAACTATGTTGAAGAATAGTGGCGAGAGCGGAGATCCTTGTCTTATTCCTGATTTCAGTGGGAATTCTTTCAGCTTTTCACCATTGAGAATGATGTTCACTGTGGGTTTGTCATATATGGCCTTTATCATGTTGAGGTAGGTTCCCTCTATGCCCAGTTTCTGAAGGGTTTTTATCATAAATGAGTGTTGGATTTTGTCAAAGGCTTTTTCTGAATTGATTGAAAAGATCATATGGTTTTTATTCTTCAGTTTGTTAAATGGATTTGTGGATGTTGAAGAACCCTTGCATCCCTGGGGTAAATCCCACTTGATCATGATGTATAATCCTTTTAATGTATTGTTGGATGCAGTTTGCTAGGATTTTGTTGAGGATTTTTGCATTGATGTTCATCAGTGAAATTGACCTATAGTTTTCTTTTTTTGTGGACTCTTTGTCTGGTTATGGTACCAGGGTGATGGTGGCCTCATAGAATGAGTTTGGGAGTATCCCTTCCTCTGCAAGTTTTTGAAATAGTTTCAGAAGGAGAGGTGTTAGCTCTTCTCTAAATGTTTGATAGAATTTGCCTGTGAAGCCATCTGGTCCTGGATTTTTATTTGTTGGAAGTTTTTTAGTCACAGTTTCAATTTCAGTTCTTGTGATTGGTCCATTCATCTTTTCTATTTCATCTTGGTTTAGTCTAGGAAGATTTTACTTTTCTAAGAATTTGTCCATTTCTTCCAGGTTTTCCATTTTATTGGCATATAGTTTCATATACTAGTCTCTTATGATCCTTTGTATTTCTGTGATATCTGTTGTTACCTCTTTTTCATTTCTAATTTTATTGATTTGAGACCCCTCTTTTCTCCTTGATAAGTCTGGCTAGGGGTTTATCAATTTTGTTGGTCTATTCAAAGAACCAGCTTTTCATTTCATTGATCTTTTCTATGGTTTTCTTTGTTTCTATTTCATTTATTTCTGCTCTGATCTTTATGATTTCTTTTCTTCTACTAACTTTAGGTCTTGTCTGTTCTTCTCTCTCGAGCTGCTTTAGATGTAAAGTTAGCTTGTTTATTTGAGCTTTTTCTTGTTTCCTGAGGTGAGCTTGTATTGCTATAAACTTTCCTCTTAGAATGGCTTTTGCTGCATCCCATAGGTTTTGGAGGGTTGTATCTTTGTTGTCATTTGCTGCTAGGTATTTTTAAATTTCCTCTTTGATTTCTTCAGTGATCCACTGGTTGTTTAGTAGCATGTTGTTTAGTCTCCACGTGTTTGTGTTTTTTGCAGTTTTTTTCTTGTTGATTTCCAGTCATATAGTGTTGTGGTTGGAAAAGATGCTCGATATGATCTCACTTTTCTTAAAGTTACCAAGGTTGGATTTGTAGCCCAGGATATGATCTATCTTAGAGAATGTTCCACGTGCACTTGAGAAGAAAGTGCATTCTGTTGCTTTTGGATGGAATGTCCTATAAATATCTCTTAGGTCCATCTGGTTTAATGCTTCATTTAGGGCCTGTATTTCCTTGTTGCTTTTCTGTCTGGGTGATCTGTCCATTGCTGTGAGTGGCGTGTTAAAGTCCCCCACTATGATTGTGTTTGTGGCAGGAGGTGAGCACGACCTCTTACTCCTCTGCCTTCTTGTTCTGCCCCCTCATTTTTTTTTGCATGTAGCTGTCCAGTTTTCCCAGCATCACTTATTTAAGAAACTGTCTTACTTCCATTGTATATCCTTGCCTCCCTTATCATAGATTAATTGAGCCTAGATGCATATTTCTGGGATTTCTATGCTGTTCCACTGATCTATATTTCTGTTTTTGTGTCACTACAATACTGTTTTGATGACTGTAGCTTAGTAGTGTAGTTTGAAATCAGGGAGTCTGATTCCTCCAACTCCGTTTTTCTTTCTCAGAATTGCTTTGGCTATTTGGGTTCTATTCTGTTGCCATACAAATTTAAATATTTTTTGTTCTATATCTGTGAATAATGCTATTTGGTGAATGAAATATAATTTGATAAGGATTACATTGAATCTGTACATAGCCTTGGGTAGAATGGTCCTTTTGATAATCTTGATTCTAGTCCAAGAGCATGTGTACCCTATTGTCTTCATCCATCTGTTGATGGACATTTATATTGCCTTCATATCCTGGCCATTACAAATCATGCTGCTATGATTATTGAGGTGCATGAATATTTTTTAATTAGTATTTTGTTTTTTGACAGTATACCTAGGA
The DNA here is from genome assembly GCF_054392235.1 of Sus scrofa. Classification (NCBI taxonomy): domain Eukaryota; kingdom Metazoa; phylum Chordata; class Mammalia; order Artiodactyla; family Suidae; genus Sus; species Sus scrofa. The sequence continues at coordinate 86,139,344 of NC_139387.1, read as the reverse complement.
AGGGAATTGTTGGATCATGTGGTAGTTATGTTTTTAGATTTTTGAGACATCTCCATACTTTTTTGACAGTGGCTGCATCAATTTTCCTTCCCATCAACAGTGTATGAGGGTTTCCTTTTCTCCACATCCTAACCAACATGTGTTATTTGTGTTCTTTTTAATGATAGCCATTATAATATGTGTGAGGTGATAGCTCATTGTGATTTTGTTTTGCATTTCTCTGAGGATTAGTGATGTTGAGCATCTTTTCATGTGCCTGTTGGCCATCTGCCTTTCCTTTTTGGAAAAATGTCTATTTAGTTCTTCTCCTCATTTTTTTTGGTGGCTGAGTAATATTCATTGTGTATATATACCACATCTTCCTAATACAATGATCTATCAGTGGACATTTGTGTTGTTTCCATGTCTTGGATATTGTGAATAGAACTGCAATGAACATGCAGGTGCATGTGTCTTTTTTAAGGAAAGTTTTGTATGGACATATGTTCAAGAGTGGGATTGCTGGATCATGTGGTAGTTCTATGTATAGTTTGTAAGGTACCTCCATACTGTTCTCCATAGTGGTTGTACCAGCTTACATTCCCACCAACAGTGCAGGAGGGTTCCGTTTTCTCCACACCCCCTCCAGCATTTGTTATTTGTGGACTTCTTAATTACGGTCATTCTGACTGGTGTAAGGTGGTATTTCACAGTAGTTTTTTTTTTTTTTTTTTTGGTCTTTTTGCCATTTCTTGGGCCACTCCCGTGGCATATGGAGTTTCCCAGGCTAGGGGTCTAATCGGAGCTATAGACGCTGGCCTACACCAGAGCCACAGCAACGCAGGATCCGAGCCGCATCTGTGACCTACACCACAGCTCACGGCAACGCCAGATCCTTAACCCACTGAGCAAGACCAGGGATCGAACCCACAGCCTCATTGTTCCTAGTCAGATTTGCTAACCACTAGCCATGATAGGAACTCCTCACAGTAGTTTTGATTTGCATTTCTCTAATAATCAGGGATGTTGAGCATCTTTTCATGTGCTTGTTGGCCATCTGTATCTCTTCCTTGGAGAAATGTCTATTCAGGTCTTTTGCCCATTTTTCAATTGGGTTGTTGGTTTTTTGCTGTTGAGTTGTATAAGTTGCTTGTATATTCCAGAGATTAAGCCTTTGTCGTTGCATCATTTGAAACTATTTTCTCCCATTCTGTAAGCTGTCTTTTTGTTTTCTTTTCTTTTTTTCTGAGCAAAAGCTTGTCAATTTGATTCGGTCCCATTGGTTTATTTTTGCTTTTATTTCTGTTATTTTGGGAGACTGATCTGAGAAAACGTTTGTAAGGTTGATATCAGAGAATGTTTTCCCTATGTTCTCTTCTAGGAATTTGATGGTGTCTTATCTTAATTTTGCTTACTCTTCTTTTTGTAGTTGATTTAAGTGTAAGGTTAACTAATTCCTTAGTTATTGGGAGCTCATCGTTTGGCTTCTGCATCCATTTTACATAACCACATCATTTTTAAAAAATAAATTTTATTGCCATATAGTTTACCTGAAACTAAAATAACTCTGTAAGTATTCAGTGAAGTAAATCAGCTATACATACATACATACATACATACACACATACATACATACATCTCTATCTCTCTGTCTATCCATTCCTTCATTATGGGTTTTTTGAGTACTTCTTTAGTTTCTGTCACTACAAGATGTTTCTGGCTCATATTTTCTCTTCCCCAGCCTAAGAATCAGCCAATTTTCTTTTCACTGTAGAAACCAAGCACTGGACACTGAATATGCTCCTTGCCAATGGTATGTTGTTGCCTTTAGCCCTTTAATGTAACAAAAGGAATACATGTGTGCATTAAGCTGTGTTTATATACATATCTGTAAATATTTTATATGTATCCAAGGAGGAAACTATTTTTATGTTTTACCTTCCTGGGACACCAAAGAAAGAGCCACAGACAACAACACTTTTAGGATTATGAATAATAGTGACTTTTTATCCTTTAAAATTTTTTAAATGGTTTCCAAAATAAACGTGCATTGTTTTATAATTGGAGAAAAATTAATGTTAACTACTTTAAAGAAATTAACAAGTTACAAGAAAATGGAATTATTTATCAAAACTGTAGTTTTCCCATAATGTATATAAAATTTCGTGTATCATCCCTGGCTCATAGTAAGCTCAGAAAATATTATTTTGCTTATCTTATTTTTGCCAAGAACATAATAATAAAATATATGAATAAGAATAGCTATGAAATTAAAACTTATACTCTCTTTCCCCTATTGACAAACAAGGAAAGGGAGCAACCATGTGTTTCTAGTGATTTACATTCTCATCTTCTTTTCTTTCTTTTCACTTATCCAGGAGGTGGAGGTATATGTGGGAGATGCTCTGTTTTAGGTTATCTCTGCATTATCAAGGTGAATCATCCAACATGAGAGAGAATGAAGGCTACTTATGGGGTGGGGTAGGTTTTTTGATTTCCTGAGGTATGAATGTGAACATAGCCTTTGAGGATACCACAGGAGGTAGAGGCCTGACCCTTGTGTGCATACTATAATTTTGAAGAAAGTTTCCTTGTGACTGCAGTAGATTGTATATAGTGCACCGAGATCTGTAGGGGAATGTGGTGAATCTCTGTGAAGACATCTATTGTCAGTCTGTTCCATTTTGAGAGTCATCTGCTACCTGCTTAGAGTGTCCTAGAGGGAGAAGGGAAATAATTCCCCAAAGATATTTGAGTTTCAAGAAGACATGGTTAATAAATAAAAGTTAAATGGTTAAATATAAGTGAATTACACTACTATAATAAAATTGGTCTTTATTTTGTGGAGTTGAAAAAAGACATGAAATATTTGGCAATGAGAAGGGGAGAAGTCATTGACAAAGGCATGTTATTAACAATATTTTAGTGGTTAGTCTAAGTTGTGGGATCATGGAAGGTTTACAATAACATTTTAATAAGCAAACAAATAAAAATAAATTATGTACATGTATAGACTAATGACTATACATTATTAACAAAGGATTACGATTAAGTTCTGTGAGGTGAGGTCCTTTTAAAACGTTTGCTGTCTCTTTCTTTTTTATTCTGCTTTAATTGAGAGATAATTGATCTAAGCATTGTATATAAGTTTGAGGATAGCATTATGATTTGACTTATATGCGTCATGAAATGATTACATCAATAAGTTTTGCGAGCATCCATCATCTCCTATAGATGCTCCAACATTAAAAAAAATAGAAGAAAAATTTTCCTTGTGATGAGAACTCTTAGGATTTACTCTTAACAACATTCCTATATGTCATACAGCAGTATTAAATATATTACCCATGTTGTACATTACATCCCTATTACTTGATATATCTGTTAATTAGAAATTTGTACCCTAATTACCTTTACCCAATTTATCTTTCTTCTGTCCCACCCCTGGTAACCACAAATATGATCTTTTTACTAAGAGTTGTTTGTATATTTGTTTTTGAAGCATAATTGACCTACAACACTATGTTATTTCCTGGTGCAAAACATAGTGATTAGATATTTCTTTGAATTTCAAAATGATCACTGTGATAAATCTAGTTACCATTCACTATAATAAGTCTAGTTATTGTGTGAGGTCTTAAAAGCTTGAGAAAAAAGAAAAGGAAGAAAGGAAGGGTGGGTAGATGGGAGGAAGGAAAAAATTCTGGCTTCAAATAATTTTTGGAAATACGGCATGAAGAATAAAATAGGTCAATATTAGAAACACAAAATGTTTTACAACATCTATTTCATATTTTCATTCTAACGGTGAGAAATGAGAACAAAAACTGAGCAGCCCCAAGCCAGTCCCATGCTGGTCTCGTGTACTTGGCTTTATATAACCAGCACTAGACTCCTACAGGAGACCATTTCCAAGTTCCCATTCTGGTGGCTTCCAACTAACCTCAGCCAGTCAGAAGTATGGGCAGAACCAAAAAGAGGCATCTAATCTGGTTCTGATGGAGTCTGGGCTGTATCCCTTCAGCAGTCCCAGCATCAGCTGCATTTTTCCTTGTCAGTGTCTTCAGCATCCAACCATGGTATCCTTAGTGAGACAGCAGAGCTAATAGCCACCTTAGAGCAAATGGATTCCCTCCCCTTTGCTATTATCAGAAGCTGCCATAATAGGCACAGCATATGGATAATATCTGCTTTGCCTTAATAGGATATTCCCTCTCTCAGTAATTCCTGGCTTCTTCTATATTTTCTACCAATCCCTTTCCAGTCCAACCTTAACCTCAACCCTCTCTCAAGCCTGAGCTTAATGTTTATGGTTCTTTGTTATCAGTGGCCTTGCCTCTTTTATTTCTAGCAAAGTTTCCCCTACCAATCTCAGATCCAGATAAGAATTCAGATTCTAGATATTTTTTCTCAGTGCTAATGTCAATAGGTATGTCTCATAGATAAAAAAGAGATGTAGTCTTCGCCAAATTATTTTAATCTACTGGATTTAAGTAATTATCTGACCCATTCCTTTGTTCCTGAACAAAGTAACCAGGTAGCTCTTAATTTTTCTCAAGCATTTCAAATGAAATAGGCTCTTGTAAGATATTTTTTCACACTTGTTACGGACTAGAAAATTTTCCCTAAGTTTGTTATACAAACATCTGATGACATGCTTCCTCACTTCCTACTCATTCTCCACTTGTTCTCCATCTGCGATGCTGTAAACCTTTTCGCAGCATTCTTCTCAGGGCTTCTTTTACTTCCTTGTTCTTCAAGCTGTAGACAAGAGGATTCACTAGGGGAGTGACCACACTGTACTGTATGGAAAAAATCAACTCCAGTGGGGAACTCAAGTTTGGCATGAAATAGCGAAGAAAAGCAGATCCATAGAAGAAGCTCACTGCAGTGAGGTGGGAAGAACAGGTGGAGAAGGCCTTGCTTCTACCTGTGGTGGAGCTGATGTTCAGGATGGTGGAGACAATGCGGGCATATGAGAAGAAGACCAAGAGTAAAGTTCCAAAGGCATGCATGACTGCAGAGCACCCCAGGACTGAAAAGTTGATAGAGATATCAGAGCAAGATAGAGATAATAGAGATGGCAGCTCACAGCTGAAGTGAGGCATGACATGAGCCCCACAGAAGTCCAAATTCAAAGTCATGAGGGTGTTAATGAGAGCGTCCAGAAAACTCAGTCCCCAGGAGCCCCATACCAGACCCCTACACAGCTGTTTACTCATCAGCTGGCCATAGACCAGAGGGTGACAGATGGCAGTATAGCGGTCATAAGCCATGGCAGAGAGCACAAAAACTTCAGTTCCTGCAATGGAGAACACAAAAAAAGCCTGAGCAAGGCATCCTTCTATTGGTATTGATTTTGTCCGAGATAGGAGGTTTTCCAGCATCTTGGGCACAATGACTGAAGTTAAACAAAGATCCAGGAAAGAGAGGTGACTGAGAAAGAAGTACATGGGTGAATGGAGGTGAGAATCCATCCTAATGACCAACATCATCATCAGGTTCCCCATCATGGTTAGGAGGTAAATCCATAGGAAAAGTACAAAGAACGTAACCTGGATGTGAGGGTCGGCAGATAGTCCAAGGAGGATGAATTCTGGGATGGTGCTGTGGTTTCCTAAAACCATGATAGAAGGTGTTCCACTGGAATGAAGTGGAAAGAAGTGTGAAGTATTCACCCACACTTCATGACATCTCAGTGTTTAAATTTCACTCCATATTTAATTTCACTCCATATATATATATCTTTTCAGCTTATTCATCTTTTAGATGGATTTTTACAAAATCTAGTCTTTCTGCTTCCCCAGAATTCTTCCTTCACTTGATTGCCAGCTGCAGCCAGCTGGATCCTAAATCAGCCCATCTATATTCTTTTCCCCCTGTGGCTTCTCTACCACAAGCATCTCTGGAGAACTTCAGTTTATGTTTCAGTCTAGGATTAATTGGTTTCATCTCCTTGAACTGTCCCTTGCTTTATCCTGCAACACTACTGGTCAGATTATATCCATTAACTTCCTGGGAAGTGATTCTAATCATCTCTGATTTCCTGAGTCACACAGACTTTCATTCTCCTTTCAAAACTTTATAGTAGTGCAATATTAAGAATGACATGCTGGGGAGTTCCCGTCGTGGCGCAGTGGTTAATGAATCCGACTAGGAACCTTGAGGTTGCGGGTTCGGTCCCTGCCCTTGCTCAGTGGGTTAAGGATCCGGCATTGCTGTGAGCTGTGGTGTAGGTTGCAGACGCGGCTCGGATCCCAGTTGCTGTGGCTCTGGCGTAGGCCAGTGGCTACAGCTCCGATTAGACCCCTAGCCTGGGAAACTCCATATGCTGCAGGAGCGGCCCAAGAAATAGCAAAAAGAGAGAAAAAAAAAAGAATGACATGCTGTATTTATTATTTTTTATTCTTCACATGTCTAATTTATTTGATTATTTGATTCAAGGGACAGTTTTGAAGGGCGTGTGTGTGTGCGTGTGTGTATGGTGAAGAATGGGGATAAGGAAGAAGTTTGCTAATCTATATTTCTTTTTTTCTTTTTAAGTGATGCAATTTTTTTTTGTCTTTTTAGGGCCACACCCATGGCACATGGAAGTTCCCAGGCTAGGGGTCGAATCAGAGCTACAGCTGCCAGCCTATGCCACAGCCACAGCAATGCCAGATCCGAGCCACATCCGTGACCTACACCACAGCTCACAGCAATGCCGGATCCTTAACCCACTGAGCAAGGACAGGGATCGAACTGGCAACCGCACGGTTCCTAGTTGGATTCGTTTCCGCTGTGCCCCGTTGGGAACTCCCTGCTAAGCTATACTTCTGACATAATGAGAGGCATCTGATGGGTCCTTAGCATTTGTTGAATGGAGAAATAATGGCATAAATAGAACATATTATATGTACTTTGAGGATATCTCTAGCTTGAATTTTAGTTTCAGAAATAAACTTCAGAATGACTGGGAGGCTGTGGAAAAAAGAAAGGCCATGTGGAGCTCTGTGATTATAAAACCTGGCAGAAGGCTTATATCTATCACACTAATCAGCACCTAAAGATTCCTTCCCCTCAGGGAGCACATACTCGCTCATTTCAGGTCACATTTGTAGGGTTGCTTAAAATCATGACACTTACTCATCTATCCACAAGATAATTTATCAGTTATTCATTTATTTAATCATTTACTATTTTATTTGTTCATTCCATTTTCCATTACATCAATTCAGAAATCTAGTTATAAATTTATGTTTATCCATTACTTCATCAATTCTGTCACTTATCTAATTATTCAAAATACTATGGATTTATTTTGTGCAAGGTCCCCTATTTACAATAGAGTGGGCAAACAGCCTTGCTTAACTTTTGCTAAACTGCCACGTGAATATAATTATTTGTTCTTTTTCCAGTTGTACTTTTCCAGCATCCAGTGTTGAATTCTTGTCCTGGTTAATATTTTTCATACTCAACCAGAAATCTCAGACTCTATTTCTTCATGAGTGGTCTCTCCAGGTATGATAACTCCTTATAGTAATCTTGACCTGTCAGCTAGAACTCTGAATCAACTATGAGTTCCCCAGCTCTTATCTGGGGAATTTCACTGCAGTCTTATGTTGTTCTTGCTCAAAGAAAGCACCATAATAGATTGTATTCTTGGGCCAACGAATGCCCTGCTTTTCTTAACTTTCCTTTCTTTTCCTATTTCTTTTTAAAACTGTTTTACTCATTTTTAAAGTAAAAACTTTTTTGATGCACCTGCAGGATGTGGAAGCTCTCAGGCCAGGGATTGAACCAGAGTAACCAGAGTCATAGCAGTGACAATGCAGAACCCTTAACCTGCTGAGCCACCAGGGAACTCCTCTTTTCCTATTTCTTATAGAAGTTCTCATACTCTCACCCCTTATCTGAACCCATATTGAAATCACATCTCAATTCTATCTGGAGAGTAATTTGTAGCCCAGTCTGGTGACAACAAGTTAACTCATTCTGCAGTGAAAATGAATGACCAAATGGAAAAGTCAATTTTTCCTGCCTCTGAGTTTATAAAATTTTACTGAAATGAACAATTTCTTCATATTCTTCAGTAGCAAAGTAAATAGTCAATTCAGTCCATTCACTTTAACTGGGAAATTTCTCAAAATTTATAATTTACTCTCTAATTTTGGCTAACTACTCCATATTTACTGTCCAGTTTTTCCATATTTACTCTCAGTGTAGACCTAGTCATAATCCAATTTTTGTTTCTAGCACTCAGCCTGAGAACTCCACGATATCTAAAAAATTTTGGAGAAGCTATGAATTAGAGATCCAATATTTGAAAACCTCTATTCTATGAGACCAATCGGCCAGGAAGGGATAAGCCCAAGTTGTGGGATTCTATGATTTTCTCACCCTGGCTACCAACCTAGATCCTCTGACTGTGCACAAGTGAAGAAAGGGCTTCATTTCCACCTTGAGGTGAAAATTAAGCACTCATTTCATGTTCTTTTCACTTACCTTGAAGGGGGATACAGGGGTTTCAGTTCACATTGAAATTGATTACCTATTTTGAAATTCAGAAAAATGTACAGAGAGAGAAGTTTGAGTGCTTACATAGAGAAGAGAAGAAGGTAAGAAAGTGGAGCCCAGGGTGATCCTCTTAAGAAAATATGCTCTTTACCAGTTTGCCTGGGTAACTGTGTGTGAGCACTTCTCAAATAGGTCACCTCTTGGTATCCTGTATATGTTTATGTCAGGTATCATCTTAAAGAGAAGTGAAGCAAGAAATTTCCTTTCTGGATCATTGAAGACTAATCAATAATTCATTTATATTCAGCCATTTTACATCATCTCTGAGAAGATTTTTTATGTCTGCACTGTGGCACATGGAAGTTTCCAGGCTAAAGGTTGAATCAGAGCTGCAGTAGCCAGCCTATGCCACAGCCATGGCAATTCCAGTTCTAAGCCACATCTGCAAACTATGCCATAACTTGTGGAATTGCCAGATATTTAACCCACTGAGTTAGGCCAGGGATGGAACCTACATCCTCACGGACACCATATGATGTTCTTAATCTCCTGAGCCACAACAGGAACTCCTCCAAGAAGATGTTCTAAGAAAAGAGTCTCAAGATTCATCTACTTGGTGTAATCAAACACAAAATATCACCTAATTGCATTAATGATTATAGATAGATTAATGAAGATAGGATGAGAAATCTGGTGCCAGAAGGCAGAAGTAGTCTGGGCAACTACTATCAGGAATATAATAAACTCAGGAGAGTATAAAGACCTTGAATATCTCAAGGACATCTAAAATGGAGAGGAGGACAGTAAGTGTGGTTTGTATGCATGGAAGACAGATTTCACATACCTTAATATTCTCTTTAGAATCTTCTCTGGATCCTTCTCTTCCTCTTCTTCTTTAACCACGAATATTGTTGATGACCAGAGTTGACGGAGGTGGTTAATAGCAGCAAAGAAGCAAATTATTTTTAGCACATGTATTTAGGGTCTAAAGAAGGAGGAAGATGTCAGACCACTCATATTTATCTACTATGATGTGCTTTTCCCTACTCCTCCCCCGAATGGGAATCTTGTAGCTCTTGGGTTATGTTCCCCAGATCAATGCAGATTCCATAACCAGTGTGTGCTCAATACTACAGAGTATAGAGAGAATTTATTTAGTATATGTTAAGAGCTTCAAAGGACAGAGACATCCATAAATTTCTTAGTGTGGGAAACTCAATCTGCAGCACAAGAAAAAGACGATGCGAGAACTCAAGGGAAAAAGGGGTTGCCTTAGATAGGCAGCCACAGAAGTCTAGATGAGTAAAAGGAAACAGAAACTTGAAGCCCCAGGTGGGAATGAAGAAAAACTTCAGAGAAATCGTAGAAGTCTCAGTTTTTATGGCACTAATGTCCTCTTTTGGCTTTAGTCTCCCCATGGTATAAGAAGTCATCTTTGGTCAGGTGATCACTATGCACAGGAAAACCAATATTTCTACAGCTGAATTTCTGAAAGTGTACATGTTAAGTTTTGCTACTTACAAATCTCATAAGGGAAGGAAAACTGACCATGTCAGATGAAGTTGAAGTCTGTCTTGGTCCCGCCACATTCAAATTCTGAAAGGTGCACAAAAAAGACTCCTCTCATGTCACCCCAGACCCAACTGCAGAGGCTGATTTTCACTTAACACTCTTCAGGACTCTATATATCAGGCAAAGAATGTCAGTGAAGTGATTTTCAGATGTAGTCTAGATGAAGGGCTGATGGAGCCAGTGGATCTCAGCAGTGCAAGAGAACCGCAGTCCCTGAGGTCAAGTGTAAAGCCAGAATTTGAGCTTATTAACTAGAAGAGTGAAGTCTGTAGAAATCCTAGGGGAATCTCACAGATAAATGCTATAGAATATTAGAATTGATGTTCTTACTGTAAACCCTGGGGTATTATGGGCTTTGAGAGTAGAAAAGCTGAAAAGTATTTGCCTATTGGCCACTCACTGGAGAAATACTTTCCTAGGAAATTATGAAGTGAAGTGGTTAGTGAGATGTAATTCCTGATAGCGTACTTTTCCATATTCACAGAGAATTATACCTTTAAAGATATATGGGATGAACAATTATTAAATCTGTTAATAAAATCAGAAACCATTACTTATGCAGTTATCCAAATTGCATCAAACACATCCGTGACATTTCATTTGTTTATTTAAAGATAGGGGAAATCCTGTTACAGCTTAGTGGTAACAAATCCAATTAGTATCCATGAGGATGCAGGTTCAATATTGGCCTTGCTCAGTGGGTTAAGTATCTGGCATTGCCATGAGCTATGGTGTAGGTGGCATATGTGGTTTGGATCCTGTGTTGCTGTTGCTGTGGCATAGGCTGGTAGATGCAACTCAGATTCGACCCCTAGCCTGGGAACTACCATATGCTACACGTGCAGCCCTTAAATGCAGTAACTAACTACATTTTCAATATAGGTAAGAAGTATATTTATTATGAGATAAACCAAGTATGGGCCATCTCAAAAGGCGAGAGAGGAGTCCTGGGAGAGACAGACAGAGTGTGGGCCATCTCGAAAGGTGAGAGGTGAGAAGCTGAAACCTCATTTTAAACAATAGTGTTGTAAAGAGCAGTGTACAGACAAGCACAATCACAGGTTCCTGCTCCATCTTCTCATGGAAGGCATTGTCATCTCTGAGAATGAGTCGTTGGACCATAAAATCTACTCAACTTATGTGAAATTTTTGCTTTAAAATATTTTTATTTTAAAAGTTTTAAAAAAATTAATACATACTTGTTATGTAACATTGTCTAAGTTTAACAACATATAGATTTGATATATTTACATATTGCAACAAAATTTACCATTGTAGCACTAGCCTATATCTCTATCATGTCACATAATTATAATTTTTATTGCAGTGAGAAAATTAAGATTTAGTTTCTTAGCAGGCTTGATGTTGATAATACAGTATTATTGTCTATAATCACCATACAGTCCGTGCATTAGATCTCCAGAACTTATTTATCTACTAGTTGCAAGTTTGTACCCTTAAACATATCTTGTATTCCTCCAATCCCTAGCTCCTGGGAACCACCATTTATTTTACTCTCTTTTTAAAGTTTTGCTTTTTTAGATTCCACTTTTAAGTGTTATCATGCAGTATTTATCTGTCTTTCTTTGACTTATTTAACATAGCGTCCTCAGGGTCGATTCATGATGTAAATGCCGGGATTTCCTGTTTTCTGATGGCTGAATAATATCAATGTTCATATTTTTGTACATTTATATTGAATGTGGACAGGACCCTGTGGAGACTTTCTGGGGACACCCCCCACACACACACCAACAAAGTTCTCAGCCTCTTTTTTTTTGTAGAAAAGCTTTAGCCTCCTAGGCCTTCCCTGAGTTTCAAAAGCAAATTTAATCAGAGGAATGTGAAAATGCAGAAAAAATGAAGAGTCAAGCAAGACAAAACAATAATGGTTTAGCCATAAAGCAAATTCAAGAAAACTTAGTTCCTCCTCAAGTGCTATAGGTAATATTCTGAGCCATATCCTTGAGTTGTTTAAAACCCCCATCAGGTAGAAGTTATTAACTGCATGCTGACCACTAGCACATAGACCCCAACCGGTTGAAACCAGAAGGTTGATGATTGAGATTCCCCAAATAACCCTGTTACCCTACCATCAACTTGTTAGAAGAATGTCCATAAGATGATCATGCACCCTACAACTTTTTCTGCTGGTGTTGTCTTAAAAACCCCTTCCCTGAAAGTTATTGAGGAGTTTGGGTCTTTTGAGTTTTATCCACCTGTTCTTCTTTCTTGGCCATGCAATAAACACTGTACTTTCCTTCACTACTATCCAGTGTCAGTAGACTGGCTTTGCTGCATGTCAGGCAAGTGAACCTAAGCTTGATTTGGCAACAATATCTCTATCTATATCAATATCTACATCCATTTGTATCTATTTATATATATAGTTGGCCTTTCAACAATATGAGTTTGAACTCTATGGGCTAAGTTGATGCATATTCTTTTTCGCTTAGTTTTTGCTACGGTACAACACAATTACAGTTGGTTGAATCTGATGATCAAGAGGGAAGACTGCAAAGTTATACTTGGATTTTTGTATATGGTTTTGGTGCCCCTAACCCCAGCATTGTTCTAGGGTCAACTGTATATCTATATTACATCTTCTTTAACCATTCATTCCTTAATGGACACTTATGTTGTTTCCATACTTGGCTGTTGTGAATAGTATTAAACATGGAGGTACAGATATCTTGATATCCTGTTTTCATTGTCTTTGGGTATATACCCATAAGGGGAATTCCTGTGTCAATGGTAGTTTTGTTCATTAAAAAATTCAGCAGCTCTTTTACTTTTTATTTTTCAAAATAATTGTCATGAAAAGTTATATTAGTTGCAGGTATACAGCATCATTTGATATTTGCATTTATTGGGAAATGATCTCCGCAGTAAGTCTCATTAACATCGATCACCTTCCATCATCACAAAATTTGTCCTATGATAACTTTTAAGTTCTCCTCTCATAGCAGGTTTTAAAAATATGCAATACCAAAAAACAATATGCAATACCATGTTAGCTATAGTCACCATGCTGTGTTTTACATCTTTCTGACTTATTTATCTTATAACTGAAAGTTTATATCTTTCAATCATTTTCACACATTTATTCCATCTCCCTCTTCCTCTGGCAACCACCATTTTATTATATATGTAGAAGCTTGTTTTCATTAAATGAAATGAAAGGGTAATTATCTGACTATTTCACTTAGCATGATGCCCTCAACGTCAATCCACGTTGTTGCAAATGGTTTTACTCTTTTTTACGGCTGAATGTTATTCCATTTTCTTTATCAAGTTATCTATTGACAGACATTTAGGTTGTTTTCATATCTTGGCTATTGTAAAGAATGCTGCAATGAACAAGGGGGGGCATGCTTATTTTTGAGTTAAGTGTTTTTGTTTTTTTGTCTTGGATAAACACCCATAAGTGGAGTTGCTGCATCATATGATAATTCTATTTTAAATTTTTTGAGGAACCTCCATACTGTTTTCTATAGTGCTTGTACCAGTTTACTTTTCTACCAACAATACAGGAGGGTTTCCATTTTCCCACATGCTCACTAACATTTATTTCTTGACTTTTGATAACAGTCATTCTGACATGTGTGAGGTGATATCTCATTGTGATTTTAATTTGCAGTTCCTTCATGACTAGTGATTTGAAAATCTTTTAATGTACCTGATAGTATATCTATATGACTTTTTTGAAAAAAATCTCTGTTCAGATTATCTGCACCTTTTTATTTTTTATTTTTGTCTTTTGTCATTTTTAGGGCCATACCTGTGGCATATGGAGGTTCCCAGGTTAGGAGTCTAATTGGAGCTGCAGTTGCCAGCCTACACCTCAGCCACAGCAGATCCAAGCCGGGTCTGCAACCTATAGCATAGCTCATGGCAGCACCAGATCCTTAATCAACTGAGTGAGGCTAGGGATTGAACCTGCAACCTCACGGTTCCTAGTTGGATGCATTTCTGCTGCACCATGATGGAAACTGCTCCTCTGCACATTTTTTTTTAATTTAAAAATTTTTAATTTTTAAAAATTTATTTATTTTTTCCTTTTGCCATTTTATTTTATTTTTTAATTCATTTTTATTGTTATTTCTCCCAACACACTTTTTTCCCCACTGTACAGCATGGGGACCCAGTTACACATACATGTGTACATAATTTTTTCTCCCATTGTAGTGCTGCTATGCAGGTATCTAGACATAGTTTTCAGTGATACACAACAGGACCTCATTGTAAATCCATTCCATGAGTAGTAGTTTGCATCCGTTGATCCCAAGCTCCCAACCCCTTCCACTCCCTCCCCTCCCCCCCGGGCAACCACAAGTCTATTCTCCAAGTCCATGATTTTCTTTTCTGTGGAAGGGTTCATTCTCTATATTAGATACCAGATATGAGTGATATCATATGGTATTTGTCTTTCTATTTCTGACTTATTTTACTCAGTATGAGAGTCTCTAGTTCCATCCATGTTGCTGCAAATGGCATTATTTTGTTCTGTTTTACGGCTGAGTAGTATTCCATTTTATATATATATATATATATATATATATATATATATATATATATATACACCACATCTTCCTAATACAATGATCTATCAGTGGACATTTGGGTTGTTTCCATGTCTTGGATATTGTGAATAGAGCTCCAATGAACGTGCGGATGCATGTGTCTTTTTTAAGGAAAGTTTTGTATGGATATCTGCCCAAGAGTGGGATTGATGGGTCATATGGTAGTTCTATGTATAGATTTCTAAGGTACCTCCATACTGTTCTCCATAGTGGCTGTACCAGATTACATTCCCACCAACAGTGCAGGAGGGTTCCCTTTTCTCCACACCCCCTCCAGCATTTGTTATTTGTGGACTTCTTAATGATGGCCATTCTGACTGGTGTGAGGTGGTATCTCATGGTAGTTTTGATTTGCATTTATCTAATAATCAGGGATGTTGAGCATTTTTTTCAAGTGCTTGTTGGCCATCTGTATCTCTTCCTTGGAGAAATGTCTCTTCAGGTCCTTTGCCCATTTTTCCATTGGGTTGTTGACTTTTTTGCTATTGAGTTGTATAAGTTGTTTATATATTCTAGAGATTAAGCCCTTGTCAGTTATATCATTTGAAACTATTTTCAAAGAATGGGAGAAAATAGTTTTCTTTTTGGTTTCTTTTAATGTGCAAAAGCTTGTGAGTTTGATTAGTTCCCATTGCTTTATTTTTGCTTTTATTTCTGTTGTTTTGGGAGACTGACCTGAGAAAACATTTGTAAGTTTGATGTTAGAGAATGTTTTGCCTATGTTCTCTTCCAGGAGTTTGATGGTGTCTTGTCTTATATTTAAGTCTTTAAGCCATTTTGAGCTTATTTTTGTGCATGCTGTGAGGGTGTGTTCTAGTTTCATTGATTTGCATGTAGCTGTCCAGGTTTCCCAGCAATTCTTGCTGAACAAACTGTCTTTTACCCATTTTATGTTCTTGCCTCCTTTGTCAAAGATTAATTGACCATAGGTATCTGGGTTTATTTCTGGGTTCTCTATTCTGTTCCATTGGTCTATATATGTCTGTTTTGGTACCAGTACACACTGTCTTGACGACAGTGGCTTTGTAATATTGCTTGAAGTCTGGAAGAGTTATGCCTCCTGCTTGGTTTTTGTTTCTCAGGATTGTTCTGGAGATTCTGGGTCTTTTGTGGTTCCATATAAAATTTTGGATTGTTTGTTCTAGTTCTGTGAGAAATGTCATGGGTAATTTGATAGGGATTGAATTGAATCTATAGATTTCTTTGGGTAGTATGGCCATTTTTACAATAATAGAAAACCCTAAGGACTCAACCCAAAAACTATTTGAACTGAGTGATCAATTCAGCAAAGTAGCAGGATATATGATTAACATTCAGAAATCAGTTATATTTCTGTATACTAAAACTGAAATGCTAGAAAAGGAATACAGAAATACAATATCTTTTAAAATTGCGCCACAAAAAATCAAATACCTGGAATAGACCTGACCAAGGAGGTAAAGGACTTATATGCCCAAACTCTAAAATATTAATCAAGGAAATTAAAGAATATGTAAAGAAATGGAAAGATATTCCATGTTCCTGGATTGGAAAAATTAATATTGTAAAAATGGCCATACTTCTCTGTACTTAAAAAAAATCGGATTTGTTTTTTGCTGTTGAGTTTGAGTTTTCAGTACACTTTAGATATTAACCTATATCAGATGTATGATTTGGAAGTATTTTCTCCATTCAGTGGGTTTCCTCTTTATTTTGTTGATCATTTCCTTTGCAGTCCACAAGATTTTAGTTTGATGTAGTCTCACTGCTTATTTTATTGCTTTTTTTGATATCAGATTAAAAAGAAACACTTCCAAGACCTCTGTCAAGGAGCTTACTGCATATGTTTTCTTCTCAGAGTTTTATGATTTTTTTTTCTCTTTTTTGACCACATCCATAGCATGTGGAAGGTCCCAGGCAGCCATAACAATCCCGGATCCTTAACTCACTGTGAAACAGCTGGAACTCTGAGTTTTATGATTTTAAGTCTTACATTTAAGTCTTCAATACATTTTGAGCTAATTTTTCTTTATGGGGTAAGATGGTTGTCTGGTTTCATTCCTTCGTATATGGCTGTCCAGTTTTTCCAACAACATTTATTGAGGTGACTATGCTTTCCCCATTGCATATCATTGGCTCCTTTGTTGTAAATTAATTGACCATATATGAATGCTTATTTCTTGGCTCTTGATTCTTTTCCATTAATCTATGTGTCTGTTATTATGCCAACACTATGTATTTCATTGCTATAGCTTTTAACATAGCTTGAAATTAGTGAGCATGATGCATCCAGCTTTATTTTTCTTTCTCAAGATTTCTTTTGCTATTTGGGGTCTTTTGTTTGTTCTATACAACATTTAGGATTGTTAGCTTTAGTTCTATGAAAAAAGTCACTGGAAATTTAAGAGGGATTTCACTGACTCTGTACAATGCTTTGGATAGCATGGATTTTAGCAATATTCTTTCTTACAGTCCATCAAATCACAATCCTTTCCAATCACAAACTATCTTTTCATTTATTTGTGTCTTCTTCAATTTTTTCATTAATGTCATTAACTTTTTAAAAAAATTTTATTTCCCCCAACACACTTTTCCCCCCACTGTATAGCATGGGGACCTACTTACACATATATGTATACATAATTTTTTCTCCCATTGTTGTGCTCCGTTGTAAGTATCTAGACATAGTTATCAGTGCTACACAGCAAGATCTCATTGTTAATCCATTCCAAAAGCAATGGTTTGCATCCCAATCCCTCCGACTCCCTCCCCCTCCCCCTGGGCAACCACAAGTCTATTCTCCAAGTCCATGATTTTCTTTTCTCTGGAAAGTTTCATTTGTGCTGTATATTATGTCATTAACTTTATTCCTAAGTATTTTGTTCTTTCTGATGATAATAAATGGAATTATTTTTTAAATTTCTCTGATAGTTCTTTAGTGCATAGAAATGCAACAGATTTTTGTATATTGACTTTACATCCTACAACTTTATTAAATTCTCTTAGTTCTAAGAGTTTGTGATAGTGTCTTTAGGGTTTTCTATATGTACAATTAGGTCACTGGCAAATAGCGACAGCTTTCCTTCTTCCTTTCCAATTTGGAGGGCACTTATTTCTTTTCATGCATTACTTTCTCTATCTGGGACTTCCAGTTCCATGTTGAAAAGAAGTGGCAAGTGTTAGAGTCATTGTCTTTTTGATAATTTTAGAAGAAAAGCTTTGTGATTTCACCATTGATATGGTGTTAGCTGTGGGATTGTCATATATGGCCTTTATTTTGTTGAGGTATATTCCCTCTAGTCCCACTTTTCTGAGAGTTTTTATTACATATGGATTTTAAATTTTGTGAGATGATTTTTCTGTACCTCTGAGATGTTTACATAATTTAAAAATGTATTGAAGTATAGTTGATTATACAATGATTCAGGTGTACAGCAGAGGGATTCAGTTATACAAAAACATATGTGTATGTATGTATATAATGTACTTTATAAGATATTGTTATAGTTCTCTTTGCTATACAGTAGGTTTTTGTTGTTCACCTATTTTATATATAGTAGTGCACATCTATTAATCCCAAATTCCTTATCTATCCCCATCTTTTCCTCTTTGGTAACTGTAAGTTTGTTGTCTATGTCTGTGAGTCTATTTTTGTTTTGTATATAAGTTCATTTGTATAATTTTTTAGATTCCACATATAAGTGATATCATGTGATGTTTGTCTTTTTCTGACTTCACTTAGTATAAAATCTCTAAGTTCATGTTGCTGCAGAGGGAATTCTGACATTCTTTTTTATGGATGAATAGTACTCCATTTTTTTTGTCATTTTAGGGCTGTACGGGGTTGAATCAGAGTTGTAGCCACTGGCCTATGCCACAGCAATGTCATATCCAAGCAGCATCTACAACCTACACCACAGCTCATGGCAACACTGGATCCTTAACCCATGAGTGAGGCCAGGGATCAAACCTGCATCCTCATGGATGCTGGTCAGATTCGTTTCTGTAGCCATGGCAGGAACTCCATATGCCATTGTTTATATGTACACATCTTTAAATATTCACCTGCCAGTGGACATTCAGGTTGCTTTCATGTCTTGGCTATTGTAAATAGTGCTGCTTTGAACACTGGAGTGCATTTATCTTTTCAAATTAGAGTTTTTATCGTTTCTGTATTTATACCCAGGAGTGAGATTACTGGATCATATGGTAGCTCTATTTTTAGTTTTTTAAGGAACCCCCATAGTGATCTCCACAGTGGATGCACCAATTTACATTCCCACCAAAAGTGTAGGAGGGTTCCCTTTTCTGCACACCCTCTCATTTATTCTTTCAACTCTCTGCTTGTAACCATGATTCTTTTAATGACCCCTGTATTAGTTTACTCAGGTTGCTCTAACAAATATTTGACCTAAAACAACATAAATTTAGTCTCTCATGGATCAGGGGCCAGAAATACGAAATCAGTGTGTCAGCAAGGTCCTGCTCCCTTCAAAGGCTCTAGAGGAAAAGCATTTCTTGCCTCCTGCAGCCTCTAGCATTCCTGGTGATCCTTGACTTCTGGCAATATAACTCCAATTTCTACCTCCATCCTCCTATGGCTGTCTTCCTGTGTATCTTTTTCTCCACATGGCCTTCTTACAGGGACACCAGTCATTGTATTTAGGACCCACTCAAATCCAATATGACTTTATCCTAACTTAAAATATTTCTATCAAAAAGACCTTATTTCTAAATAAGATCATATTCTGAGCTTTTGAGTGGACACGGATTTTGAAGGAATACTATTCAACCCAGCACAACTCACCCCCCTCACCCTCCATCTTCTGCTTTTCACAAAATCATCACTTCTTGGCTCTTGGCAAGGCATGATCAAGAGTTAACCATTGCTAGAGTATCCATATGAAAAGAGTCTTGGGTGCCATAGTCTGCTGGTAAGAGATGGAGTAGGGCCAGGGGTAGGGATGTTGTCTTAAAGGTACATTCACATAGCTCTTTTTTTTTATAGTTAAAAAAAATGTTTGGCTCCACCCATGGCATAATGGAAGTTCCCAGGCCAGGCAGGGACTGAATCCATTCCACAGCTACAGCAATGCCAGGTCCTTAACCTTCCACAACACAGCAGGAACTATTTTTTTAAATTGAACTATTGTTAACTTATAATGTTGTGTTAGTTTCAGGTGTACAGCAAAATGATTCAGCTATATCATTTTCAGTCTTTTTCTGAGACGGTCATATAATTTTTTCCCTTTATTTTGTTACATTTGTTCTTTTGATTTGCAGTGTCGAGGATCTTTTTATGTATCTGTTGGTCATTTGCATATCCTCTTTAGAAAAATATCCATTTAGGGGTTCCCCGTGTGGCTCAGTGAGTTAAGAACTTGACAGTGTCCTTGAAGATATAGTTCGATCCCTGGCCTCACACAGTAGGGTAAAGATCCAGCATTGCAACAAACTGCAGCATGGGTCTCAGATGCAGCTCAGATCCTGCTTTGGAGCAATTGTGGCTGACAGCTGCATCCCCAATTCAATACTTATCTTGGGAACTTCCATATGACTCACATGCAGCTGTAAAAAGAAAAATAATGTCCATTTAATTCCTCAGCCCATTTAAAAATCAGACTGTTTAATTTTTTTTGCCATTGAGTTGTATAAGTTCTTAATATATTTTGAATATTAACTTCTTATCTGATATTTGGTTTGCAAATATTTTTTCCTAACTGATTAGTTGCTTTTTCATTTTGTTGATAGCTTCTTTTGCTGGGTGGAAACTTCTAAGTTCAATGCAGTTGTCCTTGTTGATGCCTTCTTTCTTTCTTTCCTTCCTCCATGCCTCCCTGCCTTTCTTTCTTCCTTCCTTCCTTCCTTATCTTTTTTATATTTCTATCTTTCTTAGCTTTCTGCTTTTGGTGTCATATCCAAAACCTCATTGCCAAGACCAATGTTGAGGAGCTCATTATTCCTATGTTTTCTTCTAAGAGTTTTATTGAATCAGGTCTTCTATTTAAATATCTGATTTATTTTGTGATAATTTTTGTGAGTGGTGTAAGATAGGAATCCAATTTCATTTTCTGTGTGGATTTATCTTCAACCTGTCTGTTGAAGATACTTTCCTTTCTACATTTAATGTTTTCACTCCCTTGTCAAATGTTAGTTGACTGTATATGCAGGGGTTTAATTTGGCGTACTCTATTTCATTCTGTTTGCATATATTTCTATCTTTATGTTACTACTGTAATGTTTTATTTACTGTAGCATTGCAGTGTAGTTTGAAATCAGAAACTATTATGACCCTGGCTTTTTATTTCTTAGAATTCTTTGGCTATTTGAGATTTTTTTTTTTGGTTCTAAATTAAATGTATGATTGTTTTGACTGTATCTGTGAAAAGCATTATTGGAATTCTAATAGGATTCTACTGAATTTAAGATAGCTTTGGGTAGTATAGACATTTCAACATTATTACTTCCTCTAAAACATGAACATGAGAAATCATTCCCTTTGATGTCTTCTTCATTTCTTCCAGCAAAATCTTCATTTTATAGATCAAAGTTTTCATTGTATAGATCTTATACTTTAAATTTATTCCTAGGTGTTTCATTGTTTTTAATGTTATTACGAGTGGGATTATTTTCCTTATTTCTTTTTAAAATGTTTCATTGTTAGTGTATATAAATGCAACTTATTTCTGTATGTTGATTTTAGATCTGAAACTGAATTTGTTGATTAGTTCCAACAGTTTTGAGGTTGCATCTTTGGAATTTTCAATTTAAAAGATCATAAGTGTGTTGGGGAAATAACGATAAATAAATAACTAAATAAAGATCATATCATCTGCATATAATGACAATTTTACTCTTTCCTACCTGATTTCGAGGTCTTTCATTTCTTTCTCTCTTTTTTTTTTGTTTAATTACCCTAGCTAGGAGTTTCATTACTATATTGAATAAGATTGGTGAGAATGGGTACTCTGTCTTGTTCCTGATCTTACAGGAAAAGCTTTCAAGTCTTCAGTGTGGCGTATGAAGTTGGCCATGCATTGTGGTAATGGTCTTTACTACACGAGGTATGTTCCTTTTGAGGGTTTTTATTATCGAATAATTTTGCATTTTGTCAAATACTTTTTCTTCTTCTTTTTTTTGTCTTTTTTGTCTTTTCCAGGGCCTCACCCATGGTATATGGCAGTTCCCAGGCTAGGGGTTTAATCAGAGCTGTTGCTGCTGGCCTACACCAGAGCCACAGCAATGCCAGATCCAAGCCACATCTGCAACCTACACCATAGCTCAAGGGAAATGCTGGATCCTTAACCCACTGAGCGAGGCCAGGGATTGAACCTGCAACCTCATGTTTCCTAGTCGGATTCATTACCCATTGAGCCATGAAGGGAACTCCCTTTTATGCATTTTGATTTTAATTTGTCATTTTATTAATGTACTACATTTAAATATTAATTTGTTTATGTTGAAACATCCTTTCATCCCAGGGATAAATTCTACTTGATTATTGTATATAATCTTTTAAATTATAGGATTTAATCCTATAATCCATGCTAAAAGGTTGCTAATATTTCATTGAAAATTTTGGCCTCTCTTTTGCATCGGGGATATAGATCTGTAGTCTTCTTGTAGTGTCCTAATCTAATATAATGGGAATAGTAGCCTCATAGAATGAATTTGGAAGTGTTTCTCTCCCTTCAATTTTGTGGAAGAGTTTGGGAAGAATTGGCATTAATTCTTCTTTAGATATTTGGTAGAATTTTCCAGTGAAACCAACTGGTCCTAGGGTTTTTTGTGCTGGGAAATTTTTGATTACTGGTTCACTCACTTGACTCATTTTCAGTCCATTCAGATTTTCCACACCTTCCTGATTCAGTATTGGTAGATCATATATTTCTAGAAATGTATCCATTCTTTTAGGTTAGCTGATGTGTTGGGATGTAATAGTTCATAGTAATCTCTTATGATCTTATATATTTCTACAAAATTAGTTGTAATATCTCCTCTTGTATTTCTGATTTTATTTATTTGCATGTTCTCTCTTCTTTCCTAGTCTAGCTAAAGGGTTCTCAGTTATGTTTATCATTTCAAAAAACCAGCTCTTAATTTTTGTTAATCAATTCTATTGTTTTTCTGGTCTCCATTTTGTTTATTTTCGCTCTTATCATTATTTTCACCTTCTGCTAAGTTTGGGCTTAATTTGTTCCTCTCTTTAGTTTCTTGAGGTGTAATATTAGGTTGTTTATTTGTAATATTTCTTTGTAAAATTGAAGTATAGTTGATTTATATTACTGTGTTTCAGGTGTACCACAAATCAATTCAGTTTAACATATATTTACATAAAACATATATATATATATTATATTTCATTGTAGGTTATTAAAAGATATTAAATATAATTCCATGTGCAACACAGTAAATCCTTGATTCCTATGTTTTATGTATAGTAGTTCGTATCTTTAATCCCATGCTACTCATTTATCCCTCCCCAACTCTCTTTTCCCTTTGGTAACCTTAAGTTTGTTTTCTATGTCTGTGAGTCTATTTCTGTTTTGTAAATAAGTTCATTTGTGCCATATTTAAGATTCCACTTATAAGTGATATCATATATTTGTCTTTCTCTGCCTGACTTGCTTTATTACATATAATATTTTGTAGGTCCATGTTGCTGTAAGTAGTAATATTTCATTTCTTTATGGCTGAGCGATATACCATTGTACATATATAATACATCTTCTTAAGCCAGTCATCTGTTGATGGGCACTTAAGTTGTTTCTATATTCTTGGGTATTGTGAGTAGTACTGCTGTTAATATTGAGGTGCATGTATCTTTTTAAATTAGAGTTTTCATCTTTTTCAGATATATACCCAGGAGTGGAATTGATGAATCATACGGTAGCTGTATTTTAGTTTTTTTGAGGAACCTCCATACTGTTTTCCACAGTTCATTTGTTTATTTTTGTTTTCATTTCTTTTGCCTTGGGAGACTGATAAAAAAAATATCACTGGAATTTATGTTGGAGAATGTTTTGCCTAGTTGTGATCTTGGTGTGCTGTGATTAAAAGTGAGCTCAGGGATTCTACTCCACCATCTTGACCAATCTGAGGATATTTCCTCTTCTTCAGTTGTGCTTAGGTGATTTGTTCTCATGCTAAAATTCATGGAGATTGTGGAAAAGGAATTCTGACAAGTTTTGAGGGGACTGGGTGTCTGGGTAGGAAAAAAGGGCATCAAAGAGAGGGAAGAGCAAAGAAAGGGAAGGAAAAGACCACCAGTCTCTTATACACTTAGGCTGGGAACAGAGTTTGTGTCTCCATACTTTGGAACTCCTGCAAAATCCTTTTCATCATTGAGGCTCAGTTTCATGCATCATAGAGGATTTTTAAGAACATTCCTCCTTCACTGCAACCTCAAGTAATCATTGTCTTTTGACAAGATCAGGCATACCTAAACTTAACTAGCAGTTTGCATCTTCTACTTGGGTTTGGATTTTTAATTCTGTTTTTCTCCACATTGACTCACTTTTCAGTAAAACCTACCCTTATCCTCCTCAAACTGAGCTTTGTCCTCTTATATCTTAATGTCTTATAGCAAAATGCCTTTCTGCTAAACTGGCTATTTTATGAAATAGTGTTGATGTTTCTTTGTTTTATTTTTTTAGCAGATTTTAGAAGCTTGCTTTCTGTGAATCCCAAGATGAGTCTTCCTATATCTGGGCTATTCTATTTCCCCTGGATACTCCCACCTTTCCTAGGCCTAGGTCTTCAAACTTGAAAATCTCAATTAATTTACTATTGCTCTTCCCTCTCTCTGAATCCTCAACCTTCCCCAGATTATGGTTATTTGATGCTTTGATCTGCTTCTAAATCAGAATGAATTTGAACCATCTTCTCCACCTGGCTCCCAAATAGCTCTGTGAATTTTCACATACTTTTCTTAGATTCAATCTCAGAACAATCAGGAAATTCTCTTATTGCCAACTAAGAAGATATCCTCCTCTACTAAACTAACCCTGCATCATCTTCTATCTTTTGTCAAGTGATGTTGGAGATATTTTCTAAAGGTCCTTCTCATAGCTGCTTTCACCTCATTGTTCTTCAGGCTATAGATGAAAGGATTCACTAAGGGAGTGATCACACTGTACTGTACAGAGAAGATCAGCTCTAGAGGTGATCCTGAGATGGGCATGAGATAGAGAAGAAAGGCTGAGCCATAGAACAGGATGACTCCGGTGAGGTGGGAGGAGCAGGTGGAGAAGGCCTTGCTTCTCCCTGAGGAAGAGCTGATACTCAGGATGGTGGAGATAATGGGGGTGTAGGAGAATATAATCAGCAAACAAGTACCGAGACCATGCAGGAGACCAAAGAAGAGCAAAACAGTGAAATTGGTGGAGACATCAGAGCACGAAAGAGGAAAGAGAGAGGGCAGTTCACAGCTATAGTGGGGGATTGACTGATTTCTACAGAAGTCTAAGTTCATAGCTAAAATGATGTTGGTAAATGCATCCAGAAAACTCAGGCTCCAGGAGCCCCACACCAGCTTGTTATATACCTGGTTGCTCATCTTCTGGTCATAGAGCAGAGGGTGGCAGATGGCAGCATAGCGGTCATAGGCCATGACTGAGAGCAGGCAGGCTTCAGTGCCCCCCAAGTAGAACACAGAGAAGACCTGAGTTAGACAGCCCACCACAGAGATTGTTTTCTTCTGAGACAGGAGAATCTCCAGCATCTTGGGTACTGTGGCAGAAGAGAAGCAAAAATCCAGGAAAGAAAGGTGACTCAGGAAGAAGTACATGGGAGTGTGGAGGTGAGAATCAACCTGGATCACCAGCATCATTGTCATGTTCCCCAGCAGGGTCAGGAGATAAATTGCTAGGAACAGCACAAAGAATAAAGCCTGGACATGGGGGTCTGCAGAGAGTCCAAGGAGAATAAACTCGGTGACGGTGCTGTGGTTCCCCAAGGCCATTTAGAGAACTGAGGTCTAGAAAATAAAAATTGGAACAGGGAATGACCTCAGCAGAATGACAGAATACGGAGCTTCAAGCTCCTTTTCCTCTACAGAAAACAAACAAAAAGTGTTAGGACCAACTATTTTGGTACTCTGGAAAACAGTCAAAGGTTTACTGCAGCCAGGTGAACACTGAATCAAGAAAAAGGAAATTTAAAAATGGGAAAGCTTTGTGGCATTTTTATTTGCCCTTGCGTAACCCCCCTCTCATTCACTGGCCATTTTGAAGACAGCCCAGAGTGGAACCCCAGATCTAGGTCCGAAGAGGGCAGAGCAGACCTTATTCACAAATTAACATGTTTGTCTGCTTTAATTTGTTTGGGACTACCTGAAAGATCAATGCAAGGTGTTTTGTCTCTGTTTCAGATAGCCTAAAAATCACTTAGGGCTCAAATGTGGCACACACTGCTCCAAAACATTTGTAAGGATATTGAAAACAGTCTGGGAAAATATTGAAATAGTGCTTCAGTGTGAAGTGAAATTTGCAAAGATTGGGGGCGTGTCTTTAACATTTTTAAAAGTTTAAGCTCTTGGCATTCAAGAAAATCTTGGCAAAACACTAGCTGATCATAAGCTAAAGGACAAGACACTACAGGGAGCACACACAGCATTGAATAGTCTTTGCAAAAAGTTTGGAGAAATTATTAAACAACAGAGAAGTATAGCCTTAAAATACCAAAAATAGAAAAGGGGAAGTATCTGATTTCCAGAATTATCCCATTACAATATTAAAATGTCTGGTTTTCAACAAAAAAAAATCACAATACATACAACACAAGAAAATATTGCTCATAGAAAGAAAAAATAGGAGTTCCCATTGTGGCTCAGCTGGTTAAGAACCTGGCTAGTGGGGAGTTCCTGTTGTGGCTCAGTGGAAATGAATCTGACTAGTTGCATGAGGATGCAGGTTTGATCTCTAGGCTCACTCAGTGAGTTAAGGATCTGGAGTTGCCATGAGCTGTGGTGTAGGTCACAGATGTGGCTTGGACCTGGGGTTACTGTGGCTGTAGCGTAGGCCATGGGCTACAGCTCCAATTCGACCCCTAGCCTGGAAACCTCCATATACCTTGGGGGAAGCCCTAAAAAGACAAAAGACCAAAAAAAAAAAAAAAAAAAAAAAAAAAAAAGAACCAGGCTAGTATCCATATGTATGTGGGTTTGCTGAGTGGGTTAAGGATCCAGCATTGCCACAGGCTGCTGCATACATTGCAGATGTGACTTGGATTTGGTGTTGCTGTGGTTGTGGTATAGGCTGGCAGCTGCAGCTCCAATTTGACCCCTTGCTCTAGAACTTCCATATGACATAGATTCAGCCCCACCCCACAAGAAAAAAGTAAAAAAATAAATTGATAGATTTACTATCTCTGAGGCAGCCAAGATGTTGATCTTACTAGACAAAGACTCCCCCATCCCCAGCTTTATTGAGATATATTTGACTTATAGTATATGAAAGTTTAAGCTGTGCAACATGTTGATTTGCATGTGTGCATTGCAAAGTGATTACCACAGTATTATTTAACACTGCCATCTCCTCACACAATTACCACTTTTTTGTGCTAATCACATTTAAGATCATCTTTCCTAACATTTACATATATACTGCAATGTTGTTAATTAAGGTCACCATGCTATACATTAGATCCTCTGAACTTGTTATTTTTTGTCTTTTCTGGGGCCACACCCATGGCATTTTGGGGCCACACGCATGGCCGTCTGAACTTATTTATCTTATAACTGGAAGTTTGTACCCTTTGATCAACATCTCCCCATTTCTGGAGTTCCCGTCGTGGCTCAGTGGTTAACGAATCCGACTAGGAACCATGAGGTTGTGGGTTCGATCCCTGGCCTTGCTCAGTGGGTTAAGGATCCGGCATTGCCATGAGCTGTGGTATAGGTTGCAGATGCGGCTCAGATCTGGCATAGCTGTGGCTCTGGCGTAGGCTGGCGGCTATAGCTCCAACTCAACCCCTAGCCTGGGAACCTCCATATGCCATGGGAGTGGCCCAAGAAAATGGCAAAAATACAAAAAACAAAAAAAAAAATCTCATTTCTTCAACTCCTCCACTCTTTGGCAACTACCATTCTGCTTTCTTTTTTTTTTTTTTTTTTTTTTTTTTTTTTTTGCTTTTTTTATGGCCTCACCTCTGGAAGTTCCTGGGCTAGGGGTCAAATCAGGGGCTGCAGCTACTGGCCTCTGCCACAGCCACAGGAACACCAGATCTGACACAGCAGCTTGCAGCAATGTCAGATCCTTAACCCACTGAGCAGGGCCAGGGATCAAACCCTCATCCTCATGTATACTAGTTAGGTTCATTACCCACTGATTCACAGTGGGAACTCCCTAATTCTACTTTCTGTTTCTATGAGTTCAGATTTTTTACATTGGATGTAGAAGTGATATCATACATTATTGTTTTTCTTTGACTTTTTTCACTTTGCATAATGCTCTCTAGATCCATCCATGTTGTCAAACATAGAAGGATTTCCATTCTTTTATGGCAGAATTTCCATTCTTTTATTATCTTTTTATTGCCATATCCTTGGCAACATGTATTTTCTTATCGTCTTCTTTCTGTTTAGGGCTGCACCTGTGAGATATGGAAGTTCCCTGATTATGGGTCAAATTGGAGCTGCAGCTGTCAGTCTACACCACACCCACGCAACACTGGATTGGACCCTCACCTGCGACTTATGCTAAGCTTGTCCTTAACCCAATGCTGGATCCTTAACCCATTCATTGAGGCCAGGGATCAATCCCACATTCTCATGGATACTAATCAGGTTCTTAACCCACTGAGCCACAAGGGAACTCCTCTTGTCTTTTTGATAATAGCCATTCTAACAGATGTGAAGTGATATCTCACTGTAGTT
The DNA here is from genome assembly GCF_054392235.1 of Sus scrofa. Classification (NCBI taxonomy): domain Eukaryota; kingdom Metazoa; phylum Chordata; class Mammalia; order Artiodactyla; family Suidae; genus Sus; species Sus scrofa. The sequence continues at coordinate 86,110,859 of NC_139387.1, read as the reverse complement.
TTGATTTGCATTTCCCTTATGTTTAGTGATGCTGGGCATCTTTTCATGTATCTTCAGCTATTTGAATGTATCCTTTGGAAAAATGCCTATTACAGTCCTCTGCCAGTATTTAAATTGAATTGTTTGATTTTTGTTCTTGTTTCTGTGAGTTATATATATACTTTGGATATTAATTCCTTATTAGATATACTGTTTGGAAATATTTTCTTCAGTTTCATACTTTGCCTTTTAATTTTGCTGATTGTTTCTTTTGCTGTACAAAAGCTTTTTGGTTTTAGTCCCACTTACCAATGTTTTTGCTTCTCTTACTTGTACTTTTGGTGTCAGAACCAAAAAATTATTGCCAAGAGCAATGCCAAGGGGTTTTTCCTCCATGTCATTTTCTAGTAATTTTGTCTTAATCCGCTTTAAGTTAGATTCATGAATGAATAGGTATCCAGTTTAATTCTTTTGCATGTGAATATTCAGTTTTTCCAGCACTGGCAATTGAAGATACCATCCTTTCCCTATTGAGTATTCTTGGATTCTTTGTCAAATATTAATTGTCTGTATATGAAGGGGTTTATTTCTGGGCTCTGTATCTCTTCCATTGATCTATTTGTCAGTTTTTATGCCAGTACCATATTGTTTTGATCCTTATTTGAAATCAGGAATTCCGATGCCTCTGGCTTTGTTCTTCTTTCACAGGGTATGTTGTAGTTTTGAGTTTTTAGGATAGTTTTTTCTATTTCTATGAAAAAATATGTCATTGGAATTTTGATAAAGATAACATTGAATCATTAGATGGTTTTTGACAGTAGGGACATTTTAGCATTATTAATTCTTCTGGTACATGAAAAAGGATAGCTTTCTACTGATTTGTGTATTCCCCAACTTCTTCATTAATGTCTTGTAAATTTCAGGGCCCAGGTCTTTTGCTTCCTTGGTTAAATTTATTTCTAAGTACTTTATTACTTTGATGTTACTATAAGTGGGATTTTTATTTATTTATTTTTGATAATTCATTGTTAGTGTACAGAAGGGCAACTGATTTTTGCATGTTGACTTGTATCCTGTGACTTTGCTGAATTCATTGATTAGTTCTAACAATTTTTGTTATTTAGGATTTTCTATGTATAAGGTCATATCATCTGCAAACAGACAGTTTTACTTGTTTTATTATTATTTATTTTTCTTGCCTAATTATTCTGCCTAGGATGTCCAGTACTACAGTGAATCACAGTGATGAAAGGGAACCCCCTTGTCTTATTCCTGATCTTGGCAAGAAAGCTTTCAAGTCTTCACTGTTGAATATATTAACTGTTGGTCTGTCATAGATGGCAATTATTTTGTTGATATGTGTTCCTTCTATACCCAAGTAGTTGAGAATATTTATCATAAAAGGATGTTGAATTTTGTCAATTTTTTTTCTGGATTTGTTAAGATGATCATGTGATCTTTCTCTTTATTCTATTAATGTGCTATATCACATTTAAAATTGAGAAATGATTGATATATAACATTATATGGGTGTAGAAGATGATGGTTTGCTTGTTTATATATTGTAAAATAATCACCACAATAATCTACTTAAATCTATTGATGTATGACATTTTGATTTGCATTTATTTTACCATCCTGTATCCAAGAATAAATACCACTTGATCATGGTGTATGATCATTTTATTTTGCTATCACTTTTGGTTTGCTAATATTTTGTTGAGAATATTTGCATTTATATTCATCACAAATATTGGCCTGTAACTTTCTTTTCTTGTAGTGTCCTTATTTGGTTTTGGTATGAGGGTATTGCTGGCCTCAGAATGAGTTTGTAGCATCCTCTCTTCAATATTTCAGAAGAGATTTGAGGAGGATTGTTGTGAATTCTTCTTTAAATGTTTGGTAGTTAATTCACTAGTGAAATCATCTGACACTTAGCTTTTATTTGTTAAAAGACTTTTCATTACTCTTTCAAACTCTTTACTCATTATCAGTCTATTCAAATTTTTCATTTCTTGGAGTTCCCGTCGTGGCGCAGTGGTTAACGAATCCGACTAGGAACCATGAGGTTGCAGGTTCGGTCCCTGCCCCTTGCTCACTGGGTTAATGATCCGGCGTTGCCGTGAGCTGTGGTGTAGGTTGCAGACGCGGCTCAGATCCCGCGTTGCTGTGGCTCTGGCGTAGGCCGGTGGCTACAGCTCCGATTCAACCCCTAGCCTGGGAACCTCCATATGCCGCGGGAGCGGCCCAAGAAATAGCAACAACAACAACAACAAAAAAAAAGACAAAAAAAAATTTTTTTTTCATTTCTTTATAATTCACTCTTAATAGGTTGTATGTTTCTAGGAATTTATCCACTTCCACATTATTCTATTTGTTGGTGTACAATTGTTTACAGTACTCTCTATGTCCTTTGCGGGTTTTTTTTGTTGTTGTTGTTTTGTTTGTTTGTTCCTTTTTTGGCCACCCCGCAGCATATGGAGTTCCTGGGCCAGGGGTCAGATCCAAGCTGCAGCTGCAACCTAAGCTGCAGCTGTGGCAATGCTGGATCCTTAACCCATTGTGCCAGGCTGGGGATCAAACCTGCTTCTTAGTGCTTCCAAGATGCAGCCAATGTCACTGCACCACAGCAGGAACTCTGAGTGTTTATTTTTTAAAGTTAACAATTTTCAGTTTTATTGAGATAGATATAATTGACCTAAAATTTATGTACATTTTAGGCATACAGCATGTTGATTTGATACACTGATATACTCCAAAATGGTAACCACCATAGTGATAGCTAACAACCCAATCACTATGCATAATTACCATATCATTTTTTTGTTGTCAAAACATTTAACATCTACTCCCTTAGAAACTTTCAAGGATGAATATAGTGTTGCTAATTGTAGCAATAAACCTCTAGATTAGATCTCTAGAATTTATTCACCTTATATCTGGATGCTGTCACTTTGACCAGCAACTCCCTATTTCTCCCATTTCTCAGCCTCTGGTATCCACCATTTTACTCTGTTTCTATGAGTTTGGCTTTTTTTAGATTCCACAGATATGGGATATCTTATAGCACTTGTTTTTCTCTGTCTGACTTATCTCACTTAGAATAAGCCTTCAGGGTCCATCCATGTTGCCAGAATGGCAGGATTTCCATGTTTCTCATGACTAAATAACATTCCATTGTGTATATTAATCACAACTGATGAATTTATCCATTAATCAGTTGATGGACACTTAGGTTGTTTCTATGTCTTTATCATGAATAATGCTGCAATAAACATGAGATTGTAGGTAATTTATTGAAATATTGATTTTATTTCCTTTGGATATACTCACAAGTGAGATATCACAATCATATATGGTAGTTCTGTTTTCACTTTTTCTGGGAATTTCCATGCTATTTCAAATAGTGGCTACACCAGTTTATTTTTCCCATCCACAGTGCACTAGGGTTCCCATTTATCCATATCCTTGACAACATTTGTTTCATGCCTTTTTGATGACAGTCATTCTAACAGGTGTGAAGTGATATCTCATCATAGTTTTCAGTTGCATTTCTCTGATAATTCGTGATGATGATCACCTTTTCATGAATCTGTTGGCCATTTGTATGTCTTTGGAAAAAATTCCTATTTAGTTTCTCTGCTCTTTTTAAAGCACGTTTTTTTGTTTTTGGTATTCATTTGTATGAGTTCTTTATATACACTGGATAATAACCCCATATCAGATATGTGATTTACAAATATTTTCTCCCATTCCATATGTTGCTTTTCTATTTAGTTGAATATTTCTTTTACTGTGCAGAAAATTTTTAGTGTGATGTAATCCTATTAGCTTATTTTTGCTTCTTTTGCTTGCACTTTTAAATCATTGCCAAGACCAGTGTCAAGGAGTATTCATTCTGGGTTTTCACCTACGAATTTTATGGTTTCAGATCTTATGTTTAAGTCTTTTAATCCATGTTATAAGATAATTTTTGTGAGTGATGTAAGGACAGTGTCCAGTTTTAGTCTTCTGCATGTGAGTAGCTTTCTTAGAACCATTCATTGAACAAACTATTATTTTCAACTGACTATTCTTGGCTCCCTTGTCAAATATTAGTTGTCATATATATTAGTTGTATATATATATACACACACACATATATGTATATATATTCTTTTTCAGATTCTTTTCTATTATGGGTTATTCCAAGATATTGAAAACAGTTTCCTGTGTTGTTTATTTTATATATAGTAGTGTCTGTTAATCTCAAAATCCAAATTTATCCCCCCCCTTTTCCCACTTTGTAACCATAAATTTGTTTTCATTTTCTTGTGATTGATATAACTTTTTAGTATAGTATAGTATTCTGGCTCTTTTGTGATTCCAAATTAAATTTATAATTGCTTATATTATTTCTGTGAAAAAAAGTCATTGGAAATTTGATAAGAATTACATTGAATCTATAGGTGGCTTTTGGTAGTATGGAACTTTAACAATATTAATTTTTCTGATTAGTGACCATGGGATAGCTTTTTGTGTGTGTGTGTTATCTTCAGTTTCTTTTATCAAAATCTTGTAGTTTTCTGTATGCGGACTTCTACTTCTTTGATTGAATTCATTCCTAAGTACGTTTTTAACGCTTGTGGTCAAAAGATACAAACTTTCAATTATGAGATAAATAAGTACTAGGGATGTGATATACAATGTGACTAATATAATTATTACTGGAGTATGTTATATATGAAAGTTGTTAAAAGTATATCCTAAGGGTTCTCATCACAGGAAAAAATTTATTCTCTTTGAAAAGTTTGCATTCATGGGAGATAATGCATGTTCACTAAACTTACTGTGGTAATCATTTCATGATGTACCTAAGTCAGATCATTATGCTTCCACTTTAAAATACTACAGTGTTGTATTAATTTTGTCTCAATTAACTAGAAGAAAAAAGCTCTAGAAGGAGAAATTGGTCAATAAAAAGAAGTAAAAGCCATCCCAATTGGAAAGGAAAAAAAATCTATATCAATGAATGACATGATTTTTCTATATAGAATCCTTTCTTCCTGTAGTAATATTCTACTGCAATCCTTCACTCTGGGTCAACACCACCATGACGTCTCTGGATATTCTGTCTCAGAGATTGCTGAAAAAACGAATAAATATTTCCAAATTGGACCACGACCTAATTTATTCTCTTTCTTTTAATTGAAACTGGGCTTAATGATCCTGTATACTTTGTAGATTGTAGTAGACTGCCTATCCTAAGTGTTCCAAAGTGTCTTCTCTCCTGTGTCACTCAAACTCTTATTCTTATTCAAGAACTACCCAACGTATATAACCATTTAATGGTATTACTTTTGCCTGTCTTTAGCTTTTTTACATGGTAATTACATATACAGTGCCTATTTTATTTGGGGGGACACATCTAAAAAGTATAGGGGGCAAACGTGTTCATATACCTATATATGAGTGTGTCTGAGTATATTTATTTCTTTGTATGTTGGAGAATGGAGCAGAACAAATTAAGGGAGGAGCTTACTGAATTCACTTCATGGAAAAGAAAGTCGAGTGCCCACATGTTATATAACTTGTCTAAATTGCCAATTTTAACAGTTAGCATTTGATTCCATTATGTGGGATCCCAAGGAAAAAAATCTTTCTACCATACAGTGTCTTCCAAACAAGACTTGAAACAGTAAATGTTCTCACTTCTGGCATCTATAGATCTATAAATGTATCCACACATTATCTTTCAAAGGCCTCCGTGTTAAGGGTTGGTTGCTATACTTGCCTCTGAGCACCGCAGGGACATCCTTTCTTTCTACATTGGCTCAAGGATCTGCTGAGCTTGGAATGCCCTCCCTTTCTATCCAAATCCTATTTCCATTGTAACTTTCACCTTGATTTAAATTTTCTTAGTTCTTCCTTGATTATTTCCTTCTCCAAGCTCATCGTAATATGTAATAATAGGACAAATATTATTTAGTGAGAACATGGCAAGTTTTGGGCACTCCTAAAATGCTTTAATTTTTAATTCTCAGAAAAAATTGGGGGCAAATCATTATATCCAGATGGTTAAAATAAGGAAACATAGTATTCGGATATCTTCCAAAATGCTTAACAGTGTGATTACAACTCTGATATCTTTTTTTTTAAAGTCACATTTCTTTCTATCCTGTACCTTTTTAAGAATTTCTTAAGAATTCTTATTTTCTTCACAATTTCTGTAACTTATCAGCTCACATTAAGTAACTTCCTTAAATACCATCACATGAACCACCCTCTTGATCTGATAGTCAGGGTTAGTGTAAGTGTAGTGTATTTCTTTCTTTTCCTCTGTCATGATGCTGTAATCTCTTGAGAAGAGTAACTGTGCTATATGATATTTTATAACCAGAATATTTAATACAGTGAATGACCCTTATGAATATTTATTAAACTTGCTCAATAAAGAAAGAAAATAATGAAGTGAATAGAACAGACAGCGAAGCTCACATTTTTTGGAGAGCAGCTTAAGCCTCATAAGATTAATAAATTTCATCCCTAAGGGAATTGCAAGGAAAAGGGAAAGAAATGGTGTGTGTGTGTGTGTGTGTGTGTGTGTGTGTGTGTGTGTGTGTGTGTGTGTAAAAAGGGGGAATCAGATTGCTATAGCCCTAAAGGGTCTTATATGGACTTTATTAAGTGTCTGCTTGTATCTACTTGAGCCCTGAATCTGAGGAAGCATTCCATATTAATAAGCCAATTTTTGACTATACTGGAAAAATTATTTAAAAGCTCACAATATTTAAAAATGGTTAAAATGGTAAAATTGTATTATGTATACAAAACATGACATTCAATCTGTAAGCATCCATCTATCCATTTATCTATCATCTGTTTATCCTTTTGTCCATTTGCATATTCTTCCATTCATTTGTAAGCCAAAGATTTCATTCATAATCCTTCCTTCCATTTGTTTATTCTTCTACTAGTTCTCTATATACCCATTTATTTGGACAACAAGTATTCAAATATTGCCTACTATATACCAGGCTATAATAGGCATTAAGAGGAAGTCAATCTAGTATATACTGCTGTTCAACTTTTAAATGAATATACTTTTTTTTTCTTTTACATTTTAAGTCACACTTAGCCTTTTTCTCATGCCCAATTTCCAGCCTGATTTGTGTCTGTATACTTAGGATGTATCTATTCATGAAAACTCCTACCTGGCTTGGTTATATCACACAGTCTTCTGACTAGTCCTCTTGAGCTCTAAGTCTGCTCTAAGTTCTCAAGCTTTGCCCTGATACCAATTATTGGTGTTGCCCGGAAGAGTCATAACAAGTTAAACTCTGTAGGGCAGCCATCTCTCAGTCTTCATTATTTCTAGTCATTTCTCCACTATTAATACTGAATATTCATAATTTTCCTAGATCAAGGGAACTTATTAGATTCAGTTTACATCTCATATCTTCCCACTAGGCGAATATGCGGCATAGATGTTTCAAATCTACTCAAATTCAACAGCGAATGGAAACAGCTGGAACAAAATAAATTTTAAGGAGCCCCCTATCTACACATTTGTCAAATCCTGTTGGAAGCAAACAAATTCTCTGGTAGTTACCCTAACAAAACCAAAGCAAAACAATAAAAGAAATTGAGGCCACTATCAGCAAGAATATGAACATTTCTGTGTTTGGAATTTTCTGTGGGAGTTAGATAATTGCTTCAACTCTTCCCCAGTACTCTTTCAGCCTCTTGTGCTCACTTACCCTTCTAGAGGGATCTCAGTGGCTTCAATTCACACTCAAGTTTTGGTGAGTGAGCCCAGATCCACTGTAGCAGAAGAAGAGATGTACTTCATCTTTATAGGGAGAAAAGAGAGACCAGTGTTAAAGTTAGTTAGAATGCTGCTTCGAATGGGAAATAGATTTACCAATTTGTACACTTGACAGTATGAGAACACTTCTGTACAATAGCACTTTACAGATCAGAAGGATGATGTTGGGGGTTATTTTAAAAGTCATTCTATTCTATCATTTATTCCACTGCACTGATTATGTGTTTAAATATAGGGTCTTCTAATCAGGCTCAGTATTAAGTATCTAGATTGTATGAAAAATGTTGAGGATACTGCTGATGCTAGACACCATTCCAAACACTTTACATATATTAACATACTTATTATATAAATCTTATGAGAGAGTGTCATATAAATCTTATGAGATATAAATCTTATGAGATAGTGTCTATTTTTTAATCTCCATAATTTTTTTATTAAGATAAAATCTTAGAGCAGTGTTATGTTCACAGCAAGTTGAGAGAAAGGCACAGAGATTTCCCCTATGCCCCTTTTCTCCACACATACACGGTCTCCCCCATTGTAACATCCCTCACCAGGGTAGTACATTAGCTATAATTGATGAACCTACATAGACACATCATAATCGCCCAAAGTCCATAGTTAACATGACTGTGGACTCTTGGTTTTTTACATTCTATTGGTTTGGACAAATGTGTAATGGATGGTGTCTTATTTTATCCTTTATCCTTTTACTTTTTTTCCATTATAACTGGTTTACAGTGTTCTGTCAGTTTTCTACTGTACAGCATGGTGACCCAGTTACACATACATGCATACATTCTTTCTTCTTACATTATCATGCTCCATCATAAATGACCAGACATAGTGTCCTGTGCTACACAGCTGGATCTCATTGCTAATCCATTCCAAAGGCAATAGACTTTTAAAAAAAAAAATAAATGGAGGACTGAGGCAGAAAGTGGTCAGGCAATGTGCTCAAGGTCACAAGTGTGTCACATGGTGGTTTGGAATTTGAGCTCAGTAGCATGGCATGTGCCTTACCACATTCATTCCACGTGCCACAAGGAGGCAGGTAATTGGGAAATATTCCTTGAGAATGAGACTTATAACAAAAGATCTTTACAATTTGCTAGTGTCATATGTATTTAGTGTAAATTTAGCTAATTTCACAAGTGCTGGGGTTGATAAGGGGACCCGAGAGGTTAAGCATTTCCTCTATTTATTGAGCATGGAAGAGTGTACTGTATGACCCCAGATGGAAGAATTTGGATAGTCAGGGGTAGGATAAACCCTACTGGTATCTGGGAGAAACTGGGACTAAAAAGAGAAATGAATCTAGGCAGTACCGAATAATAACATCACTGAATTTAATTTTTTTTAATATTTTTCTCGGCTTCTGCCTATCTCCTGTAAGTTTTAGCATCTGTATTAATTTTATCAATTCTGATGATTGTATTAGTAATAGAAGAACAGTGAACCTTCTAGGTACATGTGATTGGGCTTTAAAAAGGACCAAACCTCCACCATGTACTCTCCCCATTCCTCCCTGAGTGTTGGCCCAGATGCTGCACCCTGCTTTCATTGTAATCCTAAAGCCTGGGACAATAGAAAGTTTGAACCCTGATTTCAGGAAATCTCCATTCCATAGCTCAACATAAGTCACTGAGGACAGAATGTTTCCTGAGAAACTGCTCAGAGAGGTGAGCACATGGACTCCACAGCATGGAAAATATGAAAGTCTGTCTACATTGAGGGCCTCAGTTTTCACAGATAGAATATCCACGAGAAAATCCAGAGTGAAAAGAAGAACCCAGTGATCTCAGAGAGCCAGAAAAAGGTCTTGTGAGGAGAGGGAAAGAAGTTATCAGAAGAGAGAAAGAGAGGGGAAAATTGAGAGAATCATGGAGAGCATTACCGAGCACTGGACGTTTTATGGCTCAGAAGACTTCTTGCTGTGCCGCTCTTTCCTGAGACTGAGAGGTCTCTGAATTCATGGAGACAAATATTTTTCTAATGCAATTACAGTAACTTCAGATGATTTATTTTTATTGCTAACTCACAATAAGAACTTCACAAATGATTACCCTAGAAGCTTTAGGACATGCATCCCATGAGCTCCAGCTTGGTCTTGCTTCTCTTTTCCATTAGCCACTAGGACTCTCAAACCCGCATCAAAAGTTATAAGGAGTTTCTCTTGATGTTCTTAAGCCCAACCACTTGGGCATCACTTTATGTAGTTTCCTCTGTGATTCTAAATTCTGTGCTAGGAGAATCCATGTGTGAAGTGAGTGATTCCCAGATATATCCCTTTAGAAAGGCAGGTATAGATTAGGCAGTCAGCAATTCACCAGCCCAGGAGGCCAGGTAGTCAATGTCTTTTATTCCCTGGAGTCACAGCTTGAAACCCAACTTTAGACTTACTAGCAAAACAAAATGAAATTTCTAAAAGCCTCGGGGGATTTTATTTAACGTGGGCCTTTGGAAGCTTTGACTTTGCTGAAAACTCTCGGTTGTCTAGTGAGGTTTGAAAGGAAGCAAGTGGGTGGCAACATCTTTCTTGCCCTAACTCTCAGTGTATCGCATTTGGGAAAACCAAGGGAAGCTGTGCATTGATCTGTAACTGACCTTCAGGCTATTTTTCTTTGCCCACATTATTTGAATTCATAAACAGCTCTCAGATGGATATTCATGTCAATGATCAGAAAGTTTTCAGGGAGATATTTGAATGCAGACCATGAAAGCCAACAAAATAGAAAGGTGTTAGGACTGAGCAATCAACAGTGACAAATGCAGCAGTTTCATTCTGAGAGAACAGAACTGAAACATACTCATTAGATCTTGCATTTGGATCTGAAGGTTGTTAATAAGAAGGAGTGGGAGTTCTAGTCAGATTCAAGAAGATTTAAATGTGAATTAATGCTTAAAAATACTGGTATGTTTTCAAATTTTAGAAGATAATGAGACCAGGGAAATGAAAAAAAAAGGCTGATATTTATAATTACTAACCATATGGCAGATACTGTTCTTCATACATTTGACATGTTAACTAATTCTGCACAGCAACTCTGTATGGTAGAGTATCTCATTATACCCTTGACAGGTGAGGAAATGGAAGCAGAGAAATATGAAATATCTAGTCCTCGTTCACACAGGTATTGAGTGGAAGAGTTGGTATTAAAATTTTAATCACAGACTTCAAAAATCTGTTTTTTTGTTGTTGTTGTTGTTACTGCAAACTAATACATAACGATATTTTCACAAGACAGTTTGTATTATTTATGAGCCATGCCTTCATCTTGCAGTGCTTCTCCTTCTTCCAGTTGTATATTGACTAAGTTTTAATTAGAACAGCTTGAAATAAAATGCATTCAGAAGATACCGTAAAATTCCGAGAAGAGAACATAGGCAAACATTCTATGACATCAACCATACAAATGTTTTCCTGTGTCACTCTCCCAAAGCAATAGAAATAAAAGCAAAAATAAACCAATGGGATCTAGTCAAACTTAAAATCTTTTGCCCAGCAAAGGAAATCATTAAAAAAAGCAAAAAGACAACCTACAGAATGGGAGCAAATATTTGCAAATGATGCAACCAACAAGAGCCTAATCTTCTCCAAAATATACAATCAACTCATACAAACTCAACACACACACACCCCCCCACCCCGAACTAAGTCCAACTTCCAACTGTGGCTATACTTAATATAAATGCTGTTGTTGTCACCATCGCCAGGCTGCCAAAAGCAAGGAATCAAACCAACCGGCTGCCTAAAAAGGGCTGCTCTGGGAACTGGTTCAATCCAAACAATACTATGTGAGGCAGAGATGTGATATTAGAAACAAGGAAAATTCAGGTGTGTGTGAGACTCTTTAGAAAAAAGTGAAACTCCCTCTAGCTATATAATTAGTGTAGAAATCAGTAAACATTTCATCATGAATAGGATTTTATAAATTCTCCCATGTTACAAGATTTGGAAGCCATTTGCTGCAGGTCATTTTCCTTCTTAGTAGATGAATCTAAGTAGATATCCTACAGCCAAACTGGAGAGCATATTGCTTTGTTGGACCTGATGTATAGGTAATCTGTTTTAGGATTGTGGGAAGGATTTTGAAGCAGGTTTATTGCTAAGGAATTAATGAGTAAGAATCAGAACCTCCCCTTGGCTGAGCTTTGGACTTCCTGGCAATGGACAGGACCAGGATACTGAGCAAGGCCTGTGATAAACCCAAGGTCAGACTTCAAGGTGTGAGAACAAAGCTGGAAATCACTGGTAAATAGCTCGCATTCAAGCAAAGGGAGAACTGCTGTCATCCAGACTTAAGGACTTATGAGAAATAGAGTTGAGAGGCACAAACACAATCTGGTTATAAAGTAGAGATTTGGGATATGGACATGGGGAAGAGTATGTCAGGATGAAAGTCAAAAAATTGATCTAAAAATCTGTACATTTACATGTTACATAATTTTAATATCCTTGGATTAAAACATATCACTTTCATTTCTGTTTTCTATTCTCTTTTTCCATCTTTTTCCATGTTATTTTTGTTTGGTTATTTTTAAGAATATATACTGGGAACTATGTCTAGTCACTTATGATGGAGCATGATGATGTGAGAAAAAAGAATGTATACATGTATGTCTAACTGGGTGACCATGCTTTACAGTAGAAAAAAAATGTATTTGGGAAATAATTGATTACAATTAAGAAAAAAATATAAACATAAAAAAAGTGGATTCGGAAGATGTGGTATATATACACAATGGAATACTACTCAGCCATCAAAAAGAATGACATAATGCCATTTGCAGCAACATGGATGGAACTAGAGAATCTCATACTGAGTGAAATGAGCCAGAAAGACAAAGACAGATACCATATGATATCACTTATAACTGGAATCTAATATCCAGCACATGAACATCTCCTCAGAAAAGAAAATCATGGACTTGGAGAAAAGACTTGTGGCTGCCTGATGGGAGGGGGAGGGATCAGGAGCTTGGGCTTATCAGATACAACTTAGAATAGATTTACAAGGAGATCCTGCTGAGTAGCATTGAGAACTTTGTCTAGATACTCATGCTGCAACAGAACAAAGGGTGGGGAAAAAAATGTAATGTATACATGTAAGGATAACTTGATCCCCTTGCTGTACAGTGGGAAAATAAAATAAATATAAAAAAATAAAATAAGCTAGGTGAGGGAACCATAAATAAAAACTTTTTCTAAAAAAGTAAACATAAAAAAAGAATATATCTTACATCCTTTATTAGCTTTTTATCATTCCTTAAAAAACTTTTTTGTGCTTTCCCTATGGTTTAACTACATACATTTTGCTGTTGTTGTTTTGTTTTTTTGTCTTTTCTAGGGCTGCTCCCGCAGCATATGGAGATTCCTGGGCTAGGGGTCTAATTAGAGCTGTAGCTGCAAGCCTACACCAGAGCCACAGCAACTCGGGATCCGAGCCGTGTCTGTGACCTACACCACAGCTCACGGCAATGCCAGATCTTTAACCCACTGAGCAAGGCCAGGGATCAAAACTGCAACCTCATGGTTTCTAGTCGGGTTCGTTAACCACTATGCCACGATGGGAACTCCTTAACTACATACATTTTAAGACAATTTGAATCTACCTTCAGTAATATTTTGGCTCTTCATATGTAGTATAAGGACCTAGTCACAGCTTATTCCTCATTCTTTCTTTCTATGCTTTTGCCATTTTTTTCATACATTTCACCTTTGCATCTACTTTAAATGCAAAATTCATTGTTACTAATACTCCTTTAAACACTCGGGAATTTTAGAGACGTTAACATTTAAAAAGATTATATTTTCCTTCTGTATCGCATTTTTACACTCTATTTCTTTGTGTAGATAGAAATGTTTCTTCTTCATGTTTCTTATCTTTGAAAGACTTCCCTAATAATTTTTATGGAGTAGGCAGTGAACTCATAGTTTGCTTGCTTTTTACACTGGAAAGTTATTTTTACTGGGTAGAGAATTCTCAGTTGATATTTTCCTTCAACATTAAAATATTTTTATTCCATATTCTCCTTACTTGCAAGGTTTTTGACAGGAAGTCTTCTGAAATTCTTTTTTCTAGTTGTAGAAATATTGTTATGTTTGTAGAGTTGTAATTAACATACAACATTATATTAGTTACAGGAATACAACATAATGATTTGGTATTTTTTTACATTATGAAGTGATAACACAGTAAGACCAGTTACTCACCATAACTATACAAAGTTTTTACAGTATTATTTACTATATACCCTATGTTTACTTTACATCACTGTGACTTATGTATCTTCTAGCTATAAGTTTGTACGTCTTTTTTTTTTAAATGGCTGCCCCTGCAGCATATGGAATTTCTCAGCCTAGGATTCAAATCAGAACTACAACTATCAGCCTATGCCAAAGCCACAGCAGTGCAGGATCTGAGCCACAGCTGTGACACAAGCTACAACCGTGACAGTGCTGGATCCTTAACCTATTGAGTGAGGCCTGGGATTGAACCCACATCCTCATGGACACTGACACTGCTGAGCTACAATGGGAACTCCATAGAAGTTTGTACATTTTAATTCCTTCACCTGTTTCATCTGTCCCCTAGTTCTCTCCCCTCTGGAAAACACCAGTTGATTCTGTTTGTATGAATCTGGTTTTTTTCCCTTTGTTTTGTTGTTAGAATCTATGTATAAGCAAAATCATACAATGTTTGTTTTTCTTTGTTTGACTTATTTCACGTAGTGTAATATCTTCTAGGTCCTTCCATGTTACCACGAGTAGCAAGTCTTTCATTCTTTTTTTATGACTGGATAATATTCCCTTTTGTACATACACCACATCTTCTTTATCCACTCGTCTACTGATGGATATTTAAGTTGCTTTCACATTTTGTGTACTGTAAATTGTGGTGCAGTGAACATAGGGATAGTGTTCTTTTTGAATTAGTGTTTTCATTTTTTAAAAAAATATAGATCCACAGAAGTGGAATTGCTAGATTGTATGGTAGTTCTACTTTTAATTTTTGAAAAACTTCTGTACAATTTTCCCTAATGGCAGTACCAATTTATCCCACCAACAGTGCACGAGGATTCCCTTTTCTCTACATTCTCTCTAAGATTTGTTGTTTCTTGTCTTTATGAAAGTAGCCATTCTGACAGGCGTGAAGTATTATGTCACTGTGGTTTTGATTTGCATTTCCCTGATGGTTAGTGATGTTGAGCACCTTTATGTGTCTTCCTTGGAAAAATGTCTTTTCAAGTCCTCTGCCCATTTTTAAATTGGTTTGTTAGTTTGTTTTATATTGACTTGTATGTGTTCTTTATGTATTTTGGATAATAACACTTTATAGGATATATCGATTGCAAATATACTATCCAATTCAGTAGGTTTCCTTTAATTTTGTTTGTGGTTTCCTTTATGGTGCAAAAGTTTTTTTAGTTTTCTGTAGTCCTATTAATTTAATTTTGCTTTTATTTCCCTTGCATAGGAGACATATCCAAAAGGATATTTCTAAAACCAATGTCAAAGAGGTTATTGCATATGCTTTTTTCCTAGGAGTTTTATAGTTTCACATCTTGCATTTAAGTCTTTTATCCATTTTGAATTTATTTTTGTATATGGTTTAAGAAGGTGGTCCTCTGTTGATAAGGTATGTCTTTCCTTTGGTGGTCTAGCACATATCCTTGCCTCTTTCCTATAAATAGAACTTAATTTCTCTGTTCCTCTCTCCTAGTTAACAGTGGAATTTCCTTAGGCTACAATTTGAATTTTCTTCTCCCTATAGATTAAAATTTTTGACACCCTTTAAAATCACAATGACCTGAACTTTGATCATTATAGTAGATGAGCTTTATTTCTCATAAAATTTTTCTTGCCATATCTGTTTTTATATTAAAATAATTTTGTTTATAGTTGTATCTGATACCTTTTTCTATCCTTTTTCAAATTTTCTTCAACCTTATGTTTTAAATTATCTCCCATAAAAATACATGTATATTTTTCTATAGCATAATGATTTTTGTCTTTTAACTGTAGAATTAAGCCATTTATATCTATTATGATTACCATTATTTGGATTAATTTCTAACATCCCCTTTTGTACTTTCTGTTTATCTTCCCCCTCACACTTTTAACCTTAATTGAACCATTGCCCTTTACTCATCTTTTTGTCCCTGTCCATCATTTTCTTTTTTTCTTCTCTTCATACTATGTCTTACTCTTTTACAACTCCCTCTGGAAATAGGTAATTTACATGGAAAATTTTGTTACATATATGATGCTTTGAATTTCACTTTACAGGTAACTTGCCGAATTCATTACCATTTATATCTTATAGGTAATAATGAGTCATGTGAGAGTGATGCATTGTTTGAAAACCAGCAAACCACCAGCCCCTATACAGTGACCAGTTGTTAGACATTTGAGAGATGAGAGACAAAGATGGTTTTAGGATTCACATGTGATGTGGTCAAACCTGATTATCTGTCTAAGGCACATAGCCTGCACTCTACAAGGAAAAGAATGCTGATGAGGTCAGCTAATTGGAGAAAATACAAATTTGAATGAAGATTATGTGAGAAATTCAGTTTTTAGAGCCACAGAGTCTTCCTGTAGCCACTTACACTGGAGATCTGGCCACCACGCTGCACATACAGATGAGCTCTTGAAAATTTCATCTGCCTCAATATTTTCATTGTCTCTCAGCAGAACTTTTTTCTATGGCCAACCAATTAGACTTCTTTTATCTTTCTGCTCTCTACCCTTATGCATGACCTTTCCCTATTACAGATCCAGGACCCTACATTGTTATCAAGTGATTGGCTTTTAGCATATTCCCCAGAGTCAATAAAAATAATAACAGATTCATGAAACTAATGCTTTTACTAAGGCAAATGTTTCAGAATGAGGAAAATGAATCAACTTTTTGTAACAATACCCTCTAGATTAAGGTGATTATTTGATAGTTTTCTTTTCCTATAAAGGAAAATAAAGTGAACTATCCTTCCTGTAATAACTTTATGCCATTCTCTCGTGTAATTCTATCTTACTTCAATCTCATGTATTTCGGTCTGACATTGTAAATACTCCTTACTCCTGGAAACTCACCTAATGTCCTTTAATATGCAGATTTATTCTAACTCGCCACCATCTTTCATTTTCATTTATGCACCTGATATGTTGCAAATACTTTTCCAAAGTTCTTTTCAGAGCTGCCTTCACCTCCTTGTTTTTCAGGCTGTAAATGAGGGGATTCAGCATGGGAGTGACCACAGTATACTGCACAGAGAAGATCAACTCCACAGGGGAACCTGAATTTGGCATGAGATGGCGGAGCAAACCTGAGCCAAAGTAAAGTGTTACTGCAGTGAGGTGGGAAGAGCAGGTGGAAAAGGCCTTGCTTCTGCCTGAGGTGGAGCTGATGCTCAGGATGGTGCCAATAATGCAAGCATAGGATAAGAAGACCAAAAGGAAGGTCCCCAGCCCATGCAGAAGAGTGGAACAGAGCAAGGCAATGAGGTTCCTGGAGATATCAGAGCAGGATAGAGCAAGGAGAGAGGGCATCTCACAGCTGTAGTGAGGGATGATTTTAGCCTCACAGAAGATGATGTTCATAGCTAGGAAGATATTGATAAATGCATCCAGAAAGCCCAGGCCCCATGAGCCCCACACAAGCTGCATACAAAGCTGTTTACTCATAATCTGTCCATAGAGCAGAGGGTGGCAGATGGCAGCATAGCGGTCATAGGCCATGACTGAGAGCAGGCAGGCTTCAGTGCCTGCAGCAACAAACACAAAGAAGACCTGAGCCAGGCAACCCTCCAGTGATATAGTTTTCCTTTGAGACAGGAGATTCTCCAGCATCTTGGGCACAGTGACTGAAGAGAAGCACATATCAACGAAAGAAAGGTGACTCAGGAAAAAGTACATGGGTGTGTAGAGGTGAGAATCAGCCCTGATCACCATCAACAGCATCAGGTTTCCCATGATGGTCTGAAGGTATATCCCCAGGAACAGCACAAAGAGCAGAGCCCGAATGTGAGGGTTGGCAGACAGTCCAAGGAGGATGAACTCTGTGACAGTGCTGTCGTTTCTCAAGTCCATTTATAAGGGCTTCCCCTAGAAATAGTACAAAAAGGCATGGGAGTTATAGGTCTATTTCCTTCAAAGAATTTTTTTCATTGCATTAGTTCTCTTTACATGTCACTATTATTCAGTAAACATTTTTGTTTTCTGTCATGACCTGGGTTTGCGGCAGCCACTTCAAACAAAAAGATGATCATCTGCAACATCCACTGTAAAGATGGCTGTAAAGACCAAATACACAACTGTAATTAATGCAGTAGGAGCTCAAATTGAGATTTAGTGAGGGCCAACACTACACCACACTGAGTGATTTTGACAGCATTGTAAAGAAAGCACAAGATTGCTCTTGGAAAATTTTTCTGACGGATTGTTTACATGAACTTTTAGTTTGTGTTCAGATGTTTAGGAATGAGGAAAATTAAGTCATGTTTGATGCTGAGGCCTAGGGAATAAGTGGACATCAGAGACAGTGGCTAAAAATGTGGGATCCTCCTGCATCAGATTAAGTTCAAAATTAGGCTTTATGAATAATTAGCTATATGACATTGTACAAGATATATGAAATTCTTTGCCTTTATTTTCTTATGTTAAAAATGCAGAGAAAAAAACTGTACCAAGAGGAGTTCTAGGACTAAATATGAGATTATATATAAATTTCTTAAAAAGTATCTACTCCTAATTATTATCAATAATAATAATAATAATATAGATTGTAAGTCTAGGCAAAAGTACCTAAATTCACACATCAAATGAAGCACTATTAAAGGCCAAACCTGTTGCTCCGAACACTGCTGTTGTACTTACTTTGTATGCTGTTATCAAGAGAAGTGTAAGTGATCGTGGTGAAGGCCCTGCCACTAACTACACATCTCTGCTCATGGCCACAGTGGTAAAATAAATTTTAGAATTATTTTTGAGTGGTGCAATTTGCAATTACTGTGGGCACTTTCACCCACAGCATGTATAATGGCCATTAACAGGTACAGACTGCAGAGATGACAGACTGTAAGAAAGTGGTTGGGACTCAGCATAGACCCCTGTGCCCACCTGGAAGAGCATTGCGAGGATGGATGTGTTCCCAGGTTGGAATCTCTAGTAAAGTCAGCATAAGGAATGCTTGAGAGGGGTTCCTGCTAAGGGATACCTGCACCAGCAGCAGCAGCCAGGATAGAGCACCCTGCCCAGCACTACACACTCTGGACCTCAATCCAAGTCAGGATAGACAACAGGTTTTGCTGTTCATCCTGTGGGACAGTGAGAATTTCACTCGAGCTCTTACCTTCTATTGGGAACACACACTGCTGCTCTCTGCCCCTCAGGAGGAAGGCTCCACCCATTAACCTTTTCTGCTCTCATTCAGAGGCCTGTTTAACACACAGGAAGAGAACATCCAGTCCTTCTAGTTCTCTTTTGTACACATATTTAGATGAATTTTTTTACTTTCATCCTGAAACATTGTTCTCTGTCTCCATATCCCAAATCTCCCGCTCATGGCCGGATTGTATTCATATCTTTCAACTCTGTTTCTCATAAGTCTTCAGGTCTGGATGCCGGCAGGGCTCCATCTGCTTGCATGCTGGCTATTTACGAGTGATTTCCAGCTTTGTCCATACACGCCGAAGTCTGACCTTCGGTTTTCCCTAGGACTTGATCAGTTTCCTGGTCCGGTCCATTCCTAGCAAGTTTAAAGCTCAGCCAAGGGGAAGAAGTTCTGATTCTTACTCATTAACTCCTAAGCCATACACCCACCTCAAAAACCCTCTGCCCCCATCCCCCACCCACCCAGAAAAAAAACAGATTACCTCTACATCCTGTGCAGTGAGGCAGTCTGCTCTCCAATTTGGCTATAGGACTTTCAGATTCATCTACAAAAATTGACTTCTAAGTCTTGTATCATGGGAGAATTTATAAGATCCTATTCATGATGAAATGTTTCATTGACTTCTACACTAATTAACTTATATAGTCAGAGGGCAGTTTCACTTTTTTCTAAAGAGTCTCAAATACACCTGAGTTTTCCTTGTTTCCAATATCACATCTCTGCCTCACATAGTATTGTTTGGGTTGAACCAGTCTGCAGAGCAGCTCTTTTTAGGCAGCTGATTGGTTTGATTCCTTGCTCTTGGCAGCCTGGGGGATGGTGATGGCATCAGTGTTTGTACTGTATAGTCACTGTTGGAAGTTGGATTTAGTTTTCAAAACACCATTTTCAAAATTGAACTTTATAAGAACCAATGGGGACATCTTAGGTGTGGCCTTTGGAATATCTAGGTGATACAATTACCTATAAATATTAATTCTAAACTTCTGAGTCTAGTGGGAGTTAGAAAGAATGGACAAAGGGGTATCTGCCTGGTTCCCCAAGCAGGGAAGGAATAGTTTACAACTCACACTCCAAGGATTACATCTTTTCCCCAGGGCTTTTTAGGCCAAATAACCTCCTGTTAAATTTTTCATGTAAAAGTGATCTGTTGATTAAGTAAAAAGACCAAAAAAAGTTAATAAGCACAATCTTTTGCTTAGACTGTCCTAATTTTATTTACTCTGATAGATCCAGTTGGGTTCATAAACAGGGCTGTGTTATAATGTGTGCTCCCATATTTGGAAGAATTTAGGGAAATACTTGTTAATAAGTTTCTTATAGACTTAAGTAGGAATAAACTCATACAAATCAAAATTTCTAGTTCTTTATTACAGTGAGTTATAAGGTTTTCATTCAAACTAGATGTTTCAGACTTACTGTCACTTGCCAATTAATCTAGTAAGCAAAATAAATAGAATTGTTTGATGTTTGAGATAATCAAATATACTTAAAAATTTTTTGTTAATCTATGTGGATTTTTAAAGATTTTATTTTGTCTTTATAACCTTTATTCTTATATGTCACTAAGATTATTCAAGGATGAATGTGTATATTTAAGGGTTACACGAAAATGTATTTTTCTAATATATGAAAGATAAATATACACATCCATCATTATGCATATATGCATGAGTGCTATTATGTGAAGAATGTATACTGAAATTTTAAAGTGACTTTTTGAATTTTAAACCATGTGAATAATATTTATTATCCATATTTTTGGAGGTTATTGCCTAAAATTGCAGAATAATAATAATTTGGGATGGACAAAAATTAAAATCATGAACTATTCTTGACACAGCAGTAGGAGGATGAAAAGCAAACTATAACTTGAGAAAAGATAAATATTGTATGTATATATCACAAGGAGATGTATATGAAATTTAAAAAGAACTAGGAAATCATAGATGACACAGACAGATGGAAAGATATACCATGTTCTTGGATTGGAAGAATAATTATTCTCAAAATGATTATTCTATACTGCCCAATGTAAACTACATATTGAGTGCAATCCCCATTGAATTACCAATGGCATTTTTCACAGAACTAGAATAAAAAAATATAATTTGTATAGAAGCACAAAAGACCCCAAATAGCTAAAGCAATTTTGAGAAAACCAGAGCTGGAAGAATCAGGCTCCCTGACTTCAGACTAAATTACAAAGCTATAGTCATCCAAACAATGTGTTGTTGGCACAAAAATAGAACTAGCGATCAGTGGAACAGCATAGAAAGCCCAGAAATAAATCCATGCACATAAGGTCAATTAGTCTCTAAGCATCTGGGAAGAAAATGAGACCCTCACCCTGGTCAGGAAGTGTGGTCAACAGTCTGGGGACACTGAGATCCAAAGAAGTAGCACATGCATAGTGGGGAGGTTTGCTAAGCCTTGGGGTCTGTAGGGTTGCCTTTCCTTTTTCTTTTTTAGGGTATATGCCTGAGTCTTTAGTTTCTTTCTCTCAATCACTGTCATCCAGGTGATAACAGAATGCTGACTAGGACCAGCACTCATGCAGATGTAACAACTGGTCACCCTATGACCCAGATCTTCTTTCACTCTAAGGAATTCTGGCTTCTTGAGTTGTAGCTTATGCCCTAATTGAAGTCTAAAGCAATAGAAATATTACATTATTCATGGAAGGTACATTCTGTTGTTCACTGAGAGTTACAATGCTTATTGAGTTTCTAAAATTTTTCTTCTGTTTGATTTTTGGCAGCAATTGAGAAGAGGTGTTACTTGGGGGAGTTCAATGACAAGGAGGGTAAGAAAAACCATGATCAGACCAATTGTAATGAGATGAGTTTGTTAAGGAGCTGGAGAAATTGACTACTATATGAGATAGGTAAAGTAAAGAAGAAAATATTTCCAGAAGAATAAATATAATTAGTAAGCACACAGAAAAATTTTTATTATCACTAATGACCAAAGAAATATAAATTTATAAAAATTCATATCATTTTTGGCTTTTAAAACTAGTACAATATTTTTTATGAAGACAGTAATATCTAATGCAGGGGAGGAACAAGAACTTTCATCTTTGCTGGCATCAGAGTAAACTGGTCAACCCTTTTGGAAACATTCTGTCAACATGTGACAAGCGACTCATCAATTTTCTTACCAATTAACCCAGTAATTCCAGTTCAAGAGTGATTCTAAATATAGTACAAAGAAGTCAATAAAATGTTATTTGTAAGGGTAAAAGTCTAACTCAAACTGTGTTCTAAACAAAGTGAAGTAAGTTCTAAAAGTGTAGCGGTGATACGCCTAATGATGTTCCCAGGGAAATGGCTCAGTAAAATTTGGAGAAGATGCTTAACAGAGTTTTAAAATAGCTTAAATTTATGTTTACCATGTTTTT
Source organism: Sus scrofa (assembly GCF_054392235.1). Lineage (NCBI taxonomy): Eukaryota > Metazoa > Chordata > Mammalia > Artiodactyla > Suidae > Sus > Sus scrofa. The sequence continues at coordinate 86,088,268 of NC_139387.1, read as the reverse complement.
AATTAATATGGAAAAATTCTTTTAAAGTTAAGTAGATAAAGCTGGATACACACTTGTGTAAAATTATATGATTTTTACTAGGCATAAAGTGCAGAATATTATATGAGAAGCTGATTTGGAATTTTCTCTTATGTGGAATTGAAACTGGGGCTCACAAAGAAAAAGAGTATAAGTATTCTATATTATAAAAAGTTTTCCAAGAGTTGTGCCTGGATGCTTTTTCCCTGGACTTACTAATAGGTATCAAAATAGGTCTTCTACTGCTAGCTAACCACACCACACCTGTTTCCCAAGATGTCTAAGAAATCTGGAGGGGAGAGAAGGAAGAAGTCTATGATGTCTTCATCATGGGGAAAAGAGTGATGTTTGATTTGGCCACAAAATAATTCCACATAAGCTCCTTTCAATGTCCGAATCAGATGACTGAGAATAGTATGAAAGCTCATTCCTCTATTTGTAGGCTTATATCATTTAAATTTATGTTTTTAAAATCAGAAAATGAAGAACCTTATTAACCATACAGAATCAAGCAATATTACATTTTTAGATATAGTGAAAATGAAATGAACCTTTAATAATTTTATGTATACATTCTAAGCCCACCCTTGTCACAGAGTAATCCCTTACTGTAAGAAAATGAATGTATGGTAGATACTGTGATTGATAAACTTCTGAAATAAGAAGTATTACCAAATGTAAAAAGAAGTAGTTAGAGGTGACATAGTCTTCTAAAAAACACAGTATATCATATATCAATATCTGCTTGTTGATAAGCAATTTTAGTACTATATGACATTTAGGAGAAAATGCACCTGGAAAAATCAATAATTTAATAATACTTGAAGTTAACCAAATGCCAAGGAAAAACAAATCTAAGATATTAGAAGCCATAATATGATATTACTGAACAAATATATCATGGCAAAATTTATTATTAGAGAAAAGGAATTTAGTAAGCTTCTTTTTGAGCACATTGTTGTACAATGGACAGCTAGTAAGAGGCTGGAACAGTGTTGCAAAGTGCAATGAATGGAAGTAGATGAAAAGGGGCCACCAAGAAATGGAATGAACAAGTATACGAGGGTAGGAAGATGCCATCAAATTGTTCAATTTTAAAATTATGCCCAGGACCCACACTGTTTTCTCATATTTTAAAAAGCTATAATGATTTTTTAAAACTCAAATGGAGAATGACTTCCCTTCAACCACAGACCCAGACAGGTGCTTTTTGTCCAATAACCACCTTGACCCAAACTATACTTTAGGGCAACCAGCAGTTTTGTACTGTACCAGAGAGTCTGGTTTTCATTATTCTAGCTTCCCAGAGTGTTCCTCTCTCCAGAAATGTGTTCTCAGGTAAAGCCTGGTAAAATTAGTAGGATTCCCCAAGAACAAGAATTAATCTCTGAGCCCCTGTTGGCAAGAAAGAATAGGGTTGCAGGAAGGTTTGTATGATTCTGACCTCTTGTTCCAAAATGCAAACTCACTTTCTTCAAAACCTTTAGCTTTTTTACTTATACCCAAGGGCCACTCAGTTGAAGTTCATATTTCTCCTTCCTATGATCCCCCAGTCTATGACTCTTTCCCCAATTATGCATATATTTTCTTAGTAGTAAAGTTAGAGTTTTCAGTGCCTTCCCTAAGTCCAATTAAAAGTAATGACTCAATATACAGTATTTTACCTAATAAGAAGACCAAAATGAGTATTTTAGGAGGACTGGTAATAACCAATACTTTCATGATGACATTTTCTGGTTTGAGATAATTATTTAGCCCATGTTTTCCCTCTATTTGGATGATTCATACATTCGTGCTCATTTCTTATGCACTGCTAATTTACCGTGTAGCATTTAACATTGTATAGAGCCAGGAAGTTTTTCCTTTTTTTTGTTGTTTTTTTTGTTTGTTTGTTTTGTTTTTTTTAGGGCTACACCTGCAGCATGTGGACGTTCCCAGGCTAGGGGTCGAATCGGAACTGAGGCCGCTGGCCTACACCAGAGCCACAGTAACATCAGATTCAAGACATGTCTTCAACCTACACCACAGCTCATGGCAACACTGCATCCTTAACCCACTGAGCAAGGCTAGAGATAGAACCTGCATCCTCATGGATGCTAGTCAGATTCGTTTCTCCTGAGCCACAACAGGAATGCCATAAGTTTTTCTTAGTGTGAACTCTCATAATGTCTGGCTAGTGTCATTTTATCCTGATTCTCCATTTTTCTCTTGCTTTGATTTTTCACCTGGACCATGGCAAATATTTTCTCAGTGTTCTTCTCACACCTGCCTTCACCTCCCTGTTCTTCAGGCTGTAGATGAGAGGATTCAGCATGGGAGTGACCACACAATACTGCACGGAGAAGATCAACTCCAGAGGGGTTCCTGAGGTTGGCGTGAGATAGCGGAGAAATCCTGAGCCAAAGAAGAAGCTCACTGCAATGAGGTGGGAGGAGCAGGTGGAGAAGGTCTTGCTTCTGCCAGAGGTGGAGCTGATGCTCAGGATGGTGGAGACAATGCGGGCGTAGGAGAAGAAGATTGGGAGGAGGGTCCCAAACCCATGCAGCAGGCTGGAACACAACAGGACGAGGAGGTTGGTGGAGACGTCAGAGCAGGACAGCAGGTAGAGAGAGGGCATCTCACAGCTGTAGTGGCTAATGATATGGTTCCCACAGAAGTCCAGGTTGGAAGCTAGAAGGATGTTGATAAATGCATTCAAGGAACCCAAACCCCATGAGCCCCACACAAGCTGCACACATAACTGTTTTTTCATCATCTGTCCATAGAGCAGCGGGTAGCAGATGGCAGCATAACGGTCATAGGCCATCGCTGAGAGCAGAAAGCACTCAGTCCCAGCAATGGTAAATACAAAAAAGCTTTGTGCCAGGCAGCCCTTTACTGAGATAGATTTTTTCTCAAATAGGAGATCCTTCAGCATCTTAGGCACAGTAACTGAAGATAAACAAAGGTCCAGGAAAGAGAGGTGACTCAGGAAGAAACACATGGGTGTGTGGAGGTGAGAATCAGCCCCAATCACCAGCATCATCATCAGGTTCCCTGTAACGGTCAGGAGGTAAATCTCCAGGAAGAGTACAAAGAGCGCAGCCTGGATGTGAGGGTCAGCAGACAGCCCTCGGAAAAGGAATTCAGTGATGGTGCTGTGGTTCCCCAAAGCCATCGACAGAGGTTGTTCCCTAAAAGTTATATGAAAAATCATGGCAGTGAAGTTTCCTTTATCCTCCAGACAGTTTTCATATTGCATTGATTCTCTTTTATTATATCATTGATCTGCAGGTAAATGTTTATCTTCTATACTAGGCCACAATGAGGAACTAAGCTTAGTCTCTCTCATTTTAATGGTCACACTTCACTGATTGTGTGTGTGTGTGTGTATATATATATATATCTTCATATATATGAAGACCAGTAGTTAGAAACCATTATGATTGGTGCAATGGGAATTCTAGAGATGATTTTTGGAAAAACTAGTAATGAATTAATATTGAGATATTTGAGAAAAGTTTTAAAGAGAGTAAGCTTTCTCTAGAGAGACATGTAGATTGAAAGAACAATGCAATCAGATGTAAAGATAGGAAACAGGGTAGGTCTTTATAGCTGGATCCTAGAGTGTGAATGATTGGTAGAGTGTAGTCACCTACAGGTAAGCATTAGCCTAGGTTCAAATCTCAGCTCTACCACTAATTAGCTGTGATGCCTTGTAGGGAGGACTTAACTGTTCTATATCTCAGTATTCTTTATTGTAAATGAGGTAACAGTTGTACCCATCTCATAAGGTTTTTGGAAGAATAAAAAATATATCAAGTACTTAGAAAAATGCTTACATAAAATCTGCTTATTATAATGATGATGATTTTCATCACTGTTATTACTTTAGGTTACAATTGTAGGAAGATAATTAATCATCATATATTTAATGCACTATAAAGAATTAAAAGTTTTTATTGTGACAACTACTGCACTTGTTTCCTAAAGGAAGTGTAAGAAAATCAGGTAGAGAGCTTTACCAAGGCTCCTGAAGACTGGCATTTTGAAATCATCCTAGAATGGTTCCCTTCCAAAGTTAAACCATTTTACAACCATTGCAGGCAGTTTTACTCAGAAGGAGAGGATATGTAACTATTCTCAAAAGGACGAATTGCTGTAAATGAGACAGGAAGTTTTAGGGATTCTAACTATATCTTTGGCATTTGCCCTTGCATTATTTTGTGGGATGAATGCATATCTCAGTTAGGCAGAAAACTCCAGACAAAGAAAGAAGCAAAGGACATGAATGGAAATTATGCCAGTGCCCAGAGGAGCAGCCAGGATACAAGACTCTCTCTAGATCAGTACTCTGGACAATTCCCTGAGACAGGGTAGATCAGGGAAAATGGAAGAGGAGAAGATCAGGAACTCACCCCTTCAGTCCTGTGACAGTTTGTGCTTGACAGGACCCCAATCTTCTGTTGAAAGTGTCAGTGGTGTTCACCCTTACCCCAAAGGATGTAGATCTCACCCTTCTTCCTCCAGTCTAGAAAGGCTGCTTAAAACATTCAGTCCTGGATGTACCTCATTTGTCTTCTTCTCTGGTCTTGATCCTTAAATACTTTTTATGTTCAGATCCAGTCTCTTCTCATGCCTGGATTATGTTCCTGTCCTTGGATTTGACTTTTTTTTTTTTTACTAAGACTCAATAAATAGTTTATAATATCAGGGAATATAACTAAACATTGTCACCCAGTTTCCAACTCTGGTGTAATAGCCCAGGGCCTGTGCTTTAGGTAACTTTCAGAATCATTGTGATGTCCCAGGTTGATTCCTGGTTTTGCCTAATCCTTAATTGTTTGGTACCTGATCATGCAAGGTCTGCTCCAGACCTAATTACATAACTAGGGTGAGCCCTTAGTTGTCAATTCTTTATCTGTGAGCTCAGCTTCAAAGCCTTTTTTCACAACCGAAATCCTGATTACATGTAAATTCTGTCCAACAAAGCAATCTAATGCCCAGGAAGGTGCAAGAGTATAATGTAACAACAGCTTCTAAGAAGACAAATGAATGAGAGAAGGCAGTTTTATGCTTCCTGAAACATGGTTAAATTCATGAAAGCATATTGGTAATGCAATATATTACTGAAGTCGGCACTAACGACATGAAGTAGCTACAGGACAATCGTTTCTTTCAAATGATCTTAAATGCCTCCATCCGGGCATCTCTTCATTTGGATTTCCACATGTTTATAACACATCTCAGCCATTTATGCGGTTATCCGGTCTAGATAATTCTCCAGAAGGGCTTTTGTTTAGGCAGCCTGGGTATTTACTCAATGGCTTAGAAATTCAGGGGAATGATAACTCTGCTATTCCCAGTAGTCACATTTTGAAGCCAAAAACTTAAGCAACTGTACTCAAGAATGACAGCAAATTTAAATTTATAGAGCTTGTCTAGATGTGGCCTTTGGAACTGATGGGTTGATGTAATGAGCGTGTGAATTTTTGTTAGTCTAGAGGGAGTTGATTGGAGACAGACTGGGCCAAAAGTATTTGGTCACCACGAAGCAATGGGAGTTTACCTGTAAGTGAGTTGCTGACTCACTAAGTTGATTACCGAATTAGTAAAGAGGGGAAAAAAAGGAGTGAGCTCATTCATTTTTCTAAACAATTTGACTCCCTTTGTATGATGCACCTGTGCAGTTCAGCCTACATAATGACTCTGTTAAAGTCTCAGTCCTTACAGATTGAGATATCATGTGAAGAATTATTTGGTTAAGTTATCATGGTCCTGATTTAAACAAATTTTCATTTATTTATTAAAATGAAAAAATATCTCTGGAATAAAAGTAATTGTTAATATTTATTAAAAAAGCAAGCAAATAAAATTCCAAGAAAAGTGGAAAACTGAAGTCTAGTTGTCTAGCTTGTGTGGTCCAATAGAAGTTTCCATGATGAGGGAAATTTTCTATATATGCACAGTGCAATAAAGTAGCCTCTAGGCACATACGGCTATTGAGCCCTTGAAATGTGGCCAGTGAGACTGAGGAACTGGATTTTTAGTTTTACTTAGTTTTATTTATTACTTAATTCTATTTAATGAAAAATCAAATTTAAATAGTTGTGTGAATAGTGGCTACCACATTAGACAGCTCAGGTCTAGACCACTGTTCCTCTACAGAAAATCCATGCAAAAATGATATTTTCATTTATTTCTCTGATTTTAAAAGTTTTATATATGTATATACATATAATCTAAAAATGAAGTGTTGCATATGACTAGTTACATGCATGCTTGCATGTTTTTATATGTGCATGGTGTCTGTGTGTGTACTTGCAGAACATGTATAAGTATTAATAGTAATTACTTGATGGACAGTATTATATATTATTTCACTATTTATTGTTTTTAAATGGATTCTCTCTTTCTATATTGAGTATCTATTAAAATAAGAAAATTAAAAGTGTCAGAGAAAAGTAACACAGGTTTATGTAAAAGAAAAATTAATTAAGAAAATATAGAGCCCTCTCTATTTGCCACAGAGGCAAATACCCTGATATTAAAATATGTTTCCTGGAGTTCCCATCATGGCTCAGTGGTTAATGAATCCGACTAGGAACCATGAGGTTGCAGGTTTGATCCCTGGCCTTGCTCAGTGGGTTAAGGATCCAGTGTTGCCATGAGCTGTGGTGTAGGTTGCAGATGCGGCTCAGATCCTATGTTGCTGTGGCTCTGGCATAGGCTGGTGGCTACAGCTCTGATTAGACCCCTAGCCTGGGACCCTCCATGTGCTGCACCTGCAGCCCTAGAAAAAGACACCTTTAATTTTGTCTGTCTGTCTGTCTGTCTATCTATCTATCAGTTATCCATCTATTTACCATATATTTTCCCCTCAAAATTGATTACACCCTTGCTGCTCAACTCAAAGTATGGTCTATAGGCCAGCATTAATTGCATTATCTGGGAATTTGTTAGAAATACATGCTCTTAGTCCCCATGTTTATTTATCAAATTAAGATCTACATTCAACCACATCTTCATTTGCACGTGAAAGTATGATAAACAGTGATAAATCCAAATCTAATTTAGTATCATTTTATGCAGTATTTTAATGTGTAGTGTTTTCTAACACTACATACTTTTCTGAATGTGATTTCAGAACATGGATTATAGTTTGTGATATATGAAATCACATATGTGACTTCAAAATATTTAGAAAAAGACTGTATATGTATGACTGGATCAGTATGCTGTACAGTAGAAATTGGCACAACACCATATATGAAATATACTTTAATTAAAAAATACTGAAAATGCAAAAAATCCCAAGAAAATATGGATTCAACAGCATGGGTTACCTTAATCAAACTATGCATTCCTTAATGTAACAATTAAAGAGTTTACAATTTTCATTCTTACCATGAAAAATTCTGTGATAAGCAATTCTGTGGCTAAAATTCTGGTTAATTATTTGAACCTGGAAATGCAGGAGAAAAGGGTATGAGCTTTGTGATATGTATTACCACACAATATTTAGAAATGTTGAAGTAACATTGGCCTAAACCTTAAGATTTTTCTCATCTCATTAGATTTTCAACAATATTGAATATTACCAGTACACCTAATCTTTTATATTTATTGAGCAAAAATTATATTTCACTTTATTTTCACTGGAGTGAATACATTTTGCATATTTACTGGACACTTCTTCACTATTGGAAGTGAATATTTTGTTTTTTGAAGTATGGTTGATTTACAATATTGTATTTATGGAATACAGCAAAGTAATTTTGTTATATATACATATTTTTAATATTCTTTACCATTATCTAATACAGGATATTGAATATAGTTTCCTGTGCTATACACTAGGACCTTGTTGTTTATCTGTCCTATATATATTAGTTTGTATCTATTGGTCTCAAACCCTTAATCTAACCTTCCCATGCACCCCTTTCCTCTTGGTAACCAGAAATCTATTCTCTATGACCGTGAGTCTGTTTCTGCTTCATAGATAAGTTCATTTACGTCATATTTTAGAGTCCACATACAAGTGATATCATGTAGTCTTTCTGTCTGACTTACTTTACTTAATATGACAATCTCTAGGTCTCTCCGTGTAGCTGAAAATGGAATTATTTCATTCTTTTTATGGCTGAGTAATATTCCAGTGGTGCATGTTTACCATATTGAAAGTGCATACTTGGTATTTTACAAACATTCAATTGATATATCTGTATTTTTAAATGGTTTGTAAAACTTTCTGCAAAGTTTTCAGTCAGAAGTCAGAAAGGGCCAAATGCAAAAGGGAACCCAAGCTGGAGGAGTATAAAATATCAACAAGAGTATGAAAAAATAAATAGAAACAGGAATAAATAGAATTTTAATAAATAAACTAAAACAAATTTGCTGAAATAGACTACATTTTAAAGGTTTGAAATAAAGTAAAATATTTTTTCTGGGAAAGTATGATTGAATTCAAAATCAATATCAGAAAGATAAGTAGAAATGTCTCCAAATACATTTCTAAATGCATGTGGGTTAAAAGAGACATTGCAAAGGAAATTAGAAAATATTTGAAATTAAAATAAAATGAAAATAATACAACAAAACTTGTGAGATGCAGCAATGGCAATTTGAAGAGGGACATGAAATCTTTAAATTCATCTGGTCAAAAAGGAGAGAGGTCGGAATTCAATTTTCCAAACTTGCACTTCAAGAAGCTTGAGGATTGTTCCCTCTGGCACAGCAGGTTAAGAATTTGACTGCAGCGGCTTGGATCGCTGCTGAGATGCAGGTCTGATTCCCTGCTGGGCCCAGTGGGTTAAGATCCAGCACAGTGGGTTAAGGATCTGGTGTTACTGCAGCTGAGACCATAGGTCGCAACTGTGGTTCAGATTCAGTCCCTGGCCCCAGAACTTCCATATTCTGCGGGTGAGGCTATAAAATTAAAAAAGAAGAAGAAGAATCTTGGGAGGAAAAACAGCAAATTATATACAAAGAAAGTGGAAGATAACAAGAATAGTAAACACAAAATAGAAAACAGATGTACAACAGGGAAATAAGCAAATCTATAATTGGTTTCCTGAAAAAGTTAGTATAGATGATAAACTCTTCACAGTACTGACAAGCAAGAGAGAGAGGGGGAGAAAACAGAAATAAGTGATATCTGAAATGAAAAGCCATTACTACGAATCCTATGGATATTAAAAAGATTTAGGAGAATATTATGCACAAATTTATGAAATACTTCTAAAAACATTAAATAGACAAATTGCTTGAGAAACACAACCTAACAATCATAAGCAGAAATACAAGATTGATTACTTCAAAATCTGTTAAATGAATTAAGTGTGTAATTATAAAATTTTCCATTAAGGAAACCCCAGGCCTACACGGCTTCACTGGGGAAGATATCTTACTAGTTATACACACATAGTTATTTAAAGAATAGAGATAGCAGGAACAGTTCTCAACATGTTTTATGAGGTCTGTAACTCAATCTGAAATACCCCTGAAACTAAAATCTGACAAGAACATTAGAAGAAAAGAAAATAGCAGCCCAATAATTATCATGAATATGGGTGGAAAATTTGCAAACAAAACATAGCAAATATAGTCAAGTATCAGAAATGAAAATCTAAACCACAAGGAGAAAACACTTCACGCCCATTAGGATAGCTGTTATAACAGCAACAAAACAAAACAGAAAACAACAAGTATTAGATAGGATGTGGAGAAATTGGAATCCTTGTATGTTGCTGGTGGGAATCTAAAATGGTTAGCTACTATGTAAACCGTATGATGATTCCAAAATAATTAAACACAGAATTGTCATGTGGTCCAGCAATTCCACCTCTGGATATATACCCCAAATAATTGAAAGCAAGGATTCACACAAGTATTCCTACGCCATTGTTCAAAGCAGCATTATTCACAATAGCCAAAAGATGGGAAAAAAAACAAAAAATCAATGGGTGAATGAATAAATAAAACATCGTATGTGTGTGTCTGTGTGTGTGTGCATAATGGAAGATTATTCAGTCTTAAAAAGGAAGGAAATTTTGATGCATGCTACAACACAAGTGAAGTTAGATGGCATTATGTTAAGTGAAATATTGCATGATTCCATTTATATGAGATACCTAGAATAATCAAATTCGTAGAGACAGAAAGTAGAATGGTGGTTTCCAAGGCTTGGGAGGAGGAGAAATGGGATTTATTGTTTAATGAATTTGAAGTTTCAGTTTAGGAAGATGAAAATGTTCTGGAGATTAATTGCTGTGATGATTACACAACAGTGTGATGTACCTAACGCCTTTGAACTGAATTGTACACTTGAAAATGGTCAAAATGGTAGATTTTGCCATGAGTATTTTTCCATAATTTTAAAATTTAAAAAGTGAATGTAATTCATCAAATTAAAAACAAAAATACAAGATCATTTAAACAGATTTATGAAAAGCAATTGATAGTATTCAGCACTCCATGATGAATATAATTCTCAACAAATTAGAAGTATAAGGACACATTCTCACTGATAAAAGTCATCTACAAAAAAATCTATAGGTAACTTGAAGGATAAAATATTAAATACTTTCCCTCTGAATTTGGGAAAATGAAAAATATATCTACTTAATAACCTCTAAATATTTTTATTTGAAATCCTAATAAGTACAATAAAGCAAAATAAAGAAATGTAATGTGCAGCAACTGCAGCGGAATAAGAAAAACTGCCTAATAACTGTGAATGTAAAAATAATCCTTTGGAATGGATTAGCAATGAGATCCTGCTGTGTAGCACTGGGAGCTATGTCTAGTCACTTATGATGGAGCATGATAATGTGAGAAAAAAGAATGTATACATGTATGTTTAACTGGGTCACCATGCTGTACAGTAGAAAAAAAAATGTATTGGGGAAATAAAAGAAATTCTAAAATTTCCACCAATTTCTGTAGTACTAAGTAAATTTAGAAAAGTAGCTAATTATGAGCTCTAGATACAAAAATATATTCTCTTCATAACTAATGGTATTAATCAGTTGGAGAAATAAAAATAAAAATAATTCCAATTAAATAGAATAAAAAAGCCATTTTCCTAGGAATAAATTTAACAAAAATATAGACAGCTTCTGCACTTAAAAAATTACAAAAATCACAGAGAGAAATCAAAGAAGACCTAAATAAACTGATAACTGTAAACTATCTTTTCATGTGTTTTTTGCCCATCTGTATGTCTTTGGAGAAACATCTGTTTAGATCTTCTGACCATTTTTTGATTGGCTTGTTTGTTTTTTTGATATTGAGCCGTATAGGGTGTTTATATATTTTGGTTGCCTCATTTGCAAATATTTTCTCCCATTCTGTGTGTTGGTCTTTCACTTTATTTGTGGTTTCCTTCACTGTGCCAAAGCTTTTAAGTTTAACTAGTTCCCATTTGTGTATTTTTGTTTTTATTTTCATAACTCTAAGAAGTGGATCCTCATTGAGTTATTTTGATTAACATCTTTCACTCTCAGACTCCTTGTTTAAGTACTGTGATTTATCCAACTTACCTTATACATAATAATGTATAATGTCAATAATTAATGGGAGTGTGAATGTAAGGTTCTAAGGCAAACTAAGAGTTTCAAACATGTTTTATATTATTATTTGCTTTATATTAATGAAATAATTTTTTAAGCTTAGGGAAAAAATCATAAGAAAAGTTGAACATATTTGAATACCTAAAAATTAGCATTCTGTTTCTCAAAAAAAAGAAACATAAAATTTTAAAAGACATTCTGGAATTCCCTGGTGGCACAGCAGACTAAGGATCTGGTTTATAAAAATACTCTCCCCGTTTGAGCACTGGATGTTATCCATCAGTTCCAGCTTTAGTCTGATGTGCTAGAATTTGACCTTTGGGTCACTCGTAGGACTGGCTGATATTTTTCTGTTCTTGGCTATACTGTCCTGTTCCAAATAAACTCACAACTCAGCTAAGGGGAACTTTGAGTCTTGTTCTTTTTTTTTTTTTTTTTTTTTTAGGGCCACACCCACAACATATGAAAGTTCCCAGGCTAGGGATTGAATCTGAGCTGCAGTTGCTGGCTTATGCCAGAGCCGCAGCAACGCTAGAGCTGAGCCGCATCTGTGACTTACACCACAGCTCACAGCAACGCCTGATCCTTAACCCACCAAGCAGGGCCAGGAATCAAACCCACATCCTCACAGATACTAGTCGTATACATTGCCGCTGAGCCGCAGAGGAAACTCCCAACTTGAGTCTTTACTTTTCAACTGCTCAGCCATCAATTCCCTTCCCAATACCCAAATTCATGTTGCCCTTACATCTTTAGAAGACAATCTACACCCGAGTGTGGCTGCAGGGCTTGTGTTGATTCAACTGCTAATCATGGAAATGATCTGGAGGAAATATTTTTTACACATGGCTTTATGGCTGAGATTATAAAATTCTACTGATAATGAAATGTTTTCTGATGTTCTTCATTATTAAAGGTAAAGACTATATTCTCCTCTCTAATGGTCTGAAACCATCACCCTGTCACCTTTTCCTTCGTTTCTGCTTTTCTAAATACTTTGTCTCAACCATTTATAGAATACTTTGGTCTAACATATCCTCAGAACAGCTGTTATTATGTAGCTTGAGGGTTGACTCCCAGGCATCAGTAACTTTTTTCCCTGTAAAAAAGGAAATAGTTTTTCAGTTGGCACTATGTACATGTGAGTTGAAGATAAAATGAGTAAAATAAATTGTAATAAATTTAAAGGAAAAAAAGCCCAATAACCAGTCATTTGGTTAAACTGCCCCATCAATGTTTTGTAGTATGACAAATCCATATATACTCAAGCTGCATAACAATTTTAATGCTAAATGATTAAGATTTTATTTAAAGAAGCATTTACTTAATGTATCATGTGTTGAGTCATAGTAGATTATGATGTGCTCTAATGTTATCATTCAAGCTTAATAGTGATTTTCTTTTTTTATTACTCAATGAATTTTATTACATTTACAGGTGTACAATGATCACAACAAAATTTTTTAGCATTTCCATCTCAAACCCCCAGAACATTCCCCCCCACCCCCAAAACTGTCTCATTTGGAAACCATAGGTTTTTCAAAATCTGTGAGTCAGTATCTGTTCTGCAGAGAAGTTCATTGTGTTCTTTTTTTAGATTCCACATGTCAGTAATAGCATATGATGTTGGTGTCTCACTGTCTGACTGACTTCACTTAGCATGATAATTTCTGTGTCCATCCATGTTGCTGCAGATGCCTTTATTTATTTTCTTTTAATGGCTGAGTAATATCCCATTGTGTATATGTACCACATCTTTCTTATCCTTTCCTCTGTCGAAGGACATTTAGGTTGTTTCCATGTCTTGGCTATTGTATATAGTTCTGCAATGAATATTGGAGTGCATTTGGCTTTTCAAGTCATGGTTTTCTCTGGATAGGAGTGGGATTGCTGAATCAAATGCTAATTCTATTTTTAGTTTTCTGAGGAATCTCCATACTGTTTTCCACAGTGGTTGCACCGATTTATATTCCCACTAATAATGTAATAGGGTTCCCTTTTCTCCACATCCTCTCCAGAATTTCTTTTCTTTTCTTTTCCTTTCTTTTCCTTTCCTTTCCTTTCCTTTCCTTTCCTTTCCTTTCCTTTCCTTTCCTTTCCTTTCCTTTCTTTTTTCCTCCCGCTGTACAGCATGGGGATCAAGTTACTCTTGAAAATGTATACATTTTTTCCCCCACCTTTTGTTCTGTTGCAATATGAGTATCTAGACATAGTTCTCAATGCTATTCAGCAGGATCTCCTTGTAAATCTATTCTAAGTTGTATCTGACAACCCCAAGCTCCAGATCCCTCCTACTCCCTCTATCTCCCATTGGGCAGCCACAAGTCTATTTTCCAAGTCCATGGTTTTCTTTTCTGTGGAGATGTTCATGTGTGCTGGATATTAGATTCCAGTTATAAGTGATATCATATGGTATTTGTCTTTGTCTTTCTGACTTATTTCACTCAGGATAAGAGTTTCCAGTTCCATCCATGTTGCTGCAAATGGCATTATGTCATTCTTTTTTTACGGCTGAGTAGTATTTCATTGTGTATATATACCACATCTTCCTAATCCAATCATCTTTTGATGGACATTTGGGTACTCTCCAGCATTTTTTATTTGTAGATTTTTTTCTGCTGTACACATGGTGACCAAGTTACACACATATGTATACATTCTTTTTTCTCACATTAAGAGTTCCATCATAAGTAACTAGACAGAGTTCCCAGTGCTACACAGCAGGATCTCATTGCTAATCCATTCCTGAAGGTTACATTCTGCATCTATTAACCCCAAGATCCCAGTCCCCCCACTCCCTCCCTTTTCCACTTGGCAACCACAAGTCTATTCTCTATTTTCTTTTCTTTGGAAAGGTTCCTTTGTGCTGTATATTGTATTCCAGATATAAGTGATATCATATGGTATTTGTCTTTCTCTTTCTAATTTACTTCACTCAGGATGAGAGTCTCTAGTTCCATCCATGTTGCTGCAAAGAGCATTATCTGGTTTTTTTTTATGGCTGAGTGGTATTCCATTGTGTATATATAACACATCTTCCTGATCCAATCATCTCTCAGTGGACATTTGGGTTGATTCCATGTCTTGGCTATTGTGAATAGTGCTGCAATGAACATACAGGTGCATGTGTCTTTTTCAAGGAGTGTTTTGTCCAGATATCTGCCCAAGAGTGGAATTGCTGGGTCACACGGTAGTTCTATGTATAGATTTCTAAGGTACCTCCATACTGTTCTCCATAGTATGTAAATGTACCAGCTTACATTCCTACCAACAGTGTAGGAGGGTTCCCTTTTCTTCACACCCCCTCCAGCAGTTGTTATTTGTGAATTTATTAATGATGGCCATTCTGACTGGTGTGAGGTGGTATCTCATGGTAGTTTTGATTTGCATTTCTCTCATAATCAGAGTTGTTGAGCATTTTTTCATGTGCTTGTTGGCCATCTGTATGGCCATCCTTGGAGAAATGTCTTTTCAGGTCCTTTGCCCATTTTTCCATTGGGTTGTTGGCTTTTTTGCTGTTGAGTTGTATAAGTTGTTTATATATTCTAGAGATTAAGCCTTTGTGAGTTGCATCATTTGAAACTATTTTCTCCCATTCTGGAAGTTGTCTTTTTGTTTTCTTTTTGGTTTACTTTATTGTGCAAAAGCTTGTGAGTTTGATTAGTTCCCATTGCTTTATTTTTGCTTTTATTTCTGTTGTTTTGGGAGACTGACCTTAGAAAACATTTGTAAGTTTGATGTTAGAGAATGTTTTGCCTATGCTCTCTTCCAGGAGTTTGATGGTGTCTTGTCTTATATATAAGTCTTTAAGCCATTTTGAGCTTATTTTTGTGCATGCTGTGAGGGTGTGTTCTAGTTTCATTGATTTGCATGTAGCTGTCCAGGTTTCCCAGCAATTCTTGCTGAACAAACTGTCTTTTTCCCATTTTATGTTCTTGCCTCCTTTGTCAAAGATTAATTGACCATAGGTGTCTGGCTTTATTTATGGGATCTCTATTCTGTTCTATTGGTGTATATATGTCTGTTTTGGTACCAGTACCACACATTCTTGATGACTGTGGCTTTGTAATATTGCTTGAAGAGTTATGCCTCCTGCTTGGTTTTTGTTCTTCAGAATTGCTTTGGCAATTCTGGGTCTTTTGTGGTTCCATATACATTTTTGGATTGTTTGATCTAGTTCTGTGAAAAATGTCATGGGTAATTTGATAGAAATTGCATGGAATTTGCCGATTGCTTTGGGTAGTATGGCCATTTTAACAATATTAATTTTTCCAAACCAGGAGCATGGAATATCTTTCCATTTCTTTACGTTTAATTTCCTTGACTAATGTTTTATAGTTCTCAGTATATAAGTCCTTTACCTCCTTGGTCAGGTATATTCGCAGGTATTTGATTTTTTGAGGGTGCAATTTTAAAAGGTATTGTATTTTGTATTCCTTTTCTAATATTTCCTTGTTAGTATACAGAAATGCGACTGACTGATTTCTGAATGTTAATCTTATATCCTGCTACTTTGCTGAGTTTGTTGATCAGTTCAAGTAGTTTTTGAGTTGAGTCCTTAGGGTTTTCTATATATAGTACCATGTCATCATGCATACAGTGCTCTTCTCTTCCTATTTGAATGCCTTTCATTTCTTTTCTCTGATTGCTGTGGCTAGGACTACCAATACTATGTTGAATAACAGTGGTGAGAGTGGGCATCCTTGTCTTGTTCCAGATTTTAGTGGGAAGGCTCTCAGTTTTTCGCCATTGAATATTATATTTGCTGTAGTTTGTCATAAATGGCTTTGATTATGTTAAGGAATGTTCCCTCTATACCCACTTTGGGAAGAGTTTTGATCATGAATGAATGTTGGACTTTTTAAAATGCTTTCTCTGAATATATTGAGGTGATCATGTGGTTTTTGACTTTTTTTTGTTAATGTGGTGTATGATGTTGATTGATTTGCGTACATTGAACCATCCTTGTCAACCTGGTCATGATGTCCGATCTTTTTGATATGTTGTTAGATATTTAATACTGATTTTCATTCTCCTGTCAATTTCTCTTTTTTTCTTTTATGTATTTTATTCATTTTTTATAGTTTTAAAAATATTTTTATTTTTAATAAATATTTTTAGTTTATTTTTTAATAGTTATTTCTCCAATACAATTTTTTTTCTACTGTACATATAAGCATAAGAAATAGATTGTAAGAAAATTGGAATTCTCAGGTCCATTTTAGAACACTGTCTTTCTGCAGGAAACCTATGTGGTTACTAAAATTATTTTGTTTATACTATTTTTTATCATAAAATTAACATTGTGTATTTGAAATATTGATATTCATACAGAGGTATAATATTTTATTCCAGCCACTTGCCTTGGGACTCACTTGAACTCATCTGCATCATGATAGATTCACAGCTCAAGTACGTGCATCTTTTGCTTCTACAACAGAGGATGATCACTAGAATCATAGGATCTTGCTCCAAGCACACACTCAACCGGAAAGTCCAGGGAGCAAATTCTCATGGGGATCATCCTTAACCAATAAGAAATGGAAGCCACTGGATAAATGCCCCAACTTGTCTGTGGGAAGTTTCTGAGGTATGTTCTACATGGTTTCTCTGAGGGTCCTTGTTGGGACTGAACTCCAGTTTCCAACTATAAATACATACTCATTAACACATCTTTTATTGGTTTTCCTCTGTCTTGTCTCATGCCTTCCATTTACTTTCTTGTGCTACCTTGAATCCTCTCCAAAATACGCTACTAGTATCCAAGTCTGTGTGTCTCACTGTGTGCTTTTGAGAGAATGAATGAGAAGACAGTTGGAACTAGATGCAGTCCTGTAGAACAGTAGGATTCTGGTATTACATCGCCTGCTAGTTAAGTGGCAACAGGAACCATTTTTATAGGAGTAAGTAGTGTTGAGATAACCCCTGTACCCATCCAATTACTAGAATTCTTGCCTGTGGTGGATTTGGATGCTGTATATTCAGAAGAATATTGGCTCAGGCAATAACTATAACAATTAAAAATATGTAGATAATGATAATTATAAAGAATGTGGAAAGCCAATTTGTTATTTGGCTTACAAGCCTCAAAATAGAGAATTATATTTTCAGTTAGGACAGCTGTCAACTTAGTTAGCTATCCAAGAGTGTCGTATGGAAGCATTGAAGAAATCCTCATCTCCTGTTGGAGAAGAGGAGACTGTGCTGAACACAAGGCCCTTGATTTGATCTTAAGATGCCTGAGCCATAAGGAAATCTAAATATGCAGCTCTGGAAGGTCTCCTATGTTGAAACTAAGGCCTTGATATATAAGGGATTGATCCCTGAGGTCAGGAATGTAAATATTTTGGTGGACATGTTTGAGAACACTGAACCCACAATTCCTTTAAAGCTTCAAGCCTCCAGAAGAGATCCATGATTTTTAATAAGAGGGAATCATGTTAAATTATTGTATGTTGTCCTGGCCCAAACGAGTTCAAAATGAGTCCTGTGTGTTCACAGGCCTATGCAGCAATGATTTAATAAAGTTGATTAAAGTCTATTACTCTCTCATTGCTTGGATAAAAAGGCCCCACATGAAGCACATACTTTACAACTCTTCAAGCTCTGCCCTAACTTTTCCTCATTGCCTGTAGATCAATAATATGGGTCAGATTTCAGAACTGTCTAAATGGGAAAGTATGGCATCCTTATAAGAAGAAATAGCTTGCTCTCTGGAAGAACAGCAGGATATAGTTAATATGTACTAGCTGGAATTTGGGGAATACACAAGGGGATGTTCTGAGGGTGTTATGTGGGGAGCAATTAATTTATTTAAATGTCATCACTGTCACATAATTTAGAATTTATGTCCTGCAAAGACACAATGGAAGCATCCATACAGTGGAGTAAATTAGGTGGAGCTGCCATAACTGCCTTGCACTGAGGAAGGGAAGATGTGTATGTTAAATGCATTTAGTGTTTAAGACCAGACTACCCATCATCTGATTGTTCCTTTTTTCTAAAGCTCTAGGGAATTCATTACTGAGAAGGGCAGTGGAATCATCAAGGACCTCAGAGGAGTATGTCCTGTGTAGGCCAGGTTTGATGGTAGGAGATGCTGCCATGGAATTGGGCTTCTTATTGTTAATAGAGATGAGATTCTGGAATAGCAGAGGCCAGATGGTTGCTGTCATTAACAGTCAAATGCAATATGAACATAATTACTGTGATGGGAACCAAGATCATAGTGGTAACCAAGGTGTTTTGGCCTGCAAATATCTGTACTGATGTAAACTCACTGCAGTATTCCTAGGGGGATACAGACTGACAAGGAGGTATTTCTTAATAATGACAACCAAACAGGATCAAGAACATGTGATCAAAAGATTTATGTCATCTGCTGCAATGAAAGACTACAACCCATGTCAAGTTTCCAAATGTGGATCAGTTCTAAGACTCAGAGTCCATCTAATTATGGGAAAGCCAGTCACTCTCAAGAAAGGCCCCACAGTTACATATAGAATATTTAATAATATTACCCCAATTCTCTTCTCAAACTGTTCTCTGGCCATTTATCAGAGTAAGTATATACTGAAGCAAGCAAAACATCTAGATCTTTTGAGTGCCATTGTGTACAGGGTCTAAGGTGGACCCTGCTGCCTGAGAAATGAAACACCAAGTCCTCATGTCATAACAGGAGCATATGCAGACTAGGTGATGAATGTTGTACTGGCCCCAGTTATCTCAAAGTGGGTCTTAATTGGTCTGGGGACCTAACCAGTGTGATATCCTCAATCCCTGAAAGAGTAATTGAGGTGGACATACATAGTAGCTGACAGATTTCACACACTATTTCTCTGACCTATGTTATTTTAGCTTTTATAGTAGGAATAGCCAAGAAGAGCTCTTGAATCTGATATCCTTCTAACTTCAGCCAAATTAGTAAACCAAAACTAATATTTCATTCTGCTAGAATTGCAGAGATTAGTGCCTCTCAAGGACAGATAGGAAGGGTGCAAAAGTTGTTTCCATCTTATCTCATTTAATTCGTTGGCATTGACCCTGATTTTGCAGGAGTAGACTTTCTAAATACAGTCAAGGGTTAGCTCCAATCAGAGTCATTCAGTCAGTTGAGTTTCTTTATTAAAACCTATCCACCACAAACTTTGACACTTAATGTAAGGCTCTCAATCTGGGAAATGGACTTTTAAAATCCTTATCAGGGAAGAGGAACAAAGAAATTTACATTCATGTAGTAAAGGTAGAATTTCATTTCATTGCCTTTGATCTATGTTGGGCTACCCACCTGCCTCTGCCATCATAAGAGGCCTTGGTCCTCCTGACATTCTGTAGGACAACAAACTGGACTCCTAATAACTTATTTCATGGTAATTTGGCCTGGTGAAAAGTACCAGCTTCTATGAGCCAAATAATAAATGCTAACAGATTTGATTTCTGCTTCAACTAACTAGAGATTTTGTAGTTTATACTGTACCAGTAACTGCTACAGTTTTCAAAAGGATATCAGTTCTCCTTATGACCCAGTTTCAAAACCTCTCCTCATTGTCTCCAGATTTACAAATGCAGTGAGATCCCAGAATAATCTCAGGTTGTGGAGTGGGGCATAAAGTGAAATACAGGAGAAGAGGGCTCACAAAGGAACTGCAAGATTTTGCTAATTTGTATTGGCATAAACAAGAGTATATGTGGAAATAGATTCTGTGGGTTCTTGACCAAGGAAGGAGGAAGATAAATTAGATCAGGCTGTGTTAACTGGATATGATACCTTTACTCAGGATTCCTTATTAAGTTTATATATATTTTAAAAACCATATGATTGTTGAAGACACCTAGTTCTGAGAGTTCTGGGTAAAGGCATGGAGAACCTCATTTCTAACCTTTGTGATCTTCTCTTAGATTTGTTCATGATTGCACCCAAATTAGAACCATCAGAACCTCCATCTTTTTTTTTAACATTGAAAACATATTAATTTCCCTAAGGATTCTGATACATGACGTCTGTTATATTTGAAGAGAAATCAGAAAGCATATTCAGGGGCCCAAAGTAAACCTTGGGATGGTATGCTGATTCTGTGGCAGAAGGTACTAAGATTGAGTAAAAGTGTAGGCAAGGGAATGAGAAGTGAGAGATATCCTGTGGTGATATCACATTGACTCAAATGTATTGAAGAGAGATGATGCATGAATAGAGGGTCTTGCCATTACCAGCTTGTAGTCAAATGCTGGGCAAGTCCACCATTTGCTGGCTCTAATTATATGCTAAACAGGCTCCATTAGAATTGTCTGCACAGTCTCCTGTAGCAATAATTAGGCAGTATGCAAGAGGACAGTGAACCTCAGCCCTTGTTAAAAAGCAATAGAATGAGGAGTGCAAGTCCCCTCTACCTCTATATTCTTATATGGCTTATGAAAAACACTGCATGAATGACTAACTTTTCAATTTTAACAGTATTTCTTGCCATAGTCTTTGCTGAGCCAGTCAAGAGGAAAACATTTCAACAGTTCAGCAGGTTAAATGTGACTGATTTGCTTAAAGTGACTTGGCTTTTGTACCCCATTCTGGAAAGCAGGTCAAGTACAGTTCCTCTTCATGTGAGATGGACTCGATTACGTTAGTCACTGTCCTTCTATAAGGGTACCTCAATTATCCACCCTGCTGTCACAACCTGAACAGATTTAGATCTGACCACTCTCAAAAGCTGATTCATTACTTTGATAATATTATGATAATCTCTTTGGAAGAGGAAGCCAAAAGCATTTGGAAATTATAGTGTGAAGAAGTAGTTAAGGATGGCTGGCTTAGGGCTGAGGCCAATCAATCAAATATTTGAGAATATCCCAAATTGAGGCCCCTAGGGACATTTCATATATGGTAAAGAACAGATTACTCTCTGTTCTACTAATAAGAAAAGGGCACAAGGTTCTGTGACAAACATAGCACATTTGGGTATCCTGTCTTCTCTCATATAGAGTTAACTAGAGAAAATAGACTAAATTTGAGTAAATTGGAACAAAGGAAATCTTTGAAGATATGCTAAGGTTAAAGGACAAGCTGCACCTCTGTGTCTGTATTGGACCAATGATTTTATACATGTCTACTGCTAAAACTCAGGCAGACTGGAGTCATTAGCAAAATTCTGCCACCCAATGGCAGTTATTGGCATTTTGAATTAGGAAACTATGTATGATTAAGTACAACCCAATTCAGACACAATTACTGGCATGCCCTTAAGCTCTTGTGAGAAACTGCCCATATGGCTGAAGGAAAACCAATTACCAAGATATATATTTTAATATGAGTGATTTAAGAAAGACATTCACATAAAGAGAGCTGTACAACAAAGCTCCTTGATAAAATGTAATTGTTACACTTAGGAATATGCTGAGAGGGAGGGAGTGTATCATATTCATGAGTAGGCAGCCTCTCTCTACCTGCGGGATCAATGACGGAACACCCACTCATGCTTGTGAATGATTTGACTTTATCGCTCCCTTTCCACTGAACTGTAACAGGCTGTTTGCTTACCAATGGGAGCTCTTGAAAAATGTCACTTCATATGGAATTCTCCTTCTGTTTGCCCAGCAGATAGTAAATCCCTCATTGAAAAAATTCAAAGATAATTCTGCACAATGGGCTAAACTGAAAGCAATTCATAAAGCAGTACAAAATAACTTAATTTTGCTCTAGAACAAGGCCCTAAGTAATATAAAATGCTGTATGAAAAAATGAGGATTGGAATTCCCTGATGGCCTAAAGGGTTAAGGAACCAGTGTTGTCACTGCTGTGGCCTGGGTTTGATCCCTGGCCCAGGAACTTCTGCATGCTGTGGGTGTGGCCAAAAAATTAAAAAATCAGGATATCACAGATTCTTAGGCTATACCCTGTGGTCCAATGGTCTAGCTTATAAATGTTTGCTGGATGAACAATTAAATAATACTGTGTGTAAAGAACAGAGTTGTGGAAGGCCTATAGAATTTCAGAAAGAAAATTAAGGTAGATCATATGAGTGCTCACCAAAAGAACCCAATTACGGCTTGGAGAACCAGGATGCCGAGATTATGCAGGCAGCCACTTAGATACATGAGATGAGCAGGCATGGAAGTATCCAAGTCATGCAAAAATGCATGTTACAAAAACATATTCCACTGTCACCCACCAGTCATGCTGTGGAGGTTACTAATGTAATTTCCCGGATGTTAACAGGGAAAAATTACCCAAAACTGCCCTTGGGGAGAATCTCCCAAGAACAAAGAGTGACCTAATGCTGAAAGGTGGTTGACATAGGACCACTGCCAGTGTTTCTGAGGGACTCAAAAGGATTTAAATAAAAACAAGTGCTATTTCTCTTTGATCTTTGCTTACTCTTTAACTGAAACAGGAGCTAAAATACTATCAAGGTCCTGGAAATAGGTTATTTTAAGGACTCTTTAAAACCTATAGAGCAGTGACTTAATTGAACAATTAGAATGGGAAGTTCAGCCATATTTTTTAAAGACATAATCAAATCATAAAAGACTTCCTAGCTCAATTAGGTGGACATGCGTCTAATCTGAAAATGAGAAGATCTCTCCCTTTTAAGAGATTTCTGGATACTGTTTTTTTTTTAAATATTAATTTTAATGTTATTTGTTTTATCAGCTCCAGTGGTCCCAGGTCCACTACATCTGCTTTTTTGAGCCAAAAGAATGTTGCCTCTCAAAATACTATCTCTACTCTTTTGAGTTAGACTGCATATTTCCTAAGGCACGTCTTAGTAGTTAACTGATCTTGCCCTTTGTGTACAAACCAGAATCGATTGTAAGAAGCACCCCACTTCGCTCATCTTATGATGACTTACCTCTCCAACTCTAACATCTCTCCCTGGAAAAGGACAAAGGATAAGCTCTGACAAGATTCCTCTTTTGCTGCCTGACAAGTATTCTTTTTAAATTATTTGTAAGATGCAGCATTTTTCATCTTTTTTTCAACCTTTCTGTACCTGATACCTAAGGTGTAACTCTTTTAATCATTATTTGGTTTATTATCTTTTTGTCAGAGTATTTAGTCCATTTACACTTACTGTAATTACTAATGTAGTTGGATTTAACATCTCATCGCACTACTGTCATACCTGCTCATCTATATTCCTTTTCTTTGCCTTTATTGCTTTCTTTTGGATTAAACTTTAAAAAAAATCACTCAATTCTTTCCTTTCTACCAAGAGGAAATTTTTTACCCTTGTTTTAGTTTTTATCCTAGATATTACCTGGATATGCATCCTATAAATTAGCCTTTTATAGTACTTTAGGGGCAATATAGGGATCTTAACATAGTTTTAACACTTTTTGCCCTTCTCCAACATTTCGTGTGGTTACCATCATGTATTTTGATTATGTGTGTGTGTTTGTAGACATACATATGTGTGTGTATAATGCCTCAAGACATTGTTATTACAGAGCTCAATATACATTGAAAATTACCTTTCAGTTGGTCTAAATTTATTCCTCCATTTCAATATTTCCATTTAGAAATATATTCCTTCTATATGAAGAAATCATTTCAGTATTTCTGTTGCGAAAGTATACTGGTCCCAAAAGTCTTCAGCCATTGTTTGTCTAAAGATATCTTCCTTTCATTTTTTTGGGAAAAGGTAGACTTTAAATAACTGTTTTTATTACCAGGTTAAGTCGTGCAGTTACAAAGTAATTAGAAATTTCTCAAAGAGTATTATTGTTAAAAAAAAAAAGGCTCATTCATTACATAAATAATGGCCAGTATTTCATCGGCATATTGTTGTTCAAAAGGCCTTAACAAAAATATCCCAAACAAAACACGCAATCCAGTGTTTTAAGATCTACTCTGTTAATTAATCTTTAAAGGCCACATTTAAAAGGGATACAAAAGAAGGCAGATCTGGGGACATTAGCAATTCTTACAGCTGTCAGCCAGACTCTAGACAAGTAGTGTTTTCAGGGTTACTCTACTTGAATTATTGTTCAATCACTCAACACAATAGATCATTAGAGAAATGAAAATTAACATGATAAAGAGGTTATTACATTATTTGGACTACATGTCCTACTTACATTTAGCAAATTCAGTTAGCCATAACAAAAGCAGCCTTTATCATCTGCGGTTATGAACATAACAATTATTCATCTAGCTTTTTATGTTTGCTGGATAACAACACAGAGCTGATGATCTATAAATGATACTGTTTTATATCATTAAAATACTAGCTTTTAAAATTCATGTTTATAAGAACTCACTGCTTCAAAGTTAGGCTTATTAAGTGATTTGAGGCAATTTTTTTATGGTGTGTACCTACTTCATTGTAAAAGAATAAAATGTGTAAAGAGAAACAGCTGTATTTTTGTTTGCAAACTGTGTAAGTTATTTTGCTGATATAAAATAACAATAGCTTATTTTAGAACCATACTACTTTCTTAAAATTCAACAACCCACTTTTTAAATGCATCAAAGTTATAGCAGTTTCCATTTAAGACTTGGCCAGAGCAAAAGATTCAAGCAATGGATTACTCAGCTCAAACAACAGCTAACTAACATGCTAGGACCAAGCTTTGGAGCAAGGGAGCATACCTAGATGAAAAGTAACTTTTTACTTAAAATATACCAAATTGCCCTCTGGCTCAGGTAACGTCTATTTCCACACTCATCGACCTGTATATGATCTCCTAACTTCAATTTCTCTTTTCTTAACGGACTGATTTGGATGGACTTGTTGAGAATGATGTCCCTCAGCATTCAAGTAGAGACCAGAAATAACCACAGTGTTCCTCTCCAAAAAAATCTTAGATTCTGGAGCTGTTGGTCCATTGGCAACTTCAGCAATGACCTTGGCCTTGACTCTGAGTGCACTGGATTTGGTCAACTGCTTCTCATTGTTCTCAGGAATCAGTATGTCACAGTCTGCTTCCAAGATGCTTCCTTCCTAAGGCTTTGCCTTGGAGAAGCCCAGGATTGATCTATGTTGTAATCTGAAGTCTTTTAGTAACTTTGGGTCAATGCCATCTGAATTTCAGGTGCTCCCATTAGATTTACCAACATAAGACATTTAGCACCAGTATGGCGTAAATACACAAGCCCCACTGTCAAATCCCTGAATAATATGTTTTATCTCCAAATCTTGGTATCACACCTAAAATGGTCATTTAATAAGTTTCATTGAGAAAGTTTTCAATCCCATGGAAAATACCATGGCCAGTAGCAATGAAACATCTGTGGATACCACCCTGACTGATGGGTTACCAGTAACAACAGGCATGTGCATGGCTAACTAAGTACATGCCTAACGAAGTGCCCTATGGTACCACCACAGGTATCAACAATCCAGAAGATGTCTCATTCTCCTGTGCCCCTAACTGGAGAAGGCACATCAATGACAAGATCAATAAAGCCCTTCTTTGGTGAACTTCTCTGTGATCTGTTCCAATTCATTATCAGCATGGTTCTTAGGATTGACCTTAACACCAGCTTTAGCACCCCCAAATAGCACATCAACCACAGCACATTTATACATCATCAGACAAATGAAAGCTTTTATTTTATCCACATTCACATCTTCGCTGTAATAAATATTCCCTTTGCAGGACATGCAGTGCTGCCTATGCTGGGCCTGGTAGCCCTCAGTGACCTCCCAGGAGCCACTGTTGCCCATGATGAGGAAGAAGAGGATGAGCATGTGGTTGCAGGGCTCAGTGACTCTCCAGATGTTATACACAGGTCCTGCCTCTGTTCCTCACTCTCCTAGGTCTTGATGTCTTCCATCAGCTCATCCTCCAGGATGCTGGTGCCACCACCTTAGAAGCCCTCCAAAATCTTGAAGAAGCTAAGGTTGAATCGCGGTTGCTATGGTTGCTATCGCCCTGTTGGACGGTGGCTGCAGAGGCCAGAGCGTGTGTGGGCGGTGTGGAAGGGTTGAGGGAGGGCTGCACTCTCGGAGTCCTTGAGGCTGGCTGCCTTCTAAGCTTCCTGTCTTGCTCGCTACCCTTTTGGTTCCTGCCACTGGCCACCTGATCTTGAGGAGCTGGCTCAGTCTGCTGCAGCCAAACAACTCTTGGAAACAGAGGGGTGGAACATGCATGCCATTAGGGCCTGGGCCTCCTCCTATCTCTGCCTACCATCTGGGCCTGGAGCAGCAGTGGAGTTCTCCCTTCAATTTTCAGGTATGTTTTCTTTCATTTTGAGGTATCTTGTGATGTATAGAAACTCTAGTTTGCATTTATTTTCTTTCTTCACTTTCAGAATATTAACCTATAGTCTTAAGGCTTTCATCATTTCTGTTGGGAAATCAGTTTCAGTCTAAGATTTGCTCCATGGAAGGCAGGTTCACCCTTACTTATTTCCCTGGTCAAAGTACAAATGGAGGCCCTTAACCCAAAGCTCACTCTTTTCCCACCCTTGGGTCATTCATGAACTGGGAGAGCCTGTGCATGCTTCATAATTCAGCATGCACAATGGAGCTCCTTGCACACACCTCAGGCCTACACACTTGTGAGAGGAGGACTGTGAGACCTGAAAATGGACCTGAGGCTGTTTGGGCAGGAAATTCAAGTCCCTGATCTTTGGCATATGGTTTATGGAGCATTCTGGCTGTGGGTGGGTAGATGAACTGAACTCTGCAGGACCTGCACCTTGTGAAAAATGGAGGTTGGGAAGGAGACCAGACAAGCCCCAAAACACATGTCCAGTTCTGGGTGGCAATTGCCTGTGTCTAAAGGTAGTACTGCTATCTGCCTGGGTTCTTGGACTCTTTAATCAATAGAAATTGATAAGAAGCCAGACAAGAAATTCAGGCAAAGCTTCACTGGGACTCATGCTGTAGCAGGAGAGAGGGAAAACATGTAACAGTTGCCCTTGCTCATTTCCTAAGCAGGGGCTGGGGGGCAAGCTGATCCCTTAAATGGGGTGAAGGTATAGATGGACCTGGGGGTCAGGCAGGAGGGGTGGCTTTAGGTGGTCTGCCACCCTTGGTGGTGCTGTTTTCAGGGATCATGCATAGTACCCTGTTTTTATTCCCAGTACCTCAGAAGTGGCAGTTGGGTTTTAGTCTTTTTATATTTTGTTGCTCAGTTTTCCCCAACTAGACATGTGCACAGTTGTTTTTGTCCCTTGTAGTTTCTTTGTATTCTGTTGCTGGAGGAGATGAATTTCTGGGTGTAAGCACTGCAGCAGAGGGTCCCAGATCCCTGGTCTCATCCTGTATCAGTGCTATTTAAATGTGGTTTGTGTTTCGTCTCAGTCGATTTTAAAATTTTTCTTTCTGTCTTTAGTTTTTGGTAGTTTATTATGATTGTGTAGGCATAGTTTCTTTTGTATTTAACCTATTGGAGGTTCCTGGTGGTTACTAAACTACTCTCTTTTATCTCCAAACCTACCCTTATGCTTTGTGATGTGCGTAATATGAAAAAAAAGAGTGTATTTATTTTTTGACGTCAACTCCTCTGCAGTTGTGGCACTAAAGGGAGGTTACTTGCTGTTTCTGTTAGCATCACCCCAGCAATAGCTGGGCTTCCACTTTCAGCTTTTTCTCAGCACTCCTGGTACTAGGCTTCCCATGCCCTCTCAGACATAGCAGCAGCAAGAAAGCTTCCCTTCCTAGCTCTGTAAGACCCTCTCTCTGAGCTCCTGAGATGGCAGCACAGATCAGTAGCCCCCTCCTTCAGGATCTGAGTCCCAGCTTGGAGAGGAGAATCTTCTTCAGGCTTTAAGTTGTCAGTGATCCAGCCTCTTCTCTTTGTTCCCTTAGCTCTAATTCCTATGATTACTATCTCTGTATCACAATAATGTTCCTTTTGCTTTTCCAGTTTTTCAACTTAACTACATTGTCATATTAAATTATATTGCTCTGTTCCATTCTGCCTGTCCTCTCTTTCTACAACTCTAAATGTATATATCTTACCATTTCCAACAAGACTTTGATGATTTTATGCTGTATTTCTTAATTTTTTGACTTTGTCTTTCAGTCAGGATATTTTCTGTTGACCCACATACTAGTTTCATTAATAATCTCTCTTTCTGTTTCTAATCTGCTTAATTTTGGTTATTTTGTATTTCAATTCTAGAGTTTCTTTTTTTCTTGAATGTAGTTTTCTAGAGACATTCTCCATTTTGCCATATATTTCCTTGCACACGTTAAAGTTATTTAAAAATGCATATCAAAATAGATAACAAGTGTTACCAAGGATGTGGTGAAAAGGGAACCCTTGTGCAGTGTTTCTGGGAATGTAAATTAGTACAGTCATGATAGAAAACAGTGTGGAGAGCCCTCAAAATAATGAAAAATAGGACTGACATGTAATAAAGCATCCTACTTCTGGGTATATCTCCAAAGGAAGTGAAATCACTATTTTGAAGAGATATCTGCACTCCGGCTTCATTGCAGCATTATTCTCAATAGCCAAGACATGGAAATACCCTAAGTGTGTGCCAGTGAATGAATAGATAAAGAAAGTATAGCATATCTATACAATGGAATATTATACAGCAATAAAAAGAAGGAAATCCTACCATTTGTGACAATGTGCATAGACCTAGAGGGCATTATGCTAAGTGAAATAAGTCAGATAGAGAAAGAGTTAAATTCCATAGGCTCTCACTTATGTATAAAATCTAAAAACGCTGAACTCATAGAGGAGGTTGGTTGTTGCTGAGGGCTGGCAGTTGGGGAAGATGAGATATTCATCCAAAGGTAAAAATTTCCAATTATAAGATGAATAAATTCTGAGGACCTAATGTATAGCATGTGACTAGTTAACACTATTATATTCTTTACTTTTTCTGAAAGTAGATCTTAAATGTTCTCAACACACACACACAAAATGGCAATTATGTGAGGTAATGGATGTGTTAATTAACCTTTATCATTGTAATTATTTTGCAATATTTATGTATATCAAATCATCCTATTGAGTGTTTTAAACTCATATGGTATTATTTGTCAATTATAAAAAACTAGGAAAAAGCAAACATTTATTGAACAAATGAATGAATATTAAAACACACTGTCTAGTATCTGAGATCTTCAGTGGTTCTGTTACTTTTTTTAATTTTATTTTTAATTTAATTTTATTTTTCTATTACTCAATGAATTTATCACATCTGTAGTTGTATAATGATCATAACAATCCAGTTTCACAGGATTTCCATCCCACAACCCAAGCACAGCCCCCTACCCCCCAAACTGTCTCCTCCGGAGACCATAAATTTTTCAATGTCTGTGGGTCAGCATCTGTTCTGAAAAGAAGTTCAGTCTGTCTTTTTTTTTCAGATTCCACATGTCAGTGAAAGCATTGGATGTTGGTGTCTCATTGTATGGATGACTTCACTTAGCATGATAATTTCTAGGTCCATCCATGTTGCTAAAAATGCTGGTATTTCATTCATTTTAATGGCCGAGTAATATTCCATTGTGTATATGTACCACATCTTCTGGATCCACTCCTCTGTCGATGGACATTTAGGTTGTTTCCATGTCTTGGCTATTGTAAATTGTGCTGCAATGAACATCAGAGTACACGTGTCTTTGCGAGTCATGGTTTTCTCTGGATAGATGCCCAGGAGTGGGATTGCTGGATCAAATGATAGTTCTATTTTTAGTTTTCTGAGGAATCTCCATACTGTTTTCCATAGTGGTTGCACCAATTTACAATCCCCCCAGCAGTGTAATAGTGTTTCTTTTTCTCCACACCCTCTCCAGCACTTATTGTTTGTAGACTTTTTGATGATGGCCCTTCTGGCTGGTGTAAGGTGGTACCTCATAGTGGTTTTGATTTGCATTTCTCTAATAATGAGTGATGTTGAACATCTCTTCATGTGTGTTTTGGCCATCTGTATGTCTTTTTTTTAAAAATTTTTTTTATTTTCCCACTGTACAGCAAGGGGATCAGGTTATCCTTACATGTATACATTACAATTACAGTTTTTCCCCCACCCTTTGTTCTGTTGCAACATGAGTATCTTGACAAAGTTCTCAATGCTATTCAGCAGGATCTCCTTGTAAATCTATTCTAAGTTGTGTCTGATAAGCCCAAGCTCCCGATCCCTCCCACTCCCTCCCCCTCCCATCAGGCAACCACAAGTCTCTTCTCCAAGTCCATGATTTTCTTTTCTGAGGAGATGTTCATTTGTGCTGGATATTAGATTCCAGTTATAAGTGATATCATATGGTATTTGTCTTTGTCTTTCTGGCTCATTTCATTCAGGATGAGAGTCTCTAGTTCCATCCATGTTGCTACAAATGGCATTATGTCATTCTTTTTATGGCTGAGTAGTATTCCATTGTGTATATATACCCCATCTTCTGAATCCAATCATCTGTCGATGGACATTTGGGTTGTTTCCATGTCCTGGCTCTTGTGAATAGTGCTGCAATGAACATGCGGGTGCATGTGTATCTTTTAAGTAGAGCTTTGTCCGGATAGATGCCCAAGAGTGGGATTGCGGGGTCATATGGAAGTTCTATGTATAGATACCTATGTATAGATACCTATGTATAGGTATCTCCAAACTGTTCTCCATAGTGGCCATACCAGTTCACATTCCCACCAACAGTGCAGGAGGGTTCCCTCTTCTCCACAGCCCCTCCAGCACTTGTCATTTGTGGATTTATTAATGATGGCCATTCTGACTGGTGTGAGGTGGTATCTCATGGTAGTTTTGATTTGCATTTCTCTAATAATCAGGGATGTTGAGCATTTTTTCATGTGTTTGCTGGCCATCTGTGTATCTTCCTTGGAGAAATGTCTATTCAGGTCTTTTGCCCATTTTTCCATTGATTGATTGGCTTTTTTGCTGTTGGGTTATATAAGTTGTTTATATCTTCTAGAGATTAAGCCCTTGTCGGTTGCATCATTTGAAACTATTTTCTCCCATTCTGAAAGTTGTCTTTTTGTTTTCTTTTTGGTTTCCTCTGCTGTGCAAAAGCTTTTCAGTTTGATGAGGTCCCATGGGTTTATTTTTGCTCTAATTTCTACTGCTTTGGGAGACTGACCTGAGAAAATATTCATGATGTTGATGTCAGAGAGTGTTTTGCCTATGTTTTCTTCTAGGAGTTTAATGGTGTCCTGTCGTATATTTAAGTCTTTCAGCCATTTTGAGTTTATTTTTGTGCATGGTGTGAGGGTGTGTTCTAGTTTCCTTGCTTTGCATGCAGCTGTCCAGGCTTCCCAGCAATGCTTGCTGAATAGACTTTCTTTTTCCCATTTTATGTTCTTGCCTCCCTTGTCAAAGATGAATTGACCATAGGTGTTAGGGTTTATTTCCGGATTCTCTATTCTGTTCCATTGGTCTGTCTGTCTGTTTTGATACCAGTACCACACTGTTTTGATGACTGTGGCTTTGTAGTATTTCTTGAAGTCTGGGAGAGTTATGCCTCCTGCTTGGTTTTTGTTTCTCAGGATTGCTTTGGCGATTCTGGGTCTTTTGTGGTTCCATATAAATGTTTGGATTGTTTGTTCTAGTTCTGTGAACAATGTCATGGGTAATTTGATAGGGATTGCATTGAATCTGTAGATTGCTTTGGGTAGGATGGCCATTTTCACAATATTGATTTTTCCAATCCAGGAACATGGAATATCTTTCCATTTCTTTACATCTTCTTTGATTTCTTTGATTAAAGTTTTATAGTTCTCGGCATATAGGTCCTTTACCTCCTTGGTCAGGTGTATTCCGAGGTATTTGATTTTGTGAGGTACAATTTTAAAAGGTATCATTTTTTTGTATTCCTTTTCTAATGTTTCATTGCTGGTATACAGAAATGCAACTGACTTCTGAATGTTAATCTTATATCCTGCTACTTTGCTGAATTGATTAATCAGTTCAAGTAGTTTTGGGGTTGAGTCCTTAGGGTTTTCTAGGTATAGTATCATGTCCTCTGCATACAGTGACAGTTTGATCTCTTCTCTTCCTATATGGATGCCTTTTATTTCTTTTGTTTGTCTAATTGCTGTGGCTAGGACTTCCAAAACGATGTTGAAGAGAGTGGTGAGAGTGGGCATCCCTGTCTTGTTCCAGATTTGAGTGAGAAGGCTTTCAGTTTTTCCCCATTGAGTATTATATTTGCTGTGGTTTTATCATAAATGGCTTTGATTATATTCAGGAATGTTCCCTCTATACCCACTTTGGCAAGGGTCTTGATCATGAATGGATGTTGAACTTTGTCAAATGCTTTTTCTGCGTCTATTGAGATGATCATATGATTTTTGACCTTTTTTTTGTTAATGTGGTGTATGATGCTGATTGATTTGCGTATGTTGAACCATCCTTGTGAACCTGGGATGAACCCAACCTGGTCATGGTGTATAATTTTTTTGGTATGTATGTCTTCTTTGGAGAACTGTCTGTTTAGACCTTCTGCCCATTTTTTATGGGGTTGTTTGTTTTTTTGGTATGGAGCTGCAGAAGGTGTTTATAAATTTTGGAGATTAATCCCTTGTCAGTCGATTCACTTGCTAAGATTTTCTCCCATTCTGTGGGATGTCTTTTTGTGTTGTTTAGGGTTTCCTTTGCTGTGCAGAAACTTTGAAGTTTTATTAGCTCCCATTTGTTTATTTTTGTTTTTGTTGTCAGTACTCTGAGGGGTGGATCTGAGAAGATGTTGCTGTCATTTATGTCAGAGAGTGTTTGGCCCATGTTTTCCTCTAAGAGTTTGATAGTGTCTGGTCTTATATCTAGGTCTTTAATCCATTTGAAGTTTATTTTTGTGTATGGTGTTAGGGAGTGTTCTAATTTCATTCTTTTCCATGTGGCTGTCCAGTTTTCCCAGCACCACTTATTGAACAAGCTGTCTTTTCTCCATTGTATGTTCTTGCCTCCTTTGTCAGTGATTCTGTCTTGATGGTCTTTTTTCTTCTTCCTTTGGTCATTGGTCATGTCTTAAGGAATACTTACCATTTTAAGAAATGACTAAAAATGGCTGATTTTATCTTACTCTGGAAAAAAATGACTTTTGCTTTTGCAGGCAGAGTCAAATCATCTTAATCCAGTCTGTCATTGAACTGTTTCAAAACTGTGTTTCCAAATCGTTGTGAGGACTGTTCTGTTTCTTGTTTAGTATTGCTCCCTGTTAAACTTTTACCCCATTATTTTAATATCCTTTAATAATTTCTTAACTCATTCATTCCTTCTTTAATAGTTTGCATTCTTCTTCAAGTAGGGTCTTTCCTTTTTCCTGTCTCTGTATCTCTGTCTCTCTCCCTACTTTCTCAGTACAGACTCAGGGGTTCTTATTTTGGATTATAATCAATTACTATAATTATTTATCATTATGCTCAAATCATCTTAATATATGCCCAGTTGTTTCCCCTTTAAGTTGACTTGTTTTTCTTTATGCTATGTTCCATCATTGTTTAATCACTTACCTTTATACCACAAAAAGGCTCATCTTGTACTTTCCTTGCCATAGTCCTGAATCAGTCTTTATTCTAAGGTACTCTAGTTCCTTTAAATGGAAAATAGCATTTAGGAAACAAGATCTGGGTACTTGGTGAGCATATTAGTACTGTTAAGTCATGGCACCTATTTTACCAGATATAAATTAAAAAATGTATTTGTGTGTGTAGTTATAAACATCTGTATAAGCATATTATATAAACATACAGATATATCTTCTACCTTTTCATATTTGCTCTTCCTTTTTTTTTCAGCCACATGTGTGGCATATGGAAGTCCTTGGGCTAGGGATTGAATTGGAGCCGCAGCTGGTGGCCTACACCACAACCACAGCAAGGTGGGAACCAAACTGCATCCATTACCTAAGCCACAGCTTGCGGCAATGCCAGATCCTTAACCCACTGAGCAAGGCCCAAGGACTGAATCCTCAGAAATACTAGGTTGGTTTCTTAACCCACTGAACCAAAACAGGAACTCTGATATTTGGTATTCTCTTTTCTAACAGTAAGACCCTTGGCTCCTGTTTGTCTCCAAAAATCCGGAATACATCGAAAGGCATTTCAGAATTTTTGACCCACACCATAGTGAGAAACCTATTAACTAGCTCTCAGTAGTTATTTACCATTATTATTATTCTTTTAGGATTTAAATAAACTTTTGCAGAAGTTATTTTTATAAATAACTATTTAGAATTGTTATTTACAGAAAAATTTAAAAGGCAGTATAGTTTTCATGTTCCCTGCATCCAGTTATACCTGTTAACATCTTACATTAATACAATATATTGTTAGAATGAAACAATATTGATAAATTATTAACTGATCTCCATACTTTTAAATTCAAATTTCTTTAGTTTTTATGTAATGGTCTTTTTGTCGTTCCATGATCCTATCCAGAGACACCACACTATATTGAGTTGTCTGTGTTGCCATAGGATTCACATGGTTGTGACAGTTTTCTCAGGCTTTTCTTGTTTGTGATCACCTTGACAGGTTTAATAGTACTGGTCAGATATTTTTGAAGAATGTCCCTAAATTTGAGCTTGTCTGATGTTTTCATCATAGTTTGATCAGGGTTATAGGTTTTGGGGACCAAGACCACAGAGGTTAAGTATCATTTTCTTTCTTTCTTTCTTTTTTTTTTTTTTTTTTTGCTTTTTAGGACCACACCATCAGCATATGGAGGTTCCCAGGCTAGGGGTCAAATCGGAGCTACAGCTACTGGCCTATGCCACAGCCACAGCAATGCCAGATCTGAGCTGCATATGCAACCTACACCACAGCTCATGGCAATGCCGGATCCTTAACCCACTGAGCAAGGCCAGGGATCTAACCCACAAACTCATGGTTCCTAGTCGGATTTGTTTCCACTGCACCACAATGGAAACTCCTTAAGTACCATTTTCATCACATAATATCAGTACACACTATCAACATAATTTATCACTGTTATAGATAAATTATGTGTATACACATGGATTAGAATGCACAAATCTATTTCCTTGCTATCAACTGAGCAGTCCCATGTCTCAGGTAGTGTTTCTCAGAAGTATCCACTGTAAGTTACTTTTTCCTCCAAGTTGGCTCTGTTTTTGTTTTCATATTGTACCCTTAGGAAGGAAGTCACTAAGTGCAGCTCACAGATATGGAATGAGGAGATATACTTTATCTCCTTGAGGGTAGAGTGTTTTCATAAATTATTTGTAATTCTTCTATGTGGGAGATGTTTCTTCTCTATTTATTTGTCTGTTTAGTCATTTATTTATATCACTATGGTCTCATACATTTTGTGTTTTAAATACAGCACTAGTTTATTTATTGCTCAGATTGTTCTGGCTTTGGTCACTGAGACCTTTTTCAATTGGCTGCTATACTCCTTTGACAGTCACCCATCATTGTGTGTGTGTGTGTGTGTGTGTGTGTGTGTGTGTGTGTGTGTTATACCACTTTCTTACTCTTTGGTTCTATAAGATGTTTCAAGCTCATCTTGTATATTCAATGTCTTAGCCCTAAAATCAGCCAGTTTCTCCAGGGAGCCCTAGTTCCTTTTACTGGAGAATGTGTTAGAAACCAAGAGGTGGAGTTCCCGTTGTGGTTCAGAGGAAACAAACCCGACTGGTATCCATGAGGATGCGGGTTTGATCCCTGGCCTTGCTCAGTGGATTAAGGATCTGGTGTTGTCATGAGCTGTCGTGTAGGTCTTAGATGCAGCTCTGAGGTTTAGATCCTGTCTTAAGGGATTTTATATTTATCTGTTTTCAGAACTGGAAACCAACTGAAACCCTTTTAAATACTGTTGAAGCAGCATGGAAATAGAAGTCATCCTTGTGTAGTTTCTGTTTTCAGTACAACCCTGAAATTATGAGGTCTCTATCATGTGAAAAATTTTCATTACTTTTGTAGTCTTAATTTTAAAAAAATCAACATTTGTCTTTCAACAAATGCCCAGTCATCATCTAATGAGGTGATTTTTTAAACTTTTTGTTGTTATAATGTATTCTTATTATTTTGCTGGTATTGTGACAAATTCTCACTCCTAGGGTTTAATTCTGTGTTGCGTAATTTTTAATATGTTATGTTCTTTTGTCTAAATTTTGTTTGGAAAAGAACAAGTAAGAGCTAAAAACTCCACCCTCCCTGTCATGTCCTATGTGCATTTATATGTGCAAAGGTCACTATCTTTGACAAATATCCTAAATAGCTTTTTCTTGTAGGAAATATTTTGGATGAGTTGCCTTTTTCGTCGTCTTGGGAATAGCTCTGTTGGAATCATGGATTGTGAGACCATCTGGATCACAGGATATTAGAAATGAACCGATAGTAGAATTTTCCAGTTATGCCTCATTTACAGAGGAGGAAACTGAGCGCTGTGAAGCAGAATAACTAGGGTAAAGTCAAAATCCAGATCTTCTCTTAATCTCTTAATCTATGGTATTGTTCTCAGAATCAAATGCAACACTACGCTTGTGCCCAAGCACTCCATTCCACTACCCAGTAAGAACTAATAGGGAAAACATCTTTGGCACCACCTTTATTTTATCAGTTGTTCCCCCCTGGTTTCTTTGCTTGGCTGTTGTGACATGCGTAGGACTCACTTGATTTCCAAGTTCCCCGTTGGAGACATAGACCCTGGTATCGCTGCCCATGAGTATCACTCTTTCTTGTGGATCAGTGGTGATGTCTGCCTAGTAATTTTGTTTTGCAGGCAACCAAAGCTGTACCCTAGATGTTACAGTCACATGGATGGGAATAAAAGAAATTGAGTTTACCAGGCAGGTGACTCTGGAAGTACAATCAGTCCTCTTGGTGATACTTCTGTCCTCATGACCCCATGATCTGAGGATACCCAACACCCACTAAGGGAGGACATCCATTGGTATATACTGTCTTCTTTGTATGTCATGCCCACTCTGTGCTGTCCAACACTCACTGCCTGTGTTGTCCTGAAGAGGAAGGACGTTTCCTGCTTTAATTTACGAGTCAAAACTGAGTTTTGAATGACAGATGTTTTGTAAGTATGTATGTTCTTTCAAAAAGGTGTGATCTTGTTGCCAAAATATTGGGACATTTTGTGTATTTTGCTGGTATATGGGGGAAGTAAGATAAAGTATTTGACTGGGGACTATTCAAGAAAATACCCAGAGTCACTGTACTTAGGCACATGCAGGTGAACCTAATTTTCTCTGTCATTCATCACTCAGATTCGGTTTTCAAAAGGAATTACCAATAAGCCTTAGACAGGGCCAGAGAGAGGATGTTGCTGGCGTAGTCTGTGACCCAGGTAAGCATCTGAGATGGTCTTTTTCTCCTTATGAGATTAGGCATCAGATGAAACTAGTGAGTAGGGGAGTTAAAATGGCTGAGGAAATGACCTATCACTTAGGCAGTCCCTTTGAGGGCAGCATGCTCAAGGGCTTCATTAATGAGAATCCTGACAGTGTAGTCTGTTGTGGATCTACAGTGTTTGACTGCCCTGGCTCTGAATTAAGCCTTAAAGGTTTTGTACATTTCCAGAGCACTTTCCAGAAAGGAATAATGGGTCTCATGTTTCCTAGAGTGTTTTTAACCTTTCTATCTTTCTGTTTCTCTATCCCATAATTGCCTCTGATTCCTGAACACTCTTCCCTATACAGAACTACCCACATATAATATACCCTGACCAAAAGATCCTGGAGTAGCCATGTCCTCAGGCTTATGCCCTCTCACCTATTGCCCTTCATACTGGGCCACACCTGCTGGAGGGAGATGCTGCTCTGCTGTGTTGGGGTGAGAACTTATGAGTCTAGGTTCCTGTCTACAGTGGGATGGGCAGGGCAGAGCTTAGGGGAAAGGCCATCTGGGTGAAACACCTGGCAGAAGCAAAGATGGTCTTCTTCCTTGGTTGTAGGGTTAAGGCTTAAGTGGGTAGCAAGGTGATTGATCAGAGAACTGTCTTCTCAGGTTAGGGCCCTGGACCCCTGGATCTCCAGTGCTTGGCAGTGATCTTCCCAACTTTGGGGTCATCCCAGAATCTGGAGGCTTGACGCTTCTGAGCCAAATAAGAGGAGGTTGTAAATGTATAAGTGAGAGAGATCCCATCCCTGGCCCAACCCCCCCAACCCCCCCCCCCCAGCATCCACAGTCCTTAAGGGCTTTGTTGTCAGACTCCACCAGGAATGGACATCACTGGCTCTGGGAACTGCAGTTCCCCAATGATGCCGTGGCCCATAGGAAAGAGCTCTTGCTGGATGTTAGGGGATGCTATGTTTTAACTTAACAGAGCCTATGTTTTCATCAGGAAAGTCAGAAAAATTCCTCATGTTTGCCTCAGAGGAATATTACAATAAGGTAAAATTATTGATCCAATATGGTTTTGACCAATCATAAGTGCTGCTTATAGGTAAAGGTTTACAGTAATTTAAGATTTATGTAAATATGAGATCACTTATTGCCTTTCATGCTTTCAGTGCAAATCACTTTAAAGTATAATGATCGGAGTTCCCATCGTGGCTAAGTCGTTAATGAATCTGACTAGGAACCATGAGGTTGCAGGTTTGATCCCTGGCCTCGCTTAGTGGGTTAAGGATCCGGCATTGTCGTGAGCTGTGGTGTAAGTCGTAGACGTGGCTTGGATCCTGCATTGCTGTGGCTCTGGCATAGGTTGGTGGCTACAGCTCCAATTGGACCCCTAGCCTGGGAACCTCCATATGCCGTGGGTGCAGCCCTAGAAAAGACAAAAAAATCAATCAATAAATAAAGTATAATGATCTATCTCTTTAAGAGGAATGTTTTTTATTTCACCAGGGCCAACTGTCTAGGATAAGAACAAATTTGGTTGAAACAGGGATCTAGGGAATTCACCTTCTCTATTTCCTCGTTCAGGTGGAACCATAGCTGAAACATATCAAACTGATTTTTTGAAAGTAATTCTGAACTCCTCTGCAGAACATGATGCTATCTATGGTCTTGACGACCCACTATCCTGTTTTTCAATTCTCACTATTAGAAAAATATTCCTAATGCCCAAATTAAATCTCTGGTGTCATAGCTTGATCTTTTTTCTCCTGGGCTTTTTTTTTTAATGGAAAATAAATTGATATCTCCCAATGCTGCGGCATTGATCTTTCAAGTTTTTAAAATTTTCTTCTAAGTTCTCTTTCGAAGTTCCTGATTTTTGCTTCTTTTTCATGGCTTTCCTTTCTTATCCAAACTGCATCTGCAACCTATACCACAGCTCTTGGCAGCGCCAGATCCTTGACCCACTGAGCAAGGCCAGGGAATGAATCCACATCTTTGTGGACACTAGTCAGGTTCTTAACCTGCTGAGCCACAACAGGAACTCCCCATCATTCTATGTATCCATGTTCCCTCAATTGAATAAATAGCATCTCCCCAAATCTGTTATGGTCAAGTCTGAGACTGATCCTAAGATTCCAGAGATTTCTGACGGGGCTGAGGATGGAGGAGGAAACCCTGGCTCTGCGGCTCACCACTAGTTGAGAGTGGTAGACGACCACCTCCTGCCCCTTTAGAAGAGGTGTATATTGAAAGTACAGGCTAAGCTCAGAGTCAGCAATGTTTCTAGCCACTACACCCATATCTGGTGGATATCATCTCCCTTGGGGACTGTCAAAAGAGGGCCACTTACCCAGTCCTGGATACAGATGATATGGGTGTGGTGGAGCAGTTGCTCATCCCTGGGTGGGACACAGGAAGGAATCATTCCATTAGAGGGCTCTGGATATGTCTCCCTAGGAGACCTGAGCCCTGATCACATCCTTAGTTTGGAGTATAGCCAAAGTGGGAGAGGCCAAAACTTGTAGGTAAGCTAAAGACTTATAGGCCTGTCAGAGAGGCAGTTGCAGAATGCAGCACCAGATATCTGGTCACTTACTTATAAAACATATTGAATCATGGGCCCCAGACCCATGTAATCAGTTCTAGGTGTTAGAAGTTAGCCAAATGCCTCAGTCTCAGGGCACTGACACTGTTCTCCTTTTTTGTTTGTTTGTTTAGAAAATGGATATAATGAGACTTGAATTCTCATCCTATTCTGAATTCCCCCACACACCAACCTACTGCCCACCTTCTAGGAAGCAGAGATGCAACAATATCAGTTAAGATCCTACATCCACATTTTCACATTGGGTCATCAAACACGTGTTCTAGCGCTCTGCAGTGACCTATTTGGAAATCCACCTTCCTTGAACAAAAGAGAGCATCCTTCAAATTAATTTAACCTTGGCTCTTTTGATTTGTTGCCCCTTAGGGATCAGTAGCCAAGACAGTTTCCCCTGTCTCTCCTGATGGATTTTGCTTGACCGTATTTCCTTATCATTCTATAATGGAAGTGACTGACCAGGCTTGGAGAAAGATCACAGGGTGTTCTCTCTGGACTGGCCATATTTAAAGAGCTCTAAGAAAATTCAGACTCTTATGAGGTCCATTTTTTGAAGGAGCTAGAAAGGCATCTAGGAGTGCCAACATCCAGAGAAACCCCTTGACTCAGAATCTCCTTTTGATTTCCTCCTCTCTCATTCCTGCATCCATGTATTAAGTCTCCTCTGTCTTTCCAAGGGCCTTGGAAGTCCCTGAATTAAGTCTCATTCATTCTGATGTTAGAGGGTATTTCAGTGGGCTCAGTCATTTATATTCTTGATACTGGATGTCTGATCCCTGAACCAGCAGCTCTAGCATCACATAGGAGCCTGCTATAAATAAAGAATCTCAGGCCTACTCTAGACCTATTGAATCTGCTTTTTCACAGGGTATTCAGGCAATGTGTATACATGCAAAGTTTGAAAAGCCCTGATATCTAAGTTTCTTCTTGGAAAGGAAGGAGCTCCAGATAATGCCTTTTAATGCTATAATTTTAGGCTCTTGGGTGTTTTGAGTAATTTCCCTGAAACACTAAAATTTGCATCTGTGCATTTGAGAACTAAAAATTGACTACCCTGAATAATCATTCCATTCTGACCTCCCCGCTGTTCAGTCCTTCCCTATATCAGCTTTGCCAAACCCTTACACAGAGCTGGGAATCTGCTCACCTCTAATTGTCGTCTCTCCTCTCCTGAAAACTGCCATGTCTGACTGAGGGCTGAGTGTGTTCTCGGGCCCTTAACAGACATCTCAAGGGAGAAAGGGATCCTGCCCTCCCTGTCCAGATAACTGGACCAGACAGAGGAAGACTGCCGATGCCTTAATGCCAGCTTGCAGCCAAATAGAAGTTCCCATGATGGGACTTTGGTATGAACTCCTCCTTATTCCCTCCCACCACTCTTGGTTTATCCAAACCTTGAAATACTGTTTTTTTTACCTCGAGTCCGAGCATCTTCCTGAAGCTGAAAAATAATGAGAATTCAGAGAAAGTCAGAGACTCCGAGGCTGGTCTTTTTGTCATTGTACCAGCTATAGATTTGGTCAAGTGTAGGGATGTCTGTGTGAGGCATATAGGCTTCTTGGGTTTAGAATTAAATTCTAAGTTTTCTGAAAGAATTGTATTGGTTTTGTATCTTTTATACCAAACCACTCAATGTAATGCCATACATATAGCATATTCTCAATAAATGTTTGTTGAATAATGAATAAATAAAAAGGACAAGCTGTGGCCTCTTTAGGGGTGGGAGACACAATTCATTACCTAAAGTCGTGATTACTCATACATTTATTCTTTCTGGCCCCTTTCTGCTCTCCCTTTCCCAGCCCCTTTCACCCTCCTCATTGATTATGCATCGGTTCTCTGAGGTGAATCTTTAAGTATCTGTGAAGGACTTTTTAAAAAATTCCCATTTACTCATCCCAGAGTGAAAGTGATAAAATTTTGAGCCTCCTAAACTCCCACAAGCCTACTCGATGGTGTTTCTGCGTAACTGTGCTCTAGAGCAGGGTTTTAACATTTGCCTCATCAGAAAGAAAGTACATCCTATCTCTCCTGGCTGTTTTTTGTTTGACTTTCTTCTCTCATTATTTAAGTACAAAAATTGCCCTTATAATATGTTTGAGATCAGGGTGTCTGTCAGAGTGAGGGGATGACCTGTACCGGCCTAGGTGATCTGTGAGGGCAAGGACTGTGTCTGATGAACCCCATGAAGAAGCACTAGAACTGGAAGACAGCTTCAGCACAGAGGATGTCAGATCGGACTGGTAACCTTGTTTATAGCCCCTGAGAGGATAGCAATCACATACAAGTCCCACTTGTGGACAAGTCTCCCCCTCTCACTAGCTCAAGTCCTGCTTGGAGGACACTCAGGTCTCAGGGGACTAAAGTTCTGGGTAGGGCAGAGACACCCGGACCCCAAAGAAAACTTGGGTGAAAATATCAAGCTTCTGATCTCTGCCCCCTTTTACCCACGGCTGGGTAGCTGCAAAAGCTGCTGTAATTTTTTCTTACAGAAAGTCCCGGATACAGCAGCAGGATCCAATGGCATGCCTTCTTGGGCTATAGAAAAAGGCTTAGTCCAAAGGCTAAGAGTGGTCTAGATAGTAAAATAGAAGAAATTTCTTTTCAGTGCCTTCTCAGTATCTTTACCCATCACTTTTCTCCACATGGGAAGAGAGAGCTATTTTTCATAAGTCCATGGGA
Organism: Sus scrofa; assembly: GCF_054392235.1. NCBI lineage: Eukaryota > Metazoa > Chordata > Mammalia > Artiodactyla > Suidae > Sus > Sus scrofa. Next base: position 86,045,245 of record NC_139387.1, on the reverse strand, counting down.
GGTTCATATTATTATTTTTTTTCTGTTATTTTTTTAGATTCTAATTTTAATTAAATAATATCTTTATTCACAGGAACGAAAGTTAAGAAATCTGTACAGAAGTTTCCTAGTTGCCCTAGTTTTATATTAGTATTTGTCCCAAGATATGTCTTTGCCTATGTAAATAGTAAGTTGATAAGTAATTGTGTAGGTAATGCCTATTGTTTTCTGCTCTAACAGACAGCAAAAAATTAAGGTGGGAGAGCAGGCTTGGTAGGACTGAGACATGTCAATACCTGGCACAAGCTAATGTAACTCAGTCTAGGGCTGGCCAATAATATATTGCATGATCGATTGTATTTTTAAATATTTGATCAGTATTTGTGTAGAAAAAAGACTGAAATCTGCATGAAAGAGGAGCAAAAGAGGAGGATTGCTGCACAGCAAAGTTTAGCTTAGTTTAATTTGTACTACCCTGTAATTGATAAACATATTCTCCTAATAAGGCAATTTATCAAGCCATTTGGGATTCTCCCAACCCAGTTATTTATCAGTGTTTCATATAACTACGTAAAATATTCTTGCTGAGAGTAGTTCCCGTAAATACAATTTTCTCTCTATATTATCATATTTTCGCAAGGGAATTGTTAGGCATCTTCTTGCCTTACTTTCTGGACTGACAGATCAGTACTACTCTTTTAAGGGAGAAATCTCTAGATAAAGACCTAAAACTAAAACCTTAATCGGAGGTAACATCACAGCAGGGTATGGGAAATACAGGGGCAAGGGAAATGATGTAGCCAGGGAATTTAGAGAATGGAAATTTAATCTCACCTCCTTTTGTATATCCTTAAAAGCCATTAGCACCTGACAGAAGGCAAAAAAAAATTATGGAAAAATTAATGTTATAGGCTTTACTACAAATGGATTTTATTTTTTTTATTACTCAAATGAATTTATCACATCTGCAGTTGTATAATGATCATCTTTTATATCTAGAATCTCCCGATTGTTATTAGGCTGTAGAGTGTCAATGCCAAGAGACTGTGGCTTCCTAGCTCTAAGCAATAAATCTGTTTAACTTCCACTCTACATATATTTCTGTGCCACCTTTTCTCTATTTGGTCAGTGAGTGAAATACAGGAAGTTATTTAAAGAGGACTAAATTGTGAAAGGAATGTAAATAATTTATTTCATTTCATTGGTCCTTGTTCTGAAGCTAACAACTGAACATAGCTGTGAAAAATCAGCACATTTGTATTTGGATTATAATACACAGGAAGAAAACATCAAGTGTTTATGAATATATAGAACATCTACAACTCTCACACATTGTTGGAAGGAACATAGAATTGTGTCATCACTTTGGAAAAAGCTCTGGAATTTCTTGTACCATGTGTACCTACATTCTCACCCAGACATAAATGGATATAGTGGATATTGGACATCTAAGGTTCTTCATTTGGGGGGAAGGATGAGGACTCGTTGACAGATAGCTGTATGTTATTTGGTGGAAATATAGGTATTTTTTCTTGGTATTCAGGAGTTTCAACATGCGTGTAAGGGTGCATATGGAAGCCAAATAGTCAGTGGGGTGGATTGTGCCAGTCACCAGCTTTTTGCCTCTTAGCAACTCTGTGTTCACCCTTTATCATATTCATCCTTTATTATGTCATAGATATCCAGTTATGTACTGGTTCCCAAAAGGATGGTTTTCTGACTCTTGTGCAAGCAACTTACTCTTTAGTAATATAATAATTAAAGAACATAAGTTATTCTAATGCTTTTCTGAACCTTACATAAGTGACTCACTCTTTAGTAATATAATTTAAGAACATAAATTATTCTAATACAGCATTTTAATTAAGAAGAGTATTTCTTTCTGTAAAACCTGTAGGAAGAGTCATTGAAAGTCACAGAGAATAAAAAACTTAATCACATTACTCATTTCATATAATACTGTTTAATGAGAACTTGCAGGAGAGGCTAGGGAGACTTTCACTTATTTTTTTAAAAAATTAAAAAATTCATAGTCTTTGATTTAATAAAATCTTGTCCTGCTTAGCTTCATATGGAAATTGATATTATAAGTTCAGAAGTGGTCACTTGTCCTCTAATTCTCATCTCTATATCAGAGTTTAAATATACATGCAAATAGAATGTCAAGATTGGAAAGTTGAGGTAGCTGGTATTTTAGGGAGGATCTCAGAAATTCCAACTAAATATCTGTGTTCTGTGAAACTCCACAACCATTTGCTTCAGCTGTCTAAGGGCATGGCTAACTTCTGCACTGGTACATCATTCAAATACAAAGTGAACTCTGGCATTTTCATGTTTGAGAACTGGTCACTTTGGTTGTCATTTTCCTATTTCCGGGAAACCAAGGACATTACATCAAAGTGAAAAAAAAAACACCCCTTTTACGGAATTAAAAGAATTTACTCTCACATCAGTCAAATATAAGTCTATTTTAAAGCAGTTTCAAAAAACAAGGCTTAATTATGTGGATTCTGAGACTAAGTGTTCATGGCATTGATTCAGTTAGAAGACTGAAGGCAACAAATTCCCATTGGCGACCTAATGAAACATACATTTCTTTTTTAATTCATGGTTTTCAGAACCCAAAACACTCTCTTGATAGGATTCAGCAATTTTGTTAATTATCAAATATAATTTATCTTCTACAAAGAAAGATATTTTTGACTAAATCTCTTTAAAACAATTTAAGTGATTTAATCTAATTATCTTGAAATGAAAATATTATCTTTTTTCATAACCACAAAAAGGGCAGTTCTTCATATCCAAGCACAAACTCATATTCTTTTACTTTCTTTTTTTGGGGGGGGGTGCTGTGCTTGTGGCATGTGGAAATTCTTGGGACAGGGATCAAACTGCCCCACAGCAGTGACTATGCCAGATTTTTAACCCACTGCACCACAAGGGAACTATTTTTACTTTCTTTTCAGCACTAGAACTCTCCCATAATGGGTCTGAATCTCTCAAATTTAATAAATTGAAGAACAGGAAAGCTCCAGAAATATTTTTCTACTGTTATCCATTATTCTCAAGGGCCACAGTTAATTATTTGTCAGATAATTTGAGTGGCTCCAGAGGTAAAATCACTTTCTTTCTGATTATAAATGGAGATAAGGTCTTTAATTTTCATAACAAAATGGTAACACTGCCTTCTTCTCATCTGAGAGTTAAAACATATGGCTTTCTGAGTACTTGCCCACTGGTGCTTCCTAGGAGATGAGATTTAAATTATTCATTATACAGTGCTTATTAAAAAATGGGCAGAGAAAACATATTTGAAAGGGCTTCTCTAATGGACAAGTGGGTGTTGAGAATGTGCCCTGAGATACACAGATTACAGGAGGATTTGGGACTAGGATGAGTAATAGAACAAGATGGGAGGGAGCCTGGAATCCTTTACCATCAATAAGCTGATTACTCAAGGGGGAAGAAGTGTGCTCCTTCCTGAAGCCCTCTCTCCCATCTCCCATTTCTCACCATACTGTCTAAGATGACCCCTCTGTACTCACATGGTCCCACAGGGTTTCTGTGATTGTTAGTTCTATTTCCTGTTGAAATAAGAGACAAGTTTTGGGAACATTACCCTGACTCTCCCAGAATCTGAACTGACACATTAAACTGATAGAATACAAGGTATTTTTTGGAATTGAGATAGACATTTGAAATCATTCCATTAGGCAGCCCAAAGTCTTCTTCAGCTCCATGGTATCATTTTCAGCTCATTGTCTATCATCTCTTGATCTAGCCAGTGGGTGAAAGGTGTAGACAGACTCATATGTTTACCAACCTTATTAATACCCCCACAGCCTGCTTGTTTCTGGAGCCATCCAGTATAGAAGTGGTACCAAAGTTGTTACCTAGTCTTGGCAGACAGTGACCCACCAATCAAACAAGAGCACTCTAAGCTATAGTGCCCAAGTCCTCCAAGATATAGTTCTCGTTAGGTAGTTTTCTTGCCTCCTGGCCCCAGCCTTTTCACAACTGCTTTCGCCAGGAACCAGGATCCCCAGAGGAACCAGTGTATTTGGAAGTCTCACCCACCTTTGGTCTCATTGTGTCTTCAATGGATTTTCTGGAAAGAAAGGCGATAAAAATCTGATGAGACACTGCGTAGGCAACATCAGCAAGATGACAAAATAGGGGGGATTACAGCCTTAGTATCTCCAACAGAAACATCAACTTCAACAACCATCTGTGGATGGAATACCTCTTTGGGGAAACTAGGAGTCCAGTGGAGAGATTCTAGCATCCCATTCAAGCAAAAAAAAAAAAAAAAAAATCCCTGAGTAGGTGTGTTGAAGAGGGTAAGAAAAACATTTTCACTTTACCCATGTCGTTCCTCCCCAAAGGCAGCATAGCATAGTGCCAGTAGGGACCCTCTCAGCCTGTAATTTCTCCCATGGGGGGAAGTGAGAATGGAATGAGCACCCTGATTTCCCAGCCTTGTGAGATGCTGACCAAGAGGCCCACTTCTGCCTCATCCCACCCAGGACACTGAGGTGACTGGCACAGCTGAATAGTGTTGGGGCAACTGGAACAGAGAAAAGGGGTGGGCAATGAGAGCTTCCACCACATGGATCTCAAAAACCAGCTGTAGATCCTACTAGTGGTCTGTGGGCTCTACCAAAAGGACTATGCATGAACACTCACCTGCAAAACACCCCCTCAACTGACTGACCCATGCCCCAGCACTTCACATGCACCTTGCAATGGTGCATATTAGCCTCTGCAGATGGAAAGTGCAAGCCTCTCAGATAGTATGTATTTATCACCTGCTGGCTCACCAGTGTGGGAATGGGACAAGGCACACATTCTTGAATGCTCCAGGGCAAATAAACAAGAGGCTTTCAGCTCCCAGACTGACTTTGTGGGATTAAGAAAAGCATAAAATCCTAACCTCTCCTCAAGGGGAAACAAGAAGAGAGTAGTGAGTGCACCCTAGAAAGGCCTGAGAGAACCCCAGAATCTTTAGGTGGGGCAGATGGTGAATATCTTTCACTCATGAAGCCAGTCAGTAAAGATTGAAAGAAAGTTTCTTTAAAGAAATAATGACAAAAACTTCTCAAACCTGCAAAGGGAGATTTACATCTAGATCCATGATGCTCAAAAATTACAAAGAGGCTGAACATCAAGAGATCTTCACTGAGACATTAGCATCGAATTGTCTAATATCAAAGACAAATAGAATTGGGAAAAGCAGCAAGAAAAGTGAATTTCCACATACAAGGGAACTCTCAGAGGACTATCAGGGGACTTCTCAGCAGACACTTCATAGTCCAGTAGGGAGTAAGGGTGATATAGTCAAAACCTGCGAACCAAGAATATTTTACCTGGCAAAGCTACTCTTCAGAAATGTAGAGACAAAGGCTTTCCCAGGCAAACAAAAGCTTTGTCCCCACTAGAATTGGAATTCAGCAGATGCTAAGGGGAGTTCTTCAAGATGAAAGGATATCAGAGAGCAGAATGAAAACATAAATAAGTATAAATCTCACTGGAAAAGGTAGGGTCTAATTTAGAATCCTTTAATACTGTAAGGGTAGTGCTTAAATCATCTTTAATGCTAATATAAAAGTTAAAACAAAAGGTATTAAAAGTAACAATAGCTATAAAAACTTTTTAATAGGTATATATTATAAAAAGAGGTAGGTGTTCCCACTGTGGTGCAGTGGGATCAGCAGCATCTCTGGAGAGCTGGGATGCAGTTTGATTCCAGCCTGGCACAGTGGGTTAAGAATCCGGCATTGCTGCAGCTGTGGCATAGGTCGCAACTGTGGCTGGGATCTGATCCCTGGCCTGGGAACTCCATGTGCCACAGGGCAGCCAAAAAGAAAAAAATAATAAAAGTAAAAAGATGTAAACAGTGACATCAGTAACATAAAATGTAGAGAGCTGAAAAAAATGTAGAGTTTTTGTATGCAGCTGCAATTATCAGCTTAAAAAAGATGTACTATAGAATGTTTTGTGTAAGCCTCATGGTAACCACAAACCTCTAGTAGATACACAAAGGTTTAAAAAAAAAAGGAATCCAACATACTGTTACAAACTTTTGACAAATCAAAAGAAGAGAGCAAGACAGCAAGAAAGGAACTACAAAATAGTCTGTACAATACAACAACATGATAATGGTAATTATTGATAGTTACATATTAATAATTATTTAAATGTAAATTAAATTCTCCAATCAAAAAGAGAGGCTAAGTCAATTTTTAAAAATTCAACTATATGCTATGTACAAGACACCTTTAGCTTTAAGGACATACAGAGGATGAAAGTAAAGGGATGGAAAAAGATAGTCCATGGAAATGGTAAACAAAAGCAGGAGTAGCTAAATTTATATCAGAAAAAAACAGATTTTCAGTCCCAAACTATCATATGAGACAAAGAACGTCATTATATAATTGAAGCAGTGAGTTCATATAGATAAGATGACAATTGTAAATATATATGCACTCAGCATTGAAACACATAAATATATATACATAGCACATATAAACAGAACTGAAGGGGGAAACAGACAGCAATGGTAATAAGAGCAGACTTCAGTACCTCATTTTCCACAATGAAAAGATCATACAGGCAGAATTATGAAGGAAATAACAGACTTGAATAGCATGATTGAAAAAATGGATCTAACAGACATACATAAAACATTATATCCACAGCAGCAAAATACACATTCTTTTCAGGCAAATAGCAAATTCTCTAGGAGAGATCATATGTTGGGCCATAAAGCAGGTCTTAACAAACTTAAAAGGATTGATATATCATCCATCTTTTCCTTACCACAATGGTGTTAAACTGGAAATCAGTTATAGGAGGAAATTCTTAACAACATGTAGAAATTAATACACTTCTGAACAACTAATATGTCAAAGAAAAAAAAGAACTCAAAAGTATAAATTAAAAAGATCACATCTGATACAGAAATAAAAAGATTGTGAGAGAATACTGTGAACAACTATGTGCTAAAAGATTGGATATCTTAGAAGAAATGGATAAATTGCCAGAACGATACAACCTACTAAGACTGAATTGTGAGGAAATAGAAAATCTGAAAAGACCAGTAAGGAGACTAAGTCAGTAATCAAAAACATCACTACAAAGAAAGGCTGAAAACCAGATGACCTCACAAGTGAATTCCACCAAACATTTAAAGAATTAACACCGGAGTTCCCATCGTGGCGCAGTGGTTAACGAATCCGACTAGGAACCATGAGGTTGCGGGTTCGGTCCCTGCCCTTGCTCAGTGGGTCAAGGTTCCGGCGTTGCCGTGAGCTGTGGTGTAGGTTGCAGACTCGGCTCGGATCCCGCGTTGCTGTGGCTCTGGTGTAGGCCGGTGGCTACAGCTCCGATTCAACCCCTAGCCTGGGAACCTCCATATGCCGCAGGAGCGGCCCAAGAAATAGCAAAAAGACAAAAAAAAAAAAAAAAAAAAAAAAGAATTAACACCAATACTACTCAAACTCTTCCAAAAAATTAAAGAGGAAGGTACACTCTCACACTCACTTTATGATGCCAACATTGCTCTCATATCAAATCCAGAAAAGGATGCTGCAATATTGCTACAGGCCAATATTCCTGGTGAACACAGAAGCAAAAATCCTCAACTAAATACTAGCTGAATTCAGCGGCACATTAAAAGGAGCATACACCATGAACAAGTGGGATATATCCCTGAGATGCATGGGTGATTCTACATAAGCAAATCAATAAATGTGAAACACGATGTTAACAGAATGAAGGATAAAAATCATATATATTCTAAATAGATGCAGAGAAATAATTTCATAAAATTCAATATCTATTCAAGATAAAAAAAAAGTGTCAACAATTAGGTGTAGAAGAAATTTACTTCTATTGTAATAAAGGCCACATATGACAAGTCCACAGCCTACATCGTACTCAATGGTAAAAAGCTGAAAGATTTTCCTCCAGAATTAGGAAAAGACCAGGAATCTTAGTCTCATCCTCTATTCAACAGGGTACTGGAAGTCCTAACCAGATCAGTTAGGCAAGAAAAGAAATAAAAGGCATCCAGATTGGGTGTGTTTTATGCACTTTCCTGTATAGAACTCTGAGAGACTCCAATATTTTCACTATTTTCTTCTCATAGTTCTTCAGCTGTCCTGGAGAGAATGCATATTCTTAGATTCCTCCAAGTTTCAGGCTTCTTAGTTCCTCACTGGCTTTCAGACTTGAGGCCCAGTTCATCATTATGAGAACCTTAATAAGATATGCAACCTAGAAACCTAGAAGAACTTTTCATTTTCTTCCTGAATTCCAGCAAACTGTTTCTCAAAACATCTCTTACATAATTCAAAGGCTCAAGCCATGTTTCAATTCCTTTCAGAAGCTTTCCTGACCCATAAACTCACAGCAAGCCTACGTTTTTTTTTCTGATTTTGTGGAGAAAACATTGCCTGCATCTCATATTCAGTCCCAAGCAGTAGATTTGGCCTTTCTCTCCACCCCAGGGTGAGGAAAGCATGGATTTGGGCGTCTGGCCTTGTTTATATTCTAGAGGACATAAGGACTTAGAGAAAGTTGGCCTTGAGATAAATAAATGTCCCATAACTAACTCCTGGAGGAATTTCAGATTGATGCCCACCCTATAAGCAGAATGACAGAGATTTGCTTTTGTTCCTTCCTTTAAGGAGGTGGAGAGAAGAGAGGAGACATGAAAGTGTCAGCTTTCCCCAACCAGGAAGTAGGTGCAGCCATAGGAGGGGGGAAGACAGGGGACCCTGATTCTTCTCGCATAGAGAATATCCTATCTAAAGACTTTTGAAGGTCATCATTAGCCCCATTTACCTTATCCGGTGCCTGGAGGTCCTCCCTGACCTTTGTCCTTGATCTTGGAGGGCATGCTGTGCCATTTGTCTTTAAACTGAGACTCTGAAGCTGAAGATGGAGATAGCTCCACGTCCTGGGGAAGCATAAATGAATAGAGGGAGAAGACAGGTGGATGATGAGAAGAGAAGCACTTACCCATCGGGGAACTACCAGGACAAATATCTCCATAGGTCAGGAAGCACCTGTGTCTTGAATGGGTCAGTGTGTTTGTGTGAATGTGCTTGTGAGAGAGGAGGAGGAGGAAGAAGAAGGGAGAGAAGGAGGGAGAGATTGTGTGTGTGTGCCTGTGTGTGTACACATATGGGCAAAGAAAGATAACGATCAGGGGAAGGAAGTGTTTGCATAAAGTCTCCCTGTCTTCTTTTTCAGTAAGGACCAAAATTCCAGTGTCAAGGTGGATGGAATAAATTATAGAGAAACTAAGTAAAAAATAATAGCTGGCAGGGATTTGGGGTAGGGAGTTGGCCAGAGGATTCTTGAGGTGAAGGTGAGCTCTAGGGCAAGGATAAGGAGTAGTGTGAAATGAATTCAAGACTGGATAATTCCCCATCCCATGCTACCTCACAGTCAGCATCTTCATGGTCAACTAAGGGTAACAATGTACGCTGGAGGTCTCTCAGCTCCAGCCTTCAAGCCCTTTGTAGGGAAGAGGGAAACCCTACAGTTGATACTGTTAAAGACACATGGGTCTGAGGTGTCAAATCAGTGACCAGATAGATTAAATCCTCCTTTTAGAAGTTGCTTCCCAGTTCCCCCTTCCATCTTTCCCACCTCCAAACTCCAGTTGGGAACTAGGCCAATTATGTCCAGAAGCTTACCCAGCTGGGCTCTCCAAATTGCTCTTCTTCCCACCCCTTTCCCCCCTAGAATTTCTCCTCCTTGAGCCCCATCTCACAACAGCCTCATCTCATCAGCCCTCCTACCAACCTAGCCCTTTTCAACTCTTCTGTGACCTCAGCAGTGACTTCATAGATCTGAGACAACTAGTTTTCTCCTCCCACCCTCAGCTTAGGCTTCATTTGATCCAGATGGTAATGATAAAACAGTGCGATAATATCATGAAATTTTAATTTTAACTTGTTGGAATTTTTGCTGCATCGTTGACCTCCACATTAGACATTCAGTACTTTCTAGAAACAAGAATGAGCCCAGATGAATCCATTTTTTTATTTTGAAATTTAAAACAAGGTCTAAAAATGTTAGGCTTTTGATTTAAAGAGCTAGGTCCTTGAGAGATGTGATTGTGTTTTGAATTCCAAAAGTCTGACTTGAAAGATCAATGAAAATTTGTTACTGAAAGCAAGTCCATATGCCCAATGCACAGTGAAGCCAAACAAACTGAAATGAGAGGTTTATTGCAAGGCCATGTAAGGAGACAGGGGGCTCATGCCTTAGAAACTCAAACTCCTCCAAGGTTTTCAGCAAAGCCCTGTTAGAGGAAAGATGAGGGAGGGATGTGGTTAGTTGTTGCAAACTTCCTGGTGGTTGACACTTTGTTCTTGCAGCTGTCCATGTGGGTCAGCTCACAATGTTCCTGTAAACCGCAGTCAAAACAAATGTTGTTCTCTGTTCTGCATCTTTTTATCTAAAGGTGTTATATAAAAGAAAGAGAAGAGGAGGCATTAAATTCTGTCTCCATGTCTCCTTGTGGCTTTTAACACTTAACAAATCCCATATGCAAATCAACATTATTACCTTTGGTCTTACTTGTTCCAGGTGCCAAGCATGGACTTTCACCCTCTGAGGTCTAGATCCTGGCTAAGGGGAGAGGGGCAGAGCACCGGCTGATCATCCTGTCTGGGAGCATTTGTCCTTGACCCAATCTGGGTCCTCCCATTAGCACCCAGGCCTGGCTGAAGAGGCAGATCTCAGCTAGTGGTGCCCTCTAGGCCAGATCCTCAGACCCTGCCCAACAGACAGAGAGGGAGTAAGGTGCCCAGAATCCAGCCAGACCTCAGGCTCCTTAGGCCAAGAAAACAATGGCCAGGTCCTGAAGATGGTTACCCAGGGAGATGGTTGCCACCATTAGATCACAGAGGTGGGCCTGGGCCTGGCCATTGGGCAGCTGTGGTAAGGGCTCTGGAGGTCTGTAGGACACAGCCCTTAGCCTTTCCCTCCCCCTCAGCTCCTCCACTGGCCTGAGGCTAGAGGGCCTGGAGGGCACCCAGGGACAAGGCTGAGATCTGCACCTCACCACTGTCTGCTGTGTGGACCACTGTTAGCAGAGCGGAACTGCTAATGATCACAGGCACTAATGTTCGAGCACTAATCTCACCAAAAGGCTTCACATGCTAAGGGCTGTGTACCTGCCCTGTCCCTGTTACATTTTTAAAGGCAATGTGAGGGAAGGACATGGTTAGTTGTTGTTGTTGCAAACTTTTTGGTGTCTGATTCTTTTTTTTTTTTTTTTTTTTTTTTTGTCTTTTTTGCCATTTCTTGGGCTGCTCCCATGGCACATGGAGGTTCCCAGGCTAGGGGTCGAATCGGAGCTGTAGCTGTTGGCCTACACCAGAGCCACAGCAACGCGGGATCCGAGCCGTGTCTGCAACCTACACCATGTCTCACAGCAAGGCCTGAGCAAGGCCAGGGATCGAACCTTAACCCACTGAGCAATGCCAGGGATTGAACTCACAACCTCATGATTCCTAGTTGGATTCGTTAACCACTGAGCCACGACAGGAACTCTGGGTGTCCGATTCTTTGCTCTTGAAGCTTTCCACATAGGTTAGGTCAAGGTCAGATCACGATGTTCCTGTAAACCCTTAGCAAGAGGTATGTTACTCTCTGGTCATGGTCAGGTGAGATGTTCCTATGTATTTCAAGCTATAGGCAACATTCTTTACAAGAGGTGAAAAGCATGACTAAGCACAGCCTGCAGAGTACAAAGGTTAAAATAAGGTTAGAGTAAAAGTAACAGGTGTAATATGGAGTCACATTTGTTCCTCCCTATTACAGATGGATGAATTATCATGGTTGTTAAGCCTTAGAGGGGATGAAAACACTTTTCCACAGCAAAAAAAAAAAAAGTGATATCCATAGATATTAAAAATAAGTGTAATAGTGCCAAAAAGAAGACAGGAAGTGAATATTAGAGAAAAGTTAGATGTAGGTGTGCATCTCTTGAGAGGGGAAGCTGCTTTTTGGTGACAGTATGTGTAAAATTCCCCATTGTTTACTCCTTCAGGGGAATTCTCCTGTTCTTTTAACTGGGAATGGTTCCTGTGCTTCTTCATTTTGCTTATATTTTTCTTTCTCTGCGAGTTTAAGGGAAGCAGTCTTGGGGGACTGTTTATATGCAGGAGCTTCCCTAAGCTTGTGTGGGATTACTATATTTTTGGCATGAAGGCTGCTTTTGATTTGGATGTTTGCATCTCTTCAGTGTCTGCAGGCTCTTATCCCCTTGATAGTGGGTGTGCAGGTGGATGGCCTGCAGGTGCTTCCAGGGAGGTGGAGGCAGTGGGCAGTGCCTGGTCACCAGACCCTTGGCAGTGGCAGTGACCCACAGGGAGGTGGATGGATTTTTTTTAATGATTTTTATTTTTTTCCATTATAGCTGGTTTACAGTGTTCTGTCAATTTTCTTCTTTACAGCAAGGTGACCCAGTCACACATAGGTGTATACATTCTTTTTTCTCACATTATTATGCTCCATCATAAGTGACTAAATATAGTTCCCAGTGCTATACAGCAGGAGCTCATTGCTTATCCATTCCAAAGGCAATAGTTTGTATCTATTAACCCTCAAGTCCTAGTCCATCCCACTCCCTCTACCTCCCCCTTGGCAACTGCAAGACTGTTCTCAATGTCCATGGTTTACTTTTCTGTGGAAAGATTCATTTGTGCCATATATTAGGTTCCAGATGTAAGTGATATTATATGGTGTTATCTTCCTCTTTCTGACTTACTTCACTCAGTATGAGAGTCTCTAGTTCCATCCATGTAGCCACAAATAGCATTATTTTGTTCTTTTTTATGGCCAAGTACTATTCCATTGTGTATGTATACCACATCTTCTTAATTCATTCATCTGTCAATGGGAATTTGGGTTGTTTCCATGTCTTGGCTATTGTGAGTACTGCTGAAATGAACGTAGGGGTGCATGTATACCTTTCAAGGAAAGTTTTGTCCAGATATATGCCCAAGAGAGGGATTGCTGGATCATATGGCAGTCCTGTATTTAGTTTTCTGAGGTACCTCCATACTGTTTTCCGCAGTGGTTGAAACAATTTACGTCCCACCAGTAGTGAAGAAGGGTACCCTCTTCTCCATACCATCTCTAGCCTTTGTTATCTGTGGACTTATTAATGATGGCCATTCTGACCAGTATGAGTTGGTACCTTATGGTAGTTTTGATTTGCATTTCTCTAATAATCAGTGATGTTGAGCATTTTTTCATGTGCTTGTTGGACATCTGTATATCTTCCTTGAAGAAATGTCTATTCACATCTTTTGCCCATTTTTCAATTGGTTTGTTGGCTTTTTTGCTGTTGAGTTGCATAAGTTGTTTGTATATTTTAGAGATTAAGCCCTTGTCTGTTGCATCGTTTGAAACTATTTTCTCCCATTCCATAGATGGTCTTTTAGGTTTTTTTTTTTATGGTTTCCTTTGCTGTGCAAAAGCTTGTCAGTTTGATTAGGTCCAATTGGTTAGTTTTTTTTTATTTTATTTATTTCTGTTGCCTTGGAGGACTGACATGAGAAAATATTCATAAGGTTGATGTCAGAGAATGTTTTGCCTATGTTCTCTTCTAGGAGTCTGATAGTGTCTAGTCCTATGTTTAAGTCTTTCAGCCATTTTGAGTTTATTTTTGTGCAGGGTGTGAGGGTAGGTTCCAGTTTTATTGATTTACATGTGGCTGTCCAGTTATCCCAGCACCATTCGCTGAAAAGACTGTCTTTTTCTCCTTTTATGTTCTTGCCTCCTTTATCAAAGATTAATTGACCATAGGTATCTGGGTTTATTTCTGGGTTCTCTATTCTGTTCCATTGGTCTGTATGTCTGTTTTGGTACCAGTACCACACTGTCTTCATGACAGTGGCTTTGTAATATTGCCTGAAGTCTGGGAGAGTGATGCCTCCTGCTTGGTTTTTGTTCCTCAGGATTGCTTTGGCAATTCTGGGTCTTTTGTGATTCCATATACATTTTTGGATGGTTTGTTCTAGTTCTGTGAGAAATGTCATGGGTAATTTGATAGGGATTGCATTGAATCTGTAGATTGCTTTGGGTAGTATAGCCGTTTTTACAATATTGATTTTTCCAACCCAGTAGCATGGAATATCTTTCCATTTCTTTGAATCCAATTAATGTCTTTGACTAATGTTTTATAGTTATCAGCATGTCTTTCACTCCCTTGGTCAGGTGTATTCCAAGGTATTTGATTTTTTGAGGGTGCAATTTTAAAAGGTATTGTATTTTTGTATTCCTTTTCTAATATTTCCTTGTTAGTATACAGAAATGAGACTGATTTCTGAATGTTAATCTTATATCCTGCTACTTTGCTGAATTTGTTGATCAGTTTGAGTAGTTTTTGGGTTGAGTCCTTAGGGTTTTCTATATATAGTATCAAGTCATCTGCATACAGTGACAGTTTTCTCTCTTCTCTTCCAATTTGAATGCCTTTTATTTCTTTTGTTTGTCTGATTGCTGTGTCTAGGACTTCCAATACTAAGTTGAATAACAGTGGTGAGAGTGGGCATCCTTGTCTTGTTCCAGATTTTAGTGGGAAGGCTTTCAGCTTTTCTCCATTGAGTATTATACTTGCTGTGGGTTTGTCATAAGTGGCTTTCATTATGTTAAGGTATGTTCCCTCTGTACCCATTTTGGTAAGAGTTTTGATCATGAATGGATGTTGGACTTAGTCAAATGCTTCTTTCTGCATCTTTTCAGATGATCATGTGGGTTTTGACTTTTCTTTTGTTAATGTGGTGTATGATGTTGATTGATTTGCGTATGTTGTACCATCCTTGTGCACCTGGGATGAATCCCACCTGGTCGTGGTGTATGATTTTTTTTTTATATGTTCTTGGATTAGTTTGGCTAAACATCTGTTGAGAATTTTTGCGTCTATATTCATCAGAGATATTGGCCTATAGTTTTCTTTTTTGGTGGTATCTTTGGTTTTGGAATTAGGGTGATGGTGGCATCATAGAATGTCTTTGGTAGTTTTCCTTCTTCTTCAACCTTTTGAAAAAGTTTAAGGAGGATGGCTATAAGTTCCTCTTTGCATGTTTGGTAGAATTCACCTGTGAAGCCATCTGGTCCTGGACTTTTATTTGCAGGGAGTGTTTTTATGACATATTCCATTTCATTTCCAGTGATTGGTCTATTCAGTTGATCTATTTCTTCTTGATTCAGTTTTGGCAAGCTTAAGTGTCTAGAAAGTTGTCCATTTCTTCTAGGTTGTCAAATTTGTTGGCATACAGTTGTTCATAGTATTCTCTCATGGTTTTTTGTATTTCTGCAATATCCATTGTGAATTCTCTTTCATTTTTTTGTTTTGTTTATTTGGGTTTTTTTTTTTTTTTTCCTCCTCTTCTTGGTGATTCTGACCAGGCATTAGTCAATATTGTTTACCTTTTCAAAGGACCAGTTCTTGGTTTTATGATTTTTTTCTATTGTCTTTAAGGTCTCTATTTTATTGACTTCCTCTCTGATCTTTATGATTTCCTTCCTTCTGCTGACTTTAGGTTTTACTTGTTCTTTTTTTTCTAGTTCATTTAGGTGGTGGGTTAGGTTGTCAATTTGAGATTTTTCTTCTTTTATGTTTTTTATTATTTTTTATTTTTATTTATTTATTTATTGGTCTTTTTGCCTTTTTTAGGGCTGCTCCCACGGCATATGGAGGTTCCCAGGCTAGGGGTCTCATTGGAGCTGTAGTTGCCAGCTTACACCAGAGCCACAGCAACTCAGGAACCAAGCCGCGTCTGCGACCTACATCACAGCTCATAGCCTCACGGCAGTGCCAGATCCTTAACCCACTGAGTAAGGCCAGGGATTGAACCTGCAACCTCATGGTTCCTAGTCAGATTCATTAACCACTGTGCCACGACAGGAACTCTGAGGTTTTTTTTCTTTTTGAGAAAGGTCTGTATCGCTATGAATTTCCCTCTGAGCATCGCATAGATTTTGAGTGGTTGTGTCTTCATAATCATTTGTATCAATGTTTTTTTTTAATTTCCTTCTTGATTTCCTCATTGACTCATTGGTTTTTTTAGTAGCTTGTTGTTTGGTCTCCATGTGGTTAATTTTTTCTCATTTCTTTTCCTGTGCTTGATTTCTAGTTTCATGCCATGTTGTCAGAGAAGATACATGATATGATTTCTATACTCTTAAATTTGTTGAGGTTAGTTTTGTGCCCCAGTATGTGATTGATCCTTGAGAATGTTCCAAGTGCACTTGAGAAGAATGTATATTTGATTTTGGGGGGGATGTAATGTCTAGGAAATGTCAATTAAGTCTAACTTTTCTACTGTGTCATTTATTGTCATCTATTGTGTCTGTTGCCTTGTTGATTTTCTGTCTGGAGGATCTGTCTAGTGATGTGAATGGGGTGTTAAAGTCTCCTATGATTATTGTATTCCCATCAATTTCTCCTTTTATGTCTGTTTGTATTTCTTGTATGTATCTGGGTGCTCCTGTATTAGGGGCAGATATGTTGGTGATTGTAATATCCTCTTCTTGAATGGATCCTTTTACCTTTAAATAGTGTCCTTCTTTTTCTGTATGGCCTTCATTTTAAAGTCTATTTTGTCTGGTATGAGTATTCCAACTACTGCTTTTTTGTCTTATTCATTGGCATAAAATATATTTTCCCATCCCCTCAGTTTCAATCTATATGTGTCCTTTGTCCTAAGTGGAGTTTCCTGTAGACAGAAGATTGTAGGTTTTTGCTTTTTTATCCAGTCTGCCACTCTGGGTCTTTTGATTGGAGTATTCAGTTCATTGGCATTTAATGTAATTATTGATAGATATGTATTTATTGCCATTTTAAACCTTGTTTTCTGGTTGATTCTATGTTTCTCCTTTGATTCTTCAATCTTTTTGGTTGGATGATTTCCGTTTATTTTATGCTCGAGTACTTTTCTTTTTAGTTTTTGTGAATGTAATATTTGGTTTTGATTTGTGGTTGCCCTGTTTTTTAAATGTATTAACCCTTCTATGTATCTGCTTGCTTTAGCCTGATAGTCCTAGGCTCAAACACATTATTAAAAAGAAAAAAAGAGTCTAGATTTTCTTACTTTCCTTCCCCACATTCTATGATTTTGAAGTCCTTTTTTAACATCTTCATGTTTTTCCTTTTGCTGTTCCTTGTGTTTATCGTCGCTTTTACAGTAGTTTGTTTTTGTTTTGTTTTGTTTTGTTTTTCCTCTTTTGGATCTGTATGCTGGCTTATTTAAGTGATTGCTTTCCACTTGTGGTTTCTTCCATCCTATTTCTTCTTCTTTTTTTATCTAGAGAAGCCCTTTCAGTATTTCTTTTAGAATGGGTTTAGTATTGCTGGACTCTTTTAGCTTTTGTTTGTTGGTGAAATTTGCTGAGACCAGCTCAGCAGGATGGGGCTGAAGAACGGGTGCTGTGGAACGTAAGGAAAAAAGTTAACATAAAACAAGACACAGAGACAGTAAAGGTGGGAACTGGGGGACTCAAGGTCTCAGGGACGAAGAGCACCGCCTCAAGAAACCACACTGCTTTTATTGTGCTCTTTAGATAACATTAAGTGAGGAGGGGCTATGGGTGGAAGATATGTATTTTATAAGTTCTTTTACTATTTTAAAAGCCACTTAGTTGGTAAAAGGTTAAGCTTTTACTCTGACCTTTAGGCACATAACAGTCTTTGTTCTTAAGCTTAAGTCATTTACCAGCACGGTGACTTTTTCAAGCAGGAAGACTGGATAAAGTAAAGAATGAAGATGGGATAAAGTAAAGAACAAGATGGAGTTTTCAAAGAAACATGTCTCGTGACAGAAATTCTTTATTTCCCCTTCTGTTTTAAATGCTCTTCTGGCTGGATAGAGTATTCTAGACTGCAAATTTTTTCCTTTCAGAACTTTGAATATATCTTGCCACTCTCTTCTGACCTGTAGTGTTTCTGTAGGGAAATCAGCTGATAGCCTTATGGGAGTTCCCTTATAGTTAATGGTTTGTTTGTTTGTTTGTTTTCTTGCTACCTTTAGAATCCTCTATTTATGTTTAACTTTTGCCATTTTTATTATAATATGTCTTGGTGTTGCCTTGTTTGGGTTCAATTTGTTTGGGTCCCTCTGAGCTTCCTGTATCTTGATATCTGTTTCCTTTAGATTTGGAAATTTTTCAGCCATAATTTCTTCAAATATATTTTCAGTTCCATTTTCTTTTTCTTCTCCTTCTGGAATTCCTATTATGTGTAGATTGGCCTGCTGTATATTATCCCATAGGTCTCTTATATTGGTTTCATGTTTTTTCATTTGGTTTTCTGTCTGCTGTCCTGATGGGGTGATTTCCATTATTCTATCTTCCACATCACTAATTCATTCCTCCACATTATTCATTCTGCTCTTTAGTGCCTTTAGCTCAGTTTGCATCTCTGCAAATGAATTTTCTAATTTTTCTATGTTCCTCCTTATATTTTCTAGTTGCTCTCTAAAGTAATCTGAGTTACTTTTCATATAGGCTCTTAATTCCTTGATATTCAGCCTTAATTCCTTCAGTATTTTCACTATCTCCTTTTTGAACTCAGTATCTGCCAGACTGCAGAGGCCTATTTCATTTGCTGCTTCAGGTGAATTCTCCTGTTCTTTTAACTGGGAATGGTTCCTGAGCTTCTTCATCTTGCTTATGTTTTTCCTTTTTGCTGAGTTTAGGGAAGCCAAACTGTGGTCTTGGGTGGCTACTTCTATGCAAGAGAACCCCTTTGTATTTTGTGTGGAGGTTACTATTTATTCTTGGCATGGGAGTATGGATATTTGCTGTCTCTTTCTTCAGTGTGAGCAGGCTATTATCCTCAGGGTGCTGAGTGTGTTTACAGAGAGAAGGAAGCAATGGATAGGGCTAGTAGTCAGCCTGGTTTCTGGGCTCCTAACAGCAGCAAGGACCTGCAGCAAAGTGGCGCAGGCTACTCCTAGTTACAGGGCCCTAGGAAGTGGTAATGAGCCTTAGGCAGATTTATGAGGTTCCCAGAGCATTTGGCAGTGGCAGCAGCAGGGCGGGTGTGTTCCCAGGGGTGCAAGAGCAACAACAGGTGGTGTTCAGTCATAATGCCCTCCTCTGTGATGCCCTCTGAGGTGGGTGGGGCTGCAAGTGGTGCAGCCCCACCTACCTGGTAGTGGTGGGCCACACCCACCTCTGGAGTCAGAAATAACTGTAGTGGTTTGCGCCTGCCACCTGTAGACCATACAGGAAGCACCCTGTCCCACTTAGCCCATGCAGGAGGTTCTGTACCAGCTGTTCCTAATTTCAGGGTCTTGGGAAGAGACAGTGATTAAGTGTTTGGACACTTCCAGGAGCATTTGACAGTGGCAGCAGTAGGGCAGATGTGTTGCCAGGGGAGTGAGAACAACAACAGGTGGTGCTCAGTTGCAGTGTCCTCTTTTTTTTTGCCGATCCCTGAGGTGACTGGGCTACAGGTGGAGACCATTCCTAGGCCCCCAGTGTAGTAGGCCACACCTCCCTCTGGCCTCCGAGATGACCACTGCAGTCCGTCCCTGCTACCTGTAGATCATGCAAGAGGCACCACATCGCACTTAGCCCCCCACTGCCCTTAGCCTACATAAGAGGTGCCTGGCCACCCACAGCCCACACAAGAAGCTCCTGGTCTCCTGTAACCCAAGCTAGTGGCTTCTCACCACCTGTAGCTTGCACCAGAGGCACCCCGCCCTCTGAGAGCCTGTGTGTGTGTGTGGTGGGGGGGGATTCCTATGGCTGTCTGCCCCTCCTCCTCTCACCCTCCCAAATAATGGCACCTTGCTTCTCCTGTGGGCCCAGAGCTCTTCCTTGGTTCCCTTTGCTGTGGTGTTCCACTACCCAACCCATAGCACACTGCTCCTCTGCCCATGGCACACCATTCCTTAGCCCCTCAGGTTGTCCCCACACAGCCAACCCTAGTCATCTCCCTGGGACTGACCTCCAGAGCCTGAGTCTCAGTGCCCAGCCCCACCAGAGCATCTCAGGCTGTCATGTCCGAGGCAGTGGTGCAGATGATCTGTGTGGCTCTCCCTCTGTTTTGCCCTCCTCAGTCCAGCTGCTATGCCTTTCTCGGTGACTTTGAGGTCCTTCCATCTCAGCTGATCTCCCTGTTGGTTAGGTGGATTCCCAGGGTGTGGATTCCTTTTCTCTTTCAAAGCTCCCTCGTGGGAATGCTAGTCCCATTCTGATTCCTTTTCTCTCTGTCTCTTTTTCTTTTGTTCTACCCAGTTATATGGAGGGTTCCTTGCCCTTTTTGGAGGTTTAAGTTCTTCTGCCAGTGTTCAGTAGATGTTCTGTGTGAATTGATTTACATGTAGATGTGTTTTTTTGATGTGTTTGTGGGAGAAGGTGAGTGTGAGTTGTTACTCCTCCACCATCTTGATCCTTCCAGATTTTTTTTCTTATATGCACATTTAATGCTATAAATTTCCCTCTGATTACTGATTTAATTTTATCCCACAAATTTTGAAATATTGCATTTCCATTTTCATTTAGTTCAAAACACTTTCTAATTTCTCTTTTTGATTTTTCTTTGATCCTTGGGTTGTCAGGATGTGTGTAATTTTCCAAATTTTGGAACTGTTCCAGATATCTTTTTGCCATCGACTTCTAATTTAATTTTCTTATAGTTAGACAAAATAATTTTATGGCTTGAATTTTTCTTTTTTTCCAATTTTATTGAGATGTAGTTGGCATACATCACTCTATAAGTTTAAGGTATAGGGCATAGTAGTTTTACATACATACGTTGTGAAATGATTGTCACTACAATTTTAGTTAGCGTCCATCCACCATGCACACACGCACAATAAAAAGAGGAAGAAAAAGAAAATTTTTTCCTAGGCTTTATTCCCTTTAACAATTTTCCTATATATCATACAGCAGTGTTAACCATAGTCATCACGTTGTACACTACTTAAAAGTTTTGTAACTGGAAATGGGTACCTTTGGGCTACTTGCCTATTCCCTCTCCTCTTCCCAACCTTTACCTCTGTTAACCACAAGTCTGATCTCTTTTTCTGTAAGTTTGTTTCTTGCTATTACTTGTTTTTGTTTTGTTTTTTTATATTCCACATATAAATAAGATCGTAAGATACTTATCTTTCACTCTCTCAAAAAAGGCAGGATTTCCTTTTTTGGCTGAATAATATCCCATTGTATATATGGTTTTTTGGCTATATAATATTCCATATACGTGTGTGTGTGTGTGTGTATCTGTTTATTCATCTGACTCTGAACCCTTATGTTTTCCTGTCTTGCTGTTGTAAATAATGCTGCTAAGAACATGGGGGTGCATGTATTTCTTGAGTTAATGTTTTTATTTCCTTTTGCTATATTCCCAGAAATGGAATTGCTGAATCATATGGTATTTTTAATTTTTAATGTTTTTGAGGATCCTCTGTACTCTTTTTCATAGCGGCTATACCAGTTTACAATCCCACAGGCAATGCATAGGGATCCCTTTTCTCCACATCCTTACCAACATTTATTGTCTCTTGTCTTTTTGATCATGGCCATTGTAATAGATGTGAGGTGATAACTCGTAATTTTGATTTGCATTTTCCACATGACTAGTGAAGTTGAGTATCTTTTCATGTACCTGTTGGCTTTTCATATATCTTTTTTGGCAGAATGTCTATTCGGGCCTTGTACCCGTTCTTAAATAATAGTATTATTATTATTATTATTTTTGCTCTTGAGTTTCATGAATTCTTTATATGTTTTGGATATCAACTCCTTATCAGATATGTAGTATGCAGATTTTTTTTTTACCATTCCACAGGTTGTCTTTTCATTATCTTGATTGTTTTTCCTTTTTAGTTTGATGTAGTCCTGCTTTTTATTTTTCATTTTGTTTCTTGTGCTTTAAGTGTCATATCTAAAACGTTATTGCCAACACCTATGTATAGCTTGAAACTTTGAAAATATTTTGAGACATGGTTTATGGCCCAGAATGTGGTCTCTATTGGAAAATGTTCCATGTGCATTTGAAAAGAACATGTACATATTATGCATTTATTAGGTGGAATGTACAGAAATTTCAGTTAGGCCAAGTTGATTCATAAGGCTTTTCAAGTCTTCTATATACTTACTGATTTTCATTCTACTTCTTTTGTCAGTTATTAAGAGAGGGTATTGAAAATTCTTAACTATTTGTGAATGTGTTTCTCCTTAGTGCTCTTAGATTTTATGTCATGAATTTTGTAAGATTCTCAGATATTCTAGTTATGAATTTACCATTTATCATTAGGAAATTACCTTCTTTAGCAGTAGTAATATTTTTTCTGAAATCTACTTTGTCTGATATTAAAATGGCTTCTCCAGTCATGAAATACCATTTTCCATCACTATTCCTTTGATATATTTGTGTTTTTATATTTAAAGTGGTTTTCCAGGAGGCAGCATATAGTTAGGTCTTGCTTTTTTTCTTTAACCTAATTTGGTTATTTCTGCTCTGTAATTGGGAAATTTAGTTTGTATTTGATGCAAATTTTGATAACT
Source organism: Sus scrofa (assembly GCF_054392235.1). Classification (NCBI taxonomy): domain Eukaryota; kingdom Metazoa; phylum Chordata; class Mammalia; order Artiodactyla; family Suidae; genus Sus; species Sus scrofa. The sequence continues at coordinate 86,022,715 of NC_139387.1, read as the reverse complement.
TTTGTTTAACTCTGACATTTTGATTTCTTTTGTCTTACCTATTCTTTGTTTGTTTCTCTTTTTGTGTGTGTGTGTCTTTGTGAATTGAGGTTTTTTAATGATTTCTTTTGATCTCCCATCTTAGATTGTTAATTATAACTCCTTGTGTTACTTTAGGGAATGCTTTATGGCTTATAGTTTATATCTTTAACATCTAGAGTCTACCTTCAAGTGATATTATATTCATGTGTAGTATAAGAATCTTACAACAATGTCCTTCCATTTGTACCCAACAGCCTTTGTGCTGTTGTTGTCATATGTTAAACATATGACAAAACATTATTTTCTGCTTTACATAGTCAATTATTTGCAAAGGAGATTTTAAAAGAATAAAGTCTTTCATAATTGCCCATGTAAATATCATTTCTGGTGCCTTCATTTCTTTATGTAGCTCCAGACTTCCATCTGGTATCATTTTCCTTATCCCTGAAGGACTTTTTTTAATTTCTTGCAGTGCAGATCTTCTGGTAATGAATTCTTTCAACTTTTGTATGTCTCAAAAAGTTGTATTTCTGAAATTTTATTTTATTAAATGTAAGTATATAAATTATTCTACCTTTCTGTATAGCTTTTCTTGAAATTTCTTAATTTTTTAGTATAACAAGTGCTTCAAAAGTGGAAGATGACTCAGGTACCTCTAATAAGCAGGAGAAGCTGTGTGACTCCAGGTCAACTCCCTGTGCAGGAAAGAATAAACTCAGCCGGCCTAGATTTAGCAAACCTAGCACATTCCAAAGAAAGGCCTATCTTCAGGACTGGTCTTTGGCTGCTTCCTGGGAGGTAATCTCCTAATCTTTGGAATATTATGGTTGATGAGAGTGTTTTCATAGCCTGAGGCTTTGAGCCGTGTTTAATCAGATAGGTATATACTTATGGTGAATGACTGGGTTTTGTTTTTGTTTTTGTTTTTTATATGGAAGTTCCTAGGCTAGGGGTAGAATTGGAGCTGCAGTTGAGGCCTGTGCCACCGCTTGTAGCAACTTAGGATCCTTAACCCACTGAGCGAGTCCTGGGATCCCACATCCTCACAGGGACAACATCAGGTCCTTAACCTGCTGAGCCACAGTGGTAACTCCTGATTGACTGTTTTTGATCTGGAGGGGACTTGAGTCTGAGTAGCTGAGGCCAGTCACCGCATGTGACTGACTCCCGATAAAAATGTTGGACCTCATGGCTTAGATGAGCTTCCCTGGTTCCCTTCCCTTAGATGTGCTTCACATGTGTTGTCACACATCCTTACTGGGAGAAGTAAGTGTGCCCCATGCAGCTCCACTAGGGGACACCTGGAGGCTTATGCCTGGTTTCTCCTGCACTTTGCCACATGGATCTCTTTCCTTGACTTATTTCTATCTGTTTCCTCTTCTTGTAATAAACTGTAACGATAATAAGACAGCTTCTGGTAATTCTTTAAGTCTGAGGTGATGATTTAGGGAGTGGACACAACCCCCAAATCTCAATAGTTTAAAACTGGAAAAGTTTTTTTTTTCCACATTATATGTCCTTTCTGGGTGGATTTAGGGGAAAGGCTCTGCTCTGTCCCCCTCACTCAAGTAATCAGACTGAAGGAGCTTCTTCATGCTTCAGCAGTTTTTGATGTAGGAAAACAGAAACATGGTGAATCATGCCTGTTTTTAAAACATCTTGCTAAACTGACACATAACTTCCACTCACATTTCATTGGCCCAAACAAGTCACTCCTAGCTTTGAGGTAAGTGAGATGTTGTCTCCCACATATGCTCAGTGAAAGAACTGGAACATTGGTGAATAGCATTGCTAATTACCACAGCATCTGCAGACTGGACAAGTCCTTGCTTCAGACTTCTACAGTTTAGACAGCAGGACCTATTAAGCAGAGAAAAAGAATTACCAGAAGTCTGAGGTAACTCAGAAAGTCCATTTTTATGGTATTCAAGCCATGTCAAGACATCAAAGGAGGGAAAGGTCCTTAAGATATGTCAAGAATAAGATTTTGGTGCATAAATAGTATTCAGTTCCTGAAGAGGAGGGTAGATGAAAGCCAGCTTCCAGAGGTAGTAGAGTTTATGAAAAGAATTGTTGGGGAGGAAATTGTATCAGTATACCTGAACATGCTTTTGAAAAAGCACAGCAGTAGAAATATGAGGAAAGATTTGATAAATTCTACTACACTGATTAGAACCTCTGTTTAAAAATCTAATTAAAGATTTACATGCTTCCGTGAAGACTAGAGGTTGATGCATCTGTTTGTCCATGCTGAGCAAGCTCAGTCTGCTTCTAAAATACAAAGAGAGGTATCACTACAATGGTGGTTTTGTTAAAAAAAACAAATAGGAGCAACTGAGGTGCCTCATGGAGAGGGTATCAGGGATAACACAATAATGACTAGAGATCAGGAAGTAGACATTAACATTAGTTCATTATTTTGTAACTGTTTATTGGGCACTTGCCTAATAATAAACACATTTTAGCACTAGGTTGGAAACTGGGAGTGAATCACTGGAGGAGAATGGTCCCAGTCCTTGAGAAGCTGTTTTGTACCTAAGCAGTAATGCCTGGGTGAGGCTTGCAGTAAATGACAAAGTTAATTGGGGATAGAGGTTAACAGACTGGTGACAGTCACAACAAAGCAGTAGAAAAGGTATGTGAACAATTATGGGAAGGAAGTCTATTCCAATCAAACAACCTGCTAATAAAATGCCATGTATGCTTAATTATTATATGTTTTAAATATTTATAGTTCAGAATCTTGACAATTCTAATTCCTCTCTGTATCAGTCAACAAATATTTTCTGAATCCAGAATATTCTCCCAGCTAGCTAATGAACAATTGCAGTGAGTGAGGCTGAGGGCAATTAGTGCATGTAATTGGCTGTGGCAGGTCACTAGGAAAGCCTCAAGGGTATACCCTATTTTTTTCTTTTTGCATTTCTGTTACTTTTGCTGAGAAGAAGCTGAAGACAAAGTGGGCTTCTGGCCAATTTCTTTGGAAGTCTCTAGATGAAGGAGACTAAAGTTCTCACCCTCAAGCAGTAATTCCTCGGCTCATACAATGAGGAGCTGTTTCCACAAACTTCCTTCAGCTAAGCCTATGATCTGTTGGAGGAGGCAGAAGCTGCAGGAGCCTGAAGTGGCAAGGGTGATTTGTAGCTATAACAGCCGAGACAGCTGGCAGAGTCCTCTTCCCCAATCATCTCTCCCTCTGGTGAATAATGCTCAAGTGGGATCACAGTTTCTTCTTCCCAGGACAATAGTTCAGTATCATTTTGAATGCAGAGAATGCCAGACACAAGAAGCCAAAATCAGAGGTTCACAAGCCTTCTGGGCCTTGAGACAGGCTTACCGGTCCCATTAGAGAGAGGGTCAGATGAGCCAAGGGCCCCAGTAGAAAAATTGCCACTGGCTGAGGCTCTGGAGCCTGCACTTTTTCCACTTAAGTAGTTTTCAAAGTGTGGTCCTCAGACCAGGTGCATCAGTACTGCTAAGAAGTGCTAGAAAGTCGAGTTATTGGGTTCCACTCTGGACCTACGGAATTGGAAACTCTAGGGGTGGGGTCCTGTAATTGGTGTTTTAACACATGACACAGATGCACGCTAGAGTGTGGTAACCACTGCTGCACTGGTTCCTTTTGTAGGATTACCTAACACACAGTGGGAGGGGGTGAGCCATCTAACAGCTATAAGGTTCAGACAAAAACCCCTTTTCTGGCATTCATTTGTCCTTGGCTCATTCCTTTGAGCTCTAGGATGGACCGTGATGATAACTTGTCACCCTAAACCACCCCCAAGTTGGTCAGATTCCATCTAATTCCATAATCTTTGGAATGTCTTCTATGTGCTAAAGACATTTAGACAGAGACCACATGAGGGGAAAAAAACTAAACATTAACCTCAATGTGTGATTTAAGAACTATAAAATGTCTAGAAGCCACCAATAAGGAAAAGATTTTAACAGTTGGGTCATATCTAAATATACAGCATGGCATTAAAAGTTCTTGGGGCGCTCCCTCTGTGGCTTAGCAGGTAAAGAACCTGACGTAATATCCGGGAGGATAGGGGTTCGATCCCTGGCCTCACTCAGTGGGTTAAGGATCTGGCATTGCTGTGGGCTGTGGTGTAGCTTGCAGATGCGGCTCAGATCTGGTGTGGCTGTGGCTGTGGTGTAGGCTGGCAGCTGCAGCTCCAGTTCAACCCCTAGCCTGGGAGCATCCATATGCTAAGGGTGCAGCCCTAAAAAGACAAAAAAATAAATAAATAAAATAAAATGAGAATTCATTAAAAAAAAAAAGTTCTTGGTGCATTAGTCCTCATAATGAGGATGGTATTCTTTCTTGATTCTAAGATGCACATTTTTCATAGTTTAATGTTTCCAAAATCTGATACATCTTACGAGCAATATGTGTGTTTACTGTGGTTAATTCTGCTCAACAAAAAAAAGAAAAAAAATCTAGCAATTAGTAGGTGTTTACTATTTACAGTGAATGACAGCTTAAAAGGAAATATATTAATAATCTAGCACTAATGAGCTACACAGTGTGCGAAGAGGTATGTGCACATCTCATTTAATTCTCACAACCAAGCCCTGATAAGGTATAACCATCAAGTCCATTTTCTAGGCAGGAGCAGAAAGAGACCTCGCTGCCCAAGATCACAAGGCAGGTGAGGAGCAGAGCTGGAATTTGAGTTCATCTGTGTTTCACTCTGAAGTTCCTGGTCTTAATCTCAAAGGTTACACATTCTCTCCCTTTGCTAAACTGTTTCTTCTGCCTGGAAGATTTTTTTTCTGATAGTTCTCTTCCCAAGACTTGGTTATCTAGACAAAGCAGAGTCAAATAGGATCTTTCCTATAAAGAATATCCTGATCATCTAATACAGATGATATTTTTTCCCTCCTCCTAACTCCAGCAGTAATCTGTCATACTGTTAGAATATAAATTACTAGATCGTATTATAGCTGTCAATACAACTTTATACCTTGTTACAGTGTGTAGGTTTTAAAGGCAGAGATGCTCTCTTACTCACCTTTATATCCCCAGAGTCCATCACAGTGTCTGGACAACCATCTTTGCTGGCTGAACTGTATAAATAAATATGTTCCTCCTACTTGATTAAGATATACAGAAAGCTTTACAGACTTTAAAAATATCATTTCTTGAGTATAAATTGCTGAAATAGTGTTAATGAAGAGCTTTACATGATTTATAAATGTCTTGAAAAGAAATATCATGACAAAATAGCATGTGGCACATCATAAAGATGCAAGTGTGTTAATTATTATTATCATTATGCAATGCAAAATTAACTAAACTGAGTAGCAAAACCTCACTGATGTAGTTGCTATGATTGTCAGTATTCTGTCCATAGGGAAACAGAGTAATAGAAGGTTAAGTAACTTATTCACATCCAAATAGACCACAAATGATATTTTTGGGGGTTTGCATATTTTTAATTTAATATTTTCCCATCTCTTAAAAAATAAATTTATTTGGAGTACAGTTGAGTACGTTGGAGTGTTAGTTTCAGGTGTACAGCAGAGTAAATCAGTGCATATATCCATTCCTTTTCAGACTCTTTCCCCATATATGTTATTACACAGTATTGAGTAGATTACCTTGTGCTATACACTAGGTTTTTTGTGATTATCTATTTTATATATAGTAGCGTGACTATGTCAATCCCAACCCTCTAATTTATCTTCCCCCATGTTTCCCCTTTGGTAACCATAAATTTGGTTTCAAAATCTATTTCTGTTTTGTAAGTTCTATTGTATCATTTTTATTGGATTCTACATATCAGTGATCTCATGTGATCTATGTCTTTTCTCTGTTTGACTTTACTTACTACAATAATTCCTAGGTCCACCCATATTGTTGCAAATGGCATTATTTCATGCTTTTTATGGCTGAGTAATATATATATACACTTCATCCAGTCCTCTGTAGATGGACATTTAGCTTGCTTCCATGTCTTGGCTATTGTAAATAGTGCTGTGATGGACTTCAGGGCACATGTATCTTTTGAATTATGGTCTTCTCTGGATATATGCCCAGGAGTGGGATTGCTGGATCATATGGTAGTTCTGTATTCAGTTTTTAAGGCACCTCCATATTGTTCTCCATAGCGATTGCACCAATTTACATTCCCATTAACAGTGTAGGAGGGTCCTTTTTTTTTCTCTCCGGCACTTATTTTTTGCAACCTTTTGATGATAGCCTTCTGCGTGGTGTGAGGTGACACCTCCTTGTAGTTTTTATTTGAATTTCTGTAATAATTACTGATGTTGCACATCTTTTTGTGTACTTTTTGGCCATCTATCTGTCATCTTTGGATAAATGTGTGTTTAGATCTTCTGACCATTTTTAATTGGCTTGTTTGGGATTTTTTGATATAACACTATATGAAATGTTTGTATGTTTTGGAGATACTAATCCCTTGTTGGTTACTTCATATGAAAGATTTTTTTTCCACTCTGTAAGTTGTCTTTTCATTTTGTTTATGGTTTCCTTCACTGTGCAAAAACTTCTAAGTTTAATTAGGTCTGATTTGTTTTTGTTTTTATTTTCCTTACTCTAGGAGGTGGGTCAAAAAAGATATTGCTGCAATTTATGTCAAAGAGTGTTCTGCCTACATTTTCCTCTAAGAGTACCCAATCTTATGTTTAGGTCTTTAATCCATTTTGAGTTAATTTTTGTGCGTGGTGTTAGAGAGTGTTCTAACTTCATTCTTTTACATGTAGCTGTCCATCAAAAAACATATTTTAAACCTGTAAGAAAGTAAGAAATAGACCAGTCTTCTGTGTGTGTGTGTGTGTGAGAGTGTGTGTGTGTGTGTGTGTGTATTACAGTGCTCACAATCTAGACATGATTTAGTGTCTGTTAGTTTTTCTGTATACTCATGCTGTGGATGCCAGTGTCCTTCTGATACTGCTCAACTCCAGGTTTCCTTCTTTATTTTTAATTGAAGTATATTTGATTTGCAATGTTACAGTAGTTTCAGGTGTACAACACAGTGATTTGATATTTTATAGATTATTTTCCATTTAAAATTATTATAAAACATTGGCTAAATTCCCTGTGCTGTACATTCTATTACTTCCTTGTATCTTATTTATTAAATATATAGTAGTTTGTACCTCTTAATCCCCTATGCTTATCTTGCCCTTCTCCCCCACTGGTCACTAATTTGTTCTGTTTATCTATGACTATATTTCAGTTTTGTTATATTCATTCCTTTGTTTTAATTTTTATTTTTTTTAATTTACCATGGTTGATTTACAATGTTCTGTCAATTTCTGCTATACAGCAGTTACTCATATATATATATGTATTTTTTCTCACATTATTCTCTATCATGTTCCATCACAAGTGTCTAGATATAGTTCCCTCTGCAATACAGCAGGATCCCATTGCTTATCCACCCCAAATGCAATAGGTTGCTTCTATTAACCCCAGATTACCAAATATCCCACTCTCTCCCCTCCCCCTTGGCAACCACAGGTCTGTTCTCCAAGTCCATGAGTTTGTTTCTTTTCTGTAGATAGGTTCATTTGTGCCATGTATTAAGTTCCAAGTGATATATGGTATTTGTCATTCTCTTTATGACTTACTTCACTCAGTATGAGAATCTCTAGTTCCATCCATGTGACTGCAAATGGCATTATTTTGTTCTTTTTATGGCCGAGTAGTATTCCATTGTGTATATATACCACATCTTCTTAATCCATTCATCTGCCAATGGACACTTAAGTTGTTTTCATGTTGTGGCTGTTGCGAATAGTGCTGCAATGTACATGGAAGTGCATGTATCTTTTTCAATGAAAGTTTGTCCAGATATATGCCCAAGAGTGGGATTTCTGGGTCAAATGGTAGTTCTATATTTAGTTTTCTGAGGTCCTTCCATACTTTTTTCCAAAAGGTTTTACCAATTTACATGCCTACCAGTAGTGAAGGAGGGTACCCTTTTCTCCACACCCTCTCTAGCATTTATTTGTGGAATTATTAATGACGGCCATTCTGACTCGTGTGAGGTGGTACCTCATGGTAGTTTTGTTTTGCATTTCTCTAATAATCAGTGATGCTGAGCATATTTTCATGTGTCTGTTGGCCATCTGGATATCTTCTTTGGAGAAATGTCTATTTACATCTTTGGCCCATTTTTTCAATTGGGTTGTTGGTTTTTTTTTTTTTTTTCTTTTGCTGTTGAGTTGTATAAGTTGTTTGTGTATTTTAGAGAGTAAGCCCTTGTCGATTGCATCATTTGAAACTATTTTCTCCCATTCTGTAGGTTGTCTTTTTTTAAAAAAAAAAACCAATTGGTTTTCTTTGCTGTGCAAAAGCTTTTAAGTTTGATTAGGTCCCATTGGTTTATTTTTGTTTCTATTTCTATTGCCTTGGGAGAGTGACCTAAGAAAACATTTGTACAGGTGATGTCACCAAATGTTTTACCTACATTCTCTTCTAGGATAGTGTCTTGTCTTATATTTAAGTCTTTAAGCCATTTTGAGTTTATTTTTGTGCATGGTGTGAGAGTATGTTCTAGTTTCATTCATGTATATGCAGCTGTGCCAGCAGCACTTGCTGAATAGACTGTCTTTTTTCCATTTTGTATTCTTGACTCTTTTGTCAAAGATTAATTGACCACAGGTATCTGGGTTTTATTTTTAGAGTTCGCTTATAAGTGAAAGCAAACAATGTTTTTCTCTCTCTGTCTTATATACATCACTAAACATAATATTCTCCACATCTATTCATGTTGTTGCAAATGGCAAATTTCATTCTTTTTTGTGGCTGACTAGTATTCTATTGTATACTAGTCTTTATCCATTCATGTGTTGATGAGCACTTGGGTTGCTTCCAAATCCTGATATTGTAAATAGTGCTGTTAAGAACACTAGAGTGCATGTATCTTCTACTGTACCATCTTCATATCCTTCCAACTCCAGATTTTCTCATTACTCGTGTATTTCCTTCAATCTCTTTGCTCCCATACCTGGGAATCCTGAAAGAAAAACCTGGATATTTCTTTGTTTTTGTGTCTGTCCAAATTTTCTATTCTTCTCATGCATCTCTGAGATCTGTAACAACCCTCTACCCAAAGCCGTGGCTTAGTTGTCAAAGATGTGACTTGAAAAATAAACTTCCGTTAAAAATAAACTTGTCATTCTGGAATTTCACCACAAGGAGGCAGTGGTATTCTAGCCATTAAGTCTCAACCAGCTGGCATATTTACTATTATGTTTCCATAGATTTATAACCTTAAGCTTTGCATATTTCGCTTATCAAAAAAATGTAAATCTCTGTTATGTGTTACTCAAACATTATTATAAAAACATGATATTTGGGGAGTTCTCTTCTGGCTCAGTGGTAAGGATCTGGCATTGTCAGTGGTAAGTGTAGTAGCTTAAGTTGCTGTTGTGGTGTGAGTTGGATCCCTGACCTGGGAACTTCTGCCTGCCACATGCCAGTGGGTATGACAAACAAACAAACAAACAAACAAACAAAAAAAAACCCTATATGATGTTTGGAATCAGTTATAAGAGGAACAAAGAAACAATTCATATGTTATCTCAATGGTGCAAAAAGGCATTTTATAAATTTAGGCACTTATTTAGTGCTTAAATATTAGCACTAAAGGTCTTTGCAATCTGGGAACAGTAGGGATCTTAATGTGATAGAGTAAATATAAAGCCTACAGTAAATTATTGCTTAAATAACTCATTTTGGAAGCTTTTCTTCAATTAAGACAAGACAAGGATGGCCACTCTCACTTCTACCATTTAATATTGGTGTTGAAAGTCCCAATTGATGCAATGAGATAAGGAAATGAAAGAAATTAAAACTTAAGAATTAGAAAGAAAGGGAACAAGGTTAGTTGTTTAAAGATGATGTGCTTTTTTCCCTAGAAAATCCTATAGAATCTACAGATAAACCAACACATAGTCAGATTCTTCTGTGCTCTAATCTTCTGAAAAATACATAAAGAATGGTATATTTATACAGTGGAACACTATCTAGTGATTGAATGAATAAACTATTTACATATCGACATGGATAAATTTTTAAAACATTGAATGAAAAAGAAAAACTCATTTCCGAATGTTTCCTATAGTGGGAGACATTTATAGAGAGTTTAAAAACAGACACATATGTAGTAAAAAAACATAAAAGCATGCATGAAATATATTAGTTTTCTACTGCTGCAGTGACAAATTACCACAAATTTAGCAACTTAATGCAATGCCTATGTATTATCTTAAGGATCTGTAGGTCAGAAATCCAAGTACAGTGTGCTCAACCTGGTCCTCTGCTGAGAGTCTCAGCAGGTGGAAATCAAGGTGTTAGCAAGCCTCCATTCCTCTCTGCAGGTCCCAGGGGTGAATCCATTTCAGGGCTCGACTGATGGCTGAGTTCAGTTTCTTGACAATGTAGGACTGAGGCCCCTTTCAGCTGGGGACTGGGCTCTGCTTCTAGAGGCTGACTGCATTATTTATCATGCTTTCTGTGTATCCCTCCTCATACTTCCAATCTCTTTGACCTCCATTTCTATCTTACCCCTTTTACACCAATGGGAGAAAGTTCTCTGCTTTTAAGAGATCATGTGATTAGCTTGGGATCACCTGGGTTATCCAAGATACTCTCCTTATTTAAATGTCTGCACCAAGTCCCTTTTGCCGTGTTCACAGGTTCCAGAGATTAGAAAGTGAACATTTGGGGGGGGGGGCATTCTACCTATCACAGGAGGCCACTTTCTTACATTAGGATGGTGGTTATCTACAGGTAGGGAGGAAGGGATTGGGGAATGGTTTAAAGAAGACTTCAAATCTATAATGTCCAATGTTTGAAAAGTAATCTGAAGTAAATATGGTAAAAATTAAAACTAGTTAAGTATACATGGTATGTAATGGATGTTATATTTTGAAGTCTTTTATGTAGGTTTGAAATATTACATAATAACATATTTTAAAATGCAAAGCAAAAAACATGGAAAAATACAGAAAATGGTGCTTTATTCACCTCAGAGTTTTAGAACAAATTCATACTGGCTTCAGAGATCATAAATAAACCATAGAGAAGCTTCAGAAGAGTGGTTGGTGCAGAAATGGTTGCCAGGTAATACAGTTATTCAGTATATTTGGGTGTGAGGAAATGAGAGAAGTCAGAAGCTGTAAGGGTGTATCAGACTGGGGAGTAGTTTTAGAAAATAATATATGTTATGAACACACACACACACAAATAGAGAAAATAGTTTAAATGTGCTAAGTGCTAAATGTAAAAGAGAAATGGAGAGGAAAAACTGAATACCAACTAGAAAAATAGCAAGTTGAGGGAGCTAGGTCCCAGAGGAAACAGAATGGGACAGTATCTAAAGCACAGGCAGAGGCATTTGTCTTGCACTGAGATGGACATTTCCTGTCCTGTATTAGCTCAGTCTTTTAAACAAAGTGCCATGGACCGAGTGGTAGAGATTAAAAGAGAGAAGGCTCTCCTGTGTCTGGTAACACACCAATCCCATGGTGAGGGTCCCAGCCTTATGACCTCATCTAAACCTAATTATCTCCCACAGGCCACACCTCCGGACACCATCACATTGGGATTTAGGACTGCAGCATGTGAATTTTGAGGGGACACCATTCAGTCCATAGCATCTACCAAATTGAAGGAGAGAGTAAAAATAGTTGTATATATGAGGTATCCAGTCACAGGAAGATGAGTGAACGTGTTATATATTGGCTGCCAAAAAAATGCATACAGTGAAGTATCCGAGCTCTTAATCTATAGCAAATAGAAAAGACAAATAGAAAGGTAAGGTTATTAATGCAAATTCTAGCATACTTCAGTAAAGACATTCAAAATTAGGAAGGAAAGAAACATGCCATATAAGAGTGGACACCCTTGTTTGCCTTATTTTGTCTTTTTACTTATTGACATCTCTAATTTTATTTAGAAACCCAGCAACAAGAGATGCTTTGTTATTGTCTAAACCATTCACGAAATTCCACTCTCCTTTCCCAGGTAATCAGCTTTCCAGTCTCCCTTGCAGCTAAGTTCTTAAGGTATCTGATACAGTATTACCCAGTGAGTCTAAGGGACACCCCCTGGTGCGATAGTTTGCCCTCCTCTCTAATTTGGATGTGATGTATAAGAATGCGATGCTGGGAGCTACTGAAGCTGTACTGAGACTGTGCAGCAAAGGGCAAAATAACACAGTCACACTGAAACAATAACTTTACTTATCATGGAATAAAATCACAATAAAACTCCCCTCTCAGACTTCTTAAGTAAGAATAATATTCTTATGGGTTATACTACGGCTATTAAGGTTTTGTGTTATTTTTATCCAAATGCATCCTAACTGATAATCAATGCAAAGACAGAGGAAGAAATGAGTCTTGCAAAAAAATTAAACTAAAAAATTTCAAATTCTTTGCATATGCGTCTTTTGATACTAATATGTAATAAGAACATTCATTTCTTTTAAAAAGGGAGGGGGGAGTTCCCATCATGGCGCAGCAGAAATGAATCCAACTGAGGTTGCAAATTTGATCCCTGGCCTCACTCAGTGGGTTAAGGATCTGGTGTTGCTGTGAGCTGTGGTGTAGGCCGGCAGCTGCAGCTCCGATTGGGCCTCTAGCCTGGGAACATCCATATGCCGTGAGTGTGGCCTTGAAAAGCGCAAATAAATAAATAAAATAAAAAGGGAAGGGGATTTCCTATTGTGGCGTAGCAGAAATGAATCCGCCTAGTATCCATGAGGATGCAGGTTTGATCCCTGACCTAGCTCAGTGGGTCGGAGATCCATTGTTGCAGTGAGCTGTGATGTAGGCCACAAAAGTGGCTTGGATCCAGAGTTGCTGTGGCTATGGCGTAGGCCGGCGACTGTGGCTGATTCAATCCCTAGCCTGGGAACTTCCATATGCCATGGGTATAGCCCTAAAAAAAGGAAAAAGTAAATAAAATAAATATAAGGGAGTTCCGCTTGCGGTGCAGCAGAAACAAATCCAACTAGTATCCGCGAAAATGTGGGTTCAATCCCTGGCCTCACTCAGTGGATTAAGAATCCAGGGTTACTGTGAGCTGTAGTGTAGGTTGCAGAGGTAGCTCGGATCCTGTGTTGCTGTGGCTGTGGAGTAGGCTGCCAGCTGTAGCTCCAATTTGACCCCTAGCCTGGGAAATTCCATGCCACAGGTGTGGCCCTAAAAATAAATAAATAGGGAGAGAGAGCAAAGGAAAAAATGTAAAAAATTAGAGAAAAAGGTAGAATAATAAACCAAATGAGGAGTAGAAAATTAAAAAGTCAGCATTATAAAATATGTGAATTAGCAACAGTAATAATAATAGAATAGGAATGGGCTAAAATTATCAGGGACTTCCACTTATGATAACTACTAGCTAGATAATTTGGGCCAACAAACATTTAAAATCTTTTAAAAAGCTGAACAGCATATTTTAAAGATCTGCTCTGAAGGTATTTGAAAGCTATGGAAGCAGTGAAGAATTATGGAGCCATCATCTCAAAGAAGAAGGAAGCTCAGAGGAATAAGCCTTGCATTTAGGGGTTTCTTTTTCCTGTAAAGGTATCTTGAAGAGGTAGTTGAAAATGTGAAGTTATCTTGACAATTTCCTAAAGTTAGTGGGGGGAAAATGGAATCCAAGGACCACCAAGGGGTGGGTTGGAACCTTAAGGGGCCACACTCTGAATAGGCAGAGTGGATTGGAAACAGGCCAGCTTTGTGTAGACTAGAGCCCGACTTCATTTCAGCCCCCAGTTTACATGAGCGATTTACCTGAGAGTCATCCAGGATCATCGCTAATGTCCTTTGCTCTCTGACCGAAGCAAGTAAAATGATTCTCTGGAGAAACAGAATATAATGCAGAACCTGAAGTTATTTCCATCATTTTTCATAATAACATTCTATTCTAAATAGAAAAAATGTAACAGGAATATGGGGAGACAAAAGCTAGAGGCAGTGAAAACATATTCAGACACGTAACTTTAAAATAAATAAAATATTCATGGAGATGAAAGACAAGATTGAGAATCTTGGCATAGTCCTCCTAGAAACTATTTTTAAAATTGACATGAAAATCCCAGAAAGGGAAAACTCAATGGGTGATTAAGATCTTAAAGGATAAATTCAAAGACAGTGTTGATGAGTGTACTAATAACTTGTAGGATGGACAAGAAGAACATATACAGTAAGGCATAGAAAGAATAAAGAAAAAACAGAAGAGTATGAGATACACAATGCATAGAAGGAGAAGAATAAGCATGGAGTCCTAAAGAAGAGAGAGAATTAGGTAATATATAAGTAAATAGGGCACTGTGTGAGGTAATGAATGAAAATGTTCCAAACTGAAAAAATATATCAACTACAAATGTTAGGAATCCTACAGCTAAATCCCAAGTATGATAAATAAAAAAGAAAGTCATAGTTTGCCACATTATAATAAAATTATGAAAATCAAAATATTAAAAGTGGCAAGAGGGGGAAAATAAGACAAATTAATTCCAAAGAAGTATGATTAGACCAACAACTGACTTCTCGAAACATTAAACAAGACAGAAGGTAACGAGGTAATATCTTCAAAGTACCAGATTAAAGAAAAAAACTCTCCCCTGTTAGGATTTTATGCCTGGTAAAACATCCTTTAAGGATGAAGGTAAATAAATATACCACTAGAAGACTAGCACTAAAGGAAAAATTAAAAGGAGTTTTTTTAAGGGGGAAGAAAATACAAGTGGAAGTTCTTATTTTCTTCAGGCCTATCTTCTGAGTCACTAATACCTCCTCAGCTTTGTCTAATTTGTGTTAAATTTATCCATTGATCTCTAGTTTCAGCTGTTGAACTTTCAATTATAGATATAAAAAAAATTGAGCTAAAACCAAAATGTCAAATATATAGGTAAATTTAAATTACCGTTGGCCTATAATTAATTATAATGTGGTATTTAATAATGTCTTTAATATCTGTAATGATTAAATATGTGACATTAACCAAATTATCTAAAGGTAAGCTATGAGTCACTTAGCTTCAATGGGAGTTCCCAGAGGGATCATCCGGTAACTGTTTTTAGCTAATGAGTCCAAAGTATGTATGCTTCAGACTGAGGTTTCCAGCAATCAGAATGGACCTAGATGTCCCCTGGGCTTTCAGGTAACACGTTGTCATCCCATTGGCCACCTTAACCCACAGGCCCTTCTGAATGGTCGACTTGAACCTCCTTGTTAGGATGATGGTCTTAGCAATGTATCAACGGTATTGGAGACGTGTAAAGAGGAGCTCATGCAGTTATTCTAGAGGACATATGAAAGAAGTTGCTTTATTACTTGTTAGGAATTTTAGGTTTTTCTTTTCTTTGTCTTTTTAGGGAGTCACTAAGGGATAAGAGTGCAGTGCTATCAAAGTTCGGGAGAGTTTTCTGAAGTCTTTATTTGCAGGGGCTTTTGAGGACTGAGCTTATGTATTTCTCTTTATGCACAGAACATCTTAAATAGAAAAATCAATGTCAGTTCATATGATGGGATAGTCATGGTGTATTTTTTCTCTTGTGAATTCTCCTGAGCTCAGAGCATGCCTGCCAGCTCAGAGAAACAGGATGTTTTGCACTAGGAAAAGAGAGTCTTGGTAACATTTTTTTTCCTGTTTTCTGATGTTTTGTCTGCCCTTGTGCTCCCTGTGTGAGACCCTCCTCCCCTCCATCCCCAGCACCTCCTAGTACCCTCATCAGGCCCTTCCTTTCTCTTTCCGTTCCCTCATCTTACCTTTGTTCCCCTGGGCTCAGGTAGTGCCCCTTCAAGCATCTCTGATAAGGTATTCACTTCTGTTACCTACAATGTTTTGATCTGCTGCTCAGAATTACTTCTGGTCCTCCTTTGGGGAAAATTAAACATTTGGATTAAAGGTGAAGAAAAGAACCTAATGATTCTTCAGCACCTTAGTTGTCTTCAGCACCACACTTCAGCTAGTAAGTTAAGTCTTCACAACGTTCCCAAGGTGATTATTTTCAGCTTTTGTTTCATTTATGGGACAATTAAGACAAGAGTTTTCCTATGTGGTACTGTATTCCTGTTTCTGGTGCTGAAAGCTCACATTATATCAAACACCTAGAAGTTTGGAGGAGCTAATACTTGAGAGCTGTCTATAAGAGGTGGGAGGAGATCAGGAAAATGATGGACTTTGGGCACCTCATGACTCAACAATAACCCTCTCGGAGCATCCAAACATATAGGGTCCAGAAGATAATTGTGCCTTTAATTACAGGTATTCCCTATAATTATGCAGTCAAAGGTATGTGGAAGTTTAGGATATGAAATATTGCATTGGGTAAACCTCTCCATTGGCAAAATGTTTCTCCAGTGCTCTTCCCACATCTGGTTTCATGCAAGCCCAGGGTGTCTAAATCCCTTACTGATTCCTAATCAGATATGTTTTCTATGGGTAGTAAAGCCCTAGACCATTCTCCTTCTGAGTTTCCTCCATTCACATATTCATCCACTCATTCATGCATTCATTTTAATTGTTAAATAATATTTTTGAACACCTCCTTTGGGCCAGTCACAGTGCTAGGTACTTTCATACGTCTCATTCTACAATGAGCTCAGGCCATCTTTCTTTGGAAATGTGATCTAGTCCGCTAAGTCCTAATTGTGAGGACAACTGAAAACTTATAGCAGTAACATTCTCAGAGCTGTTCCCATTCTCAGTTTGGATCCGAAGCATTCATTCTGAGAAAATGAAGAGTTGGTTATGTTCACTGAGTACAATGAAATTGTAGCTCCAGGTTAAAGAAAAATAATGTTTTTATTTATTTCTGTGACCGCCTCAAATAACACAGCTTACCAATACCTGTAAGGAAGTATGGCCCCTGATAGGGTACAGTTTCTAGGTCTGCCCTTCATGAAAATGCCATATGCAAGATTTTTCACTCTTCAGCTTTTATTTGTAGGATAATAAATTTCTCCAAAGTTTGAGGAATTTCTAGCACTAGTAAGTAGGGCTCCATTTAGAAATGAGTAAAAAATGGAAGGGACCTTTCTTTTTGCTGCCCTCCAAAATTATAATGGGTGATTCTCTGTATGTATTTAATGACTTGATTTCCAGTGTCTCCTGGCAACAATGGGATATTCTCAGGATGAATCCAGGTTGCTGTAGCTAGAGCTACAGTGTTGAGTGAAAGGGAAAAAAATAATAATAGGAAATTATTATAATGCCCACATAAGAGGAGTGTTGAGATTTTTAGAAATAATATGCACAACTCATGCTTTTATTTTCCTTTTTAGAAATCAAGAAAGAGCTCTCTGTCCAACAGGAATTTTCAACTCCATCTTAACAGTGAATTCTCACACTGACATTCAGACTTAGTCATCTTCTGGATCACTGGATATAAAAAAGTTTTTAATTCTGTGTTAGTTATTGCTCAACTAGGTGAGAAATATGAATCTCATTTCTAAGAATAGCCCTAATTCTGGGCATTGTCTGGATAAACATGGGAGAGGACTCAAGTCCTTTAAGAAACTGAGTGTGTGGGTCTTGCAGTGTGAACATGAGAGACAGAGCAGGACGGGAAGGGTCGAGGTGATGGAGTCATAGTGTTGAAGGGTTATCCTGAGTCTGGTTGTAAGTTGGAATAGAGAATAGAGGAAAAGAAGGCCAAACTTGAGAAAGTTATGGATGGCCTATATTTACAAATGGCACGAAGGCACAGGCAAGGGCTGATTGTAGTGCAATCTGCATAGATTGTACATGCTGGGCATGGAGATTGTGAGCAGAGTATGTTCCCATCTTGGTCAGCAGTTTCCTGTGATCAGTTATATGACATCTGGGATATGTCTATGCTGTTTTCGCTCTAATTAATTCCCTTTCTCCCCACTCTGCAAATCTCCAGCCACTGCCCCTCTTCACTTTCCATTAATGACCGTATTTAAAAATTTAGTGAAAAACAAAAGCCATTAGGTGAGAACTGCTTCCTTCCTAATGCCAAATCTCCTGGCTTCATGCACATTTGATGAAGGAAACCCTCTCCCACCTTTGGCCTTGCTCTGCTTCTACTCTGAGACCCAACTGCTTTTGGAGACATCATTTCTGCAATTTTCTCTTATTCTTCCTGCAATTTTCCCTTCTCTACTAGTTTATTCTCAACAGTTTACAAACATCCAACAGTAATTTTTAATAATGAAACAAT
The DNA here is from genome assembly GCF_054392235.1 of Sus scrofa. NCBI lineage: Eukaryota > Metazoa > Chordata > Mammalia > Artiodactyla > Suidae > Sus > Sus scrofa. The sequence goes on along the minus strand of NC_139387.1, from coordinate 86,004,518 downwards.
AACAAACTCTAATACATTAAAGAAAGAACAGTCATGGTGGTAAGGGAGTTGATCTAGGGTTGGGATCCCACAGAAAAGATTCTTATAGGTTTGGTAAATCTAGATACTTAGGGAAGTTTGTCATTTTGGAACATAAATTTTTGAGCAGGCATGAAACTTTGTGAATGGAGAGAGTTAATACACGTAGGTATATGTTAGACCTAGGAAGAGACTTCACTTGATTTTCTTCTTGCATTCCAAAGACAACACTGAAGGCAATGGGAAACCACAGCGTTGTCTCAGAGTTCATCCTCCTTGGACTGTCTGCTGACCCCCAAATCCAGGCTCTGCTCTTTGTACTGTTCCTTGTCATTTACATCCTAACCCTGATGGGGAACCTGATGCTGCTGCTGGTGATCTGGGTGGATTCCCAGCTCCACATCCCCATGTACTTTTTCCTGGGACAGTTGTCCTTCCTAGATCTCTGCCACTCCTCTGTCACTGTGCCCAAGCTGTTGGAGAACCTCCTGTCAGAGAAGAAAACCATCTCAGTAGAGGGCTGCCTCGCTCAGGTGTTCTTTGTGTTTGCCACCGGGGGCACCGAATCCTGCCTACTCACGGTCATGGCCTATGACCGCTTTGTTGCCATCAGCTCCCCTCTGCTCTATGGCCAGGTGATGAATAGACAGCTGTGTATGGGGCTGGTGTGGGGCTCCTGGAGCTTGGCTTTTCTGGATGCTCTCATCAATATCCTTGTAGCTCTCAATTTAGACTTCTGTGAGGGTCAGAATATCCACCACTTTAGCTGTGAGCTGCCCTCTCTCTACCCTTTGTCTTGCTCTGATGTATCTGCAAGTTTTACTGCCCTGCTCTGCTCCAGCCTCCTACATTTCACTGGAAATTTCCTCTTGATATTTTTCTCCTATGTTCGCATTTTGTTCACCATCCTGAGCATCAGCTCCACAAAAGGCAGAAGTAAGGCCTTCTCCACCTGCTCCTCCCACCTCACTGCTGTGGTCTTCTTTTATGGCTCAGGTTTACTCCGATATCTCATGCCAAATTCAGGATCCACTCAAGAGTTAATCTTCTCCTTGCAGTACAGTGTGGTCACTCCCATGCTGAATCCCCTCATCTACAGCCTGAAGAACAAGGAGGTAAAGGCAGCTGTGAGAAGAACATTGAGAAAACGTTTCTAGTACTTCAAATCATAGACTAAAAAAATCAGAATGATGAAGAAATTGGATAGAATTGGCATAAATGGTGCTAAATCTTAAGAAGAATTCTCAGATACAAGGGTCTGCAACATGCCATACAGTTTTTCTTAAAAGTACTTACAAAAAGGTAGTTATTTTCTGGAATAATACCAGTTCAATCCAAGTTAGAGGAAGGAGGATAGATAAACATTTTATCTGGCAGCTTTTCTTACAAAAATATCTAATTTATTACACACAGTATGGTAGACATTGTTATTGCCAGTTTAGGTTATCTTTGTCATTCTTCCAGTAACTAAACACCATGTGTTCATTATGGTTCCAGAGAGATTGTTGGTCACGGCGTCCTCAAATCTTCCCCCTCCTCCTCTCATTATTCACTCATTCTTCCTGACACAGTGGCTGGTAGAGGAATGAGCACATGGTCAATGCGGGACCATTCATTCTCTTAAGATATTTGAAATTGTTCATTGAACTTACTCGTGTCCAGTAGAGACTACAAATAACATATTTATCTACTTCAAACCATTTACCTAATGGCCAACCAGCTCTGGCTGTAACAAGAGCAGATTCCTGGCTCTTACATACTGCTCCACACGTAGCTCTGCCACTCAGCCCTGACAATGCTGCAGAAAAGGCAGATTGTGAGCAAGTCAGCTGCAGAGCAAGTCCTGCACAGGGCCTGTGACAAATGCCAAGGAAAAAATCAAAAGAATTTTGGCAAAGACCCCTTAGATCATGAAACATAGATCACTAGGGAGAAAGAGATTTAGGAGAGGTGTATGAAGTAAAATTATCATGGTCAAAAAAAATTTTTTTTTCTGAAATTACCTTTGGGTTTTTACAGACCATCAGCTGTCATCCTCCGCTTCAGTTTGCATTCCCAAGAAGCAGAGGGTATAAACCCAAGGAGATCAAGGACATTTTCTGGCATCTCCACTACTTTTGCAAGAATATTAAAATAGTTTCAAACATTCTTGTTGCACAATAAATATATTTTGAATGTATAAATCATGAGCAAATAAATGGAGAATATATTTAGCATGAGTTCTCTCCAGAGGGGCCCTACTGCCAAAGCAGTTTGAAATCATTCTATGAGTAGAATAGTCTACTGTGTGAGTGCCATTGTCTTCCTTCCTAGGGAGCCTAGTTCAGGTCCACAGACTCACACATGGTATGGCCGTGGTTCGGCAAGGTCGTGGTTGTGTGAAGGTCCAACAACATTTTCATTCACCAAGGCTGATTTGCTGTTGCCGTTGGTGAAAATTATTTTGCTGAAGAGCACACACGAATTTTGTTAGATGTGTTAAATGTAATTATCAGATATCTTCTATTACTTGTTTCTGTCATGAATTAAAGATTTAATTACATTCATGCTTGGTTACTTCTAGTATATAGGAATGCTGTGGCATTTTGTATACATATATTGTATCTGTCAACTTTGTTGAACTATCTTCCTAGTTCTAGTGGCTTCTTTATGGATACTGTTGGATTTTTAAAATCACATTTTAATTATTTCATCTTAAATAATGAAAATTTTTCTTTCTTTCTTTCTCTCTCTCTACATATGCATAATTCAGTGGTCAGGACCTCTACTACAAGTGTTTATCTATTGGTGTTAATAAGAGTGCTTCTAATGTTTCCACATTAAGCATGTTTGTTCTGTTTCTAATACCTTTAACCTATTACAAGAGTTCTAACAATATTTTGCTAAGAATTGGTATGAAATCTTATCAAATACTTTTCCTGTTTCTCTTAAGGATCAAGAAATTTTTCTCTTTTGTTTACTAATGTGTGGTGTATATTACAGAATAGGCATGCAGTAATACATGTTGATTAAAAACTAAATTGATTAAAATAGTCATATGGTTTTTATGATTTAATTTTTAATAATAAATTGTATTCTGGTAGTAAAGAAATCTTACATTCCTGGAATCACCTTCCCTAGCTAGAGTAGTAAAAATTGAATTAACTTTTGCCAATATTTAACTTAGGAATTTCTTATTGATGTTCGTAAGTGAGATAGTATAATTTTTTTTCTTGGCTTCATCTGGTCTGTTCTTTTAAACAGCTTTATTGAGATGTTTCACACATCACAAAATTCACCTATTCAAAGTGTACAATTCAGGGGCTTCCAGCAAATTTACAGAGTTGTGCAACCATCACTACAACACAATCTCAAAACATTTTTATAACCCAAGAAGAAACCGTGTACCCATGGGCACTCATTATCCATTGCCAACCTGTAACCCAGGCCTCCGCCCTAGGCAATCACTAATCTACTTTTGCTTATATAGATTTAGCTATATTGCCTATATTGGACATCTATCTTGACATCAATAGTAAGCTTTCTTTCACCTTTGTATTTTCTTAAAATACTTGTAAAAAAAAAGGGATTATTACTTCCTTGAAGGTTTTAAAAAATTCACCGATAAAATTTTAAGGATTTCGTGTCTTTTTGGTGTTGTGGAGGAAAAATTTTTTGATTGCCAGTTTATTTCCTAGTAATTAGTGATGTATTGAGTTTTTTATTTGTCCAAGAGGTAGTTTTAGTGATTTGTAATTTTTGGCTGTTATTTATTTAGTGGGTTTTTTTTTTTTTTTTTCTGTTCTTTTTTCCTCCCCTTAAGGGGGTGAAAAGGAATAAGGAAGAGCCAACATTCTTTTTTTTTTTTCCCCCTACAGTGTCTAGTTTTGCTTTAAAAGTCATAGCACAAGCCCTTTGTTTGTTTCTCTAAACCTAAGTCTATGCTGAAGAGAGAATGGCAGGTTTGCCCAGAAGGCCACACGCCTTTTCTGGCCTTCAAGGCCATGTGCCTTCTTTAACAAGCAAAGATTTTTAACACATGGGTCGGAGTGGTGACCAAAAGCGAAAAGAGTTTCCAGTCCAAGCCTCCCAGAGACATTCCTGCCAACCTCCGCTCCCTCTCCCGTCCCAATGGAGGCTGAACGACTAGGAAGCAGATTCCCTGCAAGGCCCTGGTTCTGGGACAGCTGTAATTGGAAAGGGAAGTGAATTGGGAACTTGAAGGTTCCATCCTGCCACTTCCCCCTACTCCCTCACAGAATTTCTCTGTAAAGCCAGATGGGGTTGGGGGATGGGGAAGGGAAGGGGCGAGGCACACCCCCACCCCCTCCCCACCCCTCTCCCCATACCCACCCCCAGCTCGCTGCCAAAACTTGCGGCCCACCCTCCAGGCTTTCTTCCCAGGGTAAGCAAAGGCCCAGAGGACGACCACCTGCCTCTTTCCTGCCCCTTTTCAGGGGACCCAGGGCTCAGCATGCTTTCCCTGCAGGGAGGGGGAGAAAAGACCCTGCCTGGTTGGTTATCAAGTGATGTCAGGAGGCTGGGAGTACTTGCTGGCCTCTGTCCTCACCTGTGAGGGTATATTTATACCTTAATACCACTCTTGCCCCTGCTGCCCCCCACCCCAGCAGCTTTCTTTGATCAGTTGAAGGAGCTGAAGTTTGAGTAATTCCTTTATGGGGTCTTGAAGTATAAGTGCAAGTATTTATTGCGTGTGGCTCAAGGCCTCTGCCTCCAGGGAGGCGGAAATCAGGAGGTGATTGTCAGGGACAGGTCTGCTCCAGGAACACTGTACTCAGCCCGAGCGTCATCCATTGCGCTGGGCAGTTTCGAGTTTGCAATTGGGGTTTTTCAGTGAGCTTTTCTTCTTCCCCCAAGCTAATTAGACATTCTCCTCAACCATCCCTTCCCTCCCCTTTCCTCACATACAGTAGATTGGCTATTAATTACAAGGGCTATTGATAAGGTAGGAGGTGCCCTGGCCTCTCCTAGTTGTCACCTGCCCCAGTCCCCGCTTTTCCTCTGCCCTACCTTCCTTGGCTTCCTTTTGTTGTAGCAGGAATGCTTCCTAATGGGGGGAAAAGCTAATCTGCCTGGTTACAACCATTGTGCAGTGGCAGGAGATCCAGAGCTATTGGCTGCTATTGGCTACTTAAATAGAGGGAAGAGGGACCCATTTAATGTCTAATTTAATTGGCATTTTGCTGGTTATAATTTTAAAATGCTTTTTCAACATTTAATTTAAAAATTAAAAACTTCAGACATACAGCCAAGTTGAAAGCAGTCTACCAGTAAACATCTGTATAATCAAAATCTTAATTTTACGTAAATGCCTTATCACGTACCTATCCATCTATCCGTTTATCAATCCACCTTTTTAGTTTCTTTCTTTCTTTTTCTTTTTTTTCTTTTTGGCCTCACCCTTGGCATGCAGAAGTTCCCCTGCCAGGAATCCAACCTGCACCAAGGCAGGGATCTGGGGCCACACAACCCAGGTATTTAACCTGCTGCCCCACAGGGAACTTCAATCCACCTTTTTCTAGTGCATTTCAAAGAAAGTTACAGATATCAGTACACTTCACTCTGAATACTTCAGCATGCATATCATTAACTAGAGTTCAAATTTTACTGCTCCTCTTCTTTTTCTTTTGAGGTAGTTTTACATCCTGAAGTAGTAAGAGTGTTATTCAATGAGTTTTGATGAATTCAAACTGCTGTGTAATTCAAATCCCTATTCATATATAGGGCGTGACCAAGGCCCAGACTATCTCATGTCCCTTTCCAGTCAATTTTGTCCCCACTTCACTTGTAAACCACTGTTCTTTTTCCACTATACATTAGTTTTGCCTATTGCAAAACACCATATAAGCAGAATCATATCATTATGTATGGTTTTGTGCCAGGCTTCTTTCACTCAGTATGTTTTTGAAATTCATCCATGTTCATGTGTCAGTAATGTGTTTTCCTTTAATTGTTGAGTGATATACCGTTGTATAAATGTATTACCACATGTTTATTCTGTAGGGTTGTTTCCAGTTTGGGGCTACTATGAATAAAGCTGCTATCAACTTTCTTGTAAAAAGCCCTTTTTGTGCACAATTATTTTCATTTCTTTTGGAAATATCAAGTATTAGAATTACATGGTCATAATACGTATAAGTTTTATAAGAAACTGTCAGATATTTCCTCAAAGGGTTATGTCATTCTATGTCATTCTACCAATAGTGTTTGTGAGTTCTGGTTGCCACACATTTTACCAGCATTTGATGTGCTCAGTCTTTCTTTTAGCCATTTTTGTGGATTTCTGGTGAAATATCCTGTGATTTTTAGATGGCATTTCCCTGATGGCTAAAGATGTTGAACACTATTTCAGGTGTTTAATAGGCCTTCATATACTTCCTTATATGAAATAGTTGATCAATACCTTTGCTTGTTTTTGAATTGTATTTTTTATTAAGTAGTAGGAGTTTTTAAATATATCTTGGGGAGCAGTCCTTGTCAAATCTGTTTTGTATTTTCTCCCAGTCTGTGGGTTTTTTTAAAAAATTATTTTGTATTGTCTGTATTGTCTTTTAAGCACAAACTTTTTAATTTTGATGAAATCTAATTTTTTTCCTTTTTTTATTTTAATGATTTTTATTTTTTTCCATTATAGCTGGTTTACAGTGTTCTGTCAGTTTTCTGCTGTTATAGCAAGGTGACCCAGTCACACATACATATATACATTCTTTTTTCTCACACTGTCATGTTCCATCATAAGTATAATTCATTTTTTTCTATTGTACTTCCTATTTTTTTCTACCTTAAGAAGTCTTTGCCTAGCACAGGGTCACAGAGATTTTCTCCTGTGTTTTTTCTAGAAGTTGTTTGTTTTTATTGAGATATAATTGACATATATCATTATATTAGTTTCAGATGTACAACAAAATGATTCAATATTTGTATATATTGAAAAATGATCACCACAATGTAGTTAGCATCCATCACCATATAGTGACAGTTTTTCTTGTGATGAGAACTTTTAAGATTTACTCTCTTAGCAACTTTTAAATATGCAACACAGAATTATTATTAACTTTAGTTGCCATGTTGTACATTACATCCCCATGACTTATTTATTTTATACCTAGAAGTTTGTATCTTTTGACTCCCTTCATCCATTTTGCCTACTTCCCATCACCTCACTCAGGTAACCATCATTGTTTCTGTGTATTTGTGAGCTTGATGAGTTTTTGTTTGTTTGTGTTGTTGTTATTGTTTATTTATTTGTTTTAGAGTCCACATGTGAGTTCCTATAGTCTTTCTTCATCAAACTTATTTCACTGAGCATAATATATATTGTCACAAATGGCAAGATTTCACTTCTTTTTATGGCTGAATAATATTCCATTGTATATGTATATATACAATGTATATACTACACCACACTATCTTTATCCATTCATCCACTGATGGACACTATGGTTGTTTTCATATCTTGGCTATTGTAAATAAGGCTGCAATGAACATGAGGGTACATATATTCTTTTCCAATTAGTGTTTTAGTTTTTTGGATAAACACCCAGAAATGGAATTGCTGGATCATATGGTAGTTCTATTTTTAATTTTTTGAGGTGCCTCTATACTGTGTTTCTTAATGGTTGTACCAGTTTACATTCCTACCAATAGGGCCCACAAGAATTCCCTTTTCTCTATTTGCCAGTACTTGTTCTTTCTTGGCTTTTGATACTAGCCATTATAACATGTGTGAAGTGGTATCTTACAGTGATTTTGATGTGCCTTTACCTGATTATTTGTGATACATTACATGTACCTATTGTCTCTTTGTATGTTTTCTTTGGGAAAATGTCTATTCAGATCTTCTGCTCACTTTTAAAACTGGATTTCTTGGGGTTTTGTTTTTTTTTTTTTTTGCTATTGAGTTGTATGAGACCTTTATGTATTTTGGATATTAACCTTTTATCAGATACGTGATTTGCAGGTATTTGCTCCCCTTCATTAGGTTAACTTTTCACTTTGCTGATAATTTCCTCTACTGTGCAGGCTTTTTAGTTTGATATAGTCTCACTTTATTTTACTTATTCTTGATGTAAAAAGTTTTCCATCACTTTATTTTCTTGTTAGTAATATTTCTATACTCTCCAAAAGCTTTTAACATTTAAAAAAGTCTTTGATACTACTGTTTCACACCCATTAGAATGGCTGTTATCAAACTGAGAAAATGACAAGTGTTGACAAGGATGTAGAGAAATTGGAACACTTATGCTCTTTTGGTGGAAATGTAAACTATTACAGACACTATGGAAAACAGTATGGATGGCAATTTCTCAGAAAAAAATTAAACATAGAGTTATCATATGATCCAGCAATTACAGTTCTGGCTGTATACCCCAAAGAATTGAAACCAGCGCCTTGAATGGATTATTTTACAGCCATGTTCATAGCAGCAATATGCATAAGCATCAAAAGTTTGAAGCAACCCAGTCATCTGTTGGCAAAAGAATAAACAAAATATGGGTATGCATACTATGGAAAATTATTCAACCATAAAAAGGAAAGAAATTCTGACACATGTAACAAAATGGATAAATCTTGAGTACATTATCCTGAGCTAAATAAGCCAATCACAAAAGGACAGATATTATATGATTGTGCTTATGTGGGGCACCTAGAATGGTCATATTCATAGAGATAGAAAGCATGATATTAATTGCTAGGAGGTGAGAGAAGGAAGAATAGGGAGTCATTGTGTGAAAGTTTCAGTTTGGGAAGATGAAAAAGTTCTCCAGATGAATGGTGGTGACAATTGCATAACTATGTGAGTGTACTTAAGGCCACTGAACTATACTTTTAAAAATGGTTAAAATAGTTTAAAACAATCTTTGATATTTGTCAGTTTCAATAGGATATACTTTACTATTGATTTATATTTATCCTGCTTGATATTAATAATATACTTTCCAATAAATAAAATGTCTTTATTTATATAAAGATCTGTGGTTATTTATTAAAATATTTGTTCTCTGCTATTCAGTTCCGTTTTGGAGTTTTTGGAGTCTCAATAGGGCCATATAATATATGCAATTTCCCAATCTTTTTTTTTTTTTAGGCCCACACCTGTGGCATATGGAGGTTCCCAGACTAGGGGTTGAATTGGAACTGCAGCTGCCAGCCTACACCACAGCCACAGCAACATGGGATCTGAGCTGCATCTACAACCTGCACCACAGCTCACAGCAACACCAGATCCTTAAGCCACTGAGTGAGGCCAGGGGTCCAACTTGCCTCATCATAGATACTAGTCAGGTTCATTACTGCTGAACCACAATGGGAACTCCTCAATCTATTTTATATGTCTCTTAAATGTTCTTCCTTTTTAATGTTTTATTTTTCTATGTTGCATTCTCAGAGAATTTTTTAGTACTATCTTCAGAGTCACCCATTCATTTGTAACCAAATTTTATTCTATTACAGTTTTAAATCTTAATGAGAATAATTTTAAAGATATCTAATCATTTATTTCATTAGCTGTTTGATCTTGGTTCATTTTTAATTCTTCCAAAAAATATTTGTAATGTTTAAACTGTATTATTCATTTAATCCCTTTAGTATCCTAAAAGCATGTATGCTAAAGTCTATGTTAAAGGGTTCCAAAATTGTAGTGAATTGATGATTTTGTTGGCTAGATTTTTAGTACTCTTTTCGTGTGTTTTAGAATTTTGGTTGGCAAACTCATTTTAAGAGTCAGAATTTGATCCTTCCCTCCCTCCCTTCTTTCCTTCCTTTTTCTTTTTCTTTCTTCCTTTCCTCCTTCCTTCCTTCCTCCCCCTCTCTCCCTCTCTATCTCTCTCTCTTTCTCAAGATGAATGGGCTTCTTAAGAAGTACATGACAATGTCCACTATAGGGTACCCATTACACCACTCAGATTTACACAGGTCTCACACTAACTTAATTCCACCATATAGACCTCTTTCAAAATTATTTTGGTCATAATTTCTGTAGGAAAAATTTATATCACAATTTGGGTTCTCCAGAAGTGAATGCTGAGTTGGAGCTTGCAGTGCAGGGTAGTTTATTAGAGATTAACACCTGTGACAGCAAGAGAGTAAGCATAATTGGGCAGAGGGAGGCGTTGAACTGTGATGCAGGTGTGATAAAGCTTTAGACGATCCATAGGAATCCTTGGAGTGACTACTGACCATTAGAGTTGTCCCCCCTCAGGCCAAAACAGCCAGGCCTTATACAACTACCTCACTTAACCAGTGGTGCAGTCTGTCCCTAGAAGAACATAACCTTGGGCAAGGTCGCTCCTTGTACCCGAGGCAGATACTGAAGGATTTCACAGCTGGGAACTGTCTGCTAACTGCACTCCCTGCATCTGGGCAGCAGGTCTTATTAAAGTGGAATCTGGACAGTTTATCTTTGTGTCTGCCACAACTACAAAAACAAGACTAATGGGAATTATAGCTCTTGCTGCTATGGTTAGTCCCTAGACCATAATTTATATTCCTCATTCCCTTCCCTAACACATCTGAGGTTCCCTTCACCATCAGCTCACATTTTCCAAACAAAGCATATGAGCCCTAAATTTCTGACCTTGCCAAGTTGGACTCTTGTAACTGCTGTGCCAAGAGACATTCCAAGGACTCTTGAGTGCCTCACATTTTGTTCATTATTCCTGTTGTAGCAACAGCCCTACCTCATGGTGATCATTGGTAATCGCCCTGCCATTCCTTCCTGCATCTCAGAGCTTTCACCTAGGATTAGTGCCCTGTTGCTTCAAGAACACTTCTTAGGTAAGACTTTAACTGCAGAGCTGTTGGTTTTAGAGTCTCTGTTATTTGTTTGTCAGAAATTGCCTTAACTTTACTCTCTGTTGAGAGTTAATTGCATTGAGCCTAGAATTCTAGATATATACTCTCTCTCAGCTTACTGTCATCTGGCTTTTGCTGATGTCTTGGAGAAGGTAAGCTTGGATCTAATGGCCATTCCCATGTAGATAATTGGTCATTTATTTTCTAGTTGCTTTGTTATACTCCATGCATTTGATATTCTATGGTTTCACTATCATGTGGCTATATTTACATTTTTTAAAATAATCTGCTTGGTATTTATTGGAATTCCTAGAATATTATAAAATCTTACCTCTTCTTCATCCTCTTGTGAACTTCTGCAACTCTAATTAGGCATGTTATATCTTCTCACCCTTATCATTGATGTCTCTTACCTTCTTCCTAATATTTTTAATTTGTTTGTTCTTAGAACTGCAGTCTAGCTCATTTCTTTGATTTAATAACACAATTTATCAGTTCTGTCTAAAACTGTATTTAGTCAGTTGTTTAATCCGTCCTTGAAATTTTGAGCTTTAATTATATATGTATGTATGTGCATGTGTGTATGATAGTTCTGTAATTTGTTTTTTTTTCCTCAAATGACTTCATTGTGTTCAATAATTTTTATTCCTTGATTACATCACCAACTTTTCTTATTTATAAAAGTATATTTTATATTTGGTAATTAATAATTACAGCATCAAATATCTTGGTACTTCTGATTATTGATTCTCATTCATGGTGGGATTTTTGTCAGTGTGTTTGATTTTTTTTTTAAATATGTGTCTCATTTTTCCTAGAACTTTATCTGTGGGAATACTTTGAAACTTGGAGTTGTATCACTCTAGTAAATTTGCATTTGTCTCTACAAATTGTCCCAGGATACAGTCAACTTGGAACTACTTAAAATCAAATTTCTCACTTGATATATTTAGAATCACATAAAGAAGCTGCAGTTTAGAAATATACTTTGATGTTATGACCATAAAATTTTCCTTTCCACTGAGAGCCAGTGGTGATACTGCTGCTTACTGAAACTTTTGGGTCCATTTTATACATAATTCTAAATTAAAATCCCCACCAAGTGTAGGCCCCAGGCTAAGGATAATCATTAAAGTAGAGCATATGGAGTTCAACAGAAACCCGTGGGATAAAAGTCAGATTTTGTACTCACATCATTGGGTTCTGGCTTTCATTTTGCTTTGACTTTGCAGAATCCTTCTCTTTTTATAAACTCAGAAATAAATTTTAAATGGTAACTTTAAAATACTATGTCCAGTGATATAACTTTTCCAGTTTCAGTAGTCATTGTAGGTATCCAATCTGCTATACAGCAAGGAAAAGGGATCCCTCTGCTATCAGAAAACTGTTAGAGCTCATCAATGAATTTGGTAAAGTTGCAGGATACAAAATTAATACACAGAAATCTACTGCATTTTTAAATACTAACAATGAAAGCTCAGAAAGTGAAATTAGGGAAACCAGACTCAACCAACCAGCAGGTGGACACCCCTTGTACGAAAACCCCATCCCCACTGCCTGTGGACCCCACCAACCCACCAGAAGGGCAGCACCAGCCTGGCTAGGCCCTAGCCCCACTCACTAGTAAGCCAAAACAAGCTTTGAGAAATGCCAGACCCTGCAGCTAGCTTGTCAGGAACCAGCCCCACCGCCAGTGGTCTGACACCACCTCTGGGACCTCTGGGACCTCTGGAACTCAAGACTTGGTTCTGCCCACCAATGGGCCAGCACTAGCCCCAGGACTTGCTTCACGAATCAGTGGGCAGGGAAAAGCCCCAGGATTTTCTGTATCCTGATTCCACCCACCAGTAAGCCAGCACTAGCCTAAGGGGCCTCCCAGGGTTCAGCAGCCAGCCTCCTTGTGACCCAGCCCCATGAATGAAGCTTTAATCCTCCACCCACGGCAGGGCCAGGTAATCATCTAGATTGAGAGCCAGTCAAGCTACCAGACTACCCAAAGTCATGAGCTTATCACTGAAGAAGGACCCATGCAGCCCACATGGGAGGCACCCCTAGAGCATATTGTTCTGGTAATGAGATAGAAGTGTGCTACTGAGACACATAGGATGTCTCCTACAAAAAGCCACTCTCCAAGGTAAGGAAACATAATCAACCTACCTAATACATAGAAATAAAAACATCAAGTTAGGAAAAATCAGGCGGCAAAGAAACATGTTCCAAACAAAAGAATAAGATGAAACCCCAGAAGAACTGAATGGAGGTAGACAATCTACCCAAGAAATAGTTCAGGGTAATGATCATGAAGATGATCAAAGAACTTAAGAATAGAATGGATTCACAGAGTGGGAAGTTAAAAGTTTTTAACAAAGAGTTAGAAAATGTAGAGAACAACCAAAAGAGGTGAAGAATCCAATAACTGAAATGAAAAATACACTAGAAAGAATCAACAGGTGAATTGCACCAAACATTTACAAAAGAGTTCGTATTTGTCCTTCTGAAACTATTTTTAAAAATTTCAGGAGTTCCCATCGCTGCTCAGTGGAAATGAATATGCTAGCATCCATGAAGACGCAGGTTTGATCCCTAGCTTCACTCGCTGTGTTAAGGATCCAGCATTGCTGTACACTGTGGATTAGGTCATAGATGCAGGTGGGTGGCTATAGCTCCAATTCAACCCCTAGCCTGGGAACCTCCACATGCCACAGGTGCAGCTCTAAAAAGACAAAAGACAAAAAAAAAATCCAAAAAGAAACACTTCCAAAAATCATTCTACAAGGCCAGCATCCCCCTTAATACCAAAACCAGATAAAGATTTCACAAAAAAAGAAAATTACAGGCCTATATCACTGATGAACATAGATGTGAAATCCTCAACAAAATACTAGAAAACTGAATCCAGCAATATATTAAAAGGATCCTACACCATAACCAAGTGGCATTTATCCCAGTGATGCAAGAATTTTTCAATATCTGTAAATCAATCATTATGATACATCATATTACCAAACTGATGAATAAAAACCATATGGTCATCTCAATAGATGCAGAAAAAGCTTTTGATAAAATTCAACATTCATTTATGATTAAAAAAAAAACCTCTCCAGACAGTGGGCATAGAGGGAACCTACCTCAACATAATAAATCTATATATGATAAACCCAGAGCTAACATCATACTCAGTGGTGAAAAGATGAAAACGTTTTCTCTAAAATCAGGAATAAGACAAGATGGTCACTCTCACCATGTTTATTCTACATAAATTTGGAAGTACTAACCATGGCAATCAGAGAAGAAAAAGAAATAAAAGGAATCCAAATTGGAAAAAGAGAATTAAAACTGTCACTGTTTGCAGATGACATGATATTATACATAGAAAATCCTAAAGACACCACCAGAAAACTACTAGAGCTCCATCAATGAATTTTATAAAGTTTCAAGATATAAATTTAATAAACAGAAGTCTATTGCATTTCTATATACTAACAGTGAACTATCAAAGAAAAATTAAGGAAACAATCCTCTTCACCATCTCATCAAATAAAATATAATACCTAGAAATAAACCTGAGGAGACAAAAGACCTATACTCTGAAAACTATAAGACACTGATGAAGGAAATTGAAGAAAACACAAACAAATGGAAAGATATACCATGTTGGTGAATTGGAAGAATGAATATTGTTAAAATGACCATGCTACCCAAGGCAATCTATAGATTCAATACAGTCCCTATCAAAATACCAATGGCATTTTTTCATAGAACTAAAACAAGTAATTTTAAAATTTGTATGGAAACCCCAAAATCCCTGAATAGCTAAAACAATCTTGAGAAAGAATAACAGAGTTGGAGGAATCATGCTCCCCAAGTTAAGACTATACTACAAAGCTACAGTAATCAAACAATACAGTACTGGCACAAAAACAGACACATAGATCAGTGGAACAGGATAGAAAGCCCAAAAGTAAATCCATGCACTCATGGTCAGTTAATCTATGACAAAGCAGACAAGAATATATAATGGATAAAAGACAATCAATAGTGGAATTTTTTGCTATTATATTTAGTAAAGGAAGTCAGAGGAAGACAGATACTATTATATCACTTGTGTGTGAAATCTAAAATATAATACAGATGAATCTATATACAAAACAGAAACAGACTCACAGACATAGAAAACAAACTTATGATTACCAAAGGTGAGGGAGAGGGACAAATTAGGAGTGCAGGCTTAGCATAAACTATTATACATAAAATAGATAAGCAATAAGGATTTACTGTTTTGTACAGAGAATTCTTATAATAGCCTATGGAATATAATTGAAAAAAATGAAATCATTATGCTGTATACCTGAAACACAATATTGTAAATTAACTGTATTTCAATATGAAAATAAAAAATAATAATACAAGAAAAAAATGTTATACTAAAAATCCTACCCAGGGGAGTTCCATGGTGGTCTAGCAGTTAAGGATTCTCCATTGTCACTGCTGTGGCTCAGTTTCAGTCCCTGACCTGGGAATTCTGCATGCCACAGGAATGGCAAAAAAAAAAAAAAAAGTATCCACTATTGAATTATTGAATTTACTTGCTCAGGGTTAATTTGGCAAGATGTAAAAAAAAAAAACAAAAAAAAACAAAAACAAAAAACAAAAAACTACTCGGTTCAGTAAGGAAATTTTAAAAAGACATAAAGGTGCAAAAATAATGTCTTTATCTTCAGATGACATTTTTGAATATACAGAAAATATAGGAGTTCCTGTTGTGGCACAGTGGGTTGAGAATCTGACTGTGGCAGCTCAGGTTGCTGCTGAGGCATGGATTCAATCCCTGGCCAGGCACAGAGGGTTAACAGATCCAGCATTGCTGCAGTTGTAGTGTAGGTCATAGCTGCAGCTGGGATTCAATCCCTGGCCCAGGAACTTCTATATGCCACAGGTTCAGCCATAGAAAAAGAAATTCTAAATCTAAGAATTATTACAACTATTTAGTGCATTTAGCAAGACAATATACAAAAAATGTTTGAGAAAAGGCATAAGAAGATGGTGGAATATGAACCTCCAATAATTACCTCCTCCAAATAAGCAATACCAGCACTGGTAAAAACTGTCAGGATCAGTTTTTATCAGAACTCTGGGAATTAAGCAAATGTTTGCAGCAATCCAGAGGGTGCTGCAGTCCATGAGGATGTGAGTTTGATCCCTGGCCCTGCTCAGTGGGTTAAGGATCCTGCATTGCTGTGAGCTGTGGTGTAGGTTGTGGATGCAGCTCGGATGCCACGTTGCTTTGGCTGTAGTAGCTCTGATTTAACCCCTAGCTTAGAAACTTCCATATGCTGCAGGTGCAGCCCTAAAAAGAAAGAAAGAAAAGAAAAAATAGGCACTCTCAAATAGAAAAGCAAGGTTTGAGATTTTAACTTGTACCGTTTCCATCCTCATTCTCCAGGTTTACGGTACTCATGAAAACTAATAGTCCATAATTGCAGTTAAAAAAACCCATCAACCTGGTAGAGGGCAGGATGGGATTGCAACGTCTTCAAAGCCCCATTTCCAGAGAATTTTTATTTCTTGAATTGTCTGGTGGTGCCCCGGAAGATGCTATTTGTGAGACTATCTTTATTTGACCTGAAACGGTGCTTTCCTTGTGTCAACGGCTCTCCCTGGACATGTTTGCCAAAACCAATTAGATTATATTGTTAGTGATGAAATGAAAAAAACAAAAAAACAAAAAACAACAACAAAAAAAACTAACAAACAATAACATTCTATCCGGCAAAGGTGTCATTCACATTTGAAGGAGAAATAGTTTTACAGACAAGCAAAAGCCAGAAGAGTTCAACACCACTACTTTATAAGAAATGTTAGAGGGGCTTCTCTAAACAGAAAAGAAAATGCTACAAGTGGAAATATGAAAATTACAAAAGGAGAAATCTTAATGGTAAAGGCAAACAAACAGTAAGGATAATATAAGCACCCCTTATAATTACTTGTGGGAAGGTTAAAAGGCAAAAGTAATAAACTCATCTATATCTTCAATAAGTAGATAAGGGATGTACAAAATGAAAAGATGTAAATATGATGGCAAAATATTAAATGTGGCAGGGGAGCAAAAATGTAGGGCATTTAGAATGCATTTGATCTTCAGAGATCATAAATTTAAAATAATCACATATGTATAGGTCATTATATATAACCTGTGGTAATCACAAGCCAAAACCCTATACTAGACACACACACAAAAGAGAAAGAAATCCATATATAATACTAAAAATAACCATCAACACATAAGAGAGCAAAAAAATAAGGAATAAAAATAACTACAAAATAACAAGAAACAGTTACCAAAATGGCAATAAGTATATATCTATCAATAATCACTTTAAGTGTAAATGAAGTAAATGCTCGTTAAGAGATATAGAGTGGTTGAATGGATAAAAAACAAAAAACAAGACCCATGTATATGCTGCCTACAAGAGACTCATTTCAGATTTAAAGACTCACAGAGACTGATAATGAGAGTGTGGAAAAATATATTCCATGCATATGGAAATGAAAATAAAACTGGGGTAGCAACAGTCACATCAGACAAGATAGACTTTAAAGACTGTTGAAAGAGACAAAGAAGGCTGTTATATAATAATAAAAGGATCAATCCAAAAAGAGGTATAAATTATAAATATATATGCACCCAATATAGGAGCAACTAAATACATAAAGCAAATATTATCGATGAAGACAGAAATTAACACTAATACAGGAATAGTAGGGGACTGTAACACCCCAATTTCATCAATGGACAAATCATTCAGATAGAAAATCAATGAGAAAAAAATGCCCTTAAATGACACATTAGATCCTATGAACTTAATAGATGTATATCAAACATTCCATTCAATAGTAGCACAGTAACATTCTTTTCAGTTGCACACATACCATTGTCTAGGATAGATCATATGCTAGGCCACAAAACAAGCCTCAGTAATTTAAGAAAACTGAACTCATATGAAGCATATTTTCTGACCACAGTGCTACCTTAGGTGTGAGTTGCCTCCGAGTCTCATGGCTCAGCTCTTTCTTCAGTCATAGCTGCCCTCACTCCACTGTGGAAATGAACATAAAGCAAGAAATGGCTGAAGCATTTGTTCAACTCAGGATGGGCACATTAGGGAAGTCATGGGAAACTGGGTAGCCACTCTAGCAGTCTACAGTCCACCCTCTCCATCCTGCTTTGGGATTAAGCCAGTGCACACAGGCTCCTCACAAGCAGAGTCCAGCCTTCCCGCAACCTTCCCGTTAGTCCCACTGGCTTTCCAACCAGCCAAGGTGGTTTTCTTCCCTGTGTCAGACTCCAGGACTGGGGCAGCCAATATGTGGCTCCAACCACTCATTCCTCATGGCAGGTGTTTGCCTTTTCATCTGAATCATCTCCCAAGGGCACATGTCCCAAATTGGTGGCTTCCTTCCTTTCCTACCTGATTCTGTGTGGATCTTTCTTACAGCCTTGGTTATATAAGAGTCTTTCTGCAAGTTTCCAATCAATTTTCAGTGAGAATTATTCCACACATAGGTATGTTTTTGATGTGTTTGTAGGGGAAGGTAAGCTCCAAGTCCTGCTGCTCTGCCAGCTTGGTCAGATCCTCTCAACTTTTGCCCTTGCTTTCATGTTGTATGAAAACTGGAAGAATGATTTTTTCTGATGCAAATGGTTAATGACCCATGAAAAATAAGTCATGTGACTCCCAGAGGGAGAATAAAGCCCTGGTTCCCATCAGTGTGGATGTGCTTCTCCCTTAGTAGTCAGGTTGTATTTTTAGCTTTGGCCCCCTTATGTCCCCCCACTCCCGTTCCCCTTTTGGGTTGTGAAGTATAGCTGTGAATGGTTCTGGATTGTCATCTGCCCAAACCTGCCTTTATGTAAAGTTACCCACAATAAACTTCATAATTACACTTCATGGAATTGCTTGCTTCATTTTTTGGTCCCAGTTCAGTGGATATTATTCAGTAACACTGACTTCAAACACAGTTAAATCACAATGAATTTCTTCTTCGCATACCTATGATTTGCTAAAATTTAGAAAGACTACAAAAGATTAACAATAGAGAATGTTGCAAGGATATGAAGCAACTGAAAGCCTCATACACTGGTACTGAGCATGCAAAATTTTACAACCATTTTGGAAAACAGTCAGTTTATAATAAAACTAAACATGTAGGTATGCTATGACCCAGCAATTCCATCCAAGTAATATACAAGGAAATTGAGTACATATGTCTACATAAAAGATTTTTGTAATAATGTCCATAGCTGTATCCATATCAGCCACAAAGTAGCATAATTTAAATATTTATTAGCAGAATGATAGATAAGTTAACTGTGAAATATTTACAAAATTCAATACTATAAGATCAGATTTCAAGTAAGTGGCAAGTTATTTATTTATTTTTATTTATTTTTTTGTCTTTTTAGGGCCACACTCATGGCATATGGAAGTTCCCAGGCTAGGGGTCAGATCGGAGATGTAGCTTCCAGCCTACACTACAGCAATGTAAGATCGGAGCTGCATCTGTGACGTGTTATGTACCACAGCTCACAGCACCACTGGATTCTTAACTCACTGAGCTGGGCCAGGGATTGAACCCACGTCCTCATGATTACTAGTCGGGTTTGTTACCGCTGAGCCCCAGCAGGAACTCCTGGCAAATAATTTTTGTGCTTTATCTGTCATTGCTATGTGTTTGTAGTAGAATAGTGTGTCAAATAAAAAGTGCTTGGTTTTCATTGGAAATCCCTCTTGCAGTTGGTATTGATCTGTGCCAACTCTGATAATAAAAAATAATTATTATGACAAAGTATAAAAATTATTATATCATTTTTTCCTGGTATTGTGCTGATTTAAATATATTGGCTCGGTATTACAGGTCCTCTTTAAGCGGTCTTGTGCTGTAACTGTGGATATATGCAGCTTCCTATTCTCCCCCAGAGGTGAGGAGTTCTCCTTTGAGAGGCTAAATGACTTCACAAACAGGATCTGAGCTTGTGTATTTTCACATTCCTCTTTACATGTTAGCAGCATAAAATTACCATTGATTTTAGAGCAACAGGGCTCTTGTCGAGCCCATACAGACCTCACACTGAGATGAGATAAATGCACAACTAATACACTGATATAACTGAGAGGTGGAGTATGTGAACTATCAAACCAGGTTTTAAATATACATCTCTTTGATAGTGAAGCAGGAATTATAATACAATGCTCTAGATTACAAAATCACTAGCATACATATCCAAAAAATATGTGCAATAATACTCAGTATAATGTTAATTATATTAGATATGATTTGGAATCAGCTTGAATAACTATCAATAGGAGAATGGTTAAATAAAATAAATTATGGTAGATCTAAATTATGAATATCATGCAGGTGTAAAAAAGAATAAGCTGGATATTATGAGTATGCATGAAAAGATCTCCAAAGTAAATAATTAAATGATAAAAACCAGCTGGATCATATATATGGATCCCATGTATGTAAAGAAAGTGCCTCTGAGCATATCTGCTAAATCATTATATCTAGGTGGAAGAGTATAATGTCTGATGATATGACAGGAGATGGTTTCATAAATTCTTGTATGATGAAATACTAATGAAAAGCAAATTTGTCTTGTTTTTATTCATTTGACTATCCGGATGCTCAGCTTAATTTACAAATCTATATCACATACACATGGGAAGATTATCAAGAGGTAAACTCACTCATTTCTCAGCTTCCATGCTAAACCCCAGAGGGTTTGTATTTGCCCTGTGGGAAAATCCTGGTTTCCTACACAGGGAACTAATTTCCTTCTCCCTCCCTATTCCTCTGGAACCCTCATCAGAATTGCAGGATTTGTCATTAAATAGTTCAAAGTGATTGCTTCAACTCAGAATTTCCAAAGACCATGCATAATAAAGTCCCCTGTTGCTCTAAAAAAAAAAAAAAGTTCTTTTTAGTTAATGAGTCCAAAGTCAAACTTTTGAACTACTCCAGGGAGTGCCTAAAATTAGCTAGCTTCCTCTTTGACTCTCCATTTAATTCTTCAAGCTTAGACAGTCTAAACCCAGCTGTTTTCCTCAAGTAAGTTATACTGCAAGATCTTTTATTTGGATAATGCTAACAACAAAATATTAGGTATAGAGGAAATTAAGTGGACAAAAGTTCGTGTGATCAGGATGAAGAAAAATGAGAGAAATTGCTCAAAACTCTGAATATTTCAAGATTATTCTCAGGCAGAATTTAGAAAAAGATTCTGCAAGATTTGTCTACAGGTCTTTTGGAGCCTGGGTAAACATACTTCTTTCTTATCCAGCTTTATAGATTGAAAACCATATCTATTCACAGAGTCGAGAAGTCGTTGTATATCCTCTCTTGATGGAAATCACCTGAGCTGAAATAAGTTTACTTATCATCTCCAAACTCCAGAATACAAGCCACGAGTATAATATTGTTCTCCCTAAATTCTCTGATGTTTTTGTGGCTTTTGACTGACTCCTTGAGCTATTTTCTTCTCCCTTCCTTCCATCCTTCCTTCTCTTTATGGACTTCTGGGATGCTGATGTCTGATTAGAATGTCTGATTCCCCTCATCTAAATTCTTTTTTACAGCCTTAGAGCTCTCCTGCAGTGCTGTGTCCTGTAGGATGACTAGTTTATTTCTGTTCTCTAAAATGTTATGTTCAGCCTCTCAGATGTGCCTTTTTTCTTGTTCCTTTGAAATACTAAATACTTAAATTGAAAACTGACTTTGTGAACGTTCTTAATATATGTAAATTATCCAATCAAATTCTTATAGCAGAAAACAGGATACTGTCATGCCCACATATAGAAGGGTAATTTAAAATTTAAAAAATATATATTTTCAAGCCTCACATATTTAGAAAATAGCAGGGTAGGATAGGCTTCACATATGTGTGCCTCCAAGGAGGTCTAACATGCCTCTGTTGCTTCTCCTTTCCTTTTGGCTTAAAGCCTGCATTTTATCAGGACCTGCAAAGGTTGATGTTATTAAGATTACCATGTGGGCAGGTAAGGACATCAAGCACATAGTTCTAATATTTATAGATTAAAATTTCCTCTATACCCTGAATTCCAGAGAGTTGCATATTTTTTTTTTTTTTGGCAATTAAAAAAATAAATCATAGTATGAGTTCCATGGTGCCTCAGTGGGCTAAGGATCTGGCATTGTCACTGCTGTGGCTCAGGTTGTGGTTATGTGGTGGGTTCAATCCCTGGCCCAGGAACTTCTTTGTGCCTTGGGCATGGCCAAACCAAAAAAAAAAAAATCAGAGTTTGTGTCAGATATTATAGATTTATTCCATGTGAATGTATGCGTTGTCAGTATTTCCTTAAAAACTAACACTATAAAATAATATTTTAAGAAGTATATTTGGTGGGTCTTGTTCTGTAAATGAAAATTTTGCCACTCTGTATTCATATATATTTATAAAATCAAGAAGTAAATAAAGTCAAAATTGGTTATATAGCATATAGTACAATGGCAATGATAGACTTCTAATTCCTTCACAACAGAAGTTGGAATTATTGTCAGCATTAATATATCCTTTCTGGCAATGTGTAGTATTTCTGATATCAACATAAAATGATAAACACAAGAAAAACAATAGAATACATACCAAAAACCCCCACAATACTATAAAACTCGCTCATATGTATTTATGGAGTAACAGAACAATCATCTATTTGTAGGCTTCTAGTTCAACATTTTCTTTTATTCTATACCTAAAAATTATTTAAAATATTTAAAAATCATCAAGACAACCAAACAGTTCAGTAATTCAAAACATGTTTTCCATTTCTGCGATTGACCTTAGTTGCCACTTTTGGACCATTTTGACTGTGAAAATATGGGTTTAAAGCTGCTAACTAAAGATCCCAAGGCTCAGCCGTGTTGAGCACCACAAACTGAGCATTCATTACACCTGAAGATGAAAGCAATTGGTCCAGATACTTGGTTGACATATGCAGGACGAATAACTGGTTGGATTTTCCCTCCACCAGTTGACTTTGTATCCCATTAACATAATGTTAGATCTCTGTTGTTTCAGCTGTAGGGATTTGAACTGTGATTCCTCAGTTGCTTTTCTATTTTGGTCACTTTACCTAGTATGTATTTTACATACATTGGGCAAGTTGCATGTATTGTTTATTCTTGTTTCTAATAGAGATGAGAACTCACAATTTTCACCTAACAAAAACACAAGGAAAAGTACAAAAACAGTTGTCTTGATTATGTATTTGAATACATACTTTGTTTTCATTGTGTTTGGTAGGTATAGAAGGAGTGTGTTTTAACCAAGAATAATGTTTTACTATCAGATTTACATTGCAAACATAAAGGCCTTATAATCAAGAGAAATACACTATAACTGTTTTCTATAAATTATTGTATCTTATGAAATATTATTTAAATTTGAGAGTCCATAGTAGAAAAGTCTATTTAAGTAAAATATAGCCATTACATTTGTTGAGGCTTTTGTTGAAGTATTTTAAAAACATTTGTAATTTTGAAAATTTTTGAACATTTATGAAGTTGAAAGAGTAATACAGTAGTATAACTTTCACCTAGATTCACAAATTGTTAGCATCTTACTACATTTCCTTTATCATCTTATCTCTCTCTCCATATTTATGTAGGTATCTACTATCCATATATTTCCCTATCTATCATGTATTCTTCTGAATCATTGAAAGTAAGTTGTGACACCATGACACTTCATTCCTGAATACTTAAGCTTTCATCTCCTATAAATAAGGATATTTCTCCTACATAATCCTAATCCATTGACACACCTGAGATGATTAACAATAAATCAGTAGTATCTAACATTGTATTTGCGGGGGTTTTGTTTGTTTGCTTTTTAGGGCCGCACCAGGGGCATATGGAAGTTCCCAGGCTAGGGGTCGAATCAGAGCTACAGCTGCCAGCCTACACCACAACAACAGTAACGCGGGATCCTCAACCCACTGAGCAAGGCCAGGGATCAAACCCACATCCTCATGGATGCTAGTCAGATTTGTTTCCACTAAGCCGTGATGGTAACTCCTGGATTTGTGTTTTAACAGATGAGACTTGAAGCCTTTCGAAACAAAGTAATGCTTCCTTGTCCTCTGAGATAGTATTTCAGCTCTAAAGAACTGTGTTAGTGTAATTCTTTTTGTGTTATCTTGTCCATGCTACTAGGGCAAATGTGCTGCTGTAGGGTACCATGGATGTAAATTGGTATGCTTTGTCATTTATTGCTCGTCCTTGTGAGCTGGAACTGGAAACTCCATAAGGTAATCTTAGTTACTGTATAACATATATAGCTAGTCCTCACTTGTGTGGAGTACTGTTAAAATTTTTGTCAATTGCTTGCACAGTGGAAATCATGATTTGTATGTAAATCCTAGGTAATTTTTATTGCAGTCTAATTTGTATAATAATACTATGGATTTCCAGGTCTGTTTGGCAAAGCTTTGCAAAACAAAACCTAACAAAATACCTCCCTTAACCCACCACAGAGAATATGAGATGTCTAACTAAGCAAGGTGCAGATATAAAGCAAATTCAGGACACATTTTTAAATAGACGGTGGTTATCTTTGGCACCTCTCATTTTATGCTTTCCCTTAGTGCCAAGTGCCCCTCATAAAGTGAGAGATTTTAAGCTCATACAGACCATTTAGAAGACTGTGTCTTGGTTTGGCTTGTCTTCCAAAAGCTGTGTCTTTCGTTCATTCACTCATTCATTCATTCATGTTTTTCATTATCACATTCTGAGCAGCACAGGGATTATTATGCTTGATACCCTTTGATTCTAAAATTAACACTTCTCTGTAGGCAGGAGCCAGGAGCCAATTAATATCATCCACATAATGGTGTTAATATTTAGAAAAAGACATACTATGTTCACAAGCTTTTTATTTTAAATTTTAAAATAGAGATTGAAGAAATGAATCAGTAATGGTGGTATTTCTGCCACAGTAAAAATGGAAGTTTTAAAACAATTTTAAAAGCACTTTATGAGGTGTAATTAACAAAGAAAAAGCTATGCATATTTAATGTTTATGACGATGCGTTTGGAGATAAGCGGGCCTATGTGAAACCATCATAACAATTTATGCCATAAACATATCTATAAACCACCAAAATTTGCTCCTACCCTCTATATTATTATTGTGATTTTGTTTGTTTGTTTGTGATAATAATACTTAAGATCTATGCTTGTAACCAATTTTTTTTTGTCTTTTTAAGTCTGCACCTGTGAGCCTCATCTGCGACCTACACCACACATTTCACTGCAATGCCACAACTTTAATCCACTGGGCGAGGCCAGGGGTTGAACATGTGTCCTCATGGATACTATTTGGGTTTGTTACCACTCTGCCATGAGGGAACTCCCTTAACCAAATTTTAAGTATACAATACAGCATTACTAACTGTAGTCATTATGCTGCATAGTAGCTCTCTAGGACTTACTAATGTTGCATAACTAACTTTTTACCATTTGACTAATCCCTCCATGTTTCCCCTTCTTCCCAGACCCTGGCAACCCCATTTTAATCTCTGGTTCTATTATTTTAGATATTTTAGATTCCTCATATAAGTAGTATCATGTAGTATTTTTCCTTCTCTGCTTGGCTTATTTCACTTAACATACAGTTAGTCCTCTAGGTTCATCCATGTTGTTGCAGATGGTAGGATTTCCTTTTCTTAAGGCTAAATCATATTCTACTAGATTTATTTATTGAATTTTTCTTTATCTATTAATCTGTTGGTGGACCCTTATATTGCTACCGTGTCTTGGCTACTTGGGAATAATATTGCAATGAATATGGGAATGCAGATATGTCTTAAAGATCTAGATTTCAGGGGTTCCCTGGCAGCTCAGTGGGTTAAGGATCCTGCTGTGGCTCTGGTTACTGCCGTGGTGCAGGTTCAATCCTAGGCCTGGAAACTTCCAAAACAAAACAAAATACCCCAAAGATCTAGATTTCAGTTCCTTTGAAAATATACCCAAATGATTGCTGGATTATATGGTTGCTCTATTTTTAATTTTGTGAGCAACTTCATAGTATTTTCCTAAGTGACTACCAATTTATATTCCTACCAGCAGCATGCCAAGGTTCCCCTTTTTCCATGTTTTTGCCAACAATTATTTATTGTTTTTCTGATAGTAGCCATCCTAACTGGTGTGAGGTGATACCTCTTTTCTTGTACCTATCGGCCAATTGTATGTCTTCTTTGAAAAAATGTCTATGCAGATTCTTTGCCCATTTTTTAAAAAATCAGATGTTGACGATGGTGATTTGCTCATGAGTAATAATATTCCTTATATATGTTGGATATTAACCCTTTAACAGATCTATGGTTTGCTTATATTTTCTCCCATTCCTTAGATTGTCTTTTCAGCTTGTTGATTTTTTTTTCCTTTGCTGTACAGAGCTTTTTAGTTTGATAGTCTCACTTGTCTATTTCTGTTCTGTACAGAGCTTTTTAGTTTGATAGTCTCACTTGTTTATTTCTGTTATTTCCTGTGTTGTATTTGGGAAAACTCTGCCAAGACCAAAAACAAGATTTCCTGCTGTTTTCTCTGAGTAGTATTACAGTTTCAGGTCTTATATTTAAACTTTTAATCCACTTTGAGTAATTTTTGTGTATGGTATAAAATAAGAATCCAGTTTCATTATTTTTTATGTGGATATCTAGTTGTATTGATGCCATTTATTGAAGAGACTATCCTTTGCCCATTGTGTACTCTTGGCACTCTTGTTGGAGGTAACTGACTTTGATGCATGAGTTTAACTTTGGGCTCTCAGTTCTCTCCCATTGGTCTATTTTTTTTTTCTGCCAGAACTGTACTGTTTTTAATATTGCAGCTTTGTAATATATTTTGAAATGAGGAAGTGTGATGCAAATAGCTTTGTTTTTGCTTAAAACTGCTTTAGCTATTTAGGGTATTTTGTGGTCCCATATGGATTTTAGGATTGTTGTGTTTCTGTGAAAAATGCCACTTGTATTTTGAAAGGGATTGCATTGAACCTGCAGATAATTTTGGTTAACATGGACATTTAAAAAATATTAATTCTTCCAATCCACTTAAATAGAATATCTTTCTGTTTAACTGTGTCCTCGGTTTCTTTCATCAAACTCTTGTTTTCAACATAAAGATCTTTCATCTCCTTGGTTAAATTTATTACTAGGTGTTCTGTTCTATTTGGTGCTATTATAAATGGGATTATTCTCCTAATTTCTTTTTCAACTAGTTTGTTGTTTGTGTATAGAAGTGCAATATTTTTTTATATTTATTTTCTATCCTGCAACCTTACTTAATTCATTTATTAGTTCTAACAGTTTTTTGGTGTTCTTAGGGCTTTCTGTATATAAAATTGTATTATTGGAGTATCCATTGTGGCTCAGTGGTTTAAGGACCCAGTGTTTTCTCTGTGAAGATGAGGGTTCAATACCTGGCCTTTGTTATTGGGTTAAGGATCCAGCATTGCCACAAGCTGTGGCATGGGTCACATATGTGGCTTGAATCTGCTGTTGCTATGGCTGTGGTGTAGGCTGGCAGCTGCAGCTCCATTTCGGTCCCTGGCCCAGAAATTTACATATGTCACAGGTGCAGCCATAAAAAGAATTTTAAAAAAAGGTTGTATTATCTAGCAATAGAGACAATTTAAATTATTTCTTTCCAGTTTGGATGCCTTTTCTTTTTCTTATCTAACTGCTCTGTCTAGGACTTCTCATACTATGTTGAGTAAGGGTGGCAAGAGAGGGTGTCAAGTGTTCCTGATCTTAGAGGGTTAGCTTTCAGTTTTTCACCATTAAGTTTGATGTTAGCTATGGGTTTTTCATATATAGCCTTTATTACTTTGAGGTATGTTCCCTTCAAACTTGGTTGAGAATTTTATCATAAAAGAATGCTGAATTTTATCAAGTGCTCTTTCTGCATCTATTTAGATTATCATGTGGTTTTTAATCCTTTATCTTGTTAATGTGGTTGATTTGTATATATTGAACCATCCATGCACCCCAGGAATAAATCCTACTTGATCCTGGTATATAATCCTTTAAGTGTTGTTGAATTCAGTTGCTAATATTTCGTTGAAGATATTTATATCCATGCTCATCAGGGATATTGGCCTATAGTTTTCTTTTTTTGTATTAACTTTGTTTGACTTTGGAATCAGGGTAATTCTGGACTTATAAAATGAATTTTTAAGTATCCTCTCTTCTATTATTTGGAAGAGTTTAAGAAAGATTGGTACTAATTCTTCTTTAAATGTTTGGTACTAATTCTTCTTTAAATGTTTGGTAGGATTTGCCAGTGAAGCTATCCTACCCTGGACTTTTCTCTGTTGGGAGGTTTTAGATTGCTGTCGCAATCTCCATATTTGTTATTGGCCTGTTCATACTTTTTATTTCTTCTTGATTCTTGGTAGGTTATATGTTTCTGGGAAATTATACATCTCTTCTATGTTGTATACTTCATTGGCACATAATTATTGGTAATAGTTTCTTATTTTTCTGGTATCAGTTATAATGTCCTTTCTTTCATTTATGGTTCTATTATCTCTTTTCTTTCTCACTTAGTCTAGCTAACAGCTGACTTTTATATTTTTCAAGGAAACAGCTCTTATTTTGTTGATTTATATCTTTCTATTCTGTATTTAATTTATTTCCATCTACTCTTTAGTATATCCTTCATCTGTTGATTTTAGACTTAGTTTTTCTTGTTTTTAATTCCTTTAAGTGTAAAATTAGGTTGTTGGTGATCTTTCATTTTTTAAAAAGATGTAGGCAATTATCACTATAAACTTCCCTCTGAATACTGCTTTTGTTATATTCCTTAAGTTTTGGTGTGTTATGTCTTTGTTTTTGTTTATATTGATATATTTTCTAGTTTCCCTTTTAATTTCTTCTTTAATTCATCGATTGTCAAGAGCGTGTTGTTTAATTTCCAAGTATTTTTGAGCTTTGCTATTTCCCTTTTGTTATTGATATCTACTTTCATACCATTGTGACTGAAAAAATAACTTGATACGATTTCAATCCTCTTATATTTGTTAAGATGTTTTAACATATGATCATATGTTCTAACATATGATCTATCCTGGATAATGTTTTATATGTGCTTGAGAAGGATGCCTAGTCTATTGCTTTTGGATGGGATATTATTTATATATCTGTTAGGTTCAGCTCTATTTCCTCATTTTCTGTATAGATGATGTATCCATTATTGAAAATAGATTATCAAAGCCTCATACTATTATTCTTTTGCTATCTGTTACTCCCTTCAGGTCTGTCAATTTTTGTTTTATAAATCTGTATTATCTGATGTATTTATAATTATTATATCTCTCTATGCATTGTCTCCATTCTTATTATGTAATCACCTCTTGTCCCTTCTGACAGTTTTTTACTAAAAACTATTTTTTTTGATACAAGTATAGCTATCTCTGCTCTCTTTTGATTACCATTTGTTTGGAGTATCTTTTCCCATCACTTCATTTTCGTCCTGTGTGTGCCCTTTAAGCTAAAGTGTGTCTCATGTAAACAGCATATAGTTTAATTTTTTTGTTTTTGTTAATCCATTCAGCCACTCCATATCTTCCCACTGGAATGTTTAATCCATTTAAATTTAAAATAATTACTAACAGGTAAGGACTGTTGCAATTTTGTTCATTGTTTTCTGTCTGTTGTGCAATTCTTTTGTCCCTTTCTTCTCTTTTGTCTTTGTTTTTCATTTGATGGGTTTTTTTTTTTTAGTGATATGCTTTGATTCTTTTCTCTTTATTTTTTTTGTATCTACTGTAAGTTTTTTCTTTGTGGGTAACATGAGGCTTATAGAAAATCTCTTCTACTTATAATGATCTATTTAAAGCTGATAACAACCTAATTTTGATAATGTACAGAAACTTCACTTTTAATTCTTTTACTTTAAACTTTTTACTGATGTCAGAATTTACTTTTTGCATTGTGTGTTTATTAACAAATTTTTGTGGTCATCATTATTTTTAACTTTGAGGAATAATTTAATATATATATATATAAAGTATACAGCATGATAATTTGATACATATACATTGGATCAGGATAATTAATTCCATTACCTAATATAGTAAGCACAGATAACTCTGTGTGTGTGTGTGTCTACACAGCAGGAATGCGTAAGATCTACTCTCAACAGCTTTCAGTTATACAATACCATGTTCATTAGTCTTAGTACTTTTATCTTTTAACTGTTATGCTGCAGTTAAAAGTGATTTATGTACCACCATTACAGAATCACATTATTCTGTGATTGTTTATATATTCATTTTATCTATGAAATTAATAATTTTATATGCTCTCATGTTGCTGTTTAGCATTCCTTTGTTTCAACTCAATGAAATTCCTTTAGTACTTCTTGTAAGGCAGTTTTAGTAGTGATGAATTTCCCCATTTTTGTTTGTCTGGGAAAGTCTTTATCTCTCATTTTTAAAGGATATTTTTGCCACTTACAATGTTCTTGATAGGCAGATTTTTTTCTTAAGTACTTTGAAATATCCTCCTCCTCTTTTCCATTCTGCAAAGACACTGCCGAGAAGTCTGCTGACAGTTTTTATGGGGATTCCCTTTTATGTGATGAGTTGATTTTCTCTCGCTGCATTCAAAATTCTCTTTGATTTTGACATTTGATTATAATATGTCTCAGTGTAGACCTCTTTGGGTTTAACCTTTTTGAAATTCATTATGCATCATAAATCTGAATGTCCATTTCTTTCCTCAGATTTGGGCCTTTTCAACTTTATTTCTTTAAATAATATTTATGCCCTATTTTTTTCTCTTCTAGTGGGACACACTTAAAATGCTTTGATATGCATGATTGAGTCTCTTATGTCCCTTAGACTTTCTTTACTATTTTTCATTATTCTTTCTTTTTATTCCTCTTATTGGATAATTTAGTTTGATCTGTTTTCAAGTTCACAGTTTCTTTTTTCTACTTGGTTGAGTCTACTGTTCAAGCTCTTTATATTTCAGTTAGTAATTTTATTCTTCAGCTTCAAAAAATTCTGTTTGATTCTTTTTTATAGTTTCTGTCTCTTTTAATATCAAACTTCTCATTTTGTTCATCTATAATTTTCCTGATTTTGTTCTCTGTGTTCTCTTGAGGTTTGCTGAATTATTTTGAATTCATCGTCATTTCATACATTTCTTTTTTTAAATTGTAATTTCCCCAATACAATTTTTTTTTCTACTGTACAGTATGGTGACCCAGTTATACATACATGTATACATTCTATTTTCTCACATTATCATCCTGCATCGTAAGAGACTAGACATAGTTCCCAGTGCTACACAGCAGGATCTCATTGCTAATTCATTCCAAAGGCAATAGTTTGCAACTATTAACCCCAAGCTCTCAATCCATCCTGCTCCCTCCCCTTCCCCCTCCCCTTGACAATGACAAATCTTCTCAAAGTCCATGATTTTCTTATCTGTGGAAAGGTTCATTTGTGCTGTATATTAGATTCCAGATATAAGTGATATCATATGATATTTGATATGGTATTCGTCTTTCTCTTTTTGACTTACTTCACTCAGTATGAGAGTCTGTAGTTCTAACCATGTTGCTGCAAATGGCATTATTTTGTTCTTTTTTATGGCTGAGTAGTATTCCATTGTGTATATATACTACATCTTCCTAATCCAATTGAGGACATTTAGGTTGTTTCCATGTCTTGGCTATTGTGAATAGTGCTGAATGAACATGCAGGTGCATTTGTCTTTTTCAAGGAGAGTTTTAAGCCATTTTGAGTTTATTTTTGTGCATGGTTTGAGGATATGTTCTAGTTTCATTGATCTGTATACAGCTGTCCAGGCTTCCTAGCAATACTTGCTGAAAAGATTTTTTTTTTCCTATTTTATGTTCTTGCCTCCTTCATCAAAGATTAATTAACCATAGGTGTATGGGTTTATTTCTGGGTTCTCTATTCTGTTCCATTGGTCTGTATGTCTGTTTTGGTCAGAGTACCACACTGTGTTAATTACTGTAGCTTTGTAATATTGCCTGAAAACTGGGAGAGAGGTGCCTCCTGCTTGGTTTTTGTTCCTCAGAATTGCTTTGGCAATTCTGGGTCTTTTGTGGTTCCATATAAAATTTTGGATTGTTTGTTCTAGTTCTGTGAAAAATGTCATGGGTAATTTGATAGGAATGGCATTGAATCTGTAGATTGCTTTGGGTAGTATGGCCATTTTTTATAGTATTAATTTTTACAGCCCAGGAGCATGGAATATCTTTCCATTTCTTTACATCCTCTTTAATTTCCTTGATTAATGTTTTATAGTTCTTGGCATATAAGTCTTTTACCTCCTTGGTCAGGTGTATTCCCAGTTATTTGATTTTTTGTAGGCAATTTTAAAGGGTATTGTATTTTTGTATTGCTTTTCTAATATTTCATTGTTAGTATATAGAAATGATACTGATTTCTGAATGTTAATCTTATATCTTATTACTTTCCTGAATTTTTTGATCAGTTTGAGTAGTTTTTGGGTTGAGTCCTTAGGGTTTTCTATATATAGTATCATGTCGTGTGCATACAGTGACAGTTTTAACTCTTCTCTTCCACTTTGAATACCTTTTATTTCTTTTGTTTGTCTGATTGCTGTATCTAGGACTTTCAGTACTAAATTGAATAACAGTGGTGGGAGTGGGCATCCTTGTCGTCTTCCAGATTTTAGTGGGAAGGCTTTCAGCTTTTCTCCATTGAGTATTATATTTGCTGTGCGTTTGTCATAAGTGGCTTTCATTATGTTAAGGTATGTTCCCTCTGTACCCATTTTGGTAAGAGTTTTGATCATGAATGGATGTTGGACTTAGTCAAATGCTTCTTTCTGCATCTTTTCAGATGATCATGTGGGTTTTGACTTTTCTTTTGTTAATGTGGTATATGACGTTGATTGATTTGAGTATGTTGAACCATCCTTGTGCACCTGGGATGAATCCCACCTGGTTGTGGTGTATGATTTTTTTTATATGTTCTTGGATTAGTTTGGCTAAACTTCTGTTGAGAATTTTTGTGTCTATATTCATCAAAGATATTGGCCTATAGTTTTCTTTTTTGGTGGTATCTTTGTCTTGTTTTGGAATGAGGGTGATGGTGGCATCATAGAATGTCTTTGGTAGTTTTCCTTCTTCTTCAACCTTTTGAAAAGGCTTAAGGAGGATGGATATAAGTTCCTCTTTGTATATTTGGTAGAATTCGCCTGTGAAGCCATCTGGTACTGGACTTTTATTTGTAGGGAGTGTTTTTATGACATATTCCATTTCATTTCTAGTGATTGGTCTATTCAGTTGATTTGTTTCTTCTTGATTCAGTTTTGGCAGTCTGTAAGTCTCTAGAAAGTTGTCCATTTTTTCTAAGTTGTCAAATTTTCATAGATTTCTATTTCTTAGGATCAGTTACTGAATTTTTATTTTGTTCTTTGTTGGTGCCATGTTTCCCTGACTTCCTGATCCTTGCAACCTTGTATTGCTGCAGTAATAGTCATCTCTGAGTCACCCTGAATAAGGAGTCACCTCCTTGAATCTTTATACTTCAGCTTCAGCAAGGAAACTTCTTTACCAGTCAGACTGGCCTGAGATCTGTGTGAGCTGGTTGGTAGGGACCATAAGCAGGAAGCATGTTGCTAGGCTTCATGAGCAGGTAGGCTTGGTGCCACATCTGAAGATGGGCTTGCCCAGTGCTAAAGTCTGTAGGTGGGTAGGCTTGATGCCAAAGTCCACAGGCAGGCCTGCTCTAGGGGGTTGTGGTTTGACCCGGTTTCAGGAAACATTAGTAAACAGGCCTGGTGCTGGGATCCACTGGCAGGTAAACCTAGTGCTAGTATCAACAGGTGTGCTTGCTCTCTTTCCCTCCTAGAAGAACTCATAATCAAAGGTGTCTTTTGTGCCTTCTCTGTGCTGAGTTGGTGAGAGGCTTGACATGGGTAAAATGAAACTTTTTATTCCTTGCCCTTTCAAATGTATCTTTTCTCATTTCTTTGTTCCACCAGTGTCCTATAACCTCTTACTTGGATTCCAGATCTTTCATAAAGGTACTTTTGTCCATATATGATTGTTAAATTGGTTTTTCTTTGGGAGTATGTGGCCTGGGACATTCTAGTCCACCATCTTGCTCATATCACTCCTTAATTTTACTTGAAAAGGATTGCTCTGTGAATCCCTAAATAACTTTAAAGAAAAAAAAAAGCTTGCTATAAAATCAAACCTCTAGCATTGACTTTTATCACAGTGGTCATTTCTATGCAAAATATTGCCTTGACCCAAAGTTGGGATTTCTCTACAGTTTTTGGAATCTCTGGCTCTAATTGGTTGAACGATGTTTGTTGGTGCCCAAGAGGAATGGATTTTATGTGTGTGTGCTGGCCCTGAAATCATACAATACAGGCCTCACCCCTGACTACTGTGAACACTTACTTAGGTTCCCTTCCAGGTTTCAGTGCTCTGGGGTGATCTCAAGATGAGCACTGGGGGGGGGGTGCTTCCCGTGGTGGTGCAGCAGAAACGAATCTGACTAGGCACCATGAGGTTGCAGGTTTGATCCCTGGCCTTGCACAGTGGGTTAAGGATCCAGTGTTGCCGTGAGCTGTGGTCTTGATTGCAGACATGGCTTGGATCTGACATTGCTGTAGTGTGGTGTAGGCTGGCAGCTACAGCTCTGATGTTACCCCTAGCCTGGGAACCTCCATGTGCTGCAGGTGCAGCCCTAAAAAAGACAAAAAAAAAAAATGATGAGCACTGGGAACCCCCATCCACAGTGTTGCTATAGACCAAGAGTGAAAGAGGTAGAATTTAATAAGTTAGCTCCTTTATCCTGATGCTGGATTACTGTAAATAAATGTCCAGATACTATCTACAATTTATCATTTTACATTGTTAGTATTGTATCCATCACAAATGTTAATTTTAATATGATTTTATGTTTCTTCCCTATAGCAGTATTCTCACTGTTGACTTCAGCTTCAGCAGCTAAGCAGTTTTATCATTTACTGGGTCTGAAAATACTGTTGCCACAAACCAGTGTACCACTAACTGAGAATTCAGGTAATTGGGTTATGTTCCTCACCTGAGCTGGGTCGTTCAGCTAGTTAGTCAATAAATGGATAAAAGGATAGGTTTCTGGGTCTTCAATGATGAACTAAATGAACCAGTGTTGAACTAGGACATAAAAGCCCAGGATAGGCCTCTAGATTGAGGCAAGAGGATTGAATAGCTATACTGAGACCCAGGTGAAGTCTAGAATATCAAGACAGTATGGGAATATATATACAAGTATTAAAGTATGAGGACAGAGTTTATGTAACTATGGGGGACATTAAACCTTGCTGTCATGGCTTAAACAGGTGTGATGACTACATCTCTTGGTGGATATATATGTTTTTAGGGTGTATCTACCCAGAGAATTTTTCAGGGAACAGCTGTTAGAGGGAAAGCTTCTCACAACTCATTGTAGTCACAGCATTGCCTAAAAAATCCTAACTAAAAATACTCCTGGGCATGTTAATCTAGGCTACCAGGGTTTTTTTAATTTATTATAATTGTATTAATAAATTTCAAAATTAAATGAAAACATGCCATTAAATAAAATTAAATTTAAAACAAGAAAAATCCAAAGCAATCTAATTCCATATCCAGTCTTTGAATTATTTCATGTCTTATTGTCTGCCTATCCACTAATGGCTTCTTACACTTCACCTTGGCCTCTATTTCCTTGGCTGCACACTTAATTCTATCATTATCAATGCCTTTATAATTTCTTGTGTGCATATGGACATGCTCACATACATACACATGCATGACTAATAAACTCATTTACACTTTATTGAAGACAAATGGAAGCAATTAAATAGAAATTCCCTTAATTTCTTGCATTCTTGACATAGAATAGACAAAGTGCCTCTAGGCCTACTTAAGTCCTTTGCATCTAGATTTAATATGCTCTCTCCATTCTTCAAGTAATTCACTCCTGAAATTTTTTTCTCCACCCTCCTCTCATGTCAGAAAACTTTTTTTTTTGAAAAGTATCACTCTGAACCACTCAAAAATACTCTAGCACCCCAAAAGATTTTAATCAAAAATAATAATATGGTTGATTTAAAATATCAGTGGTATAATGAACCAGGAAGTGAACTTTTAAATATCTGAATATGGATTGTGGGACAATAGTGAAAAAATATTTATGCAGAATGAGACCTAGGTGCTGAGGTAACTGAGAGACATTGAAGAGCTTTTGATGGATCTTACTTTTTTGTTTTCCAGAGAGAACACTTCTCTATATAGCAATGAAAAACTACAGTGCTACCAGTGAGTTTGTACTCCTTGGACTGTCTGTTGACCCCCATATTCAGGCTGTACTCTTCATGCTGTTCATTCTGATTTACCTCCTCACTCTGATGGGAAATTTCTTGATGATGCTGATGATTAGGGCTGATTTTCACCTCCACACACCCATGTACTTCTTTTTGAGACAGCTGTCTTTTCTGGACCTCTGCCACTCATCCGTCACAGTTCCCAAGATGCTGGAGAATCTACTTTCTGAAAGTAAAACCATCTTTGTAGAGAGCTGCCTGGCTCAGGCCTTCTTTGTGTTTGCCACCGGGGGCACGGAGGCCTGTCTGTTGGCAGTGATGGCCTATGACCGCTATGTAGCCATCAGCTCCCCTCTGCTCTATGGCCAGGTGATGAGCAACCAGCTCTGTGTGGGGCTGGTGTGGGGCTCCTGGGGCCTGGCCTTTGTTGATGCTCTCATCAATATCCTCCTGGCTGTCAATTTAGACTACTGTGAGGACCACACTATTCCCCACTTCAGCTGTGAGCTGTCTTCTCTCTTCCCTCTGTCTTGCTCTGACACCGCCACCAATTTCACACTCCTGCTCTGCTCTTCTGTCTTGCATTTCTTTGGCACCTTCATTATGATTGTTTCCTCCTATGCCCGCATTGTCTCCACCATTCTGAGCATCAGCTCTACTTCGGGCAGAAGCAAGGCCTTCTCCACCTGCTCTTCTCACCTCACTACCGTGATCTTGTTCTATGGCTCAGGCTTCCTCAGCTACCTTTTGCCAGCCTCAGGTTCCCCCCTGGAGATGGTCTTCTCCTTGCAGTACAGTGTAGTCACACCCATGCTGAATCCCCTCATCTACAGCCTACAGAACAAGGAGGTGAAAGCAGCTATGGGAAGAATGTTTCGAAAATATTTTCATTCTCTCTTGTAGGGGACACAAAGTGATAATAAAAGAGAAAAACTGATTATGCTACATGATCAGACAATGGACTTTAAGGAGAGTTTCTTGATTTCCCATGATGACAGATGTTACTGGGAACATAGTGGTATTTACTTTCTTGGAAATGCTTCTGAAAAGGACAGAAAACTCTTATTTTAGGTGGGTTCAGATTCTTATTCAGAAAAGGAGAAATGAATCAGATAATCCTTTTTTCAAGGGATCATTTTGTGGATAGCTGTTGCCATTATAGCTCATTATTTCTTCACACTTCTTCAGATAATTATGCTCCAGATCCCTAGGAAAACTGATTCTCTCAAATTTACATCATATGGTGAGATGATTCCATACCCCAGGGGTAACCATTCTGCCCCTTTCTCTTGACAGTTTATTGAGGCCAGGAGTGAAACAAAGACCCAGGTGAGGTTATTTAGAATTGTTTCTCTAGAAAATTCAAATATGGAGTAGGAACAAGAAGAAGAGCTTTCAGAAGAAAAGCAATCTGACTATAGTTCCTGAAGAGACTGTGAAACTCTGTTCTCCTGGCCATTGTCCTTTCTGAGGTCATATTTTTAATAGATATAATGGAACTCGTGAATTTGTTCTGTGGCAAAAGGGACCAGGCAGAGAAAGAAGGCAATAGACCTTAAAAGAGGAAGAGTAGCATAGGTTTTCCAGGTGGGCTCAATGTAATCACAGGACTCCTTAAAAGCAGGGAAACTTCTCCAGCTGTAGGTAGGAATGATGAGGCAGAAGGGGGAAGGTCAGAGATAATATAAGCACGAGGAAGACTCAACCCATCATTGCTGGCATGGGTCCACGAGCCAGAGAGTGTGAGTGGCCTGCAGAAGCTGAGAACCACCACCAGCAAAGAAATAGGAACCTTGGGGCATAGAATTCATGGAACCGAATTTGGCCTTCAACCTGAACAGCATCTTCCCCAAATCCTGCAGGTAAGGCCTGCTGACTTGATTTTTGGCCTTGTGTGATGACCCAGAGTAGTAAAATTGGTTGAACCCACCCATTAAATCATATTTCTGACCTAAAAAACTGTCAGAAAATATATTTGTTGTCATTGGAAACCATTAAGTTTATGGTCGTTTGTTACGACATCAATAGAAAATGAATGTAGTTCCGAAGTTTTATTTTCCTGCTTAATTATCTCAACAGATATGAGACAGAGTTATTATTAGTTTTCATTTACTGATGAGGAAATGAGACTCTGGGTGTCTGTACACCTGTCCAGTGATTAACATCAAGGAAATGGTGGAGCTGGAATTTTAACCGCATGCAATTTGAATCAAGTACACATTCTCAAGCACTGACGTGGCCCTTCCATTAAATCTTTGAGGCTCTCAAGTCTTTTCTATAATGACATTTACTATTGGATTCAGTTGCGTACAACCGAAGCATGGTAACTATTATGGGTATCAATGGTGAAGTTCAAACAACAGAACTTTGGTGAAATGCCAAGTATTTAGAATTAGATATTTGGTTAAGATTTGGGAAAATACAGCAATCACTATGCTTCCCTTTCTCTTCTATTTTGTGAACTATCCTTCCCCCAGCCCCCAAAGACTTATTTTCTCCCTTCAATCAGGTTATCTATAGTCAGTTTCTGTTTCTTTCAAAGATAACTGATTGGTTTTGAAATTGGAACTAGATTGATTTGTAGGCAACAACACTCAAGGACGTGAGGATATGCAGAATTCGTGGTTGTGGTAAGAGGTGCACAGTGAAGTGAGTCAGCAGTTCGTCGTTACTGCTAATGATATGTAATTGCCACTCCTATTTTAAGACCCAGTGCCTGATACCATGGATACTGTGCTAAGCCTTTCAACAAGGAAAAGTTGGTAAAATGAAGCAAGTACAAGAAAAACAGGAATGCCAATACCACAGGGTCATCTGTTTCAAGATAATTGCTTCATTTCTTGACTTGCGATTTTTTTAATTTTTATATAATTTTAAAGTTGCTTTCCATTTGCAGTTATTACAAAATATTAGCTATATTCCCCATGTTGTACAATACATCCTTAAGCCTATCTTATACCCAATAATTGGTACCTCCCAGTCCTCACCCTTCTATTTCCCCTTCTCCCCTATCCACTAGTAAGCACTAGTTTGTTCTCTACATCTGAGATTGCTTCTTTTTTGCTATATTGACAAATTTGTGGTATTTTTGTAGATTCCTCATATAAGTGATATCAT
Source organism: Sus scrofa (assembly GCF_054392235.1). Taxonomy (NCBI): domain Eukaryota; kingdom Metazoa; phylum Chordata; class Mammalia; order Artiodactyla; family Suidae; genus Sus; species Sus scrofa. Next base: position 85,965,198 of record NC_139387.1, on the reverse strand, counting down.
ACAGTATTTGTCTTCATCCAACTTATTTCACTTAGCATAATGCCTTCCAAATCCATCCATGCTGCTACAAATGGCAAATTTTTTTTCTTTTTTATGGCTAAGTAGAAGTCCATCGAAGAGACTTAAATTCAGTCATTTCACTAGCACAGCAGTTTGCGTATGGGAGAAATGGATGTTGACCAGGAAATTATATAACCTCAGCATCATGGAATAGTAGAATAGTGATATCATGAAGAATTTTGAGGACTTGGAGAACAATGAACCTTTAGCCTGTCTAAAATCACCATGTTTCTCGTGTCTCAGCATACTGTGACTTACTAATAGATAAAAGCTAGTTACTCTGTGAGTCCCGTGTGCTTCCATGTTGCCCTGTTTAGGTCCAGGATTCAAAATCAACATGGCCTAAAAGGTGAGATCTGAATTAGAAGGGAATGGATTACATTGAAAAAATACAGTTAAAGATGAATTTTTATCTCTAATAATCTAGAGAATATTTCTGGGAATAAATTTTTTTTTCTTAACTATGGAGAGTAAATTTAATATCTATATAGTGTTTTTTGAACCATATTTACATATCTTTTTTTAATTAAGTGAATTTTATATTTATAATTGCACAACCATTATCACAATGTAATTTAGAATGTTCCATCCCCAAACCCCAGCCCATCCCTCCCTCCCAATCTGTCTCCTTTGGTAACCATAAGTTTTCCAAAGTCTGTGAGTCTGTTTCTTTTGTGAAAATAAGTTCATTGTATCCTTTTTTAAGATTCCACATATAAGTGAAAGCCGATAATGTTTGTGTCTCACTGTCTAACTTCACTTAGCATAATAATTTCTAGGTCCATCCATGTTGCTGCAGATGACATTATTTCATTCCTTTTACAGCTAATATTCCATTGTATATATGTACCACATCTTCTTTATCCACTCCTCTGTCAGTGGACATTTAGGTTCTTCCATGTCTTGGCTATTGTATATAGTGTTGCAGTGAAAATTGGGGTACATGTATCTTTTCAAGTCATGGTTTTCTCTGGGTAGATGCCCAGGAGTGGAATTGCTGGATCATATGGTAACTCTATTTTTAGTTTTTTGAGGAATTTCCATATTGTTTTCCATAGTGGTTGCACCAATTTACATTCCCACCAACAGTGTAAGAGGTTTCCCTTTTCTCCACACTCTTTCTAGCATTTATTGTTTGTAGACTTTGATGGTGGCCATTCTGGCTGGTATAATGTGGTACGTCATAGTAGTTTTGATTTGCATTTCTCTAATAATGAGTGATGTTGAGCATCTTTTCATGTGTTTTTTAGTCATCTGTATGTCTTCTTTGGAGAATTGTCTGTTTAGATCTCCTTGCCCACTTTTTTATGGGATTGTTTGTGAGTTTTTTTGGTGTTGAGCTGCAGGAGGTGTTTATATATTTTGGTGATTAAGGCCTTGTCAGTCACTTCATTTGCAGATATTTTCTCCCATTCTGTGGGTTGTCTTTTCATTTGGTTTGGGGTTTCCTTTGCTGTGTAAAAACTTTTATGTTTAATTAGTGCCATTTCTTTATTTTTGTTTTATTGTCATTACTCTAGGAGGTAGATGTGAGAAGATAGTGCTGTGGTTTGCGTAGAGAGTGTTGTCCTGTTTTACTCTTAAGAGTTTTACAGTATCTGGTTGTATATTTAGGTCTTTATTCCATTTTGAGTTTTTTTTATGTATAGCATTATGGAGTATTCTAATTTCATTCTTTTACATGTAGCTATCCAGTTGAACCAGTACCACTTATCGAACGGACTCTTTTCTCCCATGTATTTTCTTGTCTCCTTTGTCATAGATCAATTGACTGTAGGTGTGTGGGTTTAATTCTGGACTTTCTATCCTGTTTCACTGATCTATATTTCTGTTGTTACTTCTCTTTTTTCATTTCTAATTTTACTGATTTAAGTCCTCTCTGATTTTTTTCTTGAGTTTGGCTAAGGGTTTATTAATTTTGTTGATCTTTTCAAAGAACCAGCTTTTAGTTTCACTTATCTTTTCTGTGGTTTTCTTTGTTTCTATTTCATCTATTTCTGCTCCAATTTTGATGATTTCTTTCCTTCTGCTACTTTTAGGTTTTGTCTCTTATTCTTCCTCTAGTTTCCTTAGGTATAAAGTTAGGTTGTTTATTTGAGATTTTTCTTGTTTCCTGAGGTAGGCTTGTATTTCTATAAACTTTCCTGTTAAAATGCCTTTGCTGCATCCCATAGGTTTGGGATTGTTGTATCTTCATTGTCATTTGCCTCTCAGTATTTTTTAATTACCTCTTTGATTTCTTCAGTGATCCATTGGTTGTTTAGTAGCATATTGTTTAGTTTCCACGAGTTTGTGTTTTTTGCTGTTTTTTTTTTTTTTCTCGTAGTTGATTTCTAGTCTCATACCATTGTGATCAGAGAAAATGCTTGAGGTAATTTCAATTTTTAAAAATTTACCAAGTCTTGATCTATGGCCCAAGATGTGATCTATCCTGAAGAATGTTCCATGTGCACTTGAGGAGAAAGTATATTCTGCTGACTTGTGGTGAAAAGTTGTATAGATATCAGTTAAGTCTATTTGGTCTAGTTATCATTTAAGGCCTATTGATTTTCTGTCTGGATGATCTATCCATTGCTGTAAGTGGGGTGTTAAAGTCCCCTACTGTTATTGTGTTATTGTAAATTTCTCCTTTTAAGGTTGTTAGCAGTTGTAAATTTCTCCTTTTAAGGTTGTTAGCAGTTGCCTTGTATATTGAGGTGATCTTGTGTTGCCTGCATATATATTTACAATTGTTATGTATTCTTCTTGGATTGATCCTTTGATCATTATATAATGTCATTCTTTGTCTCTTAAAATATTCTTTATTTTAAGGTCTATTTTGTCTGATATGAGTATTGCTACTCCAGCTTTCTTTTAATTTCCATTTGCATGGAATATTTTCTTCCATCCTCTCACTTTCACTTAGTATATTTCCCTAGAACTGAAGTCGGTCTCTTGAAGACAACATATATACACGTTTTGTTTTTGCATCCATTCAGCCATTTTATGTCTTTTGGTTGGGGCATTTAGTCCATTAACATTTAAGGTAATTATTGATATGTATGTTATTGCCATTTAATTGTTTTGGATTTGTTTTTGATGGTCTTCTTTTCTTCCCTTCTCTTGTGGTTTGATGACTATCTTTACTGTTGTGTTTGGATTGCTTTTTCTTATTTGTGTGTGTATCTATTGTAGATTTTTGGTTTGCAGTTATCATTAAGTTTTGATACAGGAATGTATATATGAGATTGTTTTTAAGTCGTTGGTGTCTTAATTGCAAATGTGTTTCCAGTACCCTGAATTTGTATCCTTCTCTTCCTGTGATTTCCGGTTTTGATAGCATATTTGTGTGTGGATGATTTCCTACCTATATGTATGACTTTACTGGTGAGCCTTGTCATGTATAATGCTTTTGTTTCCAGTTGTGGCCTTTTATTTTCCACCTAGGGAAGTTCCTTTTGTATTTGTTGTGAATCTGGTTTAGTGGTGCTGAATTCTCTTAGCTTTTGCTTGTCTGTAAAGCTTTCAGTTTCTCCTATAAATCTGAATGAGAGCCTTGCTAGGTAAAGTAATCTTGGCTGGAGGTTTTTTCATCACTTTAAGTATCTTATGCCACTCTCTTCCGACCTACAGGGGTTTTGCTGAAAACATCTGCTGATAACCCTACTGGGGTTCCATTGTATAAAAGGTTATTTGTCTCTTTTCCTTAGCTGCTTTCATTATTTTCTCTTTGTCTTTAATTTTGTTCAGATCAATTAATGTGTCTTATGGTGTTCCTCCTTGAGTTTATTTTATATGGTACTCGTTGTGCTTCTTGGATTTGAGTAATTCATTCCCCATGTTAAGTAATTTTTTGGCTATTATATCTTCAAATATTTTCTCTGGTTCTCTCTCTCTCTTATCCTTCTGGTACCCCTATAATATGGATGTTGGTGCATTTAAAGTTGTCCCAGAGTTCTCTTAGACTGTCTTCACTTATTTTCAATCTTTTTTCTCTTTTCTGTTCTCTGTCAGTGATTCCTACCAGTCTGTCTTCCACCTCACTTGTTTTTCTGCCACTTGTATATTGTTGTTGGTTCCTTCTAGTGATTTTTTATTTCAGTTATTGTGTTTTACCTCTCTGCTTGCTTAATCTTTATATCTTCTATTTCTTTATTCAGTGTTTCTTATAATTTATCAATCTTTGCCTCCAGTATATTTCCAAGATCTTGATTTCTCTTTACTATCATTAGTTTAAAGTCTTTTTCATGGAGGTTGGTAACCTCCAGATCACTTAGCTATTTTTCTGTGTTTTATTCTTTTTCCTTTATCTGAGTCATTATTCTCTGCCTTTTCATTTCATAATAGGTTTTTAGTATAGTCTCCTTTTTGCAGACAGTAGGCTTGTAGCATCTCTTGTTTCTGATGTCTGCCCTTGTTGCTGAAGTTGGTATGAGGGCTTGCTGCAGGCTTCCTGATGGAAGGGACTATTGCCTGCCCACTGGTAGATAGAGCCGATTCTTATCCCTCTCATGGGTGGGGCTTTGTCTCTGGGTATTATTAGAGGTGCTCTCTGCCTGGGTGTTCCTTAGGCTACTTGTTTGCTGATGGATGGGGCTATGTTCCCACCTGGTTTGTTTTTTGACCTGGGGCTTCTCAGCCCTGATCGGTGGGGCCAGATTTTTCTTAAAATGTCCACTTATAGAGGAGGTCATGTGATGATTATTCCTGAGAACTTTCCCTCCAATGCCCTTCCTCCTCAATGAGCCACAGTCACCCTGTTTTCCTAGGAGATCCTCCAAAAAAACACAGGAAGGTCTGACCCAGATTCCTATGAAGTTTCTACTTTGCCCTGGGACCCAGAACAAACAAGAGCCTATGTGTGCCTTTCAATCGTGGAGTCTCTGTTTCCCCCAGTCCTGTGGCACTCCTGCATACAAGCCCCAATGGCCTTCAATGCTAAATCTCCAGAGGCTTCTTTTCCCAATGCCAGATTCCCCAGGCTTGGGAACCTGACGTGGGGCTCAGAGCTCTCACTCCTGTGGAGAAGCTTCTGTGATTCTGTGATGTAGTTACTTTCCAGTCTGTTGGAAACCCACCTGGGAGGTATGGGGTTGCTTATATCATGTAATCTCCCCTTCTACCATCTTGATGTGGCCTCCTCTTTGTCTTTTGGAGTAGGATATCTTTTTTAGTAGTTTCCAGTCTATTTTGTGGAAGGTTGTTCAGAAGTTGATTGTAATTTTGTTGTTTTCATGAGAGAAGGTGAGCTCCAGTCCTTGTACTCCACCATCTTAATCCTGTCTCCCAGTTTTACATACTTATATTGATTTATTCAGACATCATTTTTCAAAAACATCTAAATGGGGTCCCATCATACAATTTATTTGTTGGTGATTTTTTTTTGGCTTGCCAATATTTCCACATTTTTTTCCTATTTATTCCCCACTCAAGGTAACCCATGTTAACCACAGAGTGTATATATCTATATCTACATCTATATCTTACTTTCTCTGGGTATATAGTCATGCTCAAACTTCTGTGTGTGTGTGTGTGTGTGTGTATATATATATATATATATATGTTTGTTTAAAAACTATATACAATGTACACATTTTTATTCTGTTTGCTACGCTTCATGAGCAGGTAGGCTTGGTGCCACATCCGAAGATGGGCTTGCCCAGTGCTAAAGTCTGTAGGTGGGTAGGCTTGATGCCAGAGTCCACAGGCAGGCCTGCTCTAGGGGGTTGTGGTTTGACCCGGTTTCAGGAAACATTAGTAAACAGGCCTGGTGCTGGGATCCATTGGCAGGTAAACCTAGTGCTAGTATCAACAGGTGTGCTTGCTCTCTTTCCCTCCTAGAAGAACTCATAATCAAAGGTGTCTTTTGTGCCTTCTCTGTGCTGAGTTGGTGAGAGGCTTGACATGGGTAAAATGAAACTTTTTATTCCTTGCCCTTTCAAATGTATCTTTTCTCATTTCTTTGTTCCACCAGTGTCCTATAACCTCTTACTTGGATTCCAGATCTTTCATAAAGGTACTTTTGTCCATATATGATTGTTAAATTTGTTCTTCTTTGGGAGTATGTGGCCTGGGACATTCTAGTCCACCATCTTGCTCATATCACTCCTTAATTTTACTTGAAAAGGATTGCTCTGTGAATCCCTAAATAACTTTAAAGAAAAAAAAAATGCTTGCTATAAAATCAAACCTCTAGCATTGACTTTTATCACAGTGGTCATTTCGATGCAAAATATTGCCTTGACCCAAAGTTGGGATTTCTCTACAATTTTTGGAATCTCTGGCTCTAATTGGTTGAACGGTGTTTGTTGGTGCCCAAGAAGAATGGATTTTATGTGTGTGTGCTGGCCCTGAAATCAGGTGATACAGGCCTCACCCCTGACTACTGTGAGCACTTACTTAGGTTCCCTTCCAGGTTTCAGTGCTCTGGGGTGATCTCAAGATGAGCACGGGGGCGGGGGGGATCCCGTGGTGGTGCAGCAGAAACGAATCTGACTAGGCACCATGAGGTTGCAGGTTTGATCCCTGGCCTTGCACAGTGGGTTAAGGATCCAGTGTTGCCGTGAGCTGTGGTCTTGATTGCAGATATGGCTTGGATCTGGCATTGCTGTAGCTGTGGCATAGGCCAGTGGCTACAGCTTCAATTAGACCCCAGATTCCTTGACTGTCTGCACCAGTGGCAGCAGCTTTTCCTGTATGGCAAAGGAGGGTTTCTAAAGGATGGGTGCATTGTTAACTAGGAGATCATCCTTATGCCTGCTCCTCTAGCCCTTCTTGATGATATTTGTAAGCCCCCATTCCTGTATCAAATGTCTTTCTGTGATTGCAGCTGAACCCAGATGATGCAATAAGTCACAGTTCCAAAATCTTATTAACTCTGTGTTTTCCTTTTACTATAATTGCTTAAGTTTCTAGATATGCAATTATATAACCAAAAGGAAAACAAGAGATACTTTATAGGCTTCTTTTTCAATATCCATATAGTAATTTCATTTCTCTTTTTATTTTGTGAAAACTTCTAAAATAATATTTAATAATTATATCAATGAGCATCCCTGGCCTATTCTTGAATTTAACTGATTTTTTTTTTAGTGTTTAACATTTGCAATAATAACTTCCTGTAATTGTTATTTATAATTTATTTTATTTTAGTAGTTTCTTTCTATCCCTATTTATTAGCAATAGATGCTAAACTTTACAAATTACGTTTCAGCATCTGTTACTATTGCCACACAATGTTACTTCTTTGATACTTATTGTTGTCAAAGCAAAAATTGCACTAAATAAAATACAGAAGCAAAGAAGGCTGTATTGAAGGCCATTGCAATAGGGAATAGAGACCAGAACTGAGTCTGAACTCAGCTCCACTGAAACAAAAGGCGGTAGGATTTTAAGAACTGGGGTGAGGGGGAGATCCTAGGCCATCTGTTCTTCCTTTGGCTTTACCCAAGGGAAAAGTAAACTTTTTTGTATCTTCATGAAGGAAATTGATTTACAACTTTAGAAGTCAGGCTCCTCCCTCCCACAGGAATGGAGAAATAGTTGCTTATCTTTCTTTCTTTTTTTTTTTCACTTTTAAAAGTTTTATTGAGCTTGTCTTTCTTGATGCATGCATTTCAGAGATGGTTTCCAGGTCTTTCAGAAAGACATTCCTGGGTTGTAAAATTGGCAGGACACCTTTCAAAAGATTCACATCTCAAAGGGGTAGAGAAGTGATTCTTAATGACAAGTCTTCTAAAGTAAAATGTCTAAGAAAAGGGAGATAAAGGGAGTTCATCAGGCAGGAAGAAGCTCATCTAAAGATTAAGGCTGTCTTCATCAATGTAATGTTTTTGGTAGTAGACTTACTGATATTGAACCATCCTTACATTTTGGTATTAATCCTTGTTTAGTCTTATTGAATTTTAATTTGATGCATTGCTATGTTCCTTTTGCTAATAGTTTACTCAGAATTTTTGCATAATATTAATAATAGATATTATTCTACAGTTTTCTGGTTATCTTTTTGCATTTTATATTAATAGTATGCACTGTATGTGGTAGAAATTGCTTGTTGTTGCCAAATATCTGTTATCTTTTTTTGCCTCATCACAGAATTATTAAAGTTCTTTATCTAGGCACAGGTGTATGTGGAATAATTCTTTAGCCAGTCTTTCTTGGAGCTATGTGTGACAATGTATTTAAAATCATACCAGTGAGGTACACTGAAAGTTTCAAGGAGTTATCCTTGAAAGAGTGCTGTATATTGCTCTTTTCCATTTTCTTATTCCTTTCTCCTTGTTGTTGCTAGACAGTATTTGTAATGCAGAAGCTGGAATACCCATGTTGTCCACTACATGACTTTGGAAATGGGGGTCATTCATATCAATACACATATGAATTGGTGAGATGCTGAAGATTTGGGGCAGTAGAGCCATCATACCCACCCTGAATTAATTGCAACGTCTAGACTTTTACATAACTAAAATAAATTCTATATTGTTTAAGCTATTATCATTTGAGTCTCAGAGACTTGTAAATTAATTTTAGTCTACGTAATATAGAATTTGATTCCAGGGAGTGTAACAAAACGTATAATATGTGTCTTCAGTTTGGCACAAGCAGTTAAGCAACAAGAAATAAGAAATAAATATTTTGAGACTGCAGATCAGAAAGTACAGCATCCTGGTTAAGCTATAGTAAATTATTTGATCAAAGTTTCATCCATGGAAGCTTGAAGCACAGTCCACATGCTGACTGATGACAAGCATTAGAGAAAATAGTAGAAAAATATAAGATATTTCTGGGGGTTGACTGCCTTCTGCAAATTTTAACAAAGTCCTATAAAAAAATATGTTCTGGCTAGGTAGAAATACCTGCTACCAAAAGCTTACTTTGCTACTAAGGCAGGAGTCTTCACATTCTTTTTTATATTCTTTTCCCTTGTGGCCTATCCCAGGAAATGGGATATAGTTCCCTGTGCTATACAGTAGGACCTTGTTGCTTATCCATTTTAAATGTAATAGTTTGCATATACTAACCCCAAACTCCCAGTCAATCCCTCTCACTCCCCCTCCCCTTTGGCAGCCACAAGTTTGTTCTCTACATCTGAGTCTGTTTCTGTTTTGTAGATAAGTTAATTCATGCCATATTTTAGATTCCACATATAAGTGATATCATATGGTATTTATCATTATCTTTCTCACTTATTTCACTTAGTATGATAATCTCTAGTTGCATCCATGTTGCTGCAAATGGGATTATTTCATTCTTTCTTATGGCTGAGTAGTATTCCATTGTATATAGTACCACATCTTCTTAATCCATTCATCTGTCAAAGGACATTTAAGTTTTTCCATGTCTTTGGCTATTGTGACTAATGCTGCTATGAACATAGGGGTGCATGTGTCTTTTTGAATTACAGTTTTGTCTGGATATATGCCCAGGAGTGGGATTGCTGGATCATATGAGATTCTATTTTTATTTTTCTGTGGAACCTCCAAACTGTTTTCTATAGTTGTTGCACTAACTTACATTTCCATCAAAAATGTAGGAGGTTCCCTTTTTTCTACAATCTCTTCAGCATTTGTCATTTATAGACTTATCAATGTTGGCCATTCTGACTTGTATGAGTTGGTACCATATTGTAGTTTTGATTTGCCTTTCTCTAATAATTAGCAATGTTGAGCATCTTTTCAGGTGCCTGTTGGCCATCTGTATATCTTCTTTGGAAAAATGTGTATTTAAGTCTTCTATTTTTGGATTGGGTTTTTAGTTTTTGCTGTTGTTGCCTTGTATAAGTTGTTTGTATATCTTGGCAACTAAGCCCTTGTTGGTTGCATCATTTGCAAATATTTTCTCCCATTCCATAGGTTGTCTTTTCTTTGCTGTGTAAAAGCTTCTAAGTTTGATTAGGTGCCATTTGTTCATTTTTGTTTTTAACTCTATTGCCTTGGAAGACTGACCTAATAAAACATTTGTACAGTTGATGTCAGAGATTATATTCCAAATGTTCTCTTCTAGGAGTTTTATGGTGTCATGTCTTATGTTTAAGTCTTTAAGCCATTTTGAGCCTTTTTTTGTGCACGGTGTGAGGGTGTTTTCTAATTTCATTAATTTACATGCAACTGGCCAACTTTCCCAGCACCACATGCTGACAGAGGCATTGTATATTCTTGCTTCCTTTGTCAAAGATGAATTGACCATAGGTGTGTGGGTTTATTTCTTGGCCCTCCATTCTGTTCCATTGATTTGCATGTTTGTTTTTGTACCAGTACCACACTGTTGTGATTACTGTAGCATTGTAGTATTGTCTGAAGTTTGGGAGAGTTATGCTTCCTGCCTTGTTTTTTTCCCTTGGGATTGCTTTGGCGATTCTGTGTCTTTTATGATTCCATATTAATTTTTGGATTACTTTTTCTAGTTCTGTGAAAGATGTCATGGTTCACTTGATAGGAATCACATTAAATCTGTAGACTGCTTTGTGTAGTAGTGTCATTTTAACAATACTAATTCTTGGAGTTCCCGTTGCAGCTCAGGGGGTTAAGAACCTGTCTGGTATCCACGAGGATGTGGGTTCCATCCCTGGGCTTGCTCAATGGGTTAAGGATCTGGTATTGCTGCAAGCTGCAGTGTAGGTTGCAGATGCATCTTGGATCTGGCATTGCTGTGTCTGTGGTGCAAGCCAGCAGCTGCAACTCCAATTTGACCCCTAGCCTGGGAACTTCCATATGCCACAGGTGCCACCCTAAAAAGGAAAAAAAAAATGCCAACAACAACAATACTAATTCTTCCAATCTAAGGGCATGGGATATCTTTCCATTTCTTTGAATCCTCTTTAATTTCCTTTATTAATGTTTCATAGTTCTTAGTATATAAGTCTTTTACCTCCTTTGTCAGGTTTATTTCTAAGTATTTTCCTTTTGGGTATAGAATTTTAAAAAGTATTTTTTTACATCCCCTTTCTGATATTTCATTGTTAGTATACAGAAATGCAACTAACTTATGTGTTTTAATTTTGTATTCTGCTACTTTGCTGAAATCATTGTTCAGATATAGTAGCTTTTGTTTGGAGTACTTAGGCTTTTTATATATAGTATAATGTCATCTGCATATAGTGACAGTTTTACCTTTCCTTTCCAATTTGGATTCCTTTTATTTTTCTTGTCTGATTGCTGTGTTAGGCAGACATGATAACCACTGCAGTGTGGAAGCTCTGCCCTTGTCTGATTTCTGTGGCTAGGACTTTCAATACTCTGAAAGTGAACTGGTAGAATGGGCATTTTGTCTTGTTCCAGATTTTAGCAGGAAGGCTTTTGGCTTTTCTCCAAGGAGCATTATATTAGCTGTGGGTTTGTCATAAATAGCTTTTGTTATGTTGAGATATGTTCCCTCTATATGCACTTTGGTAAGAGTTTTTATCATGAATGGATGTTGATTTTTTTTGTCAAATGCTTTTTCTGGATCTATTGAGATGATCATGTGGTTTTTGACTTTTGTTAATGTGCATTATTACATTGACTGATTTGCATATGTTGAACCACTTTTGTAAACTAGGAATGAATCCCACTTGATCATGGTATATTATCTTTTTTATATGTCGTTGGATTTGGTTGGCCAAAATTTTGTTGAGAATTTTTGCATTTATATTTATCAAAGATATTGGACTATATTTTTCTTTTGGTGGTATCTTTGTCTGGTTTTGGTATGAGGGTGATAGCAGCTTCATAGAATATCTTTGCAAGTGTTCTCCCCTCTTCGATCTTTTAGAAGAATTCGAGAAGGATGAGTAAAAGTTCTTCTTTGTATGTTTGGTAGAATTTGCCTGTGAAGCCATCTGGTTCTGGACTTTTGTTTGTAAGGAGGCTGTTCTTTCTTTTTCTTTTTTTAAACATTTCCTATTTCACTTCTAGTGATTGATCTGTTCAAATTACTTCTTGGATTCAGTTTTGGTGGGCTGAATATTTCCAGGAAGTTGTTCATTTCTTCTAGATTGTCCAGTTGGTTGGCATATAATTGTTCATAGCATTTTCTTATGGATTTTTGTATTTCTGTGGTATCAGTTGAGATTTCTCCTTTTACTGGTTGGCCATAACCACAGCATGTGGAAGTTCCAGGGCCAGGGATCAAACAAGAGCTGTAGCAGTGACAACACAATGTAGCTTGGACAGAGGTTTATTTTGTTTACCCTTTCAAAGAACTAGCTCTTGGTTTTATTGACCTCTCTCTCTCTCTTTTTTTTTTTTTTTTTTTTTTTTTGCTTTTTAGGGCCACAGCCACAGCCATGTGGGATCCAAGTCACATCTGCAACCTACACCACAGCTCACAGCAATGCTGGATCCCCAACTCACTGAGCAAGGCCAGGTATCAAACCTGCATCCTCATGAATACTAGTTGGATTTGTTTCCACTGCACCACAACAGAAACTCCCATTTTTTTTCTCTATTTTTTAATCTCTATTTTATTTATTTCCTCCCGCAATTTGCTTAGATATTTAAAAATCACTTATGATCATTCTCTGAAGCACTTATTTCATTAGAAGTTTCAAAATGATAATTTTCTGATTTTACTATTCTTTCTGCATTTATTAGCTGGAATTCATCTGAATAAAATTTAAGTGCTCAGAGTTTCCATAATGGGGCAGCAGAAGTCAATACTTGGAGTTCTTGTCATGGCTCAGTAGTTAATGAATCCGACTAGGAACCACGAAGCTGCAGATTTGATCCCTGGCCTCGCTCAGTGGGTTAAGGATCTGGCATTGCCATAAGCTGAGATGTATGTTGCAGACACAGCTCAGATCCCACATTGCTGTGGCTCTGGCCTAGGCCAGTGGCTATAACTCCAATTAGACCCCTAGCCTGGGAACCTCCATATGCCGTGGTTGCGGTCCTAGAAAAGGCAAAAGAAAAAAGACAAAAAAAGTCAGTATTTTATAACAAACTACGTTCAAAGCAGTATCACTTTTATCCTTGTTTCCTCTGCCCTGTTTATTTTCTCCATGCTCTTGTATGTAATCATTTTGTTTTTATTTTATACCTCCAATATTTCTTGTTTGAAAATTAAGCAGACTATGTGTCTTGTACACACATGGGTATGTGTTTGCTACTCAGAATCAGCATATTATGCAGACTGCTCTACATTTTGCTTTCTTTGTATACTGGAGGTCATTCCATAGTAATACATAGCTTTCCCACTCCTTTCTACAGCTTAAAAGTACTCTATCATGTGTGTTCAATACTGTATTCAGCACATTAAAAAATGTCACGCTGGATTTCCTGCTGTGGCTCAGTGAGTTATGGACCCAACTTGTATCTGTGAGGATGTAGGTTTGATCCATGGCCTGTTTCAGCTGTGATCTGTGGCATAGGTCACAGATGTGGCTCAGATCCAGTGTTGCTGTGGCGGTTGGACAGGCCTGCAGCTGCAGCTCTGATTCTACACCTGGTCCAGGAACTTCCATATGCTGCAGGTGTGGCTGTAAAAAGAAAAAAAAAAAGCCATTGCTGCTCCTGTGTTTCATGGGTCCAGCACCATTCTGATTCCTATGGATATTTTCCCAGTTGCTGAGTATAGTTAGGCCAGGTATCTTCCCCACTATTGGCTCCCTGATCCATGAAGTAAGGTAAGAACAGGAGAGATCACAGAAAAGCTATTGAAACACATTCTGTTTGTACACTTTACCATGACAATGTATTTCTTGTATGATAAAATGCTAATTTAAAAAATGACCTCACTTGATTAATAGTAATACTGATTAACATTAAATCCAGTTGAATTTCTCATACACACGTGAGAAGATATTCTGGTTTAGCTCATTTCAGATCTCAAGTGAATTCTGCAAAGGTCCATGTGGTCTCTGTGTTCCTAAGGGAAATTTCTGTCTTCACAGGTTCCAAATTTCCTTCTTTCTTGCCTCTCTTCAGTTCCCAGAAGACTACGAGTTGAAGTTGATTGCTTCAGTTCACAAGTTGCAAAGGTCACACATGAGAAAAATCCCACATGTCTTTTTAAAAGTACGAGCTTCTTAGCAAATTAGTCTAGACTTTAGCTTCAAGCTGTAACTACTGGGAATATAGATTACTGGGCCAGTCCTCTGGGTTCCTTAGTCCAGCCTAAACCAACTGCTCTCTTGATTGGCTAGATAACAGAATCATTTGTCTACCTAATGCAATCAGCACCATATTTAGAGGAAAACGTGTGAACTAACATTCGTGTACTTATGCAGATCCAGCTTGAGACAGTATGAGACAAATTAGCACAACTTATCAAGAACTTGAAATTTTCAAGACATTTCTTGTTTTTTCTTCAAAGCCATGATGGGGTAAGAGTACAAATAGGATTCTGAACACTTTCTCTGCAAGTAACATTTTTTTTTGAGCCTGAGCTAATGTATTTCCTACCCCCCCACACCACCACTCAGCCTTCTAGAAAGAAAATTATGTCTATTCCCAGAGTTGGGAAGTTATAGTACATTTTATTATTTAATGAATATCACTTGATCCTTGATCTCTGTATCTACTGACCCAAAGCTCCAGGACCCAGAACACCAGGAGAAGCCAAGAGCATGGACATGTTCTACTGAATCCTCTGGTGCTTTATCTCCTCCTAACCTTCTCTTTGAGGTACTTCCTTCCCCCCTACTCTCTTCTACTCCTCTTGCTTCCCAAGAGACTTAGCTTCCCTTTGAAGCCTCTTATCTCCTCACTGTTCTCCAGTGTAAACAATCTCTCCAGATCTAGGGACAGCCTTCTGCATTATGACTTTATATCATCTCCTCCCTAACATGCATTCCCCTGAAGGGTTCCTCCTCCTCCCTTCTTCTTCTTACTCTTTCTGGTCTGCAGTAACGTACTAAATATGAGCAATCCTATTTTCAGCTCATCATGTATAGGCTAATTCAGCCACTTCACATGTAAAATAGATTATTTCCCCCACGTTTACTGTTTACATATGGAAAATTATAATTTAAAAGATCAAACAATATCACAAAAGTTAAACATAGTAAATGACATAACTGGGTTATACCACACATAGATTTGTCTCTAAATTGCAGGATGTTGGCAACATTCTGCTGCACTTACTGAACCTGAGGCAGAAAGCCTGTGTTTTGTCCTAGAGAAGCTGGGTCCACCATCTGAGTAGCTCAGATAGGGATTGGTAGGATGGTAGGAACATATACTATTCTTCATGCCTTAAAAGGCCTCCTCATCAACCATAGTCTTATGAACTTCAGGGAGTTGCTTTATCTACAATTAAAAATAATCTTGTAGGGCAGGATCATGGCACAATCTGAGCAAGATTATAAATACGTTACACCCCTCTCTAATACCTGCTTAGCTCTGGTTTTAGAGTTTTTTCCCTTCATATCAGGCACCTCTTCATAAACCCAGGACTAGAAGCTCCTTCATGACCAGGCTTGTCTTCCCAAGTTGATAATGCGCTGAGCCACTTTCTCCTTTTCCTATTTGTTCATATACTTACTAATATTCTTTGCTAATACTTTCTGATCAACATTATTAAAGTCATATTTCATTTTGCAATGACCAGTTCTTAACTGCTTTTCCTTTGTACCAGATGCAGTGACTGCACTCCATCTAATAATGTTAATATCTGGCAACAAAACTACTATGTCATGCTTTCCAAAGTTTTTAATAATTTATGTTTAGAAATAGCAAAAGAAAGAAAGCACTAATGGTGACACTCTGGGCATTAGCCACAGTAAAAAAGAATTGTTTTTATTATTTTATTTATTTTAAGGGAATTCCTCTGACACTCTGCAAATTCCCTGAAAAGAAATCTGATGCAATGCTTATGCGAAGGCAAGCCCCATGGACAACATTTCTTCCTATCACTGAATTTTATGTGTGCAAATATACTATGCATGCTCATCCCATCTTTCACCTTTTTGCAAGGATTAAATTCTTTCCATAATTCCCTGAATCTTTTGGAGATAATAAGTAGGGATATATTTGGAAGTGGGAGATAGGAAAAGAGGTTTTTCTTTGTATTGCCCTGAAATCACCTCACAGAGGCATGGTAGTCCCTCCCCTTCCACAAGTGGGTAATGTGTACCCTTTACCTGACAAAAGGGATTTCACATTTCATTTCTTTACTAGTTGCTTTGCCCTTATCCTCTGGAGATAATGTGCTGATAAGGTGCCCAAGTGGACACTATAATCAGATCTAAGTTAATGAGCAAAATATGAAAAATTTAGTGATTATTTTCATATTCTATTCCTCAAAAAAAGAAATAAATATATAAGAAAAATGATATAAATAATTCATCCTTATTGCCAGCATAGTTCACCACAAATATTAACAGAATTCTATTTTCAATAGAATTCTTCCCAATTCTGCCCTAAGGCAGGATTCTCAACACTAGCTGCACAAGCTGAATAATTTTCCCTGGATATGAATAAAGTGTCACTGGATGTCAAAGTGTTGTTGCCACCACTTGGTGCTACTGGTCATTCAGACAGGTAATTGAATTTAGCCACCCAATGCTTGGTTAGCAAGAGAAACCCTAATTCTATGTGATCAGCTGTACATAGTTGTCTTGAGTCAGAAGGTGCCAGATTTGGACAGGATTATAGAATTGTTGAACCTATGTAGAACATATATATGTAGAACTTCCTGAGTCTGGGGTTACAAGTCAAGGGTGTCAGAACAAAGCTGGAGAACACAGACAAGCCTTGGAGTGTGAAAATGTAGGTTGGGTTGGCATGTGGACTTCTAGAACTGCCTGAGGCATTGGCAGGAGCAGAGCCTGGTTCTAAAAACTATTAGAAGGAGTTTATACTAGTCATGGAATATGTGACCAGATACTACCTTGTTTGAGGGAACAGGCTTCTCTTTTCAAATGCAAAGAGGTGCTTCCTCCAATAGCACACTGTTATAACTCAAGTGATTTTGTTAAACTGAAGTATTTTTTCATTATATTTTATTTAAATGTTAAAACTGATCTCCAATAAAGGAAATGGAATAAAATTAAGAAAAAAAACCCAAACGGAAAAAAATTCCTTACCAGACTAACTCAGCACTCTAGATTTTGTTCTCTACTGTGCCAGAGACTGAATCTTCTATCCTATCCTAGCCCCTGCTCCCACGAAAACAGCCATCACTTTCTCATCAATACTTATACCCACAAAATATGAATTTCAAGCATCCCTCTAACCACTATCTCCAATTCTTACAACTCGTTTACCCAAGTGTCCCTACAGAAGCAATTCTTCAAACCCAAACCAATGATTTTATGATTTTTGCTCTCATCATAAACCTCTGTATGTCCCCCCATTTAATTCCTTGCCCAGCCTTGTTTCTGTGATTAATTCACTTCCTTGCCTCTACTTTTTTCTTTATCTTTTAATATGCCTGGAAAATAACCAAACCCCATTTAAAACCAAGTATCTAAGCAGTTAAATATCTGAGACATTTGCATACTTGTTCAGTGTGGTCTCAGAATTTCAAATGGGCAAATATATTGCAAGTTTATCCTACTGTATGTCCTTATTAAATTAGCTTTCGACTTGATACACCTGAATTGTGTGGTACTGGTTCATCAAAATCCCTCGCTGCCAACTCAACTAAAAATACATTACCATATACACAGCGTAGATAGGTAGATAGGTAGATGGATAAACTCTGCTCATGGTCTCATCTCACAATTCTTCAAAAGCTTTGCAGCAATCAGTTAGAAAGTCTTTCATACTCCAGCCATAAAATCCTCTAAGATAACTGCTCAGTCTTTACTCTCTTGACCTTTCATGCTATTTACAAAAAAGTAAAGGGCCCCTCCTTCTATCTATAGACAAAACTCTACCTGTGCTGTCTGGATCTCTTTCCTTTTCCCTTTCTCAAAGACTATACTTCTACTGTTAATATCCTATTCTGCTGCATCAATAAATTCTGTTTCCATCAAGTATACAAAATGCTCTTTGCATTAATACCCATCTTAAAAATAAAAGAAACCTCTGGAGGCATAAGACAAGGATCTACAAAATAACATAGGGAGTTGATATTGGGGTGGTAGACTGCCATCCAGTATCAAAGTTAGCATGATGATTCAGAAGTTAGCCTAGAAGTATGTGATCGTGGCTTCCAGTACAGTTATGAAATGATGTATATGAATAAGAGGGCTAATGCGCTGGGGTAATCAGGAGGCACAAAAGGAGTTTTAATGTTTCTCTTTCTTGGATTCCCAGGGTAAATCTTTTTATCACCATGGAAAACCGCAGCATGATCAGTGAGTTCATCCTTCTTGGGTTTTCTGCTGACCCTCAGACCCAGATTCTGCTCTTCGTGTTATTTCTGGTGATTTACCTCCTGACCCTCATGGGGAATCTGGTGATGCTGCTGGTTATCAGGATTGATCCCCACCTCCACACACCCATGTACTTCTTTTTGAGACAGCTGTCTTTTCTGGACCTCTGCCACTCATCCGTCACAGTTCCCAAGATGCTGGAGAATCTACTTTCTGAAAGTAAAACCATCTTTGTAGAGAGCTGCCTGGCTCAGGCCTTCTTTGTGTTTGCCACCGGGGGCACGGAGGCCTGTCTGTTGGCAGTGATGGCCTATGACCGCTATGTAGCCATCAGCTCCCCTCTGCTCTATGGCCAGGTGATGAGCAACCAGCTCTGTGTGGGGCTGGTGTGGGGCTCCTGGGGCCTGGCCTTTGTTGATGCTCTCATCAATATCCTCCTGGCTGTCAATTTAGACTACTGTGAGGACCACACTATTCCCCACTTCAGCTGTGAGCTGTCTTCTCTCTTCCCTCTGTCTTGCTCTGACACCGCCACCAATTTCACACTCCTGCTCTGCTCTTCTGTCTTGCATTTCTTTGGCACCTTCATTATGATTGTTTCCTCCTATGCCCGCATTGTCTCCACCATTCTGAGCATCAGCTCTACTTCGGGCAGAAGCAAGGCCTTCTCCACCTGCTCTTCTCACCTCACTACCGTGATCTTGTTCTATGGCTCAGGCTTCCTCAGCTACCTTTTGCCAGCCTCAGGTTCCCCCCTGGAGATGGTCTTCTCCTTGCAGTACAGTGTAGTCACACCCATGCTGAATCCCCTCATCTACAGCCTACAGAACAAGGAGGTGAAGGCAGCTATGAGAAGAATGTTAAGAAGATATGTTAACATTTTCACATAGGGGACCAGAGAAACAGGACCATGGAGAAGCTAAAGTATTCTATAAGAAGATAAACATGGAAATTAAGGTGTTTTGGGTTTTTTTTTTTTTTTAGCACTCTTAGAAACATTTTTATTAGAGGTGTTCTTAAATCCTTCACTATATGCATTGCAGAATGAGGATCACTTCCATTTACTGATATAATTCTGGTCTGAATGTAGCTTGCAAATAATGTTCTTAGAAACAAGTGATTATTTCTTGATTGACTATTTGCCAGATATAGAAAGATACGTATGTGTGAGCTTCTTAATGCATGCTTATGAAGGCAGCAAGCTCTATCATAGGATTACCATAGGATGTTTAATGGTCGGCTCTCTTCAGAGGCTGAGAAATGGGTCAGGTAATTTTCCCAAGTATTGTTTATCTATGTATGTTGTCGAGAGCATGTTATTTTTGCCTGCTTAGCATACTTCACCCTTCTTCCGGTAACTGCATGCCACTCTTGCTTAGGGAAATGAACACGTCCCCATTCTATGAAGCCCAGTGGAACTCTCCATGGTATCCTCTTTGTCCCCACTCACAAGACATGTGACCTGCAAAAGGTCAGTCATTAGCCCTGCATCCTAACAAGAGACTGCCCAGGCCCTTCTGCTACTAAGATCTCCAGTGATTCCATGCCCACTGGGCTTCCTCCCAGGAGGCTTTTCAACAAGCAAGATAATAATAGCAAACTTTTAATAAAGACCTCTGCCTAAAGGGCTTTACACATATAATCCTCTTTAATTATCTCAGCAATCTTGTATGAACTAAGTACTATTATTCCTGTTTATAAATAAATAACCCAGAACCAGAAAAGTGGCTTGCAGGTGAGGAGGACTAGAATTTCAAGCCAGTAAGTTTGAATCCAGAGTCCATTTCCACAAACCCTTTCTAGAGTCTGGTACTTTGGAAAACATCATTTTCTTTATTAGTGTGAACCAAATTCAAATTATGCTGATAGGGAGAGAAGTCAAAAGTACTCAAATTGGCATAAAAATTAAATTATGTCCTTCAGTTGACCCCAAGTGGGATTTTTTTGATTAATATGCAAGGAGGTACAAAAGACAACAAATCTTCTATTTAGATTCTCTGATGGGAATGTACACACCATGATATTCAATGGCAAATGTATACTTACACCTCTGATCACCTAAAACCATGCACCACCTAGAATGAAACTATAGTGATTAAGAAGCTGCTGCCATCATCCAATATGGTAGGGATAAAAATATTAAGAACTAAGATTAACGTCAAGCAAGACAAGTTCAAATCTGGAAATTTTGACCTTACTACTTGAGCCTAGAGATGACCTAAAGCCAAACTCAGAGGTTGATTCTCTGGCTTGCTGAATTACACCTCCATGAGAATGAACTATCATATTGGGCTACATAAGGAATTAATCAAGATTGAACAGTAATACTTGGGAGTATTTGAGGACTCAGAATAGCAAACCTCCAAACAGCTCAAAACTACCTCCATTGTGTTCCCCTCACCCAAGCTCTTCCTTCCTTGATGGAAAAAGCACATGATTCTTTTCATGTCTATCCTTTCGTGTTACTACGCTAGTTTCCAGCATTCAAAATTAACATGACTTGTGCTAAAGTGAAGAATCAGAAAAGATATTAGGAGCTTTGAATTTAAAATAACAACAGCAGTCCATTAATTTCTATTTTAATACTATGGAGGTAATTTGTGGAAAATGATTTAAAGTATGTTCAACCAAGGAGTGTGGACCTGATGTTTTAAAATTAATTTTAAAATCTTTATACACATAAAGACATGAGTACAATTTTATGAGATCATTTCATGTATAGTGCTTCATGGTAATTCAGTCTTATTTTTTTTTACTTATTTACCCCCAACTTCTATTCTCCATCCAATCTCACTCATCACTTCCTTTTCCACAACCCCATGTTAACTGAATATATTTTGTTTAGTAATTTTCTCTATGCTCATATAATCATACATAAGTGTTCATATATACAGATATATTCATTATTACATACGCATGGCTGTTCTGTTTCTAAAACTACCTTTCGATATGCAGGCTTTATCTTGTTTTTTTCACCAAACAATACTCTGGTAATATTAATCTAGGTCAAATGGTTTAATTGTAATTTAGTCTCTCAAACTGTCTAATATTCCGTGGTAAGGACGTGCCATAATTTATACAGATATCTTTTATTTGGGTATTACCTTTGCATCCAGACACAAAGAATAATATTTCAGTAAACATACTTATATATAAATCCTTAAATTTTGGATGCTTTTGTTTATATAGGAATGATTCTCAAGAATGAGATTCTAAAATCAAAGTGAACATGTATTTTAATTTGAATATATGTTGTTAGATTGCCTTCTGGAATATTCATATTTCTCTGTGTACTCTCTAGATATAGTTGTTACAGATCATTTAAAACTTTCTGCCTTCTTGTGGGCACAAAGTGGTGTCTTTCTTTAGCTTATTCTACATTTTCCTTACTACCAGTGAGAGTTACTATTTTTCATGTGTTTATTAACCATTTGGATTTATTCTGTAAGTTTCTCATTTATGCATTTTGCCTGTTTCTCTTTTGTGTTTGTCTTTTTCTTATCCATTAGCAATATTTTGTATGTTAGCTATATGTGCAGTAGTTTGTAATGTATGTTGGAAATATTGATCCAGATTATTAACTTGTCTACTTCTTTTGTCATAAGAAAGTTTAAATATTTACACAGTCAAGCATGTCTGCCTTTTCTCTGAAAGCATGCAGATGTCCTGTTTTGATTAAGACTTTCTCCAACTACTCAATTGTACATATTATTTCTTAATTTTCTTGGTTTATATTATATTAAACTATTTAACCATTTGGAGTTTACTTATATTCTGGTATAATATGAATGTCTAAATGTATTATTTTATGGATTTAAAGTCACTTAGACAATATTTATTAAATATTACTTTCTTTCCCCTTGAATAGATGACATACATTAAATTCTGTGATCTTTATCTGATTTTTTTTTTGCTGAGTCAATTATTTTTTTCCATTACATTTAACACTGATTAATCTGAAATATCATAGGCCGTTTCATACATCTCTCATTTATCTTTTGTTAACAGCTTTATTGAAGTGTAATTTATATACTATACAATTCACTCCTTTTAAGTGTAAATTCCATGATCTTAGTACATCTACAGAGTTATGCAGCCATCACCATAGTCTGATTATAGAACATTTCTATAACCCCAAAGATCCTTTGTACTCTTTTGTAGTTACTCCTTTCAGTATGCAAACCCAGATACCATTTGCCTTTTCTGGACACTTCATTTAAATGGGACTGTGTAATATGCGATTTGCATCTAGCTTCTTTTACTTAGGATCTGCTCATTTTTTGTTTTCATTTCTTGTTTTCATCAACATATTCCTTTTTATTGAAGTATAATGGGTTTACAATGTTATATTAGTTTCAGGTGTACAATATAGTGATTTGATATATTTATAGATTCTACCCATGTGAAGTTATTATAAAATATAGGATATATTCCTTGTACTGTACATTATATTATATATTAATTTTAGACCTAGTAGTTTGAACCTCTTAACCCCTTCCACTATATTCCCCCCATTCCTCCCACTCCCCCACTGGTGATCACTAATTTGTTCTCTATAGCTATGAGTCTGTTTGTTTGGTTATATTCATTTGTTTGTTTTATTTTTTAGGTTCCACATATAAGTAAATATAAACAGTTTTTGTCCTTCTCTGTATGACTTGTTTCACTAAGTATAATGCCCTTCAGGTTCATCCATGTTGTTGCAAATAGCAAAAGTTCATTCTTTTTTATGGATAGGTAGCATTCCATTTTGTGTGTGTGTGTGTGTGTGTGTGTATCAATCACATCTTCTTTATCCATTCATCTGTTGATGGACACTTAGGTTGCTCCCATGTCTTGGATACTGTAAATAATGGTGCTATGGACATTCGGTACATGTATCTTTTTGATTAGTGTTTTCATTTACATTGGATATATACTGAGGAGTAGAATTGCTGGATCACATGGCAGTTCTCTTTCTAATTTGTTGAGGAACCTCAATATCGTTTTCCACAGTGGCTACACCAATTTACATTCCTGCCAACAATGAACTAGGGTTCCCTTTACTCCATATCCTCACCAACATTTATTCTCTTTTTGATGATAGCCATTCTGACAGGTATAAGGTAATATCTCATGGTGGTTTTGATTTGCATTTTCTAGATGATTAATGATGTTGAGCATCTTTTCCTTTGTCTGTTGCTCATATGTATGTCTTCATTGGAAAATGCATATTCACGTCTTCTGGCCATTTTTTAAAAAGGATTGTTTATTTTTTAATATTGCATTCTATAAGATCTTTAATGTTTTGGATATTAATCCCTTATCAGAGATGTCATTTGCAAATAGCTTCTGCCATTTAATAGGTTGTCTTTTAATTTTATTGATGGTTTCCTTTGCTGTGCAAAAGCTTTTAAGTTCAATTAAGTCCTATTTATTTCTCTCTGCTTTTGTCTCCATTGCCTGAGGAGACAGATACGAAAAATTTTTGCCAAGACAAGGAGTGTACCTCCTATGTTTTCTTTGGGGATATTTACTTTCTAGCTCTACTTACACGTCTTTAATACATTTTGAGTTTATTTTTGTATGTAGTGTAAGAAATTGTTCTGATTTCACTCATTCACATGTAGCTATCCAGTATTCCCAGCACCACTTATTTAAGAGATTATCTTTCTCCATTGTATATTCTTGCCTCCTTTGTTGTAGATTAATTGACCATAAATTTGCAAGTTTATTTCTGGGCTCTCTATTCTGTTCCGTTGATTTTTGTCTGTTTTGTGCCCACACCATACTGTTTTGATTACCGTAGCTTTGTGTAGTGTATTCTGAGGTCAGGAAGCATTTTATCTCCAGCTTTGTTCTTTTCTCAAAGGTTGCTTTTGCTATTGAGTCCTTTCTTGTGCTATAAAAATTTGAGGATTATTTGTTCTAGTTCTATGAGAAATGTCAGGGATATTCTTAATAGGGATTGCATTAAATCTATAGGTTGCTGTGCATAGTATGGAGTTTTAACAATAGTAATTCCAATTCACAAACATGGGATCTTTCCATTTATTTGTATCATTAGTTTCTTCATCAGTGTCTTATAGTTTTCAGATTGTAGTTCTTTCACCTCCTTGGTCAAGTTTATTCTTAGGTATTTGTTTTAATATGATTATATATAGGATTGTTCTCTTTGTTGGAAGTTGATTACTGATTCAATGTCAATACCAGTAATCATTCTGTCCAGATTATCTCTGTCTTCCTGATTCAATCTCAGAGGATTATATGTTTCTAGTAATTTATCCATTTTTTCTAGGTTGCCGAATCTTTCGGCATATAACTATTCATAGTATTTCCCTTATGATTGTTCATATTTCTTAATGTCTGTCTAAAGGCTTATCAATTTTATCTGTTCAAAGAAAGAACCAGCTCTTTCTTTAGTTGATCTTTTCTATTTTTTCCCTATTTTATTATTTCCTCTCTGATCTTTATATTTCCTCCTTTCTGCTGACTTTGGGCCTTGTTCTTCTTTTTCTAGTTTCTTTACATGGTAAGTTAAGCTGTATATTTGAGATTTTTATTTTCTTTTTCAGCTGCATCAGTGGCATATGGAAGTTCCTGGGCCAGAGATCAAATCCAAGCCTCAGCTGTACCACAGCTGAGGGATAGGGATAAAACCCATGCCTCAGCAGCAACTGAGCCACCACAGAGACAATGCTGGATCCTTAACCTGTGGCACCACAGCAGGATCTCCTGGAATTTTTCTTGTTTTTTTTTTTTTGGGGGGGGGAATCATTTACTCTTTTTTACTTTTTATTTGAGCTATAGTTGATGTACAATATTATATAACTTTCAGGTGTACAACATAGTGATTGACTATTTTTAAAGGTTGTATTCCATTAATAGTTATTCTAAAATATTGCCAGCATTCTGTTTGTGCTATATATCCTTGCAGCTTATTTTATATATAGTACTTTGTACCTCATAATCCCCTACTCTTATCTTGCCCTTTCCCCTACCTTCTTCCCACTGGTAAGCACTAGTTTGTTCTTTATATATGTGAGTCTGTTTATTTTTTGTTACATTGACTAGCTTGTTTTATACATTCCACATGTAAGTAATATCATACAATACTTCCTTCTCTCATTTATTTTACTTAGTGTACTACCCTCCAGGTCCACTCATGTTACTGCAAATGGCAAGATTTAATTATTTTTATGGCTGAATAGTATTCCATTGTATATACCTGCCACATCTTATCTATCCATTTATCTGTTGGTAGACACTTAGAATGTCTCCATGTCTTGGCAACTAAAAATAATGCTGCTATGAACACTGGGGTTGATGTATCTTTTCCAATTATCTTGTTTGGTTTTTTATTTTTTAGATAAATACTCAGGAGTGGAATTGATAGCTCATATGGTAGTTCTATTTTTAGTTTTTTGAGAAACCTCCATACTGTTTTCCATAGCAACTGCACCAATTTATATTCCCATCAACAGTGTATGAGGATTTTCTTTTCTCCGCATCCTCACCAACATTCTTTTTGATGATAGCCATTCTGACAGGTGTAAGCAGATACCTCACTGTGGTGGTTCCATTTTTTTTTTTTTTTTTTTTTTTTTTGTCTTTCATCTTCTGTCTTTTGTCCTTTTATGGCTGCACCTGTGGCATATGGAGGTTCCCAGGCTAGGGGTCTAATCAGAACTGTAGCTGCTGGCCTGTGCCACAGCCACAGCAATGCCAGATCTGAGCCACATCTGTGACCTATACCACAGCTCATGGCAACGTCAGATCCTTAACCCACTGAGCGAGACCAGGGATCGAACCCACCACCTCATGGTTCCTAGTCAGATTCGTTTCCGCTGCACCACGATGGGAACGCTCCTCACTGTGGTTTTAATTTGCATTTCTCTGATGATTAGCAGTGTTGAGCACTTTTTCATGTACCTACTGGCAATCTGTATATCTTCTTCAGAAATATGTCTATTCAGTTCTCCTGACCTTTTTTAAAAACTGGGTTGTTTGGTGTTTTGGGATATATTATTGTCTGAGCTATTCATATATTTTGGATATTAACTCTTTATCATATAATTTTCAAATATTTTCTCCCGTTCAGTAAGCTTGTCTTTTTATTTTGTCAATTGTTCCCTTGCTATGCAAAAAGCTTTAAATTTAATTAGATTCCCACTTACTTATTTTGGCTTTTATTTCCTTTGTTTTAGGAGATAGATAGAAAAATATTGCTGTGATTTATATCAGAGTGTTCTTCCTATGTTTTCCTCCTGGAGTTCTATGGTTTCTGGTCTTACATTTAGGTCTTTAATCTATTTTTAGTTTATTCTGGTATATGGTGTTAGAGAATGGTATATAGTGTATTCTTGCCTCCTTAATAGACCATAAAGGCATGGGTCTATTTCTGGACTCTCTATTCTGTTCCATACTGTTTTGATGCCTGTAGCTTTGTAGTATAGTCTGAGGTCAAGGTACACGAAGCTTCTAGTTTTTTCTCAAGATTGTTTTGGCTATTTGGGATCTTATGTGTTTCTATACAAATTGTAATATTATTTATTCTAGTTCTGTGGGGAAATGTCCTTGGTATTGATAGGGATTGCACAGAATCTATAGGTTGCTTTGGGTAGTTTTATAATTTTAAGAGAAACTCATTTCTTTTTTTTTTTTAACCACTCAACTCAAACTTTATTAAATGCCTTTTTTTTTTTTTTTGATTGCCCTCACATGTGGAAGTTATTGAGCCAGGAATCAAACCCACTCCACGGCAGTGTCAAAGCCAAATCTTTAACCTGCTGAGCCACCAGCAAACTTCGTAAATGCTTTTTTAATAAGCAAAGGCAGTTACCTTGTGATTTGTAAAGGAGTTGTCTTCCCCCAGGCTTAACTTGGTTGGTTATTTCTTATTGTAGTCTTTTTTACATAATATTTCTCATAAGGTTGGTTTCATATTGATAAACTCTTTTAGTTTTTGCTTGTCTAAGAAACTCTTTACCTCTCTTTCAGTTTTGAATGTTAACCTTCCTGGGTAGAATATCCTACATTGTAGATTTTTTTTCCATTTAGCATTTTAAATGTATCATGCCACCCCCTTCTGGCCTGCACAGTTTCTCCTGAAAAATCAGCTGGTAGCCTTATGGGGATTCCTTTATATGCGACTCTTTTCTCCTGCTGCTTTTAAAATTCTGTCTTTAACGTCTGCTGTTTTAATTATTATTATTATTTTTTTTTTTGTCTTTTTTGTCTGTTGTTGTTGTTGTTGCTATTTCTTGGGCCGCTCCCGCGGCATATGGAGGTTCCCAGGCTAGGGGTTGAATCGGAGCTGCAGCCACCGGCCTACGCCAGAGCCACAGCAACGCAGGATCCGAGCCGCGTCTGCAACCTACACCACAGCTCACAGCAACGCCGGATCGTTAACCCACTGAGCAAGGGCAGGGACCGAACCCGCAACCTCATGGTTCCTAGTCGGATTCGTTAACCACTGCGCCACGACGGGAACTCCCTGCTGTTTTAATTATAATATCACTTGGTGTAGGTCTCTTTGAGTTCATCTTGTTTGGGACACTACGTGTTTCCTATACCTTGATATCTATTTCCTTCATTAGATCCAGGAAGTTTTCATTCATATGCTGATGAAATATATTTTCTACCCCTTTCTTCTCCTTCTGGGATCCCTAACATGAATGTTAGTATGCTTGATGTCCTGGAGGTCCTTTCAACTATTCTCTTTCTTTAATTTTGTTTTTCTTTTTGCTACTCTGATTGGGTAACTTCTATTAGCATATGCTTTTGAGAATCACCCATGCATGGAATATATCAGTATTTCTAGTCCTTTTTTTTTTTTTTTTGCTTTTTTTTGGCCGCACCTGTGGCATCTGGAAGTTCCCAGGCTAGCTATAGCTGCCAGCCTGCACCACAGCTCATGGCAATGCTGGATCCTTAACCCACCAAAGGCCAGGATGGAGCCCACATCCTCCTGGATCCTACTTGGATTCATTTCTACTGTACCACAGTAGGAATTCTAGTACTTCTAGTCCTTATATTGTTACTGTTTTAGGTATATCTTTCCCCACCTTTTAATTTTCAATCTGTGTCTAATGTGTTTCTTTTTTAGACAGCATATACTAGACCTATATTTCAATCCAGTCTGGCCGTATCAGACTTTTGATTACACTGCTTTATCAATTCACATTTAATATAATTATCAACATGGTTAGACTTAAGTCTGTCATTTTGCCATTTGTTTTCTAAACCTCATGCCTTTTTTGTTCCCCTTTTCCTCTTTTACCACCTTCTTTTGTCTTAGTTAGATATTTTCTAGTTTCCCACCTTGTTTCTTTTGTTGATACCTCTGACATATTTCAAACTTTTTTCTCAGTTGTTGCTCTAGGGTAGTATTTCTCAAAATTCTTCCGCTAAGGGGACACTTGACAGTGTCTTAAGATGAAATACAGAGTTTTTCAAACATAGGAAAGCTGAAAAAATTCATTGTCAGTAGAACTGACTACAAGGATGTTAAAGTAAAATTTTCAAGTAGGATATAAATGATAGCAGATGGAAACTTCGATATACACAAAATTTCCCAAAATGACAAATATTAAAGGCATTTATCTCATTTATTAATCTTCCTAAAGCCTAGATGAGGAGTTCCAATTTTGGCTCGGCAGGTTAAGAATCTGACAGTGTCCATGAGGATGTGGGTTCAATCCCCGAACTTGCTCAATGGGTTAAGGATCCAGCATGACCACAAGCAGATGTGGCTCAGATCCAGTGTTGCCATGGCTGTGGTGTAGGCCTTCAGCTCCAGCTCTGATTCAGCCCCTAGCCTGGGAACTTCTTTATGCTGTGGTGTTGTGTAAAAAGAAAAAAAAAAGTAGTTGGCTGCTTAAAGCAAATATGGTAATTATGTATTTGGGGGGCATATAATTTATGTAGAATTAAAATGTATGACAAAAATAGCATATAAGACAAAAAGAGGGAAATGAAAGTGTGGTATTGTATCTACACCATACTTCCATTAGTAGTAGTTCAGTACTACTTCTGAATTTGTATAATATTATTTATAATAAGTTAAAGACACTGCTAGCATCATAATGCTGAGAAACTCAAAGTAGTCCCACTAAGATCAGGTACAAGGCAAGAATGTCTTCTCCCCTCACCACTCCTTTTCCACATCATACTGAAAGTCATAGCTAATATAATAAGAAAAAGAAATAAAAGGTATACAGATTGGGGAGGAAGAAATAAAACTGTCTTTGATCATCTATGTAGAAAATCCAAAACAATTGACAATAATAGTCCTGGAACTAATAGGCATTTACATCAGAGTTGTAAGATACAAGGTTAATATGCAAAAGTTAAATTGCTTTTTTTAAAAAGAAAAAGCTATGAAAAATTGAAATTTGAAATTAAAATACTATGCCATTTAAATTGATACCAAAAACTGAAATGCTTAGGTATAAATCTACTAAAATATATATAAGATCTGTATGATAGAAATGATAAAACTCTGATGAACACAGTCAAACAAGTAAATAAATTCAGTGATATTCCATGTTCATGGATAGGAACACTCAATATTGCCAAAATGTCAGTACTTCCTAATTTGATATATAGATTCCGTGCAATCCTATCCAAAATTCCAGAAAGTTATTTTGTAGATATTGACAAACTGATTCTAAAGTTGGCATGGAAAGGCAAAGGCCCAGAATAACAAACAAGATACTAAGAGAGAAGAACAAAATTGGAGTACTGACACTTGTTTCAAGACTTACTATAAATCAACAATAATAAATACAGTGTGGTATTGGTGAAATAGACAAATCAATCAATAGGATAGAATAAAGAGCTCAGAAATAGACATATATATGATAACTGATCTTTGCAAAGGAGCAAAGGCAATAGAGTGGAGCAAAGATAGTCTTTTCAGCAAATGGCACTGAAATAACTGGATATCCACATGCAAAAATGCAAAAAAAAAAAAAAAAAAAAAAAAAAAGAATCTAAACACCGACCTTACACCTTCACAAAAATTAATTCAAAATAGATCACAGAACTGAATGTAAAATGCAAATTATAAACATCTTGGAAATTAACATAGTAGAAAACTTCTAAGAGCTTGGTTATGCCTATGACTTTTTTGATGCAATACCAAAGACAGTATTAATGAGAGAAATAATTGATAACCAGACTTCATTGAAATTAAAAACATCTCTGTGAACAATGTCAAGAGTGAGAAGACAGGGCACAGATTATTTGCAAAAGGCATATCAGATAAAGGACTGTTATCCAAAATAAACAAAGAATCCCTGAAACTAAACAATTAAAAAAACAAAAAACAAAAAACCTAATTTAACAATGACCGAGGAGTTCCTGTTGTGGCTCAGCAGGGTAAGCATCCGAAATAGTATCCACGAGGATGCAGGTTTGATCCCTGACCTCACTCAGTGGCTTAAGGATCTGGCATTGTTGCAAGCTGTGGCATAGGTCACAGATGTGGCCTGGATCAGATCTAGCATTGCTGTGGCTATAGTATAAGCTGATAGCTACAACTCTAATTCTATCGCTAATCTGGAAACTTCCATATGCCTCAAGCATGGCTATAAAAAGTAAGTAAATAGGAATTCCCATCATGGCTCAGAGAAAAACGAATCTGACTGGCATCCACAAGGATGTAGGTTCAATCCCTGGGAAACGTAATTTAAAAGATAAAAGATGATATAGTTAATCAAGAGCACAAGTGATAAAGAAGGTGTTGTCAGTGTCTCACTCACAACTCCTCAGGTTTTACCTTCTTACCATTGAAGTAAGGCCATCCTGATAGAGTCCACATTTGATCTAACATGGGGTGTCAGAAACAAAGCCTATAACAAAATGGAAATTAACATATTTGAATTCTCTGAAAGGCAAAAAAAGTACCTTTCCTCAAAAACCATCCCGGGACTGGGGCTTCCACTATTGCAAATGTTCACACTTTCTAAGAAAGTGGTACCTTAAATACCACTTTCTGAGAGATTCATCCTTAGGTGTATATGGCTTTGCCCTAACAAATATGGGAAAACATATGGCCAAAATGACTTCTTAATAGATGTTTCCCATTTGTGTTTTAGTTAATAAGACATGTCTTTCAGGTAGTTAGCAAAGAGTGACTGCTATCCTGGTTACACTAAAACCAAAATTTTCTCTGTCTGCTTCCCTTCCCTTATGCCCCTGTATGTCTCTGCTATGACATATGGTCTCTGACAATGGTGACGTAGTTCTAACCGAACAAAAATTGAGTTTATTCAGTTTGCTTGAAATAACTTATGCTAGAATGATTGTTTCTTCTATTAATATTTTATGTGTTTGGCTGATGCTCTGATAATCCTATGGGTCCTATTAACTCTTTACAGTATTCAACAGTGGAGCCAATGGGAGATTAAGTCAACTCGTCAAGTTCAGAAATCCCAATGGATTTCACTTTAGAATACAGCTGTTAAGACTTTACCTGAAACCACCTTCTTATACAGATCCTTCCCTACACTGGATATAATGGATTCCCTCACTAACTTAACTGATCTCTCTCCAGAGCATTCTCCTTTAAATTATACGCACGTGAACACCTCTCTCAAGTCTCTGGTTCTCTGGAACCCAAGCTGATACTACCTAACCCTCAGTCACACATTCCAAACCCACCAGAGGGCAAGTTGCTACCTGACTGGTGAGTTAGGGAAAAGCAGCATTGCTCAATCCCACCTTTCTTCTCTTTCCCATCTGCCCGTAGAGAAGGTACATGCTAGTTTATTCATGTGGCCATGGGATAAAATTAATGGAGCAAGTCTTGCTCTGTTGAGACATGTCTGTTAACCTGTGCTATCTATGATGGGATGTATAAATAAACCTAATTCAGGGGGAATTTTAGCTACTTGTGACTCAGTAGAGCCATGTGTGTGAGTGTGTGTGTGTGTGTGTGTGTCTGTGTGTGCACATGACTTACGGGTTAGGCCATCTGTATTTACTAACTGTTGTCCACATAAATTAGACTCCTGTCCTCCCACAGAGATTGAGAGACAGGATTGCTGCCTCCTTCAATGTTTGCTTTTCAAAGAGATAATTCCCAGGTCCTTGAGAAAGACAGGCAAGAGGCTGGGAGATTTACATCCATTTTAATGAGGAAGAGAAAGAATTTAAAATCTGACTTTTTTTTTTTTTTTTTTTAAAGCA
The DNA here is from genome assembly GCF_054392235.1 of Sus scrofa. NCBI lineage: Eukaryota > Metazoa > Chordata > Mammalia > Artiodactyla > Suidae > Sus > Sus scrofa. Next base: position 85,932,746 of record NC_139387.1, on the reverse strand, counting down.
AATACTCTAAGAAAAGAGAGATCAGGGATCTATACTCAGGAAGAGACCTGTTTAAAAGTTTAGTCAAACCAGGAATGTTAGTACTACATTTCTCAATACACACATACATGCATATAAGGAAACTTCTAAGATAATGAGGTCAAAAATTTGCTTCTGGCTGAATTCAAAGGAATTCAAGGAATCAGCTCAGCTGTGTCCTGGGCTTGTAAGCTCAGCTGCCACCATTGGCTATTTAAATCTAGGAGCTTTTCTGAATGGTTAGATCTGAGAAGACTTTATTTGCATAAAGTCCTTGGAAAAATGTTTAGAGCAGTAAAATAGTGAAAACCAGCTGTATAATTGGGTTTGAAATCGTTTGAGTAGTTGCTTAAAATTTTATATGCTGAATATCAGAATTTTTCAAATTGTACTTTTTTTGGATTCAGAGCAACCTGAGTTTATAAGAATCTAGGAAAAGATTTTGAAACCCTAACCAGAAGGCTGCTGGCCCATAAGCTAATACAATTTCTTCTTTTACTACTGGCATGTAGATAGACAAAAGTGTTTCCTTTGAGAAAACGGTTGCTCTTTTCTTCCTGTATGGTTTATTGAGACAATCAGTTACAGGTCAGAGCATGTAGAGGCCTCTCCCTATTAAAGAAGAGGAGAGCTAAGTCTGTTTTGATAGCTCCTGGGCCACATATCATTTCTCTTTATCCCTTCCTCTCTGTGTTTCTTTTGCTCTGTACTTTGTCTTTTTTTTTTTTTTTGACTGCACCTACAATACATGGAAGTTCTGAGGCTAGGGATCAGACCTGAGCCACAGCAGTGACAATGCAGAGTCCTTAACCCTAGGACACTAGGGAACTCCTATACTTTGTCTTTGAGCTTTCCTGAAACCCTGCCCTTACAGTGAGATTCTCCTGCCCCCCATCCATCTCCATCTCTCCCTCCTTGATGTGTGTGTGTGTGTGTGTGTGTGTGTGTGTGTGTGTGTTTAGGGCCACACTTACAGCATATGGAAGTTCCCCCGGTAGGGTTCAAATTAGAGCTGCAGCTGCTGGCCTGTGCCACAGCAACTTGGGATCCGAGCTGCATCTGCAACCTATACCACGGCTCCCAGCAATGCTGGATCCTTAACTCACTGAATGAGGCCAGGGATCGAACCTGCATCCTCATGGATACTAGTCAGATTCTTACCTGCTGAGCCACAGCGGGAACGCTCTGGTTTTTATTTCTCTGTTTACTAATATGTTCTGATCTGCCCTCAGAATTAACTCTTCTCCTCTCCTTGAGAACACTGAGGGATTAAATTAAGGCAATGAATTACATAGATGTTTAATCATAACCACTGTATGCTGAGCACTGCACATAAGTTTTATAACTAACTTCGTTAAAACCATATAAGAGAAGTATTACTATATACCATTTTATGGATCAGAAAATTGAGATAAGGCTTAAAAAAATTCCCAAAGATCCTACAACTAGTAGGAAATAGGACTAGGCCTTCATTACTTGACCTTAAATATGTCTCAGGCCATGGAAAAGACACAGGAAAGGCTCAGGAAAACAAAATCACAGTACTCACAGGTACTGGAAACAGCAGGCATGGTGGGCCACATAGTGCCATGTGGGGAAGCACCAGCATTGGTGAGGAGACAGAAGGGAAGAAGAGAGAGAGCATGGCCCAGAGCCTTTACTGGGATTTTCACTGGAAGGGCAAGGCAGAGGAAACAGTTTGGGACTGGCTGGTTTGGTGGGGTTTTTTTTGTTGTTGTTGTGTTTTGTTTTGTTTTTTGTTTTTAGGGCTGCACCGGCGGCATGTGGAGGTTCCCAGGCTAGGGGTCGATTTGGAGCTGTTGCTGTCAGCCTACAGCATACCCACAGCAAGCAACTCTAGTTCCGAGCCACCTCTGTGACCTACACCACAGCTCAGGGAAAACACCGGATCCTTAACCCACTGAGCAAGGCCGGGGATGGAACCCGCAACCTTATGGTTTCTAGTCGGATTTGTTTCCACTGTGCCACAATGGGAACTCTGGAACTGGCTAGTTTAAATAATTTCAACAGGCTCTACATTCTAGGGGTGGTCCCTAGTTGTCTCGTACCTGGATCTGGGATGATTAAGGCAGAGAAATATCATTTCCTGGGGTATAATGGCCACATAGAGGAGATATGGCTTGGAATTGGCTAGTGTGATACTAAAGGCATTCCTCCTGCTGACTCGTTTGCTGTATCTAAGAACTGGCTACTCCTGGTGAGAGGCAGCCTCTCCCAAGCCGGCCAGTTTTTTTAAGATGTCAAAACATCACATTATACAGAAAACAAAAAAATATAAACAGTACACTGAGCCAACTCTTGCCTGGCAGTTCTCAATGCAGATTTTACAAGCCAATTAAACATCGTCACTGGATCTGAATGAATTCTGCCAGCTTGTCTACTGATTGCTTCATTGGCTTATGTTTACAGGTTAATTTGGACCTGGTATAGAATAAGGGCTTGATTGCTGTGTAAAGAAACAATAGGAGAATCTCAGTCTTCCTTAAGTAATTAATTGTGCCAGCAACAAGACAGAGGAGGCCAGAATGAACCAGCTGAGCCAACAATTTTGAAGTGATCTTTTTTTTTTTTTTGAGAAAAGAGAACTTTAATACAATTAAAACCTTATTATAAGGAATTTGTTAGAATGTTACTGTTAAACATATCATTGCAGTTACATTAGTATATCGATATTTCCATTTTCCTGTTTACATAGTTGTCAGCATACATGTGGGCTATAATAAAATAATTTTTTCCTACCATTTTTGGTATGGGAAGAATAATTATACTTAATGGTCTTGATATAAATTGGAGTTACAAGATATGTATGAGTGAGGAAGGATGCTTTGAAGATATAATAATTATTTTATTTTATTTTAGAAATGGGCATAATTTCTATGTCTCTACTTACTGGTTTTAATTACTATGTTCTCTTTTTTTATAGTGATTTTTATTTTTTCCATTATAGCTGATTTACAGTGTTCTGTCAATTTTATACTGCACAGCAAGGTGACCTAGTCACACATACATGTATATATATATTTTTCTCACATTATCATGCTCCATCACAAGCAGACATAGTTCCCAGTGCCATACAGCAGGATCCCATTGCTAATCCATTCCAAAGGCAATAGTTTGCATCTATTAACCCCAAATTCCCACTCCCTCCCACTCCCTCTTGGTAACAACCTTTCCACAGAAAAGAAAATCATGGACTTGGAGAACAGACTTGTGAATAGTGATCTTGAGGCTGAGTTTGCGTCTCTGAGTTTCAGGTCAGGGCAGGAGAACTTGGGCAAGTTCTGGGTTAGCATAAGTTAGCTAATCAGGTATGAGAACACAGAAAGCAGCAAGGTCTGAATGTAACCCTATGAAATAGAGCTTAGTTATGGATCTGTAGAGGGGAAGAAGTAATCATGACCCACTGAGACAGATCCCTTCCCACAGAGGAACATCTCTGGGCTACCTTCCTGCGCTCTGCTTTTTAAATTTTAAAACTTTAACATATTTTAAAAGGTTTTGGAGTTCCCACCATGGCACAGTGGGTTAAAAATCCTACTGCAGTGGCTTCAGTCACTGCAGAGGTACAGGTTTGATCCCTGGCCCAGCACAGTAACTTAAAGGATTCAGCGTTGCCACAACTGTGGTATAGGTCTCAGTTGTGGCTCAAATTCAATCCCTGGCCTGGGAACTTCTGTATGCCACAGGTGCAGCCATAAAATAATAATTACTTAAAAATGTTTTAACATCAAGTGACTTCTAGAAGGGGAAAAAATGAACAACTGAAAAACTTTTCATCTCAATTAAAATACCAGGTCTCTGGTTTCCTTATGTCCCTCCTTCCAAGGATGTTTTCCTTCACACATTCAGCCAGGATCTTCAGAAACCTCAATTTCAAATACTCTTCTACCACAGTTACCTCTCTATCTGATTCATTCAATTTACTGTTCCTAAACCAACTGTTTTTCACATGCATTGAAAACACTAATCCTTATGTTGACTACATTTTCATTCTTATGCCACTCTTATCCTTACTGCTGTCATTACCCAGGCAAGACTTGTTCATTTAATCACGTGGGAAATGTCTTAACTCCATAAGCCGTCTCTGCTCTATTTCACATGTCTGATGTAAATGCAGTGACTTACTCTCCACATATACCAAACAGGAGGAAATCACATAAGAGTGATTGCTGGACTCAAGGTTGTAACCAAAAGGCTTGACTAGATTTCACCACTGCAACTTAAACAAAGTAGTTATCTCAGACACCAGTCTCCCCTCTGCACACTCCCAGTGATTACTTTAACTTTCATCTTATCGATGACATAGAAGGAATAAACAGGAAAGTCCCTTCCCTTCCAGACAATGATCTCCCTGTATCTTTCCCAACACCCTTGGCTTTCCTTCCTCTTACAATGGATTAAGCATCCCTGTTCCCAAGGGAAACTGTTCCATTCATTCTCCACATCTCATTAACATTCCCCTTTGCAATAAACTCAGCCCTTCAACCTGCATTAGCAGTTTCTTCCTGCATCAGCAAATACTGTAATCTATCTTCTATCTAAATATTTTATTAAAGATTGAACAGCATCAGATTGATCTAAGGTTGAGGGTATAGAATATAAGAAAGTCAAAGATATTATTTGAAGTTCTGGGGTGAGGACAGAGATAATACTTAGGATATAGGAAACAGGAACCAGTAGCCACTGAGCAAGAAAATCTGGAAGTTTTTGTATCACAAAATCCAAGGAAAAGAGAATGCCACAAGGAGGATATAGAGGTCAGATGTGTTGAATGCCACTGAAAATTCAAATAAGAAGAAAACAAAAAAGTTACTGTTGGATTTTGGAACACTGGTTTTGGAAGTGGTTGAAAATATTGACGAGAGAAGTCTCAGCTAGCTGGAATAAAATGAGAGAATGGCAAGTGAAAAAGTATAAAGAGCAACCTGATAACTTTATGAAAAGTTGCTGTGAAGGAGATTGAGAAAATGGAGCAGTACATTTAAGGAAAATCAAGGGAGTTTTTTGTTTGTTTTTGCTTCTTGCTTTTGATTTTGTTTTTGAGAGGAGAAATACTAAAGCTTGTTCAGGTGTTTGCAGAAATGGTCATATAAGTAATAAAATATCAAGATTTGGGGCAGGATGGAGGCAAACAAACTTTTAAATCAGTTCCACAATAGCTATATGGGGCTCATTCATCAGATTGGAGATTGAAATGAAATGATCCATGTGATCCTTTATGCTCCATACACTCCTGTGATTCTAAAAGTCTGGCTTACCTGTTTGCATCAATGTGAGAGAGTGTGGATAGGAGTATGTGTGCATGTAAGCATACATTGAGGGTGGAGTTTTGTCACACCTGAGGAAGACCACACTGCTCTCCAGCTAACAGAAGAGTTTATAGAACCCCACCCCCACCCCCCCATATGCTCCTCTTTCCCCATTCCACAATAGTGGCAGGAGTTTGTGGGGGTTCAGATAACTGCTGCTATTTCTTCATGAATACAGATAACTGCCCAGATCCCTGAGGCCCTCGTTACTCACTCTCAGTCTTTAAGACCCTGCCTGGCATATGGGTACCAAGCAGAGAAAGACTAGAAAAAATGATAAGAAATCACACTTACTGGCCAGGAACCCTCATTAGAACCAAAAGAGATAAGGGAAGAAGAAAAGGAATATGGCCAAAGCTTCTTAAAGGTACTGACTCAAACCAGAGCCCATGCATACCAACACTTTAGGCCTTATTCAAACTCAACCCCAGGTGACTATTTAACTGCCTTAAGCACACAGTTTTCAACTGGTTGGGAAAGAAAACCAGCTTTTCCTGAGACCTGAGTTCTTTGAGCATTCCACATCATTCACTCTCAAAGTGACACGGAAGGCAATGACTCAGGTCTCCAGGCTACAGGTAGACTCAACAATCCTTCTCAGTGCTTCCCATCCACCAGATGTGAGGAATATTATTAGGCAACTGTTCATACCTTTCATGGCACAGTAGAGGGAACTGAGCTTAAAAAGAAGCAGCAAAAAGTACCTTGCCAAACTCACAAAAGTAGGTTATGACAGAGCTGGGAGGAGATATTTATGAGGTTGAGCAGTTTGCCAGTTTATTAATTTGTAATCTGTCCTTTCCCTTCATTTATAAAACAAAGCTTAAAAGTCCTTTGGGATTGAATGGAGTGAGGGAGCTACAACTCCTGGATGGGCAGCTGAATGGAGCATTTCTGAATTATGGGTAACAGTGAATTTGGAGTATTCCATGGTGGGAGATTTCCTTGCTAAATGCCAGGATCTTAAACTGAAAGTAATGTGAAAGGTCATTTAGTTCAGGACCCCGTCTCCAAGCAAGACCACATCTGTAGAAAGTAGAGCCTAGTTGTGCAGCTCCTTAGAATTTTTCAGAGATAAATTCCTTAGACTTTTTCAGAGATAAATCAAAATCTCTAATTTTCCTTTACGTTCTTGTCAGAAAACAAGATTTTTTGAAAGTTATCATTATCTAAAAGCATAAACACCTTGTGTCTACAAAGACTTACTCAGGGAGACCACAAAGTCTGCAACTGGGGTAAGAAATGGAGAAGAACGAACCCCTTTCATACCTCTTTGTTCTGACTCCACAAGAGCATAGCATCCTTCATTTCAAGACTGTTTCTTCCCTTAAAACACTTCCTGTCCTTCCTTAACAGGGGCCTTTCAATGCAGAGAAACCCTAGCCTCCAACCTGTCCGGTGGCCTCAGGACCACATCTTCCAGTCACATTTCCTAGACCACAAATCTGGGATTAAAGAGCTAGTAGACAAAAGGCAGAATTAACTAACAGAAAAGTCAAATTACTTGAGCCATATCCATTCTCAGCTGAGCATCCAAGACTCCTTCTTGAAGAAATGGCTGCTCAGATCAAGTTCCGTTTTGTTAGAGTATAGACAGCAGAAAGAGAATAGGAAGAGAAAGTGGTTACAGGTATTTTGCTGGAACTTAATTAATTGCTGAGTTTGAAGCAAAAGGGTAGAATGTGGATTCCATATTACTTCCCCCATAAAGATATTTTTCAATGAAAGTAAAACAAGACAACTGTCTATTCTGTTCTTATCCTAACAACTCGGCTGTTTATTTTTTCATTGTTAATTCCACATAAGCCCTTATTGTGTGCATATTTTTACATAATTAATGAATTTATACTAATCATGTATTCTGATCTTTTTTACTAGGTATCATGAATATTTTATGTTTCTGTCTCTCCTCTATAATTATCATTTTCATCATTAGATAATATTCTGTCATGTATTTCTATAAAAAATATAGTAGGTGTTGCCCAGTGATTAGATCTTTTAGGTTGATCCTTGTGTTACTGTCTTTTAAAAAACCCTGGAATATATATTTTCACACACAAGCTTTTTCTCTTCTTTTGAATCATTTATTTATTTAAGATAAAGTCCTAAGAGAGAGCTTAGATTTCATATTGCCAAAATTATTATACCAAATATAATGCTACTAACAATGTATAGGTTCATGTAAGACTAACCAAATCTCATCAGCACTGTGTATTACAATTTAAAAAATATTAATTTCCATATAAATTAACAAATATAAAACAGTATCATCATCTGACTTTAATTTGCAAATAAAGTAGAGATCTCACATATATATTTCTAGTATTTTCATAGGAGTTTAGAATAGTCATGCATTCACTACTTTAATTTTGCCCCAGGAATTGCAGCAGAGAGAAACTGAATACAGACAGGCCACATAAAACTTCTGGAATCAATGCTAGATGATGAATCCGAAAGGAATTCATACAGTAAATACTGTAAATATTGTAGAAGGTCAGGGAAAGAGGGAAATTTTTAAATATTGAGGAGACAATTAAAAGAGTAACAGAAATACGTTAGGTGGAACCTAGGGAGACTGCCCTGTGCCCCGCATCATGTTTAGACTAAACCTAGAAAAATCAATTGACTTGTTAAAGATCATGGCTGGTTAAACTCGTTCTTAGCAGAAATAGAGTTCATATATAATAAATTACTTTTGTTTTTCAATCATTTTTACTCCATTAAGGAAATGTTGTTATCTCTATTTTTTCTAGCAGTGTAACCAATCCTAAGGTAAACTGACAAGTCCAAGGTTCCCAATCTAAGCCAACTGGGGTTGGAGTTAGAACCAGAAACCAGACTTCAAGGCCTGTCGTTATATAGTTTGTCTTGTAAATCTGGGAGATCACTCTAGTGAGAAAACTTTAAGATTCAAATTTGCTCCTCAACCAAAGTCTGACTGCCCCGAGAGTAGGTGAGGCTCACATCAAGTCCTCTGTCTCTTTGTACAGCCCCCTTATCATCAATTAAAGACTGCGACAGAGACCTCAAGCTGCCCTTTCTTTACAAGAGGACACAGGCCATAGAGTGTATGTGACATTTCCCTTCCCAAGGGAGCTTATGGTCTCACTAATGCAGTTGCCTAGGAATCATATAATTATTTATTTTTTTCATTCTTTTACATATTCGATAATTAAAAAATATTTTATGATCACCTATGTGTGGTACATTAAAAATAGAATAGGCCTGTGTGAAAGCTAGCCTTATGGTGCTTTTATACATTTATTTTATAAACTTCTACTAAGTACCTACTAAATGCCAGGCACTGTTGCTACCTTCTGAGGAGATGATGAAAATACTGACATAGTCTGTCTTTGTGGAACTTACTCAAAAATCAGACAAACATGAAACAAATTCATTTGGTCACTCAACAAATACCTACTGAGCACTTTTTACATGCCAGGCACTCTTCTAAGTGCTAGAGATATAGTAATGATCAAAAGAGACAAAAATCTTAAATAAATGTGTTAAGTATCAGATGCTGTTAAGTGCTATGAAGACAAAGCAGGGTAATAGGATAGAGGTTGTCTACAGGAGAAGGATACAGGTGGAGGGAGGCTGGGGAAAACTTTCTTATATACTCTAAAAAGTGGGTTTTTAATTTTTTTAAGGGTGGTGCTATTTTTGATTCCAAATTAAAGTTGGCAGGAAATAAAGTATCATTAAAATTAACAATTCGAATATAAATGTTTTCATCAGTCATGTTGCTCTTTTAAGTCAACTCACAAGTCACCTTCCAGGACCTGAGAGTGGGCTCTTGTCTAACACTAAGAAATGCATTGTCCGAGGAGATAAACGTGCTGACAAGGCAAAAGACTTTACCAGGAAGGAGTGCCTGGGTGGAGAGCAAGGAGCAGGGTGAGGGAACCCAGGAAAACTGTTCTGCCTTGTTGTTGGCAATTTCAGATTTTATGGGAATGGGATTAGTTTCTGGGTTGTCTCTGGCCACTTGTCTTACTCAGCCCATACTTGGTCTGGCTCAGGGTCTTTTTGGTGGTGCGCATCTCTTACCCCTGTTTTTTTTTTTTTTTAATAATTATAACAAGCAAAATAAAAGAGAAACAAGTATACCAAAAGAAAATTACCATGTCAGGATGGAGAGCAAGGGTTTCCCCCATGTCTTGAGCTGAGACATGACAGTTGTTAACAGGATAGGCAGAAAAAGAGAAATGCAGTTGATGGATGGGTTGGTAAGTGCTGGAAGAAGGAGTTACAAGTCATGTCTCCCTCACTGGGCCTCAGTCTCCTCACCTGTAAATACAGAACATTGGGCTCCATGACCTCCAGTGGCCCTTCAGATCAGAGAGGCATAGGTCTGTAATTGGCCATGCTGAATGAGTGCAGGGGTCCTTTGTGAATTTCTCTTCCTCTCTTTTCATTAGATTTTTCTGTTCTATGAAACTGTCCTAGACCATCTTCAGTTAGAAGTCAGCTCTTTCTGGGTAAGCTTGTTGATGATTTTTTTATCGCACATATTCAGCCCAAAATTTTCCTGAGCTTCAAGGACCCAAGCTGCAAGTGCCTCTTGGATATCCCATCACTGTCTCAAAGGCTTATCAAACGCAACAGATTCAAAACTGAATTTATCATCTTTCCCTCAAACATGCTCATTTTCCTGGGTCACCTATTTTAATGAATGGGAACACTTAGTCACTAAAGACAGAAAATTTAGAATCATTTTTTATTCACTTTCTTTCACTCTAACATCTAACTAGTGATGAAACCCTTTTGAATACAACTAATAATATCTTTCAAATCTGTCTCCTCTAATCTTCCCTCACTGCTACAGCCTCTGTTAGCCCCTCACTATCTCTGACCAGGGATACTGCAGTGCTTTCCCAGTTCTCTTTCCACAGATGTTTTTATGGATTACGACCTCACTTCCTTCAAATTTTTGTACAAATGACACTTGGGAAGTTCAGCTAGTCCTTCCCTGACCTCTCTATTTTAAACTGAAAACCTCATGGCCTTCCTCTATCTCCACATTAATAGTCTTTCTTTCCCTGATCTATTATTTTAAATAGCACATAGCATCTCCTAACACATTACAGTTTTGTCTTTAATTTTTCACCTGTCTTTCCCAACTAGAATGTAAACTATATGAAGACAGAGATTTTTGTCTGATGTGTTCAATTGTGCATCCTAGAATTCTGTAACTATGCTTGTCACATAGAAGATACTTGGTAAATGTCTACTAAATGAATGAATTCATTGCCTCCAGCTCACCTTCTACATGTCCAGTGGGTGAATGTTTCTAAATTACCAACCTGATCACATGGCTCTCAGGCTTGGCATCACATGCCCCCTTTTATTACCCCATACCCACCCATACTAAACTGATGAAGTCCTCAGAGAGGTGCTATTATCACATCTCCCTGTATTTGATGACATCATTTCCTCTGCCTGGAATGCCATCTTCCACTTTGTCTATTTAGTGGGGTGAGTATTAGTCAGGCTTAAGCATTTTGCATCTCTAAATGTTTACTAGGTCATTCAGAGGTAACAATTCACATTTGTGCCATCACTGTATCTTGTGTATTATGTTATTATAGCCTTTATTTTGCTTTTTTATGTATCTATCTGCACCTGTCAAGTTCTAAGCCCTTTAAGGGCAGAAGTCATGTTTCATGCAATTTTGTATCCTCAGGATCTAGTACAGTGCCCAGTACTTAGATGCTTTTTAAATATTTCCTGAATAAATGGGTATTAAAGGTGAAAGAACCAATTATGGAGGAGGGACTTTGGAATGCCGCATGCCTCCAGAGTTGAAGTAGTGATAGGGGTGATGGGTGTGACACAGAGGGAAACTCCTTGGCTTCGTAGTTTTTATATTTATACTGTTAAGCTGGAAGTCACATTTTTTTCATAAGAGGCAGTACTTTTCATCTGGAATGACTCAACTGAATTTTATTTCTTTTTAGGGCCAGTATCACTAATCATGAAAAAATCTCACCATCATTACTGAGATTGTCCTCATGGGATTTTCCAGAAATCCCAGATCCAGAGTATGCTTTTTACATTGTTCCTGGTGATATATTTCTTGACCCTGATGGGGAACCTGATGATGATCCTGATTAGAACAGATTCTCACCGTAAAACACCCATGTACTTCTTCCCAGGTCACCTGTCATTTCTGGATCGCTCCCTTTCTTCAGTAACCATGCCAAAGATGCTGCAGAACTTATTAACTCAAAAGAAAACCATCTCTTCATGGGGCTGCATGACTCAGAGTTTTTCTCATATTCTCTGGGAGCACAGAGGCCTGCCTACTTTCTGCCATGGCCTATGGCCACTATGCTGCCATCTGCCACCCTCTTCTCCACACTGTAGTTAAGAACAGGCCTCTCTGTGTAGGGATGGTGATTGCATCGTGGGCAATAGGGCTCTTAAACTTGTTACCAAACAGTCTCTTCACTTACAACTGAAATTTCAGTGTCATCCCTCACTTCTGCTGTGAGCTGCCTTCACTCTTCCCTCTGTCCTGCACAGATCCTACTGGCAATGAGGCCCTTCTTGCTGGGCCATGTGCACAGTTAGGATTTGTAACACTTCCCCTGATCCTCTTCTCTTATTCTATAATCATCTCTGCCATTGTCAGCATCCATTCTTCTGCGGGCCAAGTCAAAGCCTTCTCCACATGTTCTTCCCCCCTCATGGTGGTGCTCTTGTTCTATGGGACAGCTCTATTTAGGTACATGACCCCTCTCTTGGGCTTCATGTTGGAGTGAGTGGTCTCCATTCAATCAGTTGTGATCACATCCTTGCTCAATCCCCTCATTTAAAGGCAGCTCTGTATAGAATATTGAAGCAATAAATGTGCCCCTCTGTGTATGGAGGATTCATGTTGTCTTTGGTCTGAAGACAATGAGAAAACATGGTCAGGGGATGTAGAACATTAATGATTAACTTGATCACTTTAAAAAATTTGCCATTTGGTGAATATAAACTCTTAGGTCTGGGTAACAGAAGTTTAAGTGTTTCCTTATTTTATTGTATTTGGTAAGAAAATAAAATAAAGAAAAATAAAGTGAAGACTAAGAAAATAGGTATACTGGGATAGAATAGTATAGATAGAGTCCAAATCTGTTTGCCTTGTTTTCCAAGTAGTGTGGAGCTCTAAGCACTAAAAGAAAGAAAACAAAACAAAAAGGGAGTTCCTGTTGTGGCTCAGCGGAAACGAATCTGACTAGTATCCAAGAGGAGGCAGGTTCGATCCCTGGCCTCGCTCAGTGGGTTAAGGATGAGGCATTGCCATGAGCTGTGGTGTAGGTTGCAGACGTGGCTCAGATCCCATATTGCTGTGGCTGTGGCATAGGCCAGCAGGTAGAGCTCTGATTGGACCCCTAGCCTGGGAACCTCTATATGCCGTGGGTGCGGTCCTAAAAAGACAAAGGAAAGAAGGAAAAGATGGGAGTATGAAAGTCACTTCAAAGTGAGAACTAGTTACTAATTGAAGATGGATTGAATGAGAGTTGCTTCAGTCACCTCACCCAGAGAAACCTAAAATGTTGATGTGCCTGATTAGAGTTACTAACTTTCTAGTTGCCAAAAGGCAAACACAGCAGTTGGCAGGGACTGCCCTAACCCAAAGGAGTAAGAACTGTGTCACGCGTGTTGGTGGTAACATTTTGAGTGTTTGGGAAGGGATCTAGCTGTTTTGCAACTAGATTGGAGATATCCATAGAGGAGTCCCTGTTGTGACTCAGTGAGTAAGAACCTGACCAGTATCCATGAGGATTCGAGTTCAATCCCTGGCCTTGCTCAGTGGGTTAAGGATCTGGTATTGCTACAAGCTGCAGCTCGGATACAGTGTGGCTTGTGGCTGTGAAGTAGGCCGGCAACCACAGCTCTGATTTGACCCCTGGCCTGGGGATTTCCATATGCCACAGGTATAGCCCTAAAAAGCCACCCAAAAAAAAAAAAAAAGAGAGAGAGAGATCCTTGGAAAACAAAGTAGCGAATGTCTGTGCTGCTTCAAAACCATGTTTTCATTCAACCCAAGAATACCAAATCAATTAATCCACTTGGTGTCTGATGGTCCAAGTCAGCCAAACCCATCTTGAGCCCATTGCCCATTATTGCTTTGACAATTAATGTCATTTGATACTCAATCAAATAAATTAGTTTCTTGTCACAAAAGTTTCATGGGTGAGGGGACAATAAGCTCACAACCCAGGCTGGCTCATATGACTCCTTTAATGAAATAAAATGCATCACTGTGTTTACCCTTGTAGGCATTAAACAAAAGTAAGATTTTTTTTTTCCATTAGCATCTTCTTAATTTCTTAAAACTCAGTAAATATTGTTGGTTTGCTTTTTGTTTTTATCATGAACTTTTAATCTTAAACATATAATAAGTTCTATAAAATTAGTAGGGGGGTGTATACTGGATGAACAAGAGAAGTACTTTTAAAATAATAATTTCAGAAAAATGTATTTCATTTTTAAGTATACTTGTGAAATATGGATAATGGTGATGTATCAATAGTAATTACCTCTCAGGTCAGTTATTCTAAGGATTAATGTCATCTGATTTTTGTCAATAAAAAGGAGTTTTTATACAGATTATAGCCAGTACCTCAAGTGAAGCATCTTGTTCTCCCTTAAGTGATCTGATTTCAAGATATAGTTAGGAGAGAGAATTAACATGACTTATTGACTCCTCAAATAAAGGAACAGTTACTAATAACATCATTCTGCTCCCCCTCCTTTTAAAAAATATTCTTAAGAGAAGGTCTCCAAAGTGGACCTATTTAGGTATTTAGGTATAGTTTATGGACATAATGGGAACGGCATTCTTCCCCAGACCAAACCCTAATAAAGGATATGAAGTCACTTAAACTGGCATCAATAGTATATCATCTGCATCTTGCAACCATTCCGTTCCTCATCTGCACCTTTGAGAGATGGGTCCAAGGATTAATCTATACTTAATCTCCCCTCACTTAGGAGACTGAGACAGTTATTGGCACAAGTTTCTGTGTGTGCTTGCCATCTGCTTCTTTATTTTCAATTCCTCCTATAGGTCTCTATACAATAAGATCCCTCACCAGCCACTCACATATACATTATGAATTAGGTTGGCAAGCGCATGACTTACGCTCAAACTGTGATCCCTTGTCACTCTCAGTCTCCCTCCTATCTTTCCACTGTAAGTATTTTATAATCTTGATTTATATTGCCAATTAGCTTGCATAAATATTGGTATTAATTCACAGTCCAACCAGCAGTATATTAGAGGGCTTGACAGTATATCTGCCAGGCCTGAGAATAATTTTTAAGTCATGTTTAATATTTATCAATTTGAAATGTTTAAGATGCTAATTATTTCGTGTATTTGCATTTATTTTTCATCATAAATAATATTTAATATTTCTCAAATGTCTGTTAAATATTGATATTTCCTCTTTTATTATTAGCATGCCATTTTCCTATTTTCTTACTGCATTCATAGTATTTTTTATTTGATGTGTTTAAGAAGGATATTAATTTTTGATATAAGTTGTTGCACCTTTTCAAAGTTTGTTCTACATACTTTACTTTTTAAATTGTGTTATGTAGTCATTTGTGTTATGTAGTCATATCTATTTATCTTTCCTTTAGTGTAATTTTCTCTGCTTTTAAGCTTAAAAGTCCTTTGCCATCTGTGTCCAAAATTTTTCTTCTAGCTTTTAGGTGTGCTTTTTTCCATTTAATTTATCTGGAATTTCTCTTGCCCATTCCAAACAAACAATTGGTTCAGGGTGGCAAGGCTAGACACAGAAATGAATGAGGAACCAAGAAGAGGCATCCAAGAGCTAAATACACTATTTGATTTCTCTACAGCAGGTTTGCAAATAGAATTAGGAAGAGGCTGCTTAAATAGATCTGAAACACAACTTCTGAATTATTCCCTTGACTTATGTAAGGGTAGGGAGGAAAAAGTGAAGTATGTTTTGATCTACTCCTAGGTCTTAAACTATCAACTATAATCTTAAGATTCCCCCAAACTATAATTCTTTTTTTTTCCTTTTTTAAAAAAAATTTATTTTTATTACTCAATGAATTTATTACATTGATAGTTGTACAATTCAGTTTTATAGGATTTCCATCCCACACCCCCAGCGCATCCCCCCACACCACAACCTCTCTCCTTTGAAACCATAAGTTTTTCAAAGTCTGTGAGCCTGTGTCTATTCTGAAAAGAAGTTCATTGTGCCCTTTTTTCAGGTTCCACATGTCAGTGAAAGCATCTGATGTTGGTGTCTCATTGTTTGTCTGACTTCACTTAGCAGGATAATTTCTAGGTCCATCCATGTTGCTAAAAATGCCATTGTTTCGTTACTTTTAATGGCTGAGTAATATTCCATTGTGTATATGTACCAAATCTTCTTGATCCACTCCTCTGTTGATGGACATTTAGGTTGTTTTCATGTCTTGGCTATTGAAAATAGTGCTTCAAAGAACACGGGATTACATGTGACTTTTCAACTCATGGCTTTCTCTGGATAGATGCCCAGGAGTGGGATTGCTGGATCAAATGGGAGTTTTCTGAGGAATCTCCATACTGTTTTCCACAGTGGTTGCACCAATTTACAATCCCACCAACAGTGTATTAGGGTTCCTTTTTCTCCACACCCTCTCCAGCAGTTATTGTTTGTAGACTTTTTGATGATGGCCATTCTGGCTAGTGTAAGGTGATACCTCGTAGTGGTTTTGATTTGCATTTCTCAAATAATGAGTGATGTTGAACATCTTTTCATGTGTTTTTTGGCCATCCATATGTCTCATTTGGAGAACTGTCCGTTTAGATCTTGTGCCCACTTTTTGATGGGGTTGTTTGTTCTTTTGGTATTGAGCGGTCGGAGGTGCTTAAAAATTTTGGAGATTAATCCCTTGTCAGTCACTTCATTTGCGAAGATTTTCTCCCATTCTGTGGGTAGTCTTTTCATTTTGCTTAGGGTTTCCTTTTCTGTGCAGAATCTTTTAAGTTTAATTAAGTCCCATTTGTTTATTTTTGTTTTTTATTGTCATTACTCTAAGGGATCAATCTGAGACGATGTTGCTGTTGTTTTATGTGGGAGAGTGTTTGGCCTATGTTTTCCTCTAGGAGTTTTATAGCATCTGGTTTTATATCTAGATCCTTAATCCATTTTGAGTTTACTTTTGTGTATGGTGTTAGGGAGTGTTCTAATTTCATTCTTTTACATGTGGCTGTCCTGTTTTCCCAGCACCACTTATTGAACAGGCTACTTTTCTCCATTGTATATTCTTGCCTCCTTTGTCATAGATGAGTTGACTGTAGGTGTGTGGGTTTAATTCTGGGCTTTCTATCCTGTTCCACTGATCTATATTTCTATATTTGTGCCAGTACCATATGGTTTTGATATCTGTTGTTTTGTAGTATAGTCTAAAGTCAGGGAGCATGATTCCTCCACTCCATTTTTCTTTTTCAGGATATCTTTGGCTATTCTGGGTCTTTTGTGCTTCCAAAAAAACTTTAAAATATTTTGTTCAAGTTGATAGGGATTGCATTGAATCTGTAGATTGCCTTGGGTAGTATAGTCATTTTGATAATATTGACTCTTCCAGTCCAAGAGCATGGTATGTCTTTTGATCTGTTTGTGTCATTTTTTATTTCTTTCATCAGCATCTTACAGTTTTCAGAGTACAGGTCTTTTGCCTCTTTAGGTAGGTTAATTCCTAAGTATTTTATTCTTTTGGATGTGATGGTAAATGGGATTGTTTCCCTAATTTCTCTTTCTGATATTTCATTGTTAGTAGATAGAAATGCAGTCGATTTCTGTGTATTAATTTTGTATCCTGCGACTTTGCCAAATTCATGGATGAACTCTAACAGTTTTCTGGTAGTCTTTAGGATTCTCTAGGTATAGTATCATGTCATCTGCAAATAGTGATAATTTGACTTCTTCCTTTCCAATTGGATTCCTTTTATCTCTTTTACTTCTCTGATTGCTATAGCTAGGACTTCCAAAACTATGTTGAATGGTAGTGGTGAGAGCAGACATCCTTGTCTTATTCCTGATCTCAGTGGGAATTCTTTCAGCTTTTCATCATTGAGAATGATGTTCACTGTGGGTTTGTCATACATGGCCTTTATTATGTTGATGTGTTCCCTCTATGCCCACTTTTTGCAGGGTTTTTATCAGAAATGGGTGTTGGATTTTGTCAACAGCTTTTTCTGCATCTATTGAGAGGGTCATATGGTTTCTATTCTTAGGTTGCTAATGTGGTGTATCACACTGAGGGATTTGTGGATATTGAAGAATCCTTGCATCCCTGGGATAAATCCCATTTGATTATGATGTACAATTCTTTTAATATATTGTTGAATTAGGTTTGCTAGTATTTTGTTGAGGATTTTTGCATCTATGTTCATCAGTGAAATTGGCCTGTGGTTTTCTTTCTTTTTTTGTGGTATCTTTGTCTGGTTTTGGTATCAGGGTGATGGTGGCCTCATAGAATGAGTTTGGAAGTGTCCCTTCCTCTGCAATTTTTTTGGAATAGTTTCAGAAGAGGAGGTGTTAGCTCTTCTCTAAATGTTTGATAGAACTCACCTGTGAAGCCATCTGGTCCTGGACTTTTGTTGTTGGAAGTTTTTTCATCACAGTTTCCATTTCAGTTCTTGTGATTGGTCTATTCATCTTTTCTATTTCATCTTGGTTTAGTCTTGGAAGATTATACTTTTCTAAGAATTTGTCCATTTCTTCTAGGTTTTCCATTTTATTGGTGTATAGTTGCATATAGTAGTCTCTTGTGATCCTTGGTATTTCTGTGATAACCATTGTTACTTCTCTTTTTTCATTTCTAATTTTATTGATATGAGTCCTCTCTCTTTTTCTCTTGGTGAGTCTGGCTAAGGGTTTATCAATTTTGTTGATCGTTTCAAAGAACCAGCTTTTCGTTTCATTGATCTTTTCTTTGGTTTTCTTCGTTTTTATTTCATTGATTTCTGCTCTGATCTTAATGATTACTTTCCTTCTGATAACTAGATCTTGTCTATTCTTCTCTCTCTAGCTGCTTTGGATGTAAAATTAGGTTGTTTATTTGAGCTCTTTTCTTGTTTCCTGAGGTAGGCTTGTATTGCAATAAACTTTCCACTTAGAACGGCTTTTGCTGCATCCCATAGGTTTTGGAGTGTCGTAGTTTTACTGTCATTTGCTTCTAGGTATTTTTCAACTTCATCTTTGATTTCTTCAGTGATCCACTGGTTGTTTAGTAGCATGTTGTTTAGTCTCCACATGTTTGTGTTTTTTGCAGTTTTTTTCTTGTTGTTGATTCCCAGCCATATAGCATTGTTGTCGGAAATGTTGCTTGATATGATTTCAATTTTCTTAAAGTTACTGAGGCTTGATTTGTAGCCCAAGATGTGATCAATCTCAGAGTTCCGTGTGCACTTGAGAAGAATGTGTATTCTGTTGCTTTTGGATGGAATGTCCTATAAATATCTATTAAGTCCATCTGGTCTAGTGCTTCATTCAGGGCCTGTGTTTCCTTGTTGATTTGTGTCTGGATGATCTATCCATTGCTGTAAGTGGGCTGTTAAAGTCCCCCCGTATTATTGTGTTATTGTTGATTTTTCCTTTTAAGGTTGTTAGCAATTGCCTTGTATATTGTGGTGACCCTATGCTGGCTGCATAGATATTTAAAATTGTTATATCTTCTTCTTGATCATTATGTAGTGTCCTTCCTTGTCTCTTAAAATATTCTTCATTTTAAGGTCTGATATGAGTATTGCTACTCCAGCTCTCTTTTGATGCCTGTTTGCATGGAATATTTTCTTCCATCCTCTCACTTTCAATTTGTATGTGTCCCTAGAAGTGAACGGGGTCTCTTGAAGAAAGCATATATAGGGATCTTGTTTTTGTATCCATTCAGCCAGTCTGTGTCTTTTGGTTTGGGCGTTTAGTCCACTAACATTTGAGGTAATTATTCATATGTATGTTCTTATTGCCATTTTATTAATTGCTTTGGATTTGGTTTTGTTGCTCTTTTTTCTTCCTTTCTTCTCTTGTTCTCCCCTCTTGTGGTTTGATGACTTTCTTTAGTGTTGTATTTGAGTTGATTTTGCTTATTTGTGCATCAGTTGCAGAGTTTTGATTTGGAGTTGCCCTGAAGTTTTGACATAGGAGTCCTTCTCTCTCTCTCTCTCTCTCTCTCTCTCTATATATATATATATATATATATATATATGAGATTGTTTTAAGTTGTTGGTCTCTTAACTGCAAGTGCATCTCCAGTGTCCTGCATTTGTACCCTCCTCTTCTCACGATTTCTGATTTTGGTAGCATAATTGTGGGTGTATGATTTCATATCTTTACTGCATATATGCCTTTACTGATGAGCCTTGTCATTTGTGGTATTTTTGTTTCTAGTTGCGGCCTTGGCTTTTCTGCCTAGAGAAGTTCCTTTAGTGTTTGTTGTAAGGCTGGTTTAGTGTTGCTGAATTCCCTTAGCTTTTGCTTATCTGCGAAGGTTTTGATTTCTCCTTCAAATCTGAATGAGAGCCTTGCTAGGTAAAGTAATCTTGGTTGGAGGTTTCTTCCTTTCACCACGTTAAGTATATCATGCCACTCCCTTCTGGCCTGCAGAGTTTCTGTTGAAAAATCTGCCCATAACCTTATCGGGGTTCCCTTGTATGTTATTTGTTTCTTTTCCCTAGCTGCTTTCAAGATTTCCTCTTTGTCTTTAATTTTGGTCAGTTTGATGAATTTGTGTCTCAGGGTGTTCCTCCTTGGGTTTATTTTATATGGTACTTGTTGCACTTCCTGGATTTGAGTGAGTGGTTCCTTTCCCATGTTGGGGAAGTTTTTGGCTATCATCTCTTCAAACATTTTTTCTGTCCCTCTCTCTCTCACGTCTCCTTCTGGCACCCCTATAATATGGATGTTTGTGCATTTAACATTGTTCCAGAGTTCTCTGAGACTCTCTTCATTTCTTTTGCATCTTTTTTCTCTTTTCTGTTCTGCATCCGTGATTTCCAGTAGTCTGTCCTCCACCTCGCTTATTCATTCTTCTGCCTCCTGTATTCTCCTGTTGGCTGCTTCTAGTGAATTTTTTATTTCAGTTATTGTATTTTGCATCTCTTCTTGCTTAAGTTTTATATCTTGTATTTCTTTGCTCGGTGTTTCCTGTAAATTATCCATCTTTGTCTCCAGTTTATTTCCAATGTCTTGCATCATCTTCAGCATCAACAGTCTAAAGCCTTTTTCCTGGAGGCTCAGAATCTCCTCATGGCTTAGCTGTTTTTCTGGGGTTTTTTCCTTTTGCCCTTATCTGAGTTATAGTTCTCTGTCTTTTAATTTTTGTAGGTTTTTGGTGTGATGACCTTTTTGCAGATAATAGAGTTGTAGCCTCTCTTACTTCTGGTGTCTGCCCCTCTTGTGGCTGAAGTTGGTATAGGGGCTTGCTGTAGGCTTCCTGATGGAAGGGACTGGTGTCTGTCCACTGGTAGGTGGAGCTGATTCTAATCCCTCTGGTGGGTGGGGCTTTGTCTCTGGATGGGATTAGAGGCGGCTGTGTGCCTGGGGGGGTCTTTAGGCAGCCTGTTTACTGATGGGTGGGGCTGTGATCCCACCTGGATTGTTGTTTGGGCCTGGGGACTCAGCGCTGATGTGCAGGGCCAGACTTTCCCAAAATGGCCACCTGCAGAGAAACGCACATTGATGAATATTCCCAAGAGCTTTGCCTCCAATGCCCTTCCCCACAACAAGCCACATTCACCCCCTTTTTTCCCAGGAGATCCACCAAGAACTGCAGTCAGGTCCAACCCAGATTTCTATGGAGTCTTTGCTTTGCCCTGGGACCCAGGGCATGTGAAAGTCTGTGTGCACCTTTCAAGAATGGGGTCTCTCTTTCCCCCAGTCCTGTGGAGCTCCTACGCACAAGCCCCAATGGCCTTCAATGCCAGATGTGCCAGGGGCTCTTTGTCCCAGTGCCAGATCCCCAGGCCTGGGGATTTGACATGGAGCCCCAGAACTCTCACTCCTGTAGGTGAGTTTCTGTGATACAGTTACTTTCCAGTCTGTGGGGCTTCCCACCAGGGAGGTATGGGGTTGCTTATATCATGTAATCACTCCTCTTACCTCTTGTTGTGGCCTCCTCATTGTCCTCTGAAGTAGGATTTCTTTTTGAAAGTTTCCAGTCCATTTGGTTGAAGGTTGCTCAGCATTTGGTTGTAATTTTGTTGTTTTATGAGAGAAGTTGAGCTCCAGTCCTCAGGAATAAGGTTTGTTTGTGTGTGTGTGTGGCCATTTTCTTGAGCTGCTCCCACAGCATATGAAGGTTCCCAGGCTAGGGGTCCAATCAGAGCTGTAGCCACCAGCCTACACCAGAGCCGCAGCAACACGGGTTCTGAGCCACGTCTGCAAACTACACCACAGCTCATGGCAATGCTGGATCCTTAACCCAATGAGCAAGGCCAGGGACCGAACCCACAACCTCATGGTTCCTAGTCGGATTTTTTAATCCACTGTGCCATGACAGGAACTCCAGGAATAAAGTTTTTAAATTAAATATGTACATCGTATTTTAAACATAATGGTATTACACACTTAATAGACTGAAGTATAGAGTAAATCTAACTTTTGCATGCACTGGGAGACAAAAAATTTGTGTGAATTGCTTTATTGTAATATTCTCTTTCTTGTGGTAGTCTGGAACTGAACCTGCAATATCTTAGAGGCATGCCTGCATACTAGAAAAAGGTAAAGACCTCAAAAAAATAAAAATAGAACTACCATATTACTCAATAATGGCTCTACAAAATAACTACAAAGCATTTAGTAAGATGACATTTAAATACATATCAAAAATAACCCTAAATATATGGGTTGAATTCACCAAGTAAAAGGTACAATGCAGCTGGATAGATAAAAACAAAATCACACCGTATGCTGCCTACTACAGACTCACTTCAGATTTAAGGAGGTACACAGGCTCAAAATAAGGGTTGGAAAAGATATTCCATGCAAGTGGAAACCAAAGGAAATTGGTAGCTGTATTTGTATCAGACCGAATAGGCTTTATGCCCATCACTGTAACAAGAGTCAAGGGAAGATCATTATATGAAGAGGTAAATTCATCAAGAGTATATTACAATCATAAATTCATACATACACACACAAACAACATAGAGCACCTAAATATTTTAAGTAAATGCTAGCAAATTTGAATAGAGACATAGAAAACAATGAACTAATAGTAGAGTTTTTCAGTACCCCATTTTCAGCAATGGATATGTCATCCAGAGCCCCCCAAAAAATCAACAAGGAAATGTTGGATTTCAGTTGAACTTTAGACCAAATGGACTTAACAAACATTTATAGAACATTTCATCCAACAGCAGCAAAATACACATTCTTTTTTTTTTTTTTTTTTTATTATTATTTTCCCACTGTACAGCAAGGGGGTCAGGTCATCCTTAGATGTATACATTGCAGTTACAGTTTTTTCCCCCACCCTTTCTTCTGTTGCAACATGAGTATCTAGACAGAGTTCTCAATGCTATTCAGCAGGATCTCCTTATAAATCTATTCTAGGTTGTGTCTGATAAGCCCAAGCTCCCGATCCCTCCCACTCCCTCCCCCTCCCATCAGGCAACCACAAGTCTCTTCTCCAAGTCCATGATTTTCTTTTCTGAGGAGATGTTCATTTGTGCTGGATATTAGATTCCAGTTATAAGTGATATCATATGGTATTTGTCTTTGTCTTTCTGGCTCATTTCACTCAGGATGAGATTCTCTAGTTCCATCCATGTTGCTGCAAATGGCATGATGTCATTCTTTTTTATGGCTGAGTAGTATTCCATTGTGTATATATACCACCTCTTCCTAATCCAGTCATCTGTCAATGGACATTTGGATTGTTTCCATGTCCTGGCTCTTGTGAATAGTGCTGCAATGAACATGCGGGTGCATGTGTCTCTTTTAAGTAGAGCTTTGTCCGGATAGATGCCCAAGAGTGGGATTGCAGGGTCATATGGAAGTTCTATGAATAGATTTCTAAGGTATCTCCAAACTGTTCTCCATAGTGGCTGTACCAGTTTACATTCCCACCAGCAGTGCAGGAGGGTTCCCTTTTCTCCACAGCCCCTCCAGCACTTGTTATTTGTGGATTTATTAATGATGGCTATTCTGACTGGTGTGAGGTGGTATCTCATGGTAGTTTTGATTTGCATTTCTCTTATAATCAGCGATGTTGAGCATTTTTTTCATGTGTTTGTTGGCCATCTGTATATCTTCTTTGGAGAAATGTCTATTCAGGTCTTTGGCCCATTTTTCCATTGATTGATTGGCTTTTTTGCTGTTGGGTTGTATAAATTGTTTATATATTCTAGAGATTAAGCCCTTGTCCGTTGCATCATTTGAAACTATTTTCTCCCATTCTGTAAGTTGTCTTTTTGTTTTCTTTTTGGTTTCCTTTGCTGTGCAAAAGCTTTTCAGTTTGATGAGGTCCCATGGGTTTATTTTTGCTCTAATTTCTATTGCTTTGGGAGACTGACCTGAGAAAATATTCATGATGTTGATGTCAGAGAGTGTTTTGCCTATGTTTTCTTCTAGGAGTTTGATGGTGTCCTGTCGTATATTTAAGTCTTTCAGCCATTTGGAGTTTATTTTTGTGCATGGTGTGAGGGTGTGTTCTAGTTTCATTGCTTTGCATACAGCTGTCCAGGTTTGCCAGCAATGCTTGCTGAATAGACTTTCCTTTTCCCATTTGATGTTCCTGCCTCCCTTGTCAAAGATTAATTGACCATAGGTGTCAGGGTTAATTTCCGGATTCTCTATTCTGTTCCATTGGTCTGTCTGTCTGTTTTGATACCAGTACCACACTGTTTTGATGACTGTGGCTTTGTAGTATTTCTTGAAGTCTGGGAGAGTTATGCCTCCTGCTTGGTTTTTGTTTCTCAGGATTGCTTTGGCGATTCTGGGTCTTTTGTGGTTCCATATAAATGTTTGGATTGTTTGTTCTAGTTCTGTGAACAATGTCATGGGTAATTTGATAGGGATTGCATTGAATCTGTAGATTGCTTTGGGTAGGATGGCCATTTTCACAATATTGATTTTTCCAATCCAGGAACATGGAATATCTTTCCATTTCTTTACATCTTCTTTGATTTCTTTGATTAAAGTTTTATAGTTCTCGGCATATAGGTCCTTTACCTCTTTGGTCAGGTGTATTCCGAGGCAAAATACACATTCTTAAGTGCATGTGAAACATTCTCCAGGAAAGATCATATGATAGGCCACAGAGGAAGTCTTTGATTTAAGAAGATCTAAATCATACCAAGTATCTTTTCCAACCACAATGATATGAAACTAGATATCAACAACAAGAGGAAAGCTGGAAAATATGCAAACCTTTGGAAACTATAAACACAATCCTGAACAATCAATTGGTCAAAGAAGAAATTAAAATGAAAGCACAAAATATCTCAAATAAATGAAGATGGAAATAAATTCTCAAACACTTCCCAAAAAAAATCATAAAAGAGGAAACACTTCCAAACTCAAAACATGAGGCCAGCATTACCCTGATATCAAAATCACATAAAAATACTATAATAAGACTAAAGCCCAATATTTCCATTAAATACAGATGCAGAAATTATCAATAAGATATTAGCAAACCAAATTCAAGCACATATCAAAAAGTTCAGATACCCTGATCAAGTGGGATTTGTTCCTGGAATGCAAGGATGCTTCAACATAGGCATATCAATAAATATTGTATATCACATTAATAGACTTAAAGATAAAAATCATATCATATCAACAGAAATAGAAAAAAGCATTTGATAAAATTTAGCATCCTTTCATGAAAAAACCGTCAAGAAATTAGTTATAGAAAGGAACATCAATATAATAAAGGCCATATATGAGAAAGCAAGAGCTAATATCATAATCACCAGTAAAAGATTGCAATCTTTTTTTGTTAACCAGGAACAAGACAAGAGAGGCCACCATCACCACTCTCAGGACAGTATTGGATGTCCTAGCTAGAGCAAGTAGGTAAGGTATAGAAATAAAAGGCATCCACATTGGAAAAGAATTAAAATTTTTGTTATTTGCAAATGATATGATCTTATTTATAGAAAATCTTAAAGACTCAACCAGAAAACTGTTGAAACTAATCAACACATTCAGTAAAGTTGCAGGATATAAAATCAACATATCATAATTAGTTGCATTTCTATAAACTAACAGTGAAATAGCCTAAAAAGAAATAAGGAAAACAATAGCATCAAAAAATAAAATACATAGGAATAAATTTAACCATAGAAGTGAATGATCTATATAGTGAAAACTACATATTTTGACAAAATAAATTAAAGAAAACACAATCAAATGTAAAGGGATCCCATGTTCATGGATTGGAAGAATAAGTACTGTTAAAATACCCATACCTCCCAAAACAATTTATACAGTTAATGCAAACCCTACCAAAATTCCAGTGGCATTTTTTCACAGAAATAGACAATTCTAAAATTTGTATGAAACTATGAAAAACTCAAAATAGCCAAAGCATTCTTTTTTTTTAATTTATTTTTTTATAATTTTTTTATTTTCCCACTGTACAGCAAGGATGTCAGGTTATCCTTACATGTATACATTACAATTACATTTTTTCCCCCACCCTTTCTTCTGTTGCAACATGAGTATCTAGACAAAGTTCTCAATGCTACTCTGCAGGATCTTCTTGTAAATCTATTCTAAGTTGTGTCTGATAAGCCCAAGCTCCCGATCCCTCCCACTCCCTCCCCCTCCCATCAGGCAGCCACAAGTGTCTTCTCCAAGTCCATGATTTTCTTTTCTGAGGAGATGTTCATTTGTGCTGGATATTAGATTCCAGTTATAAGTGATATCATATGGTATTTGTCTTTGTCTTTCTGGCTCATTTCACTCAGTATGAGATTCTCTAGTTCCATCCATGTTGCTGCAAATGGCATGATGTCATTCTTTTTTATGGCTGAGTAGTATTCCATTGTGTATATATACCACATCTTCCGAATCCAATCATCTGTCGATGGACATTTGGGTTGAAATAGCCAAAGCATTCTTGAGAAAGAACAAAGCTGGAGGCCACACTTCCTAATCTCAAACTGTACTACAAACTCTAGTAATTTAAACAATATGTCATGGGCATAAAAACAGACACACAGACCAAAGAAGAGAACAAAGAGCCCAGAAATACATCCCACATATATGGTCAACTAATATTTGACAAGGGAGCCAAGAATATTCAATGGGAAAAAGATAGTTTCTTCAATAAATGGCATTGATAAAATTATGTAACTACATGTAGAAAAATGAAACTGGACTCCTATCTTAGACCACTCACAAAAATTAACTTGAAATGGAATAAAACTTAAACATAAGACATGAACCTCTTTAAACTCCCAGAAGAAAACATAGGGGGAAAATCTCTCTGACATTGGTCCTAACAACATTTTTTTGTGTGTATATGACACCAAAAGCACAAACAACAAAAGCAAAAACCAAGAAGTAGGACTACATCAAACTAAAAAGCTTCTACACGACAAAAGAAGCAATCAAAAAAATTGAAAGGAAACCTATGGAATGAGAGAAAATATTTGCAAACCATATATCAGATAAAGGGTTAGTATTTGAAATATATAAAGAACTCGTATAATTCAAATACAACAACAAATAATGATTTTAAAACAGCCAGAGGAACTGAATAGACATTTCCCAAAGAAGATATCCAAATATCCAACAGGTATGTTAAAGGATGCTCAACCTTACTAGTCATCAGGGAAATGCAAGTCAAAACCATAATGAGATATCATCTCATGCCTGTTAGCTTGGATCATCAAAAAGATAACAGATAACAAGTGCTGGTAAAGATGTAGAGAAAAGGGAACACTGTGCATTGTTGATAGGAATGTAAATAGTGCAGCCACTATGGAAAACAGCATGTATGTACCTCAAATAATTAAAAATAGATCTAGCAATCCTACTTCTGGGTAAATAACCAAAGCAAATTAAACAGGATATTGAAAAGATATCCATACTTATGTGCTTATTGAAGCATTATTCACGATAGCCAAGAAATGGAAACAACCTAAGTTCCCATCAACAAATGAATGGATAACAAGTATGTGGTATGCATACAATCAAATATTATTCAACATGACAAAGAGGAAGTCCTGCCATTTGGAACATGGATAGACCTTGATATTATGCTAAATGAGATCAGATAGAGAAAAATACTGTATGATATCCCTTATATGTGGAATCTAAAACAGCTGAATTTATAGAGTATTATTATGGTAGTCACCACGACAAGGAGGTGTATGAATTGGGGGAGATATTGACCAAGATGTACAAACTTACAGTTAGAAGATATATAAGTTCTAGAGATCTAATGCACAGCATAGTGATTACAGTCAACAATTATGTACAATGTACTTGAAAGTTGCTAAGAGATTAGGTCTTAAATGCTCTCAGGACAAAAAAAGAAATGACAGTTATGTGACATCATAGAGATACTAGGTAATACTGTTATAGTAATCATATTATAACATGTAAGTGTATCAAGTCAACACTTTGTAAACCTTAAACTTACACAATATGTCAATAATATCTCAATTTTAAAAAGTCATTGGATAAAGCAGTGCTTTGAGAAAAATTAGAGCTTTAAATGCTTTATATTAGAAATGAAAGAAGTCTAACATCAATGATATAAGCTTCCACCTTAAGAAGCTAGTAAAAGGAAATTATGTTCAAAATAATCAGAAAGAAGAATATTGTAAGGATAGGAATTGAAGTCAAGGAAATACATAATGAACAAAAAAAAAAGGAAAAAATTAAATAAAAACCCTTTCCTTTAAAAAGATCATTGAAGTGATAACCCTTCAGCAGAACTGGTCAATATCAACAATGAAAGGAAATTCAATACAAATTCCACCAGTATTAAAACAATAATTAGGGAATATTTTGAACAACTTATTCTATCAAAGTTGACTACTTAGGTAAAATAGAAAAAATCCGTAAAATATGTAAATTCTCAGAACAGGGAAAAGAAGAAAAGAAAATATCAATAGTCTGATGTCTTTTTTTAAAACTTGAATGAGTAATTAAAAACCTTCCTGCAGTTCCCATTGTGGCGCAGCAGAAAAGAATCCGACTAGTATCCATGAGGATGCAGGTTCCATCCCTGGCCTTGCTCAGTGGGTTGGGGATCTAATGTTGCTGTGAGCTGTGGGTGTAGGTCACAGACGTGGCTTGGATCCTGCATTGCTGTGGCTGTGGCATAGCTGTGGCATATAACTCCAATTCAAACCCTAGCCTGGGAACTTCCATGTGCCATATTAAAAAAAAAAAAAAAAAAAAAAAAAAAAAAGCCTTCCCACAAAGAAAACATCAAGCTCAAATGCCTTCGCTAGTGAATCCTATTAAACATTTAAGGATGACAAAATACCAGTCTCACAAAAATATTTCCAAAAATAGTGGAGACACACACACACTACTGTATCATGCTATTTTTAAGGGATTTTTAAGTATATCAGATTTTGGTATCCATGGGGTTCCTGAAATCAACCCCTGGGTTGGATACTGAGGCATGATTGCTTGTAATATTTGGATGATCATTTCCTTAAAGACTTGGCAGAAATCACAATGAAGTACCCCGAGCTTACTGCTTTTGGAAATGGGAGAGGAGGAGAGACAGGAATGGGAGAGGAGGAGAGGCAGGACCGGGGACAGGAATCAATGACAATTCTTTTCTAATATTTATATTGTAATTATAATATTATAGTGTCTGTTTCTTCTGTATCTGTGGTTAGTTACAGATTATCATTTTTCATTTTGGTGATTTTTTTTTCCTTTTTTATTGAGTTAATTAGGTTTATCTGCTTTCATCATAATTTCTTCATAAGACAAACACTTGGATTTATTAAGATGTATCTTTTAATTGATTTATTTCAGCTTATACTTCCTGACTTTCTTTTTAGTTTCCTCTATTTATTTTGGCAGTGTTTATTTTTATTTTTTGGTCTTTTTAGGGCTGTACCCCTGGCATATAGAGGTTCCCGAGCTAGGGGTCAAATCAGAGCTGCAGCTGCAGCCCTACACCGCAGCCACAGCAATGCTGGATCTGAGCCGCATCTGCAACCTATACCTGCAGCTCACAACAATGCCAGATCCTTGTTCTTTCTTCATGATTAAGTAATTAAGGCTATGAATTTTTCTTTCTATTTCCACATATTAATATTCCGTCATAGTTGATATAAAGTGCTTATCAAAACATTTGCTAGATATTTTCAAATTTTGGTTTTGATTACCTGACACAAGTCTTTATAAGAATTGTACAGATGGCAAGAATGGTTTATTAGTTTGAAATTAAATTCTTGTTTTATTGCATTTGACAAAATGTCATCTATTTTTCTTTTTTTTTTTTCCTATTTGGGAAATTTTATTAAGATATTCTTTCTAGCCAAATAAAATATATAGTTCATCTCTAAAAATACACTTGAGTTACAGAGTTCTAAATCTAATTAGATTTCATTACAAAGATCATCTACATTTTTTTCTTTTCTGGGTCTAGGATGAACTGAATAGTTGAATTAAAGTCTCCTTTTATTGTTTCATTATATTTCTGATATTTATAATTATTTTGGAGGTTTTATTGTTTTTTTTTTTTGAAACAGCTACTCAAGATAATTCTTTATCATGGGGAATAGTCACTGTTAAAAAATGCTCCTTTTTGACATGAGTAATATTTTTAAGAACAATTCAACATTATCTGTTACTAAGATCTTAACTTTCCATTTGTTTCAATTTATTCGGTATAACTTTATCTATCCCTGTACTTTATTATGGAATAATTTTAATTGTGTATATTTCTTGACTATACCGCATCTTTAGGTCTCACTTATAACCTAAAATGAGGCATTTTTATTTTAATAAGTGAGTTTACATTGTTTACACTTATTGATATTGTTCAGGAATAGGATCCTTTATCTGCCTCTAAAGTAGTCACTTTAGTTGTTTGCTCTAGACTCAATTTCCCAACCACTCAATGGTTCTATAAAGACTCAGGATAAACTCTGTTGAGCTCCTTAGTATGACATGCAGAAGGGGTAAGCAAACCTTTTTCTAAAAGGGCCAGATGGCAAACATTTTATGCCTTAGAGGTCATATGTACAGTCTCCACTGTCACCACACAACTCTGCCATGTGTGAAAGCAGCCATATAGCTTGAATAGCTATAAGTCAATGGATTATCAAACCTTGTGCCAGTAAAACTTTATTTTCTTAAAAACAGGCAGGTGAGGAGTTCTCATTGTGACTCAGTGGGTTAAGAACCAGACATAATGTCCATGAGGATGCAATTCCATCCCTGGCCACACTCCATGGGTTAAGGATCCAGCGTTGCCGCTAACTGAGGTGTAGGTTGAAGAT
Organism: Sus scrofa; assembly: GCF_054392235.1. Lineage (NCBI taxonomy): Eukaryota > Metazoa > Chordata > Mammalia > Artiodactyla > Suidae > Sus > Sus scrofa. The sequence goes on along the minus strand of NC_139387.1, from coordinate 85,901,936 downwards.
TCGGCTCAGATCTGGTGTTGCTGTGGCATAGGCCAGAGCCTCAGCTTCAATTCAAATAGGTAGTATATGTATTAATATGTAAATAATAATGCTGTATGTAATATTTCTAAGCCTGATCCTTAGACAATGTGAATTATTTATACCCAAATGCTACTTTTATAAAATATAAGCATGTCTAAGTTATCCATTCACAATTGGTGTCCTCCAATCTATGAAGAAGTAAAACCCAAGTGCACATCACTGAGGGAAACCACTGCTCCTCCTGATCTGGTCCCATTGGGGAAGAATTCTAGACTCCTTCCAAAGATATACCTATCTAAGGGTTATTTTCATGATGGCCCAAGAAAAAGAATAACTCCCTCTTCCCAGCTTTTTCTTAACTATGTAAAGAGTCCAGAGATTAGATGTCCAATCATCCAAAAGATGAGGACTGAAACAGGTGTTCCTTGCATCCTAGTATCAGGAGAAAACTTCATACTGGTTGTAGAAGTCACCAGGAACAGGAAGAAAAAAGAATGGTCGGTGCAGAAGTCAGAGTGTTGTGTCATGGTAAGTAAGAAAAGCTTGGAGGCAGTATAGATAAATTATACTTTCAGTAGAAGTGGCTGTGAGAGAAGTAGAGTAAGACAATGTAGATCAGTGAAACATGGCGGGGGGAGTCTGCTGGATACTTTTAAATATGGAAGACTTTTTTTTTTTTTGCTTTTTAGGGCTGCACCTGTGGCATATGTAAGTTCCCAGGCTAGGGGTCAAATCTGAGCTACAGCTGCCAGCCTACACCATAGCCACAGCAACGTGGGACCTCACCTGCATCTATGACCTACACCACAGCTCACAGCAATGCCAGATCCTTAACCCACTGAGTAGAGCCAAGGATCGAACCTGCATCCTCATGGATACTGGTCAGATTCGTTTCCACTGAGCCATGATGGGAACTCCCAGGAGACATTTTAACATATTTGTATTCTTGATACAAATGAGTAAGAGAAATAAATTGATGGTGAAAATGTAGCATAGTTGAAAGAGAAGGACCCAGAGGCTTGGGATGGGATGGAGTTAAAGTACAGGTGCCAGTCTTGGATTAAAGGCAGATACTTCTATCAATAAATAAAAAAGGACAGAGAATATATTTATAAGTAGAGTATCAAGAAAGTTAGAGCTGGAGTTCCCGTCGTGGCGCAGTGGTTAACGAATCCGACTAGGAACCATGAGGTTGCGGGTTCGGTCCCTGCCCTTGCTCAGTGGGTTAACGATCCGGCGTTGCCGTGAGCTGTGGTGTAGGTCGCAGACGCGGCTCAGATCCTGCGTTGCTGTGGCTCTGGCGTAGGCCGGTGGCTACAGCTCCGATTCAACCCCTAGCCTGGGAACCTCCATATGCCGCGGGAGCGGCCCAAGAAATAGCAACAACAACAACAACAGACAAAAAGACAAAAGACAAAAAAAAAAAAAAGAAAGAAAGTTAGAGCTGCTTCTTCTTCATGGCTCAAATTTCTCTTACAGGGCCATATGATGAATATGTGCAAAAAGAAAAACTACATATATATAGCACATTTGAAGTTAATTGAATTTGAAGTAAATCCACAACTAAATAGAATGTTAATAGTTTGTAGGTAGCATGTGCATGCATGTGCAGATGAACGCTTGTGCCTCTTTGTGCATACATTTATAGGTTGGACACTGAGTTTTATTTGTCAGATTTTACACTGTCCCTTTGCTTCTTCTTCCAAATCATAGCTAGCCCTTTAAAGTAATCACCAGGTCTCAAATGATTCTGACTGTTGCAGCTTCCCCCACGAGCAGTGAGCAGTTCTAGGCTCTCTGGGGTCCTTACTCTTACTCCTCTCCCAGGGCTATTTTGGCAAAGAAATAGCCAAAGAGAACAGCACTGGAGGAATAGAAGACTCCTACAAATTGGTTAGGAACTCTTCTCAGGACTGAGGTAGGTTCTCACAAGGAGACTGGCAAGAACTGATTATTTTTTTAGCAAGGTCCATGCAGAAACCACTGGCCCTTTAGGATTAAGCTGGAACTGACCACACAGAGTCTGATCCTATAAGCTGTCAGGAAATAAAATTGACTTTTCCTAAGGTTTAGCTAGGGCCCTCTCTAACTCCATGTGCTCAGCTGTGAGGGCAATAGGCCAACCCCAAAGAGGAGCCAGATTTAGAACAGTCCATCCAGCTCACCAACAGGGGTGAAGAAAGAAACTTTCCTAAGTTTTTGCAATTCAGATTCTAACCCAAATTCCTCATGGCAGTGAAAAAGAAACAGAAGTAGTCATAAGGGAGACATCATGGCCAAAGTAAACAGGTAAGACAGGTTTTTTTCCCCCAGGAGTAGACTCTCATGAGTTGTTGATCTTTGTGCACTTCCGTCTATCTGGGATCTTTCTATATCCCCCACTTCATGTCCCTGGTCCCTGACAGAAAAGATCATGTTTTGGTATGGGGTTGGCAGGAGGCACCCTGAAGGGGGACTGGAGGATCATTTCCTCAAATATGTGCCATGGCAGGAGTACAAGAAACAGGAGAACTTCTCATTCCCTCTTGCACAACTTTTGCTAAGAGTTCTAAGAGCTTATGGCTTCAGGGACAGCAAATGATCATGAAGTTGTATCCCCTGCTTCCAAACAAAAATAAAACTGCAGAGAGGACAAAGCTGTAGAGAGGAATTAATCTGGCAGTGCAGTCTTTTGGAAAGTTTCAGAGTGGAGATTTCTCCTAACACCTGCTATGATTGTCAGAGCTGGGAATGAGAATTGAAATCTCTTTATCTGAAAAGCCAAGACCAGTGTTCACAAATATTCCCTAAGAATACTGGGAAATCTTCATGTGCTTAGGGCCGGAAGGGCATAGCTTGCACCTTCTTATTCTCTTCCTTTCTGTTTCTTAGGTAGTCAGTTTCTTTCTATTAAAGCTCCTCTCCCTCCTCAGAATAGTTTCTCCATTGTTCCTTGCCCTGGAATTCCTCCCAGCCATCCTGTCAACTCACTCTGTTCCCTCCCACCAAGATGTCTGAACCTCTCTGGGAAGAATGATTCTGGTACCCAGAAAGATGACTTCAATCTAGGGGACCTCATCATGAGTGGACACCTTTATCTCCTTCTTTAATAAATTGATCCTCTTAAAATTAAGCAAAATGCTTTAGGAGCAAATACATTGTTTGGGTGCATCATCAAAGGAGAAAGGGAAGCAAGTCTGTTGTTAACTAGGTGCACTTTAAGCCAGGGATTTGATGGGGTGTTTGAAGGAAAAAGAGCTGGAGGCTTGAGGAAGATCATGGGGAAAGTCTTGAAGACCAGCTCTAATCATACCAAAGAGAAATTTCTTATTTTTTGCAGCTACTATTGCTACAGCTAATATGGCTATGTTCACATGTTGCCACAGTCTTCATGATTATCATTTTATTGTCTACATAATCTATCCAGTTGGTGTTTAGACATTACAGAATATGGAGATATTAATTTGTTTCAGTTTTTATTGAACATATAACAAGGCAGTGTGAATTAGTTTATTTATCACATCAGTATTTTGAGTTATAGTTTTAGCATAAATCCAAGGGCTGCTGACTCATAGTATGCAGTTTATAATGCCACTAACAATGTATAGATGTTGTTTTAACTGGTTTCCCTAGGATGATTATTGTACACTTTTTTGAAAAATCACATTGGATTCATCTTTTTTTTTCTTTTTTCTTTTAATGACTGCACCCTTGGTATAGGGAAGTTCCTGGGCCAGAACCTAAGTTGTAGTTGTGACCTATGTCACAGCTGTAGATATGCCAGATCCTTTAACCCACTGCACCAGACCAGGGATTGAACCCAAGCCACAGCATTGACCTAAACTGCTGCAGTCAGATTCTTAACCCACTGTACCACAGTGGGATTTATTTTATCTTTTAAAACACTAACTTGATGGACTTCCCACTGTGGCACAGCAGGTTAAAGATCCAGTGTTGTCTCTGGCAGCACAGGTTCAATCACCCGCCTAGCACAGTGGGTTAAGGATCCAGCATTGCTGCAGCCATGGCATAGGTCACAGCTGCAACTTAGACTCAGTCCCTGGCCCAGGAACTTCCATATGCTGTGGGTGCAGCCAAAAAAAAAAAAAAAAAAAACTGAGTTGAACATTTTCATAAATGCTTATCTCTGGAATTTCCTCTAGCATAACTTTTCTATTTATGTCATCATTATCAGGCTTTTCAAGAACCATGGCAATATGGTCTGAGAAGAGACAGAGAGGCTGTGGGTGTTGAGACTAGTTCTGAAAAGACTGCTGAGGAGGTAGTTATAATCCATTTCAGGTTCCAGTGAAAAAATGTGAACATTTTTAAAAGTCCTAGTCTAATGAACATCTCCTCAGAAAAGAAAATCATGGACTTGGAGAAGAGACTTGTGGCTGCCCGATGGGAGGGGGAGGGAGTGGGAGGGATCGGGAGCTTGGGCTTATCAGACACAATTTAGAATAGATTTACAAGGAGATCCTGCTGAATAGTATTGAGAACTTTGTCTAGATACTCATGTTGCAACAGAAGAAAGGGTGGAGAAAAAAATGTAATGTATACATGTAAGGATAACTTTATCCCCTTGCTGTACAGTGGGAAAATAAAAAAAAAAATAAAAGTCCTAGTCTGGACATTTTTGGGTCAGTAAAAAACAATAACAATAGCAAAGTGAAAGGAAGGAAATGAAATACTTTTTTTTTTTTTTTTTTTTTTTTTTGCTTTTTAGGGCTGCACCCATGGCATATGGAGTTCCCCAGGCTAGGGGTCCAATCAGAGCTACAGCTGCCAGCCTACATCACAGCTGTAGCAACTCCAGATCCAAGCTATATCTGTGACCTACACCACAGCTTATGGCAACGATGGATCCTTAACCCACTGAACAAGGCCAGGGATCAAACCCACATACTCATGGTACTTAGTTGGATTCATTTCCACTGTGCTGTGATGGGAACTCCTGTAAATGAAATACTTAATAAGCACTTGATTGTCAGGTTGTAAGCTAAAACCAAGATAGAATAAGCTGATGTCAACCGTGTGAGATAGATAAAATTGTTCCATTTTGTTGAAGTGAAATTTTACCTTCTGAAGGGATAAGTCTTTTGCTCAAGTTCACATACATAGCTTTCATTTTTCAGGTTTAGCTTTTTTTATTTTAGGGACAGTGCTATGTTTAAGATACAGATACTTTGACTCAAAATATATATTGTCCATCTGTTGGGTGTGCTGTGGTGGAAAGCACACTGGACGGAGAACAGAGCATTCAGTTTAATTGCTGGATGTTCTGCTGATAAGCTGTGTGATGTGGAGCAAGGCATTTCACCTCTGTGATCCTCCATCCCCCCTACTCTGAGATGCTGAGAGCCTGACCTTACTGGCCCAAGGATGGAGCAAACTTTCCTGAACCATTCCTACCCAGTCCCACAAATACTTCTCCAGCTAATACATCTTTGGAGAGATAGGGTACTCCTGAAGTGGTCCTGAAATGTTTGGAAAGCCTCTTGCAACCTCTAGTAGCATTATTCAAGTCCCTTTCCCTATCTTCATCTGAAACCCAGAACATCTATGATAAGATGGTGAGTTCTACAGTTCTTGTTTTTATTATCCAAGACTAAATATAAAATAACTTGCAACTAAATGTCTATTTTCTGAAATAGTTTCATTTGAACCACACTGTTTATTCTCATAAGTATACTCTTAATGATTAAATCTTGTCATCTGATTTAGGTTCTAAAGATATGTGCTGTATTCACTGACAGAATTAGTGGGACCTGTTGGGGAGAGCCAAGAAGCAAAAAACTCTTAAAGTCACTTAACGAAGTACTAGAAACTGGGTGGCTTAAGTCAATAGAATTTTGTCTCATAGTTCTGGTCTATAAATTGTCTAAAAGTCTGACAACAAGGTTTTGTTAGGGCCACATTCATCCTGAAACTTGTAGGGAAGAATCCTTCCTTGCCTCTTCCCAGCTACTGGTGATGGCTGTCAATCGTGGCTTTTTTTTTTTTTTTTTTGTCTTTTTGCTATTTCTTGGGCCGCTCCCGCGGCATATGGACGTTCCCAGGCTAGGGGTCGAATCGGAGCTGCAGCCACTGTCCTACGCCAGAGCCACAGCAACGCAGGATCCGAGCCGCGTCTGCAACCTACACCACAGCTCACGGCAACGCCGGATTGTTAACCCACTGAGCAAGGGCAGGGACCGAACCCGCAACCTCATGGTTCCTAGTCGGATTCGTTAACCACTGCGCCACAACGGGAACTCCTCATGGCTTTCTTGACTTGTGGGTGCATCACCCAACTTCTGCTCTGCTATCACATGGCTGTCCTCTCTCTGTGTCTTCTTCACAAGGCTTTCTCCTCTCTCTGATAAGAACATCAGTCATATTGAATTAAGAACCCATACTATGCCACTATGATCTCATATTTACTACATTTGCAGTGACCTGTTTCCAAGTAAGATCACATTGTGATCTACTAGGGGTTAAGACTTCAGCATATCTGCTGGGGTTAGGCACAATTCAACTCATAAAAGTCACAACTGGAATTACTCAACTCCTTTTCCTTTTCTATTTTTAAGCTGAAAGAAGTACTGCTGAGACGTTTTAGGGTGTGGGGATGATATTCTGATCACTAAAAAATTACTAAGATTCTGAAGTGCAGAGGATTTCTTTCTAGGGGTGACATTTATAAACAACCATGAACAACTTCACTTTCTTCACCGAGTTCATCCTCCTCGGGCTGTCTGATGACCCCCACAGCCGGGCTCTGCTCTTTGCGCTCTTCCTAGGAATTTATCTCCTGACCCTCATAGGGAATCTGGTGATGATCCTGGTGATCAGAGGGGATTCTCACCTCCACATCCCCATGTATTTCTTTCTTGGGCACCTGTCCTTCATAGATATCTGCTTCTCCTCAGTTACCATGCCCAAAATGCTACAGAACTTCCTGTCTCAGAAGAAAAGCATCTCAGTGTGGGGCTGCATTACCCAGAGTTTCTTTTTTCTTCTCAATGGATGTACCGAAGCCAGTCTTCTCTCTGCCATGGCCTATGACCGCTATGCTGCTGTCTGCCATCCTCTGCTCTACACCATGGTTATGAACAGGACTCTCTGCAATGCAATGGTCAGTGCAGCATGGGTGATGGGGTTTCTGAACTCATTAGTAAATAATATTTTCATCCACAAGTTACATTTCTGCGGATCCAACATCATCTCCCATTTCTGCTGTGAGCTACCATCACTATTCCCTCTGTCCTGTACAGATCCTGCTGCTAACGAGTTCCTTCTGTCAGGGACCAGTGCATTTCTGGGACTTCTGACACTTCCCCTGATCCTGTTCTCTTACTCCAGAATCATTCCTGCCATTCTGAACATCCACTCCTCTGAGGGCCAAGGCAAGGCCTTCTCCACCTGCTCCTCCCACCTCACAGTGGTGCTCCTGTTCTATGGGACAGCTCTATTCAGGTACATCAGCCCTGCATCAGGCTCAGTGTTGGAGCAAATGGTCTCCATTCAGTACGGTGTGATCACATCCTTGCTGAACCCCCTCATCTACAGCCTCAAGAACCAGGAGGTAAAGGCAGCTCTGCAAAGGATGCTGAGGCAGTGAATGTGCTCCTCAGAGAAGGGATTCTCTGTGTGGTGTTCAGTCAGAAAATGGGGAGGGAGGATACTCAGAAACACTTTGAGAAGAAAAAAAAGACATTTGAGGCCAGTTGTTCTTAAAGTGTCACCCACAGACCAGCAGTATCAGAACCAGCAAGCTTGCTAGAAAGACAGATTCTCAGACCCAACCTCTGATCTACTAAATCAGGAACCCTAGAGCTGGAGCTCAATAATCTGTGTTTTATTAGTCAACCAGGTGCATGATGCATGCTCAAGTTTGAGAAACAATGTTTTAGACCAACTAATGTTTGAGAAAACTGTCCTTGGAAACAGATGGAATACTGACATCTCAACGTGAAGAATCCTACATAATTGAGAAAGGTAGTCAGTGGAGTAGTCGAGAAGAGAACATTTGTCATCTCATGATCTGCTTCACTCTGCAAAACTGTAGTGGTCACTATAGGTGAAACTATTGGGGGGGACTGAAGAATTGAGAAGGTGGGAATAACATCTATACACTGCTGTATAAGACAGATGATTAAGGAGAATCTACTGTATAGCACAGGAAAATCTACTCAATAGTTTGTAATAACTTAATGGAAAAGAAGAATGGATATATTTATATGCTGTACATCTGAAACTATTACATTGTTAAGTCAACTATACTCCAATAAAATTTTTTTAAAAAAAATTGTAAAAGAAAAAAAGGAAAAACCTACATTATTTTAGGGCATTGAAAAGAAGGGAAGAGCTGGACTGTCCACAAAGGCAAACACAGCCTGTTCCTTCGGCCACCATCTGAAGACTGCCATTTTAAAAGATTCTTCAGCACAGCATAAAGCCAAGAGACAGATGCTCCAGAAAAGTGACTAGCAAGCACTTCCTTCACCTCACCTGAGAGGAGCTGAGGGCATTCAACAGCCAGTTTTCCTGCTTAGAGGTCACTAATTTGTCCCAGAGAGCAAGTACAGTCTGAGGCTATGGTGGAAGCAAGATTCCACATGAGACAGCCCCTCAAGTGGGAGCACTTTAACCTAGAAACTCTGCTTCCTGATCTGGTTGCCTGAGCCATGCTGACAGACGCTCTGAGGATTGAATTCTTGCTTCTGTACTTTTGGCCACAAGACTACTTTTTTTTTCTTTTTTCTTTTTTGTCTTTTTAGGGCCATACCCATGGCATAAAGAAGTTCCCAGGCTAGGGGTCAAATCAAAGCTGTAGCTGTCAGCCTACACCACAGCCACATCTGGATCCTTTACCCACTAAGCAAGGCTAGGGATTGAACCCGCAACTTCATGGAACCATTAACCACTGAGCCACAACAGGAAAGTCCCTATTTTTATCTTGTTCTTCCTATAGGACTATAGGCCTCTCTCAATCTTTAACTATGTATGATTGTTACAAAATTATATGTACAATATAAAAAAAACAAAAATAAATCAACTGTGTACTCATTCCTCTACTTAAGAAACAGAACAATTTCAGGGCCTTAAAAGCTATCTGTGTAGCCCCCATCATATTGCATTTTTCCTCTCCCCAGAGGTAACCGATGTCCTAAATTGCATAATCCTCATACTGTTGCTTCTATTTGTAGTTTATCACTTATTATCACTAAATAAGATTGAGTTCTGCTTTAGCAGTTTCTTAACTTTATACAGTAGAATCATACTGTTTGTTTTCTTCAATGACTTGCTTCTTTCACTTAACATTTTTTATTGTGTTTTTAGGTATGTCTTTGTAATTAGTATATAACTGCATTCTGGTTTTCTTTTTAAGAAGAGAGTTTAATAATTATGGTAATTATTGGTAAATTCAGATTGGTTTCTATTTTTTCCCCACATTTTCTGTGTCTTCCTTTTACTTCCTACTCTTTTTCCCATTACATTTTTTCACTCTGCTTAATTCTTTTTTTTTTTTTTTCCTGGCAGCTCCTGTGGCATGCAGAAGTTCTGGGCCAGGGATCAAACCTGTGCCACAGTTACAACCCAAGCTGCTGCAGTGGCAATGCCAGATCCTTAACCTGCTGCACAACAGGAGAACTCCTGCTTAATTTTTCAATGGCTACACTATTTTTAAAATCATGCTGACTTTGCTCAAGAAACCCTAAAGTTAATGTCTTTTTTTTAAAAAATTGAAGTGTAGTTGATTTACAATGTTGATTAGTTTATTGTGTACCCCAAATTGATTCAGATATATATATATATATATTCTTTTTCATATTCTTGTCCATTATGATTTAATACAAGATATTGAATATAGTTCCCTATGCTATACAAGAGGGCTTTGTTACTTATCTAATTTTTATATAAGAGTTTGTATCTGCTAATCCCAAACTCCTAGTTTATTCTTCCCCCACCTTCCCCTTTTGGTAACCACAAGTTTGTTTTCTGAGTCTACTCCTGTTTTGTAAATAAGTTCATTTGTGTCATTTTTTAAGATTCTACATATAAGTGATATATTTTCTGTATGACATTTCACTTAGTATGATAATCTCTAGGTACATTAATGTTGCTTCAAATGGCATTATTGCATCCATTTTTAAGGCTGAGTAATATTCTATTGTATGTATAAGCCACATCATCTTTATCCATTTATCCTGTCAATGGGCATTTAGGTTGTTTCCATGTCTTGGCTATTGTAAATAGCCTGCATCGAACACTGAAGTGAAGTGCATGTATCTTTTTGAATTACGGTTTTTTCTAGATGTATACCCAGAAGTAAAATTGCTGGATCATATGGTAACTATTTTACTTTTTAAAGGACATTCATACTGTTTTCTGTAGTGGTTGTATCATTTAACATTCCCACCAACAGTGCAGGAGGGTTCCCTTTCCTCCACATCTTCTCCAGCAATTCATTATTTGTAGACTTTTTAATTATGGCAATTCTGACCAGTGTGGAACAGTACCTCATTGAGTTGCATTTCTCTAATAATTAGCCGTGTTGAACATTTTTCTTGTGCTTATCGGCCATCTGTATGTCTTTGGAGAAATGTATATTTAGATCTTCTGCCCATTTTTTGATTGTTTTTTGTTGTTGTTGAGTTGTATGAGCCACTTATATATTTTGGAAATTAAGCCCTTGTCAGCCACTTCATAATGCAACTATTTTCTCCCATTCCATAGGTTTTCTTTTCATCATGTCTATGGTTTCCTTTGCTGTGCAAAAGCTTGTAAGTTTAAGTCCAATTTATTTATTTTTGCTTTCATTTCTACTACCTTGTGGAAGTGACTAAGAAATCATCAGTATATTTATGTCAGAGAATGTCTTGCCTGTGTTTTCTTCTTTGACTTTTATGCTGTCATGTCTTATGTTTAAGTCTTTAAGCCATTTTGAGTATATTTTTGTATAAGGTGTGAGGGAGTGTTCTAACTTCACTGATTTACATGCCACTGTCCAGCTTTAACAACACTAACTTTTTTTTTTTTTTTTTTTTTGTCTTTTTGCTATTTCTTTGGGCCGCTCCCACGGCATATGGAGGTTCCCAGGCTAGGGGTCTAATTGGAGCTGTAGCCACTGGCCTATGCCAGAGCCACAGCAACACAGGATCCGAGCCGCGTCTGCAACCTACACCACAGCTCACGGCAACGCTGGATCGTTAACCCACTGAGCAAGGGCAGGGACCGAACCCGCAACCTCATGGTTCCTAGTCAGATTCGTAAACCACTGCGCAACGACGGGAACTCCCAACACTAACTTTTTGAAGAGAGTATCTTTTCTCCATTGTATATTCTTGCCTGCTTTGTCAAAGATCAATTGACCACAGGTGTGTGGGTTTATTGCTGGGCTCTCTATTCTGTTCCATTGACCTATATGGCTGATTTTGTGCCAATACCACATTGCTTTGATTACTGTAGCTTTGTACTATTATCTGAAGTCTGTCTGGGAGGGTTATGCTTCCTACTTTGTTCTTTTCCCTCAGGATTTCTTTGGCAAATCTGGGTCTTTTATGATTCCATATAAATTTTACAACTATTTGTTTGAATTCTGTGAAAAAATGTCATGTGCAATTCGATAGGGATCACATTAAATCTGCAGACTGCTTTGGGTAATATGGCCATTGTAAAGATATTACTTCTTCCAATCCAAGAGCATGAGATACCTTTATATTTCTTCAAATCATCTTCAGTTTCCTTTATCAATGTTTTATAGCTTCTCAGCATGTAAATCTTTCACCTCCTTAACTGTATTCCCAAGGTTTATATTAGGGGTTTTTTTTTAATGTGATTTTTTTAAAAGGATTTTTTTTAACTTTCCCTTTCCAGGATTTCATTGTTAGTGCTAAGAAATGAAACCAATTTTTGTAAGTTAATCTTGCATGCTGCTACCCTGCTGAATTTGTATATCAGTTCTAGTATTTTTTGTGTGGAATTGTTAGAGTTTTCTATATATAGTATCATGTCATCAGCATATAATGACAGTTTTAACTTTTCCCTTCCAATTTGGATACCTTTATTTGTTTTTCTTGTCTAACTGCTGTGGCTAGGACTTTAAATACTATATTGAATAATGGTGAGTGTGGCCATCTTGTCTTATTTCAGCTTTTCACCATTGACTATTATGTTGACTGTGAGTCTGTCATAAATAGCTTTTATTATATTGAGATATGTTCTCTCTATACCTGCTTTGGTAAGAGTTTTTATCATGAATGGATGTTGAAATGTGTCAAATGCTTTTTCTGCACCTTTTGAGATGATCATGTGGTTTTTGTCTTTCCTTTTGTTGATATGGCATATTGCATTGTTTGATCTTCATATGTTGAACCATCCTGGTCACCCTGGGATGACTCTAATTTGATTATGGTGTTCAATCTTTTTTTATATGTTGTTGGATTAGTTTTGCTAACATTTTGTTGGGAATTTTTACATCTATAGTCATCAAAGACAATGGCCTATAATTTTTTTCTGGTAGTGTCTTTGTCTGGTTTTGGTGTCAGCATTATAGTGGCTTCATAGAATGACTTTGGGAGTGTTCGCTCATCTTCAGTCTTTTGGAAGAGTTTGGGAAGGATCAGAGTCAGTTCTTTGTAGGTTTGGTAGAATTCAACTGTGAAACTATCTGGTTCTGGACTTTTGTTTGCAGAGAGTTCTTTTATTACAGATTATATTTCATTTCTAGTGGTCAGTCTATTCAAATTATGTTTAGTTTTGATTCATTTTTGGTGGGCTGTATGTTTCTACAATTTTATCCATTTCTTTTAGGTTCTCCAATTTCTTAGCATATTATTGTTCATGGGTTTTTGGGTTTGGTTTTTTTTTTTTTTTTTTTTTTTTTTTTTTTTTTTGGTATTTCCACAGTATCAGTTCTTATTTCTCTTCTTTCATTTCTTATTTTGGTTCTCTCTCTCTTCTTGGTGAGTGTGGCCAGAAGTTTGTCGAATTTGTTTACACTGCCAAAGAACCAGTTCTTTTTTTTATTATTGTTTATGTAACCTCCATTTTCTTTATTTTATCTCTGATCTTTATTATTTCTTTCCTTCTGTTGACTTTAGTCTTAGTTTGTTCTTCTTTTTCTAATTCTTTTAGGTGGTAGGTGAAGGTGTTTGAGATCTTTCTTTCTTTTCTTTCTTTTTTTTTTTTGAGGAAGGCTTGTATTGCTATGAACTTTCCTCTGAGAACTGTTTTTTTTACTGCATCCCATGGACTTTGTATGGTTATATTTTCACTGTCATTTGTCTCAAGGTATTTTTAATTTCCTCTGATTTTATTGTTGACCCATTTTTTTAATTGGCATGTTGTTTAGTCTCCATCTTATTTTTTCCTCACTTCTTTTCCTATGGTTGATTTCTAGTTTCATGTAATTATGGTCAGAAAAGATGATGGAAATAATTTCTATCCTCTTAAATTTGTTGAGGTTTGTTTTCTGTCCTAGTATGTAGTCTATTCTAGAGAATGTTCCATGTGCACTTGAAAAGAATGTGTATCCTTTTTTTTTTCTGAAGGTAATGTCCAGAAAATATCAATTAAGTCTGTTGTGCTGTGTCATTTAGGGTCTCTGTTGCCTTATTCTATGTCTGGAATATATGGCTGTCACTGTAAGTGGGGTAATAAAGCCTCCTACTCTTACTGCATTCCCATTAATTTCTCCTTTTATGTCTGTTAGTATTTGCTTCATGTGTTTAGGTGCTCCTGTATGGGTGCATATATGTTAATGAGTGTAATACCCCCTTATTTTATTGATCCCTTTATCAGTATATAATATCCTTCTTTGCTTTTCTTTATGGAATTTGGTTTTGTTTTTGTTTTTGTCTTTTTAGGGCCTCACCCACAGCAAATGGAGGTTCTCAGGCTAGGAGTTGAATTGGAGCTGTAGCTGCTGGCCTACACCACAGCCACAGCAATGTGGGGTCCGAGCCACATCTGCAACCTACACCACAGTTCATGGGCAATGACAGATCCTTAACCCACTGAGCAAGGCCAGGGATCAAACCTGCATCCTCATGGATGTTAGTCAGATTCATTTCCACTGAGCAAGAATGGGAACTCCTGGACTTTAAAGTCTGTTTTGTCTGATATGAATATTGTTCCCCATGCTTTCTTTTTATTTCCATAGTCATGAAATATCTTTTTCCATCACCTCACTTTCAGTCTATGGGAGTCCTTTGCACTAAAATGGGTCTCTTATAGGCAGTATCTTGTAGGCTCTTGGTTTTTTAACCAATCTGCTACTCTGTCTTTTAATTGGAACACTGAATCCAATGACATTTAAGGTAATTGTTGATACATATGTAGTTATTCCCATTTTAAACCTTGTTTTCCAGTTGATTTTGTATTTCTTCTTTATTCCTTTTTATCTTTTGCAGTTTGGTGAGTTTCTTTTGTATTATGCCTGTGTTCTCTTCTTTTTGGTTATTGTGAATCTCCTTAAAGTTTTTTGTGTTTAACCTGGTTTTTGAAATTGTTAAACTCTTCCTATATTTATTTGTTTCAGACTGATAGTCATATAGGCTCAAATACAACCTTTAAAAAACTATATTTTCTTACTCTCTTCTTCATTCTCATGTCTTCTTTTACATCTTCATATTTATCTTTTTTCTGTTCGTCATGGTTATCACTTTCACAGAGTCTTTTTTAAATTGAAAACCTTGTGTACTTTAAAGAACCTCCATACTGTTTTCCACAGTGGTTGGACCAATTTACATTCCCACCAACAGTGTAGGAGGTTTCTCTTTTCTCAACAACCCCTCCAGCATTTATTCTTTGTAAACTTTTTGATGATTACCAGTCTGATTAGTGTGAATTGATACCTCATAGTAGTTTTGATGTGCATTTCTGTAATAATTAGCAATGTTGAGCATCTTTTCATGTATTTTTTGGCCATCTGTCTTCTCTGGAGAGATGTCTATTTAGATCTTCTGCCATTTTTTGATTGGATTGTATTTTTTTAATATAAAGCTGCATGGGATATTTATGTATTTTGGAGATTAATACCTTGTCTGTCACTTCATTTGCAAATATTTCCTCCCATTCTGTGGCTTGTCTTTTTGTTTTGTTTATGGTTTCCTTTGCTGTGTAAAAACTTTTGTTTAATTAGGTCCCATTTGTTTATTTTTGTTTTTATTTCCATTAGGAGTTGGATCAAATAAGATATTGTGCAATTTATGTCAAATAGTTTCCTATATTTCCCTCTAGGAGTTTTGTAGCTTCCAGCCTTATGTTTAGATCCTTAATCCATTTTGGGTATTTTTGTATATGGTGTTAGAGAATGTTCTAATTTCATTGTTTTTTTCAATGCAGCTTTACAATTTTCTCAGCACCACTTATTAAAAAGACTGTCTTTCCTCCATTGTATGTCCTTGCCTCCTTCATAAAAGAGTGTTCACCATAGGTGCTTGGGTTTATTGTTGACCTTTCTATACTGTTCCACTGATCTACATTTCTGTTTTTGTGACAGTACCATACTATTTTGATAAATATAGCTTTGTGGTGTAGTCTGAAGTCAGAGAGCCTGATTACCCCAGTTCAGATTTTCTTTTTTAAGATTGCTATGGCTATTCAGGGTCTTTTGTGTTTCCACGCAATTTTTAAATATTTTGTTCTAGTTCTGTGAAGGATGTCATTGATAATTTGATAGGAATTGCATTGATATATGCACCTCAGTGTTCACTGCAGCACTATTTACATTAGCTAAGGCATGGATATAACCTAAATGTCTATCAACAGAGGATGGACAAAGAAGATGTTACATATATACAGTGGAATATTAGCTTTAAAAAACAATGAAATAATGACATTTGCAGCATCATGGATGGACCTAGAGATTATCATACTGAGTGAAGGCAGACAGAGAAATACAAATATAATATCACTTATGTGTGGAATCTAATAAAAATGATACAGAAGAACTTGTTTAAAAAAACAGAAACAAACTCACAGATTTCAGAGCCAATCATGTGGTTACCATAGAGGAAATGATGGGGAGGAGGGAGGAATTAGGTGGATGGCAATAATACACACACACTACTGTATAAAATAAATAATAAATAAGAACCTACTGTATAGCACAGGGAAATCTACTCAATAGTAATAACCCATATGGAAAAAAAGAATATTATATGTATATATGGTTAACTTTGCTATACAACTGAAACTAATACAAGTCAACTATACTCCAATATAAATTTTTTTTAAATATGTATACTGACTTATTTTTGTCTCAAGTGATTTCATTTCTATTTGTGTTCTTTCTCTTTACTGTACATCCTGGCTTCTTTCCTATTGAGAGGAGACCTTTCAATATTTTCTTTTTTTATCTTTTCTTTTTTTTTTTTTTTTTTTTGTCTTTTTGAGGGCTGCACCCGTGGCAAATGGAGGTTCCCAGGCTAGGGGTCTAATCGGAGCTGTAGGTGCCAGCCTACACCACAGCCACAGCAACACCTGATCTGAGCTGCATCTGCAAACTGCACCACAGCTCATGTTAATGCCAGATCCTTAACCCACTGAGCAAGGCCAGGGATCAAACCTGCAACCTCATGGTTCCTAGTCGGATTCGTTTCCACTGCACCATGATGGGAGCTCCCTCAATATTTTCTTTACAACAAGTTTAGTATTGCAGTATTCTTTTTAGTTTTTGCTTGTCTGAGAAATTCTTTATCATTTAGAATAAAGGGAGAGATAATCTTGCTGTGTAAAGTATCCTAGCTTGCATATTTTTCCCTTTCAGGACTTTGAATATATCTTGGCACTCCACACTGACCTGCAACATTTCAGCAGAGAAATTAGGTGATAGCCTTATGGGGGTTTTCTTGTAATTAACTCTTTGCTTTTGTCTTGCTGCCTTTAGAATCCTCTTTAAATTTTGGCATTTTAATTATAATATATCTTGGTGTAGGTCTCTTTGGGTTCATCTTGTTTTGTACCCTCTGTGCTTTCTGTACTTGGATATCTGTGTTTGGGAAGTTTTCAGCCATAATTTTTTCAAATACATTTTCAATCCCCCTTTCTCTTCCTTCTGCTTCTGGGATCTCTGTTATGTATACACTGGCATGCTTTATTTTATCCCATAGGTCTTTTATATTGATCTCCTTTTTTGTTTTTTCTTTTGTCCATCTGCTGTTCTGATTGGGTTATTTCTTTTATTTTGCCTTCCAGATAACTTATTCTTTCTTCTGCATCATTCAATCTACTATATATTACCTTAAGCTCAGCTTTTGTCTCAGCAAATGCGTTTTCTAATTTTTCTTGGTTCCTCTTTATTTTTTAAATTATTTTCCCAATACATTTTTTTTTCTACTGTACAGCATAGTGACCCAGTTACACATACATGTATACATTCTATTTTCTCACATTATCATGCTCCATCATAAGTGACTAGACATAGTTCCCAGGGCTACACAGCAGGATTTCATTGCTAATCCATTCCAAAGGCAATAGTTTGCATACATTAACCTCAAGCTCCCAATCCACCCCACTCCCTCCCCACCCATTGGCAACCACAAGTCTATCCTCCCAAGTCCATGATTTTCTTTTCTTTGGAAAGGTTCCTTTGTGCCATATATTATATTCCAGATATAAGTGATTTCTCTGACTTACTTCACTCCAGATGAGAGTCTCTAGTTCCATCCATGTTGCTGCAAATGGCATTATTTCATTCTTTTTTATGGTTGAGTAGTATTCCATTGTGTATATATACCACATCTTCCTAATCCAATGATCTATCAGTGGACACTTGGGTTGTTTCCATGTCTTGGCTATTGAGAATAGTGCTGTAATGAACATATGGGTGCATGTGTCTTTTTCAAGGAAAGTTTTGTCTGGATATATGTCCAAGAGTGGGATTGCTGGGTCATATGGTAGTTCTATGTATAGAATTCTAAGGTACCTCCATACTGTTCTCCATAGTGGCTGTACCAGCTTACATTACCACCAACAGTGCAAAAGGATTCCCTTTTCTTCACACCCCCTCCAGCCTTTGCTGCTTGTGGACTTATTAATGATGGCCATTCTGACTGGTGTGAGGTGGTATCTCGTTGTAGTTTTGATTTGCATTTATCTAATCAGTGATGTTGAGCATTTTTTCACGTGCTTGTTGGCCATCTGTACATGTTCCTTGGAAAAGTGTCTATTCAGGTATTTTGCCCATTTTTCAATTGGGTTGTCTCTTTAATTTTTAAGTCCTTTTTACAGTCACCTGAATTTACATTGATAGCCTTTCTTAATTTCTTCAGTGTTTTCATCATCTCCTTTTTGAACTTGGTATCTATTAGACTGAAGAGGTCTGTTTCATTGTTTTTTCAAGGGAATTCTCTTGATTGTTTAATTGGGAGTGGCTCCTCTGCTTCTTCATATTATTTATATTTCTTTTATTCTATGAATTTAGAAAAAAAATTATCTACTGTGTTATTGGAAGGCTGTTTTTATGTAGGAATACCCCTATGTAGCTTGCATGGGTTTAATACTTTGGTCCACAGGTTGTTTTTTAATATATATACCTGCCACATCTTTCTTCAGTGTGTGCTGGACATTATCCCCTTGATAATGGGTATGATTGGTGTTATGGTGACCAGAGCCTACACTGGATATTAAGCAGGGCCTCCTCTTTTCTCTGTGGTTGTAAAAACTATTGGGGGCAGCGTCTGATTCCTGGGTTGTTTGAGTAGATGCCCCCATATCTGTTTCTGTGCTGTGGTGTAAGTTAGGCAGAATTGTAGTGCTTCAAATGGGAGAGTATTCCTCTGCTGGTGCTATCCACAAGAGAGGGCACTCTGTGGTGTCACCTGTCAGCCACTGTGCAAGCTCACAAATACACTCAGTTGCACTATCCTCAGCCCTACCTCCACTGTCAGAATGTCAGCAATTGGTCCTGTTTCATAAAGCCACCAGCACAGATCCACAGGTGTCAATCCACTGAAGTCAGTACCAGAACTGTAACAGTCATACACATGGATCTGCCAAAGGCACTATGGAAGCAGCCCAGACCCTGGCCCTGCCTCCACAAGTGAACACCCACAGCACACAGCTATTAAGGCCAGACCCATCCTAGCCACAGAAGCATCCATTTCCCACTTGAATGTCCTATGGGCACTGAGTTTACAAAGCCAGCAGTGGTGGTACAAATCCACAGATTACACAGCCACAGGAAGTGGGCTCTGAGCTCGGCCTCCACATGTGGACAATCCATTGGCACTGGTGCCTGAAAACTCCCGGAGCTTGTGCAGGCAGTGCCAAGAAAGGCTGCTATCACAGGCCCCATCTCTCCCTTCACTCATGCTTAACAATGGCACTTTGCTTATGCCAAGTACACCTTGGGCTGCAGCCTGTACCATACTCCAGCCCCTTTAGGCTTTCTCTGAAGAACTTACCCCAGGCCTCTAAAGCCCAGATTTCAGCACACAATACCTGCATGTCCAGGCAGGCATGCATCTTGGGCTGGGGACTTCCATGAAGTAGCACAGATCCTCTGTGCCAGGATCTCTCTTTTTTCTACACTCTCCTCTGCCTCTGAAGCTCCCTTCTGTTCTAGCTGATCTCCTCACTGGTGAGGGGGCTTCCCAAGATGTGAGAACCTTTCCTCTTTTACAGAGTCCTTCCAGGAATGCAGGTTCTGTTCCACTTACTCCTTTCTTCTTCTTTTTTTTTCTTTTTTGTAAGTTCATCCTACTCAGTTACATGGAGATCTTTATTGTACTTCTAGGTGTCAGGTATTTTCTGACAGCATTCAGTTGGTATTCTGTGAGAACTGTTCCACATATAGATATATTTTATGATGTATTTGTGGGAGGAGGTAAGATCCATGTCTTTCTATTCTGCCATCTTGATTGCAGCCTCATATAACATTTTAAAAAATATGTTCAAACAAGAGAAAATGTAACTTCCTTACTTATAACATGATGAAACCAAACCAAACTTTTAAATTAAACATAACAAAATTTTATAAAACTGTAAAACTCCAACTGACTACATTAATGGGATGGATACTATCATTTATTGTATTTGCTTGCTTTATGTCTGACTGGCCAGATTTATTCATTTGATTCAGAGTATGATGGATCAGCATTTGAAGGCACCGTAGTTATCACTGATATTTTTTTTTTATGGCTGCACCCATGGCATATGGAAGTTCCAGGGCCAGGGACTGAATCCAAGCCAAGGCTATGGCATGCTGGATCCTTTAACCCACTGTACCAGGCTGGGGACTGAACCCACATCTCCACAGCAACCTAAGCTGCTGCAGTTGGATTATTAACCCACTGCGCCACAGAGGGAATTCCTATTTTTAACAATTGATTCTTTTTAGCTCCAATATGCTATTTTGATGAAATAGTCAATTTAATGTAATTTCAGTAAAGTGCTAAAAAATGATTAAAAGTCTTTCATTCATATTTAATGATGCAGCTACTGCTAACTAGCTTTATTTTTTCACTGCACTTCGATGTCTCTCACCCTCCGCTTCTTCCAAGAAATGATTAGTCATCAGTATTTTATCTCATTTGTCTTTGACAATTAAAATGTCCCCTCACTGTGGAAAGGTCTTTTAACTGTAAATTATCACTGTAAAAGAGAAATACATTCTAACTAATAATTAGAAAAGTATTTAATCATGAATAAAACAGTGGGAGAGGATAATTTTATAATTTTTACATTGAACCTGCAAACCGAATAGCAGCTAGATAGCTTAACATATTAACTTTCATTGTTATTTCTTCTCTGATCTGTGGGTTATATTAGATGTATTGCTTTTCCCCCAGATATTTAAGGGTTTTCTAGTATTTTTATTGATTTCTACCTAAATTAGAAAATATATGTGTGTATGTAAATATGTATGTATGTATGTATATACACACTCTGTATGTACATATATATATCCATATATATATATGATATATATGATATATAGATATATATGATATATGTGATATATATAAGATATATATAATGTCATATATATCAGAAGACATTATTGTTTTTATGTTACACAGTCGGTATTCTTTTGGATTTAACAGTGTATTTACCTCTTCTTACTAATCTTTATTCCTTCTTGCTTCTCTGCTTCCATCTGGAATCATTGTCCTTTGTCCAGAAGGACTTGCCTTAAAGGTGCTGGTGATGAATTCTCTAATCTTTTTATTGTCTAAACATGTCTTTAACCTTGGTTTTTAAATAATATTTTTATGGGCTATAGGATTCTTGACAGTTATCTTCTCCCAGTGATGTGAGAATCACAAGACTTTGTCTTTCAGCTTCCACTAAAAGGTTAGCTCCAAGTTTTAATATTGCTAATTAGAAGGTACTGTATCTTTATGACTGCTTTTATTATTTTTTTCATGGTCAGCTGTTTCACTATTTGTCTTGTTATGAGATTCTTTGTATTTATACTGTTGGAGTTTGGAGCTATTCTTAAATCAGTAGGTTGATGGAAGCTTTTGTCAGTTTGGGATAATTTTCTTCAAATATTGCATCTACCTAATTCTCTCCTCCATCCTCTTTTGTGCATTAGATGTTTTCACCATTACTTCCATGTCATTTATGCTCTTCTCTGTATCATTTTCTATTGTATTTTTCTCAGTGCTTGGGTCTGGATATTTTCTTCCAACCCATCTTCATCAAACCTCTCATGTTATGTCTAATATCTAATATGCACTTATACATATTCATTAAGTTATTACTTCAAGTTATTTTTGTTTTCAGCTTGAAAACTAAAATGTGATTTTTAATAGATTTCAGGTCAATCCTAAAAATGTCCATTTTGTTGTCAAATTTCTTAAACATTAATTAGTTATATGTGAATCCATAACTGATCATTTCAACATCTAGATCTCCTCTGGTTCTATTTCTTTTTGTTTTCCCCTTATTTTCCAATCATGTGATATTGATTGGCATGCCTGATACTGTTTTTTAAACTGAATTTTGAGGTTTTTTTTTTTAATTTTAAGGCTGCACCTGCATCATATGGAAGTTGCCAGGCTAGGGGTCAAACTGGAGCTGCAGCTGCAACCTATGCTGCAGCTTGTAGCAACGCTGGATCCTTAACCCACTGAGCAAGGCCAGGGATTGAACCTGCATCCTGAGAGAAACTATGTTGGGTTCTTAACCTTCTGAGCCACAGTGGGAACTCCTGAATTCTGAGTATTTTTAAACAAACTGTGGAAATAATTCTATGCCATGTGATGTTTTCTTCCTCCAAAGAGAGTATGGCAATTAAGGTAGGCAAAAGATAACGTTAATTCAGTCAAATTTGTGCTGCACTAAAGACTGACCATTAATCTTTAATGAGACTGGTCTACTTAGCATGTAGCTCTTTCAAGGTCCTAACTAAAAATCTGGAGTGTTTACCAGATCCTATTTTCTTTTGCTGGTGCTAAGGTCAAATTTTTGTCCTCCTAGACTTATAGGACTGCTTTGGAGTTTGCTTTCAGAATCAACAGATGCCTTAAGGAAGAAAGCAATACCAAATATCATCATACTTCATTTCAGTTATATTGACCACTCACATTTCAGTGGTTTTGCCATATCTCTGATGCCTTCAAAATTCAAAAAGGTGTATATTAATGTATTTATATTTTGTTTAATTTTTAAAGTTGTTTTTGGAAGATTTGGTCTTAAATGCTAGTCTCCTACTACCAAATAAGATATCAAATTTAATTGCTTTGACTTTAATTTGGTATCCTTGCCATAATGAAATCAGAACGCAAACTCAGGTGCTAATATCAAAATCCAATATTCAAATGATTTGGAATTCAAATATTTTTTCTATTGCCTTTAACATGAAAAATTACAATTAAAAATTGTTAAAAAGACATACAGAAATATCAGCCAGATCAGAGAGGAATGCCTGATCTAGGAACTGTTGGTAAGAATACTCCATTTGAAGTGGTGATTTAAAAAACCTGATTAGGAGTTCCCATCGTGGCTCAGTGGTTAACGAATCTGACTAGGAACCATGAGGTTGCGGGTTCGATCCCTGGCCTTGCTCAGTGGGTTAAGGATCTGGCATTGCCGTGAGCTGTGGTGTAGGTTGCAGACATGGCTTGGATCCGGCATTGCTGTGGCCCTGGCCTAGGCCGGCAGCTACAGTTCCGACTTGACCCCTAGCCTGGGAACCTCTTTATGCCACAGGAGCAGCCCAAGAAAGGTGGCAAAAAAGACCAAAAAAAAAAAATCTGATTAGATTCTCCTAATTTATGGAGACTGAAGATAAAAGACATAGGGTCAGTGTTAGAGAAATAATATCCATGAAGAAAGTGATTAGGGCTGCCTCCAATCTGGGCATGCTCCATTTCCAATCCAACAACCCCTTTTATCTTTTCATCTTTTTTTTTTTTAAGTATAGTTGATTTACAGTGGTGTGCCAATTTCTGCTGTACAGCAAGGTGACCCAGTAACTCTCTCTCTTTCACTCATACACACACATGCGCGTGCACACACACACACACACTCCATTTCTTATGTTATCCTCCATCATGGTCTATCCCAAGAGACTGGATATAGTTCCCTGCACCGCACAGCAGGATCTCACCGCCCATTCATTCTAAATGTAACAGTTTATATTTACTAACCCCAAACTCCCAGTTCATCCCACTCATTCCCACTACCTCCCTGGCAGCCACAAGTCTGTTCTCTATGAGTCTGTGTCTGTTTTACAGATGGAATCATCTGTGCCGTATTTTAGATTCCACATATAAGTGATATCATATGTTATTTGTCTTTCTCTTTTGACTTACTTCACTTAGTTATTGTTTATCCTTGTATCCACTGCTTATATCCATGTTGCTGCGAATTGAATTACTTCATTCTTTTATGGCTGAGTAGTACTCCTTGGTATATATGTACCTCATCTTAATTCATTCATCTGTTGATGAGCTTTTAGGTTGTTTCCATGTCTTGGCTGTTGTGAATAGTGCTGATATGAACATAGGGGTGCATGTGTCTTTTTGAATTTTAGTTTTATCTGGATATATGCCCAAGAGTGGGATTGCTGTATCATATGGTACGTCTAGTTTTAGTTTTCTGAGAAACCTTCATAGTAGTTGTACCAATTTACATTCCCACCAGCATTGTAGGAGGGTTCCCTTTCCTCCACAACCTCTTCAGAATTTGCCATTTGTAAAATTATTAATGGTGGCCATTGTGGCCAGTGTGAGGTGGTACCTCACTGTAGTTTTGATTTGCATTTCTCTATTAGTGATGTTGAGCATCTTCATGTGCCTGTTGGCCATCTGTATGTCTTCTTTGGAGAAATGTCTATTTAGGTCTTTTTGACCATTTTTCGATAGGGTTGCCTTTGCTTGTTGTTGTTGCTTCGTATCAGTTGTTTGTATATTTTGGCAATTAAAACTTTGTGTGTTGCATCATTTGCAAATATTTTCTCCCATTTCATAAGCTGTCTCTTCATTTTTTGTTTTAGTTTTTTAAATGGTTTCCTTTGCTGTGCAAAAGTTTATTAGTTTGATTAGGTCCCATTGGTTTATTTTTGCTTTTAACTCTATTGCCTTGGAAGACTGACCTGAAAAAACATTTGGATGGTTTATGTCAGAGAATGTTTTGCCTATGTTCTCTTGTAGGAGTTTCATGGTCTTCTGTTTGTCTTTAAGCCATTTTGAGTTTATTTTTGTTCACAGTGTGAGGGTGTGTTCTAATTTCATTGATTCACATGTAGCTGTCCAACTTTCTCAGCACCACTTTGCTGAAGAGACTGTTCCCCCCACCCTTACCTCTTTTGTCAAAGATTAATTGACCATAGTCATGTGGGATTATTTCTGAGTTCTCTATTCTGTTTCATTGATCTGTATGTGTGGTTTTGTACCAGTACCACACCTTCTTGATTACTGTAGCTTTGTTTAAAGTCCAAGAGAATTATATTTCCTTTTTTCCCCTCAGGATTGTTTTGGCAATTCTGGGTCTTGTATGGTTCCATATAAATTTTTGGATTATTTGTTCTAGTTCTGTGAAAAATGTCATGGGTAATTTTATAGGGATTGCATTAAATCTGTGGATTGCTTTGGGTAGTATGGCCATTTTAACAATATGAATCCTTCCAATCCAGGAGCATGGGATATCTTTCCATTTCCTTGATTAATGTTTTATAGTTCTCAGTGTATAAGTCTTTCACTTCCCTGGTCAGGTTTATTGCTAGGTATTTAACTTTTTGGGTGCAATTTTAAGATATTGTTTTTATATTCCTTTTCTAATATTTCATTGTTAGTAGATAAAAATGCAACTGATTTCTGACTATTAATCTTGTATCTTGCTACTTTGCTGAATTATCAGTTCAAGTAGCTGAATTTTTATCCATTCAAATGGAGTCTTTATGGTTTTCTATATATACTATCATGACATCTTCATATGACAATTTTAACTCTTCCCTATCAGTTTGGATACCTTTAATTTCTTTTGTTTGTCTGATCGCTGTGGCTAGAACTTCCAATACTATGTTGAATAAAAGTGGTGAGAGTGGGCATCCTTATCTTGCTCCAGATTTTAGCAGGAAGGTTTTCAGCTTTTCTCCATTGAGTATTATATTGGCTGTTGGTTTGTAATAAGTGACTTTTATTATGTTGAGGTATGTTCCCTCTATATCCACTTTGGTAAGAGTTTTTATCATGAATGAATGTTGGATTTTGTCAAACGCATTTTCTGCATCTGTTGAGATGGTCATGTGTTTTTTGACTTACCTTTTGTTAATGTGGCATATTACATTGATTGATTACTGTATGTTGAACCATCCTTGTAAACTTGGGATGAATCCCACTTGGCCATGGAATTTAATCTTTTTTATGCGTTATTGGATTTGGTTGGCTAAAATTTTGTTGACAATTTTTGCAACTATATTCCTCAAAGTATCTGTCTATAATTTTCTTTTTTGGTAGTATCTTTATCTGGTTTTGGTGTTAGGGTAATTGTGACCTAAAGAATGCTTTGGGGGTATTCCTTCTCTTTAGTCTTGTGGAAAAATTTAAGAAGGATCAGTATAATTTCTTCTTTTTATGTTTGGTAGAATTTACTTGTGAAGCTATATGGTCCTGGACTTTTGTTGTAGGGTGCATTTTTGTTATATATTCAATTTCATTTCTAGTGATTGGTCTGATTCAAATGTTTCATTTCTAGTGATTGGTTTATTCTTGATTCAGTTTTGGTGGGCTGTATGTTTTTAGAAAGTTGTCCATTTCTTCTAGGTTGTTAACTTTGTTGACACACAATTGTTCATAGTATTCTTTTATTTTTTTGTATTTTTGCAGTATCCATTGAAATTGCTGCTTTTTCATTTCTTATTTTGTTTATTTGGGTTCCTTCGCTCTCCTTCCTGGTGAGTCTGGCCAGAGGTTTGTCAATTTTGTTTACCCATTCAAAGAACGAGCTCTTGGTTTGATTTTCTTTTGTTTTTTTAATCTTTTTATTGATTTCCTCTTTAACATTTATGATTTCCTTCCTTCTACTAATTCTTTTTATTATTTCCTTCCTTCTACTAATTCTTTTAGGGGCTAGGTTAGGTTGTTTGCGTTTTTTCTTTTTTGAGGAAGGCCTATATCACGATGAACTTCCCTCTAAGAACTGCTCTTGCAGCATCCATAGATTTTGTGGCTGTGTTCTCGTTATCTTGAGGTATTTTTAAATTTCCTTTTTGATTTTCTCATTGACTCATTGGCTTTTTAGTAGCATGTTGTTTAGCTTCCATATAGTCAATCTTTTTCTGTTTTCCTGTGGTTGATTTCTAGCTTCATGCCATTGTGGTCAGAGAAAATGCTTGAAATAATTTCTGTACTCTTTAAATTTGTTGAGGTTAATTTTGGGCCACAGTATGTGGTCAGTCCTAGAAAATGTTCCATGTCCACTTGAAAAGAATGTATGTTCTGTTCCTTTTTTAATGTGATGTCCTGAAAATATCAATGAATTCTAACTGTTCTACTGTGTCATTTAGGATGTCTGTTGCCTTACTGATTTTCTTTCTATAAGATCACCCCATTGATGTGAGTGGGTGTTATTCTCTTACTATTGTATATTCCCATCAATTTTGCCTTTTATGTCTGTTAGTATTTGTTTTATGTATTTGGATGCTGCTGTATTAGGGACATATATATTGATGGGTATAATATCCTCTCTTTGAATTGATCCTTTCGTCATTAAATAGTGCCCTCCTTTATCTTTATAACCTTTTTTCTTAAAGTCTATTTTGTTTGATAAAAGTATTGCAACTCCCACTTTCCTGTCATTTTCCATTTGCATGAAATATCTTTTCCAATCCCCTCACTTTCAGTGACCTAAGGTTGGTCTCTTGTAGAAGCATATTGTAAGCTCTGTTTTTTTTTTAAATCCAGTCTGCCACTCTGTCTTCTGAATAGTCTGTCCATTTGACATTTAAAGTGATTTTTGTTATTATTAATGCCTTTTTAGGGCCACACCTATGGCATATGGAAGTTCCCAGTGTAGGGAGTGTAGGGGTTGAATCAGAGCTGAAGCTGCTGGCCTACACCACAACAGCCACAGCAATGTCAGATCCGAGCCATGTCTGCAACCTACACCACATCTCACAGCAACACCAGATCCTTAACCCACTGAGCATTGGGGCCAAAGATCAAACCCATAATCTCATGGATACTAGTCAAGTTCATTACCACTGAGCCACAATGGGAACTCCAATTCTCCTATTTTAAATAATAATCTTGGTGGATAGATCATTCTAGGTTGAAAATTTTTTCCCTTTTGGAATTTGAATATATCTTGCCACTCTCTTCTGGCCTGTAGTGTTTCTCTAAGGAAATCAACTGATGGCCTTGTGTGGGGTCCCCCCTTATGTGGGTTCCCCCCTTATGTGGGTTCCCTTATAATTAACCCTTTGTTTTTCTCTTGCTGCCTTTAGAATTCTCTCTTTAACTTTTGACTTTTTATTATAACATGTCTTGGTTTGGATCTGTTTGTGCTCAACTTGTTTGGGGTCCTCTGTGCCTCTGGTATCTGGATATATGTTTCCTTCTTTAGATTTGGAAAGTTTTCAGCTGTAATTTATTCAAATACATTTTCAATCCACTTTTCTTTTTCTTCTCCTAGAATCCCTAATATGTGGAGATTGGCATGCTTTACGTTATCCCATGGATCTCATACTGCTTTAATTATCTTTTTCATTTGGTTTTCTGTCTGCTTTTCTGATTGGGTGATTTTTACTATTCTTTCTTCCAAGTCACTTATCCATTCCTCTGCATTATTCATTCTGCTCTTCAATGCCTTTAACTCAGATTTTGTCTCTTCAAATGAATTTTCTAATTTTTCTTGGCTCCTCCTGTTTCCCAGTTCCTTTTAAAAGTAATCTGTGTTACTATTTATATCTACTCTTAATTCTTTCAGTATTTTCATTACCTCCTCTTTGAACTCGGTGTCTGTTAGACTAAAGAGATCTGTTTCATTGTTTGTTCCTTCAGGGGAGTTCTCCTGTTCTTTTAGCTGAGAATATTTCCTGTGTTTTTTCCTTTTGCTTATATTTTTCTTATTCTGTGCGTTTAGGGGAAACAATTGTCTACTGTGGTCTAGGAGGGATATTTATATGCATCAGTATTCTTGGGTAGCTTGTGAAGGCCTATTATTATTATTATTATTATTATTATTATTATTATTATTATTATTATTATTATTTGCTGTGAGGGCTGCTTTTGGTTTGGATGCTTGCTATCTTTTTCCTCAGTTTGTGCAGGCCATTATCCCCTTGACAGAGGATGTGAAGGGAGGCTGGAGCAATGGGCAATGCCTACAGGTAGCACCTGCTTGCAGGGCCCTGGGCAGTGGCAGTGACCCTCAGGGAGGCAGGGGTGGCACCCAGAGCCCTTGTAAGTGGTAATGGAGGGACGTGTACATTCCCAGGGTCATGACAGCAACAGGTGGGTTTGGTTGCAGGGCCCTCTGCAGCAGTGACCCCTGAGATGACGAGGGCTGCAAGCAGTGACTGTTCACAGGAACTTTAGTGGTGGTAGGCTGCACCCACCTCAGGAGTCTGAGATAGCTGTGGTGATTTTCACCTGTCCATGTAGCCCCCACGGGAGGCACCCCACCACCCAAGAGCCCATGTATGCACAGAGAAAGATGTTCCTATGTGTCCCACCCATCTCCTGTCAATGGTACCTTGCTTCTCCTGCAGGCCCAGGACTCCTTCCTCACTCCCTTGGTTGTGATGCACCAATCCCTGTCCCCCTCATGGCCAACTCTAGTCCTCTCCTGGGAACTGATCTCCATAGCCTGAGTCTCAGTGCCCAGCCCCCACCCAATTGTCTCAGGCTGTGGTACACCTGGCAGTGTGGTACTGATGGTCTGTGGAGCTCTCTCTCTGCTTTGCCCTCCTCAGTCTGGCAGCTGCACTTTTCTCCAAGGCTTTGAGGCTCCCCCTCCATTCTGGCTGATCTGTCAGGTGGCCTCCAAGGATGCAGATTCCTTTCCTCTTTCACAGATCCCTCTTGGGATGCTGATCCCATCCTGATTCCTTTTTTTTTTTTTCCACTTCTTTTTTTCCCTTTTGTTCTACAGTGATGTGGGGTGTTTCTTGCCCTTTTTGGAGGTCTGTGGTCTTCTGCCAGTGATCAGTATATGTTCTGTGTAAATCATTCTACATGTAGAGATGGGTTTTTTGATGTGTTTGGGGGAGAAGGTGAGCATAACATCTTACTAATCCATCATTTTGATCCCCCCCCATTTTCTCTCAAACTAATCTGAGATACTTCTTGTCCCTAATGATCTTAATATGATAGAAATTATATTATCAATAAAAAAGCAAATTAGGTGTCCTCCTTTCTCATCCTTGAAACATCCATTTCTATTTTTGATGTAAACTAGTAATTTCTTAACTGGAAAAAATAATAAATTCAGCATTTAGCCATGTTTTGTTTCTAATTTTAATTTAAAAATGCCTCTGACAATTCACTATTAGTATGATATTAGATATCAGTATATAGCTCATATTCTTATCAAGTTGTAGGTATTCATTTTTAGTTGTGGAGATACTGTCAAAATAGATATCAAATTTTGTAAAGTAGACTTCCAGCATTTATTGAGATCAAGTATTTCTTCTAATTGGAACAATTATAAAAATTTCTAATCTTAAATAACCACTATATTCCATGAGAAAACCTATAATGGATACACATTTCATATATCATTAAATTAAATTAACATATATTCGGGAAGGGCTCACATATATTTTTACATTTAGAAGTGACTGATATTTAGGTTTCAATAGAAAGATTTTCTTATTCTATTTATTACATGCTCAAATTGTTTGCAGTGTTGTTGACTTTCATTTCATCTGTCAAAGACTAAAAAAGTTTGTTTGCCACCATAATTGTGCCTCTGGCTATACTGCATGGCATTTCCATGTTTTTGCTTCATCCATTTTGAAACTGAACTTTGTAGCTTTAAAAGATCATGATAGCTTTGTCTTCATTGTGGGTTATTTTATAGCTTGTTTTTTCTTTGAATGCCATTTTCTGTGATGTGAGTATTTCCATTTGTTCTTTCTTTTCAGATATTTTCACATATATGTCTTCGCCTATCATTGTAGTTTTAGGGTTTCTATATTATTTTGTTCTATGTAGATTATAAAGCAGCATACCATTAGCTTTTTATTTAGTAAACCTCTGCCTTTTAATGAGACCACTTAAAGCATGTATGTGTAACTGGGTCACCATGCTGTAGAGTAGAAAACTGACAGAACACTATAAACCAGCTACAATGAAAAAAAAAATAAAAGTCATTATTAAAAAATAAATAAATACGGGGTATTTAATACTACTATGATTTTCACATTCACTGTCAGAAATTATTGGTTTACTTTATTCCTAATGTGTTATTTCATAATTTGTATTGTAAGCTTCCTTTCTCTTTTATTTTTGCCATAAAAATAGATAAAAGAGGTATAATTTATCAAGGTATAATTTAGCCAGCAGTGTTCTATATATACTATTTTTTAAAAACTCCTTATTTATTCATTCCAACAACTTTGTAACGTAGAAGTTTCCATTTCATAAACAAAGAAACTGAGGGATACAGAGGCCCTTAACTCGCCTAGTCACTTAGTCAATGAGTGATAGAGTCAGGGCTGATATCCAGGACTTCTGTATTACAAAATCCAAATTCATGACCAATGTGTTTCTCTTTCTCTTTCTCTCTGCTTCATTGTTTTATAATCTGCAGTGAATTGGAAAATATAGATTGTAAGGCTTTGATTATAAAATGGTATACTCAGCATATGATTCAGTCTTTCTTCCAAGAACCAAACCCTGGAAAAATATAAAAGAGGAATTGCTAAGTGAATTCATCTGTTGGCAAATCAAAAGGGTGATTTCTTAGAAGACCAGAAATTAAGACTTACTAAGAAACTTAAAGGAGAAAAACAGATCTGATGAAATTAAAGTGGGAAGATATGGAGGGGCAAGTAGGGATGTCCCAACACAAAAAGGTAGGAGTGACAACCAGGAAGTTTCCTGAATGGAAGAAGAGAAGCCAGGAACAGGGGAAAGTCAAAGGGCACCAAAAGGGACTTTGGCTGGAATAACACCTCAGCAGATACTTATGACATAGAACAGACAACTGCAATAGGGTGACACGTTTCCTTTGCAGGAGCAGAGTTTGAGATGAAGAGAGAGCTCAATGCCTCCATGTGGCTGATGATGTCAGGGAAGAGCAGAAAGTAGTAGTGGAGGCCAGAAGAATAGTTGCTAAAGCACACTATCTGGCAGCATATGCCCGCTTATTATAATCCACTTTCTCTAAAAAGAGTATGAAGCAAAATCCTTGGAAGCTACTTCTACATAGCCCTAAATAAACCTGAATTGCCCAAGCAGAGGTGCATGAGTATGAAGTTGGGAATCTCAATGGGAAAGATTCTAAATAAAATACCAAAAAAAAAAAGTATACACTGATGAAAATGCCTAGGGCCTATGTGAAGCAAAGAAAAAAACTACACTGCAAGAAAAAAAGACTCAAAAGGAAAGAACAAATTATAAAGCTTACTCCTAAATTAATATATTGGTTTAAAAAAAAAAAAACTCCAGTTGAAATCTCAAGGAAATTCTTTTCAAACTAAAAATCTGATTCTGAAGTGAAATTATAAGAAAGCAGTAAGAAAGCAATACCATAAAATACAAAGGGATTGGCACTACCAGATATTAAAGCATATATTAAATGTAAATCATTAAGATAGTATAGCACTACTGTAGAAACAGATCAAGAAAGAAAGAAGAAACCTAGAAATAAAAGTCAGTAAATACAGAAACTTAAAACATGTTTATAAGCCCTCATCTCCAATTTAAAAATCTCTGAAAACCAAACATTTTTCCCAAAACAAATTTGGAGGCAGGCTGGAAATTGACTAATATAAGGCTATTTGTAGCCTTTTAAAGTCCCATGTAGGAGGGTACTCAGAAGTTTAATTATAGAAATTGTAATGTGTTTGACTACAGGTTGTACAGAGGCGTCTCATAAGATGTGGTATATTCCATATGTATTTTTTCTGAAGAATATGGACATCCTCAGAACTGTTAAAATCTGGATGGCTAGGAGTAAAATTTTCACTAACTTTTCCCTTTGTGTCTCAAACAGAAAGGTATCTAAATCTTAGTGTGTCTATGTGTAAAAAGTCTTTCAAGGCAACTGACTTTATCACTCGAGGATGGGCTCCAACAACACTATATTTAAGGCTTCTTATGGAATAAAGGGAGTTAATGTTTCTGCTCTATTTTAAATGCATAAACATAAGTAGTTTCTATGTGTATTAACTGGGTGGAAAGGCTCAAAGAAAGGGGAGGGACAACAGAAGAGAGAGAGCATGGTTGATTCAGAGAGATGCTCAAAGAGAAGGGTCAATATGGGATGCAGAGCAGAGAGAGGCACTGGCCAGAGATGAAGGAGAAGGGTCTCAACCCCAAATTGCAGGAGGGGAAAGAAGAATGTGTAGGGATTAGGGAGTTAGACACATAGGAACAGGGACATTTCCTCTGTGAATTTCAGCTGAGAGTTAAGAGTGTTTCGTTAAAGTAGATAGATTTCGGAGAGTAATGAAATTATTGAATGTGTCACAGTGGGAAAGGATAGTGAGAAAGGATAGTAAGTATACTTGGATGGAGAAAGACAGAGACTGTGTGTGTGTGTTTAGGATGGAGAAAGACAGAGACTCTGTGTGTGTGTGTGTGTGTGTGTGTGTGTGTGTGTGTGTGTGTGTGTTTAGAACCCCAGGACTATCAGGGACTAAAGAAGCCCTGGAATTTACCTGTTCCCTGGTCCCATATTAGCAAAGACATTTATAGCTAAGAACATGCTGCAGTCCTGTGTCCTCCTCTGACCATGACAGTACTAGTAACTTGTCCATGTCTGAACTGATTCTAGCTACTGGAGCCTCTCCCATGGGCAGTGAACTGTTCCTGGCTCCTAGGGGACATCCTTCTTAACATTCCTCTCCTGGGCTCATCTGATACAAGATTACAACAGTTTGATGAAGAAAGAAATATAAATCACATGAACTGGGAAGGAGATTTCCTCAGGACTGAGGGAGAATAAACAAGGGTAAAATGACAAGGAAGCATACTAGATTCTCTTAGCTGAGACCAAAAGACTCAAAACAGCATCAACTGGATGCCAGGACACTTTAGCCTTTACCCAGAACTGACCTTGAGGTAAGCTGCTTTGAGACTGAACATGACTCTAGACCTAGCATTGACTGGAAAATAAGTCAATGCTAGGTCTATGCCAATCTAGCTGGAGCCTTCTTCAGAAAACCCCCACTGCTGAGATTTTTTAATTACATCCTGGAGCCCTGTTTTGTAGGCAGTTGTTGTCAGCCTGGCTCAAATAGAAGAGTATGTTTTGGACCCGGGACAGCCCTGCTCAGTGAGGAGGTAAGTGAGCCATAGATACAGCTAAATAAAAGGATCTTAATGGGCACCAGTTCTAAATTTCTTAGCAGAACTGGCAACTGAACCCAGGACAGGGAACATTACTGCTCAGAGTCAGAAAACTAGGTAGTAACTGTCCTACAAGTTTGAACTTTCTACTCACTTGCCTGTTTGGGATCTTGTTCTGTTTCCTCTTGTACCAGAGGTCTGGACCACACACACAAGCTAGTTTTTTTGGTTTTTTTTTTTTTTTTTTTTGTCTTTTTTTGCCATTTCTTGGGCTGCTCCCATGGAGGTTCCCAGGCTAGGGGTCTAATCAGAGCTGTAGCCACCGGCCTACACCAGAGCCACAGCAACACAGGATCCAAGCCGTGTCTGTGACCTACACCACAGCTCACAGCAACGCTGGATCCTTAACCCACTGAGCAAGGCCAGGGATCGAACCCGCAACCTCATGGTTCCTAGTCAGATTCGCTAACCACTGAGCCACGATGGGAACTCCCACACACAAGCTTTTTTAAGGAGAAAATGGGTGGAGTGGAATGAATACATAGACCAAAGACAGACTCTTTCTCCCTACCTCTGTGCAATGTCACTTGTTTCTAATGTTAACTCATTACCTACATATTTTGTTCATTGAAAAAAAAAAAACCCACTGAATAAGCTACATATGTATCAAACATAAGAGCTCTGGTGTGATCAGAGTACTCAGAGATGGGGTTAGGGAAAGACCCACATACCCGACTAGCTCCTTGGTGCCTATGGTGACCCCTGAAACACTGGGGCAGCACAACTGGGCTCCAGGGAATGCAAAAAATACTCTGGAAAACTTTTGCTACAGTCTGGGATCCTGACAATTTCTAAGGTCATTGACCAGTGTTCTGCCTCCAGATGGGATCAAAATGTAAGCATAGGGCTGTTGGGGAAAGAGTACAATAAGAGTGGGGAAATTTTTTTTTCAGTTAAAGATGCTGCTGTTTTTAGGAGAGAGGAAAAGAAGAGAGTTTCTTTTTATCAATAAATCCTAATCCTTTATGTCTACAATTACTTCCTTGATGAATTAGTGCTAGAACTTCCTCAGAGGCTTCAAGTAGGGAAACAAGGGAGAGAAAAATAGAAGGGCCACCTCTGCTACCCTAATTCCTCTACCTCTGCAGAGTTCTGCTGCTTTTAGCCTGAATTGCTCATAGTCCTCAATCTGGTTTTGCCTTAGTCTTCTCTTCCTGGAATTTCCCCTGGCCCAGAAGCCCCCATCTCTGATCCAAGAGGTCAAATCCCTGAAACCCACATCTCTGTGAGCAGCAGGACATCCTGGGTAAGGAAAAATTTTAGACATGGTCAATGGCCCAATTCCCAAAGCCACCTCATATTTTTGCCTGGGTTCCCAAGTTCCCTCAAGAGAAAAAGCATAACCTCCAAACAGGAAATATTTTCTCATAAGCAAACCTTTGCAGAGCCGCAAAATAGGAAAAACACAGGATTTTGAGTCACAAGAGTTTGGATGTGAGTCCCAACTCCACGACTTTGTAAAGTCTATGACTGTGTATGTCATTTACCATATCTGACCTTCAGAAATGTAAAATAGGTTGGAAAGACCTATTTTACAAGGTTGTGTAAGGATTAAATGGGATCAACACCTTGTTATAGTGTCTTGCAGAAAGACTGAAAGAAGGAAGGAAAATAAGGTTTTTGCTGATGGGTTTCAATATAAAAATGCAAGTGGTCAATCAGTGTATCCCGGCAGGAGATAATGTCTGGGGAGAACAAATAAAGCCTTGGAAATCAGGCTGAGAGGAACTGGGAGCTGGAAATACATTTCCTATTTTAAAAAAATACATTCAGTGAAAAAAATTTCATAGCAATGATTATTCGATTAGGAAAAAGCAATTAGTGTGGATGCATAAGCTTGACATTCCACAGATGACAAATTTTCATTTATCATAAACTGTTTCACTCTTCTAACAGCAAGTGCTGTAGAGACTTAGGGCATATTGCAAATTCAAAGGACCAAGGAAAGTGGAGATCACTCCTGTCCCCCACAAGCCACACTAGTCTCACCCTCAAACTCCTTGAATCCACAAATATTTACTGTCTGGCTGTAAAACACTAGTAAGAGAATTGGTTGTAAAATCAGATCTCCTGGCCTAGTCCTGGCCCTGAAACATCTAGTTATAGTGTGAGACATGTCATCCCCTCTGTGCCGCATTGTCCTCATCTGAAAATATGAGGTCAGATCATGTTTCAGTTGACATTTCAGATGAGATGTACTAAGAATTTAAGCTATAATTGTTCTGACAAGCAACCTCCCACAAAAAGATGCCTCTTGCTTCACCTATGGGTGTCTTTCTACTTGTTCCAACTTCTAGGGTTCAAGAGGCCTTGGATGATATGAGGTATGGAGGAAAAGCTGGGGAGAGCATAAGAGGATAGAGGTTGTGAGGGGTCTGTGTTCTAAGAAGTCAGAAGGATGGTAGCAAAGGGTTAAGAGAAAAGGGATAGCTGAGGAAGCATTCATTCTTTTATTCAGCAAATATTTATTTAGAGCCTTCCAGCTGGGCCTGCTGTAATTTCTGTGATAATTTCCTGATCTTCTTCTCTTAATTAAAAATTGTGCAGCCAGTCACAATTAGTGAGACTTAGGAATGCATCCTTGTTTGGGCACAGGTAGGAGTGGATGAACAGACAATGATCCTTGACTGTATATAAGATAAATTCTAAAGGGAGAGAGAATTTTTAAGTATACCAAATCTATTACCCAATATGTTAGAAAGTTTTATGGGGAAAAATATGAATTCAATAAAGAATACTTAGGCATGAGAAGGAGAACTGTAATATTTAAGAGGTTAATAGGATAGATAATTCTTTATCCTCAGATTCAATTTCTGCTTGAGCCTAAAAAGTGGATCCTTTATAGGTTAAAAAAAAAATATTCACTGAGAATAACTCAGATTATTGTCCCACCAAATAAAAAAGTATTTATTTCTTTCCAGGGATAGTATAGCTAAGAAACCATGAAAAATCTTAGCATTATTGAGGAATTTGTGCTTCTGGGATTGTCTGATGACCCGGATATCCAGACCCTGCTCTTTGTTCTCTTCCTGGGGATGTACTTCCTGACCCTGATGGGGAACCTGACGATGATCCTGGTGATCAGGGCTGACTCCCACCTCTGCATGCCCATGTACGTCTTCCTTGGACATTTGTCTTTCCTAGACATGTGCCACTCCTCCGTCACTATGCCCAAGATGCTGCAGAATTTCCTGTCTCAGAAGAAAACCATTTCTGTGTGGGGCTGTATCATGCAGAGTTTCTTTTTCACTCTTTCTGGAGGCACTGAGAGCTGCTTGCTCTCTGCTATGGCCTATGACCGCTATGCTGCCATCTGTCACCCTCTGCTCTACACTGTGATCATGAATAGACCTCTCTACACGGCAATGGTCAGTGCAGCATGGGTGATGGGTTTTCTGAACTCACTAGTGAATAATCTTTGCATCCAGAACTTACAGTTTTGTGGTCCCAATATAATCTCCCATTTTAGTTGTGAACTGCCTTCACTCTTTCCTCTGTCCTGCACTGATACCACAGCTAACACGATCCTGCTGGCTGGGTCTACTGCATTTCTAGGACTTCTGACACTTCCCCTAATCCTCTTCTCTTACTCAAAAATTATTTTTGCCATTCTAAGTATCTCTTCCTCTAAAAACCAAGGCAAAGCCTTCTCCACCTGTTCCTCCCACCTCACTGTGGTGCTCTTATTCTATGGGACAGCTCTATTCAGATACATCAGCCCCTCTTCAGGATCAGTCCTGGAGCGAGTTGTCTCTATACAGTATGGTGTGATCACATCCTTGATAAACCCGCTCATTTACAGCTTCAAGAACCAGGAGGTAAAGGCAGCCCTGCAGAGGATGCTGAGGCAGCAGATATGGGTCTCAGGGTAAGCAAGGACAAAAAGACCTTTCTATTACAAGGGAAGAAATCTATAAGGAAAGAGAACTTTATAAGCCTAGGGCTCTTGTGGAACTTGCTTTTTAATTAAATTCAACTATACTTGTTTGTTATTCAAAGCGAAGTGATTTCCAAAAGCTGAAAGCAATATAGTCGGAGAAGAACTTGGCCAATCCTGGATCTGAGGGGAAAAGTTCAGAGACAGTAGCTCTTACCACAGCCTTTGAAAACTGATCCAGAAGGGGTAATTTCACTATAGTTGAGTAGGCTGAACAAAGGCTCTGGCAAGAAAAAGATGCATGAGGCCAGAACTTTTACCTGGGAATTACAAAAAGGAGCCCATTTGTAAAAGGGCACAGAACAAGTAAAGTAAACACATATACTCTTCCAGAATGAGACAGTTCAGTACCCTTCATTCACCTTATCTGGGGGCACCACAGGCGTTAAATGGAATGTGTGCCTGCAAAGAGTCAAAGAATAGGGCAAAGAAAAACCATATTAAATGTTCGTGAACATATGAATGGATTAAAAATAAGGTATATACACACAATGGAATATTACTCAGTTTTTAAAAAGGAAATTCTTGGAGTTCCCACTGTGGTATAATGGGATTGGTGATGTCTTGGAAGCACTGGGATCTGGGTTTGATCCCTGGCCCAGCACAGTGGCTTAAGGACCCAGCATTGCCGCAGCTGTGACTTAGGTTGCAATTTTGGTTTGGGTGTGATCACTGGCCTGGGAACTCCATATGCCATGGGGTGGCCAAGAAAAGAAAAAAG
This sequence comes from Sus scrofa, assembly GCF_054392235.1. Classification (NCBI taxonomy): domain Eukaryota; kingdom Metazoa; phylum Chordata; class Mammalia; order Artiodactyla; family Suidae; genus Sus; species Sus scrofa. The sequence continues at coordinate 85,863,310 of NC_139387.1, read as the reverse complement.
AAAATTCTGCAGTGTTTGACACCATGGATGAATCTTGCAGATATTTGTTAAGTGAGATGAGCCAGTAACTGGAGAGAAATCTGTGTAATTCTACTTATATGAAGTATCTAAAGAAGTCTAACTCATAGAAGCAGAAAGTAGAATGTGGAAGGGGCTCAGGGAAAGGGGAATTAGAAAGTAGCTATTCAATGGGTATAGCATTTCACTCATGAAGATAAAAAAGTTCTAGAGAACTTCTATGCAGCAGCAGTGTGCATACAGTCACAAATACTATATGCAGAAACACAAAATTTGTTAAAAGAGGAAAAATCTATATTATGTGCTTCTTACCACAGTAAAAAATAAATAACTAAGAATGAGCATACTGTTACAATAAATATCGGTACTGCATCTTACAACATCCTGCCTAAAGATATTCATAAAATGTAGCAAGTATATTTAAGGTATATACATTTGTAAGCCAGAAAAAATCAGTAGAAAGTCCATAATGTAAATTAAAACATGAAGAGAGAGAACTGGAGGAGACATGATGGTGGAGACAAGAAAGCTCACCTCCACTCACAAAAACATCAAAATCACAACTGCTGAAGAACCATCATCAAAAAAGACTAGAACTTACCAAAAATATATTCTACACCCAAAGAGAAAGAAGAATCCACAATAAGACAGTAGGAGGAGCGATTTTTTTGCAATATAATCAAATACCATAACTGCCAGGTGGGTGACCCACAAACTAAAAAATAACTATATCACAGAGCTCTTCTCACAGGAGTGAGAGTTCTGAGCCCACCATCAGGCTCCCCAGCCTTGGGGGTCTGGCATGAGGAGGAAGATCCCCCAGAGAATTTGCCTTTGAAGGCCAGCAGGACGTGAGTGCAGGAGTGCCACAGGAGTGGGGAAAACAAAGACTTCACACATGGAGGGTGCAAACAAGGTTTCATGTGCACTGGAATACAGAGAAAAGCAATGATTCCATAGGACCCTGGGCCAAAGCTACCTATATAGGTCTTGGAGGGTCTACTGGGGAGGTGGGAGTCAGCTGCTGCTCACTGTTGGGCAAGGAACCTTAGTAGCAGGGGCCCCAGGAAATACTCATTAGTGTGAACTATCCTGGAGGTTTCCATCTTAGCACTATGACCTGGACCACCCAACAGGCTTCAGGCTCCAGTGCTGAGGCACCTCAGGCCAAAACCACCAACATAGTGGGAATACTGGCACCCCATCAGCAGAAAGGCTGCTGAAAGTCCACAGCTACCTCTAAACCCCTTGACATGGAGCTGCTCACCAGAGGGACAAGATCCAGCTCCACCCACCAGTGTGCAGGCACCAGTCCCTCCCACTAGGAAGCCACACAAGTCCATGAACCAATCTCACCCATCTGGGGGCAGACACCATAAGTGAGAAGGACTACAGTTCTGCAGTTTGTGGAACAGAGACCACAGAAGCAGGAAGTTAGACAAAATGAGAAAGCAGAGAAATAGTTTCCAGACAAAATAATAGGATACAACCACAAAAGAACAAATAAGTGACATGAAGATAGGTAATCTGCTTGAAAAAGAGTTGAGACTAATGATAGAAAAGATGACCCAAGATCTCAGAAAAAGAATGGTGGTGCAGATCAAGAAGTTACAAATGTTTAACAAAGAGCTAGAAGGCTTTAAAAAAAAAAAGATGAATAATACAGTAACTGAAATGAAAAGTACAATAGAAGGAAGGAATCAATAGCAGAATAAATGAGGTAAAAGAATAAGTGAGCTGGAATACAGACTGGCAGAAATCACTGCTATGGAACAGAATAAAGGAAAAAGAATGGAAAGAAACAATAATAGTCTAAGAGACCTCTGAGACATTACATGCATCAAATGTAGAATTATAGGGGTTCCAAAGAAGAAAACAGAATAAAGGGCTTGAGAAAATATTTGAAGAAATAATAGACAAAAACTTCCCTAATGTGGGAAAAGAAACACTCATTCAAGCTCAGAATAAACCCAAATAGGAACACACTGACATGTAAATCAAATGGACAAAAATTAAAGACAAAGAGAAAATATTAAAATGCAACAAGAGAAAAGCAACAAATAACACACAAAGGAATCCCCATAAGTTTATCAGCTAATTGTTCAGCAGAAATTCTGCAGGAAGTGGCATGAAACACGTGTAGGGAAACACCTACAGCCAAGAATACTCTACTCAGCAAAGTTCTTGTTCAGACTTGATTGAGAAATAAGAAAATTTATAGACAAGAAAAAACATAAGAGAATTCAGCACCACCAAACCAGCTTTAAAGCATGCGCTAAAGGAACCTGTATAGGCAGAAAAAGAAAGGCCACAACTAGAAACAAGAATATTAAAAATCAGAAGGTTCACCAGTAAAGGTAAACATAGGGTAAAGGTAGGAAATCATCCACACAGAAATGTGATATCAAAACCAGCAATCGTGAGGAGAGTACAAATGTGGATATTGGAAATGCATTTGAAAACAACAGACCAGAGCTTAAAACAGCGGTGGGTGTGTGGGGGGGTGTATTCCTATATCAAAACCTTATGGTAACCACAAACCTAAAATCTACAATACATACACACACACAAAGATAAAGCAATCCAAACACAACACTAAAGATAAGTAATCAAATAACAAGAAAACAAAAGAGAAAGAAAAAAAGACCTACAAAAACAAATCCAAAATAATTAACAAAATGGCAATAAGAACATACATATAAATTACCTTAAATGCAAATGGATTACATGCTCAAAGACACAGACTGTGGATAAACACAAAAACAAGACCTATATATATGCTGTCTACAGGACACTCAATTCAGACTTAGACACACATAAAGATTGAAAGTAAGAAAATGGCAAATGTATTCCATGTAAATGGAAATCAAAAGACAACTATACTAGCAATAAAGAGATAAAATAAACTTTAAAATAAGGAAAGTTACAAGATACAGGGACACTATGTAATGGTTAAATCTGCTTCTAATTTGATCCTTTAACAATTGTAAATATATATGCACCCAACATAGGCACATCTCAATATATAAGGCACCTACTAACAGACATAAAAGGAGAAACTGACAATAACAATAACAGTGGGAGACTTAATACCCTAGTTATCTCAATGGACAGATCATACAGACAGAAAATCAATAAGGAAACACAGGCCTTCCACAATTTATTAGGCTAGATGGACTTGACTGGTATTTATAGAACATTACATCTGAAAGGAATGGAATACACATTCTTCTCAAGTGCACATGGAACATTCTCCAGAATAGATCACGTGCAGGGCCACAAAACAAGCCTCATTAAATTTAAGAAAACTGAAATCATATCAATCATCTTTTCCAACCACAAGGATATGAAATTAGAAATCAACTACAAGAAAAAAAAAGTAAAAAAAGAAACAAAACCCAAACCATGGAGGCTAAACAAATGTCACTTAAACAATGGATCACTTAAGAAAGCAAAGAGGAAATCATAAAATATCTAGATACAAATGAAATTGAAAACATGATGATGCAAAACCTATAGGATGCAGCAAAAGCAGTTGTAAGAGGTAAGTTTATAGCAATACAATCTTACCGCAAGAAACAAGAAAAGTCTCAAACAACCTAACTTTATACCTAAAGCAGAGAAAAGAAGAACCAACAACACTCAAAGTTAGTAGAAGGAAAGAAATCAAAGATCAGAACAAATAAATGAAATAGAGATGAAGAAAACAACAGAAAAATCGATGAAACTAAAAGCTGGTTCTCTGAAAAGAAAAACGAGTACAAATGTTTAATTAGGTCAATCACCCAAGGGAACAGAAATAAAAATGAAAACAAACGGGGAGTTCCTGTTGTGGCGCAGAGGTTAAAGAATCTGACTAGGAACCATGAGGGGTTGCGGGTTGGGTCCCTGCCCTTGCTCAGTGGGTTAACGATCCAGCGTTGCTGTGGCTCTGGCGTAGGCCAGTGGCTACAGCTCCGATTAGACCCCAAGCCTGGGAACCTCCATATGCCGTGGGAGTGGCCCAAAGAAATAGCAAAAAAAAAAAAAAAAAAAAAAAAGAAAAAAAGAAGAAAAAAGAAAATAAACAAACAGGATATAATCAAACATAGAAGTTTTTGCACAGCAAAAGAAACCATTAAAAAAAAAAAAGACAACCCATAGAATAGGAGAAAATAGGTGCAAATTATGCAAGTTGTTTGTATAAATCTCCAAAATATACAAACAACTCTTAAAACTCAACAACAAAAAAACAACCCAACTGAAAAATGTGAAGAAGATCTAAACAGACATTTCTCCAAAGAAGATATACAGATGGCCAACATCGCTAATTATTAGAGAAATGCAAACAAAGACCACAATTCACACAGGTCAGAATGGCCATCATTAATAAGTCTACAAATAACAAATGTTGGAGAGAGTGTGGAGAAAAGGAGAGCCATCCTACACTGCTGGTGGGAGTGTAAACTGATACAACCACTATGGAAAACAGTATGAAAGTACCTCAGAAAACTAAAAATGGAACTACCATATAATCCAGCAATGCCACTCCTGGGTATATATCCAGACAAAACTATAATTCAAAAAGATAAATGCACCCCTATGTTCATAGCAGCATTATTCACAGTGGTCAAGACATGGAAACAACTTAAATATCCATCAACAGATGAATGGATTAAGAAGACATGGTACATATGTACAGTGGACTACTACTCAACCATAATAAGAACATCACAATTCCATTTAGCAATATGGATGGACCTAGAGATTCTCATACTAAGTGAACTAAGTCAGAAAAACAAACACTTATGATATCACTTATATGTGGAATCTAAAATGTGGGGCACAAATGAACCTATCTACAAAACAGAACAGACTCACAGACATAGAGAACAGACTTGTGGTTGCGAAGGCAAGGGGAAGAGAGTGGTATGGACCAGGAGTTTGGGTTTAGTACATGCAAACTATTACATCTAGAATGGATAAACAATAAGGTCCTACTGTACATCAGAGGGAACTATACTGAGCCTCCTGGGATAGACCATGATGGAAGATAATATGAAAAAGAAGTTACAATACACACCACAGAAATACAAGATAAGAGACTATTACAAGCAACTACTGCCAATAAAAAGGAAAACCTAGAATAAATGGACAAATTCTTACAGTGGTACAATCTTCCAAGACTGAATGATAAAGAAATAGAAAATAGGAACAGACCAATCACAGGTACTGAAATTGAAACTGTGTTTTTAAAAGTCCAATAAATAAAAGGCCAGGACCAGATAACTTCACAGGTGAATTCTAACAAATATTTAGTGAAGAGTTAATATCTATCCTTCCTGGAACTTTTCCCAAAAATGCAGAGGAAGGAACACTCCCAAACTCATCCTAAGAGGCCACCATCACCCTGATACCAAAACCAGACAAAACATCACACAAAAGAGAAAATTATAGTACTACTTACAGACATAGATGCAAAAATCCTTAACAAAATACTAGCAAACTGAATCCAATGATAAAAAGGAACATGCATCACGATCAAGTGGGATTTACCCCAGGGATGTAAGAATTTTTTCAATATCTTCAAGTCAATCAGTATGATACACCACATTAACAAATTGAAGAATAAAAACCATATGATCATCTCAATATATTCAGAAAAAGCTTTTCACAAAGTTCAATGCTCATTTATGAAAAAAAAAAACTCTCCAAAAACTGGCCACAGAGGGAACCTACCTCAACATAATAAAGGCCACATACCACAAATCCACAGCTAACATACTCAATGGTGAAAAGCTGAAAGCATTACCTCTAAGATCAGGAACAAGACAAGGATGTCCACTCTCACCACTTTTATTCAACAGTTTTGTAAGTCCTAGCCATGGCAATCAAAGAAAAAGAAATAAAAGGAACATAAATTAGGAAAGAAGTAAAACTGTCACTGTCTGCAAATGACATGACACTATACATAAAAATTCTAAAGACATAAGCAGAAAACTACTAGAGCTCAACAATGAATTTGGTAAAGCTGAAGGATACAAATTAATCCACAGAAATCTCTTGCATTTTTTTTACAACAGCAATGGAAGATCAGAAAGAAAAATTAAGGAAACAATCCTACTTACTATCACATCAAAAAGAATAAAATACCTAGGAATAAATCTACCTGAGGTGGCAAAAGACCTATACTTCAAAATCTGTAAGACTGATGAAATAAATCAAAGATGACACAAATAGAAAGATATACCATGTTCCTGGTTTGCAAAAATCAATATTGTCAAAATGACCATTGGGTCTACAAATTCAATGCAATCTCTATCAAATTAACAATGGCATTTTACACAGAACTAGAACCAAAAAATTAATTTGTGTAGAAACACAAAAGACCTTGAATATACAAAGCAATCCTGAGAAAGAAAAATGGAGCTGGAGGAATCAGGCTTCTTAACTCAAACTATACTACAAAGCTACAGTCATCAAAACCATAAGGTACTGGCACAAAAACAGAAATAAAGATCAATGGAACAGGATAGAAAGCCCAGAAATAAACCCACACACTTATGGTCAACTAATCTTATGAGAAAGGAGGCAATAATATACAATGGAGAGAAGACAATCTCTGCAATGAGCTATGCTGGGAAGGAGTTCCCTTTGTGCATCAGTGGTTAATGAACCCAACTAGTATCCATGAGGATGCAAGTTTGATCCCTGGCATTGCTAAATGGGTTATGGATCTGGCATTGCCATGAGCTGTGGTATAGGTCGCAGACATGGCTTGGATCCTGCATTGCTGTGGCTATGGTGTAGGCCAGCAGCTATAGCTCTGATTCAACCCCTAGCCTGAGAACCTCCTTTTGCCATGTGTGTGGTCCTAAAAAGACAAAAAAAAAGTTGTGCTGGGAAAACTGAACAGCTGCAGGTAAAAGAATGGCATTAGAACACTCTCTAATAGCATACACAAAAATAAAATGGATTAAAGATCTAAATATAAGACTGGATACTATAAAACTCTTAGAGGAAAACATAAGCACAACACTCTTTGACATAAAATGCACCCATATCTTTTTGGTTCCACCTTCTCGGGTAATGAAAATAAAAACAAAAATATACAAGTGGGATCTAATAAAACTTAAGCGCTTTTGCAGAGCAAAGGCAACCATAAACAAAAAGACAACCCACAAGATGGGAGAAAATATTTGCAAATAAAGCAACTGACAAAAGACTAATCTCCCAAATAGAAGAACAACTCATGCAGCTCAGTATCAAAAAACCAAATAACCCCATCAAAAAAACAGGCAGATGATCAAAATAGACATTTCTAAAGAGACATACAGATATCCAATACACACATTAAAAGATGCTCAACATCACTAATTATTAGGGAAATGCAAATCAAAACTATGATGAGGTACCATCTTACATCAGCCAGAATGGCCATCATCCAAATCTACAAACAATAAATGCTGGAGAGGGCGTGGAGAAAAGAGATCCCTTTGGGACTGGCATATACACACTGCGCTACATGGAATGACTGGCCAACAGGGACCTGCTGTACAGCACAGGGAACTCTACCCAATATTCTGTGACAATCTATATGGGAAGTGAATCTGAAAAAAAAATGGATGTGTGTATACATATAACTGAATCACTTTGTTGTATAGCAGAAATTATCACAACACTGTAAATCAACTACACTTTAATAAAACTTTTTAAAATTTTTATTTATTTGTTTGTTTATTCATTTTTGTCTTTTTGCCTTTTCTAGGGCTGCTTCCACAGCATATGGAGGTTCCCAGGCTAGGGGTCTAATCGGAGCTGTTGCTGCCAGGCTACACCAGAGCCACAGCAACACAGGATCCAAGCCGCAGTCTGCGAGCTACTCCACAGCTCACGGCAACGCCGGATCCTTAACCCACTGAGGAAGGCCAGGGATCGAACCTGGCCAGGGATCGGATTCATTAACCATTGCGCCACAATGGGAATTCCTAATAAAACTTTTTTAAAAAAGTCTATCTTGCTATTACCTTGGTGTCCTTTGATGGGCATTCATATGTGACACAAATATCTTCATATTCCTTGACCATTCTGAGTATTTCATCCATACATCTCTTCCCCAGGATACCTTGTACCAAACTTCCAATGGTGTTCCTTCCAAGTCTCCGACTACTCAGCAAAATCATTAGTAGCAATCTATAAAATCAGCATTGATCCACATGTCTAGCCATCTCTCATCCTAGACATAGTGGACAATTAAGTGCAGTGTTTAAATTTTTCCCCACCAAGAGGATTTTCATTTATGATTGTTTTTAGGGCCATGCAGCCTGAGTGGGGCTATGGTGCTTTGGTTGTCTACTTTCAGGTGGTACCAGCATATTATGCACACCCACCTGTAAACTAGATTTGGGTTTTTTTAATCTTAAGTCAACTATTCACATTGAATACTCCAGGCATGGACTGAAGGAGAGGAGGCAATGTAGGAGGTACTGGTATGAAGGAGTCTAAACTACATTTTCATGCATAATACTCATGCCATTCAGATTTGTCCAAGCAGTCTCTTATGAACCATTTCCAGATGATAATAAATTGCTGCTTCATACTTAGTCTTAGGAGTCAGGTGACACCTAGTTCTAGGTGAAATGCTCAGACCAAATACATACCTGAGGTCCATGATTAAGCATTTATTTTCTACCAATGCCCAGTCCCAAGCAAGAGGGTGTTTCAAATAAGAGAATAGTTATTTGAAGCAAAGCATAGAGATTTGCTTCCAAAGCACAGAAAGCTATACTATGATTCCTCTATTGGTTCCATATGGCATCCCTGTTTACCATATGGATGCTCCGAGTATCACTGGATCTTCTAGATCACTAGGCCCAAATGGTAGGCCAGATATATTACAGTTTTAACTTTCTGTAGAGTCAGTCTTCTCTTGCAACTGGCAAGAGAAACCGGCAGTCTTATGGGTGGTTCAGGACCTGGGCTGAAATAGCACAAATAAATATGGCATATGTTGTTTCCAAAATCCAAAAAGGCCTATAAAAACATTGTGTCTCTAATTTGTGGTATAGAGTACAAAATGAATTAACTTATTTTTTGCTTTGGAAGGCATATCCCAACATTTTCCAAACCACCAAAAGACCATAAATTTAGATGGAAGTCACCTAAATTTTTGTGGGTTTAGTCTCCCTTATGTTCATATAGTCTTACTAAGGAATATGAAGTATTTGCTACTTCCTGCTGATCAGATCCAATTGGCATAAATGGATCATGACCAAAAGTCATCAGTGTGGTGGATTAGGATAATTCTTTAAGGAATGTCAATATAGTCAAGGTCCATGCATACTATTTTTGTGACACAAAGTAGAATTGATATGGCCCCAAGGCCAAGTATTCTGTTAGCCTTCCAGGTCAAATCAAACTATTTTGAAGGCCCTTTCAAGTTGGTATGGAGAAAGAGTCATTAGCAGATCAATAACTCTACACCAACTGTTGAAGGCATGTTCACTTTCTCCAGCAAAGATTCTACAACTGTCACAGCAGTTGAAATTATAGGTACTGCTTAATTAAAGTCATGATTAATTAAAGTCATGATTATTTGCAGTCATTCTCCAAGATCCATTTGACATCTGCACAAGTCAAACTGATTAGTCAAATGTATATTTGATTGGTATCACCACTCCAAATTTTTTCAAGCCTTTGATTAAGTCATTAATCTCTGCTATTTCTCCCTGAGATGCAGTACTGCATCTAGGTCCCACTCATGGTAGAGAGGAGAAGATCTAAAGACTTCCACTTGGTCTTTTCTGCATTAGCCCTCATCATCTTAAATAAAAGAGACAATGTGGGTGGTGGGATTCTGCCACCTTACCAAGTATTCATATTCCAATTATATGTTCAGAAGCTGGAAAAAAAATGACATTGTATTGTGGACCAAATGGGTCAACTATAAATCAGCCTTGGGCTAAGAGTCTATCTATCATCTCACCATTTTCAGCTTTCAATTCGCTTTGGGTCCTGAGGAATTTATATCAACATAGGGCCAATGTCTAGTAATCACACACACAAAAAATCTGGTTATTTTCTTTTTGCCAGTGTACAGTCGCTCCAATAAATGGTCCCTCTAAGGAAGTCTAAGGAGAAGATTTAAAGTATGTACTTAGAGCAGTGGTACAGGAAACAGGGAACTTTCAGTCAAGAGGTTCTGTGCGCCAAAGATATCTGAGAGCAGTCTGATTACAGGTACAACCCTGCTGCCCACCTTGTGTTTGGCAGTCAAGTGCTTCCACTTAGGCTCTGTTGATCTGGAATCTCATATTCCCACTGAAATCAGGGATTCTACTTTAATACTAGCATATCTCATAATCACACCTCATTTACAAAGTTATTTTCTCAAACAGAGAGTAGCAATGACTTCAGTATTCCTCTTACTAATGTATTTCTCAATGCTTTCATAAAAGGAATATATTTCTGGCCTTCTCACTGGAATACAGTTGGACCTTGGGGTATCACCCATGACAAATTCAGTCCTAAATGTGTCACTTACATATCATACCAAGGAAGCACTGGCATTTCAACATTATTAAATGTAGCCCATTGAGTTCAATATTCAGGCAGCAAAGTAAATGGCTAGAGCTACCCTCAGTTGCATGATCTTACCTATTAAGTCCAGAATCTCTAGTAACTGTACCCATAGAAATGAAATTGCTATGTATAACCTATTTTTTTATTTCTTGATCCAACATCCTCAGAAGCCATTCCCACACATGTTCTTCTGATGACATATGTTAGCAAAGTTTGCAATTCTTTTGGTGTATAATCTGTTTCCTCCTGGGTCACACTGTGGATTTGTCACTGGGGCTCACCAAGATTTGACCTGAGGTGATAGCTATAGTAGATTTTGAGGTAACCCTTGAGGTCACCCCAGTGTTTTTAAATAAAAGAAACTAGTTTCCTCAAATACTAGGGGGTAAATGACTCCATGGCTAGAGGCTCAATATGACCTGCGGGGGCAATGTTGTCAATGTCATCTAGGTCCCACCATATGTCCCCTTTCCAAGTTTCAGGATTCTATGATTGCATTCTTTTATAATTAATCCTCTTTCACTTTTTACATTACAAAGTTGCTAAGACTGTGAATGTAACTGTCACTGTGTTTCAGCAACCTAAACAGATAAATTTTGTTTGATTTTCAGCAACATGATCCCCATGACTACAAAATATAGGAGTTTCTTTTAGAGCTGGCATGGAGGCACTGTGGTTCTGATATTAACTTGAGTAGAGAGTTAAAGGACCTGAGCTGTCATTTCCACACTCCAAGCAATTAAGTGCACTCAGAAGAATCCATCCACACCATAGAAATAATCATCATGACTGCCATAATGGTCAAGTGCAGCAGCTACCTGAGCTCCTAAGGCAGTTCCTTCACTTGGCACTTCATAATCAATTATGATAATAGCTTGATTAAATATAGTTGCCTCATGCTATCGATTACTAGCACCCATATTCCACTGGCTAAATGCTCAACACTGAGCTCAAACACAAGAGCATGACCAAACCGATCACAAAAGTCAATCTTTATGGTCTTATCTCTTAGGACTACTCTAAGTACGAATCCTTTATCAATCAGGTTCAATTAAGAGACAGAAAGCACACAGTAATTTTCAAAGGAAAGGTTTATTATAAAGAATTACTAACTATAACAGAGGATTGGCATAATGGGGGGGACTGACTAGAAAGAAGTAAAGACAATTCTAAAGAATAGAGGAATAGCATATACTCCTAGGACTGAGATAGAGCAGCAAAAGAAACAACAAATCTGGAATAGCTTATTTCCCTCCTCCATCCCCCATCAACCTACCAGGGCAAAGATCCAGACCTCATTTGAAAGGGAATAGCAAGGCTCACAGGATGTCAGAGAAGTTCACCAAGACAGCAAAGCCACCTGAGTGGATGCCAGAAGAAGCCATTAACAGGATGGTGTCAGGCCTGTAGCACTCTACTACAAAAATGTGCAAGAGTTCTAAGGAGGCCATTCATGGGAGTCTGTACTACCATGTTTCCTTAGCATAGGAGGCCCTTCCCTGTCAATTCCCAGGAAAACCAAGGCTGGTTCTAGGTAAGCTGACTCATTCTGGAAGAAGAAAGGATACTAATTCTGCTCCCTACATTTTTAAATTGGAAAAACATGAGGGATAACCAGTGCTAAAGCCCAACAGAGAGAGGGAGAGATAGAGATACAACAAAATTAAAATAAACATAGAAACATTTCTTCTCTGAAGCAGGATGCAATTGCCTGAGCTAAGAGCTAGAGAAACAGTGTTGAGAAAGGAATAAAACAGCTTCATGGGAGCGGTAAACTTTTCAATTGTGTTGACCTGTGTATATGTGTCTGTGTGTGCACACATGTACTCAAAATCCAAGAGCTGTCATAGATAAGACAAACCCCTTACAAACCCTCCTGATCCCCTCCTTCTTAATTTGTAGAGTAATTTGTGGCCAGGAGCTTTCTCCTCAGCCCTGTCAGTAACCACTCTTTCCCAGGACTAGTGGCTCCTTTGGCTGTGGCTAATGCTGCCTCTCCCGTGGGCAGTGAACACTTCCTGACTCTCTGGAGCCTCTTCTTACCATTCCTCCCCAGGGCCCACCTGGCACAAGATCCCAGGGATTTGATAAAAGAGGAAATACAAGTCACACAAATTAGCTATGAGCTCTCCTCAGGGCTGAGGCTACAAAAGGAGAAAAAAGAAAAAACCTAAGTCTTAAGAGAGCCAGCTCCAAAAGACGCACACCAGAACACTTTGCCCCTTAACCACTGTCTGTCTCTGTCTTTGGTTATATTTTGTTTGCTGGGAAACAAAATCCACTTTTCCTGGGACCTGTCTAGAAGCCTCTCACCTTCAGTTGCTGAAGCCAAGTCTACTTCCAGCAATGGTGCCTAGTGGCAGGCAGCCTGGCTGGAAATCCAGAGGATGTATCAAAACTCTGAGCAGCCCTGCTCAGTAAGGCTGGTGAGAGACTTAGGGGCACACAATTATATGTAACTAGTGAGATATGTACAGACATCTGGTCAAGCCCTTCAGTTTCCACAGGGGGAAACTAGACCCGGATTAGCAAATTGTCTTCCTCAGAGTCAAAACACTGCTACCTCCATTCAGGTAATGGCTGAGCTGGAAGATTGAGCCTTCTGCCCTTTGTCCACTTGGAACCTTCCTTTTGTTCCTTTATGTATCCAGTTCTGGACCACTCCAAAAAAGTTAGGCTTTTATTTGAAATGGGAAGGTGTTACTGTTTGCTTTGTCAGATGAAGAGTAGGAAGGAGATTTCCTGGAGAATAGCAAGAGAGACTTCTTTTTTTTTTTGGCCATGCATGCAACATGTGGAAGTTCCCAGGCCAGGAATCTAACCAGTACCACAGCAGCAACCTAAGCCACTGCAGTGACAATGCAGGATACTTAACTTGCTGAGCCACAAGGACATTTTTATTTCTTCTGGCCATGGAACCCCCAGTTTGCGGAGTTTAGAAAGTATATGGTAATGGAACCCTTTGCTTTGATGAAATCCTATCTCCAAAATCAAATATGATTAAATAGACAGAAAAAGTGAGGCAATCGAGATGGATGTGGGAACACAAAACACCCTTGAACTGTTCACCCTCTTGATACTTCGGGTAGACCCTAAATAACTACCACAGAATATATATGGTTCTATTCAACACACTTTGAAAACACTACCTTGTAGTGTTCTGGGATCCTAGGTCTAGAATATTTCACAGCGGCATCAGGTTCAATCCCATGTACCCAGGTAAAATCACATTACTGAGATGCCCAACAATAATGGGGAAGAGATCACAAAACGATTTGCTCTTTTGAGTCCAGCTTCCTTTGCCCTGGGGCTTCTCTCTCTCTCCATTCCAGTTTTTCCTTTGCCTTTTCTCTCGAGAAAACAAAGCTAAGTTGAGAGTTTCTTGAGAGCCTCCAAGTCTTCTCTTTATTAAAAAAAAAAAAAGTAATCGAAGGGAAAATAATTTTATAACTTTAGAGAAATTATTTAAAAGAAAAAAATGCCCATAGGTCTACTAACCAATAGAGAAACCACTTCTAGTTTTCAGTATTGTTGTCAATCTTTGTTCATACACACATAAAATTGATTTTTGTGCAGTGTATCATGGGCTATATAATTTGCAAAAGTATTTTTTTTCATTTACTCATTTCATAAATGAACAAGGTAAGGCTTAAAAAAACTGAGTAACATTTCCCAGATAACACCATGAGAATATTTGAAACAAGTCTCAACTAAGCTTGTTACTCCAAAACTAGTACTCTTTCCACTGTAATAGCAGCTGTAACATAACTATACAGACCACTGGCTAAATATCAGAGCCAAGGAATCTTGGATATATTTTAGGTGAACTCTCTACTAGAAAAGTTACTTATGACCCCAAATCCACACAAAACTCATCTGAAATAATCAGTTCAAAAACAGTAAGGGTGAGGTGCTAGGATACATAACAGTCAAGTTGGAACATCTGGTCTAATTGCAACCTTGGCTTCACTTTGCTGAGACCTTAGGCAATGCATTCTCCTCATTTTTAAATGAAGGGGTTAAGGTCCATTATGGCACTATTCTGGCATACTGTGAGTCTATGTTCTTACAATTCTAAGAAGGAATCACTTTCCCATGGACCTACCAGCGCTTAACCATACAGGGTTTTCCAGGCTTTACTATGAGGCTGTTCCTCTAGTTTTGTCCAGAACCTACATGTTTTCCTGTGTGTGATATGTTATTATTATTGAATGCATGTGATTTATGATGATGATGATGATGATGATGATGATGATGAGTGATAGAGTAGGGTGAAGGAGTAAAGATCATAAGACAGTGCTAGTATTTAGAAAAGGAGAGCAAGTGAGGAGACTGTATCTGAGAAGATAATTCCTTATCCCGAGTTTCCCATTTTGGTCTATAGGTAAGATGGCATACTGTCTTTGAGTAGAAAACTCCTGTTCACTGATAACCATTCAGATTAATGTCTCACCAAGCAGAGGATCATTCATTTCTTTTGAGGGACAGAATCACTAAGCAACCATGAAAAATGTCAGTATTATTACAGAGTTTGTCTTTCTGGGATTGTCCAGTGACCCCCATATCCAGACTATGCTCTTTGTGCTATTCCTGTGGATTTACCTCCTGACTTTGATGGGAAACCTGATGATGATCCTGATCATAAAGGCTGATTTGCAGCTCCACACACCCATGTATTTCTTCCTAGGACACCTATCCTTTCTGGATCTGAGTTTCTCCTCAGTCACTGTGCCAAAGATGATAGAGAACTTCTTGTCTCAGAAGAAAAGCATCTCAGTGTGGGGATGCCTCACTCAGAGTTTCTTTTTCACTCTCTCTGGAGGAACAGAAGCCTGTCTTCTCTCTGCCATGGCCTATGACCGCTACGCTGCTATCTGCCACCCTCTGGTCTACACCATAATCATAAACAGACCTCTCTGCATTGTGACTGTGAGCATAGCCTGGGCAGTGGGATTTCTGATTTCCTTAATGAACAGTCTCTTCATCCACAAGTTACATTTCTGTGGATCCAACATCATCCCCCACTTCAGCTGTGAGCTACCTCCACTCTTCCCTCTGTCCTGTACTGATCCCACTGTCAATGAGATTCTTTTAGCTGTGTCATGTGCATTTCTAGGGGTGCTGACACTTCCCCTGATCCTGTTCTCTTACTCCAAAATCATTTCTGTCATTCTGAACATCCACTCCTCTGATGGCCAAGGCAAAGCCTTCTCCACCTGCTCCTCTCACCTCACAGTGGTGCTCCTGTTCTATGGGACAGCTCTATTCAGGTACATTGGTCCTGCCTCAGGCTCAGTGTGGGAGCAAGTGGTCTCCATTCAGTACGGTGTGATCACATCTTTGCTGAACCCCCTCATCTACAGCCTCAAGAACCAGGAGGTAAAGGCAGCTCTGCAAAGGATGCTGAGGCAACAAGTGTGCCACAGAGTAAGAAAAAGCTGTGTGATTCTGCTCAGGAAATAGAAAATTTGTCTCTAAAGGAGAAATATTTTTAGAAGTAGAAGGCATTTGGGGAAATTGGACCTCAATTAAATCCAAGTATTTGTTTGGATTTTGAAGTAAATAACCTGCAGAGAGAAACAGACAGGCAGGCAGACTAGGGGAAAAGAGTTTGATGTACAGCCTCCTATCCAGCAGCCCTTTCCAAAATAATCTGAAAGAGGACCCTTGGCTCCACTTGAGAAGATCATGGGGCTGACAAAGATGAAGTATGATGAAACAGAACAGGATCTCTGGCCAGAATGCTGACTTTTTCTGGGCTTTTTCACAAAGGTACACAATAAATACAGGAGCCTATAGTAAAGAAACCAGATATAAATAATAATCCAGAATGGAGTTGCAGTACCTGGTGGTATCATTGGCATCAAACAGCTAGTGTACTTGCATAGGCTTCGGGGATGGTTAGTTAATTTTATGTGTCAACTTGACCAGATTAAGGAATGCCCAGATAGCTTGCAAAACATTGTTTCTGAGTATGTCTATGATGGTGTTTCCAAAAAAAGATTAGCTTTTGAATCAGTGGACTGAGTAAAGAAGATCACCCTTACCAGGGTAGGTGGGTATCATTTAACTGTTGAGGGCTCAGAGAGAGCAAACAGGGTGAATCTGCTTTCCCTGCACTCAGACATTGGTGCTCCTTCAGACTCAGAGTGGATTGTCTATCACTGGCTCTCTTGGTTTTAAAATCTTTGGGTTTAGACTGGAAATATACTGCTAGCTTTCCTAGGCTTCTACCTTGCAGACAGCAGATCATGGGATTTCTCAGCCTCCATAATTGTGGGAGCCAATCTCCCACAATAAATCTCGATTTATCTATATGTATATATAGTCTACTGATTCTGTTTTTTCTCAAGAACTGTGACCAATATGGCAAGGGAAAGTGAAAAAAATTAAATGATTGTCATATTGGATATCAGTATATCATGCCCAGTTATTTTTCCTAAGTTCTCCTACAGCTTAAAAAATATAACATGTGCATTTGATCCAGATACATATTGTTTACTAGTATATGGAGTGAGGGGTAAGCATGAATGATTATAGAAATAAAATTAAAAGACCAATAAGGTACCTCTTTGCATTTATTTAATAAACATAAATATATAATTGCTGCCTACTGAGAAACATTAAAGAAAACCTAAATAAATGGAGAATAATACACTCTTATGATCATAGACTATTGTAAAAATGTCAATTGTTCCCATATTAATTTATATATTTAGTAAAATTTCAATCAAAATTCCAGAATAATTTTTATGAATTTGAAAAGTTGATTCTAAACTTTATTCAGAAGTAAATAGTCCAATAAATGCCAAGCTACTCTTGAAATTAGGAAAATATCAAGATTTATTATATTGGAGTTCCCTTCGTGGCGCAGCAGAAACAAATCTGACTAGGAACCATGAGGTTGCGGGTTCGATCCCTGGCCTCGCTCAGTGGGTTAAGGAACCAGCGCTGCTGTCAGCTGTAGGTCGCAGATGTGGCTTGGATCTGGCGTTGCTGCAGCTGTGGCATAGGCTGGCAGCAACAGTTCCGATTAGACTCCTAGCCTGGGAACCTCCATGTACCAGGGGTGCAGCCCTAAAAAAAGGACAAAAAAAAAGATT
This sequence comes from Sus scrofa, assembly GCF_054392235.1. NCBI lineage: Eukaryota > Metazoa > Chordata > Mammalia > Artiodactyla > Suidae > Sus > Sus scrofa. The sequence continues at coordinate 85,845,629 of NC_139387.1, read as the reverse complement.
TATCATAAAACTGTGTAATGAAGGCTTTATATTACTGACACAGAGGACAAATGTACCAATGGAAAAGGAATAGAACTCAGAAATGGACCCCAAACACAGAAGTGGACAGTGAGATGGCAATTAGTTGAGGGTGGACTTTTCAATCAATACTGCTTGGATGATTAGCTGTTCATGTAGAAAATTAATAAAATTTTATCCTCACCCACCATAAACAAAAACAATTCCAAGTAGGGTCAAGCACTGAATGTGAAGAGCAAGGCTAAAAATCTTTTATAAAATAATATAGGGCAATGTATTCATGTAGAGAAGGATTTACAAAACAAGATACAAAAAGCACTAACTACCAAAAAAGTTGATAAATGCAATTATATTAAAAGTTGGTACTTTGATTTATTAAAAAAACCTAAGAATGGAAAGACAAGCCACAGTGGGAAAAATATTTGCCACACATATGAGCAGCAAAATCCTAGTATCCTACATTATTTTAAAGGATCATTCTGATAGGAAATCGGCAAAAGTCCAGAATAGGAACTTGACAAAAGAGGAAATCCAATTTCCAAATTCTCAGCGTTGGAGTTCTCATCGTGGCACAGTGGAAACGAATCTGACTAGGAACCATGAGGTTGTGGGTTCAATCCCCGGCCTCGCTCAGTGTGTAAGGATCTGGTGTTGCTGTGAGCTGTGGTGTGGGTCGCAGATGCGGCTCAGATCTGGTATTGCTGTGGGTGTGGTGTAGGCTGACAGCAACAGCTCCAAATCGACCCCTAGCCTGGGAACCTCCATATGCCATGGGTACAGCCCTAAAATGACAAAAGATAAACAAACAAACCTAATTCTGAGCCTTAATAGTCATCATGCAAATTAAAACCACAAGGAAAAGTACCATTAAACAGATATCAGAATGGCAAAAATTAATAAGTCCAATAAAACAAGGTATTGGCAATAATGTACAACAATAAGAACTCTCATTTGGGAAAAAGGTTCGATCACCCATTATGTGGTAAAGTTAATTCAGCCCCAAATTCCACTAATAGGGATTTATCCTAGAGAAATTCATACTCACTGAACAAAAATAAATGTACAAAAATGTTCATGGTAGTATTGTTTGTAATAACCAAATACAGGAAATAACTCATGGCCAACTATAATAGAAATTAAAAGATAAATCTTTGTGGGGGTTTTTTGTATTTTTTTGTTTTGTTTGTTTGCTTTTTAGGGCCACACTTGTGGCATATAGAAGTTCCCAGGCTAGGGCTGAATCAGAGCTATAACTGCCGGCCTACACCACAGCCACAGCAATGCTGAATCTGAGCCAAATGTGCAACCTACACCATAGCTCATGGCAACAACAGATCCCTGACCTGCTGAGCGAGGCCAGGGATGGAACCTGCATCCTCATGGATACTAGTTGGATTTATTTCCACTGAGCCATGACAGGAACTCCCAAAGATAAATCTTGATATACCAATACTATGAAGTGAAAACAACCAACAAAAATGAATAAACTATAGTCACATGAAGTACGTGGATCAATCTGATAAGTAAAGCATTATTCCATTCATATAGAGTTCAAATAAAGACAAACAGGACTATATTATTTAGGGATGCATGTATACATGGTAAAACTATTAAGAAGGCAAGGAATCAGTAAGAATGTTAGAGCAGCCCACGTTTTCATTAAGAGGGGAAGGAACAGGGTTCTTATAGCAGAGTGGTATCCATTTCCAGTGCTGGTAATGTACTATTTCTTAGCCTTTAAAACTTCTTTTCTTATATAGTGGTCACATAGTTCTTTGCTTTACAATTATTTGTTAAACTGTACATATATGTTACATGTACTGTTCAGTATAAAAAACTTTTTAAGAAAATGTAAACAAAATAAATGATGAAATACTGAAGCAATTTCTATTAAACCAACAATTGTGCAAAGATGCCTGTTTTCTCCATTATTTCCTAACACTGTTTTGCAGATTATAACTAAGTTAGTAAGACATGACGATGAAATACTTAGAATAAGCATAAAATACCAAATTACTTATTTTGTATGTAAATAATATGATTACAGTCTTTGATTCAACAGGCTGGGGGTGGGGAGTATGAGAATTAGTAAGAGAGGTTAAGTTGGCAACACACAAAATAAATACACAAAAACAGTCTTTCTCTACCCTATCAATAACAACTTTGAACTGAAGGGGGGGGAAATCCATGCACATTAGTAACAAAATCATAAAACATCAGGCGATACATTTAAAACTACATTGAGTGAGGGAGTTCCCATTGTGGCACAGTAGTTAACGAATCTGACTAGGAATCATGAGGTTGCGGGTTCGGTCCCTGCCCTTGCTCAGTGGTTTGAGGATCTGGCGTTGCCATGAGCTGTGGTGTAGGTTGCAGACATGGCTCAGATCCTGCATTGCTGTGGCTCTGGCGTAGGCCGGTGGCTATGGCTCTGATTAGACCCCTAGCCTGGGAATCTCCATATGCTGCAGAAGTGGCCCTAGAAATGGCAAAAAGACAAAAAAAAAAAAAAACCTACATTGACTGACATAAAACAAGATCTGAGTAAATGAAAAGACACACATAATGACCAATCCAATCAAAAAATAAAAGAATCTGAAGAACTTGGAGAATGTCATGAAATCAAAGAGAAAGCTAAAAAGCCAGGCTTTGGGATGTTCATGAACCAGGGCACCTCTAGAGATCTGAGTCATGAAAACCAATGGATGATCTCTTCAGATCACCGTCTGCTGTACATCTAAAGCCTTTGCTGATTCAAGTTCTTGGGTGAAAGGGTCCAACTGGCCTAGATTAAGTCACCTCTTACCTAGGAAAAGACATATAAAGTTGCTCTGTAATGTCGTTTTTTTAAATCTAATCCATCTTTTTAACCTGCCCTTTAGAAGAATTTATTTATAAAACAGAAACAAACTCAGAGTTCAAAATCAAACTTTTGGTTACCAAAAGGGAAACTGTGAGGGGGGAGGGATAAATTGGGATGGTGGAATTAACACATACCCACTCCTATATATCAAAGAGATAACAAGGACCTATTGTACAGCACAGGAAGGTCTACTCAAGGTTCTGTAATAACTTATATGGGAAAAAAAAAACTGGATATTTGTAAGTGTATAACTGAGTTACTTTGATTTAAATCTGAAACTAATAAAACATTATAAATCAACTATACCCCAATAAAAATTTTGTAAATAAATATGTTCACCCCCCCCAAAAAAAGGATCTATAATTCAGCAGTTACAAAAAAAGAGAGCATGGCTGTTTTAGTGAGTGTGAGTTGGCTCAATGCCTAACTTTGATTTGGTTCATGAATCTCAAAGTGAGAAAGTTATAAATTATGCAGCCTTTACATACTTTTCTCAGGCTTTAAAGCTTTTTTTTTTTTTTTTTTTTTTTGTCATTGCTTTGATTTCTGCCAGCTATCATATTCACCTATTTTTCTCAGCCTGCCCGGATGGCCATTATTTCTGGAAATGATCCTGCTGGAAGCCTCCTTGAGTGGCCATGACGGGCCTCCTTCACCTTTCACTTCATCCTTTGAGCTGTGAACAATTTCAAAGATGCCCTTTGCCTTCCTCCTAATCACCAGGATTAGGCCTCCTTAACAGTCCACTCTCCCTACTGCATTTTTTGTGCCAGTAAAGGTCCTACTACTTCCAAGGGCTCAGTAATCTTTTAACTCTCCTTGGCACATAGGCAGTCAACGAGACATACTTAGCAGGCTTCCTCTTGCCCAGAAACAAGATCCCTTCTCTGCCTTGAGATTAATGTGCCTCTAAGAGTCTGAAGGCACAGACTTAGCCTTTCCAGTCCTGGATGTGAATGAATGTGATGCAGCACAAACTGTTATTCTTTTGCTTCACCTCTGATTCTTTTCTCCAATACCCTGTATCCTCAGGCAATGTGTTTAAATTAGGGTTCCTGTATTTCTTTTTACCTCTTACCAAATGAAGTTCTTTTATATTTTATTAGAAATGCAAATGCCATTTCTTGATGAGGCAATATGAAAACACCAAGTTTGGGTGACAATGATTGTGATCTACTCCTCCACAAACCTTGCTTAGTATCCCCAAGTGTTTGCTAAATAGAGTTGATGTCTGGAAACTGATAACCCTTGGAGCCCTGAGAGGTATAGGCTTCAAAAGATGAATAACTTGATCTAGGCTAGGCAGCTAGACAGGATATATAGGTTAGGTTAGCTCTGGCTACCAAATTTGCTACATACATTTCCATGAAAATAGAAATGACAGGAAAGTGGAAATTGCAATACACATATCAAACAAAAAAGACTTTAAAACAAAGGCCATAAAGAAAGATAAAGAAGGACATTATTTAATAATAAAAGGATCAATTCAAGAAGAGAATATTATACTTGTCAATATATATGACCCTAATATAGGAGCACCCAGATACCTACAACAAATACTAACAGACATAAAAGGAGAAATTGATAGGAATACAATATTAGTAGGAGACTTTAACAAACCATTCATATCAATGGACAGATCTTCAAGACAGAAAATCAATAAGGCAACAGAGATCCCAAATGACACAATAGAACAGTTAGAATTAATTGATATTTTCAGGACAGTACATCAAAAAAATAGAATATACATTTTCTTCAAGTTCACATGGAACATTCTCAAGGATTGACCACATACTGTGGCACAATACTAACCTCAACCAACTTAAGAGTACAGAAATTATTTCAAGCATCTTCTCTGACCACAATGGCATGGAACCAGAGATCAATCAGAGGAAAATAAATGATAAAAACTGACTACATAAAGACTAAACAAAATGCTACTAAAAACCAAAGGGTCAATGGGGAAATCAAAAAGGAAATTTAAAAATACCTTGAGATAGGAATTCCCATTGTGGTGTAGCGGAAATGAATCCGACTAGGAACCATGAGGTTGCTGGTTTGATCCTTGGCCTCACTCAGGGGGTTAAGGATCCAGCATTGCCATCAGCTGTGGTGTAGGTTGCAGACAGGGCTCGGATTCTGCGTTGCTATGGCTTTGGTGTAGGCCGGCAGCAACAGCTCCCATTCAACCCCTAGCCTGGGAACCTCCATATGCCATGGGTTCGGCCCTAAAAAGACCAAAAAAAAAAAAAACCTAGCGACAAACAACAATGAAAACAAAACCACACTATATCTATGGGATGCCACAAAAGCAGTTTAGATGGTAGTTCATAGTGTTACAGGCCTTCCTCAACAAGAAAAATCTCAAATCAACAACCTAACCTACCACCTAAAAGAAACAGAAAAAGAAGAAGAAAACCTAGTCAACACGAGAAGGAAAATTATAAAGATCAGAGAGGAAATCAATAAAATAGAGGTTCAAAAAACAAACATTTGATTTTTTCATCAATCAAACCAAGAGCTGGTTCTTCAAAAAGGTAAACAAAATTATCAAACTTCTGGCCACTCACCAAGACAGTGAACCCAAATAAACAAAATATAAAATGAAAAAGGAGAAATCTCAATGGATACTGCAGAAATACAGAAAACCGTAAGAGAATTCTAACAATTATATGCCAACAAATTTGACAACCTAGAAGAAATGGACAAATTTCTAGAGACACACAGCCCACCAAAACTGAATTGAGAAGAAATAGATCATTTGAACAGATCTGTCACTACAAATGAAATTGAATATGTAATAAAAACACTCCCTACAAACAAAAGTCTAGGACTAGACGGCACAAGTAAATTCTACCAAACATACAAAGAAGTGATACCGATTCTTCTTAAACTTTCTCAAAAGAGTGAAGAAGGAACACTCACAAAGACATTCTATGAAGCCACCATCACCCTAATACATAAGCAGAAAAGGATACTACCAAAAAAAAAGTATAGGCCTGTATCTTTGATATAGGTATAGACGCAAAAATTCTCAACAAAATTTTAGCCAACTGAATCCAACAACACATCAAAAAGATCATACACCATGACCAAGTGCAATTCATCCCAAATTCACAATAATGGTTCAATATACACGAGTCAATCAATGTCATACATCACATTAACAAAAGAAAAGTCAAAAAACACACCATCATCTCGATGGATGCAGAAAAAGCATTTGATGAAATCTGACATCCATTCATGATAAAAACTCTTACCAAAGTGGATATAGATGGAACATACCTTAACATAACAAAAGCTATTTATGACAAACCCACAGCCAATATTATACTCAATAGAGAAAAGCTGAAGTACTTCCTGCTAAAATCTGGAACAAGACAAGGGTGTCCCCTCTCACCATTTTTATTCAACATGGTATTGGAAGTCTTAGCCACAGCAATCAGACAAACAAAAGAAATAAAAGGTATCCAAACTGGAAAAGAAGAGGTAAAATTATCACTATGTGCAGATGACATGATTCTACATATAGAAAACTCTAAGGACTCCACATAAAAACTACTTGAACTGATCAACAAATTCAGCAAAGTAGCAGGATATAAGAATAACATTTAGAAATCAATTGCATTTCTGTATAACTACAATGAAATATTAAAAAAGGAATACAAAAGAAAATACCTTTGAAAATTGCACCCAAAAAATTAAATACCTATGAAAACTGACCAAGGAAGTGAAAGACTTATATGCTGAGAACTATAAAACATTAATTAAGGAATTGAAAGAAGATTCAAAGAAGTGGAAAGATATTACATGCTCCTGGATTGGAAAAATTAATAGCCATACTGGATTTCCTGTTGTGGCTCAGCAGGTTAAGAATCCAAATAATATCCGTGAGGATGCAGGTTCAATCACTGGCCTTGCTTAGTTGGTTAAGGATCCAGCATTGATGCAAGGTGCTGCAACAGTCACAGATGAGGCTTGGATCCAGCCTTGCTGTGGCTGTGGCACAGGCTGGCAGTTGCAGCTCTGATTCGACCCCTAGCCCAGGAACTTCCATATGCTACAGGTGCCGGCATTGCCAGAATACACCAGCCAGAATGGCCATCATCAACACTCTACAAATGATAAATGCTGGAGAGGGTGTGGGGAAAAGGGAATCCTCTTACACTGTTGGTGGGAATGTACATTGGTGCGACCACTATGGAGGTTCCTCAAAACACTAAATATGAACCTACCATACGATCCAGCAATCCCACTCCTGGGCATCTATCTGGAGAAAAACATAATTTGAAAAGATACATGAATGCAGCTCTTTTCAAAATTTACAGTAGCCAAGACATGGAAGCAACCTAAATGTCCATCAACAGAGGAATGGTTAAAGATGTGGTGTATATATATATATATATATATTTATATATTTATATATTTATATATACACACACATATACACACATATACATACACAATGGGATATTACTCGGCCATAAAAGAGAATGAAAAATGTCATTTGCAACAATATGGATGGAACTAGAAACTATCATCCTAAGTGAAGTTAGTCAGACAATGAAAAACAAATATATGATGCCATTTATATGTGGAATCTAAAAAAAGTATACAGGAGTTCCTGTCACAGTACAGCGGAAACAAATCCAACTAGGAACCATGAAGTTGCTGGTTTGATCCCTGGCCTCACTCAGTGGTTAAGGATCTGGCATTGCCATGAGCTATGGTGTAGGTCACAGACACAGCTCAGATCCTGCATTGCTGTGGCTGTGGTGTAGGCAGGCAGTTAGTTGTAGCTCCAATTTCACCCCTAGCCTGGGAACCTTCATATGCCATAGGTACGGCCCTAAAAAGCAAAAAGTAGAATAAAATAAAATAAAATAATTTAAAAAGGATACAAATGGACTTATTTGCAGAACAGAAACAGGCTCACAGACTGAAAAACTTATTATTACCAAAGGGGACAGGTGGAGGGGTGGGAGGGATGGACTGGGGGTTGGTATTGGCATATGCAAACTGAGGCATATGGAATGACTAGCCAATGGGGACATGCTGTATAGCAGAGAGAACTCTCCTCAATATTCTGTGATAATCTATGTGGGAAAGGAATCTGAAAGAGAATGGATATGTGTATGTATATGACTGAATCACTTTGTTGTACAGCAGAAATTATCACAACATTGTAAATCAACTATACTTCAAAAAAACTTAAATTAAAAAATGGCCACACTACCCAAAGCAATCTACAGACTTAATGTGATTCCATTATTTATTCATGTGCAAATTACCCATGACATTTTTCACAGAACTATAACAAATAATCCAAAAATTTATATGGAACCATAAAAGACCCAGAATTGCAAAAGCAATTCTGAGGAACAAAATCCAAGCAGAAGGCATAACTCCCCCAGACTTCAGACAATATTACAAAGCTACAAGACAGTGGAGTACTGGTACAAAAACAGACATGGGTATCAATGTAACAGAAAGCCCAGAAATAAACCCAGACACATATAGTCAAATAATCTTCAACAAAGGAGGCAAGAAAATAAAATGTGAAAAAGAAGTCTATTCAGCAAGTGCTGCTGGTGAAACTGGATGGCTGCAAGTAAATCAATGAAACTAGAACAGACCCTCACACCATGCACAAAAATAAACTCAAAATGGCTTAAAGACTTAAACATAAGCAAGATACCATAAAACTCCTAGAAAAGAACATAGGCAAAACATTCTCTGATATAAACTGTCCAAATATTTTCTCAGGTCAGTCTCCCAAGGCAATAGAAATAAAAACAAAAATAAATCAATTGGACCTAATCAAACTTACAAGCTTTTGCATAGCAAAGGAAAGCATTTTTTAAAAAAAAGAAAACACAATGTATGGAATGTAAAAAAATAGTTGTAAACGATGCAACTGACAAGGGCTTAATCTCCAAAATATACAAACAGCTCATACAACCCAACAACAAAAAAAGAAACAACCCAATCAAAAAAATGGACAGAAGCCCTAAATAGACATTTCTCCAAAGAAGACATATGGATAGCCAGAATACACATGAAAAAAATGCTCAACATCACTAATTATTAGAGAAATGCAAATCAAAACTACCATGAGGTACCACCTCACACCAGTCAGAATGGGTATCATTAATAAGTCTAAAAATAACATGCTGGAAAGGGTGTGGAGAAAAGGGAACCCTCCCTCACTGCTGGTGGGAATGGAAAATGGTATAAAGCTTCCACAGAAAACTAAATATAGACCTTCCATATGATCCAGCAATCCCACTCCTGGGCATATATCCGACAAAACTATAATGCAAAATGATACAGGCAAAGTTCTTCCTGTGGCACAGTGGGTTAAGAATCCAACTGCAGCTGCTCTGGTTGCTACAGAGGAGCAGGTTCAATCCCCAGCCTGGCACAGTGGGTTAAATGAGCTGGCATTGCTGCAGCTTTGGCATAGGTTGCAGTTGGGACTCAGATTCAATCTCTGGCCTGGAAACTTCCATTTGCTGTTAGTGCAGCCATTAAAAAGAAAAAAAAAAGCATTTTTTTCACAGCTGCATTAATCACAATAGCCAAGACTTAGAATCAATCTAAATGTCTATCAACAGATGAATGGATTAAGAAAATGTGTTACATGTATACAATGGAATACTAATCAGTTATAAAAAATGAAATACTGCCACCTGCAGCAACATGGACATAACCAAAGATTTTCCTAATAAGTGAAGTAAGTCAGAAAAAGAAAGACAAATACCATATGATATCACTTATATGTGGAATCTAAAATATGCCACAAATGAACCAACATACAAAACTGAAACAGACTCACAGACAGAAAGAACAGATCTGTTGTTGTCAAGAAGGAGCAAGAAGGATGAACTAGGAGTTTGGGGTTAGTAAGATGTAAAGTATTACGTTTAGAATGGATAAGCAATGAGGTCTTACTATATAGCACAGTGAACTATATCCAGTCTCTTATATTATGATGGAAGATAATATAAGAAAGGGAATGTATGTATATGCATGACTGGGTCACTTTGCTATACAGCAGAAATTGGCACAACATTATAAACCAACTACAATTTTTAAAATGGCAATGGACTAAATGCTCCAAAGACATAGGGTGGTTGCTTGCATTTGTAAAAAAAGACCCATCTATATGTCGCCTGCAAGAGACTTAATTCAGAGATAAAAACACAGACTGAAAGTATAGGGATGAAAAAAGGTATTCCTTGCAAACATAAACAGAAACCTGGATTAGCAATACTCATATAAGGCAAAGCAGACTTTAAAACAAAGTCTATAACAAAAGACCAAGAAGGGCATCATATAATGACAAAGTCACCAATACAAGAAGAGGATATAACATGCATAAACATATACACACCTAATATAAGAGCACCTAAATATATAAAGCAAATACTAACAGACACAAAGGAGAAACTGAAAATAATACAGCAAGAGGAGGAAATTTTTAATACCCCTCTTACATCAATGGACAGATTATCCAGACAGAAAATCAACAAGAAAACAATGGCCTTAAATGACACATTAGACCAGTGGGACTTAATAGATATCTACAGGAAATTTCATCTAGAACCAACAGATTACATATTCTTTTCAAGTGCACATGGGACATTCTCTGGGATATCTTACGTGCTAGACCACAAAGCAAGTCTTGACAAATTTAATATGACAGAATTTATATCAGGAATATTTTCCAGGAGTTTCCATCGTGGCTCAGTGGTTAACGAATCTGACTAGGAGCCATGAGGTTGTGGGTTTGATCCCTGGCCTCACTCAGCGGGTTAAGGATCCGGCGTTGCCATGAGCTGTGGTGTAGGTTGCAGACGTGGCTCGGATCCCGTGTTGCTGTGGCTGTGGTGTAGGCTGGCGGTTACGGCTCCGATTCAACTAGCCTGGGCACCTCCATGTGCCATGGGAGTGGCCCAAGAAACAGAAAAAAAAAAAAAAAAAAAAAAAAAAGAACATTTTCCAAACAATCGTATGAAACTAGAAATCAATCACAGGAAGAAAAATGGGGGAAAAATATGTGAAGACTAAACAACATGCTACTAAAAACCAATGGGTCCATGAAAAAAATCAAAGAGGAAATTATAAAATATCTTAAAACAAATTAAAAGGTCAACTTTCCAAAATTATGCAATGCAGCAAAAGCAGGTTTAAGAAGGAAATTTATAGTGACATGAGCATTACTCAAGAAACAAAAAAATCTCAAAAAACTTCAACTACCACCTAAAGGAATTAGTTTACATAAGAAAAAGCGAAGCCCAAAGTCAGCAAAAGGAAGGTAATAATAAAGGTCAGAGAGAAAATAAATTAAAGAGAGGCCAAAAAAAAAAAAAAAAAAAGAAAGAAAGCAAAAGAAAAAGATTAATGAAACAAAGAGTGGGTTCTTTGGAAAGATAACCATTACTGATAAGACTTTAGCCAAGCTCACTAAGAAAAATAGAGAAATGACCCAAAAAATAAAAAATGAAAGAGGATAAATTACAACCAACATCACAGAGATACAAACAAGAGACTACTACAGCTACATGCTAACAACTTGGACATAGTAGAAAAAAATGGATCAATTCCTAAAAACATACAATCTTCAAAATCTGAATCAAGAAGAAACAAATAATCTCAATAGGCTGATTACTAGTATTGAAATTGAGTCAGTAATGAAAAAATTCCCAGGAAACAAAAGTCCAGGACCAGACAGCTTCGGAATGGAAATCTACCAAACATACAAAGAAGAGCTAATACCCATCTTTCTCAGGCTATTCCAAAAATTTGGAGAGGACAGAACACTACCAAATTCATTCTATAAGGTCACCATTAACCTGATACAACAACCAGACAGACACTATAAAAAAAAGAAAAAAGAAAATTATAGGCCAATATCCATGTTTAATATATATGTAAAAATCCTCAACAGTATACTAGCGAGGAGAATTCGACAATATGTAAAAAATCGTATACCATGATGAAGTGGGATTTATTCCAGGGATGCAAGGATATTTTAATATTCACAAATAAATCAGTGTGATATATACCACATTAACAAAAACAAAGGATAAAAATAACATAATATCTCAACAGACACAGAAAAGGCATTTGTAAAATCCAACATCATTTATGATAAAAACCTTCAACAAAGTTGGTACAGAGCAAATGTATCTCAACATCATAAAGTTGATTTATGACACAACTAAAGCTAACGTCATATTCAATGGTGAAATGCTGAAAGCTTTCCCTCTAAAACTGGGAATAAGACAAGGATGCCCCCTCTGAACATTTCTATTTAATATAGTATTGGAATTCCTAGCCACAGCAACCAGATAAGAAAAAGGAATAAATGGCATCCAAAGTAGGAGAGAAAGAGTTCCCGTCGTGGCACAGTGGAAACAAATCTGACTAGGAACCATGAGGTTGTAGGTTCAATCCCTGGCCTCACCCAGTGGGTTAAGGATCTGGCATTGCTGTGAGTTGTGGTGAAAGTTGCAGATGCGGCTCAGATCTGGTGTTGCTATGGCTGTGGCATAGGCTGGTGGCTACAGCTCCAATCAGACCCCTAGCCTGGGAACCTCCATATGCCACGGTTGTGGCTCTCAAAAGACAAAAGACAAAAAAAAAATTGGAAGAGAAAAAATAAAACTGTAACTATTTGCAGATGACATGATGCTATATATAGAAAACCTTAAAGTCTCTATCAAAAAAAATTAGAATAAATTTAGTAAAGTTTCAGGATACAAAATTAATACACAGAAATCTTTTACTCCTCTATATACTAATAATGAACTATCAAAAAGAGGAAATTAAAAAAAATTCTGTTCAAAATTGCATCAAAAAGAATTTTTAAAACCTAGGAATAAACTTAACCAAGGAGGTGAAAGACCTATACTCTGAAAAATATGGCATTAATGGACGAAAGTGAAGATGATACAAAAAAAATGTTAGGATATCCCATGCACCTGGATTGGAAGAATTAATATTGTTAAAATGGCCATACTACCCAGAATAATCTACAGATTTAATGCAGTCCCTATCAAAATATTCATGACATTTTTCATAGAACTAGAACAAACAATCTTAAAATTTATATAGAACCACAAATGACCAAAAAGCCAAAGCAACCTTGAGAAAGAACAAAACTGGAGGTACCAAGCTCCCTGGCTTCAGACTATTCTACAAAGCTACTGTAATCAAAACAGTATGGTACTGGCACAAGCACAGACACATAGATCAATGGAACAGAAAAGAGAGCCCAGCAATAAACCTACACATGTTGTTAATTAATTTATAACTAAGGAGGAAAAAATATACAAGGGTAATAAGACAGTCTCTTCAAAAACTAGTATTGGGGAAATTGGACAGTTACATATAAAAGAAAGAAATCTGAACATTTTCTCACACCATATATAAAGATAAACTAAAAATGCATTTAATACCTAAATGTAAGATCAGAAACCATAAGAGGAAAACATAAGTAGTATACTTTTTTGAAGTAAGTCTTAGCAAATTTTTTTTTAATCTCTCTCCTTAGGCAAGAAAAATAAAAGCAAAAATAAACAGGTGGGATCTGATTAAAAGTAGAAGCTTCTATATAACAAAGAAAACCACTGACAAATAAAAAGGGTAACTGACTGAATTGGGAGAAAATATTTGCAATAGTATGTCTGATAAGGGGTAAAATCCAAAATATACAAAGAGCTCACACAAATCAATATAAAAAAAACACAACAACCTGATTAAAAATGGGCAGATTTCCTGAAGAGACATTTTTCCAAAGAAGACATACAGATGGCCAACAGGAACATAAAAATATGTTCAATATCACTTATCATCAGGAAACTGCTAATCAAAACCACAATGAGTTACCACTTCACATCTGTCAGAATGACGATCATTAAAATGACAACAAATAATAAATCTTTGCAGAAATGTGGAAAAAGGGGAACCCTAGTACACTGCTGGTAGGAATGTAAATTGGTACAGCCACTGTGGAATCAGTTCCAATTCCACTCCTGGTTATATATTCAAAGAAAATGAAAAAAATAAAAGCACTAATTTGAAAAGATATATGCACCTCAGTGTTCATAGCAGTCTTATTCACAATAGCCAAGATAACCTAACCTAAATATCCATCAACAGATGATTGGATAAAGAAGCTGTGGTATACACAGCTATAGATAGATAGAGGGATAGATAGATAGATAGATACAGACACACACACAATGGCATGTTACTAAGCCATAAGAAAAAGAATGAAAATTTTCTACTTGCAACCACAAGGATGGACCTGGAAAGTATTATACTTAGTGACATAAGTCAGAGAAAGACAAATACTGCATATTTTCACTTATATGTGGAATCTTAAAACGAATGAATATAATGAAACAGTAACAGACTCAGAGATACAGAAAACAAAGTAGTGGTTACCAGTGGGGAGAGGGGCAAGGAGAGGGGCAAGATAGGGGAAGAGAGTTAAGAGGCACAAACTAATAGGTATAAAATAAATAAGCAACATGTATACATTGTATAGCACAGGGAATATAGCCAATATATTATAATAACTTCAAATAGGGTATATCTATAAAAATATTGAATCACTATGTTGCATACCTGAAACCAATGTAATTGTAAAGCAATTGTACTTCAATTAAAAAAGACCAAATAAAGAAACTATACTACGTCAATGAGAAATCTGCTTGGAGTAAGTTTCTGTACTCTAAAAAAAAATGGCAATTTGAGATTACACCACTCTGAAGCTGTCCCAGTGTAACATGATATTTCATAAGTGCTTGACCTAGTCTTGCTGTCATAACTAAAACTCTATTCCCCTTAAACTGCAATTTGTCAAGCCCCCATCCCAACTACTTCAGGCTCTTAACACTCCTGGGTTACAATACATACACACCCAATTGCCATAGAACTTCAGTCATCTATACCCAGGGACAGCACCTTCTTTCTTAGACCTAAAGAATTATTCAAAATACCCAAGCCCCAGGAAGCCTGTGAAACCTAGCTAACTCCATCCTGTTTGCACACATAAGCAGTTACAGCTTATTCTTTCTTGTCCCTGGGTGCAAACCCCTGTGTGACCCTGTGTGACAGCCTTCTCTGGTTTGGATCTGTAAGTAACAAAGAGTTCTGCCTTTCATCTATCTGTCTTTGATTGTGTCCCACTATCAAAAAAAAAAAAAAACTTTAAGTCTTATAAAATATCTAGCCTTTACCCTGATTGCAACACAGCTGTCACTGACAGCTGCCTCTACTTGGTCCACTATTTGCAGTGACTACAAATTATTTCTGCCAAGTAATGCCAATTGCCAAGATCTTGCCTTTGAATAGTTCTTTATAAGTTTTACACCATATACCTACATTTTTACTTTAGTCCTCACAACAGCTTTAAAGAAAAAAAAAAAAGAATATTATTCCAACCTGATGAATGAGATTGAGGCTCTGATCTGTCACCCAGAAGCAGTCAGAACTAAAAACAAATTTTTTGGTTCTTAGTTTAGTGCTATTTCTAGCACAACTTTGTGCCCACTATTTAATTTACAAACATTTTAATTAAAATTTTACTACTTAAAGAATACACAGAATTCCTGTCATAGCTCAGTGGTAACAAACCTGACTAGTATTCACGAGGATGCGGGTTCAATCCCTGGCCTCCCTCAGTGGGTTAGGTATCATCCAGTGTTGCTGTGAGCTGTGGTGTAGTTCATAGAAACAGCTCAGATCTGGCGTGACTGTGGCTGCGCTGTAGGCCAGCAGCTGCAGCTCTGATTAGATCCCTAGCCAAGGAACTTCCACATGCTGCAGGTCCAGCCCTTAAAAATAACAACAACAATGACAACAACAAAAACACAAGAAATGTTTACATCCTTATAAGACCACTCCTCTCCCTCTCAAAATCAAGGACAATAGGATTAAGATTAACCACAGAACTCAATCCTTGACACCATCACACTATTGCTAACCATGATTAAATGACTTCTGGAAAGAATATTCCGCTTGTCTTAACTCAGTCCACAATAGGGCTGAAAGAGAGTCTATGAGTTCAGCACACTTCTAGTGAGGCCCTCATTCTACCGCACCCCCCAAAAAAGCCTTACATCTCACATCACCACTGACAAGCTGACCAAGAGACCAGTACCAAGAAGGGGGCTATAATTAGAATTGATTATCCACCTTCCCCCCCTCCCCCCCCCCCCCCCCCCCGACAGTACTAATCCCATGATATCCTATATCTCTGCTTGTAACCACAAGAATCCTTAGCCTCCAGATCATCCCTCATCATAGAGATTCTTACCCTGTCACAGTCTTCCACACTGCCTAATTGGAATGAGACTCCAACAGCAAAACACCTCTAACTCCTTCCACTGTGACCTCTGGAATTCAGTATCTGTCATTAATAAAATCCCCTTGCTATGTATTGAATGCTTGTGCCCTCCCAAAATTCATATTTGAAACCTAATTCCCAGTGGGATGATATTTGAAGGTGGGGCCTTCAGGGAAATGTAATCACCTAGTGGTCATGAGGGCAGAGCCTTCATAAATTAGATTAGTATTAATTCCCCTATAAAGGAGGCCTCAGAGAGCTCCTTTGCCCCTTCCCATCACATGGAGACACAGCAAGAAGACACCAGAAAGCAGTTTCTCACCAGACACTGAATCTGTCAGTGCTTCAACCTTAGACTTCTCAGCCTCCAGAATTGTGAAAAATAAATATTTGTTGTTTGTAAGTTGCTGAATCTATGGTATTTTATTACAACACCAACAGACTAAGACACCCCTATATCATTCAACCTCTTTGATAGATGTTTCTTTCACCTCATTTATCTAACTGAAACCTGGCTACGCCTTGAGGAAAAAGCATGCTTCCTTTGCAGTCCTCTCAAGGGGTGGCTATTTTTTCTCCTACAACTTACATATCAATGCTTTTCAAATGGTAAAGTGCAACCCATTAGTGGTTTATGAAATCAATTTAGTGAACAGAAAACTTTTAGAATAAAGTAAGAGAATAAGAAACATCAGTATATGCTATATGTGGTTAGGGTGAGTATTGTTCCATGAAGTTTCTTTCTTTTTTTTTTATAAATGATGGCTTTCAAATATATACATATATTTTTTTCAAATGTTTCTCATATACAATATACGAAATTTGAAAGCCATTGCTTTATACCCTCTAGGGTTAGAAATGGAATATTCTTCACTCTTCATTGCTGCCTCAAGTACCAATATCCTCCTTCCTCCCTAGATAATGTCCTGCTCCCTGAAGCACATGCCATCAAGCCATTCACACACTACCCTTCCTTGTTATTATCACCTAGTATACTAGTAGTCATTCTCCTTCTTTCATTAAAGACTCCCTCAACTGACTTGCTTGCCTACTCTTCATAACCCCATCATCCTTCCTGATGACTCCAATATCCATGTGAACGATCCATCTTATGCCCTGGGTTACAGTGTACAAGTATGATCATTAAAATATGGAAATATTTTCATAGCCACTAGGGTGTCCAGAACCCTGCACAGCACTACAAGCTACATTCATTTCAATAGATCCATGCCCACACTAGCACGGAGATTCAAATATTTCTATTACTATTCCTGCTAATACCCAGCCTCTCAGCTTGACTTTCTCTTACTTTAAATGATGTTGTCTACCACCTCAGCCACTCTCTTACCTTAAATGATCTTGTCTACTACCTTAGCCACTCACTCCCACAGTCATAGTCTATGTCTAGTTATTGCCAACAATTACAACCTCCACCCTAACTCTCCAGTTAAAGCAACCCACTCTGCCACCCACACCTTTAGCTCACTCTATTCCAAATAATTTGTCTACCTCACTGAGATCCAGGAATAAAATTGACCTTCAATACCATCTTTGTTCTATCCATCACCCTACTAAAGTCCTATTTTCACCCATTATCCAGCTTCAACTCATAGGACTTATTATTTATTGAATTCTTATGATGTATTAAATTGCTTATTTTGTCAACTAAAAAAATGCCCAATTTGAGAGCCGTAAGTTAAGACTTACTGGGGGCAAAATGAGGACTACATCCTGGGAGACAGCCTCTCAGATAGCTCTGAGGAACCACTCCAAAGAGATGGGGTGAGGGAGGTCAGTATATATGTGATTTTGGTGAAGGGGGATTTGTTCAATAAAGCACATATTTTGGTAGAAGGTTGCTGCTAGTCATAAGGAGCAGATGTCTCCATTAATGATTTTAGTGCTTTCCTAGATATGAGACGATACAAGAAATTGGGCTCATAAAATTCTTCTCCCGAAACTAACTATCTGAAGGCCTGTTCTGCCAGTTTTTCCCAGAGCATAGAGGGCCTCATTCCTGATCTCCACCCCAAATTCCTTTCAGGGTATGTTGAAGGTCAATGACTGCAGTGACTGTGACTTAATCCTTGTAGAGGCAGATGGCAAGCAACAACTTTCAGGAGAAAGAGAATGAAATTAGAACATTTTCTAACATCATACACAAAAATAAACTCAAAATGGATTAAAGACCTAAATGTAAGGCCAGATACTATAAAACTCCTAAAGGAGGAGTTCCCATTGTGGTGCAGTGGTGAACAGATCCGACTAGGAACCATGAGGTTGTGGGATCGATCCCTGGCCTTGTTCAGTGGGTTAAAGATCTGGCGTTGCCATGAGCTGTGGTGTGGGTTGCAGACGCAGCTCAGATCCCGCCTTGCTGTGGCTCCGGCCTAGGCCAGCAGCTACAGCTCTGATTAGACCCCTAGCCTGGGAACCTCCACATGCCATGGGAGCGGCCCTAGAAATGGCAAAAAAGACAAAAACTCCTAGAGGAAAACATAGGCAGACCACCCTTTGACATAAATCATAGCGACATCTTGTTTGACCCACCTCCTAGAATAATGACAATAGAGACAAAAATAAACCAATGGGGCCTAATTAAATGCAAAAGCTTCTGCACAGTAAAGGAAACCATTAATAAAAGGAAAAGACAACCCACAGAATGGGAGAAAGTCTTTGTAAATAATTCAACAGACAAAAGCCTAATCTCTAAAATATACAAACAACTCATACAACTCAACCAAAAAAGCCTAAACAACCCAATAGAAAAATGGGCAAAAGACCTAAATAGACATTTCTCCAAAGAAGACATACAGATGGCCAGCAGGTGCATGAAAAAATGTTCAACATTACTAATTATTAGAGAAATGCAAATCAAAACTACAATGAGGTACAACTTCACACAGGTTAGAGCATCCACCATTAACAAAAGTCAACAAACAACAAATGCTGGAGAGGATGTAAAGAAAAGGGAACCCTCCTTCACTGTTGGTGGAAATGTAAATTGGTATAACCACTGTGGAAAACAGTATGGAAGTACCTCAGAAAACTAAATATGGAACTACCATATGACACAGCAATCCCACTCCTGGGCATATATACAGACAAAACTTTCACTCCAAAAGATACATGCACCCCTCTGTTCATTGCAGCACTATTCACAATAGCCAAGACATGGAAACAACCTAAATGTCCATCGACAGATGAATGGATTAAGAAGAGGTGGTACATATATACAGTGGAATACTATTCAGCCATCAAAAAGGATAAAATAATACCATTTGTAACAACATGGATAGAACTAGAGACTTGTACTAAGTGAAGTAAGTTAGAAAAAGAAAGACAAATCCATATGATATCACTTATATGTGAGTCTAACAAATGACCTATCTACAAAACAGAAACAGATAATGGACATGAAGGGCAGACTTGTGTTTGCCAGGGCAGGGGGGTAGAGAGCAGGGCTAAAGGAGAGTTTGGGGTTGGTATATGCAGACTGTTACATTTAGAACAGATGGGTGATGGGGTCACTATGCCAAATGCTCCTAAACCCATGCTAAGACCATATCTATACCTCAGAGTTTAATTGATAGTTAAAGAAATAGCACTTTAAAGCTAACAAGCTAAATTAATAATAAGCTAAAAATAAGGTATTTTACATTTTTCCTGTGTAATTTTAAAAAACAAGGTTCTGGGGAGTTCCTGCCATGGCTCAGTGGTTAAAGAATCCAACTAGGAACCATGAGGTTGCGGGTTCGATCCCTGGCCTTGCTCAGCGAGTTAAGGATCCGGCATTGCCATGAGCTGTGGTGTAGGTTGCAGATGCGGCTCAGATCCCGTGTTGCTGTAGCTCTGGCATAGGCCGGTGGCTACAACTCCGATTAGAGCCCTAGCCTGGGAATCTCCATATGCCGAGGGAGCGGCCCCAGAAAAGGCAAAAAGACAAAAAAAAAAAAAAAGAAAAGGTTCTGGCATAAAATAAATGTTTATTACAATTGTGCCCTTAGGCCAAAGATGAGAATTTTGCCTCCTTTTTTTTTCTTCTTTTTTGATGTAATCTTCCAGCTTTCCCCAAGTATCTCTTTCAAGTAAAGTCAGATTCAGGTGTTTGGTTTATTTAATTTAATTACATGTGTGACAGAGGCAATGCTAATTGTTCATCAAATCCCATTTCCTTTTCTATAGGGGTACACACACTTTACCTTCCAGTCACCCCTGTGGTTAGGTGGAGCCATGTGACCTTGCACCAAAATTTTGGCTAAGGAAATGGGGTGAAAACGATGTATACCACTTCAGAGCTGGCCCCTGATATCTCCCCACAAGTCAACCACAGCTTTCCTCCCTTATCTGAGGCCCATAGTTTGGATGATTCTAAGACAACAGGGGATGGCAGAGCCACAGGATAAAAGAAGCCTGGTCTCTCCATGATTGCAAGGAGCAGACACCCCATGCACTGGCCCCAACTAGCCTGCTGCAAACACTGTGACTTATATGAAACATAACTTTTCACTATGTTAAACCACTGAAATACTGGTATTGTTAACCCACCTAGATTAACACACCTTATATATCTCACCTGTGATAACACAAATGAAAAGAAACTCTGGACTTAGTTCCAGGACCTAAGATACAAATTCTGGCTCTATCATTTCCCCCATATACCTACCCTAAAATTTGCTTTAGCATATGGTCTATACTGTTTCCCAACTGCATGTCTAGTACATTCTCCTCTTTCTCATTAACGGAGCCCTCTTCACCCTTCTCTCTCAAGACTTCTGTCAGACCTTCTCTGACCCCCCCATACATACACGTTCACGTCTCTGCTCCTAATGCAAAGCTTATCCCTCCATTTTAGCATCTGTTACATTTTATTGCAAATATTTATTGGCCTGTGTTTCCATAGACTGAGTTCTTGAATCGACAATTCATTTGGGATCTTTGACTTCCAGGATTTAGTTACAGTGCCTGGCATGTGGCAAAAAGTAAATTTATGTTACATGAATGTTTGTCACCTATGACCTTAGATAGGTTACTTATTTTTTAACTCTATAAAAGAAAATTTTACAGAACTGTTGTGATGATAGAGTAATGAATGGGATTGGTATATTATAAACAGATTAATTATCACAAAATAAAACTCACTTTTTGGTGCATAGTTTTATGAATTTGCTTTGTTTTTTTCAGCCGCATCCCCGGCATATGGAAGTTTCCAGGGTAGGGGTTGAATCCGAGCTGTAGCCGCCAGCCTACACCACAGCAATTCAGGAATCCGAGCTGCATCTGCAACCTGCACCACAGCTCAGGGGCAACGCCAGATCTTGGACCCACTGATCAAGGCCAGGGATCAAACCTGCAACCTCATGGATACCGGTCGGATTCATTTCTGCTACACCACAACAGAAACTTCCAGTTTTATGGATTTTAACACAGTCATGTAACCAGCAGTACAGTTAAGTAGAGTTTCATAACCTCCCCCTCCCAAGGCAAACTCCCTCATTGCATTTTAACCATACCATCCCCTATCCCTAAATCCTTAGCAACAACTGGTCGGGTCTCATGACTATAATTTTGTCTTTTCAAGAGTGGGTTTTTAATAGATTCATTTGGTAGGCCCTTTCTCATCTTGTCCAGTCAAATCAATCTATTAATGTTTCGAGGTAGCTCTGTCCATTGTCCTATAAATCTGGTGTATATGTTACAACACACCTGTATTCAGACTGTGGCTGGTGGCTCCTGCAAACTGGACAAAGCAGCCACAAGACCTACTTCAGACACAGATCTTAGTGAGGTCAACCTTGACTACTGCTCCTTCAGAATTAGTGACTCCT
The DNA here is from genome assembly GCF_054392235.1 of Sus scrofa. Lineage (NCBI taxonomy): Eukaryota > Metazoa > Chordata > Mammalia > Artiodactyla > Suidae > Sus > Sus scrofa. Next base: position 85,823,557 of record NC_139387.1, on the reverse strand, counting down.
CAAAGCTCTCGCCAGCCCCTTATCATCACCCTCACTATCTGGAAGCCTAGAAGGTGACCTCCTTGAGGAATTCCAGACCAGACCATAGAACTCGCTCGCAAAGCGACTGTTGGCATGTGAGGAGCGGTGATTAAATGTCCAAGTAATTAATGAACCCGAGCGCAAAAGACCCCGTGGGAGGCCGAGTGGCCAGGACTGAAAATGGTCAGTCAGGGAGAAGGCGGGACAAGCGGCCGAGGCTGGCCGACCGGGCGCCGGGAGCCCGCGGCGTCCCCGGGTTCCCGGGGCGGCGGGTGCGGAGGGGCGCGCCGGGGCTGGCAGGGGGCGGCGGCGCTGTGGCCCACCCCCCCTCGCGCCGCCGCGGCCGCCGAGCCCCGGAAGCGGGCGGGGATTTCCTGTGCCCGCCCCGCCCGCGCCCGCCGGGCCGCTGTCTCCGCCTGCCTGTCGCTGCCTCAGCGGCCGCCAGCTCCGACGACGAAGCGAAGGGCGGAGGGGAGGGGCAGGCGGCACCGGGGAGGGCGGCACCGGGCCGCAGGCCAAGCAGACGGGGTGAGTGGGGCCGGCCCGAGGGAGCCGCGGCTGGAGGGAGGGACGCCTGGCTTCCCGGGCGGCGAGTGGGGCCGGTCACCCGTGGGGGCGGGGAGGAGGGTCAGCGCGGCCTCTGGGTCGCTGCCTTTCCCCGGGGTCGGCCCCACTGACATTCCGCGCCCACCCCTCGCCTGTCTCCCGGTCCCCGTCAGTGCTGTCAGGCCCTGCGGATTCCCGCCGCTGTCACCGAGCGCACGTTACCCCTTGGCTCGTTTTTCTTCACTTGCTCCTGCCCCAGTTCAAGGAAACCTTTTTCTGACCTCACTTCCCCTGCTCCAGCCCTGCCTCTCTTGGGTTCTCTGAAATCTGACCCTCTCCAGGGGCACTGTGACAAGGAGGGAAGAAGCAACCTTACTCCGGAGCGGGCGCCCGTCCCACCCACGCCCCGCCCAAGGCAGGGGCCAAGCTTCTCTGACAGCGCCACTGTCCCTGTGCCCTTGGGCTACTCATTTCAATAACCTGGCCCTTTCTCTGTCCAACAGCACTTGCTGCAGAAATCAACTTCTGCGGGTGCCATGCCCTCCAAAGTGTGAGGAAAAGGGGGGAATAAAAGCCCTGGAACCCTGCCTCTAGTAGGCGTGGGATCATTCTGGAACCAGGAGAAACCTGGTTAAGCCTGACACCTCTACTGCCCAGGTGCTGGCTCTGAGAGAGGGAGCATCTTAGCACAGGCAGTCTGAGTACAAGTACCTGCCCCCTCCTTTGCTGAGATTTCTGCTAGCACTTCCACAGGTTTTCTGTCAGTCGTCTAGAGCGGCTCACATCTGGCCTGCAAAAGAGGCTTCCTTCCCCTCAAGGTACTCTGCTGCTAGGGAGGTGGAAAAATGGGTTTGAGACAGGTGTCCAGATATTTAGCAGAAGTAAAGCCCTGAGGGAGGACTTTCCAAGGGAGCTAGAGAATAAGGAAGACTTCTGGATTAGAAGAGGAACCCATGCTTCACATGTTAAAAGTGAATACAGGGGCTGGCATTAAGAGGAGAGAGCTAAAATGGAACTTTCCCTTTATTGCTTTATTGGGATTTTTTCTTTCTCATGAGAATTCTCTGAAAAGGAAACCTCTTAAGCTGGGAATCAGTCCAGGATGCTCCCATGAGGCCCAGAAATGTCTTTGGATTTCTGAGATGAAAGGGAAATTTGTTCTCATCCTATGCACTGAGCTTAAGTTTCCCACCTACCCTCTTTTGTCAAATACAAATGGGTAAGAAAATAAACAACTTGGCATCTGTCATTACCTATCCCGGGCTCCTGGGTTCTTGCAAATGTTGTTAGATGGATGTGAGTGAGCCAGGATAGTTAACCAAGGTTCTGACCTGTTTTGGGGAGCCATCACTGACCGCTTGGGTATTGAATAAGAATCACAAAAATATGATGCTGCCAAGCAAAAAGGGACTCTGCACAGTCCTATAGATGATTTCTCTGCTGAAAGGCAGGGAGACTTCTATCATAACAAAAGTGAGACTTGTCTTGCTCCTAAGATATCCCAAGAAAAGAAGAGCTCTCAAGCAGGTCCTGTGCACTGCAGGATTATTATAATTTTTTTATCTAACCTGTCTTCTCTTATAACCGAGATTTATATAGAGTAGAAAACATCTCTCTTTTTATTCATTGGTAGCGTCATTCATCAGCTTTCTTCCCTAGGCAAGAGAAAACTGTCTGTTGTTTTGAACTTATCCCCAATGGTCATATTTCCCATCCCTTTCCTCAGTTTTGTTTCTTCTGATGGAACACACTCTGGCTTCACCATATCCTTCTTTAAAATTAAATACATTTTTCTAATGAGATCTGCTTCAAGCCTAAGTCAGGCTCTTTCCTGTGTTTTAAATCACAAGGCCGATAATTCACCCCAGGGTCATGTTAACAGCAACTGCTTCCCCTTTTTCTATGTAGGCCAAACTCTTTCTGTTCTTTTTTTCTTTTCCCAATTAGACATCAGCTCCTCACTGACCAACAGTTTTTCTTATCTGTTAGGGTTGCTTTAGAGCCTTATAATTGTTTTCCAAGTTACTGATCTTTCTACCATATTTACTACCAGTTCTCATTTTCTACAACAAAATGACAAGTTCCATGTCTCTTTATTGAGCCCTATCCTAAATGAGGCACTATTTAGTTCAGCTTCATAAAAAAATATACCCTTTGGCTAGAACTTCTACTTATAGTAGTCACTTCATTCTAAACTAACTGATGAGAATGGGATTTGTGGCAGAAAATCTTATGTATAATTACATACATTTTTGTTGAGTGCAAGCCTGTATGCATTCCTTCCTACATATTTCCAAATTGCTTACTCTACTGTATTTTCAGTGGTTGAAATTAATTGATATCTTTTGAATTTCCAGGATTGTTCTTTTTTAAATGAAGTTCTTCCAGCCTTCAGGGATTTTTTTTTTTTTTTTTTTGGTACCATGGGGTCCCCAAAACAACCATTAGTGACTTTGCTATTAGCACCTGCTTATTTCTGGCTCAGGTTCAGTTGACTGGAACATGTTGAGCTTTTAAAGCGCATCTTAGATCAAGCTCCTCTTATCCAGTTTCATCTTTTATCCCTGGCCTGTTCTCCATAATTCCTTAGGAATACCACCCCTTTCCATGTTCATAGACATAACTTATATAAATTTGTTCCAGGTCACAATCTGAGTTTGCAGCAAAAAATGCTTTCAGAACAGACAGCAGCCCTGGGGACAGGATGGGAGTCAGTAAATGTCCAGCTGGATGGAGCAGAGCCCCAGGTGGAAAGGGGAAGCCAGGAGGAGGGGCCATGGAGAACAGCACCAGGGCCACTGGAACACCTGTGCTGTGACCTTGAAGAGGAGCCTCAGTCCCTTCAGGAAAAGGGTGAGAGCCCAGAGCATGGGTGTTGTGGGGGGGAGCACAGTATTGAAGAAGCCGCATTAAAAATCCCCAAATTGCCATGGACTGAACAGCATAGTCAATACCAAGACTAGGCCACAGAAATATAAGGAACTCCTGGACACTGGTCACAGAAATATAAGGAACACTTGTTTTCTGCAAATCACATAACTGGCCTTCTCCTATTTCTTGCACAATCACTCCCTCCACATACTACATAGATACTGGTAGTGAATATGGGAGACAAAGGAAGTGACAGAAACACTGACTACTGTTGGAAAATACACCCTGTAAAGTGCACTTTACAAGATGAAAATTACATTCAAATAATCTAAATTCAAACCACACCTAGTCTAGTAGAGATGGGTAACATAAATGCTCTACTAAAAACCACTCAATGCCCTTTCAGGACATTTTGAGGGAAGATCTCTTCTACTACGTTTATGCATTTGAGTCTTACCAATGGGCATAGATACAAGGGGAAAATGTGACCCTTTAGCCCCTCTAAAATAGGGCACAGGCTCTAATTGGGAAAGGGTGGATGTTCCATCTCTAATGGTTCCCTTCTCTTCTCACCAGGTCAGTCGGCTCCCTGGGCTCCTACCATTCCTCAGGAAGGGAGCACTGGAGATTGGGAGATGGCAGCTGCACTTCTTGCAGCTGGATCACAGGTGGGCTGTGTTCTTTGGCTTCCCTCAAGAGTCTCATTACTTCTGCCTTTCTGTAGCTTCCCATTGTCTGTCATTTCCCATGACCACTAATGGTATGTTCATCTTATATCTGAACAGATTCTATCCCTCTCCAAGGGGTTCATAATACCCTTTAAAAAAAAATGAATGAATGGAGGCACGATGAGAAGAAGGGAATTCCTAGAAGTTAGGTTGTTTGTTTTTTGGCTGTGCTATCCACAGGGGCATTTTAAGAACAATTCATTAATGTCCTTGAAGAAATAAATCTGCAAGGACTAGAATAGAGAACCTGAAGGAAGCTTAGAAGAACATAAAGATGACAAGATTGGGTGGATTGGGGAGCATTTACAGAAGAGAAGATAGAAAGACAGTGAGGCAGACCCCAAGAGAGAGAACATTTAGATTCAGAAGGCAAGGGGAGAGCCATGGGAAGATAGTAAAAACAGTAGTAGTGATATCCATACTCCAGAGTGCTTACTCTGCTTGCTGTTCTCCAAGTGCTTTAGGTATATTAAGTCTTTTAACCCTGAGACAACTCAATTGTCCCCATGTTAGAGATGAGAAAATTAGACAGGAGGAGATTAAGATCCTTGTGTAAGGTCAAACTGCGAATAAGTGGAGAGCTAGGAGTCATTTGGCTTCAGCATCTGGGCTCCTAACCACCACTGCCTTAAAAGATAAGGATATGGAATAATAGGGGGAGGGGGCAAGAAAGAGCATTTTTGTTGATATTCTTTTGTGCTATGAAAGGAAAGGTCAGGTGGAGGAAAGAGGAGCTAGTACAAAACTTCTGCAATGAAATATTTAAGTCAGATGAGAAAAGACTGGGCAGACACCTGTAACTAAACAGAGAGACCAAGCAGTTTGTGGTGTCTCCAACTTATGGTCCCAGCTTGGGAAGCTCCTCTACAGACATTATCCTGGCTCACTCACTGACCATTACCTTTACCCCTTTCCTCATTTTCTCTTCTGCAAAACCATGTGCCCTGCTCAGGGACCTCTGGGCAGTTCTTTTTCTAGATCTTCTCTTGCCCTCTCCCCTCAACTATGACCTCAGCCTTTTATACTGAGATCTCATTTTCCTTGAGGAATAGCTGCTGACAGATGACGCTACATTTTGTTTCAGGGCCTGGTAACCATCAAGGATGTGTCACTGTGCTTCTCTCAGGAGGAATGGCGGAGCCTTGACCCTTCTCAGACAGACTTTTATGGAGAATACGTCATGCAGGAAAACTGTGGGATAGTGGTCTCTCTAAGTAAGTACGACCCTCCCTAGCCACTAAATGATTATAGTATGGGAGGATGGAGCCATCTGCTCCAGGGATGTTGGATGGAGTCTATCTGGGGTTCTTTTCTTGGCAGGGAATCTGCCTAGGCATCCACTAGAGAAAGAACACTAGGGCTAATCCAAAGAGAATGAAAGTAAGATGTCACTTTTTAAAAAACAACCACAAAATGTTGCTGAAGAAATAAAGAGAACTTTAGGCTCTTCTTGGTTGGGAATTGGGAGGTTCTTTCTAAGCATACAGAGGGACACCTAAGAGACAAAACTGAGTCCGTGAAAACTCAGAAACATCTAGGGATAGATGGGAGTGTGGCGAATAAGACAGCTGTACTTGGGCTAATTAAGTGAAGTTATGACCAGAAAGGAGAGTTGGCTGGAAGTATCTAAAATGTGAGAGGAAGAGAACACTCATTGGGAAGAGAGTATGATTTTTCTGGCAAAAAAATGTAGAGGGACTTAACAGAAATGAGAAGGGGGAGAGGGAAAGGCTTATATCTGGCCTTTATCTAGAGTTCTAAGGAATAATCTAGGAAACAGCTTTTTTCGGAAGTGAGAATTACAGTTGAACTAACATCTCTGTTTTCCGTTCCCATGGCAGGATTTCCAATTCCCAAACTGGATATGCTTTCTCAACTAGAAGGGGGGGAAGAACAATGGGTCCCTGATCCCCAGGACTTAGAAGAGAGGGACATCCTGAGGGTCACATATACAGGTAATGACACAGAACAGACTTTGGACCATGGCCTTCACCCCTTCCGAGTTTCAACATTACATGTTCCTCGAATCCCTTCTCTGTCTCAGAGAGTTATAGTATTGAAAAGCTTAGAGGTATTTTTCTTTAAAAACAATAAAGAATGGTTTAGAGTGAAGGCTCTGAAGCCAGACTTTATAAATCTGAATCCAGGACCATATCTTTGGAACCCTGGAAAAATAATTAACCTCTCTTTGGGCTCCTCATCTATAAATTATTATGAGATTTAAATATGTTAACATAGTAGAACAATACCAGGCATGTAATAAGCCCTCAATAAACGTTAGTGCTTTTGTTATTCAGCCTCCCATCCACTGTGGAAACGCCTTCCACAATGTCTCTAGAATTGCTAAAGGTGGTCACCCAGCTAGTGATGACTGCAGCATAGTCCTTAACTCTCTCCATTTGTGCGTAGGCAGAAAGATGGTGATTAACAGGTTTTTTAAGTGCTAAATAAACAACAGTAATAAGCAACAACAATAACAGACCATTTACTAAGTGCTTACTATATTCAGACACTATCCTGTCTTGTTTTTGTTTTTGTCTTTTTAGGGCCACACCCACAGCTTATGGAAGTTCCCACACTGGGGGTCAAATCAGAGCTACAGCAAGGTAGGATGAGCCTCGACCTACACCACAGCTCACGGCAATGCAAGATCCTTAACCCACTGAGCAAGGCCAGGGATTCGAACCCTCATCCTCATGGATATTAGTCAGGTTTGTTACCACTGAGCCATGATGGGAACTCCTATCCTATCTGTCTCATAACATCTATCTTATAATTATTCCCATTTTACAGAAGAAGAAATGAAGGCCTACAGAAGTGGGAAAGCTGAGATTCACAATTGGGTATCTGTCTCCTCAGCCTAGGCTTTTAACTGCTGTACCCCTTGCACAGTCTTGTTCAACATTAAAATCTGTTTTCTCAGCCCTAATGGGGTGAGGTTTAAGCCCTAACAGGCATCATACAGCCTCACCTATCACCTGGGTCCTGGGGTACTCTCTTGTGACTCCCCTCTTAGGGTATTTCCCTTTCTCCACAGGAGATGGAAGTGAGCATGAGGGGGATACCCCTGAACCAGAAGCAGAACCTCCCAGAATGTTATCCAGTGTGTCTGAAGATACTGCTCTCTGGAGCCCAGAGCAGGATGAGCGCTGGGATTCCATGCCCAGGAGCTCCAGAGGCATGCTCCTGGGCCCACCTTTTCTTCAGGAAGATAGCTTCTCAAACCTCCTGTGTAGCACAGAAATGGATTCCTTGTTAAGACCACACACATGCCCCCAATGTGGCAAACAGTTTGTGTGGGGCTCCCACCTTGCCAGGCACCAGCAAACACACACTGGGGAGAGGCCCTACAGCTGCCTCAAGTGTGAGAAGAGCTTTGGGCGAAGACATCACCTGATCCGACATCAGAAAACCCACCTACATGACAAGCCCAGCAGGTGCTCTGAGTGTGGCAAGAATTTCCGATGCAACTCCCATCTAGCCAGCCATCAGAGAGTGCATGCAGAAGGCAAATCCTGCAAGGGCCAAGAGGCTGGAGAGAGCCCTGGGGCTAGGAAACGGCAGCGTGCTGTGCCAGTGCCAAAGTGCCACGTGTGCACCGAGTGTGGGAAGAGCTTTGGCCGACGGCACCACCTGGTGAGACACTGGCTGACCCACACCGGGGAAAAGCCCTTCCAGTGCCCTCGCTGTGAGAAAAGCTTTGGCCGTAAACATCACCTGGACAGGCACCTGCTGACCCACCAGGGACAAAGTCCTCGGAGCAGCTGGGACAGAGGGACATCTGTCTTTTGAAATTTGTTTCTGCTGCAGTTGTAGTCACATCTGTCAGCTGGTGCTATCAGGAGTCTCTGCCAGAGCTGCCCCTCTCCTGTACCCAGTGGCCAGAATCATGAGTCCTGGCCCCATCCCTAAAAAGATGAGGTTCCAGCACTGGCCAGAGCACTTCTCACCAGTTCTGTGAGATGTCACATAAAAGAGTTCTTAGGGCAAAACTTTGGGAAACAATGCTTTTACTACCTGGGCTGATATTCAGCCTGAGCCCATTCTACAGGGTATAGTGGTACCAGCAGTTTGTGGCTAAGGCCCATTCTGATTGGTTGGAGCCTATGCCATACCAGTTGTTAAATATTTTGAGTATTACCTTTGTATGATTTTCTCTCTCTAGATATATATATATACACATACACAGAGAGAAAGACCATATTAGCATATTAAAGGCTCTGAATACTTATGCAGTAGAGCAAATTGTTAAACCCCTTTTAATGCAGTGTTTCCTAAATGTATTTGACCTCAGTATGCTTTTTATCTCACATCCCACAGAACTGGTGACTCCATGAAACACACTAGTGAACACTGAGTTAGAGAGTAACAAGGAAACAGGAAAGAGAAAGTGATCAGGCACCCAGAGCCCCTTTTTTATCCAAATGAAAGCTGAGGGGGCCTCATTCCTGTGTGGGCCCATCACCCTTACCCTGATCATCTGAATACACATCCACACCTCTCACCCCACATGTTGAAAAACAGAAACAATAACCTCACCCCCCCATTTCCTGCTCCCTTCACCCTGCATATACATATATCCAGCTGAGAGATCACATTAGACTGCTAAGAGATGGACCTTATACCCCCAAGTAACCCAGGCCCACACAGAACAAAAATACTGTATCCCCTTGAACAGACCCCTCTCCTCTTGACAGTGTCTATGTGTCTGTGTATCTGTGTGCAGGGTCTTTGAAGAGAGCATGCAAAGTGCTAACTGTATAAGCTAGATTTTCTAGGGGCTGTGTTCTGGGGATGAGGGTAGTGGGAATTGTATGGGGTTTTTTGTTTTGTTTCAAGATAGTAAATAAGCTGAGCGATTAAGGGAGCCCTAGTAGAAAGGGATAGGTTGTGGCAGTTGAGGTCTAAAGTCTTCCCAGTATCACTGAGATCAAGACAACTGTGGACAAATATGTCTAGGTCTGAGTCTCTGGGCCACAGATTCCTTTTGCCTGGGTGGAGAGAAAAAGACAAGTTCTCAGTGGTAAGGTGAGCTGTTTCTTGTTGATTTCAAGCAAAGTGCATCTATAGAAGCTTTGTGCTGAGTGGGTTTTTCGGTCTTGTTTTAAGTGCTGGGAAATTATAGCAGGAGTCACAGTGCCTGCAGGTTGTTGTCATCACTCTTGTTGGACCTTGATAGCCTCATCAAGGGGGAGAGTTATTCTTGAGGATTTCATTCTCCTAGATAAACAGAACTTTAGGGAAAAATGGCTGTGGCTTAGCTTTTCAGCTGATGCAGGGTAATGAGCTTTCCAATTGGTTTTCTTCCCACCTCTGCGAAGATGTCTGCACTAAGACTCTTAACCCCAGAACTTGTATAAGTATTCTAGCACCCATTAGTTGATGAGTTGGTCATTGTTTCTCTTTATTGATGATGTGTTAATACCAATCTTTTTTAAAAATTTTCTTGTATGTCAGTGCAGATTGTAGGTAGGGAGGGAAAAAAGCAAAGAGGATGGAAGTGGGATAGTTCTCTTTAGAGCTTAGAGTCTGGTTTTTCCTCAACACACTTATTTCTCAACCACAGTTGGTGGAATTAATGATAGAGGCAAGAAGAAGTGAGCCACAACAATCTAGTTTAATGACTGTTCCATTTGCTTGGGAAAAGCTAGGTGAATCACAGCTCGTTAGAGTCCTGGGCCCAAATGGAGCCAAAAATAGGGTCATTTCGCTGACTGGGCTTCTTAAGAGTGGATATGACTTGAGCAACCCAGCCCCCATCTCCCCTCTGCTCAGAGCAGCATTCCTTCTTTGCCTGGAATACACTTCTCTTGCTTATGTTCCTATGAACAGAGCAAAATGACCAGCCCCTTTGTAAAGTGTCCCTGTCCCAGGTCCTCAGAGACAGGAGCACTAGGATCAATGTTAGGAGATGCCGCAGGATGCAGGAAAATATTAGACTCCATTTGTAAAACTGGACTATGCCATTTCTTCACCATCCCACATTGCCTCACTCATTAATACAGATCAGCTTTATGGGAGCAATGGTTCAGAACCTGTTTTGGATTAAAACCCTTTTGAGAATCTGATAAAAACCAGAAACTCACTTTTGGGAGAAAAAGACACTGGCAATTTGTTCAGTTTTGCATACACATTTATCAGTTTCGGAGCCCATCTATAAATGTCACTAAATGGGAGTCAAAGAAAGGGGGTTACCCTTACCCAATATGGTTGTTATGTATTTGTGTCAAGAATTTACAAGGCAAGGAAGGATCATTTAACATTTTAAGGATTAAGATACTAGAGGCAGTAGGATATAAGGGGAGAGCCCAGTCTTAATGACCTGAAAGGTATTGCTTACGTTCTACTCTATGAAACAACATGTTTGACATACTGACAGATTTGCTCCTCACAAACCTTGTTTTAAAGACTTGTAGCAGGTGACTCTCCCTATCATCAGCTCACACCTCTTAATAACCAGATGTTAACCTCCAGACTTTGATCTGTTTTAGTAACTGTAAAGAGAGAAAGTGAAGTCCCCCAAGTGTCGGTGCAGCCACGGTGCACCATGGCATCACAGAGCCTAAGGGGCATCCCTTTAGGTCATTTCTGGCATACCACTATCTTCTCTACCTCCGTCCAATACCACTTCCCTTGGACGAAAAATAAAATAAGCAACAGCCATCAGCTGGGTGTAGAGATTGATTTTTTCCCACAGGGAAAACTCCCATTATCATTCCAACTCCCTCTGCCACATGTCTACCTTATCCTATCCCCTTTAAATAAAAATGTCTCTGTGTTCTCTCTGGGCACAAGGTAAAGTAGGGACGTCCATCTTCAGGAACCTGTCACCTTTTTTCCCCTCTGTGTTGTGCCTCTACCCTGTTCAGGGCCCAAGTATCCTTGCCTTTCCACCCTATCAGCAGAGAGTCCCTTGCAATGGAGGTTGTGACTAACCCAAAGGGTTAGCTTTTGGAGAGCCATTTACCTTTCAAGCTGTAGTTCCAATGTGGAAGTGGAAGAAAAAGCTTTTCCCTTGTTAAAGTGATGTTTTCCCTTCAGGGAGCAAAGGGGTGATCATTTGAGATGAAATCCTTCCCTTTCCATCACTCAATCAAACTGTTGTTTTTGCTTCCATCAAGGGCAAAGTGAGCCCTGACCCAGAATCAGAGATGCCAGAAGACAGATTCTTCCCATCTCCATTCAGATGAGTGCACTGCATGAGGGCGAGTGGGGCTGGGCAACAACAGAAAAGTGAAATCTATTCCCTTATGCCCCTTAGAGATCCTGAGATGGCAAAATCTTTTTGTATGGTTTTGATGGTGGTACAAGGCCACTGGTCTCAAAATGCAGTCTTTGGACCAGCAGCATCAACATCATCTGGGAACTAGGCTTAGAAATGCCAATTCTTACCCCAGACAAACTCAATCAGAAACTGTGAGGATGGAACCCAGAAATCAGTCTTTCAACATGCCTTCCAGGATATGTGATGTAGGCTCAGGTTTGAGAACCAGTGGCTAGGATACTGAAGCTCCATTTCAGTCAGTGGTCCCTCACCCTCTTCATACCCCTGTTCTCAGGTTTATTTTCTGCAAATTCCCTAGGCTAGTTGCTCCTCAGTTCTGTTCCTCTTGAGTCCCAAAGTATTCCTCCACACTTAAGTCACTGAAAGAACTAGGTTAGTCACCAATTTTGGAAAAAGTGGTGGGGTAACTAATTGCTTGGGGCTAGAGCTTCTAAAATGGGTACTGAGGATTCACAGGTCTAGAAATCTGAAGAGATAAAAAAGAGCAGACACCTCAAAGAAAGTAAGTCTAACATAAAGCTGAAATGTGGACATTCGAAGAAACGGTCCTCTGCTAGTTATCCGTTCCTTTTTCAGGCCTAACAAGTTGTCCTGGAGGCAGGTGGGATGCGCATTCAGCACAGAGGTAGAGAGAGTAAGGCCAGCTGTCCCAAGCCCTTAAGGACCCCTGTTACCTCTCAACTGCATTGGAGACCAATAGAGTGCCATGCAAAGGATTTCTAACCATGATTTGGCCTACCCGTGGGCAAGGGCAGCAGGAGTATCGGGACATAAGAAGAAACCAGGCTCATTTAGTAAGATATGGCACAAGCAAGACTTGAACCCAGACTCTGTTTATGTGGTAGAGGTTGTAAACAGTGAAGCCATGGCACCTATGTCAAAAATGCATTGTCCTGCTTTGAAGATCCTATACAATTCAGGCTACATAAAGGGATCTGTCTTGCAGGCCATAGCCCTGATTCCTCCACATCCTCTCCTAGCCACACCCACGAGGACTGACTGAACTGACAGTTACAAACCTGCCACCTCTATGGGGCTCTACAAGGTCAAAAGCTTAGGGTGAACACAGGTTTCTTTGGCAGAGGGGATCAGCCCTTCTCCCTCCAGGCAGGGAAGCTTGATTACAATTTTCTTCAATGCCAGGCCTCAAGCTCTCCCTCTCTCCTATCACTTGCCTCCATTTACCCAATAAGCAGAGCTCTTCCTCCATTCCTTGCTCCTACTTCTCTTTTTCAGTGGGTTTGACTTTCTGGTTTGTTTTGCCTGGGGAGTGCCATACCTTCCCAAGGGTATTTGTTCTTCACAATTCCTATCCCTCTTCCTTCACAGTTTCTCTCTGCAAGACTAGCCAGTTCCATTCCATTGTGAGCCCACATGCTACCTGTCCCTCTGCCTATTGTCCAGTTTCCTTTTTGTCATCTTTAGCCTATTAAACAAGGTCCATTCCTCATACTTCCCACTTTCTTCCCTCAGATTCTTGGCTTGGCTATAGCAGCTCAGCAGCCATCTTCACTCCACCCCTCTCTCCTTCACTCCTCCCCACATCTGGACTTGGCCAAGACTGCCTGTATGCCAAATCCAGGCCTTTTACTCCATTCCCCATAGGCTCTTCTTCCCTTGATGCAGTTTCCAAAATGGCTTTTTACTTCTTGCTATCCTGATTTACTTAGTCTCTCTGGTCTTTTTTGGCTCCTTGCCATATATCCACTTGTGATCCGGCTCAGCTGCCCCATGCCTGCCAGATTTCTAGCTATTGTCTAACTTGGTTCCCTCTGATGGACTATGAACTTCCCATGGGTTACCCAATGAGGACCTTCATCTGCATCCTTAGGGATCTATGGTCTTTATGGTCCCTGTCAGTTGAGCAAAGGATGAATTAGCTATGTCACTGATTTCCTCTCTCCATCCTCTCTTCTCCTCTTCCCTCCATTCTCTGCTCTTCTTTCCTAATAAAAAGGCTACAACAGAGTGAGGAATGCAAGACAGCTCCAGGGGGAGTCATGTAGCCATGCAGGAGCCTCCTCACTGACCCTCCCAAAACACATACCTCAAGACCCAAGATAGGCCTCCCCATCTTCCCTCTGGCATCTTGGCTCTCAGATGTTGCTCCTCTGTCAGCTGGGGATACAACCCATTCTGGAGATTGGGGGATCTGAGTGCTGAGCAGGCTGGGCCAGGGTGAGGTGAATGAGGGCCTAGCACATGAGTTTTAGGAAGGCCTTCCACCTCAGGGTTGTTTAAGTACAGACCTACTCTTGGGAGACCCTTAGAGTGCTGAGCCTGAGTCTGGAGACTGAGGTGGTGGTGGTGGTGACTGAATTGACCCCCTAGGCAAGTTCTCTATAATTGGAAGTTTGGGAGGAGCCAGAAGAGACCTGCACAGATGGGGTTATACAAGAACTGGGTCCACCAGATGCATTTACCTTTGAGGGTGCAGAGGATGGGCATCTAATAGAGGGGATCAAGAGGACAGGGTAAGAAACAGTGTAACAGAAAATAGGGAAAGCTGTCATAGGGAAACCCCACCAGCCCGTGACCCACTGACATGGCCTCTCACCCATGGAGCTTTGTGGGGATGGAGAGAGGGAACTGCTTTGTAGGCATTAGGTGCAGCCCAAAGGCTTTGTTCTTCTTCATGGGAGTAACCTTCAAGAGCTTCAATCTTACTACTTTGGGGGTGAACTCCCTCTGCAGCTTTCTGAACACTAGCCAGGCTGTTTTGCCACTTGCCTTGTGCTTCATATGTTTCCCTATTTTCTTGTGTTCACTCTTACTTACCCATGGTCACTTAGGGTAAAACTGACAAGTCTGATCTTTCCTACATCCAAAAAGGGGAAGAGGCAAGTAACTGACAAAAGGGGGAGAAGAAACACAACTGTGTTTGTTCACTGATGGGCCTGTTCTCTCAGCCAGCTCCAGTGGAATACTGAAATCCTGACTTCCTTTTTCTTACTCTCCTATCAATGTCTTCCTCAGCATTGACAGGACTCATGCTGACACCTCGTCAGTCTTCATTCTTCTCTTTCAAATCCTTTGGCTTTTTTTAAAGTCCTTCGTGGACTTTCACTATATTAATTCCCCAAAGACAGGACAGGACCTGTCTTCCTATCCTTGCTAGGCATTTAGGTTTTAGCTGGAGTGATATACAGCCCAACCAGTTTTGTCATGTTAGGGGTCCCCAGAGGAGAAAGAAGAACAGAATAAATCTGCAACTTTGAGACCACTGACAAATGAGATGTTTCATGTTCTAAAAACACACCTCCTCCAGTGTGTTTGAGTACACCTTCCCCTGCAAGAAACCTCTAAATTATTAAAACACTCGAGTATATAAATGAATTCTAAACTTCTAGCCTATACCTATATATATAGTTAATGAGTAGATGGTGAAGCCCCATTCAACATCTATAACTATCTTGACAAGCACACTGGATTTGCAGTTAAAAGTTGATTTCTAAATTGTACATTTTATAAAAATTAGCTTTTTCACTTAAAAACCTAAGAGACTATAGAGAAGTTAAATGAATTAATGTGTGCAAAACTTTATAAAGGAAAGAGCTATAATGGACAATTATGTGTAAGTTTCTACCTTATTTTTGGACAAGTTACAATTAACATGATTATAAAAACAAATACAAAAAAGATATAGTACAGGGTCTTATTTCTAAGTATCCTCTAGAATTCCCATCATTTCCCCCTCACAATAGAGAACTACTTCATTTTTCTGTGTACCCTTCCAGAGTTTCTTTATACAACTGCAAAGAGACATACCTTTATTTTACACAAAAAGTAGTTTGGTATTTTCAACATCTTGAATTTTTTTCACTTTATCTTAGGAAGCTTGTCATAACAAGACATAGAGACTCTCCCCCATGCTATTTCACTTTCACTGTATAGAAGCCTCACAGTTTAATCAATCCCCTAGCAATAGATTATTTCCTTTTTTTTTTTTTTTTTTTTTTTTTGTTACTGCACTGAGTGCTGCACTAAATACCTTGGACATAAGTCTTTTCACAAATGCAATAATATCTAAAAGGCAGATTCCTAAAAATGGTTCCACTGGGTCAAAGGTTATTTGCATTTGTAATTTTGAAAGCCAAATTCCCTCCATTAGAGTCATGGAGAGTTACACTCCCAGGAGCACTGTATGTGTCTATTTCCCCATAGCCTTGCCAATGGAATGGATGTGGAGATTTTAGACTGATTAAAAATGCTATCTTATTGTCCTAATTTGCATTTCTGAGTAAAATTACACTTTTTCATATTTTTAAAGGCCATTTGTATTTGTTTTTTCTTTTGATGGTTGCACCTGCAGCATATGGAAGTTCCCAGGCCAGGGGTCAAATCAGAGCTTCAGGTGATAGCCACACACCATAGCCACAGCCACACCAGACTGAGCTGCACCTGCAACCCACACCACGCTTGCGGCAATGCCAGATCCCCAACCCACTAAGCAAAGCCAAGGACCGAATCCACATCCTCAGAGAGATGATATCAAATCCTCAACCTGCTGAGCCACAGCAGGAACTCCATGTACTTCTATTTTTTTCAACAACCACTGAATATTTGATGCTAAGGGGCATCTAAGGTTTGTTACAACTCTAGAGTCTAACAATTTTCTTATCATCATTACTCTAGGCAGCTGAGATAAAAGGAAAGCAAAGAATTGAGGTCAGGGATGTTCCATTTGCTCTGACTAAAGTTAAATACCCAAATAAGCCACTAGACTGTGGGTGATGAAAGGAGGAAATTATATTTTATCCATCTTTATTCCCAACAAAGGGTTCAGAATCTTGCAGGCACTTAGTCACTAGTGAACACTAAGGATGAGATTAGCTATTCTTGGGAATTTCTTCCACGGAAGTACCCAGTTAGCATTACAACCTAGATAATCTGGGTATTCTATGAGTTAAGGTTATTTCTTATGTTTCATCAGAGTACAGTCACTCTAAAGCTTAACAATGAAAAATAATCTGAAATGACCATTGTTAGCTAATAGTTCAGGGTATGGCACGTAATGTTTGATAAGTTTACTGAGTAAATGAAAGAAATTTGCTTAAACAAAGAAATCATCAGGAGCTCCCACTGTGGCGTAACAGGATTGGCAGCATTTTGGGAGTGCTGGGACTCAGGTTTGATCCCCAGGCTGGGACAGTGGGTTAAGGATCCAGTGTTGCTGCAGCTTTAACTTAGATCTGATCCCCTCAACAGGGAGTTCTGTATGCCATGGGGCACCCACCCCTCCAAAATGAAGAAATCATCATAATACAAACAGAAGCATGATGATTCTTAGGAAATCTAGAAAACAAATTGTTACCAGTGTCCTTTCCATCCTAACTTAGGGGGAAAGGCCAATTCTAGACCATCTGGTTCTTTAGGTAAAAACATCCTGGGACTATAAAGGGGAAATACATCAGGTGCCCATAAGGGCATTGATTAACTTTGCTCTGATTGTGTTCAATAGACAATTTTTGTTACTGCCTCTCTCTTTTCTAGTGGCTATTTTTTGATTGTTTGCTTCATTCTGCCACTCACAGACAATTCAAGTGCACAGTAAACCTAATTATGGCAGGGGAGAATTTCAAAGTTCAGGTCATCTAGAGATGAGATACACTGCAAGCATTCTGCCATTACTCACATTGTATAGGCTTACAGCAGTGATTCTCACCTTAAGGGTATGAGAGTGAATATTAGTATCACCTAAGTTTATTTTAAATACAAATCCTGTGGGGCCCCCCTGCCCTAGAAGATATCACTCTCTCCTGGAAGAGCTTGGTCAGCTATACTCTGAAAGAGCTCCCAGGCTATTCTAACACCTTCCCTCCTCCCACCTTCACTCTCCTCTTTTCAAGAATCAAAAGCACCTCCCAGATGCTTTCCTTTTCCCTACTCCTCTGGCTGCAGCTAGAAACAGCCATTTCCCTGAATCAGCTAATACTTGATGTTCCTAGGGAACCATTTCTGTGTCCTGTCATGCCCTATAGTTTGAGAACTACTCACACTGTGCTTAACCCCTGCTTTCAGAACTAAAAGAAATCATACATTTGCTCCATATTTGGTCTATACTGCTTAACATATGTTGTTTTTCAAGAAGAGCAAAATACCTAGCTATTCAATATTTAGCCTTTCTCATTTACCTATATTTCTGATACGCATTCTGTAAGCTTAACAGTTTCTTCACTAGGTGCTAGTATTTTCCCAGTTGGTAATTCCCTTAATGAATTTTGTCAAAGCATATGCCATATTTAAGTTCCTCTTAGCATTTTAGTTTCACTTCAAACTACCTAAAATAATCCCAGTCCAATCCCCTCCCCCCCCCCTTTTTTTAACAGAGAAGGAAACCAAGACCATGAACGATTAAATAAATAACTCAGCTAAGGTTAGACCTTTGACTAGAATCCCTGTCTCATTAAGTGCTGATCCAGTATAGTTTTCTACTGTAACACATAATCACTCCATCATTACTTATTCATATTTAGCTCAGCGATAAGCACCTACTGTGTGCCAAAGTCTGGGCTAGATGCTTTCACACACACACTGTCATTAAACGAGGATTAGCATATCAGACCTATCTTCTAAATTAAAATGGTTATTAAGTTAGGGCAAAGACTACAAACCCATTACAATCAATTTTGGGTGAAGGGTCTTTTTCCTAAAAAGAATTTCTGGTAAGAACACTTTGGATGAGTGAGACCACTCAACCTAAAGACTGTCAAATCTTCTCTCGCCCCAGTAATGCTCTCATTTCTCTCCTTACATGCTCTTCTCCCCAAAGCTTAATCTGGATTCCCGAAGGTGTCTAACATTAATTTAACACTTCATCTAATTCCATTAACTTGCTGGTTTTCTTCTACCTGTTTCTTTCCTTCTGAAAGGCATTTGCCTGGCTCCTGCAGCAGGAACTGAATCCTAACTCCTTTTACTCTCTTCACTCTACATGCTTCTGCTACAGGTCTCAACACCCACCCTTTCCCTTCCAGCGCGGCAAAGAGAAAAGAGACACCATGTGGTGGAAAGGTCTTGTGAATAGCTTTTCCATTTCAATGAGTGTGGCACTGCTCTCAATGGGGCCTCTGGGGAAAGGCATCTGTGCCTGGAGGAAGGGAAGTTGCTCCCACACTATGGATTCCCGGCTGCATTCCGAGGCCCTTCAGATTTAATGGAATTCTTTGTGCGAGCTGGCCTTGAGTCATGGCTCTTCCCCTGCACATTCGAGGTCCGGTCAGTTTTAACTGAGGATGACTTCTGGATGGTCCGTTTTACCGGCTTCTCTGGGTCCTGCTTCTTCTCTTCCCTGGGCTTCGAGCTTGGCCTCTTCTCCTCTCGGGTCCTAGGCCTGATGTCTTCCTTCTTGGTCCGTCGTCTCCCCTCGTCCACTGCCTTGGCTTTACAGTCCTCCCTGGCTCTGTAATTCACCGAGTCCTTGACCCTGGGCCTTACCCTCCTCATCCTCGAGTCTGCCCTCCAGCCCCGTCTCCACACTTCCCTGGCCTTCTTGGCAGCCCTGCGACGCCCGCAGCAGCGCCTGCGTGGGTTGCGTGTCCCGAGAGGGGTCCTCCTCGGAGCGCGCAGGCCCTCCTCCAACCTCGGGCGTCCTGGCTTTCTCTTGGGCTTTGGAATCTTCCAGACCCTGAAGTAGCCGGCGACGTCGCTGCCGCTAACTCGAAGGAGGGTGCCCTTCACATCGGACTTGGAGGCTTCACCTGAGTGGCGGCCACACTTCCTGCGCACTTCGTAGCCGGCATTCCCAAGCTCCTTCTTGAGAGTTGCCAGAGTCAGGCCTTTGTGCGCAGTGATGGCTCGTAACAACAGCTGGGACACTTTGAGCACAGAGCGGCGGCTCCGCCTCAGCTGCCCCCCAAGGCATTTTTCTGTGGTCTGCTGTGTTTTAACTTCAGCACCTTGGGATTTGTGCATGGGCTCGGCCTCCTCAGCCATGGCCCAGCTCCCGCTTCTGCGGGGCTCTGGCTTTAGACCTCACTCACCAAGGTGCGAGCTAATAAGGCTGAGGGCCCCTGGGCCACGTCACAAAGGCAAGTCCCAGTAAGAGGGTTGCGGATCCCACCCAGGTAGGGGCCCTCTTACTTTTAATAACCAATCAGACTCCACTTCCTTCTAGGTCTAAACCAATCCCGATTTTCAGAGCCTCCGCACACCTAAGAATCACCTTTCTAAATCTGCTCTTTTGTTCACACTTCCCCTTGCTCTTCTCAAATGCTTTCTGAAGGTGACTGTTTTTCTGTGGTCCTGCCCAC
Source organism: Sus scrofa (assembly GCF_054392235.1). Lineage (NCBI taxonomy): Eukaryota > Metazoa > Chordata > Mammalia > Artiodactyla > Suidae > Sus > Sus scrofa. Next base: position 85,803,854 of record NC_139387.1, on the reverse strand, counting down.
CCTCCATCCACATTCCTCCAAAGTGAGAGAAACTGCTCCCAACCATCCACAAGTAATGCCACGCCCTTAAAAGTAGATACTGTATTCTAGGAAGCAAAACTCCCCCTTCTAGGTCCTGCAAGATAGATAAAGGCAATCATTCTCCCTGATTCTCTGCGTGGTGGATTTTGTGCAAGAGTATCAAATAAAGTAAAAAACCACTGTGGTCCTCTATCCTGAACATAATTGCCACACCTGGGAAATTCAGATGCCTCATTCAACTGGATTGGAGCAATCCAGATTCCAAATAGCCTAAGAACACTGGTCTAATCCTTACTCTTTGAATAGACTTTGTCTTTCTTTGATTCTTGTCTTCTAGAAGTGCCCATCCCCTCTGTCCAGATAAATCCTGCTCATCTTTCAAAGTCCTGCTAAATGCTTCCTTCACTGAAGACTCTTCAGACTCTAAGGATTTCTCTTAACTACCACAATTACTTCTGCAATCCTGTAGTCCTTTTTATTTTTAATTAATGTGGTATTAGAGGGTACAATGAGGCACAGTATTTTTTTAAAAAAAGAAACCTGGAAGATATGGATACGTATCCTAGCTCTTTAACAGCCATATGACATTAATAATCCTTTAATATTTCTGAATCTGATTTCTTTATCTAAAAAAAAATGCTTAATAATCCCAACCTACCATCATCACAGAATTATTACAAAGGGTCAAAAGGGGTGATGGGAGATGACAAAGGATTACTCAAATATAAGGCATAAAAAGCATAAAGTTATTTTACTCTGAACATTTATATCTTCCAACTAAATAAAAAAGTCCCTGAGAGCCAGATAGTCTTTGAATTTCTATGCCCCAGGCTGTACCTAATACTATTCATTATATACTGCAGACATTTGATTGAGTCTGCTTAAGCTCCTCCCTGGTGAGAAGACTTTCAGAAGGAAACTCCCAGAAAATCAGGAGAAAAGAGCAGGGTGAATTTCAAAGGGCTGGAAGTGAAGGCAACCAAGGAAGCTAACTACTCAAAGAACTCAAATTTTGTACACAGTTTAGTTGGAAATAATTCAAAGAATTATTCAAAGAATATCTCAAATTGCAAAGGATATCCTACTTTTTGCAGAGGACATTAACATATAATCAGCAGTCAAAGGCTGAACCATGGCATAGTTTCTTCCAGGAATCAAAGTTCTAGGAAGCACCGCTTAGACCAGTGCTTCTTCTTTTTTTTTTTTTTTTTTTTTTTTTTTTTGTCTTTTTGTCTTTTTGCCATTTTCTTGGGCCACTTCTGCAGCATATGGAGGTTCCCAGGCTAGGGGTCGAATTGGAGCTGTAGCCACCGGCCTACACCAGAGCCACAGCAAACACGGGATCCGAGCCGCGTCTGCAATCTACACCACAGCTCACGGCAACACTGGATCCTTAACCCACTAAGCAAGGCCAGGGATCGAACCCGCAACCTCATGGTTCCTAGTCGGATCACTGAGCTACGAGGGGAACTCCCAGACCAGTGCTTCTTAAACTTCAATATGCATTTCATAAAGTACAGATTCCAGTACATTAAATCTGGGATGGGTCTAGAGGTTTTACCTTTCCAACAAACTCCCGGGTAGTTCCTGGTTAAAACACAAATGTTGGGAGATGGGGGAGAGTAGACAATGATAATAAGAAGGGAAGTGGCAAGAGATGAGACTGAAAAGGTGAGTTAGGTACAGATATCATAATAATGACATGGTCACACAGCAGTAAGTGGTAGTTTGTATTCAAATCTACGTTTACCTAATTCTACAGCCTGAGTTCTTAACTACAATGGTAGGTTTCCTTTCCTCCAAGGTTAATCCTCCACACCCACTTATATATCTCCATTATAGAGCAGAGGAAAGTTTATACTAACAGCTCAGAATCAAGAATATCTGCAAGCACTCACTATACCTTCTCCTGGTCTTTCAATCAGGGCAGAGTACTGGGATGCTGAGGATCTCCAAGGGCAGGGGCTAAAACATCAGCATAGGGACAGTATACCAAGGAAGAACTGCCAGATGGAGAGGCAGAACCACATGGTACTGGATTTCTCCCATTTCTGTAGTTTCCTGGGCTGGCTATTTTTCCTGGTTGCCTAGGCCAGTGGCCACAGGATGGCGCACCCACCAGAGGAGAAAGAGAGACAAAAGTGTTTGCTTTGCGAATAGGAGGAAAGTAAAGGAAGTCTGACCTTCAAATCAGCTGACCTCAGGTTAAAAACAGGTTGGCTACACACAATGGTATCATCACAAAAGACAAGAACCAAATCAAACAACTGTGTTTACTGTGAATCAGAAAGTGAAGCAGGAGATAGATGGGTCTCAGGCTGAGCAACTACAGTTCCTGGTGGACAGATAACTTCAAGATAAAGATTATGGCAGAAGCAAGGAGGACCTGCATCCTGCTTGAATAAAAGATATAGAATACCAATTTCCCATTCTTGAGGTCAAGGAGCCCTCCTGAACTAAACACCCACAGAAAGGTTCCTTGGTGTTCGAGAAGGGAGAGGCAGCAGACCACAGTACATCCTGTCAGCTCCCCAGAAACCCTGGCAGTAGAATCAGTCTTGGCTAAAAAAATGTACCTGCACACAGGGGAGGGCCCTGAGTCAGGCCAAAGTGGGCTCAAGGCCAGACGAAACAAGATGATTGGCCAGAGGAAGCCTGAAGGACTGCCCCCATGTGAGTGATTTAAACCACCTCCAAAGCATGTGTTGCTCTCTTCTCTTGCTCTGTCTGACTCTCTCTGCACACCTCCCTCTGCCACCTACCCCATGCTTTCTCCACACCTATCCTCTCTCTCTCCTCTCCTGATAAACACTTTATTTGCCTCACTACTCTCAGGCTCTTTGCTGAATTCTTTCTCCAAAGGGACAGGTACTGAGGACCTACATCAAGTGGTTAGGGTTCAGTGTTCTTACCCCACAGCCAATGGAGAACAAAAGGAGGCCAATTATAAATCTTTGGGAGAGGCTAAAATCAAAGAAAAAGAAATACATGAAAAAAAAATCAAAAACACCTATGGCAAAAAAAAAAGAACTTTTTTTTGCTTTGTTTTTTTAGGGCCACACATGCAGCATATGGAAGTTCCCAGGCTAGGGGTCAAATCAGAGCTATAGCTGGTAGCCTAAGCCACAGCCACAGCAGCAACTCGGGATTTGAGCCACATCTGCGACCTATACCACCGCTCATGGCAATGCCAGATCCCCAACCCACTGATCAAGGCCAGGGATTGAACCCATATCCTCATGGATACTAGTCAGACTCATTTCCGCTGCACTTAAGAACAAACTCCCAAGAACAAACACTTTTATTTATGTGTAAACATTCATTTCATTTAGATTTCTGTATAAATATGCTGTGAGTAATAGAGGAATAATAAAAAAAAAAAAGAAAGAAAGAAAGAAAGAAAGAAAGAAAGAAAAGAAAGATTAGGAAACAAATGCCCCACCACCACTCAGCTGGCTCAGAGGACAAGAAAGCCAGACAGATATTTTTCATAAATAAATAAATCTACTTGCTAGCCCTCTTCTTCTGACACCCCAAATGGGAAAGATACTTCAAAAAATGATTTCTTTAGGAAAACAGTACAAACCAACATCATAACTCTAATCAGGTAACACCAAACTCAGCTCCAGAAAGACTGAACTATCCTTTCCAATTGTAATGGTCTATGATTATAAACTAGAAGTTAGCACCCAGAGAGAAGAGCACTACCTGTTGTGAGAAAGAGCAATAGATCTTAATTTCTGGAAGTCCTGGGGGTTGGAGGAGGAGTGGAGGAAGGGAGGAAAAAGGATACCTGGGAATAATGTCTAGCCTAAATCCTTCTTGTTTCAAGAGCAAGATTTTGTTCTCAGTTGGTGACAAGAGTCTTCCTCTAGGGTGTTCATGCCTATGAGGTGTCTAGGGGAACTTGATTTACACAATAAGAACCCTTTAATTACTACACTAAATTCAAAGAACAACAGAGGCTTTATCAATCTCACTCCCTCATAAAGAGTTAAATAGTTCAGCTCTAACTTCACCAAGGATAACTCCATCCTAGAGCACAGCAACCAATTTAGTAGCACACTGTGAACTAACTAACCTCAACTGCACTCAATCTAACTTCAACTATATCTCACTGCCCCTCCCTGATCCACAGGCCTGGGGTTCTCAGGGACTATGTCTTTCTGACTCAATTATCCTTGCATTGATTCAATCTATTTCTCTCCAAACAGAATGACAAAAACCTGTTTAACAAACTCCCCCACCGACCTTAAACTGCCAGGTCTTTTTTCCCCCACAAGTAACTTTCCCTCTCATTTTTGTTTTATATTCTAAAACCCCTTTCCTCTCCTGAATTACTATCATGTCTTCCACTTTACTGCAAATGACCCCACAACAGTCATCTGAGCAAATAAGCCCACCAGTCTACTCATGGCTTTGTGTGTGATACCACACAAAGGAATACAAAAGTAAAATATCAAAATTCCTAGAGTTCCCCTTGTGGCTCAGTGGTAATGAACCTGATTAATATCCAAGAGAATTCGGGTTCAATCCCTGGCCTCACTCAGTGGGTTGAGGACCTGGCATTGCCGTGAGCTGTGGTGTAGGTCACCGAGGAGGCTCAGATCTGGCCTTGCTGTGGCATAGGTCAGCGGCTGCAGCTCCAATTCAGCCCCTAGCCTGGGAACTTCCATATGCCCCAAGTGCAGAGGAAGGATGGAGGGAAGGAAGGAAAGGAGGAGGGATGGACGGACAGACAGACAGACCTTATTAGCATGGAGACAATGTGGCAATTGGGTATTCTCCCTTTTAATCCTCAGCACAATTTTTTAGGAGTACAGAAAATCTAGATCCAGATGATCTTACTGGAAGACCAGGCAAATCTCTCAGCAATTAGCCTACATATATGAAGATCTGGTCTTCTGGACACTTCTCAAGAAGCTCAAAACACACTGTAAAGCTTTGGTAGCACTAAAATCCTAACCCAAACAAAGGTATGCTACATACACTAAGCCTGTCATCCAAGGCTTATTAATAGTTAAATTTTCCTTGGGTCTAAAATATGGCACCTCTAAGAGCCATTCTACTACAGTCAGTTAAATCTCAAGCTGAAAACCCATTTCTCCGAGGATTTATACTTTTAACATGAGGCTTGGGAAATCCCCAGACACAAACTGCAGCCCCCTGATAACACTACATTCTGGGCACCATTCAATTATGTTATAGTAAATTCCAGTCATCCACCACTTTTCAAATTCCCAGAATACTGTACAAACGAAGACAAAGCAGAAACATAGGAAACTGAAAAGTAGCAATCATTTACCATATATATTTAACTCTTGTAGTCTGAGAACTAAAACATCCCAGACCTACATGCCTAATTTGATATACTAATCCTACCGCAGAGAATCTTGTGGCTTTATTTTATTTTATTTTATATTTTGGCTTTTTAGGGCCAAACCCACGGCATATGGAGGCTAGGGGTCTAATCAGAGCTGTAGCTGTTGGCTACAGCCACAGCCACAGCCACACCAGACCTGAGCCTCATCGGCGACCTACACCATAGCTCACGGTAATGTTGCATCCTTGAAACCCGCAACCTCATGGTTCCTAGTTGGATTCGTTTTCGCTGCGCCACGACGGGAACTCCCCAGAGAATCTTGTTTCTATCCTAATCTCTAAAACACCTAAAATTCTACAACATCTCAATTCACTTATTAAAAATTGTTCACCACCAAATTCGGTAACCATGTGAATAAATGTCCATGCTAAAGAATAGAGCCAAAAGGAAGCCTTAGTTGCATTCCCAATATACATTCTAGTGTTATACTGTATAACTTCCCCCATAAAATTCCAGTTTCAAATATTTCAATTCAAAAAACACTTAATCTTCCATTTCCTGGGAAAATCATATGTATTTTTTTAAAATTTTAACCCAACTCTTTTCCCATGGATTTGTCAGCCTTTGATCTACCGAGAGAAGAAAAGCTACTATTTATTGAAGGCCTATGAACCAGGCATTATAATTAGTTGTAAATTATTACCAATTCTCTCAACAACACTGAAATGTGTAATAATATTATTCACATGTACAGATGAAGAGGTAAATGGTATACCTAAGGAAAAATTCAGAATGAGAATTCTCTGTACTTCACAAGTAAACCCAACAAGGATCCCTATTTTTCCACTTCCATCTAGAGAAGAGAAATTGCCACATTATCTCTTTTCTTGTATCATCTCACCAATCAAAAATTTGAGAAAGCAATTCATATCCTCCTTTTCCCACTATAACTTCTACCACACTGGCTATGCCAGTTACCAGTTTATCGCCTCTCATCACCCAATTCACCCTTTCTTGCCAGACACGTGAAAATGGACCTGGACCTTCCAAATATTTTTCTTTTTCCAGCTGGCATGATGTTAAGCTTTGTCAGTAGAGGGCACTGGAGAGACAAGACAGGAGCGAAGGGTTTTCCTCTATGGTTCTGGTTGTCTCTGCCCTCCCCTTCACCAAGTTTCTGGAGCAGATGTGGGAAAACTGGGGCCCGTAGGCCAAATCCAGCCTGCTGCCTGTTTCTACATGGCTTGTGGGCACCACCCAAGTGGACTAGCACTTTAAGCTACAAAGATGATGACAGAATGTCCCCACCTCTATTTCACCCTCCACTCTCTGCATATGCCTCCCTCACCTCAGGCCATGCCTCACTACTCTCTAAGGCCTGTGCCGGTTGCCACCTACATGTTCCACAGGTGACAACTGCCAGGCACCAAATTGTGGAATCTCAGTCCAGGAGTCAAACTTGTAAGTTACCTCACCTTCAGCCAATTGCCCAAATTGATATGACTTGGCTCTTGGGGAGGAAAGAAAGGCATGTTGGGATCTAGGCATTACTGAGGCAGAGAGTGAACTGCACACCACCCCACCACCTTCCTGTCAGGTCCCTCCTGCTTGGGCTGATTGCTTTTTGTCCCAAAAATGTCTCCAGCTGATGGCAAACAGGAAAAGGCTACATGAGCTGAACCCCTATGTCAAATTTGTCCTTCCTTGTTACTCTCCTATAACTGCTTTAAAATTCTTTATATTGGGAGTTCCCATAATGGCGCAACAGAAACAAATCTGAATAGGAACCATGAGGTTGCAGGTTCGATCCCTGGCCTCGCTCAGTGGGTTGAGGATCCGGCATTGCCGTGAGCTGTGGTGTAGGTGGCAGACACAGCTTGGATCTGGCATTGCTGTGGCTGTGGTGTAGGCCGGTGGCAACAGCTCTGATTTGACCCCTAGCCTAGGAACTTCCATATGCCGTGGGAGTGGCCCAAGAAATAGCAACAACAACAACAAAGACAAAAAGACCAAAAAAATAAATAAATAAAAATAAAAAATAAAAAAAAAAGTGAAAGTGAAAGATGAAAAGGAAGAACTGAAAAAAAATTTTATTTCAGGCCCTTGATGCCCACTGTCATAATGCATCACTGGGTGCAGGCCTAAAAAAAGACAAAAAATAAAATAAAATTCTTTATATTAATTTTCTGTTTAAATTACTGTGTCTCCTGACTGGACCAGACTGAAAAAGAACTTTCTTAACAGAGGAATTTTGCAACAATGGGCTGTTCACTACATTCAACTTGAAAAACAAATTTCTACCTTTAAAATAAAGTCCAATACTCAAAATTACTTTATATTTTTAACAAAGACCTTGGAGATTTTATCTGTTTGTCATTAGACCTAATTTTTAACAAGTTAGGAGTAACTTTTAATGAGAAATATATAGGATATAACAGTTAAAAACTGTAAATTTTTTAAACAGAATATTCGTGTTTGACCACATAGTAACAAATTTAAGATGGATCAATGAGTTAAACACAAAAAATGAAAGCAGGGAAATATTTATATGAGTATTTATCTGACTTTAGGAAGAAGAAATATTTTCTAAGGATAAAAGCAATGAATCACAGAGAAAATTTCTAAGAGATGATTATATAAAAATCTTTAAATTTTGTACATTAAAAAATTAAAAGTAAAAAAAGCAAACCGAGGAAAACATCTTTTTTTTTTAAGCCTAGGGGTTACTCCAAAATTAAGAGTAAATCACAAAATTAAGCAATGTGTAAGTGAAAACAATGGTTAACATAAGAAAAACAAGCTCTACCCTCAATCATACTAAAAATACAAAAAAGTTAGAATTTTTGACCTATCGAAGTAATAAAGTAACAAAAGGTTATTTTTTAATAACAACACAGGGGTATGAGATGTCTATTTCCAAAAAAGGCTGATTAATCACTCTCCACTCAACCTTTCCTACAACTAAAAATCTTGGACTACAACACATAAAACAACTACCAGAAGACTCTGAAAAGTACGTAAAAGCAGAAAGATGATATTCAGGATCTCAGGACTTAAGAGACAATGTAGCTGTAAGTTGCTTGGGTTTTCTGTTTTGTCTGATATGTATCCCACCCTGGACACTGGAGCAGCCTGAAAACCTGAACTGCCAATGACCCAGACAGGAAAAACAAAACAAAACAAAAACAAGAAAAATCTACTCTCTAGCTGCAGGGACTGGGAAATGGGAGAGGGAGGACCCTGGGATGGAATTCGACTGATTTTCACCCATCCTATTCCAGTTAATTATGAGCAAGCAAGCAGCACTCCTTCTCTCCCCCACCAGCAGGGAGTGTGGTCAGAGCTCTACAGACTCTCCCTCATCTACACCAAAGAGGTATCAGCAAAGAAACCAGGTCCCTCTCTCTCCCCATCAGCAGTAAGGTGGTCTGCGAAGGGCAAAGCCCTGTTTCCTCCTACTACTCCATAGCTGGCAAGTGCCAGTAAAGAGGTAGAATCACTCTTGCTCCCCACTGCGTGGCAGTGGCAGATTCTGCATAGCAGAACCCTGGCAACAGTGAAAGGAAGGTAATATCCTGGTTTTCTAGCCAGAAGACCTGGAACGGGAAGCCCTGGGAGCCAGAAAGTAAGCAGAGGATCAAGGAAGCTGGAGAAAGAGAACATTAAAACTTGAGTATGGAGTTTGATCTCACCTCCTAACCACATTTGTGAAACTGACTGGAATCAGCAGGGCAAAAGCTCTAAATAAATACCTCATTACACTGAAGACTACCCTCTCCTGGTTTCATACTGGCTGCTGAGGGGGTGCACAAAAAGAGAAGACCAGGAGTTCCCTTGTGGTACAACAGGTTAAGGATCCAGCATTGTCAAGCAGCAGCCTGAGTAGTTGCTGTGGTGTGGATTCGATTCCCTGGCCAGGGAACTTCCACATGTGGCAGGCACAGGTGCCAAAAAAAAAAAAAAAAAAACAAACAAACAAAAAAAAAAACAAAAACACCGCAAAAAGAAGAGAATACCAATGCAAAAGTTTTGAAAACAAAATTAAAAGCTGAACCACGGCCCACAGAAAACAAGCTAAGACATGCGATCAAAACATAACCAGGTTAACTGCCTGATGAAAAAAAAATAAATCAATATTTTCCAGAAGATTTAAATAAGACCCAGAGTCTCATAACATAATATTCAAAATGTCCAGGATAGGATCCAAAATTACTCAACATACTAAGTAGAAAAGCTAAGCAATTCCCAAAAGAAAAGGCAACCAACAGATGCTCATTGCAAGATGACCTGTGTCAGAATTATCCAGGACTTTAAAACAGCTGTTATAACCATGCTCCAAGAAGTTAGGGCTACTGAAATGACTGGAAAGATAGACAGTCTCAGAAAATAAAGAGAAGTTATTTAAAAACAAGCTATTTTTTTTTTTTTTAGGGATGCACTTGGGGCATATGGAATTTCCCAGGCTAAGGGCTGAATCAGAGCTGTAGCTGCCAGTCTATGCCACAGCCACAGTCAGGCTGGATCCCAGCTGCGTCTGTGAACTACACCACAGATCAAGGCAATGCTGGATCCTTAACCCACTAAGCAAGGCCAGGGATTGAATCTGAGTCCTCACTGACACCAGCCAGGTTCGTTACCACGGAGCCACAACAGGAATTCCAAAAGAAACAAATTTTAGAATGAAAAACTTCAGTAAAAGAAATTTTAAAATTCACTAGGGAGACTCATAACAGAATGGAGATGACAGAAGTCACTGACCTTGAAGATACTTTGTTTTATTGCACTTCACTTTTTTGAACTTCACAGTGCATTTCGTATAAATTTAAGTTTGTGGAAACCCTAAGTCAAGCAAGTCTACTGACATCATTTTTCCAATAGCATTTGCTCACTTCAAGTCTCTGTATCACATTTTGGTAATTCTTGTAAAATCTCAAACTTTTTCATAATTATATTAGCTATGGTGATCTGTGATCAGTGACCTCTGGTGTTACTACGAAGGCATTTATAATTAAGGTATGTACAATGCTACTGCACACTTAATAAGACTACAGTGCGGTGTAAACATAAATTTTATATGCACTAGGAAACAAAACTCTCTCCTGACTTATGTTAATGTGATATTTGCTTTATTGCGGTGGTCTGGAACTGAACCCTCAAGTATCTCTTAGGTATGCCTGTGTTCAATTTAAATTAGAGAAGGAAAACAGAGTGAAAAGAATAGAGACCTGTAGGACAGTATCAAAAGGACCAATTTATTGGCACATTTACACAGAAGTTCCACAGGGAGAGGAGAAAGAGATTGAAGCAGAAAAAAAAAATACATACATATAAATACATATTTGAAAAAACAATGGTTGAAAACTTCCCAAATTTGGTGAAAAGTATAAATTTACAGATCCAAGAAGTACAGTAAAATCCAAATGGATAAAGAAACCATAGATACATCACAATAAAACTTTGAATGTCATCAGTGTGAATGAGCCTTCTATTTTGCGCAAGATAGATGACACAACAGGAATACGTAAGGAATGTGTACTCCTCCTCTTTTACACTGGAGAAAATTTCTCTAATGTAATTAGCAGCACTAGCTTCTCAGGCATGTGACTAATGCGGTCACACAGGGCTCCATGCTTGAGGTTTAATACTGAGACTGCCATCTTAAAATTCTTAATTTTATTTTTGAGTTTGTGTTTTGTAAGTGAAATTATGAGATGATGAGGCATGTGCTGGAAGCACAGACGCTCATGCATAGTTCTGTGCCCTGCCCCCCCTTCACACTCACACACACATACACACACACACACACATATATATATATATATATATATACCCTTGGTCTCCTGGGAACAAACTCAATAAATGTAAGAGTTTTGAAATTATTTTTACAGCTAAGTATTATACCAAAAAGTCTCCTTTGACACTAATATACACAAATGTTAAAAAGATGTGCAGCCTTCTCTACAAATTCTAAAAGAAATAAATATGTAAACCTGTGGACCGAGGTTAGAAATCTGGATTATTTACCAACATTATAAACTGCAAGCCAGCTACAAAATAAACAGATTCAAGAGCTAACTTTACAAAGCACTTAAATTGATTCAGAATTTATACTATTAAAAACATAGAATTATATTCATTTATTTTTTATGTATTTATTTGCTTTTTAGGGCCATACCCGAGGCATATGGAAGTTCCCAGGCTAGGAGTCGAATCAGAGCTACAGCTGCTGGCCTACACCACAGCCACAGCAAGTTGGATCTGAGGCGTGTCTGTGACCACAGCTCATGACAATGTTGGATCCCCGACCCACCAAGCTAGGCCAGGGATGAAACCTGCATCCTCATGGATACTAATCGGCTTCGTTTCACTGTGCCACAACAGGAACTCCAGAAAAGCATTTTTTTTTTTTTAATTCCATGGCCACACCCATGGCACATGGAAGTTCCCTGGCCAGGGACTGAAACTGAGCCACAGCTGTGAATGATGCCTCAGCTGTGACAACTTCAGATCCTTAACCCACTGTGCCTGGTGAGGGATGGAACCGGTACCTCCACAATTATCCAAGCCACTACACTGTGTTTCTTAATCCACTGCACCATGGCAGGAACTCCTAGAGAAGCATTTATCTAGCATAAACTGACACGAAATGACAGCAAGTGCTAGGAACAAATCTCACAGTTCAACCCATACCCCCACCACCACCAGAAGTAGTTTTGTCCCTCAACAACTAGACTGCTTTCCTAAAACAACAGATGTAATAATCTAACACCTCAAGGGATAACTCCAACTTAAAACTAACCCAAAGTTTTCACTATGCTAAAATATCTGGCAAGTTTTTCCTCTTACACTGGATTTCTCTTGGCCTAACAGTTTCCACCTTTCTTAAATTTTGAGAAAACGGAGATGCACTTTCTTTGCCACTCATTTCCAGTTTCCCTTATTGGATGCTTGGGAAACATTCCCCTTCCTAGTTCCTGCCCCACTTTCTTATATGCTGCCTCCTTCAACCATCAAAAGAATAAAGTTATAATTTAATTTTTAACTATTTTTTAAATGGGTAAAAAACCTCTAGGGCTTCTATCAAACTTTAGGAGAGAAGAAAGTATGTTAAGGATTAGGGGGGAAAAAAGTTAGGTTTCAGGATTAGTATCCAAAAGCCTTAATTTTCCAGAAGAGGATCCAGTTTCCTTCATCTCATATACCAGAATCTTAAAATATGACGTTCCAGAAGAAAAGGCCCAGACTATAGGTAAAGTGCCTAGTTTGCTGAGAACTATTCTGGCACTTTACAAACTCTCAGACACAGCTGCTCCTTCTTCCTAATCCACTAGTTTTTTTCTAGCCATTCTTCATACACTCCTCACCTGTGTCCTTTTTCCAGGATTCAGTTGCCTTAAGATCCTTAAGATACAGGTACCAAGTCTCTTTGTGTCTGCAGTTGGATAAGGTTTAAGAAGACCCCCTGAGTCCTAAAAAATTGAAACAATATGTTAGATAAACTAATTCTGCCCTGTCTGCAGCCTCTGAACTTCAATAGTTACTTTTCCTTTCAAATAATACTTATATCCTATTTTTCTGATTCATTAATATAGGTGCATTGTAAAGAATGTGACAAATACAAAAAGTGCAACAGACAAATAACAGTGTGAGTATCCCCAAAGGAGCATCCACACTGAAATTGGGGCAGGCCTTTTTTAGAAAGAGAAAATTAAGGGTAAGGCAGGAATGCCCAAATAATACTCCAAGGAGGATTGCTCCTGAATTGTTCACAACAAGTAGGGATTTACAATCCATAAAAGAAAGGGTAATTTTCCCAAAGAAAATGTAATGGGCAACACTCTCCCTGCTTATTCTACCTTCCTCTCTTTCACTTTACCTGCACTGGGCACGTAATGGATCCCCATCTGCCTCTTTCATTCCTGGGGAACTTGCATCTTCATCAAACCTCCATTACCTGGTCTTCTAAAAACCATTTTCAAAAAGTCTTATTCTCTCCCACCTCCAGAAGTAAAGAAGTCTCTGAGTGATGGAGGCAGAAGGCCCCGCCAGGGAGGTTGCGGGGGCCCTCAGGAGATCAGAGGAGCCACATTAAAATGATGCTTCCCAGTAAATCCTTAGAGACAGGGCAGAGCTTCCCAGAGCTCTAACAGGGGAAGGTAACGCCTGTGCCTTGAGGGCGGGAAAACCAGGAGCCCAGGAGCAGCGAAGCCCAGGGGCTAGGCTTCTCCTCCCAGGAGCCCTTGCGGTGGCGGAAGCAAACTTTGGCCAATGAGAGCGGCGTTCCCCTGGCCCCGCCCTTGCTGTGTTCCCGCCTTCCCCCGCCGCAGGTGGGAGGGAGGAAGCCCCTCAGAAGCAGGCGCTTGTGTTGGAAAGGAAATTGGTAACTGCTGGCAAACAGCACGTGAGGCGAGGGACTACCTGGAGCAAAAAGAGACAAATAGTTAAGGGGTGAAAAGTGTCTGTTAGGGTAAGGCCTAAGAGCCTAGAACCAGGGTTATGTCTGCGAGGTTGGGGGAAGACCACGCTGCCCAAGTGGACTGCTGAGGAGACTCCTGAGGTGCGGAGACTCCTGAGGTGAGGAAGAATTGCTTCTCAGAAGACCGGGGTGGGCAGAAAATAGGAAGTAAGGCATTTTAGTCAGAATGGATGGCATGGACGGAGCCACAGGACAGGCTTTCTCCAGCGCATAGACATTTCTGACTAATTAGCAAAAAGTACCCTCTCCCTTCCCGTGTTTCCTCTGTTTTTTGATGTTTTTTCCTCCCGGCGGCTTTCCTTTTAGCATGTTTGTTCTGGCCTTGCGCACTTTGGCTTTCTCCTTACTTCATTCCCCTGCCCATCAGGAAGTTTTTGACCAGCTGTGTTATTGAAATGAACTGCCAGTAATACTGCTTGCTAATGCCTTTGAAAATGTATAAATGATAAACAAGAAACTTGTAAATATAAATATCTTTAAGAGAATTTCCTTTTTTGTTTTTGTTATGGTGGGAACTAATTCTCAAACTTTGGCTCTGCATATCAGAAGCAGTTGAAGAGCTTCTTAAACAGATTGCTGGATTCTACTCCAGAGTTTCTGATTCTGTAGGTTTAGGATGAGGCCTAACAACTTGCGTGTTGTTTGTTTTTGTGTAGTTAACACAGCATTACATTAGTTTCAGGTGTACAACATAATGATTTGGTATTTGTATATATTGTGAAATCACAGTGTAGTTTCCACATGTCACCATATATAATTATTAAATTTTTTTTGTCTTTTTTTTTTTTTTGTCTTTTTGTCTTTTGTTGTTGTTGCTATTTCTTGGGCCGCTCCCTCGGCATATGGAGGTTCCCAGGCTAGGGGTTGAATCGGAGCTGTAGCCACCGGCCTACGCCAGAGCCACAGCAACGCGGGATCCGAGCCGCGTCTGCAACCTATACCACAGCTCACGGCAACGCCGGATCGTTAACCCACTGAACAAAGGCAGGGACCGAACCCGCAACCTCATGGTTCCTAGTCGGATTCGTTAACCACTGCGCCACGACGGGAACTCCTAAATATTTTTTCTTATGATGAGAACTTTTAATATCTACTCTCCTAGCAACTTTCAAATATGTAATACAATATTATTAAATCTAGTCACCATGCTGTACATTACATCCCCATGACTTATTTTATACCTGGAAATTTGCACCTTTTTAAATTTTATTTAATTTGCTTTTTTCCTTTGTCTTTTTAGGGCCGCACTGGCGGCATAAGGAGGTTCCCAGGCTAGGGGTCCAATGGAGCTGTAGCCGCTGGCCTACACCACAGACACAGCAACGCCGGATTCAAGCTGTCTTTGACCTTCACCACAGCTTACAGCACCACTGGATCTTTAACCCACTGAGTGAGGCCAGGGATTGAACCTTCGTCCTCATGGATATTAGTCGGGTTTGTAACCACTGAGCCACAGCAGGAACTCTGAAATTTGCACCTTTTGAGCCTTTTCACTAATTTCAGCCACACCTACTCCATACTTAAGATGGTAAACTCTATGTTATGTGTATTTTTATTTATTTATTTATTTGGACACACCTGAGGCATGCAGAATTTCCTGGGCCAGGGGTCGAACCCAAGCCACAGCAGTAACAATGCCAAGTGCTTAACCACTGGGCCACCAGGGAACACCTATGTGTTTTTTTAACACAGTAAAAAAAATTTGTTAACTACCTTTGCTGAACTGCGTTCCCTCAGAGAGTAACTTTGGGCATATAATTTCACCTTTTTTAAGCCTCAGTATTCTCAAAATGGACAGGTTGGACTACAGCAGTGAGACCATCAAGAAGAACCCTAATTTGTTACTATTTTTCCTTTTCGGGTCTCATGTTTTGAAAGATTTTTGTCTGGTAAAGTACACATTTATTAAGAAACTATTTGTTTTCTGTTTCTTATTAAAGACGCTTTTGTTTCTGATTAGCAGAAGATAACCATGATTGCCACCTTGAGTTTGTATGTCAGCCAAAAGAAAAGAAACAAGATTTTATTTAGCATGCACAGACTTAGGTAGCTCTAGGATTTCTATGAGAACATTTGAAATACTGAAAATTGTTTGTGAACTCCTACAGGTTTGGAGACCACTGGCTTGACATCCTAGAAATGGTTGATTTTCAAAGTCCTTCTTCCTAATACTGTGATTCTCTTCATGAAGGTATGGCTTCCTATGGGCTTAGTGCTGAAATAAGGTTATGGAAATTTGTACTACATCAGTTATAATTGATTTGACCAAGGCTTGAATCTGTAGGATATCTCTATTTCTTTACTTTAGCCCAGAGATGAAATAGGAATGATAAGTGAAAATGGAGTTCATGAAAATGAAATGCAGTTGATATTAACACACTGCTTGGTATCTGGAGCCCAATTTAAAGAGTCAGAGCACAAACTGTGTGGTCCTGAGGCCAGATTCTTGGACCTCTGTCATGTGTGATAAATGGTCACTGTACTTAAGCCAGATACATTTTTTTGAAGTAATTATATAATTTTTAATGAATTATACAGTGGAACATTAGATAACAATGGAAAAAACCTTATTAGTGTGACTCTCACAGACATTATGTAGAGTGAAAAAAGAGACATGAATATGTGTGAGGTTTAAAACAGATAAAACTAAGCTGACAGCATATGCCCAAAATGTTTAGTGTTTCCAATAATCATTATGGTAGTAGTTTTAGTATTGATGTGGAACAAAACAAATGAGTAGTTATGAGATTGTCTAATTTTATCATATCTTCATCCTTAATAATAATCAGGATTATTAATGTAGAAGAAAGGAGATGTTACAGTTGTAATACCAAAAGAGTTAAAAACTCTGCAGTCTTGAATTTGAACTGGAAAAAAATAGTATGAAATCATACGATACTTTTGTATATGTAAATACCCATAACTGCTGTGTTCACCAAAAATACCTAAAAACAATGAGCAAGAGGAAAAAAGCAAAACACAATAAGCAGTGAGCATCCTTAGCATCTATATTATAGTCTTGAAACACCTTTTCATGTTAGAAGAAACCAGGGCTTCTTAGAAAAGTAGCCAATTCTAAGTCTGGAGCAGGAAATGTATGAGATAAGCTTGGAACAGCTTGACACACAAGATAATTAGGAGGCTCTCAGAGACTACTAGGGTCATGTCAAAATGTCAAAAATATACTAAGGAGCCCACTTGAAGGTGCTATACAAGCCAAAGAAGGAATCATTTGAGAGTCAACAAAGACAAGAAATAACATAGATTGAAAGCAATCAAATATGTTTAAATCCATGAGTTCATAATGCTGTTTTAAAAAGAACTAGTCACTCACAAAAATAATAGGAAACCAGTTCACTATCTTGAATGCTGGTAAATGAAAGGATCAAGCATTTATCTGGCCTTTCCCATATGAACTGTACACTGCATAACCAGCTATTAGATGAAATCTCTTTATATAAAAGTATTCCAGGAGTTCCCGTGGTGGCGCAGTGGTTAAGGAATCTGACTAGGAACCATGAGGTTGCAGGTTCGGTCCCTGCCCTTGCTCAGTGGGTTAACGATCCAGCGTTGCCCTGAGCTGTGGTGTAGGTTGCAGACGCGGCTCGGATCCAGCGTTGCTGTGGCTCTGGCGTAGGCTGGCAGCTACAGCTCCGATTCGACCCCTAGCCTGGGAACCTCCATATGCCGCGGGAGCGGCCCAAGAAATAGCAAAAAGACAAAAAATAATAATAAATAAATAAATAAATAAAATCAACTTTAAAAAAAAAAAGTATTCCAATTAAGACATGGAAAAAACCTGAAATAATATCGTCATTTCTCAACTCTCAGTGAATTAAGAGATATATACATGAAGCATCAGTGGCTACTAACATTACAAAGAAACAGCTGGAATCATTTGCCTTCTATAGTCTTGCCAATTACTACGTATATCTTTAATATTCAGATCAAACCTGAGTTTGAGTCTCTAGACCTATCTGCTAATTTGCAGCAAGTGTAGAAGATAAAGGAACATGTGAGATTAGACATGAGTATACAATCAGCAAAATCTAAATTATGTGAAACTGTAAGGCAAATGGGCCTGGGTTGTCAGCATATACATTGTAAGGAAAAAAGATACAGACAGCAGCTCCAAAGATTAAAAGAGACCTAAATGAATGACATCAAATAGTTTTTTAAATGTACAAGACCAAACTGTAGTGACTAGGGATGCAAATTTGAGTGATAAAACTATTATTTTGAAAAGCAAGTGGTGATTACTATAAGTCAAGATAGTGGTTACATATGGAGATACAAAGAAGATTATGCTAGGGACAGGGCTAATAGAAAGGGTTTTTGGAGTGAGTGACAAAGTTCTTCACCAGGATTTTGCTCGTTGTAGTCTGTAAAGTACTGGTTCATATTGTTGTCTACATATGCTAGTCATATTAAGTCATATAGTTTGTGTAATTATTTAATTTGTGTAATTATTTAATTGATGTTGAATTAACATAATTAATATTACAGTCTCAAGAGAGACATTACACATTAAGGGCAAAAAGTACCTAGGAAGATGCTAAATTTTCCCGCCACCTATTACGCACCTAGTTTTAAGGGGTTTTGATGTCTGAGGGACACTTGCCTGTGTGTGTATTAGGGAAAGGTAACACAATGACATATGTTTTAATTTTTAACAATAAAGTTATAAACTTTAAATTCGACTGAGTCTTTGTCATAAAGGTTAGTTTCTTTTTAGATTTAGTGACACATTAAATTCCCTTAAATATTTAACACCATTTACAAACTTTATCTCCCAAGTTAAAATCTATTATACATTGAAAGTGTTCCGAATCACTTCTCTGACCTGAAATTATACCACTTTTCTCTTTCATAATTCTGATGTATCTCATGAACCAACATTTTCTGGTCACTTTGTTGAAATCTGCTTCCTTCAAAAGTAAATTATTTCCCTGGCCACCCTCCCTAGAGATCCATTTCTTCCCATGAAGAGCCCTTCCAATTAGAGTAGACATTGATTATTAGTGGGTAAACTGTATTGGACCTTTCTCTGGTCAGTGTAAATTAAGTAGAATATTTGTCTTTAAAAGTACCTTGGGGAGTTCGTGTCATGGCTCAGTGGTTAATGAATCTGACTAGGAACCAAGAGGTTGTGTTCGATCCCTGGCCTCACTCAGTGGGTTAAAGATCCAGCGTTGCCGTGAGCTGTGGTGTAGGTCGCAGACACGGCTCGGATCCCGGGTTGCTGTGGCTGTGGCGTAGGTCTGCGGCTACAGCTGCGATTAGACCCCTAGCCTGGGAACCTCCATATGCTGTGGGTGCAGCCCTAGAAAATGACAAAAAGACAAAAAAAAAAGGAAAGTTCCTTGGTTACTGGTATCCTCAAATATCTAGAACTCTTCCATGTATTAAATAATTACAATATTCTTATCCAGACTGGCCAACTTCTTTTTCTTCCTGTTGTTTGATTTGTTTGCTTGCTTGCTTCTTTTTAACAACTAACTGAGTTCAGTACATAAGTGGTTTAAATTGTAGCTGTTAGGTCAACACTGGAGGACATCAAGGCAGAGTTGCCATGACCCACAAAGCCTGACTTGCACTGTTGTAATGGTTAAGAGGATAGACCTTGGAGTCAAGCAGACTTGAGTTTGAGCCATGGCTCTGTCACTTATTTGCTGTGTGACCTTGGGGCATGTGACTTAACCTCTCCCAGTTTCATCTATAAAATATAGACATTTTGAGGAATAAATAAGGCTAATATTTCTAGAGCACTTAGTACTTTGTATACAATGTTATCAATTAAGAAAGCAAATATAAGTCTTTTATTTTAGCCCTTAATATCCTCTAATTTCCATATGTAGAAATCATAAATCCTCTTCAACTTTGGAACTAGTCTCAGAATCCACCTCTTCATGAAATTGTCCTGATTCCCTCAATATAATATAACCTTTGCTTCTGCTTAAAATTCAAGAATTCTGTGCCTCATTGGTGTGCTTATTTATACCTCAGCAGATTATAAGCTCCTTGGCACAAATACTGCCTAGAACCTAATACATTACCTTGCATATAATAAAGGCTCAATAAATGTTTAGCAGAATTTATTACCAGTTACTTTTTTAAATAGAAATTAAATAGCATTTATCTAAAGTTTCGAATTAGAGTATAGGAGAAATCACCTACTCAGTAAAAATGCAGTCTGGGGGAGTTCCCGTCGTGGCGCAGTGGTTAACTAGGAACCATGAGGTTGCGGGTTCGATCCCTGCCCTTGCTCAGTGGGTTAACGATCCGGTGTTGCCGTGAGCTGTGGTGTAGGTTGCAGACGTGGCTCGGATCCCGCGTTGCTGTGGCTCTGGTGTAGGCCGGTGGCTACAGCTCCAATTGGACCCCTAGCCTAGGAGCCTCCATATGCCGCGGGAGCGGCCCAAGAAATAGCAAAAAGACAAAAAAACAAAAAAAAAACAAAAAAAACGCAGTCTGAATTTTATTTACAATAGTAAAACTTCAACCTAAATACTTCAGAAATGGAGGATTTAGTTGATTTAACTTTCCTAATTAAAATTTAAATATTAATTATAATTAATTAATATTTAAATTAATTATAATGCCTATTCTTGAAATGTCTTTTTTTCCTCAGCAGTTACTTTTATATTTATGCTGTTAATGTCCTTCAGCCAAAAGCTACAGAACACCAGCAGTTAAATAAGTTGAGTCTATTACTCATTGTAGCAAGAGAGAACATACCATGGGAAGGTCTGTGGTGTCTCAGTAAAAGGATGTTAGAACTTATTCTGGGATTTAGACTTTGATTGGATAATTTTGGGAAGAGTTTAAGGAAGCAGACTTTCTAGATTTGGTGGTGTCAAAAAGCAAGGGCAACACTATAATTGGATATCGCAATAAATTTTATCTATAGGGAGAGCAGACTAGAACAAAGATAAAGCTATAATGGTAAAGAGATAGCAGTCATTCATTTAGGTGACAGGGAAATATTTGGCATTTTGTGGGGTTATAGAATAATCTTATCTGAATTGTATATTCTTGTGAGATTGTTTTATGTCCCAGGACAACATAGCTTAGCTATATCAAATCAGTTCCTAGATACTAAGGGTAGTTTTTTTTTTTTTTTCTTTCTCACCTCATTTGATGTTTCTCATTCAAAAATTATATAAGGTAATTTTGGAGTTTCCACTGTGGCACAGCAATAACGAACCCAAGTAGTATCCATGAGGACTCAGGTTTGATCCCTAGCCTCGCTCAGTGGGTTAAAAGATCCATCATTGATTGATGTGAGCTCTGGTGTAGGTCAAAGATGTAGCTCAGATCTGATGTTGGTGTGGCTGTGGCATAGGCTGGCAGCTACAGCTCTGATTTGACCCCAAACCTGGGAACTTCCATATTCCCTAAAAAAAAAAAAAGAAAAAAAAATTGTATAAGGTAATTTTGCTTTGCTCTTAGTTTTGAACTCTAAAATTCAGCTATCACAAATAAATGTTGGAGGGCTGTCTAATTGGTCTTAGACCCAAGAATAATTTTTCCTTTTAAGTTATGGTTGGGAACATCATTCCCTCTTCAAAGGATACTGCATTTTGAGCAGTATACAAAGTCCTTAATGAATTCCTACTATGGCGCAGCAGTTAAGATCCAGCTTTATCCATCCTCTGCTGTAGCTATGGTATAGGTCACAGCTCCAGCTCAGATTCAATCTGGATTCTTGATCCCTGGCCTGGGAAATTCTGTATGCTGTGGTGCAGCTGGGGGAAAAAAAAAGTCCTTGACATATATGTAGATAGAAATATTTTATTTGCCTCTATCATTAACCATGATCATCATAAAGGTTTTAAGGTGACCTTGGGGTCAGATTACCTAGGTTTATTTCTTGACTCTGACACTTGCTAGCCTTGTGATTTTTAGAAAGTTATTCCTCTGTTCCTCAGGTAACCTCATCTATAAAATAGGTTCAGTAGTACTTATGAGATATTGTTGGAAGGATTATACAGGAAAACTCATGAGATATACTAGAAAATAAGCCCAATGAGAGCAAGAATCTTGTCCAACTTTTTAACCACCCTATTCTTAACTAGCACAGTGCCTACTAATACATACCAGGTACTCAATAAATATTGGTTAAATGAATGAATGTAAAGCATTGATCATAGCTTTACAACAAACATTAAGCACACAAAAAGTTGGTTCTTTTATTTATCACTATTACTATTCTCATAAAGATATGAGAATATCCTTTTACTCAGATGAAACTGCTGATTTTATCTCACCCATTAGAGTTGTACCAGCAATATAATTAGAACATTGTTTGGGTCCAGTCATATTACAGCAGCGCTACTTTGTTTATATCTTCTAATTGGATCTAAACTCTTGAGTATGCTCTTAAGCTTTCTATCATCAAGTTTACCTGTCATCACAATGTTATATAGTGAACTTCAGCAAAGTCACTGAAGCCCCCACTCTTATCCCTCTCTTTAAAACCAGTTCAAAGTCTATGTGGCAGTTTCACTTGAGGCCCAATCCTTATCACACCATAACCTTGAGATATGTGTAAATCCTGCTCTAACTCCTCTTTACCAGTTGGACCTCCTTGTACTTGCTTCTTGATTATATTTTTAATTCCCTTCTTCTTGATGGTGGATTTACTAGATGAGATCTGCAATTTGTGGAATACCCTTTTGTCATAATTTTAAAAGATCTAGAGTTTGATCCCATTATTTTCAAAGTTCTGTGTTAATTATTAAATAATAGTTATTCTGAGAGGAAATAATATATTTAGTTTTGAGCATTTTGAATTTGAGTTAATAAAAGGAGATATTCCAGAAAAAGTAAAAATATGAAAGTGAAAGTGAAGCCTATAGAAAGTTTTAATTTTTTTTTTTTTTTTTTTTTTTTTTTGTCATTTTGCCTTTTCTCGAGCTGCTCCCGTGGCACATGGAGGTTCCCAGGCTAGGGGTCTAATCGGAGCTGTAGCCACCGGCCTACACCAGAGCCACAGCAACGCGGGATCCGAGCTGTGTCTGTGACCCACACCACAGCTCATGGCAATACCAGATCCTTAACTCACTAAGCGAGGCCAGGGATCGAACCTGAAACCTCATGGTTCCTAGTCGGATTCGTTAACCAATGTGCCACGATGGGAACTCCCCAAGAAAGTTTTAAATATTTTATCACGAATAGATTTATAAGTATATTACACATTTTCCTCTGACTTCATCCCTGCACTCTCACCCAGTCCTTGACCCTTTCTGGAGAAACTCGGAATTAAACCAAGGTTTCAGGTAAGGCTCAGCAATAAAATAAGAGGACCTGATGCTTGGTAATTAAAAATAAAAGCTTTTAAAAGCAGTACTAACATGTCAACAAGATCACTAAATCAGCTTAGAACATGGTAGCACCTGTGCATAAGAGTAGCCAGACTCCGAAGTTCTCCTGTGGTGCAGCAGTTTAAGCATCCAACAGTGTCACTGCAGCAGCTCGGGGCTGCTATGGTGTGGATTCGATCCCTGACCCAGGAATTTCTGCATACCCAGGTGTGGCCAAAAAAAAAAGAGTAGCCAGACTCTTCTTGGAAGCCTCTCCAGTAATTTTAAAATGGGTAACAGAGGAGCTCCCCCTGTGGTGCAAAGGGATTGGGGGGGGTGGCTTGGGAGTTCTGACAATCTTTTAGCCAGGCCAGCTAGGGTAGATTAGTGGATTAGTACCTGCTGACATAATGGAGGCTGCTACATTTGTTAATGTTGTTATTCATTCTGAAGAAAAATGCATGCTAATAAATCACAGTTTAGAAATACTGAAAATTAAGAAGAAGGGAAATGATTACCCATAGTCCCACCATCAAAATATTATACTATTCATATTTAGAAGTATTTTCTAAATGTTCTTTTCCTTTAGAAAGTGTTTTTAAAAACAGAATCACATATAATTATGAGTGCTACTTTATTAAACATTATGTCATAATTATGTTCCTTTGTTGCTACTTAGAGACATATTGACTTTCAGTTTTTTTAAATTATATAACAGGTTTAGATCAAACTTAAACTACTGTGTAATATTCTGGAGTTTATTTAATATTCTCCTTGTCAGTTATTTAGGTTTTCCAGTTTTTACTTTTATAAACATACTATAATAAATATCCTTTATATTCTTCTTTGTGTACATGTGC
This sequence comes from Sus scrofa, assembly GCF_054392235.1. NCBI lineage: Eukaryota > Metazoa > Chordata > Mammalia > Artiodactyla > Suidae > Sus > Sus scrofa. The sequence goes on along the minus strand of NC_139387.1, from coordinate 85,779,869 downwards.
ATATAATTCGCTAGGAGAGATTTCAAGAAATGTAATTCTTGTTTGAAAGGTATATTCATATAGTCTGGTATATATAATCAAATTACCCTCCAAAAAAACTGGACAAATTTAAATTAACACCAACAGTGTTTTACTATTTTAATTTGTATTTTTCTATTAGTGTAGCTGAGCATCTTTTCATGTGTTTAATTACCCATTTTTATTTCTTCTTTTGTGAGTTGTTGCTCCTATCTTTCCCTAATGTTTTATTGGGTTGTTTATTGTTTTGTCACTGATTTGTAATTCTACAAAGAACAAAAACAGCAGGTATCAGATATGAGGAGCTAGCCTGCAACTAGTACCTAAACAACTTATCATAAACAACTACAGAGAACTCCAAAATTAGACAAGGTTATTCTGTGACTCTGATGGAGCAAGACAAACATTTAGCCACAGTGTAATCATGTCTGAGCACAGATTAAAAACAAGAACACTGTACAAATCACAAAAAAAGGACCAAACATCCCCTTCTCCAAGTAACAGGAGGGCCTATTGCTGCTTTACCAATTATAGCTTTTGCTCCATTTGATTCTTCTCACTTCCTAGATAATAATTAAGATACCCAATCATAGACTTGCCCTGACTTCTGACAGACTCTCCCCAAACCTATCACAAGCCTAAATCACAAAACAATCCCTTCTTAACCCGCTCTTACTGAAATGTCCCACAGGTTCCCCATGGTGTGCAGTCCTTCTTGTTACAAGTATTAGACCCAATTCCATTTACCTACCATTGGTTTCCTGGTACTTTTGGCTGGTGGGAAGATTTCTAAATCTTGATTGCTCTCATGCATGACACACACATTTTTCCCTTGTCTTTCTCTTGTCTCTTAACCTTGCTTATGGTATTTTCTGTTACTGATTAGTTTCTAATTTTATCAGTTTTATCGATTGTCTCCTTTATGACTTCTTAGTTTTGTGACTTGTTTTTTGCCTTAAATCATAAAAATAGTATCCTATATTATCTTTTAATACTTTTACTTTTTATGTTTAGGTCTTTAATCCACTTGGACTTTAATTTTGTGTGCAAACAATGAGAGCTAAAGTTCTTTCCAAATCTCGGACACGTGGGGGTTTAATCACACCCATCACTTTCTCTGGACTGCTTTCCTTGTCTCTTTCCTCCTCCATTTCAACAGACTGTGTTAGGAGTCTTTGAGCTCTGTTTCCATACCACACATCACAGCAATTATCGCTTTTGTCTTAGAATAGTTTGCTCCAGAGCAAGGAGAGCGTTTCACTTATTGTTTTACCTCCTTGGCTAATATGTTGCCTACACAGGAGTTTAATAAATATTAATGATTGACTGTCCTCTTTACTTTGTCTCCTAGAGAACAAGGGGGAGATCTTATTGGAAGGGCTAATACCAGTGTTTGTTGATTTGAGAATGGAAGAAAAAAATTTTTGTCCTTGGGCTATTTTGGTTGCCATGGTAATGGAGCGGGTTTTTCAGGCCTGCCATAGCAGTTGTACCTTAGGATTGGATAAGAAATTGAGTGCATATCTCACTCCTGCTAACAAATTTCTCCCCACCTACTATACTTAAAGCTAAAATTATGCAGGCTGCATGAATAATTTCCTTCTTTTTGCCCTAAGCTGAGAGGACGTATGCAGTGAGGTCTCCTCTTCAAGGGACAACAGGCATCGAAAGGGGGACCATATGGAGTCCTGGGGCCACCAAATGAGGAGGTGGAGAAATAACAGGCACCTGAAGTGGGTAAAAGCCAACAGGTCCCTGGTTGTTGCTCACCCCTTTCCGGTACTCTGAAGGCTAGATGGGTCTAGTATGTCTAGTAATCCAGTGGGGGGCGGGAGGGAAGGGTGTGGAGGTTCTGGGAGGGGGTGTGTAGAATCTGGGGCTAACGTCAGGATATGCAGCCCCTCCTCAAAAAAGCTTGACTGACTTGGAAGACCTGAGTGGAGCAGTATCTTCTTGGAAGTGTAGTCTCAGGGCTTCTTTTGTCTTGTGCCTGAGATGGAGCTTAAGAGGCTGCTAAGCCTCAAGATGCTGTTGTAATCATCTGCCTCTGAAGGGAAAGGCTTTTGTGCTCCTTATTAATGAGATATAGAAGAATAATAAGTGGGTGAGAGGACAGCTATAGATAATCTGGAGTAGAATTTGGAAGCCTCCTAAATCTAACCCTTTTGAAGAACAGACCCTACTTTCTCTTTCACTCTCTTTCCTTGAAACTGCTGAGGGTTCCAGAATCTGACTAGGACTTTTATTTTGTTCATCTAAGCATTATAATGGGAAGGAGGTGGGAGTTTAGTTTTTGTTTCTTTCTCCCTGAGAGTGCCAACTGAAAGGCCCCAAATATGTGAAGAAGCTCAGCATAGTACTCGGCACAAAGAAGCTAGTAGATAATGGTGTTCAGTGAATCTAACATGGTAAAAGACTCTGGGAACAAAAGTGACTACCCATTATGAGTTAGAGACTTGGAAGGAAGGCATATATGGTGTGGGCCAGAGGCCTTATGGGTCTGTCCTTGTCTATTGCTTGGCAGTAAGTCTTGGCCAGCTCTCTCACTTCTGAAACTGAGAGATAAAAGGCCCTGTCCGAGATTCCACTACTATATAGCAAAAACATTGAAATGAGTACCCAGGGCTCTCCCTCCAGTGATTTACCTCCAAGTGAGCCAATGGAGTATGGAGGTAAGCTTCTCACACCCCTGAGGATGGATAAAGGCCCGGTAGGCAGTGTCAAGGAAAGTGATTTTAGAATCTGGCCTTTCCTCCTAGATAAATGGAAGTCTCCTGCTTGTAGGGAATATGTTGTGTAGCTTAGCTGTACAAAGAGAGCTTATCCTTCCTTTGAGCTTCAGGTTGGGAGGATTACCTTTTTGAATTCCCAGGGACAAGGAGGCTGGGACCTGTGAAACTGGTAAAGTGGACATATTCAATTATATCATACAGTCCTGCCTAAACTATACTATCTCTTCCATTCCATTTCTCCTCCTCATAATGATTATTATTTTCAATTCTAAACCCACCTCTGAAATGATGGAGTTAGAAGATTTCATTCTTTGCTTTCTAAATACCTTTAGAAATTGAATTCCTAATTAACTGATGACCCCTGTCATGAAAAATAGAAAGAACCAGAGGCTTTGGCCTTAGAAAAGCCTATATTCAAGTCCCAGCTCTATTGTTAAATCTGACATGTTACTTCTCTGAGTTTTCTCATCTGTTAAATGGGAATACTTCATAAGGCTGTGGTAGAACACAATGGTATTTTTTACCAATGGTATTTTTTCCCTAACCTGCAATCCATGAACTGTCCCCTGGCCACCTGTGCCACTTCTCTCCGTTTTGCTCACCCTGCTCCATCACTCTAGTCTTTCTGTGAACTCACTAAGCTCTCTATTCTTTCTGCCTATAACCCTCTGTTCCAAAATCTTCGTATTTGCTCCTTCACATCATTCTTGTCTCAGGTCATTCCCTGACCACACCGTCTAAAGTAGTATAAAATTTTTTTTTTTTTTTTTTTTTTTGCTATTTTTTGGGCCGCTCCCACGGCATATGGAGATTCCCAGGCTAGGGGTCCAATTGGAGCTGTAGCCACCGGCCTACACCAGAGCCACAGCAATGCAGGATCCGAGCCGCATCTGCAACCTACACCACAGCTCACAGCAACGCCGGATTGTTAACCCACTGAGCAAGGGCAGGGATCGAACCCGCAACCTCATGGTTCCTGGTCGGATTCGTTAACCACTGCGCCACGACGGGAACTCCAGTATAACATTTATTATTAGCTGAATAATATCCTATGTGTTTACTTATTGATTTGATCGTTAACTTCCCCTTCCTCTAAAATCTACAGTCCAAGGGACTTGTATGTCTTCTTCATTGACTTGTCTGTCTTCTTCATTCTTCAAGAGCAAGGGACTTGTCTGTCTTCTTCATTGCTTCATTTTAAATCTTCATTTTAGATCTGCATCTAAAAGAGTGGCTTGAGCACAGTAGATGCTCTTTGAGTATGAGGCTGAATGCCAAATATTTAAAGTTCTAGAGAATATGGTGGTCTAGAAGCCCAATCTTCACTGCCCCCTAATGGATGGATAAAGGAGGGAGCCCATAAATGTGGCAGCATGTCAAGACTTAGGGATGTCTTTCTTCCAAAAAGAATGCAAGAACAAAATTTCTCAATCAGAACTAAGAGGGCCTCAAACAAGAGACCTGGTGAGATATTGTTTCACTGGATAATGATTTGTCCTAGCTTTTTTTCATGAAGCAAGAGCTGACTTTCATTTTCTGTAAATCAGAGAGAATGGCCTATGACTAGAAAAAGAATTATTAAAAATTTACTAGAAATAATTGAGCAGTGATTAATCATTAAGGGGAAGTCTATGACAATAGAAAGTCTCTGCCCCTTCTCTTCACTCTTGACTTTCCTTAAAACTTCTTACCTTCCATTTGGCATTCACCTCTTTTGCTTGCTGCTTCTTTGCTTCCTTTTAACTAGATCCCTTTCCATTACTTACACAACAACTACTTGAATTATAAAGAGAGATTTGATTTATCTGTTATACAGCATAGGAGTCATTAAATACTACTGTACTCCTGAAGTGTTAAATCTCAAGTTGATTTATCTTTGTGCATTAAAAAAAAAAAAAAATTCTGTAGATATTTGCCTTTCTGCTACTTGAGGAAAACATCCAGCTAAGGAAAGAAAAAAATAAGGAATTTTTAAATACTATCAAGATTGTGGGCGGATCTCACATGGGGGTCAGTTGTAAATCTTGTGGGATAGTACCAGGCAGGAACTATCTAATGTTGATCTTCCTTCTGAAACTTCATTGGGCCTATTCATGACTGACTTCATCTAAGACTCCAAAGGAAGGAAAGTGACAGAATGGGAATCATTAATTAGTTGAGTCAGTGTCTAAAAACTCCTATTATAGGACTTTCTGGTAAATTCTGGATTATGAAGGATGTCTTAGGCAAAAGGCTTAAATGGGGGCTTTCTCTTTCTGCTAATCCCCAACTCTAAAATTTTTGGAACCTAAAGTTGCAAGTGTGCTTGCAAAGAGAAAGAAAATAATGTGGCTCCCTGAGAGGAGATCCTAAGTCCACTTTTGCATTTAGCTCTGTGTTAGTAAGAAATGTTAGTTAATAAGGGTAGCTGGCCTGCCCTCTAGGGACTAAGGTCAGTGGAGGAAAGAAGATGAGAGGGTGCATGGGTCATTAGAGCTTATATAGTTTCCACGGTTTCTAAAGTTTCATGCATAAACATGAAAACAAAGGCTTTTTTTTTTTTTCTACAGACAATGAATACACACTTCTTTGACTATCATATAATAAGAAAATCCCTACTATCATTATAAAACAAACTTGCAATAACAAAATCCATGTGATGGGCCGTTGTAATGTATCATGGAAGGAAAAAGTGGCCAAGACCCCTCAAACTAAATTCTGAAGTTGGGCTAGAGAATTAATAGATCCCTGAGGTAGGACAGTGAAGGTGTATTGCTTGCCTTGTCAGCTGAAAGCAAAGTGCTCTGATAGTCCTAACTAACAGGTGTCAAGAAAAAAGCACTTGCCAGATCAATAACTGCATACAAACTTATTTTGGTCAAGCAGTGAAACCACATCTGGTACAGCAGCTGCAATTGGAGTCACCACTGGTTAAGCTTATGATAATATGCTCTCATTCTCCAGGATCCATTTGCATTCTGCATAGACCACATAGGAGAGTTGAATGGGGCTGTGAAGGGAATCACCACTTGAATTCTTCAAGTCCTTGCTGGTGGCACTAATCTTTGAAATCCCATCAGCAGTGTGGCAGTGCTTTCGATTCAGTATTTTCATAGGTAAAGGCAGTTCTAGTGGCTTCCAATTTGCCTTTCGCATCATAATAGCCCTCACTCCACAGGTCTGGGAACTAAAGTGGGGATTCTGCCAACTGCTGAGCATGTGTTTTTGAAATGGAGAAATAACCACGAGGTTGGCTTGACAATACACTAGATGGATCTGAGCTCAAACTCCATTGCTCACCTAAGCTCTGTAAGCCCCTGTTCTGCCTGGTGGACCACAGTGATGTATTGGATCTCCTGGAATTTGTATCAGTTCAGAGTTAGTGTCCAGTAATCCCTGAGAGATCTGATTATATCATTTTCTCCACTGCACAGTAACTCTGGTAAAAGGCCATGAGTCCCTTTGGGGAAGACTGGGAGAAAGGTTAACAATATAAATTTTGCATATCTTAAGATGTTTATTATGAGGAACTGGCTCATAGGATTATGAAGGCTGAGAAATCCCACAATCTGCCATCTACAAGCTGGAGACCCAGGAAAGCTGGTGGTGTAGTTCTAGTGAAAGTCCAAAGGCCTGAGCACCAATGATATAAGTCCTAGTATAAGGGCAGGAAACGACCAGTGCCATAACTCAAACAGTTAGACAGAGAGAATGAATTCTCTTTTCCTCCGCTTTTTTATTTTCAGGCCCTCAACCGATTGAATGATGCCCACCCACTTTGAAAAACACTATCTGCTTTACTCAGCATACCTATTCCAACGCTGATGTCTTCTAGAAACACCCTCACTGACACATTTAGAAATAACACTTAACCAAGTATCTGTACATCCTGTGGACTAGTCAAAATGACCCATAAAATTAACCATCACACTTCCATTGCTCCCTGTTGCCCCACTAGCCCAGGTTACCACAGCAAGCCTCTCACAATCAGATGTTTCAAGGCAAAACATAAGCACACATCTTTAGGAACATGTAAATGTGACAATCTCCCCCCCCAGATATGATGGTAGCATCATCAGTTCCACCATTCTGTGAGCATCCAATCAGAATTATGCACCTGCTTCCCATTTCTAAATACAGCCCCTAAAACCTACTGGCAGTTTTCCTGGGATCTCCCTCCTCACTTATCGTGGGGTGTTGGTGGAGAAGTTGCTTTGTCCTCTACGAGAAAGAAGCTGCTTAGGATGAGAATAGCTGGAAGAGGGACTAGAGCAAGCAGTCACAGGCCTGGGATGTCTGCTTATTTCCTTTCAGTGTTTTTCACACTCTTGATCTAACCTCAAGGTAATACCAGAAAAACAGTCTAAATTTGTGAGGATGGGAGTAGGGACTAGGAGCACAGATCTGCTGCTAATGTGCATTTCCAAGTACAATTTAGAAAACACACCAAGATCTCTCTCCTCTGCAGTTGAGATGCCTAGCTGTAGATCATATTAAAAAGTTTTTTTTATTAATTGCTGAATTTTTGTTCCTCTGATTTTTCAAGGCATTGTTGGATATTAAAAAAACAGACCCTCTCTCACTGTTAGGAATTTATCATACAGAAATAGTTGTTTAACTGTATCAAGGAAATGTGTACAAGATGTTCATTTATTTGTAGCAGTGAAAGTTTAGAAAACTAATTATTAAAAAAACTTAATTGTCAAGTAATAGAAGAATGGTTCAATAAATTCTGATCCATCTGTGGAGGCAGTACATGAGCTCTGGAGCTAGAATGTCTGATTTATTTATTTATTTATTTTTTGTCTTTTTGCCATTTCTTGGGCCACTCTCATGGCATATGGAGGTTCCCAGGCTAGGGGTCGAATAGGAGCTGCAGTCGCCGATCTACGCCAGAGCCACAGCAACACAGGATCCAAGCCGCGTCTGCAACCTACACCACATCTCACGGCAACGCTGGATCCTTAACCCACTGAGCAAGGCCAGGGATCGAACCTGCAACCTCATGGTTCCTAGTCGGATTCATTTCCACTGCGCCACGACGGGAACTCCTAGAATGTCTGATTTCGTATTTTGGCTTTACTATTTCTAGCTGTGTGACTAAACCTCGATTTCCATATTTATAAAATATAGATACATTAGTCCCTACCTAATGTAGTTATTGTGACTTTTATATATTATTTCCATCTGCTTGATCCCATTTTTTCACCTGTAAAATAAAAGTGGTACTGTCTATCTCCTTGGAAAGAAAATAATGACTGTGTAAGTTGCCTAGTTTAATGTCTGACAGTAATAATAATATCTCGGAGTACCCATCGTGGTGCAGTGGAAACGAATCCAACTAGGAACCATGAGGTTGCAGGTTCGATCCCTGACCTTGCTCAGTGGGTTAAGGATCTGGCGTTGCTGTGAGCCATGATGTGGGTTGCAGATGTGGCTCAGATCTGATGTGGCTGTGGCTGTGGTGTAGGCCGGTAGCTGCAGCTCCGATTTGACTCCTAGCCTGGGAACCTCCATATGCCTCAGGTGTGGCAGTGAAAAGCAAAAAAATAAAAATAAAAAATATAATAATATCTCACAATTATTGCACACTTGCAGTGTGTGCAACATTGTTCACTTTATGTACATCAATGGATTTAATCTTCACAAGAGGTATATGACATTGATATTATTATTAATCCCATTTTGCAAATAAGAAAACTGAAGCAAAGAGATTAAATAACTTGCACAATGTCGCAGACTTTTTAATAAAAGTTAGATACTCTGCATGAGATGGCTGCTGTTTAACAAATAAGTCACACTATTATCTGTTGGGATACTTTTAGTTGAATGTAATATAAATTCAACTGAAAGTGACACAACAGTGAATACATTGTTAAATCATATAACAAGGACTATAGAGGTGGATGATCCAGGGTTGGTTAATTCAGCAACTCAGTAACTACATCAGAACCCCCGGAGTCTGCTAACTCTTTCTGCTCTGCCCTCTTCATTTGGTATTGGTTTGCCTTCTTAGTCTGGATGCCCACGTGTCTCCAAGATGACTGATATGGTTCCAGACATCAAATGCAAAAAAACTGCATTCAGAGGGGCGGGAAGTGTCCCTGTGTTTGTGTCCCTTTTAAGAATGAGGACAGTCTTCTCCTCCCAGGAGATTAGCTTCACATATATTTTACCAAAATTTTATCATACTCTATACTTCAAGTAACTCTTGGCAAGGTTTACTGGAAGCATTTAATCATTAAGAAGAGGGGGAACAAAATTAGGAATCTATAGAAAGAAAGGGAGCATTTTGCTCACATTCTAATTTAATTCCTTCCCCTTAAGTGTGGACCGGACCTACTGACTTGTTCCTAATGAATTCAATACAGGAAAAACGATGGTATGACACATCCATGATTGGGTTATAAGAGACTCCAACTTCCATCTGGCTCGGATTTTCTCACATATGGAAGTTCCCAGGCTAGAGGTCAAATCAGAGCTACACTGCCAGGATGTGCCACAGCAATGCAGGATCCGAGCCATGTCTGCGACCTATACCACAGCTAGCTGCAATGCCAGATCTCCGACCCACTGAGTGAGGCCATGGATCGAACCCACATTCTCATGGATACTAATTGGATTCATTTCTGCTGCACCACAATAGGAACTCCTTTTTTATTTTTTTTTTCCTCTGGCTCTTCTTGAGTTCTTAACTTTGATAAAGCAAAGAGAGGCCAACATGGCAAGGAACAGCCTCTCAACAACTACCAAGGAGGAACTGAGGCCTCAGTTCAAACACACAGATATCCCTAACACTAAATAAATATCCAGTGTTCTGCATAGCTTCGTTTTGCCCTTAAAAGTCCATTCCCCACCCTGCTCAGTGTTCCCAGGGGATGATGTGTATGGTCTTTATTATAGGTTCCCTTGCCTTCTGGCTTTCATTTGGGTTCTACCTTTTGGTTAGAGATGAGAAGAAGAATGGAGAGTAAAGTGTGGGCATTTATTCTCCAGGCAACCTCTGTGCATGTGACCTTATTTGGAAATAGAGTCTTAGAAGACTTAGTCAAGTTAAGATGAGGTCATACTGGATTAGAGTAGACCCTTATCTAATGACTGGTGTCCTTGTAAGAAGAGGAAGATTTGGACACAGACACACATGGAAAAGGCCATGTGATAATGGCCACAAGCCAAAGAATGCCAAGGATTGCCAGCCACCACCAGAAGGAGAGCTGTATGGAACAGATTCTCTCTCAGAGCCTCTGGAAGGAACCAACTCTGCTAACACCTTGATTTTGCACTTGTAGCCTTCAGAACTGTGAAAGGATAAATTTATGTTGTTTTAAATTACCCAGGTTTTGGTAATTTGTTATGACAGCCCTAAGAAACAAATACATTAATCAGTCTTTTTTTTTTTTTTGAAGGTATGTTAGAAAATCCTAACTCTGTGCTGAATGACTCCACTACCATTTTAATGTGATTTTCCTGATTATAATAGTATTATATGCTATTGAAATTTTAGAAAAGTTTAAAGAAGAATAACACGTAGGAACTAGTATCCATAATACTTCCGTGGTTATCATTTTGGTGTATTTCAATTTATTCTTTGCCTAAATGTGATTTTTTCATAGCTTTTTCATATGATATATAGAATTTTCCCCCTGACTTTTCACTTACAATTATAGGTAAATAGGTGTTCATGGAGTAAACATTTCATCATAAGTATTTTGATGACTACATAAAATGTCATTATATAAGTGTTCCATATTTTACTCAACAGTTTCTCCATTGTTAAATAATTGTATGCTTTTACTTTTTTGTTATTAGAAACAATCTGTGATGCAGGGTGCAATGAGATGAAAGTCTTGTTTACAGAGGGATTTAATCTGGCTGTTTGTGATTGGGATAGATTAGAGAAATTCACTTTACCAGAGATATCCCAAGGTCAGAGATCAGCCTCTTCCAAATAATACAAAAGTGACTGCAAAAGAAAGATTTAAATTTAAGATGAGAGTAGAGAGAGCCTTTCAGGGATAATTTTTAAGTTACATAGCAGGGAAAGTTTGCCCTGGAGTTGCCAGGCTACTCAGGATGTTTGGAACAAGATCTGCAGGGACATCCTGGACCTAAGCCCTTTTCTCACTCTTTTAATAAATCCCAGCCACTCCTGATCCTCTTTGGTCTGTCACTCTGGGAGTTCCCATAGGCCTCTTCCTAACTAACCTCTTGAGACTCATTTAGAGTAAAAGCAACACTCAGGCTGGCTTTAATTGTTCTGAAATAATACTAACTGTTGGGATGTCCATACTTGGGACCTCTGGGAATCTGTAAGTAACAAATGCTAATGAGTCTCTAAGGATCTCAGTTGGACTCTACGTTCTCCTCCCCTTAAACCTATTCCCATACACACCAAAGAAGGAGGGAGGATGAGGGGCTCAGCCTAGGCAGAGACTGGCTGGGACCCAAGTGCTTCCTCAGAGTGTGTTCAACACTATTACTAGGTTTCCCCAGGGAGACAAGTTTGCAAGTTCACTGTAATTTCTATTGGTCTTACTGGGATGTACTGGGAAACACTCTGTATCATAATTCATTAGGGGAAATAGCAAATTTTTTACTTGAGATTATTAAATCTTTTTTATTATTATTAAAGGTCAATTCATTATTTGTATCTTCTTTGGTCTACTTCAGAAAGTGATGTATGGCAAGCTCGCGCCCTGGGCAAAGAACTTTTGTAATGAGACTGGAAAACTTTCAAGCAGGATGGGCCCTTCCCCAAGAGGCTGAGTCACAGGGAAGTTATTCACGTACCCAGTCTTTGAGGATCCCTTTCCCTCATCCTTTCATTCAAAATGCATAGTCCACTATTTGCCAAATAAAGTGCTACTTATTATGGGAGATAGATAAGTAAAATATAGTCTTTGCCTTAAGATTGGTAAAAATCTGACAGATAAGTCCAAGACAATCTGGACTTATTGGACAAGAATTAGGGCATGTTAAGTTCCACAAATAAGGCACAAACAGAAATTAAAGGATGTTCAGCCATGGCAGGAATACTATACTCAATTTTTTACTGGAGAGAAAAGGGGACGCCTCAGGAAGGAGTGTGTATTTAACCTGAGTCTAAAAAGTTTCGAATGTTCTTCCTTTCTTTCCACATAGCCACTGCACTGGATCACATCTTCGTTATCTCATTTATTCATTAATACACTCAGTCAACATTTTTTTATTTTTTAACATGTGTCTGTACCCACAGCACATGAAAGTTCCTGGGCCAGGGACTAAACCAGAGCTGTTGCAGAGACAATGCTGAGTAGTTATGCTGTGAGCCACAGAGGAACTCTCAACATATTTTTAAACCTACAAAGTACCAGGTCACAGCCAGGTATGGGCATACAACAGTGAGCAACATAGAAATGGTTCCTGTTTTCAGTTTGCTTACATTCTAGTTGAGGAGATAAGTAAACCAACAAATAAGAGTTATGATAGAATCAAACAAAAAACCTAGGCAGATAATAACAGGGGGACCAGCTTTAGAAAGGAGTGTCACAGAAGGCCTATCTGAAAATGATACATAAGCTAAGACTTAAGGGAGATAATGAGCTTGTCATGGAAAAAATCAGGCAAAGAGCATTTTAGGGAGATGTAAATTTTTTTCTAAATGCATAGAAAGCCATTTTTTGAGGGAATGAGCAGTCCAAACTGATTTACATTTTAAGATGAGTCTTGCTACAATGAGGAAAATTGACAGGTGGAAGGTAAGAGTAAAAGTGAGAAGACCAGTTAGGAGACTCTTGAAGCCCAGGCAAGAGATGATGGTATTTTGGATTAGGGTGGCGGAAAAAAATGTTTGGATTCTGTATTCACTTTGATAAATGATTCAACAGGATGCCATAATGAAGTAGATGTGGGGAGTGGGGAAAATGGAGGAATCAAAGGAGACTCCTAGGTTTCTGGAATGGCAATTGCATAGATTGCATAGATTGATTTAATAGACTAGTTCCTGTCTCCATGCAATAGAATAAAAATTCCCTTCCATTGTCATGTGACTATACATTTATACTCCTGTATCTGAACTTGATTATATGACTTTATTTGACCAATAGAATGTAGCCAGAAGTGATAGTATGCTGGTATCCTCAAGGTCTCCTTGTTGCAAAGAGCTTTTGTTGTCAGTGGTTTCAAGAAGGGAAGAATAAGCAGCTTGAGGGGCCAAATAAAATTAGTATAGATAAAAGAACATCTACATTGTTGGAGACTTTAAAGAAAACAGTTCCAGAGGAATGGGGGATGGAAGCCAGACTACAATGAGCTAAAGAAAGAAACATGGGGAAGTAGAGATAACTTATACAAGATAATCATTTAAGGAGAATTCCTTTTAAAACTGAAGGGGAAGTTCCCTGGTGGCTCAGCGGATTAAGGATCCAGCATTATCACTGCTGTGGCTCTCATTACTGCTGTGGTATGAGTTTGATCTCTGGCCTGGGAACCTCCACATACATACCATGAGTACAAACAACAGCAACAACAAAAATGAAGGTAATAGCTGTAGGGAATTGAGGTAGTAAGTGGAGGGAGAGTGATGTCAGTTGAGAATTTTTCCAAAATTATGAATACTAGATCGTAGCCATTTCCAGGTATAATACTATTTACCTCAGTCTCTTCTACCCTACACAAATGTCTTGCTTTCAACCAATAATTAGAAATCATGTTTAAAAAAAAAAAAGAAAAAGACAATCAGAAGATGAACCCCAGAGGTTTACTTTATCAGATAGGGAATTTGAAATAACTGATTAATATGTGAAAAGCTGTAGTAGAAAAGGTGGGCAATATACATCAACAGTTGGGTAATTGCAGGACAGAAGTGGGAACTATAGGAAAAATGCAAATAAAATACTAGACAAAAATTTTAAACCATAGTAATTATGATGAAGAATGCCTCAAATGGGCACACAAGTAGACTTGACATCATCAAGGGGAAAAAAATCAGTGAACTGGTAAATAGGGCTCAATAGAAATTACAAAACTGGAACATAAAAATTTTTTTAAAAGTGAAAAATATTCAAGAGCTGTGTGACAATATCAAACAGCATAATTTATATGTAATTAGAATTTTAGAAGAAGAGAGTAGAAAAATATTTGAAGAAACAATGACTGAGAAAATTTTTTTAATACTGAAAGATGACAAACCACAGACCCAAGAAGCTCAGAGAAATATGGTGTGTACACACACACACACACACACACGCACACACACACACACAATTGGATTCATATATTAAACTATGGAACTCAAAAGATCAAGAAAAAACTTTGAATGCAGCCCGAGAAAAAGACATTACCTACATACATAGGAACAAAAGGTTAAAGTTGCAACATACTTCTAATCAGAAATGAAGACAGCAGAGTGACATATTTAAAGTGCTAAAGGAAAAAACTGTTAACAGAATTCTATATCAAATGAAAATATCTTTCAAAATGAAGAAATAAATACATTTTTTTAAAAACAAACAAAAACAGAGACTTCATTTCCAGCCATTCTACACCATAAGTAATGTTAAAGGAAGCTCATTAGGAGGAAGGGATATAATTCCAGACATATACTTAGAACCATACAAACATCTCTGGAAATTGTTAATATTAAGGTAAATATAAAATATTTTTTCTTATTTTTCATCACTGTATAAGATAATTTACTGTCTAAAGAAAAATTGCTAGCAATGTACCGTGAGTTTAGTGCATATGTAAAATTAAAGTGTATGACAATAGTACCACAAAGAATGGGAAAGAAGAATTAGAAGTATACTGTTATAAAGTTATGATTCTATACATGAGGTGGCATAATATTATTTGAAGGTAGACTGCAATAAACTAAATGTATCTATTAATAATTCTAGCCCAATCACTTTTAAAAGATTAAGGTATAAATAATAAGCATCTGGTGAAGGTAAAATGGAATCATGGGAGTCAGCATAATGACAGGCTGAGGTATTCCCTTTGTCCCTTCACTTCAGTCTACAGTGAGTAAAATATCCATAACTCAACAAATGTTTCTATGCCCAACACAGCAAGATGTCAAAGGGTTCCACACATCTGTACATCTGAAGATTGGGGAGGCAGGGGACTGTAACATAAAGGAGGCAGACTAAGGGAAAAGCAGAGGCAGTGTCTGTGATCTCAGCCCACCTCAGTAGTACCTTAGCCTTCAGCCACAGAGAATCTGGTAGCAGTGACAAAGGTGGTACACATAACTCCAGCCTCTCAGCCACGGAGGGGTCCACAGTAGCAGCACTGGATTCCGTGATGCCAGTCCCTTCAGCTAAACAGCATACACGACTCCAGTCCCCCCACCCTCAAACCCATGGCAACAATACCCAGAAACCTGCAACCCTGGAGGAGGCAGAGGCACCCATGACCCCACCTCATGGGTGCCTCCATCCTTTTTCTCCCTTGCACCAAGGGGCATGCCTGCAATCCAGGTGACCACAGGTTATACCAAAAGTGCCTGCCACACTAATGTCCCAAGCAATAACACCAGTGAAAGCAGCAACATTGGCAGCAGCAAGGCACAAGTGAACCCAGGGGCACATGCAGCAACATCGAAGTCACTGGCGATGCTCTGGCAGAGGCAGAGGAGTGTGGAAAGTGTTGATACTGAAATATAGCCAGAGGCAGCTCAGATAAGAGAAGCCAAAATGTATGCTATTATGCCACCTACTAAAAAACAAAAGTAAGACCTCTGATTACAAACTTGTTGAACTGTTAAAATCAAAGTAAACAAAGTCTTACCTAAATAAGAAAAGTATTCACTACTTAAGATGCACTAGCAAAGTAACACTTAATAAGCCACATGAAAAAGAAAATCACAATAACATAGTATCACAAAAAGAAAATTAGGTCTCTAGAAACCAAACTTAAATTCACAGAAGATTGTGATCTAATTGATAAAGAATTCAAAATAGCTGTCATGAAGTAACTTAAGCTACAAGAAAACTCAGGCAGTTCAATGCACTCAGGGGTAAAATTAATGAACAGAAGGAATATTGTACCAAAAAGATTGAAACTCTAAAAAAGAACCAAACAGATTCTAGAGCTTCAAAACTCAAGAAATGAAATGAAAAATGCACTGCAAATAGTTCAGACCATACAGAAGAGGGAATAAATGACCTTGAAGTTATAAATTTAGAAATGATACAGGTAGAAGAGAGGGAACTAAAGTTTCTTAAAAATGAAGAAACTAGGAGTTCCCATCGTGGCTCAGTGGTTAACAAATCTGACTAAGAACCATGAGGTTTTGGGTTCAATCCCTGGCCTTGCTCAGTGGGTTAAGGATCTGGCATTGCCATGAACTGTGGTGTAGGTTGCAGATGCGGCTCGGATCCCGCATGGCTGTGGCGTAGGCTGGCGGCTACATCTCTGATTAGACCCCTAGCCTGGGAACCTCCATATGCTGCGGGAAGTGGCCCTAGAAAAGGCAAAAAATAAAATAAAATAAAATAACTAAAAATGAAACTATTAGAACTATGCGATTCCATTACAAAAAGCCAACATAAAGATAATAGACATTCTATAAGGAAAAGAGAGGGAGATGAGAGAAGAGATCTTAAAGAAATAATAGCTGAGAACATCTCAAAGCTGGGGAAGGAATTGGATATACAAATCCACAAAACCAATAGAATACCTAATTATCTCAACACAAAAAAAAAAATTCTCCAAGACACATATTAAAACTGTCAAAATTTCAATGGTAGGAGTTCCCATCATGGCTCAGTGGTTAACCGAATCCAACTAGGAACCATGAGGTTGTGGGTTTGATCCCTGGCCTTGCTCAGTGGGTTGAGGATCCACCATTGCCATGAGCCGTGGTGTAGATTGCAGATGCTGCTTGGATCTGGCATTGCTATGGCTGTGTGTAGGCGAGCAGCTACAGTCCGATTAGACCCCTAGCCTGGGAACCTCCATATGCTGCTGGTGCGGCCCCAGAAAAAAGACAAAAAAAAAAGTTTCAGTCGTTAAGAGAGAATTTGAAAGACAGCTAGGGGAAAAAGTAACCTTAAAAGTACCCCCAGTCCAGCTATCAGCAGATTTCTCAGCAGAAATTTTACAGTCCAGGTGAGAGTGGAATGACATACACAAAATATTGAAAGATTAAAAACTGCCAAAAATATCCTGCAAAATTATTCTTCAGATATAAAGGAGAAATATAGGCTTTCCAAGAAAAACAAAAGTTGAGGGAGTTTATCACCATTAGACTTTTGTTACAAGAAATATTTAAAGGAGCTCTTCTACCTGAAATGAAGCAGCAACATTACACAAAACTTTGAATAAGATGATAAGCAGACAGATAGAATTAGAAAATTCCAACTCTTTATCAGAATAGGTTGTTAAACATTTTATTATAGCATAAAGATTACAGGGGAAAACTTTAAAAATAACTAACTATTTCAATTTGGTAACAAATTCACAAAATAAAAAAGGATAATTGTTACCAAAAAACAAAATGGAAAGAGGAAAAGGACAGTGCCTATATAAGTAAATGAAAATAAGATGCTATTAGCACAAAGATGACAATTTTACCTATAAGATATTTTATACAAACTTCACTGTAACCACAAAACAAAAATCTGGAGCAGGGACACAAAACAAACAAACAAAAAAGATGAAATGAGAAAAACATCACTGAAAACCATCAAACTAAAATGGAAGACAGAAACACAAGGGAAAAGGACAAGAGAGAGATAGAGCAACCAAAAGACAAAAAAATAAAATGGCAGCAACTATTACTCATATATCAATAATCACCCTAAGTGTAAATGCATTGAATTTGCCAATCAAAAGACACAGAGTAGCTGGATGGATTAAAAAGCAATACCTAACCACATGCTACCCCCAGGAAACTCATTTCATCTCTAAAAACAAACATATACTCAAAGTGAAGGGATGGAAGATGATACTCCAAATTGCAGCCAAAAGAAATTCTCATATCAGACAAAATAGTTTTCAAGCCAAAAAGGTAACAAGAGACAAAGACAGACATTATATAATGTTAAAAGGGACAATCCATCAAGAAGACATAACATTTACAATAGATGTAATATACATATGCACCTAATATGAGAAGAACAAAATATGTACAGCAATTACTAATAAATATAAAGGGGAAAATTGATGGCAATACAATAATAGCAAGGGATATTAACACCCCACTTAAATCAATGGATTGATCATCCAGACAGAAAGTCAACCAAAAAATAGTGGCCTTAAATGAAACATTAGACCAGATGAAATTAATTGGCTTGTATGAAACATTCCTTCCAATGCGGTAGAATGCACATTCTTCAAAATGCCTATGGAATATTTGCAAGGATAGGCATATGTTGGAACACAAAACAAGCCTCCATAGGTTTGAGAAGATTGAAATCATATCAGGCATATTTTCCAACTACAATAGTATGAAACTAGAAAGCAACCACAGAAGAAAGCTGAAAGAATCACAAATATGTAGAAACTAAACAACATGCTACTGAACAACTACTGGGTCAATGAAGAAATCAGAGGAGTAATTAAAAATACCTGAGGAAAAGTGAGAATGAAAACGCAGCATAGCAAAATTTACAAGATGCAGCAAAAGCAGAACTAAGAGGGAAATTTATAGTAATACAGGCCTACCTCAAGAAACAAGAAAAATCTCAAACTATTTAACTTTACACCTAAAGGAACAAGATAAAGGGGGGAAGAAAAGTCCCAAAGACAGTAGAAGGAAGGAATAATAGAGGTCGGGTGGAAATAGAGAGTAAAAAAGAAAATGAAAAACGTTAATAAAACTAAGAATTGATTCTAGGAAAATATAAACAAAACTAACTCATTAAGAAAGAGAGAAGGCATAAATCAGTAAAATTAGAAATGAAAGAGAAGTTACAATAAATATCATAGAAAAAGAGAATACTGTGTTAAGCCATACACCAACAAATTGGACAACCTAGAGAAAATGGATACGTTCTTAGAATCATACCACCTTTCAAGACTCAATTTTGAAAAACTAGAAACATTGAGACAGTTCACTAATGAATATATTGAAACATTAATCAAAAATCTCCCAAAACGAAAGTCCAGGACCAGATGACTTCACATGTGAATCCTACTAAACACTCAAATAAGATTTAATTTGAAGATGAGGGAAGGCTACCTAATTCATTTTATGTGGCCCATGTCATGATACCAAAACCAGCCAAGGACAACATGCACAGTATAAGCCAATATCCCTGATGAACATAGATGCAAAGAATCCTCAAAAAAATTAGCACATTAACTACAAAAATACATTAAAAGGATCATACACCATGATGAAGTGGTATTTATTCCAGTCTAACATTTTCAGATGTTAGATGGCCTAACATTTTCAGATCAATCAATATGATATATCACATTAACAAAGGAAAAAATAAAAATTATACGATCATCTCAATAGATGCAGAAAAGCATTTGACTAGATTCAACCCATTTATGATTTTTTTAAAAAACTCAATAAAATGGAAGGCACCTCAACATAATAAAGGCCCTATATAATAAATCCACAAATAACTTTATACTTAATGGTAAAAAACTAAAGCCCATTCTTGCCACTCTTACTCAATGTAATATTGGAAGTCATAGCCAGAACAATTAGGTAAGAAAAAGTAATAAAAGTCATTCATATTGGAAAGGAAGAAGTAAAGCTGTCACCATTTGTGGATAACATGATTTTAAATAGAAAACTCTAAAGACCCCACCAGAAATTCTTAAAAATAATAAATGGAAGGAGAGATCAAGAAGGCAGAATAAGACTTGAAGATTACCTCCCCTAATGAACACATCAAAAATACATCTACAGTGGGAATAATTCTCACTGAAAACTAACAGGACTCCTGTACAACCAAATCTATAAGAAAGATGCACACATAATTGTGTAGAATGGGAAGAAAAGTGATCAGGTCAGAACCTATGCCCCTGAGAGGGGACTCAGAGGAAATGGGGATCATATGAGGTAGACACTTCCCTGGGGAGTGAGTAGGTGAGCCATACACTGGATGTCCCAGTCTTGGAGTCCAGTGCATAGGAGACAAGCCCCCTTGATTGGTTGGAGAACCACTAAGAGAGATAGAAAGGCTGAAGAAGTCTGAACTCCACTTGTGATGAGTGAGTGGGTGCTCGCTTGCCTCAAAGCAGAGTGCAGAGAGGTCTGCCCTAATGGTTTTTGGTTTCCTATGACCAACTTGCCATTTTTTTCAGTCCAAGACAAGCAAACACTCTAGTCCCATTCACTCCACACCACAGTATATTACTGGATCTGGGATAGCCACAAGTGGGGATAAGACACAACTGTGGCCTTTGTCTGAGCAGAGCCACTGATGCCTATATACGTACCATATCTCTGTATATTCATGAGACCCTTGTGCTTCAGTACCCCCTTCCTGTGGACTGAATGTCCCAGGGCAGGGAGAAGGAAAACACATACTTAATGTGAATATAGCTAGCTCAAACCTGACCCTCAGGGTTTCTGCTCCAGCAACTTGGGATCAGACACCACCTCTGACAGGACCATTATGGCCACCTAGCAGAGAGGAAGTCCCACCTCACATCTTGTGCAGGCTCTAACCCCTTGATCTCCATCCCAGCCACTATCCAGATGTTAGGTGCCAGCACACCCTGAGGAAAAATGTGATTCGCATCCCCATCAAATCTAACTCTCCCACGAAAAGCTCTGGTCTATATAGAGTCTATATAGAGATCCTCACACATAAGAACACCACTTAAAGACCGCAATAGGGAACTGTTTCACCTAAATTCATAGAGGCAGGTAAAGTAAGGTAAAAAGGCAAAGGAACTACTCTCAATTGAAAGAGCAAGAAAAAAAAAACCTGAAAAATTAAATGGAACAAAAAAAAATAATATACTAAATAAAGAATTATAAATATTGATCATAAAAATATTAACTGAATTAGGGGGAAATGATCACAATGGTGATAATTTTAATAAGCTATAAAATATTTAAAAGACCCAGGGAGTTCCCATTGTGCCTCAGTGGTTAAGAACCCAACTAGGGATTTCCCCTCATGGCTTAGCAGTAACAAACCTGACTAGTATCCATAAGGATATGGATTTGATCCCTGGCCTTGCTCAGTGGGTGAAAGTATCTGGTGTTAACATGAGCTGTGGTATATGTCAAAGACATGACTCAGTTCCAGCATTGCTGTGGTTGTGGTATAGGCTGGCAGCTAAAGTTCTGATTCCACCCCTAGCCTGGGAACTTCCATATGCTGTAGTTGCAGCCCTAAAAGACCCCCCCCCCAAAAAAAAAAAGAACATGGCTAGTATCCATGAGGATGTAGGTTTGATCCGTGGCCTCGCTCAGTGGGTTAAAGATCCTGCATTGCTGCAAGCTGCAGTGTAGGTCACAGATGCAGCTTGGATCTGGCATTGCTGTGGCTGTGGCATAGGCTGACAGCTAAAACTAATTCAATAGCCTGGGAACTTCCATATGCTGCAAGTGCAGCCTTAAAAAGGAAAAAAAGACAATCAATAAATAAAATTAAGAAACCCAATCAATAAATAAAATTAAGAACAGGAGTTCCTGTCCTGACTCAGCGGTTAATGAATCTGACTAGGAACCATGAAGTTGTGGGTTTGATCCCTGACCTTGCTCAGTGGGTTGAGGATCCAGCGTTCTGTGAGCTGTGGTGTAGGTCGCAGATGCAGCTCAGATCTGGCATTGCTGTGGCTCTGGTGTAGGCCAGCAGCTACAGCTCCGATTTGACCCCTAGCCTGGGGACCTCCATATGCCACAGGAGCGGCCCTAGAAAAGGCAAAAAGACCAAAACAAACAAAAAAAGAAAGAAAGAAACCCAATCAAAAATATAATTCAATATCTGAAATAGATGCACTAGGATGTATGAATAGCAGGCTAAATGATACAGAAGAACACATACGTAATCTGGAAGATAGAATGATGGAAATCACCCAATCAGAACAGCAGAGAGAAAGACAAATTTTAAAAAATAAAGGCAATCTATAAGATCTTATAAATAACATTAAGCATATCTACATTTGCATTATAAAAGTTCCAGAAAGAGAAGAGAGACCTTGTAAATCAACTATACTTCAGAAGAACTTTAATGAAAAGAAAGGAGAGGGAGGGGGATTGAAAATGTATTCAAAGAAATTATAGGACAAAATGTCCCAAACCTAAAGAAAGAAAAAATACCCAGGTATAGGAAGCACAGAGTCCCAAACAACATGAACCCAAACAGACCCACCCCAACGAATATCGTAAATAAAATGGTAAAAGTTAAAGAGAGGGATCTCTAAAGACAGCAAGAGAAAAACAGTCATATACAAGGGAATCCAATAATATCAGCCGGTTTTTGCTGCCAAACTTTTCAAGTCAGAAGGGAGTGGCATGAAACATTCAAAGTGCTAAAAGGGAAAAACCTGGAACCTACTCTACCCAGAAGGGCTATCATTTAGAACAAAAGAAGAGATAAAGAAGTTCTCTGACAAGCAAAAATTAATCCATCAATACTAAATCTACCCTAAAAGAAATGTTAAAGGGTCTTTAAATGGAAAATAAATGACAATCTATAGGAAGGGGAAAGTAGGAAAGGCAGATACATAGTAAGAATTGAAGATTACTTAAGCCAGCATGTAAAGTAAAAGACAAAAATTGTCAAAACAACTACAACCTCAATAAACAATTAAGGGATAAAGATGCAAATGTAAAATATAACATAAAAAGCAAAATATGGAGGAAAGGAGTGAAAAATGTAAATCTTTTAGAATGTATTTGAACTTTAATGACTACCAGTTTGAAACCAGTAGATATAGTTATAGGTCAACATATATGAACCCCATTGTAACCAAAATCCTGCAATAGATACACTAAAAACAGAAAGAAGCTTAAGAATACTACAAAATAAAATCATCAAATCACAATAGTATAAACAAAAAGAAGAAACAAACAACTACAAAAACAACTGAGAAATAAATAAAATGGTAATAAGTATATACCTATCAATAATTACTTAAGATCAATGGACAAAATCCTCCAATCAAAAGGCATAAGATGGCAGGTTGGATAAAAAAAAAAAACAAGACCCTTGGATATGCTGCATACAACAGATTCACTTCAGGTCCAAAGAAACACAGACTGAAAGTGAAGAGATGGAAAAAGATTTCATGCAAATAGTAACAGTGAGAAAGTGAGGGTAGCAATATTTGTATGAGACAATATAAATTTTAAAATAGAGGCTATTCCAATGACATCTTCACAGAAGTAGAACAAAAATATTTTAAAATTTGTTTGGAAACACAAAAGATCCTGAATAGCAAAAGCAGTCCTGAAAAGGAAAAAGAGAATTGGAGGAATCGGGCTTTCTGACTTCAGACGATGCTACATAGCTACAGCAATCAAAGCAGTATGGTACTGGCACAAAAACAGAAATAGAGACCAGTAGAACAGGATAGAAAGTTCAGCAATAAACCCAAGCACCTATGGTCAGCTAATCTATGACAAAGGAGGCAAGAACATACAGTGGAGGAAATACAGTCTCTTCAATAAGTTGTGCTGGAAAAACTAGACAGCTGCATGTAAGAGAATGAAATTATAATATTCTCTAACCCCATATGCAAAAATAAAGTGGATTAAAGATCTAAACATAAGGCCAAATACTATAAAACTCCTAAGGGAATACATAGGCAAAACACTCTTTGACATAAATCACAGCAATATCTGGCGGTTTAATCCACCTCCTAGAATAATGAAAATAAAAACAAAAATAAACCAATGGGATGTAATTAAACATAAAATCTTCTGCTCAGCAAAGGAAACCATAAACAAAATGAAAAGACAATCCAGAGTGGGAGAAGATCTTTGCAAACAAAGTGAGCAACAAGGGATTGATCTCCAAAATATACAAACATCTCATGGAGCTCTATATCAAGAAATAAAAAAGCCCAATCAAAAAATGGGCAGAAAATTTAAACATATGTTTCTCCAAAGATAGCCAAAAAAAGAAAAAAGAAAAGAAAAGATGCTCAACATCACTAATTATTAGAGAAATGCAAGTCAAAACTACAATAAGGTAACATCACCTCACACCAGTTAGAATGGACATCATCAAAAAGTCTACAAGCAATAAAGCTGGAAAGGGTGTGGAGGACAAAGAAGCTTCCTACACTGGTAGTGTAAATTGGTGTGACCACTATGGAGAACAGTGTGGAGGTTCCTTTAAAAACTAAATATAGAACTACCATATGATCCAGCAATCTCGCTGCTGGGCATATATCTGAGGAAACAAGGCTCAGAAAATTTTTTTTGCGGGGGAGCTTTTTAGGGCCACAACCACAGTTTATGAAGTTTCCCAGGCAAGGGGTCCAGTCGGAGCTACAGCTGCAGGCCTATGCCACAGCCACAGCAATGCCAGATTTGAGCCATGTCTTCAACCTACACCACAGCTCATGGCAACGCTGGATCCCTAACCCACTGAGCAAGGCCAGGGGTCAAACTCACATCCTTATGGATCCTAGTCAGGTT
The DNA here is from genome assembly GCF_054392235.1 of Sus scrofa. Taxonomy (NCBI): domain Eukaryota; kingdom Metazoa; phylum Chordata; class Mammalia; order Artiodactyla; family Suidae; genus Sus; species Sus scrofa. The sequence goes on along the minus strand of NC_139387.1, from coordinate 85,755,593 downwards.
CGTTAACTGCTGAGCCACGGTGGGAACTCCCTCAGCAAATTTTAAAGGATAGAAATTATATTAAGCATAATTTCCAGCGCAGTGCTATGAAACTAGAAATCAACTACAGAAAGAAAAATGGGAACAGAACAAATGCCTGGGGATTAAACAACATACTACTAAAGAAAAAAAAAAAAGTAGATCAATAACGAAATATAAGAGGAAGCAAAAAATACCCTGAGACAATTGAAAATTGAAACAAAACTTTCCAAAATCTATGGAGGTTGCAAAAGCAGTTCTAAGAGAAAAGTTCATAGTGATGCATGCCTTCTTCAAGAAAAATGGAAAATCTGAAATAACCTAACCTATCGTCTTAAAGAATTACAAAAAGAAGAGCAAACAAAGCCCAAAGTCAGCAGAAGGAAGGAAAGGGTAAATGCCAGATAAGAAATAAATAAAATAGAGATTTTTTAAAAAATGGTAGAAAAGATCAATGAAACAAAGTACTATTTGTTTTTTGGGTTTTTTTGGAAATGATAAACAAAATTGATAAATATTTAGTCAGGCTCATGAAGAAGAAAAAAAGAGATGACTAAAATAAAATAAGAAATAAAAGAGAAGCAGTAAACCATTATTACAGAAATACAAATGCTTATGAGATTACTATACACAGTTATAATACAATAAATTGGACAACCCAGAAGTGGAAAAATTTCTAGATACATACAACCTTCCAAGACTGAATGAAGGAGAGACAGACAATTTGAACATGCAAGTCGTTAGAAGTTAAATTGAATTGATAATTTAAAAACACCCAGCAAACAGAAGTCTGGGAAGGGACAGCTTCACAAGGCAATTCTACCAAACATATAAAGAAGAAATAATACCTATTCTTCTCAGACTATTCCAAAAAATTAAAGAGGAGGGAACACTCCAAATTTATTCCATGAGGTCGCCATTACCCTGATACCAAAACCAGACAAAAACACACAAAAAAGAAAGAAAGAAAATTATAAGCCAATATCTTTGATGAATGTAGATGCAAAAATCCTCAACAAAATATTAGCAAACTGAATGCAACAAAACATAAAAAAGATCATGGAGGTTCCCTTGCAGCATAGTGGGTTATGGATCCAGCATTGCCAAAGTTCTGGCACAGGCTAAAACTATTGGGGCAGCTCCCTGGCCCAGGAACTTCCACATGCCATGGGTGCAGCCAAGCACACACACACACACACATACACACATGCACACAAAACTTAAAAGGTATACACCGTGATTAAATTGCATTTATTATAGGGTCACAAGGGTGGTTCTACATTCACAAATCAATTAAAATGATAAATCACATTAATAAAATGAAGCATAACAACCACATGATCATTTCAAAAGATACAGATAAAGCATTTAACAAGAATCAACATTCATTAATGATAATTAAAAAAACAACTTTTATCATCATGGCTCTAGAGGCCATTTGCAACAAACCCACAGCCAATATCACACACAATGGTGAAAATCTGAAAGCTTTCCTGCTAAATTCAGTAAGGATATAAGGATGCCCACTCTTGCCATTTCTATTTAATCCAGTATTTGAAGTCCTAGCCACAGCAATCAAACAAGAAAAAGAAATAAAAGACATCCAAACTGGAAGGGAAGAGGTAAAACTGTCCCCTTTTGCAGATAACATGATATTCCATATAGAAAACCCTAAAGTCTCCACCCAAAAACCATTAGAACTAATCAATGAACTCAACAAGTATGTAGGATACAAGTTTAATATACAGAAATCTCTTGTGTTTCTCTACACTAATCATGAACCATCATAAATAGAAAGTATATAAACAATCACTTTGAAAGTAACATCAGATAGAGTAAAATACCTAGGAGAAAATTGAGATGAAAGACATACTGTCAAAACTATAAAACATTGATGGAGGAAATTTAAAATGATACAAAGAAATGGAAAGATATCCTGTGCTCTTGGATTAGAAGAATTCATATTGTTGAAATGGCTATACTATCCAAGTTATCTACAGACTTAATGCATTCTCTATCAAAATACTAATGGCATTTTTCACAGAACTAGAATAAGTAACCCTAAAGTCCATATGGAAACACAAAGGACTCCAAATTGCCAAAACAATCTTGAGGGGGGGGAGGAACAAAAAAAACAAAAAAACAGAGCTGGTGGTATAACTTTCCCAGGTTTCTGATTGTACTACATAGCTATAGTGATCAAAACAGTATATTAGTGCAAAAAAAAAAGGCACATATATCTATGAACCGGAACAGAGCACCCAGAAATAAATCCTTGCACCCCTATGGTCAATTAATCCTGCAGCAAAGGAGAAAATAATATACAATGGATAAGAGACAGTCTCTTCAATAAGTGGTGCTGGGAAAACTGGACAGCTACATGTAAAAGAATGAGATTAGAACATTCCCTCACATCATATACAAAAATTAACTCTCTCTTTGGCCATGCCCACAGCATGCAGAAATTCCCAGGCCAGGAATTAAACCCATGCCGCAGCAATGACTAAAGCCATAGCAGTGACAACACTGGGTCCTTAACCCTCTGTGCCACCAGGGAACCCCTTCACTTCTCTTTCTGATAGTTTATTATTAGTGTATAGAAGTGCAGCATCTTTGTGTATACTAACATTGTATCTTGTAGCTTCACTGAATTAACTTATTAGTTCTAATCATATTTTGGTGTAATCTTTGGAGTTTTCTATGTATAAACTCATGTCATCTGTAAATAATGACAGTTTTTACTTTTTCCTTTCCAATTCAGATGATGCTTATTATTTTTCTTGCCTAATAGCTCTAGCTAGAACTTCCAATACAACTTCCTAGCCTGGGAACCTCCATATGCTGTGGGTGAGGCCCTAAAGAGCAAAATTAATTAATTAATTTTTTAAAAATTACCAGCCAAAATCCTTGTTGAACATAGATTTAGTTCTCAACAAAATATTAGAAAACTGAAGTGAACATTAAAAAAATCATACACCATGATTAAGTGGGATTCATTTCAGGGATGGGAGGGTGGTTTTACATCTCTAAATTAATCAATGTGATAGATCACATTAACAAAAAGAAGGAAAGAAGTCATTTGCTCATCTCGATGGATGCAGAAAAAGAATTTGACAAAATTTATTTTCATTTATGATAAAAACTCTTAACAAAGTGAGTGCAAAGGGAACATATCTTGGAGCTCCTGTCATGGCTCAGTGGTGAACGAATCCGATTAGGAACCATGAGGTTGCGGGTTCGATCCCTGGACTTGCTCAGTGGGTTAAGGATCCGGCATTGCTGTGAGTTGTGGTGTAGGTTGCAGACGCAGCTCAGATGCCACGTTGCTGTGGCTGTGGCATAGGCCAGCGGCTACATCTCTGATTAGACCCCTAGCCTGGGAACCTCCATATGCCGCAGGTGCGGCCCTAGGAAAAGGCAAAAAGAGAAAAAAAAAAAGATTTTAGCTTTAGATAGAGGCATTCCTTGTTTTATTGTACTTTAAAGATACTGTGTATTTTACAAACTGAAATTTTGTAGTAACTCTGTGTCAAGCAAGTCTATAAGTACCATTTTCCAAAAGCATTTGCTCACTTTTTGCCTCTGTCATATTCTGTTAATTCTCACAATATGTCAAACTTTCTCATTATTATGATATTTGTTGTGGTAATCTGTGATCAGTGACCTTTGATCTTACTACTACAACTCACCAAAGGCTCAGATGATGGCTAGAATTTTTTAGCAGTTAAGGTATGTACATTGTTTTCTTAGAAATAATGCTATTGCATAGATAATAGACTATAATATAGTGTAAACATATATGCACTGGGAAACCAAAATAATTGTGTGGCTTATTTTATTGAAATATACATTTATTGTGATGGACTTGAACCAAACTTTCAATTTCTTAGATGTATTTATACACTAGAAAAGAAGGAAAGACATCAACTTTTATTTTTTTTTTTTATTTTTTTATTTTTTTTGTCTTTTGTCTTTTTGTTGTTGTTGTTGTTGTTGTTATTGTTGCTATTTCTTGGGCCGCTCCCGCGGCATATGGAGGTTCCCAGGCTAGGGGTTGAATCGGAGCTGTAGCCACCGGCCTACGCCAGAGCCACAGCAACGCGGGATCCGAGCCGCGTCTGCAACCTACACCACAGCTCACGGCAATGCCGGATCGTTAACCCACTGAGCAAAGGCAGGGACCGAACCCGCAACCTCATGGTTCCTAGTCGGATTCGTTAACCACTGTGCCACGACGGGAACTCCGACATCAACTTTTAAATGATGATTTTGATACCAAAACTTGACAAAGACAAAATAAGCTAATCTCGCTCATGAACATAGTTGTAAAATTCCTAAACAGAATTGTCTTCTACAATATATTAAAAAGATAATAGCTTTGATAACCGTAAGTTTGTTTTCAAACCATAAATTTGGTTTTGGGTCTGTTTCTGTTTTGTGAACAAGTTCCCCTGCATCATTCTTTATTAGATTCCGTATATTAATGATCTCATATATTTGTCTTTCTCTATCCGACTTATTTTACTTAGTGTGATGATTTATAAGTTCATCCATGTTGCTGCAAATGACATTATTTTGTTTTTTATGTCTTATTAATATTCCATTATATAAATGTACCACACATTGAGGTGAGGGATAAAATGGGAGGTTAAGATTGATAGATATACACTACTATATATGGAATGGATGAGTAATAGGAACTAAATGTATAGTACAGGGAAATCTACTCAATACTCTGTAGAGACCAATATGGGAAAATATGAAAAGGAATGGATATATATATATATATGTATAACTGATTTACTTTGCTATACACTTGAAACTAACACAACATTGTAAGTCAGCTACAGTCTAATAAATTTTTTTAAAAAGAATATACCTTGAACAAAATTGAGTCTATCCCAATACATTCAAAGTTGACTTTAACACCATAAAATGAATTAATGTAAATCACTACATTAATGAACTATAAGGAAAAGCTACATGCTCATCTCAGTAGATGGAGGTAAGTCATCTTTTTTTTTTTTTTTTTACTTTGGTCTTTTTGAGTCAAGACACAAGCATCATAAATTTCAACTTAACAGAATCCAAGCACTCTGACAGAAGAAAGAAGAGTTCTAGAGGATTGAAGGAGTGAGAGAATTACTGAACTTCTTTGAGTTATGCAGAATCTATTGGTACCAGGCAGGAAGAACAGTGAGGAAGAACAGGGGAAAGAAAGTTATTACAGATTTGAATAATAGGATTGTGGTAATAAACAGGTAGAGGATGGAAGTCAGTACGGGAGCATGTCATCATATACATATGCTCCTTTAGGGAGAGCTTTGGACTGTTTACCACTCTATCAGCTGTATTTAATAAGGTGATTGCTTCATTTAGGTATTCAACCAATATTTATTGTTGTGTTGAACATAGTATAATGATATGGGGAAAAAATTGAATTGGGGGCAAAGAAGTGGTACATAAGTCATCGGAAACTCTGGAAAATCAATCAAAATAAAATTGGGAAATAGGTGGTCAAAAGTTAAAGATCCCCCAGATTTGATGCTGAAGACACAGGGATAATGATAATTCCCAAGCTCTCTTATCTATTCATTCATTTAGTAAATGGTACAGAACTTTCCTGAGGAAACTTGAGACTTTTCTAGGTCTTCCAGGCCACTTGTCATGGACATAGCCTCACAAGGGACCCATAGATTGGACCAGTATGAAGGTATCTCTAGGGATCCAGTTAAAATGGTAATATTTCAAGAAGAGAGAGTTGGCCTTACTACAGCTGGTTTCCAGCAGTAACCAGTTAGGTGCTTATGCCTCACTGTGTTTGTGTGTGTGTCCAAGGAGTCCATACTCTTTTCCTTATAAATGAGCAGCTGGTTTGCAGCAGAACTCAATGTCCTCACTCTGTGCTTGGGGATTCCTCCTCTGGATGGGAAATCAGCACAGGCAATGTCATCACCAGGGTGTGCCAAAGCCCATGGAGAAGGTCAGTAAATGTGCTCACTTCTTCAGTGAAAGCTGACCCTGACTCTGTTGGCATCCACCAGAAATGAACACCCCCTGGCTCCCTCAGTGACCACGTGTGTTTAGATCACACCAGGTCCCTGCGCACAGTGGCCATGGAGGGGACGTCACAGATCTTGACTCCTTTAACCTCCACCTTACTCCATTTCTCCCTCTCTAGTTGACTAACTCTGTCTCTGCTGATCAAACTCTCTCCAGCTAGTCTCTTCTCCCCATCTCCCCTCTGAGTTTCCACCAAGCTCTCAGAGACTGCCACCTGCCCTCCTGGCTCTGGCTGAGGGACAGATGGCTTGGATGTGTCTGACAGGGCAAACTGGTTGGCTAACACCTGTCTCCATTGTTGCAGAGAGGGATACAATCCAGAGGGTCAGTCATTCCCAGAGCTTGAGAAGGCAGAATTCATGTACCTGGTTATATGGTTCTAATTCCACATCACCAGGGAATGATGCTCACCCTGCCTGGTCAGCCTCTCAGTCTCTTTCCCACGTTTGGCTTTTCTTCTCTCATGGGGGGGGGGGGGGCAGGGGCAGAAGGTTCTTAGTGTCTATATATGTGGATGTGCTTCCCTATATTACTTCTCTTAGCCTACACATTTGTCACATGTTCACAGTCTTTTCCTATCTCTAGTTCGCTCTCTCTAATTCTCTCTTTAGCTTTAATCCTTTTCTTTCATTTTTGTTTGTTGGAGCTGAGATCTCCCCTATCTTTAGGATTATTTTACTCAGTGCTCTCTTTTTTCAGCCATCCTCTTTATGTTTATTCATGTTTGTATTTTCTATTTATCTAGCAATTTTTTTCTTATTTCCTGGATTAGGAGGAGCTGAAAAGTGTCTCAAGGATAAAGCTCTCTCAGAGATTATGATACAAACCTTGAGGTCCATGTTTTTTGCAATACTTCTGGCAGCCAGATTAAGAGAAAATGGGACTTAAATAAGTCAGGGGGAAAAACTGAGTTAGATGAAAAGAACCTCCTGACAGGGAGGGAATATTAGGATGGATTATAAAGTGTGGATGAGATCCTCCCCTCTCTCCAGGTTTCTGCAGGGTCAGTTTGGCTTCCAAGTGGGATGCTAGCTAAATCCTTACAGAATTCCTTCACTGTGAAGTGAAATCATGGGGAGAGGGAGAAGAAACAAATTCCTTCACTGTGAAGTGAAATCATGGGAAGAGGGAGAAGAAACAAGAGATCACAACTATGTTTATTGATTGACCAATCAGTACTGGCCACTGGTTATATCGTGTTATTTAATTCTCATTTTATACTGGAAAAAAAAACTTGAGAATCAGCTAGCCAACTCCAAGTATAGTAAATGACAATACCAAGGTCGAATTTCAGATATGCCTGCCTTCAAATCTCTATACTTTACTGCCTGCCTTACTGCTTCTCTATAAGCTGATGAGATCAGGTTCCAGGGGTGGTTGGTTTTATAATCTCTAAATATGTACCTAGCCATCTCTTAAAATCATTTATTTCTTAATCCAGGAATCTCTCTGGGTTTCAGCTTTTCTCTTCTACTGATACATGTTTCTCTTGTATGTCTCTGTCTCTCATTTCCCTCACTTTTTCTCTCTTTTTATTCTCTTCTCTGAGTTATTTAGAATCATTGAAAATTTTTTTCATGCACTTTAAATGACAAAAGAGCTCAGATTAACTAATGCCATGGAACAACTCGAGTTATCCAGTCCATTGATGTTCAATAATTCTTCCTGATTGTTAAATTCTCCCAGATTTCTTATTCATCAGTCTTTAAACATATACACAGGGCCCGAATATTCAAAGGAAGATCATTATGAATACTTTTGTGTATCATTTCCTCTCTCTCTCTCTCTCTCTCACTTGGTTGTCTGGTTGTTTTACTCTTTTTAAGTCTCCATATTGAAGGTGATTGTGAGAAGGGAGAGGAGGAGCAAGTCTAGTCTGATTTCATTATAACTTCTAATGAAATAGTGAATTCACATTAGGACTCATCTAGAGAACAAATAGGGAGGATAGAAGGAGATCAAGTCACAAGAGTTGGAAGGAGGCACTTTATGGAGTTAGAACCTCAGCTATAAAATTATTTTATTATTCAGTATTTCAGTTATTTTCAGTATTTCCATTAGTGTATATAAACAAAAAGGGTCTTCTGGGAGAGTCTGTGACCTAAGTTTACCCTTTGGACATCACAGAGATCTGGCTCATCACAGGCATCTGAAAGGCCCAACCTTGGCCTATTTATAACACTTGGTCCTGGCCAAGCCACTGTCCAGGGATCCAGGTACTTCAGAGATCCTCAGTTTCTGAAAAATATAGAGAAATTGAAGTGTATCCAGTAGCAAGGAGGCAGATGGAGCAAAAAGAAGGCAGAAGACAGAAAGAGAAGAGAATTTAGGACACTTCTATAATTTAACTCAATTGGATGAATCTCTGTTGCCAGCCAGTTATTGGCAAGGCACTAGGAGGAGTAAAGGATTACTTAGTGTCCATCTTGGTTTAAAAAAAAGGGAATTGGAGCTCCCGTCATGACTCAGTGGGTTAAGAACCTGATAATAGTATTCATGAGAGTGTGAGTTCAATCCCCTGGCCTTGCTCAGTGGGTTAAGGATCTGGCATTGCCCCAAGCTGCAGAATAAATCATAGATATGGCTTGGATTCAGTGTTACTATGGCTGTGCCTTAGGCTGGCAGCTGCAGCTCTGATTGACCCCTATCCTGAACTTCCATATGCCTCAGATGCAGCCCTAAAAAGAAAAAAAGGGGGAAATGGAAATTAAAATAGAAAAGAGGAAACAGGTAGGCCTATGGAAACACTTCTAAGTGAATTTGTAAGAAATTGAGGTGGGTTGCTAGGTTGTAAGAGAGTGACCAGCAGAGGCCTCCAGGGACTCAGTAATGATTAGCTGTCCTTCCATAAAAGTTATTTACATCTGTCCTCCAAATACCTTTCTAACCATGGATCCACATGCTTTTGTCTAAACAACTTTGTTAGATAATACACAGCAAAAGTTTATTTCCTGTTGTCTCCCAGTATGATTTCTAAATTCCTCAAAGTTTATGTAAATATGTTAGTGAAAATCATGGAGTTCCAAAGTCATGTCTCACATTTTAAAATCTTAAAGATTAAATGCTGTAATTGTAGGGCACTTTGAATAATATGTGCAATCAGCAAGGCAAATAATTATTTTTTTTGCAATTGGTACTTTATATATTATATTAAACTTTTTGCCAGCTGAATTTTTCTTCCATTGTTATTGAGATATAATTGATATACAGCACTGTATACAATATAATGGCTTCACATACAAACATCATGAAAGTTTTACAATAAGTTTAATGAATATCATTTTACCTAAATATGAAAATAAGGAAACAGAAAAAAAGTATTTTTCCTCCTGTTGAGTACTCTTAGAATTTACTTTCTTTACAACTTCTATATATAACACATAGTAATGTTAATTATTTTATCATGTTGTACTTATTTATCTTAAAATTACATAATATTGTGATTTGATATTTCTGTACATTTCAAAAGTATCACCATAATAAGTCCTGTCAATATTTGTCACCATACAAAGATATTATATAGTTATTGACTATATTCCCCACACTGTGCATTTTATACCTAAATCATTTATTTTGCAACTGAAGATTGTAACCTCTTATTTTCTTTCACCTGTTTCTTTTCTCTTCTCACCCACCTCCCTCTGGCAACCACTTGTTTGTTCTAGCTACTCTGCTTATATTTCATTGTATTTGTTCGTTATTTTTTAGGTTCCATATATATTTGAAATCATATTTTCCTGTATGACTTATTTCACTTAACATAATACCCTCTAGGTCTATTCATGTTGTCATAAATGGCCAGATTTCATTATTTGTATGGCTGATATCCCTTTCTACATATAGGCCACATCTTCTTCATCCATTCTTCTATTGATGGGCATTTGGCTTGCTTCCATATCTTGGCTAATATTAATAATGCTGAAAAAAAATAGATGCATGTATCTTTTCTAATTAGTGTTTTCATTTTCTTAAAAAAATTCTCTTCCCAGAAGTGGAAGTGCTGGATGATATGGTAGTTCTAGTTTTAACTTTTTAAAGACTCTCCCTAATGTTTTCTATAGTGGCAACATCAATTTACATTTCTCCAAATGGTGTACCAGAGTACTTTTTTTCCTCTGTATCCTCACCAGCACTGATTGTTTGTTGCCTTTTTGATAATAGTCATTCTGACAGGCATGAAGTGATATTTCACTGTGCTTTTGATTTGCATTTCCCTGGTGATTAACGATGTGAGCATCTTTTCATGTGCCCATTCCATGTCTTCTTTGGAAAACTGTCCATTCACATTCTCTGTCCATTTATTAATTAGGTTCTATGATTTTTTGAAGTTGAGTTTTTTAATATATTTTGGATATTAACCCATTATCAGATATATTGGAAAACAATTGTTCTCTTCCAACCATTTAAGGATTTGGTAAGGGCTTGGCATGTTTTTCTAATGTTTAGTTAGTGCAATAGGATGCAGGGTCAGAGAGGCCTGGAGGACAGGGACTCTGGTCTTACAAGTTCTTGCTAATTTCTCTCCTTTTTGCTCCTCGTGAAAGGACCCACTGCAATTTCCTCTTTCTGAGATTCCTGACATGAGACACCACCCAATTAGATACAATTATTTGGTTCTCTCCCTGCACAGATAAGCAGACAAATCTTCCAAACAACTCCAAAATTTTGCATTCTCTCTGATCTTGAGTTGTGGATTATGGGGTCTCACTAACCAGGATCTCTGTAGATCCCGATTGTTCTTCTTAACAGGGCTAGTTCAGAGCTCATCCCTCATTAATTTCTAGGGCTTGTCATCATGTCTTTATTTTTGAATGATTAATGGCCCTATTTTTGCTTTTTAAAATCTGATTCCTAGATTCTTTAGTTTTCCTATTTAGTAAAAATATGTATGTTCTCTCATTCTTAGTTAACAAAGAGAAATTGATTATCCACTTTAGGGCAAACCATGCATTTTCTGAGCTAGAATTAGAACAGTAGATGCCATTGCCTTCTTCCTGCAGGCTGCCTGTTAATCTAGTCTTATTTGATTAGAATTTTCAGAGATGGAAGACGGAAATAAAGCTTTATAAATTCTAAGGGCTGGCTTTTCGTTCTCAGCCTTGGGAAGCAAGGGAAATCTTCACTCTCTCAAGCCCCAAAGAGTTTACACTTTTTATCGTATATATTGATTTCAAAATTATTGCATATTGGCCATTATGGAATTTGGCAACCTCATCTATTTATACATTGTTAAATGAGGACTAGGAATTTTTATCATCCCTATTAAAGATTGAGGAGAAACTGCGTTTTATCTCTAATCAGTCCTTTATATCACAATAATGACATGTCCACTAATAATTCAGTGTAGTATAAGAACATCTTTTTATGGTTACTTTCTGCTTCTTAAAGTTTTCTCAAAGTTTAGATAGAATTTCAATGTTATACTGAACCTGCAACATTTTTGCCTTAATTTAGGTTTTCACGTAGTGACCTTTTTTTTTTTTTTAAACAAAGGTGTCTTTTTCCAAGAACAGGTTTTTTTTTAATCTGTTGATCATAAGAAAATATTTTTTGTGTGTCTGATGTTTTTCTTCTTATGCACATCCTTTCCTAAATATTTTATTATTTCATTACTCTTCAGAGCCCCCACTATTTTATTGAAGCCTTATTGGAGCTTTCGACAGTTTGGTGTAATATTTAATTTCCTGCCATCAACTACACTGTGTGTGCACTACCAGAAATGTGTAGCTTAAGATATGCATTTTAAATTTGCAAATTCACTTTTTAAAAGGCTTCAGGCATTTTGAGGATTACGGACATTTAAAAACATGAATGTCTGAATTGATATTCTTCATTTATCCAGTGACCTAGAAAAGGGAACGGTAAATTAAACTTTTTGAGCACCTCCCATATTGCAGATACTATTCTAAGAAATGTACATGTATGCATACACACATATTTTGGATTGAATAAGTAAATTTCTTCCTAATCTTCACAACAGCCCTACAAACAAATATGCTTTCTTCATTTTACAGATGAGAAAACATATTTATAGGAGTTGATTTCTAAACTTGATGCCGCTGGCAATACATTAAATAATGTAGAGAATTGGAACTAAATTGGTCATTTATCCCACTCTTCCTTCAACATACATATATTGTGCTGCCAGAAGATAGGGATGTAAAAAAATCTCTGTATTTAAGGAGCTCATAATTTAGAGGGGAAGACATGTGATGAGTGTTTCCTCTTGCAGAGGCAGGAACAAGTGCAACTTCAGATGGGCTGATGTGAGAAGAGTTACTGAAGACTTCACTATGGATGCAAGAGTGGATATTGGTCTTATAGAAGCCGGAGTTTGTCAAATAGAGAAAATATCTAATGAATGAATTCCAGAAAGAAGGACTGGCAGACACTTGGAGGCTTAGAAAACTAGAGTTATTTGGGAAACAAAAGATGTAGCTGGCGTATAGGGTGTCTGTAGGAGATTGGAGAAGATAAAGAATGTTTATTAACACTTCAAGGCAATATAATATGGAAGTTAGAAAAATGGTTGTGGAAGGTGACTTCATGGTTTCTTATTTAGGTTACTAAGTGTTCGATACCGTTAACTAAGGAGGAGATTAGGATGAGGAGACATAGATGCTGTTGGGGGTGCTGGTAGCTGTGCAGGCTGCTGTCTGTCCTTTGTCTTTTATTAGAACAAATCTAAACCAAACTTAACACATTGAAACTTTGATTGAAAAATTCTCAAAAACCTGTAGAGTGGGAAATTATACATTTTAGCCAGTCATATCATTGTTTAAAAACCCTTGTTGGACAGAAAGTTCCTCTAGCTACCATATCTGGTTTCCTTAACCTTGAAAGAAATGGGAAACCTCTGGCCACCATAGCAATGTTTTCCAGGGTGAACTTCAAGTGCTTTGAAGTTCCATGTCAGTGCTTTTTTGCTTCCAGCACCTCCTCCTAATTCCACTCCCCCCCAAAAAAATATTAGTATTCTCTGTGTGAGATCTGGTTACTCATATGGCCAGAGGCACTGCCACCATGGTGATTTAGATTGTCACTTTCTGAACTGGTACTATAAATTCCCTATTTAATTGCTCATCTTACTGCACTCTCCACCCACCACAAACTCAATTCTCTATGCTCTTAGGTCAGCTTATTCTCACTTTAGTTATGATGGCAAGATTGGAGTATAGGTCTGGGGAACAGCATCAAGGAGGCTTCTCAGCTATTTTTATGATTGTAGGCCTTAGGCTACTAAGTGGCCCAGGAAAAAAAGGTTACCATGTGGTCCCCCAACATGAGAGCTAGGATACCATCTCCCATAAAAGGGTTGGGAGCAAAAGCCAGAACTAGTAATAAACTATTTGCCTGGATTTCTTTGAAAGATCTTGTGTCAAAACGTTATCTGTGGTGAAATTGGGTGCTCAACCATCACTCAATCATTCTGCATAGGAGAAACTTTTGAGGAAACAAACAATTTTGTAAGATAAAAGAGTACTTTCATTTTCAGTCTTAAGAAAAGAAGTCTTTGGGAATTTAGTGACTTCATATCTCTAAATCACAAGTGTTTAACCCTGTAGCGTTCCAGCTACCTTTTAGAAGTTGATTGAACTGTGTACTCTCCAAGAAAAAGGCTCTTGCACAACTTTTCCTACATTTCAAACATACATGACATTCTGAAATACATCCATTGATTTGCTGAGGTCCATGAACCACAGGATAAATGTATCTACCATAAAGTTTTTCACCCAGAAAAATGATGCTTTACTGCTTTAAGGTCATGAAATGATATATTTAATCTAAAAAGTAAGGAATTAGATTACACAGAAGAGAAACCAAGTTTCAAGCTGTGTAACATTTGAAATTGCAAAAGGCACATTTTATTTAAGGCCGAACTGGAAGATTGTTAAGCCTCACCTAGGCTGAAGTTCTCAGAGAAGAATTTACATGATTTTAAACAAAGTTGGTGAGTTCTTTTAAAACTTAAGTGAACACACCTTATCCCTAAAAAAAATACACAGAATAAATGAGCAATAAAATGCTAATGCTGTATTATAATTTCTTTCCTGTGGTCATGGCAGGCTAGGAAGGCAACAGCAATACTGGGGCTACTTGTTGATAATTCAGAAGTGTCCTGGTCCTCTTCAGTAAACATCACAGGAGCCAGAGTCATACTTTATAATGAGACATTTTCCCACCAGTCTAGTCTACAGTAGCACACTTTGTTCATTGAGATCCTGTGGTCATGGAATGAAGACTTCTCTCACCTCATCGGCACTGTTCTTTGAGAATTCAATATACATGTATGAGCAGGATTCTTCCCCTTCAGGAGCTGCCAGACACCACTGTGATTCACAGTTTCTTTTTGTTATACCCAAAGCTCTATCATGTGTCTTGGTTTACAATTTTATTTCCACATACGTGATAATACTATTACTAACAATTGGGACTTTGATGGGGTACAGTAAATAACACCACTCCTCTCTGCACTTCTTAATCAACTGAGAAATAAGAGTCAGCCAATGGAGGGTAAAATATCACCTTTATTAAAAACAAAGCAGGAATTTGAGCAATTAATTGGACTTCCTGACACAGAAGCACAGAGGTAGACTTATTTCCCTGTATCTGGCAGCTACAACCACACATTGCCTCCCTAAACTGGGGCAGAGCCTGCCCTTAAAAAGTCCACTCACTCCCAAGGGGAAGGTTTGGCAGGAAGCCTGGGGAGGAAAGGAATGGACACATGAGCTCAGTTTCTCCTTCTAAGATCACGAAGCAGGGAACTGCTCCACCGCACATGAGATGGTGGAAATGAAGACGGAAAGGGTCCAGAGTGTGTCACTACTACAGTTCCATTCACGTGCAAGGAAGCATCAGGAATGTGGAAGAAGTTATTCCCCACCTACCCTACCCCTAGCCATACCTAGCCTGGTGGTCTCTTGCCCCATTAAGTCTGTGGTTATCCAGGGCTTTGGTAGACCAAGACAGTCCTACTTCCACCTTCGTGTGGCTGCTCCTCCAGTACTTGGAACTTTTCAGCAGTTCTGTTTTACTGGCAGACAGTTCCAAATAAGATCAGAACAGTAAGTAATTAAATCCAGTCTGAAGGGTCTCCAGCTAAAAATGCATCCCCTATTCCTTTCTCCTTACCAAACCGTTCAACTACATTGTCCCACGTAACATAAGTTCTTCAATGCGATTAAATCACGTCATTAAATTACAGTAATAAATTTGAGGTTTGACTGTGATGGTGGGTGTAAACTATTTTATTGTCAAGTTAAAGAGGTTACAGACCCTTCGGTCTTTAAATAAGAAATCAAGAAGTCATGGGTGGTTATTTATTATTCTCTGTTCTCTTGGCAAAAGAAAATCCCATGATCCTCTTCTGGTTTAACAAATAATCTCACAAGTATATAGACAAGTTTTCTGTTCCAGAAAACAGAGAGGTATCCATTTATATATTACCATGGCCACAATTAAGAACACCAATAAAGATTACATATTAGAGGTTTGACATAAGCTTTACAGCGTTTAGCAACAATTTCTGACGTACACCCTTAGTAGAATCTTTGTCAGAAACCATATTTGAAGGACATGTTTTATGTTACAGAATAATGGGAGCTTATCTGAAGCCAAAGGAGAATGAATGTCTTCTTATTTTCTTACTGGTATTTCTTCAGCTAACAGTTATGATTTTCAAGTCAAGGTGTTAGAATTCAGTTAGTTACCACAGACAAAATTAAAAATCCTAAGAAAATCAAAACCTACACTATTAAAAAGTGAGGACAGAATAAGATTCCTAACAAATGGAATATGTGAAATGTAAAGTTTTACACTTATTCTAAAAAACGCAGCACGCATATAACTTAGTGATATTATTTAACGCAACATTCATCATCTAAGGTACAGATGACGAAGAACAAGGTCAATCAGACAAAACTTCTCTTCCAGAGTGGCCCACCAGGTCGGACCATCCTCTGTGGACCAGTTCTGCAAACACCATGAGAGTTTCTCTGTTATTTGCCACAGCGATTCAGTGACAAACATCATTACCAGCCAAGCAACAGAATGAGGTAAGTTGTGATTTTCAGGGTATTGTCCCATTTATCTATACAAATGTTCGATTGGTTAACCCCTAACGGTACTTAACAAAGCACTAGAGGTCAAGTATCACAGAATATTCTTTCTGGCACAATGAACCACAAATAAGCATTTATACTCCTTTCGAATATGCTGCTGTCTTAGTGATTCCTTAGGTTGAACTTTAGTTTCTTCTTGGCCAAGTCCCAGGTGTCTGAAGCGTTGCTCACTTACTTCTTTTGCCCAGTCTCTGCCCTCAGCTTCAACAAGTCCACTGGGTCCAGGATTCTGAGCCACATCTTGGGTTAAGCAGTGTTCTCCGCCCTTCCCTTTTCTTTCTGGGCCCCCAAGAGGAGAAATTCTAGGGGATATTCCAAAGCAACGATTATGGGAATGGCCTACTGCCTGGACCTGTCAGGAACCACCAAGAGGAATCCAGAGCTGAAAGGGGTGGCAATAATGGCATAGGTATCTTTTGAAATTAAGATAGACAACATGAGAGACTTAAAGACATGGAGAATAGAGGGGATTCAGCTGGAATTATCTCAGTGGTAGACACCCATCACCAGAGATGAGAAAGGGAAAGGAAGAAGAAAAGGGTGAGAAATGGAAATAAGTGGGCAAATGGGAAGGACAAATGGGGGAAGGGATGGTGAGTGTGCATGAAAGGGAGTAGGAAAGGAAAGAATGAAGAATAGTGGTAGACAGAACTGAAAATTGAGAAGGAACATACTGTGCATAAGCAGCTAAAAGTGGAAGGGATCTGATATACCCTAACTCCAAAACAAGATGAAAAATACAAAAGAGATTTAACATGAACATTATGACTTAAAAGTTACAAGAATGAGAAAAGAGCATGAAAATTTTCAATGCTTGTTCACTGAAGATGGACAAGATTTAGTCCTAGAAGTAAATGGACAGATTGAAGTTCTCTGAAGGTCTATTCAGAAAGCTTGAATTTGTGCCCTGCTCATAACTTTCCCTTTATCATACGGATGGTTGGATCTTTCTCATCCAGTGACGTATAGCCCTCAATCCCAACCCCTGGAGGAACAGTATCTCATATTAGGAAGCATTCAAGAGCTCACAACCAGGCCCTGCTTTCCATCTCCAGCATGCACAGCAAGGGTGGTTAATGCAGCAGCAGCAGCAGCAGCAGCAGCAACCACTGGGAGAGTGAGTCTGGAAAGAGGTAGGATGGTTGGGAGGAGCTAAGCATGGTTGTTTCAAGTTGAGCAAATCTCTCTCTCCTAAGCGACAATCCTGAGGGTTAGCATGTTTTTATTTTTCGCTAAAAATTCAGCTATTCAATGTTTTCAACAGGTACTAGACTTGAGCTTTTATTTTCTAGAAACACGCATCTCCACATGTCTCCCAAGTGCTTCAACAATACCATCTTCTATAAGCTAACGACCACGATGCCCTCCCCTCAAATACTCCACTCATCTGTTTGGTGTGGATTCCAAACCCAGTTATCTTGTTTTTTTCACCACTGAATATATTTTGTTTAAGGCTAATCCTTCCATTTAGAGGGTCCTGAAGCAAATACTTTACTTCATTTGACACCTAATCAAACTAGAATACAGTATGATCACTACTTACTTAATTTGTGACATTATGATTCCATCTATACAGCTTATGGTGATCCTGGCCTTTTCTTTGCCCCACAACATCACCAATTACCTAATGTTTATTAAATTTCCCAAACATTTACCACCCCTTACCCTCTTTGTGCTGATATACCTTCATGTCTGTGCCCTTGTGAATTCTTTGCATTACCCCACAGCTGTCTCTCTTGTGCCTTCCTCCTCAAGCAGGTCCAAGCCAGCAGACCTAAGGAATGGCAGCACAGTGACAGAGTTTGTCCTCGTGGGCTTTGAGCAGAGCTCCCCTTCCACACGGGCTTTGCTCTTTGCCCTCTTCCTAGCCCTCTATAGCCTCGCCATGGCCATGAATGGCCTCATCATCTTCATCACCTGGACAGACCCCAGGCTCAGCAGCCCCATGTACTTCTTCCTTGGCCACCTGTCCTTCCTGGATGTCTGCTTCATCACCACCACCATCCCACAGATGCTGATCCACCTGGTGGTCAAGAACCACAGCGTCTCCTTTGTCGCTTGCATGACCCAGATGTACCTGGTCTTCTTTGTGGGTGTGGCTGAGTGCATCCTCTTGGCTTTCATGGCCTATGACCGTTATGTTGCAATCTGCCACCCACTTAACTATGCCCAAATCATGAGCCGGCAGGTCTGTGTGAGGCTGGTCAGTACTGCCTGGTTCTTCGGGTTGATCAATGGCCTCTTTCTTGAGTATATGTCTTTCCGGAATCCCTTCTGCAGAGACCACCACATAGAAAACTTCTTCTGTGAGGCCCCCGTAGTGATTGCTCTCTCCTGTGGAGACCCCAGGTTCAGTCTGAAAATGATCTTTGCCGATGCCATCCGTGGTGCTGCTCAGCCCCATGGTGCTCATCGTCATCTCCTATGCTCGCATCCTGACCTCCATCCTGGGCAGAGCCTCCTCCTCTGGTCGGGGGAAGACCTTCTCTACTTGTGCCTCCCATCTGACTGTGGTCACCTGTCTCTACACTTCGGCCATGTTCTCTTACATGAACCCCCGTAGCACCCATGGTCCTGACAAAGACAAGCCTTTCTCTCTCCTCTACACCATCATCACCCCCATGTGCAACCCCATCATCTACAGTTTTCGAAACAAAGAAATGAAGGGGGCTATGGTGAGGGCCCTTGGGAGGAGCAGCCTGGCCCAGGCACGGTCTGTCTAGTGGGAAGACCCCTGGAGGGGAGGCTCCCTCCTCCAGCCCTGACAGGTGGGTAACTCTCCATGCTCAAAGGCTCCAGGGAAGAGCATCCTAGCTTCCTTGGTACTAGCATCCGACCCGGAAGAGCCTCCTGATGTCTAATGCTCATCTGTCTAGGTGACGTTAAACACCATTTTCTCGGAAGTTATTCGGGAGAACTTGTGACTTTTCTGAGTCATTTTCTTCTAAATTCTCACAACAGAAATGCATAAGCACATAACTGCACTAAAATCCATTTCATTTTCTTTGTACAGCAAGTTTACATGCTCTTCCCAGCAGGAGTTCTGCATGCACATTTAGGAATAAACAGTTTTCTCTTTCAGTGTACTGTTTGTATTTGTTTTTCTTTCTCACACTCCACTCTCACTTCCTGAATCTGCCTTCGTCCACGCTGCTCCTACATGAGAAACAGTAGAGGAAGAAGTAAGAAAAAGGAAATTAGGGAGCAGCGTTGAGATTAAGACAAGTTGGTCAGAGAAAGAAGAAAAACTGAGGATCACCAAGCTGAATATACCTTTTTAGCCTCCACTAGCCCATGAGGGAGAATTTGTGGTGGCATGAAATTACCAACACTGCATTCAATGTTTGTTTAGGTTCCTGTGTGTTGAGGAAGGGCAGGACAAGTGGGAGAGCCCAGGTGTCCACACCTTCTCCCTGAGTCCTCTAACTTCCTTAAGTACATGAGTATTTGATGTTTCCTTCAGATCCAAGTAATAAGTACCTCTATCAAGGTTCTCAGAATACCAGTTTCCTTCCCTGTCACCCATCCCCCTAATTAACTCCCCTCTCCTGACTGCCTTCCTTTTGAGTAATCATCTAACATCTCAGTCCATTCAATCCTATTCCACCTTACCTCCTCATCTTAAATGGAGGCATTTCATTCCCTGCAGTTTTAAGGAACGCCCCCTCCACACTACTTCCACTGTTTCTGAAGACTTTCTCTTGGTAATCCTGACCTCTCTACCTCCATGTAGCTTCTCTCCTTAGTCAAACTCAGCATCCCTTGAGAGGGCGTTATGTTCTCAGCTGATGCTCTTTCTTTGAAAATTGCATCCTTCTGGAGTTCTCTGGTGGCCTGATGGTAATGATCTGGTATTTTCACTGCTGTGGCATGAGTCATTCCCTGGCCCAGGAACTTATGCATGCCATGGGTGCAGCAAAAAAAAACAAAAAGAGAGAGAGAAAGAGAGAAAGCAAACTGCATCTTTCTTAGGTCTCTTTCATAACAGATGGGAAACAAAAGGGGCTAAGCCTGTGCTTCGTTTTCTGGTGCTACTTCCATAAGATGAATGCACCTCCCTTAGGATGCCCTCAAATAGATATACTACCCTTTTCACATCCTCCATAGCACATACTACCCTGCAGGGACTTAAAGCAGTGGCAAAGCTCTACTCTTGAGTCCCAATTGGGGAAATTCTGGATATCAGAGGACATGTAAGAAGCACTTCTCAGCACAGAGGAAGAAATGAGACACCACTGTAATCAAGAAGAAACAATAAGCAGAGAATCTAAACGGTCATTATCAAAGAAAAATTGCACCATGGCAAAGTTAAGCAGGCAAAACAAACAACTTTAATACGATTGCCATAGGAAGAGATTGAATTCAACTCTGGTGAAAGCAGTAGCTAGAGAGTTTTTAAGAGCTTTAATAGCGGGATCTTAGGCCACCTGTCCCTGGTAATTGATCTTACCCAAAGGAAAAGTAACTTACCTGCTGCAATTTACATTTTGGAGCAAGACACCCACTAAAGTTAGGCTCCTACTTGCCCACAAAGACTAGGGAACAGGGAAGCTATCTTCCTTGAGGATTACACTTCAGTGGGATGGCACCCAGGTCCTTGAGTCTTAAAACTAGCAAGAGGCTTTTACAGAGATTTCTATACACTTCCAAGGGGCAGAAAAAGAATTTACAATTGCCAAGTTTCTGAAGTAAATGCTCTCAGAAGGGAAAAAAAAGAGCTCAGGGACAATAGTCAAGGAAAAACTTGGACGATCCCTTGTGGCACAGTGTGTTAAGGATCTGGCGTTGTCACTGCTGCGGCTTGAGTCACTGATGTAGCACGGGTTCAATCCCTGGCCTAGGAACTTCCACATGTCCTGGGTAGGGACATTAAAAGAAGAAGAAGAGGAAGAACAAGAACTTGGAGAAAAAGAACTAGAAGAGGTAGGGGGAGATGGGAGGAGGAGGAGAAGAAAATTGTCTGAAGTGTAGCAGAGGGGAAAGGGCAATGTTAAAAACATCCCTGGTCTCTATGGAAAAAAATGAAGTACTTATTTTTTCCGCAGGACATCAGCTTCTTCTTCAAGCCTTTTAAAGGTAAAAAAGAAGGATGGGGGGAGAAGGAAAAAAGGGAAAGGAGAGGAAAGAATGCTTTTCAGATTCTTCTGAGAAATAATTTAGCATTTCCCCAGCACTGTTGTACGCTGACATTCTAAACAAGACACTTTCCAGCTTTCAAATCTAACAAGGCAGATTAGAATCAATAATGGTAATACAAAGGGCAAACATATTATAACATGCCTATACAAAGTACTAGAGAGGACTATAACAGTGCTCGCATTCATTAAATGTTTCGGTTGCTTCATTCAAACTTCACAAAGCCCTTTAAGCACACGGACTGCCTTCATTTTGAGATGCAAACCGAAGAGGCTCAAAGAGGTTAAGGAAATTGCTCAAAATCATTCCGCATCAAAGGGCATAGATGCAACGCTAACCTGGGCAGTTGTTCCCAGCCTGCACTCCTTAAAAGGTATTCAACTACTTTCCCGAAAAATGGGGCAGGCTTTATGCTGAGGAGGTGATAATAGGACTAAGCGTTAAAGAATCAATGAATTAGGATTTAAAAGGGGAGGGGATGTAGTGTCAGTGAGGACTAGTAATTGCAGGCAAGAGACACTGCCTAATTCATCATGTAAACGGTGCGTTCAGCGTGGATGGCGAGGGCGAGTATGGCCAGGCATGCTGGAAAATCAGGCTGAGTGACCTAGAACGGTCTTCTAGAGGCCAAACACTTCTCACTCAAGGTGCTGGGCGCCCAGGAGCCCTAGAGGCTAGGCGAGAACCGACGCAAGAGAGTGGAGAGAGAGAGATTACCACAGCCTGGCCCAGGGGCCGAAAAGGGGGAAAGGGACCCAGGAATTCTACCCAGGATCCTGGCTCGGCCTTGACCCGCCCTAGCGCCAGGTTCCCCAGCCCAGGTCGGGTTGCAGCACTTTCCCCAGGAGGCCGCCGGGCCACTACTGTATTACAGCAGCTAGAGGAGGTGGGCTTGATCCGCCCTAAGAACCTGTGGCCAATCAGCAGTACCCAGGCTGTCCCGTATCGCAGCTATGGCAACCAGTGAGTGCCTGCTCCTTGGCCGCCCCGCCCAGCCCTAGCGCTCCAACCAAATCTCTCTAGCAGCGGCAATCTATTCTGGGAGACTCCTACTAAACAGCCCAGCTCCACTGGTGGAGATCCTCCAGATTGGGATTCTCTCCCAGCCAAATGCTGTTGTTGAAAAGCAGAGCCCCTTTAGCCGAGGGTAGAAAGTAATCGAGGCGGAGCAAGGCCGGAGGGAGGCCTGAGCAGAGCTCCTTAGGCTTCATTCGGAGTCACCCTAGCTTCCAACCTTGTCCAAAGATCTGTAGGATAGCCCACCTTTCAGCGAATTGCATAATCGTTGGGTTCCTCGTCCCTCTTTTGGACAGCAGCAGGGTTCACTGATCGTCCTTGACGCCCCCATTCGTCGGCTTCGGGAAACCGTCCTTGATCCTTTGGCCCTTCTGGGTTCACTGGACTTAATTCGTTAAGTTCCCTTCATAACCTGTCCGTTTTCCCAACACTGTACTGTTACTTACTTTTCTGTCTTCCGCATTAGTCTGCGATTCCTTTGTGAGTCCTTAGCACAGTGCCTGACTATAGGTGGTGCTGTGGTACTGTTTCCTCAATGAAATCTCTAGCAGAATCCTGATATATTCACCCAGTATAAGCAAAGCTGTTCTGATAGGAATGGAAAGTGAGTATCCAAAGCCCTGGACCTCCAAGGAAGCCTCTGAGGCACCATAATTAGTGACTTCAGCTGAAGCACTCAGTTTAATATATATAGTTTACCCACAGAGGTGAAAATTAAACATATCTAGGGCCTCTAGGAACACCATTAAAATCTCACCTTTTTGGACTTCCAATCTGGTTACATATGTTTGTTTTCATTTTCCAATCTAAAGACCTAAATAGCCATTTGCCTCTTCAGATCAGTTCCTCACTCCACCTAGCTCTTGGATGTGGAAGCTAACCTGTATGGACCACATCAACAGATTCCCTTATCTCTGGCTTTCTATTGGATTCTGCCAATGAGTAGCATAGGCAGAAGATCAGGGGGAAGTAGAAGTGTGAGTTTGAGGTGTTTAACCTCTGACTCCTTCCCTGTGATGGTTTGCGGACTCACTTGAGTCCCCTTGCTAAGATCTCACTCCTGTCATATGACATCTCTCTATCTAGTTCTCTAAGTTTGAACCATCATCTCCCACTACCTCTTCAGAATTAGCTCCTCTAATGCTAGATTCTGGATACTGTACCCCCACCTTGAGATTTCCCTACACCCCACCTACCACTTTGTATACAATCCTTTATTAAACTCCTCAGACTATTGTAATTTGATTATGCCATCTATCTCCTTGGGATATCCTGGTACAATCTCTTATGCTGAGGTAGTGTAAACAGTTATCTCAAATGTAAAAATTAGGAAGGCTATATGATATAGCAGAAAGCTTGGTCTTTGAAGTTAGGGAAAACTGAGTGTCATGTCATCCAGTCATTTGGCAGATGTTCAACAGTCCTATTAATTGTGGTAGAGATTTTAGAGAGTGTCTGCTATGGCATGCAGCCCATTCTCCAAAAACCCTCTTCTCCCACAGGGGTGAGCCCTGGCCACTAATTTAGTAAGTGCCATGAGACAGCACTCTCCCAGAATCACCATAATCAGTGCAGTCAAGCTGTATCAATTAAGTCCTCATTCTTGGGAATTTGGAAGTGGTATGCAGTAAGAATAATCATTTCTGGCCTGGAACAAGCAGACACTCAGCTGTGGAGCAACTGTCTTCTGCCATGTACTTGAAGAAACAGAGAAAGTTGGCAGGGAGAATAGGTTGAAGTCATAGGAGAGAAGGAAGCAGAGATAAGATACCATGTCTTCAGAGGAAGAGCCTAAGATAATGACTGCCCAGGTTTGGTCAGCTTTGGAGGCCCACCTGCATTCTTGCTCTTGGGTTTTGTGAAATAGCCTTGTATCCTTATGATAAACTACTTTTTTTTCCCCCTCGAAACTATTATAGATGGGTTTCTATTTCTTGAAACCAAAAAAGTCTTCACTAAGACAATATCTATCTCAATGTGGTTATAAGGACGAAATGAGGCAAAGTATTTCTTTCTTTCTTTTTTTCTTTATTGGCCACCCTGCAGTATATGGAGTTCCCAGGCCAGGGATCAAATCGAAGCTGGAGTTACAACCTATGCCACAGCTGTGGCAATGCCAGCCCCTTAACCCACTGTGCCAAGCCGGGGGTGGAACTCGTGTCCTTGATACTGCAGAGACACCATCGATCCTGTTACATCACAGTGGGAACTTCAAGGCAAAGTATTTCAAACATCTAAATCAGCATCTCCAAAAGTGTTACTTCCTCCTTTCTAACTGTAAATACTATACCCATGTGCTCTGAGCATCAGATTTATATTTTTACACTGTTGGTGGCAATGGAGATTTGTACAACCACTATTGAAAATAGTATGGAATTTCCTAAAAAAAAAAAAAAACTTAAAATAGAAATACCATATGATCCAGAAATCCCACTCCTGGACATCTATCCAGAGGAAACCATAATTCGAAAAGATACATGCACTCAGTGTTCATAGCAGCACTATTTACATTAGCCAAGACATGAAAGCAACCTAAATGTCCATTGACAGAGGAGTGGATCAAGATGTGGTACATATACACAATGGAATATTAGCCACAAAAACAAATGAAATTTTGTCATTTATAGCAATATGGATGGACCTAGAGAATACTATGCTTAATGAAATAAGTCAGACAAAGATGAATACTGTATTGTATCATTTATCTGTGGAATATAAAAGTAATACAAATGAATGTATATGGAAAACAGAAACAGACTCAGAGATATAGAAAACAAATGTGGTTATCAAAGGGAAATGGAAGGAGAGACAAATTCGGGGTATGGACTTGCAGATACCAACTACTGTATATAAACTAGATAAACAACAAGGATATATTGTATAGCACAGGAAATTATACCCATTATCTTGTAATAACCTATAATAGAATATTGTCTGCATAAATACTGAATCACTCTTCTGTACACCTGAAATTAACACAATATTGCAAATCAACTATACTTCAAATTTTTTAAAAGTCTACAAATAACAAATATTGGTGATGATGTGGAGAAAAGGTAACTCTGGTACACTGTTGGTGGAAATGTAAATTGGTGTGAGTGACCACTGCTGAATATAGAGGTTCCCTCAAAAAAACTAAAAATACAATTACCATATGACCCAGCAATTTCACTTCTGGGCATATATCTGGAAAAAATGAAAATATACATGCACCCTAATATACATGCAGCACTATTTACAGTAGCCAAGATATGGAAGCCACCCAAGCATCCATCAACATCAAATGGACAAAGATGAAATTTCTTTGAGCCATAAATAAGAATGAAATCCTGCCATTTGCAGCAATGTGGATGAACCTAGAGAACAGTATGTTTAGTGAAATATGTCAGAGAAAGACAAATACTGGATGAGATCACATATGTGGAATCCAAAAATAAAGCCAATGTATATAGCAAAACAGAAGCAGACCTAACAGATACAGAAAATGAATTAGTAGGTGCCAGTGGGGAAAGGGAAGTGGGGAGGGGCAAGATAGGAGTATGGGATTAAGAGATATAAACTGCTATGTGTAAAGTAGATAAGCAAGAAGGATAAGTTGTACAGCACAGGAAATTGTAGTCATTACCTTGTAATAACTTTTAATGAGTATATTCAGTAAAAATACTGAATCACTATACTGTATACTAATACAATATTGGAACTCAAATATACTTCAATTAAAAAATAATGAAGTAAAGAAAAAAGGGATATATCTACTTAATAAATAAAAATCCTGGTTCTTTGAAATGAAATAGATAAACTATTAGCTAACCTAAGAGGAAAAAAGAGTGAACACACCAAAGGGAATGATAACTATTGAAACATGGGAAATTTAAAAATCTTTAGTGGTATATTACAAACTTTGAGAAAATTCTAAAGCTTCAGAATATAGGAAAATATTTACATGATGTCAGAAATGCTAGATAAAGGTAGAATCCCTCAATCTAACAAAGGGAATCCAGGAAGACAAATAAAACAACAAAAAAACCTATTGTTCCTATCATACTTTTTAAAGACAAAATCTTGAATATATCACTTAATGAATAAAACAATTATTTCCCCTCTTAGAATTTTAATCACTATTACACTGGATTTATACCCAGTGCAATATGGTAAGAAAAAAAGAAGTTGAAGACATAAAGAGTGAAAAGGAAGAATTAAAACTGTCTTTACTAACAAACAGCATGATTGTGTACATACAAAATTCACACATTTATAGACACAAGATTTATAACTAAGGTGGCACTGCAAAGCAGTTGGGAAAGAAGTTTTTTTAAATTAACGATGCCTAGACAACTAGTTATCTATATAGAAAAAAATTGACATCTGACTCCTACTTGATGTATATCGAATACAAAAACAGTTTCCACTTACTTTATAGGTCTAATTGGGAAATAAAACAATAAACCTGCAGAATATAATATAGGAAGACATTTACATGATGTCAGGGTAGGGTAAATGTTCTTAAATAAGACACACAAAAAGTACCAACGAAAAAGGGGGAAATCTTAAATATGACTATATTAAAATCAAGAACTTCTGTTTACTATTTCCCAAAGAAAGGCACAGACTTTTGTGAATTGTGCATAGTAATCTGTTAGTTGTTATACTTCTCTACCATTTGTTAAATATCAGCTTGGTGCTCAGGCATAAACTCCAGCTAGAACCTTCACAAGAACTTCATAAAATGTGGTAAAGACAAATATTACAATACTTGTAATAAAAAAATAATAATAAGTTGGGAGTTCCTGTGGTGGCTCAGCAGTAATGAGGACATGGGTTTGATCCCTGGCCTTGCTCCATGGGTTAAGGATCCCGGGTTGTTGTGAGCTGTGGGGTAGGTCACAGACCCAGCTTGGATTCCGCCTTGCTGTGGCTATGGCGTAGGCCGTCAGCTATAGCTCTGATTCAAACCCTAGCTAGGAACTTCCATACGCCATGGGTGTGGTCATAAAAATAAAAAATAAAATAACTAAAGGTTCAGGGTTATTCCTATAGAGAGGTCTTTTTGTCACTCACTTCAGAAGCACTTTTCCTCAAGAATGAATCCAAGAGCATGAGGAAAGGTCAGCATATCTTGATTCAAATCTAAATGGAAATAGATATAAGGCTATCTCCATACTACCTGTATTGGAAGCTGATCATTGTCTTCATTTCATGGATCAATTCTAAAATATCAGTCCTTTCCTAAAGATGCTCCTAGAAGAGGCTGACCCTGTTTCTCACTGTGTTCTGTAGGTGACAGTCTCCTGATTTCCAGAAAGGTAAGGTCTTTGTTTGCCTTACCATCTTTCTGGTTTCTCCTTTTATTGTACTAATGTCCTAAGCATAAGCAGTCCTAAAGAAAGGTTTCTTTCAGCACCCATATAGACTGTCCCTTGGCACAGGGTATTGAAGAGGAAGTGAAAATAGACAAAGAGGCTTACATATGGCACCCTATCACATTCTCAGCCCTGTAGTCCCTGACCAAGGTCACTGAAATGCTTCTTCTATAGCTTCACCCTGTACAATTGCTAGCCCCTATGAATAAGGCAAGGGAAAAAATGAGAAATTAGGCTCTGCCAGCAGAGGTGTGCAAAATTAGTCTTATTGACATGGCCCATTCTCCCATGCTGTGCTCCTTATAGGGACTAGGTCTTGTTTAGATTTCCATTCTAACAAACCAATTACTTTTTAAAGAGTATCTGAGACAAGTAGGAAAATTTGAACATGACTAGATATTTGTTCCATTTAGGAACTGTTCTGAATAAACATTTTTCCAAAGAAAACTTACTATCCTATTCATTTCCTGGAATCCCACATTGAACTGGATCTTCCTAAATCCCTTGGGTTGCGGGTGAGGGTGATAGGTTCTAGGTAGATTCTACCTCTGAGGATAGGCATTCTTTGTTCTTTGTTTGGCATAAGGTGGCAAGAAACACAAAAACATCATGACCTTTAGTTCTTCCAAACAGCAATCTTGGGTGGGGAAAAAAGATTCTGCCTGAGAAATCTGAAACGAACCCAAAAATTCCAGGGCCCTTTGCCAATGGACACATCTCCCTCAGGATCCTTAGACTGCTCACTCTTATCTGCTGTAACTCCAGAGACCTGGTCAGATGAAGGCAGACCTCAAAAATGGACTCTTCATCTGTTACAGTAAGTTTCCTATCAGTAACCAGTGAGAAGCAGCCTCTACCTCCCTGATGTTGAGAATCTATTTGACGCCCTGCTGTATGGGTGTGTGTGTGTGTGTGTGTGTGTGTGTGTGTGTGTGTGTGTGTGATTATAAAGTGAGAGAAACACTATGGAGAGTACGTATAGAATCAGGAGCTCATACTCTATAAAGGGGTAGCTGGTTTATAGCAGAACTCACTGCACCTTCACTCTGGGCCTAATATCAACAAGCCAATGTCCTCATCTGCATTTGCCAAAGCCCATAAAGAAGGTCAGTGAACATCCTCACTTCTGTGCTGAAAGCTGACTATGCCTCTGTTGGCATCCATCAGAAATGAACACTTACTGTCTTCTTCAGAAGCCACCTATGTTCAGGTCATTCCACAGCTCAGCACTCAGTGGCCATGGACAAGATGTCCAGATCTTGACCCAGTTAACCCCTTGCTTTTTCTCCCTTTCTAGATGTCTAGTTAGATTTCTGCTTTCACAACAATCTATGGTTAGTTTTTTCTTCTTCAATATCTCCCCTCTCTGTTTCTGTCAGGATCTCTGAGTCTGCCCACCTCCCCTCTGGCATTAGCTAAGGGGCTGATGGCTTGGATGGGAGAGCCAGTCTGGTTTTGAGGTGACCAATCTAAAAGGCAGAAAGAACCCAGAGACCAGTCCAATCCTTCTAAGTCAACTTTGAAGTGAGAGGGTTCCAAACTCCTAGACTGGGAGGTCATTTCTATACATCCAAGGACAGGTGCCATTATGCTCATATGGGCCTCTCAGTTTTTTTCCTATTTGGCTTTTCATCTTTCTGGAAGTTTTTTATCTATCCCTTTTCCTGGCTCTCTGTCTGCCTTTGCCATGTGCTTCATCTCCCATTCTCTCGATCCCCAACTTTAATAATTTTTCTGTCCTCTTTCAGCACAGAGTGGAAAATGTACTGTTCCAGGAGCCAGAAATTTTCTTTTGGTCTTAATACTTTATTGATAAATAGCCTTAATACACAGAGGTTTTGGCTAGTTCCCTGTGCTGTACAGTAGGACCTCATTGCTTATCCATTCTAAATGTCATATTCTTTCACTTTGTTTCCCTATTTGACTTTGTCTTCTGTTTTCTGCCCACCTAGCTTTTTTCTTTTCTTAGCCTCACAATGTGTTTCTCTCCTCCTTTCTCATTGGTGCTTTTCCCTCAGTTCATTTGCCTGCATGAATAGTTTTCTTGCGTATCTGTGCATTTTTCTTTCCTGCTCAGAGAGGTTTGTGAATATATCACAAAATAAAACAAATAACATGAAGATTCAGGTTTGTCCCATTTTCTCTAAGATCTACAAAATAAATAAAATTAAAAGGAGGTAGGGCAAGGAGTCAGAGACAAGACAGGAGTTTGATATACAAAAGAATTTCCTGATCCTGAAGAGTGATTCTTTCAAAGCTGCAGTTTCTCCCCAGGAGTTTCCCATGGCAGTGAAATATTGGTTCAAGATCTTAAAAAATCTCTTCCAGCATATGAAGTACAAAGAAGAAAAGAGAAAAGAATAAAGGAGAAGGTAATGAATGTGTACCAAGCAACTGCTGTTTGTCAGTCACATTGAATATTGTAGTTTCCTTGTCAATTAATCTTTACATTAATCAAGAAAATGCAATTAGTAAGTAGGAAAGCTGAGAAGCAATGGTTTATCTAATTCCACACCCTAAGCTTTTTCCATACACCTGCCATATATATGTATATTTCACATGTGGATGTTAGATCTCAAAAAAATATCTATATCACCCCTAAATACTGTCATTGATCATATAACTCTCTAGTTCTATCCAAAACTTTCATGGGTACTGGTCTCACCTCCCTATCTTTGTGTTCCTGATTTTTTTTTTAATCAGTACAATTCTTCAAGACAACAAAAATGACACTGTAGTGCTCATTAACTGTGGCCGTAAGACTGCTGGAAAGAGCCAATCTACTGCTCAGTTTTGACCTCATCAATTGCAAAGTGCCTCTGTATAATTTCTGAAAAACCTCATCTTTTACTAATAGTCAAACCCTTAATATCCAAGAATTAATCATTCTATATGTGGATTATTTGGTCACCTTTTCATCTTGTTTTCCTTCTACCTTTTAGGGTATTGGAGGGTAGAGGGGTTTGTTTATTTGTTTGTTTTTTGTTTTTTGAGGTGTGGACTTTTTTCTCAAATTTTTTAAACCCCCTTCTAGGGGTGGCTATTGTCAGGAGGAAAAACGTATTCTCAGTATTATTTGATTTTTGCTTTATAGCTTAGATTAAGCCTCTGGAGGGGAGACTCTGAACAACTATCAAGTGAAAAGGATAAGCAGATAGGAGATCCATCTAGAATTAAGAAAGTAGATTGAAAGAAAGATCTAAAATCTACATCTCTCTTGTGAATGTCAGAGAAGTTTCCTTATGACTACATCCTGTGCTTCTGTCTTGTCCATTGTAGCAAAGATCTGTCATGCCAAGCAAGGGCCCTCAGATGTCAGTCAGACCAGAATTAGATGGTCAGGGTCCCTCAACTACAGAAATATGGAGACTTAACAGTCAATCTAAATATAAGAGGACAGAATCTAGAAGAGACAGATTAATGGGGAAAAGCCACATTTACCTTGAAAAAATATCTGATAACATAATTGAAAATATTATTATAATTTGAGAAATTGTTGAATTTGTCTACTACATGATAAAAATTGAACATAAACCTTCATTTTTGCTGAGGCTAGGACAACATAAGTTGCTTTGTAGTAGATGTAGGTTAGACCTAGCCAGGTGTTTGATAACCATGTTCTTTTTAATTCCAATAAAAATCACAAAATCTACTTAGATATTAAGTCCACCAATCCTAAAACCAATCCTCCTGTGAGATAAATATCCTAAAACCAATCCTCCTGTGAGCCTAGTGATTAATTTTCACAGTGAGATTCACATTTATTAACTTCACAAAAAATTGTATGCAATTAGGTTATTTCAGCTTTCCGTTTGTTTGTTTGTTTATGCTGCACATGTGGCATGCAAATTCCTGGTCTAGGGATTGAAACCGCACCAAGCAGCAGCCCAAGCCACAGCAGTGATGCTGCTGGATCTTTAACCCACTAGGCCACCAAGGAACTCCATATTTCAGCTCTTTAAAGAGTTTTCTATTTTTGCCTCTAACTTTCTTTCTCTTAATTTTAACATCCAAGGAGATGAGCTCAGAATATGATTGTCTAAAGTTCCTATGTCTAGAATTATTCAATTTGATGGCTTTGGCTAGTTATATGGTGAGTTTAACCCTTCTAACTCCTTTTTAGTCCTTTGACATGTCTATTTTTAGACACACTTCAATATT
Source organism: Sus scrofa (assembly GCF_054392235.1). Taxonomy (NCBI): domain Eukaryota; kingdom Metazoa; phylum Chordata; class Mammalia; order Artiodactyla; family Suidae; genus Sus; species Sus scrofa. Next base: position 85,723,714 of record NC_139387.1, on the reverse strand, counting down.
CTTTTAGCCAAAGCCATTCCCTCTTCATTTTCTTGATTCTAACAGAATGGAAAGATCATGAGGAAAATAACCTTGGAGTTGCCTTCTTGGCTCAGTGGTTAACAAACCCAACTAGGAACCATGAGGATGTGGGTTTGATCCCTGGCCTCGCTCAGCACGTTAAGGTTCCAGCGTTGCCATGAGCTGTGGTATAGGTCGCAGATGTGGCTCGGATCTGGCATTGCTGTGGCTCTGGTGTAGGCCGGCAGCTACACTCCAGTTTGACCCCAAGCCTGGGAACCTCCACATGTGGCGAGTGCGGTCCTAAAAAGACAAAAAGACAAAAAAAAAAAAAAAAAAGAAAAGAATCTTGATCACTTGCTATTTCCTGAGTATCTAAAATAGGGTATGGTTCAAAATAGGCTCCTAGTCAATATTTTTTGATTGAATATAAATTAGATATTTAGTTGATTTATCCCTTTTTTATATTTTCAATGTATTTGAATTACATCTATAACTTTATTTATTAAACAAACTAGTAATACACAATATTTGCTCAATTTAAGAAGAGTATTTTAAACACTAAGAGTAAGAAAATGTAATGGGTAAATGAAAAGCGTGTTCATCTTTGGTACACTTTATAAATCATAGAAAAATAACATTATTGCACACAATATCACTTTATACCTTAAAAATATGTATAAAGCAGTATATAAAAGTAAAACGTGCTGAGTTTTAAATAAATATAAAATAGAGAAGAGCGGGGTTCCCGTCGTGGTTCAGCAGAAATGAATCTGACTCGTATCCATGAGGACGCAGGTTCGATCCCAGGCCTTGCTCAGTGGGTTAAGGAGCCAGCATTGCCATGAGCTGTGGTGTAGATCGCAGACTCGGCTCAGATCTGATGTTGCTGTGGCTGCAGTGTAGGCTGGCAGCTGCAGCTCCAATTCGACCCCTAGCCTGGGAACCTCCATATGCCAAGGGTGTGGTCCTAAAAAGACCAAAGGGAAAAAAAAAAAAAGGTATTAAAAAAATAGGGAAGAGCATAAAAAAAATCTTTCATGAGTTCCCATTGTGGCTCAGTGGGTTAAGAACCCAACTAGTATCCATGAGGATGCAGGTTTCATCCCTGGCCTCACTCAGTGGTTTAAGGATCCAGCATTGCTGCAAGCTGTATTGTAGGTTACAGATGCATCTCAGATCTGGCGTGGCTGTGGCTGTGGCATAGGCTGGCATCTGCAGCTCCAATTGGACCCCTAGCCTGGGAACTTCTACATGCCTCAAGTGTGGCCCTTAAAAAAAAACTTTTATAGTACCATCTACAAGTTAGTGAACTTCCTTCAATCTCATACCAATGCAAAGGAAATTGCTTTTTAAAAAAAAATTATTATAGTTGATTTAAAGGAAATTGCTTTTTAATTAATGTAGTAATGAATATACCAAATATGCTGGTTTATATTTTGCTTTTTGTTTCGCTTAAAATTATAATGTATTTCAACATCATTATACAGAGTTCATAATGGTAATGACTGCATATTTCATTAATTTTCAATGATATAGTTAATCACTTCCCTGTTACAGCTTGTTATTTTTTGCTGTTATAAATAGTGCTATGATTTGCAATTTTGTATATAAAGCTTTGGTAGTTAATTTCTTGGAATAAATTTTTAAAGTAGTTGAATCTATTCACATTTAGAAAACTAATTTAGCACTATGTGCCAGGCACTATTCCAAAAACTTCTCAAGTATTGACTCATTTAATCCTCATAATGATCCAATAATATAGGTACTATCATTATTATCCTCATCTTAGAAATGAGTAAGCTGAGGTATGTTAAGTCACCTCAGTTTACACAGTTGGTAAGTGTTGATTTTGTGTGAAGCTGCATAATTGGACTCCAGAGTCTGTATTATTAAAGAGACCTTACATTAAAAGGAATAAACATTTTTAAAGCTTTTGGTATATATTGTCGAACTGCTTTCCAGCCAAAATAGAGTGCCATTTAACCATCACTAAAGTTATAACTTTAAAATTTAATTTAATGGATTGGGAATGTTATCTAATTGTTTTAAAACTGCTGTTTGATTATTAATGAGTTTGAATGCTTTGGGATTTTTTCCGTTTTTATGAATTATAAGTGCTCATCTTTTTATTTCTTAAGATCTTGGTGTTTTTGATAAGCTCTTTACCTAACAAATTTAATATATTGTTCTCTCTTATATTTGCTTTTTTTTGTTTGTTTGTTTCTACCAAAATTTTCTGTTTGATGTGGTCAAATCTATCTTCCTTTTCATGATTTCTTGAATGATGTAGACAAAGCCTGAATTCCTATAGTAGTCAGATAGATGCTACAATGGAGTGATAATTAGGAATCTTGAGACAGGGAAGGACTTGAAGCTCGTCCAAGCAAGAAACCACAACTAAACTCCATTAGTTGTTGTTGAGACTAGGCATAGTACAGCAAGATATTCTGGTTGCTGTTCCCTGAGAAGTTAGCATCTAGAGTTTTACGTAAGAGGAAAGACTGTGGCTTAATAAAACTCATCTGTATGGGCCAAAAGGCTGATGATTTAACACCTTTGGCTCAGAAGTCCCCCTTCATTCAAATTCAAGTCTGTTTTCTTCCAGTCTTTCTGTGGGCTTCTGAAATATACTCAAAATTTTATACAACTATAATTAGGTTGTGGTGTGAAGCTTCCTTAAACTAAAGGAAGGAAATAATTTACATTTCTCGGTTCTCTTGCCTCAAGTTTCTTTCCTTCTTAGAAAGCAGAGGGATCAATGAAATAATGAAGAAGTATTAAACATTATGATGGTGATTTCTCTAATTTTAAAGGAACAGTTTCCCTTTTTCTTTATAGTGGACTTACATTGAATGCTCTTATTTCTTAATTAATAGAGTATATCTTTGTTTAAAATTAAGGTAGGAGGATACATGGATAAATTGGAATTTAAAACTCTTGGAAATGATTTAAAAAAGTTAAATAGAAAGGGAAAAATAGAAGTTCTCTCTGTGGTACAAGGGGATCGGCAGTGTCTATGCAGCTCGGGAACACAGGCTTGATCCTTGGCCTGGCACAGTGAGTTAATGATACAGTGTGGCTGTGGCATAGGGAATTCCATATGCCACAGGGCAGCCAAAAAAAAAAGAGAGAGATGAAAAAAAGGGAAAAGTATGCAAAGAAATGCAAAATTTTCAGATTAAAACAATCAATCTAATCATATTAAATATTGAAATTTGATAAATATGAATTTCAGGAAGATTTCAGTTAGTCGGTTACATAGCTAGAAAGTGAAAAACAAAAATCACACTTTAAATATTCATTTACTTGTTTGAAAACCATTAATCGAAAGCTTACTTTGTGCTGGAGAACCAGTAGATGTTTGAAATCTCACTATTATGATTCCATAGTTACTTTTCTATCACTATACTAGCCCTTGGATTTGATTCTATGTTAGTGAATAAAAGCATTTAAATCAGAATTATACCAGCACCAATGAATTATTGATATGAAATTACTCTTAATAAGTAATTCCATTAACCCAAATTAATTCCTTGATCAGTTTTCTAGTATAATACTTTAAATATTTCCAATTTTGTCAATGTGAATACAAATACTGAAATTATTTTGATTCAGATTAATTCATTCATGTTTAACTTATCAACACAGTTCTTTTAGTCTTTTGTCCAAATCACTTCTGCTACTACGTGATTTCTTTTGTGTGCATTATTTTTCCCAAGTCAAAATGTATAGATCTAAATCTTACCACATATAATTTTACCAATTTTCAGTTTTATTGTATATTGATTATTTCTATTATTTTTGTCTGGTATTGATTTCTTTGCTAATCCATGATAAATTGTTAAATATCTCAGTATTGGTCTGTTGCCAGAATTGTCTATTATAAAGCTAATTTAATTCTTCCGATTATTTGGGGGGGACCTTGTCCACAACACTTGTGGCTCAATGAGCAAATAATGGGATCAAAAGAGCTTACATCTAAAAAAATTAAGCAATTTTCACTAAAAGAATTCAGGGGTCGGCGTGGGATGATAGGTTATAGGGGAAGGCTTTGCTGAGCAGGCAGCATGTGATTTGCATTACAACAGATGAGAAAAAATTCACCAGATGCCAGTAGGGGTGAAGGACAGTGCATACAAAAAATGACCAGTATGTGTAAAAGCATGGAGGCAAGGAATAGAATGTGTGCATAGTAAGCACCAAATAAAGATGAATGAGCAAATAAATGGGTTAGTGTGTGGTAGGTAAATAGTAAATGGAGTGTAGGATGCAAGAAGTGGATAGAGAGGATGAAGTCAAAGGATGAAAGGCTAATTGCATATGAAGATGAGTGAGGGAGAAGCGAAAGAGATCATTCAGTCTCCCACTTTCACGAGTGGCTGTATCTTGATGCTATCATACAAGAAAGCAAACACAAAAGGCTCCAGTCCACTCTGCTTTCGGACCATTTTGACCTGAAACGAAACCTGATGCATTAGAATCTGTCTGATTGGTAAATTAGAATCTGTCTGATTGGTAAAGACCACAGAAAAGATTTTTCGTTACTCCTTGGTCAGTCACTTTGATGCCTTCAAATTCTTCATTAAAATCAGTAAAGTATTCCTTTAGTCTAGGCTACTCTTGTTGCCAGAAACTTACCTCTGTTTCCTATTGTTCTTTCTTGTGAGAGCTGGAGAAGAGCTGGTCAGCATATTTGACTGTATTTAAATAGGCATATTTCCTAGAATGTTCCTTCTGGGCCTCTTAAATCTCTCAGTGTTCTTCTGATTCAATGCCCTTTATAATATATTCTTTGTTTCAGAGATGCTCTGAGGGGCCTGTTGACCCAGGGTATTATATACACTGAATTTTTTTTAATGCAAAATGTATTTAATTCATTCTTACACTTTTCTCCATGTCTCCAGTCAATGTCTTCTTTAGTTGTTTCTTTTCTTATTTATGGAAACCTTAAAGGTAATGAGGAAATAAGGATAGCAAGGCATGGTAAAAAGGCCTGTAATGTTTAGCCTAAGGAAAAAGGATAAAATGGTTGATCAAAATATCCAAATTTCAAACAGTTTCCCTCTCATAATCAATCATTCTTTATTAGTGATTAATTTCAAAGACTGAAGCCTATAGCTCTTATGAAATGTGCATTATAACATATGGTTATGTGTAGATTTCTGACTAAATGGAACATTAGTTAATAGTGTGACCTAGAGGAAATTGTGACATCTCTGCCCTAGGCACCTTGGTATAGTGGAAAAGGCATTCTAAGGACTTTAAAGGCCCCATTGGAATGGCCTTTGGGCCTTGGGCAAGTTACTTTAGCTCTCTGGGCCTCAGTTTCCTCATCTATAAAATGGAGATAGTATCTGCTTCATAGGTTTTTTGTAAGAGTTAAGAGAGGTAATATATGTGAATATGCTTTGAAAACTATCAATTACTATAAGTGGGTAAAGAACTTTTATCTGAGTAGATATTCATCTGGAATGATTTGAGAAATTTCATGTAAGGGGTTAAAGAAGCTAACAGGGGCACCATCTCTTCCAGAAAAGACCCCACATCAGATGTATTCCTGGACTGGCTCACTCTCAGGCTTCATGAGACATCTTTCTTACCTGTTGCAATGACTTGGTGACAAACAGACCACTTCCAGCTATAGCAACAGAATGAGGTAAGAATGACTTCTACAAGATTTTCCCATTTTATGTGTCTACCATAATATATGTAACAACTGATGGATATTTTTTATTGCCCAACTGAGGGATATTTAAGTTATTTCTAGAGCAAAGATCAAAAATGGGGCCAAAGGGGGTTCCTGTAACATTATTCCCTCCTAGGTAGAAAATCTGTCCTCCTGATGGGCTGAGGCAGAAACAGAAAGGGAGAAATTCACTCTAATCCTAGAAATACCTTCTGCAAATAATAATTTTGCCCTTTCCTTTTCATTCCAGTGGTGTACCAAAACCAATTGGTGGTATCAGCTCTCAAGAGCTAATTGTTAAATTTTCAAGGACTTTAAGAACAGGTTGTTTAAAAAGCCACAAAAACAAATCATAACAACTACTAAATATATTACAAAAACAAAAGTAACAGATATTCAAAATTCATCACTTCCTAAAGTTTTCACGCTTTTTTACTACTATCTATGCTTTCAAAGTTCTGTATTTATATCTATTGTATCTATATGGTTGGAAAACCATACAGTAATGCCATAATGTGCTTCTCTTCCTAACTCCATGTTTATTTACTTATTTATTTTTTGTCTTTTGTCTTTTTAGGGCCACACCCATTGCATATGGAGGTTCCCAGGCCAGAGGTCTAATCAGAGCTACAGCTACCGGCCGTGGCCACAGCCACAGAAATACAGGATCAGAGCTGTGTCTGCGACCTACACCACAGCTCATGGCAATGCCGGATCCTTAACCTACTGAGCGAGGCCAGGGATCAAACCCTCAACCTCATGGTTCCTGGTCGGATTTGTTTCCGCTGCGCCACGACATGAACTCCTGCTAACTCTGTGTTTAGTAGTGTCATCTTTCCAGCTTGAAATAGGTTAATACTCCCAATGGTGGGAGTATTTACACCATGGAAACTGGCAAATGCTATAAATCAGGTGTCCCTATGAGAACCATCTGTTAAACACATACCAGCACACTACTCCCTCAATTCATTTGTCAAAATACTTTGGCTAATAATTGTAGGGCATCCAAAAGCCTGAAGCTGTGGAGATAGTTGACAATGCAGCTTCTGGAATTGGACTCCCAAGATTTGAATTCAAGCTTCACTACTTACTCACTGCATGACATTGGGTAAATTACTGACCATTTCTGGTGTATTTTTAAAATGATGATAAAAGAAAGATTATCTACTCCATGTGTGGTTTTGAAGCTTTAAAACCTTACTACCTATAAACACAGCAGAATAAATAATACCTAACACATAGTAATTATTATAATTAATTTAGATAAATTTCTTAATTATGACATGGGAGCCTCTTTCTAGTACTGTTTTACTAAGGAATTTTAAAAATCAGGTATTACTCTTGAATTTTGTCAAATGCTTTAACATCTCATTGATTAGAATTTTCTCACCTTTGACATATTAATGTGGTAGTTATAGTACTAGAATTCCTAATATAAGCAAAACCTTAAATCACTGGAATGGGTTTCACTTGGTCAAGGTGCATTATCCTTTGACTGCACTAATAAATTCCATTTGCTAATGACTTATTTTACCAATTTCATCATTATTAATAAATTATCCTGGTTGCAATTTTCTTTTGCATACTTTTTCAGGTTTGGGATCAATGGTTTGATGATTTTGTAGAAGTAATCTGGAAGCTATCATTTTTTCTGTTCTTATAAACAGTTTCAGTAGCTTCAAAAAGATCTGATTGCTGCAACATTAGAAAGAACTCATTTAGGGAATTGTCGGGGTCTGGAGCTATTTGGGGCTCCAGAACTAAAATAGTTCTCAAGCTTGGCTGCACATTGGAATCACCTAGGAAACTTTTAAAACCACTGATGCCTGAGTTCCTCTCAATATGTTGTTTTAACTACTGTGGTATGCATGCTGGGCATGGGGACATTTAAAAACTCTTGAGCCAGCTATGCTGTGAAGCCAAGGTTCAGAACTACTACATTTCATTCAGTTTATCAAGATGTTAGCTTAATGTGATTTCTCTGTTTACTTTAATAAATTTTAGTGACTTTTATTTACTTAGAAAACTGTCTTTGCCTCCAGACTTTCAAACTCATTGTCATAGTGTTTTGCAAAATATTGTCACATAATTATTTGTAGCTGTGATAATTTTGACTTTTTAATTTCTGATTTATATATTTGTGCTTTCTTCCCCCACCTCATGTTTTAATTGTTGTTATTAGATAAATCGCAGTTTATCTGTATTATTTGCTTTTTCATGACCAATTCTTGAATTTATTTAACTACTTTTTTTTTCTGGTTTTGTATTCAGTAATTTCTACTTTGATCTTTCAGTATATTCCTGTTCTGGTCTACCTTAGGTTAATTTACCTGCTTCCAACCTCTGAAGCTATTTCATTTTGTTTCATTTCATTTACCTTTATTCCTTTTTCTTAAGTAATACAAGTATTTCAGGCTATTGACTTTTCCTCTAACACATATCTCTGTGTGTATTAATATATGCTACTTCTATTATCAGAACTTTTAAATAGTCTGTAATTACCATTTTGACTTCCTTTTAGTTGTAGGAGTTGTTTTCAGGGAGTTTATTGTTTTCCAGTTTTCAAGTACGTAGGTATTTTTCATGATCATGTCTAGTTTCATTGTTGTCAAATCCCTTCTAAATTCTTCCAAAACTTCTGCTTGATCTTCTTTGATCATGCGTAACAGTGGTTACTTAAGAAAGGAAGAGCAACTGACAGAGTAAGTTTAATAAACAGAAAAAAGAAGTGGCACCAGCTGCCCTTCCTTCCCGAGCCAACTGATTTAATGTGAGTCTTCTGGGGAAGGAAGTATTGAGACTCAATGCACCAGAATCCCAGGTGTGTGATGAGAACTAAGACCTTTCTCATTGCTTCCTTTACATGCTCCTATCTATCAGAAGCAAGTCCACTCTACAAACATAGCATTAAGCAAGAGTCAGCAAACTTTGTTTGTAAAGGGAAAGATAGTAAATATTTTAGGCTTTGTGTATTAGTTTACTAATATTGCATGCAACATATTTATAATAAAAAATTATTCATTGATTGTCTGAAAATCACATTTAATGAGGATCTAATATTTTTATTTACTAAATCTGATAGTCCTATTTTCAGGCTATCTGGGTGTCAGGCTACTCAGCTCTGCCTGTGCAGAACTGAGTAGCAAATGAGTGTGGATGTGTTCTAATTGAACTTGATTCAAAAAATAGACAATGGACTGGAGTTCCCTGGTGGCCTAGCTGTTAAGGATTTGATGTTGTCACTACTGTGACAACATTCACATAATTTCAATCCCTGGCATGGGAACTTCTCCATGTCATGGGCACCACACACAAAAAAAAAAAAAAAAAAAAAAAAAAAAAAAGGCAATGGACTATATTTGGCTTGAGGGCTTAGTTTGTTCACCCTTGCATTAAATATGTATACATTTAATGTGCCTTAGAATCACATGCAGGCCTGTTAAAACACTGATTGCTGGGCACCATCCCCACAGCTTATAATTTCTGTGGATCTGGGTGAAACCCAATAATTTGCATTTCTATTAAGTTCCCTGCTGCTGGTGGTGGTCTAAGGACCACACTTTGAGTACAACTGCATTAGAAGAAATACCTATTGCCTTTTTATTCCTAAAACCCACTCCGTGGAACCCAGGCTTATTTATTATTACCCATTCAGAGACTCCATCAATTTTGTAACAAAAAAAAAAATCAAGCGCTGAATGGTAAACATTCTCCTAGCCAGATCTTACTTGGTGTTACTTTTAAAAAGCCACTCCATTCCAGGGAAATATTAGAATAAAAGCACCACTTTCTCTGAACTCTCACAGCCCCTCACAAGGGTAGACTGCTTGGTAAGTTGAGAACAATCTAGACTTCACCATCCACTCTTTCCTTCAGGAGGCTTTGCACATGCGCAAAGTGGCACAACACTCCTGGCAGCCCTGCTGAGCAAAAGAATGTTATCAACAATTTATTTATCAAAATAATTACATTCTAAATTTTAACATTCAGTAAGAGTTTACTTCTTTTCTTGAACTAAAACAAATATGTAATAAAACAATATTCTTTTTTTTCCACTTGGATTTGATAGGCTTTTTTTTCTTTCAGCTTTATTGAGGTATAATTGAAAAGAAAATTGTATGATATTTAAAGTATGCAATGTGATGATAAAAAATATTCTTAAGGAAAATCCCATACACAAATAGATACTTGTGCTCTTTTTCTTACCTTCAGGGGGCAAAATAAATAGAATTTTAAGAAATTTCCTCTACATGGAAATTTAAGAATTTCAGTGCCTAGTTTTAGTGTAGTGAGTATGGTCTGGACTGTTTGGGATCTTTGGAAATCATCTAAGAGTTGGTATATATTGGTATATACTCTAATATACCAATATGTTGCAAGTGTTCCCTGACCCTTCAAAAAGATACATTCCCTGTATGGAGGCAATGAAGTTTGAAATATATCTGCTTATACATGTATGCTTTTCTGTTACTATTATCCATATGTTATATGGATTCTCAGTACTCTTACTTACCCCCTGATCTAATGACTTAGGATAGTATAAGTTCCATGAGGTCAGGGAGGAAGTTCTCACGCATGATTTTATATCTTTGGCACCTAATTCAAATTACAGAGTACAGCAGACCTTCATTTATTAAATAAATAAGCCATCTTTGTCTGTAAAATGAAGTGGAATTGTTCCCAGTTCCCCATTCAAATAAAGAATGAATTTTTATCCTTTTTACTTTCTTCCTGTTGGAATTGTAGCAATCCTCCAACTTAGAATATGCTGTAATTATTGCATTTCTTCTTGAAAATCTACATCTCCCCCTCACTTAAGTTCTTATGGATGGTTTGTCTCAGGCCTTGTGTTGGTCTTAAAAGCTTTTAAAATATAAACAAAGAAAAACTACTGAAAAGACATGAACTAAGACATAGATGTAGTTTCCCTCTGGTTGATTATTTTTATTTATTTATTTTGCTTTTGCTTACTGGTATTTTCCAAAGTACTACAATGAGCAGGCATTAGTCTTATAGTTAAAATAACAAAGAAAATTTATAATGAGAAATAGCAGTCATTTTTTCTCTGATATTTCTACTCCCTGGCTCAAGTTCTACTCATCGAGATTACCCAGAAAAAGTAAATTCTCTCTTATAGATGAAACACCTATGAACATTTAAAAGGTCCTCTCTGATTCTCCCTAAGTCTTTCAAGTTTCCTTTAAAAGTTTGCCATGTGGTTCTTAAATTCTTTACCATCTTGTCCCTGAACTTAATCCCATTGGTGGATGATCATTTAAAAGAAATACCCCAGCACTGGATAAGTGTTTCAGGTGCAGCCTGATTCATACAAAATGCAATAGAATCTCCCTTGGTTCATAATATGGTTCCATTGTTGCAGCCTACAACAGTACTGGCTTTTCATTGCCCATAACACTGCTGACTCACTGAAATTTACTGAAATTCCCATCTCTTTCACTCATTTACTCTTAATCTATTTTTATACAAGTGGCTAAAAACCTGTATACAACCCACTTATCTGTGCTTTATCTATCCTCTCTTCTCAAGCAGCCCCCAGGTGATGGACATAAGGAATGAGAGCACAGTGACAGAGTTTGTCCTAGTGGGCTTTGAGCAGAGCTCTCCTTCTACACGGGCTTTGCTCTTTGCCCTCTTCCTAGCCCTCTACAGCCTCGCCATGGCCATGAATGGCCTCATCATCTTCATCACCTGGACAGACCCCAGGCTCAGCAGCCCCATGTACTTCTTCCTTGGCCACCTGTCCTTCCTGGATGTCTGCTTCATCACCACCACCATCCCACAGATGCTGATCCACCTGGTGGTCATGAATCACACTCTTGCCTTTGCCTCCTGCTTGGCCCAGATGTATCTGGTTTTTGGTGTGGGTGTGGCTGAGTGCATCCTCTTGGCTTTCATGGCCTATGACCGTTATGTTGCAATCTGCCACCCACTTAACTATGCCCAAATCATGAGCCGGCAGGTCTGTGTGAGGCTGGTCAGTACTGCCTGGTTCTTTGGGTTGATCAATGGGATCCTGCTTGATTACATGACATTTCGTGGTCCATTCTGCAAAGACAACCACATAGAAAACTTCTTCTGTGAAGCCCCCATAGTGATCACCCTCTCTTGTGGAGACCCCCAGTTTAGTCTGAAAATGATCTTTGCCGATGCCATCGTGGTGCTGCTCAGCCCCATGGTGCTCATCGTCATCTCCTATGCTCGCATCCTGACCTCCATCCTGGGCAGAGCCTCCTCCTCTGGTCGGGGGAAGACCTTCTCTACTTGTGCCTCCCATCTGACTGTGGTCATCTTTTTCTACACTTCGGCCATGTTCTCTTACATGAACCCCCGTAGCACCCATGGTCCTGACAAAGACAAGCCTTTCTCTCTCCTCTACACCATCATCACCCCCATGTGCAACCCTATCATCTACAGTTTTCGAAACAAAGAAATGAAGGGGGCTATGGTGAGGGCCCTTGGGAGGAGCAGCCTGGCCCAGGCACGGTCTGTCTAGTGGGAAGACTCATGGAGCCTCCCTTAACTTGCTCCTCCCCCAGTCCCAACAAGTAGGAAATTCACTGGCTGTCAAGCTCCAGAAAAGAGTATTCATGGCTTCCTTTTACTAGCATCAGACCTGGAAGATCCTGTTAATATCTAACAATACTCATCTATCTAACTTCATTTCCACCATAGATTGATCCCCCCAAGCTTCTCTTTGTTATGCATTTTCATAATGGAGGATTATGAAATGGAGAAGTGTGTTCAAAATTTGGGGAAATATAGTATGGTCCTCTAGAGAAAGTCTATGAAGAGGATGAGCAGTCCATTCTTTCCAGGTCAGAGTCAATGGTGGGAGCCTTAGGATTGGGAAAGGAGCAGATTGAGAGCCATGAGGGGAAAAAAGTTATATGTAGAAGATGGGGGGAAAGCAATGGGTTGGAGAAATAAGCTGTAAGATGGGTGATATTGTTCCTCTATGGTAGCCTCAAAATTGTCCATGAAATCCCTCCAAATTAAGAACTGATTAGTAGGATTACTTCTCAGAGGCACAAGAGGAGGAGCTATATGCCTGATACATGTGGATTATTGATGGAGAGGAGGCAGGGCAGAAGCAAGAGCAAGAGGTCTGAGGAGATGCCCACTTCCCTACGTTGAAACTGGGGGTGGGTTCTATAGATCAAAACCTCCTAGGGTCAGGGAAGCTTTGAGTGATATCTGAGTTGTACAAGAGTATAAAAATAACACTTTACCTTATATTCATTTACTTGCTTCCACTTGTCACTTTTGCCACCAGCCCGGATATGACTTGTGCAATTTAAGTGTACCCTTTTTTTCCCCATGAAGATTCCTTACTACCTCTTACTTTACCTATAATATATTACATGTCCTAAGATGTCCTACTCACATCTTTGTCTGCTTTCTTCCCTACCACTATTCTGTTACCAAAAGTCTAGAGCAGAGTTCTAAGTGGGGATGATTTTCTCCCCCAGAGGTATCTAGCAATATCTGAAGACACTTCGTACTTGTCACTACTGTAGGAAGGAATATGCTACTGGCATCTAGGACGCAGAGGCCCGATATGCTGCTAAACATTCTACAGTATTCAGGACAGCAGAAACAAATCTAACTAGTATCCATGAGGATGTGGGTTCCGTCCCTGGCCTCACTAGTGGGTAGGGGATCCAGTGTTGCCCTGAGCTGCGGTGTAGTTCACAGACGTTCCTAAGATCCCAAGTTGCTATGGCTGTGGTGTAGGCCAGCAGCTGTAGCTCCAATTAGACCCATAGCCTGAGAACTTCCATATTCCGAGGCTGCAGCTCTAGAAAGAAAAAAAAAAAATGCAGGACAGCCCCTAAAATAAAGAATTGTGTGGCCCAAGATGTCAATAATGCTGAAGTTGAATGTGTCCCTGATCTAGAGATGAAGTACAAAAAGGGCAGAATCAGAAAGATGATGAGAGGTATTGATATGGGAAGGGAAGAGATAGGAGGAAACCAAGAAGAATTTAGCATACAAAATTCTATCTGCAAAGTCATTTTCTGCTGGACCCTGTTCAGGATTTCTATTGGCACTGCCATGACAACCATCTACATAAGCACTTGTAATAAAACCTTCCTAAAGCCTCTGTGTTTCACTCTAATTGAGCTTCTCCCTATACCCTCTCCCCAAATTTTTCCAAGTTCTAGAAATTTCCTATCCAGTCATGTCTTTCTGTGTATCACTAGTGTAGACTCCTACTTAAATACGGCCCTTTTCCTCTATTACTTCCAAGAGAACGTCATCTACCCAACAGTCACCCTTCCCTTGTTCCCCCCAATCTCACATTCCTGCCTAGTTCGGTCTCACCCCTCATCACCTCTGCCTGTTTTAGAGAGACTTGTACAAATGCCATTTAGTGCAACCTGTGGAAGCCATATTCCCTCTTATGGAAATGCTCCCTAAAATTTCAACAGTTTTTCTCATCCACTTTAACCAATCTCTTCATTTACTAATGCTTATATTTCCCCACCCATAAGCTCTACCCATTCTGAAGGGTCTGCTCTACTTTTCATGTGTGCTGGATATTTTCTTTTGCTCCTTTAGAACTAAACACACACACCCTCACCCCAACCTGTGTCCTGGTAGGCAGACCTTTATTGACTATCTCAATGGGCTTCATTACCTTCTGGGCTCTGGTTGGGTTCAGCTAATAAGAATTACTTAATAGGACAGAGGAAGGCAGAAAGAGAGTGAGCATCTGTATTTTCTACTTTTTTTTTCTTTTTAGGGCCACATAATGTGACATTTAGAAGTTCCTGGGCTATGGGTTGAATTGGAGCTGCAGCTGCTAGCCTACACCACAGCCCCAGCAATGCCAGATCCCAGTCATATCTTTGACCTGCATCACAGCTCGTGGCAATGCTGGAACCTTTAACCCACTGAGCAAGGCCAGGGATTGAACTCTCATCCTCATGGATACTAGTTGGGTTCTTAACCTGCTGAGCCACAACAGGAACTCCTGAGCATGTTTATTTTCCTGTCCCCTTCCCTGATGTTCCAGTGCCCCTGTCAGGTGGTCTTCTCCTACAGCTCCCTTCCCTGACCTCATAAGGTAGTACCTGATGCTGCTTTTGAGAGCCCAGGATGCTTTATCATCCCTATTTGATTCCCCTTAACCTTTCTCCATATGTTTGTAAGTTCCTTCATTTGTCCTATTTTTAAGGATGCCAGCTGTTTCCTCCTACCACACTGACTGGCTCAGTAACAGGTACCAGGCACCTAGAAGCAAAAACAGATGGAAATTTTCTCAAAATAGACCATGTGTTGGTCCACAAAGAAAATCTTAAAACATTTCAAAGATACGGAAGCATAGAAACCAAGTTGTCTGATCATAATGCAGTTAAAATAGAAATCAGTATAAAAAAGATAACTGAAAAGAAACCCACATGTTTGGAAATTAAGAACCATAATTCTAGGAGTATCCTGGTGGCTCAGTGGATTAAGGATTGGGCATTGTCACTGCAGTGGGCTGGGTCGCTACTGTGGCACATGTTTGATCCCTGACCAGGAACTTCCACATGTTGCGTGCATGACCAAAAATAAGAAAGAAAGAAAGAAAGAAAGGAAGGAAGGAAGGGAAGGAAGATGGAAAATTCTAATTAACCTACAAACCAAAGAATGTATCTTAAGTGCAATTTTACATAGAAAGAGTATAGAGCTTGGAAGTTGTCACTTCCACCTTCTTCAATGACAAAGAAAAAAAGAATGAACAGGAGTTCCCATCATGGCGAAGTTGTTAACAAATCCGACTAGGAACCATGAGGTTTCGGGTTCGGTCCCTGCCCTTGCTCAGTGGGTTAACGATCCGTCAGTTGCCATGAGCTGTGGTGTAGGTTGCAGACGCGGCTCCGATCCTGTGTTGCTGTGGCTCTGGCGTAGGCTGGTGGCTACGGCTCCGATTGGACCCCTAGCCTGGGAACCTCCATGTGCCACGGGAGCGGCCCAAGAAATAGCAAAAAGACAAAAAAAAAAAAAAAAAAAAAAAGAATGAACAAGCCAAAAATCAATAACACTTCTTAGATCCATCAGAGAATTGAGTTCACAGGGCAAATCATCCCCCCAAAACTGGGGAACAGGTGAACACTGAGGATCACAGCTTCCTTAGGAACAGAAGCTGCAGTTGGAGACTAGTCAGAATACTTAAAGAAAAACTGATTTGTTTCTGGAGACTGAGCATAGACTAGCTTCAGATAGAAAAAAAATTCCTGGGGAGTTCCCGTCGTGGCGCAGTGGTTGACAAATCCGACTAGGAACCATGAGGTTGCAGGTTCGGTCCCTGCCCTTGCTCAGTGGGTTAACGATCCGGCATTGCCGTGAGCTGTGGCGTAGGTTGCAGATGCAGCTCAGATCCCGCGTTGCTGTGGCTCTGGCGTAGGCCGGTGGCTACAGCTCCGATTCGACCCCTAGCCTGGGAACCTCCATATGCCGCAGGAGCGGCCCAAGAAATAGCAAAAAAAAGAAAAAAAAAAAAAGAAAAAATTCCTGTAGGCTCATAGTGCGATGAGGTTTATTCCCAGTATCCCCATCATATTCTCATGACAAAAGTCAGAAAAATGCCCCCCTATGCTTCAGCAGTGGGAAGGGGAAAATAACCATTCTGAAATAAGCCCAGAGAACTGTTCTCCTTAACAGCCTGCCCTTGAGGAAGCCTAACTTTAGAGACCCTAAGATCCAAGGAGGAGGGGAACTATCTGAGAAGCACTTGTGAAGGTCACAGCCCAGGGACACATGCTGGCTAGAAGTCTAAGACCTAATTGTAGGAATACAGAATGCTTCCACTCCCCCATACCCTACTGCCACATCATTAGAGCTGGTGGATTTCAAGGGTCATAGCTGAAAGAAAGGCAACCCTCAGACCCTATTTAAGAAGCAAAAAGGCAGGAGTTCCCATCGTGGCTCAGTGGTTAATGAATCCGACTAGGAACCGTGAGGTTGTAGGTTTGATCCCTGGCCTTGCTCAGTGGGTTAAGGATCCAGTGTTCCCGTGAGCTGTGGTGTAGGTCTCAGACATGGCTTGGATCCCAAGTTGCTGTGGCTCTGGCGTAGGATGGCAGCTATGGCTCTGATTCCACCCCTAGCCTGGGAACCTCCATATGCTGCGGGTGCGGCCCTAGAAATGGCAAAAAGCCAAAAGAAAAAAAAAAAGGAAGCAAAAAGGCAGCAGAGGAGACAAAATCAAGGACACTAGAGGAAATTTTAGTTTCTGACACCACAGCTACAACAAACATTAAACATTGCCTAACACCTACCGAGATTAACATAAAACGTCCACTAAAGATCTATTTACCTCATGTCCTTCTACCTGATACCTCATGTCTGATTTTTAACAATAGAGCCAATTATGATTTAAAAAATTATGAAATTTCACAAATTCCAAAATAGTTATGAATCTACATCCAGTTTGGAGATGTAGCTAGAGCAGTGCTTTCTTTTATTAGAAAAAAAAATTTTAATAAATTAAACTACCAATTTAATCACAGAATTATAGATCTTACAAGGAAAGTAGGAGAAAAATACATATAATAGATTGATTCAACCAAATCCAAAGGTTAACTAAACTAATAGAATTAGAAGGAATTAATAATTTGAAAGGGCTG
The DNA here is from genome assembly GCF_054392235.1 of Sus scrofa. Taxonomy (NCBI): domain Eukaryota; kingdom Metazoa; phylum Chordata; class Mammalia; order Artiodactyla; family Suidae; genus Sus; species Sus scrofa. Next base: position 85,706,389 of record NC_139387.1, on the reverse strand, counting down.
TGGCATGACTGATCAAAAATAAACAGATTTAAGCTATACTAAGAATTAAAGGAGCATGTGATTTCAGATATTGCATACTGAATTATAAAATAGCTCTTCTAATATTGATGGACTAGGTAATTTGGACCAACTATCTCACTAAGAACAATCAAAAGCAGGACAGTTATTTTAAAACATCTTGAGGCGTTCTCCTCGTGGCTCAGTGGTTAACGAATCCGACTAGGAACCATGAGGTTTCGGGTTTGATGCCTGACCTTGCTCAGTGGGTTAACGATCTGGCGTTGCCGTGAGCTGTGGTGTAGGTCGCAGACGCAGCTCAGATCCCGCGTTGCCGTGGCTCTGGCGTAGGCCGGCAGCTTCAGCTCCGATTAGACCCCTAGCCTGGGAACCTCCATATGCTACAGGAGCGGCCCAAGAAATGGCAAAAAGACAAAAAAATAAAAATAAATTTTTTAATTGAAAAAAAAAGAAGGAGTTCCCTTGTGGCACAATGGAGGAAGGATCCAGCATTGTCACTGAAGTGACTCAGGGTGCCACAGTAGCACAGGTTTGATCCCTGGCCCAGGAAATTACACATGCTGTGGGTGCAGCCAAAGACAAAAAAAAAAAAAAAAAAAAAAAAAAAAAAACAGCTAATAAGAGAACTGGCATATGAGATATGTCATAAAGAAGATGGAAGAATGGATAGAGCAAAATAACTTGAAGAGAAAATAGCCAAGAATTTTCCAAAGTCAAAAAAATAAAAAAAGAGACACCAGTCCACTGATTAAGGAGCCCCTAAATATACAAAAAATGTGTGATTTATAAAATGAAAAACACTTCTGGTTATGCCATTAAAAGTTCTGAAAATGAAAAAAAAAAAGCCATCTAAATAAAAAGACAGATTCCTTTCAAAGGAATCACAATTAGGTGGAAAGCTCTCTTCTCAATAGTGAAAGTCAAATATAAAATTTATCTCATATCAAACTCCATCATAGCAGACTAGAGAGGAGTTGGAAGTCAGAAGAGAAAATGCTCCAGACAGCCTGGCAGAAAGCAAGCCTCCACGCTGTGAACTGCCTGTGGGGGCCATGTGATAAGGAACCGTGGGCAGCCTCTCAGAGTTGAGAGCAATGTAGACAGGCAGGTACTTCAGTGGTACAATACAAAGAAAGGGATTTTTCTAATGATCAGTGACCTTGGAAAGGGACCCCCAGTCTCAGATAAGAATCACAGCCCGATTGACACCTTCGATTTCAGCCTGTGAGAACCTGAGCAGAAGACCCAGCTAATCATACCTGTTCTGACCCAAGGAAATTGTAAGGATAATAAATTTCTTCTACTTTAAGCCACTGAATTTGTAGTAATTTGTTACACAGCAATAAAAAACTAATGCACATTTTTAAAATTCTAAGAGAATACTACAGAAAAATTTATGACATTAAATTTTCTAACTTAGATGAGTGAAAAATCACTAGAAAAATAACATTTTTCAAAACTGACAGAAGAAATAAAAAACTTTTGAAAACACCTAGACACATGAAATTAAATCAGTAGTTTAATTTTTTCTCTAAATAAAGATAAAAACATACAATTTTAAGGCAAATACTGCCAACAAGAATTTTTATTTTAGACAGGAATTTCTTGTTTTATTGTGCTTCGCAGCTATTGCAGTTTTTTTGTATGGCCACATCCACAGCATATGGAAGTTCCTGGGCCAGGAACTGAATCCGAGTCACAGCTGCAACCTGCACTGCAGCTATGGAAACACTGGATCCTTTAACCCTCTGCACCAGGCCAGGGATTGAATTCACACCTCCACAGCAACCTGAGCTGTTGCAGTAGGATTCTTAACCCACAGTGGTAACTTCCAATTATTGCGATTTTTACAGTTGAAAGTTTATGGTAACTCTGTGTTGAGCAAATCTGTCAGCAGTTTTTTTCCAACAGCATTTTTTCATTTTGTGTGTCTGTGACTCATTTTGGTAATTCTTGCAATATTTCAAATTTTTACTTATTATTATATTTCTTAAGGTTGTCTGTGATCAGTGACCTTGATGTTAATACTGTGACTCACTGAAAACACAGATGATTGCTAGCATGTTTTAGGGAAAAAGTTTTTTTTTTTATTTTACTATTATCAGCTATTTTTTAAAATTACTTAATGAATTTTATTACATTTATAGGTGTGCAATAATCATCACAACCAAATTTTACAGCATTTCCATCCCAAACCTCAGTGCATCCCCCCACCCCCAACCTGTCTCATTTGGAAACCATAAGATTTTCTTTTTTATTTGTCTTTTCTAGGGCCACACCCAAGGCATATGGAGGTTCCCAGGCTAGGGGTCTAATCAGAGCTGTGGCCACAGCCACAGCAACACAGGATCTGAGCCGCATCTGTAACCTACACCACAGCTCACGGCAATGCCGGATCCTTAACCCATTGAGCAAGGCCAGGGATCGAACCCCCACTCTTAGGGCTCCTAGTCCGATTCGTTAACCACTTAGCCACAATGGGAACTCCGGAAACCATAAGTTTTTCAAGGTTTGTAAGTCATTATCTGTTATGCAAAGAAGTTCAATCTGTCCTTTTTTTAGATTCCACATGTAAGTGATAGTATTTGATGTTGGTGTCTCGTTGTCTGACTGACTTCACTTAGCATGATAATTTCTAAGTTCATCCATGCTGCTGCAAATGCCATTTTTTCTTTCCTTTTAATGGCTGAGTAATATTCCATTGTGTATATGTACCACATCTTCTTGATCCACTCCTCTGTCAATGGACATTAAGGTTGTTTCCATGTCTTGACTATTGCAAATAGTGCCGCAATGAACATTGGAGTACATGTGTCTTTGTGAGTCATGGTTTTCTCTGGGTAGATGCCCAGGAGTGGGATTGCTGGATCAAATGGTAGTTCTATTTTTAGTTTTCTGAGGCATCTCTAAACTGTTTTCCACCAATTTACAGTCCCACCAACAGTGTAAGAAGGTTCCTTTTTCTCCAAACCCTCTCCAACACTTACTGTTTGTAGGCTTTTTGAAGATGGCCCTTCTGGCCAGTGTAAGGTGGTACCTTATAGTGGTTTTGATTTGCATTTCTCTGATAATGAGTGATACTGAACATCTTTTCATGTGTTTTTTGGCCATCTGTATGTCTCCTTTGCAGAATTGTCCGTTTAGATCTTCTGCCCATTTTTTGATAGGGTTGTTTTTTTTTTTCTTGATATTGAGCTGCAGAAGGTGTTTATAAATTTTGGAGATTAATCCCTTGTCAGTCAATTTATTGCAAAGATTTTCTCCCATTCTGTGGGTAGTCTTTTCATTTTGTTTAGGTTTACCTTTGCTGTGCAGAAACTTTGAAGTTTGATTAGGTCCCATTTGTTTATTTTTGTTTTTACTGTCATTACTCTAAGAAATAGATCTGAGAAGATGTTGCTGTCATTATATGTCAAAGAGCGTTTGGCCTATGTTTTCCTCTAAGAGTTTTATAGTATCTGGTCTTATATCTAGGTCTTTAATCCATTTTGAGTTTATTTTTGTGTATAGTGTTAGGGAGTGTTCTAATTTCATTCTTTTACATATGGCTGTCCTGTTTTCCCAGCACCACTTATTGAACAGGCTGTCTTTCTCCATTGTATATGCTAGCCTCCTTTGTCATAGATTAGTTGACTGTAGGTGTATGGGTTTAATTCTGGGCTTTCTATTCTGTTCCACTGATCTATATTTCTGTCTTTGTAACAGCACCATGCAGTTTTAATGACTGTAACTTTGTAGTATAGTCAGAAGTCTGGGAGCCTGATTCTTCCAGCTCCATTTTTCTTTTTCAGGATGTCTTTGGCTATTCTAGGTCTTTTGTGCTTCCAAACAAACTTTAAAATATTTTGTTTGATTTCTGTGAAAATTTTCCTTTGTAATTTGATAGGGATTGCATTGAATCTGCAGATTACCTTGGGTAGTATAGTCATTTTGATAATATTGACTCTTCCAGTCCAAGAGCATGGTGTGTCTTTCCATCTATTTGTGTCATCTTTGATTTCTTTCATCAGCATCTTACAGTTTTCAGAGTACAGATCTTTTCCTCTTTAGGTAGGTTAATTCCTAAGAATTTTATTCTTTTGGATGTGATGGTAAACGAGATTGTTTCCTTAATTTCTCTTTCTGATCTTTCATTGTTAGTATATAGAAGTGCAGTCGATTTCGTGTATTAATTTTGTATCCTGCGACTTTGCCAAATTCATGGATGAGCTCTAACAGTTTTCTGGTAGAAGCTTTAGGATTCTCTAGGTGCAGTATCATGTCATCTGCAAATAGTGATAGTTTGACTTCTTCCTTTCCGATTTGGATTCCTTTTATCTCTTTTACTTTTCTGATTGCTATGGCTAGGACTTCCAAAACTATGTTGAATGGTAGTGGTAAGAGCAGACATCCTTGTCTTATTCCTGATCTCAGTGGGAATTCTTTCAGCTTTTCACCATTGAGAATGATGTTCACTGTGGGTTTGTCATACATGGCCTTTATTATGTTGATGTGTTCCCTCTATGCCCACTTTCTGAAGGGTTTTTATCAGAAATGGGTGTTAGATTTTGTCAAAGGCCTTTTCTGCATCGATTGAGAGGATCATATGGTTTCTATTCTTCAGTTTGCTAATGTGGTGTATCACACTGATGGATTTGTGGATGTTGAAGAACCCTTGCATCCCTGGGATAAATCCCACTTGATCATGATGTACAATCTTTTAATATATTGTTGAATTAGGTTTGCTAGTATTTTGTTGAGGATTTTTGCATCTATGTTCATCAGTGAAATTGGCCTGTAGTTTTTTTTCCTTTTTTTTTTTTTTTTTTGTGGTAGCTTTATCTGGTTTTGGTATCAGGGTGATGGTGGCCTCATAGAATGAGTTTAGAAGTGTCCCTTCCTCTACAATTTTTTTGGAATAGTTTCAGAAGGAGAGGTGTTACCTCTTCTCTAAATGTTTGATAGAACTCACCTGTGAAGCCATCTGCTCCTGGACTTTTGTTTGTTGGAAGTTTTTTAATCACAGTTTCCATTTCAGTTCTTGTGATTGGTCTGTTCATCTTTTCTATTTCATCTTGGTTTAGTCTTGGAAGATTACACATTTTTAAGAATTTGTCCATTTCTTCTAGGTTTTCCATTTTATTGGTATATAGTTGCATATAGTAGTCTCTTATGCTCCTTGGTATTTCTGTGATGACCATTGTTACTTCTCCTTTTTCATTTCTAATTTTACTGATTTGAGTCCTCTCTCTTTTTTTCTTGGTGAGTCTGGCTAAGGGTTTATCAATTTTGTTGATCTTTTCTTTGATTTTCTTTGTTTTTATTTCATTGATTTCTCCTCTCATCTTTATGATTACTTTCCTTCTGATAACTAGATCTTGTCCTTCTCTCTCTATCTGCTTTAGATGTAAAATTAGGTTGTTTATTTGAGCTCTTTTCTTGTTTCCTGAGGTAGGCTTGTATTGCAATAAACTTTCCACTTAGAATGGCTTTTGCTGAATCCCAAGGTTTTGGAGTGTCGTATTTTTGTCGTTTGCTTCTAGGTATTTTTCAACTTCATCTTTGACTTCTTCAGTGATCCATTGGTTGTTTAGAAGCATGTTGTTTAGTCTCCATGTGTTGGTGTTTTTTGCAGTTTTTTTCTTGTTGTTGATTTCCAGCCATATGGCATTGTTGTCAGAAATGTTGCTTGATATGATTTCAATTTTCTTAAAGTTACTGAGGCTTGATTTGTAGCCCAAGATGTGATCAATCTCAGAGTTCCGTGTGCACTTGAGAAGAATGTGTATTCTGTTGCTTTTGGATGGAATGTCCTATAAATATCTATTAAGTCCATCTGGTCTAGTGCTTCATTCAGGGCCTGTGTTTCCTTGTTGATTTTGTGTCTGGATGATCTGTCCATTGCTGTAAGTGGGTTGTTAAAGTCCCCCCGTATTATTGTGTAATTGTTGATTTTTCTTTTTAAGGTTGTTAGCAATTGCCTTGTATATTGTGGTGACTCTATGTTGGGTGCATAGATATTTAAAATTGTTATATCTTCTTCTTGATCATTATGTAGTGTCCTTCCTTGTCTCTTAAAATATTCTTCATTTTAAGGTCTATTTTGTCTGATATGAGTATTGCTACTCCAGCTCTCTTTTGATTCCTGTTTGCATGGAATATTTTCTTCCATCCTCTCACTTTCAATTTGCATGTGTCCCTAGAAGTGAACAGGGTCTCTTGAAGACAGCATATATATGCATCTTGTTTTTGTATCCATTCAGCCAGTCTGTGTCTTTTGGTTGGGGCATTTAGTCCACTAATATTTGAGGTAATTATTCATATGTATGTTCTTATTGCCATTTTATTAATTGCTTTGGATTTGGTTTTGTTGCTCTTTTTTCTTCCCTTCTTCTCTTGTTCTCCCCTCTTGTGGTTTGATGACATTCTTTAGTGTTGTATTTGAGCTATTTTTCTTATTTGTCTGTGTATCATTTGCAGAGTTTTGATTTGGAGTTGCCCTGGAGTTTTGACATAGGAGTCCATATATATATATATATATATGAATGATTGTTTTAAGTTGTTGGTCTCTTAACTGCAAGTGCATCTCCAGTGTCCTGCATTTGTACCCTCCTCTCATCATGATTTCTGATTTCAGTAGCATAATTGTGGGTGTATGATTTCATATCTTTACTGCATATATGCCTTTACTGATGAGCCTTGTCATTTGTGGTATTTTTGTTTCTGGTTGCGGCCTTGGCTTTTCAGCCTAGAGGAGTTCCTTTAGTGTTTGTTGTAAGGCTGGTTTAGTGTTTCTGAATTCTCTCAGCTTTTGCTTATCTGCGAAGGTTTTGATTTCTCCTTCAAATCTGAATGAGAGCCTTGCTAGGTAAAGTAATCTTGGTTGGAGGTTTTTTCCTTTCACCACGTTAAGTATATCATGCCACTTCCTTCTGGCCTGCAGAGTTTCTGTTGAAAAATCTGCCCATAACCTTATCGGGGTTCCCTTGTATGTTATTTGTTTCTTTTCCCTAGCTGCTTTCAAGATTTCCTCTTTGTCTTTAATTTTGATCAGTTTGATGAATTTGTGTCTCAGGGTGTTCCTCCTTGGGTTTATTTTATATGGTACTTGTTGCACTTCCTGGATTTGAGTGAGTGGTTCCTTTCCCATGTTGGGGAAGTTTTTGGCTATCATCTCTTCAAATATTTTTCTGTCCCTCTCTCTCTCACGTCTCCTTCTGGCACCCCTATAATATGGATGTTTGTGCATTTAATATTGTTCCAGAGTTCTCTGAGACTCTCTTCATTTCTTTTGCATCTTTTTTCTCTTTTCTGTTCTGCATCCGTGATTTCCAGTAGTCTGTCCTCCACCTCGCTTATTCATTCTTCTGCCTCCTGTATTCTCCTGTTGGCTGCTTCTAGTGAATTTTTTATTTCAGTTATTGTATTTTGCATCTCTTCTTGCTTAAGTTTTATATCTTGTATTTCTTTGCTCGGTGTTTCCTGTAAATTATCCTTCTTTGCCTCCAGTTTATTTCCAATGTCTTGCATCATCTTCAGCATCAACAATCTAAAGCCTTTTTCCTGGAGGCTGAGAATCTCCTGATCACTTATCTGTTTTTCTGGAGTTTTTTCTTTCGCCCTTATTTGAGTTACAGTTCTCTGTCTTTTAATTTTTGTAGGTTTTTGGTGTGATGACCTTTTTGCAGATAATAGAATTGTAGCCTCTCTTACTTCTGGTGTCTGCCCCCCTTGTGGTTGAAGTTGGTATAGGGGCTTGCTGTAGCCTTCCTGATAGGAGGGACTCATGTCTGCCCACTGGTAGGTGGAGCTGATTCTAATCCCTCTGGTGGGTGGGGCTTTGTCTCTGGGTGAGATTAGAGGTGACTGTGTGCGCGGCGGGGGGGGGGGGGGGGGTCTTTAGGCAGCCTGTTTACTGATGGGTGGGGCTGTGATCCCACCTGGATTGTTGTTTGGGTCTGGGGACTCTCAGCGCTGATGAGCAGGGCCAGATTTTCCCAAAATGGCCACCTGCAGAGAAACACACATTGATGAATATTTCCAAGAGCTTTGCCTCCAATGCCCTTCCCCACAACAAGCCACATTCACCCCCTGTTTTCCCAGGAGATCCACCAAGAACTGCAGTCAGGTCCATCCTAGACTCCTATGGAGACTTTGCTTTGCCCTGAGATCCAGGGCATGTGAAAGTCTGTGTGCACCTTTCAAGAAAGGGATTTCTGTTTCCCCCAGTCCTGTGAAGCTCCTACGCACAAGCCCCAATGGCCTTCAATGCCAGATGTGCCAGGGGATCTTTGTCCCAGTGCCAGATCCCCAGGCCTGGGGATTTGACATGGGGCCCCAGAACTCTCACTCCTGTAGGTGAGTTTCTGTGATACAGTTACTTTCCAGTCTGTGGGGCTTCCCACCAGGGAGGTATGGGGTTGCTTATATCATGTAATCGCTCCTCTTACCTCTTGTTGTGGCCTCCTCTTTGTCCTCTGGAGTAAGATTTCTTTTTGAAAGTTTCCAGTCCATTTGGCTGAAGGTTGCTCAGCATTTGGTTGTAATTTTGTTGTTTTTATGAGAGAAGTTGAGCTCCAATCCTCAGGAATAAAGTTTTTTAATTAAATATGTACATCATATTTTGGACATAATGGTATTACACACTTAATAGACTGAATTATAGAGTAAATATAACTTTTGTATGCACTGGGAGACAAAAAAATTGTTTGAAATGCTTTATTGTAATATTCTCTTTCTTGTGGTAGTCTGGAACTGAACCTGCAATATTTTAGAGACATGCCTGTATACTAGAAAAAGGGAAAGACCTCAAAAAAATAAAAATAGAGCTACCATATTCCTCAATATTTCCACTCTGGATACATATTCAAAAAGGAATGAAAACATTTATTTGAAAAAATGCACCCCAATGTTTATAGCAGTGCTATTTATAATAGCCAAGACATAGAAGCAACCTAAGTGTCTATCAACAGATGAGTGGACAAAGAAGATATATATGTGTATATATATATATACACATACGCACAATACACAAACATATACATGCACAATTGGATACTGCTCATCCATTTTAAAAATGAAATTTTACTATTTGCAGCAATATGGATGGATTTAGTGGGTATTATGCTTAGTGAAACGATTCAGACAGAAAAAAACAAATACTCCATGATATCCCTTGCATGTGGAACCTAAAAAAAAAAAACTAGTGAATATAACAAAAAAAGAGAGAAAGATCTCAACTTTTAAAATAACTTTGATATCAAAACTTAAGATAAAATAAGTTAATCTCACTCTCATGAACAGAATTGTAAAATTCTTAAAACAAAATTGTGTCCTACATTGTATTAAAAAGATAATGCCTTATATCATGAACAAAATTGAGTCTATCCCAATACATTAAAAGTTGACTTAACATCAGAAAATAAATTAATGTAGGAGTTCCCGTCGTAGTGCGACAGAAAAGAATCCAACCAGGAACCATGTGGTTGCGGGTTCAATCCCTGGCCTTAAGGATCTGGCATTGCCGTGAGCTGTGGTGCAAGTTGCAGATGTGACTCAGATCTGGCATTGCTGAGATTGTGGTTGTGGTGTAGGCCAGGAGCTACAGCTCCAATTAGACCCCTAGCCTGGGAACCTCCATGTGTCACAGGTGCGGCCCTAAAAAGCAAAAAAAAAAAAAAAAAAAAAAAAAGAAAGAAAGAAAAGAAATTAATGTAAATCACTACTTTATCAGACAAATGAAGAAAAACAACATTATATCTCAGTAGATGCAGGAAAAGGCATCCATTTTTATTGAAAATTCACACTGGTTAATAATATTTTATTTTATTTTATTTCATTTCATGTCATTTCATTTTTTTTGCTGCACTATGGCATATGGAGTTCCCAGGCTAGAAATCGGCTCCAAGCTACAGTTGCGACCTATGCAGCAGCTGCAGCAACACTGGATCCTTAACCCACTGTGCTGGGCCAGGGATCAAACCTACATCTCAGCACTCCAGCGATGCCAATCTGATTGCACTACAGTGGGACCTCCTGGTTTTTAATTAAAAAAAAAATTCTCAGCCAATCAGGAATAGAAATGCTATTAAAGTGATCAATCACCAAAACTCTATAGCAAACATCATCCTTAATAGTGAAACATTAAAATTACCTTTAGATCATAAAGAAGCCTAGGGTAGCCATTATCCCTACTTTAACTTAAGACTATATTAAAAATTCTAGACATGACAGTAAAGCAAGGGAAATAGATAAATGATATATAACTAGAAATGAAAGAACAAAACTATCTTTATTTGGGGGATTTTGGGGTGCTTGTTTTGCATGCTTTTGGCTGATCCCAAGGCATGCAGAAGTTCCCAGGGATCAATCCCGTGCCACAGCAGTGACTTAGGAACCACTGCAGTGACAATCCTGGATCCTTAACCTGCTGAGTCACATGAGAACTCCAAAACTGTCTTTATTTATGGATGGTGTGATTGCCTTAATAGAAAAACTAAAAGAAGGCACAGATGATTTATTAAGGTTAATAGACTTTAACAAGATTCCTGGATATAAAATCAATATGCAAAATCAAATCGCATTTCAATGTTCCAGCAAACAAATTAGAAAAATAAATTTTAAGAACATTTTAAATAATATCCAAAATCTAAAGTACATAGGAAAAACAGTAATGAAAAAGGACAAGCCTTCTTAGAAAAAGGCACATGAATTTATGGACTGTCCTAGGGAAAATCTAAATAATTGGAAATACATAGATACTTAATTCACGAAACATCCATAGATACATTAATGTCCTAATGACTCTTGAAGTCATACTACTTTTGGACAGCTCTTTTTTGGTACAATTATTTTTTCACCCACATTTGAATCGCACGTCATGTTTGGGTTGAAAGTGTGTCAACAAAATGCTGTGAACCAGAGATTATAGAGAAGTGAGGAGACCAATGTGCTTCCTTCTTAGCATTTCAAGGAATGATGTACAAATAGATGCTTTCAAAGAGCTTGATGAATTCACTTTTCTTCATAAGTTTTTGAGTGGATATCTGAAAGATCATCAAAAATCTTTACTGTAAAGGTCAATTTCCTGAAGTTTAGCTTTGGTGTCATATGCATAAAAATCATGCTTTCCTCCAAACTCATTTATGTTACAAAAATACTCCAATAATGGAGTTCCCATTGTGGTTCTGTGGTAGCAAACCTGACTAGGATCCGTGGGGACTAAGGTTCAATCCTCCGCCTCGCTCAGTGGGTTAAGAGTCCGTTGTTGCTGTAAGCTGCGGTATAGATCGCAGATGCAGCTCAGATCTGGTGTTGCTGTAGCTGTGGCAAGGCTGGCAGCTGCAGCTCCAATTTGACGATTTGACCCCTAGCCTGGGAACTTCCATATGCTGAGAGTGCAGCCCTAAGAAGCAAAAAGCAAAACAAGCAAACAAACAAAAAAATTATTTAAGACTGAAGTTTGGAGAATGGTAGTGGAGGTATATGTTATATGGTGGGACCAGAGGTGAAGCCATCCCAGACACTTAGAATGAGTCAGGACACAAGCAGCATAAACTTCAGCTTTATAGGAAGCCAAGCACTCTAAGAGTAGAAAGAAGAGGCGCTGCAGAGGATTGAAGGAGTGAGGGAAATACTGAACTTCTTTGAGTCATGCAGAATCTAATTTAGTACCAGGCAGGAACAACAGTGAGTGAATCAAGGGAAAGAAGGTTATTACAGGTTTGAATAATAGCATTGTGATAAAGAAGAGGTAGAGGATGCAGGTCTGGAAGGGAGCATGTTATCATATACACATGCTCCTTCAGGGAGAGCTTTGGACTATGTGTTCACCACCCTATCAACTACATTTAATACCGTGACTGCTTCATATAGGTATTCAGCCAATATTTATTGTTGTGTTGAACATAGTATAATGATATTGGAAAGGATTGAATTGTGGGCATAAGGAGTGGTACCTAAGTCATAAGAAACCCAAAGTAGAAAATTAATTTGCAATAAAACTGGAAAATAAGTGGTCCAGAATTAATGGGCTCCCAGATGTAATGCTGAGGACATAGGGGTGACACCTGCCTTAACTATCAACTTACAACCAGTATAGAACTTCCCTGGGAAACCATGAAACTATTCTAGACCTTCCAGGCCACTTGCCGTGAACAGAGCCTCACAAGGGGGCCTTGAATGAACCGGTATGAGAGTACCTCTAGGGACCCAGTTAAGATGGTAGGATTCCAAGATGAGACAGTTGGCCTTTATTATAGTTGGCTCCCAACAGTAACCAGTGAGAAGTTCATGCTTGCGTGTGTGTGTGTGTGTGTGTGTGTGTGTCTAAGGAGCTCTCATACTCCCTACCCTATAAATGAGCATCTGTTTTGCAGCCGCACCCTCGCTTCTGAGTGTGGATCCCTCCTCTTAGCCTGAGATCAGCACAGGCAATGTCGTCACCAGGGTGTGCCAAAGCCCATGGAGAAGGTCAGTAAATGTGCTCACTTCTTCAGTGAAAGCTGACCCTGACTCTGTTGGCAGCCACCAGAAATGAACACCCCTTGGCTCCCTCAGTGACCACCTATGTTTAGATCACACCAGGTCCCTGCATACAGTGGCCATGGAGGGGACGTCACAGATCTTGACTCCTTTAACCACTTTACTCCATTTCTCCCTCTCTGGTTGCCTAACTCTGTCTCTGCTTTTCCAACTCTCTCCAACTAGTCTGTTCTCTCCATCTCCCCTCTGAGTTTCCACCAAGCTCTCAAAGACTGCCACCTGCCCTTCTGGTTCTGGCTGAGGGGCAGATGGCTTGGGTATACCTGACTGATGGCCCTTCTGAAGGCAAAGGCCTATCACCAGTTTCTTCAGAGAAAGAGACAGTTCTAACTCTGGGACTACTTTTCTCAATTCTTTTCCCAACTTTCCTCTTCTTGTCAGTGCATGTTGCTGTTTTCTATTTTTCTTGCATTTTTCTTATTCCCTGGAGAAAGAGAGGCTTAGAAGTGACTCTAGGATGATCCTCTCTTAGAGATTGAGATATAGAGCATATTTTGCAGTGTTTTGGGGAGCCAAATTAACAGAAATGGGACTTAAATATATCAGGGGGAAAAAACCTGAGTTAAATGGAAAGACTCTCCTCACAGGGGAAAGCAGGAACCATTAGCATGGATTGTAAAGTGTGAATGTGATCCTTTTCTGTTTGTGGGTTTCTGCATGGTCAGTTTGGCTTCCAAGTGGGATGCTAGTCAAGTCTTTACACTATTCATTTCACCTGTGAAGTGAAACCACAGGGAGAAGGAAACGGAAATCACAACTAATGATTATTTAGTGTCCAATCTGTGTTGTCCACTAATTACAAATTATTTTAGTTAACCCTCAGTTTATTGGAGGAAAAACTTGAGAATCAGCCAGCCAACTCCACATAATAGTAACAATGTCAAGGTCAAATTTCAAGTATACCTGCCTCTAAATTGCCTGTACTTTACCCTCTGCCTCACTGCTTCCCTATAAAGTGATAAGATCTAGTTTCGGATGTGGTTTTTAAATTTCAAGATATATAAATATTCATGTTTTTAAATCATTTATTTCTTAGTCTAAGAATCCCTCTAGGTTTCAGCTTTTTTCTCTTCTGTTGTGTTGGTACACACCTCTCTCTCTCTCTCTCATTATCCCTCATGTTTTCTCTCCCTTTATTCTCTTCTCTAAGCAAATTAGAGTCATTGCAAATCTTTTCACACATTTTTAAATAGCAAAATAGCTCAGATTAATCAATGCCATGGAACAGCTGAAGTTATCCAATCCATTGATGTTCAATAATTCTCCTTGATTGCCAGGTTCTCCCTGATTTCATATTCTTTCATCTTTGGTCATATACACAGTGTCCTTAATATTCAGAGGAAGGTCATTATGGATACTTTTATATATCATTTCCTCTCTCTCTCTCCCAATAGGTCATCTGGTTGTTTTACTCTTTGTTTAAGTCTCCATATTGAAAGTGACCGTGAGAAGGGAGACGAGGAGCAAGTCTAGACTGATTTCATTATGCCTTCTAATGAAATAGTGAATTCACGTTAGAGCTATGCTGGAGAACAAGTAGGGATGATGGAAGGAGATCAAGACTCAAAGGTTGGAAAGAGAGTTAGAACCTCAACTGTAAAATGAAATTGAGTTTATTTTGAGTATTTCCGATACTTATGGTGTCTCCTATTAGTGCTAATCTACAAGAAGGGTCTTCTGGGAGAGTTTGTGACCTGCGTTTTGGACGTCACAGGGATCTGGTTCATCACAGGCATCTGAAAGGCCCAACCTTAGCATATTTATAGCATTTGGTCCTGGCCAAGCCACTGTCCAGGGATCCAGGTACTTCACAGACCCTCAGTTTTGGAAAGATATAGAGAAATTGAAGTGTATCCAGGAGCAAGGAGGCAGATGAAGCAAAAAGAAGGCAGAAGACAGAAAGAGAAGAGAATTTACAAAACTTCTGTAATTTAACTCAATTGGATGAATCTCTATTGCCAGCCAGTTATTGGCAAGGCACTAGGAGGAGCAAAGAATTTCTCAGTGTTCATCTTCTTAAGAGAATTGGAAATTAACTTAAAATAGGAAAGAGGGAAATGGGTAGGCCTATAGAAACACTTCTAAGTGACTTTGTAAGAAATTGGGATGGTTGCTAAGTTGTAACAGAGTTGCCAGCAGAGGCCAGGAGGCACTCATGGTATTGATTAGTAGTGCTGCTTCCTTAAAAGTCATTTACATATGTCCTCTAAATAATTTCCCAACCATGGATCTATATGCTTTGTTAGGTAATACATGGCAAAAAGAGATTTCCTGTTGTCTCCCAATGTGATTCCTAAATTCCTCAAAGTTCATGTAAATGTGTTAGCAAAAATCATGGAGTTCCAAAGTTACATCTCACATTTTAAAATCTTTTAAGGAGTTCCCGTCGTGGCGCAGTGGTTAACGAATCCGACTAGGAACCATGAGGTTGCGGGTTCGGTCCCTGCCCTTGCTCAGTGGGTTAAGGATCCGGCGTTGCCGTGAGCTGTGGTGTAGGTTGCAGACGCGGCTCGGATCCCGCGTTGCTGTGGCTCTGGCGTAGGCTCTGGCGTAGGCTGGTGGCTACAGCTCCGATTCAACCCCTAGCCTGGGAACCTCCATATGCCGCGGAAGCGGCCCAAGAGATAGCAACAACAACAACAAAAAAAAAGACAAAAAAGATAAAAAAAAAATAAAAAAATAAAAAAATAAAATCTTTTAAAATGCTGTAATTGTAGGGCTATTATTAATAATATGTGCAATCAGCAGGGAAAACAATTATTCCTTTTTTTGCAATTGGTGCTTTATTTATTATGGTAAACATTTTTGTCAATTGAAGTTTTCTTCCATTTTTATTGAGATATAATTGACAGATAGCACTGTGTAAGTTTAAACTATACAGTATGATGATTTGACATACAAACATCACAAAATTATTATCACAGTAAATTTAATGAACATCCATCATTTCATGTAGATACAAAAGTAAAGAAATAGAATAAAAAGTTTTTTCCTTCTGTTGAGAACTCTTAGGATTTACTCTTTTAACAACTGCCATATGTAACTTACAGCAATATTCATTTATCATTTATTACTTATTTATACTTATTTATCTTAAAGTTACATAATATATTGATTCAATATTCTACACATTTCAAACTGATCACCATAATAAGTTCAGTCAATATCTGTTACAATGCAAAGAGATTACACAGTTATCGACTATATTCCCCACACTGTACACTTCATACCTGACTCCTTTATTTTGCAGCTGGAAGATGGTAACCTCTTATTTTCTTTCACCCGTTTCTTTTCTCTCCCCAACCCCCTACCTCTGGCAACCCCCTGTTTGTTCTATCTATAACTCTACCTCTATTTTGTTGCGTTTCTTGTGTTATTTTTTTAGATTCCATATATATTTGAAATCATCCAGTACTTGTCTTTTCCTATATGACTTATTTCACTTAGCATAAAACCCTTTAGGTCCATCCATGTTGTCACAAATGGCAAGATTTCATTACTTACATGGCTGGATAATATTCCATTGTATATATACCCCACATCTTTTCTATCCATTCTTCTCTTGGTGGGCATTTAGGTTGCTTCCATGTCTTGGCTATTGTAAATAATGCTGGAAAAAACATAGAGGTGCATATATCTTTTCTAATTAGTATTCTCATTTTCTTTAAAAAATACCCAGAATTGGAAGTGCAGGATGATACGGTAGTTTTAGTTTTAACTTTCTGAAGACTCTCCCGAATGTTTTCTATAGTGGCAGCACCAATTTATATTCTCCCAAACAGTGTACTAGAGTACTCTTTTCTCTACATCCTCACCAGCACTGGTCATTTGTTGTCTTTTCAATAATAGGCATAATGTGATATTTCACTGTGCTTTTGATTTGCATTTCCCTGATGATTAATGATGTTGAGCATATTTCCATATGCCCGTTGACCATCCATATATCTCTTTTGGGAAAATGTCTGTTCAGATTCTCTTCCCATTTTTTTAATTGGGTTCTGTGAGGTTTTTTGTTGAGTTTTATGAGTTTTTTAAAATATTTTGGATATTAATACATTATCAGACATATTGGAAAATAATTATTCTTTTCCAATCATTTAAGGATTTGGTAAGAGCTTGTCTTTTTTTTAACTCAATGAATTTTATTATATTTATAGTTGTACAACAATCATCACAACCCAGTTTTATAGCATTTCCATCCCAAATCCCCAGCAATGAAAAGACAACCCACAGAATGGGAAAAAATATTTGCAAATGAAGCGACTGACAAGGGATTAATCTCCAGAATTTAGTCTGTCTTTCTAGTGATGGGATTGGTGCAATAGGATGCAGCGTCAGAGAGGCCTGAGGACAAGGGCTCTGGTCTTATAAGTTCTTGCTAATTTCTCTTCTTTTTGTTCCTAGTGAAAGGACCCACTGTAGTTTCCTCTCTTTCTGGTGTTCCTGACCTGAGACACTACTCAATTAGATACAACTATTTGGTTCTCTTCCTAAACAGATAGGTGGCCAAATCATCCAAACAACCCCACGATTTTCAATTCTCTCTCATTTCTGGTTGTGGATGGTGGGAGGTCTCACTGACCAGTATCTCTGTAAGTTCTGGTTGTCCTTCTTTTTTAACAGTGCTAATTCAGATCTCATCCCTCATTGATTTCTAGGGCTTGTCATCATTGTCTTTATTTCTGAATGATTAATGACCCTACTTTTGCTTTTTTTTAATTTTTTTTTAAATTTGGGGGGTTTTTGGGGCCTCATCTGAGGCATATAGAAGTTCCTGGGCTAGGGGTCAAATTGGAGCTGCAGCTACCAACCTATGCCATAGCCACAGCAATGCCAGATCCAAGCCACACCTACAACTCACGCCAAAGCTTGGCACAACACTAGATCCACAACCCAGTGAACGAAGCCAGGGATTAAACCAGCATTCTCATGGACAATGTGTTGAGTTCTTAACCCCCTGAGCCACAACAGGAACTCCCAAGAAATGCATTTTTAATATGCAGATTCAGTTTTTAAACAGCTTCAGGTATTTTGAGGATTACAGACATTTAAAAACATAAATGTCCTGGAGTTCTCATTATGGTGCAGCGGAAACAAACCCAACTGGTATCCATGAGGATGCGGATTCGACTCCTGGCCTTGCTCAGGGGGTCAAGGATCCAGTGCTGCCCTTAGCTATGGAGTAGGTTGCAAAAGCAGCTGCAGTTTGAACCCTAGCCTGAGAACTTCCATATGCCACATGTGCAGCGCTAAAAAAGCAAAAAAACCCAAAAGCATAAATGTTCTAATTAATATTTTTCTTTTATCCAGTGACCTTCAAAAAGGAACAGTAAATTAAAATTCATTGAGCACTTTTCCTATTGCAGATATTATTCCATGGGGTTTACATATATATTTTTATATAAAATATTTTTTGATTGAATAATTTCCTCCTAATCTTCACAACAATCATACAAACAGAGTTTTTTTCATTTTATAGATGAGAAAATGGGGTTGCAGGAGTTGATTTTTAAAGTTGATGTTACTGGCAACATGAAATAATTTAGAAAATTGGTCATTTATTCCACTATTCCTACAACATACACATATTCAACACTTACTATATGTTAGGCAGTGCGCCTGGAGATAGGGATGTAAAAAAATATCTCTGTATTTAAGGAGCTCATAATTTAGAGGGGAAGACATGTGATGAGTGTTTCCTCTGGCAGAGGCAGGAACAAGTGCAACTTCAGATGGGCTGATGTGAGAAGAGTTACTGAAGACTTCACTATGAATGCAAGAGTTGAGATTGGTCTTGTAGAAGCAGGAGTTTGTCAAACAAAGAAAATACATGAAGACTGAATTCCAGAATGTGACACTAGCATACTCAGTCTTGGAGGCTTAGAAAATTATAGTACGGAGGGGTGGGGGTGTCGGGGGCGGGGGGGAACATGAGTATAGCTAGAAACAGGTTGTCTATAGGAGAGTAGGGGAAGAAAGGGGTATTTATCACACTAAAAATATGGATGTTAGAGAGAGGGGAATGGGAAGTGACTTCATGCTTTCTGACTTAGGTTACTAAGGGTTCAATTAATACCATTAACTGAGGTAAGAGATTAGGACAAAGAGCCATGGATGCTCCTGGGGTCACTGATAGCTGTGCAGACTGCTATCTGTCCTCTTTCTTTTACTAAAACAAATCTGAACCAGACTTGACATACTGAAATTTTCATTAAAATCTTCTCAAAGACCTACAAAGTAGGAAATTATACCCCTTAGCTAGTCATATTGCTATTTAAAAGAGCTTTGGGGACTGAAATTTCCTCTAGCTACCCTTACAGCTTCCTAATCTTGAAAGAAATGGGAAACCACTGGCCACCATAGAGGTGTTCCCCAGGATGAGACCTAAGTGCCTTGAAGCTCCTCTTTAGTGCTTTTTTTTCCTTCCACCATGTCATCCTACTTCCACTCTCAATTAAAATATATATATATATGAATATGTATGTATATATGTATATATATGTATGTATATATGTATATATATTCTCACTGGATAAGATCTTGGCTACCTGTATGGCCAGAGGCTCTGCCTCCATGGTGATTTAGAGTGTCAATTTCTGAACTTGTACCATAAATATGCTATTTAATTACTCATCTTACTGCACTCTCCTCCCACCCCCAACTCAATTCTCTATGCTTTCAGGTCAGCTTATTCTCGTTTTAATTGTGATGGCAAGATTGGAGTGTAGGCTTAAGAGAAAAGAAACAAGAAGGCCTGTCAGCTACTTTATGGATTGTAGGCCTTAAGCTACTGAGTGGCCCAGGAAAAAACCTAAGTGTAAAAAAAACATGAGTGCTAGGGTACCTCCCACACAAGAGTTGGGAGTGAAAACCCCAGCTAGTAACAAATTGTTTGCCTGGAATTCTTTGAGACATTTTGGGGGTAGCTCCAGTCTCAAGAGTTTATTGGTGGTCGAAGTGGGTGCTCGACCATCACTCAGTCACTCTCCATGGGAGACATTTCTCAAAATGTCTGTGAGAACAACAAAAAATTCTGTGAGATAAAATTTGAGTTCCCATCATGGCTAAGCAGAAACGAATCTGACTAGCATCCATGAGGATGCAGGTTTGATCCCTGGTGTGGATCAGTGGGTTAAGGACCTAGTGTTGCCATGAGCTGTGGTGTAGGTCACAGACATGGCTCAGATCTGGCGTTGTGGGTGTGGCGTAGGTCAGTGTTACAGCTCCGATTTGACTGCTAGCATTGGAACTTCCATATGCCTAGGGTGTGGTCCTGATAAATAAATAAATAAATAAATCAGGAGATTTTTTCATCCTGAGTTCCAGCTGCCTTTTAGAAGTTGATTAAATTATAGACTTTCCAAGAAAATAGCTCTCACACACACAATATTTCCTACAACATTTCAGAGATGCAAGGACAATCTGAGCCATATCTATTGATTCCCTAGCAGCCCATGAACTCAAGTATGAATATTTCTACCATAAAAGTTTTTCACCCAGAAAAAAGGAAATGGTGCTTCTTTGATTTAAGGTCATGAAATGGGTATTTTTTAAAAAAAGTAAAGAATTAGAATATATAGGAGAGGAGGCAGGTTTCAAGCTGTTATGATCTGAAATTGCTAGAGGAAAATTAAATTTAAAGCAGAACTACAAGAAGATAGCCAAGCCTCAGAGAGGCTAAGAGAAGAACTTACATGACTTTAAACAAGACTGGTGATTTCCTTTACAACTTATCCGTAAAACAAACATATTCTACAGAAAGATGAACAATACAATGCTGTATTATATTTTCTTTCCTGTGGTCATGGCAGGCTAGGAAGGCAACAGCAATACTGGGGCTACTTGTTGATAATTCAGAAGTGTCCTGGTCCTCTTCAGTAAACATCACAGGAGCCAGAGTCGTACTTTATAATGAGACATTTTCCCACCAGTCTAGTCTACAGTAGCACACTTTGTTCATTGAGATCCTGTGGTCATGGAATGAAGACTTCTCTCACCTCATCGGCACTGTTCTTTGAGAATTCAATATACATGTATGAGCAGGATTCTTCCCCTTCAGGAGCTGCCAGACACCACTGTGATTCACAGTTTCTTTTTGTTATACCCAAAGCTCTATCATGTGTCTTGGTTTACAATTTTATTTCCACATACGTGATAATACTATTACTAACAATTGGGACTTTGATGGGGTACAGTAAATAACACCACTCCTCTCTGCACTTCTTAATCAACTGAGAAATAAGAGTCAGCCAATGGAGGGTAAAATATCACCTTTATTAAAAACAAAGCAGGAATTTGAGCAATTAATTGGACTTCCTGACACAGAAGCACAGAGGTAGACTTATTTCCCTGTATCTGGCAGCTACAACCACACATTGCCTCCCTAAACTGGGGCAGAGCCTGCCCTTAAAAAGTCTACTCACTCCCAAGGGGAAGGTTTGGCAGGAAGCCTGGGGAGGAAAGGAATGGACACATGAGCTCAGTTTCTCCTTCTAAGATCACGAAGCAGGGAACTGCTCCACCGCCCATGAGATGGTGGAAATGAAGAGGGGAAGGGTCCAGAGTGTGTCACTACTACAGTTCCATTCACGTGGAAGGAAGCATCAGGAATGTGGAAGAAGTTATTCCCCACCCTACCCCACCCCTAGCCATACCTAGCCTTGTGGTCTCTTGCCCCATTAAGTCTGTGGTTATCCAGGGCTTTGGTAGACCAAGACAGTCCTACTTCCACCTTCGTGTGGCTGCTCCTCCAGTACTTGGAACTTTTCAGCAGTTCTATTTTACTGGCAGACAGTTCTAAATAAGATCAGAACAGTAAGTAATTAAATCCAGTCTGAAGGGTCTCCAGCTAAAAATGCATCCCCTATTCCTTTCTCCTTACCAAACCGTTCAACTACATTGTCCCACGTAACATAAGTTCTTCAATGCGATTAAATCACGTCATTAAATTACAGTAATAAATTTGAGGTTTGACTGTGATGGTGGGTGTAAACTATTTTATTGTCAAGTTAAAGAGGTTACAGACCCTTCGGTCTTTAAATAAGAAATCAAGAAGTCATGGGTGGTTATTTATTATTCTCTGTTCTCTTGGCAAAAGAAAATCCCATGATCCTCTTCTGGTTTAACAAATAATCTCACAAGTATATAGACAAGTTTTCTGTTCCAGAAAACAGAGAGGTATCCATTTATATATTACCATGGCCACAATTAAGAACAACAATAAAGATTACATATTAGAGGTTTGAGATAAGCTTTACAGCGTTTAGCAACAATTTCTGACGTACACCCTTAGTAGAATCTTTGTCAGAAACAATATTTGAAGGACATGTTCTATGTTACAGAATAATGGGAGCTTATCTGAAGCCAAAGGAGAATGAATGTCTTCTTATTTTCTTACTGGTATTTCTTCAGCTAACAGTTATGATTTTCAAGTCAAGGTGTTAGAATTCAGTTAGTTACCACAGACAAAAATCCTAACAAAATCAAAACCTACACTATTAAAAAGTGAGGACAGAATAAGATTCCTAACAAATGGAGTATGTGAAATGTAAAGTTTTACACTTATTCTAAAAAACGCAGCACACATATAACTTAGTGATATTATTTAACGCAACATTCATCATCTAAGGTACAGATGACAAAGAACAAGGTCAATCAGACAAAACTTCTCTTCCAGAGTGGCCCACCAGGTCGGACCATCCTCTGTGGACCAGTTCTGCAAACACCATGAGAGTTTCTCTGTTATTTGCCACAGCGATTCAGTGACAAACATCATTACCAGCCAAGCAACAGAATGAGGTAAGTTGTGATTTTCAGGGTATTGTCCCATTTATCTATACAAATGTTTGATTGGTTAACCCCTAATGATACTTAACAAAGCACTAGAGGTCAAGTATCACAGAATATTCTTTCTGGCACAATGAACCACAAATAAGCATTTATACTCCTTTGGAATATGCTACTGTCTTAGTGATTCCTTAGGTTGAACTTTAGTTTCTTCTTGGCCAAGTCCCAGGTGTCTGAAGCGTTGCTCACTTACTTCTTTTGCCCAGTCTCTGCCCTCAGCTTCAACAAGTCCACTGGGTCCAGGATTCTGAGCCGCATCTTGGGTTAAGCAGTGTTCTCTGCCCTTCCCTTTTCTTTCTGGGCTCCCAAGAGGAGAAGTAGAGTTCCAAAGTAGAGATTATGGGAGCACTGCCTGGACCTATTAGTAAACACTTAGAGGAAAATCCAGGGCTAAAAGGTGTGGCGTACCGGCATAGGTATTTTCTAAAATTAAGAAAGGCAACATGAGAGATTTAAAGACATGGAGAAGAGAGCGGATACAACCAGAGGTATCTTGATGGCAGACACTCATCACCAGAGATGACAAAGGGAGAGAGAGAAGGGGTGAGAAGTGGAAGTGGGAAAACAGGGAGAAAGACAAACGGGGGGAAAACTGAAAGTATGTACACAAGGGAGTTGGAAAAGAGAAAATGAAAAAGAGTGTGTGGCATAACTGAATGTCAATAAGGAATATACTAACCATCTATAAGCCTCTGAAAGTGGAAGGGATCTATCTGATATATCCTAACTCCAAAACAAGATGAAAAGCAGGAGAGGGTTTTTTTGTTTGTTTGTTTTGTTGTTGTTGTTTTTATTGTTTGGGTTTGTGGGGGCGGGGTTGTTTGTTTTTGATTGTTTGGGTTTTGGGTTTGTTTGTTTTTTTTTTTTTAACCCCACCTGTGATTTGTGAAAGTTCCCTGGCCAGGGATTGACCTGTGCCATAGCAGCAGCCTGAGCCACTGCAGTGACAATGCCGGATCCTTAACCCACTGTACCACAGAGGAACTCCAAAAGTAGAAGATATTGAATATGAGCATAATGACATCCTAAAAGTTTCAATAATAAGAAAAGAACATGAGAATTCTGAATGGTCATTCTCTGATAATAGAAGAAGAACAAGAGTTACTTCTAATAGTCAAAGGACAGATTGAAGTTCTCTGAAGGTCCATCTGGAAAGCTTGAATTTGTGCCCTGCTCACAGAGATGTTTGGATCTTTTTCACCCAATGACATATAGTCCTGAATTCCATCCCAGCAGGAAAAATATCTCCTGTTAGAAAGAATACACAAATTCACAACCAGGCCCCATTTTCTATCTCCAGCATCCACAGCATGGGTGGTTAATGCAACAATAGCAACCACTGGGAAAGTGAGTCTGGAATGAGGTAAGCTGATTGTTTCAAGTTATTCAAATCATTCTCACCTCAGGGACAATCCTGAGGGTTAGCATGTTTTTAGTTTCTCTAAAAATTCAACCTCTTCATTGTTTTATTTTTTAGTTTAACCATATTAGAGTATAGATCACTTACAATGTTGTATTATTTTCAGGTGTATACAAAGTGAATCATTCATACAGATAAATATATCCATTCTTTTTTCCCATATAGGTTATTACAAACTATTGAGATTTTCCTGTGCTATGCAGTAGGTTCTAATTAATCACCTACTTTATACAATAGTGTGTGTGTGTTATTCCCACCCTTCCAATTCTTCCCTTCTTCACCATTCATTATTTTAAATAGGTACACTAAGAGATATTTAACATTGAGATATTTTTCTTCTAAAAAATAACATATTCAAATATCTTTTAAGTGCTTCTTCAACATGATCTTGTGTAAACTAATAGCTATCATACTCTCCCCTCACATAATCCATTCCTCTGTTTGGCATGGATTCCAAACCCAACTATCTTATCTTTTCACAGTTTAGTTAAAGGCTAATTCTTCAATATTGAGGGTCCTGGAACAGATACTTTACTTCACTTGAGGCCTGACCAAAGTAGAATAATGAACTAAAATAACCACTAGTTTCTTAATTTTTTGATATTATGATTCCTTATCTGCAGCATATGATGACCCTGGCATTTTCACTGCCCAATAACATCGCCAATTGCATAATGTTTACTTAAGTTCTAAAATATTTACAACCACCTATCCATCTTTTTATTTTACATCATATCCATCTATCTTAGCTGGGTTCCTATGCCCAAGTGAGTACCTTGCATTGCCCTACAGCTGTCTCTCTTGTGCCTTCCTCCTCAAGCAGGTCCAAGCCAGCGGACCTAAGAAATGGCAGCACAGTGACAGAGTTTGTCCTCGTGGGCTTTGAGCAGAGCTCCCCTTCCACACGGGCTTTGCTCTTTGCCCTCTTCCTAGCCCTCTACAGCCTCGCCATGGCCATGAATGGCCTCATCATCTTCATCACCTGGACAGACCCCAGGCTCAGCAGCCCCATGTACTTCTTCCTTGGCCACCTGTCCTTCCTGGATGTCTGCTTCATCACCACCACCATCCCACAGATGCTGATCCACCTGGTGGTCAAGAACCACAGTGTCTCCTTTGTCGCTTGCATGACCCAGACGTACCTGGTCTTCTTTGTGGGTGTGGCTGAGTGCATCCTCTTGGCTTTCATGGCCTATGACCGTTATGTTGCAATCTGCCACCCACTTAACTATGCCCAAATCATGAGCCGGCAGGTCTGTGTGAGGCTGGTCAGTACTGCCTGGTTCTTTGGGTTGATCAATGGCCTCTTTCTTGAGTATATGTCTTTCCGGAATCCCTTCTGCAGAGGCCACCACATAGAAAACTTCTTCTGTGAGGCCCCCGTAGTGATTGCTCTCTCCTGTGGAGACCCCAGGTTCAGTCTGAAAATGGTCTTTGCCGATGCCATCGTGGTGCTGCTCAGCCCCATGGTGCTCATCGTCATCTCCTATGCTCGCATCCTGACCTCCATCCTGGGCAGAGCCTCCTCCTCTGGTCGGGGGAAGACCTTCTCTACTTGTGCCTCCCATCTGACTGTGGTCACCTGTCTCTACACTTCGGCCATGTTCTCTTACATGAACCCCCGTAGCACCCATGGTCCTGACAAAGACAAGCCTTTCTCTCTCCTCTACACCATCATCACCCCCATGTGCAACCCCATCATCTACAGTTTTCGAAACAAAGAAATGAAGGGGGCTATGGTGAGGGCCCTTGGGAGGAGCAGCCTGGCCCAGGCACGGTCTGTCTAGTGGGAAGACCCCTGGAGGGGTGGCTCCCTCCTCCAGCCCTGACAGGTGGGTAACTCTCCATGCTCAAAGGCTCCAGGAAAGCGCATCCTAGCTTCCTTGGTACTAGCATCCGACCCGGAAGAGCCTCCTGATGTCTAATGCTCATCTGTCTAGGTGACGTTAAACACCATTTTCTCTCGGAAGTTATTCGGGAGAACTTGTGACTTTTCTGAGTCATTTTCTTCTAAGTTCTCACAACAGAAATGCATAAGCACATAACTGCACTAAAATCCATTTCATTTTCTTTGTACAGCAAGTTTACATGCTCTTCCCAGCAGGAGTTCTGCATGCACATTTAGGAATAAACAGTTTTCTCTTTCAGTGTACTGTTTGTATTTGTTTTTCTTTCTCACACTCCACTCTCACTTCCTGAATCTGCCTTCGTCCACGCTGCTCCTACATGAGAAACAGTAGAGGAAGAAGTAAGAAAAAGGAAATTAGGGAGCAGCGTTGAGATTAAGACAAGTTGGTCAGAGAAAGAAGAAAAACTGAGGATCACCAAGCTGAATATACCTTTTTAGCCTCCACTAGCCCATGAGGGAGAATTTGCGGTGGCATGAAATTACCAACACTGCATTCAGTGTTTGTTTAGGTTCCTGTGTGTTGAGGAAGGGCAGGACAAGTGGGAGAGCCCAGGTGTCCACACCTTCTCCCTGAGTCCTCTAACTTCCTTAAGTACATGAGTATTTGATGTTTCCTTCAGATCCAAGTAATAAGTACCTCTATCAAGTTTCTCAGAATACCAGTTTCCTTCCCTGTCACCCATCCCCCTAATAACTCCCCTCTCCTGACTGCCTTCCTTTTGAGTAATCATCTAACATCTCAGTCCATTCAATCCTATTCCACCTTACCTCCTCATCTTAAATGGAGGCATTTCATTCCCTGTAGTTTTAAGGAATGCCCCCTCCACACTACTTCCACTGTCTCTGAAGACTTTCTCTTGGTAATCCTGACCTCTCTACCTTCATGTAGCTTCTCTCCTTAGTCAAACTCAGCATCCCTTGAGAGGGCATTATGTTCTCAGCTGATGCTCTTTCTTTGAAAATTGCATCCTTCTGGAGTTCTCTGGTGGCCTGATGGTAAAGGATCTGGTATTTTCACTGCTGTGGCATGAGTCAGTCCCTGGCCCAGGAACTTATGCATGCCATGGGTGCAGCCAAAAAAAAGAGAGAGAGAGAGAAAGCAAACTGCATCTTTCTTAGGTCTCTTTCATAACAGATGGGAAAGAAAAGGGGCTAACCCTGACATTATCCAAGAAAAATTACCCCAAGGCAGCGTTAAGCAGACAAGAAAGACTTCATTTCAGAGTATGGCAATAAGAAGGCGATTGAATCCAACTCTGCTGAATCAAGTAGCTAGAAAGTTTTTAAGAGATGCACTAGGGGGATCTTAGTCCACCTGCCCCTGGTAATTGCTCTTACCCAAAGGAAATGTAAACTTACCTGCTGTAATTTACAATTTGGAGCAAGACACCCACTAAAGTTAGACACCTACCCTACCACAGAGACTAGGAAACTGGGGTGTTATTTTCCTTGAGAATTACACTTCAAAAGGATGGCTCCCAGGTCCTTGATAAAATCATTCCCTGAGTCTTAAAACTGGCAAGAAGCTTTTTAAGGGGATTTTTATACATTTCAAAGGGGCAGAGAAAGAATTTGCAATTACAAGTTTCTAAAGTAAATGCTCTGAGAAAAAGAGAAGTCAGGGGCCTATGGTCAAGATGAAACCTGTTTACAAATTTGTCAAGTTCAAAGGGGAATGTTAAGGCCTTCTTAGTCATCACTGAGAACAAAAGAAGTCCTTATTCTTCCCTCAGGATCTCTGTTCCTTTTCCAAGTTCAAAAATCCCTGTCTCAAAGAGCCTTTAAAAGTAAAAAGTGAAGGAAAGAGAAAAAGGAAAAGGCAAAAAGAGATGAAAATGTGGTTTTAAGTTTTCTGAGAAATAACATTTCCCCAGCACTATTGTACACTGACATAAACAAGACACAGTTACAGCTTTTAAGCTTTAACAAGTAACAAATAATGGTAATGCAAAGGGCAGACTAATATAGGAGGGCTATACAAAATACACTGGGAGTACAGATTATAACACCGCTTGCAACCATTAAGCACTTAGGTTCTAACAACTTTACGTTTAATCTTCACAAAACCCTTGAAGTACTAGTACTAACTCCATTTTGAGAAGCAAAACTAAGGCTCATAGAGGTTATTTTGCTCAAAATCATAGCTCATTTCAAATGACATAGCTTCAATTCTAACTGGGCACCACTTCGAGAGCCTGCACTCCTTAATCAGATAACTATCCCAAAGAATGGGTCAGGCTTTTACACCAAGGAAGTGATATTAGACCTAAGCCTTAAACAATATATAGGGAATTAAAAGGTAAAATGGAGCAGGGTGTGGCATTGCCAGGGACCAGTAATTATAAGCAAGAGGAACTGCCTGATTCATCATGCAAATGATAGGTTCAACATGGATGACGAAGTATGGCCAGGCATGCTAGAAAATCAGGCTCAGTGACCTAGAACTGTCTTCTCCAGGCCAAACACTTCTCATTCAAGGTCCTGGGCTCTCAGGAGTCCCGGGCTCCACGTGGGAACCAACGCATAGAGACCGGGGTTGGGGGTGGGGGCGTCTTGCCGGTGCTCTGTCCGAGTCTCCCCTGCCGCTGCCTCGGGGCTGGGGCTCGAAAAGAGCCCATACATACGACGAAAACCCAAGTAAACGCAAAAACTAGAAGCCATCCATTAATGCACGTCCATTCTCATTTCGGGATGCAAAGCCACTGGCCCTCCGCGTGACAGGCTTTAGGGTTACCACAGCCCGGCCCAGGGGCCGAAAATGGAGGAAAGAAATCCAGGAATTCTACCTACAGTCTCGACTCAGCCCACCCTCAGCCATGGCCGAGCCCTCGGCTCCTTTCATTTAAAGCCTGCGCCATGTTCTCAGCACCAGATTTCCCGCAGGTTCGGCGCAGCAGAGAAATAAACTACCCAGGAAGCCGCGAGGCTCTGACCTAATTACAGCTAGCAGAGGAGGTGGGCGTGGTCCGCGCTAAGGCCCTGCGGCCAATCAGACTTCCCCAGCTTCTCGGATCGTCGCTATGGCAACCAATGAGCGCCTCCTCTTTCGCCGCCCAGCCCTGATTGAGAGCTCTAACCAGACCTCTCTGGGTGTGAGACGCTAGCTATTTTGGGAAGCTCCGCAGCCCCACGCCCCAGCTGGTGACGCATCCTTCGGCTTGGGATATCCTCCCAGCAGAGTGCAATTGTTGAAATGCCGCGCCCCTTTGGAGGAAGGCGGGGCGGGATGGGGGCGGAGCAAGGCTGGAGGGAGGCCTGAGCAGAGATCTTTGAGCATCACTAGGAGTGACCTTGTCCAAGGATCTGCAGCCTAGTTCTTTCCAGGTGTTAGCACCCACACCCCCGCCGCCCCTTTCAGCGAATTGAGTAATTGTTGGATCTTCTTCCCTCCTTTGGACAACCGCAGGGTTCTCTGAGCGTCCTTGACTCCCTTTGCAGTTATCGACTCCAGGAAACCTTCCTTGATCCCTTCCCATCCTGGGTTCACTGGACTTTAAGTTCCCTTCATAACCTGCCCGTTTTCCTAACACCACTGATGCTTTTCTGCCTTCCTCATTAGTCTGTGATTCCTTTGTGAGTCCTTAGCACAGTGCCTCACTGTAGGTGGTGCTGTGGTACTGTTTCCTCAATGAACTCTCTAGCACAATCCTGATGTATTAACCAAGTATAAGCAAAACTGTTCTGATAGGAGTGGAGAAGGAGTGTCCAGAACCCTGGACCTCCAAGGAAGTCTCTGAGCACCACAATTAGTTACTTCAGGTGAAGTAATCAGTTTAACATATATAGTTTACCCACAGACATGAAAATTAAACATAGAGCCTCTAGAAATACCCTTAAAAATCTCTTTTTGGACTTCCAATCTGATTACATGTGTTTGTTTTTATTTTCCAGTCTTAATACCTAGGTAGCCATTTGCCTGTTCTGCTTAATTCCTTACCCTCTTCCCCCAGGTCTGGGCTTTGAAGCAAACCTGTGTGGACCACTTCAGCAGATTCCCTTCTCTGCCTTTCTGTTGGATTCAGCCAATGAGTATCATAGGCAGAAGATCAGAGGGAAGTAGGAATGTGAGGTTGGGATATTTAATGCCCTATTTCCCTAGGAGGGTGTGGACTCATTTGAGTCCTCTTGCTAAGAGCTCACTCCTGTCATGTGACCACCCTCTACCTAGTTCTCTAAGTTTGAACCAGCTATCCCATTACCCCTTCAGGCTTAGCCCCTCTAATAGTAGATTCTGGGAACTGCTCACCACTCTTGTGATTTCCCTACACTTTGCCCACACCTTTCTAAATAATCATCTATTAAATTTTCTCAAATTACTGTGATTCGACAGTGCCTTCTGTTTCCTGGGGATGCCCTTATATAAGACCATTTTCTTTTACTGAGGTAATGGAAACAGTTATCTCAAATGCAGATATTTGGAAGGCTCAATGATGTAGCAAAAGAGCATGGGCTTTGAAGTTGGGAAAAAAAATGGAGTCTCATGTCATTCGATCATTTATTTATTCAGTTGAACAGTACTGTTAGCTGTAGTAGAGATTTTAGAGAGTGTCTGCTATGGCACACAGCCCATTCCCTAAGAACCATCTTCTCCCACATGTGGGAACCTTGCCCATCAAGTTAGTAAGTATCACGGGCCACAACTCTCCTCAATCACAGTCAGTGCAACAAAGCTAGATTAAGCCCTCTTTCACAGGAGTTTGCAATTGGTATGCAGTGAATATAATCAGTTCTAGGCTGGAACAGGCAGACACTCAAACTATGGAGCAGTTGTCTTCTGCTCTGTACCTGAAGAAACAGTTAGCAGGGAGAATAGGTTGAAGTCAGAGGAGAAGGAAACAGAGATAAAATACCATGTCTCCAGAAAAAGAGCCAAATAACGACTCCCCTGGTTTTGGTCAGCCTTGGAGGCCCACCTTCATTTTTGCTCTTTGCTTTTGTGAAATAACCATGCATCTTTGTAATAAACTCCTCTTTTCCATCAAAACGATTACAGATAGGTTTCTATTTCTTGCAACCAAAGAAGTCTTAACCGAGACAATATCCACCTCACTGTGGTTATAAGAACTAAATGAGATAACATATTTCAAACACCTAAATCAGTGCTCCAAAAATAAATTGCTTTTAGAGATCCTTCGTGGCACAGCAGGTTAAGGGTCCAGCATTGTTACTGCAACACCTTGGGTCACTGCTTGATATGGGTTCAGTCCCTGGCCTGGGAACTTCAACATGCCATGGGTATAGCACAAAAATAATAATAATAAAAGTTACTTTCTTCCTTCCAACTTTAAATGGCACCCATGTGCTCTGAGTATCAGACTTACTGTTTTTTTGTATTTCTTATTTGGAATGACAAGCCACTATTTTTGCAAGATTTTCTTCATTCATGTTTTTCCTCTTACAGTTGCTGTTCTGTTCATTGTCTAGGTGCTGATGTATTTGTGTTTGTGTTTCGTTATGTTTTGTTTTGAAGTTTTTGTTCTCAGTGGATTGAATGTTTTGTTCCTCAATGGGTTTTAATCATATGCCTCAGTTTCTGACACACCATCATGGGTCTCTGTGAGGAAAGGCCCTCTTGTTTTATGTGTTTATTTATTTCTTTATTCTATCTTTATACCCTTTATCTCCTCTCCCTCCACCTTCCAAAATAGGCGGTTTTCTAGTATGTGTATTTCTGTTAAACGTGTCCTTGGAAAATAGTATTATTTTGCAGGCATGAATTTTCTTTCTTTTTTGTCATACCCACAGCATGCAGAAATTCCTGGGCCAAGGATCAAACCTGAGCCACAGCAGATTCTTAACCACTAGACCACCGGAGAACACCTGTAGGCATGTATTTTTAAATGTGCTCCAAACTACTATTATATGTCTCATTCTGTGCCTTTTTTCAGTGAGCACTATTTTTTATCTCCATCCACATTGCCAGATGCTAGCATTTAATCTGTTGCTTCACACTAGTGCCTACTCTTCCGGGCTCTGCACTATGCACTCACAATGTTGTACCTCCATTGATGAACACCCACATTGCCCCCGACTCAGTGACACTGCTAATAACACATCCCTAACAACATTAGTAATTATCTAGATTTCTGATTTTTGCTGTTTTGATAGATATAAACTGATGTCTCATTGTTGGTTTAATTTGCATTTTATTATTAATGGTTTTGATCAAATTCCCATATGCATATCAGCTTATTCTATTCTGTAAATTGTCTGTTGATATTATTTGCATCTTTCTTTACCTGTTGAGTTGCTTTTTTCTGTTCATTTGCACGAGTTCCACGTATATTCCGTCTTTGTCAGTTTTAGACAAAGCAAATATTTTCTTCATTCTGCCATTTATTAACTTTGCCCATGGTCTCCTGTATAGAACATAAGTCTTTGTATTATAGTCCAATTTCTCAGTTTTTGCCTTGTGGTATGTGCTTTTGAGAGTGTTGAAATATATGGACTACTCTCTTAGTTATGCCCACTCTCTGCCTCGTTCTCTGAGGTCACTGGAGAGGCCCCTGGGGTCACTGCATCCACTCCTCTTCATTGGACGCCACAGTATTTGGACTACTGAGTTTCATTCTTAAGAGAATCCCATCTTCCCTGAGCCTTTTCCCACACAGAACCTCAGGCTATGAAAATCATATCTTTTAATTATTTGAAGCTGGGCTTCCCATAATCCTGGACACACATAATCTCCTTGGCTATTGGGGAGAACCAAATCACCATAGTTACTGTCTTTCAAGAGTTTCCTCACTCCCATTTCTCTAGTCACTTCCATCTCTGTGAGTCAAAATTAGGCCCAGTTTGCGATCTCTGCTCTGCCATCCTCTTCCTTAATGAATCACTAAATCACCTTCTGGAACTTGGCATTGTGCCTATTTTATGATTTGTTCCTGGGACCTACAATCCAGTTTATCTGTTTTGGCAGACTCTAGCACATTTTTACAATGATAGTACTTATTTTCCTCTACTTTACCTTCACCTGAATAATTCCTTGTTTATTTCTACTCTCAGGGACATACAATTCCATTAAAGCTCCTCATGATGTAAAGTACCCTGACTTTTCTTCTATCATTTTCTTTTGTTTTTATTCCTCCTACTTACTTCCTTGTGTTTCTTTCCTTTTTTCCTTCCCTCCCTGCCCTTTTTCTTCCTCATTTCCTTTCTAAATTTTACCAGTGCTGAAGGCCAGGACTGACTTTCTATAGATCACAGCAAAGAAGCTGTTTCTATCCCAGAAGCAGGTTCCCCACAAGCATGTGGTATGTGCCACATGACCTGCACTTCCTTTCCAGTTGCACATCAGAACCCATTTCTGTTTCTTTGGAACAATGTACTGCACCTTTTCTTACTTCTGTGGTCCAGGCATGAGTCCTGTCCTACCAAGTTTCTTTTTTTTTTTTTTTTTTTTTTTTCCATTTTTAGGACCACACCAGCAGCATATGGAAGTTCTCAGGCTAGAAGTCGAATCAGAGCTGCAGCTGACAGTCTACGCCACAGCCACAGCAATGCCAGATCCGAGCCGAGTTTGATATCTACACTGCAGCTCACAACCACGTCGGATCCTTAACCCACTGAGCAGGGCCAGAGATTGAACCCACATCCTCATGGATACTATGGTTCACTATTGCTGAGCCACAATGAGAACTCCCCAAATTTCTTTACATTTGTCACATTTTATTTTCCTCATTGTGTAAAAACTCAAGTTCTATTTTTATCTTACCTGCACTTTGTGGATTAGTGTAGAGACCGGAAGTGCTTTTTTTCCCCAACCCTTTTCTACTTACTTTTTCCAGGGAATTATGGGATGCCACCTCTCCTACTGCTTTTCTTCCAGTAATTATATTTGATATCCCCTGTGGCATAAAATTTTGTGAATTTTCTCAGCATTTTTTTCACTTTTGTCTTCTCCATTTTGTCTTGTCATCCCCACCACTGACAAACCACACAATCACATCCCCAACACACACACACACACACACACACACACCCCATTCCCATTTTCAAATGGAAGTGCTCTTAATTCAGTTGACAGTGCTCACAGGAAATGAGTTTTCCCTTCAATCTTCTGTCCCAATTCAAGAACGTAACATTCTCTCATCATCAGACTGTGAGCAACATAAGGGCAGAGACCATCCCTTCCTGGAGTCTACCCCAGAGCCTACCAGTTGATAAATACGTGCTAGAAGATTGAGTCAGTCGTGTTTCCCTTCTTGGATGTCTTTTTCCATCATCCTTATAAGAATTATTCACCTACTCTAAAAGGAATTTTGACTTTCTCTTTTTATTCTCAAAGCAGAATGTAAGCTACTTAAACTTCCCTTAACATACTGCAACCACTTGTAGCAGAGTAAGATGAAATACTATTTAATAAGCCTTGCAGGGCACCCCAGAAGAAGCTGGTGCAGGTGATCAAGACTGCAGAAGTGCCTTTTCTGAAGGAAAAACTGGGCTCTGACTGCATTTGGGAAGAATGACTAAGAGACATGGAATCAAGGGCCAGAGGGACACATTGAGATTAAAAGAGCAGGGATACCCTTGGGAATCATTTCTAGTTGACTGCATTATGGGCTTCCAACGGATGGTATAGTAGAATAGCTAGAAAATGTACCTGGGAAAGGAAATGTATAGGTAAAAGAAGTATGCCAGGTGCTTATTGGGCGGAACTTAACTCCACCCAACCACTGTATTTTATACTTAATTCAGGAAATAATGGCACATGGTGCAGATTTCTGAAAAGAATGAATGTTCAGAGCTGTAGTTTAGGAAAATCAGTCTTCAGGATTATAGGTATATGAGCAACCAGGGGAGACCATTTAGGAGCTTATTGCAGTTGGGTTTTATATCATTCAAATACATTCTATTTATTCAGTTTCCCCTTCTGTCCTTGCCACCCACTATTTGGCCAGGCTGTTAGTAAGCATTTGGTAGTGCTTGCTAGACTGAAAAACATAAATTTACTTTGAGGGTCCCTTTGTAATGTCCCTGTTCCTCACCAGGTGGCACCATTACAGCATTATTTACAGAGCAGGCCTTCCTTCTATAAGCACAGTGCTCCCACGCAGAAAGGCTGTGTTGCTTCGTGGGAATTCACCTTCTGGGAACAATCTAGAGGTGTGGAGTTGGGAGAGGAGAACAGGGAGGATGGTAGCTGAGATGAAAGATTCAATAATATTCTTTTTGTACTGTAAATCAATTAATACCTCAATTTTTTAAAGTATTTCTTTTGTATTTCTATGTCATTTCTTACTGTAGCAGAGTATCCTGGCTAAA
Source organism: Sus scrofa (assembly GCF_054392235.1). Classification (NCBI taxonomy): domain Eukaryota; kingdom Metazoa; phylum Chordata; class Mammalia; order Artiodactyla; family Suidae; genus Sus; species Sus scrofa. The sequence goes on along the minus strand of NC_139387.1, from coordinate 85,671,410 downwards.
TTTCTATTCCTAGGTATATATATGGGGAGAGATGCTTAGGAAAACCTGCCTTTTCAAAGATGCAAGCAGTTTTCTATCTTGCGCCAAGTACTAAACTTAAGTATATCTGGGAAAGACCTGTTTCTTAGTTCTGGGAATACTTCTAGATGAGCAATTTCATTTACATTTCAAGCAAAAACTATACTCTGTGGTGATACTGAGGCCATATAAAAGGACATATTTATGTTGGAGGCCAGTTTGCATCTCTAAGAGAAATAACTATTTCTCTAGAACAGACTTTATTTAGCTGTGCCAGAGTAAAGTTGTAGCTTATTTCTAGAAGTTGTATGTTTTCATTTTGAGATTAAGAGCTAACCCTGAGAGATTGCCTGATGAGAGACAGAAGTGCCAGAACCTGAGAGAGTTGTGATGACTTATATGCAGCTTTATTGGGCCGACGTAAAGTGCAGCACGAAGTTTGGAGAGGACCATCACCTCACTGCCACACATCAGCAGTGCTCTGACAAACTCCCAAGTACTAGAAGGCTTAGAGACAATGGGAGACAAGATTCTTAGCACATTCTAATGGGTGTCAATATAATTTGAATTTGCTGAATTAGTGGTGAGTAATCAGATTTATGCAAAGATTTCAATTCACTGTAGGAAATACTCTGGAGGCCCCAGGAGACAAGGATGTATCAGTTCAGATAGGGTAATTTCTTCTTTGGTATTTTTCAAATTAAAAAGTCTTTTAGCTCAGTGATTCTTACCTTTTTATGTAATTCTTACCTTTAAGAATTAAGTTGAAACAATGGCTCTTCTCTCTAGAGAATATATATATATACACATGATTTTGCATTCAATTTCAAGGGGCTGTGGTCCCGGAAATTCAATAGTGACTCTATTGATGAGTTGTAGGTTAGAAATCTCATCTGAAACTCACTCAACAGAAGCATTGCAAAGCAGAAATGCCAGAGAAGAGTGAGAAATCTGGAGAAAGGAGGAGGTGGGAGAAAAACCCCGAGCTGTATCCCTCTGAGATGCTGGTGCAGGTGACTGAAGAAAACTGAAGACTGAAGAAAACTGAGTATCGCTTTTTCTGGGGAGATTTTTATCTATCTGACTTGGGAAGAATAGCTTGAGAACCTTTAGGAGCCCTGGGCTAAGAGACTGACGACACATTTAGGACAGTTGGCAGAGGAGGAGGAACTGAATTGGAGTCAGGGGTTAAAGGGCTCAACCAGACCTTTCTACAGGTGCAAAAGCAGTAAGCTGCCTTGAGATTCATGTCATATTCTGCAGAATCTGAGCTACAGGAAAGAGGCACAAGAACGGAGCTGTGTCAGGGAGTATCTGGGAACATCAGCTTCTTCCTCTCAAGGAGCAAGCCCAGAAGGCCATCTTCTCAGTGCCATTATTGTATTATCACTCACTTGACTCTGAGAAGGGTCACTAACCAAAACCTGAACTGCAATTACTTGTTCAAAGGTGACAGGTGAATAAAACTAACATTCTTTCCTTTTCAGGACTCTTAGACTCTTGATTGGGGAAATAAGGGATTTCCTTTTCCAAAGATGAAATAATATAGCAGTTGGTGGAGTAGTTCCCACCTAGGGTTCTTTAAGTCAGAAGATCTAGGTTTAAGTCCTGCTTCTGCCAAGTACTAGTTGTGTGACCTTGACCCAGTCTTGGAGTCTGTTTCTGGAACTAAGTGAAAATAATAATAAAGCCTACTTCCTAGGGTTGTTGAGAGATAAAATTGGGCACAGTGTCTGGCACATAGTAAGTGTTCAATAAGAGTTATCATTGCTGTTATTGATGCTGAATGCCAGAACTGTAACAAGAAACTATCTCCAGCCCTCAGGGACACTTTCCCACTAATACATTTTAGCTGCCTTCTCCAGGGCTCCAGCACACATTCCCCAGCCACCCACCACTGCACAAATCAAGGCTTCCTCTGGTCATCCTATGTGTACAGGGCTGGCGTTAAAATCTTTTGACCCTTAACTGTATGGAATTTGTGAGGAAAAGACATGTCAACTTGGGAATCTCATCATCCCCTTTACTTGACTATCCTGAAAGATAAGAGTTCTTTAGATCAGGAAGAATTATGTTAGAAGAAAGCTTCTAGAAACTTCCCTAGGTAATTGTGTTTTGCCAGAGGAGACAGTCGCCATCATCACCCCTATCCTGAGAGAACTATACAAAAACTAACATTTGCACAAAACTTCCCGAGGGGCTTAGATATTTTTCTCCCCAACAAATTTTGTCCCCATTTTACACAAGCAGAAACTAAGTCTCAAGCAAGAGACCAAGTCTCAAGCAGTCATTTACTGCTGGAACTGAGATTCAGTCCCAGAGCTCTTTCCATCTCTCTGTAGCAAGCAGCAGGAAGAACACACACACACACACACACACACACACGCACGCACGCACGCACGCACGCACGTGCGGCACCCCAGCTCATTCTTCTCCCAAATTTTGTTCAGGGAAGTCTTCGGAAATCTCCAATGCCCAAGGGAGCAGACTAGAGTTGATGTCACTATAAGCTCCGGGGAACACCTTACCGGCATTCTCCACTAGAGGCCTGAGGCAGTTATTGTGTTTCCTTTGTGATGTGTCACTATTGCCAGAGATCCCAGGGCAATCCCTCATGAGCAATCCCCCTCCCTAGCCCTCCCATGGAACAGATGTCTGCCTACCATTGCAGGTCTCAGATTTGGAAATCATATCCCAGAGGCCAAGTGCTTCACTGAAGAGAAGTCAACTGAATGTCTGGAGTCTAGCTACTAAAAATCCTTGTTAGTTTGGGAGTCTCAAAACATACCCTCTCCCTCTTCAGTCCAGCTTGAAGTCAAGGTCCAGGATGGAAGGGAAAGCAGGTAGAGTTGGCAATGCATATACCGACCAGGGTAAGGACAGTCAACTCCTTGGAACCCGAGGCGAGAATAGAGGAGGGAAAGCCTGGTTCCTATAGTTCCCACTAAGTCTTTGTCCATGCAGTGGGTCCAGAAGCCCCACCCTGACATTGCCTTAGTACCAGTCAGCAAGGAGGGGAGATGACGCCTCTTTATTCAGGTTAACACCAAGGAAAGCATCGAGAAGGAATACACAGAGGAGGAGGAAGGGCACACAAAGTCACCACTTGAGGAGGTGGGAGGGAGGCGCATCAGTTAGGAACCTCAGGACAGCCACATGCTCCATGCCCTGGTTGTGGAGGAAAAGAGGAGAGGAAAGGGGACAGCGCCATGAGAGCCTGGGGCTCACAGAAGGGTCTGAAGCCCCCTGAACCTAACACCAGAGCCACAAGCCCTGCCCCTCAGGGCTCACACACTACTACACAGGTCGACACACATAACACACACAAGACATTATGGAGGTAACACCGAGAGGCGGCGGGCAGGGACGTATTGACAGGAAAAGGAACTGAAGTTAAGCGGGTATAGCCAGGAGAGAGACAGTTTTTGGCTGCAGCCCCCAAGAGTCCCTCAAATGTCCCCTAAATCTGGGCTGTTGCTGAGCACCCTCAAGTCTGTGCCTGTGAACTGGGCTCTTTGTTCTCTAAGCCCCAGTGAATGGATAAAACAATCCCAGATGAAGTCAGTGACAAGGCAGGATCCGCTCTGCATGCAAAATCCTAGATGTTGAGCTATTATGTCTTCATGTACATTCATAGCCAGCTCCTCCCAGCCCAGGGGCCCTTGGAACCCCATTCACCCAGTTTCCTAGGGCTGCAGTTCCCTCCTCAAGCTTCCTTTACCAATCAGCAGCCGCAGAGATCTGTGAGGGGGAGAGGCTTCTGCAGAACGCTGAATAGCTTGGATTTCATCAGAAGGGTAAATTTTCTGTTGCCAGAACAGAATACCCTCAATTCCTTAACTTCTAGGTAAATCGTTAGAGATTATTTGCCATAGTCCTAGATAAGTCCTTTTTCAGAATAGAAAAGCAGAATTTTATTTACACAGTTCAGGGGTTCTCCTGTTGGCTGGGGAGGGGAAAAGGGCAGGGTAGGGGATTGGATGGGAGTCCAGAGATGGGCGCTTCCTCTCCCGGAATCTCACCTTTCCGCAGTTTGCTGCATCTCGCTTGGTTGGGCAGAAAGAATTCTTGATGCTCCCAAAGTCCTTTACCCTATAAATCCTTCCTCGAGGGAGTCTCTTCTGCTTGACCAACAAGAGCAGCGTGAAGCATGTTGCACCGCGCCGTTCAGTCCCCTCACGTCATGCACTCGGAAACCCAAAGCCAGTCCGGGAAAATAGAGCCCCCTCGGAGTCCCCTCACAGAGAGGCCTCGGCCTCCAGCTGCAGCAGGGTAATGTCGGGCAGATCGAGGGGCTCCACAAGTGGCCCGTCCCCCCCAAGGTGGCCAGCACAGGGGCTCTCGGGGCGCTCACAGTGACTAGTGGGTGTGGCGGAGCTGGGCATCTCCTTCTCCTCTTCATCGTCGTCCTCCTCGTCTTCAGGATCGCGACCCAGCAAACCGCTGTCCCCGATCCCAAGCGAAGGGGTCTCCCGCTCTTGGGGGGCGCCGGGGAAGCTCCCCTTGCCGCCGACCACGCCCAGGCCACCCTGGCGGGGCGCGGTGGTCATAATCCGGCACATGGAGACGATGGCTCGCTGGTTGGCGCACACGTCGTCCGAGAGCACCTGGATGTGCGAGGCCTGCTCGTCCAGGGCCCCCCGCATGGCCCTCACGTCCTCAAACAGGGCCTGCAGCTGGGCTTTCAGGTGCTCCATCAGTTCCTTCATGCCGCCGTTGTACTCCCCGGAGATCACGTCCCCCACCGCCGGCACGGTGGACACCTCCAGAGGTGCGGGCATGTCTCCGCCGTCCTTGGTCATGATCTCCAGCAGACCGTCCTCCATTGAATGGCAGAAGCGGGTGATGGCTGCTCCGGGTCCGGTCCAGCCCGGCCTCGGGGTGGGGGAGGGTACGGGGAGGGGGAGAGGTGCCCAGAGGGCGGGGAGGAGCCGAGGAAAGAGGAGACTCTTGAGAGGGGCGGGGAGCCGACGTGAGGAGGTGAGTCCCGGGCAGAGGGCACAGGCAGGATCGGGGCAGGCCGGGAAGAGCCGGCGGGACGCGGACCCGGTTACAGTCCCAGGGCCGGCGTCTCTCCGGCTCGCACAGGGGCGAACGCTCCCTGCCCTGCCTCGCCTCCCGAATTGCACCCGAATCAGCGCCGCCCTCTGGGCGCTAAGGACGGCAAGTAGTCGCCCTTTCCCGGGGTCACAGAAGCGCCTGTGGTGGGACCCAGGTCGAGGCCGAGGCCAGCAAAGGGTCGAGCTCGGGACTCCCCCCAGTCATAACCAGCTGGCTCGCGAGTGTGGTTGGAGTGACGGGGCGGGTCTCCCAGCCGCGCCACGGATGCTCCTCTGTTTCCAAGGCGACGCACGGCACGTAAATGACGTGTGTCTCCATGGCAACCAGGAAGTGGAAAAGAAAAGGGAGGATGGCTGGGAAGCTGCAGTGGGGCTCTAGAGTCTCAGCTAGCGGGTGGGGGCGGGTAGGGTGGGGATGCTGCAGAGGCTTCAGCTGAGGCTGAAAGAGCGTGTGGCCGCAGTGTTTAATAGGGAAGCATGAGAGAGCAGTTTGCTGCCTAAGTCCCCAGGTCGGGGGAGACGTAGTCCCTCTCCTGGCCTGGGTGGTAGACACTGAGCGCTACTGCCTTGGAAGGATTTTCACTCGCCCGCAATCTTTTCTCTGAGGATGGCGCTAGAGCCAGGTCTGCTTCTTTGTCCTCCAGCAGGAAAACAGAGAGGATAGTGAGGCCGATGCTATTAATCCCAGACTTGAGTTGGAGCGCTGCGCCGCTTTGGAGCCGGCCCCGCCAGCCTTAGCGGTGCGGAGGCGCAGGCTGTCACTACAGAGGTTTCCGCCACTTCGTTTTGTTTCTGCAATAAATCAGCCCTCGCCGTAGATAGTTCAGGAGCTGAGAAAAGATGGGATTCCCTCCCATATGAGACCCAGCCGCTTCTACCCAGGGCACTGGGAGTTCTAGGGTGGTGAGGCAAAGCGCTTCAGTTTTGAGAAAGACAGCTGCGTTAAGAGCAGAGATTTCTGTCTCCTCTGTGTCCTCTAGCACGGAATCCCCAGCACCTAAAATAGTACCTGGGGCGTAGTAAATAATGCTCAATATGTTTGTTGAATGAATACTTTACAAGAACTGCTGTGTACCATACCTTCATCCAGAACTCTCTAGCTCACAAGTAGTGGATTTTAGGAACCTGAGTGCAATTTCGTTTCTGTCATTTATTAATTCAGAGACCTTGAGTAAATCACTTTCCTGATCTGTTAGGGGATTGGACTGGGTATGGAGTAACATTATTGTATTGAGTAACATCATTGAGTTACTCATAATATTGAGTAACATTATTTCTAACTCTGAGTAACACTTTGCATCAGCTTACAGATGAAAGTGTGAACTGTTGACAATGTGTGGAAGGGATGAATGAGGGGACTATGTACCCTTAATTCCTTCTCAGCAGGCCCTGCACCCATGTACAGACATGCACTGAGTGTCTCAACCTTTGTAACAATGCATTGCCCTTTTTGAAGAGTGGAGTGGGAAGCAGGGAGGAGGAAGAACAATTAAATTTAATACATTTACAGATGACTTCGACTGAGAAGACAACAGCACCTGGGCAGCAGCATACTAACTAATAATGACCTCAGTACATTGGAAAAGCCAAGTGGTCAGAAACCAAAATGAAATTCACAAGAAATAAACCTGGAGAAGAGAAAAGCTGTATCACTTCAAGATGGGGAAGAGCTAGGTATGGGTAAGTGTTTCATATACTAGTGGTTCAGTGATAGCAAATGTGTTACCTTTGTTGCATTCTCTGGTGATGAGGAGTGGGGCTGGCCCAGAGAAACTGTAAAGAGCTGTTTAGCTTATTCCATGTCTTACTGCTATTAAAATGGGGAAATATCCTAAACAGCAGAATGTTTAATCTAAGGCATTATTGGTATAACAAAGTATTATGCAGCCATTAGAAATTCAACTTCTCAAAACAAATATTTTTTTGTTTTTAAACCTTCAGTATTTAAACCTTCAGTATTGCATTTTCTAAGATTCAATCCTATTTGCTTGCTCATTCTGTCCTTCCTTCATTCCACAAATTTGTGACTCTCACCTTAGTTATCACTCCCACCTCTACTGTGTGCCCCAATAAGTTATTCCTAAAGCTCAGAAGAAAACGGAAATGCGTTTCCTTGATTTCCCTAGGCACAGCTGAATTGAACTGGTATTCACAAAAAGACTTTACCCGAAAAAGAACAGTAGGAAAACTAGAAACAGAAAACACACACTCGCGCATACACACACACACACACACACACATACACACACACACAAAACAACTGAGCTTACACAGCCTAAGTTTCTGATTATACTACAGCAAGTATATTCTAAAGGCTTATGGGTTCAAGGCTGTTCATCTTTCCCTGGAGAACTTTGCCATAGTCAGAAAATACTGGCATGATTTTCAGGGTTTTTGCTTGGGTCTGTTACTTCACATCTCTTGACCAGCACATCACATGGATGATTTCATCTTGCCAGCTCTCTCACCCTTCAGATGGGTTCCTGCCTTCTAACAACAAGAACCAACCCTGTCCCTAATACAGGACCTCCCATCTTAGCCTTAACCTTACATTAAACATAGCCCCTATACAGTAGGAGCTGGGTTATGCCATCATACAAGGCCCTTTGCCACTATTGTTGAGGATATCATGTATGTCAAGGCTTTCAGCATAAGATTACATCATGCTGCCCAGAGGTGCTGGCATGAGGTCTGCTGAGAGCACAGGGGGTCTGAGCCTCAAGGGAGGGGAAATTTTATTGGAGAAGCACAAAAGAACATGGGAAACAGTGCAGAGATCAAGGGGTGTGGCTGATCCAGTCAAGTTCCAGGTCAGATATTTGAGAGCCAAGGGTAGGTGGGATCTGGGGGTCTGGACTAGTAGCAGGACTTGAAAATACAAGAAGACAGTTAGTCCCTCAGATTCAGAGCCAGATAATTTTAGGAATTCCAGGTAAAAATGAGACAAGGGAAAATAAAAGGGTCTGGTCTCAGAAAAGTAAGGAGCCAGAGTGCAGATAGTAGAGCAGAGCTTCAGTCAGCTGGCTGGGTTACAGTGCTGGGCCCTCTGGAATCCAGTGCCCTGGGGTTTGTTGAGTGGGTCCCTCCCCAAGTCAAATGGGTACTCTGGCCATGGCTCCAGAGTATTCACACATAGAATGTTTGCCACATAGCAGGAAAAAATAACCCCTTCACACTGCTCTTCTGCTTCCTGCCTTTTTCTTATCCTCTGGGAATCACCTTAGCTGTTCTATTGCTTCATCCCAATCTCAGAAGCCCAGAGAGGTGCAGAGACTCCATGCTGCATAGATATAGGTCACCCAGTTTCAAGCCTCGCATTCTCACTAAAATTTTGATTTTTAGTAGTCTTTGCCATTTTCCTCTACCTAGTGTTTAGTTTATCTCCAGGGTCTGTTTTATATAACTGGTGTGCTTTTGCACTATAAATCCAGTAGTCATAATGAAGGTGCTTACTTAACTCAGATCTAGAAAGATGGTCAAAATCAAGGTACAAAATCAAGTTTGACTGCCACACTTAGGTCTGCAATCCCAGACAGTACTCCCCAAATGTAATTTTATAAAGCTGAGCTGCCTTGGGTCCCATCTTAGCATTCTATCATATTCAAAAGAAACACATCTAATAACCAAAAAGAATTAAAAGCAATTTAGATTTTTATTATGGTGTCTGGAAAACTCTAGGGGGTTTACATTTTTAGCACAGAGCAAAAATCTTAAGCTTCTTGCTTCATGTTGCTCATAAGGCATAAACTGTTGCTGCCCTACTTTCTCCCTTCTCCCCAAACACCCCCAGACTTTCTCAGAAGTCTGGCCCTTGATTTTTCATTCCCCCATACCCATCACTACTTCTTCTCCTTCTCCTCCTTCTCCTTCTTCTTCTTTTTTAAGGGCTGCACAGGTACAGCATATGGAAGTTCCTTCCTAGGCTAGGAGTTGAATTAGAGCTACAGTTGCTGGCCTATGCCACAGCAGCATCAGATCTGAGATGCATCTGAAAGCTACACCACAGCTCATGGTAATGCCAGATCCTTAACCCACTGAGCAGGGCCAGGGATTGAACCCACATCCTCATGGATACTAGGCCAGTTCCTTTCCTCTGAGCCACAATGGGAACTCCCCCATCACTTCTTGAATGTATTTTTTTTCTTTTCTGTAGAAAGAAACTCCTTGTCCTTGTTTTAGCTCCTTTTATTCTGTCCCTCATTCCTCTGATCTGCATAGGTACTAGGAGCCCTAGCTGTCAATAACAGAGTCTCTTCCAAGAGGGTAAGAAAGACTGAGGGGCTAAGGATAGTCTTGTTGGAGTTCCCTGGTGGCTCAGTGGGTTAAGGATCTGGCATTATTACTACTGTGGCACAAGTTCAATCCCTGGCCCAGGAACTTACCCATGCCGTGGTTGTGCCCCCCTAAAAAGAATACTCCTATTGTTATGGGTTTTGTGTGACTAAATTTTTTCAGCATGAGAGGGTTGTTTGCCTGGTATTCCAGCCCACCTCCTTTGCTCATCTCCATGCTTGTTCAGAGAAGTGGGCATGCTCGCTAGCAAGGATCCTAAACCCTTATGAGCCTCTGCCTGGAGAGGGGGTCCAACTCTTCACACTCTCAAGAATCTCTACTTCACAGAAGTGGTCATGAGGTCACACACACCCCTCAGTTAAAGCCTGATCAGGGCTTTCAGTTGCTTGCTTTGTGCCCTCAAACAAATTTTAGAAATCCTAAAGGCCAGAGTTCCCATCATGGCTCAGTGGTTAACGAACATGACTAGCATCCGTGAGGTTGTGGGTTTGATCCCTGGCCTCACTCAGTGGGTTAAGGATCCGGCATTGCCGTGAGCTGGGGTGCAGGTCGCAGATGAGACTCGGATCCCACATTGCTGTGGCTCTGGTGGAGGCCGGCAGCTACAGCTCCAATTGGACCCCTAGCCTGGGAACCTCCATATGCCGCAGGTGGGGCCCTAAAAAGACAGAAAAAAAAAAAAAGAAGAAAGAAAGAAAAGAAAAGAAAGGAATCTTAAAGGCCACCCCTCCTCATTTCTTTCTCACCCATATTAACGGTACTCAGAGCAAGAATTCCAGGGGATCTTCCAGCTTCTCATGCAGTCTGCACTTCCACTGGAAATAACTTGTCATTTCAATTAAACCTGCTTTGCTGCTTTTCACCCCACCTCCCCTTTCTTCATTGCTCACCACAACAGCTTCTCTTGTAGCAACACTTGCACAGAATTTCCTCCCTCTCAGTGCATGTTTAGTCATTTATCCATGTCTCTCTGTACATAAATAGTTCCAGTCCAAGTGTCGTTGGACAGTTGGCCACAGACACAGACAACTCCAAACTCTAGAGCTACCCAGGACCCCTTGTGCAGGGCTTCATGTACCCTCCATCCTCTCTGTATATTTTCTTTCTTTCTTTTTTTTTTTTTTTTTTTTTTTTTTTTTTTTGTCTTTTGTCCTTTTTAAGGCTGTACCCATGGCATATAGAGGTTCCCAGGCTAGGGGTCTAATCGGAGCTGTAGCTGCCATCCTACACCAAAGCCTCAGCAACACCAGATCTGAGCCACATTTGTGACCTACACCACAGCTCATAGCTTAACCCACTGAACAAGGCCAGGGATCAAACCTGCAACCTCATGGTTCCTTGTCGGATTCATTTCTGCTGTGCCACAACAGGAACTCCTCCCTCTGTATATTTTCTGCCCCCAGAAAGTTGCACAAAGCTCAGGGCCTGATTTGTCTCCAAGTCAGAATCCTCATCAGGCATGGATAATGCTGCACTGCATGAGAATACCCGCATTTTCTGGTGTCATGAGGCAATTTTGCTTGGCAAATTGCCTCTCTCAGAGTATCAGTGCAATGTGGAGGAAATTATGTGCAAGTATCTGGGGAGATTATGGACTGTGGTATGTCTGCCATAGACTTCTCTGCCATTTAAAAGAATTTTTAGAAATTCCGTTTCACAATACCAACTTATGCAAACTTCCCTATCCCTTCTCACCTGTCATATCTTGGGAAGTCTCTGGTATTCCATCATGGACAATACATACAAAATTTTGTAGATCTCCCTCTTTTTTTTTTTTTTTTTTTTTTTTTTTTTGTCTTTTTGCTATTTCTTGGGCCGCTCCCATGGCATATGGAGGTTCCCAGGCTAGGGGTCGAATTGGAGCCATGGTCTCCGGCCTACGCCAGAGCCACAGCAACGCAGGATCCAAGCCGCGTCTGCAACCTACACCACAGCTCACGGCAACGCCGGATCCTTAACCCACTGAACAAGCGCAGGGACCGAACCCGCAACCTCATGGTTCGTAGTCGGATTCGTTAACCACTGCGCCACGACGGGAACTCCTGTAGATCTCCCTCTTGCTAATATCTCTACTTATGCTCTCTCAGGACCTCTCAGAGGCCCTAAAAATACTATCAAACATTGTTTCTTCCACTTCCCTTTTTCTATGAGGTGGTATTCCAAGAGCCAACAAGACACTGTTAGCTCCACTATTATTTGGGGGTTGCCAGGGGAAGGGCTGCATCCACAGCTTGTGGAAGTTCCCAGGCCAAGGATCGAACCTGTGCCACAGCAGCAGCTCCAGCTACAGCAGTGACAACACTGGATCCTTAACCCGCTGAGCCACCAGGAATTTCCAGCTGCACTATTAGAGCAGCCACCATGAGGGTACAGTATTCTGTTCAAAACACAAGTAAGAACCACACTAGTATTCATGACTGTGGTAGACACAGGTCCCCAAAATGCAATCCACATCTTCATAGTAGCACAACGATTCTGGCTCTTAGGCAGAAGTAAGAAAAGGTCTTTCTCCAACTTTTTCACCAAGACCCTGAAGCCCCTGTTTTACGAGGTCTTACATGAAAAACAGCTCCATCTTCTATAGTCATCCACAGTTTATAGGCACAATGCCTGCTTCATCTGTTTTAAGGCACAAGGATCCCCTTCACTCTGGGACTCTCTCATTCCTTTACTTTGCTTTATACTTCTCCACAGCACTCATATCTGCGGTACTATTTTTTATTTTTTGGTCTTTTTTTTAGGGCCACACCCTTGGCATATGGAGGTTCCCAGACTAGGGGTTGAATTGGAGCTGTAGCCGCTGGCCTGCATCACAGCTCATGGCAACGCCAGATCCTTAACCCACTGAGCAAGGCCAGGGATTCGAACCTGCATCCTCATGGTTGTGAGTCAAAGTCTTTTCTGCTGAGCCATAACAGGAACTCCTGTGGTACTATATTTTTACTTAATTATTTATTTGTTTATATAGGTATTTATTGTCTTTCACCTCCAGCTAGGTGTAAGTCCATGAAGGCCAAGGTTTGGTTTTGTTTATTGCAATATCTCTAGCACTAGAATAGTACCTGGCACCTGGGAGATGCTCAATAAATATATGTTAAATAGATGGATAAATGAGACCTGAATCCATACCTAGAAAAAGAAATGTCTCCCTTAAAAATATGTACCTACAGAGCTCCAACTCTGCCTTATCTTAGAGAGCAGGTTACCTTCTCTGATTTCAGCCGTCTACTTTGGAGATCTAGGACTTATGTTCACACAATTAAAATGACCCTTTTTAGTGGCTATTCTTGAACAAAGGAATACTTACTATAAAATACGTGGACGTTCCCATGTCTTGCAAAACAGAAAAGTATTTGTAGCTTTGAAATGAGAATTATGCCACCCCTTGGAACCCTCAGCAGTATATTCCACCACTGTCTCCATCAAAGTGTCAAAGATTGGGGTCAAGTTTTTAGTCTAACTTCAAGGTCAGAGGATGGCATGCTCTCCCCCCACCTCAAATGTTGAGAATGGAATGATGCCAAGCCTGCATCCCCATCCTGAATGTCACAGAACTCCTAATTTATACTCTTATACTAGTAGAGACAGGCTCAAAAAAAGTACTGTGGTACTGGTTATAATAAGATTGGTAGTTAACTGAGAAGGGATATTATGAGTAGAAAGGTTACTATGGTTTAAAGCTAGTGTTTCTATTCCCTTTGAGTTCCTGAACTGATAGACTAATAATTTAGTGTAATGTTAGCCCAGGGTACATTATACTGTAATAAAACTGAGGATTTTTTGTCCCTTGCTTACACCTTCCCTGCTTCTGTTCTAAAACCAAACAAAAACTCCCCACATTGATCAAATATATAACAAAGGAGCTATAAAAATCAGTTTTTCCAGGATAGGAAAAATCAAATTAAAAACCAAACATCACACCTGGATCAGAAAACCAGTATTCCAGGAACTGAGATTAGTCTTTAAACAACCTCAGTAGGACAATTTCAATGAGAACTTACTATTCTCAACAGTGTTATCTGAGTCTCTAGGAAGCAGAGGGCAATTTCACTGGTAATTGCCCAGATGAAATGCATTAAACTGGGACTTAGTTCCCCTCAGAGGGTGATCCTGAGTCACATATCTAATCTTTTATTCATCCCAGCTCATCCATCACCACATCACACACCAGCTTCCAGTTGCTTCATGTATTATTAAAAGTCAGTTCCCTCTTAACAAGGACATTAGTGGCTTCTGCTACTTAGCAGAACAATGAGTACCATCCAAGACACTTGCAGGTGTGATAAACAATAAACTGCCCACGATTTCACATTATTAGAACATTGAAATCACTGGTGTTTCAAATTGTAATGAGATCTCTGGGACATAGGCTTCTCTGCTTCATACTTGTGGATTTTTATTAGTGTTTCAGGGACAGTCTCTTCATAAAAAAGAGTGATTAAGGAGACAGGTTCTAAAGAGATGGAGATGGAACACAAAGATGCTGCCAGGGTTATAATTTGAGTCTAAAAGATGTAATCAACAGAGATGAGAGAGAAGGAAAAGCTAGAAGGAGATTCTCAGTAGATTTTAAACTCTGAAACAAATCAGCATCACCCTTTGATTCCACGATGAGGACAAGAGGCAGGGTGAAGCTTTTTTAAAAAAAAACGGCGGCACCTGCAGCATATGGAAGTTCCGAAGCTAGGGGTCAAATCAGAGCTGCAGCTGCCAGCCTACGCCACAGCCACAGCAATACCAGATCCAAGCCAAATATGCAAACTACACCACACCTCATGGCAACACCGGATCCTTAACACACTCAGCGAGGCCAGGGATCAAATCAACATCTTCATGGATACTAGTCAGGTTCTTATCCTGCTGAGCCACAATGGGAACTCCAGGGTGAAACATTTAAGCAAGATTTCTTTTTTCTTTTTGTTTTTTTTGTTTGTTTATTTGTTTGTTTTTTGTTTTTGTCTTTTTGCCTTTTCTAGGGCTTCTTCCCTCGGCATATGGAGGGTCCCAGGCTAGGGGTCCAATCAGAGCTATAGATGCCGGCCTACACCACAGTCACAGCAACAGCAATGTAGGATCCAAGCTGCGTCTATGACCTACACCACAGCTCACAGCAACGCCAGGTCCTTAACCCACTGAGCAAGGCCAGGGATCAAACCCGCAACCTCATGGTTCCTAGTCGGATTTGTTAACCACTGCGCCACGACGGGAATTTCCAAGATTTCTTAAAGGACTTCTTGAGAGTGCTTGGATAGGTGAGAGGAAGGGGCTTGAATTTCCCTTCTAGGAGAACTTGAAAACTGGGAAAATCTTACTTGTCTGGGTTTAGCTTCGAAATAAATAGATTTATTTACCCTTTAGACCAGCTCTGTACTATGTTAGCACCCTACTGCCTGTGTTTTAACCACAAATCCAAAGCTGAAAAACACGTGACGTGATTGTGCATTTTTCAAAATAGAAAGATTCACCTGTAATCTCTGATCCCACAGATCCTTCTCTAACCCATTTCCTCCTCCCCTTATCTCATTATCTCCTGCCTGGAGGGTGATGACAGTTCCCCTCTCAGCCTTTCCTCTCTCCATCCCTTTCCTCCTTACTGTACAACCCTCTCCTCACAGCATTTAGAAGAATCTTCCTAGAATTCATGTTTAAGCCAGTATGGTAGCCACTAGTCTCAAATGAGTAAGACTTAAGTATAGCTAATATGACTAAGGAACTGAGTTTTTCGTTTTCTCTAATTTTACTTTTAATTTTGATGGCCCATGTGTGGCCAGCAGCTACTTACTGTATTGGACAGTGCAGTTCAAGAATTTACAATATACATCCTCAACTTGTCACAGTCTACCCTCAAATAGTGTAAGAACCTTACAACAACATACTTTTATTTCTTTCCTTAGGTCTTTTGTGGTTTTGTGGTCACATATATTACTCCTATGTAAGCTAAACTCCCAAATGTACTTTAATTATTTTTAATTTAGTCATTTATTTTTCAAGAGATTAAAATATGAGGAAAATATTTTAAAATATTTTACCTACTATTTATCACTTTTCACACTCTCTATTCCTTTGTTTTGTTTTGTTTTATTTTGGGTCATACCTTCAGCATGCTGAAGTTCCCCAGGCCAGGGACTGAACTCAAGCCAGAGCAGTAACCTGAGCCACAGCAGTAACAATGCCAGATCCTTAACTTGCTGAGCCATAAGGGAACTTATTCCTTTGTGTTGATCCAAATTTTCAAGTTATTTTTTTTCTACCTAAAGAACTTCCTTTAATATTTCATCTTTGGGAGTTCTCTAGTGGCCTAGAAGTTAGGACTGGCATTTTCACCGCTGCAGCATGGGTTCAATCCCTGGTCTGGGAACTGAAATCCCACATCAAGCTGCTACATGACAAGGCCAAAAGAAACAAGTTTTCATCTTTTGTTGGTTTAAAATGTTTTTGTAGCTCCCGTTGTGGCTCAGTGGGTTAAGAACCCGACATAGTGTCCGTGAGGATGTGGGTTGGATCCCTGGCCTCGCACAGTGGGTTAAAGATCCAGTGCTACTGCAACTGTGGTATAGGTGACAGATGTGGCTCAGATCCTGCATTGCAGTGGCCATGGTATAGGCCTGCAGCTACAGCTCCTGGGAATTTCCATATGCTTAAAAGAAAAAAAAAGTTCTTTATTTCATCTTTACGTTTGGGCAAAAAAATTCTGGGTTGACCCTGTCTTCTATCTTGCATAGCTTTTATAAGAAATCTGCCTTCATTGACTTCTCTATTCTTCAATAGCTGGTGATGGCATACTTTCCTGTAAAGGTACAGATAGTCCTTTAGGTTTTGTAAGCCATATAATCTGTTGAAACTACTCAACTCTGCCATCATAGCACAGAAGCAGTCATAGCGAATACATAAACGAATTCATGAGGCTATGTTCCAACTATATTTACAGAAACAAGAGGTGAGCCAGATTTGACCCATGACCATAGTTTGCCAGTCCCTGTTCTATATGTAATTTGTCTTTTTAATCTGGCTGCTTTTAGAATATTTTCTTTATCCTTTGTTTTTACCAGTTTGATTACAATGTGCCTTGGTATAGTATTCTTTAAGTTTATTCTGCCTGGACTTCATTAAGTTTTCAAATTTTGAAAATTTTTAGCCATTATTTCTTTAAATATTTGTATAGTCCCCAGCTTTTCTGAAACTTCAGTTACATGTATGTTAAACTTCTTAATATGTCTCACAGATGACTTTTGCTCTGATCTTTTTCAATCCTTTTTCTCTCTGCTTCATTTTGAATAGTTTCTATTTCCATGTCTTCAAGTTCTCAAATCTTTTCTTCTATAGTCTATAATTTACTATATTTCTCCTGCAAAAATTTTAAATTTTATTCATTTTTAAAATTTGAAAATCTTTATTTTAATTCAATACTAAACTTTAAAATCTGTGCCAAATTATCAAAGTATTACTTTGACTCACAATGACATTATACATATTTAAACTCAACACAATTACAAAATAAAAACTGCTTATTTAAACAATATAATTCTCCTCTAATTAAAAATAGCTTTAAAGAAAAGGCTGGATTTCCAATTTTCATTGCTATTCCACTCTTTGGCCTCCATTGTCCAGAAAAAACAGGCATATTTCAACTCATTTCTTTAATGGAATTTTGCAACAAATTTCTGAAGTTTTCCAGTTCTTTCATATTTGTAGAAATTCTTCCAAATGCATTAAATGGTGACACTCTTTCTTGTCTGCTTAGATGGATTTCATAACTGGGCCAACTTTCTGGTATATTTGCTGTCACTTTCTCTGAAAATGAGACCTTCAAAGCAGTGCCCAAACCCTGAGTCAGAGTATTTTCCACAGTCGACATTTAAACCAACCAACAAAAATCCATAATTCTGGGGAATTCCCATTGTGGCTCAGTGGTAACAAACCTGACTAGTATCCATGGGAACACAGGTTCCATTTCTGGCCTTGCTCAGTGGGTTAAAGATCCGGTGTTGCCCTGAGTTGTGGTGGAGGTCACAGACCCAGCTCAGATCTAGTGCTGCTGTCTGTGGCTGTGGTGTAGGCCGGCAACTACAGCTCTGATTGGATCCCTAGCCTGGTAACTCCCATATGTCTCAGGTGCGGCCCTAAAAAGATCAGCAAACCAAAAAACATAATTTTGGAGACATTTCTGCAGTGCAGCCTAAAGTGTGCCTGTGATTAGCTTGCTCCTTTTTTTATCCCAAGCGGAAAAAAAAAAAAATTCATAAGAATGCAAAGGAAACAATTTGTTTTAATGAAATATTTCCAAGAGTAATTTCTGAATCTTGTTTTCCGAATCTTAAACTTCATTTCCAGGAAATAGTTGGAAATCTGGGTGCCCAAAGAATGGTAGCACTTTAGATAAAGGCCTTAAATCTTTTAAGTAGAGACCATACATGTTCTTAGGCCTTCTTGAATCTTCTCCTTTAGTCAAAATTCCATCAAACCCACTGGTGAAATTCTTTAATATGTATCCCCATTTTTTTTTCCCAAACAGATATCTTGTTAAAACTGTCACACTCAAATGCACATTAGTTATTGCTTGCATGTAGTCCAGGTATAAGTCTGTAGAATACCACTTCTTTTACACGGAGACCATCATTTGTGAAAAATGTTCTTGTCACATTTCCCTTGACTAGAAGCCAAAATATTTAAATGTCTTTTGTCTGTAGCTTGAAACAGTTTTCTTTGTAGATAACGATATTCCCTATCTTCCAAGCATCAGGCCCCTGATAACTGTAATGCTTAGGCTTAGAACAGTCTATCGGAGTTCCGTCACGGTACAGTGAGTGGTTAACGAATCCGATTAGGAACCATGAGGTTGAGGATTCGATCCCTGGCCTCGCTCAGTGGGTTAAGGATCCGGCATTGCCATGAGCTGTGGTGTAAGTTGCAGACACGGCTCGGATCCTGCGTTGCTGTGGCTCTGGCGTAGGCTGGCGGCTACAGCTCCGATTGGATCCCTAGCCTGGGAACCTCCATATGCCGCGAGTGCAGCCCTAGAAAAGACAAAAAAAAAGGGCACTATATGTCATCAGCTTCACAAAGGTTGTGTGGGGAATCATCAGACCTGGCCCACGGAAAGACAGTCTTTTTTGTTTCCTCAGAGACTCATCCCAAACTCCATGTCACTCAGCTTCAGTGAGATTGTTGGCTTCTTCAGAGTACCTGTCTTGCAAACTTGTTTTTAATTTAATGAGAACACTGAATTTTTAACATTTAATTTCGCATCTTTATTATTTCTTACACTGAACTTATTTGCTTTATCGTATAACACACATAAAACAGTTTCACAATACCAGTATTAGTACTAATGATAAAACTACAGAATATAGTTTGAGTTCTCTGCAATGTGTTTTGTTCTTAGAATGTATGCCACTACAGAAGGACAAAGTCCTGTGTTTAAAAGTCATCTGAAATAAAGTTTTGCCTTTTTCTTTTTGGTTATGTTACCAATATCATACACATTTAGGTCTATTTTGCTTGTTTTAGATTTTAGGGCTTTTTTTTTCTTTTTTGAATATATAAAGTAATTACAGGATCCTAAAATCAAAAATACGTTAAAAGGTACACTCAGAGGCATCTCCCTTCCATTCCTATCTCCTGACCCCAGTTCCCTCTCATCACCTTCTATAAATAACAATTTTCATTAGTTTCTGGGTTATCTTTCAAATATTTCATTTTGTTCAAAGGGTAGCTACCATATACATTGTTTTGCACCTTGCCTCACATGATACATGATGATAATTATCCTATAGCAGCGCATAGAAGTATTCCTCATTATGTTCACAGCTTCATAGTATTCCATTATATACCTATTCAACTCCCTACTGTTAATAGTATTCAGAGTGTTTCTAGGTTTTTTTTGTCATGAAAAACAATGCCACAATTAATAACCTTGTATGAATGTTATTTCAAGTTTGTGGATATGTACTTTTAGTACATAGATTTCTAGAAAATGTGATTTCTGGGTTAAAGGGTGAATGTATTTACTTTATAATTTTGCTAGATAATACCAAATTCCACTCCTTAAGAGCTGTATCATTCAACACTTCCTCCGGTAACATACCAGTGTCTCTTTTTCCAGAGTTTTGGCAACAAATTGTTCTCTCAAACTTTTGAATTTTTGCCAACACAGTAAAAACTTCTATCTGATTGTAATGTAATTTACTTTTCTTTCTTTATTGAGTATGTTTTAGTATTTTAAGGGCTACTTGCATGACTTTTTAAAACTATCTTCATGTCTTGAGATCATTTTTTCTACTGGATTTATGTCTTTTTATTTCTAGATCTTTATGTATTACAGAGATTAGCTTTTCCCTGTGATACAGTTGCAGATATTTTGTCCAATGAATTCTTGGTCTTACTTTGTCTATGGTCCTACTACTTATGGTATTTGGGTCATACAATTTTAAAAATTGTTTATAGTAGAATTTATCAGTCTTTTATTGATTCTAGATTTTGAGTCCTATAAATGCTTTCCCCCCTACCCCCAAAGGTATATTATATAGAAATCTACTCATGTTTTCTTCTACAACTTGTAGGGTTTCCATTTTTGTTATGTTTTATTAACTGATCCACTCGGAGTTCATCTAGGTGTGGGTATAAGCTATAGATACAATTTTATCTTTTTCCAAATAACACCCAGTTGTCTCAATAGCATTTATTTAAGACTCCATTTTTCATTATTTTGAAATGTCTTTGTCATATATGAAATCTCTTTATGTATTGGATTGATGCCTAGGCTTTATGTTATATCCCACTAGTGTATGTCTATTCTCGGACCAATTCCACAGCATTTTAATTATGAAGGCTTCATAGTATTTTAAATGCCAGTAAGACTGGCCCCTCCTCATTGTTATTTTTCTTAGGATTCCCTGGAAATACATGTTTTTTTTCTGTATTTATCTAACTAAAAAAACAAATTCAAAACTTATTGAAATTCTTTTTTGTCCTTTTTTATTTATTTTATTTATTTTTTTTTAGGGCCCCACCCACAGCACATGGAGGTTCCCAGACTAGGGGTCTAATCAGAGCTACAGCTGCCAGCCTACGCCACAGCCACAGAAACGCAAGATCCAAGCCATGTCTGCAACTTACACCACAGCTCACAGCAACACTGGATCGTTAACCCACTGAGCAAGGCCAGGGATCAAACCCCTAACCTCATAGTTCCTAGTGGGACTCATTTCTGCTACACCATGATGGGAACTCCCAAAACTTGTTAAAATTTTTATTGGAATTATATTAATTTTACAAATTCACTTAAAGTATGTCTTTCATTTGCTCAGGTCTACTTTTGTGTCTTAGGGATATATTATAAAAGTTTCCTCATATATTGTTACATATTTCTTCTTAACTTTATTCCTAGGAGTTTTGTAATTACAGTTGCTATTAAACGGGATGTGGGTGTTCTCAGCTATGTTATATTCTAACTGGTTCATCCTTGTTTCTATGAAACCTACTGACTTCTGTAAATTGATTTTATATCCTGCTACCTCACTGAATCATCTTTTTGTTTGCAGTAGTTTTTCCATTGATTTACTTTCATTTTCTAGACACACCATGAGATTATCTACAATCCTCATACAGTGAATTGCTTTCTTTGAACAATACTGTGGCAAATACCTCCAACATCATGTTAGATGTTCTAGTAATAATATCTAAGCCTCACTTTGCTTAGACATTGGCCAGGATGCTTCCAGTGTTTTCCCACGAAAATTGTAAGATAGATGTTGATAAGCAAGATACTTTATGATGTAAAGAAAATGCTCTCCTATTCCTCTTCTGAAAGTTATTTTTACTAGGAATACATCTTGAATTTTCTTAAGTATTTTTTCAGCACTATGGAGATAATTACATGATCTTTCTTCTTATATATAATAAAATTATTAAATATATTAATGTATTTTCTAACACTGAACCATCTTTATATTCCTGAAGCAATTTCCATTTGGTCATGACATTTCATACTGTTTGATTCCATTTGCTAATATTTTATTTAGGATATTTGCATTCATATTCATAAGTTGGATTGGTCTGTAGTTTTCCCTTTGGTACAATCTTTATCAGATTCTGGTTTCAATGTTATATGCATTTCTTTAAAGAATTTTTAAAGTTGTCCTTCTTCTGAGCTTTGGAATAGAATTGAGCTTATAGGTCTTTAACTCAAAGATATAAAGAACAAAATGGTGGTCACCAGGGGGAGAGGAAAGGTAGGAGGGGAAGGATAGGGGTAGGAGTACAAATTACCATGTATGAAATAAATAAGCTACAAAGATATATTGTACAGAACAGGGAATGTAACATATATTTTCTTTCTTTCTTTTTAGGGCTGCACCTGTGGCATATGGAAGTTCCCAGGTTAGGGGTCGAATCAGAGCTGCAGCTGCCCGCCTACACCACAGCCACAGCAATGCCAGATCCTTTATTCTACTGAGTGAGGCCAGGGATCAAACCCCCATCCTCATGGTTACTAGTCAAGTTCTTAACCCACTGAGCCACAGTGGGGACTCCTAGCCTATATCTTATAGTCACTTTATTTTTTTTATTTTTTTAAATGTTTTTATAATAGTCGATTTACAATGTTCTGTCAATTTATAATCACTTTAAATGGAGTATAATCTATAAAAATATTGAATTACTATGTTGTACACCTAAAATTCATGCCATATTGCAAATCAACTATATTTCAATTAAAAATAAAGAGATTATAGGTCTTCGAATAATCCCATTTGAACTTTGAAAAATTTATGGTTTGCAAATAGACAGGTTTTTGGAGGGGATGCACTGGGGGTTTGGGATGGAAATGCTATAAAATTGGTTGTGATGATCATTGTACAACCATAAATATAATAAATTGAGTAATGTTAAAAAAAATCCCATTTGAAACCATATTGGATACTTTTAGGGAGTTTTTGTTTTGTTTTGTTTTTTGGGTTTTTTTTTTGTCTTTTTGCTATTTCTTAAGCCGCTCCCGCGGCATATGGAGATTCCCAGGCTAGGGGTCTAATCGGAGCCGTAGCCACCGGCCTACGCCAGAGCCACAGCAACGCTGGATCCGAGCCGCGTCTGCAACCTACACCACAGCTCACAGCAACGCCGGATCCTTAACCCACTGAGCAAGGGCAGGGACCGAACCCGCAACCTCATGGTTCCTAGTCGGATTTGTTAACCACTGCGCCACGACGGGAACTCCTAGGGAGATTTTTTTTAAATATTCTATTCAGGAATTCCTGTCTTGGTGCAGCAGAAACGAATCCGACTGGGAACCATGAGGTTGCGGATTCGATCCCTGCCCTTGCTCAGTGGGTTAAAGATCTGGCGTTGCCGTGAACTGTGGTGTAGGTCGCAGATCTGGCATTGCTGTGGCTCTGGCATAGGCCAGCGGCAACGGCTCCAATTAGACCCTAGCCTGGGAACTTCCATATACTGTGGATGCGGCCCGAAAAAAGACAAAAAGACAAGAAAAAAAAATTCTATCCAGTATTTTAATTGTTTTCAGCAGAATAACTGGTCTAAATAGGCTATTACTACTTCTTCCTGAGGAAAAACTCCCAGCTTTCTTTACCTTATTTATCCCTTCTAATCCTTCAAGACTTTGTTCAATTATCATCTTCTCTAAAAAGTCCCCCCCCCCCCCGCACCCTGCCTTATGCTAAGGTGCCTCTTTTCTGGGCTCCTTCTGGAAATTCTCTCTCTTGCATAGTTACATTTTTAAAAGTAATCTAGTAGTGGTATCATTATCCTCTATTAACCAGAAGTTTCTTGCAGACAAGGATCCTGCATTGGCTCCACTTTTTCACTTCTGGTGTGTAGTGCTAAACATGGTGGCTGACATATAATACGAGTCTCAATACATATTTGATGAACTGATCTTTGATTAGATTCCCCCAATCCCCCACCTGTTTATTCTCTAGTTCCTGTATTTGTAAACGGCTGCTCAATTCATCCAGGAGCTCACAGCAAAATCTAGGACTCATTCTTGACAAACTGTAACCTCTCCAATCCTCTTGCAATCAATCACCAAGTTCCATCAATTCTAGCCTTAAAATATTTCAAATTTACCCACTTCTCTCCCTTTTTGTGGTCACTACCCTAGTCCTAGTCCCCATCATTTCCTGCCTATATCTCCTAATGCTGCTTTCCCTATTTTACTCCTTACTCTACCCCTTCTATAATCCATTCTTCATCAGAGAGTCAAAATAATCCTTTAAAAACACAATTGAGATCAGTGTCACTTGCATAAAACCTGTAGTAGCTACCTATTCTCTTGGGATAATGTTTAGAATCCTTCAGATGGTCCCCAAGGCCCCACCCGATCTGGAGCATCCCCCACTACCCCAACTTGAGCCCCTTATTCTGACCCCTTTCACTTCTTCCACCTTCCTCAGCTCTTTCCCTTTTGAGGTCTTGAGATACTCTTTTCCATTTGCTGGAAGGCCTGCTCCCTTCACCTCCTCCACACTTTGATCCGGTGATATCCATTCATCTTCCAGATACCCAGGGAAGTTTTCCTTGCTCTCCCAGTGTGATCGAGGTCCTCTATTGAGTGGTCGTATTATCCTCCATACTCTTCCTTAAAGTAACTTATCACTGTTGTGATTATTTAGGTGTTCGGGTGATTAATGTTCATTTCCCACAGTAACCTTTAATTTCTCTGGAGGCAGAGATAGTGCTGATCTTATTTTCAGCTAGATCTTCAGCATCTATCATAACAAAAAGCAAAGTAATAGGATTAAATAAGTAATTGTTGAATGGGGGGTGGGGGGAACTAATCAAACACAGAGCAAGCCTGAAGGAACAAATACTCTATTTCCCCTCCAGGGGGAGGCATCCTCCTGCTAGAAGTGGCACAGAGCTCAAGAGAGCACAAAATTCTGAGAGCAACCATAACTTGCTTCTCAAGCCCCTAATACTGATCCAGAGAATCTGATAATTTCCTTGCCAGTAAGACTCAACTGTTCAGTCTGAACCATGTACTGATACCAGGCAAGTGGGCATTTCCTCCTAATTTCCCTTTCTTGAACAATCTTAAAAACTCTCCTGCTTGGAGTTTCCTTGTGGCAAAGCAGGTTAAGGATCTGGTGTCACTGCCGTGGTGCAGGTTTGATTCCCTAGCCTGGAAACTTCCACTTGCTGCAGGCGTGACCAAAAACAAAAAACAAAAACTCTCCTATTAGAGTTTGTCTGCTCCAGTCTTGGTTTGTTTGGAAATTTAAGTATAACTGTCATGATCTTGAAAAAATAGTGTCATGTATATGTAATTAAATTTTATCATTAATATTGTTTTGTATTTTTATGTAACTTTTTTTTTCAGAATCCCTCAGGCATCTTTCTCTATCAAGTCTCAAAATGTTTCAGAATTATTCTGACAGTGGAAAATATTGGTCATCTGTAGGGACAAAATATAATAAAATATTAATGAAACGCTAATGTTAATTAAAAAAACAGAGATTCATTAATTTCCTCAAGCCTTGGGGAAATTTAAAAGGAAAAAGAAAAAGAGCAGAGTTTGAATACTGAGAGCGTGTCTGCCTCTGAGCAATTTCTGAAAGAAGCCCTTGTTTAGTCCAGATGACATGTCTTGGGAGACTCCCCTGCTGCACATTAATACTGTTCTTTTCTTTACTGAACTACTTTCTCTAGGACAAGGTTTAAGTCTATAAAAAGTTTCATGAGGTTTACATTATCTTTATCTGAACTTTTTTTTTCCTTTCCTTTGCTCTATTTCCAAAGTTCTCTTTCAACTTTCCTTTTAAATATGCCTTTCCTTTTAAATACGGCTTTGAGAGGTCAGTTCACTTTAGTTCCATTCAGTTTGCATTTATCCAATACCTATTGTGTGTTTGGGACTGTTCTGTGGGGAGACATGAGTACAGGAAATCTAAGTGCCTACCTTAGAGGTGCTTACAGCAGAACTGAGAGGCCCAGACATTTGGTAACTTCCTTGAACAGGTACAAAGATGACATAGATAAGAATATTTACGGAGTTTACAAAACCATTTTTCAAAAATATGATCTAGGTTTTGTGAAATTAACTGTTGGGGTAATTGTTACTCTTAGCCTGTTGTATAGTCATCAGTAAACCGAGACTTAGATAGTGTAACTTGCTCAGACAAGTGAGGTAACTAGAGCTACTATCAGAACTGGAACCTTCGTCCCTATGCTGTTTGCATGAATATCTCATCATTTCTAAATTAAGGAATATGCTATAAGTGATAACCCTAAAAATTAAAGAAATTCAAAATAAAGAGAGAAAAATTGACTATTATACCTAGGAAGAAAAGCTATATTTCCCAACAAGTCTGACTCTTGGATCTTATTTTTTTCACCCCACGTTGCTGATTTTGACAGGTCTCCTCTCTCTCCTTCACTCTTAGGGCATCTCAAACTTTCTTTGGTTATTTTCTTTTCCTTTGGTGATGGGGAAGAGCTTCTTTGGAAGGAATCACTTCTTACTTAAGTCATCTTTTTCTAGGAAGTGTGTCAGGAAAGCTTTGTCATCAACATTAATCAAGCAGCCCCTGAAGAAGGATGAGGGCTTTTTTTTTTTTTTTTTTTTTTTGGCTTTTTGGCTTTTTGGCTTTTCTAGGGCTGCTCCCTTGGCATATGGAGATGCCCAGGCTAGGGGTCCAACCAGAGCTGTAGCCACTGGCCTACGCCAGAGCCACAGCAACGCGGGATCCGAGCTGCATCTGCAACCTACACCACAGCTCACAGCAATGCCGGATCCTTAACCCACTGAGCAAGGCCAGGGATTGAACCCGCAACCTCATGGTTCCTAGTCGGATTCATTAGCCACTGTGCCACAATGGGAACTCCGGGATGAGGGCTTTTTAGAAGAAGAATTGATGAGTTCTGGCCAGAAGCCAGAAAACTGTTGTGATAGGTTTCATGTTACCACTTAGAAAGGCTGCAAGGCATAATTCCTCTCCTCCAGCACACTGTCCCTCTGGAAGATTGTACTCAAAATCAAGAAAGGGTTTGGAGCCAGCTGTTGAAAAAAGGAGTTTTTCACTCCCAAAAGGAGTTGTACAAAATCCCATGACTGTAAGGTTGCCATAGCACTCAAGGAGCGAGACACCCATATCTGCAACCTGAGACAGCTCAATGGCATCTACCCACGGAGGCTGGATACTAATCCGCATTGAACAGTGATAGCAGCAATTATTACAAGCAAAACATCATTATCGAATTTCTAGTCCAAGTTTATGCCAAGGTCTGAAAATAGGAACACTAGTTGTACTGTCATTCAGTACCATCTAATGAACACTTCTTCAAAACAGAACTAGAATTAGCAGAGAAGAGAAAAAATAAAAGTCTTTTGAGAGGGACACGACATATTAAAACAAAAATAACTCAGGGAGTCACTTGTAATCAAAGCATGAAAATCAGAAGTAAACAACTGAGATATATAGAGATGGAGTTGGGATGTAGAAAGCAAGGTTCATAGGATGTGATCAAAACATGGCTTTTCTTTTTGGCTTTTACCATTTTTAAAAAATATTTGTTGGGAGAGGATGATTTTCCCTTTCCCTGAATGGAAAACTAGGCAGATTTCCTGACTTAGCTCATTCTTCCATAATGGACAATACTTTGAGTAACAATCATTTTAAATCAAAAAAGAGTCTTGATTTAGTAATTAGAATGTTTCCAAATTCCCAGTGGTCATGGCTCAGTGGTTAATGAATCCAACTAGGAACCATGAGGTTGCAGGTTCGATTCCTGGCTTTGCTCAGCGGGTTAAGGATCCCGCTGAGTTTGTTTCGTTGCACTTCCAGTCCCTTCCCACCCAGAGGGAGAGGCAGTGCTGGTGCTGCATCCTTCTTCTTAAGCCTAAAGAGTAGCTTGGTGGGACCAGAGAGCTAGGGGTCGAATCGGAGCTGTAGCTGCCAGTCTACACCACAGCCACAGCAATAAATGATTAAAATGATTGTTACTCAAAGTATTGTCCATTATGGAAGAATGAGCTAAGTCAGGAAATCTGCCTAGTTTTCCATTCAGGGAAAGGGAAAATCATCCTCTCCCAACAAATATTGCTGTGGCTGTGGTGTAGACTGGCAGCTACAGCTCCGATT
This sequence comes from Sus scrofa, assembly GCF_054392235.1. Taxonomy (NCBI): domain Eukaryota; kingdom Metazoa; phylum Chordata; class Mammalia; order Artiodactyla; family Suidae; genus Sus; species Sus scrofa. The sequence continues at coordinate 85,643,944 of NC_139387.1, read as the reverse complement.
CGACCCCTAGCCTGGGAACCTCCATATGCTGCAGGAGAGGCAAAAAAAAAAAGGCAATAAATAAATACATAAATAGCCGCACCTGTGGCATATGGAAGTTCCCAGACTAGGGGTCAAATTGGAGTTGCAGCTGTTGGCTTTCACCACCTACAGCAATGCCAGATCCCAGCTGTATCTGTGACCTAGGCCACAATTTGCAGGAATGCCAGATCCTTAACCCACTGAGTGAGGCCAGGGATCAAACTGGAATCCTCAAAGACATTATTTTGGGTTCTTCACAGAGGCACAACTGTAACTCTTGCCTTTTTTAATTTATATGCAAGACTCAGTGCAATTCTCTGTTTTTGACACCTATGGGAAACAGTTTCCAAGCTCTCTGGTCCCACCAAGCTACTCTTTAGGCTTAAGAAGAAGGATGCAGCACCAGCACTGCCTCTCCCTCTGGGTGGGAAGGGACTGGAAGTGCAACGAAACAAACTCATTTTTCCACAAGAACCCTCTTTACAGACCCTCCCTCTCTACACTCTCTTGATCTCACCCTGAAGTAGAACTGTTCTTCAGCATCAACTTTGTACATAAAATTGTATTGAGGAGTTCCCGTCGTGGCTCAGTGGTTAACGAATCTGACTAGGAACCATGAGGTTGAGGGTTCGATTCCTGCCCTTGCTCAGTGGGTTAAGGATCCGGCGTTGCTGTGAGCTGTGGTGTAGATTGCAGACGAGGCTTGGATCCCGCGTTGCCATGGCTCTGGCGTAGGCCAGTGGCTACAACTCCGATTAGACCCCTAGCCTGGGAACCTCCATATGCCACGGGAGCAGCCCTAGAAAAGCCAAAAAGACCAAAAAAAAAAAAAATTGTATTGAAATAATGATCTTTAACTGCAGTTAACTGGAAATCTGCCTCCCATCTCTGTCAGTTAACTGGAAACAGGTCTTTTCATCTCTGTCTTCCCTGCCCTGCTGAGCACAGAGCTTGGAAAAAAGTAGGTGCCCAACAGATGTCTGATGAGCATATAAATGGGCCTGAAACCCCCTTTGGTTGTGCAGTGGATTTTCAAAGACACTATAAAATAATCTGAATGAGATGGGTTATTTTACAACTCCTTGGGAGACTAATCTTTCTTATATTTATAAGCTGCTGGGAGTTCCTCAGAATTTCTATACCTTAGTATTTAGAAACCAAGAGATTCTGGGGACAAAACAATGTAGAGGAAAAAAAAAATCATCTTTTTTTTTTTCAAGAAACAAATGGATAAATAACATGAGATAGTACAAGTTTTTAGAAATTTTATGAGCTGTCAAATAGAACTTCAGAAAAAATTTCCCCCAAAGCCATGGGAACTATGGATATTGTCTGAGTGGTTTATTTTAAAAACCCTAAAGCTGAACAAAACAACAAAGAAACAAAAAAATAAGCTTTAAAATATTTGGCAAAATGTTAATATGTTAAAAAGGTAATACTATAAAAAGTTAATCACGCTATTCTCTCTAGTTTTCTGGTATGCTTGAACATTTTTTATAATACAAATAATTTTTTTTTTTGGCCCTGCCTGTGGCATGTGGAAGTTCCCTGGCCAAGGATCGTACCTGCACCACAGCAGCGATCCAAGCCATTGCAATGACAATGCCAGATCCTCAACCTGATGCAATACGAGAGAACTCACAAATAGCATTTTTAAACTGGAGCTGGGAATGAGCACTGCCTTTACCCTGCTTTAGAAATGAGGTGCCAGAGAGTTCCTGTTGTCACTCAGCAGGTTAAGAACCCAACTAGTAACCTTGAGGCAGGTCGATCTCTGGCCTTGCTCAGTGGGTTAAGGGTCTGGCATTGTCAAGATCTGTGGTGTAGGTCCCAGATTCAGGGTTATTGTGGCTGTGGCATAGGCTCCAGCTGCAGCTCTGATTCGACCCCTAACCCAAGAACTTCCATATGCCACAGGTGGAGCCCCTCCCCCCAAAAAAAGAAAGAAAGAAAAAGAAAAAAAAATGAGGTGCCAGAAAAAGCAAAAATGGAACAGAAACTATGTAGTCTTTATCATCTTATAATATTCATGGGCCCATGAATATAGTAGTATTACGACAGCCATAAAGCTGTTCTTATTTGGACTAAGGAGTAAAAATTTTGGAAGCAGTATTTTTTTTTTTTTTTGCTTAGGAATTTGGTAAATTCAGAATTTATAGAAATAAAATGATATTTAGAGGTTATTTCAGCCAACACTCTCACTTTACAAATAAGAAAACTGATACAGAATGAAATAACTATCACTATTAGAGCTAGGACAAAATCCTGCGTCTTCTGTACTCTGGCTTCTCTTCCTACCAACCCTGTTTTTTACATATCATTGAACAAGAGCTTCCAAAGCGTGGAACCTCTGAAAAGCGATAGATGCCACCCTTCAGGTACAGTACTTTCACTTGCTAGGTCCTTTGTCTCTATCATCTTTTGCTATGCACAAGTGGGGACTTCTTTTGGGCAGGAGATTCTCTTAGAATGGTAGACCCACTAGAGCTAGATTTAATAAGATGAAGATCAGACAGGCAGTTACCAACCCCTTCATAGACAGGTTAGTTATGTGGAGCTTGTGTTCTACTTTGAGAAGGCTATGGGGAGTGCCAAGAAGAGCATCACTTTACTTGATTTAGAGAGAGACTTAACAAGCCTGGGCCCACAGCATCATGGAATGGAATGTGTTGCATCTCTACCTCTCACCTCATTAATCCGCCAGCCAATTAGAATTGAAGGGGGTTGAGGCAGAATATACCATCAGGCTATTCATGCTCTGGACACAGGGACAGGAGTGTGAGGGGTACTGAGTAGACTGTTTTTAGACAAGACAGGTAACGTGGTTTTTCCTATGATATTGCCTGCTGGTGGCCAGGAAGTACAGGTTCACAGAATGAACTCCCTCATTTTGGATCAGCACCAACACAAGTATCTCTTGCCCCTTTGTTGAGATGTTTAATGCTAATTTCTGCTTTATAAGCAACAGGCACAGAGTCAAGCTGTTTCCATTCACTAAATTTGATCAAATACCTTAGATTCCTTCAAACTTTCTGAAGTAAACATATGAATTTAAAACAATGTAGTTAATAGGTAACTACAAATTCAAATCAACTCCCCAGACACCTTCCCAATCAGAGGGCTGCCCAAAGTCACAATTCCAGAGCTGCCAATGACCAAAGCTTCCTTTAATCCAGAGCCTAGAATTGGTGGCTTGCCTGCTTTTAAAAATGATTCTTGAAAACCAATGTTGCCGACATTTGCTATTTGGGAGAAATGGCTTTTTTAAAAATCTGGACTTTAGCTTCTTTTGAAAAACTGAACAGTCTCTCGATAGCAAAGTGGTGGGAGGTGGGAGACACATTCCTGCATGGAACAACTCCTTGAGTTTGAAACTCAGAGGAGGCTCACGGAATTTACCCAGTTACACCATTTAACTTACAACGTTTCCTCACTGATATACGTACCAGAGCCCTGCTTTACTCTCAAACTGGTTAGACTTTGTTGCTTAGAGCAAGCTTTAGGGAGTGGGTGCTGTAATACTTTTGGTTAAACAGGTATGAGGTAGATCATGGTACTTAACAGTCAGCCTCTGTGGGCTGATTCACTCTTTGCGTGCACCACTACATGCTGCTGGCTCCGAACTCTGTGCTTTGCATGGAAAATTCATCACTCAGAGGTGTCAGCATCTCTCTGGGTGGGAAAGGTTAATGTCAGCATGTATATCTTATTCAGTCCTCAACATTTGGGCTAGTATCCCTCTTGAGTGGCTGTTTATCTTTGGTATAGTGTCCTTTGAGGGAGGGTGGACAATATCCAGAAGCGTTCCGAAGAGCACAGATGCGTGCCAATGTTATGGAAAAAAAAAAAAAATGCGGAAAGTCTTTTATTTGCCAAAGACAGTTTTGTTTTGTTTTTGTCTTTTTCTAGGGCCGCACCCGCGGCATATGGAGGTTCCCAGACTAGGGGTAGAATCGGAGCTAGAGTCGCAGGCCTACGCCACAGCTACAGCAACGGGGGAACCGAGCTGCGTCTGCAACCTACACTACAGGTCACGGCCACGCTGTACCCCACTGAGCGAGGCCAGGGATCGAAACCCCAATCTCATGGTTCCCAGTCGGATTCCTTAACCACTGAGCCACGAGGGGGAACTCCCGACACTTCTTACTAACGGTTGAATCTTCTCACCAACCCAATCAGCGTAGGGAGTTTGGGAATAATCTGGGAATTGAGTGCTCAGGTCCGATATAAAATGCCAGTGGGAAGCAGCAGAGGGCTCGGATGAACTCGTTGCAGACCTGGTCCAGCTGGCGTAGCCCCGCAGTGCAGGTCCAACAGCACGGGAGCGGTGAGCTCTTTGCCTCTTTGCACACTATCGCGGCGGACCGGAGCCCCGGGGTTGCGGCGAGGGCGCCGCATTGAGTTTGCAAGCAAAATCTTTGGTGAAGCTTGAAAGTAAACCGGTTAACTAAGCCTGGGTAGGACGGAGGCAGTGTCACAAGTCTACGCAGGCGCGTTCCGCGTTCGGACACTGGTGGGTGCGCAGGCGCTCATTCTAGTCACTCCTCACATCCTGTAAACAGAGCGGCCCGCCGGAGACAACTTCTGCTTCCGGGTCACGCCTTGACAGCGGCTTTCACCACCCAGGTCAGCCCCGAGGTTCGGTGAGTGTCTCTCCGCTGCGGCCGCGTCTGCAGCCAGGTTCCCTAGCCCGGGGCACCACGCTCAGTAACGCTTCCTCCACTTTCCGCTCAGGGTCCGCCAGCCCTAGAGGGACCTCGTTCCGGGCCTTGGGGAGATCAGGGCGGGGGTTGGTCCGCTTCTGGGGCTCTCCTGGTGGAGATTACGCGACCCTGTTTCAGTACCTGCCCCAGGAGACCTGCTGTGATTGCCGCGGTCTCTGCTGAGTTCGTGCGGAAAGTGACACCACACACCCATCGCATTTTGTGCAGTCGCCCTCTACTCCCTAGACTCGGCAAGACCTAGCTGCTGCGGGCCCTCTCCTAGCAGGTGCAGTGGGGTGAGGGCGCCCCTGGCTGGGCCGCGGGTCCCCCACCCAGGTGGGCGGAAGCCGGGTCTCTAGCACCAGAGCTGTAGAATGTCGCCTTTCTCCTACCTTGGCGTTTTCTCTGAATACGAAGTGAAAGAAAATGGGAGAGAAAGGACTTTCAGCTGCAGCGAGGGAAGGGGCCGCTTGGGGTCACGTGCAGGGGCTGCTGTCCCGAGAAAGGTCGAGTTTAGAATTCCTTGACCCTTCCTGTCAGTGTTGTAAAAGTGCCCCGAAGTTTTCCTCTTTAGTAGGAGCTTCGAGGCAGCAGCAGAGGACCACTAGTCACATTCTCAGGAGTTCTTAGCCTGGAGTCCAAGAGCGCTTCGAAGATGATTGCAGGGTCAAGTTTCTTCAGATTATCATACCCCAGAAAGAGTTAACAGAGCCACTTCAGTCTAAGCCTTCAACCCTGGGTGCTCTGTTTTCTGCCCCTGTTCTTGGAATCGCTGACTCAAATGCATCTATGCCTTTTTTCCCTTTTTCTTTGCAGCAAAGTATAGATATAGACTCTTGTCTCTGAGGAGTTTCATGGCTGTTGGAGAGATTAAAAAGTATGCCAACTCTAAAACTACCTAGAAAATTTCAGAGAGGCCTATAAACAAGTGTGTAAGCTTATTCATTCATAGTAAACTAAGGGAGAATAATACCCAATTTGAATCATTGATACCTGTGAATTGAATATTTTTAACTTGCATTCTATTAATTAGTACTGTATGTATTTTAAACAGATAAATGGCTACTGATTAGAAAAAAAGGTTAGAATTTATAGCGTATTACATAATGTGTAAGGGAATAGTCCATCACAAAAAACAAAACTTACCTTGTATGAAATTACCAAAATAATTTTAGGATTTCCCTCTTAGTAATCATCCTGTGTGTAACATATTTAATTACTGCAAGTCTTGAATTTTTTTAGGATCCTAAGTAATAAGCTTTACATTGGTTTAACAAACGTTTATTGATAACATGCCATGTGCCAGGAACTATTAAAAATAACACTGTATTTATCCCCAAGGAGCTTATAGTTTGATAAGAACGTGGATTCCTAAACCGTTATGCCTAGAGAGCTGATATGGCATACCATATTTTCTCTAGTTTTTGATATATACTTTTTCAGAGAAATTCTCCACCTTCTTTGCTGTAATTTAAAATTTTCCCCAACTGGTATACAGCTCTTATACAGCCAAAAGTGTTATCATAGTTCAATTTAGGTATACTTCATTTTCTTCTTCCATCACAGAACTTTCTGTTGTGTTGTAGTTTCAACGTATATTTGCCCAAATTTTTTTCTCAGTTGTCACAAATGGCCAATTATTAAAACGTTAAACTCATTTTGCACTCTTAAATCTGTTTGTTTTCCTGCAGTTGCAAGCATATGTCACTGATGTCAACTTTGGAATTTTTTTTTCTAATCTTATATAGATGACCCCAGAGTAATTATACTTTGGCGTTCTTTCCTCGTTGTAGAATATTACCTCAAAAACTTACATTTTTTTTCTTTGCTGAAGACACTTTAAACTATTTCACAGATACTTTGTCATTATTAACATAGATCTATTTGCTCCATAGCCTTTTCCCTCTCTTCTCATAGGTAACCAATCACTTCCATACCCTTTAGTCAATCAATTAGTATTTATAAAATATCTACTTTTTGTGAGACTTTATGACTGGGCAAAAAAGTGGAAGACAGGGAGTTCTCTTGTTGCGCAGTAGGTTAAGGATCTGACATTGTCTTGCTACTGTGGCGCAGGTTTGATCCCTGGCCTGGGAATTTCCACAAGCCAAGGGCATGGCCAAAAAAAAAAAAGAGAGAGAGAGAGAGAGAAATGGAAGACGAAGACCTTGCCTTCCAATTGATTACAACTTAGGTGGAAAAACAATGTGAACGTAACTATATTGCAAGGCCAAATATAACAGATAACCTAAAGGAGGACTGATGATAAAGACCACATAATTCAGAGGAGAAAAAGAATGTTTTGTGGCATCTTTAGCTTAAAAAAAAAAAAAATCCTCTTCCTTGCGTAATCTTTTTCCGTGGGGATCTTGGAGCCTCTTAGGGAAATCTTGTGCTAGACTAGGTCAGAGAGTAGAACTGAGATTCTAAGGGTCAGAACATTTGCATTCAGGTTTATTCAGATGCCTTAGCAACTATTATAATCTATTTCCTATAATTAAGAAAGAATGATATTAATGAATTATCGATCACTTTGAAATCTGGTTTTAGTCATGGGAAGGCCTCAGAGAACTCCCAACCCTCAGGACAGGTATGCTCAGTGATACTACATTTGCCTAAAACATCTTTGTTTCAGGCAGTTTGGAGCATGTGAACATACTTTGAGCCTTGATGAGTTCCAGTATGTGGTATATTATGCAGAGCATTCAGAGCAAATACTCTCTCTCAGAGCGCTTAATCCGAACAATCGCTGCCATTCGCTCCTTCCCACATGACAATGTAGAGGACCTCATCAGAGGGGTGAGTGTGCTGTATTGACGCAGGAGTACTTGGGGAGGTAAAGTGGGAAAGTTCCTGGGGAATCCTAAATGGTTTACAGATTCGCAGCTCTGACTCAGCACAAGATCACAAGGAGTTTTAACAGTCTTCTAAAATGTATTAACTTGACCATTAAGTTTTATTTTCCTATGTTTTGCTTCTCTTCCTTTCTGCCTTTCACTTTGTGCATATACTTTTATTCAGGAAATATGTTCTAGATAACCCTAGTCTCATGGTCTTGGTAAAATCTTTGTATATATTGCATTTGGGATCCAGCAACTCAAAGTCTTCTACACATATTGTACTAAGGGAGGAAGGAAGCAAGCAAAGCATAAGTGGTTTTCAAATCCTTGTGGTTTATAATTACATGAAGAGATATCATTTGCCTTCTGTCTTAACAACAGCTACCACTTATAGTTCTGTAGAGAATATCGATTCCTAAAGTATATGGTAATTTTTGACTCAAGAAAGCACCTTAACTATCTGATATCTATAGTTATCCACTACTATTCAGTAATTCGGTTAATGAGTAGTATCCTAAAAGGGTCTTGATACCTTTTTCTGTATATTATTCCCCTTGAAGTTACAGAGTAATTTTTTTTTTTTTTTTGATCACTAGAGAATGCATCCAGATGGTTATTCCCGAACATTCTTTTTAACAACTTTAGAATCCCTGTTTACAGTCTGGAGCTGCTTCAGAGTTGTGTGGCACAGTTTTAAGAAGAAAAAGTCATACAGCATTAGCTTGTTCTCAGCAAAGGTGGTATTAGAAGACTCAGCAGTAGAGACTTTGTCACGTTCTAATTCTAGCTCTGCTGCTGAGTCATTCCATGACTTTTGTCTGACTGTGTATCGCCACCTCCTTTGTCTGATCTGAAATGGAAGTACCAGTGGGGTCTAGGTGGCAGAGAATGCTGATGCTAAGAGGCTACTTTGAAGATGTTTATAAACAAAGAGATAGCATTAAGATGACCTTAATATTAGTGTTGGTTGTCTATCACATGCCAAAAAGAGCCAGTTCTCCTGGTGTCAGTCTGAAAGACTCACTTTCCGGACTTTTTCAGAGTACGGTGGCCATAGAAAGTTGATTGCTTCTCCAGCTTTCCTGCCTGATGAGAAGGTTCCACTGCTTTTACATATAAGGTTATGTCCTCAGGTGATGTTCAGATGACCATCTGGCAGGCTAGCCTTGGAGAAACTTAATCACTTGATCTAAGGAATTGACAGTCCCTTTCATTCATCTTCAGTGTATTCTATTGATTTAGTTACTGGCATTATAAAATTATTTAATTAATAGGAATAGAAACTGGGACAGTGGCATGTTTACAGTACAAGTCAGAAATAGAACCCCCCTGGACCTAGTTCTGGGTCTTGTTGTGCGTGGTGAGCCAGAGCTGAGCACACTGACTGAAGTTTCCTCCTGCCCATAGGGAGCAGATGTGAACTGCACTCACGGCACACTGAAGCCCCTGCATTGCGCCTGCATGGTGTCAGATGCCGACTGTGTGGAGTTACTCTTGGAGAAGGGAGCTGAGGTAATGTTTTTTGAACACTGCCGTATCAGTGACTCTCTAAAACTTGAACTTCACATTTTCTTAAAATTTGTCTCTTCTCCCATTTCTTCCCACCTTCTAGCTCATGGTAACATTGGCATAGCCAATATTAAAGCAAAGTGTAGTGGTAAATGTATAAATCACCTGAAGGATTTCATTCCTTTGCCTTTCTTTCTTACCCTGTCCATGGCTCCAGGGAGAGGGAATTTTTATTCCCCCTTTCTCTCCCAGCCTACCTTCTGGAGTTGTTTACATTTGCATTTAACCCTCTCATTGCCTGTTGACTATCCAGGCACCTCAAGTATGATTCAGTCTAAACTATTTGAAATGTGCTACCAGATGTACACTTCCAGTACCTCTGTTACTGGAAAATGAATCCTTAGGCAATCCCTTCCTCAGGATTGAGCTACTTGTGCTATTTCTACCCACTAATGTTTTCTATTTTAGTATACCTTATGCCTGTCTTCTTTCTAATATATCTTAACATTGAAAAGTAGATTAATTTTTATTGGCATTAATAAGAAGCAGCGTACTATAGTGAATGATTAAAAGAATATATTCTGGAGCCGGTCTTTGGGGGGCTTGAATTCCAGCCCTGTCACTTCAAGCTGTGTGACCTTGAACAAGTAACTTAACCTTTCTTTGCCTCAGTTTCCCCATATGTAAAGTGAAGATGGTAATGATGTCTTCTTCATGAGGTTGTAAAGTGTTTAGAACATTGGCTTGTAGTAATTATTAAGTAAGTGTCTGTTAAATAAATGAATTTTTGGCAGTTTTTGAGGAATCTTCAAGGTACACGAGCTGTAGCACTCATCTGAATCAAGGATGTGATGAAGCTGGGAGTTCCCATTGTGGCTCAGTGGTACTGAACCCAACTAGTATCCATGAGGATATAGGTTCAATCCCTGGCCTCGCTCCATGGGTTAAGGATCCAGCGTTGCTGTGAGCTGTAGTGTAGGTCACAGATGGGGCTCAGATCTGGTGTGGCTGTGGCTGTGGCGTAGGGCAGATTCAAATCCTAGCCTGGGAACTTCCATGTGCCTTTGGTATGGCCCTAAAAAGACAGAAAAAAAAAAAAAAAAAAGCATGCCATGAAGCTGGTCAGTAGTCTTGGCCAGCACCCAGCACCCCACCTCCACACAGCCATGTTGTACTCTACTTGTCAGTAACTATCCCATAACTTTTTGAGTGGACCTGAAGGGAAAACCAGTGGTAACTCTCAGTGATGAAGGTGAAAATATCCTGGGATGGGGAAAAGACAGTTTTTAGCCAAATAGAAGGTTGAACTCAGTTAAATATTTCAGTTTTTCTTTAGCGCATTTTATAGGGGAAGATAATATGCTGTTAATAAACTTGGGATTTGAAGTCTTTGTAGCCTTCAGAAATTATAGGTGATGCTGCCCACTAGCGAGCCAGATGCTGTTCCAGCACTGGAAGAGCACTGGATGTGTGCTCTTTCCTCCACATGCTTTCCTCCAGCTTCTATTGTGACCCCACAGCATATGTTCGCAGGGGTGACTTGGATTAACAATTTGAGCTTCTCCGTTTGGTTAAAAGACACAGCAGAGCTACGTTAGCAGAACCTTGTTTGGCCTCATGATTTTTTAGTTTGGTTGCCATTCGCCACAGGATTCAGTGAGTTAGGATAAGTAAAATGAACCAAAACCTTTACTCTGGCCAAGATATTCAAGCTGCTTTCCAGTAAGTGTCCTTCAGGGCAGTTAAAAGCGCTTAGACTTCATCTTCTCTTTCTTTCCCCTTCCTCTGTGGTAGAGGTCCCAGCGAATAGTAAGTAAGATGGCAGCAAAAACCTCAATAATGCAGGCAAGCTAATCAATGCACGTAATAGAGTGTTGGTTGTTTGGGGACAAGACTTTTCCTATTTCCTCTTCGGTGCCCATCCTATCTCTGTCCTGATCAACACAACTCCCTGGGAATTGCTTGTTGACCATCATATTCAGATGTTACGTAACAATGGTGGATAAACACCTGCAAGCTTCTTTGCCGCCTGTCCTCTTCTCAGTCATTTAGATACTGTAATGTAGACGCTCCCTCTTTGCAGGTGAATGCCCTGGATGGTTATAACCGAACAGCCCTCCACTATGCAGCCGAGAAAGATGAGGCTTGTGTGGAGGTCCTGTTGGAGTATGGTGCAAACCCCAATGCACTGGATGGCAACCGAGACACCCCGCTTCACTGGGCAGCCTTTAAGAACAATGCCGAGTGCGTGCGGGCACTCCTAGAGAGCGGGGCCTCTGTCAATGCCCTGGATTACAACAATGACACTCCGCTCAGCTGGGCTGCCATGAAAGGAAATCTTGAGAGCGTCAGCATCCTTCTTGATTATGGCGCAGAGGTCAGAGTCATCAACCTGAAAGGCCAGACACCCATCTCCCGCCTGGTGGCTCTGCTTGTCAGAGGACTTGGAACAGAGAAGGAGGACTCTTGCTTTGAGCTCCTCCACAGAGCTGTTGGACACTTTGAATTAAGGAAAAATGGCACCATGCCACGAGAAGTGGCCAAAGACCAGCAGCTTTGTGAAAAACTGACTGTTCTGTGCTCAGCCCCAGGGACTCTAAAAACACTCTCTCGCTATGCTGTGCGTCGGAGCCTTGGACTCCAGTATCTGCCGGATGCAGTGAAGGGCCTTCCACTGCCAGCTTCTCTGAAGGAATACCTGTTACTTGTAGAATAGCCTGGAGGAGACGTTTGACCAGCATGCTGGCAGCTCTGGATGAGGTTTTGCCCTGCAGTACTGTCTCTGTCTTAGAAAACAGGAAAAGCACTTGTTCCTGTTGTGTGGTTCATATTTACGAGGCAACATGTCACAACAGTAACCTCCACATCACTTCCCCTCTCCAGCCAAGCAACCAAACAAAAAACCCCTCATTCTTGTTTCTGTTTTTTGCTTCCTTGGCTTTTTATATTGCCCCCTGCAAAAGAAGAGGTCTCCTCTCCCTCCCCTTTAGTGAAAAAGTCAACAGTGCAACTAAATTTTTCTAGGAAGATGAGGAGTATTTATAGAATATGCATTTGGTTTTCCTTTGGGATATGATTAACGTTTCAGAAGAATCCCTCTAGAAACATTGCAGTTCATCTCTGAAGAAGTTTAAGAAAATGTGGGTAACAATTCCAGCCTGAAGATGAAGATACGAAACAACTGCAGATGGTGCGCAGGTTCTGAGTTGGGCTAGATGATATCCCTAGAATGCCATCATGGGCACTCAGAGGGGACCCTCGCCTCAAAGAGAGGCGCAGTCTTTGCTGCTTTTCCTTGGGTTTGTTGCGGGCTAACAGTAGTTCAGTAATGTTATTTCAGGAAGATTGTCTTGCTGCTTTCTGGATAAAAGCCCTAGGAACTTTTCTTTCTAAGGCAGCTCTTTCTCTCCCTAAAAGCCAGTTTGCCGGAATGGGCTTGGCAGGCACTTTTTTTTTTTCCCAGGAAGGGGCTGGGCAGGGCTGCCCTTTATCATGGGCCTTTTTTCCCTATGGGAAGCTCACGCTGCTAAGAGTTGGGAGTTATTCTTTTCAGCTGTTTGGAAACTGCTTTTCTGATCTATACAAGACATTGGTGGAAGGGGCAGCGTTGGGGAGCAGGGGAAAGAGCATTATAGGAGCTTCCTCTGAGATGGCCCACCTAGACAAAAAAGATCTGTTTTAGTGAATGATGCTCTATAGTACTTTCCCTTTTCATGTTCCTAAACCAGATCAAGTTGTTACTGATCTTAGATGACCTCATGAAAATCTGAAAAACTTTTTTTTGATTGGGAAATATAAATAAAAGTGAACAGAATCTGCTGACACAGCTAATTCGGAAAAGTATGTCTGCTTTTGTCCTTTTGCTATTGGTGTTTTTTGCTCACTTAAAAAAAAAATAAACAGTTCTAAAAGCAATTTGGCAATTTGTCCTGTTGCTAGTTTTCTGTACCTTAATGAATTCCCCTGAGCCCCAGTGTCCTCATTTCTGAAATGAAGCTGTCACCAGCAATCACACAGCCTGTTTTGAAGAATCAGTAATAACAGTGTGATATTCATTATTAATTTCTCTTTCCCTTAAAGCACTGTACAAAGAGCATTTGGCTGCTTTAATGCTGGACACTGACAAGCCTTCTTGGTTATTTTTTTAAGAACTGTTTTCAGAGTATAGCAGTTATGCTTTGGACACTCAGCAAAAGTGAAGTACCAGAGATAATCCTTTCCTCCACTCTTTGTAAAACCTCAAGCCTTCCTGCCTCAGTAAGTGAGGAAACTGCAGGTTGGGAGGAATATGTATGCCTGTGCCAAGAGCCCAGATGTGACTGGAGACTAATCTCAAGCCTGGCATTGGCAGGGCAGGATCCTGTCAACTGGGACATAGTCTGTAGTCCCAATCCTGAAGACCCACTGCCTTACATGAGCCCTTGACTAATGAAGAGGAAGAAGTCGTTTTGGAACAGAAAGCAAATTGAGCTAAGAACAATTTTCCAAACCAGTATTTCAACCAGCTCACAAAACTAAGTTCAAGACTAGTGTGTTTCCCAGGCTTTCACACTGTACATGTCGCCCCATCCTTGGAGTCTGCTTTTATCCAGGAAGGAGCACAGGGGAAAAGTTGAAAAGGAAGAGCCCTGGGTTGTCAGCAGTAGAGATTGTGGGATGTCTGGAAAAAAGCAATGCTGGGTAGTGGGTATATAAACAAGAGGTAAAACACAACTTTATGCTTAAGGAAGAGAAGAGCATCCTATCAGCTACGGAGGATGCAGGAGGGACCAGTCCTGGGATGAGGGTAAGGACAGTGTACTATGTTCTAGGACCCTGTGTACAGAGTCAAGAGATGTCCAAGAATGGAGAGAAGGACATGTGGTTATCACATGGGCTGCATTCTCCCAGGTGTCCATCTGGGCAGAGTCTGGCGCTTGGGGCTGATAGGAATGCACTTGTGAAGATGATAACAGGAGAACCAGAAGCACAGTGACCAGTTGGCATTTATTAGTGTAGTTATTGTTTGTCACTGTGGTAAAAGTAGTAGAGGAACCAAGACTTTGTTATCACAAAGAAATAAATAAAGCTTATTTTTAGGAAAATTCTAACCGAGTAACTGAAATCTAGCAGTAGCACTAGAGGAGCTCAGCCTTGTGTGACAGATGAAGCAGGGGTAGAAGCATGACAAATTCTACCTATAAGGAGCTTCCACTTACTGCCCCTGCCCCAGCTCCCTGGCCAGAGCTGACCATGGCTTCAGCATAAAAGGAAACCTAATGAAAAATGAGCTGAAATACTTGAGAATACATGGACTTGGATCTATCGGGGATGAGCTGATGATGATCAGACAATCTGTTCCCCACACTGCAGAGAGGTTTAGATGGTAGCTTCTCCAGACCGCTTCCGAGTGATGTGCTCCAGGTGGGCATGCTCTGACGTATCCAAGTCAATCTCATATTTGGCCAGGATTTTGAGGATGGGCCTCAGCTTCAGCCACCACTGTTCCTTGGGGATACGGTGCCTGCGGAGGAACAAAGTAGGTGTAAATTTAATCTTTAGCACCCCAGTCAGCTTCTATCAAAAGCTTTGGGAAGATGTTGAGCAAAAGAGGCTGGATTTGGGGCATGGGCACCAGATCTGAAGGAGGTACCACTACAGATGTTACTCTGAAGAGAAAAGGACTGAAGACAGGGAACAGGCTGGGAAGAGTAGATCTTGAAACCGCCAAGGAGGGAACCAGCCTAGGAGGTAGATGTACTCACTCAAAATCCGTCTGTTCCTTCAGCTCAGTCACTGGTTGAAAGACCAAGGCCCTCTTGCGCATGCCCAGAACACAGCCCGAGTCTGGGGTATTGGCAAAGATCCGCCCTGCAATGGGGGCAGTCAGTCAGCTTCTATACTGGGAGCCAGCTTCCAAGAAAGGGGCTCACCCTCTTACCCCACCTACCATTGCGGTAACTCTCTTTGATTTTCCCAGACATCCAGTTCATAGCCTTCGCACCCATCTTAGTGGCAAAATTCCTATCAAATGGAGTTGGGCTCCCACCCTGGAAAAACAAATCATAAAAATTCCACAGGGAAGGACTCTAATGAAGTACCCACGATGTTGAAATACACAGAGAAAAGAGAAAAGAAGAGGCCAAGGTTTACAGCCAGAAACAGGAATCAAGAAGCCTAACCATGGAGGGAAATCCTGAAACAGGGCCAGGAACCAGGGTGAGCTGGCCTAGCATATTTAGCTGTTAATCAGCTATGAGAGTAAGTAATTAGTACAAGGGGATGACTGGTCTCACAGTGCCTCTTCTAGCTCCAGAGCTGTGTGACCCTGTCCATTTCCTTCTAGTCTTACTGGCCACTCGGTCAATTCCCTGCTCCTCTTCAGCCAAATGGCTTTTGTCAGTCACCATCTCAATGACACAAAGTGTGCCTTGTGACCCCATCTGGATGCCCTTGGTAGCACCTCAGAATAATACAAAACGCTGTGCAGATTTTCTCTGAACAAAGCAAAAGTTAAGTGGGAAAATGGGAAGAGAGGAAACACAGAATATACGCCTTTACACTTTATCCAATAGGACCTCATTCCTGCAGGGGCGGATAAGCCAATTCAGACTGAGATAATGAGAATTCATCTCTGGGTCAAAGGTCAATGCTTAAACAGCACCAGCAGGGGACATTTGGGATGGGGGAGGCCTCAGACCACTAGTATCACTGGAGGTGATTGAATGTGGATGATAGGAAGGGATTCCTTTCTCCTCGAAACCCCAGTGAATGGAGACAGAACCCAAGGCCAGCAAGGTGCCTGTGCTCCGCCCTATGAAAGGCAGCATGGTGTGATGGGAAGAGCACTGCCCTAGCTCATTCTGGCCTCACTCAAGCTAGATGAGTGGCTCTGAAAGCATTATTTTCCTCTCTGAGCTTCATTTTTATCTGAAGAAGTGGTTCTCAACTGGAGGTGATTTTGCCCCCGAGGGGACATCTGGTAATGTCCAGAGATGTTCTTTTAGTTGTACAACTGTGGAGGGAGTGCTGCTGGCATGGTGAGTAGAGTCCAGGGATGCTGCTAAGCCATCCTACAATGCACACAACCGCCGCAAAGAATTTTCCAGCTCAAAATGGCAAGGGTGCCAAGGTTGAGAAACCCTGCCCTACATGGAGAGGATGAACACAGAATCTCTAGGGCCATTTCCAGGGTGGAGATTTCTGACTGTGACTGTAAAGGCCGCAGGCCTGAGCTCTGGGCAGCACTGATAGCTTCCGGCAGGTTGGGGGCCAGCACGGGCTCAGTGGCTGTGGGGGGTTATGGCTGCTGCTGCTGGGCATGCTGTGTGTCTTCCCCACCTGCTGCATGTGGCCAAGCACATTCTTCCTGCTGTCGAAGATGCCTTTCCCCTCCTCAGAGTACAGGTTGAAGATGAAGTCAGTGGTGTAGTTCTCATTGCACTTCTCGTTCCTGTAGGAGAGACCGAAGCCTGTGCAGGGCCTTGTCCCCTCCCTCCACCAGCCTTCTGCCTTCGTCGGCCGTGTCCCTCCCAGTTCCACCTCCTCCCACCATCCAGGCTCTCTTGCTTGGCAGCCACAGCTCCCTCAGGGTGTCCGAGCTGCAGGTGCAGTCTGACTCAGGCCAGAGCCTGGCTGTTTCTTCTCTTCATCCAGGAGCAAACCAGGGAGGACATACCTTAACACCAAGCCCCTCTTCACAGTTGTTTTCATCTTTTGCACCAGATGTTCCACATTCACCTGAGAAGGAAACAAAATCCTAAGCCCAGCTGAGAGCGGATAAGGCTGGGCGGGTGCACAGAGCCTGGCCTCTCCAGGAGGGGAGAGGGTTGGCAGGGGTTGTTTACAGCCTAATCCCTTAAGAAGGTCAGGGCGGGGTGAAATTAAGTGAGACTCCAGAGGAGACTGGCAGAACAGGAAGAGGGAGTTGGAATCAGGATGGTAACTGTCAGTTTTCAGCCCCTCCCCACCCCCTCCTAACCTCCTTTCCAGGGCTTTCTGGTTCTGCCTCCCTCAGAGGGCTGACTCTGCTCTGGGTGTTGGACTCTTTAAGTTGCTTCCATATGCAGCAGTGACCCGCGCCCCCTGTGCCCCTGCCACCGCCACCCTGGAGGAACCATCCTGTCATTTGGGCTTTGAGTTGGGGTGAAAGAAGGAGAGGGTCACTACAGGCAGGGTGGCTGAGTCCTTGGATTAGGGGGTTCCCTCAGCCTGCAGACTCCACTTTGTGGCTCGTTCCCCTTCCAGTGAAGGGGGATCTTGGAAAACAAGGATCATGGAATGAGAAGAGCCCAGTTTGGTAGCAAGGGGAGTCTGGAGGGGCGGCGTGACTTTCTCAATCAGTTCATCTGCCTACCCACTAAGTTCATCTTTTCTTCTTTTTTATCTTTTTGGGGCTGTATCCGTGGCATATGGAAGTTTCCAGGCTAGCGAGTCAAATCGGAACTGCAGCTTCTGGCCCACACCACAGCTGCAATGATGTGGGATCTGAGCCATGTCTGCGACTTACACCACAGCTCATGGCAACACCAGATCCTTAACCCACTGAGCAAGGCCAGGGATCGAACCCGTGTCCTCATGGATGCTAGTTGGATTCGTTACTGCTGAGCCATAACAGAAACCCAGGCCTACTCACTAAGTTTAGAAAGGTTTTGTAGCCTCACTAAACCTTTCTTATTTGTAATACAGAGAAATTATCTCCCTTACATGTCTATTATGAAAATAAAAGGGGGGAAAAAAAAACACACATGTAAAGGGCTTAGCAGCCTGGCGCCCTTCAAAAGAAAGCTCCACCAACAGGAGCTGTGGCCTGTATGGGAGTTTACACCAGAGAAGGCCTGCCAGGTGCTCGCTTTCCAACTCCACAGACCATCAGCTGTGTCCTGGTCTTGAGCTCTTATTGTGGGGACAGTAGGGACAGACTGGGGCAGGGGACAGCCTCCTAGCAGGCTCCCGTAGCTCTCTACCTGCAGGTCCCGAATGGTGAAGGGCTCCTCAAAAATATAGGCAGCATCGGCCCCCGCTGCCAGTCCCGCCATGGTGGCCAGGTAGCCACAGTAGCCGCCCATGGTTTCGATGATGAACACACGGCGCTTGGTGCCCGCCGCGGACTGCTTAATGCGGTCACAGGTCTGCAAAGACAATGGTCAGAGAAATTCAGGGTCAGGGATGTGGTTCTTGTCACTGTTCTGGCCCTGGCCATCGCCTAGCTCTGGAGCAACATCCTCCCCCCAGCCAGCTGGGCCCCTAAGCCCCTCAGGTTTCTGCCTTCAGGGACGGCAGGCACACCTGCCAACCACCCTGTGGCCCCTTTCCAGAGAAGAAGGTTGTCCCTACCCTTCCTGTTGCTCCGCAAAGGGGAATTAGGCCATCTACAGAAAAACATTTGGTATGCGGAGAGCAGATGCATGCTGAGGTCAGAGGACCCACAAGGCACGTAGAACAGACACTAAAGGTTGAGCTCAATGCAGTCTGTGTAAATGCTGGGCTTGAAGAGGCATTTTTCTAACACTGCCACTTGGCTGGGACAGAACAAGCTCACTTGCTAGGCCCAGGCTCATCCAGGGCTCACAGTTGCGGCACACTCACCATGCAGATGGTGTTGAGAGCTGTGTCGGCCCCCACGCTGAAGTCTGAGCCCGGCACGTTGTTGGAGACCGTGGCAGGGATGACCACAAACGGGATGCAGAGCTCGTCATACTGCTTCCTGCCTTCCATCAGCTCTAGGCCCCCTGTGTAAGCCTGAGAGGAAGAGAGCAGCAGGGGTAGGAATCACGGGCGAGGGAAGGTGGGGGAGGGTGAAGGGAGATACGGGCTGGAGGACACTCACCTCAAAGCCCCCAATGATCACAAGGCCCTGGATGTTAAACTTAGTGATGTTGGCACTGATCTGTTCGAAGCTCTTCTTGGGGAGAGTCCTGGTTGGTTGGGGCAAGGGCCAGGGGTGGGAGTGATAGAATTTGGAGAAGAGACAGCAAAATTGAGGGAGAGAAAAGCTAGAGTTATAAAGCTCTTTATTTATCATTTCTTGCTTGTGCCCCCTTCCCTACCCCACCTCTCACCCACATCCAAGGATACACCTGGGGCTCTACATGGCCAGAGCTGCTAAAAGGTGTCTGGATGGGAATGTCCGCCTCACTGAAGCTCCTGTGAGCTTGGGAGTAGAGGACCTAGATGACAGCACTGGTCCAGGCAGGCCCTGAGCGAGTGAACTGATGCCCAAATCCCAAGGGAGACCTTTAGAGGTGACTAGAAGGAGGTGCTCCTGTAATGCCACTCACCTTTTAGTCCCAAGTTTAGAACCACCTTGGCCAGTCCAGCCCCCAACATAGCTCCAGCCAGCCTCCTCGATCTGTGGGGCAAGGTCACACAGGTCTGCACTGGGCCTGACACCACTTCCTGCGTGCTGACCCCGCCCAGAGACACCTCTCCTTGGAACACCAGGCGTCACTTTTTCCCCACGTCACTGAACTTCCACCCTTACTGCTCATTCACTGGCATTAAGCCCCTGCTTATGCCAGGCACTGCGCTGAGCTTCAGGATGGAGAATTAAATACGCTGTTTGCAAAGGATTCATTTCAGTGGCTCCTGCCCGTTCCTACTGCCCTAAAATTAAATATAGTGCCCCCCTTATCCATGATTTCATTTTCTGAGCTTTTAGTTACCCATGGTCAACCTCAGTCCAAAAATATTAACTGGAAAATTCCAGAAGTAAACAATTCCTAAGTTTTAAATTGTGTGCTGTCCTGAGGAGTATGACGAAATCTTGTACCATCCCGCTCCATCCCACCTGAGATATGTATCATCCCTTTGTCCAGCATATCCACGCTGTATATGCGACTTGCCTCTTAGTATAGCAATAGAACAGAGTATACATTGACCCTTGAACAGTGCAGGGGTTAGGGGCATCGACCCTCCATGCAGTCAAAAATACACATATAACTTTAGCCAACTCTTATATCCATGGCTCTGCATCCATGGATTCACCTGACCCGGGTCAGAATACTGCAGTGTTTGCTATTGAAGAAAATCTGCATGTGAGCGAGCCCATGCAGCAGCAACCCAAGTTGTCCAAGGATCAGCTGTGTACAGGGTTTGGTGCTATCAGGGTTTCAGGCATCCACTGGGGATGTGCCCTTGTGGATAAGGGGGGACCACTGTATCTACTTCTGCTTGCGCCCTGAGAGAAGAGAAAGGTAGCGAGGGATAAGGAAGGCCAGAGAACAAACCGGTCACCGAGCCACACTTAATCCCACCATGCTGCTCCTGGGCCCTGGAGTAAGTGCCCGCTTTCCTTTTATCCCGTACCTGACCCTTGGCTAAGCCCTCGAAGCCATCGTGCACAACCAGCACTCGGTTGCCCTGGATGAGGCCAATTCTCACAGTGGAGCGGACAGCGGCATTCATGCCTGCGGCTGGGGCCCCCACGTTCATCACGGCCACTGTGTAAGAGCCACTCTAGAGAAGGAAGAAGAGAGGGAAAGGGGAGGGGGACAGCAGCAGGATGGGGAGACTCTGAGTCCCAGTGGTCCTGACAGCACACCCC
This sequence comes from Sus scrofa, assembly GCF_054392235.1. Lineage (NCBI taxonomy): Eukaryota > Metazoa > Chordata > Mammalia > Artiodactyla > Suidae > Sus > Sus scrofa. The sequence goes on along the minus strand of NC_139387.1, from coordinate 85,623,347 downwards.
CTCCCAGGGGATGCCGGCACAGCCTGTTCCCTCCCTCCCACGAGGGAGTGAAAGCTGTCATCACAGGTCAATCAACAAAGCCTCGGTCTCTGATCCCAGCTCTCACTGCACAACGAGTACGAGCCCTTCCAGGGCAGTGTTTCCCCAACTTGGATCCTCGGACCCCCATGTCAGTCCACTCAGGGAGCTTGTTGAAGCTGCATATTCTTGGCTCTGGCCCCGATCTGAATGCCCTCTGAGGGAGGGGAATAGCATGTTGAATAAGCACCAAGATAACGCCAGTATACAGTGAATATTAAGAACCACTACGCCAATGGAAAAGGTGGCTTAGAGACACAGATGTGACTATTGCAATGTGCTCAGAGGAAATAATACATAAGCCTCTTTCCCATTCCTTGCACGCCATCCTGTCAGCCCTGAATGGGATGTGGTCCCGGGTTAGAGACATCCAGGGCACACTACAACATGGGGCTTGTACCTGGGTGGCTGAGAGATAGTTATCTGAATGGGGTCTTGGACTCAGCACTGAAGATTAGAGGGGGGCAGAGAACTTGGCAAGACCATGGGTTGTGTGGACTGAGGGCAACACTTTTTGACAGGAGAACGAGGGAGGAAGAGGGAGGAGGGGAGAGCAACTTGCCGGTACCTTAGTCACTGGGGGTCTGACGTGAGCCAGAAGCTTGTATACCTCCCAGTTGTTCATGAAGCTCCTAAAAAAGTACCGAGAGAGAGGGCGAGGGAGAGAGAGAGATGTCTTCAGGCCATTCTCCAAGACCAGCAGCCAGGGAGATCTGGTCTGAAGTTTTGCTCCCTGAGTGAAGTTCCACAGGGCAACTTCTAAGGCCAGAAAAGGCAGAGCAGGGAGCAGGCGGTGACTCATCAACACCCCCGGGAGCACGGCCCCCCTTGCCTAGGGCTAAATACAGAAATAACAGACAGGAAAGCCTAAGGCCGGGGAGAGAATCCCCGGGGTGCACCGAGCCTCCTGGTCACCTCACAACTAATTCTCTTGGGGAAGAAACTGCTGCAAGGACAGTAAGAAGAGAAAAAAGCAGAAGCTCCTATTCCAGGTCTGGAGTACATCGATTTGGGGCTTCCTTCTAGCATCTGATTTCTGCAGCTAATAAGCTCCCAGCTATTTCCTCACCGGCCTCTCAGCTTCATGGCTTCATCAAATCTCTTCTCATTCATGGCCTTGGTCACGTCTTTGGTCTGAGGGAGGAGCAGAGCAATAGTCAGGCTCCAGGGCAGGGTTCCGCACAACTGGACTCTTACCCCTACCCCACCCCAAGACCTGCCTGTCTCTGGGCTTGTGACTAGATCCTGCCCACCCTGTACCCCACCTTTCCAGTGCCCCCACAAACTTTCACAGAGGAGAAGTATCTGCTTTTCCTTAATTTTCTGAGTAATGAGCAGCAAAAGAAAAAAGCTGATTCAATGCTCTATTTATTAGAAGATGAGCAGAGTGGAGGAGGAACACACACAGATACAACAGCACCAGGAGTTCCCATTGTGGCTCAGCAATAAAGAACCCAACTAGTATCCTTGAGAATGCAGGTTTGATTCCCAGCCTTGCTCATAAGCATCCGGCGTTACCATGAACTGTGATGTAGGTTCTGATCTGGCGTGGCTGTGGCTGTGACATAGGTCGGCAGCTGCAGCTCCAATTCAACCCCTAGCCTAGGAACCTCCACATGCTGTACAAGTGGCCCTGAAAAGCAAAACAAAAACAAAAAAAAAACCCAGCACCTTCCTCCATTCTACACCCAGAGAGCCCCAGCCTCAAAGCAGCCTCTAAACTAATGAGTAAAATAACCAAGTAACCAGCCAGGAAGAAAGGCTGATCCCTGTCCTGTGCTTCCCAGCTATGCTTTCTGCTCTGCCAGCCAGTGCTTTAGCTTAGTGATGTGATGCAGTTCTAGGCAAGGCTGGAGCCTGTCCAGGCTGTAGGGCCTTAGGACTCCTGAGTCTCAGAGAGAAGCAGCCTGGAGACAAGGAGCCAGCCCTGAGAACCAGCCAGACACCTTCCCCCCCGCCCCCACACATGCTGGCTCTGGGGCATCAAAGGAGTGGTTCTCAATAAGCAGAGCCACCAGTTCCTGAGCATCAACCTCTTCTGGGTACAGCAACAGATCACTTACCTGCCTTCTCGCCAATCCCTATAATGGCCCTCGGGGTGAGTAATTTTTAGTAACCTCATGTTGGTTTAGAGAAACATGTTCAAGGAGGAAATCAGAGAGACAGATAAGCTCCCCAGCGAGAACTGCATAACATCCCCTGCTTTTACTAGGGTCTGGAGAGAGGTTGCATTTCTCCCAAGGCTGGCTGGTATAAGATATCTGGTCTCTACTGGGTAGGATGGAAGTTTTGCATCTTCTTTAGGAAGATTTGGCAGATGAGAAAACTGAGGCTTAGTTAAGAGAGGTGACAGCTCGTATGCACAGCATCCTGTGCTCCTCCCCGATGAACCTCTGGCCTAACCGCACACCTCTCCACCCACCTCGCCTGGGCGGCTGCGCTCTTCCATTAGCTCAGAGACCGGGGCTTGGGGCTGGGAGGGAGGCAGCCTGCGGTCAATACTCACCACCTGGACGCACTCCATGAGGGGCAGGCGCACAGCCTGGTTACCAGAGAGGCTCACCACACAGGCAGGGGTGTCCGGGGTCCCCTCCAAAAGTGCCATCACTGCTTCCACACCCATCCTGCTGCCCTGCAGGTAGCAAAGACAGTCTGCTTCAAGCCTCCCCATCTAGGCTAGGCCTGGAGAGCCTGGGCACCCAAGGCCTTTTCCAAATCTTGAGTTGAGTTCCGCATTTTTTGGCCACACCCATGACATGTGAAATTTCCCCCACGCCACGGATCAAACCCGCACCACAGCAGCAGCCCAAGCCATGGCAGTGACAGCGTTGGATTCTTAACCTACTAAGCCACCAAGGAACTCCCTGAACTTCACAATTAAGGACTGCAGCCAAGAACTCTGGCCTTTACCTCCCTCCTCAGATCTCATCCAAAGCTTGACGACTCTTAATCCTCTTGCCATCAGAACCCTAAGGAGTCTCCCTGGTTCCAGAGAAACATGTCCACTACAGTAAGTGAGGGGATTACTGGGGCTGAATAATATTTCCTTCTTGAATTGATAAAACAAGGAAAGTAGGAATAAGAGGGTACCAACTGTGTGTCTGAGGTTAATCTAATAATCCTGATAATGCTCAAAGCTCTAAGATACTAGACCTTAGGGGAGCATTTTTTGCAACAAAAGAGAACTCTTGCGTGTATGGGAAGGGGTCAAGGGCCACTGCAGTTCAGAGGCTGGTGGCGGGGTGGCACAACCAATGGTTGAAGCCCCTGTGCTGTTAAGTGCAGTCCTGCTGGGAAAGGACCACAAGCTGAGGGTCCATGGTGTGAAGATCGCTCAGCCTCATGACTTACCAGGATTCTGTCAAAGGCCGACGGTGTCCCACCCCGCTGCACGTGCCCCAAGACGGTGACCCGGGTGTCATATCCCAGACGCTTTACCACCAGCTGAAGGGACCAAGAGGGGCAGACAGAGATGACGAGTCAAGGAGAGAGACAAGCAGGGACCAAGGTAAACCAAGGATGACTTGGCCTCTTATCTGGCAATGATTCCCGGGTAGGAGGAAACCTGGGGGCAGGAACCTGGGGAGGGACAGGAGAAGGACTCAGGGGAGACTCAGAAAACAGCAGGGGATGGGCCGGGTGGGCAAAGTGTCAAGGCTGCTCTGGCTCCATCATACTAACGTCTTTGATATTTTCTGAGGTGATTGGCTGTCCATTCTTGTCAATCGCACCCTCAGCCACAATGATGATGTTGAGACGAGAACCCCGGGTCCTTGTCTGGTCAAAAACAAAGGAGAAAATGGTCAGAGCTACGAAACTGATGGACAGGAAAGGGATCAGCAGTGGAACAGGGTGAGGGACGCTTCAAAGGGCAAAATAAAGGGCCGGTACCTCGCTGAGCCGGCGACAAAGATGCTCCTCCCAGGCATCATCCGGCGGACACTCAGGAATAAAAACCCAGTCGGCCCCACAGGAGAGAGAGGTGACAAGGGCCAGGTACCTGAGATGAGAGCCAGAAGCATCGCGCACAGGCTACGCTCCACCAAAGCCTCACCCCTTCCCAACAAGCCCACCCAGCCCCATGGCTGTTGAAAGGTCTGAGGCTCCATTTCACTCTTGGGGTGCAGGGAAGAGCCCCTTGTATTCATGCTCATCTGCCACAGTGGCACCCAACCTCAGAGCACTGTCCATTCTCTCACATTGCGTGCATGCTTGTGCTGAGCCCTCTTGCACCCGTGCACACACAGGTATGTAAGGAGGTGGAGGGGCGAAAGGCGGCCACACCAAGACAAGCACGGACACCACCAGATCTGCACCCCTGGGCGGCCTCTCTAGGGAAGAGGACAGGGCTACTGCTGGGCTCACGAGATAAAGGGGTCAAACAGGGATCTTACCCACAGTGCCGGCCCATCACTTCTAACACAAATGTCCTCTGGTGGCTGCAAGAGACAGACATAGGGCTGACATAGTCGAAGTATCCCTGTGGCCAGGACCAAGCCATCCCCGATCTTGAGGCCAAGCAACCTCTCTCTGAGATGCATTTATGCCCTGGGACTGCCAGCAGGTCTCCTGAGAGACTAGGAACACCCAGGGGAAAATCTTTAGCCCCAGGGTGTCCTTCCCAGGCCTGAGAAAACACAGCAGAAGAAGGTGTCAGGATTGAGGCTCTGTTCCCAAGAAGGAGGAGACCCAGGCAGGGAAGGGGTGAAGGGAAAGAGCTGAAGGGAACGCCAGCCTGGAATCCTCCAGGATCACCGGGCAGGAGACTGTCAACCCCCACGCCCCCATTCCTCCCAGCTCTGCCTCCCCCGAGGCCCCTCCCTACTGTGCAGTGTTAGTAATGGCCTCTACAACCTCTGTGATATGGTTGGACAGGTTTGGGGCTCCCTGGATTTGTCTCAGCCTGGTCACTAATGATTTAGGAGACTTCACAAGTATTAAAGACCTCAGAGCAACATGTCTGGACAGAGGGCTAGACAGTGACCAGAGGCAAGTCTTAGAGCTGTGCAATTCAGTGCTCCAGGGATCACTGTTAGTTAAAAATAGTGTTCTAGCCCCGGAAAACCAATCGTTAGAGTCACCACAGCTCAAGTGCTTTAATCTTCCCTGTTTCCTGGTCGGTCAGCCTGTCCCAGCCACCATCCTCCCACACTGCCTCCCACCAAGCCCTCACCTCTGGGCGGTAGTAGTGATGGCATCTACGATCTCTATGATCCGGTGCAGGGCCGAGTCCGTGCCAATGGTCATATCGGTGCCGCAAAAGTCATTGTCAATGGAGCCCACCAGGCCCACGATGTTCAGGTAGCTGGACTTGTTAGCCTCCTCCGCTGTGATCTTACCTGACAAGGGGAAGCCAAGCAGAAGCTACTGGGTGAGGACCCTGGTGTGCTGAGGAACAGAAGCCAGGAGAGGGAAGGGGCTGAAGCCGATGGCAACTGTCAACAAGGCAGGAAAAGGAAGCCAGAGACTGCCCTCCGTGCCTCCCCTGGGAGGAGATGGCTGTGTGTGCGCATGCGCAGAGGCCACACTGATGAGAACAGCATCTCACCTGCTTTCTGGAGGTCGTTCAACAGGTCACCCCACTCAGAGCGGAAGGTGTCGGCCCCAGTGAGGCTGCCATCACCCCCAATGACACACAGGTTGGTGATCCCGCGCTTCACCAGGTTGTGAGCAGCTCGCAGCCGTCCCTCTCGTTCCCGAAAGTCCTTGCACCGGGCGCTTCCAATCACTGTGCCGCCCTTTGGGGAAGAGGTGCAAGTTAGATCCCCAGATGACACTGCCAAAGCTGGGCTCAACATGCTAAGATTCCCCCTGTTCCAAAACCTCCATGGGCTGACATCACCACATGACTCCCTAGGAGGTTCCCTGACACAAAGCCGTGGCCCCTTCTAAAGGACAGGGAGGTGGTGCTGGCTGAGATATCACAGGGTGGACCCCACATTCTGCTACCCCTCTTAGAAGATGGCTCAGACGGACCCATTTCATTGAAGGCTTTGTCATCAACCTGATTATCCTGGAGAGAACTAGGGAGTGCACACATATCTGCAGGCTTTGGAACTAATCTCCATCTTCTGAGTCTTGGAAGTGTAAGAAGGAGCAGTGGTAGAGTCCCGGATGTGGCACAGTGGGTAAAGAATCTGACTGCAGTGTCTTGGGTTGCTGTGGAGGTGTGGGCTTGGTGTGGTAGGTTAAAGGATCTGGCGTTGCCATAGTTGGGGCATAGGTCTTAGCTGTGGCTCAGATTCAGTCCCTGGCCCAGGACCTTCTATATGCTGTGGACGCAGCCATTTAAAAAACAAACCAAAAAAAGGAGCAGTGGTGACTTCAGCAGGGACCAGGCATTGTCAATCCTTTCCCCTTCATGCTGGCGATCCATGTGCTATTAGGAGGAGCCACAGGAACCAAGCATTCACCAGAGAAACAACTCTGAGTATGAAAAGGGCTCAGAGATACCCCAAGAGAGGAAAAGACACTTAGGGTTTTCATAAATCATATAAACTCCTGGCATCCAAGACTTTAGGGGTATTGATTGAGAATTCTGGGTCATTATCAGACTACTTTATGGAGGCACCATACAGAACCTTCACTAAGTTGGACTTTTTAGGAGATTGAGGTAAAAGAATGGGGATACAAATGTAATGTGTACATTTTTCAGTAAATCAGGAAATGGATGTATATAGAATGACAAGAGAAAATAGCAAAAATGGCTGTGGATACAGTTGGAATAATCTAAACTCTAAAAGGCTCTCTTAGTCCCTCCTCCCTTAAAAGGTCTGGTTTCAGGTCACCTCCTCGCCATCACATGAGGACTGGCAGACTTCAGCTCTACTTCTGGCTCTGGCTCCAGTCCTCGGGTAAGGTTATTTTCAGGGCCTAACCTTCCCTGTGACCCCAGAGCAGGATCTGCTTATGTACCAGTTATTCAAGTCTTGCCTTTGACCTTTCTATAAAGAGCATAGTGTCCCGTAATCACATCCCCACCCTCCATCCTGCCCCAGGAAACTAGGGTGATGTTTTCAAAGTCAAAGAGTAAAGGGCAAACGGAGGCCCTCTCTCGTCACAGAATCCCTTCCCACCAAACCACATGGCAGGGAATTCGGTAAACCATGAGCCCAAAGCTGAGTGGAGTGAGACAGGACAGGACAAATAGGAGACAGGAGTCCTCTGAACATACCAGCTGAAGCATCATGGAAACGCTCTCCCAGGTGGCCTCCCTGATGTTATCTCCGCCATCCACCAGGCCTTGGTAACCCTGTGGGTACATCACACCTGTTCAGCCCCTGCCCGGCTTCCCCCCAACTCCCAGGGTTATGATAGGATCCCTGGGAAGAGGTCCCTAAGAACCTAGTCACCCATCCCACCTCCTGTTACTGATGCCTGGGTGCTCCTGAGGATAATGCCGTCCGAGGAAGGAGATTCAGCTTTTTCAATACCCTCTTTTAGTTGCTCTCATTCTTGAAATATCAGGATGCCCTCCCTAACTTTTAATCTGGATTCCTCTTATTTTTGGTTCATCCCACTTCTTTCCAGGGGTGTTTTAATAACTAACAATAGAGGAAACAGGATGTTAGAGGGAGAAGGGAGAGACATGTGACTTGAAAAGGTAAGAGACAATAAAATTTGAGAGAAGAAAGGCAGCTAGACCTGATGAAAAGAAGAGTGGACAAAGGATGAGAGGAAAAAGAGAGAAGGCAACCAAAGAAGGGTTAGCACCTCAGAGAGTTAGGCCAAGAGGAGAAACGTCGTGGGCCTCTCCCCTCCTAAGGCTCTCTTTCTGGATGCCCTGTATTTGCTATGAAGCACTAACTCATTTCAGCTTCTCTCTCTGTTTGGGGGGACGTGAAGGGAAGGCAGAGTTTCTTTTTACTTTAAAGTGAACAGGAATTCCCGTTGTGGCGCAGCAGAAGCAAATCTGACTAGGAACCATGAGGTTGGGGGTTCGATCCTTGGCCTCGCTCAGTGGATTAAGGATCTGGTGTTGACGTGAGCTGTGGTGTAGGTCACACACTCGGCTCAGATCCCGAGTTGCTGTGGCTCTGGCATAGGCCAGCAGCAACAGCTCCGATTAGACTCCTAGCCTGGGAACCTCCATGTGCCATGGGTGTGGCCCTAAAAAGCCAAAAAAGAAAAATAACAAAACAAAAAGTGAACAGGGGGAGTTCCTGATGTGATGCAGTGGGTTAATCTGACTGCAGTGGCTCAGGGTGCTGTGGAGGTGCAGGTTTGATTCCCAGCCTGGCGCAGTGGGTTTAAGATTTGGGCATTGCCAGAGCTGTGGCTTGGATTCAGTCCTTGGCCCTGGAACTTCCATATGCTATGAGTGCAGCTATTAAAAACAGTGAACAGGCAACATAAGGAACCAGTCTGCAGATCCCTGGTACCCACCACCATTATGGGAGCCCAGAGTAGGGTGGAGTAACTCATGGAGATGGAGAACCAAGACAAATCAGACACAGCAACATAACAGGGAGGTAAGGAAAGAGAAGAGCAGGAAACCGAGAAGGAATAATGAGGAGCGAAGCAGAGAACCAACCTCATGGACAAAGAAGACACGGGCGCCAGTATAGATGCCAACTCGAACCACAGCTCTGACTGCAGCATTCATTCCTGCAAGGATGAGAGTCAGAGACATTACTCCTGAGGAAAGTGGCCCTGGACTCCAAGATCTGAGACAGTCCTTTTCTTGGGCTTTTCTCTGAATCTAGAATACTCCTCTCACCCAAGTCTTCTGGCCTCCCCATTAATACCAAATTACTTCATTCAATGGTAATATAGCTCCAGATACCTCCATACATCTCCCCTCCCCTCAAAACCCTGTCTTTCCCAAGATCTTTCCTTGCCAGGGCCATCTGGGGACTAATAATCCTGCAAGCTCATTGTGGGGGTGTCAAACATCAACTCATTGAATCTTATCCATAACCCTGGAGTGGCCTCCATTTTACAGACGTGGAAACTGAAATTCGGGGAGGTCGGGGTCACAGAGCTAGGACCAGCTTAGCTTTTAATCCAAGGCCTAAAATGTCTAAACCCACACTGCTGACCTCCATGCAAATCCCATGGCTGTACTAGGTTTTTTCTTGCTTTCTACACTGAATCTAGGCATCCCATTTGTGTGGGCTTCATGGGACAAAGACATGACTCTGGGGCTCAGTGACCTGACCAGTCACCATCAGTTTATGCGTACATCTACTACTGGCTGGAGAATTCTCCCAGTCTCCACACATACACAGCTTTTCAGTGTCCTTGAGGTGGCATATGTCCTAGCATGTACCACCCAGTTACAGACTCTACGCTCTTCCTTCTCCTGTGCTGATCTCTGCTCGTGACCCTGTGTGTATGATGCGTATGAGGAACTTAAAAATTGTGCCGTTGGTTACACTGGGAGAAACAATTTGGGCTAAAACTGAGAGGAGAGCCTTTCACCCTTTTCCCATGTGAGTATGGTCCTTCTACGAGTATCTACTCAGTGACAAGAACTCTGTCTCCTGAGGGTCCAGGAGGAGCTGACCTGTCACAGCACACAGCACATGGCGGGCATTGTGAAGACCCCTGCAGCAGAAACAGTGCCACTGCTCCTGCACTCAACACAGCTTCACCAGGGAGACATTCCTGGGCCTTGATTCTGGTAACCCTGTCCCACCTCATAATGTGAGGAGGGGCTCATGGTGATGCCCTAATGAGTCAACTTCTTGTGGGCCTTTTTCTTTTTCTTTTTTTTTTTTTTTTTTGCTTTTTAGGGCCGCACCTACGGCATATGGAAGTTCCCAGGCTAGGGGTCGAATCAGAGCTGCAGGTGCTGGCCTACACCACAGCAACGTGGGATCCGAGCTATGTCTGCGACCTACACCACAGTTCATGGCAATGCCAGATCCTTAAACCACTGAGCAAGGCCAGGGATTGAACCTGCATTCCCACGGATACTAGTCAAACTCCTTGTGAGCCATTTTAATCCTCTCCCTCAGACATCCCAGTACACATTTTTGTTTCAATCTAAAATCTATTCATTTGGTCCTTAACACCGCCTGGAGAAATAGCATGTACCCATGAGCACTAGAGAAACCAGGAACTGGAAGAATCTATAGCAGCAGACTAAAATCCATCACTCATTATCCAAAGTTATCTGGAATGGGATAGAATCAAAAAGACCAAGGCATCTAGGGTTTTTTTTTGGGGGGGAGGGGAGGGTTTGTTTGTTTGCAGGCTGACAAAGATTGGTATTACATGGCTATAAGCTCTAAATCAAATTGAAGGTACACTCACATACTGAGTAAATATTTATTGAATATTTATCATGTTTCTGCACTAGGTAGGCACTGGGGACATCAGGGAATGATGGAAAGTTTGGGGATACAAAGATAAAGGACTTGGGAATGGTCCTCAAGACTTGGGAAGAATTATAGTGTGGTTTCAAATTGGATCCATATGGAGGGGATCTGTACAAAGTACAGTGGGAACAAGAAGGAAAATCTAAGCCACCAGGAGGGAGTCAGGGAAGGTGATACAGAAAAGACAGCATTCAGGAGTTCCCACTGTGGCACAGCAGGTTAAGGATTTGATGTTGTCTCTGCAGTGGCTCAGGTCACTGCTGAGGCACTGGTTCGATCCCTGGCCCAGCACAGTGGGTTAAGGATCCCAGTGCTGCCACAGCTGTGGTATAAGATTTGATCCCTGGCCTGGGAACTTCCATGTGCCATGTGTACAGCAAAAAAGGCAGAGGCAGGGAGGCAGCATTTGTCCTGAGACCTAAAGGATAATTTCCTTTCAAATCTTTTTATCAGGTGGGGGAATTGTGGAGAGTGTTGTAGGGAGGGAGAATAACACAAATGTGACAGTCAAGAAACAGCCTTGGGGAGTTCCTGTTGTGGCTCGGTGGTTAACAAATCCGCCTAGGAACCATGAGGTTGCAGGTTCAATCGCTGGCCTTGCTCAGTGGGTTAAGGATCCGGCGTTACTGTGAGCTGTGGTGTAGGTCGCAGACGTGGTTCGGATCCTTCGTTGCTATGGCTGTGGGATAGGCTGGCGGCTACAGCTCCAATTAGACCCCTAGCCTGGGAACCTCCATATGCCACGGGTGTGGCCCTAGAAAAGACATAAAAAAAGAAAGAAGGAAGGAAGGAAGGAAGGAAGGAAGGAAGGAAGGAAGGAAGGAAGGAAGGAAGGAAGGAAAGAAGAAAATGCCTTAGGTAATTCCATATTATAGATAAAGAATAAAATGTAAAATGATTGAGAGATGAAGCTGCACAGGTAGGCAGACACCTGTGTGCCCAGTGAGCAAGTTTGGCTTTTATTCTGGAAGCCAGGGTTCAACTGGGGACCCATGGGCGTTGGTTTCAGGGAATCCATAAACCCCATGACACCATGAAACTGTATGAAAAGCTTTGTAGGCACATGAGTATTTATTCTGGGAGAAGGTCCACAGCTTTCATTTGAAGGGGCTTGAAACCTAGAAAAAAGTTGCAGGCAATGGAGAGTCTTCGAAGGATTCTGAGAGAGGGAGGACATGATAAGATCTACATATCAGAAAGATCATTCTGGAAGCAATGTGGAAGGTAGACTGAATGAGGTGACACTAGGATTAGATGGCTATCTGGTGGCCTACAAAAATGGTGAGGGCCTGAACTGGAAGAGTGGCATTTGGGACAGAACAGAGATACTAGACAGGAGTCAGAAGCAATAGGGCTTCCACTTAATCAGCAATGTGATTCGACTTTAAGGTGTTGGAGAGGAGGACAGAAATGCCCCATGACTGACTTACGCCACAGGGAAGACTGGTGCAGTTAACTGAGCAGAGGTGGGTCTGGGTTCAGGAAGGTAGGGTGGGATGATGTATTTATGTTTGGATCTCTTGAGTTTGAAGCTCCTGTGGGACATCCATGTGGACTTGGAAGAGACTGTCTCAATAAAATACATAAAATTAGAGGGGAAATGGCAAGGAATGGAACCCTGTAGCAAGCCAACATGGAAGGAATGGGCAGGGAAAGAGGGGTTCCAAGACAAAAACTATAAGGAGCAGCAAGAAAGACAAGAGGAGAACCAGGATTTAGCAATATTTTGGAAGCCAAAGAGGACAGTTTCAGGAAGTGGGAACAGTGCCAAATGCTTCTGATAATTGATCTAAGAGGAGGACAGGAAGGCTGGGCTTGACAACAGGAGGTCACTGGTAAGCACTGACGTCAGAGCTTTTCTATGACATCACTAGGGCAAAGTCTAGAAGTCTAACTGAAGGAATCAAAACTGAAAAATCTGTGAAGGGAGCAGGCTTCTCATAAGCTTGAGGGAAGGCCTGTGTGTATTAAAAAAAAATAAGGTCAGAGTCAATGCAAAGCCATCAGTTTTAGAAAAGATGAATAAAGTCAACTTAATAGGATCAGAACAGATGTGAACCTGTGGTTTGTTTTATTTATTTTCTAGACTTTCACAAGGCCTATGGAATTCTCTTTTGGATACCTGGAGTCCTGGAGTATAAGTCTGTAATCTTAAGAAATAAGGAAAAAAACCTTCTGAAATGTATAGGTTGGAATGCTGCTTCCTGCTCCAGAGCTGAGTAAGGGTAGAAGAGAAAAGATTTAAGGAAAACAAATCACTTAAAAGGTTTTAAGTGTAAAGCAAACAATGGATGGTGGGAAGGAAATACCTGAATCCATTGGGCAAAGGAAAAATCCCACGAGAAAAGAAGATTTTCTTTTTTCTTCCCTCAGCCTTCTTACCTCAACCCTCTCAACTTCCAGAGATTGTCCTTCCTACCTCTGAGTTGGATATCTGAGTGTTTTCCTAAAAGTCAAGTTTTAGGACCCCTTTTATGTATTTGTACCTGTGTCTCCAACTCCTAGTTCCCTAGAAATCACAGACTGGGCTATATAGGTAGCTTATACTAGAAAGTCCCAGCAATTCTTTGGGCTCTTGTACTTAACATCACTGGCCTATTCTGGCCCCAGGCCAGTCCTTGGCTGTTCCACATTGCCCTAAATAACCCTCTATGAGCAGCTGTTGGACTTATTAGAAGCAAGACGAAGGATAAGATTACAGGCACTATCCAGGGGTACTCTGGGTACAGCCAGGAGGGGCTCTGGAGAGCATCAGAAGCACGCACTTTGGAGTCTCCGATTACAGACTGTCGGGAAGAGGCTTTAGGGAGAACTACAGGTGATGGGTCTCTATGACATGTGGTAGAAAAAAACTCATAATTGACTTAGTCACTCTCTTTTTGCTAAGAAGTTTCTTTCTACCTTAACTGAACCTTGAAAAAGAAAAAAAAAAGGGATATGAGGAACAAATATTAGATGTGAATTACACTTTCAGATGAATGTGTAATTAAAAATTGTTTAGTCCTAGAAAAGCAGTCCACAGAAGGACTAGAATCCTGTTCCTATGAACCTTTAAAAATAGGATAAATAGGAGTTCCCGTCGTGGCGCAGTGGTTAACGAATCCGACTGGGAACCATGAGGTTGCCGGTTCAGGTCCTGGCTTTCCCCAGTGGGTTGGGGATCCGGCGTTGCCATGAGCTGCGGTGTAGGTCGCAGACGCGGCTCGGATCCCACATTGCTGTGGCTCTGGCGTAGGCTGGTGGCTGCAGCTCCAATTCGGCCCCTAGCCTGGGAATCTCCATATGCCGTGGGAGCGGTCCAAGAAATGACAAAAAAAGACAAAAAAAAAAAAAATAGGATAAATATGCATTTGGAATGGACTGCCTGTTTGAAGACAGAGGGCTGGAGGAGATGACTGAGAGCCTTTTCAGAAGAATGTGCCAATTTTATAAGGCCAGGTGTAGCATGGTTTTAAGAGGACTGGGACCACTTTGGGGCTGGAAAGGGAGTTAGGATTTGGTAGCTAATCAGCCCAGCTTCCTCCCCTCCTGCCACCCAAGCCACACCCACTGCATGCAGAAATTCCAAGGCTAGGGATCAAATCCACACCACAGCAGCAACCTAAGCCATAGCAGTGACAATGCCAGATCTTAACAGCTAGGCCAACTTCTGGGTCTGGGTTGTCTGATTCCTGGCTACTCTTCTACTTTAAGAGGTTATTAGCCTTGCTAAGCTCAAGGAATGACAGAGCTGAGGCCCCTCGAGATCCTATAGAGCCCACAGCCTCTCGGGGTGAAAAACGTTTCTGCGCCCTCTCCCTGGGAGAACTAGGGCCCTAAACCTATCTTGGAGCAGGCCACTTCAGCATTTGAGCTGCTCTTTCAGTTAAGACCTCTCAGCTCTACGTTGTTTTCTGTTTTGCTTCTTTCCTCTCTGGAATTCCATCCTCTACCACTCAGTCCCTACTGACGTACACCCGTGATGTTATGTGGCTTCACGGTGGGATGTTACCCTGGGTACACTGAGCCTGTCACAGAGTCCCATAGGTCTTGGTCCATCCAGTTGGACCCTCCAGAAACCAGCTTTACCCATAGCCCCTGCCTCCAGAGAGGATCTTTCCCTTGGAGCAGGTGATGGTCATCTCTAGGATAAGAGGGTCTCTCTGCTCAGGATCAGAAGCTGGAAGGGCTCTGCTGCTCTCGGACCCAAGTTAATCCTAGACCTCTTTTTGTTTTTTTAACCTCGATCTCCAGAGAGCTCTACTTTTTTATAAATTCATAACTGTGTGACTCACCTGGATTTTTTTTTAGCAGGCTGTTGCTTCCCCTACTCTGACAATCCAATTCCACAGGCCATCCTACCAAAATTTTAAACTCACCACTCAGAGTTCATGTGGAAAAACTCAGTATGGTATGAGAATCTTTCCAGGAGAGAAGAGAGCAGCAACAGAAACCAGGTCAGCAATCTCTACAGCTTCAAGGAGGGCTCCACATTCCTAATCTGGCCACTAATCCTATGCTCAAGCCTCTGTGCCCTCCTTCCTCAGCTTCTTCATCCTAGCATTCTCCTGTTCATAACATATATCACAATTATAATTAAACATTAGTTTAAAATATAGTTAAAGTCTAGTTTTACTAGTATATTAACAGGAAGGATCATAGCAGCAAAGATGATGTGTGACTTTTTCACTAAGGTAGCCCTAGTGCCTACCATCCTGTTTGGCAGACAACAGACGCTCAACAATACACTTTTTACTTAATTAGTAATGCATTTATTAAGTACTTAATAGGTACCAGGCACTGTTCTAGCATTCTCTTTACTTGAGTGAAGAGTTCAGTTTCTTGAAATCTTTTCCATGAAGTTTTTCCTCGTTAATCCAAGCAAGGCCTATCATTTCATTATATAAAGAGAATAGGAATCAGATGAGGTCTGGGGCACTGAGAACCAGCAAAGTAGAAGCAGAAAAGCAAGGATAGGTTGGGTTATGGTTAAGACACACTTGATTATGTGTGTCTTATGTGTCTTAACATAAGAATTCTAATAATGTATGATATCTTTCCTTATTAAAGATCCCAAAGGAAATCAGCTTCACAACACGTAAGACAGG
This sequence comes from Sus scrofa, assembly GCF_054392235.1. Taxonomy (NCBI): domain Eukaryota; kingdom Metazoa; phylum Chordata; class Mammalia; order Artiodactyla; family Suidae; genus Sus; species Sus scrofa. The sequence continues at coordinate 85,607,857 of NC_139387.1, read as the reverse complement.
GCTCTATACAAAGTGGGCACTTAACATTAGGTCTAGGAAAGCCAAGGGAGAGGGGAGGGGAGGGGAGGCTAGTCTCCTTTCTCTCTTTTTCTCATCACAGCCTCCATGTCCTAGTACCCCCTTCAAAGAGATTCTGCCTTCTTCAATGTCTTATAAATCAGGATGTATAAGAATTTACATCAAACAGGTAAAAATAAAAAAAAAAAAACAACCCACAACCCCTACCTTCATCTTTCCATATACCTGATATTTATGACTCCCAGGTTTCTTGGACTTAACCCAGAGATGGGTTCTCCAACTTTGCTTTCTGGACCTGCTCCCCCCTTGGGTATGTACTGATTAACTGCTGCTGTTCCTGTTTGTTTAAGGGTTAAAGGGATGAAGGAGAGAAAAGGCCAGAGAAAACAGAAGATGACAGGATGGCACAGAAGTGTGCCTAGTAGAAGGAAATGTGCTGTGAGAGCAAGGTGCCGGGCCCTGGTCAGTGTAGCTTTGCAGACATCAGAGTTGGTGCCTGCAGATTACCAATTCCAGATCTCCTTGTCTCATCCTTTCCAAGGTACTTGAAGTGAATCCACCCACTGCCTTCTCAACCATTTGATCTCTTTAGTCTCCTTTCAAATGTTGCTTGAGAAAACACTGGTTTTCCAGGTACCAAGGGACCAAAATGGTCCCAAATCTTTAGAGAGACTTGGAAAGAAGTTTTATACAGATTTGAGTAAATAGAAATCCAAAAGCACTTGAGGACTTAGACCTAACAGATTGTTAGGGAAGCCCAAGGCTCCAGTGTGAATTTAGAGCAGGAGGATCTTAAGGAGCATGGTTCTGTCCTATAGACTCGGAGAGTCAGGAAATTCAAAGGCACCTCCCAGCCATAGTTTTTGTCTCTCCCCAAGCAGGGCCCTCCTGCTTACCTTGGGCATCACCACCAGAGGTTAACACGGCGATGGCTTTGCCAACCCCCAGGGATTTGGCTGCATGGTGCTCTTCATGGGTCATGATCCACTCTAGAATTCAAAAGAATGATCGGTTAAGACACAGCTGGATCAAGGTGCCACAAGCTCAGAGAATGGCTGTTAGACTGGCTGGAGCCACCTCAGTCAGGCTCTCCACTGAGTCTGGGCTTTACAGCCTGGCACCTCTGGACTTCTTCCAAAAGGGAGCCACACCCCCTCAGAGTGACAAGCTAAAATGTCACAGAAATCAAGCCCAAGTCTGCAAAGGTCCTGGCTAATCCCTCCCACCCCAATGGAGCCTATTTGGAGAATGAGATAAGGTCAAGGAGAAAGGGGTGGGGGCAGTGACTGAACCGAAATGAGAAAGGAAGGAGAAAAGTTAGGTTAACCTCAAAGATTCCTCCCTTTTAATGACAGGAAGGGCTGTTGCAGAGGATAGGAATCAGACGGGGTCTGGGGCATTGAGAACCAGCAAAGTGGAAGCAGAAAAGCAAGGGTAGGTTGGGTTATGGTTAAGATTAGGGTTGGATGTTAGGGAACTGAGCTAAATCGGAACTGGAGTTTGAGGTTATAATGGCACATTAGAGCTCGGGCAAAATAATGGTTCAGGCTCAGGCATGGTTAGGGACTTCCTGTGTTTTTTCCCATCTCTTTCAGGGTTTTCTGCCTCCTGAGTATATCTTGATCTTCAGGCCTTGCCCCTCATACTAAAAACCATCAAACAGGAAAAGTAACACAAGATCACTGCCACATACACACAGATATGTACACTTGACAGGTGAATACCTTCATATTTTTGTCTTTTGGGCTTATCTCTCTCAAAGGAAAACATACTTTTGTATCCATAAAATGCCAAAGGAATCATCACAATCCCAGTTGTCCAGGCTAAAAGCTGTTATTTTTACAATTTATCTCCTCCCAACTCTCAGAACCCAAACCCTTCCCAAACTCTGTTATTCTCCTTCCTCATTATCTTCCCTTATCCTTCTCTTCTTTTCTATCCTCTTGCCTCTTTCCATCTGAATTGCTTACTACAATAGCTGGTCTCCCTCTGCTGGCGCTCTCCTTCTCCCCTCTATTTGAGACACAAAATAAATCTCCATGGGAAGGTCACAGGCCTGTTAGGCCTCTGTGGAAAGAGGATTCATTCACAGGAACAGGAGCTGATGACCTTTAAGCACAGCTCATGTTTCTACTGTGAATCCGGCGAAATCAGGGTAGCTGCTGATAAAAACATAGGTCACATCCACACACAAATCCACATACGTGCCAATAAAATACATGCAATGAGATACTCATGAAGAAAAACAGACACAAACACACAGTGTTCTTAAGAAACACATATTCACAGACATGCTACACATAATCAATGCTGACAGATAAAGCCCAAACTTCTTGGGCTGGCATTCAAAGCTTCCTCGATCTAGCTCTGGCCTCGAGCGTCAACCTTAGCACCGATGAATTCTCTGTTGCATTATCACCTGAATGTTACTTTGTTCCTCCCCATTTTGTGCCTGTACACACTGCATCACTTGTCCAGAAGGCCATGCTGGCTCGTTCCACAGATCAATATCCTACTCCATTATTTAAGACCAGTGCCCATCACATCCCTATTAAGCCTATTAAGCCCTCACTGACAACCACAGGTCAAAGAGGGCTTCTTTCTGGTCCTCCTCTAATCACATATTGTCTGGAACTGAATCATTCGTTTAGCACTCAAGTACTACTTTATGTGATATTTTAATTGCTTCTTATCTATTGAAAAAGTTTCACTAGATCGGGGTTAACAAACTATAGCCCACGGGCCAATTCCAGCCCTTTTAATGTTTTGTGTATGGTGACAAATTAAGAAAACTTTCTAAATTTTAAATGGTTGAAAAAACAACTTCATGACATGGGAAAATTATATGCAATCCAGATTTCAGTACCCATACTTCACACATTCTTTTGCACATCATCTTTGGCTACTTTTGTGCTAAGAGCACAGAGTAGTAGATTATTGCAACAGAGACCTTATAGCCAAAGCCTAAGACATTTACTATCTGGTCTTTAACAGAAAAAGTTTACAGATACCTGGACTAGATGATTGCTAAAGTCATTTCCCCTAACTAGACTGAAAACCTCCAGGGATCATGTTCATTTTTTAAACTCTCCCACAGCCTACCAAAGCCTAACGAAGTCTATGCACATAACAGGAGTCCAATAAATTCTTGTTGGAAGCACTGGTAAAATAAAAAACAACACAAAATGTACACAAATATAGGGAAAATTTTAAATATGCTTGGATACAGATATACCTCCATATTCTCTCTACTTCTAACACATGCAGATAAAAATAGGACTTAAGAAAGCAGACAGTGACAAATAGGGAAAGAAATATAAACACACACAGACCGAGTGTCTAACTAGAGTGTTCATGTCCAAATTTCTGCAGTTCTCAAAAAAAGACTAAGTGGCTAGTGCAAATAGGAAGGCAAAAATTTGGAAAGAACAAAACATGAGTACTATGCTGATCCCTTTTCCCCTGAGTTTTTCCTTCTCATTCACTGTGGGAGCTCATCACTGATAGAAACCCATACAGGGATCTTCAGTGAGACAGAGAAAATTCATCATAAAGGAGGAGGGGAGGAGGGCGGGGGAGGAAGAGGGGAGGGAGGTGTTAGGAGTGCTGACCTGCCAAAAACAGCCCAAATTCTTCTTCTGCATCTCTAAAATTGTTATGGAGGCACAGGACACAGATATGCATGCAGATTCATAAATAAATAGATCCACAGCAACACACTCATAGAAACAGAGATGTTAAAGCCTATCTATAAAATCACATGTGTGCAGATAAGCACGCAGGAGAAAGACAGGAGAGGCAGCATCACTGGTGCACTGATTTGAATTGGATGAATGCCAGGGTAGGAGTCGGGCAGCCGAGGGCAAAGAGGTCCAAACACCACCCAACCATCCCTGATTCCCAGGGAATGGGCCAGCGCGTGCAAGCCAGGGGAGTCCAGCAAGGGGCTAGGATTGGATTCTTCCCGACTGCCCATCCCCCTCTCAGCTCCTGCTTCTGATGCCATACACCTCTTCTTTTCCCTTCTGCTCTTTTCTGTTCTCCTCACCGCTTCTTCCCAGTAAGTACGTTCACTCCCACCCCGCTCTCAGCTTTCCCCCTGCTCTTTACCCAAGGGCCCCTCTTGCCTTATAGTCTCAGCTCTCCTCCGCCCCGGCTTCCTTGCAGATTGTCCTTGGGGAAGGGGGGAGGGGAGCTTGGCGAGCACGGGGAGGAGCCAGGTGGAGGCTACAAGGGAGGGGAAAGAGGAGAGGCTTTCCAACCTCCACTAGCTGATGCTGCCCAGGAGGCTCCGCCTTCTCCTGCTCGCCTTTCTCCTCCCCTTCCCCCTCCCACAAAGAACACAGCTCAAATACGATACTGGCTAACTTTCTTCTCTCTCTGCAAGGTTCAGGAGTCCCCGAATCTAACACGGCTCCTGTGTACATGAGCTCCTGTGTACAGTGGGAATCAAAATTTCTTTAGTCGCTTTCCTTCTTGTCAGCAGAGACTTTTTTTTTTCTCTTAGCCGGGGCTGCCTGAGACTCCTTGCATTCAAACATCCTCAGCAACTAATAGCAAAGACTCCATCTCTGACACTCTCCATTCTCTCCCACCTCCCACTATTTAAACAAACAGGTATGGAAAGTATATGTGCCAGTTTTGTATTAGGTTCTCAGAGATGAAAAAATAAATGAAACAAAATCTCCGCCCTTGAGGAACATCAATCACTGGTATTTTCTATAGAGGGACCCCAAAATTCCTCTTACATTTACATACCTTTCTCAGAGAAAATACAGAAAAGCTAGCTAGGAATCAGAGTGGCAAGAGGCAAGACCCCTGCCGTGATAGCTCCATTCTCAAGCCTGCAGTAGAGGGGGTGCAGGATTCTGACAGTGTCACAAGCATTTCTGCTGGGCTACAAAGCAGGCAGAATCCAGACTGGGAGCATGGGTCAAGCAAGAGGTGCATTCTTCACTCAGCTCCTCTTTACTCTTTCCACTGCTTCACCCATGCCTTGTTTCTTTTTGCGTGTGTGTCTTTTTAGGGCCGCACCCCTGGCATATGGAAGTTCCCAGGCTGGGGGCAGAACTGGAGCTATAGCTGCCAGCAACGCAGGATCCAAGCCGCATCTGAGACCTACACCACAACTCACAGCAACATCAGATCCTTAACCTGATGCGTCGGATCAAGGATCGAACCCAGGTCCTCATGGATACTAGTCCGGTTTGTTACCACTGAGTTACAAGGGGAACTCCCACCCATGCCTTGTTTCAGTGCCTCTCCACAGTCAGCTCTCATCTCCTTGCTGTTTCTACTGCCCTTCCTCTTGCTTACTTTTGTTTCTGCACCTGCACAGTCTGCAAACGATAAAAATGCAAGTGATTAGAAGATAAAACATAAAATTAAATGTTACCATCAAAAAAGTGAAAAGACAACCCATAGAATGAGAGAAAATACTTGCAAATCATATATCTGATAAGGGACCAGATATCAAGAATATATAACTTGCACAGCTCAATAATAATAAAAAAATAAGCCAATTTAAAAAATTGGCAAAAGATCTGAACAGATACCTCACCAAAGAAGATAGACAGATGGCAAATAAACATATGAAATGATGCTCAATATCCTATGTCATTAGGAACTGCAAATTAAAACTGAGATACCACTACAATCTATTAGACTGGGGGAAAAAAAGAAAGAAAGAAATGACAATACCAAATACTGATAAGAATGAGTCTCATTCTTTTTTGGTGCAAATGCAAAATGGTACACTCACTTTATTTATTTATTTATTTTCTTTTTAGGGCGGCACCCACAGCACACAGAAGTTCCCAGGCTAGGAGTCGAACTGGAGCTGCAGCTGCTGTCCTATGCCACAGCCACAGCAACCATATCCAAGCTGCATCTGCAACCTACACTGCAGCTTGCGGCAACATCCGATCCCTTAACCCACCAAGAGACGCCAGGGATCAAACCTGCATCCTGGAGTTCCCGTCGTTGCTCAGTGGTTAACGAATCTGACTAGGAACCATGAGGTTGTAGGTTCGATCCCTGCCCTTGCTCAGTGGGTTAACGATCCGGCGTTGCCGTGAGCTGTGGTGTAGGTCGCAGACGCGGCTCGGATCCCAAGTTGCTGTGGCTCTGGCGTAGGCTGGCAGCTACAGCTCCAATTAGACCCCTAGCCTGGGAACCTCCATATGCCATGGGACCGGCCCAAGAAATGGCAAAAAGACAAAAACAAAAAACAAAAAACAAAACACCTGCATCCTCATGGATACTAGTCAGGTTCTTCACCCACTGAGCCACAATGAGAACTCCAAGGTATAGTCGCTTCATCAGTTTCTCACAAAGCCAAATATAGTATTATCATATGATCCAGCAATCATACGTCTAAGTATTTACTCCAATGAGTTGGAAACTACATCCATATAAAAACCTGCACATAAATGTTTACAGCAGCTTTTACTGCCAGAAACTGGAAGTAACCAAAATGTCCCTCAAAAGGTGAAAGGATAAACAAACTGGTACATCTATATAAGGGAATATTGCACTAAGAAGAAAAGACATGGAGGAAACATATATTTTTCAGTGAAAGAAAGCAGTCTGAAAAGGCTACATACTGTATGACTCCAACTGTATGACATTATATATGCAACTATAAAGTGTCTGCAGTAGCAAATCTACAGAGACAGAAAGTAGATTTGCAATTGGTTGGAATGCAGAGAAATGACGAGTATAGAATTTCTTTTTTGGTTGCTGGAAATATCCTACACTTAGAGTGACTGCACAACTCTATAAATATACTAAGAGCCGTTTAATTGTACACTTTAAATTTAATGAAGTTGAGTTTATCAATTATCCATGGATTGTGTTTTTTAAAACATATCACCATACCCAGGGTCATCTGGATTTTTTCCTACACTATCTTTTAGGAGTTTTAAAGCTTTGCATTTGACATTTAACATTTAAGCCTATGATCCATTTAGAGTTAGTTTTTGTGACGGGCATAAGGTCTGTATCTAGATTTTTTTTTTTTTAACACATGTATGTCCAGTTGTTCCATCACCATTTGTTGAGGAGACTGTCTTTGCTTCATTGTATAGCTTTGGCTCCTTTGTCAAAGATCAGTTGACTATAACTATGAAGATTTCTTTCTGGACTCGTTATTTCTTTCCATTGATCTACTTGTCTATTCTTTCACAAAAACCACACTTGCTTGATTACTGTAGCTTTACAGTAAGTCTTGAATTTCAGCAGTGTTAGTCCTTCAACTGAATTTCAGCGGTGTTAGTCCTTCAACTCTGTTCTTCTCCAATATTGTGTTGGCTATTTTGGGTATTTTCTTTCCATATAAACTTTAGAATCAATTTGTTGATATCTATAAAACTACTTGCTAGGGAGTTCCCGTTGTGGCTCAGTGGAAGTGAATCCGACTAGGAACCATGAGGTTGCAGGTTTGATCCCTGGCCTCGCTCAGTGGGTTAAGGATCTGGTGTTGCCTCAAGCTGTGGTGTAGGTCGCAGACGTGGCTCGGGTCTGGCATTGCTGTGGCTGTGGTGTAGGCCGGGGCTACAGCTCTGATTAGACCCCTAGCCTGGGAACCTCCATATGCCACAGGTGCAGCCCTAAAAAGACAAAAGACAAAAAAAAAAAATTACTTGCTAGGATTTTTATTGGGATTTCATTGAATCTACAAGTCAATTTGGGAAGAACATCTGGACATTATTTATTCTTCCTATCTATGAACATGGAATATCTCTCTATATATTTAGTCCTTCTTTGATTTCATTCACCAGAGTTTTTAGGTTTTCTTCATAAAGATCTTACATATATTTTGTTAGATGTTATCCCTATTTTATTTTGAAGGATGCCAATATAAATGGTATTGTGTTTTTAATTTCAAATTCCACTTGTTTCTTGTTAGTATGTAGGAAAGTATTTAACTTTTGCATATTAGTTTTTCATCCTGCAACTTTGCTGTAATTGTTTATTAGTTCCAGGAGCTTTTTGTTGGTTCCTTCAGATTTTCAACATAGACAATCATGTCATCTGTGAACAAAGACTGTTTTATGTCTTCCTTCCCAATCTATATACTTTTTTATATCCTTTTCTTGTCTTGTCACACCAGCAAGGATTTCTAGTACAAAGTTGAAAAGGAGGAGTTCCCGTCGTGGCGCAGTGGTTAACGAATCCGACTAGGAACCATGAGGTTGCGGGTTCGGTCCCTGCCCTTGCTCAGTGGGTTAACGATCCAGCGTTGCCGTGAGCTGTGGTGTAGATTGCAGACGTGGCTCGGATCCCGAGTTGCTGTGGCTCTGGCGTAGGCCGGTGGCTACAGCTCCAATTCAACCCCTGGCCTGGGAACCTCCATATGCCGCGGGAGCAGCCCAAGAAATAGCAACAACAACAACAAAAAGAAAAAAAAAAGACAAAAACAAAGTTGAAAAGGAGTGGTGAAAGGGAACAACCTTGCCATGTACCTAAACTTAGTGGGAAAACTTCAGTTTCTCACCATTAAGTATTATGTGAGCTGTAGAGTTTTTTTTTTTTTTTCTAAATAGTCTATCAAATTGAAAGTTCCCCTCTATTCCTAGTTTACTGATAACTTTTATAATGAATGAGTGTTGTATATTGTCAAATGCTTTTTCTGCATCTATTGATATTGTCATGTACATGATTTTTCTATTTTGGTCTGTTTATATGATGGATTTTTACTTATTTATTTTGCTTTTTAGGGCTGTATGTGCAGCATATGAAAGTTCCCAGGCTAGGGGTTGAAGAGGACCTGCAGCTGCCAGCCTACACCACAGCCACAGCCACACTGAATATTTAACCTGCTGAGTGAGGCCAGGGATCAAACCCACATCCTCATGGACAGTGGTCAGGTTCATTACCACTAAACCACAATGGGAACTCCCTATATTAATTGGTTTTTGAATGTTGAACAAGCCTTGCATAACTGAGATAAATCCCAGTTGGTCATGGTGTACAATTCTTTTTAGACTTTTTATGATTCCATTTGCTAAAATTTTGTTGAGGATTTTTTTTTTCTTTTTTTTGGCCTTTTGCCTTTTCTAGGGCCGCTCCCATGGCATATGGAGATTCCCAGGCTAGGGGTTTAATCAGAGCTGTAGCCACCAGCCTACTCCAGAGCCACAGCAACGCAGGATCCGAGCCGTGTCTGCAGCCTACACCACAGCTCACAGCAACACCAGATCCTTAACCCACTGAGCAAGGGCAGGGATCAGACCCGCAACCTCATTGTTCCTAGTCAGATTCGTTAACCACTGAGCCATGACAGGAACTCCTGTTGAGGATTTTTGAATCTATCTTCATAAGAGATACTGATCTGTAGTTTTCTTTTTTTTCTAATGTCTTTGCCTGGTTTTGGTAGCAGGAGGATAATGCTGGCCTCATAGAATGAGTTAGGAAGTACTTTCTTGGCTTCTATCTTCTGAAAGAGATTGTAGAGAACAGGTAAAATCTCTCCTTTAATTGTTCGGTAGAATTTACCAGTGAATCTACTGGGACCTGGTGCTTTCTTATTTGGAAGATTATTAATTATTAATTCAGTTTCTTTAATGGACATAGGCCTATTCAAATCATTTGTTTCTCCTTGTGTGAGTTTTGGCAGATTACATCTTTCAAGGAATTGATCCATTTCATATAGGTTATTAAATTTATGGGCGTAGAGTTGTTCATAGTATTCTTTTATGACCCTTTTAATTTCTATGGAATCTGTAGTGATGTCCCTGCTTTTATTTTGGGTGTTAGTAATCTGGGTCCTCTTTTTTTCTTAGTTAACCTAACTAGGAATGTATTAACTTTACTGCTGACCTTTTCAAGGAGCTAGCATTTGGTTTCATTAGTTTTCTCCACTGCTTTCCTGTTTTCAATTTTATTGATTTCTGTTTGAATTCTTACTTTTTTCTATTTACTTTGGATTTAATTTGCTCTTCTTTCATAGTTTCCTAAGTTGGAAACTTAGATGATTGATCTAGATCATCATCTTTTCTAACATATGCATTCAAAGCTATAAATTTCCTTCTAAGCACTGCTTTCTTTGCATCTGACAAATTTTAATGAGTTGTTTTCATTTCATTTTCTTCAAAATATTTAAAATTTCTCTTGAAATTTACTCATTAACTCATGTTTTATTTAACCTTCAAGTATTCAGAGATTTTTCTAGTTATCTTTCTGTTATTGACTAGTTTAATTCCATTGTGGTTTGTGAGAAACCACTGTATAATTTCCACTCTTTTAAATTAGCACATATATATATTTGTTTTTAATGACCACACCTGTGGCATAGGGTCAAATCAGAGCTGTAGCTGCCAGCCTCCACCACAGCCACGGCAACACCAGATCTTTAGCCCACTGAACGAGGCCAGGGATTGAAACCACATCTTCACGGACACTATGTCTGGTTCTTAATGTGCTGAGCCACAATGGGAACTCCCAGTTAAGATACTTTTAATAATCTACAATATGGTTATCATGTATGAATGTATAAATTAATATGTATGTGTGAATCATGTAAACTTGAGAAAATTTTTACTTGGTAATTGTTGGATGAATTGTTGATGTCCATTATATCCAGTTCCTGGGCCAGGGATTGAATCTGAGCTGCAGCTGCGGCCTACACCACAGCTGCAGCAAATGCTGAATCCTTTAACCTGCTGCACTGGGCTGGGGATCGAACCAACACTTCCACCGAGACAAGCCAGGTCATTAATCCAGTTCATTCAGAGTGGTGAGTTCAACTACATCCTTACTTATTTTCTGTATGCTAGGTCTGTCCATTTCTGAGAGAAGATGTTGGAGTCTGCAATTTGTGATAATGGTTTCATCTATTTCTCCTTTTAGTTCTATCAGTTTTTTACCTCACATAGTTTGATGCTGTGTTGTGAGGCACATACATATTAAGAATTATTATATCTTCTTGGAGTTCCCTTGTGGCACAGTAGGTTAAGGGTCTGGTGTCATCACTGCAGTGGCTTAGGTCACTGGTATGGCAGGGGTTCCCTGGCCAGGAAATTTCTGCATGCTGCAGACACAGCAAAAAAAAAAAAAAAAAAAAAAAAAATTGTTATATCTTCTTGGTGATTTGACCTCTTTATCATTATGTAATGCCCTTCATTATCCCTGATAACTTTTCTTTGAAGTCTGCTTGTCTAAAATTAATATAGCTACTTCTTTCTTTTGGTTAGTGTTAGTGTGGGATATATTTTTTTTATCCATTTATTTTTTTCTTTTTCAGCCACACCCACAACATATGGAAATTTCTGGACCAGGCAGCTGCAGCCTACACCACAGCTGAGGCAATGCCGAATCCTTTAATCCACTGTACTGGGCTGGGGATGGAACCAACACTTCCAGAGACAAGCCAGATCATTAATCCACTGTACCACATCAGGAACTCCATCCATCCATTTACTTTTTATCAACAGGTATCTTTATATTTAAAGTGGGGTTTTTTTTTTTTTGTAGACAACACATAGTTGAGTCATGTTTTCAGGTGAACTCTGACTATCTGTCTTTAAATTGGTACATTTAGACCACTGATGTTCAAAATGACTATTGATATAGTTGGATTAATAGCTACTATATAACTTATCATTTTCTATTTGTCACCTCTGTTCTTTGTTCCTATTTTTGTCTTCCACTCTTTTTCTGTCTTTTGTAGGTTTAACTGAATTATTTTATGTGATTCCATTTTCTCTCCTTTCTTATCAGCAATACTTTTAAACTTTTTCTTAGTGGTTGCCCTAGAGTTTGCAAAACACACTTGCAACTAATCCAAGTCTATTTTATTTTATTATTGTTTTTGCTTTTTAGGGCTGTACTCGTGGCATGTGGAGGTTCTCAGGCTAAGGAATCTAATCAGACTATAGTTGCCAGCCTACACCACAGCCACAGCAACACAGATCCGAGTCACATCTGCGACCTACACCATAGCTCACGGCAACGCCAGATCCTTAACCCACTGAGCGAGGCCAGGGATCAAACCTGCAAGCTCATGGTTCCGAGTTGGATTCGTTTCTACTGCACCATGACAGGAACTCCCACAAGTCTATTTTAAAATAACACTATACCATTTCACAAGTGGTGTGAATACCTATAATAATAAAATAATCTTAATTCCTTCCTCCCATCCCTGTATTGTTTCTTTTATTTCACTTATATACAAACATAATTAGGCATATATATGATATATAAGCATACATAATTGAATACATTGTTGCTATTATTTTGAACAAAATGTTATCTGTTAGATTCATGAAGAATAAGAAAAATAAAAGTTTTTATTCTGTCTTCACTTATTCCTCCTCTGATGCTCTTCTTTCTTTATGTAGATCCAAGTTTCTGACCTATATTATTTTCCTTCTCTCCAACATACTTCTTTTAACATTTCTTGCAAAGCAGGTTTACTGGCAAAAAAAAAAAGTTCCCTCAATTTGTGTTTTCCTGAGAAAGTCTTTATTTCTCTTCCACTTTTCTTTTTTTGGCTGCACCCATTGCATGCAGAGGTTCCTGGGCCAGGGATCAAACTGACACCACAGCAGGGACCCAAGCAACTGCAGTGACAATGTTAAATCCTTACCTGCTGATGCACAAGAGAACCCCTCTCCTCCACTTTTGAAGGACAATTTTACAGGGTACAGAATTTGACATCAGTGTGTTTTTCTCTCAACATTTTAAATACTTACTCTATTCTCTTCTTGCTTGCATGGTTTCTGAGGAGAAGTCAGATATAACTCTTATCTTTGTTCCTCTATTAGGTAGGTATGCTTTTTCCCCCTTTCAGGACTTTCTATCTTCAATTTTCTATAACTTGAAAATGATATCCCTAGGTATAGGGGTGTTTTTGTTTTTGTTTGGTCTTTAACTTGTTTGGTATTCTCTGAACTTCCCAGATCTATGGTTTGATGTCTGACATTAACTTGGAAAATTCTCAGTCATTATTGTTTTAAATATTTCTTCTGTTCCTTTGTCTGCTTTTTTTCCTTCTGGTATTCCCATTATGTGTATATTACAACTGTTGTAGGTGTACCACAGTCCTTGGTATTCTGTTGAGTTTTTTTTTTTTTTTTCCATTCTTTGTTCTCTTTGCTTTTCAGTTTTTGAGGATTGTATCAATATATCCTCTAGCTCAAAGATCTTCATTCAGCCATGTCCAGTATAACAAGGCAGTTTTCAATGCTGTTACAGTAGTTTTTATCTCTACCATTTATTTTTGGTTCCTTCTTAAGATTTCCATCTCTCAGCTTATATTGTTTGTCTGTCCTTACATGCTCTCTATTTTATCCATTAGAACCCTTAGTGCATTAATCATAGGTGTTTAAAATTCCCGGTCTGATAATTCCAACATCCCTGCCATATTTGATATTGATGTTTGCTCTGTCTCTTCAGTTGTGTTTTCTGGAGTTTCCATTGTGGCACAGTGGTTAACGAATCTGACTAGGAACCATATGGTTGCAGGTTCAATCCCTGGCCTTGCTCAGTGGGTTAAGGATCTGGCGTTGCTGTGGCTGTGGTGTAGGCCGGCGGCTACAGCTCCAATTAGACCCCTAGCCTAGGAACCTCCATATGCTGTGGGAGCAAGTGTAGAAAAGGCAAAAAGACCCAAAAAATTGTGTTTTCTGCCTGTTTATATGCTTTATAATTTTTTCTTGATAGCCAGATGTGATACACCAGGTAAAATAAAGTGCTGTAAAAAGGCTTTAAAGATGTGGTGGTGAGGTGTAGGGGGACATATTGTCTTGTCATTAGACTGAAGTGTTTTTTTTACTGAGCCTATGCCTCTGGACTATGAATTTCACAAGTGTTTCTTGGATGTTTTTTTTTTTCCTCATAACTCCCTGGAGGTGGGATAGGACTAGAGTGAGTTGGAGTTGGGTATTTCCCTTCCTCACGTCAGTTGAACTCTGCCCCCACCCCCACTTTGCCTGGATCCTCTGAAAGTTTTTAACTCTCAGAGTTGTCTGCCCTGAGCCTCCAGCAACTTGTCAATTTACAGTTCAGGTTTTCCTACTCCTTTATTGGTTCTCAAGGAGGTTTGCATTTGTGGGTCTCTGCTCCAGGAAGCTGTGATAAACTATATTTACCTGTTTGTCTCTCCAATTTGGGAGTCAGCAGTTTGCCCTGTGTCCTCTCCTCTCTTATGGATTTAAGAAGCGTTGTTGATTTTTCAGTCCTTTTACTTGTTGTTAGCATGGAATGGTGACTACCAAGTTCTTTACATGGGGATGGAAGCTAGAACTCCAAAGTCCAAATTACACATTTTAAATGGGTGAATTTTAGGATATATGAATCATATCTCAATAAAGATGTTTTTAAAATTTAGAAAAGGAGAAACTGGAAAATCTCCCCATATATTCCTGGGTTTTTAACTCCAACAATGAATCTAAAGGCTGAAACTTAGAAGTCAATCAATCCCTTCCCCTTTCTACCATTACCAACTCCTGTGTCTTCATGAAAAGTGTTCTTAATGACTTACTGCATTAACGCATCTATCGCAATTAGGTGAAGACAAGAAAATGTCACTTGCTCATAGCCTCATCCCAAGACACTCAATCCTTTAGATATCTTTTTCTGTCCAGGGATCAATCATCCCTAGGAGTTCCCAGAAAGTTATATGAACACAATTTAAAGAAATGCCATCTCAAAAGGCATCTAGGGAACCTTCAGATCAGTTGGAGCTGGGGAGGCATAGAAAAGAATTTTCTCAGAAGTACTTAGGTCTTGACTATGGTCATCCTAGCTCAATCCCCAAACTTGAAGATGTTACTTTCTGAGAGCTAAATTAGTGAAAACCAACATAAAATAGAGATTTGCTAATGGAAGAAATTTGTCATTTAAAGAAATGGCTGTAAATGTCTTCCTAACAAGAATTTTGAGAAACCCCTATTCGTCATTAATTTACTTATACATTCCCCAAATATTTATTGACTCATTATGTGCGAGCCACTGTGCCAGGTACTGAGGTATAATAAGCTCTCATGGAACTTATCATCTAGAAGTGCTGTCAAAGGAAGTTTATATTTCATTGGACCTGGGGTACAAGTGAAGAAATTAATAACCCGGAGTTCCTGTCATGGAACAAATCCAACTAGGAACCATGAGGTTGAGGGTTTGATCCCTGGCCTCGCTCAGTGGGTTAAGGATCTGGCGTTGCCGTAAGCTGTGGTGTAGGTCGCAGACGCGGCTCAGATCTGGCGTCACTGTGGCTCGGATTAGACCCCCTAGCCTGGGAAGCTCCATATGCTGTGGGTGTGGCCCTAAAAAGAAAAAAAAAAGAAAAAAAATTAATAACCCAATTTATAACTGTAATACAACAAATTCTTATGACATATATTTGTTAGATGAGGGTAAATGGAATTTAAAAATGGGACCTGGATACTAAGAACTTGGCAGTGTTTATTTAGTACTGTTTGAGAAAAGAACACCAGTGGATGTACATTCCAGCGTTAGAAAGAAGAGTGAACACAATGGAATACTATTCAGCCATAAAAAAGGATGACATAATGCTATTTGCAGCAACATGGATGGAACTAGAGAATCTCATACTGAGTGAAATGAGCCAGAAAGACAAAGACAAATACCATATGATATCACTTATAACTGGAATCTAATATCTAGCACAAATGAACATCTCCTCAGAAAAGAAAATCATGGACTTGGAGAAGAGACTTGTGGCTGCCTGATGGGAGGGGGAGGGAGTGGGAGGGATCGGGAGCTTGGGCTTATCAGACACAACTTAGAATAGATTTACAAGGAGATCCTGCTGAATAGCATTGAGAACTATGTCTAGATACTCATGTTGCAACAGAAGAAAGGGTGGGGGAAAAACTGTAATTGTAATGTATACATGTAAGGATAACCTGACCCCTTTGCTGTACAGTGGGAAAATAAAAAAAAAAAAAAAAGAAAGAAAGAAGAGTGATATGATAAAACCATGAAAGCTCCTTATAAATGGATTTTCCTTAATTTTAATCCTAAACTCCAATATCATACATTTCACTTTTTCATAATTTTCTGTTTATTTTATTTTATTTTATTTTATTTTATTTTATTTTATTTTATTTTATTTTGTCTTTTTGCTATTTCTTGGGCCGCTCCCGCGGCATATGGAGATTCCCAGGCTAGGGGTCTAATCGGAGCCGTAGCCACCAGCCTACACCAGGGCCACAGCAATGCGTGATCCGAGCCGCATCTGCAACCTGCACCACAGCTCACAGCAACGCTGGATCGTCAACCCACTGAGCAAGGGCAGGGATCGAACCTGCAACCTCATGGTTCCTAGTCGGATTCGTTAACCACTGCACCACGACGGGAACTCCCATAATTTTCTGTTTATCAAACAACTTTTAAATTTCAAACGTAATTCCCCAGGAACCTTAACAATTTGGAAGGAGCACTTTAGTGAGCTATGGTTGACTTATGAATCAAAATTTGTATGCATAATTTGATGGTGGACTGATTAGAAGAGAATGTTTGAGATCTGGGAAGTTCTAGAAAATAGGGCATATCTAATCCTCAGGCCTCTAATGGGGGAGGCTGAAAAGCATCCCTCATGGCAGGGTTTAGGTGCAGGAAGCCTGCAGGTAAACACATTATGGTGACTAAGGAAGAAGAGGTTGAAAAGGGGGACTAAACATCACCATACAAGCTAGGCTGCCTAAGCAAAGTATCAGGAATTAAGTGCACAGTTTAGCAGAGTTAAGGAGTCACGAGAGCAAAGCAGCAAGTTAGTCAAATAAGAGATGTTATCAATAAATCTCAAGGCAACCAAACTAAGCCAGCGGCTGAATTTGCCCTCATTCCAAAATTATTTTCATTGCTAGTATGGTTTAATGGGGCTGGAAAAGGACACGCTGGACACTTCCTCCATAGGAAGAGCCAAAGTGTCCTAGGTTTGCACTGGAAAAGAACATAGGGCCCTCAGATAGGCTTCTCAAGGGGGCTTATGTCCATTCTAATGAGTCAAGGATAGGAATTAGCTAGGGTACCTCTAGAAATCTAGAACTTTGTCCAAAGTATAATCAGTTTTCTTTAGTTGTTGAGATTGGTAGTTAGAACTCAGGCTTTAGGGGACTTGGCAGAGAGTGAGGGGAAAAAAAGAATTGAACCCATAAGAAGGTCAGTTGGACCCAGAAGGCCATGTGTTAAAGTCCACTATTTCTTCTACTGTGTACTACCAGATGGTGGTCTTGTTTTTAGCACATCAGATAAAGCTCATGTGCCAACTTCCTTATATGACAGTTCACCTTATATGTATAGTCAGGTACCAAGTAACGAAAGACACATTCTTTATACTGAGCATCAGAGTACAGGAAAGCATTTAGAAGGTCATCTTAGATTTCTCAGAGCTCTCCAGGCACAGACAGCTATTAGGATATTGGCATGAAGTCCAGGTAAACAGTTGGGACAAAGATTATAATTATTACAAAAGAGGGCATTCTGGGGGAGAGAAGTTTAAGATGTTTAGAGAGAATTCTGCAGCAGCTAGATAGGAAGAGCACTTGAGTAAAACAGTTGAGATAGTCTAAAGTACTTGGTTCATATGCTCTGCCCAATAACTCTGTTAAGTAGTAGTAGGTAAATGAAGACAGAGAGAGGTTTGGAGAGTATGCTCCAAACCAGGATAAAGTAAAATATCACTGCCAGGAAGTTAAGTAGTTCACCAAGACAGAAGATCTCTTTGACAATGATCTAAAGGCTGGTATAGACGAGGGGCAATGAAGAGGACGTGGTATGCCATACTCAGGGTCCATTTACTACCACTCAGATGGTGTCGTGACTATGAAATGGGTACAGATCCATATTTAGACCACTATGATGAGCAGATAAAGATGATGCTAATGGTGATATACCAGGGCATTTAGGAATAAGAAGTAGGTATGCCAGTTATCCAGGTATGACTCTAACCTAGGAAAACAGGAAATAGCATAGTATGGCCCCATGTATTCAGTCAACAAATATTGAGCACCTATTACATATTAGGGACTGTTCCAGACTCAAGGGTATCCAGGATTGGGAAAAATAAACAAACAAACCTGTCTGTCCTCAAGGAGGTTACACCACAGTGAGGAAAGTAGATAATGAAAAAATTAGTCAAGTAGTAATAAACGCTGTGAAGAAAAATAGGAATTCCGTTGTGGATCAGCAGGTTAAGGACCCAACATTGTGAGGATGTGGGTTTGAACCCTGGCCTTGCTCAGTGGGTTAAGGATCTGGCATTGCCACAAGCTGCTGCGTAGGTCGCAGATGCAGCTCAGATCTGGTGTTGCCGTGGCGTGGCGTAGGCGGGCATCTACAGCTCCAATTTGAAACCTAGGCTGGGAACTTCCATATGCCACAGGTGTGGCCATAAAAATAAATAAATAAATAAAAATTAAAAAAATAAAAAAGAGAAATAAAGCAGGGCAAAGAAGCAGAGCAACAAGAGTGCTATCTTAAGTAAGGAGTTCTGGGAAAACCTTGCTAAAATGATATTCTAGGAAGAAGTCTGAACAAATAAGACAGAAAACCAGGCTACCATTTGGAGGGACAGTTTTCAGATGGGGAGAATAGCAAATGCAAAGATTCTGGGACAAGAAGAAGTTTGAGTCATACCAGAAGAGCACCAAGATTCCCCCTGGACCAGAATCAGAATCGTAAATGGGTCACCATGACTAGGTGGGATGATGTTGTGAACCATAGGCAGCAAGTAGGTACGGGTCTCTTCCTGGGTTAAAACAAGTATCTGGTCCTCTCACTTCCACAAAACCCCTGGATCTCATCAAGTCATTACCTGACTAATACGCTCTTATCTGTTTTCCTCCACTAGAATGTAAGCTCCTTGAGGACAGACCCTGGGCATGAACACAAAGCCACTGTCTGCGCTGGAGGACCATCCCTAACTGGGGTACGATGACCCTTGGAAACACCGCAGCCTCTGTTAGCCACTAATATTAAAGTTCCTGACACAGGGCACTGGATTAAGACAAAGGTTCTTGGTTTCAGTCCAGCAGATTCAGCACCACCTGGATCCTTGTCAGAAATGCAAATTCTTAGGCCCTACATGGGACGTACTGAATCAGAAACTCTAGGGGTGGGGCACAGCAATTTTTTTTTCTTTTTAGGACCCCTGCAGCATATGGAAGTTCCCAGGCTAGGGGTCTAATCAGAGCCATAGGTTTCGACCTATGCCACAGCCACAGCAATGCCAGATCTGAGCTGCGCCTGTGACCTACACCACACAGCTTGCAGCAAGGCAATACCACATCCTTAACCCACTGAGTGAGGCCATGGATTGAACCCGGATCCTCATGGCTACTAGTCAGGTTCTTAACCCACTAAACCACAACGGGAACGACAACAGTGTGGTTTAACAAGCCCTCCAGGTGATTAAAATGCACAATAAAGTTTGAGAACCATTGTTCTCAGTTGTGGAGGTCTAAGAACACCATCACTTGCATGTCTCAAAGAGCTGGATGGTTCCTATGGAGTAATTTCTGCCAACTGGGATCAAATTCTTGAGAAAGTTAGCTCAGGGAAGAGATTACAGGTAACAAAATGATCCCTACTACATGTTGAAGCACAACTTTTTTTTTTTTTTCTGTCTTTTTAGGGCCACATCTGGGGCATATGGAGGTTCCCAAGCTAGGGATCGAATTGGAGCTACAGCTGCAGGCCTTCGCCGCAACCACAGAAATGCAGGATCGGAGCCGTGTCGGCGACAAACACTACAGCTCCTGGGAACGCCAGATCCTTAACCCACTGAGTGAGGCCAGGGATTGAACCTGTGTCCCCATGGATACTAGTCAGGTTCCTTTCCACCAAGCCATGACGGGAACTCAATGAAGCACAACTTTCAAGTCATGATAAGGGCAGAGATAAATAAAATCTTCAGCTGAGGTACAGAGACTCAAGCCTGGACCAGACACACTTTTTCTTTTTGTAAAGAACAAGTTTTGAGGGATAGCAGAGAAGGCAAATAATCACTATATGAGACAATCTTGGGTGTCTTTCACCTCAGACCTGTTAACATCTCATGGAACATAATGTGAAAAGCCTGGCTGTTTAGCAAGTCCAAGGGATATAGTTTAGGCTCTTAAATACATTTCCCTGGGTTAACTGATTTAATAGGGGACAACCAAGAGATGGGTGGTTTAAGAGGATAAATAAGATAATCTCCATTAATCAATGGAAGATGAAAAATGTGTTTTATAGGTTTACCAGTATCTCTTTTTTTTTTTTAACTGGTGTCCTTGCATATTCAACTGGAAGAAGAGCATCTATAAAGTTATTTTCCCACTCAATGATGTTTCCAAATTAGTTGACATTATAAAAACCCTGAGCATTTTAGCTTCATGAAAACTCAAGTTCTTTGGAGCTGGTCCTAGAAAGTTGGGCTCAAGAGGTCAATGATGAATAGTGACTAGGTTGAGATTAAGGCAATTTTGATTGAGGAAGAGCTCCCACTGACTTTCCTTCAGCAATACAGGCTTTTGGGTTACTTTAGCATAGTCTGGATCTCTGATGCAGAAAGCAAGTATACCTGTTTGGAGGGAGCCTGAGCTGGGGGAAGCGACCATCTCCACATACCACTTGTACTCACAACGTTGGGGTTACTTTGCATCCTGGTCTGCATAACCACCCAGGTGTGAGTGTACTACCAAAGGAACAGAAAGTTGGTTGGGGGGGGGGCATGGGCAATGCTGGTGACAGTAGCCTAGATTAAGCAAAGAATATGATAGGAAGGTCTTATGCTTGGGCAGGGAAGCTGTGAAACAAAAGACAGATGGGTGTAACACTATTCTCTTGGCACACTCCCCTGTTTGCAGCCCAATAAGAAGAGGGGAGGAACTTCTTCTGTGGTGGTGCGGCGAGTCCAACTAGCATCGATGAGGGTGCGGGTTCAATTCCTGGCCTTGCTCAGTGGGTTGGGTTACAGTGTTGCTGTGAGCTGTGGTGTAGGTCACAAATGTGGCTCGGATTCCACGTTGCCGTAGCTGTGGCATAAGCGAGCAGCTTTGCTCCGATTTAACACCTAGCCTGGGAACTTCCGCACGCTGCAGGTGCAGCCCTAAAAAAGAAAAAATAAATAAATAAATAAAGGAAAAGAAGAGGGGAGGTTTCTGCCCAGGGGAAGCTTTAGGTCTAGTGGGCAGCTGGATCTGCTGGACCAAGGACTGGCCCACAGAGCTGCCTGCTCCCCCTGAGCATTTGTCCTGGAGATAGTTGTCCCACATTCTCAGCTATCTGGGAATATAAACCACCATCCTTTACAAAGGTTAGGGACCTAGGACCCCTTGCTGTGCCTCAGTGCAGGACCAAGTGACTTCCTTATGTTGGGAATTGATCCTCTATAGGCCAGAAACACACACACACACACTCACACACACACACATACACAGCCTACCTCAATTTAGTACAGGATGATCTGTCTATACTGATGGTCAGGTAGTTAGAAAAAAGGAGCTGCAGCTGTTTCCCTTCCAGGTGTGAGGCCTAGAGCTCAGCCCCTCCATACTGGCTTCACTTTACAGAGCAAGGAGCAGAGTATCCTGAATGGAGTCCCTATAAACTTTTTCAGGCTAGCACCAACAACAGTGGGACATCAGGGCAGGGTTTTGGGGGTTTGGGGCATCAGTATCTTTGGGCTCACCTCTGCCAATCATACTATTTGAGGCATACTATTTGAGGCTCACTCATAACCTATAGAGCTGCACTGCCTAGACTGAGGAATGGAGCAAGGCAGTGCCATTAACCATTCCACCAAAGCAGGTAACCACTCTTGCCCCCTCAAATCCCTCCCCAACCCAGGAGCCAAAATGATATTTTTAAAACATAAATATGATCCTGTTACTCTTCACTGACGTCCCATGGCTTGGGGATGGTAAGACCTAGAAGGCATGACAGGTTTTGCCTCTTCTACTATCTTCATAGTCAGCTCTCCAGCTACTCCTTTCCTCTCACTCAGGTCATACTGGCCTCTCTACTCCTCCAGTGAACCAAACTCCTCATTCAGAGCCTACTGTCCCTTTTTCCAGGAAGCTCTTTCCCCTTTGCCTGGCTAGTACATGCTCATCTCACAGGTCTTCCTGAGAAAAGGTCTCCCTGACTTCTCAGGCAGGTTCAGTCCCCTGTTTTACACTCTGACTGCATGGTACTATTTTCCTTCATTGTACTAGCTTTATTCTGGTTATCTAACCATGGGTGTGATTATGTGATTCCTGCCTTACTCCAACAAGACTATAAACTTCGTGAGGGCAGGCAATGTACCTGCTTTGTTTACTTTATTCCCAGTGCCAAGTACAGTGCCTGACACAATGTGTGCTAAACAAGTTTTCCTGTAGGACCGAAAAGAAGGAGGGAGAGAAGGAGGAAGGTAGGAAGGAATGAAGAAAAGGAGGGAAGGAAAGAAGGGGGGAATGAAGAAGGGAAACAGCCAGGGAGAAAGGCAGAGGAGGAGGAATGGAGGCCCCAACAGTGTGAACTGGGAAAATATCTGATTCCCCATCTCTAATGGAGAGCTGGAAGGGTTAAATGTAGCTCTTACCTGAGGCCTCAATGCTTAAAGGCAGAAGTTGAACATCAAAATTTTGTCCATAGGATAATGCTGAGTTCAAACCACAGAAGCAGGTCCAATTGGGTCACCAGAGCAATGGAGGTCTGAGGTGAGTATGAGGTGCAGAGCAAAATGAGAATGGGAAAAGCAGGGAAGAAGAGGGCAAATAAATAATCTACACAAATTCAGGAAACTGTAGGACAAGTCCACCAGCTGGGCTTTTTCTTTACCTAGCAGCTTTTTATGCATGAGCAAAGCAAGCCTGATTAAAGGGACACAGACCACACTCAGTTGCCATATATAGATACGATTGTTCCAACAGCTTAATAAATTGGGATTCTTGGATATAAACCCTCTTCTTGTGAGTCTGGTTAACTCTAGGTACACTAAGGAGACTGAAATAAGTTAGAGCGTATGCCATTTCAAAGCTTAGGACTGGATCCTGGACCATGGTGCCCTGCTACAGGCTGGACTCAGTGGCGCTCTGCTTAAGCAGTTACCTGGCCCCTCCCTTTCCTACATCTCCAAGGCTTCCTCTTTTAGAAATGCAACATTTTTGAACCAAAGTTATCAAGCTCTTAACTTACACACTGTCTCCTATTATCTCCCTTCTTGATTGTCATCTCTGGGGGGACAGGGCAAGCATCTAGTTCATTTTTTCATCTACTGAGTCTATACAGTGACTTCAAATAGTAAGTGCTCAAAAAATTTGGAATAAATATCTGTATTTCATAGGTGGTAGGAGTGCTTACTCCAATGAATTTGTTAACTTCTGGAGGAAAATCTTTTAGACTCAAATTCTTTCTGAAACTACAAGGAGTTGGGCTAAATAATCTCTAAGGTGTCTCCAAACTGTAAACTACTGGGACAATGACAAGGTTATGTTGTGTGTGTGTGTGTGTGTGTGTGTGTGTGTGTGCGTGTGCGTGTTTGTGTGTGTGTGTGTGTGTGTGTGTGTGTATTTAACAACCTATCATTTCTAATGCACTATTCGGCTCATAGTGGGAACTCAATAAATGTCTGCAATGAACTGACTGCAATACAAATATATACATATAAATAAATATAGATGTATACTCCAGTACAGAGATATATATAATTATATATAAATACATATATAATTTTCTTTTTTAAGGCCATTCCTGCAGCATATGGAGAGTCCCAGGGTAGGGGTCTAATCAGAGCTACAGCTGCCAGCCTACACCACAGAAACAACAACCAGATCTGAGCCATGTCTGCGACCTATACTACAGCTCGCAGCAATGCCAGATCCCTAACCCACTGGGAGAGGCCAGGGATTGAACCGGCAACTTCATGGTTCCTAGTCAGATTCGTTTCCACTGTGCCATAAGAGGAACTTCTGACTCCAATACAGATATATTAAGTTGAGAAGAAACACAGAGATAAATTCCTGAAGTTTCATACAAACTGCATAAGAGTTGGACACTACAAAGTATATAAGAGAAATTTGTTATTTAATGGATTCTGAAGGTGAAATTTTTTTTTTACAGTATCTGGAATCACTTTGTAATATAGTAACTCCTTAATTTGATCCTGTTTTTTTTTTTTTTTTTCTTTTTACAGCCACGCCCATAGCATATGGAAGTTCCAGGGCCAGGGGTTGAATCAGAGCTGCAGCTGCCAGCCTACACCAAGGCTTGTGGCATCACTGGATTATTAACCCACCGAGTGAGGCCAGGGATCAAACCTGCATCCTCACGACACTGTGTTGGGTTCTTAACCCACTGAGCCACAACAGAAACTCCCCTTAATTTAATCCATTTTTAAGTTTCACAGTTTTACATATCAAGGTAGCCAATAATAGGATAAACCAGATTAGCAGCTTACAGTTATGAGGGTGCCAACAGACTTAGCCCTGACCAAGCTATTCTTCACAGAGGGAAGTCCTTCTTTACATAGTTTTGCAGATGTTCAGCACCCCGCCCCCAGCACACAGACATTTTCTCCCTCTTGTCTTAACTCTTATTTCAAATCTGGTAGATCTATCCTACTTTATAATGCTGTGCATACATTTTTCACTTTCCAATACTCCTTTCCACATTCCTCCCCCTTGTTTAGCTACATGCCTCACCATTTTCAAAAACATGTATGCCTTCCACAGTGTGTGGATCATCCATAGTATCTAGACTCTTCAAGGTGTCTGTCTTGGGTGACTTTTGAATGAGCAGGCTGGAAGTTGAAGCTTCCCCAGATGAGAAGCACTATATCTAGGTCACCCTCAAGGTGGGATTCAGGGAGGGGAGTGCTCCTTAATCTCTTTCACTTTCTCTATGACTCTCAGCTAGTTGTCTAGGGATGTTTTTCCCCCACCCCCAATAAATCCAGGGAAAAATTAGAGAAGTACTGACTCTTATCAACAACTATCTTACCTCAAAAAGGTTCTAATCCTTTGACATAATTGGGGTAAAAGCAGAACACATAACTAGGAACTTTGAGACTGAGGTGGAAGAGAAAGCCATTTTTCTTTGGGACACTATTTATCTTATAGGTTTTGGAGTATCAATTAAAGTGGCAACAAGGGCTCTCACAAATGAACCTGGAAAGGTTGAAATAATTCACAAAGGACAGAGAAATCAAGTACAAGCTCAATACTATAAATCTTGTTCTCCCTCAACTCCCGAGTCCTCCCTATCTGCTTGAGGCCTATCCCCACATATCATGCCAAAATATCACCTGATACTTATACAAGGAAAAGACCATCATAAATGTTTTATCATAGTGGGGATGGAATACCCAAGGTCAGTTGACTGCTAAAGCCCGCCTCTACACCAGTTAAGTGTCATCTCCTGTACTGAGAGTCCCTGCAAGTGAACCCATTCTGTCACTGGAATATGATCAGGAGACAATGGTACCTGTTCTCTGAGGAGTCCTGACTAACTGGCGAGACTGAATCACACACATGAAAAATTTCAGATGGACTTCCTCTTTATGCATGCCTCCTAGAAATAGAGACAAAGTTTAATGCAAATCAACAGATCTGTGCAATGATTAAAATGGACAAAAGTGACATGGACCAGGTACATTTAAGACTAATAGGCCTTAGGACTTGACACTATAAAATGTCAGCATATGAACTGATACATATAATCTACTTTTATATATTTGACAGGACAAGATATCCTAAAGTCAGCAAGCACCTCCCCACCCCACCCCCAGCGGCTGAGAGTAGCTAAAAGGCTGGGGGCCTCCAGAGGCTTCCCTTCTTCCAGTCTGAGGTCACAGACCAGGACTGTCACCTGAGTCTAGAGAGCTTACTCAGAAGCATTTCTCTAAGGCTTCTAGACATGGCCTGGGTTCCAAGGCCCACCAAGCTGATGGGCTTGGTAACAAGTCTGAATGAACATACATATTTCTTCTCATTATTTTCTCTTAAAAATTACAGCACAGATTAAGTTAATTGATTCAGTCCAGCAACAGCAGCACTGGCCATTTAATTCTTCAGAGAGCAGAATCCTGGGTTGTTTCCCTGAGAGCTTTCCTCACACCTCCTGGAGGGGCATTTCAAACTGCTCCAAAGTTCTGGAAGTTTCTACACGTTTCCAGCATCTAACCTAAGCCAATTCCAAGCAGGTTTTTTTGTGCTTTTTTTTGTTTGTTTTTTGTTTTTTCTTTTCCCCAATGGCCAATCAAGCTTGATGTGGTGCAAAGGAGAATATAGAAGTGCAAGTTAAAAAACTCTTGTTTCCTAGTCTCAAATCTGCCATGTGCTTTATAGCCTTGCGAATGGTTCCATTTCTCTGAAACTCTTAGACTAAATCATCTCCAATAACCTCTGCAAGCAGTAATGTTTTGTGATTCTCAATAAAACATGACATAGCCTCAGCTATATTTAGCTCCTCAGGTTTACATCTGTCAAGGTGGCCACAGGTTGCCGCAGATCGAGGGTCAAAGCAACGAGCTGCCATGGAAACCAGAGCCTAAGCAAAAAACCGCCAGGCGGAACCAGAAAGCAACGGGTGAGGGGGCCGAGGGAACAGAGAAAAGCGTAGGACGAAGGGCACACTAACAGTATTCCAAGAACCAGAAAAAGCTCAAGATGAAAGGGAAACGGGGAAATTATAACTACAGCCTTAGATGCTCCCTTGACTTATCAGGCCTTACCACACTGCGCAGGCGTTTCGTAGGTCCTCAACTCTGCTCTTTGACCTCCCGCCCCCACCCCTCCCCCGCAGGCCACCGAGCAGCCCTTCCGGTGTTGAGGAGGCGGTTCCGGTTCGCGGCGGTTCCCGGGTTTTGCGTTCCGCGCCCGGCCGGAAACCCCTTCGTATAGCAGCCGGTTCCGGTTCGGTGAGTGGCGGCGGGAAGCTGGGGGAGGGGTGAGGATGGAGGGATCCTGGGCTGGGAGGCAGTGTGGGCCCGGGCCCGGCAACCTGGGCTTGGCTGGGCGGAAGCGGGGACGGCTGTGGGGACGGTGCTTTTTCCTCTGCCCCGCCCCCTGGGACCACCTCCCCTCCCCCCTGCCGTCCGCCGGCTGCGATCTGGCTGGTGGCCGTTAGTTAGGTTTCCCAAGGCCGTTCCTTCAGGCTTCTCCTCCCGCGTCGAGGAGAGGCGGTTTCCTTGCGGTTACGGCCGGTTCCATCTCAACGCCCAGCCCTCGTTGTGAGGAACAGGCAGGTTGGGATTTCGGGGCTTTCCCGCCAGAGCAAGGGCTTCTCTCGGGGGAAGCTGTTTTCACCCGGAAGCTCAGCCTTTCTCTTATACTTGCTTCACCTCCCGCCTTCCTTGAGACCTGAATGGTATTTCTCCGCTACTTCTGCGTCTCACGTAAACATTTCTCCAACTCTTTTACTCTGTGGTATCTCCCTGAGATGTGATATCGCTAGTGCCACCAACAGAAAGAAACGTCGGGACCCTCCTGCCCAGGTTATGAAAATCCCCTTAACTGCCACTGTTTGCTTACCTGGCTCATCGCCTCCTGGTAATTCCCTTGAACCGTCTCTTTCTTGGTGTACCCTAACCTGATCTCTCTGGCTACGTGCCCAGTTTCTCTTGAGCTTGGTGATTTCTGTTTATCGGTGCCTCTGCAGTATTTCCACTATCTTGTTAGCACTAACTTGCTCCTTTATCACTTTCACGTCAGCCTTGTTAAAGTCATTTCACTTCACAGTTGGTACGCTTATTTGGGTGGTGGTGATTCTTGCAAAATTTTTTATAAAAATTTTATAAGCCTTTGATTGGCTACCAACCATTTGACTTAGGGTGTTCCAGTTATGTGTTTTGGTTGGAGTAGGTCGCATTATCTCCTCAGTCTTTATTTTTTATAGAGATAATTTCTAAGGACTCATGTTGAAAGATAGATTACAGAGTTTGAAATTACAGTTACGGTGAAACCTAGAGCATTTCTTTAAGCGTGATCCCCTAATCTTCCAATTTAGAGACTCCCTTTTCTTGATCTAGTCCCATTTTGAAAGCCTCATTTGTTTTTATCTTGAGAAGCCTCATTCACTTTTACCTAATCCCCATTAATTATACCAAAGGTAAAGATGGTGTCCATATCAGTCATCTGATGACAAATCTAGAGGAAGCAAATGAATTAAAAAAAACAGGTTCTTCTACCTCAAGCTAAGGTGATGTAACTCAACTACAGCTTTGGGAGTTTTTCCTTTTCTTTACCCGACTCCTACATCTCCTACCAATTGCACCGGCTTTATTGTCTTGGTGTAAGTGTCTGTTGATGGATCTGGTTTCCTCCAGGGGCCAGTGAGATTCTCGGCCGCAGGGACCAGTTCTTATTCAGCTTCGCAGCCGCAGGACCCTATATTACTGGTGCACAGTAAATGTTTGTATATGAGGAAAAGCGAGTCCTTTCTGTTTAAGGTGTTAGAGTCTGGAGAGATTTCATGTAAAAAGGTGGGAAAAAACACGTAATTATATAGTACAAACTGTTTCATAGACATAATGTTCCAGAGTTCATAGTAGGATGATTCATATGATTCCTTCTACAACTTTCTCATATAAATTGTTCTGTAAAGCTAATTTTACAGCACCCTCTCCTCAGTATATACTTTCGGTAATTTCATCATAGCTCCAAACATTCATTTTTATTTTTTAAATTTTATTTTATTTATTTTTTGTCTTTTTAGGTCTGCACCCTTGGCATATGGAAGTTCCCAGGCTAGGGGTCGAATTGGAGCTGCAGTTGCTGGCCTATGCCACAGCCACAGCAATGTGGGGTAGGAGCTGAGTCTGCAACCTACACCACAGCTCATGGCAGTGCCCGATCCTTTAACCCACTGAGCGAGGCCAGGGATCAAACCCGACTCCTCATGGATACTAGTAGGGTTCATTACTGCTGAGCCACAGTGGGATCTCCCAAACTCTTTGCATGTATGTAAACTTATAAATGTTTTACTGTGCTTACTACATTCCGTCATTGTTAGGACTTTGCCATCTTTTTTTTTCCTTTCAGATTTCCTATTGTTTTGTGTTCAGCTACTTTACCTGACTTCTCCTGAATATCTCTAACTGCCTATGTTCTTTTAGTAAATTAAATGACCAGTGTAAAGTAGGAAATGAGTTACTAGAATACTCATTTTTTAGAGAGAAAAAAATTCTTATGCTTGAAAAAATTTGGTAACATCAAAGGTTCCAGGTCCGGCATTTCATGTTGAGTCTTGGGGTGAAATATCCCTTCTCCCATTGTAATTTCAAAGTGGCATAAAGAAAGTAGGATAAGCACACTGAAGAAGCAGCATGGATTTGTATTAAAATGTGAATATGGGGCTTTAATGATTAAAATTATAAAATAGTGTGGATTCCCAGAGTTAGCTAGGGATTAATTTTATCTTGCTAAAGTTGTATAAATCCTTGTATAAGGATATGTTAAAGGATGTGAAATTTTGTAATTTTTGTTGAAAGAACATTTGCTTGGAAGTGAGGATGCCTGGATTTTTGTCTTCCCTTTGCCCCATCTTTGTGATTTCAGGCAAGTCACTTAACCTTTCTGAACATAATCAGTAATATTCTGTGATTTTTTGTTTACTCTCCTCTTCACATCTATCTCAGCAATGAAAAGGAAGTTAAAATGGGATTGTTCTACTGGGCACCAGGCTTTCATTTTTTTTATGGCTGCACCCACAGCATATGGAAGTTCCTGGGCCAAGGATTGAATCCGAGCCCCAACTGCAACCTACACTGCTGCTGTGGCAACACTGGATCCTGTAACCCACTGCACTGGGCTGGAAATTGAACCCACACCTCCACAGTGACCTGAGCCTCTGCAGTTGGATTCTTAACCCACTGCACGGCAACAGGAATTCCAAGTTTTATTTTATTTTATTTTTTTGGTTGTGACATGCAGTGACTTGATGTGAAATCTCGGTTCCCAGACCAGGATTGAACCAGGCCATAGCAGTAAAAGCGCTGAATCCTAACCACTGACCATCAGGGATCTCCCAACCAGGCTTTTAAGTTGGCAATCTTCTAAATACAACAAAAAAGACTAGTGATGTCTCCTGGCCCCTGAGCCCCCAGCTCTGGGGGTGGCGGGGACAGGGAGAGAAGAGAGACAAAGTGTCCCAGAGACCTTTGGAAATGCTGAGTTGATTGGACAATAGAAAATGATCAAATATTTTAAAACTAAACCTGAAAAAACTGTCCTCCCCACCCCTCCACACCCAAGCAAGACATCTGTTTTGAAACTTTAAATACGATAAATATTAAAATTGTAGCCTTAAAAAAAAAAAAAAAAAAAAAAGGCTAGTGGTAACAATTACGGAATGGCCTGAAAGAGAAAATGTGAAAAAGCCACAGCTAGGTTATTGGTTGATAGGATTTTTTCCCTTAATATGGGACCCAGGGGATTAAGCTTTATTAAAAAAGAAGGGGAAAGAATGACCTGGAGAATTACCAGATAGAAACTTTTTAGTAGGTTGAGCATTTCAAATACATTTGAAGCCTAAATCTTAGACTTAAATTCTTTGGAGATCCTCCTTGGCAAGACTAGGTAATCAGATGATTATTCTGCTTAATCTGTACCTAGGCCAAGAAAAGCTCAAGCAGCCCCCTCCTTTGTGTATGCACTTTGTTATTAGAATCATGAAGGATACCTGTTATCATCATCCAGTCTCCTTAGATTGAAGGCCTGATAGTGCTGTGTAATTGATAAAGTGCTCAATCTTTTTAAAAACATGGTGATAAGATTATGAATATATAAATGTACCATCCCTAGTCTCCTCCTCTTAGAAATCTGCCAAGGAGCCTGTGTGTCAAGGATACATTTATTAACCAGGTTCCTCCAGTTAGGCTTTTAACTTCTTTTTCTGGGCAAGTAAGATATATCAGAGGGGAAAGTAATTTCA
This sequence comes from Sus scrofa, assembly GCF_054392235.1. Lineage (NCBI taxonomy): Eukaryota > Metazoa > Chordata > Mammalia > Artiodactyla > Suidae > Sus > Sus scrofa. The sequence goes on along the minus strand of NC_139387.1, from coordinate 85,576,975 downwards.
TATAGGCAAAGGGGGTTTGGTTTACAACCATTTGAATAGGGGAGAAAGTGTTTAGTACAACCACGAGGTATTCCTTGATTGTCCTCGGAATACAGGTAGCTTTATGTTTGAGTGAGTCTTAATAGGACTACCACAAGATCTGGCGCTTGTTAATAAAGTGGTTTAGCCTGAGGTAATAGAGCAGTGGATTGGGATGAATTTTTAGGTTGTAATTTCAGTACAGTCACTAACTTTATGATTTCATGCAAATTAATCTCCAAAGGTTGGCTTTCCTAACTGCTTCTTGCTATGATATTCTGTGATTCTTTATGTAGTCCATAATTGCTGTTTAGTATTGCCCAGGTTGCAGAAGTGCTTGCAACTGCCTCAGGCTAGTTTTAGTTCCCGTTCTCTTCCCATCAACTTGCCTTATTACCACCTCATATTTTTCTCCGCTAAGAATACAGGTGTCACTTCTGAGTGGCTTCCTGTTCTATAATTATATGAAAGAGATGTTTGAGAGTGTAACATTTCTATTTTCTGTCTTTTTTTTTATAGGACTTTGTATCTTTGCTAAAGTCAGTGATGTGAAAACACCTGACATGGGTAAGACAGACTCTGAAGTAGTGGTCAATCCTTTTAGCTACTCTGCTTAGTTAAACTGGAGTGAGAGAATAAGTTTTCCTAACATTTTCAATATTTGCACCTTTGTGCTATAGTTTTAAAAGCAATCTCATCCTAATCACGTGATACAGTATACCAATTTTCTTTTGTTTAGGGTAGTGTTTATAGCAGCACTTTAAAGCATTTTCTCATTCATTATATTGAAAAAGCCAGGTATACAGTAGCAAGCATTACTATGAGCCAGGCCTTGTTTTAAGTACTTAAAATATTCTGTTTCATTTAATTTTTTAAAATTGGAGTTCCCTGGTGGTACAGTGGGTTAAGGATTCAGCATTGTCACTGCCATGGCACCAGTTTGATCCCTGGCCCAGGAACTTCCACAGATGCGGTCAAAAAAAGAAAAACAGAACCTCCTTACAAGGATACCTAATAGTACCTAGTAGGTACTATTATTATCTCCATTATATTGCCAAAGAAACTGAGATGCAGAGGTTAAGAGACTTGCCTAGGGTCACACAATTATAACTGGCAGAGCTAGGATTTAAATTGAGGCAGACTGGTTCCAGGATCCTTGTTCTTTAGTGCTAGGTCATACTGCCTTCTATATGATAAATAATGTGATTAAGGTAAATTTAAATTTCATTTAGCTAGTGGCATTGAGAATTATGATTGGAACATTTTCCACTGTTCATAGTACTTTATATCTGTAAAAGGGAATAATAGAAGGTCAAGACTAGTAACCAATTTAGGAATAGGTTGAAAAATCTATACAGTAGGTCTTTTTTTTTTTTTCTGGCTTAAATTCCATCAATGAGTTTCTTTCTTTTTTTTTTTTTTATATAGTAGGTCTTATAATAATCCCTATGCTCCCTTTAAATCCACATTAGTCTTCTACTGTTGTTGTTTTTTAATTTTTTTTAATTTTTATTTTCCCACTGTACAGCAAGGGGATCAAGTTATCCTTACATGTATACATTACAATTACATTTTTTTTCCCCACCCTTTGTTCTGTTGCAACATAAGTATCTAGACAAAGTTCTCAATGCTTCTTCTATTGTTTTTTGCTTGGTGTACCTTCTTTTTCCTAGTCATTTGTTTCTCTTTTTTCTCATTGCTGGTATCAGTGTAAGTCAGTGAGTTCCCTTGCTCTCATTTGTTCCTGTTCTAGCTCTTGTATAGTGACAGAGGTCTCAAAAATGAATATCAAGCTTCTGTGACAGTATTATAGTAATTGAGCTGGTCTCTATTAAGAGCTATATGAATACATTATGCTTTTTGCAGAAGAATTTTTAAGGTGGATTGATTTTTAAAGCACCTTTTTGAATTGAAACAGAAGAATAAATCAGGGTTAAGAGTTATGAATGGTGAAATTTTTGCCCTATTTTTTAATTTTTTTTTTCCTACAGTTAAAAAATAGTCAAAATTTTCTTTTGGGAAAATTTCGTTATTTTAAAACTTTGAGTTAAAAACATGTACCATTTGGAACCATTATAAGTAGGTGATTTCAGTCAATTCCAAATTAACCAATTTCTGCACACTGGCCTCTTTTTTTGACAGTGACATTTTGAGATTTCTTGCCAATAATTATGAAAGAGGTTTCATTTGACTGTAGAGCTGTCTTTTGGAGATCATTTTTTTTGTTTTAGGTGAAATGATTGGTTCATAGGAAAGCAGCCATCAAAGAATTATGTGACTTGTACTAATCCAGACTCTTTCCCCAGATGATATTGCTGATAGGATGAGGATGGATGCTGGAGAAGTAACTTTAATGAACCATAACTCCATATTCAAAACCCATCTCCTGTCACAAACAGGTTTTGCAGAGGACCAGCTTTCACTTTCTGACCATCAGGTTAGTAATAATTTTCTTTCCCTAATTAACGCATTATTTTGGCTTAAGTTTTCATCTGATATAGTTTAAATGCCACACTCAAAAGCACAAGCATATGTGTAAACTTTTTAGAATCAGTAATTCTAGTATTTGGTATTCTGTTTGATATGTTAAAGTTAAGGACCAAGCTATGTATGAAGTCCTGGAGAACAGTACCTTTTAGAAAACTCATTATTATTCCTCTATTACAATTACCAATACACAGATGAATGTTCTTTTAAGCTGGGGACTTAAAATTATTGAGCATTAAATGGGGGAAACTGAAAATATATAGCAGCTCTGAGATTTCTCTGTTCTGTAAAGCTTAGTTTCTTGAAGGACCAGCAGCATCAGCATCACCTGGGAGCTTCTTAGAAATGCAGAATCTCACACTATACCTACTGAATCAGAATCTACACTTTATAAAAAGTCTCCAGTTGATCTATATGTACAGTAAGGTTTGAGGGGCACTACTAGATACTCATGTCGCAACAGAAGAAAGGGTGGGGGAAAAAACTGTAACTGCAATGTATACATCTAAGGATGACCTGACCCCCTTGCTGTACAGTGGGAAAATAATAAAAAATAAATAAATAAATAAATAAAATAAATAAAACAGTCTTTCTCAGTAGGAAGCTATTACTAATTCCTATTACACCATTCTTTGTGGTGTGAATCTTCCCTGAATTGCAGAATGTTTAGCATCCTTGGCCTCAAGGCAAGGATGTGTAGCATCTGCCCCCAATAATCATTTTGATATTTGAATGTCTATCCACATATTTCCAGATTTGTGCTGGGGTGCAGGACCACCACTGATTAAGAAATGTCTCTGTAAATTATCAAGAGTCAAAACCAGGTTGATTTTTGTCAGCTACTTTGGCGTATGATACAAATGGCTTTCAGAACAGGATATGCTAAATATGTATTACCTTCTAATGAGCATTCTTTGAATTAAGTTGTATAATAGATATTTTGTGCATTTTCACCTTAAATCCTTAATCATTTTATGAGGTTGTATATGTGTTTTCCTTGTTAGTATGTAGTTTAATTTATTTTTAATACATATTAATATAATTAATTATATTAAGTTCTGAAATGTAGTAGTTCCTAATGTAAATTTTTATTCCATTTTTCTGTCAAAAATATGATTTAAGAAAAATCTTTTGTTTTCTTTAGATTTTACCTTCTAGGCAAGGAAATTTGGACCGCTCTTACACTTGTTCTGCAAGAAGTACCGCTTATAATGCAAATTATTATTCAGGTATGATATATTACTTGGAATCAAGGCATTTCTACCTTTCAGACTCCTAGTAAATTGTGTTTATTGTCTCTAGAAGTGAAAACATTGTCAAAAGCAAAATGGTATCTTTAAAACATCATTTTAATAAGCACTCTCTGTGTGGTTGCTGTAATACTTTACTGATCTAGTCTCAACCAGATATTTTTTAATGAAGAAGGTTTTCTTGGAATCCATTCTCCTGCTTGTCTACTTTGCCATTATAAAAAGCAGTGCAGATTTTTGGTTTTGGTTTTTTTTAAGATACGTGTATCCGATGTAAAGGTTATTTGTTTTGTGCTTGTTTAAAGCACAGAGCTAGCCTATTTGTATTCTGCTTAAAACCATAAATCCTAAAAAATTTATTTCTACCCCAGCTTGTCCCTCCATTAGGGCAGGAAATGTTACCTACATGTTTCTGTCTAGCACCTGCCACAGCCATGCTTGCATATTCAAGGGCTTGCCTTTTAACTTGTGATCCATGACAGAAGTCAGCATTCTCTAGGCTATTCCTAGCCTCTGGCCTGCCTGACTTTGCATCTACCCCCTTTCTAAGGTTTGGATTTCCAAAGATCTGGCTCTGTTTTGGGGAAACTAAGAGTTTTTTGATAGTTAGCTTCTTGACAGTATGACCCAAGATTATAGTGGTCTTTTCACTCCTCATGCTTTAATCTCCTTACCTGACCAAAGGTATGGGAATATTAGCCATACCATTGAACCTGTCTCAATGAGATTTTTATAAGTTGAGATAATAAATATGAAATGCAAATAATAATTATTGTTGTTATTTGGCTTCCTCAGGATTCTTTGTCAGCAAGATGAGATCTCCTCCCCTAAAAAGACGTTAGTATGATGCTCTTTTAGATTTGTATTATATTTAAATATCATTTAGGTGGGTGGTACTTTACCCTGGGCACTGGATTTCCTCTCCTGGGGTGGGAAATGGCCTCCACATAGTATGTGCATAATTGTATAGAAAAATCAGTTAATTTTTTCAGAAAGTAACTCTGCCATCATTATTGTTGAAAAGGCCTTTCTGATGAGCAGAGAGCCTAAAATATGGTTTGATAGCTCATTATTATTAATCCTAGGGGAAGGACAGTTGAGTGGATAATGAAATAAGATCATTAGTATTTTCTTTTGAATTTAGGCTGTGTTGACTTATAATTTTGTATGCTTATTTACCATTGGACAGAATATTTGGTTTTAGTTTAAAATAACTGCTCAATAATAAACAATCATATATTAGAAAATTATACTCAAATTGATACTCAAAATCTCCTGGCTAACTCAACTCTTACTTAACTCTGTGGTCTTTTCTGTTTTTTATCTGATTATATATCCATGTACACATTGTATGATTCAGAACATAGAGTCTTTTGTTAGCCTAGTAATTTTTTTTTTTTTTTTTACTTTTCTGTTTACCTATTATTCTTCATGTTTACCTTTTTCTATTGATTTCTAATAATCCATGGAATTGATATACACATTTATAATCTTTTATGTACAATTCCAAAATCCTAAAAGCTCTGAAAATCAAACTTTTTTCATAATTTACTTGGCATCAAAATCTGACCTGAGCTGAATTCATTACTTGGCGAAAGCTTCATGAACTAATGTTAAACTATTTGTTTTGTCTTTATTTATCCCTGTAAATATGAATATTTATACATTTCACTGTAGATATATCAGTATGTTTGATAATAGGGTGCTGCTTCAGATTATACTTAGAAACACATTTAGTATATACCAGGTTATCCTTGTAAAATTCCAGAAATCTTTAATGTAGAGACACAATTGGATCCAGGGAGCTGTGATTTAGGATGATGGGCCTGTACCTTCATTTCCTTCATTTTCTCTATGATTTAGGTCCCCTTCATCCTCACCACTTGCAGCTTTTATAAGTAACATAATTTACAAATATTTATTTTTAGCATTTTTTCTTTTAAATTTCAGTAGGCCTTTGATATTCACAAAGGATATATCTGAGATCATCTCAGAGTCCTATTTTGACTATGGTGATATTTAACCAGATTCCTGGCTTCCTACTCAGTTACATGATTCTTGAGGGTTATATATATTTTTTTCTATGTTTTTCTTCATACCACAAGTTGATCCCTGTATCAGAATCTTACACCAAAGTTATTATCTCTCACTTAAAGCCCCTTTTTTTAGGAAAAGGAAAGAAAACTAATTCATAACAATTACTTTATACATGATGTTGACTAGAGAATACCAGCTGTTTAATCCATATTGAAATGGGGATGCTGAGCTATTAGATTAATTTTCTAAATTACAGCCTGAAGCAAAGGATTCAGATTTATGTCTCTGCCGAATTTAATCTAGTCCCTAGCCAAACCACCTTACGGTATGTCATAGACCTCCAGGGTTGCTCCCTGCAATTAGACTTTTAAATCCATGAATGTCAAGGGTCCAGCTACTTTTTTCTTTTATAAAGACTTTAATTCAAACCTTTAAACTTTATTCCTTTGCCACACCCAGTCTAGTTCATTGCAAGTCCTACAGAATATTGTCTCTGCTGTCACCTATTCTTTTCCGATAATTATCACATTGATTTCTCTGGTCAGTCTCCTTAAACCTTACCTCTTGATTGGGCTAGACAGGGGTCCCCAGTTTACCTCCCTTAGTCTTCTCATTCTCCCTATGCTGGTATTTGTCTCCTCGCTCACCTTACTCCTATCTGCTCCTCCACTAAGATGAGAGCAAACCCAAGAAAGTGTTAAACTTTAAAACCTAGAGTCTGGAGCTTTCATTTATTGATTTTCTTGATCTGCCTTTCTATATCAAGCTTTTAAAATATTTGCTTCTCAATCCCAAGATTAGAGTGTTAAAAACATTGATTTCTTTTTTAATTTAGAAAGCAGAGAAAATGCAATACTTTTATTTTAATAAATTAGTGCTGGTCAGACTTTAAGACCTCTTGATTTTATTATGAGAACAATTAAAAAGAAAATTAAAACATTTTAAACCTTAAAAGTAATTTAAGATGAAAAGAAATGATTTTGCTCATGCTTAGAATCATTATTAATGTCTTATCTTTGTAAGATATGTTAAATTAGGTTGAAAAACAGGCATTTAGTAGGTGAGGCAAATTAAAGTATCCTGTATTTATGGTAACTAGATAAATCTGAAAGTTAACAGGAGCAACTGATGATTAATAGTAAGTGATTGCTCGACACACTTTTTTTTTTAAATATAAAGTTTCATTATTTCCATAAAAGTATTGCCTGTTCTTGTAGAAAAATTGTAGAGAAAAGTAGAAAAATACTCATCATTCCATCATTGGAACACAACCAAAATTAAAATTTTGGTGTATTTTCCTGTAGTTTTGCGTGTGTGTGTGTGTGTACACGTAATAAATAATCTTATTTGGGCATTTGCAGTCTGACTTCTTAGTGATGACAGAATGCTAGGTTAAACTGACACTAAAAAACAGTGTCTGCAGGAGTTCCTCTTGTGGCTCAGCAGGTTAAGAACCCGACCAATATCTGTGAGGATGTGGGTTCAATCCCTGGCTTTGCTCAGTGTGTTGGGTGGGAATCCACTGTTGCCACAAGCTGTGGTGTAGGTAGAGGATGCAGCTCAGAGAAAAAAAAAAAGTGTCTACAGCTCTCTGTTGGTCCCTCTCTAGCTTTGCTTGATCTCATTGACCACAGAGCAGTATCCAGTGATTTCACTGAGTAGGGATGGAACCACCTTATTCTGATGAAATAGATTGCCTGATCCTGTACTTTTCCCTTGAATTTTAAAGCCAGAGTCTCTGTCAGGTGCCATTGAGGCAGCTATATTGGCTTATCCTTAGTCTCAGATTTTATTTGCATTTATTTGCATTGTCAGGGTATTTGCATTTTTGGTAGACTTACTCCTCAAGTAGACATCTCTAGTTAGATCATTCCCTAGTCAAATTTTAGCAAAAAAAAAAAAGTGTGACAAAGATTTCTACTGCTGTCCTTTGCATTTAAAGATAATGATTTTCAGGTCCTTTAATGAAACTCATTTTCATTAGCCTCATGTTTCTATTCTTGTAATAATAGTGATAGATGTTAAGCATGGGTATTGATACCAAGGGAAAAGATTATGATTCATTTTGAAAGTAAATTTAATTTAATTATTAGATTAGGTCATTCACTACGTCAGCTAGTATTAGTACCAGCCAAGCCAAGCACTGCTACTTTTTTTATACCTTATTTCCCCTAAAGTCTGATATCCTGATCAGCAAAAACAAAAACCCATTACACCAAACTTAACGTTTTTGTCAGTTGCCTTACTTTTTGTATAGAATACCAAAAACTACATTATGTATTTTGAATGACATAAGTACATAATATTGTGCAAAGTTCTGTAGTAATATGTTTTGAAAGAGGATCTTCAGAATAATGTTGGCATTAGACAAAAATTCAGGAAGTAGAAAATTACATTGTTACCTTTCCACTGGTGCTCCTCAGAGGTCTGTAGCCTAACTTTTGAAGTTACTTTGAAGATACTGTTTTAAATTGTTCAATCCTGCTGTTAGGGAGGGGAGGGTATAAAAATTATTCTACTCCTAGCTGAAATTTTGAAAGATTTTTATCACCCCAGTTTGTAAGCCAGAAGTCAGAAAATTCAAATAATAATTAATCCTCACTCAGTCTGACTGCAGTAGCAAGCATTGGAGTATTGATATGTCTGACAATCATAACATTAAGTGACTAAAGGTTATCATGCCAGAACCAAATGCATATGACAGGTCCTTCCTGCCATAAGCCGGCCAGAATAAGCAGCAATTGGGTTATCTCTGCTCTTATACAGAGCCCTTGAGTCGTGAATATGGTAATTTAACACAAGAAAGTGACACCAGCTGCTTATTAAGCAATAACTGTTGTTCATTTGAATTACAATTCTCCTTGGCCCTCCACTGCTTTCTTACTGGTCTGGCCTACCTTCTTTCAGGCCCAGGCCTGGGAGTGCTTGCAAGATATAGTTGGGGTAAAATGTTGACTTTTGGTGGACACCACGGAGTCACATTGATGCAGATAAGGCACATGGCTGTGGCAGGATTCAGCTCCTTCATCAATTTTCAGGTTAGTATGGCTGAATCAATTATAGTTTGTAGAAGTTCCCTTACTACAGACTTTACTGGCAGTTGAGACTGGGATCTTTCTTCCGTGAGAGACATGGTGATATGCCACATTGCTTTGGAATACAATGTTGGACATGGTTGCAGTCATGTGGAGAACCACTGTAGGTATTTGTTTAATTTATTCCAACTTTTCTTCTTTTAGACAACCCTTCCTCAGACAGTTTTCTTGGCTCAGGAGACCTAAGAACCTTTGGCCAGAGTGCAAATGGCCAGTGGAGAAATTCCACTCCGGCATCAGGTTCAACTTTACAAAAATCAAGAAACAGCCGAAGTCTTTACCTCGAAACCCGAAAGACCTCAAGGTAAGTATTCTGGCTATTTAGTTCACAAGCCCTTCCTCCAATATAAGAGAAAATGGCTATTAAGATAGTTGTTATATTGGCATTTTTTGAAAGTAACACCGTTTTTGAGCTTTAAACCATAGAGATATGGACAAATATATTTTGAACTTTCAACTCTTTATTTGGTGCTGAATTTTGGTGATAGCCAAATTTTATCACTAGAGGGAGGAAAAGAGTTTTCAGGAAATCTTGGTGGATATCAGCATATTGGGACCCTTCAAGATCAGTATGGCTGTTATGAACCTTAAAGTGTAAATGGATCAGCTTCTGCAACTTTAGTAGCAAAGAAACCACATTTCACTTTGTAGGCTCTCACATGAGCAGAGACCTTATTTTAAACCAAATCAGCCTTATGGCTCATGGCCTTAGACAACTACTTCTATTAGAAAATACAATCACAAAAACTTTATCCTATTTTGCCCAACTTAGTAAGCCCTGCCTATTCCTTCACCAAACTTATACGGATTATTAAAGGCAGATGAAATTTGCCTTGGAAACTTTCCCTCAAGTACTTTATTATATTAATATAGTAAAATATTTTTTCTCTCTTAATATGGTATTTGTGACTTCTTAAATATTACTCTGGTAATGGATTTTAGGAATGTGGGATCAGTTACTACTTAGTAAAAGCTAAGCTTTCTGGTGTTGATTAAAACCAACAAGATGGTTTTTATCTTATTTTATGATTATCAGCACATGGACTCTGGAAACGTGTGAGAGTACTCCCAGAGATTGTCTTCCCCACTTCTTAATATTTTTAAAAATTATGTAAGAATTCATTAATACTCTCACATAAAAATTAAAGCATTGCAGATAAAGCCAAAGATCCCTTGACCACTACTCGCAGTCTTACTCCCTTCACCACACTGTGTTTCCTTCCAAATCTTTTCCAATGCTTATTTCTCTTCACTCTTTCTTACTTATATATAGCATGATATATATGCTATGTAATTCTATAACATGTATAATATTTTGTCTTCATTAAAGATATTCTGTACACATCATTTGGCAAGTTTCTTTTTTACTCAGTAATGCCATACTGTTATTTTTTAAGTAACATTGTTACAGAAACATCGCACATGATTTGTATAAAATTAGAAAACACAAATAAGCACAAATATAAAAAAAGTCATATTCCCACCTGTCAGACATCACCTCTGTAATGTCTTAGTACATCTTTTTCCAGATACTTTTCTCAGTTTACACACTTTTTTTTTCCAAAAATAAGTTCATACTATGCATACTCTTGTAATCTGCTTTTTTTCTTTTCATTTTTCTTTTTACGGCTGCACCTGAGCTATATAGGAGTTCCCTGGCTAGGGGTCACATCTGAGCTTCAGCTGTAGTCCTCTGCCACAGCCACAGCAACCCCGGATCTGAGCCACATCTGCGACCTACTCCATGGTTTTTGGCAACACTGGATCCTTAACCCACTGAGGCAAGGCCAGGAATCAAACTCACATCCTCATAGAGACTACATGGTGTCTTTAACTGGCTGGGCCACAATGGGAGCTCCATAATCTGCTTTTTCAATCAGTCGTCTTCTCTTTCTCATTCACTCAGTAAATTTTATCTTGTACACTGAATAAATTATATTTAAATTTTTCTAGTTGACCCAAAAGTATCTTTATAGCTAGTTTGTCTAAACCAGTATCCAGTCTAGAACTGCATCTGGTAGTTAATCACCCTTAGGTCTCATACAGTCCAGAACAGCTTCCTTTTTTTTATGACAAAACTTTTTATGCATTATGTTCCACTTTTTGAATTTGACAGGTTGCTTCTTCATAATATCATTATTTTGTCCTCTATCCTCTATATATTTTATAATCTATATTTTTGACTTGAATAAAAACCAGTGCTGTGTTACATCACATTAGAAAACCTACAATGTCTGATTCCTATCACTGATGATGTTGGATTGACCTCTAGGTTAGGGTGATAACACTCTGGTTCTTAATTGTACAGTTAAGTTTTTTTCTCTCTTGTGACTAGAATGTATTCTAAATGATGTTACTTTGGTATTATATGAATGACCAGTTTCAAATCAGACTTAAGAGTTAATAATGTCAGTTGATAATCCTTATCTGATAATTTTTAATTGAGGTATAATTGACATATAGCATTAGTTTTCAGGTGTGCAGCATAATGATGCAATATTTATATATATTGTGAAATGATCACCACAGTAAGTTTAGTTAACATTTGGTACCAAACATAGTTATAAAAAAATTTTTTTCTTGTGATAAAGAAATTTTAAGATCTGCTCTCCTAGTGACTTTCAAATAGGAAATATAGTATTAACTGTAGTCATCTTGCTCTACGTTACATCCTCATAACTTATGTTACCACTGGAAGTTTGTACTTTTTGTCCCCCTTTGCTCTGATATTAGAGTTAATGAAATAGTGTTTTTCTAATATTGTCATTTCTCTTACACTTATTAATTGGTACTCCTCTATAAGGGAGAACTTTTTTCCTCATTAGCTGGGGCTATTTGATTACCCTGAAATACATTTCCTGTTGGAAAGGCAGAATATGTGATTAGATCTTTCTTTTTCATTACCAATTTTCAAAGTAAATTTTTTTAAGTAGCCACTGCATGTGGTTCAAATGAATTTTTCTGTTCTTTTTTTAGTGTCATCATAGATTCACTGTGTTTCAATCCACTACAGCTATTATTCTTTTAATGCTTACATTCTCACAGCTTTGGGTAGTTGGAACTCTTTCAGGCTTATGTCTCTGTGACTCAACCTCTTTAATTGTTGGTAGCACCTTTGCTTTCTGGTAATGCAAGATGCCCTCTTGCATTAAATACTGTCTTGCCTCATACTGTCATTAAACAAACACATATGCACACACATACATTCTCTCTCTAAAGCATAAATACAGAAAACATTGTGGGGAATTCATTATATCTTTACCAAATTATATTCCCCTTGCCATCTTTTCCTAGCTGCATCTACCCATCCTAAGAAAAGAAGCCTCTTTCTGAAACTCCAAGTTCTTGTTCCTCTCCCCATTTGAATACATACAGAGGTCATTAGTGTTTGAAGAGTTAGAATATATGTATGTTCTAATTTTCTTTAGACCTAGACTGATTTCATTTGAATCCAGAACACATATACTGGTTTAAATAGTTGACTTCATTAAATTCAGTCTAGTCAGCTATGTACTTTATTCTTCATCATCAGCAGAAAGAAAATTAATTATGCGGAGCACAAGTACCTTTGCTGCATAATGATATATGAAAAAAGCACATAGAAAAAAAATTAAATTATTAACCTAGCCTTAGAGATAAAGCTCAGTTTTGAATCCACAAAAATATTTTTCTTGCCAAATTTTTTCCCATTATTTGAGGCACATACAGTATTAAAAAAAAAAATTTCCTTTGAAAGAGGTAAATAGTGAAGCCAAAAAGAGAAGTCACAGTGATCCAGCCTCATAAAAAAGTCTTCTGGTTGTTTTTAATGAAGGATGGGAGCCCTCTGTTGGTCTTTTAGGAAACTTTAAATTCAATTGAAAAACAGTTGAGAAGCTTCAGCTTTATCCATCTTTGCATATTTAATCTTAAAATAATTCCCTCCAAAATGCTGGGGAAAGGATGCTACAGGGAGTAAATAGAAAGTGTGTGCATATTAGCATACCTGGTACCCAGCTTGTCTGAAAATGTCCAATCTGATATGCTTTCTGTCATACAACACAGGTCTGTGGTTACTGACCAAAGGAACTTAAAAGTTTGCAAAGCTAAGAAATACAGTTTTTAGTTGTTTGATAGTTACGTAGCTTAGCAATTTAAGACCTCCTAAGTGGTAGAACCTGATGCAGCAACTCATGTATCATTTCTTATGTATTTCCCTCCAGGGTTCATCTGTCATTCTGCCTGTTAATTTTTTTGTTTTTGTTATTTCTTGAAAGTGAAAATAATCACTAGGTTAGATTTTCTTACTTACTGTTCTTGTCTTTTCTTACAAACTTTTTTTTTTTAGTGGATTATCAAACACTTTTACGGGAAAGTCAAACCATCACTGCCATGTGTCTGCATATGAAAAATCTTTTCCTATTAAGCCTGTTCCAAGTCCATCTTGGAGTGGTTCATGTCGTCGAAATCTTTTGAGCCCCAAGAAAACTCAGAGGCGACATGTTAGTACAGCAGAAGAGGTAAGGAAAACCTGAAACAAAAGCTACTAAAAGTTAGATTCTTTCCCTACATTCAGCCATTTGTTCCCTCAGATTTGGATATTTATTAACCATTGCATTTACTCAATCCTTTCTGTGTTGTTTTTTTTTTTTTTCTTTCTTAATTACTCTTTGAGTGCTATCATCTGTTCTAAAGAAAGTAAGGAGATATTTTCTCAAGATTTTAGTATTTTTCTTACCATCTTCTATTCCTGTTGGACAGCAGGCTTAATCTTCAGTATTTTCTGAATGGCTTCACATACATCAGATTCTCTCTCTTCTCTTTTGGACCCTACCTAAAACTCTAGTTTCATATGGCAAAACTGTTAACCTTGCTGGATTTGATAAAATACTTGCCCTTATTTCTTACTAGGACAGTTATTCTTCCATATAAAAGAAAAATCAAGAAACCAGCTTAATAATTTATATCCTTTCATTATGAGTAAGATCTTTGAGATCATAGACTTTCTCCACAAGAAAGATGTGTTGACACTGTGTTGTTATATTTATTCGACTTAAAGGAAAAAGTTAATTCTGTAAATATAACATAATACATAATTTATGCAATAAGGAAATGTGCTTATACCTGTTCAATTAAATATTTATTATGCATCTAGTGAGCTTCGGACCATGCAGATATAAATGAATAACAATGACCTCACATTTAAATGGCATTAGAGTTTCCAGTATTCTTTCCACACGGTTTATATTCTTTTAACCCTGCGAAATAGGTAGAGATGAGATAATAACCACATTTTACAAAGTTGGAAAGTAAAGATCAGAGGTCACACAATAATAAATGGCCAGCCTGCAGTCCAGGTCTTCTGAAGGAGCCTAGTGTGCTGTGCTTTCTGTTACACAATATGTGATTCCTGCCTATTGGGGCTTATAGACCATGGAGTCAAGAATATAGCATTATGTGCTAAATAATTACATAATTTGGTGGTGAATATCTCTTAGGTGGCAAAACTTGATTATTTGTGACATGGTTAGTAAAAATGTTGTATGTTTTAAATTTGTATTGAATCTAAAATATCCAACAGAGGATGGCAGAACTAGTAAATCATATTTAGCAGGGGGAAGGACAGACAAGAGTTGCCTTTGGTAGTAAGAGCTGAGCAACAGTTATGAAAGATTTATTTTTCACTGTACCTTTTGTAACATTGAATTTAGTACCATGTATGTATCAGTTGTTATATACATAAATAATTTTTTTTTAATTGCTGGAGTTGTGGGGGTTGTGCTTTTGCTGAAGTCTAGGCAGCCTACATGGTACAGAGAAACTTGTGGAGAGGGAGACAGCAGCAGCATGGCAGCTGGATTCAGGCTTCCCACACCCTTCCCTGCCCCATGTGGCACTGCTGGGATCAGGGTCCTTTAGACTGTGTTCATTGTAAGCCCACCATTCGCCCCCTAGCCAGCCAGTCCTTGGGGCTGTTCAGCCCCTCCTCCTTCACCTTCACTTCCAGCCTGAGGACTTAGGCTGACCAAATACTTTCATCCTTCTAATGTACCCTCCAGGCCACAGACCGGGCCAATGGAGGACATGAAGCTATAGAGTTCTCTTTCCTTTTATAGTGCCAAGAAGATACCAAGGGTTGAACCTATCGTGTAGAACAAGAGATGCAAGAAATTTTGCCTCAGTTTTTTTAGGTCTATAAATCTGCTTTGAAAAGCAAGTCACTTGTAGTGTAGAAATATGAATAATCCATATTATATGAATAAGACAAAATATTGGATCACATTTTATTAAATGAAACTTTCAACAGATAAGATATTTAGTTTTAGATATTACAATAATCCAGATTAAAATATATTATTTTCCTGGGCCTCCCGGGACTAAAGGATTTATTAATGGATGCTTATAAACTAGAGGAAAAGTTATATTCTATGGAAATACTAGGATCTCCAAGGGAGATGCTGTTGCTTATGTAGAGGAGAATTATGTATGAATCTCACTTCTGGAGTTGTCTAACAGCTTCAGGAATATGAAACCATCTACACATCAACATATTATCACTGTACTCTTGAGGCTTAGAACAGGGGTTTGAAGAGAATACCTGAAGAAGAATTTGGAAATGTGCAAGTGGTAGCTGTACCAACACTTGGCTGATGGCTGATTCAAGGGCAACATTAAAGAATGATGCTATCCAATAGAGAAGCCATTAGCTACATATGCTATTTAAATTAATTCAAATTAAATTAAAAATTTAGTTTCTTAGTCACACTAGCCACATTTCAATTACTCAGTCATATGTGGCTAGCGGCTGCCATATTTTGGACAGTGCAGATATAGAACATTTCCATTATCACAGAAAGTTCTGTTAACACTGTTACAGAGAATGTGAGTTTGTAATGAAAAAATACTAGGGACATTGGAAATGATAAATAATACAAAGACAAGTCTTTTCTTTTCAATTATATTTTGCTTCCAGACATGCTTTTCTACAAAATATTGTGCAACATTTTAAGATACTATACTTCCTTATAGATGATACTGATGGTTTTATTCTTTAAAAAAAAATACTTTACAATTTTGTTATAAACCAAGAATTTTTGACTTAGAAAATTGTTTAATTATACACTTTTCATACTTGAAATTTATTTATATGGTATAAAGCTGTTACTTTAAACAAAATCAGAGTGGGATTTATAAAGTATTATTTGGGGCTATAGTGAAAGGAATTACTTGTTTGCTAAAATTTATTTTGTGCTTTCTGTTAAATTTCTTTTTTTGTTTTTTGGGGGTTTTTTTTTGGCCACTCCTGGGGCATGTGAAAATTCCTGGGCCAGAGATCAAACCTGAGCCACAGCAGTAACCCAAGCCAGAGCAGTAACAATGCTGAGTCCTTAACTGTTGGGCTACCATGGAACACCATCTGTTAAATTTGTATAATTTTGCACTTCAGTTTTATGATGGAACCTCTTATAGAGGCATCTAAATGCAAGAATATGCCATATTTTATTCTTAATAGAATTCAGCACCTTAATTATCCTTACACTTATTAAACTTCCTTTGATCCTTTATTAGGTTTAAAATATGACATTGGTGAACTTCCTTTAACATTTTATCCAATTATTTGCTCACTCAATAGAAAATAGTTTAGTAAATAATATACAGAAAGGGTGTTTTCTTTTACTTTAATAGTACCAGGTGCTTCAAAAAAGTATTGTCTTTGAAATTTCAAGTGACTTACCTCTGCATTTTGTATTTTCTTTTGGTAAAGCCAGAAGTTTTATGTTCCTTTTCTTTCTTTTTTGGTTTTTGGGGTTTTTTTGATTTTTAGGGTCAGCATGTGGCAGATGGAAGTTCCCAGGCTAGGGATCAAATCAGAGCTGTAGCTGCCAGCCTACTCCACAGCCACAGCATTGCAGGATCCAAGCCACGTCTCACCCTACACCACAGCTCACATCAATGCTGGATATTTAATCTGCTGAGAGAGGCCAGGGTTCGAACCCAAATCCTCATGGATGCCAGTGGGGTTCCTTACCACTGAGCCAAATGTTATATGTTCCTTTGAGAGTTGCGCAGACTATTTTTTCTTTCTCCAAAACAGTTCTAAATAAAGTGTAAAATACCCAGTGTTTCTTGTTTTAATGAAGCCGAAAATAGAAATGTATCTTTCATCATTAAAAATAAAAACAAAAAAGATGAATTCTTATAACTTCCAAATTAAGATGTAGAATAGTGAAGGATCCTTAATGCTTTTTCTATCACTTCTTTTTTAAACCATAAGTTAGTTTAAGTTGGAAGTATGGGGCATGAAGAGACTGCAGATAATTATTTGGAATATGGAACAGATAATTATTTGGAACTATCTGGAACCTTTATTTCTGTTCATTTTATGTTCTCTAATGACTTTGAAGTTGTTCAGGCTCAGACAGAAGCTTTTCTTTGAAGATATATTTCCTGGGGAAAATGATTCGTGGGCAACTTTTGTGTTAAATTGATTTTTAAAAATCAATTATTGAAGTTCCCTTGTGGCACAGTGGGTTAAGGATCCAGCATTGTCACTGTGGCAGCTTGGACTGCTACTGTGGTGTGAGTTCAGTCCCTGGCCCGGGAACTTTTATGTGCTGTGGGTGCAACCAAAAAGGAAAAAACAATAATTAAAGCCTGATAAGTGTTTTTGTAAAAATCAATTCTTTGTATTGAATTAATTTAGATTTCTTTATTTTTATTTATTTATTTATTTATTTGGACAATTCAACCATTGCTCTTCATACGTTCCCATAGTTTTGTTTTAATTTTGTCTTTTTAGGGCTGCACCCATGGCATATGGGGTTCCCAGGCTAGAGGTCGAATCAGAGTTTTAGCCACTGGCCTATGCCACAGCCACAGCAACACCAGATCCTTAACCCACGGAGCGAGGCCAGGGATTGAACTCGCAACTTCATGGTTCCTAGTTGGATTTGTTTCCGCTGCACCACGATGGGAACTCCAATCTAGATTTCTTATAATTTGCATTAGCTGAGTCACTTATTGACATCTTGGTTCTTAATGTTTTATTTATAAATATAAAAGCTTATCCCAAGAGGAGTTCCCATTGTGACTCAGTGGATTAATGACCCAACATGGTATCCACAAGTATGTAGGTTCCATCCCTAGCCTTGCTTACTGGGTTAAGGATCCAGCATTGCCACAAGCTGCAGTGTAGGTCACAGATGCAGCTCGGATCTCGTGTTGCCCTGGCTGTGGTGTAAGCAGCAGCTGCAGCTCTGGTTCAACCCCTAGCCTGGGCACTTCCATATGCTGCAGGTATGGTCATAAAAAGAAAAATATATACATCCCAAGAAAACATTTTGCTTTGTGATGTGAGGAAGGAGGGAAATGTTTCTAACTTTTTATGGTTGAAAGCTTTAGTGTACCACCAACAAAGGACCTTTCTATGTCACTGTTCTTAGTGTTCTCTTGAGGTCTTTGGGATATTTCTTTACTTTCCCTTGGTATGCAGAGTAACCTCTTAGACCAGTATATCTGCTTTACTTTCCTCCCTATGATAAGATGATACAGTCAAAGCTTTTTAGAATGTAGTTTGGTGGACAGTGGGAATGAACTAAAATGACTAAGAGTTGATTTCAGAGTTCCTGCTATGGCTCAGTGGGTTAAGAATCTGACTGCAGCAGCTCTAGTCATCATGGAGGTACGGATTCAATTCCTGATTGGGTGCAGTAGGTTAAACATAGGTCTCAGCTGTGGCTCGAATTCAGTCCCTGGCCTGAGAAATTCCTTGTGCAGCAGGTGCGGCCATTTAAAAAAAGAAAAAGTTGGAGTTCCCGTCGTGGTGCAGTGGTTAACGAATCCGACTAGGAACCATGAGGTTGCGGGTTCGGTCCCTGCCCTTGCTCAGTGGGTTAACGATCCGGTGTTGCAGTGAGCTGTGGTGTAGGTTGCAGACGCGGCTCGGATCCCGCGTTGCTGTGGCTCTGGCGGAGGCCGGCGGCTACAGCTCCAATTCAACCCCTAGCCTGGGAACCTCCATATGCCGCAGGAACGGCCCAAGAAATAGCTAAAAAGACAAAAAAAAAAAAAGTTAATTTTGGAATTCACCTTGTGGTGCAGGGGAAACGAATCCAACTAGTATCCATGAGGATGCAGGTTTGATCCCTGGCCTCAATTAGTGGGTTAAAGATCTGGCATTTCTGTGAGCTGTGGTGTAGGTTGCAGATGAGGCTTGGATCCCACGTGGCTGTGGCTGTGGCTGGCAGCTGCAACTCCAGTTCCACCCCTAGCCTTGGAACTTCCAGGATATGGCCCTAAAAAGCAAAATAAATAAATACTTAAAAAAAAAAATGTTGGGAGTTCTCTGATGGCCTAGCAGGTTGAGGCTCCTATGTTCTCACCACTGTGTCTCTGGTTGCTGCTGTGCGGCATAGGTTCAGTCCCTGGCCCAGGAATTCCCACATACTGCCTGTGTGGCAAAAAAGAAAAAAAGAGAACCTGAAATAAAAGTTGCAACTCTCATTTAAAAAAAAAGTTAATTTCCATGACTCAGGTGTGGTATTCCTCCATTTTACCACCCCTGAAAATAACAGCATACTCTTAACCCTGTTACACTGTGGATTAGGTTATCTGGTGTAGTGGAAAAATGGAGTCAAAATTTACATTGAGGGGTATTCAAAAATTTCAGGTATTAGTCAGGCTGTGCTTGAGCTGCTGGTCCCTTGCAGCTGCCACCTCTCCCTCTACCCTGGTGCCCTCGCCACTGCCATGCCACAGAGCAGCCAGGCCCCTGGGCTGCAGGAGGAAAGCCTGCATGGCTCCTCGGTAGAGTTATACTTTGGCAATAATGGGAATGGGAGCATCATTCCAGACTCGGTTTCTGTTTATAATGGCAACATGGAAAAAATACTGCTGGATGCCCAGCATGAATCTGGACAGAGCAGCTCTAAGAGTTCTCACTGTGACAACCCACCTCGCTCACAGACCCAAGACAATAACAGAGCTTCTGAGACAGACACACATAGTGTTGGAGAAAAGAACAGCTCTCATTCCAAGGAAGATTATATGGAGAGAAGGAAAGAAGTCGAGAACATCTTGAAAAAAAACTCAGACCAGATTTGGAATTGGTCAGGTCAGCCAGAAAACATCCCCCCCACCAAGGAGTTCCTCCTCTTTAAGCACCCAGCGTGCATGACCACGCTCAGCATGAGGAACACAAGTGTGATGAAGAAAGGGGGCATTTTCTTTTCCGAGTTCCTCAGAGTATTTCTTCCATCTCTTCTGCTGTCCCACCTGCTGTCTGTCTGCATGGGAATCTACAACAGAAGGTGCCTGATGACATCCCCCAGTGGCTTTTGATGAAGAGCCGGGGCCCGATTCTCCTGTCATGGGGTGTATGTCGGAGCCTGCAGCACAGCTCAAGGAAGAAGCTGCAGCACTGGTCCCATCTTCTGTAAATGCCGAATTCCTAACTCAGCAAAATACAGACAGCAAGACTCTGCTTGCCTGTGATCACACAGGTTCAAGTCCTAAGCATGTCATTGGTTTATAGCTCCTGTTATCACCTGCTAGTGACCTGTCTTTGGACATTATAAAAATCTAAGAATAAATAATTTTAACATACCTAGTCTAGTATTTTAACAAATTACCTGAGACCTTGAGTTACACACTTGATCTTAAAACGACATGAGGGGTTTGTTTATCCCCAGTAAACGCTGTGGCCTTACTACTGTAGACGCACTTGAAGTGGACACCTCTGTCTACCGCAGACCCCTCGTCCTGGCTGTGCTGGTGACTCTGTCACCTGACCTCTAGAATCCAGGCTGTAGATCTGCTTGCGCTGGGCAGTCCCCACACCCACATGGGATTCCCTCTGAGACTTGCCCATTTCCTGGGCGTAACCACTGGGACAGTAGGAAGCTACTCTCTCTGGATTGCTGAATTAGTTTGTGCTCAGTTTTTTAAGTTCCTATGTCTACGTTAAAAGGCTGGAATAGGAAAAAATAAATCTTTGCCAAATTAAAAAAAAAAAAATTCAGACATTAAAGTGCCAGACATCACAGGTTTCCCGTATATAGATCACTATGGATTTCACTGTCAAAAATCTCTCTTACAATCTAATAATGTGTAATGATGCTTCACTCAGATTATCTACTTGACAAATTTTCATAATAGTAAATTTATGTGTTTTTTTTTTTTTTTTTTTTTTTTTGTCTTTTTGTCTTTTGTTGTTGTTGCTATTTCTTGGGCTGCTCCCGCGGCATATGGAGGTTCCCAGGCTAGGGGTCGAGTTGGAGCTGTAGCCACCGGCCTACGCCAGAGCCACAGCAACGCAGGATCCGAGCCGCGTCTGCAACCTACACCACAGCTCACGGCAACGCCAGATCGTTAACCCACTGAGCAAGGGCAGGGACCGAACCCGCAACCTCATGGTTCCTAGTCGGATTCGTTAACCACTGCACCACGACGGGAACTCCAATTTATGTTTTAATAAAGCATTGCTTTTAAATTTTTTTTTTTTTTTTTTTTGACCATGCACGACACATGGAAGTTCGAAGGCCTGGGACTGAACCCAACCATAGCAGCGACCCTAACGCTGCAGTGACAATGCCTGATCCTTAACCTGCTGTGCCAGAAGAGAACTCCTAATTACAGTTTTTTTTGCTTCGTTTTATGGCTGCAACTGTGGCGTATGGAAGTTCCCAGGCTAGGGGTCAAATCAGAGCTGCAGCTGCCAGCCACATCCACAGCAACTCAGGATGTGATCTACCTGCAGCTTAGGGCAACTGCAGATCCTTAACCCACTGAGTGAGGCCAGGGATCAAACCTGAATCCTCATGGATACTAGTCAGGTTCTTAACCCAGTGAGCCGCAATGGGAACTCCATAATTATGGTTTCTAATACTGTAGACTGTCTCCTCACAAACACTAAAAAAGAGGACCGCCATCATCTCTAGTATAATGGTAATGTCTAAGGGCTTATTTTCTTCATATAGAGCATGGCAAATTTGTTTCTTCTCTTTTTCTGTTTTGATACCAAATGCTCAACTAATTCTACCTTTTCTGATTACTCAACTGTGCAAATTTAAGGATATTTTTTCTTATAAGGAATTAGCACGACTCATAGTGCAGATGTATCTTGTTAGATCAGTAACATAATGACAGTGTGATTGAAATTTACCTTGTAGCAAAAAAATGATTCAAGGAGAAAAAAATTTAATGTCTCTTTACCTTTTCATAGATAATTGCATTGTGCTTTTACCAAACATTTGTAATTGAATAAAATGCTATGTGTGTGTTGAAATGTCACAGTTTAGGATGTTGCTAGCTCTGGCACAGAGTATTAAAATTGTTTTGTGAAGACTGGTGGTTGTACTAAACTTTTTATAAGATTTTGCAAAATACCAGGGCATGTTATTTAGCGAGTGTAGCCCATTGCTTCAGGGGATCTGCGCAGAGTAAATACTTTAGCATGGTTATAGTGACAAGTCCTTATGTGATCTGGTTCTCTGCTAAGTGACCTCATTTATTACCACCCTTCTCCTCATTCACACGACTTTACTGTTCTTTGAACATATATTCTGTCTGAGGGCATTTGCATTTGCTCTGCCCCTACCTGGAATGCTCTTTTTATAAATTTGCATGACTGACTTCTTCCTTTGATTTAGGTTTCTGTTGAAATAATCACCTTTTTAGAGAGATCTTACCTGTTCTTGCTGTCACCCCTCCATCGCTTTTTATTTTATGTGCTTCATACTACTTGACTAGTTTTTTGTCAATCCTTTAATTGTAATATAAGCTCCACAGGGGCATGAACTTTATTTTATTCAGTGCAGCATTTCTAGCATAGTAGGTGTTTGAGTCAATAAGTGAATTATGTGCTTTTCCCTAAATTCACTATTGGGACTTAAGGAAAAAAGTAAATGCTGGTGATGAAAACACTTACACTCTTACAATAGGAATAGTAATATGATTGGAATAGGAAACTTTAGCTAGATGTCCCACTCTAATCTTGCCTCTTCTGGGAGTTCCCATCGTGGCTCAGTGGTTAATGGACCTGACTAGGAACCATGAGGTTGCAGGTTCAATCCCTGGCCTTGCTCAATGGGTTAAGGATCCAGTGTTGCCTCAAGCTGTGGTGTAGGTCGCAGACGAGGCTTGGATCCCGCGTTGCTGTGGCTGTGGTGTAGGCTAGCAGCCACAGCTCCAATTAGACTCCTAGCCTGGGAACCTCCATATGCCGAGGGAGTGGCCCCAGAAAAGGCAAAAAAAGGCAAATCATCATCATCATCATCTTGCCTGTTGTGGTTACTTCCTTGTGATTTTTCTAACAGGTATCAGGAGTCAAGAGATATATTGGAATAGTGTTTAGAGATCCTTAAATGTTTTATTTCAGGGACTCTATCAGTTGACTCAAAAGTGATTGCCTACTGGCCTTTCTGGTTTCACATTCTATAGTTTCTCTGTTCTGTTATTCACATATATGCCCCATAATTTTCTAAAATATACTGTCTGGTATTTACTTCACTCAGTTCCTCTTATAAATACTTTATAATTTTCTAGAATATTATTAATGAACCATAATTCTTAATTATCATGAGGATACTCCCTGGGCTTCGACAGAGCTTCTGGAAGTCTAGATGCTACTCTGAGAAACATTTGCCTCATTGAATGTGTTTAAGATTTTTTGTTTTCTTTTATAGACAGTTCAAGAGGAAGAACGAGAGATTTACAGACAGCTGCTGCAGATGGTGACAGGGAAACAGTTTTCTGTAGCCAAACCCACCACACATTTTCCTTTACACCTGTAAGTCACAGAAACATCTTTCACATGAATTGAATTCTACATTTTGTTATTTGGTACTGAAACTATACTCTTTTCTTTCTAGGTCTCGATGTCTTAGTTCCAGTAAGAATACTTTGAAAGATCCCCTGTTTAAAAATGGAAACTCTTGTGCAGCTCACATCATTGGCTCTGATACTTCATCATCTGGATCTGCCAGCGTTTTAACTGCCCAGGAACAACTGTCCCACAATGTGTATTCCTTATCATCTTATACCCCGGATGTTGTTGCATTTGGATCCAAAGATTCCGATCCTCTCCATCAACCCCCACAACAGCACTCACTTCCACATCAGCCAGATAACTTACCAGCTTCAAATACACAATCTGAAGGTAAAAATGGTATTGTATAACTGTATTTTCAATTCTAAGAACCAACTAACTATTTGATCTCTGTGGATTACAGGCAAGGTAGTAATACACATGAAACTTAATTAAGATGTAAGATATAAGATGCCTTAAATACATTTAATTCAGTTAGCCATGCCACAAATAAACTAAACATATAAGTAACTTGCTTTTTTCTTACATGGAGATGCAAATGATTTCATATGATATTTTATTTAAAAATTAACTTCCTGAACAATCTTGTGTCAGATAGCCCAATTACTTCAGTACATTCTCTGTTTCTAGTACTATGCAATGAAAATTAGGTGCTCTAAAGTTATAGGAGATGTGAAACATCAATTAAGAATTGAAGTAAAAGTTCTTTGGGTAGTACTTAGAAAACCTGGCATCAAAGAGTTTTCTACCTAACCTTCAGCTAACTAAAATACTCACTCTTTTAGCATTCCAGTTAGTTAGAAGTTTTGCTATGATAATTTTTTTTTTGTTTGCTTAATTTCCCATCTCTCTAGGTAAGTGTTATATGTGTGTTAGGCATGTAACTTAGAACAAATTTTATAAATGGTTTGACATTAGGGATCTTTCGCTAAATCAGTCTCTAAGCTCTCCTCTCCTTCAGGTCATTTAAGATTTTTTGGTGTTTTTTTTGTCTTCTAGGGCCGAACCCGCGGCATATGGAGGTTCTCAGGCTAGGAGTCCAATTGGAACTGTAGCCACCGGCCTACACCACAGCTACAGCAATGCCAGATCCGAGCTGCGTCTGTGACCTACCACAGCTCATGGCAGTGCCAGATCCTTAAGCCACTGAGAGAGACCAGGGATTGAACCCTAGTCCTCATGGATGCTAGTCAGGATTGCTAACCACTGAGCCACAACGGGAACTCCAAGTTTTTTCTTTTTTTTTAATACCTATTCCTCAGTTTTCTTAAAATTCTTACTTGGGAATTAAAAATGTTGGTGACATCATTATGTAGCTACGCATATTCATGAAAATTTGTATTAAATTTTGTGTGAGGTGATTTACTAAGAATTCATTAAAAGCCTTTAATTTCAGAAACATGCATTGTGTGGCAGATGCTTAGAACAAATATACCATGCCAAACTGTTTGATTACTTTCCTTATATGTTTATTAAATATTTTAAGTGAGGTTCTAATCATAGCGCTTTAGAAGGACATGATTCTTACCTTTATCAACATAAAATAAATTCTAGAATGCTAGAATTTGTTCCCTTTAGACTCTGCTACTTTTTTTTAAGCTATGCCTATGGCATGTAAAAGTTCCCAGGCCAGGGATCCAACCCGTGCTGTGGCAGTGAGCTGAGCCGCTGCAGCTACAAAGCCAGATCCTTTACCTGCTGCTCCAAAAGAGAACTCCCTGGACGCTTCTACTTCTGCCTTAGCTGCTGCTCTTTCTTTCTGCCTTCCCTCCTCTTGTATTTCCCTCTCTTTCCTTTCTCTTTCCCCTTCTTCTTCCCTCTTTCACCTTCTTCAGTCTCCTGGTAGTTCATGAACTAAAGACTTTGGAAAATCTTGGCATGTTCTTAATTCCCAGGAATAGAAAGAGGAAGCACAGGGAGCAAGCACAGCCTGGGAGGAGATGCTGAAGGGCATATATACTTGCTTTAGAGTGATTGCTTTATTTGTGAGGCAAGCTCTTCACTAAGGCCTACTTAGGGCTCAATGAAAATGGACCTGCCCCTCTTTCTCTTCCATCTTACCTTTATCCCTATGCTGTATTATTTTATGGAAATAGAATATAACAAAATGTGGGAACTTAAACTACAGATATCTAAATGGTACAACTGCGTGGAATTTTGTTAGTAATGATAACCTCTTGTGTTTCTTTGTTTAGGATCAGACTCTGTGATTTTACTCAAAGTGAAAGATTCCCAGACTCCAACTCCCAGGTAAACTTTGATTAAAGGACATTTTTAAAAATTTTGTTTTCTCTCTCTTTAATCACAGTTTCTTCACTAAGAATTACATAATGTTAAAGTAAAACGGCCTAAATTCAGGCCTCTCTCGTGTGTTGTTTGAATTATTTCAGTGACTTCCTAATTGATCTTTTTTTCTTCAGCCTCCATTCTGTTCTTCATTCCATCTTCCATTCTGCAGAGCAATCCTTCTAAAATGTATATCTAATCGTTCATTATACTCCCTGCAGGGTGCCTTATCAGATGTAGAATCAATCCCAAACTCCTAGTATGGTTTCCTATACTATGCATTCTTCCTCCACTATGCATTCTTTCCTTTAACAGGTATTTATTTGGGTGCCAGACAACAAGAACTCCAAATGTGTTCTTACCTCCACTTGTTTTCAGTATTGCACACTAAGTAGCCCCTCACAGTGCTTCCACTGATCTCCCCGACTTTCTTTGTTGTTGTATCAGTTTACTGCATTAAGGAAATAGGTCACATCCTCTTTGTTCTCTCCTTACTAACCTCAGTGACAGTAGGGAGGTAATAGAATAGCATTTTCATCATCAATGATGATGGTGATGGTTGAGAATACTAATTCTCAGAAGTTAGGCTGAGGAGCAAAGGATAACCTTTGAGCCCTTGTTCTTGTCTTTACTAGGACAGATTGCAGAAATTTAAGAACTGAAAGGGACTCCAATCTCCCTATTTATAAATCAAAGGCCCATGGAAAGGAAGTGACTTGCTAAGTGTCACAAATCAGGGCCAGCTCCAGGAGATCCCAATCTCTTAACTTCCAGTTTGATGCTCTGTTTACTTGTTCTGCATATCTGAAAGTTTTCTTTGGAAAAGTGTTCACTCTTCTTTCATTTGGTTCTGTGAGAACTTCTTCAGTTAAGGGGGCTGGCAAGGAGATAAGGAAGTTTCAGAAGAACAAAAGGCTCTAGAACATGCCTGTGACTCTACAAAGCATTATTCCCAAGAGCTGCATGGAATAGAACTGGTCTTTCATCTTAGGAATGGAGTTATACTGCTGATTATCCACTTTGGTTCCTTGGCTTATTAGCCATTTGATGTGACTGTTCTATGGGTGGGGATTTTCAGTATCAGCTGTGATTTGGTTGAATGTATTTTGACTCAAGTAGAGAGACAAGAAGTCCAAGAACTCATTGAGATTTTATATAACTATGAGTAAATCTGTCAATTGGAGCCATTTGGAAAGAGGACTATTCTAGCTTATTACCTTGACAAGTTATGTCCTCTTTCATATCATGTGGGTCTCTTTTGCAAGTAAGAAACTATGTTCAACTTATTTCTCTGCTGAATGTTGGGTCATCTTTTTAACAGCATGTGGCCTATGACTCATATTTGTATTCCTTTAGCTACTATTTAAATTATTTTATGTAATTTATGTCCTTTTATTTATTCCATACTTGTAAAGCATTCTTGTAAACTATTTAAGTGATTAGTTTTCTTAATGAAAATATTTGATTTTTTAAAGTCACCTACACATTTGTCACATTTTTCTTTTCCTACCCATAGTCCTACTTTTTTCCAGGCAGAGCTGTGGATCAAAGAATTGTAAGTTATTATTTTTGATATCTTTTTTCCTTCTCCATCACTTTCTTTTCAGTTAGAAGAAGTCATTTAGCCTGTCACTCTGCCTGTTTTTAGTCAGTAAAAATCCTTTTTATATCTGTTTAAAAAATATCTTTTAACTTACTGTGTTTTAAAAGTTCTTTGGGGGTTGGGATATTGCTATGCTCAGGGTTGTTAAATCTACAACAATTATTAAAGCTAAATTGAGAAAATATTTTAAAGTTAGCTATTATATGTAAAGGAAAATAAATGCCCTTATTTTCACATTGATAAAACTATTTTTTTTTGAGTAATTGGTGTTTTTGTAATTTGCAGTATCACTGAAAGTTTAGTTTCTAGTTTTAAGAACTCACTTTGAGTAGCCAAACCCCTGGTCTTGTTGTTTTGTTTGTTTGTTTGTTTGTTTGTTTTAAGAAAAAGAGAAACCTATAGTTCTTTTATATCATAAATACAGTATTTGAACTAAAACCTCAGTGATATCTTGTATTATCTTCTGCTTTGGGTCAGTCTCAATTTTGAATTTCCAGAATGAAGCTTCACTTTCTCCATAATTTTAGAAGTACTTTTCTATTTTTTTAAAGACTGCACATTTACGGATGTCCACAGAAGTCGCTTGTTCATGTTTAGCAACAAACTAGTAATTTTTATCATTTCAAAAAAATAAAATAATTTCAGTAACACCTTGTGGTTTCACTTTGTCTTAAAGTAAGTGTAGTGATAAGTTAGTATAAGGATTTTTATATTTTCTGTATGAGGGTTTTATGTGTAATGCTCATTGTCTATCAGCAGTGTTCTTGATGTGAGAGTGGTCTGAATTTGTGTCACATTCCTTTGAATTTCCTAGAACTAGTGTTTATGATTCTCGAGCACGGGAGAGATTGCGCCAAATTGAAGAGCAGAAAGCATTGGCATTACAGCTTCAAAACCAGGTAAGAAAAAGTTTTTGAGATAATAAATGAATAGCACATCCAAGTTGAAACTAATTTGTAAGGTCACCTGGATTTGGGATCAAAACAGTTGTAATTGGAGTTCCTGTTGTGGCTCAGTGGCTAACAAATCCGACTAAGAACCATCACGTTCTGGGTTCAATCCCTGACCTTGCTCAGTGGGTTACGGATCCGGCGTTTCCGTGAGCTGTGGTGTAGGTCTCAGACGCGGCTCAGATCCCACGTTGCTGTTGGGCTGTGGCTGTGGCATAGGCCAGTGGCTACAGCTCCAATTAGACCCCTAGCCTGCATATGCTGCAGGAGCAGCCCTAGAAAAGGCAAAAAGAAAAAAAAAAAGTTGTAATTGCAAGATACAGTGTATGGTAAGGGGAATATGTTCCTGGTC
This sequence comes from Sus scrofa, assembly GCF_054392235.1. Classification (NCBI taxonomy): domain Eukaryota; kingdom Metazoa; phylum Chordata; class Mammalia; order Artiodactyla; family Suidae; genus Sus; species Sus scrofa. The sequence goes on along the minus strand of NC_139387.1, from coordinate 85,548,091 downwards.
TCTCCAGTTAGTACTGTTTAGTGTACAGAGACAGATAGTATATTTCTTTATTCCACTTATTTTGAAGTTCTTTCTCTCAGAGACTGCAGGAGCAGGAACATTCAGTACATGATTCAGTAGAACTGCATCTTCGTGTGCCTCTTGAAAAGGAGATCCCTGTTACGATTGTTCAAGAAACAGGAAAAAAAGGTCATAAATTAACTGATAGTGAAGATGAATTTCCTGAAATCACAGAGGTAAATTATATATTATAAATTCCTGCACTTTCAAGTGTTGAGTTCAGAGAGAATTCTTTGGGGAGTTTCCACCACAGTGCAGTGGGTTAAAAATCTGACTGCAGCAGTTCAGGTTGCTACAGCAGCTCAGGTTGCTACAGTAATGCGGGTTCAGTCCCTGGCCTGGCGTAGGGGGTTAAAGGATCCAACGTTGCTGCAGCTGCATCATAGTCAGAGCTTCAGCTTGGCCCAGGAACTTCCATATGCCGCAGGTATGGCCATTAAAAAAAAAAAAAAAGAGTTCTTTGGACAAATTTCAAACATTAATAGAACATCTGGATTTAAATTGTATTGTGTATCCCTGCTTTTATTTGTATTGTGTACTAGTCTTGGCTTTATTTTAAGGGATTATTGAAAATTGAGGAAGGAATTATGGAGTGACTTTTAATGACTTTAGTGAAAAAGTGTGTTTCATTTCATGTATATTTTAACTTAATGCGTGTGTACAGTACTTTGACATCAAATAGCAAGCTGAGCCTTACCCTTTTTCTTAAGTAATAAAAACTCAGTATAAAAATTTGATAAATACATAGAAGTCTGCATACATTTAAAGATAATGTGCTCCTTAATTCATTCTTCTGTTTGGAAAACTCTCTTATTGCTGGTTAGTGTAACACGTTATAGCTGTACTGAATTCCACATTTTTACATTAAAAAAATAAAAGAAATTTTTCTAGAAAAATGTGTCTGAAAGACATTACCTTTACTCTCTTATTACCCTTTGAGAAAGATTCTATTTCTGAGAAAATTGTTTGGCCAAAGATATAAAATATAATACTTTCAGGATTATTATGAAACGAGGGTCTGAAATATTCTGAAAAAAAGGGAAGACAGGACAGGTTGGGAAGAAGTAATCAAGGAATTTACTGGAAGAAACAGAAACCAAAATGTTAGAAGTAAACAGTTGATTAGGGACAGATAAAAGCTGGGGATTGCATGGGGCTTGGTGAAAAACTGCTATGTCTGAGGCCATGTATGCTTGATCTCTGACACTTCTTGGTTCCATAGGAAATGGAGAAAGAAATAAAGAATGTATTTCGCAATGGGAACCAGGATGAAGTTCTGAGTGAAGCATTCCGCTTGACCATTACACGCAAAGATATTCAAACTCTAAACCATCTGAACTGGCTCAATGATGAGGTAATCTCACCCCTATTTTTATATCCAAACAGTAAATGAACATCAAGTGGAAACCAAGGCATTATCTTACTGTTTCTTAAAATGTGGTCCTCAAATGACCTGTTTCAGAATCAGCTCCCACTGGCCTCTCCATTCTCCTGAATAAGTACGAGGCAGTGTGGTAGAGATATGCATTTTTAAACAAATATCTTAGGTGATTTTTTTATATACCTTAATGTCTGAGAACTGATGATTTACCATTTTATGTGTTGAAGATTGGGACACTGAGGGAGAGGACATTCGCTCATTAGTATTCTCACTCTCTTTAAGGTACCTTCCCTGCATTTCATATCTTTTGAGCAAATATTTAATAGCTGACCATGTTGCAGCATGCAGGAATTCTTTGGGATTTCCATGTAGGAACCCATTTCTACCCTTCTATCTCCACTTAGGTGATGAGTGATAAGATTTCCAAAATAGCCTATATTTTTACATGATTTTTCTTGTCTTTTTATGGCCGCACCTGCGGCATATGGAGGTTCCCAGGCTAGGGGTCTAATTGGAGCTGTAGCTGCTGGCCTACACCACAGCCACAGCAACGCCAGATCCAAGCCACATCTGCAACCTACACCACAGCTCACGGCAACGCCAGATCCTTAACCCACTGAGCAAGGCCAGGGATCAAACCTGCAACCTCATGGTTCCTAGTCGGATTCGTTTCTACTGCGCCATGATGGGAACTCCCTACATAATATTTTTTAAACTGACATTGAAGAGGCTGTGTTATTAAATATTTGATGTATTGGGTTAAAAAGAGTTACAGCCCTCGGCTCCTGAAAGTTCTAATTATTTTAAGTAGATTAGTTATATATTAATTAAGTAGATTAAACTGATCTGTCCTGTTCCTAAACCTGTAGGAGTGTGTTATATTTCAGAAGGATATTTTCACAGCAAAAGAAGAGAACTGGATTGGGGTTTTTCCTTAAGTACCTGCTTCCTTCCTTAGGCCCACTAGGAGCATCCCTGCTTGATATATCAGGTGTACACAAGCTTCGTAGTATGGAGAATTTTTAGATACTTAATATACTAAGCACTAGATAGTCTAGATACCTGTATCCTGGTCTTGTATGTTTAAGACCTTCCAAATATAATATTGGCTAATATCTATAGGGCATTTACCACATGTTATACACTATTCTAAGAGTTTTATATATCATAGTCACCACAGTCACCACAGTCCTTGGAGGTAGATATTACAGCTTTGTCATCTCCATTTGACAGGCATAGAAAGATTAAGAAACTTGCAAGTTTACATGAATAGTAAGTAGCAAAGCAAAGATTCAGACTCAAGCATTGGGTCTTATATATTGTATTATACTGCCTTAGAATCTTTAATTGGATCCTGTTTCAAGATTAGATGTATAAAACTTGAGACATGTATCTGGTCCAGTAATTTGATTTTCTGTGGAGCTAGCTGGACTAGTCCCATTCTCTTTGCCACTGGTATGCTTATAAGATATAAATTTCAGAAGTTCATCACTCCCTGAATAATATCTTTGACCAAGAATAGTAAGACGGTACAGTTTGATACGTCTTGCCTTAGGGGAAACGAGAGCCCTTGCTTCTTGTGGCTCAGAATAGTGATATTAGAACATTGAATCAGATAATGAGGGAAAAAAAGAGTTCACCAAATCAAAGGGCAAAATGAAAATTAACAGGAGTTCCTGTCGTGGCACAGTGGTTAACGAATCCAACTAGGAATCATGAGGTTGCGGGTTTGATCCCTGGCCTTGCTCAGTGGGTTAAGGATCCGATGTTGCTGTGGCTCTGGTGTAGGCTGGCGGCTACAGCTCCGATTCGACCTCTAGCCTGGGAACCTCCATATGCCGCGGGAGCAGCCCTAGAAAAGGCAAAAAGACAAAAAAAAAAAATTTAAGAACAATCAAAAGCAGGCGTTCCCATATTGCTCAGTGGGTTAAGTACCTGACTAGTGTCCATGAGGATGCTGGTTTTATCCCTGGCCTCCCTAAGTGGGTTAAGGATCTGGCCTTGCTGCAAGCTGCAGCATAAGTCACAGGTGCCGTTCAGATTTGCATCTAACATTACTGTGGCTGTGGCATAGGCCAGCAGAGCTGTAGCAGAGCTAGGCTTCCCTAGCCTGGGAACTTCCATATGCCGCAAGTGTGGCCCTAAAAAAAAGCAAAAAAAAAAAAAAAAAAAAAAAGGTGCAGTCAAAAGTATCCATCGATTAAGTGTTTTTGATTTGGAGATATTAATCTGTGGTCTCTCACCTTTTTTTTTTTGGCCTGCCACTGCTAAATGGGAAGGATTGTAGCTTGTTTGTTGTACATTATGCAGAACCTTCTAGGGGGCAGCAATGAGTAGGTCATGAGCTGAGTTCTTACTATATTCTGTGGCGTTTACCTCATTGAGCTCCCTTACAGAGGCAGCATTCATCAGGACATATTTTCCATTCCCTGGGCCCATCAGAAAATGGGTTTTTTTTTTTTTAGCAAGCAAAGTTAATGGAAATTACGTTATTTAGAAGAGTCGAGGGGAAGGAAAGATTCCTCATGTACTTTATCTCTACCACACCTACCCATAACTTTGGTAAGGAGTGCTTTTCTCCTGAGTTTAGAATAATGTTAATCTTGAAAAGCAGGTGCCAATTCACATGTCCATGATAATAAGAACTATTTTAATAACTACTTTAACGCTATTTTAACTATTTTTAAAAGCACCATTTTCAAAGTACCATACTTCTCAGGGTTATTACCCTCAAAAAGCTGGTAATATTTTGATGGGGAATTAGTAGGTATTCATACTCATTTAAAAATACTTAATTTTGCTTCCCAATTGTGAACTCTCAGTCTTTTGCAAGTAATTTGCCCTCTCTTCTATACTGTTCTCCTTCCCTCAATAGATATTTTCATTAACCATTTCTTTTCTTTTTGTATCTCATGTCAGTTTTATAGGCTGCATTAAAACTTTCTCCAAAACAGGGAATTCCCTGGTGGCCTAGAAAGTTAAGGATCCAGCGTTGTCATTGCTGTGGCTCAGGTCATTGGTGTGGTGCAGGTTTGATCCCTGACCCAGGGATTTCCCCATACCATGGATACAACCAAAAAAATAATAATAATAAAAAAAACTTTTTCCAAAATAAAGTGATTGACACGTTATTTCTACCATTTTATAGACAAGGAATATAAGATCCTAGAAATGAAAGTGTTCAGATTTAGTTTATAAGGGTAATAAAATCCAGAAGGCCTATATTTGGGATATGTACAGAAAGCCATTAGGCCACCCTTTCTCTGGTCTCTTTCGTAAAAGAAGAGTAGGCCACAATAACTGTTCATACAGTAGGCTTTCCAACTTGTTTTCAAAAATGGATTGGTATATAGGCAAATAGTTAAATTCTCTTAGCTTCAAAGGATTAATGATTGACAGATTAACATTTTACTTCACTGTAAGAAAATGAAACTTCTCAAAATTGGAATGTGGGAACTGGCTGCCTTGTAAAGAATACAAAATGAGGGATTTCCGTACCAGGTGATTAGTTATTAATAGAAGTATCTAGGAGTTCCTCTCATGGCACAGCAGAAACGAATCTGACTAGGAACCGTGAGGTTGCGGGTTTGATCTGTGGCATTGCTAAGGATCCAGCGTTGCCATGAGCTGTGATGTGGGTCACAGACGTGGCTCAGATCTTTGATGTTGCTGTGGCTGTGGCGTAAGCCAGCAGCTGTAGCTCCGATATGACCCCTTGCCTGGGAACCTCCACATGCCACAGGTGCAGCCCTAAAAAGTGAAAGAAAGAAAGAGAGAGAGAGGGAGAGAGAGAGAGAAAGGAAGGAAGGAAGGAAGGAAGGAAAGAAGAAAGAAGGAGTATCTAATTAAGGGAAGGAGGACAGAGTTAGAGACTAAGGGAGAAATTAGTTGCAAAAGTAGATTGAAAGTCACAATTAAGAAACAAAAGGAAATAGTTTAAAATGGATGTCAATATTAGAATTATTTATTATTTCCTGGAGATTGAGTTGAATAACTTCTGGAATCCAACCCTAAGATTTTAGGTTAATGATCCTGAGGAGAGAACTGTTTTGGGCGTTATGTTTCTCTTATGGTCTCATGATTCTCCTTCTTAGAGGGCCTAGTTGTTTCATTAAGCATCGGATACATTTAGAAATACGTGGAAATTATTTAGGCATACAAGTAAATGAATCTGATATCAGCTTCTGGCCACAATAGAATAAAATGGATCAAATTTACTCTTTTCAACTTGGAAACTAGATAAAACATGACGTTACAATTTGCAAACGCTAGATAACAGTGGTTCCTGAGAGAAGGGAAATGAAAAGGATGAGCCTATAATTTCTCCTGCTTACTAGGGTGGTGTACAAGGAAGTACCTAGCAGTCTTGCTAAGCGGAGGAGAGTTCAGAGAGGCCAGCGTGGCTAAGGTTTGTGAGGTAAATACTGGAGGGGAAGTTGCTCTACAAAGCAAAAGCTCCAGAGATGTGCAGAGGGCTCTCCTTGAATCTTTAGCTGAGTACCGATCTGTGCATATATGGGAAGAAACTACCGGAAGCTAGGGAAAGAGCTACCAGAAAGAAGAATCAGAAGTCTGAGCACTAACACAGGTGCCAAGCATAGTTCATGTTCCAACCAGCTAGAGTAGGAAAGTCCTGGGACATTGAATAGAGTCCTCAAAAGGGCATGGCCTCAAGAGTGAGGCCAAAGTGGCCATGGAGTAAAGGCTGCTCTGAATCCGTGATAACAAGCCTTGAAAGCTTGAAACTGATCCAATAACTTAACCATACACAGAATGAAGCCCAACAATGTTTAAAGGAATACAGCAAATTCTAATAACAATAAAATCCAACAACATGAAATGCATAATGTCTAGCATCAATTTAAAAATTCTCAGGCATGCAAAGTGGGAAAAAATGTAACAGGAAAGAAACTGTAGCTGTAGAAATACCCTGAAAAAGATAAAAATGATAGAATTAGCCATCAGAGGTACTAAAACAGGTATCATAAACATATTCCATGTGTTCAGGGAAATAGAGGAAGGTGGACATTATGGGGAGAAAAATAGAAGATTTTATTTATTTATTTACTTATTTATTTATTGCTTTTTAGGGCTATACCTGTGGCATATGGACAGTCCCAGGCTAGGGGTCACATCAGAGCTTCAGTTGCTGGCCTACACCACAGACACAGGCAACACCAGATCCCAGCCATGTCTGCGACCTATACCACAGCTCACAGCAATGCCAGATCCCCAACCCACTGAATAGGGCCAGGGATCAAACCTGTGAGTCCTCATGGATACCAGTCGGGTTTGTTAGTGCTGAGCCATGACAGGAACTCCAAAAAAATGGAAGATTTTTAAAAAGACTCAAATTGAGCTTCTAGAGATGAAAAATACAGTGTCTGGAATAAAAAAAGAAAATTCATGAGATGAGATGAATAGTAGATTAGACACCATGGAAGGAAAAATTAGTGAACTTGAAATAGGGTGATGGGAACCATCCAAATGAAACAGAGGAGTTCCTGTCGTGGCGCAGTGGTTAACGAATCCGACTAGGAACCATGAGGTTGCGGGTTCGGTCCCTGCCCTTGCTCAGTGGGTTAACGATCCGGTGTTGCCGTGAGCTGTGGTGTAGGTTGCAGACGCGGCTCGGATCCCGCGTTGCTGTGGCTCTGGCGGAGGCCGGTGGCTACAGCTCCGATTCAACCCCTGGCCTGGGAACCTCCATATGCCGTGGGAGCGGCCCAAGAAATAGCAACAACAACAACAACAACAAAAAAGACAAAAAGACAAATGAAACAGAAAAAAAGGCTGAAAAAAAAGATGATCAGAGCATTAGTGAGCTCTGGGACAGTGTCAAGCAGTCTAAGCATGCACTCGAAGTCCCAGAAGGAAAGGGAGGGTGTAAGTGGCATCAAAAGAAGTGTTTAAAGACATAATAGTGTAGGATTTTCCAAATTTGAAAACATAAACTGAGAGATCCAAGAAATTCAGTATACCCCAAGTAGAAGAAACACCAACTGAAATATATAATAACTCAGTTGCTGAAAAACACTGATATAGAGAAAAATGATAAAAGCAACCAAAAGAAAAGAAACATATTATGTATAGAGGAACAAAGACCTGTCAGAAACCGTATAGGCCAGAAGAGAAGGTAGCTACATCTTTAGTACTGAAGGGGAAAAAAAAAAACAAACTTGTCAACCTAATTTCTGTACCAGCAAATATGTCTCAAAAAAATAAGGCTGTACTTTTCTAGGCAAACATGCTGAGAGAATTCATCACCAGCAAATCTCTTCTATAATATTAAAGGATATTTGTCAGGCAGAAGAAAAATAATGAGGTAGAAATTTCAATCTCATTTTTTACTATCTCTGAAAGACAAAAAAAATGAACATGCTATGGGGCTTGTGACATGTTGAAGTAAAATTTGTAACAACACAAAGAGGGGAAATGGAAGTATATACTTATATTCTTGCACAATACATGAAGTGGTATAATGTTATAGGAAGATAGACTATTGTAAGTGAAAGGTATATAAATCCTATAGCAACCAGTTAAAAACAAAAAGGTATCGTTAATAAGCCGGTAATGAAGGAGTTCCCTTGTAGTACAGCAGGTTAAGGATCCAGGATTCATCCCTGTGGCATCTTGGGTTGCTGCTGTAGTGTAGGTTTGTTTGTTTATTTGTTTTCATTTTTGGCCGACCCATGCTTATGGAGCTTCTGGGCCAGGGATTAGATCCAAGCCGGAGTTGTGACCTAAGCCACAGCTGCGACAAGGCTGGATCCTTGACCCACTGTGCCAGGTTGGGGATTGAACCTACATCCTAGGGATCCCAAGACATTGCCAGTACCATTGTGCCTCAGCAGGAGCTCCTGTAGTGTGTGTTTGACCCCTGGGAACTTCTACATGCTTCGGGCACAGCCAGAGAAAAAAAAACCAGTAATGGCAATAAAATGGAATTTAAAAATCCTCAATCCTGGAGCTCCCTAGTGGCCCAGCAGTTAAGGATTCAGCATTGTCACTGCTGTGACTCATTCCGTCCTGTGGCCTGGATTTGATCCCTGGCCCAGGAACTTTCACATGGCACGGGCATGGCCAAAAAAAAAAAAAAAAAAAAAACCTCAATCCAGAGGAAGGCAGGAAAAGAAGAGGCAAATAGAAAAATAGAACAGTTGGGACAAATAGAAAAAAAGAACACGGTGGTGGATTTAAACCCAACCATCTCAGTAATCACATTAAACATAAACGGTCTAACCGAGCACACCCAATGGAAATACAATATGAGCCATGTATGTAATTTCAGGTTTTAACCTAGTATATCTAAAACGTTATTTTGGTATGTAATAAATACGAAACTATTATTAATGAGGTATTTTACCTTCTCTTTAAAATGCGTGTATTTTATACTTACAGCACATTAACACAGTACAGTTTGGGTTTTTTTGTTTTTTGTTTTTTTGTCTTTTTGCCTTTTCTAAGGCCATTCCCTCGGCATATGGAGGTTCCCAGGCTAGGGGTCTAATCGGAGCTGTAGCCGCCAGTCTACACCAGAGCCACAGCAATGCCAGATCCTTAACCCAATGAGTAAAGCCAGGGATCAAACCTATACCCTTTATGCCAGAGCCACAGCAACGCGTGATCTGAGCTGCGTCTGCAACCTACACCACAGCTCATGGCAACGCTGGATCCTTAACCCACTGAGCAAGGCCAGGGATCAAACCCATGTCCTCATGGTTCCTAGTCGGATTCATTAACCACTAAGCCATGATGGGAACTCCCACAGCACAGTTTGGATTAGTCATATTTCAAGTGTTTTATAGTCACTTTGACTAGTGGCTGTCATATTGGACAATATAAATTAAACAACCAGTTAAAAAGCAGAGATTGTCAGATTAGGTTAAAAAATTTGTCTTCAAGAAAGTTTTGTTGTTGTTGGTGTTGTGCCCAGAGCATGCAGAAGTTCCCAGGCCAGGGATTGAACCTGTGCCACAGAAGTGACCCAGGCCACAACAGTGATGATGCTGGATCCTTAACCTGCTCGGCCACCAAGGAACTGCAAGAAACCTATTTTGAATGACACAGATAAGTTAAAAGGATGGAAAAATACGCCATGCAAACACTAAACAAAAGAAAGATGAAGTAACAATATTAATATCACACCAAGTAGATTTCAGAACATGGAATGTTCCAATGAGAGACATTTCATAATGATAAGAGGATAAACTCATCTAGAACATTAACTGTCCTATGCATCTAATAACAGAACTTCAAAATACAACATGAAGCAAAACGTAAAAAAACACAAAGGGGAAATAGACAAATCTATAATTACTGTTGAAGATTTCAGCACCTCTCTCCCAATAATTTATTTTGTTTCCAAGGAGAAGTTAAATCTAAATGATGCTCAGTAAGAGAGGAAATGGCTTGCAAAACATTAAGTCCAGCTAGACAAAACTAGCACAGGGAATAGGTTTTCCCTAGAAAATAAAAAATGATTGTGAGAAAGGGGAAAAAAATTAGACAGAATGAGATAAATTGGTTTAGTGAATGAATAGGATGGGTCTCCCGTATGCTGTGCACCCCTACATGTAGAATAAGATGATCAGAATAGGAGTTAACAGTGTTTCTAACATGACTCAGAGTCCACATCATTTTAGTTTACCTCTTTCAAGTGTTTCTTAATAGAACTAGTTCTTTTGATAAACAGGGATTTATGTGAGGTCACAGGGAGAATAGTAATTACAGTTGTCATGGCTCCATAAAAATAGATGTTGCCTGCCTGTCTTTCTCTAAAATTTTGGCAGTAATTCTAATAATTTGTTACTTGAATTTGCACATGAGAAAAATCCTGGGCACAGTGAGAGATGCAGTAACAGAGAGATTGTGTGAAGTCTGCCCTCTTGGTTTCTATGATGTTCTTAGGTTAGATCTTAGTGACCTTCTGAATCATAATATTCAGGTGCTGTTGCTTGGTAAGTCTTTTGGGTTTTGTGGTTGACAAGGTTGACAGTGTGGTTGACGTTCTAATTTAAAAAATCAGAATGAAGAGGCAGGAAAATCTAGAAGGGTAAAATAGGAAGAACAGCTTTTTCCCCAAAAACGTAATCTTTTCTTTTCTTTCTTTCTTTCTTTCTTTCTTTTTTTTTTTTTTTTTTTTTTTGTCTTTTTAGGGCTACACCCAGGGCATATGGAATTTCTCAGGCTAGGAGTTGAATCCAAGCTGCACCTACTGACCCATGCCACCATGGCCCCAGCAATGTCATATCCGAACTGTGTCTGCGACCTTCACCAAGCCCCACAGCAACGCTGGATCCTTAACCCACTGAAGCGAGTCTAGGGAATCAAACCTGCATCCTCATGAATCCTACTTGGGTTCATTCCCACTGAGCCACAAGGGGGACTCCCCCCAAAAGTAATCTTGGTTTCTGCTAAGAAGCACTGTCATGCCCAAGACTTGTAGTACATTTTTTTCCTAAGCTAATTTTAAGTGTCAGAGTGTGAAATTGGGAAGGATTAAAAGTCAGGACTTGACTGTTAGTGAAATTTTTACTTATTTTAAATGCATGAGAAAACAGTAGTTTGGCTGGTTTACTACATGAGAAGGAAGATACAAATAGCAGTAGTCATTTATGTCATTGTGGTAACATACAGGAAAAGGATTGAATCCTTAGTTTGAAAACATTGTAGGCTTTTCTTTTAAAGAGAAGCTTTTTTCAGCTTCAGCCTGGCAGCTCTTCAAATAAAATCACAAAGAAACAAGACACTGTAAACAACCATTCCACTCCCAAACAGGACTGCATAGACAAGCAGGCGCTCATGGCCAAGGCTGTGAAGGCAGCCGGAAGGGCAGCTCTTTAGAAGCCACAGCAAAGAGAGGCAAGTGTGGGCCCCCAAAAGAGTGACAAGTGCAAGACCAGTAGGCACAGGGCTGATTTACTACTCTTAGCCCCCTATTCCAAAGGGAATTCAAGATCTTCTGGAGCTAAGAGAGCCCTGTGTGCAGAAAGGCTCTCACCACGCAAGGGGAGAGACCCTTGTCTTCATACAGTACAAGCAAATGCTGTCACTGCTTCTCTTTCATCTTAAACACTGTGATCTCTTCTCTCATTTTGGTTTTCTTCATCTTCAGCCCTCCTCTGTGAGAAGATGTGTAGGAATCTTTTTGTTCTCCTAATTCCTAGCTTGTTTTTTTGGTATGATTGTATCTTGGCAGACCTATGGCAGTTTTCCTCATTTGGACAGAGTAATAGCTAAAAAACTGAGGAGAGAAACTTGGATCTAAAATCTGCCTCAGATGTCAGATTACACCTCCTTGGCTAATAGGAGGGAACATTGAAGCCACCAAACTCCCTCCTAATGGGATACAGTGTAAATGAAAAGGAACCCAGATCCTCCCTAGAGCTAGTTTAATGAGCTGACTTTGGAGGAAGCCATTTCCCTCTCAGTGGAGAAACCTTGGTTGGAGGCAGAGCTAAAGCAATGGAAAAAGGTCCTGATCCCTAGGTTCCTGTTCAGCTGGTTTGGTCTTCAGCGTTATAGTCCACTCTCAAAATAATAAAATAAGAAACAGCTCAAGCTAGACTTAATTGTTTTCTGGAACGCTTTCCTCCTGAAAAATGTGATAGCCATGTGTGGTGTGACACTCATTTATGTCATCGTTTTCACTGTAGGTTAATGATCCCAAAGGCGATATACCCCGGCACCTGGGGAGATAGATCTCCATGGCTCTGATGTGCTTAGCTGTCCTTACATCTCTGTGATTCCTTCCACCTCCACCTCAAATCCTTATTGTCTGTTGTAATATATAACTTATCTGCCCCATGGAGGGTTTGGCTTACAGTGACTGACAGATTGTCTGCCTGTTCTCTTCACCCCTTGGATTGGAGGGTTTAGCCTCATAACATGGCTAATATTGTGGGGTAGAATACCAGAGGAGTCAGTCCCTTCTTGCTGATTTTCTTTCACTCGGGAATTCAGATTATAGCCAGGAATCTGTGCTTGTTGGGCAGATCTTCCTGTAATCCTGGCTGTCTTCACAAGCCTAGAAACATCCTTTAGCACCATTGCCTTTGGGGCAGAGTTAGATTGAAAACCTCGATTTGAGAAATCTGTGATCCTGATTGTCTTGATTCATTATCATTTAAATAACTCAGCTCCAGTTACTTATTGGCTATCACACCAGGCAGAGAATTAACCACAACCTGGGTTTTCTGGGCCTATAGCTCAGTCTTTAGAGATGCAGGCAGAACAGTGTCTTTCTTCAGTCCTAGCTTTCCCCACCACCACCCTCAGAGCCCGGCCTCATGGTGAATGTGGTTTCCTTGCAGCTGCCTAGGCATCCTCATCTATAGGCCCTTTCTCTAGTCTAGACCATGCTCCGGTGTGTTCCTGGCAGTATTCCCTGCTGCCTACCCAGTATGTAGTTGCCTACTGTTGGGCAGTAGCTCACTGCTCTGGCATCCTAGTGTGTAAATATTTGTCAAAGGACGGGGGCGTTTTCCCATTCCCCAAAAAGCATTCTGAAAAATGTGCCTGTTTTCTTAGTCATATTTCCAAGCCGTGGATCAGTTAGCCCATTCATTCCTTGTAGTTGACAGACACTAGTGCCTGACCTCAGTTGGCCACATAAAGTAAGTATGCAGTAACTTCCGGCACAGTAACTTCCAAGCTTTAGTACCGAGGAGCCTTGGACCTAAAGGAACCATGGACAACATAGTCACTATTAAAGAACACATTATTTCATTAGCATGTTTTAACATATCTCTGCTAACATGACATTAAGCATTTTAATTTATTTCACTTGTACTTGCCTCATATTGAAGGCGTAAATGAGTCAACAAAAATGGGAAAGCTAACCATACAGATTCTGGGGGAGAATGTTACTCTTCATGTTTGTGATTTTACTTTCAAGTCTCATGTAATATAGGTTATACTATATCCATGTCTGCCTCTATACAAACAACATTGCTAAGCTGCTGTCACTTTAGAGATGTTTTTCCAGTAAGTTGATGGTTTATCCTGTCACACTCAAGTTCTACTTGAGACCAAAACAGTTTGCTTTTGCTCAGTGGCGTATTAGGCTGAAAATGCAGTCTTTAGTCATTGAGCAGTTTTCTATCTTTGTGCAAAATCAGGAGGCCTTCATAGAAGGATTAACTGCTGATCTTAGCTTTATTAACAGTAGATTTGGACCTCAAGATTTATTTAAATGGCTCACACAGACCCAGCAGATTAAAGGAACTTCTTGTACTCTTTCCTTTCCTTTTCTCTTGAGTCTCACCTAAAGGGGCGCTATAGCGCCCCTTCCTCCTCATTCTCTAGTTGTTTTTTTTTACCCTAATCTTCAGTATTCTACCGATCTGGCCAACATCTGCCCATATATATCCTGAGCCATGCATATATGTAAATATATAAATATATATATGTGTGTGTGTATATACGTCAACTTTCCCTGTTTTCACTCTTTATAACCCCCTCAACTCTTGTTCCTATGCTATGCAGTGTAGGAATGGTGTTTCCTTCTTACAACATAACTGTTTTCGAAGGCTTGAGTATCTATTTTTGTCTTTTTTGTCTTTTTGTCTTTTGTTGTTGTTGTTGCTATCTCTTGGGCCGCTTCGAGGCATATGGAGGTTCCCAGGCTAGGGGTTGAATCGGAGCTGTAGCCACCAGCCTACGCCAGAGCCACAGCAACGCGGGATCCGAGCCGTGTCTGCAACCTACACCACAGCTCACGGCAACGCCGGATCGTCAACCCACTGAGCAAGGGCAGGGACCGAACCCGCGACCTCATGGTTCCTAGTCGGATTCGTTAACCACTGCGCCACGACGGGAACTCCCTTGAGTATCTATTTTAATATATATACCTTCTTCCCACAGATCATCAATTTCTACATGAATATGCTAATGGAGCGAAGTAAAGAGAAAGGAATGCCAAGTGTACATGCATTTAATACCTTTTTTTTCACTAAGTTAAAAACGGCTGGTTATCAAGCAGTGAAACGTTGGACAAAGAAAGTGGATGTCTTTTCTGTTGATATTCTTTTGGTGCCCATTCACCTGGGAGTGCACTGGTGTCTTGCTGTGAGTACCTGTTTTATTTTTGTTAAAAGAAATCTATGTACTTCTAGAATACACAGAAAGTAGTGAATATTAGTTCTACACTTTCACTGGATGATTGAGGAAGGAGTAGCATTTAGTTGTCTAAAAATTGGATAGATCAGGGAGTTCCTGTTGTGGCTCAGTGGTAATGACCCCGACTAGTATCCATGAGGATGCCAGTTCCGTCCCTGGCCTCAGTAAGGATCCGGTGTTGCCGTGCGCTGTGGTGTAGGTCACAGATGAGACTCAGATCCCAAGTTGCTGTGGCTGTGGTGTAGGCCGGCAGCTGCAGCTCTGATTCAACCCCTAGCCTGGGAACCTCCATATGCCTCAGGTGTGGCCTTAAAAAAGCAAAAAAAAAAAAAAAAAAAAATTGGATAGGTCAATGAGCTTCTTGCCAAGAGTGGGGGGTACTTAGGTTTTGAAGAAAGCTGTGGAATTTCCTTTTCTGGAAATATTTAAAAAGGGAGTTATGAGTCAAAGCAGGCTTAAGGCAAGGCATAGAGAGAAAAAGTGACTTCTTAATGATGCTGCCAACTCAGATTCTATGATTATTATTTTCTGCCTAATCATGACTTGCCTTGCATACTTGGTAATTTAATATTTTTATGACTCAGAAAACATGGATACATTAGCTTAAATATTAATAAACGTATAAAAGTTATTTTGCAGAATTACATTTGAAAAGCATAAAGCCAAAAGGAAATTCTCCAGGTAAAAGAAACAAAAGCTAGGAGTTACCATTGTGGCTCAGTGCATTATGAACCCAACTAGTAGCCATGAGGTTATGGGTTCAATCCCTGGCCTTGCTCAGTGGGTTAAGGATCTGGCGTTGCCCTGAGCTGTGGTGTAGGTTGCAGATATGGCATGGATCCCACATTGCTGTGGTTGTGGTGTAGGCCGGCAGCTGCAGCTCTGATTCGCCTCCTTGCCTTGGAACTTCTGTATGCCACAAGTGCAGCTCCCCAAAAAAGGAAGGAAGGAAGGAAGAGAGAGAGGAAGAAGAAAGGAAGAAAACAAAACCTAGAATCTTTTACCATCTTTCTGAAAATGTGTGGAAATGATCCCACTCAACTTCTTTCTCTGAAGAGCACATTATGTCTTCAGTGCTGCCCACATTGCAGATGGAGAACCTGAATACTAGAAAAAGGTTTTAGGGCAATGAATAGGGCCACTTATCAGTGAGCCCCCACCATAGTTCTAAGTAAATAACACCCCCCCATTCTTCTTTCCTCTGCAGATTAAGCAAGGTATAATGCAAAGTATCCATCAAACTTGTCATGATTTCATAGGAAATTGGTGGAAGTTTCCAAGTTCCAGGGAAGGGAAAAGCTGAGAAGTCAATTTTCTTCACTTCATAAACACACAGATTTTTTTATTCCTAGGTTGTGGACTTTAGAAAGAAGAATATTACCTATTACGACTCTATGGGTGGGATAAATAATGAAGCCTGCAGGATCCTCTTGTAAGTAAGGAGTTGAGGACAGAAGAATTTGGTGTTGGGTATGTGTTGTGTTTTTTTAGTTGTTGAATTCTGTTTTCTGATCCATTCAATGGAGTAATAAATAAAGGAAATTTTTATATTGAGTAAGAATGGATAGTTTCCATCAAAGAAAGTAAAGTTTAATAATAGTATAATAATACCAAAAGTATGCCCTAATGGGGATAATTACTGTCTTGGTGTGCTGAAATAGAGAGTGGGTACAGAGAGAGAGAGAGAGAAAGAAACTACTTAGGAATCATATTCTCCAACCTAATTTTTCAGATGAAGAAACCACAGGTGATTCTGATTTGCTCAGGTCCCACCAGTTAGCAGCTCAACTGGGAACCAAAATGCAAATCTCTTTACACATGTCTATTTCTCTTTCCGAAATGTCTGTTTCTCACTGTACCACTCTGGTGGCCAGGCGGAAGTAAGTTCCAGAAGAGTGAGCAGTTTGCGCTTAAGAAGAGTGCTCTGTATGGGGTGTGCACTCAACACATTGTTTTGGATTGAATTTTCACACCAGAGAATCAAGACTATAAATATAAATAAAGACCTCGATATTCCCAGGGAAGCATTTCTTTTTTATTAGATTGAGTTCCGAAGGACCATGTAAACCAAGGGAAAAGAATGAAAACTTGTTCTTCAGAAAGGACAGTAGATAGAGGAGCCTGGGTATCAGAGGCACTGGTTATGTTTCTCAGAGCGGGCGTGAATTGTGGGACTTCCAAAGGAAGCTTAGCAGTCCAGAGATTCCTTGCCCAGCAACATATACTGTGTTCCGTAGAAGTGCAGATGGAAACTTCCTAAGGATTGTCAGCCCCATTCTTTGAGCAGCAGGTGTCATCAGTGTTCCCCAAGCTCACCTCATTCTCTCCCAATACCTGTAGGCAATACCTAAAGCAAGAAAGCATTGACAAGAAAAGGAAAGAGTTTGACACCAATGGCTGGCAGCTCTTCAGCAAGAAAAGCCAGGTACATTTCACCTTGATGAGATGGAAATTCTGAGATTAGGGTATGGGAAAGAAAAGGATTTCACTGTTTAGTCCCCAGGGACCTTCTGTTTGGTCGTGTGGTTCTGTGGGAAAGTTAGAGTAAACTTCTGTGGGAAACCTAGTAATGTGTTTCTTATGAAGAACTAGGTTTTCTAAATGTCCAGCTATTTTGCCAAGTTTTTCATTTCTGTGGGTAATGTTTGCAGATTGTTTGGCCCCTGTGGGAGGGACCTGTTTTTACACACTGGGTATCGTGGGAAGTCTAAGGTATTCTCCTGTATGATTAATAGGACATACACAAGCCTGACTGAGAAGCTGTATTTTTTTTTTCTCTGAGCCTCTGTTGTTCTGAATGGGGAATCGGAGTAATCTCTTCAAAATTCAGGGAAACTTGTAAAATTCATGTTCTTTGGTTCTTATTTATAATCAAATAAGGAAAAAGGAAGCTTGGAAAGATGTCACCTTTTTGTTGTTTTGGGGCTTTCAGGAAATTCCACAGCAGATGAATGGAAGTGACTGTGGCATGTTTGCCTGCAAATATGCTGACTGCATTACCAAAGACAGACCAATCAACTTCACACAGGTGAGCTGAGCCGCCTGGAGGAAGCTCTGTGACCACCCTGGCTCTGGGTTGCCCGACAGATGTTTTTCTCTCCACTTGTACCACTCAGGGGGCTCCACTTCCGCCTATATATAGCTCATAACATGGGTGGAGATGGCCTGTGCCACGTCACAAGAAGAAGAAGGCTAGTGATAGGCCACATCCCAGGTTACCATACATCAGGTTACCATACAACCCTGGGCAACAGCAGAGCCTTCTTCCCTGCCTGTCTCCCCCACCTGCCTCAAATCCTATTAGAAGCAGAGAACTGGAACCAGAGCAGGTTTCCTTCAGTTTCCTTTTATTTGGGCAGCAGTTAAATTTTGGAACAGGCCACACCTCGATCTCCCAATGTAATTTGTTACGCTGCCTTCCTGCCCTGCCCCTCACTTGATGCAGCCGATTTGTCTTCTCGTAGTTTGTGATTGTTTATTTCTGTCCACATGGTCCTTCGGAGAACAAAGTGGTTTGAGACTAGAGATTATGGTGTAATCTTTGTCCTCTACTTAACCCTTTACTTCTGTTTAAATTAACACTTTACCAGATTTTTCCATCATAGCCCTTGGATGGAGCTGACTCTTGCCATTCCCATAACTTTTCCCCTAAAAGTGAGTTTTTGATTTTCAGGCCTCAAATCTCATATCCTTTTAAAAGTTCGACATAGAGGACTTGATAGACACCATTCTCAAAATTCTTGGAGGCATTTGGGTATAGCCTGGTGATGCCCAGTAAAACTTCTATGGTGACAGCAACGGAAAACAATCATAGAGATGGTAATAAAAAAAAAGAGCAATAGAAAGAAAAAAGTCATGTGTAGTCAGGAATGAGCAGTTGGAAAGACCAAGAATGCAGCTGAGACTATTTTAGTTAAAAACCTCAGGAAGAAAAAGAGTGTTGGGTCTACGTACAAGAAATGAAAATTAGGGTGTCTCTGTGTCCCTACAGCAACACATGCCGTACTTCCGGAAGCGGATGGTCTGGGAAATCCTCCACCGAAAGCTCTTGTGAAGACCGTCTCAGTTAGCAGACATGGACTTGTGGGGGACCAGCTCTTTGTTGTCTACATCCAGAGACCTTGGAAACAGCTGCTCCCAACCCTCTGTTCTTGTAAAGTCCTTGATCCTGGACCAGGCCCTGGAGAGATGCACTCACAAGCACATCTGCCTTTCCTTTTGTATCTCAGATACTATTTTTGCAAAGAAACTTTGGTGCTGTGAAAGGGGTGAGGGACATCCCTAAGCTGAAGAGAGAGACTGCTTTTCACTTCTTCAGTTCTGCCATCTTGTTTTAAAAGGGCTCCAGCTTCACTCAGTCCCTTATTAGGGGCCTGAGCGAAGCTTGGATAGACTCTTGGTTTCATAGAAACTCTTGTTGTTAGGCCTTATTAAGAGGTAGGAAAGGACGTGGGCAAAAAGGTAGGGATGAAAACCACCAGCATATACACGCACACATACATACAGGATTTACAAGATGTGTCATCAGGAAAGTGACAGTAAACTGGACCTTGGGGCACCTGCGTAAGTCCTTCCTCCAGGACTTGTCCTGTTTATATGCCCCTTTGTGAAATCCGTCTGGTTCTTCATAAGGCTGTTTTATCATCGTAGCTTCTTCTTCCCCTCCTGAGGCACAACACATGAGCCTTGGGTGGACCCCAAAGTCTCAGTCCTTTCCTTAAAAGCAGAGATTTGCATGTGCTCACAACACATGATACAGGGAAGTCCCACCCAGGGAGTGGTTTAGTGGAGCAACAAGGCACCACTTTTACTGCTGCCTACTTCTGACCAAGAAGAAGGACCTCAGTCTTTAGCATAAAATTCCAGCATTGGATGAATGCAGGTCTAGTTTGGTCTGTGGCTAGCTAGGTTAAATATGTTTCTAACCACAGAGAATTTAATATATATATATATTTCACAGGAATATGCTTTTTTTTTTTTTTTTTTTTTTTAAGGCTAAATGTGTTCACCATTTTAGCCTGTAGATTTATTACCATTTTCCAAATTTAGCTCCCGGCACGCACAGATCCCACCCCCTATGTGTAGGGTGATTGTGGACTTCCTAACAGAATATTTTGAGGCCTGGATGAATTTTGGCTTAGGGGTAGAGGTTACAGAGGGAGGCAAGATTTTCAACTGGAAAAACGGGTGGAATTTGGACTGATCAACTTGAGATTGAAAAACTGCTATTCCTTTTGTTCTTTGTAGCATCTCCCCCAACCCTGAGCGATCCTCAGGCTAGATAGTGAAACGATCCAATGCCAGTGTCATTTTGTACGTAAGTTCCAAAACGGAACATTTTATACTTTTTTCTGTATTGTAATAGGTAGTTTTGTATGAAATCTTTTCTTCTCTTCCCTTGTACCTCATCCTTTCCAACATTGTGCTTACTCCCTGGGCTTATTTGAAAATTTTACTCTGTTTTATATCAAGCTTGTTTAGTACATTTTTCTATGTGTTACCACAGGTTACAATTTGAAAAGAAAACTATTTTTTTTAAATATTCCATTGTTAACTGAATGTTACTGTTTCCACTCCAGCAACCAGATGTTCGACCTTTTTCATACTGCCTGCCTTTTGGGGGAAGACCACCTTTCGTTTGTTTGTTTTCTTTTTCCTTTTTTTTTTTTTTTTTTTTCCCTTCTCTCTTTCTTGCTTTTTTTTTTTTTTTTTTTTTTTTCCCTCTCTCTCTTTTTTTTTTTTTTTTTTTTTGGTGTTTTCTATAGGAAATAAATAGCTTTCTATATATGAGTTGCTGGGACTTTTCACATTCTCTTTTAGAAAGCTATGGCATGCAGGCTCATTGTGGGACTCCTGAACATTGATTCTTGGTACTGAATGTATTTAAGTGACAACTGCAAAGGTGGCAGTCTGGCGTCGATTTGGACCATGAATCAAAAGACTTGAGTCTTCCAGATGCTCTTGCTATTGTCTGGGGAATTCAGAACAAGGTAGTTGTCTGTATTGATTGTTTGTCCATTAGATAACACCTGTCTTACCCTCCTCACAGAATTTGTACAGACCAAAGCAACAAATATTTATTGCCATGTATAGCAGAAAATGAAACATGCAACAAAAGCACTTTGAAAAATATATAAGGAATTGTTAAGCCTCTCTGAACTTGGCCCCGATTTCTGACCAATGCAGTTTTCTACAAGGCAAAGTTAGTGATCCTGAGACCACCCTACATGAGTGGGCCAAGCTGAGACACAGGTTGTGGTCCAGAGTGGGAACCAAAAATACTTATATATAGTGGGGCCCCTTCTTTCCAGAGAGCTGCCCCCAGAAGAGCAGGACTAGCATCTGGAAACTTTCTTCTTCATTTAAGGGTGGGCCTTGATGACCAGGTTGAAATAAAATGTTCCTACATTCCATGGCCAAGGGCATGTTACCAATATCTTATTTAACTTACTTTTAAGCTAAAGCCTGTTGCTTTCCTCTTCTTCAGTCTTACCCTCTTTCCTGTGCCCAGTGCTCATAATTACCTACCTCCCCTAAGAAAGGAACTCTTGATTCATAATAAGCTCTAGATGCCAACTATGAAAACTTCAGCAGAAATCACAGTCCCAGCAGTCCATCCTGGAACCTATACAGAGAAAGTCAGACCATTCCCACCCATTTGAGAATACTTGATTCAAGGCACAGAGGCTACTTTCATCCCCTTTGTCACCTGGGACCCACCATTGCTCCCAGGAGACCTGTTTAGGATTGAATGCAAGAGTACTTTTCCCTCATCTGCCCTGGAGACTTTGTGTAAATTGACTCTTCTATATATGAGGTGCTTCAACCTCTCTGTGGTATCAACCTCTCTCTTCTTTAGCCCCTGTAACTGTGCTGGCATCTTCTTCACTGCCCCTAGCAATATTAGGCCCAACGTTTTATTAGTGTTCTGGGGTGAAGCAGGTAACCTGGAAAAGCACTGCCAGCAACCATATTCCGTAGTCTATCGCCACCTGGTTCTGCATGGCCCATAAAAGATTTTAGTGGACAGAGAGGGAGGGTTCACATCAGAGCGCCAATGTTTTTAATGTTTTAACCTCTAGTCTTTCTGTGCCATCCCTTCAGCTCTCAAATATGTCTTGCCCCAGAGTAAGAGAGACGACTGACACTTGGGCTTTGTCTTCTCCCTTGCTGCGCCCAGATGGGCCAGGGGGACATAGGATATGATGCTCTCATCTGGGGAACTCATATACCCAAGAGAGTCGGAAAAGGACACATAAGGCTATTTATCAGGCCCTGTTGATGTACATGCTGAGCTCCTAGCAAAGTGATCATATTTCCCTGCCTAGGAGCAGTCTATCCACAGCTTCAGATTCATCCTAAAATTTGGAAAGGGACAAGTTAAGGCTCAGCCCAGCATCTTTCCTAATAGCCCAGAGCTTTATTTCACCTGTGCTGAATGCTATTATCTGTCTTTCAAGAGTCTGTAATACCTATTCCTAGCTTTGGCAGCACGGAAGGACATAACATAATGGTAAGTGGGGTCGTGCTGGTCACCACTAAGAAAGGAGTGCTTAGACACATCTCCCCTGTGAGAGAGAAACAAGAAACTAGGAGATACTGAGTCAGAAGATAAACCTTGAGGAAATGTTAGTGCAGGCTGCTTCTGGCCACACAGGGAGAGGTGGGGATAATTCTAATTGGGAGTGGTTGGACCAGATGTCCAGGGTCTTGCAAAGTCTAAAATTCTGAAATGCTATTGAGGACCATAATGCTGCTTGGAATACAAACTGATCAAGGTAGAGATTCAAAGTCAAGTTGAAGGCCAGTGTTAAGACTGGCTTGATCTTAGAGTTAGGGCCCCGGTCAGTCTTCCCTAATGGAGCAGGTCATAGCTGCTGACTTTTTTCCATTCTCAAGTGAAGAGTAACCATCAGCTGCTTAACCTCTGGAGATGGTCCTTCCAGCCTTCGCAGAACTTCGGGGAAGGAATATGTATGGGAGGGAGGAGCACAAGGAGCCCAGCATCTTCCACCTGCTGGGCAACCCTCATCCGATTTGTTCTTATTCCTTTCACACATACACAGCACCCACACCCCCAAATCCCACCACCTTGAAGCCTTCCCTGATCTCATTATCTTAAAATCCCTTGTCTGGACATCTGCAGCCCTTAGAATCAGAAAAGTAATACAATCCACATCATATACATATTGTAATCTGTCCTTACGTCAGGAATGGGCTGAGATGCATGTTGCCACTTAGGGCAGATGGGTGATTTGGTGCTTTTGTTTAAGCCAGGAGTGCAAGCTGCTGCTCTCTGGCCTCCTGGGGAGGAGTAGAGATAACTGACTGAATATTGAGGCAACGTACTGGGGGTCAAGGGAAGAAGGTCCACACACAGCAGCCTGCTGTGAGGCTGTGCCTCCTTTATGGTCCCAAACCTAATGCCTCCTGCTGCCTTTAACAAACCCCCTTCCTCGGCAGTTCGGCATGTCCTTCAGGGGTCTCGGTCCCTAGCCCAGGGGGCTGATTGACATATTTTTTCCCCTAACCACAGATCTTTCTGTTATATACCATTTTCTCCATCTTTTTTATTTCCAGTGGTGGTGTACACCCCAAATTGATTGTAGGTCCTCTTCTGACTACCCTGTCATTTAAATGGGCTGTTTTGCATGATGCCTTGTGTCTTGTCTGTTGGCCAAAGGAGGGCATTTGCCTCATGTGATTCTTCTGGGGAGCCCCTTATGCAAGGTGTTTAATGAGCCCGTGTTTAAACATTGGGTTTGGGGGCCCTGAAGAGTGGAGTGGAGAGATGGCTTGACCAAGGAAATAAAAGCCACCCATTCTCTAGGACCTTTAAGTTTAACTAATTTAGGAGGCCAGGAAGATACCAAGCTATGGACCTCATCAAGAAGGCAGACTCAGGCGTGTGGTCCATTTTGAAGCTGGGTATGGATGATGGAGGGGCAGAGGTGGAGATAAGTCAAGGATGATGCCTTTATCTGACTTTGTCTATCTGTGACTCTACCTAGTTTTTAAAGGTTGATTTATTTAAAATAAATTCTGTGAATTTTGCTTTCTTGCCTTGACTGGAAACTCCCTGGTAAAAAGGACTCGATGGTATTTGTCTCTCTGTCTCTTTGCCTGTTTGTTCTGTCTCTGTCTGTGTCTGTGTCTCCTGATCCAAGCTGGACCAGTGATTGGGTCCTCAATGTGGTCTGGATTCCTGAGTCCACCCCTTAACCAGGAGTCTGAATACTGGTCATTCATTCATCTCGTTCCACATACCTGGAATTGAAGCCTGAAACGCAAATAACATGTAAATCTGTGGCTCCCTGGCACTTTTTAAAACCAGACCTGTCTGTGGAGCCAGCCAGAGAGCCCTCCTGAGCCAAAAACACCAGTCGGGACTTCCAGCCCACCCCACTAACAGCACCCCTTGTCTCCTTGTCCCCTCCCATGCCCCTTTCTCCTCACCACCTAACCTCAAGGAAGTGCTCCTACTGCTCTACCTGTAAAGTTCACACTCCAAAGAATAAAACAAGAAAGCACCAACTTCTGAAAAATCTTCCACTATCTTGGTGAAACAATTGCAACTGTGTTGAGCTAGAGGAGCTTGGAGTCTCTTGGACTTGTAACATGTTTCTAACGTGGTGAAGATTTTTCAGCCATTCAAATATGATGGGGTGCAGAGGGAAGCCTTCAAGCCACTCTTACTTTCTGATTCCCCAGGGTGGTTAAAGATAACTGACGATTGCCTGGGTCTAATGTCTCTCCCCAGGTGGGGAGAAGACCCCCTCAAAGTGGAGACCAGGACCCAATCGTGAGTCATAGTCAGCCTACCCCTGGGGCGCCTGGGTTAGTCTTGGGCATGGCTTGATACTTTCCATGGGGAGGGAATGGGGTTCATGTTTCTTAAGGACTTGTGTTCTGAATGCTCTTTTTTTTTTTTTTTCCAGATTCTTTTCCATTCCAGTTTTACACTAAGATACTGACTCTAGTTCCCTGTGCTATATAGTAGGACTTTGTTTATTTTATATGTAATAGTGTGTACCAGATGTTCTTCTGAACCCCAGGAAAAAATGTTTTGCCTTCTTGTATACCTGTGCCCCATTTCCTGTCAGCCCATCGCCAGCCAATTATCTGTGCCATGAGGCCCTCCAGGTCACCGTTGGCTCTGCCTGGGCTTCCTGGTCTCAGCTGCACAGGCCTCCTTGGTGTTCGTCTAACAAACCAACCTTGCTTCCACCTCATGGTCGTTCTGTTTGCAGCTTCCTAGGCCTGGAGGACTTCTCCCCAGACACCCTCCTCCCTCCCTCCCTGCTTCCTCCCTCCGTCATCCCCACAGCCCAGGTCTCCCATGCCCTCTGTAGCATTTCATATCTGACTGTGTTATTCACTCACTGGCTTGGTCTCACTAAAATGACTAATCTGTTTACGCTGCATCCCAGATGCCTAGAACAGCTGAAGGAGAGAACTACTGAGGGAGTGAAGAGCTTACAGTTACTCAGCATCTGTGAGCAGTGTCTCCCTTCCAGATTTTATTTTTATTTGCTTATTTTATGGCCACATCCATGGCATATGGAAGTTCCCAGGCCAGGGATTGAACCTGAGCCCCAGCTGCGACCTACACTGCAGCTCTGGCAACTCGGGATCCTTTAACCCACTGAGCCAGGCCAGGGATTCTCCCTTCCATAGTGATAGCCTCCATCCTATTCAAGTCCTCACTCTTCCTGGTGTATGGTTTACAGGGCACACCCCCTCTAGGGCCCCTGGCTGCAAAGTCATCGTCCAGTTAGCTCCATGAACACTCCCGGTAATAATAAGAGTAAGCGTTTATTTATTGAGACCCTGGCTGCAGCCTTATGTGCCGTGTCTTTATATTTAGATTATGTTATATTACCTTATTTAATGCTCACAAGGGTATTGATGTGGGTGCGATTATCCCCAATCCTATAAGGAGCATAGAGATGGAATAACTTGCCTGAAGTCTCACAGATTGTCAGTGTTGAAACAGGGACTCCAAGCCAAGAGCATGTGTCTCGGAAGCCTGTGACCCACCACTTCACACGGCCAGCCTGCTGGCCCAGCAGGGGTCACAGGGCTCCACCAACACGAAGCCAGAGAGCCTCCGACGAGGTCCGCAAAGGTCCGTCCTCCGTCTTTTCTCTCATGAGCAGGATTGAGGCCCTTACTTGTCTCTTCCCCTTAGTTTGGAGGGTCAGGAGGAATGGCAGGCACCTCTTCTTTGAGGTTCATTTCCTCTGGACTTCTCCAGAAAGGGGTGCCAAGGAATCCCCTCACTCTCCCTCTGACAGCTCTTTCCCCAACTGCCCTTCTTGCTGCCTCCCCCTCTTGTCCCCAGCCCTAAGCCACCGGCATTAGCAGCACTTATTCCTTTGAGGCCTCTGGTCCTGACCCCAGAAGGGGAAGGGCTGAGGAGTGGCAGGTGGTGAAGAGGGAGACACCCAGCAGTCTAGCGCATCCCCACAGGGTCTCAGGAATCAAGAGGTTGTGGGGGCGGCGGGGGCACGTTGGGACACACTTGGGGTCTCCGCAGTGCTCCATTTTTTATCTGTTCACTTTTGTCCCTGTCTCAGGCTCTGTCCCCTCAGTGTGGAGTTTCCTCTGCCCTTCCTTTCCGACTGATTTGAGAATCTCAGGAATGCAGAGCCCTGTGCCCTCTCGCTCGCCATGCCCCCCTCCCCCGCCCCACCTCCAGACGTGGAGCCCCTATAGGGGCCGAGGGGGGCGGAGCCCCGCTCTCTCCCTGGAGAAGAAAGACAGCACACACTCTCAGCCCTTCCTCCCACCCTCTGATTTTTCCCAAAAATCGGTCTGCCACTTTCAGCTTCCTCTTAAACAGACGGCCTTTCCCACCCTCGCCCCTCACCAGGAGGGCCTCTCTTGATGGTAATTACTCCTAATTGTTTTCCTTTGGCTCAAGAGGCCTTTTCTTGCCGGCCCTGAGCCAACAGTTGTGTGTCTGCTCAGAAAATGGACTCAGCCCCGACCAGAAGCAAGCCCCCTCAGGCCTCACAGCCCAGGCTTTCTAGGTCTAATTCAGAGGGCAACTCTACTGGATAAGCTTTAAGGGGAGGTTCTGCTCGGACTCTCCCAAGCCAAATTGCCCCAGGGAAAAGTGATGAAACTTCAGGAGCTCTTCCAATTTCAAGGGCACTGGGGAGCGCTGAGTATTTCCTTCCCTGAAGATCTCAGCATCAGGGATCTATTGGGTCTAGCCTGGGGACAGGACCCCTGAACGGGGTGTCCGAGCCCTGCAGCTCTGGGCTTGGTAGTGTGGAGCTGCCCATCTCATCAATCAAGCCCCCTCCCCGCAACCCTCAGTCCCATCTTCTACCCCAGTCAGTGGAGTAAGGAGGCCTTTTGTTGGAGCTTGAGAACACCACAGCCACTCCTGCACGGTGGTTTTGTGTTGCTCTTTCCTGCACCTCCAGCTTCTGAATCACCTTAGTAGCTAGTGGTGGGGCTGGAGAAGGGGGAGGGGTAGCAGGAGGAGGTGTGAGGAGCTTGGATGAGGGCAGAGGTGCCACTGTCTGTTTTTCCCTCAGCAGGGCTGCTGACCCTGTTTCATTTTACCCCCAGAGGGAGGCCCTTAGTGGACCAGAGCTCTAAGAATTCTGCATGCCCTTCGGAAAAGGATTTGGGGGTGTTCTCCACAGAGAAGAGGATATGGAAGTGTTTTATTCATTCACTCATTCAACAAATACTGCAATGTGCCTACTATGTCAGTCTCCTGTGTTAGGCGCTGGAAACCTTCTCCACCCCCTGGTCCCAGCACAGAACCGTTTGCTCTAGCCCCAGCCAAAAACATTTTGTCCCCAGGGTCCTGTTCCACGGCACCGCTATCAACCTGAGCCTCATTTCTTCCCATCCGCCTCCTCTCTGACTCAGTGCTATTTGCCCGGCCACACCTTTTCTAGTGAGTTGGCTGTACCTTCTAGACTCAGTTTCTCCCTTCTTCCCTACATTCAGACCAGGAAGTCAGATTAGGTTTATCAGAAGGTCTCCTTGGATCTAAGAGGCGTCATTTATTTATTTATCCCTCTACCCATTCACCCATCTACACATCTGCTTATCCAGCCAGCCAGCCAGCCATCTGTCCATCCATCCATCCAATATTCACTCACTCATTCTTTGAACCAGGCACTGGGGAGAAAGGGATGAATATGGTACAGTCATTGGTTTCTGTTTACTTATTCTTTTGTCCTCTGCATATCTCTCCGTCTCAGCTACTTTCTCAGAACCCAGATCTCCCTTTTCCCCTCACCTAAGAGGCCAGACTCCTACTGGGGAAGTCTCCCAATGGGTAACTAAAAGTCCTAAACCAGAGACCACTGGTAATCAGGGCCAGTGAGGGGAATGGAGGCCAGGCTGGTGGTTGAAGGATGAGGAAGGCACCCAGCCAGGCCACTGAGCCCATCACTGTGGTTTGGCTCTTTTGATGAAAAAATAGCAAGTTTGGACAAGTGTCTCCCTGTGTCCTGAGCTCTGAGTTGCTCCCAGACAGGAGTCACTCCATTAAACAAACCACAGCCAAGGGCAACAGGGGCCCAGAGAGGACGAGAAGGGGGAGCGGGAACATGGGGCTCAGGACAGGGCCTGGGCCAAGCCAGTCCGTCCCAGGCACAATGGTGCAAGTGAGGCCTGCTGGATGGGTTGGAGATCAGAGCACACACCGCGGAAGCTGCAGGTGGGGCTCGGGAAGGAGAAGCCACGCCCAGACCCACAGACAAGGGGAAGACAGACACACACAAAAGCAAATAGGGTCAGCTCTCTAGAATCTGTTTTAGGGTATTAGCCAAAGATTGTTCCCTCAGAGTCCCCAGATGGGTAACAGGATGTTGGGACAATAGGGCTGAGAAGAGAAAGTTATGACAGGGCACCAGAGCATGCAGGTGCACATGTATGTGAGTGTGTGTGTGTGTATATGCACATATGCACACGCACACACACGTGCACTCTATTGATATGAATTTGGGCTGGTATAATTTTTTCTTCTGCGTCTTCTGCTTCATTCTAAAATCAGAAGGACTCGGAGTGGTTTGGGCTTCTCCGGGCCTCTCCTCCCCTTTCCACATGTGGCCGAGGGCGAGTTAATGGGACCTGCACACACAGAGGCTCACACAGCCTTGAAGACAGAGACCCATTCATCCCAGGACACTGTGGCACCTCTCTCCCAGGCTGGCCTGCAGTCCCAGTCCCGTAGCTCCCACACGCGCGAGTGAGAGACGTGCGCCTTTGCACACGCCACCTTGCCCTTGAGCACACACACAAAGCCACACTCAAGCTCTGTTAACCCTTCATCTCCATGTGCGGGGGGGCTGGGGCAGGGGTGGCCTCTCCACTCCTAGCCTGGGCTCTGGATTTGCCTTTCTCAATCCCTTTTACCCAAGCCCAAACCCACCTGAGTTAACCCTTGAACAACCTCCACAGGATCCCCAGGGAGACCACCAAGGGTCAGCAAAGCCTCCGTGTAGCCGGGAAGGGAAGTGAATGCAATCTCAGCCAAAGAACTGGATGGAGGCGTTCCTTCCAGTGGAGGAAGAGAGAGGACTGTGAAAGCTATGCCACCTACAAGCTGTGTGTCCTCAGACAAGTCAGTTAACCCCTCCAGGCTTCAGTCTCCTAACTACAAGAGGTTCAGAGATGAACCTACTAAAGTTAAATGCAAAACATGTAGAATTCTATATTTTGGGGGAAAGAGGTTTCACAAGTTTAACGTGCTTGTCGAAGGTCCCTTGAACTCCCTCCAGATCTAAGAACCAGTGAAATGTCTTGAATGTCAGGACTTGATGTGTGCGAGGTATATGCACTGTAACTGATGCATTGTAATGCATCTAGGTCAGCGTCAGCCTCACCTGCCCCTGGTGCCTGAAGTTCTCCCACGTGACTCTGATTCCTATCCCACCAGGTTGTGGAACCAAATACCCATCACCTCCAGGAAGAATCAAGCTCAGCCTCAGATGGAAGTGCTCTCATCTGACGAACTCATTTGCTGGGATGGGGTCAGACAGGTCGGGTTGGAGGGTCAAGCCAAGTAGGGGTCAAGGGGCAAGAGAGAATGAAAGATGGGATGGATATTAGAAATAATAGCCAAGTCATACTGATGTCTAGTGAGTGCTTTCCATGTGCCAGGCATTGTGTAACCAACTGGTGAAGCAAATAATATCATTATTCTCATTTTACAGATGAGGAAACCGAGGCTCCAGGAGACTGTCAGCAGCACAGGGTCACTTAACAAGTAAGTGGTTAAAAACGAACACTGAAAGCAGGACTGACTCCAAAGTCCTTACTCTTAAAAGAGAAGGGCATTGAGGGGGGCTTTCCCTGGTGACATTTCAGATGAATTGGGCACAGCACTGGAGCTTTGGGGGAGCAAAGGAATCCCCTTTGGAGAGAAGAGTCAGAGCCAATAGTCTGCCTGAGCCAGTCCTTGGGGGTATGAGGGCAGCAAGGGGGCTGAGCCAGAGGCCCTGGCTCTTCAGAGGTTCTGCCAAGGCCTGGCTCAAAGGTCTCTTTGTTCACAGCTCTGACTTCTGCAGGGTCCTCCATCTCCATCCTCAGGGACCTTGGGCTGCTTCACCAGCAAATTGGTGTCTCCAGTCCCTCCCACCCTCAGAGAACAGCTAGCGCCCATCATGCCACAGAGTCCCTAAGAGGTCGGGTGGCTCAGGGATCAGGAGCAGGACCACTCGGGAGACGGGGTGAGCAGCGGGGCCGCATCAGGGAGAATCAGGATGGAGGGACTGCACGCCTGCTGCTCCCCAAACAAACACATGTTGCTTCTTTTGAGGCAGAGAATCAAAGACTTCTTCGCTGTTTTTTTTTTTTTTTTAATTATTTAAAAGAGTTTTGCAAATTTTTATTAATTTGCTGTGAAAGGGCTCAGAGTTCTCCCAACCACTTGTTCATATTCCTCCCCTGTCCTCTTCTCCCTACAATCCTTCGCATTGCTCCCTCAGGCTCTGCAGTAGCAGAAAGAGAAGGGAACATGCCGCAGTGTGGTGGCTGGATTAACCCCAGCTTCCTCACCCCCAGACTGGAGTCTAGAGGGAACCAGAGAATGTAGGAAGGAGCCCTACCTCCAGGGAAATCTGGACGGTGGATGCCACCCCACTAGGGACGGAAGAGTCAGGGGCTCTCCGGCCCCTTTCCGGGGCCCCTTGCTGGACACTCCTAAGACTCCATTCTTCTCACCTGGGTCCTTCTGGGTTTGGGCTCCACCTCCTTCCTGAGGGTAGAGACATGTGCATGGGTGCATTTCCTGAGCCCAGGACCAATGCGAACGACAGCCCTACAGAAGCCTCCATGTCTGCAGCCTCATTTTCCATTTCTGCTGCCTCTTTCCCTTGCCCTTTTTGCCATGGAGGACATGAGGCTGTTCCCAGAGACGCTTTGTTCCTCCTGCTTACCTGGGCCCCTCAGAGAGCACCTCCCTCAGATGACCCTGGTCTCAGCTTGGCAGGCACCTTCTGCTCCAGCCCAGGCATCTTCCTGCCCTGGCAGCCTGACCCAACTCTAGAGATTTCCTAGTGCAGAGCAGTGTGGGGCCTGGGGGCCTACTGACCTGTGAGGGTGGGATGTCCTTGGGGCTGAGGGGTTCCCAAGGTGAGCTTGAAACCACCTGGGACACCAGTGGACCAGGATCACTAAATATGAAGTTAATTATGTCATTTCAGATATTTGATTTTTTTAAAAGCATACAAGTAGTCATCATGGTAAAAGCCAAAACTTGGCTGGACTTCTTTTTGCTTGCTCTACTCCTAGAATTGCTTATATTTTGAATACCAGTCTTTTCAAAGCTGGCACTTGTAAAGGTTTTCATCCAGCTCCAAGTGTTCTGCATTGTCCCTAAGCAAAAGAAAAATGAGCCAGAAAAATCAGCCCTCTGTGGCCCCCAAAATGGAGGTAGAGGGATGGCAGTGGCCCGAGGAAGAGGGCACAGGATTGAGAGCCAAGGGGTTTCGGTCAAGCCCCAGAGCCAGCATGTGCTACCTGAGGGACCTTTGGCTTACCCTCTTTGAACCAACGCTCTCTCCTCTCTAGGTGGTATTATCTGACTCTACTTCAGTGGATTGTAATGAAGGTCAGATGGGACTGCAGATGTCCAAGCACGTTGAAAAGAGCCACTCTATCAGTATCAGTCCTCATCAGAGCAAAGGGTGGAGGGAATGTCCCAGAGAGACCTTCAGAAGCTTTGTGATGATATCTTGTCCTCCTCTCAGCCTCTAGTCCAACCCAGAGATGCCCAGAGAAGGAGACACCAGTCCTTCTCTCCATCTAATTCTGCCCTCAGCACCTCGGGAGCGTGGTCTCTTCATTGCTGGAAGAAACACCTTTGGTTTCCTGAACAACGTAATCGTTTAATGGCTTAACTCAAGGCACATTTCCAAAAGGACTCCCTTTGCTAATTATGAACACAACCCCAGGGGGCCTCCAGAGGGAGTGGACCCCACTGTAAGGAGCCCCTCGCCAAGGAGGGCTTCTTGGTCCCTGTGGTGTCGGTGGGAACTGTCATCTCCAAGGTCACCCTCTTCCTCTGGCTGGGGCAGAGTACAGCCTCATCTGCTCTGTCTGTCACTGGAGTGCACTGTCACAGCCTCCTCGTTGAAAACCGGCTCTCCTTGCTTGGATGGCCTTCAAGCCTTGCATTTTTTTTTTTTTTTTTTCAGAAACTCTCACCAGACCCACAGATGAATTTATCTACCCTGTGTGCACCGTTTGGCTGTTTCTGTTTCAGGGCACCACTCGCTCAATGAGCTCCACTGTTCTTCAGAGCTGGACAAACAGCCTCGTCTCTGTTCTCTCAGCCAGACCCTGGGGCCTGGAGTCCTGCCTCCGGGAATTCCAGAATTCAAGAATGTTAGAGCTGGATGACACCTCAGCCCTCCCCTGGTCCTGCCACAACCTCTGTATAGATGGAGAAACTGAGGCTCAGGGAGGAGAAGGCTTTAAGAAGCACAGAAAGCCAGCCTTTCCTTTACGTGGTGCAGGCACCATCTTCCCCTGACCTGCTGGCCTCTCGGCCGTGGAGAGTGCAGACTCCATGGCAGCAGCCCGCACCCACTGCGGGAGCAGTAAGAATGTTCTTCCTAGTATTGGGCTAAAACTGACCTCTTGCCTCTTGGTTGCTCATCTTTTTGTGCAGTCTCCATGGCGAGGTAGGACCAACCTATATAGAACAATTTAGAAATCAGTTCATCCTCAAAGGGAGTGGACCACGCCGTCCTGGGCCTTTCCCCGGCACCCTCTGGCCATCAGATCGGAGAGAAGGCCCAGCATCCTCCTCACAGACACTTGGATTCAAATCGCACTCTGTGGCTTTAGAGCGATGCGATGGTGAGCATGTTACTTAACCTCAGCTCCCTCATCTGTAAAAAGAGGGATCTTCGTAGGTTCCTCCTTTAAAGACTGTGGTGAAGATGCAATGAGATAACATGAAAATTAATTAAGCACAGAGCTGGTGTGTGGACAGAATGCAACCAATGTGGATTGATTGATTGATTGATCGATTGATTGATTTTGCTTTTTACAGCCACACCTGCAGCATATGGAAGTTCCCAGGCTAGGGGTCAAATTGGAGCTGCAGCTGCAGCCTATGCCACAGCCACGCCAGATCTGAGCTGCGTCTGTGACCTATACCACAGCTCATGGCAATGCCGGATAGTCACCCACTGAGTGAGGCCAGCAATGGAACCTGCATCCTCATGGATACTATCTGAGTTTGTAAGCTGTTGAGCCACAATGGGAACTCCCCGATGTGGTGTTGGAAGAGCATAGGCTTTGAATTCATACTGCTTTTGTTTAAATCCCAGCTCCTTCACTTATGTAAGTCACTTGACTTTGGACAAGTTACTTAACTTCCATGGGCCTCATATTCTGCACCAGTTTGGATACTTGCAAGTTACACACACGCGCACACACGCGCACGCACACACACACTCGCACAAAATCCCAACTCAACCATCTTAAACAAAAATGGACTTTATTAATTCAGGTAACTGAAAATCCTAAGATCATGAAGGTTTCAGGAATAGTCTGATCAGGGCTTTGGCTTGTTCTCTGTGATTCTCTTGGCTTTGCTTTCCTGATATGTTACTTCATCCTCAGTATGGCTCGCCTATGATCCTGAGGTGGCTACCAGCAGTTCCAGACCTCATACCCACACATATCGCAGTCTAACACCAAAGGGAAAGAGAGGTCTTTTCTTTCTTTATCATTAAATCAAGTTCTGCCCTACGGTTTGTTTGGACTAAGCTGAAGGACTAATCTGGGATGGATGATAACATGGCCCTGATTGGCTCAGATTGACCTGGTTCTACCCTTGGAACTGGGCCTGTTGTCAGCCCTACCAAATTCCAGGGCTGCTGCATAGGGAGGGTGGGGTGTGGTAGATGCTGGGGAGGTAACCACCAGGTCTTCTGCAGGGGACATTTGTCAGGGCTACACTAGATACTGTGTTGAGAGCAGCATGGGACACCCAGTAAGTACTAACCATTTATCAACTATTATTGTGTGTGGGTGTGGTTTTTTGTTTGTTTTGGGTTTTTTTGTTTGTTTGTTTTTTGTCTTTTTAGGGCCACACCCACAGCATATGGAAGTTCCCAGGCTAGGGGTCAAATCAGAGTCGTAGCTGCCAGCCTACACCACAGCCCCAGCAACACCCAATCTGAGCCGCATCTGTGACCTATGGCTCAGCTTGCAGCAATGCCAGATCCTTAACCCATTGAGAGAGGCCAGAGATTGAACCCACATCCTCATGAATATTAGGTTCTTAACTCGCTAAGCCACAACAGGAACTCCAATGATGATGGTTGTTAACTTCCCAAGCACATGCCGTGAATCAGTTTTCAAATGTGTTGGTTGGGGGTCCAGTCCCAGCAGCAGCATCAGGCTTACTCCCTATTTCTTCCTCTCTCGGGACTCCATTCAGCCTCAGGCCCCTGGGAACCCTTTAGGCCCTACAGTGCCAACAGCCGCTTGTGACCACGGCTTCTATAGGTCCCTAGCCCTCTCCTAGCTTTGGTGGACAGCTGCACTGTGCGGCTCTTGGTTCCTAAAGTAAAGCTTTCTTTAGAGTCTCTCCACATTTTAACTGCTGCCTCCAAAAGTTGCTTTGGGGCATCCTGGACCCCAGCTCTATTCTCCCCTTTGATCTGTGTCACTCAAAGAACACTAGCTCTGGAGTTCCTGTCATGGCTCAGTGGTTAACGAACCCGACTAGTATCCATGAGGATGCAGGTTCGATTCCTGACCTCGCTCAGTGGGTTAAGGATCTGGCGTTGCTGTGAGCTGTGGTGTAGGTCACAGATATGGCTGGGATCCTGCATGGCTGTGGCTGGCAGGGGTAGCTTTGATTAGACCCCTAGCCTGGGAACCTCCACATGCTGCAAATGATGCCCTAAAAAGCAAAAAAAAAAAAAAAAAAAAGCATCAAACCTAAGTGATGAAAAGCTGTGGGAAATTTCTTACAGCAAAGGTTAATATTAGAACCTACACTTTTCCAGATGGCTGGTGCTGGGGGCTCCTCTTTGACCTTCTTGCTGCAGCAGACAGAGCCCCTTCTGCGCCTTCCAGGTGGTTTGACTGCTCTGGTTACTAAGACTCTGATGCCTCCCGCGTCAGCACCAGCCCATTGTCAGTGCCTGGGAAGTGTGTCCAAATGGATCATCCCCTCTTGTCCTCTTGCTGGCATTGTGCAGCTTAGATAGACCACGGGATAGCTTCTGCGGATCTGCCCAGGGGCCCTGGGAGGAAAATAAAACTTGTTATTTTCCTCGTTCCCAGATAAGAGCACCAGGCTGGAAGACTTTAAATGGTTTGTACAACACCACCCAGCTCAAAAGCGGGAGAGCTGGGACTTGAACCTCAGCCCCCTGAATCTAATGCCAGTGTTCTTTTTATTCCTGCAGATTCATTTCTTGCCCTGGACCCAGCGCTGGGGAAGGAACACCCTGAGAAACCTGAATCAGGCTTGCCTTCATGCCGGGCCCAGCCTGAGCCAGCAGGGGAGCTGGGCGGTGCAGCCCAGCAGGCATGGGCCCCAGAGCCCAGCTCTGCCCCCACCTTCGGTCTCTTTGGGGGCAGGCAGGGGGGTGGGGTGGGGGGCACACCGTGGGGATCCCAGGAACTGGAACGTGGCTGCATCTGTAAACCTAGCCCCCGTCTTCTGTTCCCTCAAGCTCCCTATCTCTCTGGGCAAACATTTCTCACTGTTTTCTTTCTCCTTTAACTTCAGTCTCCTCCCATGTCTCTTCCTCTCTATTGGACTCGACTTCCCTCTTTCGTTTCTCTCTTGATATTTTATCTTTGCTGATGGCTTCATATTTTGCTGATGTCTTCTTGCTCCCCTCTCTTTCCCTCCCTCCTTCTTCAGAACGGGCTGGGTTAAGCAGGCAGGAAGATGCTTCAGCCCTGCTGGGGGGAGGCTGCCGAGCGCTGCTGCCTTCCCCTCCCCCGCCTCATCCCTCCCCTCCCCGCCCCTGCCCCCACCTTCCTTGGCCAGCCACCCTGCACCCCTCTCACTTGGGCCCTGGCCCCTCATCACCCTAGCCAGTTCCTCCTTGATGCGTGGGGCTGACACGAAGGTACAGGGAGGCCGTCAGAGCCACTTCTCTGGATACAAAAGCCTCTTTCTCCCCCTCGGAGATGAGGTTTCCAGGCAGGTTATTTTTATAGCAGGGCTCAGGCAGGATCCTTCAGCGAAAATAAACAAAGTCACACACACCCGTCCTTCACACCCCTCAGCCCCTTCCCTGGAGAGGGGCCCGGCCTGGCTCTGCCGACACAGGGACGCCCACCGCCCCAGAGGGGCTGCAGAAGCCGCTGCCCGGATGAAGAGAGGGAGGTCGTGGTTGGGGGAGGGGCTCCTGGGAAGGAGACAAAGTTCCCCTAGGGCTGGTCCAAGGGGGTCTGGGAGGAGAGGGGTGAAACCCGAGGGCCCCATCGCACAATCTGGGCCAGGGTCTCGGCCTCCGCATCTGCAGAGGAGTCAGATTCAATTCAGGTTTAACTCCGCTTTTCTAAATGCCTGCCACTGGCCAGACGCTGTGCTTGGAGGTTTCAAACACACTTCATTTATTCCTCATCATTGATCCCAGTAGAATTCAGTTCGACAAATTGCCATTTTGTGTCCACTGCTGCGTGCCCTGCGTCAGGTGCACACGGGACGCGGGCCATCCATGGGGGGCTTTCCAGAGTGGGGAGGGCTGAGCTCTGGGACCTCAAGAGCCTGAGGTCGTGGGGGTCATCACGCTTACTTTGCAGATGAGAAAACCGAGGCTCGAATGAGATAGAGAGACGGGTCCAAGGGGAGCCTGGGCCTGGGAGATCAAGGGCATTGGCCATCTCTCGGGGCAGGTTCCTGCTCGGAGGAGGAGGCGGGCAAGGAGCCTGAGCAGGGATGGGGGTCGAGGCATAACTCCACATCCAGCTTTCCTAGGGCCCCAGAGCCCCACATTCCAGACCTAGAGTGGGGCACACACGCTTCCCAATCCTTGAGGGCAGGCAGGCTGGCAGGCGGGCGGGCGTAAGACCTTAACCAGCTGCCCAGAGAGGAACCTTTCTTAACTAGGTTCCCTGTAGTCTCCTCAAAGCTCCTTTGAGGCAGCCTCGGGTTAAAAAGGCTTCATAAATCAGGCGCATTCCCCGCTGGGCAGGACAGACGTACACAGCCCTCGGGCATCCCGGTCCAGGGAAGGCAAACAGCCCACGGCCGCGCCCGGCCGGGGAGTCCACCCAGGCCCGTCCGCCCGCCCTCGGCGGCGCCTGTCCCTGACTCGGGGCAGCCCTCCCCCTGTGGACAGTGAATTCCAGATCGCGGCGTCCACACTAATGACCCTTCCGGAGGAGGGAGTTTCAAAGCCGCCTCAGCCCGGGTACTCATTCCGCTCTTCATGACTAATTGCGGAGCGGAGGAATGCGTCCCCAGTTCAGAAGTTTCACG
This sequence comes from Sus scrofa, assembly GCF_054392235.1. Lineage (NCBI taxonomy): Eukaryota > Metazoa > Chordata > Mammalia > Artiodactyla > Suidae > Sus > Sus scrofa. The sequence goes on along the minus strand of NC_139387.1, from coordinate 85,510,580 downwards.
TATCAGCAGGTCGCCTTCTAGTGAGTTCTTGAAGAGCCAGAGGAGCCCCAAATCACCCATTCTGGTATCTGTACTCCCTTATCTCTGAAATGGAGCGAATGATACTTTGGACGGGGTGTTACTAAGAGCTTCTAGATAGGCAGGGATTAGCCCAGCGCCCGACACCCAGTGAGGAGGTCTGAGCTCTTGCTGGCTGGCCTCGCCGAGGACCAGGCTAAATATCCATTCATTCTGCAAATGGTTGTTGAGCACCTGCTTGTGCTGAGTACCTGCTGGGGCCAGGCCCTGGGGGCTCAGAGTCCCCCGAGGCTCAGTTTCCATCCCCCAGGAGTTCACGTAATGGAGGCTGTTCAGACCTCACCTCTGGGGCTCCCAGGGTCAGACAGGAGACGCTGGGGGCCCTTCCAGGACCCAGGGCCTTCCCTTCCCAGCTTCAATACAGGGCATCCCCTTTGAACCCCCTGGTTTGCTTCCCACTCCCTCCCGGGTCGCTGTTTATTATTTTCTCTGAGCGAGGGGCTGACCTCAGTATGGTTTAATGGCCTTTTCCTCCCGCGGCCACTCTCATCTGACACCTGGAATGCTGCTCTGAGCTGCCTCGGGCCTTTCTGTCGCTGCTAATGAGGTTTGCGAACAAAGCCATGCATGGCTGGAGTCTGCTCACAGAGGGACCGCTGGACCGCCGCCTGGGGACCCGGGCTCTGTGGGAGGAAGGGGGTGTGGGGGGAGGGCTGAGGGAACAGAGGGTTTCTTTCAGAAAAGGCCTAGGACTGGGGTGGGGGTGTGGGGAGGGAGGGCAGGCACGCTGCTACCTCCAGGCAGGCTCCAGGGTGGCCACAGTTGCTGGAGAATTCGTCCCAACCCCAGGCTCTGGAGCTGTCTCTGTCATCAACCCGAGCAAGGACTGAGGGGCCAGGCCCTGGACCTGTAGGGCACACCCAGCACAGAGCCTGGCAGAAGGAGCCTCTGGGTCAGTGCCACCTGGGGGCCTCTCTCTCTCCCCGCCCCATCCAGGCACATGACATTGCATGTACCCAGGCACTGTCCTGTCTCCACCCATCCGCTCTGGGGACGTCTCACGTGCCACCTCCCCTGCCTCACCCGTCCCTGGGAAGACTCCAGCTATTCTGCCAAACTTGAAAGATAAGAGGTAGGTAGATCCACAAAGAGCCCTGGAGACTAAAGATAACTCAGTCCAGAGAGGAGAAGCCCATGAGACGGCCCAGAAATAGACACTCTTCAAGCCTCCAAAAGGTCCTTAGACCCAGGAAAGGGAACTTGGCTCTCAGGCTCCATGGAGCCTGTGATCAGGAGCGTGTGTAGAAAATATAGCCCAGGACAGCCACGATCAATCAACCACCATCTATCAAACCCTCCTGGGAAAAGGAGCGCCTAAAGGCTGCTCTTGGCAAGAACTAAATTCAAGTTCAAGGAGGGTGCAGCCCCTGCCATCTACTTGCTGTTCCCGCGTACCTGGTACTATGCCAGGAGCGTCTCATTCTTCCAACAAATCTTCCAGGAGGTTGATGTCACTGTCATTACCCAGTTATTACAGATGAGGCGATTGGGTAACAGAGAGGGTAAGACACTGGCTCAAGGACACACAGCTGGTAAGCAGTAGTGCCAGGATCAGACCTTAAAGCCTGCCCATGAGCCTTATGCTGTACTGCCCTTTTTGCAGGGAGAAGGTCTGGGGTCCCCAGAGGAGGTTGAGGAGGAGCAGGACAAGTTGGAGTTCCCTTCAGTGAAGCGGTGTAAGCAGAGGGGAGGCCAAAGGCAGGAGACAAGTTGTCCGAGGAGTGAGTACCCTGGGCCTGGGGCAAAGACTGGAAGGATGGGTTAGGAAGGGCTTCGAGTGTCGGGCTGGGGAGTCAGCCTCCTTCCTGCAGGCCAGGGGGACTCACAGAGGGCTTCTGAGAGTTTGAGTGAGACGTGATGAGAGAAGCATTTCAGCACAGCAAGTCCGGCCAGGGGCAGACCACAGGGGACAGACAGAACCACCACCCACAGCTGTGACATGTCCCTGGAGCTCTTTCGACACAGAACAGCCCCCCTTTCTACCCAGCCCAGGGTGGGACCCTCCTGGTTAGATCAAAACCTTGTCCATCAGGCTGCCTTGTCCAGGAAGCTGTAGGTGAGGGTTGCCATCAAGAGTGCAGTGTTCCCAGATCAGCGTGTCGGATCCGAGGACCCCTGCACTACTCCCCATCATCGTTTCCTTAAGTCAATGCTCTCATTCTCTTCCTTTTTGTCTTTTTATGGCCACACCCACAGTATGTGGAGGTTCCCAGGCTAGGTGGCTAATTAGAGCTGCAGCCGCCAGCTTAAGCCAGAACTCCAGCAACGCAGGATCCCAGCCGTGTCTGCGACCTACACCACAGCTCACGGCAACACCGGATCTTTAACCCACCGAGCGAGGCCAAGGATCGAATCCGCAACCTCATGGTGCCTAGTTGGATTCATTAACCACTGTGCCACGACGGGAACTCCCCTCTCTTTCTTCTTTACTCAAGTTTACTTGAAAGGAAAACTCTCTCTCATGCAGCAATGGTCTAGCTTTTCCTCCAATGCACATTAAAATAGATACATTACCGAGTTCCCGTTGTGGCACAGCAGAAACAAATCCAACTAGTAACCATGAGGTTTCGGGTTCGATCCCTGGCCTCACTCGCTCAGGGCATTAAGGATCCTGTGTTACCATGAGCTGTGGTGTAGGTCGCAGACACGGCTTGGATCTGATGTTGCTGTGGCTGTGGTGAAGGCCAGCAGCTACAGCTCCGACTTGACCCCTACCCTGGGAACCTCCATATGCCGCGGGTGCGGCCCTGAAAAAAAAAAAAGAAAAGAAAAGAAAAGATACATTGCCAAAATGTATATCTATTAAAATGAAAAACGCTTACCCACGTTCCACCTAAAATCAGCCCAGGGACCTGTGCACTTAGGAAATATTAGTGACCCTCCCCTGGCTCCCCAACTTGAAGTGATCTCATTCAAAGATTTCACATTTGGAAAAAGCAAGTCAGAAGTCACTCCGAGCCAAAGGAGGGGAGGAGGCCAGGCAGGAGGTGGGAGTGCAGCTCTAAACCGGGCCCCGCAAGGGATGCTGCTGGTGGGTATGAGACAGAGGGGCCGGGGGCAGCCCAGGGAGCTGCCTGGGGAAGTGAATGAGGCCTTGTTGAGAGCCATGGCAGCTGGGCCGTGTGCGGAGTCCGTACTGCAAATGTAAAATTTCCCATAAATTTCACGGATGATTTCTTAATAAACACTTGAGCCATCTGTCTGGACGGGGCCATGGATGGTCCCGGGCACCTGGAGATGGGGCTGGGTGGGGGACTGCGGTCTCCTGCACCCTCCCACGAAGTCCCCTCTCCCCGTCCTCGCCTTGTCCCCTTGTTCTTTTTTGTCCTACATAGAACAGCTTCCATTTTCTGAGCGCCACTGAGCCCAGCGAGGTCCGTGATGGCCCACAGTCCCTCTTTCTTCGTTTGTTTTGCTTTCCTTTTTTGGCCACCCTGTGGCAGTTAGAGTTTCTGGGCCAGGGATCAGATCCTAGCTGCAGTTGGAACCTAAGCCAAAGCTGAGGCAAGGCTGGATCCTTAACCCGCTGTGCCAGTCTGGGGACCGAACCTGTGTCCCAGCACTCCCAAGATGCCATCAATCCTGTTGCACCACCGCGCAGGTGACACTCCACGTTCTGTCTTATTTAGTGCTCATAATTTCCTTATAAGGCAGGTGCCACTTTCCCATGTCAGGAAACACGTGAGCACAGCAGGTTGCAGAACTGTTAAGTGGCAGGGCCTGCCTAGCCCTTTGGGCCTGGATCTGTGTGACCTTCAAGCCCGTGCTCTGAGCCGCTGCACCCGGATAATTTGTGCTGTCTTCCTCTTCCTCGCCCACATCAGCACACTGCCCGCCCTTCCCTCTGCATCTCCTTCCACAGCCAGTCTCTGCTGGTGTCTCTCCTCTCAAACGTCAATACCTCATCCCCAGGTCACTCTGTCAGAACCGGCACCCCTCAGGAAGACAGCAGGTCAGTCCGTAGAGCCGCTGACCTTTCTGTGATAAGAATTATTATTATTATTATTATTATTATTTTGTTATTATTTTCTCTCTTCTGGGGCCGCTCCTGGGGCATATGGAGGTTCCCAGGCTAGGGGTCTAATTGGAGCTGTAGCCCCTGGCCTACACCAGAGCCATAGCAACGCAGGATCTCAGCCGCGTCTGTGACCTACACCACAGCTCACGGCAACACAGGATCCTTAACCCATTGAGCAAGGCCAGGGATCGAACTCGCAACCTCATAGTTCCTTGTCGGATTCATTAGCCATTGAGCCACGACAGGAACTCCTCTGATAAGAATTATTAATCTGATGTTGAGAAACCCTCTTAGCCACTCGGATTATTGCTCTGGCTTCAAACAAGTAGGATAAACTTCAGCCAGAAAGGAAATAGTTTCTGGGATCTTTCTCTGAATTTGGTACATCAAAGCCATCCAAGTTCTAGTTGAACTAGGACTAGAACTAGCATGAACAACCAGCCAAGTTCTAGCATGATCTTCTTACAAGCACCTTCCAGCAGCGTCCCTTGCTTTGTTTAATTGACGTGTATGAATTGTTAATAGTGTTCTCAAAAAATTGTCCATGCTCAATGGCCTTGTTGGGTCTCTCCAAAGATAGACTGCTGTAGGAGAGGAAAACCCCTCGAGAAGGAAAGTTCCTGGGTGTCGAAAGGCGGGAATGGCAGCCTTAAGCCTTCCGTCGTCGACAGCCCTAGCAAATCCTCAATGCGTAGCTAGCTCATGACAAATCAATCCGCTTCTTTGCACCTAATTCGTTAGAACTTACCAAACTGATTTCAACCTGTGTTTCTTGGGTTTGGAGCTTTGGTAGGGACCATTCGATCTGCAAATATTTAATTTTCAAAATACCTCAGTGTGGAAGAGGCCAGGTGGTAGTTATAACCCACAAATAGGAATTCTGATCCTCTGTGCAGAAAAAAGTCAATTTAGATTATTCAAAACCCTGGATCGACCGATGCAGGTGTGTGTACATCCAAATGCTGCCTCATGGCCTCTCTTATTTTATATTTGCACGTCGATTACAACCTCCCTTGGGGCAGGGACCGTAGATCAGAATATCCTTTTCCTTCCATGACGGAGACCAGGGCAGAGAGGGCTTCGGGCTACATGGAGGGCCGAGTCCACACTTCGCGCTCTGAGTAGCATCTGGCTCTCTGGGCTTGGAGCGCCCACGTTTGTCCCACCCCCACGTGGTCGAGAAAGAGAAAAGACAGATAAAATGTCAGCCAAGGAATCTCAGCAGCTGATGAGCCCAGGGACCAGCCACCCACTGGATGGAGGTAAAGCCCCGGCCAGGAGGCAGCCTGAGAACTGTTCAGTTCCTGCCTTCGCCTCACCTGTGAAGGCTGCTCAGAGGGAAGAGGGGTGGACCCAGGCTTCCCTGAAGGACAGAGAGCGCTTGTTACCAGCCGTTCCTCAGGGTTGAAATTCCACTTCAGGTCTCAGCACCGAAAGTCATTTTTCTTCCTTATTTGTGTTTCCTGTGGAAAGTCTGAAGAAAAATCTGTGGAGCATCTTTTGAGCTTGCCTTTGGAAGGGAGAAAATATGCTCCCTCTCTGCTGGGCAAACACAGCAAACATTGGTGCTTTCACAACCCAGACACAAGCTGGTTTTCAAAGCCTCCCGCTTGGCAGCCCCGCGGAGCTGGGGAGCTGGTTGGAGGGGTGAGGGGGTGCAGCACCTGGCTGAGGAGGTTTGCTTTGGGAGCAGAGCTTGGAATTTGTGAATTTTCTACTCCAAGCACATCCAAACAGAGCAGCCACAGCCTCCTTCTGCAAAAGCTCCCTCAGGCAACTGGGGCTCCTTCTGCCTGGGAGGGGGCTGGAGGGCCAAGGGCCTTGGATGACCGGCTCCCCGCCCCCACGAAGCCCGTGCTGGGGTGTTGGAAGCTTAACAGAGAGGACACAGATGAGCACAGATGGCTTCGGGGACTCTGGTCCCTCTCTCTGGGTGATGCTGAGGATAGAGGGTGGAGGTGAGAGGGAAGGGGACAAGCTTCTGCACCCGCAAATGTTTCCAGATTTCCAAATGCTAATTAGGGAAACCACTGGGCAAAAGTTATTGCTGTCAAGCTAGCACTGTGACACTGCAGGTACCCCCTGTGGCCTGCCTGGTTCTTTCAATGTGTCTCTAACAAGGATTTCCTCCCTCCCTCCCTCCCTCCCTTCCTTCTTTCCTTCGTCCCGCCCTCCCATGAGAGAATAATATAATAAACTCCCAAACACCCCCTGATCACACTAGCAAGCATCAAATCAACTCAGGGCCAGTCTTGTTTCATCCATAATGACACATACCATACCCACTCCATGGCCTCCAAATGGAAAGTTTTGAAGCAAGTCCCAGACATCGTTTTATCACCGGGACCTAGGTTTTCTTTAAGTGTTGCCCTCGGGTGAACATCAAGGACCCTCCTCCCCCAGGCCCGTGTATACATTTTGCAAATCACTGCAGGGGTTCGGGGAACCTCTGAAGCACATCCGAAGGCCTCGAGTTTAAAAGCTCATTTAGGAGTTCCCGTTGTGGCGCAGTGGTTAACGAATCCGACTAGGAACCATGAGGTTGCGGGTTCGATCCCTGCCCTTGCTCAGTGGGTTAAGGATCCTGTGTTGCTGTGAGCTGTGGTGTAGGTCGCAGACGTGGCTCAGATCCCCCGTTGCTGTGGCTGTGGCGTAGACCAGCGGCTACAGCTCTGATTCCACCCCTAGCCTGGGAACCCCCATATGCGGTGGGAGCAGCCCTAGAAAAGGCAAAAATACACACACAAAAAACCCCCTCAGTTATAGGGTTTATACTCTCTATCTCCACATCTCCGTTTCCTTTTGAGACTTTGGAGCTATTAGCTATTAGCAGTTCCTTCTCAGGAGATTTACTTTCTTCTTCTTTTTTCCTTTTAGGGCCACACCTGCAGCATATAAGAGTCCCAGGTTAAAGGTCAAATTGGCCCTGCAGCTGCCGGCCTACACCACAGCCACAGCAACACCAGATCCTTAACCCTCTGAGCGAGGCCAGGGATTGCGTCTGCATCCTCATGAATGCTCGTCAGGTTCTTCACCCGCTGAGCCACAACGGGATTTCCAGGAGGTTTACTTTCTGGTTTTATTTGCCGTGGCTGCTCATTGCGTCCGAGGACGTGCTGGGTGAGGGGAGGGTGGAAGATGCCAGGGCAGGCAGCTGTCTTCCTGGTGTTTTCTGTCCAGTGATGGAGGCAGGAGCGGGGAGCCACGGGAAGGAGCCTGGGGGCCGAAGGAGCAAGAACTCAGCCTTGAGATGGGGAGGAAGCTCTTCTGGGGGTTGTTTATAGGCGGGCAATAGTTAGTCTCTCAGGGCTGTTAATGTGTTTGTTTAGGGTCTGTTGTAATGTTGCTAAGATAAGGACCGGCTCAGTTTACACTCCACCTTCAAGTACTGGGCTCGGGCTTCAGGGACCCTTTGAGGGAAGCAACTGCACTGATCAAAGGCCGTCCCTGGCTCCTGAAATTGGGACAATGGGTGAGAAATCAGGGGAGAAATGCTTCTCTCCCGGCTGGACAAATAGCCAGCTATTTTTAATGAGGACACAAACTTCTTTGTCCTCTTTTTGATTTTCTTATGAGAGGTGGTATGGGAGTGAAGTCATTTTTGATGCGGGGTTCTTTGGAGAGAGCTAGAAGTTTTCTGACCTTAATATCCGAACTTTTGCCATTCCGCCACCCCGCCCCTCCCCAGTGTCGGCAAACCCAGGGACCTGCAGTCAAGTCCAAGTGGCCCCTGAAGGGAAGACAGAGCATGGGGCTGGTGCTCAGGGCCCTGGGCCAGGGGGGCTGCAGGGGAAACGCCGAGACAGGTGCAGACACGCTCTGCAAGTGACCACAGACTGAAGACGGCATTTCAACCAGTGAGCAAAGGTAGAGACTTCTCCGTAAAAGTTCTGGAACAACTGCGTAGACATGTGGAGGAAGAAAATAAAGTCAAACTCATACCTCACACCTTAAAAGGAAATAAATTGTATGTGGATCAAATGTTTAAATGTAGACCTACTCTATAGCACAAGGAGCTCTACTCCACATTCTTTCTTTTTCTTTTCTTTTTAGGGCTGAACCTGCAGCATGTGAAAGTTCCCAGGCTAGGGATCAGATCGGAGCTACAGCTGCCAATCTATACCACAGCCATAACCATGCCAGATCCGAGCCATATCTGTGACCTACACCACAGCTCATGGCAACTTCAGATCCTTAACCCAGGAGCAAGGCCAGGGATCGAACCTAAATGCTGATGGATACTAGCAGGGTTCTTAACCTGCTGAGCCACCATGGGAACTCCCAGTGAGAACATTTTTAATGTGTCCATATGAAATCATTTCCAAGAGCCCCCCCCCCCAAAAAAAAAGAAGTTCCACGTAGAGCAGGTGTGTGGAGTGTGTTGCCATTTGTGCTAAGAGACAGGAGGGATGGTATTTACCATTTGTGATGGGAGGGGAGCACAGTTGCTTAGCTACAGCTTGGAATCTCTCCGGAAGGATCCCTGAGAACTAGTCATGTTGGTTCCTTCTGGGAGGGGACGTAGGTGGCTGCAAGGGAGACTTTACTTCTTGTACCTGTGGAATTTTGAGTCATGTGAATGAATTACCTATTAAAGTCAAATTAAAGTTATGGGTTTTTTTTTCCCTTAAAAAAAAAAAGAAGAGAGGGAGGAAATGGTACAATAAAGGAAGAAGAGAAAAAGCAAGTGCCCTTTCCTCTCTTTGGAGCTGATGCAAAGCTGCCCCAACCTGGTTCAGGGGACGATGGCCCCTCTCCTTCTCCCTGGGCTCTCCCAGCAGCCGTGCTCACAGAGATTTTCTGGGAACAGATGCCTGCAAAAGCTCATCACCAAACCATGATTTCCATACATTTGGGTTTCCCAGACTTTCCTTCGAAAGGGCCACCGTTGATTCTATAGCTGGAGACGTGAAACGCAAGCAGCACTGATTCTGGGCAGGGGCTGTGTACTCTGAGAAAAATGCATGCTTTACATGACTGAGCCATGGAGACCCAGGAGAGGCAAACGAGGGGCTTATCCCCAGCCAAAAAGTTAAGGGGGAGCGGGAACGAGAGATGGGGGGTTGGGCAGAAGGAAGGAGAAAGAAAACACAAAGAAGCCACTGAGTGCCAGCACCTGACTGGGGCGCCGCGTTGCATCCGCACAGAGGCACGCCACAGTGAGGAATCCACACGGAGGAATGGTCACACAACGAATGAAAAGGTGATCCCGGGTGCCCAGTGTTGAAACTGTCCGCTCTCCATGTGCCCAAGCCTGTGCTCTAAGCCACAAGCATGGGGTGAGTCGAACCACAGGTATGGGGAGGCTTGATCAAAGAAACACAACCCTTGAAGCATGCCAGCTTGGGTTTGGGAAGGCTGGAAGGGGTTTCCCTGCTTCCAGAGTAGTGCAGAGGAGAAGAGGGCTGGACAGAGGAACTGGTCCGCATTTTAGCCTGTGTTCGTATGTATCTTGTTACCTCACTGCTCTATTACTATTTTGATGCTATCATCAACAGCAGTTTCTTATTTAGAGAATCGCTTTGCAGTTTCTTTTCTTTTTTTCTTTTTGTAGCCATACGCACCACATGCAGAAAGTCCTGGGCCTGGGCTCTAACTCCAGCCATGGCAGTGACAACACAGCATCCTTAACCAGTAGGCCACCAGGGAACTCCCATTTTTGCATTTTCTTGAATTTGCAAATACTGCTTCTCTTATGGGCAATAAACAAGGAAGAGTGTTATGATTCCACGAGTACAGCTACCTGCCCTCTGGAGCACTCCACTTATTTGGAGAAACAGAGGCTTGCACTTGCATTCGGCAGAGAAGAAAGAGGCAGACATAACTGGAAGACCCAAGCCCTCCTTTTGCCTCTCGTCAAAGCACTGCCCTGGGCAAGTTCCTCCCTTTCCTGCCAGGGCCAGCCTGGCAAGGGTGAGAGTCGAGTAAGGCATTTGCCTTCAGTGCAAACTTTGGAGACACACAAAATAAAAATTAATGCAAAAAATACATGGTGAACATAATGTCACCCTTTTTTTCTTTATCACATGAAAGCGAATCAGAGCCACAGCTGCTGGTCTATGCCACAGCCACAGCAATGCCATATCCTTAACACGCTGAGTGAGGCTAGGCATCAAACCTTCATTCTCATGGCTTCTTAACCCGCTGAGCCACAATGGGAACTCCAGAATGTCACCATTTTAAATAAAGATGGAAGCAGCATTACTGATTTCTCCTTTAGCTTTAGGCTCTGTTACGGCTCACAGCGCTGCTTCCTAGGCCTCATTCCTCCATCTCTAAGTCAGGAGGGTTGGACCATTTGACCTCTTGGTAGCCTGCTGGGCCCTGATGCTTTATGGCTTGGTAATGAATTGCCTTCGAAGAATTAGGGAGCATTTAGCAGAGTGCTAATTGTGCAGCCTAGACCACAGTAGAGTGGGTGACAGGGAGTCTTCATCAGGACAGAGGGACAGCAGTGGAGTTGAGATGTTGGAGGAAGTAACATTTAGCCAGCTTTCTCTCCCGCCCCACCTCTCTCTCTCTCTCTCAGCACTGGGCACAACCTAACCTACGTAGCCACAGAGGGAAGAAACCCTCCCCTTGCTTCTTTTCCTGATTCTCCTCTGGAAATGGATTCTCATCCTGCTGGAGCAGAGAGAGCTTCATTCAGATGTGGCTTGTGGCCAGGGCCTGCTGGCCGACGAAGTTGCTGAAGGAGGTCAGGGTGTGTGCAGGGTGCTTGCTGACCTGCAGGTGGAGGTGGGCCTGGAGGAGACAGCAGCAGAGGCACTTGCTGGGGCTCTCCTAGGACACCCCCCGAGCCGGCCCTCTCTCCTCCCCTGCCCGCAGGGGGCAGAGCATCATGGCTTGTTCTTCCTCTTTCCCTTTGTTTCACATGTTTGCCATTTATATCCACAGGCAAAAATTCGTGACTATTATTTTCTATTGCTGAAAAGAGTCCATTCTATAGCTTCTCTATCCGACTTTTTTTTTGGGGGGGTGTCTTTTTTGTCTTTTTAGGGCCGCACTCAAGGCATATGGAAGTTCCCAGGCTAGGGGTCGAATTGGAGCCATAGCCCCTGGCCTACGCCACAGCCACAGCAATGCCAGATCCTAGCCACATCCACGACCTAGGCTGCAGTTTGAGGCAATGCCAGATCCTTAATCCACTGAGCGAGGCCTGGGATTGAACCTGCATCCTCATGGATACTAGATGGGTTCTTAACCCGCTGAGCCACAATGGGAACGCCACTCTATCTGCTTTTCTACGGATATTGTATTTTACAAAAACTCACCTGCCTTCGTGTGCACACATCGTGTTTTCTGTTTGGGCCGCATCATGATCCCTGTAGTCCTACCTCCCCTCGCATCCTCAGGGTATTCCCATCAGACCTACCTCCCCGGCACTTTCATTGCTGGTGATAAAGCCCTGAAGCAGTCATTTGAGGCGAATGGGCTCTAGTCAATTCAAGAATGTTTTGACCACTAACCTTCAGTTTGAAGTTTCAGGGGACTGCAAACTAGTCTAAAGGAATATTGATCTACCTCTACGAAATGTGTCTTAAAGAGGTTTTTAAACAATTGATGCTCTCCGGATGTTGGGATAGTTCCTCTTCAGTGTTTCTAACTTAACAAATTACATGTAAAAGCCATAAACTCTTTTATGTGATCCATAAACATAGTAAAAATGTCACACCCCATAACTGTGATTTAGTCTACAATTCCAGGCTCATAGCTTGTTTTCTTGTAACCTTCGTGAGGGCACCCTTGACTTGACGGAGTCTTCTAAGGCCAGCATGGGATGCACGAGCAGAGTTATGGATCCAAAGCTTAAGGGAGTCTATGGATATGTCGGCACAAAGGATCTAATCATCATTGAGCTATGAATCCTATTTGTTCCTTCCTTCCCTCCCTCCTTCCTTCCTCCCTTCCTCTTTCTTTCTTTCTTTCTCTCTCTCTCTTTCTTTCTCCTTCCTTCCTTCCTTCTTTCTTTTTCTTTCTTTCTTTCTTTCTTTCTTTCTTTCTTTCTTTCTTTCTTTCTTTCTTTCCCTTCCTTCCTTCCTTCCTTCCTTCTTTCTTTTTCTTTCTTTCTTTCTTTCTTTCTTTCTTTCTTTCTTTCTTTCTTTCTTTCTTTCTTTCTTTCTTTCTTTCCCTTCCTTCCTTCCTTCCTTCCTTCTTTCTTTTTCTTTCTTTCTTTCTTTCTTTCTTTCTTTCTTTCTTTCTTTCTTTCTTTCTTTCTTTCTTTCTTTCTTTCTTTCTTTCCCTTCCTTCCTTCCTTCCTTCCTTCCTTTCTTCTCTCTCTCTTTCCTTCTTTTTTTCTTTCTTCCACACCAGCAGCGTGTGGAAATTCATGGACCAGGAGTCGAATCAGAGCTGCAGCTGAGACCAACACCACAGCCACAGCAACACCAGATCTGAGCTGCATCTCTAACCTATGCTGACGCTCACGGCATCACTGGATCCTGAACTCACTGAGCGAGGCCAGGGATCAAACCCATACCCTCAGAGAGACAGCATAGGTCCTTAACCCACTGAGCCACCATGGGAACTCCTGTGGATCCTGTTTCTGCAGTGCATCACTCGCGTCTCCACATCACCCAAGTCAAGGATGCCACTCCTTGGTGAGACGTTAGAAGTCAATGCTCCACGCAGGGGCTGCAGAGCCATCACTTGGGACAGCCATGCTGCTCAGGGGACCCAGTTTTCTCAGAGCCTGATTTCAGATGTGCTTTTCCTAAGGCCTTGCCAACTGGTTTCATCTCTGAAAATGTCCTTCATCACTAGAAAGTGGCTGAGGCCTTTGAGGTCCGATTCGAATCACCAGGATGAGAGAGTCCGGCTCTTCAGGAAAACCCACCTTTTCTCTTTGGCCCCAGTGACCCTCAGACGTTTGCTGTGCTGCAGGGAAGGGCAGCTGAAGACAAGTGGCATCAGAAAAACCAGCTGCCTCCACCCTGGATGGGAAGAATAGCTCCCTTCATGGCCCTGCTCTGGGAGGCCGGGGTCATCCAAGTCCAGGGGTGAGGAAGTGAATCAGCCCTTCCCAGCCCTTCAGTCACCAGGTCTGTTCAATACCCTCTGGTGGTGTGGCATTTGGATGTGTTTTGTCAAAAATTAATGAACATCTCACTTAGGCATTGGAAACAAACACAAGCCCCGGCCAGTTCTTACACTTGCTCAGGATGAATAACTCCCTTTGGCCTCCCAGCCAGTGGGGCCCAACAAGTGAATTTAGAGGCTGAGAAGTGAGTCGCTGGCCCTCACAGCAATTCATCCATCAGCCTACGACCCAGGCTGGCTGTAGGGCCCAGGCGCAGCCATTCCTAACCCTGAGTGCACATCAGTATCACCTGAGGAGGAGGCTTAAAAAGCATGGGTGTGTGGGTCCCACCTCCTAGAAATTCCGATTTAACTTTTCTAGGGTGCAGTCACAGCATTGGGAGTTTTAAAAGCTCCCCACATTAGGATCTTAACATACAGTCAAGTTTGGGAAGCACTGCTCTGGACTAGTGCTTCTCAAACTTAATGTGCAAACACGTGACCTTGGGGTTATGTTAAAATACAGATTCTGACCCAGTAGGTCTGGGATGGGGCCTAATGTTGTGTATTTCTTTTATTTTTTTTCTTTTTAGGGCCGCTCCTATGGCTTATGGCTGTTCCCGGGCTAGGGGTCGACTCAGAGCTGCAGCTGCCAACCTATGCCACAGCTCACAGCAATGCCAGATCCTTAACCTACTGAGCAAGGCCGGGGATCGAACCTGCATCCTTGCAGCTACTACTCAGGTTTGTTACCACTGAGCCACATTGGGAACTCCACATTCTGCATTTCTAACAGGCTCCCAGGTGACATGATGCTGCTGGTTTGCAGACCACAATTTGAGTAGCAAAGATGTGATGCGTGGTCCAAGATGGTAGCTACTAGCACATTTAGCTAATTAATTAAAATTAAAACCAATTAAAATTAAGCAAATTTAAAAAGTTGGTCCCTCAATTGCTTTAGCCACATTTCAAGTTCTCGATCATCACAGGTGGCTAGTGGCTACCATATTGGATAGCACAGACTAGAATAGTTCCATCATCATAGAAAGTTCTGTGAGGCAGCTCTGCCTTAGAGCATCTCTTTGTTTCTGAGGCCATGTCAGAGCAGCCTTCTTTTGAAATGTGGGTTGAAGCTTTCTTGGTGTGGGGACCACAAAATTCCTCTTTTGCACTCCTCACTCCCATGCATTGGGCCTGTGGAAGGTGCTTGGTTAACTCAGGTTAGTGAACTCATGCTTTTGTCCACAAACAAGTGTCACAAAAACACTGGCTGATTGACTGATGCTACTTGGGCATCAGTTAGCATTCTCATGGAGCTGTATCCAGGATAGCTCAGTGGGCTTGACAGGTCAATGACCAGGTTGCACTGGGAGTGCCTCCCCTACCTCTGGCCGGCCCATGATGCAGGCAATAAATGCAAGGCCTCGAGTGATCACCTCTCAGAGCATCGGCCATCATTCATCATTATAGCCTGGAAGGTGGACTGGAATGAAACTGATGGGGCACTTTGACTTCTAAGCCCAACTCAGAGGTGACAAATCTAGACCTTTCTCTCAGGGCATTTTTCCTGGGTCTTGGGAGAGGGAAGTGCTGGAGATGGACTGCTTCCTATTCCTGGGTAACTGCTCTGCTCTTCTTTGGGTGACTGGCATGGACCCAGGACTCAGATGGAGCTGGGAGACTTAGCCCACAGGGTTAAGTTAAACCCTCAGCCAGTTGATCTGTTATCTTCACAGTAGTTGATTTTCAGATTCAATTGATGGGTTGCTGATAGTGAAACTAAATTCTGCAAGGATTAGGGTGAAGTAGTAGAGAAAAAGAAATTGAAACTGATGCCGCTCATCATGAAGATACCTCGTTTTACAGGTGAAGCATCTCAGGCTCATGGAGTAAAGCAGTTGTATCAAAATCACCAGGCAAGTTAGTGCATGGGTAGGTGTAAGCTTATGTTTCCTGACTCCAAGGCCAGGGTTCTTTCCACTACTCCATGCCCAAGATATTTGCAAGGATGCATAAGCCATTCAAGGGAAGAAATAGAATTTAACCTAAAGGTTTGTCTCTAGTATGTAATATAAGGTAGGTGTTCTTTAAATGTTTGCTAGTAAGGATGATAATGAAATCGCTTTTTTCTTTGTCTTCTCACTCCCAGCCTCCACATCCTACTGCTGGATTCACCTTGTGCATATCGCTTCTAGGATAACTAAACTTCCCCCCTCCTCAAGCATATGTCAGTAATAAAACAGCACTTTTTTTTTTATGGCTGTACCCATGGTATATGGAAGTTTCCAAGCCAGGGATTGAATCTGAGCTGCAGCTTAGAGCCACATCACAGCTACAGCACAATGGATTTTTTAACCCAATGCACTGGGCTGGGGATCAATTGAACCCGCACCTCCACAAAGACCAAAGCCACTGCAGTCAGATTCTTAACCTACTGTGCCCCTGTGCCAGTGTGTTTAGGAGAAGGAACTCCTAAAACAGCATCTTTAGTGAGTAAAACCCTATGCATAAAGAAAGGTGAGGTGATGAGACCATTACCACAGGAAATATTTCAAAGATGGTAAAGAAATTTCAGATACGGCACCCTCTACATTTACAAGCCATGCAGCCCAGGGCACCAAAGTGGTAAAAAGTCTGCTCTTGATAAATGCATGAACTTATATCAGCCAACATTTCTCAAAATCTCTCTACCTCCTCCCAACCCCAGCCCTGATCATATTACTCACCAGTTCTCAAGTTAGAAAACTATGCCAGAGTTATCATTATTCAGTGTTATCGCCATTGAGAATCAGTGAAGACAAAGTAATAGCTATCTTTTAATGTCAAGGACAAACATATCAAAGTGGAAAGACACACATTATTTTAGGGAAAACTAACATTTCCTAAGTACAAGCATTTAATCAAAATCAGTAGGTGCAATCTCACCAAGAGTTAGCATATTAAGTAAATTCCCAAGTAGAATATAAGTATTTACAACCCATCTAGAAAAGGGAGGGGTGTGCTGTGCCATTAGCATGCATTTGCTAAATCCCTGCTCTTCAGGAGGTTGGCTTCTGTGCACTTTGCCTGCAATTGTGACCTTCTGCCACCAGGTGGCTGCTGTCCTATTGATAATCTAGAACAATAACTTTTCTATTTAGTTAGTTTCTGGGTGTGCCCATGTCATGTGGAAGTTCCTGGGCCAGGGAATGAACCTGTGCCATAGCAGCAACCCAAGCTGCTACAGTGATGCCAGATCCTTAACCTGCTGTGCCACGGGAGGACTGCAGAAGGTTTGTTTGTTTGTTTGTTCTTTTTAGGGCCGAACCTCCAGAAGTTTTCTATTAAAAACTTCTTCTTTGATGAACTAGAACCCTTTATTAACCCAATTAAATATAAAGATCACAGAGGACCAGTCATTTATAAATGAAGTTACACAACTCCAAGCAAGCTGTAAAGAGACAGAAATGCCTATAAACAACCAGGTATCTTTTTCACTCCTTCTGAACTGTTCTCCCTGGCTGGGAAATATAGTTAACCTTTGAACATCGGTGGGTCTGGACCACACAGGTCCACTTAGGCATGGATTTTTCTAACACTGTATACTACTACACAATCCGTCGCTGTAGAGGAGCTGCAGATGAAGAACTGAATGTATGGAGTTCCCATTGTGGTTCAGTGGGTTAAGAACCCAACTACTATCCATGAGGATGCGGGTTCGATCCCTGGCCTCTCTCACTGAGTTAAGGATCTGGCATTGCCATGAACTGTGGTATGAGTCGCAGATATGGCTCGGATCTGGCATAGCTGTGGCTGTGGCATAGGCCAGCAGTTGTGGCTCCAATTTGACCCCTAGCCTGGGAATTTCAATATGCTGTAGGTGTCCTAAAAAAACAAAAAACAAACAAAAAAACACCCGAAGAACTCAATGTGTGGAGAAATCGCAGATGCGAAGGATCAGCTGTAAATCATACATAATTATATTTTTAGCTGCCAGAGGGTTGGTGCTCCTGACGTCTCTCCCCTTCAGCTGGAGAGCGTTGGTGCTACTGTAACCGGAGAAGAACGAGGTTTGCTCTCATGTCCTTGAGTGAGATCCTCTGGGGCATCTCATCAAACTGGATCAAAAAGACCTGCAGGTAATTTCTCCCCAAATCTTGGTCTTCCCACAGTTATGTCAAATGTCTTTTTGTTTAAACTGATAGTTATTTGAGAAGGTTAATCACTATCCTAGTCTTCCTAGTTTTCATGATAACCTTAGACGCTCCTGTTCTCCTTCTCCGGGAGAAGCTGTGCCCAACTATTGGGTCCACGTATCCCCAAGTTTCCCTTTCAGGTAAGAGTAAAAGTTTGTGAATCTCGAGTTTGTGTTACTTCAAAACAATGAAAACACCGTCAATTCTATACTTCATCCATCAACTAAATTAAAAACAGAGAAATGAGATTATTTCTTAATGGTATGGAAGGCAGGTGGAGCACATGTCAATAAATCGGTGGAGACCACAGAAAGCAGGGCTGAAGATAATGAACGTGACCCTGAGCCTCCTCTGCAGAGCCAGCTGCCGAGGCTCCACATCTGCACTTCATTCACCCTCTCGATGAGCCCAAGAGCCAATTGCTGGTATCCCTGTTGTGTGGATGAAGTAACTCACCCAGGGGGACAGAGCTGGGAAGTGCAGTTGCCATGTCTAACCCGGGCAAGTTAGGGTTAGTAACGGCAACAGTAAGCATATGTGTGTTTGTTTCTAGGAATTTTCAGGATGAAGTTAGACAGGCACCTTGACGGGCTGGCATAGGAGGGAAGCCGGGTGCAGCAGGAGTCTTCACTCTTGTTCCCATGAGGATGGAGCTCTTGAACCACAGGCAGGGTCTCCATGTGAACAAAGCCATTGGGGGGGCCTCGCTGGCATCTTAAGCTGCCAGAGGAAGAACCTTACAATTGGGGATAGAGAGTGGGTAATAGCAGACTCTGGAGAGTCTAACGACTAGTTACACTGGGCCTAGATGTGACCAAGCCACCGTCACCAGCCAAAGCTGCGTGAAGAGCTATTCTCCGTTAAATGCCAGACAGAGTGCTTCGGTTTGTGGTGTTGCACTGCGCTGGTGCGATACGTTGTATTGCAACTTGTTCACCTCGGAGTCTGGCTCTTTCTGTGTCTCTCTCTTCCCTGAGGTGGCATCTCCTTAAGGGTAGGGTCCATGTC
This sequence comes from Sus scrofa, assembly GCF_054392235.1. Lineage (NCBI taxonomy): Eukaryota > Metazoa > Chordata > Mammalia > Artiodactyla > Suidae > Sus > Sus scrofa. The sequence continues at coordinate 85,492,283 of NC_139387.1, read as the reverse complement.
AAATAGATCTTTCGATGTTGGTGCTCAGCATGGGCAATGGAAGGAATGCTGGCCAAGGCAGCAGAGGGGGAGGGGCACAGAGTGAGGGGAGACAAAGAGGAGGCCCTGGCTTTGAGCCCAGGAGCCTGGGGGTAGGTGTCAGGGGCGGTGAGTGGGTGTTGGGCAGAGGGCCTGGCCTGCAGACTGGAGCCGGGAGCGGGCGTGCAGAGCGGCGTGGTGCCCTGTCTGGCCCTGGACAGGTGCCTGGCTCAGCAGGGCAGATGAGGTGCCTTCACTGGGTTTGCGGATAGGGAAGGGCGCACACATGTCCGTCTGCTCCCTCCTGAGGTTGTTTTTGGCAGAGGAACCCACTAGAAGCTTACCACATGTTCCCTGGAGCTTTTCAAGGACTTCCTGGAGGGCAGGTCCACCCCACCCACCAGGGTAGGATAAACTTGGTTTCCAGGCAGCTGACTTTCTCGAGGTGGGGCTGCGGGGTTATGTACCCTGTTAAGCCCAGGGGCATCCAGTCCAGCTCCTTACTTTCTGTGATGCTTCTCACCCAGGAAAAGTTCACAAGTCATGAGTCCCTGAGAGACGAGAGACAGGGCTGGTGAGAAAGAGTCTCCACCCCAGTTCCCCCAGCACTCTCCAAGGGGTTTGGAACTCAGGTGCTAGAGGGGGTCCATCTCTTCCTAGCCTGACCCCACTTCCCATCAGAGAAATGGAACATAAGGAAAGTGACCTCCCACCTCCTGCAGGAGGAAATGGCCTTTGAGACGTCACACACACACCCCCCAGCAGCAGATTTTCCAAAGTCCTGCATCTGTCACCTCCTTGGCAACCCTCTGTCTACCCTTCTCCTTCATCTCACTTCTCCTTTCTGCTACCTCTTAACTGGAGCCCCTTCCCTGCCATGCCTGCAGTGCATGCAGGATCCCAGCTGTCTGGAACTGCAGATAACACCTGCTCTATTAGCCAGGGCCACAAAAACTATCCTTAAACAAATATTTAGACTAGCACTTCTTCAGCCCTAATGGGCACATGAGTTATCTGGATATCTGGTAATGCTAATGCTTTTTTTTTTTTTTTTTTTTTTTTTTTTTTTTTTTTTTGCTGCTCCTGTGGCAAGTGGAAGTTCCTGGGCCAGGGATTGAACCTATGCCACAGCAGCAACCTAAGCCACTGTAATGACAATACTGGATCCTTAAACTGTTGGACCACCAGGGAAGTCCCTAACATGCCAACCCTGACTGAGTGGATTACATGGGCCACTCTCCCAGTAGCAAAAATTTAGACCGCTTACTCCATGACAGCACTCTGCTAGGTAGACTTGGGTGCTTAAGACTGGAAATGTGAAAATAGAGCCCCTGTTCTCAAGGAGGTGTGCAAATACACGCACAGAGGCTTTTTCCACATGGTTGTGGGATAGATGGACGAATGAATGATTGAGGGCATAACCCCATGGTACAGGCCATGTGTTAGTGCAAAGAGTTTAAGGGAGGGACCTATATGGGAGATAGAAGCCACTCACTTTCGTACATCTGACAGGTGGTTGACCCCTCAAAGCGTTTCCCCTGAAGCCACTTGCCTGAAGAGTGCCCAGAGCAAATGCTCCCTGGCTCTTGGGGACAGCTGTGGCTGGACAACCATGATTGCTTCACATATGACCTCTGTCGGGGGTGTTCTGATATGTGTGCGTTGAGGCACTGATGTTTTCCCCTTCACCCTAGAACCATCAAGAGCCGATGAGAGACACACATGTTCCTTAAAGCCAGAAAACCTCGTGCTTAAAGAAAATACCAAGAGTTTGCCTGAAAGGGTTTGGTTGGTTGGTTTGTTTAAAAAAAGTGAAATGGGAAGGCCATTTCTGTATAAAAGTACAGCTATTTCTTCAAAAAGTAAGCCTTTAGAAAATGCAGACATGTTTTTCTTTTGTCCCAAAGGCCTATCTAGTAGGAGATAAGTAGAAAAGGGAAAAATGAGAAGAAAGGCAAGTCTGAGTCAGACCCAGGGACAACTAATGACATTCGTGGAGTCCTCTGAGTCTGGCCTAATTCTCACCTCTAGTGCTATGTCTTATTCCCACCGGACCCATGGCTGACCCCACACTGTTTGGGGGCCCCTGCCACATCTTCTGGTTCATCTGTCCTTCTTTGCTTTCTTATAGGTGCCATCCTGTCCTCTTAGTTACCTCCACATTTCAAAGCTCTGCTCATCCTTGGAGACCTAGTTCTCCTGTGAAAACTCTGGAAGCTCTATGGCTTCCAGAATGCTGTTCTTTCTCGTTTTAATTTGTCCTGTGTTATTTCATTTTATTTTATTTTTTAGGAGGGTACCTGGCTTGCAGCATTTTTCACAGTCTTTTTTTTTTTTTTTCTTTTTTTTCTCCTTCAGAGTCAAAGACAGTCTTTTAATCCTCCCTGAATCCCCATTTCATACAGAAGTGGGCGTTCAGTATGAGTGCTCAACTGAATTCGTATGGTGCTGGGACAAGCCTGAAGAGACAGGGTTGGATTCTAAATGCTGTTCGTGTTGAGAATGCATAGTGACACGTTTGTGCTCTTGTGTTGGAACAGGCACCATAAATCTAGAAACCCTATCCTGGACAGTCCTGATCCTGTTCCTCTGCCCCAAAAACGCCAAAGGAAAACATAAACACATCTTGAAAGGATGTCTGACCTGAGCTCAACCACCAACAGAAGCTGAATGACATTGAGTGAGCTGGCCTGGCTCTCCCTCCACCTTGGCCATCTGTGTCAAGTGTGTGCATTCACCACCTGCCATATTTGGGGCAGGCTTACCTCTTTGGAATGTGACTCCTTCCTCACTTTATCACTATTTTTAAATGGGATTTGTGTAGAGGGAGAGAAAGAGATATTTTCTTTACGGTCTACCTACAAATATCTTTCCCAATAAGGCTGGGTCTACACGACATCTAAATTTACTATCCCCATAGAAAAGAGAAAAACAGTGAAATACTTACTTTGTCCATGCAACACGACTAGTTTAATCCACCTGTCTCACTGAGTTGGTCTGATTTGGGGTAGATACACTGATTGTGTCTGTTTAATTTCTTTCTTTTTCTTTTTGTTTTTTTTTGTTTGTTTGTTTGTTTGGTTTTTTTTTTTGGTCTTTCTAGGGCTGCACCCGCAGCATATGGAGGCTCCCAGGCTAGGGGTCGAATCCGAGCTACAGCCAATGGCTTACACCACAGCCACAGAAACATGGGATCCGAGCCATGTCTGCAACCTACACCACAGCTCATGGCTCATGGCAATGCCAGATTCTTTAACCCACTGAGTGAGGCCAGGGATTGAACCCCAGGCCTCACGGATGCTAGTCAGGTTTAACCGCTGAGCCACGACAAGAACTCCAGTGTCTGTTTAATTTCTAACTGTTCTACCTGCTGTGAGGCCTGCTGTGCTTAAAGGCCTGCTGTACTCCTGTAAGTGAATGAGGAAGGCCATGTGGGACCTTCATCCTTAGCCACTGGTGTCCTTCTACTAAGTGGGGGAAAACAGCAGCTCCTTGTTTCCAGGTCTAGAGAGTTCTAGACATTGCGGTTCTTCCTCATCTATTTAACACTGCTAGGATATAAGATTTTTCACATTAAATGAATGAACATTTATTTTCATTATGTTTAGTGGAGATCTTTCTAAAATGGAATACAGATTTCCCTGTCTCCCCGAAGAGACCATATTAAACTTGAGTTAGCAATTTATTGGGCATTTAAGTTCATCATTATGGACCACAGGGATGGCAGCCGATGCTATAAACCAGGATACACCCTGGCACTACTGAGGACTGTCGGGCTCTTGATCCCTATCCTATTGCCCCTGGGTTATCCTGTTTTTTTTTGTGTGTTTTTTTTTTTTTTTACTTTTCTGTCTCCTCTCTTATTGTCCTTTCCTGCTGTTCCTACTGTGTTTCATCAACTGCTCTCCTATCTGACCTCAATGTTTCTGCATCTAATTGGTGAGATCAGATGACTACCTGTTAATACAAGCTCTAAACTACGAATTGATAGACACAGGGTAAGAAGGACACTCCTACACATGAAAATACATAAGCTTCAGTACATAACGCAAATTCTGGCTGCTCAGAATTCCGAGTGTTGCTTCTCCCTCAGCTCACAGGTTTATTTCTCCTTCTTCCATTTCTTGGCTATGTGCTGGCTCATAAGATTGCCGGGTAAGCAAGCCCCAAATCAGTGATTTTTTTTTTAAAATTATTGAACCCACATATAGTTTCAAACCCAGTCTGAGTCACAGATTAGAGGTTTTGAAATTGTAGTTTTTGGATTCATGGGTGGCTAAAATACTAATATTGGTGTTTAGTTGACTCTAGAATTTAAATAATTTCTATCATTTATTTTGGCTTTGCCAATTTCAACTTTAAATTTTATTTTGCTTTTGTCAGTTCTTATCTCTGATGAAAAAACTTTTTTCCATGGGGAGTGGAGAACTAAATTTTGTATTCACAAACAAACCATGATTATTGGAAAGACTCTAGAGCTCTTACATGTAGATGTAGTTCACTGAAAAGATGAATCACAGAGTTTGAGGATGAAATCAAGAGCAACTTAGCAACAGATGTATCATTTTGTTGCCCACTGGAGTAGATCACTTTGAAACAGGATTCAGTTTTTTTCACATATTTTAGTGTTTTCATCAAAGCTCTTTTTTTGGTTGAATTTTTAGGGCCACTTCATTTTTCTTTTTTCTTTTTTTTTTCTTCCACACCCATGGCACGCAGAAGTTCCCTGGCTGGGTATCAAACCTGCAAAACAGCAGTGACAATGCCAGGTCCTTAACCCGCTAAGCCACCAGACAATTTCATGGCCACTTGTATTTGAGGTCATTTGTATAAATGTCTAGCTTTATAGCTGCATATATATTGCTTGTATCATAAAATAAATTTTATTTTGCATCTAAATGCATTAGTCCACAGGGGTTTACCTAAATCCTCCTTTGTGCTAAAATTGTGCCAGGCATTGTTCTTGTCCCCAAGGAGATTCTAGGCTCATTGGTAAGATAAGACAAATGAATATGGGGTAGAGGGGAATCAAAACAGCACACACAAATATATGGCTTAGAGTATAGTTGTGGATACAGTCTATAAATGCCAGGGGGATTCAGAAAGGCAGGGAGACACTGTATCCTAGAAATATTAGAGAAAGCTCTCAGAGTAGCTTTAATGCATGGGTCTTAAGCAACGTGTGAGATTTGGTCAATCCACCTTCCAGGTGGGGAAAACAGAACCTGTGGCTTCAATGAGGGCATAGGACACTGTGTGAGTGAGGCTTGTTTTCTCCTGGCAGAGACCAGGGCTGGGGAAAAGTTCAGAGCTTAATGCAAAGCCTTGAGCAGGAGGATGGGGAAAGAGTGAAGGAAGGAATCGTAGGTAGAAGAGAATTTGGAACCAGTGCTTAAATCCTTCACCAGCCTCCATCCAGACCAGACAAAGCATAGAGGGATTTCTTTTTAAAAAATGAATGTTCCTTCACTTTCCAGGCAGCACACTTGCACAGTAGTTAAATTTTGCACACTTGGAATTTGGGGATCTACTCTGAGAAGCTTCGACTCAGGGGCGGGTGGAGAGAGGGAGGAGAAGCCTAGAGCCCCCAGTGAAGCTTGGGTGGAAGCAGCAGCTTCTTAGTGCTTTCAGCTTCAAGGAGCAAAGCTCTGCAGGAGCCCTACTGCTGGAGAGGGGAGTTCTGGTTAAGTCAAACTCCGAAGTCTGAGTTTCATGAAAGTTTGCGTTTTGCCAAAATTCTTTGGGGGGAATGTTACAATCCTCAGGGACAGAGAAGCATTTACTCAAGAGGAAGAGGTTCTCTTCAGGGGCTTTTCCTTCCTGGCATTAACGGAGACACCTGGAGCCAAGAGAGGAGGACAGCTGGGCCAAGGTACCAGAAGGCGCTTGCTGGGGAAGGTGAGATGAGGTGGGAAGGGATGCCTGGGGGCCAACTAGGAAATTCTGGCTTCTTCTCTGGCTCACAGAACTTGGTCCTGCTGGAGTGGCCTCCTCCCTCCCTATGGTCCCTGGCCAGAGCTGCTGGAGCCCAGAAGGCAGCACCCATTCCCCCCACCCCACCCCGAGTCCCCATCGACCGGGGCCACGAAGAGCAGACACGGTGTCTGAGCCTGGAACTAGACCGTCCCCCACATCTGTAGCGCGCATGGTTTCGTCTGGCCTCTCTCCGTCCTCAGTGTCTCCTGAAGCCTCTTCCCCCGGGTCTGCCCCCGCCCCCCACACCTTCGCACAGGTCTCCCTCTGTGGTGGGACACTCAGGCCCCTTTCCTGGCTCGGCTCCTGCTGAGGTTCCAGAGGAGGCTCATTCATTGCATAGCTGGATGGGGGAGGAGGCGGGGGTGGGGTGGGGGCTGTCGTTCTGAGCATCCAGGTGGGCGCCCTGGGGCCAGGTGCTCCGAGAAGGGGCTCGAAGACAGGTCAGGACGACTCCACCCCCTCAAGCTTGGCCCAGCTGGCCAGCCTCCAAGATTTAGAGCTCTAGGTACTTCGTGGGCTCCCCCGGCTCTTTTCCTCGCCCCCCTCGCCCCCGCCCAAGGTCCCAAGGTGCTGCCCCTCTCTCCCTCCCCCGCTGCTCCTTTCTACCGCTTCCCCTCCTCCTTCCCAAGTCTTTTCCGTCCACCGTCTAGGGCTCGCGGCCTGCGCCTCTGCAAACACCCCCCGCCCCTCCAATCCGGGCAGAACTCCGAGGGGAGGGGCCGGAGGCCCCCCTTCCCGCCTGCGGTCGGAGAGGGCAGCGCCGCAGTCCTGAGTTCGGGTTGTGGGGGGAGCATAGGGGCCGCCTCTGCGCCCCGCCCGATCAGGCCACTCGGCACACTAGGGGTAGGGGGCGGGCGGCAGGGCTAGCGGAGAAGGGGGGTCCAGCCCGGGCAGGTGCGGGCTCTGGCTGGGCCCCGGCGGGCTCCAGGGGCGGGGTCTCAGGTTACAACCCCGCGGGGGGCCTGGGGCGGCCCGCGGTTTGGGCGAGTTCGCCAGCCTCGAGAGGGGCCGGGCGCATATAACGGCGCCGCGGCGGAGAGAAGACGCAGAGCGCTGCTGGGCTGCCGGGTCTCCTGCCTCCTCCTCCTGCTCCACGGGCTTCCTGCATGAGGGCGCGGTAGAGACCCGGACCCACGCCGTGCTCCTGCCGCCTCGCTGCGCTCCGCCCGGGCCCGGCTCCGCCAGGCCCCGCGGTGAGCCATGATCCGCCTCGGGGCTCCCCAGACGCTGGTGCTGCTGACGCTGCTCGTCGCCGCTGTCCTTCGGTGTCACGGCCAGGATGTCCGTAAGTCGCCCACCGCCCCTGCCTGCCACCCTTCTGTGCCTTCCCTCCGCATCCTCTTCCCAGGCCCTCTCCCCCTCTGGAGCCCGCAAGTCAGTGTTAGAGAGGTTTCCTGGGCCGAGGCGCGCCGAGACGGGCGCAGGATGCCCAAGGGCTCGCCGCGCGGATTTCTGCAAGTCAGGGGCTCTGTTCCAGCGTCCTCCGCTCCAGTCGCGGTTGGAGGCATTTGCAGGTCCCTACGTTGCGCAGGAATATTAAGCAAGCAAAGTATTGGGTCCGAGTTTTGCGCACAGATTTAAGCGAGCTTTTTTCCCATCAGCTTTGATAACTAAGCGCACACGCACCCAGCTTGCGTCTTCGAAGCACTCAGAGTTCAGCAAAACTTGTTGTGGCCCATCAATCAGGAGAAGTAGAGCGAAAGGCACGAGCGAAGGAGCCAGCAAGGGCCAAAGGGTTGCCTTGGCAGTCGTGTCCAGGAGTTACTGTCTGGGGGTTCAAAGGGGAGTTAGACAAAGGAGATGCTCTGAAACTAGTGGCTTGAAATTCGAGGCCACAAAGAAAGGCTTCAGAAAGACGCTCTGAGACCTCAGCGCCTCTCGCGGGTTCCCTCCCCCTCACGGCTGGCCCAGGAGCCAGGTGCAGCCCTGTTCATCTCGGCTTTCCCCTTGCCTCTAAAGGGTACAGAAACTTACTGTAGGAGAGGCCATCTGAAAGGCGATAACATTCCAACCAGACTGTGCTTTTCAAATGCCCCGGAAAATAGCGCCCCCTCCCAGCAGTCTTCCCCCAACCCCAACCCCCACCCCGGGCCAGGTACTACAATGAGTTACTTTTCTAAAAGTTTCTGGAACTAACAGAGGCTCTGCAAGAGGGGTGTGTGTGTGTGTGTGTGTGTGTGTGTGTAGCAGAGGAGGGGGACATGGTCGGTGGATTACTTTAACAGTTTCAACCGAATATCGTTAGAGATGGCAGTTTTACAGTCCAGGCCAAAGGCTATTCGAACCGTACCTTTCCATCCCTTTCCATCGCCTCCTTTGGTAAAGTCCCACTGTCTGGGATTATATTTAGGACAAATGAAGCCTGGAAAGTGTATTAGGTAGAGAAGATTTTTTTTTTTTCCATGTGTTTGGGCACGTTTCCGACGGCTGGGATTCCAGCCCTGTCTTTGTATGTTACAGATTGTAAATCAATCGCAGGGGAAGCTTTTTTTGAGGGGGTCAGTGTATGGGAATTTCAGTCCCTCTGCCGCTGGAGGCTCCATGCAGTCTCGCTTGCCACCAGGCTATCTCCAGAGACAGTTTAGAAGGCTGCGGGCCCAGAAGACTTTCCGTTCATTAGAGTGGCTGACTGGGGCAGGGGCAGGACTGGAGCGGGTGGCACAGCGCAAAGAGCCGGAACAAGGGCGGGGGCCGGTGGCCCGGAGTGTCGGATGGTGCGCTAAGCTGGAGGCGCGCTCCCGGGCACTTGTTGGACTACGGTGTGTCTGTAAGCGGCTCCAGCTCGGACTGACTGTATATTTGTCCTAAATTTGCATGTACACACTTCCAAATCTGTCTTCTTTGCTGACCACTGCCTTAGTGCCCAATGGAATTAGCTAGGTGACTCTAAAATAACTTCCAAATTCTCCATCTGGTATTAGAGGTGCTCACTTAAGTGGCAGAGCGTTCTCCGTGCCGCAGCTTTCCTGGGAGGGAATGAATTCCGCAGTTTCTTGGGCCCAAATCTTACAGTCACTCCTCCTTCCCCCAAGGGGAGAGTCTTGGAGCGGCTGACTTTGCCCCCTGGCGCATCCCAGCTCTGTAACCCTCTCCCCTGGGTCAGCGGACCCAAAGACGTGACGTGGGGGAAACGCAGCCTGCGTGGACGTCAGGAATGTCAGAAACCTAGGGCTAGGGCGCGCCCCTCCTCCACATCTTTCCACGAGTTTGAGAAACATTGGCGGCGGAATCTTTGACCCACATCTGCATTTCACAGTCCTCGCCTCCGAAAGTGCCCCTCAGCTCGGAGGAGAGACCTCAATCCTCCTTTGTGAGGCTTGTTTGCGTTGGGAGATTGGCAGCGATGGCTTCCAGATGGGGCTGAAACGCTGCCCGTATTTATTTAAACTGGTTCCTTACGGAGACCTGTGAATCGGGCTCTGTGTGCGCTCGAGAAAAGCCCCATTCATGAGAGGCGAGGTCCGGTGGGTTCCCCTGGACTCCCCGACCCCCTCTCCCACAATGCCCCCCTGTGCCTGCCCGCCGCCACCTCCCGGGCTCCAACCCTGAGCAAGGAGGCTGAGAAGCAAAACAGTTCCCCGAAAGAGGTAACTTTTTAATTGGCCTGCTACAAAGAATCACTTATACTGCGCTGCGGTAATGAAGGGAACCCGATCAGGCGCGCGGGGATGCTATCGGCAGCCGTTTTTCCAACAGCAATTATGGTGGCGCTGGGCTCTTCCATCCACACCTAGGAGATCCGGTTACCGGGCTGGCTCCTTTCTGGGGCAGTCATTTAATCCCACTTTTCACCCTCCCGGTGTCTGTGGGCAAGCCGTGGCCAGAATCAAAGCCACAAAGAGTCACCAAACGGCTCTCACACCCAGCACTGCCGGGCCGGCCCATACGCCCCGCCTGCGCATCCAGGGGCGGCCCTTCGGAGGGAAATCCGATCCACATTCGGGGCGTACCCCCTTCTCCCAGCACTTTGCTCTCCTCCCCCTCGCCCCTTCCTCTAGAGTGAGGGTGGATTCTTAGTCGGGACTGGTGACCAATAACCTCTCCTCCCTCCCCATCGCTTGCTTTCTACAGCTCCACCCATTTTAACGGTGGGTGTGTCCCAGCAACATCTGTATAGACCCTCGGACCCCCCTACCCTCCCGTGATTATCTCGCCTAAAGGCTGAGTGGGATTTTTCTAGTGGAAAAGGAAAAGAGAAAGGTTTAGCTTTCAGCGCCTCTTTAAAGAGCAGGGGACAGGCGGCTTTCTTTCTCCGCCCACCTGGTTTGTGGCCCTTTCCTATTCTTCATCCCCTGCCGCCGCCAGTGCTTTGGGGATTTTGATGAGAAAAACAGCACTGGGCGCTCCCTAGCACGTGGTGCGGGCTCTGCAGTGCTTGGCGCTCTCCTGAGCGCTCTTGTCAGCACAGGCTTCGTTTGCAGGGTGAATTCCAGACGGCAGGGCACTCGTGGAGAGGGACTCGTCCATGCCATTCTTGGTCTGCGTTCTTGGAGGAGGCCAGGCACGGACTGGCTAATTTTAGCCGGCACCAGACAGTCAAAGCCCTCTTCTGTCCCCTGGACACGACCCCGCCCCCCCAAATTGGGCTTTGGTTTTTAGGTGGAAGCGAGGTCTCTCCTTTCAGAAAGGGCTACAGCTGGAGGTCAAGGCAGGCAGACGGGAGGGGTTCTTTGGCCCTCCTTGCCTCCTAGGGCATTTTATTAGCATCCTTGGGTCCAAAGCGGTGTTATTTGAATGGGCCTCTCCCCCTTCCCCAACTGGTTCTAATCTGCTGATTTAAAGCATGGGACAAGATCCTGATTCTAATAGCTCCTCCTTCCACCCCCACTCCCACCCCCATATGTGCATATCCTCTTTTGGAGCCTGGCTGTTTGATTTATAGAGTCTAATTTTTGTGAGGAGAATTTTCCACATGCCTTCTGAATTTTAGCTGTCAGTTGTACGTAGCAAATCCCTTAATTCCTAGAGGATGGCAGAAAAAAGCCGGCCCCTGTTCCTGTGCTGGGGGAGAAGGGGTGTCTCCCCCTTTCCCCCCCTTCCTCTATCTTGACAGTCCCCGAGTTCGCATTCAGAGGCTCATCTCAACCCAATCTAACTTGCCCCCGACCCCCACATCCTGGGGCACAGTCGGCCTGCTCACCTTCCCTGCTGGGTCAGGACGTTCGCTGGTGAATAGACAGCAGAGGGCAAGGCGCACAGCACATAGCCGTTGACTACACGGAAGCATGGGTGATGTCTCAAGGGGAACAGCGCTGGAGTTCTCTCTATTCCAGCGGCCCCAGTCCCCATTCTTCAGCCTTTGAATGATGTCAAGTTGACGTGCATCCTCTTTCTCTTTTTCTCTTCTGGCTCCTCACCCCCGCCTTCCCTTGGCTCTCTGCTTCCCCCGCCCCCACCCCTGGTGCAGAGAAGGCTGGCAGCTGCGTGCAGGATGGGCAGAGGTATAATGATAAGGATGTGTGGAAGCCCGAGCCCTGCCGGATCTGTGTCTGTGACACTGGGACTGTCCTCTGCGACGACATAATCTGTGAAGACCTGAAAGACTGCCTCAGCCCCGAGACCCCCTTCGGAGAGTGCTGCCCCATCTGCTCCACCGACCTCGCCACTGCCAGTGGTTGTAATTTATTTATTTCCTATTCCACATAAATAAATTACTTGCCAGGGCAGCAAATGCCCTGCCATGGATGCCGGTCACCTCCGTGAAGCCGAGGCCCTGGTTATCCATGGCACCCCAGCAGCTGAGGCTGAAAGGAAAGGCCGCTTCTCGCTTGCAGGTTGAGACTAAGGGAGCCTGATGCGCTTAGAGGGGTCCCTCCTCCCCTAAGACCTCCAAAAAATAGGCTTCCAAGAGCTGGAGCATCCTGTCTGGAACCACCTCTGCAAATGACCAGAGCCACCGTGTCATTCTGGCCAAACCAGCTCTATTCTCCTCTGTTACCCACACCCGTAGGGGGCCTCCAGGTCCAGGGCCTTCAGAGCGGAGAAGCCTCTGCTGGTTTGAAACCTTTGAAATACAGAACATGGGGCGGCGGCGGTGGCGGCGGAGGTGGGGGGGCAAGTTTCCTTTTGTTTTGGCCTCTGTTGGAGGCAAGTTACTAGGAGGAGGAGGCATGGAGGAAAAGGGTGGAGATGGGGCCACCTCCGCTCTGCTGGGTTGTTGTTAACTCCCAGCTGGCATAGGGGCTGGCAGCACTCCAGCATGGACCCTGTCCCCCTGTAGTGTGGGTGGTGACACATGTCTAAGCCTCTTGGGGACCCTCACTGTTCCCTTCCTGCTCAAAGAGAGAAGACAGTTGAAAGGGAAGCGAGCAGTGGCCTTTCCTTCAGCCCCCCGCTCCCCCCACTACAAAGCTGCTTGGGGAAGCTGCCTTTATGGGCCAGATTCCCCAGCTGGTTTCTGGGGGGGCCGAGTTGACAGCCTTTACTCCTCCGCTGCTACAAAGGGGGAGGGGGTTCTGACGGGGGTGGCACTGGCCCCCACACTCTCTGTAACTCCTGTGCTCTGCTGTTTTTCTGTGCTTGCTTCTCGGAGACCCAGCTTGAATGTAAGACCTTCCTAACTACCTACCTCTTTTTCTGGGGTGGAGAAGGGGAGGAGGTGGGGAGCTTGGGCTCTGGGAAGGGCTTCTTCCCCTGTGGGGAAGAGGAGAGACTGACTCTCTCAGGTTCAAGTGCTTTCTTTCTTGGTGGCTGATTAGATCTTGAGTTCTTCATTTTCTCTTTGTAGCCCCGCCCCCCATTATTTTGCATGCTGACAGCTTTTTGAATAACAAAGTCTGGGTCATCTCTGTTCCTCACGGGACCTCAGCGACTCCAGGACCCTAACACCCTCAACAGAGGGGTTCAGCGGAGTAACAGGAAGCTGCCTCCTTCCCCGGTTGTGTCCCTTTCTTTGTTTGAGCCCTTGAAGTGTGCTTGAGTGACAAGAAGTTGTACTCACCCATCTCACAAATCTTACCTTCTCCTTCTCTGTTTTTTCCCATTTGCAGGGCAACTGGGACCAAAGGTGAGGATTCTTGTTGTTGTTTGCTTTTTCTTTTGCCTTTATATTTCCTTCTTCAGAAGCAATACTATGCTCATCTAGTCTGTGGTTTTCGACATCAACGCAGATCAAGGCCACCTCGATGCAGGGGCTGCTGAGCAGGGTTTTGTGCTTGGGGCTTGGTGGGCTTACTTGGTTCAGTCCTGACAGTGTTTCATATTTCAGGGACAGAAAGGAGAACCTGGAGACATCAAAGATGTAAGTCCGAATTATATACCCGTGGAGCATCTGTTACTCTCCCTGGGTCTTTTCCTTGTGGTCCCCTCTAACTTGCCACCCTGGGGGGGGGGTGTGTCTCTTTTACAGATTGTAGGACCCAAAGGACCTCCTGGGCCTCAGGTAAGAGCAGGAGACGTTTCTTCCACCATGCCTTCCTTGAGTTACTGATCTGCAGGCCCATGGTCTTGCTGTCATCTCAACATTTTCTTCATGTTCAGGGACCTGCAGGTGAACAAGGACCCAGAGGTGATCGTGGTGACAAAGGTGAAAAAGTAAGTAGAGAATGTAAGAATGCTCCCTGACCCTGGTGGACACCCAGGCTCTCCAAGCCCCCTCCCCCAGATGCCCAACCACCTCCTCAAGGGCAGCCTATGGACAGATGGGTCTTGCCCAAACACTGCTTCACATTGGGGCCTCTTTCTCTTTCTTCCAAGGGTGCTCCTGGACCTCGTGGCAGAGATGGAGAGCCTGGGACCCCTGGAAATCCTGGGCCCCCTGGTCCTCCTGGTCCCCCTGGTCCCCCTGGCCTTGGTGGAGTAAGTATCCTTGTGTCCCCCCTTCCTTCAGGCTGTCCCCCCCAGAAGCGTGGCTTCTAAATTACTACTCACACTTACCTGGCTGGCTCCCAGGGCCGCCAGCCGTGTGAGCACAGCCTGTCCTTGGGCTTCTCCCCCAGGCCTATAATTTGGTAGAAACACAAGTAGGCATGAGACTGGGGCGCTAAGGGACTTTTTTCACTCACTGGGGTTCTGCAAAGAAAGTCTTCAGTTACCTGGCTTCCTGGCATCTCTACTGTGTGGCTGATTCTTGGGAGTGGGTGTGGGGTTAGGGGAAGGATGACTAGGCACTTAGAGTTCCCTGGAAGAAGAGTGACCACTGTCCTTGGAAAACACTGAGTTTTCATCTTTGCCAAGTACATTCCAAGCCACTCTTTATTCTCATGAAAGAGCCCCTGTGAGTGGAGGTGTGTGGCTAAAGTCATTTTTGGAATCAAACCAAACAACAAATTATATTATTGCCCAGTTTTTGCAGGTTTGCCATCTTGATGTTTGCTATGATGTAAATTTTTAAACTCAAATGGCCCCAGATGCCTTATTTCATCCCCTGCTAAAATACTTCAGGACTGTTGATTTTAGTCTTTTTGCAGGGCAGTAAAGTCTTAGAAAAGAAAAAAAAAAAACAACCTTTAAAAGTGATATTTTTTAGTTAGGTTTCTCAATTTATATTAAATAATGTACCTCGTATTTTAGAATTTAGGAAAAACCTTACAGAGTTAAATGCAAGCAGTGGGTACTCTTCCCAATAACACTTCATCTCCCAGGGAAGTGATTATGCCACTGTCATCTAATAACCCATTTCCCAAACTATTTTTCAGGAATCATTAGTAATTTTGCTCAATGCTAGGTTAGTTTCCAACAATTAGAGTTTATCTAAATAGAGTTGGGGGTTTTTTTTTGTTTGTTTGTTTGTTTCTATCCAGATATGGCTTACCTAGTCGAGTAGGAGAAACATAGGGCCTCTCAAGCTTTTCATGTGGTTGGGTTTATTTGCAGAACTTCGCTGCCCAGATGGCTGGAGGATTCGATGAGAAGGCTGGTGGCGCCCAGATGGGAGTCATGCAGGGACCAATGGTAAGAAGAGACGCCAGTTCTTTGCAGCCAAAATGGCAGGAGGTGGCCCTGAGCAGAGCCAGAGACTCTGACAATCTCACTTGATAGATAATTGCTGAGAGCAGCTCGTCCCCATCAGTTACATAACCTCCCATTTAGCTAGCCCAAAGCATTTGGTTTTTAATGGTGACGGATGCCAGTTTTAATGATGCGCTGGAGTGACTAAGAAGAATGAGGGTGGAGAGAAGCATATAGGCTGATCTGTTAGAAGGCCAGTTGCTATTGCTCTTGGAATGAGAACTGAAGAATGCAGACAGCAGCCACTGTTCTCCAGCATCCACAAGACTTCCAGCAGGAAATCTCAGCCCTGCAGCTCCCACTTGGCACATGCTAAATGAAACTCAGACTTTAGTAAACATGGCTGCTGTCCAGGAGAAAGCCAGGCCAGCTTCTCCATCCAAATGGTACCTATCAATAAAAATAGATTGTTGCGCGGGGAGCGGGAAATGAGAGGGAGCAGCGGTGGCAGGCCCCCTGCCCAGAGAGTCACTCCTTGTCCATTGTCTGGGCTGTGAGCTGGGAGGAGGTGGCACCCTGGAGGCGGAGGGGGAGGCATTTCCAGTAAATGCCCTCATTTTCTGTCCCAATGCAGGGCCCCATGGGACCTCGGGGACCTCCAGGCCCTGCTGGTGCTCCCGTAAGTACTGGGTCTTTGCTCTCGGGAGCTGGAGACAACAGATGCTTTCAAGCGCCCTGATATAGCTTGTGGGGGTCAACTGGGTGTCCTCACTTCACTTTTTAGGGACCTCAAGGATTTCAAGGCAACCCTGGAGAGCCTGGAGAGCCTGGCGTGTCGGTGAGTACCAGCCGGGGCCCTGCCCTCCTCCACGGGGGCTTCCCGCATGTACCGCTCAGACGCCAGTCCTTTCACCTCCCTGGCTCTGCCTGGCTCTTTCCCACAGTGGAGGGCCCAGAGGAAACCCAGACGTCCCCTCTTAGCTCTGGGAGAGCTCTGACAGAGACCCAAATGTGACAAGGACCACCCGGAACTCTATCACCTCCGTCCTCTTTCTGGGTCACCCCTGGCCCGTGCTGTCCGCGGCCTCCCTCTGTGATCCGCTCTGTACCTCTGCTCTCTCTCGGCACAAAGTGGGTTCTTTCATCTTTTATTCCTTAGAAGATAACTCGCTTCCAAAAGCAACAGTCCCAAAGTTTTGTCCATTGATTGATGTTTTCCCTCTCCAACACTCTCTTTTTAAAAAAGTTTTTTTAAATTAAAATATAATTGATTTATAATGTTGCCCCAATTCTTTTTCTTCTTCTTCTTCTCTTTTTTTTTTTTTTTTTTTTTTTTTTTGGCCATGCCTGTGGCATGTGGAAGTTCCCAGGCTAGGGATCGAACCATTGCCACAGCAGTGACCTGAGCCACAGCAGTGACAGTGCCAGATCCTTAACCGCTTGGCCACTAGGAAACTCCTTGCTTAAACTCTCTTCTTTTGTTTGTAGGGTCCCATGGGTCCCCGAGGTCCTCCTGGCCCCCCTGGAAAACCTGGTGATGATGTGAGTACACCTGAGAAGTCCAACACGTGGCCGCCGCACTTGAAGGGCCCTGGAGAGGGGGTGCTGGGCAGTGATGCAGAGGCACCCTTGGGGCGGCCCGGGGTGCAGGCATCCTAGGGGTGCAGACTCGGACTCTGCCTACTGTCCACATTGCCACCAGCAACTTAGCTTGCAAGTGCCCTGGGGAGGGCTTTGGACCCACTGGGAAGGGACCTCATTAAAACATCATTAGCTCCAGGAAGGGAAAGTGAGACATGAGAGAAGGGAGAGGGAAACACAAGGGGAAAGATGTAGAGAAGGAAAAACAAACCCTCAGGCGGCCCAACGTTATCTTAATTGTAAATGCGTTAGGAAAAGCTCAGCCCAAAGTCAGGATGTCTGCAAGGGATGCAAACGAAGGGAAGCGACAAGAGTTGGCACTTGAGCTATTGTGAGTCATGAGACAGTGGACGTGTCTCCAGGTTAGGGAGCAGAAGGCGGGTCAGCAGCGCCTCCGAGAGGAGGGAGGGAGCCCACCAGCAAAGGCTGGAGGCCATGGGGACGGAGGCAGCTGACCCAGGAAAGGCACTGGGGGGGTCAGGGATCTGAGGGAGGTGGGGCAGCTGAGGAAGCAGGCGTGAAAAGGCATGGCAGGTGGAAGAGGAGAGACGCCCCTCTGCTGTGCTAACGTGTCTTCTGGGGAAGCTGAGGTATGTCTCTCTCCCTGCAGGGTGAAGCTGGAAAGCCTGGAAAATCTGGCGAGAGAGGCCCTCCTGGCCCTCAGGTAAAGCTCCGCCTTTCCCAGCCTCAGACTCCTTCCCAGGGGCTCCCTCTTTGTAGCCACAGCTGTGGTCTCCTACCAGCTCTCCCTTCGCTCCCTCCTCAAATTCCAACAGTCCCCACTCCCTCCTGCCTTCATGCTGATGACCAGGTCTCCTAGTGCAGGCCCTGGGAGGCTGGCAGCTGTTTATAGAGCTACTTTGCTCAAGATGGGGCGAGGCACAGGGAGGGCGATTCTGGGATGAACTGATGGTCCCAGTGCAGGGCTTCCACTGCTCCCGGGCAGCCTAGGGACCTGGCTCCCAAAGCTCTCCAGCAGCCCAGGGTAGCTTTGACTCGGGTCTGCTCGGTGCCCTGAACATCTCTTTGGATTGCAGGGTGCTCGCGGCTTCCCAGGAACCCCAGGCCTTCCTGGTGTCAAAGGTCACAGAGTAAGTATCCCGGGCGAGGGTGTTGGAAGGAGGGGAATGACCAAGGGGGAGAAAGGCTTTTGGGGACCTGAATCTTCCTCTTCGGCATCCCCGGAAGTGTGACTGGATGTCTTCTCTTGTCCCGTAGGGTTACCCAGGTCTAGATGGTGCTAAGGGAGAAGCTGGTGCTCCAGGCGTGAAGGTAAGGGCCAGAAAGCCTATGGGGATGGGGGACGAATGACGAGGAAATGCCCTTGAACTGGTGGCGTGAGGACGTCCAAAGAGTTTGGGTTAGGAATGACCAGCGCTGCATCCTAATGGATAAACAGCCAGTCTGGAAGGCTCTGGAAATTGTCCCTCACAGAACTATAGCCTGGGGGCATCAGTGCTAGCTGAAATAACCAGAGCTTTCAGCTTCTTCCACGGGAGTTGTCTGGGGCTTGGCCGCGGGGCCCTAGTCACTGACCCTCGGCATCTCTTTTCCAGGGTGAGAGTGGTTCCCCAGGAGAGAATGGTTCTCCAGGCCCAATGGTGAGTATGAGCATCCCCCCAGGGGGTGGTGGTGGGGCTCCAGACATTCTTCAGGCACCTTCTAAAACCTGGCAGATGGTGCCACTGTAAATGCCACTGCTCCCTTTGTGCAAAGTAGATATTCAATTTTGTAGGTTGATCTGATGATGAGCAAAAAGCCAAATGTGTCAACTAGATGATTTGCTCAAGGTTCCCCAACACTTCCTCGAAAGAGTCCTGTTAACACTCTTAAGGCGATGCTTCAATGTATACAACTATTTTCAACATTTAGGGGGGTTCATCTATCACAAGAAGCAAGATGGGCCTATACAAGGCTCCTGATAGGTAACAACAGGAGCATGTGTTGTGCCCTGGGGCAGAAAGACCTTTGGGGTGATGCAAGGCCTCCTGATGAGTGAGGAAGGTGGGATCAGGGGCATCCACACCTTTGCCTCCTGGGCATGCATGCCCCCTCCCCTCCGGTGTCTGGGAAGGGCCCGCAGGTTAAGTGATGGCTGCAGAGTGTTGTTGAACCAGCTCATGCCTGTGTCGTTCTGGGGTGTGTTCCAGGGTCCCCGCGGCCTGCCTGGTGAGAGAGGACGGACTGGCCCTGCTGGCGCTGCGGTGAGTAATTGACAAGACCCAGAGCCAGGACTTTTGAGTTTACAAGGCACTTGTATTTGGCTTATTTCGCCCGACCCTCAAAACAACCCTGAGAGGCGAAGACTGTGTCATCTTTCCACGAGGATTCGCTCTCGGCACGCTGGCCACAAATTCCCGGGCTGGGTCTGCTCTAGTCCGAGGACTGGGAGCGGGCTGTGGGAGGGCTGGCTGGTGAGGGCCGGAGTCTCCTTAACCAGTCTGATGATTCAGATAACCCCCTCGGCAGCTCCACCCACATCCCAGTCAATCCCATTTGAACTGATGCTCTTTTTTATTCTTTCTGGCTGCTCAGATGCTGCTCTAGAAAAGTAGAAGAGTTAGCGTCCACTTTGTGTCCTTGACATTGCTGCTTCGCTGGTGACTCTGACACACCAGTGGCTGCCGCTTTAAGGGCACGTCCTCTGTTTAATAACTAAGGTGCTTTGTCTCATCTAATCTTCCCTCACATCCTCTGAGATTCTCTGGTTCTCCCCATCTGAGAGAAGAAGCTGAGGCACGGAAAGGTTGAGTAGCTTAAGAAACAATGCGTTGTAGCCTCGGACTCTGGTGGCTGCTTGTTAATGGGGGAAGTCAAGAGTGGGATTTGCAGGGATGGGGATGCAGGCGTTTAGCTCTCATCCCTTAGCAAGAAAGAGCCCTTGGGGGGGGTGGCGCCTGGCCAGGCGAGTGATATGATGAAAGCTGCGTTGAAGAAAGATTAACTCGCTGTTGATTTTGTGCCCCACCCACCCACCCAGGCTCTGAGGCCCCTCCTCACGGGTCCTTGAGGGCCAGCCAAAGTAAATCAATGTCACTCCGTGGCACTGCTTTCCAGATAATGTATCTGTTTTGGCAGAAATTTCCCTCAAAAGCAGATCAGTGGAATAACAAGCAGCCTCGACCCCCGTTTGTCAGCCAGAGCTGCTGAAGTGTCCCAGGGTCCCTTTGTGTGAGGGGATTAGGGGGCTCTGGGCCTGCCAAGAAACACTGTGATTTCTGCAGATCCTCAAGACCTGGCTTGTGGCTTTTGGGCCAGGCTTGGAGCCATGGTGGCCACACCCCGTGAGGGGTACAGATGGGCTGCACCTCTGTTCCCCTACTTTCCTGGGCACAGGAGACCTTGCTTCTTGCTTCTCCTTGCTGGTTCTATCCCCACGGTAGTCAGGCTGGCAGGGCGGGCACAGGATTGGCAGGAGCACACTGAAAATGTCACGTAGTTCCAAGTGCAGGCCTGGTGTCAAGGCTGGACCTGGGATGGGGGCTGGGTGGGCCTCTGCCTGCAGTGGTCATGTGCCACCCCCCTTCTTGGGCCAGATGGTGCCCACTCCCCAGCCTTGCTGCCAGGGGAGCCCTGGATGCCAGCCAGCCCGCATAGCCAGCCTGGGCCTCTCCTCTGGCCAACCCCTGGAGGGAGGGTACTTCTCGAAGTGGCCAGGCTGGTCTAGAAGGGGCTCTGGCCAATGCTTTATGTTCCCTCTGACATTTTGTTCTGTTAAGTCTTCTCCTGCTTCCCTGTTTAACGCCAACCTGGAGAGTCTCAGTCAGGGGAAACGGACCACTGCCAGGAGGAAGATCTGACTCTTATTTAAAACAGGAGCTCCCCCTAAAGCATCCTTCTTCAGCCTCCGAGGAGAGGCAGAGGCAGGCAGGCGGGGCTCAGCTCAGGAAGAGTCACCCCCTGGCCTGCTCCGTCCCCTCCAAAGACCTGGTACCTTGGTGCCTTGGTGCCAGGCCCAGCTTTACCTAGCTGAACGGTGCCCTGGGCCCTGGGGGGCCTTGAGAGAGAGACTGGAGGTGCTCACCACAAACCCCGGATGGGGTGGGGGGAGCCCTCAAAGAGCAAATCCTACATAGGAAGAGCCGGCAGCCTTGGTGTCCTGGGGGCCCAAGCTCAGATGTGGTCCTGGGGCTAATCCCGGTGCCCTGTCCCCATCACACAGCTTCTTTCCGGGATGGGGGCAGACATCCTGCTGCTTCTCTGTTTTCCTTTGGAGCAGGTTGTCTTGTGGGTTGAGAGTGGGATTCGGGGTGCAGATGCTGGAGTTAACCAAGCCTTAACCAAGGAGGTTAATGAGCCCTGAAAGTGCTTTCCTCTGTGACAGGCAGGAAGAACCAAGTCGGGATTGCTGGTTGGCTACTTCATTTCCCTCTGGCCCATTTCACTGAGTCCTTAAATGCTAATTTGGCCTTGAAGTTGGAGATATTTGGGGTCTAAATGGGAGTTTAAGAAACAATGGAACCGGAGTTCCTACTGTGGCGCCATGGATTAAGAATCCTACTGCAGTGGTTCGGGTCACTGCAGAAGCTCAGGTTCCATCCCTGGCCTGGCTCAGTGGGTTAAAGGACCTAGTGTTGCCGCAGCTGTGGCATAGGTAGCAGCTATGCTCAGATTCAATCCCTGGCCTGGGAAATTCCATATACCACGGGGGCGACGGTAAAAATTTTAAAAAAAAGAAAAAAGAAAAAGGAAGAAAGAAACAATGCACTGGATGGGAAACGACCCAAGCTGTGTTACGGGGAGAACAGGCCCATTGCTTGCTTGGTTCTCAAAGCCCCCACGGAGGGTCCTGGGGCTGCTTCCTCCCGCAGCTCACACCTCTCCAGCCTCCTGCTCAGCCCAGGGCCCCGTGTGGATAGGCCGGGCAGGGAGGGACTGGACCGGAGGACACGTCTCACCAGGCTGCTTCCTTCTCGCTCACAGGGTGCCCGGGGCAACGACGGTCAACCAGGCCCTGCAGGGCCTCCGGTAAGTTCACTTTGTCGTGGGGCGTTTTACCTGAGTCCCCGTCAGCAGCCCCGTGAAGCTGCAGCATTTGCTCAGTACCCACGCGGTGCTCTGGCTCCTCCTGGGAAGGGGAAGGAATAATTTGTCGCTACTCTGAGAACATGCTGATGTCGAGCCTCGAAGCAATGCTTCCTTTTTCTTGGCCACCCTCTCGGCAGATTTTTTTTTTTTTTTTTTTTTTTTTTGAGGAGAGATGTAGAGGGAGGTGAAAGAGTCACCCGCTTCTCACTGTGGACATAGTCAGAAACATGCTTTGCCTTATGAAGCCAGGCTTGGAGACACGGGCAGTGGGGATAGTTTTCATCCAGGGATGTTCAGTTACAATGGAGGTAGCACAAGATCCAGCACAAAGGTGGGAAGGCATGTGTGGTGTGGGGGTGGCTCACTTTAGAGGCTGGAGAGAGGCATTCACCTCTCCACCCGCATCTTTCTTCCAGGGTCCCGTGGGTCCTGCTGGCGGTCCTGGCTTCCCTGGTGCTCCCGGTGCCAAGGTGCGTGTCCTGCCCTCTCCCTATAACCCTGGCTGCTGGCCCCTACCCCACGATGCCCCTCCCCTTCCGAGGTGTGCCCCGCTCCCCCTGCTGCTGCTCTTCACGGAGGCAAAGAACAAGCTAGGCATTTCATGGAGTCACCAGCTAGAAGGGAAAGGAAGGTGGAATGATAAAAAAAAGCTGGAGGTGCACTTACAGCTTCAGAGTGGGGAACAGCCAAAGATGGGGAGACAGCCAAGCCCTGAGAGGGAGCAGAAGACCAGGAGCTGAAGGACAGAAGGCAAAAGCTCAGCTGACTTTAGACCCGGCAGGGAGTTGGAGGGAAGCAGGCTTGGAGATGGTTCCAGGCTTCCTCTCACCCCTGCTTCATTTGGGAGGCCTGGCTCTTCCATGCCGTGTTAATAGAGTTCTTCCGAGGATTAAGAGAGGCCAGCGGGAGGTCAGCCAGTTCAGGGAAAGGCCCCTGTGCCTGTGGCCCAGGAGGGATTCCAACGCGGTGTGTCCCTGGGAATTCTCTCCCGGTGCCGCCAGGACATGAATAAGGAGCCTCCATGTGGTCACTGGCATCAGGTTGCTTTTCCCCTCCGGGGAGGGGGGGTGGGTTCCCATGGCAACCAGACAGTGTCTGAGGCCCCAGGAGCCGGGTGAAGGAGACCCATTGTGAAGAGGGATGGCGGAAGGTGAGGGGGCCTGACCCCTAGAAAATAATAATTACAAAAGTGAAGCAAGAATGTTCTGAAAAGAAACCTGAGGAGCCTCTGCCCTCCCTCCAGGTCAGCAGTCCTCCCCGGGGACTTCACCGTCCAGAGAGCCCACATCGCAGCCAGTTGTAACTTTCAGGAAAAAATGAAAGGAAAAGCAGAGGCCATTTTGGGAAAAGCAGAGGCGGGGCGCTGGTCCCGGCTTGCTTTTGCCTGGCTTTCTGGCGTCCTTCAGGCAGGCTTGGGCCAGAGCCTGGTTCACACATCAGCCAGATAAAAGCCAAGTGGTGCCCTGAGCTGAGATGTTTGAGGGCCTCAGTGAAAGAGGAAATAGGTGGGGAAGGGGAGGTAGAGATGCCTGCCCATCTCAGCCAGCCATTCTTTATCCCGTGATGTTGGGCTGGCAGGATCACCCAGCTCCAGCTTTTCTGATGGGTGTCGATGGGCCCAGCATGACGCCCGGGCTGTGGCAGGAAACCGTGTATTCACTGGTCATGGTCACAGTCTGGCGGGAAGATGGAGAGTAGAGTGGGTGAGGCAGGAAGTCACCAGAGCTGCAGGCTCAGCCAGGCGGCCCACGTGGGAACACGGGTGGGACCCCGAGTGCTCACATGCCAGGGGCACAGGTGCAGGACCAGGCTTTGTGGTGCATGCGTATAGCTTGTCCTGAACTGTTGCTGGCCCTTGAGAGATCTCTGTCACCGTGACCTGTCCTCACTCCATTCCTCCCTGTCTCTTCTCAGGGTGAAGCTGGCCCCACTGGTGCTCGAGGTCCTGAAGGCGCCCAAGGTCCTCGAGGTGAACCTGGAAATCCTGGGTCCCCTGGGCCAGCTGGTGCCTCTGTAAGTGTAGTTTTTCTTTGGCCTGAAGGGTCTGGGGTCTGAGGCCTTGGCACACTTGACCCTGTGCCTAGCTAGGAGGAAAACAGCGCCCCAATCATCAAACCTTCTTTCCAGCTCAATGCCTGCCACCCCCACCCCTGTCTCTAGAGACATCGCCCTCCATCACCCGGCCTCCCCTTGAAATGTCCAGCGGGGCCATACCTGGAATGGGCTGCTGCTGGCCTACCCCTGAACCTGCGGCCTGGGACGGCTGGAAGGTGGCTGGTGTTTATTCTTTGCTGCTTGTTTTATAATGACACTGTCTCCTTTTTCAGGGTAACCCTGGAACTGATGGAATTCCTGGAGCTAAAGGATCTGCTGTGAGTTCTGCCCTCGGACTTGGCTCCTCCCGGTGGGGTCAGTCCCTCCTCAACCTCTTTCCTGATGCCCCTCTTTCTGCTCATGCCGACAGGGTGCTCCTGGCATTGCTGGTGCTCCTGGCTTCCCCGGGCCCCGTGGTCCACCCGGCCCTCAAGGTGCAACTGGTCCTCTGGGCCCGAAAGGTCAAACGGTAAGACCCAGAGGGAACCCCAAGGCCTACCAACGGCCCTGGAATCATACCTGCATCTCCCCTTCCTGAGCGCACACCGTGTCCTTCAGTGGATGCCTTCAAGGGTCTTGGGAGGTGGGGGCAGGGCCACGGAAAGAAGAGAATGTGAGAACCTGCCTTTCTCCTTTGTCAAGGGTGAGCCTGGAATTGCTGGCTTCAAAGGCGAACAAGGCCCCAAGGGAGAACCGGTGCGTATCTGCCCACCAGCTCTTGTCTTTCCAAGTCACTGCTCTGTGGCCGCCCCTGGCCCACTGCCCACCTCTGCAGTAGCCCCCATCCCCTCATCTGGGCCCTCACAGGCTGTGCCTGGAGCAGAGCTACAACCAGGTTGAGAAGCTGATGCAGCTTCAGCTCCCATCTTTGGCTTGACCAGCTTGACTGATTTCAAACTTTGTAATCTCTTCCCACTGGGCCATGTCTGCCCTTCCCCATCTGATTCTTCATGACCCCTTTTCCCCAGGTCCCCCCCACCCTGAAACTGTAGCCACAGCCACTTCCTCTGCAGGCCAGGCCTGTGCTTGCTGCAGGGCCAGGCGAAGACTCATCCTGTTTCTCTGTGCTGGTTTACAGGGCCCTGCTGGTCCCCAAGGAGCCCCTGGTCCTGCTGGTGAAGAAGGCAAAAGAGGTGCCCGTGGAGAGCCTGGTGGTGCTGGGCCTGCCGGTCCCCCTGGAGAAAGAGTAAGTGAGCCAGGAGCCCCATGCTCAGGGGCGTGACCCAAGGATGGGAGCTGAATCCCTGTGGCTCTGGGGCTCTGCCAAGTCTGTGGCCTTCTGGACACCATACTTCTCTTTTCTCCACCCACTGCCCATCTGATGGGGATAGGGCACCTTCTTATTTGTATCCCTCACCCCCAGGATGACATGAAACAGGGGATCTCCTTCCCAGAAAGTTAATCTCTCACAAGCTTGCAGGCTGTAGCTACTGCTCCAAGAAATTATGGGTGCAGGGTTGGTGGGCTGGACCCTCTGGCATCTGGCTAGGCTCTTTGCAGCCAGGGTTGGGCCAGGGGCCACTCTAACCCCCTGCCTCTCCTCTCCACTTCTTCCTAGGGTGCTCCTGGCAACCGTGGTTTCCCTGGTCAAGATGGTCTAGCAGGTCCCAAGGTAAGTGGGGGAACAGGGCCTGGGGTCAGTCCCTGCATCACTGGTCAGATGGCTTCTGCTGACCCTCTGCCTCCTTTTGTGTAGGGAGCCCCTGGAGAGCGAGGGCCCAGTGGCCTTGCTGGTCCCAAGGGAGCCAACGGTGACCCTGGCCGTCCCGGAGAGCCTGGCCTTCCTGGAGCCCGGGTAGGTGGCTGATCTGCCTTTGTCCTTGAACAGACTGCATCTGACTCCCAGCAGACTCTGCATGCCCCTCCAATCCCATGCTGCCAGCACTGGGAGGATCTGGGGCTGCCCTGACACATATCCTCTTCTCTCTCCTGAACAAAGGGTCTCACGGGTCGCCCTGGTGATGCTGGTCCTCAAGGCAAAGTTGGTCCTTCCGTAAGTCCATCATCCGGGGTCGCTGGGAGGGGTTGAGAGATGTGCTTGTGGAGGCAGGTGCGAGGAGACAGGAGTGACGCAGGGGAAGCCCAGGAATTTTGAGACTTGGGGAGGGGGACGATGGTCAGTAAGAGAGCCAGGTGTGGCCTGTGTGGTGGCAGTGAGTTCTGAAGATGCCGCCCTCTTGTGCACTGGGGCCTTCCCCTTGGGAACGTCCGATGTGCACTTTCGGGGATAAAACTTCTACGCTAAGCAGTGCCTTGTCGCTGACAGGTGGGTGATGTGGGCTGCTGGTTGCAGCCTTGGTTGATCCCATAGGCTGTGTGTCTGGCCAGTGCCTGGCCCTGTGCCCTCTCCACAGTAGGCACTTAGCAGGTACTGGATGGAGGAATGTCCATGGCCTGAGAACCGTGTCCTCTCTTTCAGGGAGCTCCTGGTGAAGATGGTCGCCCTGGACCTCCAGGTCCCCAAGGGGCTCGTGGGCAGCCTGGTGTCATGGGTTTCCCTGGCCCCAAAGGTGCCAATGTAAGTAACCGCCTGCCCTTCCATTTCCTTCCACATGGTGCCACTACCTCCCTGCCCCTGGGGAAAGGGCTGGCCCCTCAGCAGACTGGGATCTACTGGCTACAATGAGCAGGATCCACAGTGCCCTGGGCAGCCTGGCCCTCCACACCCTGCAAGAGTGCATGTGATCAGGGGAAACCCAGCGCTCTTTAGAGCCTTGGCACATCTCAACCCCAACAGTCTTCCATGGGGCAGAGCTGCTGGGGATACTCGGCTTTAGCCTTTGTTGTCCATCAGGCCGTGGCCCCAAGCCCCAATCTCCCCAGCCTGCTGCATCTCCAATTCCCCTCAAAGCCTTCAGCTCATGGCCCTTCTCTCTTTCTTCCAGGGTGAGCCTGGCAAAGCTGGTGAGAAGGGACTGCCTGGTGCTCCTGGCCTGAGAGTAAGTACCCTCCCCACTGCCTGTGCCTTGGTGTTTGCTGGACACCTATGAGGAGAGCAGCCCTCCAGGCATGCTCCTGGGTCCCCTAGTTGGCAGTGGATTCCTGGGTTTGGGCCCGTGCTGCTGTGGCCCTGGGGGAGTCCATTCGGGAGGACTTCTGGTTGCTGATAGCTGCCCAGGGCGATGGAGAAAGCGCCCATGCAGAGAAGCACTGAGGGGAAGGAAGAGGCCAGGCAAGGATGGGAAGGGAAGGAGTGTTTGAAATGGAGTTCAGGTGGGGGATTGTCTAGTAGCTCTGGCCACATAGTGTTCCCACCCTGGGGTCTGTAGAACTGAAGAAAATTATATCATGACATCACCCCTTTTTTTCCCCTCTAGGGTCTTCCTGGCAAAGATGGCGAGACAGGTGCTGCAGGCCCTCCTGGACCCGCCGTAAGTACCTGCCCAGTCTGTCCAGGTGGCCAACGGGCCGGGGCTCGGTGGGCACCGGTGGGGAGCAACGGAGCTGACACATGTGGATCTGTGTTGATCTGGGATGCCTGAGCGGAGGCAGGGTATCCCAGGCAGCAGTGTGAACCCCACCCTAATTTTCAGGAGTGTGGGTCACCAGTGGGAGGACAGCGAGGCACGCACTTCTTACTTGGGCAGTGTGGGAAGTCCCCAGGCCCTTCTAGTCCTAGATGAGGCTCCCGGGTTCTCTGGGGTGCTGGCTCAGCTCACCTTTGCCTTCTGCTGCAGGGACCTGCTGGTGAACGAGGCGAGCAGGGTGCTCCTGGGCCATCTGGCTTCCAGGTAGGTGGCGAGACTCCTGTCCTTACCCAGGGCCCTGGGGCAGCAGCAGGTGCTGTGGGGGAAGGCCCACCCCTCGAGGGGGACCAGGGGATGAATTTTCCCTGTACCCCCGGCTCTTGCCTTGTGTCAGCCTCCCTGGAGAGTGGGGCAGCAAACTCAGCTCTTTGCCTAATGAAGTCACTTTGGCTTCTAGGGACTTCCTGGCCCTCCCGGTGCCCCAGGTGAAGGTGGGAAACCAGGTGATCAGGTGAGTAGGGGGCTCTTTGAACCTGCAAACTGTTTTGAGTGGGAAGGTCTATTCTGAGGCTCAGGAGGGGACAGGAGGGCACTAGGAGCCCCGGGAGTAACTGGGACCTGCCGCCCAGCTCAAAGGCGACAGTCTGAACTCAGCCCCCAGCGGGAGGCCAAGGCTGTGGGACAGAAAAGCCTCTGCTCGCCTGCTCATCCTGCTTTCTTCTTCAGGGCGTTCCTGGTGAAGCTGGAGCTCCTGGCCTCGTGGGTCCCAGGGTGAGTGTCCTGTCACCCTTTTCTGGGTGGCCTCCATGGGCCTGCTCTCTCCCTGCGCAGTTCTGCAGGCCTGTCCCCGCAGCACGGGGCCTGGGTCCTGCTCTGCCCCTACCTCCCTGCTTCTCCCTCTCCTTGGGCCTCGGCCCCATCGCTCGCCTGACTGCTCCTTGGTGTCTCTGGCGCAGGGTGAACGAGGTTTCCCAGGGGAGCGTGGCTCTCCCGGATCCCAGGGTCTCCAGGGGCCCCGCGGCCTCCCCGGAACTCCTGGCACGGATGGTCCCAAAGTAAGTGAGGCGGGTCCTGCTGGCAGAGGACCTCTGGGCTGGCCTCGGAGGCCCTGCTGAGGGAGGAAGAGGAAGGAAGACGGAAGGAGGGAGGGGTGGAGGATGAGACAGAAAGGGGTCTGGGCAGAGGAAGAAGGGAAGGGGTCTTGGGGCTGGGCTGCCCACCACAGACTCCTTCCCCCCACAGGGCGCATCTGGCCCAGCTGGCCCCCCTGGGGCTCAGGGCCCTCCAGGTCTGCAGGGGATGCCCGGTGAGAGGGGAGCTGCTGGTATTGCTGGGCCCAAGGGAGACCGGGTGAGTACCGGGCGGAACGTGCTTCCCCATACGCCCCCCGCTCCCCACCTGGAGACCGCCCTCCAAGGCCCTCCGTTTGACCTTTAGTGATGTCCTCTCCTGAATCTACCCCTCCGTCTTACTCACCCTGAGACCACAGCAAGTCCCTCTTGGCCAGGCTCTGAGCTCCACCAGGAGCCCTCTTCAGGAGGGCACTCACTGAGCTGGCCCATTTCCTTCATCCCGCAGGGCGATGTTGGTGAGAAAGGCCCCGAGGGAGCCCCCGGGAAAGACGGCGGAAGAGTAAGTGACGCTGGTTGCAGGGAACTGTCATGGATCTCCAGCCCTGCACTCAGGGGACAGAGGGTCCCTGGTCCTGTCTCAGCTGTGGGGGCTGGGTAACTGCAGGGATCCCCCCTGTCAAAACTGGGGGCCCCAAAGTAAGAGGGTTCTGGGGGCCATGGGAGGATGTGCCAAGGTCCATGGGTGGGGGCCCCAAGGCTCCCTGCTGGGCTCTCCACACCCCTGGCAGCCTCTCTGCCCCTCACCTCCACCTTCTCTCCCCAGGGTCTGACTGGCCCCATCGGCCCCCCTGGCCCAGCGGGTGCTAACGGTGAGAAGGTGAGTCATGGGTCCCCTTCCTCACCTCCCCATCAGGCCTCCTCCTCCCCTTGCTCTGTAACTGTCACCCTCCTGCCCTTGAGCCAGGGCGGCGGGTGAGGGTCTTCTTAGAAACAAAGTCATGGCTGTGCTGGGTGCATGGGTGAACTGTCAAGGGGAGCAGTTGGACATGGGGATACAGGTGTCTTCAGCAAAGCCCCCAGGAGGGTGTATGCGTGGCTGGAGCAACAAGGAGAAAACAAGCTGTGGGTTGGTGGGGAGACCAGGGCCCCGTCCGCTGTCAGGGCTCTGGATGCACTTTGTGCTTGAAGGGCCCATTCTGACCCCTCTCCCCTCATCCTTGGCACTTGTCCCTGCTCCTCACTTTAGGGAGAAGTTGGACCTCCCGGTCCTGCAGGAACTGCTGGTGCTCGTGGCGCCCCGGTGAGTATCTGGCCCTGGCCAGGCCCTGCAGGCCCCCCTCGCTGGCTCCCTCCTGCCCTCTGGGTCTGGGAAAGGAAGAGAGAAGGCACGTCACCCCCATGCCGCGATCGGGTGGGAGGGCCTTCGGGTCCCCAGATCCTCTGACCAGGAGTGGCTTTCTGACCTGGGCCCCTGACCCGCTTCTCTCTGGGGGTGGCTGTGCAGTAGGCGAGGCCAGGCCAGAGCCTCTGTGCTCCTGGGAGGGAACAGAGCAGCCAGAGGACTGAGCCTCACCCTTCCTGTCCTCTCCTCTCAAAGGGTGAACGTGGAGAGACTGGACCCCCCGGACCTGCTGGATTCGCTGGTCCTCCCGTGAGTACCTCCATCCACCCTCCCTCCAACAGCTGTGCAGCCTTCCCAAGGGCACCGTCCGTCCTGCAGGGGGCGGAGAGGGACAGGATTTCAAGAGAGAAACGGTTCCTCTCCCCCTACCCCTCCACACTGGTGTAGCAATCCTTCCTCATTCCCAACGTTCAGGCCCACGTGGATACACACAAGTCCCCGACCCTTTTGGAAGAATCTCCAGTGTTGGCCCCCACTCACTGGCTTCCCCCTTCCCATGACAGGGTGCTGACGGCCAGCCCGGTGCCAAAGGCGAGCAAGGAGAGGCCGGCCAGAAAGGTGACGCTGGTGCCCCAGGTCCTCAGGGGCCCTCTGGAGCTCCTGGGCCTCAGGTGGGTTACACTCAGCTCCCCAGGAACTGATCCCCCAGAGCAGAGGGATGGGCCTGGGGGACGCTTGCCTGGGTTTAGGGCCCTCCGCCCAGCAGACTCTGCAGCCTGCTGCTGCCGCAGCCACCAGAGGGGAAGGCTGCAGGGAGGAGGATCTGTACCCAGGGATGAGGCTCAAGTAGCTAAGTTGGCTTCACTGTCATGGGGGTAGGTGTGTTGTGGGTGTGCTGGGGGATGGACACAGGGTACCAGCTGTGTCTCTCTGAGGACACACAGCCTGGGACAGAGCAGCTGGTCTCCTGGGAGACCTCGGACCAGCTCTGAGGACACCCAGTAGGCTTCTCCTCCCCCAAGTCTCCTAAAACACGAGCCTCCTGTGGCTCAAGGTGGCAGGCCTGCCTGTGACTGTTTCTCCAGGCTAGGATTTTTGTGCCATGAAAGCTGCATGTTTGAGAGCCTAGCTCTCAGGAGTCTGCTGTCAGGGCCGATGCCCTCAGCCCTCCCCTGGGGCGACCAGGCCTCACTGTCTCTCTCCTTCCTCCCAGGGTCCCACTGGTGTGACTGGTCCTAAAGGAGCCCGAGGTGCTCAAGGCCCCCCGGTGAGTGAAGCCCCCACTCTGCCACCACTGGGTCAGGTGGAGGGCACTGTGGGGGTGGCAGCTCCTCTCCCGCCCATCCCCGGCCTCAAGAAGAAGGCCTGGCCCTGAGGATCCACCATCCCTCCTTCCTTCTCAGCCCCACTTTTGCCCCCAGCCCGAGCCCATCCCACAGCTGGGAGTCGGTTGGGCGGCGGAAAGGCGGCGCCCCTCTTGGCTGGTGCTCAGTGATCCTGGGAGTTTCCAGACCCCAGGCTCACCGTGATCAGCTCCCTGCAGCGCCAGATGTGCCCCTGCAGGAGCTGGAGGCAGAAACGCTGTAGCTGTACTGGGCAGTGGCCAGACCCTAGGGGCCCCTTCTTCCTTTCTAGCTCCCCTTGCTGCTCTGCAGCCCCTCGCCCCTTTCCACACCAACCTCTGACACACACACGCCCCCAATTTGATTCTTGGGGCTCCGAGGGCCTGAGGTACTCAGACTCTCCCCTCTCCTCACATAGGGAGCCACCGGATTCCCCGGAGCTGCTGGCCGCGTCGGACCCCCAGGCTCCAATGTAAGTGCTGCTCCTGGCTGGTGCCTACCTTACTCCTGGCATGGAGGCACAAGGCAGAGGTCCAAGAGTCTGGCCCAGCCCCCTGCATGTCGTTATGCCCATTCCCACTCCTGGGAGGAGTAATTGATGAAGGGGACAATTGGGAGCAGGGGGTATGCCCCTCTTGTTGGCCATGGGCTTCTAGCTCAGCGGGCAGGATAGGGCTGGTACAATTGGCTTCATCATGGACACACATTTCTTGTGCGGATATTTCTCATCTGGCCGTTGGGGAGTTTGCCGTGGAGGGAGGAGAGATGGTGAAAAGTCATCCCCTCACCAGTACCGCCAAGTGCAGGGGGAGTGGGCACAGAGGGGCAAGGCTGGAGCTGTTCCTTGAGGCCTGGTGGTGGGATTGAGGCCATAGGAGGACCAGAAAAAGGAAAGTGGGCAGGGGCTGGAGCAGCCAGGCTGGCTGCCCAGAGCTCAAATGGGAGAGGTATGAATAGGTTGACTGGGGTGGAGACCAAACGGCCTTAGTGGAGAGAGCCCCCAAAGGGTCATGGTGGCTTTAGCAGCCTGGCTGGGTGGGGAAGGGTGAGCCAAGTTCTCACTTCCTATGTTTGCTCCTTCTAGGGCAACCCTGGACCCCCTGGTCCCCCTGGTCCTTCTGGAAAAGATGGTCCCAAAGGCGCTCGAGGAGACAGTGGCCCCCCTGGCCGAGCTGGTGACCCTGGCCTCCAAGGTCCTGCTGGACCCCCTGGCGAGAAGGGAGAGCCTGGAGAGGATGGTCCCTCTGTAAGTCCTGCTGCAGGCTGGGGTAGCCCAGAGTCAAGGTCACTGGGGCAGGGATGGGAAGGGCATGGGGGCTCTCAGAGCCCAGAGTCAGGGAGCAGGGCTGTGGGGCTGCTGGGGAGAAGAGCCCTGCCAGCAGGAGGGCTGAGTCCGATCCCTGCAGCAGGCAGCCGGCTGCTGCTCAGAGCCGGGACAGCTCCATGTCTCTTAAGTGCTTACCTCTCTCCTCTCCTCTCTCAGGGTCCTGATGGTCCTCCAGGTCCCCAGGGTCTGGCTGGTCAACGGGGCATCGTCGGTCTGCCTGGACAGCGTGGTGAGCGAGGATTCCCCGGCCTGCCTGGCCCATCGGTGAGTGAGGATGCCCCGTCCTCTGGGCAAGCTGGGCCCAGCCTGGCTCCCACAGAGGCTCTTCACCCAGTGTTCTTGGTGCAAGTGACCTGGCTGCCACCTGCTCCATACTCAGAACTGACCCCTGGTCAGCCTCCTCCCCAGAAAGGCTCAGCAGGGCCTCGGAGGAACACTTACCCCCTTGTTGCTGTCCCCAGGGCGAGCCTGGCAAGCAGGGAGCTCCCGGAGCATCTGGAGACCGAGGTCCCCCTGGTCCTGTCGGTCCTCCCGGCCTGACTGGTCCTTCTGGTGAACCCGGACGTGAGGTGAGCAGAGGGACCCACTGTGGCTGGCTCTTTCTAGGCAGAGGGGAGCCCTGGAGAAGGATGTGACAGAATGGGCCAAGCACAAGGGCCAGGTGCAATGGGAAAGTGGTCGTGGGAGAGAGAAGGGCACAGGCGAAACACTGGGCACACAGGAGGGAGGGAGGATGCTCAATGAGGAAGCTTTGGCTCTGAAGCTTCGGCTGGATAGACAGTGGGCACAATCCTGGGTTCCAGCTGGGGAGGGCGGGGAGCAAAGGCAGGGACAGTGGGCAGCTCTGATGGCCCCTTTTCCCTTTGCCCAGGGAAGCCCCGGTGCTGATGGCCCCCCTGGCAGAGATGGTGCAGCTGGAGTCAAGGTGAGTACAGGGGTCTCTACGTGCACTCGGGCAGAGGGACATTCCAATGGCCTGGCAGGCCAGCCTGGGTTGGTATGTTGGGGTCACAAAGTTAGGGCTCTCCTTGTCTCTTCTGGAACATTCTTCTCTGAGCCTGAGACCTCTTTTCTAACAGGGTGATCGTGGTGAGACTGGTGCTGCGGGCGCTCCTGGAGCCCCTGGGCCCCCTGGCTCTCCTGGCCCCGCCGGCCCCACTGGCAAGCAGGGAGACCGAGGAGAAGCTGTGAGTATCTGTGACTCAGTTAAAGCCATGGTGGAGGAGGCTGGCTGAGGGGACAGGGAGCTCTTCCCACCCACCCTCCCCCTCCCCAGGCCCTGGGTTCAGTACCCAGCAGGGAGACAGAGGCAGAGGAGGCCCGTCTCTGTCCTGACTTGCTCTGACGCTGCTCCCACTCTCCCCACAGGGAGCACAAGGCCCCATGGGACCTGCAGGACCAGCTGGAGCCCGAGGAATGCCAGTGAGTATCTGGGTGTCCTGTGCGAGGTCCCAGCAACAGGGACCTGGGGCTCCTTGCCAGCAGAAGGCTCTTTGCTCTGGCCTGAGCTGACCTAACCTGTGCCCGTGTGTCTTGTTCCCAGGGCCCTCAAGGCCCCCGAGGTGACAAAGGAGAAGCTGGAGAGGCTGGCGAGAGGGGACTGAAGGGACACCGTGGCTTCACTGGTCTGCAGGGTCTGCCCGGCCCCCCTGTGAGTGCTGCTGTCTGCGCTTGTCTCCCCAAGGCCTCCCACTGTGCAGAGCCCCCTTGAGTTTCCTGTGCTGCTAAGATGACTTAGGGTCATCCTAAGAAATGTCCAGGCCCTCCTCAGGGTTGGAGGGAGGAAGGGGCATGGGGATGGGACATGCATCTGCACCCCCAACACCCACTGTATATATACCCACTACACATGAATAGTCAAGAAGATGGGGCTCGGTGCTGACCTTTGCCTCTTCCTTCTGCCCAGGGTCCTTCTGGAGACCAAGGTGCTTCTGGTCCTGCTGGTCCTTCTGGCCCTAGAGTAAGTGATGGAGTGACCCCTTCCTCTGGGGTGGGTCCAGGGTGCTGGCCAGGTGTTTGGTGGGAAGGCTGATGTGGCTGCTTCTAGGAGAGCCTCGGGCCCAGGGGGCCTCACTCAGCAGCAGAGCTGGGACTGGCTTGGTGAGACAATGGCCTGAGAAGTACCTGAGATCATGGGATGAACATGAGAGCAGCTCTTAACTGTCAGACCCCCTGGGAACAGGTTTTTACAGAGGGGAGTGAAGGAGGGTAGGAGAGCCAGGAAGCCATCCTGCTGGTTCTTGGCCACACAGAGAGCAGCGTGGGGTTCTATGACAGAACCGGGAAGAATTGGGAATAGACCGGCCAGGAGGGCCACCTCCCCAGCCCCTCTCCTTCTCAACCTTCCCTTTGTTGATGGCTCTTTTCTCACCGCCTCTCTCCCGGCCTACAGGGTCCTCCTGGCCCCGTCGGTCCTTCAGGCAAAGATGGTGCTAATGGAATCCCTGGCCCCATTGGACCTCCTGGTCCCCGTGGACGTTCTGGTGAAACTGGCCCCGCTGTAAGTGTTCTGACGTCTTCCCACTGTCCCGGGTGCTCCCAGCGCTGAAGGCCTGAGCTCCCAGGTGCTAGGGGCTTCTTTCAGGGTATCATGCTGAGGCTAATGCAACGGCATCCTTTATCATGGGGCTCCTAGGAGGTTTAGAGGGTCCATGGGGAAGAGAAGAGAGGAGCAAACAAAGAAACAGGAAGTGGGCTCTGGTTTTCTTGGTCCATGGCCTGCTGCACACACGCCCCTTTGCCCAACCTCATGGTCTGGGAAGGACATACTCTAGTACATTCTAGCGGTGGGATGGACACAGGAGGGCCTCCTCCCCTTAATTCCTGGCTGATTTCTCTCTTTCCTGCTTCAGGGTCCTCCTGGAACTCCTGGCCCCCCTGGCCCCCCAGGTCCCCCGGGTCCTGGCATCGACATGTCCGCCTTTGCTGGCCTAGGCCAGAGAGAGAAGGGTCCCGACCCCCTGCAGTACATGCGGGCCGACGAGGCGGCCGGCAACCTGAGGCAGCACGATGCTGAGGTGGATGCCACGCTCAAGTCCCTCAACAACCAGATTGAGAGCATCCGCAGTCCCGAGGGCTCCCGCAAGAACCCTGCTCGCACCTGCCGGGACCTGAAACTCTGCCACCCCGAGTGGAAGAGCGGTGAGCCTGGAGGGCAGGTCCCCCCTGCCCCAGCACCCAACAGAGAGCAGGAAGTCAGCCTGCTGGGCCTGGCCCCCTTCAGAACGAGGAAGCAGATGCCTCTCAGTGCAGGGCAGAGTGGGGCCTGGAAGGTTCTGGCGTGTAGCAGCTCCCCCATTTCACAGCAGAGAAACTGCAGCCTGACCTCTGCTGCAATGGTCACATGGCAGGAATAGCAGGGCCCCCGCCCCCAGGCAGGTCCTACACCTGGCTTTGTGCTTGTTCCCCAGTTGAACACTAGATGTTCCCAGCCAGGTCTCCTTGGCCCGATCTCCTTCTGCCTTCCTTTGGCCGCATGCGGCCCCCACACCCTGCTCCTCACTGCCCCCTGCCCCTCCGTGTCCCCATAGGCTTTTGTCTCCTCCAGGCAGGCCTGGCCCTCTAGGGAGCATGTGTCTGTACCTGTCTGAGCCCCGATGGGGTGTTGCCTCCCTCCCCCCGCAGGAGACTACTGGATCGACCCCAACCAGGGATGCACTTTGGACGCCATGAAGGTTTTCTGCAACATGGAGACTGGTGAGACCTGCGTCTACCCCAGCCCAGCCAGCGTTCCCAAGAAGAACTGGTGGAGCAGCAAGAGCAAGGACAAGAAACACATCTGGTTTGGAGAAACCATCAATGGCGGCTTCCACGTGAGTACCTGCTTGCTCTAGGCCCGAGGTAACTCCTCAAAACCTTTCTCTGCTTTCTCCCTGGCAGTTTTTAGCACTTGCCCACCTTCTCACCAGTATTCTTTGGCACTTACAAAGAAGGAAAGAGGAGATTTTTTTTTTGGGGGGGGTCCCATTTAGAGGTGGAGGAAGAGGTCTATGGAGTCTTGCTCCACTCCCTGGAAGCAAAAATGTCTTTGCAGTGACCCACAGGCCCAGCCCCTTCAGCATCTCTGAACCCTGGTCAGTTGGCAGCCCCTGCAACCCCTATGCCTGGGCCTCATACCACTGCTCTCTGCCATACAGTTCAGCTATGGAGATGACAACCTGGCTCCTAACACTGCCAACGTCCAGATGACCTTCCTGCGCCTGCTGTCCACCGAGGGCTCCCAGAACATCACCTACCACTGCAAGAACAGCATTGCCTACCTGGACGAAGCTGCTGGCAACCTCAAGAAAGCCCTGCTCATCCAGGGCTCCAACGACGTGGAGATCCGGGCTGAGGGCAACAGCAGGTTCACGTATACTGTTCTGAAGGATGGCTGCACGGTGAGTCAGGCCGGCTGGGTCACCAGAGCGATGAGCTTCTCGGGGCCTGGGGCTCAGGCTGGAGCAGGTAGAGGGTTGGTCCACAGCAGGTGGCATAGTCCTAAAGGGGCGTGAGGGTGAGGGGCCACGTGGGGACGACACGCAGGGGGATGGGTGAGGGAGAGGTGCCTGCTGCCCTGTCTCCTCCACTCCCTGGGCTCCGCGTGTCCAGTGCCTGTTATAGGAACGTTCGTGTGGTGCGTGGGGGCCCTGTCCTCACAGGCCGGGTGCTCACTGTGGGGAGTGGGAGCGGAGGAGAGCAGGGGGAGGAGGCCCCGCCGCTGAGGACCAGAGTGGAGGTGGAGGTCAATCCAAAAGAGGTCTGGGGTGTGTTCTGTGATGCTGGCCGGACTGCAAGGCATCCGCTGACCCTCCTCTTTTTTCCCCTAGAAACACACCGGTAAGTGGGGCCAGACTATGATCGAGTACCGGTCACAGAAGACCTCTCGCCTCCCCATCATTGACATCGCGCCTATGGACATAGGAGGGCCCGAGCAGGAATTCGGTGTGGACATAGGGCCTGTCTGCTTCTTGTAAAAACCTGAACCCAGAAACAACACAATCCATTGCAAACCCAAAGGACCCAAGTACTTTCCAATCTCAGTCACTCTAGGACTCTGCACTGAATGGCTGACCTGACCTGATGTCCATTCATCCCACCTTCTCACAGTTTGGACTTTTCTCCCCTCTCTAAGAGACCTGAACTGGGCAGACTGCAAAATAAAATCTCGGTGTTCTATTTATTTATTGTCTTCCTGTAAGACCTTTGGGTCGAGGCAGAGGCAGGAAACTAACTGGTGTGAGTCAAACGCCCCCTGAGTGACTGCCCCCCAGCCCAAGCAAGAGGACCCCCTTCAGGTGCCGGGCGCAGGAACTGTGTGTGCCCTACACAATGGTGCTATTCTGTGTCAAACACCTCTGTATTTTTTAAAACGTCAATTGATATTAAAAACAAAAAAATTATTGGAAAGTACATACTGGCTTGTGCTTTGTTCTTTACTGTCCATTAGTCCTGGGTCTGCGAGCAGGACCCAGTGGCTGTCCGCAGGTCTTCTCTTGACTAAAGCCACCCCACACAAACACGAACTTGCCTCTTTTTGTAAACCTTGGCACTGTGTGGAACCCAGGGTGAACCGGGATGGAGGTTTGGGAAGGGAGGTGCAAAAGAGGGGGGGACCATTCCTGAGCACGAACCCAGACACAGCTCCAGGGTGGAGTCATGTGAGGGAAGACGCGTGCTCTGAGCGTGGATGGGGATGCGGGGCTGCCTCCTGATCCCTGGCAGAGATAAGAGATGCTCTGTGGGAGGAGGGTGCATGTGGGGGGAGGAGGGGAGGGCAGTGAGGACACTGTGATCAGTGCACACAATCAATCTTGGTGACCTTATCTGTGTCTTACCCCAAGACTTGACTTTGAGAAGTGCTAGTGCTCTAGGCTAACCCTCCCCCTTACTCCTGCTCCTGTCCCTCTACTGCCCATTCCTCACCTCCTGGGCTGGCATTTAAAGCTTACTGGATGTCCTTTCAACACCAGGTTTATGAATGGACAGCCTCCCACTTCTTGCTTTCCAAAGACTTGAGTATGTGAGGCAAAAATGAAGAGGCAGTCACCTTCTCCACTAGAGGGAGCTAGTGCATGACAAACAGAGTAAAATGCAAACACAATGAAGAACACATAATTCCCACAGCTATCTCATAACTTAAACAACCCTTCTGTATACCAAGAGAGCTAACAGGAGCAAGGGGGAGAGGTACAGAGGTGCTTATGAAAATCTCCTCAGACCACATGTGGAGCTAAATGGTTGAGCTTGGTTCCAACCTGTCAGCCACACTCACAGCCCACCTGCTCCCTGACTCACCTTACTGCCCACAGTGGCATCAGAGATACTTCTAAAACAGCTCAGTAGATTGTGATTGGTCAGAGGAGTTCAAATCTTGGTCAGAGGAGTTCCATCTGCACCAGGATATCAAGCTGATCCCTCGAAGTCTACCCATCTCCCAGGTATCCAGTACAACCAGCAAATAATAGCAACTGCTGCATAGGGAACTGATGAGTGAACCAGAAGGCAGAGCACAAGAGAATAGAAGCAGCAGGACAGGAAGCCCTGCATCTGTGGTCAAATCAAAACGTACCGCCTGGGGTGGCAATGCTACACTACAGTGTTACTGCCCCCTTGTCCTGACCTACTAATTCCCATGATCCCGATGGTTCAGGAAAGGCAGAAGACCCTCCAGGCAGAATAACCACTCCAACCACATTCTGACCACAGCAGGACTGAAGAGACTGACCTGGCTTACTGACTGGGCCTCAGTCAGGTTACTGTGCCTCTCTTAAGCTTTCTTATCTCTATGAAAGTGTCCGGTCTCAAAGGGCTTTAGCTTTTGGCACTGCATGGAGCCCAGGAGTCTGACTCCAGCCTGGAATTACTCAAGTCCCTGGCTCCTGGGTAGATCACAGACCAATTTCTGAAATAGTTTCCCCTTCCAAACAAGAAACACAGTATGAATCTCAAGATGATGAAGAACCTTACTTATAATGGCAAAGAATAAGGATTGTTTTGCCCAGAGAAATACTTGGGACCCCTCAGTTTCATGTAGAGCTTTTTTTATGAATAGGCTGATTCCTTTAGTAATTTGTTTCACGTTTGGGGCTAGAATTCCTAGGACAGTTGGCCCACTGCTCTCAGGGATCCTGGTTTGGAGTAACTGGTGTTGAGGAACAGGTGGTGGAGGTAAATTGTGGCCTATGTAGGGCCTGGTGAGTATCAAAGTCTTGTGAATGGCGTTTGAAACTTCTAGTGATAACTCTGGACAAAAACACATAGAAAATGTAATCCTTAGCATATAGCAGGTGCTCAATAAATACTTTTTTGGAATGAATAAATGAACAAATGAAGATTTCAATGAGGTCACATGGTGTAAGTACTTCGAGAGTAAGAAAGAAGTCATAGTAGGGGCCAACTCAGAGGCTACAGAGAAGAGAGATCTCTGGCAAAGCTTCGCTTCCAAGAAACACATTCCTTCCAAATTGCGATCCCCTAGAAATATAATAGTAATGGCAATGACACCTGAGCCACACTTCCCCTTTCTATTTTGGTGCTGCTGAGAGCAAATTCTTTGCATTCATTCAAGAATTGGTATGCATCAATTAGCATGATACAACTACACAGAGTATCCCAAAGTGCAACAGGGATGCTGAGGCTATAAACAGGTATGAGAGATCGCGGCATCATGAGATCACATCTACTGCTATATGTTTAAAAAATTTAACTGCTCAGGAGGGGACAAGATGACAGAGTCAAAGGATCTTAGCTTACCACCTCTCACAAGCATACCAAAATCACAACTAACTGCTGAACAACCATTGATTTAAAAAAAAAGGACAGCAACCTACCAAAAAGACAGCCTATATTCAAAGACATAAAGAAGAAACCCAACAAGATGGTAAGAGGCGCACTCATGACATAATTGACTCCCATACCCTGCCCAGGTGACCCACAAAATGGGAAGTAATTATTTTTTTTCTCCTATAGGAGTGAAAGTTCTCCTAAAGGGGTTAGAGTTCTGAGCCCCACATCAGACTCCCCACCCTGGGAGTCTGGAATTGGGAGAAGCCCCAGAGCATTTGGCTTCGAAGGCCAGCAAGGCTTGATTCCAGGAGTTCCACTGGACTGCAGAAAACAGAGGCTCTGCTCTTGGAGAGCACACACACACAGTCTCATGCATACTGAGACCCAGGGTAAAGACAGGGACTTCACAGGAGCCTGGACCAGACCTACCTGCTGATCTTGAAGAGTCTTCTGGGAAGGCATGGGTTGAGGGGTGGCTGTGGCAAAGACACTGGTGGCCACCATTTTGGCACTGAGATCTGGATCCACCCAACAGCCAGTGCTGGGATGTTTCAGGCCAAACAATCAACAGGGCAGGAACCAAGTCCCACTCATCAGCATAGAGGTTGCCTAAAGACTTCCTGAACCCACAGCCACCTCTAGACATGCCCTTTGACATGGCCCTCCCCACCAGAGGGCTAAGACTCAGCTCCACCCACCAGTGGACAAGCACCAGTTCCTCCTACCAGGAAGCCTGCATAGGCCTCTAGATGGGATTCATCCACCAGAAGCAAGAATTCTATAATCCAGGAGTTCCCGTCATGGCACAGCGGAAATGAATTCGACTAGGAATCAAGAGGTTTTGGGTTCAATCCCTGGCCTTGCTCAGTGGGTTAAGGATCCGGCATTGCCATGAGTTGTGACGTAGGCCGGCAGCTGAAACTCCAATTGGACCCCTAGCCTGGGAACTTCCATATGCCGCAGGTGTGGCCCTAAAAAGACAAAAAAATAAAAATAAATAAAAATAAATACTACTACAGTCCAGCAGCCTGTGAGAACAAAGATCAGAATGTACCCTGATTCCAGTTGGTTCCCGGCCCTTCTGTGATGAGAGGGGAGTATACTTTTGGGACACAAATGACATCCACCATAGAGGGTCACTTCTCTTTAAGGGCTGCACCTGTGGCATATAGAAGTTCCCAGGATAGGGGGTGAATCAAAGCTGCAGCTCCCAGGCCACACCATGGCCACAGCAATGCCAGATATGAGCCATGCCTGCAACTTACACCACAGCTCATGTCAATGGCTGGATTTCTTAACGCACTAAGGCCAGGGATCAAACTCATATCCTCATGGATACTAGTCAGGTTCTTAACCCACTGGGCCACAACAGGACTCCTAGAGGTTAAGAAACATAAATCCAAGGTTAAGAAACATAACTGGCTATTTGCATACCAAAAAAATTCAAATAGAGATCTAGACAAAATGACATGGCAGAGGATATGTTTTAGATGCAGGAACAAGATAAAACCCCAGAGGGGAGACGGGATTAAGATGGCAGAATAGAAGGACTGGAGCTCAACTTCTCTCCTAAAAACAACAAAATTCATAACTAAAGGCTGAGCAATCTTCACTTGAATGGACCGGAAACCTTAAAAATGATACCCTACTCCAGAAGAAAAAGAGGAGGCCACATCAAGAGGTGGGGGAGGGGCGATTTCACAATATAAACAACCCCATACCTCCTGGGTGGGAAGCTCCACAGACTGGAAACTAAATGGTTCACAGAGACTCACCTACAGGAGTGAGAGTTCTGAGCCCCACATCAAACTCTCACGTGTGGGCATCTGGCACAGGAAGAAAGCCCCGGAGCATCTGGCATTGAAGGCCAGTGGGGCTTGTGTGCAGGAGCTCCACAGGACTGGGGGAAACAGAAATCCCTTTCTTGAAAGGTGCACACAGACTTTCACGTGCACGAGTCCCAGGGCAAAGCAAAGTCTCCATGGGA
The DNA here is from genome assembly GCF_054392235.1 of Sus scrofa. Lineage (NCBI taxonomy): Eukaryota > Metazoa > Chordata > Mammalia > Artiodactyla > Suidae > Sus > Sus scrofa. The sequence goes on along the minus strand of NC_139387.1, from coordinate 85,450,331 downwards.
ATCTGGGTCAAACCTGACTGCAGTTCTTGGAGGACATCCTGGGAAAACAGGGGTGAATGTGGCTTGCTGTGAGGGAAGGACATTGGAAGCAAAACTCTCGGGAATATTCCTCAGCATGCCTTTCTCTGGAGGTGGCCATTTTGGGAAAACCTAACCCCACCCATCAGTCAGCACTGAGAAGCCCCAGGGAAAACAACAATCCAGGTGGGATCACAGCCCCACCCCTCAGTAAACAGGCTACCTAAGGACCCCTCAGGCGCACAGATACCTCTAATCCCAGCCAGAGACTAAGCTCCACCCACCAGAGGGATTAGAATCGGCTCCTCCTACCAGGGGGCAGGCATCAACCCCTCCCATCAGGAAGCCTACACCAAGCCCCCATACGAATTCAGCCACAAGGGGGGCAGACACCAGAAGTAAGAGAGGCGGAGTTCCCGTCGTGGCGCAGTGGTTAACAAATCCGACTAGGAACCATGAGGTTGCGGGTTCGGTCCCTGCCCTTGCTCAGTGGGTTAATGATCCGGTGTTGCCGTGAGCTGTGGTGTAGGTCGCAGACGCGGCTCGGATCCCGTCTTGCTGTGGCTCTGGTGTAGGCCGGAGACTACAGCTCCGATTGGACCCCTAGCCTGGGAACCTCCATATGCCGTGGGAGCGGCACAAGAAATAGCAAAAAAAAAGACAAAAAAAAAAAAAAAAAGGAGAAGAAGTAAGAGATGCTACAACTCTACTATCTGTAAAAAGGTCACCACACCAAAAACCTATAAAAATGAAAAGACAGAGGACTATAACTCATATGAGGGAGAAAAGAAAAACCCCAGAAAAACAGCTAAGCCATGAGGAGATTCTCAGCCTCCAGGAAAGAGGCTTTAGATTGTTGATGCAAGACATTGGAAATAAACTGGAGACAAAGATGGATAACTTACAGGAAACACTGACCAAAGAGATACAAGATATCAAACTTAAACAAGAAGAGAAGCAACATACAATAACTGAAATAAAAAAATTCACTAGAAACAGCTAACAGCAGAATACAGGAGGCAGAAGAATGAATAAGCGAGGTGGAGGACAGATTAGTGGAAATTACGGATGCAGAACAGAAAAGAGAAAAAAGAGTGAAAACAAATGAAGAGTCTCAGAGAACTCTGGGACAACATTAAATGCACCAATATCCGTATTATAGGGGTGCCAAAAGGAGGAGAGAGAGAGAAGGGGGACAGAAAAAATATTCCAAGAGATAATAGCCGAAAACTTGCCAACCATGGGAAAGGAATCACTCAAATCCAGGAAGCACAACGAGTACCATATAAAATAAACCCAAGGAGGAACACCCCAAGACACATACTAATCAAACTGACCAAAATTAAAGACAAAGAGAAAATCTTGAAAGCAGCTAGGGAAAAGAAACAAACAACATACAAGGGAACCCCGATAAGGTTAACGGCAGATTTTTCAACAGAAACTCTGCAGGCCAGAAGGGAAGGGAGTGGCATGGCATACTTAACATGATAAAAGGGAAAAACCTCCAACCAAGATTACTCTACCCAGCAAGGCTCTCATTCAGATTTGAAGGAGAAATCAAAACCTTCGCAGATAAGCAAAAGCTGAGAGAATTCAGCAACACTAAACCAGCCTTACCACAAATACTAAAGGAACTTCTCTAGGCAGAAAAGACAAGACAGCAACAGGAAACCAAAATTCCACAAATGAGAAGGCTCACCAGTAAAGGTATATATACAGTAAAGATACAAAATATTCCATGCACAATTCTACCACCAAAATCAGAAATCATGAGAAGAGGTGGGTACAAATGCAGGACACTGCAGATGAACCTGCAATTAAGAGAACAACAGCTTAAAACAATCTCATATACATATAGACTCCTATATCAAAACTTCAGAATAACTGCAAACCAAAAATCTACAATTGATACACAAAGAAAAATCAGCTCAAATACAACACTGAAGATAGTCATCAAACCAGAAGAGAACAAGAGAAGAAGAAAAAAGACCAACAAAAACAAATCCAAAGCAATTAATAAAATGGCAATAAGAACATACACATCAATAATTGCCTTAAATGTTAATGGACTAAACGCCCCAACCAAAAGACATAGACTGGCTGATGGATACAAAAACAAGACCCAGATATATGCTGTCTTCAACAGACCCACTTCACTTCTAGGGACACATACAAATTGAAAATGAAAGGATGGAAGAAAATATTTCATGCAAACAGGCATCAAAAGAAAGCTGGAGTAGCAATACTCATATCAGACAAAATAGACTTTAAAATGAAGAATATTTTACGGGACAAAGAAGGTCATTACATAATGATCAAAGGATCAATCCAAGAAGAAGATACAATAATTTTAAATATCTACACACCCAACCTAGGTTCACAACAATATATAAGACAACTGCTAACAACCTTAAAGGACAAATCAACAATAACACAATAATGGGGGGGAATTTAACACCCCACTTACAGCAATGGACAGATCAACCAGACAGAAAATCAATAAGGAAACACAGGCCCTGAAGGATGCATTAAACCAGATGGACTTAATAGATATTTATAGGACATTCCATCCAAAAGCAACAGAATACACATTCTTCAACAGAATACACATTCTTCTCAAGTGCACATGGAAGATTCTCTAAGATTGATCATATCCTGGGCTACAAATCCAACCTCGGTAACTTTAAGAAAACTGAAATCATATCGAGCATCTTTTCAAACCACAATGCTATAGGACTGGAAATCAACAACAAGAAAAAATCTGCAAAAAAACATGAACATGTGGAGACTAAACAACATGCTACTAAACAACCAATGGGTCACTGAAGAAATCAAAGAGGAAATTAAAAAATACCTAGAAGCAAATGACAACAAAGATATGACACTCCAAAACCTATGGGATGCAGCAAAATCTGTTCTAAGAGGAAAGTTTAAAGCAATACAAGCCCACCTCAGGAAACAAGAAAAAGCCCAAATAAACAAGCTAATTTACATCTAAAGCAGCTCAAGGGAGAAGAACAGACAAGACCTAAAGTTAGTAGAAGGAAAGAAATCATAAAGATCAGAACAGAAATCAATGAAATAGAAACAAAGAAAACCATAGAAAAGAGCAGTGAAACGAAAAGCTGATACTTTGAAAGATCAACAAAATTGATAAACCCTTACCCAGACTCACCAAGAAAAAAACAGAGAACTCAAATCAATAAAATTAGAAATGAAAAAGGAGAAGTAACAACAACATCACAGAAACACAAAGGATCGTAAGAGACTACTATATGCAACTATACACCAATAAATTGGAAAACCTAGAAGAAATGGATAAATTCTTAGAAAAGTACAATCTTCCAAGACTAAACCAAGATGAAATACAACAGATGAATGGACCAATCACAAGAACTGAAATTGAAACTGTGATTAAAAAAAATTCCAAAAAAACAAAAGTCCAGGACCAGATGGCTTCACGGGGAATCCTATCAAACATTTAGAGAAGAGCTAACACCTATCCTTCTGAAATTATTTCAAAAAATTGCAGAGGAAAGGCTATTCCCAAACTCACTCTATGAGGCCACCATCACCCTGATACCAAAACCAAACAAATTCCACAAAAAAAAAAATACAGGATATTTCACTGATGAACATCAATGCAAAAATTCTCAACAAAACACTAGCATACTGCATCCAACAATATATTAAAAGGATTCTACATCCTGATCAAGTGGGATTCATCCCAGGGATGCAAGCTTTCTTCAATATCCACAAATCCATCAGTGTGATACACCACATTAACAAACTGAAGAATAAAAGCCATATGATCCTCTCAATAGACGCGGAAAAAGCCGTTGACAAACTCCAACACCCATTTCTGATTAAAAAAAAAACCATTATAAAGTGGGCATAGAGGGAACCTACCTCAACATAATAAAGGCCATATATGACAAACCCAGAGCTAACATCATTCTCCATGGTGAAAGGCTGAAACAATTCCCACTGAGGTCAGGAACTAGACAAGGATGTCTGCTCTCACCACTACCATTCAACATAGTTTTGGGAGTCCCAGCCATGGCAATCAGAGAAGAAAAAGAAATAAAAGGAATCCAAATTGGAAAGGAAGAAGTCAAACTATCACTATTTGCAGATGACATGATACTGCACCTAGAGAATCCTAGACTCTACCAGAAATCTGTTAGAGCTCATCCACGAATCTGGCAGAGTCGCAGGATACAAAATCAATGCACAGAAATTGAGTGAATTACTATATACTAACAATGAAAGATCAGAAAGAGAAATTGGGAAAGCAACCCTGTTTACCATCACATCCAAAAGAATACTTAGGAATAAACCTACTAAAGAGACCAAAAACCTGTACTCTGAAGACTACAAGCCACTGATGAAAGAAATCAAAGATGACACAAATAGATGGACAGGCATACCATTCTCCTGGACTGGAAGAGTCAATATTATCAAAATGACTATACTACCTAAGGCAATATACGGATTCAATGCAATCCCCATCAAATTACCAAGGACAGTTTTCACAAAACGTCAACAAAATGTTTTAAAGTTTGTCTGGAAGCACAAAAGACCCAGAATAGCCAAAGACATCCTGAAAAGGAGAAATGGAGCTGGACGAATCAGGCTCCCAGGCTTCAGACTACACTACAAAGCAACAGTCGTCAAAACCGTATGGTACTGCACAAAGACAGAAACATAGATCAGTGGAACAGGATAGAAAGCCCAGAATTAAACCCACGCACCTACAGCCAACTCATCTATACAAAGGAGGCAAGGATATACAATGGAGAAAGGACGGCTGGTTCAATAAGTGCTGCTGGGAAAACTGGACAGCCACGTGGAAAAGAATGAAAGTACAACACTCCCTAACACCATACACAAAAATAAATTCCAAATGGATGAAAGACCCAGATACAAGACCAGACACCATCAAACTCCTAGAGGAAAACATAGGCCAAACACTCTCTGACATAAACGACAGCAACACCTTCTCAGATCCACCTATCAGAGTATTGACAATAAAAACAGAAATAAACAAATGGGACCTAATCAAACTTCAAAGATTCTGCACAGCAAAGGAAACCCTAAACAACACAAAAAGACCACCCACAGAATGGGAGAAAACCTTTGCAAGTGAATCGACTGACAAGGGATTAATCTCCAAAATTTATAAACACCTTCTGCAGCTCCATACCAAAAAAGCAAACAAGCCTATCAAGAAATGGGCAGAAGACCTAAACAGACAATTCTCCAGAGAAGACATACAGATGGCCAAGAAACACATGAAAAGATGTTCAGCGTCACTCAGTATTAGAGAGATGCAAATCAAAAGCACTCTGAGGTACCACCTTACACCAGCCAGAATGGCCATCGTCCAGAAGTCTACAAACAATAATTGCTGGAGAGGGTGTGGAGAAAAAGGAACCCTCTCACACTATTGGTGGGATTGTAAATTGGTGCAACCACTGTGGAAAGCAGTATGGAGATGCCTCAGAAAACTAAAAATAGAACTACCATTTGACCCAGCAATCCCACTTCTGGGCATCTTTCCAGAGACAACCACGACTCGCAAAGACACATGTACTCCAATGTTCATTGCGGCACTATCTGCAATAGCCAAGACATGGAAACAACCTAAATGTCCATCGACAGAGGAGTGGGTCAAGAAGATGTGGTACGTGATGTACACGATGGAATATTACTCAGTCATTAGAAGGAATGAAATACCGGCATTTTCAGCAACACGGATGGACCTAGAGACTATCATGCTAAGTGAAGTCAGCCGTACAATGAGACACCAACATCAAATGCTTTCACTGACACGTGGAATCTGAAAAAAGGACAGATTGAACTTCTTTGCAGAACAGATGCTGACTCACAGGCATTGAAAAACTTATGGTCTCCAGAGGAGACAGTTTGGGGGGTGGGGGGATGTGCCTGAGCTGTGGGATGGACATCCTGTGAAATCAGAGTGTTATGATCATTATACAACTGCAGATGTGATAAATTCATTTGAGTAATAACAAAAAAATGGAAAAAAAAAAAAAGATCAAACCCCAGGGGAACTAAGTGACATGGAGACAGGGAATCGTCACACCGGAGAAAGAATTCAGAGTGATGACTGTAAAGGTGATCCAAGAACTTGGGAAAAGAATGGACGCACAAAGTAAGAAGCTACAAGCCGTCTTTAACAAAGAGTTAAAAAATATAAAGAACAACCAAACAGAATTGAAGAATAGCTGAAATGAAAAATACACTAGAAGGAATCAGTAGCATAATACATGAGACAGAAGAACAGATACATGAGCTGGAAAAAAGAGCGGTGGAAATCATTGCCATGGAACAGGATAAAGCAAAAAGAATGAAAAGAAATGAGGACAGTTTAAGAGACAACATAAAATGGGCTACATTATAAGGGTCCCAGAAGAAGCAAGAAAGGGCCTGAAAAATATCTGAAGTGATAAGAGCTGAAAATTTCCCCAACATGGGTTCCTCAAGTCTAGGAAGCAGAGAGGCCCATACAGGATTAACCCAAGGAGGAACGTGCTGAGACAAACAGTAATCAAAATGACAAAAATTAAAGATGAGGCTTATTATCATTATTTTTTTTTTTTTAGGCCACACGTATGGCACATGGAAGTTCCGTGGCAAAGGGGTGAACTGGAGCTACAGCTGCCAGTCTATGCCACAGTCTGAGCAATGCCAGATCTGAGCTGCATCTGTGACCTTGCACCACAGCTCACAGCAACACCGGATCCTTTAACCCACTGAGCGAGGCCAGGGATTGACCCTGCACCCTCATGGATACTAGTCTGGCTCATTACTACTGAGCCACAATGGGAACTTCTGATAACAATAAAATATTAAAAGCAACAAGGGGAAAGCAACAAAAAATACACAAGGGAATCTTCATAAAGTTATCAGTTTATTTTTCAGCAGAAACTCTGCAGGCCAGAAGGGAAAGGCACAACACCTAAAGCAATGAGAGAAAGAAGAAGAACCCAACAAAACCCAAAAGTTAGTAGAAGGAAAGAACTCAAAGGTCAGAGCAGAAATGAATGAAATAGAGACTAAGAAAACAATAGAAAAGATCAATGCTTAATCTTCAGAAAGAGAGAGAAAACTGACAAACTTTAGCTAGGCTCATCAAGAAAAAAAAAAAAAAAGGAGGCGGCCAAAATCAGTATGATGAGAAACCAAAAAGGAGAAGGTACAAGCAACACCACAGAAATACAAAGGACCACAAGAGACCACTACGAGCAACTATATAGCAATAAAATGGACAACCTAAAAGAATTTTAAAAATTCTTAGAAAGATATAATTTCCCAAGACTAAACCAGCAATAGAAAATAGGAACAGACTAATCACAAGGACTAAAATTGAATCTCTGATTCAAAAACTTCCAACAAATAAAAGTCCAGGATCAGATGATTTCACAGGCAAATTCCATCAAACACTTAGAGAAGAGTTAACACCTATCCTTCCGAATCTATTCTAAAAAAACGGCAGAGAAATGGAAACTTCCAAACTCATTCTATGAGGCCACCATCAGCCTGATACCAAAATCAGAAAAATATGCTGCACGAGTGGGATTTACCCCAGGGATGCAAGGATTCTTCAGTATCCACAAATCCATCAGTGTGATACACCACATTAACAAACTGAAGAATAAAAGCCATATGATCCTCTCAATCGATGCAGAGAACGCCTTTGACAAAATCCAACACCCATTTCTGAAAAAACACCCTTCATAAAGTGGGCATAGAGGGAACCTACCTCAACATAATAAAGGCCATATATGACAAACCCAGAGCTAACATCATTCTCCATGGTGAAAGGCTGAAACAATTCCCACTGAGGTCAGGAACTAGACAAGGATGTCTGCTCTCACCACTACCATTCAACATAGTTTTGGGAGTCCCAGCCATGGCAATCAGAGAAGAAAAAGAAATAAAAGGAATCCAAATTGGAAAGGAAGAAGTCAAACTATCACTATTTGCAGATGACATGATACTGCACCTAGAGAATCCTAGACTCTACCAGAAATCTGTTAGAGCTCATCCACGAATCTGGCAGAGTCGCAGGATACAAAATCAATGCACAGAAATTGAGTGAATTACTATATACTAACAATGAAAGATCAGAAAGAGAAATTGGGAAAGCAACCCAGTTTACCATCACATCCAAAAGAATACTTAGGAATAAACCTACTAAAGAGACCAAAAACCTGTACTCTGAAGACTACAAGCCACTGATGAAAGAAATCAAAGATGACACAAATAGATGGACAGGCATACCATTCTCCTGGACTGGAAGAGTCAATATTATCAAAATGACTATACTACCTAAGGCAATATACGGATTCAATGCAATCCCCATCAAATTACCAAGGACAGTTTTCACAAAACGTCAACAAAATGTTTTAAAGTTTGTCTGGAAGCACAAAAGACCCAGAATAGCCAAAGACATCCTGAAAAGGAGAAATGGAGCTGGACGAATCAGGCTCCCAGGCTTCAGACTACACTACAAAGCAACAGTCGTCAAAACCGTATGGTACTGCACAAAGACAGAAACATAGATCAGTGGAACAGGATAGAAAGCCCAGAATTAAACCCACGCACCTACAGCCAACTCATCTATACAAAGGAGGCAAGGATATACAATGGAGAAAGGACGGCTGGTTCAATAAGTGCTGCTGGGAAAACTGGACAGCCACATGGAAAAGAATGAAAGTACAACACTCCCTAACACCATACACAAAAATAAATTCCAAATGGATGAAAGACCCAGATACAAGACCAGACACCATCAAACTCCTAGAGGAAAACATAGGCCAAACACTCTCTGACATAAACGACAGCAACACCTTCTCAGATCCACCTATCAGAGTATTGACAATAAAAACAGAAATAAACAAATGGGACCTAATCAAACTTCAAAGATTCTGCACAGCAAAGGAAACCCTAAACAACACAAAAAGACCACCCACAGAATGGGAGAAAACCTTTGCAAGTGAATCGACTGACAAGGGATTAATCTCCAAAATTTATAAACACCTTCTGCAGCTCCATACCAAAAAAGCAAACAAGCCTATCAAGAAATGGGCAGGAGACCTAAACAGACAATTCTCCAGAGAAGACATACAGATGGCCAAGAAACACATGAAAAGATGTTCAGCGTCACTCAGTATTAGAGAGATGCAAATCAAAAGCACTCTGAGGTACCACCTTACACCAGCCAGAATGGCCATCGTCCAGAAGTCTACAAACAATAATTGCTGGAGAGGGTGTGGAGAAAAAGGAACCCTCTCACACTATTGGTGGGATTGTAAATTGGTGCAACCACTGTGGAAAGCAGTATGGAGATGCCTCAGAAAACTAAAAATAGAACTACCATTTGACCCAGCAATCCCACTTCTGGGCATCTTTCCAGAGACAACCACGACTCGCAAAGACACATGTACTCCAATGTTCATTGCGGCACTATCTGCAATAGCCAAGACATGGAAACAACCTAAATGTCCATCGACAGAGGAGTGGGTCAAGAAGATGTGGTACATGATGTACACGATGGAATATTACTCAGTCATTAGAAGGAATGAAATACCGGCATTTTCAGCAACACGGATGGACCTAGAGACTATCATGCTAAGTGAAGTCAGCCGTACAATGAGACACCAACATCAAATGCTTTCACTGACATGTGGAATCTGAAAAAAGGACAGATTGAACTTCTTTGCAGAACAGATGCTGACTCACAGGCATTGAAAAACTTATGGTCTCCAGAGGAGACAGTTTGGGGGGTGGGGGGATGTGCCTGAGCTGTGGGATGGACATCCTGTGAAATCAGAGTGTTATGATCATTATACAACTGCAGATGTGATAAATTCATTTGAGTAATAACAAAAAAATGGAAAAAAAAAAAAAAGATCAAACCCCAGGGGAACTAAGTGACATGGAGACAGGGAATCGTCACACCGGAGAAAGAATTCAGAGTGATGACTGTAAAGGTGATCCAAGAACTTGGGAAAAGAATGGACGCACAAAGTAAGAAGCTACAAGCCGTCTTTAACAAAGAGTTAAAAAATATAAAGAACAACCAAACAGAATTGAAGAATAGCTGAAATGAAAAATACACTAGAAGGAATCAGTAGCATAATACATGAGACAGAAGAACAGATACATGAGCTGGAAAAAAGAGCGGTGGAAATCATTGCCATGGAACAGGATAAAGCAAAAAGAATGAAAAGAAATGAGGACAGTTTAAGAGACAACATAAAATGGGCTACATTATAAGGGTCCCAGAAGAAGCAAGAAAGGGCCTGAAAAATATCTGAAGTGATAAGAGCTGAAAATTTCCCCAACATGGGTTCCTCAAGTCTAGGAAGCAGAGAGGCCCATACAGGATTAACCCAAGGAGGAACGTGCTGAGACAAACAGTAATCAAAATGACAAAAATTAAAGATGAGGCTTATTATCATTATTTTTTTTTTTTTAGGCCACACGTATGGCACATGGAAGTTCCGTGGCAAAGGGGTGAACTGGAGCTACAGCTGCCAGTCTATGCCACAGTCTGAGCAATGCCAGATCTGAGCTGCATCTGTGACCTTGCACCACAGCTCACAGCAACACCGGATCCTTTAACCCACTGAGCGAGGCCAGGGATTGACCCTGCACCCTCATGGATACTAGTCTGGCTCATTACTACTGAGCCACAATGGGAACTTCTGATAACAATAAAATATTAAAAGCAACAAGGGGAAAGCAACAAAAAATACACAAGGGAATCTTCATAAAGTTATCAGTTTATTTTTCAGCAGAAACTCTGCAGGCCAGAAGGGAAAGGCACAACACCTAAAGCAATGAGAGAAAGAAGAAGAACCCAACAAAACCCAAAAGTTAGTAGAAGGAAAGAACTCAAAGGTCAGAGCAGAAATGAATGAAATAGAGACTAAGAAAACAATAGAAAAGATCAATGCTTAATCTTCAGAAAGAGAGAGAAAACTGACAAACTTTAGCTAGGCTCATCAAGAACAAAAAAAAAAAAGGAGGCGGCCAAAATCAGTATGATGAGAAACCAAAAAGGAGAAGGTACAAGCAACACCACAGAAATACAAAGGACCACAAGAGACCACTACGAGCAACTATATAGCAATAAAATGGACAACCTAAAAGAATTTTAAAAATTCTTAGAAAGATATAATTTCCCAAGACTAAACCAGCAATAGAAAATAGGAACAGACTAATCACAAGGACTAAAATTGAATCTCTGATTCAAAAACTTCCAACAAATAAAAGTCCAGGATCAGATGATTTCACAGGCAAATTCCATCAAACACTTAGAGAAGAGTTAACACCTATCCTTCCGAATCTATTCTAAAAAAACGGCAGAGAAATGGAAACTTCCAAACTCATTCTATGAGGCCACCATCAGCCTGATACCAAAATCAGAAAAATATGCTGCACGAGTGGGATTTACCCCAGGGATGCAAGGATTCTTCAGTATCCACAAATCCATCAGTGTGATACACCACATTAACAAACTGAAGAATAAAAGCCATATGATCCTCTCAATCGATGCAGAGAACGCCTTTGACAAAATCCAACACCCATTTCTGAAAAAACACCCTTCATAAAGTGGGCATAGAGGGAACCTACCTCAACATAATAAAGGCCATATATGACAAACCCAGAGCTCACATCATTCTCCATGGTGAAAGGCTGAAACAATTCCCACTGAGGTCAGGAACAAGACAAGGATGTCTGCTCTCACCACTACCATTCAACATAGTTTTGGGAGTCCCAGCCATGGCAATCAGAGAAGAAAAAGAAATAAAAGGAATCCAAATTGGAAAGGAAGAAGTCAAACTATCACTATTTGCAGATGACATGATACTGCACCTAGAGAATCCTAGACTCTACCAGAAATCTGTTAGAGCTCATCCACGAACTTGGCAAAGTCGCAGGATACAAAATCAATGCACAGAAATTGAGTGAATTACTATATACTAACAATGAAAGATCAGAAAGAGAAATTGGGAAAGCAACCCTGTTTACCATCACATCCAAAAGAATACTTAGGAATAAACCTACTAAAGAGACCAAAAACCTGTACTCTGAAGACTACAAGCCACTGATGAAAGAAATCAAAGATGACACAAATAGATGGACAGGCATACCATTCTCCTGGACTGGAAGAGTCAATATTATCAAAATGACTATACTACCTAAGGCAATATACGGATTCAATGCAATCCCCATCAAATTACCAAGGACAGTTTTCACAAAACGTCAACAAAATGTTTTAAAGTTTGTCTGGAAGCACAAAAGACCCAGAATAGCCAAAGACATCCTGAAAAGGAGAAATGGAGCTGGACGAATCAGGCTCCCAGGCTTCAGACTACACTACAAAGCAACAGTCGTCAAAACCGTATGGTACTGCACAAAGACAGAAACATAGATCAGTGGAACAGGATAGAAAGCCCAGAATTAAACCCACGCACCTACAGCCAACTCATCTATACAAAGGAGGCAAGGATATACAATGGAGAAAGGACGGCTGGTTCAATAAGTGCTGCTGGGAAAACTGGACAGCCACATGGAAAAGAATGAAAGTACAACACTCCCTAACACCATACACAAAAATAAATTCCAAATGGATGAAAGACCCAGATACAAGACCAGACACCATCAAACTCCTAGAGGAAAACATAGGCCAAACACTCTCTGACATAAACGACAGCAACACCTTCTCAGATCCACCTATCAGAGTATTGACAATAAAAACAGAAATAAACAAATGGGACCTAATCAAACTTCAAAGATTCTGCACAGCAAAGGAAACCCTAAACAACACAAAAAGACCACCCACAGAATGGGAGAAAACCTTTGCAAGTGAATCGACTGACAAGGGATTAATCTCCAAAATTTATAAACACCTTCTGCAGCTCCATACCAAAAAAGCAAACAAGCCTATCAAGAAATGGGCAGGAGACCTAAACAGACAATTCTCCAGAGAAGACATACAGATGGCCAAGAAACACATGAAAAGATGTTCAGCGTCACTCAGTATTAGAGAGATGCAAATCAAAAGCACTCTGAGGTACCACCTTACACCAGCCAGAATGGCCATCGTCCAGAAGTCTACAAACAATAATTGCTGGAGAGGGTGTGGAGAAAAAGGAACCCTCTCACACTATTGGTGGGATTGTAAATTGGTGCAACCACTGTGGAAAGCAGTATGGAGATGCCTCAGAAAACTAAAAATAGAACTACCATTTGACCCAGCAATCCCACTTCTGGGCATCTTTCCAGAGACAACCACGACTCGCAAAGACACATGTACTCCAATGTTCATTGCGGCACTATCTGCAATAGCCAAGACATGGAAACAACCTAAATGTCCATCGACAGAGGAGTGGGTCAAGAAGATGTGGTACGTGATGTACACGATGGAATATTACTCAGTCATTAGAAGGAATGAAATACCGGCATTTTCAGCAACACGGATGGACCTAGAGACTATCATGCTAAGTGAAGTCAGCCGTACAATGAGACACCAACATCAAATGCTTTCACTGACATGTGGAATCTGAAAAAAGGACAGATTGAACTTCTTTGCAGAACAGATGCTGACTCACAGGCATTGAAAAACTTATGGTCTCCAGAGGAGACAGTTTGGGGGGTGGGGGGATGTGCCTGAGCTGTGGGATGGACATCCTGTGAAATCAGAGTGTTATGATCATTATACAACTGCAGATGTGATAAATTCATTTGAGTAATAACAAAAAAATGGAAAAAAAAAAAAAAAGATCAAACCCCAGGGGAACTAAGTGACATGGAGACAGGGAATCGTCACACCGGAGAAAGAATTCAGAGTGATGACTGTAAAGGTGATCCAAGAACTTGGGAAAAGAATGGACGCACAAAGTAAGAAGCTACAAGCCGTCTTTAACAAAGAGTTAAAAAATATAAAGAACAACCAAACAGAATTGAAGAATAGCTGAAATGAAAAATACACTAGAAGGAATCAGTGGCATAATACATGAGACAGAAGAACAGATACATGAGCTGGAAAAAAGAGCGGTGGAAATCATTGCCATGGAACAGGATAAAGCAAAAAGAATGAAAAGAAATGAGGACAGTTTAAGAGACAACATAAAATGGGATACATTATAAGGGTCCCAGAAGAAGCAAGAAAGGGCCTGAAAAATATCTGAAGTGATAAGAGCTGAAAATTTCCCCAACATGGGTTCCTCAAGTCTAGGAAGCAGAGAGGCCCATACAGGATTAACCCAAGGAGGAACGTGCTGAGACAAACAGTAATCAAAATGACAAAAATTAAAGATGAGGCTTATTATCATTATTTTTTTTTTTTAGGCCACACGTATGGCACATGGAAGTTCCGTGGCAAAGGGGTGAACTGGAGCTACAGCTGCCAGTCTATGCCACAGTCTGAGCAATGCCAGATCTGAGCTGCATCTGTGACCTTGCACCACAGCTCACAGCAACACCGGATCCTTTAACCCACTGAGCGAGGCCAGGGATTGACCCTGCACCCTCATGGATACTAGTCTGGCTCATTACTACTGAGCCACAATGGGAACTTCTGATAACAATAAAATATTAAAAGCAACAAGGGGAAAGCAACAAAAAATACACAAGGGAATCTTCATAAAGTTATCAGTTTATTTTTCAGCAGAAACTCTGCAGGCCAGAAGGGAAAGGCACAACACCTAAAGCAATGAGAGAAAGAAGAAGAACCCAACAAAACCCAAAAGTTAGTAGAAGGAAAGAACTCAAAGGTCAGAGCAGAAATGAATGAAATAGAGACTAAGAAAACAATAGAAAAGATCAATGCTTAATCTTCAGAAAGAGAGAGAAAACTGACAAACTTTAGCTAGGCTCATCAAGAAAAAAAAAAAAAAAGGAGGCGGCCAAAATCAGTATGATGAGAAACCAAAAAGGAGAAGGTACAAGCAACACCACAGAAATACAAAGGACCACAAGAGACCACTACGAGCAACTATATAGCAATAAAATGGACAACCTAAAAGAATTTTAAAAATTCTTAGAAAGATATAATTTCCCAAGACTAAACCAGCAATAGAAAATAGGAACAGACTAATCACAAGGACTAAAATTGAATCTCTGATTCAAAAACTTCCAACAAATAAAAGTCCAGGATCAGATGATTTCACAGGCAAATTCCATCAAACACTTAGAGAAGAGTTAACACCTATCCTTCCGAATCTATTCTAAAAAAACGGCAGAGAAATGGAAACTTCCAAACTCATTCTATGAGGCCACCATCAGCCTGATACCAAAATCAGAAAAATATGCTGCACGAGTGGGATTTACCCCAGGGATGCAAGGATTCTTCAGTATCCACAAATCCATCAGTGTGATACACCACATTAACAAACTGAAGAATAAAAGCCATATGATCCTCTCAATCGATGCAGAGAACGCCTTTGACAAAATCCAACACCCATTTCTGAAAAAACACCCTTCATAAAGTGGGCATAGAGGGAACCTACCTCAACATAATAAAGGCCATATATGACAAACCCAGAGCTAACATCATTCTCCATGGTGAAAGGCTGAAACAATTCCCACTGAGGTCAGGAACTAGACAAGGATGTCTGCTCTCACCACTACCATTCAACATAGTTTTGGGAGTCCCAGCCATGGCAATCAGAGAAGAAAAAGAAATAAAAGGAATCCAAATTGGAAAGGAAGAAGTCAAACTATCACTATTTGCAGATGACATGATACTGCACCTAGAGAATCCTAGACTCTACCAGAAATCTGTTAGAGCTCATCCACGAATCTGGCAGAGTCGCAGGATACAAAATCAATGCACAGAAATTGAGTGAATTACTATATACTAACAATGAAAGATCAGAAAGAGAAATTGGGAAAGCAACCCAGTTTACCATCACATCCAAAAGAATACTTAGGAATAAACCTACTAAAGAGACCAAAAACCTGTACTCTGAAGACTACAAGCCACTGATGAAAGAAATCAAAGATGACACAAATAGATGGACAGGCATACCATTCTCCTGGACTGGAAGAGTCAATATTATCAAAATGACTATACTACCTAAGGCAATATACGGATTCAATGCAATCCCCATCAAATTACCAAGGACAGTTTTCACAAAACGTCAACAAAATGTTTTAAAGTTTGTCTGGAAGCACAAAAGACCCAGAATAGCCAAAGACATCCTGAAAAGGAGAAATGGAGCTGGACGAATCAGGCTCCCAGGCTTCAGACTACACTACAAAGCAACAGTCGTCAAAACCGTATGGTACTGCACAAAGACAGAAACATAGATCAGTGGAACAGGATAGAAAGCCCAGAATTAAACCCACGCACCTACAGCCAACTCATCTATACAAAGGAGGCAAGGATATACAATGGAGAAAGGACGGCTGGTTCAATAAGTGCTGCTGGGAAAACTGGACAGCCACATGGAAAAGAATGAAAGTACAACACTCCCTAACACCATACACAAAAATAAATTCCAAATGGATGAAAGACCCAGATACAAGACCAGACACCATCAAACTCCTAGAGGAAAACATAGGCCAAACACTCTCTGACATAAACGACAGCAACACCTTCTCAGATCCACCTATCAGAGTATTGACAATAAAAACAGAAATAAACAAATGGGACCTAATCAAACTTCAAAGATTCTGCACAGCAAAGGAAACCCTAAACAACACAAAAAGACCACCCACAGAATGGGAGAAAACCTTTGCAAGTGAATCGACTGACAAGGGATTAATCTCCAAAATTTATAAACACCTTCTGCAGCTCCATACCAAAAAAGCAAACAAGCCTATCAAGAAATGGGCAGGAGACCTAAACAGACAATTCTCCAGAGAAGACATACAGATGGCCAAGAAACACATGAAAAGATGTTCAGCGTCACTCAGTATTAGAGAGATGCAAATCAAAAGCACTCTGAGGTACCACCTTACACCAGCCAGAATGGCCATCGTCCAGAAGTCTACAAACAATAATTGCTGGAGAGGGTGTGGAGAAAAAGGAACCCTCTCACACTATTGGTGGGATTGTAAATTGGTGCAACCACTGTGGAAAGCAGTATGGAGATGCCTCAGAAAACTAAAAATAGAACTACCATTTGACCCAGCAATCCCACTTCTGGGCATCTTTCCAGAGACAACCACGACTCGCAAAGACACATGTACTCCAATGTTCATTGCAGCACTATCTGCAATAGCCAAGACATGGAAACAACCTAAATGTCCATCGACAGAGGAGTGGGTCAAGAAGATGTGGTACATGATGTACACGATGGAATATTACTCAGTCATTAGAAGGAATGAAATACCGGCATTTTCAGCAACACGGATGGACCTAGAGACTATCATGCTAAGTGAAGTCAGCCGTACAATGAGACACCAACATCAAATGCTTTCACTGACATGTGGAATCTGAAAAAAGGACAGATTGAACTTCTTTGCAGAACAGATGCTGACTCACAGGCATTGAAAAACTTATGGTCTCCAGAGGAGACAGTTTGGGGGGTGGGGGGATGTGCCTGAGCTGTGGGATGGACATCCTGTGAAATCAGAGTGTTATGATCATTATACAACTGCAGATGTGATAAATTCATTTGAGTAATAACAAAAAAATGGAAAAAAAAAAAAAAGATCAAACCCCAGGGGAACTAAGTGACATGGAGACAGGGAATCGTCACACCGGAGAAAGAATTCAGAGTGATGACTGTAAAGGTGATCCAAGAACTTGGGAAAAGAATGGACGCACAAAGTAAGAAGCTACAAGCCGTCTTTAACAAAGAGTTAAAAAATATAAAGAACAACCAAACAGAATTGAAGAATAGCTGAAATGAAAAATACACTAGAAGGAATCAGTAGCATAATACATGAGACAGAAGAACAGATACATGAGCTGGAAAAAAGAGCGGTGGAAATCATTGCCATGGAACAGGATAAAGCAAAAAGAATGAAAAGAAATGAGGACAGTTTAAGAGACAACATAAAATGGGCTACATTATAAGGGTCCCAGAAGAAGCAAGAAAGGGCCTGAAAAATATCTGAAGTGATAAGAGCTGAAAATTTCCCCAACATGGGTTCCTCAAGTCTAGGAAGCAGAGAGGCCCATACAGGATTAACCCAAGGAGGAACGTGCTGAGACAAACAGTAATCAAAATGACAAAAATTAAAGATGAGGCTTATTATCATTATTTTTTTTTTTTTAGGCCACACGTATGGCACATGGAAGTTCCGTGGCAAAGGGGTGAACTGGAGCTACAGCTGCCAGTCTATGCCACAGTCTGAGCAATGCCAGATCTGAGCTGCATCTGTGACCTTGCACCACAGCTCACAGCAACACCGGATCCTTTAACCCACTGAGCGAGGCCAGGGATTGACCCTGCACCCTCATGGATACTAGTCTGGCTCATTACTACTGAGCCACAATGGGAACTTCTGATAACAATAAAATATTAAAAGCAACAAGGGGAAAGCAACAAAAAATACACAAGGGAATCTTCATAAAGTTATCAGTTTATTTTTCAGCAGAAACTCTGCAGGCCAGAAGGGAAAGGCACAACACCTAAAGCAATGAGAGAAAGAAGAAGAACCCAACAAAACCCAAAAGTTAGTAGAAGGAAAGAACTCAAAGGTCAGAGCAGAAATGAATGAAATAGAGACTAAGAAAACAATAGAAAAGATCAATGCTTAATCTTCAGAAAGAGAGAGAAAACTGACAAACATTAGCTAGGCTCATCAGGAAAAAAAAAAAAGGAGGTGGCCAAAATCAGTATGATGAGAAACCAAAAAGGAGATGGTACAAGCAACACCACAGAAATACAAAGGACCACAAGAGACTACTACGAGCAACTATATAGCAATAAAATGGACAACCTAAAAGAATTTTAAAAATTCTTAGAAAGATATAATTTCCCAAGACTAAACCAGCAATAGAAAATAGGAACAGACTAATCACAAGGACTAAAATTGAATCTCTGATTCAAAAACTTCCAACAAATAAAAGTCCAGGATCAGATGATTTCACAGGCAAATTCCATCAAACACTTAGAGAAGAGTTAACACCTATCCTTCCGAATCTATTCTAAAAAAACGGCAGAGAAATGGAAACTTCCAAACTCATTCTATGAGGCCACCATCAGCCTGATACCAAAATCAGAAAAATATGCTGCACGAGTGGGATTTACCCCAGGGATGCAAGGATTCTTCAATATCCACAAATCCATCAGTGTGATACACCACATTAACAAACTGAAGAATAAAAGCCATATGATCCTCTCAATCGATGCAGAGAACGCCTTTGACAAAATCCAACACCCATTTCTGAAAAAACACCCTTCATAAAGTGGGCATAGAGGGAACCTACCTCAACATAATAAAGGCCATATATGACAAACCCAGAGCTAACATCATTCTCCATGGTGAAAGGCTGAAACAATTCCCACTGAGGTCAGGAACTAGACAAGGATGTCTGCTCTCACCACTACCATTCAACATAGTTTTGGGAGTCCCAGCCATGGCAATCAGAGAAGAAAAAGAAATAAAAGGAATCCAAATTGGAAAGGAAGAAGTCAAACTATCACTATTTGCAGATGACATGATACTGCACCTAGAGAATCCTAGACTCTACCAGAAATCTGTTAGAGCTCATCCACGAATCTGGCAGAGTCGCAGGATACAAAATCAATGCACAGAAATTGAGTGAATTACTATATACTAACAATGAAAGATCAGAAAGAGAAATTGGGAAAGCAACCCTGTTTACCATCACATCCAAAAGAATACTTAGGAATAAACCTACTAAAGAGACCAAAAACCTGTACTCTGAAGACTACAAGCCACTGATGAAAGAAATCAAAGATGACACAAATAGATGGACAGGCATACCATTCTCCTGGACTGGAAGAGTCAATATTATCAAAATGACTATACTACCTAAGGCAATATACGGATTCAATGCAATCCCCATCAAATTACCAAGGACAGTTTTCACAAAACGTCAACAAAATGTTTTAAAGTTTGTCTGGAAGCACAAAAGACCCAGAATAGCCAAAGACATCCTGAAAAGGAGAAATGGAGCTGGACGAATCAGGCTCCCAGGCTTCAGACTACACTACAAAGCAACAGTCGTCAAAACCGTATGGTACTGCACAAAGACAGAAACATAGATCAGTGGAACAGGATAGAAAGCCCAGAATTAAACCCACGCACCTACAGCCAACTCATCTATACAAAGGAGGCAAGGATATACAATGGAGAAAGGACGGCTGGTTCAATAAGTGCTGCTGGGAAAACTGGACAGCCACGTGGAAAAGAATGAAAGTACAACACTCCCTAACACCATACACAAAAATAAATTCCAAATGGATGAAAGACCCAGATACAAGACCAGACACCATCAAACTCCTAGAGGAAAACATAGGCCAAACACTCTCTGACATAAACGACAGCAACACCTTCTCAGATCCACCTATCAGAGTATTGACAATAAAAACAGAAATAAACAAATGGGACCTAATCAAACTTCAAAGATTCTGCACAGCAAAGGAAACCCTAAACAACACAAAAAGACCACCCACAGAATGGGAGAAAACCTTTGCAAGTGAATCGACTGACAAGGGATTAATCTCCAAAATTTATAAACACCTTCTGCAGCTCCATACCAAAAAAGCAAACAAGCCTATCAAGAAATGGGCAGGAGACCTAAACAGATAATTCTCCAGAGAAGACATACAGATGGCCAAGAAACACATGAAAAGATGTTCAGCGTCACTCAGTGTTAGAGAGATGCAAATCAAAAGCACTCTGAGGTACCACCTTACACCAGCCAGAATGGCCATCGTCCAGAAGTCTACAAACAATAATTGCTGGAGAGGGTGTGGAGAAAAAGGAACCCTCTCACACTATTGGTGGGATTGTAAATTGGTGCAACCACTGTGGAAAGCAGTATGGAGATGCCTCAGAAAACTAAAAATAGAACTACCATTTGACCCAGCAATCCCACTTCTGGACATCTTTCCAGAGACAACCACGACTCGCAAAGACACATGTACTCCAATGTTCATTGCGGCACTATCTGCAATAGCCAAGACATGGAAACAACCTAAATGTCCATCGACAGAGGAGTGGGTCAAGAAGATGTGGTACGTGATGTACACGATGGAATATTACTCAGTCATTAGAAGGAATGAAATACCGGCATTTTCAGCAACACGGATGGACCTAGAGACTATCATGCTAAGTGAAGTCAGCCGTACAATGAGACACCAACATCAAATGCTTTCACTGACATGTGGAATCTGAAAAAAGGACAGATTGAACTTCTTTGCAGAACAGATGCTGACTCACAGGCATTGAAAAACTTATGGTCTCCAGAGGAGACAGTTTGGGGGGTGGGGGGATGTGCCTGAGCTGTGGGATGGACATCCTGTGAAATCAGAGTGTTATGATCATTATACAACTGCAGATGTGATAAATTCATTTGAGTAATAACAAAAAAATGGAAAAAAAAAAAAAGATCAAACCCCAGGGGAACTAAGTGACATGGAGACAGGGAATCGTCACACCGGAGAAAGAATTCAGAGTGATGACTGTAAAGGTGATCCAAGAACTTGGGAAAAGAATGGACGCACAAAGTAAGAAGCTACAAGCCGTCTTTAACAAAGAGTTAAAAAATATAAAGAACAACCAAACAGAATTGAAGAATAGCTGAAATGAAAAATACACTAGAAGGAATCAGTAGCATAATACATGAGACAGAAGAACAGATACATGAGCTGGAAAAAAGAGCGGTGGAAATCATTGCCATGGAACAGGATAAAGCAAAAAGAATGAAAAGAAATGAGGACAGTTTAAGAGACAACATAAAATGGGCTACATTATAAGGGTCCCAGAAGAAGCAAGAAAGGGCCTGAAAAATATCTGAAGTGATAAGAGCTGAAAATTTCCCCAACATGGGTTCCTCAAGTCTAGGAAGCAGAGAGGCCCATACAGGATTAACCCAAGGAGGAACGTGCTGAGACAAACAGTAATCAAAATGACAAAAATTAAAGATGAGGCTTATTATCATTATTTTTTTTTTTTTAGGCCACACGTATGGCACATGGAAGTTCCGTGGCAAAGGGGTGAACTGGAGCTACAGCTGCCAGTCTATGCCACAGTCTGAGCAATGCCAGATCTGAGCTGCATCTGTGACCTTGCACCACAGCTCACAGCCACACCGGATCCTTTCACCCACTGAGCGAGGCCAGGGATTGACCCTGCACCCTCATGGATACTAGTCTGGCTCATTACTACTGAGCCACAATGGGAACTTCTGATAACAATAAAATATTAAAAGCAACAAGGGGAAAGCAACAAAAAATACACAAGGGAATCTTCATAAAGTTATCAGTTTATTTTTCAGCAGAAACTCTGCAGGCCAGAAGGGAAAGGCACAACACCTAAAGCAATGAGAGAAAGAAGAAGAACCCAACAAAACCCAAAAGTTAGTAGAAGGAAAGAACTCAAAGGTCAGAGCAGAAATGAATGAAATAGAGACTAAGAAAACAATAGAAAAGATCAATGCTTAATCTTCAGAAAGAGAGAGAAAACTGACAAACATTAGCTAGGCTCATCAGGAAAAAAAAAAAAGGAGGTGGCCAAAATCAGTATGATGAGAAACCAAAAAGGAGATGGTACAAGCAACACCACAGAAATACAAAGGACCACAAGAGACTACTACGAGCAACTATATAGCAATAAAATGGACAACCTAAAAGAATTTTAAAAATTCTTAGAAAGATATAATTTCCCAAGACTAAACCAGCAATAGAAAATAGGAACAGACTAATCACAAGGACTAAAATTGAATCTCTGATTCAAAAACTTCCAACAAATAAAAGTCCAGGATCAGATGATTTCACAGGCAAATTCCATCAAACACTTAGAGAAGAGTTAACACCTATCCTTCCGAATCTATTCTAAAAAAACGGCAGAGAAATGGAAACTTCCAAACTCATTCTATGAGGCCACCATCAGCCTGATACCAAAATCAGAAAAATATGCTGCACGAGTGGGATTTACCCCAGGGATGCAAGGATTCTTCAATATCCACAAATCCATCAGTGTGATACACCACATTAACAAACTGAAGAATAAAAGCCATATGATCCTCTCAATCGATGCAGAGAACGCCTTTGACAAAATCCAACACCCATTTCTGAAAAAACACCCTTCATAAAGTGGGCATAGAGGGAACCTACCTCAACATAATAAAGGCCATATATGACAAACCCAGAGCTAACATCATTCTCCATGGTGAAAGGCTGAAACAATTCCCACTGAGGTCAGGAACTAGACAAGGATGTCTGCTCTCACCACTACCATTCAACATAGTTTTGGGAGTCCCAGCCATGGCAATCAGAGAAGAAAAAGAAATAAAAGGAATCCAAATTGGAAAGGAAGAAGTCAAACTATCACTATTTGCAGATGACATGATACTGCACCTAGAGAATCCTAGACTCTACCAGAAATCTGTTAGAGCTCATCCACGAATCTGGCAGAGTCGCAGGATACAAAATCAATGCACAGAAATTGAGTGAATTACTATATACTAACAATGAAAGATCAGAAAGAGAAATTGGGAAAGCAACCCTGTTTACCATCACATCCAAAAGAATACTTAGGAATAAACCTACTAAAGAGACCAAAAACCTGTACTCTGAAGACTACAAGCCACTGATGAAAGAAATCAAAGATGACACAAATAGATGGACAGGCATACCATTCTCCTGGACTGGAAGAGTCAATATTATCAAAATGACTATACTACCTAAGGCAATATACGGATTCAATGCAATCCCCATCAAATTACCAAGGACAGTTTTCACAAAACGTCAACAAAATGTTTTAAAGTTTGTCTGGAAGCACAAAAGACCCAGAATAGCCAAAGACATCCTGAAAAGGAGAAATGGAGCTGGACGAATCAGGCTCCCAGGCTTCAGACTACACTACAAAGCAACAGTCGTCAAAACCGTATGGTACTGCACAAAGACAGAAACATAGATCAGTGGAACAGGATAGAAAGCCCAGAATTAAACCCACGCACCTACAGCCAACTCATCTATACAAAGGAGGCAAGGATATACAATGGAGAAAGGACGGCTGGTTCAATAAGTGCTGCTGGGAAAACTGGACAGCCACGTGGAAAAGAATGAAAGTACAACACTCCCTAACACCATACACAAAAATAAATTCCAAATGGATGAAAGACCCAGATACAAGACCAGACACCATCAAACTCCTAGAGGAAAACATAGGCCAAACACTCTCTGACATAAACGACAGCAACACCTTCTCAGATCCACCTATCAGAGTATTGACAATAAAAACAGAAATAAACAAATGGGACCTAATCAAACTTCAAAGATTCTGCACAGCAAAGGAAACCCTAAACAACACAAAAAGACCACCCACAGAATGGGAGAAAACCTTTGCAAGTGAATCGACTGACAAGGGATTAATCTCCAAAATTTATAAACACCTTCTACAGCTCCATACCAAAAAAGCAAACAAGCCTATCAAGAAATGGGCAGGAGACCTAAACAGATAATTCTCCAGAGAAGACATACAGATGGCCAAGAAACACATGAAAAGATGTTCAGCGTCACTCAGTGTTAGAGAGATGCAAATCAAAAGCACTCTGAGGTACCACCTTACACCAGCCAGAATGGCCATCGTCCAGAAGTCTACAAACAATAATTGCTGGAGAGGGTGTGGAGAAAAAGGAACCCTCTCACACTATTGGTGGGATTGTAAATTGGTGCAACCACTGTGGAAAGCAGTATGGAGATGCCTCAGAAAACTAAAAATAGAACTACCATTTGACCCAGCAATCCCACTTCTGGACATCTTTCCAGAGACAACCACGACTCGCAAAGACACATGTACTCCAATGTTCATTGCGGCACTATCTGCAATAGCCAAGACATGGAAACAACCTAAATGTCCATCGACAGAGGAGTGGGTCAAGAAGATGTGGTACGTGATGTACACGATGGAATATTACTCAGTCATTAGAAGGAATGAAATACCGGCATTTTCAGCAACACGGATGGACCTAGAGACTATCATGCTAAGTGAAGTCAGCCGTACAATGAGACACCAACATCAAATGCTTTCACTGACATGTGGAATCTGAAAAAAGGACAGATTGAACTTCTTTGCAGAACAGATGCTGACTCACAGGCATTGAAAAACTTATGGTCTCCAGAGGAGACAGTTTGGGGGGTGGGGGGATGTGCCTGAGCTGTGGGATGGACATCCTGTGAAATCAGAGTGTTATGATCATTATACAACTGCAGATGTGATAAATTCATTTGAGTAATAACAAAAAAATGGAAAAAAAAAAAAAGATCAAACCCCAGGGGAACTAAGTGACATGGAGACAGGGAATCGTCACACCGGAGAAAGAATTCAGAGTGATGACTGTAAAGGTGATCCAAGAACTTGGGAAAAGAATGGACGCACAAAGTAAGAAGCTACAAGCCGTCTTTAACAAAGAGTTAAAAAATATAAAGAACAACCAAACAGAATTGAAGAATAGCTGAAATGAAAAATACACTAGAAGGAATCAGTAGCATAATACATGAGACAGAAGAACAGATACATGAGCTGGAAAAAAGAGCGGTGGAAATCATTGCCATGGAACAGGATAAAGCAAAAAGAATGAAAAGAAATGAGGACAGTTTAAGAGACAACATAAAATGGGCTACATTATAAGGGTCCCAGAAGAAGCAAGAAAGGGCCTGAAAAATATCTGAAGTGATAAGAGCTGAAAATTTCCCCAACATGGGTTCCTCAAGTCTAGGAAGCAGAGAGGCCCATACAGGATTAACCCAAGGAGGAACGTGCTGAGACAAACAGTAATCAAAATGACAAAAATTAAAGATGAGGCTTATTATCATTATTTTTTTTTTTTTAGGCCACACGTATGGCACATGGAAGTTCCGTGGCAAAGGGGTGAACTGGAGCTACAGCTGCCAGTCTATGCCACAGTCTGAGCAATGCCAGATCTGAGCTGCATCTGTGACCTTGCACCACAGCTCACAGCCACACCGGATCCTTTCACCCACTGAGCGAGGCCAGGGATTGACCCTGCACCCTCATGGATACTAGTCTGGCTCATTACTACTGAGCCACAATGGGAACTTCTGATAACAATAAAATATTAAAAGCAACAAGGGGAAAGCAACAAAAAATACACAAGGGAATCTTCATAAAGTTATCAGTTTATTTTTCAGCAGAAACTCTGCAGGCCAGAAGGGAAAGGCACAACACCTAAAGCAATGAGAGAAAGAAGAAGAACCCAACAAAACCCAAAAGTTAGTAGAAGGAAAGAACTCAAAGGTCAGAGCAGAAATGAATGAAATAGAGACTAAGAAAACAATAGAAAAGATCAATGCTTAATCTTCAGAAAGAGAGAGAAAACTGACAAACATTAGCTAGGCTCATCAGGAAAAAAAAAAAAAGGAGGTGGCCAAAATCAGTATGATGAGAAACCAAACAGGAGAAGGTACAATCAACACCACAGAAATACAAAGAACCACAAGAGACTACTACGAGCAACTATATAGCAATAAAATGGACAACCTAAAAGAATTTTAAAAATTCTTAGAAAGATATAATTTCCCAAGACTAAACCAGCAATAGAAAATAGGAACAGACTAATCACAAGGACTAAAATTGAATCTCTGATTCAAAAACTTCCAACAAATAAAAGTCCAGGATCAGATGATTTCACAGGCAAATTCCATCAAACACTTAGAGAAGAGTTAACACCTATCCTTCCGAATCTATTCTAAAAAAACGGCAGAGAAATGGAAACTTCCAAACTCATTCTATGAGGCCACCATCAGCCTGATACCAAAATCAGAAAAATATGCTGCACGAGTGGGATTTACCCCAGGGATGCAAGGATTCTTCAATATCCACAAATCCATCAGTGTGATACACCACATTAACAAACTGAAGAATAAAAGCCATATGATCCTCTCAATCGATGCAGAGAACGCCTTTGACAAAATCCAACACCCATTTCTGAAAAAACACCCTTCATAAAGTGGGCATAGAGGGAACCTACCTCAACATAATAAAGGCCATATATGACAAACCCAGAGCTAACATCATTCTCCATGGTGAAAGGCTGAAACAATTCCCACTGAGGTCAGGAACTAGACAAGGATGTCTGCTCTCACCACTACCATTCAACATAGTTTTGGGAGTCCCAGCCATGGCAATCAGAGAAGAAAAAGAAATAAAAGGAATCCAAATTGGAAAGGAAGAAGTCAAACTATCACTATTTGCAGATGACATGATACTGCACCTAGAGAATCCTAGACTCTACCAGAAATCTGTTAGAGCTCATCCACGAATCTGGCAGAGTCGCAGGATACAAAATCAATGCACAGAAATTGAGTGAATTACTATATACTAACAATGAAAGATCAGAAAGAGAAATTGGGAAAGCAACCCTGTTTACCATCACATCCAAAAGAATACTTAGGAATAAACCTACTAAAGAGACCAAAAACCTGTACTCTGAAGACTACAAGCCACTGATGAAAGAAATCAAAGATGACACAAATAGATGGACAGGCATACCATTCTCCTGGACTGGAAGAGTCAATATTATCAAAATGACTATACTACCTAAGGCAATATACGGATTCAATGCAATCCCCATCAAATTACCAAGGACAGTTTTCACAAAACGTCAACAAAATGTTTTAAAGTTTGTCTGGAAGCACAAAAGACCCAGAATAGCCAAAGACATCCTGAAAAGGAGAAATGGAGCTGGACGAATCAGGCTCCCAGGCTTCAGACTACACTACAAAGCAACAGTCGTCAAAACCGTATGGTACTGCACAAAGACAGAAACATAGATCAGTGGAACAGGATAGAAAGCCCAGAATTAAACCCACGCACCTACAGCCAACTCATCTATACAAAGGAGGCAAGGATATACAATGGAGAAAGGACGGCTGGTTCAATAAGTGCTGCTGGGAAAACTGGACAGCCACGTGGAAAAGAATGAAAGTACAACACTCCCTAACACCATACACAAAAATAAATTCCAAATGGATGAAAGACCCAGATACAAGACCAGACACCATCAAACTCCTAGAGGAAAACATAGGCCAAACACTCTCTGACATAAACGACAGCAACACCTTCTCAGATCCACCTATCAGAGTATTGACAATAAAAACAGAAATAAACAAATGGGACCTAATCAAACTTCAAAGATTCTGCACAGCAAAGGAAACCCTAAACAACACAAAAAGACCACCCACAGAATGGGAGAAAACCTTTGCAAGTGAATCGACTGACAAGGGATTAATCTCCAAAATTTATAAACACCTTCTGCAGCTCCATACCAAAAAAGCAAACAAGCCTATCAAGAAATGGGCAGGAGACCTAAACAGATAATTCTCCAGAGAAGACATACAGATGGCCAAGAAACACATGAAAAGATGTTCAGCGTCACTCAGTGTTAGAGAGATGCAAATCAAAAGCACTCTGAGGTACCACCTTACACCAGCCAGAATGGCCATCGTCCAGAAGTCTACAAACAATAATTGCTGGAGAGGGTGTGGAGAAAAAGGAACCCTCTCACACTATTGGTGGGATTGTAAATTGGTGCAACCACTGTGGAAAGCAGTATGGAGATGCCTCAGAAAACTAAAAATAGAACTACCATTTGACCCAGCAATCCCACTTCTGGGCATCTTTCCAGAGACAACCACGACTCGCAAAGACACATGTACTCCAATGTTCATTGCGGCACTATCTGCAATAGCCAAGACATGGAAACAACCTAAATGTCCATCGACAGAGGAGTGGGTCAAGAAGATGTGGTACGTGATGTACACGATGGAATATTACTCAGTCATTAGAAGGAATGAAATACCGGCATTTTCAGCAACACGGATGGACCTAGAGACTATCATGCTAAGTGAAGTCAGCCGTACAATGAGACACCAACATCAAATGCTTTCACTGACATGTGGAATCTGAAAAAAGGACAGATTGAACTTCTTTGCAGAACAGATGCTGACTCACAGGCATTGAAAAACTTATGGTCTCCAGAGGAGACAGTTTGGGGGGTGGGGGGATGTGCCTGAGCTGTGGGATGGACATCCTGTGAAATCAGAGTGTTATGATCATTATACAACTGCAGATGTGATAAATTCATTTGAGTAATAACAAAAAAATGGAAAAAAAAAAAAAAAGATCAAACCCCAGGGGAACTAAGTGACATGGAGACAGGGAATCGTCACACCGGAGAAAGAATTCAGAGTGATGACTGTAAAGGTGATCCAAGAACTTGGGAAAAGAATGGACGCACAAAGTAAGAAGCTACAAGCCGTCTTTAACAAAGAGTTAAAAAATATAAAGAACAACCAAACAGAATTGAAGAATAGCTGAAATGAAAAATACACTAGAAGGAATCAGTAGCATAATACATGAGACAGAAGAACAGATACATGAGCTGGAAAAAAGAGCGGTGGAAATCATTGCCATGGAACAGGATAAAGCAAAAAGAATGAAAAGAAATGAGGACAGTTTAAGAGACAACATAAAATGGGCTACATTATAAGGGTCCCAGAAGAAGCAAGAAAGGGCCTGAAAAATATCTGAAGTGATAAGAGCTGAAAATTTCCCCAACATGGGTTCCTCAAGTCTAGGAAGCAGAGAGGCCCATACAGGATTAACCCAAGGAGGAACGTGCTGAGACAAACAGTAATCAAAATGACAAAAATTAAAGATGAGGCTTATTATCATTATTTTTTTTTTTTTTAGGCCACACGTATGGCACATGGAAGTTCCGTGGCAAAGGGGTGAACTGGAGCTACAGCTGCCAGTCTATGCCACAGTCTGAGCAATGCCAGATCTGAGCTGCATCTGTGACCTTGCACCACAGCTCACAGCCACACCGGATCCTTTCACCCACTGAGCGAGGCCAGGGATTGACCCTGCACCCTCATGGATACTAGTCTGGCTCATTACTACTGAGCCACAATGGGAACTTCTGATAACAATAAAATATTAAAAGCAACAAGGGGAAAGCAACAAAAAATACACAAGGGAATCTTCATAAAGTTATCAGTTTATTTTTCAGCAGAAACTCTGCAGGCCAGAAGGGAAAGGCACAACACCTAAAGCAATGAGAGAAAGAAGAAGAACCCAACAAAACCCAAAAGTTAGTAGAAGGAAAGAACTCAAAGGTCAGAGCAGAAATGAATGAAATAGAGACTAAGAAAACAATAGAAAAGATCAATGCTTAATCTTCAGAAAGAGAGAGAAAACTGACAAACATTAGCTAGGCTCATCAGGAAAAAAAAAAAAAGGAGGTGGCCAAAATCAGTATGATGAGAAACCAAACAGGAGAAGGTACAATCAACACCACAGAAATACAAAGAACCACAAGAGACTACTACGAGCAACTATATAGCAATAAAATGGACAACCTAAAAGAATTTTAAAAATTCTTAGAAAGATATAATTTCCCAAGACTAAACCAGCAATAGAAAATAGGAACAGACTAATCACAAGGACTAAAATTGAATCTCTGATTCAAAAACTTCCAACAAATAAAAGTCCAGGATCAGATGATTTCACAGGCAAATTCCATCAAACACTTAGAGAAGAGTTAACACCTATCCTTCCGAATCTATTCTAAAAAAACGGCAGAGAAATGGAAACTTCCAAACTCATTCTATGAGGCCACCATCAGCCTGATACCAAAATCAGAAAAATATGCTGCACGAGTGGGATTTACCCCAGGGATGCAAGGATTCTTCAATATCCACAAATCCATCAGTGTGATACACCACATTAACAAACTGAAGAATAAAAGCCATATGATCCTCTCAATCGATGCAGAGAACGCCTTTGACAAAATCCAACACCCATTTCTGAAAAAACACCCTTCATAAAGTGGGCATAGAGGGAACCTACCTCAACATAATAAAGGCCATATATGACAAACCCAGAGCTAACATCATTCTCCATGGTGAAAGGCTGAAACAATTCCCACTGAGGTCAGGAACTAGACAAGGATGTCTGCTCTCACCACTACCATTCAACATAGTTTTGGGAGTCCCAGCCATGGCAATCAGAGAAGAAAAAGAAATAAAAGGAATCCAAATTGGAAAGGAAGAAGTCAAACTATCACTATTTGCAGATGACATGATACTGCACCTAGAGAATCCTAGACTCTACCAGAAATCTGTTAGAGCTCATCCACGAATCTGGCAGAGTCGCAGGATACAAAATCAATGCACAGAAATTGAGTGAATTACTATATACTAACAATGAAAGATCAGAAAGAGAAATTGGGAAAGCAACCCTGTTTACCATCACATCCAAAAGAATACTTAGGAATAAACCTACTAAAGAGACCAAAAACCTGTACTCTGAAGACTACAAGCCACTGATGAAAGAAATCAAAGATGACACAAATAGATGGACAGGCATACCATTCTCCTGGACTGGAAGAGTCAATATTATCAAAATGACTATACTACCTAAGGCAATATACGGATTCAATGCAATCCCCATCAAATTACCAAGGACAGTTTTCACAAAACGTCAACAAAATGTTTTAAAGTTTGTCTGGAAGCACAAAAGACCCAGAATAGCCAAAGACATCCTGAAAAGGAGAAATGGAGCTGGACGAATCAGGCTCCCAGGCTTCAGACTACACTACAAAGCAACAGTCGTCAAAACCGTATGGTACTGCACAAAGACAGAAACATAGATCAGTGGAACAGGATAGAAAGCCCAGAATTAAACCCACGCACCTACAGCCAACTCATCTATACAAAGGAGGCAAGGATATACAATGGAGAAAGGACGGCTGGTTCAATAAGTGCTGCTGGGAAAACTGGACAGCCACGTGGAAAAGAATGAAAGTACAACACTCCCTAACACCATACACAAAAATAAATTCCAAATGGATGAAAGACCCAGATACAAGACCAGACACCATCAAACTCCTAGAGGAAAACATAGGCCAAACACTCTCTGACATAAACGACAGCAACACCTTCTCAGATCCACCTATCAGAGTATTGACAATAAAAACAGAAATAAACAAATGGGACCTAATCAAACTTCAAAGATTCTGCACAGCAAAGGAAACCCTAAACAACACAAAAAGACCACCCACAGAATGGGAGAAAACCTTTGCAAGTGAATCGACTGACAAGGGATTAATCTCCAAAATTTATAAACACCTTCTGCAGCTCCATACCAAAAAAGCAAACAAGCCTATCAAGAAATGGGCAGGAGACCTAAACAGATAATTCTCCAGAGAAGACATACAGATGGCCAAGAAACACATGAAAAGATGTTCAGCGTCACTCAGTGTTAGAGAGATGCAAATCAAAAGCACTCTGAGGTACCACCTTACACCAGCCAGAATGGCCATCGTCCAGAAGTCTACAAACAATAATTGCTGGAGAGGGTGTGGAGAAAAAGGAACCCTCTCACACTATTGGTGGGATTGTAAATTGGTGCAACCACTGTGGAAAGCAGTATGGAGATGCCTCAGAAAACTAAAAATAGAACTACCATTTGACCCAGCAATCCCACTTCTGGGCATCTTTCCAGAGACAACCACGACTCGCAAAGACACATGTACTCCAATGTTCATTGCGGCACTATCTGCAATAGCCAAGACATGGAAACAACCTAAATGTCCATCGACAGAGGAGTGGGTCAAGAAGATGTGGTACGTGATGTACACGATGGAATATTACTCAGTCATTAGAAGGAATGAAATACCGGCATTTTCAGCAACACGGATGGACCTAGAGACTATCATGCTAAGTGAAGTCAGCCGTACAATGAGACACCAACATCAAATGCTTTCACTGACATGTGGAATCTGAAAAAAGGACAGATTGAACTTCTTTGCAGAACAGATGCTGACTCACAGGCATTGAAAAACTTATGGTCTCCAGAGGAGACAGTTTGGGGGGTGGGGGGATGTGCCTGAGCTGTGGGATGGACATCCTGTGAAATCAGAGTGTTATGATCATTATACAACTGCAGATGTGATAAATTCATTTGAGTAATAACAATAAAATGGAAAAAAAAAAAAAAAAAGATCAAACCCCAGGGGAACTAAGTGACATGGAGACAGGGAATCGTCACACCGGAGAAAGAATTCAGAGTGATGACTGTAAAGGTGATCCAAGAACTTGGGAAAAGAATGGACGCACAAAGTAAGAAGCTACAAGCCGTCTTTAACAAAGAGTTAAAAAATATAAAGAACAACCAAACAGAATTGAAGAATAGCTGAAATGAAAAATACACTAGAAGGAATCAGTAGCATAATACATGAGACAGAAGAACAGATACATGAGCTGGAAAAAAGAGCGGTGGAAATCATTGCCATGGAACAGGATAAAGCAAAAAGAATGAAAAGAAATGAGGACAGTTTAAGAGACAACATAAAATGGGATACATTATAAGGGTCCCAGAAGAAGCAAGAAAGGGCCTGAAAAATATCTGAAGTGATAAGAGCTGAAAATTTCCCCAACATGGGTTCCTCAAGTCTAGGAAGCAGAGAGGCCCATACAGGATTAACCCAAGGAGGAACGTGCTGAGACAAACAGTAATCAAAATGACAAAAATTAAAGATGAGGCTTATTATCATTATTTTTTTTTTTTTAGGCCACACGTATGGCACATGGAAGTTCCGTGGCAAAGGGGTGAACTGGAGCTACAGCTGCCAGTCTATGCCACAGTCTGAGCAATGCCAGATCTGAGCTGCATCTGTGACCTTGCACCACAGCTCACAGCCACACCGGATCCTTTCACCCACTGAGCGAGGCCAGGGATTGACCCTGCACCCTCATGGATACTAGTCTGGCTCATTACTACTGAGCCACAATGGGAACTTCTGATAACAATAAAATATTAAAAGCAACAAGGGGAAAGCAACAAAAAATACACAAGGGAATCTTCATAAAGTTATCAGTTTATTTTTCAGCAGAAACTCTGCAGGCCAGAAGGGAAAGGCACAACACCTAAAGCAATGAGAGAAAGAAGAAGAACCCAACAAAACCCAAAAGTTAGTAGAAGGAAAGAACTCAAAGGTCAGAGCAGAAATGAATGAAATAGAGACTAAGAAAACAATAGAAAAGATCAATGCTTAATCTTCAGAAAGAGAGAGAAAACTGACAAACATTAGCTAGGCTCATCAGGAAAAAAAAAAAAGGAGGTGGCCAAAATCAGTATGATGAGAAACCAAACAGGAGAAGGTACAATCAACACCACAGAAATACAAAGAACCACAAGAGACTACTACGAGCAACTATATAGCAATAAAATGGACAACCTAAAAGAATTTTAAAAATTCTTAGAAAGATATAATTTCCCAAGACTAAACCAGCAATAGAAAATAGGAACAGACTAATCACAAGGACTAAAATTGAATCTCTGATTCAAAAACTTCCAACAAATAAAAGTCCAGGATCAGATGATTTCACAGGCAAATTCCATCAAACACTTAGAGAAGAGTTAACACCTATCCTTCCGAATCTATTCTAAAAAAACGGCAGAGAAATGGAAACTTCCAAACTCATTCTATGAGGCCACCATCAGCCTGATACCAAAATCAGAAAAATATGCTGCACGAGTGGGATTTACCCCAGGGATGCAAGGATTCTTCAATATCCACAAATCCATCAGTGTGATACACCACATTAACAAACTGAAGAATAAAAGCCATATGATCCTCTCAATCGATGCAGAGAACGCCTTTGACAAAATCCAACACCCATTTCTGAAAAAACACCCTTCATAAAGTGGGCATAGAGGGAACCTACCTCAACATAATAAAGGCCATATATGACAAACCCAGAGCTAACATCATTCTCCATGGTGAAAGGCTGAAACAATTCCCACTGAGGTCAGGAACTAGACAAGGATGTCTGCTCTCACCACTACCATTCAACATAGTTTTGGGAGTCCCAGCCATGGCAATCAGAGAAGAAAAAGAAATAAAAGGAATCCAAATTGGAAAGGAAGAAGTCAAACTATCACTATTTGCAGATGACATGATACTGCACCTAGAGAATCCTAGACTCTACCAGAAATCTGTTAGAGCTCATCCACGAATCTGGCAGAGTCGCAGGATACAAAATCAATGCACAGAAATTGAGTGAATTACTATATACTAACAATGAAAGATCAGAAAGAGAAATTGGGAAAGCAACCCTGTTTACCATCACATCCAAAAGAATACTTAGGAATAAACCTACTAAAGAGACCAAAAACCTGTACTCTGAAGACTACAAGCCACTGATGAAAGAAATCAAAGATGACACAAATAGATGGACAGGCATACCATTCTCCTGGACTGGAAGAGTCAATATTATCAAAATGACTATACTACCTAAGGCAATATACGGATTCAATGCAATCCCCATCAAATTACCAAGGACAGTTTTCACAAAACGTCAACAAAATGTTTTAAAGTTTGTCTGGAAGCACAAAAGACCCAGAATAGCCAAAGACATCCTGAAAAGGAGAAATGGAGCTGGACGAATCAGGCTCCCAGGCTTCAGACTACACTACAAAGCAACAGTCGTCAAAACCGTATGGTACTGCACAAAGACAGAAACATAGATCAGTGGAACAGGATAGAAAGCCCAGAATTAAACCCACGCACCTACAGCCAACTCATCTATACAAAGGAGGCAAGGATATACAATGGAGAAAGGACGGCTGGTTCAATAAGTGCTGCTGGGAAAACTGGACAGCCACGTGGAAAAGAATGAAAGTACAACACTCCCTAACACCATACACAAAAATAAATTCCAAATGGATGAAAGACCCAGATACAAGACCAGACACCATCAAACTCCTAGAGGAAAACATAGGCCAAACACTCTCTGACATAAACGACAGCAACACCTTCTCAGATCCACCTATCAGAGTATTGACAATAAAAACAGAAATAAACAAATGGGACCTAATCAAACTTCAAAGATTCTGCACAGCAAAGGAAACCCTAAACAACACAAAAAGACCACCCACAGAATGGGAGAAAACCTTTGCAAGTGAATCGACTGACAAGGGATTAATCTCCAAAATTTATAAACACCTTCTACAGCTCCATACCAAAAAAGCAAACAAGCCTATCAAGAAATGGGCAGGAGACCTAAACAGATAATTCTCCAGAGAAGACATACAGATGGCCAAGAAACACATGAAAAGATGTTCAGCGTCACTCAGTGTTAGAGAGATGCAAATCAAAAGCACTCTGAGGTACCACCTTACACCAGCCAGAATGGCCATCGTCCAGAAGTCTACAAACAATAATTGCTGGAGAGGGTGTGGAGAAAAAGGAACCCTCTCACACTATTGGTGGGATTGTAAATTGGTGCAACCACTGTGGAAAGCAGTATGGAGATGCCTCAGAAAACTAAAAATAGAACTACCATTTGACCCAGCAATCCCACTTCTGGACATCTTTCCAGAGACAACCACGACTCGCAAAGACACATGTACTCCAATGTTCATTGCGGCACTATCTGCAATAGCCAAGACATGGAAACAACCTAAATGTCCATCGACAGAGGAGTGGGTCAAGAAGATGTGGTACGTGATGTACACGATGGAATATTACTCAGTCATTAGAAGGAATGAAATACCGGCATTTTCAGCAACACGGATGGACCTAGAGACTATCATGCTAAGTGAAGTCAGCCGTACAATGAGACACCAACATCAAATGCTTTCACTGACATGTGGAATCTGAAAAAAGGACAGATTGAACTTCTTTGCAGAACAGATGCTGACTCACAGGCATTGAAAAACTTATGGTCTCCAGAGGAGACAGTTTGGGGGGTGGGGGGATGTGCCTGAGCTGTGGGATGGACATCCTGTGAAATCAGAGTGTTATGATCATTATACAACTGCAGATGTGATAAATTCATTTGAGTAATAACAAAAAAATGGAAAAAAAAAAAAAGATCAAACCCCAGGGGAACTAAGTGACATGGAGACAGGGAATCGTCACACCGGAGAAAGAATTCAGAGTGATGACTGTAAAGGTGATCCAAGAACTTGGGAAAAGAATGGACGCACAAAGTAAGAAGCTACAAGCCGTCTTTAACAAAGAGTTAAAAAATATAAAGAACAACCAAACAGAATTGAAGAATAGCTGAAATGAAAAATACACTAGAAGGAATCAGTAGCATAATACATGAGACAGAAGAACAGATACATGAGCTGGAAAAAAGAGCGGTGGAAATCATTGCCATGGAACAGGATAAAGCAAAAAGAATGAAAAGAAATGAGGACAGTTTAAGAGACAACATAAAATGGGCTACATTATAAGGGTCCCAGAAGAAGCAAGAAAGGGCCTGAAAAATATCTGAAGTGATAAGAGCTGAAAATTTCCCCAACATGGGTTCCTCAAGTCTAGGAAGCAGAGAGGCCCATACAGGATTAACCCAAGGAGGAACGTGCTGAGACAAACAGTAATCAAAATGACAAAAATTAAAGATGAGGCTTATTATCATTATTTTTTTTTTTTAGGCCACACGTATGGCACATGGAAGTTCCGTGGCAAAGGGGTGAACTGGAGCTACAGCTGCCAGTCTATGCCACAGTCTGAGCAATGCCAGATCTGAGCTGCATCTGTGACCTTGCACCACAGCTCACAGCCACACCGGATCCTTTCACCCACTGAGCGAGGCCAGGGATTGACCCTGCACCCTCATGGATACTAGTCTGGCTCATTACTACTGAGCCACAATGGGAACTTCTGATAACAATAAAATATTAAAAGCAACAAGGGGAAAGCAACAAAAAATACACAAGGGAATCTTCATAAAGTTATCAGTTTATTTTTCAGCAGAAACTCTGCAGGCCAGAAGGGAAAGGCACAACACCTAAAGCAATGAGAGAAAGAAGAAGAACCCAACAAAACCCAAAAGTTAGTAGAAGGAAAGAACTCAAAGGTCAGAGCAGAAATGAATGAAATAGAGACTAAGAAAACAATAGAAAAGATCAATGCTTAATCTTCAGAAAGAGAGAGAAAACTGACAAACTTTAGCTAGGCTCATCAAGAAAAAAAAAAAAAAAGGAGGCGGCCAAAATCAGTATGATGAGAAACCAAAAAGGAGAAGGTACAAGCAACACCACAGAAATACAAAGGACCACAAGAGACCACTACGAGCAACTATATAGCAATAAAATGGACAACCTAAAAGAATTTTAAAAATTCTTAGAAAGATATAATTTCCCAAGACTAAACCAGCAATAGAAAATAGGAACAGACTAATCACAAGGACTAAAATTGAATCTCTGATTCAAAAACTTCCAACAAATAAAAGTCCAGGATCAGATGATTTCACAGGCAAATTCCATCAAACACTTAGAGAAGAGTTAACACCTATCCTTCCGAATCTATTCTAAAAAAACGGCAGAGAAATGGAAACTTCCAAACTCATTCTATGAGGCCACCATCAGCCTGATACCAAAATCAGAAAAATATGCTGCACGAGTGGGATTTACCCCAGGGATGCAAGGATTCTTCAGTATCCACAAATCCATCAGTGTGATACACCACATTAACAAACTGAAGAATAAAAGCCATATGATCCTCTCAATCGATGCAGAGAACGCCTTTGACAAAATCCAACACCCATTTCTGAAAAAACACCCTTCATAAAGTGGGCATAGAGGGAACCTACCTCAACATAATAAAGGCCATATATGACAAACCCAGAGCTAACATCATTCTCCATGGTGAAAGGCTGAAACAATTCCCACTGAGGTCAGGAACTAGACAAGGATGTCTGCTCTCACCACTACCATTCAACATAGTTTTGGGAGTCCCAGCCATGGCAATCAGAGAAGAAAAAGAAATAAAAGGAATCCAAATTGGAAAGGAAGAAGTCAAACTATCACTATTTGCAGATGACATGATACTGCACCTAGAGAATCCTAGACTCTACCAGAAATCTGTTAGAGCTCATCCACGAATCTGGCAGAGTCGCAGGATACAAAATCAATGCACAGAAATTGAGTGAATTACTATATACTAACAATGAAAGATCAGAAAGAGAAATTGGGAAAGCAACCCTGTTTACCATCACATCCAAAAGAATACTTAGGAATAAACCTACTAAAGAGACCAAAAACCTGTACTCTGAAGACTACAAGCCACTGATGAA
Organism: Sus scrofa; assembly: GCF_054392235.1. Classification (NCBI taxonomy): domain Eukaryota; kingdom Metazoa; phylum Chordata; class Mammalia; order Artiodactyla; family Suidae; genus Sus; species Sus scrofa. Next base: position 85,411,005 of record NC_139387.1, on the reverse strand, counting down.
AGAAATCAAAGATGACACAAATAGATGGACAGGCATACCATTCTCCTGGACTGGAAGAGTCAATATTATCAAAATGACTATACTACCTAAGGCAATATACGGATTCAATGCAATCCCCATCAAATTACCAAGGACAGTTTTCACAAAACGTCAACAAAATGTTTTAAAGTTTGTCTGGAAGCACAAAAGACCCAGAATAGCCAAAGACATCCTGAAAAGGAGAAATGGAGCTGGACGAATCAGGCTCCCAGGCTTCAGACTACACTACAAAGCAACAGTCGTCAAAACCGTATGGTACTGCACAAAGACAGAAACATAGATCAGTGGAACAGGATAGAAAGCCCAGAATTAAACCCACGCACCTACAGCCAACTCATCTATACAAAGGAGGCAAGGATATACAATGGAGAAAGGACGGCTGGTTCAATAAGTGCTGCTGGGAAAACTGGACAGCCACGTGGAAAAGAATGAAAGTACAACACTCCCTAACACCATACACAAAAATAAATTCCAAATGGATGAAAGACCCAGATACAAGACCAGACACCATCAAACTCCTAGAGGAAAACATAGGCCAAACACTCTCTGACATAAACGACAGCAACACCTTCTCAGATCCACCTATCAGAGTATTGACAATAAAAACAGAAATAAACAAATGGGACCTAATCAAACTTCAAAGATTCTGCACAGCAAAGGAAACCCTAAACAACACAAAAAGACCACCCACAGAATGGGAGAAAACCTTTGCAAGTGAATCGACTGACAAGGGATTAATCTCCAAAATTTATAAACACCTTCTGCAGCTCCATACCAAAAAAGCAAACAAGCCTATCAAGAAATGGGCAGGAGACCTAAACAGACAATTCTCCAGAGAAGACATACAGATGGCCAAGAAACACATGAAAAGATGTTCAGCGTCACTCAGTATTAGAGAGATGCAAATCAAAAGCACTCTGAGGTACCACCTTACACCAGCCAGAATGGCCATCGTCCAGAAGTCTACAAACAATAATTGCTGGAGAGGGTGTGGAGAAAAAGGAACCCTCTCACACTATTGGTGGGATTGTAAATTGGTGCAACCACTGTGGAAAGCAGTATGGAGATGCCTCAGAAAACTAAAAATAGAACTACCATTTGACCCAGCAATCCCACTTCTGGGCATCTTTCCAGAGACAACCACGACTCGCAAAGACACATGTACTCCAATGTTCATTGCGGCACTATCTGCAATAGCCAAGACATGGAAACAACCTAAATGTCCATCGACAGAGGAGTGGGTCAAGAAGATGTGGTACGTGATGTACACGATGGAATATTACTCAGTCATTAGAAGGAATGAAATACCGGCATTTTCAGCAACACGGATGGACCTAGAGACTATCATGCTAAGTGAAGTCAGCCGTACAATGAGACACCAACATCAAATGCTTTCACTGACATGTGGAATCTGAAAAAAGGACAGATTGAACTTCTTTGCAGAACAGATGCTGACTCACAGGCATTGAAAAACTTATGGTCTCCAGAGGAGACAGTTTGGGGGGTGGGGGGATGTGCCTGAGCTGTGGGATGGACATCCTGTGAAATCAGAGTGTTATGATCATTATACAACTGCAGATGTGATAAATTCATTTGAGTAATAACAAAAAAATGGAAAAAAAAAAAAAAGATCAAACCCCAGGGGAACTAAGTGACATGGAGACAGGGAATCGTCACACCGGAGAAAGAATTCAGAGTGATGACTGTAAAGGTGATCCAAGAACTTGGGAAAAGAATGGACGCACAAAGTAAGAAGCTACAAGCCGTCTTTAACAAAGAGTTAAAAAATATAAAGAACAACCAAACAGAATTGAAGAATAGCTGAAATGAAAAATACACTAGAAGGAATCAGTAGCATAATACATGAGACAGAAGAACAGATACATGAGCTGGAAAAAAGAGCGGTGGAAATCATTGCCATGGAACAGGATAAAGCAAAAAGAATGAAAAGAAATGAGGACAGTTTAAGAGACAACATAAAATGGGCTACATTATAAGGGTCCCAGAAGAAGCAAGAAAGGGCCTGAAAAATATCTGAAGTGATAAGAGCTGAAAATTTCCCCAACATGGGTTCCTCAAGTCTAGGAAGCAGAGAGGCCCATACAGGATTAACCCAAGGAGGAACGTGCTGAGACAAACAGTAATCAAAATGACAAAAATTAAAGATGAGGCTTATTATCATTATTTTTTTCTTTTAGGCCACACGTATGGCACATGGAAGTTCCGTGGCAAAGGGGTGAACTGGAGCTACAGCTGCCAGTCTATGCCACAGTCTGAGCAATGCCAGATCTGAGCTGCATCTGTGACCTTGCACCACAGCTCACAGCAACACCGGATCCTTTAACCCACTGAGCGAGGCCAGGGATTGACCCTGCACCCTCATGGATACTAGTCTGGCTCATTACTACTGAGCCACAATGGGAACTTCTGATAACAATAAAATATTAAAAGCAACAAGGGGAAAGCAACAAAAAATACACAAGGGAATCTTCATAAAGTTATCAGTTTATTTTTCAGCAGAAACTCTGCAGGCCAGAAGGGAAAGGCACAACACCTAAAGCAATGAGAGAAAGAAGAAGAACCCAACAAAACCCAAAAGTTAGTAGAAGGAAAGAACTCAAAGGTCAGAGCAGAAATGAATGAAATAGAGACTAAGAAAACAATAGAAAAGATCAATGCTTAATCTTCAGAAAGAGAGAGAAAACTGAAACTTTAGCTAGGCTCATCAAGAAAAAAAAAAAAAAAAGGAGGCGGCCAAAATCAGTATGATGAGAAACCAAACAGGAGAAGGTACAATCAACACCACAGAAATACAAAGGACCACAAGAGACTACTACGAGCAACTATATAGCAATAAAATGGACAACCTAAAAGAATTTTAAAAATTCTTAGAAAGATATAATTTCCCAAGACTAAACCAGCAATAGAAAATAGGAACAGACTAATCACAAGGACTAAAATTGAATCTCTGATTCAAAAACTTCCAACAAATAAAAGTCCAGGATCAGATGATTTCACAGGCAAATTCCATCAAACACTTAGAGAAGAGTTAACACCTATCCTTCCGAATCTATTCTAAAAAAACGGCAGAGAAATGGAAACTTCCAAACTCATTCTATGAGGCCACCATCAGCCTGATACCAAAATCAGAAAAATATGCTGCACGAGTGGGATTTACCCCAGGGATGCAAGGATTCTTCAATATCCACAAATCCATCAGTGTGATACACCACATTAACAAACTGAAGAATAAAAGCCATATGATCCCCTCAATCGATGCAGAGAACGCCTTTGACAAAATCCAACACCCATTTCTGAAAAAACACCCTTCATAAAGTGGGCATAGAGGGAACCTACCTCAACATAATAAAGGCCATATATGACAAACCCAGAGCTAACATCATTCTCCATGGTGAAAGGCTGAAACAATTCCCACTGAGGTCAGGAACTAGACAAGGATGTCTGCTCTCACCACTACCATTCAACATAGTTTTGGGAGTCCCAGCCATGGCAATCAGAGAAGAAAAAGAAATAAAAGGAATCCAAATTGGAAAGGAAGAAGTCAAACTATCACTATTTGCAGATGACATGATACTGCACCTAGAGAATCCTAGACTCTACCAGAAATCTGTTAGAGCTCATCCACGAATCTGGCAGAGTCGCAGGATACAAAATCAATGCACAGAAATTGAGTGAATTACTATATACTAACAATGAAAGATCAGAAAGAGAAATTGGGAAAGCAACCCTGTTTACCATCACATCCAAAAGAATACTTAGGAATAAACCTACTAAAGAGACCAAAAACCTGTACTCTGAAGACTACAAGCCACTGATGAAAGAAATCAAAGATGACACAAATAGATGGACAGGCATACCATTCTCCTGGACTGGAAGAGTCAATATTATCAAAATGACTATACTACCTAAGGCAATATACGGATTCAATGCAATCCCCATCAAATTACCAAGGACAGTTTTCACAAAACGTCAACAAAATGTTTTAAAGTTTGTCTGGAAGCACAAAAGACCCAGAATAGCCAAAGACATCCTGAAAAGGAGAAATGGAGCTGGACGAATCAGGCTCCCAGGCTTCAGACTACACTACAAAGCAACAGTCGTCAAAACCGTATGGTACTGCACAAAGACAGAAACATAGATCAGTGGAACAGGATAGAAAGCCCAGAATTAAACCCACGCACCTACAGCCAACTCATCTATACAAAGGAGGCAAGGATATACAATGGAGAAAGGACGGCTGGTTCAATAAGTGCTGCTGGGAAAACTGGACAGCCACGTGGAAAAGAATGAAAGTACAACACTCCCTAACACCATACACAAAAATAAATTCCAAATGGATGAAAGACCCAGATACAAGACCAGACACCATCAAACTCCTAGAGGAAAACATAGGCCAAACACTCTCTGACATAAACGACAGCAACACCTTCTCAGATCCACCTATCAGAGTATTGACAATAAAAACAGAAATAAACAAATGGGACCTAATCAAACTTCAAAGATTCTGCACAGCAAAGGAAACCCTAAACAACACAAAAAGACCACCCACAGAATGGGAGAAAACCTTTGCAAGTGAATCGACTGACAAGGGATTAATCTCCAAAATTTATAAACACCTTCTGCAGCTCCATACCAAAAAAGCAAACAAGCCTATCAAGAAATGGGCAGGAGACCTAAACAGACAATTCTCCAGAGAAGACATACAGATGGCCAAGAAACACATGAAAAGATGTTCAGCGTCACTCAGTATTAGAGAGATGCAAATCAAAAGCACTCTGAGGTACCACCTTACACCAGCCAGAATGGCCATCGTCCAGAAGTCTACAAACAATAATTGCTGGAGAGGGTGTGGAGAAAAAGGAACCCTCTCACACTATTGGTGGGATTGTAAATTGGTGCAACCACTGTGGAAAGCAGTATGGAGATGCCTCAGAAAACTAAAAATAGAACTACCATTTGACCCAGCAATCCCACTTCTGGGCATCTTTCCAGAGACAACCACGACTCGCAAAGACACATGTACTCCAATGTTCATTGCGGCACTATCTGCAATAGCCAAGACATGGAAACAACCTAAATGTCCATCGACAGAGGAGTGGGTCAAGAAGATGTGGTACGTGATGTACACGATGGAATATTACTCAGTCATTAGAAGGAATGAAATACCGGCATTTTCAGCAACACGGATGGACCTAGAGACTATCATGCTAAGTGAAGTCAGCCGTACAATGAGACACCAACATCAAATGCTTTCACTGACATGTGGAATCTGAAAAAAGGACAGATTGAACTTCTTTGCAGAACAGATGCTGACTCACAGGCATTGAAAAACTTATGGTCTCCAGAGGAGACAGTTTGGGGGGTGGGGGGATGTGCCTGAGCTGTGGGATGGACATCCTGTGAAATCAGAGTGTTATGATCATTATACAACTGCAGATGTGATAAATTCATTTGAGTAATAACAAAAAAATGGAAAAAAAAAAAAAAAGATCAAACCCCAGGGGAACTAAGTGACATGGAGACAGGGAATCGTCACACCGGAGAAAGAATTCAGAGTGATGACTGTAAAGGTGATCCAAGAACTTGGGAAAAGAATGGACGCACAAAGTAAGAAGCTACAAGCCGTCTTTAACAAAGAGTTAAAAAATATAAAGAACAACCAAACAGAATTGAAGAATAGCTGAAATGAAAAATACACTAGAAGGAATCAGTAGCATAATACATGAGACAGAAGAACAGATACATGAGCTGGAAAAAAGAGCGGTGGAAATCATTGCCATGGAACAGGATAAAGCAAAAAGAATGAAAAGAAATGAGGACAGTTTAAGAGACAACATAAAATGGGCTACATTATAAGGGTCCCAGAAGAAGCAAGAAAGGGCCTGAAAAATATCTGAAGTGATAAGAGCTGAAAATTTCCCCAACATGGGTTCCTCAAGTCTAGGAAGCAGAGAGGCCCATACAGGATTAACCCAAGGAGGAACGTGCTGAGACAAACAGTAATCAAAATGACAAAAATTAAAGATGAGGCTTATTATCATTATTTTTTTTTTTTTTAGGCCACACGTATGGCACATGGAAGTTCCGTGGCAAAGGGGTGAACTGGAGCTACAGCTGCCAGTCTATGCCACAGTCTGAGCAATGCCGGATCTGAGCTGCATCTGTGACCTTGCACCACAGCTCACAGCAACACCGGATCCTTTAACCCACTAAGCGAGGCCAGGGATTCACCCTGCACCCTCATGGATACTAGTCTGGCTCATTACTACTGAGCCACAATGGGAACTTCTGATAACAATAAAATATTAAAAGCAACAAGGGGAAAGCAACAAAAAATACACAAGGGAATCTTCATAAAGTTATCAGTTTATTTTTCAGCAGAAACTCTGCAGGCCAGAAGGGAAAGGCACAACACCTAAAGCAATGAGAGAAAGAAGAAGAACCCAACAAAACCCAAAAGTTAGTAGAAGGAAAGAACTCAAAGGTCAGAGCAGAAATGAATGAAATAGAGACTAAGAAAACAATAGAAAAGATCAATGCTTAATCTTCAGAAAGAGAGAGAAAACTGACAAACTTTAGCTAGGCTCATCAAGAAAAAAAAAAAAAAAGGAGGCGGCCAAAATCAGTATGATGAGAAACCAAACAGGAGAAGGTACAATCAACACCACAGAAATACAAAGGACCACAAGAGACTACTACGAGCAACTATATAGCAATAAAATGGACAACCTAAAAGAATTTTAAAAATTCTTAGAAAGATATAATTTCCCAAGACTAAACCAGCAATAGAAAATAGGAACAGACTAATCACAAGGACTAAAATTGAATCTCTGATTTAAAAACTTCCAACAAATAAAAGTCCAGGATCAGATGATTTCACAGGCAAATTCCATCAAACACTTAGAGAAGAGTTAACACCTATCCTTCCGAATCTATTCTAAAAAAACGGCAGAGAAATGAAAACTTCCAAACTCATTCTATGAGGCCACCATCAGCCTGATACCAAAATCAGAAAAATATGCTGCACGAGTGGGATTTACCCCAGGGATGCAAGGATTCTTCAGTATCCACAAATCCATCAGTGTGATACACCACATTAACAAACTGAAGAATAAAAGCCATATGATCCTCTCAATCGATGCAGAGAACGCCTTTGACAAAATCCAACACCCATTTCTGAAAAAACACCCTTCATAAAGTGGGCATAGAGGGAACCTACCTCAACATAATAAAGGCCATATATGACAAACCCAGAGCTAACATCATTCTCCATGGTGAAAGGCTGAAACAATTCCCACTGAGGTCAGGAACTAGACAAGGATGTCTGCTCTCACCACTACCATTCAACATAGTTTTGGGAGTCCCAGCCATGGCAATCAGAGAAGAAAAAGAAATAAAAGGAATCCAAATTGGAAAGGAAGAAGTCAAACTATCACTATTTGCAGATGACATGATACTGCACCTAGAGAATCCTAGACTCTACCAGAAATCTGTTAGAGCTCATCCACGAATCTGGCAGAGTCGCAGGATACAAAATCAATGCACAGAAATTGAGTGAATTACTATATACTAACAATGAAAGATCAGAAAGAGAAATTGGGAAAGCAACCCTGTTTACCATCACATCCAAAAGAATACTTAGGAATAAACCTACTAAAGAGACCAAAAACCTGTACTCTGAAGACTACAAGCCACTGATGAAAGAAATCAAAGATGACACAAATAGATGGACAGGCATACCATTCTCCTGGACTGGAAGAGTCAATATTATCAAAATGACTATACTACCTAAGGCAATATACGGATTCAATGCAATCCCCATCAAATTACCAAGGACAGTTTTCACAAAACGTCAACAAAATGTTTTAAAGTTTGTCTGGAAGCACAAAAGACCCAGAATAGCCAAAGACATCCTGAAAAGGAGAAATGGAGCTGGACGAATCAGGCTCCCAGGCTTCAGACTACACTACAAAGCAACAGTCGTCAAAACCGTATGGTACTGCACAAAGACAGAAACATAGATCAGTGGAACAGGATAGAAAGCCCAGAATTAAACCCACGCACCTACAGCCAACTCATCTATACAAAGGAGGCAAGGATATACAATGGAGAAAGGACGGCTGGTTCAATAAGTGCTGCTGGGAAAACTGGACAGCCACGTGGAAAAGAATGAAAGTACAACACTCCCTAACACCATACACAAAAATAAATTCCAAATGGATGAAAGACCCAGATACAAGACCAGACACCATCAAACTCCTAGAGGAAAACATAGGCCAAACACTCTCTGACATAAACGACAGCAACACCTTCTCAGATCCACCTATCAGAGTATTGACAATAAAAACAGAAATAAACAAATGGGACCTAATCAAACTTCAAAGATTCTGCACAGCAAAGGAAACCCTAAACAACACAAAAAGACCACCCACAGAATGGGAGAAAACCTTTGCAAGTGAATCGACTGACAAGGGATTAATCTCCAAAATTTATAAACACCTTCTGCAGCTCCATACCAAAAAAGCAAACAAGCCTATCAAGAAATGGGCAGGAGACCTAAACAGACAATTCTCCAGAGAAGACATACAGATGGCCAAGAAACACATGAAAAGATGTTCAGCGTCACTCAGTATTAGAGAGATGCAAATCAAAAGCACTCTGAGGTACCACCTTACACCAGCCAGAATGGCCATCGTCCAGAAGTCTACAAACAATAATTGCTGGAGAGGGTGTGGAGAAAAAGGAACCCTCTCACACTATTGGTGGGATTGTAAATTGGTGCAACCACTGTGGAAAGCAGTATGGAGATGCCTCAGAAAACTAAAAATAGAACTACCATTTGACCCAGCAATCCCACTTCTGGGCATCTTTCCAGAGACAACCACGACTCGCAAAGACACATGTACTCCAATGTTCATTGCGGCACTATCTGCAATAGCCAAGACATGGAAACAACCTAAATGTCCATCGACAGAGGAGTGGGTCAAGAAGATGTGGTACGTGATGTACACGATGGAATATTACTCAGTCATTAGAAGGAATGAAATACCGGCATTTTCAGCAACACGGATGGACCTAGAGACTATCATGCTAAGTGAAGTCAGCCGTACAATGAGACACCAACATCAAATGCTTTCACTGACATGTGGAATCTGAAAAAAGGACAGATTGAACTTCTTTGCAGAACAGATGCTGACTCACAGGCATTGAAAAACTTATGGTCTCCAGAGGAGACAGTTTGGGGGGTGGGGGGATGTGCCTGAGCTGTGGGATGGACATCCTGTGAAATCAGAGTGTTATGATCATTATACAACTGCAGATGTGATAAATTCATTTGAGTAATAACAAAAAAATGGAAAAAAAAAAAAAAAGATCAAACCCCAGGGGAACTAAGTGACATGGAGACAGGGAATCGTCACACCGGAGAAAGAATTCAGAGTGATGACTGTAAAGGTGATCCAAGAACTTGGGAAAAGAATGGACGCACAAAGTAAGAAGCTACAAGCCGTCTTTAACAAAGAGTTAAAAAATATAAAGAACAACCAAACAGAATTGAAGAATAGCTGAAATGAAAAATACACTAGAAGGAATCAGTAGCATAATACATGAGACAGAAGAACAGATACATGAGCTGGAAAAAAGAGCGGTGGAAATCATTGCCATGGAACAGGATAAAGCAAAAAGAATGAAAAGAAATGAGGACAGTTTAAGAGACAACATAAAATGGGCTACATTATAAGGGTCCCAGAAGAAGCAAGAAAGGGCCTGAAAAATATCTGAAGTGATAAGAGCTGAAAATTTCCCCAACATGGGTTCCTCAAGTCTAGGAAGCAGAGAGGCCCATACAGGATTAACCCAAGGAGGAACGTGCTGAGACAAACAGTAATCAAAATGACAAAAATTAAAGATGAGGCTTATTATCATTATTTTTTTTTTTTAGGCCACACGTATGGCACATGGAAGTTCCGTGGCAAAGGGGTGAACTGGAGCTACAGCTGCCAGTCTATGCCACAGTCTGAGCAATGCCGGATCTGAGCTGCATCTGTGACCTTGCACCACAGCTCACAGCAACACCGGATCCTTTAACCCACTAAGCGAGGCCAGGGATTCACCCTGCACCCTCATGGATACTAGTCTGGCTCATTACTACTGAGCCACAATGGGAACTTCTGATAACAATAAAATATTAAAAGCAACAAGGGGAAAGCAACAAAAAATACACAAGGGAATCTTCATAAAGTTATCAGTTTATTTTTCAGCAGAAACTCTGCAGGCCAGAAGGGAAAGGCACAACACCTAAAGCAATGAGAGAAAGAAGAAGAACCCAACAAAACCCAAAAGTTAGTAGAAGGAAAGAACTCAAAGGTCAGAGCAGAAATGAATGAAATAGAGACTAAGAAAACAATAGAAAAGATCAATGCTTAATCTTCAGAAAGAGAGAGAAAACTGACAAACTTTAGCTAGGCTCATCAAGAAAAAAAAAAAAAAAGGAGGCGGCCAAAATCAGTATGATGAGAAACCAAACAGGAGAAGGTACAATCAACACCACAGAAATACAAAGGACCACAAGAGACTACTACGAGCAACTATATAGCAATAAAATGGACAACCTAAAAGAATTTTAAAAATTCTTAGAAAGATATAATTTCCCAAGACTAAACCAGCAATAGAAAATAGGAACAGACTAATCACAAGGACTAAAATTGAATCTCTGATTTAAAAACTTCCAACAAATAAAAGTCCAGGATCAGATGATTTCACAGGCAAATTCCATCAAACACTTAGAGAAGAGTTAACACCTATCCTTCCGAATCTATTCTAAAAAAACGGCAGAGAAATGAAAACTTCCAAACTCATTCTATGAGGCCACCATCAGCCTGATACCAAAATCAGAAAAATATGCTGCACGAGTGGGATTTACCCCAGGGATGCAAGGATTCTTCAGTATCCACAAATCCATCAGTGTGATACACCACATTAACAAACTGAAGAATAAAAGCCATATGATCCTCTCAATCGATGCAGAGAACGCCTTTGACAAAATCCAACACCCATTTCTGAAAAAACACCCTTCATAAAGTGGGCATAGAGGGAACCTACCTCAACATAATAAAGGCCATATATGACAAACCCAGAGCTAACATCATTCTCCATGGTGAAAGGCTGAAACAATTCCCACTGAGGTCAGGAACTAGACAAGGATGTCTGCTCTCACCACTACCATTCAACATAGTTTTGGGAGTCCCAGCCATGGCAATCAGAGAAGAAAAAGAAATAAAAGGAATCCAAATTGGAAAGGAAGAAGTCAAACTATCACTATTTGCAGATGACATGATACTGCACCTAGAGAATCCTAGACTCTACCAGAAATCTGTTAGAGCTCATCCACGAATCTGGCAGAGTCGCAGGATACAAAATCAATGCACAGAAATTGAGTGAATTACTATATACTAACAATGAAAGATCAGAAAGAGAAATTGGGAAAGCAACCCTGTTTACCATCACATCCAAAAGAATACTTAGGAATAAACCTACTAAAGAGACCAAAAACCTGTACTCTGAAGACTACAAGCCACTGATGAAAGAAATCAAAGATGACACAAATAGATGGACAGGCATACCATTCTCCTGGACTGGAAGAGTCAATATTATCAAAATGACTATACTACCTAAGGCAATATACGGATTCAATGCAATCCCCATCAAATTACCAAGGACAGTTTTCACAAAACGTCAACAAAATGTTTTAAAGTTTGTCTGGAAGCACAAAAGACCCAGAATAGCCAAAGACATCCTGAAAAGGAGAAATGGAGCTGGACGAATCAGGCTCCCAGGCTTCAGACTACACTACAAAGCAACAGTCGTCAAAACCGTATGGTACTGCACAAAGACAGAAACATAGATCAGTGGAACAGGATAGAAAGCCCAGAATTAAACCCACGCACCTACAGCCAACTCATCTATACAAAGGAGGCAAGGATATACAATGGAGAAAGGACGGCTGGTTCAATAAGTGCTGCTGGGAAAACTGGACAGCCACGTGGAAAAGAATGAAAGTACAACACTCCCTAACACCATACACAAAAATAAATTCCAAATGGATGAAAGACCCAGATACAAGACCAGACACCATCAAACTCCTAGAGGAAAACATAGGCCAAACACTCTCTGACATAAACGACAGCAACACCTTCTCAGATCCACCTATCAGAGTATTGACAATAAAAACAGAAATAAACAAATGGGACCTAATCAAACTTCAAAGATTCTGCACAGCAAAGGAAACCCTAAACAACACAAAAAGACCACCCACAGAATGGGAGAAAACCTTTGCAAGTGAATCGACTGACAAGGGATTAATCTCCAAAATTTATAAACACCTTCTGCAGCTCCATACCAAAAAAGCAAACAAGCCTATCAAGAAATGGGCAGGAGACCTAAACAGACAATTCTCCAGAGAAGACATACAGATGGCCAAGAAACACATGAAAAGATGTTCAGCGTCACTCAGTATTAGAGAGATGCAAATCAAAAGCACTCTGAGGTACCACCTTACACCAGCCAGAATGGCCATCGTCCAGAAGTCTACAAACAATAATTGCTGGAGAGGGTGTGGAGAAAAAGGAACCCTCTCACACTATTGGTGGGATTGTAAATTGGTGCAACCACTGTGGAAAGCAGTATGGAGATGCCTCAGAAAACTAAAAATAGAACTACCATTTGACCCAGCAATCCCACTTCTGGGCATCTTTCCAGAGACAACCACGACTCGCAAAGACACATGTACTCCAATGTTCATTGCGGCACTATCTGCAATAGCCAAGACATGGAAACAACCTAAATGTCCATCGACAGAGGAGTGGGTCAAGAAGATGTGGTACGTGATGTACACGATGGAATATTACTCAGTCATTAGAAGGAATGAAATACCGGCATTTTCAGCAACACGGATGGACCTAGAGACTATCATGCTAAGTGAAGTCAGCCGTACAATGAGACACCAACATCAAATGCTTTCACTGACATGTGGAATCTGAAAAAAGGACAGATTGAACTTCTTTGCAGAACAGATGCTGACTCACAGGCATTGAAAAACTTATGGTCTCCAGAGGAGACAGTTTGGGGGGTGGGGGGATGTGCCTGAGCTGTGGGATGGACATCCTGTGAAATCAGAGTGTTATGATCATTATACAACTGCAGATGTGATAAATTCATTTGAGTAATAACAAAAAAATGGAAAAAAAAAAAAAAAGATCAAACCCCAGGGGAACTAAGTGACATGGAGACAGGGAATCGTCACACCGGAGAAAGAATTCAGAGTGATGACTGTAAAGGTGATCCAAGAACTTGGGAAAAGAATGGACGCACAAAGTAAGAAGCTACAAGCCGTCTTTAACAAAGAGTTAAAAAATATAAAGAACAACCAAACAGAATTGAAGAATAGCTGAAATGAAAAATACACTAGAAGGAATCAGTAGCATAATACATGAGACAGAAGAACAGATACATGAGCTGGAAAAAAGAGCGGTGGAAATCATTGCCATGGAACAGGATAAAGCAAAAAGAATGAAAAGAAATGAGGACAGTTTAAGAGACAACATAAAATGGGCTACATTATAAGGGTCCCAGAAGAAGCAAGAAAGGGCCTGAAAAATATCTGAAGTGATAAGAGCTGAAAATTTCCCCAACATGGGTTCCTCAAGTCTAGGAAGCAGAGAGGCCCATACAGGATTAACCCAAGGAGGAACGTGCTGAGACAAACAGTAATCAAAATGACAAAAATTAAAGATGAGGCTTATTATCATTATTTTTTTTTTTTAGGCCACACGTATGGCACATGGAAGTTCCGTGGCAAAGGGGTGAACTGGAGCTACAGCTGCCAGTCTATGCCACAGTCTGAGCAATGCCGGATCTGAGCTGCATCTGTGACCTTGCACCACAGCTCACAGCAACACCGGATCCTTTAACCCACTAAGCGAGGCCAGGGATTCACCCTGCACCCTCATGGATACTAGTCTGGCTCATTACTACTGAGCCACAATGGGAACTTCTGATAACAATAAAATATTAAAAGCAACAAGGGGAAAGCAACAAAAAATACACAAGGGAATCTTCATAAAGTTATCAGTTTATTTTTCAGCAGAAACTCTGCAGGCCAGAAGGGAAAGGCACAACACCTAAAGCAATGAGAGAAAGAAGAAGAACCCAACAAAACCCAAAAGTTAGTAGAAGGAAAGAACTCAAAGGTCAGAGCAGAAATGAATGAAATAGAGACTAAGAAAACAATAGAAAAGATCAATGCTTAATCTTCAGAAAGAGAGAGAAAACTGACAAACTTTAGCTAGGCTCATCAAGAAAAAAAAAAAAAAAGGAGGCGGCCAAAATCAGTATGATGAGAAACCAAACAGGAGAAGGTACAATCAACACCACAGAAATACAAAGGACCACAAGAGACTACTACGAGCAACTATATAGCAATAAAATGGACAACCTAAAAGAATTTTAAAAATTCTTAGAAAGATATAATTTCCCAAGACTAAACCAGCAATAGAAAATAGGAACAGACTAATCACAAGGACTAAAATTGAATCTCTGATTCAAAAACTTCCAACAAATAAAAGTCCAGGATCAGATGATTTCACAGGCAAATTCCATCAAACACTTAGAGAAGAGTTAACACCTATCCTTCCGAATCTATTCTAAAAAAACGGCAGAGAAATGGAAACTTCCAAACTCATTCTATGAGGCCACCATCAGCCTGATACCAAAATCAGAAAAATATGCTGCACGAGTGGGATTTACCCCAGGGATGCAAGGATTCTTCAGTATCCACAAATCCATCAGTGTGATACACCACATTAACAAACTGAAGAATAAAAGCCATATGATCCTCTCAATCGATGCAGAGAACGCCTTTGACAAAATCCAACACCCATTTCTGAAAAAACACCCTTCATAAAGTGGGCATAGAGGGAACCTACCTCAACATAATAAAGGCCATATATGACAAACCCAGAGCTAACATCATTCTCCATGGTGAAAGGCTGAAACAATTCCCACTGAGGTCAGGAACTAGACAAGGATGTCTGCTCTCACCACTACCATTCAACATAGTTTTGGGAGTCCCAGCCATGGCAATCAGAGAAGAAAAAGAAATAAAAGGAATCCAAATTGGAAAGGAAGAAGTCAAACTATCACTATTTGCAGATGACATGATACTGCACCTAGAGAATCCTAGACTCTACCAGAAATCTGTTAGAGCTCATCCACGAATCTGGCAGAGTCGCAGGATACAAAATCAATGCACAGAAATTGAGTGAATTACTATATACTAACAATGAAAGATCAGAAAGAGAAATTGGGAAAGCAACCCTGTTTACCATCACATCCAAAAGAATACTTAGGAATAAACCTACTAAAGAGACCAAAAACCTGTACTCTGAAGACTACAAGCCACTGATGAAAGAAATCAAAGATGACACAAATAGATGGACAGGCATACCATTCTCCTGGACTGGAAGAGTCAATATTATCAAAATGACTATACTACCTAAGGCAATATACGGATTCAATGCAATCCCCATCAAATTACCAAGGACAGTTTTCACAAAACGTCAACAAAATGTTTTAAAGTTTGTCTGGAAGCACAAAAGACCCAGAATAGCCAAAGACATCCTGAAAAGGAGAAATGGAGCTGGACGAATCAGGCTCCCAGGCTTCAGACTACACTACAAAGCAACAGTCGTCAAAACCGTATGGTACTGCACAAAGACAGAAACATAGATCAGTGGAACAGGATAGAAAGCCCAGAATTAAACCCACGCACCTACAGCCAACTCATCTATACAAAGGAGGCAAGGATATACAATGGAGAAAGGACGGCTGGTTCAATAAGTGCTGCTGGGAAAACTGGACAGCCACGTGGAAAAGAATGAAAGTACAACACTCCCTAACACCATACACAAAAATAAATTCCAAATGGATGAAAGACCCAGATACAAGACCAGACACCATCAAACTCCTAGAGGAAAACATAGGCCAAACACTCTCTGACATAAACGACAGCAACACCTTCTCAGATCCACCTATCAGAGTATTGACAATAAAAACAGAAATAAACAAATGGGACCTAATCAAACCTCAAAGATTCTGCACAGCAAAGGAAACCCTAAACAACACAAAAAGACCACCCACAGAATGGGAGAAAACCTTTGCAAGTGAATCGACTGACAAGGGATTAATCTCCAAAATTTATAAACACCTTCTGCAGCTCCATACCAAAAAAGCAAACAAGCCTATCAAGAAATGGGCAGGAGACCTAAACAGACAATTCTCCAGAGAAGACATACAGATGGCCAAGAAACACATGAAAAGATGTTCAGCGTCACTCAGTATTAGAGAGATGCAAATCAAAAGCACTCTGAGGTACCACCTTACACCAGCCAGAATGGCCATCGTCCAGAAGTCTACAAACAATAATTGCTGGAGAGGGTGTGGAGAAAAAGGAACCCTCTCACACTATTGGTGGGATTGTAAATTGGTGCAACCACTGTGGAAAGCAGTATGGAGATGCCTCAGAAAACTAAAAATAGAACTACCATTTGACCCAGCAATCCCACTTCTGGGCATCTTTCCAGAGACAACCACGACTCGCAAAGACACATGTACTCCAATGTTCATTGCGGCACTATCTGCAATAGCCAAGACATGGAAACAACCTAAATGTCCATCGACAGAGGAGTGGGTCAAGAAGATGTGGTACGTGATGTACACGATGGAATATTACTCAGTCATTAGAAGGAATGAAATACCGGCATTTTCAGCAACACGGATGGACCTAGAGACTATCATGCTAAGTGAAGTCAGCCGTACAATGAGACACCAACATCAAATGCTTTCACTGACATGTGGAATCTGAAAAAAGGACAGATTGAACTTCTTTGCAGAACAGATGCTGACTCACAGGCATTGAAAAACTTATGGTCTCCAGAGGAGACAGTTTGGGGGGTGGGGGGATGTGCCTGAGCTGTGGGATGGACATCCTGTGAAATCAGAGTGTTATGATCATTATACAACTGCAGATGTGATAAATTCATTTGAGTAATAACAAAAAAATGGAAAAAAAAAAAAAAAGATCAAACCCCAGGGGAACTAAGTGACATGGAGACAGGGAATCGTCACACCGGAGAAAGAATTCAGAGTGATGACTGTAAAGGTGATCCAAGAACTTGGGAAAAGAATGGATGCACAAAGTAAGAAGCTACAAGCCGTCTTTAACAAAGAGTTAAAAAATATAAAGAACAACCAAACAGAATTGAAGAATAGCTGAAATGAAAAATACACTAGAAGGAATCAGTAGCATAATACATGAGACAGAAGAACAGATACATGAGCTGGAAAAAAGAGCGGTGGAAATCATTGCCATGGAACAGGATAAAGCAAAAAGAATGAAAAGAAATGAGGACAGTTTAAGAGACAACATAAAATGGGCTACATTATAAGGGTCCCAGAAGAAGCAAGAAAGGGCCTGAAAAATATCTGAAGTGATAAGAGCTGAAAATTTCCCCAACATGGGTTCCTCAAGTCTAGGAAGCAGAGAGGCCCATACAGGATTAACCCAAGGAGGAACGTGCTGAGACAAACAGTAATCAAAATGACAAAAATTAAAGATGAGGCTTATTATCATTATTTTTTTTTTTTAGGCCACACGTATGGCACATGGAAGTTCCGTGGCAAAGGGGTGAACTGGAGCTACAGCTGCCAGTCTATGCCACAGTCTGAGCAATGCCGGATCTGAGCTGCATCTGTGACCTTGCACCACAGCTCACAGCAACACCGGATCCTTTAACCCACTAAGCGAGGCCAGGGATTCACCCTGCACCCTCATGGATACTAGTCTGGCTCATTACTACTGAGCCACAATGGGAACTTCTGATAACAATAAAATATTAAAAGCAACAAGGGGAAAGCAACAAAAAATACACAAGGGAATCTTCATAAAGTTATCAGTTTATTTTTCAGCAGAAACTCTGCAGGCCAGAAGGGAAAGGCACAACACCTAAAGCAATGAGAGAAAGAAGAAGAACCCAACAAAACCCAAAAGTTAGTAGAAGGAAAGAACTCAAAGGTCAGAGCAGAAATGAATGAAATAGAGACTAAGAAAACAATAGAAAAGATCAATGCTTAATCTTCAGAAAGAGAGAGAAAACTGACAAACTTTAGCTAGGCTCATCAAGAAAAAAAAAAAAAAAGGAGGCGGCCAAAATCAGTATGATGAGAAACCAAACAGGAGAAGGTACAATCAACACCACAGAAATACAAAGGACCACAAGAGACTACTACGAGCAACTATATAGCAATAAAATGGACAACCTAAAAGAATTTTAAAAATTCTTAGAAAGATATAATTTCCCAAGACTAAACCAGCAATAGAAAATAGGAACAGACTAATCACAAGGACTAAAATTGAATCTCTGATTCAAAAACTTCCAACAAATAAAAGTCCAGGATCAGATGATTTCACAGGCAAATTCCATCAAACACTTAGAGAAGAGTTAACACCTATCCTTCCGAATCTATTCTAAAAAAACGGCAGAGAAATGAAAACTTCCAAACTCATTCTATGAGGCCACCATCAGCCTGATACCAAAATCAGAAAAATATGCTGCACGAGTGGGATTTACCCCAGGGATGCAAGGATTCTTCAGTATCCACAAATCCATCAGTGTGATACACCACATTAACAAACTGAAGAATAAAAGCCATATGATCCTCTCAATCGATGCAGAGAACGCCTTTGACAAAATCCAACACCCATTTCTGAAAAAACACCCTTCATAAAGTGGGCATAGAGGGAACCTACCTCAACATAATAAAGGCCATATATGACAAACCCAGAGCTAACATCATTCTCCATGGTGAAAGGCTGAAACAATTCCCACTGAGGTCAGGAACTAGACAAGGATGTCTGCTCTCACCACTACCATTCAACATAGTTTTGGGAGTCCCAGCCATGGCAATCAGAGAAGAAAAAGAAATAAAAGGAATCCAAATTGGAAAGGAAGAAGTCAAACTATCACTATTTGCAGATGACATGATACTGCACCTAGAGAATCCTAGACTCTACCAGAAATCTGTTAGAGCTCATCCACGAATCTGGCAGAGTCGCAGGATACAAAATCAATGCACAGAAATTGAGTGAATTACTATATACTAACAATGAAAGATCAGAAAGAGAAATTGGGAAAGCAACCCTGTTTACCATCACATCCAAAAGAATACTTAGGAATAAACCTACTAAAGAGACCAAAAACCTGTACTCTGAAGACTACAAGCCACTGATGAAAGAAATCAAAGATGACACAAATAGATGGACAGGCATACCATTCTCCTGGACTGGAAGAGTCAATATTATCAAAATGACTATACTACCTAAGGCAATATACGGATTCAATGCAATCCCCATCAAATTACCAAGGACAGTTTTCACAAAACGTCAACAAAATGTTTTAAAGTTTGTCTGGAAGCACAAAAGACCCAGAATAGCCAAAGACATCCTGAAAAGGAGAAATGGAGCTGGACGAATCAGGCTCCCAGGCTTCAGACTACACTACAAAGCAACAGTCGTCAAAACCGTATGGTACTGCACAAAGACAGAAACATAGATCAGTGGAACAGGATAGAAAGCCCAGAATTAAACCCACGCACCTACAGCCAACTCATCTATACAAAGGAGGCAAGGATATACAATGGAGAAAGGACGGCTGGTTCAATAAGTGCTGCTGGGAAAACTGGACAGCCACGTGGAAAAGAATGAAAGTACAACACTCCCTAACACCATACACAAAAATAAATTCCAAATGGATGAAAGACCCAGATACAAGACCAGACACCATCAAACTCCTAGAGGAAAACATAGGCCAAACACTCTCTGACATAAACGACAGCAACACCTTCTCAGATCCACCTATCAGAGTATTGACAATAAAAACAGAAATAAACAAATGGGACCTAATCAAACCTCAAAGATTCTGCACAGCAAAGGAAACCCTAAACAACACAAAAAGACCACCCACAGAATGGGAGAAAACCTTTGCAAGTGAATCGACTGACAAGGGATTAATCTCCAAAATTTATAAACACCTTCTGCAGCTCCATACCAAAAAAGCAAACAAGCCTATCAAGAAATGGGCAGGAGACCTAAACAGACAATTCTCCAGAGAAGACATACAGATGGCCAAGAAACACATGAAAAGATGTTCAGCGTCACTCAGTATTAGAGAGATGCAAATCAAAAGCACTCTGAGGTACCACCTTACACCAGCCAGAATGGCCATCGTCCAGAAGTCTACAAACAATAATTGCTGGAGAGGGTGTGGAGAAAAAGGAACCCTCTCACACTATTGGTGGGATTGTAAATTGGTGCAACCACTGTGGAAAGCAGTATGGAGATGCCTCAGAAAACTAAAAATAGAACTACCATTTGACCCAGCAATCCCACTTCTGGGCATCTTTCCAGAGACAACCACGACTCGCAAAGACACATGTACTCCAATGTTCATTGCGGCACTATCTGCAATAGCCAAGACATGGAAACAACCTAAATGTCCATCGACAGAGGAGTGGGTCAAGAAGATGTGGTACGTGATGTACACGATGGAATATTACTCAGTCATTAGAAGGAATGAAATACCGGCATTTTCAGCAACACGGATGGACCTAGAGACTATCATGCTAAGTGAAGTCAGCCGTACAATGAGACACCAACATCAAATGCTTTCACTGACATGTGGAATCTGAAAAAAGGACAGATTGAACTTCTTTGCAGAACAGATGCTGACTCACAGGCATTGAAAAACTTATGGTCTCCAGAGGAGACAGTTTGGGGGGTGGGGGGATGTGCCTGAGCTGTGGGATGGACATCCTGTGAAATCAGAGTGTTATGATCATTATACAACTGCAGATGTGATAAATTCATTTGAGTAATAACAAAAAAATGGAAAAAAAAAAAAAAAGATCAAACCCCAGGGGAACTAAGTGACATGGAGACAGGGAATCGTCACACCGGAGAAAGAATTCAGAGTGATGACTGTAAAGGTGATCCAAGAACTTGGGAAAAGAATGGATGCACAAAGTAAGAAGCTACAAGCCGTCTTTAACAAAGAGTTAAAAAATATAAAGAACAACCAAACAGAATTGAAGAATAGCTGAAATGAAAAATACACTAGAAGGAATCAGTAGCATAATACATGAGACAGAAGAACAGATACATGAGCTGGAAAAAAGAGCGGTGGAAATCATTGCCATGGAACAGGATAAAGCAAAAAGAATGAAAAGAAATGAGGACAGTTTAAGAGACAACATAAAATGGGCTACATTATAAGGGTCCCAGAAGAAGCAAGAAAGGGCCTGAAAAATATCTGAAGTGATAAGAGCTGAAAATTTCCCCAACATGGGTTCCTCAAGTCTAGGAAGCAGAGAGGCCCATACAGGATTAACCCAAGGAGGAACGTGCTGAGACAAACAGTAATCAAAATGACAAAAATTAAAGATGAGGCTTATTATCATTATTTTTTTTTTTTAGGCCACACGTATGGCACATGGAAGTTCCGTGGCAAAGGGGTGAACTGGAGCTACAGCTGCCAGTCTATGCCACAGTCTGAGCAATGCCGGATCTGAGCTGCATCTGTGACCTTGCACCACAGCTCACAGCAACACCGGATCCTTTAACCCACTAAGCGAGGCCAGGGATTCACCCTGCACCCTCATGGATACTAGTCTGGCTCATTACTACTGAGCCACAATGGGAACTTCTGATAACAATAAAATATTAAAAGCAACAAGGGGAAAGCAACAAAAAATACACAAGGGAATCTTCATAAAGTTATCAGTTTATTTTTCAGCAGAAACTCTGCAGGCCAGAAGGGAAAGGCACAACACCTAAAGCAATGAGAGAAAGAAGAAGAACCCAACAAAACCCAAAAGTTAGTAGAAGGAAAGAACTCAAAGGTCAGAGCAGAAATGAATGAAATAGAGACTAAGAAAACAATAGAAAAGATCAATGCTTAATCTTCAGAAAGAGAGAGAAAACTGACAAACTTTAGCTAGGCTCATCAAGAAAAAAAAAAAAAAAGGAGGCGGCCAAAATCAGTATGATGAGAAACCAAACAGGAGAAGGTACAATCAACACCACAGAAATACAAAGGACCACAAGAGACTACTACGAGCAACTATATAGCAATAAAATGGACAACCTAAAAGAATTTTAAAAATTCTTAGAAAGATATAATTTCCCAAGACTAAACCAGCAATAGAAAATAGGAACAGACTAATCACAAGGACTAAAATTGAATCTCTGATTCAAAAACTTCCAACAAATAAAAGTCCAGGATCAGATGATTTCACAGGCAAATTCCATCAAACACTTAGAGAAGAGTTAACACCTATCCTTCCGAATCTATTCTAAAAAAACGGCAGAGAAATGGAAACTTCCAAACTCATTCTATGAGGCCACCATCAGCCTGATACCAAAATCAGAAAAATATGCTGCACGAGTGGGATTTACCCCAGGGATGCAAGGATTCTTCAGTATCCACAAATCCATCAGTGTGATACACCACATTAACAAACTGAAGAATAAAAGCCATATGATCCTCTCAATCGATGCAGAGAACGCCTTTGACAAAATCCAACACCCATTTCTGAAAAAACACCCTTCATAAAGTGGGCATAGAGGGAACCTACCTCAACATAATAAAGGCCATATATGACAAACCCAGAGCTAACATCATTCTCCATGGTGAAAGGCTGAAACAATTCCCACTGAGGTCAGGAACTAGACAAGGATGTCTGCTCTCACCACTACCATTCAACATAGTTTTGGGAGTCCCAGCCATGGCAATCAGAGAAGAAAAAGAAATAAAAGGAATCCAAATTGGAAAGGAAGAAGTCAAACTATCACTATTTGCAGATGACATGATACTGCACCTAGAGAATCCTAGACTCTACCAGAAATCTGTTAGAGCTCATCCACGAATCTGGCAGAGTCGCAGGATACAAAATCAATGCACAGAAATTGAGTGAATTACTATATACTAACAATGAAAGATCAGAAAGAGAAATTGGGAAAGCAACCCTGTTTACCATCACATCCAAAAGAATACTTAGGAATAAACCTACTAAAGAGACCAAAAACCTGTACTCTGAAGACTACAAGCCACTGATGAAAGAAATCAAAGATGACACAAATAGATGGACAGGCATACCATTCTCCTGGACTGGAAGAGTCAATATTATCAAAATGACTATACTACCTAAGGCAATATACGGATTCAATGCAATCCCCATCAAATTACCAAGGACAGTTTTCACAAAACGTCAACAAAATGTTTTAAAGTTTGTCTGGAAGCACAAAAGACCCAGAATAGCCAAAGACATCCTGAAAAGGAGAAATGGAGCTGGACGAATCAGGCTCCCAGGCTTCAGACTACACTACAAAGCAACAGTCGTCAAAACCGTATGGTACTGCACAAAGACAGAAACATAGATCAGTGGAACAGGATAGAAAGCCCAGAATTAAACCCACGCACCTACAGCCAACTCATCTATACAAAGGAGGCAAGGATATACAATGGAGAAAGGACGGCTGGTTCAATAAGTGCTGCTGGGAAAACTGGACAGCCACGTGGAAAAGAATGAAAGTACAACACTCCCTAACACCATACACAAAAATAAATTCCAAATGGATGAAAGACCCAGATACAAGACCAGACACCATCAAACTCCTAGAGGAAAACATAGGCCAAACACTCTCTGACATAAACGACAGCAACACCTTCTCAGATCCACCTATCAGAGTATTGACAATAAAAACAGAAATAAACAAATGGGACCTAATCAAACCTCAAAGATTCTGCACAGCAAAGGAAACCCTAAACAACACAAAAAGACCACCCACAGAATGGGAGAAAACCTTTGCAAGTGAATCGACTGACAAGGGATTAATCTCCAAAATTTATAAACACCTTCTGCAGCTCCATACCAAAAAAGCAAACAAGCCTATCAAGAAATGGGCAGGAGACCTAAACAGACAATTCTCCAGAGAAGACATACAGATGGCCAAGAAACACATGAAAAGATGTTCAGCGTCACTCAGTATTAGAGAGATGCAAATCAAAAGCACTCTGAGGTACCACCTTACACCAGCCAGAATGGCCATCGTCCAGAAGTCTACAAACAATAATTGCTGGAGAGGGTGTGGAGAAAAAGGAACCCTCTCACACTATTGGTGGGATTGTAAATTGGTGCAACCACTGTGGAAAGCAGTATGGAGATGCCTCAGAAAACTAAAAATAGAACTACCATTTGACCCAGCAATCCCACTTCTGGGCATCTTTCCAGAGACAACCACGACTCGCAAAGACACATGTACTCCAATGTTCATTGCGGCACTATCTGCAATAGCCAAGACATGGAAACAACCTAAATGTCCATCGACAGAGGAGTGGGTCAAGAAGATGTGGTACGTGATGTACACGATGGACTATTACTCAGTCATTAGAAGGAATGAAATACCGGCATTTTCAGCAACACGGATGGACCTAGAGACTATCATGCTAAGTGAAGTCAGCCGTACAATGAGACACCAACATCAAATGCTTTCACTGACATGTGGAATCTGAAAAAAGGACAGATTGAACTTCTTTGCAGAACAGATGCTGACTCACAGGCATTGAAAAACTTATGGTCTCCAGAGGAGACAGTTTGGGGGGTGGGGGGATGTGCCTGAGCTGTGGGATGGACATCCTGTGAAATCAGAGTGTTATGATCATTATACAACTGCAGATGTGATAAATTCATTTGAGTAATAACAAAAAAATGGAAAAAAAAAAAAAAAGATCAAACCCCAGGGGAACTAAGTGACATGGAGACAGGGAATCGTCACACCGGAGAAAGAATTCAGAGTGATGACTGTAAAGGTGATCCAAGAACTTGGGAAAAGAATGGACGCACAAAGTAAGAAGCTACAAGCCGTCTTTAACAAAGAGTTAAAAAATATAAAGAACAACCAAACAGAATTGAAGAATAGCTGAAATGAAAAATACACTAGAAGGAATCAGTAGCATAATACATGAGACAGAAGAACAGATACATGAGCTGGAAAAAAGAGCGGTGGAAATCATTGCCATGGAACAGGATAAAGCAAAAAGAATGAAAAGAAATGAGGACAGTTTAAGAGACAACATAAAATGGGCTACATTATAAGGGTCCCAGAAGAAGCAAGAAAGGGCCTGAAAAATATCTGAAGTGATAAGAGCTGAAAATTTCCCCAACATGGGTTCCTCAAGTCTAGGAAGCAGAGAGGCCCATACAGGATTAACCCAAGGAGGAACGTGCTGAGACAAACAGTAATCAAAATGACAAAAATTAAAGATGAGGCTTATTATCATTATTTTTTTTTTTTTTAGGCCACACGTATGGCACATGGAAGTTCCGTGGCAAAGGGGTGAACTGGAGCTACAGCTGCCAGTCTATGCCACAGTCTGAGCAATGCCGGATCTGAGCTGCATCTGTGACCTTGCACCACAGCTCACAGCAACACCGGATCCTTTAACCCACTAAGCGAGGCCAGGGATTCACCCTGCACCCTCATGGATACTAGTCTGGCTCATTACTACTGAGCCACAATGGGAACTTCTGATAACAATAAAATATTAAAAGCAACAAGGGGAAAGCAACAAAAAATACACAAGGGAATCTTCATAAAGTTATCAGTTTATTTTTCAGCAGAAACTCTGCAGGCCAGAAGGGAAAGGCACAACACCTAAAGCAATGAGAGAAAGAAGAAGAACCCAACAAAACCCAAAAGTTAGTAGAAGGAAAGAACTCAAAGGTCAGAGCAGAAATGAATGAAATAGAGACTAAGAAAACAATAGAAAAGATCAATGCTTAATCTTCAGAAAGAGAGAGAAAACTGACAAACTTTAGCTAGGCTCATCAAGAAAAAAAAAAAAAAAGGAGGCGGCCAAAATCAGTATGATGAGAAACCAAACAGGAGAAGGTACAATCAACACCACAGAAATACAAAGGACCACAAGAGACTACTACGAGCAACTATATAGCAATAAAATGGACAACCTAAAAGAATTTTAAAAATTCTTAGAAAGATATAATTTCCCAAGACTAAACCAGCAATAGAAAATAGGAACAGACTAATCACAAGGACTAAAATTGAATCTCTGATTTAAAAACTTCCAACAAATAAAAGTCCAGGATCAGATGATTTCACAGGCAAATTCCATCAAACACTTAGAGAAGAGTTAACACCTATCCTTCCGAATCTATTCTAAAAAAACGGCAGAGAAATGAAAACTTCCAAACTCATTCTATGAGGCCACCATCAGCCTGATACCAAAATCAGAAAAATATGCTGCACGAGTGGGATTTACCCCAGGGATGCAAGGATTCTTCAGTATCCACAAATCCATCAGTGTGATACACCACATTAACAAACTGAAGAATAAAAGCCATATGATCCTCTCAATCGATGCAGAGAACGCCTTTGACAAAATCCAACACCCATTTCTGAAAAAACACCCTTCATAAAGTGGGCATAGAGGGAACCTACCTCAACATAATAAAGGCCATATATGACAAACCCAGAGCTAACATCATTCTCCATGGTGAAAGGCTGAAACAATTCCCACTGAGGTCAGGAACTAGACAAGGATGTCTGCTCTCACCACTACCATTCAACATAGTTTTGGGAGTCCCAGCCATGGCAATCAGAGAAGAAAAAGAAATAAAAGGAATCCAAATTGGAAAGGAAGAAGTCAAACTATCACTATTTGCAGATGACATGATACTGCACCTAGAGAATCCTAGACTCTACCAGAAATCTGTTAGAGCTCATCCACGAATCTGGCAGAGTCGCAGGATACAAAATCAATGCACAGAAATTGAGTGAATTACTATATACTAACAATGAAAGATCAGAAAGAGAAATTGGGAAAGCAACCCTGTTTACCATCACATCCAAAAGAATACTTAGGAATAAACCTACTAAAGAGACCAAAAACCTGTACTCTGAAGACTACAAGCCACTGATGAAAGAAATCAAAGATGACACAAATAGATGGACAGGCATACCATTCTCCTGGACTGGAAGAGTCAATATTATCAAAATGACTATACTACCTAAGGCAATATACGGATTCAATGCAATCCCCATCAAATTACCAAGGACAGTTTTCACAAAACGTCAACAAAATGTTTTAAAGTTTGTCTGGAAGCACAAAAGACCCAGAATAGCCAAAGACATCCTGAAAAGGAGAAATGGAGCTGGACGAATCAGGCTCCCAGGCTTCAGACTACACTACAAAGCAACAGTCGTCAAAACCGTATGGTACTGCACAAAGACAGAAACATAGATCAGTGGAACAGGATAGAAAGCCCAGAATTAAACCCACGCACCTACAGCCAACTCATCTATACAAAGGAGGCAAGGATATACAATGGAGAAAGGACGGCTGGTTCAATAAGTGCTGCTGGGAAAACTGGACAGCCACGTGGAAAAGAATGAAAGTACAACACTCCCTAACACCATACACAAAAATAAATTCCAAATGGATGAAAGACCCAGATACAAGACCAGACACCATCAAACTCCTAGAGGAAAACATAGGCCAAACACTCTCTGACATAAACGACAGCAACACCTTCTCAGATCCACCTATCAGAGTATTGACAATAAAAACAGAAATAAACAAATGGGACCTAATCAAACCTCAAAGATTCTGCACAGCAAAGGAAACCCTAAACAACACAAAAAGACCACCCACAGAATGGGAGAAAACCTTTGCAAGTGAATCGACTGACAAGGGATTAATCTCCAAAATTTATAAACACCTTCTGCAGCTCCATACCAAAAAAGCAAACAAGCCTATCAAGAAATGGGCAGGAGACCTAAACAGACAATTCTCCAGAGAAGACATACAGATGGCCAAGAAACACATGAAAAGATGTTCAGCGTCACTCAGTATTAGAGAGATGCAAATCAAAAGCACTCTGAGGTACCACCTTACACCAGCCAGAATGGCCATCGTCCAGAAGTCTACAAACAATAATTGCTGGAGAGGGTGTGGAGAAAAAGGAACCCTCTCACACTATTGGTGGGATTGTAAATTGGTGCAACCACTGTGGAAAGCAGTATGGAGATGCCTCAGAAAACTAAAAATAGAACTACCATTTGACCCAGCAATCCCACTTCTGGGCATCTTTCCAGAGACAACCACGACTCGCAAAGACACATGTACTCCAATGTTCATTGCGGCACTATCTGCAATAGCCAAGACATGGAAACAACCTAAATGTCCATCGACAGAGGAGTGGGTCAAGAAGATGTGGTACGTGATGTACACGATGGACTATTACTCAGTCATTAGAAGGAATGAAATACCGGCATTTTCAGCAACACGGATGGACCTAGAGACTATCATGCTAAGTGAAGTCAGCCGTACAATGAGACACCAACATCAAATGCTTTCACTGACATGTGGAATCTGAAAAAAGGACAGATTGAACTTCTTTGCAGAACAGATGCTGACTCACAGGCATTGAAAAACTTATGGTCTCCAGAGGAGACAGTTTGGGGGGTGGGGGGATGTGCCTGAGCTGTGGGATGGACATCCTGTGAAATCAGAGTGTTATGATCATTATACAACTGCAGATGTGATAAATTCATTTGAGTAATAACAAAAAAATGGAAAAAAAAAAAAAAGATCAAACCCCAGGGGAACTAAGTGACATGGAGACAGGGAATCGTCACACCGGAGAAAGAATTCAGAGTGATGACTGTAAAGGTGATCCAAGAACTTGGGAAAAGAATGGACGCACAAAGTAAGAAGCTACAAGCCGTCTTTAACAAAGAGTTAAAAAATATAAAGAACAACCAAACAGAATTGAAGAATAGCTGAAATGAAAAATACACTAGAAGGAATCAGTAGCATAATACATGAGACAGAAGAACAGATACATGAGCTGGAAAAAAGAGCGGTGGAAATCATTGCCATGGAACAGGATAAAGCAAAAAGAATGAAAAGAAATGAGGACAGTTTAAGAGACAACATAAAATGGGATACATTATAAGGGTCCCAGAAGAAGCAAGAAAGGGCCTGAAAAATATCTGAAGTGATAAGAGCTGAAAATTTCCCCAACATGGGTTCCTCAAGTCTAGGAAGCAGAGAGGCCCATACAGGATTAACCCAAGGAGGAACGTGCTGAGACAAACAGTAATCAAAATGACAAAAATTAAAGATGAGGCTTATTATCATTATTTTTTTTTTTTTTAGGCCACACGTATGGCACATGGAAGTTCCGTGGCAAAGGGGTGAACTGGAGCTACAGCTGCCAGTCTATGCCACAGTCTGAGCAATGCCGGATCTGAGCTGCATCTGTGACCTTGCACCACAGCTCACAGCAACACCGGATCCTTTAACCCACTGAGCGAGGCCAGGGATTCACCCTGCACCCTCATGGATACTAGTCTGGCTCATTACTACTGAGCCACAATGGGAACTTCTGATAACAATAAAATATTAAAAGCAACAAGGGGAAAGCAACAAAAAATACACAAGGGAATCTTCATAAAGTTATCAGTTTATTTTTCAGCAGAAACTCTGCAGGCCAGAAGGGAAAGGCACAACACCTAAAGCAATGAGAGAAAGAAGAAGAACCCAACAAAACCCAAAAGTTAGTAGAAGGAAAGAACTCAAAGGTCAGAGCAGAAATGAATGAAATAGAGACTAAGAAAACAATAGAAAAGATCAATGCTTAATCTTCAGAAAGAGAGAGAAAACTGACAAACTTTAGCTAGGCTCATCAAGAAAAAAAAAAAAAAAGGAGGCGGCCAAAATCAGTATGATGAGAAACCAAACAGGAGAAGGTACAATCAACACCACAGAAATACAAAGGACCACAAGAGACTACTACGAGCAACTATATAGCAATAAAATGGACAACCTAAAAGAATTTTAAAAATTCTTAGAAAGATATAATTTCCCAAGACTAAACCAGCAATAGAAAATAGGAACAGACTAATCACAAGGACTAAAATTGAATCTCTGATTCAAAAACTTCCAACAAATAAAAGTCCAGGATCAGATGATTTCACAGGCAAATTCCATCAAACACTTAGAGAAGAGTTAACACCTATCCTTCCGAATCTATTCTAAAAAAACGGCAGAGAAATGGAAACTTCCAAACTCATTCTATGAGGCCACCATCAGCCTGATACCAAAATCAGAAAAATATGCTGCACGAGTGGGATTTACCCCAGGGATGCAAGGATTCTTCAGTATCCACAAATCCATCAGTGTGATACACCACATTAACAAACTGAAGAATAAAAGCCATATGATCCTCTCAATCGATGCAGAGAACGCCTTTGACAAAATCCAACACCCATTTCTGAAAAAACACCCTTCATAAAGTGGGCATAGAGGGAACCTACCTCAACATAATAAAGGCCATATATGACAAACCCAGAGCTAACATCATTCTCCATGGTGAAAGGCTGAAACAATTCCCACTGAGGTCAGGAACTAGACAAGGATGTCTGCTCTCACCACTACCATTCAACATAGTTTTGGGAGTCCCAGCCATGGCAATCAGAGAAGAAAAAGAAATAAAAGGAATCCAAATTGGAAAGGAAGAAGTCAAACTATCACTATTTGCAGATGACATGATACTGCACCTAGAGAATCCTAGACTCTACCAGAAATCTGTTAGAGCTCATCCACGAATCTGGCAGAGTCGCAGGATACAAAATCAATGCACAGAAATTGAGTGAATTACTATATACTAACAATGAAAGATCAGAAAGAGAAATTGGGAAAGCAACCCTGTTTACCATCACATCCAAAAGAATACTTAGGAATAAACCTACTAAAGAGACCAAAAACCTGTACTCTGAAGACTACAAGCCACTGATGAAAGAAATCAAAGATGACACAAATAGATGGACAGGCATACCATTCTCCTGGACTGGAAGAGTCAATATTATCAAAATGACTATACTACCTAAGGCAATATACGGATTCAATGCAATCCCCATCAAATTACCAAGGACAGTTTTCACAAAACGTCAACAAAATGTTTTAAAGTTTGTCTGGAAGCACAAAAGACCCAGAATAGCCAAAGACATCCTGAAAAGGAGAAATGGAGCTGGACGAATCAGGCTCCCAGGCTTCAGACTACACTACAAAGCAACAGTCGTCAAAACCGTATGGTACTGCACAAAGACAGAAACATAGATCAGTGGAACAGGATAGAAAGCCCAGAATTAAACCCACGCACCTACAGCCAACTCATCTATACAAAGGAGGCAAGGATATACAATGGAGAAAGGACGGCTGGTTCAATAAGTGCTGCTGGGAAAACTGGACAGCCACGTGGAAAAGAATGAAAGTACAACACTCCCTAACACCATACACAAAAATAAATTCCAAATGGATGAAAGACCCAGATACAAGACCAGACACCATCAAACTCCTAGAGGAAAACATAGGCCAAACACTCTCTGACATAAACGACAGCAACACCTTCTCAGATCCACCTATCAGAGTATTGACAATAAAAACAGAAATAAACAAATGGGACCTAATCAAACCTCAAAGATTCTGCACAGCAAAGGAAACCCTAAACAACACAAAAAGACCACCCACAGAATGGGAGAAAACCTTTGCAAGTGAATCGACTGACAAGGGATTAATCTCCAAAATTTATAAACACCTTCTGCAGCTCCATACCAAAAAAGCAAACAAGCCTATCAAGAAATGGGCAGGAGACCTAAACAGACAATTCTCCAGAGAAGACATACAGATGGCCAAGAAACACATGAAAAGATGTTCAGCGTCACTCAGTATTAGAGAGATGCAAATCAAAAGCACTCTGAGGTACCACCTTACACCAGCCAGAATGGCCATCGTCCAGAAGTCTACAAACAATAATTGCTGGAGAGGGTGTGGAGAAAAAGGAACCCTCTCACACTATTGGTGGGATTGTAAATTGGTGCAACCACTGTGGAAAGCAGTATGGAGATGCCTCAGAAAACTAAAAATAGAACTACCATTTGACCCAGCAATCCCACTTCTGGGCATCTTTCCAGAGACAACCACGACTCGCAAAGACACATGTACTCCAATGTTCATTGCGGCACTATCTGCAATAGCCAAGACATGGAAACAACCTAAATGTCCATCGACAGAGGAGTGGGTCAAGAAGATGTGGTACGTGATGTACACGATGGACTATTACTCAGTCATTAGAAGGAATGAAATACCGGCATTTTCAGCAACACGGATGGACCTAGAGACTATCATGCTAAGTGAAGTCAGCCGTACAATGAGACACCAACATCAAATGCTTTCACTGACATGTGGAATCTGAAAAAAGGACAGATTGAACTTCTTTGCAGAACAGATGCTGACTCACAGGCATTGAAAAACTTATGGTCTCCAGAGGAGACAGTTTGGGGGGTGGGGGGATGTGCCTGAGCTGTGGGATGGACATCCTGTGAAATCAGAGTGTTATGATCATTATACAACTGCAGATGTGATAAATTCATTTGAGTAATAACAAAAAAATGGAAAAAAAAAAAAAAAGATCAAACCCCAGGGGAACTAAGTGACATGGAGACAGGGAATCGTCACACCGGAGAAAGAATTCAGAGTGATGACTGTAAAGGTGATCCAAGAACTTGGGAAAAGAATGGACGCACAAAGTAAGAAGCTACAAGCCGTCTTTAACAAAGAGTTAAAAAATATAAAGAACAACCAAACAGAATTGAAGAATAGCTGAAATGAAAAATACACTAGAAGGAATCAGTAGCATAATACATGAGACAGAAGAACAGATACATGAGCTGGAAAAAAGAGCGGTGGAAATCATTGCCATGGAACAGGATAAAGCAAAAAGAATGAAAAGAAATGAGGACAGTTTAAGAGACAACATAAAATGGGATACATTATAAGGGTCCCAGAAGAAGCAAGAAAGGGCCTGAAAAATATCTGAAGTGATAAGAGCTGAAAATTTCCCCAACATGGGTTCCTCAAGTCTAGGAAGCAGAGAGGCCCATACAGGATTAACCCAAGGAGGAACGTGCTGAGACAAACAGTAATCAAAATGACAAAAATTAAAGATGAGGCTTATTATCATTATTTTTTTTTTTTAGGCCACACGTATGGCACATGGAAGTTCCGTGGCAAAGGGGTGAACTGGAGCTACAGCTGCCAGTCTATGCCACAGTCTGAGCAATGCCGGATCTGAGCTGCATCTGTGACCTTGCACCACAGCTCACAGCAACACCGGATCCTTTAACCCACTAAGCGAGGCCAGGGATTCACCCTGCACCCTCATGGATACTAGTCTGGCTCATTACTACTGAGCCACAATGGGAACTTCTGATAACAATAAAATATTAAAAGCAACAAGGGGAAAGCAACAAAAAATACACAAGGGAATCTTCATAAAGTTATCAGTTTATTTTTCAGCAGAAACTCTGCAGGCCAGAAGGGAAAGGCACAACACCTAAAGCAATGAGAGAAAGAAGAAGAACCCAACAAAACCCAAAAGTTAGTAGAAGGAAAGAACTCAAAGGTCAGAGCAGAAATGAATGAAATAGAGACTAAGAAAACAATAGAAAAGATCAATGCTTAATCTTCAGAAAGAGAGAGAAAACTGACAAACTTTAGCTAGGCTCATCAAGAAAAAAAAAAAAAAAGGAGGCGGCCAAAATCAGTATGATGAGAAACCAAACAGGAGAAGGTACAATCAACACCACAGAAATACAAAGGACCACAAGAGACTACTACGAGCAACTATATAGCAATAAAATGGACAACCTAAAAGAATTTTAAAAATTCTTAGAAAGATATAATTTCCCAAGACTAAACCAGCAATAGAAAATAGGAACAGACTAATCACAAGGACTAAAATTGAATCTCTGATTTAAAAACTTCCAACAAATAAAAGTCCAGGATCAGATGATTTCACAGGCAAATTCCATCAAACACTTAGAGAAGAGTTAACACCTATCCTTCCGAATCTATTCTAAAAAAACGGCAGAGAAATGAAAACTTCCAAACTCATTCTATGAGGCCACCATCAGCCTGATACCAAAATCAGAAAAATATGCTGCACGAGTGGGATTTACCCCAGGGATGCAAGGATTCTTCAGTATCCACAAATCCATCAGTGTGATACACCACATTAACAAACTGAAGAATAAAAGCCATATGATCCTCTCAATCGATGCAGAGAACGCCTTTGACAAAATCCAACACCCATTTCTGAAAAAACACCCTTCATAAAGTGGGCATAGAGGGAACCTACCTCAACATAATAAAGGCCATATATGACAAACCCAGAGCTAACATCATTCTCCATGGTGAAAGGCTGAAACAATTCCCACTGAGGTCAGGAACTAGACAAGGATGTCTGCTCTCACCACTACCATTCAACATAGTTTTGGGAGTCCCAGCCATGGCAATCAGAGAAGAAAAAGAAATAAAAGGAATCCAAATTGGAAAGGAAGAAGTCAAACTATCACTATTTGCAGATGACATGATACTGCACCTAGAGAATCCTAGACTCTACCAGAAATCTGTTAGAGCTCATCCACGAATCTGGCAGAGTCGCAGGATACAAAATCAATGCACAGAAATTGAGTGAATTACTATATACTAACAATGAAAGATCAGAAAGAGAAATTGGGAAAGCAACCCTGTTTACCATCACATCCAAAAGAATACTTAGGAATAAACCTACTAAAGAGACCAAAAACCTGTACTCTGAAGACTACAAGCCACTGATGAAAGAAATCAAAGATGACACAAATAGATGGACAGGCATACCATTCTCCTGGACTGGAAGAGTCAATATTATCAAAATGACTATACTACCTAAGGCAATATACGGATTCAATGCAATCCCCATCAAATTACCAAGGACAGTTTTCACAAAACGTCAACAAAATGTTTTAAAGTTTGTCTGGAAGCACAAAAGACCCAGAATAGCCAAAGACATCCTGAAAAGGAGAAATGGAGCTGGACGAATCAGGCTCCCAGGCTTCAGACTACACTACAAAGCAACAGTCGTCAAAACCGTATGGTACTGCACAAAGACAGAAACATAGATCAGTGGAACAGGATAGAAAGCCCAGAATTAAACCCACGCACCTACAGCCAACTCATCTATACAAAGGAGGCAAGGATATACAATGGAGAAAGGACGGCTGGTTCAATAAGTGCTGCTGGGAAAACTGGACAGCCACGTGGAAAAGAATGAAAGTACAACACTCCCTAACACCATACACAAAAATAAATTCCAAATGGATGAAAGACCCAGATACAAGACCAGACACCATCAAACTCCTAGTGGAAAACATAGGCCAAACACTCTCTGACATAAACGACAGCAACACCTTCTCAGATCCACCTATCAGAGTATTGACAATAAAAACAGAAATAAACAAATGGGACCTAATCAAACCTCAAAGATTCTGCACAGCAAAGGAAACCCTAAACAACACAAAAAGACCACCCACAGAATGGGAGAAAACCTTTGCAAGTGAATCGACTGACAAGGGATTAATCTCCAAAATTTATAAACACCTTCTGCAGCTCCATACCAAAAAAGCAAACAAGCCTATCAAGAAATGGGCAGGAGACCTAAACAGACAATTCTCCAGAGAAGACATACAGATGGCCAAGAAACACATGAAAAGATGTTCAGCGTCACTCAGTATTAGAGAGATGCAAATCAAAAGCACTCTGAGGTACCACCTTACACCAGCCAGAATGGCCATCGTCCAGAAGTCTACAAACAATAATTGCTGGAGAGGGTGTGGAGAAAAAGGAACCCTCTCACACTATTGGTGGGATTGTAAATTGGTGCAACCACTGTGGAAAGCAGTATGGAGATGCCTCAGAAAACTAAAAATAGAACTACCATTTGACCCAGCAATCCCACTTCTGGGCATCTTTCCAGAGACAACCACGACTCGCAAAGACACATGTACTCCAATGTTCATTGCGGCACTATCTGCAATAGCCAAGACATGGAAACAACCTAAATGTCCATCGACAGAGGAGTGGGTCAAGAAGATGTGGTACGTGATGTACACGATGGAATATTACTCAGTCATTAGAAGGAATGAAATACCGGCATTTTCAGCAACACGGATGGACCTAGAGACTATCATGCTAAGTGAAGTCAGCCGTACAATGAGACACCAACATCAAATGCTTTCACTGACATGTGGAATCTGAAAAAAGGACAGATTGAACTTCTTTGCAGAACAGATGCTGACTCAAGGCACTGAAAAACTTATGGTCTCCAGAGGAGACAGTTTGGGGGGTGGGGGGATGTGCCTGAGCTGTGGGATGGACATCCTGTGAAATCAGATTGTTATGATCATTATACAACTGCAGATGTGATAAATTCATTTGAGTAATAACAAAAAAATGGAAAAAAAAAAAAAAAGATCAAACCCCAGGGGAACTAAGTGACATGGAGACAGGGAATCGTCACACCGGAGAAAGAATTCAGAGTGATGACTGTAAAGGTGATCCAAGAACTTGGGAAAAGAATGGACGCACAAAGTAAGAAGCTACAAGCCGTCTTTAACAAAGAGTTAAAAAATATAAAGAACAACCAAACAGAATTGAAGAATAGCTGAAATGAAAAATACACTAGAAGGAATCAGTAGCATAATACATGAGACAGAAGAACAGATACATGAGCTGGAAAAAAGAGCGGTGGAAATCATTGCCATGGAACAGGATAAAGCAAAAAGAATGAAAAGAAATGAGGACAGTTTAAGAGACAACATAAAATGGGCTACATTATAAGGGTCCCAGAAGAAGCAAGAAAGGGCCTGAAAAATATCTGAAGTGATAAGAGCTGAAAATTTCCCCAACATGGGTTCCTCAAGTCTAGGAAGCAGAGAGGCCCATACAGGATTAACCCAAGGAGGAACGTGCTGAGACAAACAGTAATCAAAATGACAAAAATTAAAGATGAGGCTTATTATCATTATTTTTTTTTTTAGGCCACACGTATGGCACATGGAAGTTCCGTGGCAAAGGGGTGAACTGGAGCTACAGCTGCCAGTCTATGCCACAGTCTGAGCAATGCCGGATCTGAGCTGCATCTGTGACCTTGCACCACAGCTCACAGCAACACCGGATCCTTTAACCCACTGAGCGAGGCCAGGGATTGACCCTGCACCCTCATGGATACTAGTCTGGCTCATTACTACTGAGCCACAATGGGAACTTCTGATAACAATAAAATATTAAAAGCAACAAGGGGAAAGCAACAAAAAATACACAAGGGAATCTTCATAAAGTTATCAGTTTATTTTTCAGCAGAAACTCTGCAGGCCAGAAGGGAAAGGCACAACACCTAAAGCAATGAGAGAAAGAAGAAGAACCCAACAAAACCCAAAAGTTAGTAGAAGGAAAGAACTCAAAGGTCAGAGCAGAAATGAATGAAATAGAGACTAAGAAAACAATAGAAAAGATCAATGCTTAATCTTCAGAAAGAGAGAGAAAACTGACAAACTTTAGCTAGGCTCATCAAGAAAAAAAAAAAAAAAAAAAAGGAGGCGGCCAAAATCAGTATGATGAGAAACCAAACAGGAGAAGGTACAATCAACACCACAGAAATACAAAGGACCACAAGAGACTACTACGAGCAACTATATAGCAATAAAATGGACAACCTAAAAGAATTTTAAAAATTCTTAGAAAGATATAATTTCCCAAGACTAAACCAGCAATAGAAAATAGGAACAGACTAATCACAAGGACTAAAATTGAATCTCTGATTTAAAAACTTCCAACAAATAAAAGTCCAGGATCAGATGATTTCACAGGCAAATTCCATCAAACACTTAGAGAAGAGTTAACACCTATCCTTCCGAATCTATTCTAAAAAAACGGCAGAGAAATGAAAACTTCCAAACTCATTCTATGAGGCCACCATCAGCCTGATACCAAAATCAGAAAAATATGCTGCACGAGTGGGATTTACCCCAGGGATGCAAGGATTCTTCAGTATCCACAAATCCATCAGTGTGATACACCACATTAACAAACTGAAGAATAAAAGCCATATGATCCTCTCAATCGATGCAGAGAACGCCTTTGACAAAATCCAACACCCATTTCTGAAAAAACACCCTTCATAAAGTGGGCATAGAGGGAACCTACCTCAACATAATAAAGGTCATATATGACAAACCCAGAGCTAACATCATTCTCCATGGTGAAAGGCTGAAACAATTCCCACTGAGGTCAGGAACTAGACAAGGATGTCTGCTCTCACCACTACCATTCAACATAGTTTTGGGAGTCCCAGCCATGGCAATCAGAGAAGAAAAAGAAATAAAAGGAATCCAAATTGGAAAGGAAGAAGTCAAACTATCACTATTTGCAGATGACATGATACTGCACCTAGAGAATCCTAGACTCTACCAGAAATCTGTTAGAGCTCATCCACGAATCTGGCAGAGTCGCAGGATACAAAATCAATGCACAGAAATTGAGTGAATTACTATATACTAACAATGAAAGATCAGAAAGAGAAATTGGGAAAGCAACCCTGTTTACCATCACATCCAAAAGAATACTTAGGAATAAACCTACTAAAGAGACCAAAAACCTGTACTCTGAAGACTACAAGCCACTGATGAAAGAAATCAAAGATGACACAAATAGATGGACAGGCATACCATTCTCCTGGACTGGAAGAGTCAATATTATCAAAATGACTATACTACCTAAGGCAATATACGGATTCAATGCAATCCCCATCAAATTACCAAGGACAGTTTTCACAAAACGTCAACAAAATGTTTTAAAGTTTGTCTGGAAGCACAAAAGACCCAGAATAGCCAAAGACATCCTGAAAAGGAGAAATGGAGCTGGACGAATCAGGCTCCCAGGCTTCAGACTACACTACAAAGCAACAGTCGTCAAAACCGTATGGTACTGCACAAAGACAGAAACATAGATCAGTGGAACAGGATAGAAAGCCCAGAATTAAACCCACGCACCTACAGCCAACTCATCTATACAAAGGAGGCAAGGATATACAATGGAGAAAGGACGGCTGGTTCAATAAGTGCTGCTGGGAAAACTGGACAGCCACGTGGAAAAGAATGAAAGTACAACACTCCCTAACACCATACACAAAAATAAATTCCAAATGGATGAAAGACCCAGATACAAGACCAGACACCATCAAACTCCTAGAGGAAAACATAGGCCAAACACTCTCTGACATAAACGACAGCAACACCTTCTCAGATCCACCTATCAGAGTATTGACAATAAAAACAGAAATAAACAAATGGGACCTAATCAAACCTCAAAGATTCTGCACAGCAAAGGAAACCCTAAACAACACAAAAAGACCACCCACAGAATGGGAGAAAACCTTTGCAAGTGAATCGACTGACAAGGGATTAATCTCCAAAATTTATAAACACCTTCTGCAGCTCCATACCAAAAAAGCAAACAAGCCTATCAAGAAATGGGCAGGAGACCTAAACAGACAATTCTCCAGAGAAGACATACAGATGGCCAAGAAACACATGAAAAGATGTTCAGCGTCACTCAGTATTAGAGAGATGCAAATCAAAAGCACTCTGAGGTACCACCTTACACCAGCCAGAATGGCCATCGTCCAGAAGTCTACAAACAATAATTGCTGGAGAGGGTGTGGAGAAAAAGGAACCCTCTCACACTATTGGTGGGATTGTAAATTGGTGCAACCACTGTGGAAAGCAGTATGGAGATGCCTCAGAAAACTAAAAATAGAACTACCATTTGACCCAGCAATCCCACTTCTGGGCATCTTTCCAGAGACAACCACGACTCGCAAAGACACATGTACTCCAATGTTCATTGCGGCACTATCTGCAATAGCCAAGACATGGAAACAACCTAAATGTCCATCGACAGAGGAGTGGGTCAAGAAGATGTGGTACGTGATGTACACGATGGACTATTACTCAGTCATTAGAAGGAATGAAATACCGGCATTTTCAGCAACACGGATGGACCTAGAGACTATCATGCTAAGTGAAGTCAGCCGTACAATGAGACACCAACATCAAATGCTTTCACTGACATGTGGAATCTGAAAAAAGGACAGATTGAACTTCTTTGCAGAACAGATGCTGACTCACAGGCATTGAAAAACTTATGGTCTCCAGAGGAGACAGTTTGGGGGGTGGGGGATGTGCCTGAGCTTTGGCTGGACATCCTGTGAAATTGGATTGTTATGATCATTATACAACTACAGATATGATAAATTCATTTGAGTAGTAAAAAAATTAAAATTATAAAATGTAAGCAGCAATAGTGAACAACAACAAAAAAAGAAATAGGTTGTATTTCTGTATACTAACAATGAAATATTAGAAAAGGAATATAGAAACATCTTTTAAAATCACACCCCCAAAAATTAAATACCTCGTAATAAACCTGACCAAGAAGGTGAAAGACTTATATGCTGAGGACTAGAAAACTTTAATCAAGGAAATTAAAAAACACTCAAAGAAATGGAAAGGTACTCCATGCTCCTGGATGGCAATAATTAATATAATTAATATGATCATACTACCCAAAGCAATCTATAGATTCAATGCAATCCTTATCAAAATACTCATGACATTTTTCACAGAACTAGAACAAACAATCTAAAAATTTATATGGAACCATAAAAGACTCAGAAGTGCCAAAGCAATCCTGAGGAGCAAAAACTGAGCATGAGGCATAACTCCTCCAGACTTCAGACAACATTACAAAGCTATAGTAATCAAGACGGTGTGGTACTGGTACCAAAACAGACACACAGACCAATGGAACAGAGTAGAGAACCCAGAAATAAACCCAGACATCTATGGCCAATTAATCTTCGACAAAGGACGCAAGAATATAAAATGAGGAAAAGACACTCTTCAGTAAGTGGTGCTACAAAAACTGGACAGCTGCGTGCAAATCAATGAAACCAGAACGCACCTCACACCATGCACAAAAATAAATTCAAAATGACTTAAAGACTTAAACATAAGACTCAAGAAGAAAACGAAGGCAAAACATTCTCTGACATCTACCATACAAAGCTCTGTTACATCAGCCTCCCAAAGCAATAGAAATAACAACCAAAAAGAAACCAATGGGACCTAATCAAACTTACAAGCTTTTGCACAGCAATGGAAACCATTTAAAAAAAAAGAGAGACAACCTACAGAATGGGAGAAAATAGTTTCAAATGATGCAACCGACAAGGGCTTGATCCCTCAAATATACAGACAAATCATACAACTCAACACCAAAAAAACAAACAACCCAATTGAAAAACTGGCAGAAGACCTGAAAAGACATTACTCTGAAGAAGACATAGAGATGGCCAACAGGCACATGAAAAAATGCCCAACACCACTAATTATTAAAGAAATGCATATCGAAACTACAATGAGATACCACCTCACACCAGTCAGAATGGCCATCATTAGTAAGTCTACAAACTACAATTGCTGAAGAGGGTGTGGAGAAAAGGGAACCCTCCTTCACTGTTGGTAGGAATGAAAACTGGTACAACTTTTATGGAAAGTATGGTGGTACCTCAGAAAACCAAGTATAGAACATATGATCTAGCAATCCCTCTCTTAGGCATATATTTGGGCAAAACTTTCACTGAAAAAGATACATGCACCACTATGTTCACTGCAGCACTATTCACAATAGCAAAAACACGGAAACCTAAATGTCCAACCACAGATGAATGGATTAAGAAGATGTGGTATGTATACACAATGGGATACTACTTAGCCATAAAAAAGAACAAAATAATACCATTTACAACAACATGGATGGAACTAGAGACTCTCATACTAAGTGAAGTCAGTCAGAAAGAGAAAGACAACTACCATCTATCACTTATATCTGGAATCTAATATACGGCACAAATGAACCTATCTACAGAAAAGAAACGAACTCATGCACATGGAGAACAGACTTGTGGATGCCCAGGGCGAGGGGGAGGGAGTGGGATGGACTGGGAGTTTGGGGTTAGACGCAAACTATAGCACTTGGAGTGGATAAGCAATGAGATCCTACTGCATAGCAGAGGGAACTATATCTAATCACTTGTGATGGAACATGATGGAGGATAATGTGAGAAAAAGAATGAACATATAACTGGGTCACTTTACCATATAGCAGAAATTGACAGAACACTGCAAATCAATTATAATAAAAATTAAAAAAAAAAGTGAAGTACCAATAGGAGTAGCTTTTCAAAACTACATAGGAAAATATGCTAGAAGTTATTAGGAAAATGAGGAAACCAAAGAAAAAAATGTAGCAATGAGACCATCTTCATGTGCTTAGGGCATGATCTCAAAAATGTGCAATTTGCTTCCATACAAGCAGTGTGCCATCATTTACACACAGAACAGTCATCACCACTATGTACACACAGACCGTTAAAAGATCCAGGTAAACACAGACATTCAGCTTTCAACCCTAGGCATTTGTGTTACTAAGTCACCAGTATCAGCCAGAGAGTCACTAAATTTAGCTTTAGTGTGAAGATTCAGAGTGCACAAAACCATCAATATTGAAAGTCAAGCTATGGGAATGGAGACAAAAACTAAAACAGACCCATGCTACCACCTGCTGCCGTTAGGGTTTCTGAGGAACTGCTGCTGGTGAAGGAGCTGAATCCCACCTTGAGTTCTGAAACCTGATTACTCAACCTTCCCACCCACATGCCCTGGCACCATGTGGCTGGAGCCTGCATTCTAGTGACCAAGAGAATGGAGACAGTTTAAGAAACTTTCAACTTCAAACCAGCAAGTTGTTCCTCCTCAGGGAAGCAGCTTCTTGCTCAAGCATCTCTGCCCCACCTCTTCCAACCTCCAGGGGGCATTACATGCTCTGTTCTAGAACAGCAACAGGGTGGCCTGTCACCACCACAGACAGAGGGACAAAAGTTAGCCTGCCTTGGCAGAAGGCTGCTTTCTGTAATATGAGCTCATGGTGACAGTCAATCAGGGCTGCTTTTCTTCCCTGCCCATCCTGTGCTGATCCACTCTGCAGGCAAACCCCAGAGGTGCCCACCAAGACATCCAGGCAATCGGAGGAGACAAAGATGAATCAAAAGCAGGGTTTATTTTTCTAGCAAATTCACTAATCTATGTTCCAGCCTATGCATGAAGGGTAAATCACGTCCCACATAGACTCCTCGTATAAACAATTATAACTTCCTACAGGAAAAAAAAATAAGTTTTAATAAAGTTCCTAGGCATCTGGGAGCAGATCATTTGCACATATTGAATGGTCTGTGCTTTTTTCTTTTATGTATTCAAATGTTCCTTTCCTGCTGCCTCTTCTGTGATGAGGCCCTGACAGTCCTATTTCCATGTCACTGATAACCAAGAATCACGGTATGATCTGAATTTATAATGCCCCGAGAACAGCTGAAAAGATCTCAATTAACCTCTTCAAACCTCCGAGTGCCTACTATTTGCTGGGCACATGCTAGGCACTAGGCAGTGATCCTGCTGGTTCTGAGAAGCGTATACTGTGCTACAGAAAGGAGTTTTCCTCCCAAGTGGCAGGAGGGTGTTTTCTGGGGATTGAGAGAACCAATTTCTCCCCCAGTTCCAC
This sequence comes from Sus scrofa, assembly GCF_054392235.1. NCBI lineage: Eukaryota > Metazoa > Chordata > Mammalia > Artiodactyla > Suidae > Sus > Sus scrofa. The sequence goes on along the minus strand of NC_139387.1, from coordinate 85,367,200 downwards.
CCCCTGGGGTAGGTATAGAGCTCAGGCCCAGGCGCTGCTGTCTCTTCTGACAGGTACTGCCATGGAAAAACCCAGGCCAGTTTCTAAACAGCCGTGGAATTGGCTCCACAATCCACATAGTGATGTGTCTCCAAGGAGCTCTGGGTCATGTGGCCAATGTAGGAAATCTTCACTGAAGTCCTAGGGAAAAGAAAACCAAGAAAAATGAATTCTATTTCCGAGATGAAGTAAGAAAAAACTGCCGAAATAATTTCCTGCAAGCTCAGACAACAATATCCACAGGTCCCAGATGCATATCTTCATGATTACACAATCAGGCGGTCAGAGGATCTTTCCACATCCCCAGAGACACTGTGCCCTGAGCTGACCTTCTAAATAAGTGGTTCTCTATCGGGGACAATTTTACCTGACAGGAGATTTTTGGCAGCATCTGGAGACATCTGAGGTTGTTACAACTGAGTGGGGGAGGAGGTGGTGTTATCAGCTTTGGCGGGTAGAGGCCAGGGATGCTGTTAAAGATCCTACAATGCACAGGACAGCCCCTTGCAGGCAGGAACTGTCTGGCCCAAAACGTCAACAGTGCCAAGGCTGAGAAGTGCTTCTCTAAACCCCCATATTTCAAATGTCTGCAGCTGACTCGTCACCTGCAAATTGTCAGTTGTGGTTCCAGAAATAACCCTACGGATCCGTGACATGTGGTCATTTGTGTGGCTAGAGAACAAGTGTGGCCAAATGCCCAAGGTTTACGTCTTGAGAAAGCTCTTCTCTTCTTTCACTAGTTTCATCAGGATTCTAAAGGGATCACACAACTTGACCCCATTTCACGGAGAAAACTCTATGTCTAACCGTTCGCTGTGACTCTGTGGTGACAGGGATCTAGAACTGCATCTAGAGGACACCGAGTGTCTGCCCTATCTGTCCTGCAAGGCATTGGGTGTCCCCGTTTCGGTTTGTGGGCCCCACAGGTTCTCCTGACAGAGGTGGTCAGCTCAGGCGGCCTGGTGGTCCAGGCTCACACGCAAAGGCCCCGAGCACGGGGGGGACAGCAACGTACCGCATGAAGACCACTATGTTGTGCACCAGGATGTCGGGCAACGTGCAGAAGAAACTGCCAAACAGCAAACAGGAAAATAGTCAGTTTGGTTTTAAAAAAAAAAAAAAAAAAGAGAGAGAGAATCCAAAGGACTGCTGAGTTACACTGTCAAACTGAGGAGCAGTCAGCCTTGTCCAGAGAGCCTCCTCTGCCCCACACCCAACCTCCCAGTCTAAGAGCTGGAACTCCTGGAGCTAAGAACCTGGAACTGTTCTGAGCCCCCAACCCCCGCCGCTGCCACCAGGTGTCCTTCCATCCTCCCGCGCCAGGATATTTTTGTTTCTCATACCCATCACAAAATGCTAGAGCTCAGAAAGGTTTCTAGTGGCCTAATGTTCTCTTTTAGAAATTCCAGCACCTCAGTCGCATATCAAAGACCACATCCTGGAGTTCCCATCGAGGTTCAGCGGAAAGGAATCTGACTAGCACCCCTAAGGATGCAGGTTCGATCCCTGGCCTCGCTCAGTGGGTTAGGGATCCGGCATTGCCATGAGCTGTGGTGTAGGTCACAGATGTGGCTTGGATCCTGCGTTGCTGTGGCTGTGGTACAGGCCTGTGGCTACAGCTCCGATTGGACCCCTGGCCTGGGAACCTCCATATGCCTCAGGTGCAGCCCTAAAAAGATAAAACAAAAATAACATTAGACTACATCCCTCCAAATTCACCTCAAGATGGCCAAAGATAGGGAACCCACAGGCCAAAAGCTGGAACTTAAGTCTGCACCAGCCCCAATCAACTGGGCTCAACTCTGAACCCCTTTCATTCAGTAAAAAGCACACATATACAGAATGCTGTCCTTACTACACATAGGAAAATGGTCCTCCCATCTCAGCCTTGGCAGTAAAATTCACCTGAAAAGAAGACACCAGAGTCAGTCTATGGCTGGGCAGGCTTGATAGAGAAGAGTACTATTATTAGCAACCCAAGGACCTGGGAGCATTCTTCCATCATTATACAAAATACTGTCTCAAGACTGTCCCTGGTACACACTATGAGCCTCTAACAAATCTCCCAACCTCTGCCCTTTTGAGAGGCCAATGGATCCCAGACTATCACAATGCCTCTTCTTGATTGTGGGCAAACTGCTTTCTCTTACAAATTCTTTTGTTCCCATAACACTTAAGTGCTAGCTGTCTCTTGCCTTAATTTTTCTTAATTACAGAGCCCGTCAGGACTTCCTCATCAACCAGTTCCTCCAAGTGGAGATGAGGAGAGGAAGACAGAAGTAACAAGGTATGGCATTCCACCGCCCCTACTCTTCTCTCGGGCCCAAGGGGCCAGGCCCCTACAAGGACGGCGTACCAGGTGCTCGCTCCGCGGTGGAATGAGGGAGACGTTGGAGGTCAAGTACGACCCGACCACGGTGTTCATGTACTGAACCTGGCTGGACAGGCTGGTCACCGCCACTGGGTAGAAGTTGGAGTTTCTGATTTTCAGGGTGGCCTGCATCAAGGCAAGTGAGGAAACACGTGTAAATGTCCTCAGTCCAAGGCTCGAAGGTGCACGACCCAGGAACGGGAGCCCTAACCTTACCGTGATGGCGAGGATTACAAGGGAGTCCTGCTTATTAAATGTGACTTTCACCACTTTGATGCCATCATCATCCACGAGGACCGAATGTGGAAACAGGAAGAAAACCACCAAACCAGATGCCAGGAGACAGAGCAGGACAGACAAGAGGACATATTGCTTACTGCAAAAAAAAAAAAAAAAAAAAAAAAAAGCACATGACCAACATATCAAAGTCCAATCAGTCAAAATTAAACATGAAACCGGAAATGAGAGGGGAGGGACAAGAAAGTGCAAAGAGCCAGGAACCACAACCCAGGCAAGTCAAGAAGCCTTTCAAACCGATCCACATGCTGTGTCCAATCTGGGAAGAGAAGCTGACGAGAGGAGCTGTGTGGACAGAAACCTCTCTTCCCCGCCCAGGGCACCCTCTTCTCCAATTCCTTCCAATTCAGTCCCTTCATTTGGCCCTGAAAATGCTTCTAACTTCAAGTTTCCTTCCCCAGAGTGTGATTGGGGGGCGGGGGCAGAGACATCTTGCTTGAGCAAACAGTATTAAAGGAAGTGGGGAATTTACAAGAACTGATAAAGGTTTCAAAAAGTTAACTGGCATTCACACGCCTAAAAAGGGACTGGGGACAGTGGCAGGCGTTAACAGGAGAGAGGCAGGTGACTTACGTTCTCTGAGGACGCAATCTCTGATCACTGTGTGGGATCAAAGCCACCAACTCATTTACTTGCTCTAGAAAACAACCAAACAACAACTTCAGTAAAATAAATCCCACATGCTGCAGGACTTTCACATATACAGCAACCTACCACAACATACACTTGTGTGGAATTAGGTGTTTCTAAGATATTAGTTTCACATTTGGGTCTAATGAACAAGAAACAAGTAAATCTGCAAAGTGCTACAAATTACAAAACATCCATCAGTGCTGCCAGGGCAATAACATGGAAGTTGAGAAATCTAGGATCTATTTTTTTTTTTTTTGCCATTTCATACACCGCTCCCGAGGCATATGGGAGGTTCCCAGGCTAGGGGTCGAATCGGAGCTGCAGCCACCAGCCTACGCCAGAGCCACAGCAACGCGGGATCCGAGCCGCGTCTGCAACCTACACCACATCTCACGGCAATGCCAGAGTAACCCACTGAGCAAGGGCAGGGATCGAACCCGCAACCTCATGGTTCCTAGTCGGATCCTTTAACCACTGCGCCACGACGGAACTCCCAGAAATCTAGGATCTTGTTCCAGGTTTACTACATGGCCTTCAGCCAGCCACTGCATAGCCTTCAGCTGCGGCAAAGCCTTCCACTGCTGCATGGCCTTCAGGGGCTCCATGGCCTTCAGCTGCTGAACGGCCTTGGGGAAGTCAATACCTCTCCAGACCACTGTGTCCTCATCTACAACACAAAGGCTTAATGTCAGATGGTTTCTAAGGTTCTTATCAGCTCTAAAGCTCTGTGACCCTCCATCTAATCCGTTAAGACTTTTTGAGCGCCAACTGAGTGATGGATAATTCTGCACCCCATCCAGGCTCCATTCCTATGCATGTTTTTCCACTTCTCACTTGATTGAACGATCTAAGGTTGTTAATGATTCAACATCTGCTTCCTTGAACAGAAGCTTCCAAGATGGTGTCTGCTCCCCCACCCCCCCACCCCACCCAAACCATGCCAGGCCTTAAGAGTGAGAGCGATAAAGAAACATGCCTGTCAACAAAGTCCACAAAGTAGAATAAACCAAATGTTTCAGGCCAAAGAAACAACAAATGGAAGAGTGGAAGTAAAGAAAAGCAAGGCTTTCAACTATGAGGACCTGCCCGAGTTTATCAGGTCAGCTGAGCTGGCCCCTTCCTGCTCAGGGCACCATTTTTGACTGTGGTATTGATGCCTAGGAGAAAAGCTCTACCTGAGAGACAAGAGAAGCCCCATGGGTACCTTAGGATTCTCGCTGGGGAATCATCCTTCCCATGATCACCAAAGACTCTCACCTGTTGGAATGTAGCCTGTCCCCTGGCAAGTGAGACAGGTGATGCTATCTCGCCCAGTGAACTCCACATATGGGAACTGAGCAATGGCTTCTTCCTGCTCCCGTTCGGCCAGGAAGTTCTCTCTGTCATCTGCTTTTCTTCTCTTGCAGGAAGGGGGGTGAGCAAAGGCAGAATGCTGGGACCCCATGGCCGGGATGTGTCACTTGTGTCATGTCCTAGGATGCGAAGAGACAAGTGAATGCATGTCAGTGGCCGTGCGCCTTTCTATGAAAAAAGTGAGAACACGAAATGGCTAAATTGCCCTTCTGAGTGTGATCCCAAACACCTGCACAATTTCTACCAAGCCTCTCATTTCGTAGTACTAATTCCCCTCCGACCTCAGCCGGAAGAGATGGGCCGTCTGCGCCAACCTGCCCAGCTCCCCACCGCCCCGAGACTCCAGTTCTCGGCACCCCAGCTTCCACGTGGTCCAGCCTCACCCCTTCCCGTCCGCTGTTTGCAAACTCCGCGCTCTCGAGAAAACCTTTCTGGCAAACAACAGGCACCTAATCACTAACAGGCCTCAGCGATCCCCCGCCACTCCCAGCCCCCTCCAGTCCCAGCCCCTGGAGGCGGGCTCAGGTCACGCCCCTCAGCAGAAAGCGGACAGAGTCGCCGAGGCGTGACCGAACGCCAAAGATCCCAGACCTGCAGGCCGCGAACTCCCGGCACTTCCTCCTCAGACCACACCGCCCGCAACCTGCCCGCTTCAGCGAGTTTACCTGCCTCTTAGGTCTTCCGAGCCGCCCGCAGTCGGTGCGCATGCTCCGAATGGCAAGCCGCCGAGGGACGCCGGCGTGGACGCGCGCATGCGCTCTTCGTGGCCCCGCTGACGCCGCGGTAGAGGGCGGTAGAGAGTAGAGAAGAGCAGGCCCTTTCCGGCATTGGGGGAGGTGGGCCGGAAGGGGTGGCCAGTGGTCCACCAGAAACACTCGGAAAGGCTCAAGTTAAGGTTCCACAGGAAGGGGAGGCAGGAAGCTCCGGAAGCCAAAGCCATTCTCAACTATTCTTTGAGCCCTGAGAGGACAAAGATGCATCAGACACAGAACCTGCCCTCATCCAACTTTAGGGCATCCTCTTTCCCAGCCTTAGACGCACACGCGCACATAAGACATGCACATAAAGGGTTAGAGGGCACTTTTAAATGGGCAGGTTGCTTGCAGAGACTGCCTGGTTGAGCTTTGCCTGCAGCAGAAGGGAACAAGGACAGACATTAAGCAGGTGAAGTTATAAAGATGATAACTGGGGACAGGAGAGTTTCTGAACAGGGTGAATGGATGGGGGAGCGGTCTGCACTGTATCTGAAAATGAGGCTGGCGACCTGTGAGTTCTCTGCCACCTCCATCTCTCTTTCTTTGAGGAAGATTGATGCCCTTGCTGCTGTCTAGCCACCTGCTAACTGCTGGTCACAATCAGTCCACTGAGCCTTTAGAGTAATAAATGTTAAAAAAAAAAAAAAAAAAAAATGCTGACCGGAGTTCCCGTCGTGGCTCAGTGGTTAACGAATCCGACTAGGAACCATGAGGTTGCAGGTTCAATCCCTGGCCCTGCTCAGTGGGTTAAGGATCCGGCATTGCCGTGAGATGTGGTATAGGTTGCAGACGCAGCTCCTATCCCATGTTGCTGTGGCTCTGGCGTAGGCTGGAGGCTACGGCTCCAATTCAACCCCTCCATATGCCACTGAAGCAACCCAAGAAATGGCAAAAAGACAAAAAAAAAAAAAAATGCTGACCACCCCTTGTTGAAGACGGTAAGGTGGGGAGTCATGGCGATAGGTGTAGGTACCCCTGCACCAGTGGGGTCTTGCAGTGAGGAAGAAAGTTTGGGCTCAAGTCTGAATATAGCAGGGCACATGGGAATTGAGAGCCAAGGAGCAGAGTGAGAGTCAGTGGATGGAAAATTCCTAAGAGGAAACATCAGAGGTAGGGGGAATTCGGGCTAAAACTGACCTAACAGGATTCCTGCTGAAGACAGGCCATGGTGACCAGACATCACCTGGGGGGTAGTGGAGGATGGGGAATCTGATCAGATATGGAAGGTGATCAGATGTTGAGAGTCAGATGTTCTTGCTAAGATGACTTAGCAGGGTTCATGCTAAAACTGGATTTTATGATGAGTGCACAGATGAGCCTAGAAGAAGGTTGAGGAACCTGGCTAAGTTTTGGTCAAGCAAAGAATATTTGTCAGAAACAACAAGGAGCTATTGTTTTTCTTTTTCCACCTCCAGCCTGCACCCTCTCCTTCCTGAAGTCATTCTTCACCTCTCTCTTTTCAAGCTCTATACAAGTTTATAGTCCTTATTCATACAAGCCTGATTTTGTTGGAGGCAGAAATATGCTCAGTGAAAAATACACCGCTCCCCTTACTTCTCATATGACAGTTTGAGATGACGAGATGTGTTTATCATCAGGGAAGCGCCTTAAAATGGATGGATACTCAAGTGCTGCTTTGACCTTCTCCTGTTTGGAATTTGAACTTGATGTTGAAGATGGGGCAGCTATCTTGTGTCCATGAGGCAAGAAGTGCAGGCTAAAGAAGGCTGGGTAGAGAAAGTAAAAAGAACCTGGGTGCCTGATATCATTTAGAGCCACACTCAGACTCTGACATCTCACTGCATGAGAAAAATAACCCCCCCCCCCCCCGCCATACAAATTCTGTATGTGTGTGTGCGTGTGCATGTGTGTGTGTGTTTCTCAAAGTGGGGTGCAATCCTGGAAGATACAGAAACAGAGCTTGTTAAGGGGGTAGCTTGGATTTTAACACAGGCAGTGTGACTGCTTTACACATACACCATGTAGGCCACACTTGGGTTTCTAGTCTCTTCTAACAGCTGCCCTTAGGGCATTTGCCTTTAGAGAGAGGCCTGTCTGAGGCCTGTCTTCCAGGTCTGGCTTTCTTGTCTGAAGACCCACTATTGACAGAGACTCCACCTGGGGAATCTGGGGAATAAGCCCATCCTTTAGTTATACAGGTATCACCTCACTTTTTGGCCTCTGCTGGAACCCTGCCAAGGGCAAGAGGTAGTAAGCCTAATATCCACACTATGGATGGGCACTGCTGAGGGCGGTCCAGGCTGTCCCAGAGGCGGGAGAGCTGAGGAGGCCTGATTCATACCAGCCTAAGAGGAAGAAAAGATCAGGGGAAGATTGAAGGCTGTGGATGCTTCGCAAGGGAAGGGAAACAGGCTGAGGGCTTGCCTATGGTGAGGAAAAGCAGGGCTCAGTTTGCTGGAGACTGTCAAGGGGGCCTGGGGAATTAACCAGCAGAACTCGTGAGGCTTTCTGGGACAGATATGTTAAGAAGGACCGTTGACTGAAACAGCCCACTCCCAGCAGGAAGTAATTATGGAAGAAAGAGACCTCTGCCCCCAATTCCCAAGAAGTATCTTGAGTATGAAGACTCTTAGGGTGTGTGTGGGGGGGGGGGGGGCGGTGCTAGGGGACCATTGACTGAAATGGCCACCTTGGCCAGGCATGATAATAGCCACTCGCATGACTTGTCTCAGAACAGGAGGCCCTGACAAGGAACTTCGTGCTGCCGTGAAGACGAACCGGGACAATTTGAAAGGGGCCAATAGGAAGGAGGAAACAACCAGCCTCCCAGGGGCCTTGGCACTGGACTCCATCTTTGTTTCGAGGTGCACGTGCCACTGATGAGGACCCTGAGCCAGACCAAGTCTGGGCCGAGCAAAATGATTGGCCAGAGACAACCCAGAAACTACCCCCATTCCCATAAAACCAGATACTGCGAGCCACATGGCTGAGCAGTTCTCCTGGATTCCCTTACCCTGCTACTCTCGGCCTGGGCACCCCTTCCCTGTAAAGTCTTTTGATTTGACAGCAGATGTGTCTCCTGGGATAACTCATTTCTGAATGTTAGTCAAGAGCCCATTCTGCAACAGATAGACTCTGGTGCAGATGTGGCTCCTATTCTTTTTTTTTTTTTTGGGCCTCCCTGCAGCATATGGAGTTCCCAGGCCAGGAATCAGATCTGAGCAAAGTTGCAACCTAAGCTGCAACTGTGGCAACACCAGATCCTTAACCCACTGTGGTGGGCTGGGGATTGAACCTGCGTCTCAGGGCTCCCAAAACGCCCCCGATTCTGTTGCACCACAGCAGGAACTCCTTGGCTTCTGTTCTTATTCCTCCTCGTCTCCCCAGCTCCCAGCTTGAACCCTGGTGCATAGTAGGCCCTCAAAATTCTTGCAGAAGGACTCAGCCTGGAGGCTGGCCAGCACCGCCTGGGGCAGAAGTCCTGCATCTGCCTCAGCCATCCAGGAGGCGGTTTTAATTGGGCAGCACATTCCAGAGGAGACACCCATCACTTCTCACCTGTGCTTGGCTTCCAGGGTTGCCTCACCTTCCCGGTTATGAGCAGCGAGGGTACTGCAGACATGAGCTCACTGGGGCTCTCCGGGTGGGCCGGGACAGAGTGCAGCCAAGTGAGGCTCCCTGCCCTCCCAGCCGCTCCAATTTCTCCTTGGGCGTTATATACCCCTGGCCCCACAGGCTGGGGAGAATAGGGCGTTGAGTGACTGCCCTCCTGAAAGGCCCTGAAGGGCAGGAGGCTGTCAGGGATGAGCTCTGCTGGGCTCTGCACCCAACCCCTCACACACCGGCTCAGAATGGGGTGGGGGTGGGGGTGTAGGTCTGTGTTAACCTCCCTCTGCCCTGACAGGAAAACCAACGGCTTTCAGGGAATAGTGCTCTTCACGTTTTCACTCTGTCCCCTTTATTTATTCCACAGTAGAGAAAACTTGCTGGAGGTTGAATGATATCCAATAAGTGAAAAAATCCAAACCAGAACCAATTTTTTTTTACTTGTTTTTTTAGGGCCATACCCACGGCATATGCAGGTTCCCAGGCTATGGGTCGAATCGGAGTTACAGCTGCAGGCCTACACCACAGCCACAGCAACGCAGGATCCGAGCCACATCTGTGACCTACACCACAGCTCATGGCAACACCAGATCCAAGACTTATCTGCAACATATACCACAGCTCACAGCAATGCTGGATCCTTAACCCACTGAGCGAGGCCAGGGATCAAACCTACAACCTCATGGTTCCTCGTTGGATTCATTTCCGCTGCACTATGATGGGAACTCCAGAACCAAATATGATGTGTCCTCATTCTGCTCACTTTCCAAAGAGGTCTGGGACTTGCTAGAATGAGGGGCAGAGCCAGGTCTTAGCCCCACTGCTGCAGCCACTGTGGCCATGGGCAGACTTAAGGGGGCACACAACCTTGTTTATTTAATGGATTCTGTGTTCATCCTAACTCGGATCAGAGGGCTCAGTGTGCCAAGCTCTGGTGCGTATGTCATCTAGATAAAGAGGGAAACTGGCCCCCGTCTGAAGTTCCAGGTCCTTCCTCTAAAGGGCTAAAGGGAGAAGGGGGAGAAGAGAGTCCCTGACATTTAAGAATTCTTCTAACAGTGGAGCATTTCGTCACTTACCTGGGGCTTCCTTTGATGTGGAGCAGTGTTATTTCCATTTTACACCGAAATCACGGAGCTGAGATGTCACAGTCAGAGGGGCTGATGGCCCCAGCTAGAGCAGTAAGGTCAGAACTGGGTTGTGGGACTTCTGCTCCCGTGTTCTGTCTCTTTGTACTTTACTGTGCTATTTCCCATGAGGAATGGTCACAGGGGAGTTCCCGTTGTGGCTCAGTGGGTTAAGAACACAACGTAGTGTCTGTGAGGATGTGGGTTCAATCCCTGGCCTCACTCAGTGAGTTAAGGATCCAGCATTGCCATGAGCTGTGGTGCAGGTTGCAGATTCAGCTCGGATCCCAGGTTGCTGTGGCTCTGGCCTAGGCCGGCAGCTGTAGCTCCGATTTCGACCCCTAGCCTGGGAACCTCCATATGCTGCAGGTGCGGCCACAAAAGAAAAAAGGAAAAGCATGGTTACAGACCTGTTCCAGGAAGAGAAGTGGGCCATGGGGTCTAGAGTCGGGGAGGGGCTGCATGGGTGCTGGGCCCACAGCAGTTAGGGGCAGGAACCCTGCCCAGAGAGGTCACCTGTGATGGGGAGACACTGTGGGAATGTAGGGGCTTGTGTGTTCAAGGAACTGATGATCCACCACAAGCCAGCGAAGATCTTAGCCCTTTATTGGAGCCACCATCAACCACGTGGTCCTCAAGCCCAGGGTCTCCTCAGCTCCTTCCCTGAGGGGCTGTGGGACTCAGGCACACCTGGCTCAGGGGTGCACCCTGGAAGAGCCAATAAATGGTCCTGAGTATTGGCTGCAGTGGGAGACATGAACCTTCCTCCACAAACCCAAGGGGACAAAATGTGTCCTTTTTCTTTTTTTTTTAAATGGAGGTATTCCCCTGTGATTCAGCAGGTTAAGGATCCAGCATGGTCCCTGCAGTCGCTTAGGTTGCTGCTGTGGTACACGTTCCATCCCTGGCCTTGGAATTTCTTTTTCTTTCTATCTTTTTTTTTTTTTTTTTTTTTTTTTTTGTCTTTTTCCGTTTCCTGGGCCGCTCCCGCGGCATGTGGAGATTCCAAAGCTAGGGGCCGAATTGGAGCTGCAGCCACCAGCCTACACCAGAGCCACAGCAACGCGGGATCCGAGCCGCGTCTGCAACCTACACCACAGCTCACGGCAACGCCAGATCCCCAACCCACTGAGCAAGGGCAGGGACCGAACCCTCAACCTCATGGTTCTTAGTCGGATTCATTAACCACTGAGCCACGATGGGAATTCCTGGCCTGGGAATTTCTGCATACTTGCAGGCACAGCTAGAAAAAAAAAAATTTTTTTTAATGGAAACCAACCTAAATCAACTCAGAGCCCCTTCCTGACTGGCTGGCAGAGAATTTCATCTGCCCTCCCTTCCCCAAGATGTCTTAAGAGTCCTACAGACTTGCTTCTTAGTGCCCAGGAAGCAGGGGCAGGAATGGCCTCACACACTCAGCCCTGTGTCATCTCTGTCCTCCTCGTCCAACACCCCACAGACTTTTGATTTGGGGGGGTGTTACTGCTTTCTTGAGGTTTGGGTGTCTCTGCTCTGGCTGGCAGAGCTGGTGCCTGGGGTCTGCATGTCCAGTGCACAGGGCAGATGCAGCCAGGGTGGAGGTCTCAAAGCCTCACCCCACCTCCACAGACTTGCCCATGGGAGGTTCCCAAAGGTTCCATCTCTCCTCTCCCTCCCCACATTTTCCTTTCTCTCCTCAATGGCTCTCCAACAAGCTGAGCCACTGAAAGAAGACAGTTTAAGAGGTAGTCTTAAAGCAGTCTTTTAAGAAACTTTCTACCCCCCAGAAATCAAAGAGACCCAAAGGGCTCTTATCTTCTTGGAACAGGGGCCAGAAATACAGAGAGAACCAAAACACAAGCTGCTCTCTTAAAAAGAACACCTGAACCGGACTCTGTCGTGGGGGGCCCTGCGGATGGAGGAGATGGGTACCTGGACCCTGAACACTGTTAACAACTGTCCCCAGGGTCTATGTGATGGGTCTATGTGGGGGCATCAATCATTATAATTCCCAAGGCCCCTCTGTTGACCTCAGATGAACGCCCTCCAAGTCACATCATCGTGGGTAAACCGCATGGCCCTCTCTCCCCCTCCAGGAATTGCTACCCCTGAGCATCCCTCCCCCAGAAGCTCTGGGCCACCTCCTGAATGGCAACTCTGTTAGGAGCTGGCACCCACGGGGCAGATATGGGAGGGAGGCTGCCTGTGGGGGAGGCCAGGGGTGGGCTTGCTGGATTTTAACTGTGCCGTGAGCATTTGATGAGACCCTGGTTGACATCCCCACACACTTTCTCACCCCCTGCACCATCTTTAAGGACAAACATGGTGGCTGAATGGATCCACATCTGATTTTCATCCTAAACTACCATTCGGCTCCCCTCTGTGTCTGTTGCTGCACTGGGCATCACGCCCAGAGCCTCTGCCCAGAGGAGGGACTAGTTCTGAGCAAGCCAACACTCTGAGCAAAGAAGACTGGGAGGACGCAGCGGGTGATAGGAATGAGGACTCCCCAGGGAGAACCTGAGGACAGAAGGATGAACACCAAGGTGTTTAGTGAAACAAAATCATAACCACACCCATCTGTCTGAAATAGCTCTTGGTGTATTCCCTCCCCAGCCATCCATAGTCAGTGGTTGGATTCAGGTCCTCTACATCTGTTGCCTAGGCGACCACAGTAGACTGCATAGTAGGCTGACTTAAAAACAAACAAACACACAAACACAGCATCAGAGGCATCTTGGGAGCGCTGAGACATAGCTTTGATCTCCGGCCTGGCACGGTGGGTTAAGGATCCAGCATTGCTGCAGCTGTGGCTAAGGTCAAAACTGCAGCTTGGATCTGATCCCTGCCCTGCCATGTGCTGCAGGGTGGCCAAAAAAGAGAAGAGGAAAAAAAAAAAAAAAACAATAAAAGCATTGACTGGGTACCTATTATGTGTCAGGCCCGGGAGTAGGCACTTCAGGCATGCTTATCTCATCTGGTCCCCTCAACGAATGGAAGTCATCATGCCCTTTGATGGATGAGGAGTCTGCAGCTCAGAGAAGTAAAGCAGCTTGCCCCCTGTCACACAGCTGGGGTACAAGTGCCTCACCAGGCCCAGCTTCTTGCCCTTCTGGCCCTTTCCTCCACACTCCCTCGGTCTAATGGTCCTTGTCTAAAAGATAAACGCGGTGGTCTCCTCCTGTTTCTTATTTTTTATTTTTTTTTATTTTTATTTATTTATTCTTTTAGGGCTGCACCCACAGCATACGGAAGTTCCCAGACTAGGGGTCAAATCAGAGCTACAGCTGCTGGCCTACACCACAAGCACAGCAGTGCCAGATCCGAGCCAAGTCGGAAATCTGCTCTGCAACTTACAGCCACGTTGGAACCTTAACTCACTGAGCAGGGCCAGGGATAGAACCCTCATCCTTGTGGCCACCAGTTGAGCTTGTTATTGCTGAGCCATGACAGGAACTCCCTCATCCTATTTCTCAAAACCTTCCGTGGCTCCTCACAGGCTGCAGGAAAAGACCCAAACCCCTTCCACAGCTTGCAAAGCCCTTTCCACTGTCCTGCTGCCCTCCTCCCACTAACCGCACACTCCGACCACAGAAGACTATTTGTAGCTCCCTAAACATGCCGGGACTTTATGTGCTTGCTCGTTCTGTCCTCTTTGTGTAGGATATTCTTTCCTCTCTGCCCCACCCCACTCCACACCCCATTTCCTATGCCCAGAGAGATCCTACGCAACCATCCAAGTGTAGCCCAGATGTCACCCTGAAGTCCTATCTGCACACCCATCTGCTGCCCCTACACACATGGTGCTTGGTGTTGGCGCTGCCATCCTCGAACCTATCTGTGTCCTCTGTCGGACTCCTCTCTAGACCCTGTGCTTTCTCGCTCTATTATAATTGTCTGTTGACCAGGCTGACTGTCCTGTTAGATTGTAAACTCTGTGAGGACAGGGATGGTGTCTCTGGAGCCTAGAGGCGAGCCTGGCAGAGGGTAGGAGCTCCTCATTCAACAGACATTTGTTGAGTGAGTGAGTGAATTGAGTGGATGAATGGTGAGCCCCTTGGGGCAGGGACAGGGTCACAGTCACCAGACACAGTCTGTGTCCCCATCTCATGGCAGGTGCCCTGCATCCAGTGGATGTGCCATCAAGGGCAAATGAATGGAGGCCAGAAGAAGAGAAAGGATGGAGGGGAGGAGGGAAGAGGGAAGGTTAGATTCGGAAGGCAGTGCAGGCCCGGGCACTGCTCCATTCTTTCCACCAGAGGGCACAGGAGCCCGGAGAGCTGGGAAGAGATGGGTAGGCTCTTCCTGAGCTTCAGCCTTTATACCCACAGAGGTTTGGGGTGGTTTTCCTCCATTCATGGAGGCAGTCAGGACCGGAGGAAGGAGCCCACCCAAAGCTGGGTTACCACAGCAGCAGGCCTGGCATTAGCCTGGCCTGCCCTGCCTGGTGGGACCAGAAGGAACCAGCTCCCTGACCTTGGATCTGGATGTACGCAGGCAAGACTAACCTTGGGACAGGTAGGTGCTTGCTGCTGGAGGCTATGATGGAGCAAAATAGGTCCAGAGCTTGGAACAGGCCTGGGGGAGGTAGTTTACACAAATTCCTGAACAGTAAGCAACTGCTTAGCACACACAGCTTTGTCCTCCCACCCCACGCCAGTCAAGGCCAACCTCCCAGGGCGCTGGGCTGGGAGACATCGATGAGCACCACCTAGTCCCTGCCCTCCAGGCACGACCCCCTCTCCCCCTGGAAGCCCTGCACCCGAGTGGGACGTGGGGCACCACCGTTTACTCTGTGCGCCTCAGCTTCCTTCCATGTAACATCATTAAAATGATGAAATGAGCTCATCATGAGAGCCTCTTAGAATAGTGTCTGCCAGGCAATAAGCATTCAGTAAAGGCAGCTTTTATTAGCTATTATTGTGATGAGGAGGAGGACTTGGGTTTGATCCCTGGCCTCGCTCAGTGGGTTGAGGATCCCGCATTGCCGTGAGCTGTGGTGTAGGTCACAGACGTGGCTCAGATCTGGCATGGCTGTGGCTGCGGTGTAGGCCAACCGCTGTAGCTCCAATCAGACCCCTAGCCTGGAAACTTCCATATGCCTTGGATGCGGCCCTAAAAAAAAAAAAAAAAAAAAAAAAAAAAAGACAAAGACAAGCAACAACAACAACAAAAAACCTAAAACAAGCCCTTAGAAGCTTGCATTGCAAGCCCCCAGGAGACCAGTCACTGCCACCATCTTTAGATTAGACTTGAGCACCCACCCCACTGGTCTTGCCATGTCATGTCCTTAGGTGTGGAGAAGAGGGCTGGGTACTGTGCTCACAGGGAGGTTGGACCTGAAAAGGGAGCATACCCAGCAGACCCAGAGAGAGGACTGAGGCTCAGGCCAAGAGAGTGGAAGAGGTCACAGAGACAAGAGGAGGCAGGACAGAAAGAAGAAGGGTCCAGTCCACTGACTCACCGCCCCACCTCTTGGGGTCTCAGGGCTGTGCGGCCACCCTCCTGGGCCATTCATCCCAACCAAGACAGCCTGGTGACGTTAGTCTCATTAGATGACACCCAGCATTTGTATGATCAAGAGCTTTGAGAGTGTGGCAGCTTTGGCCTCTTCCCCGCCTCTGTGAACAGGTGCACAAGGGGACCAGTTACAAGCAGGCAGAGGGAGAGGGCTGAGTGGGCAGGGAGCAGGCAGCCCAGGAT
The DNA here is from genome assembly GCF_054392235.1 of Sus scrofa. Taxonomy (NCBI): domain Eukaryota; kingdom Metazoa; phylum Chordata; class Mammalia; order Artiodactyla; family Suidae; genus Sus; species Sus scrofa. The sequence continues at coordinate 85,351,376 of NC_139387.1, read as the reverse complement.
GCTGGAGAGATGGAGCATGACCCTGGACCACTGTCCAGACAGGCCGGGCCAGGGCTCAATGGCACGTTCCTCCCATCTGGGCAGTGGGTGGGGGTGAGGACGGCCTTGTGCGAGGTGGGGGCCAGGAGCTGGGAGCTGGGCCTCTCGGATCCTCTTTTTGGTCCCTGCTCCTGCTTCAGCTTCCTCTGTGCTCTGCCTTCTGTCCCTGCCACCGAGCACAGGCTCAAACCCCGCCCTCCTCCCAGAAGTTAGTGCCTGTGTTACTTCCTCCACGAAGCCCTCCTTGATTCTGACCCTCTGACCAGGACCATCCCTTGGAATGTTCCTGTTTATAGTCTCTCATGGGGCTTTGCCTTGCCTCTCGCACGATCACACAGAGGCGGCCGAGTACAGCGCTGGAGGCATGGATTCTGCCCCCCCACCCCCCAGGCCTAGATTCTGACGCTGACCTGTACCGGTTGCATGGTGGGGCGAGAGGCTCCCGAATCCGCTGTGCCTCAGTTTCCCCCTCTAGAAGATGGGCAAACAACCCTACCTTCCTTACAGGGCTGATGGGGCTTTAATCAAGTAACACACATCCAGCGTTTCAGTCAGGACCTCGCATATAGGAAACGCTGTGTCTGCTCTCGTCACTGGGGTGTCTGTGCCTTATCTCCTCATGAAGCTCACAGCTCCTTGAGGAGACAGTCGGTCTGGTTTATGGAAGCCAATTTGTGTTCCCCCTCCCCCTGCAGTCCCAGAGCAGGGCCTGGCCCCCAAGGGTCCTTGCTGACGGTGTATGGAAGGGTGATGGGTTCCAAGGGTCGTCTCCCTGGCCGGCTGTCCCGCCCGGGCCCCTGCAGAGTGGAGCTGTCTCCCTGGCTGAGGGCCCCCCTCCCACAGCCCCGCCCGAGCTCCGGCAATTTTCCCTGGCAGCTCCCACGTTCTGGACTAACTTTAGGGTTGGTTTCCAGCTGTGGTTGGATTTTTTTTCTGCTTGAAAAATATTTTAAGCAGCTGGTGGGGAAGGGGTGGAGAGGGGGCCAAAGAATAATAAATAAGCTTGTGAAAGGAAGATTGTCTAAATGCCTCAGAGCGACCTCAGCCTACAGCCTGGTCTGCATGTGGTGCCAAGGTCTGGGGGCTGTCAGGTGGGTGGGGGTGGGGAGGGGGACCCCCGATGGCTTCACAAGCTGAGGACAAAGACGCTCTGCCCCTCATGAGCATCCTCTTGTTCTTGCTTTCACTCTGTGCCCTGCCTGGATTTTGAAGATGCAAGAAATAAACAGATCGGAAAGAGCTAGTTCTGCAGCAGGCAGGGTCAAAGTTAGACTCTGAAAAGAACTTTCTATCAGGACCTATCCCAGAAACCCACCCTCACGTCACTCAGGAGGCTGTTTTTCTCCAGAACTCAACTTCCTTCTTAGTTCTTGTTACCCAAGACCTCAGACAGCCCCCCACCCCCACGCCACACCCCGTTGCTCTTCATTCCCCTAACAAGAGAGTTTCCATCCTCCTGCACCCCAGTTTCATCAGCTTCCTCTTTCCTTTCAGCTCTGCTCTGCCACGAAAGCCCTCAGGCTCTTTTCCTAAATCTTCACCTCAGTCACCTCGCCAGATGGGGGGAGGTGGGGAGACCTCCCCAAGAGGAGCCGGCAAGCAGCTCAGGCCCCCAGCCAGGAGCCCAGGCCCATGGGCTGCCCCACATGCAGATGGAAGCTTCCTGCTGCCCCTGAGCTGGCTGGGGAGGACTGTGGAGACAGAGGCCCACAGAAAATCGGGGGCAGAGAGAGACAAACTCCATCACAGCGTCAAACAGAAGCTAAGTCAGAAAGAAACAGGGAGCAGGTCATATGCGGGCAGGGAGTGGACAGTCACCAGGAAGCCTGCCTGGCCAGGTCCCATGGACATTCCTGTGGCCTCTGATGGCAGGGTGGGCTCAACCCTGAGGGCTGTTGGGGTGCCGGGGCCCAGCATGGGGGCTCTGGCCTGGGAGGGCAGAGGGGCCCTGCCCTGCAGCGGGCCCAGTTCTCCCGAGGGCTCCCCTCCCCTGCAATCAGAGCCAAGAAAGAGGGTTGTGCGGCCCAGGGACGCTGTGGGTGGCAGAGAGTGCCCCACAGTCTAGGGGAGCCAGCACCAGGGGCAGGAAAGGCTGGGAAGCAGGGGGCAGACCTTCTGGGCCCAGGCAGGGCACTAGTGGAGCAGGAAAGTGCTGGCCCAAAGGACCATGCTTTGAGGAATGAGGGGTGGCAGCTGAGTGTGGAAAGGAGGCTGTCTGGGGGTCAGGGAGCTTTGCTGGGGAGGGGATTGTGCCCCCTGCGGGGGTAAGGTGCTTACCATTCTCAGCTCACTGTGGCGGAAGGGCAGGCTAGTTTTGAGTGGATGGAGAGCTTTCTTCACTGGGGTGTCTGTGCCTTATCTCCTCATGAAGCTCACAGCTCCTTGAGGAGACAGTCGGTCTGGTTTATGGAAGCCAATTTGTGTTCCCCCTCCCCCTGCAGTCCAGAGCAGGGCCTGGCCCCCAAGGATCCTTGCTGACGGTGTGTGGAAGGGTGATCTGCACCCCTTGGATACCTCTGCCCTCTGAGGCCTCCCCTAGCAAGGAAAACAGCACAGGTCTAGATTTTTTTCTCTTTTTAGGGCCACACCTGCAGCATATGGAAGTTCCCAGGCTAGGGGTGGAATCAGAACTACAGCTGCCAGCCTTCGCCACAGCCACAGCCACAGCCACGCCAGATCCTTAACCCACTGATCAAGACCTGTATCCTCATGGAGACTAGTTGGGTTTGTAACCCACTGAGCCACCATGGGAACACCCAGGTCTAGATTTATAGCGGAAAACTCTACTTACTAGCTGATCCTTGCCGCCCAGCTAACCCTGACCGCAGCAAAACTTAGCGTCCCACTGGCTTCTCAGACAGCATGAGAAAGGGAATTTATATTTGCTAATATTATTTTACACTTACGCTGAACAGGAAATTTCCCAAAGCATTTTTTCTAATTATGAAACACATATTAAATATATGTATGTAGAGTTTAATAAACAGTTATAAAACACCCATGTTTCCATAACCCAGGTCAAGAAATAGAATCCTGCCAGTGTCCCTCCCAACCCCAGCCCTAAGCCTCTGCCCTGGAGGGAACCAGAATCCTCACCTCTGATCGTCCTTTCCTTGTTTGTCTTCCGAAGCATTTAGTCTCTTAGATGTTAATTACCATCTTTGAGTTTCACAATAAACCTTATCATTCTCATTTTACAGATGAGGAAACTGAGGCTCGGAAGGGTTTTTGTTTGTTTGTTTGTTTGCTTGCTTGCTTTTTCAGGGCCTCACCTGTGGCATATGGAGATTCCCAGGCTAGGGGTCAAATCAGAGCTACAGCTGTCAGCCTATGCCACAGCCACAGCCACACCAGATCCTTAACTGACTGAGCGAGGCCAGGGATCGAACCCCCAACCTCGTGGTTCCTAGTCGGAATCATTTCTGTGGCGCCATGATGGGAACTCCTTGGAAGGTTTTAATAACAAATCCAAGGTCACTCATAAGTTGGCGGCAGAACCAGGGTCCTATTTGGACCGGCTGATGCCTGGGCGGTTTCTTGCTCAAAGCAGAATCCACAGGAAACCCCGGGACAAGCCCGGTTTTGGGGACAGGTGCCCCAGTGCCCCAGGGTCTTCATAGCGAGGCTGCGTGTTCTCCTGGATTTGCTGACTCTCCTGACTTCCCTGGGGCCCTGCTGTGTGAGTACCTGGCAGGAAGTGATGGCATTTGGAGGCTGGGGAAACAGGTGGAGCCAGGAGCTGATCTGGGGTGGGATTGGTGCCTAAAGAGGGCTTCGGGCCCTGCCTGCACAGGGCGAGGGTGCCTGGGACGGTGGGGATGTGCCTGAGCCAGGTGTGTGCCCGAGTGTTTGCCAGGTTTACCAGGTGTGCCCTCCTTGGTGGGCCAGATGTGCTTGGTGGCAGGGGGTGCGCACGTATGCACACACACTTGGCATGTCCGTGTGTGTGCCCAGTTCTATCTACACACTTGGATTGCTCTGAAACATCTCCCCCACCCTCAGCCTAACACATGCCTAACACAAAAAATTCAACCATGGAAGTTTCTCCTTTTCTCTAGTTCTAATCCAAATGAATTTGGACGTTGGGACATTTATCCTTCTATATTTGTTTCTAAGCAGATTCAAGTATCTAGTTATTTAGATATGCATGTCCAAATGCAGTGATTTGAGGCTTAAGTGTTTTTAACAACCTTGTCTCAGGATCTACTTATGGTTTTTCTACTCTCTCTTCCACTTGCTTTACTTTGGTCATCTTCCCTGTCAGGATGCCTGGATCTGTTTCACTTTTTCCAAAAAAGTTGAAGAGTATGCCATTAAATAGGGTGTGCCATCATGAGTTTAACTGGGGAGGACCCCTCCATGTCACAGACCCTCCAGTCCCCCAGAAGGTGAAGGAGACAGGTGTAATGAGAGGCAGAGGACTCGGAGACTGGCCCCACCGTGGAAGGCCACCCAGTCCAGCTTTGACCTCCTGCAAGTAGAGCCCCCTCAACCATACCTACCCAAAGTCCACACAGCCCCTCCTCCTGCCTTCTGTCACATGTTCCCCTCCCTCTCTTGATACTTGACCTCTGCACCATGCTGTAGGTTGGGGGAACTGCTGGGTGGCCTCTGAGATGGTCCGATCTCAGAGAGCTGAGAGGAATTAGGCTGGGGGCACCCAGAGTCCAGGAGGCTCTGCCAGGACATGGCACGGCAGGGAGCTCACCTCCTGCTAACGTGGCCCCAGGAGAGGGCACCATGCTGATGCTGAGGCTGGCACTGCCCCCAGCCCAGATGGCAGCTTCCTGCTTCCCAGAGGGTATGGCTGATGGGACGGGTGCCAGGCGGGCATGGTGGCCCCACCCCTGCACAAGTGTCATGGAAAATCTGAAGCCTTGATCTTTGTTCTTGATTGCTCCTCCCTGACTTTTACAACTGGAAACTTGCGGCCTCTTTGTTCCCATCAGTTTGAGGGGGGAGGTGTTGAGAAGGGAGGAGGAGGTGGCGGAGTCAGAAGCTGGGGGGTACGGACCCTGGTGCTTCCAAGGACTGACCACAACCCCTTCTCACTCTCACCCTCACTCACACTCTGACTGTAAACAGAGGGTACCTGGATGCCAGGAGGCAGAGGGCACAGGGATGGGTACAGCCCCTGTGTCCTTCCTGGGTAAACTGCCTCCCCTCACCCAGGACCGATCTCCCTGTGGTTCAGGGCCATGGGTCCCTCGCTGCTAAGACCTCCAGTTCCTCTAATGTCCTGGAGGCACGTGGTGCCCAGCCCTTCTCATTCCTGGGCAGGTCCAGCGTGTCTGTTTATACCACGGGAGTCAACTAGAACTTTACGGTAAGGAAACCACTCAGGAGGTTGCTTCCCTCCCCTGCGCCTTGCCCTGCTCCTCCGGGCCTCTCCCCCTTCTCCCGCATGGCCAGAGTTCATGGAAACTTCTCAGGTCAGTGATTCTCACCTTCCTTTCCTCCTCGGCAGAGAGGGACTCACCCCCCACCCCCTTCTCTGGAGCCTGGCACCTTACTTCACTCCAAGCCTTGCTTTCCTCAGGGAGGAGGGGCAGGCCTGGGGGCTGGACCCAGGGCAGAGCCTCAACCCCGCAGGCTAACGCCATCTCCTGGCACCATCTGCTGGATGGGAAGAGGTGCCTCTTGCTACCCACGATGATCTTAGAGGTGAGCCTGGGGAGCAGGAGGTGAAGCAGAGAGAGATGGGGCGCCTTTGCACCAAGGTGAGGGAAGAAAGCAGGATTGAAGCAAAAAGGAAGGATCAGATGCTCATTCAGCAGATTCTGCACCCCAAACCGACCCGCCACGCAGTCAGTTCATAGATGCGGTTAGATCAGCATCCCCTTGGAGGAACCTGTATTCTGTGTGCAGGGGTGTGTGTGTGCGGCAGGGCGGGTAGATATGTGCATCAGCTTTTGGACCTCGGACGAGGGAGGGCTGAGGGGGGCTGGGCAGTCAAGGCTGGCCTCCTCAAGTTGGGCGGGGGGCAGCTGAGACGTAGCCACAGCCTGGTGTGGTCACAGAGCAGTGGCAGTTGGGGCTGCTCAGGCTGTGTCTGCCTGGCGGGGCTCGGTGGGGCTCTGCCCTGCTTGTCTGCCTTCTGGGTGGGGTCCTCATCTGGGGTCCAAAGCAGATGGTGCTGTGGGGCAGAGGGGACCAAGCGCGTCAGCCTGGCTGCTAGTGTGTGGCCTTCACTTGAGGATGCTCCATCTGCCAGGAACCATCACTCCCCCTGAGCCAGGCCGGAGCAAGACCAAAGCAGTGCTCGCCTCTGCTGGCCAGGGAGGGGTGCCGAGGGCTGAGGGGCCGCAGGCCAGGCCTCTCCGCCCCCCACATCCGATCTGCCTCACTGCCCAAGCGGCACAGATTATTTTTGCTCCTTCAGACTCTGCCAGGGCCTTTGCCCCATCTCCAGGAGTTACTCAGTTACCAGCATGGGTTTTCTATTTCCAGAGCAAGGGCAGGCCCTCCCCTCCTGGCTTCCTTTACCCAGGCCCTGCATTTCCTCTCCATCCAGCCCCGGGGAGGTGCCGAGGGTCTGGGTGCATGTCCAAGGGCAGGGGACTCCTCATCTCCACTGGAAGAGTCAGGGGCATCTGAGGGAGGACTAACCCCCGTTTCCTTCATACCTTCACTCTCTGGCTTCCCCCCAGAATGTTCCCATCTGCACAGAAACAGGCCTTTAAAAAAATCCCTCTATCAGACCCACGCCCCTCCCCACAGCCCAGGCTCTGCCCCTTTCACAGCCACACTCCTGACGAGGGGGGCGTGGGGACACACTCGCTGCTTCTACTTCCTCCCCAGCCATCCCCTCTTCACCCCACCCCAGTCTGGCTTCTGCCCCCACCCCAACATTCATGCTAAATTTGCCAAACTCTCACCTCCCGCATCCCTTTTCTCAGCAGCTTTAACTCATCTGACACCCCCCAAAGCCCTCCCCTCTCTGGGCTGCCCCACACGCGCTCTCCTGGTTTCCTCCTCCCCGATGGTGGCTTCAAAGGGACCCTCATGCCAGTGCCCCTGGACCTGGTCTTGTGTACGTCTCTCCAGGTCTCCATGGCTGTAGACACCACCCACAGGGTGACTGGTCCATTCCTCCTCTTTGAGCTCCAGCTTCCAGAAGCAGGTCCCACTTGGCGGTTCTCCTTGAGGTCTCCCAGATGTTTCGCACTTAACCTGTCCTGAACTCAAGTCTCACCCTATTACCTCCCCCCTCAACTTCTCACCCTATTACCCGCCCAGCCAGTCCAGCCTTTATCACCTCCACCTCCCAAGTTGCTAAAGACTGTTGTCCTTGATTCCTCCTCAACTTCCACATCCATTTTATCAGCAAGTCCAGCAAACCCTGCCTCCAAAGTGCACTCTAATTCCTCCATTTCTCTCAAGGGCTACTCCCCCACATACACACACTCAGGTTTTTCTAAATTACCCTCCTCTCCTCACCTGGACTCTGTGGTGGCTTCACAACGCATCCCCTTGCTTCCAACTTGAGCCTCCTCTATCTCAGTCTCCAGGAAGCATTACAAATCATCATTCAGGCGTTTCCTGGTGGTCTGGTGGTTATGGATCTGGCATCGTCACTGCTATGGGGCGGATTCGATCCCTGGGCTGGGAACTGCTGCATGCAGAGGGGGCAGCCAAAAACAAAACAAATGAACACACAAAACCCAAGATCGCCATTCAGATCATAGCAGCCTTTCCCCCTAAGACTTTCAATGTGGGTGTGTGTGCGCGAGCGCACTCAGAATATTACCGTGGCCCTCAGTGATTCTGGCCTTTTCCCATTTCCCCAGCTTCATCTTCTGCCCTCCCCACTGGCCAGGCCTTGGGTATTTCAGTCCCTGATGGTCAAAGCTCTTTTCCTGCCTCAGGACCTAGAACCCTACAGCCACAGCCAGCCCCCTTCTCATCCTTCAGTTTGGCCCGAGTGTCATCTCCTCAGAGAGGCTTTCCTTGCTGTCCTGTCCACACCAGCCCTCCTCCTTTAATTCCTATTTCAACTCTCTATTTAGTTTATTTTCATAATAGCATTTACTGTATTTACTTGCTTACTTACTTTCTAAATTTAATTAATTTATTTTTTATGGCGCACCTGCAGCATGTGGAAGTTCCCAGGCTAGGGATCAAATTGCCTATGCCACAGCCACAGCAACTCAGGATCCGAGCCACATCCTTGACCTATACCACAGCTCACAGCAACACTGGGTCCTAAACCTACTAAGCAAGACCAGGGATAAAACTGGCATCCTCACAGACACTGTGATGGGATTTTTTTTTTTTTTTTTTGTCTTTTTTAGGGCCATACCCGAGGCATATGGAGGTTCCCAGGCTAGGGGTTGAACTGGAGCTGCAGTCACCAGCCTATCCCACAGCCAAGCAATGCCGGATACTTAACCCACTGAGCGGGGCCAGGGATCAAAATTGCGTCCTCATGGATGATAGTCATATTCATTTCCGCTGAGCCACAGGAACTCTCTATGTCAGGATCTTAACCCACTGAGCCACAAGGGAAACTCCTGCTTATTTGCTTGTTTTGTTTGTTTGTTTGTTTGTCTTTTGTCTTTCTAGGACTGCACCCCTAGCATATAGAGATTCCCAGGCTAGGGGTCCAATTGGAGCTGTAGCTGCCAGCCTATGCTACAGCCACAGCAACACTGGATCTGAGCTGTGTCTGCAACCTACATCACAGCTCACAACAACGTCAGATCATTAACCCACTGAACAAGGCCAGGGATCGAACCTGCATCCTCATGGATCCTAGTTGGGTTCATTAACCACTGAGCCACAACTGGAGCTCCCTGCTTATGTGCCTTTACTTTTGTCATTTGCTCCAAAACATAAGCTCCATGAAGGCAGGGACTATGACATTTTCACCACCGTACCCCAAATTCTTAGCAGAGAGCTTGGGGCTTGGTAGATGTGCAATAAAACATTGTTGAATGAGTGAATGATAAATGAATGAATGAATGGTTTCAGCTGCTGAGGTCAGTTAGGTGCTGGTGGGGCTGGAAGGAAGGTGTGAAGGAAGGGAGGGCATGGTTGGTGGAAAGGTACTCCCTGGGCAGGGTTGCCTGATTTAGCCAATGGAAATACTGGACACCCAGTTAAATTCAAATTTCAGATAAACAACAAATCGCTTCTCAGTAGAAGTATGTCTGAAATAAAATTTTAATTGGGCATCTTGTGTTTTATCTGGCAACCAGGTGAGTGAGGAGAGTGGAGCGGGCATGGGGTCAGGGCTGCATACAGAGACAGTACGCAGAGCAGGTGAGGATGGCTGGAGCTGCCTGAGACCTGACAGGGACAAGCAGAGCCAGTCAGCAGTGCAGCTTGTGCAGTGCCCTGGCCCTCAGGCTGTGGTGCAGAGGAGGCTCAGAGAGACTGAGACCTTGTTGGGGCATGGGGAGCTTGTCCTGGGCTGGGGGTGGGGATTCAGGTCCTTGCCCTTCTTCTTATTATTATTTTTTAAATTGAAGTAAAGTTCATTTATAATGTTGTGTTAGTTTCAAGAGTATAGCAAAGTGATTCTGTTATGTGTGCATGCATGCACACACACATACACATTCTTTTCAGATTCTTTTCCTTTACAGGTTATTACAAGATATTGAATGGAGTTCCCTGCCCTATACAGTAGGTCCCTGTTGATTATCTATTTTATATATGGTGTGAATATGTTAACCCAAAACTCCTAATTTATCCCTCCCCTCACCACACACTATTTCCTTTGGTAACCGTAAGTTTGTGAATCTGTTTCCATGTCTGTGAATCTGTTTCTGTTTTGTAAATAAGTTCATTTGCATCTTTTTAAAAGATTCCACATATAAGTGATATCATATATTTGTCTTTGACTTAATATGATAATCTCTAGGTTCATCTATGTTGCTGCAAATGGCATTATTTCATTCTTTTTTATGGCTGTGTAGTATTTCATATATATGTACCACATCTTCTTTATCCATTCATCTGTCGATGGACATTTAGGTTGCTTCCATGTCTTGGCTACTCTAAATCATGCTTCTATGAACATTGGAGTGAGGTCGTTGTCCTTCCAAGGTCACAGGCAGAACCTATCTGATCCTTCCTTTTCCATGACTTTCCAACTCACTCTTAAATTTTGTTCCTTTCAACACACACTTATTGGATATCCTAGCGTGTGCTGGGTACTGGGCCAGGGCACAGAGATGAGTAGACTTGTCCCTGCCCTCAGTGTCTGAGCACTGAACTGCATGATCTGGCCCGCAAGAAAAACCATCCCCAGCACCCACTGTCCCCAGATGCAGGACTGGGTGCCTTCTTTGCTTTATCTCCACAGGAGGCAAGACCGAAAAGAGAGATAATCCCACAGAAGCATGAACATAGAGCCAGAAGTGACTGAGATGGCCAGTGGATGGAGACATGAGGCCAATCCCATTTCCATCCCCAACACCCCTATATTGGGAGGGACCTTGGATTCCCACCACCTGTGGGGTGAATGTTTGAGTGGCTATCTCATCTCAAAGAACAAATGCTGCAAGCTGAGTTGCATGTAAATGTATGTATTAAAACGTGTGTTAACTGTTGGTGGGAATATATATTGGTGCAGTGACCACAGAAAACAGTTTGGAGGTTCCTTTAAAAACTAAAAACTGAGTTACCATAAGATCTGGCAATCCCATTCCTGGGCATATATCAGGAGAAAACTAATTTGAAAGTGATACATGCACCCCAGCGTTCAGAGTGGCACCACTTACAAGAGCCAAGACGTGGAAGTGACTCATTGACTCAGTCATAAGGAAGAATAAAACGACACCATTTGCAGCAACATGGGTGGACCCAAGATCATCATATTAAGCAAAGTAAGTCAGACAAATATCATATGATATGATATCACTTATACCTTTAAACATGATACAAATGAACTTATTTACAGAACAGAAACAGATGCATAGACATAGAAAACAAACACCCTATTACCAAAGGGAAGGGGGGGATAAATTAGAAGTTTGGGACTAGCAGATACAAACCACTATCTATAAAACAGATAAACAACAAGGACCTACTGTATAGCATGGGAAACTATATTATAAAAAAGGATCTGAAAAAGAATATATAGATGTGTGTGTGTATATTTGTATGTACACCAGAAATTAACACAACATTGTAAATCTACTATACTTCCAAAAAAAAAAGTACGTTCAGGGAGTTCCCATTGTGGTTCAGTGGTAACAAACCTGATTAGTATCCATGAGGATGCCGGGTCCATCCCTGGCCTTGCTCAGTGGGTTAAGGATCCGGTGTTGCCATGAGCTGTAGCATAGGTCGCAGACGTGGCTCGGATCAGACATTGCTGTGGCTGTGATGTAGGCTGGCAGCTACAGCTCCGATTAGACCCCGAGCCTGGGACCTTCCATAAGCCACAGGTGCAGCCCTAAAAACAAAAAAGAAAAAAAAAGTGTGTTCACCCATGAGCATTTCTTTTCCCTTGATGAGCGTGAATGAGGCAGTGATTTGGCAAGTATCAGGTTAACTTCATAAATGAAGGCAGCCAAACCAGAATACTTGGGTTCAAAAATCTACCCCTGGCCTGACTGATCTGGTTTGGCCTTCTAGACTTAGCAAATTAACCAGAAAATTGCCAAAGTCCTGCACTTACACTGGACAGACACAGTTTTAGTGTGGCCTGCATCTCATAGATACACAGATCTCTCTCTACACACTATTATTAGGTGTATCTTTCCACATGTTATTACATCAAATTTATATTTGTAACCAACTCAATGATTGTCCCAGATTATCCAGAACCAATCTTTCATAGCAGGCTGGTTTTCTACAGCTGCCTCTCATGTGACTGAACCATGAGTATAAAACACTGAAAAAGTGGGACATGCTAAACAAGGAAAAAGCCATTATTGCTTCTGTTCTTGTTACTGTTTTCATTCTCTGTTAATATGTGTTGGAAAATGCAAGGACATTTACTATTAGCCTAATTTGAACATATTGGCAAAGAAAGCCTGCTGTTAGACCAAAACCCCAAATGAGAAGCTCCTAAGAGGAAAAATTTGTAAATAAATAGGAAGAGGGCAGGTGTAATGGATTAAATGTGAATCACCGAGGGATCTTGTTTAAATGCTGATCCTGACTCACTAGGTCTGGGTTTAAAATTTATTTTTTCTTTTTTTGGCCATATGGAAGTTCCTGGACCAGGGATCAAACCCACACCAAAGCAGTGACCCAAGCCACAGCAGTGACAACGCGGGATCCTTAGCCACTAGGCCAACAGGGAGCGCCATGAAATTTCCTATTTCTAACAAGCTCTAATTGGTCCATGGCCCATACTCTGAGAAGCAAAGGCATTAAGCCTACTGGGTCTGGAGTAAGAAGGCCCATCTGTCCCTAGTTTCTTACCTTTGATGAGCCTCAGTTTCCTCTTTTGCAAAATCAAAACAGTCTTAAATACATACTCCCAGCGGATGTTGTGAGGCTCACAGGAGATAAGGAGTTTGAACGCCCTACATTATAAAATGCCTTACAAATGTTTGTTATTATTGTTCTGGGGTTGCCGGGCTTCGCCTTCAAAGGCTCCAGAGCGCTGCTGACAGGGGTGGACTGATGGAGCGATAGCCACCAACATCCCTGCATCCTCGCCTCACTTCCACTGTGCGCTCCGTGAAGCCGTTTCCCCGGAAGCTGTTATTTTCGGAGAGAGATGCTCTGTGTGTCTCCCTCCGCCCCTTGATTGCTGGTCTGCTGGTTCTCCTGGCCTGCGAGCCAGAGAGGCCACGTGGCTTCCAGCTGGGCTGGGCATCCGGAACACATTCCTCCCTCCCCACCTTGTGCCTTGAGAACTCTCCCCTCCGTACTGACTGCTCAGGGCTGGCCAGGGCAGAACTCGGCACGAGGCAGTTTTAAGTCCCTGTTTTTCCCTCAGGCAGCCAATGCCCTCTGTCCTTCAGTGCGCGCCACTCAGCATATCCTCAGCCAGGGAAGCATCCACTTCTTCAGTTCAGGCTTAGCAATGGCTGATACGACTTAGGGTGACCTCTCCTTAGGGGACAAAGCCAAGAGGCACTTCGAACCACAAGGGAAGGGTTCAGGCCCCCATGCTTGGAAAGGGCATTTGGGGAAGGGGGTTTGGAGGGCTCCCTACTCCCTCTGAAATCCTAGAGTTAGGTGTCCTGCATCTGGATGTCCAAATCTCCATTTTCAGCCAGAAACATTCCAGCCTTTCGGTGTTCCTGATCTTGCTCCTGGCCCGCATGGGTGCTTGTGAAATCTGAGACCTACTCCTTAGATTTCACAGACTGATGTGAAAATCTGGCAGGTCCAGGTTTCTCAGCCACAGCCATCTAGAAGCTTGGGCCAAGACATCGTGAGGAGCCAGGGGTTCCCAACCTGTTTCCCCCGCGACAGCCTTGGCTGTTGTTGGTCACGTGTGGGACAGTCTCCTCCAAGTGCCCTAGCTGATGAAGACCATGCCCCACCCCACCCCAGGTATAACTCTACCCTTTTCTCTCTTCTTCAGGCCAATCTCATCCAACGAAGAGAGAAGAATGTTATGCTAAGGATAGCTTTGATTTACTCTGACTGTTATTTTTTTTTTTAAATATAGTCTCTCTAAACTTGAGTGCTTTGTTTAACAGTGAGAACCAATAGTGACATCGGATCATTGTTGAGCACCCTGTCCATGAACTCTGCTCCAATACTGAGGCCAAGGACTAAATCCTCAAGGAGAGGATTTGATTTTATACAACAAACCCATTGAATGTCTCCTTCGTCCCAAGCGGCCAGCCTTAGAAGATACAAAGATAAATACGCCATGGGCACTGCAGAGCCAGCGGAGAAGGACAAGGGAGCACTGTCTCCCGGGAGGACATGGTTTTCTTTCAGGCTTTTCTTGTACCTGCCTACCTCTATTTGCCACTCACACTGTTTCTGCCACCCTGTTTTTTTTTTATTCTCTACTAAATGAATCTTACTATTTTATTTTCTTTTAAGTTTGTCAAGTTCAGTAATCTGCTCAGAAACCAGCTTTGGAGTATGTCCATTATTTTTTTTAATTTATTTTATTTTTTTTGTCTTTTTATCTTTTCTAGGGCCACACCCCCCGCATATGGAGGTTCCCAGGCTAGAGGTCAGATCGGAGCTGTAGCCGCCGGCCTACGCCAGAGCCACAGCAACACCAGATCCGAGCCACATTTGCAACCTACACCACAGCTCACTGCAATGCCAGATCCTTGACCCACTGAGCGAGGCCAGGAATCGAACCTATATCCTCATGGTTCCTAGTCGGATTGTTTCCTCTGCGTCACATCAGGAACTCCATGGAGTGTGTCCATTATTGTTTGTTTCCAGATTCTTCTTTAATTTTTGCTTTTATTTTTATGTTTCTCCTTTCTTAGAATGTTCTCTTGATTTCTAAAATTGAATGTGTAATTCATTAATGTTCAATCTTATTTTATTATTAATATATTTTAAACTACATTTTCCAATAGAGTGGTTTCACTTCATCCACAAATTTTGACACATATGGTTTTCACTATTTTATTTTTTTCTTTTTACAGCTGCACCTGCAGCATATGGAAGTTCCAGGCCAGGGATGGAACCACAGCTGGATCCATAACCCACTGAGCCACCAGGGAACTCCTATTTACCTTTTTGAAATTGAATTTTTTATTTTATTTCATTGTGGTTACAGAACATATAAATTTTTTTGGTCTTTTTTTTTTGAGAATTGGCTTATTGTCTACCTTTCTGACTATTTTGTCATGTATTCTTGGAAAAAATGTGTATTCTCCATTTGGGGGTGCAAGCTTTTAGGTATGGCCTTCCTTAATAAGTTGTCTTGTAATGATTTATGATTTATATTCTTATTCAATTTTTTACTCCTTAGGCTTTGAGTTTCTAAAAATGATAAATGGAAATCTCCCCCAGAAACCTTCCATTCTAATTGTGAATTTGTTAATTTCCGCTTATAATTCTGTCAATTTTCACATCATGTATTTCAAGACTGTTGCTAAATGTATGCACATTCAGTTATTACTGTATCTTCCTGGTATAGTAGCTTAAGTAATGATTCTCTTTATCATCATCATACAATGCTTGTATTTTATGTCTATTTGATAATAATTATTAATTAAAATATTATTGCTGATGCTAATATTGCTAAACCAACTTTCTTTTTCTATCATTTCACTGTCAACATTTTTGTGTTACTATGAATTATAAACAAAATACAGATTGACTTTTAAAAATCCAGTTTGAGTCTCTGTCCTTTAGCAGATGCATTATATCTATTATATACATATTTACTTTTTAGTATCCCTGGGTTTTAAACGGGAGAAACTGAGATGACATGGCTCTTCCTAAGAAAATGCGTGCGAATTATTCCCTCTTTTTCCTGAGCCCTGGCCCTGGGAGTTACATTATCCTGCACTCAGTTTACCTTTATCATCCATTTCAGGTGCAGTCATCATTTCTGCCATCTGCATCTATAAGCCCTGGATCTGTCCTGTGTACCTCTGTGCCCCACTGCTTGGCTCCTACAATCCACAGGAGGGTGTCGTTCATGGTTGTCCATTTCCTTTAGCACCTAGGAGGGATGTACTAACAGGCTGACTCCGTTCCACATGGCAAGCTCTACTGGCATCTACGAGTCTGAGCCGAACCCTGTACTCTCCTAGGCTTTGTCCACCTGGACCTTCCTCTGCCTTCCCCTTTCTGTGTCACTGTGGTTTCTCGCATTTCATAGTTCCCTTCAAACACCTGCCTCTTTGCATGCACAGGGACACACACACACACACACACCTGCAGATTTCTATACTGTCTCCAGTGCAGACTGGCCAGGGAGAATTTTGCTCTGAGTGTCATTATCAGGAATGTGTCTGCTTTTCTTTGAAGTCAGCCAAGCAGATATTTTTGAGCGGGGAGGGGAAAGGTAGGGACACTGGTCCAGTGACCAAACGGTGTCAGTGAGGGAGGTGTAAGAAGCACTCATATTTACTCGGTTGTGGGTCCTTGTTTCCTACCCACAACAGGGCTGGGCTTGGAGTATCCAGGCTCTCCCCCCACCCAACCTGAGGTTAGACCTCAAGCTGAGCGAGTGTGGGCAGGTGGTATCATCTCTGAAAGTCCCACTCTGGTGGCTCAGAGGCTGGAGACTGTGGAGGCTGCGTGAGTGTCTGTGGTCTTGGGAAAGCCCTGCAAGGTAGGAGGCAAGGGACCTGAAGGGCTTTCGGCACGTCGGTAATCTGGGGTGTGATGTGGGCAAATCAAGGGAGGCCCCAAAAGACTTCTGAGCAAAAGAACACCTTACCTTTCGCAACCCACACTACCTTTTCCCAGCAAGGGGGGGCTCCCTTAGGGTCTGATCAGGGGCCAGGTGACACACTGGAAACCAGAGAGACAAGGGTGGCAGAGCCTGGGTGTGGGAGTTCCCAAGGGGATTTTGTAAGTATCTCCAGGTTCACGGCCACCAGCCCATCTTCACAGAACCAGCAGGATCTGAAGCCCAGCTCATCAGAGACCCTACTAGGGGTGGGGCCAGGGAGTGGCTTCCGTTGCATGAAAGCCTTCCTGCTGGCGGGGAAACAATCCAAGGGGCCAGGTTTTCTTGGTAGTAAGAGGGGGCTCTCACCATAACCTGTGTGGGGGAACCAAACAACTCCAATAAAAACCGTATGTTCACACAGGTCAATAACCCCAAATGACACATTGTAACAAATTCCAAAACAACGCCCTATGGGCAAGTCTCTAAGTTTTCTGTACTCAGGAATGGGATAATAGGGAGCAACCAGTAGGTGAACACAGCTGCACAACACGTTCTTCCGATTAAACTAAGAGATCAAAGCTCCCGCATGTGCTGATGGCAGGGAGATCTTTGGCCCTCTCATCTACCCTAGCAATGCAGACATGTTCTCACTTGGGAATTTCCTCCTTTACTCTGTATTGTCCCCAGGCACACCCAGGTATAATCAAGCCACCTAGCATCAGCTGTTCGAGACTGACCAGGTTGGGCAGAGCTAGATAAGGATGGCAGTCTCAGTTGGGGAGCAGTGCATCAAGAGTAGCGGGCTGGGGAAATTCCTGTTGTGGCTCAGCAGTAACGAACCCAACTAGTATCCATGAGAAGGCAAGTTTGATCCCTGGTCTTGGCTCAGTGGTTTAAGGATTCAGTGTTGCCATGTGCTGTGGTGTAGGTCACAGATGTGCTTCAGATCCCGAGTTGCTGTGGCTGTGGTGTAAGTCGGCAGCTGCAGCTCTGATTTGACCCTTAGCCTGAGAATTTCCAGATGTTAAAGGTGTGGCTGTAAAAAGAGAGAAAAAAGAAAAGAAACTGTGGGCGTGGGACAGCAGCGCATGGCATAGGGTATGTGTCTCAGGCAGCCCAGTACAAACCCAGATCTTTCAGTGGAATCTGTGCAGACATCACAGAGCCCTGTCACCTACTTGCTCAGCTGAGACAGACTCAAGCTTTGTCTGTAGCTCCTTGGAAGTGCTCTCTGCCCCCCGTGACCTGCCTTGGGCTCTGTTCCCTCCTGGTGGGGGTTAGGAAGGGAATCTTTGGGAGCAGAGGGGACAACAAGGTCCCAGAGGGCACCCTGGTCTCAGCCACACTCAGAGGAGAAAAACAGCTTTGGAGGAAAGTATCTCGGCAGGCAGCGGGTGTGTGGGTGCGTCCTTTCCTCCCCAGCACAAGGCAGTTAGAGTAATTGGCCAGATTACTGATTACCACCATGGCAGGTGAGGTGTGTAATTGGGCTGGGGTGTGTGTTGTGGGGTGTGTGGGGGGGACTGGAACCTAACGAAGTGAGTTTAGGAAATTGAAAGCTGGCTTGTTGACAGGGAGAGCACCCCTGCACCCCTGCTCTGCCCTAGGAGCCTTGGGTCCTGGAGTCAGGGATCAGGGTGAGGACGGAGGTACTGATGGTACCCAGAGATCCCCACTTTTGGGTCACTTGCTTACAGTGGGTTTCTCTTGCTTCACTCTAAGCTAATAAACTCTAAGTCACATCTGGCCCTTAGTTTGTCTTTGGGCAGCAAACCAGGGAGGATCTGATAGTGGCTGCCAACACTGCCCAGCCCCGGTCCCCCCCTCCATCTCTCTAGCTTGCATTTAATGGGTCCAAAGTCTGACTCAGGGCTTCATGCCAAGCCCAGGAGCTCTAGGAGTCCGTGGGGAGCCATGGAGGGCCTGGACTGCAAGGCTGCGACGCCTCCAAGCGCGTCTCGCCTGTGGTCTCAGGCAGGCGGTGGATACCGCGGGGCAGCGTGGTCTTGGGTTCAGCTTCCACCCTCCCCACTGGCCACGCTGCCTGGGGCCTCCCACCCCCAGCTTGACCTGGTCTCTCTGTGTCTGGGGACCCAGGAAAGAGGGCCTGATTGTGCAAGTTTGGGGCCTGCCCTCAGCTGTGGGGGCTTTCTCTGGGCTCAAAAGGGAATTGGGGCCATGGGGCAGAATAAACAGACTGTGTTCCTGGGAAGAACTGCCCTGGAGAGCCACTTGAGGTTGAGGGAGAAGGCCTGGTGTCCAGACCCAGAGCCAGTGGGCCAGGCCACACAGAATCATCTGCAGGGAGGGGGGGCTGTACGCAGCCAAAGGGTGAATCCTCTCTTGAGCCCAACACCTTCCCTGGCCCTTCCAGCCAGCTTCTGTCTGCCTTATCTTTGCTCAAAATCGCTGACCTTGTCCTTAAAGTTCCACAGGGCTGGAGAAATTTCCCTAGAGCTTTCTGGAGGCTGGATCAGCGGTGGGGTTAGGTTGGAGGTGAGAGATCGTATAGTCTCTCTGAGCCAAAAGTTGAGAGTGGTGGTGGTGGTGGGGGGTGTCTGAAATGGACAAGACAGGCCGGTGTGCACGCAGTGGGATCTGGGTCATCTGAGGGCTCCGTCTGTTCTAATAGTACTGACTGTGTGGCTCTTCCCCAGAATTAATTTTTATGTCTCTGGCTGGTCAGAAACTTTCCTAGGATCATTCTAAGCCCAAGGAGGATATTTTGGGAAAAGAATGTCCTTATTTAAAGCTGAAAAAAACCAGTGTGATTCTTGCTGTTCTAGTAAATTTATCAATCCCCTATAATTTTCTTGACCCAAAAGATAACAAGATGTGCTCTTAAAGAAGGACTTAACCACATCCTTCCCCTGTGCCATCTCTTTGCTGCCCCTCTCCCTCCAAAACACAGCCTTACAGGCCAGGCAGAAATGGTCAGTCCAGCCCACAACTCTAAGCATGGTTTCCCACCACTCTCAGGATGTAGACCCTAAATGGTTCAGGCTGCAATCTCTGGGAAGCCCCCAATGTCCTTGGGCTGGTAGCTCCCACAGTGGCATGTGATGCCTTGTGCTTATTCCTCCCAACTCTCTCCTGTTAGGGGAGGTGATTGTACTCATAGAGGGTCCCTGACCTGGAGGGCCAGCATGTGAGCTTTGCTGTTATGGGATCTCCCCCCCACCCTTTCAGATATTCCCTACTTTGCCCTCCTCCCCCCGCCCCGGCAAGAGCATAGCCATAGTGACGGTCCCAGGGTTGAGAGTGGCCATGGTGGAGCCCACTCATGACCCAGGTCATGGCAAAGTCAACACGATGGCAAAACCAGTGCGTCTCTTGCTTCCTTTACATGTTCACTGTTCTCTTTTCACTCCCACCTCTCCCCCAGATCCATTGTCCTTGTTCTGTGCCCCAGGAGGATGACACCTCTGGACCACATCTTTCCAGGCTCTCTTGCTGGCCTATGTCTGATCAGGTCCAGCTTGAGGGGGGCACTTTCAGGGGATCAGAAGGAAGAGAGTGAGACTGGGTATTTCTCCCTGTTTGTCCTTGCTTCAAAATAATTCTTTGGCAATAGTTTCTGCCTCCATGACAAGAGTTTCTTCCAGGTGGCCCATTCTCCATGGCTCCAGCTCTCATTGGTCCTGGGTTTACTATCTTTTCCCTTATCGCTTGGACCATTGTGGTTGAGGTGGTAATGATTTCCTGTCACTCATATGCTCCATTGTTGTTCCCTTAACCTTGAAATGACCTTTCTTCAAAGTCTCTTCATTTGAACCCTCTGGGACAAATTTTATTTCCTGCCGGGGCCCTGATTGACACAGATCACCTCTTCCATTCCCTAAACGGACAGCACTTTCTCTGGCTAATAGGATCCTTGGGTCAGTCTCAGAGCCCCACTGTCCAAACTTTTTCCATTACTTTTTTATTATTATTAAAGTGTAGTTAATTTACAATGCGTCTTCAATTTCCATTGTCTTCTGTTTCTCTCTAAGTGAGCCACCTTGGCTCTGATCCATTCTTTTCCTTCCATTTGGAGAAGTTGGTTCTGCTCTCTCTCGCTGTCTGCCAGTCCCTTCATAAGGGCCTGGTGGAGGACATTGGTGGATGTTGTCAAGTCTATGGTCCTACAGCTATGTCTTCTTCCCACCATCACCAGGCAGGACTCCTGGGCATTCTCCTACCTGAAGGGGAACAGTGCCAAAATGAAGAGCAGGAATGATGCAGGTGGATATTAACAGGAAAGAAAAGGAAAGAGAAAAAGCCATCCCAGACATTAATCAAATAAGAGATTTATTTCCATGCTGGGCAGGAGATGATGGAGCTGCTAGGAGGGAAGAAAGGTAGAAGGTGGCGCTTAAGATAAAGCCCAAATTCCTCAACATGCGTGGCATTCAGTCACTTTCCTGGTCTGGCTCAAACCCAGCATTTCAGACTTCCATGCCGCTCCCTGTGCCTCATGCACCCCAAGTTTCTGAGCTGCTTGCTTTCCCCCAGGCTCCAAGCACTCATGCTTTCCCTTCAGAATAGAAAGCATTTCTCTTCTAGATTTTATATTGCTGTGTAACGAGTATCACATAGGTAATGGCTTAAAACAATATCCATTTATGATTTCACTGTTTTATAGGTCAGAAGTTCAGTCAGCTACACTAAGGTCTCTGCTTAGGGTCTCACAAGGCCAAAATCAAGGTGTTGGCTAGGACGAGCTCTGATCTGGAGGCTCTGGGGAAAAATCTGCTTCCAGGCTCATTCAGACTTTTGGCAAAATTCATTACCTCATGGCTGCAGGACTGTGGTTCTGGCTGTCAGCCAGGGGTCTCTTTTAGAGCCTTAAATCCATCCTCATTCCTTACCATGTGGCCCGTGCATCTGTAAAGCAGCAATGGCATGTTGAGCTCTCCTCATGCTTCTGAACTCTCTGCATTACTCTTCTGACATGAGCTAGATGAAATCCTTTGCTTTGAAAAGGCTCAGGTGGTTAGATTAGGCCCAGGTGGACAATTTCCCTTTTGCCACATAATCACAGGAGTTAAAACTATCCATCTTAAAATCCTGCTCACCACACCTTCTGTCCTTGGTTCAAATACTACCACCACTGTAACGCCTTCCCAGTCAGTTCACTCAGAATTAACTGCTCTCCTAGCACATGGCTGGCCCTCCATTCAGCTTCTTATCTCATTGTATTGATTAGCAATTTGAGAATAGGAACCACGTCTTGATCTTGTTGCACTAATGCCTCCCACTTAGTAGTTGCTCAATAAACATTTATTGAAAGACAGGAAGGAAGGAGGGAAGAAAGGAAGGAATGAAGGGAGGGAGAGGCTACAAAGACATAATGACAAGCACCTAAGAGGTCACCTAGTCTGAAGGGATTACATCTCCATCAAGATATTGAGGATACTAGAACTACTTCATTTTTTAAAAAGGTTTCCCCTCCTCTTGTTCCTATTCATCCTTTTCCTCTTTTCTTCCTCAAACATGATTTGGAAAAGTTTCAGACCCAGTACTCATTTACTACCCCAAGGGGCAATACCTAAAGTTTCCTACCTTTGTTTACAAGTAAAGCACATAGTCTATTCATCAAGAGAACCAATTCAAGAAATTCATCTTAAATTGTGAAAGCCCAGTGGTTATTCCCTTGCTCAAAGGGCTGGGACCAAGAAGACAGGCCACAAAAGACAAAGTCAGGGCCCCAGCTCCACTTGCAGGAGTTCTCATTGGGCCTTTTCTGATTCTTCTCACCTGTTTCCAGTTTCCCCTTCCTCCTACCCCAGCCCCAGGTACCATCATGAGAGAGGCAACCCAATTAAGGAAATACATTCCTTTGATGCAGTGATATTTTAAAAAACTGATTCATGTAATTATATATAAGCTGAACAGAAATACTGTTCAGCTTATTAAACAAAAATTAAAATTAAAAATTAAAAATCCTCACCCACCCTAAGATCCAAATCTAAGTTTGGAGAGGAACCTCTCTCCAAAGTTTGCCACTGTCAACGGTTTATTAGAACTCCTTCCAGAGGAAAAAAAAATTATGGTACCTGCATTTTCAGCTCAATAGTAATTCTTCTGCAGCTAGAACACAATTTAATTGGGCCTGATTTCCATAAAGATCGTTTTCTCTTCTCTGAACTATTAAGCCAATTTAGAAGCAGTTAGCAAAACCACTTTTCAGGCAAATTAAAGTATTGAACCTGTTTACAGTTCATCCAAGATGAAGATGAGGTGTTATTTTAATCCTCCAGATAACAGCTTCCTCTCTTCCCACCACCGTGCCCTCATTTCCCAGTTCATCTGTCTGCTCTCCAGATGAAAGCAGTCAGGAAGTTCAGAAAGACATTTTAAAGGACATTCCAATATTTTCTCTTCAGAAGACAAAAAGTGAACAAAATCCTCTCCCTGGTACTTCCCCAGCCTGTCCTGACTTTTTAGCCCTTCATGGATGCAACAAGTAGGCAATGACTGAAACATTGGGGGGAAAAAATCAAAGAAAGACACAGCCATAATGTTGGAGGCACAGGAACACTTGTTAGTTACAAAATAACATCCTTGCTAGTTACATTCTAATTTACCTTTAGGATGTAATTTGGAGCATTTATTGAAGTTGTGTATGGGGTGTGTAGGTGTAACTTTGTTTTTATTGAGGGTGGCAATTTTCTGTTTGTAAATAAAGCTGCAGCAAAAAACACTTAAGGCCAATGTTAGGTACAGCTGGGCTAAGCAAGATCTTAATTCAAAGACATATCCTCAGAGAGATCTAAAGATCTAGATGTTAGGGGTCAACCTTGGGCCAAGGTCTCCATCTACAATTCTGGGGGATCTTTTGCATTCCCACTCGAATTCTCTATACATCTTTCTCTATTTATAGCTTCACTGAACCATCGTGACTCTCCAATCCTCTAAACTAGCACTCAGAGGGAATCTAAAATTCCTATAGGTATAAAGTTATTTATAAAACCTAAAACAGTATCTCCCAAAGAATAAGCAAGAAAAAGATTTCCCATGAAAAGCTCCAGGAAACATTTTGGTTTGGAAAGCCTGAATACTGTGTCTCCTGGTTGAAGAGTTCCAATACAGATTCATGCATGAAAGGCCCTGAGAAGTCTTGTGTTGAAGAAATCTATTTAATGTTGGTTCATTCATTCATTCATTCAAATATTTGTTGCGTTTCTATGGTGTGCCACATGTTTTTCTAGTCACCAGGGCTATGGCAACAAATAGGACAGATGTGGTTTTTCACTTTAATCGGTAGCAGGTAATACACAAGTAAAACGTGTAATTTCAGATAATGTTAAAGATCATTATAAAGAGTCTTAAATGGCATGGACAGGGAAGACCCTCTCTGAGGATGTGACTTTTTCTTTCTTTTTTTCTTTTTTTTTTTTTTTTTGGCCTTCCTGTGGCAGATGGAGCTCCCTGGCAAGGAATCAGATCCAAGCAGCAGTTGGGGCCTATGCTGTAGCTTAAACAATGCTGGATCCTTATCCCACAATGCTGGGCTGGGGTTCAAACCTGTGTCCCAGCGCTCCAGAGATGCCACTAATCCTGTTGCACCACAGTGGGAACTCCTGGGGATCTGATACTTGAATCAAGACCTGAAATGAATCATCAGAACAGGCCACCTACGTGAAGATCTGGGAAGAGCATCCCTAACATGGAACCAGCAAATGCAAAGGTGCTGAGGCTGGAGTGAGCTTTTGCATGTCTGGGTCTGAAAGATGGAAGGCAGGTAGAGCTGGACCAGAGAGAAGAGGAGTGGTGCCAGGTGAGACCTGAGAGGCAGAAAGGGGACAGATTATTCGTGACTGTCATCCACAGCAAGCTATTTACCCAGCATTTCCCAACCTTATTTTTTCATAGAACTTTTTTTCCTGGTATAAAATATACCTATTAACCTCCCATAGAACTAGTATGCTGTGGATCAGTTTGCAACACTCAGGTCTAAGATATTATCCCTCTCAGAATGTTCATATCTTCTTGGAGGACTATGCATTCTAACAGGGATTTATTCTGACAGAATAAAGTTCTAAAGTAAATTGCAGACCTTGGCTAGTAGATTGGAGTGTATTTTCTTTTCTCTCTCATTTTGATTTTTGTTTCCAATGATAAAACAAAACATGCCCTGGTTGTCAAAGGTTATTTTAAAAGTTTATAAAAGGTTATTGATGTAAATTATTGCTTGTGTAAGTTTTAAATATTTTAATGCCAATGCTTCTCGAGTGTTGGCTTTTTCATTACAGCCTAAAAAGTTTTGAAATGAGTGTGAATGACAGAAAGACAGAAGGCAGGGACAAACCAATGAAAATTCTTCTATATGAGATGAATGGATAAAGAAGGTGTAGTCCATATATACAGTGGAATACTACTCGGCCATAAAAAAGAAAGAATGCCATCCACAGCAACATGGATGCAACTAGAGATTCTCATACTAAGTGGAATAAGTCAGAAAGAGAAAGACAAATACCGTATGATATCATTTATATGGGGAATCTAAAATATGACAGTAATAAGCCTTTCTATGAAACAGAAACAGACCCATGGACAAGGTGAATAGACTTGTGGTTGCCAAGGGGGAGGGGGTTGGGGGAGGGGTGGCCTGGGAGGCTGGAGTTAGCAGATGCTAAGCTATTGTACGTGGATGGGATAAACAACAAGGTCCTACCTTTATGTCTTATGATAAGCCATAATGGAAAAAATATTTTTGAAGAATATTAAAAAATTCATCTGTGTAGATAAGAAAGAGGACAGAGTATTTTCAGCTATTATCATCAAGTTAAAGATAAAGACCAGTTATTCCCTATCTTCAGTGAGGAATGAATGAGCAAATAGGCATGACCCCAGTAAAAGGAACAGAAGTCAGAAATCAGGAAGAAACTCCTGATTAGCAGAAGACTGTGGCACTTCAAGGAGTTACTGAGAAATAGTATAGAGTGTTCTGGCCGCTCAAGATCCTGAAGGATGTGGATGGGCTTCCCATTGGCCCAGGGAAACTTTAGGTTAACTTCATGGAATCTCATTTTACTGCCCAGGCAGGGGAAGTGAAGTAGGAAGGTAAGTAAGTTGGAGAAAGGACCATTTCAGAGTCTTAGGAAGTTAACAAGAAATAATTTTACCATGAGGAGGAACTCAGGTTCCAAAGCAAATCCGCACTATTAAGACAAAAAACAGAGTTCCCTTTGTGGCTCAGTGGGTTGCAAACCCAACTAATATGATTCCAGTTCAATCCCTGCCTTGGTCAGTGGGTTAAGGATCCAGTGTTGCTTTGAGCTGTGGTGTAGGTCACAGACACGTCTAGGATCTTGAGTTGCTATGGTTGTGGGGTCAGCTGGCAGCTGCAGCTCTGATTCAACCCCTAGCCTGGGAACTTCCATATGCCCTAAAAAGAAGAAGGAGAAAAAAAGAAGGACCTGTGGCTTGATGGTTTCATTGCTATTAAAAGAACATGTAATGGCATCTTGGCATCTTTAAATGACTCTCAAAGTTGACCTATATGGGCCACTTAATAAAGAAAATTCTTTTTTAAGACAAAAAAACAAAGGAATAATATCTGACATTTATTGAGTGGGCTCAATACACCTCAGACAGTCTGTTGAGTGCTTTCATTTAATGTTCGTGATGTCTCAGTGAAGCAGGAAGGATACTGTAGCCAGTATTTTCACAGGAAGCATCCTTACCACAAGCATTTTTGCCACAAACATTTTCAGTGCATTATTAGTTAACCATACGGAAATTTTGCCATGAAAGATAAAAATAACAAAAAAATAAAAAGAAGGACATTAAGAAAGACTTCACAAAACATGAAAATGATAACAAAATTAAAAAGACTATCACAAAGTACAAGACATTTGAATGTCTTTACATGCATATTCATGGCAATACTGCACAAATAACTGATCTTATTTTGTGGGTTTTACCTAGGCATGTGGCTTCCAAGTCGTGCATTTATAGCATTTTATGCCTTTTTTTTTTTTGCTTGTTGTTTCGTTTCCTTGTACATCATTGCGCTTTTCCTTTTTCCATAAAATTTCTTCTTCATTAAGAGGGGTAGCAGTTTCCGAGTCTTAGGATGCATATTTGTAACTTAGCTTTGAATTGCCTTGTGAGAGCCTCTACACAGTTGGTTGTTCTTGGCATATTGTTACATGTCCGTTGATAGAAGCTCCAAAGTTCAATGGTAAATGTGGGTTCAACTCTGCACCTTCAAATCATTGAAGGATTTGCAAAATGATATGCTATCATTTTCTAGTAGAGCGTGCAAACTGGCTTTACACTCTCTTATTTCCCAGTAAGTTTTATCACGTTCCATCAAGTCAATATATGTCCACAGTTGTTATCATCTACTACTTAAAGACTGCCACATACCCGTCAACATATAGACCATTATGAGGGCTAAGATTTAGATAATATAAAAATGAGAGTATTAGGTCAATGCCAAGAAGTCAAAACCAAACTGTCAGTTATTTTAACTTTTATAGCAAAATTGCCTTGAGGCCAATTAGTTATGCTGTGAAAACGTTTGCAGCCAAAATGCTTGTGGCGGAGTTCCCGTCATGGCGCAGCAGAAACGAATCTGACTAGGAACCATGAGGTCATGGGTTCGATCCCTGGCCTCAATCAGTGGATTGAGGATCCAGCGTTGCTGTGAGCTGTGGTGTAGTTCACAGGCTCAGATCTGGCATTGCTGTGGCTGTGGTGTAGGCCAGCAGCTATAACTGCAATTTGACCCCTATCCTGGGAACTTCCATATGCTGCACATGAGGCCCTAAAAAGAAAAAAAAAGAAAAAGAAAAAAAAAAACATGGAGGCAAAACATGGATCATTAACAAGTTGGATTTGAAGGTAAGGTGAGGAAAAGGAATCTCTTTATCTTATGTCTGGATACAGACCCCTAAAAGAATATTTTTCTTGTCTTGAAATGGAAAGGATACAAACAGCAGCACAAAAGGAGGAAGACTGGGATGCCGTGAGTAGGCAAAATGACCACAAAAGAGAGGTTCACAGGAAACATGGGGAGCTTCAGCCCTGGATAACAGGACTGGGAAGTAGAGCCAGAAGTGGGGAGAGGTCCAGGCATCATCAAATCTGGTCCCAGAATTCCCTGGTGACACAGGGGGTTAAGGATCTGCTCGTGCAGCATCTGGAGGAAGCTCGTGCACAGGGATAACAGGGAGGGTCAGAGGGCACTCAGGAAGAAGTTCACGGTGATTGTACCTGGAATGACCTGATGGAAAATTAAAAGACTTTTAAATACATGTTTAAGATGAGAAATTGTGTGGACTGGATAAGGGAGCCAGCCTTACAGAGGAGAAGTGGGGAAGGGACTCTACCTACTAAATGCTCCCAGTTCACTCTTACTGTCAGAAATATGTGTACACAGACACAGACACAGACACACACACACACACACACACACACAGGAACACAAAAAAAGAAAAAAAATTTGCCTTTTTGGTTTTTTTTTGGGGGGGGAGCACCTGCGGCATATGTAGGTTCCCAGGCTAGGGGATGAATCAGAGCCACAGCTGACAAGACTACGCCACAGCCACAGCAACGCAGGATCCAAGCTGCATCTTTGACCTACACCACAGCTTACAGCAATGCTGGATCCTTAACCCACTGAGTGAGGCAAGGGATCAAACCGGAAACCTCATCGTTCCCAGTCAGATTCATTTCCACTGCACCACAATGGGAACTCCAAAGAAAACTTTTTAAAAAGAACTATATCCACATAGCTTGCTCATCAGCACACCGAGCTAGTTAAATATTATCGATGAATGGACACACATACAATACACAGAAGAACATATTACTACACACAGTTAAATACTAAGCTAATATTACAATGATTACCCATATTCCTAGATTATGAAAGAGAATATCAGTATATCAGAAGCCCACATACGCTCCTTCCCACCCCCCAGTTTACCATTATCCTAAACTTTGTATTAATCATTTCCTTGTCTTTATAGTTTCGTGACCTATGTATATATCCCTAGCTATTAGATCATGTTATTTTGCATGTTTAGAACATTAAATAAATGAAACTATTCTGTGTATATACAGAATATATATATATATATATATATATATATATATATATATATATACACTGCCTCTTTTACTTAATATATTTTTGGGGTTCACCCATGTAGACATATGTTGTAGTTCCTTCATTTTTCACTGCAATATGGTATTTCATTTTTTTAACATACTGCAATTTACCTATTCATTATGCCATTGATGGATCTCTGTCTTTCTCCAGGCTATTTTTTTTTTTTTTGGCTATTGTAAATTATTTTTAAGTGAACGTTTTATGTCTGTCTCCTGGTGCACACGAACAGGTGTTTCTCTTGAGATCCTATCCAGGAGTGCATTTGTTGGGTGGTAAGGTTTGAGCCACATCAAGCCTCACTAGGGAGTCCCAAGCTGTCTGTGTTCTTTCTGGGGGTTCCAATTACCCTGGCTTCAGCAGTGAATGAGAGTTCTGCTTGCCTCACACCTTTGATAAAATTGGAGTTGACCTACTTTTTATTCTGGGAGGTGAGAAGCGGTATTTTATCGTGGTTTTAATTTGCATTTCCCTGATTACTAATGAAGTTGGACCCCCCCACCCACCCAGCCCATATGTTTGTGGACTATCCGTGTTTCCTCTAGGGTGAATGCCTATTCATGACCTCTGCTCGCCTTTTTCTGTGATAATTTGTATTTTTCTTATTGACTCAAAGTTGTTCTTTATACATCCTTCATATTGAACCTTTGCTGGTTATCTGTGGGGCAAATATCTTGTTCCATTCTTTGGCTTGGTTTTCTACTCATTTGGGGGTGTCTCTTTGTAAATTGAAGTTCACTATTCAAATACAGTTGGATTTGTTAGTCTTTTTCTTCTAGTTTACCCCTTTTCTTTTTGCTTGAGGAATTCTTCTTTTAAACATTTAAGGAGGAGTTCCCGTCATGGCTCAGCGGAAACAAATTGGCTAGTATCCATGAGGACGCAGTTTCAATCACGGCCTTGCTCAGTGGGTGAAGGATCTGTCGTTGCCGTGAGCGGTGGTGTAGGTTGCAGACATGGCTGGGATCCTGCATTTCTGTGGCTGTGGCGTGGGCCGGCAGCTGTAGCTCCAATTTGACCCCAGCCTAGGAACCTCCATATGCCATGGGTGTGGCCCTAAAAGACAAAAAAATAAATTAAAATAAACATTCAATGAACTTTTAATTTTACAACAGTTTTAGATGTATAGAAAAGTCGTAAGAGTCTTACAGGCGGGTCTCATACACCTACACCCAGTTTCCTCTCGCATTAACATCTTACTTAATCACTACAGTGCCTTTGTTGCAACTGATGAACTAAATATTGACATGTCGTTGTTATCTAAAGTCCATATTTTATTCAGATTTCCTTAGTGTTTCTGTTCCAGGATCCCATCCAGGATAATACATCACATTTATTCATCATTTCTCCTCTAGACACTGATAGTTTCTCGACCTTCCCTTGTTTTTGAGGATACTGACAATTTTGAGGAAGACTGGTCAAGTATTTTGTAGACCATCCCTCAGTTTGGGTTTGTCTGATTTCTTTTCACGCTTAGACAGAATTACGGGTTTTTAGGAAGAAAACCACAGAGGTAAAGGGCCGTTTTCATCATGTCATATGAAAAGTATATGCTATTAATGTTATTGATCACTGACGATGTTAACCTTGATCTCCTGGCCTTGATCTGGCTGAGGAAGTGTTTGTTAGGTGTCTCCACTGTAAAGTTACATTCCCCACCTCTTCCTATGCTGTATTCTTTAGAAGGAAGTCATAATGTACATACCATACTTAATAAGTAAAGAGTTATGCTCTATTTCCTTGAGGGAAGTACCCATAAATAATTTAGAATTCTTCTTATGGAAAGTTGTCTATTTTCCTCTGTTTACATATTCAGTCACTAATTAATATTTATTTATTTATCATGGATATTTATTTATGGAACATGAATGGTGGAAGCTTAGTTTCTCATTATTAGAAAGAAGGTTACAGATAAGCAGAGGGCCAAGGCAGGAATGAACCATAAGGTTCTGGATGTGAGTTGGAGGCATCAGTATGAACCCATGTTTGGCTTAATATATATATGGAAATAATCATAGATGTATGTATACACATATATAGTTAACATACATATATTTCCTAATTCTGTCTGCTGAGAGAGCCTACAGTAGCCCAATAGCTATGAACAGACCCAGTCCCAAGATCTTAATTTCTAATGCCATTTTCCAATAAAAAGAATCAGAGATCTTTAGAGAAATGGCTGCTTCTAGGAAGCATACAAGATCAGCCTGGAGCATCACACAGTGCCAGAAAGTAAGGAAGTGCTCAAACCGCACCCCCTCCCCGAACACACAATGATAGAGGCATGTCCAAGGGACACAGAAGCCTTCAGAGCTCCCCATGGCCAAAGCCGGAATAATTTGAACAACAGAATAAATGAGGAGTATTGGATTATGACCCGAAGTATATATAAAAGAAAACCATTTAATGTCAAGGCCCTATTAGTAGTCTTCTCTATCATCTACTAAGAGTTTTGTAGGTTGCATTTTCCCACTCAAGGCTTGAATCAACTTACAGTGGGTTTGAGTGTACTATTTGAGGTAGAGGTCCAATTTAATATTTTTCTAAATGGATAACCATTTGTTTCAGCCATTTCAATAGTCCATCCTTTCCCCCACTAATGTGCAATGCCCACTCTCTTACAAATAGGTCTCCAAACATGTGTATTTCAGTTCTGAGCCACTGATCTATTTGTCTTTCTCTGCCCTGATATCCTATGATATTAATTATTAGAGTCTTATATTATGATGATGTTGGGTAGAATGATTATCTTACCTTGTTCTTATTTATCAGGAGTATTTTGTCTGCTTTTGGCACTTGATTTTCCAAATAAACTTTAGAACGAGCTTACCCAGTTCCAAGAAAAACTCTATTGGGGTTTTTATTGGAATTGCATATTGAATTCATAATTCAATTTGTAAATAATTGACATCTTTATTACATTGATTCGCCTTAGCCAAGAACATGGTGTATCTCTCCACTTATTTGATCTCCTCTAATATATTTCCATAGAATTTTATGTTTTTCTCCTTGAAGAACTTGAATACCTTTTGTTAGATTTTATTCCTAGGAACTTTGTATTTTTGCTATTATTGTAAGTTCCTGCTTTTCACTTATAAATTTTTTCCATCAGATAGCTGATGGTGTATAGAAATGCAATTGCTTTTACACATGAATTTTATATCCAGCAATTGTCCTGAATTCTTATTGATTCAAAATTTATTTGTAAATAATCTTGAGTTTTCCAAACAGATAATCACATTACCTACAAATAATGACAGTTAAATTTCTTCCTTTCTAATCCTCATAACTTTCATGTCTATTTCTTCTTTTTTTTTATGTCTATTTCTTGACTTGTATCAACTCTCTAGGACTTCCAGTATAGTTTTTGAATACAATCAGTAATAATGGGCATTCTCATCTTGTTCTAGACCTTTTTTTTTTTCTTTTATGACTGTGGGCATATGGAAGTTCCCAGGCTAGGGAGTTGAATCAGAGCTACAGCTGCCAGCCTATGCCACAGCCACAGCCACACAGGATCTGAGCCTCATCTGTGACCTACACCACAGCTCACAGCAATGCCAGATCCTTAACCCACCGAGCAAGGCTAGGGATGGAACCCACATCCTCATGAATACTAGTTGGATTTGTTACCACTGAGCCATGGTGGGAACTCATCTTGTTCTAGACCTTAATTGAAATAGTTCAAAGCATCATTGTTAAGTACACTGTTTTATATGTGTTTTATCAGGTTAAAGAAGTTCCCATCCATATCATGTTTGCATTTTTTTTTAAGTCAAGAATGAATGTTACATCTTATTGAACATTTTTGGAGGGGCATCTGTTTAGATAGCCATGTGGCTCTTTTCCCTCTTTAATCTGTTAGTATTTCACACATCGCTAGATTTGGTTTGCTAATGTTTTGTCCAGGACTTTTCTGTTTGTGTTAATGGGTGAGATTAGCTAGTAATTTCCCTTTCTTATACTGGTCTTATTTGGTTTTAGAATCAAAGTCCAAGTACTAGTCTCATAAAATGAGTTGAGGACTTCCTTTCCTGAATGCTTGCTAGAAGTTCCTATACACATCACATCTTGTGCCCACCTTACATCCATCTGGCACCTCTTTTATTACAGCTGTGGCAGTGACCACCAGCTTGGCACAGGTGTAAACTGACAGCATCTTGTCTAAGCCACCCCACCAATATCTCACTTTATGTTCTCGGGCTTCTCCACAACCTCTCTTAGGGGAACCTGGAGAAATGCCAAGGATTTGAGGGTTTGTAAATCTGGGCTTTCAAGAAGTTAATACCCCATGTGGCAACCCATGCCCAATGCAGGATGGAAATTATTGGATAAACGCTTTCCTCTTCCATCCCTTGGGCACACAATTTTAAAACTTGCAGGTTTAAAGCCTTGCAGGTCTGTTTCTGCTGATTCTCACTCAGGGTGCTTTACTCCATGTGTGTTTTGTGACTTTGACCATGACCAATTGTTCCTGGGATTTCACCTGCAGCAAGTTTTTGAGTATTAGGATATGGTTGAGCTCCTACAAAGAGGATTGCAATTGATTCAGCCAGTTACCAATTAAGGATCACTTTAACTTTTCTATTCGAGTTTGTTTGAATTACACAGCATATGCACTTGGGTTGCAAACTCAGCTGAGCACTGGCTTGTTGTGAATTCTTTTTTTTTTTTTTATTCATGATGATTTTTATTTTTTTCCATTATAGCTGGTTTACAGTGTTCTGTCAATTTTCTACTATACAGCATGGTGACCCAGTTACACATACATGTATACATTCTTATTTCTCACATTATCATGCTCCATCAAAAGTGACTAGACATAGTTCCCACTTCTATACAGCAAGATTTCATTGCTTATCCATTCCAAAGGCAATAGTTTGCATCTATTAACCCCAAATTCCAAATCCATCCCACTCCCTCCCCTTCCCCTTGGCAACCACAAGTTTGTTCTCCATGTCCATGATTTTCTTTTCTGTGGAAAGGTTCATTCATGCCATATAGTATATTCCAGACATAAACAATATCATATGGTATTTGCCTTTCTCTTTCTGACTTACTTCTCTTAGTATGAGAGTCTCTAGTTCCATCCATGTTGCTGCAAATGGCATTATTTTGTTCTTTTTTGTGGCCGAGTAGTATTCCATTGTGTATATATACCACATCTTCTTAATCCAATCATCTATCAATAAACATTTAGGTTGTTTCCATGTCTTGGCTATTGTGAGCAGAGCTGCCATGAACATGCGGGTGCGTGTGTCGTTTTCGAGGAAAGTTTTGCCTGGATATATGCCCAAGAGTGGGATTGCTGGGTCATATGGTAGTTCTATGTATAGTTTTCTAAGGTACTCCACACTGTTCTCCATAGTTGTACCAATTTACATTCCCACCAACAGTGCAGGAGGGTTCCCTTTTCTCCACATCCCCTCCAGCATTTGCTATTTGTGGACTTACTAATGGTGATCATTCTGACCGGGGTGAGGTGGTACCTTGTAGTAGTTTTGATTTGTATTTCTCTAATATTCAGTGATGTTGAACATTTTTTCATGTGCTTGTTGGCCATCTGTATATCTTCTTTGGAGAAATGTCTATTCAGGTCTTTTGCCCATTTTTCAATTGGGTTGTTGGCTTTTTTTCCTCTTGAGTTGTATAAGTTGTTTGTATATTCTAGAGATTACGCCCTTGTCCCTTGCATCATTTGAAACTATTTTCTCCCATTCCATAAGTTGTCTTTTTGTTTTTTATGGTTTCTTTTGCTGTGCAAAAGCTTGTCAGTTTGATTAGGTCCCATTGGTTTATTTTTGCTTTTATTTGTTGTTGTGAATACTGAGGAGATATTTATCATTTTTCCAACCATCCAGAAAGACACAGGCCAGATTTCTTGCTGCTCCCTTCCATGTGGAGGTTTATTTCTCCTTTTCCTTACACAGGTAGTTCTGGGGTATACCCTTTGAGCGCCCAATTTTATGCAGGATAATTCCTTGGCTGTACCTCCTGTCCCATGCCCTGTGAAACCATCAAAGTGGAAGCTCAAGGTTCCCAAATCTGGAGTTCCCTTCGTGGTGCAATGGAAACGAATCCGACTAGGAACCATGAGGTTGCGGGTTCGATCCCTGGCCTCACTCAGTGGGTTAAGGATCCGGCATTGCCGTGGGCTCTGGTGTAGTTTGCACACGTGGCTCAGATCTGGCATTGCTGTGGCTGTGGTGCAGGCTGGCAACTACAGCTCCAATTGGACCCCTAGCCTGGGAACCTCCATATGCCATGGGTGCAGCCCTAAAAAGACAAAAAGACCAAAAAAAAAAGGTTCCCAAATTTCTAAAGACACCCCCAGAGTGAAGATCAGCTTTGGTCCTTGCTTTCCAACCTGTGTTCCTACTTTCACTTCATTGTGAATTCTGTAGATTTCTTTCTTTTGTGCCAGCTTGGTGATACATTTAAGATTAAATGTTGTTTAATTAAAATTGTTTCAATCGAGAGGGTCATTTGAGGTATTGAATCCACTGTACTGTTAGAAATGAAACATCGTTTTTAGAGGAGGTTGAGAGGAAGGTAATACAACCTTGACACATAAAATTCTTTGTCAATTGTTCCGGTTCCAACACCACTTGTCCTCAAATGTCCCCCACTTACATACAGAATGTATGCTGTTTGGGAGAAAGAAACATGGCAATAAATCCTTAATTATTACAGATCAAATGTCAACGTATAGTCTAATACCCTAAGATAACAAGTGATTAGAGGGGAGACTATTATTAATCACAAAGCAGGAATTGTGTCTCTTTACATTCAGGGCTCTAACAAGGAAGTACACCAGCTGTAGACACCAAATCAGCTTCTCTATCAGACTAGATTGCATGTCACAACTGACAGGGTGTGCGGTATCAGTCCAAAGTTTAAGCCTCATGGAATGGGGGAGATGCTAGGGGAGTGAAAGTGATGTAGATATATGTGTTTCCCCAGAGCTCCAGCTCCCAACATGGTGGAAATGGTTCAATTACTTTAATCATCTCTAGGAAGCAATAGTGAAGATTCTGACATTTGCCTTTGGGATTCACTTCTAATTCATGTCAAGATTAAGCATAAGGTTCTTGGGAGGAGGAAGAGAGGACAGGGAACTGGGATACCAAGACTACTTCAAGGACACAGAATAAAGGCTCAGTTGCTGTAATTCACCGTTCTGGACCCAACATCCTGCTCAGTATCTCCATCCCAGCCCTAAGAAGAGCCAATAGCTGGTGTGTTCATGACTGGGCACCTGGACTGCTTGCCTAAGTGTTCCCTCTTGACCCATCTGGACCCATGTTTTGGGAGAATATGGACAAGTGCTGGCAACTGGGATATTATTCTCCTTTCCGGGCAGGTCCAAGTGATAGACTCACTGACCATCAGTCTTGACGGTCCTCAAACTCCCTACCACTTGACAGATGAGGAGCCTGGTGATGAATAGGGTACAATGGTGTATAAGGTAGGTGAGATAAACTGGGGAGCAGAGGAAGGCAGGAAAGAAAGTTCTAGAAAGGAGTAACTGACTTGTCTGTGCAGAGAAGAAGGGTGGAGAGGAGGAGGGTTCAAGGGTAAAGCGATGGAAACCCTTGATGGTTTGGGCCTCTTCACCACATTTTTTTTCTGGGCTTGGCAGCTGGCACTCAGACGTCAGACAAGTTGGATACTCCTTCCTTCTCATGTTCCAGAAACCCCAACTGAACAACACCTCTCCTTGAGAATGTGGGTTACAAGAAGGTCCGTGGTGGTGGTCAAGCTAAGAATTTAAGGGCTACTCTCTACTTCTAATTACCCAGAAATACCCAACACACACTTTCCTGCTGGTAGCCACTGTCAGAAGAGCCTGTCCTGTTTGCCTATCTGGTTCCAACTGCTTGGGGACCTGTGGCATCAGACTATTGGCAGCTGTGGTCCCAGACACAGACCACAGTGAATTCCACCTGGATCTTGCCTTAGGCTATGCTTAAATAAGCCAACTAGACCAAAGAATTTAGCTTCCCAGCCTTCAAGAGATTCTCACACACACATGATGTGCTTCCATTTCTCCACAAAGCAGAGGAAGAAGAGGTACAGGGCGGCAGAAAGAGCCAGGCCTGGATTTTAAGGTAGTAGACTTGTTCTCTCTGATGTCTGCTTTGCAATCTACCACTTATGAACTTGAATGGGTCACCTAAACTTGCTGAAGGCTCTGGATCTAAATCCTGCTTCTCTGTTCTCTAGAGCAGAGGTCTCCATGGCAGGATATGTTACATGATCCATTAGATACAGGGGGACAGTATCAAAGTCTTCCTTTTTCATTTGCTCTCTTTTTTTTTTAATTGAGCCTTAGGAGTTCCCACTGTGGCACAGGGGGTTAAAAATTCCACTGCTGGAGTTCTCTTGAGACACAGTGGGTTAAGGATCCAGCATTAGGTTTGATCTCTGGTCAGGGAACTTCCACATGACATGGGTGTAGCCAAGAAATACATAAATTAATTAATTTAAAAAAATTGTTTAAAGAAAAAGAATCAACCACAATGGCTTGGGTCACTGCAGAGGTGCAAGTTCCATCTCTGGCCTAGCTTAGTGAGTTAAAGGATCTGGCCTTGCTACAGCTGCAGCATAGGTCACAGCTGTGGCTCAGATTCTCAGATATCTGGCCCAGGAACTTCCATATACCCTGGGTACAGCCATTTTTTAAAAATTGAATTTTAGGGAGTTCCCGTCGTGGCACAGTGGTTAACGAATCCGACTAGGAACCATGAGGTTGCAGGTTCGGTCCCCGCCCTTGCTCAGTGGGTTGACGATCTGGCGTTGCCGTGAGCTGTGGTGTAGGTTGCAGACGCGGCTTGGATCCCGCGTTGCTGTGGCGCTGGCGTAGGCCAGTGGCTACAGCTCCGATTCAACCCCTAGCCTGGGAACCTCCATATGCCACGGGAGCGGCCCAAAGAAATAGCAAAAAGACAAAAAAAAAAAAAATTGAATTTTAATATGCTTAACATACAGATTAACAAGGCACCCTCACTTGGTCCTCTTATCGGAGGGTCCTGGGTCAGGTATGTTGAGAGAGGTATCTTTTTTTGTCTTTTGTCTTTTGTCTTTTTAGGGCTACACCTGTGGCATATGGAAGTTCCCAGGCTAGGGTTTGAAGTGGAGCTACAGCCACAGCAACACCAGATCCAGGCCCCTTCTGTGACCTACACCACAGCTCATGGCAACACTGGATCTTTAACCCAATGAGTGAGTTCAGGGATCGAACCTGAGTTCTCATGGATACTAGTTGGGTTCATTATGGCTGAGCCACAACGGGAACTCCAAGTGAGGTATCTGAGTGCAAAGGAGTGCTAGGGGAGTCAGTAAACAGTTTCAAAAGTCTTAAGAACATCATTTGAAATGTGAATTCACATTTATTAATGTTGGCGGTGATTCACACCTTAACTGTGTAGTTTGACTTGAAATGTGAGCTAATGCTAGACCTTAGAGTCATATACATGTATGGGGATGACTAATTTTTTTTGCCAATAAGATTTTACAATCAATCAAAATGTTTAGAGACCAGGTCTTGGCTGTAAAACATGTGGATAATACAAAGCAACACAACACCGCTGTAATTTAGTCTGGGGTAAACCCTCTTGGAAGTGGAGATAGACACCAGAAACACCAATCTAAATGATGGTGACATCTTTAAAGACATAGGACAATTAGGCAAATGCAAAGAGAGGGGCATCCACACTCGGCGGTGTTTGTTCCACATGCTCAGGCCAGAGGCCAAAGGCAAGGGGAAGAGCTGTCAACAGCCACATATTTCTGGAGTTGAGGCCCCAGGGAAGAGTTGTTTAATGCATTCCTGGGCTGCTTACGGAATGTCCTTCCTGCTCTTCTGGAGAAGGAAGCAGGCAGGCCTAGGATGAGGCTTGCGAGGCTTCTGTTCACTGGTATGAAGAAAAGGAGATCATTGCATAATTGCCTTCTGTGGTGACTCTCCTCTGGGGCAAGAGAGCTTCTTGTGAAAATAGCCTTTCCCGACTGACCTCTCCAGGAGCGATGTGACACTAACGGCACTCTCAGCAATGTGACATTAATGGTACTCTCACCTGCTCCCGGGATACCTACTCCCACAACACAGAGCCTCTCCATTTGCCTCCCTCACCAGGCTCTCCCACAAGATCCTCCTCCCTAGAGGAGCAAAATAGGAAATCCCCAAGGGCTAGGGGACAGGGTCACTTCGCCTCCTCCTAGAGTGATTGTAGTTGCTGCAAAACTAAAAAGCTAAGGGTCCTTGTAGATGGGAAAGGACCCTGAGCCCCTAGTTTATTCTGTTGGTCTCTATGGTTGGGGTTGGGGCTTGAAGACTCATCATTGTCTGCTGGGGTTTGGATGGGAGCCCAGCAAATACCTGGGAGCCTGGGAGGGCTCTGAGCTGCCTCTGCTTGGAGACGCAGGTGGGAGTCTACACCTTCCTTCGTCCGGCCCCTAGGCTCTGCTTTACCATGCCAGCAGACATGGTGTGCGGGCCAGCAGGCTGGCAGCCTAGGGCTCAAGGATGTGGGAGCAGGTGGGAAAGGCAAGTGCCAAAAGCCCCGAGGATGGAGACTGAGCTGGGCTACTGGGAATGGAGCCCTGGAGCCAAATGGACTTGGATTGAATAAACAATGGTGCCTTACTCTTTCTGGGGCAAGCTGAGTCTGTGGACACTCACTTCTTGTGGCGTTTGCAATAAGTCCCTCACAACTGTCCTGTTCTGGGGCAGTCAGGATTTCTGAGATGCCATAAAGCTTCCTGAGGCTAAAAGAACATCCCCCCACCCACCCACCAACAAGCTGGAAAATACAGGAGCGTGGTAGGATAACAGCTGAGTTAGGCCACAGGGGTAAATACTGTGTGGATCCACAATGCCTCAGTGACTTAACCCTGACACTGGGGCCTGGGAGGTAGAATCCTCCAAAGCCTTGGAACCCCCAGGAGGTTCTGAGGGTGCTCTGTGTAAGCCAGGCTAGGCTCTCAAAGGCCTTTCTGTGAATCTCTTGTCGTAGGTTCTCAATAAGGGATCTCATGATAAAAGGGATTTGAATAAACTTTGGGTCAATTTGGTGGATCCCCAAAAGGAAGACAGAAAGACAAAAAAAAAAAAAAAAAAAAGGGAAGGGAAAAAATATCGAAAACCTTAGAGGGCATCTCTTATTTTATAAAATGTATATCCGCCTAAGTGTACTAAGTCATAATAAAAACTTATTTCTTACTGTGGGTTGTAGTTAAAACGTTGATAAACACTGTCCTGAGAAGACTCTTTTGTTTGGGTTGCCTTCATTGCTTACAGCTTCTTCCATTTATTCATTCCATTTTCACCATCTGGAACATAAACAGAGCGAGAAGCTTTAACAAGGCTGAGAAAAGATAAATAAGGCCACCGTTCTGGTCTTATTTTTTTAGAATCTCTGAAACAAGACAACTGAGATGGCCTGGTGGCTTCTAGCTCTATGAATCCATGAGGCTGTGTCTCTCCGATGTCCTGCAGTTTGCTATGTGAGAGTCGTTCCTCCATTTTCACTAAACCCATAACCATAAAATATTTAAGGAGAAAAAAGGGCCCTAAAAAAGGGAAAAGCAAACAGTGAGATGGGAGTGCTCCAAAGACAGCTCAAAGGGCACACTTTTACCTGGAGAGCAACCTGGACAAGGTTAGGGTCTGGAAAGGGAGTAGTTCAGGCACTGGAGGAAGACAAAAAGAAGTTGATTAGGGATATAGTGATGGAGCTGATGAGTACGGGGTTGGAGACTGGTCACATCTATAATCCTGCAAATCTGCCAAGCCTAGAACCTCTAAGTTCTCCAAGGCTGGGTTATCTAGGTTATGGTCCAACAGGTAAAAAGCCTATGGGTGTATTTTTTTTTAAGAGGGAGTATAGAATAGTGTAGAAAGTGCAGCAAGAAGACATGGGTTCAAGTGGCTCTGTCACTCCCCAGCTGTAAGGGCTCTGATAACACAGCACATTGGTTGTACAATGGGGAGAATACTTTCTAGCCTGCCTGACTCAAGAGGTTATACTAAAGATCAAATGAAGAGTTATCAAAAGACTCTAAAAGTCAATTACTATGGAATACTTAGCACTCATCTCCCACCATTTTTTTGATAAGGTTTATGCTCAAGATGCCAGGTTTACCTATTTGGCCAATTAAGCACTACAAAAATGACTTTCAAGCGATCAGCCTCTTCCAGAGGCATATGGAACTTTCTGAAACTGTCCCAAGGTATTGGTTGTTAGAGATGTCCTCTTCTATTTTCCTGCCCAGTGAGAATCACTGCTAGCTTTCCCATGATTCTCTGATCTCTCTTTACCAGCCAAGAATCCATCCATCAGACTGGCAGGGCCTCCAAAGGGACACCACCTTTCATCTGTTTCTCGGAATAAACTGTCCATCCCAAGTTCAATCAAACACTCCTCTATTTTTTTGTTTTATCTTTCCAGAAACTGTCCATGATACTCCCTTAATGAACTATTCCAGTGGTTAACAAACTTCCCTGTTTGCAAGGGGTTTTGTTTGTTTTTGTTTTTTCTGTTACGTCCCAGTCAATTTCTCTTGATCCAGTTATTGAAAGTTTGAGAGAGGCTGGCTATCCTACAGTTTCACATAACTTTCAGAAATGGGTACAAGGCTATTGCAGCAGCATGCTTGCTGAGCTCTAGTACTGCCCTTCATCCAATAGCTGTGTGATGCGCAAAAAACTTAACCTCTCTGTACCTCAGTTTCCCACCCGCTCAGCCTGTCCCTCTGAGCCATGGTTTCATCCTTTGGAGAAGGTGAATGGCAACATCTTCCCTGCCTAAAAGGGGTCATCAACTGCTGGATGACTTGGTGGGCATCTCTGTTATGGGACATTTCACTGTAATTACTATTTATTTCTGCACTCTCCCACTGGACAGTGAGCTCTAAGGAGGAAGCTGTCTTTTTTCCGCGACCTCTAGCATCTAGAGCGGTGCCTAGCTCATAAGCCAAGGAAACGGAGATTTTAGCCAAGATTTTCTATGGAGAATTTTTGGCACCCACCTACAAGTCCAGGTCTCAGGATGCACTCCCTTCTCTTCACACCAGTGTCAGATGGGGTGGGTGGCTGAAGCTGGGGACTAGGGACCAGGGACGCTGAGACTAAGCTTTTTTGGACGAGGTTTTCGAAGGGGCCGAGAACGTGGTCAGACTCAGTCGCGCCCGAGGGGACAGAGAAGGGATGATGATACATCGCTGTACTCCACTTCGGCCCC
Source organism: Sus scrofa (assembly GCF_054392235.1). Taxonomy (NCBI): domain Eukaryota; kingdom Metazoa; phylum Chordata; class Mammalia; order Artiodactyla; family Suidae; genus Sus; species Sus scrofa. Next base: position 85,309,744 of record NC_139387.1, on the reverse strand, counting down.
GTTTTCGTTCGCTATTTTATCCTAGCGTGTGGGATCGGGCTCAGCTCCCTGACGCTTAGCCGGAGTCACACGACGGTGGGCGGCGCCCGGGAGTCCCCAAGAGCACGGAGAGCGCCGCGGATGCTGGCTGCGCGCGCCCCCCAGAGCCCCGCAAACCGCGGAGAAGTCCTGGCGGGGTCAGCCCAGGTGGGGGCGACGCGCCTGAAGAGGCGTCCGAGGAAACATGGCGGCGGAGGGAGAGGGGAGGCCTCACGGATCGTCGCAGGCAGAATCGTGGCTCTGCACACACATAACCATCGAAAGCTCTCACGCACGAAGGGCAGAGCTTCCTTGCTCTATGGACGGCCGTCGTGGAGGACTACACTGGGCAGCCTCAGGCGACAGTGCAGTGGTTGAGTCCAAGTCAAGATGGTTGCAGCCTGTTTGGAGCTCTCGGAAAGCGAGAACCGGACCTGTGGGCGGGGCCCAGAGGCGGGGCGGGGCCTGGGGCGGGGCCTTGCGAGGGCGGGGCCAGGTGCCGGGCTGTCTCTGCTTGTCAAAAGGCAGCCGCCGAGCCCTAGGCGCCGGGAGCGCGGAGCAGCGTGCCCATCCGCCGGACCAGGTGCGGACGTGGGAGCGGCGGGAAGGGGGGCGGGGGGTCCCCCAGGATCAGGATAGGCCGGAGGTGGAGGTGTCGGGGGTACTGGCCTGAGTGCCCAGGTGCAAGCGCTGGAGTCTGGGCAAACTTGGCGACCGAGATTTTGCCCTGAGGCTGGAGCACCGAGGGGACACTGAGGTCTGAGAAAGAGCCTAAGTTCGTGCCAGGTTGGCGAGGGGAGCAGCGACCCCCTCAGTGCTCAGCCGGCCGATCGCAGAAATGCTCCTCCAGCACAGTGCTCAGCACTTGGGCAACAAGAAGCATTTGTTTCCTTCTTCTGTCGGGCGCCTTGGCATGGACTGGAGGAATAAGAAAGGGAGAGATTGCCTCTCAAACAGTACTGAGGTCTTCTGGGGGTGGAGTGTGGTTAGCTTTGTTATCTTGTAGAACCCAGGTATGGTCCTCTGCGATGGTGGAGCCAGATCTTTTAAGGAGAGTTGGTTTTTCTCTTCTTTTCTTGACTTTTTTTTTTTTTCTTAACCAATTATTTTAGACCTGGTTGACCCTAGTGCACTGGACTTGTTTTTTTCGGAGGAGCTTGTCCATTGATGTTCAGAGGAAATCAGATACAAGCATCTAATTGAGGAGGGGGCTCAGGGAGTAGTTCTGTTTGGGGAGTGACGGCCCCCACATCTGTGTGTGGTAGGCGAGGAGGATTTCAGGGAAGTGTCTAGGAGCGAACATCATATGGTATCTGAGAAGCAGTGGACACTGCGCTCTCCCCCCATGGACCGCTGAGGCTGAGACACAGGCTGCCTGGGCTGGGAGAGCCCTGGGTCTCTGAGCCCAGGCCCTTCCCGCATCTCCTCCTCCTCCTTCTCCTCCTTCTCCTCCTCCTCTTCCTCCTTCTCTGTGCGGTGAGTGAGTCAGCCTCCTGTCTGGGCTCAGTTGCAGCCAGAGGGGCCAGAGCCCAGGCAAGCAGTTGGGCAGGCATTTTCTGAGCATTGCAAAAGCTCTCCTGGGCAGAGTTCAGCTCTGCCCCAGCTCTCTGCTGGAAGTCTGGCTTCCTCATGGCCGATGGTTACCATTTCTGAAGGGGACACCCAACACAGGGATGATTATGGGATGGCTGCAATATGACTCCAGAACGGGTTGACTGGGAAGGGATTGTGGCTTTGTGGTAAATCCACATCTCTTATTCTCCTAGGATCAGGAGGTGCATCCCAGCATGGCAGACGTTTCTAGCCCCTCATTCCCTTTCTGCCTAGCGATCTTGTGAGCCGCCCATCTCTGTTAGGGAGCTGGGTGTGCACAAGAAATCAGGAAAGATTCTGGGATGAGGGAAGCCATGGTGTTGGCAAAAGTTTTAAGTCAGGCCAGGAAGTGGGGGTGGTTTGCTGAGGTGGAAATGGTTTATCTGGACACTAGAGCCTCCATTCTATAAACCAAGAGTGTCGGGGAACTTTTCTCATCTCTTCCCTGTCCTTGTGCTGGAGGATCCTTCTGGAATGGTGTCAGGGTTGCATGCAGCCAGACCCGGAGGTTTTTAAGACTGCGGATTTCTCTCTGGCTTTTGTTTTGGGTACTTCAGATCCTTGAGTAGAAGTAGGGGCCTCAGAGCTCCCGTCCCCCCTACTCAGTGGCCTCTGTGGACCCATTTGAGATGAATCCACCACCGGCTATGGGGCTGACTCAAACTACAAAAAAGCTGGGGAATTCACAATCTGTGCTCTGGCTTGGCCCCTCATCAGCCACGACTTGGACCCCTTCCAGGGTAATGGATAAGAAGGGAAGGAAAGTGAAAAAGGATAAGAAAAGAGGAGAGTGGGACGAGGCAGGAGGGAAAGAATAGGAAGCTTTCCTGAGCCCTCGCAGCTCTTCAGTCAAGACCATCAGACTTGACTTGTATAAATACTGTGAAAGGCCTGATGCTGTTTGACGGGCCCTGGTTCCTTGTGTTTACGGTTTCTCAGTCTTCCTTCCTTATTCAACCTCAGAATTGATCTCCTTTGGGGACTGAGTCCCAGAGGAAGCACCAAGAGGACCTCTTGCACCCCAACCTTCCACTCCCAGAACAAATAGCCAGGGTCCAAAGCCGATGTCTTCCACATTTGGAGGAAAGCCTGGGGTCTGGTGGGCCAGACCAAGTGGTTATCCAAGACCGGAGGAGGACTTGCCGTTGCTCATTTCTTTACCTTACACCCTGGGGAGGCAGCAGCCATCCTGCCGGAAAACCAGAGTTTGCTAGAAACCTGCCAGTGCTTATGTCCAGCAGGTGGGTTCTGTGACCGAAGAGCCAGAGTCAGGAGCCCCTGGAAGTCCAAGCTGGCAGGCGATGCAGTGTGTCGCTGGGCAGGATGAGTTATAGGGTTCCAGCTTAACCCTGCCCAAGTCTGTCTTGGATGCAAGTCAAGAGAAGTGAGGAAATGACAAGATTTGCTGAAAAGCCTGCTCTAGCCTGGTAGTAGACCCTCCGAGGGATGACAGGGAGCAGGGACCCACCAGCCAGACAGGGCCTCCTCCCTCTAGATGGTCTGAGCCAGGGCCGGGCCGTAGCTAGCGGCTCCCTCCACTACTGTCCATTCTCAGGGGATCCAGCTGGGTGAAAGCCAGCCCAGCTGTTGCTCTGAACCACTCAGGTCTTGCTTCTAGTTACGCTTTTCTCTGATGCTCCACGGACCCTCTCTTGTGTCAGTGCCCTCTTGGATGTGCTAGAGAGAGTGACTATATGATTTATTGCCCACACTAAGAGGCTTTCAAGAGTGAAAGGGGTGTGATTAATAGTTATGTCGGGGAGTTCCCATCGTGGCTCCGTGGTAATGAACCTGACTACTATCCACAAGGACGCAGGTTTGATCCCTGGCCTCATGCAATGGGTTAAGGATCCAGCATTGCCATGAGCTGTGGTCACAGACATGGCTCAGATCTGGCATGGCTGTGGCTGTGGCTGTGGTTGGCAGCTGCAGCTCTGATTCAACCCCTAACCTGGGAACTTCCATATGTCATGGGTGCAGCTCTAAAAAGACCAAAAAAAAAAAAAACCAAAAAAAGGTATCTCGGAACACTAGACCTCAACCAAAACTATTCAGGGCAAACTGGAACATCGAGACATTCTCGAGCTCAGTGGAGGTCACGGTGATGAGGGGAGGATGGGTGGAGGAAGGTTTAATGAAGAAAAGATGGGGAGGTGTTTGATGATGGGGGGAGATGGGGGCAGCTTGATCCTGAGGGTGGTCGCAACACCCCAGCCTGCTCTGTGGTGTTATTTCCAATCCCAGTCTCTCCCTGAGGGCAGCACCGCCCTCTCTTGGGACCAGCCTACCATTCACTCCCTCCCCTTCCCCGTGACTTCCCTTCACCCTGGACTTGTGACTGGCCTCACCTTTGGTTTTTCTGCCCCACCTGTACCTCAGATGGGGACAGGAAGGCCTGCCAATTCCCCTTCAGGTGGCCCTGGGGGCACTGGGATTTCTACTGGAGCCAAGATTCAGCCTCATGCTTCCTCTTCCGTCTTCCCCCAAATCGGCAAGCAGCCTCTTCATTCTGTCCATCCAGCTTCCCAGACCTGGAGAGCCACGCTCTCCAACAAGAAAGTTCAGCATTAAGGCGAGTAAACAGCCAAGAAGGGAAGGGTAGTCAAACCTTGCTCATGTGGGTAAAGGGCACGGTCACCTGTAATCAGGTTCCGGGGAAATGACAGGTAACGTGGAGGGCGGTCAGAGCCGCTGAGAGAAGGTGCATAGCCGGAGATGGAGCCGGTTCCCCTGGACACTGGAGTCTGACTCGTGGCTGTTGGGGAAATGGTCCAGGGTGGGGACAGACTGTTTCTTGCTCAACTCAGGCTATAGGCGTTGGTGGCGGCAACTGCATCCTGCCGTAGTGACATGTGGAAGAGAAACTGTCTTCCCATATGAATCCTCGCTCCTTGTGGTCCCGATGGTCAGGGGGGGTTCCCTGGAGAGTCCCTGGGGGTTTAGCATCAGAGCGGCTGGGGTGCGGGGTGTGGGGGTGGAGTCTCCCTGATGACTGTGTAATGACTCCTATCTACGCTGGCAGGAAGGAAGTCATTCTCGGCTTCAGCAAATGGAGAATGAGGGCAGGTGAAGCCCTCTTGGGAAGTCCCGCCCTTTGAAGTAACTTTTGTGTGTGGGGGGGAGAAGACCCCTTGGGGTGGCAGGAGGGGCAGAGGTGACAGGCTGGTAGGTAAATGGCAGGAGCCTGCGGCAGAAGCAGCAGACGCTCGGGGAGCTTGAGTGTGTGTCATGCTTTGGCAAACTTGCCAAGCAGGTCCCGTGCCAAGGAATAGACCCAGTAGTGTTCCCAGAACCAGATGCCACACAAAGTCCCCATTCTGCCCAGGGGAGAGTCCTGGTCCTGAGCAGGGCGTGGGCAGCTGCGCCAGCGGGAAAGTGGAGTTCGGGCAGGACCCAGCAGCCTGTTCCTGGGAAGCTGCTGCCTCTCACTGGCCTTCTGATGACAGGTTGAAGCTTTGAGGTGTTGTGCAAGGTGTGACATTCCAGGCACTGCGGGGCACCCAGGAGGCCCCAGGCTCTGCTGGTGACATGTCCAATGTGTGCCACCTGCTGGCACCAGAGATTCAGCTCCAGGAAAAGCTACTCAGGAACAGCGCTGAGCTCAGTGGTACAGATGGTGGGCCCTGGACCTCGTGTGCCTGGCCTCCCAGACCTGTCACAGCCTGTGGGATGGGAACCCACACTGTCCTCCTTTTCCAGGGGAAACAGGCTCTCTCGGGGGTTGAGCAATGAGCCAAGGTGACACGGCTGGTGAGTGGGAATCAGGACCCTCACTGGACCTGAATTAACCTCCTGGCAGCCTGCCACCTCTGCCCTCCTCTGCAGTCACAGGCATTCAGGGCCTGCCTTGCACAGAGTAAGCCTGCAGAAATGTTCCTGAGTGGCAGGCTTAGATTAATTAACCAGTTTGAACAAGCTGACGAGGGAGCAAGGTTTGGCCAAAGCATACTCTGGGGACAGTGGCCTCTCAGAAAGGGGCTCCCTCTGATAGCACCCTTAAGCCTCGTTGCCTCTCCAGCACCGTGGGGACCTTACTCGGGTAAACATAGCAGACAAGGACCGGAGAGAGCTAGCTCTGTGCAGAAAGATGGCCGGGATCAAATAAGACTTGGATGGTCTGGAAGGCAAATAAGAAACTATCTTTCACTTTTAAACAAGCCACTTTATTGATAACCTTCTAAGTGCACCGAGGGGCGGGGGAGGCCATTGTTCTGTTGGCCACCTGGGGGCTCTTCTCACCTTGTTTACCTCTTCCCCTCCTGGCTATCCTTTGAGGGACACTGCCGAATCTACTCACCTGGAAGGAGAAGTGGCCTCTGGTCTCACCTGCCAGCCTCTGCCAGCCTCTGCCAGGCACTGTGCTGATGACTTCCCATGTCTCCTTTAATCTTCCCAGCTTCTCCTTGGAGTAAGTGCTGAGTGTTCTCTCCAGCATGTATATGGGAATCCAGGCTTTAAAGAGATGCCATGATCTGCCCCATGCTGTAAAGCCATGACCACAGCGCTGCACGGCGTGCTGGTGCTGGGTCTGGCTGTCCAAGCCACTCTAGGTGCCAGAGGCTGGAGATAGGTTGAAGGAGGAGAAAACCCTCAGCCGCCCCTTGGCTGGGGGTCCCAGGTGAATTTCTTGGTGAGTGATTGAAATTTTAGGCAGTGCTGTTAGAAGCTGTGCTAGCAGCCTTGCGGAATGGGAGAAACACTAGGTTTGAGTTAGACATGCTTAGATTCAGATTCTGGCTATGTCCCACGGTCACAACCTTGGGCATGTTTCTTAATCTCTTGGAATCCAAGTTTCCTTATCTGTAAACTGGGATAAGAATAGCTCCCTGGCGGATTTGTGTGAGGGTTAGAGATGATACAAGCCAAGCACCTGACAGCAAGGAAGCCCCAGAAGAGCATTCAGCAGATAGGTGTTAAGGACCTACTGTGTGCCAGGCACTCTTTAGGATACTGGGAATTTAAGAGTGAAAAGAAAAGACTCTTGCAATTGTTTTCAAATTTGCTAGACCAGAAACTCATGGTGAGAGGTCCTTTTAGAATCCAGAAGTGGCTAAACTCAGATTCAGTAAGTTGATTTCTCTTGCCGTCCTGTGTTAGCTGATGAGCTTGGAAAAGTTGTTTCACTTTTCTGGGACTCAGAGACTTCAATTCTTTTTGTTGATTTCTTTAAACTGTGAAACATATCATACAAAGAGCATACAATAGGCCTATGTATAGATTAAAGGATAGTATAGCATATCCTATACCCACCTCCTAAGTTCAAAGTGAAACATTTACAGACCCTTAAGAGAGTTCCCTGGTGGAGCAGTGGGTTAAGGCTCTATTACTGTGGCTCGGGTAGCTGCAATGGTTCGAGCTTGATCCCCGGCCTGTCAACTTCTGCATGCCGCTGGTGCAGCCAAAAAAAAGAAAAAGAAAAAAAAAAAAAAAGCCCCCTTACCTTTTCCCTTTTGCATCCCCTTCCTTGCTCTCCACCACACTGTGTCTACTATTATGAATTTTAGTTAGTATCTCCTTGCTTTTCTTTGTAGGTTGTCATCTCTGTATGTTTTACAAAACAATATATTGTTGAGTTTTACATGTCTTGTGGTGTTTACATACATGCGTGATGTCTAGGATGCACGTTTTTCCTATTTCTGAGACCCGCCCACATTGATGCGCACGGCTGTAGGTGAGTAGTTGCCCCTGCAGCATCGTATTCCGTACGAATAAGCTACAGTTCGTACATCTTTCCTCTTGTTGATGCACTTGGGGGCTGTTTCCAGTTTGGGGCTGTTTGATAAGCTAATACTGCTAGGAAAATGTTGTCTTGTCCTCTGGCGCATGTACAGGGATTCCTCTAGGAATACCCAGAATGGACTTGTTGGGTCACATAAATTACACATAGTGATTGTACCAAAAACACTCCTTTAAGCAGTGGATAAAAGTTCCCATTGTCCCCCATTCTTTCAAACACTTCATATAAGACGAGATGAGCTTAAGTCCTTTAGGCTATAATAATTGTACTGTCCTCAACCTAAGGATTTGGTTTCTAGCTTATGTGTGTGCCTGTCTGGTGCGTTGGACACAGACGGCCCTGTGAATGCCACAGCCTGACTCTGAGAGCCCTGAGCAGGGTCCCCGGGCTCCGTTGAAGCCCTTGCTCCCTGGGCTTCCGCTGACAGTGAGTGAGGGATCCTCTGGTTCCACATCCTCCCCAGCACTTGCCTTTCTGTTCAGTTCAACCGAGAGGCTGATGTCTGGGCTGAGCACATATTAGGTGCTCAGTTAACACCTACTGAATTGCATTTTTGCCAAGTGGATTGGGAGGGACGTATATATCCCTGGGCATTGATTTTAGGAGCAGGACATGGGAAGTATCAGAATCATGTGCATGCTAGCTAATCAAAACACCCAGGGATGGGGATTGGGATGGCATTTACATCTGTCTGGGGCCTCTTCTTTTTCTTTAATGGCTGAACTGACAGTATACGGAAGTTCCCAGGCCAGGGATCAAATCTGAGCTGCAACTGTTGCAACACAGAATCCTTCAACCCACTGCATCAGGCTGGGGATCAAACCTGTGCCTCCACAGCAATCCGAGCTGCTGCAGTTGGATTCTTAACCAACTGCACCCCAGGGGGAACTCCTGTCCAGGGCTTCGTGATCTTGTAAAGGCTCCAGCTGCGGTGAACTGAAGTTAATAGTCTCCATAAAACAGTTGTTCAGAGTCTGACCTTGTTCTTTGACCCTCTGACTTGTCCGATTGGAGATCAGGGGGGCGCTGGAAGATGGGGTGAAGAGAACAGAGGAGGTACCATGTGGAAAGGAGCAGAAGGCCCAAAGGGTCCCTTCCCTTCCAAGGGTTGAACATTCTGCCCCAGGGGGGAAGGAGGGTGCTGGTGTAAAAGGTGTTAGATATACTCAGTGTCCTGGCAGCCACATAAACAGCCAGCTGCCCACCCACCCAGCCACCCACGGGACAAAAGAATGTGGCTGGCTGGCCAGCTGCATGGGCCACCCCAGCCCACAATCCTGTAATTACCCATCTAGTCTGTGCCTGTCAGCATGCGCCTCTGCCCTGGGCCTCATCTTGGTCACCAGGCCCATGCTGGGCTCAGTGGCAGGGCCCCACCTACCCTTCAGCCACCGCCACCCCCAACTCTGCCTCAGTGTCTCTCTCAACTCCACCCTTTGACCCTTTCGAGGTTAAGATATCATGTAATAGCTGCTAATCAGGTCGTGTAATAGGAAACCAAATGGTGACTATAACTTCATACATTCCAGGCCCTGTGTTAAATGTTTTTCTTGCATCTTCTCCCATATGCCTCTCAATAACCCTAAATAAGATTGTTATTCCCACTTTACAAAAGAGGAGATTGAATTCAAAGAAGTTAAGAGGCAAAGTTTCTTTCCCAAAACTTGAGAGCTTAAATTCAGGTCCTCTGAGACCTCACCTGCCCGCTGCCCCTTCTGCATAGTGTCCCCAGCGTCCTTCACCCTGTCTCCACCCCACCCCCTTTCCTGTCGGAGGAGGGTGGAAGGAGCAGTAGGTGGTGCCTGTGGAGGGTGAATGGGACAGTTCCAGGCTGGCTAGGATGATACTGGAAAACACCTTCAGGGCAGAGTTCTTTGTTCCAAAAGGCTCTGAATTTCCGGACTTCTGCCAGACGCGGGAAGTTACTTCTGCCCAGCCTATTTGGCAAGCGCACCGACTTCTTGGGTGCCATGATGTTAGGAAGTGGGGGATGGGCTGCCTCGGGTAAAATTCCATTTGAGTGAACGCCATCGAAGAGCTGAATGGCTTTGTTGAAATGGAATTATGCTAACCTGGGTGCAGTGGGAGAACTCTAGGATGCAACTTGAGAAATTGGAGGTGAAATGAAGTAATGCACTCTTGATCATCTCTGAGTAAGGCTCTGGGAGGGTTTGGAGCATAGGAGAAGAATCAGATGCACCCCGATTCCTTCATGAATGCCCTGCTCCCAGGTGGTTGGGCAAGGCTGGGAGGGGACAGGGTTGGGCTGTTCAATTGTCCCCCCGACACCTGTGCTGTGAATCCTTGAGAACAAGTCTGAGCCCCATCTCTGAGGTGTCACCACCCACACAATACCTAACTCATCACAGACATACTCAATAGATGTTTATTGGGTGGAAATACGTTTGTTGATAGACCTGGTCCCCTAAGCTGGAAAGGATTGTTGAAGGACAGTCTCTTTGGGGACAACACATCCTTAAAAAGCTAGGCAGCAACTCAGATGAATCCTCGACGTTATGGAACCGATTGTGCATAATAACACACGCCAACACTCTCTGAGCCGCTGCTGTGCCTGTGCTGAGTACTTTACACACGTTATCTCGTTGAATCCGCACTGACGAATCAGGGAGGTATTGTTATTCTTCTCCTTTTACAGGTGAGGGAACAGGACCTCAGAGAGCTCAGGTCAGTGTTTCTGGTCATACAGCTGGAAGGGAGGAAAGGCAGGGTTTGCAGCCAGGCAGGCTGCCTCCAGTTTTATCTCTAACAATCTCCCCACTGCAGAGCTCGGCTGCTGCAGGGGGCTGGTTCCGGGGACCAGGGCCAGGTGGCTAACAGTCAGTGCAAACCCTGGCAAGATGGACTGGAGGCCACAAGCCTGCTCTGGAGGGGCAGCACCGCCTCAGGCCAGCAGGATTGCCATTGGAACTACAGTGCAGTGTGGCCAGATTATCCAGGTTTTTGCTTTGTTTTGTTTTTGCCTCCCTGAGCCAAGGATCAGATCCCAGCTGCAGCTGCCACAGCTTTGGCAGCTCTGGACCCTCAACCCTATGGATCCCTCACCTGTGTCAGGCTGGGATCAAACCTGCGTCCCAGTGCTCCAGGAATGCTGCTGATCTCATGGCACCACATTGGGAACTCCTATCCAGGTTTTTTTTTTTTTTTTCTTTTTTAGGGCCATGCCTGCAGCATGTGGAAGTTCCCAGGCTAGGGGTCAAATTGGAGCTACCGCTTCCAGCCTGCACCACGGCCACAGACACACCAAATCCATGCCGTGTCTGTGACCTACACCCCGGCTCACGGCGACACCAGATCCTTAACCCATTAATTGAGGCCAGGGATCAAAACCACGTCCTCATGGATACTAATCAGATTTGTTTCCACTGAGTCACAGTGGGAACTCCTCTCTCTATGTTTTTTAAACACTGACGATGAGTTTAAAAATGTGTAATCACTGGTAGCGATGGGGGCAGATGAGAGACAGAACTCATCCACGGTCAGGTTTAGCCTGCAGGCCTTCCATGTGTCCTCTGGAAGTTTCTTTCTTTTAACAGATGACTGTCACAGAGAGGGGGAGCAGGACAGCCCTAGTTTATATAGAAGTCCTTACTAAAGGCACGAATGATCCCTCTCCTTGGGTACCTCTCCCCGTGCGTGCTGATACTGTCTGATGCGGGGTGTTTCTTTCTGGAGCATTCTAACGAGAGCTTTCTGTCTGACGATATTCCATGAACGAATCCTGCGCTTTCCTCCTTCTCTCTCTCCCTCTTTCTTTCTTCTCCTTCCTTCCTCCCCTCCTCTATCTTCCCAGATATTTTCCGAGAGCTTTTAGAAGGAACGTTCTGTGTTGAGAAAATCCAAAGGAAACTCATGGTCAAAGCCAAGTTCTCTAGACTCGAAAGTGAAGTGGGATTTGGGCCGGGGCTCTGGCGGCAGTGAATGATGCTTATCCTGTGGGATAGGAAACTCTCTCCGCCTGGTGGGCTGTCCCAACTGGGACCACCTTGTGCCGCCAGCTCCGTTTAATGCTTCGGAATATCTTCTCACAGCCTTGCACTTGATTCCCGAATGCGGGCCTCCTCCCACCTCTCAAACACCTGGGCGAGGAATAGCAAACTACTAACGAACATGGTTATGGAGGATAGTTTTTTTATAACACTCTTGAAATACGTCATCTCAGCTGACACGGCCATCTCGTGAGATAGGCAAATGGGTAAAAGGCCCTTTTTGGAGGCCAGGTAAAGTAGCGTGTGTAATTCTTTTCCTTCCATCCCGTAAGAGAGCAGTAGCTATGGAAGAGCGAATCCCGGTGTGCAGGGAGCCCCTGCCCACCTCCCAAGCCCGAACCTGCTTCCCTGCTGCTCTCATGCCTCACCTGGGGTGGGGAGGGGGGCAGAGGGGGCAGGGGGGCAGCCAATAAGTCTGGAGCCCCTGGCTAAGGTCTCCGCCTCCCTGAGAGTCCTGCTCAGGGGAGTGGAGTGTGGGCGTGGGTGGCCCTCGACCAGCCTCCCCTCCGCGTCTTCCCCCTCTACCTGCCACCCCGAGCTATTCTTCCTGAACTTGGGCAGAAAATAGCTCACTCAAGAGAATTATTTTTGTGTCTGTTAAACTTCAATCCTGGGCTACTGAGCAGCCTGGCGGCAGAATTGTTTTTCAGGTCAGGGGGAGTTCTGGGAAAAGTGAAGGGTGGAGGAGCAAAGAGGAGACAGTGGGTGGAGGGGCGCCTCCTCTCCCTCTGGGGGCCGTGATGGCCACAAGCGCCGGCCTTCTTCCCTAGAACGCTGCCCATCGGGGCCGCCTGACGAGCAGCTACTCCAGCTGACCGTGTGGAGCCCGTGCAGGCAGCTGGACTGGGGGTTCCTTCACAGCTCCTTTCACTGAGTGCAGGCTCTGAGCTGGTGCATTAAATTCCTTCTCCAGGAGTACCTGGTGGTGCAGCCAGTAAAGGATCTGGCACTGTCACCTCAGCGGCTTGGGTCACTGCTGTGGTGTGGGGTTCGATCCCTGGCCCGGGGACTTCCACCTGTCCTGGGTCTGGCCAAAAAATATATATATATATCTCATTCTCCAGAGATATTTGCCTCTGCCTGAGGGAGTGTTGAGTGAAGGGAGTGGAAATTGTGTCACCACATGGGGAGGCCCAGGTGGGCAGCTTGAGGGAAGTGGGGGAACAGCGGACAGCTAACTGTCGAGGGGGAAAGAGACGCCCCCCCCCCGGACCCAGACAGTATGAATGCTGCTCTGTGCCCGCATCTGTTCCATCTTTGCCCCCGGGTACCAAAGAAAAGCAAGGAAGAGGAAGATGGCCAAAGGATAGGGTTGGGGAAGGGGGGTTAGATTGGAGAGGGTTCATGGGTTAGGACAAAGGCCACTATTTCCTACCACTTTGTGGCCCCGGGGACGAATCCTCCAGGGGTTTGGCTGGAAGCATTGAAACTAGAGGGCTGACTTCAGTGGCGGCTCTAACGGGAAGGCTGAGCTCGTGTCACGTCATGGGCAGGCAATGAGCCTGGCCATCAGGACTCAGCGTATGGGCTGGCATGTGCCCACACATGCAGGGGGACTTCCCTATGTGTCCATGAGGGGGACGTCCCCCGTGGGGCACGTTGCTTGTGACCATCGTCAGGCGGGTGGGGGGCAGGTCCGGGGACCAGTCGGCTGTGTGGTAACTCAGCTCTCCCAGTGCCCGGCAACCATATCTGGCCAACCTGGACAGGCTGGGGCGTTAAATAAGGATTGACTGGTGATGTGTGGCTGAGCTGTTCACCATGTCCATCTGCCCCCGTCGCTTTTCTCTCATAAGACGTGTTTTCTCCTTCCGCTGGGCTGGGATTTAGCAGAATTCTCTCCTCTCCTCTCCCTTCCAGCTCAATTACTGAGGGTCTCCTTCCCAGGGTAAAGCATCCCCCGCCTCACCCCACTGAGGCAGAGGAGGCCCGCTGACCTGGGGGCCCTTTCTCCACGAGCCATTGGGAAGGAGGCCCAATTTTCCTTCCTTCCCAGTGCTCCAGGTCCATTCAGGACGGAGTGGGAAGCCGAATGGCGTCTGAACGTCTTCCGTTTCAAAATACCGTTGCAATCATTTAAAATGATTTGAAGTTCCCATCATGGCTCTGCAGGTGAAGAACCTGCCTAGGATCCATGAGGATGCAGGTTTGATCCCTGACCTCACTCAGGGGGTTAAGGATCTGGCATTGCTGTGGCTGTGATGTAGGCTAGCATCTGTAGCTCAGATTCGACCCCTAGCCTGGAAACATCCATATGCCGTGGGTGCCGCCTTAAAAAGACAAAAAGAAAAAATAAGTCAAATTCCTGGGATTCAAGCCTCAATGGGTTTATTAGAAGTCCTCGGTAGAGGGGAAAAAAATGGAATTTACTTCCTGCTAAAATGGTGTATTTCTTCCTGGTGTCCTCTCTCTCCCTCCAGCCCATATGGAAGCAGTTTCTCTGCCTCCACCACGCTCCTTCCCTTTTGCCTCTTAGCCTTTCCAGAGTTGCCCAGAGCTGGGGGCAGCCGGGAGTCCAGGCCCACTGAGCCAGAGCCAGCCCAGTGTCCAGCGTCTGGGTTGGGGCCATGGCGGAGCCACCCTGCTGCCAGGGCAGTTGCAGCCCTCACTGCCACCTCCTGCCTCCAGCCCCCTGGCCTTTGCCAGCCATTCCCGGCATGTTCCCTCCTGCTGCCTGCAGAGTGGGTGGGAGTGGGGCAAGGAAGTGCCCCGGCCGCTGAGCTAGGGTCCCACTAGGGGCAGAACAGATGCAGGATAAGGCCTGAATGGCGGAGGAGGTAGGAGAGTGAAGCACCGGGTGAGAGGGAAAAGGACGGGCAACGGGCCCCCTGGACCAGGGAGGAAAAGTCCAGATGTGTCGCTCAGCTTGTCGCAGAGAGACTAGAACAGTCCATTTCTCCCCAGCCAAGCAGCCAGATTTTTGGAAGCCACAATCAGTGGGTGGGGTGGTCAGTTTCTCCCAGTTCAGCAGAAATGTGGCTTTTTGTTCAGGGTGGAGCTTTGGGATTGAGAGGGGACTTCTTGCCCTCCATGGTGCCCCTCTGGGCCTTGGACGCTCTGATGATTGTACTAGCAACAGTAACTGCTCTAATAATGCAAGTGCACCCAGAAAGCTACCAAGCGCCAGGTACCGTGCTGAGTGCTATGCGGAGATCTTGGTGCCCACAACAGCCCTGTGGCCCAGACACTCTCACGTCCTCATTCATCGATGAGGACATAGGGACGGGCTTCAGAGGAAGCTGGGCAGTAGTCAGGTAGCCAAAGGTGTGTGGCTGGCCAAGAGAGTGGTGGAGGTGAGCAGGGGATCACACGCCAAGGATCCCAACTATCTCGCTCAGGCTGGCAGGACCTGGGGCTTGGCTACTGACCTTTGTCACAGAGCAGGAAGCGTCTGAGTGATTCAGAGATGGCATTGATCCCAGAAGGCTGGCCAGAGTGGACTGGGATGAGGGGGGATGGACCTCCAAACTGTCTGCCTGAGCAAGGGTGAACTTGGGCCTACACGAACTTGGGCTGGGGGGAACTGGCAGTAAGAAAGATGCTTGGTGGGGTTCCTTTTGTGGCTCAGTGGGATAAGAACCCGACGTGGTGTCTGTGAGGATGCAGGTTCAATCCCTGGCCTCTCTCACCGGGTTAAGGATCCAGTGTTGCCACAAGCTATAGCGTAGGTCTTGATGCAGCTCGGATCCTGTGTTGCTATGGCTGTGGCTTAGGCCGGCACCTGCAGCTCCAATTCAACCCCCAGCCCAGGAACTTCCACATGCCGCAGATGCAGCCCTAAAAACAAACAAAAATAAAACAAAATAAAATAAAATAAAAAGATGCTTAGACTGGGCAGAGGCCATGGGGCACTAGAAACTGGGCTTGGGAATTGCTTAGGAGAAAGACACAGCTCTCTCCTGTTATCCTGGAGCCATTTTTTTTTTTTTTTTAAGTAAATCAAGGAAATCCCCGTTTCGCCATCAGCTGCATCGGCAATCCAGGGGTTCAGGTGACCCCAAAGGAGGGCTTAGATCTGCTCTCCCTGCATTCTTGGGGCTCTCCCTGTGAGCTACCTCAGTTTCTATTCTGTGGTTTCCAAGTCACTGGACAAAGAGGCTCCTTGTCCAGTCAACTTTCACCTGTCGCAGGGACGAACTCCGACCCCAGTATCCCAGGACAGCCACCCAGAGGAGGGGAAGGGCAAGCCAGGTATATCCGGCTTCCTCTAAAATATTCCCTGACTATCTTTTGAGTCCTCATCCATTTCTTCAGGCTGCAGAAACCAGAGCCAGGAGCTGGGCTTGGTCAGGTTGGAACCAGTGGGTACTCTTCACCTACTGCTGCTTTTCTGCATTGCTTATAAGGATGGCGCCAATGCTGGCTGGTCTCCCTCGGTCCGCATCTGGGCCTCCTCTGTAGCCTGTTTCGCCCCTGCCTCACTCTGTGCCCCAGGAAGCTGCTCATACTGGTGATGGGATGTCTGAGGACCCAGCCAGGGTGGAGGTGGAGAAGCACCCTCCCTGCCTGCGTGGCCTGCGACCATTCACTTCCCCTCTGGCGGTCACAATTTCTTCAGCCATAAAACCAGAGATTGAGCTGCAGCTTACAAACCGGCTGGTTCCCAGTGCCTCAGCGGCCACTGTCGCTGCCCACGCTTTCCAGCAGTGACAGGGCACGGCCTGCCCTGTTACCTGGAGAGAAGTAATCAACCCAGAAATCTTGTTGACAAAGCTGAGGGCTGAGTTTCCACTGGAAAAAAGCAGCTTGCAGGAATAATTATCTTGTTGATAAGAAGTGGAAATATATCTAAGTAAGCTTTGTATCTTTGGCCCTGCTGCCTGGAGCCACACAGGTTCCACTTCTGAAGCTGCCAGTGCTCCCATGAGTGACAGGACAGTCTGCCAAGAAAAAGTCCTGATGAATGGCCAGTAGAGTGGGAGTCAGTAGCATGACTTCTATGGAGTGACCTTGACACTTTATCAGGTCTTCAGGGGTGAGGTATAATTCCCGAAGGATGAATTTGGCACCTCCAGGGAGTTCCCTGGTGGCTCAATGTGTTAAGGACTTGGCATTTTTGCTGCCAAGATGCTGGTTCAAGCTCTGGCCCGTCATGTAGGAACTTTCACATGATGCCGCTGTGGCCAAAAAACAAAAAACAAACAAACAAAAAACACCCTCAGGGGTAACCTTCTTCCTGTGACTGCTGGGTCATCAGCCACTGAATTTCTCATCCTTCAGTCAGTTGTTAAATAGTTTGGTCCACCTCCAGCGTGTTCTTAGAGCTGCATTGCTGGGGGCCAGCCTCCCCTGGAAACAACAGAGCCAAGGCGGCGAAAGCAGGCAGGCTTGGCAGGGCTTACACAGCTATTCTCTCTTCCACCGGCCCCTTTTCTTGGGCTGGAGACCGTTCTCTCCAGGTGAAGCCAAGGAGGCAGAGGCTGTCCACGCTCACCACCCTCTCTCTGCCCTTGTGGGAATCACGATCATATCTGAGAAGTTTACAAAATCTAAATCAGCATTAAATGTAGCCAGCCTAGCTCCCTCTGCTTCTCCCCTGAAACCTTGCTCACATCATACATCAAGCATCTCTGTGGAGTTACCATTGTGGCACAGCACAAATGAATCCAACTAGTAACCATGAGGTTGTGGGTTCGATCCCTGGCCTCGCTCAGTGGGTTAAGGATCCAGCATTGCCATGAGCTGCAGTGTAGGTCGCAGGCGCAGCTTGAATCCTTGGTTGCTGTGGCTGTGGTGTAGGCCAGCAGCTGTAGCTCCGATTCGACCCCTAGCCTGGGAACCTGCATTATGCTGTGGGTGCAGTCCTAAAAAGCAAAAAAATAAAATCTTTGAAGTTTTTTTTTTCTATTTTTTTTCCATGACAGATTTCCAGCAGATGAGGAATGGGCTTCTTTTTCTAATGTGCATGGTGGTGGCCATGTGGTGGCCCCACGGACCCCTCCTCCAGAGACCCTGTGGGGATAGCCTAGGAGGTTCATCTTAGGTGGCTGCAAAGAACTTGCCTAGGACCTGTGGTTGACAAATATAGGGGCTCTTTCATCTGTGCATAATGAAGAACTTTCTAAGCATAGAGCCATCCAAAGCATGTGGATTTCTGTGGGAAATTGTTCTCCAACAGAAAAGGTATTTAAGCACAGCCTGGAAAACTGGCTAGAACATTACAGAAGGGATTTAAGTTGCTTAGACTGGGCGGTAAGTTCCCTTCCAATCTTGAGATAGTCTGAGATGACTGATATCCATTGGGGTTTACTTTGGACCTTGCAGTCTTCAGAAAATCATTTCCAAACATTCTCACCTGTACTTAAAGTGTGTGTGTCGGGGTATTCCCTTTGTGGCTTAGTGGTAACAAACCTGACTAGTATCCATGAGGACGTGGGTTCAATCCCTGACCCTGCTCGGTGGATTAAGGATCTGGCATTTTGCCGTGAGCTGTGGTGTAGGTCAAAGAGGTGGCTCGGATCTGGCATTGCTGTGGCTGTGGCATAGGCTGGCAGCTGTAGCTCTGATTCAACCCCTAGCCTGGGAACTTCTATATGCCATGGACGAAGCCCTAAAAAAATAAGTAGAGAGAGAGAGAGAGAGAGAGAGAGAGTGTGTGTGTGTGTGTGTGTGTGTGTGTGTGTGTGTGTGTAGGAACCGGGGAGATGGTGGCAGAAGAAAGCATTGGGTCAAGTTCAACTCTACAGTAACTTTGCCCTCTTCTTGCACTTGCCTTTGTTTTTCACTCTGTTCTCGCTGTTTCTTCTGAGAGGTAATACCAAGACTGTTCTGAAAAGGCAGTGTGAGTATACCTTGTAGATGGGAATGTGAGTGTACGTTGGGGGTGGCGGAGGAGGAAGATAGGCTATCAGCTCAAATGGCCACACCGCTGCTGTGCCTAAGTCATATAGACTATAGACGAAAGAGCCAAGAAGTCAAAAGGCGGGTAGGTCACACAGTGTTTAGCCGTCTGTGGGCAGAGCTGCAAAGATGATGAAACGAGACCAGCAAGCAAAGCGCACACGTGCATAAGCACGCGGGCAAGCGTGGCTGGTGTGCGCACAGAACCATCTGCTCCAGAGAGAGCCCCACGTGTGCTTGACTCCGCCTGCGCCAGTTTTAGGAAGATGAGGAATTTTCTCCCCCTCTGCTGGGAAATCACTTAGCTTTCCATTTCTTTCTAGAAGGAGGGGGAGCTTTGAGTCATTGTCCACAGTTAGAAAGCCCGTTTTGGAGTTCCTGTTGTGGCTCAGTGGGAGCGAACCTGACTAGAATCCATGAGGACACGGGTTCCGTCCCTGGCCCAGCTCAGTGGGTTAAAGGATCTGGCGTTGCCGTGAGCGGTGGTGCAGGTTGCAAATGCGACTTGCATCTGGCTTTGCTGTGGCTGTGGTGTAGGCCTGTCTAACTCAATCCCAGCCTGGGAACCTCCATATGCCTTGGGCGTGGCCCTAAAAAGAAAAAAAAAAAAGGAAAAGAAAAGAAAGGTTTTTTTGTGTGTGTGCCCTTTTGGGACCCCAGTCCCAACCCTGCTGAGGGGTCCCGCTCCTTGGCGCCCAGTCTCCACAGGACCCAAAGGGGCCACATCACTCCTGCCCTTCCTGCTCCTTAACCCCTGAGGGTGAGGGGCTCCCCCGTAACTGTGGGGGTCGGGGAGAATGTGCAGTGAGGGAATCTCACGTCCTGAATAGTCTTAAGGGCTCATCATGATGGAATTTCAGCCTTGGAGTTGCACACTTTCAGAGCTGGAAGAGACCTCACAAGTCAGACCTCTGTCCACCCTTGGTCCTACGGGAGTCACAGCTTTACGGGGCCCAGCGAATGCAGTGGAGCTGAACTGGGCCCAGCGGCACTCAGATCCCTGTCTTGTCAGGGCTCTGCTCAGGACACCCCACGAGACCGCCCTGGGCATTCCGCAGAAGCCACTGGAAGATGGGGTGCCTGTTGTGTGAGCCGAAGGGCAGACGTGTGGGAGAGGCAGTGGTTGTGGCTTTTGATGACTGGAAGGAAACACGTTGCCTCTTCATTTCTTGCTAAGGCAGGGTCGGGTCAGTCTAGGGTCAGGCGCGGGCAGGGGTTTTGGTGTGGGATGCAGACCCCGGAGGAACGAAGCCAGGGGCTTTCGGCAGAGCTGAGTTCCACCTCCTGTGCTTCTCAGAGGCTCCAGTCTAGGGGGTTGGGTATTTCTAAAGCAGGGGCAGCGGGGGGTGGCTCTGGGGACAGCCCCAGGAAAAGCAGTGGGATGTGCTTATACTCAGAACGTGAATTGGAGGTGGGGGAGTGTATGACGTGGCAAAGAAAGGCAGCATTCACGATTTTTTTTTTCCACTTCTTTTTTGACACTGTGTCCTTGGCCCACTTTCCATGTACTCGGACCCGTACGCCTAATCTAGGGTAGTCTTCCCTGAAAGGACTCTCCGGCGGCGGCGGTGGCGTAAAGTTGTGTGGGGAGGAGAGGCCCATCTGCTGAATGGGGCTTTCCTGGCTCGGAGAGGCTGGCTGGCAGAAGCGGGGTCCTGGATGATTTGGGGAGCCTCGGGAGAAAAAGCGCTGAGACGTTCTTCCATCACGGCCAGTCCGTTCCGCCCTGACTCAGCAGAAGTGAGGGGCGCCCAGGCCTCAGGGTCAGGGAATGACTCGACTATCTCTCTTAGGAAAGGCGGCAGAGAGGAGACTTGGGGATCAGCCACCTTGGTTCCAATCCAGGCTTCTCTGTGCCTCAGTTTCCCTACACCTAAAATAGCGACAGTAACAGCTCCTGCTTGTGAGGTTGCCTTGGGATTAAACAAGTGAATGCACAGGAGGCCCTTGGCGCAGGGCCCAGCGCTAGTGTCCGTGCTGGTGATGGAAGCCAGAGGGAAGAGTCGGCAGGAGGCAAGGAAAGCCCTCGGGCATCGCAGGCAGCCTGTCCTTGTTTGGCCCCTGGCTACCACCACTGGCCTGGAAACGGGACTCTGGGCAAGTCACTCAGTGCTGTGAGGTTTGGTTTTTCCATCGGGAAAATGGGAGTGCTTCACACCTCACAGCCCCAGTGGGGAGCTTAGCAGGTTGTCACGTAATAGATACCTACACTCCTCTTTAAGCTCAGGGGTGGTGGTCTTTCTGGCTCTCAGCTCTGACTTCTGACTGTCTTAGGGGTTGAGGGCAGGAAAACAGTGGTCATTTCCGGGCCCACTTGTTCCTCTCCTCAGCCTTCTCGAGGAGCCAGTTGAGAGTCTGCGAAATTGCTAAGGCCATGGGGTAGGATCCAGAGAGCCTGCTTGGCTGGGGACCTTGGACAGTTCAAGCAGAGGGAGCAGAGGAGAGTCTGGCTGGGGGGCGAGTATCAGCATGTCTGTCCCCAGCCGGTCCCCCTCCCCTGCCCATGGTCCTTGGCAGTGGGCCAGCCCAGTCCCAGTTATCTCAGTCTGGGCCACTGGCATTTTCCTCAGATGTTCCTTGGGGGCAGGCAGATGGGTCAGTGGGCTGCCGGTTCTAGCACCAGGCCCAGGTCTTGGACACCTCTTGGTCCCCACCCCCACCCTTCCCTGGCTAGATGGGCCACCAGGAGACAGAGAAACAAAAGCTGAGGGTCTGAACCTTCCCCACTTGCCAGGGTTCAGGGGCAGCCACTTGCATATCTATTAATCTCCCCAGCCACCTTCTACTGGTGCAAAGGAAAAGTGTGTGTGTGTGTGTGTGTGTGTGTGTGTGTGTGTGTGTGTGTGTGTGTGCGTGCGCATGCACACGCAAGGCTGGAGGTGGGTGGAAGTGGGAAGGGAGACATTCTGCCAGCCCCACCTTGATGACCCATCAAGCCACTAAGACCCAAAGTCTGGGCATCAGGGTCAGCCCACCTTCAGCCTTCCCGGGGGTGTTGAGCATGTCTGGGAAAGAGCTAAATGTGGCAGAAAACATCCTGTTTGAAAGCAGTGGGTTGCTGTATTTAACCCCTGCAGCACCTGCTCCGCCTACACCTAGTCTCCACAGACAGGAGATCGCAGACACCGGCCTTTGAAGCCATCCCAAGAGCCAGGCCTGTGCCGCCATCCTAGCCTGCACCCTTCCCAGCCCCCGAGGCACCTCTGCGATCGCCCAGGACTCCTGTCTCCTTCCCACCCTCAGCAGCCTGCCAGGCCACCCTCTGCTTCTCCGAGGGGGCTGGGGGCCGTGGGAGCAGCCCAGCTCCCTTAGAAGAAGCCCTTCCTTCCTCCAA
Source organism: Sus scrofa (assembly GCF_054392235.1). Taxonomy (NCBI): domain Eukaryota; kingdom Metazoa; phylum Chordata; class Mammalia; order Artiodactyla; family Suidae; genus Sus; species Sus scrofa. Next base: position 85,288,215 of record NC_139387.1, on the reverse strand, counting down.
TGGCCTCTGCAGAAGGGAGACCGCTTCCATTGGCTCGCCAGCTGGATGCTGCCTCTGGTCACCCTTCCCTGCTGCTCTGACTGCCTCTGGCTTCCAAGTAGGGCCATTCCTGGCTGCCCCGGGGCTTCTGCCCCCGGAGTGCTACCAGTGATGACATGACAGGTCCGCCCCCAACAAATTGCTTCTGTCAAGAGTTCAGTCCCTGACCCGGGGACTGAAATCCCTGGAAAGAGGCTGTCTGGAGCACCAGCGGTGAGCTCGGCGCTGAGCTGTAAAATGTTTCCCTTTTTTCCTTTCAGAGTCCTTTTGGTTGGAAGTGTCTGGGAGCCCTCGCACAAGGGCACGCCTGGGCTCGACCTCCCTGCCCAACCCCGCTCCTTCAGGTGGGTGTTTCCTCATCAGCCACAACCTGCTGGCTTTCTGGTTTCCAGGGGCGAGGGCAAGGTTGGGGGGGTGGCTAGGAAGGCGAGAAGCAGGGGGAGGAAGAGATAATCCCTTGCACTTGGCAAATGCCTGTTGGTCCAGTCCTGTGTCAGCAGAGTCCCGAGCAGCCTGCAGTTGAGACCTGGAACCAGGCCCGTGTTGGGGTGGGGACTCGGAGGGAGGGGCTTGCAGACACCCAGGCCCCAGGGGGCCATCCCCCATAGTGTATGTTTCCTGCTCAGTCCATCTCCTTCCTCTCTCCTGCTCTCTGCAAGCTCTGCCCATCACTCCTAGCTCTGCCAGCTCTCAGGCCATAGATGCCTGGGCCTCTTCTCCGCTCCTGGCCTCTGGTCCTGGGCCCTGGCTTCTTGGGAGCAGCAGGTAACCCCAAGCAGTGAACACTGTCCTGTTCACTGTGGGCCTGTGGCTGCCGGGTCCAGCCTTCTGTCGAGCTTAACCCAGTGCCTGAGTCCCCAGCCCCCAGACCAGGAGCCCTCATGGCATCATCTCTTGCAGGAAGGCACAGCTGCCGTGCCGTGGTGTCGAATTGTTCCAACTCTCTTGCATCATCACGTCTCCGCTGTGCCCAGATGATGCTGAGTCCTTGTCGGACTGATTTGACTGCTTTCCCTCCACCCCCACATGTCATTTCTCTTTTTTCCACCAAATCCACCGGATGTTTGGTCGCTGGATGACACAGACTCTGTAGCAACCTCACCATGACTGGGAGTTGCAACATCTCAGCTGACCTGGGGTTAAACCACAAGCATCCTAGACAGTTTCTCTTCTTGCCCCACAACAGTATTGGGCCTCTGGGATCCCCGCCCACTTTTTGCATGTGTGTGACACACCAGAAACCTGGAGTCAGCCTGGACTTGAGATGGTCCATTGGGACAATGTTGACAAGCCCACGGACACTCACTCTCTCTTTTATTTTTAATTGTTTTACAGTTATACAATATTTTATGTATACAAAAGCAAATACAACACAAAATAGTGTCTTAATAATAATAATAATACCTCTGCCCCTTCAGACTGTCAGTATCTATCCTTATCTGTCCCGCTTCCTTCGTCTGGCTTGAAGCTCTTGGTAGAATTTTTTTTTTAATTAAGTATTTGTTTTGCGCATTTTGTAATCAGAGTTGCTAGAGACCCCTCAACATTTGGGCTTCTCTGGGCCTTGTTTGTCATGATAATATTAGCACTTGCCTCATTGGGGTGAGATGAAGATGGAACGAAATAAGACTCTACTAGGCTATTTCTTTTGGTTTTTTGTTTTTGTTTTTTTTTTTCCTTTTTAGGGCCACATTTGCAGCATATGGAAGTTCCCATACGGGTCAAACTGGAGCTGCAGCTGCTGGCCTGTGCCACAGCCACAGTGACACAGGATCTAAGCCACATCTGTGACCTATAGCACAGCTTACAGCAACCCTGGATCCTTAACCCCCTGAGTGGGGCCAGGGATGGAACCTGCATCCTCACAGATACTAGTCGGGTTCTTAACCTGCTGGGCTGCAACAGGAACTCCTCTACTAGGCTTTGATATGCCAAACCTCAGCTCAGATCGAGGGCCTAGTCATTGAAAAGAAGCTGGGAGCCTCCCAAGGGCCAAGGAAGCTACCTCTCTCACCTCCGTGGGAGGACACGACGCCCTGGGGTGGAAGGAGGGAAGGCGCCTGTCCCCTCGCCCCTGCGTTTTCTTCTGACTTGAGAGAGACCCTCTTGTCCTGGGCCCAGGGGGCCGCTTAAACCTGAGTCCCCTCGTGAGGACTCCGATAAAACTAGGAGGCACATCAGGGAGGCCTGAGGAGCCCCAGAAGCAACTGTGAGCGGACAGGACGTCAAGGATCCGAGGCAGCAGGTGGAGCCAAGGTCCCGATTTGCCTAAGTCTTCTCAGCTGCTTCCCGAGGCGGATTTCCCAAAGCGATTGTATTTTGTTCTTGCCCTTTTCCCCCTTCAAGTGTGAAATCCATCTCTAGATGACACTGCCTGTTTATAAAAAGCCACCTCTGGCAACAGAATTAGTTCATTGTAGATGACTCACACCACTCAGAAGGATGTTCAGAACAATGTGTCGAGTTTGTCTTGAAAAAGAGAAAGAGGGGGAAAAAAAAAGACCTGGATGACCTTGGTACCAGGCCTGGGGGACGGGGGCACAAGACCTGTCAGTCCAGAGCTGCATGGTTGCGAGGAGCTGGGACTGCAGGGTTTGCTTTGACAGGGTTTGCTTTGGGCTTGTAATCCATCCTCCCCCTGCCCCTCAAGGGCAGAGGGGCTGAGGGTTTTACTCTGCGTGTGAGGCTGTTGGTGAGCCCCTGCCCCGTCTCCCTCGGAGGGCGCCCTGGAAAAGAGAGTCTCTGATCCATGACAGGTCCGCTGCTGAGGGGGAGCCGAGGCCAGCGGGGAGCATGTGTTCATTCACGTAAGCCTTCCTCACACTGGCGAAGGGAGACGCCTTCTGCTGATGACGACAGCAGGGTACAGAGAAGCCCGCAGGCAGCAGGACAGCCTGTGCACCCAGGGGCTCTGGTTCCAGGCCATGCTGTGGGCTTCAACGCAGCACCCTCTGCAGATCTGCTCCAACTTGGGCCTGGGAGCCCTGCTTCAGCTCGTGGCCAGAGTGTCACAGGGGTGAGCTGGGGTGCAGAGAACCACAAAGGGAAGGTGCCAACGAAATCCTGCTCAGGCCTGGCCCCTGAGGAGTCGCTCAGCTTTGCTGAGCTCCCGGTGGAAAGGGCCGGGCGGGTGCAAAGGCTGCCAGCCGGTCCTGGCACTGCCTCCATCCATCCCTGCCTCCTGTCCTTGCAGGGATGGAGGCGACGGCAGCCAGCACTTCCTTACCTGACCCCGGCGACTTTGACCGGAATGTGCCCCGGATCTGCGGGGTGTGCGGAGACCGAGCCACCGGCTTCCATTTCAATGCTATGACCTGCGAAGGCTGCAAAGGCTTCTTCAGGTGAGTCCTCCCCAAGGGCAAGGGGAGAGAGAGGAACAGGATTTCCCTGGAAGCAGCCCTGCGTTTCTGAGTCTCCTTCCTTACCAGGCCCAGGGACGTGCCAGCTCTCAGCCCCTGGGGATGACAGGGTCTCAGGGAGGCTGTCTTCCTCCACTTCCCAGCCCAGCTCTTGCGTGTTCTCTGACCCTCTCAGAAATTGCTTTCCTGGGGTCACACGTATGTCCCCACCTTTCCATTACCCCTTGACCAGTAGCCCCCTGCACTGATCCATGTGGCTGGGCTAACAGAGTGAACCTCCTACCCGCTGCTGATCCCAGCATCCTAATTCAAGAGCCAGGCATGGCCTCAGGGCAGCCCAGGAACTTGGCCTCAGAGCTTGCCTCCCACCCCCATCCAAAGCAAACCATTCCTTGCCACCAGGGAAACTACATCCCCCCTTGGTTGAACCTCCACACCTGATCTGTGCCCATATCTGCACCTGTGGCTTGCTTGTCCCAGGTTAGAAAGCCAGGCTCAGAGGGTTCAGGAAAGCCCAGGCACCCTGTTTGGCCAGGGCCGGTTTTCTGTACAAGCAACCTGTTCTCCTCTCCTATGAGCCCAGCATCACCAGTGCCAGGAGTATAAGAAAGTCCTGGAAAGCCTACGTAAAGGCTGTTCCCACCCAGAGCCAGGGAGGGGGATGGGAAAGGGATGTGTTGCAAGAGGCGACTGGGACCACGAGACATGAGCACGTGGCAGGTATTGGAGGGAAGGTGAGAGAGAAAAGCCTAGAAGAAGGCAGCTGAGAAAGCGCTTCTGTACAATAGTCTGGTTGGAGGTGAGTAAAGTTAAGGGCAGGGCTTTAGTCATTGAAGAGAGGAAAGAGCGACTCCAGTCCAGACAGAGCCTCGGAGGTCAGCCTGCTTCCCTGAACTGAAGGGCCCACTGGCTTTGAGGGCAGAGGGAATGAGAGGCCTCGGGTCTTGCGTGCTACCCCCTCCAGCTCAGGGACTATCCCCCACCCCCGGGTCTGGGCCTCATACACACAGGCTCCCCACTCACCTGCCCTCTGTCCCGGGAACTGGCAGGCCTGGAGTTTCATTGCCTTGAGCAACCGCTGGGCCGCAGGGTTTCTGTGGGTGCTAATTGCCCATTTGGCCTGGCACAGGCTGCCCGCTCGGCTTCCCGGCAGGCCGCTCCCCAGCTCGGGGAACCAGACTGGCAGCATCACTGGCTCCGGGTCCTGTTGCCACGTGTCTCGTTCCTCTGGCCTGAAGCCCGTGCTTTCCTTGGGATGGGCCTTCTGCAGCCTGGGCCTTGGATCTCTGGGGGCCACCTGGACCCTTCCCTGCCAGTGCCTGGGCATGGGGGAGCTGTCTTCAGAGAGAAAATGGAGAAAGCATCTGGGTGCTCGCATCAGGGCCTGCTCCCCATCATAAAACTGGGCAGAAATGTGTGGGCTATGGTATTGGCCATGCCATTCATTAGTCATATGTCTTTGCTCAAATCTCTTCACTTCTCTATGTTTCAGTTACTTCAACTAATCACATGTGTATTCTTACCTGACCCCCCCTAGTGTGTAGAATTAATCTGAGACATAACTCATATAAAAGTGCTTTGAACACAATATGAATCAATATATATTTGAGCCTGATGGGTCAATACTGATGGCCTTGGTGGAACCCTACCCTAATAAACACAAGTCTCTCCAGCCATCCCCTCTCTTTATTTTTCTCTCACGCACTCTCTCACCATATTTTTTTTTTTTTTACATCTTGAAGTTCTCCCTCCCTTTTATTATTTATTCATTTATTTATTTGGCTGCACCCAAGGCATGTGGATGTTCCCAGGCCAGGGATCGAACATGCACCATAGCAGTGACCCAAGTCATAGCAGTGACCATACCAGTTCCTTAACCCACTGAGCTGCCAGGGAACTCCCCCCTCACCAGATTTTAGTGAGAATCTGTGATCCAAGCACTAGGCTGGGAGTTGGCAACATGGAGACTCAGACAAAGGTCATATTGGATGGAGTTCCTGTGGTGGCTCAGTGGGTTAAGAACCGAACTAGTATCCATGAGCATGTGGGTTGAATCCCTGGCCCCGTGCTCAGTGGATTAAAGGATCCAGTGTTGCTGCAAGGTGCGGAGTAGGTCACAGATGTGACCCCACGTTGCTGTGGCTGTGGCGTAGGCTAGAAGCTGCAACTCCAATTCAACTGCTAGCCCAGAAACTTCCATATGCTATGGGTGCTGCCCTAAAAAGGAAAAAAAAAAATTTTTTTTAATTTTTTTTAACTTAAAAAGCAAAGGTCATATCTCATCCATCTGCAACCCAAAGGTCTCTGACACCTCTTGGGGCTATTTGGTTAATTCATGGACCCTACCTCCAAATCCTCTCTCTTTCCAGGCTACCCCCCTCCACCCCGGGGCGGGGGTAGTTTCAGCTCTGGAAGGTAGGACTCTTAAGGAGCCACTTGTTGGATTATGACACTTGAGAAGTCAGTTCCTCACTAGAGTAGCTCCAAGCCCTGTGCACGTGGGCTTGCTGCCCTCAGACACACCACCAGGCAGGGAATCCCTGGGACAGGCCCATGGGAGGCATCTGAGTGGAGGGAAGACAGGTTCCCTCATGCCCAGAGCCGAGTGTGAGAGATGGCAACGTGGACAGGGCAGGCACGTTGGCAAACCCACATCACCATGGACCAGCAGTGTGGCTTGTTGCATGTGGGCACGTGATGCTACTGGAACCCACCCTTAGCCCCTCTCTCCAAGACCCCTTAGAGTCAGTCTCCTGTGGGCTGTCGGCCACACCCCTGCCTGCAAGGCCTGGCATGACCAGCAGCAGCTGCTTTTATCCTGTTCCCTGGCCTCAGTCTACTTTATATCTTTACTGTCTCTGTCTTGATGACTGAGCCAGGCTGCACTCTCTGAAGAGCCAGTATCTCTGTTTTTTTTGGCTTGAATTTTGTTTTATAAATACACATGCACATGCACGTGCATGTGCGTGCACACACACACACACACACACACACACACACACACAGCTGATCCTCATTGTTTGGGATTCCATTTCTTCAAGTTTGACCACCTGCTAAAATTGACTTGTAATCCCCAAATCAATACTTATAGCATCTTTGTGGTCATTCGTGAACACATGCAGGGTGGTGAAAATTTCAAGTCTCTCCACACGCACTTTCCCAGCTGAAGCCAAGCAAGACATCCTGCCTTCTGTTTCAGCTCTCACACTGTAAACAAATGTCCTTTTCTCAGTCTATTTAGTGCCACTGCCTTTGCATTTTGGTACTTTTTGATGGTGATGTCACTGTTTAAGGTGACACCCAAGCATGGTGCTGAAATGCTGTCAAGTGTTCCTGAGCACATGAAAGCTGCCATGTGCCTTGCAGAAAAAAGACATGTGTTAGACAAGCTTGATTCAGATGTGGGCTACAGTGCTGTTGGCTGTGAGTTCATTGTTAATGTATTAAATGAGGTGTCTTTAAACAGAAAACACGCATGAAACAAAGTTATATGCTGATGGATTGATGAAATTCTATTTGGTATTCTTCCCCTTTAGTCTAGTTCAACTAGTTGTTCAAGAATTTCATTGTCACTTATATCTGTAAACTCCTGATCCCAGGAAGGAAGTCCCTGTCAGTGGGGGATACTTCTCCACGTTGGGCATCGCATCCTTGGGAACACAAAGAGCAACCACATCCTTGTCCTCAAGGAGTTCCCTCAACCCTGCCATAGCAGGGCTCAAGGAAAGAGCATCACTTTCATGTTGAGTCACTGGCTATTTCCTAAGCCCTGGGGACCAGTAATCCCATCTGACCATTTAGTGTTTGATGGACTTCTAAGATAGTCAGGCTAAACTGCTCTAGAAGCTAGTTGTGGTCATTGCAGCAGGTCCAAGACTCATAATCAAACCCAAGTGTGATTATGGGGGTTGGTCAGTTCTATTGATCTATGGTCAGGGATTAGAAACTGTAGCTGGCTAGTTCCTCCTGCAGGCTATTTCATGTTGTTTCTGCTTCCTGCTCCTCTGGACCACATGGACATCCTCAAAGAAAGATGATATTTCCAATGTGAATAAAAGGTTGGCATGTGCAGGCTTTTAGATGGCTATATGTCCTGGCAATATGTTAACAATTATAGCATAAGCAAGGGCTGTAGGGGAAATATATATATATATATGAAAATATACATATTGTATAGTAGACCTACATATTTTGTATGTGGTTTCTATATAGTGTGTGTGTGTGTGTATATACATATAAAGTGATGATGTGTGGATGTGGATAAATCTCTGGCCATGGATGGCTTTGTCTAGGATCTGATACAAGGGGACAAGTATAAAGAACAGAGAAAAAAATCAGAGGGACCCTTGTGGCGACGAGAATGAAAACTGTGGTAAAGTTTAAGAGGTGGATCTGGAGGCAAAGGTTGAGAAACAGATGGCTGTGTGCTTCTGCATCTTGTCTGCTTCCTTTCTCTTGATACCTCTTTCCCCAGGACGCCGTGACGCTGTGTGCAGCAAGCGCGACGCTGACACAGACAGTGTGGGGAAATGCTTTCTTGTTTTCGAGCCCCAAGGGTCTCAGGGACCGTGTTACTGACGGGTCTGGTGGAGGGCAGGCGGGTGAGGAGCCAGGAACACGAGGAATGTTCTGGCTTTCGGGCAGTTCGCCCAGATGATGCCTGTAGGAGCTGCAACGGGAAGGGAAGCAGAGAAATGGGGCAGATGCCCAGCGCGTCCGAGTGCTTAAAGGCAATTGAGTAAACAGACAGGAGGGGAGGAGCGGCCACTCAGGGCATCTGTGGGCACAAGTGAATGAGTCACCAAGAAGTCAGTGTTGCTGGCAAGGACTTTGTCCGGGTCAGCTTGGCAGCTGGCCTCCCTCCGCAGCTACTCAAGGATGCAAGCGGAAGAGCATGAGGGGGGTCATTTATGGATCAGCCAAGAGTGATGTTTGGATGCTTGGGTGGAGGAGGCCGGAATATTCGGAGAGGGAGCGCCTCTGGAGGTGTCAAGAAAGGCAGTTACACGGAAGGGTTTATTCTGATGAGCGCTTTATTTCTCTAGGAGCCCAGCCCTCTCCTTGGGGCTCACTGGTGTGAATTCCTTCTCAGGGCGCCCTGGGAATCCTCTCACTGTGATGACTGTGATGGGCCAGTGGAGAGGATGGCTGTATGTGTCCCCACACTTCCAACCTGCCCATCTCAGGTCCTGCCTCTCGAGGTCCTGCCAAGCAACTTCCTGTCCCACAGGAGTCCTTCAGACAGTCCCTGCTTCGTGCCCGTGGACTGTGAGGGGTAGGGGGCATACTTTTGATGCTGCTCTGGCTTGGGTTGGGGAACAGTAGATTCATGATGAGGACCGTATTACCTAAGAAGCCCTGAGGCTTTGGAATCAAACAGATCTTGATTCTAATCCCAGCTTTCCCACTTTTTAGAGGTTTTGACATTGAGCAAAAAACCACCTGTAAAATAGGGGTAGTACTTATCCAGAAAGGTGGTTGAGAGCACTGGAGATAATATGTAAGGTGCTGGCAGAGAAGGCGCTCAGTAAGTGGTACCTGTGGTCACCATCTCTTTGTAGTGCCTGCATTTCTGAGAACAGGTAATCCTTTCCTGTCCTCTATCCTGGAACCTGGAACGTGAATGTGATGTGTCAGCAAGAGTCTCTGACAAAAGATCCCTGAACAAGGGTTAAGGATCAGGTGTGAGAAAGGGAGGGCTGGTCCAGGGGCTCCAGAGACCTTCACGCACATCAGCCAAGGGCTCCGTGGGACCTTGCTGGTGCTCACAGAAACTGGACATCCGTCGCTGTAACTCGCACAAGGGCTGTGGCTCTGGACATCAGGAGCAGCAACATATGAGGCAACAATACATTTCAAGCCTCTCTGCCCACAGAGCCCTACAGGGGGTAGCTTAAGATGTGATGTCTGCTTCCCAGGTCTCAGATGCTCAGTGGGGTGGTTACGTACTGCTCCCTCCAGCCATCCTTCAGCACTCCCTCTACCGCCTCTGCCCGCCACCTTCCCTCCCCTTTAATGCTTAATTTGTACCAGGTCCTGCTTCCTCTGTTTAATCCTTAAGATGATCCCCTCTGAACGGTTGTTTCCATTTTACAGATGTGGAAACTGAGGCATGGAGGGATTAAGCAACTTGCCCGAGGTTGTGCCTTAGACTTTAAACCCAGACAGGTCAATCTAACCACATCTGTGTTTCATTTAAAATTTTTAAACAGTTATAAAGGCTGGTGTTTGGTGGGTTTTTGGCTTTTCTGTTTCTTTGGTAAGTAATGCCTGTGATGGGTTGTTTTTTTTTTTTAAAGGATGCAGACTGTTCCAAAGGGGATAGAATTGAAAAATGTCTCCTTCTCAACCCAATCCTCTTCCGCAGAAGCTGTCACTGTTGCCAGCTCATTGTGTCCACTTCCAGATTCTTTATAAAGAGTGTGGATGTGTAACTGTGTGTGTAGGTGCACACCTGAACACACCTGCAAATGGGACTCTAGTATTCTCACCATTCTGTGTCTTGCTTCTTCCTACTGAAGAATGTTCCTTCCAGCTGGTTTTCTATTTCAGCATTTTCCCGCTGCTCTTTTCACAGTCTGTCCGGATGTCCTGTGATGGAATGAGCTAGCCCCCTCTTGATGGGCCTCTAGGTTTCGGCCTCTGCTTCCCTAGACAGTGCAGTCATAACCATCCTTGTCCATGTGTCTTTGGGCCCATGGACTGTTCTACCCACAGGACGAATTCCTGGAAACCTTACTGTGTTAAAGGCTCTGTGCATTTTCTATATTGGTAGATATAGGCATACCATATTTTACTGTGCTTTGCAGATACTGTGTTTTTGTTTTGTTTTGTTTTGTTTTAAAAATTGAAGGTTTGTGGCAACCCTGCATTGTCAGATGATATTTGGCATTTTTTAGTGATAAAGTATGTTTTTTAAGTTTGGTAGTTAGTAGATGCTTAGATGCAAACTATTGCATTTGGAGTGGATAAGCAATGAGATCCTGCTATACAGCACAGGGAACAAAACTATATGTAGTCACTTGTGATGGAACATGATGGAAGATAATGAGAGAAAAATAATGTGAATGTGCGTGTGTGTGTGTGTGTGTGTGTGTGTGTGTGTGTGTGTGCCTGGGTCACTTTGCCATACAGCAGAAATTGACATAACATTGTAAATCAACTATAATTTTAAATTTTTTAAATAAAAAAATAAGTATATCTGGAGTTCCCATCATGGCTCAGCAGTTAACAAACCCGACTAGTATCTATGAGGACACAGGTTCAATCCCTGACATCCCTCAGTGAGTTAAGGATCTGACATTGCCGTGAGCTGCAATAGATGTGGCTTGGATCCCGAGTTGCTGTGGCTGTGGTGTAGGCCGGCAACTACAGCTCTGATTCCACTCCTAGCCTAGGAACCTCCATATGCCGTAGGTGCTAGGTGCGGCCCTAAAAAGACACACACACACACACACACAAATCTGGGTTGGAGAGTGTGAAAAAAAGATTATTGGCGTATAGTTGAGCTACAATGTTGCATTAGTTTCAGGTGTGCAGCAAAGCGAATCAGCTATATATCCATTCTTTTTCCCATACAGGTTATTACAGAATATTGAGTTGCCAGTTATCTATTCTATGCGTAGTAGTATGTATACGTCAATCCCATCCCCTCAGTTTAGCCCTCCCCACCACAGTGTCCCCTTTGGTAGCTATAAGTTTGATTTCAAAATCTGTAAGTTTGTTTCTGTTTTATTTTTTTAATTTTGTATTGTTTTTATTTTTTTATTTTGGCTGCTCCCATGGCATGCGGAAATTCCTGGGCCAGGGATTGAACCCACGCCACAGCAGTGACAATGCCAGATGCTTAACCCATTGAGCCACGGGGAACAGGCAGTCTCTGCAGTGATAACACCAAATTCTTAACCTGCTGCTCCACCAGAAGAACTCCTTCTGTTTTAGAAATAAGTTCTTTTCTATCATTTTTATTAGATTCCACATATGAGTGATAGCATATGGTATTTGTCTTTGACTTCCTTCACTGAGTGCGATAATCTCGATAAAGTATTTTTTAATTAAGGGGTGTGTATTGTTTTTATAGATGTAATGCTATTGCACACTTACTAGATCACAGTAGAGTGTAAACATAATTTTCACGTGCACTGGGAAACCAAAAGCTTGTGTGACTCGCTTCATTACGATATTGGCTTTATTGCAGTAGTCTGGAACCAAAGCCACTGTATCTCAACGTATGCCTGTATTGCCAAACTGCCTCCAAAACAGAGGCCTGGGCTCTTTACCAGTGTCAACCTACCTTCCTTTAAAGTTGGTTTTCCTTTATTAAGCTACCTGCTGAGGACCCCTTGATGTCACTACACACAAATGTGCCCCATAGATCTCACGCCAGCCTTTCGTAGCAGGAGCTCCATCAGGCTCCTGTATCCAAACCAGGCTCTGGGATTTCTGGGACATCAGAGCTGCAGTGGAGAAAGCCCCAAGCTAGAACTTGCCCTCAATCTTGGGTTTTACAAGGTGTGTCTATGCTGGCTGGGGTCACCTCCCCAAAAAGGACCCTCTTGTCCCAGGCCTGAGACCCTGGCCCCAGGCGCCTGATGCTTTTGTAAGCTGCTTGTCTCCTGTTTTGATGAATTGGTCTCTGGCACAAGAATCAGTCAATGTCCTCCCTGACCCCTGGCTTTCTAGAAACTGCATCTATATTTAGCCTGGTTGCACCACCCTGACCCCCTCCTTCCTGAGCTGGGGTATAATTGCCAACCATGCAGAGGATGACAGAGTCCAGGCTCAGAGTGCTGCTGAGGAAATGGGCTCCCAAGGAAACCCGAGGCTCTTGTTTCTCAAAACCAAACCAGCTCCCAGGCAATCAGTGTTGGGAAGAAGGCAGGGCAGGGTGTGGATCTTCAGGACGAAGCACAGAGCCAGGGCTGGCCAGCCTGGCTGCCCTGACTCCTTGTGGGCAGAGGCCACATGACAGCTGCATGTGTGGGAAATGCCCTTAGAAGGCAGGAGGAAGCTCCTGTTGTGGCTCAGCAGGTTAAGAACCTGACTGGTATCCATGAGGATGTGGGTTCAATTCCTGGCTTCACTCAGTGGGTTAAGGATCTGGTGTTGCCATGAGCTGCGGTGTAGGTTGCAGACATGGCTTGGCTTCCATGTTGCTGTGGCTGTGGTGTAGGCCAGGAGAAAAAAAAAAAAAAAAGGAAGGCAGGAGAAGGGCGAAGAACTGGGCCTCCGAACTCAGGGAAACTGTGTGCTGGCCAAGAGGCGTGCTGGGCCAGACACACCTGAAAGACTGGCTCCAGAGTCTGGGCTCTAGGAGGGGCCTGGGTCTGCGTGTGGGAGTTGGTAAGGGAGCTTTCCAGCCCGCAAGGGCTGACCCCACAATCCAGAGTATGAGCTTGTTCTTTGTGATGTGCAGCCTCTGCTATCCCAGCCACTATCCCAGCGCTTCTGACTATAGAGGAGCCAGGGACGAGCTGGTTCCTGAATGTTTTCGTAGTAATAATTTCAGAGCTCCATACGTTTATAGGCTCCTCTCTGCTCTGCTCAAATAGTGTGCAGACACACTGCAAGGTTGGTGGGCTGCAGGACACGGTGTGGCAAAGGGTGAAACACTCAAGCGCATTCTTACCCCAGGTCTGAGTCTTGCTGCGGGATCGGGTGCCTGGCAGGTAGAATTTCTTTTTTTCTTTTTTCTTTTTTTTTTTTTTTTTTTGTCTTTTTAGGGCTGCACCTGTACCATGTGGAAGTTCCCAGGCTAGGGACTGAATCAGAGCTGCACCTGCCAGCCTACACCACAACCACAGCAACGCAGGATTCGAGCCGCCTCTTCGACCTACGCCAGGGCGTGCAGCAACACCAGACCCTTAACCCACTGAGTGACCGGCCGATAGATTTTTTACCATCTTTCTCCCTTCCTCCCTCCTCCTTTCTTCCCTCTTTCCTTCCATCTCCGTCTCCTCTCTCGCTTCCCCTCCCTTTTCTCCTCTTCCCTCCACCTCCTCCTTTCTCTCCATCTCTCCCTCCTTATCACCTTCTTGGTCCTCTTCTTCCTCCTCTTTCTCAGTACTCTTGGGCTTCATCCTCTTAAACAAGGACACTGGTCCCCAGAAGTGTCTTTTCACCCAGCTCTGCGTCCTTTGTGTCTCCTCCCCAGCCTCTTTGGAGTCTAGCCCCGCCATCAGGCGAAGGTGGGCTGAGCGGCCATCCTCAACCCTCCTGTGTGTGGAGCTTGGGGTTGGCTTCATATGCATAACATGAGAAAGATAAAAGAAAGAAGGCGAGGGAGTTCCGTTGTAGCTAAGAGGTAACGACCCCGACTAGTGTCTATGAGAACGCGGGTTCAATCCCTGGCCTCACTCAGTGGGTTAAGGATCCAGACTTGCTATGAGCTGTGATGTAGGTTGCAGATGTGGCTTGGATCTGGTGTTGCTGTGGTGGTGGTGTAGACCAGCAGCTGTAGCTCTGATTCTACTCCCTAGCCTGAGAATTCCCATATGCTGTGGGTGCAGCCCTAAAAAGACTAAATAAATACATAAAATAAAATAAAAAAGAAAGAAAGATGAAGTATCAAAAATCTCTCTCCAAGCAAATTTCCACTTGGGGGGTGCCCACCCGTGAGAGTCAGAGGCTGGCCCCATAGAGCCTGAGGAAGAAGAGTCAGGCCTCTAAAGGATGCTGGGGCCCCCCTCTCTCCTGGGGCCTTGGGAAGTTCTCAGCCCCCAGTGCAGGGCTGGTGAGAGGCTTTGGCTCATGTGTCTGGAGGAGCCGTGATGTGTGTTCCTCTTGGTGCCCATGGCCCTGAAGAATGGGAGGGGAGACCCCTGGGCCAGACAAGACAGTGGGCAGGAGGACAGAACAGCCCCACAGCTCAGCCCCTGGGCAACATGACCGGCCATTTAAAAAAAAAAAAAAAGGAAGTGAGAATCTGCTCTAATTAGAAACTTCCGGCCCTTGAGTAGGTTTAGAGAATTATGGGCTCTCTGGGCCTGAGCATTTATGGTAACAGTGAAGCGTCAGGGACCACCAAGTGGGAAAGCAAGAAAGGAGTAAAGGGTGGAGCCAGTCTCATACCCTGCGACCTGTGGTGGTGACAGTATCTCATTTCAGGGTAAGCAAGTCGATTCCATATTCTTCTGTTCCCTCAGGCAGCTGCGGCAAATGGATGAAGGTACAAGGAGAGGGGCTCCCAGTTGCCGTGAGCAAGAGCCTGGGGTACAGTCTCTCCCTGGGGAGTCACTGCAGGGGCAGGACACAGCCTTGGACAGGCTGCACTGGGGGCTAAGCCACCCAAATAGCTGGCACGCCTCTACCTCCCTGAGGAGGTGCGGGTGGCCCCTTGGGTAATGAGGGTTGTGACAGGAAGGTACCTGGGCTGAGGTCCAAAAGCAGCAGCGGCCACTCCCAGACCCCTGGGATGTCTTTTGCCTGGAGTTGTGCTCAAGGGCCAGCTGCCTAGAGCTGTTTCCTGGGGGCTCAGGTTCACTGAGCTCGGGTGTCTGGGGATGAAGCAGTATGTTTATCCCAGGAAGCTAAAAGCTGAGCTTCACACTCCTCAGGTCCCAGCTTGGGAGCCTCACAGTAAGTCTCTTCACCTCAGAGGTCCCGTCCCCAAAATGAGGGGGTACACTAATGTCTGGGTCCCTGAAGGGTCCTAGAGTCTGACTGCCGGCAACTGCCTGCTCTTCTGGTCTCTCCTCCCCTCTGCCATGGGTCCAGTTTTTCATTCCCTCTGGCCATGTTGACACGTGACTGGGGTTTGTCCTAAACCCCATGCGAGTTCTAGTGAATGCGAACAGGAAGTCATTTTTTGTCAAAAATCCAACGTGTATATGACATCTGGAGAAGACACTGTCAGTAGCTCATCTCCAGGAGAGGGAAAGGGCTGAGCCTGGGCCTTGGCGTCTAAGGTTTGAGTGTCTCCACATCTCCCTAAAAGATGCTGCTGCTCACAGAGAAAGCAATACTGCCACTGTCTTTTCCCATCTAAATCCTGTCACCTGTCCTGGGGCAAAAAAGTGGGGCCTCTCTCCCCTTGCCGGGGTTTGGGAGAGGAAGAGGACCCTCCAGGATGTGGGTGCTGAGAAACCTCTGGGGAGATGTCCTTTAGGCAGCCTCACAGAAGTCCCATGTGCTGTGGCCAGCAGCAGGGGGAGAAGGCCAGAATTAGGAAGATGAGCCATCAGGCTTGCACACACCTGCATGCATGTATGCATGTGAGCACGCACATACACACACACACACACACACCAGTTTACATAGGTTACCAGGACGGTGCCAGCTTCCTAGCTAAGAGCCCAGGGGTAGTTTTCTGTTCTTACAGAACACTTACTTCCTCTGCCTTTCAGAAAGTCAAGGTCAGACCTCAGGTCTCCCCGTGTTCACCTGGCTGCTTCTCTTTCTGGGCAGGTTGTCTGAATGTCTAAAGCCATGGTTTGGGCCCTTTATCTCTTCTCCTTGCACTGTGCACCTGTCTGTCCCTGGTCCAAGGATGCTCCAGGCACAGATCTGGACTCTAGAAGACCTGTAGCTGAGACCAGCATTCTTGCCTCTCATGATGGCACTAAAGGCAGTGAGGGCTACTCTACAGATTTTGAAAAATTGGCTAGGCTAATCCACTCATATATTTCCTGTGCAATAAAAAAGAAAGAGAGGGGAGTTCCTTTCTTAGTGGGTTAAAAACCTGACATAGTGTCCATGAGGATGCAGTGGCCCACGCTTCGGCATAGGTCTCAGATGCTGCTCGGATCCCATGTTGCCGTAGCTGCGGTGCAGGCTGGCAGCTGCAGCTCCAGTTCCCTCGCCCAGGAACTTCCATATGCCACAGGTGCAGCAGTAAAAAGAGAGAAAAAAAAAGAGAGAGAGAGAGAGAGAAAGAGAGAGAGGGATAAGTAGAATACTGTAAAGTTAAGTAAAAGCAATGATGGCAACAGCGCAGCCAATGAAGGAGCACAGCACGTTGGCAAACACAGCAAGTCTGAGGGCTGGGCTGGGGCGGCCGCCGAGAGGGGCCCTGGGCAGGACAAGGAGCCCGGGAATGGCGGGCAGCTTTCCTGTCACAGCCCGCGCAGGAGGCCGCTCTCCTTCAGGCAGGGCTGAGGGGCTAGGAAGGAGGTGGAGGATCCAGCGTAGGGTCTGTGCTTCCTTGGCAGACGGAGCATGAAGCGCAAGGCGCTGTTTACCTGTCCCTTCAATGGAGACTGCCGCATCACCAAGGACAACCGCCGCCACTGCCAGGCCTGCCGGCTCAAGCGCTGTGTGGACATCGGCATGATGAAGGAGTGTGAGTTTCAGGGCGGGGCCGGGGAGGGGCGGGGCCAGGTGAGGGGCGGGGCCAGGTGAGGGGCGGGGCCAGGGGAAGGCGAGGGCTGCAGTTTATGCAAGTTTGGCCAGAAAGGTCTGGTCTGCTTACCCTTTGTAGCTGCCAGCACTGGGGGCCCCAGTTGCGGGGGTGAGTTGGACCAGCAGCCTCAGGCAGGGCAGCTTGAATTCCAAGGTCAAACGCCCCAAGGTGTCCTGCAAGCCCTTCTAGGATCTGTGTGTGTGTGTCCTGGAGGCCTGGGAAGGGCGCCTCCAGTGGGAGGCCTGTGAGGAGGGACAGGTACCAACCGCCCTCCCCCCCCCCGCCCCCGCGCGCGCCCCCTGCGGGGTTAGTCTTCCTCTAAAACATCACTGCTGTTACTGCAGCCTCTTCCTAGGACCTTCAGGGAAAAGATGAGGCTCAAGGACCCCAGGGTCCTTTGGACTTTGGAGAGAGGGCTGCTGTGGGTGGGGAGGAGCTGGTGATGGGGGAAGAAATATTCTGAGATTCCACCCTGACCTAGCCTTCCAGCCATTCTGGCCCAGTAAGCGGACCTGAGGGCTGGTGCTCAGGGCCAGGTGGAAAGATCCTGCTGGGGGAGCACTAGACTCTAGGAGGACCCTCTAGATCCTGGTAGAGAAAGAGGGGCAATTTTCTAGGACTTTCTGTACAGCTCTGGGGTTGCAAGAGGGGACCAACAGGGCAGATTAACATGTTCTGATCCACTGTTAAAAACAATCCCTGGACTTTGCATCTGAGCGCTAGTACCAGTTGCTTGGTACCAGAGTAGCCATTGAATACAGCAAACCCTGGGAAGGACTGGCCAGGCCCTCCCTGGGCCGGAAACAAGGGCACCGGGTGGGCCTGGGCTTGGGTGCCTTCTGCACACTCTGCTCCCACCCTGCCCCTTGCTCAGCCTCTCTGTGATCTGCCCATTGCCCCCTTCCTGGGCTTGAGATAGAGGCTGTGCCCTGTTAAACTGAGTGGGAGGAGGCTCAGGAGGAGTGTCAGATGCAGTCATCCCAGAGGCCCTCCTGCTTGTGGGGCTGTTTCTGGGGGGAGCTCTGGGAGAAGTCAGATACAGGGAAGGTGTGTCTGGAACAGAGAAATAGCCACAGGACGCGGCTGAGGGGATGGAAAATTTCTTCCTTGATGGCAAAACAATTCTGTGTTTTGGGGAAACAGAGGCAGAGTGGCAGTCCTAATAAGGACTCCTCAGTCCTTGATGGGCTCCCTTCTGGGGGGCCACAGCCCCTCGCTCCTGATCCCAGCTCCCCAGCCAACACTGGCAGCCCCAGAAGAAGTTTTCAGGCCATCGTTCCTCCTCACCACCGCGTGAGCATGCAAGCCTGGGCACGCTGCTCCCTCCTAGCCCTGTCCTCTGCCCCACCCGCCTCCTGTTTATGCTGGAGCAGTGGAGGCTCAAGGCCTGGGTGTCTCATGGGTTTTCTCACACGTGGGTTGGCAGAGTGCACCCTGCTCTGTGCGAGGTGCTAAGCTGGATATAAACAGGACCAGGCACATGCAGTCCCTGCCCCTGTCCTGCCCCCCCACACACACACACAGAACCTCCACGTGGCAGGAAGCCATGGTTCCAAGGCTCCAGCCAATAGAGAATGGCCCAGAGTTGCACCACGGGGATTCAGTAAGGCTCTGCCACAGGAGTTCCAGACAGGGCCAGCCTCGTGGAAGTCCCTGAGGTGCCTCTCTTATGTCTCAGGAGAAAGATGTTCCATCAGCTTGGAACAGGGAGAATACTTAGAGAAATCATCTGAGACCCAGAAAGGCAAAAATACCATGATTGGAGTCGGAAAGCACGTTGAGTCTAGGATCAAACGCCACATCCCCTTCTCCACCCTCGCTAGTCCCCACAGAGAGCCCTGCATCCACCATGAGGAGCAGGCCTGGGGTGTTTCAGGGCGCGTCTGCCCCAGGAACACCACGTGGGGGGATGGAAGCAGCAATCTACCCCCAGCCCCCCATCAGCTTTGTGCCTCAGCCACCCCAACCCCAGCCTCAGTTCCTCCGCCAGAGCCCTGTGTCCCTGTCCTGCTCTAAGCCCGGGGCAGTCCTGTGTCCGCCACTCTCATTCTGCTAGGACAAGGAGCTGCGCGGAGTTAGGGGTGGGCTGCTGGAGCTCCAGTGAAAATAGAAATGTTGGGCCAACCCTAGGCTCATTCTTTCCATGCCCCAAAGGGAAGGTCCTCCAGGAGGAGTTATCGTTCCCTGCCTCGGGTTAGCCAAGCCTTGGGAGGCCTATCAATATGTCTAGGCCTGGAGTGCCCCGGCCCAGATCTCTAGGAGAGCTGCTTCTTTATCACCTGGGCTGGCTGTTGTCCCCAAGGCCTTGCCTCCTAGAGATAACTGAGGGTCAAATTAGTAAAACCACAGGCCAGCCCAGGGCTGCCTTGGAAGGGAGCTGCAAACCCAGGCTCCTTTCTGCCGGGGCAGGGAGGCGGCTTCCCTCGAGGAGGCACAAGAAGGGGAGGGGATGAGAGTGGGAGCCAGGGTTTATGGACCACTTAACTGTACCACGGGCAGGCACTAGCACTTTCTTGTTAAAGTCAGACAACAATCCCTACATATGTAAGTAATTCTATTTGGGTTTTTTTGTTTGTTTTTTTGTCTTTGCCTTTTCTAGGGCTGCTCCCACGGCATATGGAGGTTCCCAGGCTAGGGGTTGAATCGGAGCTGTAGCCAACGGAGCAAGGCCCTTTACGCGGCCAGCAAGGAGTTGGGAAGCTCTGTGCAGGCCCATGGCTTTCACTAAGTCATTGTACACAGCTCATGGCCCTTATTCATTGGAAAGCCCATCAATGGGCTTTTTACTTCCGTGGCTTTTAACTTCAAAACATGTCTTCCTATGTAGTAGTAATGGTCTTTTTTTTTTTTTTTTAAATTATTTTATTTATTTATTTATTTTGGTCTTTTTGCTATTTCTTTGGGCCGCTCCCACGGCATATGGAGGTTCCCAGGCTAGGGGTCCAATCGGAGCTGCAGCCACCGGCCTATGCCAGAGCCACAGCAACGCAGGATCCAAGCCGCATCTGCGACCTACACCACAGCTCACGACAACGCCGGATCCTTAGCCCACTGAGCAAGGGCAGGGACCAAACCCGCAACCTCATGGTTCCTAGTCGGATTCGTTAACCACTGCGCCATGATGGGAACTCCGTAATGGTCTTTTTAGCAGGATTCATTGAGAAAATGACTCTTTAAATCTCCTATTAAATTAACAACCCCTTTAAACAAATGACATTACATAAATCCCAATGACTTCCGCATATGTGAGAGACTTGCGACTTAGTCCCCAGACAGTGTTACCTGGAGAGAGACCTGTTGATTGGCAGCCTCCGTTTGAAACCAGCAGATCTCAGCATCCCTCCCTTTAGTGTCACACACAGGATGGTGGTCGCTCTTTGACAGCAGTGATGGAAAATGAGCATTGTCATAAGGTTAACCTCAGTCTCTTAACTTTATCCTTTTCAAGTAAATCACTGATAGCTTTGCTACTTTAATTTTTCACACTCTACAAATGAATTGGAATGCATGTGTCAGGATTCCACCGCTGAGGTCCATGGTCCGACTATGCCTTCGGAGCTAGTTATAGTCACAGGCGGTATGAGGCAGTGGTTAGGGGTATGAGGCAGTGGTTAGGAACTTGGACTCCAGAACCAGACTGCTCAGGCCCAAATTCTACCTCCATCACTTGTTTGCTGTATGACTTTGAGCAAGGTATACAGCCTCCCTGGGCCTCAGTGCCCTCATCAGCAAAATGAGGATAATAGCACCTGCCTTAGGGGTTATTACAAGGACTAAATAATGTTAATTAATATATAAGAAGCACTTTGAATAATGCCCACTACATAAAAACTATTTTTAAAAAAGTTTTATGAAAGCATAGCTGATCTACAATGTTGTTCCAAGGGGAAGTTCCCTTTTGGTACAGCGGGTTAAAAATCCTGCATTGTCGCTATAGCATCTTGGGTCTCTGCTGTGGCATGGGTTCAGTCCCTGGCCTGGGAACTTCCACATGCTATGGGTGTGGTCAAAAAAAAATTGTGCCAATTTCTGCTGTATAGCAAGGCGACTCCATTATACATACATACATACACACACACACACACACACACACACACACACACACACACACACATTCTTTTTTGTATTCTTTTCCATCATAGCCTATCCCGGGAGACTGGATATAGTTCCCTGTGCTGAACAGCAGGACTTATTGTTTATCCATTCTAAATGTAATAGTTTGCATCTACTAGCCCCAAACTCCCAGTCCATCCCTCTTCCTCCCCCTTCCCCTTGACAATAACATGTCTGTTCTCTATATCCGTGAGTCTGAAAAATTCTATTTTTATTTACAGTGTATTTATTAACAGTATTTTTATTACATAAAACTCTATTGGCGTTCCCGTCGTGGCTCAGTGGTTAATGAACCGAACTAGTATCCATGAGCACATGGGTTCAATCCCTGGCCTCACTCAGGGGGTTAAGATTCTGCTGTTGCTATGAGCTGTGGTGTAGGTCACAGATGTGGCTCAGATCCTGTGTTGCTGTGGCTCTGGTGTAGGCCGGTGGCTACAGCTCCGATTCAACCCCTAGCCTGGGAACCTCCATATGCCGCGGGAGCAGCCCTAGAAAAGGCAAAAAGACAAAAAAAAAGAAAAAAGAAAAAAGCAAGCAAGCAAGAAAGAAAAGTAGCACAAGAACTCAAAATACAGCAGGCTGAGTCATACAGTGCAGGAAAACATCCCTATACAATTCTGAGGTCATAACCTGGTTCCTGCAGAGTCCAGTAATTATTCAGAATGATGCCTGTGAATCATCAAGAAAATGTTATATGACGTTACAGGTGTTCCGTTGCAAAGTATTCTGTTTTGAAAATACTTCAGTCAGAATTATTTAAATTAAGAATGTAAGCTGTGCTCAGAGTTCCAGGCTGGCCTGATGGGTAGTGGCATTGTCAGCACTGTGGCTCAGGTCACTGCAATGGCACAGGTTCAATTCCTGGCCTAGGAACTTCTGCATGCCTTGGGTATGGCAAAAAAAAAAAAAAAAAAAAAAAAAGGAAGCTGTGCTTGGTGACATGTGGCATGTGCCATTCTGACATCATAGGGGGTGTGAGGCATTGGTGCACATCTCACCATTTCTCGTGATTCAGGACAACAAACAACACTTAGTAGTAGGTACAGTCCATATGGAGGTGTAGGGTGTCCAGTCCATCAGACTATTGAGCAAGCACCATGGCAGCCAGGAAACCCCATAGGGCTTGGCTTGGTTGGAGAGATACAGGCCTTGGTAGATGTGGCCTCTGCCCTTAGGTCACCTGCAGTTATGGTGAAGGAGAACTTGAACTTCTCAGGCTCTCTCTAAACAGGCAGTTATTGGAAAGTGTGCTAACCATAAACGTGGCGGAGTGGAGACAGTTGGGTGCCAGTGTGTGTGGGGAAAACTGTTCATTGCAGGTCAGGGCAATAAGAAAGCTTCCGTGAGTGGTACAAGAAGGCTGAATGCTGGGTGCTGGAGAACAGATGGAACTTGCATGGCTACAGGGCAAGGGTCTTCCCAGATGGACAGGCATCCAGCACAACGGGGAATGCGGTGGAAAGAGTGAGAGGATCGGAGTTCCCGGCGTGGCACAGTGGTTAACTAATCCAACTAGGAGCCATGAGGTTGCAGGTTCGATCCCTGCCCTTGCTCAGTGGGTTAAGGATCTGGCGTTGCTGTGAGCTGTGATGTAGGTCACAGACGTGGCTCGGATCCTACATTGCTGTGGCTCTGGCGTAGGCTGGCGGCTACAGTTCCAGTTAGACCCCTAGCCTGAGAACCTCCATATGCCGTGGGAGCAGCCCTAGAAAAGGCAAAAAGATTTAAAAAAAAAAAAGAGTGAGAGGACTATAGTCACAAGTCAGCAAGCATCCCAGCATGACTAGAGCAAGAGCTGCGTCCAGAAGCGCCAGGAAACGAACTTGCAAAGTTAGAAAGAAGAGAAATCATGGAGGATCTTGCCTTTAGTTTGGGCCTGCTAAGCAGGAAGGATCCAGAAAGTTTCTGAGCAGGAGCGTGACATCATAGAATCACAGGGGGTTATGGGAGCCCCATCAGGCCGAGAAACACACCTGTGGGCCCACCGAGCCAGCCTCCCAGCTCCAGCCTCATCACCTCCTCCACCGGCCCCTCCGATGAGCAGGAAAGACCGGACACCTCATCTTGGCTTCCCCACGCTGGGGCCTTGCACCTTGTCTGGAACAGGATGCTCCCTGCTCCCCGCTCTCCCACCCCACTTGCTCTTGGGGTCTCAGCAGACAGCCTCTGTGGGAGGAGGGCTGGCAGCTCTTTGGGCAAGTGAGTCCGGAACCTGGGCGTGGCCTCCTCGCAGCCTTCCTCTAGGTATGGAGGGAACACGCCATCTTTTGCTGCAAAATTCCCTTTTCCGCTGTGCCCAGTCCTGCCCCCCACAGTCTCTCCCTCCCCCTCCCCCAACTTCTCTTGTTCTCCCCCACCCCCACCCCCCGCAACCCTAGAGGCCTAGGCCAATGGGCCCTTCTCAAAGCCTGGAACCCGCCCACTCTGGGATTCTGGTTCCTTTCCCTGCTCTTGTGAAAGTCTCAGTTCTGTGGGCAGATGCCCTGGCAACACCAGCACAGAGCAAGCAGCTACAGGCCGAGGGCCCCAGTGCCCACTCGTACCGTCAGCGCTCGGCAAGCCCCAGCCAGGAGATCTGGGTGCTGGGCTGCTGTGCCAGGCACCCCTGCTCCCAGCCCCACCCTCCAAGCAGCAGCCCCTGGACTGTGAGGCCGGGATCCCCTGCACCCCGCCACCAGCAGACACTGAGTAGCCGGGGAGACAACTTCCCAGATGAGAGCTGTGAGCTGCTATCCTTAGGCACTTCCAGAGGAATCGAAAACTCCCTTGGGCAGAAATTTCAAGACCAGAGGGGCTGGAAGAAGGGTTGTTTTGCAGGAAACCAAAGAGGCAAAGTCTTTCTACATTGGTCACAGTAGCTCCCAGGCCTGGAAACTTGGACGTGGGGGTGGCCGTGCAGAGGGATCTTCTCGGCATCTCCGAGTTTCTGGTGCTAAGACTGTATACAGTGACTCCTCCCACCTCCCCTGTCTCCCTCAGGGTCAGGGAAAAGGAGGAGGGGGGAGGAAGAGGATCTGCTCTGTGCTAGGCCTGCATTCAGATCCCAGAACAGTCTGGTGCTCCACCTACACCCACTTTATGAAGGAGGGAACAAAAAAAGGACTTGGAAGAGATCATATGGTCCAAACTTCCATCGTTCCCACTGTGGCTCAACGGGATCAGCAGCGTCTCGGTGGCAGCAGGATGCAACTTAGATCCTCAGCCCTGCACAGTGGGTTAAAGGATTGGAGGTCCCGTTGTGACACAGTGGAAAGGAATCTGACTAGGAGCCATGAGGTTGCGGGTTCGATCCCTGGCCTCGCTCAGTGGATTCAGGATTCGGCGTTGCCATGAGCTGTAGTGTAGGTCGCAGACACAGCTCGGATCTGGCGTTGCTGTGGCTCCGGCATAGGCCGGCGATAACAGCTCCAATTGGACCCCTGGCCTGGGAATCTCCACATGCCGCTGGTGCAGCCCTAAAATAAAACCGAAAAGACAAAAAAAAAAAAGATCTCATGTTGCTGCAGTTGCAGTGTAGGTCACAGCTGCAGTTCAGACCTTATCCTTGGCCTGGGAACCTCATATGCCACAGAGTGGCCCAAAACAAAAAAGAGAGAGATCATATGGTCCAAATGTCTCACTTTAGAAAAAAGCAAACAAAAACCTGCAGAGTTCAGTTTGTCCAGAGTCAGACACCTTGTCCTTGAGATCCCAGGCTCCCCACCGTCCCACCTCCCACATCCTGTTTCCTCCTCTCTGCCGAGCCTGCCTTTCAACGTGCAACACTGATGGTCCATCCGTCTCGTGGCCTTGGCGTCCCCCTCACACCTCGTGCCTTTGCGCCCTGAGGGAGGTTCCACAGAGGCGGTGCAGGCCCGGCCCCCCTGACTCGCCCCTCCCCGCCCCACAGTCATCCTGACGGACGAGGAGGTGCAGCGCAAGCGGGAGATGATCCTCAAGCGGAAGGAGGAGGAGGCCTTGAAGGACAGTCTGCGGCCTAAGCTGTCGGAGGAGCAGCAGCGCATCATCGCCATCCTGCTGGACGCCCACCACAAGACCTATGACCCCACCTATGCTGACTTCGGCCAGTTCCGGGTACGTCCACCCGCTGGCCGGGAGCATGAGCAGGGCTGGCAAGTGGGCTAGAGGGCAGGGGGATCCCCGCACAAAACCTGGGAAGGGGAGTTCCCGTTGTGGCTCAGTGGTGATGAACCTGATTCGTACCCATGAGGACGTGGGTTCAATCCCTGGCCAGGCTCCGTGGGTTCAGGAGCTGCGGTGTAGGTCGCAGACGCCGCTCAGATCCCACGTTGCTGTGGCTGTGGCATAGGCCAGTGACTACAGCTCCAATTCGACCCCTAGCCTGGGGACCCCTCCCATAGACCCTCCGTGAAACCAATCCTGTCGGAGGTCAGAGCTGAGGCAGGAAGGGGGCCTCCAAATACGAGCTTCTGACACTCTACCTCTCCCTTCCAGCCTCCGGTTCGCGGGGATGAGGAGGAAGGGACCCTCCCCTCCAGGTCTTCCTCCGCGCATGCGCCCAGCTTCTCCGGAAGCTCGTCCTCTTCCTGCTCAGATCAATACACCTCCTCTCCAGGTAAGTGGGGCTACCGCCCCCTCCCCAAGAGCCCGGAGCTTCCCCAGACCCCTGACCTTGGCTGCGGCTGGATGGGCAGCACTCTGTGCTGTGCGGCGTCCTCAGAACAACCTCTTTTTAATGCACACGAGGGTCCACACTGAGGACACTGAGGAAGAGGCCAAGCTGTGGTGGTGGTGGGGGGTCTGCCTGTAGAGTCAATTTGCTTTCCTCTAAGCCAGCCTTCTGCCCCTGGCTCCTTCCCTGGGAGCGACCTGGTTCCTCTAAATGGTATTTTGAGCCTGGGCCTTTGGGGTTTTTCTTTTGTTTGGTGTTTGGTTTTGTTTTCCCCAGTTTTCTTGAGATGTCACTGACATAACATTGTGTAAGTTTAAGGTGTACGATATAATGATTTGATAGAAGTATACATTGCAAAATGATTGCCACAGTAAGTTTAGTTAATCTCACATAGTTACAAAGATTTTTATTTTATTTCCTTTTCGGCCATGCATGAGCCAAGGGCAAGTTCCTGAGCCAGGGATCGAACCCATACTACAGTAGCGACAACGCCAGATCCTTAACCCACTGAGCCACCAGGGAACTCCTACAAAGTTGTTTTTTTTTTCTCCTCTGTGATAACTTAGAGATGTACTCCCTTAGCAACCTTCAAATATAATAAACTGTATTGTTAACTACAGTCATCAGACCCTGTGTCTTTGCAGAGTGAAACTTGGCATGGAAGGAGATGTGGATCCCACCGCAGCCCATCTTCCCCTCAATCCCCGGGGGGGCCAGTAAGGCCCTGGATGACCTATTCCTTCTAGTTCATCTTTGCTTTTTTCTTATGGTCCTTTTCTGCCTTCCTCTTTATCTTCCTGCCTTACCAGCTGCCCTTGCCTTCATCCTTCACCCAACCCAACTGCCCTTTGCTTGGGGCCTGTGGGAGGGCAGGAATGGAAAAGCCCCCTCCCTTCTATGGAACTAGAACCCTCAGACAGGGTACTTCTCGGTTCATTTATGGGTCTGTGCCCGGATCCAGAGTAGGTGGGAAGGGTCCATGCACCAGGTGGACAGAGATGGCAGAGGAGCTGGTTGTCATGTCCACTCACCTGCACTACCACCACACGGGTAACTCATCCTCTGAGCCCCTCACCTTGTAGAAACCTCTCCCCAGTGTTAATTTTCTCAACCCACCTTCCTGCTCCTTTTACTTGCTGGTATATTCATTTTAATCAATGAGGGCCAGTCTGCATGTGATACATTGGTCTGTACTTCAACTTTTAATGGTTTTATTTAGAAGTTTTGACTCCCTCTCATTGGTTAATTTGAGGAGCTCCCCCCTCCGCCATGGTATGTTCAATGTAGCATATGTTTATTTAAAAATTCAAACTAATTAACATTTTTTATTTTTTTAATTATTATATGAAGGTAATACATGTTCATTATAGACATTCAGAAAATAGAAACTAAATTATGTAGATTACATATATTATATAATCTTTCATCACACCACCCCAAAATAATCACTACTGACACTACGATATATCTTTTTCCCAAGTTTTAATACATATGTATATTCAGAAATGGAATCATGCCATACTTAGCCTGCCAACTTGCTTTTTTCTCTTAATAGTGTATTATGTCATATTTTCATGCCATCCACTACACGCCTAGAGTATAATTTTTAAAGACTGCTTAGTATTCTGCAGTATAATGTACAATAACATATCTAAATCTCCTCTCCTTGGATACGTGGATTTTTCTTTTTCCCAGCTTGTTATTAAGTGAACAGCATGCTGGTGGCTAAATATTTGCACTTGCTCTGAACTTTTCCTTGTGCTGAATTCATGGAAGTAGGATTACTGGTCATAGTGTGTACATAGTTGTAGGCTTTGGACCCTCATGGTCCAATAACTTTCCAGATTACTTACACAAATTTATGCCTCCTTTAGTACACCAGCACTGCACAAGGATTGCCTGATTCCCTGCATCTTTACAAATACTGGTATCAACATTGAAAGGAACTTGTGGAGTTCCTGCTGTGGCACAGTGGGTTATGAATCCAACTGCAGCGGCTTGCAGAGGTGTGAACTGGCACAGTGGGTTAAAGGGTCCAGCATGGCTGCACCTGAGGCTCAGATTCAATCCCTAGTCTGGGAACTTCCATATGCTTTGGGTGCGGCCATAAAAAAATAATAAAAATAAATGCACTTGTTTCTAGTTTAAGGATGAAAAGTAGATGCTCTACTTGGCTGTTCGTTGGTTACTACTGAGGTTGAACATTGTTCTCCACAAGTGTATTCGTCCAAATTCTTTTTTTTTTTTTGGCTTTATTTTAGGGCCGCACCCACAGCATACAGAAGTTCCCAGGCTAGGGGTCGAATCAGAACTGTAGCTGCCAGCCTACACCACAGCCACAGCAACTTGGACCTAAGCCGCGGCTGCCGCCTACACCACAGCTCATGGCAACGCCGGATCCTTAACCCCCTGAGTGAGGCCAGGGATCAAGCCTGTGTCCTCATGGTTATTAGTCGGGTTCATTACCACTGAGCCACAGTGGGAACGCTGGTCCAAATCCATCTTTGATTTGAAGTCATTAGGAACACTGGGTAAAGTCATAGCTTGCAGAAGTCTTGTATCTCAGAGGGTCTCTGACCTTGATTTTCCCACCACATTCTGCTGAAGAAAGACACAGGAACCCTAGAGGGAAGACTGGGCTGAAGCGACCGTGAAGGGATTCCCAGCCAGCTCTGCAGCCAGGGTGCAGGACGTCCTCACAGATCCCAGCAGGAGCGAGCCTGGCTCAAGTAGTTCTTTCTTGTCCTTCATCCTTCCCCAGACACGATGGAGCCAGCCAG
This sequence comes from Sus scrofa, assembly GCF_054392235.1. Lineage (NCBI taxonomy): Eukaryota > Metazoa > Chordata > Mammalia > Artiodactyla > Suidae > Sus > Sus scrofa. The sequence goes on along the minus strand of NC_139387.1, from coordinate 85,259,949 downwards.
CTTCTCCCACCTGGATCTGAGCGAAGAAGACTCTGATGACCCTTCTGTGACCCTGGACCTGTCCCAGCTCTCCATGCTGCCCCATCTGGCTGACCTGGTCAGTTACAGTATCCAAAAGGTCATCGGCTTTGCCAAGATGATCCCAGGGTTCAGGTAAGGAGCTTCTGGGACATCCAGGGAAGAGTCAGAATCCTAGATGGAGGCAGAAGAAGGCTCAGAAATTACCAATCTACTGCTTCCCAAAATAGAGTCTCAGGTCCTACTCTAGACCTAAATCAGAATCTCTTCGTTAGGCCCAGGAATCTGTATTTAAGCAGTGCAGTCCAGGAGTTCCCACTGTGGTATAGCAAGGTAAGGATCTGGTGTTGTCTCGGCAGTGACTTGGGTTGCTGCTGAGGCACAGGTTCGATCCCCTCCCTGTGCAATGAATGGGTTAAGGATCTGGTGTTGCCACAGCCATGGTGTAGGTTGCAGCTTACAGCTTGGATTCCATTCCTAGCTTGGATTTGATCCCTAGCCAGGGTTGGGCAGGAAGACTTGTAAAGTAATTTAGAGGGAGACGAACTTTCTGGCGTATATAACCTGGGCATCTTTCATCCAATTTATCCCTCATCCAAGGCTGTTTCCTAATCATACCGAGATCTTTTTGCCAAAGTAGATAAGTATAAGGAGTTCTACTTGAGTCAAGACCCTCTCTTACGGAGTTCCCGTCATGGCGCAGAGGTTAACGAATCCGACTAGGAACCACGAGGTTGCAGGTTCAATCCCTGGCCTCACTCAGTGGATTAAGGATCCAGTGTTGCCATGAGCTGGATGCAGCTCAGCTCTGGCTTTGCTGTGGCTGTGGCTTAGCCTGGCAGCTGTAACTGGGAACCTCCATACTCTGTGGGTGTGGCCCTAGAAAGCCAAAAAAAAAAAAAGACCCTCTTATAGATTCAGTCATACAAGTTTCATTCATTCATTCAAATGTTTTACTGTTTTGGTAATAATGGCATATATAATATATTAAATAGTCATGCAGTGTTAAATATTCTTTTTTTTTTTTTTTTTTTTTTGTGGCCACCCCATGCCATGTGGAAATTCCCAGGCCAGGGATTGAACCTGTATACCAGAGCAGTGACCCAAGCTGCTGCAGTGACAATGCTGGATCCTTAACCCTCTGTGCCACAAGAGAACTCCTAAATATTTTTAAAAATACTTAAAAGTTGCCACTTTTAGCAGATATATTGGTAGACAGTTGTATCTTTATGTATATTCATAGCTTCATTCTTTCTAAAAGTTCATGTAGAACATTGTCATAAAATACTTACACAGTGTGGTTGAGAAATAGAAATAAATTAATATCAAGCAATAGTCTCATCATTTCCAGTAGTAGCAATAGTCGCAGTTGTGGCAGAAGAGGCAGAAGGCTTCCTCAAGACTGATGCTCAGATTCAGTGCTAGAATACTAGGAGCTGGAAAATGATTGACATTGGCCCACTCTGAATGAAAACTAGTATGAGGGACCATTTATCATGTGGGGACTCTCTGCTGTGTGGGAAAGCCATCGGCCACTGTCTAAATTGCCGCATTGCCAGCTAGACGATGGTAATTCACAGAGCTAAACCCAGTACTTCTCAGTTTGTTTCTGTCCTGAGACAACTTGCTCTGTGTTATTTTATGCCTCGCATGCATTCAAACACCAGGAATGTGCCAGTGCTCTTTCCTGGAATGAATGCAAAAATTGTAAAGGAGAGAAAAACGTTCAGCATTGTTGAGACTCCGCTCATTCTGCGTGGCACGTTTTGGTTGCAGCAAAGGGAGCAAAGGCCACTTTGGCAGGCAGAACGGGTGTCATCTGTGAGGTCAGCATCGCACTGGGCCTGGGATTTACCCTCCAGAGCCTTTCCTTGGAGCTGATGACACATTCTGTTTAGCACAGGTTCCAAGTCCCTCCCCCACTCTTCACGTTACTGTTTGCAGACGGCTCGTGTTCCAAAGCCTCGTTTTGTGTCAACATCTAGAGAAAAAAACACTTCAAGGTGCTGGTGGATACACAACAGCCGGCGGCTCCCATCCTGATTCAAGGAGAAGCAGTGCTCTACACCCAGGGTTCATCCCACCTTGTCTAGTGGGGCGCTGGACCAGAGGGCACCTGAGGCCCAGCTCAGATGCTGCGGTTCGGGGATTCTGAGTGGTGGCTGGGATCCAAAGTACCCCAGCGCAGCGCCCTCCGCTAAGTAAACGGAACCCCAGTTTTTCTCTTCGCCCCCATTCTCATACCCTTGCACCCGCAGCACTATCTGCCCCTCTCTTCTTCTCCCCAAGGATGAGCTGAAATCTCTTTCCTTCCCTTCAGGCCTCACTCACCAGAGTTCCCTGGTCTAGCCGTGCCGTCATGGCCAAAACGAGGTCTCTAAGAGCACCTGCTGGAGCCAGCCAGCTCTTGAGGCAAAATCAATTAAATCGATCTAAACAAGCTGGATTGGCTTTTCTCGCTTCAGCCTGACTTGAGAAGTCCCACAGTGGAATGATTCCTAGTAAAAGTGGAGCAGGCCTTAGCAAGAGCTCTGGGGATGGGGTGGAGTGGCGGGGGGTGGGGGGTGAGGACACTGACGCAGACGCTCTGTGACCTCGTGGAGCTGATGCTGTACCAGGACTGGGGCCAGAGCCCAGGCTCCTTGGAGGACCCAGGCGGGGCCAGCCCAACAGCTCTCTGGTTCTGCCGGTTTCTGCACTTAGAGGTTCTGTGTTTCCAAGAAGTGAAAGAACAGTGGTTGCGTCCCTGGTGGCTTTGATCTTGCTGCCTAGAGGCGGGGGTGGAGGGTGTGGGGAGGGCAGGATGAGACTTCTGTGTGGGAGAGTGGGAGCGGGGTGGGAGTACGGGGTGGGATGAGGCTCCAGGGCGGGCATGGGACCAAAGTGGGGTGGGACTGGATGGGCTGTGCTGGGTGTCAACGGCCCTGTGGTGTGGCCTTGGCCCTGCTCCTGCCTCCGACCTCTTCCCCCTCGGCCTCTCAGTCTGGCAGCCCCCCAAGCCTCCCCACCTCAGTCCCGCAAGAGAAATGCAGGGAGGAGGTGGTGCAGGAGCAGTCGTGGATCTCAGAGCATGGAACCACAGTGTTCACTGCCCAGACTGGTGCAGGAGATACCACAGAGGGCTAAAGGCCTCCAACCCCACTGCCATTTCCATCCCCAGAGACTCCTGCCTCTGTCAAAGGCCTGGGGTCATAGCGCTTCCCTCCGCCTCTGCCCTTTCCTCTATTTATTTGCTCATCGATCCAGCAATCAGCTTGCTTATATAAACTGGGAGGGAAGAAAGCTGCCTCGGACAGCCTCTGGCCTCCGGAGGGTCAGCGTCTGATGGAAGAGAGAGGCCTGTGAGCGGCTGTGGTGACAAGATTAGGGCAGTGAGAGACGCCTGTTAGAGGCACAGACAGAATGCAGGCCATGGAGGGAGGGGGGAAGCCTTGCCTGGGATGGGGGAGGGGAGACAAGCCCGCATTCCCAGAGCGTGTGGCAGGTGCCCAGAAGCAGCGGCAGGGGTGAAAACCTATGAGGAGGTCCAGGGAGGAGGCCCAGAGCCCGAGCCAGTGTCCATTACAGCAGGAAACTTCTCTGACTGGATTCCCCTTTGGCTCCACCTCTGCCCCCAACCCACCACCAGTCTCAGTTCTGGCTTCGAGCTGGCTCGTAGAAATTCCCTGTATTTCCAGCCCATGGGTAGTAATTTGAGGTTGTTCTAGGTTGGCTTTCATAGCAGGAGTATGTCTGGATCACAGCAGCCAGTGAAATCTCTCTGGCCAAACACGCATGGGATATTCGTTCATTTCTGGCCATCCGTTTTGAGGGGGCCCTTGAACAAAAGGTTACGTATAAAGATATTCCTCACAGAATTACTTATAATAGCAAAACTTCAAAGCAGCCCAAATACCCCAAAGTAAGTGACTGGGAGATTGATAAATAACTTATAGAGTGTGTTGATATAACGTGATGCAACCCACCATGAACTAACGTAGGAAGTGAGACACAGGGTCACTGTGACCTCCTACATGTTAAGAAAGAGATATTTGCGGAGTTCCCGTTAGGGTTCAGCGGATTAACAACCCAACTAGTAAAAAGAGGATGCGGGTTCGATCCCTGGCCTCACTCAGGGGTTAAGGATCCAGAGCTGCCGCAAGCTGTGGTATTGGTTGCAGGTGTGGCTCGGATCTGGCGTTGCTGTGGCTGCGGTGTAGGCTGGCAGCTGTAGCTCTGATTCGCCCCCTAGCCTGGGAACTTCCCTATGCTGCCTGTGCAGCTCTAAAAGGAAAAGAGAGAGAGAGAGATTTGCATAAAAAACAGGAAGAAAATAAACCAGAATGTTCATCATGGTTTTGAGCAATTTTTATTTGTTTTCATTTTCTGCAAAGATTTAATAATCGAATGTTTTACTGTATAATGAATTAAAACCCAAAGAAGGGTGATGTTAGTTTTTCTTTTTCAAGTGTGGATTGAAGAGTTCTCTTGTGGTGCAGTGGGTTAAGGACCCAGCATTGTCACTGCAGTAGCTTGGGTCACTGCTATGGTATGGGTTCGATCCCTGGCCTGGGAATTTCACATGCCACGGGCATGGCCAAAAAAACAAAAACAAAATGTGGACTGAGCGCCCAGAAAAAGGTGGCAAGGATGGCAAGACGTCATCAGGGCTATTTATCCCAGGAAAGATGCCAAGAGGAAATAGTGTCTTTCTTTAAATGGTGAGAGGAATGTCCCATAAGTGATGGAGAAGTCGGAGTTCTATGTTCCTTGAGAGGATGGAACTATGAGCAAGATGACTGTGTCATCGTGTGGGTTAGAGCTCAATAGAAGCCCAAGAGGCGCTTCACCCACAGCACGGCGTGGCTGTATCCCTGGCCCTGGGGGGATCCTGCACAGGCTGTGTGAGCACCATCTGCTGGGAGTGCTGAGGGAGGAACTGGACCACACAGCGTTGAAGGGGGGCCTCCCAACGCTGGCACTGTGTGATTTTCCTTCACTGCGCTTTGGTGGCCATCCTAATCAGGCAAGCCTTTTCACGCCTCCTCATCCATCACTTGCTGATACAGGGCCCGCATCTGTTAACATCCGTTTCCCACTTTTTTTATATTCCAAAGTGCAGCCACAGAAGTTGACAGCCCATCGCAGGATATCCAGGAGGAAACATATAGTCAGAAAGGGAGGAAAATCCGGAAGCGATTTGATCCGTGGGCCCTGCTTTCTCCCTGTCATGGTTCAGACAAGCCCAGCTTGTGACTCAGAATAATGGAACTAGTCATCAGCCTCTTGACTCATCGACACCTAGTTATTGACACTTTCCTAGTGCTCAGGGTTCAACGTTCAATGTGAGGGCAACACTAAGGTAATTAAGAGGTGGTGCTGACCCTCAAGTAGCTCAGAGACAAGCATCTAAAGGACAGGGGTGAAGGGGAAAGGGCAAAATACAAGCAATGTACGAGCCACGTGCAGCAGGTCATAAAGGAATGGCTCTCATCCGATGAAGAGAATCAGAGAGTGGAGGACCCAAGAGAGACCTTCCTAGATTCAGGACCAGAAAGACCAGGTGGAGCAGAAGAAGACAGGTGCTCCACGCGGGAGCCGTCCCATGTTCAAGGGCATGGCAGTGGCGTGAGAATGCATCACCTGAATGTGGAGTAGTCCCACAGTTTAGAAGGGAGGGTTGGTGGAGCCTGCGATGGGAAGGGGGTCTGGAAAGACAGGTTGGAACCAAGTTATGGAGTACGGGCTTGAGCCCGGGGCGTTTGATAGTCTGTGCAAATTTCTGAGCAAAGGAGTGACACTTTCCTGTAGCAGCGGTAAGAAAGGTGCACTAGAAACTTGACCCCAGGATTCTAGTAAGAGGCAACTGAAAGACATGAGGGAGCTCTGAATCAGAGCAGTCAGGAGGAGTGGGAACGGGGTCCAGAGATGCCTGGGCGTCACTCGGGGGAAGGACCAGAGGACAGGAGAGAGAGGGAGAGAAAGCATGGGAGCCACTGGGATGGCTCTAACATGTTTATTTTGTTTGTTTGTTTTTGGTTTTTTGTCTTTTTGCTATTTCTTTGGGCCGCTCCCACAGCACATGGAGGTTCCCAGACTAGGGGTCGAATCGGAGCTGTAGCCGCTGGCCTACACCAGAGCCACAGCAACGCGGGATCCGAGCCGCATCTGCAACCTACACCACAGCTCACGGCAACGCCAGATCCTTAGCCCACTGAGTAAGGGCAGGGATCGAACCCGCAACCTCATGGTTCCTAGTCGGATTCGTTAACCACCGCGCCACGACGGGAACTCCTCTACCATGTTTTGCAGACCACCTTAGTCATGCCGTGGCCCTGAGAGCTTCCTCAAGCTCTCTCTTCTTAACCCCAGAAGAGCTGTGGCTGCTTAGACCTGGGACACCCCAAAAAGTCACTGAGTAGCTGAGCTGATCCAGCTGGCATTTGGTCACAGTCTTGAGTTGTTCGCAAGTTGTTCTCCCTCAAGAAACAAGTCTTCTTCTTTCCAACCAGGCTGCAAGCTCCTCAGTGGAGGAGCTGGGCCCATGCTGGGCACCTGGCAGGTGTATACCTGTCAAAACACTGCACTAATTTACATGACTTGAAGGTCTCGGCGTTCCCATTGTGGTTCAGTGGGTTAAGAACCTGACTAGAATCCATAAGGATGCAGGATCGATTCCTGGCCTCGCTCAGTGGGTTAAGGATCTGGCATTGCTGTGACAGTGGTGAGGGCTGGCAGCGGCAGCTCCCATCTGACCCCTAGCCCGGGAACTTCCATATGCCACAGGTGCAGCCCTAAAAAGAACCAAAAGGAGAGAGAGAGAGAGAAGGTGCTGCCCAGTAAAGGAACCTGACCTCCACCTCTCCCCTCCCTGGCAGGGACCTCACCGCTGAGGACCAGATCGTGCTGCTGAAGTCAAGTGCCATCGAGGTCATCATGCTGCGCTCCAACCAGTCCTTCACCATGGACGACATGTCCTGGACCTGTGGCAGCCGGGACTACAAGTACCAAGTCAGCGACGTGGCCAAAGGTGCGTCTGGGCTCTGCCTCCGCCTGCCCCAGCTCCACCCCTCCTGGGGTCCGGGGCCCCACCAGGCACATCCGAGGGAGCAACGTCAGGCTGGATGTGGGGTGCGGGGGGGGTCCTGTGGGTGCCCACAGCAGCTGGCCATCCTCTCTTGCAGCCGGACACAGCCTGGAGCTGATCGAGCCCCTCATCAAGTTCCAGGTGGGGCTGAAGAAGCTGAACCTGCACGAGGAGGAGCATGTGCTGCTCATGGCCATCTGCATCGTCTCCCCAGGTACTCGCAGTGAGGACGTGGGACCTGGGACGTGGGGAGCGTGCAGGTGAAGCCCCACTGAAGACCAGCAGGGAAGTTTGGAGGGAGGAGTGAGCAAAAGGAGAGAACGACAGGGAAACCTGGCTTTTGCTGGGTTTGCGCAGCCAGGGTGGTGTGTGTATGTTGAGGGTTCCCTCACTGCCCTTGGCCTTGGCCTTTCCCTAGTGAAACCATTGCTGGTTCATGGGAGGGATTTTGAGGAGCCAGATAGATGGAGTTTCTTTTTTTCTTTCTTTCTTTCTCTTTCTTTCTTTTCTGTGTGTGTGTGTGTGTGTGCGTCTTTTGTCTTTTCAGGGCCACACCTTCGGCATATGGAGGTTCCCAGGCTAGGGGTCGAATCAGAGCTATAGCTGCCGGCCTACACCACAGCCACAGCAACGCAGGATCTTTAAGCCCCTAAGCAGGACCAGGGATCGAACCCACAACCTCATGGTTACTCGTCAGATTCATTTCCACTGCACCACAAAGGGAACTCCTAGATGGAGTGTCTCAGGCCGCAGACAGGCCTGGGTGTTCCCAATACTTGGCTCTGCTCTTGTGTGAACTGGACTGACCTCCCTGACCCTTGAGGTCCCCTGAGGTCAGGGCACAAAACCCTGGGGCCCGATAGATGTTCTGCTGGCTGGACATCTGGCCTGATGGACAGTTGAGCTGACTGATTTTGGAGGCGGGATGCCGTCAGTCTTGAGCTCTTCTGCCTGTTTGGGGTGGAAAGAGGGAGACAGGCTGAGGAGGAGGGTCTTGTGGTCCCGGGGACTCTAGACGCTGGTGAGGCCTCCCCCTGGACTGTGTTTGGGGAACAAACTAGTGGCTGCCATCCAGGGATGCTTTCCTGGGCTGGGGCCCGAGGGAAGGACCTGGGCACCCTCCTCCTGCCCAGTGAGCCCTCCCCGACTCATCCATTCATTTGTTCCCTCGGCAGTGATTTACTGGGCTCCTGTCAGGTACCAGGCACTGTGCTGGGCATAGAGACTCAGCAGCAAACAGGACGCAGACCTCTCCCACCAAGTGTAGGAGGAGACATCAAACACACGCCATTGTACAGCCAATTCCTAGGAGTTCCCACTGTGGCTCAGCGGGTTAAGAACCTGACATAGTGTCCATGAGGATGCAGGTGTGAGCCTTGGCCTCGGTCAGTGGGTTAAGGATCCAGCGTTGTCGTGAGCTGTGGTGTAGAACCAGTGTTGCTGAGGCTGTGGTGCGGGCCAGCAGCTGCAGCTCTGATTTGACCCCTAGCCTGGGAACTTTCAGGCATGGCCTGAAAAAGCAAAAAAAATTTAAAAAAAAAAAAAAAAAAGGCAATAGAGAGTGGTTGAGATGTTGGGGAGGACTCTGGTGTCACAGGTCAGCAGCCATCAGGAGTGATGGATGGATTCGGAGGTTAGGTGTCCATCTATGTGGGCTGAGGCATGAGGGGAGCGGATCGAACAGGGAGGGGCCCAGCTCAGATCTCCTGTGCCACCCCCACCCCACCCTCTCTGCCCACAGACCGTCCCGGGGTGCAGGACCCCACGCTGATCGAGGCCATCCAGGACCGCCTGTCCAACACGCTGCAGACCTACATCCGCTGCCGCCACCCGCCCCCGGGCAGCCACCTGCTCTACGCCAAGATGATCCAGAAGCTGGCCGACCTGCGTAGCCTGAACGAGGAGCACTCCAAGCAGTACCGCTGCCTCTCCTTCCAGCCCGAGTGCAGCATGAAGCTCACACCCCTTGTGCTTGAGGTGTTTGGCAACGAGATCTCCTGACTAGGGCAGCCTGCGGTGGCACCCGGCCGGGGCTGCCTCTCTGGGGCCCTGCGCCCAGGCCTGGGGTGGGCGTCTGGCCAGCAGCCCTCCCCACCCCCTCTGGAGTTCAGCCCCTCCTCTGCCACCTCCCCTCCCCGCCTGGCCCATCCTCTCTCCTGCCACAGGCTGCTCCCACTCCCACGAGACCTCCGTTATGAGGAGTTGCTGTTTATTTGACAGAGAAACTCAAGTGGGGGCAGAGGGCAGAGGCTGAGGACCCGGGGACGCCCCCGCTGCTCCAGAAGCGGCTGCTGGTGATGCCGAGGGAAAAGGCAGGCAGGAGAAATAGCCCCTTCCTCAGGGACAGAGACACCCGTACCTCCACCCCACTCCAGGCCCCCGTGTCCAGAGCCTGGTGGGATCTTCCTTCTTCCGCCTCATCCACGGCACGTACTGACCCACAGCCCCACCTCATCCTGCTGCCGGTCCGCGCTGTTCCGTCCCCAGGCAGCGAGCCACCAGGGGGCCTTGGCCCTCTGCCTGTCCAGGACACTCACTGCCAAGGATGACCAAAACCAGGGTGACGAAGGTCACAAATCCATCTCTGCTGCCCAAAGGGCACATGCCTAAGCCCTCCGTGCCCACCTTCCTCTCATCCCTATGGTAACGTTGTCCCCGGAAGGAGCTGTGGTAAGACAGGCTGCCTCCCCACGGCTGGGGACACTGGCCCAGAACCCACCTGCCAAGAGGCCCAGGAGGGAAGAGAGCAGGGCCCAGGCGGGGGGATTTGGGGGAGGCAGGCACATCCAGCCTCATGGAAGAGTGGTAGACAGAGGCCTCACCTGTCCTGTGGTGGAGCCCGTGGCTCTGCAGCCTGGATCTGAGGGGGTAGCCAAGGCGGGAGTTCTCCTTCTGACAACCCACATGGCAAGACTGACGGGCACCCAGGCTTCAGAGAAGCGCTGGACTCTGTCATCCTCCCCTGCCAGTGCCTTACCTCTGCTCCCTGAGAGAGGACCAGACCGGCTGCAGGCTCCCCTCACACAGCAGCCGTGGGCACCCAAGGGGCCTAACCCTGGGATGGCCAAGGGTGGTGACCCAGAGGTCAGCCCACTGTCCCCACCCCACCCCACAGTCTGGGGAAGCAGTGCCGCTCTGCCTACCAGCAGGGCCTCGTCTTTCCCACCTGGCCCGGCGCCCAAGCCATGCCCTCCCTGCCCACCACTGCCTGCTTCCAACACCGCCGTTCCCCCAAGAAGCAGGAGCCAGTGCCCCGGCCCCCGGGGTGGGGGTGGAGGGGGGGGTGAGAGACAGCGGGTTGGTCTGCTGTCCAGCCCGAGGGAGTGGGGCTGGTTCCTTCCGCTCCCATCGCACCACTGTGACGTCAGAGGTGGGTCCTTCCCACATCCAGAGGCACTCAGGAGGGGGCACTCCTGGCCCCGGGACCTCTGGGCTTCCACGGGGGTGTGAGCCGCAGGCCTGTGGGAGGGGGGCAGACAAGGTTCTCCCAGGAATCACAGAGGGTTCTTCAGCTCCTACGGAGGTTTCTGTCTCAGCAGGACACCCCCCCCCCCGCCCCCGGCCCTGCACCTGCTGTTCACTACAGACCCCAGGAGCCAACGACTTACCACTGCAACCGCTGGGACAGCCGCCAGGGCCCGCCTGGCCAGTGCTTTCTCCATCTGGCAGCCACGTTCCTACTGCCGGCCACCGTCCTAAGACTCAGTCTGATGCTGATTAGATGGGGGTTGTCTTCCGAATCAGGCTCCATTGTGGTACCACGTGCTAATCTAGCCGGTGGTAGGGACCACAGGTGAAGCGAGATTTACGGGACCAGGGACTTAACATGGTGAAAATTCTATATCTTAATCATTGCTGTTGTTAGTTTACAAAGCAGGGAGAAGTGGGATTTGATTTTAGCTGCCGAACCTGTTGGCCCGGCTGCTAGTCAGCAGAAGAAAAAGCTGGAAAATCACTAACCCAGTTCGACCCCCTGGTTAAAGAAAACTGATGCTGAGAGGAGGGCGTGACTCACCCAAGCTCAAGGAACTAGTTAGAAGCAGCCCCAGGGCTGCACCCCAATTTGGACTTAGGGTTCAGTGCTCGTTTCGCTATACCACGCTTGAGCTCAGACCCCATGTCCCACTTCCCTAGAGGAGGACCTTTCCCTGGGGGAAGCCCTGGGCTTTCGACAGAGCAAGTCCAGATCCCAGACCCCTGCCTTGCTTCCCTTGGTTGTCACCCCACTGACTGACCCATCAGGGGGAGGAGAAGGGACACCTCAGCCTGTGTCAATGTGAATCGGACCCCCGCCCCTCTGTGGCCCTGGCTGGATGGGGTCTCCGCCTCAGCCCTGTATGATGCTGTTGCCTCATCAATAAAGTGCATTTGTCTTTGTACCGTCTCCGCCTTCCCAAAGCTCGTCTGGCCCTGCCTTCCCCAGGGGACCCCACGGGACACTGAACACCAGTGCCTCAGCTCTGGGGCACACAACAGTCCAGTCCAGTCCCTAAGTAAAATCTAGGAGCTGAGAGGAAAAGAAAAGAGAAAAAGTGAGGTTTCCTGGGACTAAATTGGGAAAAGATGTTATCACCTCTTTTGCTTTAAAATGAAAGAATGAGAGCTCCCATTGTGGCTCAGTCTGTTAAGAACCTGACTAGTATCCGTGAGGATGCGGGTTTGACCCCTGACCTCACTTAGTGGATTAAGGATCGGGCCTTGCCGTGAGCTGTGGTGTAGGTCACAGATGCCACTCGAATCCACGTTGCTGTGGCTGTGGTGTAGGCTGGCAGCTACAGCTCTGATTCAACCTGCAGGCCAGAAGCTTCCATATGCCATGGATGCAGCCGTAAAAAGAAAAAAAATAAAACGAGAGAACACAAAGGTAGATATTTATAAATCTCAAACTTTTAAAGTATATTATTGGAGGAGTTACCTGGTGGCTCAGCGGGTTAAGGATCCTGCAGCTTTGTCACTTCTGTGGCTATAGTTACTGCTGTGGCTCAAGTTCAATCCTCAGCCCAGGAACTTCTGTGAGCCGTGGGTGCAGCCAATAAGTAAGAAAGTATATTATTGGAAAGCAGGAAAGTGTGCCCCAAAATGCCAACTACCTAAACAAGATTCCAGGAGATAGGAAAACCCTTCTCGGGCTGACTGGAAGCGGTAGGAAAAACCAAAAGAGGCCAACAGGGAAGCTGGGGAAGTGCAGCAGACCTGGTGGAAGCCAGAATTAAATATGGTGGCAGGATGGCTTTGAAGAGTGCCTCCTGAGTGACTTTCAAAGAGAAACCATGTGCCGGAAATTTGTCCAATAAACCAGTGAAGAGAGCTTTGCATATGGCAATAAAATGGCTCATACTTCCATAGCGCTTACTCTGGGCAGGTACTGCTGTCAATAAAAGCTTTATGCAAACCAGCCTGCCTTGTCCTTGTAAGGACCCCAGAGGAGATGGACCGCTATTACCCTTACTGAGCAGAGCAGAGAATGTGCCTAAAGCCACACTGGTAGGAAGCGAGAGACCGGCCTTGAAGCCTTGGCAGCCGGCTCCCGGCAGCCACTGATTAGCTGCTAACTGCAATGCTTCCTATTGAGCTGAGGGGCCTGACAAAACAGCTGGTCGGGCCAGCTCTCTATTAAAAAGCCTACAAGGGATGGAGTTCCTGTTGTGGCACAGGAGGCTGTCAGACCCGTCCTTTTGGCTTTAGGGACTGGGCAACAATAGTCCCTGGAGCTCCCTCCAGGGGAAGGAGTTTCCAGTCTCTTCTCTGCTCTGGACTACCAGGTGGTTTGGGGTTTTTTCCCAAATTGTGTTGAGCATCACCACTAGGTGGTGCTACTGTGCTACACAGACAGATTTGAGCTGCTGGCCTGGCTGCTCTCCCCTCTCCTCCATCTCCCACTCCTGCTTTTCTCCATCTCTGTGAAAGGCCCCTGAAGCCCTGTGCCGGGGGCCTCTGACCACCTTCCGTGCTGATCCCCGTTTCCCTCTGAGGTCCGGCCTGGTCGTGCAGTCCTGAGATGTCTCCAAGCACAGACATGGCGCTGCGCTCAGTGCCAGCAATGAATAGGACAGTCACTGCCCCCAAGAAAGGCACAGTCCAGTGGGAGAAGGCAGACGTGCAAACAGACCATCAGCAAGCAGCGCAAGCAGAAGCTGAACACGTAACAGCATAAACGGCTGGGTCCCTCTCCCTGTCCTGGGCCTCCTGCTACTTGTGTGACCTTGGGCAAGTGACTTAATATTTTGAGCCTCGGCATCTTCACCTATACAATGGCAACAAGAACAGGTCGCGTCTAGGTTTGCCGTTGGGATATAATCTGTGTAAATTACTACCACGGTACCTGGGCGTGAGTCATACATGCCGGCCAGCCTCATCATTAGGTTGCAGAGTGGAGGGATGGTCAATTAGGTGTTCATTGGAAGGTGACGTTGCTCCCATCCTCTGATCCAAGCTGAGCTCTCTCAACTGGCTCCCGAGGGATCTCTTTGGCCCTTCCTCCAGATTGCAGCCTCAGGAGGGAAAGGCTCCAGATCCGTGACTATCTACCGCAGCTAGACGAAGGCGTCATTGCGTCGTGTGGCCACCAGAGAGCAGATGTGCAATTTAGTAACCCAGCTAGGACCCACTGACACAGCCCCGCTGGAGACAAAACTGTGGCAAAGAGATGGGGAGGTAGGCACAGAAATCTGTCACACGTGGAGCTCTAGTTAAAACTGTCCTGAATTACGTCTAATTATGGTCTTTCTTGGTCAGCGTTCCCCAACGACCACCGCCACCAACTTCACGGCACACATTTTATGGACCCGTGGTTAACGAAGTGGCTCCTGTCCAGAGAGAAGCGAGCCAATATAGCGGCGAGAATCAAGTTTGCTCTGTGTATTCGTTGTGTCACGATTTCTATTCACGTCCCCTGGCGTTCCCTGGACCGGTGATCCTGTGACAAGGTCCACAACCCACCCTGCTGCGGCCTGTCTGCCACTCCAGGATCACGTGTCACCGTCCATACGGTGAGACTCGAGCCACTTGCAGCTCTGACAACGCGCTGGGCAGGCCGCCTCTACACCAGCCCTTCTTTGCTTTTTGGACCCCTTAATGCTGTTAAAAATAAAGACCTCCCCACACAACATTGTATATCAACTATATTTTAATAAAAAATCATCATAAAATAAAGGACACCCCCACACACACACAAAGAGCTTTTGTTTATGTGAATTACATCCAGCAATAGTTACCAGGTTAGAAATTTAAATGGAAAAAATTTGAAAATACTCACTAAATTTAAAAAAATAATTAATCTTTTATAAGTTAACGTAAATAAATGTCTTATTAAAAATAAGACATTTAGAAGTTCCTGTTATGGCTCAGCAGTTTACAAACCCAAGTAGTATCCATGAAGATGCAGGTTTGATCCCTGGCCTCACTCAGTGGGTTCAGGATCTAGAGTTGCTGTGACTGAGGCTGTGACATAGGCTGCAGCTCCGATTTGTCTCCTAACCTGGGAACTTCCATATGCCACAGATTCAGCCTTAAAAAGAAAAGAAAAAAAAAAGACATTTAGTGACCAGGACAACATTTAGTGTTGTTTGATAGCTCTGCAAATCTCTTTGAAGCCTCTGCTCCTGCTTTCCACCTGTTAGGGTCTCACACATCACAGAAACTTTGGAAAACTTCTCTGTACACAAGTGAGAGGATGAGAGTTAAAAAGGCAAATGAGGCGTTCCGGTTGTGGTGCAGCGGAAACAAGTCTGACTAGGAACCATGAGTTTGCGGGTTTGATCCCTGGCCTCACTCAGTGGATTAAGGATCTGGCATTGCTATGAGCTGTGGTGTAGGTCGCAGATGCAGCTCAGGTCCTTCATTGCTGTGGCTGTGGTGTAGGCCAGCAGCTATAGCTCCAATTCAACCCCTAGCCTGGGAACCTCCATATGCCGTAGGTGCAGCCCCCCCCCCAAAAAAAGGCAAATGATGTCTTAGTATTATTATGACAGTAGTTTGACCTTGCAGAGCCTCTGGGGCTCAGGGGTCCACAGGGGTCCCCAGCCAACACTCTGAGACCCACACTCCACACTGTCCCCGGCCTTGTTTCCTCAGCCTGAGGTGCCCCATCCTGTCCTTCATTCCCCAGTTTTCTCAACCAGGCAAACTCTTCCTGCTCCTTGAATTTCCAGTTCAGGTCTTGCACAGATTCCTCCCTGAACGTGACTGTGCTGTACCCTCCCGGGCCCCTTCTGGGTAGAATGGTGCACCCACTCTGTTTGGAGAGTGAAGTGTACGTTGCAGTGTGTTTAAGAGTTCTGTGTTGCCTGTGGGGCTCCCTACCAGATTGGACCAAAGGCGGGATTCCATAAACGCAGCTGAATAAAGGCATGAATGACCAAATGAATGTGAGGCAACATGCCGCCCACTTCTGTCAGCATCTAGCAGAGAAGAGCTGATCCTTACAATAGCTGTCAAGGGAAAAAAGTTCTGCTTGGGTCCCTGCTGGAATATGACATGCAAACAGCCTTATGCAAATATCAACACCTCCTCTTGAACTTTGGAAACTGAGAAGTTAAGTTCCTGTGGCTTCAGAAGCCACATCCTAACTACTCCCTAAATCATCTGCCCCACATCCCTCAATCTATTTGTGCACAGTTGGGGTTTGGGGACCCAAATGCAGAATTTATCCCTATTCATGTCTATATGATTTCATTTCTCCCACACTGAGATTAGCCTGCTCAAATCTTTTGAGTTTTTGTTTGTTTGTTTGTTTGTTTTGTATTTTGGGGCAGCACCCGTGGCATGAGGAGGTTCCCAGGCTAGGGGCTGAATCAGAGCTATAGCTGCCTTCCTAACACCACAGCTCACAGCAACACTGGATCCTTAACCCACAGAGTGAGGCCAGGGATCAAACCTGAGTCCTCATGGATACCAGTCAGGTTCATTAACTGCTGAGCCACAGCAGGAACTCCTGCTCAAAACTTCTGAATCGTCACTTTGTCATCCAAAATTGTAACCACCCCTCCTGACCTTGATCGGCAGACCATGTCCAGAGTTGGCCGAGACAGAGCCAAGACGATGCCTTCCTGCAGGGTGACACTGGCGCACTGACTAGAGCCCTTTGGTTCAGTTTTATTCAAGCCCTTGCTGGGATCAAGGGAAGGGGTGGGTCATGAGATTGAGTCCTGGCAGGGGAGTAGTTGGACAATCCAGGCATCCACAGGAATTTGGGGAACTTGTCAGCGCTTCCACAACCCTCCCTCTCCTGGACCCAAGAGTCTCACCCCAAGTCAGAACAGAGTCTTACAGAATTAGATGAGATCTGAGCCAAAGATCAGGGATCCAGGGATATCTGATATAAGGGATGCAGGAAGGGGTGTATCAAGTATCAAATTCCAAGCTGGATTGTTCTGCAACTTCTGTCTGAGCTGGACTCAGGGAAGAAAGGCACAGCCTCCCAGGTCCTGGTTGTGGAGCGGGGAAGGCCATGGGCACAACTCTGCTGAGGCATCTATACCTTGGTGACAAATGGAGAAGGCACATAATGCCCAGCCTGGTGTCCCTTCTTTAGCTCCACAGGCCTTCCCACAGCCCTCATCACTTGTACTCAGAATCCTACATGGGGGAAAGGCCTGTAGGGCCCTGACCCCACTCCATGTAATTACACATCCTGTGAACATCTGTGGCCGCCAGCACCAGGCCAGGGCGAGGCCAGGCAAGGGCAGGGGCCCCAACTGTGTCTGAGCCTGGCTCTTGTTTCTCCATTTGCCTACCAGACCGGCCAGGTAGAGCAAGCAGCCCAACAGAAAGGCCTGGGCCGCAAAGGCCCGCCCCCACCTGTGTGTGCAGGACCAGGTTGGAGGGACAGGGAAGCCCCTCCCCCGGTGTCCCAGGTGTCTCCTCCAGCCCCACCCCCAGTTCCACTGATTTAAATTTCTTCTCCTCTCCTGCTCTGGAGCCCCAGGGGAAGGGCAGGGAGGGGCAGGGAGGGGAGGGTGGAACAGCCTGGGGTGATAAAGTGGGGATGGGGAGAAGTGATAAAGGGGGTGGGAGAGAAGCCGGCCCCACTTCCTCTCCGATAGGGACCCCGCCCCAAGGGGCTCCTGCCTTCTGCTGTGTTTACAGGAAGGCCTTGAGGTGGAGGAGTGGATGGGAGGGGAGCCGAAGGGGGCAGGATATGGGTGGCCTTGGAAGAGGACCGTTCAGGTCGTCGTTGGTTTGCTTGGTGGTTGTTTCTCTGAGATGCTCACCAGGGGCCTGCCCCCACCGCAGGCCAGCAGCCCCTCTCCACGCTGGCCCAGCCCCTCTCCACGCTGCTCCTGACCTTGAGGGAAGCAGCCAAGAAGGTGAAGGAGAGCAAGCCGTCCCAAATCCTGACAGTGCATCTCACCAGCTGTGCAACTTGGGGTCAATGCCCTGAGCCCTCTGAGCCCGAGTCCCCCGGTCCCCCCCTCCAGGAAGGGTGACAGGGTCTCTGTGAAGGTAACAGGAAGGTAACACCTAAGCCAGCAGGTGAGAGCAGCAGAGGCAGCCTTGAGGGGGAGCAGGATTTGAACTCCCGGCGGCGGGACTGCTGGCAGCCTGCTCTGTCTCTGTGCTGCCGAGTGACGATAACAGTCGATAACAGTCGTACCTACTTCACAGGCGTCTTGAGAACCAAGTGAGCACATGATGGCCTTAAGACTTGTGCCTGGCACGCAGAAAGTGCCTGGTGACTCTTAGCTCCATTGTTAGAAGTGTCATCACCCTCTTTGGGTTCCTCTCTCCACCCCCACGCACACACATCCGGACTCAGGACAGGAGGGGGAACCAGTCAGGACTCACAGGTGGAACCTTTTTGTGCAGGACCCCAACGGTGCTCCCAGCCCTGCTCAAACCACCCAAGGAGAGGGAGGGCTGGCCCCCACCCCACCGGGGGCACCCCGGTCCCCCGGCCAGGGCTCTGCTCCGCCCCATTATCTCCTCCTGCAAAGCCGCCTCCACCCGTCAACCCCCAACCGAGATTACAGACCCTCAACTGTCTCCAACTGCCCTGATTCCGACCAGGCTGGACCCTCGCCCCCTCCACACACTCCTGTCTGCCCCACCTCTGTCCCCCTGGGGGCGGGGAGGCTGCCTGCTTCTCTGGCAGCTGGGGACATGGGGACCAGGATGGGGGAGCCGCCGGGAGGACACGGCCCCCACCGCGCGGCTGACGGAAAGCTGGTCTCTGGGGGGAGCCATCTGGGGGCCCCCTCGGCGTGCCTCTGCCCTTCTTGTTTCAGGCTCTCCGCGTCTGCAGTTTCTGCCTCCCTCCGTCTCCGTCTCGGGCTGCGCTTCCCCGCCCCCACCCCAGCCAGCACACCTGGCTGCTCACATCAGATAACCCGACCACAGCAGCTCCCCTCGCCCAGCCCGCGCGGCAGCCCCCTCCTCGCCCCCTGCCCTCTTCCTCCCCTGCCTCCCCCGCCTCGTCGAGACCTCCCTGGGGAGGTCTGGGGAGGGGCCCCCAAAGCCGAAAGCTTTACTGGGTCATGAGGGTGTGAGAAGGCTGCTCTTCCCATCCCCCAACACACACACACACACACACACACACACACACACAGTGGAAATTCTATACCCCTGTGGAAACGGAACGAGGGGGAGGGAGCCAGGGACCAGCCTTCAGGTACCAGGAAGATCCAGCCTGAGGAAGGAGGGGGTCCCAAAACGGGCTTCCAGAGCTCCCTGCTCCTGGGCACAGAGGAGCTTCTTCCCGTTTCCCGCCTGTGTGAGGTCATCTGGCATCAGCGGTGCCCGCCCCAGGCCCGGGTCTGGGCTGGGGAAGTGGATGGACAGGGGCCGGGCCACTTGCTGTCTCAGCCCCTGCCTCCCACTCCCCAGAAAAGTCCCAGTTAGGGAAGAGCTGGGGGTGGAGGCGCTTTCAGAGGAAGCGGTGCTGAGACTGGGGGATGCCAGTTTGGGGGGCGAGAGCTGGGCAAGAAGTTGTGGGAAGGGGAGGGGTGGGGCACAGGAGGGGGTGGGACAGGGACTGGTGGGTGTCTGGGAGCTGAGGCTGGAGGTTTTAATGCCTCTTGACAACAGATGAATCATAGGCAAATTATGTGGAAATGATGGCATAAATAAAGATATGTTATTTCAAGGCCCCAGCGTGTCGTTGTCGGAAGAGAGCTGAGGGGGGAGGGGCAGGAGGCTGCCCGGCCGGATGGTGCCTGTAGGTGGGGGCCCAGGTAGAGTTCCTGGGGGGGCAGTGGAGGTGATGGCCCCCTCACATCTCTTGTCACCTTCAGGGTGATGTGAAACAGCAGGTGGCCGACCACAGCCTGCCAACCCCTCCCCCAGGGCAGAGCAGCCTTCACCAGCCCTAAGCTCCGTGGTGATCCCCCCAAACCTCCCCAACCCTCACTGGGGCCACCGCTCCCCACATCCACTGTTTCCTTTTCCCCAGTGCCTGCTCTTGACCCCTGACCTCTGGGAGCTGTCCCTCCAGGGTCTTGCCCCAGCAGCGATGCAGGACCCAAGCAAGCTCCAGGACCCTCTAGTGGACAGAGCGCCCCTGGAGGCCAGACAGGGAATCTGAGTTTATTCCATCTAGATGGAGCCAGTAAGTGTACCTGCTAGAGGAATGAATTCAGGACCTCCATCAGCTTGTCAGGGTCCTCCCCGTAGCCCAGTCTAGGCTCCTGGTCAACCCTCATCCCCACACTCCACAGCTCTTCACAACATGGCCAGTTATTTTATTTGACTTTTTTTTTTAGGGCTGCAACCGCAGCATATGGAGGTTCCCAGGCTAGGGGCTGAATGGGAGCTACAGCTGCTGGCCTACGCCACAGCCACAGCGATGCCAGATTTGAGCCACACCTGCGACCTACACCACAGCTCAGGGCAACACCGGATCCTTAACCCACTGAGCGGAACCAGGGATCAAACCCACGTCTTCATGGATGGTAGTCAGATTCCTTTCTGCTGAGCCACGACGGGGAACTCTGTCCGTTATTAAACACCTAGAAAACCATGCGTACTCACAACACCTGACACAATCATGACCTATTACTAGTATTTCCTCTCACGCTTTTCCTCTGTGCCTGTGCTGGGTTTCATTAAACCTAGTTGCCATCACGGGTCATGCACAAATCTATCTTCTCCTGTGATGCGATGTCACTTTCATAAACATCTTTTTAACAGCTTTGTAATTTTCTATTAAGTGGAAATATAATTTGCTTCATAAGTTTCCAATTGTAGGTGTTCAAATTCTTTCTCACTTTCCATATGGTAAAGAGTGTGGTGGTGAATATTATTACACACATATTCCACTCCCCCTCCCTGAATTTTGGTTATAGAAATCTAGCGTAGGGTACTTTGGGTGGGGTTATTAAGCCGAAGGGTAAAAAACCCCTACTGCTCTTACTGTTTATTGCCAAATTGATTTCAAAAGAGGTTACGCCACCACCACCAACATGTAAATTTCACTGACCTCTCACTAATGTTTGAAAATGGCACCTGCCTCATCTTGTTTTAATTGGCACTACCTGACTGGTCATCGGGTTGAACACTCCCCTACCTTGGCTTACTGGCTGTGTTTCCTCTTTCCCTGAAGAGTTGTCTCTGCGCTTTTGTCCACCCCCGTTTTAGTGTTTATTTCTAATTTGTGTGAGCTCTCTCTGTAAGTAGGATTCTAAAGCATCGTCATCACAATGAAATGCAAATCCCTCCCTTGTGATGTTTTCCCCGTTTTGGATTTTTTGTTTGTTTGTTTGCTTTTTAGGGCTGCACTCACAGCATATGGAGGTTCCCGGGCTAGGGGTCGAATCAGGGGTGTAGCTGCCAGCCTACACCACAGCCACAGCAACACAGGATCCGAGCCACGTCTTTGACCTGTACCACTCACTGTTCACGGCAAAGCCAGATCCTTAACCCACTAAGCGAGGCCGGGGATCGAACCCGCATCTTCATGGGTACGCGTTGGATTCGTTACTGCTGAGTGAGGACAGGAACTCCCACATTTTGGATTCTGACATGACACTTCCTCTTACATCATTTAAGTCTCTGACTGCTCCCTCTCAGCTCTCACCAATGATCCCAGGTCTTTATTTATCCATCCCTCCTCTTCTGAGCTCCAGAGAGCAACTGTCCCCTCAACCTCCCAGTATATGTCCCGCCAGTACCTCGACTCCGTGTGTCTATAACCTGACTCTGCATTTCCCTACGAAGTTTCTTCTCCACCCATCTTCCCTCACTCTGCTGCCTGAGGACCTTTGGGTGATGTTTAGAAGGAGAAAGAGAAGCGAAGAGGAATCTACCAAGTTTTAGAGGATGAGGGCTGGGAAGAGGAGAAGGCCAGCTGTCTAGGAAGAGGTCGTCCTGGGACTGAGTTTCCCTGCTTCCCTATCTACTAGACCTGGTTCCAGGTCTAGAGATAGATGCTTGAAAGCCAAAGGGGGTGGCCTTCTTTCTAGAGCAAATTGACCCTTGACACTGACCTTGCTGGACTCCTCCTCCACTTCTGGAGTCCCTTCCTCAACAAGGACTGGAAGAGTTTGAAGAGGAGGTTGGGCCAGAATCTTCGAAACCTGTTCAAAACAGTAACCACAAGCCACGGGGGCTGTGGAGCCCCTAAAACATGGCTGGTCTGGGCTGAAAGGTGCTATGAGGGTAAAATACATGTAGAATTTCCAAGACCTCGTTTGAAAAAAGGACGTAAAAGGTCTCAACAATTTCTTAGCGTTGCCTGGTGTCCTGGTAGGTTAAGGATCCGGCGTCATCACTGCTGTGGCTCAGGTCACTGCTGTTGCATAGTTTCAACCCCTGGTCCCAGAATTTCTGCGTGCTGCAGGCATGGACAAAAAACAAAACAAAGCAAATGTTTTTGTCATGATTGCATGCTGGAATAAAGTTTTACAGATATGAGGTTAAAGAAACATACAGTTAAAATGAACTTTACCTATGCATTTTTTTTTTTTTTTAAAGAAAATGTAAAGTTACCTCCATGGCCCCT
This sequence comes from Sus scrofa, assembly GCF_054392235.1. Lineage (NCBI taxonomy): Eukaryota > Metazoa > Chordata > Mammalia > Artiodactyla > Suidae > Sus > Sus scrofa. Next base: position 85,237,930 of record NC_139387.1, on the reverse strand, counting down.
ATTCTGTTTCTATTGGGTGGTGCTGGTCTAGCCCCTCCCTGCACACAAAATGCAGGACTCCAGGCAGAGTGGCTCCAGTGACAGGTCATGAAAGATAAAGCTACAGACCCACTGGAGATGTGGGCCAGCCGAAGTTTCAACCAGATGTCGCCAGAGTGGCCAGTCTCCCCCAGGCAAAGCAAAGCAAAGCGATAGTTCCTGGACAACTCCTTTCGTGGTGGACTTCCTGAGGCCCTCTGCGCCGGCTCCCGGCTCTACAGAGCTTGTTCCTGGGGACCAGTTACTCCAGGCTTTGGATCTCCCCACCTCAATAGTTCGCAGGGAAGTTCTCCATCATTCCACTGGGGCCAGGCCTTGGGTTCCACTCCAGAAGCCCCGAAGCACCCTTCCTCCTGTCCAGAGTCCTCTCTCCTACCTACTTGGGCTTAGGCTCAGCCCACCTGTGGGCTGGGAGGGGATGGAAGAGACAGGTGGGCCCCTAGATGCACTGGCTGGATTGCAGACATATTTATGCTCCATTTCTAGTGTCTGGTCCTTCCTGTGGTCCCACTGATGGGGGAACAGAAAGGAAACAGGAGGGGGCTGGGGTGACAGGCACAGCCCACTAGGCTGCCCTCCTCTGCCTCACCCTCCCTTGCCTGGGCCCCAGCTGAGCCCATCATCAGAGGCCTCCAGGAGCTGGGGCCACAGTCTGCGTGGGTCTGCCCCTCCCCTCACCCCAGCCTAGAAGACTCCACCTCTCCCAGGTCCTGGCTGGGATCCGAAGGCCCCGGGCAAGTGGGGGAAGGGGAGCCACTCCTACTTTCCCAGCAGCTGCTGCTGCCTCTTCCTGTTTTGCTAAAACTTTGGCTCCGGACCCAAGGGGGTGGGGGAAAGTCGCCAGGCGCTCTCGCCCCCCCCAAAGGTCAAACTCATCCCCCTGGTCCTCTTAGCTAGTTATTTATAGCTCCCCAGGCCCTGGCTGAGGAGCTACATCTCTCCTCCCCCAAATGTCAGCAGCTGTGGCCATTGCCCCAGGGATGCAGCCAGATGTGCTGATCACTCCAGATGCGCAGTGCCAGGATTTGGGAGCGCAGGCCAGGCCCTTTCTCCTGGACATTCCCTGCTGCCTGGTTCCTCCTCCACTCTGAGTCAACAAACCTGAGTCCTGGGGGATGGGGGGACATCAGGAAGTTCCCACCTATTTTCTCCACTCCCATTGCCTGATCCCAAGACGGGACAGCTCGGGCTATAGACCCACGTGGATGTCTTTGCATAAATTAGGACAGGACTCATTTGGAGACTGGATTTGTAGAAGTCAGCTGCAGTTCAGAGGGACAGAAGGGTCAGGATGCTGGATGCTGTCTTCTTACTAACGTCAGCACGGAGATCCACTCCTGAGAGTCCAGCGTCCAAAGGGCAGGCTCTGCGGTAAGCAGTTCGGGTCCTCATCTCAGTAGTGCTCACGACAACCCTGCCAGGACAGGCACTTCATGCTCCAATGTGCAGATGAGGAAACCGAGCCTCTGGGAGGTCACATACGGAGCTGGTTCGAACCGTTGGGGTGACCAACTCCAGCCCAAGCAGCCTGACTCCAGACCCTCAGCGTGAACCACAGTGTAACACAGCCTCCCTCCAGCCAGTCCTCTGCAGGGCTTTTAAATGGTTGCTTCAAAGCTCCATGCAGAGAAGCCTGGGGCCCAGCCTCAGGGTCTGCCCGAGGGGAAAGTGGCTTTCTCTGCCTTCTACCCCTGCCACGCAGGCAGGCCGAGCTGAAGTGAGGGATACCAGGGCAGGGCAGAGACGTCAAGAATCACCGTTCTAGGTACAGAGGCGGGCGGGTCAGAGCAGGACCCTGCCCTTGCCCGCCAGGATTTGATGGTCTGTCAGGTACCTTCAACGTGGAGCTCCCTCGACCTTGTGAACCCAGCATCTCTTGCAGCACTGGTGTTGGAGCCTCTCCTCTGACAGTTTTCTCCATTCCAGATTCTTTTCTTTGGCTACATCCTGCTCTCCAGGAGATGATGAATTCCCCAGGGAGAGGACTGCAGCTTCCTTTGCCTCTGTGCCAGGAAGTTGCTCAACAAATAAGAGATTATACGTAATGAAAAAGAGTTGAAGTCAGTGGTGGTCACGTGTGGGTGGATCCTTCAAGGTTGTAGCAAGGTGACTCCTGTTCCTCCCCCACCCCCACCCTCTCACCTCATTTCACCCTCACCTCAGCTCATAGTGACTTTCCTGCACACAGGGGAGAAGTCCAAACCCATCCTAAAAGACACTCCTGGCAAAGAGAGTGTCAGGACCTCCTCAAACGCTTGCCTAGAGATTCCAAGGCCTGAGGTAAGTGATTCCAAAGGGAACCAGTAAGATCAGAACAAGGTGAGGTCCTACCCTCCAGCCAATACAGTCCTTGAGGCTACAGAAGGTCCTGCTGCGGCCTGTGGCAAGGCTGAACTCCCGAGCCCACCAGTGGGTGGACCACAGCATCCCTGCAGGGGCCACTGGAGCACGTAATTGTGAGCTGGCTACAGAAAGGCATTTTGCAACTCAGACGAATTTCTTCTCGCTCACGATTAGGGTATGGCCCAGTGGCTGCCTCCCTGACTGTAATCTCTGCTGGCACAGGCATCTCCGGGGCTGGGCAGTGGGGGCTGTGGAAGGAGGGCTGACCTAGAAGCCTGGACGCCGGAGTTCTCTGCCCGCTCCTCGCCAGGGATTAACCATGGCATGGCTGGCAGGGAGACTGGGTTCTCAGTTTCCTCATCTGTAAAAGGAGTGATGTGATTAGATTAGAGCGGCCCAAACCTAACCACACCTTAGGATTACCTGGGGAGCTTCAGATTACTAGGTACTCCCTTCACCCCTTGCATCTGCTGGGGGCTGTGAGATGGCCCAGGAATCTGTTTTTCACAGGCTCTTCTACATGATTTTTTTTGGGCCACACCCACAGCCTGTGGAAGTTCTGGGGCCAGGGATCGAACCTGCGACCCTAGCCACTGCAGTGACAATGCCGGATTCTTAACCTGCTGAGCCACAGGGAAACTCCTACAGGATTTTGACATAATGTCAAGTATGGGGGATCCTACAGACTATAAATATAAATAGACTGTAAATATAAATCACTTGCAGCTCTTAGGAGAAAAGATTCTAGTAAATGGAATGGCTGTAACAAGAGGCTTTGGTGCTGTGGGATTTTATCAGAGGGCAAATGGTGGGTAGTTTATTTCATCATCATCATCACCATCAATTACTATTTTTTCCAGGCCTTTTTTGGCTGCACCTGCAGCATGCAGAAGCATGCGGGGCCAGGGATCAAACCAGCACCCCCGTGGTGACAACACCAGATCCTTAACCCGCTGCACCACCAGGGAACCCCTCCAGTTTTATTGAGATATAATTGACCTACATCACTGTGTAAGGTGTACAGCACAATTTGATTTACATACATCAGGAAAGGGTTATCAGACTAAGTTTAGTAAATATGTATCAACTCATATAGATACAAAATTAAAGAAATGGAAACACCCTTTTCTTCCTGCGAGCAGAGGACTCGGGATTGAGGCCCTCGCTTACCTCAAGGCTGGAGCCGGGCTGGGAGAGAAGGGAAGGGAGGAATGGGCCGTCCCTGTAGGTGGGGCCTCTTGGCACGGGGACCTTTCTCTCTCACTCTCCTGGGTGGAGTTTGGCTGCACGGGCTTTGGCACCAGCCTCTGGAGCTGAGAGAGTGTCTTCCCATCCGTATTCCTCCCCCACTTCGGTTTCAGCCCAGAGGACAGCCCCCTTCTCCTCCTCCTGCCCCGACTTCCTCCCCAGGCTCCCTCACCAACCTCATTCCTAAGCCTCGCTAATCTGTTTGCCACCCTCTGCTTCCTTGCCTCGCCCTTGCTCATGCCATTCTCTCCACCTGGAATGTCACCCCCGCCCCCCAACACCAATTCACATTTCTGGGCTCCTTTGAAACCCAGCTCCAGACTGGCTGACGTCGTTGGGGCTGTGATCTGCCCAGGTCGCTCCTCTTCGGAGATAGACTCATTTATGCTTGAAATCACAGAATCAGAGAACAGCTTTAGACTCAGAAAGAAATAAGTACAGATGACCTAAACCAGCTCTCGCATTCAATGGACGGAAACCCTGAGGCCCAGAGAGGTCTTGACTTGGCCAAGGTCACACAGTCGTGAGGTTTGCTGGTGGTGGTGGTGGCGGCGAACAGTTGGCTTCACAAGAGGCTTTCAAGTATCCTACGTCTTTGTTTTATTTCCTCGACACGTGGTGATGCCTATGAGGGCAGAGGTGATGTTGCTGTTTTAATTGGTGTTCTTAAGCTCCACGGTGCTGTGTATGTGCAGGCAACTGTAATAGTTCTAAAACTCGCAGGGGTGCACATTTTGCATATGATCTCAGACCAGCCCTGAGCGGTAGGTCACCAAGGCATTGCTATCTTACTGAGCAGGAAACTGAGACTTAGAAAGGTGTGACCCAGGAAGTTAATGGCAGAACCGGGGCCAAAACGCAAGTTCCCTGCCTCCCAGCCTCAGCCCAGGACCCTGACACCCATGATGCTGTTCTTCTAGAGCCTTCCTGAGGTTCCCGGCAGGGGACCTAGAGTAGTCAAAGGGGTGGCCTCCGCCGTCTTTCGCCTTCCTTGTGATTTCTTCACTTTGGGGTTGAGCAGACCTTGCCTCTGGCCTCCTACCCCTCCCCATCCTGTCCCACCGCGTTCTCCTTGTGTCCCCCCACAGCCTGTTGGCACATTGACCCATACGCATACATGCTCAGAGCTGCAGGTGTCTAGGGCAACAGACCACAGGGGAAACCACATCACCTTTGTTGACACTGGAGGGAGGCAGGGGGGCCGGGAAAGAACCTGCTTACGTCTCTCCACCTGCCTCTGTCCCCGCAGTCATCTCACCTCCCAGCCTGGTGGGTCATCTGGACTTGACCCATGGCCCAGCCTCTTCCTGAGGACCCATCCAAACCTGGCCCGGGAGGATGTATCGCCCCTTCTCACAGATCCTGAAATCCTGGAGGGAGGTGGGGCGGTCTGCCTAGCTGCACCCCAAAGCCACACCCCCAATCCTAGCCAGTTTACTGACCTAGCTCCTCTGATTCCACCTGCGCAGTGCAGCAGACAAAGGTGGAAACCAGGAATGAGAGGACATGGCTGGGGGTCGGTAAGGAAGGAAATTTGACATCTAGGCCATCACTCCTACATCAAAGGGGACCGCTAGGGAGTTCCTGTCGTGGCTCAGCGGTTAATGAACCCAACTGGCATCCATGAGGACGCAGGTTCGGTCCCTGGCCTCGCTCTGTGGGTTAAGGATCAGGTGTTGCCGTGAGCTGTGGTTTAGGCCGGTGGCTACAGCTCCAATTAGACCCCTAGTCTGGGAACCTCCACACGCCGCAGGTGCGGCCCTAAAAAGACAAAAAGACACCAAAAAAAGGTGGAGGGGGGACCTCTAGTAACCAGGCTACACGGGATCTGTGGTGTTTGGACCTGCTGAAAGAAGCTGCACAGGCTCTGAATCAGGCCCATTTGGGATTAAGTCACTTGCTGGCTCTGTGGCCTTGGGCAAATCATTTTGTGTTTCTGAGCTTTAGTTTGCTAACTAAAACAATGGGGATAATAATGAGATATAAGTGAAAGGTCCTGGAACAGCACAGGATACCAAGGAGACGCTCAATAAATCCTAATTACCCTCCCTCCCTCCTTTCCTTCCACTTGTTGCATCTGGCTCCATGAAACCCTTTATTTGGAATTGGAGCTCTACCTCCCCTATTTACGTGCAAGTCCAAACCCTGAGCATTGGCATCTGATCCCAGGTTCAGAAACAGGAATGCACATCCCCACAGCCCAAGGAAGTGGCTGTCCCTCGGAGCGTGCACCCAGGCCAAGGACGAACACCTTCTGATCGGCCTTGTGGAGAGGGTGTGAGAAGTCCAGGTTAGGAAAGGGCTTGTGGCTTCAGACACCACATCGAGAAAGCGGGTCAGGAATGGTCTCAGAGGCCTGCGGTTTAGACCGATGCCTTCGGATGGAGCTTTGAACCCTGGCACAAGGTGGGCGCCCAATAACACTTGTTGAATGAACGCATGGCCTCAGCACTTACTAGTTGTGTAACGTTGGTCATGTTTCTCAACTTTTATGAGTCGCACTTTAATCACAAACATAACAAGGATTACTGCTAAGAATAAATGATCTCATGTTTGCCAGGGGGCTGGCATAGGGCTGCTGCATGGCACACAGTCAGTAAATGGTAGCTAAGTAAGGGGATGTGAGATAAACGAGAAAGAGAAGGTCAAAGAGGCTCAGAACCCCAAAGCAAGCGGAAGGTGGCTGCCTTCAGGCTTCGTACTGGCCAGAGACTCCAGGAAGACTCTGGGGAGCCAAGGCAGGTCCTGTGGGGCTAATCTCTTCTGCTAGGTGCTTAGCTGAGCAGTCTGTGAGAGGCCTGGACTCAAGAGCCTTAAAAAAAAAAAAAAAAAAAAAAAACACATGAAAAAACCTCCCCATGGTAACCAGCGTTGAGGAGAGAGAGGTAGCCTGCCCTTCTCTGTCTCATGTCTCTTAGGGTTCCTGGAGACTCTCTAACACATGCCAACAAGGGACGTGTGACTTAGAAACTGACTTGAGACTGCCACCGGGTGGGGGCGGGGTGGTGGTAAGTAAAGCAGCAAGAGAAGGAGGGGCACAGTCTAGCTTGCCGGTGGCAGGACTCACCTGCAGTCATAGTCTTTCTGCCTATACCGAGGGGGCTGTGAGTCCCCGTGTGTGTTCTGGGTATCCTGGGTACTGTGGGGCCAGGCAGAGGCAGGGGGGATACCCTTTTTGCTCAAATCTCTTAGAACTCAAGTGATCAGGTCAAAAAGAAAAAGAAAGCTCACAAATACACGAATGATGACATGAGAGAAATGAACAAACAAGGGCCTGATTTCAGTCCAGAAATAACTGCAGGAGGGGGCATCGTGGGGCTAAAGGAGACCAGCTGGGAGTCTGAAGCAATGGAGCCATTTTTTCTGGAGGCTGTGGGCACATAGAGAGATTTGGAAGGCGGGGGGTCTGGTCTGGAAAGGAGGATTGGGAAAAGCACATCTGTTGTGGAAGGACATGGGCCTTTCAGAGTCAGGATGGGGAGTCATGGGGGCAAAGGGTATACTGCGGGGTCCCGCTGGGGGATGGTCCTTGAAGCCCATGAACACCTACCTGTTCCAGGTGAACGAATAAGCCATAGGAACCTAGGGTTTGGTGCAAGACACTACCAGAAATGCGCCCAGGACTAGGGCAGTAGCTGGGCTCAGGGGCTGCCCATGCTTGAACATTCTTGGGAAGAAGGAGAGAGTTGAGACAAGCAGACAGGCGGATGAAGGTCAAAGTACAGAGAACAACTGACAAGGTGCTGGAGCAGGGTCCTTTGAGGGAAGGAAAGAATTCTTCTGGCTACGGGGATTAGGGAGAGGCTCCTGAAGAAGGTGGTATAGACCTTGAGGATTGGACCGGTTTCAACAGGAGAAAGGGGCAGGGAGGACATTCATCTTTGGAGGGAACTCCAGGAGCCGAGGTAGAGAAATGGGAAAGCTTGAGAACAGGATGAGTTGCAACCAGTAGCCCAGCTTGTCTGCAATAATAATATTAGCAACTAACATCAGTGAGCTCTGGGTATGGGGAGGCACTGAGCAGGACTAGGTCTGGGGGAGCAGGAAGAGAGGTGTGGGTGCACTGTGGTGCCAAGCTGCAGGAAGCCTAGAATGCCAGGAAAGGAGTCTGTGAGGAAAAGTTAACAAGTGCAGAGGGGTTGGATCCGCCTGCTCAGGGAGCCCTGGGCCGAGGAAGAGGCCTGAGGTAGGAAGCAATAGCAACAGGTGGTGAGGCTGGAGCCCGGCTTGGGGGCAACACCGAATCTATGGTCAGAAGTTGGACCTTGACATGGGCGAGCCCTCCTAGGTCACCGTGGACTCTTGTTTCCCAGCTGACATGGCTCTGCCTCTGGCTCAGCCTCAATGTCTTCTGCAGAGTTGTGGCTCTGGGGCTCCCAGGATGGAGGGAGTAAGGATGGGGTGAGAGGGAAGCAGGGCTCTGCCTTCTGGGCTGTGAGCCTCCCACTACAGGAGTGCCCCGTGTTTCCCTTGCAGACCCCTCCGCTGTCCCGGAGCCGCAGGGTCGCGGACCCAGAGGATTCCCCGAGGAGGCGACTGGGCTGATAAGCCAGGCTGGGAGGTACAATGGCGAGGTCCCCAGGCTCCGACCCCCCGCCTCTGACCTCCTCATCCCGCTAAAAGGGACGGGGGCAGGGAGGGCTGCTGCGCACAGCCAGCCCGGAGCTGAGTTTATTAGCTGAGGGAGGGCTGGAGGCGGCTGCATTCCGACTCACAGACTGGAACATTTCTGTGATCCGCTGTAATGCACTGGGAGACACTGGGCACATTGCTGAAGTTTGACTCATAGGGACCGGGAGGGGGAAAGTGGGGGGGAGGGTGTGTGTGGGGGGAAGAGGAATGGGAGGAAGAGAGGAAGAGGAGAGGAGGGAAGGAAATCCCTTGAGAAATTTCTTTTAAAAAAGAAAACTTGCAAAATCCGCGCCACCCCCACCCCCTTTTTCTTTTAATAGGAACAGGCTGGACCCTTCGATTCCCCTCAGCAGGCGGGGGGGGGGGGGGGCAGAGGGGGAGGCCTGGGCAGTGATTCAAATCAGATCCTGGAACTTTCCTCAGGCAAGTCCTGCTTGGGGCGGGGGGCTGGGGTGTCCGTCTGGGCTTCCTCGCCGGGACCGGGGACTCCTCGCGTGTCCCGCTGTCCCTAAGTGTAACTGTTGGCTGCCGGGCCGTACGTGCGTGTGTGCTGTGGGCGCGGGGGTCCCTCCCCGCAGCGTGTCTGTGTAAACGGCTCTGCCCGGGTAAACATGGATGGGTGCTCGCGTACGTGGTGTCTGCGAGGGTGCGTGCGCTCAGGTATCTGGGTTTCCGGGAATTGTGCGCGGGTCGCTGCGCCGCGCGGCGGCCGGGACTGGGCGGCAGCGCGGCGGCCGCGCGCGGGTCGGGGCCGAATCCCGCGTTCCGGGTTCGGCGCTGCCTCCCCGCGCTCTCCACGCGCTGGGTGTCCGCCGCCCGCCCGCGCGGGCGCCGCGCCGTGTCTGCGGGGTGGTGTGTCCCCGGGCCGCGAGCGCCTGCCCCCTCCCTCCCCTCCCCCTTGGCCCGCTCTCAGACTCAGATAAAGCATTTCCTTCCATTGTCATCCTACCCGGCCGGCCGGGCTGCCAGGGCCCTCCCCCTCCCGGCCCCCTCCCTTCCTCTCGCCGTCTCACAGTCGCTCCGCAGCCTCCGGCGACCGGGGGGATGTGAGGCCGGCGCCCCAGCCCCCCGCCCCGCCATGAGCCCCCCGCTCTGAGGGCCCCGGCCCCTGGATGCACAACCCCGGCGCTGGTGAGTACGGGGCTGCCGCCCCTCGCCCGCCCGCCCGCCCGCCCCGCCCTGCGCGCGGCACCCAGCGCCGCCCGCCCGGGCTCGGGCTCCAGCTCCGGCTTGGGCTCCGTGTGGCCCCGCGAGCCGGGCCCGGCCCGGCCAGCACCCCCCACCCCCCCCTCCGTGCCCCCGACTGTGCCCGTCCCGCCCGGCCCCGCAGGGCTCAGGCAGGCTCCCGGCCTGGGCTGGTTCCGGGGCCGGAGGGCTCGGGCCTCCCGCGGGGCGCCCACATCCGCCCGCCCCGGGGCAGCGGCAGGCCCGAGAGAGGGAGTTGGAGGCCCCGGGCCGGCGGTGCAGTGGCCCGGCGTCCCATCACCCCCATTCGCGGTGGGGGTGGGGGGTGGGGGGTGGGGGGAGACGGACCAGGGGACCCGGGAGGGAGGGGCGGCCGCCGCGGCCCCGGGAGGGGGCGGTGCTCCGGGCGGAAGGTTTGGAAGCCCGAGGGCAAAGGGCAGGACCCACTGAGTTGGGGCCGGGCCCTTGGCGCTGGACCTCAGCGCCCCCAGCCCGCGGATCCCGCCGGACTGTACTCCGACCCCTCCTCTGGGGAAAGTGATCCTTGGGAGGGAGGGTCTCTGACGGCGAGGTTTCTCTGAGCACCGCCCCCCACCCTCGCTCACCCATCTGGGTGGAGAGACACCTGTGCCCGAGTGAGCTGGCGGGGCGCGGGAAGGTGGGGACCTCAGGCTGTGTAGTGAGTGTTGGGGGACAGGATGTGCGCCCCCCAGGCCTGAGATCCGTTGGTTCTGGGGAGTGTGAGAGCAGGCAGCAAATCTGGCCGCTGGGCTGGCCTCTGACGCCCAAAGTTTCTAGGCCTGTGAGCTGGGAGAGAGAGCCCTCTGGGTTTGCAGGCTCCCCAGCTCCCCCCCACCCCCCGCCCCATTTCCTTCCCTCTGGCTGCCCAGGCTGCCCGTTCGAATCCGACCTCACCAGCCATTGGTGCCCTTCCCACCAAGTCCTGGTCATTCCCTTGTCCCTGCTGGCTGTCCTGCATACACGAGGCCTCCTCCTGCGTCTGGACACTGGCTGTCTTGCTGCTGCCCCCCCATTCAACATCTGCCTGAGGCCCAGCTCTGCCTGTCAGTCTCAGTGGCCTTCCTGGGAACTCAACATCTGGACTCCTCAGCCTGTTCCCTGGACTTGGACCTGTACCCGTGGGGTCCTTCCTCAGGATCCCTGCCAGCTGCTGGGCTGAAAGAAAGGAGAATGTGGCTTAGTTCCCTACCCTCTAGTGTGCTACTTTGGTGGCCCATCTGTTCCCTGTGGGACCCCGTAGGCCAGGTCCTCTGAGTGGCTTAGGCTGCCACATACACTCCTCTCCTCACACCAGCCTTCTTGGAAGCTCCTTTTCCTGCTTCTGCAAGACACCTCTTAGCTCCTCATTGCTCAGCATCTCATTCTCCCTCCTCTCTGCTCTGTTCCCTCTACCCACCTGATGGAAGAAGTAATTTTCTGATTCTGTAGAGTCACTTCTGGGGAACTTAAAGCACAAAGCAGGCTCACTGTGTTGTTTCCAGTGAACCTGAACTGGAACCGGGTCCTGGACCCACTGGGACTCCTCCCCTTGCCTTTGGTCCCCTGATGTTTTTCATACCCCGAATGGCCAGGCTCCAAGCTGCTTCTTGGTGTTTCAGCTGGACTGGCCCCGGGGCAGTGTCCTCCTGAGGTCTCTGTGTTCCTTAGCTTGAGCCCAGGGGTGGGTATCTCTCTAGCCCCAAGTCTTAAGCTGTGATCCTGGGGATGGGAAAGTCGCATTCAGGTCTTTGCATGGCTTGATCTAAGAATCTATACTGGCCACTCCGCTTTGACACCGAATCTCAGTTTCCCCGTCAATAAAATGATCCCAGAGGAGGAGCGGCAGACTCTAAGGCGAGGGATCCGTGTCCAGCGTGGGAGCCATTATGCCCCCCCACTTCCTTCAGGAATAATGGACCCCAGCTTTCATCCTTGTCTGGCAATGAGAGTTGGAACTTTCTCTTCCTCCATCCCTTCCTCAATCCGGATATAAAATCCTTGGAAGTGAGCAGCTCCTGCGTAATGGGGGTGGGGAGTGGGGACTTGCTGTAGCTGCAGGCATGCTTGCCCAAGGCAGGAGCCTGTGTAACCCCCCACCGCTTTGCCTTCCTTCTCCTGGACTTGGCTTAAGAGCTGGTAATTTTGAAGTTGGCAGGGGCCAGAGAGAATACGAGCTAATGTGAGGCCCAGGGTCACTCAGCCAGGCTGAGCTGGGCTGGGACCAGACTTTCTAACTCTGCCAGGGCCCGTTCTTCTGACCTTCTCCTCCCCTGGCCTGGCTCAGGTGCTGCCCACATCCTTGTCACACCTTGGCCCTGCCCAGTGCCCAGAATTGAGACTGGGGCTGAAGTGGGGTGTGGGCTGTTGCTGGAAGCAGGGCTGGGGAAAGGCATGGGAGCTGGCGGGGAGGGCGTCTGTCCTCCCCACGGCTCCAGGACTGTGAGTTTATGTGTTGGATTTGTTCACTAGATGGGGCACTTCCTCTGGGGCAGGAAGCTTTGATTTCCTGTGGTGGGGGTGCTGGTAGGATTAGGAGTGGGGGACTCAGCTCTGGGCCATCCCTGATGTTGTTGTTTGGAACCCAGAGAGGCTGTGTTTCTGCCTAAGGCTGCTTCCCCTAGCCCACAGGAGGCAGGAAGGAGCGCTTTGGTGAGGAGGCCCAGGCTGAGGCCAATGAAGGAGGCTGCAAGGGCAATGAGAAGGGGGCGGGGGTGGGCAACACAGCAGGAAGCCTGGTCAGCAGGTGACCCTGCCGGGTATTGTGTTTCCCTGTGATATTTCCCCCTGTTTCTGTGGCAACCTTCCCTGGGGGACCCGGGGCTTCGAGCTGCAGGAAAGTGCCCCCAGACAGCCCTTTCCTTAGGAGTCCCTAAATCCAGCCACCTCCCTTGCTGTGTTTTGGCTTCCTTGGACCAGGGCTTGGGAATCTAGGCAAGTGGGCTGAACGAGCATTGCAGGTGGGAGGAGGTTGGGTGGAGGCCCTTTTGCATCTCTTGGTGGGGGGGAAGGGGAAGAGAGGGCCTGCCGGACTTTGGGGTGGGCTCTGTGCCTCCCCTCATCCCATCTCTCCCCTGTCCTCCAGCAGCCCTCCCTCTCCCAGGGGGAGGTGGACAACAAGCTGCCTGGGGCAAGAGGTTGGGGGGGGTTTGGCAGAGGCGGGAGGGATGTTTTCATCAGCAGAGCATAGCTCCTTTGGTCCTGGACCAGTTCCCAGAGGCAAAATAAATTCAGGGTAGTGTCTGTTTAGTGTGGGTCAACATGTGATGGGTGTGTATGCACACTGGGTGTGTGGTGGGGGGGCTCTGTGTGTATACCCCCGGGCTGTGTTTGTAGAGGTGGTGGTTCCCTGGTAATTGGTGATCCATGTGGCGGCTCTTTGTTGGGTGTCTGGGGAGCAGGCACACGTGTAGTACAGATGTGTGTTGTCTGTGAGTTGTGCACCTTTGCAATTTCTGGCTCTGCGTGGGGTATTTGGACACACGTGAGGGGGATGTGAGCCCGTGCAAGAGAGGCTTTTTAAATAGACGTCCATGGAGTTCCTATCGCGGCTCAGCGGTTAACAAATCTGACCGGCGTCCACGTGGATGCAGGTTCAATCCCTGGCCTTGCTCAGTGGGTTAAGGATCCAGAGTTGCTGTGAGCTGTGGTGTAGGTCGCAGACGTGGCTCGGATCCTGCGTTGGCTGTGGCTGTGGTGTAGGCTGGTGGCTATAGCTCCTATTAGACCCCTGGCCTGGGAATATTCACACGCCGCAGGTGCAGCCCTAAAAAAAAAAAAAAAAAAAAGCATAAATAAATAAATAGAAGTCTGGGTATTTGCTGGAAAACACTCTCATCCTTCCTCAAATGCCTGATTCTGGACATTTGCTACCCACCCCCCCCCACAGTTTGGCCGTGCCCTTGGCATGCAGAAGTTCCTGGGCCAGGGATCAAACCCATGCCATAGCAGTGATCTGAGCCGCAGCAGTTACAACACCGTGTCCTTCACCTGCTGAGCCACCAGGGAACTCCGCAGACCATTTGCTTTAGAGTCGCCTGGGAATATGTTAAAAATGAAGACCCTCAGGCCCGGTCCCAGACAGACTCGGAATCTGCAGGGGTGCCATCTGGGAATCTGGATCTTGACGCACGCTTCCGGTGATCTGGTGCAAAGCCATGTTTGAGAACCACCAACCTGGGCCAACATCTTCATTTTTTTCTTTTGAGGAAACGGGGACCCATAGAAGGCAGGTGATTTGTCCAAGGACACAGGGATATTAAGAGGAAGAACAAGGACAGAAGTCAAGCCTTTCAAGACCGGTCCAGGACTTACCCACGCGTCCTCTGAGCGTGCATCTGTGTGCATGTCCACACTCAGCATGAGGCTGTGGACCAGAGGGGATTGGTGCGGATGCTTCCTGGACCTTGACCTTTTCCCTGGGGTCCCGGGCTTCCTGACCTTGCTCTTCCTGTAACATCCTGCTTCCTCCTCCCTGGGGAAATCCTGGCACTGACGCTTGTCAACCCAAAGGGTGATGTTGGCACCCGGAAGGCCCCCTTTACCGAGCCAGGCATTCAGCTTTTTATCCACAGGTCGGATGCTTACTGAGCCGTGCTGTGTGCCAAGACTTGGGCACAGATATGCAGTGAACACCTAGGCAGGGCCTCTGACCACAGGGAACTTCCACTCTAGTGGAGAAGACAGTACGGCAAGTAAACAGTGAAAGAATGAGTAGGTATATCTAGTTACCCTTTGTGATGAGCCCTAAGAAGGAAATGAACCGGGCGCAACGAGAGAGAATAACAAGGTGGGACTTCCTTAGACAGGGCGGCCCGGGAGGCTGCCTGAGAAGTGACATCGATGCCTGCTGTCACCTCCCCAGACTCTAAGTGAGCCCTCGGAGCTTCTGAGCCATACTCGGCAACCTCCTGGATCCAGGTGAGGGACCTGGGCTGAGTGTTGGCTGAGGTTTGGAGCCCAGTGGCCAGCCTTTGGCCTGGCATGGAAGACAGCAAGGTCTTGGCTCCCTGAGTGGTCCCCAGAGGCTGGCAGAGAGGCAGAGAGGCAGAGAGGGGGCTGGACAGGGCTGCACTCAGGTGGCCTTGGTGCTTGGAGCAGCGGCCTCTTTCCCTTTGCGGGAAAGGCCCTTTGTGGACATGGAGGGTGTTGGGAAGGCGGCAGCCTCTTGCAAGGGCCTCCTCATTCCTGACCCTCCTGCCTCACCTTCTTCCCACCTCATTCCCTTCCTCCCCATCTCCCCCCCACACACACCTCCTGTGCCAAGTCCCTCCCTTCTTGGTCTAGCCTGGCTGCCTCTGTGGCCACTGGGATTTATTTACCTGGCTCGGGAGTCACCGGGGTGGGTGGGGGGGGGTCAAGGCTTAGAGGGGACCTGGGACCTGGGCCCTGGGCCCTGGGCCCTGGAAGAGAGGACACGCCAGAAAGAAGGACTGGAGCAGGGACCAGAGAGGACAGAACAAAGTCAGGGCCGAGGCTGGCCGAGCAGGGACCGGGGCAGGGGAGAGGGCGTGGAGGAGACCTTTGGCTGGGTGCTCCAGAGCCTCTCCTGCACCCTTGGAACCTGCTCCTCAAAGTGGGTGAGACTCTGAGCCAGGGGCTGGAGTCGGGGGGGGGGGGGGGTTGGGGCGGGGCAGCAGAGGACAGCTACAGGGCAATGCCCCCCCGGACCCCCTGCCATCCTACTGCCTTCACCCCATCCCCTACCCTAGGAGGTTAACTTTCACATCAGCAAGCAGCCTGCAGACCCTCTCACCTCCAACCTCTTCTCCCGGTAGGTTTTCCCTGGGGACCCAGAGCTGCAGGCTGCAGGAAGATCCAGCCCTTTGCTCAGAGAGCTGAGCATCAGGGGAGCCCTCCTGTAAGAGAAGGGGCCCTATCTGGCCCTCTCCCCCTCTAACCCCCTGCCTGGAGTCCTACTCCCGGGCCTCCTTTAGGCTGCAGGGTGCATTCACCCCCTGGACTCCTGCATCTCCCAGGCCTTCCGCCCAGGATGGGGAGGGGACTTCTCAAGAGGAGGGCCCTGGACTAAACTCATCATCCCCACCCTGTCCCCAGCCACTTCCTTTTTTCCCCGTGTTGCCTGCAGGGATTGGCAACCCCGGTGGGCAGAGATGGTGGGCCTTCAGGGCAAGCCTGGTACCCTGGAGAGACCTCTGGGGACCCCCATCCCCTTCTGGAGTCCAGCTCAGCTCCATGCGTCCCAAGGAGGCCAGCTCTGGCTCTTGCCTTTCCCTCCCCCCCACCCCCAGCCCTTGAAGTCCCATTCCTCCCTCCCCCGCCGCCACCAGGATGACAGGGAGAAGCAGAGCAGGCTGGGAGCCCCAGGTTCGGAAAGAGTTGGGGTGGGGGAATTCGGGCGACCCGGCCGTAACCGTCTTGTTTTGCCTGCCCCACAAAAGCTGCACGGGCATCCGCTGCGCCCTCCTGGGCGTTCAGGTTGTGGAACTGCTCTCAGAATGACAGGCTGGTGGCACCCGGTTGGGGCAGGGGGTGGGGGTGGGGTGCAGGGGGGAGCCCCAGGCGAGGGGGAGCTGGAGGGTTAAAAATAGCAGCGGCCCGGTTTCGGTTAGCAAATGTGGAGGCGGGGAGCTGGGGGCGGGGCAGGCGGCGGCCCGTGTTTGCCCGCAGCTCAGGGCTGTGTTTCCCCTGGGTCCCAGGAGTGAGTCACAGTGGAGCCGCCGAGAAGAGGTGCTGGCGCAGCGCCCCCACCCCCACCGGGCGAGGGGCTGGGCGCTGGCTTCATCTCCAGGGTTCTAGAGGGGGTGCATCTCCCTGCCAGGCCTTCAGAACCCTCTCACGGGTCGGACCAGGGAGACGGTGGGATGGCGGGGAAGAAGGGCACGGTTCTGAGCCCAAAGACCTAGGTCTGAATCCCAGCCCAGTGGCTGGGGGACCTCCTGCCGGGGTGCCAAGGGCTCTGAGACTCAGTTTCCTAGTCTTTCGAGTGGGGATTTTCTCATACGCATGTGACACATTTGCTGGATTTGAATGCACCCTCCAGATGTGAATAATCGCCTTTGGCTCCTCCGTACCCATTGCAAAGCTTGGCAGAAGGGCCTTCCTGTGAGGACGCACAGAGAGGAATGGTACGGCCTTGGCAGTGTCCCTATTTCTCCTGCAGATATCTGTCACCTTGGGCACACGGCTCTCTTGGGCCTCTGTTTCTCCAGCTCTGCAATGTGAAAATAATCAGTTTCAAGCTCCTGGAGTTGCTCTAAAGATGAAAAGTTAACACTGCGCCTGGTATGAAATCAGCGCACACAGCATATTATCACTATTGGAATTCCCTGGTGGCACAGAGGGTTGGGGATCCAGCGTTGTCACTGCTGTAGCTCCGGTCACTGCTGTGGGGCAGGTTCAGTTCCTGGCCCGGGAACTTCCACATGCCGCAGGCGCAGGCAAAAAAAAAAAAAAATATTATCACTATTCTTAATGTTATTGTTCATATTTTTGAAGGTCAGGGATAGGGAATGTTAGAGACATGAAGAACAGAAACTGGGCTCAGCCCCAGTTCACAGGAAAACCCAGGCCAAATTCACTGTTCCAGATTCCTCCACCCATAAGGGCCTGGAACAGCAGGAGTCTGTAGCCAGAAGTCAGAGGGTGGACCCCTTCTCTGTTTCACTCCCCCACCCCCGGCCTGGCCTCTCCCAATGAAGCAGGATGTTGGGGGGAGGGTACCCTGAGGGTCTCACAGCCAGCTGGCACTGGGGAGGGTCTGGGATGGGACCACCCCTGAGGGCCCTGCTGCAGAGTACCTTGCCAGCATCTGCTGCGGTGACCTTTTATTTTGGCCCCTCCCTGGCAGCTTTGAAGAGGAGCATGAGGCAGAGGAGGGATGAGAAGGTCCATGATGTCAACACTGAGTATTCCCAGCACAGCGGCCCTGGAAGAGGCAGGAGCCATATCTTTCAGGAAATGATCATTATTCAGCCGACAGGCATCCATTAAGTCAGTTCTGACTTTGTGCCCAGCCCCGTGCTAGGCCCTCTGTGTGATTCCAGGGAGGCAGAGGATGCAGATACACGCAGCACCCCAGAGGAGATGGGGTCCCAGAATACAATACACGGAATCCATGAATGGCCCGTGTCCTTGGTCTCATGGGAACCAGAGGTCGTGTCCCGGCTTTGCTGCCCATTGGTTGTGCCATCTTTACATTGTGTGGCTGCACAGATACATACATATTCTGTTTTATTATTACAGAGGCAGTTCATGTGCATTGTAGATAATCAGGCAACACAGACAAACACAAATGAAAGAATAAGAAACATCCCAGTCCCAGCAATCAGAGCTCACTGCTACAGCACCTCAGGGTGCAGCTTCCCATTTTCTGATATGCCTTCTCACATATCATACTTTTTACCAAAATGAGACTGCATCACATATGTCATGTTTTCAGTCAAGTGATCTCCACCTGCCCCACAGTAGATTTTCATCTCATCGAATTCCCAGTTGGCTAGAAATTGTCTTTCACAGCTGGTTTGTCCAAATCAGTACCCAGGACCATGCATCTGGCTTCTGAGTTCCCTGAAAGCTGGGTAAGCATACTGGCTGGATCTGTGGTCTGGAAAAACCCCAGCCAAGCAAGTCTCAAGGGCAGGCCTGGCTGCAGAAAGGAATCATGTCACCCGGAGAATCTACCCGACAGAGCTCTGCCGTCTTCCAGAAATAATGGGCAGGCAAAACGAAGGGGATGCTGGAGCACAACTGGGATGGGGCGCTGTCATGCATATTCATGTGGCATCCCAGTGAGTGCCAGCATTCATGGCTTGTTGCTATTCACGGACTCATATCCCTGATGCCCCAGGCTGCGGATCAGGCCGCGGTCTCCTCTGTGGCCTCCTGGCACCGCTCCAGAGTCCACGGGTGCCCTTTGGTTGTGTTCCTAGTCCCCAGCAGCCTTCTCTGAAGGTGGGTGCTCCCTTCTGCCCTCGTGGGTGCCTCCATCCATGCCCATGGCTGCCCGAGTGTGTGAGGGCTGGGTCAGAGGAAGGGAGAGAAAAATAGCGTCCCCTCCCTAGGGGTCGGAGGAGAAGGATTCACTCCTGAGTAGCCACTCTGTGGGTGTCTTGCTCTGGTTATGCAACCTGCATTGCAGACAAGGCTTAGACAGTTTCTAGATTGCTGGCATGCGGCATTGATGCTCCATGGCAGCCCTGGGGGTTTGCTTGTTTAGTTAGACCCCTGCTGCAGGGGGCGGGAGGGGGGGCAGGGGGCAGCTTACAGGAAATGATAAAATGGTAACGCGTACGTTCAAAAACCAAGGAAAATATAAGATGAAAAAGGAAGTGAAGGCGGGGTCGGGGAGTGCCTCCTGGGCATGAAAAGCATATGAGGGACCACAGGCAGAGGTTATCCTGTTTTTATTTTTGTTGTTGACGTTTTCTGGATGGAGTTCCGGCACACGGTGGGAACATGCCAGCACTGCAAGTCACGCCCGGGCCTTCAGATGCTGGGACCGCACTGTGTGCTGGGGCCCCTCGGTGGCCTCACCTCACCAGCCAAGGGGAGGTGGGTGGGCCTCGGACGCGCCAGCGGCGTGATTATGAGCTCAGAAACCCCACTTACCGTCTGTGTGACCTTGGCACGTTTCTTAACCTCTCTGATCCTCGGTTTCCTCCTTTGTAAAGTGAGGGTCGTGATGGTATCAACCGTATAGGGTGGTTGTGAGGATCAAATGGGATAGTACCGTTCGGATAAGCTAGCAGAGTAATCAACACCCTGTAAGCAGTCGGCACCCGGCTGTTGATTCTTACTAATATTACGAGTTATTGATTATGAGATGACAGTTACTAATAGTAACACTATTAGCTTTTCCCTGGCAGTGTCCGGAGTGGGCTGAGTGGCCTCGTGGGTGGCCCAGGTGAGAGGAGCGAATCTGGGAGAGGCAGAACGGGTGGGCAGGCAGGAGTGGGGTGCAGAGGGAGGCCGGGTCTGGCGGAGGGGGCAACAGGAGGCGAGGGAGTGACCGAGAGACCTCAGAGGGGAGAAAGGAGTGGCTCTGAGAGACAGCCCCGGGGGCGGTGACCGTGCTTCCTGTTGGGGCAAGCGCTGGCCCTTGAGAAAGACTGGCTGGGGCTGGCGGCTAAGAGGGAGCAGCTGGTCTAAGTGGGGCACCAGGGGGTGGGGGAGGGGGAGAGACAAAGAGAGAAGCAGACAGAAACTGTTCTCCCTGTATCACAGACGGGGCTCACGTCTTGACTGCTCAGGCTGTTTGCGTATGGTAGGAAAGCCAGTGGTTAGACATCATGGTGAACTTCCTGTCTCAGGGATTGGTTGTTCCTGGAGCAGGAGAGTGAGGGTAAGTGGGAACTTAGGTTTTTGAGAACTTTCAGGACCCGAGACACTCCTGGGCAGTCTGGCCCGAGGGGCCGGGACTGGGGAAGCCTGTCTGCTCAGGGATGCCTAGAGCAGGTCCCACACCCTGGGCAAATGGCTCTGTCCTCCCCTTCCCACCTTCACAAAGGGTGGCCAGGAAAGACAAGGAAGCCCTGAGAGGCCCCGGGGCCGGCCAGGCCTGGAGGAAGCCCTGTTTTTCTTTGCCGAAGAGCCGTGAGGCTCTTAGTGGCCCAGGTCCCCCTGCCTCAGGGACCAGCAGGTCTCCGTCCTTGAGGAGAAGCCAGGGAGGGGAGTGGACCCGGGGCCGCGGAGCAAGGAGCCGGAGGACGCTTCCCACCCCCTGGGAGCGCAAGCCGCCGCTGCCATGGTTACGTCTGCTTCCTGTTTGATTCATCTCAAACAGCAGAAAGGGGGGGTGCCGGCTCCGGCTCGGGCCACCGCTGCGTGGGGCTGTTTACAACAGCCGCATGTGGGATTCCCAGAAAGAGACTCCAAACCGGACATCCTGCGGCCGCAAAATACCCAGGTGTCAAGAGCTAAAAATAGCTGCCCCGGGGCCCCAGGCGCGGGGAAAGGGGGCCTGCTTGCTGCGGAGGCGCAGGCGGGAGGGCCGGCCCTGCGGCCCCACATCCAGCCTCCCGCCTGGCGCACAGCGGCTGGGCCTGCCCAGCTCCAGCCCCCTGCCGTGGCCGGCCTGGAGGCCTTTGTCCGGGCAGGCCCGCGCTGGCTGCTCACCTGGGAGCCAGCCTCTGTCGGCTCAGCGCAGCTCGCTTGGGGACCCTAGGGCGCGTCAGAGGGCCTTGGGAACATTTAAAGGAAGGACATGGCAGGGCACCCGAGAGCCCGGAAAACGAAGCCAGTGCTCCCCTAAGCCTCCATCCTGTGGGTCACCAGCGCCTGAGCCCACGCGGTACACAATCATTGCTTGGGATCTGCGGAGGCCACCATTGCTCTCTCCAAGTGATTTTTTCGCGGTTGTCTTCACGGGGCCCAAAGATGGAATAGGCACTTTCTCACATGCGGCAGGGCTGGAGTTTGCCTGGGGGGCTCTGTGAGTTTTTGATCTTTCCGGGGCCCAGCCAGTGTCCTGGCGTTTGTTGTCCACCAGGGCCTGTGGGAGGGGACATGCTGGGGAGGGACAGTGGAGAGGGTTGCTTGAGAGCATGGATTCTGGAGCCCAACTGCCTGGCTCAAGTCCCAGCCCAGCCACTTCCATGATGTGTGACTTCAGGCTGGTTATTTAATACTGCGGGGCCTCAGTCGACTGATCTATATAATGGGGCTAAAAACAGTAGCCACCTCACAGGTTTGCCATGTGGGTTAGACGAATTAGTAAACGGAGCGCCCTTGGAACACCTCCCGGCATGCAGTAATGCCTTAGCTTACAAAAGTTGAGATGGAAGAGAAAGGGAAGAGCCCATGGTTGGGAGGCATGGGGCAGGAATGCATGGGGGAGAAAATGGAGTGTGGCCGCGGGGACACGGGTGGGACCAGACACTGAAATGCTTATGCCAGAGGGAGGCTGCAGATGCGTTCAAGGGCAAAGAGCATGAATCACAGTCCCGGCGGGAGCACCCGCCATGTACTAGGTGCTTCACGTACAGCATTGCTCACCTCCGATGACCTCTTCCCGGTCGATGTTCTTAGCCTCTTATTTCAGATGGCACAGCCAAGGCTTGACCAGGCTGCAGCATGGCCCTGGCTCTCCCTGCCGCTCCCTGAGGGAGCCAGAGTTTGAACCCAGGTCCATCTGACCCCAGAGCCAACGTCCTCTGTGCTGTGGACCCTCACTTCTGTCTCTTCATGTGGCAAGAGTTTCCAGCCAGCTTGCAGCCCACTGGATTCCAGATAAATCTGAGTAATAAGCAGCTTGGTGCCAAGATAATGAGCCATCAAATTAATAAATAGCAAGAGAATTTCTGAAAGGGGAAGGCAAGAGGTTGTTCAAAAGGGCTGAGTCTGGAGAAGTTCAAGGTAGTTGGATGAGTGAGAATCTTCTGGTTTTATACCTTCAGAAGCTCTTTGAGTTTTTTTTCAGTTTCTGCAAGGAATCTACTTTTCAATTAAAAAAAAAAATTGTGGGCTGAACTTTAAATTCCTTGAAGTGAGAACCAGATTTCATTCACTTTTCCATCCCTTCCAGCCCTGGACCTTGCACGGAGGTACTTAGTACTCGCTTTGGGGGTCAACTTCTTGGGCCTCCCCCCCCCTCACCCCCAGCTCTGGTCCGGTCTGGCCTGGCCTGGCCCTACCACTGATCTGCTGGGTGACCGTGACCTAGCTCCTTCCCCCTCTGCCTTTCCGTCTCGGGGAAGTGAGAATGTTAGCCTGCACAATCTCTAAAGCCCCATCAACTCCTAACATACACTGCGCAGCCCTAGCTCTGTCGGAGAGGCAGGGTAGCCACGATGTTCTTTCTCGTGTTTATTTATTCTTGGACCTTCCTGAGGCCCTTGCACTCCTGGCTTTCACCTCCTCTGCCAACCCCTACTTGGAGTCCAGCTTTGTCCCACCCGTGTCAGGGAAAGCAGACCCGCGCAGACGTGATGGGGGCCCTGTGGGGAGCCAGCCCTGGACCAGGGGCTTGGCCTCTTGCCCCTGCCTGCTTTCCTCTTCCTCCTCCTCCTTGGCCAGCTACTCAAGAGGGAGAACAGGGAGGGGGTACAGCCTTGACAAAGGCATGGGAATCTTTGGAGGGGGCTTGTGGGTGGCGGTGCCCCCCCCCAGGGGGGGAAGCCCTGCCCGGTTTCGCAGGGCTGGCAGCACAGGGAGAACAGGTGGTCCAGCTGGGCTCAGGTTTCCTCCAGTCCCATCTGCTGGGCAGGTGAGGGCCTGGGGCAACAAGGGAAAATGCGAGGCCAGCTTGTGCAGGTGCCTGGGGGACAGGAGAGTGGCATTTGTGTCTGTCCTGGAGATGGCAGAGGGCCAAGGTGGACGCATTGGGGCAGCCTTTCTGAGGAAGAACAGGTGTCCGATGGGGAAGGTGACTTGGTGCCCCCAGGAACCTCAGCACCCGATAAACTGCCTCTTCTGCCTGCCTGCAGTTGCTTCCAAAGAAGATAGAGACGGGGGCCAGGGGGCAGCCAGGATTCCAGAAGGAGACCTCTGGGCCCTGGCTGGGAGCTGTGTGGAGAAGGGCCAGCCCTATTCAGTCTTCTCTGTCACTCGGGCCTATTCACTTCTGATTTTATTTCAGTCTGACCCCAGGTTAGGGGTAACAGTGCTCTGAGAAGAAGGGTCCCCGCATTCATCCCCAGGCCTGGGATGCCAGATGGTTGCTTTTCAGTTCAGCCACTGACTGGGTGCCTTTAGGTCCTTCCCTCTCTCTGGGACACAGGAGAGTTGTTCCCTGGGTCTTATCTCTGTCACTCTGGGCTTTTCAGAACCCAAAGTATCTCACACACACACACACACACACACACACACACAGGCATGCACACAGCTTTTCTGAACTGAGTTTGTACCTATATCTTCATCATAGAACATCCTTTTTGGGCCCTGTAACAAACACTACAAGTTCAGGGCCATTAGCTTTTGTCCCATCCAGAGGGAGCACGGTGTCCGGAACCTGTGGTTACCAGGGGAGGGGCGTGCAGAGAGCCCAGCTCTGCTCCCACAGATGAGTGCTGCTGACCAGCCCTCAGGCAGGGACTGGGAGAGGTAGGGGAGAATTCCCAGCAGGCTGGAACTGGAGGCCAGACACAGTCTCGGGGAGCGCGTCCAGGGGCCTAGTTCAGAAAGCTCTCTTTGGAGGACCAGGTCCTGCAGAAGAAACGGGAGGTCCTAAGAGAGTCCGGGGGTTCGGGGGCTACTGCATCCTGGGGAGGGGAGGCTGCCTCCCACACTGCTGTTCCTTGAGGCTCAGAAACCTGGAGAAATACGCATGCCCTGTCCTAGGTAGAGGACCAGGAGAGCATCATTGTGTGCAATTCACCAGTTCCTAACGGGGCCTGCCATGTGCCCAGCAAGGTGTTAGGAGCAGATGGGTATGGCTTACCAGTGCACCGCAGACCCTGATTAGCAGAGTGTCGAGGTCGTGGGCACAGAGTGGGTGCTTTGGGAGGCGAGGAGAGGGTGGTCAGGGTGAGCTTCAGGAGGAGATAGGCTTGGGCTGAGCTTCAAAGGATGGGCAGCATTTGAATAGGTGGAGTGGCATTTCCCTACCAAATTCGTCATCTAAAGCATGGGGCGCTAGTGTTTGAGGGCAGTTGGTGGGAGTTTATCTGTGCCCCGAGTTGCCCCCTCTCCCAGAGGTGCCTGCCTGCAGGGAGGTCTCCTTTTCCAGCGTCTGGAAGAGAAACTGGGGCCTCCCCTTAGGCATAGACCCAGTAGAGCAGCATCTGCTTGTTGTCCTTCAGAAAATGCCCCTTCTGCCCCAAATCTGGCCCGAAGAGGGCTTCTGTGTGCTTATATTACCCCATGCCCCTCCAGGAGGTGTCAAGTCTGCTGGCTCCCCTCCCCTTGGCCCAGAGCTGGGACAGCAGGAGGGAGAGGTGGCCTCAGGACTCACCTCTTTCTTTCCCCACCCCAGCCAGCCTCTCAGCCGCCCTCTGCCTCCCTGTTGCTGACAGTGCCTGCTCTACCATAGGGTTCCAGGGGTTCTGGATGGGATGGGGGGCCCCTGGCTGAGCCTAGGAGCCTGGGAGAGGTGGCCATTTCCAGAAGGAAAGACTTTTTCAGGTCATCTATGAAAAAGGCTGCGTGGTTCTCTTCTCTGGGGACACAGGCTGCAGGTCCCCAGGTGGGACAGGAGGAGGAAGGGGGTTCCTTTTCGGAGGGTTCTCGAGCTGTGCATTCCAGACCTCCCACTTTACAGCTCCCACCAGATCTGACTTGACCTCCAGGCTGTGACCCAGTTCCTCCTTGACTGAGGAAGCCTCTGAGCGGGCCCCAGCTCCCCTTCCAGGCCTGCTCCCTGCCCCCCAGCTCCCTCCAGCATCCTTAGTGCCGCTCCCCCTCCCCCTCCCCCACCTCCACCCCCACCCCGTGCTCTCCCACCTCACCTCCAGGCCCTCATCTTTCCCTTCGGGCTGTGGGGGCCTGGTCGGACGGTCCGGGGAAGATTGTATCTGAGCACATCCGGGAGGGCCGAGGACACTGTTGGGTAAGCCGGGGCCTCCTGAGTTTCTTGCGTGGACTGAGCTCTAGCAGAGCGAGCGAGATATCTGAGCCACTTGGTCAGAGGGGGAAGAGGGAGCCAGCGTGGGAGTTTGAGGGAAGGAATAGGGTGGGGTCTCCTCTTGCTGGTCAGCTTCTGGCCGAGGTGAGGGGTTTGGAGTGCTCAGGCTGGAGAGGGGCCTCGTGGAGTGGCAGGGAGCCTGCCTGGCCTGCCCCCTCCCCCCCGCCCCCACTTCTCCGTCTCCTGCCCCCGCCCGAGTCACTCCATCTTCCTTCTCTTTACAGATGGGACCCAGGTGAGCCCGGGTGCCCACGGCCCCAGCCTCCCTGGCACAGGTAAGAGCAGGCTCAAGGGGGCGTGTGGTGGGGAGTGGAAGATGGGGCTGGAAAGGACCGAAAGGGGGCAAGGAGCTGGGGGCCAGTTCAGCAGGATGGCTGCCTGGTGGCCAGAGGGTCGGGAGGTTGGGGTTCCGGGGGAGGCGGTGAGCATAGGGAATAAGAGAGGTGACGCTGGGTCCAGGCTGGCCCCAGAGCTGGGAAACACAGCAGGAGAAGGAAAGCAGGAAGCTCTCCTTGTCTGCACTGGGTGCAGTGAAACAGGAAGGCCAGTAGGAAGCTCATATTTATACTCGGACCCGGGCACAGGGCACAGTGGTGCGATCTGGTTTGTAGGCCCTGCGGGGTGGGCATGGCAGCCCTGGCAGGGTGGGAAGACGCCCTGTGCCGCGTCTTCCCCGAGTGGGGAGGGGAGACCCCTCCACGGTTCTCTCACCGTTCCTTGCCCCCACTGCTGTTAGGCTGTGTTGAGCGAGGGCAGGGGGACTTAACGTGGTTTGGGCCATGCTTGTGGGTCGGGGGCTGGGGCTGGGCTGGAGGAGGGCCGCCCTTGCCTTGCCTTTAGCCGGATCCACCCAGGGCCTACTGGGTGCAAGGTACACACCTGACACCCAGCCTATGGCAGGGAGAAAGGAAGGCCCGTTTGTCTTTTGACACACAAGTCAAAAGAGAAATTGTGGTAGAATGCAGTATGTGCCAGCGCCGGAGGGGCAGCGGATTAAGTTCATCCATCCATTTGAAACCTTCAGTTCACCACCCACTGGCCATTCGTCCTCGTAGTTGTGTCATTTCCTAAAAGCTTTAGAGCTAGAAATTGGAAAAGGAAACAGAATGAACCCCACTTCTGTTCCAGGGCACAGAGGATATAGAGGTTTATTCATCGATTCAGACAGTATTTATGGGGTGCCTGTCATGTGCTCAGTACTGTTCTAGGTGCTGGGATAGTGAGCCATCGGCAAAACCAAGTCCCCGCTCTGGAAGCTTGTCTCAGGTGCGGTTCCTGTCCGGGCGAGACTGGTTCAGGGCACAGAACCAGCCGTGAGAGGGAGGGAAATCCCGAGGAGGGCATGAGGCGGGACGCTGAGCTGGGGCCAGGGAGGAGGGACGACTCCCGCTGGGCCTGGACATAAGGGTAGGATCTGGAAAAATAGAATCAAGGGGTGAGGACAGCAGTAGCAGGGGACATTGTGAGCAAAAGCTCAGAGGGCAGAAAGTCCAGGATGTGACCGGACGGGAGCTGATGGCAGAGGCGGGTCCATGTTCAGATGTAGGAGGTAAAGCTGAGAGAAGCTGAGTTAGCACCAGATTGTGGAGACTCCCAAATGCTAAGTCACCCCCAGAGGCGTTCCCAGGGTTGCAGGCAGAGCCCCTCCCACGTTCCCAGCATCCTCTGCGCTGGAGGCCGTGGCGGTGCTGAGAGAGAGGGACAGGGCCGCTCACAGTCTGGGTGGCTGACGCTGCTGGCCGCAAGTCCAGCCCTGCCCCACAGTGCCCTGAGGGCCCTCCCACATCGCCCGGGGAGTCACCCCAGGAAGCCAGGACACCTGACGGGGAAGGCCTGAGGCCCTTCCTGGGGCTGAGGTGCGGTGGTATCAGAGGCCCAGATTCCACCAGAATGAGAATTTGGGGTCCGCGAGTGAACAAGGGGTGGGGGCAGCAGAGCGGTGCATTGACTGCCGTTGGCTGCCTCTGGGTGCCCAGCCATCCCCCCTGGTCCCTTGACATCCAGAGTCATGCGGGCACCTCCCTGCTCTTCTCTTGTCTGCACCTCCTGGTCAGAGATTGTTAGGGCAGATACCCCTTAGCGACAACCCACTGCAAGCCCCTGTCCCTTGGCTCAGTGAGAAAGTCCTCCGGGGGTGGGGCGGGGGACACTGCTTCCTGAAAGTCACTGGGAAAATGGAACCAGAGCACTGCCCTCAGTGGGACCGGAACCCGAGCTCACTGTGCCCCGAGCTGGGTGGCCTTGGCTGGGTCCCTTTACCTGAGCCTCAGTTTCCTCATTTGGGAATAGTCATCACTGCCTTCCAGGGCCTGTGAGGGTGATGAGGTGAAAGGGTTTGCAGCCCGTGCATGTGTGCGATGGATGTTAAGATAATGGTTGAGCTGGGCCTGGAGGCTGTGTTTCCTAACTCCCCAGCTGGTACTTTGCCACAGTGCTTGCCAGCTCTGGCCCAGAAGGCAGCCTGTGGCTCTCCTGAGGGGGGTCGCCCAGCATTGGACAAGCTGAAGAAAGCCTCTCCAGAAAAGTTTCCCCGCTTGTGTCCTGTGTCTGCTGGCACCTCTCCTGGCCCCACCTGCCTTTCCTCCTCCAGGATAACCGTCCACCTCCTAGCACCTCGGAATGCCTCTGGCTGCTGAGCCCAGCCTGGCCCAGCTGGTGGTGCTGGCCTAGAAGCCGGTCTGGCAGCTAGTTATAAATAGCCCCTGCATCCACGGCCTTGGCAGGGCACTCCTGGTGTGGGCGCAGGGGATACTCGAGAAGAGGCCGCTGAGCCTGCCGCCCTCGCCATGCCAGGCCCTGAGCTGGTGTGAGGGTACAGGGAGCAGGCTCCGTGGGCACGAGGGCTGGTGGTGGGTTGGAGGCACCTCTTTATCCTGTGGCCTGGGATGGAGTAGGGAGGGTGGCAACTGAGAGGGCCCGAGATACCCTTTGGGGTTGGAGGCCGAGCAAAGGGGACTGCCTGGCTGATCCCTGTGTCTTTGAGCACAGCTCAGAGGGCAGCAGGGCCAAATGCTCTTTCCAGGGGGAGGAAAGGAAGAGAGGGCGGGGCCTAGAATGTATCACCAAAGGGCCCTGGGCCCCTCTCTGGATCCCCACAGCCCCTAACCCTGGCCTGGAGAGGCCACCTAGTTAGTGGAAAAAAGCCATGCTTGGAGTCAGAAGGCTCCATTCAAATGCCACCGTTAACTGTGTAGCCTGTATCACTGGCTCACAGGTGAAATAGGGTAGAAAATACCTACCTTGCAGGACCGTAGTGAGGGCGCAGTGAGGACAAGGCCCCTAGAGGGTGTTTTGCCATCGTCAAGTGAGTCTCAAGGAGGCCGGTTAGGTAACCCTGCACCTGCAGACCTTTCCGGCTGACCCTGCCCTCTCTCTGTGTCCTCAGGCTGCCCCCGGCCACGCACAGACACGCCAGGCCCTCAGCCCCAACCCATGGACCTGCGGGTGGGGCAGCGGCCCCTGGTGGAGCCCCCGCCGGAGCCCTCGCTGCTGGCCCTGCAGCACACCCAGCGCCTGCCCCATCACCTCTTCCTGGGGGCCGTGCAGCCTCAGCGCTCGGTGGAGCCCATGAGGGTAAAGATAGAGCTCCGTCCCCTGTCCCCCTCCCTTCCCTCAGCCTCCCCAGACCCTTCTCTCCATCCTCAATCCCCCCCCCGCCCCCGCTGCCCCTGCTTCCTGGGCGGCCGGCCCTCCCCACAGCTCTCAATGGACACGATGCCCGAGTTGCAGGTGGGGCAGCAGGAGCAAGAGCTGCGGCAGCTTCTCAACAAGGACAAGAGCAAGCGGAGTAAGGATGGAGGCCTCCCCAGCCCGGGGTCCTCCGCCCCCTGTGTGGGCATGGGAGGGGTGGGGGCAGTGCCTGCCCGGGTCCCCCACGCTTGCTTTCCGGGCACTGGTGGTGAAGGTACGTGGGGGTGAGGGCGGGTCTGGAGGCATCGCAGAAGGAGTGGGGCCTCAGGTGTGGCTCTTGCCCGAGGAGCCCCCCGGATGCCTCGCTCTAGGGGTGTCTTCAGGGCAGCGGGCAGATGATGTCCCAGGAAAGCCACCTGTCCACCCACTCCCAACCCACTCGTGATTTCTGCCCCTGCAGGTGCCGTAGCCAGCAGTGTGGTCAAGCAGAAGCTGGCAGAGGTGATCCTGAAGAAGCAGCAGGCAGCCTTAGAGAAAACAGTTCATCCCAACAGCCCCAGCGTCCCCTACAGGTAACGCCCTCCCTCGCCTGCCTCTCTGCTGTGCCGGTGCCCGCCTGCCCCTCCTTCTCATGTGTCAGCCTGGAGCACACACTTCCCCGCTCTTCCTCCCAGCTCCCATCCCCTGATCCGAACCCCTGTCCCAAGGGGCACCTGCCCTCTTCTGCCCTTTACTTATCTCTCCTAGCCCCGCCAGAGGCCCTTCCTCCTGCAGTGCCTCTCCACCCTCCCTGCCCATGCCGTGCACACACCCATGCTGGCTTCCTTCTCTCTGTCTTCCCCTGAGCACAAAGATACCTGATTCCTAGAGCAGCTTCCTCCCACTGTATCTGGCCTGCACCCAAGCCCTGGACCCCGGCTCCCAGCTCCCCTGCTGGGTCCGAGGTCTGTCTCACCAGCGGGCTGCTAGTGGGATCAGTGGTCCAGTGCTGCCACCTGGAGATGGCCCCTATTCCTGCCGACCACACCGGGCTGGCCGGGCCTCTGGGCACCCCTGCCTCTCTGAAGCAGCCTTGGCGCTCACTCCACAGAACTCTCGAGCCCTTGGAGACGGAAGGAGCTGCCCGTTCCATGCTCAGCAGCTTCCTGCCTCCCGTTCCCAGCCTGCCCAGCGACCCCCCAGAACACTTTCCTCTGCGTAAGACAGGTGCGGGGACAGGCCAGCAGGGACCCCCCCAGGGGAGCTGAGGGCGCCGAAGTGTGGAGGGGAGGGGGCCCCGGCCGCACACCCTGGCTTTCTCTGGACTGCCCACCTCGGGGAGGACCGGGAGGGAGGGCGAGGGACAGAGCCCAGGAGGCCGGGCACAGACCGAGCGACGCCTGTGCTCCCGCAGTCTCTGAGCCCAACCTGAAGCTGCGTTACAAGCCCAAGAAGTCCCTGGAGCGGAGGAAGAACCCCCTGCTCCGGAAGGAGAGTGCCCCGCCGAGCCTCCGGCGGCGGCCGGCAGAGACCCTCGGCGGTGAGGCCCCGCGGGGTGGGCTGGTGGCAGGCCTTGTCCCTTTTGGTCAGGCCCCATCCAGGCAGGGGTGCCCTCCCCAGGGCTGCTGTGGGTGGTTGTCGGGGTGTGTCCCACACACTTGGCAGGGGGCGAGTTGGGGCTGCACCCCAACTCTGTTGGCTTGGCGGACGTCTGCCCTGAAGAAGGGGCACCTTAGAAAAATGTGTGTCCAAAGGCACTGGAGGCGGGTGGCGGGCCGCCTCCTTCCTGCCCTGTGGCCACCCACTGGGGAAGGGTCCCCCCCATCCCCTCCAGGCCACGTGGCCCCTGACTGCCATCCCCTCTCCCCAACCCTCAGACTCCTCCCCCAGTAGCAGCAGCACGCCGGCGTCAGGGTGCAGCTCCCCCAATGACAGCGAGCATGGCCCCAACCCAGTCCTGGGCTCCGAGGTAAGACCTTGCCAGGCTGGGCTCCCAGGGGCAGGTCTGAGGCTCAGCCGTGCTCTCAGCAAGCGGCCTGACCAGGCTGGGGCCACGGGTATGGGCAGCCCCCACCTGAGCCTCCTGGGGGTCCTGGGGAAGGCATGCCCAGGGGTAGAGGTCTGGGACCAGTGACCCCTGCCCTGCTCCCCACGGCAGGCGCTCTTGGGCCAGCGGCTGCGGCTGCAGGAGACCTCTCTGGCCCCGTTCGCCTTGCTGCCCACAATCACGCTGGGGCTGCCCGCCCCTGCCAGGGTGAGTGGCTGAGGCGCCCTCTCCTGCTCCAACTCCCGAGATCTCTCACTCCCTCCTCCTACACACCCCCCATGGCCGTCACCCTCCCCCCTGCCTGATCTCCTCCCCTCTGAAGCTCCCCACCTCTCCCCCAGGCTGATGGTGACCGCAGGACCCATCCGACTCTGGGCCCCCGGGGACCGGTCCTGGGGAGCCCCCATGCTCCCCTCTTTCTGCCCCACGGCCTGGAGCCCGAGGCCGGGGGCCCCCTGCCCTCCCGCCTGCAGCCCATTCTCCTCCTGGATCCCTCAGTCTCTCACGCCCCCCTGCTGACTGGTGAGTCCGCAGCTTCTCCAGGAGAGGGGCTGGATCCCGGCATCCTACCGAGGGCCAAGCTTGGGAAGTGACCCATCCTTCTGCCCCAACCTTGGCAGCCCCCATCCTGCCATGGGTCTCCCTGCTAAGTCCCTATCCCCACCCGCTGCCCTTGCTTCCTTCCCTTCCTCCCTGTGGTTCCCTCCTTATGCCCCCCCCCATTCTTTCCAGTGCCCGGGCTTGGGCCCCTGCCCTTCCACTTTGCCCAGTCCTTAATGACCAGCGAGCGGCTCTCCGGGTCAGGCCTCCACCGGCCCCTGAGCCGGACCCGCTCAGAGCCCCTGCCCCCAAGCGCACCGCTGGGTGCCTTGCAGCCCCGCCTGGAGCGGCTCAAACCTCATGTCCAGCTGATCAAGGTGAGGGAACCTGGGTCGGGGAGGTGGTGAGGGCTTGCAGAACTGGGCCTCTGGTGGCTGAAAGAAGGGAGACTCAGGAGGGACAGAGGCCTGGAGGGAGGGCGTGGCCCCTGGGGCCCCAGAGCTGCATGGCCACTGGAGTCCCAGCAAGGTGAGGGGCCCCCTGGCCCAGCCCACCACGTCCCACCCCAGCATGTCTCCTTAGTGGGCATCTCCCCTCCCCAGAGGCCAGCCAAGCCGAGTGAGAAGCCCCGACTGCGGCAGATACCCTCAGCCGAGGACCTGGAGACGGACGCTGGGGGACTGGGGCCAGTGGGGGAGGATGGCCTGGAACACAGGGAGTCCAGCCACGGGCAGCATGAGGCCAGGGGCCCTGTTCCTCTGCAGCAGCACCAGCAGGTATGGTAGTGCCCAGGCACCCCTCGGAAGGTGTAGTTGGGAGACTAGGCCTGGTAAAGATGGAAGGGAGGGAGACCGGATGTCAGCGCAGCTCTGGGACCTGTGGTTACTCTGCCAAATCCTCACTGAGGTACGGACAGACAGACAGACACACCCACACGCACGGACACGTGCATCCAGACACACACATCCACGGGCATGTGCCCTCCAGCAGCCTTCCCATCTCAGGGTGAAGCCAGGTCCCTTGTCCAGCAGTGAGACTGGCCTTTTGCAAAGCTGCCCACATTCCTGCCCTGGCACTTCTCCCCCGTGACTGCTTGTCCTGCTTCCAGGAAGATGCTAGGGCAGGAAGTGGGGCAGAGCTGGGCCTGGCCCTTCAACCAGCAGGTTCTCACCTTGCGAGTCTAGCCACAGGGTATTCGTTTGTTGGGGCTGTTGTAACGTGTACTGTGAACTGGGTGGCTTCAACAAAGAAGTTTATTTTTCAAACTGTGCTGGAGGCTGGAGGTCTAACATGAAGGTGTTGGCCGGGTTGGTCCCTTCTGAGGGCTGCGAGGGAAGGGGCTGTTCCAGGCCTGTCTCTTTGGCCTGTAGACGGCCGCCTTCTCCCCGGGTCTTCACATTATCTCTTTGTTTTGTTTTGTTTTGAATTACTCAATGAATTTATTACACTTACAGTTGCACAATGATCATGTTCTTTCTGTCCACAAGTGTGTCCCAGTTTCCTCGTTTTGTAAGGACCAGGGTCCTGTTGGAGCTTAGGCTAGTGACGTCACTTTAATTTGAGTACCTCTGTAAAGACCCTATCTCCAAATCCAGTCATGTTCTGAGGTCCTGGGCGCTAAGATTTCCTTCTGTCATTAAACATGAAGTGGGAGGGGGACACAACTCAGCCCTTAGCATATGGCGACAGTCCACTCAGGCAGGTAGGTCCCCACATCCTTGGAGAAAACGGGGTCCTGGTCAGAGCTGGGCCCAAGGCCCCTCACCCAGTTTCTGGCTTTGGTGTCCTGAGGGCCCAAGGAGCCCCGGCAGAATGGGATAGTCACCCGGGGTGCAGACTTTTGGGTGGTTTTTGGGGGCAGGAAACCGAGAGAGGGAAAGGCTAGGGCCCAGCTGGGAGGCTGGACCAGGGCCATCTTTGGAAAAGGGGCCTGGAGGTTCCCGAGGCCGGGGCAGGGGCAGATGGAGCAGGACCCGGAGGCCCTGAGACTGAGGCCCTCTGTGTCCCCCAGGTGTTCCTCTGGGAGCAGCAGCGACTGGCCGGGCGACTGCCCCGGGGAGGCGCTGGGGACCCCGTGCTGCTTCCCCTGGCCCAGGGCGGTCACCGGCCCCTGTCCAGGGCTCAGTCGTCCCCAGCCGCACCCGCCTCACTGCCAACCCCGGAGCCTCCCAGCCAGGCCCGTGTCCTGCCCAGCTCAGAGACCCCCACCAGGACCCTGCCCTTCACCACAGGTAAGGCCCGGCTTAGAGGGCAGGAGGAAGGGGCTGGGGGCACACAGGGTCAGGGCACAAGTCCACGTCTGTCTCATGGGTCGCTTGGGGCATTTTTGGAGGCCACAGAGCACTTTCTCAGTCTTGATGAGATCCCCAGTGTCCATGGAGCTGACGGAGCTGGTGATGGTTCTCATGTTGCAGCTGGGGAGACCCAGGCTCGGGAAATCGAAAGGGACGGGCTCATGGTGACGCAGCGAGCTGGCCGTCAGGCCAGGCTGAGGATTCAGGTCCCCTGACAACCGGTTTAGGCCTTTCACAAAGGATGTTTATTATTAATACTCTGCTTGTGAAAAGAACACAAAGGCATGTTAGAAAGCTTGAGAAAGACAGAAAAGCGTAAGAATGGAATAAAAATTACCAGCCAATATCCCACTCCCCAGAGGCAATCACTCATAAATGCCGTCAGATTTCAGGCCAGTCTTCATTCCAGCCACCTGTACAAGTGCCTAAATGGCGTACCCACGACGTTTTGTGGCTACGTTTTGTACCCAGCTTGCTTTATTCAGTTTGTACATCGTGAACACTTTGTGATATAATTAATCTTTTCAAATGAGATTTTGTGGCATGTCATCCCAGGCTTTTATGTTCATGTAAAGATTTCCTCTTGCTGGAGCAGTTAGGCGGTTACTCCTTTTTCCTTGTTTGAATTTCCTTGAACATACATTGTCCCTCCTCCTGGGATTGTTTCCCAAGGGTCACTCTCAAGGAGAGGTGACCCCAGGTCAAATGGTGTGAGCATTTTGAGGATCCCCGATGTCCTGAAATGTGCTGAAAGTGACTTCCCGCTGACACCATGCAGAGCCCTCGTCGGGGCGTCCCACGGGTCAGGCCAAAACAGTCACTTCCCCAAAATTGCATCTGTCCTGTCACATGGCCCTGTGTCACCATGGGCTTCCCAGCTCCCAGTTTGGGGGCACCTATTTGAATCATGACATCCAGTGTGAGCCCCCAACAGCAGGCCTCCCTTGGGCTCTGAGCGCTTGAGGTCACAGTCATGGGGCCACATCAGGGGCGGGGGGTCAGTGAGTTGGGAAGGCTGCGGCCGTGAGGCAGTTGTGTTGGCTGGGGTGGTGTGGTGTGGGGGTGAGGTGTCTGAGGCTGCTTGGGTGAGCAGCGCGGGGGGGTGGGGGGTCCCAAGGGGCAGGGTGGGGCATGCGGAACTCTTGGGGGGGGTGTCCTCCCTGGCTGCATGTGGGTGCTCTGTCTGCAGTCAATGGCCCGGGGTGGTGGGGGTGCTGGGGTGGGGACTCCCAGGGTCCCAGCCCTGACCCTGGCTCCCAATAGGGCTAGTTTATGACTCGGTAATGCTGAAGCACCAGTGCTCCTGTGGGGACAACAGCAGGCATCCGGAGCACGCAGGCCGCATCCAAAGCATCTGGTCCCGGCTGCTGGAGCGGGGGCTCCGGAGCCAGTGTGAGGTGAGGGGGCAGCGTGGGGGGCTGCGGGGTGGAGGCGGTATGGGTCATGGAGGGGAAGGGGGTAGGAAGCCCTGCAGAAGGTGAGGCACCGGCCGGATGGTGGGAATGGCGGGGCGATGGCTGAGCAGTGGCTCAGGAGCTCTGTGGGCCCTTCCTCAGTCTCTCCGGGGCCGGAAGGCCTCCCTGGAGGAGCTGCAGTCTGTGCACTCCGAGCGCCACGTGCTCCTCTATGGCACCAACCCGCTCAGCCGCCTCAAACTGGACAATGGGAAGCTGGCAGGTAGGGGCCCGATGGTACCTGGGGCCCCCAGATCTCCCCCGGCTCACCCAGCCCATGCATCCCCTGTGCTCTTGTCCTCCCTCTGCCCGTCCCTCCAGGGCCCTGGACACCTCCTCACTGCCCACAGCCCCTCTGTGGCCCACGTCCACCCCATCCTGCCCACCCAGCCCACCCTCTTCTAGGGCCTCTCTGCTCCCGGCCCAGCCGGAGGCTGAGTGGGCTCAGCTCACACGCCTGGGCCTTTCCCGCAGGGCTCCTGGCACAGCGGATGTTTGTGATGCTGCCCTGTGGTGGGGTTGGGGTAAGTGTGCCCAGGTTTTGCTGTGCTTGGCCACGGGCTCTCAGAGCTCCTCCCTCCCATTCTCCCAGGCCCAGCACTGTCCTGTAGTGCCCCCCAGATGGGTAGGAGCCCCTGGGGGCGGGCGTGCCCTCCCGGGTGTGGCGCCCCCCATGCCTCACACTTAGGGGGCGTTTGGTAGATGTTGAGGAGGCTCCAAGAGCAGAACCGAGCCTAGAGCTTGGGGGCATCTCCCTTCCTGAGACCCTGTGGTGGGGACTGGCTTCTCCACGCTGCCTCCAGGCAGCTTTGCCTCCCCGAGTGGACTTCCAGGAAGAGTGGAGCGGCCTGACCTGGGGCTTTGGTGTTGGGGGGGGGGTCCTCCGCTGTCCTTGGTGACCCAGGCACGTCTCTCCTACATCCCGGCTTTCCCTGCTCCCCCTCACCCTGCCCGGGGACTCCTGTCTCCTGGCAGTGCTCTCCTGCCCAGAAAAGGCCCCTGCGGCTGTTTGCCCGCTGGGCATGGGGAGGCAGGGACGGAGGCCCAGTCCTGGAGGGGGAGTGGAAGCTGTAGCTGGGGGGCGGGTTGGGAGCCGGTCAGCACCCTGCTCACAACTTCCCATTTCTTGCCACTTTCTGATTTTTCCAACTGTTGTTGCTTCTGTTTTCTCCTCCCTCCTCTCCCTCTCTGTCTCTGTCTCTCTCTCTTTCTCCAGCCTCTTGAGACTCTCTCTGCCTTCCTCGCCTCTCTCGGTCCGCCTCGCCCTCCCCATCTCCCCATCACGGCCCCCGGCCCCTCCCTAGCCTTGAGGCCCAGGGACTGGGTTTGGGGGGCCTCCCAGCCTGGGCTAGGGGCCCCGAGTGGAAGACAGTGGTGCAGACGGCCCCTCAAGCTCCGACCGTCCTGAGGGCCTGAGCAGAGTCAGCTGGGGCTTAAAACCCCCTCCAGGCCCAAACCCCAAGTCCCGCCCAGGTAACGCCATGCCCCCTCCTCTGACCGGGGAGGCAGGCGCGATGCTGCCGGCAGAGTGCTGGCCAGATGCGGGCTGGTGATGTGGACAGAAGCTGGGAAGGAGCAGTCGTGCTGGGATTGGGGGACACGGGAGGCCTTGCCTTTGGGCGGTGGGGCACTGGGGTCCTGGCCACGGGGTGGGCCCTGCCCCACGGGCCTGGCTCCCGAGGGAGGCCTTGGATGATGCGGGCCCTGACTCTGGCCCCGCAGGTGGACACCGACACCATCTGGAATGAGCTGCACTCCTCCAACGCGGCCCGCTGGGCGGCAGGCAGCGTCACCGACCTCGCCTTCAAAGTGGCCTCCCGGGAGCTCAAGGTAGGGGGTTCAAGTGACCGGTGGGCAAGCCACGGAGGAAGGAGCAGTTGGATGGGGCCGCCGGGAGGCCAGACCAGCATCCAGCATTGCCTTCCTCTTGGCCATCATCCCAGGGTTTCGCTAGGGAAATTGAGCGCTCTGGGGCCCAAGATGCCATCTGAACCCTAGGCTCATGTTACTTGCTGGGGGATCAAGCACGGTGCCGCTGGCCCTCAGAGAGACAGGGTCACGATCACCCAGGATCGGTTAACCCAGACCCACTGTGCGACCGAGAACAAGGCGCAGGGCCTCTCAGGGGGCCCATGCGTGGGCAGAGAGAGAGGTTCTTTCTGGTGCTGAGGTTTTACAAACTGGGTTGGCACCCGCGCTTGTTTGCTCTGGGCTGGACATCTTAGGGGGGCTTGTGCCGAGCCCCCCACCATTTAGGAGCTCAGAGCCCAAGCCAAGGCTCCACTGTCTACAGCCAGGCAACTCTGCACGTGTTTAACCTGTCTAAGCTGCAGATTTCTCCTGTCTGTAACCAGAAATAACAATGGTGTTTATCTTATGAAGATGCTGTGAAGATTAGATAATCTTTACCTCAGACAGTTGTGAGGATGAAATCTGGCGTTTATCAGTGCGTAGCACAGTGCCAGGCACATAGGTTTTGCCCAACAAATAAGAGCTGTTGTTCTTTCAAAGTGATAAGAGCCCGGACCCACCGGGGTGGGAGGTTCGCAGAGGCCCGGAGGTCAGCATGGGGACCGTTGATTTCCAGCCTGGTCGCAGTTGGTCATCCTGGCAGCTGCCACCCTGTGGTCCCTTCTCGGGGGAGGAGCCTGGGGCTGGGGGAGCAGGTTCGTGGAGGTGGGGGTCAGAGGGCTGGCTGTTTGCTTGACAAGTGTTCTTTCTGTTTCCAGAACGGTTTTGCTGTGGTTCGGCCCCCAGGACACCACGCAGACCATTCCACAGCCATGTAAGGCCTGACGGAGGCCTGGGTGGGCCGAGGTGGGCCGGGCCGGGGGCAGGGAGAGGGGGAGGCAGGAGGGATCGGTCTGGCACGACCTCTCTCTTCTCTTCTCAGGGGCTTCTGCTTCTTCAACTCGGTGGCCATCGCCTGCCGGCAGCTGCAGCAACAAGGCAAAGCCGGCAAGATCCTCATTGTGGACTGGGTAGGTCTTGGTTCCCGGCCCCTTCAGGCCTGAGAACCTGTGGAATGAGCCCCGGACTCGGTCGTCATGTCCTGCCGAGTCCCGCGGTAGCCCCCCCCCACCGAGACTCAGTGTCCCCTGTGTCAGATGCAGCTGAGGGGAAGGGCCACATCGCAGGGCCACTGGGAGGCCCAGAGGAGATGGTATGAGGGAGGCCTCAGCCATAACTGCTCCCACAAGGGAGGAGCCTTTTTTTTTTTTTTTTTTTTTGTCTTTCGTCTCTTTAGGGCTGCACCCGCCGCATGTGGAGGTTCCATGCTAGGGGTCTAATCGGAGCTACAGCTGGCCGACCTACACCACAGCCACAGCAACATGGGATCCAAGCCGCGTCTGCAAACCACACCACAGCTCAGGGCAATGCTGGATCCTTAACCCACTGAGCGAGGCCAGGGATCGAACCCACGGATGGAACCGAATCAGATTCGTTTCTGCTGCGCCATAATGGGAATTCCAGGGAGGAGCCATTTGAATGGTGTCTTTGGCCTCTCTGGGCTTCTTTCTGCAGACCTGACCGTTTCTGCATTTCCCCGGCAGGTAGTGACAGTCATAAGAGTAGATAACACCAGTATATCCCGCTAATCGCGTCTGCACACTGACCCCTTCCCGCCTCTAACTAAGACCTGGTTTACAGATGAGGGCAGTGAGCACAGGGAGGTTGGGTTAGGGAACCTGCACATAGCCGCACACCTGAGGCCCGTGACTGCACCTTGAGTCAGGGCCCCTGAGCTCTGGAGCAAGGGCGTCTAACCGCTTTGCACAGACACCCGCTGATGGGACGGCCCTGTGCGGAATGGAGAGTGCGGGAACGTTCCACACTCAGGGCCACGCTCGGTCCAAGTGGAGGGCCGCCGCGCTGGGCCTCAGGGCCTGCCCGTCCCTCTGTGACGGAGCGTGGCCTGGGAGCACCCGCACTGCTCCTTGGCCTTGGGCAGGACGCGCAGCGAAGGTTCCTGACGTGGAAGCCGGCCTCTTCCCTCTCCTGCCGCTCATCCTCCCCCAACACATCCTCCCAAGGGGCCGGCCTGCCCTGGGCACACCTGCTCCCGGTCAGGGTCTCGCGGTATCGCCACCCCCACCCAGCCTGTTATAGACGCGTCTGGGCCCACATGGAGAGACCGAGGCTCAGAGAGGGTGGCGGGTCACTCCGCAGTTTAGCTCTGGGAGCCCCTGCGTCCTCACCCCCAGTCCAGGCCCCTGACCCTCAGAAGGGTCAGCAAGCTCGAAACCTTTCCGTCCCGCCCGGTCTCCACCCCTCTGCTTTCAGACCGGCCCTAACCCACTGCCCGTGTCCCCGCACAGGACGTTCACCACGGCAATGGCACCCAGCAGACCTTCTACCAGGACCCCAGTGTGCTCTACATCTCCCTTCATCGCCATGACGATGGCAACTTCTTCCCGGGCAGCGGGGCTGTGGATGAGGTAACCCCACCTTCTGGCCCCACTGACTCTCCCGGGCTCTTCCTCTGTCACGACCAGCTGTGCCAGCCCGGGCAGAGCGTCGCGCCTCTCTGATCCTCAGTGTCTCCATCTGGAGGTGAAGAGGCTGGTCTCGCAGCACAGACCTCCTGGGATTCCTCTGCCGGGACTCCGCTCTCCTCACGTCTCTCGTGCCTCCTCTTCCCCAGGTGGGAGCTGGCAGCGGTGAGGGCTTCAATGTCAACGTGGCCTGGGCTGGAGGTCTGGACCCCCCAATGGGGGATCCCGAATACCTGGCTGCCTTCAGGTCAGTGCTCTGGGAGCCCAGCAAGGCCACCCTCTCCTGCCCCCTTTCCCAACAGTGCCAGGTGGGAGGTGATCAGGTGGCTTGTCAGCCTGACCTCATCCAACTCCTGGACGTGATCGGCCAGCCCCAGAGTGGGCCTGTGGACCGAGACAAAGGGAAAGGCACTGTTACCCTGGCCTCTACGGCCTCCTGTCCCTGCGGGAAGAAGGGACCACGGGAGGAAAAGGTCGAAGGGTGCTTTGTAACGTCACGCATTCCCGAGAGCCCGTGCTGAACTGAGTCGGGGGAGATGGGCAGGCTAGAGTGAGCAGAGCCGTCACAGTCAGTCAAAGAAAGCTGCCTGGAGGAGGTGGGCTTTGTGCAGGGGATGAGAAACTTAAATGGTGAAGAAAGAAGGAAAGCGAGCCGGGGGTGTCGGGGGATGTCCCTGGCAGGCGAATTGCTTAGGAAGAGCCATTCCAGAAGAGGGGCTTTGGGCTCTCCTCGGGAGCCCCTTACGTCTTTGATTCTGGGGGTCCTGTGCT
The DNA here is from genome assembly GCF_054392235.1 of Sus scrofa. Taxonomy (NCBI): domain Eukaryota; kingdom Metazoa; phylum Chordata; class Mammalia; order Artiodactyla; family Suidae; genus Sus; species Sus scrofa. Next base: position 85,197,755 of record NC_139387.1, on the reverse strand, counting down.
CCATTTAGAAAAAGAAAAAGAGAACCCTGGACGTAGTTCTCCAAATACTTTTCTGGAGTATTCTCCATGAGGGCTAAAGCTGTGGGTGCCCTGGGTTGGGGTTCCTGGCATCTGTGTGCCCAGAGCCCAGGGCCTTGAAGGACCCTAAAGTGAACCCTAGAGCTGGGGAAGGGATGGAGCGAGGCAGAGGATGGGAGTGGATCTGGTGGCCCAGGACCTCCAGAGGGTCTGTTGCCCTGGTCAGCCCTCAGGTGGCGAGCGGTGAGGTTTGGCCAGCTCAGCCCTAAGTGGATGGCAGCTAAGTGCAGAGCGTTTCCGGTCCCTGAGGCTCAGTGCCCTGCCCCTTCCCCGCGGCCCTGCCCACTGTACCCCCCCACAACACACATGCCCATGCCTCTGTCATTTCCTTGGGTGCTCCATCCTTGGCTTCTTCCCGCCTCTTGCCAGTTAAGAGCCCCAGGTAGCTGAGCCCTCAGGCTGTGCTAGGGCCAGGGGTGGCCAGCCAAGGTCCAGGAAGTCAGAGGAGAGTGGCTGTCCTGGAGTCCTAAGAGCAGTAACATTGGTGGCAGAGGGCTGGCACCAGGCAGGGCCCTTGGCCTCTTCCCCCCGGCTGCCCTGCACAGCGTGGCGAGCACCCCGCTCCTCACACCTCCATCACACAGGACGGTCGTGATGCCCATCGCCCGAGAGTTCTCTCCGGACCTGGTCCTCGTGTCCGCGGGCTTTGATGCTGCCGAGGGCCACCCGCCCCCGCTGGGTGGCTACCATGTCTCCGCCAAATGTAAGGAGGGCCCAGCCCAGGGGGCGGTAGAGGGAATGAAGGCGGGGCCGGGAGGGGCGGCACTGCCCCCGTGAAGGGGCAGGCGGCAGTGGCCAGCAGAGCGCCACGAGTGTGAGGAGGACTGGGGTTTGCAGCCCCCCCAGAATTCGCAGGGCTCCCAGCCTAGCACAGCCCAGGAGGGTTCGCTGCGGGAGGCCTGCATCACACCCTGGGGACGGAAGTCCCGTGGACAGGACACCCCTTCCCGGCTGTGTCCTTCCTGGGCCGGGCTGGCAGCCTGTCCTGAGGCAGGACGAGGAGGAGCTGTGTTCTCAGAAGGGAGGAAGCCCGCTCGGAGCCCACTCGGCCTCCTGGGCCGGGAGGACAGCCTGGAATATGGGGTGTCTTAGTGAAGAAGACACGGGCTAGAGTCCTCCATGCCCCGGGTTCAAGCCCCGCCTCTTACTCGTTGCCCTTAACTTCTCCGCGCCTTCGGTGAGGCGCACGCACAGGATTTACAGGGATTCCATGTGAAAGCACTTGGGAAAGTAGAGATTTATGCATCGGAGTCATTCTTTCTAGGGGAGGAACCAAGCGGGGAAACAGCAGGGGTAGGGAGGGTGCCCCCCTCCTCCACCCCGTCCCCTCCTAATCCTCCTCCACACCCGCATCTAGGTTTTGGCTACATGACGCAGCAGCTGATGAGCTTGGCGGGAGGTGCGGTGGTGCTGGCCTTGGAGGGCGGCCATGACCTCACAGCCATCTGTGACGCCTCCGAGGCCTGTGTGGCTGCTCTTCTAGGCAACAAGGTGAGGTGCCGGTCCCCCATCTGGGCACCTGGGGGGAGGGAGTCCAGCTCTCCTTGGACCGCCCCAAGGAGCAGGCCGCTGGGGCACCTCCCCGAGGCCTCACAGATGGGGTGGGGTCAGGGTGGCAGGTCCCCGAACGAGGAGAACCAAGTGGACATCTCTTCCCCAGATGAGGTGAGGTCTAGGACCAGCATCTCCTGCCCCAGGCAGGGCCAAGAGCACATGCCTATTGTGCCAGGAAAGCCAGGTCCCTGGGTGGGAGGGAGCTGGCTGGGGAGGCGGGTCCCCTGGAGACGCGTGGCCAATGTGCTGCCTTCTGCCACAGGTGGATCCCCTCTCAGAAGAAGGCTGGAAACAGAAACCCAACCTCAACGCCATCCGCTCCCTGGAAGCTGTGATCCGGGTGCACAGTGAGTGTGGGCAGAGGACGCCGCTGATCCCAGACTCGGGAGAAACTCAGGGGTCTGCTCCCCCAGTGACCAGGGCCCCAGGTCTTCCAGCGCCAGCCAGGCAGAGGGCTCTGCTGCGGGCTTCCCAGAAAGTTCCCTGCGGTCATGGGGGGCAGCCCCACCCGTGAGAGGATACTCCGGAAACCCTCTAGATGCACCCGGGGGGGGGGAGACCAGCAGACAGTGGCTCCTCCACACAGGACTGGTCTCCCGTCTCCAGCCGCTGCGCCAGGCCAGGGCCCTGCCTCCAGTAGCACTCTGGCTTGTGTACCGGAAGTGCTGGTGCCCACCTTGACCCTCCATCCTGGCCGCAGGAGGCCTGCAGGCTTTGGGGGCTGGGTCTTAGAATCCCCCACATCTGGAGAGCCCTTTACATGTCCACCTTCAGCTCAGCATCTATGGAGCACAGGATGTAAAGACCCATGATCTATGCCAGGAGTCCAAAAATGAACAAAATTGATTTCCCCCGACTCAGTGGGGGGCTGGACATGACAGTGAACTTGCTGCTGGTCCTTGATACGGAGCCCTCACCCTGGGCCGGGCTCTGGGCGGGGTGTGTTCCATGGACATGACCTCTCACAACGTAGGCGGGCTGGTCATGTCCGCGGTCAGGGGGCACCCAGGGCGGGTGAGCGGCTTGCCGATGGCCACGCAGAGCAGCCGTGGTGTTGGGCAGCTCTCCTGGCACCGAGTCCTTCCCGCCTCCCACACCCCTGTCCTGTGGGCCGAGCCGAGCGCTGAGCAGGGGCTGCATGAGTGGGACCCTGGGCTCCAGGAGGCTCGGGTTGGGGCTCCATGAGGTCACTGTGACACGGACTCTATCTAGGGGAAAGGAGGCCCTACTGGTGCTGTCAGGAACCCTGTACCCATGGGGGTGGGTCAGCGGCAGCCTCTTAGCCAGAGGCCTGGGGGAGTGGCTCGGACCTCGGCAAGGGCCCTTCACAGTGACCCTGAATCCGTCATCCTGTCCGGGCAGCGGGGGCCAAGTCAGAGAGGGCGTTGTGTTGAGGGTGGAGGCAGGGGAGAGGTGACCCCATATTGAGGACACGCCTGCTTGTCCCCCAAGCCTTTCTGACATGGTTTCTCACCTAGGTGAATACTGGGGCTGCATGCAGCACCTGGCCTCCTGTCCAGACTCCTGGGTACCCAGGGTGCCAGGGGCCGACGCAGAGGAAGTGGAGGCAGTGACTGCACTGGCATCCCTCTCCGTGGGCATCCTGGCTGAAGAGCGGTAATGCCAGAGCCCCGGCTGACACCCCCTCTGCCCGGACCCCAGATCCCAGCACAGCCACCCCAGCCTTCTTAGGCTTCCCGGGCCGAGGCCCTTCGTGCAGCCCCTGGCCCTCCAGCTTCTCCACCCTTATCGCTCCCCCAGGACCTCAGTGCAGCTGGTGGAGGAGGAAGAACCCATGAATCTCTAAGGCTTCAGAACGGATCTGCCGCCAGCCTCGCCCTGCCCTGCCCTTCGGACCTGGTTCTCCTCTAGCCTCTGGCAAGAGTTCCCGCTCCCCGCTCCCGGGGTCTTCAGAGATCCTTCGGGCAGGTAGTCGGGGCCAGAGAACGGCCCCTTGACGGTCACCCCAAGGAGCCTGAGAAGGCCCCTGGGTCTAGGAGAGGGACCAAAGAGGACCCTGCGAGGAGGCAGGCTGGGGACCAGCCGGGCCCCAGTAGGGCCCTCCCCAAAGCAGAGCCTACCCTCTGGGGGTTCAGGCCCCGGGCTGGGCCCCATTCCTCAGGACCGCGCAGAGGAGGACTGGCCCAGCCGGGCCCCCCATAACCACTATTCTCGGCTCTATAGACCCCGGACTTTGCACACAGCCCCAGGCTCCACACAGAAATGTGAACTTGGCCTCAGCCAGAGTGGCCCTTCCTGGGCTCTGGGGGGAGGCGGGTTGGGGGCGGGAGCCGGGGAGTCCCATATCCCTGAGTGCAGGGGGAGTCCCCCCTCTCACCTGCTTCCTCAGATGACTCTGGAAGCTTCCTCCCCACCGCTGGGCAGAGAGACAAAGTTCCTTCCGAGAGCAGCCACGGGTGGGCCCCCCATCTGGTCCCTGCCCCGACCAGAGGCCACCCGTGTCAACCATCTCAGCCCCCTGGTAGAGCAGACAGGCGCTCTCGGAGTTCTGCGCTTCCTGATCCAATGGTGCCAAACCCTTCATCTCCCCTCAGAAGCACCCAGGGCTCCTCACTCACCGCCCCCCCCTCCACGAGCCTGCCTTCTGGCGTCTCCCCCACCCCGGCTGCCTCCTGCCCTACATAGGACTAGCTTGGCTGAGGGGAAAGGGGGTGGGAGAATGGATGGGTGGCACAGGGGAGGGGATGCTGCCCTGGCACCGTCTTCGAGGCTTCTGGGGTCCAGGCCTGGGGCCAAGAAGGAAAGTATTTGTGTGTGAGAGAGTGAGAGAGTGTGTGTGTGTGTGCACGCGCGTGTGTCTTCCCCAGGACCACCATACCCTGTGTATGTATGCATGTTTTTGTAAAAAAGAAAAAAAAGAAAAGAAAAAAAATCTGAACAATAAATGTTTTATTTGCTTTAAAGGTGCATGTGAAAGGACCTCTGGGGAATGAGGGGTGGGCAGTGGGCCTGCAGCCACACAGTACAGCCTGGGCCCCATCTGATGTCCAGGAGAAGGGAGCGGGTTGGGCTGGGGAGAGCTGCCCCCCAGCTCTTTGGCCTTGTGCGGCAGCTGCCTTGCAGAAAGAGTCTGTTCTGAACACACCCTGGCTGCCCCGCCTGCCCCATGAAGAAGAGGCAGCAGCTCTGCCCCTGCTGGGGGCGGGGGATCCGGACACCTGCGGACCCAGCTCTCTAAGGCCTCTTCCTAGTCATGAATCATTCCTACTTGGGTTCACCTCCTGGGGCCTCTGTTTATCAGTTAAAGGCTCCAGAACCTGTTAGGTTCCTTCCTGCTCTAATGTACCATGACTCCTGAAGGATCTTCAGAGCCTATTAAAAGGAGGTGGGGCGGCAGGCCTGGGCAGGCTCACCCAGTGTAAGCAGAAGAAGCTGCCAGGGCTGCCCGTGCCTGTCTTTATGGTTCCAAGGCAGCCAGCCTTCTTCAGCCTGCAGGAGCAGGAGCCTTGTTACCTCCGACTGGCCCCACGCCCTCACAGCCTGGAGGACATGAAGGGAAGCGGGTTCATCCCCTTCCTGTCTGGCCTGGCCCCTGGGGTGACTAGCACTGGATCCCACAGGCATGACTGAGGCTGTGCCCAGGGGCGGCGTCGCCCCAGCTGGGGTGGGGGGTCCTGAGGGAGCTGGAGGGGGAGAGCTGGGCTGTGGGTTCCCCCTTGCCGGTGGCACCAGAGCATGTGGGCTCCTCTGAGCTAAGGAAATGGCTTCAATGGCTTCATGGACAATGGGAGACCCACCGACCCACCCTTCCTGCCCACTCGCCCCACAAGAAAGCACCAGAGGCTTGGCTGATAGAAATGGCCGCTGTTATTTCTGCTAAAGTGACAGTGACACAGATAAGGCAAAGAGCTGAGGGGCAGGACACATCGGGTGGGGAAGGGGTAAACCGTGCAAAATGGCAACCGAAGATAAAAAGATGTGGCCCCTTCCCTCCCGAGTTAGGTGAGCCCTTGGGCCAGTGTGTAGGCAGTTAAGCAGGTTTTGTCCTCTAGAAGGGAGGTTTTAAAAGGTGCTTAAGTGAAGGGCAGTGGGCAGGGGCAGGAGCTGGGAGGTGTCGCGGGGCCGGGGGTCATCTGGGCGTTGATGAGGGACAGGCGTGAGAAGGCCAGGGGGGCACGCAGGGCTGGAGGCGCTGGGCCCTTCCCGAAAGCCCTTCCGGGGGCAGAAGCACCTTCCCCAAGACCCTCAGTCTGGCCTCGTTCAGGGTGTCCCACTCTGGGGCGTGCGGTGAGGCAAGGATAGCTCTAGCGCTCTCTTGGGAACCAGCGCTGCGTGGAACAGGGTGGGAAGAGGGACACCGAACTCTCCCCTCAAGTCCCCAGGCCTTGGGAAAAGAGCCAAATGTCACCATCCCTGGGACCAAGGAGTTCAGCTACTGCCCCTTCGGGGACAACAGGATGGGGGTGCTGGGGTAGGGCGTCGAGAAGGCGCTGCCAGGGATCTCTTATTGACTTGACCTCCCCTCTTATTGACTTGGCCACCCCTGGTTCAGGGAGAGCACCCAGGGCAGCAGGGACCAAACCGCTGGCCTCCGGGCACAGGTCAAGGCCCCACTGCCCTACCCCTTGACCGCTGCCCTGGCCCTGCTTACAAAGATTACCCACCGAGGGCAAAGAAAACATCCACTTGGAAAGGTCTAAAGCTGTCCACCCGCCAGGCTGACGAGCAACATGGCAGGACCCCTCCCCATGGCACCCAGGGTTCCCCCAAAGGGGACCCTGTCTTCCAGGGAGGCAGACGTCCTCCTGCTGTGTATTTTCTGCCCTGGTTCTGGGGCTCCCAGGGGGTGGGGCAGGCCCACCCGGTGTCTCAGAGGCTGAGTCCAGGTCCTGAGGACCGCCGGGGTGCAGAGACCTCATCCCTTGGGTCAGAAATCGCTGAGGATGCTGATGTCGGCAAAGTCAGCCCGGTAGCGGTGGGCGTAGAGGCTAAGTAGGAAGGCCCACTTGAAGGAAATGAAGCTCCAGACACAGGAGAGGTAGTAGCTGTTGGGGTCTGTGATGCCTGCAGGGAAGAGGAATCCAACCATGACTCAAGAGGACTTTGCCCTTGCCCTTGACCCTGGCCACCATGCCTCAAGCCCAGGGCCCCTCTACCCCACAACCTCTAACAGAGGCTGAACCCAATCCAATGGAGAGATTCGGTGTGAGAGAGGTCTCAGAGCATTCAGAGTTTGCAGGCAGGAGGCAGTGGGGATAGGGAAGTTTAGGGCTAGCTGACCACATATCGTCTAGTTTCGTGCCATTTACCCTAGGCCACTTCCAACGTGCTTCAGCATCAGCGGGCAGGAAGGACCTTTGGCTACTTGCGGATTGCGGCCACCAGGGTGCGCTCCTGTCCCAGGACTGAGCTAAAAGGTCCTGCTAAGGACACACTCCGGCCTGTCCATGCATTTCACTGACCCCTTCCAACTCCTGGACGGGTCTATTCTCCCCACCTTTTCTTTTCTTTTCTTTTCTTTTTTTTTAAGTCTTTATTTATTTATTTATTTTTTGCTATTTCTTGGGCCGCTTCCGTGGCATATGGAGATTCCTAGGCTAGGGGTCTAATCGGAGCGGTAGCCACCAGTCTACGCCAGAGCCACAGCAACGTGGGATCCGAGCCGCGTCTGCAACCTACACCACAGCTCACGGCAACGCCGGATCGTTAACCCACTGAGCAAGGGCAGGGACCGAACCCGCAACCTCATGGTTCCTAGTCGGATTCGTTAACCACTGCGCCACGATGGGAACTCCTTTTTTTTCTTTTTTAAAAACTTATTTATTTATTGGGGAGGTGCTACACCCGCGGCATATGAAGGTTCCCAGGCTAGGAATCAAGTCAGAGCTATAGCCACAGGCCTACACCACAGCCAAAGCAATGCCAGACCGGAGCTGCGTCTGCGACCTACACCCTAGCTCACAGCAACGCCATACCCTTAACCCACTGAGCGAGGCCAGGGATCGAACCTGCGTCCTCATGGATGCTAGTCGGGTTCATTACCACTGAGCCACAACGGGAACTCCCCTTCTCCCCACTTTAACAATGAGAAAACCCAGGCACAGGGAGGATGGGTGAACTGTCTGGTCTCTCAGATGGAATCATTGCAACCAGGAGCAGAAGCTGGGGTCCGCGTGCTCCGCCACTGGGGCCCTCCACCCTACCCATCTCCTCATCCCCACCCCAACCCCCCACCCTCGGGCCCCTTACTCTGGTGTCCGGTGATGGCCAGCGCCAGGAAGGTGCAGAAGGTGGCGATGGAGATGGCAGAGAAGAGGACTCCCACAAAGAAGAAGCCGCGCAGCCCCTTGAGCCACGTCCTCCAGTAATCCTGCATGTACATCACGTGTGTCACCAGGACCCACAGCGCCAGCACACCTGCCGGGACAGACGGCTCAGCCAGCGCCCCTCTCCCCTCACCCGCCGACCCCCAGGGCCCTGGAGTCCCCGCAGGACCAACTGCGGCATAACAACACTAAGTCGACGCCGGCCATCTCACTCTCCCTACAGAGTGCAGTTTTCAGGAGGCTACGTGGCCGGTGGTACCGTGAGAATGTGAGCAAAAGCAGCTGAGGCAACCTAGCTGCCTTCTTATTAAGCCAGACACTAAAGGGACTGGCAAAAATGCAAAACCATGCCATTCGCCCTAATTTTTTTGTTTTGGAAAATCAGACTATTCCTCCCCCCAAAAAATGTTACTTATGTTAAGACAGTGTTATTTTAAATATTACTTTTAAATGCTTACAAACGCTCAGTTTTCATTTCTAGTACAGTACACATGGCTGGATATAATCCACATAAATAGGATTTCTTTGGGGTTTTACCACTTTTCAAGAGTATAAAGAGGGCCTGAAGTCAGCAAGTTTGAGGACCCCTGCAGCTCGGCCCGCTTTCTGGGGACTCCCCATTACCCACCCTGGGTGCCACCCACATGGGAGGCGTTCCTCCCACCCGGACGCTGCTGCTCCGCCTGGCCTTCAGGGCCACCACCTCAGTCGCAAGGGCCGGGGCCTGGCTCTCGGGCAGTGGGGCTCTCCCCAAACTCCATGTATCAGTTTTATGGGATGAGAAGGCCCAGCAGTGAAACCCCCAGGGCCACCCAGTGCCCAGGTGGCCTTCTTCTCGCTCTTGGCCAGACTCCCTGTTACGAACTCGCTTGCTGAAAGGGCAGGCCAGATGCCCCCCACCAGTCCTGGACCTGCCCTCTGCGAAGCCAGCTGCCACTCAGCCAACACAATGAGTGCCCTCAGTGCCATGCTGTGCCTGCCGCTGCAGCCCAAAGAGTGGAGCAAATACCACTTTCCTTGGCAAGGGTCCGGGGCAGGGCCGCAGGGTCGGGCAGGCGAGGGACGAGGAATGGGGTGTCCTGCTGGGTCCTGGGAGTCAGGAGGCCTTTCAGAAGGGGTACCTGCACTACCTGTGTGCAGGCGGGCACATGTGCACAGGAAGGGTGGGCATGTGGCTGGGCAAAGTGTCAGCTCTGGCAAGAGAGAGAAGGAAGGGAAGCTGACAGGGAGGTCGTGGTGGGAGAGGGCTTTGACGGAATCATGACTGTCTTTTTTTTTTTTTTTGCTTTTTCAGGCCTCTGGCACACGGAAGTTTCCGGGCTAGGGGTTGAATCGGAGCTGTAACTGCCCGTCTACACTACAGCCACAGCAACTCGGGATCCAAGTCACATCTGCAGCCTACACCATAGCTCAGGGCAATGCCGGATCCTTAACCCACTGAGCAGGGCCAGGGATCGAACTTGCATCCTCATGGATGCTAGTGGGGTTCTTCACCCGCTGAGCCACAGTGGGAACTCCCTGCATCATGACATTTGACTTCTTAGGCTGAGTGGTAAGAACAAGGGAGTTTGTTAAATTGTCTATCCTTTTCTACATGCCTGAAATATTTCATGATATTTTGTTTTTACTTGGGACCAAAAAACAAGGTGGGGCGGGGGGTCGGTTGCGGGGCCTGTCATCACAGAGCACTGCTCTGGCTGCCAGCTCAGAAGCTGCCACAATTCAGGCAGCCTGGCAAGGGGTAGAAAACCACGAGACTGACAGCCAGGAAGCCTGGGCCTGGCACCGCTGTGCGGCTCGTGACTCTCAGAGCCCCACTGACTCTACATCTGAAAGTGAGGGAGCCCAAAGGTCCCACCAGCCGGGAAACGTGGCGGCCCCCGGGCTTCCCCCCTAGAGAGGAGTCAGCCCCGCCAACACCCGCAGCTTCCCTTCCCAGGCCCTTGGGCCCACAGCCTCCCAGCTCTGCCCCTGCCTGCCCCCGGCCTTCCTTAGGGGGTGGGGCCTGGAACGTGGGCCCCTGCAGCCCTGAGATCGGGGTGAGCCGGCACCAGCATGCCTCCACGCCTGCTCCGGCAGGAAGCGGGAGCAGGCCAGAGGTGGACAGAACCACTCTGTGGCTTCCGCTTACGTCTTCCGTAATCGGGATGGATGCTGGCCACCCTTCCCAGAAGTCTTTCCCAATCCTCTCGCGTGCATCCTAAGTGTTCGCTGGGGGAGCTGCTGGGTTTCTTAAAGGGCCCTAAGAAGGAGGCAGACGGTCACTGGGTGCGTTCGAGGACCTGTCAGATGGGCACTCTTGCGACTGCTCCTCTTGCCCTCTGTCGCCTCACCATGCCACAGAGGGGCTGAAATAGGTGGCTCTCAGATCCTTTACCCCTCAAAGATTCTGGAAGCCAGCTTAGAAGAAAAATAAGGAGGTCAGAGCAATTCCCTCATGACTCAGCAATTTCTGGGTCAGGAAAGGCTGAAATAGGGGCCCGTGGAGATACCCTCCCTTCATCCACTGGCCATGTCCCGTTGGTGCCTCCAAAACGCTCCCAGACACCCCCAGACCCGAAAGGGCTGAGCAGGAGGAAGAGGAAGACGATGAGTTGGGGTGTCCCAGGTCCCAGGATGTCAGTTAATAAGTAGGCACAACCCGGCCTACCTCTCACTTCCCCTGCACACAGGCCTCGCCTCCAGATAAACACAGGCCACATCTGGAAGCAGACCCGTCCCCGCCCAAACAGGCTCCTGCCACTGTCCTTGGAAGAGGGACCTCCCCCAACCTCAACAAGGTGGTCAATGAAGAAGCAAGAGTCCCCCGTGGGTCCCTCCCCCACCTCAGCCCTGCTCCCTTCCCTGGGACCCCTGGACTCCAGGAAGCCTGGTCTGCACAATTCGGGGCAGAATGGACATGTTTCTAGGCCCACCGGCCTGCATGTCCAATCTCACTTCTTGCCCCACTCCACCTGCTTCAAGAACCAGGGCCTGCTTGGCCCGGTTCAGGGCAAGGCAGGTGCACAGTTGCTTAGTGAAAGTACCTCCCTTGCAGAGGCTGGATGGAGGTGAGGAGCCCAGGGGAGCTCACAGGGAAATGCAGACAAGCTGGCCCCTGGGCCTGGGCCCCACTCTGTTCCCACACCCCTGCCCTACACCCCCTGCCCACCAGCCCTGCTCACAGCTCCCTGGGAAGAACACAGACCCAGTCAGACTCCCAGGAAACACCTGACTATTCTTATTCCCTTTCCTTGGTCCGGCCGACCCAGAGCAAGCCTGCAACTCCCCAGGGATCCCACAGCAAAATCATCGTTTCTGCCTCTCCTCCAAGCCACTTCTTCCTGGACCCCCAGCGGGATGGGAGAGAGTGTGTCTCCACTCATGAACGTGCTTCCCAGGGCTCCAGGGCTGACCCTGTGCCAGAAGCCAGCACCCCCCGCCAGCAGCCCCGCCTGGCACACAGGGGAAGGCGCCTGCTGGGGCTACCCTCTGGTGACTCGGCAGTTTCTGAAAAATGCCAAGTCAGAATTGGGGTGCTTACAAGTCAGTAAATCCGCTGATGCCTCACCCTCAAAAGAGGAAGAGGCTGACTAGCTGCAGACTGTCTCAGCACCCACGCGCGGTGGAAAGGGCATGTGGCCCTGGCCTGGCCATCCCTCCCCCCGCCCGCCACACGGCCACGGCCACGACCATGGCCACGACTACCACGGTCACCGGGCAGCTTTGGCTCTGCGATGGTGGTCAAAGGCCGACAGTTTGGGAGGTGCCAGGACTCTGCCCAAGCTGGTTGCTGCCCTAGCACCTCTCCCTGCTGGCAGCTCCACAGCTGGCCTTGCCTCAGAAGTCGAGGGAGGGAGGGGGCAGGGTTCGGGTCAGAGGGAAACCCTGGGACTCTCCAGAGATGCGCCCCAAGAGGCAGCTGCAAGATGGGCGACTCAGAGAGAGGCCATTACAGCTGTAACATCCAGACCTGAATGCAAGTCTCAGACATCACCCCATCCCTGGCATCGCTCCCATTCTTACAGACAGGGAAACTGAGGCCCACGAGGCAGCATGGTGCCCGCGGCCACACGGCTCGGTGAGGCTCACTCCACCAGGCCAGACTCCAACACACCCAGCTCTGATCCCAGGGGCAGCCCTCCCTCCTCGCCCCCAGCCAGGCCAACCTCATCTCAGGTCTCCTCAGGGCCTCGCCTGAAGAGTTACCACCTTCCCCAGGGGAAAGCAGCAGCGCCGCCCGACAGGAAACAGAAAAACATTGCAAGGGCCAGAGAACCACCAGGAACACGGAAGGGTGGGGGGTGCAGAGGGGAAAGGGCAGACGTGGCCAGGCTGCCCCCTGGAAGGACGGGAACTCACAGGTGGTGGGGCATCTAGGCAGGTACAGAGCAGCCCAGCGGGGTGCCTGCCCACACTTCCTCAGAGACCCCCACAGGGCACTGCTTGGTATCGTTGGGCCTGTGTTTACCTATGCCCCTCCTGTAAGGCAGAAACCTCACCTCCAGTCCTTCTCTACCCAGGGATGGCACGCAGTAAACTCGGGGGCAATGAGCAAATCTAGTTATTTTTAGTTAGTCCGTGTAGGGCTCTTTTGGCAGAGGAGTTTCGTTATGGAATAAGAGAGCCTCCTTCAAAGTATTATCTTTACATGCATTTTTTTCCCAGAGTGCTTTTCCCACACTTATTTGATGTAGCACCCTAACTCTGGGGAAGCTGTTTATTTACACTAAGCCTCAGTTTATGCCTTACCTGTAAAATGGACACAATAAGAATGCCTATTTCATAGGCCTCATGTAAGGGTTAAAAGAGAAGGTGGAAGCCGTTTGCGTAACCTAGTGCCTGACACATAGAAAGCATTTTTAAAAATACGTTAGCAGGTAGAAATAACGTTTTGCCTTCACACAGAGAGGGTTAATAACACACCCAAAGGTGCACAGCGAGCAAGCAGTGTGTTGCTGAGCCTGGGACCTCCACCAGCGCACTGACATTCTTAACTCCAGGACATGCCTCCCCTGCCCTTCTTGAGGCACAGAAAGCTTTGTTGGCCGGGTGTAGCAGATCTTGGCCCAGGACCGCAGCAGAACGGTGGCAAAGAGACACCACTGTTGTCTGAAGACAATGTCCAGTTTCCATCAGATCCCTAGCGCAGTCCTCGGGCTGCGTCCGCTGAGGACTCTGCTGGGGGTGGGCTCCACCCTGGAAGGAGGGAGGTGGGCTTCTCCGGGAACCCCCCCAGCCCTCCTTTCCACTTAGCAGCTTCTCAGCCCTCACCTAGTCCTCGGGGCAGGGGCGCTTGAGGGGCAGGGATCCCCCAGAGCAAGTGTGTGTTTGTGTGTGTGTGAGAGATCTTTACACCTGGTCGCGCGAAAAGGGTGGCAAGAAGAGCCGGCGCGCAGGAAGGACGCTGTCATCGGACCCCGGGTGGAGGGCGGTCCGGCTAACCCAGGGGCGGCGGGGCTGGTGCCAACGGCAGAGACCGCACCTCTGCGCCCGGGGCCTCGGGTCTCCGAGGTCTCCGGAAGATGCCCAGGAGTCCGGGCCCGCCCGGGGCCTGCGCTGCCCACGGCCCGTTTTGGGTAAACACCCCACCCGCTCCCGGGGGAAGCGCCGCCCGCGAGGGGCTTCTCGGAGCACCCGCCCGCGCCTCCCCGCAGCCGCGCGCCCGAGCCGCCGGAGCCGGGAGCCGGCGTCCCCCGCGCCCAAGGGGTACCTGCGAGCCCCCCCATGGCCGCGGTCCCCGGCTGTTTGTAGACCACCGTCCAGACGAGGAAGATGGAGAAGCCGGCCACGGAGCTGAGGCCGGAGTAGGCGGCGCGGAGGCCGAGCTGCAGGCGGGAGGGGGCCATGGGGCCGCGGGCGCCGGGCGCGGAGAGCGAGCGCCGCCGATGGTCACAGGTGCAGGGCCCGGAGCGGGAGCCGGGAGCCGGGAGCCGGGAGCCCAGCCGGAGCCGCGCGCCGCCCGCGCTCCGCCCCCGGCCCGCCCCCCTCGCGGCCCGCACAGCGCCCTCCGCGGCCGGAGGCCGTCCGCGCCCGGAACCACAGCCGCCAGCGCGTCCGGGCCGTGGCCTTGCGTCCTCAGGCCCCTGAAGGTTTGGGGATGCCGCCGAGGAAGGCAGGTTCCGGGGCTCGTCCTCTGAGCTCCCAGATCAGGATATTTGGGCCTCGGCGTTTCTACAAACCAACTGCAGTGCCTCCTTTGAACGTTTCTCTCTCAATAGGAGGCACGTTCTCGCCGAAGTTTTCCGAGGTAAATTTCTTGTTAAAAAGTCAATATATGAAAATTAAGGAATATGAACGTACGCAGTGAGTATGAGTCCTGCCGCCTCTATCCATCAAGTGCCCGCTTCCAGCGTGAAGCGATTCTCCGAAGAGTCTTCTCATGGAACCCCTGGCCATCACCTTCTAACCTCCAACATCCCACTCTCACGGGCAGCTCCCCTCTCCTTTCACCTTCCCAAGTCCATCGCCCACCCCCAGTCTACCAAGTATCCCTCCCATCAGAGTCATACAATTCTAGGGTAGTAACGAATCTATAGCAGTTGTACCCTGAGCTCCCACTGAGGGCCCAGCCTCACCCTGGGAGCCAGCTGGGAAATTCAAAACAAAACAAAACACACAGGCCTCAAGCTTATCTAGAGGAGGCTCAAAATAAGTAGCCAGTACCTCTTGTGTTTATTTCCTTTTGCATCTGTAACACATTACTACAGATCTGGTGGCTCCAAAGAGCACATTTATTATCTTACAGTTCTATAAGTCAGGTGTCCAAAAATGGAAATCAGTAGGCTAAAATCAAGGGGAGATGGGTCTTCCTTTTGGAGGCACAAGGGGAAAATCTGTTTCCTTGCCTTTTCCGGCTTCTAGAGCCACCAACATCCCTTAACTCCTGAATGTCTTTCTTCATCTTTAAGGCCCGCAATCACATCCCTCCGACCTCTGCTTCTGTTTGCTTCTTTTTTTTTTTTTTTTTGTCTTTTTGTTGTTGCTATTTCTTGGGCCGATCCCGCGGCATATGGAGGTTCCCAGGCTAGGGGTTGAATGGGAGCTGTAGCCACTGGCCTACACCACAGCCACAGCAACGCCGGATCCGAGCCACGTCTGCAACCTACACCACAGCTCACGGCAACGCCAGATCCTTAACCCACTGAGCAAGGGCAGGGACCGAACCC
Source organism: Sus scrofa (assembly GCF_054392235.1). Taxonomy (NCBI): domain Eukaryota; kingdom Metazoa; phylum Chordata; class Mammalia; order Artiodactyla; family Suidae; genus Sus; species Sus scrofa. The sequence continues at coordinate 85,182,688 of NC_139387.1, read as the reverse complement.
GCAACCTTATGGTTCCTAGTCGGATTCGTTAACCACTGTGCCACGACGGGAACTCCTGTTTGCTTCTGTTATTACATCTCCTTCACGCTTGCGAACTCTGCTGCCTCCTTCTTTTCCCTTGTAAGGACCCTTGTGATTAAAAACCTTGATAATCCAAAATAATTTCCCCACCGTAATCACATCTGCAAAATCTCTTTTGCCATGTAAAGGGAAACATATTCACAAATTCTGGGGATCAGGACATTGACATCTTGGGGCGCCATTATTCTGCTACCACATCCCCCTGGAATGTAATCTCCACGAAGAGCGACTGTGCCTCTTTTATTTATTTATATATTTATTTATTTATTTTTATTTAAAAATTTTTCTTTTTAGGGCCGCACTGCAGCATAGGGAAGTTCCTGGGCCAGGGATCTAATCCGAGCTGCCGCTGCCGGCCTGCGCCACGGCCACAGCAACACCAGATCCGAGCCACATCTGCAACCTGCTAAGCAAGGCCAGGGATGGAATCTGCATCCTCACGGACACTATGTCATGTTCTTAACCCGAGGAGCCACAACGGGAACTCTAAATGGGCCTCTTTTATTCATACCAACACACAGAAGCATTCCAGGCACATAGGAACCCCTTAATAAACCTGTGGCACAGATGAATGTGCGTGAAGGAAGGTAAGAATTAAATAGCAATAAAAGGAATCATACACAAGAAATCTAGGCAGGGCATGATTAATTGTCCAATACGTGATGTAAACCACATTTGCCTCACTTCAGAATAATGTGGGGAGCTGCTTAATGTAAAAAATAAATAAATAAATAAAAATAAAAAGACCCCCAGGAGTTCCCGCTGTGGTGAAACAGGATGGGCGGCGTCTTGGGAGCGCTGGGACTCAGGTTCAATACCCAGCCCAGAACACCGGGTTACTTGCCGCAGCTGCGGCTTGGGTAGTGACTATGCGGCTCGGATCTGACCCCTGGCCCTGGGAACTCTGATGAAAAACAGCAACAGTAACAAAAGACTCCCCATACTTCACTCCTGTCTTATTAAGTTTGAATATTGGGAGTGTGTATATATATATATATATATATATTTTGTCCTTTTGTCTTTTCTAGGGTCGCACCCATGGCATGTGGAGGTTCCCAGGCTAGGGGTCCAGTCGGAGCTGTAGCCGCCGACCTATGCCAGAGCCACAGCAACGCCAGATCCAAGCCACGTCTGCAACCTACACCACAGCTCACAGCAACGCCGGATGCTTAACCCACTGAGCGAGGCCAGGGATCGAACCCGCAACCTCATGGTTCCTAGTCGGATTCGTTAACCACTGAGCCACGAAGGGAACTCCATGAATCTTGGGAGTATATTTTTTAATGAGAAGTGATTTTAATATGGTGAGCTCAGCATCCAGCCCTCCTTTAGGAGGCGCTGATGGAGAGGGTTCTTGCTGGCTGCTCAGAGGAGGGAGTGAGCCCCATGGTCCAGAGGGCACTGCCAGGGATGGCTTTAGAGCCGGTGGCAGGAGGGGATAACCCTCCACGCAGAGGGAGCAGCATGTGTGACAGCCCAGAGGGAAGAAATAACATGGTAGGTTCAGGAAACTAAGTAGTTTGTGGTCTGTGGGTAGAGGGATGGGTTTTGAGGTTTGAAATGTTCTGAAGCTCTCACATTCTGCTAAAAAGTCTCCCCACCACCCCCAGCTCCATGGAGCCAGGGGAGGAAAGTAACAGTTCTGCGTTTTAGGGTAACAGTGTGAGGGCGACTGCCCAGGAAAAGACCCGAGAGATCATCCCAACAAAGCCTTCACCTCCCTGTGTGTTAGTTACCAGTCTGTACAATGGGCACAGCCATGGTGTCTATTTGAAAGCATTGTAATGAGGAGTCAGTGCTTTGAAGAGTGGCGAGTCCACAGTGCTTTGAAGAGTGGCGAGTCCACAGTAGGTGCTTAAGAAATGTTGGCAAGTGTGGTTAGTAGCCACAGAAAGGCTTCCACGGCAAGAGGTGATGAGAGGAGACTGATGGGGCGGCGGCGGGGGGCGGGGGTCAGGCAGAGGCAGTGCAAATGGAGAAGAGGACGCTGATGCAAGAGATATTTCAGCTCTTTGAACCTTAAGGTCGGGTAGTAATTAATTAGCTGGGCAGATAGAAGGGAGGAAGGCAAAAATATTATGAGTGTACATATCAGGAGTATTGGGGAGGAGTGAACAAATGTGTGACCCTGGAGAGTGAGATTGTGCAAGAAAATAATGAGAGAGAGTTCTGTAACCGCAGCCTGGGTCCAGGACGTCTGAGAAGGTTAAGAGTGGGCCAAGACTTTTTCACTGTGGAAGCAATACAGAGCTGCTGAAAGATTTTATAGATGGGACCACCGCTTACTGTGGGGCCTGGGCAGGTTCCCCTGACTCAGCGGAACTTTCTGCCAGGAAGAAAATATTCTAGACCTGCCCTCTCCAAGATGGTAGGTTCTGGTCATATGTGGCCGTTGAGTGTTTGATATGTGCCTACTCTGACTAAAGCACTGAACTTTTAATTGATTTTAATTTAAATAGCTACACGTGGCTACCATATACATATATATATATATTTGGTTTTTAGGCCTGCACCCTCGGCATATGGACGTTTCCAGGCTAGAAGTCAAATCAGAGCTACAGCTGCAGGCCTGCACCACAGCCACAGCAATGCCAGATCCGAGCCACGTCCGGGACCTGCACCATAGCTCACAGAAATGCTGGATCCCTGACCCACTGAGTGAGGCCAGGGATTGAACCTGCATCCTCATGGATACTAGATGGATTAGTTTCCACTGCGCCACAACAGGAACTCCTTTTTTCTTTTTATTTAAAAAAATATTTTTCATTTATTATTTTATTTTTAATATTTTGCTGGTGGCTACCATGTCAGACAGCACAGGAACCTCTCAGAATGCCTGTTGCTCCATCTGTATGGCTGGGGTGCCTCATCAGCATATTATTTCAAATGGGACATAGTGAGATACTGCAGTTAAAGACCTCAATGTAGTCACTCAACAAATTATTATCGCCGTTGTTGAAATAAGTTGTTCTTATTGAACAGGGGTAGCATGACATAAACCATGTCTTAGGGAGATGCTTTAGACTTTGGTATCCAGGTTAAATTCGATGGGAAAAGAAAATTGTAGAAGAGAAGGCACTCCCAAGGCTCTTTCAGTGGTGAGGTGTGGGATAATTAAGATCTTATCTGGAGAAAGGCTATGAGAAGGGGAAAGCATGAAGGTTATGAAGCTGCAAAGCACAGGGGTATGCATCACGCATGCTCGTCCCACATCAGCTTCCTTTCCAAGCTGCTTTCAGAGAGTGTGCTCCCATCGGAACCCAAGACAGACACCCCTTGCCCCCCACCCCCTGCTCCCCATCATCTCCAGGATGGACAGCTGCTCTTGATGCCTACAACAGAGATGCACCATTAGCATCTCCTCTTCTGGCACATGACCTACTACGTTCAAACTTTGAATACTTCCCCGCTTCCTGGCAGTGAAATTGATGCCATGAGAGTCAGCTCTGAGCCATAGGATCACAGTTGAAGCAATGTGTGCCACTTCCAGGCTGGACCAGTAAAATCTCCCAGGCGTCCTCCATTCCCTCTTCCCATTCTGTGATGATTTTAGAGGCTACATGTTGAGGACGGCTGCGCCATGTGATGGAAAGAGCCTGGGACCCTTGAATGAATGAATAAACGGAACTACCCACTCTGTTCCCCAGACCCTCATGGGACTGTAATATGGATGAAAAAATACCTTTCTTTGTGCTGAGCCACTGAGATTTCGGGGTTGTCACAGATAACCTCACTACCACCCCTCATTCCATTTCAGGTTGTGTAAACACCTCTTAAATGGATAACTTGTCTGAACTACTAATTGCTCTGAAGCCACTTTTAAAGTAGCCTCATCTCCCACCCGCAGACACCTTGCCTCTCAAGACATTTCTTTCTCACTCCCCTAAAGCAGACACATTCCAGACATTGATCTCCTCCCACGGTGCTACATCAAGGATGCCCCTGCTGAGCTAGATGCTCACAGATTGTGTTTCTTGCATGTGTCAGGGTTTCCTCCTGTCTGCCCCTTAACCCCCACGTGGAGGGACCTCTGGTGTCCTTGGGGGGTATATCCTTGCTTATTATGGCTCCAGCCTCAAAACTCGGCGCCGTGTCTGAGTCCTCCCCTCCATCTAATTCATTAGCAGGCACAGCTGGGTCTGCGCTGCCCTTTCTCTCCATCTCCCTGTCACCACCCTAGCCCAGGTCCCACCAGCATCCCCTGTCCACTTGTAGCAGCTTCCTAACTGGTCTCTTCCTCTGCTCATTCTTCCCCTTCCACGCCATTCTCCAGCCAGCTGCTGGAATAGTCTTTTAAAAAGAACAACCAGGAGTTCCCATTGTGGCTCCGTGGTAACGAAGCTGACTAGTATCCATGAGGATGTGGGTTCCATCCCTGGCTCCGATAAGTGGGTTAAGGATCCAGTGTTGCCGTGAGCTGTGGTATAGGTCGAAGATGCCGCTCAGATCCTGCATGGTTGTGGCTGTGGTGTAGACTGGCAGCTGTAGCTCCTATCTGACTCCTAGCCTGGGAACTTTCATATGCCACAGGTGCAGCCCTGAAAAGACAAAAACAAATGAGAACATGACACTCCTCTGCTTAAATCCTTCCAGTAGCTTCCATAGCAATGTGGGTAGACAAATTAGAGCCTTGCCAACTCCAGCTGCTCTCACCTCTGCCTGTTTCACTTTGGGCACACTGGCCTTCTTTCTGTTTCTCAAATGCGCCAAGCATGTTCCTACCCTGGTCTCTGTAAATTTGTGCCTGGAAAGCTCTCCTCTGAGTGCTCGTGAGATTGGTCCCTGATCATTCAAGCTTCAGCTCACATGCTACTTCCTCAGAGAGGCAATCCTTTCCTCCCTCTCTAAGGTACAATCCCCCCCCACCTTATATCTTGTCTTAAGTGATATCGCTATGTGAAACTCTCTTGGAGTTCCCTGGTGGCTCAGTGGGTTAAGCATAGGGCATTGTCACTGCTGGTGCATGGGTTTGATCCCTGGCCCAGAAACTCCTGCATGCTGCACTTGTGTGTTTGTTTGCTTTGTTTTGTCTTCTGGGGGCTGAACTTGTGGCATATGGAGGTTCCCAGGCTAGGGGTCAAATCGGAGCTGCTGCTGCCAGCCTACGCCACAGCCACAGCACCACACCAGATCTGAGCCGTGTCTGTGACCTACACCACAGCTCACGGCAGTGCTGGCTCCTCAACCCACTTACTGGGGCCAGGGATCAAACCTGCATTCTCACAGGCACTAGTCGGATTCGTTCCTGCTGAGCCACAAATTGCGTATTTGTTTATCCTTTCCACCCCCACCCTTTCCATCCTGTCGAAATAAAACCAACAGGAGCGCAGGGGCTTTATCTGTAAGGGAGCAACTCCTCTCAGTTTGCCTGGGACTGTCCTGGCTTTATCACTACGAGTCCAACTTCCAGGAAACCCCTTAGTCTAGGAAGAACTTTGACGCATTTGTCACTCCATTGCCTGCCTTGCTCATTTCTCATTCCCTGTTTCCAGTCTAATGCCACGGGCTTAGGCAGGAACTCAACAAATATTTGTGGAATAACGGAGAGAATGGCTGGCGGTCCAGAAAGAATTCTTTGATCCTGGCTCTAGGAGGCAGCCTTCTCCAATCTTGTGCCTTGAGACCCAGCTCTGCAAAGTTGGGCTAAAAATCTCCTGTGCATGAATGTAGGTGGTGGTTGCCACAAGATTTCCTCCAGACTTTGCCCAACCCCTTGCCTCTGTGGAGTTCAAGGCTGAGGACCCTGGGTAAGGCAGCCCGAGGCTGTGCCTGACACAGAGGTGGATCCCCTGGCCCCACCTCTTTGCCCTTCTGCAGCTTTGTCTTCCTCTTGAGGTCAGGCTTATAGACCACAGAACAGAAAGGACTGTTGGAGGGCGGAGGAGCAGGTGGCTCACTGCAGGAAGAAGGTGGCCCCATCATGAGCATCTCAGGCTGCCCAGGCTGCGGGAAGTAATCCCCAGTTGAGGAATCAGATCTGGGCAGGGTCACCCTGGCCTCTTCCCCCTGCCCAGTGCTGCTCCCTAGGGGTGTGGCTGCCTTCTGTCCCTGCAGGGGGACGTCTTCACTTCTGACGGCTAGAGTGAAACCGCTCAGTCTGGCTTCTCACTGAGACCCCACTTCCTCTGCCTGCCCAGTGACAACCTGTGGGTCCACGCAGAGGGCAGGACGCTGAGTGAGAAGATGCTGAGCGGAAGCAGCAGGTCTTTAAGCTCCAGAGCTGGCTAAGCATCAGAGACCGCCAAGTGTGGGGAGGGAGGACGTGTGTGCGTGTGTGAGATCACCGTGGCCGCAGCGTTTGGAAGGGGCACCAGGGAGGGCCTGGGGCTCGGGCCTGCTTGCATCTCCGGGTCTTCTGGTGACCTCCATCTCCTGACTCGACCCCCCGATCACAGGTACCTCCTGCAACTCTCTTTTCCTTTCCTTTTCACCATGGGGTTGTTGTTGGGCGAGGGAAGAGAAAGGAAGAGGAAGAGAGAGAGATGAAGCCAGGAGTTCACCTCTGCATGGACTGGAGCCTGGGGCCATGGGGAGTGAGAAAATATGAAGGCTGAGGGCAGGAGGGGACAGCATTAACTGTACCTAAAGGACAAAGCCTGGCACAGGGATTAGTACATATTCGTATTTAGATTTGAGTCTGGGGATTGGATTTATGATATGACAAAGTCATCGCGGAGGCTCGATCAGTACATGTGGGAGCCCCCCCCCAACTCCAGCTATAAGGGCACTGGGTGCAATCAAGAAACCAGAAGTGAGATTGTCACCTGTGCTTAGTCCAGAGCGTGGGACCCAGACATACCACCCTAGAGAGGTTCCAGGTGCCACACGTGAAGGTGCTTCCTGGAGGAGGAAGACGGTGGGTTAGAGACGGACTGAGGCAGGGCGAGGGACAGGGATGTGTCAAGAAGCGAGTGGAGGAGTTCCTGTCGTGGCTGAGTGGCTAACGAATCCGACTAGGAACCATGAGGTTGCGGGTTGGATCCCTGGCCTTGCTCAGTGGGTTAAGGATCTGGCGTTGCCGAGAGCTGTGGTGTAGGTGGAAGACATGGCTCACATCTGGCGTTGCTGTGGCTGTGGTGTAGGCCTGTGGCTACAGCTCCGATTAGACCCCTAGCGTGGGAACCTCCATATGCTGCGGGTGCGGCCCTAAAAAGGCAAAAAAAAAAAAAAAAAGAAGTGAGTAGAAAGAAGGCAGACCTGAGGAAGCTGTGAGGGAAGCTAAAGGACCCATGGCGGGAGAGAGGGAGATGAGTTCACCCTCTTAACTCCAGAAGCCTCTGTGCCCACCGCCCTGGCTGTGCCAAGCATGCAGCCTGGGGCAAGGCAGCACCAGGTCCTGCCTGCAGGGGGCCCACGTTCTCTTGGAGGAGGAATGAATACTAATAATTCAGCAATTGCAGAGAAATTTCTAATTTCAGTTGTGGTGAGTGCCAGGCGTGTGACAGGAAAACGGGGCCCTGCCGGAGGAGCTGACACAGGCTGGGCTCTGTCGGGAGAGAACTGGTCTGGGGGCACAGTGGGTGAGAAACCGCTGCTTTGCCCAGTGCCCAGGACCCCAGCCACCACCACCTGCTGAGGCCTGAGGAGCTGGGGCCTGGGGGGACCTGGAGGCCACGTCAGGATCCAGGCCACCGCATCCTCTGTGGGATGAGAAGGGAAATGCTGAGGTGGGCTCCAGGCCCGCCCCTGCAGCAGGTTCAAGGGGAGTCCCCCGCTGTCTCTCCATTTCTCTGGAGGCGGCGAAGCTCCTAGAGGCAGAGGGCGCCGAGGCCAGGAGCAGGAAGAACTTCCTGAGGCCTGGGTGGGAAGTCTGAGCAGCTGCCGGCTGCCTCTCCATCCTGCAGCCAAGGACTGATCCCAGGAGGGGAGGGAAGCCTGCCGTCCTCTCTCAGACCTACAGACATCCCCTCTCTTTTCTGCTTCCCTCTCTAGACCCTGTTTCTCTCTGCTTCCCTCTCTGGACCCCATCTCTGTAGCCTCCCCCCCCCGCCTTTCACTGTGCCCTCCATGGAAGGAGGAAATGGGCAGTGGGTCTGGTGCCAAGTCTTTGGACTGTCCAGCTTCTGCCAGCCCTAGAACTTCCCAAGCGGGATTTGGAGGCAGGACTAGGGTCTGCTCAGATGCCAGGAAGGGGCTGCTCAGCCTGGCCTGCTTGCCCGGTTACTCACAGCCTTGCCGTCTCCTCAACCAGGGCTCTGGATCCGGACAGAACCCTCGCTGGGCTCCAGCAGCTGCCCCTGCCAAGTCTCTAAGACGTGAGGGCAAGGTGGGTGCAGAGGTTAAGTTCTGAGCAAAAGCCAAGGGCCCAGGATGGGTTGGGAGATGGGAGCCCTGGAGGCGAGGGTTTGGGGAAGGCTGGGAATGCGGAATGTTGGGAAGAGGGAAAGCGGAGCAGTGAGCCCCAGGGAGAGGCTGCGGTGCGGTGTTGTTTGGGGTAAAGGCAAGTGCAGACTGGAAGCTCCAGAGGGGTGCAGGATCAAGGGCAAAGGAGAGGCGCTCTGAGCCTGACGGAAAGCATAACTGGGCTGGAGCTGCCATTTCAGAGCGCAGATCACTCAAGGTCAGATGCAGTGTCTCCTGGGTATGTGGGACACACACACACACACACACACACACACACACACACACACACACACACACTCCTTGAGAAGCACCTCCTGCGTGTTCAGATAACGCCAAATGTGCCTGCTAAGCAGGCCTGTTCCCCTCCCTTTCGCACAGCTCCAGACCTGCCCCTGCCTTTCCTCTTGCTCTCCTGGCCTCTCCTTCCCCTCCAGCCACTGTCATCAGCACCACAGGCCTGTTAAGCGACCGTTTCTTTGACTCCCCGGCCCGCATGGGTAGCTTGACCACCAGCCAGGAGAATGTGCCTCCAGGAAAGTGTGGGGTCCCTGCTCTCCCCTCGGTCAGCTCCCCACTGGCCCCCAGCCCCATCCCGCCCGCACAAACCTCCCTCCTGCTTGCCCGCTGCCCCCATCTGGAGAAGCCGGAGCCCACGGCTCCTCTGCCTCCTCGTACTGTTCTACCACCATCATCAGTGGCTCATGAGTGACTGGCTGTGACCTGCCGGTCCCAGGAAAGTTTGGCTGAGTGCCCATCAGTGTTCCAGCTCCCTGCCTTGGCCGCCCACCCCAGGAATGGGCAGGGGACGAGATGTGGGAACTGAACTGGAACCACCCTTGGGGCAAGGAGCCTGGACAAGTGCCAGAGGACCTTCGGCCTTCCAGGATGAGGGTACCTGGGCTCCCTTCTCAGCGGCTCCCCATTGTTGATAAGCCACGGCCAAGGGGGACCATCGGGGAGGCTGAGGGAGGCTGCAGCAGGCCAGGGCGCCCAGGCACAGCCCTTACATCCCCCGGCCTTGGAGCTAGCCCTTTTCTTCCGTCCTACCGGAGGCCCATCAGCTAAAACATCCTCCAACCTCCCATTCTTGGTCCCACCAACCAACCTCAAAAGACACAGCTGAGCCCCGTGAGCAAGGTTTGCAGCACAAGAGAAGGAGGAAAGCGTAGGAAACAAGGAAGCCGCCAGGAGCGAGGGAGACGAAGTAAACCATCCTCCAAAAAACTGGAAAAGCAGCCCCTGTCTCTTCTGCCCCGCTCTGGGCACAGGCCCACAGCTGGCCCCAGCTGACTCCTCCACAGACTTCATCTCATTGCCCGGAAGCATTAAGTGCCTATTTTATGCCAGACACTGTGCTGGGTAGGAAGGCTCATAGAAAATTCCACTAAGCTCTGTGGCCCTGAGGCCCAGTATCTGCCCAGTTTTATTTATTTATTTTTTTTAATGTAATTAAAATTTTTTTTTTTTTTTTGGTCTTTTTGCCATTTCTTGGGCCACTCCCATGGTATATGGAGGTTCCCAGGCTAGGGGTCGAATTGGAGCTGTAGCTGCCGGCCTACACCAGAGCCACAGCAACAGGGGATCCGAGCTGCGTCTGCGACCTACACCACAGCTCATGGTTCCTAGTCGGATTCATTAACCACTGTGCCACGATGGGAACTCCCCTGCCCAGTTTTAGATCTCCAGTTTACAGTAGAGTTTCTGGCACTTACAAGAAATGCCATTGAAGGAATTAAAGATTCTTGTGGCATTGCAAGGAAGGCAAGGTTGAGAGCAGTGATGGGGAGGCAGTACAAAATAATGACACTGTGGGCTCTGTGGTCAGACTGCCTGAGCCTGGTGTTACTACTTCCTAGCTGTGTGACCTTGGCCAAGTGACTTCACCTCTCTGTTCTTCAGTGGTCCCCCTTGTAAACAGCGATTGTTGTGGGAATTAAAAGATGATGTCTCGGAGTTCCCACGGTGGCTCTGTGGTAATGACCCGACTAGTGACCATGAGGACATAGGTTCAATCCCTGGCCTTGCTCAGTGGGTTAAGGATCTAGTGTTGCCATGAGCTGTGGTGTAGGTCACAGATGTGGCTTGGGTCCTGAGTTGCTGAGGTTGTGGCTGTGGCATAGGCACAGCTCTGATTCAACCCTTAGCCTGGGAACTTCCTTGGGCTCATGGGTGTGGCCCTAAAAAGACCAAAAAAAAAAAAAAAAGATGATGTCTCCAAAGTAGTAAACATAACACCCTGCCCATAGTAAGTGCTAGAAGAGACCGTCACTGAGCTAGAGCATTTTCAATGATGGGCATAATGGATGGGGCATGGACAGGAGGCAAGAGGTTATCTGCTGGTTGAATCAACCAGAATTGGAGGCTGACTGGATGTGGGGGAAAGAGGGACCAAGGTATCAGGTGCATTGCTTAGGCTGTGGTGGGGCTCCTGCTGCAGGGATCTGAGAGGCGGGGTGGGGAGGAGAGGCAGCTGGGGTGAGAAAGGAGTTTTAGACACTTGGAGAGAGGCACCTGTGAAGATCCAGGAAGCCGTGGGCTCCTCCAGTGTAGAGCTCAGCAAAGAGGCCTGGGCAGGAGGAACACAACCCAGAGCCACAGCCAGAGCGAGACCCTCCTTCCCAATGACACCCCCTGGTGCTCCCCTGGGAGCCTCTGCCTTCCCCTGCCACCTGCCCAAAGAGGGTGAGGCAGGGTTCCAGGAGGCTCACAGCCCGGCAGAGAGCACATCACGTGAGTGGATGGTGTCAGGTGCCCCGCTATTCAGCCTCCATCACCTGTCTGTCCCCCTAACCTTGGGGTCTGTGCACCCAGGGGTAGGAGAAACGACCCTGGATGTGGGCTTCTCCCTCTTCGCCGGAGCTGCCAGTGGTTTGGGGAGCAGGACTGCTGAGTGGTAACGCACACAGACTCCCAAGTGCTTGGAGAATCTCTCGCTGCTCCATGTCTTCTTAGTTGTGGGATCCTGGGCATGTCAGTCAACCTTTCCATGTCTCCACTTCCTCATCTGTGAAATGGGATAACAGTGCCTCTCCACTGGATTGCTGTGAAGAAATCAGTGAATGTATGACAAGTATCAAGATCAGGGCCTGGTGCCCGCTAACCATTGTTATTTATCTGTCCTAACACGCCTCTCAGGCATCTAAAGATAGTCGGGGCAGGAGTGGGTGGCACCAGGGCGAGGCACGATTGTCCCCATGATGACTCACCATCTGGCTTAAAGTGTCTTCTTCAGACACACTTCTAGTCTGCTGCCCCACCCCCCACCCCCCACCCCCCAGCCTCCATCAGTGACTCTACTGAGTGGTTATTCCATTGGCCGGTTCCCACCCAGGGATCCTGAGAAGGAACCATCTCATCCATCATCTGCCTTGGTGGGAGGTGGGGGCTTTGCCTGCCAGTGATAAGGATGAGACAAGTGGAAGGTCCAATCCCAAGGTCTCCCCTGGCTATCAGTGAACAGGTAATCACCCCAGGCCATCTTCTTAGTCTTCCAGGAGATGGGGAATGAGAAAGAGCTGTGAGAAAAGAAAAGCAAGGAAAGGGGAGTACGGAGGGGACACCGAGAAGGGATGATGGGCTTTCGACGCTTTTACTTTCACCAATTTTGAATCCCTTTCTTTGGATCCTTGTACCCTACGCCCCCACCACACTCAGTATTTCTTTCCATGGCCTCCTCTCTTAGTCCGGATTAGAAAAATGAATGTGATGTACACACAGCACCGTATAGCCTGGGCGTTAAGTGGAGCCAGGCAGCCTGGGTTCAAGCCCAGCTCCATCACTGACAAGCTTCTTAATAGCTCTAAGCCTCATCCTCACCATCTGAAGTGGGAACCACAGTACTTCTCCACAGGGTGGTGGCAGAGATGAAATACCAAATACCAAATATGGGGAAGCACTTGGAACAGTGCCAGACACTTACCGGCTACTGTGACCTGCTGAGAGGTCTACCTGGATGCAGATGTCCTGCCTCACTCACCTGCTTTTCCACCTGCCCAAAGTAGGGGCAGGGTGAATAGGAAATGGGGGACACTTTTCTGATCCCACTGCCAGTCTCTGAAAGCTCCCCTGCAAGAACTTCTAGACCAGATCATTGGCACTGGCAACCTGAAATTTCAACTCACTTCCCCACTCCCTGGCAATTCTCTTCTCCAAGGACACCTGTGACTCCAGCCTGATATACCTGCAAGCTGTTCTTCATTCTTCCAAATTCCCAGAATTTGCATGGGGGGGGGGGGTTGGTCTTGGGGCCAGACATTTTCAGGCCTCCATCCTTCTTCCCTGAGGGGGCATTTAACACTCTACCATTGTTTCTCAAAATGTGAACCTAGCCTTGGGGAACTTGTTCAAAATACTGATTTTCCATATCATGTCAATAGGACTGAACCTGAATTGGGGGTGGGGGGATCTTATAGTTTGATAAACTCCTGGGAGGATTTTGTTTAATACACATTAAGATTGAGATTTTTAATCACAAATTAATTCCCAGTGGAAGACAAGGGTTGGGCGGCCCAGAGCGGGGAGCAGGGAGGCGGGGGTGCGGATTGATAGATGTCTTCCTCTGTCTCGGCAGTCTCCGCCGCAGAGGGGAAGGGGCACGGATGGGGCAAAAAGGGAGTGAGTCCCAGACAGCCTGGGGCGGGCCATGCCACTCCTTCCCAAACCCTCAGTGACGCCCCGAGCAATAACAGGCCCCAGGGGAGTCGCTGTCCCAGAGCCACTGTCTCTCCGCCCTCCCAGAAGCAGGAGTAGGGTAAAGAGGGTGGCGCTGGGCCACCAGCGCGGCGGTGGGAGCAGAGGCCCAGGGAGGCGATGGCCCTTCCTGCAAAGTCTGCCTAGGACTCTGGAATCCCAGGCTGGGCCTTCACCCGCCGGGGTCGTGGCCCTCGAAGCCCCCTCCTCTGGGAGCTCAGCGACCACGCCAGCCCTCACCGTCCCGGAACGCCGTCCTTCCTCTCCAGTCTCCATTTCCCCACCCGCGCCCGGAGCGTGCGTGTGTGCAGCGCCGGGAGAAGGGACGGATGGGGCGTGTGTCTGGGAGGATCGGCAGCGGGATTCCCCACGGGAAAGCGGCCCAAGCCTTCCCCCGGCCTGTTTAAGACCCTGAACAGAAACAGGAGGCAGGACGCCCCCGGCCGGGAAGCGGCCCCAGCCCGGATTTCCCTCCCGGGTGGGGCTGCAATGACTCACCCCCTTCCCCCTTCCCCGGGTTTCCTTGTTTGCATTTCTCCTCCCGGCCACGTGGCGGCCAATGCAGCGGCTCACAGCCCCTACCCCGACACCCCGGCCGCCGCGACCCGGGCACGCACCCCAGGGCTGCTTCTGCCTCTCGGGGTTTCTCCCGGCTCCGGCTCCGGCCCGCTCGGCTGCCCCCGGGGTCCCGGCTCCGCCCCTTGCCCGTGCCCGCCCCCTTTCCTACCGCGGGGCCGGGCGCGTCCTCCCCGCCCCCTCTGCTAGTCCCGGGAGGGGAAGGGGGCGGGCCGCGCAGGGGGTGTGACAGCTCCCGCCCGGACCAGTGCCAGCAGCAGCCTCGCTTCAGTGCCCGGTGCCAGCTGGCTCTTTCTTCTGGGACGGAGGGGAGGCTCGGGGCTCCTTGTCGCTGGGGGTGGGGGACGCCCCCCCCCAAGTCCCCAGCTTATTTCCCCCCCCCCGCCTCCACCCCAAGAGGAGCCTCTCCCCCTAGCTTGGCTGGGGCTGACCTGACAGCGGGTCCAGCTAGGAATTGGCCTGTTCACTTCGCTTGGAACTTACAGCCGCGGAGCAGACGGGGGACTCGCTGGGGGGAGTCCCCCCCACCCCCAGCCTTTTGCTAGAAACTGCAGGGCTGTGTGAGCTTGAGAAGGAACATGAAGGTGGGTGAGGTGGGGTCGCAGGGAGGGGGAGCAGGAGAGGAAGCTGACGCGGTGGAGGAGATGGGGTGGGAGAGAGCTCTAGGCTTGCTCAAGGGTTAGGAAGGAGGGGGAAAGAAGGGTCTGAGCTGAAGCCGCATTTCTGGGGGATCCAATGAGTCCAGAGCCTCATAGGGAGTTGGTGGAGATCCCTGCGGGGCCATGGGCGGTGGGGTGGGGCAGCATTCCAAAGAAGACCGGGCCTGTTCACTGCTCTGCGCCAGCTGGAGACCCCTAAATGCGCCAGACCGGCAGGCCCCAGTGAAGGTTTTCCTGTCCCTCCCCCGGCTCCTGGCAGGGGTGCAGCACCTCCGCCTGACCAGTCCTGAGGACTCTGAGGAAGTGGTTCTGCCTGGGGCAGTTGCGTCTTGGTCCAGCTGCCCCAGCCCTCGCCTCATGGCCGTCTGCGGTCCTCCTCTCGTCACAGGTGGGCTGGCCAGGTGAGAGCCGCTGGCAGGTGGGCCTGGCTGTGGAGGACGGCTCAGCTCTGGGAGCACCAACGGTGGGAGGCCTCCCGGACGTGGTGCCGGAGGGGACGCTGCTCAACATGGTGCTGAGGAGGATGCACCGGCCCCGAAGCTGCTCCTACCAGCTGCTGCTGGAGCACCAGCGCCCCAGCCGCATCCAGGGGCTTCGCTGGGTGAGTGTCCATCCCCTGCTTGGGCCAGGCTCGGGCACCAGGGCTGGAGGGGGCCCTGGATTGGGAGAACAGAACATGCTGCTGGTGGCCCCACTTGCTCTTGAGGGCGTGGGGGATACTGCTGGAGTGGACAGGGGGTCAGGCAGCTTGGCTGGAGCGTGTGGGTGGCTCATGCAGCTGCACTGTGTGTGCTGCCCAAGACCCTCTATTCAGGCATGGGGGAAGAGGAAAGGGATTTGTCATTTATCTGTCACCTCTGTGTGCCTTGAGTTGGGTGCCTGTGTGTTCTCCAGGTGGGAGGGGGGCATGTATGAAATCCCGGGGGGGGGGCACAGGTCAAATGAGGGGTGAGGGAAGCTTGGTTCCCATTCTTGAAACATCACCATGGCAACGTTCTCCTTTAGTGAGGACTGAACTGCATGGAGTCTGCTTTTTGGTTTTGGGGTGAGGTGATCGTGTGAACATTGCTTGGCATTCATTGGCTTTGGGGGGCTCGGGGAAGGATTCTGAGAAGTTGAGGGACTCCGAGATGAACAGAGATCCCCTTGCTGTGAGGAATATCTGTGGAGCTGCAAGAATGAAGGCGAGAAAAAGGGGGGGAGAGAAGGGGGGACAGGGTAATGGCTGCAGGATCCAAATTAGCAGAGAATCTCTTGCCAACCACCCAGACTCAGTAGAGTTTCTTTATCTGAGATTTGGTGAATCCCGTATGTGGCCCACCTGAGGGTAGGGTGCAGGGAGGTCACTTGGGCTAAAGAGTGGAGGGAAGGAAAGCAGGAGCAGATGACCAACTGGGGAGAGCTCCTCTCTTATCAGCAAGTCCCTTTGTGTAGAATGACCACCAGCTTCTGCCACCTTCCTCCTACCGCTTCCAACCACCATTAGTACTTACCAGAATGTGAAGCTGACTTGAGACAACCGAGGCCTGGTGGGGATCTCCTTGCAATGGGGACAGAGGGAATCTACGTATCAGTCCCCAGCCCTCCCCTCCTCCGTCCCTCTCTGGGCCTTCCTGATGAGGGGACTCATGGCCCTGGGTCCAGCTGCAGATGGCGCTCTGGAGGGGGCAGGAGAGCCAGGCGCCTTCCTGGGCTTAGCTGTCCACCCCCAGCCTCCCAGGTCACTGGCGTAGCTACTGCTTGGAGCCAGTGGGCTGGAACCCTCCCTCCCTCCTTCCCTCTCAGGCTATAATTACTTGTGCATTTCCTGTCCCCTTCCCAGCTCAGAGAGGCAAGGTGGGGAGTGGGGGGAAGGTCAGGTGTCAGGACAATGAGGTCACTGGAGGATCCCCTGGGACCCAAAGTCTGGGAGGGGTGGAGAAGGCCGCCAGGCTGTCTCCTGGCTCCCCCAGTCCCCCAGAGTTGAAGGGCTATTATGCCTGGGGAGGCCGGAAGGGTGGGGGTGAGGGTTGGTAGAGTGTGGATGGGGTCAGAGGCACAGAATCAAGGCTCCTCCCCTGCCAAGTGTGTGTGGGTGGTGGGGGCAAGCACGGATTAATGGTTAGAGGGAACTTAGATTTTTAGGGCGAGAGTCAGGGGCCATGCCCTCTCCTGAGGACCATCTCTGGGGAGTGGCGATGGGGTGGTTTCGGCCCATTGTGTCTGGGTTTAAGAGACTTTGGGTACCTGGGAAGCTACCCTTCTCATCTCTGAATGATGCCTTTGGTCTGGCGGGTGCCTAACAGGGAGCATGGACACACAGGGTGAAGGGTGGCTCTTATAAGGAGGTAGAGTCCAGAGCCCCAGGAGAACAATGCTGGCAGTCGTTCAGGCCATACCCACCTCTTAGAAAACCAAAGGGGAACCCCATCAACCTCCTGAGGTCTGAAGAGAGCATTTTCTATTTCTACTAGACCAGGGCAAGAGAAAACGAGAGCAGGTTACAGCAGGAGGGCTTGAGGTTAGATACAAAAAGGACTTACAACCATGGCAAAGGTGATGCTGGAGCAGGATGGAAGAGCATCACCTTTGGAAAACCAGAGGGGGAGATGAGCTCTTGTCTGATGTCTGGGACCCAGACAATAGAGGGACCGATCTGTCTAGAGACAGGGGCAAGGTCAGGGTGATCTCTGGTGGGTCCTACAAGGTCAGAGAAGTCTGGGGTGTACCTCTTTGAGTGATTGTTTGTGGGGGCTGGGGCTCTATTCTCTAACTCAGAAAACATGCTTTTATCCAACCTGCCCAAATAATGGTAGTCACTAATGGCTGTGTAGTGCTTTTGTCCCAGGTGCTATTATGAGCTTTGCTTTATCATACCAAGTAATCTCACCATAGCCCTGTGAGATGAATACTAATGTCATCATCTTAGTTTAGAGATGTGAAAGCAGAAGCACAGAGAGGCTAAGTGACAAGTCTGGGGTTGCACAGCTGCTAAGGGACAAAGCTGGGCCAAGGTCCTAGGCGATCTGGTGGCAGATTTCAAGCTCCTGGTGTAACTCTTTCTGGCTGCAGACGGTGACACGGACGCCCCAGAGCATCACCCCCACTCATGCATCCTTTTCCAGTCTCAGCACACACGGCCCTGGCCTGAGACCCTAGCCGTGGCCTAAGGGAACTGGTCTGACGGGTCCCCACGCGGCTGTCTGGCTCTGTGCCTGCCCCTTCAGTGTGACTCTGACACTCAGTGACAGGGAAGGGGGAGGGGCAGGCCATGGCACTGGTACCAGGGAAGCCAGCTTGCCCCTCCTCTTCCACCCCGAGTCCTTCCCATCCAGGCACGAGAGGAGGGGGGGAAGCGGGGCCTTCCCCCTACTCATTCCAGGCACTGCCTTCCCACTGAGAACCCCCTCAGCGGATAGGGTCACCAGATTAGGGACAGGGTCAGCTGAGGTACAACATTTCTTGCACTGCGTCCAGAGGAGAAGTGCCCATCATGAAATAATCATGTTACATCAAGTCACTTCGCACTTACTAAGTCGTTGCTACAAGCCAAGCACTGCTCCGAGGGCTTCAGCTTATGAACTTGTTGCATCCTCAGAATTACCCCATGGGAGAAGCCCTATTATCGTCACTCCCTTGTTACAGATGAGGAAGCCGAAGCCCAGAGAGCTTTATGAGCAGCTCAAGGTCACACAACCAGCTAGTAAAGGGGGAACCAAGATTTGAACCCAGGCACCTGGCTCTGGAGCCCACACACTTGACCGCCGCCCCTGAAGAGCACCCTGATCCTAGGAGGTCTGAGCGCTCAGGACCATGGGTGGGGCCCAGAGGAACTTTGTCTAACCCATATTTTCCAAACTTTCTTGCCCATGGCACATTCCCGAGGGCAGAATTCACCTCTACCATCCCCACTCCCATGGCACAGGGTGGGGGCAACACGGGGCCATGGAGGCACCGTGGGAGATGGTGGCATTCAGTGGCTAAGAACGTGGGCTTTGGAATCAGGCGCAGCGTGAGTTCTGGTGCCCCTGTTTACCAGCTCTCAGGGCGGGTTATGTAACCTCTGAGCCTCCTTCTCTGCCGCTGGGAAATAGGAGATAGATGCTTAAGTCAGGGTCAGCGTATTGAATCCAAGGTACAGCTGCGACCTTATGGCTGGAGCAACACCAGATCCTCAGCCCAGTGCGCTGGGCCAGGAATCGAATCCGCACCACCACACAGACAGCCCTGGAGCCTTAACCCGCTGTGGCACAGAGGGAACTCTGGATGTGTCATTTCTAAGCAGTTGGGAGGCTTTGGACACGTTCTTCATCTCTCTGGGCTCCCGCTTTCTTTGGCAAAATGAGAAGGATGCCTTCAGGTCCCTTCCTCAGCTCTGATGGGCCAGAACCCCTGGCCTCTGGGCCTCAAGCACATCCCCTGGGGCAGGACAGGAAATGGTTTAAGCCTGGCCGAGTCTGAGATCTGGGTCGTGACCAGCCTGGCCAGATGACAGGGCACCTCCCCTCCTGATGTGCCCTCCGGGGTCAGAATAATACCCGGAAGGGAGTGTGTGCCGGAGCCCGGTTGTGGGCACCAAAGGGAGTTGGGGCAGGGACTGGGGCCACCTGGGCATTCTGACATGAACAACAAGTGCTTAGCACTGTTTGTTCCGACACAGGGGGCTGGCTGGGTAGCATTCCAGCCCTTCCTCCTTCCTTGGCTCCTCCCCCTTCTCCTCATTTCCTGTCGCTAAGCCTCCAAGGCTCAGTCTGGCACCAGGATGGGCCCCATGAGCCGGGCAGCGATACCTTTGGGGCACCTAGCGACTTCTTCCCGCTGCTGGGCCAGGCACCCCGCACGCCAGACCTCAGGCCTCTGCCTGGCCCACAGCGTGACGATGCCGGGACCAGGGCGGTGGCTCTGGCCCCAGGCCTGGTCTTCCATCCATCCCGCAGCTCCCCAGCCAGGTCCTCTTCAGGGCCCTGAGCGCAGATGGGAAAGTGGCAGAGAGAACAAGGGAGGGAGAGGAAACGGGCAGGTGTGGTGGGTGGAGTGAGACCAGGAATGTGAGCACTTTGGGTAGGACTTGAGTTTATCCGTGGCCGTCTGGCCGTGTCTGAGGTACACTGGGCAATTCACCTCTAGACTTTGTTTCCTCGTAAGCCAAAGAGGACAGACACTGCCAACTCTGCCTACTTCCCATCCAATCCTTTTTTTTTTCTTTAAAAAAGTTGTTTTTTGGGGGCAGGGGTGGCCACACCTGTGGCACATGGAGGTTCCCAGGCTAGGGGTCAGTTGGAGCTGTAGCTGCCAACCTAAGCCACAGCCACAGCAACATGGGATTCAAGCCACAACTGCGATCTACACCACAGCTCACGGCAATGCCAGATCCTTAACCCAATGAGCGAGGCCAGGGATCGAACCTGCAACCTCATGGTTCCTAGTCGGATTCGTTAACCACTGAGCCATGACAGGAACTCCTTTTTCAAATTAAAACAAAATTTTGCTATTATTAAATTGTAGCTGATCTACAGTTTCTGTTGTGCAGCATAGTGACCCGGTCATATATATACACACGTTCTTTTTCTCATACCATCGTCCATGATGGTCTGGTCTATCCCAAGAGGTTGGATAGAGTTCCTATCCGGTACAGCAGGACCTCATTGCTCATCCATCCTAAATGTAACAGTTTGCATCTACCAAGCCCAAACTCCCAATCCATCCCACTTCCCCCCACCCCCGCCCACCTCGGCAACCACAAGTCTGTTCTGTGTGTTCATGAGTCTGTTTCTGTTTTGTAGATATAGGTTCATCTGCACCATATTTTAGATTCCACATGGAAGTGATATTGTAGGGTATTTGTCTTTCTCTTTCTGACTTACTTCAGTTAGTATGAGAATCTCTAGTTGCATGCGTGTTGCAGCAAATGGAATGGCATTATTTTATTCTTTTTATGGCTGAGTAGTATTCCGTTGTGTATGTGTACCACATCTTGTTAATCCATTCATCTGTTGATGGACATTTAGGTTGTTTCCATGTCTTGGCTGTTGTGAATAGTGCTGCTATAAACATAGGGGCACATGTATCTTTTTGAATCATAGTTTTGTACATATACATATTTATTTATTTATTTACTTTTGGCGGCCCCATGGCATATAGAGTTCCTGGTCCAGGGATCAGATCCAAGCCGCAGTTGTGACCTACACTGCAGCTGTTGCAACACTGGATCCTTCAATCCATTGCTCTAGGCTGGAGATCAAACCGGTGTCCTGGTGCTGCAGAGATGCCTCTGATCCCATTGCACCCCAGCGGGAACTCCCTGATCCTATTTTATATGGGATCAGATGAAATCACAGAGGTAGACATACTTTGTAAACTGTCAAGTGCCTGTCCGAGAGAGTAGGGCATCCTGTCCAGACATGTCCACAAATCCCAGTTCTCAGGTGGTAGAAAAAAGGGGCCTGAGAGGCTTCATGGCCGACATCTCAGGGCACACAGACCCGGGATCCTGGATGGCACGATTGATGCCAAGGGCAGGGAAAGCTTGGTCACCGGTGATTATACATACACCCCATCTTCCGGAGCTGTCGGTGTGCTGCCAAGCCTGACTCACTCTTGGGGGGTTAGGAACTTGCCCCAGCATCTCGGAGAGGAAAGGGGCCCTCCGGCAGCCCGCCTGCCCTCTGCTTCACAGATGAGTAGTAATGGCTATAACGTGTACACCCAGCAGTGTTATATTCCAACCAGTGCTTTACACATTTGATATATATCAACTCCCATAATTCTTGCAAAGCCTGAATCGTTATTGCGAGTGGATTATAGATTTTATAGGCAGGGAGAGGTTAAATCATAAATTCAGAGTCATATAGTTAGTAAACAGACGAGCCGAATTTGAGTCCAAGAGTTGGTTCCAGGGTTTCTCACTTCGAGGCTGCACCCAGGCCCACAGAGGGCAGGAGATGTCCCCATGCTCCTGTGTTGGGGACAGACCCCGGCTTGGGATCAGGCCACTTGCTTCCTGGCCTCCCATCAGCCTTCTTATCTCAGGTCCTCAGGCTCCCCCAGCTCCACGGTGCTCTGCCCTCACCCAGTGCAGTTTACCTGGGAGCCGGGCACCCCTGAGGCCTGAGTCAGCAGCATGGCCACCTCATCTGTGGGGATGCAGTGCTTGGGTCGGGAAGGAAGACAGGGGTTTGGGGGCAGGACAGCAGGATGGGGATAGGTGGCTTACGGGGTGGCGGGCCAGGGTTGCTCAGTGAGTATTTGTGGAAAGAGTAGCTAATGAATGTCTAGAGTCGGGGACTGGGCAGGGGGGAGCAGAGATGGGGGAGGCCATCCAAGATCTGGGTTTGAAGGCCTGGCACTAACATGCAGACCCTCCCGCTGCCCTTAGACGCCACTCACCAACAGCGAGGAGTCCCTGGATTTCAGCGTGAGCCTGGAGCAGGTACAAGTCACGGTGGGGGGTGGCGTTGGAGCCGGGAGGGGGCAGCATAGCCAGGGGTCAGGGCCTGAGCCAGCTGGGCTGCCCCCCGCATCCTAGGCCTCCACAGAGCGGGTCCTCAGGGCTGGGAAACAGCTGCATCGACATCTCCTGGCCACCTGCCCCAACCTCATCCGAGACCGAAAGTACCACCTTAGGCTCCACCGGTGAGTGACGGCTGCCTCCTCGTCCACCCCACCCTCACCCGCCGCTGTTTCCCCTTCACCCTGTGCGGGCACCGGGGCCCAGCCCTGCCTCTAGCCTAGGAAGGCGCCTCTCCCTCCTGCCATTTGACTCTCCTTCCTCGCCGACCCTGTCCCCTTCTCCTCCCAGGCAGTGCTGCTCTGGCCGGGACCTAGTAGATGGGATCTTGGCCCTGGGGCTGGGGGTCCATTCCCGGAGCCAAGCCGTGGGAATCTGCCAGGTGCTGCTGGATGAAGGTGCCCTCTGTCATGGTGAGCCCGAGCCCTGGGTGGGTGCCCGGGGCTGGGCAGTCCTGGGGAGCAGGCATCCGGTGGGCATGGCAGCCAGGGGAGGCGGGGGGGGGGCTCATATCCACATGGCCTCAATTTCCTCTCCTCCCCCCTGCCTGGGCCTCTGCCCCCCAGTGAAACACGACTGGGCCTTCCAGGACCGAGATACCCAATTCTACCGCTTCCCGGGGCTGGAGCCAGAGCCTGCGGGTGTCCATGAGCTGGAGGAGGAGTTGGTGGAGGCGCTGACCCTGCTCTCCCAGCGGGGGCCTGACGCCCTGCTCACAGTGGCCCTTCGAAAGCCGTAAGTCAGGCACCCTGCATCCTGCAGCCCCACTCTCAGACTCCATGGTTTCTCAGTTTCCTTCATGTTGTTTAAAACAATTTTTTTTTATTATAGTTGATTCACAATGTTCTGTCAATTTCTGATGTACAGCAAAGGGACTCAGTTATACATATATATATGTGCATCTTTTTTTTCTCTCATATTACCTTCTATCATGTTCTACCACAAGTGATTGGGTATAGTTAGTTCCCTGTGCTATACAGTCAGTTGCCCTTGCTTTTTTTGGTCCTTTTTTCAGGGCTGCACCCATGGCATATGGAAGTTCCCAGGTCAGGGGTCAAGTTAGAGCTACAGCTGCCGGCCTACACCACAGCCACAGCACCTGGGATCCTTGCCCCATCTGCGACCTACACCGCAGCTCACGGCAATGCCGGATCCTCGACCCACTGACTGGGGCCAAGGATCGAACCCTCTTCCTTAGGGATATTGGTTGGGTTTGTTGCAGCTCATCTACGATGGGAACGCCCTTCCCTTACTTCTTAGGGAGGGGACGGACCCCGGCTGGACCAGAGGCCTGAGCTCTGGTCTGTGTTCAGCTGTGTGATCTTGAGCCCTCCTTCCCTCTCTGACCAGGTCCTTCCTCTCTAGCTGAGGCCGTGGGGCACAGGGCCTTCGAGCCCCTGCCCACTCTGAGCTGCAATGATGGCTGAGAGACGGTGGGCTTTGGAATCCATAGGCAGGTCTGGGTTCAAATCCCAAGTCCCACCGGCCACCAGCTCAGTGCCCTTGGGCCTCGCCGTGCCAGCTTCCTCTTCTGTCAAAAGATAACATGACCCACGTGGCGGGGTTGCTGTGAAGGCGGAATGAAGTAAGGCGTGTAAAGCGCTGGGCCCAGAGTCTGGCTCACCGGCTCTGAGTAAAGAAAAGGCTGGTCCCCTATGGATAAACGGCCACTGCTGGGGCACCGGCTGGCCCAGTCCCGAGCTTGGTGGGCGCAGTGCCTCCCCGTGCCTGGCCTTGGGCCCACAGCTCATCACCGCCTCCCGGCCCTCCTGTGCCCACAGCCCGGGTCAGCGCACAGATGAGGAGCTGGACCTCATCTTTGAGGAGCTGCTGCACGTCAAGGCTGTGGCCCACCTTTCCAACTCGGTCAGTGTCCGGCCCAGGCCCGCCCTCCCCCCGCCCCAAACCTCCCTTCCCTGTGACTACGGCCCGTCCAGGAGGCACTCCCCTCCCCATCTGCCTGGGGCTTGGAAGCTTGCCCCCAGCATCCTTTGAACATCCTTCTGCCTCTCTTTGCCTGCTTCCTCCCCTTGCTTTGTCTCCTGCTGAACCCCAGGTCACCCTACCCCACCACCTCTCTGTCCCTGGAGCACCCGTGGCCTTGGACCTAACCTCCTCCCCGCTCAGCTGGCCCCTCTGCCCCTGGACTCCCCTCACCACCTCCTCTCCCTGCCCACAGGTGAAGCGGGAATTAGCGGCGGTTCTGCTCTTTGAACCACACAGCAAGGCAGGGACTGTGCGTAAGTCCGACAGGACGGGCTGCTGGGCATCAGGGGCCGGGATGCGGGCGGAGGCCCCTGGGGAGAAGTGGGTGGGTGCCTGGGGGCCTGTCTGACCTGTGTTTCTCTCAGTGTTCAGCCAAGGGGACAAGGGCACCTCATGGTACATTATCTGGAAGGGATCTGTCAACGTGGTGACCCATGGCAAGGTGTGTCTTCCCGCCCTCCCCAGCCACCTGGGTTGCAGCCGCTCTCTGGTCCTTGTCCTCATGGGCAGGGTCTTTAACGGGCCCCAGGCTGCAGACCTCCCAGGTCCCCTCCTGGATCAGTGGCTCTGGCTGCCATGGGTCTGTGCCATTGAGGGCTGGGGGCTGGGCTGGCTGTGACTCTGGCCTGGCTGCAGGGCCTGGTGACCACACTGCACGAGGGAGATGACTTCGGACAGCTGGCTCTGGTGAACGATGCACCCCGGGCAGCCACCATCATCCTGCGAGAAGACAACTGTCACTTTCTCCGCGTGGACAAGCAGGACTTCAACCGTATCATCAAGGTGCTGCTGCTGGGGGTGGGGAGGGCGGGGGACACGGGAGGGACATGTCTCTGGAGAAATGGCATGGGGCACGGAGTAGGGACCCGAGAGCCTGGAGGTAGGAAAGCTCGGGGATTGTGGCCGGAGGTGGGAGCCCAGCCCTGGGTGTGTGAGGAGGTGCAGAGCATGCGAGGAGCTCAGCGGGCCTGGGAACCTGGGGTGAGGTTCCAGAGGGGTGGGAATGCAGGATGAGAGGGAGGCAGCCTAGTGGAGAGGGGGATCCATGGAGGGAACCCTGGGAGGGATGGGGTGGAGGAGGGGCTGAGGCTGGGCAGTGGGCAGGCATGGAGCGATGGGCAGTGAATGGGGTAGGAGAAGGGCTGAGGGTCCTTGTGGGGACCTTGTGAGGCTCAGGGTTTGGAACAGGGGAGTAGAGGGTCTAGAATGGGGGAAAGAGTCATGGTGTGTGTTGAGCCCTGGGTGTGGCTTGTTCTCCAGGATGTGGAAGCAAAGACCATGAGGCTGGAAGAGCATGGCAAAGTGGTGTTGGTGCTGGAGAGAAGCTCTCAGGGCTCTGGCCCTTCTCGTCCCCCCACCCCAGGCAGGAACCGGTAACACACCCACCATGCTCCCTCTCCACAATGTCCCACTTGGCCACCTCCTCTCCTTCCATTTCTCAGTCTTTCCTCCCTTCCCCCATGTCATACCCCTGCCCTCTGGCCACCTGGGGTTAGAGAGGCAACCAGAGACTAAGATGCATCCCCTGAGTCGGTCCCTGCTCGGCCTCAGGGTGGGAGATGGCTGGCAAATAGGGAAGAGTGATGGGATTGATTATTGATGTCTGCCCGGCTGCGGGAGGGGC
The DNA here is from genome assembly GCF_054392235.1 of Sus scrofa. NCBI lineage: Eukaryota > Metazoa > Chordata > Mammalia > Artiodactyla > Suidae > Sus > Sus scrofa. The sequence continues at coordinate 85,157,244 of NC_139387.1, read as the reverse complement.
AGTTGTGCTATGGATTGGCTATTTCTGCTAGGTATACAGTGATGTCTGGCACACCAGAGAAGATCCTAGAACTGCTGTTGGAGGCCATGCGGCCCGATTCCAGTGCTCATGACCCAACAGGTAGGGGCAGGAGACACTTTGCCTGCTCTGACTCATTGGCTTAGTCCGTTGGGTTGGCAGGAAATCCTCATTCCTGTGCTCCTGGCTTGGGTGGGAAGCACTGTGACAGGGGCTGGGTATGGCTGGTCCTTTGCCTATGGTGGGACTGGGCAAAGGGATGCATATATTTGTGCTGAAGCCCCCACCTGTCCCCCCCATCCCCGCCCTACAGAGACATTCCTCAGTGACTTCCTCCTGACCCACAGTGTCTTCATGCCCAACGCTCAGCTCTGCGCTGCCCTCCTGCACCAATATCCTTCCAGCCCCGGTGGATTAGGGTGGTTAGGTGTGGGGCAGGGAGCAGGAATCCCTGTAGCCTGGCTGAGCTGAACCCTCCTAAGTGCCAGCGTCATGCCAGGCCCAGTTTGCCCTTGGACCCTGGGCATCCTGCCTCTCCTTTGCCCGAGGTGTGGTGGGTGGTCTGATTGGATGTTGCGGTTCCCTTGACTGGTGCCCACCTTCCACGCGGAGCCGGCAGGAGGCAGCGAGCAGGAGTGCAGCACCTACGTCTGCAACAGGAGGCAGCAGATCCTGAGGCTGGTCAGCCAGTGGGTGGCTCTGTATGGCCCCATGCTCCACACTGACCCTGTGGCCACCAGCTTCCTCCAGGTACCTGGGAGTGAGGCAGGGCTGGACCAGGCTGCCTGGGGTGGACTCAGCGTCTCAGTCAATCTTGGCTCCTCCCAGAAACTGTCAGACCTGGTGAGCAAGGATGCCCGGCTTAGCAACCTGCTGCGGGAGCAGTGGCCCGAGAGGCGGCGACACCACAGGTGATGCTTTAGCTCAAGTGAACATGTCGCCTGTGGGACAGGCAGTGCATCAGGGTGGAGATCTCTGGGATCAGACACAGGGCTTCCATCCAGGCTGCACCAGGATAGCTGTGCCGCCCTGAGCCCGGCCCCGCGCCTCTGCCCTAGGGCTTGGGTGCTCATCTGCAGAGCTGGGAGAGTACCTGCCCCACTGCACCAGAGGAGCAGCGCAGAGCATGCTGGCTTACTTGTCCAGTCCTGCTCCTTTCAGTGCGCGTTCTTCCCAGTCCCCTTGCTGCTCACCCTCCCATCACGTGTCCATCCATGCCCACGGAGCACAGTCACTGGCATGTCACCCTCCTACCCCAGGGCACCTGCTCTTCTCACTTCCTCCTGTCTATTGCCAGCACTCTGCAGCTCCTGCCACACAGCCTGGGCAATGTCCTACCCACCGTTTACCTCACTTTCCTAGACCTTCCTGCCTGCCCCACCCCCACCCCCACTGCCCCCCACCCCGGGCATCCCATGGGGCAGCTGAGGTTCAGAGAGAGCGCACCCTCACCGGCCCTGCCTGCCCCCACAGCGCGCCTGCCCTCCCTTGAGCTCGCTTTCCCTCCCCTGGCAGCCTGGGAAAATCACCGAATCCAGGGGCCGGGCTTCAAGTTTTGTGCATCTCTGGTGCTACTCGCCCGAGTCTGCAGCCCTCGGAGCCTGGGTGAGGGCAGGTGGAATCCAGAGCTCGAGCCTCTCTTTTTCTGACCCCACGTGTTGTCCTGCCCACGGTCTCATCTCCCTTCTCACTTGCTCCCCAGGTTGGAAAACGGCTGTGGGAACGCATCTCCTCAGATAAAGGTACCTGCCCCGGTGGGCTCCCCTTCCCTCTGCTGGACCCCAGCTTTTCCCTCCTCCTTCGGCAGCCCCCCACCTAGAGGGCTCTGTGTGGGAAGACCCCCTGTGCACAGGCACTCCCTTGGGTCTGGGAGAGGTGTTCCCATCACAGAGTCCTGGCTGCCTGTGGCCCTGGGGCCAGGCCCTGCGGGGAGACACAGAGATCTAAGGTCGCCCCTGCCCCCACCCCACCCCAGGGGCTTTTATTCCACCTGGGAGGTAATTGGAGCTTGTAGTTAGAGCCAGAGAGCAGTTCCTGTCTGGGAGGTGAGGAGTGGTGCTTTGGAGGCGGCCTCTGAAGCCCGGGGGGTCCCTGGGGGGCTGTGCAGGGAGCCCAGAGGAAAGCAGCCCCCTCCAGGGGGGTCGGGGATGAATGCATCCCCTGGAGCCGGGATTGGAGGAATGGTGGGGAAAGAACTGGGAAGGTAGGCTGGCACTGGTTGTGGGGCGTCTTGGGTTGGGAATAAAATCCAGATGCGTCACCTGGGCCTGCGGCGCCAGCTGCCTCTTCCTCCCACCCCCTGTCCCAGTCCCCGCTCCTCAAAGTAGTGACGCTCCTTCCTTCCCGGCTCTCCCGCCCTCACCTGCTGGTCCCTCCCGTCTCCCGGTGCGAGCCCCTCCCCCACTGGCTCCCTGCCAGTCGGTCCCGAGACTCTTCCTCCAACCATTCATTCCCCCCTTGGAACTGTTTTCTTTGTTTCTTTGTCTCCTTGCTTATTGTCTGTCAGTAGCTGTACATCCCACTAGAATACCGGCTCCACGGGTGAGGGGGGGGTCTCCCCAGTCAGGGACCAGGGGGGAACCGCCCTTGCAGGTGGGCCGTGCACTCGGTGCCAAGGAGGTGGTCAGGGCCAGGAGAGCCCCCCTGGCCTCGAGGGGCTTGCAGGGAAGTGGGGGACAGACAGAACTGCAGAATGATCTGCTGTCTAAGGACCTGCTGTTCTGGAGGCAGGAAGGGAAGGGCTGACGGGGTCGGGGTTCGGGGTCAGGGAGAGCGTCCTGGGGAAGTAGCCTCTAGGGCTGAGAGGGCAGGGCAGGCGTGAAGGTGGAGGTGCCTGCCCTCTTGAAGGAGCCCTGGAGGAGGGGGGAGGCGGGCAGGGCTGGTGTGTGTGTGTGTGTGTGTGTGTGTGTTGGGGGGCCTGTGGGCCGTGGTCGGGGGCCTGGCCTTTCTCCTTGGAGCAGTGCGAGCCCTTGGAGGTGTTGGAGCCAAGGGTTGACAAGACTGGATTTGTGTTTTGAATAGGTCAGCTGAGGAGCCTGCCCTTTATCCGGCAGACAATGACGGCCTTGACGCTGGGATAGGAAGCTTAATCTAGCTCTGGTCAGGCAGATGGGAGTGGGAGGGAGGCCCCAGGAGTGGGGGTGGCGGGGATGAGCTGGGCCAGTGCTGTAGATAAGGGGTGAGGACACACGGGCAGGTGAACCCGGCTTGGCCTGGGCTGGGAGGGGGCACACGGAGACCCCAGAACTTGTGGGGAAGTGGCAGTGGGGGGAGGGGGTGCGGCAGGAGCCCCTAACCCCTGAAAATAGTCTGGGAGGTAGGATGAGGGGATCTGAGGGGTGTGGGGAGTTTGGGGTGTGGGAGTGCAGACACAGGAGGGTCCGAGGGGCATCTGAGGGCAGAGTTTGGAGGAGAATTCATATGGTTTCAAGAATCTTCCATATGCTGGGGTGGGGGAGGGTGCACAAGGCTGGGAGCAGCTCTGAGGGGTGTGCAGACGATTTGGAAATCTAGAGAAGAACCGTGGACCGGGAGCCAAACTGATCTGCCAGCTTCAGAGCTGGGAGGAGGAAGAGGCGGTTCAAGAGTTGGAAGAAGAGCTGGTGGGCAGAGACGCTGTGTGAGAGAGGCCTGGGCCAGCGGGGGCTCCCCATCGGCCCGCCTGGGGGGGGCGGGCTCCGAGGAAGGGTTGTGAGGCGACAGGGCAGCTGACACAGTCAAGTGCAGGTAGACAAGAGCACAGAGAAGGGGAGGAGCGGGTTAGGAATCCAGCCGGGCCGCTTAGCAGCTGTGTTGCTTTAGGTATGTTACTTAACCTCTCTGAGCCTTATTGATCTTGTCTCTAAAATGGGAGTCATAATAGTATTTTGTCAAAGGGCTGTGGTAAATATTTAGATACTTACAATAAGCATGCGCTTAGCCTGGCACGGAGAAAATAGCAAGTGGTAGCAGAAGGAGGAAAAGGGAAGAAAAACTCAGGGTCAGCAGCTGAGCTGTGTTCACATTAGAGCAGCTCTGGACCTAATAGGCTGAGGGGTGACACGCACGTGGAGGGGCGCAGACTGTTCTTAGCTCTGCTCTGTCTCTTGTCCTGGAGCCTTGGTCCCCAGCAGCTTACTTGACACGGGGCAAGCAGAGCCTGGGAGTGGTGTGTATGCTGTGTGGGTCCCGTGCTCCTGGCGACAGGGTCTCTGTCCCTGAGTGCTCTCCTGAGTCCTCTAGGCCTTCCTTTCTCTCCTTTGCAGGCCCGGCACATGCCTGTTTGGCTCCCCAGCCAGGACGAGCCCCTTCCCAGCAGCAACTGTGCCATCCGAGCTGGGGACAAAGGTTGGTGGGCCAAGCCAGCCACCCCTTGGCCCATGGGGTGCCTGGCCGAGGATGGCGTGCTGTGCTCCCTGGGGGTCTGTGTTCCCGGCTCCTCCCCTCCTTGGCTCAGGGCCTCCCACCAACCCGGGCTTCTCTTTGCCCCCTTGCCCTCCCTCCTGGGACCCTCCCACCGCTGCAGGTGCTGCCTCCCCATCCTGGGCTGGGGAGACCAAGCAGCCCCCTCCCGCAACTCAGGCCCATCTCCCTCTCAGTCCCCTATGACATCTGCCGGCCAGACCACTCGGTGCTGACCCTGCAGCTGCCAGTGACGGCCTCGGTCAGGGAGGTGATGGCGGCCTTGGCCCAGGAGGATGGCTGGACTAAGGGGCAGGTGCTGGTGAAGGTCAACTCCGCAGGCGGTGAGTCGTGTGTCTGGCTGGGTAGGGTGGCCCCAAGGGTGGGAGCCCCCTCAGAGAGGTGCCCATGCCCTGCATTAAGATCATCATCGTCTCGATCCACGTTAATGACAGGTAGCATTACAGGAGGTGGGTTACATCTCTTCGAAAGTGCTTTGCACGCAGTGTTTTACGAGCGTGAACCCTGGAGCCTGCTGCCTGCTTTTGACCCCAGTCTTTCAGTTCCCCCTCTGTCCTTTGGGCAGGATGCTTCATTCCTCTGAGCTCTGTTTTACCATCTGTAAAATGGGGATGAGAAGAGCACCTGTTTCACAGAGGCATTGTGAGAATTAAGTGAGTTATCTAGGTCCCGTTGGGGCTTAGCAGATTACGAACCCGACTCATATCCGTGAGGACTCAGGTTTGATCCTTGGCGTCCTTCAGTGGGTTAAGGATCTGGTATTGCCGTGAGCGGTGGTGTAGGTGACAGATGCGGCTCGGATCCAGCTTTGCTGTGGTTGTGCTGTAGGCCGGCAGCTGTAGCTCCGATTTGACCCGTAGCCTGGGAACCTCCATATACTGCAAGTGCAGACTGAAAAAAAAAAAAAAAAAAAAAAGTTACTCTATTACAGTGGTTAGACCGTGTCTGACCCATAGTCAGCACTACATAGGTATTAGCTACTAATGCTATTATTATCATGCTTATATATTCATTCAATCCTAATAATGATCATGTAAGATAGGTGCCTTTGTCCTATTTTCAGATGAGGAAAATGAAGCTCAAGGGGATTCAGCACTTTTCCCAAGCTCACACAGTGAGAGCGTAGCTGGCCTTTGAGGTTAGGTGGTTGTTCATTTAGTCTGTAGATGTCTTTGAGGGTCATCTGTGGTCCAACAGTGTGTTAGGAGGTAGAGGTACCACAGCAGGTAAGGTGGAGCAGCTTGATGGTTAAGAGTCTAGACGGTGGACTCCCAGACCCGAGTTGGAACCCCAAACCCACAGCTTACTAGCTCTGTGGTTCTGGATAAGTTGCTTAACCTCTCTGAGTCTCTCTTTCCTTGTCTGTCGAATGAGCACCATAACTGAACCAATCCCACAGGACTGCTGTGGCTATTAAATGATACCCTTAGCATGGGACCTGGTGTAAAGTTGCTGCTCAGAATGTGGCAGCATGAGGATTATTTAAGACCTGCTTTTGGAGTACTTGGCACATTAAAAACCACTGTTGTCCAGGAAGGACACAGCTCAGGTCTGACAGCTGGAGCTCAGGGTAGAGTAGACAGGTGTGAGAGGCCTCCAGAGAGCAATGTCAAGGAGTGGCCGCAAGACCTGCAAAGCCTCTTCCTTCAGGAAGTGGAGAGAGGATGAGGTCACCTGTGCCTGTGGGCTGCCCTGGGAAGCACTGCCCTCTGGTGGCCACGTGGAAAATCGCAGTGGCCCAAAGCCAGTGCTGATTGAAATCCTGTGTCATGCCCTGTTCAGAGCACTCATGATTTTGATGGACACCCATGTAATCAATATTTATTACAATAATCAATATTTTATTACAAACTCCATATTGTTCATCTATCTGTTTGTAAGTCACAAACGTATATACACCTTCACCAATATTACGTAATCATAAAGCAACACACAAAACAGAAATGTAAAATAGGTACGAAAAATCAACACAGGTAGAAGAGCTAGTATTTTTTTCTGGACACATGGATAGTCTTGTATACCTGACTTTGGAGGCTGCTGCTCCGGGGACTGGGAACTCAAACATGACAAAAAACACAGTCCCAGTCCATAATAGCTGATGAAAATCCACATGAAGGCTTCCGTAGGGTGTGTCCCATTTTAAAAGGGCTTGTATATGTGTCATATACTTATAGCTGCTATTTATACTCACTTGTTTCATTTGACCCGTGCCTAGTCAGGGCAAATCTTAGTGTCTCCATTTGACAAAGGAGGAAGCTTAGGCTCAGGGAGGCTGCAGCGTTGCCCGGGGCAGCCTGTCTCATTATAACTCCCCTTTCATCGTTTCTGGCTGTGCTGCCCATGTGTGTGGATATGTGGGCACATGCACCTGTGCCTTTAGAACATCTGCCAGGACTCCAACCCCGCTACTGGGAGAGGAGACCTCCCAACCTCCTCAATGGAGCCTCCGCCCTGCCTCTGGTTGCTCCTTGGCTTCCCTCTCTGTCCTCACCCAGCACAGCCTCTGCTCTCTTCGCAGATGCCGTTGGCCTGCAGCCAGATGCCCGTGGTGTGGCCACATCCCTGGGGCTCAACGAGCGGCTCTTTGTTGTCAACCCACAGGAAGTGCATGAGCTGGTAGGGACAGACAGGCAGGGCGCGGGGCTGGGGGAGGAGCTGTGTTTGGGGGGTGGTAGAGGTGGGTGCTGGAGGAGGGTCACACAGAGAAGAGAAGGGGGCCTGGCTTTGGCTGCTATGGGGCCTTAAGGGAGAAGAGGAAGGAGTGGGCCTCTGATGATGGGGACCTGGGGACAGGGGCTCCCCAAAGTTGGGGGCAGTGAGAGCTGGTTGAGAAGAGGGAGACCTGCTTCACTGGGGGTTCCCCAGAGGACAGGAACCCTACCAGGAGTGCCCCTATCCAGTACTGGGGCACTGTTAGGGTCATGCCTCCTTGGGAAGCCCCATCCATCGGAGGCCCCTCCATTCCCTGCGGCACCTCTGCCCTCCCCGATACTCCCCCGACCCTGGGCGCAGAGTCTTTGCCCCAGACTCCCTCCTCCCACCATGCACCTTTCCCTGGATTCCCCAGGCGCCCCCTGAGCACTCTCCCACCTGCAGACCCCACACCCCGAGCAGCTGGGGCCCACCGTGAGCTCTGCTGAGGGGCTGGACCTGGTGAGCACCAAGGACCTGGCGGGCCAGCTGACGGATCACGACTGGAGCCTCTTCAACAGCATCCACCAGGTGCAGGGGCAGAGCGCAGGGGAGGAGAGTGGGTGGCAGGGACTCCCCCCCTGGCACGTGCTGGCCTCTCATGCTGCCCGCTCCCAGGTGGAACTGATCCACTACGTGCTGGGGCCCCAGCATCTGCGGGACGTCACCACCGCCAACCTGGAGCGTTTCATGCGCCGCTTCAACGAGTTGCAGTACTGGGTGGCCACGGAGCTGTGTCTCTGCTCTGTGCCCAGCCTGCGGGCCCAGCTGCTCAGGAAGTTCATCAAACTGGCAGCCCAGTGAGTGCGGGTGGGCTGGGTGGGGTGGATGGCAGAGTCCTGAGGCCGCCTTTACTTAAACCCCTGATCCGTGGTCAGTGTGTTGCCACATCTGCCACCCCTTGCTTCTCTGGGTCCCCTACCCCATCCAGCCCCAGTCCCTGCAGGGGCGGCGCTGGCCTGGGCCCAGGCCTGGCTGTTTGTCTGGGCCTGGGGCTCTGCCCGTGGTGGCCTCCTCTGAGGGTCTCCGGGTCTTCTGTTCCCAGCCTCAAGGAGCAGAAGAATCTCAATTCCTTCTTTGCTGTCATGTTTGGCCTCAGCAACTCGGCCATCAGCCGCCTGGCCCATACCTGGGAGGTGTGTGACATCTGCCGGGGTCTCCCCTCCCCTGTCCTGAGTGGGGACCCTGGGAGTCTGAGTTGGGGATGGGGCTCCCCACCCCTCAGAGCCCTGACAGCCCGCCTGCCTCCCCTTCACAGCGGCTGCCCCACAAAGTCCGGAAGCTGTACTCAGCCCTCGAGAGGCTGCTGGTGAGTGCTGGGCTCCGGCCGCTCCCTCCAGAAATCCTGCTTCTTGGCTTCTCAGCAGCCCCTCTGCCTGTCCTTGGCCACCTCCAGGGTCTCCAACCCTGGGTCAGGGCCTGGTTCTCTTTAGTCTGTGAGTTTGGGGGGCTGGCTGAGGAAGGGGGTGTTTCGCCTTACGGGGAGTCTGCCTCATGTATCATACGCCTCAGCATGTGTGGGGGTGGCCCTGGCTGCAGCTCTGAGGGCGCATGTGCAGGGCAGTGTCTGGCCCTGGGCATCCCTAGGGGACACTGGTTTCCAGCAGACCTGCCTCAGGAGCCGGTCCCCACAGTGGCTCCCTCGGCGTGCCAGGGCCTGTCTGTGGTCCCTCAGGAGACTCAAGGAGCCAAGGGGCGAGCCGAAGTCAGAAGATAAGTCTCGAGTAGAGGAGATGAACCCTCCACTGCCAGGACTAGCTGAGGGGTTGAAAGGCTAGACAGGGGCCAGGAGAGGAGCTGGTGCACAGGTGTTTTACCAGCAAGGCCCTAAGAGCTTCCTTGCTTTTTTTTTTTTTTTTTTGGCCTTTGTAGGGCCACACCCGCAGCACATGGAGGTTCCCAGACTAGGGGGTCTCATTGGAGCTGTAGCTGCCACAGCCACAGCAACGCAGGATCTGAGCTGCATCTGCGACCTACACCACAGCCCACGGCAACGCCTGATCTTTAACCCACTGAGTGAGGCCAGGGATCGAACTCGCAACCTCATGGTTCCTAGTCGGATTCCTTTCTGCTGCACCATGATGGGAACTCCCCCCCTAAGAACTCTTGAGAAAAAATTCTCCTTGTGGGGCTCAGAAAGGTTGAAGGTATTTACCCAACAGGGAGCGAGAGGGAGAGACAGCAAGGGAAGCAGGATAGGGACAGGAAAGAGAGAATTTTCCAAGAAACCCCAGGGCTTCTGTGATAACGGCTATGAAAGTGTCCTTGAGGGAGTTCCCGTCATGGCTCAGTGGCAAGGAACCCGGCTAGTATCCATGAGGATGTGGGTTTGATCCCTGGCCTCACTCAATGGGTTAAGGATCCAGTGTTGCTATGAGCTGTGGTGTAGGCCGCAGATGCAGCTCAGATCCCGCGTTGCTGTGGCTGTGGTGTAGGCCGGCAGCTACAGCTCTGATTCGACCCCTAGCCTGGGAACTTCCCTATGCCATATCTGTGGCCCTAAAAAGGAAGAAAAAAAAAGTGTCCTTGGCCTAATCGGAGGCCAGGAAGCCACATGGTGCAGACTGGCAGTCACAGCTCCAGCCCCCTCCTGCCTGCTGCAGAGGCTGCCTTGGTGAGATCTGGGGCCTGAGAGGAGGCCGAGTGCCAAGGGGATGGCACTCTCCTTGGTGGGGTGGGCATTTGGCTGCGCTGAGACACGTGGTGGGTGGTGGCGGGCAGGACCCTCCCCTTCTCACCATGACTTCTTCCCTCTCAGGACCCCTCATGGAACCACCGAGTGTACCGTGTAGCCCTCACCAAGCTGTCCCCTCCTGTCATCCCCTTCATGCCCCTTCTTCTCAAAGGTAAGAGGACCAGCGCCCGTGTTCCTGCCTCCACACCCTCCATCCTTGTGTCTGTGTGTCTGTCTGACCCTCCAAGTGATTCCAACGTGCTGACGCCCTGGTCCACAAGTAGCAATGGGGAGTCTATAGGATGGAAGCGGAGTTAGGATGCACCGGGAGTTCCCACCGTGGCGCAGCAGAAACGAATCCGACTTGTATCCATAAGGATGCGCATTCGATCCGTGGCCTCATTCAGTGGGTCCGTGATCCAGCGTTGTCGTGAGCTGTGCTGTAGGTCACAGACGCAGCTCAGCAGCTCAGATCCTGTGTTGCTGGGGCTGCGGTGTAAACTGGTAGCTGCAGCTCCGATTCGACCCCTAGCCTGGGAAATTCGATATGCCGTGGGTTCAGCCCTAAAAAGGAAAAAAAAAAAAAAAAAAACCCAGGAGTTCCCGTCGTGGCGCAGTGGTTAATGAATCCGACTAGGAACCATGAGGTTGCGGGTTCGGTCCCTGCCCTTGCTCAGTGGGTTAAGGGTCCGGCGTTGCCGTGAGCTGTGGTGTAGGTCTCAGACGCGGCTCGGATCCCTCGTTGCTGTGGCTCTGGCGTAGGCCGGTGGCTACAGCTCCGATTCGACCCCTAGCCTGGGAACCTCCAGATGCCGCGGGAGCGGCCCAAGAAATAGAAAAAGACAAACAAACAAACAAACAAAAAAAAAAACCAGAGGATGTGCAGGCAAATATTGGTGACTTGAAATGACCAAGGTTGGGAGGCCTCAGAGATACAAGGAGATTCCTCCAGGTGGGGAGTGGGAGGCAGAGGGCCGAGTGGAAGGGGACAGGCCCGTGTCACACTGTTCCTAGCCCTGCACCTTTCCTTGGCGGCTGGAAGGGGAGGGAGCTGGGGACCTGTGAACAGAGCCCATCTCTCCATAGACATGACCTTCATCCATGAGGGAAACCACACCCTGGTGGAGAATCTCATCAACTTTGAGAAGATGGTGAGCTCGAGGAGACTGGGCGTGTGACACCGGCTCGGGCTGGCGGCTCTGCCTATGGCCTTGGAAGGGACAGGGGGTGGGAGATGGTCTAAAGCCGCCAGCAATAATATAAATAAGAATCATTCCTTTAAAATGGGCCCTGCCTCACTCCTTTGCATGCCCTCAGGGGGCCTGGTCTCTGCTGGGGAGTGCTGGGGTGTGCTGGCTGTGCTGGGGGGACAGCCTCAACCGTCTCACCCGTCAGCCAGCGTCTCCTTCAGGCCTCTTTCTCTCTCTAAGCCCTCCCTGACCTCTGTTCCTCCCAGTGCCTGGTCCCCGCCGGGACACGGCAGGCACGGCCCTATCTCCTACAGCCCCTAGTTCCTAGGAGCCCTTCAGGCCACACCAGGGCCCTGTCCCTCACACCGGGTCTCATGTCCTTGTGTTGCCCGCAGAGAATGATGGCCAGAGCCGTGCGGATGCTGCACCACTGCCGAAGCCACAGCAATGGTGAGAGGGCAGGTCCCCCTTGGTAGGCGCCCCTGACCGAGACCCCCCTTCAAGGCATCAGCTGGGCCCTGTCTCTCTGATTCCCACCTCTTACCTCCCAGTGCCCCTGTCACCACTGAGAAGCCGAGTCTCCCACCTGCACGAGGACAGCCAGGCGGCCAGGATTTCCACGTGTAAGTGGGGGCAGGGGCGGGTGCTGACAAGCTGGCCGTGGCTGGCATTTACAGGCATGGGCACCCATGACGCCTAGTCGCATTTCCCTTCTTCCTGTCTCCTTGGCCCTCCCTGCCCAGTGTAATCCCTCTCCTGAATTTTTTTCTTTTTTAAAAAATTTTATGGCCCCATCGGTGGCATATGGATGTTCCCAGGCCAGGGATTGAATCTGAGCCATAGCTGCAACCCCACCCCTCAGCGGTGGCAATGCCCGACCCTTTTAACCCACTGTGCTGGGCTGGGGATTGAACCCATGCCTCCACAGTAACCTGAGCTGCTGCAGTCAGATTTTTTTTTTTTTTTTTGCTTTTTAGGGCCACACTTGTGGCACATGGAAGTTCCCATACCAGGGGTCAAATCAGAGCTACAGCTGCCAGCCTACCGCACAACCACAGCAATACCAGATCTGAGCCTCATCTGTGACTTTCTCCACAGCTCACCACAACGCCAGATCCTTAACCCACAGAGCGAGGCCAGGGATCAAACCCACATCCTCATGGATCCTAGTCGGGTTTGTTAATCACTGAGCCACGATGGGAACTCCTGCAGTCAGATTCTTAACCCACTGTGCCACGGTGGGAACTCCCTGAATTTTGAGTTATTTTCTTGTTTTTGAAAATAGCTTTATCATATATTTTATAAAATATACACACAGTTATATATATCTTAAAAATATCTCATAATTTATGACAACAAAATATTCTCCAGTTTTAGTTGTTTTTGTATTTAGCAAAAGAGGTATTAAGCTGTATGTAATTTGGAGGTCCTGTTTTCTTCTGTCTGTTTTTGCGTTTTTTTTTTTTTTTTTTTTTTTTTTTTTTTGCCTTTTCTAGGGCCGCTCCTGTGGCACATGGAGCCTCCCAGGCTAGGGGTCCAATCCAAGCTGTAGCTGCCGGCCTACGCCAGAGCCACAGCAATGTGGGATCCAAGCCACTTCTGTAACCTACACCACAGCTCATGGCAACACTGGGTCCTTAACCCACTGAGCGAGGCCAGGGATCAAACCCGCAACCTCATGGTTCCTAGTTGGATTTGTTAACCACTGTGCCAAACCCGCAACCTCATGGTTCCTAGTCGGATTTGTTAACCACTGCGCCATGATGGGAACTCCCTCTTCTGTCTGTGTTCTTGACCCCCATGCTTTTCTGCCGCCAACAGGGAGCAGGTGTCTTTAAGATTGGCCACCTGGGTGGCCGAGGGCAGGAAGGCTGATTTGCTTCTTGGCGGGTGGAGGGGGTGCCCCCCTGACCCCTCTCCCCTCCCCCAGGCTCGGAACAGTCCCTGAGCACCCGGAGTCCGGCCGGCACCTGGGCTTCTCTCCAGCAGCTGAAGGTCATTGACAACCAGCGGGAGCTGTCTCGCCTGTCCCGGGAGCTGGAGCCTTGAGGAGTGGTTAGGCTGGAGCGGGCACTTGCCACCAGGAGAGCCAGGGCTTGCCGGGCCTGGAGGCCCACAGGCTGGCCGAGCCGGGCAGGGCTCTCCACGGACTGGACTCGAGGCCCTGGAGCAGGCGACGCGGAGGCTGCTGTCCCCTGTGATGACAGGTGGCCAAGAAGGACCTCAGAATGAGATGAGCGGGGGCCTCAGGCCAAGGAATGGGGGACAGAGAGGCCCCGGAGCGGGTGGGAGAGCAGAGCGCCCTCTCTGTTCAATAGAGAGCTCTCCACACCCAGGTTTTTACCAGGTTCTGTGCCTCGCGGCTTTGTTGTCCAGCCATCTCTGTGCCCCTGGGCTGTGTGTCCATGGTGGACTGAGCATCTGCATGTGTGGCATGTGTGTGGCATGTGTGTGGCAGGGGCAGGCCCACTGCCTGGGGAGGCAGAGAGGCGGGGGCAAGGCTGCTTTTCCTTCCACAGCCTGGGAGGTAAACAGCTGGTTGTGGTCAGGGCTGTGTGTCTAGGGCGGGGGGTCCCCGAGGAGCCTCCCTGTTACCCTGAGTGAACAGAGAGGCTGTGTTCCCTGGCTAGTCCCGTGGGGGTGTGGCGGGGAAGGCTGAGCCCTGCCCGCTGCCCAGGACCAGGCAGGACTCCAAGGCTGACTGTGCCCAGACCTAAGCCCCCTGGTCCAGGAGCTTCAGGAGTCTGACCCCGCATGGGGCTGGCCCTTGTAACCCAGCTCTCCACAGTGGTCTGAGGGGTCTCTTCCCCCCCCACCCCAGGCCACCACTTCCTGCCCCTCTGCCTGCAGCCTGCTGGGTGGTGCTCTGAGAGGCGACAGTGACAGGGCTGCCGAGGCAGAGGCTTCTGAGGGGATCCCATCCCTTGCTGATGCCTAAAGGCATCCAGGAGTCAGATATCTTGTCAGGGTGCAGTGGTCCTCTCTCCCTTCTGCACACCCCCTGGTACTGGCCACCATGTGGACCCCTTTTGCCTGGGGACCTCATTCAAGGACACTCCAGGTGGGGGCGCCCTCCTCTCAGCTCCCTGTGGCCCTGAGACTTTCAGGGGTGCTCCCTGATTCCAAGAAGGACCTCTCGGCCTTGCTGATGACTCAGAGTAGGTGCTGAGCCGCCGGGCCCTGGAGCATGTGGAGGAAGTGAGATCATACCTGAGGGGCGGGGACGGCAGGTACATTTGCCGGGGCTCGGCTGGACCCACCCCACCTGCTGTCACGCCTGCACCGCCGGATTGCCCATCCCTGTGCTCATGGACGCACGTGCAGACTGCTTCCAGAAACGGTCAGAGCCCTTAGCAGGAGGCAGCCCACCTGGGCTCCCTCAGGTTTCTAAGGGAATCTGAGCAAGTCAGCGAACAGTTCTGCACCTCCGTTTCTGCGTCTGTAAAATGGGTGTGATGATCTCAGGTCAGCTCTGCCTCTGCAGCCCACGTGACAGCCGGGGTGCCCTCTGCCTGCCTGCCCGGGGCAGCATCGCCTGGGGAAGTCAGGGAGCTCATCTCAGGGAGAGCCCAGGGTGGAGCGGGCGGCAGGGTGACCAAGCCCTTGCCCTTGACCATGGGTGGAGGTGGAAGATCATGGGACACGGAAGCTTCCAGAGATGAGCAATCATGACACAAGGACAGGCCTGGGTGAGTCAGGACTCCCAGGGCCTCTCTTCTCTCTTCAACCCATTGTCTGTCGGGATTTCCGCAAAGGCCGGACTGGCCAGCTGGGGGGCCCTTCTCCATCCCTTCCAGACCCGGGGTGAGCCCAGCCCTGTGATGAGGAGTGGAAGGCAAGCGTGGCAGGGCTGATGTCCTCCCTCAGCATTTCTCCTTTTCTCCCTGTGGTCACACCCATGTCCCCAAGCTGTTTGATGGGGCAGGAATCTCCCTCCGCCTTGGACTGCCAGGCAACCCCCAGCAGCCTTGTCTCTGGGGCTGGACCCCTTTTGAGTCTGCTGGGAGAGGCCTTGCCTGGAGAACTGTGCCAGGACAGGCAAGGGGGCACAGACTGGAGCCAGAGACCACAGTGGCCCCTTGTTCTGAGGGCTGTGTCACCTCTGTCTCCCCAGCTGCATGGGTGTGTGAGGGTGGGGTGGGGGGGTGGCATGCCTTGTCTGCCTTAGCAGCCCGTGCTGTGTCTGGGGGCTCCCAGTGTGTAGCCTAGCTTCAGGGAAGAAGAATTTATAGGGCTGCTGAAAGGAGGAAGTGTGACTTCAGGCCTTTAAAAAACCTTTTACCTAAAAGTAGGTAAAGCAGAGAGGGAGTGTGTGTGTGTGTGTTTTATGGGAAGAAAGAACAAAGCGGGTAATTGCAGCGTTCCAGTGTACACATGGACCCACATCCATCCCTTCCCCCCTTATCCTTAGCTTCCCTGCAAAGCCTCCAGGGCAGGCTGGGGACCAGGCCAGGACTCTAATTGTGGGGTGCACTCCAGGGTGGGTCCCCCTCCAGCAGGCTGAACAGGACCCAGTGGAGGCGTAGGACAGCCTCGGGAGCCCCGATCTTCTGACTGTCCCCTCCTTCTCTCCTGGAAGCCAGCCCTCTCCTCTCTCCCCAAGCCCCCTCAAGTAGGACCGACCTGGAGCTGGTGGTCCAGCACCTCCACCACCCCCCCAAAACCTCCAGCAGACTTAGAGCTCCAGGTGGAGGTGGGGCTAGACCTGCTTTCATGCACCTTGTGATGTTTGTGGTCCTGGCAGCCGCGGGCCTCTGGCTGCTCTACTTTCCAAGTCGCAAAGATTACTCCTTTTTTTTTTTTTGGTCTTTTTTGGGCCATACCTGCAGCATGTGGAAGTTCCCAGGCTAGGGGTCAAATCCAAGCTACAGCCACTGGCATACACCACAGCCACAGCAATGCAAGGTTCAAGCTGCATCTGTGACCTACACGGCAGCTCCAATGCCGAGCCTTAACCCACTGAGTGAGGCCAGGGATGGAACCCACGTCCTCATGGATACTAGTCAGTTTAGTTACCACTGAGTCACAATGGGAACTGCAAAGGTTATTCTTATTAATGTTGCTCTTACTGATAGTATTTATCATGGTAATAGATTTATATTTGAATGGTGTTTTCAACCTTTCCAATACACTTTCACATCTATTGTCTAACTTCAACCTTGGTGATAGGACAGGAGCTTTTACCCCTGTTTTATTACCAAACTGAGGCATGAAAAGATTTGCCTAAGGTCCCATAACTGGTTGATAACAGGGTGGACTGGTGACAGAACTGCATGTGCATCAGCCATGCCCCTGGCACTCCAGGTGCAATCTCCCTGAACCCCACCATTTTTTTCTCTTGTAGGAATAGATTCAGCGTATAAATGCCTCCCTCCCTCCACTTTGGAATATTTACTGTGGGCTTGGAGGGCTAGTCCTACCTATAAGTCAGGCAGCCCTGGCTTCCTAAAGCAGACTGCCAGCTCGGCGAATGGGCGCAAAGCAAGGCCATCAGAGGGGCTGAGGGGCCACAGAAGGCGAGTGCAGAGAGTGGTGGATGCCCGGCGCCTCTGGGACTCACTGCTCACTCCTAAGCATTCAGGCCCCTAGAGGCCCCGTGTTGGGGTACAGGTTCATGGCCCCAGCCATCTGGCCCCAGGTCCCTGCCTCCCAGAGTTGAGGTGCTCTCAGCTCACCACTGGTACAAGCCATCAGTATGGTGGCTGGTGGCTGGGACCATCTCTGACCCAGCTGTGGTTCTTGATTCCCCCCTCCCTTCCATAGGCTAAATGTATTTCCAGAATATGTCCTTGGACCCTGCCCCATGAGCGCAGCTCTGGGCTTCTCACACATGTGCCAAGGTCATGGGCCAGACGTGCGTGCCTTCTCAGGCCCGTCCAGTTTCCCCAGCCAATCTGGGCACCTCTCTCTTAGATTTCGGACTCTCCAAGTCCGACAGGGCCCTGGAAGGGGCTGGTGGCCTGGGCAATGGGTGACAGCTGTCTCTCCCGGTGGTGATGAAACCATCTCTCTGAGATGCCAAGCCTGAATCCTTTTTCTTTTTTTTTTTTTTTGGTCTTTTTGCCATTTCTTGGGCCGCTCCCATGGCATCTGGAGGTTCCCAGGCTAGGGGTCCAATCGGAGCCACAGCCATTGGCCTACACCAGAGCCACAGCAACGCTGGATCCGAGCTGCGTCTACGACCTACACCACAGCTCACGGCAACGCCGGATCCTTAACCGACTGAGCGAGGCCAGGGATTGAACCCACAACCTCATGGTTCCTAGTCAGATTTGATAACCACTGAGCTATGACGGGAACTCCTAGCCTGACTCCTTTTTTGAGAGCTCTTCTCTCCCCTCCCCGGGGCCCTTCATGGGGCAGGTGGCCTTAATGAGACCAAAGGGGACTGCTGCTGCTGCTGCTGGTGGAACATCTAGCAGTAGCTGGGCCTACAGACCCCTGGAGGAAGGAAGAAGGCTGGGCTCAGAGCCCAGTCCCAGTTTTTGTTGTGTGGGGAAGTGGGAGATTCTGGTTGCTTGTGTGTGCGTTTAAACTCTGACCAGTATGTACCCAGGGCAAGATGGCTAGATGCTCACCGCCTGGCCTGCCCCTGCCTGCCCTGCTCTTGGCCCTTGAGGAGGGCTCGAGGCCTCAGTTTTCGGGCCGGGGTGTGAACTATGGGCCATCGGAGCTGTTTCTCAGGAGCTGAGTGGAAGGGAATAAGGACCTTCCTGGCACTCAGGGGACACCAGCCAGCAGAGGGGTGGAGGGAGAGTGACATTTTGCTGGGGCCATGGAAACAGGACATTTAAATTTTTTTGTCTTTTTAGGACTGCACCTGCGGCATATGGAAGTGCCCAGGCTAGGTGGTCAAATTGGAGCTGCATCTGCGACCTACACCACAGCTCATGGCAATGCCAGATCCTTAACCCACTGAGCAGGGCCAGGGATTAAGCTGGCATCCTCGTGGATACTAGTTGGGTTCTTAACCTGCTGTGCCACAAAGGGAACTCCCAGGATATTTTTAGTGTACTCGGCCTCCCAGAAAAGCACTCTGTAAACTGGAGCTTGAGGCAGCACGGGCCGGTGCCAGGGTGGGCCTCCTGTCAGTGTATGTGGGAGGGATTTGGACTAGAGGGTTTGAGATGTTTTTGGTTTCTGCGGCTTAGACAGCTCAAGGTGTCAGATGGAGTGAGGAAGCACAGACAGACCCCTCGTGGCCATGAGGCTGCGCACACCCGCCCCCATCCCCTTTTCTGAGCATCTTCCCAGGGGTGTTTCCCAATCAGGCTGCCCTCGGGAGGGAGAATCAGGTGCAAGCAGTTTTGGTAGAAGCATTCTCAGAGAGACATCTGCCCCTAAATATTGCCTACTGCTGCTACCAGAGTCCTAGCGGTAGAAGTCCCCTGTTATGGAGGTACATAACTTGGGAGGAATTTTTTTTTTTTTTGGCTTTTTAGGGCTGCACCCCCAGTATATGGAAGTTCCCAGGATAGGGGTTGAATCTGAGCTACAGCTGCCGGCCTATACCACAGCCACAGCAACTTCAGATCCGAGCCGTATCTACAACTTACACCACAGCTCATGGCAACACCGGATCCTTAACCCACTGAGCGAGGCCAGGAATTGAACCTGCATCCTCATGGACACTGGTAGATTTGTTTCTGCTTCACTACAATGGGGGCTCCCACTTGGGAAGATTCTGATGAATACTTCTACTGGTCATTGTAAGGGGCCGAACAGGAAAGGAGACAATGGCATCTGGGGAGTTCTTATGACGTCAGGCAAGGGGCAAGGGCCAGAGTATGACTTAGGGACTATGGCAATAGTTTTTACCTCTCCAGGGTAAGAGTTGGAGGGAGAAGGGGGGGGGTGGCCTTCGCTGGGGCCAGACCCTGCTGGAGCAAGCCGTGTGCTGGAGGGCGAGCCTGCAGGTCCAGGCTGGACTCTGGTGGCCCACCAAGGAGGCCAGCCTTCTCTGTCCCTCCTGTCTCTTGGTTCTTGGGCCCGGCAGCTGTTGGCAAGGCCCAGGAGGCCAGGCCCATGGATTGTTCCCCCTGAAGTTCTTGGCTTCCTGAAGAGCAAATCTCAGTACCCTGGACTGTAGCCACACGCCCGGAAGATAGGTGGTCACCTTTGGCAACCAAGCCAGATGAGCTAGAGAGTGCGACTCATTCAAGAGTTGTCCCCAGGACTTGAGCGTCCTCAAAGTGTCCATTTTGAAGATGTAAATTTATTTTTGGAATTTTTTTTTTTTTTTTTTTTTTTTTTTTTTGGTTGCACTTATGGCATGTGGAAGTTCCCGGGTCAGAGATCTAACCTGAACCACCTCAGCAATTCAAGCTGCTACAGTGACAATACTGGATCATTAACCCACTGCTCCACAAGGGAACTGCCGGAATTATTTTTAAAGATCACCTAATGGAGAGTTTAGGTTAGAGAAACTGCCACTGTCTCGTGTCTCTGTTTTAAAGGTCACTTTTTTTCAGGGAGGCCTTTACTAACCATCCCTTCAAAATTAGGCCTTAGGTGGCCCTTTTTTTTTTTTTTTTTTTTTTTTTGAACACATACTTATCTGGTCTAGTTATGTGCCCTATACTGTTTTAAGGCTTTGCAAATATTGACTCATTCTATCCCATGACTGCCCTGTAAGTATTCCTACTTGGTCTATTTTATAGTTCCAGGGGAAATTAAGGCACAGAGAGGTCAGGGGACTTGCCAGAGTTGTACGGCTGGTGAGTGGCAGAGCTTGGATTCAAACTCAGCAGTCTGGCTTAGAACTAGCAGTCTAAGCAGGGTGTTCTGCTGACCCCAATCCTAGCCTTCCGTGCACTCTGTCCATCTTCCCTTCAGACACTGGGCATCTTGTCCTTGCATCCACTTTGCTGTGCATAGCTGAGCGCATGCGCAGATAAATGAGAGAGGGGGAGATTGCCCATCATCCAACTACCTCAGTGCTGTAATTATGATAATTCTGACAGAGTGTAGATCTCCAGACCCGGTCGAGAACCGCTCCTGCCAGTCCTGTCATCATCTTTGTCAGGGCATGACAGAGGACTGTGCCAACACACCTGGGGCAAGAGGTGGGCGAGGCGCTTCACGCCCGCGCCTGGTTCCTGGTTAGCCCCCGCCCGGCTCTCTGCCTTGATCTTGTCCTTGCTCGCTCCCCTGCTGTCTCTCCGAGTCTCCTTATCGCTGTCTGCCTGTCTCATCTACTCCTCTTTGTTCCCATCTGTGCCTCCAGACCCTCTCCCAGCCACTGGGGTCTGAGGACATGAAATAGAGGTTTTATTTTACGATCACGAGCAGGCAGTATAAAACAAACATTAGCACAGCTGGCGGAAAGTGTAGGCAGGTGGTTATTTGGGATCCTAAAAAGCAGGATAAAGTTGAGTTATTTTTAGCTTGTGGATTCAGAAGCTGCTGGAATCCTGAGCTCTAGTTCATTGCCTGCACTGGCTGCCCCTCTGCAGTGGCAGTGCCAAGGGTGGCATGACGCTTTAAGTCTCCCCAAGTTTCTGTTCGTCTCAAATTAAAACAGTGTTTGCAGAGTTCTCATTGTGGCGCAACAGGATCGGTGTCATCTCTGCTGTGCCAGGATGCATGTTTGATCCCTGGCTCGGCACAGAGGGTTAAGGATCCAGTGTTGCCACCACTGTGGCGTCGGTGGAAACTGCAGCTAGGATCTGATCCCTGGCCCAACAACTCCATATGCCATTGGGCGACCAAAAAAAAAGAAAGAAAAGAGTGTTTGCTATGAGAACACAACTACAAAATGCATCCCTACACCCCCTCCCACCACTGCCCATAAGCTCTCCCCTCCTCCCCCGAGTACCAACTCTGGAGCCTCCAGAGCTCATGGAAGGATCCATCTCTTCTCTCTGCTAATCGTCTTCCTTGGGCCTCTATCACAAGTGGGGCTAGAAGGCTCAGTTTGCTCATTCATTCATTCACTCACTGAATGATTCATTGCTGGTCCCTGGAACAAGCTGACAAGCACCACTCATTAGAAGGCAATACAAAGCAGTAGAGACTACCCATGGGGCAGGGTCCCTATCTCAAGAGATTTCGGAGGCCAGCTGAAGACGCCACCTGTGTGAGTGAAACGTTAAATGGCAATGAAGGGGTTAACCAATACTCCATTGGCAGCAACATCTGTCACCAGTGGCTGTGATGTGGTTCAAAGGCGCACAGGACAAATTCCAAGACCTGAGTCCCCGGGCAGGAATGGAGGCTTTGTGGAAGGGTGGGTGGGTTTGCCCTGGGCCTGGAAGATGAGTAAGGTGAGTAGGAGACGCACAGCTGGCGAGGTGGGGGACGGGCGTTTCAGGCAGAGGACGAGTGGGGGGCGTGGCCAGCAGGACCAGAAGCACAGCCTGGGACTCAGAGATGAGTGGGCCAGGTGGCACCTCTGACCAAGACTCCTGGGGCTGGCGGGGAGTGTGATGCTGAGTATCAGGGATGCCCATAGACTTAAAAAAAACCAAAAAACAAAAACGCTTGGGACCCAGCTGTGTTACACAGCACACAAGCCAGTGTGGGAGAAAACCATACACGGAGCCACTCTCAGACCCACACAGAAGGAGGTGGTTCACGAGATGTGGGCCACAGGGTGACAGAGGCTGGAGATCCAGCATTTTCAGGGGCCAGGGTCCCCTTAGTGAGTGACTCCAGGGCTCACCTGTGCTGGGCCAGCTGCGGGGCCCTTCCAGTCCCTGGTCCTGAGCTGAAGTGACTCTGCCTTGGTTTCAGTTTCACAGAAGGCAAGGGTCGGGCAATGGGCTGGTCTGGGCATGTGTCCCCTTTAGGAGCCTCCTGGGTCAGTCTCTCCCATGGCCCGTTGGTCCTGACAGACCCCTGACCGCCTTGGGAGCCCCAAGGTGAGTGCAGTCTACTTAAGCAGTGGCCTAATGCTGGGGTCTTGTCTGGCCCCTGTCCCACCAGAAACCAGTAGATTCTGGGAACACTTTTCTAGCCCCACCTGAACCCTGCTGGTCTAGTGGCGGCAGAGCACCAGGCACAGAGTGAGCCTCCGTAAGTATTTCCTGATGGAATTCCCATTCCTCACATCGCTGACAGCTGACCATCCTTGCCCAGGTGGCTTCATCGTCTTCCCCACCCTCCAAACCTCTGCAGAGGCCACCGCTGCACCCTTTCCTCACATCCTGATGTGGAGGAGGCACCTCTTATTTTTCTCTCTGTGGGTGTCCTAGCCACAAGCCCCACTTGCCACCCTCTCCCCACCCAGGTCTCTGGGACCTGGCCTCCAGGGACTCCCACCTTTGCTGGCTGGCCCCATAGTGGCTCCTTGGGCAGAAGAACTTTGAATCAAGGGCAAAAAGCCCATGTGAGCACCTAACTGGCAGAGAACTTGGAAAGAGGAGCAGCTTCATTGTCCAGAGCAGGCCAGCCGGGAAGAGAAAGCAGTGTGTCTGCCTCGAAAATCATATGTATGTGCATCAAAATTTATCCATGATGCATCTTTGCATGAACATATGGGTGTATGTTCACATTTTGGCTGGATGGATTTTTCCTCCTGCCATCTTGACTTTTGTCCATTTCAGCATGTGTTGGGCTGTAGAATCCTGGGGTTTGGGTATCAGGTCTGGGAAGGGGGTTTGAGCAGCCTGGAAAGGGTGTGCTTCCTCGGCACTCGAGGCCTTCCTGTGGAGGCAGGGAGGAGATTTAGGGTTTAGAGCGTTGCCACATCTTATGAGAAGTGAATTCGGTGACCGTGGAGGGCCCTTTAATTCCCATGAATCTGATTCCAGGCTACGTTGCAAAGCAACCTGGACATAACTAAGAGGTTGTTGATGCATTTCTTTTTTTTTTTTTACTTTTTAAATGGTTTTTATTTTTTTCCATTATAGTTGGTTTACGGTGTTCTGTCAATTTTCTACTGTTCAGCAAAGTGACCCAGTCACACATGCATATATACATTCTTTTTCTCACATTATCAGGCTCCATCACAAGTGACTAGATGTAGTTCCCTATTCTATACAGCAGCATCTCACTGCTTATCCATTCCAAAGGCAATAGTTTGCATCTATTAACCCCAGACTCCCAGTCCATCCACTCCCTCCATGTTTGAGGCACATCTTCCAGCCTTTCTGTGCCTCAGTTTCCTCACCTGTAAAACGAAGGTAACAACAGTAACTGTTAAGGGCTGTAGTGAGAATGTATAGCACATAGGAAGCGCTTGGTGGGTGACACGTGGTATGTGCTCAGTCGGTGCAGGTGGTCGTTGTTAAAGTTGTGGTTCTCGTTGGAGGGCCCTGCCTGGAACACCCATCTGGCTCTTTGGGGTCAGTTTCAACTGTCTCCCCAGCTTCCAGCCCTGTTCCTGCCCTAAAACTCCCCTGATGAAGAGAAGTGCTCCCACCCCTGAAGCTCTATCCCATAGTCCGCTCAGCTGGTCATCAGGGCAACCCCGGCCACACCCCACTCCCACTCGGAAGCTTTGGCCTTGCCCAGGATCTACCCATCTGGGTCCCTGGAAGGGAGAGACCACCGAATCCTAAACTCAGAGGTGCCATTGCTTCCTGGCCCAGCCAGGGCACTCCTTTATTTCCTAAACTAACTGGAGTCCAAGATACATCGCTGTGCTGCCAGTCCAGGGAGGGTGGGGCTTCTGGCAGGGAGCAGCTCAGCACCTGCTTCCCGGCTGTGCAAACGGCACTTTTGCAAACAAAGCAGCCATTTCTGCTCCTACTCCCTCTAACTGGTCTTACTTCCTGGAGGAAAGGGAGGGGCTTACTCCCCGTTGTGCTTCTGCCTTGAGTGCCTTGCAAGGTGACTTGCCCCCGGCTGTCCTCTCCACCCCTGAGGGGCCTTGAGTTTGGTCTCATCTCCACACAGAGGGGTTGGGGGGTTCTCCTTAAGCCACTGGCCACCCCCAACCCACCACCCCGGGGCAGGAGCAAGAAGCCTGGAAATTAAGATCAGAACTTGGAAGGGGTCATTGGCTTCAACCTCATCATTTCAAAGAGGAGAAAACTGAAGACAGAGAGACGCAGACTCCTCTGTTCGAGTACACTGGCTGAGGAGGGCGTGCCTCCCCACCCCTGCCCCCACGCTATCCTGGGGGAAAAAAATCAAAATCAGTACTGAGTGGTCTCAATTACTCATCAGTTTTGCCTTTTTCTGAGACTTTTTTTGAGAGGGCTGAGAATCTCCATGCCATGCTTTCTAGAAAGGGCATTTCACTTAGAAGATTTTACCTTTACTAGAAGGGAAAAACTTGGCAGCCCCATGTTGCTGCACTTTTGCTCTCAGATCTGGGGAGATGGGAGCCCTGAGAAGCTCGCTTCTCTCTGGGGAGGGGTCCTTGGGGGAGAGGATTGAAAACAGGGGATGAAGGGAGGAGATGAAGGGAGGAGACGAAGGGTGGGTCCTTCGGCTGATTTTAAGAGGCTTTTTGGCCTCCCCAACCTCATAAACCTGGAGCCTGTGAGAACCTGAAACAAGTAAAACCTGAGATGCTGACTCAGCAAGAGTGAGAGGCTCATTTGCATGATATTTCTAGGGTGATGTAGCTATGTGCGGCTCGTGTAGTAAGAAGAGCATTTGTTCCTGACCCATGACGCCTAGATCCTGCCTTCCTTCTGGCGACCCCAAGGTTTGCTGAAGCACTTTCTGTTTGCCAAACATGTAATGATCATCTTACTCTGTTCCTCATGCTGAGCTTATTCCTGGAGTTCAAAAATGGAGCTGCTTAT
Organism: Sus scrofa; assembly: GCF_054392235.1. Classification (NCBI taxonomy): domain Eukaryota; kingdom Metazoa; phylum Chordata; class Mammalia; order Artiodactyla; family Suidae; genus Sus; species Sus scrofa. The sequence continues at coordinate 85,132,570 of NC_139387.1, read as the reverse complement.
AGCCTCTTGGAAGGTCAGGCCTGTGGTTTGCAGGTAGGTGGGCACTTGGAGGGTATCACCCAAAGATGAGCCCATAGGTGCTCCTCACCTGGCCATAGAACCCCACCAAACTAGGCCCAAGATGCTGTGCCTGCTTACATGACCTATTTTCTAGCTACCAACAGCTAGCATTATCTATTCTAAACATCTGGCAGTACCTGCCTGCTTAGTCACCTTGCCCCTGTCTTCAAACAGCTGTAGGGTCCCACCCCCTCTCCGCCTCCTTCCATCTGGGGTCCCTCCCCTTTTTCTTCTTGGAAGGATCTGGAGGCACCAGATCCACAAGTTCTGATGTCTTTAAAAGGATCCGCCTGGGTAATAAGGCTCTTGTGGGAGCAGTGACATTCACATTGACGCCAGTGAAAGTCCAACTGCCAACCCCCTTGTGGCCTTCAGCTGGACATCATGAGGGCCTGTGTCCCCCTGATAGTGGCCATGCTCTGCGGCCTGGCCTGGGCAGGTAAGTCACGACTGGTGGGGATGACAGGGGGTCCTGCGAAAAGCAGCAGAGAGTTGAGGGACTTGGTAGAGGGTGAAGGTAGAGAGACAAGGGAGGGCCACTCTGTCCTGATGCCATGGACACCTTCGACTTGGCCTGGTCTGAGGAAGGAGTTGCCTTCCTCAGGGCAACTGGTGGACGAATGTCATGGAAGCCCCTTCTTGCCACTTTGGAAGACGAGCCCCAAGCATCCCTTCGTCCAACCTGACTTTTGACCTTAGCAAGGCTTTTTTTTTTTGTTTTGTCTTTTTGTTTTTTCCTGGGACCACTGTATGGTCTAAAGATGGGCTGTGAGTGACTGGGTTTGAATGGCCTGGCTGCCCTTGATCCCTTCCTTTGCTGCCCGGGGATGGGTGAGTTGTCTGGGCTGGGAGCTTTCTCTGAGTAAAGACTTAGGAGGGGGAACCTGGAAGAGCACCTGACCAGGAGGCAGGCGGCGTGCTCTCGGGGGCTGCATAAGTGGTCAGAGGAACGGGTCTCGTCCTGCATTAGGGGAACTGAAGCAGAGAAAGGTCCTAGCGGTCCGGGGATGGGATGGCAGGTGAGGACAGGAGCCGCTTCCTGTTTGGCAGCTGGCAGGTGCTGCTGCTGAGGTGTTAATAGGTGGTTAATGGGTGAGTGGGAAGGGTGCGGAGGGAGGGGGCTGAGCTGAGGGGTGTGAGGAGAGTCCTCCTCTGCCCAGAGAAGAGAGAATCCAAGCTGGATTCCCTTTCCACCCCACCCCAGTTGTTCCTACATAGGGCTCTTGTAAGGACTGCATAAGATAAGGTCTAAGAGGCGCTCTACGTGGAGTGAGCGCTCCATGGATTGGGTCCTTGATCATGGTTGTGAGTATAAATCAAAATAAATATAAAACATTCATTTATATATATAAATTCATTTATATATTTACATTTGTATCACATTAATTATATATTCTATTAATAAAATGTGGACAATAAATTTAATACAAAATATTAATGTAATATATTGATATAAAATATTATTTATATAGAGATTTATCTAAATAGAAAATCTACTCTTGCAATCATTTCCGGTCAGATGGTGGATACGAAGACCCCTAATGGGATTCCTAAGTGGAAAGCCTTTGGAGGGGAAAGCCGTTCCCAGGCCTCCCACGCTGGGTGGGCTCGGGTACCTGCACTTGGGCACCCACAGCAGAGAGGCCAGGCCCGGGTGGTGCAAGGCTCGTGGTAGAGTGAGGGCAGCGTGAGAGCTTCTAGCTTAGTGTGAAGGAGAGGCCGTGGGGTTAGGGCTTCCCAGTGTCCGGAGAGGAGAGCCGCTGGAGACGTTTGGTCCCCAGGGGACATCCCTGAGGGCAGGGGCAACAGTAGCTTCAAGGTGCAGGTGGAGCCCTTGCCCCTGGGGATGGTGATCTGATGCCGGTGTGGGGCCGAGGGGAAGGTAAGGGTCCAGTGGATGATAGGTCTAACACTTCAGCCAAGAGAGCCAACATCTCAAGAGTCCCTGTTGTGGCTCAGCGGGCTAGGAGCCTGACATAGTGTCTGTGAGGAGGCAGGTTCAATCCCCGGACTTGCTCAGTGGGTTAAGGATCCAGCGTTGCCTCAAGGTTCAGCATAGGTTGCAGATGCTGCTTGGAGCTGGTGTTGCTGTGGCTGTGGTGTAGGCAGGCAGCTGCAGCTCGGATTTAATCCCTGGCCCGGGAACTTCCATGTGCCATGGGTGCACCTCTAAAAAGACACACACACACACACACACACACACACACACCCACAAAAAAACAACCTTCAACATCTCAGAACTTAGATGCAGGAGTATGAATTGTGTGGGAACCAGACTCAGGTACCCAGTTGTTTCAAGTGAACTCAGGCAGGAAGCTGGTCCTGGAAGGGCATCTTCTTGGTTGGCTCAGGTCTCCATGGAAACAGCATCTGGGGCCCCCAGAAAAGCAGAGACATAGGATCTCTGAACCATCAGAAGGGCTGAGCACTGGCCATATAGGGACACCCAGGCATGGGACCAAGCTTCTCGGTGGGCAGTGTAGATAGGAGTGGGTATTCTGGCTTATTAAAATCTTTAAATTTGCAGAGAAATGTAGTGTGTTAGGTGGGGGTGAGGATGGGGAGGAGGGGGTGGTGGGAAGGGGGATAAGCTTTTCACAGGGAATGGAGGGAGACTCTTTCCGGGATAAGACAGGCAGAACGAGGAAAGGTAGAACGAGAGAGATGGGGTGGACAGACGAGGGTTGAAAGGTTGTTGGAGCAGTGATTCAGTGCCTGGCTGGTGAGTGAGGCACACATGGAGCATTTGTGTGAACAGGAGATACTGGGGTGAGAAGTCAGGGTGACGAGCCATACGAGTGTCCCCAGAAGAGCACGGGAGGTGCCTACCAGCCCTCGCCTCCCTACTCAGATCCCAAGGTGCTCTCGAAGCAGATCAGGTTTACAGGGACACATGAAGGATCCGTGGCCTGGGGTTCCTTCTGGGGACAAAGTTCTTGAACAGAGATGAAAAGGTCCACTCAGCCAGGGCCAGTGGGGAGTGTTCTCCTGAGCTCCACAGAGCTGACTATTCACTTCACCCCTTCTCAGCGGGTGCCAGCTGCTGGAATGGCGTGAATCCCTTCTTTGGACTCTGTTGATCTGGCCCATTAAGAACGTTGCCCTGATTTGTCTGAATTCTCTCCCTTCAGATTCTGGGTGTACTGCCAGCCTGGCCGAGCAGGCAGCTGACACAGCCCTTCCCCCTGGCTTGAAAACTCCTCCTTAGGGGCCTTGCATTTGAGTCCAAGGAGCATCATTTAAGATGCACGAGAAGATCCCCTGGGCCTCGAGGGACAAGCGCCTTGGACCTGGTCGTTTTTAGGGACAATTCACGAGAATTACCTTCCTGGCTGAGGCCCTTTACTCGATGGGAAGTTGCCTCAGGACCTGGGGGAACCTGGACTTGGCACCTCTCTGATGTCAAGAACACAGACTCACAGAGTTGATGTCAGCTAGGAAACTGTCCGCAACAGAAAGGCGCCAACACCCCAGCCCAAGGGATGATCCCGCTGAAACCCAGGAGCGGGGAGTCAGCCAGATCAAGGATGGAAACAGGGAAGACTGCTCCAGCTAGTCTGGGTACTTGCCACCTTGAAGATGGCATGGAATGTCGCCACCATTTATCTAACTCACACTTACGTGGCACCACCGTGTGTCATGCACTGTGCTAAGGGCTTTACAAAAATTAACTCATTTGGGAGTTCCCATCGTGGCTCCGTGGTAACGAACCTGACTAGTATCCATGAGGATGTGGGTTCCATCCCTGACCTCGCTCAGTGGCTTAAGGATCCCGTGTTGCTGGGGCTGTGATGTAGGCCTGCAGCTGCAGCTCCGATTTGACCTCTAGCCTGGGAACCTCCATACGCCGCACATGCGGCCCTAAAAAGACACAAATAAATGAATAAATAAATATTTAATTCTTATGAATATTCTATGAGATGGGCTCTATTATTATCGCCCTTTCACAGAGAAGGAAACTGAGGCACAGAAAGTCAAATAACCTGCCCAGGATCATGTAGCCGGGAAGCAGCAGGCCTAGCATTCCAGCCTTGAGCGATTTGGCCTCTCTGGTTCCTGGCCTCTCTGCTGTCCTCCCCTCTTAGGCTCAGTATAAACCCTAATCCCAGAACTCAAACCCGAAACTAAACCTGTATCCCTAATTCTGACCTCCACCCCAATCCAGGCTAAGTTTTGATGCTATCCCTGTGTGAAATTGCAACTGGAACCAAACCTCAATTACTTTTTTTTTCTTTTGCTTTTTGGGGTTCCACTCGCGGCATATGAAGTTCCCAGGCTAGGGGTCTAATCGGAGCTGTAGCCACTGGCCTACGGCAGAGCCCAAACAACGCAGGATCTGAGCCACGTCTGCAACCTACACCACAGCTCATGGCAACGCTGGATCCTTAACCCACTGAGCAAGGCCAGGGATCAAACCCGAAACCTCATGGTTCCTAGTCGGATTCATTTCTGCTGCACCATGACGAGAACTCCGTAAACCTCAATTCTAACCTAAGGCAAAATTGGGATTATTTCTCCTCTCCTAGTCTTGACACATTCCTCAACCCCAAATATGGTTTTTAAAAACATTTTTTTATTAAAGTATATATATATACATATACATATATATATGTATACACACACACACACACACACACACACACACACACACATTCCCTTTCTTGTATTATCTTCCATCATGGTCTACACCAAGAGACTGGATATAGTTCCCTGTGCTGCATATGTGGTTTTAAACCTACTCCGCTTTCCTTACCCAAACAGCTACACAAAATGTTATTTTATCAGTAATTAACCCAAGCCCTAATCCTCACTGTCGCTCTTAATCTAACTAACCCCAACCCTGGCCTAAATTAGGTTTCAGTTTCTCCAGTCACAAATTCCAGTGTAGAACTGTAACTCTGCCTCTGATCTTGACATTCTCTGTAACCCACAGCCTGACCCTAAACCCAATACCAGCTAAATCCAAACCTCAGGAACCTCAAATGGAAACAAAGACTCTGTTATCACTCTTAAAGACCAGGGTGGAAGGAACCGGTGCCCAGCCAGCTGTTGCCCTGGCGTGCCCCCTCTGCTGTCTTTGCTGTGTTGGGCTTGTTTTTTTTTTTGTTTTTTTTTTTTTTTTTTTTTTTTTTAGGGGTGGTGGTGGGTTTGTACCATTTCCTTCAAAATGTCTTGTCTTATGCCGCTTGTGACCAAAAGCCTGCTTCTGCAAGCCAGTTGGCTGGAGCAAGGGATGCGGTCTGTGGTTATATGACAGATGCTATTCCCAAGCCCAGCTCTCAACCCACACCCGCCTCATTCCCCACCCTAAGCGAAACTAATACAAACACAGTCCCAAGGCTAGAGGAAACAGAAAGATGTGACATGGGGAGAAAGAGGGTGCAGAGGAGACCGAACAAAAGAAGCAGGAGATATAGAAGGGACAGGATGAGAGGCAGGGGATGGGTCAGAGAGAGAGGGCAGGAGGGACCCTTGGAGCCGTGGTGACTCATCCTCCTCTACCAGACAGGTGAATGGCGGCTTCTGGGCTACGCCCATCCCACGGACCTCTTTCTTTGGTCTGTCTGGATTTTTAAAAATTGGAAAACTTCACATAAAATTTAAGGCTTCTCTTGAAAAACAGAAGGCTCTGGCAACACTTGAGCCTTCATCCCAGCCTGGCAACAGTTGGCTGGAGCTGCTAGTGGCTGCCAAGCTCAGGCAGGGCATCGTTTCCAAGTTTGTCACAGTCCCCACCTCTCCCTATTGCCCACGTCTTCTTGACTCGTTTGTGGAACAGCTCTAACTCCAAAAGGTATCTGAGTTGTGATCCTGGGTCTATATTATGAGCCCTGCAATAGTCAGTGGGGGGTGGGTGGTGGGTGGTGGGCGGCAGGGGTGAGACTTATGTATGCCTGGGTGGCTGTGCATGCCTTTCTTCCTGGAAGCCAGCAATGACCTTCTCTGCCAGGTGGGGCCCTGCCTGTGTCTGTGAACCCTCCTGCGGAGAGTACCCAGATGAGGAGAGTAGGCTTCCCAGAGAGCTAACTTTGTGACCTTAACTGCCCATAGGCAAAACGGAGTCATGTGCATCCCGCTGTCATGAGAAATTTGACCGAGATGCCTCCTGCCAGTGTGACCGCCGGTGTCCCCGGCATGGGGACTGCTGTGAAGACTATGAATACCTGTGTACCGGTGAGGCTCCTTGTGGAGAGACGGGTCTGGGAGGCATGGCCAGCGATGCCATGACCACACCCAGCCTGCTGGACCCCTGCCAGGGGGTCCAGACTGATGGCAGGGCTCAAAAGACGCCGACAGGCAGAGCAGGGGTCAGGGCTTTGGCCACCACTTGTCGCGGCTTTTCTAGGATGTTCCAAAGTAAAACCCCAGCTTAAAATAAAACAGATGTCATCCTCCTGGAATGTCCGTTTGAACTATCAGGATTAACAATATCTTGAAACTTGAATTCCAAAAATTGCAAGGGAGGGGGAATATTATTTTAGCACGAGTTGTCAGTTATTACTCACAGAAGTAGAAAAAGGGGACTCACTTTCCCAGCTCGCATGCCACCAGGAAGACTGCCTGGTGTCACAGGGACCATCACAGCAGTGGACTGAGTGGCTGCACATCTGCAACCTGTCAGTCCCAGGCCAGCAGTTAAACGGGACCTGCTCCACCCCTGAATGACAGTTGTTCCTCTGCTATTCCAACCACAAAGTTTCACGTGAATCATTTGAAAAGCTCATTTTGAGTAATTCCCTCATTTGGGTGATTCCAAGGCTTTAGACTCCCAGACCTTCAGCTTTGTGACAGAAACCTTGCTAAATTCACTGTCAAACTATATGCCCTGACGCCCAGTTTGGAAAACATGGTCAGCTGAAGCCACGGCAGGCAATGGCCAGCAAGACCACTGGCATGGTTGTGCAGGTTGGGCACTGCACAAGGTCCCCCAGCTGAGAAGGTGAGTTGGAGCAAAGATGACTCTTGTACCCCTCTCACCAAGCTGTGTGTCTTGGTGAAGAGCTGTGTCTGCTGAGAGAAAAGAGTACTTTTTCTTAATTTGCCCAAGAGTGGTCTACAGTGGCTGGCTCTGCTAATCCAGCCATGTGCCCTCAGAGCTGCTTCCACCCAAAGGAATGCTGATTCAATTTATAGGAAAACACCATACATCCCAGCAGAAGTTCAGCTGATCAGGCCTAGGTAGGGAAACCCAGGCCCAGATCTCAATGCCAGAATCAGAGTTGCCCCATCTTCTGCTGCCCTGGCCCCCATTCAGCAGACATGGGAAGTCCTGTCACCTGGGACCATGAGGTTGGCATTTTAAGATAGAGATGATAAGCAGCCCAGGAGCCAGTTCATCACTAAGTCTCTGATTTGCCACTCAATCTTTTTCCCATAGAAAAAAATATTATAAATGATGGTTGAGACTCTAGATCAGCTCGCCTAAGTCTATTTTGAGTAAGATGTGGTGGAGTTAAGAACCCGGTGGATTGTCAGCCCTTAAAACACAGCCTGGCAGAAAACAAGGGGTCAGATGTTTGTTGACTGAAGAAATAACCTGCCCCCACGGTTGTGATGGTAATAACACTATCTGGTTAATGCAGTGACATTCTGAAGCACCTTGTAATAGTGGGGTTTGGTGGGGGGAGGGGTGGAATGTATTTCACTCTGTGCTGAGAGAGAAGCATCCCTTCCTCTTCCTGCCCACCCCCACTCCCATTCCACCCTTCTCTGCCCAGAGCCAAGGCTGCAGTCACTCAGCCTGGAGTGGGGCAAAGGAATGGGGCAGCAGGAGTTCTCTTGAGGTGCAGTGGGTTAAGGATCTGGTGTTGTCACTGCTGTAGCTTGGGTTCTGTCCCTGGCTCAGGAACTTCCAGATGCTGCAGGTGTAGCCAAAAAAAAAAGAAAAAAAGAAAAAGAAAGAAAAGAAAAAGAAAAAGAAATGGGGCAGCAACAGGAATGTGCTTTTCTGAACACGCCTTCCCTCCAAACACAGCCTTTGTGGCCATTGCCAAGTGCGACTGTGAAGAAAGAAGGGAAGTCGGTATCTCAGGAAACAGTCCTTATTCCATGAGGCCCGGGAGGAGTTCACCCCTGACTCTGACCGGGAGTTATTAGAGGTGAGGGCTGTTCCTAAGCGAGGGCCTTGGCCTTGAGGTTGGAGCCTGCTTACCTAGCAATTTACATTACAGAAAAGTCATACCCGCCTCAGAGACGTCCACCTAAAGGGCCACCTCCTGCCACAGGCCCCCACCCGCTTTTTACAGACAAGCACCCTGAGTACCGCAGGGTACATGGCGGGGAGGGCTGTCGCCTGGGGATGTTCCTTCCCTTCTGAGAATGGATTTCAATCCCCCTCTGTCTCACATTGTCAGTTTTTCTTCTCCTCCACCTGGTGCTTGTTCATTGTACCCTAGCCCCGGTTTTGTAGGTTCTTCCACTGCACGTGCCTGTCCCCAAGGCCGAGAGGACTGAGAATCAGGGATAGAGAGGAGGGACCCCTGGGGGACAGGTGGTGACTTGACTTCTCTGACCTACAGCTGAAGAGGACCCCAAAGATCCAGAGCCATTCCTGGAGCTGGAGGAAGAGGCTGAGGGGGCCCCAGCCAGCAGTGAGTCTGCCTTCGGAAAAGGGGGGCCTTTGGGATAAGGACTCAGGACTCGAGTGGGTGACAAGGGAAGGGGGGCAGCCGTGCTGGCGGCAACAGGCCCAGGCCAAACCAGACAGACCCCAAAAATCCATCACCTGGCAGTGGGGAGGAGGGCTCGCTGGAGTCTTAGGGTCTGGGTGGGAGGAAGCCCCTGGGGCCCTCAGTAACCTGGAGGGTAGGCAGGAAAGAGCCTGAGGTTTTATTTTTAGAGAGGGACGATTATAAAAACAACAGGCCCGAAAGTAGAGTTGGGCACCAGAAAGGACTTCCTGACCGTGAAGGGCGTGCACCCATGAAGCTTGTTTGTTTTCCTTCCCTGAAGTTCTTTAATAGGAAGCGGCAGGAGAGCGAGGCTCGGGGGAGGCAGAGGGGCGGGGCGGGGAACCGGCGGGACGCAGCGACCCCTAGAGGCCGGCCCGGGACACTCCTCCTCCCTGTCCTCTCAGACTTATACTCCGCACCCGACTCCTGCCATGGCCGCTGCTGGGAAGCCTTCGACAAGCACCACCCGTGCCACTGTAATGCCCGCTGCCGGGAGTTTGGAAACTGCTGCGAGGATTTCGAGAGCCTGTGTGGCCATGGTCAGTCTCCTGCTCCCTTTCGCATAGCCCCAGAGACAGAAGGACCCTCTCTACGTGTGGTCCCGGGACCAGCAGCATCAGCAGCATCTGGAACTTTATTAGAAATGGAAACTCGGAGTTCTGGTTGTGGCTCAGTCGTTTAGTGTCCGCGACGATGCGGGTTCGACCCCCAGCCTCGCTCCGTGGGTTGAGGGTCTGGTGTTGCTGCAAGCTGCAGAGTAGGTCACAGACGCAGCTGGGATCCCCTGTTGCCTTGACTGTGGTGGCAGGCAGCTGCAGCTCGGATTCCACCCCTAGCCTGGGAAAAGAGACGGAAACTCTAGGGCTCATCCCAGACCCATTAAATCAGAAAGTCTGTCGGGGGCGGGGGACCAGTCTGCTCTCACAAGCATTCCAGGGTTCACGCCCAAGTGAGAGAACCTTCCAGAAGGCAGGGGGCTGTGTGGATATTTTGTGGACATTCTGTGGGCAAGGCCATGGGCTATTTTAAGGATCGCTTAGGCCCTAGGCCCCTGCCCTGCAATCACTAGGGTGCCTGATTGCAGCCCCTCTCCCCCACTGCTGGCTTTTGGAAGGTTCCCAGGAGAGGATGCCCCCAGCCTCCCTTGGGCTCTGAGATACCCCTCCCCCAATTCCTCCCAGAGGGTTTCTCGCACAGCGGCGATGCCATCACCAAGGAGGAGCTGCGGAGCATCTCTGAGAAGATCTACAGGGCAGACACCAACAAAGCCCAGAAGGAAGACATCATTCTCAATAGCCAAAACCGCATCCCGCCCTCGGAGACCAGAGACCAAGTGGACCGCTGCCCAGAGCCGTGAGTTCCATTTGTGCCTCTGCAAAATCTCTCCCCCACTTTGCTGCTTCTTTTTTTGGCCACACCTGCAGCATATGAAAGTTCCTGGGCCAGGGATCTAGGGATCGAATCCGAGATGCAGCCGCGACCTATGCCACAGCTGCGGCAATGCCAGATCCTTAATCCAGTGCACCTGGCTGGGGATTGAACCTGGATCTCCACCGTGAGTAGAACTGCTACAGTCAGGTCCTTAATCCAACAAGCCACAGTGGGAACTCCCTGGCTTTGCTTCTTTTGGTGCCTCAAGGCAGGCAAGATCAAAGGGAAAGGGACAAAATAGGTCTCCCAGAGACAGACAGATAAAGCCATCTTGAGGGCCTGTGGGGACCCACTGGGGGGCTTCTGGGATTGGCTGGGCTGAAGATAGAACTGGCCTTCCCAGAAATGGAGTGGAAGAAAAGAGCAACCTCACAGGAGTTCTTGCTGTGGCACAGCGGAAAGGAATCTGACTAGGAACCATGGGGTTGCGGGTTTGACCCCTGGCTTTGCTCAGTGGGTTAAGGATCCGGCGTCGCCATGAGCTGTGGTGTAGGTCACAGACACAACTCGGATGCTGCGTTGCTGTAGCTGTGGTGTAGGTCGGCAGCTGTAGCTCTGATTTGACCCCTAGCCTGGGAACCTCCATGTGCTGCGAGGGAGGCCCTAAAAAGCAAAAGACAAAAAAGAAAAGACCAACCTCTTGCGTTGTCCCCAAGAGTATCTCAAGTCCCCCCCCCAGCCTCTGACCCAACCCTCGCATGCCTGCCTCTGTATCTGGACGTTCCTGGATGGGTTCTGCTCCGTGTCCAGCATCCAGGCCTCTGACTGCGCTTCCCCCCACCTCTCCCAGGCTCTTCACCTACGTCAATGAGAAGCTCTTCTCCAAGCCGACCTACGCAGCCTTCATCAACCTCCTCAACAACTACCAGCGGGCCACGGGCCGCGGGGAGCACTTCACAGCCCAGCAGCTGGCTGAGCAGGACACCTTCCTCAGGGAGATCATGAGCACGGCCGTCATGAAGACGCTCTATGGCTTCCTCCACCAGCAGAGTGAGTGGGGCAGGAGCCTCCTTCCCCAGGCCCTGCGCCCAAAGCTGGCCATGCTGGGGGTGGGGGTGGGGGCAGTGTATCTCTGGGCGGGGACAGGGAAGGGGCCAGAGAGGAGCCCAGAGGCAGGAACTGAAGACTCCTCCGTCTGCTTTGGAAGCCACCCCCACCCTATCTTTGGACCTCATCTTAGCCACCTCGTTTACCCCCCACTCGCTGCCTCAGTCTCAGGGTTCCCGGAAGGCCACAAGTCGCCCCACTCTCCCCCAGGGCACTTTTCTGCCACCTCAGTGGATCTCAGAGTCAGCACCACTTTCTCTCTTGCCTCTGCTCCCTCCTCCGGCACTAAGTCCAGCAAGGAGGCTGGCCCCCTCCACGTTTTTGCTGGGGAAGCAGCAACAGAAAATCAACACAGGTTCGGAGGGGGACGTTCTACCCGGAAGGGTTCTGGTTGGAGCGACTCCAGATAGAGATACGTTTGAATCAGACCAAAAAAGGTTTGGGCCGCAGGAGTTCTTGGCACGGGCCGTGTTTATGAGTGTCCGCCAGATTCCTTTCCTGAACTCCAGGCCGCTGGGCCTTGCCTGGGGGTGGTTCCGTCCAGGTCTTCCCTTGCCGGCCGTGGGGTCGCCTCTGCTCAGCGCTGCTGTATTGCATCCTCCTGTGGCCCCGTTAGGCATTGGTAACCCTGTTTTTAGGTAAAACCGGTGACACTCGAGCGAGCCCTGGGAAGAGGGTGTGATCCTACACCGCCCCCTGGTGTCCTTTATAGTGAACAACAAGAGGATCTTGGAGGTGGAGACTGAGCCCTGGTCCATCAGCCACCCCATCTTCACCTCTGTCCCCGTCCAAATCCCACTTATCCTTCGAGTTCTAGCTCAGATCCCACTGAATTTATGAAGCTGCTTCTACTGCAGTTGGCACACAGCTGACTTTCAGTGTATCTCCGGAGGTCAAGGGCTTGGGGTGTGTCCCCAAAATAGCCTTGGGCCAGAGAGACTTAGTTTCACTCGCTAAGGATGCATATGACCCTGGGCCATTAGACCCTCAGACCTTCTCTGTGAAATGGGGTCTCGCGGGATTAATGCATGTAAAGCACTCATTGGAAAGCCTGGCACCCAGTAAGTGGTAGCCACTCAGTATGTGAAACTGTTCTCTGTTATTCCGTGTATTTTTAGTATTGCTTTCCAACTGTGCTATAAGTCCTTGAGAGGAAGGAATGTGCCTGGTATCTCTTTTGTGCCTTCCACACACAATTCTGGGCAGTGAACCACGGATATTTGATGGCTCCCTTATTCAGGTCCCCTTCTCTTGGTCCCCGGCCCTGACCCTTCTCTTGGTCCCAATGGCCTTTCCATCAGCTCCACCTGGCTGGCTAATTGCCCCCTCCTCAGTCTTTCCCAGCTCCTAAATGACCCCATCATTCATCCAGGTGCTCAGGCCAAAAGCCCAGGAGCAATTCTTCTGTTTACCTCACCGCTTCCCATCCCCCTTTCCTCCACCAGGAACATCTGTCACTTCCAGCTTCAAAATCTATCTGGGAATCTGCTCACTTCTCACCCCTCCCCCACGGCTGCTGCCTCCATCCAAGCCACCACCACCTCTGCCCTGGACAGAGTGGTATCCCCCACACTGGTGTCCCTTCTTCTGCTCATAGGCCCATTGGCCTTTTTCCTTACACAGCCAGAAAGATTCTTTAAAAACAAAGCTCCTATCACAGAATTCCCCTGCTTAAAACCCTTCAGTGGCTCTCCCACCCCCAAGAAGTGATGGAATTGAGAGATGGGTCTCTGGAGCGAGACCGTTTGGGCTCAAGGGCTGTGTCTACCTCTCATGAAGCGTGCAATCTTGTGTGGGTTCTATAACCTCTCTGCCTCAGTTTCCTCATCTCTAAATTGAGGGTAATTACTACCAACCTGATGTGAAAAATCAATGTGAGGACTGAAGGCACTTAAAACAGGGCTGCACATAGAACATATGCAGTAAATGTAAAATAGTTTTCTTACTTTTTTTTTTAGGGCCATGCCTGACATATGGAAGTTCCCAGGCTAGGGGTTGAATTGGAGCTGTAGCTGCTGGCCTTTGCCACAGCAACAGGGGATCTGAGCTGCTTCTGTGACCTACACCACAGCTCACAGCAACGCTGGATCCTTAACCCACTGAGTGAGGCCAGGGATCGAACCTGCATCCTCACGGCTACTAGTCGAGCTTGTTACAGCTGAGCCACAATGGGAACTTCCAGTTTTGTTACTGTTTGAAATCCAACCTTCTTGCCACCGCCTGCAGGACTGGCTGCTGCCTGCCTCTTGGACCGCCTCTCCCACCACCCTTCGCTCCTGCTCGCTGTGCTCCAGCCACATCAACTTTCAGCCCTTTGAACCCCTAGCTCAAGGTGTCCTGGAGCCTTTGCACTTGCCGTTCCTTCTCCTGGAAGAATCTTCCCCCTAGGTCTTCACAAGGCTTACTCCTTGTCCTCCAGGTCTCTGACTAGTGCTCCCTTCTCAGGCCCTTTTTTTCTTTTCTTTTTTTCTTTTTAGGGCTGCACCTACAGCCCATGGAAATTTCCTGGCTAGGGGCTGAAGTGGAGTGCAGCTGTCAGCCTACACCACAGCCACAGACAGCAAAGCAGGATCTGAGCTGCATCTGCAACCTGTGCTGCAGCTCGCAGCAATGCCAGATCCTTAACCCACTGAGCAAGGCCAGGGATGGAACCTGAATTCTGACAAACACTATGTCAGATTCTTAACTGGGCCACAACGGGAACTCCTCAAAGAGGCCTTTCTGATCTGACTTTCTAGAAGAGCCCTACCCCACTCCCATCTCCAGTCATCATGGGAGAATCTGCTTTATTTTCCTCGCAGCACGTACCTGAAATCATATTGTTTATTTGCCTATTATTTGTCTCCTCCACGGTGGTGTAAATGCTGAAGACAGGTATCGTGTCTTTGTGATTCCCTGCTAAAGCCTCGGCCTTTAGATTTGGGCCTGGCACAAAATAGGTGCCCCACTGATCATCGTTGAATGAATAATGGAATACATTTGTTCGCTGACCCCACATGACTCTTGAGCTGGAGCAGGCGGCCCTTCCCTGCTTCCCAGGCTCTGGCCCCACCGTCCCCTCTCCTAAGTCTTCTGTGTCCCTCTCTCCAGATCGCTACAGCTCAGAACAGGAGTTCGTCGACGACTTGAAAAACATGTGGTTTGGGCTGTACTCAAGAGGCAGTGAAGAGGGCGACTCCAGTGGCTTTGAACACGTCTTCTCAGGTGGGATTACTGTGCTTGGAAAGAAAGGTGAAAGGATGACGAGAGACGCTTCCCTCAGGCGCAGGGCAGCTCCGAGGCAGCAGCAGCCTAGCCAGTTCAGACGCAGGGTGGGACACGTCTCCTTCCAGGCCAAGGGGGCCGGTTTTGAGGACCGGTCTCTTCTGGAGTATCTAAGGGAGAAAGAAGACCAGATACCGGGGCTCCCCAGGGGCACCCGTAGGAAGGGAGATGGGTTTGAGGCCACGGATGTCTGCCTCTCAATGGCCCTCTGCTCCTGGGGCTCCCAAGACGACACTGCCCATTCCCCACCCTAAATCTGGCTCCTGGGGAGGTGGCTAGAGGAGCATCTCAGATGAGTCCCAGGCCAGCCGGGAGAAGGAACTCTCCCAAGGGCTTGAGTGGAAATGGGGTAGGGGGCTTCCTGCGGTGACAGGGATGTGAGGGACTCCGGGAAGTCGGGGTGGACACTCTGGGGTCAAGACTGGAGAAGGGGACAGCCTTGGCGTGGGAGGGGGAAGGAGGTCGGAGGGGAGGCCCTGATCGCCTTGCTCTGTTTATTACAGGGGAAGTCAAAAAAGGCAAGGTCACCGGCTTCCATAACTGGATCCGCTTCTACATGCAGGAGAAGGAGGGGCTGGTGGACTATTACAGCCACATCTATGATGGGCCTGTGGGTACTGAGCGCCGGCCCTCGGGGCTGGAGAAGCCTCGTTACCCCCCAGACGTCCTGTCCGCTTTCTGCAGCCCACACAGCCAGACTTGTCTCTCAGCCCTGCCCCTCTTGGTGGCCTAATGGGCGCTGGAAATAGGACTTCCCCATTTGTTGGAGGGCTTGTTTCGCCAGCCAGGATGCTTCCAAAAGGGGAAGGCTCCCAAGATGCAGGGTGTAGGAGGTGGAGGGTACCCTCTCTGGGTGGGAGGGTGGGGGCGGGAGAGGATCCTCAGAGAGGAAAACCCAAGACATGCAATTACCTGCTGCCTGAATTTCCTTAGAGTGCAGTGGCAGCTGAAGTTTCAGTCTGGCCAGTCTGAGTTAAACTTCTTATATTTTTATTAAAAAGTAAACCTTGGCTGTCCTGGGCCTGGGGATAATTTGGGGGCAATACACTGTCCTTCTTTCCACACATGAGGGCCATAGGGGACACTTATGTCCCTGCTCCCCTGGCATCGGTCACATGGATGCGGACTCTGGCCACCCTGGGAGATGTGCCCAGGCAGTTCCAGCCAGAGGGTCTCTGTTGATCTAAAGTTGCCAGCCTCAGACTTCCCGTTGTGGTGTGGTGGAAACGAACCTGACGAGTATCCATGAGGATGCGGGTTCAATCCCTGGCCTCACTCAGTGGGTCAAGGATCCTGCGTTGCCGTGAGCTGTGGTGGAGGCCAGTTGCTGCAGCTCCAATTCCACCCCTAGCCTGGGAACTTCCATATACTGTGGGTGTGGCCCTAAAAAGCCAAAAATTAATTAATTAATTAAGCAGCCAGCCTCCCCAGCAAGCTCACCCAGGTCCCCACGGGCCCTCAACAAACCCCAGTCCCCCTGTGTCCAGCTCCACACCGTGACCCTCCCCAGACCCCCGTTTTTGCTCTTCCCTCCGCAGTGGGATTCTTACCCTGATGTGCTGGCCATGCAGTTCAACTGGGACGGCTACTACAAGGAAGTGGGCTCAGCTTTCATCGGCAGCAGCCCTGAGTTTGAGTTCGCCCTCTATTCCCTGTGCTTCATCGCCAGGCCAGGCAGAGTGTAAGTCTCAGTGGCTCCGAGGGCTCGGACAAATCTCCATTCTGGGTCTTGGTTTTCTCACTCGGAGCCTGAGGCTGTTGATTACATCAGTGGCTGTTACCCTTCATCTCGGCAGCAGAACCACCCCCTCTCCCCACCACGTGCAATCCTATGCAGGACCTCAGTGTATAAAAGAGTTAGGGAGTTCCCATTGTGGCTCAGTGGGTTAAGAACCCGACTAGCGTCCATGAGGATGCAGGTCCGATTCCTGGCCTTGCTCAGTGGGTTAAGGATCTGGTGTTGCCACAGCTGTACTATAAGTCACAGATGTGGCTTGGATCCCATGTGGGCTGTGGCTGTGGCTGTGGCTGGCAGCTGCAGCTCCAATTTGACTCCTAGCCTGGGAACTTTCATATGCTGCAGGTGTGGGCCTAAAAAAAAAAAAAGATGGAAAATAGACAGATTTTGAAAGGGCCCCCTGAATGTGGGGAGCTGGAGGCAGTGGCTGAAGGGCAGTGGCAGCTCCCTTGTAGGCCCTTAAAGACAGGGTGGAGCCCTTCTGTGGGTTGAACTTGATCCTTCCAGCCTGGGGACAGAGGTGGAGGGAAGCAGGTCCCTATGATCTGGTGATCTTTCTCCACAGGTGCTCACTAAGCCTGGGTGGACATCCCTTGGCCATCCAGACCTATACCTGGGACAAGTCAACCTACGGAAACGGCAAGAAGTACATCGCCACAGCCTACGTGGTGTCTTCCACCCAATAAAGCTTCGAGCTAGAAAGGGGCATGGGGGCAGCGAGAGCTCTTGCAGGGCTGAGAGGCCATCTGCTCTGCTCTGGAGGGGAGGGGTTGAAGGAGACTGGGAGGGAAATGCCCACATGGGAAAGAGAGAAAAGATGCAAATTAGAGAAACTAATCTTTGTCTTCTAGCAATTTGGAAACAGTCCTGACAGAAGGTGGGACTCCGATGCCTTCGCAGGGCAGACTGCTTCCTCTGTGGATTTAAAGCAGCCAGCCTCGGTGGCTCTTTGCCTTGATGGGAGGTGGAACCCTGACTAAGTCCTTGACCTCTCCAGGTCTCGTGCTTCCTTCTAACGCAAAGGGAAGGGGTTTGCCCCATTCCTCTTTCGGGGGTTGATGAAAAGGCAAACCTGATCACATTCTTACTGTGAAGGTGTTTTCACTTGTTCTTAGGAAGAACAGCTGTTAAGAATTGAAGATTTACAGTGGCTGTTATTGTACACAGCTCTACAAACTAATTCTCCCCTATGCTGGGGCCTTAAAGAAATTAGGCCCTGGGAGTCAAGGGTGGGTCTTTGGTCTTTTCTAGGGTTTAGATCCTCTCAGAACGGGGTCTGGAGAGGGTAATGGGTGGTGCAGTGAGTACACTGGGGAGGGGGTGGGAGTGGACCTGCTTTTTTTGCAGTCAGCAGTCAGTTCAGTAACTGCATCCAGAAGCTTCCTGCTTGTAGATATTTAGCACAGTTACAGAGCTGTATTTTGATTCCAAATAGTTTGTGAAAGAGTTCCGCCCATAGGAGGAAGATTTTTCATCAGAAGAAGAAAGCAACCTGTAGCTTGATGTCACTAATAATTATTTTAAGTCTTATTCAGCAGCCATAATTTGCATAAGTTCTAGAATGGAAGACAAGGAGACTGGGGCTCCCTATTTCAACCTCAATTACGCATTTCTCCCCTAACCCTCCTGGGCACCAGATGCTGTCCCACAGAGCGAGACTTGAACTATGGTTTGGAGGGCTTGAGTCTCCAATTAAAGTCATTTAAGAAAACTTGACATCTGTCTCTTCTTGGCATCTGGCCCCCTCAACTGTCTGTCTTCCCACCTTTCCTGTGGAGCTGGGCTGGGAGTGATGCTTCTAGCTTTGGCGGCGCTTCAGGATGACCTGGGGAATGTCATATCTTGGTCAAGTTCCTGAGGACTCACCAAGTCTCTCTAGCTAAGATCTGGAGAGAATAGGTCCTGGTGGACTTGTAATGTAAAGAGTGGAAGGAGTGCCCTCCCAGCTTCTGGTTCCACATATAAGGAGCCTGGAAGTCACCACTTGATAACAAGTGAAAACTGACCAGACTGAAAAACCAACAATTCTTCTTGGATCTGTAAGAAGACACTACTGCCCTCAAGATTGGAAAGATAGGTGAATATTGGAAGACACCGCTCACTGGAATAGAGACGCTTGAGCAGAAACCATGCTGGGGTAGGAAAACCTGAACTGGCATTGATGAATTGCCGGAGGTTCAGATGGCCCTGCGAGTTAAAAACTTGAGGGGATCTAGTCATGGGAAGCCTTCACAATGGTGTGGGATTTACCTCCAGGAGCTCCACCAGGCTCCCATAGTAAACACATGAGCAAACTCCCCTTAGTCATGCGAAAAGAAATATGAAATCCTCCAGAACATTCTGTCTTTCTTAAGAAAGTGTGCCCTCAAGGGAAAGTAGCCAGAGCCTAACCAGCTGGACTATAATCAAAGCCTAACTGACTGGGGAAGGGAAAAAAGACCCAACTCCAGTCCACTCTAGCCATCCTTTCCACAGAAAGGGGGAGAAAAAACCTGAAGTTCACAGGACAGAGGCACAGGCTGCATAAAAGACAGACCCACAAAGGACTACAGAAGGCTTTCCCTCCCCTCACACCTCACCACAACACTACTAAAGACCCACTTACAGCACTTCATTTTTCTGGTATATCATGTCTGGCTACCAAGAAAAAATTGCTACCTGAAAACTGGGTTCACCTCTTGGTGGGCATTAAGCCAAAAGACACAACCAAGCCAAAGACCCGGAGAAGAAAGGATTCATGACCTTGCAGCAAATTAGGAGAACACTGGGGATCTTTCCCAAAGCAGTGCCTCCCTGAACAGCAAAACTGGGGCAGTTTTAAACTAAAGGGACATGCATATTCATGAAGGGGGCTGGGCTATCAACTAAAGCCCAAGCTTTAGCTGATTGAAGTCGGGGTCAGAAAAGGCCAACATCATCATCCTTTAGGTATCAGTGGATGTGGTGGCTGAGCTTTTCAGGCTAAGCTTTACCACTGTAATAGAACTAGCAATCTTTATACCTGCTATACTACTTTTGCTATTGTTATTTTTCTTGCCAGGTAAGTCATTTGTTGCTGCATTATTTTGTTCCCTTAAGATCTTTAATAACTGAGGCCTGTTCGAGGGTAAGCGTGGTGGCCAGGCTTCGATTACAAAATGGCTTAGGCCCCAAATGGATTCTCTCCTGTTAAGAAAGGTATGAGAGTTCCCTTGTAATGCAGCAGGTAAAGGATCTGGCATTGTCACCGTAGGGGCTTGGGTCACTGCTGTGGGTCGGGTTTGATCCCTGGGCCGGGGGAACTTCCACATGCTGTGGGCATGGCCAAAAAAAAAAAAAAAAAGAAGCCACATCTAGTTTTCTTTCTCTGTGGATTCTCCACACTATCTGCTTGCAAAATTACAAACCATACCAAAAGGCAAAAAACACAATTTGGAGAGATAGGGCAAACATTGGAACCAGACATGGCAGGAATGCTGGAATTACACTAGGGGTTTAAAACAACTATGATTAATATGCTAATGGCTCTAACGGATAAAGCAGGCAGTATGCAAGAACAGATGGGCAGTGTAAGCAAAGAGATGGATATTCTAGGAAATAATTGTTGGGCTTCACTCTGGCCTGCCAACCCTGTACTTGCCCAGCCTCAAGACCAAAGAAAGAGCCCAAAGTCAGCAACAGAAATATCAATGGTTTAATGGATGGGGGAGCTTACCTATTTGAAGCAAGGTCTTGTGTGGTGCAACAGAGAGTGGACAGGACATGGCAGTGGTCTTCACTACTGAAGGGGGTAGGGGGGATGTGGGAGAGGGAGGATACCAATTATAGAGCATGCCCCTCACCGCCCTTCTGATAAACCATCATAGTGGAGGCACTGTGATCTAAAGATTAGAACAATTAGTAGCTGGGACCTGGGGCATGTAGTAGACATTTACTAATTAGGCTCTATGATTAAGAAGGAAATCAGTCATGAGAATAGGGTGTAGGTAAGGCAGGGAGAGCAGGGGATGTACAGAAAGCAAGAAGGCAGCCATCTTGGGTGGCCCGATCATACAACAATCAATAAGAAACGCAGGAGATAAAATAACACTTAACAGAAATGAAGAATACCTTTGATGGGCTCATTAGTAGATTGGACTGCTGAGGAAAGAATCTCTGAACTTGGGGATAGTTCAATAGAATCTTTTTTTTTTTTGTCTTTTTGCCATTTCTCGGGCTGCTCCCGTGGCATATGGAGGTTCCCAGGATAGGGGTCTAATTGGAGCTGTAGCCACTGGCCTACACCAGAGCCACAGCAACGCAGGATTCGAGCCACGTCTGCAACCTACACCACAGCTCACGGCAACGCCGGATCGTTAACCCACTGAGCAAGGCCAGGGATCGAACCCGCAACCTCATGGTTCCTAGTCGGACTTGTTAACCACTGAGCCATGACGGGAACTCCAATAGAATCTTAAATAACCAAAAGGTAAAGCGAATAAAGTCTAAGAAAAACAGAACATTACCAAGTGCTGTGGGATGACAGAAGGGGTAACATATACATAATGGGAATACCTGGAGGAGAAAGAGCAAAAGGAATAGAAGAAATATTTGCAACAATAATGACTGGGAATTTCGCCAAATTAATGTAAGACATCAAACCACAGATCCAGGAAGCTCAGAGAACACCAAGCAGAATAAATCCAAACAAAAAACTACCCCTTGGCATATCACTTTCACATTATAGAATATCAAAGATGAAAATGCTGAAAGAAGTCAGAGGGTAACAAAACACGTTATCTATAGAGAAACAAGGGTAGGAATTAAATTTAACTTCTCAGAAACCATATAAGCAAGAAGAGAGAGGAAGGAAATATGTAATGTGTTGAGAGAAAACCCTCACCAACCTAGAATCTGTACCCTGCAAACTATCCTTCAAAAGGAAAGTGAAGGAGAAATAACGACTTTTTCAAGTAAACGAAAATTGTGGGAATTTGTTGCCAGTAGACTTGCTTGGCATGAAATGTTAGCAGAAGTTCTTTAGAGAGAAGGAAACTAATATAGGTCAGAAACATGGACCTATGTAAAGAAAGGAAGAGTGTCAAAGAAGGAATAAGTGAAGACAAAATAAAAACTTTCATTTTTCTGATTCTTAATTGATAACAGTTTGTTCAAGATAATAATAATAACAATATATTTGATGATACATACTTATGCATGTATGTATGCATGTATGTGTGTATCTATATATAAACACACACACACACACACATATATGAAATGAGTGACAGGTACAAGGGATGGGAGGAAAGAATTAGGATTAATTTGTTATTATAAAGTACTCATACCATCCAGGAAGTGGCAGTGATATTTGCAAGTGCACATGGTTTAGCTGAGTATATATATATATTGCAAACTCTATGGCAACCATTAAAAAAAGTTAAAAAAACTTATATTGCAACAGAACAAAGGGTGGAAAAAAAATGTATATTTGTAAGTGTAACTTGGTCCCCATGCTGTACAGTGGAAAAAAAATAAATTAAAAAAAAAGTTAAAAAAGTATAACTGATATGCTAAGAAAGGAGAGAAAATGGAATCATATAAAATGCTCAAAAGCATAAAAGGCAGAAAAAAGAGTAGAAGACAAAATAGGAACAAAGAACAAGGGCAACAAAAAGAAACCAGTAATGAAAATGGTAGATATTAATACAACTATATCAGTAATCACTTTAAATGTCAATGTTCTTCATGTACCAATTAAAGTTAGAGACTCTCAGAGTAAATTAAAACACAAGATCCAAGAGTTCCTGTTGTGGTGCATTGAAAACAAATGCGACTAGCATCTGTGAGGAGGTGGGTTCCATCCCTGGCCTTGCCCAGTGGGTCAGGAATCCCGCATTGCCAAGAGCTGTGGTGTAGGTTGCACATGCAGCTTTGATCTGATGTTGCTGTGGCTGTGGTGTAGGCCAGCAGCTGTAGCTCCAATTCAACTCCTAGACTGGGAACTTCCATATGCTGTGGGCGCGGCCCTAAAAAGCAAAATGAAACAAAAACAAAAATAAGACCCAATTATATGTTGTAACAAGAAACCCACTTTAAATATAAAAACATATACAGATGAAAAGGAAATGGAAACATTACCACATTAGGAGTTCCCGTTGAGGCATAGTGGTTAGCGAATCTGTCTAGGAACCATGAGGTTGCAGGTTGGATCCCTGGCATTGCTCAGTGGGTTAAGGATCTGGCGTTGCAGTGAGCTGTGGCGTAGGCTGGCAGCTGTAGCTCTGATTCGACCCTTAGCCTGGAAATCTCCATATCCTGCAGGAACAGCCCTAAAAAAAGCTAAAAAAAAAAAATTATAGGGCTATTTTAGATGGAAAGGTTTATTTGTTTCTGTCTGTTTTCACGGGCTTTTAAAATTATTTTTGTTTTACAATTTTATTTTGTTTTATACTTTTTTTTTTTTTTTGCTTTTTAGGGCTGCATCTGTGGCATATGCAAGTTCCCAGGCTAGGGGTCTAATCAGAGCTGTAGCCACAGCAATATGGGATCTGAGCCACGTCTGTGACCTACACCATAGCTCAGGCAATGCAGGATCCTTAACCCACTGAGGCCAGGAATTGAACCTGCGTCCTCATGGATACTAGCCGGGTTCATAAACCACTGAGCCACGACCAGAACTCCTGTTTTACAGTTTTAGACTTGCCATGAAAATGTAAGTTCACTCACACAGGAAGCAGAAGCACATAATGTTAAAAGCTTCATGTTCTTTTCACTTAGTGGCTAGGGCACATCAAAAGATAGATCTTAATACTGACACATGTCCAAGAAAGATTCAGAGATAGATACTTAGAAAAGGAAGGAATTTACTTGCAAAAGTGCAAGGTAGTCAGACTGAAGAACAGATTTGCCAAATACAAGTACTTAAAGATTAAAAAAAACCCTGCAAAATTAGTATAGGTACCATAGCCTGTACATGGTAGAGAAACAGTAACTTTCCCACATGATTTTCTTTCTTTTTTTTTTTTTAGGGCCTCACCCATGGCATATGGAGGTTCCCAAGCTAGGGGTTGAATCGGTGCTGTAGCCACTGGCCTACACCACAGCTCACGGCAACGCCAGATTCTTAACCCACTGAGCGAGCCCAGGGATTGAACCTGCATCCTCATGGATCCTAGACAGATTCGTTTCCGCTGAGCCACGACGGGAATTCCCCCACGTGATTTTCATATGCACAAAAGTGATAAAATACGGTTACAAACCAGCAAGGCAAATATTAGGGATAACAGTGGGAGCGATCCAAAGCATTATTCAAGTTATTATTATGTGGGGAATCAGAACAGGCCAGGATGATGCTGCAGTTTTTGGATTACCTACTGTGAAGCTGGAAGCAGGCAGAGTCAGATTTTGCTTTAACACACCTGTCAATCCTCTAGGCTGATTCTACCCAGAGGAGGAGGGCTCAGCGCACCTGATCTTCTGCGCACGCTCCGTCCTGGCTCCAGGGGGCGGGGCGGGGCCACGCGAGGACTTGTGGGATAGCTCAGGAAGGCGGGGCCGGCGTGAGTGGCTGAGAGTCGGGCGCGGCGGTTGTGGGGCCGGTAGTGGCCTGGTGAGGTGAGCCAGCTTTACGGTTGTCACTTTTTGCGAGGGAGCTACGGCAGCAAGGAGGCTTCTGGGGTCTCCCCGCAGGAGGAGGGTTTGCTGCTGTGGGTACCGGGAGAGACCGAGAAGGCCAGGGCGGGCGGCGGGGGCACCGCGTTGGGGCGGCGTGGCGGTGTCCAGGGTAGCGGCGCACTGGGGAGCGAGTTCGGGAGGCCAGTCCCTAGACGGTCAGCTTTGCTGGGGGTCTCTCCACCCTGGGTGCCGCGGGCATTGGTCGGTTTGTGGTGGTCAGGGCCGCAGACCCACCCTCCCGAGACCTCTGTGGGGCCCGCCCCCTTTCGGCGGGGGTGTGCAATGCTCGCTCGGATGTAGAGTAGAAAGTGATACCTCCAGGCGCTGGAAGTTTCTGGTTGCGTGCCTGGATACAGGTTCTGTGAGAGCAGAGAGGTGATGGGTGAAATGGAAAAGCTTTCTACTTCCTACAGTAACTCAATGCCTTGTTACGCTTTTATTCAAATTTTTTGAGCCCCCCCCGCAAAGCATTGTTCTAGTTTTGTTTTTTTCATGAGATGTACATATATGATCAAATATGGGCACTGCCTGAAAGAAGCTTAAACTTTAGTTTCTGGGCCATGACTAGGGGTCTTATCTGTCGTTGCAAACATCTTTTCCTCCAAGAAGAATCATTTTTCTAGTCTCCTCTATCTTTCCCTCCAAACCTACTGCACTTTTTGGGCACCTTGCCCCATCACTCATCCCCTTTCCTATATCTTTTTTTTTTTTTTTTTTTTTTTAGTTTTTTGAAATATAGTTAAGTTACGAGGCTGTGATAGTTTCTGCCGTACTTCAAAGTGAGCCAGTCATACATACACACATATCCATTCTCTGATTCTTTTCCCACATAGATTATCACAGTATATTCTGTAGAGTTCTCTGCACTGTACAGCAGGTCCCTGTTGGTCCATGGTTCTGTATACCTCGGTGTGCATATGCCAGTCCCAGACCCCCAGTCCGTTCCCCCCCTCCCCACCTGTCCCCTCCTGTATCTTCTTTTACCCTGTTTCTCACTGCCCCCCTCCACCCATACTCCTGAGCAATTTTAGGTTATGAAAGGCAAAATTATGCTGATCTCCGTAATGTCTTATTTACTCAGCTCATTTTATCTCTGTTCCTAAAACAATTCCATTAAAACTGTATGTAATCGGGAGTTCCTGTTGTGGCTCAGTGGTAATGAACCCGACTAGTATCTATGGGGATGCGGGTTCCATCCCTGGCCACAATCAGTGGGTGGGGGATATGGTGTTGGCTATGAGCTGTGGTGTAGGTCGGAGATGCAGTTTGGGTCACAAGTTTCTGTGGCTATGGCGTAGGCAGGCCGCTGCAGCTCCAATTAGACCCCTAGCCTGGGAACTTCCACATGCCTTGGATGTGGCTCTAAAAAGACAAAAAACAAACCAAAAAACTGTGTAATCTTTATATGACTAAACAAATTTAACGCACATTATTTCTCCTGTATGATCTCTGCGGTATTTGGCATTGTTAAGTATCTTTTTGAAAATTCTCTTCTGTGACAGTATTCCAAGTTTTCTTCCCAGCTCTCTAGATGCCACTGCTTAGTTTTTACTGGGTTGGCATGTCTTCCTTGGTTTGTTCCCTAAATGTTAGTGTTCTCCGGTCCCCCCAACCCCCTTTGTCACAGTAGTTAAACATGTCCAAATCCCACGATTGTAGCTGCTTTTTTAAGACCTTTTAATTATTTCACTGTATAACATACTGGTGAAATACCCAACTGTATTTTCTCAAATGGCAAATGAAATGCAGAATAATGTTTTTCTTTGATTTCTGAAAATCTCAGTATCATCTGTGTTTTGGAGGATTTGGTTTCCTACGACATCTATGATTCTGTCCACAAGGATACCAACAATGCTTAGTAGTAAAGAACATTTTGCTAAGTTGTTCTGTCATGGGTCCTTGCTCTAAGTGTTCACCTTTTTCTTCTAATCTGGGTTTCAGCACTAGATCATGTGTTTCTTCAATATCATGTACAGGATCTGGCCGAGGGATAGGTTTTGTGTGTTCATATGGAATGTCCACAGAAGGGTGATAGCATGCTGTTGTATCAAGATGATTATCAGTTAGTATGAAAGAAGATAATCTGAAGAGAAAGTGTTTTTAAAATCTGCTTCTAGGTATACCTATATTTCATCCCTTGACTTCTGCTCACCGTGAGCCCACCATCTTGCTTCTCAATGTAGCTTCTATCTTTATGCTAATGACACCCAAATTTGTATTTCTAGCCCATATTGTCTATGCTAATGACACCCAAATTTATATTTTGGTAAGTACCTACTCAGTATGTCCTCCTGATGTCCCATAAGAACCTACCAAAGGCTACTTGCTAATTTCAGTGATTTCCTCCCCATTGCCTTTCATTACATTGCAATGTGGAGACACCCAAACTTGTCTTTTTTTTTTTTTTTGCATTTATTATTCAACAAATGTTGATCAATTCATTTTAAACATGAAATACTGATTTTTTTTTCTTCTGCATCACTTTAGGCTCCCTTCTTGTATCTTGGCCATTTATGAAGAGGTAAAAATCATTAATTAGCTAGGTTTCAAAAAACAAATCTATTTAATTTTTAACAAAGGTTGGTTGGTCAGAACTCTGCAGGCCACAATGACTTCGACAAATAAAGCAATTGAATTACAACTACAAGTGAAACAAAATGCAGAAGAGCTGCAAGACTTTATGAGGGATTTAGAAAACTGGGAAAAAGATATTAAACAAAAGGATATGGAACTAAGAAGACAGAATGGTGTTCCTGAAGAGGTAAATTTCTTAACTAAATTCCTGTTTTAGCATCTAGCAAAACTGTTTATTTTAAAGTAAAGTACTACCGGAGTTCCCGTCATGGCTCAGTGGTTAACGAATCCGACTAGGAACCATGAGGTTGTGGGTTCAATCCCTAGCCTCTCTCAGTGGGTTAAGGATCCAGCGTTGCTGTGAGCTGTGGTGTAGGTTGCAGACGAGGCTCGGATCCCATGTTGCTATGCCTCTGGCGTAGGCTGGTGGCTACAACTCCAATTAGACCCCTAGCCTGGGAACCTCCACATGCCTCCGGTGCAGCCCTAGAAAAGACAAAAAAATAAAAATAAAAATAATTAAATCAAATAAATAAGTAAAGTACTGCCTTTAAAATGTTTTGTGGAAGTACTGATTAAAATGATTTGCCTTCTGCCAACATTTTGGAACACTCTGCTTTTTAAAGTCTTTGTAACAATTGTATTAACTATGTAAAGACATTTTAAGCCTTAGTGAATAGTTACTGAAAGGAAGACTGTGATAATTCTTAAGGTAGGCGAACACGATCATAAAATATGTAGGTTTGTATATATATTATGTATATCATATATAGTTACATATTTAGTGATATATTAGCAGAGTATTGCCTTTAAAAACTTAGTACCCAGGCTCAACCAAATGTTTTCCTTAAGACAGTACATTCAAATATATGGATAGCTTTTTCATACTGTATGTAATGATGTGGGGGCAGTTCAGTTTGCTCTTATGCTACTGCTAAATCATTGTACTAAGGCTGAGGAAGTTTTTGAAGTTTGATTATAGGATTGCAAGTTGGGTGAATAATTAGAATTTCTAGGTCATACTTTTCTTTTGACTGAACAATGTTCAGTATTTGTCAAGGATAAATTAGACTTTTCAAGCGTAAGTTGTTATAAATGAAGATGGCGAACTGGTATTTCTAACCACTTGAAGATTAAATTAAAAATTACTTTTACTTGAAAATACAATTTAGTGAAAAATTTAAACTTGCTAGTTGTACGGAAAAGTACTAGACCAGTCTTCAAACACTCTGTTGTTTTTCCTCCCGAGAATTTGCCTCCTATTCGGAATGGGAATTTTAGGAAAAAGAAGAAAGGCAAAGTTAAAGAGTCATCTACAAAAACCAAAGATGAAAACACGAAAAACAGGATAAAATCTTATGATTATGAGGCATGGGCAAAACTTGATGTGGTAAGTTAATCCATTTATGTGCTCTTAGTAAAATTTACTCTTAGTATTCGAGTAACTTTTTCTTGATTTTAGTTAAGAGTCGTGGATTAAATGAAAAATAATGTAATGCTCTTAGGACTTATGTTTTTCTCTTATGATTTTACATGGAATAAAAACTTAATTACATAGCTCTTCAATTACCTAGATTTTTTTTTCTCCTATAGTTCTCTTTCAGTGAGTAGTAGCTAAAATAGCTGAATTCTTTTTTCCTCTTTTTTCTTTCTTTTCTTTTTGCAAAAATAGTTCATGGAGGTCCAGTATACTCTCCACCCAATTTCCCTGAGTAGTTATATCTTATTTAACTATAGTATAGTATCAAAACCAGTAAATGGACATCGATACAATGTAGGTATAGTTCTGGGCTATTTTAAGACTTGTGGATTTGGGTAACCACCATTGCAGTTAAGATACGAAAATATCATTAATTAGCAAATACAAAGATCTCTCTTGTGTTACCCCTGTATAGTTGTACCCACCTCCCTCCTCCTCACCAGAACCTCTAAGCCCTAAGCAGCCAGAATGCTAAGACGGTAATAGTATCAGAAAAGAACGACTCTGCCAGCGTCTTTTTTATAGATTGAAGGACCTGATGAATTCTGGCCAAGAGAATGCCTTCGTGTCTAGTCTTAGGACTGAGGCCACCTGACAGTGGAAGTAGGGGTATTTTGATCTCAGGAAGGTGAGCTTCACCCTCCTAGACTGGGGTGGTACATGGCTCCCATCTCCCAAAAATGAGCCACAGCATTTCAGGAGAATTAGTTACCATTCGTGCTCTGCCTCATAGCCCTCTAGCCAGGGCTCTAAGCAGCCACTGTCAGGCCAGCCCGTGAAAGGGAACCTGTTGGCCAGCCCTCGCTCATGTGGACTCTGACCCACTTTAAGGGTTGATTTAGAATACACATTCATTGTTAGCATTTTAAAACATGTTCATTATGTAGTATTTGATTCATACAAAATAGTATGTAGAGATACATGTTCTAAAGCCTGATAATAAGACCAATACACGAACCCACCATCCAATATAAAGAGAATTTCTCCAGTTTTTCCAATTCCATTTGAAGCTGCCAGGGTACTACTTCCCTATCCATCTTCTTTTCTCTCCTCCACCTTCAGAGGTAGCCACTATTTTGATTTTTATGTTTATTATTTTCTTTGCAGTTTTCTGTTTTAATGTTTTTATTGAGGTAAAACATTCATACAGTAAAGTCTAAAAATCTTAAGTGTACAGCTTCCTGAATTTTCACTCATGTTCACACCTGAAAAACCACCACCCAGATCAAAATTCAGAACATTTCCAGCATCCCAGAAACCTCCCTTTTCAGCTCATCACCTTCCAAAAGTGGCTGCTCTTGTGATCTCTAATATCAAAGATCAGTTTTGCCAATTTGAAATTTCTTACAAATGTCTTATACAGTATGTACTTTTCTGTATTTGTCTTCTTTTGTTAGCATTGTCTGAAATTGATCTGTATTGTCCAGTATCAGTAATTCGTTCTTTTTCATTGCCGATCAGAATTCTGTTACGTGAATATGTTAAAATTCGTGCATCCATTCTCCTATGGACTTACACTTGGGTTGTTTCCAGTTTGGGGCTCTTATGAATAAACCTGATGAATGCATTCTTGTACATGTCTTTTGATGAATATAAGCACCTGGAATGGAATTTGCCCAATTTATAGTTTATATTTACATTTAATATTAGAAGATACTGCTAAACATTTTTTCAAACTAGTTGTATTTTTCTTTTTTTTAAAATTTATTTTTAAATTACTATTTTTTGGCTATGCCCGTGGTATACGAAAATTCCTGGGCCAGGAATCAAACCCATGCTACAGCAGTAACCAGAGCTGCACTGGTGACAACACTGGATCCTTAGCCTGCTAAGCCACCAGGGAACTCCTAATTAATTAATTTTTAATTAAAGTATAGTTGATTTACAGTGTTAGTTTTAGATGTACAGCAGAGTGCTTTAGTTATATATTTTTTCAGATTCTTTTCCATTATAGGTTATTAGAAGATATTGAATATAGTTCCCTGTCCTTGCTGTTTGTCTATTTTATATATGATAGTGTATATCTGTCAGTCCCAAACTCCTATTTTTTATCCTTCCCCTCTTTCCCACTTTGGTAACCATAAGTTTGTTTTCTATGTCTGTGAGTCTGTTTCTATTTTGTAAGTTCATTTGTATCATTTTTTTATTTTTTATTTTTTATTTTTTATTTTTTTAATTTTTATTTATTTCTAATTTTTTTATTACTCTATGAAATTATTACATTTATAGTAATACTTTATTACTCTATGAATTATTACATTTATAGTTGCATTTGTATCATTTTTTTAGATTCCACATGTAAGTGATATATGATAGTTGTCTTTCTCTGTCGAACTTACTTACTTCCTAATCTCTAGGACCATCCATGATGCTACAGATGGCATTATTTCATCCTTTTTTTTTTCATAGCTGAGGAATATTCCATTGTGTATGTGTGTGTATATGTATACACCACATCTTCTTTATCAGTTTATCTGTCTGTGGTCGTTTTAGGTTGCTTCCATGTCTTAGCAATTGTAAATAGCCCTGCTATGAATATTGGGAGTGCTGCGTGTATCTTTTCAAATTAAAGTTTTTGTTTATTTTCAATATATGCCTAGGAGTGAGGTTGCTAGATCACATGGTAACTCTATTGTTAGTGGGGTTTTTTTATTTTTTATTTTTTTTTATGGCTGCACCTGCAGCAAATGGAAATTCCCAGGCTAAGGGTTGAGTTGGACCTGCAGTTGCCAGCCTACACCATAGCCACAGCAACATGGGATCTGAGCTGCGTCTATGACCAACAGCTGTCTCTTGCGGCAGCGCCGGATCCTTAATTCACTGAGCAAGTCCAGAGATTGAACCCACGTCCTTATGGACACTATGTCGTGTTCTTAACCCACTGAGCCACAATGGGAACTCATATTTTTAATTTTTTAAGGAGGCTCCCTACTGTTCTTCATAGTGGAGGTACCAAATTTACATTCCCACCTATAGTGTAGGAGGCTTCCCTTTTCTTGGCACCCTCTCCAGCATTTATTATTTGTAGACTTTTTGATGATGGCTGTTCTGACTGGTGTGAGGTGATACTTCGTTGTGGTTTTGATTTGCACTTGTTTAATAATTGGTGGTGTTGAGCATCTTCTGGTGTGTGCCTGTTGGCCATCTGTATATCTTCTTTGGAGAAATGTTTAGGTCTTCTGCCCCAGTTGTATTTTTCTTAATGAAGCCAATGCTAATTGACTCCATAGAGAGCTCCCACTATTATTTAAATAGTTTGCCATCTGCTTTAGTAATGTCCCCCAAGAGAAGTATGATTTGGGGTCTTGAATTTATTTCTGTTGGAAATGATACTTTCTGAACATATGATCTATTTACTGCTGAGTATTATTTTTTTAAGTTTATATGATTTTTGTTTTTTGTGTTATAGTTGATTTACAGTGTTGTGTCATTTTCTGCTGTATCTGCTGAGTATTGTTTAATTTGCTTTCATTTTTTTATAATTTTACCCCTTCTTATGTAGCCTTTTCCTTTTCATAAATTGGTATCTTCTTATAATGCTCCTTCCTGAAAGGTATCGTCTAAGATGATTTCTTAGGTGCTTTCTGCAGTCATTTACTCATTCAGCAGATACTGATTGAACTCTTACGTTGTGTGGCCAGTGCATTCACAATTGTACTGCATTGCTTGACATTGTCATTTAGTGTATCTGTACAAGATACAGGTATTTGCTTACTACTGCATTCTAGTTTCGAACTGAGCAGCAGCTTTGGTGTTCTGGTGCTGGCGGTTTTTGACACCTGTCAGCATAGCAGAGTTGGACAGCCTTGGCTTTAATGTTGGTAGGCTGGTGGTATTTCTAGAATCTTCATGTTAAAACATAGCTAAATTTCAGTCCATCTTTTATTGTTCCAATCAGTGAAACTAAATACGCATAGAACTTATTTTGTTTTTAAATTTATCAACCATTTGTTTTTTCTTACATAAATTATTTAAAATAGTATATTTGTTAAATACAAAAAAAGATTTTGTTTATACGAGTTTTAGTGAACTCTTTAATGCCTACTGGTTTAAAAGCTCATACCAAAACTCATTCTTTTATCATATGTGCTAAAAAAAGTTAAAGTATCCATAGGATCCATGAGATGATTTGTTACCATGAAAGGAATGTGTGAGTCCAAAGAGTTTGGGAATTGCTGGACTAGCATGTTGTATACTTTTTTGGTAGAGTCAGCTATATTTAGGAATACACCGAGACAGTATAACATAGTCATTGAGGAGGAGTCTCTGGAGGAGGCAGACCTCCTGGGTTCAGATCCTCATTTGGCCACTTAGTAGCTGAGTGAGTTAACCAACTTCTATTGCTCAGTTCCTTCAAGTGAAAAACATGGGTAATTTTGTCTGCCACATAGGTGGTTGTGAGAATCAGGAGTTAATTTTGCTCTATAAGCAGCTTTTGTTGTTTTAAAAATAAGAAGAAGGTTTTTAAGATAAAACCCTTTCTCTGCTGTTGGGTGCTAGTACATAGATTTGGAGTTATTTGCAGACCTCTTTTATGAAAAGCCATACTAGTTCACTGCTAATAGTTTGTGATCTAGAGCTAATTTATAGACTCTATTGACTTAGCTTACTTTAGGAGTTCAGTGTCATATCCTTTAAGTGGTTTGTATCTTGGTTTTCTAAACAAGAATACCTTTTTCTCTGGATTTAATTTTAACAATGAGAGGTTATGTGGGTTGCTTTTAGAGGCTTTTGGGTCCTTGGATTGTAACAACTTAAGTTCTGTTGAGTGTACTTCTGTGGAGAGAGTATATCTTCTTTTATTTTAATGGTCATGTAATTATGAGCACTGCACTACTTTCGATTTCAGGACAGTATCCTCGATGAGCTTGACAAAGATGAGAGTACCCATGATTCTGTGTCTCAAGAATCAGAGTCAGAAGAAGATGGGATTCATGTGGATTCACAAAAGGCTCTTGCTCTAAAAGAAAAGGTACTCTTAAGATTAGCTCTTGGTTCCTTCAAGTAAGCAAGATATGTAGAAAAATCATGGGGATCCTAAGATTTCTACAACATAGGGTAGGGAGGTTGACTTTAAGTTGTTATTAGCTCTCTCCCTATCAGGAGGCCCTATAGTACAGTGGTTAGGCCCGTGTACTCTGAAACCAGATTATCTAGGTTCAGATCCTGCGGCAGGTTTGTTAAATTGTCAGTATGTACTCAGTTTTCTCAGGCGTAAAATAAGATTAGTATTATTACTAAACTCGATGGGTGGTGTGGTATTAAATGAATTATTGTATATAAAGTGCTTGGAGCGGTACAGACTTGATCCAGGACTTTAGTAGTGGACTGAATCCAGTCAGCATGTGTTCTTGACATGGGTATTATGTCCACTCCTCCATATCCCAGGCCATCTCTGGTGGCTTTTTGGAGTGTTCAACATTTCTGTGAGGAATGCCTCATTATCGTAAAATTGGCTCTATTGCTTTTCAAAGAGGTGGCACTGTTTTCAGATTAAAATTTATCTTGGTGCTTTCCTTTTGTTACATTTCCATAGGTTATTATTGTCAATAAAATGTTTATAATGCTAGGTATTTTACCTATTTTTTTCTGCCAAGGCGCTCCTTTGGATTATGCCCAGACTATGACTATAGTGAATTTCAGCACTTATAAAGAGGCTGCTTTGCTTAATTCTCTTTTCTTTCCTGTGAACCTTGATCATAGGGCTAATGAGATAGGAGATGGATAGTAATGAAAGAAAATGGCTCTGGAGTTCTGTGCCAGTACATATCTGACCTTGTATGCTTCTCCAGGGCAATAAATACTTCAAACAAGGAAAATATGATGACGCGATTGAATGCTACACCAAAGGCATGGATGCTGATCCATATAATCCTGTATTGCCAACAAACAGAGCATCAGCATACTTCAGACTGAAAAAGTAAGGCGTTTCCATGATGTGTGTAAATTTTTTATGTATATGCAGAGACTGATTTTAATTTTCCTGATAAAACATCTGGGAATGCTTGAAAAAGTATTACATTTCTCTTCAGCTATAAATTCTTACAGCTCACTCCCTTAAGCCATTTTAAACATTCAGGTGCTCAAACCATACTCCCGAAGCTCACTTCCAGGGGTGTTCCTCCTCTAAAAATTGAGTAATGATTCACAGAAGAAAAAAAGTTGGCTGGTAAAATTTTTTAAAATTAATTTTCCTCCATTATTTTTAAAAGTTCTTTATCCACTGTTTAACATAGAGAACTTTTATTATGGTAAGCCTAAAATATGTCCCAACTTTTAATACTGACCCTTTAGAAGTTCCCATTGTGGCTCAGCAGTAACAAACCTGACTAGTATCTGTGAGGCCACGCGGGTTCGATCCCTGGCCTCACACTGTGGGTTAAGGATCTGTTGCTGTGAGCCGTGGTGTAGCTCCAGATGCAGCTTGGATCTGGCCTGGCTGTGGCTGTGGTATAGGCCGGCAGCTGTAGCTCCCATTCGACCCCTAGTCTGGGAACTTCCATATGCCTCAGGTGTAGGCCTGAAAATAATAATAATAATAATAATAATTTAAAAAATACCTTTTAAATACATACTTAATGTTGAAGAGCATAAATGTGTATGGTCTTATCCTAAGCAGGGAACTGACCTATTGTAAGTATTTTTAAAAAGATAAATACCATCGAAGAGGACATTCTTACTGTTTTAATTATTATTTGGAAATAGGAATTGTATTGATGTCTGGGTTTTTTCCTGTTTTAAATAGCATATTTTTAGGTCTTTGAAACTTCTGCCATTACTATCCAGACAAATTAGGGGAATGTTTACATTTTATAATATTTGATATCTATGATATATGCAGTGATGAAGCGTAATTTTAAATAAACCTGCATGAACCTGCCACCCAACTTAAGAACCAGAACATTATTTTTGAAGCTACCTTAGATATCTTTTTCCATATCCTGACTCTTGTCCCTCCCAATTGATCACTATTTTAAGACGTATATTTATAATTCTTTAATTTAAAAAGTTCATTTTATATGTATATATTGATAAAATATTATATAACTTCTTTTTGAGCTTTAAAAGTATATCATACTGGTTGTAGTCTTCTGTGGCTTGTCTGTTTCTTTGAATAGTATATTTATGAGATTTGTTTGTATTTTGCATGTAGCGGTAGATCTCTCATTTTCGCTGTTATAGGCAGTTCTTTTTTACGAATAATCTATTAGGTATCCATTCTCCAGTTGCTGGATCTGTTGCTTTGTTCCTTTGTTCCTTTCCTTCCCCCTTTCTGTCTCTGCCTCCCACCCTCCTTCCCTTTGTTATTTAACAATAGTGATACCATGCACACTTTTTTTTTTTTTTTTTTTTTTTTTGTCTTTGTAGGGCTGCACTCACAGCATATGGAGGTTCCTAGGCTAGGGATCTAATCAGAGCTACACCAGGGTCACAGCAACGCCAGATCCAAGCCAGATCCAAGCCGAGTCTGCGACCTACACCACAGCTCACGGCAACGTCGGATCCTTAACCCACTGAGCAAGGCCAGGGATAGAACCCTCAACCTCATGGTTCCTAGTAGGATTTGTTAACCATTGAGCCAGGACGGGAACTCCCCAGTGCACACTTTTTTACATGATTCTTGGTCCTAGGTCATAGCATGTGCACGTGTTCAACTTTAAATGGTGGTGACCAGTTGTTGCAAAGGTAGTTGTACAAGTTTACCTTCCCATTAGCAGTGTATAAGAATGCCTCTGTATCTTTACCAACACTGGTGTAATTGGTCTTCTGAATTGTTTTCAGTTTGGGGGGGCATAATCATTGTAATCTTAGGTTTACATTTCCTCAAATCCTAAGGAGGTTGAGCATTTTCTTCTATGTTTATTCACTTTTTTTTTTTTTTTCTCTGTGAAATACCTGTTTTGTCTTTTGGCCATTTTTCTATTAGGCTGTTTTGCTATTGATTTTTCTATTGATATTTATTGTGTGCACTAATTCTTTAGTATTTATAATAATTATCTTCTCCCAATTTGTAACTAAATTTTTTAATGGAGTCTTGGTGAGTAGACATTTTTAATTTTAATGTGCTTCATTTATTGAATTTTATGCAATGTTGGCACTTTAAAAAATATGACTTATTGAAATAGTTTCCTTCCTTGAGCTCATAACAGTTGCCTGTATTTTCTTCCAATAGTTTTTATGTTTTACTTTTCATGCTTAAAGTTTTTTCATGTATGCTGAAGGTAGATTTCCCATGTCATATCTTTTCACATGAATGTCACAATTGTCCCAGTCCTATTTATTGAATATCCATGCTTTCCCCATGGATCTGCCATCTACCATTTTCATATGTCAAGTCTTCCTGGATCTCTTTCTCATCTCTCTGTTCATTACATTGATCTGTTGCCTATTACTGTAACCACTTCTATACTATCTTTAATTGCTATAGCATTATAATTATAATAAGTCTTGGTATTTGGTATAGGGCATGTTCTCCTATCATTATTCTTCAAGAATGTTGGGTGTTCTTGGACTTTTACTTATCAGTATATATTTTAGAATCATCTTGTCAAATACCTTGACAAATTTTTTTTTAGGAGTTCCCGTCGTGGCGCAGTGGTTGACGAATCCGACTAGGAACCATGAGGTTGCGGGTTCGGTCCCTGCCCTTGCTCAGTGGGTTAAGGATCCGGCGTTGCCGTGAGCTGTGGTGTAGGTTGCAGACGCGGCTCGGATCCCGCGTTGCTGTGGCTCTGGCGTAGGCCGGTGGCTACAGCTCCGATTCAACCCCTAGCCTGGGAACCTCCATATGCCGTGGGAGCAGCCCAAGAAATAGCAACAACAACAAAAGACAAAAGACAAAAAAAAAAAAAAAAATTTTATCACAGTTGAATTGGATTTATAGATCTGTTTGGTTAGAATTATATCATTATATTTTTGTGCCTTATTATAGATGAATGTGAAATTCTTCTGCTTAAGTCTTCTTTAATGTCCTTGAGAAGACAGTCTTGCAGTTTTCTGCATGTGGATCTTATGTCTTTTGTTAGATTTGTTTTTTGTTGCTAATCTCTATTAAAGTAGTCACCTTGCTAAATTTTTATTATTTCAACCAAGTCTTTAGATCATTTTGGGTTTCCTTGGTAGACCCTCATATTATCTGAGAACGTCAGTTTTGTTCAGTCCTTTTCAGTCTTTTTAGCTGTATTTCTTTCTTTTTTTTTTCTTTTTTAATTTTCCCACTGTACAGCAAGGGGGTCAGGTTATCCTTACATGTATACATTACAATTACATTTTTCCCCCACCCTTTCTTCTGTTGCAACATGAGTATCTAGACATAGTTCTCAATGCTATTCAGCATGTATTTCTTTCTTAACGGAACTGCGCTGGCCAGGACTATAGTACAGTACTGAGAAAAAGCGGTGGTAGTGGGCATTCTTGTTCTTTGCTTTAAAGGGAATACTGCTTACATCTCACCACCAGGAGTTACTGATTTTTATGGGCTTAACTAAAGGGAGGTGGGAAACATGCCTTCAATTGGGAAATAAATCCCCCTTTCAGAGATTCCAGAAACAGATTTGGAAGTTTTGGTTTAACAAATGAGTTTTATTAATTTCACTTTATTTTAATTTTTTTAAATTGCAGATTTGCTGTTGCTGAGTCTGATTGTAATTTAGCACTTGCCTTGAATAGAAGTTATACAAAGGCTTATTTAAGACGGGGTGCGGCTCGATTTGCTTTGCAAAAATTA
Source organism: Sus scrofa (assembly GCF_054392235.1). Lineage (NCBI taxonomy): Eukaryota > Metazoa > Chordata > Mammalia > Artiodactyla > Suidae > Sus > Sus scrofa. Next base: position 85,094,942 of record NC_139387.1, on the reverse strand, counting down.
GAGGATGCCAAAAAAGGTATTAATATGTTCCAGGTCGTCATTATCTTAAAAATTATTTAATAGTTTAGGTGATGCCATACAAAGAATACTAGATGGTCACAGTTAGTAACTTCAGAGATCTTTCTATGTTGAGTGAAACTCATTTTCACAATTTAAAACATGTCTCGATATTTGGGGAAAAGAGCCTGTTATTTGCCACCAATTAGACTTTGGTTCAAATTCTCATTTGACTGTGTATTAGCTGTGTGGCTAGGGACTTTCAGTTTCTCATCTGTAAAATAGGGAATAAAGATTTTGTTGGGTTCTTGAGGCTAGAGGTAAGGCATGTAAAGCCTTAACACATTCTTATTTACTTGTAAAATCTAAGCCTTTTATTATTCCATAAAATAGGTTTATGTAGTATAAATCACAAAATCTGAATAAAGCTGATATCTAAGCAATTGTGCTTCTTCTTGGTTTTTACCTTCCTGGGGCTGGTGGAAGGTGATCTGTGAAAAGGATTCTGTCAGGGTTTGGTCTGTCCTGGGGGAATGGAGGAAGTCCAGTAGCATAATGTTAGTATTCCTTAGTTTCTCTTAATTTTGCTCTGGGATAGTTACCTGTTTGTCACATGTAGCAAATGATTATTGTTTTATACATGTTTTTTTAATATCATATATCTTTCAAATATTTTTTATCTTCTGTTTTATTCAGATTATGAAAAAGTATTAGAACTGGAACCAAATAACTTTGAAGCTACAAATGAGCTCAGGAAAATTAATCAGGTAAACTGGTTATTTAAATTAAGCGTGTTACTTATTACCTTTATTTGGTGAAGGTTTTTGCACAGACTTTGTACTATAGATTATGTACATTTTAGACATTTTTCTAATTTTAATTCTTGGTAGTAAGAATTTTTTACTAAACAAACTTGTAAGCTAGAGGTGGTATAATGGTATTTAAAGGTTCTTAATTAATCATTATCTTAAAAAGTTGTCTGAGATCTTTCGAACTACTGCTCCTTTACTTTTTCTTAGATGACAGAATTATTTTTCTTTATCCTACTGATTTTTTTCTTATTTAACTAGTGCTTTGATGTTTGCACTAAACTTGCTTATTTCTTTGATTTTGTAGTTGATCTTTATGGTTTATATAGCAAAAGTAATACTAATTTTTTAACAGTAAGAAAATAGGTAGTATTTAAATGTAAACTTGGCCGTCAAATGATACTAAACAGTTACATACTCCTTTCACTTTGCTGCTGAATCAGTCATATTTTGCCATCTGTTGAAACTTTAAGTGGTGGTGATTGGGGGAAAATCTGCTTTTAAATATTATTGCTTATTGCACATAAAATCTGTTGGTAAATATATCAGCTTGATTACAATCGTGAACCATATTATTTTTGCTTGTTTGTTTTGTCTTAGGTCACATAATGACTATGAATATTGAATTTGAGAAATTCAGTTAGTTACCTTCTTTATTTTTAAAAATTGTACCTAGAACAGTGTAGAAATTCATAAATATTTGTTGAATAAAAGAACAATTGTCTTTTAGCAAATACTACTTATTTTAATTGGGATAAGATGCACATTAAATTTATTTGCTTTTTGTTGTAATAAGTAGAAAGAATGAATTAAAGTAAATATTTTAATTATTTGAAATGTGTTAAGAATCCTAATATATTTGAGTAATTCATTATTTTAGAGTCAAATATGCGTGCATCTTGCATTACTTGTTTTAATTTTAGCTGACTGCTATGTCTCCTAGGCTTTAACTTCCAAAGAAAACTCCTGTCCAAAGGAATCTGATAAAATGATTAAGTCAGCTGAAGGAGAGAAAAAACACGTGGAAGAGCAACAGAATAAACAGCAAGCCATTTCAGAGAAAGATCGGGTAATCCAGAAGGATTCCAATATACATATGTTTTGTTGAGTTTACTCTTATTTTTTTGTGTATCTGTTAAGTTTCTGTCCTTCCTAATATTATATTAAAGTTCTTCTGGAGTTCCCGTCGTGGCATAGCAGAAACAGATCCGATTAGGAGCCATGAAGTTGCGGGTTCGATCCCTGGCCTTGCTCAGTGGGTTAAGGATCTGGCATTGCTGTGGCTGTGGTGTTGGCCAGCAGCAACAGCTCCGATTAGACCCCTAGCCTGGGAACCTCCATATGCTGTGGGTGCGGCCCTAAAAAGACCAAAAGGAAAAAAAGTTCTTCTTCAGTAAAAACTGAAAATTAAATATACTGAAATTTCTGAGTTTCTACTAATTAAAACTTTGAGTAATTGATGACTTAATACATAATTAAAAATTTTTTAATTGTATTTAAATGTATTTTAATGTATAGTTTTTATTTATGTTTAAGAAACATGTTTGAGCATTTTAATATATATCTACATAGTTATAAATTTAATATAGAAATAAATTACAGTACATTTGTATTTTTTATTGATTCTCCACATGAACTGTTTCTGATCAAAATTTCTTTAGAAATACTGAGTTGAGATTTAATTGAACATATAGCCTTTCATGGACCTACAGAGGATTCTTAATAAATACTTACAGAATGATTATTGATTGTGATATATCTGACTCTGATTATAAATAAATGTTATTATGAAATCTAGTACACACATTCTAATATAGTTTAATTTATCACATGTTTAGGCCTATTAATGTTACTGAAGAATGAGCTAAATGGTTTGGTACTCTGTTCCTTCACAAAACTTGTTTGAGTTAGGAAATTCTTTTGTACAGATTCTGGTATAACTAAAGAGTATAATATTTGGGCCTATATTTATTAAACTCTATTAAGCTATGTCCAGTCTTCAGTTAGTAAAATAATGGTTAATGCTGCAAGGTAATATAGTTGCATACTTTTTTTTTTTTTTTAAAGTCCTGGAAAGAGAACACCACCATTATAAAAAAAAAACTCAGGCAGTTTCCTTGTGATTCTAGCTGTTAGGATTTGGCACTTTTTTCACCACTGTTGCCTGGGTTTAATCCCTGGTCTGGGAACTGAGATCCCATATCAAGCCCCTGCTTGCTGCAGCCAAAAAAAAAAAAAATCCAAACTACTATTCTAAAACATGTGTCCTGGATTTTTAACAGTTACAATATACTTTAACTTATGATGTCATATTGATAATATAGTTAAAATATTTCTATAGATTTGAATTCAACTAATTTCTTGCATGTTTTTTGTTTTCCATACTTTTCAAAATGATAGGGGAATGCATTTTTCAAAGAGGGGAAATACGAAAGAGCAATTGAGTGCTATACTCGAGGGATGGCAGCAGATGGCGCTAATGCCCTTCTTCCAGCTAACAGAGCAATGGCCTATCTGAAGATTCAGAAGTGGGTATTGGTTACTTTTAATTCTTTTCAGGATGAAAATGTAATTTACCATAAATTGGCATATTAGATAAATAATAACTTGAAATTTAATTCATTTACTCGTAAGCATTAAAGTTAAATGAGAGAAAATGTGTGCCTGTCATGTATTCAGTAAATGTTACTGCTAAGATATTTTCCCCAGTTTTAGTGGTCTGGGAATACACAACCTAAGACTTTTTAATTGTTCTGTGTTATTCTGAATTAGTGATTTGAAAAGTATTTTTAACCTCAGAACTCTGGGCAGAATATTATCTGGAAGCATATACCATAAGTAATAAAAGGGACTGGATGATATCATTGAAGCTGCTGATCGATTGCATATATGACAAAAACTTGGTTCTATGATACTAACCACATATTTCTAGATGCACTCAAGGGCTCCCTTTTGGACAATCTGTAGGATAATATCTGATGACAGAAAGCATGTCTTCTATTTCTTTGTATCTTTACACACTAGTAACAATTAAAAATTCCTATAAATATGGATTCTAAACTCTTTTGGTGCCACAGATCTCTTTGGCTACATGGTGCACCTTTCTTAAGATAATTTTTTTTTTGGCCATGCCAATGGCATGAGGAAATTCCCGGGTTAAGGATCGAACTTGCACCACAGGAGAACTCCTCAAGATAATATTTTTAGATGTGTAAATCACACATTTGGGATTACAAAGGAAACCAACTATACTGAAATACAGTTTTTAAAATATTAAAACTTGTGATCAGTGGTATGTATACTTTTAAAAATTAGCACTGCAGATTGAGAAACTACATTTAAAATATAGGCAAGTTAAAGTTTAAAAAGTTTGAATAAAGCCACTTGAATTTGGGGGTGTTCTTTGACACATCTTCCACATTTTAATTGGCAAGTAAGTTTCTGGGAATGCAGAAAGCAGCACAGATGATTGCATTACCAGGGTGATAACAAGACGTCACTCTTTGGCATCTGAGTGATTGCTAGGTTTGGAGTTGCTTGCAAATTGGCCAGCTCTGTCATAGGAGTGTCTGTAAACATAGGTACTGTGATCACATGCAGACAAACAGCAGGTTAAATTACTACTGTATTTCTGAAATAGTTGTCATATATCCAATATATCTGTAACAAATGTAATGTGACATGAAAATATCTCTGATTTTTATTGGTGACAGAGTCATAGGTACTGTTTTTACTCCTGTGATTTGTTCTCTACAGTTACAATTGAAAGCCACATTTCCTTTTGAAGTTAATGAAATAAGGATTAATGTTTTTCCCATCCAGATTTTCAGATCTCTCAGAGTATTTCAGGCTAGGAACTCCTGTCATAGAAGTACATTTTGATTGTTTAGTTAATTTAATCTCACTGAAACTAATAGATATTGGAGATGTATCATTTTGATTAGAGTAGCAATCATTGCATAGCTTGCTAACGTGTGAAAATTTTGAATTTTGCTATTCAAGAATTGGACATGATTTAAGAATTGCAAGGCCTAGATTTTTAGGTTTGACTAATGCCAAGAATAATACCTTTTAGTAGGTGAGAGATTATATCTACACTTATGGGAGCTTTTTAAATTTAAAAAAAAATTTTTATTGAATTTTATTTTATTTTGTCTTTTCAGGGCTGTACCCATGGCATATAGAAGTTCCCAGGCTAGGGGTCCAGTCAGAGCTGCAGCTGCCAACCATAGCCAGAGCAACACCAGATCTGAGTGGCGTCTGTGACATACACCACAACTCATAACAATGCCAGATCCTTAACCCACTGAGCAGGGACAGGGATTGAACCCAAGTGTTCATTGATACTAATCGGGTTCATTACCACTGAGCCATGACAGGAACTCTGAGAGCTCTTTTTTATTGTGTTTCATTGCTTTAGGTGGTAACCACAAGTTAGTGGTATTTTTTAAACCAAAAGAACCTTATGACTTTTATTTGTATCTTTTTCTAGTTGTTTCTTAGATTCATACTTTCTAGAAGTTTTATCTACTACATGGTGACTGCTGTCAAATATTACAGACTAGATGAGGAGTAAGGAAAGGAATGACTTTTCAGACAGGAGTTTGAACTAGAATCTACAGGGGTAATGTGATTAGTGAGATGATAAAGCAGATTGAGTGTCCCGGTGCAGGTTCAAAGGCACAGGAGTAGGAAAGTCCATGGTACCTTCTGGAAAAGGCAAGTGATCCACATGATGGCTGGTATGCAGGAGCAGTGGCAGAAATAAGGCTGGAGAGTCAGGCAAGCCCCTGAGTTTGTGTTCTTCAGAGGAGCTTGACTTTATCCTGAAGAGTGCGGGGCCCTGCAATATCTTGAATGGGAGAATGATTATAGTCAAGTAGAAAATTAACTATGTTTTAATTGGTCATTGAAATTATGTGTATGTTTTTTATATTAGAGACTCACTTTATATGAGCTTTCCTGCAAGCTGCATTTTTTCTATTTGGTAATTTTATCATGTTTAATAGATATGAAGAGGCTGAAAAAGATTGCACACAAGCTATTTTATTAGATGGCTCCTATTCTAAAGCTTTTGCTAGAAGAGGAACTGCACGAACATTTTTGGGAAAGTTAAATGAGGCCAAACAAGGTAAGACTGTTTTTGTAACAGTCCACACTCACTCATCCCGTTGAGACTCCCAAGTTATAGAAGCAGAGATTTGCATAGTCTTCCCATGGTTCAGGGATATGGAGCTTAGAGAGGTACATTTCCTCTCACAGTTTCTATCATGAATAGGTTAGCACATTTGAAAGAATACAGCTTCCATAGTGGAGCTGATTATCTTTTAATAGCATTCAGGACAATCTGGCCAACTGCCAGTCAAAACTAATGAAAAATTTGAATTGTAGCAGAGGAGGAAAAAAGAAAAAGGCAAGAATGAAAAGGAAGGGAATTAGGAGGTGGAGGATAATGTGAGATCTAGAGTGATACTGCCCCTTTTCTCTCTCTTTTTTTTTTTTTTGTCTTTTTGTCTTTTCTAGGGCTGCACCTGTGACATATGGAGGTTCCCAGGCTAGGGGTCTAATTGGAGCTGTAGCCGCTGGCCTACACCACAGCCATGGCAACTCTGGATCCGAGCCACATCTGCAACCTACACTATGGTTCACAGCAACGCCAGATCTTTAACCCACTGAGCAAGGCCAGGGACTGAACCCATAACCTCATGGTTCCTAGTCGGATTTTTTAACCACTGAGCCACGATAGGAACTCCCTGCCCCTTTTTTCTTGATACTAGTTCTTCTTTTTTTCATGATGTTTTTAAAGTATTTATTCTGTTAGTCATTTTGAAGAACCAGCTTCTCTCTCGTGTGTGTTTTCTGTCTTATTTATTACTGCTTTTTATTTCCTTCCTTCAACTATCTTTTGGTTTAATTTGCTGATTTTCTAACTTCTTGACACATTGGTACTTAATACAGCTGATTTTCAGCCTTTGTTTTTTGATATGTTCATTTAAATCTGTCAGTTTAAGTCTGGCATCAGCTGTAGCCCATGCATTTTCTTATGATGGTAAAGTGTACATAATATAACATTGACTGTTTTAGCCATTTTAAAGTGTATAGTCCAGTGGCACTGAGTACATTCACGTTGTTGTGCAGCCGTCACCATCGTACATCTCCAGAACTATGCCATCATTCCATTCTGAACCCTCTACGCTCTTCCCTCCAACCCCTGATAACCAGCATTCTACCTTCTGTCTCTGAATTTGACTATTCTTAGTACCTCAGATAAGTAGAATCATGCAATAGCTGTCTTTTTGTGTCTGGCTCACTTAGCTGTCTCTAAGGTTCATCCATGTTGGAGCATATAACAGAATTTGGTTCCTTTTTAAGGCTGAATAATATTCTGTTATGTGGAATGCTCTTAGATTCTATCTTATGTTTGGTGAGTTACCCTGTTTGTTAACAATTGAGTTAACAGTTTTGTTAACAGTTCAGTTTTGATAAGTTAGATGACCTCTAGGCCTCAGTTGTATCATCTGTCAAGTGGAATTCCAATGAGAATTTCTATAAAGCAACTAGAACAGCACTCAGTAAGTGTTAGTTCTTATTATTGCTCACCTGTTTTCTAGTGTCCTGAGTAAAACTTTTTGAGCTAAATATGGGGTAACTAACTAAATATATCATGCCTTGAACCTTATCTAGTATTCTCACTAATTTATTATATTTCTTAAAAATTTATTTTAGATTTTGAGACCGTTTTACTTCTGGAACCTGGAAATAAGCAAGCAGTAACCGAACTTTCTAAAATTAAAAAGGTAATTTATTCTTTCCACCAAGATACGATCTTATTTTCTGAAACATAACACATTTATTTGTTGTGTGATTAACTTGAGAATATTTGGATAGTCATGATTACAAATTTGTTTTCCAGGAATTAATTGACAGAGGACACTGGGACGATGTCTTTCTCGATTCTACTCAAAGGCAAAACGTGGTAAGACCCATTGATAATCCACCTCATCGAGGATCAACTGTAAGTAAAGCCCTTTTCCTTTCTATTTAAATATCAATGTTGTATTAATAAAAGTTGAAGACAAATTGTTGAATTAATAGACTCTTAAAAGAAATAGCGAAATCTCTTCCTAGAGCCCTTTTTAGAATAGTTTTACAAGATACTTCTTAGAAATATTGACAAAATTGGGATAAATTGAGCTGTTTAGAGTTCTCGAGTAACTTTTTCTTTAAAAGTGACTTAATTTAGCATTATAAATATTTCTACATATTTTTTTATTTTAAAGGAATTTGAAGCAGTTTTACATTTTGTAATAATTATTTTTCATTTCTATTACTATCCTTATTTGAGATTGGAATTTTATTACAGTATTCTTACATCTTCTGTGGGGTTAGATCTAAGGTTAGCACTTTGGCAAAAATCTAGTCCAATGTACTTCATTTTATTGTGCTTATCGGATACTGCATTTTTTATAGATTGAAGGTTTGTGGCAACCCTGTATTGAGCAAAGTCTCTTGACACCATTTTCGCAGTAGCTTTTGCTTACTTCTTCTCTTTATGACATTAAATTTTGGTAATTCTCACAATACTTAACTTTTTCATCAGTATCATACTTGTCATGGTGATTTGTGATCAATGATTTGTTACTATTGCAAAAAGATTATGTTTTATTGAAGGCTTAGATGATGGTTAGCATTTATTTTGCAATAAAATTTTTTAAATTAGGGTATATGCTTTGGTTTTTTTTTTTTTTTTTTTTTTTTTAATGACATAATGCTGTTGCTCATTTAGTGGAATATAGTATAGTGTAACCATAACTTTTTTTTTTAATGGCCTCACCCACAGCATGTGGAAGTTCCTGGGCCAGGGATTGAATCTGAGCTGCAACTGAGACCTAATGCCACAGCTGTGGCAATACTGGATCCTTTAACCACTTGCAAGTTCGAACCCTGGCCTGGGAACTTCTGCATGTCATGTCATGTCATGGATGCAGCTAAAAAGAAAAGAATAGACCCTGCACATTGTTTTTGCTATACCATACTGTTTTCTGTTAAGTCCAGCAAAGCCAGTTTTTTCTTACAATGTTGGAACAAAAAGAGTAGCTAGTCAAATTCAGCAGTTTGTTTTGTGCTGAACCTTTAATATTGAATCACTTAAGGCAAATAAATATATATGTAATATATATAAGATGTGACCATAGTAATTTCTAATATTAACATAGTATTATATATAGGAATTATGAAAGATAAAATACATTCAGGAAAGTACATAAGACAAATTAAGATTAAAGTAAACATCCACGAAACCACCAACCAGGTCAAAAAGTTGAAAGGTATCAATCTCCAAAGGTTGATACCTCTTCCTGTGTGCCTTTCACTGATTATGGTGATTATTGCCTGGCCTCTTTCCACTTGCCTTCAGCTAGGCCGAGGTACTCCTGTCGTTTGATCCTCATTTTTCATCGCTTCATTGCCTCTGGGATAAACTCTAAACTCCTGACATGGTGCGCAAGTTCCTTTATAAACTGTCTTGAAGCAGCCTTTCAGGCTTTGTCTCCACCACTCCTTCCCCTGCACCAGCCCCACCAGACTTCTGACCCGTCCACTGGCTATGCCATACCCTTCCACTTCACCATTCCTGGGTACTTTTCTGTGAAGCTCCCCTGATGTCAGTTTTTATCTTCCTCTGTGTTCTCTTAGCATTTTGTGCCTTCACCTTTTGTAGTGCGTATCCCATTGCCTTGTAATTACTTATTGATGCATTTTCTTTCTCCTATTTAGACCTACATATGGTAGATGCTCTGGATCTTTTTGTTCTTTGTGTTTTCAGACAGTATAACTCCAAATTGAATTTACTTATAATTGGAATATTGGTTGTAAGAACACTGTAACCTTTTAATTGTGACCCTAAGATAGAAAACCTTTGTATGTTGATGTAAAGAATTGATTTTAATTGTTTTAGAAACCGCTCAAGAAGGTTATTATTGAAGAGACTGGTAATTTGATACAGACTGTTGATGTGCCAAATAGCACTACTCCTGCTGCTCCAGAGCATAATCCTATTAATCTAGCAAATGTAATAGCAGCCACAGGCACGACAAGCGAGAACTCAAGCCAGGATGACCTTTTGCCCACAAGTGATATCCCAAAAGCAAAAGTATTGAAAATAGAAGAAATCAGTGATCCTTCAGCTCTGCAGTGAGTAGATATACTCTTATTTGATAATCATCTAGAATGGTAATAATTCCACTAGAAAATTGGTATTACTGATGAGACTTCTGGTTTGTACTCATCACCGTAATTTTTGGGACTGTCTAAATTCACATTCTAGTTTTCTTGTTTTTTTCTTTTACTTAACTATGAGAGATTTTGCTGAAGGAATGATCACTTCCTTTACCACAGGGAGGAATTTAGAGATGATAAGAGAAAGTATCTAAAACAAATTGATTTCATGAATTTTTCTTTTCAAAAACTTAAGTAAATGTTTCACTTTGTAATTTAGCAAGAATTAATTTTTTTAAAAGGGAAGCTTCATAATGTAGGTAATATCATTATTATTCTAGCCATTACTTTTTAAGATTGTTTATGGGCTCTTTTTTTTTTTTTTTTTTTTTTTTGTCTTTTGTCTTTTTGTCTTTTTGTTGTTGTTGTTGTTGTTGTTGTTGTTGTTGTTGTTTATGGGCTCTTTAAATTTTGTTTGGAATTGTAAAAATAGTCATGGGAGTTCCCATCGTGGCTCAGTGGTTAATGAATCTGACTGGGAACCATGAGGTTGCGGCTTCCATACCTGGCCTTGCTCAGTGGGTTGAGGATCCAGCGTTGCTGTGAGCTGTGGTGTAGGTCACAGACTCGGCTTGGATCTGGTGTTGCTGTGGCTGTGGCGTAGGCTGGCAGCTACCGCTCCATTTGGACCCCTAGCCTGGGAATCTCCATATGCCTGGAAAAGACAAAAAGACAAAAAATAAAATAAAAAAATAAAAACAGTCATGCATTTCCTTGATGATAGTGTAAAAGCTAGAGATTGTTTACTTCGGGGTGTTGAAACATTATTCATGTATTCTTGCATTGCTGCTCAACAATCCTTTTAGAAGTTGTTTTTTTAACTTTTAGTAGTTCTATTTAGCATGATAAAGATTGTGAGAAAACTCTTTAGGCAGTTTTTTTGTTGTTTTTTTAAGGAGGAAGCAGTTCCTCCTTCTTGGAGTATCTTTTTTTGAAACTGTGGTAACTCACATAATTCAGAGTGAAAGGGTGAGTTGTGAGAATGTGATATAATAATGGAGTATATAGAAATGGTTTGTCAGTAGGTGGCCAAGCTTATTTGCCCAGCTAATGAGAATAGTCATTTCATAGCTAGTACACGAACATTTGTGAAAGGACAATCTGTCTTGCCAAAAACACACATATATTATCAGCTGGAAAAATTGGCTGCTTTAGAATATAAATAGGTAATACACTAATAATAAAGTCAGAAGTTTAAAAATCCCTATTATTTCCTTATATAAGCTTTGACTATTTTTGGTTCTTTTCTAATTGATGCCTCTGAAATATTTCAGATCTCAAGTCAGTTTGAAAAAGGATGTATGTCAGTCTTTCAGTGAGAAGATTTCTGTAGAAGTAGACAGAACACCTGCTCAGGTTATCAGGACTGTCCTTCCTCCAGTTCCTGCAAACTCATTTCAGCTTGAATCTGATTTCAGACAATTGAAAAATTCACCAGATTTGTTGTATCAGTATTTGAAGGTAAGAGAAGGAAGCTAGTAATTCTATTGTGAGTAAAAGTTCAAAAAGCTTCTTTTGTCACTATATAATAATGGTGCTGTATTTGCTTTTTGTATAATATGATTGTAGAAAATGCCTTGCCTGATAAGTGCCTGGTCAGCCTGGTCAGACCATTTTAAATATTTGCAACCAGGGAACCTTTGGAAATAGATTCTGTGTTAAATTCTGTTTTCTAAAATAACATAATCTAATTTCATGTATCATGACTTCATCTTAATTCTTCATCCTTCAAGATGAGGAAAGAAGCTAAAATACATTGAGTGTCTTCTTTGTGCCAAGGAGTGCTTACAATATTTAGGTAGTTACTCCCCTAAAAATGAGCTTTTATTTGCTTAAGAAAAAGAATCAAATCATAAATGAAATTTACCAAATGGGGTTTTTTAGCATTGTCTTTTTCAGGTATAATTACAGTAATTATCTCTTATAATTAGGTAGTATATAATATCTCTAGATAGTTTTTCATGTAATTCTGTTTTTTAAACCTCCCTAATTCTTTTTGCTGCTTCTTGAGAGCTCTCTCAAGTTTCCTGTTTCTACTGGGTAGTTGGTATTTCTCCTGGGTATTACATCTGTCCATGAGATTTCTCTCTGACTTGAACAGAGCAATTATCTTAGAGTTCCTCTAACCTTCATTCTTCTATCATAGTTACATTTCAGTGTGATTCTATTATTATTCACTAAGTACTAATGCATAGTAGTTATTCTTTATTATATTCACCTGAGCAGTTATTAGGTAAGAAATTTGTTATTGGGAATGTTGCCATGATTTAATTTCCTAACTCTGTTTTTTCCCAAGCAAATTGAACCATCCTTGTATCCTAAGGTGTTTCAGAAAAATTTAGATCCAGATGTATTCAACCAGATCATTAAAATTCTGCATGACTTTTACATTGAGTAAGTAAGTTTAGTTATACTTTCATGATGTAATGCTTAGCTATTTCTAGTGGTTTGGAAAAATTCATTCTTTTTGATGTCATATCACTACCTTTTATTTGGTAAAATTAGCTCTCTAGTAAATTTTACTGTCGCAGAAGTTGTAAAGCAATTGCAGGTATAAACAATAAGGGAAATGAGGAGTTCCTGCTGTAGCAGAGCGGGATTGGTGGTGTCTCTAGAATGCTGGGACGCAGGTTCAGTCCCCAGCCCAGTGGGTTAAGGATCCTGCATGGCTGCCAGTTGTGACTGCAGCTCTGATCTGATCCCTGGCTTGAGAACTCCTTGTGCAGTGGGGCGGCCAAAAAAAAAAAAAAAAAAAAAAAAGGAAGGTAGGAGGAAAAAGGACTTCAGCTTTTTTGTAGAGATAGTTAGAGAATGGAAGTTGCAAGTACTACCACAGATTAATAATATCTGTACTATGCCTCACATTTAAGAATATTATAATTTCTTCAGTTGACTTGATGAAACTCTTCATTTGGGCATTTAAAATATAGACGGAGAGTTTCCATTGTGTTGCAGTGGAAATGAATCCACCTAGGAACCATGAGGTTGCAGGTTTGATCCCTGGCCTCGCTCAGTGGGTTAAGGATCTGGTGTTGCCATGAACTGTGGTGTAGGTTGCAGATGTGGCTTAGATCTGATGTTGCTGTGACTGTGGTATAGGCTAGCAGCTGTAGTTCCAATTCAACCCTAGTCTGGCGACCTCTGTATGCTGTGGGTATGGCCTTAAAAAGCAAAAAAAAAAAAAACAAAAAATTAAAATATATAGACAGGAAAAAAGACAAATGAAGACCTTATTTATATAGAATTAGAAATACTATTTTAGTAAAATTAAATGAGCTACTTTTGATTATTTGTTTTTTATTTGGATTATTTAAGGAAAGAAAAGCCATCACTCATCTTTGAAATCTTAAAAAGACTTTCTGAACTAAGAAGGTTTGATATGGCTGTGATGTTCATGTCAGAACCTGAGAAAAAAAGTAAGTTCTCTGAAGAAAGCTTTTGTATATCTGTTTATTCTTGTGTGTTCCTTTATATGGTCAACAAAATGATAGTAAGTATTTATTGAATGTTCGTTATGTATAGGTGCATACAATTAAATTTAACTTAACTACAATTAAATTAAATTAAGTAAAGTTTAATTTTTTGATCCTGACAACAGCATTGTGAGGTGTAGATATGGTTATCATTTTGCTTTTACAAAGGAGGAAACAGGCATACAGAGGTCAGAGGTAAGGAACTTGACTGAGGGTCCATAGCTAGGAAGCCAGACCCAGGATTTAAACTGAGCAGACCAGGAGTTCCTGTTGTGGCTCAGTGTTAGTGAACCTGACGAGTATCCATTTGGATGCAGGTTCAGTCCCTGGCCTTGCTCAGTGGGTTAAGGATCCAGCATTGCTGTGAGAGCTGTGGTGTAGGCTGCAGATGTGGCTCGGATCTGGTATTGCTGTGGCTGTAGTGTAGGCTGGCTGCTCTGCAGCTGTGATTCTCCACCTGGCCTGGGAACTTCCATACACTGCAGGTACGGCCCTAAAAAAGCAAAACAAACAACCAACCAAGCAGTCCAGCTCTATGGTCTGGGCTCTTGTACTTGAAGTGCAGTGGTAATGTAAGGTTGAGCTCCTGAGTTAATGTCCTTGGGTTTGTTTGATTTAAGCCGAGTTCTCATAAGAGTGCAGGAGTCAGGTGAAGGGGGTGGGCATGTGCAGAGGTTCTGAGGCAGGAAGAGCAAACTGAGCTCGGAAAATTGAAAGGAGTGCAGTGTAGCTAGATTGTAGAGTTAGGCAGTAAAGAGAGGCAGGTGATAAGCCTGAAGAATTAGATCCGTTATTTATTTCTACATCTAAGTCTTTGGCATAAAGTATCAGTTTGGTGTAAAGTAAAATCAAACTTTCGAGAAACTTCAACCACAGTTGATCCTTGAATGATTTGGGGGTTAGAGGTGCCAACCCTCCAAACCATCCATCAAAAAATCCATGTACAATTTTATCGTCAGCCCTCATTATCCAAGGTTCTGTGGATTCAACCAACCATGGATCATGTAGTACTGTAGTATTCACTGTTGAAAAATAGCCATCTGTAAGTGGATCCAGGCAGTTCAAACCTGTGTTGTTCAAGGATCAGCTGTACTTGGGGTTTTAGGCTATACTTTAGTTTTAGGAAAAAAGAAAAATCATTAGACTGTAGGAGTACCAGTTTTTAGTTTTAAAAATAGCAAAAACTCAGTTAACTCCTGGTCTGAACACACTTTGGGCTCCTTTCCTGTTTCTTCTTTATGTTTTTAGCAGACAGTGAGTCTGAATCACTAAGAAAAATAGTTTTCATATTGTACTTTGGGAAATAGACATGTAATTTGGAGAGATTCTTTTTTTTTTTTGTCTTTTTGCCTTTTCCAGGGCCATTCCCTCGGCATGTGGAGGTTCCCAGGCTAGGGGTCTAATCGGAACCCCAGCCACCGGCCTATTCCAGAGACACAGCAGCTCGGGATCCCAGCTGCATCTGCGACCTACAGCACAGCTCACAGCAACGCCAGATCCCTAACCCACTGAGCAAGGCCAGGGATCGAACCCACAACCTCATGGTTCCTAGTGGGATTTGTTAACCACTGAGCCACAACGGGAACTCCCTGGAGAGATTCTTAGTAGGATTAAATCAAAAGGAATTTCTCCTTTATCTTTAGTGAATCAGAAACAGTCCCTGAAATTCCCTAAAAAGATTACTCTTGTTGGAGTTCCCGTCGTGGCTCAGCGGAAATGAATCCAACTAGGAAACCATGAGGTTGCAGGTTTGATCCCTGGCCTCACTCAGTGGGTTAAGGATCTGGCATTGCCATGAGCTATGGTTGTAGGTCGCAGATGCGGCTTGGATCTGGTGTTGCTATGGCTATGGCATAGGCCAGCAGCTGCAGCTCCGATTCGACCCCTAGCCTGGGAGCCTCCATATACTGCAGGTGTGTCTCTAAAAAGACAAAAAAACAAAAAAACAAAAAAAAAGAAAAAGAAAGAAAGAAAAAAAAAGATTACTCTTGTTACTGTTCTGACCTCATCTTCCACCATTTTTTTCATTCGTTCTGCTCCCCAGCACTGTCTTTGTGTCTTCTTAATACACCAAACCGCCAAACTTCTTGTAGCCTCAGGGGCTTTGTTTGTTTGTTCCTCAGCCTGGGATATCCTCCCACATGTCTTCGCCTGCCTCTTCCTCACTTCATTCACTTTTCACCTAATAGTCACCATCTCAGAGACACCTTTCCTTCTCACCAGGCCTGCTCGGAATGACTGCTTACGACTCCTCCCTCCTCACCCTCTGTCTTCTTTCTCCACTTTATTTTTCTTTATAATGCAGAACTAGCTGACAATATTTTATGTATTTTTCTCTTTCCCAAAGAGAATGAAAGCTCCATGATGGCAGAAACTTTGCCTTGTTCTCTAGGCTCAGGGCATAGAACAGTGCTTACTTAGTACAGAATAACCTTTTAATGTAAGTGCATTGATTGCCACTATGATGTGATACCTTGAAGTGTGCTTAAAGAATGCGAGTCCTTCAAACAGGTCTCCCAGCGTACTCTCTCACTTGGGTCACCACTGTCTGCTAAGTTAAGCATGGAAACACTTAGAATGGTTCCTGGCATGTAATAACTATTCAGTAAATAGTGGCTGTTGTCTTTTGTAATTGTCATTATTATTTTCTTTTCCTTTTTTTTTTTTTTTTTTTTTTTTTTTTTTGTCTTTCTATATTTTTTAGGGCTGCACCCGTGGCATGTGGAGGTTCCCAGGCTAGGGGTTTAATCGGAGCTGTAGCCACCAGCCTATGCCAGAGCCACAGCAACACCAGATCTGAGCTGCATCTGTGACCTACACCACAGCTCACAGCAATGCCGGATCCTTAACCCCCTGAGCAAGGCCAGGGATCGAACCCACAACCCCATGGTTCCTAGTTGTATTCGTTTCCCTTGCACCACAATGGGAACTCCTATTATTTTCTTTTTAGGGCCACACCTGCAGCGTATAGAGGTTCCCAAGCTAGGGGTTGAATCAGAGCTACAGCTGCCAGCCTACACCACAGCAACACCAGATCCAAGCCACATCTGTGACATACACCACAGTCTGTGGAAACTCCAGCTCCCTAACCCGTTTAGCGAGGCCAGGCATCAAACCTTCATCCTCATGGACACTGTGTCAGGTTCTTAAACCTGCTGAGCCACAATGGGAACTCCTGTTATTGCCATTATTATTAACAACTATTAGCTAGTTTTAATGTTGAGAAATGTAGGAACTATAACATTGTTTTCCAAAGTGTTGAGTGTAGACCATTCAGTGGTATGAAAGATAAAGATTTAAAATGAATATTAAAATAAATAAATGACAAATATTTAAAAATTTTTCAAGGTAATTACATATTATAAAAATGTATACCTTGCCCATCAAACATGATTTTTGTGGATGTTAATTGGTAATTTTCAATTTTTAGTAGTGATATAAAATTTCCCTTTAAGGTAAAATGATTTGTTTTGAAAAATAGCTAATTGGAATATTAAGTAAATAAAAGTACTCTTGTTACACAGGGCAAAAATTTTTTAGTATAGAATGGATTATGTTTAATCTGCAAAGTTAATATCTTTGAGGATGTGGAGGAAATATTTTTTACTGCAAAGCAGAATGTTCTGGTAGGAAACATTGGATTGCTATATAATTTTCTGTTCTCAGATTGGCTTTTTAAATATCTGAATTTGAATTTATAAATAATCCTAATGATTGCTTTAACATGTAAAAAGTATTTAACAGATTTGATTATTTCCTTTAATTTCATTTTACTTTAAAAATGAAGATTAAAATTAATTTTTTTCTTCTTTTTCAGTTACACATGTATTATTCAATCACATAGACAAATCAGGATTGAATGATAATTCTGTCGAAGAACTCAAAAAAAGATACGGTAGTTGATTTCCATTTTTACTGAAATTATTGTCTTTGACTTTCACATGTAAATTTTTTCTTCTGAAAATAAAGTGTTTTGTTTTGCTTTTTAAGAAAACGAAATCATATAGGAAAAGGACTCTTTGGATGTAAGCTCATTAACTATAATGTGAATTATGTTTTAACTAGTGAGAAATATACTTAAACGAACTATTTATTAGAAGTCTTTTTTTCTGAAAATAAAAATACAAATAATGAAGTATACTTATAAAAAATCAGTATTTTATTTTAGAAGTCATTTTAAATGTTAAGTTTAGATATTCTTCAGTGCCCTGCAAGTGTTACATTATTTTTATATTTTTGTAACCACATGACAAATTTGCTTTATTAGCATATAAATAAAGTTATATTTATATAAAGGGAATTAAGTAGATATCCAGATTGTTTCGTTAGAAAACATTTTCATATCATTGTGCAAGTTCACTAACAAAATTGTTTAATTGCAGAATGCATATTTTTAGTATTTGTGTTGAAAGGAGACCCTCTTTTTTTCCCCCCTTTTTAGGGCTGCACCAGCAGCATATGGAAGTTCCTGGGCAAGGGGTCTAATTGCAGCTACAGCTGCTGGCGTGCATCACAGCCACAGTGACCCTGGGTCCAAGCTGTATCTGTGACCTATACTGTAGCTTGCAGCAACACTGGAACCTTAATCCACTGAGTGAGGCCAGGGATTGAACCTGCATCCTATGGAGACTAGTTGGGTCTTAACCTGCTGAGCCACGATGGGAACTCCCTAAAGGAGACTTTTAGTTAGGCTTTTTCAATAGGTTACTTGAGGAGTCACAGCATCCTTAAATTTTAATGCTATAGCTTTTTTGCCTCATGATATCCATGTTATAGGTTAACTAAAGGCAGATAATCTAAAGCAAAATGTGAAAGTGTTAAAAACTGGAAATGTTCAAGGTAGTAATTAGCGTATAGCTTATTACTGTGTGGTTGTGGTTCAGGTGAGTATGGTGTCTGTAAGCTTTTGAAATCTACTTATCCTTGTTCTGCATGGTACCTGGCCCAGTCCTTTGCACATAACTAGATATTTATAAAATTTAATCAAATTGCCAGTAGGAGTCAGTTTTAGTAAATGTTCAGAGTAGCAACTTAGCAAATTTTGGGCATCCTGTTAATGTTGCTAAAATATGTTTTAGAGGCTATCATGTTGTTAAAAAAATACCAGGTCATCATCCTGTAGCTGTTATTTTCATTAATAAGATGGTCAACTTTAAGACTTTGTTGCAGCATGCATATTATGCTTACAGTTGCTTGAGGAATAATCAATTTATTTACAAAGATAATTTCCGTGGTTCATGGTATAACTTATTAAAATGACCACAATTTGGGAATTCCTGTTGTGGCACAGCAGAAATGAATCTGACTAGTAACCATGAGGCTATGGGTTTGATCCCTGGCCTTGCTCAGTGGTTTAAGGATCCGGCGTTGCTGTGAGCTGTGGTTGCAGGTACAGCTTGGATCTGGCATTGCTGCACCTGTGGTGTAGGCTGGCAGCTGTAGCTCCTATTCAACCCCTAGCCTGGGAATCTCCATATGCTGTGTGTACGGCCCTAAAAAGAAAAAAAAAGGAAAAAAAAAAAGTAGCCCTGGATAGGTTTGCTCTCTTGCATGGTCCACCTCCTTTCCTGAGTGTGAGAGTTCAGGGTGGCCTCGGAACCCAAATCGTTTCTGTCACTTTGTATCCAGGTATTACTCCTCTTCTATGACTCCTCTTGGGGCTCCTCTCTTGACTCCTCTGAAGCAAGAACAGATTTCCCTACTTAGAGGAGTGTGCCACTAACCCTGCCATCAGCCTCTTTCTCTCGTTCTGCTATTGGTCCAGTGGTTAAGTGATGGTAAAGCCAGTGATTTCCCTCTCAATTCTCACTCTCCTTGACCCCTTGTAGCATTTGACCTGGTTGAATATCTTGGTCTTGGAGACATTTTGTTTTCTTGGTTCCTTACCTCCTCTTGACAGTTTCTTCTTTCTCTCTTTTTCTTTTTCCTGCACCTCTGGCATGCAGAAGCTCCTGGGACAGGGTCGAACCAATGCCACAGCAGCAACCCAAGCCACTGCAGTGACAATGCTGGATCCTGCTGAGCCACATGGCAATGCCTCCTTTTCATTTTTATGTCTTCGGTGTCCAGTCATTGGCCTTCTTCTCTCCCCTGAGAGCTCGGCTACTCAGCTTCCACAGACAACTCCCATGCTTGCTATCCTTTTCTCCAAGTACTAGTCTTGCTCCCTCTAGCTACTCAGTAACCATAACTCCTTGCTGTGCTATCATAGTCAACTAGAACTCAGCATTTTATTTTATTTTTTACTTTTTAGGGCCACACCTGCGGCATATGGAAGTCCCCAGGCTAGGGGTCAAATTGGAGCCACAACTCCTGGCCTATACCACAGCCACAGCAGTGGGGGATCCAAGCTGCATCTTGATTACACCACAGCTCACAGCAACGCTAGATCCCTGACTCACTGAGCGAGGCCAGAGATTGAACCCACATCCTCATGGATACTAGTCAGATTTGTTTCTGCTGTGCCACAATGGGAACTCCTAGAACTCAGCATTTTAAAAGCTCATAGCCCTCACACTCCAGCAGCCCCATTCTAGCCATCTCTCCTGACTTACCTCTTTCAGTAGTGCCATTGTTGGTTCAGACACAAACTCAAATAAAAAAGCATTATTTTTGACCCCACCTTATCTTTCCCTAATCAAATTGTCCAGGAAGCCCCATGAACTTGTCCTGTGCAATCTCTGCCACCTGCCTCTTCAGACTTGGAGATGGCAGTAACCCCTGAGCAGTCCCTGGCTGTGCTTCTGCATAATCCCCTCATGCTTCTCTACCAGCTAAATCTTCCTTCAGCATGGTTCTCATCACGTCATCCATGCCCACAACCTTCAGGAAAACAGTGGGACAGGACTTGTTCTCTTTTGAACTGAGTATTGGGACATGTGGTTTGACAAAGGTCTTTGATTTGTTGGTTTAGTTTTTTTTTTTTTTTTTTCCTTTTAACCTTGGCCTGTGACATGCAAAAGCTCCTGGGCCAGGAATGGAACCTGTGCCATGGTGGCAGCCCAAGTTACAGCAGTGACAATACGGGTCACTTAACCTGCTAAGACACCAGGGAACTCCTTGTGGATATAATTTTAAATTCAGGAACATATTTATCAGACACTATGCTGGATGTTAAAAATATAAAAATTAAAGTCACAGCCTCTGCTTCCAAGGATCTTGGAGACTAGTGGGGGAATCATACAAGAATCATTAGCTTGGGAGTTCCCCTTGTGGCTCAGGGGAAACAAACCTGACTAGTGTCCCTGAGGACGACGGTTCAATCCCTGGCTCTGCTTACTGGGTTAAGGATCTGGCGTTGCCATGAGCTGTGGTGTAGGTTGCAGATGCAGCTTGGATCCAGCATTGCTGTGGTTGTGATACAGGCCGGCAGCTACAGCTCCAATTTGACCCCTAGCCTGGGAACTTCCATATGTTGCAGGTCTGGCCATAAAAAGATAATTTTAGGGAGTTCCTATCATGGCGCAGTGGTTAACAAATCCGACTAGGAACCATGAGGTTGCGGGTTCGATCCCTGCCCTTGCTTAGTGGGTTAAGGATCCAGCATTGCCATGAGTTGTGGTGTGGGTTGCAGATGCGGCTCGGATCCTGAGTTGCTGTGGCTCTGGCGTTGGCTGGCAGCTACAGCTCCGATTAGACACCTAGCCTGGGAACCTCCATATGCTGTGGGAGCGGCCCAAGAAATGGCAAAAAGACCCCAAGAAAAAAAAATTTAAATAAAATGAATATCAGACCACTTTTAGGAGGAAGAGATGACTCAAAGATGTATTCAGGGAGTTCCTGTTATGGCACAGTGGTTAACAAATCCGACTAGGAACCACGAAGTAGTGGGTTCCATCCCTGGCCTTGCTCAGTGGGTTGAGGATCCAGTGTTGCCGTGAGCTGTGGTGTAGGTTGCAGACTCGGCTCGGATCCTGTGTTGCTGTGGCTCTGGCGTAGGCTGGCAGCTGCAGCTCCGATTTGACCCCTAGCCTGGGAACCTCCATATGCCGCGGGAGTGGCCTTAGAAAAGGCCAAAAAAAAAAAAAAAAAAAAGATGTATTAAGAAAGAGGTGTGCAGAAATGTCTGTCCTTGGAACAGGGGACAGGGAGGTGTGACGTGTTGTGTGCACGTGTGTGTTCTCCTGTGCTGGGAAGTGGCTAAGTCTGTATATGATACTCAAGTCTATTTTAACTACTGGCATACAGAGATACCTGTTTCTCTTCTACTTTCCCTGCCTCCCAGTTTCCATCATCAGTAAATTGTTTTGATACTTACTTTATGGAGTCCGTTTGACTAATGAGATACAGTGATTTTGGTGTTGAGTTTCACTGGAATAATTCAATATGTATGTTCTTTAACATCAGAGCAAAATAATAAAGTCAAGGCAGGTCCTGAAATATGGGGAAGGTGTGCATTTGCACTGGCAGAAGGCCAAGATGAAGCTAAGAAATTGTCATAGTTTTGTGGTCATTGGTTTGATGCCCAAAGATTACATCATTGTCCATCTTCTCTTTTCAACTCTGAACTGATCCTTATGTGAGTGCTAAACACCCTCAGATTCTTTGTAATTTGTTACCGCCCATTGGGCAGGTGATGGTTTTTGAGGATGGCAAGAGGACCAAAGGAAAGCAGTCACCCATTTATTCCTCAGCCATAAATAGAGACCACTGGTGTGCCAATCTGTTTCTCCAGATACTGACCTGATTTTAGTGCCAAGAGCCTACAATTCAAGACCCAAGTGGTATTATCCTGAGGGTCCAGTGGGGGTAGAAGCTGTGTTGTTTATGGACTTGATGGTGTCCTTGGCTCTGGCGCTGGATTTGACAGCCACTGAGCAGCACCAGAGGGCCCTTTGCCAGATACTTCTCCCCACTGGCTCAGTGCAGTGCCCGAAAACCTATTCTAGACCTCCTGGAGGCAGTTTACCTCAGCCAGGCATTATTATAATTTGAATTTGAGCTATTTGGTCCATTACCAGAGATAATTTTATCTGATAAAAACCCTACCATCCTCATGCCTTGGAGAAGAGGATTCTAAAGAAATCCAAAGGCAGGTTTTGGGAGACCAAAGCCAAGGTAGAATTTAGGGTAATCCAGAAGTTAAAAGGGTGATCCAACTGGGGACATGGAGAAGAGGCAAGGTAAGGAGCTTGCCACCTCCCACAGGCTCAGAACTTTGCCTGAGTGGTACCTGAAGAAGCTGAGGTCCCCAGCTCACAATTCAACCCAAGTTTCCGTGGGACTCCAAGATGAGTGTTCTCCTGAGTCGGTTCACTGCTAGGCACTCCTAACTTACAGCTCTGGTTATTGTCACCTCAGTAACAGACTAAAGTTAATAGAGCTCTACTGCAAGCCAAACAGCAAGGCCACCTGAAGCCCCCAAGATGCAGAATGCAGACAGAATACCAGACTCAAATTGACTTAGATATTGTCACCAGGGCTCCAGCTGTAGTGATCATCTGTCACTTTGATCCCCCAAACCAGGGCCTGAGCCACCTCCTTGTGTCACTGGAAGACACCAGTTTTTATTGGATCCCAGCACCACCCAACCCAGGCAGTGCTCATCTATGCACAAGTCCATCTGGACTGCTCCTAGTCAGCTCTTTTGCCGACAGCTGCTGCAGGCTTCCCTATCACCACCATCTTGTAGCCTCTCTTCTTGTCGTCTGCTTCTCCCCAGGCCCCAGGCCGGCCCACAGAGGCACAGCCTCTCTGTTCGTTTCCTAGACTTGGGTGATACCAGAAGGTAACGTTTGACAAAATGTTGCCAGATACTTGAGGATGCCATCAGAGCACTGCAGGACAGAATGATGAACAGGTATTCCTGCCCCTGGAGCACGCATGTCTTTGCACAGGCGCCCCTTCTCTGCTACCAGCTGCCTGAGCCAGATGAAGCACACCCAGTTGTAAACCTCACAGTTTGTCAGTACACCTCAGGGTCTCAGCATCTCAGCCGCAGCCTCGGCACTTGCATTATTTTTGCTTTTGGCACTTTCCTGAAGGAGTGTGTAGGCACTTACCTTAGATCTGTTTAACCAAAACCCCAACTGTGTTTCTCAGAAAAATGGGAGAATCTTCCCAAAGGAAAAAGAAAACCCAGGAAACACACAAGAATACAGAAAATGAGTTCTGTGTGAGCCCCAAAATGTTGGCTTTATTTATTTATTTATTTATTTTTGTTATCTGTTATATTGGGTACCTAAGATTGTTGGACTTTGCCCTTTTGACTCATCCTGTAATCTTCCATCCAAGAAAGCCTGATTTGGATAAGAGTAAGTCAGTCAAAATGTGAATTTGTAGCCTGTGGAAGAAACTCCAGTCTGCAATCTGAAATGCTAGAGTCAGGTTGTACTACATGTTTGCCATCTCACTTTTCATCATACTTAATCTGTCATTGCTTTTAATAGAGCAAAACATAATGAAGTTTTCACTAACTGACCATATGACAGTATTGGCCACCAGAGAATTTTGAGTCCAGGCTTGGTAGACATTCAGAAGAAGAGAAAATCATATTAGGGTATGTAGCTCCTTAGATGAACTTGGAAGACAGTTTTAACAGGTCACCTTAACTAGCTATAAAAAACCTGAATTCAGGACTAAGACTTTCATTACTATAGTAATCAATATTGATTTTATTTTAATTATATTATCCTTCACATTCATTAGAAAGAAAGCAAAGAGTCTCATTTTCATAAAAAGTAAAATTACTTTTCATAGATTACCTTTTTATTTGGAGCTGTATTCTTGACATTTTTTTAAAGGGCTGCATTACTAGCTTGATCCAGGAGATGGCAGTGTGCTTTTCATTTTTGGGTGTGCAATCCTAAACCTCGCATAAAGCTGTTGTGCATAATAGGGTGGTTTATTGTGGAACCCATGACGTAATGTGTTCATTGATTCACCACATTAAAGCATTAATAAAAAATCAAATCTGAATTATAGAAATGGAGTATTATAAATTCATAATGTTAATCTACTTGTGTTTTATCAAATCGTATTGGATGTTCAGGTAAAATAGAAATATAAAAAGCAATTATTGCTTTAAAAAGCTTAAAATCTAGATGTGGAATCACAAGACTAAAAAAACAATATATGTTAAGTGAATTATGATTTAAGAAATTTCAAGGGTCTAACATCAGCAAGAAGACTTCTTAGAGGAAGGTGGTAATTAAAAGGATGGGTAGGGGCTTCTGGGTAAAGAGGGTGGGTTAAGCACCATCATTTTAGCCTCACTCTCAAATTCTACTAAAATAGTAGTAAAGGATTACAAATAAATAAATCACAAACAGCAAAAGAAAGGCAACAGGGCATTAGGAAATAAGATATCAATAAATTATGGAAAGTTGAAGGTAGAGTTATAAAAAGGGTTTCTGTGAAAGAGCATACAGAATGTCTATCAAGTTGAAGAAAGTGCCTTTTATTTCTATTTTCCTGAGAGTTTTAAAAAAAATCAAGAATAATAAAAAAAAGAGTGTTAAATGTTTTCAAATGCTTTTTTCTGTTTTATTGATAAGATCATGATTTTTTTTTCAGTTAGTCTTCTAATATGGT
Source organism: Sus scrofa (assembly GCF_054392235.1). Classification (NCBI taxonomy): domain Eukaryota; kingdom Metazoa; phylum Chordata; class Mammalia; order Artiodactyla; family Suidae; genus Sus; species Sus scrofa. Next base: position 85,069,855 of record NC_139387.1, on the reverse strand, counting down.
GGATCATATTGGTTGATTTTTAAATACTTAACTAGCCTTGCATCCCAGAAATAAATCCCTTTGGATCATGGTATAGAATTCTTTATGCTGAATTCTCTTTGCTGGTATTTTTCACATTTATATTTGTGAAGGATATTGGTCTATAATTTTCCCTTTCTTCCTTTTTTTTTTTTTAAATGCTGTCTTTGATTTTGGTACCAGGGTAAAACTAACTTCAGAAAATGAATTGGAAAATGTTCTTTTTTTTCTATTTTATGGAAGAGATTGTGTAGAAATGGTGCTAATTCTTTAAGCATTAGCTCAAATTCTCCAGTGAAATAACATGGGGCTGGATGTTTATTTTTAGGGAGTTTTTAAATTACACATTTCTTTAATATTATAGGGCTATTCACATGTCTATTTAATGGAGAGTAATGTATGGTAATTTGTGTTTTTTGAGGTAGTGATTGATTTCTTCTAAATTGTCAGGTTTGTATGTATAGAGTTGTTTGTAGTATTCCCTTATTTTCCTTATTATTTTAATTTCTTTGAGATTTGTTTTGTGGCCCAGAAAATGGTAAATGATTTGTGGACACTTGAGAAAAAACTATGGATTCTGCCTTTGTGAGGTGGTGTATTTTATAAAAGCCAACCTGTTGGTTGATGATATTGAGTTTTTCTATGTCTTTGCTAATTTTTTGTCTAGATGTTTTATCAGTTTTAGAGAGGAGTGTTGAAGTCTCCAACTATAATTGTGGATCTGTCAATTTCTCATTTCAGTTCTCTCAGATTTTGCTTCATATATTTTGCAGCTCTGCTGTTACATACACTTTTAGGATTGCTGTGTCCTCTTGATGGATTAATCCCTTTGTCATTATGTAATGCCCCTTTCTGTTTCTAGTAATTTTCTTTGTTGTGAAGTTTACTGTGCTTGATATTAGTATAGCCACTCCTGGGTTCCTTTGACTCATGTTTGCATGATATGCCTTTTTCCATCCTTTTACTTTCAGTCTTCTTATATCACTGTACTTGAAGTGAGTTTCTCATAGATAGCATATAGTTATCTTATGGCTTGTAAGCCAACCTGCTAATCTCTTAATTCATATATTTAGGCCATTTATATTTAATGTAATAATTGGTATATTAGAACATGAGTCTGCCGTTTTATTTTTTGTTCTCTCTTGTTCCTTGTTTTTCATTTCTTTTTTCCCCTTTTCTGTGTGCTACTGGAACACATTTTAAAATTCAATTTTGATTTATCTTAAAAAATCATTTAATATAGCTTTTTATTGGTTGATATAGGTACTACATTATATATACAAAAATTATTGCATTCTATTGGTGCTGTCATCTTACCAGTTAAAGTGAAGTATAGAAACCTTACCACTCTTTATATCCCCTTGCCCTCCCCTATTTATTACAGTCTTTCGTATTTCCTCTACATGCATTTAGAACTGTATCAGACAATGTTAGAAATTCTGCTTTAACATTCAAACATAATTTAGAAAGCTCAAGTAGAGGAAAGCCTGTTGTATTTACTTAGTTTGCTGATATTCCAAGGTTTCTTCTTTTATTGTTTTCTTTCTGTTTGGAGAAATTTCTCTAGCCATTCTTTTGGGTGGATCTCTTGGTAAGACATTAGCATTCCTTCATCTTAGAATTTTTTTTTATATCCATGTCATTCTTTAAGCATATTTTCACTGGATATAGGATTCATGGTTGACAGCTCTTTTCTTTTGGCACTGAAAAGTATAATACCACTCCCCCTGGCCTCCATGGTTTATGATGAGAAATCTGCTGTCTTTGTTATTTTCGTATAGGTGAGTTTTCATTTTCCTCTGTCTGCTTTCACGATTTTTTTTGCTTTTAGTTTTCAGAAGTTTATTATGATGTCTTTTGGCATGGATTTCTCTGAGTTAATCCTGTTTGGGGTTTTCTCAACTTCTTGAATCTGTTTGGGAAGTTTTCAGCCATTATTTCTGAGTACTTTTTCAGTTCTGCCATTTTTTCTTTCCTTTTGAGACTGAAATTATATGAATTAGATTTTTTTTTTAATAATCCCACTGATCCTTGAGACTCTTTTTTGTCTCTCTGTTTTTAAGATTTGAGTAGTTTTTTAAATGTTCTGTCTTTCATTTCACTGCTTCTCTCATCTGTCTTCTCCTTCTGCTATTAAGCTCATCCACTGAGATTTTTATTTCAGTTATATTTTTCACTTCCAAAACTTCCATATCTTCTATTTCCAATTTTTAATTTGCAGCATATTTGTAATTGCTTTTTGAAACATTTTTTTATTGTGGCTGCTTTAAAATATTTGTAAGATCTTATTAATATCTGGTATTTTGGTGTTTGCATCTATTGTCTTTTTCGTTCAATTTGAGTGCTTACTATTTCTTTGTATAATGAATTATGTTATTGAAACATGGACATTTTTATAATATATATGAGATTCTGGACTTTATTTAATCCTCGTTTTAAACACTCGCTTAATCTGACACTTATCTGGCAGTGGGAGAAAGGGGCACCACTATCCTGTTACTGTCAGACAGAGATAGAAATCTATGTTCTCCACTCAGCCTCCAAAGCGGTGGAGGTGAGGGCGAGGATTCTTCCTTACTGATGAGTGGAGATAGGAGTGTTATTTCCCATTGTGGTCTCCACTGATACTGTGGTAATGGCAGTCCTTTGGTGCTGAGTGGTAGTGAAAGTCCTGATTCTCCATCAGGCCTCCTGTAACACCATTTCAATGGGGAAAGGGATGGGTACCTCATTACTGCTGGGTGGAAATAGAAGTCCATTTGCCCTATGTGGTCTCCATTGATACCATGAGGAGAAAGAATAGTTTCTTCAATAAATGGTTTTGGAAAAACTGGACAGCCATATGCAAAAAAAAAAAAAAAAAAAATCGTATTCTTGGATTACAATTTAATAATATCTATATCATTTATTATATACTTTAAATATAGAATTCTATAAACTGAGGATCCAAAAACTTTTCACTTTGTATGCCTTAAATATATACAATATTTATCTGTCAGTTATACCTTAATAGATCTGGGGGTGGGCAGGAGAGATTAAGTAAAGTCCTAAAAATAAGATGTATACCTTAAATCTATGTAATTTTTTTCAATTATATTTTAATAAATCTGTTAAATAATGCCATGAGGGGTTGGGGTGTTTGTTACAAGCCAGTGGGGGTAAAATTCCTGGATCCCTACTTGGCCTCTCTTACATCAGCACCTTGGGTGTTGGAGCTCCTCCGTTAGAGCCTTATGAGGGTGGGCGCCTTGGCTTCCTACTTGGTTTTTGCTGGTGTGCATGAGAGTGAGCCCACAGATGTTTTGGTGCTGTTTGCCTGGAGTAGAAAGGTTATTATCTAAAAGTTTATGTCTTGCCTGGCTGTTCCTTTCTTAGCCTTTTGTCTTTAGAGAGCAGGCTTTGGGGGAATTTTTCAATCTGTGTCCATTGGTGTTTCTGGGTTGCTGTCCTCACTAGCCCCACATGTGGGATGTGTGAGGCAAAAGGAAAGCCTAGGGTATTCACCACTGTGTTCTTTGGGTCTGAAAGTCTCTAATTGATCTGCCTCCTCTATACTTTTTCAGAATCTTCTTATATTTCAGAATCTTCTTTGATTTATTTAAAAAGTCCATTTCTATATTTCTGTATACTAACAATGAAAGATCAGAAAAAGAAATTAAGGAAACAATCCTATTTGTCATTGCATGAAAAAAGTAAAATATCTAGGAATAAACCTACCCAAAGAGACAAAAAAGGGAGTTCCTGTCGTGGCTCAGAGGTTAACGAATCCGACTAGGAACCACAAGGTTGTGGGTTTGATCCCTGGCCTCACTCAGTGGGTTAAGGATTCGGCATTGCCATGAGCTGCGGTGTAGGTCACAGATGCGGCTTGGATCTGGCATTGCTGTGGCTCTGGGGAAGGCTGGCAGCTACAGCTCCGATTTGACCCCTAGCCTGGGAACCTCCATATGCCATGGGAGTGGCCCTAGAAAAGGCGAAAAAAAAAAAAAAGAGGGAGAGAGAAAAAAGACCTGTACTCTGAAAACTATAAGATACTGATGAAAGAAATCAAAGATGATACCAACAGATGGAAAAATATACCATGTTCTTGGATTTGAAGAATTAATACTGTTAAAATGAGTATACTACCCAAGGCAACCTACAGATTCAGTGCAATTCCTAACAAATTATCAATGGCATTTTTGTCACAGAATTAGATCAAAAATTTTTTAATTTGTATGGAAACACAAAAGATCCCAAATAGCCAAAGCAATCCTGAGAAAGAAAACTAGAGCTTGAGGACTCAGGCTCCTTGACTTCAGACTATATTACAAAACTACAGTCATCAAAACAGTATAGTACTGGAATAAAAACAAATATAGATAAATGGAACAGGATAGAAAGGCCAGAAATAAACCCAAGCACCTATGATCAATTAATCTATGACAAGGGAGGCAAGAATACACAATGGAGAAAAAAACAGTCTCTTCAGTAAGTGGTCCTGGGAAAACTGGACAGCTACATGCAAAAGAATGAAATTGCAACACTCTCTAACACCATATACAAAAATAAACTCAAAGACCTAAACATAAAACTGGATACTACAGAACTCTTTGAGTAAAACATAGGCCAAACACTCTCTGACATAAACTTGAGAATAACTTCTCAGATCCACCTCCTAGAGTAATGACAAAAAAAAAAAACAAAAATAAACAAATGGCCCTAATTAAACTTAGAATATTTTTGCAGAGCCAAGGAAACCATAAGTAAAACAAAAAGAAAGCCCACAGAATAGGAGAAAATATTTGCAAATGAAGCAACTGACAAGGGATTAATCTCCAAAATGTAGAAATACCTCCTGCAGCTCAATATAAAAACAAACACATCAGAAAATGGACAGAAGATCTAAATACACATTTCTCCAAAGAAAGGATACAGATGTCCAAAAAACATCTGAAAAGATGCTCAACATTACTAATTATTAGAGAAATGCAAATCGAAACTACCATGAGGTACCACCTTATACCTGCCAGAATGGCCATTATCAAAAAGTCTACAAATAATAAATGCCGGAGGTGGGTGGAGAAAAGGGAACCCTCTTAGACTATTGGTGGGAATGTACACAGGTACAACCACTATGGAAAACAGTATGGAGGTTCTTCAAAAAACTAAGGATGGAACTACCATATGATCCAGCAATGCCACTCCTGGGCATCTATCCAGAGAAAACCATAATTTGAAAAGATAAATGCACTCTTATGTTTATTGCAGCACTATTTACAATAGCCAAAACATGGAAGCAACCTAAATGTCCGTCAGCAGAGGAATGGCTAAAGAAGATGTGGTACATGTATAAAACAAAATATTACTCAGCCATAAAGAAGAATGAAATAATGCCAGAAACTATCATCCTAAGTGAAGTTAGAGAATGAAAGACAAACATCATGATATTACCTCTATGCGGAATCTAAAAAAGAATACAAGAGAACTTATTTACAAAACAGAAAAAGACTCACAGACATTTATTTATTTATTTGGTCTTTTTTTGCTATTGCTTTGGGCCACTCCCACAGCACATGGAGGTTCCCAGGCTAGGGGTTGAATCGGAGCTGTAGCCCCCGGCCTACGCCAGAGCCATAGCAACACGGAATCCGAGCCGCGTCTGCAACCTACACCACAGCTCACGGCAACGCCGGATCGTTAACCCACTGAGCAAGGGCAGGGACCGAACCCGCAACCTCATGGTTCCTAGTCGGATTCGTTAACCACTGCGCCACGACAGGAACTCTGTATCACAGACTTTTAAAAACATGGTTACCAGAAGGGACAGGTGTGTCGGGGGTGGGGGGTGGGAGGGATGGACGGGGGTTTGGGACTGGCATATGCACACTAAGGTATATAGAATGGTTGGCCAGTGGGGACCTGCTGTATAGCACAGAGAACTCTACCCAGTAGACTGTGATAATCTGTGGGAAAAGAATCAGAGAATGGATATGTGTATATGTATGACTGGGTCACTTTGTTATACAGCAGAAATAAATGATCACAACCTTATAAATGAACTATACTTCAGTAAAACTTAAACAATGCCCAGAGTTCTCAATTGTACTTAGTGGGAGAAATGGGGGAAGGAGACCTATAGCTAATTGTTTTAAAATATGTTCTGTACTTTCAAACTTAATCTCAAGTCAAAATCTCCATATCAGGCTTTGTTCCTTACTCTGCCTCATTTGCCACCCTCAGACCTCTTGGGCCTGTCTCTGAAATACATTCAAATCTATTAGGTCCCCAAATAATCTTTACTCTGGTCTCCAATCTTTTCCTGTCTCTTAAGTCAAAGTGCTCTCATGATACCTGCCTCGTTTTCTTCTCTTAAGTACCTCTATCCTGTACCTACCTCAGGGCAGATACTTGCCACTGCAGGGCCCAGAGTGCTCTGCTCCCAGATCTTCACAAGTTTTTTGGGTCTGTGGATTCCTGCTTAAATATCACCTGCTCTGAGAAGCCTTTGCCACCACCTCCCTTACCCAAGTTACTGTATCAACATCCTGTTTAGTTTTCTTCAAAGCATTTTACCCCTCATCTTTTCTGGTATATTTATTTGTGTACTAGCTATCTTCTCCCTCTGAGATATAAACTCCATGAGATCAGGGTCATGGCTTATCTTGTTTACTGAGATTCACTGGGGACACAGGAAATAATTTTTATTGAATGGGTGAATTTAATCAACTCCTAGTGAGCAAATTATGTGCAAGGGTTTATGTCGGGTGAAAGATAATATTTCACATCTGACATGTCATCAAATCTGAACACCAAGGTTTTGAGGTTAGAAAAGGAGGAAACAGGGTTTCGAGGAGATCCAGTCCTTCCCCCAAAGCTAATGGATCTGATTCCACCAACATTTATATGCCAGGCACATTGCATGATACCAGGGATACAAACGTGATTGAATCAGGGCTCTTGCCATATTATTGCTCACGGTCTTGTATGGGAGACAGAGCACAAACCACTAACTGTACTACAGTGCGGTGTGTGCATAAACTGTGGTTAAGCCTTATTTCAAAGGTAGGAACAAAACATTGGGAGATAAAGAATTGTATGACAAATTTTGCCGGATGGTCGGATGAAGATTTTTGAAAAGCTCTCCAGAGTAGATGCATTTGAGCTAGGCCTGCAGAGATGAATAGGCTTGTGCCAGGTGCAGAAAGGGTGATAAGAGCGTTCCAGGCAGAGAGGAGAGGAGATGTGAAAGCAGAGGGCTCAAAAGAGGACACAGCCTGACTAGTGAGCTGTTGGAGAGCAGGCTGGACTTTCACAACACTTAGGAAAGTCGGCATTCAAGTGAATCTGGCTGCAGAACCAAATTAATAGACTTGCATTATTTTCTCAGCTAGTGAACTTTTGATCTCTCTCCAAGAGTCAGTGCAAGTTTGCTTTGTCTAAGATTTTACATCTAAAGCTTTCTGTGTTTTTTTCCTCAATCTGCCTCTTCTGTTTGAATGAACTATGTAGAAATGGGGCCAGGGCATCGTATATACTTAAATAGCCCTGGTTTACTTGTTCTGCAGTCCTGGTGCAGGGTGATGGGCTATATGTAGGGGAAAGCTCTCTTACCTTCTGCCAATAAGACCACATGAAATTCCTGAACTAGAAATTCTTTGCTATGGATTCAACCGTGTTGGTTGGAACACAAATATCCCTGGAATGGGAAACACATACAACTGTTACCGTATATCTGCAACTTTAATTTTTTAAAATTTTTTGTCTTTTTAGAGCCTCACCCATGGCATATGGAAGTTCCCAGGCTAGGGGTCCAATTGGAGCTGCAGCTCACGGCCTACGCCACAGCCACTGCAACACCAGATCCGAGCCACATCTATGACCTACATCACAGCTCACAGCAACACCAGATCCTTAACCCACTGAGCGAGGCTGCGGATCAAACCCGAGTCCTCATGGGTACTAGTTGGGTTCGTTACCACTGAGCCATAATGGGAACTTCCTGTATCTGCAACTTTATGAGAATGAATTTGTGACCACCTTCCCCCGAGCTAGCCAGTGTCCTTGGGGAACCAAGGGGATGGGTTTTTGGTTGTAGTGGAAGGACAGGAAGGTCGGGTACTGAATATATGCCACATGCGGAGCCGGGCACTCTGGTGCTTTTTGCATTTTAATTTTCTCAACTCTGTTCTCTTAATTTTACACATTGGCCCACGGAGGCACAGAGAGGTTGGGTAGCTTGCCTGAGCTCACACTGCCAACAGTAGTAAAACTGGAATTCAAAACTGGTTCTGCTTCTGAAGCTTGGCCCCCTCAGCACACCTGCCTCCTGTAGTATGGCATGACGTCACATGGGGGTGTGGTGAGCAGGTTAGGAAAAAGTGATATAAACGGAGAACATGGAGGTCAAAGTTCACTCAGGTCACCATCAAATTTCGGCCTAACCCTGAGAAGAGTACCCCCTCTCTGGGTGAAGTGTTGTCTCTTTAACCATTGGCTATGTGCTGTCTGTCTATGGCACTCGGAGGGGTAAAGGCATTGCCTGAATAAGTTGATAAAATTCTTGGCAAAATAAGAATGTGCCAGATGACTATTTAAAGGGCCCTGAATGTTTGCTGCCTACGGTGAATCTGTGGCTTGGAGATAGTCAGAAAACCCTTTTCATCAGGTGGCATATCAGACACAAGATGCAGCAAGAGGAAGACGGAATGAGTCAGGCCGACAGTGGCAGGTATGGCTGGCTTCAGCCCATCGTCCCGCATCCTTGGGAAGCCTGGTGTGATTCTTTGCCAAGTTCCCTTCCTGCTTATACTTGGGGGCCCTTGGATGTTGGCAAGTATGGCTCTGCAGAGTCTGTCACCCAGAAGTGAGGGCTACACTCCACAGGGAAATGGCATCTGTCCAAATGTGACATGCATTTTGTCCTCCAAAGTGCATGGAACATTTGAAGAGGACCATACATGTAGCCAAAAAAGTAAGCTGTTGTGCAGACTGTGAATTGGGGCACCATATGTGTACCCAGCTTTGACACTCCCATCTCTTACTCTTTGTATTACAGGTGTGCAACAAGATGCAAAAGGCCTTTGATTTTTTTTCCCCCCTGTGGCCATGTCTGTGGCATGTGGAACTTCCTGGGCCAGCGATTGAACCCATGCCACAGCAGTGACAACACTAGATCCTTAACTCACTGAGCCACCAGGGAACTCCCCAAAGGCCTTTGATTTGCAGGTCTCCATTCTGCAGTGTCTCTGGGGTTTACAGCCAGCAGTCAGGCTCACAGAGGGCAGCGGAGGAGGAGGAAGAGTGCTCTGCATCCTGGGTTGATACAGGATACACCAACCTGTTCCTTCTTCCTTAGAGCTGGAAGCTGTGTGTTCTTCTTTCACTCCTTTATTCATCAAGCATTTTCTTTTTGTTTGTTTTGCATCAAGCATTTTCTTCAGTGCCTATTACATGTACCTTCAACACATCACTAGTGCTGTAGATTCCTTGGTAAAGGAGACAGTGTTGACTCTTACACTGAGAATAGAACCTCACTTTCAGAATCAGGTAGCATTTCCTTGTGCATTTCACTTTGGCCAGGTGAGCCTTTCTACTTCTTCAACACGCACACCTTAGGCCTTTGCCTCCTCCTGCAGGTCTCAGCCCAAATGTTACCCCCGAAGAGGGGTCTTCCCCATCCAGAATGACGTTCTTCTCTCCCTCCCAGCCACAGCCCCGTTTTAGTCATTCTCCAGCCAGCATATCTGCTTTGTTTATTGTAGTCTTAGCATTTGTCACTACCTGATTTGTCTCTTTTGTTTATTAGTTTCTTGTCTCTTCTCCAACCTCTAGAATGTTAGCTTTTTGCTCCTGGGAACTTGCTTATTTCACTCCTAGCACAAAGCTTAGAGTCATTGGTAGTCATTGTTCAATAAATGTTTGTGAATGAATGAATGAACGAATGACACTGTTACTGCCTTGGTCCTTATGGTCTGGAGAGGCGGTGTAGCATCAGAACATAGACTCCAGAGTCAGACAGCCAGGAGTTTGAATCTCAGTTCTGGGGCTAATGATCCAACATTTCAAACTTCAGATTCTTCATCTTTTAAAAGGAGATAATGTGCTTCCTTCAAAAGTTGGTATGACAATTAAATGAGATAATTATCTAAAGTGTTTGGCATTGTGTTTGCAACATAGTGACAATAAATGTGGTGCTTTATGGAGTTCCCATTGTGGCTCAGCAGGTTAAGGACCTGACATAGTCTCCATGAGGATTTGGGCTCGATCCCTGGCCTTGATCTGTGGGTTAAGGATCCGCCATAGCTCAGATCTGATGTTGCCATGGCTGTGGCATGGGCCTAAGCTGTGGCTCAGATTAGACCCCTGGCCTGTGAACTTCCATGTGCCACAAGTGTGGCTGTAAAAAAAAAAAAAAAAAAAAAAAAGTTGTTTTATTATTATGGGAAGCAAATCTAGTAACAACACAATAAAATTTATTTATTTTTAATCTTTCACTTAATCTTTATTCTTACATGTGTTTTGGTTTTTCTTTTTTCTTTTTTTAACTCAGTGAATTTTATTATATTTATACAATGATCATCAACAACGATCATCACAACCCAATTTTATAGCATTTCCATCCCAACCCCCCGGCCTGCCCTCCCCAGAACACAATCAAATTTAAAGAATGCAATAAAATGTCATCAGTGGGGTGGGAGGAGACAGAGGGCAGGCTGCCTGGGTGACATCTGTGGTGAGACTTGTTTCAGACAGATTTCCTTGAGCAGCTCTGTCCAACCAGTTAGGTCCATGACCCAAGTCAACAAACCACTTTGGAGGAGACGCATTTGTGACAGGGGTCCTCAGTGGCATCACAGTACCGGAAGGATCACACCTGAGCTCTGGGCCACTGTCCCGGAACCTGGGAATCAGGCTCTTCATTACAGTGGAGGCTGCAGCCCCAGAGCTGGGAACACACTGTGGTCCGGGAGGCTGATGAGTGACTTTAATAATACGATGTGGTTGAGATCATTGTCTCTCATTTAGAGTCTGGGTCACATACTGGAAGAAACATACTAGCCCTTTATGTGCTGTCAGTTCGGATTTCATGCTTCCTTCTGCACGCTCTATCTAAATTAAATCTCCCGTCCACCAGGGAGCCCTTTGGCTTTCAGGTCCTATTTTCGCAACAGTAGTCAAGGCTTGGAGCTCCAGAAAAGGAAGCCCGGGGCCCCTGCTGTGGTCTGGGCTCCCCCAGGCTCTGCCTGCTCCATGTACTCAGACAGACCACGGTGTCTCTGAGGGTTTGTTTCTCTTTTTCTGCCACCGGGAAATTGTTCAGCCAGTGATACCAGTGGTGTCTTAAAACTAAGCCCTCATTCACCAGCTATTTCAGGACTTCCCCCACATGCTCTGAAGCCAGGGTTCCAAAGACATATTTGGGTTTCTGCCTTTGATGCTTGTTTGGCTCTTTTTTTGATGAGTAAATAGATTCCCACAAAGAATGACATGGGAGACAAATGACAAAGAAAAGCTAGAGATCTGTGGTGTTGGGGGTGGGCATAGGGAGGTGGGCAGGAGTCATGGATATGGAAGTTCAGATTTTTGAGCTGGATTGAGAATGTTGCCGAAGGCCAGCTGTTAATAGCCCTGGATCCTGTTGCTATTTTCAGTACCACCTGGATAGAGCTGGGATGGGGGAGGGATTACTAGTGGTGCTTTTTGAATATAGTTACTAGTTAATGGAAGTGGCTAATGTATTTTAGTTTCTGAGGTTGCCCACATCTTAACTCTAGTCTGATTTTTCTTTTTGTTAAAGAACAGCCTTGGAGTTCCCGCTATGGCACAGTGGGTTAAGAATCTGACTGGGGTGGCTCTGGCTTCTGCAGAGGTGTGGGTTCAGTCCTCTGCCTGGAACACTGGGTTAAGGATCATCATTGCCGCAGCTATGGCTGGGATTCAATCCCTAGCCCAGGAACTTCCATATGCCCCGGGTGTGGCCATAAAATTTAAGAACAAACAGACAAAAACAGAACAGCCTGTAGTAGTTTATACAGAGAGTGTGAGTAGTTAAAAACAAAACAAAAACTATCAGTTTTTCTATGTTTAAAGTGTTTATTTTGCCCTTATCTTTAATGATCATTAGTAGAGTATATAGTTTTTCGTTGCATTTTCTTTTAGTTCTTTGAAGATACTGTTCTATTGTCTTCTGGCACCTATTGTTGTTGAAAAGATTAAGCCTGGGTTATATTCTGGAGACAAAGGGGAGCCTTTGGAAGGATTTGAGCTCAGATGTAATCTCATGAGTCTGCCTTGAGGAAACTGATCTGGCCACAATGTGTAAGATGATTATATTAATGGCAGAGTTGGAGACAGCAGTGTATTGATTGAAAAACTGTAACATACAAACATTTTATTTATAGAGGCATAACTTTTAATTATGTTGTGGCAGAAGAATATTTTAACATACTAATAGATTTTTTTCTCCCTGAATTTCCTTCTGTTTCTTTTGCATTTAAGTAATTAGTTGGTCCTGTGCTCCTTATCACAGGGAAGGGGGTGGGATAGAGAGATATCCACTTATGTTTAACTGTTTGTTATATAATAACAGATAAGATAAAGGATACAGATGAACAACGAGATGAAGAGATCCATAGGGCGAGGTCTGGGAGGGTCCAGGGCATGGGTGCTTCCTTTCCTCTGAAGCTGCAGTTGGAGTGCATCGCCCTTCCAGGTTGTGGTGTTCACCCACTGGAAGCTCTCCAAATTCCATGCATTGGGACACTAGCATGATTAGTTATTCACTTACTTATTTTTTGTTGCACTTGCTGCATGTGGATTAAACCCTCACCATGGTAGTAACCAGAGCCACAGTGATGCAATGCCAGGTCCTTAACCTGCTGAGATATAACCACCTGATCATTATTAACTCCATTTCCAGCCCCTCTCTCACCTCTGAGGAATGAAGGGGTGGAGCTGAAAATTCTAAGCTTCCAAGCATAGCTTAGACTTTCTGGTGACCAGCCCCATCTGGGAGGCATCCAGGAGCACATCCAGGGTCACCTTAGTAGAACAAAAGATCCAGCTGTCATTTGGGAAATTCCAAGGGGTTTAGAAACTCTGTCAGAAACCAGAGTCAAAGAAGGAGTATGAGGGAGTTCCCCTTGTGGCTGAGTGGGTTAAGAACCTGACTAGTATTCATGAAGATGTGGGTTCAGTCCCTGGCCTTGCTCTGTGGGTTAAGGATCTGGCATTGTCGCAAGCTGCAGCTTAGGTTGAGGATGCAGCTCGAAACTGGCATTGCCGTGGTTGTGGCCTAGGCTGGCAGCCGCAGCTCCGATTCAACCCCTGGCCCAGGACACTTCCATACACCACATGTGTAGCCATAAAAATAAAAGTTAAAAAGGTATATGAGAAAAATCAAAGAAGAAAGAAGATCGCTTTGGCCTTCTCCCCATCTTTTCCCCCTGAAAGAGATCATAAAATCTTCCTCAGAGAGATGTCCTCTCTTTAGCTGGAAGAAAGGAGCCTCCTTATCTCTCAAGACAAAGGGACCCCAAGAAGACTCCTAAGTAGGTTTTGCTAAGTTTCTCCAGTTTACCGTACCTACCTCATAGTCCTTAACCTAACATGTTTCTCCATGACTGTCCACTCTATATCAAACTCAGCAATAAAAAACTTGTGGTTACCAAAGGGGACAGGTGGAAGGAGGTGGGAGGGAGGGACCAGGGGTTGGGGATTGGCATACGCACTTTGAGGTATACAGAATGATTGGCCAGCAGGGACCTGCTGTACAGCACAGAGAACGCTACCCAATATACTAAGATAATCTATGTGGGAAAAGAATCTGAGGGAGAATGGACGTGTGTGCTTGTGTAACTGAATCACTTTGTTGAACAGCAGAAATGCTCACAGCCTTGTGAATCAACTATACTTCTATAAAGCTTCAAAAAATAACCCAAAATACTAAGCTTCACTGTTTCTTCAGTTCTTCATTTCCTCGTGAAGCCTTGCATGTCATGTGATGCTTATATTAAATACACTAAAAAATTTATTTTATTCTTTTTATGGCCACATCTGTGCCATATGGAAGTTCCTTGGCCAGGAGCTGAATTGGAGCTGCAGCTGTGATCTATGCCACAACTTGTGGCAATGCTGGATCCTTAGCCCATTGAGCAAGGATAGAGATCCAACCTGCATCCTCACGGAGACAACGTTGGGTCCTTAACCAGCTGAATCACAACGACAGCTCTTGAATTTCAAACCTAACTGAGTGTTCTGAATTTACGTGGCAACCTTAGCCCAAAGTCACAGGGCTCAATATGCCAAGGAGCCATATTTGGGGGTAGTGTGACCTGCCTCCCATCATTACTAATGGTTGAAATGTTTTAGAATCTGTAGTCCTATGCACTCCTGGAATAGTTCTGAAATAGTTAAGTCTGTGTGGAGTAAGACGGTCTCAAGTTTTAATTCTTCTACTTAATTAAAGTATATTCTTTGATACCTGAAAAATGGAATATTAATGGTATCTAGCTGAGCACGTACTTTTGAGGCTTCAGTGAGTCAGTGAATGTGAGGTGCTTAGCCCTGAGTATGTCCATGATAAGTGCTCAAAAGATGATACTTAGTTATGATTGCAGTTGTGCAAATATGACGTGACATCATCAAAGTGAATCGAGGTGACTTGAAAATGAGTCATTGAATGGAGGATGACTTACTGAATGCTTTCTCTGCACTCAGTGCCAAGGGGCAATGTTTTTTCCCTCCTGTTAGCTAGCAGAGGGAACAGAAATTGCCAAGTCCAGAAGGGGAAGAAATTCACAAAATTTTCTGAGTGTGTTAAGAGACAAAGATAACACCTTTGTGAGCATTTTGGAAGAGGGAAAAATATTCCCGAATCGCAGCTCATTCTATAAAGTCCTAAGAAATCAACAGCTGATGCCTACATTTTACCGCAGGCAAAAACATCCCTCATAGACAAACTGTGCCTTCACCGTGGCCTTAGATGTATCGCTAGCCTGAGGCTGAGACTCTCCCTGTTTGAAAGAAACAGACCCAATCTGGGTCACAGCCTCAGTGAACGGTGAGATGGCCTTCTCCAGATCCCTGAGTACAGAGAAAGGGAAAAAAGAATTAATCAAACAGAGCCCAGCAGGGGAGTTTCAGGAGGGACTCTGATACCTTTTAATACGGGAAAATATCAAGAGGTAACCTTACAGAAAGGTAGAGTGAGCAGCTGGGTATTAGAGGCAGCAGCATCAGTTTTAAAGAATTTCTGGAGCTTGTTTAAGAAACATGACTTTTTTTATTAAAATACAGTTGATTGGAGTTCCCTTCATAGCTCGGCGGAAACAAATCTGACTAGCATCCATGAAGATGCAGGTTCAATCCCTGGCTTCGCTCAGTGGGTTAAGGATCCAGCGTTGCCATGTGGTGTGGGTTGCAGATGCGGCTTGGATCTGGTGTTGCTGTGGCTGTGGTATAGGCCTGCTGCTGTAGCTCTGATTCGACCCCTCACCCGGGAACCTCCATATGCTGTGGGTGAGGCCATAAAAAGACAAAAAAAAAAGAAAAAGTTGATTTACAGTGTGTGTCAATTTCTGCTGCACAGCAGTGACCCAGATATAAAAATATACATCTAAATACACACACACACACACACACACACACATTCTTTTACTCATACGACTATTTGTTTCACTGAATCTTGCATACTATCAGTTTTGGCTTTTCAGGGACCTCAGAGATCTATTGGAAAAGTGAGCCGATAAGCAAGTGATTAAGCCGTCCGACCCTGCAGCCATAAGATAAAGGGTAAACCCAGCTATTCCCCCAAGCCCCTTCTCCGTGGCCTCTGAGCCCACTTCCACCTGAGGCGCAGGTCTCTTTACAATGCTCTTTCTTTTTCTTCTCATTCAGTCTTTCCCTCTGGTGTCTTATCAGGTTTTTCTCTTCTAAAGCATTCACAATCCAGTCTCTATGCTGTGCCCTTGTAAAGTCATTTTTAGCATTTGGTAGGTTTAATTGCTGAAATAATTATGCTTTTCTCTGAACTGATGTGCTGGCGTGTGTAGTGGTGTGAAGAAGTGAATGTCTGTATGTGGCACTTGGAGAGTGATAAACAGCTTTACATCAATCAAGCTGCATAGTGTGAACTGACACACAAGATGCCCTGGGGAGTTAGTGGTGTTTTTTTTTTTTTTTTTTTTACTTTTTCTTTTTTTCATTTGAAGCACTTGTCATTTCTTTTCATATCATATTTCTTCAGAGGCAATCAAGGCATGTTAACAAATATAAAAGGCAAAAGTCAAACATTTCTTTAAAAAGCAACTGCTTTGAAACAATATAGCCTGTGGAAATCAGATATATTTTCTTACCCCATGAGAAACATTTGCTAGTGTAGAAGCCTTATTATGTAAGCTCATCTGCCTATGCCTTGTTAAACAATTCCTTAGTACCATTGGTCTGGTTATGAAATAGTCTTACAGGTTGAAAAGTAAATTATGCTCTCTGTTAAAAGTATGTATTTCCCTTCTTTCTTACTTATGGTTCCTCTAGCTCAAAATCCAGGGTCATCTGCAAAGTCTCCTGCATGCATTGGTTTGTTTTCTCTGGTGAACCTGTTGGGTTTTTTTTGTTGTTTGTTTGTTTTTGTTGTTTTTGAGGGTTTATTTATTTATTTATTTTAAAATCAAAGACATAACCCTATTTAAAGCAGCTTAGCTTGGCACAGGATTCTTTTCAATCATTTTGCAACAAAACCCATGATATTGACTTACTGCTAATACACGAGCCTTGATAAGATGCTGAGGCATTGTAGCAATGCCTTGAACACTGATACAGATACACAGATAGTCCTGTCTAGACTCAACACACCAAGTAAGCCACTTAGATCAACTGGGAACCCCACTTCAAATCATTGCTACTAGTACTGAAAGGTACCATGTTGAGGATCTGTGTGCCAGACACTACAGTAGATGCTTAAAATGTCTTTTTTTTTTTTTTTTTTGTATTTTGTCTGTTTTTAGGGCCATAATGGTGGCATATGGAGGTTCCTAGGCTAGAGGTCTAATCAGAGCTATAGCTGCCGGCCTACGCCATAGCCACAGTAATGTTGGATTTGAGCCACATCTGCGACCTACACCACAGCTCACGGCAATGCCAGATCCTTAACCCACTGAGCGAGGCCAGGGATAGAACCCGCAATCTCATGGTTCCTAGTCAGATTCGTTTCCACTGCGCCACAACAGAAACTCCTAAAATATCATTCTTACCACAACAATGGGAGGTAAGTCATTCTCATTTTTGGGGTCACCATATAATCTACTTGGGGCACTTGAGAAAGTGAAAGGAGATATTATTAGTAAGGATGCCAGGACATGAAGCTTAAACCAGGATTGGCCAGGCAAGGCGGGGCGTATGGTCTCCCAGCTCACGTTTTTGCTAAGGAAACTCTGACCTGGAGGACCAAGGGCCTGACCCGGCACACAGCTTAGGAAGTGGCAGGATTCAGAGACAGGTCTTTGTTCATGCTCTGTCTAGTGCCTTTGTCTAAAGTACCGGGGATGGTGGGAGGAGGTGGGGGAGGGGGCAGAGCCTGGACTCAGGGTTGTGGGGGGAGTGTTGAGGATGACTGGCCTGGTTACATCAGCCTGCTCCCCCAGGTCAGC
This sequence comes from Sus scrofa, assembly GCF_054392235.1. Taxonomy (NCBI): domain Eukaryota; kingdom Metazoa; phylum Chordata; class Mammalia; order Artiodactyla; family Suidae; genus Sus; species Sus scrofa. The sequence goes on along the minus strand of NC_139387.1, from coordinate 85,052,207 downwards.
CTGGTTCCTTCCACGGGCTGCCATTCACATCCCCCAGATTCTAAACACCACATAGAGCCTATAATAGGACACAGTCAACTCGTGTTGACTACTGATAAGTTCTCTAAATAATTTTTCTGGGAGAAAGAGAAAATGAGATGAATTGGAAGAGGCTTGGGAACAACAAGGTAATCTAAAAGGTTCACCAGACCTTTGCTTGCCACTAGTTTCAGGCCCAATTTTCTTTCTTTTTTTTTTTTTTAAGGGCCGCACCCACGGCATATGGAAGTTCTCAGGCTAGGGGTCAAATCAGAGCTACAGCTGCCAGCCTACACCACAGCCACAGCAATGCCAGATCTGAGCCGACTCTGTGACCTACACAGAAATGCTGGATCCCTGATCCACCGAGCGAGGCCAGGGATCGAACCCATGTCCTCATGGATACTAGTTAGATTCGTTACCATTGTGCCACAACAGGAACTCCGTATTTAGGTTTTATGCTTTGTTTTGGAAAGCATAAAACCTTTTTTTTGAGGCTTTTTTTGAGGCTCTCAGTTAAACGTAGGGCTCAGTGAATAAATTGACCAATGTCAGAAGCAGTAACGATAAGCTTAGGTTGGAAAGGAGAAGAGAAATGAGACACAATTTATTTCATTTTTAACAGGAAAAAAAGGTGCTGTTTAAAACAAAAACAACGCATTCCAGGGAAGGGTCGAAGTAATCACAGGCACAGATGGCTTTCTCAAAAGTAATTGCCCTGAATGAGCTCTTTGTGTAGAGATTGAGAGAGGAACCGCCTGAAAACAAAATCCAGAAGCAGAGGTCCTAGGGATGATGGGTGGGGTGTCTTTGTAGAGGAGAAAGGGTCCTGGTGATGTGCAAGGTAAAAACATTGCATGTGTGGAGTTCCCTTTGTGGCGCAGTGGAAACAAATCCGACTAGGTACCATGCGGTTGCGGGTTCGATCCCTGATCTCGCTCAGTGGGTTAAGGTTCTGGTGTGGCCGTGAGCTGTGGTGCAGGTCACAGATGCGGCTCGGATCCCACGTTGCTGTGGCTGTGGTGTAGGCCAGCAGCTGTAGCTCTAATTAGACCCCTAGCCTGGGAAATTCCATACGTCTTGGGTACAGCCCTAAAAAGCAAAAAAAAAAAAAAAAAAGCAACAACAACAAAACATCATCATATGTGGGGAATTCACTAGAGTGCAAATGGCAGAGGAGTTTATGGGAAAAACTTTGCTGGGGAAAAACCAAGGATTGGCCTTGTCTGTTTTTACCCTGGAGTCATGAACTAGCTGCCAGACATACTGACTGCACACGGTTATGGGCCAGACCGTGGATGAGGCCCTGGTCAGGTGGGGATGTGACCCATGGTCCCTGCTTCAAGGAGTACAAACTGCAGAGAGGAGAGACACAGGAACAAGACAGTGGCCAAGGTGTGCAGGGTGGTTAGGATGGGCAGCCTCTTGGTTTGCGACAGTCAGCCCCAAAGCCGCATGACTCACACGGGGACCCTCCTTTCCCTCCTGTGTTAGAGCTGTGAGGTGTTGGGAAGGCAGCCCTCACGTGGTCCAGCCACCTCCCGGGCCCTTCCAGTTCTCGTCTGGATCCTCTACACCCGGTCATCAGATGGAAGAAAGAGAAAACTGGACCGTTGCACAGGAAGACTCTTTGAACCAGGTTTGGAAGGGGTGCCCACAAGCCATTTGTTGTAGCTTAGTCATGTTGGCCCACATAATGCCGTGGCTGGGCAGCCGCTTTCTGGCAACAATTCTAACCGAAGGAAAGGAGTGTTAGTTTTTGGTGAACAGCCAACTGTTTCTGGGACTTATACATGGAGGAGGAGGAGTGTAATGGGAACTTAGGAGTGAGAGAACCTAGTAATGCCTAGAATTAAGAGGCCAGGCAGGAATTCCTGCTGTGGCTCAGGGGTTTAAGAACCTGACTAGTATCCATGAGGATGTGGGTTCGATCCTTGGTCTTGCTCTGTGGGTTAAGGATCTGGTGTTGCCGCAAGCTCGGCATAGATGGAAGACACGGCTCAGATCTGGTGTTGCTGTGGTTGTGATGCAGGCCGGCAGCTGCAGCTCTTATTCGACCCCTAGCCTGGGAACCTCCATATGCCACTTGTGGTCCTAAGGGAAAAAAAAACAGCCAGACAGCAGAGCCCTGTACTTTCTACTTTCCATCCTGCATTTATGCTGGTTGTTGGCAGTCAGTTGTTTGACCAGGTACCTGGCACAGGACAGCACAGGGGAGCACCTAGCAGCTTTCTGTGGGCTCATCTGTCTCCAGGGCAGGCTGGAGTCAGAACACCACCACCTGCTTTTTTCTTTCCACGCCATCACATTTCAATTTCTTTCATCCCTCAAAAGAAATGACCCCACACACTTTTAAAGACCAAGCTATAGTTCTCGTTAGCATCTGTGATTTGTAATTACTAATTTTTAATGATTTTTTAATTTTTTATTATTTTTTTAATAATGGAAATTAAAATTTTTAAAAATAGCAATGGATAGTTGCAACTGATTCACTATTCTATTAGAAGTGAACAGATATATTGGAGGAAATAGGAAAGAAAGCAATATTGAGGTGAAAAATGCAATTATTCTTACACAGAATAGCTTTCCTGAAGACCAGAACTGTAATCTTCATATGTTCTGAAATTAACTTACAAAGGATGTGACTGACATGCCCATTTTGTCTGTGGCTGTGGCTCCTGGCGTTTTTAGCATGCAATTTTACAGTCACTCTTTATAATAGAAACATGGCTGTCTTCTAAGATTGAAAGTATTTCTCAGAATAAACATGACCCTCAACTGGGACAGAGACTGTGAAAAGGAGAGGTGAGTTTCCTAAGGTGTATCGTTAGTAGCAGCCGTTTTATGTTTAAGACTGTCTTCTTTAGGGAGAAAAAGTGGAACCAGGTAGTGAAGGCGGAATATTATGCTTATAACCTTCTGGATCCAAATGACTGGGCTCTAACCTGAATGTAATGAAAATTTCAAAGATGAAGTGAGTTGATGGAAGTGCAACTCCTTAGAGCACGGAGGGAGGAAAGGCACCAGAGGATCCCATCACAAGGCTACTTACTTCAGATGTCCTGGGAATATGTCGGATGTGCTGCTGAGGCAGGGGTGCAGGTGATGGGAGTTTCCCTCTGAGGGGCCCCCATGTCCCTGTGGAAGGAGCTGGGCTCCTATACCTACAGTCCTCCCTCCCGCCCACTCTGGCGAAGGGAAGGGGTCAGGAGCTCTGAGGACCGACTGGTTTTCTCAGTGAAGCTGACCAATGCTGGGCAGATATCAGAAGCCAGAAATGAACAGCCCTTTAAAGTTCAAGGTGTCCAAGGAGTTCCTGTTGTGGCTCAGCAGGTTAAGAATCCGATTTAGTGTCTGAAAGGATGTAGGTTCGATCCCTGGCCTCGCTCAGAGGGTTAAGGATCCAGCATTGCCGCAAGCTGCAGGGTAATTTTGCAGATGTGGCTCAGATCTGGTGTTGCTGTGGTGTAGGCAGGCAGCTGCCGCTCTGATTCGACCCCTAGCCTGGGAACTTCCATTTGCTGCTGGTGCGGACCCGTAAAGGAAAAAAAGTTCAAGTTGTCCAAGAAAGATTGTTTCCTTCCCGCTGTATGTGTGTTTATAGTATGCTAGATTGGAGTTGTGAATTCAATGACAATGTTGTGTATCGATTGCTTATTTATTTTTTTCAGTTGATTTTTGCTTTTTATTTTATTCTTTTATTCTCTAGTTTTATTGAGATGTAATTGACACACAGTGCTGTGTAAATGTAAAGTGTACAGCATAATGATTTCACTTACATCTTGAAATGATTACCACAGTAAGTTTAGGGAACATCCATCACCCCATGATACACAATAAAAGGAAAAAAATATTTTGTGATGAGAACTCTTAGGATTTACTCTCCCAACAACTTTCTTATATAACACACAGCAGTGCTGATTCTATTTTATGTCACTCACTGCATCCTAGTACTTATTTATTTAATTCCTTTTGCTTATTCATTTATTCACACTCACACTGTTTGAGTATCTACCCTATGCCAGAAACTAGGCTTGATCCTAAAGATCTAAAGATGAATATGGCGTAGTGGTTTTTCTTCTCTTTTTTTTTTTTGGCCACATTTGTGGCATGTGGAAGTTCCTGGGTCAGGGATTGAACCTGAGCCACAGCAGCGACCCAAGCCACTGTGGTGACAACGCCAGATTCTTAACCTGCTGCACCACAAAGGAATTCCTGGCACAGTGTTTTATCTTCCAAACTCAACCCCCCAATGGGAATAGTCATTTAAACAAATATACTTAATACAGTCAAATAAGTGCTAATAGATGTATATATAAAACTGGCTCAGTGGAGTTGAGGAAGGTTTGTTTGAAAGTGGAGGTGATATTTGAGTAGGTTAAACTGATCTTCTCTTGTCTGTCTAAACTCCAACGAAAACCAATAAACATAAACAGCATTAACTAGTTCAGTGACTCCTCTGACTACACAAACCACAGAGAAAAACAGAGTGGTTTCCAAACCTGGCACCTATCAGCTCTGCCTGTGGGGCTTCACGGAATTTCTGTGACCATGAAACATATGAAAAAACTCTCAGCCACACTCACACACACAAATGCAAGTTACTTGTCAGATGGACAAAAATCCAAGACCCATTCTGTTTGTGAGGCTATAGGGGAAACAGTTTCTTTCATATGTTGGTGGTGGGAATGCAGATTGCAACTATGCAGGGAATGTGGCAATACCATCATAGGATAATAAATTAAAGAAGCATTTATTCTTTGACCCAGCGATTCCATTCCTGGAAATGTATTCTAAGCCTAGACCTGCATAAATACAAAGTGACACACAGAAAAATGACTTGTGGCTCTCTTCTTTTCTTCCTTTGCTCCTTCCTTTTTTCCTCTTTATCTTCCTATAATAGGAAAATACTAGAAACAACTTAAATGAGCATCAGGAGAGGGCTGGTGGAGGATAAGTCATGATATAGATGCACCATGGAGTACTCTGCAACCATAAGAAGAATATGGAATGCTACCTAGAATATATTATGTTAAAAAAAAAAGAGGTTAAAAAAAAAAACAGGATGCAGGACTGCATGGAGTATACTGCTTTTGTGTCAGAGAAAGGAAATAAGAATTATTTTTTCCCTAAATTTGTTCCCTTAACCCAGTGGAAGTTTAAACCATGTTCTAATAAAAATGGTGACCTATCTAAAAATTAAAAAAAACAAAACAAAAACAACCCAACAAAAACCTCTTTAAAATAATCTCAAAGTTAAAGAAAAGTTGCCACTCCGGTGCAAATAGCTCTCCCCCGCCCAGCCAGAATCATTTTGGGGAAGTTTCTAACATGGTGCTCTCCCCATTCCCTAAAAACTCAGTGTGCATTTCCTTGAAACATGGTGCACTCATCAAATCAGGACATTCATATGGAAATGTGACTAATATTGGATCCCTAAGTTTTATTGCTTGTCTCTCTGTGTCCTTTAGAGCAGAAGGATGCCATTGAGAATCTAGTGCTGCATCCCACGTCAGGTGCCTTTAGTCTCCTAAAGTCTGGGCCAGCTCCTCAGTCTTTCAGCACTTCAGACCCTTTTGAAGATTTTGAATCCTGTAGGTCAATCATGTTGAAGGATGTACCTCGATTTGGGTTGTCTGATGTTTTCTCATGATTAGATCCAGGTTGTGGATTTTTGGCAGGAATATCACAGCAATGGTGTGTGTTTTCATTACGTCTCATCGAATAGTGCCTATATTTGAGTGGTCCCAGTACTGCTGATGTTGACTTTGATGGAGATGGTCCACTGCAGTTACCTGCTCCCTTTGGCACTGGTACGTCTCTGTGCGAAGGGACTTGGAAACTATGTAAATATCCCATTTCTCAACAAACTTGTAATTAACTAATTAATATCATGATTTCCTGTTTTATGCATGGATTATAGTTTGTCCTCTCATTACTTACTTTGAGGCCCACATTGTCCCATATTGGACTAAAGGAGCCTCTTGAAGCTGGCTTCTGTGTCCTTTTGAGATGGTTTCATTATTCTTGGAAGGAAGGAAGAGGCATAAAGGAAGAGGCAGGCTTTTCCAACCCCTACTCCCCTTGGATGATAAAACTGTAGCCCACCAGATCCTCAGGGCAGAGCTTCCGTGCCTGCCTGCTTGCATCTCTCACAAGCATCCTATCCTAATAAATCTATTTCTTGCCTATCACTTTGTCTCTCGCTGAATTCCTTCTGCACGGAGACATGAAGAACTTGAACCTCAGTGAGTCCAGACACGGAGTGAGTGATTCTAATTTAAAACCATGGGTTCAAGTCCCAATTTGGGTATAGGCTGGGTTCGAGTCCTGGCACGTGTGTTCAAGTCCCAGGCCGTATTCTGGCTAGGTTCAGGCCATTAGTGCTGTCGGTTTCAGGTTCAACTTGTTTGGGGCCCTCTGTGCTTCCTGTATCTTGATATCTGTTTTCTTTAGATTTGGAAAGTTTTCAGACATAATTTCTTCAAATATGTTTTCAATCCCCTTTTCTTTTTCTTCTCCTTCTGGAATTTCTATTATTTGTAGATTGGCCTGCTTTATATTATCCCATACATCGCTTATATTCCTTTCATGTTTTTTCATTTGGTTTTCTGGCTGCTGTCCTGATTGGGTGATTTCTATTATTCTATCTTCCAAGTCACTAATTTGTTCCTCTGCATGGTTCACTCTGTTCTTTGGTGCTCTAGCTCAGTTTGCGTCTCTGCAAATGAATTTTATACTTTTTTTTGGTTCCTCCTTCTATTTTTTTTTAATTAATTAATTTATTTATCTTTGTCTTTTTGCCATCTATTGGGCTGCTCCCGCGGCATGTGGAGGTTCCCAGGCTAGGGGTCTAATCAGAGCTGTAGCTTCCAGTCTACGCCAGAGCCACAGTAACGCAAGATCCAAGCCGCTTCTGCGAGCTACACAGCCACGCCGGATTGTCAACCCACTGAGCAAGGCCAGGGATCGAACCCGCAACCTCATGGTTCCTAGTCGGATTCGTTAACCACTTCGCCATGACAGGAACTCCTCCTCCTTCTATTTTCTAGTTCCTTTCTAAAGTAATTTGCATTACTATTTATATCTGCTCTTAATTCCTCCATATTCATCCTTAATTCCTTCAGTATTTTCACTCTCTCCCTTTTGAACTCAGTGTCTCTTAGACTGCAGAGGTCTGTTTCATTATTTGCTGCTTCAGATGAATTCTCGAGTTCTTTTAACTGGGAATGGTTCCTGAGCTTCTTCATTTTGCTCATATTTTTCTTCTTCTGTGAGTTTAGGGAAACCAAACTGTCGTTTTGGAGGGTTATTTCTATGCAAGAGTGCCCCTTTGTATTTTGTGGGGGGTTACTGTTTATTTTTAGTGTCGGAGTTTGGATATTTGCCTCTTTAAAACGGTTAACTGGAGTTTGTCACTTGCCATCAGGCTTTACATAGATTAAATTATGAGCCACTGTAGCCACCGACCCGCAGGACCCCCTAAGCAGAGGAGACCAGGAGTCAGGCACTCTGTGCTCTGGGAAAACTGGAAGAACAGCTCTTCAGATAGTTAGATACTTTGAAAAGATTTTATGAGCCCAATTCTCTCTCTCTTTTTTTTTTTTTTTTTTTTTTTTTTTATCTTTTTAGGGCATATGGAAGTTCCCAGGCTAGGGGTCGAATCAGAGATGCCAGATCCTTAACCCACTGAGCAGGACCAGGGATCGAACCTGTGTCCTCATAGATACTAGTTGGGTTCGTTGCCTCTGAGCCACGATGGGACCTCCGATGAACCCAATTCTTGCATCTCTTCAAATCTAGAAAATCACCAAAATCCCTCATGATGCCTGTGTCTGTGACTAGCAGTAACCTCCACGAGCCCAGCAACACCAAAACAAACTTCTGAAAAATGCGAGCATGGCTGCGTGCACCTCCTCCTCCCCTTTCTCACACACACGGATATTATTTCCCCCTGCCTCTTAGGAAGATGGCTCTGAAATACTGCTGCCCAGGCCGTAGTTATGTATGTTGCAGTCATTTATGAATGCAGCCACCTCCAAGTGTGAGCCGTTGAGCCCTGAGGGCTATGAAAGCTCAGGATACTGGCCCCATAGCTGAGATGCATATCAAAGGAAGGATTTCAGTGAGCCCAGATCTCTTTTGTTCCTGCTACCTGCCCTTTGTTGCAAAAACTCCTATATACATACCCCAGCTCCCCTCTGGCCTCCTCAGAGCTGGTTTTCTCAGGGCTACCTGAGATGCTCTCTTCCAGGGGTTTTAAGTCCTAATTTCACCCCAAGTAAAATTTAACTCTCAACTTTCACTTTGTGCATTTTTTTTTTAAGTTGACAAAACAAACAAGACTTCTTTTTATTTACAAAATCATTAAATAAAATATAAACACAGAAAATGGCACACAACAGATATACAGTAAAAACAGAACAAAAGAAAGCCGTCCCAAAGAGATGCCCAGTTTCATGAATTGTTAGGTGGTACAATCCCATCCCCCACAGGAGTCTTCCAGGCCACCCCTCCCCCATTATGCCAACAAGCCTTCCCCACCCCATCAGGATATTTTTGAATGCCCTTGAGGATCAAAGACAAAGTTCAGAACCCTGCCTGGAATATTCTGAGTCTCACCCGACCGCTCAAAAGTGAGATTTTTACATTTTTCATTGGGTTCAAAAAGTTCATTTTCAGAATTTTCCCAAATAGTACACCCGCCTTATTGGACATGCGATTTTCACTTTATAATCTCAAGAAAAGGGAGTAGCTCTGGGCCAGACTCATTCCTGATTCTCGCTCATTCTGAGAACATAATGTCATAAAGGATCTTCAGATGCAAACACGGAATTCTGTCCTGGTGGGATGAAGCAATCTAAGGGTTATTTAAAATAACCTCGGAGCCAGCTTCCAATGAGTAAAGGGAAGTGGGGGGAGAGTGGAGGGAGTGGTGGGGGGGAAGACGGCAGGGAGGCTGCAGAGTCATTATGTTGTAGCTGTTAAAAGGTGGCCAGAGGCATGGCTTGTTATCTGAGGTTGTTGGATCAAAATGAGAAATAAGCTTTTTTCTTTCTTTTCCCCCCTCTTAACACTCAGAGAACTTTAATCTTCTCCTCATTTTATACGATTGTTCTTCTAATTTAGGTCTTTCAGACCCAGAGCTGAAATAGTGTAAAAACGGCTGATCCGTCCTTGCCTGGGGAGTGCAAGGTAAAGGTACATGCTTTTCATTCGGAAGTCTCGAAACTCTAATACCAGGTGACTTGGAATGCACAGTCATATACCATTGTCATCAGGCTGCTGTGTGCATTCAGTGAAATAATAAGCACACACTGCAGGTGAGGGGGTACCCCAGGAGGGCAAGGAGGATTGGGGAGGCTGCTGAGTTGGGTGGGAAGGGTTCCAGAGAGGGTGGAAATTTCCCTTCAAGCATCTCTACTTCCTGCCTGGATGGCTCTGGGCCCATCTCCAGGAGAGAAGCCTCAGTTCGTGGGTAAATGGGGGAGATAACACTTTCCCGAAGGGGGGCTGTAAGGATTCATGGGGATCCTACCATTGCCCCCGTGCTCTGCTTGCTGCGGGCCACTGTCTCCGTACCTCTGTCACCTCATGCGTTCCTCTCAAAGCAGCTGCCCTCCTCATGCGACTCTCGAGCAACTAGAAAATGCAGGAGATGGAAGGTTTTTTTAATTTTCTGTTTTAACCAAAGAGGCACTTGGCCATTTCCACATCCACACTCACCCCACGCCACCCTCAGGCAAGAAGCATACTGATTGCATGCTGGGCCCGCCTTTGCTGGTTTGACCTCTCTTTCCAGTTGCTCAATCCCTCTCCACCTTAATTTCCCCTCACATATAAAGAGGGGATTAAAATAGTACCTGCCTACTAGGTTGTAGTGAGGATTAAATGAGATAATGCGTATTGGCTTTTATGAGTGGTGACAAGTCTGGAATATTACAGAACGTCCTGTGTTGAGGCCCAGCTGCCCGTGTGGTGGTCTCTGCTGTGCGGAGAGGCACCCCTGCCCCCCTCATTCCTGCTGGTGTGAATGAAGACAGGTTCCGCTAGAGAAACAGCAGGTGGGGCTGGAGGGTGACAGATGTGGCTTTCATCCTGTGATGGGAACTCCTGCTACAGCCCAGGCTCCCCTCGGCAAGACCTGGAGAATAGCCGAGATGTGAGAAAGCACAATTGCATTACTTTTCTCTTGGCGTCTCTCACCTCCCTTCTCTAGTCCATAAACACCTCCCAGCTATGGCCGCTCAGCGGCTTCCTCAGGGTTTAGTGCCTGACACTTCAACTTTTAATGAAGAATGATAGCCACACTTGGCTTGCTTGCTTTCTTTTCTTGGGCAAAGCCTTATATTTGTTTGCTTTCTGGGAGAAAAAACTGAAAGTGTATCATGTTGTCCTTCTTAGGCTGGACATTAACTACAAACAGTCGCATTGAAACAGAATGTCAGCAAAAGGCTTTGGCTCTGGGATTTCAGAGCATGATCCTCCTGGTCCCAGAGGCCCTGAGAACTGCGGCTCCTCACAGCAGGAGCACAGGCTGTTTCTGGAAGTTTCTTAAAGGGCCCTGATAAAAGAAATGGTCACATATGGAGCTCTGGGGAAGTCATTCTGGCTTATACATGAGTTAACTTGAACGTTAATGCTAAGTAGATGAGCCTATTTGTGGCGTATTAAACATGCATCATCCATCTGCCTTAATTATTAAGGAGAAGGGCACATTGACCAGAAGTAAAGAATGTCCATGGTAAAAAATAAAGACTAAAGGCCTCCCCTTCTGGGGATGCAATGCTGGTGCTTCTTCAATGAGAAGACTCCCCTCCGGGGCCAAGGCCATACCAACTCACTGTGTATGTGCTGGGCTGATATTTTGAAACCTTGGAGGAAGGTATCCCTGACTCGTTTGATAGTTTTTGTTCTGACAAGGCAGACAACTGTGCTGAAAACCATGCTTTTCTGGAGCAGCTCCTCAGGGTTATCAGAGAGGCTCTCTTCTGGGCTATAGTCCTCAATTTGACTCAAAATTCTTTTCTATTCCCATTATAGATTGTTTATATTGACTATTTTCATCAACAGCCTACAGTATCAAAAAGCCATTTGGCTCTGGGTTTGTTCTGAAGTTGAAAGCTGCCTTCAGTTTGTTTCTCTTCTCTGTCCTCATTTGAATGCAGGATATGTGCCCCCAAACTAGAAGGAATCAGGTGCTCTGAGGACCCTCATCTCCCCTGAATGTCTTCTTTTGCCCCCGGCCTAAAGGTCTGTCACCAGCCATGACCCCTCCAGAAGGTCATTGTTGTCACGTTACGGGCAGGTGTTCTGTTCCAGGGACTCAGTTCCCTTCTCTGGAGAAAGTGTCGAGCTTTGTGGGCACAGGCTGCAATGGGGCTGCTCAGACTCCTCCCTCCAGGCTCCCAGGCTCCGCCCCTGTGGCCTTAGCACTCTCCTTTGACCACTTACCCCCATTCTCTTCCCACCACTCCTTTTCTGCTCAGATGTATTTCATCCACAGACCATTTACCGTTGAGTCTGCCAACTTTATATTCCCCCAAGAAAAGTATTTGTACTTTCTTTTTGTAAAATACATTTGATGGATTCATTTCTTCCTCTTTCATTGCAAAATTCCTTGGCGCATGAAATGTGTTGAAAAGTACCAGGAATTTTGATCTCCCTTTTGTCTCAGGGAATGAAGGTCCCCACAAGACTGCAGACTTATTTCCCAAGCATTCTTTGCTTTGGAGAAAACAAACCAGCACACAAATGAAACAAAAAGGCACCCTTCTCAACTAGCTGTGGGTTACATTAGCAAGTCTCACTGAAAATGAAACTTAAATATTTCTTCCCCTTTCTTCTAAATATGATAAAGTCACTTTGAAACTGTCCTTCTCTCTTCTCTCTTCAGCTGAAGTTAGAATAAGGCTTTTAAAATGTCTTTGTATATTTCTGATTATTGATACCTAAAGTATTTATATATAAGCCCATATGATTCCATATGTGTAAAACCAGTACATTTACTTGGGTTCTTTGTCCTTTTCTTGGGGACTCCTGTTATTAATTTATCTTTTCAATCACTCTCTCATGGGAGTTCCCCTGTGGCACAGTGGATTAAGGATCTGATGTTGTCACTGATGCAGCTCTGGTCATTGCTCTGGCTCAGGTTTGATCCCTGGCCCAGGAATTTCCACATGCCATGAGTGCGACCAAAAAGATAAAAAATTACCCACTCTCATTCACTCCTTCAATAAATGTTTCCAAGTACCATTTATATATTAGACATTGCCCAAAGCCTACTATAGGGATCCTATGTAAGACACACAGCCACCTATGATACTACACTTTTTAGCTATTTGAGTTGCCAGATGTGGCCTCGTTTCACAGGTTATGTTGTCTACAATTAGGTTCTGAGGAGTCTGGAGTTTATTGAGTTTCTAAGAAATGGGCTTCCCCTTCCTGGCTGAGGTTCAGGGGTACCTGCCCTTTTCTGAGATTCAGGAGACTTGAGTTCTAATATTAGCTTTTCCCCTAGCAAGCTGTGTGATCTTGAGCAGGAGGCTTCACCTTCCTGGATTAAGTTTTCCAATGGCAAAATCTAGGAGAGAGGTTACATATTCTAGAAGTTCTTTCTCATCTTAGAGGTTTTTTTTTTGGTTTTTGTGTTTGTTTTTTTGTCTTTTTGCCATTTCTTGGGCCGCTCCTGCGGCATGTGGAGGCTCCTGGGCTAGGGGTCGAATCGGAGCTGTAGCTGCCAGCCTACGCCAGAGCCACAGCAATGCAGGATCCAAGCCGCGTCTGCGACCTACACCACAGCTCACGGCAACGCCGGAACCTTGACCCACTGAGCAAGAGCAGGGATCAAACCCGCAACCTCATGGTTCCTAGTCGGATTCGTTAACCACTGCGCCACGACGGGAACTCCTCATCTTAGAGTTTTAAGTGGTATGTCCCACTTCATCAGAAGGGCAGAGTCATTGCAATGTTCCTGTTTCTGCCGGTGCGAATATTTCATTACCTGCAGAAATAGACATTCTCGGTCTCCATGACATCCTTATGCAGCAGGCTTTCAAGAAGACATTATTCCAATTTTATAAATAAGGAAATAGACTTCAAGAGCTTCTTAAGCAAGCTAGGCAGTCAATTTTGCCTCAGCAAAATCATCATCAGACCAGGAATGTAAAATAGTTCCTAAGTTCACTCTGGCATCCAATGGTTTTAGAAATAGAATCTTTGCTTGGAAGACTCATATTTTCTGAGTGCTTGCTCTGTCCCAAGCACAAGCTGTAGGTCATTTTACCTGTGTTCTTTCTTTGTGTGTGATCCTGTTTCTGTCTTAAATACTACCCCCATTTTACAGACGAGAGAGCTGAAATACCATTACAAGTTTTGCGCTAGTAAGAAGTGGAGATGGACTTTTTTTTTCTCTCTTTACAGCTGTACCCAGGGCACATGGAAGTTCCCAGGCCAGGGGTCGAATCGGAGCTGCAGCTGCCGGCCTCTGCCACAGCCACAGCAATGCCAGATCCATCTGCCACCTCTGCCGAAGCTTGCGGCAACTCGGGATCCTTAACACTGAGGGAGGCCAGGGATTGACGCCACAACAGGAACTCCTGGAGATGGATTTAAACGTTGTCCTCTCTTACTCCAAAGCACATGGGCCAGGTAGCGTGGCATACATACAACATTCATCTTTTCCAGTGGGGCCATCAAAACAGGGCTTCATGGAAACAAGGGTAGTCTTTTTTTTTTTTTGGTCTCACACATGGTATACATAATGTCCTGGGCCAGGGACTAAACCAGCACCACAGGCGTAACACCACAGATCCTTAACCCACTCTGCAACCAGGGAACTCCCGAAACAAGGGTAGTCTTAACCGAGGTGGTTGTGCTATCCAAGCCTGATGGTCCCATTATCCAGAAACCCTCTTCCATGAACTATACACACTGTCATTACGGAGATTCATGGAAATCCTGTGTGAATATTACTGCTGGAGTTCCCGTCATGGCTCAGCAGTTAGCGAACATGACTAGCATCCATGAGGATGCAGGTTCAATCCCTGGCTTTGCTCAGTGGGTTAAGGATCCCAAGTTACCTTGAGCTGTGGTATAGGTCGCAGATGCGGCTCAGATTCTGCATTGCTGTGGCTGTGGTATAGGCTGGTGGCTACAGCTCAGATTCGACCCTTAGCCTCGTAGCCTCCATATGCCGTGGGTACAGCCCTAAAAAGACAAAAAGACAAAAAAAAAAAAAATTGCTGCTGATGATTTAATGCATCTCTGCTCTAGGCCATATTTCTTCACGTGGTAGTCAAGTCATTTGAAAAAAGGTGTTTAAGTGGGTTTATTTATTAGTTATGCGCCTTCTAAGTGATAAACACAATCTGTTAGACTGACTTGAACAAAAATTTATTATTAAAATAGTACTGAAATGTAACTAATTTCCTGGTTTCTTGTGTTTATACAAAGTCTCATGATGTTGATATATTATCCACTCTAATATTTAAATGTTTGGTTAGGTTCAAAATAAATCATTTTGTCCCCCTTCCTAACTCTGTCATAAAGCTTGTATGGCTCACTGGCAGCTTAGATTTGCCCCACAGCAAATCCTTTTATAACTCCATATTTCCTCCCCCCACCCCCAAAGTTATAAATATGCACAGAGAAGGAGGCTGCGGGGAAAAGTAATTTGCAGTTCTCAGTAACTTTGGGTACACCACAAACCCCATCAGAGAACTGAGAAAATTTCAGTCTTGGGGTAATAAGCGTAGTTTTTGATTGAAAAATAAGCATTGAGCATAAGAGTTCAATACATTTTTTTCAATATTCAATGAATTCTTTTTCTTCAAAAATTTGAACATTGATTCACCCAGGAAATAGATTTAGGAATTTGCAACTGAATCAGTTTTTCTTTTTTGGGGGGAGGCGGCCACACCAGTGGCATGCAGAAGTTCCCTGGCCAGAAATCGAATATCTAGGCATATTTAAACCTCCTTTCCCCTCCTCAAACACATTACATTTACTTTTAAAAGTTAAAATTAAATGGTCTTCTTTCCATGTCAGTATATATAGTCGTACCTCCTGTGGTGCTCCAGCGAGTAGAATAGAATGTATTTAACCAGTTTCCTAGTGATACAAAACTTGGGTATTCTATCGCCAATTTACAAAACTTAAAAATCTTAACGGTGGGCTATTACATTCGTGGGCCCCAGTGCCATCCAGGATGCCCCTTTCCTCCCCTTGAAGTTGGGGGAGTCCCTTTTCCACGTCTGATCTTCATTCAGCCTTTGGTCTGATATTTCCGGTGGCTGTTATAGTCAGTACCAGCATATGCCAGGCACGGTGCCACTGCAGCTCTAAAACCCACTGAACATAATTTGTGCTCCTGTAGTGATTCAGAGTTTTGCAGAACGGTAGGCTCATTATCAAATGGCCATTATTCCGTAGACATCAGGCAATGCTCGCTTATGAAAAGCTTGGATGGAGAGGATACCAAGGTCAGTTGCCAGCATCTGCCCTGAAAAACGCTGCTGCTGTTTCATTCGTTTGTTTTCTTCCTTCCTTCCATCCTCCCTCCCCCTCTTCCTTCGTTCCTTCCTCCTTCCTTCATTCCTTCCTTCTTCCCTTCTCTTCCCTCCATTTCCTCTTCTTCCCTCCCTCCCTTCTTTCGTTTTCTCTCTTTCTAATATGAGTCAAGGAACTCAGTGTTTGAGATGAATAAACTTTAAAAGTTGTACATATTGGGTTATGGGATGGAAGTCCTGTGAAATTGGATTGTTATGATCATTATACAACTACAGATGTGATAAATTTATTTGAGTAATAAAAATAAATAAATAAATAAACTTGGCTCTTTAAAAAAAAATTTGTACATATTTTCCCTTATGTCATTCGTAACTCAACAGCCGTCTCCTGAAGGCTAGCTCAGTGCAGGGTTCTGATCAGACCCTAGGTTTCCGTGCACATCACATGTGGCTTCTACCATGTGTACTCATGGTGCCGTACAGACACCGATGCTTGAAAAGATAGTGTGTTCTTTGGTAAATATCAGATGCTTTGCTAATGTGTTTTGTTGTTGTTGTTGTTGTTTTGAAGAAAGGAAGGAAAAATACACAAAAAATGATGAAGTTTCCTGGGGTCAGCAGGTTAAGGAGCCATCATTGTCACTGCTGTGGCTCTGGTTCCTGCTGTGGAGGGTGCCGCCAAAAAAAAAAAGATTAAAAAAAAAATCAACTTAGGGCATGCATACAAAGTTTATTCAACAACTCATGAAGTGGGCCATCTCTGTTCCCAAGGGTCCAGAGAACTGGGAATTGGGGCAAATGTCATGAACCCTCTTCGCCACAGCAGGAACTCCGGAATCAGGTGTTTGCTTCCCCTGCGTCACTGAACCGGCCCTTGCTGCCAAGACCGCCACCACCTCTGCGTTGTCAGTCAATGCAGAGGCCACTGAGACGTGTCCCTTGGTTCTGACACAGCTCTCCCCTCCTCTGTGAACCACATTCTGGCTTGGACGGGCACCACATTTTGCTGATTTTGCTCTTTCCCATTTCAATCTCCTTCACCGGCTTCTCCTTAGCTCTGTGGCCTCCTAGATGCCGGGATGCTCTGAGACTCAGCCTTTGGCCCTTTTTCTTTTTCCATCTAACTAGTCATCTTCTTGGTCTTGTGGCTTTGAGATCATCCACCTGCCCACATGCCTAAATTTACAGCTCATTTGGGACTTCTCTCCTGATTTCCTGTCTCATCTATTATCTACCCGCCTGGCCCTTCCCCTTGGACTCTAGTAGGCATCACGGACTTAAAAGCGCCCAGAGTCAAACTCCTGATCCTGCTCCAGCTCCCAGCTTGCTCTTCCCACAGTCAAAATGTGGCTCCACGACAGAAGCCAGCGTTGGGTCAGGCTGAATAAGTTCCACATGGATTCATAGTTTGTATGTTTATGTAAGTCATGATTGCCCTTGTAGTGAGGTAGCACCTCTGTCCCATCACATAATTATTTGTGTGTGTGTGTGTGTGTGTGTGTGTGTGTGTGTGTGTGTGTGTGTGGTGGGAATAACTAAGATATAGTCTCTTAGCAGGTCTGAGGTCTATAAGGTACTATTGTTGTTTATTAAGACTATACTGTGCATTAGATCTCTGGGACTTATTTATCTACTAGTTGCAAGTTTGTACATTAAACAACATCACTCCTATCCCCCCGCCCCCTCGTCCCGGGTAACCACCATCCCACTCTCTGTTTTTATGAGTTGTGATTTTTTTGTTTAGATTCTGCCTACGAGTGATATTCTATGCTATTTGTCATTCTCTGGCTTATTTCACTTAGCGTAATGTTTTCAAGCTCCATCCATGTTGTGGCAAACGGCAGGATTTCCTTCTTTCTCATGGCCAAATATTATATATGTGAGTGAGTGCGTGTGTGTGACATTCTCTTTACCATTCATTTGTTGATGGATGCTTAGGTTGCTTCTGCCTTGTCTTTTGGTAATTCAAGACCTGGTTTCTGCACCCCTTTTTGGTATAAGTAAAATACTAATGATTTGAAACTGATTTTGATTGATTTAGATGCCTGTCCATTGGCCACAGAAAATAGTGGAGTGAGCTGGCACCTCTACACGAATATTGATGTCACAACCTGGAAGTGGCCTCTGGGGGAAGTGCCCTGTGATCCGACCACTCCTAGAAAGACTAGTCTTAGATCAACTATTTTACAATTAAAATAATTATTATGTGGGTGTTTTCTCCAAATGTAGTGATTCTAAATTTAATAATTCCATTCAACCCGCTAATTTTTCTTTTTTTTTCTTTTTTTAGTTATTTAAAGCAGTGGTATCCCAACTGTTTTAATTACATACCTCATTAGTGAAAAAATGTGTCAGCATGCTCACCCAATCTGTATAGATTTATTTGTAAATTCCATACATATGCTGTTATATTACTATGCTGTTTGTATTATAAAGCGTACATAAGATAGCAATTTAAAAGGATGGTACAAAAATGAAATATGACTTCTTTCTTATTTTATTCATTAATAGAACAATATGACTCAATTATGATGATGAATATTCTGGCTGCTTCCTTTTAAAAATGTCGTGTCGATCCTGATGGCTTCAAGTTCCCATTAGCTAATATCAAAAGCACCATAAAAACTCAAGGCAGGGCTCATCATTGACAAGAGGGGAGGTAAATACATATTTTAAGTAGTCTTTTTATTAATTTTAAATTTGGAGATTGACTTTTCATGAGATATACTCAGATCTTTATCTCATAACGCAGCTCATAAAAACTTGTCTGTTCTGAGAATCAGGAAAGGTGGGCTCTGCTGTTTTCTTTGTGTTACTGATATTTCTTTAATCCTCTTCATTTTGTGCAAATTAGTTTATTTATTTATTTGTTTGTTTGTTTGTTTTATCTTTTTAGGCCCACACCCATGGCATATGGAGGTTCCCAGGCTAGGGATCCAGTTGGAGCCACAGCTGCTGGCCTACACCACAGCCACAACCACACCAGATTCAAGCCACGTCTGTGACCTATAGCACAGCTCTTGGCCACACCAGATCCTTAACCCACTGAGTGAGGCCAGGGATCGAACTGGCCACCTCATGGTTCCTAGTCAGATTCATTTACACGGCGCCATGACGGGAACTCCTCCTGTGCAAGTTAGTTTAGTTGAGACCAAATGCTAAAATCCAGAGAGCCGCCTAGGCACCTCTACTCCAACACGTGGCCTTTTGGTGAAAGTGAACAAAAACATGTCAACTCTCTTCCTAGGGAACTTCCACTTTTTCCCAAAGATACCCAGAGAGCCACAGAGGGTGACCTAGCAGGTGACATCTAGCAAGCTGACCACGCAGGGGAGGGGCCTGTCTAGATTGGAATATTTAAGTGGTATTAAAAGCTTGACTCTTTTCATATTGTTGCATTAAAATGTAGATGTAACATCTAATATTTTCTTGCTGCATACCAGACTTACAGGGTCCCTACGGGGCACAGACTCCAGCAAAGAGATACTGTCACTAACTCACTCATGCTGGAAAGTTCGCTGAATGGATGTTTGTGAGAGGTTTGAGAGCTGCTTCCCAAATTCACAGATTTACCTTACTCTCCATCATCTGTACTCTTAGTTAGCACTGTATCTGTATGAACTTACTTTCAGAACTTAAGTTTGTTTAAAAAAGGAAACATGTCACTGGCCTGAATGAAAAAGTCCCTGTCACTTGCTCTTCATCCTGTCTCACACACACCCCAGTTCTTCACAGCTGCTACCAAAGTTGAGGTCTGGCTGGTTGCTGCTCTCAAGCCAATAGAGGTAAGGTGGGTGGAAGGAAAATTTGCTTTATTTCGGATGTCAGCAACCAGGCTGGGGGTGGGAGAGTGGGGGAGGGTGGACTTCTGTCCAAAGGGCTGACACCACCCACCCCTGCCCCGACGGTCTGTGGGCAAGACCTTTTATAGGCAGAGGGAGGGGGCTACATGCAGAAATAACCCAGGCAGCTCTGACAGTCATCTTGAAATGGGTCACACGTTGGTCTGTTCAGCATCATCTTGACTGTTTTTAAGTACAGCTCATCTTCAGTTCCAGGTTGGTTTGTTCCCAATTCCTTTGTTCTTGGAATTGTGGCAGCTTATGTCGTGGCTACAGTCTGGTCATCATGAAGTTAACTCTTCCCACCTGGTGGGGGTTTCAGTCTCTACAAGACGGCTCATGGGATACGGCTCAGAATATTATCTATAGCCCTTGAGGAGGAACTAAAGGTCCTTGACTTTGTTGAATGACTAAACTATTATTAGGTCTCATTTAAATGTTTTTCTTTGCTCCTGTATTTTCTCGTTTCTCTGATTAAACTTATTCTTTGACTAAAGTTTTCCTATAGACTAAAGGCTGGTGGAGGGCCCCGAGGGGAAGGACCATGGATAGGGTCCTGCTGCATTTCACCGCCTGCACACAGCCCCTGCTGCTGGCCTTGGCTGAGCTCTCCAAACCCTACAGCTGAGAGGCCAGGGGGCTCCTCGGTCCCCTCCCTGCAATTACCCAGCAGTCCCTGGGGTGAGGAGAGACCACGGACCAGAAGTGCATGGCAATGCTATCTGCCGAAGGCTTCTTAGCAACTGGTCCACAGAGGGTGGGGAGGGTGGGCGTGTGCTGGCAGCCTTGTACCACTGCGGATCAACTTGGGTGCTCCACTTGGGGAGACACATCTCTTTTTACTGCTAGGAGCTACAGGACCAAACATAAGACTCAGACGTAGTAGTCATGACATTGTCCTTCCGGCTTGCATACGTGGGGCAGTGTTCCTTGATCTTCTCCTGCCAATTCTGTTTTTCCAGTCCTGATTCTTTGTTCTTGTTTATGGCTTGCTGGTATTTTTACATAGCCCTTCTGGTAGCAAGCTACCTCAAATCTTGTGGAACAAGGCAAAGGACATCAATACATAAAATACGTCCCATGAAAGTCCCTGCCCTTCCCGTCATTACCGGCTTCACCTCTAGTGAGTTTATAAATCTGTGTGTCTTACAAAGGGTAGCCCTCAGGTCATGTCGGTGGATGTGTTAATTTGTTTTATCTGCTTATGACATTTTCTGGTTTATGAAGTCCACACAGAGGCCATGTCAGTACTCGACAGCTGTGGAAAGGGCAAGCCAAGAGAAGTACCAGAGGGCCAGTTCAAGACCCCATGTTCTCTCTCTCTCTTTCCTCCCCTTCCTACCTTCCTCAATCTTTCTCCTACCTCCTCTCTCCCCCCCTCTCCCCATCCTCCCCCTGCCCAGCGTCCCCACTGTGAGAACATTCCTGGGCTCCTCAGCTGAAGAACAAGATCAGCTGCATGAATCAGAACCAACTTGTCACAGCCGAAGCCAGCCTAGAACCACTAGCCCCCAAGTGACCTGCCGACAGACCCCAAACAGACATTTACAGCCCAGCTGAGCTCAGTGGCCCCTATCTAAGATCAGCAGAGATTTGCAGGAAATCACGAGTTTTTGCTGTTATCAGCCGCTAAGTTTGGGGGTGCGGTTTGCCACGTGGCAATAGCGAATAGAGAGACTGAAAGATTCGGGTTATAGGACAGAGGTTGTTGGAGGCAGAGCTAGGAGTGGAAGCAGGCTGTTTCTTAATCCAGGCTAGGAGTTGTCTACAGTACCAGGCTACTGAATCCACCTACTGGCCTTCCGCTTGGGAGCGGGTCCTCTGTCCTCTGAGAAAGTAATCTCTGGTGCATTCTAGCCCTTCAGGGAGTCAACAACAACTTCAAGGATGAATAGATTACATTCTTATGCAAAGAAGGTCCGTTTAGATTTTGCAAAATCAGTCTCTGTTTTGGGAGACATAAGAAACCATCTTTGGTTGTTCTGTAACTATCTGGTATCTCCATCTGCCTGCTTTTTACATAAAAATTTCATAAACCAAATCACATTAGCGCTATTTGATTTTCTATCTTAATATGTGGCTGTAAAATGAAACACTACCCAAGGTCACCTAGAGGTAGTGAGAAACATCAGCGTGATTTCCTGATATTGTTTTGACTCTGGGCAGCCTTTGGGGAATGTTCTGAGGTGCTTCTCCCTCCCACCCACCTTGACTTGATGCCTCACCTCTAAGGGTTGTGTCAGCTGTTGGCCTGTGGCTTATAGATGCTTGATTTCTAACACCATGCTCGTTAGCAGGCTTTGCAAAATCTCATAACTCTATAGTAAGAAAGGTCACTGAACAATGAGACATTTAACATGTTTCCTCCCCATGAATGAAGTTTGGTGTAAAAAGAAGCAAAAGGAGTGCCAGAAATAAATTACCAGCTTATAAACATGTTTATTAAATGCATCATACTTGGAACACCAGATGTGAGAATGACAAGGGCTAAATGCCAGCAGCAGGGTTGCTAAGTAAATTATTTGGCTTGTTGCTGGTAATGAGAGGCTGCACTTGGTGGGAGTTGCCATGAAATTGCATGTTTCTGCTGTTTTGTTCCTCAATGAACTGTGATCAACTCTAGGAATTGTTTGGATAAATTTTCCCCTTGGTGTTGATAGAAAAGATAATTCTCTGTAAAAGAAAACCTTTAGAAGCCCCAATGTTGTTGCTGCAGCTTTTTTTTTTTTTTTCTTCTGAATTCACAATAATTATATCTTCATTTTTGGTTGTTACACAGCGATAAGTGAAATTGCTTAATAAATGTATCAAATAGAATTTATGATTACCCCTAGTTCTCCCCTTTCCTCATGCCTTGCAAAAAAAAAAAAAAAATGCTGTTATGACTCAGTCGCTATACTATACGGCAGAAGTTGACTCAACACTGTAAATCAACTCTACCCTAATAAAAAATAAATTTAATTTAAAAATACTATGGATTTGAGTTACGGTCAAGACTTCGAATGAGCAGAAAGAACTTAGAAAGATAATCCTGTTTTGTGGTTACACTTCTCAAAGAATATTTGTAATTTCATTCCAAATTCTGCTTTTAAGAACAGTTCCCACTATAGTGAAGTGGGTTAAGGACTTGATGTGGCCACAGCTGTGGCCATGGGTCGCAGCTCTGGCTTGGAGTCAGTCCATGGCCTGGGAACTTCCATGTGTGTTGGATGCAGCCAAAAAAGAAAGAAAAAAGGATGATCCTGTTTTGTTAGCATTTCAAATCATATTTCTGTTGTAGAAATGGGCAAATCTTACAATAAAGCTGCTGATTTGATTAGGAAGACTACTAATTACACACTGGAGCGACACCCTCCTGCACGATCTCCTATTCATAGAGCTGGCATTCTTCCCATTTCTTGTTTAGAAAAATAGTTTCTGGCTCTGTTGAGAAGAATAAGTCATCAGAAGCTTCAGTAAACAATGCTGCGTGGGGCGTCCATTTGAGCAAGCAGCTGTCCTTTGAAAATTGCCTTTATTGTTCGAGGCTCCCAATTTTGCAGTCAGGAGGTCCTGTAAAATCAATTAAGTAAGAGGATCTCTAGGTAGTCAGCACTGAGAACTGTTGCCCCAGCTGCCATTATTTGCCGACTGTGGCAGCTTACTCCTTCATTTCTGTGTCACTTGTGCCCACGCGTGAGCCTTCACCTCCTGGCAGCAGTGTGGTCCTGCCCCCGCCCCCCTCAGCTTCTTTTCTTCAAGCTGGTTCAGCCCAGGCTGCCATCTCCGTGGGTCTTACCCCAAGTTCGGCTCTCAAGAGATGCGGGGAGAATGCCCTGCTGGGTTAAGAGGTTGTGGCTTTCAGGTGCTCCTCACAGGCAGGTAGGAAGCTGGAAGGAAGGAACGCAAATTTCTGCTGTTGCTATGGCAACCAGAGCTGCTCCTCAGAAAGGCTGTTAAAGAGGATGGGCTCCTCCGGTCTTTTTATCTGTCTTTCTGTGTCTTGCCCTCGCTTCATCCCCTGTTGGGCACCTTAAGCAATCATCTCTCAATATCCTTACCTCCCCTGAAGGAAATCAGTCCCCCTGAGGCTTAAACAACCAAAGAGCCTTCATCCTTTAGTAAAGCAAAGATTCTAAATCCAAAGCCCATATTATAATATCTAATATTATGATGTTATGCATCATTTGGCTAGGTGGGGAAAGTTCTTGAAGGATAGAAAATTCATTCATTCATTCATTCATCAAGCACGTATTGAATACTCACCAATAAATACTGAAAAGATGCTAAACACCAGAGATTCAGAGCTGAGTAAGACTCAGCTTTAACCTCAGTCTGGTGGAAGTGCAGGTAAGGAAATAAATACGCACAATAAGATACTGCCGCTGTCTGATAAAAGTCTATCTGGGGGAGTTTCCGTTGTGGTGCAGCAGAAACGAATCCGACTAGGAACCATGAGGTTTGATCCCTGGCCTTGCTCAGTGGGTTAAGGATCCGGCGTTGCTGTGAGCTGTGGTGTAGGTCACAGACGTCAGTCAGATCTGTCGTTGCTATGGCTCTGGTGTAGGCCGGCAGCAAGAGCTCCAATTAGACCCCTAGCCTGGGAACCTCCATGTGCCTCGGGTGTGGCCCTAAAAAGACAAAAGCCAGGAAAAAAAAGTCTGTCTGGGGAGTTACCCTGTGGCTCAGTGGGTTAAGTGTCCAGCATTGTCACGGCAGTGGCTCAAGTCACTTCTGTGGTGCACGTTCCATCCCTGGCCCGGGAACTTCCACATGCCATGGGTGTGGCAAAAATAAAAATAAAGAAAAAAAAAGTCTACCTGGGGCCTGTGGGGCATAAAGGAGGGGCAAGGTGTTCTATGGGAAGAGGTAGGTGAGGGATCAGGAAAGACTCATGAAGGAAGTGAGTGGAGAGAGAGAGACAGGCATGCTGTGAAATACACATTATTTCAGAGGCCTCTTATATGCTCTCCTGCATTCATTGTATTGGCTTGATTTATTGGCTAGTGGGTTGAGACTTTGGAGGCCCAGAGTGCCTTTGTGAAATTTAGCATAAATGCAATTCGGAGAAGGCCAGGGGTGTCTCCCTGGTGAGTGCTTGGAAGGTGGAGGTGGTAGCAATGGAAGCAGGGGTGGTGGAGGACGTGAATGGAGGGAAACACTCAGGGACCCTCTTGGGAGGAAAGCTTGGATTAGAACATTCAGCTGGACCTTGGGGAGGGCAGAGTGGGGGTAACTGGAAGCTCTTGGGGGAGGGGTAGTTGGTATAATGTCATAAAGCCCCTGGGGGTGTGGGAACTGAAATTGAGTGTGGACACTGGTGGGAAAGGATCTGTGACCTTTATTAAAAGCAGTAGTCTAGTATCATGGTTAACCTCTGGACTTTGGAATTCATCAGATCTGGGTTTGTCTTGGCTCTGCTACTACTAATTGGAGATTTTGGACAAGTAGCAATATTTCTGGACCTGTTTCCTTAGCCATAAAATGGGGAATATATATATCTGTTATTGGTTGAATTGTGTCTTCCCCCAAAATATATTCATTGACGTCATAACCCCAAATAATACTGTATGTGGAAAAGTGACCACATTTAGAGACCGGGTCTTTAAAGGAATGATTAAGTTAAAATAAAGTCAGTAGGAGGGGCCCTAGTCCAATAGGACTGGTGCCATCAAAAGAAGAGGAAATGTGGACACAGGCACATACAGAGAGAAGATGGGAAGACCCAGGGAGAAGGCAGCTGTCTAGAAGCCAAGGAGAGAAGCTGGGAACAGCTCCTTCCCTCACAGTCCTCAGAAGAAAGCAACCCTGCAGACACCTTGAACTTAGAATTCTAGCCCCTAGAATTGTGAGGAAGTAAATAAAGCTCTGTTGTTTAAGCCACCCAGTGTGCGGTACTTTTTTGCGGAAGTCCTGGGAAACTAATTCATAGAGTTATGGGAGAATTAAAAAATTTATATACTGCACTAAAACATGTGATAATATTCAATATATGGTAGCTATTATTAATTGCTAACAAAAAAAATGGCTCTACTTTTTAAAAAAAAAAACTTTTTATAAAGTTTATGTTTATAACTATGCCTTCATATTACATAGTTATGAAAAACTTACCTTCTATAAAAACAAATTCCAACTCACTTGCCTTACTGGATTGTTTAGGCTATTAGGATAAATGGATTTCTCTGGTTAACTGAGCGCCAGAGGACACTTTGTTTCCATTCTGATGCTGAAACCTCTTAAATATGCCTCATCTGTTATGTTGATTAAAATTGAACAATTAAAAAAAAATTATAGGGCTGAGTGCCTCTCTAATTGCAAGAGATCGAAATGGAACGAGTACTGCTTCTAGAAAGTTTTGTTTTGCTTTAATCAGTCAGCTGTTAATGTTTTCTAATGATTTGCTTTTTCTTTTTTTCCTACAATGGAATGCTGAAAACTCTGGTTAACTTTAAGGTTCTAGACAACTGGATAAATCCAATGTGTCAACATTCTCTACATTCCATGAGCACAGTCCGCAAAACAGTCTTGCATAACGGCTCTACATTGTAAAGGCTCAAACTTGTTTCTGGAACTTTAATTATAATTTAAAAACATATGCAAATTACTATCATCGTCTCCATTTATTTTAGACCAGCTGCTTCGAAACAGTTAACAAACAGATCATGTAAATGCATTTAGTTAGGAGAATACCAGGCTCCAAACAGAAAACAGAAGAAACTGAATTCTATTTACCATCGTCTAGATTATGCTTCTCAACTGTGTTTATGGGAGCTGGTACCAAACAGTAAATTGTACTTTATCATTGCCCTGATCTAACATTTCTACTTATTTTCTAAGAGTGAAATTTATTTAGCTTCTTTCTCTGCCGTGGGGAAAAGGTTATAAAGAGCAAATGATCTTTATTGGTTCTTATCCACCCAAGAAAATGCTGTGCCTAGAATGTCAAGTAAAAAAGAGTGGGTAAGGCAGACTCTGGGAAGATGTCACTCAGTGCTTCAGGAGGAGGGAATAAAGGACCTTTAACGAGTGTGGTGGATCAAAATGTCACTCCTCCCATCAGAAGTGGAGCTTAGCTGAGCTTGTATCTGAGCTGTACTGGCTGTCCTTTGCAACTACCTCTGGCAGATAGAATGTAAGAGAACAAACTGTAATTTCCAGACAAGGCCTCGAGAGGACTTGCAACTTCTGCTCTCACTTTCTTACCTCATTGCTCTCAGATTGCCATGGAAAGGAGCTTGCTCTAGTCACTTGGAAAATGACAGACTACATGAAAAGAGCCCCAGCTGACTGCCAGCATCAACTGCCAGACATATGAGTGGGACCATCTTAGACTATCCAGCTTCAGTCCCAGGCAAGACCAGGACAAGAACAATCTCCCTGAGTCTAGCTCAAGCTCCGGACCTGCAGAATAGACAGTTAGGAAAAGGGATGTGGAAGGCACTGCATTTGGGGTCGTTTATGACACAGCAACAATTAGCTAATACAAAAGGGCACAGGACATAGAAAAAACATTTTACAAAATCCAGCACTCTGTCATGATAAAAAGACTCAACCAACCAGGAAAAGAAGGAAATATTCTCAATCTGTTAAAGGGGATCTTTGAACAACCTGCAGCTAACATCAAACTTAATCATGAAAGATAAGACTGCTTTCCCTCTGTCCTCCCAGAATCTTGATCTCAGCTCACACCATTTACAACCTAACAAGGAGAAGGGGGCACATACTGGGCCCTGAGACCTGCTTGTGCATCGCCCCCTTCAGCAAAAGAGGAATTTCCATGCAGGCAAAGCTTAATCTTGCTATTTCTACAGCAAGTTCTCCCAAGTAGACACGTCCCCAACAGCTCCTCTCTTTGGGGATGTGATTTAAAATGCAATAAGGGGCGTTCCCATTGTGGCTCAGTGGTAATGAACTAGACTATCATCCATGAGGATGTGGGTTTGATCCCTGGCCTTTCTCAGTGGATTAAGGATCCGGTGTTGCCGAGAGCTGTGGTGTAGGTTGCAGACGTGGCTTGAATGCCGAGTTGCTGTGGCTGTGGTGTAGGCCAGCAGCTACAGCTCTGATTCAGCCCCTAGCCTGGGAACTTCCATGTGCTGCGGGTGCTGGCCTAAAAAGACCAAAAAAAAAAAAAAAAGTAAAGTAAAAAAAATGCAATAAGGTTTTGGAGATTTATCATGTTGAAAGTAGCAAGTTGTAGAAAGACTTGATTGACAAACTAAAAGCATAAAAACATGTGAGTGTTGGTATAAATTGTTCAGGGATTCATACATGTCTAGTGAAAAGTCAAGTTATACACAGGCCTAGAAACACCCGGTGGGATAGTGACTACCTGGGGTAGAAAGTGGGAAAGAGGAAACAGGGATTTCAACTGGGCACTATTTGTATATGGTTTATTTCTTAAACTGGGTGGCAGGGGCATGGGTTTTTGGTATCATTCTTCATACTTCTTTGGGTCTGATATATTTCAGGGGATCCCTGGCTTGGGAACTTAAGCATGCTGAAAAAAAAAATCAGGATATAAAATAAGAAAGCTCCCATTGTGGCTCAGCAGGTTAAGAACCCGACTAGTATCCATGAGGATGTAGGTTTGATCCCTGGCCTTGCTCAATGGGTTAAGGATCCAGCATTGACACAAGCTGTGGTGTAGGTCACAGATGTGGCTTGGATCCCACATTGCTGTGGCTGTGGTGTAGGCCAGCAGCTGCAGCTCCAATTTGACCCCTAGCCTGGAAGCTTCCATATGCCACACTTGTGGCCCTAAAAAGCGAAAAAAAATTTTTTTATCTATTTATGTATTTATATATACACACACAATGGAGTTTGGAAGCTGGTGCTTCCGAAAATAGTAGTTTGCCTTAGTAGTTTAGAGTTCAGTCTCTGGGAACCAGGCCTCTTGTGTCCCCAACCCTACTTCACCACTCATTGCAAGGTGGCATTGGGCAAGTCACTTGATCTTTCTGTGCTTCAATTTCCCCATTTGTAAGTGAATAGTCCTACATCTTAAGGATATTATGAGAAATAAATAAATTATTATATGCAAAGTGCTTATAACAGTGCCTGGCATATAATACATACTTAAAAAAAGGTGTCAGCAGTTCTTAACCAGGTACAAAGCAACTGACTTACAGACGTGTGTTTTTCAGCAGCTTCTCATGACCAAATATAGATTCTTTGCTAATCTTCCAGGAGGGTTATAAGCAAATGTTTTTTGGTGTTGTCCACTGCACCCTTTTTTTTAGGAGGTGTTGAATTCCTTGCTTCCAGAGATCTGCCAAAGTGAGGAGCTAGGAAAAAAATTGTTTACCTTTGGTTTGCTAAAGTCTAAGCCTTAAGGACTGCTGGAGGCACCTTGAACATAAAGCAGGTGTTTGGAGACATATTAAGAGAGGGCCAGGGCTTTCCTTTCTCCCAAAGTCTAGAGAAAGATGACCCCACCCCAACCCCATGCTTGCGAGAGAGGAATCCTATATTGAGTGAGCTTCGGAGAGAAGTGTCTGGGCTGCTGCTTCCAGAAGGCAGGACTGAGCAGGAGATGGAAATATAGAGAGCTGAGTTTCTGAAGATGCCTTCTTGAAATAGAGTCCTTATAAGAAGGTTCCAGAACTCTGTGAGTGAGACTGTCTCAGTGAATGGTTAGGCAATAGGTTCACTGAGGCCTGTAGAGTCCCCTTGTCCATGATTGACCAGGAAGAAGCAGAAGGAGGACCTCAAGCTGTCACAGAATTTCCAGGAGGTCAGCTGGGCCTGGAGGGACTGTGAAGGCAGGAATAGCAGCAGTGACCCGTGAGGACAGATGGCACCAAGGACTTGTCGCTCTCCTGTCCCTTGGCTGGCCTGTGGTTTTCCTTTGCCATCTCCCTGAAACTTCAACCTTGGGGCCCTGACTTAACAAAGATCAAACTTTAAGCTTTTAGGAATGGGGCTCAAAATAGAACTTGTTACAGGAAAATAAAGTTATATTTCTTGGACCCCTGAGTTGGTGGAGTAAGATTCAGATACTGTGGCAGGCAGCCTTCTAAAACACCCCCCTTCCCCAAGATTCCTGTTTCCTGGTGTAATCCCCTCCTCTTGAATGTGGGCTGGACCTAGGGACTCAGTTCTAATGCAGATGGCAAAAGTGATGGGAATTCACTTTTGAGGTTAAGACTATGACTCCTGTTTTGCTGGCACTCTCCCTAGCTCATGCTGATAAAGCCAACTGCCATGTTGCGAGCTGCCCTGTGGGGAGACCCCATGTGGCAAAGAATTGGAGGCAGGCTGCAGCCCACAGCCAGCCGTAAGGAAGCAAAACGTTCAGTCCAAAAGCCCATGAAGAGCAAAACCCTGCCAACAGCCATGTGAGTGAGCTGCGAAGCATATCCTTCCCTTGATGGCTGTAGCCCCGAATGACACTTTGATTGCAGGCACACGATAGATGTTGAAACAACATCTAATCTAATCTAATTAGACCCAGCTAATCTGTGCCTAGACCCCTGACCCACAGAAGCCGTGGGGTAATAAGTACGGCCATTAGGATTCACTACATTTTGGGATGACTTGTCATGATCCAATAAATAACTAATACAGATATACTACATATATACAAATTGTCATCTTTTGAAGAGACAATACCATTTTTCTATAGAAAACACGGCAGAGAAACTATAGGAAGCCACATCCTTGAAACTATCAGAGCTCAGCCATGAATTTGGTAAAGTGCCAGGATACAAAATTAATACACAGGAATCTATTGCTTTTTTTTTTTTTTTTGTCTTTTGCCATTTCTTGCCCCCTGCCCCCAGGGGCACATGGAGGTTCCCAGGCTAGGGGTCAAATCGGAGCTGTAGCCACCGGCCTAGGCCACAGCCACCGCAATGAGGGATCTGAGCTGTGTCTGCGACCTACACCACAGCTCACGGCAACCCCGGATCCTTAGCCCACTGAGCAAGGCCAGGGATCGAACCCACAACCTCATGGTTCCTAGTCAGATTCGTTAACCACTGAGCTACTATGGGAACTCCTTTTGTTTTTGTTTTTGTTTTTTTTCTTTTTCTATTGCATTTCTGTATACTAACAATGAAAGATCGGAAAGAGAAACCTCTAGAGGAACTCCTGTTAGATGTAAATATGAGCATCATACCTTTTAAATGCTCATTCTAATTTTTCCTCTTTCTTAGTCAATGCCGCATTCTGGGAATGTTTTCAGAATTTTTAATTTGTCTTTCCTTTTTTAAACATCAGTTTTCATTTTATTTTGCCCTTTTTCTTCATGACATATTCTTTAAAAAAGTAAATGCTTGAAATTCCCATAGTGGTTCATCAGAAATGAGTCTGACTGGCATCCATGAGGACGCAGGTTCAAATCCTGGCCTTGCTCAGTGGGTTAAGAATCTGACCTTGGAGTTCCCGTTGTGGCACAGTGGTTAACGAATCCGACTAGGAACCATGAGGTTTCGGGTTCGATCCCTGGCCTTGCTCAGTGGGTTAAGGATCCGGCGTGGCCGTGAGCTGTGGTGTAGGTTGCCGATGCAGCTCGGATCCTACGTTGCTGTGGCTCTGGCGTAGGCCGGCAGCTATAGCTCCGATTAGCCCCCTAGCCTGGGAACCTCCATATGCCGCGGGAGCGGCCCAAGAAATGGCAAAAAGACAAAAAAAAAAGAATCTGACCTTCCCATGAGCTGTGGTATAGGTCGCAGATGCGGCTCAGATCTTCCATTGCTGTGGCTGTGGTGTAGGCCAGTGGCTACAGCTCCAATTTTATCCCTAGCCTGGGACCCTCCATATGCCTCGGGTGTGGTCCTAAAAAAATGACCCAAAAAAAAATATATAAATAAATAAATAAAAAATTAAAAAGTAAATGTTATTTCTGGATTTCTTTGAGTATTCAAATATTCTTTTAAAAATTTTATTTATTTATTTATTTATGCATGCATGCATGCTTTTTAGGGCCGCGCCCGCGGCATATTGTGGTTCCCAGGCTGGGGGTCTAATCAGAGCTACATCTGCCAGCCTATGTCACAGCCACAGCAATGCAGGATCCAAGCTGCACCTGGGACTGACACCACAGCTCACGCCAACACAGGATCCTTAACCCTTTGAGCAAGGCTGGGGATCCAACCTGCGTCCTTATGGATGCTAGTCAGATTTGCTAACCACTGAGCCACGATGAGAACGCCTGAGTATTCAAATATTCTTATTCTTATATTGTTTTCGTTTCATGAGAGTGAACTTATCTGCAGGCTTATTTGTTGGTGATCTTTCTTAATGTTCACCATCCTATTCGCTTTTTTATTTGATTTGCTGTCTCTTCCTGTGTAGAGGTTATTTTTCCTGTCTTTCTCTGAGTCACCATCCTCCTCTTCTCCCCACTCCTTGTGGTTTAATTTGTCAGCTCCGGCCTCTCCTTCCATGGTGTCATTGGCCATGTTGCAGGTCCAAGCTGCTCTTGGGGAAACCACAATTCCAGCCACAAAGCAGAATGAAACTGGAGCCAGGTCCTGGCTGCTTTCACTGTCTGCCTAGATTTATATTTAGTTTTAGGCAACCTCAATCCCCAGGGAATTTCCGGTAGTAGCTTTTATTTTCAGCCTTCTTTTACTGTTGGGACAGCCCTACCCCAACCCCTGAGTTTCAAGAATCAGGTCTGGCCCTAGATCCCTATCTTGCCTGAGACATTGTTAGTCTCTCTGAGCCCATTGGACCTAAATTCTCTGACTATTTGGCTCACTCTGGAAACAGAGCCTGGCAGGTCTGTGCTCATAGAGGTGTTTATCTTGTCTTTGAATGTGACAATGCCCTTTTCATGTTCTTTTTACATTTTCATGTCACTTCTAAGTATTTGAAGAGGCAGGGAAAATTTCCAAGCATGAACTTACAACACTCTCTTCATTATACACCTTAGTCAGGATTTGATGTACAAGGTATGAAGCCCAATGAGCTACAACAGGTAAGTCACCAAGATAAGTGACCACATAATCAATGATCTAAAAGAAGAGCATTAATTTTATGAGGTGCTCGCTGATAAAAGAATTCCATGGTAAATATGTTTGGGAGATGCTGCCAAATTAGTTAGATTCTATTCACAGAAATTCAAAGTGAATCCTAGCATATTAAAGGTTCTGAAAAGTCCTTTAGTAAGTACACATCTTTTTCTTTATTTAATCTGATACTTCCCAAATTTTCTTGATCATATAACACTTTTTTTCTCGAAAGCTCATGAACACTTCGACATAAACTGGCCCAGGAAACCTCCAACAGTGTACAAGAATTCCCTTTTCTCCACACCATTTCTAGCATAAAATGCTGACATTTCTAAGATGAATGCTTCCACCCAGCCAAAATAACAATGGCTTAATCATTTCAGATTTAATTTTCTTGTGTACAAGGAGTCTAAAAATAGCATGTTTCCTACCAGCCCTCCCCTCTGTCATCCCTAAGTTTTGGCACTTGTTCTCATGGTTGAAAATGGCTGCCACAGCTTCAGCCATCACGCCTGTGTCCCAGGCAGTAAGATGAGAACGGGAAAGATAAAGCCTGGTCCCTTCCTTTACAAGGAGACTCCCTGGAAATAGCACATAATGCTTTTTTACATATCATTTACCAAAAATTAGTCACATGACCACAGCTATCTGCCAGGGAGATTAAGGAGTGTAATCTTAGCCAGGTGGTAATATGCCCAGCAAAAAATTAGGATTTTGTTACTAAAGAAGGACAGGCTATTGGATGACAACTAGCAGTCTCTGCTCATCCCTCAAATCAGGAGGAGCCATCAGTCATTAGCTGGGTTTAAAGGAAGATTATCAATAGTGCTTCATAGGACCCATGCTGGCCTGAATTAGCACTGGTTCCTTGGGTGAGATGCAGTGATATTTATTGGGAGGGCTGACACTTTCTATTTTGTTAATCAGTCTTAGGGCAAAGGGGAGTAACTATTAATCTAAGTCTGGGGGGATTAAATATTTATTAATCTATTTAGAATGAAAATTCTAAATCATATCATGAGAAACATAATAATTTATTGGAGCATGGTTGGAAAAGCATGGGCTTGGGTCAGAGGAGTCTGAGTTTGCCACATACCTACTGTGAGGATCACATGGTATATGGAAAATGTTCACTAAGTAGTCACCACATAGGAAATGCTTGCCTGCCTTCCTCCCTTCCTTTCTTGTCTTGTTCCTCCCTTCCTTCCATCAAGAGTCTATGCTGGCAGAAAGACTTATTTGAGATGTGCTGCTTCAGAATTCATTTTAATTTACTTCTTTTAATTTTTCTATTTTTTTCTCTTTATGACCACACCAGCAGTATATGGAAGTTGCCGAGCTTGGGGTCAAATTGGAGCTGCAGCTGTCAGCCTGTGCCACAGCCACAGCAATGCAGATCTGAGCTGCACCTGCAACTTATGCCACAGCTTGTGGCAGTGCTGGCTCTTCAACCCACCAAGCGAGGCCAGGATCGAACCCACATCCTCATGAACACTATGTCGGGTTCTTAACCCACTGAGCCACAATGGGAACTCCATAATCACTTTTTAAAGCCAAGTGGGTCTAAAAAAAAAAAAGCAGCTGATAGCCTTATAGCCTTATGGGAGTTCCCTTGTATGTTATTTATTGCTTTTCCTTTGCTGCTTTTAATATTCTCTCTTCATCTTTAATTTTTGTCATTTTGATTACAGTGCATCTTGGTGTGTGGCTAAATTTAAAAGACTATTTATCTGTGCCCAGGGGACCATTTGCTGATTTGTGTACATCTCAAGTTGAGGTTGCTTAGGTCTAGAGTTTTAAATAGGGCAGTTTTTATGTGAGGATAGAGGTTCAATAAGAGCTTAGAACAAATACACCCTCATTTCTGGCTTTGGACCCAAGGAGCTGGCATTTGTTGCTGTTGTTGTTTTTCTGTTCGCCAAGTAGCAGGCTTTCAGCCATGGGGAATACGTTTAGTGAGTGCTTTGAGCTTCCTGTGCCTCTGACTTTATAAAGAGGGCAAACTGTTTCAGAGGCAAACCCCAAGAAGGCCCAGGAACATCCTCTTCAGTTTTGGGCAATTCCCATCTCAATTGTTTCTTTGGAAACTGCTGCCAATTTGTATAAACCACTGACCACAGAGAGCAGAAGGGGAAGCATTTTTGTAAAACATCTGTCCATCGTCCACTTCAAGCAGCCATGGGGGGCGTGGGGGTGGTGAGGAAAACTCGTGCCTGTTTTGACAGCCTGAGTCTTTCAGCTGAAGCACTAAAAAGTACTTTTCACATCATTAAGTATAACTTCTCTCCTTCCTCCAAGCTGAGATGTAACAATGGTTGATTACCATGTACGGGCTACTTTATCCTGACTCTTTCTCTGTTTTTCATATGGGAGACTGTTAATTGCAAAAGTCATCAGAGGTTTGGATAGAATGATTTGGGACTTCTTGATAAGTCTGACACAAAATTGGTGAAAGTACTTGCCTACTAAAATGCTGACAGCCCCATGTTGGGGATATTTATATCTCTGGGAATTTCAGGGACTAAACGTAAGAGAAATTTTGAGAATTACATTTTTATCTAGATGACTTTAATGTGGATTCTTGGTTCCCTGAATGGTAAATGTGGAGGATCAGAGTGGAATAGTGGAGAGAATGTTGGATTTATTTTTAAAACTAAAACACTTTTTCTCTTTGGCCATACTTGTGGCATGCAGAAGGTCCTAGGCCAGGGATTGAACCTGCGCTACAGTAGCAACTGGAGCCACAGCAGTGACATGCCAGATCCTTAACCCACTAGGGCAACAGGGAACTCTCCAAATTCTTTTTTATAGGACTCTCCTCACTTCCTCAAAAAAGGCTGGAACTGTGTTCCATGGCCACTTCTCGCTGCAAGGCAGGCTGGAAGGTTGAGTTTTATGTTTTTATAGCCTGCAAGACAGAAAAAGAACAAAAACACAGTTAGAAATGGAGTTGAGTCGACCCACCATGTCGGCCATTATCATCAGTTGTCTGGACATTTAAAAACTGAAGTTTTGCTCAGATTAAAACAAATTTCCCTTTCATTTTACATGGGACTTTATTTCCTAAACTGTTGTTTTTATAACCATTAAGACTGTTTTCTCTCACTTGTTGCAGAAATCCTAACAGTCTCCAAAAGGTGCTAATCTCAAGGAAGCAGCTTGGACTCTGAGTGGTCCATTTGTTGAATTAAGAGAAGAGTAATTTCTTAGGAGTATCCAGCATTTTTATAATTTACAAAGCATGAAGCGTCCCATGTAAAGACATGCAGTGCAGGGGAACATGCCAGGTGGATCTAACCACGTGAAGTGAAGCAAACCTTTTGGGGTTAATAACACCTCGTAGAGTCGATATGAGAATGAAGGCGTAGCCCAACCACTTGAGTCAATGCCTAACAACCAACATCGTGTGTTGTGAGTCCCACAGTGACCCTTATCAAATTCATTCCTCACACTTAATCAAGCTTACTTCCAAGGCTCTTTCCAAGGCAGGGCTTAAACCAAGTGGCCCAACTCTAAACCCAACATTTGGGAATTCCCTGGTACCTCAGTAGGTTAAGGATCCGGTGTTGTCATTGCTGTGGCTTGGGTCGCTACTGTGGCAAGTCCCTGGATCAGGAACTTCCGCATGTCACAGACGTGGCCAAAAAAAAATAATAATAATAATAAAATAAAAAGAATTTGGCTGGCTTTTGTCCTTATTTCCTGGGGAAGCCTTTAAATCCTTAGGATTTCTTTAGTGATGGGAGGGTCTCTGTTCTTCAAGTAGACCCCTTAAATCACCCATGAGTTTATGCTGATTAGGTGATTTTTTTTGGTGGACCCTTAGGTAGTTTCAGGATGAAGCTGGCCATGCTAGGAAGACCAGCCTTGTGATTAGAGGGTTGGGACTTTGAGCCACATGAAATCAGCTGGACTTCCAGGGAGAGGAGGGTGGTTCAATTTCAGATGTGTGGCCAAATGACTCAATCAGTCATGCCTATTGAATAAAACGCCAGTAAAGACTCTGGCTACCCAAATTTTGGTCAGGTTCCCTGGTTGGTGCCAGGAGGATGATGCATACTAAGGACACAGAAGCTTTGCATCTGGGGTCCTCCCAGATCTTGCCTTATGGATCTCTTCTTTTGACTAATTTTGATTTGTTTCCTTTTGCTATAATAAAAATATTTCCTGGAGTTCCCATCGTGGCGCAGTGGTTAACGAATCCGACTAGGAACCATGAGGTTGCGGGTTCGGTCCCTGCCCTTGCTCAGTGGGTTAACGATCCGGCGTTGCCGTGAGCTGTGGTGTAGGTTGCAGACGCGGCTCGGATCCCGCGTTGCTGTGGCTCTGGCATAGGCCGGTGGCTACAACTCCGATTCGACCCCCAGCCTGGGAACCTCCATATGCCGTGGGAGCGGCCCAAGAAACGGCAAAAAGACAAAAAATAAATAAATAAATAAATAATAAAAAAAATTAAAAAAAATAAAAATAAAAAAGTTACTAAGTATTTGCTGTGCTGTGATCTGAATTTTCACAAATGAAAGTTAGAGATAGAGCCTTCACTCAGGAATTTCAGCACCTGGTGGCAAGAAGAGACTTCTGGAGTTCCCTCCTGGCTCAGTGGTTAGTGAATCCGACTAGGAACCATGATGTTGCGGGTTAACGATCCGGCATTGCCCTGAGCTGTGGTGTAGGTTGCAGACGCGGCTCGGCTCAGATCCTGCGTTGCTGTGGCTGTGGTGTAGGCGGGAAGCTACAGCTCCGATTCGACCCCTGGCCTGGGAACCTCCATATGCCGCGGGATCGGCCCAAGAAATGACAAAAAGACCAAAAAAAAAAAAAAAAAAAAGAGAGAGAGACTTCTGTTGTAATAGTTACTCTCATTCGTTGTGTCTATTCAGTGCCAGGTACTATGCTACCGCGTGTTTACATGTGTTATGTTAATTTCTCAATATCACTAGAGGTAGCACTATTTTATTTCTATTTTGCAGATGAGAAAAATGAGGTTCAGAGAGGTTAGGTATCTTGCCCAAGGTCACACAGCTGGTAAGAGGCCCAGCTGGGGTTCAAACTGAAGTCTATCTGACTTCAGAGCTCATGGGCTTCGCATTAGCCTATGCAGTTCCTCTTCACATATAGGTATTTGCTAAATTATTTCCCCCCCAAGATTGTGCAGTGTTGTGGTTTGTCAATTGTTGAGCCTTTGTATTTCATCTCTACTCTGACAGCATAAAGTATAATGATATTTTTACCCAATTTTCTGGATTTTTCAAATGTAAAAGTATAAACATTTTCATACTTTTATTTATTTTTTATTTTTATGGCTGCACCTGAGGCATGTGGAAATTCCCGGGCTAGGGGTCGAATCAGAGCTGTAGCTGAGGTCTATACCACAGCCACGACAACATCAGACAGAGTCTCATCTGCCACCTGCGCTGCAGTTTGTGGCAATACCGGATCCTTAACCCACTGAGCGAGGCCAGGGTTGGAACCCGCATCCTCCCTGAGACAAAGTCGGGTCCTTAACCTGCTGAGCCACAACGGGAACTCCTAGCATGCTTTTAAAGAGTGGTTTTCAAGAACTTAAAGGGTTGACAAAAGGGTCGACTAATAAATGCTTTAGAGAGCCTGGGAAGGCTCATCCCCAAATGCTACTCTGGAAGCTGCTGCTGCTTCTTGGGGTTTTGCCTTGATAACCAAGGAGGGCAGAACTGCCCCACGTGGTTTCTGTAATTGTTCCAGATAATGTCATCATCCTAACATAAGGGGATTTGCAGGACGTCCTCAATCAGATGTCAGAGGCTATGAAGGCGCTGGGCTTATGGGGCTATTCCAGGGCGTGTGAGCTGCATCATAATGCCTTCGATTTGGAATAACTTTCCTTACTCTGGGGATTCATATTCATTGTAGAGCCATTGTGTAATCAATAAGCCACAAATAGATTAAAAAGCAGCCATAGTTCTACCTGGTATATTATCATTATATTTTATAGCATAGCTTTTATAATACAATCGTATTATACTCAATTTTCTGTGAATTCTCTGTGAACTGGTTTCCCTATTCAAAATATAGCATACGCATTTCCCCAAATCATTAAAGATATTTGATAATGTTTCTCTAATGGTTACAGGGTATTTCGTCATGGCATAATGTACCCAATAAATCCTTTATTTTTGGATATTTAGGCGGATTTCATCTTGTTGCTGCAGTGCTGCAGTGAACACTTTGATAGTTAAATCTCTTATCCACATCTCTAATAGATTTCTCAGGCTAATCCCTGAGAAATGTAATTACTGGGTCAGAAGGCATGTGGTTTTCAAAAGGCTTTTATCAATATCGATTAATTATCTGACACTAAAGCGGTATCGGTTTATACTCCCCAAACTTTTGGATGTCACTGCATACGATACTTAACTTTCTCCTGCCGTCTTAATTGGCTGATTATCTCATTTTAGTTTTCATTTGTATGTCTCTGGTTAAAATGAGGTTGAATATTTTTTCACTCATTTACTGGCAAAACGCACTTGTTTTAAATATGGATTTGCCCAAATGCTTATTTCTAACCTATCATGTTCAGTTGGACTAGCCTCAGTGCATCTGGAAATCTGGAATTCTAACAGCTGTCCATCTTCCGTCTTAGCAGTGCTTAGGAAGACGACAGCCAGGGGGAGTTCATTGGCGAGAAGGAGATTGCAGGAAGAGTTTTCTGCAAGTAAGATTTTAATGTGCTGCTGGGGTTCCAATAAAATTATTGTTGAATGAAAAGTGGTGCATCACCGAGTGTCTTGTGTTTAGCCTAAAGACCTTCCTCAGCTGTGAGTTTTCGGGTCCAGGGTGGGTATTAACTATTATACAAGAGAATGGTGGGTGCTGCTGACTTAAATACCATTTTTGTTTGTTGGTGCTTAAATCTGGCAAACCGTTGTCAAATGCAGCCTTCTCCTCAGGAGAGTCACACATTTTAATCAGGCAAGGAGGGAGTGGGATGTCCTGTTGCCTGCCAGATGACACTTCTTGGCTCAAAAAGGGAAGCAGTAGAAACACTAAAACCATTTTTTTTTTTTTTTTGGTCTTTTTTAGGGCTGCACTCGCAGCATATGGAGGTTCCCAGGCGAGGGGTCAAATTGGAGCTGCAGACGCTGGCCTACACCACAGCCACAGCAATGTGGAATCTGAGCCACATCTCTGACCTACACTACAGCTCACAGCAACATCAAATCCTTAACTCAATGAGTGAGGCCAGGGATCGAACCCACGTCCTCATGGATACTAGTTAGGTTGGATACTGCTGAGCCATGATGGGAACTCCTGAAGCCATTTAAGACTGAGTTGCCTTTGTTCCCTAAAATGAAATCTCTCGAAGAAGTCTTAGCATGATAGGACTGTGAGAAAGACTTTCTACTTTTCTTCTGCTTGTTTCAGTAAACTCCTTGAGCATTATGAACTAGAAGCAGCTGATATGAGAGTTTACAGCTATCTATGACTACATAATATCAGCAGATATTAGTGTATTTAATCTGCACAACTGAAAAAGAACACTTAAGGCAATGCTTGCTATGAAAGCCAAATTTAGAGCTGACATGTTAAATCTTCTTCCTTCTCAACAGCAATTGTATTTTCAAGATGTGCAACTTTCATGATCTTTCACTTATTTCTTTGTTCAAATAAGTTTAAAAAAAAATTTTTTTTTTTTAAGTGGCTGCACTTGCAGCATATGGAAGTTCCTAGGCCAGGGATTGAATCCAAGCCATAGCTGCAACCTACACCACAGCTGAATTTGTCAAAACCGAGGAAACAGAATTCCCTATGATCCTATGGTGCTAAACTTGAAAACAAGATCTCTTAATACTTCTCTGCCCCACCACGCAAGCATTCAGCACCCAGCTGGTCTAGAAACATTAGCAGATACAGACTAGGCTGGGGGTGCCGGGAGGTGTTATGGGCCAGGGCTGCTTCCCAGGCACAGGAAAGGCCTTCTTTTTTGTTTTGTGTTTTTGTTTGGTTTTGGCTGCACCCTCGTCATGCCAAACTTCCCAGACCAGGGATCAAATCCCCCGCCACATCAGTGAAAATGCCAGATCCATAACCCCCTAGGCCACCAGAGAACTACTCTTGCCTTCTTCTTATCAACCCCATCCCATCCTGCTGAGGGAACCACGGTTAACAACACAATTTAAATTCTGTGTTTCAACTTGTTTGAATCTCACACACTCATGAGATAGGAAATGAGGAATAAAGTTGACTTTTCTATGAAGCATTTTTCTTTCCCTTTTAGACCCACTTTTCATTTTGTTTCTCTCTTTCTCAGCATTTGCATCATGTTTCTTATTATTTCTATTTGTCTACTTGACTATCTTCTCCAGATACAATTTCCTGTTGTACTGCAGCCCTATCATACTATCTTTAGTATCATCTCTGGCATAAACTAGACACCAAAAACTTATTTTGGGAGTTCTCACCATGGCACAGTGGGCTAAGAATCCAACCATAGCAGCTCAGGTCACTACAGAGGCACAGGTCCAATCCCCAGCCCAGTGAAGTGGATTAAGTGATCTACATGGATTGAAAAACCCAGTTTTACAGTCTATACTATTTAAGCCCCTTACTTTGGCCTCAGGCATTTCTTTGTAGCTATGAAGACCAATTTGCAATTGAGGAGACTTGCGAATGGCTGAATGCCAGGAGGTTGAATCACCAGGCTGTCTTTTCTGCAGTTGTCTCTGTGGCTCGTCTTACACCAACGTCTGCTCGCAGAGCATTGCTGACTCCTGGTGTATAATAGTGGAGGTCTTGTGGGTCATTTAAATAAATCTATCTGTATTTTTATTTGCATTAAATGTTAAAGATGATAAGCATTGAGTATTGTATGTATAATGCATAAACTGGGCTAAATGAAGTCATTGTCTTCTATTAATTTCAGTGGTAATTATGGCAAGGTAATTTATTATTTTTTTTTCAAGATTCAAAATTATCTTTTTTTATTTTTTTATTTTTTTATTTATTATTATTATTATTTTTTTTATTTTCCCACTGTACAGCAAGGGGGTCAGGTTATCCTTACATGTATACATTACAATTACATTTTTCCCCCATGGCAAGGTAATTTCTGTGAAGAGGGTCCATAGCTTTCAGAAGATTACCGAAGGGGTCAGTGATCTCCAAAAGTTTGAATTGAACTTCAGCCCTCTGGGTATAGGCAGGGCTAGCTTTTCAGAGGGGCAGGAGACTTCCCAGAAGCTCTGTAATTACACTAATATGGCATGCATCCAGGTCAGCACTGACTGTGCTTCTGAAGAACTGCCATACACATGCTATATTGCTGCCTATGAAGTATCACTCATATTTTTTTTTGGACCAGATTGAACAATATGATATTGCTGCTTTTTGACCATTTTTCACCCACAAAAATCTGAATGCAAATTGTTCAACCCAGTGTATAAAACCAAGGCTGAATCTGAGCCCTTTTGAGAAGTAAAATGCAAGTACACTTGCATTAACCTTAAATGCATTTGTGACTCCACCACTTTTCCTCAGGACTATAAATGCCAAATATTTGCTTGGCTGTTGAATCACAACAACTAACCCTCTTTGGCAAAGCGTCCAATAATTGACTCTTTAGCCTTAACAAGAGCTAAAGAGACCTTAGCTATGAGAAGATGACTCCTCTGCTCCAGGGCCAGCTGGAACAGATGCTAGGGCTGAAAACTAAGGGAAGATAACTATTTTAAGTGAAAGCCTTACTGGATGGTGCCAACAGGAATATAACGTGCAAGAGCTGGGAAATGCTCTGTACACTTCACTTGACATCAGTCTGGCCCCTACACGAGAACTTTATATAGTTTATAGCCCCGTGGTTTGACAGGTGAGGAGAAACAGGAGTAAGAAGAGGAGAAAGGCAACACCAGTAATTATGGACTCGTCCATCACTCCTTTGAATAGAAGGATAAAGGTCTTGACATTTGTTAGCTTGGAAAAGAGAGGGATTGGAAGTGATTTAATAGCTGTCTAATATTCAAAGCATTACTAGGATGACTGCCATGGTTCTCTACTGCAAAAGAGGACTGACTAAGAGAAGATGGACTTCAGCCACAGGAAGGAAGGGCTTCTTGATCATTATGGTAACTAAACATACCAGGTGCTAGGTGACATTTAAAATAATCTTTTCCCAAAGCCCTGTGTGGAATCCTGGCATCGTCCTTGCAAGATGTCATCTCTGTTTCATCCTTTATCTCTCACCAGTAGGAGTAAGTCTAGTAGAGACTCAGTAGGATGGGAAAGAGTTTGGGGGGGGGGGTCAGAGGACTTTTATCTTGTCTTAAATTGAATGATGCTTGAGCTAATGTTAGTCCTGACTGTGTTAAAAATCACATAATCTGTCTGTCTTTTCTCCCCTGTCAATAGAGGGTGACTCAGGAAAAAATACCCTCAGAATATTAAAAACATGATTTAGACGAAATCCATACAGTGTAACATTGTCCACTTTAAGGTGAACAACTCAGTGGATTTGGTACATTCACAATATGGTGCAATAAATACCTCTAGCTAATTTCAAACGTTACTGTCAATCCAAAGGAAAACCCCTTATCCATTTATCAGTTTCTCCCTTTT
This sequence comes from Sus scrofa, assembly GCF_054392235.1. NCBI lineage: Eukaryota > Metazoa > Chordata > Mammalia > Artiodactyla > Suidae > Sus > Sus scrofa. Next base: position 85,009,310 of record NC_139387.1, on the reverse strand, counting down.
CTCCTCGCAAACCCCAGCCACTGGCAACCACCAATCTATATTCTGTCTCTATAGATTTATCTATTCTGGATATCTCATATAAAAAGAGCTATTCAGTATGTGACTTTTGTGTCTGGCTTCTTTCATTTGGCATGATGTTTTCAAGGTTCATCAACATTGTAGCACATATGAGTACTCCATTCTTTTAATGGCCAAATAATATTCCACTGTATGTATGTACCACTATTTGTTTATCCATTTATCAGTTGATGGGTGTTTGGGCTGTTTCTACCTTTTGGCTGTAATGAATAGTGCTGCCGTGAACATGAATGTACACATACTTGTTCAAGTACCTGTTTTCAATTCTTTGGTTACCTTCCTATGAGCTGAATTCTGGGGTCACATGGTAATTCTAAGCTTAACTTTTTGAGGAACTGCCGAACTATTTTTTGCCGGAGTCCAGCTCCAGCAGGTCCAGGGTTTCCCGAAGGATGGGCGGCGTCGGCATAGGAATGGACACAGCCCTGGTGGTTATGCAGGACTGCTCGTTTATTGATCGAATCAACCAAGCTCATATACAATATGTGTTTTCCCTTGGCATACGTCATGCGTCATACATCTGGTGATATTTTTAAATTTTCCACTCGGTCAGATGTTACCTTTTGATCCGTTACATGACCAGGTACATTTGGGAACACAAACAATGCTCTTTTTTGTACTTTCCACTTGACTTTTCAGAATTAGATGTGCTTGTGTTAATGATTTAACTTTGTGGGTTACAAAAGCACGAACTTATTAACTTTATAATTAAAAATATTTTTGTGTGCCTAAAACCTAAGGCCAAACTATATTCTATTAGTAAAGGTTACTCAAACATACCAAAGGTTATTTTGATTCTTATAGAACTAGAAGCCACAGCATTGACACTTGTTAGGGTTGGGCCGATAGGCCTGGCATAGCAAGATGCAATCGACTGAAGGTAGGTAATTTCCTGACCTGTGTTCAATTACATGGTGCAAACCGCACAAGTTTTTCTATAACTAAGGCCCAAATCTACCCTATTCATCAACTCGTCCCTAGCATGGAAAAGAACCACCTGCTGGAGCATGGAGAGACCTGTGCCTCCAGCCTCTATTATGCCTCCAGGATTCTTTCACAGGTTAAACAGTAACAGCCCAAACATGAAAGCTTTCTATTAGGGTCTCCATAGAAAAAAAGGGAGGGAACTCAGAAGTGAATGATGATCACAGAACAAGGGGACAGTAGGAATTTGTGGGTAAGCACCAGGCCTGACGTTTACCCCCCTGGGGTCTTTTTTTGGGGAACTTTATTGGACAGCAATTTCCCAGCTCCCGCGGTTTTTTGTTTTTGTTTTTGTTTTTGTTTTTTTTGTCTTTTTGTCTTTTTGCCACTTCTTGGGCCGCTCCCGTGGCATATGGAGGTTCCCAGGCTAGGGGTCCAATCGGAGCCACAGCCATTGGCCTACACCAGAGCCACAGCAACGCGGGATCCGAGCTGCGTCTGCAACCTACACCACAGCTCACGGCAATGCCGGATCGTTAACCCACTGAGCAAGGTCAGGGACCGAACCCGCAACCTCATGGTTCCTAGTCGGATTCGTTAACCACTGCGCCACGACAGGAACTCCCCCACGGTTTTTATTAACAGCATAAGCAGGCAGAGAAGAAGAAGCAGGACCATCGCTTTCCTGGACGTGCTGTGCAGTCTGGGGTCCTCAGTCTCCTGGACTTTGTCGGCAGACAGACCTGCACGAACGGCTCCCAGCAATTTTTTTCCAGTGGCTGAGCCATTTATGTTCCCAGCAGTCATGTAAAATAATGTTCCAATTTCTCCACATCCTTGTCAACATTTGTTATGTAGCATCTGACCTTTTTTGTTTGTTTGTTTGTCTTTTTAGGGCCACAACCTCAGCATATGGAAGTTCCCAGGCTAGGGGTCGAGTAGGAGCTATAGCTGCCGGCCTACACTATGGCCACAGCAATGCCGGATCCTTAACCCACTGCGTGAAGCCAGGGATCAAACCTGTGTTCTCATGAATACTAGTCAGTTTCCTTACTACTGAACCATCTGTCAGCTATCATCCGACGTTTTGATTCCCGCCATCCTAGTGTGTGTGTAGGAGTATCCCGCCGTGGTTTTGATTTACATTTCCCTGATGACTAGTGGCACTGAGGGTCTCTGTATGGTTCTGTTGATCATTTGTATATTTTCTTTGGAGAAATATTTTTTCAAGTCATTTGCCCATTTTTCAAACTAGGTTGTTTTGTTGTTGTTGAGCCATCATAATACTTTAATTAATATTAATGTATATATAATAGCCTTATTACCCTCCAGCACCATCAGGGATGTTATTAAGCCTATTTTTTTCTCTTTCTGGCTTACTTTACTTAGTATGATAACATCCAGGTCCATCCACGTTGCTGCAAATGACATTATTTCACTCTCTTTTATGGCTCAGTAATATTCCATTGTATAAATATGCTACATCTTATTTATCCATTCTTCTACTGATGGACATTTAGGTTGTTTCTATGTCCTGGCTATGAGGTAACTTATATTGGGAATCTTTAAAAAAATGCTGCAGATAAACTTATATATGAAACAGAGATAGACCCACAGACATAGAAAGCAAATTTATGGTTACCAAAGAGGAAAGGGGGGAAAGGAATAAATCAGGAATTTGGAATTAACATATACACACTACTATATATAAAACAGATAACCAACAAAGACCAACTGTATAGCAGAGGGAACTATAGTCAATAGTTTGTAATAACCTACAAGAGAAAAGAATCTGAAAAAATTAATATATATGTGTGTATAACTGAATCACTTTGCTATACACCTGCAACTAACACAACACTGTAAATCAACTATACTTTAAAAAAAAAGACCTTTTTTTATTTCTTTCTGTGTGATGGACTGAATAATCCTGCACTACAGTGTGCTGCAAAATTTAGCATGCATAAGAATTACTCAGAGAGTTTATGTTAAAACAGATCCACGGCCCCCTCACCCCTCTTCTCTTAGATTCTGACTCAGAAGGTATGGGGTGAGACAAATAATTTGCCTTTCTTATTTTCTTTTTTCTTTTTGTCTTTTGTCTCTTTAGGGCCGAGGCATATGGTGGTTCCCAGGCTAGGGGGTGAATCAGAGCTGTAGCTGACAGCCTACACCACAGCCACAGCAATGCCAAATCCGAGCCATGTCTTTGACCTAGAGCACAGCTTGTGGCAATGCCAGATCCTGAACCCACTGAGGGAGCCAGGGATCGGACCCACATCTTCATGGATGCTAGTCGGGGTTTGTTAACCGCTGAGCCAGGATGGGAACTCCAATAACTTGCGTTCCTAACCAGCTCCCAGGTGATGCCACTGCCACTGGCCCATGGACGACACTGAGTAGTACTGCTGAGAGAGGCAGGGTTTTGAGTGTCCGCTCCATTCTTAAACTCCTATTATGAGAACCTCCTCCTCTTTTTCCAGAATAGCAGGTTCCTGTAGCCGTGTCTGTTACTCCATGAGTGCTTCCCCCAGTCATGGGCTATCAGACCACAGGAGGATGCCCAGCCTAAGTGGAACCAACCAGATTTCCCTCTTGAAATTTTGTCAGTGGGACTTGAAACCATTTTCTGCTGGTTTCATCAACTGAGTTGTGTAGGTGCTAAGCTGTGGTGTGACCACCCTCTACCATGGGCTTGAAAAACGGAGAAAGCCCATCTGCAGGAGGATGAGTGGGAAGAAACACTTGTCAGGAGAATAGGGGACGTGAGAGAAGACTAATAAGAATAGCTAATGCTCATTGAGCACTTCTTATGTGTCAGGTGCTGTTTTTTTTCTATTTTTAATATCAATTTTAAAAATAAACTTCTAATTCTGACATAATTTTAGACTTAGAGGAAATTTACAAAGATAGTGCAGAGTTCTTGTTTATAGCTCATTCAATATCTTCTAATATTAGCATCTTAAATACTGTAGTATACTTGTCAAAACCAGGAAATTCACACTGACACATTACTATTAACTAAATTTCAGACTTATTTGGAGCTCCACAGTTTTTACACTAAATTCCCCTCTTTTTTCTTTTCTTTTCTGCCTGTTTGTTCCAAGACTCAATGCCAGAAACCCCGCTGAAGTTCGTCAGGATGTCTCCTTAGTCTCCTTGAGTCTGTGACAATGTCTCAGATTTCCTTTGCTTTTCATGCCCTTGACCGCTTTGAGGAGTATTGGTCAGATATTTTGCAGAATGAGCCCAATTTGAATTTGTCTGATGGCTTCTTTATGGATGGATCGAAGTTCCTGTGTGGGGGAAGAATGCCACAAAAGCGAAGTGCCCTCCTCATCACATCACGAGGAGGAGGGGGGTACCTGAGGGCGACATGACATCCCCCCTTGACCCCTTGGTCTTCCAGGTTTCTCTAGTAAAATGGTACGATGTAACCCTTTCCACGCCATTCTTTGGAAGTGAGTCGTGAAGTCCAGTCCACACTCGTGGAGAGGGGAATTAAGCTCTACTTTCTGGAGGGAGCAGTGTCTACATACATTAGTTGCAATTTTGTAAGGAAGATTTTCCCTTTATCCTTAAAATTAATTATTTATTCAATCATTGATTTATATCAGTATGGACACAGGAATACTTTTATGCTTTGGATTATTATTGAATTCTGTTATTGCCTTTCTTTTGTTGCTCCGATGGTTCCAGCTTGGCTATTGGGAGCTCTTTCAGTTTGGCCACTGTATCCCTTCAATATCATCTCCTCTTACTTGTAAAGGTCTTACTTGTAAAGGGAGGTGTTTAAAATTATACGTATTTCTGGGGAGTTCCCGTCGTGGCGCAGGGGGAGTTCCCGTCGTGGCGCAGTGGTTAACGAATCCGACTAGGAACCATGAGGTTGCGGGTTCGGTCCCTGCCCTTGCTCAGTGGGTTAACGATCCGGCGTTGCCGTGAGCTGTGGTGTAGGTTGCAGATGCGGCTCGGATCCCGCGTTGCTGTGGCTCTGGCGTAGGCCGGTGGCTACAGCTCCAGTTAGACCCCTAGCCTGGGAACCTCCCATATGCCGCGAGAGCGGCCCAAGAAATGGCAAAAAGACAAAAAAAAAAAAAAATTATACGTATTTCTTGATTGGCAAATTTATAACCAGATGAATAAGTTGAACATGTGGAAAACAAAATTAATATACTGAAAACACAGTATAATTACAAAAATAGACAGTTTCCAAGATGAAGCACCCACTCTCTCCAAGCTGACACAGGCAGCTGCAAAACTGAAAGAGAACAATCTTAGGCAGTATTTGAGACCATTTTTGCCACCAGACCCCATACAGACTGTCCCCTCAGTCCTTCCACGCTCATCTGAATTCCCTGGTCAAGTGGTGTCTTTGACAAGCCCAGCTTCCTCTTGGGACTACAGGCTAGAATGTACCCAGCATCTCCCCTCCTTCCCCCGGAATCCGAATCCCTCCCTCTCCTTATCTGGACCTATTTCTTAGGAATATCAGGGAAACGGTATGACAGGACAACAAGGCGACAGGACTCATATCGTGGCTATTTTTTCCCTGATCAGTGAAGAGCAGAGCCTGTAATAACCCTGGCAAACGGGGACCTTTGTGAAAAATGTCCCAGCTGAGGCAGGTGGCCCTGGGGCGGGCTGGAAGTTGCTCTTGGGGAACTCGGTTCAGGCTGGGACACCTACCTTTTCTTCCCCTTCTGTCTTCTTATGCCTCTTTCCTTCTTTCCCCATTTTTGTTTTCACCCCCTCGTCTGCAGGTGGTTTTCACAGCATTTCTCTTCCCGTGGGTCGTGCGTCAGGAACTTCTGTAGAGCAGTTGTCATAACAACAGCATGCACGGTGCTTACTGAGAGCCTGGAAGGAAGGATGAGCGCAAAGGTGACGCTGAGGTACCTGAGATGAAGAAAAGCCATATGGGCATCTAGGCTGTGCTCTGGACGTGTTTACAGGACAAACACCAGATTCCTTACAAGTCGAAGATTACCAGGGCCCGTGCACTGGCGAAGCTTTCAGGAAGCCGATGTGCAGTTGTCCAGATTTTGATCAAGGTCACTTTTATACAAATGTGAGCTTTCAGTATAAAGGAAGCTGAGTGTCATCACGGAGGTGTGGCCTCTATGCTCTTCTGGGTTGCAGAGGTCACCAGCTCTCACTTGGGGGAGGTAAATCTTTTACCTGCAGAGACAGTTGCCACCTCGGGAGTGGAGCCCTGAAGAGGCTGGGCCAGCTCTTCCAAAGAGGGCCTCCTGCTTTGTGCCAGCAGCACAGGAAGAATGTTCCAAGTATAGGATTTTCTGGCAGCCAGACCACTGAGGGCTGAGAGGCTCTCCTGAATACATAACAAAGAATGGGCAGTCATGTCAGCCGAGTGGGCATAGTTACGCTGTGTGGTTGCAAGAGCGCAGCCTCACTCACGCTACCTCAAGCAGTATGGATTCTGCGCCCGGGTCTCTACAGATGGTGAAGGACTCAGCCATGCAGCAGGCCTCATGGGCACTGCCCAGTCTTCCGTAGGTCATGCGACCGGTGCCCCTCAGAATGCAGAGCACTAGGATTCTGAATGTTCAGGGATGCAAGCACGAGGATTCTGGATGTCCTCGAAGTCCCAGGACCCAGGACCTTCCTCCTCCTCTGCTCCTCTCTGTGCATCATCTTGCTTCTTTTTTCCTTAGCACCAACTGGTTCTGACCATCACATGCTGAGGCTTGCTTTTCCTAGAGCCAGAGATCTGAGAGAGAGAGAGAGAGAGAGAGAGAGAGAGAGAGAGAGAGAGAGAGAGTGAGTCCAAAGACAGAAGCGATCCTCTCGAGAAGGGTTGGATATTTCTTTCAGTACACTTGCCATCTGGCAATATCTCCACTCCCTTCTATTCTTCCTCCTGTGAGGAACTGCATTTCCCAGACTCGCTACTCAGCAGGGGTCTGGATATGCTTTAGACTGGGGCCAATGAATTGACGTTTGGGAGGCAAAATGAAGAGGAAGCCATTCATCCTCCAGCACTAGTGGCGGCTGACACATGAGCTTCAGTGAATGAGCATTTTCAGTGTCTAGCCAGACTCGGCATCCCTCACCTGTCACTGGCTTTGGGGCTTGGTAGCAATGTTGATTTCAGTAGTGGCCTCGAAGATTTCTGATCTTTCTTTGGCAAAAACTGCTTCTTAAACTAAGGGTCTTAGAGTTCCCATTGTGGCTCAGCTGGTTAAGGACCTGCCTGGTATCCATGATTCGGGTTCGATACCTGCCTTTGTTCAGTGGGTTAAGGATCTGGCGTTGGTGCAAGCTTTGGTGTAGGTTGCAGATGCGGACTGGGCTGTTGCTCTGGCTGTGGCGTAGGTCAGCAGTTGCAGCTCTGATTTGACCCCTAACCTGGGAACGTCCATATGCTGCAGGCGGCATTCTAAAAAAAAAGGGAAAAACCAAAAAACCAAAACTCTGAGTCTTAGCTTGTGGTCACATGATCAAAGTAACTTTATTGGCAGCCCCCTGACTTTTGCCTTTCCAGGTCTTCAGCAGGTTTGCATGCACAAAATTCACATGATTTTGTAAGCAAATGGTTGTAAGTACCTAATCCTAGTAGTTTTGTAAGCCCATGATAATGCACAAAAGAGTAATAAATCTCTCTTTGCTCATGTACCTAGAGAGGTTTCTGTTTCCATGGTCTGGGAGAAATAACAGTAGTGGAAGTTGTTAAATATATGGTCACATGATGCTTTAAATTCCATCTTTACCAGTTATTTTCTGTGTAGCATTAAGCAAGTTACCTACCTTCGTCAAGCTTTGGGTTCCTCCTCTAGAAAATTAGGATAATAATAGCATCTGTCTCATAGGGATGTCGTCGGGATTAATACATTGAGATAGTGAATAAAAATATTTAATCTGTACCTGGCAAGTAGTAAGTACTTAATAAGTATGCATCATCATCATTATATTTTTTAATTGAAGTACAGTTGATTTACAATGTTGTGTTAATTTCTGCTATAAAGCAAAGTGATTCAGTTATACATATATGTATACATATACATACAAGAATGTGTGTGTGTGTGTGTGTGTGTATGTGTGTGTGTGTGTGTGTGTGTGTGTATGTATATATATTTGTCTTAGGGCCACATCCACGACATATGGAAGTTCCCAGGTTAGGGGTTGAATCAGAGCTGCAGATGCCAGCCTAAATTACAGCCACAGCAATGCCAGATCCAAGCCGCATCTGTGACCTACACCACAGCTCACAGCAATGCCGGATCCTTAACCCACTGAGTGAGGAGGCCAGGGATGGAACCTGCGTCCTCATGGATACTAGTTGGGTTTGTTACCACTGAGCCATGACAGGAACTCCTATATATATATATTCTTTTTAATATTCTTTTCCTTTATGGTTTATCTCAGGATATTGAATATAGTCCCCTGTGAGCATTATTATTATTTTGTCTTTTTAGGGCTAAACTGGAGGCATATAGAGGTTCCCAGGCTAGGGGTTGAATTGGAGCTGCAGCTGCTGGCCTACACCACAGCTCACGGCAGCACCAGATCCTTAACCCACTGATCAAGGCCAGGGATCGAACCTGGGTTCTCATGGATGCTAGTCAGATTCATTTCCAAGACAGGAACTCCCCCTGTGTGCATTATAATTCTTGTTATTATTGTTAATACTGCTGCTGCTGCTCTGCCGGGACAGAGGGAGACCCCCAATCTCTAGAGCCCACACGAGGGTGCTTACAGGGAAGACAAGGTCAGGCTCAAGCTGTCTGGCTTCTCACCTAAGTGGAGTAAACATGTGGCTTTTAGAAATTGAAAGGGATAAGCATCTGGCTGGGAGTTTAATAAAACTCAGCCCAGGATTGCAGCTGCTGGAGATGAGCCAGGGAGAGCAGACGGCAGACCAGGGCAGGCTGGTGCTGGAGAACCTCCCCCAGGGGCAGGCGAAGTCTGACCCATTAAATAGATGAGCGTGTGCTCTCAGGTGCTCGGACCATCTCAAACCATCATAAGGGAAATCAGCCTATCCGCAAAGGGTTGGGAAACCCAGTAAAGTGGCCAAATAGAGCTTCCTCTGTTTGATTCAAAAGATTGCTCAGTCCATGAAGCAGAGAGGCTGTAGTTTTCCCTTCTTTTTAAAAAAATTTTACTCTATTTTATTTACTTTTCTGTATTTTTAGTGTGGCATATGGAAGTTCTCAGGCTAGGGGTCGAATTGGAGCTAGATGCCAGCCTACGCCACAGCCAAGCTGCATCTGCGAACTATACCAAAGCTCACAGCAATGCTGGATCCTTAACCCACTGAGTAGGGCCGGGGATTGAACCTGCATCCTCATGGATACTAGCTGAGTTTGTTACCACTGAACCAAAACAGGAACTCCAAATTTAACTTTGTATTTTTATTTTTAATGAAATTATAGTTGACTTAACAATTTTATATTAGTGTACAACATGGCAATTCGACATTTTCATAGATTATATATCATATAGAATTCTTATAAAATATGGACTGTATTCCTTGTGCTGTATATTATTATCCTTTGTGACTTATTTACTTTATTTTTGTTTTCTTTGTCTTTTGAGGGCCGCACCAGCAGCTTATGGAGATTCCCAGGCTAGGGGTCCAATAGGAGCTGTAGCCGCTGGCCTACACCACAGCTCACAGCCAACACCAGATCCTTAACCCACTCAGAGAGGCCAGGGATCGAACCTGTATCCTCATGGATGCAAGTCATATTAGTTTCCACTGGGCCATGACAGGAACTCCTTATTTATTTTATAATTGGTAGTTTGTACTTAATCCTCTTCACTTTTTTCACCCCTTCCCACCCCTCTCCCCTCTGGCAACCGCTAATTTTTTCTCTGTGACTATGAGTCTGTTTCTGTTTTGCTACATTCATTTGTTTTGCTTTTTATTTATATATATATATTTTTTTAGGGCCACACCTGCAGCACGTACACATTCCCAGGCTTGGGGGGCGAATTGGAGCTGTACCTGCCAGCCTATCCCACAGCCACATCAATGCCATATCCAAGCCACATCTGTGACCTACCCCATAGCTCATGGCAACGCTGGGTCCCCAACTCACTGAGCGAGGATAGACTCCTCATGGATCCTAGTTGGATTTGTTTCCACTGTGCCACAACAGGAACTCCTGCTTTGCTTTTTAGATTCTGCATATAAGTGAAATCGTATGGTATCATAATTATTTCACTAAGCATAATACCCTCCAGGTCCATGCATGCTGTCACAAATGTTAAGATTTCATTTTTTTGTGGCTAATACAGTCCATTGAATATATGCAGGACATCTTCTTTATCCATTCATCCATCTGTCAATGGGCATTGATGTTGCTTTCGTATTTTCACTATTGCAAATAATGGTGCAATGGACATGGGGCTGCACATAACTTTCGGAACTGACGTTTTCACTTTCTTTGGATAAACCCTCAGGAATAGAATCGCTGGATCACGTAGCAGCTCTGTCTTTAATTTTTTGAGGGACCTGCACACTGTTTCCCATCGTGGCTGCGCCAGGTTCCATCCCTACCAGCTGTGCACGTTTCCCTTTTCTCCACAGTATTATTTTTTTTTTTTGCCAACATTTGTAATTTGCTGTCTTTTGGATGATGGCCATTCTGATAGGTGTGAAGTGATATCTCATTGTGGCTTCGATTTGCAGTTCCCTGATGATTAGTGATACCGAACACATCTTTTCATGTGCCTGTTGGTCATCTGTATGTCTTTTGTTTTTTGGGGAAAATACCAATTCAAGTTCTCTGCTCGTTTTTACTTTAATTTATTTATGTATTAGTTTTTTGTCTTTTTAGGGTCACACCCGTGGCATATGGAGGTTCCCAGGCTAGGGGTCAAATTGGAGCTGTTGCTGCCGGCCTATGCCAGAGCCACAGCAACACCAAATCCGAGCTGCGTCTGTGACCTATGCCGCAGCTCATGGCAAAGCTGGATCCTTAACCCACTGAGAGAGGCTAGGGATTGAATCTGCAACCTCATTGTTCCTAGTTGGATTCGTTTCTGCTGTGCCAAGACGGGAACTCCCTCTGTTCTTTTTTTTTTTTTTTGTCTTTTTGCTATTCCTTTGGGCCGCTCCCGCGGCATATGGAGGTTCCCAGGCTAGGGGTCCAATCGGAGCTGTAGCCACCGGCCTACGCCAGAGCCACAGCAACGCGGGATCCGAGCCACGTCTGCAACCTACACCACAGCTCACGGCAACGCCTGATCGTTAACCCACTGAGCAAGGGCAGGGACCGAACCCGCAACCTCATGGTTCCTAGTCGGATTCGTTAACCACTGCGCCACGACGGGAACTCCCCTCTGTTCATTTTTAAAATCAGATTAAAAAAAAAAAATATTGCGTTGTGTAAGTTCTTTATATGTTTTGAATATTAACTTTTATGAGATCCTTGCTTATACAGCTCTTCCCAAAGGGAGACTATGGGGCCAGTGTTAGGGTGAGAGTCCAGTGCTTTTTGAGGGGAGCTCTATCTATCTGTCATCAAAATCCTAATTAATGTGGATTTGTAGCCTAGTCTTATTTTCCTCTTTCTCTTCAATTTCTTTTCTTTCTTTCTTTCTTTTTCTTTTCTTTTCTTTCTTTCTTCTTGTCTTTTTTTTTAAGTTTTTTTTTGTTATTTATTTATTTATTTATTTTATAATTTTTTTTTTTTATTTTCCCACTGTACAGCAAGGGGGTCAGGTTATCCTTACATGTATACATTACAATTACAGTTTTTCTCCCACCCTTTCTTCTGTTGTAACATGAGTATCTAGACAAAGTTCTCAATGCTATTCAGCAGGATCTCCTTGTAAATCTATTCTAAGTTCTGTCTGATAAGCCCAAGCTCCCGATCCCTCCCACTCCCTCCCCCTCCCATCAGGCAGCCACAAGTCTCTTCTCCAAGTCCATGATTTTCTTTTCTGAGGAGATGTTCATTTGTGCTGGATATTAGATTCCAGTTATAAGTGATATCATATGGTATTTGTCTTTGTCTTTCTGACGCATTTCACTCAGTATGAGATTCTCTAGGTCCATCCATGTTGCTGCAAATGGCATTATGTCATTCTTTTTTATGGCTGAGTAGTATTCCATTGTGTATATATACCACTTCTTCCGAATCCAATCATCTGTCGATGGACATTTGGGTTGTTTCCACATCCTGGATATTGTGAATAGTGCTGCAATGAACATGCGGGTGCATGTGTCTCTTTTAAGTCGAGTTTTGTCCGGATAGATGCCCAAGAGTGGGATTGCGGGGTCATATGGAAGTTCTATGTATAGATTTCTAAGGTATCTCCAAACTGTTCTCCATAGTGGCTGTACCAGTTTACATTCCCACCAACAGTGCAGGAGGGTTCCCTTTTCTCCACAGCCCCTCCAGCACTTGTTATTTGTGGATTTATTAATGATGGCCATTCTGACTGGTGTGAGGTGATATCTCATGGTAGTTTTGATTTGCATTTCTCTTATAATCAGCGATGTTGAGCATTTTTTCATGTGTTTGTTGGCCATCTGTATATCTTCTTTGGAGAAATGTCTATTCAGGTCTTTTGCCCATTTTTCCATTGATTGATTGGTTTTTTTGCTGTTGTCTTCTTGTCTTTTTGAGGCCACACCCAAGGCATATGGAAGTTCCCAGGCCAGGTGTCCAATTGGAGCTGCAGCTGCCAGCCTGTGCCACAATCACAGCAACTCGGGATCCAGGCCAGATCTGTGACCTACACCACAGTTCTTGGCAACACTGGATCCTTAACACACTGAGCAGGGCCAGGGATTGAAACCTCGTCCTCATGGATACTAGTTGGGTTTGCTACCGCTCAGCCACAATGGGAATTCCTCTTTCTCTTCAATTTCTGAATTCATTCAGAACAAAAATGTCAGCTTTGTGGTCCATTCGAGTGGAGGAAAAAAAGACACAAGAAATACTTTAATTTGATGTCTTTGGTTGATGTGCAATATGAGCACAATTCAGGGAAAGCATATAAACTGAGCTGTTGCTGTTAGAAGAAATGCTATAATATCCCCTGTCCTATTTACGCATGTCAAAAGAGAAAAGCACAGAAAATTGGAAATCAGATCACAAAAGCTTTTCCCCTGAAAATCAGCATCTTGAGCTCCAAAACTTGGTAAATTAAATGGTTGAGCAGCCCTGATCCTACAAGCTTAGTTCCCTGAAAAAAGAAAAATGTCTTACATTCCTGTAGAGTTTGCAGCTAATGAATCACTTTTACCTCTGATCTCACTGGAGTATCTCCGATCCTTTAAGGTAAACAGATGTCACCATCCTAATTTTCAGCTGGGAAAATCAAGGCCAGAAAGGTTGAAATTTAGCAAAGATTAAAAAAAAAAAATAGACAGATGCAAATATTAGAATTCAGGCCTTTAAGTCCAAGTGTTTTGTTCCTTGGGGTTGTAGGAAGCTTTTGCCTCCGTCACGTCCTGCGGAGGTGAAAAGGCAGTGAGATGGCACCGTTTAGGGCACCAGTGACTCCCTGTGCCACCAGCTGTGTGACCTTGCACAAATATCTTGGCTCTCTTCTCTTCATTTTCCTCAAGTATAAAATTGAGAAAATGATAACCTAACTCCAGGTCTTAATGTGATTAAGATAATGTCTTGAAAGTACTTAGCGTATGCTAGCCGCTTATTAAATAGTGGTTATTATTATTACTGCGACGATAATTCATTTGGGTTAAGCTGTTGCTGTCATGTTAAAATGTAAATAGGTCTCTTGCCAGGTCAAGCACATTAACCTATAGCTGCAGTTAAGGTATCAAGAAGGAACAGAGGCAGGTGAGTTATGCCATTGGATGGGAAAAGGGCCAGGAGGTGGGTCCACGTGGGGCTCCTGGCGCTGAGGCTGAGTGCTTGTGCAGTGAGTAGAAGCTTGAGTGGGTGCCTTGGCTCAGAGCCCTGGCCTGGGGGTGGAGGTCACGGCAGAGGTGAAGCTCCCTCTGTCATCTCTCTGCTCTGGATTGGTGTTTGCAGGCAGGAATCCCTGGGACATCCTCCAGTGAGTCAGACTGGGACTCTCTTCAGTCACAGCCCAAAAATCCATTACTTGGAGGGGACCATTCAAGAAAAGTTCTTATTCAAATGAGGGGCCACACTTTGAGAACCTTGGCTGTGGGGTAGTGCCCTCCACCTCCAGCCTGCCTGCACCCCGTTTCTCAGATGACCCTGGTAGGAGGTATAAAGGCAGGTTGGGGTCGAAACTTGTTTGGAGGAGAACAGAAATGACTAATAAACTGAAGAAAATATTCTCAACCTCATTGAAAAAGCAAGAAATAAGAATTATACTAATCACAGTACAATAAAATACCTTGGGAGGGTTTTCACCAGGGGAGCGGTGTGGTCAGAATGCTTTAGAAACAGACAAACAAACAAACAAAAAACCCTGCCTCTAACTCTTTGGGTACAGCAATCTGTCAATGACTAAAACAATTTCTATTTAATTTTTTATGGCTGCACCCACTGCATATGGCAGTTCTCCCTCCAGGGAATGAATCCGAGCCACAGCTGGGAGCTACGCTGCAGCTGCAGCAACACTGGATCCTTTAACCCACCGTGCCACAGTGGGAAATCCAGACCAAAAAAAAAATTTAATAGCAAAATGCCCAGTATTTTAGTATTTAAAAGTAACAGAATACTCCAAATTGGTACGCTGTCACTGCAGATGCTCCGCTCAGTGCCTCCTTCATCCACTCAGGTGTGCACGCTCCCTTCGAAACTGACCCCACCCACCCCCTCATTCTTCTCTGCTGTTCCATCTTTCATGCTTCTGGAGCTTGTGCCTGAGCCCATTTGTCATTGCCTGTGATATAATCCCTTCTCTGGAAACTTTCCATTTCTTAATGCTAAAGTAAAGCACTAACTGTTATTTATTTCAACATATATTTTTAAAATGACTAATACTGGAGTTCCCTGGTGGCTCAGTGGGTTGGGGATCCCACCTTGTCACTGCTGTGGTGCAGCTTCCATCCCTGGCCTAGGAACTTCTACATGCCATGGAAAAAATATTTTTTTAAAATAGATAATACGTTTGCATGGTGCAAAAGTCAAAAGTCAAAAGGGTCTGAAGTGAGAAGTGTTCCCTCCAAATTGTCCTGGGCAGCCCAGTTGTGTGTGTGTGTGTGTCTGAGATCCCCTTGCCTTTCTTCCCAAATGGCTGCATATACACATCGTTAGGCATCTGATCTTTGTACTTAAACTACGCCTTGGTTCTAATGCGTAAGGTATACAAAGCAAGGTCTTCACTGGTCTTGTTAGCGGCATTGTATTCCATCATATGTACCATCATGTATTTAAGCATGACATTTAGATTATTTCTTGTCTTTCGCTCTAGTCAAATCTGCAGTGCATAATTTGAGAAACTGAGGACATTGGTAACATTAGGTAGCAACTTCCTGCCACTAAAACAGATTCAGAAACTTATGATTATCTATAAAAGCCTTTAGATAATATGCAACATAGCAAGGCAGCCTGTATACATAAATTACTAGTAAACGAAGGTAGGAAAAATTCAGATACATTATGCACAGTGGTGAGCACATAGCATAAAGGGACCAAAAGGCAAAGGATCTGGGACCCACAGAGGGTCTGGTGATTTCATATCTAAGACAGAAGTGCCTTGGGGATGATCATGAATGCCTCAAGGAGCTTAAATAGCAAAGAAACTGGTCATGTAGTACTACTCTTCACTGGATTTCTCAATTTTTAAAACTAAAGATGTTGAAATTTTTTTACTTTTCATGAGTAAAATAATAATCCCAAAAGTTAGCATTTATTGAGCATTTATCGAGCATTTATCATATTCAGACACTATTCTAAGCACTTTATAGATATTACCTTATTTAATCCATGAACATGCCATGAGACTGATGATGTTCTCATCCCCATTTTATTTATTTATTTATTTTTATTGAAGTATAGCTAATTTACAATGTTGTGTTCGTTTCAAGTGTACAACAATGTGATTCAGTTATATATATATGTTCTTTTTTCAGATTCTTTTCCATTATAGGTTATCACAAGACATTGAATAGTGTTCTCTGTGCTCTGCAGTAGGTCCTTGTTGTTTATCTGTTTTATACATAGTAGTGTGTGTATGTTCATCCCCAAATCCTAATCTATCCCCCCTACTTTTTTTTTTTTTTTTTTTTGGTAACCATAAATTTGTTTTTTACGTCTGTGAGTCAGTTTCTGTTTTGTAAATAAGTTCTTTTGCATCATTTTTTAAAAGATTCCACATGGAAGTGATATCATAGGATTTTTTTTTTTCTTTTATAGGGCCACACCTGCAGCATATGGAAGTTCCTGGGCTAGGGGTCAAATTGGAGCTGCAGCGGCAGGCCCTATGCCACAGTGGCAGCAACATTGGATCTGAGCTACATCTGCGACCGATGCTGCAGCTTGCGGCAACATTGGATCCTTAACTCACTGATGGAGGCCAGGGATCGAACCCACAACCACATAGACATTATGTCAGGTTCTTAACCCACTGAGCCACATTGGGAACTCCAGGATATTTGTCTTTCTCTGTCTTACTTACTTCACTTAATATATCATCCCCATTTTAGAGATGAGAAAATTGACGCCAAAGGAAGTTAAGTAACTCAGCCCAGGTCACACAGCCAGTGACCAATGAAGCCAGTTTCTGAATCCAGGGCTTCACCCCCTTGGCCACTGCTGCCCACTGGGGGGCTTTACTTTCATGCTTTTTCTACTTCTCTGACAGCACAAAAAAAAGAAATTTGAGATTTTTATATTCCTGAAAGCTTCATGGAGGTTTAGAGTCAGTTTTGAGGCTGTTAAAAGCTGTCTGATGGGCCTATAACTCAAATATACGAACTGTTGAATGTTATAGGGACAATATTTTCCCCGTCTTTTTGTGTTGCTCTTTCTGCTTCATGTGCCATAATTGTATTTTGATTCTTGTTTGTTCCCTCAAAGTAAGCTGCTTGAAGTACAGCATGAAATCACCACGCCAAAAACGACTTTGGCATTTTATAAAAGACAAATGTCCTTCATAGGCCCTGATATTTGGTTTATTCTTCCCACTATGTTCTTTCAAAGGCTGCATTTATTCCTCAAATAAGCTTCCAGCTGCTTTATGTGAACAAATTATTCTTTTGTAAGGTCCAGTCGAATCACTGAATTCAACTGAGAAGAGCCATCAAACGCATGTGAGAAAAGATGATGAGGGGACAGTTTATAAACAAACAAAATATAATGCCTTTCTGCAGATTCTTTCTGCACATTTTTGTATAGGAAATTTGAAAATTTCTAGAGTTTAGAGCAGGATTTACTCTAATTTGTGACTCAAATTATTGGTAATTAACCCCAGTTTATATTGGCAATGGTACCTCCATGCCTGCAGAAAGTGAAAGGTAATTATAATTTATATACAATCTAATTCCAAAAGCATTTGAGCGGCTATTCCTCCAGGGAGCTAAGCATTGATAAAGTAAAGAATTGATGATCTTCCTGAAAATAAAGTCTAATTCCTCAAGACTTCGCTCCTACATCCTCTCCTGTAGGATGCCTTCTTTGATCTTCCAAGGAAGGAATCTCAGCTTATTTATATGTAGCCCGTGTCAGCTTTTCTTTCCCTTTAAATAATGCCTTCCTCTGGTGTATTTGGAATAAAGGAGGATCTTGTCATATGCTTGTTCCAGGGTTATGCAGTGATAGCCAGTGCTGAGTCATGGGTTGGCACCACTGCTTTTGGTTTCCTGTGGCCTACTCCTTTTTTTGCTGTCAGAAGGGCCAGGATCAGAGTTCCCATTGTGGCGCAGTGGCTAACAAATCCGACTAGGAACCATAAGGTTGCGGGTTCGATCCCTGGCCTTGCTCAGTGGGTTGAGGATCCGGCGTGGCCGTGAGCTGGAGTGTAGGTCGTAGACGTGGCTTGGATCCCTTGTTGCTGTGGCTGTGGCGTAGGCCAGTGGCTACAGCTCCGATTAGACCCCCTAGCCTGGGAACCTCCATGTGCTGCAGGAGCGGCTCTAAAAAGAAAAAAAAAAAGACAAAAAAAAAAAAAACAAAAAGAAGGGCCATGATCTGGGTGAAGCAAGTAAGGAAGCTAGGGAACAAAGCTGAAGGAGATATTAACTCTAAATGTTGTGGAGGCACAAGGTTGGTCTACACTAGTGCTGGCCCTGCCCACCTGCTACAGTCTGGAATTCTCTTGGTGGGCTGGAAGGAGGTTTGGTTTGACCTGTATCACCTCACGGTGGCCAACCACAGTGATTAAGAGCGTACATTTTGGGAGTTCCCGTTGTGGCTCAGTGGGTTAAGAACCTAAAATAGTCTCTGCGAGGATGTGGGTTTGATCCTTGGCCTCAATCAGTGGGTTAAGAATCCAGCATTGCCACAAGCTGCAGCATAGGTCGCAGATGTGGCTCATATTCAGTGTTGCTGTGGCTGTGGTGGAGGCTTCAGATGCAGCTCCGATTTGACTCCTAGCCCGGGAACTTCCATATGCTGCAGATGAGGCTGTAAAAAGAAAAAAAAAAAAAAAAAAAAAAGTGCAAACTCTGGAGTTGGATGTATTACCTAACCTCTTGTATATCAGTTTCCTCATTTGTAGAATAGGGATGATGATGCTAAAAATATAGCCTGCCTTGGTTGGGTGGTTGTGAATTACTGCAGGTGAAGTACAAACAGCAGTTCTGGCACTTGGTAAATACTCAATAAATCACAGCTTTTCCTCTTACTGCTGTTTCTACGTCCAGTGTCACAATACCTCACAGCACACCACCCAGAGCTCTAATCATATATTAATGTTTATAAGAAGCTTGGAGAAAATTAGGCAGAATTGTAAAAGACAGAGAGTTTAAAACTGTCAAGTGGGAGTTCTCGCTGTGGCTCGGGGGTTAAGAACCTGATTAGTATCCATGAGGATTAGGTTTGATCCCAGGTATCGCTCAGGGGGTTAAGGATCCGGTGTTGCCGTGAGCTGTGGTGCAGGTTGCAAAGGCTGTTTGGATCTGGCAGTGCTGTGGCTGGAGTGTAGGTGGCCGCTACAGGTCTGATTCCACTCCTAGCCTGGGAACTTCCATGTGCCTTGGGTGTGGCCCTAAAAAGAAAAAAAAATTGTCAAGCAAAACATTATTTTTTCAAGACTCAAGGGAAAAGTGCTCTGGAAGTGAAAGCCCAACAGCAAATGATGGATTTAGTGGCCTTCTCTCTCACCTTGGGCTTTCGCTCTCTCTTGAAGCACCTCTCAAGTTCTCTGTTTTCTGCATCTCCTAACACTTACTTTGTAACGACCTTACTTCATCTTCACAGCATTCTCAACCCGAATTCATCCCATTTTCCCAACGGAATACTTTTCCCACACTAAATTTTTCAGGCTCAAATAGCATTAAAAATTTTAATAAATAGGAACCTCAATTAAATAATTCAGGAGACCAGAAGAGGGAGCTCTCATGTCCTGGGACATTAGCAGAGCCCAATAGGAGGAAGAGACTCCTCTCCCTTCTGTCAAGGACTCAGCCAATGAAAAGCCATGGTCTTTTGTATTTGTTTACTTTGTTTACCATAATGCCCCCCCCCTTCTTCTTTATAAGTTTGTCCTTCTGTTGTGACAGGACTTGCCTGTGGCTCACCATGGTTGCAGAGCCTGAATTATAATTCTCTTATCATCCCTCCAAACCTTTTCTTTTCAGAGAAATACTTGGCCATGTATGTTTCAGATCAACAATAGCATCTGGGGACCATCAGCAGGACAGTCCATAGTGGGCACTGGCAGCCCACGTTTGTCTCCTGCAAAATCTGCCAGGCAAATGTACCTCTCTAAGGGACATCTGTTGGCTGTCTCCATGCCCACCTGCATGACCTCGATTTCCTTTTGGAATATCAATCTCTCTTCTCTATGCTCAGCCATGAAGTTGGGAGAGGGCTCTTTCTTCCCTAGTTCTAGGGGTGAACTGAAGCCAATAGATATATTCTGTACCCCTGGCTCTGATGAGTGGTTCAGGGTAGAGCTCAACATAGCCAATCACAAACAGTGAGACAAGAGGAGACATTTGCTGCAAATTCTGGCTTCTTCTGTGGGAGATTTTTGAAGTAGCTTTTTGCTCCCATCGTCTCCCTCTTTTACTAGATGTGTAAGAGGAGGCATTTGGCACAGGAGCTGCTGCAGCCATTTCAGAATCACGAGGGCCAAACTGGCTGAAGAATGGCATCGACACCAGGAAAACACACACACACACACACACACACACACACACACACACAGGTGGGAGGAGGGAAGGAGGGAGGGAGCGAGGGTTCTAGATGAAGTTGGGATTGAACTCTTAACTTT
Source organism: Sus scrofa (assembly GCF_054392235.1). NCBI lineage: Eukaryota > Metazoa > Chordata > Mammalia > Artiodactyla > Suidae > Sus > Sus scrofa. Next base: position 84,989,003 of record NC_139387.1, on the reverse strand, counting down.
TTTGAGATGTTTAGTTTTGTGAGACAATCTCTTCTTTTTATTACTTAAGCCAGTTTGACCTGTGTTTTCTGTTGCTTACAATGTAGTGACCATATTGATACAGTGTCTGGTTTCTGAGTCAGCAGAGAGTACGAGGGTCAAAATCAATCTCTCTCTCTTGCAATGGTTTTTTGTTTTTTGTTTTTGTATTATACCCACAGCATGTGGACGTTCCTAGGCTGGGGATCGAGCCATAGCAGCAACCTAGGGAATCTGCAGTGACAAGGCTGGATCCTTAACTCACTGCACCACAAAGGAACTCCCTCTCTCTCTGCATACTTTGTTACATTTATTCAGAGGTCAATTTTAAATAGGGGTTTAATCACACTGCCTCAAAGTTGTGGATCCTGGTTGATTATGTCTTTTTTCATCCACTTACCTAAGTTAACTAAACTTCTCTTTATACTCTTAATACTCAGGGTAAAGAGAGAAGAATCTTCCTTCCACATACATTTGGAAATTCTTGCCCTTCCACTGCCTTCACATTCTGAATTGCTTGTCCTTGAGAATAAGAACCCAGTTTAAGGACATTGTTAGTTTCCCTATAGAGCCTTAGGAACAAATTAGAACTTTGAGATAAAAATAATCCTCAAAAATGTCATATTTTCATCCTATTTTACATTCATTATTTGGAGAGTCTGAAAAGGATGTGCCTATCTCACTTTAATGGAAAGGTTCTATTTCAGGAAAGGCTTTTGTATGAATTTGGGGAAGGTGCTATAAAAGGGGCATACAGTTATAGCAAACCAATTTATAATGTTATTAGATATTATCTATAAGTAGAATGATGATATAATATGCTGTACAAACCAAAACATATTTGAGGATAAAAGGAGGGAACTATTATTGAGTATATCAAGTCTTTTACTACTGGCCAAGATGGAATAACAGGGACTGGATTGACCCTCCCACCTGAAAATCTAAAAAAACCAAGGAAAATATATGAAACAATGGCTTTCAAGACACTGGATATTAGACAACAAAGGGAAGAATTCCTGAGGCATTAAAAAAAATGATGTGGGTATTATGATTGCCTGGAAAGTTTTCAGTCTTTACCGAAGGAAAGGGGTGGTGGTGGTGGTGGGGAAGCAGGGCAGATGGAGTCAGGTGCTCTTTCTAAGTTGAAGTTGAAGGGAAATTTCTGAGAGTGCAGGACAAGGCAGCTAGAGTTCATAGGGCAGAGCACTAAAGAGAGAAATAGAGGGAGAGGGAGAAGGAGAAGAGTGAGGGAGGGAGAAAGAAAGAGAGAGGCAACCCAGGGCCAGGGAAACAACCCCCCAAAAGGATTAATTTTTGGTGCTCACACAAGGTAAAGAATATATCCAAAGTGGAAAACCTCATAGTTACTGGAGCATCAGGGAGAGTGCTGACTTTTGCCTCAGTAGGAGGGCAAAATTAAAATGCTTAATTTGGTCCTATTTAACAAAGCTTAAAAGCAAGACCCAAGGGCCTCAAACTATTTCCAAGTACTTTAATTCGTCCCAAAACAAATTCAAGAATTTTCATAGGAATACAAATTACCTAGCACTCAAATTCACAATGCTTGGCATCTAATTAAACCTTGCCAACATACAAATGGAAAGAAAATACAACTTCTGAAAGTGGAGCAAAATTATTGAAACAAATCAAGAACTGATAAAGATTAGACAACGACAATAAAAGTTATTTTTACTGGATCCCCCATCTTCTAGAAACCTAGAGGAAAAATTTAACATGGTAATAAAAGCGTAAAAAAAAGATTCAAATTGTGCTTCTAGAGATGAAAACTATAATGTCTGAAATGAAAACTCTATTGGATGGGATTACAGTACATTAGAGAACTGCAGAAGAAAAGATTAGCGACTTGAAAACAAAGCAATAGAAACTACTCAAAAATCAAACACAGAGAGAGCAGAGATGGAAAAAGAAAGAACGAAGTATCACTGACATCACTTCAAAAGGCTTAATATACCATTAGGTAATTGGAGTCCCCAAAGGAAGAGGGAGGAAAAATTATCTAAAGAAATAAGACACCCCCCCCAAATTCCTAAATTCAATAAAGACCATAACTCACAAATCCAAGAAGCTCAGCAGACACCACATGTAAGAAATATCAAGAGAGCTAGATTAAGCTACATCATCGTCAATTTTCCTATTAAAAATTTCAAGGAGAAAATCTTAAAAGGAGCCAGCCATAAAAGACACGTTAAGTATAACATCTCAAAGATAAGAATGAGAGATTACGTTAAGAGAGCAGTAATTGGACCGTGTAACTCCACACTATTTAGAGAGGGTGGTGTTCAACTCATCTAAGTTGCAGTCCTTTCACTTAAGACGTTGTAGTCAGTGGATTGCGGAGAGGAGGTTAACACATGTTATAGGCATGTCTGGAGGCCCAGGGCTGTGCAGTCTTAGAAGACGGTTCTGGATCTGTGCTGATTTGTTTTGTTCAGAAACAGTAAGGGAATCTCAGTTTACCCCAAAGACTTTCCCATTTAAGAATTTTCAGAAGTCACCAAAACCAAATCACCTTATTTTAATAAGTTTCATCCCAAAACATTCCACGTTGCCAAACTCCTAGACAAATCAAGAGACTGTTTTATCAAACATGGTTTAGGTTCTTGTACAAAGATGATTTTGGTATTTTTAAAAATTGGACACTGCCCATCCGGAAATATCTCACAACTCTGAACATTAGAAAGAAATCCCTTTGCTTTACTATTTGATTTAAAAAGTATTTGCTGGTAAAAGCTTTTGTTGTTGTTGCTGTTGTTGCTGAACTATATAAAGAAGGGGATATATCCTGCCACTCATGCCTGAAATACTAGGATAAATTCACAAAACTCATATTTGGCTCATGGGGTATATCTCTGGAGCAGTGAAAGATATACTTCTTTTTTAAAAAAGGCAATAAAGGTTCAGATAGTCCTGGCCAAATAAGAGATAGATAGGATTTAAAAATAGCTCCCAACAGTGCTGGGTACTCAGTGGGAAGCTCAATATTGATGGATAGTAAGACCATCCTTTGCTGGAACCTATGTAGTAAAAGAAACATTTAAGCAAAATACTTGAAAAAGAAAATAAAAGCTACCTGGTGGAGAGTCCTGTGATTACTTCTCTCAAAGAATATTTGTAATTTCATTCTAAATTCTGTTTTTAAGAGAGTGGAACTGGAATATTTAATGTTCACAGCTCCTGAGAAATGTTTAAAGAACATGTGATTTGAGGCATAACCCAAGAGCTCATTAGCACTAAACTCTGTAGTACAAACTCTATCGTATATGTTCCGAGGGTAGTCGTCAAGGATTTTCAATTAGCGAAAGAGGACTAGGATGGGAACAGTATGTTAGGAAGAGAAATCTGGTCTTTTGAGACCTGCAATCCTTTGCCGGGAGCCGTTCCTGAAGGTCTGCCTTCTGACACAGTCAAGGAGACCAGAAACCCAGACTGCACGGCATGTGTGGGAAAGCCACGGTTCCTGCTTCGGCTGCTACTTCTTTGTCTGCTTATGTTGTTTACAATGACTGCGGGAGAAGGAAAACGCCAAGGATTGATGCTTACTTATAATCGGCCAGAATTCCCTGCTGTTCTTACTATCCCCCGTTCTATGATCATCATCCGTTTCTAAGATTCCCCCCTTTTTCTGAAAAGAGCCCCTAATAAAATGCTTTCATATTTGGACTGTTATTGTTTAACCTGTGGAAAACCCTGGACGCAAAATAGAGGCTTGAGGCACAGGTCTCTCTTTGCTCCAGCAGGCAGATATTTTCCATGTCAGGGGCTGGTGGATGAATAGGGTAGATATGGGGCCATAGTTCAAGGAAAACGTGTGTGGTTTGTACCAAGTAGTTGGAAACAGGTCAGGAAAATACCCATTTCCAGTCAATTGTATATTGATACGTCAGGCCTATTGGCCCAACCCCAAAGAGTGTAAATGCCACGGCTTCTATTTCGAGGAGAATTAAGTAACCGTTAATAAATATAGCTTACCTTTGCTAATGGAAAGGAGTTAGGACTATACAGAGAGATTTCTACAGTAAGGTAGTTAACAGACTTACACTTTTCTGCTCTATGAGAACTAGGTCTCAGTCATAAGTACATCTGATTTTAAGTAGTCAAGAGAAAAGTACAAAGAAAAGGAGCATTGTGTGTGTCCCCCTGATACGTAAAAATATTCAATGGATTGGAAAGTTCAAAAATGTCCAAAGATGTATGACGCATAATATAAGGAAACAAAAAATGTGTATAAACTGAGCCTGTACAAACCATAAACGAGCAGTCCTGCATAATCACCAGGCCTGTGTCCATTCCTACGCCGACGCCGCCCATCCTTCGGGAAAACCTGGTCCAGCTGGAGTGGGACTCCGGCAATCCTTAATTTCAGGGCTAGGCTGTTGGTTTTTTTTTTTTTTGTCTTTTGTCTTTTGTCTTTTTAGGGACGCACCCGTGGCATATGGAGGTTCCCAGGCTAAGGGTCGAGTCGGAGCTGTCTCCACCAGCCACAGCCACAGCAATGCGGGATCCTCAACCCACTGAGCGAGGCCAAGGAGCAAACCCGCAACCTCATGGTTCTTAGATGGATTCATTTCTGCTGCGCCCCGATGGGAACTCCAGTGCTAGGCTTAATTTAGGCACGGAGGGCAATTGATACCTAAATCACAAACTCATTTATGCATTACAAACTCATTTTGCTGTATCGTCTCTTCTAGCCCTTTAGGCTCTTCCCTGTTTCCAAACATGCAGAATTCATGGCCATGATAACACACTTGGACTTGACGGGAGGAACACATTACTGTTTTATTTGCAAATCCTACCATTTCCTTATCTCCGTTTAAGCCTCTCCTCTCCCAAGGAATGTGCCTACCCTCTAAGCACATACTCCATATTGATATTTTTTGTTTTGTTTTTGAGAACTCCAATTTTCCTTTCTTAGTCTTAGCTGCATTAGTCCCATAATGCTTATAACAAACTAATTCTTAGAGTGGGCTTCTGTATGTGTTTCAGAAATTAACTGGCTACGATGTCCTTGAAGACAGGGACTCTGACTTATGTGAATTGAACAAAGCCCTCTCCTCTCCTGTATATATGTGAAATTAGATATATTGCCTGAGTAGATGCAACGTGAATAAATTTTCACTAATTCCACTCCCCACCATTACTCCACATACTATACCAGTCTCCTCATTGTAGTCAGAAACTAGAGAGAAGAATTTTAGCTTTTAAATTCACTTTGTATGTTCCATACTGTCTGCAGCCACGTGGCTTAAACTTGCCCTGAAGAGGATTATAATTGAATATTAAGGAAAAAATTGCACCATCATTTTGCAATTCTCCCCATCAAGAGGTGGAGTCTGTTTCTCTACACTTTTTTTTTTTTTTTTTTTTCTTTTTCAGCTGCACCCGTGGCATATGGAAGTTCCCAGGCCAGGGACTGAATCTGAGCTGCAGCTATGACCTATGCCTTAAGTCGCTGCACCAGGTCAGGGATTGAACTTCTACCGCCACAGCGACAGGGTCAGATCCTTAACCCATGGTGCCACAGTGGGAACTCCTATTTCTTTACACTTTGATTCTTGGTTTGGCTTTTTGATTCCTTTGAGCCAGTGAGACATGAGCAAGCATGGAATAAGCAGTGGCATGACCAATGCTTGTTCACTGGGACTTCTCTCTTTTGCTATTTTTGGAACCAAGCTGCCACATAAAAAAGCCCAGAGTAGCCTGCTAAACACTGGAGGCTTGTGACCTAGTTATTCAGTTGCCTTAGTCAATCACCGGACATGCCCGTGAGCCATCCAGGACCACCAGCCCCCAGTCAATCCACCAGCTGACTACTACCAGGTGAGCGGGCCCAGGTAAGACCAGCAGAGGAATTGCATGACTAAGTACAGCCCAAATGCAGACCTATAGAATTAGCTATTATTATGAACGAATAAATAATTATGTTCGAGTCTCTAAGTCTGGGGATGTTTTTGTTAGACTGCAAAATAAAACGGATTTCATATATAATAAAATCAAGATATTAAAAATCTCATTTGTATGCATATTTGGCAGAAAGCTGCCTGTGCTTTAAGGAAGACTGTATACACCGTCTTTAGAGCCTTTGGGGAAAGAATGAAGAATTATGCTCCCTGGCTGCATCTAAGAAAACAAACATACAAATAATCAAAAGAAATAAAAAGAATCCTACTGGCAAACTCATCTAGTTAAACTACATTCCACAGTGGAGGGGCAGGAACAGCTTCTTTCCTCCTTTCCTAGAAGGCAAAAATAGAGACAAAAGCAGTAAGAAAAGGACAGCATTATAGCTTCCTGTTCAGCTAATATGATTGTTTCATCACAAATATTTTTTAGTTGCTGCAGTGCTTCAACAGACAACATAAACTGAACTAACAGACCAGGAATTAAGCCAAGAACTCTTCAGAGGCCATCTGATTTAATTCTCCCTGCACTTCTGGGAAGAGAATGTGCTCTGATGCCCATGGTACAAACGAAGAAACTGGACTTAAACCGCTTAAATAACTTGCCCAGGAGAATATTTAACTAGTAAAGTGGTGGGGCTGGAATTTGAATCCAGGCAGTCTAGATTCCAAACCACGGGTCTACACTCTTAACTAAAGTGCTACACTGCTTCCTAAATGAAGAGCTGGAACAAAACACTGTGTAAGGAGTGCTTTATATTTTAGGATCCTACTTTGGATGATGGGAAGGGATAGCTTGGCTTTTATTTTAACTGTCCTCTGGAGGCCTTGAAACTAAAAAGAAAAGGTGCGACCATTAGGCTGCTTTCATGTTGGAGTCCATCATTTAAAATTATTTTCCAGGAGTTCCCTTTGTGGCTCAGTGGCTAATGAATCCAACTAGGAACCAGGAGGTCGTGGGTTCGATCCCTGGCCTTGCTCAGTGGGTTAAGGATCCAGTGTTGCTGTGAGCTGTGGTGTAGGTTGCAGACGTGACTCGGATCCTGTGTTGCTGTGGCTCTGGTGTAGGCCGGTGGCTACAGCTCCGATTAGACCCCAACCCTGGGAACCTCCATAAGCCTCCAGGGCAGCCCTATAAAGACAATAAAAAAATAATAATAATAATTTTATTTTCCATTGTTTTTAGTTGTTAAGCGTTGGATTCATAGGAGGGAATGATGTATCTTCATAGTAATGAAACCTGGTTAATATCAGAATATGAGAGATAAGGCCCCCTTCTATTCCAGAAAAATTATAAACAGGATCCCAATGCATGAGATTAAAAAGGCTCATAGATTCACACAACCACCACAAGCTGAGACCTGAACAAGATAGAACCCACTTGTAACTCAATTTATTAAGTCAATCAAATGAACTCCCATACTTGAAGTGCCTTGCATATTGTAAAGTGTTGTACAAATATACAAAGAGTTCATTGTTTTTTTGCTAAATCAATTCTTTAGGAATGTAGACAGGATAGGAAAAAAAAACGGCAGGGCCGTAAAGCCAACAGAGATTGAATTTCATGATTGATTCTATTATGTGGTTCATGCCTTATAGCAAAACATCCTGGGAATATCTTCAGTCTCCTTTGTCAACTTGATGAGAGCCTCATGCTTTAACAACTATTGACATGACAAGCTGCATACTTGAGTCTCTCGTAGAGCTCTGTGTAATATTATAAAACAGAGATGTGGTTCCATATTTTCCCAAGTCATTTAAATTTTCTCAGTTTCCTTCTCTGTAAAATGGTTATTGTAGGATAGTTGTGAGATAAGGATAAATGTATATGAAGATGCTGCTATAAGAATTCATGCATTTATTTGTGTTATACTTCTTTGATGTGGAAAATATGTACCAAGACCTTACTCCAACATAGTAAATTCAAAACCTGGGCCTCTAAGCCAGTGTTTCCCAAAAGGCCTCATTACAGTCTGTTTGCAACAAAATTGGAAGGATATAAACACTCCATCCTCAACAAGCTCTCTCTGTCCTTGCAGTGCTCCCCTGGCCCCGCTTTCCCTTTCTTCTACCTTTTTGCAGATTCCTTAGCAGCTACAGTCATATATCCAGCCAACATTAGTATTTTATTACCGCAAATAGTGCTCTCCCACTGTCTCCCTACGACCTTTATTTTCCCTTGTTTGCTGAAATGTGCTGAATGATGAGTCAGTCCGTGGCTTAACACATGAAAATATAATGGTTTTCTCAGAAATCGGAATAGAGAAGCGTCTTTGGTTAAACCACTGTTGATATTTAAAAACAGAATGCGCCTTTTAAAAGTTACAAAGAGGAGTTCCACATGTGGCTCAGTGGTAACAAACCCAGCTAGCATCCATGAGGATTTGGGTTCGATCCCTGGCCTCGCTCATTGGCTTAAGGATCTGATGTTGCTGTGAGCTGTGGTGTAGGTTGCACACACAGATCAGATCCCGAGTATCTGTGGCTGTGGTGTAGGCCAGCAGCTGCAGCTCTGATTCGACCCCTACCCTGGGAACTTCCATATGCTGAGGGTGTGACCTTAAAAAAAAATTTGCAAAGAATGTGTTGCTATTAATAAACATTCTCTAAGTATTAATTGAAGCAAACTCCCCATAACTCAAAATGTGTGTTTGCTTTTTATTTATTTATTTGGTCTCTTTAGGATCCGCCATGGTTTCAGCTTTGGGACCACACTCTGGTCAAGTCCATGCAGGCAGGAGCCAGATATCTTTAGGAATTGTCAGGAGGCACCACCTTGGAAGTAAAAGGAGGGAAAGAAAGCAGGAAGAGGCTCCCTGTGTGTGGCTCACTGTTAAAGGGCGAGATTATAATTTTATTTGTTTATTTGATTTTTAGGGCCTCACCTGCAGCATATGGAAGTTCCCAGGCAAGGATCGAATCAGAGTTGCAGCTGCCAGCCTACGCCACAGCCACAGCAACGTGGGGTCCCAGCCACGTCTGCAGTCTACACCATAGCTCATGGCCGTGCCGGATCACCAACCCACTGATCGAGGCCAGGGATTGAACCTGCATCCTCACAGATACTAGTCGAATTTGTTTCCACCGTGTCACAATGGGAACTCCCTACATTTTTCTTTTTTACGTGGTTACAGTCTACAGAGTTATTGAGCTAGTTGGGACTGAGTCCAACATTCTCTAACTCCAAAGCTCTGCAGTTCCTCTTTTTAAAAATTAAAAACTTTTTTTTTAAATTAAAAATTATGTATTTTCATTTTTTTAAACTTTAAAATTAAGAAAAATTAAATGAGGAGTTCCCGTCGTGGCGCAGTGGTTAACGAATCCGACTAGGAACCATGAGGTTGCGGGTTCGATCCCTGCCCTTGCTCAGTGGGTGAAGGATCCGGCGTTGCCGTGAGCTGTGGTGTAGGTTGCAGACGCGGCTCGGATCCTGTGTTGCTGTGGCTCTGGTGTAGGCCGGTGGCTACAGCTCCGATTGGACCCCTAGGCTGGGAACCTCCATATGCCGCAGGAGCGGCCCAAGAAATAGCAAAAAGACAAAAAAAAAAAAAAAAACTAAATGAAAAACATTTAAATTTCAATTATTTTAAATTTGTTTTTGTTATTAATTTTTTTAATATTTAAATTTTTTATGAAGAACCTTTGACAGAACCTCCCCAAACTCCTTCCTTGTGGGAGACTCTCGCTCCACTGTTTCCCACTGGGCTGATCTTGACGCAAAGTGCGTATCTTCCCCAGCACTCTCCTCCTTGCTGCTTTTCGTTTCTCCTCCTTGCCCCCTCACCTTGCCTGGTCGCCCAGGCGTCTTTCAGCCTCCTCCTGCTACTGTGACGACCTGGGGTCGTCAGGTTAAAGGACCCAGGTGGGAGTGTCCTTCCTGGATCCTCCCAGGAGGGAGAGCAGTGGTCTTTAACTACCTCGCTTGCAACTAACTCCTCTCGTGGCTACGACACTCATTAAAGGCCAACAGGGGCTCAGTGTCCTCCTTGGGATTGTTTGGATTTTTCAATAGAAGGCAGAAGAGTGGCAGAGTTTAAGCAATGGGGTGGACTGGTGGAACTGGGGACGGGCCATTTGGGCAGGCGCATTGTTCTAGCCTAAGTAGAGAGGGCAGCAGCTGCCTTGACAAGAGAAAGTGCCTGGCTGCAATCAGCTGGCAGTGCTGGCTTTAGACAAGGGTACAGGCTGGAGATAGAAATTTGTATTTCTGACTCTGGTATAGATGAAGCTTGAAAGAAGTGAAGCTTAAGGCTTGTTTGGTGGATGGTAAACAGACAACTGAATCGGAGGTTTCCTCTTAAGGAGAATTCCTGCTAGCGTCACTTCTATTTTTTGCCCATATTTCTTTCCTTGCCTCCATTCCCATTTTGACCTTGGATGTGCACAAATCTAAAAACCCCAGGTCATCCTGAAAGGGAGGAAAGGTCTTTCACTACGGAACCCAGCCACCCCCGTGAAGGGGTATAGAGAACATTGCTGGGGACAGATGCTGCGGTGGCTGTGAAGCAGAGTGAGGATGAAGAATCATAGCGCTCCTTGTTAGGATTCAAAGCATCAGAGCCCTGGGGGGAAAGAAGACAGCAGAGGTCCACTGGGTACTTCCCCTCACCTCCTTTTTTGGCAGCCCCCTTGGCATATGGAATTCCTGGGCCAGGGATCAGATCTGAGCTGCAGTTGCAACTGACGCCACCGGCCCAGCTGTGGCAATGACACATCCTTAACCCAATCTGCCAGGCCTGGGTTGCAACCTGCCTCCCAGCGCTCTGGAGAGGGCTCCGATCCACTTGCACCAGCCACAGCGGGAACTCCTCAGAGGGTACTTCTTAGCGCTTGTAATGCTGTTTCCTGGTGGGTGACCTGTCATCCTCTGGAATGCCCCCCACCCCCCACCACCAAGGCCAGAAGGCCAGAGGTTTGTGCAGTTTGCCCTCTGGAGATAAAGCATCCCCCCTCCACTGCCCCCCCATGATTCAGACCTTACCTCCTTCTGCTCATTTTCCCATCACCACTCAATTCAGTTTCTCATGCTGCTTGCTACTTAAAGCATTATTTCCTAAAATAATGAGAAACAGCCATTTCCCATCCCTTTCTGTTGTGCCTACATTTATGTGGTTTTTTTTCTCAACCTGTCGGCAGTGTTCAATTATATCCCTGTCTTTTTCAGTATATAAAAAATAGAGCTTTAGCGCTTTCCCTATGACTCAGGACAGCTCTCTACAACAGCAAAAGCCAGAAAGTAAACAGGAGAGATGAAAAAGAAAACTAACAGAGAGATTATATTCTGTCCAGAAAGGCCCCCATTCCTCGAGTATCAGCCTAGCTGGGTTTCACCTAGGTCTAGAGTGGAAACCAACTGGTCGATGGATCTCTTCAAAAAAAAATTTTTTTTTTAAAAGAACATATTTGACCATAAAGTACACAATGTTTCTGAAGACAACTGGGAAATATTTGAGGTATGACTATAAGCATGGAAGACAACATCACAACCATCGTCCTTCTGCTGAAGCCTCTTGAGAGTCAGAAAGTATTTTCTTTTTTCTCAAATCTGTTTCACACAATAAATCCATTTGGATCACAACACCAGAGAGAGAGACGTATTCAAGTAAACTCCGGCTAAGGAGAAAATTAGGTATTTTTCTGTCATTCTGCCTTCCTGAAACAGAATGGTGGACACGCAATCTCTTATGCAATATGTTACATGGGACACAGAGAACTTGAAAAATGGAATTGGGAAAAAGTGAAACCTAATATAACTCATACCTGATTATCAGTAGAGGAGAATTTTGGAGCTGATTTTACAGGGTCCTTAAATGTTTGTGATCGCAATGAACCAAGGGTGCTGGGAACAGAGCCCTAAAGTCTAGGAAGGAGTTTGGATGTGTTAGGACGGTGGCGAGTCAAGAGAAACAGGTTAGAACAGTGAGATCGAAAGCCGGTTTATCCACCAACAGAGTGGCCGGGAGCCCCAGCAGCAAGAACTCAGGCTCCCCGCTACTGGGGCAAGGACTTTATTGTCAGAGTTTTGCACGATGGGTCACGTGGTCTCTAGGAGACAGGGGAAGGGGGCTTGGGAAACCGGGAAGGAGGATTTAGGTCGTTAAGTGTGAATTTGAACAGTCCTTTTGGCTCTGTTTTTTCTGAGGATTAACAGCTCCTTAAATTATCTTGGTCCTGGGGCCTTCATTCGTGCTGGAATCTTGTTCCTGCTTCTTGGTCAGCTGAAATGATATCTGGGGCCCAGCGGGGTGGGGGTGGGGGGATCTTGACAGTGTGGTTGTGGTACGCCCTCCATTTGGTCTCCTCCCTCCAGTTTATAGATACCGCCTAACAGGGTAAGTTTTCTCCAGTTATTGCTTGGAGATATGCTAGAGGAAGTTCCCCGATATAATAGAGAAATCCGCCCATGATGACTGATGCCTCTGACTAGCAGCAACCTCCGGGCAGCAAACTTCTGTAAAATGTGTGCACAGCTGCAGGCGCCTCCCCCTTCACCTTTATGACTTATCTCTTGATATTTTCCCTTTCCTCTTTGCTCTGCCCTTAGTGGACAAAACAAAAGATGTCTTCTGTGAGAACAGCCCCTCCCAAGGGTGCGCCCGTGAGCCCTGAGGAAACTCAGGAGAGACGCAAAGAGTGGCCCTCAGCTGAGGTGCAGATCAAAGGAGTGATTCCAGGAAGTCCAGACTCTTCCATCTTCCCAGAGAAACTGGTTTTCTATACATCTTTTTCTGTATATCTGGTTATCTGTAAACCTTTTGTTCCTACTGAGGCGGAATAATAATTCAGGTATTTGGTGTAGGAACCTGGGCTTGGATGTATTCCCTGATTAATGTTCACAGTTTAACATTTGTAAAAACAAGTCAAGGCAAACAGGCCGTGCCTGTTGGAAGATGAACTATAGAAAGTGCATTTGTTTTACGTCCAGGTGGACATTAACCCCTGACCTATACGTTTGGCTGTTAGCAAAAAAATGTCAAGAGTGGCGACTCGAAGTCTAAGGGGAAGAACAAAAGGACCATAAAACTTACAGAGCATCCCTGATTTTAAATCCCTACTGGACACTGATATGGATGCGGGGCAAGGCCAATAGGGAGAAGAACTGATAGCAGGACCCCTTGTTGGTACTCCAGTCTTTAAGAGATAAAACATCCTTAGATTAGAGAACCGGAACTCTTCCTCCCCCTCCTGGTGTCTGTGCAGGGAGCTATCTGTCTTCCTGCAATAAAGACTCTTGCTTGCTTGCCGCCTGTATGTTCTAGAAGTTCATTCTTGAGCTGGGTGAACATGAACCTGGATTCCGGTGACATATTTCTGGTAACACCACTACCTTCCCTTTGCTGCAAAAATTCATATATCCTGGTATCCCTCTAACCTCCTCGCTGCGGTTTCTTGGGGTACCTGAGATGCTGTCTCCTGGGCTTAAGTCCTCACTTCACCCCTAATAAAACTAAACTCTCAACTTGCAGGTTGTACTTTTTTTTTTTTCTAATTGACAGAAGTTTCCTATGTGAAGTTTCCTTTCTCTTTTGCATGCTGAGATAATGTCTTTAAAGCTTTGATGGGGTTCAGGGCAGGCTGCCACACAATATGCCACTTATTAGTTTGAATTAAAGTTACTTAAGAAGACCTGGGGCCAGAAGGACACTCTGACCCTCCCAGAGAGCAGGGAATAAATCTCCACGTGAAAGGCACCCTCCCTGCACGTGGAGGTAAAGAGACATTCTTATCTCCAGATATAGGGAATTCAGGGCTGAGAAGCCTGTCTAAATAAACTTTGCTTAGATTCTTCACTAATTAGTACCCAAGTCTAAGGTTGTTTTTTTTTTGGGGGGGGGGGTCTGGTCCGTTCTTCACAAATCTACTATTTCTTTGTCTAAAAGGTATAAAAACTGGTTGCTTTGGTCACTTCTTTGAGTCTCTTATTCTATGAGCGCCTGCCCATATGAATTAAATTTGTTTTTCCCTTGTTTATCTGTCTGAGGTCAATTTAATTCTTTGATCAGCCAAGAAGAACCGAGAAGCATAAGGGGAATTTCTCTTTCCTTGACAGCTTTCAAAGAGTGAGGAGAAATGCCTGCAAATTTTCTTTTCATCCCCAAATCAGATCTACTCTCGCCAATGTGTGCAGTGACTCTGGGAATCAGCTCTGGTTCTAATTGTTTCAGTGCAATTGTCTGCTGCTCCTCTGAGTGAATTTTGGTATTTGAACCAAATAAGGTCAAACAGATATTAATCTTGAAGAACGTTAGATCGCCTTAGAAAAGAAAAAAGCCTTGAGGAAAGCCTTAAAGTAAGGTAGAGAGATTTTTAGAATAAACCAGTTAATATGGATTGGAAAACTTTTTTTGCAAGACACAGTTAGTTACTGTGAAGTGTATAAAAATGAATGAAGTGCTCCCTGCCCTTAAGGAACTTACAATAGAGTTAGACGTGTATGTGTTTTCAGAAGCTTAACAGTGGCCCCCAGTTCAGTAAAATAACCAAGACTCATTGAATGAGCACTAGGTACAAGAAACATATATTTCTTTATTTAATCCTTATATAAACCCCACGCAGGGGCCATTATTATTCTTCCCATCTAAGAGATGAATCTTCTGTATATAGGAGTGTATTATAAATACTTTGACTGTCCTTTGTCCCTCCTTTCTGGGAGGAGCCTCTAAACCCTTGGGGTCGTTCTGAATAGTAAGAGGGTCTTTGTTATTCACGGTGGGCTGCTCAGATCATACCTGACAGTTTAGGCCAGTGAGGTGACTCCAGGTGGCCCCTAGATAGTGCTGGTGAGATGACTCAGCATCAGGTTGGCCAGACAGTAAGACCAACCCTGTGATTAGAGGGCAGGGGCTTTGAGCCCTGTGACATCAGCCCAACCTTCAGGGAAGGGAGAGGGTTGGTGATTGAGTTCAATCACTCTGCCAATGAGTCAGTCAGTCATGCCTACATCATGAAACCCCAATAAAAACTCTGAACTCTGAAGATCCAGCGAGAACTCCCTGGTGGGTTCCCTTAATAGTACCACACATCACAGCCAAAGCGAGGCAGTGCTGTCTAGGACTCCATGGAGCCAGGACTATTGAAAGCTTCAGGTATGGGACTCTTCCAAAACTCATGCTCTGTGTATTTCTCTTTGGCTTGTTCTGATGGGTGTCCTTTTGTTAGCATGAAATTGTAATTGTGAGTACAGCCCTTTCCTGAGTTTTGTGACTCATGCTAATGAATTATTGAACCTAAGGGGGCTCACTGGGAGCCCCGAATTTGTAGCCAGCTGATCAGAATTGAAGGCGAACCTGGGGACCCCAAACTTGCAGCTGGTGTCCAAAATGAGAGGGGGGGGTCTTGCTGAAGAGTGTCCCCTTCACCTGAAACCGGGGTTCAGCACATGCCCATGAAGTTTGATCCAACTCTGGATAGATGGTGTCACAAGTCATTGCAGGAAGTTTACTCCTTAGAGATCCTTGTGCAAACCAAATGCCTACCCCCTAGTTTATGGTTGTTAAATTTCCATGTTTGCACGTTTTCTGTCTAGATGAGGGAGGGGCAGAGCCCCCTCACCATTTGCCATTCTCTGTGGTGGAAGTAGCCTTTGAGTAACTTTGGCAAGCAGGGGAAAACTCACTATGTGGTATCACTATGTGGTCTAGGTCTAAGGGGTGTGTTTTCTGATTAATATCTGAATGTGCTAAAGAAAACCAGGCGTCAGGGCTGTGGAGAGCTGGGTGAAGATGCCTCAAAAAGAAATCTCCCAGGCAAGGATTCTGTGAGCCTCTCAAACCATATTCCTCGTGTGCCTTAATTAATAGGCAGCTAAGCACAGAATGTGTAAAATGCAATTAAGATGCAGACGTGAGTCAGTTTTATAGCCACTGGCTCAGTAAACATGTGCTTTCCTGTTTGAGAACTGCAGGGGTTTTTTTCACACCATGCAGGAAGAATTACACATATTAACCTCTTCTTTAAGGTGGTAATTCCATTGAACAATGTATGGTGTTCAGTCTACACTGATAAAGACCCAGTCTGCATGAGTGCCCTCACTGTGGACAGCAGTCCTATCTCTGACACCCCACGGCCCTCCTAGGGCATTCTCCTGCTCACAGAGTTCCATAAATTCTAGTCATTCCTGATAGTTCTATGAAAAACATTCTGAAGAAAATTTCCTTTCTTAGCCAATGACTGTTTCTCGAAAGTGTCATCCATATGGGTGTTTGAGTTCTTGGGCGGGGCCAGAACTCTTATCCCGCTTAACCGGAGGCTGACATGGCATCAGTGCCTTTTCTGAGTGAAGCCTCAGCAGGTCTGCTCCATTCTCTATAGCTGGGACAGCAGAAGTGATTAGTTCCAAAGGGGGAGGGATCACAGCTGGATTTTTATGCCTCCTTCTTCATCACAGATGGTCCTTTAGAACACCTCTGAGCTACAGCCACCGTTCCTGTAGGGAGGAAGCAAAGCATAAAGGAAAATTTCCATTTATGACGTCTGTGTGGTTTACTGGGGCTGCTACAACTAACTACTGCAAAATTGGGACCTTAAAACAACAGAAATTATTATTATTTGTTACTGAAGTATAGTTAATGTATGTCGTGTAGGTTTCAGGTGTGCAGCAGTGTGCAGCAAAGTGTTTTAGTTATATGTATGCGTGTGTGTGTACATCTATCCTTTTGTGTATATATACACTTTTCTGTTATAGGTTATTACAAGAAAATGACTATGGTTCCTTGTACGACAGTCGTCCTTGTCGTTTATCTATTTTATATAGAGTTGAGTGTATCTGTTAGCCCCAAACTCCTAATTTATGCCTCCCCTGCCCCCTTTCCCCTTTGCTAAGCTTCCGTTTAAAACAGCAGAAATCTATTCTCTCACAGTTCCAGGGAACAGACAAAATCAAACTGTCATTAAAGCCATACTTCCTCTGAAGGCTCTAACGGGGGAATCCTTCCTTCTCCGTTTCTGGTGGCTCCAGGCATTTCTTGGCTTGTGGCTGCAACACTCTAAATGCTCCTTCTGTCTTCACGTGCTCCCTTCCCTGTGTCTGTCCAAATCTCTCTCTCCTTTCTCTGATAAAGACACCAGTCATTAGATTTGGGGCCCGCCCTAAATCTGGGATGATTTCAACTCAAATTCCTTAACTAATTATATCTGCAAAGACGTTCCAAATAACAACCTGTGGGTAGACATGAATTTGGGGGGGTGGGGAGCATTGTTAAGCAAGGCTAATAGTGACACTTAGCCCAAGTACCACACAAGGCTGTTCAAATTATGCGAAAATGCTTTGTAAACATTATAAGCGTAACGGGATAAATATATAATGGAATATCTTCACAACTGGCAATGGGATGTACTGTTTTTGTTCAGGGAAACACTTCGCTAGGACTACCTGCTGTGTCCGTGAAAGGCTGCGGATTCGGTGTGTGGGCGGTAACCAAGGTAACAAATGTGGATGCCCAACAGCCTCGCATATGGCAGGAAGAGGAAGGTTTATCTTATGACTTTATTTTATTTTACTTTGTTTTTTATTTCCCTTAGGAGGAGAAGGTGAGCTGGGAGAAGTTTGGATGCAATCTGGCTTTAAAGGGAGCACCTCAAAGCAGGAAGGCTGAGACATTTCTTAAAAACAGAAATTGCCACTTTGTGCTTAATGGTTGTTTACTGTCTGGTGTGTGATGTGACTCCTTCCTATGGAGCCCAGGTCCTTGGAAATGTCAAATGCACGCAGGGTGTTTTCAGCAGATAGGATTTCCAGGATTTTTTTTTTTTTTTCCCCTTTTTATAGCTGCACCTGCAGCGTATGGAAATTCTTGGGCCAGAGTCGAATTGGCTCTGTGGCTGAGTCCTATGCCACAGGCACAGCAGCACTGGATCTCAGCCACATCTGTCACCTACACCACAGCTTGCAGCAACGCTGGATCCTTAACCCACTGAACAAAGCCAGGGAGGAAACTTACATCCTCACAGGGACAACAGTCAGGTCCTTAACCTGCTGAGCCACAACAGGAACTCTGAATATCCAGGAATTTTTTTTGGAAATCAATTTCAGGTATAGGCTGATGTGACTTGGGGCTTTGCATACATGTAAACAGAGCCAGGACATAGAGAAGACCTTGAGAATGGCATCCTGCCTCACCTCTTTCCAGGAGGTGGCTGAACATGGGGGAAACGTGGAATTAGCACTGAGCCTGTCTTATTCCCAACTCCCTAGGCAGGACAGCCCCAGGTAATCCTAGATTCCTCAGCACTGGATACAGGGATGAGAGAAATAAATGGTTTGGAGAAGGACACAGAACACGTACAAGCAGCAGAGATAAGTCTTTCTTCAAGATTACGGCATTTTGCCAGGCACTGGACTCACAGCTGTGAAGGACACAGTCCCCATTCCAGAAGAGCTCAGGGTCCAGAATGAGAGATGGGGTAACCGCACACCATGATTGGTGCCTGGAAGGTAGCAAGTAGAGGCTGCTAGGAAGCGAGGAGCCTGGGTCAGACCCTAATCCAAGATTGGATTTGGGGTGGAGCGTTTCCAAGATGGGTTCTAGGAGGTTGAGACCTCACAACTGTCTTAAATAATGAATGAGATGGCCAGGAATAAAGAAAGTGGGAGGATATTTCTAATGGCCCTAGTCTGGCTTGCTAATCTATGAGTACCTCTCATTTCAGTGGGAATCTAAGGGGTTGAGAGAGATGTTTTGGAGAATGCAGGATCTAGTTGTGCCACACCCTTTTTTTGCTTTTTAGGGCCATACCTGTGGCGTGTGGAAGTTCCCAGGCTGGGAGTAGAATTGGAGCTGTAGCTGCTGGCCTACACCACAGGATCAGCAACATCAGAATCAACCCTTGTCTGTGAGCTACACCACAACTCATGACAATGCCAGATCCTTAACCCACTGAGCAAGGATCCAGGGATTGAACCCACGTCCTCATGGATACTAATCGGGTTCGTTACCACTGAGCCAAAATGGGACCTCCCTTGTTGTGTCCCTTAAGTCACGTGTCACTGGCAATGACACTTCTTATGCCTAATGACCAACTGTATTGAAATGAACCGATTGGCACTTCACAGAAACCAACACAAAAGATGGCATGCACTTCCAATTATAATTATATAAAGTGAAAAATTATAGGGCAAATCAAAAGCCAGAAACATATATTAATATTAGAGCAGATTGTAAAATTTTGTTAGGTAGCCAAAGAAATGGTATATGAGATAAATTACTGAACCGCCAATCACTTGCTTAATCAGGAAGAAAATTGCTACTGAGGTTTTGAAAGTCTTCTAGTACCAATTTAGCCGTCCTTCTTTTCAAGTGTGCCTCATTGCTTATTCAGCTTGCATTGCACCTGCTGAGCCCTCTGTTGTTAGTCTAGATCCTGCTGCCATTTTCTCCAGAGAATGAGACTTTGACTTTCAAAAATGTGAATATGAATATGTATACACATACATGTTCACGTGTATGAAGAAAAGCTGATATTCTACAAAAACATATTAAAAATATATGTGTGTGTATATAGTCAGTCTTCATTATTTGGGGGGATTCCTTGTTTGTACATTCACCTACTCACTGAAATGTACTTGCAAACCCCCAATTCAATACTCTTGGAGTTTTCCTAGTAATTTGCAGATATGTGCAGTTACCCTGACATGCATGTTTGCAGCTGAGGTGCAACGGGACAGCAGATCTGCCTTGGTTTGGCTCATGCAGAGATGACGAGAGGACAGAGACAGTGGGATGGTGCACTTTAGTGCAGAAGCTTTGGCTCTGGGTCAGTTGAAATGGGTTGGAATCCCAAGTCCAGCACCTGCTGGGAGAGCATCCTTAGTAACATATATAGATATTTCCCCTTGGGGTAATGGTTCAGTTTTCTCAGTTATTTTATGGACCATACCTACTAATAGGAATCAACTGTATATATATATCCACATATACAGACGTGTGCACATACACACAGACACACATGGAGAGAGGAGCTCATAAGTTCACATGTTCATAAATGAAGATAGAATGTGTTTGACCATTTGCTATGCATTCTCAAATCCACACAGATGTAATTAACAGACTATTGCTAATGGCTCTTATTGCTTCCACTTTCAGAAGTGAAGAAATTATCTCTCAAAAATTTTTTTCCTTATGAAAAGGGAGTAAATTGCTCACTTTTTATTAGTGCATTAAGTCTTTTTGGGAACCCCTACTTAAGCCCACTTAGTAAACTACCTCTTTCAATACACGGAATAGTAACCCATTAATCTCACCAAGTTAATGCAGCTTCAATCGGGAAATAATTCACTCTTCTTTCATAAGTCTGAGGAGAACGGTAATGTGTGTTTTTTCCCAACTACTTTTCTATTCATTGGCCAGGATTGCTGGATGAGGCTTATATTTATTACATTATTAGAGTAAAAGGATGGCTGCCCAGGACAGGTAAAGAGTGATGCCATGGGAGTTCCTGATGTGGCTCAGTGGGTTGCAGACCTGACTGGTATCCATGAGGATGCAGGTTTGATCCCTGGCCTCACTCAGTGGGTTAAGGATCTGGCGTTGCTGTGAGCTGAGGTGTATGTTGCAGATGTGGCTCGGATCCCACGTTGGTGTGGCTGTGATGTAGGCCTACAGCTGCAGCTCTGATTAGATCCCCTAGCCTGGGAACTTACATATGCCACCAGTGTGGCCCCACTACCCGCCCCCCCCCCCAAAAAAAAGTGATGCCACCAATTTAACAATAGCATGGAAACTTTGAGAGATTCTTTCAAAAATTATAATGAGTTCATGATATGCTATTCTTGCTCTTCCTCTATGGCTCTAGATGACCAAGGGAACATGTTTGCAGGGCAGCTGGAAGGCATCAGCATCCATCTGGAAAATATTTGGACAAGTTAGTCCATGATAGGAATAGACCTTTTAGTCTTGACCTCTTCACCTAGAATGTAAAGCTTTTGAGCCAGTGAAAAATATTCAGAAATGGAATTGTGGTCTTTAATTTACTATCACCAAGTGTAAAACCAGGCATTGGTATTTGAGGTTAAGAAGAAAGAATTCCCACTTACACATTTACAATTCTTCCTAGAAAATTACTAGAGTTGTTTGTGTTTGAAATATTGCATTAGTTGGAGTAGACTAAGTACAGAACTAAATAGACCCCCAAATTAGTGATGGCTCAAACACAAGGTAAATTAACTTTTCATTCATGTAAGAGTCCAAATGGTCATTTCTGGATGACAAGCATAAATCAGTATTTCAGCAACCCAGGCTCCTTCTCTCTGTGGCTTTGTTATCACCCAGGTCCTCACTGTCACCTGCATCTAGCAGCCAGAAGGAGACTAGGTGGAGCCACTCTGTGAAAGCTTTGGTTTAGAAACGCCATCATTTATGTTTTCCATTGGCTAGAACTCAGTCTTTGCCATACCAAACTGCAAAGGATGCTGGGAAATGTAGTTTACTCATGTGCCCAGGAAGAAGAGATCATGGAATTTGGTGAGCAATAGCCATCTCCGGCACAATGTTTATTCTTTCTATTGGACCTAAATGAGGGTCACACACCCCCTACCACAGATAGAGGATGAGATCTCAGAAGCAGGGTGGGGCCATTTATGGATTACATATCCTGAGGAAGATGCTAGCTTCAATTCAGAAATAAGAACTGAGGCAAAAAGGGCAAAGGGCAGAGGGCAATCCATTTCTGCCAGTCTCTCACTTGGTTTCTTTTTTATGTTACAATTGAATGAAGAGTTGAGATGTTTAAAAAGCAGTTGAGATGTTCAAAAAGCAGTTCCTTACATGAAAGTAAGGAACTCAGGCAACATGTCTATGAAATTATGCCACCAACTTGGAAATTGAAGCTTCTGTCTCCTGATATTTGGAAAATCAGTGCCATTTGAGGGAGTGAGTGAGCATTCCCATATATTTTAAATATCTATTTCAGGAGTTCCCATCGTGGCGCAGTGGTTAACGAATCCAACTAGGAACCATGAGGTTGCGGGTTCGGTCCCTGCCCTTGCTCCGTGGGTAACGATCCGGCGTTGCCGTGAGCTGTGGTGTAGGTTGCAGACGCGGCTTGGATCCTGCGTTGCTGTGGCTCTGGCGTAGGCCGGCAGCTACAGCTCTGATTCGACCCCTAGCCTGGGAACCTCCATATGCCGTGGGAGCAGCCCAAGAAATAGCAAAAAAAATACAAAAAAATAAAAAAAGTAAAATAAATATCTATTTCACATTTTAATAGTTCTCCCTCTACTGAGAAATCTCCAAAGATAAAAATTCTATTTCTCAGCCTTCCTTGCCCCCAACATGCAGAAATGTGCCTTAGAGTCTTCCAAGTAGATGCTTGAGACTGATTTGGAGACAGACGACCTGCGGGAACTGGCAGAGCATTAGTGTATTTGCATTGCTGGTGTGCGAGTGGCCAGCACATGTATTTCTGGGACTATTGATGGTGGATACAACCTCTTGATAACAGCAGAGGTAGGTTGGTCTGGAGTTGATGGTGGCAACAAGGCCAGTTCTGTGGTCTGGTTCTGGGAGTTGTCCCTGGAAGCTTAGCCTAATGCTATTTCTCTAGACCTTCTAGTGATTCTGTGAGCATTCTGATATCCTTTAATAAATATCTGCATCACCTGGCTAGCGTGAATGCTGTTGTCTGCAACTAAAAACTTTGACCAATACTGAGAACAAGTAGAACCAGCACTCATTGTTTTGCATATAAGAGTACTTATATTCCTTAAACTTACTATTATTATTCTTATTGGCTTTTTAGGGCCACACCCGCAGCATATGAAAGTTCCCAGGCTAGGGGTGAATCAGAGTTACAGCTGCTGGCCTACACCACAGCCACAACAACACCAGATCTGAGCCGTGTCTACAACCTATACCACAGCACACGGCAACACTGGATCCCTGACCCACGGATCCAGGCCAGGGATCAAACCCACATCCTCATGGATACTAATGGGAGTCATTTCTGCTGCACCACAGTGGGATCTCCCTTTAAACTCATTGTTCACATTTTCTTATTCCAGGCAGAATCAGCACTATGCTATAGATTTGTAAATGGAAAAGTTCCATCTATATAGTGCTAGAGTATTAAAAGCTGGAGCATTTTTGGAAGACATCATGATTATGGTGGGAGAATCCCAAGGGGAGAAGATACGTTTCAGGAGACTGAGCTGAGACCACTTGATCAGATGCCCTTCCACACCAGGGAATTCTCTTAATGGCGTTAACCCTGAAAGTTCTAAGATATGACTTTTTTGGCCATGCCTGTGGTGTGTGGAAGTTCCTAGGCCAGGAATCAAACCTACACCACACAGCAAGCCAAATTGTTGCAGCAACAACGCTAAATCCTTAACTCACTGTGACACAAGAGAACACCTGGGCTGTGATTTATTAAAGAAGACAAATTACTTCACTGACAGACTACAAAAAAAAATAAAATAAAATACTCTTTTAAAAAAAATTAAATCAAAAATTTTATTTTATTGACATATAATTGACTTATAATATCATGTTAGTTTCAGGTGTGCAATACAGCAATTCAGTGACATATAGCTTTTCAGAATCTTTTCCTGTATAGGTTATTACAAAATATTGAGTATAGTTCCCTGTACTATATAGTAGGTCCTTGTTGTAGAAACCAACTACTCTTTCCAAATGGCTATCTCAAATGTTATTCTGAATGCCTTAGAGGGCAATGGTTACTTGGATCTCATTTATGGAGAAATTATTATTTATTTTATTCAAAAGCTTTGGAGGGAGTTCCCTTTGTGGCTCAGCACTTAATGAACCCAACTAGGATTCATGAGAATGTAGGTTTGATCCCTGGCCTTACTCAGTGGGTTAAGCATCTGCCATTGCTGTGAGCTGTGGTGTAGATTGCAGATGAGGTTCAGATCCCGTGTTGCTGTGGCTGTGGTGTAGGCCAGGAGCTGTAGCTCTGATTTAACCCCTGGCCCGGGTGCGGCCCTAAAAAGAAAAAAAAAGTTTTGGAGTTCCCTGGTGTCTCAGTAGATTAGGGACTGGGCATTGTCCCTGCTGTGTCTTGGGTGGCTGCTGTGGCTTGGGTTTGATCCCTGTCCAGGAACTGGCACTTACCATGGGTACAGCCAAAAGAAAAGAAAAAGAAAATGAACAGATATTAAGGGTTGTCAGGCTAAAGAAAAGAGCCAAGGTCAATATCGGGAATGGCCAGTTATGGTGCCCTCACTGGCTCCTCTACTGCTGACCCCAGCTCCTGCCACTGCTGCTGCCTAGAAGCTGGACACTAATGCTCAGGCCCCTTCCCTCCACTGAGCCCATACATTGAAACCTCTCAGGCATGTACTGAACCAGAATTGAAACTGCTCGTGAAAGAGAACTGCTAAACATTTAGGAATTTTGCAAACTGGGGATTTAAATGTTTGTAGTTTGCAATCAGCACGGCGGGAGTTATCTATACCACAGAAATTGGTGAATACTAAAAATCAGGGCTAAGTTTCTGTTTGGTTTTCCCCCCAAAATCCAGTTTGCCAGCACCGTTGCCTCAAAAACCAAAACCTGCGTGTGAGCACCTAATTGGCCCGGTCCAGGACACATGAATCCCCTGTTTTGCTTGGAGGGGATGGGGTGAGGGAGAGACTGGCCTTCTAGACTGCAGTAGGAAAGGGGTTTCTCTCTTACCAAGACCGAAGCAGTTGGAGGGTTCTATCCAAAAGGATGAGGTTCTCAATGCTGAATCTCCTCCCCAAATATCATATATTCTCTGCAATACATGCAAGGGGCTCCCCCAAAGCTGTGCTTTTACCCATAACAATTGCCCAGTACATGCTGGGTCCCTCGCCTTCATTTTCGTTCTTTTCTCCAGTTTTGGCCACATGTAAAATCCTTACTTTTCTGTTGTATATGTGCTCTGAAGTTCTGGCCATGACCAAATTGAAACCTTAATACAGCCTGGCCCTAAGTTGCATCTAGTCAAAGAGTAAGGTCATCTCAAAGTCATCCCAATTTTAAGTTGACAACTGTGATATTGTGTTCCCTGTTAAGGAAATGAGCATCTTTTTTTCCCTTTTTCCTTTTCTTAGGGCTATCCCTGTGGCATATGGAAGTTCACGGGCCAGGAGTTAATTTGTAGCCACAGCCACAGCCACGTAGGATTTGAGCTGCATCTGTGACCTCTGCTGCAGCTTGTGGCAACACTGACCCCTAACTCACTGAGCAAGGCCAGGAATCAGACCTGCATCCTCATGGATACTAGTTGGGTTTTTAACCTGATGAGCCACAGCAGGAACTCCTGAAGTGAATTTATTTATTTATTTATTTATTTATTTTTTTAGGGTGGCATATGGAAATTCCCAGGCTAGGGGTCAAATCAGAGCTATAGCTGCTGGCCTACACCACAGCCACAGCAACGCAGGGTCTGAGTTGTGTCTGCAACCTACACCACAGCTCACAGCTCATGGCAACGCCCAATCATTAACCCACTGAGTGAGGCCAGGGATTGAACCCACATCCTCATGGATCCTAGTTGGGATGGTTAATTGCTGAGCCACGAAGGGCCCGAAATGAACATCTTTTGATAGAACAATTATCGTCTTAAAATCTTCACATTTTAGTATTTTTTGGATGAACTACACACAAACACTTGAAACAAGATAAATTTCTTTTAAAATACTGAAGTTCTTTCTATTAAGTTATTCAAAATCCTATCAGAAGAATTTTTATTAAAAAAAAAAAAAAAGAGTTAGAAGTCCCCTGGTGGCCTAGTGAAGGATCTGGTTCAGGTCACTGATGCAGCTTGGGTTCAACCCCTGGCCTGGAACGTCTCCATGTCACAGGTGAAAAGAAAAGAAAAAAAAAATCGTTAAAGCAGAAAATCTTCCAAATGAGAGGACATGGCAGACAGAGATCATTATTTTCCTCCAGATCCATACATGTTAAGGTACCTGGTTAATCAGCCAGATGTTAGGAACAAATGAATATAAATAAGATCTTTTTCAGGAAAATTGCCTTTTTCTAATATCAGCTACAAATGATATATGTCCTAGGACTTGAATGAAGAGGCAGGAAAAGTGTTTTAGTAATAGAAATTGCATTGCAAAACAGTGTTTTCATACATACCCCATCCTCATTTAATTCTTCACGTTGCATATTCATCATCCTGTGTATATGGTTGAAAGGTGCCTGAACTCACATTTGAAATTAGAAAAATTTGTCACTGCTCAGAGTCAGCCTTAATTTTTGAAATGATTCAAGAGGAAGGGACTTTTTTTTTCCTAGGTCAAGTCATTCATTCTTAAAGAGGCATTTGGAGTTTCTTCCACCTGAAGCTTATGCTCAAGTGTTTGGAAAGGCAGATTCAGGGACCCTGCAGTGGGTGAGGACAGGAGAGACACCATGGGGTCCCGGGGGAGAGGACAGATTCCACACTCACTCCAGTGACTGGAGCCTGTTGCCTCCTGGCCTCATTCACCTTCCATCTGAAAAGTAAGGGTCTGTCTAGGAGTTCTTTTAATTTCCGTACCCTTCAACTGTTCGCATCCTAATTATTCATTCTAATCCCATCTCTCAGTTGAAAAATTGCACTTCATTATTTGCAGTTCAGCTGTGCAATGAAAAATTGGCAAACTGCCATGAAAGAAATAGCATTTCCCATCACTGGTGCCCCAGTTCATACCTGCATCATAGAAATCCCCTCCTCCGGCCTTTCTTGATGAGTAAACACTTATTTTTGGCAGGACTGGCTTAGGAATAACGTCTCCATAGAAACCACTGCTCGGGTGAACACATTCCTTGAGACTGAGTATCTTCTCATCCTTTGCATGTCACCTTAATGGATGAAACAGGTACATCTTTCGAGATCTCCAAGTCTTTCTGTCAGCTTGCAAGTCAAATCCTAAATTAGATACAACACCTGCACAGGCATGCAGGCTGAGAGGAGGCATCAGGGTTGTCATGACAACTGGGAAATGCCACGTCTCCCCGTAAACGCTAATTCAACTGTCAGGGTGGATTTTACACACCAGTTGTTGTTGTATTTCTTCTTGGAGCAGAAATGAACTCACATTTTGGGTTTTCCCTGAGGGATTCAAAGCCATTTGTGTTCGTGTTGTGGTTGAAGATCTACCATTTCGCCAGGTCCAAGCTCTCCTACGGAACTCTGTAAACCAGCTTTATAAGATGGTTTAAAGATAAATAGAAATAAATGGAGAAGCCCCTAATGTACCACTGGTTCCAGAGCTAATACAGCCGGGAGGAATGTTTATTTGATACCCAAACAATAGGGAGAAACTATACAACGTAATATTGGTGTTATCCCCCCTTTCTCCTCCATCCCATCACATGTGGGTAATTATAAAAATTCCTGAGTACTACCTATCTTCTAGAGGATGGCGAAATGGTAAACTCTGGAGAGAATTTTTTTTTTTTTTTTTTTTTTTGCTGGCAAGTGCAATTTCCTGGGTCAAGGATGGAATCTGTGCCACAGCAGCAATCTGAGTCACTGCAGTGACCACACTGGATCCTTAACCCGCTGAGCCAAAGGAGAACTCCCAGAAATATTTTCCGAAGGGGGAGCTACAATTGCCAGCCCTCCTAAGCTCAGTCTCCTTGTGCCTGAAGCGTTTGAGGGAACCAAGAGGCTAAACAACTCTATGATCTGATAGGGAAACCGTAGCATGGATTGGGTCAAGGCACTGTATTAGAAAATGTATCTTGGAGTTCCCGTCATGGCTCAGTGGTTAACAAACCCGGCTAGCATTCATGAGGAACAAACCCGGCTAGCATTCATGAGGATGTGGGTTCGATCCCTGGCCTCGCTCAGTGGGCTAAGGATCTGGTGTTTCCGTGATCTGTGGTATAGGTCGCAGATGCAGCTCAAATCCCGTGATGCTGTGGCTGTGGTGTAGGCCAGCAGCTACAGCTTCAATTCGACTCCTAGCTTGGGAACCTCCGTATGCCATGCGTGCAGCCCTAAAAAGACAAAAGACAAAAAGAAAAGAAAAGGAAAGGAAAGAAAAGAAAATGTATCTTACTGGAAAAAAATTAATGTGCTGAAATTATTCAATTTTTTTTTTTTTTCTTTTTTAGGGCCACACTAAGGCGTATGGAAGTTCCCAGGCTAGGGGTCAAATTAGAGCTGCAGCTGCCAGCCTATACCACAGCCACAGCAACGCCAGATCCAAGCCGCATCTGCAACCTATGCTGCAGCTTGGGCAACACTGGATCCCTAACACACTGAGCGAGGCCAGGGATCAAACCCACATCCTCACAAACACTATGTGGGGTTCTAACCTGCTGAGCCACAATGGGAATTCCAAACTACTCATAATTTTGAACAAAGCCCCCTTTTTTTTGGAATGTTAGGTGAATAGGGACATCTCTGTTCGGAGCCATTCAAGGCTTCTTGATTGGTGGCTGTGTCACAGGCAGCTGTCATGGGTTTTAGAAATGTCAGTTTGATTGCTCCCCCTGGAAGGCTCCTGGTGTTCTGACAAGAAGAGAAACACACTCAGAAGCCCGTGCTGTCCCTGCTCTTCAGGAAGGATGGAGACAAAGAGCCCAAATGGATGCACGCCCGTTTTTTTTTTTTTAATGTTTTGGAGCAATGCACACCTCTAAATTCCATGCTCACTCGGTTTTTCATTTCCTGTGTAGATTTATTCTCAGATTGGGAACGACTTCATTACCCACAGATTCAGATTAATTTCTGAGTCATGCGCGGCTTCTTCTCCTGAGAACAGATCACAAAATCTAGATGCTGAGAGCTGGAATTTGACCGTTTCTCAAGCTAAGTGTTCCAAGATGAAATATTCCATGAAGATCAACTGTGATGACACTGCTTCTGATTTATTAGGTGGCCTGAGAATCTCAAGTCATGCAGAAAAAAGAAACAGAAATAACTCAACAAAACCACTACCATTTATTGTCTTCTCGCTTCCAGGCATTTTGTATTAACTTCATTTAATCTTTAGAACAATCCAGTAAGTTTGATCTTATTTTCAGATGAAGGAATTTGTTTCAAAGATTAGCCTGTCTAGATCACACAGCCTTAAGGGCTGGAGCTGAAATGCAGACCTGAGTTTGCCTTATTCCTCAGATACTAAGCAAAGCTACATCCCTAGTCAAGAAGCCACAAGCATGGTATACTTTTGTTTGTACCTGTGAGTTTAGAGATTTTTTTTTTTACTGCTGCACCTGAGGCATATGGAAGTTCCCAGGCTAAGGGTCAAAAGGGAGTGGTAGCTGCCCACCTAAGCCACGGTCACAGCAACGTGGGATCCGAGCCGCATCTGTGACCTATAGCACAGCTCATGGCAAGGCCAGATCCTTAACCCCCTGAGCAAGGCCAGGGATTGAACCCGCATCCACATGGATACTAGTTGGGTTTGCTATTGCTGAGTCATGATGGGAACTCCCAGTATTTTTTTTTTTTTTTTTTTTAATATGGCCGCACTCCTGGCATATGGAAGTTCTCAGGCCAGGAATGGAATCCAAGCTACAGCTGTGACCTACACCACAGCTGCAGCAATGTCAGATACTTTAACCCACTGTGCCCGCCCAGGGATCAAACCTGAGTGTTGCCTTCTTAATCCACTGCACCACAGCAGGAACTCCTTAGTAAGTATTTTTAATGTTGGTGTTCCAGAAGACTGGGCCTCTCAATTGCAGTTAAGGCTATTAGAATTTTTCAGAATAATGAAGAAGCAAGACCTGGATAAACAGAAATTGAATAGTAATAAATAGTGGCAGTATGTAGAAAGGAGAGAAAATACTTATTAACTAAGAAGCTTGTGGCCTGGGATGTAGGCGCCAATCCTTCAGTATTTATTGAAAGTACGTAGAGTGCTTTATTATGATCCTTAGCACAATTCAGGATCAATGACTGGCTAACAACTCTTGGGGGAGATTTCAGTTTTCATAAAGGACAAGAACAAGGTAAATGTGGATTGTACTCTGTTCATGAAATTTCTCCTAAAAAATTAGTCATGAAATGTCTCTTAAAAAATAGTTCTCTAATCTGACTAGGAACCATGAGGTTGCGGGTTCGATCCCTGGCGTTGCTCAGTGGGTTGACGATCTGGCGTTGCCGTGAGCTGTGGTGTAGGTTGCAGACTCGGCTCGGATCCCACATTGCTGTGGCTCTGGCGTAGGCCGGTGGCTACAGCTCCGATTCGACCCCTAGCCTGGGAACCTCCTTATGCCGCGGGAGCGGCCCAAGAAATAGCAAAAAGACCAAAAAAAAAAAAAAAAAAAAAAAAAATAGTTCTCTAGCTTTTTTTTTTTAAACAAATAGAATGGAGAGAAGTACAGGAGGGCAGTTGCATTGTACAAAAAAGGGGTGCCATTTGCCCAGAAGGCAACAAAAGGGGTGCCCACCCAATTTGTGCAACAGGGCAGCCTTCACTGAGTTGAGAGAAACTCTAAGAATCTTCTCTACTTAGATATAGGAGGCTTTTTATTTATTTCCCCCAAGCAACGGGGTGGATGGTGGTGCCATTTAGTGAGATGCAAAACACTCGGGAAGGCATGAGCTTGCTTGCGAGGGGGAGCCAGGAGTGCTTCCGTGGGGAATGTTAAATGTGAGAGGTTGACTGTGCCACTAGATTCACAAGACTGGAGTTGAGGGGAGAGGTTGATTCTGGATGTGAAATTTGGGGAGTTACCCGTGCACAGATAACCCTCAAGGCTGGGGAACTGACTGAGCTGTCCTAGACAAGAGGGGCAGAGAAAGAAGACAAGTGGCCCCAGGACTGGGTTCCAAGGTCTGCCAATGTTTAGAGGTCTGGAAAGGATGAGCAGCTGGCATCAAAGCCTGAAAGGGGTGAGCAGTCAGTTCAGTACAAGGAAAATGAAGAGGTTAGTGTCCAGGCTGGAAACAAGTAAGAAGAGCTATTTGACACTCAGGAGCACATGGCCCACAGCCCTACTGGCGCCAAGGACGGATAACGTGAACCACCCTCTTGCCTCAACATCAACCCATCAGAGGATTGTGTGTGAGCTGAGCACAGACCCTGGGACACCCCTCCCTCACCTGGCCTTTAAAACTGCTTTGTGGAGGAATTCCCACTGCAGCGCAGTGGGTTAAGGATCCAGTGTTGCCACAACTGTAGGTCACAGCTGTGTCTCAGCTCAGATTTGATCCCTGGCCCTGGAACATCCGTATGCTGTGGGTGTGGCAAAAACCAAACCAAACCAAACCAAACCCCAAAAGACAAAACTTCTTTATTAAAACCCTTTGGGGATAGGGTGGTGATGTTTCATGGGCACAAGCCACCTGTTCCTCTTGCTTGGCCCTTCGGTAAATTTTTCTCTGCTCCAAACTCTAATGTTTTGATTTATTTGGCTGCGTTGTGTGTCAGGAACACAAACTTACACTTACAGCATGTCCTATGAGGCCCTTTATCACCTAGAGCTTAACTCCCCTCCTGTCAGCTCTTTCTCCCACACATCCTGTGCTATACCCTCACTGAAGCACTGGTAATGTGCCCCACTTTTTTATTAACCTCCATGCAATTCCTTCTGACTGATGCTGTTCCTTCTGGCTAAAATGCTTTTCCCCATCTAATGCTACTAAAACTTCTTAATGTATAGGTCTCCCATCCAGAGGTATCACCTCTGTAAAATTGTCCCTGTCCTTCCTAAACAGGTGGATGTTGTCTGTCCCACCATCCATCAACTTCCAATCTAGAGCCCTATGATAGACCTTCCACCTGTATTGCAGTTGCTTTTGATTAGTATCATGATACCAGATGCCACCATTAAACCATGAATTCCTTAAGAGAGGGACCATGCCTTCTCTTTCACTGTTTCATGGACAGCACTCAATTCCTCTGAGAAGCTCCATAAGGACACCTGAAATGACCAAAACTTCCAAGCCTTCATAACAGAGTACATTTCCATTTTGGCTGTATTTCACCAAAACTCTCTCTCCGGGATTAGTCACTTATTAAAAGTCATGGCTCATTACTCACCTGGCTCTCACCTACATGTTCTCAGTGAATATGGTGCCCAGGTAGCCCCAGGTGGTGGGCAGCTGGTGAGTGTTCTGTTTTATGATTTCCCCACAGGCTCTTACTGACGGTTTCCTGCAGGGGCTTCACAATCCTGACTCATACAGCAGGATACTTATATTAGGAAAAAAACTCTGCTCCTCTAATTTTTTTGGAAACCCAGAGCTGTATTACTTCAATTAAAATGATCCAGTATTTGTCCAAGTTCCCCCAGCTACAGAAATTATACCTGTAATATAAGAAAACCTACTCTATTAAGACTTCACATTTTTATTGATATAATTTTTAAAGAAAATGCCTCACAAAACCTAGCCATAACCCATCGAGGAGTAAGATATAGGGAGGGAAGAAGGGGAGATGATATTAGCTTGGAGTTGAATAGTTTATTGAGGAGATTTGTGGAAAGCATTATGAAATCCTATTCTGGCATTTAAGTACATTCCACTAGAAAATATATGTTTTTTTATTTCCCCAGTGTAATAGTAGGCATATGATCATCTCTTACTTTCTTTTCTCTTTGCATATTAAAAAAGCTCTTTCAAGATATATCTACTGCGGAAATACTAAAAAGATAAAATTCAGGCTTCAGCTTGTTATTAAAGCAGGCATTTTGACCTCTCAAAATCTGACCTTTGAGAGATCAACTATTCTAGCTCTCCCCTCTGCGTTTCAATGGGAGTAGCTGGAATCCTAACAGAGGAGAATCCATCCTATTTTTAGAGGCCGGGAAAAGAAATTTCCATCAGTCACTCATTCTAGTGTACATTAGCACTTCTCTTGTCTTCTGCAAATCCCGCATATTTCCCCAAAGCCTTTTGCTTTGCTTCCCCAAACCTGGACAACACCATCCCTGAAACCCACATTTTCACTGGGATGATTTTGGCTTCACCTAATAGGCAGCGCAATTCAAACTGGCTCAAACAGTCAGGGAACTTATCATCTCTCGTAACAAGTCTGAGGTCGTGTGGGTGCCAGAGTTACTAGCTTTGGTGGCTCAAGAATGTCCCTGGGGGAGTTCCCGTCGTGGCGCAGTGGTTAACGAATCCGACTAGGAACCATGAGGTTGCGGGTTCGATCCCTGCCCTTGCTCAGTGGGTTAACGATCCGGCGTTGCCGTGAGCTGTGGTGTAGGTTGCAGACTCGGCTCGGATCCCACATTGCTGTGGCTCTGGCATAGGCCGGTGGCTACAGCTCCGATTCAACCCCTAGCCTGGGAACCTCCATATGCCGTGGGAGTGGCCCAAGAAATAGCAACAACAACAACAACAAAAGACAAAAAAAAAAGAATGTCCCTGGGGACACAGGTCTTTCTAGAGTCCTGTGGCCAAACTCGGAGCTTGTTTCAATATCAGCCTTGTAGCAAGATGGCTGCGCAAGTCCAGACACAAGATCCAGAAGTAGAAGAAGGGTTACTTCTTCTTTCATCTCCTCCGTAGAAGGGAGGAAACCTTTTCTAGAAAACCCTTAGCAGACTTGGCCTCATGTTTCTTGGCCAGAGTTGGCCATTCTTGAAGCAGACTTTGAGGAGGATGAAATACCCATGGTTGACCAATCACCGGTGGATTAAACCACTACACCCACCTGTGGGTGTAGAGGCCACTACACCCACCTGTCATTCCACCCTTTGTCTCTGGCCCTGGGCCCTCTCCCCTTCGTATCTGAACAGACAGTTCCCCAAAGAAGACCTGAAGATGGCCAACATACACGTGAAAAAAAAAAAAAAGAAATAAAAACTCAAATGAACAAAAACAAAGTTAGATTCCCATCTCATACCAGACCCCAGATAAAGTCCAGATGAATTATATTTTTAGATTTTAAAGGAAAAAAATTATGAAAATATAGCCAAACGCTTATTAAGAATTATAAGTAATAATTTAAAAACATGACAATAAGGCAAAACTAAAATGAAAGTGATTAATATAGTTGAATACATAAATGTCAAGCTTTTTGTACTAAAATGAAAATAATACAAGTAATACATTTAGAAATATATTTAGACTTTTAAATAGACTAAGGATTCATATCTTTACTATATAAAGGGCTCTCAAAAATTGCTAAGAAAAAGGTGTAATAGAAAAATGGGCAAAATGATAGTATATGGTTTATCTATTACTGCATAAGAAATGATCTGAAAATGATGGCTTAAAATGACAAACATTTTCTATCCAACAGTTTCTGTGGGTCAGGAATTGTCAGGGTGGTTGAGCTGTGTGGTTTTGGTTCAGGGTCTCCTATAAAGTTGGAGTCAAGGAGTTCCCATCGAGGCGCAGTGGAAACGAATCTGACTAGGAACCATGAGGTTGCTGGTTTGATTCTTGGCCTCACTCAGTGGGTTAAAGATCCAGTGTTGCCGTGAGCTGTGGTGTAGGTCACAGACGCGGCTGGGGTCTGGTGTTGCTGTGGCTGTGGCGTAGGCCAGCAGCAACAGCTCCGATAGGACCCCTAGTCTGGGAACCTCCATATGCCGCAGGTGCGGCCCTCAAAAGACACAAAAAGACAAAAAAAAAAATTTTTTTTTTGGCTGTGCCCATGGCATATGGAAGTTCCCTGGCCAGGGATCAAACCCACACCACAGCAGCCACCAGAGCCACTGCAGTGATGATGCCAGATCTTTAACCTGCTGCACCACAAATGATCTTCTAAAATTTTATAGTTTTACATTTACACTTAAACCTATGATCCATTTCGGGTTAATTTTTTCATATGATATGAGGCTTAACATTCTTTTTTTATTTTTATTTTTTTGCCCATGGATACCAAATTGCTTTAGAGCATTTCTTGACAATGCTATCCTTCCTCCATTGACTTGCTTTTGCATCTTTGCTAAAAATCAGGTAGCCATACCTGTACAGAGTGATTTCTTGGTTCTTTTTTGATTCCATTGATAAGAACGTCTATCCTTTTGCTAATACCACACAGTCTTGATTACCATAGCCATACAATAAGACTTAAAATCAGGTGTACCAACTCTTCTCACTTTATTCTTATTCAGGATTATTTTAGCTTTTCTAGTTCCTTTGCCTCTCCATGAAAAGTTTAGAATAATCTTGCTGAATCTATGAAAAATCTCTCAGAGATTTTGACAGGAACAGTGCCAGACTGTATATTGGCTTGGAAAAATGGACATCTTTACTACGCTGAGTCTTCCAATCCAGAAACATGGACTAGATCACCATTTATTTTTATCTTCTTTGATTTCTTTCATTAGTGTTATGTAGTTTTTGGCATACAAATTCTGTAGTATATTGTTAGATTCACACCTAAGTATTTCACATTTTTTTGAGCAATTGTAAATAGTTCTCCATTTTTAACTTCAGTTTCTAGATGCTTATTGCTAGTATATGGCAATGCATTTGATTTTTGCACGTTAATCTTGTATCCTGTGATCTTACTGAATTCATAAATTCTTGGAGATTTTTGTAAATTCCTTGAGATTTTCTATTTTGAATATAATGTCATCTACATATAGGAGTCATTTTATTTCTTCCTTTCTAATCTATATGCTCTTCATTTCCTTTTCTTGCCTTATTGTACTGGCCAAAACTTTTAAAACTATTTGAATAGTGGGGGTAAGAATGGAAATTGCTTGCCTTATTCTTGTTTTTTTTTTTTTTTTTTTTTCTTTTTAGGGCCACACCTGCAGCATATGGAAGTTCCCTGGCTAGAGGTCAAATCAGAGCTGCAGCTGCCAGACTATGCCACAGCCACAGCAACGCCCAGATCTGAGACATACCTGTGAGATATGCTGCAGCTTGCAGCAATGCCAGATTCTTTAACCCACTGAGTGAGGCCAGGGATCGAACCCTCATCCTGATGGGTACTAGTAGTATTCGTTACCACTTAGCCACAACAGGAACTCCCCTGGTCAGGTTCTTAACCAGCTGGAATATGATGGGAAGCCCTTGCCTTATTCTTAATTGTAGGAAGAATGTATTCATTCTTTTATCACTAAATATGTTATTAGCTATAGGTTTTTTTGGTAGGTGCTATTTATTAAGTTTACATAGTTATCCCCTTTTCCTAGTTTTTTGAAAGTTTTTTTTTATTATACATGCCTGTTGAATTCTTTCAAATGCTTTCTCTGCATCTATTTGATAAGATCATGTGATTTTTTTTCCTCTTTAGCCTATAATATGGTGAGTTACATTGATTAATTATTTAACATTTAACTAGTCTTGCATCCCTGAAATAAACCCTTTGGCATGGTACAAATTTTTTTTCATTTTGTTAAGAATTTTTGCACTTGGAGTCCCTGTCATGGCTCAGTGGAAACGATTCTGACTAGCATCCATGAGAACACAGACCCTCGTTCTGTGGGTTAAGGATCCAGCATTGCCATGAGCTGTGGTGTAGGTCACAGATGAGGCTTGGCTATGGCATTGCCATGGCTGTGGTATAGGCAAGTGGCTACAGTTCTGATTCAACCCCTGGCCTGGGAACCCCTATATGCCTCAGGTATTGGCTGAAAAAGACAAAAAAAAAAAAAAAAAAAAAAAAAAGAATTTTTCATTTATATTCATGAGGGCTATTGGTCTGTAATTTCCTTTTTTTTTTTTTTTTGATACTGACTTTGTTGTTTTTTGGTATGAGTTTAATATTAGCTTCATAAACTCTCATTTTCTACAAAGATTGTATAGAACTGGTATTAACTCTTCTTTAAATATTTTATAGAATGCTCCAGTGAAACCATCTGAGCCTAGAGCTCTCTTTTATGGGGAATTTTTAAATTACTGATTCAATTTCCTTAATCGTCACAAGGCTATTCAAATTTTCTGTTTCACACTGTGTAAGTGATGCTAGTTTTTGTTTCTGAGGAATTGATCCACTCACCGGAGTTGTCATATTTATGTGTGTAGATTTATTCACAGTATTCTCTTATTATCCTTTTGATGTTTGTAGGGTCTATAGCAATATCCTGTTTCATTCCTGATATTGGTACTTTGTGTCTTTTCCCTTTTTTTTTTTTCTTTGTTAGCCCTGCTAAAGGTTTGTTGATTTTATTGATCTTTTCGAAGAACCAGCTCCTTGTTTCACTGACCCTTTCTACTGCTTTTTGTTTTCAACTTAACTTTTTATTTCTATTTTTGGCCATGCCTGTGGCATGAGGAAATTCCTCGACCAGGGATCACACCCAAGCTACATGGGTAACCCAAGCTGCTGCCGTGAAAATGTCAGATCCTTAACCCGCTGCACCGCAAGAGAACGCCCTAAACTTTATTGATTTCTGATCTTATCTTTATTATTTCATTTCTTCTTCTTTCTTTGCGTTTATTTTGTCATTGACTGTGTGACATCACTCTAAGTCACACAGAGTCACACATGTCAAAGGACAGGGCCCGTCTGACTTGTGATTGGGTAACTGGAAAGCCAGGAAAATGGAAAATTAACACCCTCTCCCTACTTCACTCCCCTCAGACAGAAATTAAGGAGGATGTAGCCTTTTAGGCAGAAAACCTGAGTCCTTCTAAGCAATAAACTCAAAACATCAACAAATCTCTAGGGAAAGGGAATGGTCTTTAAGAGACACGTGTTTTGGCCTGGAGCCCATGTTTTATTTTCTCACGTCCCCAGAGAGCACAATATGACAACAGAGAATGAAGGAGAGAAACCAATAGAGTTCCATGTCATATGAGACATGCTCACACCATGTGGCATATTCACTGTGAGAGGGGCACTTTGCAGCTGTGAGGGTATCTGTTTTAGTGTCACAAGGGGGGTACAGGCAGGAGAAAGGAAGCTTCAGGTGAATCAAAGAACTCTCTGAGCACCTAGCATGTGCAGGACATTGAAATAAAGCTTGTGCAGGACACAAAACAAGTTCTAAAAGTTGCAGAAAGGTGCAAAAATTCCAAAAGCTCACCTCTTTATCGAGCTTTGGGTCTTAAGGCATAACGATCCTATGCTCTAAAATGGTGAGTCCAGCTTCCCAAACCACAGCTCTGTACTCTCTCATCCACTGCTTATAAAACACCCAAAGCTTGGCCGATGAATGAAGCAGTTGGACCAGGTCAGCACTCCTGGATCCTGCAGGGAGTGGACTCGTGGCATACCTAATCAGGACCGGGAGAAACTGTGAGTGAATACCTGTCACTTTCTTGGGAAACAGCGGCCAGTGAAGTGTGGCTGTCACTGCATTTCTCTTACTGTTAGTGTTCAGAATGGTCTGACAGAACTAGCAAGGAGGCCGAGTGGCACCACATCGTGACAAATTTATTAGCCCTTGGAGAAATAGATACGGCTCCCCGGATAATTTTCTAGTGCTTGGACACCCTCTCTTCCCATGCTACAACCTGGTGGCCTCCTGCAGCCCCCTCCCCTCCTTAAAACATCATCTCTGATGTACCTGGATCCACGACCAGCTTGCAAGCCCTCCTGACACTCCCAGGGGCACGTTTTGTGGCCTTTCCCTTAGAAACACTACACTAGAGGGGGTCATAGCACAGACCCCCAAAATGTCAACCACTGAATACAGAATGGGGATTTTTTTTAAGTAGATTCTAAAGTCGACAGTGACAAATTTAAGTTCAATATTAAGGAAGATCCAGTGTTTTGTATTCGCTAGCATTAAGATCTTTCATGTTCTTTATTTTGAAATACATTCTCCTATAAGAAGTGTAAGAAAGACATCCTTTGTCTGAAACAGGGGCATGAAAATGTACACCCCCGGGGTCTTGGCAGAAACACTGCAGAAGTAAGGTTCTGTAAACTTCAGTAATACCCTAGAGCAAAATAACAGCTACCGCTGGGCACTCACCCTGTGTCAGGCACTGCTGCATATACGATCCCAGTGAAAGAGGTATTATCCTCCCCGCTTGAGATGATAAAGTTGAGAGCTAGAAAGCTTAGGTGACCTGTCCAGTGTCAATCAACAAGCGCATGTTTAAGCCCCAAAGAAGCCCAACTATATTAGACTCCCACGTCTATACCTGGCCACTGCCTCTTCTCACTCATGTTTTACAACTGAATGAATAAGAGCAAGGAATCCAATTATCAATGTATTCTGTAAATTGCTTCTTGTAGTCCCATATAGGTGCCACAGCCTTACCTGAGAACATCAGTGAAACATACACTGCTCTTTCAGACCAATGGTGAAAAAAATCTACAATAAAGTTAATTTCCAAATACTCTACCTAATATGTTGAAACTTTGCCAAAGCACAAAAACAGGTTTCAACATGTTCCTCCAATTAGGCTGTTTTCCTCTTCCTAAAGATCATCTACTTAGCACTGAAATATTCATGTCTTTGAGGAAGTACAACCTCAGTGCTCAACTGAATGAGATCCAAAGAGATACTGGAACCCAGTAGATGAGTGAGACACTAGCCTCCCAGGTCCATGTGTTACAGTAACAGGTTCTCCCCCTGCTTGTGAGCTTGTCTTACATCATCCACGAGGCTCTTAGGGGCTCTATTTGTACTGGCCAAGATTTTTCCATCACTGGCATGAGTA
Organism: Sus scrofa; assembly: GCF_054392235.1. Lineage (NCBI taxonomy): Eukaryota > Metazoa > Chordata > Mammalia > Artiodactyla > Suidae > Sus > Sus scrofa. Next base: position 84,949,659 of record NC_139387.1, on the reverse strand, counting down.
TTGACAGAAAAAAAATGTGTTAATAGAACAAGATGTCCTCTGCTTGAGAAGATAAAACAGAGTGAAACAAAGTGAGTGTAAAGATACCATTGGTGGGAATGTAAATTTGTACGACCACTATGGAAAACAGTATGGAAGTTCCTCAGAAAACTAAATGTAGAACTACCATATTGTCTAGCAATCCCACTCTTGGGCATATATCTGCACAAAACTATAATTTGAAAAAATACATGCACCCCTATATTTATAGCAGCACTATTCACAATAGCCAAGACATGGAAACTCATAAATGTCCATCAATATTTAGATGGATTAAGAAGATATGGTGCATATATACAGTGGAAAACTACTCAGCCACGAAAAAGAATGACATAATGCCATCCGTAGAAGAATGGAAGGAACTAGAGACTCTCATACTGAGTGAAGTAAGTCAGAAAGAGAAAGACAAATGCCGTATGATATCACTTATATCTGGAATCTAATATATGGCACCAATGAACCTAGCTACAGAACAGAAACAGACTCACAGACATAGAGAACAGACTTGTGGTTGCCAAGGGTCAGGGGTGAATGGGATGGACAGGGAATTGGGTTAGTAGATGCAAACTATTACATTTAGAGTGGATAAGTAATGTGACCCTACTGTATAACACAGGGAACTATATATCCAGACCATGATGGAAGATAATATAAGAAAGGGAATGTATATATAGTATATGACTGCACCACTTTTCTATACAGCAGAAATTGGTACAACACTGTAAATCAACTATAATCTATTTAAAAAAATGTATCAGCAAAGTGAGTATAAAGATACCCACAATAATTAGTACAACAGTCTTTGAAACAAATTGGGGACAGCTCTAGAGAGAATGAATTAATAACAAGGCCTCCTCCTGGTAGTGCATAATAAGAATAATTAAGAAAATGAATGTGCTGGCTGCATGGAGTTCTTTTCTTCCAGAGGAAACCCAACATTGAATGATTCATTGGCTGCTGGAACAGAATTCTTTACCCTGGATCAATAGAGTGCCTTCCTGATGACACTTTAATAGAACAAGTGGTCCCAGAGTGACAGCTGGGAGACTCAGACACAAAGTTGAACTACCTTTGCCTGGAGCTAAATAAAAATTATACTTTTTAAAACCTCAGAGTCCAAGAGCTGATATGCTGTGCACAAAAGGACAAAAGGCAGAAATATTCCAATAAAATGGGTAGGTTATAAATGTCAGGGGCTCATAAAACATGCATTTCCAGTGGAAGTGAAAAGAGTCAATGTATAAAGGGAAATATAAGGAGAGCAGATCATTTCATGAAAATCTCAAATGCTGTGCTGTGGAGGCAAGTGTAGCCAGGGGACTCCTACCTGCATGTGGACCCAGAGGTCTTTGGGAAAGTGACTTTGTCTCTCCAGACCTTAGCTTCCTTGCCTCAAAAACGACCTTTTCTCACATCGGTGTGGTTGGAAGAGACTCTACAAAATCACCTGCACAAAGGTGAACATCCTTGGGAAACGTGGGACTGACGCACACGGATAATCCTACCAAATGGCTGTAAAATGAATCCATCGAAACATGGAAAGGGGCCGTGTCACTGTGGCCATAACAGGTTCTCATGTGGTTCTTTTCCCCATAGTTTACTCTGAGGGAAGGGCGAGACCAAAACACAGAACTTTTGTTACAGACAGAAGGAGAAAAAGAGATGCCCGTCATTTTGTTCTAATTCATGTGCAGAGAAAAGAAAAATATTCTGCCTCATGGTTTCCATAGTTACGCCACCCCATCCGTTTTCATTCGCAGCCAGTCTAACTAAGGTAGCGGTCAGGGACTTGTGGCACTGCAGCCTTGTCGCGGCCCCACGGACACACTCCTGGGTGACATTGATCAGCACCCCAGAGGTCACCCAGGAGGGCAACGCCAATCTAAACAGAAGCCTCCCGACTAAACAATTCCTCCTTTCCCTTTTCCCTTTGAAATTCTTCTTGAACCATAGCTCAAGAATGTCCTTCAAGCTAAGTACAAACCAGAGCATTGAGGTAAACATGACGATGTAACAAAGTGAAAACATAGATTTTAAAATAGGGCCAACAAATATGTTTCATATCACCAGCTTGATATGAATACAAAATCAGATATTTATGTTAATGTTGACACATAATGAAAAAAGCCTCCCAGACTGACCAGACCCATTGTTCTGCAGACCCATTGTCCGCCTCCCCAAGTGATTTTGGGGTGTAATGTCCCTCGGCTCCACCCGTACATACATTCTCTGGTCCTCTCCTGGTCTTCTCACACCTTCTCTGAACTGCCCTTCAAGACTATTTTCTGTCCCATAATCATGCATTCCAAGTGTCAGTGGAGTCCCCTCTCTTCATGTTCCCAAGCAGAAATAGGTCTGGACAGTGACGTTTACTGCTGAGTGTTGGGGAATGTCCCTTCTTGGGCCAGTCAGCTCTGAGTCAAACCTCAGGGTCTGTGCTTTGATCCAGGCTGGCTCCACTTGGCTCTTCTTCCACCAGTAAGAAATCTCTGGAATCTGGACTCCCCCACCCCCACCCCGACCTATTTTCTCCTGGCTTCTAGTCCAAGGTACGAATATCCACCTTAGCATGTTAATAGTTTCTTAAGGAGAAGCTCCTCCTCTGTCCTCCTCCCCTCAAAACACACAAGAGCAGATGATCTTCCATGACCCACACAAGGCTTTTTTTTTTTTTGCTTTTTTTTAAGGGCCACTCCTGTGGCATATGGAAATTCCCAGGCTAGGAGTCAAACTGGAGCTGTAGCTACTGGCCTGCACTACAACCACAGCAACTCCAGATCCCAGCCACATCTGCAACCTATACCACAGGTCACAGAACATCAAATCCTTAACCCACTGATCGGGGCCAGGAATCGAACCCACGTCCTCATGGATACTAGTCAGGTTCGTCACGACTGAGCCACAATGGGAACTCCATACACAAATCTTTTTTTTTTTTTTTTTTTTTTTTTGTCTTTTATCTTTTTAGGGCCACACCTGCAGCATATGGAGGTTCCCAGGCTAGGGGTCTAATCAGAGCTGTAGCTGCTGGCCTACGCCACAGCCACAGCAATGCCAGATCCAAGCCACGTCTGCAACCTACACCACAGCTCATGGCAACGCCGGATCCTTAACCTACTGAACAAGGTCAGGGATCGAACCCACAACCTCATGGTGCCTAGTTGGATCTGTTTCCACTGCACCACAATGGGAACTCCCCATACACAAGTCTTAATGTATAGTTGGAGGTCTTCTGATTAAAAATGGTGGATTCAACCCATGTGCTTATTTTCCCCTCTGAGATTCTACGAAAGAGACACACAGAAGCCCCCCCAAAAAATGCCCAATCTCTAGCAACAAAGAGCAGGAATAGTAGGCTCAGTAGAAAAGCTATTTGAAATTCCAAAAGATGTAAACCAAAGACGGGAAGTGGATTGAGGAAGCCATCATTTACATTGTTCATAAAGAGGCATCTGCACCATTTGCTTTCCAAAAGCCCAGAGAAAAGTTAGATTGGAGTTGCTGGGGGTAGCAGTGGGGAGCGAGAGGCAGGAATGAAGCTTGGAGCCAAACACAGGGAATTAGTTGACAGTCTGGGTATAAAAGTGTCAAACCTTCCTTTCTCTGCACCACACTGCTGACATTTATACATCAGTGATGGTAGCTAGGCAGCTCGTCCAGGCTGGAGACTGGAGTTTCTTCTGGGGGAAGCTGAATGGATCTTGAGGAAAGACTTACTCATTCTAGCATTGCAGAGAAGATGACTTCTCACTTGATAACAAAAGCAGAGTTGAGCAATTCAAGGCCTTTTCCGACTTAAACGCAGCTCCAAACTAGCTTTTCATTGCATCACTCTGAAGTAGGAACAGCCAAACAAGGACCCACAACGTATTTAAAGGAGCCCTCTAGCTGGGATGGAATCAGATATATGTGCCCCAAAGAAAGAGTGAACATGCAAAGAGAAGAAGAGAACTTTACTTATTTATTTATTTTTGCTTTTTAGGGCCACACCTGTGGCATACGGAAGTTCCCAGGCTAGGGGTCGAATTAGAGCTGCAGCTGCCAGACTACACCACAGCCACAGCAATGCAGGGTCTGAGCCATGTCTGCAACCTACACCACAGCTCATGGCAACCGGATCCTTAACCTGCTGAGCAAGGCCAGGGATCAAACCTGTATCCTCGTGGATACTAGTTGGGGTTTGTTACTGCTGAGCCACAATGGGAGCTCCAAGAAGAGAACTTCAAAAAAAAGAAACTATCGTTAATAACCCTGCTGTAGGAAGGTAACCTGGAGGAGGTTTGGAGCAGGTGCTGAGTCAATCAATCTGAAGTCCCTCCCTCTTACAGGCACTCAAATGAATTCAGTTTGACATTTAGCCAATTAGCAAGTCTGACTGTCTATCTTTTATGTACCAAGCTCATCCCGGGCATCATCCTGGCCATAAATCCTGCCATTTATTTTTAATGGCATATGATCACTTTTATTCATCGTAATCATCAATTTCATCTCTCCATTGCCTCTTTTACGGAGCACAGTCTGCACACGGGGAACTAAGAATTATGTGAAAATCTCCTTCTCTCACAGACACCAGAAACAGTTGCCAGAGATGAAATGATGGAAAACCGTAGAAATAAATACCACCTTGCTTTATTGTTTGCAAAGCACTTACTTAAGTCACATGATCCTATAACCCTAGAAAGTAGAACATTTTTCCAGCTGTCCTTTCACCCCAAGCCAGTGGTGCACCTAGTAGGAAATGCAAAGATGTAATGAGAGAACTCATGCAAAGATCTTCACAAGCATGCTATATTAGTGCTCAGTAAGAGATAGCTGCTGCAGTGAAAATTAGGAGCTGGAAAAGTTGAAAAGTGGGGCAAAGTGTGCCTTTTGTCATCAGAACTCCTCCTTTCTGTGCTAGCTTGCCTTTCTCCATCTCTCTGCAGCCTGTTGTATCTAAATGTCTAGCCACTGGGTGCCTAGAGTCCCCTTGGTCCTGCCCCACCGGCTTTCAATCTCTGCACCCACCTCCCCAATCAGAACACATCCATCCACAGCCTTTCCTTAGGTGTGACAGGGGTTGCTCCTGGAGCCCTAAAGGATTGTTTCAGAATCACGAGTCTGCAAAATAGGAAGCTTCTGTCTTTGGGCAAACTGAATGGCATAAATGTCAGGTACCGTGGTTAAAGGATTCAGGAAAGGTTGGGGTCTCTCTAGGTTTTTTTGATTGTACACCTAGTTGGATGGTTGTTTGCTCTCTTGTCCCAAATACATTGCCACTGAGTTAGTGAAATGGAAGCAGAATCATGCTCTCCTGATTTGCAAAAATAAGTGTTGAGGGTTTGGAGAAGAAAAGGGCTTCCCTAGAGATATAACCACTGACCTGTGGACTACATCGTAACCTTTCTTAACTAGAGGAGGCAGCTTTTAACCTCTTCTATAGAAAACTCCATCTCTTAGCCTGGCACCACAGCAAATTTCCCAGGCCGAGTAAATAATTTCTAGAGCTATGTGGCAGATATCTTGGGGAATATTCACACCGTATAAACCTGACTCCCATACAGAGACTGTGTGGTATATAACATCAGGTGGGTGTTGTTCCAATGGTGATGTGTGGGCGCGCGCGTGTGTGTGTACCTATTTGAGATGGCAAGCAGAGCAAGATAGTGGCATATTTACCTATAAAATTTGGCTCTAAAATTTTTTTTAAAAAACTATATTTTTTTGATATTATTAAAACCATTTTCAGCCAAATAGGGCTTGTCTCACTTTGATTTTACAGGAAATAAGCTCAGCATCCTGGAGAGTTGGGTGATTGAAGAGCGCCGTGTGATAGGAACTAACCATCTGCTGAATATCTAAGCGAGTATTGTTACTGCCCAGATTCTAAGACAGAACTTCCTGTGGAGTCAGATGATTTCAAAAGACTTTTTCCGGAGAGAATTGGCTCTCAATGGGCCCATGTCCGTTGTTCCCCGGTCCAAATGAGTGCCTCATCTGCACTGATCAAATACCGGAGCAGAAGGGATCCTCCTTGGGTCTCAGCACTGACAGGACGTGTGCTCTGAGTACTTCACAGTTTTTTATCCCACTTGTGCTGTGCTTCCTCAGGGGCTGTATGTTAACGAAAGGGAAACTGAACATGGCGTACAGATGATCTCATTTTATGCTGAGAGAATCTAAAAGAATTAATTAAAAGGTTACCATAAAGTGGCTAAGTACATCAAAATCAACACGTAAAATCGTGGTGAGGAAAACGGTGCAGACCTGGCTTAGCCATGATGCAGGTCTAATGACAGGACGCCATCAGCCATTGCCCAGGGACTGCCCGAGCTGTGAGATCCCTGACAAACTCTCAAGGTTTGGGGAAGAATCCATAAGCAGTTGAATTCTTTCCTTCCATAACCTCTCATCTGCCTACTTAAGAACAGACTGTCCAGACTGACTTCTCTTTTTGTTGTTATTGCTAGAAACAAGCTAATCAGTTTACCTCGAAGATGTGCAAACGAAATTCCCTCTCCCAGACTGACTTCAGTTTTTTCACTCCCCTTTCTCCTATCAATTCTGTGTTTTGCCTTCTTTCCTTAACAATTGTCTATTGCTTGTTCTTCCTCACATGAATAAATATGCATGCATACAACAAACTGAACACTATTCCACAACAATAATCCCTTGGGAAATATAAATTTTATTGTTTATTTTTTAAATGGTTTTTATTTTTTCCATTATAGTTGGTTTACACTGTTTTGCCAATTTTCTACTGTACAGCAGAGAGACCCCATCACACATAAATATATACATTCTTTTTCTCACATTACCCTCCATTATGCTCCATCACAAGTGACTAGATATTGTTCCCAGTGCTATACAGCAGGATCTCGTTGCTTATCCATTCCAAATGCAGTAGTTTGCATCCGTTAACCCCAGATTCCCAGTCCATCCCACTCCCTCCCCATCCCCCCTGGCAACCACAAGTCTATTCTCCAAGTCCATGAGTTTCTTTTCTGTGGAAAAGTTTATTTGTGCCATATATTAGATTCCAGATATAAGTGATATCATATGGTATTTGTCTTTCTCTTTCTGACTTACTTCACTTCGTATGAGAGTCTCTAGTTCCATCCATGTTGCTGCAAATGGCATTTTTTTATGGCTGAGTACTATTCCATTGTGTATGTATACCACATCTTCTTAATCCATTCATCTGTCGATGGACATTTAGATTGTTTCCATGTCTTGTCTATTGTGAATAGTGCTGCAATGAACATACGGGTGCATGTGTCTTTTTCAAGGAAAGTTTTGTCTGGTTATATGCCCAAGAGCGGGATTGCTGGACAATATGGTAGTTCTAGAGTTAGTTTTCTAAGTTACCTCCTTACTGTTTTCCATAATGATTGTACCAATTTACATTCCCATGAACAGTGTAGGAGGGTTCCCTTTTCTCCACACCCTCTCTAGCATTTGTTATTTGTCAACTTAATAATGCTGGCCATTCTGACTGGTGGACATAGTAGTTTTGATTTACATTTCTCTAATAATCAGTGATGTTGAGCATTTTTTCATGTGCGTGTTGGCTATCTGTATGTCTCCTTTGGAGAAATGTCTATTCAGGCCTTTTGCCAAGTTTTCAATTGAATTGTTGGTTTTTTTGCTGTTGAGTTGTATAAGTTGTTTGTATATTTTAGAGATTAAGCCCTTGCCAGTTGCATCATTTCAAACTATTTTCTCCTATTCTGTAGGTTGTCTTTTTTTGTTTGTTTGTTTGTTTGTTTCCTTTGCTGTGCAAAAGCTTGTCAGTTTGGGAAAATACAATTTTAAAGAAGAGATTACGTTGGCTAAAAGAATCCATCAAAATTAAAGCCGTCAACGTACTATCAATTTTAACAAAAAAAATTAAAATTAAAAACAAAAATTTTTTTTATTTAATTAAAAAAAAAGATACATGCTTGTGTTGTTCTTTTAAGAAACAAACCAACCTCAAACTTGGTGAAAATATAAGTGATATGGTATTTGTCTTTCTCTTTCTGACTTAGTTCACTTTGTATGAGAGTCTCTAGTTCCATCCATGTTGTTGTAAATGGCATTACACAACAGCTCATGGCAATGCTGGATCCTTAACCCACTGATGGAGGCCAGGGATTGAACTGCATCCCCATGGATACTAGCTGGGTTCATTTCCGCTGAGCTATGACGGGAATTCCCCCATCATAATCTGAAATTTGCCTGTTTATGTATTTACTTGTTTATGATCTGCGTCCTCCTTCTCCACACCCATAAAATGTAAAATCTCTAAATGCGATGTTTACCCAAGTGTCTAAAATAGCACTGGGGAGTTCCCATTGTGGCTTGATCGAACCTGGGCCACAGCTGTAACCGGAACCACAGCCGCGACAACACAGGATCCCACCATGAGGGAACACCTTGAGTAAATTGTTTTAAAACCACCATCACTCTAATTCATTTATCTCCTAAGGCAAAACTGAGATAGATGCTGCTTGCCTGCCCAACGTGAGAGGAAAAGGTAATGGTGGGGCCAAGGAGGTTATAAGCCAGTTTCCGATACAGTGGCAGCTGTGAGGTGGTGCAGCGGCTAATCGTCCCAGCTCTGTGCTTCCTTCCCTACCTGGAGCCACTTCTGCACAACATCCAGCAGGGCATCCTAGAGAGGGTGACCCCCAGCCACAGAACTGTAAGTTCTGCTTCCCCAAATCGGGGATCATCATGATGACAAAACTCACCGAGAGCTTCCTGTGTGCTGGGCACCGTTCCAAGCTTCACTGCTTCCAATTAACTCAATGATTCCTCTAAGGACCTTACTTTACTATGCAGCTGAGGGAAACTGAGTTACAGGGGTCGAATAACACCCCCACAGGCATACAGCTAGTGAGTGGCAGAGCCAGGATTTGAACCTAAGCAGTCATACTGCCAAGCCTGACTCTTCATCTCTGTGCTCTGTTCCCTCCCTAGGGTGTGGTCTGGGAGGTGCTCTGAAAAATCTGGAAGACGAAACGTCTGTAGCCCCTGTCTGGGGTCTCAAATAGTGCAGGAGCGCACCCGTATCTGCACCGAACCTACTGGCGGGCCAAGCTTCTAGTCGAGCACAACAGAGAGGCTTCTTTCTAGATTGATTATTCTCTGTGTCCCCTGGCCCCGTAGCTGAGGAATGACCCCGTTATGTGACGCACTGCATCGACACTCCTCTTCTAGGTGCGGGAGGAGCCCCTGGTTTTTGCACCTGGCACCTGTGCAGATCTTCTTTGCTCCGCCGCCTGCCCCTGTCTCCACGACAGCGAGGCAGCGTCCTCCAAACACCTGGGCTGCCATCATAAGCCATCGTTTTAGTTAGTTCCTGCCTTATTTCCCCTCCCCTCTGACTTGTATTCCCGCCCCCCACCTCCGACACTCGTGTGTGCGTGCGCGCCCGCGCGCGCACTCGCGGGAAGTGCCTGGCACCCAGGAGGCGCTCCATGCATGCTCAACGACGGCGAAATAAAAGATGCTTTCAGACGAGGATGAAGAGCCATTGTAGAAATGGAGCTCCCGCCTTCTGCAAGTTGGGGAGCCGTGCCAGGTGAAGCGCTGACATTGCGCCATTGGCACAAACAGAGAGCCATTTTAAAGTGCAACGCAAATTTAAACATTCAAGCATGAGGAATATTTTTATGACTGCGCCTTGCCAAATGGAACTGAAGCAGATTTGGATATAAAAATTGACAGGAAGCAAAAGTAGAATGCATAAAAATAGAAAAGAAATTACCAAGCTCTGAAAGGAAGTACACAAAATGAAATTAAATCTACCTTGACTGGAGGAGATTATATAAAAATGAATACATCGACAGTAAATTAACATGTAGCACATCTACAATCTGTCTTTAGGAGATAACAAAAGATATTTTTATTATCTCAGGGCAGAATTATGGTTGATTTTTTTTTTCCCCATTGGCTTCTGAAATGAGAGGTTTAGTTTTATATAGAACTAAGTGTTATGCTTTGCCCAACTGCTTGGGGCCTACAGGAATCTGCTATGTGTTTCTCTCTAAATCTCCCTGGTTACAACTATTTTCTTGGATGGAATTTTCTGTGAAGTTGAGGGTCATTGCCTAGGGACTGGAGTGTGTGTGTGTGTGTGTGTGTGTGTGTGTGTGTGTGTGTGTGTGTTTTGTTTGGGGTTGTGGGAGATGGAACGTTCCAGAGATGAAACCCTTAGAAGAACTCTGATAATGGCCACGGAGAGCCTGATTAGAAACAGAAGACCCAGTCACTTCCCTGAAGTTTGTAGCAGCTTCCCCCGGGAAGATCACCTGATCTCTAGGTCTCGCTTTCACTAATTATACAACGGAAATGCCAATTTCTACTTTTCCTGTCTCATTTATGAGGATCAAATGAGATAATGGACCTCAGAGTACTTTGAAAGTCTAATTATGAGGCTAAAGCAGGGAATTATTGTTATAATTTTTCGAAGTAATGATTCAGGAATCATCAGCCTGTGGATGGCTTAACTCTACGGGGAGACAGGGTGAGACACTGAGATGAAGTCAGTGGGCAGCTGAGATAAAAATCCTCTTTCTGTCCTTCCCCACGGGCCTCCTCCGCAAACTGCTCTGGCCTGTGAGGTGCATCTGCTCAGCCTCTGGGCCCCAATTCTCCCCTTTCCTCCTGCCTCTCCAGCTCCCCACCCTCCCCACCCCTTTCCTTGTTTGGAATCAAAACCCCCAAATAACTGGGGAAGAGGAAACGTCCCTGAGAAAGGGGGTGGTGGTGGAGAGTGGGGAGGGGGGCTAGCTGTTGAAAAGTCCTCCTTGACTGAAAGGAGAAAGAAGAGACTTAGTCACACACCACTCAGTACTAGTCCCAGGACACATCCTAATAATGTTTGGCCCAGCACACTTTTATCACGTTATTCATAGGCATGAGGTGCCTCTGGAATGTTCTCTCCTGCTTTCGTGATCCTGTAAACCCAATAGCTTACCAAAATATATTTGTTGGATCAATTTCCTCCCCACCAAAAGGACAAAATTGCTTATCTGTATATTTAGTCCAACATGTACCCATTTAACTGTGATAGAGCAAATGTTTACTGTTCCTGTGTGTGTGTGTGTGTGTGTGTGTGTAACTCAAGGAGTCAGAAGTAGACTCCTACATTGTGTGAGGAATGGTATTTGGAAGGAGAAAAAGAATCATTTCAGATTAAGCTCCCTCTTCATTGTTTTAAGTGTTGACACCCTGGCTGATGAGTACTTGTTTTTCAACCCCGGGTGAGGATGCTGGAATGAGGCCCTGGCAATCCCTGGTGACTTAAGTGAAGGGCAAACATGTACCTTCCCCCTCAGATATTTCTGGCAAATAATCTACACCCAACCTCTAACAGATGTAGCACTTGGGGAAAAAAACAAACAAACAAACAAAAAACAATAACAACTCTTCCTGCCTGCCTAGCGTCTTCCTCTTCTCTTCGTTAAAGCATAAAGAAAATAAAAGATGAAATGAAATATGCATCATTGCCTGAAGAAGAAACAGAAATGCAAACGAGGTGGCACAGCCTGCAGATTGACAGGCTCCCGGGGAGCGTGCATCCTGGCGGGCTTCCAGCTTCTGGGTCTGCTCCTTCCTCCCTCCTTTTCCAATCTCTTTGTGCTGCCCCGACTTGAGTCCCTTGGCTCTTGGCTCTTTCCCATCTCCGCCTGGTTGGCTGTTTCTTCCTCTCTTGTGCAACTAAAAATTTCACATTTCCTCAGGACAGTGCTGTGAAATAAGGTCACATTAAAAAAGAAGGAGAAATTGCCTATTCTGCTAGCAAAGTAACTGACTGACGCGTTGAAGAGAGCCTAAGCAAGTTGATTCCTGAAAAACAAGACACAGACAATACAGCTGCCTTTCTTTTAGGAAACACATGCGTGTATTTTTAAACTTTAGGGAACAAAAGTCATGGCTGAAATAGGAAATGTTTTACCCACGCATGGGGACCCAGTGCTGCGCCACAGAATGACGGATCTCACGGGCTTCTAGAAAAAGTCACCTGCCCTAAAATATATCTCCCATGTGGTCTGCCTCAGTGACTGAAGTTTCTACTGGAGGACTGTATTGGTAATGCTGTATTGTGGATTCTGCTGTTTTAAGTATGTTATTCAGCTACATAGCTGTATACACTTGCCTGGCTCACTGCTGCGTATGAAGTACCCTCCTTGTGTGCCAGGCATTGAGGGACACGGAGGCGTGCACTCTCTCCCCTGGTCCTTGTGCTAACTCTGTGAGGGGGCACAGTTATGCCCATTTAACAGATGGGGCCACTGAGGCTCAGAGGGAAGTCGTCTGTGTCAGACCTCTTACCTGTGGTGGACCTAGGAGTTCTGACTCGGTATTCGGACCCTCCTCACCTCCCAACCTAGTCGAGGGCTGAATGTTTTAGTGGCGATAGTGCCTGGTTAAACGGTGCGTGGTTGCCAGGAAAGCCCTGGCTTGTTCATCAGACGAGCTTTATTAGAGAACCAGATCCTGAGAATTTATGGCATTTTAGAGTGGGATTTTTCTGGCATGATTTTCTACAATCATCACATATGGATTGAATTTCTTCACTTTTCCAGATCCATACTTCCTTCTTCCCTCCCTCCCTTCCTTCCTTCCTTTCTTTTTTCTTTTTTCTTTTTTTTTGCTTTTTGGGGCCAATCTGAGGCATATGCAGCTTCCCAGGCTAGGGGTCGAATCAAAGCTACAGCTGCCGGCCTACACCACAGCCACAGCAACTCAAGATCCGAGCTGCACAGTGGGTTAACGATCCGGCGTTGCCGTGAGCTGTGGTGTAGGTTGCAGACTCGGCTCGGATCCTGCGTTGCTGTGGCTCTGGCGTAGGCCGGTGGCTACAGCTCCGATTCAACCCCTAGCCTGGGAACCTCCATATGCTGCGGGAGCGGCCCAAGAAATAGCAACAACAACAACAACAACAAAAAAAAGACAAAAGACAAAAAAAAAAAAAAAAAAAGATCCGAGCTGCATCTGTGACCTACACCACAGCTCATGGCAACACTGGATCCTTAACCCACTGAGTGAGGCCAGGGATTGAATTTGCAAGCTTAGGGTTCCTGGTTTCTGCCTGCGCCACGACAGAAACTCCAAGATGTTGCTATTTTCTAATAGTTGAAGACTCACAATTAAAAGTCTTACAGTTAACTAGCCATGTTCATAGCCGCATTAGTCCCAATAGCAAAAAAATAGAAATGACCCAAATGTCCACTGATGGATGAATGGATAAGCAAAACATGACATACAGTGGAATGTTATTCAGCCATGAAAAGGAAAGAAATTCCGATATATGCTACACCATGGCTTGAAAGCACTATGTTGAGTGAAATACTCCAGACACAAAAGGACAAATACTATAAGATTCCACTTATAAGGAGTACCTAGAGCAGTTAAATTCATTCAGAAAGTAGAAGGGTGGTTGCCAGGAGCTGGGGAGTGTGGTGTGGGGAGGGGAATTGGTGTTTAATGGGCACAGAGTCCAGGTGGGAAGATGAGAAAGTTCTGGAGATGGATGGCGGTGATGGTTGCACAACGATGTGAATGTCTTGGTGCCACCAAACTCTACACTTACAGATGGTTAAAATGGTAAATTTTCTATATGTATTTTCCCACAATTAAAAAAGACTAGTGAGAAGAATTTATAGAGTCCTTGTTTTGGAATGCTGGCATTTACCTCCAGTTTCTTCTTTTATTCATTCTTTCTCGGGTGGGATTTTGCTTGTGTCATCACCACTTTGCAAGAAGCAATGGTGGGGAAGGTGCTTTTCCTTCTCTTTCTCCTCTCCTGTCTTTGTAAGCAACCCCTTTCTTCATAGGACCCTCCTTAGGTCTCATATACACCTGCTGCAGCATAGATACAGGCTGTAAAGCAGGTGGCTCCTTCTTGGTCTCCATGTCATTATCTGACACAGTAGGCAAAAAATGCTAATAACCTCATGGCCATTGGCCAGTAGCAGGAACTCTCTCTTCTTAGCTCTTTGGGAAAGGAGGCCCCAAGGGGCTTGCCATTTAGAAATCCCAGCTTTGAACGTTGGAAATGCTGATGAAACCCAACTCTTTTCTTTCTCCAGCATCTCTTCTTCCAGAAAGGATGCAGATACAACCTCTCCTTGTACATCCTCAAAATGTAAGACATCTCCCAACACTTCACGCCCAATGTGCAGGGGCCAGTCCCCCGATGAAAATCCACAGTTGCCTGGCTAGATGGACAGCTGCCATTCCTGCGAACCCCAGACTTGCCGAAGAGACTGGGAACATCAGAAGCCACAATTCACCCAAGTTCTGAAATAACACGTGGGCACTGGGACTGGAGCGAGATGGATGGTGTGGCATGCTAATCTCAAGGGCATTTGCATTTTAGGAAGAGGTCAAGTTTGCGTTGGGGACTGGCATATGCACTCTGTGGTACAGAGAATGACTGGCCCACAGGGACCTGCTGTATAGCACAGGGAACTCTACCCAATTTTCAGCGATAACCTATATGGGAAAAGAATCTGAAAAAAAATCACTGTATGTGTATAACAGAATCCCTCTGTTGTACAGCAGAAATTATCACAATATTATAAATCAACTATACTTCAATAAAACTTTAAAAAATGAAAAGAAAGAGGAGAAGGGGAAGAAAAAGAAGAAGAGGAAGAAGAAGAAAAAGGAGGAGGAGAGGAAGAAGGAAAGGAAGAAGAACAGAAAGAAGGAGGAGGAGGAGAAAAAGAAGAAATCAAGTTTTTACCAGGGCTTTTCGGACTAGACCCAGCGGGTAGGGTTACATTTCCTCTGGTGGCAGTGCCACTGAAATTACCTTTCACCTGTGCGTGTCCCTGCTCCAAGTTACAGGGACAAAGCTGAAGCTGGTCACGAGACCCAAGTTTTAACCCCTGGACCATCTCTGTCAGTGAAGCCTTGGGTGTGTCCAGCCTCTTCTGGGACTGGACAAAGTGTGCCTGCCTCATGGGATTGCTGGGAAGATAATAGGAACTATTATAGGAAATGAGGGGAAATCCATAGAGCTAAATTTTGCAAGGATGTGTGTGCAATTTGGGTGCTTTTTGTATAACGTTAACCATATTCTCTCTGAATCATTTAGCTCTATTATCTGGCACACATTCAGGCTGGTGAGATTTATGAGAAAATGTAGCAAGGCATGGCTGGAGATTGAAAATAAGGTGGAGAGGTTAATGGATGGTGTGCCCTTAATTGAGATAATTTTGTAATATACGTATATTACTTTTTATTTCATGGCTGTAACCGAGGCCTATGGACGTTCCCGGGGCCAGGGATGGAATCTGAGCCAGAGCTGCAGAGACACCATATTCAATAACCCCCTGTGCCTACCTGGGGATGGAAAATCCACAGCAACCTGACCTGTTGCATTCAGGTTCTTTACCCACTGTGCCACAGTGGGAACTCCCCATAATATAATTTGTAATATATTTTGTTGACTTAATGTTGACAACATTAATACATCATAAAGACTGTACAACTGTCCTTCTCATGGGTTTCAGGTGGATATATGGACCTGGGAAAGGGTTTGGGGGAAAATGATCTCACAAAGGTCCAGGCAGTTTTTTTTTTCTCTCCATTGAGAAGATGCACGGCATCCTTGGTGGGCTCCAGACTGGTTATAAAACCCAGGGCATCAACAGGACAAGACACCCTATGAGAGGAGTACCTGCTGTGGCACAACGGAATCGGCGGCATCTCTGGAGCGCTGGGACACAGGTTCAGTCCCCAGCCTGGCAGAGTGGGTTAAGGATCCCACATTGCCACAGTTGTGGCATAGGTCACAGCTGTGACTCGGATCTGATCCCTGGCCCAGGGACTCCATCTACTGTGGGGTGGCCACAAAGAAGAAGAAGAAGAAGGAGAAAGAAAAAAAAAAAAACCTATGAGAGGGGACGTCAGTAACATCTTCGGTTTGTTTCCTATAGCTGCTCTAACAAATTCAGTGGCTGAAAACACACATTTATTCTCTTACAATTCTGGAGGTTAGAAGTCCTAAGGTGGGTTCACTGGGATACAGTCAAGGTGTCAAAAGGACTGGTTCCTTCTTGAGGCCCTGAGGGGAGAATCGCTTTCCTGGCCTTTTCCAGTTTCTAGGGGCTGCCTGGATTCCTTGGCTGGTGGCTCCTTTGTCCTTCAGACGACATCCCTCCGGTCTGTGCTTTTCTTACTCTGTCAGCTTCTCCTTTGACTCTGACTCTTGGGCCCCCCTAGAAAGACCATCGTGATGCCACCGCCCATTTAGATAATCTGGAGTAAACCTCTGATCTCAAGGCCTTTAGTTTAGTCACATCTGTAAGTGCCTTTTGCCAGGTAAGGAGACATTCACAGGCTCCGGGGGCTACATGTAGACCTATTTGGAGTTAAGTTTCATTATTCAGCCTCCTGCATATCTACCATTTAATCACAGCCAGAAGAGCAAGGGAAAGCTGGTTGTGGATTCAGGAGAGAATAGAGCCTCCAAGCCATGTTATACTAAGTGGCTTTGGGATCAATTCACTGCATTTCAATTTCCCAATGACCCATTTATCTAACTTTCAAATGTCACTAATACTCAAAAGATTGTCTCTTTTAATAATTTGAATGTCATTTGTCTACTTTTCACTGCTTAGTATTCTTTGCCAGTTCTTCAAATGGTATGTCAGCCTTAATTTTGAACTTCTAGCTATGAAGACTTAATTATATTACATTAAGTCAAATTAGATTAAAACTGTAATCCTTGTCCTGCTGCTGGGAATGTGAGTGGGCTGGGGGCTTTCTCACTGTTTTAAGATAAAGGGATGCAGTTTTAACTGGGGATTTTACAGGAAGATACAGATGAAGTTGTATTTAATTAAAAATTTAAATTTGAAATCACCTGCGGAAAAAAAATGAGTTGTCCAAATTATCCCATAAAAACACGATATTTTAAATTTCTAACAAGAACCAATTGAGATAAAATAAACCAAGGCAGCATAAAGAAAGTGAGGGTACCCAGAACATTATGCTATAATATTTCTATGACTGTTGCCTCAACTTTGCTACTCACTGACTGTGACTACGAAATTGTTGTGGAAGATTCTGGGTTTTTTTTTTTTTTCCTTTTTATGGCCTCACCCAAGGCATATGGAGGTTCCCAGGCTAGGGGTCAAATCGGAGCTGTGGCCACCGGCCTACGCCACAGCCACAGCAAAGTGGGATCCGGCCATGTCTGCGATCTATACCACAGCTCACGGCAACGCCAGATCCTCAACCCACTGAGCAAGGCCAGGGATTGAACCTGTATCCTCATGGATACTAGTTGGATTCATTAACCACTGAGCCACAAGGGGAACTCCTAAAGATTCTGTTTTAATGGCTTTTAAAAAAATCCTAAAATGCTAAAGAGACTGGTACAATGAGACATGAACTTGGAAGTTCCAGGAACAATCATATCATATAGCAACTTTGAATTATTAAATTGTTAGAAAAGTTGGGTTGACAAGGTACTTTGGAAATTGGCAGAAAAATCACAAACACACTGAAATGTTGGCAAAACCAAAACAGCATGGAAGAAATCAGTATATATTAAAAAATTCTTGGAGTTCCCGTGGTGGCGCAGTGGTTAACGAATCCGACTAGGAACCATGAGGTTGCGGGTTCGATCCCTGGCCTTGCTCAGTGGGTTGAGGATCCGGCGTTGCCATGAGCTGTGGTGTAGGTCGCAGACGTGGCCGGATCCTGCGTTGCTGTGGCTCTGACATAGGCCAGTGGCTACAGCTCCGATTTGACCCCTAGCCTGGGAACCTCCATATGCCATGGGAGCGGCTCAAGAAATGGCAAAAAAAGACAAAAAATAAATAAATAAATAAATAAATAAAAATTCTTTTTCTTTCTTTCTTTCTTTTTTTTGGTCTTTTTAGGGCCGCAACCTTGGCATGTGGAGGTTCCCAGGCCAGGGGTAAAACCAGAGCTACAGCTGCCAGCCTCCACCACAGCCACAGCCACAGCCGGATCTGAGCAGCAAGTGTGACCCACGCTACAGCTCACGGCAATACCGAATCCTTAACCCACTGAGCAGGGCCAGGGATCGAACTTGAGCCCTCATGGGTACTAGTCAGATTTGTTTCCACTGAGCCACAATGAGAACTCCTAAACAATTCTTGAGGGAGGCAAGCACTGACATTTTGCTTATAGAATGATTTCTGAATTTTTAATAGTTTAAGAACTCTTAGACATTTCTTTAAATGCTGCTATGATGACAGAATAAAATCTTGTTACTGGAAACTATGGCAATCCTTCCAAACTACTAAAATGGTTTCATGGAGACAAGTTTATAAATAATTAAGAGAAGCAAGTTTTTTTTTTTTTTTCCACAAAATGGTGAATTTGGTGAATTGATGATCTGACAAATTGTTTTTTGGCAAACTGAGCTTTCAGTTATTTACATTTGGGTAACTGCCCTGCTTCCCCTGGTGAGCAGGCTTCTAGTGGGGGTCCCAGGTGGCTCAGCAGAACTGAAGACGAAGCCAGGGCTGCCCCCGCTTCTCCCCACTTCCTGTCCTGCTGCGGGTGAATGCGAGTGGGCTGGGGGCTTTCTCTCTACAGAGGTTTGGTCCTATCCTCCCAGTTGCTGGACCCATTCTAAGTGCTTAAAGAGTGCTTATTGAAGGAATGGGTGGATTTTATTTTAATAAGGGTGTTATTTCCCCACGAGCTAACTCCCAACTCCTTCTTGCTGGATTCCACCGTCGGGTGCTTTCCTCTGTTGTGGCAAATATCACCCTGGTACCTTGTCCAGCTTCTCCTCATGAAAGCAGGGCAGCTTTCTCCTCATCTGGGCACCTCCAGGCCCAGCAGGAGTGGGCCCTTGACGTGTCAGTCTAAGTAATTATTTAACGATCCGAAGTGAGCTCCCAAAGGTTAGATAGAAATCCCCTGTGCGTGGTATTTCTGGCGTGACCTTTCCGACTCCTTTGTAAGGTCAAGACCTTCAAGCGGGTTCATTCCATTCATCTTAGCTCATTATTCATTATCTTTGGTCTGAGACGCAAGTGATTTGTTCAATAGCTTCTTCGGAACCTACTTCCTGCTACAATGCTAAGCCGTAGACATAGCTGTGAACACAGAAAACTATTTCCTAAGTGTTATGTTTCAGGAGCTCCCGTTGTGGCTCAGAGGGTTAAGAATCCAGCCTTGCCATAAGCTGTAGCAGAGTTTGCATGCAGATGCAGCTCGGATCCCGAGTTACTGTGGCTGTGGTGTAGGTCTCAACTGCAGCTCCAATTCAACTCCTAGCCTGAGGACTTCCATATGTTTCATGTATGGCCCTAAAAAAAAAAAAAAAAAAAAAAAAGTGTTATATTTTAGTAATTCCTTTTATTTATGTTTTCTTTCCAACAGTAGTATTATCAGAAAGAACTGTTTCATCTTTGTTGCATTAGTGGAATCTCCCAGACTATCCAGACTATCTTCCATACTTATTGCTGAAATAGACATGTTTTGAAAAGATTCTAATTGCTTAGATCATCCAGGAATATTTGGAAATAATTCATCATCACCTCACAGGTTTTTTCATTTTTCTTTTCACAGAAATACATTATTCATATTAAAAATATTGCTCTTCTCGCTCTTCCCGTTTGCATTTTTCCTTTAGTATTTGAAAACCCTGTGTTCGTTCTTGTAGTGATGAAGGGGGCATGATTTTGTCATAACAGAGCCTAAAAAAAGCCACTGATGTAAAACCTGAATTGCATTTGGATGAATCACGATGATGACTTCAGGTTTCTATAAATATTTCCTGAATATTTCCCCAAAGGTCTTGTCTATAAATCCTTCTCAGGTTCCGGTAGAGAGTTCCGTACAGTTTGATTAAGGCCTTCTGTGCACCGCTGTTACTACTGTTCTTGTTTTCCTCCCTCACTCGACTGCAAGGATCTTACCCGCATGTGCAACCCTGGTGCCTAGCACACTGAAAGTGGTCCATCAGTGTCCCTGCCAAGAAGGAATGGATTCAAGGCTGTATTTTCATCTTTTAAAAATAATAATCCCAACAGCCGATGTTTATTGGCTGCATTCGATGAGCCAGGCCTTAGGCTAGTTTCGATTATTTCACTGAATTCTCCCTGCAGCTCTATCTATGGTGCCAATGTTATTACCCCACCCCACCCACTTTTCCAAGGAAGGAAATGATCAGAGATGTAGAGCAGTTAATTAGCTTTAAGGACAGAGTGGGATATACGAACCATGTCTGATACACTGGCAGCTTATATTTCCACCTTACGCTGTATCTTGAAGGTGTGTCACTTCACCCCAAGTTGAAACAGTTTGAAAAAAGATTGCACTCTACCAGTATTCTTTTTACATAGGATGCAGATGGCTGCATCCATGGGCGTAATATCTAGTACGTGGCCTCAAAACAAAAGCCAGGAGAAAGGGAGAAACATGTATAGGGAGCCAGAGACAGAGGAAAGTGGATGGCAAAATAGTCTGTCTATTTGGTGTTAGATGAGGCATGAAAGTGAAATTTTTATATAATCATTGTGATATTTCTGGATATCCATCCCTAAAGGCCTGGTGAAAATATCCTGATGATATATGAGAATTCCCATTGTTTTCTGGGTGAAGGCTGTTCCAAAGATTCAGCCCCATCAAGGAAAGAAAGAAGAAAAGAAGGTAGACAAGTTAAATGAACAGGGTAGGGTGTCTCGACCTCAGCATTAATAATCTCTGGGGCTGTGTTATGGGTTGAATTCTCCCCTCAAAATTCACATGTTGACGTCCTAACCCTTAGGACTGAAGCATGTGACTTTATTTGGAGACAGGGTCTTTATAGAGGTAATCAAGTTAAAATGAGGTCATTAGGGTACCCTAATCCAACAGGACTGGTCACTCAGAAAAAGGGGAAATTTGAACCCAGAGATCCACAGAGAGGGAAGACAATTAAAGAGACCGAAGGTGGCCATTGGCAAGCCAAGGGCACATGCTTCCCTCACAGCTTCCAACGGAAGGAACGTTGCCATGTTTTTTTGTTTTGTTTCGTTTTTTTGTTTTTTTTTAGGACTTTTAGATTGCATTTATTTTTTAAATTTATTTTTTATTTTTTTTATTTTTTTATTTTCCCACTGTGCAGCAAGGGGATCAAGTTATCCTTACATGTATACATTACAATTACATTTTTTTCCCCACCCTTTGTTCTGTTGCAACATGAGTATCTAGACAAAGTTCTCAATGCTATTCAGCAGGATCTCCTTGTAAATCTATTCTAAGTTGTGTCTGATAAGCCCAAGCTCCCGATCCCTCCCACTCCCTCCCCCTCCCATCAGGCAGCCACAAGTCTCTTCTCCAAGTCTATGATTTTCTTTTCTGAGGAGATGTTCATTTGTGCTGCCATGTTTTCAGACTTCCAACCTCCCGAACTGAGAGAGGACGCATCTCTGCTGTTTAAGGCACCCAATCTGTGGCCCTTCAGTACTGCAGCCCCAGCAAAGGAACAGTGTCTGATAACTTTGTTGTGAGGGGCTGGCCTGTGTTTTGTAGGATGTTTAGCAACTCCCTGGCCTCTATCCGCTCGGTGCCACTAGCAACTCTTTCCCTCACTGGTGATGACCCAGACTGTCTACCACCACGACCAAATGTCCAAGGCGGGCGGGAGGGTGGCACAACCAGACTAGACTCGCTGGGCCTTGAGGCAGTTGTTGGTCTAAGACAGCAGAGGCACAGCCACTGTCGATGTCACATCGCTCTGCCAGCCCTGGTGATGTCCCAAGCAGAGCAATGTACTTCGTTTGGAACATTTAACTTCATCTGAACAAGGACCACTCCCAAAGTGTGCTATATAAGAGAGGAAAATTCTCGTCAGCTGGAGATCTAGAAAATATTTTTTTAATCCTTCAGTCATCCTTAAGGAAAACATGAGCTTTCCTGTTTTTTTTTTTTTTTTTAAGGGCCACACCTAAGGAAGTTCCCAAGCTGGGGGTTGAATCAGAGCTGCAGCTGCCGGCCTACACGACAGCCACAGCAACACAGGAGCCAAGCCATGTCTGCAATCCAGTGGCAACCCCGGATCCTTAACCCACTGAGCAAGGCCAGGGATGGAACCCGCATCCTCATGGATGCTAGTCAGGTTCTTAAACCCCCTGAGCTACAACAGGAACTCCTCCTATGGGATTTCCTTCTTAAATGTGGACAGTGTTTCTTCTGATGACGAGGAGTTTATAGATGTCCCTTTTTTGTAGAAGTGCGAAGCCTTGCCATTCTACGGGAGCAATCAAAGAAGGAAAAATGATGCTCTGGTGCTATCAAAAGAAAAAAAAAAAAATGCAGAATTCCTGTTGTGGCTCAGCTGGTTAAGGACCTGATGTTGTCTTTGTGAGGATGCAGGATCAATCCCTGGCCTCACTCACTGGGTTAAGGACCCAGCCTTCCAGTGTTGCCACAGATGCAGATCGGATTCAGTGTTGCTGGGGCTGTGGTGTAGGCTGAAGCTGCAGCGCTGATTCCACCCCTGGCCTAGGAATTCCATAAACCGAAGGTAGGGCTGTAAAAAGAAAAAAAAACAAGGAAACAAAAGAAGAAAGGAAGGGCAGCAGGGAGGGAGGAAGAAAAAAAGAAAGAAGAAGGAAGGAAGGAAGGAAAGAAAGAAAGAAAGGAAGGAAGGAAGGAAGGAAGGAAGGAAGGAAGGAAGGAAAGAAGAAAGAAAGAGAGAGAGAAAGAAAGAAAGAAAGAAAAGCCCTGTCTCAGTCTGAAGGCTATAGAAGAGGAGTCTAAGGGGGCAGTAGAAAGTTAACTAAGTATTTTAATAAACTAGCTCAGAGGCTTTGATTATGTCACTATTTATTCACATGTGAGTAGCTAGTTGTAATTAATGGAGTGGAACAAAAACCAATGGCAGCAGGCGTCCTGATGATGTGGCTAAATCCCTTTTACATCCTTTAATTCTAGAGGGATTCTAAAAGGGCACATCTTTAGAGCTGCCGTAATTATAGTTTTCTCACCGCCTGAACTGTTTGTGATGGCACTGCTGCAAGCTATATCCAGGTGATGAATTTTTTCCAACAGGTCAATGCATCATTTTAAACAACAGAAAACTCTTTCTCTTTTGCTAAGAGTTTAAGTGTGTTGACAAAGTCTCGATTAGAAATCTCTGAGAGAACCTTTCCAATAGGATTTCCACCTACAAATTTAATTAACTGCAAGACTTGCTGGATGGCACTAGTTCATAATTGATCAGGCATTATTTGGTTTTTCTTCCTTTTTCTTTTTGGCCGCATCTGTGGCAGGAGGAAGTTCCTGAGCCAGGAATTGAACCCACGCTGCAGCACTGACCCAGGCCAGAGCAGCAACAAGGTTGGATCCTTAACCCACTGAGATGCCAGGGAACTCCAGTTTTTCTTTTTTCTCATATTTTAAATGTCTTTGCTTCTTTCTCTCATCACATGTACACATACACTGTATTTCTCTACATCTGTGTAAATGTTTTATCATGACTTAAAACTGGAAGTAACTAAAAAGACAGAGCCATCTCAATTCCCTCTGGCTCTTTGGCTCCCATATGTGGCCTTGAGTGACCCTCAGCTTGTCGTCCCCATCACTTCTCCACTTGGTGAAAGCTAAGGGTCATTGGAGTAGGAGAGAGAAAACACGATTCAGTTTTTCTTTTTTGTCCTCCCAAGTTTATAGCAATGTTATTCACAGTAACCAAAGTGTGGAGGCAACCCACCGTCTATTGATGGACAAGTGGATAAACAAAATGTGCTGAAATACAATGGAATATTATTCAGCCATAAAAAGGAGGGGTTCTGGAACATTCTACAACATGGATGAACCTTGAGGACATAAGCTAAGTGAAATAAACAAGTCACAAAAGGACAGATGCCCAACAAGCACATGAAAAAATGCTCAGCATCACTGATTATTACAGAAATGCAAATCAAAACTACTATGAGGTACCACCTCACAATGGTCAGAGTGGCCATCATTAATAAGTCCACAAATAACAAATGCTGGAGAGGGGGTGGAGAAAAGGGAACCCTCCAGCGCTGTTGGTGGGAATGTAAATTGGCACAACCACTATGGAGAACAGTATGGAGGTACCTTAGAAAACTATATATCGAACTACCACATGACTCAGAAATCCCACTCCTGGGGATATATCCAGACAAAACTTTCCTTGAAAAAGACACAGGCAGAGTTCTCATCGTGGCTCAGTGGTTAACGAATCCAACTAGGAACCATGAGGTTGTGGGTTCGATCCCTGGCCTCAATAAGTGGGTTAAGGATCCGGCATTGCTGTGAGCTGTGGTGTAAGTCGCAGACGTGGCTCGGGTCCCGAGTTGCTGTGGCTGTGGCGTAGGCCAGTGGCTACAGCTCCGATTAGACTCCTAGCCTGGGAACCTCCATATGTTGCTGGTGCAGCCCTAGAAAAGACAAAAGACAAAAAAGACACATGCACTCTCATGTTTATTGCAGCACTATTCACAATAGCCAAGACATGGAAACCATCTAAATGTCCATTGACAGATGAATGGATTAGGACGATGTGGTATATATACACAATGGGATAGTACTCAGCCATTGAAAAAAAAAAACTGAAATAGTGCCATTTGTGGCAACATGGATGGAACTAGAGACTCTCATACTGAGTGAAGTAAGTCAGAAAGAGAAAGACAAATGCCATATGATATCACTTATATCTGGAATCTAATATATGGCACCAGTGAACCTTTCCACAGAAAAGAAAATCATGGACATGGAGAACAGACTTGTGGTTGCCAAGGGGGATGGGGAGGGAGTTGGATGGACTGGGAATCTGGGGTTAATAGATGCAAACTATTGCCTTTGGAATGGATAAGCAATGAGATCCTGCTGTATAGCACTGGGAACTATATCTAGTCACTTCTGATGGAGCATGATAATGTGAGAAAAAGAATGTATATATGTATGCGTGACTGGGTCACCTTGCTGCATAGTAGAAAATTGGCAGAACACTGTAAACCAGCTATAATGGAAAAAAGTAAAAATTATTTTAAAAAGGACAGATGCTATATGATTCCACTTGTATGAAGTGTCTAGAGTAGTCAAATTCATAAAACAGAAAGTAGATTGTGGTTGCCGGAGATGGGGGCAGGGGAAAGTGAGGAGTTCCATTTAATGGACATAGAGTTTCAGCTTTGTAAGATGAAAAAGTTTTGGAGACTAGGTTATACAACAATATGAATATACTTAATGTTACTTAATTGTACACTTAAAAATGATGAAGAGTACCTTTAATGTTATTTACACTTTAACCACAATTAAAAATGAAAATTAAAAAAAAAAAAAAAAGAAGACACTAGTGCAAAGTAGCCAAAGCTAAAAATATTTGTGTTCCACTTCTGACTCTGTAAAACTCTGTTGCACTACAAGGAAGTGAAAAATTCAAAAACCCCAAACTCAACAACAGCCAAAGGGGCGTACAGAGACCCCACCCTCTCCTTTTCCTCTTCATTTTCAAAATGGTGGAGTTCAGCATCTAGAGGCTTCTAGAATACAAGTCCTTTCGAAGGGGTGGGATGACAGGATTTTTCTTCTTGCCTTCGGGTTATTCTGTATTTTCTTATGTTTCCATGGTGATAATGGATGACCTTTATCAGTGGAGGGGGAAGGGCTGATTCTCTGCTAAAAAACCCATGGTATGCAAACCTCTGAGACGCCCGGTTATCATTGGTTCACACAGTTCCAGGAGGGTGACGTAGCCCTGTTGTTGTTTCCTCTGTGCCCTCAGCCAACCCCAGGAAGGATCTGGCCCCGCCACGTGGCTGCTCTGGTGCTAGGAAAATAAGAAGACCTAGAGAAGGCAAATGCCTTTCCCCAAGGTCCAAACCAGCCATCATCAGGTTAGGATGAAAAATTAGGTCTTGCCACCTGCATTCCAGTGCCCTGTGCCCCACTTCACTATGTCTCTGAATCTGAAGGGTTTGGTGTACAACTGGGGCCATGGTTATGTGTCACTCGGTGTCATTTACACCAGGGTTTCTCCAAAATCAGCACTACAGATATTTGGGGGCCAGATAATTCTTTGTGGAAGAGGGCTGTCCTATGTGTGTTGGACACTTAGCAGCATCCCTGGCCTCTTTCTACTGTTTGCCAGTAGCACCTCAGCGCCCCCCCCCCCCATGTGACAACCAAAAATGTCTCCAGACATTGCCAAATGTCCCCGCGGGGCGGGGAGGGAGCAGAGGAGGAGACACCGTCATCGGGTTGCTCAGCCTTATTCATACTGTGTTGCTGCTATTGACGAAAAGTCAAGGAACAACTGAAGTTAAGAAGAAAAAAAGGGGAATTTTATTGGAGCCAAACTGAGGATTATAACCCAGGAGACGGACTTTCAGAACGCTCTGAGAACTGTTCTGCCGGGTAGAGGGTCCAAGGCACAGTCAGACACATTTTTGAGACAAAGGATCGTATCAAAATGGGATGCTGAGGAAGTTCCCATTGCGGCTCAGTGGTAAGGAGCCCGACTAATATCCATGAGGATGCAGGTTCAATCCCTGGCCCGGCTCAGTGGGTTAAGGATCCAGCATTGCCGTGAGCTGTGGTATAGGCTGCAGACGTGGCTCGGATCCTGTGTTGCTGCGGGCTGTGGTGTAGGCCAGCAGCTGCAGCTCTGATTTAACCCCTAGCCTGGGAACTTCCATATGCTGCCGACGAGACCCTAAAAAGCCAAAAAAAGAAATACTGGTAGTTGCCATACAGGATACAGAGTCCAGGTAAACAGGTACAAAGCCAGCAGCAAGTCACCATGACCCCCGACAAAGATGGGGAAGAATACTGTTCTTTTAAGAAGTTACATTGCTAGTGTCAGAAGAAAGGGGACCAAAAGATAGTTCTAATTTTTTTTCTTTTTAAGGCTGAACCCACAGCACATGGAAGTTCCTGGGGTAGGGGTCGGATTCGAACGGGAGCTGCAGCTGCTGGACTACACCACAGCCACAGCAATGCCTACACCACAGCTGTTGCAACACTGAATCCTTAACCCGCTGATCAAGGCCAGGGATCAAATGCACATCCTCACGGACACTATGTAGGGTCCTTAACCCTCTGAGCCACGATGGGAACTCAGGAAAAAAGATCTTTATGGTCGAGCAGGCACTCTTGTCTTTGAGGAGCTTTGGTTACTGTGCAGATGCACGCTACACGTTCTGGGGTGGGGTGGCGGGGAGAAGGCCCCAATAGACCCGCAGAAAGAATTTTATGTTAAATTTTTCTTATCCTGCCTTAAAATACAAATTTTATTTCATTGCTGCTAAGAGAAATCCTGGGTGGCCGGGGTGGTTTTGCTTGTTTTACTGAAACCTGTCTCCAGCCTCATCCTTAGCCAAGCTTCTCAGTGACCCACTTGCTTTCCTGGTGCCTGTGCCTTGTCCTGAGTCCTTGCTGCCTTGCACGGGGCCTTGCCCATTTCTCTCTCCCCAGCTCAGAGCAGGTCCCCTATCTGGATGCCCCTTGTGTTGGAAGCAAAGATGGCCCCCTTGTGGGGCAGGGTGGGGTGGGGAGAGCGTAATGAGCAGCCGAGCCAGTGCTGCATTTGCACCAGAAAATCTGGGTGTGGAGTTCCCGCTGTGGCACAATGGGACTGGAGTCTCTGAAGCACCCAAGACACAGGTTCCACTCCTGGCCCAGCACAGTGGGTTAAAGGATCTGGTGTTGCCACAGCTGTGACGTAGGTCGCAACTTTGGCTGATTTGATCCCTGGCCTGGGAACTCCATATGCTACCCCGTGGCCAACAATGGAAAAAGGAAAAAAAATAAAAACAAAAAAACAAACCCAGGCTTGAACCCTTTCCTCCTCTGATGCATCCTACCTTGTAAGACTGTCGTGAGAACAAGATGTGAGGATGTATGTAAGGATCCGGCGTTGCCGTGAGCTGTGGTGTAGGTCGCAGACGCGGCTCAGATCCTGCATTGCTGTGGCTCTGGCGTAGGCTGGAGGCGACAGCTCCGATTCAACCCCTAGCCTGGGAACCTCCATATACCTCGGGAGCGGCCCAAGAAATAGTAAAAAGACAAAAAAAAAAAAAAAAAAAAAAAACCTGTAATCTCTTCACGCAGAAATAGCAGTTAACACTTTAACATAGATGCTGCGAGAACTCATTAAAAACGAAAGGCACTCATGATTGTAATTACAATTTTGTAAAAGCAGTTGTTGATGAGGTGGAGAAAGGGGAGAGTCTGAGGGCAGCAGGTTGACCTGGTGGGAGAGGGAGCTGAGGGGGGACAGTGGACCTATCTTCTCAGAAGCCTCCAATCTGGCAATGAGTTGAAAAATCAGTTAAAGCAGTCAGTTAAAGCAGGGAAACAGTGCAAATGGAAAACGCTTTGAATATTTTATTAAAGTAAGCTGTATTAAAAAAAAATTAAATGTACCCTCATTTGACGATTTGCCCAAGGCGCGCAAAAGTTCCCAGGGAGGGACTGAACCTGCACCACAGCAGTGACCCAAGCCAGAGCAGGATCCTTAACTGCTGGGCCACAAGGGAACTCTTCATTTGACAATATCTTGAAAGGACAAAGGCTCTTCTTTAAGGATGTGACAGCTGATGGGAGTTCTGTGCAGAATTTGAAAACGTAAAAACTGACACACTGGTCAGTGGTTTCCAGTCTGAACATCTTTAAAGTAAGAAGAGAACTCAGAGAGTTGGGAACCGCTCTGAGTTCAGAATTCGTCTGGATGAAACAAAATTTCCCAGCTTTTTATCATTTGTCTTGCCTATGCCAGACTTTAAGAGTTTGCTTTTGTTTTGTTTTTTTTTTTAAGCTACTTTCCCTTTATTGTTTATTAGAAGCATTCCGTTTGGATTTTATACAAAACAATTCTCTTCCTCCCTCCTATTTCCTTAGTTTACAAAAACAAGTGAAGCTGGCCAAACCGGTTTGGGGACAAACAGATCTGACTCATGGTGAACCTTATTTGTGGGGACGGAAGTGGCCCAATGATCCTGAGTCCTGCCTCCTGGACACAAGGGCTCACTGGCATCAGACAGAATGTTTAACGGAGGGAAAGGCACACACTGGCCAATGCAGCTTTGAAGATTTCGAATACACTGAAAATACCGAAAAATGATTCTGTCCGGGAGGAGGCTTTTGCTACAAGAAACAGAAACCCTGACTCAACTGCTTTTTTAAAAAATAAGGAGATTAATTATCTCAAATAACAGGAAGTTTTGGAGTAAGATGGGCTTCAAGGTTGGTTGATTCAGGGATTTAACGGTGTCCTGGGGGCCCCACATCATCCCCACCTCTCGGTACTGCTAGCCACAGCCTCAGCATCACAACTGGGGCCTGGTCAGCAGCTGGCGTTTCAGGTTTTCTTTCTTGCTCAGCGGGTGTTAGAAACGAGGAGTCCCCCAGAATCAGGCCCTTCCCTTCCATCCAACTGGCCCAACTTGAGCCCCACGCCCACCCCAGACTTCGTAATAACCATCATCAGAAGGATGGCATATGCTGGTTTAGAAGGTCAGCATCGCGTGCTGGAGCTGCAAATGGGTTCCGTTTCTCATTCCCGTGAATCCCAGGAGCTGGGCGAACACGTGAACAGAACTGGGTTCTGTTACGGAAGAGGAAGGAGGGAGGATACTGGAGAGCGGCAGTGATTGCTACGAGAAGCTTCCTCCTGAACCGGCTCACATCCAAGTTATCAAAGGCTTCCCTTTTGCCGAATCCAAGCACCTGCTTCTTTTCTCCGTCCCTCGGCACTTTTTTCAACCTGTCACGTTCTTCTCTCAGCCTTAGAGCACAATCTCTCCTGGGTGGATTTTCCTCCGAAAACACTCGTGTCTCCCATGCTCTTCTCTGAGCACGCTTGTGCTCGATTTGGGCCCTTATACTCTTCTTCTTCTTTTTTTTTTTTTTTAATAATTATTTATTTATTTTATAATTTTTTTTTTTATTTTCCCACTGTACAGCAAGGGAGTCAGGTTATCCTTACATGTATACATTACAATTACATTTTTTCCCCCACCCTTTCTTCTGTTGCAACATGAGTATCTAGACAAAGTTCTCAATGCTATTCAGCAGGATCTCCTTGTAAATCTATTCTAAGTTGTGGGCCCTTATACTCTTCTTCCTTTTCTTCTCTTCTTGTCTTTCCCCAACCTCCCCCTCTCTCTTCCATCCACATGCATTGGCTCCAGTGTACCTGTTCTCCCCAGTTTAATTTTTTTTTTTTTTTTTTTTTTTTTTTTTTTTTTTTTTTGTCTTTTTAGGGCCACACCCCAGGCACATGGAAGTTCTCAGGTTAGGGGTCCAATCAGAGCTGTAGCTGCCGGCCTACACCACAGCCACTGACAACACAGGATCCAAGCCTCGTCTGTGACCTATACCACAGCTCAGGCAACTGGGGATCCTTAACCCACAGAGCAAGATCAGGGATGGAACCTGCGTCCTCATGGAACCTGATACCAGTCAGGTTCATTTCCACAGAGCCTCAAGCGGAATTCCTCCCCACAATTTAAAAGTCAGTCATTGGCAGGTTATCCACAGGCTTGGAGCTTTGAGTCTGTGGTGCCCACTGGCTGCTTGCGCCCTCTATCCGTATGGATGTCTCATAGCATCTCCAATCCAATACACCCCGGGAAACAGAATGTTTGGTCCCTCCCCACCCTCTGTCTATCAAACCTGTTTCTCTTCTATTGGTCACCACCTTAGTGGGAGGAGCCATTTTAGTGAGAGGCACCTTCTTAGTGAGAGGGCTGTACACAGCTGCTACATTCTTAGTTCCTTTTGTCCCAGGCCACTCCCATCACATACTCCATCAGCAAGTCTTGTCATTTCTTCCCCAAGACAGTTTAAATCTGTCCTCTTTCCTCCATCTTCAGCTGCAACCATCTCATTGAACTACAATGATAATCTGATACTGCTTCTTTTGCCCTCTGCACAGAGGCCAGAGTAATCTTCTAAAAATGTTAAGTCAGATCATCTCATGCTCATGCATAAAACCCTTCAGTGGCTTCCTGTTGTGGGCAGAACAAAATCTAGATACCTTATCATGGTCTAAGTGGTCTTACTCAATCCGGTCTTGACCTCTCTCTGATTTCATCCCGGCTTTAGGCACCTGGACCCTTTTCTTGCCGGTGAAAGTGCAGACTCACTCCCTCTCAGGGTGCTTCAACTTGCTCTGCTCCCTGACTTTTGCATAATTGGATCTTTGCTGTCACTCAGGTCTCAGCTTAAAGTTCCTTGTCACAGAAGCCTTCCCTGATGGGACAGTCTGAATTAGCACATTGCTCCCCATCACTCTCTACTTTTAACCTTATTCCATTTTTGTTCTAGAATGTATGGCTAGTGACATTACCTTTTCCCTTGGTTGGTCGTTTTCTCTCTCCTTCCCATTCATACTAGCCTATTGCCATCCAGGAGCAGGGCACTTTGTCTTATTTGCTACAGTGGCCTCCACACCTAGAATAATAGAGCAAATAATAATAAGGACTTAAAGAGTGAATAACTTAAGTTATTTGATGTATACCCTACTTTCCAAAAGGAATAATCCCTTGGGAATGGTCAATAGAGGTCACAGGACGAGCAGCCCACTTTTCTTTGAGTTATCACTTAATTATTTAGCAAATATTTATTGCCAGATTGTGTCCTAAGTCCTGGAGGAAACCACATGAAGAAAGACTCAGACCTGCCTTCAAGAACTCATAGGTTAGTGGGTGGCGGCAGACTAAAAATTTAGAAAGTTGCAGTTTGACACATGCAAGGAGAGAGGGAAGCAAAGGATGGTATTGGAACCCAAGGAGAGCACCTAGTCCAGAAGGTTGAGG
This sequence comes from Sus scrofa, assembly GCF_054392235.1. Lineage (NCBI taxonomy): Eukaryota > Metazoa > Chordata > Mammalia > Artiodactyla > Suidae > Sus > Sus scrofa. Next base: position 84,917,869 of record NC_139387.1, on the reverse strand, counting down.
TCAAGGAAGGCTTCCTGGTAGAAATGCTGTCTCAGGTGAGTCTTAAGGATAGGAGTCAGCCAGGTGAAGAAGGGATGGAAGGTGGGAATGAACACTCTAGCAGAGGGTGAAACAGAGGTACAGAGGCCTGGGGACACCATGAGGGAAAGGGAAGAACGTTAGAAGGACTGGAGATTGAGTTTGAGGAGGGCCGGAGGAGGGCCTGCAAAGCTACCAGACTGGACAGGTAAGTGCCCATATCATAAAAGGCCTTGCAACAACAACCACAGCTGTGGACATTTAGTGAGAGCTTGCTGTGCGCTAGACGCAGAATGAAGTACAGCACACGTGTTATCTCATCTAATCTCCATGACAACCCTGTGTCATGGTCCTATCATGGCCTTCATTTCACTGATGGGGAATTAAGTTACTCTCCTGGGGACAAGCAGAGTAAATAGTGGAGTCAGCACTGAAGCCCGTGGAAGCATATTACAAATGCTTTCAACACGAGCCCTGGATCTCTTGTGATATCTCAATTTTTCTCTGGTTCTTAGTGTCCTCATTGGTAGAATGGAGCTGATGGCAGTGCCCCTACTGTGGCTGAAATTTGGCCTCTGTCTACTGGTGGCCGAATAGAGACACAGAAACAGAGTTTTCTGCAGAAGAGGAAAAAAACAAAAACAAAACAGCTTTCATTGTTTTGCCAGGCAAAGGAGACCACGGCAGGCTATGCCTTAAAGACTGTGCCCTCCATTGGGAAGAATTGCGGGGGAGTTTTATAGGAAAAAGGAGACAAACAGATTTTCAGATAGGAATCCGGATTGGGACAAACATGCATTCTTCTTTCTTTGGGGGAATCTTAGTCATCAAAGCTGACATCGGGAGATCTCGGCATGTTTACAACGGTGGTCTCCTGGGTTATTGCCCAGACTAATAGTACTTGTGAAAAGGGCATATTGATCGAAATTAGAACAAACTAGGAAAGTTCCTGAAAAACATCATGTGCTAATAATCTTTAACACACAGGCAATTGTGTCCTGGGCACCTAATCTCTAGTTTATAGGTGATTGTGTTTAGGGTTAAGCCAGGCAGAAGGAGGACAGACTCTAAGGTGTTCAATTTTAGAGTATTCATTTCTAAAAGAAGCACAAGGAATATAACTTTTCTCTTAGGTGTAACTTTCCTATTAGGTATAAGACGCCTACATCAAAATGCGTCTCCCTTGAGAGGGAACCAGGACCCTGCCCCAAGGCTGTGCTATTGTTTCTTGACTGTGCCTCCCTCGTCTTTGCGTCCCCTTCCTTCCCTGATCAGCGACTGTCTGAACCTGCCCCTTGGAACTTGGGGAAGGTCATGGAGGCTGAATGAGGCCCATTTTCTAAGAACAAGAAATGGGGGGCACAGAGAGGCTTTTGTGCCCAGGAGCCTCACAGGGCCCTGCTTGGTTACACTACCATGTGGAGTTTGTGAGGATTCAATGGGGAAATTCATGCACCGAATCTGACTTAGTAACAACTCAGTAAATATGAGCTCATACCATTCTTTCTTTTTGGAATGTTCATAGAGAAAGACTACTATTTAAATCTAGGTATTTTTCCCTGGCACTGGAATCAGGACTTGACATTTTCCGAATATGTGGCTCTCTTCTTTCTTTGTGATTGGTGACTAGTTTTACTCATTTGTACATTTTGTGAAGAATGTCTAACTTTGATCTTTTTTTTTTTTTGTATTTAATATTTTTCTCTCTCTCTTTTTTTTTCTTTGCCACTGCCAGCAGCATGTGGAAGTTTCTGCCATGGCAGTGACCCAAGGCACAGCAGTGACAATGCCAGCTCCTTAACCTGCTAAGCCACTAGGGAACTCCTCCAACATCTTTTTAGATTCAGGTCGACAGGTGAAAATATTTGACACTTGCATGAAAAAATTAATAGTTTAAATTTGGGGAGTTTTTTTAAATCATAAAGTAATGCATGCCCAAACTGAAAAAAAATTCTAACAAGACAATAGGGTGTAACATGAAATGTAAAGACCTTTTACCTACACCCTCATATATAATGTAATTTTAACTGAACATAATTACAGCTATTATTTCTCTTTTCCTGGAAATTTGTATGTATCTAAATCCATATATGTAAATATATAGAGATAAATATAGTTCTTGGAATTTTCACTTATGATATACTGTATTCTACCTTTTTTTCCCTTGAAATAATTTAGATATTTTTTATTGTATCATTTCAGATAACTGTATCAATTCCTCTGAACAGCTACGTAGTATTCCATTTTATAGGACCTCTGTAGTTTATTTAGTCCTCTCTTCATGTGTATTTAAATTTTATCTTTTTTATTATTATGACAAGCTATATTATTGTGCTGTCTTTGTTATATTAGCACAATATATATTTGTTTCTGTGGGAAAAATTCCTAGAAGGAGAATTGCTGAATTAAGAGAATGCACTTTTTAAATTGTAATAGTTATTGCCAAACTGCTTTCCAAAGAAGCTGCAGAAATTTACATTCCATTAGCAATATGTGAGAATTCGTGTTTCCTATACCCTGAGTACGAGCAAAAATTTATTTTTGCCACTAGACGAAGTGAAAAATGGTATCTTCTTTCAACTTACATTTCTTTGATTACTTAAGAAGCTGAAGAAACCTTTTTATGTTTATTGTCTAGTTGCTTTTTTTTTTTGCACATACTATCTTTTGACCCTTTTTCCATTGAATTATTCATTTTGTTCTTACTAATTCTTAGATCTCGTTGTATAACAAAGAGGTCAGCTCCCTTCCTGTTATGTATATTGCAAACATTTCTTTCCACCGTGTGGTTTGTCACTTGACTTTGGGTACAGTATTCTTTGTCTCACAGGTTTAACTTGCATGTAAATAGCTCGATCTTGTCTAATAGGACTCCTGACCTTCCTGCCATCAAAATTATGAAAAAAGGTTGCCACTGATTTTTCTAACCTTGTTACTATTTGCTTCACATTTAAGTTATTGATCTACTTAGATATTATTTGGGCATAAGAAGTGAGGTACTTCAGCCTTTCTTCCCCTAATGGCTTGTCTGCCACAATGACATTTCTGACTTATTCACGTTCTCACGTTGACCTAAAATACCATTTTATTTATATTCTAAATTCTCCAATGTACCTGGGTCTATCTATATGATCTCTCTTTTCCACTAACATCTTTGTTATTTCCTGTACTTTCTCTACAGTGTCTTTCTGTATTTCCTGTGATTTCTCTACCCATGAAATGTCTTCATGTTGGTTGGGTAAAGTGAGTTCTCACTCATTATACTGTTTACAGTGGTACTGGCTCTTCTTATGCCTTTATTATTCCGCTTTAGCTTTGTATCATGTTGTTGGATTCTCCAAAAAGTCCTCCTGTATTTTGATTGACGTTACAGTTGCTTCAGGGAGAGTAAGCTATGTTGTTTCATTTACACCATCTTCTTTTATGTCCCAATATTGATCAGGTTAGGCTGGACTATGCGGCAGGAATAGTCAAATCTCTAAATCTCAGGGGATTAATTCTACACAGTTTTGTTTCTTACTCATACAAATTCCAATGCAGATCAGCAGCTATCCAGGTTGGGGTCCTCCCTACAGCGACTTAACCGTCCAAGCTATTTTAAGCTCATAGCTTTGCTGTCTCAACCTGAGGCCTCCCTGGGCTGAGGAAGAGATGGTTAATGCTCCACCATTATCCATGTTCTCCCTCGAATTTCCAGCCCCCTGGTAAAGCTGGAGGACTGATTCCAGCTAATGGGAAATTGATCCCCGCAGTCTCCTTCCTTGCTGGCCAATTGCTGAGGCCGCAAGTTGAGGCGACAGAGCCCGAGACAGACCCCTTCTCAACAACTGAGTCACTTTATGGGAGGCGGTTGCCCTGGAGACTCACCTGGCTCGCATGAGACCCGGTGTGCCTTCCAAGTAACATGTATTGTATTTAGGTCACTGAGACTCTTCGGGTAAAGGGCTGCTCCAGTAAAACAAACAAAAGGTCTTGTCCTGACTGATACAGAAATGGATACCAAAAGGGATATGCAGCTGAAGGAAAAAAAAAAAAAAACCTTAAAATAAGGGCTTAGCAATCAGGTGGTAACAAGGAGGAAACTGATGTCAGAGGCTGGAAAGAAGGCAAAACATTTGGTAAGATGTGTCTTGGGATTCCCTTGAAGGCAGATCGTTTACCTTTTGAACTTGTAGTTCGGGGGGAAATGTTGGAAAACAGAACATTCATTCTTTTTTTTTCTCCCTTGCCACACCTGTGGCGTATGGAAGTTCCTGGGCCAAGGATTGAACCTGTGCCACAGATGTGACCTACACCACGACTGCAGTAACTCTGGATCCTTAACGCACTGTGCCACAGGGAATTTCCTGAACCTTAACTCTATATGTGGTTGCTACTTATTGTATATGGCAAAGTATTGAAAGAGGGTGAGATGGTGAGACAGAGTCAGAAAGGGTTGGCAAAAAAAAAAGAAAAAAGAAAAGCAAAGGCATGAAGCTCATATCAGAAGTCCCTCAAAGAGAATGTTAAATATCGTTCCTTTCTCATAGAAACATCTAGAAGCAGATGGATGGGGCTTACTGTGTGTTTGAGAGAGTTGTGAAGTAGTGACAAAGAAGCCATGAGCCTGAACTAAAAAACCTAAGACCTAAGGCCCCAACCTCCATTCTAGGCAGGAAATGGGCTATGAAAGCTGTACACTTGTGTCGAGGCAACACCCACAATACCCTCTTCAGGTGTGACTGAGAAGGTAATAGCACAGGAAGGACTGATCAGAGGAAGCCAAGTCCCCAGGAAGCTCTGGGGTTGCCCCACTCCTTGGAAAATGGCCCCGGAAGTTGAGTCTCTATCCATGGCCCTGTCACCTGTCAGAGGTGCTTGAGCCAGCATAGGGTGGTTGTCTTAAATTTCACTCATCAGAGTCGGTCAGGTGTTTGAGACTGGGACTGACGTGTTAATTCCAAGGTAATAAGAACTACGGCTAGTGTGGGGATGGCCGTCTCTCATCCATCCGGTGTGCCAAAGATTCTATAGAGAAATCCGATCCTTTTTTTTAAAGGAAAAAAAAAGGCTTCTTATGCAGAAGCAGAGATCAGCAAACAAACAAACCATATTTATAGGGCGAGAAGAGAAAGAGAGAGAGAGAAATATGCATCTGCTTGTGTTCTTGGGAGTTTCTAGTCTTCCTGGCCATCCCTGGTTCAAGTCCCCTTGAGGACCAGCTGCGTTTCAGTGGGTTCCCGAAGACAGCCCTATGTCATTACAGTCCCTCCCCTTTTCTTGTCCAAGTTTGATTGAATTGGTTTCTATTTCTTAAAATCAAAAAGGACTGTGACGGAGGAAGTTACCAAACCTCATCACAGAAAAACATCTCCAGGAAAGGACCGCCCCTTCCTTCCTGCTCTATTAGTTATAAGTGTGGTCACAGCCATGGCAGTGAGAGTTCTCAGCACGGTCAGATTTCAAAGTCATCATAAGAGAAGAAGGGGAGCTGGAAAATTGGCCTTTACTTCCACCCCCATCTACACTGGCTTTTTTTTTTTTTTCTTTCTTTTTAGGGCCGCACCTGTGGCACATGGAGGTTCCCAGGTTAGCGGTCCAATTGGAGCTGAAGCTGCCAGCCTACGCCACAGCCATAGCAACGTGGGATCCAAGCTGCGTCATCGACCTATACCACAGCCCACAGCAAAGCCAGGTCCCCGACCCACTGAGTGACGACAGGGGTCAAACCTACATCCTCATGGTTACTAGTCAGATTCGTTTCTACCGCACCACAATGGGAACTCCTATTCAGCAACTTTTAATCACACTCCAAAATCCAAAATCCTTATCACAGTGTACAAAGCCTTCTCTGATCTATTCCTTGGTCACCTCTGAATCATCTCACTTTTTTATCCTTATTCACAGCACGCCACCTACACTGCATCCTTACATTTCCTCCAGCAGGCTTCTCTTTCAGGAACTTTTTTTTCTTTTTCTTTTTAGGGCTGCACGCTTGGCATATGAAAGTTCCCAGTCTAGGGGTCAAATCAGAGCTGCTTCTGATCTGAATGCCAGATCCATGCCACATCTGCAACCTACAAAGCTTGCAGCAACAGATCCTTAACCCACTGAGTGAGCCCAGGGATTGAACCCATGTCCTCATGGATACTAGTTGGGTTCTTAACCCATTGAGCCACACGGGAATTCCTATTTCAGGGACTTTGCACTTGCTGTTCCCTCTGTCTAGAACTCTAGACTTACAGGTTTTCACAAGGCTTACTCCTCAGGTCACTTGAATGTCACCTCCCCAGGGAGACTGTCCCTGGATACCTTAGCATTTCAGAGTGACATCTGTCATTTTCTAGTAGAACTTTACTCTGCTTTATTTATTTGTTTCATGGGACTAAATACCTGGCCCTATGCTGTGTATCTATTTGTTTAGTAATTTGTGTCCACCGTTAAAATGTGGGCTTCACGAGGTAGGGAATCAAACTTTTTTTTACTCTAATGTCCTTAGCACCCAGAACATCATCTGGTAAATAGTTGCTGCTCAAACATTATACTTAAATTACTAAATACTGAATGAGTGAGTGAATTGATGAACAGAACAAAGTGAAAGCTTGAGCCAGTGTTTGCATTAGTATGAATAGGAAAAGTGAGTTCTGCAAGGCAAACCCAGGGAAGTGACTCAAATGCTGGCATGGATCCATTTCCCACGGGCAGCAAACTGTCCTGGGCAGCCAGAGGTGAGGCTCTGATTCATCATCTTCTTGGCTTCTTATGATAAACTTTTAGAAAAACACAAAGCAACTGGTTTCTTTGTTCTTTAATATAAAACCTGTCATGCTTAGTAGGCGACATGGAAATTCCTTTCTTCATCATGGATCATTTGAACTTTGCCAGAAAATCACTTATGCTGCTGCTATCTATGCTGGTACCATTCTATAACTAAGGATGGTAGATGATGTCAACTTCCCTGCTTTCCATTGGACAGAATTATGATACATCCTGTCCTTCCTTACCCAATAAACCAGCGGCGGTATTCAGTGATACGGTCAAGACAAGAACCCAGCAGTCCTGAAATGTAACTGAGCTCCATTGTCAGAGTATTCACAGTTGATGAAATCTCACAGATCCTGCAAGTATACTTAGTTATTAAATATTCTTTGTTAAGTATATGTATAGGTCTTGTTGACTGTTTGGTATGTCTTCTAAAATCCAGGGCAAACTATATTTTCGAAGGAAATTTCTATTCCTTTTGCAAATGAAATTTTATTTTTATTGTATAATATGTTTTAATTGTAGACATCTTAGAATATACAGTTAGACAAACAAAAGACCATTGAAAACACCTATAATTCTACTACACAATTAACATTTATTTGTATAGCTTCCAGTTCTGAGAATTCATCAAAGAGATGAGCTTCACCTTCTTTTTTCTTTTTTTTTTTTTTTTTGTCCTTCTCTCTTTTTAGGGCCGCACCTGAGGCATATGGAGGTTCCCAGGCTAGAGGTCGAATTGGAGCTGTAGCCACCAACCTATTCCAGGGCCACAGCAATGCGGGATCCAAGCCGCATCTGCAACTCACAGCACAGCTCATGGCAACGCCGGATCCTTAACCACTGAGTGAGGCCCGGGATTGAACCTGCATCCTCATGGATGACAGTCAGGTTCGTTAATGGCTGAGCCACGATGGGAACCCCGAGCTTCACCTTCTTGTACTGAGAAGATCTTCTTGAAAACATATGGGCTGTATGCAAAACTAATGCTATTGGATAAATGCCTTTTATCAGCATATTTCTTAGACAATAACATCAAATCTACCATTCACAAAAGTTCTGCCACTTGAAGGTTGTTTTAACCGTTTTTCTTTTTGAGACAACCAAAGAAAAAATTGATGTAGGTTGAAGCTTCAGCTCAGATTCAGTCCCTGGCTTGGGGAATTTCCATATGCCCTGGGTACGGCTGAAAAAGAAAATAAAATTAAAAAATAAAGGAGGAATTGGTGCTCCCTCCCCACCCCTTACCCCATCCTCTCCAGAACTTCCAGAAATATGCAAAAAGACATGCAAAGACTCAGAGGCAGCCAATCACCAAACCACAGGGAGACCTCTGTGACTAAAAAAAATGATAGAAAGAGAGTGAGTTCTTAGATTCGGTCTACTGATGCGTATAGAGACAGTTACAAACAGGGGTGGTGGATATATCGGAAGAGAATTATCAAACTGTGGTGTTCCAGTCACAGAACACAGAATTAATTCTGCAATTCTTCTTTCTGTAATTCTGATCCATCCTTTTTAGAGCCCTTCTTTGCTCACACTTTAAAGGTCAGCAATCTCCACAGTTCTTCTCTTGGTCTTGGCTCTCTTTTGTTCTTCCCAGAAGATCCTGCTGTTTCTCAAAGGGTCTGATCTGCCTCCACCCCTTTTCCCTCCACAGAGGACACTCCATCTCCTGTCTTCTCAGGGCTATGCTTTCTTCCATCAGGGTTCTGCTCAGACATAACCTCTTCAGAGGAGCTTTCTCTGATCCCTTACTCTCCTTCATTTTCTTTGAGAGCACTAATGGTATCTGGCATCGTGTGCTGTTTTATTTATTGTGGGTCTCCTTCCCACTAGGATGTACGTTCTGTGATGTGCAAAACTTTGTCTTCTGTTCACTGATGCATCAATATTCAGCCATCTAAGTAATGTTACCAGTATAAAGTAGATACTAAATATTAAGCTAATGGATAGCTAGGTGGATGAGTACATGAATTAATGATAGAATGAACTCATACTGTCCATGGATTCAGCTCTACCCAATGTGCTGATAACTCCAAAATCTGTACTTCCCGTCTTCACTCTCTTGAGTACGAGATCCACTTATGCAGCCTAGTGTGGGTCATCTGTGCTTGAGTGTGATCTAGACACACTCAAACTAAACATGACCCCAACAGAACTCATCAACTCTCCATAACCTAAACTTGCCATTCTTTTATGTTCCTTTTTTTATGAATGGCTCCAAGTTGCCCAAACCAGGAACCTAAGAATCATGCTCTATTGGTTCCTCTCTCTTATTCTCACATCCAATCATTAAATCCTTTTAATCCTACCCCTTTGTTTCAATGCCCATCCTGTGCAGCCCCACGAACATTGTACCATCCACAGGTTTATCCTTTATTTCCTGCATTATTGCCTAACTACTTGCCCTACCGCCAATCTTGTCTCCCCACCAATTCATACTCCACCCTGCTACCAGGGAAATCTTTCAATTGTACTCAATATTCTCCAGTGGCTCCTCTTTGCTGTGGAATAGTGCTCAAGCTTCTAGGCATGGCTTACAAAGCCATTTAAGAATCAGTCCTTCTCTAACTCCTAAAATTTATTTCTTGCCATTTCTTCTTTCATCTCCATCTTGCTCTGACACCGTCACTCACACTAACAATGTTGCACTTGCACAATGATCATGTGCAAAACATATTTGGAATAAATATTTCTGGTCACATTCTCAAAGAAGTATTTTTTCCTTGGTTATGCAGGGTCTTCATGTTTCTAGGTAAAGAGGGCGTCCTTAGAGACAGAATATCTGTCGATGACCTCACTTCTGGCTAAGACCTTTTCTGGAAAGGGTACAGTTGTATCTTCTGAAGGAGCCTCTACAGATGTGTGAAAGGAGAACTCGTTTTGTTTTCAAGTTCAATATTTCTAGATAAGAGGTAAGCCTTCAGTTTGTAGTCAGAGGATCCTCCTGACACTGAGAATTCCCCCAGTCACTGGGCCCGCCTCTGGAAGTGTTTCCATAAAGAGATGTCATGGGTATTTTTACAATGGTTTAAAGAACTTTTAAGTAGAATAGAGAATCTAATTATTCTTTACAAATTTCAACGGAATAACTAGAATCCATGCCTAGAAGCTACCATCATGCCTGCTCATTCCTTGGGCACAATGAAAGGGATATATTTCTGGAAATCCAAGCTGTCCAACAAAGGAATGGTCTGCTTGGACAGGTAATGATTTAGCCATCATCGAGGTCATTCAAATCTAGCATAACTATCCACTCTATGGTTATTAGACATTTCAAAGGAATCATACATCAGAGCAGGTGTTAAACCAAATGAGCATGGATGTCCCTTCCCTACTGATATTCTTATTTGTCTCTGAGTCAAAGGATAATTACACAATCTTCCATTTTGCTTTGGTTGTGTGGACCTAGACTTTGGATAACAGATGGGAAAACAGACTTTGAAACTAAAAGCCCAGGAATTATAGTGCCTATTTTTATTAGGTGGTTTTGTATAATCCTAAGATTAAAAAAAACTACTTTGAAGAAACTTGTTTGTGGAATAAATTTCATCACAGTGAGTATTGTCATGGTAAAATATTTTCATACCAGTATATTGTCAAACAAATGATGAGCCACTATTATGAACACTTTTCAATATGTTATCTAATTTAGATCCTTTCTTGAAGTTTTTTGGAATTTGATAAGAACACTTTTTTCCCCCGTGACATTCTGTTGGTTTGATTCTATGTAATGAGCAGTTGGTTGTGTCTAGATTTTTAAAGCTCCAAGTTTCAAAATACAGATTATAGAGCAGCTTTAAATTAATTTAAAGATTCAAGCACTGAAAAGTTATGTATAATATTAGTCAGGGTCCATTTAGGAAAAGAGAAATCATTTAGATAGTTCAAACAGAGGGCACATAACACAAATATTGGTTACAAGGACGTTGAAAAAGTTGGAGGAGTGAGAAAAAAGAATTGGGTTACTCAAAGATTAGTAATCACAGGAAACCAATTTCTCTCTGAACCAGTGCCACCATGACTCCAGAGCCTGGAGCAAAAATTCCAGAGCTGGCCTGCTGGGCTCTGTGAGGCCACTACCAGGAGCTGAAGCCACTGTCCCCTCACCCATGCTGTTGACACTGCTGCTATAGCTGCTGCCACTGTCATCCCAAACTGACACCCAAGAAGGGAAGAGTCACTCCCCGCCTCCTCTTCTCTGCTGAGTTCCCCTAGTACTGCCCATTGACTGAATCCAATGGGAAGCCAGGAAACACGGGGTCCTGGAAAGCACGGTTGGCAGGATCCCAGCCCTTTACAATCCAGAGCAGAGCAAAGCTGGCCCAAATAACCAGAGATGGATCAACATTGCCCTAATTTTCAAAGATGGGATAAAAGTGATTTATTTTATTTTATTTATTTTTTCCTTTTTTGGCTGCGTCTTCAGCATATGGAAGTTCCTGGGCCAGGGATCGAATCTAAGCCACATGGACAACCTATGCCACAGCTTCTGCAATGCCGGATCCTTAATTCATTGTGCCATAGCAGGAACTCCTAAGAGTGAAGAGCAAAGAAGTTAGATTGGCACCAACTTCTAGCAAGATTCTAGAATGGGTGGCCAAGTGATTGTTTATGAGTCTGTACATAGGGGAGGGATAGCTAATAAAAGCCCGTTGGGGACTACTGATCTATTGTATTCACTACCTCTGAAAACTAGATCATAGCAAGGGCCACATTTTAGCAATTCAGAAAATTGCAAATGTGAGCTTTATTAGGGTATAAACATCCAAGAAACTTGTCCCAAATCAGAAAGAACAAATATTTTAGATGAGCATATCGCTTGTTCTATTAAGGTCCATGCATTTGCTACATATCACAGATGGGGAAGACTTTATTGATCTGAAAGGACACAGAGATCTTTTAGTCTTGGTGAGGGCAGCTGGGATGCAGAACCACTGAGTGCTGGTCTGAGGTCACACAGCTGGTAAATTGCAGAAGGGGATCTGCAGTCCAGACCTCTCAGCTCATGGTCCATGCTTTCCTGGCACCACTCCCCAAAGAGGTCTAAATGCATTACACAGCTTCGTACCATATTTGCAAGGATGATTGTTACCATTCCTGTAGGGATGGAAGATTCACAAGGAATATTCCAAATGCTCATTCCCTGGATGCTATGTTTCCAAAGGCAAGAGTCTGTGAAGCACTGCAGGAGTGAGGAACAGGGCTGAGGAGTGTCCTTGACACTCCTGGGCCCAGTGTCCTGGGCACCCTTGAGACCACTGGGCTCCCTGGTCTGCATATCCTCTTTCTAGTTTAAGCTAGAAACTGTTTTGCTCTTGTTTTGTTTTGTTTTTTTTAGGGGTGCACCTGCTGCATATGGAAGCTCCCAGGCTAGTGGTTGGCTCAGATGGAGCTGCAGTGGCCAGCCTGCACCACAGCTACAGCAATATGGGATCTGAGCTGCATCTGCAACTTACACCACAGCTCACAGCAATGCTGGATCCTCAGCCAAGGCCAGAGATTGAACCCAAGTCCTCATGGATACTGGTCAGATTCTTAACCCACTGAGCCACAATGGGAACTCCTAGAAATTGTGTTTCAAAACTAACTTTGACAGTAAAAATACAGCTTCCCAGATTTATTAACTCTTACCTGACTACATTTAAGCATCCTCTGGCTCACCTCCAGGAAAATTTAATGAGATCAAAAAGAAATATGAAAAGAAAAATGACTCTGCCCACAGAATAACTATGTAAGGTGTGGCAGGTCTCATGGTCTCTGTTGCAAACTATCAGCACTGCCGTTGCAGCCTGAAATCAGCTTTAGCCAATAGGTAAAAGGAGGAGTGTGGCTGTGTTCCAATAAAACTTTATTTGCAAAATGAAGGGGGTGGGGAAGGAATGCGGTTGTAGTCTGCTCATCCCTGGGCTACAGGGTCTAAGGCACCAGATAATAAATATCACTTCTACTTAAATGCCCAACAGACTTTCAAACCAAAAAAGCCTGGTGACATTTATTAATTTTTTACGTCACTTTGAATATTGAGTCATTCAAAGCCAACATTGAATGCGACATTTCTTTAATGTGAATATTTATCATATTTGTTTTAAATGATGGATGAAATCTTTGCTGTTTGCTCATCTGCTGTCTTTCTTAGTGGCTCTGCATTACAATAGGAAAAAATCTAGATGCAAAAAGAGCCCTGGATGAGCCTCCCAGAGTCCAGAGTCACACAACTGATGGCAGTGCTAGGTCAATAGTTGACTCACAGATGATAAGTATCTTTCCAACTTAGATATTCTGCCATCTCTAAAACTGTGCAGATTAGTAGCAGGGTAATTTCACCTGAATAAATTACTGGAATATTTTATTATCTAAGTACTTGCTAAATCTTCTAAAGAATTATTTAAGATTAAGCAATTTTTTAATGAAAGAAAAAATTTTTTATTTTGGTGTGTGTGTTAGTATGTGTTTAACCACTGAATAGAAGTATCATTTCTTTAGATGGCCAATAATAACATATTCAATAAGCTTTCGAAGCTGATAAATTAACTCAATTACAGCTCTTTTTCTTAGAGATTTTTTTCAGAGTTGTGTTTCTTACAAAAGAAGATACCCACTTTATATATTTGTCTTAGTTATGATGATAAGGTAATTTGAAATTTTATCTCTAATGATAGAGGTATTACCTCTATGATAATATGCAAATTCATTATTATATCATTCCTTAGAGTCTTCGGCCCAATTTCTTTATGATGACATATCATATTAGATGTTGGAGCTCAACTTTAGAGAAGAGATAGCATTGACACCTTAAAAGTTATTTTGAACTCAAAGTCAGTTTCTGACTTTATTTAGTAATAATGGCAGTACTGTAGTACCTGCTATTATGGTGACAGCTAACATTTACTGAGCTCTAACTCATATAAAGACACCATGCTAAATACTACACATATCTTATCTCATTTAACCCCCAAAATAGCCTAATAATGGAGGTATAATTTTACAGGTGAGGAAACTGAAGTCAGAAGAGGCAATATAACTTACTTAAAGTTAAAGGGCTCGAACTCAGTTTGGCATGATAGCAAAGTCATGGCTTTTAACTACTGTGTCAGTGAGTCTTAAAGAATAGTTCCAGAGTTCCCTTCATGGCTCAGCAGTTAACAGACACGACTAGGACCCACGAGGTTGCGGGTTCAGTCCCTGGCCTTGCTCAGTGGGTTAAGGATCCGGCGTTGCCATGAGCCATGGTATAGATCACAGACATGGCTTGGATCCTGCGTTGCTGTGGTTGTGTTGTAGGCCAGCAGCTACAGCTCTGCTTGGACCCCTAGCCTGGGAACCTCCATATGCCAAGGGTGCAGCCCTAAGAAAACAAACAAACAAAAGAACCGTCCCTAGTGAGGTAGATAAATGTATCTTTCCCTCTCTCTCCCACTAAATGCCCCTGCAAACCCTGTACGGGGATATAAAACAAGCACAGGCAGCCTCTGAGAGGTGGCAAGAAGACTGCTAAGAGACCTCGAATCCAAGGAACAGTATAACAGTACGTTTCCTGGGTTTTCTTTTTTGCCTCATATATCTCAGACTTGGAGCTGAAGAAGTTGGCAACCCAGAAATGCCAATGAGTGTGGCCAAAAAAAGCCCCAGCAGATGCCCGCTCTCTCCAGCCAAAGGAACAGCCTAGCAAGATGGCAACCTTGGAGGCAATAACTGCTCTACTCCAGCCAAACACCAGAGCAAATCTGCGGCTCCACTTCCACCCACGCCAGTAGGCGGAGGAGGGAGCTAGACATCCACCCTGGAGAGGCTTTCCCCAGAAGCCCGGATCTCTGGGTCAGGGTGGTGTCCGAATGGAGGGGAAAGTCATTCATCCCCAAGGGTGGGGAGCAGGGCGGGAGGTAACGGGGCTCCTCCTGCGGTGACCATGGAGATGGGCACCGAGCCTGACCTTCCAGCTTCCTCTGGCAAGAATGAGGCCTCCCTTCCCATCCTCACGGGGAGTCTCCAAGGAGACTAGTGGAAGGGCAGGATTCTCCCACTGCCCAGCAGTAGTGAGACTCCCCACATCCCGCCACCATGTCACGGAGCTGTGAGAGGAGCAGTGAGGAAGACCCCTGGTGCTGCCCACCCAGAGAAGGACCGTCAGGCCTGGCCAATGAGGAGTCAAACTCCCATCTGCAGCCAGCGGTGAAGATGAGCCCCACTCCAGGGTCAACAAAGGACAAGTGGGACCCCGCCTGGCAGTGAGGAGGAGGTCCCCCTTCTTCCCCTGCCAAAGCCGTGCCCCAGGAAGCCAGAGCCAGCCAAGGCGTCACCAAGATCAGAGTCTCCTAACAGAACGCCCCAAATGTCCAGGATTCGATTGAAAAAATCCCTCCTCCTACCAAGAACGAGGAAATTTCATTTCAAAGTAAATGAAAAAAGACAATCAATAGATGCCCGACACCAAGATGACGGAGACGTTGGAATCATCTGGCAAAGATTTAAAGAAGTCATCATCATCATTTTTCTGTGGCTTGTTTCGCTCAACGAACTGCTCTCCAGGGAGGCCTTTCCCAGGAAGGAGAGTGAAAAGAAAACGAGGCCCATGTGCACACGTTTGTCCTTGTGTTTCCCTCGAATGTCTTGAAGAACTTGGACAACTGTCTGAAATACCGCATCCAAAATGGTCCCTAATGTAATGATCAGAATTTCTCTGAATCTATTAACTAACTCTCTTAATAACTTAGAATGTGTGTTATAGAGGCGGTGGTTGGAAGCTATTTCACGGTGTCCCATATACTGACTTTTACTTAATCGACACCTCATTTCACACAGTATTCCTTTCTTATTGCCGCCAATCTCTTCTTCTGATTTTTTTTAAAGCCAAAAGCAAAATTTAACTACACAGCCATACCCCTGAGATTTCCAATCATAGTGTCGACAAGTTTTCTTCCTCTGTTTTTATTTTTTTTGTTGTTGTTGCTTGTTTATTTTTTTGTCTATGCCTTCTACTTATAGAGATGAATTAATAAGAACTCTTTTATCTTTTAGGAATATTTATTATTATCACTAACAGTCTTTTCTTTTCCTTTCCGGTTTTGTATCTTTTCCCTACATCTTCCTTAATCTGTAATCTTGCTTTCTCTTTCTCTTTTCTTATTTCTGCCATGGGATTTGCTCACACTATTTTCCCGTCACCACCCTGGAAACCTATTATTATTTATTATTATTTTTATTTCTTGCCCTTGGGAATGAAAAAGATAGATTTCAACACCAAAGTAAACTTTTTCCTTTTTCTGAATTGCCCCAGAACTAGAGGTTTCACAGAGTTCCCATCATGGCTCAGCAGTTAACGAACCCAACCAGCATCCATGCAGACGCAGGTGGGATCCCTGGCCTTGCTCAGTGGGTTAAAGATCTGGTGTTGCCATGAGCTGTGGTGTAGGTCACAGATGCAGGTCAGATCCTGCAATTGCTGTGGCTGTGGCATGGGCCAGGAGCTACAGCTCTGATTCGACCCCTAGCCAGGGAACCGCAAAATAAATAAATAAATATTAAAAAAAAAAAAAAAAAAAAACTAGAAGTTCACATCAAGTGCCTTACAGGGTAGAAATTTCATTTTTTTTTAAACTGAATTGAAGGATGCTGGATTATACAGAACCTTCTTTCCTATTCTCAAGTACTTATTGAGAGGATCCTTCTGAACAGGAAGGCAATTTAGAAATATCCGGGGATACCATGAGGTCTCTAAGGAGTCGTGCAGCAGGGAGTCGGCTGTGTAACACGTGGGTCCAGCAACCACCATGGGCACTGAAGTGTGCTGGGCAGTGCTGGCTGCAGCTTAAGTGCTCTTGTCCTTCGTTTTCCTGACGAGGCAGCCTCAGCTCTGAGGCAGTCCTGGGCGACCCGTCCTCTCCCGGGCTGTGAGGGCTCTCCTGCTCTTGAGATCTGAATTTATTCCCTCCAATGCCAATCCAATCAGCCTAAGGAGAAGGAATCTCACTTTAGGATCTAGAGAGTTTCTGGAAACCTAGGGCAGGGTTAGAGCTCCTCCAGGATCGAGGCATCTCGCTCACCTAGGGGAGGGGCAGTGAGAAAGAGAAGATGAGCTGAAAAAAGATGGAGCGATTCTTTTAAAGTACTAGTGTTCTCTGAGGATATTCACTTGTTTGCTTGTTACATCCTGGCAATACTTTTCAATGAAGCTGAACATTTGCGGTGGAGGAAAAAGTGGCTCCCTCACAATTCAGCCTGAGCCAGATGGGGACTTTCTATTCTCCTCGCAGTAGAGTCTGTGGGAGCTGCTCTGGAATTGTAAGAATTATGGTATCTGGGGGCTTGAAAGAGCAATGGGGTGATGAGCGAGAACCCAAAGATTATGCCTCGGTTCCAACGTGACCCTAATTTACTTTGTGACATTAGGCAAATATGATCATTTTTTGGTCACTTTAAAATGTTTTGGTTGTTTGTAAAATGAAGGCATTGGTGTAAATTAGTGGTTCTCAGTTTGAGAGTATGAAATCTCTTTTTTTTTTTGCCTTTTAAAAAAAATTTTTTTTTTAAGGCCACACCTGTGGCAAATGGAGGTTCCCAGGCTAGGGGTCTACTTGGAGCTACAGCTGCTGGCCTACACCACAGCCATAGCAATGCCGGGTCCTTAGCCCACTGAGCGAGGCCAGGGATCAAACCCACAACCTCATGGTTCCTAGTCACATTTGTTTCTGCTGTACCATGATGGGACTCCTGAAATAGCTTCCTAATTTCAAAAAGTTATGGATATCATATGTTAAGGGTAGCAAATTTGTTGCCCATTGAAAGAAAAAAAAAAGAAAACAGAAGTATATTTTGGTTCCAAGACTTGGAATGACTCCAGTCTCTGGGTGCAAATGCTGCAGCCTAGAAGCAGTGGCCTAGCTGACTTTGAGGTCTCTTCTGGCTCTAATACTCTGGGATTCAGGTCAGGAGAGTTTGGACCCCTTTGAAAACATTCATTTATTCAAGAGGAAAGCTGACATTAAATATTACCGGACCCAAGGGCAGCACTAGAAGTTTTTGAGAGAGAGGAATGAAGGTAGATTTCAGGGTCTAAGACTCAAGAGTTGAGAGAGAAGGTGGAAGGAAGGATAGATACTAATAGGAGGCGCTGGGGAGCCCTGATGGGGAGCCGGGTTACATCATGTGGCTGTTACATGGCCATCTCAGCCTTTCGAAAGCCAATGTTGCGGTTGGAGCAGCCCTTGCAGCTCTTGCTGTGGTTGAAGATGCCCTTCAGCAACAGCCATTGGGAAACGGAAAGAATAAAAGCGTCTTACTCACAAGCCCGAGAAATCACGCAGCACACCTGAGGTCACATAGGGAGGTCACAGTAGGGAGAGAGTGCCCGAGGGCCTGGCGTTCTGCTTTTATTGGGGTTGAGGGTGGGGGGCCTAGAGTTTTGAAGGCTCACTCTTTACTGGTGAATTTATTTATTTCTTTAGTCTTTTTAGGGCTGCACCCACAGCATATGGAGGTTCCCAGGCTAGGGGTCTAATTGGAGCTGCAGCTGCTGGTCTACACCACAGCCACAGCAATGCCAGATCCCAGCTGTGTCTTTGACTTACACCACAGCTCATAGCAACACCGGATCCTTAACCCACTGAGCGGCAAGGCCAGAGATCAAACCTTTGTCCTTGGAGATCCTAGTTGGGCTCGTTAGCGCTGAGCCACAAGAATGCCATACTGGTGAATTGAAAACTCCTTAAGCACAGAATTTAAAGCAGGGGAAGAGAAGAAAAACAAAAACCAAAAAACAAGTAGCCCCAAACGGTCAGTTACTGAAATCAACCAAGATCTCTAAATCAAAGGAGGTTGGGAGGGGGAGGCAGCCAGGCTCTTTATCTAGCCAGTGGCTGGAAATGTATTTATTCAAGACAACCGCCTTTGGAGTGAATGCCTTTTAGAAATAGATGCCTTGGCAAACAAAGTTAAGTCAAACACTTGCATTGCAAAAAAGGAAAAAAACCCTAACTGTCAGGGCTCACCCTACAGGCTCATACCAGAAAGAGGGTCAGAAGCCAGGATCCCCAACAAAACGAAGCAGAGAAAGCAATCTTGACTCCCAGGCAAGATGGACCAACTTTACTGACCTTAAACAAATATGTAATAACATTAAAAAATAAAGTAATATAATAATGTAATATAATTAATTGTACATTCTATTAAATAGTATTTGCATATAAAATTATCAGGACAGTGCAGAGTATACGGCAGGCTCGTTTCTCCTTTCCTTAATCACAATAACTGTTGATGTGTTCCTTAAAGCCTGCTAGTTAAACTTCCCTAAAGATTAGTTCTGATTGAGTTGACATCAAGAATTTACTGGCAATGTTTGGGGATGAGTCCTGTGATGTATGTACAAGAGAGATGCCCGCAGAAAAATACATCCTTGTAGCTTGTCCTAACACTGTCCCTTTTTAGTATTTTCAATACTTTGTATGCTTCATATAAAAAAAGAGATTGATTCTCAAAGACATTCTGCCTTAGAGCACTCTTCCTGAAGTTTTAAGGAGCTCTGAACTTGACACTTTATATTTTCCAGAGCTAAACACAGATTTGGGTATTAGGTTGAGGGTATCAGGTCACATTGCTACCCAAAGAGTCATCGAACTGCAATGAGAAGCAAGCAGGCAAGTACGGAAAATTCTCGAGGGTGTTTAAACGTTATTAATTCTCAGGGTTTTTAAAGGTTATTAATATTTTAATTCCCATTTTCTAGCAAGCATTTCCTTAGAAGAATTAGAAATTCCCTCTATTCCTCTATCAAACTCAAGTAGCAGCTCTAAGGAAAACATACAGGAGTTCCCACTGAGGCTCAGCGGGTTAAGAATACAACTAGTCTCTGTGAAAATGTGGGTTGGATCCCTGGCCTTGCTCAGTGGGTTAAGGTTCCAGTGCTGCTGCAAGCTGTGGTGTAGGTCGCAGATGTGGCTCGAATCTGGTGTTGCTGTTGCTGTGGCTGTGGCGTAGGTCTCTGCTGCAGCTCGGATTCGACCCCTAGCCCAGGAACTTCCCTATAGCACAGGTGCAGCTGTTAAAAAAAAAAAAAAAGAAAAGAAAAGAAAGAAAGAAAACAGAAAAGAAAAGAAAAAAGAAAAACATAGAGCTTAGAAGAAAGTGTTGGCCCAAATTTGAATCCAACATAACAAATATATGGTAGTGTTTAGAGTAGCTCACACAACGTAAGGAAGACAAACCCTTTCCGGTTCTCCTTGAGGTTGGGGAAGGGTACTGACAGAGGCATTGTATTTCTTTTTAAAAATGAATCAAATTGCATCGCTTGATTCTTCGGTGAATAATGATCATATATTCATGTGTTGTGAGAAGTGTTCTGTTTTCGGTTTTCAGAATCAACCTCCAGACAAAGCATGTTTAAAGGACAAAATGCGCAGTGGCTCAGCAGAAATGAATCTGACTAGTATCTGCGAGGACTCAGGTTCCATCCCCGGCCTCGCTCAGTGGGTTAAGGATGTGGCGTTGCCGTGAGCTGTGGTGTAGGTTGCAGATGCGGCTCGGATCTGGCATTGCTATGGCTCTGGTGTAGGCTGGGGGCTGCAACTCCAATTCGACCCCTAGCCTGGGAACCTCTGTATGCTACAGGCGTGGCTCTTTAAAAAAAAGGACAAAAAAAAAAAAAAAAAAAAAAAAGTACAAAACGTAAATGTTTCGCTGAACCACAATGGGAATTCCACCTTTCCTTTGTGTCTTCTTCAATTTCTCTCACCAATGTTTTGTAGTTTTCAAGGTAGAGAGCGGCAAGTCTTGAAGCTTAGGTTTGGTGCTCAGACGTTGCCACTTCCACAATGTCCTATTGAAGGAAGTTCAAAGCCATCTCAGATTTAAGGGGACTGGATCACTTGGTCGGAAGAACGGCCCCTTATTATGTGTACTGTTTCAGTGGGAAAAACTGTAAGTAGGGAAGGAGAGTGGTAAGCAAGTTTCACCTTTCCTTTACACCATTCTGTTTTGTTTGAATTTTTAAAATCATGTACAAATACACATGACTTCTATACAATAATGATAATAATGACAATAATACTAAAATATGACTTCAGATTTTTTCCTGCGTTAAAGTTACACTCCAGGATAATAATCTGACATTTGGAAGGACCCATGATTTTGAATTATGATGCCTAATTCAGGGTAGGCCTTCAAATTTCATCTAACTGTAAGGCCAGATAAGGGCAGGTTTCATGAAACCCCCAGCATGGAGCTTGGCACATGATAAGTGCTTAATAAGTATTTATTGAATCTGAAACTAGATGAGAAAATGGGGGCAAAAGATGCATGTATCAGGGGAAAATAACCTTAAAATCTGTTCTATTAATTCATTGTATGTAATCAGCTTTTATCATGGCAACTTGGATCTTAATGGGCAAGAAAATGTATTTGATTTAATTCCCATGCACTCGCAGGCCTAGGCTGTTGGATGAAATAACAGCATGTCCATTGCTATAAGCAGCAGCATCTGGGAATTATAACCTAGGGCAGAATCAAGGGGATCCTTAAACTCTATTTCTACAAGACACCAGTTAATTAAAGAAATCATGTGTCTTTACAAATACCAAGGATGCTCCTGGACTCTTTCAAATGGGACCTTAGCGAAGCACCCAGAGGAGCTATTTAAACAAACAAACAAAAAATACCCTTTCTTTAGTATCTACAATACACATTAGTAAGAAACAGAAAGTCAGCTCTTAGTTTTGTTTAATAGGCCCCATACTCAGTTTTGACTGGCACTCTTACTGGTTCTTCTGTTTCCCCATATCAAAAACCTGATAAATAAAAAAGGGTAAGAATACCCTTGAGAAATTCTTGCAGATTCCTTGCTGGCTGATTTTCAGTCTAGAATGTATTTCTCTAAATCCTACTTATTAAGAAATTGTACAAAGAGGCTGATTATTTATTTAATGACCATTTTGAAAACATCTTGACCCTTCCCAGGAAGGTCAAAGAGTAGCCTATTATTTGGATGCCTAATTGAACTGGACAAAGGAAATTGCTTTCATCATTTTTACTTTGCCCTTCCTAATTGGATCGAATGTCAACTTTCCATGCAATGTTCCCTGACACACACTCAGGTTCCTTAATGCAACCAGATTAGATCAGTCTGCATCTGTCTCCCTGGTACCCTGGGACTGCATGCACTTTGGATACATATTTATTTTGTGAATTTCATTTCCATGTTAATTAGAATGTAGGTTCCTGGAATTTTCATTCTGCATCTGATAATCTTCTTACAGTCAGCATGATGGAAACAGCTGCATGCTGTTTACTTTATGAAAGATGATGTTCCTTGCTCAGATGACACTGGATATTTACTTTCTAGATCAAAGATTATGCCTCAGCTTCTTCTTACAGATTTATCAGAATATGTTAATTGATTGAGAACTTTCAATAATCCTTATTAGGTCATTGTAGTTTTCTGAAGGCATAATGAACAAAAATTATCGGGAAATCAAATTTAGTAACATGAAGCTCATTTCTTCTTCTGTTATAGACTCTGCTCTTTCTCCAAGCAGATTTTTTTTTTTTAAGATTAACGATTTTTCTAATTACAAAGGTTATACAGGTCAAGTGAAGAAAATCTGAAAAATAGACAATCCCACTCTTCTTAAACTTTGGCGGCTTTCTTTTCATATGCATATAGTAGATTTTTGTAAGATATTAGTACTCTGAATAGATATCAGTCCAAAAATGTTTTTTTTTTTTTTTTAACCAGCCTTCCTTCTAACTGAATCAAGAATTTATTACATTAAAAAAAAGCGACTTATTCAATCCAACATTAAACCTGTACTAAACAATTTACTATGTGCCACCTACTTGCCTCTCTCTGGGATGGGTGGGAAGGGCACATAAATAAAAATAAATAAATAAATAAGACACATCTTTGCTTTGAAAAAGCTTATAAACTGCAGGGAGAAAATGGTAAAAAAAATAATAATAATTATTATAAGGCCTAGTGTGATGACAATATTAAGCAATTGCTGAGCACTACTTGTGCAGCCAGTACCTTTTATTCCTCATACAGCTCTACCACGTAGGGACTAGTACTCGCCCCCTTTTATAGATGAGGACATTCAGGCTGAGACATGTTGTTAAGTACAGTGCTCTGAATCACACAGCTAGTCAGCGGCAGGACTGGGATTTGAATCCAACAATGTGGTTTCAGCTACGTTCTCCATCACTGTACCCTCCCATAGGAGAGTATTTCAATGATCACATTTCTTCCATTTATAGAAATGCATAAAACTCTCACATAGTTTTCTTGACGTGAGCTCCATAGCATCTGTCCAGTGTTCCTCACGCTAACCTTCTTAAGTGGAAGGACCACCAGTGGAAAATTCATTCTTGATCTTATAGGTCCATGAAAGAGGCCCTATCATTACGGCAATGGAAAGGATAAGAAAGTCAAATAGTTTGGTATTTTGCCACACTCAATGTCTGGGATAATTTTCTCTGAGATTATAGAGAGTGAGTGAAGCCCACGAGATAACTCCTTCAGTGTCTGAAGACTTAAAATCCAAAAGGTAGCTGATGCATTTGAATCTATATAAGTTGGAAGTCATGTTTGGGTGTATAACTAAAATTTCAGATAAGAGTGGCTTTTAAAATATGAATGTTTATTTATTTATATTTTGTTACATAATAAGGAGATTAAGGTGAGCATCCAGGGGTGGTCTGATGGTTCTTTGAAATTATCAAGGACTTGGCTTCCTCTATCCTTTCTCCTAGTCATCGTGTGCTTGTGGTCACAGGTGAGCTGCTAGAGCTCCAGCCATCACATTCAGGTTCCAGGTAGGAAGAAAAGGAAAGGCAAAGGAGAATAAAGGGCCTAAGACAAGTGATTGAGTTCCCTTTAAATAGCTGTCCCAGAAGTCCTAGTTTTAGAATATAAGTGGTTATTTGCACAGATGAATGAATGAATGTTCTATTTCTGGTCCTTTTTTTTTTTTTTCTTTCTTTTTTCTTTTAGAGCTGAACCCACGGTATATGGAGGTTCCCAGGCTAGAGTCCAATTGGAGCTGTAGCCTCTGGCCTATGCCACAGTCACAGCCTCAGCAACTTGGAGTCTGAGCTGTGTCTGCAACCTACACCACAGCTCACGGGTAATGCCAGATCCTTAACCCACTGAGCAAGACCAGGGATTGAACCCACATCCTCATGGATGCTAGTCGGGTTCATTAACCGCTGAGCCATGAAGGGAACTCATCCAGTCTCTTCTTTATGAAGGTTAGAGGAGTTCCCTTGGAGGAGCAGTGGAGACGAATCTGGCTAGGAACCATTAGGTTGCGGTTCCATTCCTGGTCTCGCTCAGTGGGTTAAGGATCTGGCATTGCTGTGGCTGTGGTGTAGGCCTGCAGCTGTAGCTCTGATTCGAACCCTAGCCTGGGAACCTCCACATACCACAAGTGCAGACCTAAAAAAAATGGTTAGAATGTGGTACCCTGGACAGATCCTGTGGAGTACTTGGCTCTGGAATAAGAGCTAGAGTCTTTCTTTTTCAAATGAGTGTATATATTCATAATATTGTTCCTAGAATTAAGACTCTGAGACAAATTTTATAATAATATTAAATGTTGAATAAAACATTGAACACATACAATAAATCAAGTAAATTCTATGAAGAAAATCAAGTAGGAGAGTTCCCAGTTGTGGCTCAGTGGAAAGGAACCCAGCCAGTATCCATGAGGTTGCAGGTTCTATCCCTGGCCTCGCTCAGTGGGTTAAGGATCCTGCATTGCCCTGAGGTGCAGTGCAGGATTCAAATGCCGCTTGGATCTGCCCTTGCTGTGGCTGTGGTGTAGGCCAGCATCTGCAACTCCGATTTTCCACTCCTAGCACGGCCCTAAAAAGACAAAAAGAAAAAGCAAAAAAAGAAAATCAAGCAGGGTTCAGGGTACCTAGTGCATTTGACATCCTGAGCAAATCATTTTTTTTTAACAATGCTCCTCCTTTACCTGTCAAAATTATTATAGGAAAAGTTACATTTAATGATCGAAAAATGACACATGCAGCAGGCAGCCTCTAAGGAGACCTGCCAGGCTGCCTGCCTTCTAGCTGGGTGATCCCCTCCCCTTGAGTTGGGCGGGGTTTGTGACTTGCTGCTAACCAATAGGATAAGGCAAAGGCGATGGGATGGGATTCCTGTATGTAAGATGACATTACCCATGGTAACCCATCTTGCTGGGGAGGCTCCCTCTCCTGTTAGCTTGGAGGAAGCAAGGGTTATGTTGGGAGGTCCACATGGCAAGGAGTGGAGGGCAACCTCCGGCCTGGCCAACATCCAGCAGGAGACTAAGACCCTCTGTCCAACATCGCATGAGGAAATGAAACGCCCACATGAGCAGGCATCCTTCCCAGCCTAACCTCAGCGGACACCTGGATTGCAGCCATGGGGGCCCTGAGCTGGAGAGCCCAGGCCAGCCATGCCCTCATTCCTAACCCGCGGACACTATGAGATAATAAATATGTGTTCCTGTAGGCTGCTCAGTTCATGGTAATATACTTATACTGCAATAGATAATACAAAACACATGTTATCAATAGTCGTAAAAGAGCAGGTGATGACATTTTTGCCTTGTCGAACTTCATATTTATAATCATGCTAGTAAAAAAGGATAAATACATAAAAGTAAAATAAACACCTAAAAGGTAAAAAAGGAAAATGGATTAAAAATGCAAAAATATTAATGTGTTTTTTCGAAAAATAGGAAATATTCGTCATCGGAGGAATGAATAGATAATTTTATTTCCGTTTTAAGCCTTAACTTCTGCAAATTTGTCAATGGCTTCCTCAAAATAGATCTCTTTTGCATATTCATGTTCGATACAGTCTAGCTGGATTTGTCAATTTATCAGGGCCCATAGTCGATCCTTCCAGAGGAATACATCCATATTGCAGGGGTTGGGATGGCTTGCTGCGAACCAGGGCCTCCTGAAGGGTGAGCAGCTTCTGTGAAGGAATGGACACAGAGCCAGCGTTTGTGTGGGACTGCTCGTTTATTGATTGAATCAACCAAGCTTATATACAATCTGTATTTTCCCTTGGCATACGTCATGCGCCATACATCTGGTGATATTTTTTAACTTTCCACTCGGTCAGATGTTACCTTTTGATCTGGTACATGACCAGGTACATTTGGGAACACAAACAATGCTCTTTTTTGTACTTTCCACTTGACTTTTCAGAATTAGATGTGCTCGTGTTAATGATTTAACTTTGTGGGTTACAAAAGCACGAACTTATTAACTTTATAATTAAAAATATTTTTGTGTGCCTAAAACCTAAGGCCAAACTATATTCTATTAGTAAAGGTTACTCAAACATACCAAAGGTTATTCTGATTCTTATAGAACTAGAAACCACAGCATTGACACTTGTTAGGGTTGGGCCGATAGGCCTGGCATAGCAAGATGCAATCGACTGAAGGTAGGTAATTTCCTGACCTGTGTTCAATTACATGGTGCAAACCGCACAAGTTTTTCTATAACTAAGGCCCAATATCTACCCTATTCATCAACTCGTCCCTAGCATGGAAAAGAACCACCTGCTGGAGCATGGAGAGACCTGTGCCTCCAGCCTCTATTATGCCTCCAGGATTCTTTCACAGGTTAAACAGTAACAGCCCAAACATGAAAGCTTTCTATTAGGGTCTCCATAGAAAAAAAGGGAGGGAACTCAGAAGTGAATGATGATCACAGGACAAGGGGACAGTAGGAATTTGTGGGTAAGCACCAGGCCTGACGTTTACCCCCCTGGGGTCTTTTTTTGGGGAACTTTATTGGACAGCAATTTCCCAGCTCTCGCAGTTTTTATTAACCGCATAAGCAGACAGAGAAGAAGAAGCAGGACTGTTGCTCTCCCGGACGTGCTGTGCAGTCTGGGGTCCTCAGTCTCCTGGACTTTGTTGGCAGGCAGACCTGCACAAACGGCTCCCAGCAGCTAGCTACACCCAAAGCAAGCTCGATGACTCTGAGCTATGACAAATTTACTTACAAGCAAGATGTATAGTCCTGTCTACTTGCGTCAGCAGACAACTGTATAGCTTAGAGTTCTCTGAATTAACTTCCAGGTAGAATACCACGTCCAAGTACTTTATTTATTTATTTATTTATTTAGTCTTTTTAGAGCCCCACCCTTAGCGTATGGAAGTTCCCAGGCTGGGGGTCGAATTGGAGCTATAGTTGCCAGCCTATGCCACAGCCACATGGGATCTGAGCCGCAACTGCAACCTACACCACAGCTCAAGACAATGCCGGATCCCCTACCCACTGAGCAAGGCCAAGGATCGAACACACGTCTTGGTGAATTTTAGTCGGGTTTGTTACCTCTGAGCCACAACAGGAACTCCGCCACGTCCAAGTACTTTAAAATGGAACACTATGTTTGTTAAAGAATAAGCAGTTAAGGAGTTTCTGCTGTGGCACAACGGGTTAAGGATCTGGCATTGCCGCAGCAGCCGCAGCTGTAGCTCAGATTTGATTCCTGGCCTGGGAACTTCCATATGCTGTGGGTACAACCCCCCCCAAAAAAAGTAACTAAAATGTGCTAATTTGAAGTGTGTATTACAGATTTTTATAACAGTAATTGTGGCCATTGTCTAGAATTTAGACCAAGGAAAGGTTTGTTTGTTTTTTTCTGGGAAGAGTAAACACAGACGTTTAGAATTCCTAGTACATTTAAAAATAAAAAGCAGATGGAATCTGAGTCCCTTTTATTATTGTTGGTCTGTGCTTGGGGCACACTTGGCCCCAAACTCAGGGCATCACAGTAAAGGAGATAAGGAAAAATGAAACTCCACTGTGTGGGGGGTTTCCAGGAAAAAGCCCTCCGATGGGGCTGAGCAGGCATCTAGGGAGGAGAGGGAGAAGCCCTGCTACTGAGGGGATTCCAGCAAGTACAAAAGTTCGGTGCCCGCAAGGCAGCTGGTGTATTCAAGGACCAGCGAGAGACCAGGGTACTGCAGCAGGAACGAGAGCTGGAAGAGGCGAGGGGTTAGAGAAGCAGCCGGTCCGCAGCAGGAAGGGACGGCAGGACTGCTTGGGACATCTGGGTGGGACCTGTTTCCTTCACAAGCCTTCACGTGGGGTGGTCTGAGCTCGGCCTGATGAAACTACGCTGGATTTCCAGTAGGAAAGCCTCATTTGCATCAAATATTTTCCACTTATAGAACTCCCTTTTGGTTGTGGCACAGTGGATATGAATCTGACTAGTATCCATGAGGATGTGAGTTCAGTTCCTGCCCTTGCTCAGTGGGTTAAGGATCCAGTGTTGCCGTGAGCTGTGGTGTAGGTCGCAGACGGGGCTCGGATCCCTCACTGCTGAGACTGGGGTGTAGGCCAGCAGTTGTAGCTCCAATTAGGCCCCTAGCCTGGGAATTTCCATAAGCCAAGGAGGCAGTCTTAAAAAGCAGCAACCACCACCACCACAAATCAAAAACAAAAATAAAAACAAAACCACCTCACGTTCCCAGCATAGAAAATGAGGATAATAAAACCAGTCTTGTAGGGCTAATGTACTTATTAAGTGAATTAAGATAACATCTGAGCAAGTCCTTTGTAATCTGTAATGCACCCTGATAGGGACCACTCTGGTATTTAAGCATTCAAGCATCAGGGATGCTTAGGGATGTTCTAAGCTGAGTGCCCTGGACCCTGCCCTCCTCTTTCTTAACTACCTTATCCACTGATTTCCCCCAGCAATTCCACACATCGGCTCCCCTTGAAGCAGGAGGCCTTGGTGAACAGAACCAGGCAGGCAGGCTTCTCGTCAGTGTGACAGGAGATGCATAACCGCCCACAGGGATAACGTTTAACCAAGCTAAACAGTAGAAGATAACCTTCATTTGCAAATCTGATGAGCTAAATTACAGGGTTCGGCTCTAACAGAGGTGGGGAACAAAGCTCAAGATCACTCTTGCCACAGCTAAGATTAGCAGCTGGAAAATAACGTGCATCTATAAAATGAGGGTGTCAAAGATACCCCAGTTTTGCATGGTGTATCTTCAGCCCGTAGAAAGGGAGATATTGTCCTCCCAGAGGTCAGGCCAGATGGACGTATCTGAGTGGTTGCCACATACCAGACCAGGCTACTGTGACAGCATTTGTTGAAATTACTGATAAAGGCCTTTGAAAAATATTTGCTTGCTCAAAGGAAAATGTGAGCCGTCTTTCCATTCTTTTCCTTTTCCATAGATCAGAAGAAAGTGTTCTTGCTTGAAGAAAGAGTCCCTTATAGAAAGCAAGTAGGGAAGATAGGGACAGAAGGAATAACTGTAGGAGTAAGAAGTTGTCCCAGGTTCCCTTCATGGCGCAGCGGAAACAAATCTGACTAGGAACCATGAGGTTTCGGGTTCGATCCCTGACCTCGCTCAGTGGGTTAAGGATGGGGTGTTGCTGTGAGCTATGGTGTATGTAGGTCGAAGACGTGGCTCGGATCCCGCCTTGCTATGGCTCTGGCATAGGCCAGCGGCTGTAGCTCTGATTTGACTCCTAGCCTGGGAACCTCCATATGCCTCAAGTGCAACCCTAAAAAGGGGAAAAAAAAAAAAAAAAAAAAAAAAGAGGCTGTCCCAGGAGAGAAGGAACAGCTTCTCCCTCATGTTTCCACGGGCTATTTACTTCTGCGTCATGGTCAATAATTTCTCAGGGTTCTTGGCTTCCAACAGACTTGTGTTTGAAACCTTGTATGCCATTGACTTGTGGGGGCCTGGGACCTGTTAAACTTAACGTGTCTGCCTTTCCGTCTTCTCATTTGGTAAGAAAAGATAACAAGAGAGTCTGCAGAGTTCCTGTGGTGGCTCAGTGGTTTAAGAACCAGACATCGTGTCCGTGAGGACGCGGGTTTGATCCCCGGCCCCGCTCAGTGGGTTAGGGATCCGGTGTTGCCATGAGCTGTGGTGCAGGTCGCAGATGTGGCTTGGATCCCAAGTTGCTGTGGCTGTGGCCAGCAGCTGCTGCTCTCCTTTGACCCCTAGCCTGGGAACTGCCATATGGCATATGAGTGGCTGGGGGAAAAAAAAAAAAAAAGTCTACTAGGTAGAACTGTGATGAGGACTAAATGAGAAAATGTATGTTGAGTGCAGTGCTGGGCATATTGTAGGTATTCAATCAATTCTGGCCATTTGCAATGTTATTGGAGGGAAATTACATGAAAGTTTTATCAGAGAGAAAAAGCGAAAGAATGAGGGAAAATGGTCAACTTTAAGAAACATGCTTAAGTTCCTAGGATTTGTCTAACATTCACCCGTTGTAATGCTTAATCTATGTGAACTGCTTTTTTTAAAGGAGCTTTTTTTTTTCTTTCTTTCTTTTTTGGCACATGGAAGTTCCCAGGCCAGGGATGTACACTGAGCCACAGCTGCAACCCATACCACAGCAGTGTCAACACCAGTTCCTTCACTTGCTAGGCCACCAGGGAACCCCCAAAGGAGCTCTTTCAGAATACACTTGATTTAAATGTCTTAATATGTTAAGAGTCAGTATAATGTGAATTATTATTTAATAATTTTATATCATGAAATTAAATCACAGTATTAATATTTTAATGCAAACGCTTTAAAATATTAACAATAGAAGTACTTATTTTCAGGACAGTAGAATCATCTTTATCTGGAACCATGAGTAAATGAAGCGTTCACACAACGTAAGTGAAATTTCCAAATTACTAAAACCAAACCCTGAAATGTCAAAACTTAAAAAATGTTTTCTAAATGTATATTATGTAATTTTATCGATTATGTATTAAATGTGTGCATATGCATGCATATATATAACATTTCAGATGGCCTTATTGACTGATTTTTCTTATTCCTGGTATTTCTTACTGACTTGGCTTCATTGATCTGAACATCATTGCTGCACCATATGCTAAAATATGAATTGCCCTCAGGAGCTAGCAAAGCTCATAAAATAGAAACTCACCAATCTAACTAGCTTTGCACTGAAAAAGTTTTTCAAAAATTACAGTTAGAGTTCCTTTTTTAATACTTTAGGGGAAGAAAAACTTTCCCTCTACCCTCTTTAGGTCCCTGACTGGGCCTGAAAATTAAACTGACAGATTAACAGGAGAAAAGCAGACAACTTTATTTAATGTAAATTTTAAGTGACATAGGGGCCTTCATAAGGAAATGAAGACCTGAAGAAAAGGTTAAGCTTGAGCATTTTTTAAAATTTTATTATTTTTTTCTTCTTATGGCTGCACCCATGGCATATGGAAGTTCCTGGGCCATGGCCAGGAATCTGAGCCGCAGCTGAAACCTATGCCACAGCTCTGGCAATGCTGGATCTTTAGCCCACTGTGCTGGGCTGGGGATCAAATTTGCACCTCTGCAGTGACCCGAGCCACTGCAGTTGGATTCTTAACCCACTGTGCCACAGCAGGAACTCCAGTGGGTTTTTTTTTTTTTTTTTTCCCCTTTCTTTTTTCTTTCTTTTTTTGCTCCCTAGTTCCCGAGCAATCCTGCAGCAGTGACAGGGATGGGGGCCTAAACTCTGAGGAATAGAGAATTGTCTTTCCAAGTGAAGGACCTAAGGTCTCAAAAAGTTGTTGTTTTTCTTCATTCTTTTTCTCTTTCCACTCCCCTCTCATCTGTGCCAAATCTGGTACGGTCATGGCAAGTGCATGGAAGAAGAGAGTAAACAAAGCCCCAGGTTTCTGGCCTAAAGACTGAAAGGGGGAAGCCTAAAGAACTTGAAAGCACCAGGAAGATTATAAAGAGAAGAGTTTGGGAATATAAGTCCATAAAAGTTCTTTATGAAATCCCAGGCTTACCTCTGAACATGCATCCAATCCTAAATACCACCAGAGACTTTGAGAACTGAACTAAGGGACAGACCTCTGTCCAGATCCTAGACTGGCTGCTACTTGGTGCATCTGCAGGATGTATCTGAACAGCACAGCAAAGGCTTTGAAAGGAAAACTGATTGTGAGACCTACACCAAAAGAACTTCCAGTCTTAACCATTTGAGTCAATTGTCTGACTAAAATAAAAATATTAACATAGGATTTTGGAGTTCCTGTTGTGGCTCAGTGGTAATGAACCCACTAGGATCCATGAGGATGTGGGTTCCATCCCTGGCCCCGTTCAGTGGGTTAAGGATCATGGCATTGCTGTGAACTGTGGTAAAGATTGCAGATGCCACCTCGGATCCACATTGCTGTGGCTGTGGCATAGCAGCTCCTATTTGACCCCTAGCCTGAGAATTTCCATATGCTGCCAGTGTATCCCTAAAAAGGCAAAAGCAAACAAATAAGCGAAACATAGGATTTAGGAAAGACACAGAGTCTCATAGCACAACATTCAAAAAGTCCAGCATACAATCCAAAATTACTAAGCATATGAAGTCAGGAAAATTTCAACTCACATGGGAAAAGTGAGTAGACATCAAAGTCAAGAAGGCCCAGATGTTGAAAGTATCTGACAAAGACTTGAAAGCATATATTTTAAAATGCTCCAAGCAATAAAGGCAAACGATCTTGAAATGAATGAAAACAGAAGGTCTCCCCAAAGAAACAGAAAATATTAATTACCAATTACCTGATGCATAGCACAGTGAACTATATATCTAGTCTCTTGGGAGAGACCATGATGGAAGATAATATAAGAAAGGGAATGTATATAACTATGTAAGATGGAGTCACTTTGCTTTGCAGCAGAAATTTGTACAACATTGTAACTGACTATCATTTTTTTAAAAAGACTAAAAAAAAAAAATTAAATGGAAATTCTAGAACAGAAAAATAGAATAAGCAGAAAAGAAAATCTCACTGGATAGATTTAATGTAATGGCAGCAACAGAAGAAAGAGCCAAAGAGTCAGTGGAATGGAAGATAGATCAATAGAAATGATCTATCTATTGCAGTTCTCTTGTGGTCCAGCAGATTAAGGGTCCAGTGCTGTCACTGTAGCAGCTTGGGTTGCTGCTGTTGTGCAGGTTTGATCC
This sequence comes from Sus scrofa, assembly GCF_054392235.1. Taxonomy (NCBI): domain Eukaryota; kingdom Metazoa; phylum Chordata; class Mammalia; order Artiodactyla; family Suidae; genus Sus; species Sus scrofa. The sequence goes on along the minus strand of NC_139387.1, from coordinate 84,885,157 downwards.
CTGGCCAGGGAACTTTCACATGTTGCAGGCTCGGCCAAAAAAATTTATCTATTTATACAACAGAAAAAAAAAAAAAAGAAAGAAAGAAAGAAAGAAAGAAAAAGAACAGAGGCTCAGGGACGTCACTGTCCTCAGAGACAATGCCAAAAGCTCTAACATTTATGTCATCAGAGTCCCAGAAGAACAGGAGAAAGAGTATGGCACAGAAAAAAAAGCTTGAAAAAAAAAAAAAATCAGAGCGGAAAACTTTCTAAATTTAGCAAATGACATAAATGGCATAGATTCAAAAAGCTCAGAGAATTCCAAGTGGAATAAATGCAATGAAGTCAATCGCACTGCCGAAAAATTAAGACAATGAAACAAAATGCTGAAAGTGAGCGGAGAAAAATAGAGGAACAACAATTTGAATGACTGTGGATTTCTCATCAGAAATCATAGAAGCTAAAAGGAAGTAGCACATTTTAAAAATGCTAAAAGGGGAAGTTCCTGCTATGGCGCAGTGGGTTAATGATCTGGCTTGACTCTCTAGTGGCACCAGTTTGATCCCGGACCCAGTGTAGTGGGTTAAGGATCTGGCAGTGTGCCGCTGTGGCATAGGTTACAGCTGTGGCTCAGATTCAGTCCCTGGCCTGGGAACTCCCATACGCCGTGGGTGTGGCTTGGGGTGTGAGTTGGGAAAGAACCTAGAAATCTATGTAGAGAAAATGTCCTCCAGAAAGGAAGGTGAAATAAAAACATTCTCAGATGAAGGAAAATTATAGAATGTATTGCTTAGCAGAGGGACTCTGATACCTGAAAGAAACTTGGAACTCCAGGACAAAAAAAGCACAACATAAATAAATACCTAGGTAAATATAATAAACTGAGTTCCTTAAAAAGTGTTTGAAATTTGAAAGTAAAAATTCTGAAACTGTCTGACTGATTTGAAGGTACACTGATATAATACATAAGAAAGTACCGATGAAAAAGGCAGGGACATAAAGGGACCTAAAAGATGGTAAGATTTCCACATTCCATGAGCAGTGATAAAATACTAATTCTTTTTTTTTTTGGTCAATTCTTGGGCCGCTCCCACGGCATATGGAGGTTCCCAGGCTAGGGGTCAAATTGGAGCTGTAACCGCCAGCCTACGACAGAGACACAGCAACACGGGATCTGAGCCGCATCTGCGACCTACACCACAGCTCACGGCAACGCCGGTTCGATAACCCACTGAGCAAGGCCAGGGATCGAACCCGCAACCTCATGGTTCCTAGTGGGATTCGTTAACCACTGCGCCACAACAGGAACTCCATTTTTTTTTTTAAAATACTAATTCTAAATAGACTGTCAAGGAAGTTCTCCTGTGGCACAGGAGGTTAAGGATCTGGCATTGTGGCAGCTGTGGCAAAGGTCACAACTGTGGTGCAAGTTCAAGTCCATATGCCATGGGCACGGCCGTAAATAAATACATAAATGAATAAACGGGCTGTCAAAACATAAGTATGTATATTGTAAGCCCTAACGCAACACTTAAGAAGCATACAAAGAAATATAGAAAAAAAATCAGAGTAGACAAATTAAAATGGAATACTGTAAAATATTCAAATAGCTCAAGAGAAGGCAGAAAAGAAGAAAAAGAGAAGCAAAAAACAGAAGGAATAAGTAGATAATAAATATTAAAATAGTTTGCCTAGGGAGCTCCCATTATGGCCCAGTGGTAATGAACCCAACAAGTATCCATGAGGATGCGGGTTCGATCCTTGGCCCCACTCGGTGGGTTAAGGATCCGGCATTGCCATGAACTGCAGTGCAGGTCTCAGACACAGCTTGGATCTGGCATTGCTGTGGCTGTGGAATAGGCCAGCATCTGTAGCTGTGATTTGACCCCTAGCCTGGGAAATTCCATATGCCGCAGGTGTGGCCAAACAAAACAAAACAAAAAAAACTGTACCTAAATTCAAACATATCAATATCTACATTAAATACAAAGGATCTAAATCAGAGGTTGGCAAACTTTTGCTGTAAAATGGAAGAATATATTTTAGCCTTTGTGGACCTGTTTGTCACAACTACTCAACTCTCCCATTGTAGCACAAAGGCAGCCATGGATGAAATGAGAATAAATGTTTTGTTGGTGTTCCAAATATACCTTATTTACAAAAAATCAAACAAACAAACAAAAAAACAGACAGTGGACTGCATTTGGTCCACGGACTGTAGTTTAGTTAACTCCTGTCTTAAACAGATCAATTAAAAGACAGAGGTTATGAAACTAATTAAATAATCATGGCCAGATTGTATGCTGTCTACAATAAACTCATTTCCAATATAATGGCATAGGTAGGCAAAAAGTAAGAGGATGGGGACAGTTATATCATGCAAATACTAGTCAAAAGGGAGCTGAGGTGGCTATATTAGTATCAAGCAAGCAACTTCAGAGCAAAAAATCTACCAGGGATAAATAGGGACCATAATGCTAAGTAGAACAACTCACCAAGAGATACAATGATCTTCGATGTATATGAATCTCACAACAGAGCTTCAAAGGACACGAAGCAAAGCCTTGGAGAACTGAAAGAACAGATCTATGAATGCACAATTATAGTCAGAGATTTAAACATATCTTTCCTAATAACTCGGGATTATTATAGAGAAATTACAAAGGATACAGAACACCTGAACAAAATTATCAACTAATTGTGTCGAATTGACATTTATAGAAGCACTACCTGACAGAAATATTAGCAACTCAGCAAACTGAATCCAGCAATACTGAAAAAGAACAACACACCAGGACCAAGCAGGGTTCATCAGAGGCATGCAAAGCTGATTCAGTATTAAATTGAATCATTATATTCCACTATCTTAACATTGTTTTCAAGGGTATTTGGTTTTGGGTTTGGTTTTGTCTTGGTGGAGAATGTGGGCAACGATGTTTTCAAGTGTCTTTGGAACATTCATGAAGACGGACGATAGTCTGAGTGACAAGAGACCACAACTACTTTTTAAAAACTGAAATCACAAAGAGTATGTTCTCTGACAATAATATAATAAAACTAGAAATAAATAGGAGAAAGATAACAAGAAAATCCCCAAATACTTGGAAGTTAAATAATACACTTAAAAATGAATCACAGGTCAAGAGAAAATCTTGAGGAAAATTAGGGACTATTTAAAACTGAACAAAAGTGGAGTTCCCCCGTGGCTCAGTGGGTTAACAATCTGGCATTGTCACTGCAGTGACTCAGATCGCTGCTGTGGTGCAGGTTCAATCCCTAGCCCGGGGAACTTCCACATGCCATGGGCGGAGCCAAAAAAATAAAAATAAATAAAAATGAAACTGAATAAAAGTAAAAATACAACATAACAAAAAGTGTGGGGTGAAGATTAAGCAGTACTTAGACGGGAGTTACAGCACTAAATGCTTATATCAAAAAAGAGATAACTTATTTCAATAATCTAAGCTTCCCCCTTAGGAAACTAAAAACGAGCAAAATGAACACAGAACAAGCAAAAGGAAGAAAATAATGACAATAGAGGCAGAAATCAATAAAACTGAAATAAAAAATAGAGAAAAAAATGAAACAAAAAGCCGACTCTTTGGAAAGATCAATAAAATTAATAAATGTCTATCAATATTATTAACCCCCCCAAAGAAAGAAGACACAAATTACCAGTGTTGACTAGTGAACTGGGTTGAATAGCATCCCTCCCGAATTGTGTGCACGCAGAATCTCAGAATATGGTCTTGTTTGGAAATAGAATCTTTGCAAATGTCATTATTTAGAGTAAATCAGTCACCACAGATTAGAATGGGTTCTAAATCCAATGACTGGTGTTCTGATAGGAAGGCCACGTGAACAACAGGGACACTCAGGGAAGATGCAAAGTGCGAACAGAGGCAGAGATTGGAGCGACACGTCTGCAAACTCAGACAGATGGAGGGTTGCCCGCAACCACCAGAAGCCTTGGGAGAGACATGGAATAGCTGTTCCTTTCATGCCTCCACCGCACCTGCTGACACCTTGGTTTCATACTTCTAGGCTTCTGACCTGGGAGAGAATAAATTTCAGTTTTAGGCCACCCAATTTGTGATCATTTGTTAAGGTAACCTTAGAAAACTACTCTAAGCCGGCAAGAGAAAATAGGAGTGAAGTTTAGAGAAAAAGCCTGCACTGGAGGTACAACCTCATGCATTGAAACCACGTAGATACTATTTGGAGCCATGAAATTCAATTTCAAGTAAAATGATATAAAGAGGCAGGAGAAGAGGACTGAATACTGAGCCCTTCATATTCTGAGTTTGAAAAGATGAAGAGGAACCAGGGAAGGAAAGTGACCCATGCAGCAGGAGGAAAAGCATGAGTGTGGTATCCTAACGTTAAAGAAAGTCTTTTTAGATGGAAAGCCATCAGCTGAATCAAGCAAGACGGAAAATCAAAATTTAGCATTAAATGGATTAATACAGTAGTCCTTTGGCACATTTCACCAAGAGAGTTTTGTTGGAGTGCTGGCAAAGAGAGCCTGATGTGGAGTGGATTTAGGGTAGAATGTGGGAAAGAAATCCCAAAGGGTGATTGTAAACAAGATAAGCAGCAAAACAATGTCATTTTGCTTTTCTTTAAAAAAAAAAAAAGTGTACAAAATAGGGCTTATGGAAGAATAACTGGGGTCATGAGAGGGTTATTTTAAAATGGGGAGAGGAGTTCCCGTTGTGGCACAATGGGGATCAGCATGTCTCTGTAGCGCCAGAACACAGGTTCGATCCCCTGCCCCGCACAATGGGTTAAAGGATCCTGTGCTGCCATATGGTCTATAAATTGAGTTTAATTAACGTATATTGAATTTATTTTGATATTGAATATAAAATAAGAATCTAAGTGGATTTTTCCCCCAGGAATTGACCATTTGTTCCACATGACTTATTGAGTAAGCTTTCTCCCCCTTCCTCTGCCTCATTTTTCACAATAAAAATTCTGTGATTTTTTTTCTGAGCTGTTTGTTCCATCAGTCTGAATAAGCTCAAATCCATCCTGTATTGATTTAATTATTGTGGCCATTGAAAGGGTTCAGACCATGCCACCCCAAAATATACTACTTTAGCACATTGATTATTATTATTATTATTATTTTTGCCTTTCATTCGGAGCTATAGCCACCAGCCTACCCCACAGCCACAGCAACGCGGGATCCGAGCTGCATCTGCGACCTACACCACAGCTCACAGCAACGCCAGATCCTTAACCCACTAAGGCCAGGGATCGAACCCGCGTCCTCATGGATGCTAGTTGGGTTCATTAACTGCTGAGCCACGACAGGAACTCTCCACATTGCTTATTTTGAGGAAAGGTACTCAAGAAAGGCAGATGCAGGAGGGGTTCTGTGCCAGCTCCCTTTCTACCTAAAAACAGGCCATAAAATTTCCCAGGAGAATGGTACCATCAGTGTACCAGGAAGAGAAGACCATTCTCCCAGGAGACAGAAAGCCAACACCAGAATGGATCTGTGGAAATACTCCCGATCTTCCATTAGTTTCCCCCATGTATTTTCTGGCTGCTTTTCTTTCTTTTTTTCTTAAATTGTACTTGCAGTATGCAGAAGTTCCCAGGCCAGGGATGGAAGCTGCACCACAGCAGTGACAATACCAGATCCTTAACCCTCTGAGCCACCAGGGAACTCTCTGGTCACTTTCTCACAGTTTACTGGCCCTAGCCCCAAACTCCTTTGTCTTGTCATTTACCCACAAATTCTTGTTTCTTCATTTAAAAGTCCATCAAGCCTCAGTCCTAATTGTTTCTTTTTTCTTATGAGACTCCCACATGCATGTAAAAATAGTAAATACGATTTGTATGGTTTTTTTCCTTTTTATGCCAGTTTAATTCTCAGGCCCAGGCACAGAACCTAAGAGGGTGGGTGAAAGTTTTTCCTCCCCTGTGCGCTGTAATATACTCTGTATGTTAGTTCCGACCATCCCTCCCTTCTCCTTTTCACAAATACTCTTTGCTGTACTTGCTTGGTATAGATCTAGATGAAATTTTAAGATAGTCCGTCAAGTTCAAAAATTGTAAAGTAGAGATTTGGCCTGGAATCACTCTAAATATATAACTTAATGTGGAAAAAATTGACATTTCTCCTATATCCTGTTTTGCCTTTCAGTACCTTAGTATACCTTTCAATTCTTTCACATCTGTATTCTCTCTCAACAGTTTTAGAGTTTTTCACATAACAGTGACACATAGTTCTTCATCTTTCTTGGGATTGTTGATGTGGGGCTCGTTACGATTATTACAAATGTATACTTTTTTTTCCTCTTGAGGGCCACACCCACAGCATATGGAGGTTCCCAGGCTAGGGGCTGAATCAGGGCTGTAGCTGCTGGTCTACACCACAGCCACAGCAACACAGGATCTGAACCTCATCTGCAACCTACCTCATGGCTCAGGGCAATGCCGGATCCCTGACCCACTGAGCGAGGTCAGGAATCAGACCGGCATCCTCATGGATACTAGTTGGATTCGTTTCTTTCTTTCTTTTTTTTTTTTTTTTTTGTCTTTCTGCCATTTCTTGGACCGCTCCCACAGCATATGGAGGTTCCCAGGCTAGGGGTTGAATTGGAGCTGCAGCTATCGGCCTACGCCAGAGCCACAGCAACGCGGGATCCGAGCCGCGTCTGCAACCTACACCACAGCTCACGGCAACACCGGATCCTTAACCCACTGAGCAAGGGCAGGGACCGAACCCGCAACCTCATGGTTCCTAGTCGGATTCGTTAACCACTGCGCCACGACGGGAACTCCTGGATTCGTTTCTGCAGCACCACAACGGGAATTCCCCAAGTGAATACTTTTCTGCCCATAACAATTTCTAATTGCTGAGTTCTGATGTACTAGAAAGCTCTGGACTTTTGTATTTAAAGCTTGTCTTTACTCTCTAGCACTTGTCAATAACCTACTAGGTTCCAAGTGGCATGCAAGTGCTAATCTTCATAACCATGAGGAAACTGAGATTCATGTGTCACTTTAATAGTGTTTTAGTTGATACCCTGAGGTTTTCTCTGTATGCAAATTAGTCATCAGCGCAAAATGATAACCCTGTCTCTATCTTGTCAACAATCACACCTTTTATTTCTTTCCTTTGCCTTCTTTCAGGGCAAATTGAACATCATTTAAACCTCTTTTAATGACTCAGGCACATCATTATGGAGACGAGCAATGTTGATGAATTAGGTTGGGCTGTTTTATTCCTACTTGAAATTGCTGCCGCTGCTGTTATTTTCCCAGGTATCGCATCTGTTTATGATCCCCCAGCTACTCTACCCACCTTATTCGGTAGTTTCTAATCTGATAAATAACAAACTGTTCAATCCATAGGCTTAATTTTAGATGCATCTGTGTGGTTGGAGGGTTCTACTGGAAAGTGGTGTCCCAGGCAGCTGTCTTATGCTCAGAGATACTTTCCTGCTTACTCTAAATAGTTGAAGTTATCAAAAGCGTGCCCTCAAGACAAAGGTATGCTCTTGTAGGACCATGTTTTATTAAAAAAATCACCAGCATTCGAGTTGGGAGACATGGTATTCCCAGTTCTATTAACTCGCATTATCTGTCACTTTTTTTTTTTTTTTTTTTTTAGGGTTGCCCCTGTGGCATGTGGAGGTTCCCAGGCTAGGGGCTGAATTGGAGCTGCAGCTGCTGGCCTATGCCACAGCAATGCCAGATCCACGCTGCATCTGTGACCTATACCAAAGCTCAGGGTAACACTGGATCCTTAACCCACTAGGCAAAGCCAGAGATGGAACCCACATCCTCAGGCATACTAGTCGAGGTTTGTTACCAACTGAGTCACAACGGGAACTCCTATCTGTCACTTCTGCCTTCCGGGTCTCTCATCTATAAAAGGGCTCAGAGTGGGACAACAATATGAATATTTTCCGTTTCTATAAATATTATGCCACAGGTTTCTAAACTTTTTCACACGCTTTAGTTCATGTGTTCCTTCTCATAACCTTTTGAAGTGATCAGGCCAGGGACTCTCATTCCCATTTCACAGATGGGAGAACTGAAGCACAGGAGATTGGGTTGTTCAGACTCAGAGAATTTTCTGGAGGTTGAGCCTGCGCTAGAAACTAGTATGGTGTTTTCCACTTCACGGTGTTCTCTTTGTGATCAGGTGCTTTCACATCCATCGGGGCCTTTCTTAGAAACCCATCAGCATTTCAGTTAGCTGGTAAACCTACCATGGATAGATTTTTGTCAGGCTCGGAGGCGGGTATGAAGAACACAGTTCCCCTGGCCCCCAGCACCCTAGACTGGGTCCTCCCAATCGCAGCATAGATCCGTTTCTAAGTACAAACAACGTCCTTATTCCCAGAGCTTGGGGTTGGTTTTACCAGGAGAGCACACGTGAGGGGTTAGGGCTAATTGCAGAGTTAGAGGGCGCCAACCCAAGACTGTCTTCACGTCTGTTGCCAACTGCAAAGCTCAAGTGGTTACCCAAACCCTGGTTTGGAATTCTCTAGAAAGACTCACAGAACTCACTGTACACAGGTATACGCGTAGTTACAGTAACTGGGAAAGGATCCAGGTTAAGATCAGCCAAAGAAAGAGACACAAAGTCCAGGAGTGTTTCGGATGCGGGGCTTGCGGGGTCTTCTTTTCTCCCAGAGGAGTCAGACTCCTGTGACCTCAATATGTGACACCAACACATGACCCTATGCACAGAGCATGGCCAACCAGGGAAGCTCATCCCAGCCTCAGGGTTCAGGTTTTTGTTGTTGTTGTTGCTCTTTATGGTCGCATTGGCAGCATATGGAGGTTCCTAGGCAGGGGTCAAATCGGAGTGACAGCTGCCAGCCTATATCACAGCTACAGCAACGCCAGATCTGAGCCACATCTGCGACCTACACCACAGCTCTCGGCAATGCCAGATCCTTAACCCACTGAGTGAGGCCAGGGATCAAACCCGAGTCCTCATGGAGGCTAGTTGGGTTTTTTACTGCTAAGCCACTACGGGGACTCCCTCAGTGTCCCATTTTTCACGTCCATTACGTGGATGTGATCCGATGGTCATGCGTGTGACTAATCTCAGTGTTCAGGCCCCAAGAGAGACCCAAAGCCCATCCTTCCGCCTTGAATAAGCACCATGTTCAGGCTCCGAGTCCTGTGGGGGGGTCTCTCTGGTGTGCCCGCCTCCCACCCTAAATCACCTGCTTAGACTACCCACTGCCCCCAGGAGAAGAAAGACCTCAGAAATTACCTCCCAGAAGCAGAGGACAAAGGTCCAGACCTCTTTTGATGGAGGTTAATGCTTCACTACATGGCCTGGCCGGCTGGCAGCTCTTTACTCCCAGTGTAGTTAAGAAGAGAGCTCAAGGGCTTCTTTGAAGAGAGAGTTGGCCTTGCCTGAAAGGCTCTGCTCTTTAGTTCTCTGAGGGAAAATGAGCTCACCCCATCTGGCAAACAGTCCTCAACCAATCAGTAGCACAGACAGCGTACTCGGGTGGCCTCGCTTCTTTAATCAGCCACTGAATCACGCTGAGGAAATTGCCCTTAAGGTGTCATCCAAATTGTATGGAGACCCAAATGTTTCATTTAAATGTAAAACAAAGAGGGTCTCTTCCAATCATGCTGCTCTCTCCTTAGCACTCAAAACTCAAATCCCACTGAGAAGTTACCCTACATCAGCTTCCCAGCCAGCAAAACTCCCATCAGAGAAAGCCAACTATTGTGAAATGTTTCTCCAGTGCATTTCAGACCCCAAGACTATCAGTTGATGGCCAAGAAGTTGCTTGGTGACGGGCACTAGAATAGCATCATAGAGAGTATAGGGGTGAATCAGCATCAGCGAGGCATCCTGCCCTCTGGGATCTTGATAGGGATGGAGCAGGATCGTTACATCAGTCGTTGCAGAAGCCCCAGTTGGGGACCACAGGTAGAGAGGGAAATCTAGGGACCTTTGGGAGACCACTGTAAGTTAATAATCCCTCAAGAAAGCCATCAGAATGCTGTGGTTCCATGAAGCAGGCTTGCTTAACTATAAGACCATAAATCAAGGTATGGTTTATGCCTCAGGTCATTAAGTGAAAGATAAAATGAGGCCTACATCCAAGTTCAGTGAGATAACGATTCCTCGGACCAAGGAGAGGAACTTAAGGGAAAGAGGCTACTCCCAAGTGCGAGAGCCATTGTATGGAAACCTGAGGTGATTCAACAGAGTTTAGCATATGTTACCATCCTTCTACTGACCTGAATAAGCACGAGGACAGTCCTAGTTTGACCTCATCAGGTCAAATACTCCTTACCCAATACAAAGGAGGCCCTAGTGACAGAAGGCTGATGTCTATTTGAAGAATGAGACAGAAGGTCATTCTTTCCCGCACTCCCCACTCTCCTTGGATTATAAAAATGTAGCACATCTAATTCTGGGGGCAGAGCCTCCTCACCTGACCCCTTGTATCCCTCCCAAGCGACCTATCTTAATAAATCTATTCCTTGCCTATCACTTTGTCCTTCGCCAGATTCCTTCTGCTCTGAGACACAAAAAACCTGTGCCTCAGTAAGTCCAAACACCAAGTGAGTGATTCTAATAAAACAAAACTGTGGGTTCAAGTCCCAATCTGGGTTTAGTCTGGGTTCAAGTCAGAGATTTCAGTCTGACAGTCTAGAAGGGCAGGGAAACATACATACAAATAATCTGAGGATGGAGGATGACAGGCTGGTGCCACACAGACTTATAGGGAAGGGCAAAGAGGAGTTACCCCTCAGAGCCTGGGACACAGGCCAGGCCTTGTCCTTTACGAGGCAGAGACGCCTTTATCTGTGACCTGGCCCAGGAACACTGATTTTCCTTTGAAACAGAAACAGAGCCCAGAACCTTGTAGGGCCCCCCTGGGTACAAAATCACCTCGGTGCCCTCTGTTTCTTCTTTGTAGAAAAAGACTTAGTCTCCTATGTCTTTCCTGAGTTCCAAAGAGCAGACTTAAGCAGTTACTAATTAGGGAAGTGAGGAATGCAGAAACAGAGGAAAGGCAGTCAAGAAACAAGAGTTCAGTGATACAACAAGTCCTAGTTCCTCCTCAAGGGATATAGATAACAATCTGACACATATCTGAGCTGTTCTTCAGGAACTAAGCCCCCTACCCAACCCCACCCCTCGCCCCACCTAGGTAGAGGATGGTGACTGCATGCTGGCCACAACACATAGACCCCAGACTAGTTGGAACCAGAGGGTTGATGATTAATATTCCCAAAACATCACCCTGTTACCTCACCAAGACCAACCAATCAGAAGAAAGTTACCCCACCCCCTGCATCCTTTACCCCAAATGTTGCTTTTAAAAGCCCTTCCCTGAAAACCTTCTGGGAGTCTTTTGAGCCTGAGCTGCCTGTTCTTGCTTGATGCCTGCAATAAATGCCATACTTTCCTTCACCACAACCTGGGGTCTGTAAATTGGCTTTCCTGTGCAGGATGTGAGTGGACCCAAGTTTGGTTTGGTAACAAAATCAGGCCTCTTTTTGGAAGTTCCAGCTGAAAGTTCCAAAATGGACCACTTCTATTCCATGGGATGTCTTTCCATGTGGGTCAAGTTCTCTTAGTTATGCCTTTCTTCTGGACTTTTCAGGGTGTCAACAACACCTGCGGTGGAGGGCTCAGTGCACAAATGCAGCAGGACTGGGGTTGAATGAAGCCCTGAATCTTTCTCAGTTGAGCTGCCTCACAGCTGTGATATTTGGGCAGCCATGAGAGACAGGTTCATGTTTCAGAAAAACAAGACCCAGCACTGAGCAGTTAGCAAAGATGCTCCCTTCTCTGCTGGCTTAACGGATGGTAAAATTAAGACCGAGGGTAAAGAAAGAATTGTTTTACTTATTAAATTCCTCATTGTAATTGTAACCAAGCAGGGCCCTGTGGGGCTCCTGGGCATACAAGACTTTCTGGGTCCTCCATTTCTTGTTTCTAGGGAGTAAGTTTCAGCCCCCAGGACCTTCCCTGAGTTCCAAAGGGCAGATTCAAACAGTTGCTAATCAGGGAAGTGAGGGGATGCAGAGATCAGGGAGGAGCCCTCAAGAGACGGGAGTGCAGCCTTGGGTCAGGGTCCTGGTTCCTCTTCAGGGAACACCCGTAAGAGTGTCTTTGAGCCCTTCTAAAGACCTAAAACCCCCAACAAATGAAAGTTGGAGCATTCTAATTTCCAGAAAGAAGGAAGACCACCAGGACCAGTCCTGGGGCCACTAAACACCAGCTTTGAGAAACAATGCAAGCTTGCCTCTAACTTGATCCTTACCTGCAGCCCTATTTTCCACTCCCTAAACTACAAAACCACCTCCTAACCTCTCCCAAAGGAAGGCACAGTCTTTAAGGCATTAGCCTGCTGTGGCCTCCTTTGCCTAGAAAAGCAATAAAGCAATTTTTTTTCTCTTTCAGTCCAAACTCTTTATATTCAGCACTGGTGGAAAGAGGCCGAGTTTTGGCAACAGAATTTGCACGGTAGACAACCATTTTTAAAAAACCAAAAAAATGGTTTCATTTTGCTAGTAACATAAAATGTGGTTAGAGTGGGTGTAAGTCTGTGAGGAGCTACTGTTAGTATTAAAAACGAGAGACCCAGAAGCCCTTGTCCATATGCAAATTGTAGGAAGTCACTTAGCTGCTGCCTCAGTTTTTCCCATCTGTGAAAAGCAGCCCTGAGCTCTGGCCACCTACCCCGCCCCCGCATCAACCAGCCCCATTGACTTTTTGATACCATCATTTCCTTTCAGATCAGTCTTTGTTCTTTGGTGCTTTTGTTCCTTGTGTTTTCTTTTGTCCGAGATTCAGGCTGCTTCGTTGTTGGGTTTTTTTCCCTATCTTTTTGTCAATTTGATCAATTTTTGTTCTTATCGGTCACTCTGCTAGCCAAGCTCCTCGCCATTGTTAAAGGAAATAGGTGTCCCCACAGCTCTTTTGGGGTGACTGGGCCAGGTTGAACTCATGGGCAGTCAAAACACTGTTTCACTATCCATGATATTCTGGCATGAAAAGCTGCTCCAAACGAGGATCTGTTGGCTTCAACACTAAGGGAAGGGAGCAGTTTGCAGTGAGAGTTGTTCAGATTATGTAAAAGAAAGAGGACTTGGAGTTGCCGTGTGGCTCCGTGGGTTAAGGATCTGGCATTGTCACTGCAGTGGCTCAGGTTGCTGCTGTGGTGCAGGTTTGATCCCTGGCCAGGGACCTTCCACATGCCGTGGGGGAGGCCAAAACAATGAATTAATTAAAAGAGGCCTTAACTATACTTCAATAAACACAAAAAGAAAGAAAAGAAGGAAGGAAGAGAGGGAGGGAGGGAGAAAGAAAAAGAGAGGAAGGAAGAAAGGCAGGCAGGCAGGCCTTGATGTTGAGCAGAGGCCATGAGGAGCCTGAGCAGGCTGAAGCTGCGCAGAATCAATGGACACACAGACTGTAAGAAAATACTGTGAGCAAAAGGTGGGAGAGGCGGTTGACATTGAAAGAGAATCAGAGATGCCTAGAGGGGCAAACCTGCAGAGACTAAGCAGAGTATGTTCCAGAAGACCCAGAAACTCCGCCACCTGAGCTCTCAGAATGCTCTTGGCATCTTGATGTTTCCCATTTCCAGGTTCCTTGAGCCTGGCTCTGACAGGCTCTACCCTTCCTGAAGCTGGAGTGTCCTGCTTTTCCTGGGTTCTCTGAGACTCGACCATAAGGCTAAGACCACTGTCTGCTCCTTTCTAAAGGACTAGATACAGCACATTCTTCATCACCTGAGGTGGCCTGAGCCTTATTCTTAGTATCTCGAGAGCAGGACTCGAATGGTCACCTTGCCGTGAGGGCTTTGCCTCAGCACGGAAGGTGGGATGGACACAGCTGAGCACCCTGGAAAAGGCAGCGTCTCCCAAGCACCCTGGTCTGACCTGCGGGCCAGGATCTCCCACACATGCGCTGAGACTTCCAGGCAATTTACCTACTTCTGAGACTCATCCTTCCCACCTCGAAATGCCTGTGGCTCATGATTGCTGCGGTGGCCAAGAATGGTTTATGTCAGCAGCTAGTGTGGTGCCTGACACAGCACTCAGTGCAAGTTCCCGCCCTTCCTTCTCTCAGGATGCTTCCTATCTTGTGCGATAAACCCTAACCCACCTAGCACCCTTCAGGGGCAGCCGTGGATAAAATCACCTGCTTCTTGTCTCCCTGGGTTCTGCTATTTAATTATTCTGTGCTCCACATTTAAAGAGTGAGAGTCAATCTGGTCCAAACTACAAACATGGATTTTGGGGTCAGAGTTTGGGCCCATTTCATTTGCTAGCTACTGAGAGTTTATTAGAAGAAAATGGTAAAAATCAACTTTAATTTTTTAACAAATGTTTAAAAAAGAATATTTATAAGAAAAAGCAAAATGTAATGGTTTACAAAAAGAAGAAAATAGTAAGAAGCCCATTACAATGCAACCAGTTGAGCAGGGCATTGGGGATGGGGAGTCATCTTTCTTATACCTACATCGTCACACTGCCATCAACAGATATTTACTGAACTGCTGTTCTGGCCAAGAGAGGACCACAGCACTGCATGTGATGAAATTGTGGCTCAAATCAATTGAATCATAGCAAGTTTATTTCGGGTTTCACTTATTCAGGATGTGCAAATGTATGCTGGTTATTTGAACAATGTACTTAAACACTGTAAAGATGGTACTTAACTCTTTAACCAGAGCTTAACCAGGACTAATTAAGACTTAGTCTAAAAGTGTCTCGTGTACAGGGAGGGCCATAGTGTCCTGCATCTAGACAGGGCTTATTAAGTATTTGTGGACAAGTGATTCAATAGCTGCTCTGTCTGCCACAGGAACCAACAAACATCTGTAAATCTTGCTGAGCTCAACTGGAGTATCACTATATAAAAAATATGTGGTGGTATTGCGATTATGGCAGGACCAAACTACCCTAAAATTGTACACTGAAAAGGCATCCAAACATGTATTTTTCCTAAGAAACTAATCTGACGATTTTCCCTGCTTGGACCTCTTTTTCCTGCAAGCCTTCAGACTATTTTTTAAAAAAGAGATCTGTATAAATCTCTCTGGAGCTTTTCTCTCTAAATTCTTTGTTTTCTAATAATCTTAGAGAAGTGGCTTTCTGTGCCCTGCTGACCTCCTTCTCCTAAAACAAAACAAAGCCAAAAAGCAAAATGAAAACACAGCCCAGAAAACTTAGCATCCCCTATAATCTAACTAGGCAATGGGAAATATGCACATTCCACAAGCATCCTCAATTTATTTCTTAGGCATAAAAGATAAATGCAAGTGTAATTATCCCACCAACTTTAAGATCTGCCTTAAAAAAAACCATAAACCATAGCATCAATTATTCTCTAAGGACAATGAAAAGTGTTTTATGAAAAATCAGTGAGAAAACTTGATAGATCATTCACCCTTCCTACCACACACAAATGCTCCCCCCACCCCAAATCTATGCTAACTAAGTCCATAAATGCCAAGTTGAATGAAGACTAACATACCTGCTGCTGGAAGTTCACTACGCCTCTAGGTTAGGTCCTGGAAAGTTAGACAAGGTAGAGATTGATGTAGAATCTAAAATAATATTTACATCCTCTGGGAGCCCTTGTCATCTGTCATGTCATATACACATAGGTTCTGCGCCCTTGTCTAGATAGTTTGGCAGAATCTGTTTAAATCATCAAAAATGTGGTTAATTTAAAGACGGACTTTTCAAATGGAAACCCTTCCTACGAGAAGCCCCACAGCAAGAGAACAATCCAAAATAGCCTGACTTAGGTGGCGTCCAAATGCCGGTGCACACGGGGAGAAAATGCCTCATCAAGAAAAGGTCACGTTAAACTGGAAGAATAAGACATGGCCTGTGATTACTCTCTCTCAACTTGACATTTAGTTGTCAGGTAAGTATCGCCAGACAAGCTAATGGATGGAAAGGAACATCTTAAAGCAGAAGAATCAAAGTTACTAAATGCATCCAAGAAAGAGAATGACTAGAACACTTCCGGTGGGATCTATACCGTGAATCTGTGAATCTGGTGTCCTTATACTGCTACATTAACTAAAATCCAGTTATTTCTCATGATTAAATGACTTGGGATGGGGACCAAGATGCACCAATTTTTCAGAATTTCGTTTTTGAGACATTTTTCTTCCATCATGATCACCATCAGCAGCCAACACTGAAGGGATAACTGTGTATTTCCTATGAACTGTGGCTTTCATATGACGAGGCGGTGTCCCTGCGAGCACATTTAGGCTCTGTCCCTGCTGCTTCATCTCCTGTTGCTCTTTCTTTTCTTTGGGAAAAGATCCATTCTGTTCCTTTTGGCAATCCATCCCATCCTGGCCTAGATTTGGTGTGCTTCGTGGCACCGTCATGCCTAACATGATTCCCGGGTCTTACACGTCATACTGCCTTCTTTTCTTCTTTCCTCTGGGACAGTGCTGAGCAGGTCACAGACTTTTGGCAGACATTGCTGGAAGTGAAATCAACCAAACACTTCTGTTCCTTAGGTTCTTTCCTTCCAAGAATCCTCACTCTTCCTTTTCTGTGCCTCAGGCAATGGTAACGCCATCTTTCCCATTAAGAATCCTTACAGGAAATGCCCCTGGTGGCTCAGCGGTGACGAACCCAACTAGTATCCATGAGGACATGAGTTCAATCCCTGGCCTTGCTCAGTGGGTTAACGATCCGGCGTTGCCGTGAGCTGTGGTGTGGGTTGCAGACGCGGCTCGGATCCAGTGTTGCTGTGGCTCTGGTGTAGGCTGGTGGCTACAGCTCCGATTGGACCCCTAGCCTGGGAATCTCCATATGCCGTGAGAGTGGCCGAAGAAATAGCAGAAAGACAAAAAAAAAAAAAAAAAAAGAATCCTTACAGGAAATGCCCCTTGTGGCTCAGCGGTGACGAACCCAACTAGTATCCGTGAGGACATGGGTTCAATCCCTGGCCTTGCTCAGTGGGTTAAAGGATCCAGCATTGTATGAGCTGTGGTGTAGGTCGCAGATGCAGTTTGGATCTGCTGTTGCTGTGACTGCAGCTCTGATTCGACCCCTAGCCTGGGAACTTCCATATGCCACAGGTGTAGCACTTAAAAAAAAAAAAAAAAAAAAGAATCCTTGCAATGAACCTTACCAATTTTTTTTTTGATGAGTCATGCTGGGTTTTTCCCTGAAGTCCCTTTGTTTTCTTAGAAATCTTTTGTGTTCCTCTGAGTACCCTTATATAACTGAACAGTGTGTGCACTTTTTCATTGTGCTGTCTCTATGGCACCCACTTCGCTTCCCCTAGGAGTGCTTTGGAGCTCAAAAGAGTCTCTCTTACAGAAAGAGTCATTGTGTGTGGACAGATACCCTCAGAAAAGGCAGCCTTTATTTTTTACTCAGAGATGAATCTTATTAATTACCGGGCCATCATTTTTAAAAACAGCCCCTGAAGGAGACAAGCAGAATGAAATAAGTCATGCTTTATGGAACTGTGGAGTTGCAAGACATAGTTATCACCTCCAGAGAACTCAAGTTCAGAAAGCAGTCCTCTTCCTCCCAGTCGCTGGATTTCCCCTCCATCAATCCATGTAGAACGTGCCTGTTCCCCCGAACTGTTCTCTGCAGATCCTCGTGTTCATGCCTCTCTGCCCAGGTCTGGTTACCGATTAACTAAGTAGTTTCCTGATTTATCCATTTATGTGCTCCATACCTGCTCCCAAACCCTGCTGCTGCATATTCCCATAAGGATTTAAGGTAGATTGGCATCCTTCTTGCAGAAAAGCAAAGGACTGTCCTGCTCCTCAGCATTTTTTTCACAAAGCCCTTTGTCCCCAAGCTGGACTTCTGCTCCTCATCTCTCTCCACCAAGAAGCAAGGCCCTTTCTTTGGAGATGGGTCCCACTTTTCTAGAGCAGCTTTGAAGGATCTGGTTGGAACACTGGCCAGGACAGCCCCTCCTCCCCCTCCGGTGCTTCCCTCTGAAGATAAATGGTTTGTCGGTATCTCCTTTGAGCTTGAAAACCACAAAATATATACGAAACATCTGATTAAAAAAAATAATAAAAGAAATTTCAGTTTCCGATGTGGCTCAGCAATAATGAACCCAATTAATATGCATGAGGATGCAGGTTCGATCCTTGGCCTCCCTCAGTGGGCCAAGGATCCAGCAAGGTTCTGACTTACAGTGTAGCTCGTAGATGTGGCTCCAATCTGGCATTGCTGTGGTTGTGGTGTAGGCCAGCAGCTGCCTCTCCAATTGGACCCCTAGCCTGGAAACTTGCTTATGCCATAGGTTCAGTCCTTAAAAAAAAAAAAAAAAAAAAAAAAAGAAAAGAAAAGAAATTTCAAGCAACTTCCCAGTGGCCTTGCCTAGAAACAGGAAGAGGGTCCGTGCACTTAAAATGAATCTAAATCATGACAAGTCATGGGTGCATGAGCACTTGTTCACAGAATCTGAAATGGATACATAAAAATGCATCCCGGCATTTCCCACATATGCTTGTTCATTTCACGTGGGATAATTCTAGAAGGGCTGCTCTTACAGCCTTGCAGGTCCTCTTGTCTGCTTTAGGGAAATGCCTCTCATTTTCCTGGGGATGTTTCTCCTATAGGAAGAATTCAAAGGAAGGAAATAACTCAGTTAATGAACGTGGCCACCTTCCACTTCTAAGTGGACATACTCTTTGCCATATGGCGGGCGTTATGGAGAGATGTTTTATCATCCATTATACTCAGCTGTTGTTTACTCTGCGTGAATTGAATGTTGACAATTATAGTTCGAGGGGTTTTATTTTTTTTAAGAGCATATGCTGAAGAAGATAAAATATTTAGCACAACTTCCTTTGGACTTAGTAATTATGCTGCATTCTTTCAGCCCATTTAGGACTAAATTAGAACATTTAGTAGTGTTTGGAGAGAACTCCCACACTTGGTAAGCACCGAGGGAAAAAAAATATAATTTATTTAATTGGTTTTCATTTGGAAGGGAAATAACCCCATTTCAAATGTCTTGGTGTTAGAAAAGGCACTGTGGCTTCCCCATGAAAATAGGCAGATGCTCATACATTTGGGAAATTAACATAGATCTTCCACAAGGAAACGTATGAGGGCCATTGCATTACATGGCAACCATTCACCCATGTATTTTTGCAGAATCATTTCCAGTCATCTTCTCTTCCCCTCACACAATCTTTAGAGAAGCCCTGAACGGAGATGAGGCTACTGAATTACTCTTAGTTTCCCGTGTCCCTACAGACAGGCATCATTCCCTTAATAAGCCCTTAAGGAATGCCTACTTTATTAGGCCAGGCCTGGGATTCTGGAATGAGCTAAATGTGGCCCCTTCTGAAGAAAAGGCACAATCACAACTCTGGAGTGGAGAGGGACCCCTAAATCAGCCAGATGGGAGGGAGTGGCCGCACGGAAGCTGAGACACACATATTACCCAGAGCCACCAATGTTGGAGTGAGTAAAGGGGAGAGAGGAGCTTCATGCAGTTATGTCCCCACTCAGAGGCTCAGCAGCAGGAGAAAGTGCCCTGAGTCAGGAATTACCACTGTCTCGTCCATTGGACAGCTCAGGGGAGGGGGGATCCAGACTCGAAAGTTAGGTGCAGGGCACATGGTGCTGGGCTTTGCACTTGAACTTTACCTTGAGGGCAGTGAGGTGCCTCAGAGGCTTCTGCATTCTCTCTGGTGTTCCACCTGGGAGGGAGGAGAGGCGCTGCTCAGAGGGGGGACTGGGCCGTGTGAACCTGCACCGGGACGGTAGCAAGGGGGTGCAGACTCGAGGGCGCTCTCAGGGTGGATCCCACAGGTTTGACAAGCAGGGAACCTTGTTTGCAGGAAAGCCTAGGCAGGAAAAAAGGAGGAAAAAACATGTTTTGTCCTTTTTCCATGCTGCTATGGCTGCGCTCCAGGACTAACACGGAGTGATGTATTTTGCTCTCATAATAGATGGTTATCCAGCACTTACGGCGACCAGACCTGGTGCTAAGCACTTTACAGTGAAGGGGGTCAGAAAATGCCACTTTGGCATAAGGATGACTCTGAGCTGAAAGCAAATGAGAAGCAAGAGAGGCAGAAAGGGTTCTCTACTCCCCCCTGTTTTCCTAAAAGCAGGGCATCAATTTCCCTTTAGGAAGGTGTCCCCCCCCCCGCGCCCCCCCCACCACCCCGACCAGGAAGGGAAGAGTAATTCTAATCTCTGGAGATGGAGAGCCAACACTGAGAGGATTCGGCATAAACAGACCTTAAGAAAATAACCCTTTTCTTCCATTGGTATCTCCATATATTTCTTAGTCACTTCCCCACCGTTTATCATCCTTTGAGGCCCAAACCTCCTTTCCTTGGTTAAAATGTTATAGAAGCTCCTGAGTCTAAGCCATTCTTTGAGTTTCACTCCTTTTCTGTGAGCTCCTGCACGTGTAAATACTCATGCAAATTGTCTGTCTTTTCTCCTTTTACTCTTATGTTAAGTTGGGGAGTTCCGGGGTGGCTCAGCAGTATCCGTGAAAAGGCAGATTCAGTTCCTGGCCCCACACAGTGAGTTAAGGATCCAGCATTGCCGGCAGCTGCCGTGTAGGTCGAGGATGCGGCTGTGGCGTAGGCTGGCAGCTGCCGCTCCAATTCGACCTCTAGCCTGGGAACTTCCATATGGTGCAGGTGTAGCCCTAAAAAGACAAAATATATGTATATAATTGTATGTTAAATATGTGGGGGCCCAGACAGTAAGCTTAAGAGGGTAAAGTTTTCCTCCTTGACAACATACATCATCATTTCACTGAATCCTCATCCCTCTCCGTAAAGAAGCTCCTACTGTTATCCCAGTGTGTAGATGCAGAGATGAAGGGATGTGAAGGAGCTGATCCAAGGTCAAGCAGCTCATAGGCAGCAGATCTGAGATTAGGACTCATGCCTATGTTGTTTCAGGAAGAGGGGACACCTTCCAGAGCCCAAGAATGGGCTCTTGTCTAACACTTGGAAATGAATTGTCCCAGGAGGCACAGGTGCTGACAAAGCAAAAGATGTTATTGGGAAGGGGCGCCCGGCCGGAGAGCAGCAGGGTAAGGGAACGCGGGAGAACGGCTCTGCCATGTGGCTCTCAGCCTCAGGTTTTATGGGAATGGGCTTCGTTTCCAGTTGTCTCTGGCCAATCATCTTCCTTGGCACATATTTGGTCTGACTTGGGGGGCCTTCCTAGGGGCCTGTGTATCTCTCAGCCAACATGGAGTCCAGCGCCAAGGGTTCTGGGAGACGGGTCATCTCCCCACTCTTTTTGGCCCTTCCCAAATTCGCCCAGTTCGTCTTCAGGGCAACGCCGCCTTCCTTATCGGGACTTCCTGTTGTGAGAAAACTCATGCAAGCAGTTATTATTGCGCCTGGCCAAGATGGGCAGTTTCAGGCAACAACACCGAAGTTCCTGGGCCAGGGATCAAATGCATGCCACAGCAGCGATGAGGCACAGCAGTGACAACCCAGGACCCTTAGCCGGCTGAGCCATCAGGGAACTCCTATGGTCAATTGCTTTAATTTGAAAGCTAAAGGCATGCAGCAGAGCTTGGCTGATGGTTTTATTTGTAGCAAGTGAATTCTCTCTCCCTGGTGGGTAACTCAGCTGCCTCTGGCTTAACCAAGTTGGCCCCATCACCACAATTTAACAAGCCCTGAATCACGGAGGGAGACCCCAAAGGGAGCCGTCTTTGCTACAGAAGGTAAACTAAACTCCCCAGCTTATGGACAAAGCTCACATGGAGAAATTCAGGAGAGAGTGATGGGACAGCAGGGGAGAGCCAGTGGGGTAGATAGAGCTGAGGTGGGAAGGAAAGATGATGACAGACACGGTCGCTGCTGTGGGAGGGAAATTTAAAGAAACGATGGGAGTTCCCATTGTGGTGTAGTGGTTAACGAATCTGACTAGGAACCATGAGGTTGCGGGTTCGATCCCTGGCCTTGCTCTGTGGGTTAAGGATCCGGCGTTGCTGTGAGCTGTGGTGTAGGTCACAGACGCGGCTTGGATCCCGTGTTGCTGAGGCTCTGGCTTAGGCCGGTGGCTACAGCTCTGATTGGACCCCTAGCCTGGGAACCTCCATATGCCACAGGAGCGGCCCTAGAAAAGGCAAATAATAATAATAAAGAAATGATGAAGTGACATTTAGAAAGGTTTGGGGTGTGTGACATGAGATATGGAGTCCTCTTTAATCTACCTACAAAAATATTGATGAAATTCTTCCTTGTTAAAAGTTGCACTGGCTACTTGCCTATTTGCTTTGGAACCACCTCTTGCCTGTGTTCTCTTTATCTGACTCTTGCAAGCTAAGACTCCCAGGCTCTTTTGACCACCAGCTCTGTGTTCGGGTGCCAGCATGAGGCACTGGAGAAGCCAGGGTATTTCTTGTCCTTCTTCGCTGCTTCAGGAGGCATGCCTAGCACCACCTGAGACTCCTGTCTGTTTCCAGCTTTGCCCAAATAGACCCTCTATGATACTAGGTGAGTGGCCCCAGCTCCTGGGCTCAGGTAACACCACCTTTTTTGGGGGGGATTAGGGGAGTTGGGAGGGTCAGGGCAGGTCGTGGTGTCCCAGTTGCTAATTTAGGGATGCCTCATCTACCAAGGTTATTCTTTCATCTCCTCTAATAGCTTTGTAACGAATCCCCTGTGTTTAATACCCTCTATTTAATAACCCTGGCGTGGATTTTGTTTTCCTGGCAGAGCTCGGATTGACACAAAGCAGAGGCATCTTTGCTCTTCTCCTGGTTGCCATAATGAGGATTTCCCTAAACATGGGCTTTGTCTCTCTTTGCTCCTTGACTTATTCCATCCTTGAAACTCTGGAGTGAGTAATCTGATTATAATTTTGGAAGACTCACTGGGCCCATTGGATTGGCTCTGCCTCTTCCTTTATGGAGTGAGCCTTCCGGGAGAGCACAATGTCTCTCTGTATTGAAAGTCTTGCCCAGGCAGGTCTGCTCTGGTCTAGCAAGTGCCTGCCTATGGGCACATCTGCCTAATTTCGGCTCATTTGACCTAAAGCCTAGTCTTCCAGCCTGCTCTTTAGCAGGAACAAAGGTGAGCCCATTTGCTCTACTTTTGTTTTGTTTCCTCAACTTGCTCAGAACCCTGAGGGAGAAGACGAGGGTTGTTTATTGCGGCTTCTTCAGAGACCTTAACATTATTCATCAATTCTTTTGGAACTGGATTTATGGGTTTTTTTTTCTTTCTCTTCTGTGTGTGTGTGTGCGCATGCACTACAACAGCAGAGAAAGGCTTAAATGCACAGATACCTGGCCTTAGTTCATTGGACAAATTTCCCCTTCTCGGCAATTTCTGGAACTCTCCAGTTGGGCCGTGTGTCCATGGCTTATACTTGCTTGTTGCTCACATCCCAACTTTGTGGTTCCTCACCATGGAGAGGTCTATAGTGGGGCTACTGAGCTAGAATATTGTCCCCAATGCCACGTTGATATGGCCAAAATTAATGTCTGTCCTTGAGGTCGGAATCCCACCATATGTGGTTGCTGTTAGAAGTCCTACTGTACTTGGGTATCAGTAAAGCTGATTTCTAGTGTAAGGCTCCTTCTGATTTCTGGAATCAACAGCACCCTAAACGTTCAAGGCCAGAGACGCTCCTCTCACATGGCATGTTCTCCTGTAGTGGCCCCCATTATGCTCCCTATAATCTGACTGACATGCTTTGAATACACACACACATAGACCTAATCTTCTGGGGTGTACACAGTTCAAGCCTTTTCCCTTGGAGGCTCCTCAGCTTCCATGTAAATCAAGGATTCAAACATATGTACCAGGGGACTGTTATCTCCAAACATCACTCTTCAGAAGCATCTGAATTTGGGCATGACCTTGTGCCCATGTATGCTTTTTTTTGGCTTGTTTGTTTTTTGTCTTTCGTCTTTTTAGGGGCACACCTGTGGCAAATGGAGGTTTCCAGGCTAGGGGTTGAATCAAAGCTGCAGCTGCCAGCCTACACCACAGCCACAGCAATGGAGGATTGAAGCTGTCTCTGAGGCCTATGCCATAGCTCATGGCAACAGCAGATCCTTAACCCACTGAGCAAGGCCGGGGATCGAACCCACATCCTCATGGATACTAGTCAGGTTCGTTAACCACTGAGCCATGATGGGAACTTCCGCTCATGTTTGTTTTAAAAGTTGAGCCCTAGGTGAAGAGTCCAGCCTTCTGGACACCACTGGGCTCTTTCTCCACGCTCCATTTTATTTGATCAATTCACATGAGTATAGTGGAAAAAACTGGAGCTCTTGGAATAAAGTCACTTATGTAAGAATATCCTACAAAAGAACATATATCTTCATAGTTCTCCTTAAGTCCCATGATGGGGCCAGGGTTCCAGGTCAAGAGGCAGTAGGAATAGCTTGTGAACTCTGCTGTAGGAGATGTATTTTGGTCCCCTACATGGCGAAACTGGCGATAAAATGAGGTCATCTGTGATAATTTTAGAGAAGCGCTACAGGCTGACTTGAAGCTCCTTGCATATTTAGAACATATCTATTCCAGTGATAAAGAACCATCAGAATGCGTACTGTTGATTTCTTATTGTATCTTTTCGCCCAGCACCAGTGTAGGAGGCATCCAGTAGGTGAGCAGTCAGTGATGGAGGAATAAATGATGTTCTAAAGAATTTTCAGACAGATTATAACACTCTGGTAGAGAAGACAGCCAACCCAGGGGCAGCAACCTAAGGTTATTTGTCTAAAAGAAAAAAAAATTAAAAAAAAATAAAAATGCTGATTTAGCCCTTTTCTTCCTATTTCTCAAACCCTAATTTTTTCCCCATGCTTTTTAATCTCTTCATTCTCTTATTTTACCTCATTTCTACCTTTGGACTCTTGTCTCTGGGCAATAAACTCCTTGTTATGTGATATGATTGGAGAAGAGGGAATTCTTCTCTGGTTAACAGACTACAGAAAGAGTGGAGCAACTCTTTCTGCCTCTACTCTTTCTCGCCCCACATCCTGGGCAAGTTGTTTAACCAAACTGGGACTCAGATTTCTCAGTAAGTAAGGTTAGTAAGAGTAGTTCTGTGAACCTCATTGGCAAAGCATGCGTGGAAATTTCAAGGACCGTTGAAAATACTTTGTTGAAAGTTAAAAGCCCTGTATTTTATGTGCTGATCCTTGTTCCCAGCGTAACCAAAAAGGGCCAAATGTGATTACAGATGCAGTGAGAGCCAGGAAAAATAAGGCTTCTCTCTCTGAAGAGGCTCCCAGAGGTCCTGTATGTATGCATTTGTCATCAGCATCTCATTCACTGAATGAAGAGACACAGAAAACTCATCCCCATAAAAGAAACGAGATGGGAAGAGGTGTGGTTCTGATAATGGCTCAGGAAAGGAACACCTTTCTTCCAATGTAAGTGGGGGTGACCTGGAAGCTAGAGAAATGTCTCCGAGTGTCCTCCATGATTTTTTGGGCAAGACTGGTAGTGTGGCTGCATCGATTGCCATAGTAGGTAGAGAATGAAAAACGAAAGCGATACATGAAAGCGGGGAAAATTCATAGTGTGATGATGATAGCGACAATACTGTTATCAACTAACTATGAAATGCCAGCTGCTTTACTCAGCTTTATACTATATTTACCTCCTATCTTCCCACAGCACTAAGAATTCAGTGTTACTATTCTTATTCTGCATATCAAGACATAAGCTCAGAGAGGGTTCTTAACTTGCTCAGTCATGTAACTACTAAATAGTAAAATCATGAATTGAGTCCAGATCAATTTTAACTCTTAAATGTATGAATTTTGGTTTTTATTTTCACTTGGCTAGACTAAATTTTCCACGTTCCTGGGAATACGAGAGCCATTCGTCTTTGAAAGGAAGTTAGAAGAGGAAAGGATGAAAGGATAGTAAGCATACCGGGAAATACACAAGTGGTCTCTAGGTATCAGTAGGGAAAAAACTATGCCTGTCTTTTCACTATTGTATTCACAGCATCTTTTTCTAGCACAAAATGTGTCAGTAAACATTTTTGGATGAATGAATGAGTAGATTAATGAAAAAATAAATAAGATATCACAGAATTTTTGAAGGGTACAGAGGAGAAAATGAGGAACGTTCAGTTGTTTCTGCCTTGTCTCTTCTATGTCTTGAGTGAAGATGTCAGGCTTGAAAAAAGTAGATAAAGTTCAGGGTAGCCATTGGGGAATGTGACAGAAAACGCAACAAAAGATGAAATCAAGAATGGCTGAGCAGTGATGACAATGCTCCAGGAATCTGTATGAATTTGTCAATTATTTCTGAGTAGAATTCTCTGGGGCAAGAGGTGATAGAAAAGTATTTGGAGCTTCTCTCTAATTGCACACAATCTGTTTTACTCTCAATGATTTTTTAAATAATTAAAAACCTGCCATATGCAAGGTATTTATAAAATGATAATGTGGAGATTGCGACTTCAGGTGCATGATTTTTTTTTTTTTTTTGTCTTTTTGCTATTTCTTGGGCCGCTCCCACAGCACATGGAGGTTCCCAGGCTAGGGGTCTAATCGGAGCTGTAGCCGCCGGCCTACGCCAAAGCCACAGCAATGCTGGATCCGAGCTGCGACTGCAACCTACACCACAGCTCACGGGAACGCCGGATCGTTAACCCACTGAGCAAGGGCAGGGACCGAACCCGCAACCTCATGGTTCCTAGTCGGATTCGTTAACCACTGCGCCACGACGGGAACTCCTCAGGTGCATGATTAAGGAAGCTCATAAGTAGTGCTGGATAGAGCCAAGAGTTAAATCATTTCTGCTTTAATGCATATCTTTAAATATCTATTTAAAATAGTAATTATTATTGTACACCCATAAATGTAATAAAATTCATGAAGTAATTTAAAAATAAAATAGTAATTATTGATGTATATTTTTCCATATCATCCATAAATATTTCAGTGTGTATATATAAATGGTATGGACATTTTATAAAAACATAACCACAAATAAACAACTTAGAAGAAATGGCAAGTTCCTAGAAATGTACACTCTCCTAAAATTGAACCAGGAAGAAATAAAAAATACAAACAGACCAATTACCAGTAATAAAATTGAATCAATAATTTAAAATTTTCCAACAAACAAAACTCAGGATGAGATGGTTTCGCAGGTGAATTCTACCGAACATTTAGAAAAGAGTTAACACCTATCCTTCTCAAACAATTTTTTTAAAATTGCAAAGGAAGAAAAGCCCCTGAACTCATTTTATAGGCTCAAAACACACTGATAGTAAAACCGGACAAAGATACTACAGAAAAATAAAATTACATGCCAATATCCCTGATAAGCATAGATGCAAACCTTCTCAACAAAGTAACAACAGACCGAACTCAAAAATACATTAAAAGGATTATATTATATTACAATAAGCCCACAGTTAACGCTTTACTCAATGGTGAAAAGCTGAAAAGCTGAAAGTATTCCCTCCAAAATCAGGAATAAGACCAGGATATCTACTCTTGCCACTTTTATTCAACATAGTATTAGAGGTCCTAGCCACAGCAATCAGGTGAAAAAAAGAAATGAAAGAAATCCAGAGTTCCCATCATGGCTCAGTGGTTAACGAATCCGACTAGGAACCATGCGGTTGCGGGTTCTATCCCTAGCCTTGCTCAGTGGGTTAAGGATCCTGCGTTGCTATGGCTGTGGTATAGGCCGGCGGCTACAGCTCTGATTAGACCCCTAGCCTAGGAACCTCCATATGCCGTGGGAGCGGTCTTAGAAAAGGCCAAAAGACCAAAAGAAAAAAAAAGAAAAACAGAAAAAAAAAAAAGAGAAAGAAAAGAAATCCAAACTGGAAAGGAAGACATAAAACTGTCACTGTTTGCAGATGACAGGATACTCTCCATAGAGAAATTTAAAGATGCCACCAGAAAACTACTGAACTCATCAATGAATTCAATGGAGTTGCAAGACCAAAAATTAAAATACAGAAATCCGTTGCATTTCTATACACTAGCAACAAAAAATCAGAAAGAGAAATTAAGAAACAATCTCATTTATAATGGAATATCACCCAGCTATAAAAAAAAAAAAAGGAAATTTTACCATTTGCGAAAACATGGATGAACCCAGAAAGTATAAGTCAGACAGACAGACAAATAATGTGTGATTTCACGTATACATGCAACCTAAAACATAAAACAAATGAGCAAACATAAGCAGTTACAAATGCAGAGAACAAACTTGTAGTTCATGAGAGGAGGGTAATGGGGGCACGAAAAACATGGGTGAGGGAGGTTAAGAGGCACACATTTCCAGTTGCAAAATCAATTGTTACTGGTATGAAATGTACAGTGTGGGGAATATAATAAGTATGTAATGTCTCTGTATGGTGAGGTACCTTAACGAGACTTATGGTGATGATTATGCTGAAATGTCTAGAAAGATCAAATTACTCTGCTGGGTGACAGGAACTAATACAGTGTTGTAGGTCATTTATACTTCAAAACAAACTGAAAAAAAAAAAGAGATCAGATTGGGGGGGAGAACGCAGGGGGATTGAATGAAGGCAGTCAAAAGATACAAACTCCCAGTTATAATATAAATTAGTCCTAGGAATGTAATGCACAACATGATAAATATAATCAACCCTGCTGCATGTTGTATATGAAAGTTTAGCAAGTAAATCTTAAGAGTTCTCATGACAAAGAAAAAAATCTTTTTCTATTTCAGTTTGGTATCTGTATGAGATGATGGATGTTCATGAACTTATTCTGATTTTCATTTCATGATGTGTGATGTGTCAAAAACTGTACCACAAACCACAATCTATATCCAGCTGACTATTTCTCTTCCTGCCTAGATGTGTTTCCCCGTAGAACTAGTTTGTTCGGCCTTTATACCACTTCTTTATTCAAATGAAAAAGTCAAGCCCTAAAATTTTTCGAAAAATACATTCCACACAAACAGCTATAGTATGCATGTTCAGTGCAATGAACAGCTGTATAAAATTTCAGGGCAGTAGTTCATAGTAGAACATTTTATTTTAAATGATATTTTAAAGGAGAGAATCTTCGAATTGGCTAAACACATAAATAAAGACCATTTGAACAGCTTGGTGCCCAAGTCCAGATGGATTTTTCCGTTATCTTATTTGTACTTCCTGCCTTATCAGATATTTCTTCCCCCTGTCGGTTGCACAGCTTTGAGACATTTGTTTTTGTTATCTATA
Source organism: Sus scrofa (assembly GCF_054392235.1). NCBI lineage: Eukaryota > Metazoa > Chordata > Mammalia > Artiodactyla > Suidae > Sus > Sus scrofa. Next base: position 84,856,001 of record NC_139387.1, on the reverse strand, counting down.
CACTATAAATTTGGGGCATTTCATCTGAGACACTGTGTGCTTTAAACGGAAGGTATTTTGTTTTCCCAATATCCTAATTTGTCATCCATAAAGACAGGAGACAAGATCATCTTTAAGAGACAGATGCTAAGGGATGAATTATTGATCAGACCGTAAACAAGTTGGAAAATGAAACGGATTTGCTAAATCTGTTTTATTTTAATCTTTTCCAAACTTTTCATCCTCCAACCCTGGAGATATGTCAGTAACAGGGGAAAAATGCCATATACACTGGTGGAGCCCACTGGAACAATCAGAGGCCATATTTTTTTAAGGCAGTGGTTTCCCAGTACTGAGATCCCCTTTTATGATTTCCCATCCCCATGGGCAGTGTGTTTTGAAAAAATGAACACACCAAACTACACTTATCAATATTTAATTTATCTTCTCATTTTTTATTAATCGAAGTCTTTCATCACTGCCAGTCAGAATATCCAATCGGTACGTTGCAACCTGGGTTACTACACTGAATTGCTAATAATTCCAGCTAAAAGCAACAAAATATTTGAACGGACATCATCCTTAACCTGAACACAGACACTGCGTTTTCTCCTCCATCAGGAAGACGGGGATGAAAATCTTGACATTCAGGGCCCTTTAGTCTTTGGTTCCAACGTTTGATGGGCGGAATGCCCCCCATCCCAAATGCCCATGTCCTATTCCTTGGAACTTGTGGATAGGTTAGATAGAGTTCATAACAAAGGAAAATTAAGGTTGCAGATGGAATTATGGTTGCTAATCAGCTGATTTTGAGATGGGGAGATTATCCAGGTAGGCCCAGTATAATCACAAGTGTCCTTAAACACGGAAGTAGGAGGCAGAAGAGTCAGTGGCAGAGTGACGGGATGCAATATGGTGCGAGAAAGACTCAATTGGCCATTGGTGGTTTTGCAGCTGCCTGGCCCCGGGAACCAAGGAATGTGAGCAACCTCTCATGGAAAAGGCCAGAAACTGGATTCGCCCTTCGAGGCTCCAAAAAGGAACTCAGCTTGCTGACACCTTGATTTTGCCCAGTGAGACCAAGTTCAGGCTTCTTGCCTCCAGAATTGTAAGATAATACCTTTATGTTATCTTACACCACTGGTTTGTGGCAATTTGTTACAGCAGCCAAGAAAACTGCTACATAATCTCTTTTCCCAAATTATTGACCACTGCCACCCCCCATCCCGGTCCCCTTATGCGCTGGGTGAAGTGACGTCCTCAGTGGTGTCTGGGCATGCTCTTCTCCCCCCTTCTGGATCCCATTTATGCTCTCCCTCATCAGGAGGTCATGTCCCTCTTTCAGGACAGAGCTCAGGTGCCTCCTGGACCACAGGCTCCTTTGTTCCTGCATCTGCCCGCCACCTCTCCCTCCTTCAAACTCCTGCTGTGCTGCAGCTGCCTCTCCCTCTCCTGGCCCTTACTGCACTTTCTCCTGAAATAGATTTATCCACGCTCTTATTACACCTTCTCTACTAGATTATCAGTTTCTTGATAAGTCCAGTGTTTGATTCATCTCTAAATCTTCTACAATGCCTGGCCCAATACATTTACTTCCTATGAACTTAAAATCAGAGTTCTTTATATGTGTGCATATGTACATAGAAGCACTGTGTGTGTACATACGCATAAGTCTGTCAAAGACATTATAAAACAATCATATATCCTCACAAGAATAAAAGAAGAAAACTAAGGGGGAGTTTCTTGTTTTGTTTTGTTTTGTTTAGGGCTGCATCTGTGGCATATGGAAGTTCCTAGGTTGAATTGGAGCTGCAGCTGCTGGCCTACGCCACAGCCATGGCAACACCAGATCCGAGCCACGTCTACGACCTATGCGGCAGCTTGTGGCAAGGATAGATCCTTAACCCAGGAGGAAGCCGGGATGGATACTGGTTGGGTTCTTGATCCACTAAGCCGCTACAGGAACTCCCCAAAACTAAGGTTTTTCACTAACTGCCACACAAATGTTAAGCATCGCAGGCACATTTATCTTTTAGGACCGGCCTGAGCATTTGCCCCTTTGCAAAACGACTATTGAAGGAGGGATGAGTACAGGCAGGGTTAACCTTTGATTGAAGAGCTGTGTAGCAAAGTGGAGAGCTGTACCTGAGACACCTCTGCTTTCATGTGAAGAATCTGAGCCAGCAGAGGAAGATGAGGTCCATTAGTGGCAGTAAGGTCTTGGGCCAATAGCCTCATCTTTTATTTTCTTTGGGATTGAGTTACCTACCAGAAAAGAATATGAAACATTTTTTTTTCATGCAGATGTTGATCAATAGCTTTCTTTCTTTCTTTTGGTGGCTCCCAAGGCATGTGGAAGTTCCCCAGCCAAGGATCAAACCTGTGCTGAAGCTATAACCAGAGCCACAGCAGTGACAATGCCAGATCCTTAACCCACTGAGCCACCAGGGAACTCCAATCAATATCTCTCTAGAAAGAAAGATACTAAGTATGAAACAAAAGAAGCCAGAACATCAAATAGCTGATGGCACACTTGGCTTGTACATCTGCAAAACAGGACCACTCTTTAAAAAGAAAATAAAACCAAAATGTTTTGTCTCCAAGACAAGCAGGCAGTTTTGTGGCACCATAATTTCCAGTTCCATCCATGAAAATAGAATGTTTTTGTTATTCATATTTTGCCTGTTAAAGCAATTACTTTAGCTTTTTTTTTTTTTTTTTTTTTTTGCTTTTTAAGGCCACACTGGCAGCATATGGAAGTTCCCAAGTTCTCTAGCTAGGGGTTGAATCGGAGCTACAGCTGCCAGCCTATGCCAGAGCCAGAGCAATGAGGGATCTGAGCTGCATCTGTGACCTACACCACAGCTCATGGCAACACCAAATCCTTAACCCACTGAGCGAGGCCGATTGAACCCGCATCCTCATGGATCCTAGTTGGGTTTGTTAACTGCTGAGCCATGAAGGGAACTCCTACTTTAGCTACTTTTTAGCTTTCATCCTTCTAAACGTTAGACCAAAGAATACACATCTCTTCAAAGACTATTCTATGCCTGGGGTATTTTTATTTCTTTTCCTCTCAGAATCAGCAAATGATAGATCACAAATGCACTTTTAATTGTTTGTATTTATTGACTATTACTATATGCCAGACATTATGCTAAGTGTTTATAGATATTCTTCCATTTAAAACTAACAATCCTCAGAGTTCCCACTGCAGTTCAGTGGCAACAAACCCGACTAGTATCCATGAGGATGTGGGTTTGATCCCCAGCCTAGGTCAGTGGGTTAAGTATTTTCCATTGCTGTGGCTGTCGCATAGGCTGGTGGCTCTGCTTTAACCCCCAGCCTGGGAACTTCCATATGCTGCACGTGTGGCCTAAAAAGGAAAAAAAAAAAACAAAAAAAAAAACAACTAACAATCCTCAATGTTCATAGCAGTATTATTTACCATTGCCAAGCTGTGGAAGCCACCTGAGTATCCATCAACAGATGAATGGATAAGGAAGATGTTTCTCTCTCTCTCACACACACACACACTGGAATACCACCTGACAATAAAAAAAGAATGAAATTTTGCCATTTGCAGCAACATAGGTGGACTTGGAGGACATACTGCTAAGTGAAATAAGTCAGACAGAGAAAGACAAATACTGTATGATATCACTTCTATGTGGAATCTAAAAAATACAACAGACTAGTGAATATAACAAAAAGGAAGCAGAATCACAGATATAGAGAACTACTAGTGGTTCCCGGTGGGAGAGGGAAGGGGGAGAAGGAAGATGGGGCAGAGGATTGAGAAGTATCAACTATTATGTGTAAAATAAGCCACAAGGATATACTGTACAACACAGAGAATATAGCCAATATTTTAGCATAACTATAAATGGAGTATCACCTTTAAAACTTGTATAAAAATTTAAAAAAACCTAAGAATCCTATGAGGTGACTATTATGATTTTTGTTTTAAAATTTAAGCAGCTGAGTCATAAAGAGTTGAGGTTGTTATACAAGCTCTCATCACCCATAAGGGGCACAGACTCCATGCACCCCAAGGTGTTTGCATCCCCAAGCCTGTGTTCTTGACCCCGGTGCCATCCGACGGCATTGTGTTCTTTTTTTTTTTTTTTTTTTTTTTTGTCTTTTTGTTGTTGCTATTTCTTGGGCCGCTCCCGAGGCATATGGAGGTTCCCAGGCTAGGGGTTGAATCGGAGCTGTAGCCACCGGCCTACGCCACAGCCACAGCAACGCGGGATCTGAGCCGCATCTGCAACCTACACCACAGCTCACGGCAACGCCGGATCATTAACCCACTGAGCAAGGGCAGGGACTGAACCCGCAACCTCATGGTTCCTAGTCGGATTCGTTAACCACTGCGCCACGACGGGAACTCCAAGGCATTGCGTTCTTGATTCCAATGCCATCTCCCTGTGGGCTACTTACCAAAAGGAGGAAGCAGTTACTTCCCTTCTCTATACAGATATTGGCCTCTAACCTTAGATATTACAATTTAAAGACACTCCAGGGCAGGACTTTCCAATTTTTTTTGACAAGAACCCATGATAATAATCACATTTAACATCTAGTCCCAGAGAGCACACCCACGCCCAGACACACAGACACACAGACACACACACACACACACACCGTGAAATGATACCGTGACGGCTCAATATACACTCCGATATGTTTTATTCTGCTCTATTTTATTTTTAAAAATTCTGGTCAGGAAGCACTCGATGGTTATCACAATGTGCTAACAGGTTATTATCTTTATTTTGAGAAACACAGCACTGGTATATATAGCTAGTTCTATCTTGCACGATTACCTTTTTGAAGAGAGGTCGACCATCTTAGGCATGTTATTTAATTTCTGAGTCCTCAGTTTCCCCATCTGCACAATGAGTATATTGAACCAGATCAGTGAGATATATATGTGTATATATATATGTGTGCGCGTGTGTATGTGTGTATATATATGTATGTGTATATATATATATATATATTTTTTTTTTTTGGATTGTCCACAGCATGTGAAAGTTCGCAGGCCATGGATCAAACACCTGCCACAGCAGTGACAATGCCAAATCCTTAACCCCCTACACCACAGGAGAACTCCAGATTAGGGATTCTTAATCCTGATTGTACCTTAGAAATATTTAAGAGGTTTTAAACACAGTTTTGTCCAGACTTTTGCCCCAGAATCTCTGATTTAATTTTTTGGTGGTAGGGTCTGTGTATCAGAGTTGTTGTTTTGTTTTGTTTTTTAATTCCCTCGGTTAAGCTAATGTGCCACCAGGGTTAGGATTAGATGATTGCTTAATATTCTTCTAGCCAAAAATTCTAAGCTATTTTGACTGGTGAGTGGATTATATATATTTTTTAATTATTTACAAATTTGGCATTCCCCTGTGGCACAGTGGGTTAAATATCTGGCATTGCTGCAGCTGCGGCTTGGGTCACAGCAGCAGCCTGGCCTAGGGACTTCCATGTGTTGTGAGCACAGCTAAAAAACAAAATAAAATAAAAATAAAATTTTTATTTTTGTGAGGAGAAAGGGCATTAGCCCTGAGCAATATCGTTTGCAGGAGTGACTTTCACAGTCTAGTTCCAGAGGAATTGGGTTTGTTTAAAGTCCTGTTCCCTGGGCCCACCCCCAGCAGCTCTGATTACACCTCTGGGAGGGACCACACACTCAGCAAGTTTAACAGACACCGTAGGTGACTCTGATGGAAGTGGCCTCAGAAACATTTTACCACGTCATCTCAGCAACCATTTATAGTTTCCTCAATCCTCAGTACTTAGCCCTGGGCCTATGGCCAGTGCTCTGAAATATTTGCTAAGTGGCTGCCCTCTGCCAGCTCCATGGCAAGGTGACAATTTCCCTCTGTTCTTTGATCCCCCCCTTTTTTTTCCTTCCTTTTTTTTTTTTTTTTTTGGCTTTTTAGGGCCACACCCATGACAAATGGAAGTTCCCAGCCTAGGGGGCGAATCGGAGCTACAGCAGCTGGCCTACACCACAGCCACAGCAACTCGGGATCCGAGAGGCATCTGCAACCTACACCCCAGCTCACGGCAATGCTGGACCCTTAACCCGTTGAGCGGTGCCGGGATCAAACCCACATCCTCGGGGATACTAGTCAGGTTTGTGACCCCTGAGCCACAACATGAACTCTGTCTTCGATCCCTCTTCTAACTGAGCCCAAGTAAACAATCACATTCTCCTATTTCTCCTTCTCCATCCATATATTAAACACACACTCAAACTAGGTTACTCATACCCTGAGGGTGATTATACAGTGGTGGCTAAAACAGCAGGATGTACTTGGAATAAATCTTTAATTTCATTTAACAAATATTTTTATAGGGCTAAGTGTCAATCACAGCTGTAGGGCTTTATAAATATTAACTTGGTTGGTGTCCATCCATAATAATCTCGTCAGGTTTTTTTACAAATTAGGACCCTGAATCCTGCTGTATTTTGTACCACTGATTCTACTCAGTGTTTTGAAGTACATTATTTTTTAATTGTACTGTGTAGAGCTGAACATAGAATTTCACGTACTTTATTCTTATTGAAGTATAATTTATTTACAATGCTGTGTTAGTTTCAGTTTTATATTTATATATATATATATATATATATATATATATATATCCTTTTTCAGAATCATTATTCTATCTTTTTACGAGATATTGAATATAGTTCCCTGTGCTATACAGTAGAGTCCTTGTTGGTTTTTTTACGTGATGTATAGTAGTGGTGAATCTGTTAATCTCAAATTCCTAATTCATCCCTGCCCCCGCCCCCCACCACACACACCTCTTCTTTCCCCTTTGGAAACCATAAGTTTGTGTTCTATATTTGTGAGTCCATTTCTATCTTGCAAATAAATTCATTTGTATCATGCTTTAATGAGTCCATCAGTTCATATTTTAATATGAGGCATGAAATAAATTGAATTGGGGGGTAGGCAGCTGCAGGAAGACCTTCTATAGATAAAGCTTCAGCTTCCTCTACTGTTAGATGTATTTCAGTGGAAAAGTGAGAACCTGGTATTAAGTGATTACTTAGTAAAGCATTCTAAAGTTAATAGACCCAAGTAGTAATTTCCTTGATAATCTTATATGATTTTCTTATCTATATTTTTATCTCCAGCATTGAAAATTTAAGATAGTGCCTAATGAATATTTTGAGTTAATAAATAGGTATTTGGCAATAAACTAATAAGAGACTAGCATATTGTTTGCTAATTGACATAGCATAAATTCTCTCACTCTGATTGTAATGTACTGGTCACATTAAGGAAGATATAATACCCAAACGAAGAGGACTTCACATGCAAAGGAGTTTTTCCTGTTTTTACTGTCTGTTTAATAACTAGCCCATTGGATTGGTTTTATAGACTTTTACCTAATCCTTTGCCTCCTTCCCATCTGCAAAACCAGGACCATTTGTCCACTATTTGCAGGCTCATCTCCACCTGGTCTATATCCTTGGTGTCATTCTAGCTCTGAGCTTATTTCCATGTTGATACTGGGACCCTTTATGGGATTGTTTCAAAGACCTGGCTTCTATCTAGAATCACATTTTAGCTAATCAGTGTTATGACTTTCTCCATGTGTCTGGGTCCTTGTCAGTAGAGCTGTGGCTGATTGATGGGAGGTGGGAGTAGGGGAGGGGGTCTGAGCATAGGGTCCTGTTGTATCCATGATCATCCCATAGTGACCAAGGCTTTTCTGTAGGAATGTACCTCAGAGTAAGCAAATACCTCCCATAGATGAAGAAAATCTCTTCTTTACAAAAGAATGCCAAGTTAAGAAATGTATAAGCAATAGTAAATCAGAAAATTGCCATTTTTCCACCCCCAATGAAATCTCCTTTTCAAGCAGGAATCACCAATGTGTGCTAAAACCATTGAGTGAAAAACTGACAAGGAACTGGAATATTGACGTGGTGCAATGGATCCCACAGGACACTTGCTGGTTGCAAGTAGAAAACCTAACTTTAAAATGTAAGCATCCATCACTTCTCGGCCTTTTGGCTAAGATCAAGTGTAAAATTTAAGCATCCAAATGTCACCCTTTACTTGGTGATCAATCTCGGCGCAGAATACTGGGAACCCGCTTATATGCCTCCTGCTGTGGTACAATTGAAGCTCACTGCCTTGCTTATGAAGTGTTCTACCCAAAATATTTAACTTGAGTTGGACTCAAAGATTGGGATCTAACATTCACTGTATAGGAAACACAGGGGATAAAGTAAAAGTTAAATGACATCATGCAGAGCTCATTAGACAAGCCCAGAAAGTGGAACATTCTGCAGGACAAATCTTTTGAGTCAACATCGTGAAAAAAAGAAGGAAGCATTTGGGGTTTTATTTTTGACAAAAAGAAATTTAGAGACATAATCTAGGCAATGTGTGATTCTTTAGTGGATCCCAATTTGAATAGACTGAGTATCTGTCTTAGTTCAGCTGCTATAACGAAGTCCAGCAGTTCCCCCCTTGTCTGCAGGTCATGTGTTCCAAGACTGCCAGTGGATACCTGAAACTATGGGGAGTATTGAACCCTATAAATACGATGTTTTTCCCTATACATACATATCCATGATGAGTATGGATTTAATTTATAAATTAGGCACAGTAAGAGAATATCCAAATTGCCAGCATCAGTACTCTCATGCTTTGGGCCACTATTACATAAAACAAGGGTTACTGGAACACAAGCACTGCCATAGGGCACAGTTGATCTGATAAACCAGATGCTGGACAAATGGACAATTCACACCCTGGGTGGGGTGGAGGGTGGGTGAGAGATGTCATTGTGCTACTCAGAGTGGTTCGCAATTTAAATCTCATGAATCATTTATTTCTGGAATTTTCCATTTAATATTTTTGGACCAAAATTGACTGCAAGTAACGGAAACAGTGGACAAGAGGAGACTACTATACCATAGACTGAGGAGCCTCTAAACAATAGAAATTTACTTCTCTCCGTTGTGAAGGCTGGCTGGCTGCGATCAGGATTTTGGAAAAGTGCCTCTTTTTTCAGCTTCTTATGTCCTCACAAGGCAGAAGGTGGAGAGAGGAAGCAAGCTCTGTGTGAATCCTATAAAGCTACTAATCCCATTCATGAGGGCTCCACCCTAATACCTCATCTAATCCTAATTATCTCCCCAAAGCCCCACCTCCTAATATCATTACAGAGTGGGATAGGTTTTCAGCATATGGTATGGAGACACCAACTTTCAGTCCATAACAGAATCAGATGATATCAACAAGTTATCATCAGTTTTATTAGATGATACTTATTTTGTGCTTACGTAGGAAAATGTCCTTATTTCCCACACATGAACTCTTTAGAAATATTTGCTTTACACTACTTCAGAAAGAAAATAAAGAAAATATTGCAAAATGTTGACAATGGTTATATATTTAGGTTACGGCTACAGGAGTGGAATTACATGCTTCTTTTTACATTTTCCCTTTGGTGATTTTAAAGTGTGACACTCACTGGAAATGCAAATTCTAGGGCCCCAGTCTGGACCTACCGAATCCGGAACTCTGGGGGTAGACAGCCGCAATGGCATTTTAACAAGCCCACCGGGATATTCTGCACTCCAAATAATCTGAGAACCACCGCTTCTGGGCATGGTGCAGTTAGAGGAGAGTGCATGGTAGGAAAGCTATGACTCTGACAGTGTGATGTAATTACTCACACTGAAATATAAGACCAAGAATGAGTCCACGGTATGTAGACACGGGAGTGAAAAGTGAAGATCAGGAACCAGGCTCAGCGAGCCAGGTACCCGCAGGCTTTGAGAGGTCCCTGTAGCATGATGGAAGGCACCTGTCCAGAGCCCAGACCAGACGTCACAGTCCACATGGCCTGGCTCTGTCTCTTCATCAGGAGTGTCTGGCTCTGCGGCAGCAGCTCCTGCTGATGCTCTTGTTCTTCTTTAGACTTTTTCCTAGAGATGCAGCCTGCTTCTAACCACCATGTGGGCAGAGGGTACTGTGTTGAATGACCATCTCTGCTCAGTTTCAGAATGCTGTTTCTTCTCCACTTTCCATCACCATGCTCCACTGGGATGTATCCTGGGATGTCCGGGGACACCGTGCCAGGCATCAAACACTGGGGTGGAATACCTCCACTCCACACCGTACTCCGCAGGCTGGCCTGGACCCGCCCCAGTACTTGTTAAGAAGGCAGGCTGACTCGGTGCCTCCTCTGTCTTAGGGAAAGAAGAGGGCAACCATTCCTGGTACGTTTCATCCCACGTCCTTTAACTAGCTAATCTTGGGACTTGTCTCAGGCTTATCTAATGGGTTTTAGCTCATATTGGGACACAGGTGATTATAGTGCTCTATTAAATGAGGGCTTCATATATAAAGTGTCACTAACAAAGTCTTTTCACTTGCCCCAACTGTCTTATCTGGCATTCTCTAGAACACTATTTCCCCCAAACATGTTTTTAAAGATGCTACGTATGAAAATCATCTGTGGTTATAAAAATCTTGGAAATACCAGGTTAAACATATTTATTTGTTTTGCTTTCTAGGGCCACAACCATGGCATATGGAGATTCTGAGGCTAGGGGTCAAATCCGAGCTACAACTGCCGGCCTACGTCACAGCCACAGCAATGCCAGATCCAAGCCACATCTGCAACCTACACCGTAGCTCATGGCAATGTGGGATCCTTGACCCACTGAGCAAGGCCAGGGATCGAACCTGCATCCTCATGAATACTAGTTGGGTTCGTTCACTACTGAGCCACGATGGGAACTCCAAGGTTAAACATATTTATATATTCTTTTTTTTTTGTCTTTTTAGGGCTGCATTTTGAGGCATATGGAGGTTCCCAGGCTAGGGGTGGAATCTGAGCTGTCTGTGTGACCTACACCACAGCTCACAGCAATGCCAGATCTTTAACCCACTGAGCAGGGCCAGGGACGGAACCTGTGTCCTTATGGATGCTAGTCAGATTCGTTTCCGCTGAGGCATGATGGGAACCCCAAGGTTAAACATATTTAATCAAGTTTATTTCATACAGAACTTCTCAGAACCTCTAGGCCATCAAAAGCCATTGTGACTCTCTATGGGGCCATTAAAGATTAAAGATTGAATCCTTTTGGAAGCATCCTTATCCACAGAATGCATGAGGAGTAAAGACTGTGGCCCAAAGGGACGTGTTTTAGAAAATGTTTCTTTAAAGATTAATGGGTAAAAAGTCGTGTGAAAAACTATATCTATACATTAAGCATGCAGTGATAAAGGCTGTTCTTAACATTGTGACGATGAGAATATTGTTTCTAGAGCATACTGAGCAACAAACACAGGACAGGTGAAAACCACGGTAAATCTCTTCTCCGACTTGACGTAGGTTTTCAGAACAACTCCCCTTTGTGGAATTCATGAACGGGAAAGCTCCAGAGATGGAGCTGCTGCTGCATACACCTCCATCTAGAATTTAACTTTAACGTTGAACATGACTAGCTGGGGTGGGGAGGGAAGGCACTGGGAGGGGAAGGATGGGGAGGGCAGCGAACCAGAGCTCTGTGGCTGACCGGCTGACCGGGGACGCAGATCCGGATCCTACCGCAGGATGTGAGGTTCCATTTGTTTTCAAATGTTGGGCTTTGCTTTGCTTGTACTTATGGCAAAATGTAGTTAACAGCTTTAAAGTTTTGGCTTTTAGTATAACACGGTATCCCTTCTTATAGATTCTTGTGCGAACTATGCTGCATGGATGATGTTAATTCAATCATTAATTTTCCTCAATTTTTCCCTACACTTTTTCCAGAAAACTGGAGACAAGACTCAAATACAAAGAGTTTTGAATGCCGTCATTGCTTGAGGCTGGAGAACAGGTCAAGTGAACCCTGAATTCTAAGTCTGAACAATGGAGCAATAATTTCTCTCACAAAGCTTGAATAATTTTGGCTCTTTTTACCAGACAATAGCTTGATTGCATTGTTAGGTTTCTTGACTTAGGAGCAAGAGGACAATAGCAAAAAATGGGCCAAGAGGAAAGCTCTAGGCTGGAAGATAAAGGCTAGGATTTGTATGAAATTAACTGCAAGCACCCACTGAAGGTACTTTCAGGTTCTAACTCCCCCTCTTCCCCTGGGGAAGGTCCTGGGGGTGTTAGCTTCCCAGGATGACCTTGGTCACTTTATGGGAGAGTTCTGTAGATAGTTTAGAAAGAAAAGTAACCAAATACAGCTTAATTCTGTTACAAATTGCATTCTTCCTTGAGAATACACTGTGAAGGAATTATGTTCTTGAACATTTCAGTAAAATAAATACACTTGAACACCTTCTTTGCCAGGCACCATGCTTGTAGGCACCATGCTTGTTGGCACTGGGAATTCAACTGCAAGGAAAACTTGTGGAGAGGCTAACAAACAAGCAATGATTGATGCCCCTGCTGAGTGGGATAAGCAACACAATGGAAACAGAGTGTGTTCCCATGATTCCAACAGCACTTGTAGATTAAATGACCATGGAGGGACCCTTAGGAGAGACTTGGAAGGTGTGGGTACAAGGATGAAGAGTTAGATATTCAAAGAACTGGCGGTAGAGGAGGTAGAACATTCCAAGCAGAGGGGATAACAAGTACCCAGGACCAAGAATAAAAGAATTTTACATGTCTAAATAGAAAGAAGTCCTGTGTGATTGGAGCTCCTGCTTGGGCTCACGGGGTTGAGAACCTGACATAGTGTCCTTGAGGATGCAGGTTCAGTGCCTGGCCTCACTCAGTTATGGATCCAGCAGTGCCTCAGGTTGTGATATAGGTCACAGATGCAGTTCAGATCTGGAGTTGCTGTGGCTGTGGCGTAGGCAGCAGCTGCATCCAGTTCAACCCCTAGCCCTACAACTCCCATGTGCTGCAGTTGTGTCCCCCCCCCCCAAAATCAATGCTTAAGATTAAAAAAAAGTCCTATATGGTTGAAACACAATGAAGAGAGTTCTCAAAAATAACATTGCTGATCACGCAGGACAGCACAAAGCTTAGTAACGACTGTACTCTGAGGTAATGGATTTGGACTTTTGAGCTCCAGAGGTGTATGAGGATAAATATGTATTGTTTTAAGCCACCAAGTCTGTAGTATTTGTTACAGCAGCCACAGGAAATTAATATACTTGGGAAGAAGATTATCTGTGTCAACCAGCACCCCTACCCATCTGAGACGGGACAGTGAAGTGATTGGTGCCGTTTACCACAATGGATTCATCATTGAGTCAGTGTCTGGTGCTCAGCACTGAGTATCTAAGAACTTATTCTCCTTGGTTCATATGGCATGATCAGATTAAGGAGGATGAATACATACTAACTTTACTCACGAGAGCTATAAACCTCCGCACCAATTCATTGATTGATTCATGGAAATAGAAATACTCAATGTGTCAGCTTCCTTGGATCATCAGTGAAAGGCTGCTTGATCTTACTTGGGAAACATAAAACCAGCATGATAGTAACTGGCTCATCTTGATAGCTAATGCTACCAAATCCCATAGCTGGCTGTGCTCACATCCACGGGATGAGAACCCTCCCATTGGTCAGACAGGTCTCCTCTCTCCTGACTGTGCTGGGATATTCTGGCAAGTTTTGACTTGTAGGCACTACCTTTCTAGAGTTTTCAAAGGTCATCATCATCATGCCGTTCGGGTAAGATTCCTCCCAAAGGGCTGCAAGGATTAAATGTCAATTTACATCATCTCCTTAGAGAACACAGTCTCATCAGGAGCACATCCTCCATCTCTTCATTCACTCACTGATTCATTCAAGAAACACGATTCAGTACTTACTAATTGCCAGACACATTGCACTAGGATTTGAGACACAAAGATCCGCAAGGTAAAGGCCCTATTTCCGGGGAATCATATGGTGTCTTAGTGGATTAAAAGCTTCTGCCTATTTCTTCTGTAACTAGCTGATCTCATCCGTCTCTTGTGATTTCACAACTTCACTTTTGCAGGATAACATTTCCTTACCCTCATTGCCAAATTTAGGGATAGTCCAGTTGAGGACCTATAAACCAGTCAAATCAATTCAAAGAAAAATCTTATTATCTGGACAATTTTATGTTCCATTTTGACTACTTTATCTAAGGATTAACATTTCACTAGTTCAGTGTGACAGAGCCTAACATTTTAAAAATATCAAGGATGTTAACATTCCTACAAAACAGAGAAAAGATGGCAGTGGCCACCCATCCAGTTTGCTAGGCAGGGATCTGTCCACTGAGTGGTCCCTTCTAACCTGTAGTTTAACTCTACAATGATTCACATTGTCATTGAGTGCAACTTACTTGAATTTTCTCAAGCCCCAAACTCAGGAGACTATTCAAGAAATCATAAAGTCACAAGCATGTCATCCATTCTAGTTTACATAAATAATTCATTTATACATTTAAGCAATAAACCTATAGTTATGAAGCTATAGGAGTTTTTCATCATCATGTCCATAAAATACCATGTTTGGTAAACATCCTTTCTTGATTTGCTGTGGTATAGATCAAGATTGAACCTAAACATAGAAACTAGTATAAACCACAAAAGACTAGTGGAAGGGTGATTTTTTTCTGTGTGACTTAGAACAAGTCACTCACCTCTTTTGGCCTTAGTTTCTGTTTGTAAATGTTAGTTAAATTCTGTCTTTAGTTTTCTCAGTTCTAAAATTCTATGATTCTTTGAGAATTTCTGGAAGATAACACCAAAAAAGTTAAAGTTCTTCTGTCTCTTTGCTTTTATGGAAGCCCTTTAGACAAATTTCATTTTGAGTAGTTTATCAAGAGCTTTACAGCAGATAGAGTCCCTGCTCTTATGAAGCTAAATGTTCGATGGAAGGGAGAAGCACTGTTGAAATACAGACACAAATCTCACAGCTACTTTTATGAAACAACTCTTTTTTTGGTCTTTTTAGGGCCATACCCACAGCATATGGAGGTTCCCAGGCTAGGAGTTGAATCAGAGCTGCAGCTGCCTGCCTACCCCACAGGCACAGCAATGCCAGATCTGAGCCGAATTTGTGATCTACACCACAGCTCAAGGCAACGCAGGATACTTAACCCACTGAGAGGGGCCAGGGATCAATCTCACATCCTCATGGATACTAGTCAGGTGTTAACTGCTGAGCCACGATGGGAACTCCTGAAACAACTTCTTTATTTCAATTTTATATTTACAAAAAGACAGAGGATAGGGCGTGGAAAGGCAGGAATAATGGTGGTCACCCCCAGAGAGTGGAGGAAGAGGCCATGGTCAACAATAACAGGTCAGACTGCTCTTCCTCTGCCATCACTGTCAACAGTAATGCACAAAAAGAGGTCCAAGCATGAACCAAAGGCTTCAGTTAACAAGGCCAGTCAGTGTGGGGAGTCAGGCGATCTGTCCAGTCCACGTGCACAAGGGGGAAGACGCTCAAGTCAGTCTATTGAGGCTTTGGCTCTGGATGGGCTGGGGCCCTTCTTCTGGAAGGCCTGGGCGGCCCTCTCCTGGGCATGTACGGACCACGGGGATGATACCGGGGAAAACCCCTATGGACCACGGGGGCGCACTGCTGACTGGGTAGGGGTAAGGGGGGCATGGGCGGCTGAGGACCAAACACAAAGTCAGCCTCGAAGGCAAATTCTGTCTGGGTGGATGGGGAGGCACCTGAATGGAAATGGTTTAAGGGAAACGGATCCTCCTGGAAATGATGGTCTGAAGAAAAACAGGCATCTTGGCGATAGGGCACAAACGGGGGCATCACCTGGCGACTGGGGAAGGGATGAGGTGGTGGGGGCGGGACTGGGAAACGGACTGAGTGGGGAGCTGGCAAGGGGAGCAGGGGGCCACGCCCCCGCAGAGGCAAAGGGCGGGGCGGAGGGAAGGCCTGGGGCTGTCTGTCCCATCTCCCGCCAGCTCTTCCCCTCGCGGGGCCACCCTTGATCCACTTGCTCACCGAGTTGCGCTGGGGCAGCTCCACCCCCCAGGCGTCAGCCACGTGGGCCAGCAGCAGCTGGGAGAGGTGCCGGTGAGCGCACTCATTCCAGTGCACGCCGTCTGGCTGCAGGTGCTTCTCCGTGTGGCGGCGGAAGTGGAAGTGCAAGTCCAGCACATCGAAGCCTTGCTTCTGGGCCTCAGCAGAGCTGTAGAAGTTGGCTTCAATCACCTGGATTTTCAGGTGGAGGGAGGCCGTGGCCCGGAGCTCAGGTGGAATGAAGCCGCTGGTGATGTTGTCGCCCACGGGCATGGCCGTGTTCCATACAAAGAGGCACGACTCCGGCAGCACATGGTGCAGGCGCCCAAACAGGCTCTCCAGGTTTCGCAGGTAGCTCGGCCAGGAGTCCTCCCCGTACCTGGTAAGGTCCCAGAGGCAGGAGTTCATGATGACCAAATCCGGGGCGTGCTCCCCTGACTGCAGCTCCTCCAGGATGTCTTCGAGGTAGTCGGAGTACACGCGTGTCAGGAAGTAGAAGCGCACCAGGTGGTGGTCGGAGCAAAACTGACGCACCTCGCGGTACTGGATGCCGTTGTGCATGCGGCCCTGCTGGCCTCCGGAGACCAGCCGATCCTGTTCGAAGCTGTGTTCCCCCTTGGCCTTGAGCTGGCTGAGAGTGAGCAGGTCATTCTTCTGCAGCAGGAGCACCAGGTCCTTGTACACAGCCCGCTGGACAGAGTCCCCCAGGATGACTACGAATTTGTTGTGGAGCAGCTGCTGCACGTCGGCCGTCCACAGGTGGACCATGACGCCCGGGGCGCACGGCCTCGCTCCTTTTTACTCCTTGAGCCTGCGGAGGGCTAGGACAGAAGGAGAGAGCGGATGGGAGGGACCCATCTCAGACGGGCCCTGTGGGGCAGGGCTCAGGTTCTAGGATAAAACTTTGGCCTGGGGCGCCTGCAGGGCGGGGCTCCGCTACCTCCAGCCCAGAAAAGTCTCCGCGGCTCCCGCCTGAGACTTGATTGACTCTGTCCTGGTACTCTAGGTGTCACTTGACCAGGAGAGGCCCCGCCCCGCTTTCTCCCCCCCCCTGCCCCCCATGCAACCCACCAGATACCCGACCATCTGCCTGGAGGCAGCCGGGATGTTTGATCACTGGAGAATGATGAGGCAACCTTAGCGGTGAGCAAATGAGGACGATGGTCAAGTAAGAACATGGAAAAATGTGACTTCCTCCAGTTGAAGAAGTTACATACCATATGAGTGCCGCATATTACTAAAACGATATAAAATAGATATACATAGATAACATCGAAAGAAAATATGCAAAAGCCATTTTTAACAGGATAGGAGAATTATGGATGACCTGCCCTCCCCTCTTTTTGGTAAACATGCTTTATATAGTCTATGGCAATTTTAATAACTTAAAAAGCCTTAATGACAAGCAACAGGCCACAGAGATGAAGAGTCCATATGCCAGCTCAGAAAACATTATAAAAACAGCTTTCTTTAACAAGGAGGCAGCTCTTCCTTATCAATGGAACTTGTGAGAAATACATAAAATTGGAAATAATTCTCCTGTATTTCAGCTATAGTAATCTGCTTTTCATTCGAAGGAGAGCAGAATATGCCACCCCAAATATGCTACTTTGCCATAAGAAATATTTTGAGCTGAAGGCCACTGAGAATCAATAGATACGGGAAGAGTTCTCTACCCTACCCCTATGTACCTAAAAGCAGGGCATAAATTTCCCTTTGAGGAAGGTGCCTCTTTCCCCACCAAGGAGAGACGAGTCAAGGAAGAAAACATGGAACTGTCGACTCTGAGATGAGTCTGCATAAACAGAGCTTACTAAATTAGCTCTTATTTTCTATTGGTTCCTCCCCCAATTTATCATCCCTTGAAACTCATACCGTTTGTTCTTTGTTAAAATGGTATATAAGCCCAAGTTGAACGGCTTCTTTGCATTTCATTCCTTTTCTGTGAAGTCTTGTGCACATAAATATTAATAAAAACTGTGTGCTTTTCCTCTTGTTAAGCCGTCTTTTGTTAGTTTATTCACAGGGCCCTGACACTGAACCTAAGAGTGTAGAGAAAAAGTTTTTTCTACCCCAGTACATTGAATACAATGTTAAAAGTTGTGAAACTCTTCCCCCTGTGGCTCAGCTTAACGAACCTGACTAGTATCCATGAAGATGCGGGTGTTCGATTCCTGGCCCTGCTCTGTGGGTTAAAGGATCCAGTGTGGCCGTGAGCTGGGATGTGGGATGCAGACACAGCTGGGATCCTGCATTGCTGTGGCTGTGGTGTAGGCCAGCAACTGCAGCTCCAATTTGACCCCTGGCCTGGAAACTTCTATATGCTGTGGGTGCAGCCCTAAAAAAAGACAAAAAAAAAAAAAAAAAAAAAAAGTTGTGAAACTCATCTTCAGAATTTCAGATGGGAGTTTATTTCAAGCTGCCATTTACAATCATATCCATCAATGAATAAAAGGTGGAAACAGGTTAAAAATCTAACAAATCTCACCCTAGAGGCAAGGAACACTGCACCTACTTCATACATTTACGAGAAATGGTTAAAATCGCTGTGGCCTGATATGTGCAGGCGTTCGTGCATTACTAAACATTTTAATTAAATTACATTTGGTTTTTAAAAGCTGTACTATTTGTGGTTTTAAATGAGTACAAGTACAAAAATTAAAACACAAAAATGGATAGAATACAAAAGCGTTCCCCTAAGAGAACAGTTGAAAATATTGGTTATTTGAATCTCCACTCAAATGTTTTTGTTATCAGATAAAAAGCTTAAAAATAGGATTTAGCTCATGGTGGTACAACAAAATAAAACATAATTAAAGCAAACTCCAAATCCCTTTGGGGCTCAGTCGTGTTTACTTGTTTACATTCTTGTTCATTTATCCAACTCACTTATTAAGCACCCACGAAATGCATCACATGGGGGATAAAAAAAAAAAAATGAGTAAAACTTGGTCTCAGCCTTTAGGAGCCGATTAGATATACTCACTGATAACTGGAATACTAAGTCGAGAGTGTTAAGTGCCATGAAAATAGAATGAAATAGGATGGACTTGCAGGGATCTTTTGTGAACAGGATTCCTCTACCCCAGAACCAAGTCTCCCAAGTGCAAAGCGAAGGGGGAAACGTTTGCCCAGCTCCATGTGCCCTCTCTGGGCTGGACTCTGGTCATGTTCTGTATCTAGTCCCCTAGAATCCCCATCCCCTTCTATTCGCATTCTCTCCCCTGGGTTGACAGATCTGATAACTGAGTGCTGTCACCCTCCGTGGTACCTTGTTTACATGGCCCAATGCATTCCCTTTCTGAGTGTGAAGCACCCCTGACTTGGACTCACAGATGTGCATCAAATCCAATACTTAAAAGGTGTGTGTGGAGTTCCCTTGTGGCTCACCAAGTTAAGGATCTGGTGTTGTCACTACAGTGGCTCAGGTTGCTCCTATGGGTTGGCTTTGATCCCTGGCCTGGGAACTTCCACATGCCATAGGTGCAGCCAAAAAAAAAGTGTGGGAAATGT
Organism: Sus scrofa; assembly: GCF_054392235.1. NCBI lineage: Eukaryota > Metazoa > Chordata > Mammalia > Artiodactyla > Suidae > Sus > Sus scrofa. The sequence goes on along the minus strand of NC_139387.1, from coordinate 84,836,537 downwards.
TGGAACTTAAGTATCTTGGGGAAGAGCATTGCTTTTACAGCTGTATTATCTGGATTTGATACCCAACTCTTCTATTTGCTAGCTTGTCCTTGTCAAGTTATTTAACCTTTCTCTACCTTCATTTTCCTCATCTATAAAATGAGACTTTTAGCAGCCACTTCAGCGATTTGATGTGAGACTAAACATAAGGTGCTTAGAGCAATGGCCTGACAAAGAAGGGCAGGTATAAGTTATTATTATTGGGCAAGTTTTAGAATAGCATCCATAAAAGTGCGGTTATAATATTTATGCTGCTTGTCTAGTAGGGTTCTCATTTGTCTTGCATCAAATGAGAAGATGCAAGTGAACGACAGTGAATGAAACAAAATTACTGTTTACTAAACAACTGCCAGCTGCCACGTGCTTCACCAGTGTTCTATTTGTGAGATAATTCTTATTCTTTCCATGTTATAGGGAAGGATCTTGATGTGATGGAGCTAAGATTTCAAACCACTGATCCCAAAGTCTGTCCCTGTCAGAGACACCCCTGAGACCAGAATCCCCTATAGGCCAGTCAGAATCCAAAAACCTGGAGTTCTCATTGTGGCTCAGCAGTAATAAACTGGACTAGTTAGTATCCATGAGGATGCGGGTTTTAATCCCTGGCCTCTCTCAGTGGGTTAAAGGATCTGGCATTGCCAAGAGCTGTGGTGTAGGTGGCAGACACAGCTCAGATCTGGCATTGCTGTGGCTGTGGCGTAGGCCAGTAGCTGTAGCTCTGATTTGACCCCTAGCCTGGGAACTTCCATATGCTTCAGAAACAGACACCCCCGACTCAAAAAAATTCCAAAGGCTTGGCTCGGTCAGGGAGATACTTGGGGACAAGATGGGAGAAGGGTGTTTAGGTGTGCTTTTAAGCAGAGGCAGATAATTCTTTATCTGCTCAGGAGAGGTGATCCATGTGTACTTATAAAATATCTATGGGGTGAGGGTGGGGGCTGCAAGTGAGTACACACACACAAACACACACACACACACACAATCATTCCATACCTTAATCTCATGCAAGAGAAAGGCAGAAATGTCCTCCTAAGAATTTCTTATTGTTCTTCTGCAATGGAAAATGCAGATGGGACTACAGGAAAGAGGGGTGGGGGGGCAATGACTGGAAAACCCATACCAGTTAGAAGCTGAAACTGAAAGGAAATTCATGAAATTCTTGATAAAGAGCACCACAACTGTAACAAGATTAACAAATCTGACATCCTTACGACCGTCACCTATCATGGGGGGGGGGCATTGCGGAAGCTAAAATGAGAAGCATGAAAAGCAAAACCTAACAAAAAACAAAGTGGGGATGTGGTGGTGGTGAATGAAGAACAATTTGAGAGCAGAATCTTCCCTGGTCTTAAATAGTTTGGTAAATTCCATTTCTGAAGTTCTCTTTATAAAAATGAAACAAAAAGGGATTTGAAAACAGATCAGTGGACTTTTTAGCCTAAAGGTCTTTCTTTGCTTAAAGCTGGCAAAACTTACTTATTAGTTTTGGTAGCTATGTTATAAATCAATTGCTCATTCCTTGATTCCTGCATTCAATAAGGAATTCACTGAGAACTAGATATTGTGCTAGGTGCAAGGAGTAGGTATAAAAAGGCAGTCTCTTCTTTCAAGAGGATGGGTAAGAAAATGGACTCATAAAAATATCAAAGGAGCTAGTAGCGGGAACTAATGAGTGGAAATGAAATATCAAAACCAGTAGGAAGAGTCAAAGGGGAGGGAGGAAATATATGGATGATTAATTCAATCTGTGATTCCAACCTCAAATTAACATTGATTTTTAAAGGAGTTCCATGTTGATTTCTCAAATCGTAATTATAAGTAGCTCCATGTTTTTCTATTTTCAAAGTAAAATTTGGGCTCTGGCTAAAGCGCTGCCAGCCCATTAATAATGGCTACTACTATAATAAATTACTTTTAAGTATCTTGCTTAGATTTCTGTTTGGGGATAATTCATTTTCTAATAGCTTCATAAGCCATGACTTATAAATCATTGACTATTGCTTTAGTAACTATCACAAACCAAACACATAGCATTTGCTTAATCAATCAATGTGTTGTGGAAATTAGGTTACATTTTTTTCTTTTCTTAGTGGTATTTAGTCTCGAGGAGAGTAACAAAGATATAGACCAGAACCCCAGAGACCCTGCAGAGAAGCCTTAAATCACAGAGGTAATTACTAATAATTAGGATGTTAGTTTGACTAGTAGGAAGTACTTCTAACTAGTTTAGAAGTATCTTGCATATGACTAACGATCCTAATGCAATATTATACCAGGAATATAAATATAAATAGTTCATTTCCTGCCAGCTGACTATCTGGTGATCAAATTTATGTCTGAAATTTCTAAGATCCCCTCAAATGAATGGATGGTACAAAGAAGAAAATGCTTATTTGTCATGAACTCACCTCTAATGCTTATCCATTCTTGGCATCTGTTTAGTTTTCTAAGCGGAATTTAAACTTGTCAAAAATTAAATTACGCATCATGTAAAATTTCCAAAGGAAAAGAAAAGCAAAAGATCAAACTTCTCTATGGGAAGGCAAACTCTCTTTTCTGCGGACGGGGATTCTCAAGAAACCCATCTTTTGATTTGGGGCAAGTCAGTTAACATTCCACTCCTCCATAAACAGGAAAAACAGAGACAAAATGCAGCCCTATTCTTTCAAAAAGTGGATTTAGAAGAAAACTTTAAAGACACAAACAAGTACTGTGAGATATTATGGTAAAGAAATAGAAAGATGATTCCCAAATATTAGCCATTTTAATCCCCGACCCCCAATAACCTCACCTCTAAAATAGGCCTTAGCTCTGCAGCCCATTAAGTAATTTAGTAAAAATTTAGAAAACGCTCTGCATATCTGGAGCTGCACCAGTTGTCATTCTGCAAATCTGGTTCACTTTCCCCAACAACGATTATGCTTTCTCTACCCCGTCCCACCACTATTATGTGGGCCCTATTCGTCACTTGGCTATTTAGGCGGCTCTTTACCACCACATCTAAAATCTCAGAAACAGGTGACACAAATGGAAAACTGAAACTAGATGAATGCGCTTCAAACTTGGCTCCGTGTAACCACAGGACTTCCTTGTGGAGGCAGGAAATCTCTGCGGACATACTCAATTACACACATTTGAAGAGTCTGAAAATTGCCAAGTTGAAAAATCCTTAACGCCGCATACTTTTCCCATAGTAATAGTCTAATATAAAAATGTCCCACACAAAGACGTGCAGGGGACATCGTTTATGAATGAAGTGGGGGTTCATGATCCCTGATGTGCAGGTAACTTTCATAAAAATAAGAGAGAAACTCTGGAGCCTTTATTCAAATAACCCCCTTTAAAAAAAACAAACAGAAACCTTGTGCTTTACAAAAGGATCTCCTAAAGTAAAAAACAATGCAGTTCACACAAATATGATTTCAGTCACGTACAGGCTGTGACAAAAGTCCTCATTTTCGTCTGGAACCATTATTCCAACTACATTTGCTACCTCCCTCCCTATGACTCCTCTAAGCCCACTGCAAGGTACTAGAGGGCAGTGAGCTGGCTTTCACTTCCAGGAGACGGTGGAGTCAGCTGTGGACTCTGGCCCTGTGTGTGCTGCTGGACTGCCTGCCCACTGCCCTGAGGCTTCCGGGTTTTTTGTTGTTGTTGTTGTCCACCCCCCTCCCGTGTCAAACAGGGGTAAGAGCCTCCGCTTCACTGAGTAATGGTGCAAAGAAAAAGAGCTCCAAGTCAGTGTCCATCAGGGGCCTTGTCCAGTGCTGCTTGTCTTGCACCAGGCACCCTAAACCCCTGGCGCAGCAGCCCCTCCCTGCTGGGCTAGGGCTGAGCCCAAACACACCTTGCTCTGGTTCCCTCCCTCAAACTTAAACCCCACGGTTCCCCCTTCCTGCCCTCCACGGGGGCAGAGCTGTACCTCCTCAGGTGTCAGGGCGATCCCTCCACGCAGGTAGCTGGTCCTCCTACATCCTCAGGCACGTTGCTCCAGGATGTGTCCCTGGAGAGGGGAGAATTTGCCTTCTCCGTTGCCTTCCCTCTCCTTGGGCTGCCTCCCTTTTTTAAGTCTTAAACACGTTCTAGTGTCTTGCTTTCAAAAAGAAAGGAAACTTCTTTGACTCCACCTCCACGACAGTCCTATCTTTTGCTTCCCCTTCAAGGCCACTTTTGACAAAGTTGTTTGAAGGGCTGTGTCTGGGTCCTCGCCTCCCACTCACTCCTCCCTTTCCTTGAATTTGGCTTCCAGCTCCACCACAGCCAAGAAGCACGTTTGTCAGTAAATCCCCAACGATTTCCCCGTGGCTCCTTTCAGCGGCCACTTCTGGGTCCTTAACTCCTCTGTCGCATTGTTGGCTCTAAAACCCTGCAGGAGAGTCTGACACCCCAATCTCCGTCTCACGCCCCCTGTGTGCTTCGTTTCTTTCTCTGGCGATCCCCAAAGGTCAGTCTCTCTCCAGGCCCGCTCCGCGGCTCCTTCCTCTCTTCTCCAACACTCTTTCCCTCGGTGAACTCATCCACTCTCTCAGGCTCCATCAACACGGTGAACAACTGTCCCTATTTGCCCCCGAGGTTCTGGCTGCGTAGGAAAGCGACCCTTCCCCCAACTGCCCGGGTTGGGATGGAAACAAGCTCTGTGGTCCCCTTATCAATGACCATTTGTATGCAGATGACACCGAATGTAAGCCCTAAAGCTCGGTGGCTGAGAGGGTGGGCCCTGGGGTCTGCCCCCTGGGTTTATATCCTGTTCCGCCACCCACTAGCCTGAGACCCAGGGCGCCTGAGAATTCTCACTTAGAAAACAGAAGTGATACCCTGGATGTCTTAAGACGGGAGGGCTAAATGAACACAGGCAGAGTCCTTGACGTGAGGTCTCCCCTATTTTTAAGTGCTTGCTAAGTTTAGCTAGCCCAAACTTGTCTCCTGAGTCCTGACATACTCAGGTGAGTAGAATAAAGTTCCAAGGTGGGAGGGTGGGGGGTGGGGCACCCAGTAACTGTGTTGGTGTGAACCTTTTATCACTTCTGAATTCTCTAGACGCCCTTAGCTTCCCATCACACTGTGGCTGAATTCCTAACATAATTCTCTTGTGACCTTTGAACAGTCTTCCCGAAGGTAAATATTGATCGTCCATGGGAATGATGGCAGCATATCTTGCCATGCATTTTCAGAGAGCTGCTAGGTAATTTATGTTTTCAACATCGGCAGGGCATAACTAGGTGGAAATAAACTCTGCTTCTAAAATGCCTGGGTCCGGCCATTTTTATTTGTCATGACTGTGGCCATTTCCATTGTCTCTCCATCATCAAAATCCTTCCATGACAGCCTGGATATGGCTCAGTTCAACTATGTCTTGGCAATAATAAAAAAAAAAAATAAGATAACTTTTGAAAATAGACTTTAGGGAGGAGGGTGTTGCAATTCATTTGGGGAAGCTGAGCGTAGCGACCAATTTCACTGCTGTTTTAGAGTCTATGGTGGACTTTTCTACTTTTCATAGATTTTTCTTAATCTTTAAGGAAGCGGGTCTTACTTTGAAACATTTTCTAAAACGGGAGTTTTTATTTTACACGTGTTTTCTCATATTTCTCGATTTCATACCTCTACTTTCATCTGATAGGCTGGCATGACTCCAGCATTTTGCATTTTTCAACTTTGTTTTTTAACCTCGGGTCTCAGCCTTCCTTCCGTGCATCTCTATAATTCAGTCTGTGGATGAATTATAGAGCTTGTGTATAGCCAGAGGGCTTTTTCTTACCTCTTGATGTTTGCTCTGTGACTCAACATTGAGTGTTCCCTAACCCTTCCTCCACTGAAATTCTGTTCCCTCTCTAAGACTCAGTTTAAAACACGACTCTGTTTGAGCGCCTTCCCTATTTTCCCAGACAGAAAAATCTCCCCTTTCTCTGACAGATGCTTGATTTAGCACTTGGTTCTGTTTTAGCCTCTCACTAACTGGCCGTGTGTCCTTCTACCTCCGTACATCCCCAGGCCTGGGTGGCAGAAGCAGATCTCATCCGTCTTGCACCCCGGCCAAGGACCAGTGCCTGAGACAGAATAGTTAGTGTCCACTGAGGCTTTGCCCTATGCAAGGCCTATTCTATTCTCCCGACCTAGTGAGGTAGGAGCTATTATTCTCTCCATTCTATAGATAAGTAAATTGAGACTTAGAGAAATTATGCCAATCACCCAAGGTTGTACAGCTAGTAAGCAGAGGCAGCAGCGGTCCCTTACTGACAGTGACTATTCGGATTGATGAGCTAAGCTTAAGATTTTGTTTTGCTTCTTCTTCTTCTTTTTTTTTTTTTCCTCCTTTCTGGCCACACCCATGGAATAAGGAAGTTCCTGGGCCAGGAATCTGAGCCACTAAAGCTGCAGCCCACGCTATAGCAGTGGTCATGCTGGATCCTTAACCTGCTGGGCCACAGTGAGGAATTCCTTGTTTTGCTTCTTTAGGAGGAAATACAGCCCCAGAGCCTGAGCTTTTAACCTCTGCTATAAATATCTGCTGAAATCAAGGAGAAAAAATTATCTTGCCTAGAAAAAAATTTGCATGTTGTTTTCCTTTTTATTCTCTATTGAAAAACAAACAAAGCTATGTTTTAGCTTTAAATGTTTCCCTAAGAAAGCCGGGCAGGTATGAGGTCAGCCTGGTTCAGTCTTCGCCACTGAGAGTTCAGGAGTCCTCTGAGTAGGTCAGTGGGATACACAGTGCTGCACTAAAGCTACATTTGTGTTTCAAGTTTTTCTATACTTAGGTTGACTAATTGAGATGCCAACCTCTCTAGATTCAATGTTTCCATGGCTGAAAAGGGTGGGGGATGGAGATTGCTCATAATGACTAAATTGTTTTCAACTAATGAACTGGCTGGATTCTGAAAATTCTGTCTCCAGAAATGGCTACAAAAGGCCATTTAACCAGTGGTGGGAACACAGCTGAGTCAGCAGGCTGAAGGTTTCTGTCATCTCCAGGACTTACTTCTTTGTGTGTCAACCTTGAAATGGGAGAAAGAGCCCTGATTTTCCTCTAGGGGCTCTGGCTCAGAGAGCTTTTAAAATGAATATTATTTTACTATTGCTGTGGGTACCATTACTAACGATATTACCTAGTATTCAGATAGTAAGCACAATAATGTTTCTATGGGGAACAAAGTTTTTGAATTGAAAAAATGGGATTCTGGAAGTTCTCTGATGGCCAAGTGGGTTAAGGCGCCTGCGTTTTCACTGCTGTGGCTCCAGTTGTCATTGTGACACAGGTTCGATCCCTGACCTGGGGACTGACTTCTACGTGCTAAGGGCATGGCAAAAAACAAAAACAAAAACCATCAAACAAAACAACCAAGAGAGCACTTGAAATAAACATTGCAACTCTCATTAGAACAAAACAAAAAAGAAAAATGGTGTTCTAAGAGCCAGCCTCTGTCTGCCCTGCTCCCCCCAACACTCTTTAGTGAGGGATCTGGGTTCCCAGGGCTCTGTGTGTGGGTTTCCCCCCAACACTCTTTAGTGAGGGATCTGGGTTCCCAGGGCTCTGTGTGTGGGTTTCCCCCCAACACTCTTTAGTGAGGGATCTGGGTTCCCAGGGCTCTGTGTGTGGGTTTCCCCCCAACACTCTTTAGTGAGGGATCTGGGTTCCCAGGGCTCTGTGTGTGGGTTTCCCCAGGTTCAAGACTGCAAGAGGGGAGGGAGCTGAGGGAACAAGAATCCAGGCTGCAGAACTGAAGGCATCGACTGCCCTCTGACACCAGGCATTTCCCAAGTCCTGCTTTCCTCTCTTTGGATCTGAGTTTGGCCCTAAGAGTTACTTCCTACTGCATGTCCAGCAGAGCTCTCAGCTTCTCCCCTATCCCTCGGTAACAAAAACAAGCCAACAGCTCAGCGCTGCCTACCTTGGGTTAATTGTGGAATGAAATGAAATGCTCTTTAAACTCCAGGGGTGTTATCTGTTGTTATTCTGAGCCACCGCAGCATGTGTGGGGGTGGGACTTAGCAGTTATGGGAGCTTTCTGAGTTAATGAACTCTTTGTCTTATTTACTAACTTAACTTGTTATTTAGTCACGTTATTTAGTACCCACTTCGATAGCATCCTAAGTGTTTTACCTCCTTATCTGTTGACTCCTTTAAGACCTCTGTGAAACTGGTACTTTTTCTCCATTTTGCACATTTGAAAATTAAGTTTGAAAGACTGAGTCATCTGTCAAGGTCATCCATCTTATAAAAAACAGAGCTGGGAGTCATAACTGATGCCAAGGCTTTGCGGTCAAGCACAGCATACGAGATCGCACAGACAATAGAGGTTACACCTTCTTTTTCCAGTTCAGAACTGGCTGTTTCCTCACACTACTATGCTATTAGAGATTGAGTAGTTTATAAATCACAAATCCCTATTACCAAATGACAGTTGTCTCTTTAGGGCTCTTTAGTTAGGCAGGGATGGGGTGGACTGGGCTAGGATGCTGATTCCTTACTATGCTAAGTGCCCAAGAGATGAGGATCCCAAGAAAGGCTGGTCAGAAATGCGAAATGAATGCTAAAAATAAAATGGGAAAATTGGAAGGTACTTACTCATTAAAGTAACTGGTGATTAAAAAATGTACCTCTCAGACGATTCTCGATCTCTTCCCTGGACAGACTCCTTCGCTTCTTGCCGGGAGGTCGAAGTTCAGGTTGAAGAGCAAGGCAGCTAAGTTCACCTCTGGGTGCTGCTTACGGGCATCTGGGGAGAAGATGCCATTTCCGGTGGCATCGGGGGCAAATGACACAAGTCAGAGTCAGCATTTTACTTTTTGCCTTAGGAAACGGAAGACCAATGACCGAAGCTTTAAGAATTGCGCAAACATGAAGACAGAGCGGAAAGTAAATCGTCATAGAGCATCTTCCTGGAATTTGGCTCTGAGCTTGTTTTCATTTCACATTTCTCAGTAATTTGAAGGTAACCTCTATTGACTCTTGCTTCGTTTCCTTCTAACAATTCAGACCCTGGGCTCTGGTGACCCTGATGTGGGTGGTTTATTCCTGGCTGAGAAAGCTATTGGGGGTGCGGGAGGAAGGGAAGACATGAGGGGAAAGGAAGTGGAAGCAAGAAGAGAGTAACAGGAAAAAGGATAAGAGGAAGGCTGCCCCCTTTTCAATTCATTTTGTAAAGAAACAATCCTGCACTTTTGGGCAGCGGCGTCACAGTGTACAAACCACTTTCAAATCACTTCCCTTGCTCCTCCCACCCCTCCGTGGGTGGAAGACGAACCCATCGCACAGCTGTAGAAAACCACAGCCTGAGCTCCAGGTAAACACAGACAGTGGCAGAGCCACGGCGCCTCTCTGTTGCCTCCTCTACTGTTCTGCTTGAAACCAGCAGGTGACCAGGGGGAAAAGGAAGTGGTCCTCAGATCACATAAGCTCGGAGCTTTGTTTTCTTCTGTTGTCTAAGGACAGGATTTGGAAGAGGAGAAATACCACCTCCCGTACAGACGAAAGAGCTGGAGGACATACATCGAAAAAAAGAGGAAACGAAGTTTTAAGAAAGTTTTCCCCCCAACCACGAACCTTCTAGAGGTGTGTTCAACACTTTAGGATAGACTCTCTCTCCTTTACATTACATGGTATAAAATACCTAACAAACGAAAGTAACAGATTCCAAAACTGTCCTGAAATACATGCCCTTTGCACCTAGATTTTGCTTTTTTTTAATTCTAGACTTTAGGTAAGCTGGCCGATAAAAAGACACCGTTGTCTTTTCTTGAAAAATGTCCTTTTACTTTACTTGACTGACTGCTCAATGAATGGCTTAAAAATTAATCCCACACATGACCCATTGCTTTTATCCCCTCATCTATAGCCCCAAATCACACTATTTAGCATTTTTCCCCCATGAATCTTCAATCAATCGTTATTGTACCTCAAGGCAGGGCTGCATTCAGAACCCAAATGATAACTTTGGTATTTTAAAATTCAGAGTGGTCAGTGACAAAACTTTGCAAACGTGCCATTTACTTGATGCTAGCTCTTCTACAAATGAGTTGCAAATCTAACGTTAGTATTTTCAAATGCAGAGTAGGCCACGACATAGCTTTGAAAACGTGCCATTATTTGATTCTAGCAATTCTATAAACGAGTTGCAGATCTTTCCAGTTCTCTAGGTTTTAGCTAGTGTGTACATTGTGAGAATAAAAGAACATTCTAGAGGAGGATGACTAAAATTCACATAATCATCCTAAAACCAGAGAAGAGAGGAGCTGTAATAATGCAAATGGTAATCTTGCTTATACTCTTTAAATTTAAAACAAATTTGTTTGAGACCAAGCAACAGATTTTTCCGCTGATTTTCTTACTTCCAAGAACTTATTATGATAAATGGAGACAGTTACTATTGCTATTCTGGCCCCATTTCGTGTTCCGCAGCTCAATGAGGCTGGCTTTCTCATCCAACAAAACTTGGCTTTTTCCTAAAAGATAATGAGAACTCTGCATGTATAATGTTTTACACTTAGAATGTGCTAGCTCATGACAATCCCTGTTCATGAAGTAAGGCCAGCTCAAATTACTATTTTCACTTTGCAGATGGGGGTAACTGAGGCCCTGAGGGCTCAAGTCACCTTGTTGGATCAGGGCAGGGACCTGGAGCTCTTCTGACTGCGGAGGGCCCCTGTCACAGCCCTCTCCAGGGGGTGGGAGGCCAGACAGGGCACACTGCCCCCCTGTCATTCTTTAATCATTTTGGTTATTTCTAGAAGCTGTTTAATGCACATGGCACAAAACTTCAAAAGGTACAGGTGGTATGACTGAGAAGTCAGTTCCCCTCCCTTTCTTGTTCCCCAGTCCTTCATTTTTCTTTCGAGAAACAGTAGTGTCATTGGCTTCTTGTCTACCAGCAATATGCTATTTAGATAGCCTATATATTGCTCTGAAATATTTTGTTCTCTCTTTGTTTCTGAAAGCGTCAACTTCCCTTTTTACTGAAGGCCATTGTCTGGAAAGACACAAACACCACTTAGACGTTAAATAGACAGACTAGACATTATACTGCAGAAAGTCTTCGGTAAACTGATCATCCAGATAGTTCCTCTATGGTCAGGCCACTCAAGGTGGCTGTTCTCTCGCTCTTTGTATATCCTCCGCTTGACCAGTGCCTGTGTCACCTGTGTTCTATGCACGTGACTGACCTTCCTCTGGACTTGCCCCAGGCCCCAGCTATAGATAGTTTATCAAAGGGGCAGTGAGGGGCATGTCCCTTTGCTGGTTTCCCTGGTAACTAATGAGCCAATCTGTTTCCCCCTAATGGCAATCCCCCCCCCACCCCCCAGGAGCAAATACTGCCACCAAGATTTGCCCACCGTCCCCACACATGGTGGGATGTCATTCCAGGACCTTGCTTCACACATGTAAGCTCCCGCATCCATTAAAGCATTCATATCGCTGTTGCTAACTCTGGCTCTTTCTTTGGTCTTGAGGCTGGGCAAGCACAAGGCCTTGTAGGCCTGTGGGGTGCAGCCCAACAGTTCCAAATACTCAGACGTTTGAAATGGTGTAGGAAACTCAAGACTCACAATAGCCTGTAAAAGGAGAGGGGCCCACCAGTGCCTGTGGTGTAGCTTTGGTATTGCATCTGGGGACCACTCAACAACCTTGACATTGGTTTGTGCCATGATGACTGCATGACTGTTGATGGTAAGGGTTGGAACCAGAGCGATGATGGTTTTGGGGCTAAACAGCCTTGGGCTTGAAACCTGATTCTATCTCCTACATCTACATATCTTTGGTAGTCACTTAACTCCTTTGTTACTCCATTTTCTCATCTTGAAGTCGTGATAATAATAACCACGACACAGATGCAAGGGTGAAATGAGAAAAGAGACCTGAATACCAGCTACATGGCCGTGTATAATAAATATATCTATATCATGAACCCTGACTCTTCTATTCATTCCTTCGCTCATTCATTCAAAATACTTGTGGCAGGCACTGTTTGAGGTGCTAGGGGTATGACTAACACATGAAAAAAAGAAAAACCCTTGCCTTTATTGAGTTGGCATGTAGGTTGGGGGAGGCAGACAACTAAAAAGTAAATAAAATAACATGTTGGAGAAAAGAGAAGAGAAACATGACTGCTGGATGGGGAGGCTGGAGAGGCTGTGAGATGGAATTTTAAGTAGGCTGGTGACAGGGTTCAGGACACTCTACCCCAGAACACAGCACCTTGGTCAACTCAATATTGTCAGCTGAAAGAATGAGAACCAGCAGCTACTGGCAGGACTGTCTAACCTTCCCTGAACGTCCTAAGACTCTGTGTGGGAGGTGCCCTCTCTAGACCCCAAAAGAAAGGAGCATCCTTATCTCTAAAGACAAAGGTGCTCAGAGGAATTCCAACAAACAGGCCTTGCTTGGTTCACTGCCCTTAGCTCTTCCCTTTGTCCTATCACTCATCAGCAAACCCAGAATGAACACACTCAGGCTTAACCTCCCTTGGGTCCTCACTTCTTAGGAAGGCTAATTGGTAATGTTTCTCTCCTTATCTGTCTTCTGTTATAGAGACCCAGCTGAGAACCAGCAGATGAAGGCACCCAGAGTGGTCTGGAGGAGACCCCCCTGAGATAATGACCTGTGAGCAAAATCTGGAGGGAGGTGATGGAGCAAACCATGTGGGAATTTGGGGGAAGAAAGTGCCAAGTAGAGGACAATAAGGAGGCGAGTCTGACTAGACTGGAGGGCACAAGAGAAGGGGACACAGGAGATGGACTCAGAGGAGAAAGGAAGGCGGATCATGGACCATTGAAAGGACTTGGGCTTTTCCTTAGGGAGCCCTTGTGAGGGGGTTTGAGCAGTCAATACCACCTGACTGGGCTGAGTGGGCAAGCAGGGAGACCAATTAGGACATTACTGAGTGATGCAGGAGTTGAAGCTCGAATCAGAGGGACATTAGGCAAGGAAGGGGCAGTGGTCAGAGGCGGGATATATTTTGAACGCAGAGGATTTGCCTGTGGAGATAAGATGAGGAGAGAGAAGAGGAGGGAAGACAAGGGTAGCTCCATGGCTTTTGAGCAATAGGAGAATCATTACCAGATGAAGTTACTGGGATGGAGAAACAGGTTTGGGGGTAGAGGGTTGGCTCTGTTGCAGACTCCCTTTACGCATCTTGAGTTGAGATGCTGAGGCGCTCCCTGGTGGCTCAGGGGGTTAAAGACCTGGCATCATCACTGCTGTGACATGGGTTTGATCCCTGGCCCTGGAACTTCTGCATGCTGTGGGTGTGGCCAAAACAATGAAAAAATAAGTAAAGTGAGCTGTTGAATGGGGATATGGGACTGAGGGGAGAGGACCAGACTGGAGACTGAAGTTCTGTGTGAGTTTGGTTGCTGTTGCCAGTGGAGAAGGTGAGATTTGAGCCCTGGGGCCCTCTGGCTAGGAGGGCTGGAAGAGAAGGAGGAACTCATAAAGGCGATGGAGAAGGAAGAGTCGGTGAAGCGGGAGGAACTAGGAGAGGGTGAGGTCCTGGAAGCCAAGAAGAAGACGTGTATCAAGGGAGGACTCAGAGGAGGCATGGTTGGGTCAGAGAGAGGGGATCATCTAGTGGGATCTGGACCGTTGGCTGTAACATCGTGCAGGACATTGGTGACGGAGAGTGGCGGGGACCGCTGCTGATTAGAGCAGTGAAGAGAGAATGCGAGGTGGCCTTCTCCTGTGGTCCACAACCGGTTAGGGATCCCGTGTTGTCACTGTGGAGCTCGGGTCGCTGCTGCGGTGCAAGTACAGTCCCTGGCCTGGGAACGTCCACATGCCGTGGATGTGGCCAAAGAGAACCTTAAAACATCCAAGTTCCCACTGTGCCTCAATGGCATCGGCAGCAGCTCTGGAGCGCTGGAATGCAGATTTGATCCTCTGCCCAGCCGGGCACAGTGGGTTCAAGATCTGGTGCTGCCACAGATGCAGCATAGGTCGCAACTGTGGCTTGGATCTGATCCCTGGCCCAGAAACTCCGTATGCTGTAGGATGTCCAAAAAAGTGGGGAAAAAAAAAAAAAGAAAAAAGAAAAAACCAAAACCTTAAAAATCAAAAAAGAGGGGTTCCCGTTGTGGCTCAGCCGAATTGAATCTGACTGGTATCCATGTGGACACAGGTTCACTCCCTGACCTCGCTCAGTGGGTTAAAGATCCAGCGTTGCTGCGAGCTGTGGTGTAGGTCACAGATGGGGCTTGGATCTGGTGTTGCTGTGGCTGTGGTGTAGACTGGCAGCTGTGGCTCTGATTCGACCGCTAGCCTGGGAACCTCCATATGTTGCGGGTAAGGCCCTAAAAAAGATGACAAAAGAAAAAAGAAAAGACAATGGAAGGAGAATCGAAGACAGCGCCCCCCTTGAGGAGGAAGAGTTTTACTTATAAATAAAGGGCAGCCACCAAGAATGAGCAGCCAGCCGGAGGGGGAAATGCAGGTGAGACAGCTTTTGTTTCTTTTAAGAGGGGAGCAATAGTGGCTAGCGTGTTTGTAGGCTTACAGGAAAGATTCAGTAAATAGGGAAAAACAGATGCTGCAGGAAATGGGGTTGGATTCTGGAGCCACGTCCTTGATTGGCGAAAGGGATGGGATCTAGTGCCCAAGTGGAGGGGCTGGCCTTGGGTAGGAGGAGGGACAGTTCACCAGAGAAACGACAGGGAAGAGGCGTGAAGGGGTGGAGGTGCCCGTGGGTGGGGGTTTTCCCGATTGCTATTTTCTCAGTGAAATAGGCAGCAAGGTCAAGGTCACCAGTTGAGCGTGAACCTGGGGAGGGTGGTATTAGAGGTATGAGGTTCAAGGAGAAGTTATGAAATTGTCGCTGGGGAGATGGGAGGGCGTCATAACTGCGCATAGTGGAGGCCCACTTAAAGCTGGGGCTCTTGTATGGACTGAGGATGCCCAGCAGGGGTGGTTGGTTTGCTCTAGTCTCTTTTGGCCACCTGGGTGCAGGTGCAGAGTAGGCAAAAATGGTATTTAGTCCAGATTGAGGTTTCGCCTTTCAGTTACCATCGGTGTTTGTTAATATCCCATTACAAGTTTATCATGCATTCTAAACTATGATTTACTTAAAACCAAACTCATAAAAGCCAAATACGATAACTTCGTGAAAAAGTATTTTAAATATAAGGGCATAACATTCCTTTAATATGAACAACTTTTTGCGAAAAAGTATTCTAAATATGAGGACATAACATTCCTTAAATATGAACAACTTTTCCACAGTTCCAGCCACAGATTAATTTTTATATGAGCCATTATCATTTTATCCACATTTCAGTTTTAAGGAACACTTATTTTTCTTATTGTCTTGGAACAGAGTGTTTCAAGTGGGCTAAGAACCAGCCCACTAAATATTTACTTATAAATGCACTCATTCCAGCCAGCTGGTGTGTGTTTGTGTTCAGATCAATGCTGGGCTACCTTAAAGAGAGGACCAAATTTGGCAAATCACAAAACAATATGTGTTTTCTTTGCTTGTATAATTTGAGACAGTATATATTTTTGATCATTTCTTTTCAAAGCATTTGCATCAAGCACTTTCAAGCCCGTATGAATAATTTGTTTCCTTTGGGAGCCCAAAGTCTTCTCTGAGAGTAAATTAAGAATTTTGAGACTGGATCAAAACTTCTCTCCTGAGTCGAATACAGCAACTGAACTAACTTCTGCACGAATTCAGTACATGCAGTCGTTTGCGATGAGAGCAAGGCTACAGTTGCTGGGGTTTGGGATGTTAGAGGTGGACAAGAGCCAAGCTAGTGGTTCTACCATGATGAGCAGACTTGAGAGAGGTGAATTTATAAAGACCCCATTCTGCCAGGATTTCTGTAACTTTTCTGCAGACTTTCTTAGCGTTGTTGTGCAAGTTCTCTATTCTGCCTCAGTGTAGTGAAGCACACTTCACCCTGGTTCAGAGCAGGGCCTTTGTCGGCCAAAGAAATGAGTTCAGAGTCCAAAGTCTGCAACCTGTGAGCTGAGTGGCTCTGGGAAAGTTACTTAACGTCTCTGGCCCACTTCCACTTGCGCAGATCGACTGCGCCAAGTGCTAAGCAGAGTGTTTGGCACTTAGTCAATGTTTAATGTATTCTAGGAGTTAGTATGCAGACATCCAGGCTTGAGTGATATAAAATAATTACTAGATTACCTTAGTAATTAGCAGTAGAGAAGTAGACTTTAAATGACTCCTACCGAATAAAACATAAACACTGGCAAGTACCCCGTTTGATGGCACAGCTCTGTGGACGGGTGTGACCCTATCCCTGTGGGAACAGACTCTTAAAGTAGGCGGGGAGGACCCCTCAGGAGAGCATCCTTAGGCCAGGTTGAGGCTCTGGGAAGTCAAACTACTGTCCACGTCACAGCCAGGCTACCTACTGAGCTTGGACCAAAGAGGGGGGTCTCCTGAGTCTTGCTGCCATAGTTCTAGAGCCACGGTTCATGAATTTCAGGGGAAAAAAAGAAGGTTGTAAACCTTTTCACAAAGAATAATTTAATACAAAAGGAGAATTGGGCCTTGAATTATTTAGCAATGACCGTCACCTCTAAATAATATGAAATTTTATTAGAAGACTCCAGACTACTGGGCTGGTTTTCTGTTTCCAGTTTCTCTCTCTCTTTCTCTCTCTTAGCACCATTTTTTTTTTCATTTTTGAAAGTTTAATGGAAGTTTAGTTGATGTACAATGTCGTGATGATTTCTGCCGCACAATAAAGCGGCTTTTATTACCATCTTAATTAACCATTTGTAAGTGTACAGTTCAGCACTGATAAGTCTATTCCCTGTTGTCAACGGACCTCCAGAACTTTTTGGTCTTATAAATCCGAAAAATCATCTAATAAACAACAACTCCCTTTTTGCTGCTCCCCACAGCCTCCGGGAACTCCCATCTTCCATTTCTGTTTCTGAGAATCTGGCTGCTAGAGAGACACCTCATAGAAACAGAATCACACAGTATTTGCTTTCTTGTGTCTGGCTTCTTTCCCCTCTGTCTCCAAGGTTCATCTATGTTGTTTTCTTCAGACTGAATAATATTCTACGTGCAATTCTGTAAAGTTCCTCTGGTCACCACCAGCTTTGTCAACCCCCAGGCCCACGCTCGCAGACCCTCTGTTTGAGATGTTTTATATTATGAGTCAGTTGACTTAGTTATAACAAAATTGCCTTCCCTTGTTCCATGTTGGCATAAACTATGCCAATAAAGAAGCTCCATCCTAGACCTCCAACATGCTGGGAGCATGATCTCCCTCCCGGAGAAGCTGGCAGAGAATCTTCCTTTACCTTTTACCTTCATTATCTGTGTTGTAAAATTTTTTCTTTAAAATGCCTTTTAGGAATTCCCATTGTGGCGTAGTGGAAACGAATCCGACTAGGGATCATGAGGTTGCAGGTTCGATCCCTGGCCTCTCTCAGTGGGTTACGGATCCGGCATTGCCGTGAGCTGTGGTGTAGGTCATAGACGCAGCTCGAATCTGGCGTTGCTGTGGCTCTGGTGTAGGCCGGTGGCAACAGCTCCGATTAGACCCCAGCCTGGGAACCTCCATATGCCACATGTGTGGCCCTAAAAAAAGATGAAAGACAAAAAAAATGCTTTTTACTTTTCTTTTCAACTTGTTATATTGGAGGGGGCTATTCTCAACACTGTCAGTTTAAAAAATCTGGATTTTTTTTTTTTTGTCTTTCTAGGGCCCCACCCAAGGCACATGGAGGTTCCCAGGCTAGGGGTCAAATTGGAGCTGTAGCTCTCACCTGCACCACTGCTCACAGCAATGCTGGATCCTTAACCCACTGAGCAAGGCCAGGGATCGAACCTGCATCCTCATGGATGCTAGCTGGGTTTGTATAATTGGGTTCATTAACTGCTGAGCCACGATGGGGACTCCTTGAATATTTTTTAATAAGGCTGACAAGGGCTTAATTTCTAAAATATACAAATAGCTCGTAGAACACAATAACAAAAGACAAACAACCCAAAGAACCAAAAAATGAGCAGAAGACCGAAACAGACACTTCTCCAAAGAGGACATATAGATGGCCCAGAGGCACATGGAAAGATGCTCAACATTGCTAATTAATAGAGAACTGCAAATCAAAACTGAAATGAGGTACCATCTCACACTGGTCAGAAGGACCATGATTAAAAAGTCTACAAATAACAAATGCTGGAGAGGGTGTGACGAAAAAGGAACCCTCCTACACTCTTGGTGGGAATGTAAATTGGTGCAGCCACTTTCTTCAAAAAGCTAAATAGAGAGTTGCCATATGATCCTGCAATTCCACTCCTGGGCATATAGCTGAAGAAAACTATAATTCAAAAAGTTGCATGCACCCCAATATTCACAGCAGCACTCTTCACAATAGCCAAGACATGAAAACAACCTAAATGTCCATCAACAGATAAATGGATAAAGAAGATGTGGTACATTATACAATGGAATATTACTCAGTCATAAAAAAAGAATGAAATAATGCCATTTGCAACAACATACATGCAACTAGAGATTCTCATACTAAGTGAAGTCAGAATGAGAAAGGCAAATACCATATGATATCACTTATATGATATCTAAAATATGACACAAATGAATGTATCTATGAAACAGAAATAGACTTACAGACTTGTGGTTGCCAAAAGGGGGGAGCGATGGGTTAGGAGTTTGGGAATAGCAGGTTATATTATATATAGAATGGATAAACAACAAGGTCCTACTCTAGAGCTCAGGGAACTATATTTAGGATCCTGTCATAAACCATAATGGAAAAGCATATGAGAGAATATGAGAACGTATATACAAGTATAACTAAATCGCTTTGCTGTAGAGTAGAAATTAACATAACACTGTAAATCTGCTATACTTCAATGAAATAAAATTTTAAAAAATAGATATTTTTAAAAAATGTATGCTTTTAAGAGGCATTATACATTAATTCCAGCAGCGGTAATATTATTCTTTGCTAAAACCAACATGCTAACCCTTCCTCTATTTGCATATTAGGATTACAGATGCAGTAATTTCCTTTTTTTCAAAGTTATCTGAAACTTGGTCATACCACATTTTAAAAAAACTCTCTATTTTAAATGATGTTCACTGCAAAATTCTTGACCATGAAGTTGCTTTGTCCAGGAAGGGAGAAATTGCTTCATATTTCTGATGCATGCTACCCTTCCTTTCTCCCCTCCGTGGGTACATCTCCCTGGGTGCCTCCGGAGCCAGGCACAGTGCCTGACCGTGGGGTAGGAGGTTGAGCAGGATGCAGTCTATGTGTTCAGAAGCTCCCAGTCGGTGAGGGAGAAACACAGAAGCCGCTGATTATAATTCAGCGTTGAAAATGCAGTTATGACCTTATGTGAGGACATCACTTCTTTCACTGAAAAGGGATTTGAAAAACCTTACTGAAGATACGAAAATGACTGAAAATAGCACCGTGAAAGGTGCCTTCTGGTCAGACTCTCTTCACATGGATATTTGCTCTGTAAAGATAATGACTGACCCAACTGGCATCATTTCTTGTATAAATCCACAGTGTACCACGCTTCCATTTTACCAGGAAAATAGAAGACTTTTAAATGTTTTTCCAAATTATAAGTTACAAAAATAATGTTACTGGTTACTTCTCGTTGTCTTTCTCTTTTAGGACACTCCTCGCCTTAACACATTTTCTTGATGAATCTCTGAAATACATTTAAATAAATGAAGACGGAAAACTACAAATAACTTTCACTTCTCTGAATCTGGTGTTTACTGGTTTAATTAGCCTACGATTGTAAATTTTTGAATCATATGTCAATATTCTGTTTTCTTAGTCATGACTTCTAAGCGTTGCATAACTGCAGACTCAGTCTCCTGATATACTGGTATCAGAACAAAGACTGATTGTGTTTATGTTCCACATAGGTATTTTTTTTTTATAATTTTTTTAAATTTTCCCACTGTACAGCAAGGGGGTCAGGTTATCCTTACATGTATACATTACAATTACATTTTTCCCCCACCCTTTGTTCTGTTGCAACATGAGTATCTAGACAAAGTTCTCAATGCTATTCAGCAGGATCTCCTTGTAAATCTATTCTAAGTCCACATAGGTATTTATTCTTGGTGATGCTTGTTAGTTAAATCATGGAGTAGTTTAAAAATATGTGACAAAGGTTGCTAAGAAGAAAGAAATGTCTCTTTATGGTTGGTTAATAAACTGTGACTATGCAAGGATCCAGCTTAAAATAAATTCTAAACGAATGATCTTACTTTTTTTTGGCTCCACCCACAGCATACAGAAGCTCCAGGGCCAGGGATCAAACCTGCACCACAGCAGGGACCTGAGCCACAGCAGTGACAATGCCAGATCCTTAACCCACTGAGCCACCAGGGAACTCCTAAACTAATTAATCCTCTCAGTAAGAGAAGCCGACAGTCACTGAATTGCTCCACGACAGAACTTGTAAGGTCAAACGCTTACAAGTACTTCCTCCCTGGCCTTCATCCATCAGGAGTAGAGTAGATTCTACCTGCTCTGTGAACAGTGCCCTTCTCTCCCGACTGCCTCAACCTTAGCCCAGGTCCGCAGTCCTGCTGTGGCTTCCTGATTTATCTTCCCCACTTTTTCTTCCTCCATTCTCTGACCTATACAGTCTTTGCTCCTCCTAAGAATCAGATCATAAGATTTCACTTTCCTTTCATGGGCTGAATTTAACCTGCTGAATTGTGTCCAAATTCTTCTGAAAGTATCAAACCTCTGCCTTTTCTTAATCAGGCATGTTAGCCACATACACAGCATTACCTCAGTGAGGCTTGCAGATCCCAAAGTGATGAGGCATCTGCGTTTATTTAGAACACAAAAATAAATAATAACAAACACTGATACACTATTCTGAGCACTTAAAGTGTATTATCTCTTTTTACAAAATCAACAATAATACTTATTGCCATCATTTTCGGGGAGTCTACCTTCCATTCAACATTAGGTGTCTATTAGTTGTTGACTTTTATTTATTTTTAATTTAATTAAACTTTTTTTTTTTTTTTTTTTTTTGGCCATGGCATGCAGTGGCTTGATGTGGGACCTTAGTTCCCAGAGCAGGGATTGAACCCTGGCTGCAGAGGTGAATGTGCTGAATCCTAACCACTAGACCACCAGGGAACTCCCAGTTGCTACCTTTTAAAACCACCTTGCAGGATAAGTGTTTCTGTCTCCATGAGGAAGATGAAATGAGGGAAAAGGTTTCTTAGAGTGTCAGGTGGTGCCCAGGCCAGCCAGGTAGGAAGTAGCAAGGTCCAAGGCCAGCCCACATCCCACTGCCCCTGCTCCCTGCCCAGCCTCAATACCTGGTACCTCCCCACCTACATGCCTATCATGGTGCCACATCATGAAGGGTGATGGAAACGGACCTTAAAGTATCGTGGTAAAGTCAGGCAGAATATTTGGTCTTATTACCTGCCGGGAATAAGGGCTGGCACTAAGCTGACTTCACTAGGTCCACCACTTAGAGTGTCCTTGTTTCAGTTTGGGGCTTGTGTTTGGTGATAGCAGGCTCAGAAGTCCTGGACCTTGGGTGGAGTCACAGAATGTGAGCGCCCAGGCTGGACGAGAAACTGTCTCTTGCAGGAGTTAGATTAACCACAGGCAGACTCGAGGGGGAAGTAGGCTCAGAAAAATCTGCAAGCCTGGCCTGTCGTATGCTGAGTCTGTCAAATAAAACTAGACAGGGAGCTTATTATTTAAGTGAGAAAGGCCCCATTGGAAAGGGCCCCCAAATGTTTTGTCTGAATAACTTCTCTCAGTGGCTGTCTTAAGAACAGGTGATTGTAGCTTTGATAGCCCAGCTCGCCCGCCGGGGGGCAAGTCCTTTACCTCATGGCTGCATGTGTCTGATGACAAGGAATGCAAACTCACAGGTTCAGGCAAGGACCGTTTCCTTATTGTCTTGTGTCATCGCTTCGTCCAGAGGAGGAAGGAAGAGAGGTCGGGAGGCATGCCACACTGTCACCCGGGCTAAGAGAAGAAGGCAGTTGGGATCTCCTCTTGGCCACCTGCCAACCTGCGGGGTCATCCTCGGCATCCTATCAGGGGAGAGATAGCACTTCCATCAGCAGACCTGGGTGGGGGCAGCAGCCTCAGTTAGAGGGAGGGCATGGCCCTGTGGCCTCGGGCTGCTCCGAGAGGTGGCTCAGGACTTCCTCTTTCCTGGAGCTAATTACAGAGAGTCTCCACGCTTATCTCTGCTCCCAGATGAGCTGGCTGCTGGCTCCCCACTTCATCCCACACTCTGCTTCTTCATTCAGATCAACACTAGGGGTATCCCCATCATTTACTTTGCATTTGAGGGACAAAGATTTTAATGAATTTTCAGGCTTCAGTTTCATTTCTTGGTGCATTGACCTTGAGCTGCCACTTAGAACCAGAAAAGATTTCTCCCAGAAGGTCCTCAGCCAGAGACCACCAGGGTCACCTCGGTCTACCCCTTCCCCTAATGAGCTTTGGGTGCTCTGATGGGTCGCCGACACCCATGCAAAGCCCCTTCCATTCTGAGCAGTGAGACATTTTACCCTGATGTCAATGAAGTTCGCATCCAGACCCTTTTAGATGAGTCTGTCAATGTCCCTGGCCTTGCAGACAGCCATCTCTTTACGGGGAAGGGGACACTGGCTAAACTGTTCAGTCCTGGGGGAGAGGGAGAGAGCTGGGATTTGGGGCTGCAGAGTAGCAGGTGGATACAGAGCAGTACCCATGACAAAGATCTATTTCCTCACGTTCCTTTCCAACATAGCAAGTCCTTTAAAAACCTAAGTTGTTTGTTTGTTTGTTTGCTGCCCCCCGAGGCATGTGGAAGTTTCCGAGCCAGAGATCAAACCCGTGCCACAGCAATGACCCAAGCTGCTGCAGTGACAATGCGGGATCCTTAACCAGCTGCAACACAAGAAGACTCCAAAAACCTAGGATTTTTAAAATGATTAATTAATAGAAACAGAAATTGCAGAATATGGAAATACAGTTTTGCCTCAGCTCTGGTATGCTGAAGGAATTAACCAAGGAGAGAGGTTCATCAAGAACACACTAGACCTGATGCCAACTTCGATATTATGGTTCACACTTGCTGAGGGCTCTTTCTGTTCCTCTTCCTGTCTTGTCTGCTCCCTCCTCTCCCCTCCCTTTCCTTCTTTCTCAAAACCGCTCCCCCTGCAAAAAAAAACTATTTGCTAAATGAATTGCTGGTGTTAACAATCTATACATAACCCTAATTACAAGGAAGATGATGAAGATAACTGAAACAGGATATCCAGATTCTTTTACACTAAGAATCGATGAATATGTAGCACTGACTGCTAAATTAGAAGGAAGTGTTACGTCTCACTTATGCATTCGGCTCATTTGTGGACAATGAGGTAGGTAAATGTGGAGGAGAATTAGAGCCACCAGAACCTTTACTTTTAGATGTAGGACCTGCCTGTCCTGGTCTGTGGGGATTAAGGCAACCAGGCAGCAAGCTAGGATTGGGGATAATCCAGAGCCCAAAACATACTCCAGGGACCCCTAGATATCTGAGAACCAGACCAGGAGTTGCAGGCTCCAGGGGCTACAGGGACTAGATGTGAGATGGAATGAGCAGGGTCTGTTCTTTGTAGGTATGTGCACGTTGCATATTAAACATGTAGGAATGGTCTTGGGTTCCTCTAAGCATTGTACAGCTGACCATCTGTTTCTGTTGGTTCCACCTGCATCTGTGGATTCAACCAAATGGAAATTGAAAATATTTGAAAAAAAATTCCAGAAAGTTCCAGAAAGTAAAAATTTGAATTTGCAGCATGCTGGCAACTATTTGCAGAGCATTTACATTGTATTAGGTGTTATAAATAATCTAGAGATTATTTAAAATATATAGGAGGATGTGCACAGGTTATATGCAAACACTATGCCATTTTATATGAGACACTTGAGCATCCATGGACTTTGGTATCTTCCTAGGGGTCTTGGAAACAATTCCCTGTGGGTACCAAGGGATGGCTATATTTTACTTTTTTTTTTTTTTTTTTTTTTTAATTCTTAAAACTCTCAGAGCTCTTGCTTTGCCACTTCTGAAAAATTTATGGGAAATGAGAAATACCCCTCTACCATAAAGAAAAAATGGGAGTGAAAGTATAGTAGTAAATAAAAACTTAACACTCGGCTTCATTGTTGGAGACATTTAGGGAATAGTGGGGACTGTGGCAAACTGGGAAACACATGTATCACTTCCGTGGGCAGGAACTACTCTGCTCAGCAGATTGCTTCATGAGAGAATATGGATCCAGTACTCATTTTTCTTACTTCTGTCTAGATAGTGAAGGAATACAATTTAAGCAAATATCTGGGAATGGGGAACAACACAGAATCAGATCAAATGGGAGCAGTGGGTAGTGAGGATGGCAGAAGCTACAGAGATAGGCAATTCTGAAAGCATTCTTGCCTCGGGAACAGACACTTTCCCTTCTAGCTTTATCAGAAACCTGTAACAAGTTTCCCAGGCAACATCCAGTCTGGCATAGCCTGAAAAATGTGCTTCTGACACACAGCATAATTTCTTTACAGGCAAATTCTAGCACCAGTTCTCAGAGTCTTACCAACCCAAGAATGGAAGCTGAGATGGTGCAAATTTTAACCCTCCCATTAAGTACAGAATTCTTAATGAATTCTCATTTCTTTCTCTTTATAGTTCATTGAAATCAAGTTCTCAAAGTTCTTCTAAGGGTTGTTTTTATCTGTGGTGCTTAAAATAAATATAGATAATTGGATATTTGTGACACGGCTATGCTGGTATTGCAGCTGATCTGAATGGATTTTAATATTTCTTCACCGGTGTTCCTGCTGTGGCACAGTGTGTTAAGGATCCAGCATTGCCACAACTGTGGTGTTGGTCACAGCTGCAGCTCGGGTTCTATCCCTGGCCTGGGAACTTTCATATGCTGTGGGTGCAGCCAAAAAAAAAAAAAAAAAATTTTTTTTTCACAGTTGGGCCTGTTTTCAAAGAGGCTCAGGTTTACTCAAAGATGAACTTTAATAAAATACTGTCAATAACCATACTATTTAAGACTTTTGAAAGACTTCCAAATAACTTCAAACAAATCTCTACTTTGTTTGGGAAATAGAATGTAAATGAACAACTGTACCTTTTATGTGTTTTATTTTATATTTTTATTTTTGGCTGCTCCAAGGCATATGGAGCTCCTGGGCCAGGGATCAGATCTGAATTGCAGCCTCGAACTAAGCCACAGCAATGTTGGATCCACTGTGTTGGGCTGGGGATCGAACCAGGGTCTCAGTATTCCAAAGCAGCTGTCGATCCCATTGTACCACAGTGGGAACTGCCACTGTGCCTTTTAATCCACATCTCTCATGGGCCTTTGGCTGTTAATCTGTCTTTATTGTTTTTTCCATCTACTCTCTAATAAGCTAAACTAAGATTGATAAGAGTTATTGGTCTGACACAGCAGAGGAAAGCTATAGGCACATTGTATCCTGATACCAGCAAGGCATTTGACAATGCCTATCAATATAACATTGTAAATAAGATGAAGAAATACGTATGAACCAGATGACAGCACATTTTAGTGCATTCATAGCATCTACATTCCACATTCGACACAGCATTCAACATTGATTTAGCAGATATTTACTCGGAATTTACTATAGACGGGTGACTGCTCTAGGTTCTACAAGTATAGGAGTGAATACGGATTTTTTTTTTTGTACAGAGCACTGAGAAGCAATAGAGGTTTTAAAGAAGGCACACACATGTACACACACAATATGTACAAATACACATGTAATTTAAAAAACAGGTAACTCTATCCTCACCAACAGTGGATATTGCAATATAAAAATAATTTCAAAATGCCATAAGCAAAACATGTTATATTATTGAACATAATGATATATAAGATATATATTAATAGACTATTAAGCATAGAGTTCCCATACACAATCCTCCCACGCCCAGAGAGTCCCCTGTCATTAACTTTTGCCTTAGTGTGGTACATTTGCTACAACTGATGAACCAATCTTGATACATTATTTTAACTAAGGTTCTTAGTTCACATTCGGGTTCCCTCTGTTGTATATTCTATGGATAAATGTTTATTTGTACCCATCATGTTTTATGGTGTCATGTATTATCACATATCACCACATCGTGTATCCACCACTGCAGTATCATACATAGTAGTTTTCGCTGTCCTGAAAATTCTCTGTGCTTTATTTACTCATCCTCTTTTCTCCCAGAAGACTTATCAACTACTAATCTTTCTATTGTCTCTACAATCTGCCTTTTCCAAAATGCCATATAGTTATAATCTTTCAGTATATAGCCTTTTCTAATTGGCCTCTTCCACTTAGCAATATCCATTTAAGGTGCATCCACGTGTTTCCACAGCTTGACAGTTCATTTCATCACTGAATACTATTCCATTTCCTAAATGTATCACAGTTTGTTGTTTATCCATTTAGCCACTGAAGGACATCTTGGTTGCTTCCAAGTTCTGGAAATGATGATAGAGGTGTTATAAACATTCAAATGCAGGTTTTTGTGTGGCCATAATTTTCAACGTATTTGGGTAAATACCAAGGGGTACAGTTAATGGATCGCAGAGTAAGACTAAGTTCAGCTTTATAAGAAACTGCCAAACTGTCTTCTGAAGTGGCTGTACCATTTTGCATTCCCACCAGCAAGGAATGATAGTTTCTGTAGCTCCACATCCTCTCCAGCATTTGGTGTTGTCACTGTTTGGGATTTTGGCTATTCTAATAAGTGTCTTACTTTGTTTTAGTTTATCATTCCTTAATGATATATGAGATTGAGCATCTTTTCATATACGTATTTGCCATCTATACCTTCTTAGTTAAGGTGTCTATTTAGTTCTTTTGCCCATTAAAAAAAATAGGTTGTTTGATTATTTTTAAATTTTTTAAATTTATTTTTTCTTTTTTTGGCCATCCTGAAGCATATGGAGTTCCTGGGCCAAGGATCCAATCCAAGCCGCAGCTGTAACCTACACCACAGCTGTGGCAACACAGGATTTCTTAACCCACTGTGCCGGACCAGGGAGTGCACCTGCGTCTCGGCGCTCCAAGGATGACACCAAACTCATTGTGCCACAGTGGGAACTACTGTTTGTTTTCTTATTGTTGAGCTTTGACAACTCTTTGTACATTTTGGAGATAAGGGTTTTTTAAATTATTTTTTCAAGTTTTATTAAAGTATAGTTGATTTATAACATTGTGGATAACTTCTTAATGAGATACATACTTTGTAAATATTTTCTACTAATCTATGGCTTGTCTTTTCACCCATTTGACAGTGTCTTCTGTAGAGCAGAAGTTTTACATTTTAGTGAAGTTATACTTACCAGTTTTTCTTTCATGGATGGCACTTTTGGTGTTGAATCAATGGCAAAGCTCATTGCCAAACACAGATGACCTAGATTTTCTTTCTATATCTTCTTAGAGTTTTAAAGTTTGCCTTTTACATTTAGGTCTGTGATCCATTTTGAGTTAATTTTTGTGAAAGGTGTAAGGTCTGTCAATTCTTTCCTTTGCTTTTTGCCTATGGATGTCCAATTGTTCCAACACCATTTGATGAAAAGTTTATCCTTTCTCTACTGAATTGCTTTTGCTCCTTTGTCAAAGATGAATTGATTATACTTGTGTGGGTCTATTTCTGGACGATTTATTTTGTGTCATTGATATATTCGTCTCTTCTTTTGCCAATTTCACATCACTATAATTTTGGAGTAAGAATTAAAGCCAGATAATGTCAGTCCTCCGAATCTGTTTTTTTTTTTTTCAATATCACATTGGCTATTCTGGGTCTTTTGCTTCTCCATATACACTTTAGAATTAGTTTGTCAATAGCCACAAAATAACTTGCAGGAATTTTTATTAGGATTAAATTAAATCCGTAGATCAAACTGGAAAGAACTGACATCTTGACAATATTGACTCTTCTTATCCATGTATTTTGATCTTCTTTGATTTCTTTCATCAGAGTTTTATAATTTTCATCAGATTGATCTTGAATATATTTTAAAGATTTTTCCTTAACTATTTCTTTCTTTTTTTTTTAAATGATGCTAATGTAAATGGTATTTTAAATTTCAAATTCCAATAGTTTGATGCTGGAATACAGGAAAGCAATTACTTTGGTGTTAATAATCTAAATTTTGCAACCTGTCTATAATCACTTATTAGTTCCAGGAGGGTTTTTTTTTGTTGTTGTTGATTCTTTGGGATTTTGTTTTGCTTCTACATAATCATGTTATTTTGTGAGCAAAGAGTTTTATTTCTCCCTTCCCAATTTGTATACTTCCTCCTTTTCTTCTTCTTCTCTTTCTTCTTCATCTTATTTCCTTAGGACTTTCAGTACAATTTTGAAAAGGAGAGGTGAGAAGGGGCATCATGACTTTGTTCCTAATCTTAGGGAGAAAGCATCTAGTTTCTATTAAGTATGATGCTAGATGTAGGTATTTTGTCGATCTTTATTAGGTTGAGGAAGTTAGCCTCTATTCCTAGTTTGCTAAGTTTTTGTTTGTTTTAATTATGAATGGATATTAGATTTTTTCAAATGCTTTTTCTACATTTATTGATATAATCACACCTTTAGTCTGTTGATATGATGAATTACATTAATTGATCTTCAAATGTTGAATCAGCCTCATGTACCTGGAATAAAACCCATATCAAAAAAAAAAAAAAAATCCCAGAGTTCCCTTTGTGGCTTAGTGGAAACAAACCCAACTAGTATCCATGAGCATGTGGGTTTGATCCCTGGCCTCACTCAGTGGGTTAAGGATCCAGCCAGCATTGCCTTGAGCTGTGGTGTCAGTCACAGATGCAGCTTGGATCTGGTGTTGCTGTGGCTGTGGCATAGGCCAGTAGCTGCAGCTCCGATTCAGCCCCTAGCCTGGGGACTTCCACATGCTGTGGGTGCAGCCTTAAAAAGGAAAAAAAAAAAAAAAAAAAAAAAAAAAAAATCCCCCTTCATCATGGTGTATAATTCTTTTTATACATTGTTGGATTTAATTTGCTCATATTTTGTTGAGAATTTTCAGATCTATGTTAATGAGAGACACTGGCCTGTAGTTTTAACTTCTTTAATGTTTTTGTTTGGCTTTGCTGTTAGGGTGATGCTAGACTCATAGGATGAGTAGGAAGTATTCCCTCAGCTTCCATTCTGGAAGAGATTGTAGAGAAATGGTATCATTTTTTTCTTAAATATACGGTAGACTTCACCAGTGAATTCATCCGAACCTGGTACTTTCTCTTTTGGAAGATTATTAATTATTAATTCAATTTCCTTAGTAGATACAGGCTTATTCAGATTGTCTGTTTCTCCTTAGAATGAGTTTTTGTTGATTTTCTTTCAAAGAAATAATCCATTTCATCTAAGTTACTATATTTGTGGGCACAGAGTTGTTAATAATACTCTGTTAGGATTCTTTTAATGTCCATAGGATCAGTCATGATAGTCTGTCTTTCATCTCTGATATTAGCAATTTGTACCTTTCTTTTTTGTAGATCATTATATTTTAATATGCAATTTTTATTACAAGTGAAAGCACATGTCTTTTCTTTTTCTTTCTTTCTTTTTTTTTTTGTCTCTTTAGGGCCGCAGCCATGGCATATGGAGGTTCCCAGGCTAGGAGTCGAATCAGAGCTACAGCTGCCGGCCTGCCCCACAGCCACAACACTGCCAGATCCGAGCTGCATCTTAGACTACACCACAACTCATGGCAACATAGGATCCTTAACCCACTGATGATCCATGAGGCCAGGGATCGAACCTGCAACCTCATGGTTCCTAGTTGGATTCGTTTCCGCTGAACCACGACGGGAACTCCCACATGTGTTTTCATATAGCCAGTTTTATTTCATTAATAAACTAACAACTTATGTACTCTGCCTATTTATTTATTTATTTATATAGGAACACAAAGACACACATACTTTATTCTTTTTCTGAATTAGTATTAAGGCTGTAGACACCTAGAAAGGAGTGAGTAGACCCTCTCATAAAGGCCTCAAATTTCTTATGAAAGAAAATTATGTAAATAACAAAAACTTAATTAAAGGAGGAGAAAATAATAATATAGCCACTCAATGTCCATATATATCTTTACTACTTACAAGGACCATTTTTATATTTTTGATCCTCGCAATCACCCTAGAAGGCAGCCAGGTTTCAGTCTTTCATTCTAATGAAGTATTTTCTCCATAAACCCTGAAGAATGCCAAGAAAAGTTTGCTCTTGGACCCTAGATTCTGTGTATTTTAAGAATAAATAGAAGTTTTTTTAAAAAGCTGTTCTTCTTAGTTTCAGAAATTGTATTGAACTTTTTTTTTTCATAGTCCATCGTTTACAAAGAAGATACGAAATGTCTGAAGTCCACCTTTGATTCTTTTCGGATTCACTCTGACTAAGCAACATTTTTAGTTGAGAGAGTGCTTCTTTGTTTTGTTCACATTCTCTGAGAAACTAATAGGTGTTGACTGTCCAGATGTAGGTGTTCTGAAATTCAATGCTGGGCTCTTGCCCTTGGAACCAGACGTATGATTTAGGTTTGCAGAGCTTAGAGTCTTTCTCTCTGGGGTCTTCAGGCTGAGTTTACTTGCAGGAGTGGAAGGATTGCTCTTGAAGGCTGATAGGGAGCTTCTGCCTTTACCATGATGTTTAACTGTTCTGTTGCATGTTTTACAAGTAATCAGCAATACACGTTTGGATTCTTTGTATTTTTCCAGAATTTTTGCTTCTTTAAAACTGAGTGTATCATTTCTTGCTTCTTGATTAAGAAGCTTCTGCATTTTGGGTGTCAGTTTTGGGTGTCTAGACTTATCAGGGACCAGCAACTGGAAACAGTATGGACACGTTCCTTCAAAAGAGCTTTTATCATCGTGTGACGAACTGTGGGCCCAGAGAAGATAGCAGGCCTGGCCCGGGCAGCTCTCTTGTAGTTTCCATCCGCAGCCTCAAGGTAGTGCTTCTGCCTCATTGTCACTTCCAACTCCTATTTTTTAATTTTATCCAAGGCTTCTGATACAGGAAACTTTACCTTTTGTTCTGTCACACATGCTGTGAATATTTTTAGCCCAGATTATTATTGCCTCTTAATTTTGTTATTTTTTCACACATAAACTTTAGATGAAGTCTTTCAGTATTTCGAAATTATTTCTTCCTTTGCTATCATGTTAAATAACACCTAACATTCACTGAGTACTTACTATGCATCGGGTATTATATAAAGTGATTGACATATATTATCTAAGTTAAACTTCAAAGAATCCTCTTGGTAGGTACGATTATCCCCATTTTATGGATGAGGAAACTGAGGCACAAACTAGTATTTGTTTCAGGTGGGCACAGAGCCAGGGTTTGAAGCTGGCTCTAATGACAGACACTCAGCCCCTGAGTGTTACTGCCTCCCAGAGAAGTGCTGCCACTTGAAGATGGTAGGATTCATCTACATATTTTAATGGTTTACATATTTTTTTAAAGGACACTCATAAACACCCTACTTGTAAAAAGTTAAGATTTTCAAACTTTATAACATAGAGCTATGTGTCATAGCCCTAGCAAGTTTAAAAGAACTCATTTATTTTGGAATTGAAATTGATACATTAGTTATTTGATTGATCTTGTGGAAAACTGAACTAATAGAATATTAGAAAATGTGGGAGAAATTTTAAGAGACAAAGAAAACTAAGCAATTTTTTTTAAAGGCAATTTATTAACTACAGAAAAAAAAGCAAATGGTAAAACAAAAACATGAACATAGTGCACACAACATTAAGTTGTGAATACTATTTTCATGGGCATAGTAAAATGAAAAATGAATATTTACACAAAAAAGTGAACAAAGGGTGAGGCAGTAGAGAACAGAAAAAGAGCAAGAGACAGCTGTAATTCTGAGGTGTTGCTATTTCTAAATAAATTTATTTATTTACTTATTTTTGGCTGCGTCTGCAACATGTGGAAGTTCCCGATCAGGCATCGAACCCACACCACAGCTGTGACCTGAGCCACAGCAACGATAACGCTGGATCCGTAACCTGTTGAGCCACAAGGGAATTTCTCTAAATGAATTTAGAAGGACAATCAGAGGAGGAAGGTGGATCGGTAGAGGGAAATGGAATAATAGCCTTCCATCCATCAATTATTTGATGTTGTTGCAGGTAAACTTAGCGAATATGGGGAGTGGCCGTTTCATTTTCTCATGATCTCCATTTCCCCCCTTGAGACAGAGCTCAACTTTTAGAAATATTCCTAACACTACTGCAAAAAGACTAAAACAGGTTTCTTTTTCTCTCATTCGAAAACACATCTTCTCTTAACAAGTTAAATACACAATGTGAATAAATAATTCACAATACCCAAAAGGGAGATAAGAACTTTAAGTAGAATTACAAAACAGAATAAAGGGACAGTGTTATTTTTGAAGAGAACAATTTCATTTTCAAATTTTGCCACTCTGTAGCTTTCTCTGCCTCATTAAAACCCTGGCCATTTATTGCTGCTTTCCCATCTAAGGAACAACTGTACTTTAAATAGCACATGGAACTCCTACCAGGGTGACCTTTCTTCTTGGCAGGTCATCTGACAATATTAACTAGAATACTTTGTTCCATGGTTCCCAGAAGAGCAGGAGACCTTAATATTTGGAGAAGCTTCATCGTTGAAACAGTCTGAGCAGACTGCCAAGGATGATCAACTCCCTTTGCCTTGAAGATGTTTCTCTCGTGTTGGCAATAAGTAGATATCAAAGGGACATTTATGGGTCTAAACTAGTTCCAGGGCTTGTAAAGGAGCCCACCCCTGAGACGAGGCAGGCGGTGGGGAGACAGATCTGTTTCAGGGGCATGGGAGGAAGTTTTCTGAAGGATGCTGGCAGCAAAGGGCAAGCAGCCAGTACTGCAGGGAGGTCTTCACGCAACGTGAACACGTGTCCCTACAGGTGGCAGAGAGCGCATGGCAAAAGCACCTCAGGAACAGGACATCTTCAATGCTGAGGTAAGTAGGCAGGAAACCGGGAACCGAGTTTAGTGAGGGCAGGAGCAAGGCCCCAGCGGGGGAGAGACTGAGCAATGAAATGGGTTAAAAACAACAACTCGGGAAAACAAGTGCAGTCATCCCAATTGGGTCCCAGATGGCAGACTCTGAAATAAACTAGTGAATGCAATTGGCAAAGAAGCTTAGAAGCTTGGTTGCCTCATATGATTTACGGGACTTGAGAGGTGCGCTGATCTTCATACTGAAATTTATGTCAAAAGGTGAAAACACAGTTCTCACTCCCCAGTGAACCACGATTTAAATCACTCAGGGCTGAGTGTGTCCAAGGAGGTCTTTGTCTCTAAAGGAGATTTCAAAAAAAAATCCTTATAATTTATAAAAGTCACCCATAATTTGCATCTGTTCCTTTTGGCAGTTCGCCAAAATTCCCCATCTTCTGCACTAACCATCGCGGTAATCCAGGTGAGCGATGGCAGTGGTGATGGAAGGGATGATGGGACAAGGTCATGGATCGAACAAGGACTGGAGTGGAGTGGGGGATGGGCAAGAATCATGAGCAGAGAAGTATTGTACAGAATGGTTCCTTGATGTTAAAAGATACACTGGAGCATATTACAGTCTTTTAATTTCTTGGAGCAAAAATCAATTGGAAGAGAACAGAGCCTGATCAGAAGTGGTTAGGAGCCTGCCACCAATGGGATCTCTGAGAGAGGTTTTATAAAGGTGGAAGCAATGTAAGAAATTATTGGTTGGCTAGACCTTATAGCCTTGTTGGCTGTCTGGGGCTGGATGTGCTTAGGTTTGGATTTCGCACCCGTGAGGCATTTACAGGCTTCAATTTGGGTTTGCTTATGTGGGCTGCTGTGGCATGAGTGCCACTGGTCTTATATGGCTTCCGTAGTGAATTAAATCAACACTGGTTTCTGGTGGGGCTTGGACAACCGAATGGACAGTGACGTCAGCACAGTGATGTCAGGGGAGGGACCACCTGATGCCTGGGCTCACAGCCTGACTCCATTTTTTCCTTCCTGTGTAAACTTGAGCTAATTACTTAACCTCTCTCAGCTTTTATCTGTAAAAACAAGAATAATTCTACTCAGAACATTGTTGTGAGAATCAAATGAGAGTTCATGCCACTAACTTGACACATACATTGAGACAATACTAATTGCGAAACCCTGAATTCAAAGCCCAGTATGCTGGCAGAGACGTGAAAAACAATCAACACGCTACAATAGGACAAGTGATAAGAGCTAAAATATTAGTTTCTTTTTTTTTTTTTTTTTTTTTTTTTGCCTTTTTCTAGGGCTGCCCCCACGGCACATGGAGGTTCCCAGGCTAGGGGTTGAAGAGGAGCTGTAGCTGCCGGCCTACACCACAGCCACAGCAAAGTGGGATCCAAGCCTCCACTGCAACCTACACCACAGCCACAGCAAAGTGGGATCCAAGCCTCCACTGCGACCTACACCACAGCTCACAGCAATGCTGGATCTTTAACCCATCGAGCGAGGCCAGGAATCGAACCCGAAACCTCATGGTTTCTAGTAGGATTCGTTAACCACTGCACCATGATGGGAACTCCTAGCTTCTTATTTGAGGAGTCCAGAATCAGGCATTCTGCTTACAGGCGTGGGGAGAGAGGAAGGGGGATTTGAGCTAGGCTTGAATGAATACATTTCCACCAAAATGCATTCTCCCCGCGGACACATTAATCTCTGTGGGCCTCGGTTTCCTCAGTGAGGGATAATGACAGTAACCATCTCAAAGAGTGACTGTGAGGGTTAAATGAAATGATCCCTGAAGAATGCTCAGCACAATGCCTGGTATATACAGCAAGTATTCCATCAATATTAGCTATTTTTATTAACGTTATTACTATGGAGAACTTTAGGAGTCATGAGCGCCGATGGACTCAATGACATATCAAGGTTACTGCTAGTGAGTAGGAGAGACTAGACTAGAATCCACGCCACAATTTAATGCTTAAAATGAAAGGAGAGCTCTGGACTCAGCCATCCTACTTTTTCTGTGGGAGATTCTAGAGAGTTTTGAAGAGTTCCTACTGTGGCTCAGCAAGTTAAGGATCTGACGTTGTCTCTGTGAGGATGCAGGTTTGATCCCTGGCCAGTGGGTTAAGGATCTGGTGCTGCTATAAGCTGCAGTATAGGTTGAAGACGTGGCTGGGATCCAGTGTGGCTATTGCTGTGGCATAAGGTGCAGCTGTATCTCTGACCCCTGGCCCCTGTGCTGAATCCAGCTTCAGCAGCTTGGGTTGCTGTGGAGGCATGGGTTCCATCCCTGGCTCGGCACAGTGGTTTAAAAGATCCCTCGTTGCTGCATTTGCAGCTCCGATTCAGTCCCTGGCTTGGGAATGCCATATGCTACAGATGTGCTAAAAAAAAATAAAAATAAATTAAAAAAAAAAAAAAAAGAGTGGTGGATCTTTTTGTGCAACTCAGAGAGTTCAGACTTCAGCAAGTTTTCCCAAAGGGAAGTTCTGAATGAAATCATTTAACATTTGAATGAGCTCCTATATAAAAGTATTACCCACTTTGACAGGTAATCAGTCTGCAGTACACATCAATTCACTTTTTCTTACCGAACATCTTTGGTTTTGCTCTTTTTTTCCCCCCCAGGCTGCCTATTTCTCTTATTTCAGCCCTCTAAAACCCCATTCTCTGCAGCCTTTTTGATTTTCACATCAAAAGAAAATAAAAGCAAGAAGAATAGGCTCTACTTGTACTTGACACTCATTTACCATCTACTGTGGTTTAGAAGCTTTTGGCGGGAGCTATGGAAGGAGGCAGAGTGTATACGACAGCTTCCATCTTTGAGACAGTTGCTGTTTTGTTCGAGCAAACTGGATTCTATGTGCAATGAGAAAACAATGTAACTCTAGAAGAAAGGACAGCTATTCCAAGGAGATATTGGACAGAATGGATATATTCCCCCAGAGGAGACAAATAAACTGGGGTTGTGTGTAGCAGGAGCTAATGAGCATGAGAAGAGAGAAAAGAAGCATTTCTTTGGCCAGTGCTCTGCTAGGTGTTCCATACACTATCTGGATGATTCTGAGTCAGCTCTAAAAATGGTAAAGATTGGCAAAGAAAAAGGTGGCAGTTCTCATTAGAATCACCTAGTACTTAACAAGCAAACAAACAAAGCTGCACCCAGCCCCCACCCTCAGAGATTCTCCTTCCTTTATCCTGGGGCAGGGAGCCAAGTGTCCACATATTGAGAAAGATCCCAGATGATTCTAACCAAGGCTGAGAAGCACTGCTCTGGGGCAAAGACCAGATGACAAATATTGGCAAGTCAAATATGAGTAGAGAGCTAATACATAAGACAGTGTTTTCTACACAATATGTGGGACTAAAATGTTATCACTGTCTTTCTGTGTGGAGGTTGTACCTAGAGACTCCCTCCAATGGTCTTGAACGAATGTACTTCAAGCAGGATGCTGGGCACATTGTATTGAAGTGGGCATGTGGGTGTGTGGGGAGGAGGGTGAGGGTGAGCAAGAGAGGTGACGGGTGGGGCTGGAGGACCTGACCCACAGAGGTCTCTTCTGTGGATTCTCATGATGAAAATAAAGGTCTGGAGCAGCAGCAAGTGAGGCCCGGGGCTTGCCAAACATCTCGGGAGCCTTCCGTTTGGAAATTTCAAGGACGCCTATTTTGTCGTAGGACTGGTTGAAGTGAATGCCAAGCTGGAGAGGAACAAAAGATGGGATTCGAGAGTTTGACTCATAGTCCATGATCACTGATTATTTGCTGAAATGAAGACAAAATGTGGGATGGCGATGTGGCATCAAAAAGAAGCGATGACCCAGTGAATTAGTTCACTGTGTTTGGATTTGATGCTACTGGCAGCAGACAGCCACCATATAGCCTTGAGAAGTGTTTAAGGGCCTGTAAATGATTGAAAACTGAAGAAATAAGCATGTGTCCAAGGTTACGTATCCATTAAATGGACTTTATTTGCATCATGGGAATGATGGTCGCTACGATAGTTTATTTAAACAAGATTGTGGACTCTTCTTTTCTGAACAGGGTTGTACCATACGGTTCGGTAGGTTGCTCATGGCACAAGAATGCATAAATAGAGCTGGTTCTGAAATCAGTCTGTCCTGTGCTCCCTAAGCCATGCACCTGAGTCTGGGCAGCACCTGCCCAGGTGAAAGGATGCCTTTTCCCACCTCACACAAAGGCGCCCCAAGGAGTAGCAGCAGCCTATCTCTGAAGGTCTGAAGACACCGTGTCTTAGGTGGCTTCTCAAGATCACTTCCAGACTCAGTGGGTAGGAAACCAGGGATGTGAGCAATAAAGTGGGAGGAAGAAGAGAAGATAAAAATGATGGAAATGTAAGGCAGAAGAAACGAAAAAGAACAGCAGAGGGAGGTTCTGAGACAAGTGGAGTCTCCATACCCCATCCCCGCCTTCTCCACCCCCAGCATCTTTCTGATATTGTAAGTAAACATGGAGAGAAAGTTCACAGTGACCTAATGAATGGTGGAAATGAAAACTGGGCAAAATGCAACACGGAGGCATTTCAGCAATAAGAAGCAACATGAATCTGGCATCCAAATCCAGCGATTGTATAACCAGGGCTAGTAAAAGTCTGTTTGACCAGCAGCAAGTCTGTTTTCAGGGAGAACATGCAAAATGAGCATGTTTCCAATGGTTTCTGTGCTGCTCTTCACTTTCATCCAAATCCCTTCCTCTTCAGCCCACACCAGCACTATCGTGGAACCGGCTGGCTACTGCTTATGGATCCCATTTCAATTTGGATAATGAGAGTTCCCGTATTACCTTCATAGCTGCAAGGCTCTGCCACTCTCACCTCTAACTGCTCACTCTTCTGGTGCACAGTCAGAAAAAGAAGTCCTAAACTCTGACCAGCAGTTTGGTCTTGAAATTACCTAAGAAATGGCTGTCAAGTTCCTTATGATTTCTGAGGAGAGCATAATTTGCGCATTAGAAATGGAGCTCATGATACCTAAGCAAAGGATTTCATAGAAATACATCAGATTAGTTCAAAGAATATTTGCCTGCTGGCTCACAGTATATCCCATGCTTTTCCAAAGACCAGGAAGACCTGGGGTCAACCCTCTGGATGCTCATCCCCATAAGGCTTTTGTGCGGAACATTACCGACTCCTATGAATTCCAGCTGAGGAATTTATAACATGATCTGCTCCCCTTGGGATTAGCCTTTAAAAAATTTATTGATTCATCTAACATTTAATAGACTCCTAACTGTGTTAGCTGCTGGGAACAAAGATCACTGAGGCATGGCCCCTGCTTCCAAAGTCCTTATTCGGTAAGGGGAGACAGACATTTAATAAATGTCACAGAATGCTCTGGTGCTGTGACAGATGTGTGTCTGGGAACAGAGGGGACACAAAGGGTGAGTAGGTACTCCCAGGCTGAGCAACCTGTAGGAATAAGGCAGCCGTGGGTCAAAGAGCTTGGGATGGTCAGGAAGATGCAGGCAGATCCAGCTAACCAATTGCAATCTTGTTCTTGGAAGCAGGTGGGATCAAGGATACGTCGCAGAGGAGTTGGGAGCTGGGGGGCACATATAGAGAGATGTCAGTGGAAATGTAACCCCCAAAGCCACAGTCTTTACAAGACCTGGCCCCCATATGGTGAGTCTAGAGTTCCCAGATATGCCTTCAATGAAGCCAATGCAATGAACAAGAGGCATTCCAGAATGTGCAGAATTGCCTGGGAGATGGAATGTTCAGACAGTGACTCCCCCATCGCCTCTGGTCCTCGGAGCTGAATTCCTGAGCATGTTTAGTCTCTGTCTCAGCTGCGAAAAAATAGATTTTAAAACATTGATACGTTTACTGTTTAGTGCTGGGTTTGACCATTTAAGCCTGTCACTGAGAGAAGATGAAAAACATTTCTCACTGTACAGGGCTGCCTACGGGTAAAACAACATCCCTCTTTCTCTCTCTCCTTCTCCTTTATTCTTTCTTCCTTTTTTTTTTTTTTTTTGAAATTGGGTTAAAAATTGCCTTGGATTATAGGGAAGAGGTGATTTTCATCAGTCCTGGATCTTTTCCCCTGCCTTTTCTCCCTGAGATTGTCAGTTTCCTGACACTTGATTTTCTCTAAAATTTCCATCCCTCTCTTGGTTTTCCATGGTCTCTCCCTGTAAACAGGACTGCTCAGAAACCCTTACTTTTTGAACTTCTTACCTGGAACCATCTACCTGGATCCTTTACCTAAAATTTTCTTCCTTCCTCCCTCCCTTCCTTCCTTCCGTATTGAACTATAGTTGATATACAATATTATGTTAGTTTCAGGGTACAACATAGTGATGGGACATTTAAATAAATTACGAGGTGATCACCACATTAAGTCTAGTGACCATCTATTCCCATAAAAAGCTTTTATAGTACCATGGATGATATTCCCTCTGCTGTAAAATACATCCCCATGAGTTATTTATTTTCTATCTAAAAGTCTGCACCTCTTAATTCCTTTCACCTATTTAGTCCGTCCTCCCACCCTCATCTCCGCTGGCAACCACCATTTGCTCTTTTATTGTGTGTGCGAGTCTATTTTTGTTTTGTTTTTTAGATTCCCCATATAAGTGAGATCATATGGCATTTGTCATTCTCTGAGTTATTTCACTTAGCATAACATCCTCTAGATTCATCTATGTTGTCGCAAATGGCAAAATCTCATTCTTTTTCTGGCTGAGTAATATTCCAGTGTGTGTCTGTGTGTATCACATCTTCTTTATCGATTCATCTATCCATGGGTTCGCAGGGGGCTTCCATACCTTGGCTATTGTAAATGATGCTGCAGTGGGTACGAGGGTGCCAGCCCCAGAGCAGCAAAGCAGTCCATCCTCACAGAAGACGGCCTCCATCCACTGCCGTTTCTCCTTCTTCCACTATGTCCAGATAATGGGGAGAGATCCCTTTGATCACAGGGAGACTGGTCTTGACCTGGGGCCTGAGGATGAGTGAGGATAGGCCTAAGCCGGTCGTGGAAATCTCCTTCTCTTTGGCCATTGATTATTCTAAGTGTGGGCATCTGACCCAGCTCTGGCCGACTGAATATAAAGGGAAATCTGGAAACCTAAGACAGGGCTTTGTGATGAGGCTGGCGATGTGCTTCCTAAAGCTACTATCACAAAACGACACAAACTGGGCAGCTTGAAACAACATGTACATATCTTCTCGCTGTCCTGGAGCTTAGATGAATGGTTCTGGTCTGAAATCAAGGCTCTGGCCATCCATGCTCCCTTTGAGGGTACAGAGGGAGAATTCTTCCTGGTCTTTTTCTCATCTCTGACGGCTGCCATTCCTTGACTTGTAGCTTCTTCTGCCTCCATCTTCTGTGTGTTCTCATCGTTTCCACACGGCGTCTCCTCTCTGTCTCCGTCTCTGTTTTCTCTCCTTACCAGGACAACAGTTACTGAATTAAGGACCACCCTAATTCGGTGTGACCTCATCTTAATTAATTATATATGCAAAGGCCCTATTTCCAACTATGGTTACATTTCCAGATACCTGGGGTTAGGTTTTCCATATACCTTTTGGGAGGATACAATTCAACCCACAAGGCCTCTGGCCTTTTTTGTTTTATCTTCTTGGAAGTACAGCAGCCGTCTTATGCCTATGAGGCTACAGGCATGGAAAGAGTCTACAATCTAAAGATGGTGGAGGAGTTCCCACTGGGGCTCAGTGGGTTAAGAACCTGATGTAGTGTCTGTGAGGATGCCGATTCAATCCCTGGCCTTGCTCAGTGGGCTAAGGACCCTGAGTTGCTATAAGCTGTGTCCAAAGTCACAGATGTGGTTCAGATCTGGCATTGCTATGACTGTGGTTTAGGCCTGCAGCTACAGCTCCAATTTGACTCCTAGCCCAGAAACTTCCATATGCCACAGGTGTGGCCATAAAAAAATAAAAATAAAATAAATAAAGATAGTGGAAAGGAAGGCTAAGGAATTGGTGGGTACTTAATAGCATCACAGCACAAGGTAATGCCAGCAACTGCTTATCTCTAGACCTCTTGATACATCAGAAAATGACCCTGAGCTATTAAGCCATTGCCGGGTTTTCTGTCACTTGTACTCAAAAATATCCTCATGGGTACCCCAGAATTTCTCTAGTTCATAATAAAATTAGAAAAAATAAGTAAGGTGGAGTTCTCTGGTGGCTCAGTGGGTTAAGCATCCGGTGCTGTCACCGCTGTGGCACAGGACTGATCCCTGGCCCAGGAATGTGCACGTGCCATGGGCGTGGCCAAAAAAACCCCACAAAAAATAATAAGTAAGGTAATGAAATGTTCATAGATCTAGTGTCATTAAAGGATCATTTTTTTTAATTCTGAAATGATGCCATTTTCACTTTCTTGTTATTAAAATAGCCTTTCTTTTATGAAATGATGGTGATTGTAGATTGTCATTTTTTTTAGCATCCTTGGTGAAGGATGGAAGGTTGAAGTGAATGAAGGAAGGAGGGAGGAAAATTTTTAGAAAGTTGGTTTCTCTGATTTTCAAAAATTCTTTTCTTTTAGCTTGTGAATCCAGATGAGAAGAATGCTGTGGAACTTGCCTTGAAACTTAGACTTAGTGGAGCCCTGAAGCCTCGGGCCCCTGCTCATGAGAGCAGATGGTTAAATTTCCAGGAATTATCACCTTGGTAACTTGAAATCTGACAAGGTGGAAGTGCTTCCATCATGGACATCCGCAGTTGCTATAAATCCAATCCCCTCTGCCCCAGGGTGGTTTTTCAACACACCACGGCCCCCACGTACATCCTGTAGGTGTCCAGGGGGTAAGTGTGCAAGGGACAACTCACACCAATGAAAACACACATGAGCCTGAGATAGACCTAACTGACTAAGATTTCACAATATAAAATATTCCCTCTCCTTGCTTATTGACTTATCTGACAGTCCATTTCCCTCACAAAAATATCAGCTCTGCCTCAGCAGGAAGCACGTCTGTTCTATTCACACGGTGTCCTCACTGCCTGTCACAGTGGGCTCTGGGGTCCTCACTGTCCTAGGAGTTTGGGGCATCCGCAGTCATCAGGATGCTTAGGGAAGCAAAGTCATTGTAACATAAGAACATTTACCAGTGAAGGAAGTGTGTAGACAGACAAATCCCTGTCCTCACAGGGTGGACGTTCTAAGACGGCTGAGTGGAAGCTGCAAGTCACAAAAGTGCCCCGTGATTTCAAAGAGTGAACATAACGACGGTGTAAGTTTTAAACAATCCATTATAGGAGTTCCTGTGGTGGCTCAGGGGTAATAAACCTGACTGGTATCCACGGGTACTTGGGTTTGATCCCTGGCTTCGCTCAGTGAGTTGGGATCCGGTGTTGCTGTGAGCTGTGCTGTGGGTCGCAGAGGCGTCTCAGATCCCATGTCACTGTGGCTATGGTGTAGGCCAGCAGCTGTAGCTCCGATTTGACCCCTAGACTGGGCACTTCCACAGGCTGCAGGTGCGGCCCTGAAAAGATCAAAAAAAAAAAAAAAAAGATAATTCGTATAAAGAACTCAACATAGTATTACTATAACTTTACCCTCTCAGCACTTGCATAGAGTGACTCACTGCCACGCACCTTTGAAGGCTTCTAAGTCCTCTCTCTTACTCAACCAAGTCAAAGAAATAAATGCGGTCCCTCCAACAGCGCCTCACTAAGAGAATCTCCCAAGCTTTCAGCCATTTCAGCAGCTCTTTTTGGAATGGGTTCCAAGTTTCCCTGGCTCTCTTCAGTTTTAGGATTCCTAATTTTTCAGCTCAGCCCTCTGAAAAAGCCCTGCTTAAAGAAACAGAAACATTTGCGACTTCAAAAGTACATCAAACTGTTCTCTGAAAAGGTTTGTGAAGACTTCAGCTTTGTGGTTGTGGTGGGAGTGGACTATTATTAGCACCCAGTTCTGCACGGATCTTCCTGGATTCAGTTCTGATTCTGAAGGGAAATTTCAGGATGTTTCTTAGGACAGGACTCAGATCGCAGAAGGATTGGAATGGTTGGTAGTGACTGTCTGTCTTCTGTTTAGCAATGACAAGAAGTTGAGTTGGGTTTTTTTGTTTGTTTTTACTTTTTTTTTTTTTTTCCAGTAGAGGAGATAAATTAGACCGAGAAGGTAAAAATAGATTTTCTAGATTTAAACAAATTTAGAGACCCAGCATTCTTTCTACTATATATGGTTTTTTTTTTAATCTCGTTGTACTCAATCAAGAGAAAGAGTGGAAAATACCTTCACTAGCCAGAACCCAACTCCCTAGACCCCATGATTTAAACAGAGTAGAAATACAAACTTCATGAGAAAACATCAAATAACATCAAGCTAGTTGCCCTCAGTAATTAATCAAAAATCAGCTACAAGGGTATGTCCATATATAAGTTAAGTCAGCTCAACCTCCTATCCCTTATACATATAATATTGTATTAAATTTTAATCTCCATGGAAATAAAGTGTGTCTGTTTTGTTCTGTTATGCCCTCAGCCTCTAGAAAAATACTTGGCTCATAGTAGGCATTCAGTAGATATTTATCAAACGGACTACTGAATGAATGATAACAACATATTGTTACTGGGAAAATGAGACATGATAGTTCAGAATTGTGAAGCAGAGGCATTGTAAGGTCTATAATGATCAACACAGGATCAGTAACATCAGGATGGAATTGTACCTGTTCAGGCAGAGCCGCTGACTTGTAAAGTATTTAGACAGATACTGACAAAGTGCTGACTTTTTAAAAGAAATGGCTGACTAGAAATATTACTTCATCAGAATGGTCCACCAGTTCCAATTAGTTGAGGCTTCGAATTTACGAATAAAGGTGCAGCCTTTGCAATTAGTAAGAACACTTTATGAAACGCCATCCTTCAGCTAAGCATTCTCAGATGGTCTGATAAGCTTTGTTGGACCCCTGTTTCATCTTTGAGAAGAGGCCACCCCAATTTAAACTCCATATTAATTTTCTTCCACTTAATTGAGGCTAGCTAAAATTGGCACAGAAGGTCGTGTCACAGCCTTCCAGAG
Organism: Sus scrofa; assembly: GCF_054392235.1. NCBI lineage: Eukaryota > Metazoa > Chordata > Mammalia > Artiodactyla > Suidae > Sus > Sus scrofa. Next base: position 84,792,464 of record NC_139387.1, on the reverse strand, counting down.
ACAGAAAGGAGAAGCAAAGAAGGGAAGATGGTGATTAGGTGTTAGGATCTAAATTGTGGTTGCGACCTCATGGTAGGCGATTGGGCCCCTTCACAAAGCAAATTATGGCAATGCTTCCATTCGCAATTTGTATCATCTGCGTGCCCCTTTGTATCATAATCCTTCTTCACTTTTCAAAATTAAAAGTGATAGGCAATTGCCTCAGGGGTTTTTGTAAAGAGTGGCAATGCATTTTTATATCATTCAGCGTGAAGCAAGTCCATCTTACATTAACCTCATGAGTCTATTTGAGGGGCCTTCCCCCTTTCCTGTTTTTTCCTTTGTTTTTTGAGATGGCGGCAGAGCTATAGCGGATATTCGACGGTGGCCATTCCATTATTTGAAAGTAAACCCGATCTAATCTGGCCTCACCAGCCTGTGGATTTTCCTCCAGCTTCTCGAATAGCAGCTTAGTGTCCCCTCTCTCGAATTGCCCCTCTTTATTTTGGGGGCTCCCTGAAGACATGCTTCGCGCTCACCCATAGACCCATCCGTCCAACACAGTCACCAGGGGCATCCGCCATGTCCTGTGGGCAGCACTCTTGTGTCTTTGCTTGTCTGCTGTTTGATTTGCCTACCACTGCCAGGTGCCACTGCCTGACTTAAGAATGTCAGTATTCATGCCATATTCTTGGGGTGTGGTTGTGGTGCTGGGGTTTGCGCAGAGGAGGGGAGAAAACCCTTTCTCTAGTTCCCTGCAGCTTTCAGTCACTGCGCTCTTAGGCGGAGCTGATTACATGTGGCATCCTTTCTACTCTTCCAGCTTCCAGCCTCTACACCCTTGTTCAGAGTCTTACAAATTCTGCCATGACAATAATCCTCTCTGTATCCAGCACTCCTTCCTTGACTGTATCCTTACACCCCTACCCCCATCCCCTCCACTCCCTATTCCCGCCCCCCCACTCCCGTCCCTGGGCTGGAAGAGGGCATCAGCTGGGGCAAAGATGCCACAGTCCTCTCTGCTCTGGCTCTCCTCTGGCTCTCATTCCCCAACCAGACTCAGTCCCAAGTAGAAGCGCCCTGGACATCATTGGTCCAGAGAGGTTTAGAGTGAGTATGGGGAATGGGGGGGGATGAATGTGCTTGTTAATAGTTGGTTAAATGCTCTCTTGAAGAAGGAATCCCATCTCTCTTGTTTCTGAAGTCATGAAACAAAACCTAACTGCCTTGGGCTCCATACATCATTTCCTTCAGGGCACCTTTCAGGTGCCTGCCGCCAGCCCAAGAGCCCTTCCAGTGCCTGGGGGCATCTGCCCTTTGTTGAATATAAACTGGCCTTTGGGGAAATTTTCCGTAGGGACCTGGAGTTCTTCACATGCCCCTGGACTAGAATTTGTGTTTGTTGGGCTCCTCAAACTGATAGCATCCCTTTTCCTGGCCTCAGAGCTTTGATGAATAGGTGGTATAAGGGGATAACTCTGCTCTGAGGTTCTTCAGAGTTCACAGCTGACACTATGCCAAAGGGACAGTTTCTCTCTCTTTTTATTTTTTTTTATTTTGGCTGTTGCATGTGGAAGTTCTCCAGCCAGGGATCAAAGCCAAGCCACAGCAGTGATGAGGTTGGCCCTTAACCCGCTGCACCACCAGGGAACTCCCCTCCATCCCTTTCTTTACTCAGCTTCAATTCTATCTTCTTGCTGTCCTTCACAGGTTTGATGTTTCTCCCTCATGTTTTCCTGATTGTAGCTGCTCTGAAATCCAGATACTTATTAAGAAGGAAAAGTACTAAACACTAATATTATTTAAAGAACCACTGGCTGGGACACGCCAGTATTAAAAGGAACAAACAGAGAGGCTTCTGAATTCCCAAATGGAATTTCTATATATTAGAAAAGTCTGTGACATGACATTTAAAAACTATAATATTGTAGATAATGACCAAATAAAATTATTTATGAGGTTTGGTTCCTTTGGAAAAAAAAAGCCTTGAGCTAATTTAATTCATGGATATAAGGATACTGTGCAAGTTAATATTGATTTACTAACTCGAGTAATATGAGAATCCAAGAGCAAATAAATACTTTTTCATTGAACTTGGTTTTGTTGCCCAGATATTATGGGCACTTGGCCCACTTTGCTTCTGGGATAATGTAATGTAAAAAAAAGAAAAACCGAGTTTAACTTCTAAGATCATAGTTCTTATCTAAAGCCAGTACCATATGTTAACTGTAAATATTCCACTCAACCAGAAATTTAATTTTCCATAATTTGTGATTCAGTCTCCTATACGAAACACCAACAAGGCAGAACTGGCGATATCTGAAGAGGGACGTTAAAGGAGTATTTTAAAATATTTCTAAGAGTCATAATATCTAGATAAATATGTGTATAGCTATGAGGGTTATAAGCAACAATAAGTTTCATTTTTGAGGCTCACTATTGACCAGATACCTTGCGAGACTGTTACTCCCATTACCTTATTTAATCTATGCAGTAGATAGTTTTAATTCCCATTTTACAGATAAAGAAACTAATGCTCAGTGAAATTAAAAAAGTGCTCGAGTGAATACAATCTGTTAGGGCAGGCCCGGGATTCGAACCTACGCAGGTCTGACCCTAGAAACTAGGCATTTAACCCTTGTGCTATGAGGCAGGAAGGAGAAAGACATTAAAAAAAAAAAAAAGATGAAATCTCAGTGTGCAAAAGTGTATATAAGTTATTTTTCTATCCCCTCATAAAATGGTCACATTCACTCAAATTAGCGAAGGGTCTGAAAAAGTCAATGCTGGACAAGATGGGGAGCCAATAGCAAGAGGGCACCCCCAAGACTGGTGGTGGAGGCTCTCTCTAACAGAGAGCGCAGAGGAAGCAAAAGCTGAGTGAGCCAGGAATCAGAGCACACAGGTGAGCACGGCAGAAAGACAACGCCGTCAGATGGAGGAGAGGGCTACAGGGATGAGCCTGCAACAGAAGAATCCAGAGCAGAAGCACGGACCAAGGCCAGTGGATCATGGCTGTTTCTAGCACTGCTTCTACCTTTTCTAAGAATTCTTCAGGTCCATAGCCAGTCCCAACAGAATTCATCTAGGCTTATGGCACTGCAGTGGGTCAGGGAGCTGGAGGCACTAAGCTGAGGCAGGAAAATCCACAGCATCTGTGCTGGAGAAAATCCTGGCTAATGGCTGCATTTTATTTATTTATGTATTTGTTATGTATTTATGTATTTATTTATTTATCTATAGTGCTGCACCCAAGGCATATGGAAGTCATCAGGCTATGGGCTGAATCGGAGCTGCAGCTGCCGGCCTACGCCACTGCCACAGCCACACGAGATCCCCAGTTGTGAGCAATCTTACAGCACAGCTTGTGGCAATGCCGGATCCTTCACCCACTGAGTGAGGCCAGTGATGGAACCCATTCCGTCACGGGTACTCGTCAGGTTCTTAACCTGCTGAGCCACAGTGGGAACTCCTCCACCATTTTTAGATTGTAGACTCTTTTCATGTTTTAGCCTCATAGGCATAAGATGGCTGCTATATTTCCAAGAAGATAAGACAAAAAGGGCCAAAGGCCTTGTGGGTTGAATTGTATCTTCCAAAAAGGTATAACGAAAACCTAACCCCAGGTATCCTTGGCTCCAATGGCTGCATTTTAAATCCTCCAGGTAGACAGTTACCAGGAAGTATGACATTCAGTGGGCTTTGCTTCTTCAACCCCCTGATGCTTGCTCACCGCTCCTAACAGGGCTCTACTAGATTAAGGCCACATGTCCCCCAAGGACAGAAATCAGCTCCCAGAGACAGTTCAATCTGAACCCACAAAGAAACCAAAGCATTTTCTTAGTTACACGGCCAATGACAGGGCTCCTCGCACGCATTAAATTCAGTGAGTCACAAATTACTCAGAGCCATGTACATACCATGGGTTAAGCCTCATCTGTTCCCATCTTGCAGGACATGTACTAATGGCCAGTTCCCCCTTTAGAATGTAGAACTAGAAACTGCAAGTTTTGTTCTTGGCTTGACCAGCAGGGAGTACAATGAATGGACTCCTTGCTTAAACCGTACCCTAAGATTTTATTACTTGTCATTCAAACTGCACTAGCATTATATGTGGCCACATCACACTGGTGGCACTGAGTTCATAGCCATTGAAAACTTCCAGATCTTTTTCACTTAAATGAAGCCAGATATCCAGCTTATATTTATGAAAATCCAATGAAGGAGTTCCCTGATGGTCTAGTGGTTAAGGATTTAGCATTGTCACTACTGCGGCTTGGGTCTCTACTATGGCTCAAATCGTTGCTGTGGTTCAGGTTCAATCCCCGGCCTGGGAACTTCAGGTGCAGCCAAAGAAAGAAAGAAAGAAAGGAAACCCAGTGAAAAATAACTTTTATATGGGTCTTTGCCTGTATTCCTGTTCATTTCTTTCTGGTTTTAGTGGTCGAACATTCCAAATTGCTGAGATCAGGCTTGGTGCTGAAATACAGCCTGTCCTGTGTTTTGGCATTAGGTTGAATTCCAGCCGGTTTATGTCATTGAAATCAACAGTGTCAGCCCTTCAGCTCTGTGTTATCTGTGGATATAGTAAAATGCCATCTACGTCTTCAGTAGATTAAATAATTTTCAATCAAATTCAATAAATTTCACTGAACATATGTCTGAATTAGCCATTTTCTTTCTTCCTGTCTGTCTTTCTTTCTTTTTTTTTTTCTTTTTATGGCCATATCTGCTGCATATGGAAGTTCCCAAGCCAGGGGTCAAATTGGAGCTGCAGCTGAAGCCTACAGCACAGCCAGGGCAACACTGGATCCGAGTTGCATCTTCGACCTACACCACAGCTTGTGGCAATGCTGGATCCTTAATCCATTGAGTGAGGCCTGGATTGAACAAAGACTGAGTCATCTAATATACGCTGCCTCCTCTAGAATGCAAAGATATCTAAAAAGCACCGGAGAACACAGGAGCCTGTCCACCCCCAAGTGAGGAATGTAGTCAGGGTGGGCAGCTCACTATCCACTTTACAACCCCCCAAACTAGCTCAGATGTGCCACATCTCTGCATCTTGTAGCCAGCCACCAAGCACGACCACCCAATGTTTGGTAGCTGAAGCTTGAAGAATTATTTGAGTGGCTGACTAAAGGTTCCTTTACCTTACCTTCCAGACAGAAGGAGGAGGAGGAAATCTTTCTGCCCACGATTTTTACTGGGCTGCCAAATCTTCACTGGCCTTGCTCACATTGACTAATCTGAGTCTTAGCAAGAACAAGAGGTTACCTACTCAGACGTGGGGCTCTTGGTATTTTACACTCAAAACAATGACTCAAGTCTGAATGTAACTAAAAGGGGGGAGATGTCGTCCACAGTGTCTAGCCCCCATTCAGAGCTTTCTTTTCTCTCTTGACACCCTCCGCCCTAGGAGAGCCTTATGCAGCCTTCTTGGGGCTGTCCTGGTCCCTGGTCCCGAGGCAGGCACCTAACTACGCCCTTCCCAGCCCAGACCCCAGGATCAGACCTTCTCTTAAGCCTGGGCTGTGTGTGAGGCTGGTGTTGCCCCCGCCAGGAGGCATGCCAGGACCAGCAGCCCAAAGATCTTCAATTGATTTTCTGTTTGCTTTGCTTTTTACTTCCTTCCCTTTCAGTCCTTCAAGTATTTTATTACTCAAGTTCCCAACTCAGTTCTTGGCCAATGCAAGTATGAAATACAATTTTTGAAAGATGTAATAAAGATGAAATAAACTGTTAATAGAGAGCCAATGAAGCAAATGAAGTCAGGGAGTAGAAAAAATGGTGTTGGCACAGTTGGACATTCATATACCAAGAAAAAAGAACTTCAGCTATTCCTTAAATGATACATAAAAGTAAACTCAAAATGTATCACAGAGGCGATTTATATGACATTTTGTAGAAGGTAAAACAATAGCATCTGAGAACAGATTAGTGATTGCCATGGTCTCGGGGACAGTGAAGGACACTGACTACAAAAAGGCACCGGGGGACTTTCTGGATGGCAGAAACGTTTATATCTTTATTGGAGAGGTAGTTACATAGGTGTATACCTACATAAAAAGGCATCAAGCTGTATAGGAAGATTTGTGCATTTTACTGAAGGCAAATTGTTTCTCAATTAAAGCATTTAAGAAACCAAGGGGAAACAGAAACATTTTCAGATAAAGGGAAATGAACAAAATTTATTGCCAGAAGACCTGCACTTAAAAAATGTACTAGATGGGAACTCGGATCTTCAAGATGGGAACAAGTGCATTTGGAATGATGTATAATATAAATATATTTCCTCAGTTTTCCCTTCATTTATCTTTAGGTGGGGGCAGGTAGAATTTAAAACACCCACATGATAGAGGAAGATGGAAGGGGGCATTTTTTTAGGACACAAAGTCACCAATTAGGAATGCCTAGCTCCTGAAAATAAGGTTCTAGCTCAATGCCATGGTGTTAAGTAGATTCGAACTAGATCTTGACGAGGCCAAGTAATCTGGTGAATAAAATACATTTGAGTCCACTATTCCCAAATCATGCAAGTTGGGCATTTGATGTCCACGACTTGCTGTTAGCAGATATTAAAAAATGTCTGTTAGGTCATTATAACATCAACTTCCAATTCACATACTTTAAGAATTATACTACAAGAGATAAAATTATTGAGGCCCACGATGGGGAGGAAATGCCAAAGCCATGGGCCAAGACCTAAATTGAGGTAAGTCTAATTCTAAATTCTGCTTCATTATCAGCAGTGCACTGAATTTAATTCTCATATGTAAAATAAAGATGGTGACAGAACTTCTCACAACATTGTCATGAGGATTAAATGAGAAAATGTCACTCGTATTGTAAATGTAACACAGCACCAATGAATCTTTCCACAGAAAAGAAAGTCACGGACTTGGAGAATAGACCTGTAGCTGCCCAGGGGGAGGGGGAGGGAGGGGGAGGGATTGGGAGATTGGGGTTAACGGATGCCAACTATTGTTCTTGGAATGGATTTGCAATGAGATCCTGCTGTGTAGCACTGAGAACTATGTCTAGATACTTACAACGGAGCACGACCATGGGAGAAAAAATTATGTACACGTGTATGTGTAACTGGGTCGCCATGCTGTACAGTGGGGAAAAAAAATGTGTGGGGGGAAATAACAATAAAAAATAAATTAAAAAAAAGAAAATGTCTGCAAAGTACCTGGATATGATAAAAACTCAATAAATGGGAATGTGTCCATAATAATATATGATATATATATATATATGATCTCTAGTTAAGACATCTTCCATCTGGCCAAGACTTCAATGAGGAGAAGCATGTAGAATTCCCTCTTTTTTGGACTGATCACTGCACTGTCCCATGACCAGAAACACCATCTTGCTCCTGACAGCCTTCTCATTAATCATGTCTTCAAGTAACCATGGGGTTTACTTGAAGAAATTTTCTCCTTGTAACTCATTACACTACATATTGGAAAATGGAGTGAATTTTAAAGAATCCTCAGGTTGTCTCTGGGTACTTGGAATTAGCAATGGTTACCTTTGAGGTTTATCCCAGCCACAGTTTTGGACGCAAATCTGCTCTAAAGCAAAGGGTTATCTGATAGCACTTTGGATTAAACATGGATTAAAGGATTTCATTGGATTCCCCTAGCATTTGTTGTTTTGTCTTGTTTGCTGTACATCATGTTGGACACTTTCCCATATATATTTATTTAAACTTTGTAAAATCTTTTTTTCTCTTTTGGCCACCCCGTGGCATATGGAGTTCCTGTGCCAGGGATCAGACTTGAGCCACAGTTGTGACCTATGCTACAGCTGTAGCAACACTGGATCCTTCATCCACTGTGCCAGACCAGGGATTAAACCTGTGTCCCAGCACTCCAGAGATACCGTCAATCCTATTTTGCTGCTGTAGGAACTCCTATTTACTTACATTTATTTCAAGAAGAATACTCTGCTATATTTCCTGCAGTTGGTTTCCTTGGTATTTTAAAATACACGAAAAACCTGAGAAGTATTGGTGAGGCTCTTATGATCAATATTTAAACAACTGATGAAAATAGTGTATCTATTTGGGCATTACACTTCTCTGCTAGTATCTTAGAGATTAATCATATTCATCCTAAAATTAGTGATTGTGAATCTTCTTTGGCCGGATGGCTCAAATTCCATGATAAACACAGATATTCTGTTTCCCATCCCTTCACTATGTTCGGGGGGGGGGGGGGATTTATCTGTTTGTGTACAAAGCAAAATAAATAATAAATAATTCTGAACTTCCCAAAGGTACTGTAAGTTATATATTAGCTTTGGATGGAATCTATTTACAACTCTTCCCATGGTTTTTTCCTTCTGTGACTTGCCATAGTTTTTTGTTTGTTTGTTTTGTCTTTTTTAGGGCTGTACCTGTGGCATATGGAGGTTCCCAGGCTAGGGGTCCAATCGGAGCTGTAGCCACTGGCCTACGCCAGAGCCACAGCAACGCAGGATCTGAGCCACAACTGCAACCTATACCTCAGCTCATGGCAACGCCAGATCCTTAACCCACTGAGCGAGGCCAGGGATGGAACCCGCATCCTCATGGATACTAATCAGATTTATTTCTGCTGAGCCACGATGGGAACTCTATGTCTCACCATAGTTTAAATCATCTAGTTTTAATGCCTGATAGATCATTCTGAGCCACTTGCTCTGTCTTCCACATGGCTCACCCTGAGTCAGAAATGCAAAGGAAATTTTTAGTGTTCTCTTACTTTGTCCCTTACTTCCTTTCTTCTCTTTCCTGTCTTCCCCACTGCCTCTTTCAGCAACTTGTCTCCCCCCAGATTGCCCCGACAAACACACAAATACAACTTGGCACCTTTCCACCTTTGTCTGTTTCAAACGGATTTTCTTTTGCCACCTCCTCAATCATTTCACCCAGTGACACATCTGTGTCCGCTGGGGGCTCAGAGACAAGCTTCCCTTCTTCAATACCACCAGGAAAGGGAGGAGAAAAGTTCATCATGTGCCAGTTCTTACCTTTCCCGGACATGATCTCCTAGCAAGAGCCCTGGAAGAGGCACTGTCATCTCCGTGTTATAGGACCAGGGTCAGAGAGTGGACGCAATCTGCCCAAGTTCACAAAGCCAGCAACTGGGAGATGCGCGCCCAGGTCTTTCTGACCACCAAGGTCATGCTACCTCACCACGTAACCCTGTCCTCCATGACACACAGGGTTGCACTCAAAATTTATCAGAGAGCACGCACAAACTTCCTTGATCAGGATCCAATTTTATACAACCAGTTTTATATTAGCCCCCAACTTCCATTTAGGCTCTCCTGATTTATATCTTAGGGTAAGATGTACCTACTAGCCAGGAATACCCTTCTCTTCTTCTATCCTAAGCCTACGCCTTCCTCAAGACTCACTGTTCATTTTCCATGGGACCTTTCTGATGCCTTCGGTTCCAGCTTTTCTCCTCTTAAACACCTGAGGAGCTTGGAAGACTATGTTCCTTGTCTCTCCTCTACCACATCAATCCAAATGCCTCTCCTTCTGAGATGAGTGGTTTCTACAGCAGATGGGCAGGCTGAGCCTGGAGGATGGGAGCATGAGATCTGGGTTGGGCTGGAGGAGATATCTGGCAGCTTCTATAGGACTTCTGCCCTCTAGTCTAAACCAGAGCTTGGAGACCATGTGCTGAGAGCCCTGGGACTAGTATCAGTTGACCCCAGAGGAGATCCGTAGGCCTTTGAAGGGGGAAGGATGGCATCAGCACATGTAGGTGCTCCTGGGATGCCTACGGGTCCCCTTGGTCCTTTAGGAGAACTCATTAAAAGGCCCAAGTTTGCTCCATCCCTGAGGTTGAAAGGCCACTGGCATTTGCACTGAAGGAGATCACCAGGGTGGAGATAAGCTTCCTTTTGGTGCACTGGCAAAAGCCTGCAATTTGCTGGATTTGTACCCCAGCCCCTAGTTGGCAGAGCCAAGTATAGAACTACCACTGGCCAGATTGTCTGCACATAAGGAACCCCAATAGCTGGACCTGAATTCCATCTAGAGTGTGGCCCGTGGACCAGCAGCATCAGCATCACCTGGAAACTGGTTAGAAATGCAAATTTCCAGGTGCTACCCTAGACCCAGTCGGAAAACTCTGGGAGCAGAGAGAGCCGTCTGTTTTAACAAGTTCTCCAAGTGGTGCTGATACACGGGAAAGTCCGAGTAGCCATACTACTCAGAGCGTGGTCCATGGATCAGCAGTACTGACCTCACCTTGTTGGAAATGCAGACACTCAGGACACACTCCAGGCTGTCTGAGTGTGAACCTATGTTTTAAAAAGATCCCCAGAATTTAAATAAATAAAAAGAAACAAACAAAAGCTCCCCAAGTGATCCAAAGGTGTACTAAAGTCTGAGAAGCACTGATGTGGAAAAAAAAAAAAAATGGCCTAAGGTGTTCAAGCCACTGGAGGGTAAGATAACACGACCTTCACAGCAGGAGCTCCTAGGAAGACAGGAATGTGGGGGGAGGGGCAATAAGTTGAATTGGGAAAAAATAAGAGTGAATTTAAGAGTATCACTTACAATGCTTTAAAAACAACAACTATAAAATCACTGAATAATAAGCAAAAAAAGCAGCAGCAGCACATGATCTTTTTAACTAAACAAGTGAATGAGTGAAGAGGATGATTAGTGTTGAGCTCAAGTTAGCCTGGAGTATCCACTGAAAGAAGTATCTTAAAATACAGAACAAAATTCAAAGAGGGAGATACCAGAGTCCAGGGTGTTCCTGCGGGGATGGACAGTGTCGGCGGATGCACACAGAGACAGTGTCGGTGGTTGCCTTCTTTCAGGGCGCTGGACTGTTCAAATTTTATTGGTATAAGTGGTTGATTATATAGACAGTTTTTTACTACAGATTACATCATAGTGTTAAAAGTATATTGGTTAACTATTAGGCTTTGTTTTTTGATCACGGTACAGTAGCAATCCATCATGTTTTAAAATCTTTAGCCTAACTAAATTTAGTGAGTACGATTCAAGGACAAACAGGCACAACATATCAGGTGGGAAAGAGGAGACCCAGAACAAACCATCTCATGGCCAGCCAATTCCCACAAGCCGAAGAAGTTACAGACACAAAAAATCTTGTCTTGAGACTAGTGTCTATCTTCAAAGTGTCCTTGGCAGAGAGAGAGTGTGAGAAAATACAAATCAACTTAGCCAGCTATCACTAAATGCTTCTAAAATCAAGGACAGAACTCACAGCTAGGTTTCTTTAGATCATGAATAATATATGTCTAACTTCTATAAACTTTATTAAAATCCTAACTCTAAAGTTTACTGTATAACGGTTAGTAGAGAAACACTATGTTTTTAATTAAGTTGGATTTGAATAGGGAAAAGTCCTTCAGGATGAAATTCTTACTATATTATTGTTGTAATTATGTTAAATCACAAATCACCACAGGAAAATAAGAATGGAAAATAAGAATAATAAGTAAATAATCAGGAAAGACTGAGGAAAACTGAATAACAAATAAAGCAACAGGAAAGACTAGGTCACCCAAGAAACAATCCATGTTCTCCAGCACAAACATGGAAATTGTTTTCCCAGGAAAGCCCCAATTTTTTCCCATCAACATCAACATGAGAGCCATGTAACCTAAGGCCTGCCCTCAGATTGCACTGTACAGGCAGGCTTCATCCTGCCCTCGTTTTTTTTGTTTGTTTGTTTGTTTTGTCTTTTTGCCTTTTCTAGGGCCGCTCCTGTGGCATATGGAGGTTCCCAGGCTAGGGGTCAAATCGGAGCTGTAGCCACCGGCCTACACCACAGCTCATGGCAACGCTGGGTCCTTAACCCACTGAGCAAGGGCAGGGACCGAACCTGCAACCTCATGGTTCCTAGTCGGATTCGTTAACCACTGCGCCACAACAGGAACTCCCTGCCCTTGCTTTTTTACCATACAGACAGGCTTCTATCCTGACCAGAAGCCCATCCTCAGCTTGCACTGTTCAGGTGAGCTCCCTTCCTTGGCTCCTTGTATCTTCTCAGCTCCCCGCAGAGAGAAGTCATGAGCAAAAAGATAAGTGACTTGGAAGACAGACCCAGGAGACTAAATGCCAATGTTAGAAAAAAATACAGGACAGAATGAAAAGAGGCAAAATACATATTAAATATATCTGAGTCAGTAGATGGAAATGTAATACCAAGATTCACATACTTGGGCATATCCTGTAAGATCTCTGAACTTTGAGGATAAATTTAAAAAACTTATAAGGACAGAAAGAACAATTTTTTTTTTTTAAAGCAGCATTAGACTAATACAGGACTCTGTCATCTACAACTGTAGAATCTAAAAGTGTTAATAATATCAAAGAGAAAAGAACTACAATCCAGGAATTCTGTGTATCCAGGCAAGATAATATTATTTGCCAGGAGAAAAAAAAAAAGTGTTTTTGGCTATGCAAAGATTCAGGGAAAATATCATCTTATTCTGTCATAGGGAAGTCAGATCAGAGTAGAGGGTGAAGAGGAGAAACAAAAATGGCAAACAGTATATCCTGCGAGAAGTACAGTTTAAGGCAATAGATGCTAATAGAGTGAGACTATGTAATAGGGCAGCTAAATAAGTAGCCTTTAACGAGAGACTTTACTGCAAGGGAAACCTAATAATGGCCTGACACCCCAAATATTAAGGCATAGCAGTGAAAAAGGCATTTGGGAGTAAAATAGATTCTACTCTGTAGAATAAAAACATTTTAAAGATAACATGGTTAAAACAGTGGAGAAGTAAAGATATTCAGAAATTTCACTTATTGTAGAATAGTGAGAACAGAGTGATGTGGTTGGGAGGAAATAAATGTGTGGATTTCATATGAGAGTCTAGAAGCTTGTGTGTGATAAGGAACGGAAGAATTCTGTAAAACTTTCACTTAACAGGAAATACACAGAGGAATAAAGAGTAACCTTAACAAACCAGGAAAAATTAATTGGGAAAAAAAGAGGAAACATAAAAGTAAGATAAAAAGTAAATATTCATAAGATAGAATGAATAAAATAGTTGTTATACTTAATACGAATGGGCTAAATTTCTCTGTTAAAAAACAGATACTGGCAGGTTGGCTTAACTAACAGAACCCAGCAATATGCTATTTATTCGTTTTTTAATGCTTAAAACAAAATATTTTAAAAGAACGATTCACAAATAATGAGATAGATATCACAAAGAGAAATTAGCAATTAATATCAACACCAGATAAGGCAGGATTTACATTTAAAACACCAATGAAGATAAAGATGAGGATTATATAATGATAAGTATAATTTGCATAAAAGGATTATATAATAAGTATAATTTACATAAAATACTCATGATAACCCTGTATGTATTAGACAATACAGCAGCTAAATATACGAAGCAAATTATCACAACCACAAGGGAAATGTCACTAAACATACAATTACAATTAATCTGTATTTCTTTCAGTCATCCAGATCCAGTAGATACACAAATTCACATGCACACACAAATTAGTAGCAGTGATGAATGGAAATTAATTGGTAAATTAGTGTAATGGTATATCCCTTGGTAGAATGTACTGGTAGAAAACAGTAATTATTTTTATATGTTCATGAAGCATTTTATGGTATTTGGTCATGTTCTTGGTTACAGAAAAACCTTAACAATTTTTTTAAAAATGAGATTTTATAGTCTGCTTTCTCTGACAAAATTCAGAAATCATAAAAGATGACCAACAAATTCTAACTACTTAACAATAAAAAGAACCCACTTTAATAACTCTGGTTTAAAGAGTAACTAAAAGTGAAAATCAGAAATTATTTCCAAAGCCTGTGGGAGGGATGGACTTGGAGCTGGGGGTTAGCAGAGTCACAGCACAGGGAACTCTATTCAATAACCTGAGGCAAACCATAATGGAAAAGAATAAAGTCCGTGTCTCTGAATCACTTTGCTGTACAGCAGAAATTAACACAACACTGTAAATCAACTGTACTTCAATTAAAAAAAATAAAATAAAATAAAAAAGAAATTATTTCCAAAGCAATTACAAGGGGGTACTTAATAGTCATGTCAAAACAAGAAGACATGGAAATCTCTAAGAGAAATATTTATAGTTTTTGAATGCCTTTGCTATTAAAGATTAAAGACTGAAAAGTAAAATCATATTCATCTTTTTAAAAAACTAGGAAAAAAAACAAAAGTGGAAACATTAACATAGTAAATAATGAAAATAATGAACAAGAGAGCAAAGAAGCAAGTAGTAGAAAGGCCATCATAAACCTAATTAAGTAGATCAACAGAGGCTTGATTAAGGAAAGCACACAAGATAAGGAATGAGAAAGAGATAATCACAGTTAGGATATTAAAATATTATAGCAGAATATTAGATTCAATGGCAATATTAAAAAAAAAAAAAGCACCAAGGGGCAATAAATGATATAAACGAATAAAATTAACCCAAGAAGAAATACGAAGCTGGAATAGACCAAATGCCGTAGGAGAGACTGGAAGAGCCTAAAAAGACCTATTATTTAAAAATCACCAGGACAGGATGGATTCAGAGCTAAGTTCTAGCTCATCTTTACAGATAAAATAAATAAACCAGGAGATTCCAGTGTAGCCAGAACACAGGAAAAGAAATCTTTAGTATCCACTTACGTTACTTCATTATTTTTCCTTCTTTAAATTCAACACCCTCCCCCCAAAAATGCCCAAGAGAAATAAAAATTATCACCAACAGAAAAATGAACCCTTTTGATAGAGGAGATGATTTTATTTTTGACTACAGCTCATTTTGATTTGTTACTTGTTTGCCAAAAAAGACTTCTTTCTGGTAGTCTTTCATTTTATGGAAGGGATGATAGAGATGAGCAGGGCATTCTTTCAGATTCTCACTAGAATGGACTGCAAATCACCCACTGCCATGACCGTGAGGCCATCGGCCATTCTACTGCAGTTAATTCAGAAGCTACTGCTATGACATGTTTCTGAGTTCAGCTAAAAGTTTCTATGCATCCATATTCGAATTGGTTTTTGGTTTTCTTCGAGTTAATGACTTTTTTTTTTTTTTTTTTTTTTTGCCTGCCACATGCCAGAAACTTGGTGTGGGATCTCAGTTCTCAGACCAGGGATCAAACCCAGGATACAGCGGTGCTGTGAAAGAGCTATCCTAACCACTACACCACCAGGGAACTCCCCCTTCAAGCGTTTGTCTGTATGTTAAAGAAAAACAAAGCTGGACATTAGCTAAAGGTAGTCAAAACAGTACTTGCTTCAGTAACTACTGCAGTAGGGGAAAAGGACTTCTGTTATAAAACCAAAATTAAGTCCAGTCCACGTAGAGACTGAGTGGGGGCTTGAGCAAGGTCAGGGAAGTGGAAAATTACAAAAAGCAAGTAGCCAGGATTGGTCAATGTTATTGGGCCATCTGGGGTTGTGAACTGGCCCTTAGGGAAGAGAGGCTCTTATCCTCCCACAGACACCGGGAAAAAAGGGCACTATCTTCAGGTGTTGGCTGAACAAACAGTAAATTCTTCTGTCAGCCTTGAGGTTTCCCAGACGGGAAAGTAAGGGAGGGTTGGGTCATCCCAGGAGCATGGCCTTGAGCTGTCAGAAGCCCTGTTAGTGTTTGCTCAAGATCTGAGCGTGGGAGGTGGACAAAATCATCTGTGATAAGAGTAAACAACAGGAGTTCCCGTGTCGTGGCGCAGTGGTTAACGAATCCGACTAGGAACCATGAGGTTGCGGGTTCGGTCCCTGCCCTTGCTCAGTGGGTTGAGGATCCAGCGTTGCTGTGAGCTGTGGTGAAGGTCGCAGACGCGGCTCGGATCCTGCATTGCTGTGGCTCTGGTGTAGGCTGGTGGCTATAGCTCCGATTCGACCCCTAGCCTGGGAACCTCCACATGCCTCGGGAGCGGCCCTAGAAATGGCAAAAAGACAAAAAGACAAAAAAAAAAAAAAAAAGAGTAAAGAACAGTTCTCAGGGGCAACCGAAAGAAATCATGCGATCCATCTTAATCCACATAGCTGTCACCATGTGATTCCTCTTTGTCACGAAATTAGTATAATTTCATTTACTAATCTGAAGTCAAATGAATATACATTGAACTTTTTAATTCAGTACAAGGCTAATGGCCCTTTACGTCTCAACAGCCCCTGAAAACATTCCTAAGGAACAGCATTCTATGTACATCGCCAGCTCCAAGGATGTCAGCCATCTGGAACAATCTTTTTAAATGGAGGAGCAAGGTTTTGTGTGTTCACAACTCCAACAGTCAACTGCTAGCCCATCAACTCTAAGTAGGGATAGAAAATCAAGGAGTCAGCCATAAAAACCTACAAACAGGCACTTGAACAAGTCCGCACAGGATGGAACTCTTCTTTAGCCTCAGGAAACCTTTTGCTGTAGAAAAATTGTTGAAACAACGGACAATAATGATCTATGTTCTCTCTGGAGCTGTTAAAGGAGTATGTGCTGAGTTAGTTATCGGAATGTTTTCCTTACACTCTTTGGAAATATATTCATATATTTTACATATATAATATGAAAATGTGACAATCTTTATAAAGCTGACAAAAGTGAAAAGCAATTCTAGAAAAACTGCCCATCATTCACCCATTACTGGCTGCAAAATGGTCTTATCTTTGTAATAAGAAGTACTACAGGGGATCCTATGTTACGGGAAAATGGAATAAACGTGTCACTAAATCAGGTAGTTCCCTGGTAAGGCTGGTTCTGTACTGTTTGTTGGAGGTTCAACAGGAAAACAACAACACAACCCTCATCTTATGACAGATCATGTTTGGGCTTAGATGATGGCAGTGGATCTGGGTGAAACCTGAACAAAATAATTCTCGTTAGGAATTTGCAAACCTATCATCACTTAGGAGATAACTGTTAACTGGAGTTTTTAAAATGTGTATTTTGGCCACATGTAAATAAGATACTTAAAATATTGAGTAATATTTCCATTTCAAATGGACTGAATCGCCCCTGAGTAAGCATCTTTTTCAAAGGAATGACAAAGGGAAAGAAGCTCAGATTGTTCAGTTACAGAGAAGCCACACTATTAACGTCATCCTTTCTCACTGTTACACAGAAGCATTGACTTTAATTGGATACTCTGGGCACCAAATCTTTCCTCTAAGAAACATGGCTGAGACCAAACTAAGGAGCAAGAATGTCCTCTGAAGAGCCAAGCGAAGCTCCTGGAGTCAGAGCCAGCAAAAAAGCACATTTTCGGAGTTCCCATCATGGCGCAGTGGTTAACGAATCCGACTAGGAACCATGAGGTTGCAGGTTCGGTCCCTGCCCTTGCTCAGTGGGTTAACGATCTGGCATTGCCGTGAGCTGTGGTGTAGGTTGCAGACGCGGCTCGGATCCCGCGTTGCTGTGGCTCTGGCGTAGGCCGGTGGCTACAGCTCCGATTCGACCCCTAGCCTGGGAACCTCCATATGCCGCAGGAGCGGCCCAAGAAATAGCAATAACAACAACAACAACAAAAAAGACAAAAAAAAAAAAAAAAAGCACATTTTCCCTTATCACAGAAAAAGCACCCTGAGCCCCCAATCAGAGCTTATTGAATCTCATGCACAGGACTTACCTAATTTTGTTTATTTGATTTCTCTGTCCTAGGTTAAAGCATTTTAAACAATGTTAATTTCTTGGGATAGAAGTTTAGAGTCATCATGCTTTAAGAAATATTAGGTCCCACTTTAGAGCTTGTCTGTTTTTATCCTATTTCAGGACTTCTGCCTCTCTTCCCAGTGGACTCCTTTGTATAATTTTTTTTTTCTTTGTATAATTGTTTACCTCTCTATTTCTTCTTCTAGGGTAGGTACTTACTATGGGTAATGTTTATACTCCTCTTTCCTTTAAAACCTCTCCCCAAATCTTGACACTTGTGCATATACAGTAACTGCTCATTAAACACAATGGATCCAAAAGAGAGAATTAGTAGAGTTGCTGTCCCTTTGGAGGCAGCAAGAAGTCACATACGGTGGGTGACAATGCAGGAAGAAGCTAAAGTCAAAGGGCTGATGCATGGGGAAGCCCAGCCACTTAGGTGTTGATAAGAAGAGCTCTGTGCACCTCAGAAGCCCTGGGGAACTGCATGCAGATTCAGGGGTATGGAGGAATGCAGGACTTGGTACTCAGAATGACCTCACTGAGTCTTCATAAGGTTTACATGGGAGCCATGTGATTGGTTTACAGGGGCGAGGGGGAAAGACTTTCACATTGGCAAAGACTCTTTTTTGTTTTTGTTTTCTTTAAGGGCTAAACCCATGGCATATGGAAGTTCCCAGGCTAGGGGTTGAATCAGAGCCGTAGTCACCTGCCGACACCACAGCCACAGCAATGCCAGATCCAAGCCACGTCTTTGACCTACACCACAGCTCATGGCAATGCCAGATCTGTAACCCACTGAGTGAGGCCAGGGATAGAACCTGCATCCTCCTGGCTACTGGTCAGACTCGTTTCCGCTGAGCCACGATGGGAACTTCAAAGATGTTTTCTTAAGATCAAACCCAGTGCGGCTAAGGGCACAATAAAATGGGTATGCTTATAAGCTGCTGGATGGTGCCAACAGTTTTAAGTTT
This sequence comes from Sus scrofa, assembly GCF_054392235.1. Classification (NCBI taxonomy): domain Eukaryota; kingdom Metazoa; phylum Chordata; class Mammalia; order Artiodactyla; family Suidae; genus Sus; species Sus scrofa. Next base: position 84,773,879 of record NC_139387.1, on the reverse strand, counting down.
TAAGAAGTTGTAAACTATTTAAAAACAGTTTTAAGAAGTTTTAAGAACAATGCAAGATGCTTGCAAAAATGTATGACAGAAGGGTGTTCACTGCAGCATTAACACTCACTATGAAAACTGCCCATCAATAAAGAAATACTACAAAGATTTTTAAAAATTAAATGAGAATGTTTCAGTACAATACAAATGTATACATGTGCATAAAAAGTCTGCATGTGCATGTGAAAAGCTGCATATAATATAGAACATATTACAGTGGATGGTCACAGACAGTTTTTATTTTGTTCATTATAATTCCGTGGTTTCCAAATTTTCACCAATAGATATGAATTAATTTACTAATTAGAAATAAGAAGATTTTCTGTGTGTGTGTTCAGGGGCAAGCTTTAGATATATGGAAAATTCCTTTATGTAGAGAAACCCATTCCTTGACCACACGGATACAGACTCTTAGGAAATGCCTGTTATGTGCCTGATGTTTGTTAGGTCCTGAATATTCCAAGATAAGAGACATGGTCCCTGCCCTGATGGAGCTTAAACTCTATGAGGAGGTTTAAGTTTTCACTCTAAGATTTATTGAACATTCACTAGTGCTAGGCGTTTTGTGTAGATTATCTCATTTAATCTTCATAATAATTCTGAGAAGTAAATATTCTTCTTCTTCCCATGGGGCGAAACTGAGGCTTAGAATGGTCAAGGGACTAGCCCAAGATCACAGCTAAAATCATAAAGGAGAGCTTCAAACCCAGGCAGGCCCATTCTAGATGCTTTTCAAGGCTGTCTCAAACAGCTGTAATTAAGGAGATGTATGCTAAGGTGCAGATAAATACAGTGTTAATGGAGCACTTAGGACATGCTTCTAACCCAGAGTGAGTGGGCAAGAGGCTGAGGAAGGCTCCCAGGAGGAGGTGTCATTTTCACAGACTAGAATGTGAATAGGAGTTGGGGCCAGGACGGGTGCAAAAGGGGGTTCCAGGCCGAAGAAGCTACGTGTACCTGGGCTCAGAGGCCAGACCGAAGGGGGCACACTCAGGCAAGGCACATGGCTCCCTCTGGCTGGAGCAAGAGGGTGATGGGGTGGGGGCGGGAGGATCCAGGGAGCAAGGTTGGGACCTCAGAACAGAGGGATGTACTTGCCTCATCCCACACTATTTGTGCAAAAAGAAAATCTTTCTTTTGGTTTGGCACTAGCAGGTAAGCAAAAGGGTTAAGCAGGCTTTAAAAAAATCCCATCCTTGTCTGACTGATCACTGCCATGGTAACCCAGCAGCAGCCAACACTTGTCAAGGCCTCTTCTTTGGATACAGTAATAAACAGTGATAAAACATTACCCCAAGGCTTTATATTTTTGCCATCAGTTAAAATTCTGTTCTTACCCACAGTGAAGGCTTCTTCAAATCATAGCTAAAAATGAAAGAAAAGAAAAAAGAAAAAGAAAGAAAGAAAACATGTGCACGCACAATAGAGAGAGAGAGAGAGAGAAAGGTATAGTTTAAATAATACACTAGACATACTTTACGTATGTGCTTTAAGAATCCCAAACCCTTAACATTTTAGGCCCTCGGAAAGACCAACAACCTTATCAAGGCAGAGAGTTCTGAAAGCGCTTTCTCCCTCCTAAGAACAAAGACTTGACAGAGGTAAACAATGACACTGCATTTTGCAGCTTCACAAAGCATTAGCCCCATTATGTCTGTAATGACTTCTGCAGAGGTGAACAGCCACCCCCTGGCCCCTCCTTTCACTGTTAACTCTCACGGAAAAGAGAGGAGCCCAGGCTGACCAGCCTGCTGTGTGACAGCTGTGTGATGGGTGGGAACTTGTTTCTAAAACAATCCACAAATATTTAGATTTGGTACCATTCTGCGAGCTACTCTTAAGTCAGGCAGTTTCTTTCAATAGGCAATTCCTAAGAGTAACTGAAGGCTTCCCGGCGTGGAGAGGAGATGGAGCTGGGTCTGAAACTGGGCTCCTACTCTTTCTAACGTCTCTCCCTTCAACCCTTACCCAACCTGCAGGAGCTCAGTAGCCTCCTGCTGTGCAAAATGCAACTGATACCTCTTCTTTGCAGTAGAGCTGAAAGGACTGGGGAATAACAAATGCAAATGCAGTGGGCACACGTACACTAGGTGTTCTACAATTGGGAGCTATTATTGTTTACCCAGAGCCACCAACTCAAACAATGAGGCAGATAATAAAACGCTGTGAAAAAGCCTATGCAAAAAAAGTTTGCAACCTCCAATTTCTGTCTCATAGTTCATAAATTCTCTGACACTCTGTTTTTCATGTTTTAATTTCTCTGAAATTGGGATGTGTCTTAATATATGATGTGTCGGTCATTTAATTGGCAATGATTTTTCTTCCTTAGTAGATCATATAATAGTGGAGCATCCTACAGCGGAGGGAGTCTGAGATTAGATGAAACAGGGTAGTCCCTTTCAGCAAATGGAGGTTTGACTTTGGTTCCTGGCCAATAGATAAAAGAAGGAACCAAACCATAAATCTCCAACAGAAAAGATAAGACTCATGGCAAGTACCCATCTCATCTTCCTGAGCGGTTGCAACCTGGCAACACATCTGTTCCTAAGAGAAGACACATCAGAATGATCCATCTACTCAGTCTCCTCTGCGCTCCATACCATCTGGTGGCACCTTTCCGCATCTCCTCAACTGTCCTTCTTCTACCTTACGCGCTGCTGCTAAACAAAATAGAAAAAACTTAGTTGGGGATTTTCAAAGCTGTTTCTAAAATGAAACCAGGCAAGGATGGAATGAATGCCATTCTCCAGGCTTACAGAAACATGTTCATCACTGCAGGAAAGCTTACTATTGGGGAAGGAAGTAGGAAGATGCTCATGAAAACACACACACACACACATACACACACACACTCTGTCCCATACTATAGAGTTCTTAAGGCTTCACGTAACTCCCAAAACTAGAGCGCTAAGGGAATGTAGGTGAGTGGGACCCTAGAGTAGCTGGTGTCACCTGCTTGGGAACAGGAGATGTGCACACATACACACTCTTAGAGGTATGAGAACCAGACTATGAAGCAGGCTAGCAGGTGCTTTCTTGGGAAACCAATCTACGAGTGTGCTAAAATATTATCAGCATAAATCAGAACGAGGAGAACAGCTAACTCAGGTGTTTGAGACCAACTCTACCTGGTGGCTGAAACAAAGTTGGTTCTGTGTCCACTAAAGGAGACACTGACTTCTAGGATAAACAGTTAAAAAACAAAAACTCCCTACAGATGCTAAATCTGTTTGAAATGAGTGTTTTTGAGGTGCTTATGAGCAAGTCGCATAGTGCTGGGATGGGGTCGACCACCAATCCTAAAACCCACACCTGAAAGTGGTGCTTGTGGTCAGTAAGTTAAAACAACTGCCAACAACTGCCAAGGGCATGAGATTTCACCCTCCTTGCCATCTCACGGGTTAGCCTGCCACTGTTTCATGGATGCTAGTTGATGATACAAGTCTACTTGTGTCAGATGGTCTGAAACAAGGAGCAGTCAGCACCTTGCTTCCAAAAGGTGTATAAATGGGAGATACCCTGGAGAACTGTTTCTTAGCAACGACATAGTAATGTGACAGGGTGGAATATAGTACTGTCGTTCCCACCCCACTAAACAAACATAGCGAACAAGATATTAGAATAAACATAGGAAAACAATGGGGTCCTACTGTACAACACAGGGAACTACGTCCAATCTCTTGGGTTAGAACATGATGGAAGATAGTATGTGAATAAAAAAGAATATAGTGTGTGTGTGTGTATATATATACACACACACACACGTATACATGTGTGTATATATGTGTATAATATATGTATATGTGTATGTATGTATATATATATATATATATGAATGAATGGCTGGGTCACTTTGCTATGTAGCAGAAATCGAAGGAGCATTGTAAATCGACTATAATACTTAATATTATACAAATACAAATATACTTTAATAAAAAAATTTTTTAAAAAGAAAACACATACTGAAAGAATATCATGTGAAGAGCACAGAATGCAGACTGCCTGGGAAGTTCTCAAGGCCCAGGAGCAGTGCAGGGCAAGTCTTTTCATGGGAATGAACTTGAATGAAAAGGTCAAATTCACGGAGAAGGAAACAGGGCAAAGGAAACAGTTAACAGTTCTTTTCCCTTTTTATTCAGAGAATACCTATTATGTATTTCATAATTCAGAAGGAAGAATAAAACTGGATGCTTAAAAGTAGCTGGAAAAATTTTGGACTAAAGGCAATACAAGGGTTCACAATTCAGCTGTGGAGAGCTAACTTTTTTCCTCTTTCAGGGAGATGGCTTTTCCTTTCTTTTGACTCTTATCTAACAGTTCCTGGTCCTTACACTTAAAGGACTTGGTTTGGTAAAGACAGTTACCAGATTTAAGACGAATGGAACTCCAATCATTTTGAATTTATATGTCAAATTACACATAAAATACATATAGAGAGAACGTTTTCTATAGTTGCAAAGTGTGTAATTGAGCTATAACTTCAGTTTATAAACTCTAAGCATTTTTCTCCTCTTCCTAGAATTAGTACATTTGATTACAGTCCTCATTGTAATAACCATTTTCTTTCTAACTCTTACTAACTGGCAGCCTAATGCTATTTTAGAAGGAAGCATGGATATCATAGTCCTCCCTCAGTATCCACAAGGGATTGGTTCCTAGACTCCCCTGCCACACAGATGCTGAAGTCACGGATATAAAATGGTATAGTGTCTGCATATAACCTAAGCACATCCTCCTCATACCTAATACAATGTAACTGCTATGTAAATAATTGCTGGTGAATGGCAAATTCAAGTTTTGCTTTTTGGAACTTTCTGGGATTTTTTTCCCCCAACATTTTCAGTCCACAGTTGGTTGAATCCACAGATACAGAACCCCTGCCTATGGGGGTGACTGTATGAATAACTAAGCTTCAGGCCTTCAGGCCTTATTCCAGTTCCTCCAAGTGTTTCCTTTCAGGTCCCAAACTCCATTCTGGATGCCATGTTGCAAGTAGTTTTGATGTTTTCTTTGTCATTTCCAAGATGAAACAGTTTTTCAGTTTAAAAATTCTTTTCCATGACCTTGGCATATTGAAGAGCCCTTCCGTTTGAGTTGGTTTAATGTTTTTTCATGATTATACCGAGATTACCCATTTTTGTCAAGAAGACGATGGTGGTGATAACATGCCTTCCTAGTGCAGCACATGAGAAGGCCCATGATGCTAGTATGTCTCATAATTGGTGAGGCTGACTTTGATCCTTTGGTGAAGGTTTCCCCACTGTAAAGTTACGATTTTTTTCCCATGTGACTAATAAGTATCCTGTGGGGAGATACTTTGAGACTATGCAAATACCCTATTTCTCATCACAGTTTTGCCCACTAGTTTTGACCTCTGTCAATGCTGCTAACCTGCAACCTTCATTACCGTTTACTCTGGTTTTACCAAAGAATGAGTCCTTCTTTCCATTATTCTTTCAGCACTTATTAATTGGAATTTATTTAATTATTTAATTAGGGCATATGCATGGATATTTATTTTATTTTCGTGTTGGATTTGTCCCATATTTGGCCCTTGGCAGCTCCTTCAGATTGGCTCCTATATTCTAGGACATGCTCCCATTTTTTTTTTTTTTTTTTTTTTTTTTTAAGCATTGCTCTATTTTCTGAGGCCACAACATAGTCCAGGCTCACCTTTTACTTCTCTCCAACCCTGGAACTGGCCATATCCCCAAGGAGCCCAGACTCCTTTTATTAGAGAATGATGGTTAGAGACCAAAATCTGGTGGGTGCCAGGTATGTACATCATCACCGGGCTGTCAGCCCTTCTAGGCCCTTTCAGCAAACAAAACTAGGAAATACATGTATGTATACACACACATCTATCTACCTATCTATCTAAAATAATGATTCTCATTGATACCTCTTATTCCAATCCAACATGACAAGTTTTACTGCAGTCTTTCTTCTTTCCTTATTTGTAGCTTCTTTCTCCTCAATTAAGATACCTGACCTCTACAATCTAGTTAGTTATTTGCACAGCCCTATAATACACATAAAGTAGTTTCAGAGTTGCTAACTCATATCTCTGTGAAAAACAAACTTACTAATTCAAATAAAATATTTCTTTTTTTAGAAAGTTCTTTTTTTTTTAGCCTGATGGTATATGATGGTTAATTTTATGTGTCAACTTGACTGACCATGCATGAGGTGCCAAGATATGATTAAATGTTCTTTTTAGGTGTGTTTGTGAAAATACTTCTTTTTCTTTCTTTCTTTCTTTCTTTTTTTTTTTTTTTTTTTTTTTTTTTTTTTTTTTTTTTTTGACTCATGGTATGCAGAAGTTCCTGAGCCAGGGAATGAATACATGCCATAGCAGTGACCCAAGTCACTGCAGTGACAACACTGGATACTTAACCCACTGAGTCAAGAGGGCATTCCTTGTAAGGGAATTTCTGAAGGAGACCAACATTTGCATCAGTAGACTGGGCCAAGCAGACTGCTCTTCCCAATGTGGAGGTCAAGTGCAATCCACTGAAGGCTTAGAATAAAAAACTGAATAAGAAAGAATTCTTTCTTACTGTCTGCCTGTCAGTTTTCTCCTGCCTTTGTTCTTCTACTAGAACTTATATCATCAGCTCTCCTGTTTCTTAGGCCTTTGCACTCAGACTGGACCCATGCCATTGACTCTCCTGGGTCTACGATTTGTGGACTGAAGACCCTGGGACTTCTCAGCCTCCATAACCACGTGAGACAACTCCTTATAATAAAGCATACTTGGATAGAGAGACAGACAGACAGACAGCCCTCATGATATATATGTATATCTTTATATCTATCTCCTACTGGTTCTGTTTCTCTGGAGCCCTTAGACTACTAATATTCAGTATATTTTCTGGAACCGCTTAGATTAATGCTTTTCTTCTGTACTCCATTGTGTTTATATGGTTCATTTGTAACTGTACATTTCTTACCATGTATACTCCTTTTAAAAATCAAGGGAGTTCCCACTGTGGCTCCGTGGTGATGAACCCGACTAGTACCCATGACAATGCAGGTTTGATCCCTGGTCTTGCTCAGGGGTTAAGGTTTTGGCATTGATGTGAGCTGTGGTGTAGGTCTCAGATGCAGCTTGGATCCCATGTTGCTATGGCTGTGGTATAGGCCAGTAGCTACAGCTTCAATTCAACCCCAAGCCTGAGAACTTCCATATGCTGTGGGTATGGCCCTAAAAAGATAGATAAATAAATAAATAAATAAATATCAAGTGAGGACATATCTGAAAAAAATCTTCCAGAATTTTCTGTCCTACTCTAAATCAAATTAAAAGGCCTTCCATGGTGTAAGCTGTGCATGACCTGGCCTCCTTATGCCTCTCTGACCTCCTCTCTTTATCCCCCTGCCAATCCTTTGCTCACTCTAGTCCAGTCACCCTGGCCTCCTTTCTGTTCCCTCAACACCCGCCCCCCATGCTCCTGCCTCAGTGCCTTTGCACTTACTCTCGCCCAGGCATCAACATGGCTGAGCCCTCATCTCCTTCAGGCTTCTGCTCACCAAGACACCTTATCTACCGATTTCTTTGTCTGTTTTTGTTATGGGACTGTGAGTTCCACGAGGACTTTGCTCTGGTTGCTGCCTTACTTCCTGACCTAGAATGGTACCCAGAATTTGGTAGGAACATATATAAATATATATATGCATGTATGTATATTTGTGTTGAATGTGGAGGTAATCAGCTTCATGTTTCTTTAAGAGAATGTCTTCAGTGCTTTAGATGTCAATGATGAAGCTCAACTGATGATAAATTGCCATCATAAGGACGGCCAATCCTTATTTCTGCCTCAGATGCATATTACAGTAACTGGGTAAAGGCTGTATGTGCTTCGGTCTCATTCACGAGAATGTTTGCCTTCAATATCCTCCTCCACACTGCTTCTAATAGCCTATCCCTATATAAAGGAAATATATTTGTTTCCTCCTAAATTCTCTGCCATAAACACATATTATTTTAAAATCAGAAGAAAAAAAAAGCAAAAGCTATTCAAACCAGAAGCTCATAAGTCAGAGTGTAAGTCCTTGTCACAGAAACATCATGATGCTCTCCCTCCACCAGCTCCTGAGGAATCTTTCATGTTGACAGCCTCCAGAATCAACTCTTAAAGCATTTCTCTGAGAAAGTCATCATGAAGCATATTGGCTCCTACAGTTAAGCCATCTATTATGGTGCAAGCCAGCCTACAAAAAGAGAGTTATCCCAAATCACTGAACAGGGAGCAGCAGAAAAAGGAAATAATAACAGGTAGCAGAAAGTGTGAGGCCACTCAGGCCAGTTCTCAGGGAATCTGACAAAGGGGGAGAGAAGCACGAAGGAAAGGGAACTGAGCTCTAATAGGGGGTGAGGATGTCAACAGCTCTGCCTGCATTGAAACACAGCGACCTTGCAGGGGTCAGGTGGGGCACCCGCTCTGGAGAGGAAGCACTGAAGTGAAATGGATGGTCAATTCTAGGTTGACAGTGTGCAGAAGCTAGATATAAAATATCCAATTATGAAAGCAATGGCGTGTTGGCTAAACTGAGAAATAATAGCTAGAAAGTTGGTTCCATCATTTGAGATTGCAGATGTATTTCTGTAAACCGAAAAGACCAGGAATAGCCAAAGGGATGGTTAGATTAATGGAATCTTCCACTGAGTTCCACGGGGGAGGATTCTCAGCAACCCTATTTCCCGAAGGAATGTTACCAAACCTGAAGGCTTGGGGACCATGGAAACTGAGATGGGGACGGGGAAGAGAAAACGAGGGCAGAAAGTCCTAATTGTGGGAAATCTCGCAGGATCAGGAAAAGTCTCTCAGGTAACAGAGCTGTGTCTGAAATGTCAGGAACTCTTGCAGGCAGCACCAGAATCTGGTCGACAGCGGTGCCAGGTCTGGATTAATGACGAAGGGATCTGTGAAACAAAGGGCCTGTTTCCTTCTTAGGGAGCCTCCTTCATGGAGGACACTGTGAAGTGATTAGTTAGCTTCAAAGAGGTGGTTTTAGCCAGGAGGACATAAAGGGAAGCTGGTGAGGGAGGCTTCTGGGGAAGGTTTCTTAGCTCCTTAAAAGAGACACAAAGAAAAGTCCCATTTTTGTGTCTGTCTCATGGAGTGTGAAGATGTGATGCCTGACCCTGCTATAGCCATTTTTTGACCATAAGGAGAGCAAGGCTCAGAATGGGTTTTCTGGAGTTTTTTTGATCTTTTTTTTTAGAGCCACACCTGTGGCATATATGGAGGTTCCCAGGCTAGGGGTCAAGCCGTGCCGTGTCTGTGACCTGCACTACAGCTCATGGCAACACTGGATCCTTAACCCACTGAGCAGGGCCAGGGATCGAACCCACATCCTCAAGGATACTATTTGGGTTTTTAACCCACTGAGCCACAACAAGGAATTCCAGAACATGGGTTTGGGATGGTATTGTCAAGACTGTGCTCCCTTGGAGCTTCTCGTTATGCGAGAGGATGAATCCATTGGCTGTTTCAGCCATTCTGAGCTGAATTTTCTGTTGCCTGAGTCCTTACCTCTTTCATTGTCTTACCCTTATCATGAAAGTTTGAACGTGTTAGCAAGAAAACCCTTACTCAGAGTAGATCACTGAGGGATGTTACAGCCTCTCTCCCTTTCACTCTGTGGGAGGTCTTCCAGAGTGGGGACAGCGTGACACGTCCAGAATGCCACAGGACCCAAAGCAGAGGTAGGAGCTCCCAGCACGGCTAGCATCCAAGGCAGACTTTCTAGTTTCTGGTCACCCACTGCCATAGCTGGAAATGCCCCCTGGTTCAGAGAACTGATGCACGGGCCAAAGTCAGAAATTGGTTCTTAGGCTCACACGTGGGCTGAGCCTGCTGCGCTCTGGTATATTCAGGAGGCCCAGATACTCTGGGCAGCAGAGGACGGACTCAGCTGAGTCGAAGTGCTCAAACCTTGCACATTTTAAAGAAAGGAATGGTCTTAATTGGCTTCTGGGAGATAACGCCTGAGCCTTGAAGAGTATTCCTGATAAAAGTGGCTTTGTCTAACTTCGACCTAGAGCCATGCCAGATAATTTATGTCAACAAGGTGATATATGGTGAACACCTGCTTTGTGGACCCGCGGCCCTGGGCCACGAGGTATCAGGATGACCTGCAGAGGCCTGAACACTGAGCAGTTGAGGTCAGTCACTCAGGTGCTCCATGCCCACGTGACGGACCCTCAATAACAACCCTGGGCACCAAGGTTTAGGCGCCCCCCCACCCCCCGCCCCATCGGCACTAGTACATTGTGTGTCAGCACACATTGTTGCTGGAAGAATTCAGGGCTGCCTGTTCAATGGCCCTGGGAGAGGATGGCTGGAAGCTTGTGCCTGATTTCCCCTGGACTCTGCCCTTGGCTTTTACTAATTTTAATCTGTGTCCTTTCAGTGTAATAAACCATTACTGTGTGTCTAACAGTGTTTTGAGTTCTGTGAATCCTCCTAGTGAATCATGGAAACAGAGGGGGGATCTCGAGGAATCCCTCAAACTCCCACTACATCACGATTTAAAATTTCCTTTGGAAACTTTTATACTCTTTCCAGAGTCACATATCAATTCAATATTACACTGTGTTAACTGGTTTACTGGAAAGAGCACTGGCACATAGAAGACCTGGATATACACCCTGGTTCCATGACCTGGTGGTGGCGGGGCCCTGAGGAAGGCATAGGGCTTCTCTAACCTGCCCTCTTGTGCCAAACAGGACAATATCTGCTCTACAATAACGGACTGTTGTGTGGAACACAACACTTTGAAAATTGTATGGATTCTTAATCATTAAGTATAACATATACTTTTTAAAAAATGATGGTTGATTTACAATGTTATGCCAATTTCTGCAGTATAGCAAAGTGACTTAGTCATATATATGTGTGTGTGTGTGTGTGTGTGTATACACACACCACATACATTTTTTTTTTTCTTTCTGTTTTTCTAGGGCTGCACCTGCGGCATATGGAAGTTCCCAGGCTAGGGGTCTAATCAGAGCTGTGGCTGCAGGCCTATGCCACAGCCACAGCAATGCGGGATCTGAGCTGTGTCTGTGACCTACACCACAGCTCACAGCAATGACAGGTCCCTGACCCACTAAGCAAGGCTAGGGATTGAACCCTCATCCTCATGGATACAGGTCAGATTTGTTTCTGCTGCTCCACAGAGGGAACTCCCTATACATTCCTTTTTTAAAATATTCTTTAGATCATGGTCTATCCCAGGAGATTGGCTATAGTTCCCTGTGCTGTACGGGAAGACCCTGTTGTCTATCCACTCTAAATGTAATAGTTTGTATCTACTAACCCCAAACTCCCAGTCCATCCCACTCCCTTCCCATCCCAAAAGTCCATTTCTTCCTTCCTTCTCTCTCTCTCTCTCTTTCCTTCCTTCCTTCCTTCCTTCTCTCTCTCTCTCTTTCTTTCTTTCCTTCCTTCCTTCCTTCTCTCTCTCTCTCTCTTTTGGCCACACCAGTGGCATGCAAAAGTTCCCTGACCTGGGATCCAACCCACACCACAGCAGTGACAATGCTGAATCATTAACCGCTAGGCCACTAGGGAACGTCTGTACTTTTAACACTTGACACAAAAGTGAAATCTTAATAGCTACCACCGAGGGCTGAATTTGTGCTAGGTACTTTTCATGTAGTGGCTCATTTAATCCCCACTGTATCATCAGCCTCATGCTATATGTATAAGAAACTTTGTGAGGAAGAAATAACGCCACCTTCCCAAGGCTTTATAGCTGGTAAAGAGCAAAACAGGAACTTAAAAGATGGTCTTCTGTCTGATGGAAAAAATAAAAATCATTTAAAAAAAAACCTAAAACAAACACACACAAAAATAAAACACGGCCTCCTGCTTGCAGAGCTTCAGTGATCAAGCATTCTGCAGGGCAGTTCCATCCTTTCAAGTACCTTCTGTGAATTCAGCAATTCAGTCTCCTTAATATGAAACCCATTAGAGAGGTGTGGTCTGTCATGGCAAAGTACCAATAATGTCTTAGAAGCTGTCCTTAGATCGAGGTCACCTTAGGAAATATACCAGTCATACTTAAGAACATTCTGTTTTATTTTGTTTGGGGTAAGAATATTTAGCAAATAAACATATCTTGGCTTACTTAGGGACACACCGGCAAGAACACTACAGGAGAAGGGGTGCTTGCTGCCACTGCTCCCTTTTCCTGTTTAGCCGGGGTATCATGGGACAGATCTTTCTCTTTGCATACAACCGCCACAGTCATGGTGAGGGGAAAGCGCTGTTCTATCAGCTGTCAAATATGTGAAGCATTTCCCACCGTCTTCTGATATAACAACTGAAATCTCGGTTGGAAAGCACATCTTTCGTATTTCAATCCTGGTTGTGTTTTCTATGTGGGTTAAGATGGAGACCGTACATCGTTTCGTTTCATTGACGAAAAGAGGAAAGAGGTTCTAGGTACGAATATGAATGCATAAAACAAGGTTGAAAGTGACAACATATTTTGTTGTCCCTGACACGTTGATATACATTTCTTGGCAGCCCAAGATGCCAGAGGCATAAGAGACTAGATAATATAGGTCAAGAATCCTTAGGCTTTCAAACATGTTAACCAGAATTCAAAACAAATAGATCTTAAAACTCTGTACTTATGTAAAGTGTATCAAGGATTTGCTTTGGAATCTACGCTTTGCTGCATTCTATGTTGACAATGTTGTGAGGCATTAAATTTCAAGAATTATGATGATGAAGCAGAAACAACGCCGTGCTCCTCCTCAGAAAACACTGACGCACAATCAAAAATCTGGATGTTCAATCAGTAAAATTCCGTATTAGTATGCAGTAAGAGATGCACAGTGGTTTTTTAATCCTGTGAGCGCGTTCAGAAGGAAGTGATCAGAAAAGGAATGTTTCTTTCCTTTTCAAATCGAGGTTTTCAAACATCCTGGGAGGATGAGCTTTGATCAGCTTTTGTTGTAACAAAAGTAGTAACTTCAATACGTGTATGCACCACCACACACACGCACAGGCCCTCCACGTATACTCCCCTCTCACACCAAACACACATGCATACACAGCACACCACACACACACCACCCCACCCACGTGCATATACATGTACACACATATCACACAAGCCTTTCCACACATGCAACACACACACCACACCACATGGACATTCCCTCTCACACCAGGCACACACACCCCCTGCCACCTATTTCCGTATCCCACACAAACACTATCTGGCCAACCTAATTTCCAGCCCTCTCTACCTCATTGCCAGTACTTCAGCTACACCCTCCTCCTTGCCACTTGAACGCACCAAACATACTCTTATCTTTGAATAGGCAGTTTCTCTCTGCGGAATTTCTCTTTCCCAGACATGCATGCACACGGTTTTACTCAGCCTTCCTCAGAAACCCCTCCTTGACCCCGTACCCAGGGTAGCACAGAGATCTCTGGGTTGTCGGCTCCTCTCCATTGCTCTCCAGATGGGCCTCAGCTCTCTGTACTCTTAATCCCAACCACAAGATGCGAATGATCTTTAGAAACAATCGAATCTAGTCTAACACTTCCTTTTTCCAGACAACAAAATGAAAATCTCAAAAGAAGGAACGTGTCCAAAGTTACACAAATCATTTACTCATTCTTTCAGCAAATATTTAGTCATCTCCTATGTGCCTGCTTCTATTCTGGGTGCAAGATATCAGAGTGGGTACAAAAAGGTTGAGGAAACATATATTCTGTTCAGGGAGATGGGTGATAAACAAATAAATACATACTGTAATGTTAGGTAATGATTAGTGCTTAAAAAAAAAAAAAAAAAAAAAAGCTGGGAGGAAAAAGGAACCAGAACTAAGAAAGAGCCAGGAATAACTGAGAAACACTATCCCAAAGGCACAGGAAAATGTAGTCTGTTGGAAATTCTCCAGATGCTAAAACATCATCTATTCATTCAAGACGGTAGCCAGGTAGCAGGCTAACATGAATACAGGTTTAGCAGGGGTTCCTTCACATTTGAAAAGGAGGCACAGTTTCTGGACCTCAGCTCAAGGCAAGAAGAACGTAGAAGACTCTTAGAGGGCGTAATGACTTTCACTGTAGCAATAACCGCAATTAAGATAACGGCGGAATCTGGAGTGAATCCATTCAAAACATGATGCAGAAGGAGCCATTGCGGAGCTTAGCTACTCTTATTAACGTCACTTATTGATAGTGGCTCGAGCTGGCTTGAAATCCAGGAACACAAAATCTTCTGAGAAAATAATCAACAGCCTAAAAGTGGGATTGGACTACTGAAAGGCAGAGAGTCAAAGGTGGTCATGCAAGTGCAAGGCCAACATCAGACTGCTCTTCTGGGCAAGTCCCAATATACACTCATTCTGCAAAGACAGGTCCACTGACGCCGTCATCAGATGCGGCCAAGTAACATGGAGGCTGAGAATGGCAGACTAGATCTCAGCCGAAGAAGAGAGACCAAGAAGCAATGGCTCCTGAGAAAGTGACCTATCAGGTGCTCAGAGATGCTTTTTCTTTCCTCATGCTTGAGGTTCCATATAGGAGGCAGGCACCAAATAGAAAAGTCTGAGTGTGTAGGTGCACGTGTGTGTGTGTGTGTGTGTGTGTGTGTGTGTGTGAAGGAGAGGAAGGAATAGACCTATTTTAGAGGAGTCCCTTCGTATTTAATGATATGTCTGGTCTGTCATGTCTGGTACAATTAACCCAACTCACTCTCTTTTCTCTTTCTCTTTTTTTAAAAGAATAGTTAATGTACAATGTTATGTCAGGAGCTCTGTTGTGGCACAGCAGAAATGAATCCAACTCATAACCATGAGGATGAGGGTTTGATCCCTGGCCTCACGCAGTAGGTTAAGGATCCAGCGTGGCCCTGAGCTGTGGTGTAGGTCACAGATGTGGCTTGGATCTGGCATTGCTGTGGCTGTGGTGTAGGCTGGCAGCTGTAGCTCCAATTCGACCCCTAGCCTGGGAACTTCCATATGCCATGGGTGAGGGCTTAAAAAGACAAAAGACAAAAAACAAAACAAACAAAAAAAACCCCCCAATATTGTGCTAATTTCTGTTGTACAGCAAAGTGAGCCAGACATACATATACATTTACGTTCTTTTTCTCATATTCTCTTCCATCCTGGTCTATCCCAAGAGACTGGATATAGTTCCTCGTGCTGTGCAATAGGACCTCGTTGTTAATCCATCCTCATTATCTTTTTAAGGAAAGAACGGTAGCCTGGGCCTTTATGCTACATGAACCTCCAGAATGAAGGCTGCTTCTCAGATCATCAGAACAGTTCACTGGCAATTTCAACAAAATAGGCCATTTGCACTTAAATTACAGGGCCTTGTTCAAGTGACAAGCTTTGAGTGTTTGTGAATAAAGTTTCAAATCTCTCAAGTGGCTCAAACCTCTCGGGTTTCAGTATAAACATCTCTGGGTATAGTGTAGATTTTGGGACTGCATAATCTTTGTCATTTTAAGCATTGAAAATATTCTTTTTTTTTTTGAAAGACAAAAAAATCTTTCCCTAAATGTTTAGAAATTAGAATAGGAACATTTTAGAAAGACTTCATATAAAGAAATCTATCTAATAGCATTATTGTAGAGCTAACCTTATATATATTAAATGTTTTATTTCCTATAACAGAGAAATCATTTTTGCAAAGTTTTGTTTTGGATTTGTTGATGATTCCAATTCTGTTCATTTCTATATCTGAAGATATGTATTGAATGTGATAAAACAAGAGGCTGGAATGTGCACATTTAATTAAAATATGTTATGGTTTAAGTATGAAGGCAATGAAATTAAGTCTACGTTTATATCCACATCATGAAAAAAATTTACATTAGGTTTTGTAATTAGTGCCACAGTCTTTCACAAGTTGGAGAATAATAAGGAAGCTAATGAGACGTTGTAGAACTTAACCTACAGATATGTTACTTTCCAACAGTTAAAGTAATTCAGAGTGTTATATGGGTAACAAAATGCTTTGCCATGAGTTCTCTTAATTTGCAAAGTAACCTATTTGATAGGTAGAAAGTTATTATTTTCATCTTATAGATGACAAAACTGAGACACAGAGAACCTGAGGGAGTTACCCAAGGTTACACAGCAAGAAAGGTCCAAGTTGACTGATCCTAATCGGGACGGCTGTTCTTCAACCTGCCTCTCTTGCTGCACTATGCCTTATCTTCTAGTATAAGTTGATACCATTTTAACTTAAGGAGCTGCTTAATAATATTCCACCACGACGAGATGTTCAAAATGGAACTTAAAATTTGTCAGAGGAGTTCTCGTTGTGGCTCAGCAGTAACGAACCTGCCTAGTATCCATGAGGATGAGGATTCAATCCCTGGCCTCGCTCAATGGGTAAAGTATCCAGCATTGTAGTGAGCTGTGGTGTAGGTTTCAGGTGTGGCTGGGATCCTGCATTGCTGTGGCTGTGGTGTAGGTTGGCTGTTGAAGCTCCAATTGGACCCCTAGCCTGGGAACTTCTATAGGCTGTAGTGTGACCCTAAAAAAAAAAATTGCCAAGAACATTACTTAAAACTTGGAAGATTTAGGATTCTGAAAGATATTGAAGAGCTACATTAAAGACGCTCCTTGAAGTTCTGGTGGGTAAGTTTTATGCAGATTATAAAGGCATGAATATTGGTTGCTTTCCCAACTCTGATGGATCAAATTTCCCTTGGGTACATCATGCTGCTTTCTTGCTGTTTACTTATCCTTTAAAGTAAGTGATAGTTTGGCTTTTGTCATCGCCCATATCTCATTTTGAAATGGAATCAGGCTGAAATTCTTTTTTTAAGAGGGCTTAATAATTCCATCTGCTAAGATGAAGGAAGATAATTTATTTTTTACCATTAAAACTTTTCGACAGATGGACAGGCTAATCTTCTTGATTTACAAAGAGCTCATTCAAATAAATTAAATGGTGAGCAAACCAACAGAAAAATGGGCAAAAGATATGATCATGAATCTTATAGTACAAAAACTCAAATGGCCAATAAATATATGAAGGATGCTCATAATAAAAGAAATGAATAACAAAGCAATGAGGTACCTATCAACTTAGAAAATAAAAAGTTGGATGTTACTTAGTCCTAGTGAAGGTACAAGGGGAAAAAAAACTCTTGTATACTATTGGTGAAAGCATACCTTTGAATGCCCTTCGGGAGGGCAATTTGCCATTATCTATAAAAATTTTAACCACATATATCTTTTAAAGGAACAACCCCATTGCACGTATCTTATATGTAGATGTATTGATGGACATTCACCTAGATCTATGATCATCAAAATTCACTAATTACACTATTATTTGTAATGGGAAGAAACTCTAAACACCTAATTCCTTTCAGTAGGGAATTGGTGAAATAAAAACATATAAATCAAAAAAAAAAAAAAAAAGAAAGATAAATCCACAGATGTAAGTACTGTTGCCTAAAAGATAAGTAAACCTGTATACGGAATGATTTTCAATATTTAGTAATAAGTTAAAGAATCAAGTAAAGAGGTATGTAGAGGTGATCCCTATTCTATAGGTTAAAAAAGAAGAAAAGTAAATAGAAAAATACACCTGAACACAGGTACCTGTATATATGTGCATGTGTAGCCTTTTGTGTCATGGGTGACTCATAAGACACTATTCAGTGGCAGTTACCTTTGAAGTCAAAGATTGAGCGGGAAGAAGTCGATTGGGGGGGCAGATTTTCATCTTGTGTAGGTTTTGCCCTGTTTTGAATGTTCTATTTTTCTAACCAGATATACGTATTGTTTTCCATTTAGTTTGTTAATATGAGCTATTTTCTCTGTATTTCACAGAATTTAAAAAAAGAAAGAAAAAGAGAAATGAGAGAAGAAGTTCCATGTTGATAAGGAAAACAAACACAAAAACAGCCCTATCTACAAAGTAAATTCACAATATCTCCCATTCTAATCTAATTAAGGCCTTGCATTTTATAAATCTCCCTATTTCCCCATGTGGCACAAAATGCACATGGTGTTATGGACTACATCCTTGGTCACCTGAAGATGCTCTCATTTCTGGATTGAAAATTCACATCGTGAAGCAGTCAGGGATCTTGGTCACTGGAAATTGTATCTTAAAAATCACCACGGGATTCCTTTCTTTATCCTGCGCTGGCAAGTAAGATGCTTGTTGTGAGGGCATCATAGGTTGGAACTGTGATACTGGTCTTCAAGGAAGAGTGATGTACTTGCTACGCAACAGGATTTTATTAGTGTAAACTCTGAGCCATGACACAGACTCTCTCCTTGACCACCCTGTAGTCGGGCTCCTCTGAGCCCTCTTCTCAACTCGTTTGCAACTTTGGCATTTAACACCTGCAGCTCCCAGCACAAGTGATTTCATCACTCCCACCCTGCTCCCACCACCACCACCGAGACTTGGACAAACACTAGCACAGCTCAAGCCTGCACTCTTTCCTGAAGAGGTCCCAACGCTTCCAGGAGAACTTACTGTTTGTTCCCGGCCAACAAATGGTGATAGACAGACAGGCTCTGGCAAGTCCGCCTTCTTTGAGCAGATACTTTAGAAAGCTCGCAATTAGAAATCCCTTCTCTGTCCTTTGAGATGTAATTCTCCTGCCCCAAACTGCTTCTTCAAGGACCTGAGAGTCTTTGAAATGCAAACATTGGTAGAGCCGACTCTTCCACCCACCAGTGGGAGGACCAGGGCCTAACCTGGCAGGGACCTTGCTTTCATAGCCTCCACTGCTCCAGTCACTAGGATGGGAGACATCTGTAGGAGTTCCCATGATGGCCCAGTGGGTTAAGAACCCGACACAGGAGTTCCCGTCGTGGCGCAGTGGTTAACGAATCCGACTAGGAACCATGAGGTTGCGGGTTCGGTCCCTGCCCTTGCTCAGTGGGTTAACGATCCGGCGTTGCCGTGAGCTGTGGTGTAGGTTGCAGACGCGGCTCGGATCCCGCGTTGCTGTGGCTCTGGCGTAGGCTGGTGGCTACAGCTCCGATTCAACCCCTAGCCTGGGAATCTCCATATGCCGCGGGAGCGGCCCAAGAAATAGCAACGACAACAACAACAACAACCAAAAAAAAAAAAAAAAAAGAACCCGACACAGCATCCATGAGGATTCGGGTATGATCCTGACCTCACTCAGTGGGTTAAGGGTCCGGCATTGCTGCAAGTTGCAGCATAGGTCTTAGATGTGATTCGGATCTGGTGTTGCCCTGACTGTGGGAGAGACTGGCAGCTGCAGGTTTGATTTGACCCCTAGTCTGGGAACTTCCATATGCTGCAGGTGCAGCCTTAAAAAACAAAAAACAAACAAAAAGATAGATGTTTTTTTTCCCTTCTAGATAAGAACCAATGAACAAAGTCAGATGATCTAGTCACATGGCCCAACTCCCCAACACTCTCCAATGCCTTTCCCTTGGCTCCCTTCTGTCTTTAAAAAGCCTCCTGCTTTTTGTCTCAGCAAAGTTGAGTTCAGTTCATGCTGGACCCCCTTCCTTATTCCAATAGCGTATTATTGAATAGAATCGATCCTCACCATTTTATTTTATTTTTATTATTATTTAATGGCCACACCCATGGCATTTGCAAATTCCCAGGCCAGGGATTGAATCTGAGCCGCAGCTTTGACCTACACCATAGCTACTGCACCCTGGACCCTTTAACCCACTGCGCCACAGCAGGAACTCCAAGAGCTGACTTTCTTCTCTGACTACAATCCCTGCTACAGAAATCGTGGACCTGAGGTATTTGGAAGTTGTGTTTACTGATGTCATGTTGTCTTACTCAGTTTAGCTTATCAAGGATTGAATTCCAAACTTGTGCAGATCTATAAACAGGTGAAAACAGTCAGAAAACAGTATTTTTGTCTCAGTGATTTAAATTAACTTTGTACTGTGTTAAGGAACTACATGGAAAAAATATTCTCTAGAGCCTCCTTTATAAGAAAGAGGGGGGAATTACTTTTTACACTGTTTCTTAAGCTTTAAATATGAAAATATTTTACTTCATTTCTATTTATTTATTTATTTATTTTGCTTTTTAGGGCCACACTCAAGGCACATGAAAGTTCCCAGGCTAGGGGTCGAATCGGAGCTACAGCTGTTGGCCTACACCACAGCCACAGCAACACCAGATCCGAGCCCTGTCTGCGATCTACACCACAGCTCACAGCAATGCCGGATCCTTAACCCACTGAGCAAGGCCAGAGATCAAACTCGCAATCTCATGGTTCCTAGTTGGATTCGTTTTTTCCCTGAGCCAGGATGGGAACTCCCTGAGCCAGGACGGGAACTCCTAAATATGAAAAAAATTTAATTCCTACTCATCAGTGTTATGAGATTACCATATTGTCATATTTCCTTCATATTTCCCCCCCAAAGGTACTGTATTTCTAATCATAATCTTTAACAAAAGAACTTCTACCTAAAATTCACTGTGAACCAGCTGGGTGTGGTTCTCCTTTGGTAGTAATATTGTTATTATTTCAAGAGGATGTTAACTGCCAGCCTCAGGTCAGGGTTTGGATAACGCATTTGGGCTCCGAGTCAGATGCAGTGCCATTTCCAGTCTCCCTCTTAACTGACAGCACAGTTTCTGATGCAGTTGGAGGGGTTAAGAGTGTAGTTAGGTCCATCTGGAAAGGAACTCAGAACACACTGCAATGGCTGAACTGACTTCCCTGTCTCATAAAGCTTGCCCCTTAGCCTAATGGCCTCACATAGACCATGCACGGAAGTATTACTTTCCTGATAATGTAAAGGTGGCATTCAAGCCCTGAACTATAAAGCCAAGTGTAAGCCATTTCATTCTTCCTTTGCCCTGGGACATTTTTTCCGGGGCACTTATGTCAGAGGAAAAAGTCTTACTACAATTACATCAGGGCCTTATTTTTAGTGGATAAGCTGGTGTCCAAGCTCCAGACTTCAGGCTTAAAAATTAATTAGCACACTGTGTTTATGGCACGAGTCTTTTTCCCCATAATGATGTTTATGCATACGCATGTCAATAAATCAAGGCACCATCTCAACCGATTTGTTTAGAAGGAGTTCACATGCAAATAAGAGAGTTCACCAAAAAAAGGAAGGGGTGACTAATTATTTATTAATACAAGGACTGACAGCCAGGTATTGTTTTATTAAGAAGCAAAACACCTTGGAAAAATCTCCATGTTTCCGCTGTTGCTAGCGGTCCCTGACACTCATGACTTTCCATGTACAGTCCATCACTGCCCAGGACACTTACTTTCACCCCAGCATCCTTGTTTCTCATGTAAATAGGAAGGAAAACTATGTCAATAGTGTCAGCAAACTCAGGATGTTGGATAAAACTGGAAATGAGCCATAGAGCAAAAATGACGCATGCCTGGGTTGCTCCCTCCAACCTTCCTTCCATTTTGCTCCTGGTGGTGTCCACACGACTCCCCGGTGGAATCCCAGCCAGGACTCAGGAGGGACAGAACAATCGGGAGCCCAGCTTGGCGTTTTTTTTTTTTTTTTACACATTTACTCTAACAAGTGTCTAGGAAATAAGACGAATTGAATAGTTTTCTGCTCAACCAGAGATAGACTAAGATTCTGAGAGGAAGCAAAGGAAGGCTGTTGTCTTGCATGGATGAAAGAGGGCATCTGGGGGGACACATTCTGAAGAGAAGAATCTGGGGGTGTATTTGCTCAGCCTAACAAGTGGAAAGCTTAAAAGAGAGTTTTAGATCAGTACAACATTTCTTTTTCTTTTTCTTTTTTTCTTTTTTTTTTTTGCTTTTTAGGGCTGCACCTGTGACATTAGGAAGTTCCCAGGCAAGGGACAGAAACAGAGCTGCAGCTGCCAGCCTACACTACAGCCACAACTCATGGCAATGCCGGATCCTTAACCCACTTGGCGAGGCCAGGGGTCAAACCCACATCCTCATGGCTACTACTCCGGCGCGCTACCGCTAAGCCACAAAGGGAACTTCCAATCATTCTGTCATTTCAACAAGTAACAGTGGGTTGACATTTTTATTGGATGAGTCAGTCCTCTTTTAAGTAAATAACAGGTATTGGCAGGTCCCAAGTCAGGGAATAAGGATATGGTTCTTCTGTTATAAAAGTAATTCATATTGGGAGCTCTCGTCATGCCTCAGCGGTAACGAATCCAACTAGTATGCGTGAGGATGCAGGTTCAATCCCTGGCCTCGCTCAGAGGGTTAAGGGTCCAGCATTGCCGTGAGCTGTGGTGTAGGTTGCAAACGCAGCTCAGATCTGGCGTTGCTGTGGCTGTGGCATAGGCTGGCGGCTGCAGTTCCGATTTGACCCCTAGCCTGATAACCTCCATATGTTGTGGGTGCAGCCCTAAAAAGACAAAAAGAAAAGAAAAGAAAATTAATTCATATTTATAAAAACCATCGAGATGTCTTCAGTTTAAAAAAAATGTTCTTGGAAGATGACCATGTTAAGACTGAGCATGACAAATATAATTGTTATTATAAAATAAAATGTATGCATTGATCTAACAAAGAAGTAAGGTGTGTGAATGCTGTGATGTATCCTGTATGGCTCTGAGCATAACAGACACCATCTTGGGCCCTTCCAGTTCCTCCCGTCCTTCTGCTGACCCTGCCCAGGACTGTCCAGTGCAGTCGTCAAAGACTTTGCAGTTAATAAATACTGCTTAGTAGTCATTAGGATCAGTTGCCCTCTATGCTGTTCGTCCCCAAACAGTGATGGAAACCCTCCCTGACATATTCTTGGCATCTCTGAGACCAGCGACCCATTCATGAATCTTGACTTAGGAACATACACCCTGTTTCCAAGCATTTACTCCATACCCTAGGTTAACTATAAAATTGTCCTACTGGTCCCTTGGCTGCCTGGAGTGCAGCTGCCAATGCTTCCAATCGTTGTTGGAGCTTAATGCTACCTCATCAGAAAGTTACCCTATAATATACCAATCCATTCATTATATGGAGCTCCTTGTCTCCTTTTTTTTTTTTTTTTTTTGGTCTTAAAATGCCTTCTCAGTTCAGTGGGCACTTTTCATTGCCTCTGTCCTCCAACACACCCCATTGCATCAAAATAGGTAACTGTTACTGTAACTAGCAATTAATACAGACTTTACAGTTCTATTATCTATAAACTAAGTCAACCAAGACAGCTTTAATAATATATTATTTTAACCCTTTGAATTTTTATCAGCTTGTTGGTATCAAAACTTTTATCCTATTCATCAAATATATATTTACAGTCACAATTAACCACTTTCCCATGCTAATAACACCCAAGACAAAAGAACACCTGGGATGAAGAAAGTCATGTTAAATAATCTTGTTCTGTTTTCCTGCTTACACTTCTCAGAAGGATTTTATAGAAAATTGAGTAAAACACATTCAGTGACATTTTGTATTTCACTGTTCACTGTATATCTTTCTTTTTTTTTTTTTTTTTTTTGGCTGCACCCAAGGCATGCAGAAGGTCTGGAGCCAGGGATTGAACCCACACCATAGCAGTAACCCAAGCCACAGCAGTGACAACACTAGGTCCTTAACTGGCAGGGACAGGGGAGTGCTCTGTCACTGTATATCTTAATAACTCTTGTTCTTTAAAAATGAAAGCTTCACTACATCAAAAAAAAAAAATTATCCAAACAAAAGTTTTTCTTCTTCTATAGCTCACTGGCTCTCACTTCACTGTTTGTGAATAGAGGAATAGTAACTTCGAGTAAAATTTTATTTGAAAATCTAATATGTAAAAATGAACAGTAAGAAAATGCTCTGGTTGAGAAAGGGCATTGGGAGCTCAGGGTCCTACCTACTAAGTTTCTCCTTTGGGCAGAACTCAGGAATTCCTGCCAAGCACAGCTGGAAAACCGCTGCTTTGGCCCATCATAACGAAATATGTTCTTTGACACCAAGCGAGTCCAGAAGTGTAGACTTTGCTGTGGGACATGGCTATGAGGGACAGGCGTGTCTCATGCCTGCCAGGTACAGCGCCTCCTGCTGGGATTCTTTAGAAAGTTCCTGCCAGACACATGGTCCATTCTCCATCCTTTGTACCTTGTGATTCTTCCGTCTTAACCACAGGTGACTGGACAAGGAATAGACCCCTGATCTAAGAACAGCTACCTATAGGTTGCCCAGTGGCCTATGAGTAGCCCAGCATGAGAATGCAGTGCAAGGGCTCTCCATTCTGGAGAGTTATTCCTTGACCTGTCATTCTGGGGAATTTGAACTGGAGGTGCACAGAGGGGAATGTAGAAAGGAGATATACAGAAAGAAGGCAGAAAGCCGAAGCTTTGAAGCAAAAGGGAATTAGGGTTAGTGTGTTATGGCCGTACCAGTGAAAGAAAAGAAGGGAGCTGCTTAGTCAGAACGCTGGCAGAGCAGTGAGGAAGGGGGCAGCAGATCCCTGGCTCCAAGTCCACTTGACAGACCACCGGGACTTCTGATGTGCTATGAAGGAAATTCTGAGACGGCTTCCTGCGCTACATTGAGAATATTCCTGAGATATACTGTCCCGTGTATCCTTACACAAATCTTTATCCTGCAAGCTGACCTGTGCCTTCTCTGTTGATTTCAGTTTGGAAAAGCCTGATGGACATCACGACATAGTTTTCCTAATTTACCAGACAGAGTTACCACACTCAGGATTTTCCAGATTCATGTGAAGCCAGGTTGAGACACTAGATTTGTCTCTATCTCAAGACCAAGAATAGCAAATGCGTGGTGTGTACTCTTCCAGTTTCCACACTTACGCCCTTGGCAGAGATCAATGATTGACCATGACTTTTATGCTACTAATGAGCCAGAATCAATTTCAGAAATTTCTTCAGATAGTTCACTAGGCAGCTTACCAATTCCTGTTGTTGATGCAAGAGTTGACATTTATTTACCTTTTCACTTCAGTAAATATTTTGAATGAGATCACCTTTGGTCCCCCGCCCCTTGGTTAGCGGCCGGCGTATCTGGGTAGGTCACCTGTTCTCAGTATTCTCTGTGGTGTCTGAAGCCTTCAGCTGAGATACAAGAGGGGCTTCCTCTGGGGGAGGAGAGTGAATCCCAGAGTCATATAAAAGAAGAGCTATTTCACTTTCATAGCTGGATTGGAGTTCTGGAAAATTTTATTTGAGATAGGATTTCTACAACTGAGAAAAAAATTTTTGAAATCACTGAACTGTTGTAGCATCAGCATTTGGATCATAGTGTTCCTATTACTAAATCATTTCCTAGATCTATCTGACCAAAACTGTCAACATAATTAGCCAGCTATTAAAACTTATTTCGATATCTTACAGATATGAATGAAACATGAAAAAGTATCAACATGCAAAAAAGTACACGTGCTCTCTTAATAATTGACAAAATTATAAATACATAGAAGCCTTGACAACACTATCGGCCAATTTGATCTAATTGCAACTTACAGAACACTTCACCAAACAACAGCAGAATACACATTCTTTTCAGATACACACAGGAAATTTTCCAGGACAACCATAAAACATGTATAAATAAATTTAAAAGTATTTAGGAGTTCCCGTTGTGGCGCAGTGGTTAACAAATCCGACTAGGAACCATGAGGTTGCGGGTTCGATCCCTGCCCTTGCTCAGTGGGTTAATGATCCGGCATTGCCGTGAGCTGTGGTGTAGGTTGCAGACGCGGCTCGGATCCCACGTTGCTGTGGCTCTGGCGTAGGCCAGTAGCTACAGCTCCGATTCGACCCCTAGCCTGGGAACCTCCATATGCCGCGGGAGCGGCCCAAGAAATAGCAAAAAGACAAAAAAAAAAATAAAAATAAAAAAAAAATAAAAGTATTTAAGTCATGAAAAGTATTATCTTCTCTTACAACAGTGGGATTAAATTAGAAATCGCAAACAGAAAGGTAATCAGAAAGCCCCCAAATATTTGGAAACAAAATAACAGACTTCTAAATAACACCTGGGTAATAAAATAATCAAAGGGAAAATAGAAAGCATTTTGCACTAAATGTAAATGCAATCAAAACATCAAAATTTGTGGAATGAAGTGGGATTCAGTTGACGAAGTTCCTAAAGGATAGTTTCTAGAACTAAAATGCTTATATTTGAAAAGAAGTCTCTGAAATCAATAACCTCAGCTTCCACCTTAAGTATTAGAAAACAAATGACAGATAAAACCAAAAGTGAGCAGGAGAAATGAAATAATAAAGGTGAGAGTAAAAAAAAAAAAATCAATGAAATATAAAATAAAAATAACAGAAAATGAATGAAACCAAAAACTAGTTCTTTGAGAAAATCATTAAAATTGATAAAATTCTAGCTAGTTCAATCAAGGGGGAGAAAAAAGAGAGAATAAACAAGTTACTAACATCAGGAGTGGGAGAGATAATGACACTACCTACTCAATGTGTAGGAACAAAAATAATAAGCAGATATTAAAAAAAACTTTACACCAATAAATTTGATAACATAGATGAAATGGATGAATTCTTCGAAAGACAAACTATGAAAGCTCATTCTACAGGTAATAAATAATCTAAGTAATCCTATATTTATGATATAAATTGAATTAGAAATTAAAACTTTCCCACAAAGAAAACTTTAGGTTCACATGACTTCCCTGTTGAAGCTTAACAAATATTTAAGGAAGAAACAATACTACTTCCACCAAAAAATTCTCTAATAGAATTGCAGAGGCATGTTACTTCCCAACTCATTCTAGGAGGCCAGCATCACACGGATAACACAACCAAATCTACCTATAAACCAATACCCTTCATGAAACCTAGGGCCAAGACTTATAATAAAAGGTTCAGCAAATTGAAACCAACATTATATAAATAGAATGACACATCCTGACAAGTGGGGTTTATCTCAGGAATGCAAGGTTATTTTAACGTTAGAAAATCAATCAATGTAATGCAACATTATATAAATAGAATGATACATCCTGACAAGTGGAGTGTATCTCAGGAATGCAAGGTTATTTTAACATTAGAAAACCAATCAATATAATTCAACATATTAATAGACAGAAACGCAAACCATGATCATCTTAACAGATATGGAGAAAATGTCTGGCAAAATCCAACATACATCCTTTACTAAAAAAAAATCACAGAAAACCAGATATAGAAAGGAAAATTCTCAACCTTAAAAAAATTTTTTTTTACGAAAAGCTTTACAGTTAACATCATATGCAATGATGAGAGCCTGACAATGTTTTCGCTATAAGATTGAAAACAAGGCAAGGAAGTTTACTATCACTACTTCTAGTCAACATTGTACTAGAAGTTTGACCAATGCAGTAAGAAAAGAAAAAAAAATAGAAGGCATTTTTGGAAAAAAAAAAAAAAGATTGAAAGGGGAAAATAAAGCTGCCTTTATTTGCAGATGACATGATTATTTATGTAGAAAATCAGAGGGAATCTATTAAAAAAGCTACCAGAACTTAATAAGTAACTTAGTGAAATTGTGAGATACAAGACCAAAGTGCTAAAGCCAGCTGTCTTTCTATATACTAGACATATGCAATCAGAAATTGAAATTTAAAAAATGCAGTTCCATTTATGATAGTATCAAAAATTATGAACTACTCAGGGATAAATCTTACAAAAGATGTGTAAGGCCTGTACACTGAAAACTACAAAACACTGCTGAGAAAAATTAAAGACCTACATAGATGGAGAGATATACTACGTTTATGAATCAGAAGACTCAATATTAGTAAGATTTCAATTACCGTCAAATCCATCTTGTAGGTACAACACACAAAAACCAAAGCAGGATTTTTTTTGTCAATTGACAAGCTGATTCTAAATTTCATATGGAAATACAAAGGACCTAGAATAGCCAAAACAACTTAAAAGAGAACAAAAATGGAAGGTTAACATGACCTGATATTTAAGACATATGAAGCTATGGTAATTGAAAATGCATGCCATTGCCCATCAATTCAGACAAATAGATCAATAGAACAGAGTAGCAAGTCCAGAAAGTTCAGACCCACACATAATATGATCAACTAAATTTTTTTACAAAGATACAAAGGCAATTTACTACGGAAAGGGTAATATTTCATCAAATGATAATGAAAAAATTTGCAATCTAATTGTAAAGAAAAAGAATAAAAAAAACCCCACTTCCAAAGCTTTTACAGTATACAAAACTTAACCCCAAAAATTGGATCATTGACTTAAATTTAAAACAGTATTTTAAAACTTCTAAAAGATGAGTGAAATCCTTTGCGACCTTGAGTTGGCAAAGATTTCTCAAGTATGATATCAAAAAAATATAATCCATACTATAAAACCCGAGGAACTGGACTTCACTAAAATCAAGAATATCTGCTACTTAAAAGACTGTTTTGTTTGATTGAAAAGCCAAGTGAAAGACAGGGAGCAAACATTTGCAAATCATTTGTCTGATAAAGGATCTGTACCCAGAATATATAAAGAACTCACAAAACTCAATAATAAGAAAACAAACAATGCAAAAACATAGGAAACAAATCTGGACAGGCAAATTTAAATAATAATATCACCAAACCTTATTAGACCATTTAAAGTGAAAGACTGAATATAATAAGTATCAGTAAGCATGTGGAACAACTATAGGATTTATCAAAGAGCTAAATATGCACCTACCACATGCTTAGCCTCTTCTCTTCCATTTGTCTACCCACGAGAAAGAAAAGCATATATCCACACAAAGATTTGTACGTGAATGATCATAGGAGCTTTGAGGGTTTTTTGGTAATAGTCCCCAACTGGAAACAAACCAAATGTTCAAGAGTAGGTAACTGGATAAACACATTGTGGTATATTCAGACAG
The DNA here is from genome assembly GCF_054392235.1 of Sus scrofa. Lineage (NCBI taxonomy): Eukaryota > Metazoa > Chordata > Mammalia > Artiodactyla > Suidae > Sus > Sus scrofa. Next base: position 84,745,040 of record NC_139387.1, on the reverse strand, counting down.
TGGAACAAGATTCAGCAATTAAAAGGAATAAACTCTTAATACTAAAACAAATGCTTCAATCACAAACTAATTATTACGCTGAGTGAAAAAAGCCAGACAAAAAGAGTACATACCACATGATTTAATCAATATAAAATTCTAGAAAATACAAACTAATCTATAGTGGCATAAAACAGATAAACGATTTCCTGGGGATGAGAGCAGGGAAGAAGGAGAGGTTTAGGGTTTGGGGGTGGTGAATAGGTTCATTGTCTTGATCACAGTGATAGATTTATGGGTGTGTACAAATGTGAAAATATCAACTTGTACGCTTTACGTCGTTTATTATGTCAATTCTACATTGGTAACTGTTCAAAATACGTGTATAAAGATGTTCATTACACACTTATTTACGATAGCCCCAAATGGAAACAACAAAATGCCTAACAGTCGGAGGGTGGGGGGAATGACTAAATAAAATGATAACATATTCATAAAATATAATTATCATACAACCACTAAAATATTTTCAGAAGAAACTTAAGCACATGAGAAAAGGTCAAGTTATAATGGAAATGTTTAAATAAAAAGAGAATTCAAAATTATAGATAAGTATGCTTCTGATGATGTAAGTTCAGATATAATGGAAACAAAATGGGAAGAAAAATGCTGCTTAACACCTGTAGTTCACTGGGTCTATGGCCTCTTACCACCTATATTCAACTTTTGTTCTTTTCTTATATTCAACTAGTTTTCATTTGAATATAAAATATATTAAGGAAGGGGAAAAGGAACTGCTACCCCTTTTTTTTCCCCTGGCTATTCTGGTGGACTTATCATAAAATTTTGGAGCATTGTTTTATTGATCCTAATGAAAGTATACGTATCTTAACTGCGGATCAAATAAGCTCTTTAAAGGGCAATGCCTTTGCAATCTCTGTTCTCCAAAGATTATTGATGTCATAAAAAGGAAGCACCTTTATTTGACCTCTGCCTAGAGCTCAAATAATGCTGTCAAATTTTATAAAATAACGTTGAAAGCCTTTTTTTACATAGCAAAAGTTGTAGGAAATCTTTTTGACCACTAATTATAATTGAATGTGTATCTTTTGAGAGTGACTACTGTCAAAGGCGGCACCTTGTTTTCTGGAAAACTAACAAGCTCCATATCTGGTCCAATAATCTAGGCTATGACATCCTGTGTCATTATCATGGAAAGTAAGAGTTCTCAGTTGGCACTGTTAAATTCCTCATTCTAATCTAATAACTTTATCTTCTACATTCTGCTTCCCATACTATGATAGGCTTCCCATGAAACTCAAATGTCCTCACTAGTGAGACAACTGCAAAAGGAAATGGGCATATGGTACTTGGTTTTGATTGAGGGGTTTATAACCTCCAGGAGGTCAGTGACTAATTCTTTTATGACTTCTCAAAAGTGGACAGGACATTGCAGCGCTCTTAATAAATCTGTAATCACTGAACAGGTCTTTGACAAGACTTGCTCTGGACAGCCAAGCTCTTACAAAGGGACAAGATACTCGTAAATCATTCATCCAGTTGTCAAGAAGTACGTTCACCTCCTGGTTCTCATTTTCCAGATCTGAGGCACTTAACAACGGCCTACAGAGAAGCTGCTTAATGCCTTGTAGAAAATGTTTGTTTTCTGAAGAAGAATGGCAGGTGTTGAGAGCAGAGGTTGGAAGGAGAGAGGGACCATCAATCTAGTTTTCTACATGACACATCTTGACTAAAAGATTAAGCAGCCGCAAGATGTTTAATGCCTTTCTATTACCAAGGACATAAGGAAAGCATTTGTTTTTCACACTTAACAAAATATGGTCTGAGCAATTATGATGTAAGTCACACCCTGACAAAATGAAATACAAAGTTCTGGAACCAAGTACGTGTGACTGGCTTTCTGCCCATCTTCAGGGAAACATCATGTTGGCTTCAATTACCAGGGAAGCACTTTCTCTGTGGTTGTAAACACTTAAGTCAGTGGCGAATCTGGGACAGTGCTTTAGAAGCAAAAAAAAGGAGGGCCAGTGTAAATCACTAGATTATACTCTTCCATATATTTACTTTTTTTGTTTGTATTTTTATGGCTGCACCAATGGCATATGGAAGTTCCCAGGCTAGGGGTTGAATTGGAGCTGTAGTTGCTGGCCTATGCTACAGCCACAGCAAGACAGGATCCGAGCCGTGTCTGTGACCCATGCCGAAGCATGCAGCAACGACAGATCCTTAACCCAAGGAGCAAGGCCAGGGATCGAACCTGCATCCTCATGGATACTAGTCAGGTTCTTAACCCACTGAGACACAACAGGAACTCCCTATACTCTTCCAATAGAAGGCTTATAGGTCAAATGATGAAAGCTTAATTAAAAATAAAAATGATAAGAAACATTAACAGTGATTACTACATGCAAAATGTATCCATTATTCTAAATAATCTAATTGATCCCTGGCCTCACTCAGTGGGTTAAGGATCTGGCATTGCCCTGAGCTGTGGTGTAGGTTGCAGACAAGGCTCAGATCCAGCATTGTTGTGCCTGTGGTGTAGGCAAGTGGCTATGGCTCCGATTCGATGCCTAGACTGGGAACTTCCATATGCCGTGGGTGTGACCCTAAAAAGACAAAATAAATAAATAAAATTGTACTAGAATATGTTAACGTGCATTTTTTTTTTTTCTTTTTATGTCTGTACCTGTGGCATATGGAAGTTCCCAGGCTAGGGGTCAAATTAGAGCTGTAGCTGCTGGTCTACACCGCAGCCACAGCGATACCAGATCTGAGCTCCATCTGTGACCTATGCCACAGTTTGCAGCAATACCAGCTCCTTAATTCACTAAGCAAGGCCAGGGATCAAACCTGCATCCTCATGGAGACTACTTTGGGTCTGTAACCCACTGAGCCACAATGGGAACTCCTTAACATGCATTCTTATTCTTGCATATTAAGTAAAAAATACAAAGGACGATTTCTTAAAAAAAAAACAAAAACTCCAATATTTTGCAGTAATTGAAAAACTCAACTTTCTAAGGGCTTCAATATACTTTTAATATTTATAAGATCTAGAAGTGATTTGGTTCCTAGAATCAGTGATTTTAAAGCAGGTTCCATTTTACAGGACAGTTAATAACCACCAATAATAGAACTTTGTAGCTGTAAAAGAAACTTGAGAAACCATGGTAGAGGTTCCTGCCTTTTGACACACCTCATCTGTAAACCATGTACCACTGTGATGTTTTTCTCCCCCATGTCTAAAGAATAAAAATTTTTTGCTCATTTTTTCATAGTTTTATTGAGATATAACTCATATAACATACAATTTATCCATTTAAATTGTACAATTCAATATGCAAACCTATTCATGGAATTTCCATTGTGGCTCAGCAGAGACGAACCCTACTAGGATCCGCAAGGATACAGGTTTGACCCCTGGCCTTGCTCAGCGGGTTAAGGATCTGGCGTTGCCATGCGCTGTGGTGTAGGTCACAGCTGTGGCTCAGATCTGGTGTGGCTATGGCTGTGGCATGGGCTGGCAGCTGTAGCTCCAATTCGGCCCCTAACATGGGAACTTCCATGTGCTGCAGATGTGGCCCTGAAAAAAAAAAAAAAAAAGCAAAACACAGACATGTGAAACCATCACCATAACTTTAGAACATTTTCATCCCTGGAAAAAGAAACCTGTATCCATTAGCATCAGAAAGAAACAATATCCCCATTTTCTCTAGCCCTAAGCAACTACTAATCAACCTTATGTCCTCATAGATTCATCTAATATGGACATTTCATATAAATGGAATCATACAATATGTGGTCTTTTTGGGCTGCCTTCTTTTACTTAGGATGTCAAGGTTCATCCAAGTTGTAGCATGTACCAGTACTTCATTCTTGTTAATGACCATATAATCCACTGTATGGCTACACCACTTTTTGTTTCTCCATTCATCAGTTGACGGGCATTTGGGTGGTTTCTGCCTTTGGGCTAGTATGCATAATGCTGTTATAAACATTCAATTCACAGCACACTTTTGTATGGATATATGTTTTCATTTTTCTTGGGTATATGCCTAGGAGGAGAATTACTGAGCCATGGCATACTCTAAAAGTTTGAGAAATGGCCAGGTTATTTTCTAAAGTGGCTGCACCATTTTATATTCTCATTAGACGTGTATGAATGTATTTCTCCACATCCTTGCTAACACTTATTATTTGACATATTTATACTCTAGCCGTTCTAGTGGGTGTGTCCAATTGTTGTTTGGATTTGCATTTCCCAGATGACTTGCTAATGATGCTGATCATCTTTTCATGTGCTTACTGGCCATTTGTATGTCCTCCTTGGAGAAACTGTATAAATGAGTTGTCTTTTTATTAGAGAGTTCTAAGAGTTTCTTTGTATAGTCTGGATACAAGTCTCTTATCAGATAAATGATTTGCAAATATTTTCTCCCATTCTGTCGGTTGTCTTTTCACTTCCTTGATGGTGTCCTTTGATGCACAAAAGTTTTTGGTTTTGATGAAGTCCAATTTATCTATTTTTTGTTTTGTTGCTTGTGGTTTTGGTGCTATACCTAAGAATCCATTGGTAAATATGAGGTCACAAAATTTTAACCCTATGTTTTCTTCTAAGAGTTTTACAGTTTTACCTTTTTAGCTTAGGTCTTCAATCAATTTTGAATTTATTTTTGTATATGCTAAGAGGTGAGGGTCCAAGTTCAGTCTTTTTCATGGGGCTATCCAGGTGTCCCAGTACCACTGTTTGAAAAGATTGCTCTTTCTTTGTTAATGTTTTTGGTACCCTTGCCAAAAATAGACTGATGATAGACACATTAGTTTATCTCTAGACCCCCAATTCTATTCCAATGATCTATATGTCTATTCTTATTCCAGTGCTAGTACTGTTGTTTTGCAAAGAATAAGATTTTACAAACATTCACGATTGAGAGTCCAGGACCTCATAATGCCAATATTTTAAATAAATGACTCCCTAGGTTTTAGACTGGCAAATAATTTGGCTCAAATAATCCAACTACCCATTAAAACTTACACTATATAAGTAGTTAATTATTATTAGGTTGCCTGCTATCTATCATGTTTAGGATGAAATTTATATGACAAAAATAAGTCACATTTTCTTCTCTGTCTGTGCTTTTTGAAAATCAAAATCTCAACAGAAAGAACATTATAAAACTAATAAGGGAAAAGATTCTGAAAAATCTCATATCTGATTTGCTGTGCTATGTACCTAAAACTAACATGATATTGTAAATTAACTATACTTCAATAACAATTTAAACAAATAATAAAGTAAAAAAATCAAAATAAGCTGCAATATACAATTTTGGAATTGAAAAAAATTAGACACCATCTAGGCCAATCTATTTGTTTTTATTTTATTTTTTTTACAGATGAAAAAAAACTTTGGCTCTTTTCATAATAAAGATGTCACCTCTCCCAAACTGTGACCTAAAAAGCATCTCCCATTAAATTTATTTGCAGACTAGAAATAATTCAGGTGTTCTGACAGACTGTGTACCTCTCTAATGGGAACAAACAATAATTGGTGTGGATAGGGCTTATCAACATCTCTTTTGTAGTCAAGACCCAACACATAGAGGTTGTGTCAGCAAATATTTAGATGATAGAATTTGTATTTGTCTTCTGGATACTTGGCATCATGTAGACCCAAGTAAAAAAACTTATTAATACAGATTATTTTAAAATAGAAACATACTGAGAGAACAACGCCCCATTTTGAAACAAAATGCTTTTGAAATATTACACAAATAAATCATGAAATGATTGATTCAAAAATATTTTTGTTCTATTAAATGTCCATTTTTATTAATTAATATAGATTTAATTATATTATTTCATTATATTAATTAGTATAGTGTATTAATTTCAAGGAACATCACTTTACTGATTTTTAATAAAAGTCAAGTGCTCCATTATGGACTGAATTGTGTCTCCTCCAAATTCATATGCTGAAACCCTAACCCCCAATGTGACTATATTTGATGACAGGGCCTGAGAGAAGGTGATAAAGGTTAATTGAGGTCATTAGGGTGGAGCCTTAATCCATTGAGGCTGGTGTCCTTGTAAGAAAAAGAACAGACACCAGTACTCTCTCCACCATGTGAAGACAGGTTAAGAAGCAGTCATTAGCAAGCTAGGAAGAAAGCCCTCACAGGAAACTAAGTCAGCCAGCAACAAGATCTGTTCTTCTCTGCCTCCAGACTGTGAGAAATCCATTTCTGCTGTTTAATCCCACTCAGTCCATGGCATTTTGCCCTGGCTGTCCAAGCTGACCAACATGTGCTTTTATTTTTTTATTTTATTTTATTTTATTTTTTGTCTTTTTGTCTTTTGTCGCTTGTTGTTGTTGTTGCCATTTCTTGGGCCGCTCCCGCGGCATATGGAGGTTCCCAGGCTAGGAGTTGAATCGGAGCTGTAGCCACCGGCCTACGCCAGAGCCACAGCAACGCGGGATCCGAGCCGCGTCTGCAACCTACACCACAGCTCACAGCAACGCCGGATCCTTAACCCACTGAGCAAGGGCATGGACCGAACCCACAACCTCATGGTTCCTAGTCGGATTCGTTAACCACTGCACCACGACGGGAACTCCAACATGTGCTTTTAGATGCTGAAAGCCGTTCTATATAATTTCTTAGGATTAGGACCTAGCATAGCAGTTCACACTATGTATATTATTTGTTTCATTGTAGTTACACCTAAAAGGATTAGGCGATGATGTAAGAGGTATAACTCTGGAAGGGTTCCTCCAATCTGCTCTAGATGGTCATCGCACCACTTTGGGAATGAATGGCTGCACATGAGATGAATATCAAACTTGATCTCTAAGACGAATAGAGATTCATCCCACACCACATTTTTAATAGCAAAGAAACACATGATTCCCTAATTGAAATCTTTCTAGAAGAAGCAGAGGAATAATAGTAGGACTAAGAAGAAGAAGAAAAATAAGAAGAATAGGAAGAGGAGGAGGAGGAGGAAGAGGAGGAGACCAGGAAGAGAAAGGGGAGAAAACAAGTAGAGCAATTTTTTTTTTTTCTCATGTGTTTGTAGGCCTCAGGTGGCCATGCCTTGGAAAAAGTTAAAAAGTACATTACGGTATGCAAGTAGAAATATAAAAAAGCTGGTTCAGGAATACAAATGCCATGTATACACTTAGGCTGCGAAAGTAAATGTTTCACATGAGCTCATGCGTGGTTGAAACAAAACATCCCAAGACTGAATATTTTTAAAGAAAATTAGTCAAGACTAAGAGAAAGAATTTTAATCTTAAAAAGGATGCTATTTCTGGAACTACAACAACGTACTTGAATTAATGCAAATCAAGGAAGAATCTTAATAATCAAAACTCTGAGAGCTAAAAGCCATTAGAAATTTTGTTAAAACATTAAAGATCTTAAATTCCCAGCCAAATTGTCAAAGGAGTGCAAGATTGTGCAGGCCACTGGAATAAAGCCATCCCATAGACCTTCCTTAACTGCTTAATTCATTTGCCTGTTAATCCATTCATTTACCAAGTGCTCTGACAGACTTCGGTTAAATTCCCCCTCATAGACCTGAAAAGACACCCAATGACTGATTATCTTTCCTCCAGTGAGAAACAACTGGGATTAATAAAGCGGACCATGTAATTGCATTAAAGTTTCATGAACACATTTCCGAAGGACATTAAAACTCACTGCAGCTTTTGTTAGAACTTGAGTTGCTGCCTTTAAAATTCCTGTGCAAACTCTTTTAGTGTCCAAGAGAGGGTCTTGCTCACTGAGCCAGTCTCCAGTGAGGCAGGAGAATTCTGACTGATGGACTTAGAGCTCATCATTCTGCTAAGAAGGGGGACTCAGTGTTTACCAGACCTTGCTGCTTTTTGAAGCAGTTCCTTAGGAGCATGACTATGGCTTCAAGACAAGCCCTTCTGTTTGTCCCCCAAAAAGTACAAACGGAAGGTCCAAAGAGTCACAGACATTGAAGAAAGGAAGAAGGATGGGGAGGGGGAAGAAACCACACCAGCAGAGGCAGGATGGAGGACAGGGGTCACAGGAAGGTAGTTTAATATTGGTTTTGGAGGAGAATAAAGGACCTAGAAGATTTGAACTGCTTTCTGATTCTTGTGCCTGAAATTACCTCCATCACTCTTACGCAGATTCCAAATTAGGCCTAATCCAGAGAAGTTGGCCCCCCTGGGTTTTCACAAGATCCTAAACCCACCATCCATTTATTCATTTATATAATCATGTGTTGATAACCTATGTGCCAAGCTTTATTATATAACCCTTCAGATACTTATATAAACTGGTAACATCACATTGTATTCAGACCACAGGGAATTAGACTTGAAATGACTTATTTTGCAGTATTTGTTTGCAATATATTGGTTTCTGAGGAAGATATCAACTTTGGAGTAATTCAGAGCTACAGTTTTCACTTGTGCACTCTAACTTCCCAAACCTTCTTCCCAACTGCATCTCCTCACTATGCTGTCAAAATTTGAGTAATGAACTTCAGGAAACAGGAAACAAGATTCTCTTAGAAACTTGCTATGTCTTGGAATAAGATGTTCCCAATGGAAAGCCAGATGCTGGCAGGATCCAGCTCTTGAAGCCTTACTCTTAGACCTGTCCCTTGGTGGCAGACCCTGTAATAGGAGCCTCCATTCCTGCTCCAGCTGCACAGCTGTGGCAGCAATCTTAAGCCTTCCGAGAGAGAGATCTTTGCTCTTCATTGAGGAAGTTCTACAGGTTACGTGACAGCAGGAGCAGTGGGGAGGCAGCCTCTGCTAACCCAGGGCAATGTCACTTTGAGCTAGGATTGAGATATGTGCATGTGTCCTGCGAGCTCGACACAGATCTGTCCCCAGGGGCAATGTTCTATCTCTTACCCACTGTGCTGAGGCAACAAACCGGGGTCTAGAGAAAGTTGCCTTTCCAGCTTTGATGGCTCAGACTGTAACTGTGATAGAGAAGAACAAATCTGACTCCATATTAGATTTGTTTCTTTTACTTTAACCTTCACCTTCTATTGCTTTTGTTTCCAGTTAAGCATGTTGCCTACAGCCTGAAACACACAGGATAGCCCATTCTCAAGGTTCTGACCTTTAAGGACATGACACTCTTCCATTCATATAGAGATAAAAAGCTGCCAAACAGAGATTAAGATTTGCCTTGTGGAAGGTTTTCAGGAACATCATGACCAGATCTACATGGACAGCAGCGAGAACAAAGGATTGCTCTACCAAGCAGTTTGCAACAACTAACCACACCCTTCCCTCACTTCACCTTTAAATGTGCTTTGCTGAACCCTTTCTGGGAGTTTGGCTTTGAAGCGGGCGGGGAATAAGCCACCCGTTCTCCTTGCATGGCTCTGCAATAAACCTTTCTTTGCTCCAAACTCCGATATTTTGGCATTGTTTGGCGACCCTGTGTGTTGGGCACACGAACTTGTCGTGTTCGGTCGCATAATTCACTGAAAAACTCCTGCCTAGTTTTTCAAAGCGGTCTGCTTCAAAGTCAGAAGGTACACTTGGAGGCAAGAGAGTCTGAGTTGGAATCCATGTTCAACCACTTACTATTCATCTGGGCCTCGGTTCCGTCATGTCATGTGTCAACGGGAGGAGATTAGCATCCAGGTCCCAGGTTTGCTATGAAGACAACATGGGAAAAGAGAAACCTCGAGTGTAGAGGTGTATGTAGATGCTCAGGAAGGTGTACAGAGTCTGAATTGTGCTAGCTGCTCTCTCGACAGAAGCACGCCCTTCTGTTTATCACAATGCCTTTGGGTCTCTTCCTACCCCCAGTAAATCTCCAGTAAATTACCAAAGTCTCAAACTTAGTTTTTCACTGGTCACTGGAATCACAGGAGGAAGAGTGGATTATGCAAACGTACAAAGAGCTTTTATTGTTTGGTTGGTTTTAATCTTCTTTTTATGGCCACACCTGAGGTATATGGAGGTTCCCAGGCTAGGGGTCAAATTGTTGCTGCATCTGTGACCTACACTGCAGCTTGTGGCGACACCAGATCCTTAACCCACTGAGTGAGGCCAGGGATTGAACCTGCATCCTCATAGATGCTAGTCTGGTTCTTAATCCACCGAGCCACAATGAGGAGCCTAAAGATATACAAAGAGCGTTTACCAGTGTGTTTCTCTAAATAAAATGTATGGCTCTAAAAACCACGTTCTCAAAAAAATTCCATTTTCGGCTCTCCTTTGAGCACATGCAATCCTTGCCTACATGGCCCACAGATTTCCGATGCCAACTAGAAGGCAGTTCGAATCTGATAAAAGTTGACTGTCTGCAGCCTTCCCATCTTTCTCCTTCTTTTCCAGGGGGTGGGATCAGAGGCAAGGCAGGACTTGGGGCAGGAAGTGCTCCCAGCACGGATTAGTGAAATGCAGGGCGAAAAGCTGAGCAAACAATCATACCTGGACAAACCTCCGTCTCTCCACCTCTAAACTGGGGGTAAAAATGCCTAATCATATGAGGGTTGTGAGGACTGAACGCAATAATCTTTGGAAGCTGCCTAACACAGTGCCTGATACATCACATGCGGTTAAGCTGGTTCTTTTCACTCCTCACCTGTGAATGCTAAGTCCAGAGGTTTGCCCTTCTTCCCACGGCCTTCTCTTATATGGCACCTTATGTCCTGACTTGCATTATAATAATGGATAGACATCCTCTCCCTAATCCTTCAGGGCAAGGACTCTGATTCCTCTTAGTACATTCCAGAGACCTCACCTGGTCATAAAAACATTCACTTATGGAATGAAGACACCCCATATAATGGGGAGGGGAACTGGATGTGGTTTGAAAGAAAGCTAGTTCTATTTGCCAGTTTTTGACCAAGGTACCCAACGTTGGGGGGATGCTCGTTAAGAGGAAGGGAAAGGAATTTCCACCTGATTCTGTACCCAGCAGGCAGAAGGATGTGCCAGGGTCAGACCAATGATTCTCTCTTGCCCAAGAGGCTCACTGAAGATGGAGGCTCTTTACCGTAGAAATAACACTTAAATCTCCAAGTTGAAGAGAGGAGGTGTTTGAATAGTCCAATACCACAGGAACCCCGGGGAGAAAGGGGAGTTTCTTAAAGGGCATAAGAGAAAAATACATATTATGTCTGATATGAATATTTGCAAATCATGGGACCTCACAAAGTTTCTGTTAAAGAATTACAACATTGGAAGATATTCTGATAAAGTAATGTACCTTGGAAGTGGCACGCCCATGAAGAAAACACAAATTTCTATTTGCTGTAGTCTAAGATATAGGTTGTGATTAAAATCACAAATAAACCTTCAGCCAAAATTACGCTGTTGTTGGTTTTTTTTTTTTTTAAGATTGGATCAATTTATTGTTAAAGTGAAATTGAGCACCATAAATCATCGATAATCAAAAATAAAAATGATAAACAAACATGACAACCTTAGCATCTCATCGTTCACCAGATAAGATGTCAGGGTTGAGACTGCCGCCCTCGGGGAAAGATACAGACACGCTGACTCCGTTGAACCTGTCAAGCTTTCCTAGCAAAGCGAGCGACATGGGACCAGACCTAATTACCTCACGTGTATGAATTTATTTCTATGATAACATTTTTATTTATTTATTTTTAATTCCCTAGTTATTTTCTTGCACACCTGTGTGGCATGAATATACACTCTGCCCTGGAAATGAATTCACTCCTATGCTGATCAACCACAGGCTGGTACATAAAACCCTCTGCCCCCTGAGATACTGGGTCAGGAGAGCCTTTAGGATTGGCTCATCTATCAATTCCTTTATTGACATTTTATCAATTAAGCTCATTCTTTTCAATACGTATTATTTTTTATCAATTTATTTGTATGCCCCTGCAACACTGGGTTGTTGTCTGGCTAGAGTTTGATCTCCAAACGCAGCTCTTAGAAACCTTAACAGGGATAGTGAGAAGAAACAGTTGCTTCATTTTCGGCACTAACACCATGGACTGTGGACGGATGTATTTTCCTCCAAGTCAGAAACCTAACGGAGTATATTGAAATGGGCCTCCAGACGTATTGAAATGGAACTTTACTTAGAAAAAAATTCTATAGCATAGGTTTTATTTACTTCTTTATTTCGTCTTTTTAGGGCTGCACCCGTGGCATATGGAGGTTCCCAGGCTAGGGGTCGAACTGGAGTTACAGCTGCCAGCCTACACGACAGCCACAGCAACTCGGGATCCGAGCTGCATCTGCAACCTATGCTACAGCTCATGGCAATGTCGGATCCTTAACCCACTGAGCAAGGCCAAGGATCCAACCCGCGTCCTCATGGATGCTAGTCGGGTTCATTAACCGCTGAGCCATGATGGGAACTCCCTAGCATAGCTTTTAGAATTTAAACAATCAAGACTGTATTTGAAAGGCTCTAGGAGGGAAGTTCCTGGTGCTCTCGTGGTTAGGACTTGGCGCTTTCACACCTGTGACCCAGATTTAATCCCTGTTCTCAGAATTAAGATCTGTACATAGAGGCAAAAAAAAAAAAAAAAAAAAAAAAAAAAAAAAAAAAAAAAAAAGGAAGGAAGGAAGAGAAATAAAAAGAAAGAAAGGCATTAGGGAATGAGGCTACTGTTTAGTGGACTGGAGGAATTGATCCCCTGTAGCAAGTTTGGTAGACGTACCCCTTGTATCCTAGACAGAGACTGCACTGCGTAATAGCAGGTTTATGCTGTGCTTGATGCAGTGCTGGCCACATAACAGGTGTTAAGTAAAATAATAGCAATGACATGGGAGCCTGATTTCCTCATTCTTACCGCTAAACCCACATACCAGATGGTTCTATACACCCGTAATCAAGTGCAGAGCCGTGTGGGCTGGGGGCTGGCACGGCAGCTCTGAGTCAGGCCGGCTGCCTTCTCCCTCCCTCTTGTGGAAGAGCCTCAGGACCTCCGTGAACAGTTAGCAGGAGCAGTGCCGGGGCTTGTGAGAGCTCACAGAGCCTTGGATGGGTTCAGACAACTCATGAGTGACATCAGTTTCCCTCAACGAGTCCCAGAATGACCCGCTCCCTTTACCACTGAGAGAAACAGCTTTCTAAGAGGATCTGTAAATGAATTGGGACACCTCAGCTAGAACAAGTTGTCTGTTTTACAGCTGATTGTTTATGAAGCTCTGGAAAGTATTAGCTCCTTCAAAAACAAAAACAAAAACAAAAAAATTGGAGGAATTGATTTTCCTCTACCTTGAGGACACCACGCTGCGTGACACAGTCCGTCATGAAAGGACAAATACGAGATGATTTGGCTGATACAAGGGCCCCAGAGAAGTCAAATTCATAGAGACAGAAAGTAGGATGGTGGCTGCCAGAAGCTGGGGAAGAGGGAATGGGAGTTTTGGCTGAATGGGTGCAGAGATCCAGTTTTGCAAGATGAAAAGTTTTGTGGACGGATAGTGGTGGTGATGGTAGCACAACTATGTGAGTGTCGTTAGTGCCACCAAACCACACACTTAAAATTGGTCAGGATGCTAAACTTCAGGTTATGTGTCTTTTACCACAACTGAAAAATGAATAAATAGACACAGAAATAAAAACAGAAATAGATTCACTGACATAGAAAACAAACTTAAGATAACCAAAGGGGGAAAGGGCAGGGGGCAGGTAGGGAGGGATAAATTAGGAATCTGTGGTTAACAGATACACACTACTAGGTAGGAAGTGGATAAGCAACAAGGCCCTACTGTATAGCACAGGGAACGATACCCAGTGTCTTGTAATAAACTGTAATGGAAAAGACTCTGAAAAAGAATATAAATCTATACACTGAATCACTTTGCTACATACCTGAAACATTGTAAATCAACTATACTTCGATAAAGAATAAACATAGATGTGCCCTTAGGGTGTAGCGGGTTGAGGATATGGCATTGTCGCAGTGGCTTAGGTCGTTGCTATGGTGCAGGTTTGATCCCTGGTCCAGGAACTTCAACATGCTGTGGACAGAGCCAATAAGTAAATATAATATAATATAATATAATATAATATAATATAATATAGAGACATATAAGTAAAAATCTAATAAGCAATTATTTCTTCTGAGGGTCAATGAACACCTTGAAGATGCTTCTTCTCCCATAAAATGACAGCAGGTGCATGCTGAAGCATTTACAAGGCAGGCAGTCCCCCACAACACTCTCCTGTGTGGGAGCCGGTTCTAGAGCAGGGTGATGCCATTTTCCTCTGTGTGTCCTTGTGGCTCAAAATAGGAGGTTCCCAGTGTCCCTGGGCTTGTATTACTAACATAAACCCAATGTTAAATAGAGTTTTCAGTTCTACCAAAAATTAATTTTTAAAAATCAGACTCCCTTTAAAGCAACTGAACACAGTGGAAGGAAAAATGTATTTCTCTCTGAAATTGGATGTTACATAAGCCAAACTTCAAAGAACCCCGGTACACTCTTTCATGCTGCACGTCTTTTGAACTGAAAAGCTCAAACCTTTGGTGCTCTGGCCTCATGTTTCCCAGGCATCTGTAGCCTGGGAAATCAAACTTCGCCTTGGATTAACCTCTGCTATGTGTTGGTTATTGAGTCAGCAGAGAACAATCTGATCAATAATTACCTGAAAGAAAAGGCTAGTTGATCTAAAAATGAAGCTCATGGTTTCATGATCAAAGAATGCATCTTGGGGAGTTGCATGCCCTTGCATTGATTATGCTTCCAGAAGGGGATACAGAGGGCTCCCAGGACATTTCTCACTTGCTGTTCAACGTGAGGCTGCTTCTCTTGCACTTCTGGTCTCTACCAGGCAATAAACAGCATTATGGAGTATCTTTGTGTCTTAAGGGTCTTGTCTGCCAGTAGTATGTCAACTTTCTTGTGCAGCAGAGATATCATATTTTGTTAGTAAAGTTGGGTCAGATCCAATGCTGGACACCTTATCCTTATCAACCACAAACTTACCCAACACTTCCTGGATGAAATGTACTTACAATTCACAATTAATTGATTGGTTGAATGTCTAGTGATTGAACAGAAAATTATTTATTGAAGTGGATCTTAATGCAACCACTGGACTTTTCATTGACAACCATGCCTGCAAAACTCACTTGACATACTCTAAACTCAACCTTTAAAAAAAAAAATTAAAGTAAATTAAAAAAAAATTAGAGTTGATTTACAGTGCTATGTCAATTTCTGCTATAAAGCATACTGAGCCAGTCGTATATATATATATATTCACATTCTTTTCCTCGTGCTGTCTTCCATGATGTTCTATCCCAAGAGACTGGCTGTTGTTCCCTGTGCTGTAGAGTAGGACCTCATTGCTTTTTAATCTCAAAGTGGGGACAGAAGAAGGGACTGTTCACTGTCCTCTGACTCAGGGATTTACACAACAGACTGTTCATTCATGTATCCTTCTTTGTTCATCTACTTAATGTTTTTTTCTTGTGGTAAAATTCACATATACATACAACTTACCATCTTAACCATTTTTAAGTGTACAGCTGAGATGTCTTAAACACATCCATAATATGGTGCAACCCACACTACCATCCACCCACAGAACTCTTCTCATCTTGCAAAACTGAAACTCTGCACTCATTAAGCACTAACTCCTCCTGCCCTCAACAGCCGCAGCCCCTGGCAACCACAATTCTACATTTTGTCTGAATGATCTCAACTATTCCAAGTACTTCATCTAAGTGGAATCACATTTTTCTTTTTGTGACTGACATTTCACATAGCATAATGTCTTCAAGGTGCATCCACACTGTTATATACATCAGAATCTCCTTCCTTTTTAAGGCTGGTATACCCATCAGATGTAACATCCCACATTTTGCTTATCTATTCATCTGTCGATGGACCTCTGGATGGTTTGCATGTTTTAGCTATTGTGAATAATATTGTTAGGAACATGAATATATGTTTATCCACTTGTCAGCTCAATAAAAGTCCGTAGTAATCATTAATTTAGAGACATGAACACCATAAGAGGAATGAGAAAAGCGAGAGGAATCATGAAAAATTTCAGCCACTAGCAAGTATCCTTCAAGCCATTTCTTTAAGCCAGTGCTAAACTCCATTGCATTATGTGGAAAAATAAAATCTTCATTTTACTAGGTTAGAAGTCACAGGGCCCAAACCTCAATGTGTTTTAGGATCAGAAAGATCAAGTTTAGTGATTCCCATTCTTGGCTGTGCATCAAAATGACCTGGGGCTCCCAATAAAAACACACATGCATAGATCTCACTGCCAGAGATTCCCATTTAACTGCCTAGGGATGAGCACAGGTAGTTTTCAAAGATTTTTCAGGTGGTTTTAATGTGTAGCCAGAGTTGAGAATCAAAGATATAGTTTAACCCCCCCCTTCTCCTCCTCATTCAAAGAGAGGAAAGGGAAATGATTTGCTGAACGTAACACAGAAATTGGTAGAAACTGGTTGACGCAAACAGGAATTTTGAAAATCCCAAATCTAGTACCCTTAAGGTCGTGAAACTTCTTTTCGCAGTACTCTGCCTCCAATTCTGTTCCTTCGAAAGTGCTAACACATAAAGTGCTATCAAGTCGGGGATTTTTTGTTCAGCCTAGAACAATCACAATTAAAAGCCAACTGGAAAGTTGATTTTAATTTTCGTTTCAATATCTGAAAGATGATGACTCCAAAATCTGAATGAATTCTATCTATTATTACAAATCTGCCAGAGGAAAACAAAGTCTGTGTGTGCCTTGAAATAGTATACACTTCTCAAATTAAATAGACTAATCAGAGGCACAAAGTTTAAAGAGAAGAAAACAGCAACGAAATAACAGGACTGATTCTAAAGATGATTCCATTCAGTTGTAAAAGTCTAGCAATGGAAACCTAAGAGGACATACAGGGGCCAAGAAATATGTGAAAAGAACCTCAGTGTCACCAGAGGTCAGGAAAATGGAAATTAAACCATAGCTTGATTTACCAGATTAGGAAAGAGTGAAAGATCAAGGAGTTTCCGTTGTGGCTCAGCAGTAACAAACCCGGCTAGTATCCATGTGGACTCAGGTTTGATCCCTGGTCTTGCTCAGCAGGTTAAGGATTCAGCATTGCTGTGAGCTGTGGTGTAGGTCTCAGATGCGGTTCGGATCTCATGTTGCTATGGCTGTGGCATGGGCCAGCAGCCACAGCTCCTATTCGACCCCCACCCTGGGAACTTTCATATAAAGAGAGTTTAGCACTAAAAAAAAAAAAAAAAGGAAAAAAATCGATAACATCCAAGTCTGGCAAAGATGTGGGGAAAAGGGCAATGCAATGCACATTTGGAAAATATGTTGCTTCCCAGCA
This sequence comes from Sus scrofa, assembly GCF_054392235.1. Classification (NCBI taxonomy): domain Eukaryota; kingdom Metazoa; phylum Chordata; class Mammalia; order Artiodactyla; family Suidae; genus Sus; species Sus scrofa. Next base: position 84,727,736 of record NC_139387.1, on the reverse strand, counting down.
GGAATGTGCAGAGGACAAAAGATCCTGGGAGAGGAAGTCTCTGGGAAAGGCCTTTTGTTCTTTATTCACCCTGTTATTTTGCCTTCCACTCAGATTCTTGACCTGAACACTCAGGCTCTTGTTGAGAGCATATGAACCAGCTCCTGAGAAACTCAGCTGTGTTAGGGCTACTCCTCCTCCCAGGGGCTCTTGCTCCCATCCAGAGCTCAGTGTTCTCAACTGGAGAAGGCCATGCTCACCCACCCCTCCGTCTTCAATTCCTCATCACCCTGCCAGCCTGCAAATGCTGTCCTCCCAGGTGGTAACCTTGGGTAACCTTGGCACCAGCTCAGGTGTTGGCTGTGCATCTCCCGCCACTGCCTGAGTGCTGGCTGGTATCAGGCATTGCCCTTCATTCTGTCATATTCTCATTTTGTCCTCCCACAATCCTATAAGGTAACTGCGATTTTCATTCCTCTTTACATACGAGAAAACCAAGGTTTAGAAAGTGTAAGTGTCTTTCGTGAGGACACCTAGCTTGGAATTAGCAGTAAATGCCCTATTTTTCTGGTTCAGGAGTGTCGCCTGCATGTAAAAGAGCTTTGAGGAATGAAAACATACTCTTCCGCCAATTTCCTCTTTTATTTATTTTATTTTATTTTTTGGCCGCATCCCTAGTATATGGAAGTTCCTGGGCCAGGGATGGAATCCAAGCCACAGCTGTGACCTACGCCAAGCTATGGCAACACTGGATCCTTACCTCGTTGTGCCACAGTGGTAACGCCCCAGTTTCCTCTTTTAGGGGACACAGTATCTGCACAAATCCCTGAGGATCCAGCCACTGTGTGGGATGCAAACCCCAGGCTGGTGACTCTAGTGCCTAAGCCTTATTCCCCGGCCACCTCTGTTGGAGGAAGAGGCCTCTGCTGCGATGGCTGCCACTGGCTGGCACCTGGTCTCTCTGCCCTTACTGATACCAGAGGCCATGCCACAACCCTCCCTGGTGTTCTAACTTTGATTCATTGCACCCTCTGCTTTTTGGAAAATGGTCAAAACCTCAACAAGTTTGCCCCGATATATCTTGTTAAATCGGGGCCCTGAGGGCTGCCACCCATCAGTTCCCCCTGTATCCCTTTGGGAAGAAGAGAGAGCGGCCTCCTTCCTCCTAGAGCAGAGGATATGCTAACCTGTGCCACAGACCTGCCCCAGGAAAGCAAGAGATGCTCCGAGGAAATGGGCAAGACTCTCCACCCACCAAGACCCCCTGCCTCTTCATACGATGCAGTCTGGTCCCCTTGACTTATGACCCCTGGAACATGACCTTCGGGAATCCCTCAGGCATATGAATCAATAACGAAGACTTGATTATCAAGACCAATGCCATCCCCTTCCTTCCACTGGTTTCCCACAAGGACTTAAGATACTTTGTGTACAGAAAATATGCTTAAAGGAGATTAAGGAAGAATATCAGAACTTCAGGGAATTCACTGGAAGACAGGCAGCCCAGCTACTCTTAAGAAGCTTTTATAACGTGAATACAGATTGCTTTCTCTATCAATGTGGACTCATCATTATCATGCAAGCAGCAGAAGTGGACTCCAGGTCACTTAAGCTGGAAACAGGAGTTTAAAGTCTACTGTTTCTGAACCAAGCCTGGGCGGATGCTAGCACTCCCCCTTTGGGATTCTCTTTGTCTCTAATCTCTGCCTCTCTCTGCAGGCGGGCTTCACTCTTGAGTTCAGAGGTGTTAGGGGAGCGTTTGAGGGGACCACAGCAGCCCTCACTCATGTCCCCTCCGCTCCACCCCCAACAAGGGGAAAACCTTGTTAATGGCTCCACTTAGAAAGTCCTGGGAAAGGATTTAAATAGGCCTCTTTGGGGTCATGTGACCATCTCTGGGTCCTAGAATGACTTTGTTACCATAAGAAAGAGGAAGAAGGGCTGGGCAGAAAATCAAACACAGCCATTACAGTTCTGTATATGGAATAAGTAAAAGATTTGCATTTTTTTTTCCTTTTTTTTGGACACTCCACAGCATATGGAGTTCTTGACCCAGCGATCAGATCCAAGCCACAGTTTCAACCTGCCCTGCAGCTGTGGCAATGCTGGATCCCTTAACCCACTGTGCTGGGCCAGGAATTGAACCTGTGTCCTGATGCTGCAGAGATGCCACCAATCCCGCTGTGCCACAGCGAGAACTCCACACGTATTTAATTTTCATCATCAATTTTGTTTGTTTAAAAAAACAGTTTAAAGAGATTTCCATGGAGAGAATCCCAAATGATAAAATCGTACCCATGAGTAATTAGGTCTTACTACCTGTATTTTTTTTTCCTTTATCCCATTTGACACTATTTTAATTATATGCTTATTATTTGATCATTTGATAATTGCTTGTCGGCTCGACGGGAGTGTAAACTCCATGAGGGCAGGGACCACAGGGACCACAGGGTATTTTATTCACCACGATTTCCTCAGCACCCAGAACAATCCGGGCACACAGCTGGCATCCAGCACATGCTGTGAATGATTGCGGAATCAATTCGACCTTTGCTAGAGTCAGTGGAAGGCAGCACCGGATGACTGCAAAGTCAGTAAGAGAATCATAAGCTGAGAAACACTGACAGAGGAAGTGCGATGAATGCCTAGAATTAGAAGATGCATTCATGGCCTGACAAGAAAGCCAAAGAAGAGACGCGGTAATACCAAAGAATAAGGGTCTGATGAGCAAAACGTCAAAAAGTTAAGGCAGTCATAAAAGAAAAAAGGTTCAGGAGTTCCCGTCGTGGCGCAGTGGTTAACGAATCTGACTAGGAACCATGAGGTTGCGGGTTCGGTCCCTGCCCTTGCTCAGTGGGTTAACGATCCGGCGTTGCCGTGAGCTGTGGTGTAGGTTGCAGACACGGCTCGGATCCCACTTTGCTGTGGCTCTGGTGTAGGCCTGTGGCTACAGCTCCGATTAGACCCCTAGCCTGGGAACTTCCATATGCTGCGGGAGCGGCCCAAGAAATAGCAAAAAGACACACACACAAAAAAAAGGTTCAAAGTTCTAGCTAATTCTGAACATTTCGAAGTTTACAGAAAACGCTGACATTCATACTATGTAAAGAACAGAATTTGGCTCAAGAAACCTACACCTATCACCGTATTTCTGCTTGACCCAGCTTTCCGACAGCAATATCGTCAAGCCGGCCAGCCAGCGAGATTTAAATCTCATCGCCCTGTGTTTATGGAGCAACAGGCTCATGAAAACACACTACCTGGGACCTTCACTGGGTGGTGCTAAATCTTATGGCCTTTCAAAGACTGTGATCACACACCCTCTCGCCCCGCGCACACTTTAATAAAACACAACTCTGAGTTTCTGTGAATTAAGCTTGAAGCTGCCTGTGACCAGGATTTCCTATGCCTGAGGCGGGGCCAGGGCACGGGCTCCCCAGCGTGGGTTCCCAATAGGCAGAGAGAAGCAGGTCTGGGGGAAAGGGTGCCACGCAGAGGAGGCTTCGAGCCCTGAAGTGCTCATGCCTCCGTGGGGAAATGCCATGTCACTTGCATGGGAGGTGGGGCCTGAGACACGTAAAAGATTGGAGGAAAAAGAAAAGAACGATGCTCTAACAGGAGGAAGCGATTTTCTTTCTTTAAATTTCTAGGTAAGATGAAGAATGAGGAACTGAAGCTAGTGGGTGCTGGAGGAAACTGAGATTTCGGTGAGGTCAGGGGAGGGGCACTGTGATACTGTGATTCATAATAAGAAATACACATTTGGGAGTTCCCATTGTGAGGCTGTGGAAGCGAATCTGACGAGGAACCATGAGGATGCAGGTTTGATCCCTGGCCTCACTCAGTGGGTTAAGGATCCGGCGTTGCTGTGAGCTGTGGTGTAGGTCACAGACACGGTTCGGATCCCGTGCTGCTGTGGCTGTGGTGTAGACTACTCCGATTAGACTCTTAGCCTGGGAACCTCCATATGCCTCGGGTGTGGCCCTAAAAAGAAAAGAAAAAAAGAAAGAAAGAAGGAAATATATATTTGGTCTTTGCCCCCAGTTCCTGACACAGGGCTCCTAAAAGCCCAGTAAATTCTCAAGCGATAAGAGCACTAGAAACATCTCTGTTTCTAATGAGGCAACACTGGGTGGGCTCCTGGATAGAGTTGGTCACCAGAAAGACCAAGCCATGAGGAGAAGCTTGGAATTTGGGGCCCCATCCTCCAGAGAGGGGCTGGAAGTGGCGTTCATTGTGCTAGGTGAGGAAGCCCCCATAATATGAAAGCCTACTCATCTGAAAATAAGTAGGGCGTTTGGATACCTTCCGTGTGGAGATCAGGGGAGAGTGGCACGTGGAGGGGGCCTGAAAACTGTGCTCTTTCCCCACAGCTTGCCCTAAGCATCTCTTCCGTCTGGCTGCTCCTGAGTCACATCCTTGCATAATAAATTGGTCATCTAGTAAGTAAAATTTTCCTGGAGTTCCTTGAACCCTGTAGCTTATTAACCCAACCCAAAGAGGGGTCGTGGGAACCCCCAATCTGTAGCCCGTGTGACAAGTGGGACCTGTGATTGGCGTCTAAGGTGGAGGAGAGAAGGCAGTCTTGTAGGTCTGAGCCCTCAACCTGTGGGATCTGACACCACCTCCAGGTAGACAGCGTGGGAACTGAGTTGAATCAGAGGAACCCCCAGGGTGGCTGAGAATGGCTTGATGGTGCAGGAAACCCTGCCCTATGATGGAATTGGTACTAGAACCATCTTAGCTCCCGCCCCCTTTCAGAGAACAGCGAGGAGGGCTCATACAGAGGGGAGGGGGTGGCAAGTGAGCCCTGCCTCTCCCTGGCAGGAAAGCCATGCCTCCTCTCAGGGGTCTAGGACGACAGTCAGCTTGGGTACAGGTGGTTCAGAGGCAGCGTTTTGCTGATGCTGCAGGAACTTGCCTTACCTCAAACACCAGCTGAGGGGATTGGACGGAGCAGCTTCCCATACACTGTCCTTCCCTCTGTGCAACTCACCCACCCCTGGGGGAAGGTATCTTCAACCCAAAGATGACCTTGCAGTTAAAGATTTAATTCCATAAGCAGGAAAAAAAATTATGCAAGAAGGAGAAATGTGAGGAGCTTATCTGATAAAACACTTCTTGACTTTAGAAAGAGAAAATGGCAAGCACCCACTTGCTACCTCGGCAATAAAATGGTCTTTAGGGATGCTTTCGGCAAAGCAGAAAGCTCAGACCAGGAGTCAAAGTAGTTACCTTGGGCAACGGGCCTGGCATACGCAGCTGGTGGCTTTCGGTGAGGGGTTCCTCTCTGGTCCTGCTTCCCCTTCTGTAAAAGGATGAAAGGATCTAAGTTCTCTTCCAGATTTAATTTTCTACCTTTCATATAAGTTTTTCAATTAAAAATGATAACACTTGGCTAACTGCATCATTGTTAGGCTATTTTTCAACTCTCTGTGGGAAGCTATAGAAAGTATTTTCCAATACTGACAAGGCAATGAAACAGCGACAAGATTGTTCTTGTCACATTAAGCATCAACTACGGTGTGTTCTTTCAAAAGACACCAGTACTTTGTCCCTCTTTCAATTACTCCTGCTCCACTCACTTTCCCCTGTGACCTTTATTCTTCCAGAAGCAGTTTTAAAGCTGCTTCCTACTAGAACCTTTTTAATATTTACGTATTTATTTATTCGCCTGCACCCAAGGCATGTGGAAGTTCCCAGGCTGGGGATCAAATCTGCACCACAGCAGTGACGATGCTGGGTCCTTAACCCACTAGGCTACCAGGGAACTCCCTAGAATTTTTTTTAAAGGAGCAACATGTTTTACCTTTTTCCTCAAGATCCAAACAGGATTTACTGAACGACAATTTGGGGTAAAGCACGGACCACAGACATTTTTTAAATTCAGTGCTGGGTAATGGTTTCCACCCCCTTATCTTATTTTCATAGTGTCTTATGTTCATGCATGCTTATTTTCAAGCATCTTATTTTCCCTTTTCCATTCCCAGGTCTCTATTACCTCAGGCCCCAGGCTCCTCCCACCAAGTCTAGCCCCACCCATTGCACCTGCACCTGCTTCCACCCTCCCATGTCTGTACTGACGGCAGGTTAAAGTCTAAGGCCTTGCCTCAACCCTTGCACCCTTGCTCAATGGTTCATGTCTATCTGAGCAGCTGAGCTACCATGAATCCCTTACACAGTCCGCAGTCCAGTCTCTGGGAAGATTCCCAGTTCTGGGCACATCCCAGACCTTTCCCACTTGGCTCATTGGCATATCTTCTCTCCTTTTCTCTGGCATTTGAATCCTATCAGTCTCTCAAAACCCAGCCAAGAACCCCCTTCCTCTAGGAAGGTCTCCCAGAACTCTTTTTTGTTTTGTTTTGTTTTTTAGAGTCACACCCAAAGCATATGGAGGTTCCCAGGCTAGGGGTTGAATCGGAGCTGCAGCTGCCAGCCTACACCACAGTCACAGCAATGTCGGATCCTTAACCCACTGAGCAAAGCCAGGGACAGAACCTGTGTCCTTATGGATACTAGCAGGGCTCGTTACCACCGAGCCACAATATGAACTCCCAGAACTCTGCATCTTGAAGGGCACCACCCTTACCTTGTATAGTCCACTGCCTGGCACAGCAAAATAAATGACCACATTAGACTGAAGAAGTATTCTTTCATGGGGCCAAAAATTCCTTAGCGGGGCTGAGTCCACTTACAGTCAGCCGGTAAGATCCCAAGGGCTGCTTAGAACATGGTCAGGTGAGACGGGAGTGAAAGCGTACAGGTGGCCCCCTGACTAGTCTCAACAGAACAAAACTGGGGGCCCAGGTAAGCCAGCCTCCAGTGAGATGGAGAAGCCAGAGGCACCTTCCCTCACCAGGTGTAGTCTTCTGGGTCCCATCTGCTGGGTCCTTCTATTTTCCACAACCACCTGCTCCCTCCAAACAATCTTCTTAGGGTAATCCGAAAAGGATGGACATAGTGGAATTCCCTAAGACCTGAGTTTGTTTGGTTTTTTTTTTTTTTTTTTTTCCTCCAGGGCTTAACACAATTCACCCTTAATCCTTGCCCCTGTGGGTCAAAGGGAACTTTGGGCCCAGGTCAAGCAAGGTCTCTGCAAAAGGCTGTTTGGCCGAGGCCTGATAACCACAACACTCAGAAGATGACTTGTCCAGGGTGACAATGACTGAGCTCTCACTCTGTGGCAGACGGGCTTATTCATACCTTCCACTCGTGCATTTGATGCTGACAATGATTCTCCAAGTTGGGTATTAGTCACTCCATTTTACCATGAGAAAACCTTTCATGCCAAAAGGTGAGCTGGCTTTCCTCAAGTCGCACAGCCAGGAAGTGCGCAGGCTGAGCCCAACAACTGTTTGCATTATCATTTTGTTTTTGTTTGGGGGAAGGACTTTAGCTGACCCTACTTTACCAGGAGAGCAAAGGAGAGACACTCACATGTTTGCAGGAAGTAGAAACCTCAACACTTTCTGGACTTCCTATACGGTACCTCTGGGATCTTAAGGCCTCTCATTACCTGCAATGGGAAAATGGCATAAGTTTAATTATTCATTCTCCATCACCCTTAATGAAGGGATGAACTGCCATGAGAAACAAAAGGAAATAGTCTGACCTTCAGGCTGTCAGGAAGTGATAATTAACTAAAACCCCAAGTCAGTGTAAATGGACAAATGAAAGTGTTCTACTGATCCTGATGCAAATGAGCTGTCCGGCTCACTAATTGAAGTCACCTAATGGAACAATGACAATGAAAAATAAACATATGCTAAAAATAGGCATTTTCTAAATTACAGTTTGTTTACAGGTGCTCTTCAGGACTTTCCAAAGCTCCCTGATGCATCTGATGTCTTAGGGTTTTAAGTTGGAAGGGGCACAGTTGCAGGGCAGTGGCGGGGAGGGGAGGCTTTGCGCATGGGGGTGGGAGTTGTCAATGAAAATAACTAATAAACGATCAATAATAAGAATAAAAAAGAGTTTTATTTGAGCCAAACTAACTGAAGACTAGCCCGGAAGCCTGCTTGCCAGATTACTCTGGGAAACTGCTCCGGAAAAGCAGGCTTTTCAGCACAGCTATGTATTTTGTTAGAACAAAGAACATTAAATAAGTCAGGGTTACATTTCTTCAAGGTTTGAACAACAACAAAAAGAACAGACCAGCACATACACAGCGAGTGAATACGGCCTTGGCACTTGGGAAGGGAGGCTTCCCACCAAAGGAGGACCGGCACTGGCATCTCAGGAAGAGGGGCATTTAATCTTTATTTTTAATACGGATATTCTTTACTTCTGGCCAATGTGCCCTTTTCTGTAATAATTAAAGTAGACAGACAATGTCTGTCTGATAGGCCACAAACAGGCTATTTTGGTTAGCCTAAAGTTTTTTTTTTTTTTTTGCTTTTTAGGGCCGCACCCATGGCATATGGAGGTTCCCAGGCTAGCCCCTGCCCTCTGCCTCCAAGGCTAGGGGTCCAATCGGAGCTACAGCTGCCAGCCTATGCCACGGCCACAGCAACTCGGGGTCCAAGCCACATCTGTGACCTCCACCACAGCTCACGGCAACTGCTGGATCCTTAACTCACTGAGTGAGGGCAGGGATCGAACCTGCAACTTCATGGTTCCTAGTCGGATTAGTAGCCTAAAGTTTACAATTACTCATGGATAAGCCAGAGTTCCCCAGACCTCAATGTGTGAACATGTCCTTTATCAGAGTCCATTCAGTCTCAGATTCGAGGGGCAGCAGGCATGTGGAGGCTAACTTGGAGACCTGGTCATTTCAGCTTCAGGACCAACTGGTTGGTTTTTTTGCTACTCAGTTGATGAGTCTGACCAAAAGTTACTGTGGGAATGATTCCTGGAACCATTCTGCTGCCCAGCATGTAAACACAGCCTCCTGATCTAGACCTTCGCTGTGAAAACGGTCATAAATAGCTGCGAATTACTACTGTTGTGTGCAACTGGTGACTTCATCACGGCTTCTGGCAGAGCAGATGGGAGCTTCGTTCCAGGCGGCGCCGCAGCGCCGGGCTCGTCCTCAGCCTTTAATGAGTGCAGCCTGGTGGGTGCTCCACAGATGAAAGAATGGCATCCTCTGCCCTGCTCCGGTCCAGAGTGACACATTTTTCAAAAGGTCATCAAGCCTTGAAAGCCTTACACTCGCTGCATGATATAAAAATATATAACTGCCCAAAATATGATAAAATGAGTCGCTATTAATAACTCAAAGAGCCATGGGGATTCAGGCAGTCCCGTTCCTCTGCCAAAAGTTAAGAATGTTTGCTCGGTGCTTTGATTTCTTTTTCTTTTTTCCCAACTGTGTTCTTGATTTGCTTCAGTACATTTTCTATTTGGATACTCTACGGAGTGTATGTCAGACTTTATCTGTGACCTTACTAGGACATAGCAGAGCATACAGAGCAGGAACGGAAGACCTTTTAAAGCTAGTGGGGCTTTCAAAGTCATGCTTGCCTAACAAACATTTTCCATTTCTTTCTGGCATAGCAACCGTTACCGTCGCCCTCTATGCAGAAATTGCTAAAGGGCAAGTGAAGAAACTCCCTAAGTCACTGACATTGATGATAACATTAACTGTCTCTTGAACATTTACTATTGCCGGACCCAGTGCTTCTACAGGTCATTACTAAGCTTAGCATCAACCCTACAAAGTAGGTGTTATTCCCACTTCATAAGACAAGGCTTGGAACTTAAGTAACTGCCCTGAGCTGACATGCAAGTGGCTTGCAGGGCTGGAATACAAACTCAAAGCTCCGTCATTTGAGCCATATGAAACTACCAGTGGGCCATCATTTCTGACTAACGATGGCGATTTTATGGTTCAACCTACTACAAGGTCTTATCCCTGAAAGGCCGTCTAGAATCTCCTCCTGACATCATAACCACTTGTTTGATTGGAAATTTTCCCAATGCCATCCTGGAAGGAGGGGGAAGGGAAGCAGTAAAATAAACTATTATCTTTCCGCCGATTAGTAATACTATCATCACAAGATATGATGTGAAAACACAGCAACAAATGGCAAAGCAAGTCAAAACCTCTGTATTCTATGCACGTTCCCGGATATCTTCTACCTGAAAATCTCCACGTGTAATCATGCTCATCAGACTTTTCTCAGCACTGAAATGAGTTCTAGTATTTAAAAGCTAATGATGTAAAGATAAAACTTTGATAGACCACTTGTGTCAATGAGCAGGTAGTCTATGACACAGATATATTAAAAAGATACCTTGGTAAGAGGAATTCAGTTTCTTGGGAATTCCTTGAAAGTCAGCAGCGTAGTGTCTTAGATAAGAGCTACTGGTGATGACAGATTATTTCTCTGCGTTCTCTTAGAAATAATGCATAACAAACCGTAACCTTCTTTTTAATTCCATTTTCTCCACTGATACAGTTAGCAGGGGAAATATTAAGGCAGCTACTAATAATTATTGCATTTAATGCATGATGGTTACTGAACACAGTAAGTTGTTAAATATACAATAATGGAGATGGTTTAGTGTCACAGGTTTGCATCAAAAGATAAATGATAAGAAAAGGGTCAATGAGTCTTATCGTGAGATTTCAGGGGAATAATCTCATTTTACTGAAGGGGAAACTGAGGCACCAGAAAACCAAGTAAATGAGAGAATCATTCAACTCACTGGTAATACTTCAGTGACCAGCGTTCAGTTCTCTTGACTTCTGAGCTATCGTTCCCCCCACCGCTAAAATCATAGTCTCACTCCATGTAATATTTTCATTTCTTCTTATCTAAATTTCTTTTCCTTGAAGACATCTGGAACAAATAAGAGATGTGTCTAACAAATATGAAAAGGAACTCAATATCGTAGGTGGGCTACACTGGATTTTTTAGATTTGTTGAAACAAGATGATGAAATAACTTTAAAAGTAAATTCCTATGGATCTGCTATCAGAATCCAAAGTCTGATTAGCTTTTCTTGGGGTCAGAAAAAATGTCCTTTTGAATCAGATCTTTCTGGACTCTCCAATTACCTCTTGCACAGGAGCCAAGAGATCTGAGGTTCTGAAGGATTACATGGGACTCCGGCTTCTGATTCAATATTATGAATAGCATTCTGAACCAACACAAAGTTTAGGCTAGCTTTACCGGATTACTTGTGAACCAAATGACACAGCTGAAGGGGAGGAGAACCCTGAATGAAAGAACATCTAATATCTTTTAGAATAATGATAAACAAATAGAGGGGAAAAAAAGGAAAACAAGTATATTCACTGATGGATGGATGATTCAGCTGGTTTCCACATTAACAATGACTCATTCTGCAAAAATTGGCATATTTACAAAATAAATCATACTATTGTACCGGAAAAGACAAGCGCATAATATGCTACAGAACCAACCATGCTCAAAACATATTTTTATTTTATTTCTTTATATGACCTTCTTCTTTTTTTTTTTTTTTTTTTTGTCTTATTGCTATTTCTAGGGCCGCTCCTGCGGCATATGGAGGTTCCCAGGCTAGGGGTCGAATCGGAGCTGTAGCTGCTGGCCTACGCCAGAGCCACAGCAGCGCAGGATCCGAGCCACGTCTGTGACCTACACCACAGCTCATGGCAACGCCGGATCCTTAACCCACTGAGCAAGGTGAGGGATCGAACCCGCAACCTCATGGTTCTTAGTCTGATTTGGTAACCACTGCGCCACGACGGGAACTCCTAGTGACCTTCTTGAGTGTCCTGAATGTTAGTCTGGGCTTTCACGACATGGAGAAGGAAAACAAAATGTTAACGATTGTCAGAAAAAGCGGTCCTTTCTGCATGAAAATAATTTTTTCCAAGAGAGTATTTATGAAGAATCCTGGATTCTGGAGTTTCTATTAATAGCCTTTCATTGGCCTTAGGTCAAGTCTGTGAGAATGGCCCCCTTTCCAAGGAAGTATTGGGGCACGCACAATGCAGGCCTTCCTTTGGGGCCACTGGGCTGATGAACTTTTACCTGCATTGATGAAAATGAGCCATATGTCCTCATCGGAAAGTCAGCCTTCAAATGCCTTTCAAATGCCTATATTGGCTCCTTTAATCACAACCTAGTGACTATGACGGGACCACCCTCTAAGTCTTCTCTTCCTGGGGATTAAGTAAAGGCTAATGCTGCTTTCCTGTCTTTCTCATGCTCTGCAAACCATTCCAGCAGAGCTCACAGAAGTCTAAGGACATGTGAAAGTCCAGAAGGAGGAGCAAAAGGGAAAAGGAAAGTTTCTGAAAAGGTCGTATTTGAATATTAGTTCCAACATTCTAAAAACATTCAAGAGAGGTGGAGAACGAATACTCACTCAATTTACACATATGGCACATATCCATCCAAATGAACACTCTAGGTGTTAGCCACGGTACTACATGGCTAAGTGTGTAAAGACGGTGGGGGCATTTTCCCATTTTCAGGCATTTACGATTTGATGTAAGAGGTGTGTGTGTGTGTCTGTGTGTCTGTGTCTGTGTGTGTGTGTGTGTGTATGTGCGGCAGGACAGGGAAATGTTTATGTGTAATGATAAGTAGCCCTTTTAGGCAGAGTAAGTGGTCCACTATTGAGATGATGGAAGGTACACTGGGAAGATTCCTAAAATATATTCCAAACGATGCTCAAAATAATATCATGAATCATTATTCCTTAGTGTTGAACATTGTCTTCTCCCTGCAGTATTTTTCTAAAAGGTTCCTGGAAAAGTCAATTTGATAGTGCGAGAGTTTTTCATATCACAGTCTTTCCTCACAGGAGGGAGAAGGGCTGCATCAAAGCCCTGGGGAGAAGGGAAACCCATTTGTCAAGAGATGGTTGGTTGCTGGAAATCAAATCTCATTTGAATCAGCTCAAATTAAAAAGAGGCGCTAAGGACCATTTGTAAACTGACTTGCTTTTGTTGGATATAAGTTGAAGATTTGGCATCATGACTTTGAGGTCTGTGGGTTTATTTGTAAACTTGCAATTACTATTTTTGCAAGGGCAAATGTATTTCTTTATTAAATAAAGTATAATAACAGTGAATGTAAAAAATAAATAAATAAATAAATAAATAATACAAAAAGAGGAGCTAAGTGTGAAGATAAAACCACAATCTTACAAATCTCCAGAACCAGGAAACAAAGTCCAGCTGGACTTTATAGCCACCTAAGCTGGGAACTAGAATCTCAGTGGGTCTCTGTTCTCTGATTCTTTCTCTCTCTTTACTCTTTCTCTTTTGATTCTTCTCCTCACTTTTTAAGCATACCTATATCTTCCCTCTAAAGACTGGGCTGCTTCTGATTATTTAAAATTTGGCTTTCAAGCAACTTTGGTTGTATTTGACTGTGCCGTGCACTGGTGCCAACTGCAGCCCTGCCTGGACATGAGTTCTGAGCGCGAGTCCACTATCACTGAGTGTCGTTTCTGTGACCTGGCTCACACTCTTGAGAGAGTGACTGTTGCTTTCCATGAGTCTGCTCCTGGTCTATTCATATCGAGGTGAGGTGGACATGGGGTAGGGGCAGGGCCACTCTGCTGCCCTTTATGGCAGACACCATGAGCAGCAGGAATTCTCAGAGATAGGATTTGCAGGGGGCAGAGACACAAGTGTCCCAAAGGATGTCAACCACGTCTCCAAACCAAATGTTTTCTCAAAATGTGGAGGTGGGCAAACTCTCTTGGAGAGGGGCAGAATATCCTGTCTGCTATGGCACAAATCCAAGTAGAAGAGTTTGCAGCATGGATAAAAATGGGGCTTCTGATTCTCCATCCCTTTTCTCTCACTACACATTGAACAGAAAATAAATGCTGCTTCAGTGGTGGCACTGCCATCACTGTGAATGGGGCCAAGAGAATCTTTGGATAAATGGAGGAGACAGAGCTAGATATGGAGGTACTTTTCATTGATTCATTCAGTTAGTTAACTTTATAAGCACCTACTCTGCCTTGTGCTAGATGAGTAGGAGAGCCTTATATACTCCACAAGTTTATTTTATTCATGGCTCTTTGGGGTCTATGTTTGTTGGTTTTCCACGGAATATAGCTAGAAGTTCCCTAAATACTCCTGGAATCTACTGTAACTAAAAATTTCTAAAAGTAGAGTATTAACAAATATAGATACCTAAACAATGTTCACTTCTGGTTCTGAACACTGAAGTTCAGTCCAATGCCTGGAAAGAAAAACTAAGCAAAAAGACCAAAATAAATCTAATATAACCCTCCTCACTTTCCCTTCCCCACTTCTGTGGGGCTTTAATGTGAGTTTCCAATTGTGAGGAAACTTAACTATGTTTGCTACAGGCTGGTGTTTATGTGTGTTTTGAGTTTTAAAGATCTAGGTAAGGCACTACAAAAAGACGGAAGAAGGTAATCATTTAAGGAGCTGTCTTTAAACGGCGTATTTTGAGGGATGCATTTTCCAGGGCCACACTTCTCTTTATCGACCTAAGAGTTATTTGATACACATAGAGGACTGAACTGGGCATCAGGGAACTTGGGTTCTATGCAAGGTGGGTAAATGCGGGCAACTCTCTTTCCTCCCATGATCCCTACTTGTCTTTTTGGCTTTTCCATCAACTTATTAACAGAATCAACTGTGAGCTGAATATTAATGCTCTCTGAAAACTGAAGAATGCCACCCAGTAAGTGTTTGAATTTGACTGAGTAAATTCAGTACTACATTGAAAAATCAATATTATTGCCTGACCTCGATACTCAAGTTGTCTTATACCAACTTACCATCTATTTTTGGTGATTATTTCATCAAAATTTCATCTTAAATATATTTAAACCAGCCAACCTAACGTCCATAGCGGCTGTGTTACAAGTTTATTTTTGAAAAAAATACAGGAAGAAATGAAAAACAGTGAAAAGGGTAAGTATATGGATATTTATAAATTACTATTGACTGTACAAAATGAATACTGTAAATTTTTGTAGAATAAAATCTACGTAGAACTAAAATGCAAAATAGGGGAGTTCCCGTCATGGTGCAGTGGTTAACGAATCCGACTAGGAACCATGAGGTTGCGGGTTCGATCCCTGCCCTTGCTCAGTGGGTTAACGATCCGGCGTTGCCGTGAGCTGTGGTGTAGGCTGCAGACGTGGCTCGGATCCCGCGTTGCTGTGGCTCTGGCGTAGGCCGGTGGCTACAGCTCCGATTCGACCCCTAGCCTGGGAACCTCCATATGCCGCGGGAGTGGCCCAAGAAATAGCAACAACAACAACAACAACAACAAAAAGACAAAAAAATAAATAAATAAATAAAATAAAATGCAAAACAGGAAGAACACAAAAGTCAGGAATGGTAAACAGTTTAAAAGGTTTAAGGGTCTAAAAAAAAAAAGAGAAAAAAAGGTTTAAGGGCCTAATAATACCAGAGGAGTGGTAAAAATAATAATTTGCATAATTCTGTAATAAATCAAGGATATATGTTGTAATGTCTAGGATAACTACTATCAGAATAAGAAATGAATAAACTGTTTGTAAGTCCCTGGAATAAAAACATTAAATAATTAAAAATTTGACCTAAAAAAGGCCAAAAAAGAGGGGGAAAGGAACATGAAATAAAAGGGAAAAAAGAATATAAAAGGGAAGAGCCTAATAGAAAATGAAAAATAAGATGATATCTAGAAATTGATATGTTAACGATTACACTGAATGCAAGTGAATTAAATTTTAAGTAAAAGATTATGATTGTCAGACAAGATAAAAAAACAAGTATATGTTTTAAACATAATAATACACAAATGCTTAATGCAAAAGGAAAGACAAATATACTATGCAAACACTAAAAATAACCAAAAAAAGCTTGTGTAACTCTATCAATATCAGGCAATGGGAACCTTAAAACAAGCAATATTTTTAGAGATAAAGAGAGACAGTTCATAATTGCAAATGGGTCAATCCGATAGGAAGACACTACAATCCTAAATCTCTACACAACCGATAGCATTGCTTCAAAAGAAATCAAACAAAAATGATCAGAGCAAAACAGAAAAATGTTCAAATCGACAATTACAGTGGAAGAAGTTAACATATCTTTCTCAATAGCTGGTAGAATAAGCCAAAAATCATCAGTAAGGATACAGAAGATATTAACAGTACAACTAACAAATCTAATTGCTACGTACGTAAAATTGCTCCTACTAAAGACCAATTCATATTCATTTCAAGCATATGTGGAACATTGAAATCAATGTATTAGAAAGCAAGTCCCAACAATTTCAAAATGTTGAAATATTTAAGAATATCTTCTCTAACCACCATGGGAATTGAACTAGAGGTCTATTATGAAAAAAGAAAAAAAAAAACTGCTTAAAAATTAAATAATACACTCTAAACAATCCATGGGATAAAGGAAAAAAATAAAAAGTAGAAAATATTTTAAACTGAGTAATTAAAAAATACATTTCTTTTTTTGGTTTGTTTTTTGCTTTTTAGGGCTGCATCCACGGCATATGGAAGTTCCCAGACTAGGAGTCCAATTGGAGCTACAGCTGCCAGCCTATGCCACAGCCACGGCAACGCAGGATCTGAGCCATGTCTGTGACCTACACCACAGCTCACAGCAACGCTGGATCCCTGACCCACTGAGAGGGGCCAGGGATAGAACCTGCATCCTCATGGTTATTAGTCGGGCTCTGTTTCCACTATGCCACAAAGGGAACTACCCTCCAAAAAATACGTTTTGAAGCTTATGGATAAAAACTAAAATGATGCTTAAAAGGAAACATATAGCCTTAAAAGCACACAGAAGAAAAAAGAAGTCTAAAAATCAACTATTTAAGTGTTTATCTCAAGAAACTAGAAAAAGAGCAGCAGTCAAACCTAAGGAAATAAATGACAGAGATTAAAAACTGAAATCAAGGAGATAATAAGCCAACATATCATAAAGAAAATCAACAAACCTCCAAAATTAG
The DNA here is from genome assembly GCF_054392235.1 of Sus scrofa. Classification (NCBI taxonomy): domain Eukaryota; kingdom Metazoa; phylum Chordata; class Mammalia; order Artiodactyla; family Suidae; genus Sus; species Sus scrofa. The sequence goes on along the minus strand of NC_139387.1, from coordinate 84,710,862 downwards.
TTCTTTGAAAAGATTAACAAAATTTAAAAAACCAAGATTGATTTTTTAAAAAGTAGAAAAACCACAAATTAGCAAAAACAGCAATGAAAGGGAGAATACCACTATAGATTGCATGATAAAAGTATTCTAAAAACAATTTTATGCAGATAAACTTGATAATCTGGATGAAATAAAGAGATTCATCAAAAAACACGACTTACCAAAGCTGACAGAAGAAAAAATAGAAAATATGACTATTTCTGTATGTATGCTAAATTTTGAACCCAGTATTTAAAAACCTTTCCTCAAAGAAAAACCTAGGCCCAGAGAGCTTATCAATGAATTCTCCAAAGGTTAAGAAAAATAACACTTACACAATTCTTCAAGAAGCTAGAACCAGAAGCAGAACTTCCCAGACTTTTTTTTAAAAATGAAAACATCATAAACTTGATTTAAAAATTCTGACAAGCATTCTGTAAAATTGCAAACTCACCTTTCTCATAAACATTATTTTAAAATTCTTAAAATATTAGGAAATCAAATCCAGGAATATAGTGAACTGAGTGTAATTTAGTCTGCGTGTGCAAGTATGGTTTAAGATTCAAAAATCATAAACTCAAATTACCACATTCACAAGAAGGATTAAAATCACATTATCATCTTAAATGCAGAAAAAGTATTGGATAAATTTAACATTCACCTGTGATGAAAACTTTCAGCCAGCTAAGAACAGAACTTTCTTAATGTGACAAATTACCCACAGCAATCATCATTCCCATTGGTAGAATATCAAAACCTTCCAAATACTAGGACTGAGTCAAGAATGGCCCCTGTAACCACTTCTACTCCACACTGTCACTGGAGGTCTAGCCAGTGCTAAGGGCAAAAGAAGAAATAAAAATCATGGATATTGAAAAGGAAAAAATAAAACTATCACTTCTGGACAATGACTATGCATATGGAAAATTTTGAAGAATCTATAGGCAAATGTTTAGAATTAATACGAGAATATAAGAAGGACATTGGATATAAAGGCAACATACCAAAATTAGTCGCTATAGCCTGAATAATTGTGTCCCCTCCAAAACTCATATTTTGCAATCCAAAGACGTGGGTACTTTGGGTTCGGTTCCCATGAATAGGCTTAGTGCTCTTACCTTAGAGTCTCCAGAGAGATCCTAACCCTTTCCACCATGTGAGAACACAGCAAAAAGCCACGTGTTATGTATGAAGATGGCCCTCACCAGACACCAAATCTGCCAGCAGTCCTTGATCTTGGCCTTCCCAGCTTCCCGGACTGTGAGATATAAATTTATGTTGTCTATAAGCCACCCAGTTTATGGTGTTTTGTTATTGCAGTCTGAGCTATGACATGAGTCATATTTGTATATACTGGCAATACACAAATGGAAAATAAAACGTTTATAATAACATCCAAACACTCAAATACTTAGAAGTAAATCTAATTAAAGATGTGCAGAACCTCTAACTAAAAATTACAAAATATTATTGAGAAAAAAATAAGGGAGAGCCAAATAAGTGGAGTTGTTATGGATGAGATGAGTCCGTATTGTAAATATAACAAGTTCTCTCCAAATTCGTATATCCTTCTATACACTCTCAACCAAAATCCAAGCTGTGGTATAGTTTACAAAGTAATTCTAAAATCCATATGGAAATGTAAACGGCCAAGAAGAGCCAAGGCACTCTTAGAGAAGAACAAATATGAAGAATTTATATTAAGAGCTATCAGGAACTATAATTATAAAGCTATTGATGATCAGAACTGTGTGGTACTGGTACAAGAACAGATAATCATCAACAACAGGGTCCTACTATTAGCAAGAGAACTATATTCAATACCCTATAATAAGCCATAATGGAAAAGAATATGAAAAAGAATACAGATATACATCTATGGATATCTATACACATGTATAACTGAATCCCTTTGCTATGTACTAGAAATGAATACAACATACTTGTAAATCAACTATACTTCAAAACACAGAACAGAAAACTGTCCAATGGAACAGACCCACACATACAGGATCACAGATTAATGGCAAAAGTGACCATGTAATTCAGTAGGGAAAAGGGTAGTCTTTTCAGTAAATCATGCTGGGCCAACCAAATATCCATATTGAAAAAAAAAATGCATATTGACTGCCACAAGAATCAATTCCAGTTTTAGTCCATTGAGGCTGCTCTAACAAAAATACCATAAACTTTGGTATCTAGGGAGGTCCTGCTTCCTCATTCATAGATGGTACCTGTTGCTTTGTCCTCATGTGACATAAGGAGATAGGGATGACCCTGAAGCCTAATGCCATTCATAAGGCAGAACTAATCCACTCCCACAAATGCACAACCTCCTAATACTATTGCCTTGGGGTTAGGATTTCAACATGCGAACTTGGGGCAGAACACAGATATTCAGACCACAGCAAGATGGACTGGAGAAATAAACTGAAAGCTAAAACAATACAGCTTTTAGAGGGAAAGATCTTCATGACCCGGGGCTAGGCAATGCTTTTTCAAATAGGAATACCCACTGTGGCTCAGCGGTAACAAACCCAACTAGTATCCATGAAGATGCAAGTTTGATCCCTGGCCCCACTCAGTGGGTTAAGGATCCGGAGTTGCTGTGAGCTACAGTGTAGGTCGCAGATGCGGCTCAGATCCTGCATTGCTGTGGCTATTGTGTAGATGAGCAGCTACAGCTCTGATTTTCTGATTTGACTCCTAGCCTGGGAAACTCCATATGCCGGCACAAAAACAAATGTTAATCAGTGGATCAGGACAGAAAGCCCAGAAATAAGCCCATGCACTCATGGTAAATTAATTTATAACAAAGAAGGAAAGGATATACAAAGGCAAAATGACAGTCCAAGGAAAACTGGACAGTTACCTGTGAAGGAATGAAATTAGGACATTCTCTAATACCATATACAAAAATAAACTCAAAATGGATTAAAATTCTAAATGTAAGACTGGATACTATAAAACCACCAGGAAAACATAGGCAGAACACTTTGACATAAATTGCAGCAATATTTTTTTTTTGGATCCTTCTCCTAAAATAATGGAAATAAAAGCAAAAATAAACAAATGAGATCTAATTAAACTTAAGACCTTCTGCACAGCAAAATAAACCACAAACAGAATGAAAACACAACCTACAGACTGGAAGAAAATATTTACAAGTGATGCTATAGACAAGGAATTAATTTCCAAAATATACAAACAGCTCATACAGCTTAATATCAAAAAAAAAAAAAAAACCCAAACAACCCAATGAAAAAAATGGGCAAAAGACCTACATAGATATTTCTCCAACGAAGACATACATGGGGGCAATGGGCACATGAAAAGATGTTCAATATCACTAATTATTAGAAAAATGCAAATCAGAATTATAATGAGGTATCACCTCACACCAGTCCGAATGGCCATCATCAAAAAGTCTACAAATAATAAATGCTGGAGAGGGTGTGGAGAGAAAGAATCCCTCCTTCACTGTTGGTGGGAATATAAATTGGTGCAGCCACTATGGAAAACAGTATGGAGGCTCCTTATAAAACTAAAAAGAGAGTTATCATATGATCCAGAGGCCCCACTCATGGGCACATACCTAGAGAAAACTGCAATTCAAAAAGATCCATGCACCCCAATGTTCACAGCAGCATGATTTACAAAGCCAAGATATGGAAGCAACCTAAATGTCTACTGACAGATAAGTGGATAAAGAAGATGTGATAAACATACACAATGGAGTATTACCCAGCCATAAAAAGAATGAAATAATGCCATTTGCAGCAACATGGATGGACCTAGAGATTGTCATCCTAAATGAATTAAGTCAAAGATAAATACTGTGATATCACCCATCTGTAGAATCAAAAATATGACACAAATGAACTTTTCTATGAAATAGAAACAGACTCCAGATGTAGAAACAACTTTATGGTTACCAAAGGGATACTGGTGGTGGGGGGGGAATAAATTAGGAGTTTGGGATTAACATATACACACTACCATATATAAAATAGGTAAACAACAAGGACCTACTGTATAGCACAGGGAAATATACTAACTAAAGTATCTTAGTAAAGTATATTACAATATCTAAAATATATTGTAATAATCTGCAATAGAAAAGATTATTTGCAAAAGATGTGTGTATGTGTGTATAACTGAACCACTCTGCTGTACATCTGAAAGTAACTCAATATTGTAAACTAACTACAGGTCAATTAAAAATAAAATAAAGTAGGAAATAAAAAAGAACTTGACCACATTAAAACTAAGAACTTCTGTTCACCAAAAGTGAATTAAATAGCAACCTGTAGGGTGGGATAAAATATTAAACATATATTTATACACACTTATATATTATATATGATAAAAAAAAAAACCCCACAGATACAGGATTTTTTAAAAAGCTTCTAGGAGTTCCTGTTGTGGCTCAGCAATAATGAACCCGACTAGTATCCATGAGGACTTGGGTTTGATCCCTGGTCTTGCTCAGTGGGGTGGAGAATCTGGCATTGCCTGAGCTGAGGTGTAGGTTGCAGATGGGTCTCAAATCCCACATGGCTGTGTCTGTGGTATAGACGGGCAGCTATAGCTGTGATTCAACCCCTGGCCTGGGAACATCCAAGCACCATGGGTTTGGCCCTAAAAAGCAAAAACAAACAAACAAAAAACCCTTCTACAAACCAATAAGAAAAGCATGAACAGTTCAACAGCAAAATGGGCAAAAGAAAATAGATAAATGGCCAATCAACATGAAAAACTGCCCAAGTTTATTAGTCACCAGGGAAATGCACATTAAAAGCACAATGAAATACCATGACCTATCTACCAAAATGGCTGCGATGCAGAATAATAAGTGCTGACAGGGATGTAGAGGAACAGGAATTCTCACACAGTGCTTGTGGCAGAACACATCAGTTCAACCACTTTGGAAAATCGGCAGTTCCTACTAAATTGATATATGTGCATAACTTGTGATTCAGAAAACACATTTCCAGGTTATAACCAATAGAAATTTGTGCAGATGTTTATCCAAAGACACGTATTAGAATGTTCAAAGCAACAGTACTCAGACAAAAATTGGAAACCACCCATAGGTCCATCAAAAATAAAATGGTCAAATAAATTGTGACATAGTCACACAGTGGGAATACTATATAGCCGTGAGCATAATCTATAACTACATGCAAAAATACGGGTGAAATACTCAATCATGGAGTTGAGCAATTGAAGCCAGACAGGAAGAGCATATACTTCATGTGTATAATGTATCAAAACAGGTAGAACTAATCCAGAAGTCAGGAGAGTGGACACCACTGGGGGTTAGTTAGGAAGGGAACACAGGACCTAGTGGGTGCTCGTCCACGTTCTGTTCCTTGAGTTGGAGGACTTCGCCCTTGTTCTGTTCATCTTCTTCTTTACATGCTACTACGTGATACTTTTCTTTTTTTTTTTTAATGATTTTTATTTTTTCCATTACAGTTGGTTTACACGCCATGTGATTCTTATTTCATGACTGTCTTTGCTGGAACTTTTTTTTTTTCACCAAAATAGTCAGACAGAATTCAATTTGGCCTTATGTAATGATCTGGTTCACTTTCAATATACACATTTATCATTATGTTTTATTGAGGCTCTGCAAGATGCCTGCTTCTCAGGATTATTTCTGGAGACTGACTTTTCTGTCCAGATAGCTCTGCAGCTTTCTGAGAACTCTTTCTGATAACAGTTCTGTGTTGTTCATCTACCTGCCTCTCTCCTGCATCATCACCATCCTACTTTGGTTATGCTGTTGTTCTGCCTTTGCTACCTCTGCTATCATACTGGCGAAGAAAGAGGGAGAGACTGCCTTTAATAGAAAGAGTAATTTTACGATGGGGGCAGAATCATGATGCCACTGTATTTCTTGTATCACTTAAGATTTCACTGATTAACTGCTTTGCACCTTCTGCCCAAGGATGACAGTGCCATGTCCAGCCAACCTGAATATATGGTCTTGTTGGCAGACATACCTCTCTTGTGGCAATGGATTTGTCATGCTATCACAGCTTAATACCACTAAACTTTAAACCCATCACACTTACTCCTCTGTTCTTTCACACTCAGCAACTCTGTTTGTGATTATAAACTTGGCTTCCCAAAACCTTCTTATAGGCAGAGATATGATTTAGGACCATATCAAGTTCGGATCCACTTGATTTTTGCTTTAAATTCATAGGCAGGTATTCTTCTGGTATAGATTATAAATCATTCTCCACACATTAAATTAACTCTGTGACACCAAAAATACCAAGCTCAAACCTGCCGTCCTGTTGATGTTATCACGAGAGTGTATCTGTCTGGGAAGCCCACCACCAAGCTTCCCCCCGCCCCAGGCACACCCTACAAACAAGCAAACACATTTGGGTCAGTGCTATACTGCTTAGGAAAACAGAACCAAGTTTTTCAGTTCTTTCCCAGCAAGAGGGGATTTAAGAAAGAAGACTTCAGATGTCCAATAGTTCTAATAAATGTAACCGAACAAATGAAAATTTCTACTTTGAGATAAGTGTGGACAGCTACCACCATAGCATGCTTCCCATTATCCTGCTGTTTCTGGAAGGTAGGAAATGTCAGTGAGAAGACTCATCCTCCAGCAAATTATACAGATTGGCACCTGACCTCTTCTACACAACAGCTTCCAAGGAAACCTTCCTTGGTTTCCTACCATGCGTTTCGAGCACGAGGCAAGAGGCAAGTAGCAGCGCGTCAAAACTGCTTTCCCAAAAGAGTGATTGTTATTGTTATTATTATTTTAGGTTGGTTTTCCCTGGAGTTCAAAACTGCATGGGGTGCTCGCCAGTGTGTACAGAGACTGGCAATCATCTCTCCTAACTAAAGGTCTTCACCCAGGATGTTCCCCACAACCTGCCAGCTTCAAGTCCCCTGGGGCTTTGGGCAGCCCGGGCACACAGACTGGAGGCTCATCCCCACCTGCAGCAGCTGAGAGCACCACGGAGAGGAAGGCAGGGCTGAGGACCTGCTGTGCTCTGGTCCAGCCCAGCTCAGGGGAGCCACATAATTAGTACAAACAGCACTGCAGTGAGACACCTCTCCAGCTCTGTTTATTCTGTACATAAACCTAGCTTCGGTTCCATTAGGTTCAATAAACATTTGTTAAACATCTGTGCCGTGTCAGATCACGTCCAAGGCACAAGGGCAATAAGGATGAAGAACACATGAACAGGACCGGCTGTAATGCTCTTTTACAGCTTTATCGTTCCCCAAACACTTTTCACGTGGCTCATCTCCATCAACCTTGTGAGATCAAATAGAGCACACACGGGTACTGCATTTCCCCTTCACAACGGGGAAAGCTGAGCGTCCGAAAGACCGAGTCCCTCCCCTAAGATCACACGGTTAATAAATGTAAGTTCCGGCCCCAGAATCAGGGATTCGATTTTTCATTCAATGTTCAATACTCAATTTTTCCACATCGCCTTTTTTTTTTCTCTTTTTTCTACACATCGCCATGGCATACAACTTGAGGATGTTTCAGACCCTTTGCAATGGGCCAAGCCAGAGATGCTCCTTTCCCTTGCTCATAATTCTCCATGGTGGATGTCGTGGATGAAACGAGCCATTATTGTTGTTTAATTCTAAGAGATCATTTTCATCCCTGACGCTTCAAATGATTTCTCTCAAATGATGTTTTTATTTGCATCCAATTCACTTCACTCTGTTGAGCCAGCCACTTGGTCAACGAGAAATGAGTTAAGACCTAAAACTCTGCTTGTATTGGAATTTTTAATGCCCAAAGTACGTATCTTCTGTTGCAAATATTTTGGCTCATGGTGATATCCCATTTGAAATGAAATTATATACCATCTTGTATCCTAGAATTATTCTAACAACACTATAAATTCCTAGAGGAGAGCAACCATATCATGGCTCTGGGAATGTGGCCAGGACTAACAGTATTTGCTGAATGGAATTTAAAATATGGCTAACCCTTCTACGCCCTAATGGAAAGCTCTAGGACTAATGGTTGAGCATGAGATCAGAGTGAGACAGACTTGGAGGGGAGACCTGGTTCTACCAATAACCCTGGGCAAGTTGTATAAACCAACTAAGCCCCGTTGCCCTCATTAGAAAATGAGGATGTCACCAACCATCTCTTAGGCCCCTATAAGAATTAAATGAGAAACCTCATATACAGTGACAATGAATGTTGGGTCTTATTATCAAGGCCACTTTCGTGGATCTTTCCAGATGTCCTTCTGCCTTCTCTGATGTGAATGTGACATTTCTTTTCACACAAACTGAAAGGTCAAAGTTCCAAAGACAATTACTCATGCAGCATCCACCACAGAGGGCCTGTATTTGCTGAAAATAATTGAATAAGTATTTGCAACAGTTGCTGGTCGTATAATAAAGAGGATTTATTATTCTCTCTCTCAATTTTATTTTGCTCTATTTTGTGGAAATGTTGGCTAGCAGATAATGATTGCTTCAAATCAGACAGTCCTGAATAATCAGATATCACCTTTACAAAGAAGATAAATTAATTATTCTGACAGGAAATCTTTTTTTTTTTTAAAAAGGACATAAAAAAGGAGTCTGAACGCTTGAGTTCTCCAAACTGGATTTGTTAAAAATTATCCGTATTTTTCAGAGGGATAAAATTATCTTGAGAGATATAACAGCATTTAGGAATTCAATTAGATGATCCCTTCAGGCTAATAATAAGCAAAATGAACATTAGAGCAATCTATCACTTATGACCAAAATCACAAAAGGAACCATCATGCTAGATGCATGGCTTTAAGACTGAATTTTATAAAGCAAAATTTCATCTGTTTATTTCATTCCTAAGGCTGAGAGCTTCAGAGTATTAAAAAAGAAAAGAAAAAAAAAAAAAAAACAGGTCTGCTTGTTTCTTTCGTTACATAATTATGACAGTGAGGAAAACCATCCTTTGGCAACCTTCTCAGGTTCCTCACCACAGTGGATTTATTCTTTCAGCAGAAATACATTTACCAGTAAGATCGTAAATGGCATTTTCTGATTCTCTGCCCCCCCCTTTTTTTCCTGTGTCTTCCTTTTTTTTCTACAAGGACCTAGTAGTTTCAGGGTTGGGGGAAAAAAGGTTTTAGTTGTTCATTTTATTTTTGATTTTCATTGAAAAGCCAATGGTATGGGGCAGGAAACCACGCTACCTTCACAAAGGCTGGTCTAAGAAGGGATTGTGGGAGGGAAGGCGTCACAGATGCTGGGAGTTGATCCCAACCAAGGATGCTGAGTTGCAGACGTGGGAACGAGAGGTAAGTGACTCTATGTGCTTCACTCTAGTAAGACTTGGGAGCTACAGGCGCACTTAGCTGTTGCTCTCTCAGCCTGAAGAATCGCATCCGGCACATAGCAGATGCTCAGGAAATAAATGGACAAATAAAGAGACGGGTGTGCCAAGAGGGGACACCGATTACTGTACATCAAGTCAGGGGAAATCAGAGTTATTTCCTGCTTGAGAAGCCAGAAGGGGGCTTGTTCTCTGACACTACGGTTGTGCATCTTAAGCAGGAATCCCCATAAAGAAGAAACATGGATGCACATGACTTAGTCACGGTCACTTTAAATGCTAAGTTCTCACTGCGATTTTTTTTTTTTTTTATCACGAAAGCATTGCAGAAAAATAGAAAATGCAGATAAGAGAAGAAAAATTTTAAAACCACCATTATGATAGGCATCTACTCTTTTAGAGGATCTTCTCTGCCTACATATAATTCATACACATGTGTATTTTCTTTTACAAAAACTGGAGTAGCACTTTTTTGCAATGTTCTGCTATGTACCTAGATACTTCTCTGCCCCCTTACTTGTAAGGACAATAGAGCAGGATACATGATGAGCGCATACTCTTTTATTCACCCACATCCTTATTAATATATTAAGGATGTACCCTTTTTTTTCTTTGAGAAATGATGCTGCCCCACTGTGATCAAATAATAAATTAGAGCTATGTCTCAACCATAGAGAACTTGCCCTAAGTGACTTTTTCCGAAGCAGCAATGAGACTGACATCATCCAGGAGCGAGAGGAGAAGCTTGTGTCTGCCCAGGGCAGTGATAACTGACCCAGAGGAAGGAACTAACCCCGATCTGCCCTAACCTGTGCTCTAATTGTCTGTCTTCCTGAGGCCTGGGCAACGGCAGATGTATTGTCATTAGAATATCAGATTCACTTTTTGAAGTTAAAAGGAATTTAAGACATCATTAATTGTCATATCCTTAATTGATTCTTGAGGTTTACGAAGAGATAAAAAGCTTTTTTTTTTTTTTTTTTGCCCAAGGCTGAACTTAGATCTGCTCAGCTCGGAGGACTGCTAGGTTTCCTCACACAGGGCTTAATATTTTTACAAATGAAGATGCTAGGGAAATGGGATTTTAGGCCTCAAGGTTGACAACGGCGGGGAGAGATGTCCCGTACCTAAGCTCAAGGGTAACTAAATCAACAGCGCAAGATTTTCAAACGGATGATCTCAAACTTTAGCCAAAAATCCCCATTCAAACTTTGAAAACATTATGCTAAATGAAAGAAGCCAGACACAATAGGCCACATATTGTACAATTCCATGAACCTACATGAAATGTCCAGAATAGGCAAATCCATAGAGACAGAAAGCAAATTAGTGGTTGCTAGGGGCTGGGAGGAGGGGAAATAGAAATGACTGCTTAATGGGTACAGGGCTTCTTTGGGGGGGGATGATGAAATTATTCCGGAATTAGATAGTAGTGATGCACAATATTAAACACGGAATTGCATACTTTAAAATGGTCAAAATGATGAATTTTGTTTATGTGAATTCTATTTCAACTAAATTAAAAACAACAAAGATCCTATCCAGTCTATGTCCATAAAGACAAGAGATAGAGGAGTTCTCATTGTGGCTCAGCGATAACAAACCTGACTAGCACCATGAGGATGTGGGTTTGATCCCTGGCCTCACTCAGTGGGGTAAGGATCCCGCATTGCTGTGGCTGTGGCTCTGATTTGTCCTGAGAACCTCCATATGCCACGGGTGCAGCCCTAAAAAGACAACAGATAGAAAGAGCAGGTGGGTGATTGGGACTTTCTTCAAGAGTTGCCCCACTGTGGGCTCTCCCTGGGGAGGGCATGTGGGTACTTACTTGCATGACCCATCGCCCTCCTTTTCTTCCCTACCTCGCCTCATTTCTAGCCTAGGGAGCTTCCAGAGAACCCAGCCACAAGTTGACACATGCTTCCTAGAGTCCAGACAGCACAGGGGCTTGAGCTTGAATCTCCACCAGCCAGAGACTTAGTATTGGGTTCGAAATCTAGTTCTACCACAAATCTTGGCCAATTTACAAAAACCAACTGGAGCTGATCAAAAGGCTATTGCAAGGGTGGGGTGCATTTCCAGAGCTAGGGGGCAATGTCATGTGTTTCCTGTGAGCCTAGGTTCCAGTCACACTGCAAAAACCTTACCAAGAGTGTTGCCCCCAGAGTGGGCTTTCAGCAGAAAGCTTCTGTGTGCAACAATCAAGCACCCACAGGGCCAGATGTTCCTGAGCTGTCCCCGAAGAACACCCAATGTGCTCCCAGGTTAAAAAAGGGGGAAGCTGCTTGGGCGTTCCCTCTGTGGTGCAGCAGTCTAAGGATCTGGTATTGCACCAGCTGTGGTGCAGGTCCCAAATGCAGCTCTGATTTGATCCCTGACCCAGGAACTTCCATATGCCACAGGGGCAGTCAAAAACAAGGGGAGAAGCAGCTTATATGAAATAATGCTCAACATCACAAATGATTAGAGAAATGTAAATCAAAACCATAATGAGGTACCCACCTCACACAGGCCAGAAAGGCCATCATTAAAAAGTCTACAAATAATAAATGCTAGAGAGGGTGTAGAGAAAAGGGTACCCTTCTACACTGTTGGTGGGAATGTAAAATTGCTGCAGCCACTACAGAAAACAGCATGGAGATTCCTCAAACAACTAAATATAGATCCAGCAACCCCACTCCTGGGCATATATGTAGACAAAACCATAATTCAAAAAGATCCATGCACCCCAATGTTCATAGCAGCACTATTTAATAGCTGAGACATGGAAACAAAACCTAAATGTCCATCAATGGATGAATGCATAAAGTAGATGTGGCATATATACACAGTGGACTATTACTCAGTCATTAAAAAGAATGAAATAATGCCATTTGCAGTAACATAGATGCAAACAGAGATTATCATACTAAGTGAAGTCAGAAAAAAAGGCAAATACTGTATGATATCACTTATATGTGAAATCTAAAATACAACACAAATGATCTATGAAACAGAAACAGACTCACAGACATAGAGAATACACTTGTGGTTCTCCATGGGGAGGAATGGATTGGGAGTTTGAGATTCACAGATGCAAACTATTATATACAGAATACAGGATGGATAAACAGGTAGGATGGACAAACAGGCGTTCCCTGGTGGCCTAGTGGTTAAGGAGCAAGCATCGTCACTACTGTGGCATGGGTTCAATTCCTGGTCCAGTAACTCCCACATGCTGCAGGGGAGGCCCCCCCCCCAAAAAAATCGAATGGATAAACACAAGGTCCTCCTATATAGCACAGGGAACTATATTCAATATCCTATGATAAGCCATAGTGGAAAAGAATACGAAAAAGAATGTATATGTATATGTATAATTGCATCACTTTGTTGCACTGCAGAAATTAACATAACACTGTAAATCGATCATACCTGAATAAAATATTTTTTTAAAAAAGAGGCAACTTTAGATTGGTGTCCTAATTACACCTGATTATGGAACATGTGCTAGAATCAAATGTGACGCAGAATGTGAAAGTCCCTCATAGCCTATCAAGTGCTATTCAAGTGTTCATTATTAGTAACAACAACTTGAAATCATCAAACTCATGCTATAACAATTTCTTATCACATGTCTCTAATTCCTTAAGTCTTTGATGGCAAAGTGAGAAATCCTGGAAATCACAAGGCTAGAAGTTCTAAGAGTTCATCTACTCAAATCCCTGCCCCCAGGCAGAAGTTACTTTCGACCCTTGCCAGGCACAAAGGACCATACCTGCCCGAGCACATCAGACTCAGAATCACATCAAATGTCAATCCACTTTGTCTCATCTGTTGCTGCAGTCATTACTGAATGGTCAAAAAAAAAAAAAAAAAAAAGGAAAAAAAAAAAAAGAGTATGCCATGTGGAAAAGACCAGAGAAATATCTATCTGTCCTATTTTAAACTCCTGAGAAGGCAACTCAACCATCTGTCTTGGCAACCCATTCTAGGCTGGAACCACCCTGTCAAAAACATATCTCTTCTGTTTAATCTAAATCCTTCAAACGGAGCCTCAAGCTAATTTTGTCCCATTCCATTTTCAAATAATTTGGAACACAGTTATTTACCAGCTGGGTTATAAGATTATACAATGTCATAGGGTTTGGGTGAGCAGTAGATGAAATGAGGCAAGTCAATGAAATGAGGCAAGTCAAAGTTCAGGTCTGGCGCATAATAACAGCACAATACATATTTATTATTGCCACCCTTATATATACTAGGACTCTTTCAGTCACAAGTGACATCAATACAACTCAAAGTAATTTAAGCAAAGAAAAGAAAAGAAAGAAAGAAAGAAAGAAAGAAAGAAAGAAAGAAAGAAAGAAAGAAAGAAAGAAAGAAAGAAAGAAAAAGAAAAGAAGAAAAAAAGGGTTAGGGAAGAGAATGTAATAAGAAAGGAAGTGAAATTCTCAACAAAATTTTAGCCAGTCGAATTCAACAACATATAAAAAAGATCATACACCACGACCAGGTGGGATCATCCCTGGTTCACAAGGACGGTACAACATACACAAATCAATCAACATCATACACCACATTAACAAAAGAAAAGTCAAAAACCACATGATCATCTCAATAGATGCAGAAAAAGCATTTGACAAAAATGTATCCATTTTTTTTGGATGTTGTCCATTTATCAACATCCATTCATGATAAAAACTCTTACCAAAGTGGGTGTAGAGGGAACATACCTTAACATAATAAAAGCCATTTATGACAAACCCACAGCAAATATAATACTCAATGGAGAAAAGCTGAAAGCCTTCTTGCTAAAATCTGGAACAAGACAAGGATGCCCACCCTCTTCACTTTTATTCAACGTAGTATTGGAAGTCCTAGCCACAGCAATCAGACAAACAAAAGAAATAAAACTGGAAGAGAAGAGGTAAAATTGTCACTGCATGAAGATGACATAATACTGTATATAGAAAACCCTAAGGACTCCACACAAAATCTACTCGAACTGATCAACAAATTCAGCAAAATAGCAGGACACAAGACTAACATTCAGAAATTGGTTGCATTTCTTTATACTTATAATGAAATGTTAGAAAATGAATACAAAAATACAATACCTTTTCAAATCGCCCCATGAAAATGAAATACCTGGGAATAAACCTGACCAAGGAGGTGAAAGACTTATATGCTGAGAACTATAGAAAAAACTATAAAACTATAAAACATTAATCAAGGAAATTAAAGAGGATTCAAAGAAATGGAAAGATACTCCATGCTCCTGGGCTGGAAAAATTAATATTGTACAAAATGGCCATACCACCCAAGCAAACTACAGATTCAATGCAATCCCTGTCAAATCACCCATGACATTTTTCACAGAACTAGAACAACCAATCCAAAAATGTATATGGAACCACAAAAGACCCAGAATTGCCAAAGTAATCCTGAGGAACAGAAATTAAGCAGGAGGCATAACTCTCCCAGTCTTCAGGCAATGTAACAAAGACACAGTAATCCAGACAATGTGGTTCGGGTACCAAGATAGACATACAGACCAGTGGAACAGAATAGAGAACCCAGAAATAAACCCAGACACCTATGGTCAATTAATCTTCAACAACGAAAGCAAGAATACAAAATGGGGAAAAGACAGTCTTTTCAGCACGTGGTGCTGGGAAACTGGATGGCCGCATGTAAATCAATGAAACTGAACATACCCTCACTCTATGCACAGAAATAAACTCAAAATGGCTTAAAGACTTAAACATGAGAAAAGACACCAGCAAGACACCACCAAACTCCTGGAAGAGAACATAGGCAAAACATTCTCTGATATCAACCTTACAAAGGTTTTCTCAGGTCAGTTTTCTAAGGCAACAGAAATAAAAGCAAAAATAAACCAATGGGACCTAATCAAACCTAAGTTTTTGCATAGCAAAAGAAACCATAAAAAAACCACAAAAAGACAACTTACAGAATGGGAAAAAATAGTTTCGAATGATGCAACTGACAAGGGCTTAATCTCTAAAATATACAAACAATTTATACAACTCAACAGCAAAAAAAGCCAACAACCCAATGGAAAAATGGTCAAAAGACCTGAATAGACATTTCTCCAAAGAAGATACAGGGATGGCCAAAAAGCACATGAAAAAATGCTCCACATCACTGATTATTAGAGAAATGCAAATCAAAACTACTATGAGGTACTACTTCACACCAGTCAGAATGGCCATCATTTATAAGTCTACAAATAACAAATGCTGGAGAAGGTGTGGCGAAAAGGGAACCCTCCTGCACTGTTGGTGGGAATGTAAATTGGAACAACCACTATGGAAGACCGTATGGAGGCACCTCAGAAAACTAAACATAGAACTACCATATGACCCAGCCATCCCACTCTTGGGCATATATTCAGAAAAAAAATTTTCCTTGAAAAAGATACATGCACCCATATGTTCATTGCAGCACTATTCACAACAGCCAAGACATGGAAACAACCTAAATGTCCGTCAACAGATAACTGGATTAAGAAGATGTGGTATATATACACAATGGAATACTACTCAGCCATAAAAAATAACAAAATAATGCCATTTGCAGCAACATGGATAGAACTAGAGACTCTCATATTAAGTGAAATAAGTCATAAAGAGAAAGACCATATGATATCACTTATATCTGGAATCTAATAATACAGCACAAATGAACCTTTCTACAGAAAACAAAATCATGGACTTGGAGAACAGTCTTGTGGTTGCCAAGGGGGAGGGGGAGGAAGTGGGATAGACTGGGATTTGGGGTTAATAGATGCAAACTATTGCCTTTGGGATGGATAAGCAATGAGATCCTGCTGTATAGCACTGGAAACTATATCTAGTCACTTAGGATGGAGCATGATAATGTGAGAAAAAAGAATGTATATATGTATGTATGACTGGGTCATCTTGCTGTATAGTAGAAAATTGAAAGAACACTGTAAACCAGCTTATAATGGGGAAAAAAAATCATTTAAAATAAAGTTTAAAAAAATAAAAATCTGAATCTTAAAAAAAAGAGTAAAAACAGAATTATGTTGTATTAAAAAAAAAAGAAAGGAAGTGAAATAATGCAGTGGCCTTCAAGCCACTTCAAGTGGTTCCTCTTTCCCTCTCTTCTGTCTTTCAGACAAGCTTTTTGAGGTACAGAGAGCAGGATGGCAATCAGCCGATTCAGGTTGGGTAAGCCTGGAATAGGTTCCCCATTCATCATTTGATTTATCAAAAACTCATCCAATGACAAGGAAGTGTCTAACAGGATTCTAGAAGCTAACAATAGAGCAGCGTTCAGATCATAACATTTCACCCTTGTGGAACATACCATCTAGTGGAAAGAGTGAATCTGGCAAAATTACCTTCACAGAGTAAGGTCGGAACTTATACCACTATTAAGGTTGATTATTAGCTCTCTATTCACCAAGCCAAGGAAACCCATCCCTTTCAAAACTCTTTTCCTCTCGGCAAATGAGCAGAATCCTCAAAATTAGGTCTTCAAATAGATATATAAATGTGCCTGTGGATTTTGAGTGCATTTTTTTTATGCTGTGTAATCTTTGCATAATGTTGGAATGATGTGCCTGCTGCTCTTATTACAGAAGCTTCTGTTTCCATTTTTGAAAGTCACTTTTCTTTTTTGACTATTTTTGTTTTAAATAGAGGTCTTTCTGCCACATGCATGGTTTCCTTCGAACGTTAGTTACTTAGTAAATACTACAAATACCTAGTTATTTATTAGTCATTTAAAAGTATTCCTCTGAATACTTTTAAATCTATTTCTCTGTGTTAATCATTCTAACCGCAAAAATAAAGGCCTGGAGACCAAGTTTTTTTCTTTGAGAACCCCAAAACTTAGAAAACATCAACCTCTGCCTCTCCCCTGGGAACAGTAAGCAATGCTTTCCTGAAGCATTTCAGGCTGTATTCTTATGAGAAACTTCAACTTTTCATGAAACTGAAACTAATCTGAATCAAGCTGTTCTCAACTGAAAAATCTTGATTTACCAGTGCTATTGCACAGTCATTCCATAAAAAGCCTGACTGAATTAATGATGCATTAAATTTGGCACTTTCGCCTAACAGATCTACGCTACAACATGAATCCATTCATGGACAATGCAGGGGCCAACTCTCATTAACTTCAAGGTTGCTCAAGTGATGGGGGGAAGGAGCGAATGAGTTGTCTTCGTCATTATTCCTATTTTTTTAAAGTAATATTTTACTCAATTGTTTTTCTCAATTTGCTCCTCTTTTCAATGTCTTTCTCCCTCTGCTTTGGTTAGCATCTCTTGTCAAGGCAGTAATATAGCTCTTTTAAGCCGGATATAATGGATAAATGGGCCATTTGGCTCAGTCAAATCCCATCGTTAAAACTGATCTCGGAATTAAACAAAAATGGATTTTTAATCGGAAAGCTCATCAGCTCCACATCCCCCACCTAACTGTGCCCGGCCTTGCCCACCTGGCCTTGCCTCTTTCTTAACCTGCTTCTAGGGAAGGGATGAAGAACCTCCGCGCAGACACCCTCTCTGGGATCAGTCACTGTCCATTGCGAACACGATAAAAAAAAAAAAAAAAAAAAAAAAAGTCTGGCTCTGGGTCCCCCCCCCCCCCTTTAAGCTTAATACTCTTATCTTCGCCTCGACTCCAACCCTTTTTTCCTGCGCTTCTCCATCGCGAATGGGGCACCTTGAAGCTGCGTCCAGAGTTAGCAAAGGGATAGAACTTTCCCAAGGAGGTGCGGAGTGTCCCCGATGCGCTTTCCCGCTTCCTTCCCCCAAGCAGAGATCCTGTTGCATGGGAGGGAACGTGCCCGATTTCCCTTCCCCCTCAACCTCCACCCCCGAATGTGGGCGGAGACGGAGGCTGCTTCTGTGTTTATTTTGTAAACCTTTAAAACCTACCGCACTTAGCGCTGTGAGAGCCCCCGTGGCCTTTGCCCACTGAAAGCCGTATGAGGTCGGGGAGCTCAGCTGACTGGCTGGGAGAGAGACGCGACCTGCACAGTCGGGACGAAGTGGGTCTTCTAGGGAGCGACCTCTCCCTTCCGGGATGGGCGTGTCCCTTAACCTCCCCCACCCCATCACCCCGCAGATAGGGGCTGGGCGCACGGACGCAATCCTCAGAAGCGCGCGAGCGCGTCCACCGCTTGGGGGACGCCAGCCCTGGCCTCGGGTGTGGACCCCTGCCCCGCCTGCGCGGCCACCCTCCCGGGGCGCGGGAAGGAGCGCGGCAGAGGTGGCAGCAGTGCCGCCGGGTGGGGGCGAGGGGGGTACCAGCCGCCGCTCGGATTGGCTGCGCCGCCGCCCCCTCCCTGCGCCGCGCGCCCCCCGTCGCGCGCTCGGCCCGCTCTCGTCCGCAGCGAGGGAGCTGGTTCCCGCTGGAGGGAGGACGCGCAGGGGCGGGACCGGTCTTCCCGCCCCGCACCCGACCCCAGGCGCGCCGGGATAAAACCCGGCCAGTGCTGCGCGGGGAACTCGGGTCCCTGCAGCCTCCCAAGCACGGAGAGGCGGGGTCGCTCCGACCCCCTGCTCGCGCCCCCGCCGCTTGGGCCCGGCTCCGGGAGCCGGGCGCCTGGCGCGCGGGCACGCGACGGCTCGAGTGCCCAGGCGGTACCTTCAGCGGAGCAATGAAGAGAGCTCGGGAGAACCAACCGGAGCCGGCCGAGCTGTTTCCTGCGCTCGGGGTTGCTGCCGCCACTGCTATTGCTTGAAACTCTCCAAAGTTGCGAGCCAGCGAGAGGCTGCCGCCCGCCGGGAGCAAAAGGGAAAGGAACTCTTAAGATGCCAGAGTGACAGACATAGACAGACGGACGCACAGATCTGCAGAAGACACCACTGTGGGCGGCCTATTCCCGGTGCCCCTGAGGCTACCCAGCTCTGTGAGTTGCTTTCTGTACGGGTAGCTTGCTTGCTAAGTATTTCCTTATAATTGTTTATAAGATGCGTTTGTGTATTTCTGTGTTTCTTGGAGAGAGTTTTAAAAAAAGGGGGGGGGGGACAACGTATGATGCACCTTAAAAGAAATTGTTTCAGATATTGATACGGTTGTGTTGATAGAATGCATCCAACAGTAAAGAGGACACATAGGCTCCCCAGTGGGGAAAAAAAATAAAAAACCCTCGATTTCAAAAGTTATGGGAAAGAAAGCTAGCTATTACTCTTAAGGGTTAACTAGGGGTAGTTAACTTTGCTTTTTTACTCCTCTTTAAATATTGATTGTTTACCAGGTTGACTGGTGGGAGGCTGAGCTGGTGGCAAAGGCGCCCAGAAGAGACTTAGAGGCGACCATAATGTCTTTACGTTTACGCGCACTGCCCACCCTGCCTAGAGTTGTCAGACCGGGCTGCAGGGAACTGCTGTGTTTGTTGGTGATCACGGTGACTGTGAGTCGTGGCACCTCCGGGGTGTGCCCCACCGCTTGTATCTGTGCCACTGACATCGTGAGCTGCACCAACAAAAACCTGTCCAAGGTGCCTGGGAACCTTTTCAGGCTGATTAAGAGGCTGGATCTGAGTTACAACAGAATCGGGCTTCTGGATTCTGAGTGGCTGCCGGTTTCCTTTGTAAAGTTGAACACCCTCATTATTCGTCATAATAACATCACGAGCATTTCCACGGACAGTTTCTCCACAACTCCAAATCTGAAGTGTCTTGACTTATCATCCAACAAGCTAAAGACCGTGAAGAGTGCCGTGTTCCAGGAGTTGAAGGTTCTGGAAGTGCTCCTGCTTTACAATAATCACATTTCCTATCTTGATCCTTCAGCATTTGGAGGGCTCCCCCACTTGCAAAAACTCTACTTAAGTGGAAACTTCCTCACGCAGTTTCCCATGGACTTGTACCTCGGAAGGTTCAAGCTGGCAGAACTGATGTTTCTAGATGTTTCTTATAACCGGATCTCCTCCTTGCCAATGCATCATATAAATTTAGTGCCAGGAAAGCAGCTGAGAGGCATCTACCTTCATGGGAACCCATTTGTCTGTGACTGTTCTCTTTACTCATTGCTGATCTTTTGGTATCGTAGGCACTTTAGCTCAGTGATGGATTTTAAGAATGATTATACCTGTCGCCTGTGGTCTGACACCAGGCACTTCCATCAGGTGCTTCTGCTCCAGGATAGCTTTCTGAATTGCTCTGACAGTATCGTCAATGGTTCCTTCCGTGCACTTGGCTTTATTCACGAGGCTCAAGTGGGGGAAAGGCTAATTGTTCACTGTGACAGCAAGACTGGGAACTCCAATACTGATTTCATGTGGGTCGGTCCGGATAACAGAGTGCTGGAGCCCGAGAAAGAGGTGAAAAACTTTCACGTGTTTCCCAATGGGAGTCTGGTTATAGAGAGTCCTCGGTTTGAGGACGCCGGCGTGTATTCCTGTATTGCCATGAATCGGCAGCGGCTGTTAAATGAAACTGTGGACGTCACCATCAATGTGAGCAACTTCACCATGAACAGATCCCATGCCCACGAGGCGTTTAACACAGCTTTCACCACCCTGGCAGCCTGCGTGGCCAGCATTGTCTTAGTACTTCTGTACCTCTATCTGACACCGTGCCCGTGCAAGTGTAAACCCAAGAGACAAAAACATATGCTAAACCAAAGCAGTGTCCAGGCGTCTATTCTCGCGCCCGGCCCCGACAGCGATGCCCCGGCTGATGAACGGAAGGCAAGTGCTGGTAAAAGAGTGGTGTTTTTGGAACCCCTGAAGGATACTGCAGCAGGGCAGAATGGGAAAGTCAGGCTCTTTCCCAGTGAAACGGTTATAGCGGAGGGCATCTTAAAGTCCTCCAGGGTGAAATCTGACTCAGATTCCGTCAATTCAGTGTTTTCAGACACACCCTTTGTGGCGTCCACTTAATTTTGTGCCTGTATTTGTATGCTGCAGTGATTGACTCTCTTCATATTCAACTTTTGTGTGTGGTCTGCAAAACAAATATACAGCAGGGCAGAAACAGGTGGTTCTGTATTTTTGAAATACAGTCAGATGGATTTTAAGAATGAAATCACTGGTTAACAGGAAATGTGGTAAAGCACTTAGATTCGTGCCGGAGAAAGACAGGGTTGTTTTTCAGAGTTCAAGTTCTAGGTAGCATCTTAGTCCTTAGCACCACTGATAATTTCAAAGCCGGCCTGGAGGTGACATGACTGACGTTGTCTTTTCACTCAGGCGTGTTGAAAGAAAAAAATTAATTTCTCATATTAGGATTCCTGAAAAAGAGACTATACTAACTTACTGGGACCAAAGTTGAGTTACTTTAAAGACAAGCATTGTGTCCTATTTCATTTTTCAAACATGAAGGGGGAAGAACCAAGCAGCAGTTATCTTTAAAGCACAAAGTAAAGTTAGATTGGGGAAGAATCCAGTTCGTGTCATTCATCATTGCAGACCGTGTAAACGGACTACCCTGATCAAATTTCCTGAGCAATGCCCCGTCCCATATGGTGTTAGGTAAATAGTACAATAAAGGTACTTTTGACTGTCTTCTTTCCGTTCTGTACATTTCCTATCCTTGTACAAAAGATCTTAGTGAAAGTTTAAAGCCATCCTTATTTGTTGCCACAAATTATGTAGATGTCACTACCAAAATGTCTGAGTGCCTTCTCAGACCTTTGTTCTAGCAGACTTAATATTCGTTTATATGCTTGTGTGTGTGTAAATCCTAAATTATATCAACTATTAAAGCAATCCTACTGTACTGTGCTTTGGACATTTGAATTACTGTAAATACATGTGTTTGGAGACTTGATGGTCTATTTTATTTGGCTGTTTACAAACATAAATCTGAGTTGTTTTATGTGATCAGACTGTGCTACTTGGTGTTAAACAGCCCCTGTGGCAAATATCTCTGCAAATTTCTTGGACTTAACAATACAGAGGGGTTTTTTTGGTTATTATTGTTTGTGGCTGTACCCACCGCATGTAGAAGTTCCTGGGCCATGCCACAGTAGTGACCTGAGCCCCAGCAGTGATAACACTGGATCCTTAACCCACTGAGCCACCTGGGAACTCCCAGAGTTAATTTTTTAAAAGGGGGAAGAAGGCTCTAAAGTGTTCTACTGAATTTGTACCTTCTCTATCACATTTTACTCTGATCCCATGGTGCACTTCAGCCAGATTTGGAAGACCCCCTAAGCTCGGATTTGGGAACATGGGAGAGCCCCAGAGACTTCCTCCTTATTCCCATCCCTGCTGTGAGATAATCCAGTACCCGCTCTGGCCCTAGGCTTCCGAAGGTGTGAAATGAAAATTTCAGATTATATGATGTCTAAGGTCCCTTCCCACATAGGAAGTGATGACTTCCTGGTGGTCTTCACTCCATCACAGACTTGCACTGGCTTTCTGGACCTGTACCACCTAGTGATGGAGTTACAGGGATGGGGTTAGGACAGACTAGCGTCACACTGTGTAGCTCCGATAGGTGTTTTGGACTCTCCAGTCCAGCTCTTTCCCTTTCTCAGGGACGAGTGAAGCCTAGAGAGGCCAAACAGTGAATCAGTGATGGGGATTCAAAGAGAGTTCAGGTTCAGGATTCTTCCCGGTGAAGATTCAAGAGTCAAAAAATGGTTTTTAATGATGGGGATGGAGAAGGAGCCAAAGAATAAAACAGAATAGTCAGGAAGTGGCAAAAGTGACTCAGGGATGTGTTGTCACTGGGGCCAAAAGCGAAGAGGATTTTTAAAAGATGGAAGTAGGCAATAGGAATAATTATTTGGAGAACTTGAGCATAAGATGTGGGGGAAGTCTGACTTTGGCATTGGTGGTTTGAGGGGAGGGTGGATCCTTGGTGGATACAGGTGCCAAGCCAGGTTCCCAGGGGCAGACACTGGTCAGCTGGGGGTTAAGGAGTAGGTGAGCGGTCAGGATGTGTGCGTGGGGACTAGGACGTGAGCCAGGGCTCACTAGCACTGAAAATTCCTTATTGCATGCTGTTAAAAAATGACTGCCTCTGCCTTTTAAACACAGACCTCACCTGTTAGATAAGATCCTTTGGCCTTAAAGATATTACTGGAAAACATTGTATTCCAGTTCCTGCCGTCTAAGTAATTAGGAGGAATTTCGTGATGTGTGCGACCTTTGAAATCATTACTCCTTCTTTGTACTTGGAGAAGCTCAGACTCGGAAACACTGTAATTTGTTCGGGGGTCACACAGGGGATCGGGACACAAGGACAAACTCTAGAACCACTGACACCCTCCAGAGATAGGAAGGACTGCTGCCTCAAGGGCTGTGTTCATCCTGGCGCAGGAGTGTAAAAGCTGCACATCAGTTAGCAGGGAGGCTGCCGAAAATCTCTGAATTGAGCCTTTGCTGGACAGGAACTCTTTTTTTTTTTTGTAGCCTTTTCTAGGGCCGCTCCCGGGGCATGTGGAGGTTCCCAGGCTAGGGGTCCAGTCGGAGCCGCAGCCACTGGCCTACGCCACAGCCACAGTAACACGGGATCTGAGCCGAGTCTGCAACCTACACCACAGCTCGTGGCAACACCACTGAGCAAGGCCAGGGATCAAACCTACAACCTCGTGGTTCCTAGTCAGATTCGTTTGCGCCACGACGGGAACTCCTGGACAGGAACTGTTAAGATCCTTAAGCCCTCAAACCCTTGATCCCAGGAAACACTTTGGCAAGGAAACGTGGGCAGTGCGAGGCATGGGGAGTTTGTAAGACCTGACCTTGGCTGGTCCTGATACAGATGCTTGGTTAAAGGATAGGTTGAGCTGAGGTCAAAACTAACGTACAACCAAAACAAAACAAAATCCTGAGTACTGCAACGCAAAGCTGCATTTTGAACAGGAATAGGAAGGCTGGGTGATGAAAAAGCATAGATCTGAATGTTATGATGTGGAAATTTAAGTTCTTATGTGTATTTTTGGTGGGGGGATAGAAGCCAGTAGTCACGTGTATTTTAAATATAGGAACAGAACTAATTTGTACTTTACAAATTTGTCCCACTCAAAACTTTTATGTAATTTTCCTTCCAAGTGATAGTCTGAATTTATGTAACTAGGTTATTATTTTAAACTACTTAGTATTTTTTTTTCTTTTCTTTTCTTTTTTTCTTTTTTCTTTTCTGGCTACTCTGTGGCATATGGAAGTTCCCGAGCCAGGGATCGAATTCTGATGCAGGCGGCACCAGATCTTTAACCCACTGCGTCTGACCAGGGATGGAACCCACGCTGCCTCAGAGACAAGCCAGATCATTAACCCACTGCACCACAGCAAGAACTCCTAAGTCAGATCATTAACCCACTGCACCTAAAGAACTCCTAAAAACTGCATATTTTTATTATGCAGTTATAAGAGAGGTTGGATACACATTGGGAAAGTCAAGCAAAGATCATAGATGTGAAATTTTCCTGTAGCGAGAGTATATTTTCACTACAATTAGAAGATATTATGTTTATGATAATAGACTTCCTCTAGTTAATCATGCGTTACCTTTTTTTTTTTTTTTTTTTAGGGTCAAATCCACAGCATATGGAAGTTCCCAAGCTAGAGGTTGAAACAGAGTTGCACCTGCCAGCCTGTGCCACAGCAGCGCAGGATTCAAGCCTCGGCTGCAACCTACACCACAGCTCACGGCAATCCTGGATCCTTAACCCAGTGAGTGCGGCCAGGGACTGAACCCAAGTCCTTATGGATACTAGTTGGGTTCGTTACCCCTGAGCTACGATGGGAACTCCGTGAGTTATATTTTTTAAACACACTTTTATGATTTATAATCTGAATGAATGGCCTAAAACATTTTCTGATTTATAGTTGACTTCTGCATGAGTCCTCACTATTTGGCCCAGAGAGATTTAAGTATATTGATTTTTAGCTTTAATTGTTGGAATTATTTGCCCAGAATACATTTTTTTTTCCATTTTTCTCAATAAACATTTTTATGAAATGTTAATCAGAAGGGATGGGGGTGGAAACACAAAAAGGACAAGAAGACACATATGAGTCTAAATTGTAAAAAGACATTTGATTTAGACCATCCCGCTAAGCACCATTAAAACATGATACAGCCCAAACAACCTGCCATATGGCTGGCTTTTTCCTTCGCCACAACTGCTGCTCAATTATTGTCACCTTTTAGTGTCATCTGTCATCTGGTTTACCAAGTAATCTAGGAATAGGTTGAAACCCAGGTTTGTCCCTGGGATCAAAGGAAAAGTTAGATAAACTAGTGTTTCTAGGACTTCCCCTTGTGGCTCAGGGCTAACGAACCCGACCATTATCCATGAGGACGCAGGTTCGATCCCTGGCCTCACTCAATGAGTTAAGGATCCATCGTTGCCTCAGGCGGAGCCATAGGTCACAGATGTGGTATGGCTCGGATCTGGCATGGCTGTGGCTGTGGCATATGTAGGCCGGCAGCTTCAGCTCTGATTTGACCCCTAGACTGGGAAGTTCCATATGCCTCGGGATCAGCTCTAAAAAGAAAAAAAAAAAGTGTTTCTGGCAGCTTCCCTCTGTATACTCCCCAAACAGATATTCTGGTTCAGGCCGTCGAGGGTAAAGCCTACTTGTCAGATACCTTTTAAAATTTCCAGATAATTATGATTCTGCCTATTTTGTTGAAACACATCCAAAAAATGGGACCACGGCAAATTTTGTGTTTGGGGCTATGTCAAAATACATTATTATTACCTGCTAATGGACTTATTAATAAAAAGAAGAATTAGTGCTGGCTTAAAAAAATCCTAATATGTTGGAAAAACAACAGAGTTTGATGCTCTGATACTAAATAAGGTCCAGAGTAGCTTTTGGCCGTAATTAATGATGTATATTTTTCCAAATTATAATATATAGAATAATTACTTTGAGGTGACTAGATCTCTGATTCTTTCATGCTTTAGAAACTATTTTTGGCTTGAAAGCAGCGACAAGAGATCTGGTTTGTAACAATGAGCTTTGGGGCTTTCAAATTTGATTAGATCACAGTAAAGTGAGGGTGTATTTCAGAGATACTTGAATATAGATTTCAACTGCAGAGAACAAACTTCATTGTTTTATCAGCACATTAGAATAATATTTTTTAAAGAGAGCACTGAAATTCTTTTCACAGTTCTCTCATCCCTCCTTGCCCCTGAGCCAGCCCCTTAAGCCGTATTTTAAATTTTATTTATTTATTTATTTACTCTGTCATTTATTTATTTATTTTATTTTTAGGGCCACACCTGCGGCGGATGGAAGGGCCAGGGGTGGAATTGGAGCTGCAGATGCCGGCCTACGCCACAGTCATAGCAACACCAGATCCTTAACCCATTGAGCGAGGCTAGGGACTGAACCTGTATCCTTATGGACACTATGTCAGGTCATTAACCCACTGAGCCACAACGGGAAATCCTCCTTATTTTTTATGATATGAAGGTTAATGTGTAAAGATTATGAGTTTGCCCTGGCAGGTATTATTGAGTGGTAATGTATAAAAAGTAGAACCCTGAACACTTAGAATAGCCTCTTGAATGATCCAGGGATTGCTTATAGGACCACTGGTTTTTGTGAATAGATTCCAGGGAGGGGAATCCTTTTATAGTAGGGATCAGAGTAAACAGAAAATAGAAACACATACTTTTTACCTTTTATAAATTGTAAAATATATATGGTATATATTTTATTTATAAATACAGTATTAATATAATATAGTATAA
Source organism: Sus scrofa (assembly GCF_054392235.1). Classification (NCBI taxonomy): domain Eukaryota; kingdom Metazoa; phylum Chordata; class Mammalia; order Artiodactyla; family Suidae; genus Sus; species Sus scrofa. Next base: position 84,683,853 of record NC_139387.1, on the reverse strand, counting down.
ATATAGTGTTTACACTGGCCTTCATAAAGGCCTGCTAAATGCCAGGCCCACAGTGAGAAGTGGTGTTTATTATTCTCCACCACAGAAGCCCTGAAAGATGGGAAATATTGCCTCCCTCTCCCCGCTTAGAGAGAGGAAAAAGAAGCTCAAATGAGATAAGTAATTTTCCCAGATGACTCAGCAACTAAGTTTTTAACATGAAACTAATTTAAAAAAATATATCTGCACAAAATAAAACTCTTACAGGTGGTCTACCAATGTATAGCACAGGCTTTAAGTCAACTTTTATATATGTAAAAAGGCGAATGAATTAATGCTTATAGCAAATCTAGGAGTAGAGGAATGGAGGGTTGGAATCAGAAGTCATTCAAACATAATGAAATTGGAAATTATTATTTTTTCCCCTTAAAACACCATGTGTCACAAGCAGCAAAATTAGAAATCTGCCTAAGAAGGTCAGGTTTAATAGATGAAGCTACTAGTCTGCTGGCTCTTTTCAGCTGCTTGCCCTTCACTCACAAAATTGCTTAATATGCAAAGCAAGTATCTGCTTCATCATTATAAACAGTATTGATTTAAATGAATCAATGGTTAAATGCAAATTTTTTTTAATTAAAAATGACCCAAATTTACAGGGTAAATAGTTCTATTGTTTTCAATGTCTAGAAGAGTGGTGGGGACAATTCCCAATGGGGAATTTTTTTTCCAACTAATTTTCAAAGTCGGTTTTTCAGAAGAGTTTAAATGTTATTGCTTCCTTAGCTTACCTGATTAGACTTCTCTCTTAGGTCATATGTCAGCAAAGAGTCAAACATCATACTCAGAGAATTTTGTGGTGTCGATAGGTATTGAAGGACGGAGGAAAGGAAAAGTGCCCGCTGAACTGAGAGGGTATCTTGAGACTGAAGAAAGAGGCAGGCAGTTCCATACAATCAATGGATCAGTGTATTATAGGGTGACTTACTCATGGGGTGAGATCGGGATCCAGCCGACAACCATCCAGAGGCATTCGCAGTGGCACTCTACACCGCCGAGGGGGCATGTGGTTTATTTTGTGGTTAACCTAGGTTATGAGGTGGGTGCTTGGAAGCAGGACATGCATTCCTAAGTCAAGATTCATGAATAGGTCACTGGTCTCATGGGCGCCAGGAATACGTCGGAAAAGGTTTCTATCATTGTTCGGGGACCAACAGAGCATAGAGGCCACCTGGTCCTGATGATTGTTAAACAATATATTTTGACTACAAAGCCCTTGACCACAGAGAAGCGATTTACTGCACATGACAGTCTTGGGCAGGGTCAGCCGAAGGACAGGAGAAACAGAAAGGGCCCAAGATGGCGTCAGTCATGCCAACAGCCATAGCCTAGGATCTTGGTGTCTTTTTTCTTTTTTTCTTCTTAGGGCTTCATGTGTGGCATATGGAAGTTCTCAGGCTAGGGGTTGAATCAGAGCTGCAGCTGCCGGCCTACACCACAGCCACAGCAATGAGGGATCCAAGCCGAGTCTTCGACCTACACCGAAGCTCATGGCAACCCACTGAGCAGGACCAGGAATCGAACCCGCATCCTCATGGATACTAGTTGTGTTCGTTACTGCTGAGTCACAACAGGAACTTCGGTCTTGGTGTCTTAGAGCCAAGTATCGTAAGATCTCAAGAGTCAAACCCTGGGCAATGTAACCAAGAGAAGATTATTAAACATGGCTAGATACTGTGGAGGCCATAAATGATGTATAGCAACTACTCCTTCCCTTAAGGGAAATTATAGTGCAACTGAGAGATGAAATAAAAAAAATCTGAAACAATTCAGGAGTAGGAGTTGATTTGTCTACTTGTGACCAAATTAGCAAATGGAAGATAAGAAAAGGAAGATATTTGGCAGAGACCTTGCTTTACCCAACTGGCTAAAGTGACATAGGCTTAAACACTAGACTGCCATCTCACAGATGCTCTAACTGTTACGGCAACTGGGATCCTTACCTTCAGAAAGCCAGTACTGTAAGGAGATTGTGCAAACTAGTCAATAGTGCCCGAAAATGAATTACTGCTGATGTCTTAATTTGTGGTCAAATTTGGAGAAGAAAGAGACCTCAACATTTCGCCCTGGCCCTGTATCTGCCCTCACAGCCCCAGACTGCACCTCCATCACAACTAGGACAAAGACTTCTGAATGTCTGGGGATTCAACCAGAGTGACTTCTAGGAAACACAGCACTGGTGCCCTCGGAACTGCCTTGCACGAGCCCTTTGGAACAGCAATAATAACAATAATAATACTATTTTTATATGTTAGCTCTATGCTAAGGGCTTTATATATTTTTGCCTCATATCTCAGAGGAAGTTACTATTTTTACGTCCATTTTGCAGGTGGGAGAGCTGAGGCTTAAAAATGTGGCATGATTTGTCTAAAGAGAAGAGTAAAAGAGTTAGGATTTCAATCTGGTTTTGTCTGGATCCATGCAGTACCCAGTACTTGATGTCTATACTGTAATATACTAAACTGTAATACCCGTTGGCTCTGTAAAAAGGCTTTGCCCATCCTGTCCCCTTTGTCCTCCTGCCTCCTTTTACCTGGCTTGGGGTGACCTTTCCTTCCGTGGTCTAGCTGCTTTCAAGACTCTATACCTTTGTTCTGCAGTGATTTCCCTCTCACCCTGGCGGCTCACTGCTGTGGCCCTCACTGCTTTGGCCCTTTGGAGACGTTTATTGCTTTCTCCAGCACCTAGCACCTAGTAGATGTTTGCATGTTTTAGCTTCCCAATTATGTTCATTCATTCATTCATTCATTCAACACATAGTATTGATTACCTAATATGGGCCAGTCCCTGAGCTCAACCTGGAGATCAACAATGACCCAGCTGCTCCCACTGTTTGAAGAGAGGCAGAAACACATTTTTTTTTTTTGAAATGATGTTTTTTATTAAAGTATAGTGGATTTACAGTGTTGTGTTAATTTCTTCTGTACAGCAGAAGAATACGTATATATACATTCTTTTTCTCATATTATCTTCCATTATGGTCTGTTCCCAAGAGACTGAACATAGTTCCCTGTGCTATGCAGTAGGACCTCATTGCTTATCCATTCTAAATGGAATGGTTTGCATCTACTAACCCCAAAATCCCTGTCCATCCCACTCTTTCCCTCCTCCCCCTTGGCAACCAAAAGCCTGTTCTCTATGTCTGCAAGTCTGTTTCTGTTCTACAGATAGGGTCATTTATGCCATATTTTAGATTTCACGTATAAATGATGTCATATGGTATTTGTCTTTTTCTAACTACTTAACTTAGTATGATAATTTCTAGTTGCATCCATGTTGCTGCAAATGGCATTATTTGTTCTTTTTTATGGCTGCATAGTATTCCATTGTATATAGGTACCATTCTTAATCCATTCATGCATCGATGGACATTTTGGTTGTTTCCATATCTGGGCCATGGTGAATAGTGCTGCTGTGAACATGTGGGTGCATATATCTTTTTGAATTGTAGTTTTGTCCAGATATATGCTCAGGAGTGGGATTATTGGATCATCTGGAGAAACACAGCTTTAATGAGGCAAGTGTGCTAGTACAGAAGTTCCCAAAGACGGGAAGGACAGAGAAGACTTCCTGGAAGAAAGGATGCCTGACCCGAAGCTTGAAGGAGGTCTCTATGTTTAGAGAGGTCTGGTTAGTTTTCCATAGCTGGACGTGCAGACATCATGGAAAGCAGGACCTTAAGTGTACACTGGGGTCCTGGGGATTCAACCAGAGCGACTTCTAGGAAACACAACACTGGTGTCCTTGGAACTGCCTTGCACGAGCCCTTTGGTTGCTTGATCTCTTGGCTTCTGGATGCAGTCCAGCATGAACCGCCTCAGCCCACATTCCACCCTCACTCAAATGTTGCTCTTTTCATAGCTCTTCAACGAGGACACCTACTAAGTTGGCTCATGTAGGGGCTTAAGGCATAGTTTTTCAGATGAAAAAGAGAAGTTCGGCTTGTCTTGTGCAACAGTGTGGGCTTAGTATGGTCATGATGAGATAATGATACCTAATTCAGTTATCACTCTATAGACCAAGAAATATCTTAGAGCTAATGTTTACCCAAGCTTCAGTGTAATTACATTTACATTGCTAGCCTAGATATTGATTTGACTCAACCGGTTTTATAAGAGTAAATGATTTGGATGGGAAGAGACAGAAAGATGTGACTTTTCAAGGGAAAAACAAACAAACACATCAGACTGACCTGCAGAATTGAAGTAAATAGTTCAGGCTGCTTATTAAGCATTTGTGTGCATTTTTGCCTCAACTCTCTGGTTAAACACTTCTCCAAAGCATTCATGCTTGAGTGAATCGTTCTAGAAGTCTAGACTTAAAGAGCTAGGGCACAGGTTTTTGGGGGTTTTTTTAATCTTTTTTTTTTTTTCCAATTATATTCTTTTTTCCAAAGACAAGGATCTTGCCTGAAGTACAAACATAATGAAAGGCCTGTGATGTGTAAGCCTAACAGAAGTTGTTTGTTTTTTCTGTCTTAATATTCATATTTAATTACAACCTTAGGGAAGCCTTCAGCTCTCAGTCCGACCTACTTGAAATCAGTGGAGAAAATAGCAATATCACCCCTAAGCAACCATTCATAATAACTTTGACTCTTTCCTAAAGCCCAGAGGAAACGTAGTTCTCCATTCTGGGCCAAGCTTGTCAGGAACAATTTGCATTAATAAATCTTTTTCATGTAAGGATTCAATTGAACAATCCTATCATCCATCATAATATATAGTTGGAATAAGGACCTTCATTAGCTATGTAGGTTGAAGTGATTTGAATGACAAATGTGTTATGACATTTTTTTGTTTGTTTAATTGGTCAATATTAAGCATCTTAGGAACTGGACAGAGTTTTGGACAATGAAATTATGTGTGGCCCCATAAAGGGGTCTGAGGTTTCCCTAAAGACTTAAAGCTTGCTTTTTAGGGATTTCCTACTAATTACGATAAGACTGCTAACTCCTCTGCTGTTTGTCACTCAGAGTATTCTCTAATTCTGCTCAGTTTCCAGTACCGCACACTTGGGGAGATGGGAGAGGCAGCATCAAGCATCCCATATATCTCTTGAATTTAGGGGGGCTGCCAGGTTCCTACCAAGCCTGGGAGAAGCCTCTTCCCACAGGGCCCTAAAGATTTAGAAGAGATGGCAGCAGAGGCCGTTATGAGAAGTTTTCTCTGGCTACCTGTTCATCTCCTCTATTTATTTTTGGAAAATGCTTAGGAAACGTGTTTATTATTTGCTATCAAACCACCCTAAAGATACTTGGCTCCATAAGCCTGCCTCCAGCTCCACCTCCTCTCTCTGAAAGGCCTTCTTGTCCCCTGGAAAGTGCTGGGCACTGAGTACTTGACAATCTCTGGGCATTTCCTGTTCAACCTGTTTATGTTTGCTCTGGAAATGCCTTCTGGGTTGTTGCATAAAGGTGGTTCTTCCCATGGTCTTTCTCATCTCAGTCAAATAGCCACCCCATCCTTCCAATGGCCCAAGCCCCAAACTTGGTGTCATCTTTGACTCTTTTTTGCTCTCACACCTGATATCTCTGCTGATCAGTGGGGAAGGTCCCTTGGGATGCCTTCAAAATTAGTTTTGGGAATCCAACCTCTTCTCACCCCACCAGTCATCCAAGCCACCAGCATCTCTCCCCAGTCTTTCCACTCCCATCCTTGGCCTTCTTAAAACTACAGCCACCATGATGCTTCTGAAGCCTAAGCCAACGTCTGTCCTTCCTCCGGACTCGGTGCATCTTAGCCCCCTGATTACTTCCTAGAGGCCACGCAGAGATGTCAAAAACTTTCCCAGGCCTGGGCTCCATCCCTGCAGATTTGGATTCACTTGGTTTTAAAAGTTCCGCAGGTGATTCCAGCAATGGGAATCCCACCCTGGCAGGTCCTCTGGCCTCATTCACTTGGTTTTAAAAGTTCCGCAGGTGATTCCAGCAATGGGAATCCCCACCCTGGCAGGTCCTCTGGCCTCACATCCACTGCCCAGACCCACGCTCACTCTGTGCCCGCCCCTTGGCCTCCATGCACACGGGGCATGTTCCCACTTCGTCCTGGGAATTCTCTTCCCAATTCCCACCAGGCTGACTTTGCCTCCTTCAGCTCTCTGCTCGAATATCACCTCAGTGAGGCCTCTGAGCAGTGAGTCCCCCACCCGGCACGCAGCCCACCCTCCTGCTCCCTCTTTCCTGCTTTATTTTTCTCCATCACACTCATCACCAACCAGCTGACGTCCTGTGTGTTTTGAGTGTCACGATGCTGTTCCACGAGGGCAGGAGGTTTTGGCAGGTTTTCTTGGGGGTTGTGCCATGAACGATAGAAATAAATATTCACAAATAAATATTTATCCAATGAATGAAGCACGCTCGGGAAGGAGCTGTGGGGCCGCCCCCTGTGAGCAGCGCTGAGGTGAGGCCCAAACAGGCAAGCGGTGCTGAGGACAGTTGCCTTGTTTTTTGCTTTGTCCCACTGTGACACGCTTCTTCACCCCCCGAAGCGCGTAAGAAGGGCTTGGCTGTATTCAATGATGAATGAACCATCTGAGTACATCCTAGTCCCCCTTTTGCATATTTTTCCCATCGTTTTAGGCATCTCGTTTGGTCTTTACAGAAAGCTGTCCTGCTGGGTACAGGAGAGGCCGGAAGCCAGCCTGTCTCCTCTTAGCATCTGCTAACAGAGTGATGCCAATTAGCATGTGTCAAGGGCCTGAAAAGAATCAGACTGGGCTTAAAAGGTATCAGGCAGTCAGCCTGGCACAGATTTAATAAGCTGTCTGCTGCCTCTGGAGCAGGGGGGTTTTTTTGGTTTGTTTGTATTTATTTATTTATTTATCTGTCTAGCTCTGTCAAGAGGAGTCCTGATTGCTTTAGTGGTTACACAGCAGAGATCCTGCATTTACTCAGTGACTTCCGAATGCAGTCAAAGATGACCTCTGGGGCGACCGTGTGGTCCAAACAGGGCAATTAACTCTTCTTGTCCATATGTGTAAACTTCCAGCAACTTCCATGGCAAAGTACTTTCTGAACTACTTCCTGGTATGAGGAGAAAGTTATATCACCACGGAGAAAACCAGGCAAAAGAAGAACCCGGAAAGGGGTGGCCCCTCGGAATATCCACCTACTCCAGGGGAGGGGCAGGTGTGTGTGGTGAGTGGGAAGTGGCTGGTGAACCGTGAAATGCGAGGTGGTGGGGGCGATCAAAGATGCAGCTGGGCTGGTGTCAGTGGCTCATGGGGGTGGGGGTGGGGCACGGCCAAGCAGCCCTCTCCTCCATCAGGGTTTTCCAGAACATCTACTGCTGCTCCCCTCCACCTGGACCCCTCTTGCTGTTCCCTTAAGAGTCTGTGGAAAACTAAACCCAAGAGAGTGGGGGTCAGCACACTGCTTACACGAGGCTACTCCTCTTGCCATATGATCGTCTATGCCATAAAAGCATTGTTTTCAGGTCCACGCTATTGTCATCTTGTCAACTTAATTTCTGGCTATTAATAATAACCTCAATGCATAAGAAGTGACAACGCGAAACAGAAAGCTAACATTTAGTGAGCCCGCACCATGTGCCAGCCCCTGTCTTCAGTGTGTTCCAGGAAATCCTCCGAATGACCTCTGAATGAGGGATTACTTCAAAAGCCCCTGACCTGCCTGCAAACGAATGCACAGAGATTTAGAAACTGGCCCAAGGTCATGCAGCTGGTCTCTGGCAGAGCCAGCGCTCACACGCAGCACTTCATTTCATCTAATGTAGACAGGGCCACACTGAAGGAAGTACTATGGAGCCAAATTACACAGGAGATGCTCAAAGAAATGACTCCCCCAAGGCCATACAGCTATTAAGAAGCTAAGATCCGAACCCAAGTTTGTCTGGTTTCAAAGCCCTTGGCTCTGCTTTAATTGGTTTCTTGAGTAAAGACCACTCTTTTTTATTCATCAATAGTATTCTAAATGTGGTATTATCGTGAGTTACCATCGTGGCTCAGTGGAAATGAATCTGACTAGCATCCATGAGATCCCAGGCCTCACTCCTTGGGTTGGGGATCCAGCGTTGCTGTGAGCTGTGGTGTAGGCTGCAGATGGCTCACGTCTGGTGTTGCTGTGGTGTAGGTCGGCAGCTGTAGCTCCGATTCAACCCCTAGCCTGGAATCCTCTATATGCCGTGTGGTCCTAAAAAAGAAAAAAAAAAAAAAAAATTGGTATTATAACTTCAGCTGGAAGCAGCATCCAGATATAACTAGGTGTTAGGTTAAGATTCTGTAATTTTTAGCTTCACTAAAAAAAAAAAAAAAAAAAGGGGAGTTCCCATCATGGTTCAGTGGCTAATGAATCTGAATAGGAACCATGAGGTTGCGGGTTTGATCCCTGGCCTTGCTCAGTGGGTTAAGGATCCGGCGTTGCCTTGAGCTGTGGTGTAGGCCCCAGATGAAGCTCGGCTCCTGCATTGCTGTGGCTCTGGCATAGGCTGGAGGCTACAGCTCCGTCTGAACCCCTAGCCTGGGAACCTTCATATGCCTCTGGTGTGGCCCTAAAAAGACAAAAAAAAAAAAAAAAAAAAAATAGGAGTTCCTATGTGGCTCAGTGAGTTAAGGACCCCAAGTAGTCTCCATGAGTATGTAGGTTTGAGTCCTGGCCTCACTCAGTGGGTTAAGAAGCTGGCATTGCCACAAGCTATGGCATAGGTAGCACAGAAGCAGCTGGGATCCATTGTTGTTGTGGCTGTGGCATAGGCCTCAGCCGCAGCTCCCATTTGACCCCTAGCCTGGGAACTTCCATATGCCGCAGATGCAGCCGTAAAAAGAAAAATAAATAAATAGCCAATCTTCAAAATCTGAACAGTAACACCATAGAGGTGCAAAGAATGATGGCTATAAGGCACCCATGACCATGGACTGTGTACTTGACACAGTGCCAGGTTCTTGCTGCCATAATTGCAAAGAATTGTGCCATCCCTGTGAGGTGGGCCTCAACAGACCTGTCCTCAGGTGGGAAAAACTGCCTGAGGTTATACCACAGAGCTAGCAGGTAGCTGAGACGGGACATGATCCCACATCCCTTAACCAAAACCCAAACCTGGCCCACAGTCATCTCTTCAGCAATGTTTGGTGCAAAAGCCCTGTGCTGCCTGGTACGCAGGCATCTTAAGCACACCGTTGTTATTTCTTTTTCTGTCATAGAAGAACTAAGAGGAGTTCCTGTCGTGGCCCAGTGGTTAACGAATCCGACTAGGAACCATGAGGCTGCGGGTTCGATCCCTGCCCTTGCTCAGTGGGTTAAGGATCTGGTGTTGCCTGCCGTGAACTGTGGTGTAGGTTGCAGATGCGGCTCGGATCCCGCGTTGCTGGGGCTCTGGCCTAGGCCGGTGATTAAACCCCGAGCCTGGGATCCTCCATATGCCATGGGAAATGGCAAAAAGACAAAAAAAAAAAAAAAAAAAAAAAGAAGAAGAAGAAGAAGAACTAAGAATGCTTGTCATTACATTGGGGAATGTTTGAGTGTGAGCTTAAGGGTCAGACCCCTCTCTGGGCTTGTCTGGCTCCATCTAGCCCAGCAGTGCTCCATTCTCTGGTCCCAGCCAGCCATCGAAGGAAAAGATGCTACTATTGGCCACGAGCAAGACCCGTCGAGATGGAAGATAGTCATCATAAACCTAGCCTTTCTGTTAGTAACCCTTTGAAATCTGTGCCCAAAAGCAGACACGGAAAGCATTTGGCGCTTCTTTAAGCTCATGGATGGATGAAGGTTTTTTACTCAGTGTTTTCAATGTTCACATTCAATTCACGTTCTGGCAAATTCCAGAAAGTATTTATTGGTAGCTGGATAAATTTAATTGAATGAGTCTAATAAAAGTCTTGCTGAAAATAGAAGCAGCATTATCATTTTGACAGTGATTACAAAATGTGTGTCTGTACATATTATTCATGTTTATCAGCTTATGTTTTGTTTTGGTCTCATGGGGAAAAAAAATCCCACTGAATGTGGCACCAAGTATTAAGTCAGTTCCTTTCAATTTTCTCTTTTCCTTTCCCATGTCCCCTTCCTTCCTTCTTTCCTTCCTCTCTCTCTCTTTCTCTTTTTTCTCTCTTTTCCTTCCTTTTGTAATTAAATCACTACTGTAATAATAATCAATTCTAGTCTGGAAAAACTGTAGCACTACTCTTCTAGACTAATAAGCCCTTTAGAATCTCATCGTTTGGACTCAGCTAGCATATGCCATTTAGAATCTGAAAACACATTATGTTTTCTCATTCAGCTCAATATCTAACATCAAATTCAAACCAGTCTTTCTTAAACAGTATATAACCAGTAGAGGTTACCTTTAGCGTGGCTCCTAAGGCTGCTGCCTCATCAGTGAATATCATTCTAACGGAGGGAAGAAGAAGATACCTTCAATTCACCAGACCCTCATGTCACTAACCTTAAACATCCCTTTGGGTGTCATAAAATATCCCACAATATTGTCACAGCCCACATTCAAAATCAAGATAGTTGGTACTTAATACGTTCCTGAGAAATAATTGTATGACCTTGGAGTTCTTTGGTGGTACCGTGGGTTAAGGATCCGGCATTTTCTCTGCTATGCCTCTTGTCACTGTGTGGGTTCAATCCCTGGCCCAAGAACTTTCACATGCCCCTGGTGTGACCAAAAATATTTTTTTAAAAAAGAAATAATTATATGACCTTAAACTAGGTTCACAAAATATGTAAATAATTAGCACATTGTATTCAGTATTTTGTTTGCTTGTTTTGAGTGGCAAGATGAATTTGTTGACTGATAGAATGCTTCAGAATTTCTTCAGGAGTTCCCGTCGTGGCGCAGTGGTTAACGAATCCGACTAGGAACCATGAGGTTGCGGGTTCGGTCCCTGCCCTTGCTCAGTGGGTTAAGGATCCAGCGTTGCCATGAACTGTGGTGTAGGTTGCAGACGCGCCTCGGATCCTGCGTTGCTGTGGCTGTGGTGTAGGCCGGAGACTACAGCTCTGATTAGACCCCTAGCCTGGGAACCTCCATATGCCTTGGGAGCGGCCCAAGAAATAGCAAAAAGACAAAAAAAAAAAAAAGTTCTTCAGTTTTTATAGGTCTGGGACTTTAATCCAGGCATTCTCAGTCCCAATTCACTGTTTTAAAAGCCTTTAAGAATAATTACAGAATCTATATTAATTCAATCTTTCCCAGTTGCAAAGCAGTTTTAAAAATTAAAAATCACTGGCTTAATTATTAGCCAGTCAAAGATGATTTTTACCATTGATGGAAACTTTCCCTAATGCAAACTATTTATTTTCCGGCACAAAATAAAAAAAGTCCTCCTTGGAGTATCTGAATTTGATAACCAAGCCTTTACACAACAGAGCATCCTCTTAAACAATCTATCACTTTCTCTGGAGATGATATTTTTGCATCATATTATTTTCCTTTTTTTTTTTTTTGTCTTTTTGCCATTTCTTGGGCCACTCCCGCGGCATATGGAGGTTCCCAGGCTAGGGGTTGAATCAGAGCTGCAGCCACCAGCCTACGCCAGAGCCACAGCAACGCGGGATCCGAGCCATGTCAGCAACCTACACCACAGCTCCCGGCAATGCCGGGTCCTTAACCCACTGAGCAAGGCCAGGGATTGAACCTGCAACCTCATGGTTCCTAGTCAGATTCCTTAACCACTGCACCACAACGGGAACTCCCATATTATTTTCCTTTTAAATAACTGCAGTTTCCCCTAATTATTTTTCTATTCTTATTGGTTAGATTATTTTATAAGAATATAATTATCTTAGAGTCATATTGATATACACTTTAAAAATTAGTCTTTTTTTTTTTTTTTTTTTTTTTTTTTTTTTTTTTTTTTTGTCTTTTTGCCTTTTCTAGGGCCATAACCGCAGCATATGGAGATTCCCAGGCTAGGGGTCTAATCAGAGCTGTGGCCGCTGGGCTACGCCACAGCCACGGCCGCAGCCACAGCCACGGCCGCAGCCACAGCCACGCCACATCCAAGCCACTTCTGCAACCTACACCACAGCTCGTGGCAACACCGGATCCTTAACCCACTGAGCAAGGCCAGGGGTTGAACCCACGACGTCATTGTTCCTAGTCGGATTCGTTAACCACTGAGCCTGATGGGAACTCCTAAAAATTAGTCATTTAAATGGGCACTGGCTTTGGTTAAATATTACAGTAACTGATAGTTTTCTTCTTTGTTTTTGTTTTTTCTTTTTGCTGCCCCACCTGCAGTATGGAAGTTCCCAGGCTAGGGAGTGAGTCGGAGCTGTAGGTGCCAGTCTACACCACAGCCACAACCCACACCACAGTTTGCAGCAACAGTGGATTCTTAACCCACTTAGTGAGGCTGGGGATTGAACCCATAATCTCACAGAGACAACATCGCGTCCTTAACCTGCTGAGCCACAACAGAAATCCCCTGATAGTTTTCTTTTAAACAATGTTTCCTGAGTCAGTCTTTTTTCATATCAGAGTATTAAAAATGCAGCTCTTAATACTATTTCAACCTGCCCCCTCAGCTCTTCCCCCCCCCCGCCCCAGTGCATCTCTTGGCTTCTTTTCTGGCATTGCTGTGACATATGCTGTTTCAGTCAGTCTTTGGGGATCCAGCCTATGACCTGTCACTTAATAATAATGATTAAAAATAGTTCCTTTCACTTCTCTAAACTGTGTTAATCTGAAGTAGGGAAATTAGATGCAGAACTCAATTTTGTCTTGCATAAAACACATTTAATGGTACAACCCTTTAGGATTGCACTCAAAATTCTCTTTAGCTTGGCTCCAGGCAATTTTTTTCCTGTGTTCATTCCTACAATTCTTCTGCCTCAACCATGCATTCCAATCGGGCCTATTCAGGGTCCCTAAAGAATGTTCTCCCTGTTATTTTCCACTGATTGGTAGCCTATTAATCCTAAAAAGAACTAGCAAAAATCTCACTTCTATGAAGCCGTTTTTAACTGCATTCATTCGTAGGTGAAATTAACATTTTCTGAACCAATTCTGATTTAAGCCCTTTTGAAAGACCCCTTTGAAGAAGAGAAGGCATATTAATTCAATCTGCATCTGAAAAAGATTCTTCTGATAGGTTGAGATGGGTTGGGTGTGGAGAAGGCGGGAATGGAAGCAGGGAAAGCAATAGAGGGCTTTACATCAGTCTAGTAGTAAGCACAGGGCAGATTTCTAGAGAGATTAACGAGGCACAATTTTTAGGACTTCATTGATTGAAAGTAGACAGACATCTCATTCCCAGCTCACACAAGGTTGGTGATAAAGACATGCACAAAGCATTATAGGAGAACAAAGAAGGCTGATGGTGCTTAGTGTTCAGAAAAGCTTACCTAAGTGTTTTCAGAGAGACAGCAGTGTGTGTGAGAGCTTGAAGTGAGATCTTAATTCTCTGCTCAAGAATTGAACCTGAGCAGCCTGGGCGAAAACCAGGAAGCCTAGCCACTAGACTAGCTAGAGGCTAAAAGCAGAATTGCCCTGATTCTTGCCCCCATAGAAAGCAAGGATGTTTCAAGGACGCGAAGATGGAGGAAACAGGTACAAAGTTTACTGTTAGAAACAAGTATAAGACATGGGAGCACACACAGAGAAGTAGTCTATTTATCCAAGGCAGAAGCAAAGCAGTAATACATACCCAAAGAGGAGTGTGCGTACGGGCATCCTCCTGAATGAGGAGCAACAGAGAGATGATTTAAACCACTTATATATGGGGTAGTTCTTACATATGGGGCGGGTCTTTGTTTTCCTTTGGCCGATGATCTTTTTTTATTTCTCGCTGGACCCAGGGCCTTTCCTGATATTCATGTGCATGTTTTGGCCAAGATGGATTCAAGAGCAAAGGGTTATGGGAAGGTTATCAGGACTTATTGTGGCCTGGCATCTCCTCTCTTTCTGACCCAAAAGGGTCTTTCTATGCATATGGAGTTGGGGGTCTCTCTGACCCCGAGGATAAAGATGAATGAAGATGCCCAGAGCGCAGAAGAGAGAGCTGAGCCAGAGATTGAGAGTTTGATGATGAGTCTACATTTAGTGAGTGGGTCAAGCCATGGAGTGGATGAAATGAATCAGAGAATATGTAGCAAGAGAGGAGAAGAGGATGGAACAGGGGAGACGGCAATATCTGAGTAGCTGGAAGAACGGAAGCCAGAAAAGGAGGAACCAAAGAGGCAAAAGCCATAGGGAGATAGGGGAAGAGAGCGCCTGGATGGTTCACTGGATTTAGACACAGGTGACCTCAGCACGAGCAGTTAGGTGGAGGAGGAAGGCAGATGAAGAAATCAGGAGATGCACACATCTCTTTCAAGAAATTTGGATGCGAGGGGAGGAAATCAAAAGACAAAGCCTGAACTATGCAGGGGGAATGCAAAATCAAGAGAGGGCCTGAATCAAGAAATTCAAGGAGTTCCCATCGTGACACAGTGGTTAAGGAATCCGACTAGGAACCATGAGGTTGTGTGTTCGGTCCCTGGCCTTGCTCAGTGGGTTGACAATCCGGCGTTGCCGTGAGCTGTGGTGTAGGTTGCAGACACGGCTCGGATCCTGCGTTGCTGTGGCTCTGGCGTAGGCAGGTGGCTACAGCTCCGATTGGACCCCCAGCCTGGGAACCTCCATATGCCGCGGAAGTGGCCCAAGAAATAGCAAAAAGACAAAAAAAAAAAAAAAAAAAAAAAAAAAAAAGAAACAAAAAGAAAGAAAAGAAAAGAAATTCAAGAAGTTCCCGTCGTGACACAGTGGTTAACGAATCCGACTAGGAACCATGAGGTTGCAGGTTCAATCCCTGGCCTTGCTCAGTGGGTTAAGGATCTGGCGTTGCCGTGAGCTGTGGTGTAGGCTGCAGATGCGGCTTAGATCCCGTGTTGCTGTGGCTGTGGTGTAGGCCGGCGGCTACAGCTCTGATTGGACCCCTAGCCTGGGAACCTCCATGTGCCGTGGGAGCAGCCCAAGGAATGGCAAAAAGACAAAAAAAAAGAAAGAAAGAAAGAAAGAAAGAAATTCAATAGGTGTGCACTTATTTTGTTAAAAAATTTAATTGAAGTAGAGTCAATTTATATGCCCAGGAGTGGGGTTGCTGGATCATATGGCAATTCTATTTTTAGTTTTGTTTTTTTTTTTTCCCTTTCTCTTTTTAGAGCTGCACCTGTGGCATATGGAAGTTGCCAGGCTAGGGGTCGAATCAGAGCTGCGGCTACTGGCCTACGTATGCCACAGCCACAGCAACGCAGGATCAGAGCTGCATGTGCAAACTACACTGCAGCTCAGGCAACACTGGGTCCTTAACCCACTGAGAGAGGCCAGGGATAGAGCCCACATCCTCATGGATAGTGTTGGGTTTGAAACTGCTAAGCCACAAAGGGAACTCTTATTTTTAGGGTTTTGTTGTTGTTGTTGTTGTTGTTGTTTTTGGAGGAACCTTCATACTGTTTTCTATCCTGACCGCACCAATTTACATTTCCACCAGGAGTGTTCGAAGCTTCCCATTTCTGTGGGGTGGGCATATTTAAATGCTGAGTGGAAGAGTCAGTAGGAGAGAATGAAGATCTGGCTGAGACAGGGCAGAAAGACAGCAAAGCAAAGGCTTGAGACAGTGGGAAGGAAGGAAGGCAATGAATGCATGGGGGGCCACAGAAGGGACATGACTTCAATTCAGTGAAGCGGGAAGGGGAAAAAAAGTAGGACTAGCGAGGAAGCGGAGGGAATCTTTGCCTGATGATCTCAATTCCTATGTGGAATAGAAAAAGTTCATTTGGTGAGAGTGAGGGGAAGTGATAGATTGGGGAGGAACCCAAAGAAAGGGGAGAAGATTTGAACTAATCATTGGAGGTATCGGAGAGGAGAAACTTCTTCTACCCTCTTAGGTTCATGGACAGAGTCCCGTGAACGAAACTAACACAAGACATGTTGGTGAGAGGAAAAAATAGATTTCTTTTTTTCATATACATACAGAGAAGTTCACCCAAAAAAATGTGATTCAAAGAGATGGTTAGAATTTGGGGTTAATATACCATTTTGATAGGGGAAGAAAAAAGGAAAAGAGAATACAAATAACCCTTAGGAAAGATAGATAGGCCCTTAGGAGACTGGATGGCAGGTGTGACAGTTTTGTGACAAGGTCTGTTTAGGTGATCTCCTATCCTGGTACTGATGTCTCATCTTTGGTGCTAGGAGTCTACCTTGTTGGATTGTGAAACTCCTAGGGCAGGGATTTGTGATTACTGAGTTCCTTTGGAAGGCTCTGTTTTTAGGCAGATAAAGGGAGTTCAGAAAAAAGAAAAATCTCTTCCTGCATCTGTTGATTTCTCAAATGCCTTCAGCTCAAAATAATTTTTATGTCACAGTGGCGTATTTCTGGAAAATAAGATAAAGTATGACCAAGAAAATGTGGAGCCTTTTCAAACTGATGGCAACAACATGTCTACATGTTTGTGTGACTTTTTTCCCCCCAGCAGAACCCAGCAGGGTAGATGGAGGAGCAGAGGAAGTGGGGCCTGAGATTGATGCATGTTTATAGTTTCTTCAAACTGGTGGGATAGAAGGATAAGGGGTGAAGAGAGTTTAGGGTGCTGATTAGCCTGGGCATGATTGAACTTTTGGACCATTGATAACAAAATGGTATCGTGGCGTGAATGTTTGTATCCCTGCCCCCCATTCATATGTTGATGCCCTAAAGCCCATGTGACTATATATGGAGACAAACCTCTGATAAAGAAGTTAAGGTTTAATGATGTCATAAGGGTGGGGCCCTTATCTAATAGGATTAGTGTCCTTATTAAAAGAGAGAGCCTTGAGACCTTTCTGTCTCTTCATGCACACACACCAAGGGAAGGCCGTGGGAGGACATAATGAGGTGAGGGGACCGTCCACAAGCCAGAAGGAGAGCTCTTGCCAGAAACCAAAACAGTCAAATCCTTAATCTTGCACCTCTAGCCTTCAGAGCTCTGAGAAAATAAACATCTGTTGTTTAAGTCACCTAGACTGCCGTTTTCATTATGCTTGCCCTGGCAGACTAATATATGGGCAGGGAAAGAGGTAAAGACAGGAAGGGCAGAAAAGTGAATAATGGATCTCAAGGGTGCTGAGGTCAAGGTAGTGGCCATTGGGCAAAGGAGGAAAGCTGTGGAGGAGTCTGCTCTAGCATTTGTAATTGTCAAGGAAGATAAGCGGTAGGGGATGAGGAGCTCTAAGACTGTAGGTAAAGGGCAACAGAGGAAAGGAGGTTAAGATGGCTAAGGAAGTTAAGAATTGTGAGGCCAAGGCTTGAAGGTCATCCATGGGGACAGAGAATTCACCTAGGAGGTAGGCAGGACCTGAGATGAGAAGGATGTATGAGTCAGGAAAAGCAATGCTTGCTGCTGTAACAAGCATCCCTACATTTCTGTGCTTTACCAGAATAAACTTTTGTTTCTTTCTTATGTCACCTTCCAGTTTGGTAGGCAGCTCCCCTGACAGCTGCCCTCCAAGCAGAGACTCAGAGATGGGGACTCTGGTGTGCGGCCCTTCCACCTGGGGTCATTTATTTCCAACAAGTATAACCCCAATATAAAACATAGCAAAGATAGCACACAAAGAAAGGAAACCACCATCTCACTTATAAATATGGATGCAAACATTTCTATAAAATGCCAGCAGTAATAAAAGAAAAATATGGCGTGACCTAACAGAGTTTATTTTAGGAGTAAAGACAGGTTCTGTCTACTGGCTGAACTGGATGGAATGGAAACATTTGCTTTGCTCAACCTTCTGCAGCTCATCCAAACATTTGCATATTATAAAGTCAGAAGTAGTGGCCCTCCACTTCAGCCATCAGCAATGAGATAAATCTGTGAAGACACTCTGTAAATTGAAATGCACTCAGTAGGAGTAAGGAATTTCTGAGCACATAGGGCCACATGCCAGGTGTTGTTTAGGACAAGAAGTTGAAGGCATGATTTCTCTTCTCCTGGATCCCACTGTCTGGTTGGGAAAGATAAGCTTTGAAAAGATGCAAAGGACACCAAGCAGTCAAGGTCCAATAGTGGGATAGACCGTGTTTGGAGTTGAGAGGGAGAGAAAATAATTTCCAGCATTGTTGCAGAGAAAAGAAATCATTTCACTTGCTCTCTGGGAATGACTGCTTTTTCATTCCATAGTCTTCAAAGGAAGACTACATTTTCCAGCCCTAACTGCTTCTGGGAGAAGTCACCTAACAGCTCTGGCCCCTGGAATATGAGCAGGGCCAGTGGTGCCATCTAGCCTTGGCCCTTAAATACCCTGCTGGTCCCTCCCCACCCCCATTTTGTGCAAAGAATAAGCAAATGTCAATATTACACCCTCCCTTCAAAAAAAGGCAAATTGTTTTCCAGTCTCTTATTTTCTTAATCTATTCGTTCACTTAAGCAGTATTTTTCATGTACCCATTATACACCAGAAAACTGTATCCTCATGGAGTTTGGCATGCTAGTTGATTGGTGAGTTCCAGGGATTTTTTTTTCCATTTTATTTTGTTATTCAAAGTTACCTCTTGGATTGATTAACTCAAACAATTTTGTGTTTTCTAAGACTTGGTTGCCAAGGAGGAAGGGGAGGGAGTAGGATGGACTGGGAGTCTGGGGTTAGTAGATGCAAACTATTATATTTTGAATGGATAAGCAATAAGGTCTTGTTGTACAGCACAGGAAACTATATCCAGTCTCTTGGGCTAGAACATGATGGAAGATGTATGAGAAAAAGAATGGATATATATGTAGGACTGGGTCACTTTGCTTACAGCAGAAACTGGCACCACAACAGTGTACATCAACTATACTTTAATTTAAAAAACAAAAATTTAAGCCACTGTAAAACTAAAATAAAGACAACAAAGTCACCCCTTTATTGACTAATTCAACCAATTTTCTGTTTTTCCTAATTCACTGATATCACTCTTCAGTCTGATGGTTTTCTTGTTCTTCCCTGACTTTAAGATGATTTTGTTGTTATTAAAATTCCATAAATTTTGGCCTTTTTTATTTCTCCTCTTGTTTAATAATAAAAGTATTTAAGAGGACAACGAAGTCATGTCACGCATGCATTAAAAGTTTGTGAAATTAACTGAATACTTTTGCATGGATATTCCTCAGAACGACCAACCCTGTGGCTTACACAGAGGAGGCAGTCAAATCCGAAAATTGTCAGCAGGAGTTCTAAAATTCAGGGAAAGAACACATGAAGGATTTTAAAGTTTTCTCAACTATTGACAAAGATGTAATATGCACCATTTGTTTTAAAAAATCAACGTGATCCATATACTCCATGAGTGATTACAGGTCTTTTCAAGATGTGTTTTTACCATAGGTGACTTTTGCTTTCATTTCAGGGCCAATTCTCCATTTGTTTACTTGCTTATAGCTATTATTGTCCCTCATATGTTTTCAGCTAGCACATTCTAGCTATCAGTGGTCTAAAGATTGTTTACTGTGGTTTTGATTTCTTTGAATGTCTGAGTTGTTAGGAAAGGTCACCTCATCTGATACCTTGTGGCAGAAAAATCCCCACTTCTAGGAAGTGTTAAACACTTCTCTGGCTCTTAAAAATATGTAATTGATTATACACGCATGATGTTACAGATCGTCACACTTACTCTTTACTGGTCTGCCCTAGGCATGCTAGGATGTGAATTGATCACTGAGTTATGCATCTTTATCCACTCAGATTGCTCATATAAAGTCCAGCAGCAAAGCGTGAGGATCAGAATGCTACGGATTAGCATTAATGATGCCCACCTATGATTATAGTCACCCAACCACCATTCACCTCGCAATCAAAACAAAACAAAACCAAAAAGGTAAGAAACAAGAACAAACTTGCTTTTGATGAAGCTTAACTAAGAGCCAAGAAGCTGAGGCCATTGGGAGATCCGGGCAGTGCCTGGCATGTGGTGGTACTTAGTACCTTTCTTTTTTTTTTTTTTTGTCTTTTTTTGCCTTTTCCTGGGCCGCTCCCGTGGCACATGGAGGTTTCCAGGCTAGGAGTCCAATCGGAGCTGCAGCCACCAGCCTACGCCAGAGCCACAGCAACGCAGGATCCGAGCCGCGTCTGCGACCCACACCACAGCTCACGGCAACGCCGGATCGTTAACCCACTGAGCAAGGGCAGGGATCGAACCCATAACCCCATGGTTCCTAGTCGGATTCGCCAACCACTGCGCCACGACGGGAACTCCTACTTAGTACCTTTCTAGTGAATCACCCAGCAAGTGAATTCTGATTTCAAATCACACGCTTCTCCTACCTCATACCCTCAGTGTTATTGTGAAGCTCAAACAGGAAAGCGTTTGCCAAACTGTCGAGCCCCTTATCCCTACTGTGGTTTTTACGGCGCATATTCTGTGACCCTAAGGCGCAATGCGCGACAGAACCGCCAGGGGGCGGCAGCCATTCTACTGCTCTGAAAAACCTCAGTGAATCCCTTTCAGAAGGAAAATGAAAGGCTCTTGGTCTCGCTAAAGCTTTTTTAAAAAAGGATTTCATTGTCAGTACTAAGATCCCCCAGATTTAACCTCGTCTCTACTTATGTGAGGTGGCTGAGAAAGTGGGAAAGAGAACTTAGGTAGCTTTACCACCAACCACCACCCCGCCCCGCGCCCCCTGCTGCTGCCGCTCACCCCTACCCAACACATGGGACTGCAGAAAATATTATTTCTTCATCCCTTTGGGCCAATCAGCTTTGGAGGAATAATAGATCAGTGGGTCAACGGTAGAATGATTGATTTGTGCCTTTGTTTCCCTGAATATTTTAGGATAAATTATTTCCTGGAACATGATCACATGAAAAGAACTAATACTGATTTAGCACTTCTTTTGTATCAGACCGTGTTCTTTACATGAGGTAAGTATGATAATCATCTCCATTTTATACATGAGGAAACTAGCACAGAGAGGTTAGATCATTTATGTAAAGTTGCCCAGCTGAAGTAAATGGCAGAGCCAAGTTAGGAAGCCCTATGACTTGGCTTCTAAAGGTGTATTCTTTTTTGTTTGTTTGTTTTGGCCACACCAGAGCGCATGCAGGTTCCCTGGCCAGGGGTCGACCTCACACCACAGCAGCGATCAGAGCCAATGCAGTGACAATGCCAGATCCTTAACCTGCTGCACCACAAGGGAACTCCCACCGAATGTGTACTCTCAACCACTGAAACAATACTACCCTTTAGAAACAAAGGCTTTCCCCCACATCTCATAATTGTAGCTAGACTGCTGGGCCGGTTTTGCACCTGACTCTGTACATGGCTTTGTAGTGAAGGCATGGATTATTTTCAAATCACCAAAAGCATTCCTAGTAATTGGCAGTCCATAAGGAGTAAAGTCTGAGATTTCAACACAGGCACTTGAACAACTTAGGTGTGATATTTATTGGGGCATAGCTTTCCACAAAGCTGAAATTGCATAGCCGAAATTTCTTTTTTTAATTAAAAATTTTTTATTATATAGTTTATATACAATATTGTGCCAATTTCTGCTGTACAGCTAAGGGACCCAGTCATCCCTATACATATGCAATCCCTTTCTTATATTATCTTCCATCATCATCTATCCCAAGAGACTGGATATAGTTCCCTGTGTTGCACAGTAGGACTTCATTGCTCATCTATTCTAAATGTAACACTTTGCATCTCCCAACCCTAAACTCCCCATCCATCCCACTTCTCCATCCCCCCCACTCCCGGCAGCCACACAAGTCTGTTCTCTATGTCTGTGAGTCTGTTTCTGTTTTGTAGATAGGTTCATTTCTGCCATATTTTAGTTTCCACATAAAAGTGATATCACATGGTATTTGTCCTTATCTTTCTGACTTACTTCACTTACTCTGAGAGTCTCTACTTCCATGCTGCTGCAGATGGTATTATTTTGTTCTTTTTAATGGCTGAGTAGTATTCCATTATGTATATATACCACATCTTCTTAATCCATTCATCTGTTGGTGGATATTTAGGTCGCTTCCATGTCTTTGCTATTGTGAATAGTGCTGGTGTGAACATGTGGGTGCATGTATCTTTTTGAATTGTAGTTTCGTCCAGATATATGCCCAAGAATGGAATTGCTGAATCATATGTTAGTTCTTTATTTAGTTTTCAGAGGAACCTCCATTCTGTTTTCACGGTGCTTGTGCCAATTTACATTCTCACCAACAATGGCTTGGGTAGATGGGTTCCCTTTTCTCCCAAAATTTCTCTTAAGGAAATCATGAAGGTTTTCAGAGTAGATCACTATAGACTTTAGCACTTGCAAAGGGGCCTTAAAGATGACCTTGTTCAGCCTCTGAGAAGCTCAGTAACTTGTCAAAGGCTCTACTAGCACAGGTAGAATTTGAATCCAAGGACCTGAGATCCCCAGTTCCAAGTGCAGAGGTCTTTATAACAAAGCTTTCCCTCTTCATGATAAATTTCTCTTTCTTCTTGGCTCTCTTCCAGCAGCTTCAGCATTCAAGAGAGAGAAAAAAAATCGAGATATTTCTCTCAAGGAGAACTCAGAAAAATGGGTAAAAAAACTTCCTAAGGTCCCCACTCACTTGGACTCGGTGCCTTTCCTTAGTTCCTTCCATTAGTGATCACATGTAAGCTTCAGGTTTTTGTCAAGAATGGCAGAGGCTCTGAGATTTTACCTATCAGCAAGCTAACCGCTTCACCTGCAGCAGTTTAATGGATGCTGGTAAGAAACACAAGCCTCCTGGGTCAGAGATAAAGGAAGGTTCATTATTCACAGTATAAGCATTTTTTGCACTGGCTCCCGAAGCCCCAACTTCCAAAGAGCAATAGGAAAAAAGCAGATGATGCCTGCTTATGCAACAGGTTGTGGTGCAGGAGAAGGACTCTGACCCGAATCTCCTGCAATGGGCAGTAAACATGCTTTTTCTTTCCTCCAAAGAGAGAGATTATATTCATGCTACTGGACAGTAGATATGCCTGTCCTTCGCTCCAGTGGGAAACACTCCATCTGTCAAGGCTGCTCTCCATACAAAATCCTTGAAAAGATAGTCTGTAACAAAAGACAATCAATGCCTCTGTTTGCAGGATGTGCCACACAGTTGAGGGACCATGAGGCAGCCTTGAGATCCATGGAGAATTGTCTCCCAGCCTCATGAATCTCTGAAAACCAGCCCTATTCAAGTCATTGAATGTTATGCTATTTTTAAAGTGCCCAAGGTAGCAGAGTTACTTGATAATCAGACATCCATTTCATATTGTTTCACCTAAACCTTGCAGCAAGAAAGCTGACTTTTGACCCACTCCAGCAAAAATAACTCAGTGCTGATGAGAGCATCTCGAGAATTTTAAAAATTATTTTTCTGAGTATTTCATTTTTCCGGAGAAAGAACATTTTCTTTAACACACAAGGGCCCATGAAAACTTTTCTCCTTTGGGAAGTGACATGGAGGAAGAAGGGCAAGTGACAACTCCATTTCTCAGGACCCACATCAGCAACACTTATTTTCACGTACAGACATCACTGGGGTGGTGTTGCCACACCGATCAGTGCAAATATCTCCCATGTTATATAATTGTTTATGTTAATACAATTCCTCTTTATGGTAAGAGAAAAGATATCATCATAAGTATTAAAGGCTTATGCATCCTATGTAAATAGTTTTCCTAGGTGATTAGAATTTTTGCCACTTAAGGCAACAATTTCTTTTCTCTTACCTTAATATTTTGAATAATGCCAGCTACCATGTGTCATGCCCCTAAGATTCATGTAATTTGCATATTTAATCTCATTTGGATTGTAATTAAGGTATAGGAAGCAACAGACACACCAGCCACAGGATTCAGTTCTACCTGTCTGGAAAGTTGGTATATTGCTATTATTGAATTACTCTGCTTTTTTCTTACCTGGCCCACCTCTTGGCCTGGGTATGGATTTCCAAGAAGATTCTGAAGCACGTCCCTCCAGGCTGCTAAGTCAATGGCCTTAGTCTCCTTGGCTAGGGCATGCTGGCCTTCTCCACAGCGCTCCCGTCTCCGTAGTTCAGGAATATCATGGGATCTTGAGACGAAAGGGGTCCCAAGAGTCTCCAGTCTACAGCATCCCCAGAGCGTGCCCATCTGTTTCCTGCTGCCAAGCTTCCTTGGTTGGAAGTGCCTGTAATTAGAAGTTTTTAAAATGTTGCTCCATTCTGTCATTTTGTAATTGGCACATATTGTTCTAAGTCTGCTCTTAAATCTACTTCCTTTTCTAGAAGGACCTCTCATAAAACCCGAGAAAAGCATTTCCAGAGAAGCATGCTGAACAAAGAGCAATAATCCAGGAAGTTTATATAGTTATATCTTTAAATTTGCTATTAAATGTTAAAATATAGCTGTTCGCTTTTCAAGCACTGTTTGGGGTTAAATCATGCCAATAAATTACTCTAAACCATTTGCCACTGGAAGGATTGGGGCTGCCTTTAGTGAAATGCTTATTGGTGCTAATCCATTTTCTATTATGCATCTAACACATATGTTAAAGTTAGTAGTTTCAGCAGAAACCCAACATTGAATAAATTTTTTTGTTTTGTTTTTGGCCGTATCTGCGGCGTGTGTAAGTTCCTGGGGCCCGGAATTGAATCAGAGACAAGCCGCAACTTGCTTCAGTGACAACGCTAGATTCTTAACCTCTGTGCCACAAGGGAACTCCTGTCATTCATTTTCAGAATAAACCACACAGCAGACTTATGGGTGGTCTGATAAGAGATCATCCTCCTAGAGGCCACCATCTCTAGCTGTTAACCCTCTCTTCTGTGACCTGCAACCTCTGACCCATCTACTTTTTCCAACTAAGTCCTTTTTAAAGAAATCCCACCTTAAATAGACTTCATTTCCTCAGATCCAGGACAAAGTACGAAGAAATTCAAGTCTCATTTGGGAAAGTTGTTTTTTCCATTTACTGCCCCCTAGAAAGTCATGTTTATCCAGAATCTCAGAATATGACTTTTTTGGAAATTTGTAGATGTGATAAGTTAAATATCTCAAGATGAAATCATCCTGGATTTAGGCTGGGCCCTGGATCCTATGACTAGAGTCTTTTTATCTCTTTTTTTGGCCACACTCATGACACACCAACGTCCCTGGTCAGGGATCGAGTCTGAGCTGCACCACAGTTGCGGCAACCCTGAATCCTTAACCCACCGTGTCAGCCTGGGGATTGAACCCTCACTGCCACAGAGACAACACCTGGATCCTTAACCCACTGTGCTACAGTGGGAACTCCCAGAGTCCTATTAAGAAGCGGAAAGGGGAGTTCCTTTGTGGTGCAGGGAGTTAAAGATCCAGCATTGTCACTTCTGTGGCTTGAGTCACTGCTGTGGCATGGGTTTGATCCCTGGCCCAGGAACTTTCACGTGCTGTGGGCATGGCAAAAATAAATAAATAAATAAAAGATATAAGAAGAGGAAATGACACAGGGAGACAACGGAAAAGAAGGAGATAGAAGCAGAGATTTGAGATATGGGTCTCCAGCAAAGGGACACCAAGGATTGCAAGCAATCACCAGAAGCTGGAGAAGGATGGGCTGATTTTTCCCTCCAAGCCTCCAAGGAACCAACCCTACTGACATGTCAATTTCAAACTCCAGCCTCCTGAATGATGAGAGAATCAATTTATGTTCTTTTCAACCCCTGAGTTGGTAGTAAGTCGTTCTGGCAGTCCCAGGAAACTAATACAGTGATGTAACAACAGTTTTAAACCGAAAGAACAGAAGTGTTTATCTGTAGGTGGTGTCCCAATCAAACGAGACACACTGAGAAAAGTAAAAAGGATTGACTGGAGGATGTTGCCGGATCTGAAAATAGGCTGCTGCTTTAATTAAAAACCATCACTCTTCATAAATAGCCTGCAAAGATAAACGGACTGCCCGGCTTGTTCTCAGTTATTCTCCACAGCCGTGAACACGTTGTATTGGAGTCGTTTGTCTTCTGCAAGGGCCCTTTCGTATTCTCAGAGGAGGCTCTGTGTCCTCACAGAGGGACTGGCGGCTGGCAAGTCACAGTAAGTGCTCAGTAGATAAGGGGACATGTATCCAGGTTTGCTGGGGCAACCCTTGTGGGCACCTGTTTTCCTGGCGTAATTATCAATAGTGTCCTCTTTCGTTTTCAGAAATGTCCCATTTGGATGAAAAATTACACGGTCATTCTATTAACTTATCCTTATTGCATATAGGGAACAGATGATTTTGAAAGTACAGATGATTTTATGAACAGACGATGTTATGAGTCTATTTGGCAAAGGGGCAGAGTGAAGTTTTTCCCTAGCTTTATTAATTTTTACTGGGAAATTCACAATTTAAAAACTTATTGTAGTGACTACATCCGGGATGATCCCATTAAGGTGAGTCAGATCGTGTCTCTCCAAGGCTCAAAATCCTTCCTTGTGTTTCCAGCTCCCTCAGAAGAACAGCCAAAGTCCTTACAGCGAGCGGCCTCTAAGGCCCTGTGTGATCTGATCCATTTCCTCCCTGACCCCATCACCTGACGTCTGGTCCAGTTGCCCCCCTTCCTGACACTCAGAGACACATATACGTTACGGAGGCAGGAGATCTGCACTTGTTGCTGATAAACACATGTTAAAATTTGTGGAATATACCCCAGTGTTGGGATCTTAATAGACTTAAAATATTTATAATAGAAATAATAGAAATAAAACAACAGAAATTAATGGCCTAAAGGTAACGCAGACGTGGCTTGGATCCCGTGTTGCTGCGACTGTGGCATAGGCTGGCAGCTGCAGCTCCAATTTGACACCTAAACTGTGAACTTCCGTATGCCTCACCTGTGTCCCTGAAAAATCAGTAAATAAAGAAATAATGTTGAGGGAGTTCCCATCGTGGCGCAGTGGTTAACGTATCCGACTAGGAACCATGAGGTTGCAGGTTCGATCCCTGGCCTTGCTCAGTGGGTTAAGGATCTGGCGTTGCCGTGAGCTGTGGTGTAGGTTGCAGATGCGGCTCGGATCCTGCATTGCTGTGGCTCTGGCATAGGCCGGTGGCTGCAGCTCTGATTCGACCCCTGGCCAGGGAACCTCCATATGCTGTGGGAGCAGCCCAAGAAATTGCAAAAAGACAAAAAAAAAAAAAAATAAAAATAAAAATAAAAAAAAAATAAAAGGCTTCTGTAAAAAAAAAAAAAAAAAAAGAAATAATGTTGAAACTCAGCTAGAAGAAAGCCCCCTATAATCCCAAAGAGAGCAAAATAAAGGCAATAGTAATGACAAATTTACAAATGCATGAAATTAAAAGTCTCTAAAGATGACCAACACAAAAGTCGTTATTTGAAAAGACTAAAAGTCCTGGCAATTTTCATCACGAAAAAAGAAAGTGTAAATAAATATTGTTAGACATGAAGACATGTAAGCTCTATTAGGGATTTTAAATCATGGGAGAATATAAATAAGCAAGTTATGAAAAAAGTTTTGAAACTGTAAATGAAATAGATATTTTAAAGGAAAATATAAAGAACCAACACATGACTCAGGAAAGATATTTTTAAAATGCAAAAAATCAGTATTGGTTAATGATAGATTGGTAGTCCAACCAATCCCTTCCCCAAAGGGGTCAGGTTCAGAAGGTTAGGTATAAGTGAATTGTACCAATCCTTTAAGGAACAGTTAATTTCCATTTTATATAAACTGCTATAGAAAAGTAGGGAAATTTATTTAAATATTTAATACAATCTGGATAAGGACATAAGAGTAATTCAAGATAAACATTGTAGCCCAATTGTAGTTATGAACATTATTTTATGAAAATATTTGCAAATCAAGTCCAGCAACGTACAGACCAAAAAATATTAAATGTTCAACATTAGAAGCTCATTAATATAATTTGCAATATTGATATTCTAAAGAGAAAAATTATATGGTAATCTTAATAGAGGTAAGAGAAAAGCATTTGAAGAAATTTAACACTCATTTTCTTAAGTTTTAAGAAAAACCTGACATATTCTACCAAGTATTAAAATACAAGTTCTAAAGTTCTCTTGTGGCACAGCAGGTTGAGAATATGTGGTGTTGTCACTGCAGCGGCTTGGGTCTTGTTGTGGCACAGATTTGTTCCCCTGGCCCAGGAATTTTCACATGCTGTGGGCCAGGCCAAAAAAAAAGAGAGGAAAAAAAAGACATAAGTTTTACCAAATATTTATTAAATGAAATTCCAGTTTTATATAAATTATTCTAGATTCTATAATTATTTTGATATCAAGCATAATATTTTTTTTTCTTTGTTTCTTTTTTTTTTTTTTTAGGGTCACACCTGCAGCATATGGAGGTTCCCAGGCTAGGGATCTAATTGGAGCTACAGCTGCTGGCCTACACCACAGCCACAGCAACATGGGATCCCAGCTGCATCTTCGATCTTGACCACAGCTCATGGCAATACCGGATCCTTAACCCACTGAGCAAGGCCAGGGATCAAACCTGCATCCTCATGGATTCTAGTCGGGTTTGTTAACTGCTGAGCCAGGAAGGAAACGCCCTCTTTTTTCCCATTTTTAAAATATTATTGAAGTATAGTTGCTTTACGATGTTGTGATGATTTCTGCTGTACAACGAAGTGATTCAGTTATGCATATACACACAGCCATTCTTTTGCAGATTCTTTTCCCATGTAGGTTATCGCAGAATACTGAGTAGCGTGCCCTGTGCATCAAACATAATCTTGATACCAAAACTAGACAAGGACAGTGAAGGTTGGCAGAATAGGCCACCCCAGAATATGCCACTGTGGCTTAAGGATTATTCTGAGCTAAAAACACTTGAAAAATAGCAGATCCAAGAAGGACACTCTGACCTTAAAGCATGAGATAAAAATTCCCATGTGAAAAGTTCCCTCCCTTCCAGTACCAAGAAGAAACTTTCTTATCAACAGAGATGAGGTGTCAAGGTGGAGAGAAATCTGCCCAAACAGACCTTGTTAAAATCATTCCTATCTTCCTTCAGTCTCTTTATACACGCCAGTTGCTTTCTCACGCTGGCTCCTCTTTGATCAATCTAGTATGTAAACACATACGCCTACCTACTTCTTTGGGTCTTCATTTTCCTACGGGGTCTCCCAGGTACATATACAAATCTATCTGCTTTTCTCCTATGAATTGTCCTACTCCATTTTAATGCTCAGGCCCAGCTAGAGAGCCTAAGTGGGTAGAAGTAGCTCTGCTTCCCCTACGACAACATTAAATAGAAAATTCACAGTCTAATTTCACTCGTGAACATAGGTATAGAAATCCTCCACAAAATCTTATAAAACCAAATTCCATCATCTATAAGAAGAAATTACTGGAGTTCCCGTCATGGCGCAGTGGTTAACAAATCCAACTAGGAACCATGATGCTTTGGGTTTGAACCCTGGCCTCGCTCAGTGGGTTAACGATCCGGCGTTGCCATGAGCTGTGGTGTAGGTTGCAGACGCGGCTCGGATCCCGCGTTGCTGTGGCTCTGGCATAGGCCGGTGGCTACAGCTCCGATTCAACCCCTAGCCTGGGAACCTCCATATGCTGCAGGAGCGGCCCAAGCAATAGCAAAAAGATAAATAAATAAATAAATAAAAATAAAATGCTTTAAAAAAAAAAAAGAAGAAGAAGAAATTACGATCAGGTTGAATTCATTCCAGGAATACAAAGTTGATTCAAATGTCAGAAGGTAAAATTACATTATTTATCTCATGTGCAGTAAAGATTGTAAACTTGCCCCCAAAGAGGTCTAGCTTTTGTCCTTTGCTTCTGGGAGATAATCTCCAAGCATCTGGAACATCATGCCTGATCCGACTGTCTTGATTTGCCTGGAAGCTTTGGATAACTGGATAGTTGAACAGTGTGGTTTAGGGTAGAGGCTGGCTACATCGGAAACTAGAGACTGGAGACTGAAATCAGCCGTACGAGTCATCTGTCCTTCTTACGTAATGGAGTCAAATTCATTAACATCCCAGTAAAATCTCTGTCCCCCAAGGCTCAGGTGAGCGATTCTGGTGGACGTTACTTTGTGCACATTGTCACACATCGGAACTGGGGAAGGAATACCTTCGTGACCCCACGCGGAAAGGACAACAAAAGTTTCGTGTCTCTTGTATCCTGGACTCTGCCTTAGGGCCTCTTCTTGACTGATTTTAATCTGTCCTAAAATGATCCAACCAATCAAATGGTGTTAATTCTCCTAAAATCCCAACAGTGCAACACGCCAATTTTAAAACTGACATGGAATAGCAAAGGATGAAGAATAACCACGACTCTTTTTTTTTTGGTAGGGTGAATTTTCAGAGCTTTATTGAGGTATAATTTACATAGTATACAATTCAAACATGTAAAGTATACAGTTAAATATTTGCAGTTTAATCACAGAATTATGCAAATATCAATTCAGAACACTTCATCCCTGAAAAAGAAAACTTATTAGGGCATCAACTCTGTTGCTCCCCAATTTCCCCTTCAGCCCTCTGTGACAGCTAATCTTTCTGACCCTGTAGTTCTAAGTTTCTAAGACACTTCTGAAGAAGATGGAGGTCTTCTATAGTCAGATATCAAGATTTATTCAAAAGCAATAGCCGTTTAGACACAGTGTATGGCACAGGGATTGATCAATGGAACAGACCAGAGAGCCCAGGACTAATAGACCTACAGGTGTACAGACAACAGTCAGTGGAAAGGAGAGAAGCTCCAAGGAGGAAGAGGGAGAAAAGAAAGGAAAATGGTCGAAAGAGAGAAATGTTTGTCTCTGTGTGCCTCTGACCATGGCCCAAAACTATTTTTTTTTAATATTTAAGGAACGAGGAGACATCAAGAGTGCTCAAGTCGCGGCTCAGTTTTCACGCTAAGAAAGAGGATCAGTCACCTCATTTGTGGGGCCCCAAATGAAACTGTTGCACCTCCTCTGATTCAAATCTTACTGATAATTTCAAGACCCTGAGAGCCACCTCCACCAAGGAATATCTTACAGGTGTCTCTGCAGGGCGGGGCTTGAGTAATAGACTCTTATGAATCCTGTATACATTATTGTCAACTTTTTGGGTGTCCGCTAATGTGGAAAAAGTGCTATCATGTCAGTGTTTTCCCTGACAACTCAATATTCTCTGGAATTAGGGTAAGGAATTTTCTACTTTCTCCCCAGTTATGTTAATTCAAACACACTTGTAACACAATACCTCATTTTAAGTTTCATCTTAAAGACAGTTGCAAGCTATAGCCCAGTTCCGAGAATTTTGGAGAGTACTTTAAATTTTCCTCCAGTACCCTAATAAAGTCTCCATCGTTTGGCATTTTCCTTGTGGCATTCATTTTCAGACTTGAAAGATGAATGGAACATTTCACGGAGGTAATTCTAGGTTACTTTATTTTATTTTAGGTTACTTTATTTTTTGTGGTCCAATGGAGTGAATAAATCAGTGTCCGAAGTTGTAGAGATGATAACGTATTAATGTGAATAACTGGTAAGGCCTAAAAATTGATTTTCTAGAACGGAGTACAGTTGAACTATACTCAAAATTTGTCTTTATAAATTAAAAAAAAAAAAAAACAACTTTAACCTACTTTAAAGCAGATACTTTTGAAAAATGTGAATGTAGAGAAGCTCCCACTACATTATTTTGAATCTTCCAAAGATGGACTGGTTGCATTTTAATTTATTATTATTTTGGGCATAATGCTTCTTCACCCCTAGGGCCTATGAATAAAATTATGGTTGAAGTTAAAATATTCACAGGTGCTTGGTAGTTTGTTATACCCAGGCCGTGCTTCTGGAGCCATTTGGGGCCATATCTATTACAGGTAATATTTTCCAGTGAATTCTTTCACCCCAGATGAAGCATTCCTTTCACTTTCAGAGCAGTGATTAAACGAACGACTGCAATTGCTTGCTTCTTACACAGTTACTCTTAAAATGCTGCAAAGGATTTCATCATAGATTTCAGGTCACATCTTTTTGTAAGTTTTCTCATCGGAGATCTTCTGCCTGAAGCCACAAGCGGGAGTTTTTAAGGCGGTCAGAGAGAGCGTATGAGGGCATCTGCATTTGCTGTTATTAAAGGGACCCTACTGATGAGTGCTTTTATTTGGCAGCATCATAACAGATTACCTGAACATTCAAGCCCACAGCAGCCCTTCAAGAAAAATCCAATTTGCAATGTGCATTTTCCACTCTTGCTCTCTGCCAGCTCACAAAATCAACGGGCAGGTGCCTGTTCAGCTCCAAAAGGCATCCTAATGGGAACGGCAACAACCCTAAGCTGTCTTCGGGATGCTCCCACTCAGTGGCCAGCAGAGGGTGGCTGCGCTCTGTGCTCTCAGTTGGTGGTGGGAAGAGGGCAAGATTTAATGGAAATCCAAAGTCCTGTTGAAAGCTGATAAACTTCTCAGTGACAGGGGCTGATCTCAAGAATCACAGATACAAACAGTGGAGATTGTTGACTGTCACCCAGGCTCTGTCAGCCTGAGGTCTGGCCCTTCCTCCCCTCCACACTCCCCGCTTGCCCATTGGCCACAGGGCCTCCACTTTGCCATGTCTTGTTTATCTTTTGCTTTGGACTTGTCTTTAAGGAATTGTGATGACGGAAGAGTTTACGGGCCATTTGCATAGCCGCTTCTGGGAGTTACTCTTATTCATTTTTCTATCGGATTTTTTTTTCTTATTAATTTGTAGAAGGTCTTTATATATTTGGGATAAGCTTTTAACTGTTGTTTGTGTTGTGAATATTTTCTTCTCTCTGGGATTCCCCTTTATCCTTTGGTGAATAGAAGTTGTTCATTTCAATGTAATTAAATGTGTGGCTTGTGCTTTTATGGTTTCTTTATAGTTGGTATTTTTTATGCTGTCTTTTTTCTTTTTTTTAAGGCTGCACTCATGGCATATGAAGGTTCCCAGGCTAGGGGTCAAATCAGAGCTGCAGGTGCAGCCCTATGCCACAGCCACAGCAAATCGGGATCCCAGCTGCTTCTATGACCTACACCACAACTCACAGCAATGCCAGATCTTTAACCCACTGAGCAAGGCCAGGGATCAAACACACATCTTCATGGAAACTAGTCAGATTCCTTACCACTGAGACACAACGGGAACTCCTGTTGTCATATTTTTGAAATCTTTTTCTAGTCTGATATTCCTGTCATATCTTCTTGACGTTCTTTCTTTTTTTCTTTCACATTCATGATGAAAATAATCTGGAGTTAATATATGTTTGTGGTATAAGGTAGAGGTCAAGTTCCTTTTTTTATAGTGATATTTGATTGTCCCAGGATTATTTGTTGAAGAGAGTCCTCCTTTTTCCTATTTCTCTGTAATACCACCTTTCTCATAAGTCGGGGGTCCATGTGTGGCTGTCTGTTTTGGCTTTCTATTTGTCTGTCCTTGTACCATTCTCCTAATTTGTGCCAATGTCCTAACGACTGTTGCTTCATAGTCTTTTTTTTTTTTTGTCTTTTTTTTTTTTTTTTTTTTTTTTTTTTTTTTTTTTTTGTCTTTTGTTGTTGTTGTTGCTGTTGTTGCTATTTCTTGGGCCGCTCCAGCGGCATATGGAGGTTCCCAGGCTAGGGGTCTAATCGGAGCTGTAGCCACCGGCCTACGCCAGAGCCACAGCAACTCGGGATCCGAGCCGCGTCTGCGACCTACACCACAGCTCACGGCAACGCCGGATCGTTAACCCACTGAGCAAGGGCAGGGACCGAACCCGCAACCTCATGGTTCCTAGTCGGATTCGTTAACCACTGCGCCACGATGGGAACTCCTGCTTCATAGTCTTGATAATCAGAAATCTGGTTTGTTCTTCTTCTTACCAATCTTGGTTTTCGGATTTCTAACATATTTCAGCTAGTTGAGTTTAATAATAATAATATTCTAAAAAGTATGATCAAGAGAGTTTTGCATTAAATGTATAGATCCATCTGATATTATTCTTTACAATTTTGCTTCCTCCAATCCATGAATATATTTCCCATCAATTATTTAAATATTATTTTAGTCTTAATAGTGTTTTATACTTTTTTGCATTGAGGTTTTTCATATCCTTTGTTAGATGTATTATTTGAAATTTGATATTTTTAAAGTTATTATAAATGGAATCTTTGTATTCGATTTTAAATTACTAGTATATAGCATTTAAAAATACTGTTTCTAGTAACTTTGCTAAACTCAATTTATTAATTACTTAAATTTGGCTGTAGTTTCTTTTCAATTTTTCCACTCACATAATTATATAATCTGTCAATAGCGATGTTTTATTTCTTTATTTCCCAAAATTATACAATTTATTTATTTTTCTTCTCACATTGCATTGGCTAGGACTTTCAATGGTTTATGTTGAATAAAAGTAGATCCTTGTCATAGACCTCAAAAAGAAAAACTTTCAACATTTTATCATTAATTATTATATTCCTCAATATTTGTTTTGTAAACATCCTTTATTAAGAAAGTTCCCCTGAAATCCAAGTTTACTAGGAGTGTTTGTTTTTTTAAAATCATGAATGGATATTGGATTTTTACCAAATGCTTTTTCTATAGCTATTGAGATGATTTGTGTTTTTTCTCTTTCATTCTATAAATCTGGTGAATAGCACTGATTTATTCTTCAATGTAAGACCAAAATTCAAAATTGCGTTTTTGGAATAAATCCAAATCATATTACAGGACTCTCTCTACAGCACTAGAATGTAAGTTTCATAAAGGCAGTGGGCTTTGTCTGTTTTATTCATTGTTGTGTTACCGTGGCACACTTTGGGAGTGAATGAATGAATGACTCCCCCTACGCTGCTTGTGAATAGAGAGCCCTGAGCCCCTGGTTACCTGGGGTGGGACCATTTCTCTTGGCTGCACAGGGGTCACCTCTCCTCGGGACAGAGCACTACCTTCACCCCACTTTCTAGAGAGCATACATCCAAACAACCCCTTCTCACTTGGTTTCTTACCAAACCTTCTGTCTCCTTACTCATCTCCCTGCCCTTCCCATCCACTGAGACCCCTTATATTCTATATCTGGGGTGTAGTGGATTAATGGGTCACTTGCTCACTGGCCTCCCACCCCCCATTCACCCACATGGCACAGATGCCTAGGAGGCCAAGAGGAGACAAGGAGAGAAGGTGGAGAGACTACAGCTACCTTTTATCACTCTGAAGATCATGCCTAGAATCCCATATTCTGGGAAGAACTCCCACCTGTTCTGTGGAAGTCATCCTTGAACATGCCCCTGACCAGAATAGAAGAGCTGAGGCATGAATTTTTAATCAGGGATCATGAAACCAGGAGGAACAAGACCAAAGTGTACTGTCAGATAACAAATAGATACTCACCTATGTTCCTCCCTTACAAAGCTTAAGAAATGGTTTCAAATGCTAAGCATTTCATTTCCAAATATTTTTAAGTTAAGGGGGGAAAAAAAAATCTCATTTTAAAATGATCAAGTACCGTGAAGTCAATAAGCTAATTTCGAACAAAAATGATACGAGCTACATTATGATTTCTTTACTGGTGACACTGTGTAATTACAATTAGAATTCTATTTGTGAAAAACAAAATCCATAAACAAAACACTGGACCTTCAATTGGCTTAGAAGGTTACAGAGTTCTTCATGACTCTTCTGCCTACTTCTCTATTTTTCTCCTTGCACTTTTGCCCCAGGGGGTTTGTAATTCCCATTATCCAATAAACTAAGTTTCCCAGACTCTAGATGTACCACCCCCCCACACACATACACAATCTTCACTCTCTTTCTTTCTCTTGTGCCCTTGGAACACTTCTTTGTCTGTCTAACCTCAACCTTTCAGAGGCCTTAAATATCACTTCCCACCTCCAACCCCAACTAGGAACCAGGCCCTTCAGCTGTATTTTATAGCCCCATGAAATTTTCGGCCCTGTGACATTTTCTTATCACATCACTCATCAAATGTCATTTATTTGCTTGTCTTTCTAGAGTCTACAAACTCTTAGGGGAGGCTCCACCTTATCTTTTTCACCCTTGAATCCCTAGCCCCTGGGGTTGTACCTAAAACATATCAGGGGTTCCATAAATATTTATTGCATGAATGAATGAACAATTAAAATCTTCAGCTGTCTTATATCCCTGAATTATTAGTGTACCTTTCTAAGCTGACTTAGACCTAGTTTCAGGGACTTATGTCTCAGGATATAATTTTTCCCTAGATGAGGAGAGGTGATTTAAACCTAAAAGCCCCTGCCCAGTGTCCAGTGAGAGGCAGGCTGCCTGGGTTTGGGTCCCTACTCCCCTACTTACTAGCCATAGTTGATCTTGAGCAAGTGACTTACTTGGTGTGTGTGTGCCTTAACACTTCCTATAAGGTGGTTGTTGAAGGATTAAAGGAGTTTAATCTTTTCTTTTTTTTTAAGGCTGCACTTGCAGCATACAGAAGTTCCCAGGCTAGGGGTCCAATCAGAGCTGTAGCTGCTGGCCTACACCACAGCCACAGCAAGACTGAATCCGAGCTGCATCTGCAACCTATGCTGCAGCTTACGGCAATGCTAGATCCTTAACCCAATGAGCAAGGCCAGGGATTGAACCTGCATCCTCATGGATACTAGTCAGGTTCCTAACCTGCTGAGCCACAGCGGGAACTCCAGGAGTTTACTCCTTTAAACTGGTATACAATGAGGGCTGAAGGAGTGCCATTCCCTTATTTGATGGTAAGTTAGGGGTAAGTGGAGTGCTTGGCATCCCCGGAAGCTGGGGAAGAGGCTCCCCTTGGAGGAAATAGTTCTCTTGTAAAGAGGTACTGGGGACACCAGTGAAAGGGGGCATTTCAGTCACCTGAACTGAAAAATGGTGTTGGGGCTGCTGAGTACCCTGCAGTCTAAAACAGACACTGGGCTCCAAAGAGGGGAAGGGGAGACCTATTTAGGGATATATAGGGACTTCTCTCAATTTCAACACTTAAGAACTAAATATAAACAGGGGGAAACTCTCAAAAAAGATGAGTTTCCTTGTCCATTATCTTATTTCAGGGGACTGTTTTGAAAGCGCCGTAACCATAGACCCAGCCAGGAATGATCTCCTAGTCTTTCTCTGCCAGTGTTCAGATTAACTGGAGGAGACAGTGGGTGCTGGGGTGGTGGGGGGAGAGAGAACGGAGTGGAGCTGTGGAATGCATTAAGCATCCTACACTGTGTGAGTTGGCTACCCCAAGTCTCATCCTAAACCGCCTTCTCATCAGCCAGCTTCCAGCCAGGGTGGCCCTGTGACATGATTCTGACTGATGAGATATAAGAGAACATTTAAGTGCTGGGACCTCTGGGAAGTTGTTTGCTTTCTTGATAAAGAGGAGTCTGAATAGGCTAGCATCTTCATTTTGCCCCTCTTTCTTTCCCCTTCTCCCTGCCTAGAACATGGACGGATGTGATGTCTTGAGATGTAGCAGCTATTTTGCAACCATTAGGCAGTAAGCATGAAGGCAAAAGCCTCTGAGCTAAGGATGGTGCAAAGAAAGATGGAAACACCATGGTCTCTGCTGGCTCATGGAGCTCCTGCCCTGGCCCTGGAAAGCCTGCCTCTGTCATATGGGACAAAATAAGCTGAGACGGGAATGTAGGGGTGTGGGAAAGGGAATAGGGAGCTTGACAAGAATGAAGCCATTTTGCTGCCACCATCCATCTTGGTGAACTTAAGTGACTCAGATGAGGGCTCTGAGAAAAACAAAGTCATTAGGACTTGAGAAATTCCGGCCCAATTGTTCTAAAGAAATTCAAAAATATCTAGATTGTGTTTGAGGTTAATCATTAAAGTAACAATATAAGACATTCCATACAGCTATGCATCTTTCTGTATCCTGCGTGTAACTAAAGATTAATGTAGCATGTTAGACACGTAAGCAAGCACTATAAATGTACCTCCCCCTTTTTGTTTGAGGTCCATGATTGGGAATTCAACAACAGGAGTTGGCTGGGTTTTCTTGTCTTTGAACAGACTCCTAACTCATATGTACATGCATGCCTGCATACATACTAATACTGCCTGCAGCCCAAACTTTTAGACCATGTGGACTTCAGTTGCAACACTTACCACAGTATCTAATCATGGTTTAGTTCTTTTTCTTTTTTACTAGACCTGAGTTCCTTATGAGTAGGGATCTGGGCTTATTTAATTCTCTCTCTGCAGCAGACACGGTAGACACTTGGTAGATGTTTGATGAATGAATGCATTTCATTGGGTGTATTGTGACGTGTGAACTTGCAGATCAGGAACTGGTGCTCAGGCCCAGCCAGGAGAGGGAATTGCTCCTTGAATTCTCAAGGTGCACCTTGAGAAATGAAGGCTCATCAGCCATTGACTGAACTCTTGTGTTTGCACTTGCTTCTGGATCTTTCATGACAAAAAAAAAAAAAAAAAAAAAGAAAAAAAAAAGAAAAGAAAAGAAACATGCTAATAAATATAAAAATTCAGTCATTTTACTGGATAATAAAAACATGTTCTTCTCAAATATAGAATTAACCTTCATAGGAGGAGTGATGGGAAAACAAAACAGAGAAAAGGGCAAAATCCTTTTTCTCCCCTTATTCATGTGACTGCTCACTCATGCAGTAGATCTTGATTTTGCCAGAAAAATCTAGACATTTGTAAATTTTTTTAAGTTTTATTGAAGTATGGTTAATTTACAGCAATGTTGTGATAGACAGCTATACCTTCAAGCATCCAGAACCCTTACTGATTAAGAAAAGCCCAATCTTGACCTTATCAGTTTCATCCAGGGAACAGTCAGTGGCTGTCTGTTTGCAAAAGGTTACTTCTCCAGGCTTTGTCTTTCCTCGCTGTCTTCCCCTTTGCCTGAGGCTGATTTCATTTTCTTTGGGATCTTGAGGCTCAGGAGCTAGTTCGCCCAGAGCTTTCCTGTCGTTTGCATTTCAGCTATCCACTTCTCTGCTAGTTTCTGTTTTCAAATGCTTATGTAACCACTTGGGGCCTGCTGGGGTCTTTTGAGCCTTGAAGATTTTAATCAGACAGGCTTGAGTACCTATTTCCTGCCCTGTAGAAAAAGCTAGTGTCTGCTCTGAGATTCCTCCTCATTCCCAGGCTGTCTCAGAGATGCCTGTGGCTGAGGGGTCGGTGCTTTTCACCCTGCACTTGTGCTAATTCCTTATCTACTTTGGCGTGGACATGGCTGTGGAACTCCAGACTTTGCTTAATTTGTATTACTGTTTTGAATTAACCAACTAATTTGTAGCAGTAAATGGGACTTCCTCTTTCTAAGTAACATGTCAAACTTCTGTGAAGATGTGTGGAGTACTTTTTTTCATTCTTGTCACTGTCATGCCAAGGACACTTTCATGACCCATTGGACTAGGTGATGGGGAGGTAACTGTGACAGGAGAGCCACCATCCCTGCCCTTGTAGGGCAGCGGACAGGCCAGCCCATAAACAATTGGGTGGAGGCACTGTGGTGGGGTCCATTGGCCATGAGGGGTGGCAACACTCCCCGTGCCCTAGGCAGGCATGTGTCTGTAGACGCTTCCATATTGTTCTTAGGCTGATCGGCTCAACTGAATTGCAGCCTCACTCAAACTCTCTTTATAAGCTGTATTTCTTCACTATAAAATCCCTACTAAGAAGCTCTAATAATTAAGTCAACATTGGAAAACAAATTACTTGTGTGAGTACCTGCAAAAATAACTCATGTTGAACACAACATGAATTATATTGGTCTGGACTTATGTGGGCTCCAAGTTATGGTCTGGATCTATACATGCCCCAAGAAAGAAAAATGCTGCTGTGTTAGAGAATAAAACTTGATTCTGATAAGCACTTAAATAAACCCAGGCTAGATATTTTATCTTTTTTTATTTTTTTTTTGCTTTTTAGGGCTGCACCTTTGGCATATGGAG
This sequence comes from Sus scrofa, assembly GCF_054392235.1. NCBI lineage: Eukaryota > Metazoa > Chordata > Mammalia > Artiodactyla > Suidae > Sus > Sus scrofa. The sequence continues at coordinate 84,644,053 of NC_139387.1, read as the reverse complement.
GTTTCCAGGTTAGGGGTCAAATTAGAGCTGCAGCTGCCAGCCTATGCCACAGCCACAGCCACATAGTATCCGAGCCTCATCTGAGAGCTACACCACAGCTCACAGCAACGCCAGATCCTTAACCCACTGATCAAGGCCAGGGATCGAGCCCACAACCTCATGGTTAATAGTCAGATTCATTTCTGCTGCACCACAATGGGAACTCCTTAGATATTTTAACTTTGCATGAATTATCTTTTTCTGCTGGCTCACAAGCAAAGAAAAGAGGTTTTTTTTCCTTCTGCTTCTTGCCAACTCATACAAACCCCTGTGTGCGCTGATCCCTTTGAAACATCTGGACTTAAGGTGAGCTTTAGGGCCCTCTAGTGGTGTCTTGAACATGAAATAAAAAGCTTTAGGGCCCTCTAGTGGTATCTCGAACATGAAATAAAAATCGCCACCAAGCTGAATAAGAGAAAAAGATATCTCTTTACGTTTGCTACATATCAGATCTCAAAACGTTTAAAGACAGATATTGGAAAACTCGCGGTAGCTCCTATATATCCTTTTTCTCCTTCCAAAATGAAATGTATGTGTTACTATATTTTCATTCCCACTGTAGTATGAAAATAGCTCCCAGATAAGGGGTATCTTACAGCATAAAGATAAAATAATTTCATATTTAGAACTCACATGCCACACTAGTGCCACGGCACTGTGTAAGACTTATCTTACTTTTTACATTGGCGTATTCAAATGTGGACGCAGAAAGGACCCATGTGAGTTTTTGGATTTCTTGAGGAATGATGAGATTTTGCTATCTTGTGGGTTGGTCATGGAGTTTTAATCCATTCTGACAACTAAGAGAATTTTCTGGCACCAACCTTTGTGCCTTTCTATTACATCCAATCTGAAAGAAGGCTAGCCTAGGGCTAGCTCACTCCTAAGTGATTTAAAGGAGTAGTTATAGACTTCTCTCAGTTTGGTCAAGGAGGTAGCCCTTATCAAAGATTGGAATATTTAAAGACAACATTGGGACTGACAATATGAGTGTGGGGAGTCCAATTACAGTGAACCCAGCTGTGTTTCCTTTTGCCAAAAGAAGCATCACCTCCAATTTAAATGCTCCCCATGTCCCCAAAGTCTTGCTTGGTATTGGCCGTGTGCATGGTTGCAGAACTAGCAGTAGGAAGGAGCAAGAGGAACCTGGGCCCGCGCTGAGTGAGGCTGTCAGTGGTCCTTGTATTTGTGCATGCTTTAAAGGCCTTCATTTATTTAAGGCAAGTATTTAAAATATACTACAATTTTGTAACATTGCTTTGTCCTTTTTCTGTTTTCTGAACACAGTGGAGCCTCCCTGTATTGTGAGCCATCTGCCCCTCTCGGCCTCAGAGAGACCCCTTGTGGATGGTTTCTAGAAGGCTGTTCATCAATTATCTGGATTGCAAAAACCTGAGAATGAGTCAATTATCTACCCCTTCCCACAATCCTCTCCTCAACCCATCCGTGAAGAAACTAACCACGTGGTGCATGGGAAAGGGTCTGACCTGAGGACTTTGAGTTGCCATCACGATGACGTCGTATAAACCGTAAGACCAGACGGGTCACTTAAGGAGTGAGCGAGGTGTTCCTGTTGTGACCCAGTAGGTTACCAACCTGACTGGCCTCCGTGTGGATTCGGGTTCCATCCCTGGCCTTGTTCCGTGGGTTAAGGATCCAGCGTTACCGTGAGCTGTGGTGTAGTTTGCAGACGTGGCTCGGATCCTACGCGGCTGTGGCTCTGGTGTAGGCCGGCGGCTGCAGCTCCAATTGGACCCCTAGCCTGGGAACCTCCATATGCCGAGGAAAAAAAAAACCCAAAAAACAGAGTGAGCTGAAGTGTAGAGCCTGGGTGCTTCCACGTGCAGAGATCTGGGAGAGGAGAATCCAGCAGAGAAGATGGTGAGGGAGGCATGGAGGAGAAACACCAATGATTGTTAAAAAAAAAAAAAGAAAGAAACCAAACCCCCCCTCAAAAACAAAAACCCACTATTTCATTACTGGCGCTTCACCAATTCAGAGGGCGCTCCTTCCACAGACACAGATCCCTCCTATAATCCTGGATTGCTCCGTTTCTGCTGGACACACATGGAAGCACCGCGCTCACAAACAGACCTGCGGTAACACTGACCTCAGCTTTCCACCCATCTCCTGACCTAGCGTCGGGGAAAGGACACAGTTAGTCATAGAGGTTGACTTAGATGTGTTTTCTTTAATAAGTCAGGTTTTCCAAGTTGCTCTTTATTGGAGTTAAGCAAATGAAGTAGAAACCACTTCAGATTTTTCAGCGAGGAGGGACTTGAACAGAGGCAGTTAGGCACTTACGAATTCATCAGAAGCTCCCGGGGCTCCCAGTGACCTGTTGGTTTCTAGATCTAACCGCTATTGCTGCTGCCCCCACCACACCTGCTCACAGCCTGGAAGCTGAGAACCAGATGTGAGAAGAGAGTCCAGCTGCCACTGCCAGTTAGGTTTGGGGGAACTTCCTTGCCGTCTTGGACGCCACCAAGGTCCAACATTTTTCTCCTGACCTTTCATCTGCACAAGCAAATCATGAATCCATTGATCAGCAACACAAGAGATGAAACGGCTGCTGAGGGAGAGGGCGTGAGGAACATCTGATGGGGGGGGTTCACAATCTGCCAAAACCCAGCCTAAAAGTATAGACTGACCTCACCACTGTTTCCAGGCTGGTCTCACTCTCTTTTTTTGCCCCTGCCATGCCTGTGGCATGTAGAAGTTCCTGGGCCAGGGATCACCCCTGCGCCACAGCAGTAATCAGAGCCACAGCAGTAATCAGAGCCACAGCAGTGACAATGCTGGACCCTTAACCCACTGAGCCGCCAGGGAACTCCTAGGCCAGTATCTCTTAACTATTGCTTAACTTGATCCCAGCACTGCTGATCCACGAAGTGCACTTGCCTCTGCTACCTTTATTCAACCCCCTCTTCCTACTTCACACCCAAGGTCAAAGCTCAGTAACTTACAAACCAGAGCAATGGGCAGTACTTAGTTCATTTCAAAACTAAAATGTCTTCTTCTGAGACTTCCACTCTTTGTTATTATTTTTTCTATCTTCAGCCTTTGTGGGAAATTAAAGAAAGAATACCAAGAAATAAGTCAAAAGCCACAACTCCCGAAGGAAGTAAAACTAAGTAACTAATTCTATTGTAAAAATACCTTACAGTCCTCCTCCCAGTAGACTTGACAAATGAGGAGAGTCTCAAAGATGCATCTAGAAACACGTGTCATGGCTAGGGCTCCTTGACTATTATCTTTCCTGTTTAAAACACAGCGATCCAAATAATGATGTTTTTTCTTCGTGAATACTGTAAGGCTGCTTGGATATCTGTGAATACTATAAGCCTGTATGTTATAGAATATTAATGGGGTATTTCTCAGGGGTATTGCATTAGAGAATATTAAGACCTGTGATTTGAAAAAAAGGAATTACTTGGTTTAGTTGTCTGCCACCTGAGCTGAGGAGGAGCTTCTTGAGGACAGCTCTGATGTGAGCTGTGCCCAGGATACAATGGGGGACAGGAGAAGGCTGAGGGAGGTCCCTGGACTCGAGTTTGGAAGGATGAAGAGAAATGAACTACATGGATAGCACTCCAGGGAGCCAGTACATTTCAGGCAGAAAGCAAAAGCATAGCATGCTTGGGAAAAGGTAGGTGGCTTAAGGACTGTTCTGTTGGGATGTACAGAGGAGTGGGGCTAGAGGAGGGCAAGGTTCACAACACGCAGAGTCAAGGCTGCGAAGAGAGGAAGTTTCAGCTTTCTCCGAAAAGCCACAGGAAGAGCTTAATCCAGACGGAGGGGACAATCTGGAAAAAGCATCCTATCCCTGTAGGCTGGGTTGAGGATGCACTAGAGAGTGGGAAACAGATGAGAGACAGGGAGGTCAGCTAGAAGGTAACTGCGATAAATCTAGGCAACGACTGATGATGCTCTAAACTGGTGTTAAGTGTATGGAGTTCAGGGAAGGGACACATGAATTTGAGATGTAATCAAGCAGGAGAACCTCTTGCAAATCTGCCATCGAAGTAGAGTCTGGCTGTCGAGAAGATAAGCACTGAGAACACACTGCCTGGGTTCAAGTTCTGCTGACTCTGCCACCATGGCATGGCTTTGGCAAGTTGCTTAACTTCTTAGTACCTCCGTGCCATCACCTGTGAGACGAGGGGTAGTAATTTAACACACAGAATTATCATGGGGGTTTAGTCAAACCGTACACGAAGGGCGCACAGCTTTTTTCACTGCCTTCCCAGGACTGGAGACCAGGTGAACCCCCAAGTATGAGAGCGGGATGTATTCCCGCTTGAACCACAAGGGGGCGGTAAAAAAAAAAGTCTGGATGGAAGTGACTTCAGAACTTCAGTTTCTCAAGATTTGCAGGCTTGATATTATCATCATGGAGGCTTAGGAATTTTGCTTTTTTTGACACACGAAATTCACGAATACACTTTGAACAGTGTATCAAATTGAAAGACAAAACCAAAGGTTGTTCCTGTTTTTGAGCAGTTTTTAAGACAAGGGGATGCTTAGTGCATGAAAGGCAGTTTGGAGAAAGAAATCTGACATGTCTGTACATCCATGGCCTTCGTAGAATATACCCACCTGATTCCTCAAGGACCTCAGCACAACAAATTGGCTTCAGAGATTAGAATCCTAAATGACGGCTAAGGGTAACAGGGAAGATGAATGGGTTTTAGAAATTGTTTTGGTATATCTTTCTTGAAACAGATGATGCGCCTCAGATCTAGAAGGCCCACCAAGGGAGAGACATGAGCTCTCCAATACCCCCTGTCTCTCTTCCTCACTCCCCTTTGCCTCATTCACTTTATCTCTTCCCATCCTTCAAAGCCCTGGTCAAATCCCTCCTCTATTAAGACTTCCCTGCCTCAAAGCTCAGCCTTTGTCCTTTGGTCTCTCTGCTTCACGGCGGTATGTGTACAGCAGTGAATTGTGAACTTTAATCTTTCTTTGATTAAGAGGTGCCCTGATTAAGGTGGAATCAATAACAGAGTTGAAAGAAGATAATAACAGATGTTATCAATATTTCTGAAGAAAAAGACGAATGCCAGTTATTCGAAGGAAGCCAGGAAGAAAGTACTCTTTTCTGTTCTAAAGATGGTATCCTCGAAAAAGCCTGACATGGCATTTGTCTACCTTGGCATTTCGGAATCATGTTTCTCAAATGATTGACAGCCTTGTTCTGTAATGCTGGCAGGTGTGCCATCATGAAACCCTAAGAAATATACTAGACTCTGTTAGCTCCTGTTTATGCTTCGCTGTCCCATTGGTTTGATTATGGCAACTAGGAGAATGCATGGGGCCTGCATTTGGCGGGGTGTAGTTGAGATGCATGGACATGTGCAGGCTTTCATAGCATGGCTTTAAAACACTTTGGGTCACATTTATGAGCAAAAGATCCAGAATTAGACACACACAGGTTCTACCCCGATGAGGTCTTTTACTGGCAAAGTGACTTTGAACAAGTTACTCAAAGACTGAGCCTCAGTTTCTTCTTTTGGAAAATGACACTTTGCCAGATCGTTGTGAAATTTAAAGGAAACGAAGTAAAGCACTTGGCATATATTCAGAATTTTAGAGAGTTCCCTTTGTGGCTCAGTGGTTAACAATCCCAATTAGGATCCAGGAGGATACAGGCTTGATCCCTGCCCTCACTCAGTGGGTTAAGGATCTGGTGTTGCCATGAGCTATGGTGTAGGTCGCAGATTCGGCTCGGATCCCATGTTGCTGTTGCTGTGGTGCTCGGAGTTGACTCCTAGCCTGGGAACTTCTATATGCCTCAGGTGCAGCCCTAAAAAAAAGCAAAAGAAAAAAAAAGAATTTAATATAAGTGGGGGTTTCTGTTTTTTCATGTCTAATTCCAAGAAAGTTTTTCTGAAATGATTGTATTTATAATAAATGCCACTTTAATAAAAAAATAATATGCCTTTTACTGTAATAATTGCTGTTCCCAAGGGCCAACATGTAATAAAGCATTTTTATACTTCTTCCAATGTTATCTGTATGTGTTTGGAGAATATGATTTTGCTTTCTTGTCTTTTTATCTTCAGCAAAATCACTCATTCTTTCATAATTTGCCTCTGAAGAAGTAAGTAGCAATGAAAAGAATCTCTTCTATCACTTTGAGATGGTTAGAAAACAAGGCATTTGAAGGCATTTCTAAAACTACGAGATAAGAAACCATTATCATTATTTCTCACTATTTACTACACGTGAAGAATAAGACAATAGAGAAGATCGTGTGGTTATAATTCTACAAAGGATCAATTAATACAGTGGACTTGACATCTCTCACAATGATTCTTATAGATTTGGTCTTTTATAGACAGCACATCGCTTATAACTTTAAGTCCAAGCAACCAGAGAGCCCAAATATGCATTTTAAGAAAATATTCCAAGTATAAACCTGTAGGGTCCTAAAGTATCATTTGAACAAGAGTGACATTAAAGCTACCTTAAGGTTAGGGTCGAGTTTATTTTATTGCATGATGGGTTTTGGTGTATTGCCACTGCACATATTTTGATAAAATAAGTTAATAGACATATTAAGTTCTGAAAGCTTCATTTCTTAATTATACTGGCTAAATTAGAATTTACACATGCCCGCCTATAAATTTTTGGATGACTCAACACTTCGCCCTTGGCTATTTGATATAACGATTTCATCCCTCCATTGTGAGGAAGAAAGAATCTCATTGGACCTTCCCATGTGTTATTTAAAGCATCAACCACCTCAACAAAGAATAGAAAATACAAAACATTAGCCACTAGGTGGCACACCAGTAGCGGGAATACTCTATCATTGGGGACAAAATAACATTTTTGAAATCTAGTTAAAACAGTAGATTATATGGGTGTACATTATGTTACTGAATGAAGGAAAACATCAAAAAGTTGACTATAAATATGAATTTCCATACAATAAATTTCTTTTCCCCACTGACTTCTATTATAAAGTCAAAGATGTGTTTCTCTGGGTAGTGAAAATTGCCGTGGGAGATAAAATTAGCCATGATGCAGGAAAGCCATGAGCCTTTTATATGGACATATTTAAAGGAAAATGTTACTTTAACAGCCTGATAAAGGTATGGATGTGTCAAAATTTGAATGTTATACAGTTAAGATTAATTTTGTGTTTGGCACAACATCATACGAGTCTAGAAAAATAAAAGGACATTTATTTATTTATTTATTTTTGTCTTTTTAGGCCCGCACCCATGGCATATGGAGGTTCCCAGGCTAGGGGTCTAATCCGAGCTGTAGCCCCCGGCCTACACCACAGCCACAGCAACTCAGGATCCTTAACCCATTGAGCAAGGCCAGGGATCGAACCTGCAATCTCATGGTTCCTAGTCAGATTCGTTAACCACTACACCACAACAGGAATTCCTAGAAAAATAAAGGACATTTAGATTGCACCAGATACACGGGCTCAAAGTCAATCAGGCATAATTCCTTCGAGACTCTCTGAAGGGGTTCCTGATAGCCCCTGGATTGTGATGAGTTTTAGAAGTTCATAGTCTGGGCCAAGAGAATGAAGGAGAACTCAACACAGCAGAGGCAGGAACTAAAGCAGAAAAGCAAATGAAAAAACAGTGGCACATCCTGCAGGTCCAGAGAAGTAAGTAACTGAAACCAGAGGAAAGCCCAAAGATCGAAAGGGAGGAGGAAAGGACTGGAGAGTTCTGGGAAAAGAGTCTTTAGTGACCCAATGATTCTTTTTTTTTAAATTATGAAGGTGTGCCTAAATGAAAACCAGGTTCATTTTATAATGAGACAAACATTTTTCTGTCTATTTGATTTAGACATCACTGTTTATCAACCAACTGCTCATCAAGATCTGATGTACAGCTGTCTCTTAAATCAAAACAAAATTCATAATGATGGGATCACAGGTCCCCCCCTGTCTGGCTCTCTGCCTTGCCTTACTGTTCCCATCTGCCTGGAGGCGCGAATTCCTACCCCTGCCAGGCAGGCGTGCTCGCTGCTGTTCTGCATCTCACGGCATCTCCCCTCTCCCCTTGCGCTTGGCGGTGGCCAAGATGGCAAAATCCCTTTCCATGGCATAGAGCTGGTGCTGAGAAGCCCTGACCAGCCCAGGCCCACATTCCCCAGCTCCTCTCTCCCTTGCATCCAGGTTGGACTCTGTCACTAGTTCTTTTTTTTTTTTTAATGAAAATATAGTTGCTTTACAATATTTCTTCAATTTCTCTTGTACAGCAAGGTGACCCAATCACACACAGTTCCCTGTGTGGTACAGTGGGGCCCCCTTGCCCATCCATTCCAAATATAACAGTTTGCATCCAAAAAAAACCCCCCACATGCCCAACCATCCCACTCCCTCCCCTTCCGTCTGGGATCCCAAGTCTGCTCTCCTTGTCCATGGTCTGTTTGTGTTTTGTAGATTGGGGCCTCTGTCTGTCACTAGTTCTCGCTAGTGGAGTATGAAAGGAAATGATGTGTGTCACTTCTTGGCCAAACTGAGTGAGAAGTGGCCGTGCCTTCTCTGTGCTTTCTCCCTCCACCCGCTTCTGCCAGGTGGATTATGACACCCAGCATGACGGTGGAAGGCACAGGAGGAAGGTGAGGGAGAGTCCATCAGCTCGGGCTCTGCAGGCTCATAGGGAGCAGAGCCTTCTCCACTTCTAGGCCTGTACTTCCATTCCGGTCACCTCACTGGAACCATTTGTTTTGGATTTTATGTGAGTGAGAAATAAGCTTGTATTTGTGCTAAGTCATAAAGATTTATTATTTTTTTTAAAACAGCAAATAGCCTTATCTGAATTTATTTGCAAAAGCCATTTTCCCAACTGGAGTATTTTTTCCATTATGGTGGGGGACAGAGAATGTTTATTGAGCATCTATTATATGCTGATGACATCATAATGGTAACAACTTCACAATGATGTTCATACGGTATCTTTTTTTTTTTTTGGCCATGCCCTCATGGGGTCCTTAACCTGCTGGGCCACAAGGGAACTCCATTGTATCATATTTTAAGTCTTCCCAGCTCCAAGAGCTAGTCATCATTATGTTATTGGTATAGACTTAATATGTGCTGTTGCATTGTTTTGTTTAAGTGTAGACAGTCTCTGACTTGTGAACATTTTATATTATAAGGTCCAGCGGGGGACGTAATTACAGGGTTGAGTAAGCCAAAGATCAATGAAGAAAATACGGGAGATGGTCAATGACATTCTCAAATATTTAAGTCGGGCTATAGTGTAGGCACAGGCTTTGACCTACATAAAGAAATAATAGAGAAATGAAACTGATAGACTAAGCTCCAGATAAATAATGATATTGAACGCAAATCTAAGAAATTCGGACTTTGGCCTATAGGCAATCGGGAGGAGCCAAGTCAGGTGATATGAACCAAACTCTGCTTTAAGAAGATTTATTTGGCAATAATATTATATACAGCCAGTTTACAAGTTAACTTTAGGAAAAGAGGGTTTTTTGGTGTGAGAGAGTCATCCTGAGCATTGCAGGATGTTCAGCTGCATCCTTGGTCTCTACCAATGAAATCCTAGAAGCAATTCTCACCCCCTTCACATTGTGACAATCTCTGGACATTGGACTTTGCCACATGTCCCACAGGGAGCAAAAGCAGCCCTGACTGAGCTCCGCTGTTCTCGAGAAATGGTTCACCAAGTGAGACTTGTCTTTAATGTTTTCATTTAAAGACACACCACTGCCACATCCTCCTAGATGGGGACAAGAATAGCCCCTGGGCCCCACCGCCACCCCCACCCCTTGCTTTCATCAGAAGACACAGGTGGACATGACACACCCCTCCCGTAATGCAGGTGGTCTTGGGACCATGGGGATTTGGCCACCCGAAGTCCATGCCCTCCTTTCTACCATATTCTGGATACTCATGATCCTGGAATTCTTGGCCCAAACAGCCCCATTTTCCAAGGGATTGGAGATTGGGGGTGGGCATAGGTTGAGTTTGGACATGCGGGCGAGGGCATCCACGTGCCTGTGCCTGAAGGCCCTCGTGGTACCAGAAGGAAAGAGTGTGGGAGGAGAAGGGGGTGACTCCTTAAAATTCCTGCGTGGGACTCCGAGAAATGTGAGAATTCGAAATTCGAGGCTGACCTCCCTGCCTATTGAGAAACTTAAAAACACAGTGCCAGAGGTGGTGGGGAGAGCAGGGGTCCCCTGTAACAAGAGGGTTTTTGTGCTATTTGGAAGGAGTGGGGTGAGGAGAAGCCTGAGCCATGTGGGACAGGGCTCCTGTTTGCCCATTGCCTCAGAATCACAATTTGCATTTCACAGTCCAGTTAGGGTAACAAGGTAGGAAGAAGAGCTTGGGACTCTGAAATCACAGGCCACAAGGTGACAGCCTGATTCTGCCTATAGCATCTGCCTAGAGCTGAGCAAGGCTGGGAAAAATTAGGATGCTTTGGCCAGGCAGAGAAGGGGGAAGGGCATCCAGGGAGTGTGTGAAAAGGCACAACAACGGTTTGCACAATGCTTGAGTGTTTCGGAGTGGTTCAAGGACGAGGAAGATGAAGGCGTGGTTGGAGGACAGTGCGCCAGGGAAAAGAGCAGAGGGTGTGCAAAGACCGGAACACAAGGCCACTCAAAGGAGCAGAGACTTCCTATTGCAACCACACAGAGCTTTGAGGGTCGTTAAGCAGAGCAGGCTCTCTGGTTTAGCTCTGGATGGAACTGGAGACAAAGTCAAGTCCAGGAGAATGAAAAGGTGTTTTTAAAATTCTGACAAGAGAAATGCTGGGCTGAACAAAGACATCAAGCACCAGGGAGTTCCCTGGTGGTCTAGTGGTTAGGATTCAGCGCTTTCACTTGCTGCAGATTGGGTTCAAGTCCTGGTCTGGGAACTGAGATCCCACATCAAGCTGTTGCACCTCTGGCCAAAGATGTTGGGTCTGGGAGTGAAGAGGAGAGAGTGGAGAAATTCCACGAAGGCTGAATTGCTCAGAAAATGATAGCTCTTGATAGAGCCCCCAGCAAGTTGAAATGTGGACACCTGCTCTTGGCTTTTAAGAATTTGGCATAGGGAGTTCCTGTTATGACTCAGAGGGTTATGGACCGGACTAGTATCCATGAGGATGCAGGTTTGATCCCTGGCCTTGGTCAGTGGGTTAAGAATCCAGAGTTGGAGTTCCTGTCGTGGTGCAGTGGAAATGAATCCGACTAGGAACGATGAGGTTGCAGGTTTGATCCCTGGCCTTGCTCGGGGGGTTGAGGATCCAGCGTTACCGTGAGCTGTGGTGTAGGTCACAGACACGGCTCGGATCTGGTGTTGCTGTGGCTGTGCTGTTGACAGGCAGCTGCAGCTCTGATTCTGTTTCCATATGCCACAAGTGTGGCCCTAAAAAGCTAAAAAAAAAAAAAAAAAAAAAAAAAAAAAAGAGCAGAAGATTTTGGTTTTTGCATGGGGACACACTAAATGAAATCTTCAAACAGGATTTAAAAATTTTACTTTCTTCTTCCTTTTCAGGGTGACTTGGTAGACCTTTTGTGCCTCCACATCTTTTAAAAATGTTGCATTTCACTTGGGTATGTGTATGCTCTTCCACAAATATGATTTCAAAAATAGACATTTCAGGCTGAATGAGAACCAGAAGAGGTTATATTTGGAAGCAACAGGGATTCTGATATCCCTGGAATCACTCAGCCTTCGTGCCTCACAGTACTGCCAACACGGACACGTCTCCATGTCACTGTCCCACAAGGCGTTGACCTCTCACACATGGAAATAATCTATGGAAAGGAGAATCAAAAAAGAGTATAATATTCCAGTTTAAGTCAAGAGAGCAAATTCTTCAGGGCTTCATTTTTGGATAAAGATCATCCAAAAATGATTCATTAAACATTAATTTTCATCTCTATACAACTGCCTTCAGCTATATTTAAGAAAGGTAACTTGTCTATATTTAGAAAATTTCAACAGATATTTACATTCCTGTTCACCTTCTGCTGAGATATCAACAGAAGGGAGATGTCTCTGAATGATTAGTGTTCTTCTCTACAACTGGAAATTTCCATCCCTTCCAAGGAGTTTTCAGACTGTCTCCCTTGGGTCCAATGACTGTAGGATGCCAATTAGAACATGGCAAACAATGGGCTCAGGAGGCCTGGAAGAATTCCCAGTCATCTAGTGGGCTTGTCAAGGCTTCTTCTGGACAATGAAAGAAATGTGGGAAATGCAGCAGCTGCCTTAAAGGGCATATTGTTCCCCTCTGAGAGCTCTCTGTACGACGTGTTTTGATCCACTTTCAATTTCATAGAAACAGGGCGTCACAAGTCAGAAGGGGCCTTTCAAGGTCATTTAAATCTGTCTTTCCTTTTCCCATTTTTAACTTTACACAAAGACATTTAGACCAACAAGGATTTTTAAACAGTTACCCTGTGCAAGTTGCTGGGACAAGAATAAAGTCCCCTTGTACCGAGCCTTTGCTTGCAGTGGGCAGGAAAGCCTTTTCAGAAAAGGTAGGAGGTGAACTAGAAAGTGCTGTTAGATGGGATCTGGGCAGCCTGTGCTAGGAGAGCATGTGAGGCAGAGGAAATGAGATGCAGAAATGTGCAGAGGAGGGGAGAACAGAACCCAGTCAGCAAGACATCCGTGTACCAGTTGGACCTGATAGAAAGTTCACATAAGGAATAGGGGTTAAGGTACCATAGGTCTTTGCAACCACGAATCGGTAAGACTTGGACTCCGAAAGCAGTGAGGACTAATGATCAAAGCTTTTTGAACAGAGGTATGGACAATAAACCCATCCAATGATCAAGGAATTTACTCATGGAAAAAGGAAATAAAATTTACTCAAGGAAAAAGATTAATTCTGATTTAAGAGAAACTGGGGATCCAATATGCCTATTAAAGCAATCTATAACGATGACTTCAGCGTATGCCTGACAAGTTCAAACTCATTTCTAGGAAACCTGCCCAGTTGCCTGCCATGTAGGCCTATCACTGCCACCTATCAGAGATGAGAAGGAGCTGTCCTGGGGAATGGATATCAAAACCCTGAGGACTTAGGTGACATAGGTGGCAAAAGAAATTAAAGCAGGATTGAATGTGGGAGTGCAAGAGAAAATAATTGGAAATAACATAGGACATTTCAGCCATTCGGGAATATTGACAATTTCAAAGGCTATTTTGATTTTGGTCTCCCACCATTGAAAGCTCCATCATTACCCATGGCAAAAATATAGAAATACTCTTGTCACTTCTATTTACATTCTCTGGGAAAGATCATTCATGTCTATGTAGTTAAACCCCATATGCATGTGGGCTTTATGAGCGCTAGAGCCGGAGGAAAGCGTTAAATGCCCTCCTACGTGGCTAGTGGGGATGTTAATATAAAACAAATAATAGATAACAATTATTCCCAAACCCCCAATCCATCCCTCCCCTTCCACCCTTCCCCCTTGGTACCATACACTTGTTTTCAAAGTCTGTGTGTCTTTCTGTTCTGTAAATAAGTGCACTTGTATTATTTTATTTTATTTTATTTTATTTTATTTTATTTTATTTTATTTTATTTTATTTTATTTTGTCTTTTGTCTTTATAGGGCCACACCCATGGCACAAGGTTCCCAGGCTAGGGGTCTAATCAGAGCTGTAGCCACTGGCCTACACCACAGCCACAGCAATGCTAGATCCGAGGCACATCTGCCACCTACATCACAGCTCAAGGCAACGCTGTAACCTTAACTCACTGAGCAAGGCCAGGGATCAAACCACCAACCTAATGGTTCCTAGTTGGATTTGTTAACCACTGAGCCACGATGGGAACTCCTTGTATCATTTTTAAATTACACATGTAAGTTATATCATATGATATTTGCCTTTCTCTGTCTGACTTGCTTCACTTAGTATGAGAATCTCTACATCAATGCATGTTGCTGCAAATGGCATTATTTCAGTCTTCTTATGGCTGAATTATATTCTGTTGTATACATGTACCACATCTTCTTTATCCATTCTTGTGTCAATGGACATTTAGGTTGCTTCCATGTCTTGTTATGGTAAATAGTGCTGCAGTGAACATTGAGGGGTGCGGGTATCTTTTCAAATTTTGGTTTCCTCTGGAAAGATGCCCAGGAGTGGGATTGCTGGGTCATCTTGTAGTTCTATGTTTTTTTTTTTTTCATCTTCTTCCTGCTGATTTGGATACAGCCTCATCAGCCCTCTTTCTGTTCTCTAACCTTACCAAGTCTGTTTTCATCCTAGGGTCTTTGCAACTGCCATTTGTTCTGTCTGGAACCTTTCCCCCAGATTTTCACACGTCTCATCCCCTCCCTTCATTGAATTCTCAAATTAAAAAACAACTTCTCAGAGAAACCATTGTTGCTACCATTTCCATATCTTCCACATCCTCGACCATTTTCCATCACTGCAAAATCCCTTGTCATGCTTCATTTTTATTTTTTTCGGGTGCTTGTGAAAGTTCCCACGCCGGGGATCAAACTTGTGCCACAGCAGCAACCTGAGCTGCTTCAGTGAAAATGCTGGATCCTTAACCCAATGTGCCATAAGGGAACTCCAAATCATGCTTCATTTTTATTCACAGAAACCATAATTTGTTCACCTGTTTATTTATGATCTGTGCCTACCCGTAACCCATATGTACTGTGATTATATTATCTGTTTTATTCACTGCTATATCCCTAATTGCCTAGGTCATTGCCATAGAGGGCACACAATAAATGTCTGTGTTTTGTTTGTTTGTTTTGTCTTTTTAGGGCTGCACTGTGGCATATGGAAGTTCCCAAGCCAGGGGTTGAATTGAAGCTACAGCTGCTGGCTTATGCCACAGCCACAGCCACATGGGATCTGAGTGGCATCTGTGACCTACACCCCTGCTCATGGCAACACCAGATCCTTAACTCACTGAGTGGCTCCAGGGATCAAACCCACACGTTCTCATGGATACTAGTTGGATTTGTTACCACTGAGCCACAATAGGAACTCCTTTTTTTTTTTTTTTTTACTTTTTAGGCTGCTCCTGCGACATGTGGAAGTTTCCGGGCCAGGGGCTGAATTGGAGTTGCAGCTGCCGGCCTATACCACAGCCACAGAAACACCAGATTCGAGGGGCATCTGCGACCTGCATCGCAGCTCACAGCAATGCTGGATCCTTAACCCACTGATCAGGGCCAGGGATTGAACCCACCTTCCCATGGATCCTAGTGTGGTTTGTTACTGCTGAGCCACAACAAGAACTCCTGCTGCTTTCAGTTAATTCATTAAGGCAGAAACCCTCTTGGTTATGTATAAGATTTAATTTACCTTGGCACTCCGTGAACCAGAACCTTCCTGCTCTTACAGATTGTTTTTTCCTCAAAGAGCACTACTCTCCAGGGAATTTGATATTTGCATCCTTTATTTGTAGAAGTGGGTAATCAGGTACCTATTTCCTAGGATGAGCATCAAGATCCTTTGAGATCCCGTATGTGAAACGCTGAGCACAGTGCGTGGCACATGGTCCTATGGGCAGTGTCCTCTCCACAAGTGTAAGTTCTGGCCACTGCTGTGTCTGCAGCCATGTCTGGATTCCTGTAGAGAAAACTTTCAAAGTACAGGAAAGAGGGGAAGTCTATTAAGCATTACCATATTTCTAAAATATTATATTTTCTAAATTTAGGGGAAGGTTTTTTTTTTTTTTTTTTTTTTTTTGTCTTTTTTAGGGCCACACCTGGGGCATATGGAAGTTTCCAGACCAGGGGTTGAATTGGAGCTGTAGCCACTGGCCTATGCCACAGCAACTTGGGATCTGAGCCTTGTCTGCAACCTATCCCACAGCTCACAGCAACTACAGATCCTTAACCCACTGAGCAAGGCCAGGGATCGAACCTGTATCCTCATGGATACTAGTTGGGTTTGTTGCTACCGAGCCACAATGGGAACTCCTAGGGGAAGAATTAAAGGATCTAAAATAGAGCTGTCTGCTATCCTGATGGTAAAGTGAGACGTGAGCAAGTTCTGAATTGCCTTTCATCTCTTCAAACCCTCTGGACTCTAAATCTTTTTTATAGTATCACCGGTTTACTTGCGATACTGTAACCGTTCAGAATATTATGGCCATGCTTTCATCATGACCTAATGAAGAGAAAGCAGAACAAAAATCCTTCTGGCAACAGCCTGTACTGTATCTAATGCATTATTGAACACAATAGGGATTTCCATTCGGTTTTTACTTTCAAATTAAGAATACATTCAATCATAGAGTTGATGAATCCCATCCCTATATTTCAGTTGACAGAACCATTAAAGGTGATACAGTTAACATAGTTAATCCAGTCTCTTGGATAATTCTTTCCAAAAGCTATGATCAAAATAAATCTTGCGAACAGGATCTTTAGGAAATGGCTTCCAAACACTGAAAGAGCCTGAGAATATTAAGCTAGTAAAACACTGAGGTAATTGTTTTCAAATAAAGAATCACTCTGGGGTTTTTTTTTTTTAAGCAATCACTTAAAAGAATAAGCTCTCTCTTGACTCATTAGTATAAATACCCTTTGCTCCATCATTACTGAATCATCTCATAGACCTCGGTATTGGTTTATCCATGGACAGGGCGGGTGGGGCTCCCTCACTGCTGGCTCTGGGACCAGCAGTGTCTCCCTCCCGGATCTACTCAAAGAGGGTCAAAGGTCCTGTATGTGCCATTTTATAGGCACATGATACATCGGATGGAAGGAGTTGGGGTGTGATTGAAATGCAATTCCTATGAAAGCGTAAAACATGAGAGGCAGCCCCCATCCCCGCCCCCAGCACCTATCACACACAGGACGATTCGCATCCCTACTCGGAACTGGCATTTATTACACTGTTGCCCAGCCTCCTCTGCATCAGGCTGGGTGGCACATTGGGAAACCCAGCCTCTACATGGAGAGAGAAATAGAATTGCTGATGGGGGAAAAAACAGAGGTTATGACTTTGGCTGGCTCAGGTGACCACTCTGCCTTTTCTGGACCAAGGATACCCTTGTCCTGGAGGTACGGGTAGGGAGTGGAGACGGAGGGGGCGGGAGTCAAAGTCTTCCTCTTGCTTTGGGGTCGTTCTAGCTGTTCTGGTTCAGAGGGTAATGGTTGTGCTATCCAAGAATATGCTTCTCACCCCCTCCTCATTCGTGATGTTAGTGGAAAGCCCCTCTGAACTTGGACGTTATTTTCTCTTTGGTTGACTGCGCTGGGGCCAGTCTAGTATACTATCGTTTAGTAAACTCTCATGGGTATTTTAATAAGAAATTGAGAAGATGTCTGTTGGCTGTTGCTAATTTGCTGCCACGTTAACCTGAAAGTTTGTTTAAGTTCTTTGATTTTGTTTATTATTAAGAAAGATCAGTGGGGCAGAATAATTGGATCTCATACTGAATGGTATCATAACGACCCTCTAAGGATCAGTCTCAAAAACTCAGTCTCTTTGATTGGTGGAGATAAAAGGGAAATGGAACATCATCTACTCCAGACCCCCCTCACTTTATCTTAGGAATCTGATGACCCAAGAGGCTCAATGACCTGCCCAAGGACACAGTCCATTAGGGATGGAGAATCGAGCAGGTTCTGTGTCAACCGGTTAATATTATTCTGCATCACTGATTTGTTATAATTTGAACAGGAGTCTTAGGAGAGGGAAATACCAAATACCTATTATAAGTCAAGCCTGCGCCGGGCGTCTCACTTATATTCCTTATTTGGATCTTCTCTCTATTTAATTTATTTATTTGACGACACCTGTGGCATGCAGAAGTTCCCAGGCCAGGGATCGAACTCTCGCCACAGCAGTGACACCACAACAGTGACAATGTGAGATTCTTAGCCCGCTGTGCCACCAGAGAACTCCATCCTTATTTTGATCTTCATAACAACCTACTGAAAGAATGTGTTGTTATCCATGTAATGCCAGTCAATGATTTTATCTTTATTAAAATGAGAGATTTTTAAATTTAAAGTTTTTTGCAGAGCAACTATTGAAATTGCTAAATACATTGTCAGAGAAGGTTCTAAAAAGTGAGAAGTCTTTATTTCTAATGACCAGATTGTATTTCCATCAGGAACTCTATTACAACTAGTTTAGAGCATTGAGGTTTCACCTCACTGATGCTTCTTGCTCCGTGCTACCCACGTCTAGGTCCCCTTACACTGTGGTATAACTTGTTACATTTGTAATATCAGGTTAGACAGTCAGCTTTGTGAGGCAGAAACAATATGTGTCCTACACACATCTTCAACTCCAGCATCTAGTTCTCCCATAAAAGGCATTCGATAAATATTCATTTATGGACTAATTTGCATGTAACTTTTGGTGGCTTCTCTGTCTTCTTGCTTACTACTCAATTATGACTTATTAAAGATATTAGTTTGCTAATAAGTACCATTTATGTCAAATTGTGGATGTTGAAGACTAATAGACATGAGTGGTCCCCGTAGTGCTTGGCAGTGGTGTTTTAGAGTGAAATTCTCTGCATGCTGTTCAGCTGCAGTGGGAATATTAAATCCATGACTTCATCCCAGATGTTTCTTCTATTAACTCACTTTCAACATGTCAAATCAACATAGTTAGATTAATGCTAAATTGCAAATTGACCAAAGTAAACATTTCCTTAGATTATTTGGGATTACTAGCATTCTGGGGAAATTATAAATGAGTAATTCTAGGAACTATTCTTGCTTTTGTCTTGTCTTCCTCAGAATTCATGCCATTATTTTAATAAGCTTTTTTTCTGGTTGGGTTAGTCATGACCATATGGAAGTAATATGTAGTTTTATGTAAAATAAAGTAATATCCAATATTCTGAAATGGGTTTTTATTTTATTTTAACAATAGGCAGTATTGGCTTTTTGTTGGCATCTGAGGTAAGGCAACTGAAAAACAGGAAAACAGGTAGTAACTAATCAACATCAAAGGAGTGACAGAGAAAAATATACAAAGTACGGTTTGTTTCTTTGCCTTTGCCTGTGTATTGAAATAATATACTTAATTTCAAAACATAGGAGTTCCTGTTGTTCAGCAGGTTAAGAACCCAACATAGTATCCATGAGGATAAGGATTCGATACCTGACTTAGCTTAGCTGGCGCACTCTGGCAGTTGCAACTCTGATTTGACCCCTAACCCCTAACCCATATATATATATTTATATATATAATGTAATTAATTATTAATTATATATATATTTAACTCTTAGAGACTCTGAATCTGAGTTCTCTTTGAACAAGTGTTTATAATTCATCCGTCTTCAGTCACGATGGAGAGAAAATGAAAATGAGATTACATCTAGCAAAATGCTTTTCCTTTCATAGGGATGGGATTCTCAGCTTTTCCCTTGAAGTGCGAAGAAAAAAGCAAGTTCTGACCTGTGGAGAGGCCAAAGCACGTTCTTTTTTATTTTTTATTTTTAGTCTTTTTACTATTTCTTTGGCCGCTCCCGCGGCATATGGAGGTTCCCAGGCTAGGGCTCGAATCGGAGCTGTAGCCACTGGCCTACACCAGAGCCACAGCAACGCGGGATCCGAGCCGCATCTGCAACCTACACCACAGCTCACGGCAACGCCGGATCGTTAACCCACTGAGCGAGGGCAGGGACCGAACCCGTGATCTCATGGTTCCTAGTCGGATTCGTTAACCACTGCGCCACGACGGGAACTCCCCCAAAACACGTTCTTTTCCCTCCTAGCCGTTCATTCTTCCCTGGGCATCTCACGTGTCCCCATGACTTCGGGCCTCCGAGGGCCAACCTTTCCTTTAATATCAGTTCACTGAATCTCAGCTCCTGACCTTTACAACTGCGGAAGTGCGGGTTTTATGGGGTCTCTCTGCGAGTATTTCTGAGCGTCCTCAAGGGCTGCTTATACATCCTACAAAGATGTTTCCCTGCGTTTGTGCTTTTAGGCAGTCGCTGTTCTCTAAAAAATATGGCTTGTCCAGGCTGCAGCAGCTTCCTTACAATTGCACCCCATGGCTGGCGGGGTGGGGGCGGGGGACATCCCATTTCTCTGAAGCTTCACTAAATAAGGATGAGTTTTTAAGAAAACTTCACGGAAGGCTTGGGGGTTATTAGATGGAATGGAATGTGGCCCTGAACTATCCAGCTCTCACTACTCTCAAGTCCATTACCAGTGCCCTTCTTTGTTATCCTCTATCTTCCTTTCTTCTTGATCCTCAGATGGTGCCATCTTGAAGGGATTTGTACTGTGTACCCTCCTGCCTGAAATCTAGGCTCAGTTTCTCCTGGCTCCCAAGACCTCTTCACGGGCCTAGACTCTTTCCTTTCTGGCTCTTGGGATGACAGACAGGAGGGACTCCCACTTGTGGCCCCCCCGGTAGCATGGGCTCCATTCCTCCAACTCCCTATTCATTGCTTAGACAGGACACTCAGCAGAAGTCTATACATCTCCTGAGGGCTGAACACCCCATCTGTAGAACAAAATCAAGCAGTCCACTTCTAAACCAACCCCATCTACTTCTTTGTCTGTGTGTGTCTTTTGACGGCTGCACCCACGGCATATGTAGGTTCCCAAGCTCGGGGTCAAATCAGAGCTGTAGCCACTGGCCTACACCACAGGCACAGCAATGCAGGATCCGAGCCACGTCTGTGATCTACACCACAGCTCACAGCAACACTGGATCCTTAACGCACTGAGCGAGGCCAGGGATCGAACCTATGTCCTCTGGATACTAGTCAGATTCGTTTCCACTGAGCCATGATGGGAACTCCCTCCTTGGATTATTTTAGATCACTGGCATTCCAGGGAAATTATGAATCAGTAATTCTAATAACTCGCCTTCTTGCTTTTGGCTTATTTTCCTCAGAATTTATGCCACTATTTTAAGAAGCTTTTTTCTGGTTGGGTTAGACATGTGCATCTGGAAGTGATAGAGATATATTTAACTTTCTTGAAAATTGCTTTTAATTTTAAAAGATTGGGGGGCGGGGGGAAAGAAGAGGCAAAGCCCTTGAGACTCCACAGTTTCCCTGACTCTTAATCACATTACAATGGAACTTTCAGGACTTGGTCCATTCTGAGAGAGTTTTGGATACAAATCTCATTTCCCTTTTTCTTTTCTTTTTTTTTTTGGCTTGTCTTTTTTTTTTTTTTTTTTTTTTTTTTTTAGGGACACACCCATGGCATATGGAGGTTCCCAAGCTAGCAGTCTAATCAGGGCTGTAGCCGCCGGCCTACACCACAGCCACAACAACGCCAGATCCAAGCTGCATCTGCGACCTACACCACAGCTCACAGCATTGCTGGATCCTTAACCCACTGAGTGAGGCCAGGGATCGAACCTGCAACCTCATGGTTCCTAGTCGGATTTGTTTCTGCTGCGCCATGATGGGAATTCCCAAATCTCATTTTTCTATTGAGTGGAAGCAAAAATCAGGAATATTTAAAGAGAAACAGAACGCATTTTACATTTCTACAATTATCCTATTTAAGGGAAACACACCAATAACTGCCCCCCAACCAGGTTTTAACATAGCACCTCCTCTCCCCTCTCCCATTCAGTTAGCTAACTGACTGGTGGAGAAATCTGCCTGGGTAGGAAATGCCTCAACGAAGCCCTGAGGGACTAGGCGAACCGCAGGCCAGACCATCCCCCTTCCCTCGTCATCTCCCAGAGTTACATGTATAAGCTTATTTGACAGCAGAGCGTTGAGACCCAGGGCTTTCAGGCCCACCCCTGCCTCCCTGGTTCCTTCTTGCCAGCTTATTCATCACTACACTTTCCTTTGAGCGTGTTGTGCGTTCCCAGTTGCGAATCACAAGATCACATATCGCAAAATCCAAGGTCATGAGGGGGGCCACATACCCTCTCTATTTCATGGACAGGACGCAGGCCTTGAGGTCATGCAGCACAGAATGCTCTGTTGGGGCAGGGCATCAGGGAGGGCTCCCTGGAGGAGGAGGCTTCTGGCTGGAGGGCAAGAAGACATCAGCCATGCGTAGGCCAGGCTCTGCTTCAACACTGGGCCAGGCTGAAAGCCTGGGATCCTGGGCAGCCGAGAGAGTTGCAGAGGGTAGGGAGGGGGGCTAATGTGGGGGGCCAAGTCTAAACACCGGTGGGGCCTCTGTGGCCAACTTTGGAGGAGCTGCTCCATCCCTGCTGGCCTCTCAGTCTTTCCCTCACCTCGGGAGGGAGGCAGGCCAGTCCTTCACTCTACAAAGCCCTTAATTATATTTTTCCTCTGTCCTGGTTCTTGCTCCAGTCTAAAATCCAGTGCATATAGGATTGGAGTTTGTTCTACCAGAGAGAGAGAAATAGATAAAAGGTCGCAAAAGAAGTCTTCTTTGACAACACTTTAGTGTTTATACATGTTCATGTCCTTATTTGCCTGTTTTGTAAAACCAAGCACCTCTAAGAACATATTTTTTAAGACAGGAAATACGGTATTTCTGCTTGCAATCTCATGTGCATTCTCTTTTTCCCTATGAATGTATTTTTACACTCAAGTGATGTCTCACTGGTTATCTGTGGGTAGGTTTCCAAAGAAACCCCAACCGCATTGGGACTTATCCCTGCTCCAGTTTGTTGGCCAGATTTTAGTTTCAAGCAAAGGCTTTTTTTTAAAAAAAAAAAAATCTGTGAAACAAGAATGTATTTGTCAAAAGTCAGAAATAAGCTGTTGAGTACCCGGTGGGGAAGTAATTTGATCAGCTATTATTTAGCAATCTTAGGTATGGTTTCAGAGCTGAAGCTGCTTTGGCGCTCTTTGGAAAGAAAACTCTGATAGCATCATACATCATATGCCTGGCTACTGCAAGTGTTTGAGATACTGTTTACATGAGGCCATCTATTTGCCTTAAGTTTATTTTGTTTTTGTCTTTTTTAGAAAATGATTAAATTGGATATTGACCAGCGATGTCCTTGGACAGCCATGTAAGTAGACGAAGAGCTGTACAAACACAGACGTATGAACACATTCCTATCACGGGGATTAAAATCCCTGCCCTAGTCCAGTGACGCATGTGACAGAATAAGTGACCTATCTCCTCTCTCCTTGCTCCCCAAACAGTTCCTCGAGAGTGGATTCATTCAGGGGTAACCATCAGGCTGTAAATTTGGAATGAGATGGTTTTCCAGAGAATAGGTGGGTGTGTGTCTGTGTGTCTGTTTGCCCTGGTCATCCCAGGCTTGGTGAATACCTTTGAAATGTGAAAGATTACACCAGCTGCTCACCCCTCTCCACAACCTGAGAAGGTGAATACTCAGACATTTTATATTTGAGAATCTAAAACGGAGCCACTAGCCTACAAGGGGGAAAGCATTGGATCTGCGAGTGGTGAGTCCCAAGACCACGTTGCATCTGAAAGACAAGTTGTGTCTATGAGTGGAGGCAGGGGTTGTGGGGAGGGAGACTGTCTCAGTGGGCATCAGGTCAGCATGCGGAACAGCGGTGGAACATAGGACCTCACCTGCACTCGCCCTGTTACCACCGTGGCAAATGTTGTCATGTGAGTTAGAGATTTCAGGTCCACAAAGCTTTAGAACATCCTGAGCTGGATACAGAGGGAATGTCCCAGGTCATTTCAAGATGGTTGCAGTGCATGGGGGAGTGGTGTACCACAGGATCTCTTAGATCAAGGATCACCATCAATCAAAACATACATCTGAGATTCAGGCAGGAAAAGGAGCCACACAGACATACAGGTAAGTCCTTATCACGAGACCTTGGCTTATTGGTAGGCATAAAAGTAAGAGGAGCACAGATATGTTATGTGAAATCAATATGTTGGCTGAAATTATGATTTCCCCTAAGATGTGGGGACCTATTCCAAGCTCACTTGTTGACAGAATTTAGTTCTGTATGGTTGTAGGACTGAGACCCTAAATTCTTAGCAGCTTCTTGCTATATCCTGCCACATGGCCCTCCTCACAACCTGGCAGTTGTTCTTTCAAATTCAACAGGAATGCATCACTGCTGCTATAATGCTCTCTCCGGGAAGACCACAAGGGTCTTGGAAAGATCTCGCCTGGTTAGGTCAGGCCCACCAAGGATAATATCCTCCCTCTACCCACCCCTTTAATCATTTTTAAGGATACAGTTCAGTGGCATTGGGTATATTCATTGTTGTGCAAGCAGCATCACTATCCATCTCCAGAGGTTTTTCAACATCCTATACTGAAACTCTGTACCCATTAGACTACAACTCCCTACCGTCCCCACCTCTCAGCCTCTGATAAGCACTGTTGGACTTTCTTTCTCAGTGAATTTGACCATACTGGGTACCTCATATAAGTGGAATCATATAGTATTTACTGGCCATTTGTCTTCAAGTTTCATTCATGTTATAACATGTTTTAGCCTTTCATTCCTTTTTAAAGACTGAGACTATTCCATTGAATGGATATACCAAATACAGCTTTCTTAGGGTAAGTCCTCTGGGACAGCTCTGAACTGGAGCTCCCTAATCTAGGCAAATGGGTTGCATTTCACATACTGATGCCAATGGAATTCCTGGAATGTTGGATTGAGAAAGCTCTGTGGCCACTTTTAGAAGGAACATCCTGGTAGATGAGGAATAGCACCATGGATACAGATGAGAATCAGGTAGTAGGACCAGGTGCTTTAAACACTTCCCCATCCAGAACAAAGTTGCTTCATAGAGGCTTAATCATTTCACCCTGGAGGATTGCAGAGATGATATATTTACACTAACTACCCCAAATTCATATTTCCTTATTCAAAGCAAGCCTTGAAAACTTCATGGAGAAATGTCCAGGAATCAGGAACAAAAGGATGTCCCAGTATAGATCCTTCTCAGTGTGCTCTTGGCAGACCTGGCTGAGTGTAATCCCCACAGGAGCCTTTGCTGTGGATCTGGAGTTACTTCCTCAAAGTCAATTGTTGCCTATTTGCTTGATTTGTTGACTGCACCACCCTGACCTGCACATGGCAATGGGAAATTTACTCGTTGGCATCAAGGGGAATAATAAGAGGCAAACCTGCCACGACAAGGCCTTTGGCAGAACTTGTTGAAATCCCTTCTATTTCCAGAACCTGGAATGCACATGGACCTCAAAAGCACTGGAGAGTCACTCCAACTTATTCTTAGTGCCCCTAAGAGAAATTTTTTTTTTTTTTGCAATATTTGACCCTATATGACCTACCCAGGTACAGCTTGGTATCATATTTCAAATGCTTTATTTCCATAGGTGAAGAATTTATCTCCCCATCTGCTGTACCCCAACAACCCCCACAGCCCAGCTCATGTAAATGGGCAGACACAAAAAGAAAATGTTGAAATCCTAAAAAACAAAAACAAACAAACAAACAAAAAACCCCCAAATTAGGATACTGATCATAAAGGGCATTTTTCATCTTTGAAGTGAATGATGAAAGTATCAGGTCACGTGGGTGGAAGAGACACTGACATATTTTTTAGCTGCTGCACATGAGCCATAATTTTAAAATACCCATATGAAGCCTTAACTGTGATTTTGTTTCTTTCATTGCACTATGTAGCCCTTCCTCCAAATATACGTCATTAGTCCTCTACCAGATACCAAATCCTCTCTCTAACCAGCTGCTAATAAGACACACATAAGAGATAACGGAGAACAAGGATGAAAGTTCTTTGTGCTAACTTATCATGAGAATAGAGGCAACATATCAACTTAGGATGCATCAAAAGAAGGAATGCTTAAAACAAGTCAACTACAAAGAGCAGGAATTAAAAAAAAAAATCTATGACAACAGTTTGATGCAAGAGTTTTCATAAAGCCCATTAATAAACACACAGCAGGCACTCAATACACAGTTATTGAATTGAACTAATGATGGTTCCAGTTTCTTAAACTCTCTCTGAATAGCTTAGTCTTCACTAGGATTGCAGGTAACCTCTTTCCCTTTTACCCTCTATCTCCCCAACCAAAAGTAGTCTACAAGCATCAAAAGATGAAACCAATGCAATTTTTGAGGACAAATCCTAGCTCATGAATTCTGTATATAGGATGAGTCTTCAGAGGGAACTAAGGATCTGTTCCACATTTGTCCCCAAGTTCAAGGGGAACTGACACACAACTTACAGAAGTTTTCTTTCTGAGAGATCTGGTTTAGTCCATGCAAGAGCCAGTCTTAACAAAAGGGCATCTTAGGAATTACTCTCCCCAAGGTTTCAAAGTAGTGAAGTGTAATGGGCAAATCTTGGTACTTTCACAAATCATATAGGTAATAGTCTGATATTTTCTTAATTTTCTCCTCTTATCTTCTTACCTCCTGAAGACAAACGCTTCTTTTAACAATGATTTTAACCTATCCAGACCTGACTACGTTGCATGAATGTTTTATCTGTAAAATACATCGTGAAGAATATAGCAATTGCCTCCAATTATTGGAATATAACTGATTTTAATTATTTATATCTTTTAGCTTTGTTTACTTTCCAGATGATTTGGAGAGAACAAAGCTTCTCATAGAGAATGAGTGTGATTAGGAAAGTGGTTAAAGGAAATGAGTGGAGAGCCTTCCATAGTTTCTTTAGATTGTGGGAAGCTACCAAATACTCAATAAAGAAATCAGTGCTACCTGAACAGTGACTCTGGTGTTTGCTCTTTTATTTCCGATGCCCCAGATTAAGTCCTCATCACCTCTTGCTAGACTGTTGTGATAGTCACCTTATCTGGCCTCTCAGTCTCCTCTCTCTCTTCTTCAATCCATCTTGTGTCAATCACATAACCAAGAAATGTGTACCTGGAGTTCCCGTTGTGGTTCAGTGGTTAACGAATCCGACTAGGAACCATGAGGTTGTGGGTTCGATCCCTGGCCTCGCTCAGTGGGTTAAGGATCCCTCATTGCTGTGAACTGTGGTGTAGGTCGCAGACGTGGCTCAGATCCTGAGTTGCTGTGGCTCTGGCGTAGGCCGGTGGCTACAGCTCCGATTAGACCCCTAGCCTGGGAACCTCCATATGCCGTGGGGGTGGCCCTAGAAAAGATTAAAAAAAGACAAAAAAAAAAAAAAAGAAAGAAAAAGAAATGTGTACCTAACATCTACAACATACTAGGAATATTTTTTAAATAAACTACCTGGGGATCTTTGGAGAGAAAAAGACTTCTCTCTGTTGAACTAACTTTTAAAGAGAACAACCTGAAGGGGTGGTCTGTCAAATTCATCCACATAGGATCTATGATTAGGAGTGTGTGTGTGTGTGTGTGTGTGTGTGTGTGTGTATCTGCTAGATGAAAACTTGACATGACTGTGCTTTCATCTCTGAAGAGGGAAAAAGGTAGTCATTCATGTAGATGACTATTCCAACAAGAGCCTGGGGATACACAGAGCAAAGCTCTGGATCTGGCTCATGTTCTCAGGTATGAGGAAAATGGGTGTCACTGTGATATAATTACCATCACATTTCTCCAGTCATTTAGCCTAAGAATGATTCAAAGCATCTCACCACCTCTTCCCTCCCAGAATCCCTGGTATTTTTCAAACTTGATTTCATTAATATTCGTATGCCCTCTGTTTCCAAAGCAGCTTTCAGAATGTTTTAAAAAACATACTCACATTATTTTGAAAATTTCTTATTCCAGGATGAATTTTATTTTTCCATTTAAATCTGTAAATCTGAAATCTTTATAATGCTATGTGAATAGTAACTGGTGGTTTTAAGAAAAAAATTTTGATCTCAAGAAATCTCTTCAATTAAGATGCCTATAAGCTTTACGAAAAGGCTTAATTTATATTCAAGACTGTGCATTGTTTTATTTCTGTCTATTGAGAAACGAGCTCTGCCTGCCTGGGATTTGTGAAATGATACTATGGAAAGAGCTTGGGGTCTGGTGAAGATATGGATTTAAATTCAGTCTCTAGGAGCTCCTCCCATGGCTCAGTGGGTTAAGAATCTGACAGCAGTGGCTCGGGTGGCTGCAGAGGTGTGGGTTCAGTTCCTGGCTGGGGACTTCCATATGCTGCAGGTGCGGCCATAAAAATTAAAAACTAAATTCAGTTTTAATCCCTTGCTGTGTTCTCCTGGGAGCGGCAATTTGGATCTCGGTGCGTCTGTTCCCTCCTGTAAAAACCTCACAGGTTGGTGCTGAGGTATGTGAAATCCCTCTGGGAACCTAGATTTACTCTCTTACTTGTGCACTTGTTGTGAGAAGGGATGCCTGGGGCCCGTGGGGTCTCCCTCTGACAGTACAGCAATTGAGGCAAAACACTTCTATCTCTTCTTGCCAAGCAGAGATGGGGTCTCCTCTGGAACTTGAAGATTATGTATTATGATGAGTACTTGATACATATTGCAAGTATGAAAAAGGACTAAAAAGCATTACTCATTGACCAATTAATTATGGAAGCTAATCAGTGAATCTGAATAGCCTTTGGCATAAACATGCAAATATTTTTAGCCACTATTGGTAATGAATCTTTCACTTTTATGGGGGCCACTTTTTCCAAGTATTTGTTTAATCTTCGTTCTTCTGCCTCCTGCACTTTTAGGGTTGGATACTAATTAGGAAAATACATAGTGAGTATCCAGACATAAGCCACAGGAATGCATGATTACATATACTCAGTCGTGTAAAAAAAATAAATAAATAACCAGTAGACTCCTTTCAATTTCTTAAAAACACAATGTTCTGGTCTCTAAGTCAAATAGATGAAAGATGACTAACAATTATCACACATGAAATGTGATTAAATCTACTGGCCAGACAGAAACCCTGACAGAAAAATAAAATCTTTCCTGTCTTTAGACTAGAATCCCTACACTGGTCCAGCTGCAGATTCTCCCAAAGGCCTGTGGGGTTTGTTGTTAAAACATTAAATCCTGGTAATAGTGAGAATTTTTGAGGACAATTATATGCCTCTAATTACCATGTTACTTCTCACATTTAGAAGTCATTGAACTAATCCTTCTACTTACATTTCAATGAACATAGGTCACCATAATCTTTTAAAAATATAATATCCGCTGAAATTATTTTCTTCGAAGATCCACTGGCACATTTTTTTTTTCTGTTCACTTTCTGTCTCCATTTCTGTCTCCATTTCCTTACTGGGGCTCTGTGCCCTCTGGGGACTTTTTTGTCACCATCAGTTCTCCACCTGTTTGAATTTCATGAGCAGCTGGCTCAGACCACTCCTCATCTTCTTGGAGATGCAGATGTTGCCAACAATCCCAGTGCGCCTATTTTTCCAAGCTGTAGCCACCGGTCATTGGAACTGACCAGCCCATCCAGTCGTAGAAGCGGACCTGGTCAGTCACTCCACGGGCACAAGAAGAAAGGGGACAAAGGTCATGCCAGGCTGAGCTCTGGAGAAGCCACTGAACAGTGACTTCCTGAACCTTAAAAGACATTGACTCTTTAGTCAGGAAAAGATTCTGGTTCCTGAAAACTTATTTCCAGCACCTATTTTGTAGGAGGAGATGGAGATACCTTCGTGTGCAGTTTTTGCATCCTTTTCATCTCTAGTTCTTTATTTATTCACACCAATCACTTTGCTGAGAGCTAATGGAGGGTGGAGGTAGAGGGGAGCAGAGGGTGGAAGAGACGCAAATGAACTCCAGCCCACCACCTAGGACACACACCAACTTTCGAGGGAAAAAATATCCAACCATGCCAATTGCAATGGCAGGCAGACTAGCATGGCACTGAGGGCTGGCAGCGTCCCCAGACATCCCACCTCTGAGTTCCTTTTCCGTGATGTTTTTGAAGCACCTCTGTATATCCCACAGTGCTGG
Organism: Sus scrofa; assembly: GCF_054392235.1. Classification (NCBI taxonomy): domain Eukaryota; kingdom Metazoa; phylum Chordata; class Mammalia; order Artiodactyla; family Suidae; genus Sus; species Sus scrofa. Next base: position 84,614,333 of record NC_139387.1, on the reverse strand, counting down.
AAGTGTGGCAGATGACCCAAAGGGCTTCTTGAGTTCCCTTTTTTTAGTAACCATCTCCTTTATTTCTCTGATTATTAAATGAATTTGCAGAGACTTTGCTTTCAGAGATACTGGACCTTGAAGTGTTACAAAGCGACCTGACTGAATTCAGCAGATTCTATATTTTTAAAACCTCCCCACCTTCCACTTCCCAATGAATCACTTCAGTAGTCAGGGACAATCTGTTATACAACAGTCTCAGTAGCTCAAAGGACAACAGTTAATGATTGATAGATCAGGAGTGGCTCCGAGATTTTGAAATTGGAGAGTGTGACCCACAAATGAAATATGTAACATACACACCCAGTCCTCTTTATTTTAAAGATATACTTTTACCTTAACTAAGCATATCTCTCTTTTAAGTCTTGTGTATTTTTTTTTTTTTTGTCTTTTTGCCTTTTCTAGGGCTGTTCCCGTGGCATATGGAGGTTCCGAGGCTAGGGGTCTAATCAGAGCTGTAGCTGCCAGCCTACACCAGAGCCATAGCAGCTCGGGATCCGATCCGAATCTGCGACCTACACCACAGCTCACAGCAACTACAGATCCTTAACCCACTGAGCAAGGCCAGGGATGGAACCCACAACCTCATGGTTCCTAATCAGATTCGTCAACCACTGAGCCACGATAGGAACTCCAGTCTTGTGTATTATTAAGGCAACATTAACACAAATTACCAAGAAGTACGGAACTTACTTTGACTTCACGCTGGAAACCTTGACACTAATTTGAGCATTTAATATTTTGAAACATCTTCTGGTGGCATACAAAATTTGGGATGACAAATCTAATGAAATAAAGACAATCCACAAAGGTCCTTGTCACATTTTTTTCTTGAGAAAAGGGCACCGCACAGTGGAATTTCTTAGCTCTCAAGATGAATTTGGCATGACAGCTGTGGAATTGGGTTAGCCAAGAAAGCCTGAGGGTTAAGTGAGAAATCTTGAGGTGGATGAGTTCTTTGAAATAAAGCATCCCATAAAGGAAGGAGGGTCTACTTATTACCCAGGCATACAAAACTTCCAGGAAGAAGTGTTACAATTATTTGTTCCTATACATCAACAGAGTGGTGGATTGCCCTTTGGGTCGACTAGTTGCTTTCTCTGCCCTCTATGACTTAGATACAGTTATATTTCCTCTTCTATCATAGGCTGGGGCCATGATGCAGTCATGGAGTTGAGCTTGAAGACTGCCAAATGAAGTGTTCGAGGGACTCTAGGAGGAAAAGAACATGGTAGAACAGCAGTCCTGAGGCTATTTGAAAGGCAGGGGGGCAGGGGTCTGGAGGAGGTGGGGCATTGTCAGGAGAGGGCTGGCCAACTGCCCAGACAGGTCCTTAGGAGGAGGCTGTCTCAGGGATTGAATCCACCACTTGCCAAGGAACATCCTCAGACTTGTGGGCGCTGACATTCATCAGTAACCCAGGGTCCTTTGGACTTAGAAATTATACCTTAGCTACCAAAAGCTGAAAAAATCATGAAGTAGAAACACAGAATGCCAATCTATTACGTTTTAAAGAGAAAGGTAACTGTCAAGGAGACCCACATTCAAGCCAGTCTGACCAACACAAAATACACTGAGAAGTCTACTCTGGGGAAAAGGAAACAGAACAAGGGGAATGAGTTGTATGAACAGGATATATCGACTTCTTGCTTGCTTGGGGGTGCACCACTCAGGCTTGCCCATGATTTTAATGGGATTTTCTAAATCTCTCTCTACTACAAATTATGGTGGATTTATTTCTTAACTTTAATTTTCAAATTACAATCTCACTTCCCTTATTTCCAGGTTTGTGAGATCCATTTCTCTGTGTTCCCCATGGACTGTTGGCAAGGTAAATGACCAAAAGATCTAGAGCCAAATTATGGAACATTACAGCAGTGAAATGTGTCTCTGATACCCATACAGTCAAAGGCACAACTAAAATAACATCAGACCCTAAAGAGATTGGGAGTGACCTCAGACCAGTGTGCTGGGTGGCATATTTTCTTGATCCAAGACCAATGGCCACTGTTGGCAAGCCCACCATGGAGGAAAATTCTCCGAGGATGCAAAAGTCTTGAAAATCATTTCCCACCTTTCCCTCTGCTATCCAAGGTGAAAACTTCCGCTAGATGCTGAGTCATCAACCAGCTGGTATTTACAGCTGTAATTAAACACAAAATTTTTTTGTACACCCATCCTTCCTTCTCTCCTTTCCTTTTTCTCTCTTTTCCTTGATGGGGTGCTATTGGGAAGGTAACTGGAGCTAGACTGGAGATTTTTTCCTAGGCCACTGTAATTAGATATCATTTAAACAAACACTTTGAATGATCAGGATTCTCTTTTTTCCTAGCCTAACTAAGAACTGCAATTGGCACAGAGAACTATATCCAGTCTCTTGGGGTAGAACATGATGGAAGATAGTATGAGAAAAAGAACATATGTATGACAGGGTGGATATGCCGTAGAGCAGAAATTGATATAACACTGTAAATCAACTAATGAAAAAATACAAAGTTAATATGTAGAAAGCTACTCTATGTCCATAGACTAGCAATAAACTAGAAATTGAAAAAAAAAAAACAAAACTTCAATTGGGTGCTTATGCTGTTTCTTTTTTTTTTTTTAAGTTTTTTTTTAAATTTTTTTTTTTTTTTTTTTTTGTCTTTTGTTGTTGTTGTTGCTATTTCTTGGGCCGCTCCCACGGCATATGGAGGTTCCCAGGCTAGGGGTCGAATCGGAGCTGTAGCCGCCAGCCTACGCCAGAGCCACAGCAACGCGGGATCCGAGCCGCGTCTGCAACCTACACCACAGCTCACGGCAACGCCGGATTGTTAACCCACTTAGCAAGGGCAGGGACCGAACCCGCAACCTCATGGTTCCTAGTCGGATTCGTTAACCACTGCGCCACGACGGGAACTCCTATGCTGTTTCTTAAAGACAAACACACCTTTAAAATCCTTATCACATCACCCCACACCAAGCTGGAAGACTATTGATTACGTGGGTGAAATTTACCTCAGAAAATGTGTCACAGTCAATATAAATTCAACCAAAGCAGGGAATATTTTTTTTGAGCCTTGACAGCTCATCACTCTTTTGCTGTTATTGGTGGTGGTCAACACTTTTGTATTTTTTGACGCTAATTGCAGTTTAAGTGGTTAACATTCTGTGAGGCAATATGATTCTGATTAAGCCAGTGTACATAACTAAGAAGACCCATCCAACATGTTTTGGAAGAGCAACATTTAGTGTTCGCATATACTGAAGTCTTATCTCCCAGATTACCTAAATCTGTAATTTCAGATCAATCAGAGCAAGCAGTCCTTCCTCAGGGAATCCAACTTTGCAGGAAATAGTGCAGCACTGAGTATTTTCGTACTGAAGTTCATACTGGGTTTTATTGTGTTTTGTTTTTTAAATTTATTTTACTGAAGTATAGTTGATTTACAATGTTGTGTTAATTTCTGCTGTAGGGCAAGGTGATTCCGTTATACATGTGTACATTTGTTTTGTTTTTAATTTCAAAGTAGGAAACTACACAATGCCTTCCAGACAGAGGTCAGCTACTAAGGAGAACACTACATCACCTTGTTCCTGAGCTTTTGTCTTTATCTTAAAGCAGTTTAATCCACAACATCTATTTTGAAGAGAACTTTAGAGAACTTCAGCTATTTTTGGACTCTACTGAAGTTCTCCATGTGTGAGCACTTTCCTGTCTGACCATTCAATTACTGACTTCCTGTCAACGGGGAAATCTGCAAAGAGGGTTTTTCGAATCTTTGGGGCTTCTTATCACCACTTCCGTTTATAGTTATTATAAAATATTGGCTATATTCCCTGTGTTGTACAATATAGCCTCATAGATTATTTATTTTATACATAATACTTTGTATCTCTTAATACTCTACCTTATCTTGCCCCTCTGGCAATCAATAGTTTGTTTTCTATATCTGTGAGTCTGTTTCTTTTTTGTTGTGTTCACTAGTTTTGTTTCACTTTTTAGATTCCACATGTAGGTGATATCATATAGTATTTGTCTTTCTCTATCTGACATTTCATTTAACATAATACTCTCCAAGTCCATCAATGTTGCAAATGGCAACATGTCATTCTTTTTTATGGCTGAGTAGTATTCCATTGTATATATATGACACATCTCTTTATCCATTCATCTGTTGATGGGCACTTAGGCTGCTTCTGTATTTTGGCAATTATAAATAATTTTGCTATGAATATTGAGGTACATGTATCTCTTTGAATTTGTGTTTTCACATTTTCAGGTATATACCCAGGGGTGGGATTGCTGGATCATATGATAATTTTATTCTTAGATTTTTATAGAACCTCCATATTGTTATCCACAGAGGCTGTATCAATTTACATTCTTAACAACAGCATATGAGTGTTCCCTTTAGGCAGAGTACTCTTTGACATAAACAGTAGCAATATTTTTTTGGACCCATCTTCTAAGGCAAAAGAAATGAAAGCAAAAATGAATGAATGGGATCAAATTAAACATAAAAGCTTTTACACAGCAAAGGAAACTATTGACAAGAGAGAAAGACAACCTACTGAACGGGAGAAAATATTTGCAAATGATATAATAAGGGGGTACTATCCAGAATATATAACTAGCTCATAGAAGTCAAAAGTAAAACAATAGAGAGCCCAGTTAAAAAATGGGCAGAAGACTTGAACAGACTTTTTCCCAAAGATATACTGATGACCAACGGCACATGAAAAAGTGCTCAATATCACTAATCATCAGAGAAATGCAATTCAAAACCTCAGTGAGCTATCACCTCACACTTGTCAGAATGGCTGTTATCAACAAGTCTACAGATAACAAGTCCGAGAGAATGTGGAGGAAAGGAAATCCGAGAAAACTGGTGCAGCTACTATGGAAAACAGTATGAAGAGTCCTCGAAAAATTAAAAATAGAACTATCATCCAATCCAGCAATTCTACTTGTGGGTATTTTCACAAAGAAAACCAAAACATTAATTTGAAAAGATTTATGCACCCCTGTGTTTCCTGGAGCACTATTTACAATGACCAGGATATGGAAGCAACCTAAGTGTCCATGAAGAGGTGAATGGATAAAGAATAGGGGGAATAGGGGCACACATAGTGGAAGAGGGGTGTGGAATTAAGAGACACAAATTACTACGTATAAAATAAATAAGCAGGAGTTCCCGTCGTGGCGCAGTGGTTAACAAATCCGACTAGGAACCATGAGGTTGCGGGTTTGGTCCCTGCCCTTGCTCAGTGGGTGAAGGATCCGACGTTGCCGTGAGCTGTGGTGTAGGTTGCAGACGCGGCTCGGATCCCACATTGCTGTGGCTCTGGCGTAGGCCGGTGGCTACAGCTCCGATTTGACCCCTAGCCTGGGAACCTCCATATGCTGCCGGAGCGGCCCTAGAAAAGGCAAAAAGACAAAATAAATAAATAAATAAATAAATAAGCAACAAGAACATATTGTACAGCACAGGAAAGTGTAGCCATTATTTTATAATAACCTTAAACGGAGTATAATCTGTAAAAATATGGAATCGCTCTATTGTACACCTGAAACTAATACAATATCATAAATCAACTATACTTCAATTTAAAAAAAAAGAAATGTAATCTAAAAATTGTTCCTTTTCAGTCCTGTAAAAATTGCATTTTTAACTTTCAAAAGAGGATGAAAAGGGTGACCTTTGAATGCGGAGCCAACTGATTTGTCTTTTAAAATCAGCACTGACTAGAACCTTATGAATAAATGATTAGATTCTCTATACATCTTTCCCCGAAGTTGTCAGGTATGTTAAGAGGTAAATTAATGTTGGTTGAGGAAGTATAAAGTGAGTCATAGGAAGAGAATCTGGTTCAATAATCTTGAAATGTATCAAATGTCAAAGATAATAATTTAAACTCTTTTTTTTTTTCTAGTTTTTTAGGGCAGCGACCCATTATCTAAATACTTTTAAGAAGCAAATCTGGCTATCGACGTAGAGTGATTCAACAACATGAATTTGCTCGCAGAACTTATAGCCATCAATATAAGGAGAGCATTCCAGAATGTGAAAGCTGCAAACCTGCCCTCATTTTCCTCCCTTCCCACTCTTCAGACAGATGAGGCTTTTTGACTCTTCTGCTGAAAGCCTGATATAATAGATACCTTAAATAACTTACCAAGTTTGAGTCTACACCTCAGACCTAAACTGAGCGAAACAGACAACTTACAAACACAATAAATGGGACGGTTATGCGCATAGATTTGGATGCATGCAAGATGCATATATACCCCAAATACTTAATAATCATTATGGCATAAAAACTGATGAGCAGAGTGAGTGTCCGCTGTGGGCTGGAGCAGGGTCCTGGGAAGCCTCTCTTGCTCCAGGCATCAACCTTTTTTCTTTTTACATCACAAGGAGGTGGGAGGATGCCAGGGAGGATCTAGGGTGGCTAGAAAGGGGATGCTGTTTACCAACTGGTATGAGACAACTTCAGTAACTTCGAAAACAGTGTGATCACCCTGGAAGAGATCAAGTAACTATCAGCTCTGAAGATGGAAACGTCTCTAAGTTATCTTTTGAGTGTCAGGAAACTGACTCAGAATGTATTCGGCCTGTCCAAAGTCATATTCACTGAGTCAGTGGGCAGAGCCTGGACTCTGTCCCAGGTCACTTGACCCCTAATCCTCTGCTCTTTGCATCGTAGTAAATATTTCAGGCAGAGAATTAAAACAACACCGAGGAATGGAATTTTAAATCTTATTTAATTTTAATTAATTTACATTTACCTCTAAATAGGCACATGTGCTTAGTGGCTATGATGTTAGACTCTGCAGGCATATAGGGAGCCAGAGAAAGCTGGAGATGGGAGGAGGAACTAAAGATGCTACGAATTACTGAGAGAAGGGAGAAGATGGTCCTTCTCTTTCCTAAACTACCCTATACCTAAAAAGCCATTCCCTTGAGGCTTGTTTCAGCTGTGCACGTTTACACAATACTTTTCTAATGACTTTCTTTGCTAAGGCATTTTTCCAGGGAGAAGTCTGGCTTATCACTCGTTTCTTTGGAAATTAGTGTTAGACACTTGCAATTGTGTAAGACATTGTCTATCTTATCACAGGAAACCTTTTAAAATGCTTGTAGCTTCCGTGTTATGCTCATCCTTGTCTTGCGAGGGCTGACTTTTAACTGCATGTCCAAACATATTAGCCTTAATTTCTCTGTCTTTGAGGAGCCCTCAAGGCAGCTTTGCTGATATGCAGTGAGTCAAAATCCAAAACTTCTACTGGCAGAATATTGCACTCCAAGGAGATTATGTTCTAGAAAGACTCAAAGCAGATATGCATGGATATGCTACAAAGGGTAAGATAACATGGATGCTTAGTAACCGGGAGTGGTGAGAACCACAGGTATTTTGTGGGCAATAGAGCATTTTTCATTTTCTTTTCTTTTTTTTTTTTTTTTGTCTTTTTAGGGCCTCACCCACAGCACATGGAAGTTCCCAGTCTAGGGGTCGAATCGGAGCAATAGCCGCCGGCCTATGCCACAGCCTTAGCAATGCCAGATCTGAGCCACATCTATGACCTATACCATAGCTCGAACCACCAGATCCTTAACCCACTGAGAGAGGCCAGGGATAGAACCTGCGTCCTCATGGACACTAGTCGGGTTTGTTACCGCTGAGCCACAATGGGAACTCCTTTTTTTTTTTTTTCCCCATCTTTCATCTTGATTCTAGGTCATACCTTGAACTAAAGAAAAAAAAAAAAGGATTATCTTAATACTCCTTTCTCCCCAGTATCTCCTTCTCTGGTTAGGAGATACTAAAGCTTCTGTTCTAACTGAATAATAATAATAATAGGTAGAGGCAATGGATATTCAAAATATGTTATCAGGCTTTGGGCAAAACACTCCCAGAAAATGGGAAGAAAAGGTTTATTTACTCTTAAATTTGACTGAAGAAATAACCACTAATTAATTAATAGCTTTAAAGTGATACAGAAACATGAATTCTGAAGGCTTGTTCACGTTTATTTCTCATTAAAATGCATTTCAAAACACATCCTATTGTTCTTAGGGTGCTAATGAATTCATATTTAAGAGATGCACACAAAAGCATCTCCCAGGCTTCCGAGACAATATAAAAATGCACCAGTTGACGGTTTGCTTAAATGGAGCACAATTATCACCAAGTTGCACAGCCTTTTTATCTGTACTGTCACTGCAGGAAATCTCACTGTGGATGTGACCTGAATACATATAAGCCAGTGGAAAATTCCATAAATGCAGAGTAGCCTAAGAGCACCCAACAGCTGCCTTTTTTTTTTTTTTTTAATCAAACACCAGGGATTGCTGGAGAATAGTTTCCCAAACCACTGGGCCTTTTTAGAATTCTCTGTCATTTTCATCTATCCATATTAATTCTTAAGCAGTATCCACTCAAATAGCTGTGCTTCAACCCTGAGGAATGTAAATACTGAGGTAATTATGAGCTGTATTTTCCAGTGGCACATATCTCAATGATTATCGGAAAGTCAAATGTTAATGTCACCAAATAAAGAAGTAAAACATGGTTAATGTATTGTGACCAAAGTTAATAGGCTAAGATGGAGCAAGCAATCTCACATTGCCAGGACATTTGAATGGGGAGACCAGAAGTGCTTTTTCATCATTGCAATCTTACAGGACTGTAGCTGTGTTTTACTTGCATGAGCCTCTCAGAAGGACTGACGAGACACAGGGTATGAGGCAGAGGGCTGAGATAAAAACGGGTGGAGGCGGGTTGTTGGACAAAGTGTGTGTGTCTAATTGGGCAGGGGTGCGGGGTGAGAGAATGACTCAGGGCACAGTCCTCTTCCTAAATCTGCGAGAGTTCAAGGGCAGCAAGGAAATCCTTTGTCGCATGGGAATTGGCCATGAACTTGCTCTCTGGGTTTCCTCCTTCTCCGGGTTCCATTCTACAAGTTGCTTCTCTTCCTCTCTTCTGTATCCGACTCCCCTTCCCCTTAAGCAAATTTGAACACATATCGATTGGAAAGTTTGTAGTGTCCCTAATTGTTTTCCACTTTCTATTTATCATCCATTATGGAATCTGGTGGGTCTACAAAAAATCTGATTGTTATGGGCCGAATTGAGTATCCCTTCAAAACATATGTTGAAGTCCTAACCCCCAGTACCTGTGAATGCGATCCGCCCAAAAGATATGTTGAAGTCCTAACCCCCAATACCTCCAAATGTGATTCTATTTGGAAATAGGGCAGTTACAGATGTCATAAGTCAAGATGGGGAGGCCTCTGATCCAACGTGCCTGGTGTGGTTAGAAGAGGCTCGTGGCCACGTGAAGACACAGAGATGCACAGGGAAAATGTCATGTGAGGATGGAAGCAGAGATTGAAACGATACAAGTGGAGAAGGGACAAGGTGGCTGAGCGGAAGGACCTTGAGCTCATCTCCTCTCCGGAGAACGCCAGCATCACAACTAACTGCTGAACAACCTTGGATCAAAACACCTGGAAATGATGCACCTACAAGCCGAGGAATGCCAGAGACTATCACCAGAAAGTAAGGAGAGAGGCACGGAAGAGATCCTCCCTCAGAGTCCTCAGAAAAAACCAACACCTCGATTTTAGACTTCTGGCTTTTTCTGTTATTTTAAGCCACCCAGTTTGTGGTCCTTTTTTTATAGCAGCCCTAGGAAGCTAAAACACGAATATTTGAAAGAAATCTTAACATTTCTCCCTTTAGATGACAATTATATCCATAGCCCAATAACAAGAATGACTGCCAACATTTAGTGCTTGCTGTATACATGTCAGACATCAAGTTTTCCTCCCCAGAACTGCCCCATTGACCCTACAGAAAGTAGGCTGCCTGTTACTCTTTGACTCAAGCACCCAGGGATCCTACTGTTGACAATAGATGGTCCACTCAGTAGTTACAGTTCTGAGGCTCCACCACGCAGTTCTCAGAATCCCCAAGAACCCCTTTGCGGACTTATTGCCTCCCTAAAGAGACACCTCCTGAGACGTTAAACAGTCGACTGAATATTGGTCGGGGGAGGATGAACTCAGAGTCAGCTGTGTAGTCAGATGAACGGGATACTCCATGACACCAGACACTTCCGTTTCACAATGAAGATAATCTTTGAGCTGGAATGTTGCCATCTTCTTCTCTGGTCAGAAGATCCGAGCTGCAGTTGGCAGTCTTTGTAGAGCTCCCTGAGCTGACCAACCTTTCTGAGAGCAACATTTTCCCCTTTGTTGTATTAATATACTAATTAATCAAGTTACAGTTGGTTATATGTTAGTTCAGGAAGCAGATGTCAAGATGGGATTAAACGTGCATGGATTTTACCTGAGGAAGAAGTCAGGGAAGGCTCGGAGGGTCACTGGACCACGAGGCAAGGCTGTTCCCTGATGAAGGAAAAAAGGGCAGAAAAGAGAGGGCGGAAGTGTCCCAGATTGCCACATGGTGTAGGGAAGTTCATTAAAGCCACTGGGGCAGGAGTGCGTGGAGGAGGTGACTAGAGGCAAAGTGGGAGGGAAGAGGAATCCTCCTTCTCTCAGGAATGGATCTGCCCTGGTGGTCCTGCTGTGCCCTGTGACTGGCTGGGAGCAACCCATGGGAGGCTGGGTCTTAGAGCTGATGCAGTGAAGGATTTCAGAGGCAGAAGGTGGGTGGGTCCTTGGTCAATTACACACACTGTGGTTGGAGGTCTTCCGTGGCCCACACACCACAGCCTGGGAGTCACTCTTCTGTAAGGGGATTGACTGCACATCTTGGTAATGCACTGATTTAAAGTTTAAGTGCCAGAAGCCATTTTACTTCCCATTTCTTGGAAGAAGCCTCACTGGGGCACAACTTCCAAGTGTTCATAATACCTATCTTGTTTTAGTTCGTGTGCCTGTTATATACGTAAACACACACATACAGACATATGTTTAAGATATACTACTGTATTTTTTTTTAAAAAAGAGAAGGCCATTGAGCTAAACACTTCCTGAGAAATCTAACTTTTTCAAACCTATAGTGAAATAGCTCTTAAATGGAAGGATCCTGTTTCAGTACACTGCATTATATCTGCTAGACTTACATAAATGCACATTCATAATAACACCTCAAGGTGAATAAATGATACACCTTATACCTTGCAGCATAGACCACACTTAATGAAACACCTCGCTGGCTCTAGAGAACACTTTGCTTCTCTTTAATAAGAACAGATGTTGTCTGCAGAAAAAGTAATTTCCACAACCCCGGTGCTGAGAACAGGTGAAACGAACAACAGTGCACGTTATTCTTACCACACCGTCCAAATGGCACTTGAGGAATATGCTGAGCACAGCTCTGTCTGTCTGGTCAGAGAACTTTGTGTAGAGAAGATGTGGAAGAACATGGTGTGCATGTGAATTCAACCAGACCAGAGTGACTGGCCCTCCCAAACCTCTGGGAGGGAATTCCTCTTAAAATGATGTGAAATACACAGTACCCAAGAGGTGAGGGAATCAGCGAAAATGGCCATCCACTGAATAAGAATCTTCGATTGTTGTCTAGTGCATTGTTGAAATTTAGATAAATTACTGAATTAATGTCATGATCAATTCCTTTTTTGTTTGGGCTGCCTCCTTTTTTCTTTTTATGCAGCCCAGTTTAATCCACATAAAACCACTTTGGCCTGATGGTTCCTTTTATCAAAGTGATTGGAAAATGCCATTTCAATAATTAGACTTCCTCTATGTTTTCCCAGTATTTTTTTTCCCATTTATAACTTGTTTGGAATATTTTTTCAATGTTCTGATGCAATGCAAAGAAATATGACCCCCCAAAAAGCAAAAACATTTTGAGCCTTTCTTTATCTAGAAACTAGTCATTCTTTTGGTTCCAAAAACGCTCAACACTTCCAGGTTACCTCAAGTTCGTGAACAGGGTAGAAAAGTTAGAATAATAATAATCTAAATAACTGGAAGCTTCAACTAATCAGATTTTTGTTTTTCACTGTCAGCACTCTAAGTTTATGAAAAAATTACAAGTAAACTATAATAACAATTTCTAAGGTGATTTTTAGTATTCTTGGTCATATTCAGTGGCTTACAGTTGAAAATTGTGTTATTGAACTATAACATACTTTGAACGTGTATTTGAAATGTTCTATTTGCTAAGGCAAGAAATAGAATAATACATTTCATCAATAATTTTAGGAGTTCCTGCTGTGGGTACAGCGGGTTAAAGATCTGGCATTGCTGCAGTTGCGGCGTAGGCGGCAGCTGCAGCTTGGATTTGATCCCTTGCCCAGGAACTTCATATGCTGCCAGTGTGGCCAAAAAAACCCCAAAACAAAACAAAACAAAACAAAACAAAAAAAAAAAAGAAAAAAAAAAGTAAAAAGAAAAGAAAACAAAAAAACTCAATAATTTTTAACTAGAGGAGGAGACAACAAATTTTGGCATTTAGAGCATTAACTCTTGGCCAAGCAGAAAGTAGAATAACCAGAGTCTCTCATTTAGTTATCCAAGACTTTGCACTACTTCTCAGGACACAGGGACAAATACCTGGCCTCTTACACACTAATGCAGATTTACATCTCAATTCCATGAGCATTGAGTCAGTTTCTAGGAGGCCTATTAGCACTGGCAGCCTCCTTGTTATGCCCACATAGTGCTCCTATAGTGATCCTGAATCTGAAGAATTAGAGAAATTATTCTAGGCTGCATAGTTTAATCGAGGAGTGGGGGCTGGAGAAAGAAAGCTGTCAAGTCAAAAGGAGATGATTATAGGTTTCCCAAGGCAAAGAGATCTAGAAAGAAAGGGAAGCTAGATTCTGCTGGCACCTGTTCCTCCATTACACACACACACACACACACACACACACACACACACACACACATTGTGGGCGGTACCTTTCTCACTTCTTTTCTCTTCCACCTTTGGTGTTCATTCGAATGGGACTGGGCACAGAGAATGCTTATGAGCTAAAGAGGACCTATACTGAGTGAATAGTCTTGAGTCACATATTTGTCTAGGAAGTCATCTTTGGGCCCATGATCTATTAAGCAGGTACTTAATAAACATTTATTGAATAGATGCATGTATACTGGCTGCCTACTGACCCAAGGCTTAAATCAGATTGTTAGAAGACTTATTCCCCATTGCTTCAGAATCATTTCCTCTGCACAGTTCAGGGATTCTATGCTGCTAAGAGCTGCTGCGTTAGGAATTAAATAAGAAGATCCTGAACTCTTAAAAACTCTGAAAAACATCTATCGAAGCTTGGGTTTTTCCATCCTCTGTCTTGAGCTCATTCCAATTTTGTAAATGACTTTCAGCTATTCTCCTAATAGCCCATCTGTAAACTCTATTGCTGCCTTGCAGTGAAATTCTTCTATAGGTGAACATGCAATATGGGTACCAAAATCCATCAGAAACTGAACTATTATGATGAGAACATAAATAACTAGGAAATTGGTGTAGAATTTTTTGTTTTTTTATACAGAAAGTGTGCTTGTTGTTTAATGTAATACTCTGTGTATAAATGATTGGCTTAACATATAATAACTTTTAGAGGGATTCCAGATTTTTATTTACATGTTTAACATTCATGTGGCTTGACTTGAATCTATATCTTTGGGGTCCCGTTTCTCTGAAGTCAAGAAAGGGGTAGGACAGGAGCCGCTAACGTCTACAGCTGGCCACTGTAACGACCCTTCCCCATCCTGCCACGTGCACGCTTCCTTCATCACTTGAGTCGGCTCCCGAATTTCTGCACATGTTCAGAGCCAACAGAGCTGTGTTCATCTCCAAGCTCTCGGGAGGAGCCTGTTCAGAAACCCCGTGACATCTTCCTTGGGCACAACAGTATTGCAGCTTCAGTGCTGTTATGGGCTCAAGAACTGTGTAGCAAAATGTTTTAGTGCTTAATGCAAATTACACAGAGCCATTAAATACTGAGGAGTAAGTCTCTGTCAACAGGAAAATATTTTGCAAAATAGGAAGCCACCTAACCAGATTTCTTTAATAAAACCTGTTTGATAACAAGGTTATGCTGGTGTTGTGTAAATCAGAGCCCTCTGACTGACCTTCCTTATACTTCTTTCACATCCTACATGGTTTCTCACAATACCTTGCACACTTCTCATAGCATCAGGACCGAAAACATACCTACTGGTGGTTCTCAAAAGAACAGCAGTGATTTGGGGGGCAGGGAGTTATACATATATATAATTATTACTCATTTATTGCAAAGTAAATAACAAAATTAGAAATAGAAGAAAAGTAAAATTCTCAGAACTCTACTACCCAAGAATTAACCATTATTGATATTTTGTCTGAAAGATTTTCAGACTTTTTCTGTGCATCTATGTACATATATTTCCAAAGATGGGAGCATATTCTACATACTCTATACACATACCTTTTATTTTTATTTATTTATTTATTTATTGCTTTTTAGGGCCACACCTGTGGCATGTGGAAATTCCCAGGCTAGGAGTCAAGTCAGAGCCATAGCTGCCGACCTACACTATAGCTCACAACACCAGATCCTTAACCCACTGAGCAGGGCCAGGGATTGAACCTGCATCCTCATGGATACTAGTCAGATTCATTACCAATGAGCCACAACAGGAACTCCTTATTTTATTTTTTAATTCTTTATTTTATTTTATTTATTTATTTATTTTTTCTAGGCTGCTCCTGAGGCATATGGAGGTTCCCAGGCTAGGAGTTGAATCAGAGCTGTAGCCACCAGCCTAGCCAGAGCCACAGCAACGCAGGATCTGAGCCGCGTCTGCAACCTACACCACAGTTCACGGCAACACCGGATCTTTAACCCACTGAGCGAGGCCAGGGATTGAACCCGCAACCTCATGGTTCCTAGTCGGATTCGTTAACCACTGAGCCACGACGGGAACTCCTATTTTATTTTTTAAATTTACTTTATTGAGGTATAGTTGATATACACTATCGTGTTAATTTCTGTCATACAGCAGTGATTCAGTTATACAAATACATGTGTGTGTATACATTCCTTTTTCATATTTTTTCATTATAGTTCACCATAGGATGTTGAATAGAGTTCTCTGTGCTCTACGGTAGGACCTTCTTGTTTATCCATTCTACTTATAATAGTTTGCATCTGCTAATCTCAAATTCCCAATCCATCCCTCTCCCACCATCCCTTCCTCTTGGCAACCACAAGTCTGTGCTTTGTGTCTGTGAGTCTATACAGATAACTTTAACCTGATTCTTACACTTAACAATTTATCAAGATATTTTCCTATGTCAACAAACATTCTTTCACAACATAATTTTTAATGGTGGCACAGACTTCCTTAAGATAGAGGTATCATGACTATTTAATGATGATTCTACATTCTACATTTAGACTGGCTTCAAAAACTCACTACTATAAATAGCACTGCCATAAACATCTATAGCTAAGCAGTTATTTCATGAGGATTAATGATTTCCTTATGATAAATTATTAGATATAAAAGTGCTGGCTCAAAGGCTATCCGTGTTTTTAAGGGCTTGGATATTTAGAGTGGCAGCAATTTCTGAAGGAGTCCCTTGCCATGGATGCTATCTGACCTGGGTTTTTGGAACAGACAATTTGAAGGACAAATTTGACCAAGAAAATGTGGCAAAGCCATCTCATTTGGGATATACAATGAAATAGTGAGATCTCTTGGTTTCCAAATGAATATTGGGCTTCCAGGTGAGTATGTCTATAGGAGATAGGTTTTAAAATTAAAAAATTGGGACAATCCATAACTGGAAAAATATAGGTACACCAGAAATGCAGAGGTCACTTTAGTGCAGTGGACGGCCCTGAATGTTTTCTGAGCCACCTGGGACAGTAGGAGTCCTACCATATGGAATGGGGGGGGTCACTGATATTGACAGCTCCTTTCAGTGACATGAAACCCCCTTCCCAGTTAATTTTATCTTGTTCTTTTTTTTTTCTTGTCTTTTTAGGGCCACATCCGAGGCACATGGAGGTTCCCAGGCTAGGGGTCAAATTGGGCTGTAGCTGCTGGCCTATACCACAGCCACAGCAACACAGGATCCAAGCCGCATCCTCTACCTACACCACAGCTCATGGCAACGCTAGATCCCTGACCCACTGAGTGAGGCCAGGGACCGAACCTGCATCCTCATGGATACTAGTAGGTTTCATTACCACTGGGTCACCACATGAACACCTTATCTCATTCTTTACACATTGAAGGGCATGAAGCTGACAAGTGCCAAATACTGAATTAAGGCTCAACAAACCACCGTCTGCTGAGTCAATTTATTGGGAACTGTACCATGCAAAGTCCACACGTGACTCAGTGGGCTCCCCCCAAATCCACTGTGCCCTCAAGATAATGGAGCTCTGGTTAAGAAGGCAAAGAAGAAAGGAGGAAACACTGAGTAGTAGGTCAGTGGAGGGCTCAGAAAAGATGAGACAGGACAGGGACCTGGCAGAGAAGGCATGAAGAGCTCTCTTCCATTCCAGCGGGGACAAATGTCAGCGTCAGAGGTGACAAAGAATGGCTAAAAGTTGGGGGCGGGAGAGAAAGATGCACACACATGTTTTTCTAAATTTCTTCTTCTTCTTCTTCTTCTTCTTTTTTTGCTTTTTAGGGCCAAACCCGCAACATATGGACGTTCCCAGGCTAGAGGTCGAATGGGAGCTACAGCTGCCTGCCTACATCACAGCCACAGCAACGTGGGATCCGAGCCATGTCTGTGACCTAAATTTCTTCTAGAATTGGTTAATAGGCACTTACCTGTCCTTTAAGAAGGGACAAAGGCCAAATGAATACATGTAAAATGTCTCAGAAGATGTAGGGTTTTGTCTTGGGTCCCAGGTGGACACCAGGTGAGTGCACGCGGCTCGCAGGGGCAGTGGGGCTGGGACAAGGGGACAGGCACGGAGGCTCACGTGTTTCCCTCTCATGTCCATGGACATCCCTCCTCTTCCCTTCCCTCGGCCATCACCAGGAAAGGGACCACGGCTCCTGGCCCAGCAAGCCCACGTTCTCTTGCTCTACGCTGCCCTCTTTCCATTTCTCTTCACCGTGAGGACTCGAGGGGACCCTGCTTAAAATCCTGGGGGCTGGGGCCCTGGACTGAGCAACCCACACAGAAGATGGAGGCCTGGGAAATGACTTTAAATGAAAAAAACATATGAACATGAAACACTGAAATACTAGCGGAAAGCAAAACAAAAACCAAAAGAAAGCAGAATTGAGACAACAAATGTTTTAAAAATTACCTTTGTATTTTATGTTTTTGCCACAGTGTGTTGTGGCTTCATATGGAATCTCAGTTCCTAGACCAGGGATTGAACCACGGCTGCAGTGGTGTAAGTGCTGAATTCTAATTACGAGGCCGCCAAGGAACTCCCCCAAATTATTGTTTTGTTTTGTTTTTGTTTTTTGCTGGAACAAAGTAATGCTAAAAATATCCTTCCTAGAGAAAATTAGAGGCACACCAACCACCTCTAAATAAAGAGATCCTCAGTCAATCAAATATTTTCTAAACCTAGCAGTTGTTAATTTGCAACACCTTGATGGGAAAGGAAGGCCAATGATTTGGGATGTTTCTTTCCTAGTAAAATGGGATATGACCAGTAACTTGTTGCATTCCATAGCTTATGTAGCTTATATTCATTAAGTTAAGATAGCTTATATGAACTGAGAACTTGTAAAGTACCAGAAACAACATTAAGTATTTTTTACTTGTTACCTTGTTTTATAGATACCGTGTGATGTCATCATCCATAAACTTATGCAGTGAGTGACTGCGAGGGCTCTGGACACGGGCTCTGTGAGGCTGGGTCCCTGCTTCTCACTGCTGTACTGCATTGATCACCACGTGGAACCGCAGCTTGGGAGGGAAAAGAGCTGATCAGCTCACCAGGCCCACCTCCTCTACCACGTTTTGTCAAGGTTTCTTGTTTCAATGAACCAACAATGGTCTCCCAAGAAACAGATTTCTACAAATGGTTTTGCACATTGCAGGATCCAAAACAATGCCAACTGAATAAGAGCAGCTGTACAAAGAGTGCTTTGATCCTATCTGTATGAATAAAAGCAGAGGGTTTTTACAGTTTTACCTAAAAGAACACAAAGGAATGCTGGCCTCTCCTAAAATGAATCCCATTTTTAAAAATTGAAGCATAGTTAAATTACAATGTTATGTGAGTTTCAGGAATACAGCAAGGTGATTCCATGATAGACAGATAGGTGATAGATAGACAGATATGTATCTATATGTACATATATCTATATACTTTTTCAGATTATTTTCCATTATATGTTGTTACAAGATATTGAATATAGTTCCTTGTGTTATACAGTAGATCCTTGTTTAAGAATGAATCCCATTTTAAATACTCAAATAACTTAGAGTAAAATAGAAAAACAACAACAAAAAAGTGTGACAGTTAAATTAACCTCTTTGAATTGCCTTGAAAACAAATGGCCGAGGGCAAAGATGGAGGTGATTTCTCTGTGTTCTCCACGTGGGGGCGCACTGAGCCCTCCTCAGGCCTTAGGACCAGCCTGTAGCTCCGAGTATGTACCTACCAGATAAGGAAGAAGAATGCAGGAGCAAGACCAGAGGCCCCTGAGAACCATCAGTCACGTTCAGGGGGATCAACGATCTTTATCAGCAGCGCTCAAGCGCTCGTGTCCATCCTCACAGGCCTGGGCGACCTTCCCCTGGGTTGGCAGCAATCACGACCAGGCCTCGGAGGTGGATGCAGCCATTCGCTAGTTTTACAGAAATCCCCGCGTAACAATAATCACAGCACACCACTGTTGTCCTTTGCACTCAGCGAGGGTGAGCGCGCGTCTCTTCTGGAAGGCTGTACATTCTGGGTCTCTTCTCCCCAGTCGGGATAAATTCTCTTCATGAGACACATCAGCAACTGTGAGGGGATGGCGTGTGAGGCACACTTTTTAAAATAGGCCTGGTGACATAATTCAGTAAGTGGCTCTTTCCCAGGCTGGGGTGGAACCTATTTCCAGAGGAAGATAAAGGCAGCGAGCCAAAGGTAGCCAGCCAGCCCCCTGAGCCCAGAGCAAAGCCCGGGCCCAGAGAAAGACCAAGGTCAGGAAGCTTTCTAGATTTCCTTCCTCTCCCCCTCCCCTAAACATAGCTCTGAAACGCAGTAGCCATAGGTACCTTTTCTTTGGAAAGCCAGGAACAGAGGCATTTACAAGAAAAACAAAGGGGGAGGCTGGTTTAAGACGCCAGAGCCTGAGGGAGATTCCTGGGTGGGCATTAGAAATACTTGACACTCATTTCTATTCTGTCTCCAGACTCTTCAACATGGTTGTTTCAGGACGTGCTGAGGGATTCCCTTGCTCCTGGTTTCAGGATAACGGAGCTGTGGGTGCTGCCCGACTCCCTCTTGTAAAGGCCCCTCTTGCTACTGGGCACCCGTCTCATGACAGAAGGTGCCTTGAGGTAAAGCAATTCACTCTCAAGTGCTCCCAGTAGATGGCAGCACTAACCTGGCTCATTTAGTTCAGCGTCTGCTTTGGCAGCAGAACTCGGCCTGTTGCTTCAATGGCAACATCGTAAGGATGGGAAATAGATAATTAGATGCTTGCCTTAAAAAAAAAAAAAATGTCTACTTGGGAAATAGATAATTAGATGCTTACCTTAAAAAAAAAAAGATGTCTACTTGGGAAGGAAGAGGTTGGAGGATTTTGCCCACATTCATGGAGACACGTGCAAGGCAAAGGGAAAACCTTGCTTCGTTTCAGGTGGCTTTTCTTCCTCACCAAAGTCCCAGACACATCCATTTGTTACGACTTTCCTGAAGAAAAGAAAAGATAAGGCTTGGAATTAAAAAGAGAGAATTGGTATTTTACTATATAAAATTTCTATCTTAGGGTCTGACAGAGTTGGCTTTAATTATTATATTTTTAGTAGACTTCATTTTCTAGAGAGGTTTTAGGTACACAGAAAAATTGAGTAGCAGGTGCAGAGATTCCCCATACAACTCCTGCGCCCCCACCACTACGAAAAGCACCCCCTACCCCCAATCCGCATCGTGCACCACTCTGGTGCACGGTCGAAATGGATGAACTTACACTGACACATCATTCTCACCCAAAGTCCGTGGAGTTCCTTTTTGGTGGTGTACATTTTCTGTGTTTGTCTGTTTGTTTGTTTTTTGCCTGCACTCTCAGCATGTGGAATTTCCCAGGGCCAGGGATGGAACCCACGCCATAGCAGAGACCTGAGCCGCTGCAGTGACATTGCCAGATTCTTAACGCACTACTCCACAAGGGAGTATTCTAAAGTGTATATATGCATATACATTCATGTCTATGTGGTTTCTGTATTCTAAATCACTTTGCTGCACACCTGAAACTAACACAACATTGTAAATCAACTATACTTCCAAAAAAAGCAATATGTATGTGCACATATGCCAGTTACTTTATGTGCAGTAAAAGAATGAAGAGAGAGAAAAGGAAAGAACAGAGAAAACTACACTGACAGCTGCCGTGGAACCAATTTGCAGTTCCTAGTTGAGAATGTAATCTTGGACTGTAGGAGCAGAGTCCTGGAGAAACATAGCAGGTTCCTTGTTAGAAGACCCCTGTCTACTGCTGGCACCCATCACTTGTATCTTCAGCCTCTGTTTCAACCTGTGCAGGTGTCTCTGTTTCATTGACTGGCTACCCATCAATTCGGAATCTGATCTGCCTCATTGACAAACTCATTCACAATGGGCTTTCATCAGCTTACTAGGTTTACTAAGTGGTGTATACCTCTTAATCTTAAACTGTACCACAGAATCACCCCGCCCCCACTATTTTCATTTCTTTTTTTTATTGCTCAAATGAATTTATCACATCTATAGTTGTATAATGATCATCACAGTCCAATTTCATAGGATTTCCATCCCACAACCCAAGCACATCTCCCCACCCCCCAAACTGTTTCCCCCGGAGACCATAAGTTTTTCAATGCCTGTGAGTCAGCATCTGTTCTGCAAAGAAGTTCCGTCTGTCCTTTTTGCAGATTCCACATGTCAGTGAAAGCATTTGATGTTGGTGTCTCATTGTATGGCTGACTTCACTTAGCATGATAGTTTCTAGGTCCATCCATGTTGCTGAAAATGCCGGTATTTCATTCCTTCTAATGACTGAGTAATATTCCATTGTGTACATCATGTACCACATCTTCTGGATCCACTCCTCTGTCGATGGACATTTAGGTTGTTTCCATGTTGCCCCCACTATTTTCAAGTCAATGTCAAGACTGCTGAGAATCCTAACTGCAGACATTTATGGAGCTTTCCACCCCACCCCACCCCTTGCTGGGGTTCATATCAGGAATCCAGGGTTATAGATAGCGTCCAAATACGGGTGACTAGAGGAAGGAGAAGGGGGGGTCAGATCCTCTTTTCCTGGTGGTTGTTTCTCGTCTGTACTTTACTCCTGAGATGACCATGATCCTTGTCCCTGTGACCCCTACAGATGTGATGGCTCCCTGTGCCTCCATAGCACAGGATTTGACTGGGAAGCAAACTATGTTTCTATATCACCCTGGAGCCCAGGAGATCCAGAACTGGTTCACAAATATTTTAATGGCATGCAAAACTTTTTTTAAAAAAATATATTTTGTGGCATTCATTTAGTTGTCATGTGCTCTGCTCCTCTTTTCCATTCTGCCACATTTATTTCCCCAGGCAGTGGGATTTAACACTGCTTTTCTCTTCAAGCTGGAGGAAAAAAAAAAAAAACAGTCATAAAGACTAGGAAAAAAAATTGTTAGTATTTCAAAATACTCTTCCGTCACTACCCCGCATAGTTATAATTATTCCAGGTTCCTATGCTATAGGGTAACAATAAATCAATTATTTTGGTCTTCTAGCTGAATTTGTCTACCCAGTTACGACAGCTAATATGTAAAATGCACAAGCAGTTTAGGAAAAGATAAAATTCCTTGAAAATACCCCTGAGAATGGATATATGTATATGTATAACGGATTCACTTTGCTGTACACATGAAACTAATGCAACATGTGAGTCAACTATATTCCAGGAAAATTATTTTTAAAAAATCTTCCTTTCCTACCTCACAGAGAATGAGATAATACAGAGAAGAATATATTCTAACCTTTAAGCTGAAACATAGTAACAGTGACAGTATCATTCAAGAAGGTTGAGCACCTCTTATACATCAGACAGCATTCTGGGCTCCAAGCATATGCAGAGCAAAACAAAGATGGCTGCTCTCAAGGGGTCAGTCTTCACTCCTAGGAAAATGAGTTTTACCATTCTTTCTCTCATCTATCCCTGTCCATCTCCATTGCCACTTCCTATGCTATGGAAAATTGTTGTGATTATACTTCATTGTAAGATCTTTTATTGACGTTACTATGTTAGGTCCAATGGGCCCTTCTCTGACACAATAGTTTTTTTCCCCCAGTCACCAGCTCTGGATTGAAAGTGAAATTGCAATAAATTATCCTTGACATTCAGAGAAGGGAACAAGGCAGTCTTCTTATCCCTGGTAAGGATCAATCTAATTTGTTCAGATTTGTCCAAAGATTTTAGTCGTGGTGATTGTAAAGATTCCTTCCTAATTGCAGATAATTTTAACTTCTCTTTGCCAATGTCAAATAGCTATGTAATGCTTTACACAAACTGAGATGAACTCTCTGGGACTGATCCCAGAAGACACGTTCTAAGATTATAATGCAGAATAGCAAAATTATCTAAACAGTCACGTTGAAAGCATTTCAATAAAATTTACCCGCAAAAGACGACTTCCATCAAAATCTGTCTTTAGAAGTACTCCAAATTCTTAATTGGAAGACTATTTTATTTGCTTTCTTGACTTGTTTAAATATGATTTTTTTTTTTTTTTTTTTGTCTTTTTGCCTTTTCTGGGGCCGCTCCTGCGGCATATGGAGTTTCCCAGGCTAGGGGTCGAATCGGAGCTACAGCTGCTGGCCTACTCCAGAGCCACAGCAATGCCAGATCCAAGCCACGTCTTCGACCTACACCACAGCTCACGGCAATGCCGGATCCTTAACCCACTGAGCAAGGCCAAGGATCGAACCTGCAACCTCATGGTTCCTAGTCGGGTTCATTAACCACTGTGCCAGGACGGGAACTCCTGAAATTTTTTTGAATGGACCCAAATCACATTAAACATTTTTCTCAAAAAATATTTGATGTCTTTTTCTAATGAAGATCTGGGGTAGTGCTATCTGATAGAATTCTCTGTGAGGATAAAAAGGTTCTAAATCTGTACCACTAGCCATGTAGCTAAAGAGCACTTAAAACGTTTCTAGTTTGATAGAAAAACTGACTTCTTAATTGTATATTTAATTTTAAATAATTAAAAATTAAGTAACCACCTGTGTCTAGTGACTACTCTTTTGGGCCCTGCAGATTCAGGGCTTCAAGCTCCTAAGAGCCAGCACTTAAAATATGTGTAGTGTGATACAAAAAACTGGCTTTTAAATTGTATTTAATGTTCATTAATTAAAATTTAAGTAGCTACCTGTGTCTTGTGGCTACTGTTTTGGACCCTGAAGATCCAGGGCTCTTAGATCCTAAGAGCTATATGTTCTAATTCTCCCCACTAAAAAGTTAGGAGTCCAAATTGCTTCCACAGCCATCATCACCTATGCAGAAAATCAGAACCATCAAAATACATGAAGGGGAGTTCCCGTCGTGGCGCAGTGGTTAACGAATCCGACTAGGAACCATGAGGTTGCGGGTTCGGTCCCTGCCCTTGCTCAGTGGGTTAACGATCCGGCGTTGCCGTGAGCTGTGGTGTAGGTTGCAGACGCGGCTCGGATCCCATGTTGCTGTGTCTCTGGCGTAGGCCGGTGGCAATGGCTCCGATTCAACCCCTAGCCTGGGAACCTCCATATGCCGCGGGGGCGGCCCAAGAAATAGCAAAAAGACAAAAAAAAAAAAAAAAAAAAAGAAAATACATGAAGGAATCTCTTCTCCGCACAGAACAGGGATTGGGAAGAGAGATGGAAATTTGATGTTTGTATTTAGTTTTATGGAGCTAAAAAAACAGTGCAAATATCCACAAACCACCACCTTCCCATGACTCCATGAAATATATACTTTAATACAGAGAATTAAAAAAAAGTACCTCCCCTTCTGACATGCTATAGACTCAAACAATTTCTCATTTTGCTCAAGTGGAAGAATTTCCTCCTAAATCGTTTTCTCTTATTCCAAGTTAGAGTTTTATTCATTCATTCAATAGACATCAATTAAGCACATTGACTGGGCTTCCATATAGTTAATAAAGTTTTAAGCACTGCAATCATCTGTGTAAATCTGACATGTTTACTGAATTAGCCAGCAGGGTATAAACCAGATTCTCTTTATTCTTTTCCCCCCAGGACCCTTCAACCTGCTCTCTTGCTGGTTCTTTCCTGCCTCTGGAGGAAATACCAAGCGTATTCCACAACTTTTCTAGTCTTCTGCTGTCCCAAGAGTAATTTCATTCTATAGTTTGGAAAAGCATCTTCCAGTCTAACCTTGAAAGATCTACGGTTTATCCAATTAAAAGCCTCTGCCTCTCCCATCAAGGACTGTCTGTGGCTGGGAAATCTCCAGTGTGGATCCGGGGTGGGGGGGTCTCCTCCTTGCTTCTCCCAGTCTCCTACTCCTCACCCCTCACTAGCTGCTGTATGGGGTCCCTCCAGGGATGGAGCAAATGGAAGAAGGGAGAAGTTTTAGTGATGGTCTCTTCTAACTGTACTAGTGCCGTCACAGTCTGGGATGTGCCTTCTGGTAGCAGATGCACAATTGAGGACTCGGGATATGACCCGCGCCCCTAACATCATCTTACGAGGCTCCTCACTTACACTTCTTTTGACTTGGATGAAGATGCCTCCTTGGTTGGCCACCATCAATTCCACCATCAATTCATCTTCCTGGCTCCCAGGCAGTCCACACCTATGTTGAATCCCCTTGGCCCTCCAGACCAACCTGTTTTTGGTTCAACATGTGTATCTCAGTCAGGAGACTCCTGGCCATAACCAGTGATGTACAGGAAAACAAATTAACAACCAGATTTTTTTTGGTGTGGATAGGAATCCCCAATTCGGAGCACTTCACAGTTTCTGAGTTTTAAATAGTCCCATCATGGCCACTTTCGAGCTAACAAGATGATGTCACTGAGTACAGAGTTGGGAAGAGATGTGCCCAATCAGCTCTAGTGAGCTGGCTCCAGCATCTACTGTTGCTTCAGTAAGTGACAAGTCAAACTGGCTTATGCTATAAAGGAATAGATTGGTTTATATTACAAGAAACCTGGAGGTGGGTGAGAGTTAGGGCTTTCTTATCTGTGAGTTTATGGAACTCGTAAAACATCCAAGTTCTTTCTGGCTCCAGGAGCAATGTTGTCTTGATTTTTTTTTTTTTTTTGTCATGCGCCAAATGTTATATTTTTTTTACCCTGAACTGGTATAATTTGAGGTAAATCTGTTGCCTTCTTTATTGCATTGTTTTAGTACTACTCAAACTTTTAAAAAATAATTTGTATCAGCGTGTTGTTGATTTATAATATTCCTTCAATTTCTGCTGTATGCTAAAGTGACACAGTTTATATATATACATATATATTCTTATATATATATTCTTTTTTTTCATACTAATCTTCCATCATGTTTTAACCCAAGAGATTGGACATCGTTCCCTGTGCTATACAGAAGGACCCCATCGTTTATCTATTCTAAATGTAATAGTTTGCATCTATCAACAAATGTTGTCTTGAGTTTGAGGCACTGTTCTTGACTTGAGTAGAGTTAGCTCATTTTGAATTTTTTCTTGGTCTGAGCTTTGGACCTTTAAAGTAACTTGGGATCAAAGACCTTATCAGTAGATTTTTCTTTAGAATTTAATTTCTCTCCTCTCCTCTTAGACTCAGAATCATTTTCAGGTGAAGAAAAAAGTTGTGCCAGATAATGTGTAAAGTCCTATCAGCTTTCAAAGAGTTATGAGCTGCTCCCACAACTTGTTTCCACATAACCTTGTTTCTATGTACACTTTTCCATGATGATCTCATCTCCTCACATGGTTTCAGTTATTGTCTCTGTGTGCAGTAGATAATTCACAAATATGTAAGTCTAGCTCTGAAATCTCTTCATGACTCTAGTACCTACGTTTCAAATTCCCAATCAACATTTTTTTCTATGGGGGTCCCAGGGACTTCAAATGCAACTCATCTAATCTGAATAAATCACTCTTCCCTTGTTCTTTCCAAGTACATAAACGAACAAGAGCTAAACTTTTCCAGAAAGGGTCAGTCACTGTTAAGGGCGCCACTACTCTCCAAGGAAAAAAAAAAATGACTCATCTTTTGATAATTAAGGATGATGCTCAGGTCAAAATCTGATTTAAGAAAATAAATGACTCATCGTTTAATGCACTGAGAGAGGGAAGGCATAGAGGATAATGTGGTCTCTTATGATAAGGGTTGGAGGAGAAGGCGTAGAGAATAGGGGATGAACTTGGCTTTGAGTACCTTATTTATTTATTTATTTTTTGGCCACACCTGTGGCATATGGAAGTTCCTGTGCCAGGAATCGAACCTGTGCTACCACAGAGACAATACCAGATCCTTAATCCCACCGTGCCACAGAGGGAATTCCTGGTCATGCCAAATTTAAAGCGTGATTTTGACGTCCCAGAGAAGGTATCTGGAGACAATGATGCTCACTGGTCTGGTACTCAGGGGAGAGATCCCGGCTGGGGAGAAAGATGGACTTGACGGTACCGGTGTGGAAAAGCACACTCAGGTGGAGCAGGCAGAGTGAGGAAAGAAGAATAGTGAGGCTGATGCCCTGAGCATGATATTGAAGGAAAGACATGGAGAGAAAATATCTTCAAAAGTTGACTGAAAAAAAGCAGGGAGGTCGGAAGAAAGCCAAGATAATGACATGTTCTTGAAGTCAAGGGAAGAGAAGGTTCAAGGAAAATTTCCGGTCTGGAGAGTCAACTCTTGTTGACACCTGACAGAGGGTTGAGGCCTGTGAAGTGTACTCTGGATTAGCAATAAAGAGCTTGTGGGAGATCTTCCAAATGCATTTGCATGGGTGTGTGGGGTGCAGCCGCCAGGATGTGGTGAGCGGGAAGTGAGGACACAGATGACTATTCAGCAAATGGTGTTAGCAAAAAGGGATAACCTTTTGGGAGGAAGAATCAACACATGTTCGCTTAAATATCCATTATGTGGCCAGGGTGGAAAATAAAAACAAACAGGAAATAAGTCCAAGAGCTCATCCTCCAGGAAGATGTAAGAGAAGGCTTCAACCGAAATGCAGCCCAACATTCCCTGGCATTTTCAGGGGCAGCAATGTGAAGAAAGTATTTTCAGGACCAGAAAGGGTTTGAGTACAGGTGTAACGACAGCAGAGGAAGGTATGTATGTGCTGAGGAGCTGTCGTGTTTCAGAAAAATTAACTAAGATTAACCAAGACAGAGCAAAGGGAGGGAAACCTGCAAGCAGGACGAACACGGGCTGGGAGGCTCTCTTCCACTGTTCTTTTCACCGACGTTTGAACATCTTCAAGACCATGGCATTTGAAAGCACCACCACTGCCACCACCATCATCATACAAACCTCTTCCTGGAGTTCCCGTCATGGCGCAGTGGTTAACGAATCCGACTAGGAACCATGAGGTTGCGGGTTCGATCCCTGGCCTTGCTCAGTGGGTTGGGGATCCGACGTTGCCGTGAGCTGTGGTGTAGGTCGCAGACGCGGCTCGGATCCCACGTTGCTGTGGCTCTGGTGTAGGCCAGTGGCTACAGCTCCGATTTGACCCCTAGCCTGGGAACCTCCCTCCATATGCCACGGGAAGCGGCCCTAGAAAAGGCAAAAAGACAAAAAAAAAAAAAAGCCTCTTCCTATAGCACCCTACTTTTCTCTAGTCCCAGCCACACTCTCTCCTTTTCACAACCAAACATTTCAAAATGCTTTCTCTCCATGCATGCTGAGCTCCTTAAAGTTCTTTTGAATCCGTTTCAAGGCCTCGTTATTTACTCCAACCTCCATCTAAATTTTTTTTCCGGGTTCTTTTCCACGGAGGAAGGGGAAGGGAGGGAAGGACTGGGCCGACGAGCAGTCACAGTACAGGCACACGGTGGCCCCTGTGCTTCGGCGAGGCAGAGCCCTTCTCTTGGCTCCCCTGGGCTGCTGCCCCACCCCCACTTTCTTCCTCCTTCTGTTTTACATGTCTTTGAGCTTCCATCATCTCTCAGTCTCCCAAATGTTTTTCTGCAGCATGGTTGATTGTTTTAAATTGAAGTACAATTGATTTACAATGCTGCGTTAGTTTCAGGGATACAACAGCAAAGTGATTCAGTTTTATATATATATATATACATACACACACGCAGATATATAATCTTTTTCAGATTCTTTTCCATTATATGTTATTACAAGATATTGACTGTAGTTCCTTGTGCTATTCAGTAGGTCCTTGTTGGTTTATCTAATTTTTATATATAGTAGTGTGTGTATGTTAATTCTACACGCCTAATTTTTTCCCTCCCCCCTTTCCCCTTTGGTAACCTTAAGTTCATTTTCTGTGTCCATGAGTCTGTTTCTATTTTGTAAATAAGCTCATTCATCTAATTTTTTTAGATTCCACATATAAGTGATATCATATGATATTTGTCTTTAACTTCACTTAGTATGATAATTTCTAGGTCCATCTATGTTGTTTAAAATGGCATTATTTCATTCTTTTTTATAGCTGAATAATATTCCTATATATGTATATATAAAATATTCCTATATATACAGACACATATATATACACACACACACATACATATATTTATCCATTAATTTTTGATGGACATTTAGGTTGCTTCCATGTCTTGGCTATTTGTAAATAGTTCTTCCAGATACTTTTTGAAACCTTTGTTCAATGCTGATTTACTTTCTGTTTTCCTTGTGGTTATAAGTTTTTCCCTTTCCTAGGGGGTATTTAGGAGGGCTCAATTTTGTTTTTGAAAATAGCGTAAGAGAATAGAGAAAGAAAAAATATTTTTCCCTGCCTGATTTTTATTAGCATACCTTAAAATGAATTTATATCGGAAGACAAAATTCGTCTTTATGTATTGGTTGTGGCATGCTAAATGTTCCCTCCCTGGGTCTTTGCTTCACTCTTTCCTCTGGCCGATTTCTTGTCAGCTTTCCTTGCCGGTCTCCTTCTGTCCATTTAGGACGCTGCTCATCTGTCACGACCTCAGAGAGCCCTTCATTAACAATCAGCCTATCCCTGCCCAGTCCCTCTTCTATCGACCGTGTTTGTTGTCTTCAAAGCAGTTCTCACTGGGTGAAGTGATCTTGCCTCTTGTTCATGGTGGAACATCAGAAGCTTTGAATAGCGCCTGAGGCACAGGAAGTGTGCAATAAAAAATATGATCTAGGGAGTTCCCGTCGTGGCGCAGTGGTTAACGAATCCGACTAGGAACCATGAGGTTGCGGGTTCGGTCCCTGCCCTTGCTCAGTGGGTTAACGATCCGGCGTTGCCGTGAGCTGTGGTGTAGGTTGCAGACGCGGCTCGGATCCTGCGTTGCTGTGCCTCTGGCGTAGGCCGGTGGCTACAGCTCCGATTCGACCCCTAGCCTGGGAACCTCCATATGCCGCGAGAGCGGCCCAAGAAATAGCAACAACAAGAACAACAACAACTAAAGACAAAAAGACAAAAAAAAAAAAAAAATATGATCTATATAATTTATTTACTCAGTGAAGTACTTCAACAGTTGAAGCTTTTGTTCCTGAAATGATCAAAAATTAGAAGAAAATGTAGTTTAAATGGTTACTTCTTTGTCCTATTTGTGGACTTCAAATCTTTGAATTTCTCATCAGCATGCCACACTCCAACCCATGAAACATTTACTAAACACTTACTAAGGGCAGGCGTGGTAGGAGACAGAGAGCTGTAAGTGGGGGTGGCTGACTTCTGCTAAACCAGCTCACATGGTTCCCTGAGCCTCATGACATCAGGTGAAATGTCCTAACCTGCCCTCCAGGAGCTTCCACCCTTCCTTTCTGTAACTCTATCACATAGTGTGTGTCTTAGATCAAGCTCCTAAATTAATGATTACTGTGCCTCTGTTGATTCCATTAGAAAAATGCTCCTCTTCTGCATAATCAAATCTTGGCCATCCTTCAAGACTCAACTCCAAACTCCTTTCTCCATGTGCTTTTACCCAAATCCCAGTTTTCAGTGTTATTCATTGACTTTGATCAGAGTACACAGTCTGTCATAGAACTTCAGATTTGTCTTGTTCACTCTTTCCCGTTCTAAGTCTTGACTCCACCCTGGATTACAAACTCCAAGAGGAACTTATAGTAGGTTCTCCATAAACACCAATCCACTGGACACCACCTAACTCAGTGCCCCAAGATAGGTTTGAAGTTCAGAATCACGTTCATGCAGCAGAATGGAAAGAGATCCCGAGAGCTTCTCCAAAAAATCCTGTTCTTCACCCAAGCTAACAAGCACTCTCTGCCATAGTCATAAAAGTTTCTTCTTCCATTAAGACAAACATGTTATATTTGGGATGATACAGTGGCCCCATGTGTTCCCCACCTTGCTCCTTCTCCCACACTCCAGCATCTGGGATCTGTATCACCAAGGTGTTAGAATCTTTGGAAGGATGAAAGTGACAAGGAAAGGAAGGGCGAGAAGGAAATGGGATGGTTTGTGTATTTTCTCATTTAGTGAAACATGGATGTGTATTAATTCATCCTTTCTGTGCCTAAATTCTAAAAAAGATTCCAGTGGGGAAAGAAATAGGATTATAAACCCTCTTGCCTCTCACATGTCAAGCACTGAATTGTGTGTGTGTTTTCTGCCCAAATTAGCAGTGGAAAAGAAAGGATTCCAAAGCTGTTGGTGTCATGATGCCAAAATATCCAGATGAAAAATTCAATCAATTGTGCAGATGTTCCAAATTCATAATGCCAAATATCCCAATCTGTGGAAACATCCAGCGATGATCTTTCTTCATTTGTCCGTGATATTTTAGTAGGGTATAGTTGCAGCCTGATTTGCCAGGCTTAAAAGCCAAAATCACAATATTTTCTTTCCAAAGTGATGAGGTTGATACTCTGGAAAGGGTTTTTGGTATTTTAAAGATTTGCATTTTCTTCTTTTAAGGTACTCTTCAAGAAGGAATTATTTTTCTCGCTTTCATTACTTATTTAATTTAATCAGAAGGGGGGAAAGGTAGACAAGATAGACAAATGCTCAGAAATTGCTGCAGACACGAATACACACTATTTTCAAAAACAAATGGTATATAGAAGGACACAACTTTTAAAGCGATTTCAATAGTCCTAAGGAAAAATGTACAAGATACTATGAATTAAATTTTCTCATATCAACATATTAAATTTTAATAACACAACTTCTGTAAACGCTGGTCTATTTCAGGAATGCTCTAATTTGGCCTCAACTATCCAGGTCCTCAAATATCCGACACTCTGATTCCACAGTTCACCCTTGCTTGTACCAGAACAATTTGACACCAGAGTTTCACTTGGAATTTTGCTTCCAGTTAATCCCACGCACCTTCATGTCCCTGTCATGCTGGGTCACTGCCCAGACTGCAAGTACTTGAGGCCTTGAGGTCATCTTTTATTCTGTGGCTGCACCTGCAGCATGTGGAAATTCCTGGGCCAGGGACTGAATCTGAGCCACAACTCTGCATTCTTTAACCCACTGCACTGGGCTGGTGATAGAATCCTCAGCTCTGCAACGACCGGAACTAGTACCGTCGGATTCTTAACTCGCTGCGCCATGGTAAGAGAGCCTACTTCTTCCTTCACCACCACCTGCTCTTGGTTTTCTCTCTTCTGACCCAAACTCTAGACAGCCTCCTCCTCTCCGAATCCTTGATTATGGAAGAGGGGGCGGGGCTAAAGAACAAAGTTTCTTCACTCTCACTTTGTTTTTTCCTTTTCAAGGCTGCACCAGCGACATGTGGAAGTGCCCGGGCTAGGGGCTGAATCAGAGCTGCAGCTCTTGGCCTACACCAGGGCCCTGGCAACACCAGATCCTTAATCCACTGAGCAAGGCCAGGGATGGAACCCACATCCTCACAGAGACTGCATGGTCTTCTTAACCCACTAAGCCACAACAGGAACTCCTCCCACTTTTGCAAAAGCAAAGATTCTCTTCAATCATGTAACGGTCTGTGTTCACTTTTAAAAAACATATTTTACTGTCACTGTGATTAAATAGACAACCAAATGTTGTTTCTAGGGCACCCGGGACTATCTTAGCCAAGTGCCCAAATTTCCTCTGACAAGTGTTTTTCATGTTTGCCTTCCAAAAATTGAATCCTAGATACACAAAGAATAGAGAAAAATTCTCATGCTATCTTCCATACCTAAAACTGCCTGAGATTTCCCAGAGGGCCCCTGAACAATTACAAATATTTGTTCTTTCACCTATAAAAAAGAAAAGTACTGGGAATAAGCTAAGTGTGTTTGATGAAGCTGCATGGGAAGGGTTGTCAAATCAAGAGATGCTCAAACATTCCTAGGTAAAACTTTATTAATATACATTTATCAGGAGTTCCCGTCGTGGCGCAGTGGTTAACGAATCCGACTAGGAACCATGAGGTTGCGGGTTCGGTCCCTGCCCTTGCTCAGTGGGTTAACGATCCGGCGTTGCCGTGAGCTGTGGTGTAGGTTGCAGACGCGGCTCGGATCCCGCCTTGCTGTGGCTCTGGCGTAGGCCGGTGGCTACAGCTCCGATTCAACACCTAGCCTGGGAACCTCCATATGCCGCGGGAGCGGCCCAAGAAATAGCAAAAAGACCAAAAAAAAAAAATATATATATATATACATTTATCAGAAATTGTATGCTCTATAGGAAATCCTTGGTGAGTTGTCAGTATCTTCTCTGTCCACAATATATTTTAACCTTCATAGATAACATTGATCAAAACTCTCAGAAGTAGCTGTGTCATGTTTTCCTGTATCTATCGGAGTCCTAGTACTGCTCTTTCTGACGACCTGATCATTCTCATCTCCACTCTCCCCTTCCTGGATTTATTTTAACTGCTTCAACTCCCATCTACATGCTAATGGCTCTCCCATTTATACCTTTCTCATTTTTTAAACATTACCCTCATGTACCTTAATTTAAACCAAATCTGTTGTGTTTTTTTTTTTATTAAGCATAGTTGATTTACAATGTTGAGTCAATTTCTGCTGCAAAGCAAAATGACCCAGTCATAGAAACATATATACATTCCTTTTCTTATATTATCTTCCATCATAGTCTATCCCAAGAGATTGGATATAGTTCCCCTGAGCTAAACACACAGGTAACTTATTACTTATCCATTCTAAATGTATAGCTTTCATCTACTAACCACAAACTCCCCATCCATCCCACTCCCTTCCCCCTCCCCCTGGACAACCACAAGTCTGTTCTCTATGTCCACGAATCTGTTTCTGTTTGGTAAATAGGTTCATTGGTGCCATATTTTAGATTTCACAAATAAGTGACATCATATGGTATCTGTCTTTCTCTTTCTGGTTTATTTCACTTAGCATGATAATCTCTAGTTGCTTCCATGTTGTGGCAAATGGCATTATTTTGTTCTTTTTTATGTCTGAGTAGTATTCCATTGTGTTTGTGTACCACATCTTCTTAATTCATTCATCTGCTGATGGACATTTAGGTTGTTTCCATGTCTTGGCTATGAATAGTGCTGCAATGAGCATTGTCTTTTTGCATTATAGTTTTGTCCAGATATATGTCCAGGAATGGGATTGCTGGATCATGTGGTAGTTCTTTTTTTTTTTTTTTTTTTTTTTTTTTTGTCTTTTGTCTTTTTTGTTGTTGTTGTTGTTGTTGTTGTTGTTGCTATTTCTTGGGCCGCTCCCGCGGCATATGGAGGTTCCCAGGCTAGGGGTTGAATCGGAGCTGTAGCCACCGGCCTATACCAGAGCCACAGCAAGGCGGGATCCGAGCCGCGTCTGCAACCTACACCACAGCTCACAGCAACGCCGGATCGTTAACCCACTGAGCAAGGGCAAGGACCGAACCCGCAACCTCATGGTTCCTAGTCGGATTCGTTAACCACTGCGCCACGACGGGAACTCCATTTTTTTTTTTTTTTTTTGGTAGTTCTATATTTAGTTTTCTGAGGATCCTCCGTAATGTTTTCCATAGTGGTTGTACCAATTTACATTCCCATCAAAAGAGTTTTATTCACACCCTCTCCAGCATTTGCTGTTCGTAGACTTTTTAACGATGGCCATTCTGACCAGTGTGAGGGGGAACCTCATTGTAGTTTTGATTTGCATTTCTCTAATAATTAGTAATGTTGAGCATTTTTTCATGTGCCTATTGGCCATCCATATGTCTTCCTGGGTTAAGGATCCGTCTTCTG
Source organism: Sus scrofa (assembly GCF_054392235.1). Lineage (NCBI taxonomy): Eukaryota > Metazoa > Chordata > Mammalia > Artiodactyla > Suidae > Sus > Sus scrofa. The sequence goes on along the minus strand of NC_139387.1, from coordinate 84,579,880 downwards.
CCCATTTTTTTATTGGATTATTAAGTTTTTGTTGTTGTTGAGTTGTATGAGTTGTTTGTATATTTTGGAAATTAAGCCCTTGTTGGTTGCATCATTTACAACTATTTTCTCCCATTCTGTAGGTTGTCTTTTTTTTATGTAAACCAAATCAATTGCTGAAATATTATTCACCATGTTTACATGTCAAAAATTCTAATAATCTGCACTTTCCATGACATTTATAAATCTTAACTTATTTAAAATCTATTTTATGCTACTATTGATTTTATTAGTAAAGCTTTAAAAAGTTTTAAGTTATGTTGGCTCAGGGACTGACAAATGCATACTTATCCCATGAAAGCTGTACTGCAAACTTAGGGAGCTCTTCAAGATATTTACTCATGGGAGTTCCCATCGTGGCTCAGTGGTTAACGAATCCAACTAGAAACCAGGAGGTTTCGGGTTCAATCCCTGGCCTCGGTCAGTGGGTTAAGGATCCAGCATTGCTGTGAGCTGTGGTGTAGCTCGCAGACATGGCTTGGATTCCTCGTTGCTGTGGCTCTGGCGTAAGCCGACAGCTGTAGCTCTGATTAGACCCCTAGCCTGGGAACCTCCATATGCCGTGGATGCGGCCCTAGAAAAGACAAAAGGACCAAAAAAAAAAAAAGTTTTTTAGTTGTAAAGCATTACAAGTATGTTTTACAAGTGGCACTCAGAAGCATGCTAATGGTTAGGACAGATAAGCAACCTTTCTATAGGAAATATTTTATTTCTGAGAGTCTTTGCATCATTCTCAATGTGGTATGGCAAGTGTTAATTATCATTAGTCAGAAAGTCCGAAATGAAAAGTGTATTGCAATAATATCGCTGCCATTGACATTATCATCATAACTACAACATATGCAGCTAGAATATCTTTAAAATTTTCTTCTGTTTTGATAGAGTATATAGACAGGGGTGGGAAGGAAGGAAGAGCAAGTAAAAGTGGAGGTAAGGAAGCAGGGAAAATAGAGAGATCAATGAAAATACCAAACTGAGAACATCTGGAAGGTACTGAGAAGTTAGGAAGATACACAGAGAGATGGGGAGGAAATAGGAGACACTCAGAAAGAGGATCAGAGCACACCTCCCAGCCAAAAGTCTTTTACAGACGTACATGGGACAGGAACCTGGTTCGAAATTTTTTTTTTTTTTTTTGCTTTTTAGGGCCTCACTCGAGACATATGGAAGTTCCCAGGCTAGGAATCGAACTAGAGCTAGACCTGCCGGCCTACCACAGCCACAGGAATACACATCTGTAAGCCACATCTGCAGCCTACACCACAGCTCATGGCAATACTGGATCCTTCACCCACTGAGCAAGGCCAGGGATCGAGCCCAAGTCCTCAAGGATGCTAGTCAGATTCATTTCCACTGTGCCGTAATGGGAACTCCCTGGTTCAGAATTACGACATCCAGGAATCAGAACTCTAACAGGCCAGAAAGGTTTTTCCTAATGAACAACTATAAAATTAACTGGAAGGAAAAATCTGTTCCTCTTTCCAGTTCATATTAAATCCAATATTTTTTGGCACCACGTTTTCTCCCACATGTTGAAAAAAGTCAAATAACATAGTGTTTAATAAACAGTTTCGGATGCTAAATACTTAATATTTTTGCCACATGTAAAACTATGCAAAGCAAATAATCACAGACTAGATGTCTATACAGTGCCACTTGCAAAGGCCAAAGCATCCTTCAGAGCTTAAAACCACCTTAATCAATGGATAGCATGATCCCCATTGTGCAGACATGGAAATTAAGAGACAAGCAAAATAATTTGCCTCAAGTTACACAGCTACTGGTAAATGACTGAGCTTTTGCTCCTCCCATTGTATATGCCTATAATCTCTATTTTATGTCATTGAAGTAGAGTCGATTTACAACATCACGTTAATTTCTGCTATACAGCAAAGTGAGTCAGTTATACATATGTGTGTACGTATATCTATTCTTTTTCATATTCTTTTCCATTGCGGTTTATCCCATGGCTATTGGCTATAGTTCCTTGTGCTATAAAGTAAGACCTTGTTATCTTTTCTATATGTGGTCATTTGCATCTGCTAATCCCTAACCCCCACGCCTTCTCTTCCCTCCCTCCTTCCCCCTTGACCACCACAAGTCTGTTCTCTATGTCTGTGAGTCTATTCTGTGTCTGTTTCCTACACAAGTTCATTTGTGTCCTAGTTTAGTAAATCTCTACTATAGCCTTTTTGCCCATCGGTATCCCACTGATTTTCAAGGTCTAGTTCAAAAACGAATACCTTCAATTATGCATATCTGACACCTCCACCTTTATTCCCACCCCCAGCACAAGGACTTCTCTTCTCTTCTCCCGTCTCCCAGCACTTTGACATTCGTAGGGCACAACTTTGTCTTTATACGTTTGGTTTCCTCTACTACAGCATCTGGCACAGCACACAGCAGAGGCTTCACCAAGCCTGCATAAAATTATTTAATGTTCTCTGTACGTACCTCCTCCCACCACATATCATTTATTTCTCCTCAAACCACCAGAACACTTAGCACTTCCCTTATCCAATTTAACCCTTTTCCTACTGTTTTAAACCCTCCTCCTTGACCAATCTCTTGTAAAGTTTATAAATTCCTTCATTTATTGGACCTTAGTTGATTTACAACACACAAAATCTGCACGCAAGGAATGCACTTAGAAAATATCTGTTGAAGTGAATGGATGGGAATAACATCCGCCCCTGTGAGAGCAGTCCCAGTCCCAAAGAGATATATTTTAAAGACTTCATTCCTTAATTATATCCCCTAAGTCAGATCCTTAACACCCCTGTGCTTAGCTTAGCTGGATAATTGCCTGTATGTTCTAGTGGTGCCCGCTTCCACTTTAAATAAGAGCTGCAGGATGAGCTTCTCTGGACTTAAGAGTTTTGTCCTCTCTTAATAATGTAGCAAACAGAGGCCAATTGAGAGAGGAAACCCAGGGGCCCCAGCAAGGAGAAAATGAGAAGCTGATCTGAGAAGCTCTCTCTTCTTTGAATAAGAGGTTAGTAAGTGCGTAAGATTAAGAGTGGAGGAAGCCCTGAGAATGACAAGATATGACCGTGTCAAAGACAAGTAGACGGGGCCTTAGCGAGGATGACATCCAGGGGATTAAGGAAGGGGTCCAGGAAAAACTCCCCTCCTAGTGTGGGAGCTGCCAAAGAGCACCCGACGGGCCATTCAGCCAAGGCAGAGTGTGCTTGGTAGCTTCAACTTCGAGAGCTAGCAGGGCTTGACAGAGCCAGATAAATGTGTTAGTTCCCACAAATGCCAGATTCTTTATCCTGTGCTCTGCTCAGCTGGACAGGACTTGTACCACAGAATCCCTCACGTCGGAGTGGAGTTGACGGCTTACTGAGTCCATCTGCTGGGACTTTAAAAGGATGAAAAATGATGGTGGGTCTAAGGTGGTCTCGAAGGTTTGGTTGAAAGGGGAGAATTCTGCTGTCCCTTGGAAGATTCAGGGGGAACGTGACCCCTCTGCCCTAATGCCTTGGGTGTCTTCAACACACAGCCCCCAGCAACCACCACCCCCACCACTCCCAGAGGATTCTCCGGAGCTGCCCCAGAATACTCCCACTCTGTCTCAATTACCCTTCCACCCAGCAGCCCAGGCTTTGCGATTAATACGGTAACATCGTCCTCCTTTCTTTTGTCCTGGGCTTCCTTCCAAGATACACTGGCTGTGCATGTGGAGCCTTTTCCTGGGCATAAAGCATATTCAAAGTGTCAGCGTAGGGAGAGTTCTTATTTCTCATGGAATAGCTTTCTTGCAAGGTGGCACTGCTGTCTTTGGATGGCAAGGAAGTCTATAAAAGGTCTATATATCTCATAGTTGAGTTTTTCCAAGATAATTCAGAATTAAAATAGGCTATCACTGTTTGATTTTTGGTGCAGCAATAATATTCCACCCAAAATAAGCTTTTTTTCCTATAATCTGTAAGATTCCTGACAACCTATACCTCACAGTATTTTTTCAGTGCCATAATTAGAGATTTAAAAATAGCTTATCCAATTAATGCGTGCGCATGTTAAAAAAAAAAGCAGTATTAAAACACTTCCATTAAAAGTCAGCTGCTGATTAACCCACTTCTCCATATCACCCCCACCCCAAACAACTTTCAATTTTTTTAACTGTTTCTTCTGGGTTTTACCATTATGTTTTAAATGTTACCATCATGTCTCAAGTTTTGCCAAAATTTACTGTTGAGATTATTTCACTCTCTTATAAGCCCCACCCCTCCTTAGTCACTTCCACTGGCCCCTTCTCCCAGTACAGCTACATCACAATTTCTGAAATTAAATGATTAGTTCACGATTACACTATTACAGCTATATAAACATTGACCACTGCTGAGTCAAACATTGTAGTTGATATGTTTTCTTTCTTGTATAAATAAAGCTTTAATTTTCCATCCCCTCCTTTTTTTTGTAGTTTCTTCTGTGTCTGTGCAACTGCACCATGAGATCTGTAAAATACTGATAAATTTCCCAAATGCCCACATCAGATATTTTTTGATTTCGCAAATGCTCCCTACAAGATGCACAAGAAATCTCCGCTCCTGAGTCTTCTTTTCTTCTGCTCCAGTTTTCATGAAATTATTTTCTAGTCTTGAGTGGAGCTTTCATCCTGATGCTTTTCTTTGCTGTCTTCCTCTGCTGGGCCCCCAGTTTCCTGGGTCAAAGAACTTCCTTCTTGGTTCATTTCCTCATTTTTAAAACCACATTCTCTAGCACATGCCTAAGAAACCGTGCATGGGTGGTTAGTTTTCTGAGCCTGAGCATATCTGAAAATATCTTTTGCTCTCATACTTCACCGGTTGTTAGGCTAAGTATAGAAATTTTGATGTTAGAGTTCCTGCTATCGCACCGTATGTTAAGGATCCAGCTTTGTCTCTGTGGAGGTGAGGGTTCAATCCTTGTCCCAGCATGGTGGGTTAAGGATCCAATGTTGCCGTGGCATAGGCCTCAGCTACCGCTCGGATTTGATCCCTGGCCTGGGAACTTCCATATGCCATGGGTGCAGCCAAAAAAGAAAAATGGAAAATAAAAAAATAATTAAAAAAAAAAATAGAAGAACTTTTGGTGTAAAATCTTTTTTTCCCTCAGATTTTGAAGATATTAATTCATTGTCTTATAACTTTCAGTGTTACAAATTAAAGGTGTGATGCCATGCCACTGATTATATATATGTGTGTGTGTATTTTATGTATATGTATATACACACATATATATTCATATTTGTACATATGTTCATATATATGTATGTATTTGTGTTCAGGGTGTTTAAATATTAAGAATATAAAATATATATACAGAGTTCCCATTGTGGCTTAGTGGTTGGCGACTCCGACTAGGAACCATGAGGTTGCAGGTTCCATCCCTGGCCTTGCTCAGTGGGTTAAGGATCCGGCATTGCCCTGAGCTGTGGTGTAGGTTGCAGACACGGCTCAGATCCCGCGTTGCTGTGGCTCTGGTGTAGGCCGGCGGCTACAGCTCTGATTGGACCCCTAGGCTGGGAACCTCCATATGCTGCGGGAGTAGCCCAAGAAATGGCAAAAAGACAAAAATCAATCAATCAATCAATCAAATCAAATATATATACACCCATACATATTTGGTCTTTTTAAATTCAAAGATGCTTCGAAATTCATTTTTTAAAAATTTATTATTCTGAGTTCTCTGTGGAGTTTTCATTCTGGAAATCATGTTCATCGGCCATAGGAATTTTTCTCACTCTTTCTGTTTTACCTTCTGTGACTTCATATTCTCTTCTCTTTCTTTCTAGAAATCTTACATTGAAATTCCTGGTTGATTTTCCCATTTTATCATATCTCTACCGGTTACAACTCTTTGTCTTTTTGTTGCATTTTCTGGGATAGTGTCTTTGATTTAGTTGTAATCATATTTTTATTTGGGGGACTCTTTCTTTCTTCACAGCAGCTAGTTGTGCAGTGAAAATACAGAGATGCAATATTCTCTCTTCTCTCTCTGAGGATACTAATAAAATAGGTTTCATTTGACCTTTTCCTTTATTTCTTACATAGTGTCTTTTGTGGTTTATTTTCACTACTGTCTTTCATGTTGGAGGCTCTGCACAGGTGTTTGGTCCTCTGTAGCTCTCCATGTACATTTTTCTAAGAGCTTTATTGAGATCTACCTCACATGGCACATCATTCACCCATTTAAAATGTACACGTCAATGTTCTGTGGTATATTCACAGAGCCGTGCAGCCATCACCACAATAAAGTTTAGGACAGTTTCATTGTTCCCAAAAGAAACCCCATGCCCACCAGCCATCATTCCCTCTTTCCCCTCCATCACTCTCCCCGCTCCCACTCCTGATCCAACTCTAGGAAACCACTAATTTACTTGCCTATTTGGGCCATATCATCTAAGTGGAATCATACACTACAAGGTCTTTTGTGGCTGTTTCCTTTCACTTACGACATTTTCAAGATTCATCCAATGCTGCAGCATGTGTTAGAACTTTCTCCTTTTTAATTGCTGAATGATATTCCACTGTACCATTATACTTTAATGTTTATCTATTTGTCAGTTTATGGACATTTGAATAGTTTCCACTTTTTGACTATTATGAATAAGCCTGGTGTGAACATTTCTGTACAAGTTCTTACGTGGGCCTATGTCTCCATTTCTCCTGGGTTTGTATCTAGAAGTAGAATTACTAGATCATGTGATAAATCTATGTGCAACTTTTTAAGGAACTGTCAGAAAAGATTTCCAAAGTGTTGTGCACTTTTATATTCCTACCAGCAATGTATGAAGGTTTCAATTTCTCTATACATCTGCCAACAGTTGTAAGTATCTGTCCTTTTGCTTACAGCCATCTTAGCAGGTATGGAGTGGTAGCTTATGGTTTTGATTTGCATTTCTCTAAAGGCTAGTGATATTGAGCATTTTTTTCATGTGCTTCTTGAATATGTATGTAGAAAATACATATATATTCTTTCTTCTCCAAAATACATCTTATTTATTTTTTTATCATTGAGTTATAAGCATTTTAACATATTCTGGATATAAGCCTCTTAGCACATATATGATTTGCAAGCTTTTTCTCCCATTCTGTGGATTGCATTTTCACTTTCTTGATGGTATCCTTTGAAACACAAAAATGTTAAGGTTTAGTGAAGTCCAGTTTATCCATTTTTGTTTATTTCGTGGCTAGTGCTTTTGGTGTCATATCTAAGAAGGCATTGTCTAACCCACAGTCATAAAGATTTAATCCTCTATTTTACATGTTTTATAATTCTAGTCCTTACATTTAGGTCTATGATTCATTTTAAGATTTTTTTGGTATGAAGAAGCAGTCTGACTTCATTCTTTGCATGTGCATAGCCAATCAAGTCGGTATTATTTGCTGCAACGACTTGTTCATTCATATCGAAAAGTGAAATAGGAAAAGTCTGATTGGAAGTACCGTGTGTCTGAGAGTGGCTAATCAACTGGCAGACTTTACCTTAGGGTTGAACAGTGATTTGACCTTTTCCCTGAGTTTCTAAGATATGTGATATGTAGTGATATGGCATTCTGTCCTCAACCCCACACCTTACCCATTGCACCTGCTACTTTTAGGTCCAGACAGCTCTTGCTTAATTCCTCCAAAGAATTAGCCCGTGGTCACTTAGATAGAAGTGATGGGTAGGTGGTTAGGACAAGGCTGTCAATTATCCAGAGTGGGTCAAAAAGAGTATCTGCAGGAGTTCATCCACTTCATATGCAGACTTCCAAATTATTCTCCTGATTTTAACCTTTTGCTACATCCACACTTTAGTACCTCCAAGTCCTGAGGCTTTTTAAACTAAGTTTCAGGGCAGCAAATTGGCCATTCCTCATCAATCCCCCTTTCAGCACGTTGTCTTCTTCCACTCTAAGTCACTTACCATGCCTCTTTTAAATTTTATCATCTGAAAGTCTATTGAAAGCCTTTGTCTGCCGATGAATCATCTCCCTTTCTTGTTTTGATCATTCATCATTTTAATGGTGTTCAGGAGCAAAGGAAGATAACTACGTGATAAGTATGCCAGACTTAACAGGGAATTTCTCTTCAGTTTTAACTGTGCACAGCTTTCAAAAGAGCTTTCTTTCACATCAGAATATAGCTCAATTCAGTGGGGGAATCTAAGGTAACAAATGTAAGTTTTCAAGTTAAAGAGAGAGTGACAGAGAGTAATCTTTCTAAAGGAGAGGCCATGGCCCATATTAGACACCATCCCACTAACAAGTGTGACTTCCCTTGATGGCAGCACCATGTCTCTTTGTTTCACCATTGAGTTCTCAGAGCTTGGTGCAGCGTTTAATGCATAGGGAGGGACTTTGTAAATGAAGGGAATGATTAATGAGCAACCATATGACATTGATCAAAAGTTTCCAATGACCTGAGTCGCCTCCTGTTGTACAGTAATTTTTTTCATCACTAAGAGCACTGATTTTGACTGCCTTTTACATTCTGACTTGGGGGAGTAGATGAAGTATATTAATTTCTCAACTGTAGCACCAAAGCTAAGCTGTCTTGTTCAGACATAAGTCAGCACAGACTGATGAGGTAAAAGAATTTACTCCTAGTTCAAAGAAATCTGACTTCAAAGCAAGTTAAACTTACTCCTTTTTTTTTTTTTTTTTTTGTCTTTTGCCATTTGTTGGGCCGCTCCCGGGGCATATGGAGGTTCCCAGGCTAGGAGTCGAATCGGAGCTGTTGACGCCAGCCTACACCAGAGCCACAGCAACGCGAGATCCAAGCTGCGTCTGCCGTTAACCCACTGAGCAAGGGCAGGGATCGAACCCGCAACCTCATGGTTCCTAGTCGGATTCGTTAACCACTGCGCCACGACGGGAACTCCCTAAACTTACTCCTAAATCAGTCTTCCTACCAATTCCAGAAGACAAAGTGTTATTTTTCACCTACACGACTTAAATTGAATTAATACAGTCCATCCATCTTGATGGTTATAAAAGATAATTAAATTTATAACAGGATGCTAGCATATTACCATCCTGTTTCAAAATTACCTTTTTTAGCCTACTGAGATACATAAGAATTGAAATGAATATTTCTTTTGAATGAAATTTGGTTAATTTTATTGAGAAAATTCTAAAGACATGTTGAGATTCATACCACCTAGAAACTTTCATTGAGTCTAATATTTTTATTGTAGAAGGTAAGACACCATGAAGCTGAACAAAATAACAAGTTATTTGAAGTTGAAAAAGCAGAAGAAAAATATGCAGAGAATATTATTGTATTATACAGTTATAATTTTATACAGTTTTACTCATCATATTTATTACACCCTAATTTAATCTATTAGCAAACTCTGAAAATGGAACATGCAAAACAGGAGGTGTTAGTGATTTGGCATCTCAAAATGTTTAGCTTGCTGAGAAAGTTGTAGATAACTTTCCGATACAGCATACAGTGCATGTAAATTGTTCAGTTGGTCTCAAACCATGCCTGGGTCTTGGCTTACTGCCTAGCAATTTCTTTAGGATTGCTGGAAGGTGTTGTTGCTTGTCTTTTCCAGAATAGTTGAGACACAATCAAGAAAAGGATAGGTTTCCATTATTCTGAAAAAAAAAAAAAAAAAAAAGTAAAAGCAAAATGTTTTTCCCTCCAAAGTGGAAAAAAGTTGTTTCATTTCAATCAAGCGCTGCTTGATAATTACAACTTCTTTTGTATTTCTTTTGATTTCTTTGGTTAAAATCTCAATAACTACTGGAACTTACTGCTTTTCTTGATTATCATTGATTAGGTATTTAAAAATGATGTGAACATCATTTTTAAATCTCAAATAATAGTAATTTTAAAAAGCCATGTATTTGTATTACTTATACTGTGATTATGAAGACATTTTCCTGGTAGAACCAAATACTGGAGTTTCAGAGGAGTAAATATGTTATTGTCATTTATATTTTTCTAAAGACAACATTTCACAAGCCCCAGCCTAAGGAGTTCACTTTTAATTTTGTTCCAGTCTCTTGTTTCTGTAACATATGCAACTTCTGGTGTTTCTTGGATCACACATCCTGACTGAATGTTTGTATGCCCCCCAGATTTGCATGTTGAAACTTAATCCCCAAGATGATGGCCTTTGGAGCTGGGGCTCTGAGGAAGTGATTAGGTCATGAAGGTGGAGTCCTCGTGAATGGGCTTAGTGCCCTCATAAAAGAGACCTCCCCAGCCTTCTGCCACGTGAGGAGGCAGGGAGGAGAGGCCATGTAAGCATGAGAAGTGGGCTCGCTGGTCACCGAATCTGCTGGCAACTTGGTCTTGAACTGGGCTTCCAAAACTGTTAGAAATAAATGTCTGTTATTTATAAGCCATCCAGTTGATGGAATTCTGTTATAGCAGCTCAAACTAAGATACATTTTATATTTGGTTGATTTGTCTATTTAAATAACAAGGGAGCCTAGACTTTTGGAATTCTTGCATGCCCCCAAATGTCTTAATTTTCCATGACCATTGGATTAATTTTTGTCTGGGTACAGTATTCTAATCCAGACGTTAGAATTTACAAACCGTTATTCCACTGCTGTATGTGAAACATCCGCTATCAACCTGATTCATGGTACCCTGCAGATAGTTAATTTTCCTCCAGAGATTTTTAAGGTTTTCTTTTTAGCTTAGGGTTCTAATATTTCTTAAATATGTCTAGATGTGTTTTTTTTTTTTTTTTAAATTTACTGTCGTTGCCACTGAATAGAGTCGTTCCCATCTTTCTTCACCTAGTGCATTTCTACTCTTGTTTCCCAATTATTTCCTCTCTTTTTCCACCCGGTTTGCTACTCTTGAAACTCTATGTAGGTGGCTATTGGACTTAATGAAACGTAGCTTCCACATCACTCAGCTTATCTCCTACTTTTAAAATAGGCAATGGAGAATAACTAGCTAAGAGCAAGGTCTTTGGAATCAGATCCCCTGCATTTGCATTTCAGCTCTGCCACCTCGTTAGCTATGTGACTCTAGGCATGTTATTGACCCTCTCTGTGTATATACCAAGAGTTTTCGGCTCAGAGAGCTGTTATGAAAATTAACTATGTTATCATAACTGATGTACTTAGAACAGTCTAGCACATATTATGTACCACTGTCACTTTCTCATTGATTCTTTGCTCATATATTCTAAAGAGTTCCTTGAATTTATCTTCCATATCATCAGCTTTTCCAGGTGTCTAGTTATTTTGACCACTTATTAATTGTTTTCATTCAGGCAAATGTACTTTTAATTTCAATAAATTCTCTCCAATTTTCTGATTGCTCTATTTTCATAGCAGATGGTTCTTTTTTTTTTTTTTGGCAGCAAAATCATCTAAATTCTAATATTAATTTTTTTTTAAAGTGTAAGTCCTTGTTGGTTCACCAAGTTATGTCCTTTTCCCTAGGGTTAGTATTTCTTCTGTTTATCTTGGCCTTTCTCTTCCATGGTGTCAATTTTCCTTAAAGGCCTAGTAACCCCTGGTTTCCTTTGTATGTTTATGAATATTGATCAGTACACATACTGGGCTTGGTTTCCTTTGTAATTGTGTTCAATCTGGCTTTATAGCAGTCAAGAGTCCAAACAGAAAAGCAAAAACCACACTAGGCTTTTTAAACATGAATACAGATCAAATTGAATACAGAGACTCTTTGCATGATTGCTGAAAATTCTGGAGAAGCAAAAGATAAGATCAAGTCATTTGAAGATGAATAGCTATAGGGAACTGCGACCATCTCTGGGCTAAAGAGGAAAAACTTTACCCAAAGGCCAGGTCAGATGTGCTGCTAGGGCTCTTGCTACTGAAGCCCAGTTGCCTGAACAGGAACCTAGTAATTTGATCTAAATGGTTGGGATTGGGGTCTACAGACATAAATGCCTTCGAGGGTTTGGCATGCCCTATAGACGATGAAGCAGGTGGGCCAGTGGTCATGAAACAGCAAGGGTGGTACTATGGTTAGCTGGAGAATGCACATCTGGCTAGAAAGCATTTGCATGAAATTTTTACAAAATATTGTGCTAACATGAGTTTGCTATTTTTCTTGGAGTTGAATATGAGCCACTTGTATCTTACTTTAACATTTCGTTATAATCATTTATCATCTCACGATTTGGGTTACGCTGTTCTAAACATCCAGTTGTTTTTTGTCCAGTGATTTTGAGGGTAGAGGAAAACGATTCTGTTCCTTTAAATACTTTGTAGTCTTTTTGTAGCTCTGACAAACAGGAGCTGAAGCATCATTATGAGTTGGATGCTCTCCAGATATGACTATCACTTTTCAGACCATAAAAGGAGCGATAGGATCCTTGGCAAATGGACCAGAACTGACTGAACCTCCGAGGGACTGACTCTATGCTGACTGGCACAGCAAGAAAAGGAAACAACGGAAAACAAAGTGGACCCATCATATGATTGCTTGAATTTCTTCCACATACTATTACATTGATGAGGGGAAAACGCATACAAAGACCAAGCAATTATCTTCGATACTAGAGGAAAGGAACCTAGAGGGTTTTGTGTCAAATGCATGCCAGGCACTGTACACGTGCCATTTTTCTTTTTCTCAAATCAACCACGTAAGTCAGACATGTTAGCCCATGTTATAGATGGCAACTTGAGACTTAGAGAATCGAAGTCCCTCGCCTAATCAAACAGCTAATTAACTGGCAGTTTTGCTATTCAAACGTAAATCTGTTTGACTTTAACACCTAGATTTTTCCCTCCAGAGCGTATTATCTCTTTATGAAGTCAGAAGTGAGACATTTCAGAGACCTTGGCGGCGTTCTCAACAAAGGGGCATATTTTGGGAGTTGTCAATTTCCCCCTAACAATATGTTGAAACACTTTTAAGTTTTAGACACTTGACTGGTTTAGTTGCGGGCAGAGCAGTAAATGGGTAGAGTTATTCCAACTTCACCTCCACTTAGACAGTTGTTGAGGCCAGTCAGGTGTTGAAGATCCCCTGGCAGTCTTTGCCCCATTCCACAAATAGAGCAGTGATGACTCGGGCATAGTGCTGGTATTAAACCCGTTTGCTCACACATGCACCCTGAGCTGTGGTCCCCAGTGACTTACCGCGTTTCTGAACGTGGACAGGCAGCCAGCTACTTCTAAAAATCCCAGCTAGGAATAGAAAGGAACTGAGAAACCAGATACTGCTCACCACTTCCAGCAACCTCACAGCAGCATAATGGAAAAACCAGAGCAGGCCTTCAGTAGTCAACTGAAATATTAAGTTCTGGGGTGTCAGCATTAGCCAACATGAAACGTCATTGTTCAAGGGGCAATCAACCCTATGACCCGCAGGACACGAGAGGCCTCTGGAAGCGGGGCAGTCCATGAACACTGTATGGTTGTATCCTTTCGCACTGAAGGGCAGCATGCTGATATGTTTATGAGCATTTAATGGCACTGCCTAATACCACTGATTGGCTTAGTGTTAATCTTGGGTTTTATTCCTTCTGGGCTTTTATGATCCCTTACCTGGTTAGCTGCACCAGAACTGGCTGTGAAGGAGGCCAGTGAATGCTGCCTTCTGCATCCACGCATAAGGGACCAGAAGTCCATGGGGCCTAAGAAGGCCACAGCTCGGTATTTCTCTTGCCACCTCTTGTCTTGAAATCGTTGCGCCTAGAAAGCCCTTCATGCTTGCTCATATGAACTAAAAAGATCCTAAACGGCTTCCTAAAATCCTCTCTAACCCCATGGGCCTGGCCTCAAACTTTGGCCTGCATTGGTATTACCTGAGAGGCTTATTAAAAACGATTGTAGGCTTCCAGGGTAAAGCCTCCAAACGTCATCTCTAGCAAGTTCCAGGTGATGCCGATGTGACGGCACACTTTGAGCCCTGCTGCTCTGGCTGGATTCCCCAAAGCCACCCTAGAACCCATGCCTTTGGCAAGTCATCTAGCCTGGCCAAAGCCCTGTGCCGGAGACCCAAAGCTTTGTCAAAAGACACACTGAGGAAAAGTCAAGCTCTATTTTTTTTCCCCTTAAATGGGGGAAAGCCACAGGGATCCTTTAATTCAGTGGTTCTCAAAGTGTGGTTCCCCAACCAAAAATAGCAGCAGCCTCTGGGAACTTGTTGGGAATGCAGATTCTCAGGCCCCGCCCAAACCCGCTGAATCTGACCTTCTGTCGGGGGAAGCCCAGCGATCTGTGTGTTACACACACACCCGGCTCCCACTCCCTCATCTCCCACCGCTGGTCGCAATGAGACGGAGTGATCTTTTTCTTTCTCATTGACATTTTATTGTGATAATTGTAGATTCACTTGCAAACGCAAGGAATGGTATGGAGAGATTCCTTGTCGTTTTTCCCCATTGGTGGTAATGCTTTGCAAAAAACGTCATAACCAAGGTTTTAACACTCATAAAATGCACCGACTTTATGCTGATTTCTCCAGTTTTACTTGTAGTCATTTGTGTGTGTGTTCATCCCGTTCTCTACAGTTTTACCGCCTGCGTCCTTTCATAAATTCGCCACCACAGACAAGTTCCGACATCACGAAGATCCTTCAGTTTGTCCTTTTATAAGGAGACCCACTTCCCTCCGGCACAGCACCCCCTCTTCCCTGTCCCTCGCCTCGAGCAACCACTCATCTATTTTCCATTTTCAAGACTTGGTCACTTCAAAAATGCTAGAGAAATGGGATCATAACCTTTGGGGACGGGCTAAGCGTCATTCCCCAGCGATTCCTCCAAGTTGTGTACATCAACAGTTTGTTCCGTTTTATTGCGGAGTCATTTCTATGGTGCTTATGTAGCGGGGGCGGGGCCTGAGAATCTGCATTCCCAACAAGTTCCCAGAGGCTGCTGCTTTTTCTGGTTGGGGAACCACACTTTGAGAACCACTGAATTAGAGCATCACAGTTGGTTGAATCATTCCCAATGAGGAGTATCTAGATTGATTTCAATTTTTGGCTAGGAACATTCATATACCAGTTTTCGTGTGAACCTAAGGTTTCATTTCTCTGGGCGTAAATTCTCAAGAATTCAATTGCCAGGTGATCTAGAGCTGTGTGTTTAGTTTTATAAGAAACTCCCAAATTATTTTTCAGAGTAGCTGTATCATTTATATTCTTACAGCAAGGTATGAATGATCCAGTTCTCTGCATCCTCGTCAGCATTTGGCATTGTCACCATTTTTTGTTTTAGCCATTCTGATGTGTGTGTAATGATATCTCAGTGGGGTTTTAATTTACAGTTCCCTAATAGCCAACGACATTGAAATCTCTTCATGTGCTTTTTTTGCTCTCAGTAAAATGACTACTCATGGTTTGGGTTTTTTCCCCCATTAACTAAATGCATTATTTTGTTGTCATTGCTGTTTTACTGTTACATTTTGAGGATTCTTTATATATTCTAGATATGAATGCTTTGTCGGATATGTAGCTGGCACACCTTTTCTCCCAGTCTGCAGCTTGTCTTTTCATCCTCTTCACACAGACTTTCGCAGAGCTTTTAATTTATAAAAAATGCTTTGAATTTTGATGAGGTCCCATTTTTTCCTTTCATGGAATAATTATCCACAGCGACCTTTTTTTCATTCAAGATTTTTCTTGTTTCTTGAGGTAGGCCTGCATCACTATAAACTTCCTTTTAGAACTCCTTTTTCTCTATCCCATAGATTTTGGAAAGTTGTGTTCATGGTGACCATTTAAACATATAGGTATATATGGTAGTAAAATATACAGAACGTAGTGATTTTTGAAACCCCAAATTTGATTATGTTGCTTCCCTGATGAAAACCTTTGGGTTACCTATTTCCCTTAGGAAAAAGTTTTTTGGGTTTTTTTGTTTTTTGTTTTTTGTTTTTTGTTTTTTTTTGTCTTTTGTCGTTTGTCTTTTGGGGGCCACACTCACGACATAGGGAGATTCCCAGACTAGAGGACGAATCAGAGCTGCAGCTGCCGGTCTACACCACAAACACAGCAACATGGGATCTGAGCTGCATCTGCAACCTATACCACAGCTCACGGAAATGCCAGATCTTTAACCCACTGAGCGAGGCCAGGGGTCAAAGCCACGTCCTCATGGACACTAGTCGGGTTTGTTAACCACTGAGCCACGACGGGCACACCAGGAAGAAGTTTAAAGGCCCTAATGTGGATGACAGCCCTCAACTATCTTGCTATGAGGTTATTCTTCTCTGCACTTCAGCCAAATGGGAACTACTTTTACTTCTTCTAAGATACCTGGTTTCTCTGTCTTGACTCCTCCTGGGAAATTCTTCTCCTCGTCTCTTCTCCCCTCTACAATTTTTTCCCCCAGGTTTTGGCTTTGCAGTGGCTTCCCTTGTATATATATTTCATAGCACAAACATCTATGCTCTTGAATCACTTGCTATGTGGAGTTGCAAGTGCCCATTTTTCTGCTTCCCTGTTCTCTAAGCTCCTTGAAGGCAAGAACTATTCATTGCCCTCTTTCCACTGACTGTCAGAATGCCTACCACACAGGATGCTGGGACTTAAGTCACTAGCTCCCAACTTCTGGGACTGAAACCCTCCTCCCAGGACCACCCTGCAAGAAAAGAAAACAAAATCTAACCAAAACTTCAGCTTTGAAATGAACACCACCCTCATCGTCTCTGATCAGCTTTCAAAACCTTCTTCAGTTACAAAGCAGCTTTATTTTCAAGCCCTTGCATGGCATGGTATTTTGGCAAAGCCTTTTATAATTAGCTCATTGATTGCTTCTCAAAACCCTTAAGGAGAAATGTTCACGCTCTTTCAGAGAAGAGGGAACTGAGCCCAGATACACAGATCAGAAAACCACATCCACAGTCATATGACAAATCATTAGCCCTCAACACAAAGTGTCTTTTTCTCCGTGCTTTGACTGATGTGTAACTGCTCACTCTACTGGGGAAATCCATGAAACCCAGGGTACCCTCAGGGAGGGTTATCCAATACAACTCTCTTCTTTGGACCAATAGCAAAAATCGAATGATGATGATGTTAATGTCTATTTGTATGAATTAAACAACACAATCTTAACTTTTATTTTATTTTATTTATTTTATTTTATCTTAATTTCTGCATCCATGGCATATAGAAGTTTCCAGGCTAGGGGTCAAATTGGAGCTGCAGTTGGCAGCCTACACCACAGCCGCAGCAATGCAGGATCTGAGCACATCTGTAACCTACACCACAGCTCACAGCAATGCCAGATCCTTAACCCACTGAGCGGGGCCAGGGATTGAACCCACATCTTCATGGATGTTATGTTTTTAACCCACTGAGCCACAACATGAATCCCAATCTTAACTTTTAGATGTGGAACTAACTTTCCTGTTTAAAGAGGTAGGCTCAGAGTTCCCATCATGGCACAGTGGTTAATGAATCCGACTAGGAACCATGAGGTTGCAGGTTCGATCCCTGGCCTTGCTCAGTGGGTTAAGGATCTGGCATTAGCCGTGAGCTGTGGTGTAGGTCACAGACGTGGCTTGGATCCCACGTTGCTGTGGCTCTGGTGTGGGCCGGTGGCTACAGCTCCAATTAGATCCCTTCCATGTGCCACAGGAGCAGCCCTAGAAAAGGCAAAGAGACAAAAAAATAAAATAAAAATAAAAAAATAAAGAGGTAGGCTCATTACAAGTTCTACTCATCATTGGGCTACTGAACATTTTTGCTTGTATGAAATAGACTCCACAAAAGAGTATAATCATTCCTCCTTCTATAATATTGGAAGTGGAGAAATACATTCACAAATGGCACTAACTCATTCTCTCTATTTTGCAGTTTCATCTGGATCTCTTCTCTAGTAGTTGAGTGGAGTTAAAGACATCCGTTGTAAGCCACCCACATTGTCAGATCATTTTGAGCCTTCAGTACAGGCCTCACATAAGGAAGAAGGGCCAACTCAAAGGAAATCATGTTCAATGAAGAAAATTCAGCAATAAGACAGATCAGTCCATCCCCCACATAGCCTCCTACTCTTTTAGTTCTAAGGTAGTCTACATGGTCTCCTTTGGAGCAGCTATGGTTGGGACAAATGAAGTATTAGGACTTCTTGGACCAAGGCTTGATTGCTGCTGGATCTCCATCCTTGCATTCTTGTCAGGAGGGAAAAGACAAAGGAAAGAGGTCTGTCTCAAAGCAACGCTTAAACCAGTGAGCTATATACAGCAGCAGCCCCAGCCTGCCTAGGGCTCAGGTCTCACCCCATATCCATCCATCCAAGCAGGACTGCTCACCTCTGGTTGATCCAGGGCTTTTGCATCAGGAGCAGAAAATTACTTATTTTCTCCTAAACTTACACAGATATAGATTACAGCTATCCTTAGTGGTTTTACTTTGCTTGTGGAGATAACATTTATATATAATACAGGGATCTAAAATACTTTTGTAGTCTGGTTTTGCCAACCAATATAAAACCCTTGTTCATTTATTTATTCAACATGCACTTATTGAAAACTTGTTCTGACAGGCACTGTATTGGGCCTGAGGATTGAATGGTAAACAACATCAGCAGGGCTTCTGCCCTCTTGACGCTTACAGTTGAACAGGGGACGTTAGAGTCATGTAAGTGCATACATACCTCCTTTAAAGCCAGCCTACATATGCAGCGTTGATTTGCTATAATGCCATTTATTTTTAAACAATTTCCTTAACACACACACACACACACACACACAAGATGCACACACAGCACATCAGATGTAAAACACTCTATTGCAGTGCACTGTGCGTTTCCTGCACACTCAGTGAGAGCCAGCTCAGCCATTGCGGCGTGATGCTCTACTGTACAAAGACCCGGAGCCTAAATGCCAGGACAGCCACACGGCATTGCCTCCATCCTCATGGAGCTAAATTCTGCCAACAACCTGAATGAGCTTGAAAGTGGATTCCTCTGCAGAGCCTCCCAAAAGGCATGTACCCCTCCCAATGCTTTCGACTTTGTAGCTCCCAGATCAGCAGGCCAGCCAAGACCATGGGATTGCTACAGAGCTGTGAAATGATAATTAATGTTGTTTTAAGATACTGAGTTTTGATTGTCTGTTACAGCGGCAACAGAAAACTAATACAGGGGTAAGGGCACAAACCCCAATCAAGAAATTACTGCAAAATTCTAGACAGAGATATTGTCTGTGTGGTCCAGGCAGCAGAATGGGAGTGATGAGAACTGGTAAAATTATGTGTATGTTTTGAAGGTAGAGCCTGGGTGATTTGCTGATATAGTGTATGATTCAGAGGAGCCAAGGTCCTTCCAAGGTTTTTGGTCTGAGCAATTGGAAAGATGGTGTTCCCACTGAAATAGTGTCAACTGTGGGAGGAGCAGTTTGACAAGATGCATTTAGTGAGGTAGGTGGGAAACATTATATGGAGCTTTCTGAGTTATGTGAAGACTATTTGAACATTATCTAAAAATAAAGATGATTGAATACTTTTAAGTAGACACAAGTTAGAATCAATTTGCATCTTTAAAAGAACACTCAGGAGCCCTCCATGGTGAAATTGATGTGGTGAACCCAATGTAAGTAGGTAACTTACACGTTTAAGGAAGATCAGCAAAGCCAGGGTCCCCCCAAAGTGAGACCAAGGAAAGCCTCTTAGCTCATTAGAACAGAATTTCTCAAATGTAAGTAATAAAATGAGAGAATATTTCAAAGGAAAAAAATGCTCATGGGCTACTAGGATTTACTCAACTTATTTTAATTACAGTGCTACTTAAATGTATAATAAAACTAGACATAAACCATGTATAATTATAGTTCTTATATTGCTATAAAACTCAATACATTTACAAATTAAACACGAGGGAAAATATAACTCAAATTTACAGCGTTAATACACTACTATAGAAGATGTTGTTTTGCAGAAACTAAATTGCCAAAGCTTGACTTAGTAGTTGAAAAATGCAGTCTGTTTCTTTTTTCTTTCCTTTTTTTTTTTGCTTTTTAGGGCCACACGTGTGGCATAGGGAAGTTCCCAGGCCTTGGGATCAAATCAGAGCTGCAGTGGCCAGCCTACCTCAGAGCGACAGCAATGCAGGAGCTGAGCCACATCTACAACCTACATCATAGCTCATGGCAATGCCGGAGGGAAGCCAAGGATCAAACCCACATCCTCATGAATACCAGTCAGGTTCATTACCACTGACCCACATGGAATCTCTATGTTTCTTTTTTCTAAAATATCAACAATACAAATGCCAAGGTCGACTCTCAAATTGTAAAAAATGATGTTACTGATGTCAACCTCTGTTTGCTAGTTCAAGATAATCAGATATCGTATCAGTCAACATTTTACCAATGTCCCAATCTTCAAATGACATTTTTAATGAGACACGATTTGATAGATCTGTAAAGTGTACTCATTGGCATCAAGACGATACAGCATTGCAACATACTAGAAATTATTATTGATGTGACATTTAATAATTTTGTTGAACTTTCTTCATTTTATATTTACTTCCACACCAAAGAACTACAGCAAACAGACACATATAAAGGAGGAATTTGTGTAATACACCTACTTACAACACAGCACAGTGCCTTTTGAATTTGGCACACCTATATGCAAAGAAGACAAGGAGAAGAAAGTAAAATTATAAGGATTAGAAAAGAAAAAAAAGCAAAATTGAAATTCTTGCTAAACGATATGATTTTGCACATAAACGCTCCAAAGACACTTCAAATAATTAGTATAAATAACAAGAAAGCTAAGCAAAGTCGCCGGAAATAAAAGCAAATAAATGTTAATAGGCATGTCACATACCAGTACCAGTTTAAAAATAAAATAAAATAGATATTATTTCAAATATCATTAAAAAGAGCCACCTAGGGACTTCTCCTGTGATGCAGTGGGTTAAGGATCCAGCGTTGACACTGCAGTGGCTTGGGTCATTGCTGTGGTGCAGGTTCTGTCCCCCCAGGGAACTTGCATGCCACAGGTGCAGCCAAAAAAGAGGCACCTAATAATGAATAAAACACGAGATAGGTAAGATCTTTCTGGATAAATGTATGAAACTTTTCTGAATAATGTTTAAGGAGGCCTAAATAGATGGAACGATAGATGATATTCATTGATTGGAAAAAATGCTTTTTTTTTTTTTTTTTTTGCTTTTGCTTTGCTTTTTAGGGCTGCAGGTGTGGCACATGGGTGTCTCCAGGCTAGGGGTCAAATCAGAACTACAGCTGCAGGCCCACGCCACAGCCACAGCAATACCGGATCTGAGCTAGGTCTGTGACACACACCACAGTTCATGGCAACGTCGGATCCTTAACCCAGTGAGCAAGGCCAGGGATTGAACCTGCATCCTCATGGATACTAGTTGGGTTCGTTTCTACTGAGACACAATAGGAACTCCCAGAAAATGCACATTTAAAAGTGTTTCTAAATCAATTTAATAAAATATAATCATATAACCAGCAGGGTTTTTTTTTCTTTTTTAATAATTGATAAGCTAATTGTAAATTTTATATATCTGCAAAGAGCCAAGAATAACTAAGACATTTCTGGAGGAAAAAACAGGGGGAGTGACACCCAAGTGGACATTTTTTCCATAATGAATTATCAAGCTGAAGCAATTAAGACTAGAGGTAGTGCTGGCACAGAGAAATAGACAAATAGAGAAAATTAGAGCTTCCTCAAATAAACTCATTAATATCTGGGCTGTTGAAATAAGACAGGGGTAGTACCGCAGATCAATAAGGAAATGATTTTTTTAAATACACCATTCTGTGCACTAGCTGTCCTTTCAGAAAAAAAAAATAAAATTGGATGCCTTTCTCACACCGCAAATAAAAATAATCACAGGTAGATTAAAAATCTAAAAGAGAAAGCCAAAATTATTAAAGTTTAAAAATATAAAATAGAATACTTTTATGACTTCAAGGTAGGGAAGAATGTGGTAAATATGATATAAAAGCATAAATCATGAACGAATGATAGATTTAATTAAAATTAAGAACTCGTGTTCATTAAAAGTCACTACAAAAACAGTGAAATATGGAGTTCCTATTGTGGCTCAGGGGTTTAAGAAACTGACTTGTATCCATGAGGGTTAGGATACGTTCAATCCCTGGCCTCGCTCAGTGGGTTAAGGATCTGGTATTGCTGCAAACTGTGCTGTAGTTAGCAGATGTGGCTCAGATCTGGCATTGATTGGCTGTGGCATAGGCCTGCAGCTGCAGCTCTGATTCGACCCCTAGCTCGGGAACCTCCGTAGGCCACAGGTGCAGCCCTAAAAGGAATAAAAAGAATGAAATGACAATCCACAAACTGGGAGACGGTATTGAAACACATCTACAAAATGGGTGAATATGAAGAGGTTTTCTTTTCTGGGGGGTGGGGGGGCATGCCCGCAGCATGTGGAAGTTCTCAGGCCAGGGATCAAACCAGTGCCACAGCAGCAACCCAAGCTGCTGCAGTGACAGTGCCAGATCCTTAAGCTGCTGCGCCACAGGGGAACTCCTAGAGTTTCTTCTTTACAGGGACCTGCGTAAAAGAGATGGTAAAGGCAGGGATGGGATAATTAGAAGATAGAAGTCTTTGGGCAGGCAGGAAAAGATCAAAACACTCAAGGAAATATTTACTTTTGATAACTGTGGGAGCACTTGTCCATTAACCGAAAGGATGAAAAAGAAGAGAAGAACAGACAGAGGGACAGTTTTGGGCGTGCTGGAGCCAAACAGGGGGCTCCCGAGTGATGCTTTCAATTTTCTTTATCATTTACCAGGTAGTCATAAGCTGGTTGTCTAAGTTTAGGGATGCGAGATGCAAGGTTGAAGATGAGAGAAGAGCATGTGGAATACTTGTAGGGGGAAGAACGAATTTACTTCAAGCAGTATGGAGGGCCAATTTGCATTTGATGATCAAGACTATCTAAAGCTATTATTTTTCCCAAATACATAACAAATTTTCCGGTAATGCTCAGTCTTTGAACATATGTTCAGAGACTGCCAGCAATTGGGTTTATCCAGGGTTGGATATTTCCGAAGGCATGATCAAATAATATTTACTTAATGTTATTTAAGTTTCAGGTGAACTTCTAAATGTTTCATTCTCCTAACCCTAAAAGTCGTAATAATAACACTAATATTATTCTTATTTTACAGAGGAAGTAAGAGGATTTGAATTCTGACTAATGGAATGGAAACTACCAAGGGAGAGAGACTGTAGTTATGGACCATGATATTAAGGCTAGATAAGGAGTTAATGAAGGTAGAAGGGGCCTTATAGATAGAAAGGCAGGATAAACTCCGCTTTTAAGGCATCTTGCTTATACACCGCAAGCTGAAACATTTAATCTTGACTAGGAACATTGAAAAGTTCAAGCTAATTATTTACTCTGAGTTAGCAGATCAAGGCTAAACGTTTGCTAGTGGTATTATTTGGGAGGGGGTATAGTAAGTGGTGTGGTAATTCCAGATAATATGACCATATTATCTAAAATTATAGATAATATAATTATCTATACCGTTATAGGTTATTGTGAGATATTGAGCAAAGTTCCCTGTGCTATACCGTAGGGCCTTGTTGGTTATCTGTTTTACATATAGTCGTGTGTACATGTTAATCCCACTTTATCCCTGCCCCTCTCCCCTTTGGTAACCACGAAGTTTGTTTTCTATATCTGTGAGACTGTTTCTGTTTTGTAAATAATTTTATTTGTACTATTTTTTAGATTCCACGTGTAAGTGATATCATATAATACTTGTCTTTCTTTGTCTGACTTACTTCACCTAGTATCATAATATCTAGGTCTATATGTGTTGCTACAAAGGACATTCTTTCATTCTTTTTAATAGCTGAATAATACCCCATTATAGATCTATGTCTATGTCTGTGTCTATATCTATGTCTAGAGACCACATCTTATTTATCCATTCATCCGCTGATGGACATTTAGGTTGCTTCCCTGTTGGCTGCTGTAAATAATGCTGCTATGAACATGGGGGTGCATGTGACTTTTCAAATTAGAACTTTCCTCTTTTCCAGATATATTTCTGGGAGTGGGTCTACTGGGTCATGTGGTAACTCTGTTTTTAGTTTTTATTTATTTATTTATTTTTTTGGTCTTTTTGCCGTTTTTTTTGGGGGGGGCCGCTCCCTTGGCATATGGAGGTTCCCAGGCTAGGGGTCAAATTGGAGCTATAGCCGCCGGCCTACGCCAGAGCCACAGCAACGCAGGATCCGAGCCGCATCTGCAACCTACACCACAGCTCACGGCAACGCCGGATCGTTAACCCACTGAGCAAAGGCAGGGACCGAACCTGCAACCTCATGGTTCCTAGTCGGATTCGTTAACCACTGCGCCACGATGGGAACTCCCTGTTTTTAGTTTTTAAAGGAAACTCCATACTGTCATCCATAGTGGCTGTGCCAATTCGCATTCCCCACCAACAGTGTAGGAGAATTTCTTTTCCTCCACACTCTCTCCAGCATTTATTATCTGTGGGCTTTTTGAGGAAGACCATTCTGACTTGGTGTGAGGTGATACCTCATTGTGATTTGATTTTTTATTCTCTGTTAATTAGCAAAGTTGAGCATCTTTTCATGTGCTTCTTGGCCATCTGTATGTCTTATTTGAAGAAATGTCTATTTTGGAATACAACGGTTTGTTTGTTCAATTGTTCTTTTTAGGGCCATCCCTGCAGCATATGGAAGTTCCCAGGCTAGGGGTTGAATCAGAGCTGCAGCTGCCAGTTCACACCACACAGCCACAGCAACGCAGCATCCAAGCCACATTTGCTACCTACACTGGATCCTTAACCGCCTGAGTGAGGCCAGGATGGAACACGTATCCTCATGGATACTACCTGGGTTTTTAACCCACTGAGCCACAGTGGGAACTCTGAATACAGCTTATTTTAAAAGGGGCATAACGCTATAAAGAGGCTATGGATATAACTGAACAAGTATGATAGTCTTATTATACTAGTATTTTAGTTGTAATCAATAAAGCAAACTGATTTAGGTAGAAAGACATTTATGAAAAGAGCATGCATACCTTAGGGACCCCCCAAAGGAGAGGCAGAGCCACCATATGCTGGCAGAGCCCTGCACCTGACAGGAGGGGGCAGCTTTTTCTTTTTCACACAGAGGCCTAAGCAGGCTCCTGGAGGCCTTGGGTGGAAAATTTGATACAGGGTGGCAGATCCAGACAATGCCCCTACGGCTCCAGAGGGCGGTAGAGGGAAGCCATCACTGCCACCTTCCTGAGCACTGCAGCCTGTAGGGTGACAGACCAAGCACGGGCTCTGTTCATACCACTGGCACTCCTGTTGCTGCTGGCAGAGGCGGTGGCTCTGAGGTGGGGTTGCTGGGCCCTCGCTTCAAAGGAGTGGGGAAAGCAGGTTCCTGACATAGTCTGTTGTGATAATGAGCAGTGTCTGAGCCACCCACCAAGACTCAAGTGGTGAGGAATTCCCCAAACACAGGGAGGGGGTCTGCCGGACAGCTGAGGATGCCAACCCTAAAAAATATATATGTGCATGTAACAGTATATACATTGTAGAGACATACAGCAATTGTCATCGTTGTAATCATTTTCCATTTTGCTTCTGTTTTCTTGCTTTGTTCTCTATTTTGCCTCCTTCCTTTCCCCTTGACCCCCCCCCCCCGCCGCCACTGAATCAATCAGTACAATTGATTCAACTTGATCCCTTAACAGCATGAATTTCAACCATCAGCCACCTGTCCTTGATCCTGGTTCGTTTTATTTATTTATTTATTTATTTATTTATTTATTTATTTATTGATCTAACTTTTTAGGGCTGTACCCACAGCATATGGAGGTTCCCAAGCTAGGGATCAGGTCAGAGCTGTAGCCGCTGGCCTACACCACAGCCACAGCCACAGCAACGCCAGATTCGAGCCACATCTGCGACCTACACCACAGCTCGAGGCAACACCGGATCCTTAACCCACTGAGCAAGGCCAGGGATTGAACCTGCATCCTCATGGATGCTAGTCGTGTTCGTTAACTGCTAAACTATGACAGGAATTCCAGATCCTGGTTCAATTTAACTCAATTCGGTAAATATTTATTGTTTGCCTATTATGTGCAATGTATACAGATGTTATTAAAAACTCAGCAGTATGTCTTTCTTTCTCTTTGTCTCCCTCTCCACAGCTCATAGCAAATGAAGCTACCCCAGACAGATAAAAACAAATGAGATGGATGGAGGGACATAGGCAAGATACAGAAAACAAATGAACCCAGTATCTGTAAAATATCAATAAAATACTTTCCTTTGCCACAACTTTTTTTTTGTTATTTTTTAATATTTGAAAACACTCTGACTTTAGTACACTACTCAATAGCAAACTTTAAATACATTTAGAAATTCACTACACAGTAGATAAAAGCTCTGGATAAATTAAATAAAGCACTCCTTCATTCTAGAGAAAATTGTAGAGATGCCTTTCTTATTTTCAATTATTTTTCCAATATTCTGCAAATACATTCTCATAAAATAATGAGAGATATTAAGGAATGTACATTTAGGATAAAGAAAAAAGTGTTAACACACTTATAATGTATAATTATTTAAGGTGATATTACTTCAGCAGGCTAGATACAACTGGAGTCAATTTATTAGTGATATTCTTTGAAGCTCAACCAGAACTTTGATGTCTATTCCCTGGGAAAATGATTTTCCAAGTTTGCTAAAGCCCAGGGGAAGAAGGCTGAGCCGCCCTCCAAGACTCAAGAGGTGAGGAATTACGGGTGACACTTATGGGTATTGTTTTAAACCCGAATTAAGAACCAAATAAAGGATACAGTTGCGTTGCTTTTTATCTAACAATCTATCTTGTCACTTAACAGTCCTGAAGACATGGATGAGCTATTACTGGTACACTTACTGTGAATTAAAGATATTCTGCAAAAGGAGATGTTTGTTTGTTGGCTATTTGTTAAAAAGAGAGAGGTGACTAACAGATTCCAAGAGAAAAGGGATTTGTTTTTTAAAAGCAAATATGTGGCACACATGGACAGCTGAAAATCAAATTCTGGGACCGGGATTTGGAGACGTTCAAGCAGAAAGTATGCATAGCTCTGCTTTTGTTTACATATTCCTGGTCCGTCTGTTCCCCCTTTCCCTACCACTCCTCTTCCTAATTTTTATCATTTCTTTCAAAGCTTCTGCTTAATTCCATCTTGTCTGTGAGCAAATGACCTTGCTTTTTACCTTTCAGTGACTCTAATGCTTTCAGAGTCAAACTTTCCCAGAGTCCCAACTTTTGTGCTGATTTACATAGGGATCTGGTTATTTGCTGAATGTCTGTGTATCTGTCTCACTGGCTAGAAAACTCCATGAGATCAAGGATGGACCCTGTTCACCAGTGTCCCCAGCACCTGGCACATGATCTAGTGGGGGCTCACTAGGACACGTGTTGCCTAAATGAAGGAGCAAACTTCCTTCCCCTCATTTATAACTTTTCATCTTAAAAAACAAAAATCGTGTTTTTAATATACAGTCATGGTAAAAAAAAAAAATAAAAGAGTAGGGAATCATATTAAAGGAAAAGTTAAACCACCCTCCCCACGGGCTCCCTCCCTCACCTCCACTCCAGCCTCAGAAGCTAACCTTTCCCCTCTGCCCCAGATTCCATCCTCTTGCTGTGGTCTCTTCTAGGAAGCGCTTCACCTCCACGTGGACAAGTCCGGGAGGGGGAGTTGGCAGGGCAGTTACTCACAGTGGCCAAATTGCAACAGCTGAGGGTGAGGGCAAGCGTGTGGCCAAGGAGAGCAGTGGCCAGATGCCAGAGAAGTTAAATCAGTCATCAGATCTTAAGGGTGAATGCAAGCAAAAAAAAAAAAAAAAAAAAAAAAGAGGTGAAGCAAAAGGTCAGTGGGATGTAACAGGAGGTCAAGAATGCAAATGCAAGGCAAGAGCAAGTGAGAGGTCCAGGGCCACATAGATGAATGGAAGAGGAATACCAAGCAGGCATTTTTAATTGATTTGGGGGGAGTTTGCTAAGCAGTGAACCAGTAGGCTAATGAGGACTGGGCTGGTACCCTGAAACCTCTTCCCAACTTCAACTGCATTAATTATCCCCTCTTCTGTACAGTGGGCATCCCCCTTTCCTCTCATGGTCTCAGGTTACAAATATGCTAAGACTCTTACACTTAAAAGCAAAATAAAACAAACAGAAAACCTTTCTCTTAACCCTGCATCCCCCTCAAACTATCCTGCTCAATCTTTCTTCTGCTCATTCTAGATAAATTTCTTGAAAGATTACTATAAGCTCACTGTCTATACTCATTATCACGTCCTCATTGCCCTACTCAAGGGGACCTGCATTCTTCCCCATCGCTTTGCTGAAAATCATCTTTGGTAAGTCATCAATGGCCTTCTTATTGTTATCATTAAATATAGACGTCACACTGTCAATTCTATGTGAATTGACTCTTTGATGTCTGATGCCATTGATTGCTGTCTCCTCATTTGGCCTCTTTGATATACCCCTCTGCTGGTTCTGCTCCTCTATCTCTGGTTCATCCTTTTAGTTTCCTTTGTGAGACCCTATTTCTCCACTCATTTCTATCTCTAGCTGCCTGGGGAGATCAGGTAACATTGTATGGTAGGCATATGGCTGTACATGTCTTTCCATCCTTAGGCAGCTAATAGAGTCAGGCTGCAAGGGAACATGCCCTGAAACAAAATCTGCTCTGGGTTATTGTCCAGCACTGCTCCCCACTTACTTTCAATCTTCTCTCCCTCCTCAGCTCACTCTTCCTTTTTTTCATAGGAAAGCATTTTTTTCTGTCATGGGTCGTATTTTTATGGTTATGATTCATGGTGCACTTGCAATTTGCTAGGAATTCCACTGGGTGCTTATTTTATTTATTTATTCATTCAGTTATTTCCTTATTCAGCAAATATTTACTGATTTATTATGATGCAGGCTCTCTGGCTATATAATTTCTAGTCATTACAACTAAATTAAACTAAACTTAAAATAAATGTTGTTATTTTACAGATAATGAAACTGAGGCTAGGGGTTGTCCATCTTGGCTAAAGCTCTAAGACCAGGCAGACCAGGCATTTGAACTCACAAATGTCACTTTGTAAATTCTTTCCATGTCACTAAAATACCTCAAAAATATTCTATCTTTCATTGAGCATCTTGTGCCAGGAGTTTTTTCCCTCCTTTATCTTACTGTACTAGTAGGATCATTTGCCTATGGACTGATGTTATTTCTGAAACACAGAAGGGAACAATTCACAGCAGTGAAAACCCAGAATTCCACAAGCTTGTTATCAACACCATCACACTTGTTTCCACATGATCCAGATAAGGCTACCTATAACTCATGTAGCTAGAGATTTGCTTATTTATTCATGTTTGTATAGAGCTTACTGTGTATTAGTAGGGTACAGGGAGGTGGGAAAACAGAGCTCAGTCAATTAAATGAATGAGAATATATTATTATATCTGAAGAAATTCCAAGGAAGGAAAAGGTACGGTTATATATAAGCTAATAACAAAGATACTTGACCCAGATTGGTGGGGGCTCGGTCCAAGAAGCTTCCCCTAAAGAAGTGACATGTGACTTGAGATCTGAGTGATGAGTAGAAGTTAAGCTCATAAATAGGTAAGGAAGAACACTTCAAGATGAAGGAACATGCAAAGGCTCTGGGGAGAGGAGGAGGCGTAATGCTTTAAAAACCTAGAAGGCTGGGACATAGAGGGAGAGTAACGGGAAGAGGTATAGAGGGGAAGCCTGGGCCAGAGTATGTTGGTCATGCATCATTCTTTTTATCTTAAGAATCATAATCCTGGGAGTTCCCATTGTGACTTAGAGGGTTAAAAACATGACTAGTATCCATGAGGAGGCTGGTTTGGTCTCTGGTCTTCCTCAGCGGGTTAAGGATCCAGCATTGCTACAAGCTGCATCATGGGTCACAGATGCACCTTGGCTCTGGCATTGCTGTGTCTGTGACTGTGGCTGTGGGGTAGGCCTGCAGCTGCTGCTCTGATTTGACCCCCAGCATGGAATTTCCATATGCCACGGTGCAGCCTTAAAAAAAAGAAAAAGAATCATATTCCAACATGACGGGGTCTTATCAAATTTCTGTTCTGAGAAGTTCACTCTGGCTGCAGTGTAGAGAAACTTGGTAGAGGGCTCTAGGGAGGATGTATGGAGAATAGTTAGGAAGCTGCTGCTATCATGCGAGCATGAGATGATGGTGGCTTGGACTAGAGATATGTGTCAATTTGATGTATATTTGAAGAGGTAGAATCAGGAATTGCTGACAGATTAAATAAGAAGTGATGGAGAATAAAGCATCAAGGTTAAATCCTAGGCATCTGAGATGCTGAACTGCATGAATGATGGTGCCATTTGCTAGACAAGGAAAGGTAGATGTCCAGGTTTGGAGGAAATCATGGATTTGGTAAGTTATGTTAAAATTGAAGGGTTTGACACAATAAGAAGATCGCTGGATGCACAGGTCTGGAACTCCAAGGAGAGACCCAGGTTGAAGAGGTAAACTTAGGAGTCATCCATGGAGTAGTAATCAAGCCATGGCCATGAATGAGATCAAGTTGGAAAGAACGATAGTGTACTAAGAGGGGGATTTAAGATTGAGCCATCCAGAATGCCTTCATGTAAAGGACTCACAAAGAAATTTACCAGTCATTTACAAGGAAAACATTTTCTGAAGGAATGTATGAATTTCTTAACATAAATTTCTCTTGGCCATATTTTAAAATAATAACATCAATAAGAAGTTTGGAAAACACCCTGCAACTCTGTGACCCCAGATGAATATGTAGTTTTTTACTTATTAAAAAAAATTCTAAAGCATTCAAGATATTGGCATTTGTTTAAGTCTAATGGTACATACATGGGTGTTTGTAACAGGTCTCTGTAATTTTTGCATGAATGAAATATTTTGTATTTAAACAATGGAAAGTAACAGCAAAAATTCCAGGAAATAAGGCCTAAGACAATAAATACTCTGGCCAGAAAATTAACTACTAGAAGCAGTTAAGGGAAAAATAAAGATCAGAGATATTGCCAAGGAGCCTGTTGGCCCCAAAAAGAAAAGTTTTAGACTCAACCTAATAAGATGTACCATGAGAAACTCTGCTGATAGTCTTTGTAGGAATTTCCATATTATGGAGACCATACAAATAGAATCTTGGCTCTATTTATATTTCTGGATAATGAGAGACAAGAAATTGACCAACATTATTTGCTTTGGTTACACATAAAAGTAATCATTCTGGCTTAATGAATGGATGTTACTCCTATGAGACTATATATGCAGGATTATTATTTAAAATTTGGAAGCAAACTACATCTGAAAGAAGAGTATGACCTCTAATCTCTACAACCACCAACATCCTTTCTTATTCACTATCCCCAAGAGAGGATAAAGGATGATTTTGGAAGGGTGTTTTCTCTAAGAAATTCATCTGCCCCTGTATTAAGGAATAAATGGCTCAGTAATTGGCCAGCCTAAACAACCTTGTGAAAGAACAAAGTTTGAGGTATCATACTCCATGATTTCAAACCATATACAAAGCTGTAGTAATCAAAACAGTATGGTAGCTCAAAAACAGGCACATAGACCAATGGAACAGAATAGAAAGCCCAGAAATAAGCCTGTACTTATACCATCAATTAATCTATGAAGGAGCAAAGAAAATACAATGGATAAAGGACAATCTCTTCAATATATGTGTTGGGAAAACTGGACAATCACATGCAGAAGAATGAAACTAGACCACTATCTTACAAAAATAAATTCCCACAAAAATTAGTTCAAAATGGAATAAAGACTTCAGCGACCTGAAACCATAATGTGCCTAGAAGCAAACAGATAGTAACCTTGTAGACATTAGTTTTAGAGATGTTTTTGTGGATCTGACTCCAAAGGCAAGGGAAACAAAAGCTAAAATAAACAAATGGGGCTTAATCAAGCATAAATCCTTTTGCACAGTGAAGGAAACTCTCAAAAGAATGAAAAGGCAGCTTCCTGAATGGGAGAAGATATTTGCAAATCATATTATCACCAAAGAATTTAATATCCAAAACATATAAAGAATTCAAACAACTCAACAACAAAAAGTAAACACCTGATTTTAAAAAGTGGGCAGAGGACTAGAATAGACACTTTCCCAAAGAAGACATACACAGGGCCAATGGGAACATGAAAAGATACTAATCACTAATTATTGGGGAAATGTAAATCAAAACCTCAAAGAAATATCATCTCACACCTGTTAGAATGGCTGTTATCAGAAAGACAGGAAATAACAAGTGTTGAAGAAGATGTGAAGAAAAGGGAACATTTGTACACTTTGGTGGGAATGGAAATCAGTACAGCCACTATGGAAAACAGTACAGAAATTCTTCAGAAAATTAAGAGCAGAACTACTACATGACCCAGCTATTCCACCTCTGGGTATCTATCTGAAGAACATGAAAACACTAATTTTGAACAGATACATCCATCCCTATGTTCACTGCGGCATTGTTTACAATAGCCAAGATATCGAAACAACCTAAGTGTTCATGAATGGATGAATGGATAAAGATGCTGTATATACACAATGAAATATTACTCAGTCATAAAAAAGAATGGGATCCTACCATGTGCGATGACGTGGATGAACCTCAAGGGTATTATGCTAAGTAAAATAAGTCAGATGGAGAAAGAGAAACACCATATTATCTCAGTCAAAAGTGGAATCTGAAAAACAAACAAATAGGGATTTCCCTTTTTTGTGCAGTGGAAACGAAATCTGACTAGTAACCATGAGGATGTGGGTTCGATGCCTGGACTTGCTCAGTGGGTTAAGGATCCAGCATTGCCATGAGCTGTGGTGTAGGTCACAGACGCAGCCTGGGCTATGGTGTGGTGTAGGCTGGCAGTTGTAGCTCTGATTCGACCCCTAGCCTGGGAACTTCCACCTGCCTTAGGTGTGGCCCTTGAAAAAAAAAGCCAAAAATTTTTTTTAACTAAAAACAAAACAAAACAAAACAAAGCCCTCAAACCCCCATACAATGAACAAACAAAGCAAAACGTACTCAAAACAGATCAGTGGTACCAGAGGGGGAGGGGGATTGTGGGGCGGGCTAAACAGCTGAAAAGGATCCACTCCATGGTGACGGAAGGTAACTAGACTTGTGATAGGGATCACTCTGTGATGCATACAGATGTTGAACTATCATGCTATACACCTGAAACTTATATAATAAAAATGTTTACTATTTGGTGGGTTTTAGTATACTCGCAATTGTGCAGCAATAACCACAATCAATTTTTTATGGTTTGAGAAGTAATTGAAATATTTCACTGTATAAGTTTAAGGCACAGAGCACGATGGTTTGATTTATATGTATTATGAAAAGATGACCCCTATAAACTCAGCTAACAACCATCATCTCGTATAAATGCAATAGAAAGAAAATGAAGAAAGGAAAAATGAAAATTATTTTTCCTTATAGTAAGAACTCAGGATTTGCTTTCTTAACAAATTTCCTGTACATTACACAGTAGTACTGTACATTAACTGTAGTCGTCATTTCTTCCATAGAACTTATTGTATCCTATAGCTGGAAGTCTAAATATTTTGACCATTTTCTTCCAATTATCCTTTACCTGAATTTGGTTGGATGGTTGGTTGGTTGGTTGGTTTTTCCTTCTTTCCTTTTAGATTCCGCATATAAGTGAGACCATAAAGTATTTGTCTTTTCCTGTCTAACTTACTTCACTCAGCTTAATGCCTCAAGCTCTATGCATGTTTTTGCAAATAGTGCACAATTAGTGATTCATTCCTTTGGCCTAAAGGTTATTTTGCTATTCTGTTAGCAGCAAACATTCCTGGGAAGGAGGGCCCCTTCAAATGCTGGAGAATAAGCATAGTTAACATTAAGCACTGTCCTGTTGCTTTGGGGAGGATATTGAGATATTTTCCAACAATGTCCCAGTTGGAACCATGAGCCTGCCTAGTTCTACATTCCTTCATTTTTGCTCCCCACCACTGTCCTCCACTCCACCCCCCAAAATTATTCTCATTTAGAACAATTACTTTTACCTGAATGCTTCCCTTCATTAGACTACAATTTTTTTTTCTGCTTTTCTTTTTTTTGCTTTTTATGGCTGCACCCCGCGGTATATGGAGGTTGCCAGGCTAGGGGTGGAATCAGAGCTACAGCTGCCAGCCTACACCACAGCCACAGCGACACTAGATCCAAGCCAAATCTTCGTCCTACACCACAGCTCATGGCAACGTGGGATCCTTAACCCACTGAGCGAGGCCAGGGATTGAACCCGCAACCTCATGGTTCCTAGTTGGATTCGTTTCCGCTGCACCCCAACGGGAAATCCAGACTACAAATTCTTAAGAACAGAAAGTGTCTAATTAGTCTCTGTATCTTTGACATTATCCAGCATGTAACCATAGTATATTCTGTACTATCTTCTTAATAAACTAAAGACAGTACAGAATATAGTACCTTAAATCCTTGCACCTTTTTAAACATTTTATTTATTTGTTTATTTTTAATAAATTTTATTAGCGTGTGGGTGTTTTACAATGTTGTGTTATTTTCAGGTGCACAGCAAAGTGACAGTCATAAATCATCATAACTTAATGCCAATGGGTTATCAGGTCACTGCAGATTGATGTGGAGAAAGATGAGAATGTGAGGGCACCGGGACCCTTCCCACTGCCCGCCCCCCCCCAACACACACACCGCTTCCCATGCGGCAAAAGAAAGCTGAAGATACAGCTGACAAATGTCAAGCGGTCATCTTTCATGCTGAGGTCAGTTCTAAAAGGGTGATACCTCCCCCATATCAGGCCTCTTAGGTGGCCATAAAATAGCTGTTTTTTCAGGGCTTTGCTCTGTGAGCAAGCAGAGTGGGTAGCTCTGAGAATTCCGGGTTAGTTGATGCCTAGAAGTCTGCTTGCCCTAAATATTCAGCTTAATGATACTTAAAGAAGATCAAGCTTCTGATAAAATGAAAGGGCCTTAAGTTCTGATAGGTGTCCAGGAATATAGACCCTACACCAAAGAGCAAAGTCAGGAGTTTGCCTTCCTAAATGGACAGAAGGCTCTTTCTTCTCCTGCGAAAATAGAAAATGGGACAGTGGACAGGCATGCAGGCCCTAGAGGACACTCGAAGGGGAAACTAATTCAATGCATCTGTCACATTCCATCCCATTTACTCTGTCTAAGGCCAACCTAAAGAGTGGGGACCCTGTATCGTGGGGTGATTTTAAAGTGAGGGCAAAGGTAAAAACACCAGGTTTATGAGCAGAAGACTTGATTTGATGAAGGTATTTGAAATTCACATTTGGAAACCAACTGTCATGATCACCTTGAGACACGTGTGTCCGAGCTCGTACCTTCGAATGAGGATGGCTGAGTGTATCCGGTGGGATTTTCCTTTTCAGTCGTAAGGCAAACTGCAAGCATGAGAATGGGTTACATTAAAAAACACAAATCCTGGAACCTGGGCTTGAGGTGTGACTTTGTCCTTTACACATTAAATATTACAACACCTCTTTCCTAACATACTGCATGCTGCAATAGGTCAACATAAGTTTAAGAAAGAATTCAGGCACTGACTGTAAATCTCAGTTTCGAACTGACTTTCCCACTTGTTTGTTTGTTTGTTTAAGGTTGAAAGGACTCTCTTTCTGTTTCATGTACCAGACCCTCCTCAAAAGGATGGCACCCAACATCCCCACTCATTCATTCCTGTCTCACTCAGATGCTGTCTCCAGTTAACCATCGGGCTTATTTTTTGTCTTTTGTCTTTTAATGGCTTCACCCCAGGGCATATGGAAGTTCCCAGGCTCTGGGTCAAATCAGAGCTGCAAATGCCAGCCTATATCACAGCCACAGCCACAGCCACACGGGATCCGCGGTGTCTGCAAACTACACAATATCTCAGGGCAACACAGGACCCTTACCCCACTGAACCAGGTCAGGGATCGAATTCGAATCCTCGTGGATACTACTCAGGTTCGTTAACCCCTGACCTATGATGGGAACTCCAAGCCAGAACCTTTTTTGACTCTGAATCCTTTGGGGCAAATTGAATTAACAGATTCCCCACGTCTCCAACTCAATCATCAGCAGAGGATCTGTTATCAAAAAGATGCCATCCGGGAGTTTTTGTTGTGGTTCAGCAGTAATGAAACTGACGAGTATCCAGGTTTGATCCCTGGTCTTTCTCAGTGGGTTAAGGATCCGGCATTGCCACGAGCTGTGGCGTGGGTGGCAGACGTGGCTCAGATCCTGCGTTTTTGTGGCTATGGTAAAGGCCAGCAGCTACAGCTCCGACTCGACCCCTGGCTGGGGAACTTTCATAGGCCACAGGTGTGGCCCTAAAAAGACAAAAAAAAAAAAGGATTCCATCCAGCTGGATCATCCCTTTAGAAAGCAAAGGGAGTGAGCCACCACTGATTACTGGTGCCCTATGATGGTTAGTGCAACCGGTACTGACTTAAGGCAGGACAAAAAAAAAGAGCCGAAAGCATGGCATTAGGGGTAGGGTGTGATTCTCTACTATTCCTAAAGGATCAGGCAAAAAGAGAAGTAACTCTGGTTATCTCTGGATGAGTAAAGCAAGTGTCTGTGGAATGTGCTGATCAGTAACACGGAGCAGCCAGCCCAAGGCTCTCCGTGGGGGAGACAGAACTAGACTCAGTTTCCTGTATTTATCCCATCTTGGAGACAAGAGCACTTGTGTCTCTGCAGAGCATGAGTTAAGGAAACGGAGCAGGGAAAGTGTCCCTCTTACTATAAAGGCGATCACTCCACCGGTGATGGATTCACCGGTCCCACCATCTCAGGAGCACCCGCCCTGTCCTGCCTTCTCCACGGGGGTGAGCTGCCCGCTGGCATGGGAATAGGCCAAAGTCACTCACCTTCATCTTCAAGGGTCGTTTCTTCAGGGGAGCCTGTCCCCATCATCAGTGTATCACTCCTTCAGCAGTCTTTGTCATCTTACATGTATGAGTGTATTTCCTCCTCCCAAATTATAAACTCCAGGAGGACGGGGATTGTATCTGTTTTCATTCACAGTTCTGTCCCCGCACCTAGAACTTAGGAGGGACCCAATAAATTTCTGCTGAAACAGAGGGTCAGCAAATGTGGCCAGAACTGTTTTTTTCTAAGGGAGAAGATGGGGTCGCCCACTTTAAATAGAGGGCTCTCTGAGGGCAGGCGAAGTCCAGAGAGGAGACCTGCTTCCAGCGAAGGCAGAGTACGTGAGACTTGGTGTCAGAGTCTTTTCTTGTGTGGTCAAATTATTCAGAATTTCAATCTTAAATCATCCACCTTGGAAAACCCTCGGAGGTGTGGCTCACCCTTCAGAACTTGGCATACCTACACACGCATGCATTTGTGGCTTACTGAAGCCTGACCGAGAAGGATGACATGAAAGAGAAGAGCCTGGACCTTCCACTTTGCTGAGGGTCTCAGCAGAGAAGTGGCTGGAAAAGCATTGGCCCCCCTAAGTGGAATAGAAGGCAGAATTCCCCTTAGTTGGTGGCAGCCGAGTGCAAAGGCACAGAAAACCCCAGGAAGACTCAGCTTCTCCAAAGTTCCACATAGGTTAGGAAGATCTCCCTTCCAAACTGCAGTAAGATAAGATGCCCAGACAAACCAGTTTATAATTTTAAAACCAGTAAGTTCCAAAATCTTCTTCACCATAGTATTTTAATCTGAAATGTTTTTGTTTGATTAAACGCCATTTTTATCTTTAAGAATTTTTTTTTTAACTTTCTTGGGTCACGCCCGTGGCATATGGAAGTTCCGAGGCTAAAGACTGAATCGGAGTTGCAGCTGCCAGCCACAGCCACAGCCACAGCAAGGCCAGATCCGTGCAGTGTCTGCGACCTACACTGCAGCTCATGGCAATGCCAGATTCTTAACCCACCTAGTGAAGCCAGAGATCGAACCCACATCCTCATGGATACCAGTTGGGTTCATTACCACTGAGGCACGACGGGAACTCCATTTATTTTTAAGAAAATTATTACTCAGCGTTTCAACTTCTTGAAAAACAGGGAAGCAGCAATTGACTGACACATCTATTCTTTCTTTCTTTCTTTCTTTCTTTCTTTCTTTCTTTCTTTCTTTCTTTCTTTCTTTCTTTCTTCCTTCCTTCCTTCCTTCCTTCCC
Source organism: Sus scrofa (assembly GCF_054392235.1). Classification (NCBI taxonomy): domain Eukaryota; kingdom Metazoa; phylum Chordata; class Mammalia; order Artiodactyla; family Suidae; genus Sus; species Sus scrofa. Next base: position 84,541,741 of record NC_139387.1, on the reverse strand, counting down.
TCTTTCTTTCTTTCTTTTTTCATTTTCTTTCACTCATTCTTTCTTTCTTCAGCAAATACATTTCAGCATCAAATCTACAGAACTTACGTCTCAAGAGGAACCATGCAAATCATCTATTATACAACACAAAGGACTGAAATGTACTGCATTGGAGCAGCCAAATGCAGGAGGGCAATGGAGAAATAAGCACACACGTCTGACTTCTTTCATACCATCTACCTCTTATATTTGATGACTAGAAGTTAAGTGTTTTCACGGTTTCAAAGTTAAACTGCAAATTTTGTTTTACTTTAGATTTTTTTTGAAAATTTATGAACAGATGAATAATAGTTTCCTGTTGTCCATCTCTTCATAAGGCCAATTTTAGGAACTTGGAGTTTTGTTGTGGCAACAGGGAATAAAAAAAGTAAATATCCAAAAGCTGTGAAATTGTAGAATCCTAAGAGCACACAGGATACAAGGATCAGATGATCTGCCCTCTTGTACTAAAAACAAGAAACAGGCCCAGGAGAACAGAATACAGTTTAAGGATCATTATAAGAATTTTTCAGTCACAGATGATATGACTATAAGCAGTATTTTCCATGTGAAAAATGATAGTTAAGAGCCTTAAGAAATTCACTTACCATTTGCAGCAACATGGATGGACCTAGAGATTATCATTCTAAGTGAAGTAAGTAAGACAAATATCATATGATATCACTCATATGTGGAATCTGAAACAAGCATACAAATGGACTTACTTACAAAACAGAAACAGACTCACAGAGTTTGAAAACCATCAAATGAGGGATAAATGAGGAGTTTGGGATTAGCATATACACACTATTACAGATAAAATAGATTCTCAACAAGGACCTACATATAGCACCGGGAACTCTACTCAATATTCGGTAATAATCTATATGGGAAAGGAATCTGAAAAGGAATGAATTTATGTGTACGTATAACTGACTCACTTTTGGGTACCCCTGAAACTAACACAACATTATAAAGCAACTTACTCCAGTAAAATAAAAAAGAAATTCACTTAAGTTTTTAGATAACTTTATGAGTTGTTTCTCCACAAATAAACAACACTGTCAGCCACAAATTATGGATAAGGAAACTGGGCCATAGAGAAGTTAATAATTTGCCTACTTATTATATAGCTAATGACTAGTTATCTGCTAGTAAATATCAGACCTGGAATTCAAACTCAGGGAGTAGGGCTCCAGAAATCAGAAACCAAGTGTTTAACTTTATATGTTCTATTTCCTATTCATTTAAAAAATATATATATTCATTTCAATTATATATACAATATTTATTTTTATTGTGAATATTCTCATTAAACATGTCTCGTTTATGATGATAAGTTCTTTCATTTTATTTTTCCAAATAAAGGGAATATAAAGTTAAGCTTGACATGGATAAGTTTCTAACTCTCAGAGGAATGTCACAAAGGGGAAAAATTACTTTTAGAGTGATTTGATATTTTCTGAAGGCTGGCATACTATTGCGTTACCTGGCAATGTCAAATCAACGTCAGTCTCTGTTCAAACACCAGTTGTGCAGAGCATGTCAGAGTAGCTGAGAGCCTGGCAGCTTCAAATTATAACTGACCACCTAATCGTGGTACCTCTTAAAATTAGAAAAAACACAGAAGATGCAAAACAGCATTAGGGATAAATCACAGACAACTTTATTTAACAAATCACTCAGGCATAGTGTTTATGACAGTAAGCAAATCATAGGGGTATTGCTCATTCATTCACTCAAATGCCAGGAACACTGGTGAGAATAACACAGAGACCAAGGGCTGAGGGGCTGGAAGGCTAGTGGGGGCCAGACTCGTGTGCTTCCGGAGCCCTAAAGAGGATAAGTTTAATGCTGGGACACAAGTGGAAGGTTTGGAATCATATACACTGAATCTTAATCTGATTCCGGCAAGCCACTTCATTCATTCATCCTCTGTTTTCTCATTTGAAAAGGGCAGATGAAACCACCCACCTCACAGGGTGGTGGTAAGCACTAAATTCCATGTCCCAAAACATGCTAGTCTTCTTTGTTTTTTGTTTTTTTCCATCCCCGTTAAAACTTCCCTACCACTCCATGTCCCCAACCTACCAAGAAAAAAAAAATAAATAAATAAATAACTGGAGGAGTCGGAAAGAGTTTCATTCACTTGAGTGGTGACATGTGAGCTGGGGCTTGAAAGACAAGTAAAAGGTGAAGGTGACAGACGGGGTTGGTAGCAAGGTTTCCAGGAAGTGGGGACAGTGCGTTCAAAAGCTCTGAGCTTTGGCAATTCCCCCTGGTGGCTTAGTGGGCTAAGGATCTGGTTTTATCCCTGATATGGTGTGGGGTTTGATCCATGGCCAGGAAATTTCTGCATGGAAGGAAGGAAGGGAGGGAGGAAGGAGGGGAGGGAGGGAAAAAGAAATCAAGGAAGAAAGGGAGGTTTGGACTCCTGCGACACAGGGAGCTGGGAGGTATGGAGTGGTTTAGAATATGGGTTGTTGAGAATGAAGCTGGAAAGGAAGGTGGCTGTGACTCCTCAGCTCTCTGCTTGCAATGCGGTTTCCAGACCAGAGGGACAGAAGCCGAACTCCCTGGGGCTGGTGATGAATACTGACCACAGGATGCCCACTCTGCTCTCTGAGCGATTCTCGGATGTGGCCTGGGCCCTGCTCCCTTTTCACCTCCTGGATGGGACCTCAGAGTCCAGACTCTGACATCCCAATCTTAGACACTAGAGTTGGATCTTCTAATATCCCAGATCTAGTTTGATAGTTCTGTTTTGAGATCCAGTATCTAGTTGTTTCATCATGTGTGAAACCGAGACAGTATCTTTGTCCTCGTGCCAAGAAGAAATCTAGCCCACTGAGAGAACATAATACTAAAGAAATTCATCCATAAGCATAATTCATGGTATCACTTGGTTTCTCACGTAAATCAAATACAAATTCATGGAAAAGAAAACCATGATCTTGAGATGTGACGTTTGTAGAGGCTCCTGTGATTATAATAAAGAGAAAATTACTTTTATAGTAATTATTTAAAATTCATAATTGTGTGGCTAACCATGCCATTCAGGACTGACTACATTATAGGTAGGAAAACAATGATCAGTTTCAGTAAAGAAAATGCTCAGATAAAAAGGAAGGTGGGCTGTGGGAGGGGAGACACTGAATTGGAAGCCAGAAACCCTGGTTCATGGTCCAGTCTCTTAATTTATCGGCTCTGTGTCTTCAGAGAAGTCATTCAGCCTCTTTGAATCTCATTTTTCTTTCCCATGAAATGGAGAAAATAGTAATATCTACATAGTGGGCTTATTTTAGTATCACGTGGCATAATATCTAGTAAGGTATTTTTTAACCTACAGTCATTTTACTAATTGCAATAAGTATTAATTGGAAAAATAATCCATGTTAAGTCTACTATCAACGAAAGCAAATTTAAACTAAAGTTTACTAAAATCACTGCAAACTTCGCAATGATGATCCATAAATCAAGGAACTTCATGCATGAGATGTCTGAATAATAACTGTGTTTATTTCCTTCCTGGGACATTTATTTATACTAAAATTCAGGAATGATTGCTCTCTGAATGATAAGACCTTAGAAAGCTTTCTCCAAAAAAGGAGCTCATGGTCATAGAGAAATACAGCGTGCTCCATCCCACCTTCAAGAGAATGATTCAAACTTTTGAGGAATCCTTCAGTAATATTTTTTTTCTTTTTATAATGTCTTTAAAACTTTTCCGAAACACAATTCACATACAATAAAACTGACCCATTTAAAAAGACAATTAAATTAATTTCAGTATATTCACAGAGTTGCAGAACCATCACAACAGAATTTTAGAATATTTTTGTCATTCCCCAAAAGAAATCCGTTAGCAGTCCCTCTCCATCTCTCCCACTTCCTCCTACCACAGCCCTAGACAACCACTAATCTACTTTATTTCTTTTTTAAAATTAAAGTGTAATTGATTTACGATGTCATGCCAATTTCTGCTGTACAGCGAAGTGATCCAGTCATAGATATACATACATTCCCTTTCTCATACTATCTTCCATCATGGTCTATCCCAAGAGACTGGATAGAGTTCCCTGTGCTGTATAGTAGGACCTCATTGCTTATCCATTCTAAATGGAATAGTTTGCATTTGCTAACCCCAAATAACTTTTAGCAGAATGTTTTCCAAACGTATTGCAGCATAAAACTCTGTTCTTAAGTATTAGCTCTAGTTCGAAGGAAATCTATTTGAGGAATATTTTTAAGAGAGACTTTTCTTAGACTCCACAACAAAACCAATAATCATTCCTAGGGCCAGTGTGTTAATATGTATGATTTTAGAGAATTTCAATTAATTCAGCTTTGTTCAAAAGGGAGTAAATTCTGACAGTTCTAGCCTTTTTATCGTCAGCTGCTAACACTTTCTATTCTTCCATCACTATTTGAGTTCGTAGCACTGTCTGAAAAAAGGGAAGGAAAACCATATATGAAGAAACATTCTCTATTTTTAGCATGGAGAAACTGAGTCACTAAGAACCGAAGCACATCGGCTCTGAGATTAGCACTCAGGTTGTCGGTGCCAGAGCCAGCAAATGATCTGATAATAAATCAAAATATGTTTCACAATGTGGTTCTGCAGGGATATTCATGTTCCTGGTTAGGGCTGCTTCACCTCCTTCCAACACTGGTTTAAAACAAACCCTTGAGGATTGTTGGATAGATTCAATGTAGTCATTAAAGCCTCAAGGTTTTGATAAGAGCATGGAAGACAAGGGCTTGTCCTTTGTCTCATATCCCCCAGACATTGCTCCGAGCTCTTCTAAAACTCTAGGTCCGAGAGCTACAAAAGAGGACAAATTTGAATTTTGCTCAGCAGTCCATTGCTTTATAGATTAATGCAGCTCATTTTACTTCAGCTCACACCTGATGAGTATTTATAGCACATGCATAGACAAATAATCCACAGTTCTCTAGTAAATTAAGCAATGAATCTCTGTCTTCAATCTCTTCTGTGGTGGCTAAGATATAGAGATCAAGAATTGATTAAATAAGCAATTCATTAAAGGGCTGATCAGTTGCACAGTAAACTAGTATCGTATCTAAGACTGCATTAATCCTCTTTATGTGTATTTTCTCTGGAATCGATTTTCATTTTAGTATCCTGGATTTTGATTTTACTAAATACCAAGTTAGGCAGAGAGAAATATATCTCTATCTTGATATCTCATTAATCCTCTCCTAATCTTACCAATTTTGACATTATATAGCTTTATAAAAGAGTTTATAGTTACTAAATTAGAATCAACGGAGAAGTGTGGTAGTGTAAATATAATCTAGTTTCAACAAGTGTAAGGGACTACCATATTATTCTGATGTATTCTAATTTCATAAAATGGAAACTTCTTATGACAGTCTAAAGAGGTATACCATATCTGATTAGGTGAAGGATAATCAGCTTTCAAAACAGATATTTCTTATACATCCTATTTAAATCATTAATGAGTTGTTTTTAGGTTTCAAAATGGTAACTCCAGGAGTTCTCCTGTGGTTCAGTAGGTTAAGGATCTGTGTTGTCACTGCAGCGGCTCTGATCATTGCTGCAGTTCAGGTTTGATATCTGGCCCAGGTACGTCCATACATTTAGAGCCAAAAAAAGAAAAAAAGAAAGAAAACCCACCACTAACAAAATGGTAGTTTCAGTGAGGGTATTTATGGCATCATCCTTCTATTGAATTTGCATTGTTGGATAGTTTTAGTACAATTTAATGTTTGTGCAATATGTATTAATGGAGAGTTTTAAATATTTCTGACTATAATACCACTGCATTACCCAGATGGATTTCTTGTTGTTATTGTTGTCTTGTTTCTTAAAGTGCTAAGATCTGCTGGTGTACTTGTTAGTGGGAACCATAAAATGAGAGGGTTCTAGGTATTCAAGTTCTGAACAAATGCTGAGACTGACCATTCTGAATAAGCCGAAATAAAATAAAGTGTTCCTTAAAGAATGACAAATATAGAATAAACATGGCATTGTGAACATATTACTTGGGCCTTCTTTGAAACAGGAATTTCGATTAACTTCAGAAAATGGTGTGGGTTTTTTCGTTTGTTTTTTTGGTGTTTGTTTGTTTGTTAGTTTTTGTCTTTTTAGGGCCACACCTGAAGCATATGGAGGTTCCCAGGCTAGGGGTCCAATTGGAGCTGTAGCTACCAGCCTAGACCAGAGCCCCAGCAATGCGGAATCTGAGCTGAGTCTGTGACCTACACCACAGCTCGTGTCAATGCAAATCCTTAACCTACTGAACAAGGATTCTTAACCCACTGAGTGAGGCCAGGGATCGAACCCGCATCCTCATGGATGCTAGTTGGGTTCTTTAACCACTGAGCCTCCACAGGAGTGATAGGTATTTTTCTTTAGAGTGATAGGTAGTGCCTTGGATAAGCAGAAATGAAATTATGGTGCAGTTTATTAAATCCGTATATGCTGAAGATTTCTTACCGTGGAATCCTAGGAAAAAAAATTACCACTAAAGACCCCTACTGATGGTTAAGTGCTGGCAAGCTAGTCTCTTCTCTGCTCTTGCATAAAGTGATTTATACTATGAATGACAGGGCGTTTTTGGTACCCCTTCCCCAGCTGTTTTTTTCCCCCTTTATATCAAGTTCAGGTTTGACATCCCCAAACCTGGAGGACGTTTAGAGCCATCCATTGAGAGAAAAACAAAGCTCTTTTCCAGACTTCAAAATGAGGATCGACGTGTATTTCTGTACATAAGACAGATCCAATTAATGCAACCTTGACTAATGAAGAAAATTAATCATCCCCAAAAAAATTCCTCGCAAAAAAAGCCCAGCTCACACCGTGAACCCAGGAAAGTGGGCTCAAGGGCTGGCAGGTCCCAGGCTTCACTCTTGGGGGACAGCTGGACAAGGCAGCCCCACCTGGGAGGATGCTTTTGTTTACATCTCAGGTTGCCGCCTGATGATTGGTGGCTGGGCTGGAAGGGAGGGTCCATAGGAAATGCGACACTGGGGATGCTGCCCCCTATCACATGATGGAAATTTCCACTCTTTAGAAAGGCGAAAAGAAAGAAGGGTCTCTCAATCCATCCTTTTCCCCCGGATCCCAATCGGGAGAGGGAAGAAAAAGGCGGGTGAGTGAAGCTGTTTCTATTTTCCGTTAGACTTAGAGACTTGTCACTGTGCAAACTTGTGGCTGGATCCTACCGGTGATGAGTGTGTGCGCATGGGGACACGCACACGTGTGTGCAGCCGTTCATTAAACAGTCTGGGGCTTAGGTCAGGCGCCGTGGCTCTTCATGTCTTGTTGATGGTCCCCAATCCTTACTGTCATTTCCCAAAGGATCCCACTTTGGGCGGGTTATTGCAGGCTAACGACTGGAATGACAGAATTAAGTAAACCAGGGCACACCGGGGTGTGTTGGGGTGGGTGCGGTGAGGACACAGGCTGGGAGGGTTCCTGTGCCTCCCTTTGCCAGGAGTGGTGGCCATGCCAAGGCTGCCTATTCCGGGGGTGCAGGGGTGGGGAGGGCAGGGGGTGGCTGCCGTGTGGGACACCCCCGCTCCCGGGCCCGGGATTCCCTGGGCTCTTGAATTTCGAGATGCTTGCCCTGAGACAGCCTCCCACCGCGGTAGCCCGGCCGCCTGCCCGACGGAGGAAGCCCGAGTCCCGGCTGCGGGATCTGGCTCCGCGTCAGCTCGGGTTCGTGCCCCGAAGGTGTTATCCTAGTAGCGGGACCCATGCCCGTGTCCTCAGAGCGGGGACAGTGGGTGCAGCACTTAAAATAGATCCATCGTCGCTGACAGCTGGGCCACCCAGGAGACCTGCAAGTTTGGGGAGGCTTCTTCAGGGCAGGAAAAAAGGCGAGAGCAAAGCTGGGTCCCAGGGGCCTTGGCGGTGGGCGGTGAGCAGGTTTGAAGACTGAGCCCGCGGTGCTGAGCGAGGCATCCCGCGCCGTCGAACTGAGAAGCCTGGGGCGCCCTGGAAAGAAGGAAGAGTCGGCGCAGAAATGCGGTGGAAAGAAGAGTGGAGCCGAGCAAACGGAGAGAGGACGTCGGGGAATAAGGAAGAAGCCCAGAGAGAAGGGAAGAAGGAGAGATCGTGTGGCATCCAGACGCCGGGAGGGACAGGAGTTGGAGGGAAGAGAGAGGAGGAAGTGAACGAAGGGAAGAGAGGATGGAGGGGGGAACGGGGACGCAGGGAGCTCCCTGGGAAGGAGAGCTGGGAGCACCTCCGCGTCCGGGGGAGGAGAGGGGTGAGCGCGGGTACCAGCCCGGGCTCCGCTGGCGGCTGCAGGGAGGGGCTCTTCTCACAGGTAGGCGTTCGCCCTGGGCTGGGGGTGGACGCGTGAAACCTGCGCACCTCCCGGCTCCCCTTAGGGTTCTGGCCGAGAGAGGTGGAGAGTGTCCCTTCGGTGCGCGCGCGCGCACCAGCCCAGGAGATGCGCACCGGGCTGCTGACTTGGTTGGAGGACCGGGTTGAACGAAGCCTGGGAACCCGGGCCCGGGAGACTGCGTCGCTCGTGTGCCAGGGCGCGCGCTGGGGACTGAGGAGGTAAGATTTGGGGGCCTTGAAATACTCAGCGAGGACCCTGAGATCCCCACCCGCAGTCCTCTGCAGAGCCGTTAGATACCTGGGCCTGGTTTCATCAGAGGAGAAGAGGTTGGCTCTTGATGTGTATCTCTCAGGTGCAAAAAGTCTGTCTCTACCTGCGGAGAGGAAAGGGGAAGGCGTAGCCGTGGCCCCTCTCTTCCCTGCTCTGCGTCCTGACCGGGTCCGCATCCCCCAAGCCTGCTGGACCTGCTGGCCTTGTTACCCACTGGGGTGCACCTTCACACCCTTCAGGAAAGGAGGGAGTGGCCAGACTGTCGCCAGGAATGGCCCGTTTCCCAATTTCCTGGCTTCCTACATTCATCTTTATTTGCTCCCCGGAGCAGCTGCAGAGGTAATCTTTGTGATCAAATTGCCTTATGTTGTCAAGAGAGCATCCGACACCCAGATCGCAATTTCCAGGGCCTGGTTGCTGGGGTTTGTTTCAACTTTGGTTTTAGCCTTCTGTAGACTTTAACTTTGTGTGTGTGGGGGGAGGGGGTGGGAGTGTGGGTTATAAATTAGCCCACAGGTTTTTGTTTGGTTTTTGTCCACACTGCAAACAAATCTCTAAAGAGTGGGTGGATTGGTGGGCTCTCTCATAGGAACACAAGAAGTGTGTGTGTGTGTGTGTGTGTGTGTGTGTATGTGTGTGATACAGTCTCTCAGATTCCAATAAATGAATCAACAGAAAATCTGTGTTCTGGGTGGAAATTTCCAAGGATAGAGACACTGAAGAGAATATCTGATCTTCCCAAAGTGCTGAATACACTATGTGTTCGGAGACAGAAAGATTGTATTAGGCTGATTTTTATCACAAAGCCTCAAAAAACCTGAAGACTGGGGGAAGGGTTAAGTAGCTTTCAAGGCTGCAGGGGCAGGACCTGAGCTTTTCCACCAGAGGGGCATGTGGTGCTAAGGGCTCCCAGGCGGCTCGTCTCTACTGGATTAAGGATGACAGTGGCTCACACAGACATAGCAATGATTATATATTCCTTATATGTTACTAAGTGCTTCTTTTGTGTTAACATTTGACCCTCATAACAACTTGATGCGATAGGTTCTATTATTCTACTTGTTTCCTAGATCAGGAAATGGATCTACACAGTGTAGAGAACATAGAGCATCTCTGGAAGTTTTATCTGGATATTAATTATTCTTAAGCGTAAAGAACAACTTTCAGAGTTCCCCTGTGCCTCAGCGGGTTAAGGATCCAGCATTGTCACAGCAGCGGCTTGGGTCGCTGCTATGGCGCACTTTCCATCTTTGGCCGGGGAACATCCCTATGCTGTGGGTGCAACCAAAACCAAAATGACACAAAGCAAAAATAGAGAACGATTTTCTTTTACTTTGCACTTTATCATGGGCAGAACTGAACAGGTGATGTCTAGGGACCCCAAACTGACTTCTTCATCTTTTAGAGACAAATCCTATCCACAGAAAGCCCAAAACATGATCCTGTGGTTTAAGAATTAATTTTTGCCAGCCCCAGGACTGGATTTTTCTAGCAGTGACATTTGAGAAATGCATGTTATAACTATGGCTACCTCTCAGTTTATCAAACCCTCAGAGCAAACATAATAAATATAGCGCCTATGAACTTCTGAGCTAAGTGTTTTCTGTCTTTTATGTCATCATCTTTGTTCATTTCTGCCATGTTTTTTAGGTTCCTTTTATCCTCTTATCCTTCAAATATTCTTAATATTTTCTATTTAAAAAAATGAAACTTTTTTCACTTTTTACATATCCAAAGCAATAATTTCTATAAAAATCAAAGGTTTAATAGAGTTTAATGTCTATGTACCTATTTTAATATATATCCAAAAAATTACCATTTTAAAAAAAATGAGCTTCCGTGCAGAAACCATCTTGCATGCTGCTATGGCTCGGATGACATCTTGCAGGAAGGTGGGGGGCTAGGAGTAGGGGAGAGACAAAAAGCAAGGCAAGGAAGACTCTCCGAAGTCCACCTTTCAGCCAAGCCTCTTCCATGCGTGAATCACATTTAATCTTCATACCGTACTCCATGCCATAGGTGTTTGTAATCTCCATTTTACAGAGGAGGAAATTGAAGCTCAGAGAAATTAGGGAAGAGCTAATGGTCACAGAGCTAGTGAGTGCCAGGACTGGCATCAGAGCTCAGTTCCTCCTATGCCAAAGTCCCTGCTTCGGATCCAGACAGCCGTAAGATAAAGATTACTAGGAGAGCAAAAACTTAAAGCAAGAAGCGGCTTAGAGAGGTTTTACACAACAGAGTAGGATGTGAGAGACGGAAGAATGGAAAAACCAAATCACTTTTATGTGCCTGCTAAACTTCCTCTGGGCTTCCTTCCACTCTCCATGTAACAATCTAATTCCATTCATTTATTCCACACACCATCACTGAGTATCATTATCTCCCAGGGACCATATTAGGGAATCTCTTTTATCCTTGACTCCCTAACACCTACCGCAGTCCTGGGCAAATACACAGTGCTCAAGTAATGTTTGTCGAATACATGAATTAGTCTAACGGGGCAAAGAATAAACAAGCAAACAGTTGTGCTAATAGCATGTGAAGGATTAGGGGGAAAAATCGGATTTGAGCACTCTGCTGCCCAACTGGCTTAGGAAAGGGGTCAGAGGACATTTCTAGACCAGATGATGTCTGAGCTGGGTTTGGAAGCAGGAATAGAAGTGAGCCAGGCAAAGAAGTGAAGGAAGTGGGGGAAGATTCTCAACAGAAAGGCCGGCCTGGACATAAGGGAGAAGGTAGGAGCTACTGGGGAATTTAAGAGTTGGGTGGAGACGTTGGGAGGAGGCAAGGGAGAGGGTGGGGGCAGGTGTGGCCTGGAGGTGCCGGCTGGGTTTCTTTGCCAGCTTCCCAATAGCTCTGCCCCTCCCTTGAATTCCCAAAGTGAACTGTGCTAACAGGGAACAAAATGACTGAATACGAGCGTCAGCAATATTTTTATTATTTTATCATTTTATTATGGCCCTGAAATGGAGAACAAAATTTTTTGGGTTTTTTTTTTTTTTTTTTTTTTTTTTTAACTCTTTATACTGTTAGTGTTTTAAAACCAGAGCTCAAATGGAAGGACTAGACTTTGTTGCCCTCTGTATAGAAAAAAACAAATTATTTCCCTATTCTCAAGGGGATATTCTATTTCAGCAGTGGTACAATCTACACATCATGAAAAAGACTTCCAAACACATGCTTTTCTAAGTTTCCTTAGGGGGGAGGTGGGGGGAGGGGGATTCTCTATATTAATTTATATATATATAAATTATATATATAAATAGATATATTTCTTTTTTAGGGCCGCACCCATGGCAATATGGAGGTTCCCAGGCTAGAGGTCGAATCAGATCTGTAACCGGCCTACGCCACAGCCACAGCAACACAGGATCTGAGCTGTGTCTGTGACCTACACCACAGTTCATGGCAGTGCTGGATCCTTAACCCACTGAGCAAGGCCAGGGATTGAACCCGCAACCTCATGCTTCCTAGTCGGATTCATTAACCGTTGAGCCACAAATGAAACTCCTATTTTAATTTTTAAAATTTACTTTTAATGAAGTATAGTCAATTTACATTGTGATGTTAACTTCTGCTGCACGTATACACAATCCATTCCATATATCTCTCCTTATTTTAGTTTTTAATGGTTTTATTTTTTATTTTAGTGTATTCTAGAGGAATCAAGAAGTAAAAATTTTCCTCTTTTAAAGTGAGGTGATTTTAAAAAATGATTCAGCCATACATATACATATATCCATTCCCATATATCTCTTCTTATTTTAATTTTTGATGGTTTTATTTTTCATTTAGTGTATTATAGAGGAATCAAAAATAAAAAGTTATTTATTTTTTTTTAAAGTGAGATGAGAAGTGGTAAGGAATTTCACTCTCCTATCTCCAAAGTAGATGTTTATGCCAATAAAGTTTCTGGCTTTTGATAAGAGACTTTGAAAACATAACTCCCAATGTCTCTTTTTCCCTTAGGGAATCTTTGATACCAATTTTTCCTTCTAGGCTCAGAAACTTGCATGCCCCTGCACCATTTTCACACTTGGACAATTCTCTCACTTACGCTGTCATTAGGAAGGGAATTGAAAGAGTAAATGCAACTGATAAATAATCCAAGATCTAATATCAGTTAACAGATTAAAACTTCTCCTTTTTAGCGTTATATCCTGGGACAAGTTTCTTAATCCTTCTGAGCTCCAATCTCTTTATCTATAAAGTCAGGATCACAATAGCTTTGGCCTCAAGAGATTATTATGAGGATGAAATGAGTTAACACATGGAAACTTCTTAGACTAAGGCCTAATACATAGGAAGTGTTCAGCATATGGTAGCTCTTAATATTCGTGTTACTCCTCTGCCAGACAAGGCACGATCTGAAATGTGAAACGAGGTCTATACTAAGTGTTCTTTGAAAATGTGTTTTCCTCTAACGGGGGTAACTATGAAGGGAACAGAAGGGAACAGAAGGGAACAGAAGGGAACAGAAGGGAGGAAATGAAAAAGGGGCTAAATACATCCAGCCCACAACAACATCTTACCTGTATATTAAGATTGAAATGTTCCCTCACTTCCTGAGGGGTATTTGCCCCTCTTGCCCCTGATAAATCTAGTGTGTATCCAACATTAAAATGAACATCATCTTTGGTTCCCTTGTTTTTCGCACCTTTGTCTCTTTTGGTCACTGCTGTTGCTCTGGTGCCTCACCCAGAGCCTGGCACAAACAAACACTCATGCATGTCTGTCGAATGAATGGAGGAAAGAGGAAAACCCATTCCTCCCCTCCTTTTTTTAAACAGTATTTGTTCTTCACTTGAACACTTTTTTATTGCAAAGTCAAAGGGCTTTATGAAATAAATCTGCATTGTTAACAGTTGACATAAGCCTTTTAAAACTCAGTTATTTATTCAGTGTGCTTCGCTGCACGTGACTAAGCACAAAGGCTTGGAAGTCCAGTGTGTGGATATTAATCCTGGTGCCATCCTTAAGTTGGGCTTCCAGGATTCAGATTTCATTTCCATCCTTCTGACTTCCCAGGTGCACATTTTGATTCTGTCACTTTCTTCCTGAGCGACCCCAAGTCCTTTAACCTGACTGCTTCATTCTCTTCATCTGTAAAGTGAGGGAAATGGGTCCTACTTCAGAAGGATTTTATGAAAATTAAATGAGTTAACGTGTGTAAAGAATTTAGAATCATGATGCACTTTGTAAGCATCAGTCAAAATTATATTCAATTGGATATAATTACCCACCTTATAGAATGAATTCGATGATACTGCATGGTACCCAGTAAACACACAAACTGTAACTACTACTACTGTGATTATTGCAAATCTTTATTTTTATTTTCTGCGCCGGAGGCGTTGGGTCCCTGACTCAGCCTTTCCATTCTTGGTCCATTGAAAGTCTTATTGATTCTACCTTACTTTTTTCTCCCCACCCTGTGTTTGTCCTGTTTTTTTTTTTTTTTTTTTTTTTTTGCCTTGCGTCATTCGCGCCTTTTACACGGCATACTCCTCAGGACAAGGACTTTGCTCTTTGTTTTGGCATAATTTTATAACTCTGGGTACACCCACGGTACTATAAAAATGTTAAAGAAAAAAAGAAAAAAGATGTAATTCACCAGGAGGCAACTCAGGCCCACAGCGACTGGGGCTGCTGTTGGGTTGGTTCTCTGTGGGGCTGCCGGGCAGCATCTCGGGGTGGCCGGTGGCTGGCGGCTCTCTAGGGAGGGACGCGCGCAGGGACGCGGGGACGCGGGGGAGCACGAGCTGGGTCGCGGCGTTCAGGGAGGACCGCCGAAGGCCGCCGCCTGGGGACTCCGCTCTGCTCGCAGGTTTGCTTGCTTTCTTGCTGGGCTAGAAAGATCAGGCTAGTGCCTGAGACGTGGACGCAGAAGGAGCAAAGAACTGGAAAAGGCGGGGAGAGGGAGGTGTTGATTGAACAGAGAGGCTCTGGGGCGCAGGGGTGTGTGTGTAGGGGGCCTTCTGTTTTAATAAACCTTTTCTGCGTGCCACGTGGGGCTACAGGCTAGGTCTTATTTTCTGGAGTTTTTCCAAATGGGAGCGAGGAAGGGGGTACCTGGATGCGGAATGTTCTTGTAAACTCTGTGACCAAATTGATCTTGATCGTTAATGGCTTCGTGTTTCCAGCCTCGCCCTGAGAACACACTTCATCACTCTTTTATGCCTTCTTGCTTTTGAGGCAATTCTTTAGTGACGGAACACTTTTTAAAAAGATCTGACACTTTGTTGGCCTGGGTCATTATGCTGTATTTATACTTGCTGTACAGAGGTGTACACACTGTTGGTTGACATATATATATATATATATATATTCTTAACCTTTTTATTTTAAAGTAATTACAGGTTCACAGGAAGTTGTGACGGGAGCACAGAGAGGTCCCATATACCTTTCACCCAGTTTCCTCCAATGGTGGTGGGGGACATAATTTGCTTACAATATCAAGACCAGGAAATTGACATTGATGCGATATGTGTATAATTTCTATGTCATTTTATCACATGCACAGATTTGTGCAACCACTACCACAACCAGTGACAGAGTTTCCATGCCACAGAGATATGGAAGCTTTGTAGTCACACCCACCTCCTCTCTACCCCGGCAACCAGATATTTCCTGTCGATGTATTTTTCTTTTTATCATTTTGAGAATGTTACAAAATGGAATCGTAGTATATGTGATCTTTAGGGGATTGATTTTTTTTTTTTTTTTCATTCAGCATAATGCTCTAGGGATTCATTCAAGCTGTGGTATCCACGGTTGGGTCCTTTCTGCTGCCAAGGAGCATTGTAATTGCTTGACTATATTTACCAGTATATGTTTTTCTTTCAGTTGATAATACTTAGAGAGTCAGCTGGATCAAAGTGCTAAAAGCACTTGGTAAAATAAAGAGTGTGAGGACAAAATTTGAATGTTTTTCTCTTAAAAATGACATTTGTATAAGATGGCAAAAGATGTGTGAACTATATCGCCACTGAAAACAGAGGTCACTGGAGGGCTGGAAAGGAGAAAAGAAAGGGCAGAGAAAAGTATGTACTTAGACAGTAGGGTATAAAATCTAGCACCTGTTAAAATTTCCACACCTATATGATAATCTAGTCTGTGACTTTACCTTTATTTAAGACAATTCAGATTTCTTGAAACCAAAAAAAAAAAAAACCAAAAGCCAAAAAACCACCACCACCAACCACCACCAACAAATCTTGTAGTAGAGAATTCCCTGCCAGTCTATGCTCAGTCACAAAGCTGATAACTCAGGGACAGATGCATGGCTGGAAATGCCAGCAAGTGGCCCCTCAGTTTGACAGGGGTCACCAAAAGTCAAAACAGCATCTTTAGCCCCAGGGCAATTATCAAGGGTTCGGAGACAGGTAGTGTTACCCTACTCTTCTGGCCTTTTGCCCCACCTACTGGGCAGAGCTTCTTCTAGAGGCCACTAAAGTCATGTTTTAAATGAGGATGTTGTGCTTCACCAGACTGCTCGCTAGCGTGGGGAACTTGGACTCTGGGGCTGTGACTGACTAGGGAAGAACACCGCTTCTGCGTAGTTCCTGGAAGAGGCAGGCTTGATCCCTCCGTCAGCCAGCACCTATCAGACAGCTGCCCAACCTCCAGCAAACCAAGTCCCCTAGGCACAGGGAGAACAAATATCCATCTGTTCTATCTACAACTCTCTGAATGTTGTAAATAGTCCTTTAAGTTTTTAGAGTTTCACATGGGAGGCTTTCTGAGACATAATGATTCACAAAATAATACAAACTATCCATCTGGAACCCTGACTAGACCCAAGTTTAACCGAAGATACTGCCCTAAGTCTCTGATTTCTGTTATCAGAAAAATACTCTTTTTCCCAAACCCTGCCCGAAGATGGAAGCTAGATATGGGATGCTGGTTCCAAAGCCTACATCTGGAAAGCATCATCATAGGTAAAATCATTGACAAGCCCTTTTACAGGCAAACCCACGTTTCTGAATCTTTCAAAATGGAATAGAATCGCTTTGCTATTTTTTTTTTTTTTTGTCTTTTTGCCATTTCTTGGGCCAATCCCGTGGCATATGGAGGTTCCCAGGCTAGGGGGTGAATTGGAGCTGTAGCTGCCGGCCTACGTCAGAGCCACAGCAACTCGGGACCCGAGCTGCCTCTGCGACCTACACCACAGCTCACGGCTACGCCGGATCGTTAACCCACTGAGCAAGGGCAGGGACTGAACCCGCAACCTCATGGTTTCTAGTCGGATTCGTTAACCACTGCGCCACGACGGGAACTCCCGCTTTGCTATTTTTATGATTTATCTTATTTTGTGCACATAGTAGGTACCTGTGTTGATTTACAGGGTTTTCTTTTGGGTCATATCTGGGGCACAAGGTTCCATAGCAAATGGTGGGCCAGATAACTCAGCCCCGAAGCCTTGCTGTGAATGGGGAGACTGGATAAAAAGCCTGCTGAATTCTGTTCACTTCTCTTTCGTTATTCTGTTTACTTATATGACTAATGATGGCAGTCATTGGCTTGGGGGGAGGGAAGTGACATAAAATGTTAAGTACCCATACACTGTGGTTCCCAACATTGCAGGAGTTGTTTTTTAAGGGGTGACAGGAAGGTTTGTCTGTTCTTTGAACTTTCTCTTTAAAGAGAAGAAATAGAGCTTTTCTGAAAGAAAAATAAGAGATATCCCATGTCCTATATCAAGGTAGACAGAAATCGCATATTAGCTGTGCAATTGCTCTCAGACAATTTTGTAACACTATAGCAGTATCTGCACTTTGAAGAATGAAACCAAATACAAGGCTTTACATTATTCTTTATACCAGAATTCCATAAGGTCCAAACTCCTTAACCTGGTGGTCAAGGTCAACCTCAGCCAGACGCTATACAAATATTCCATTTGAGCTAAAGTCGACTCTAGTTGTTTTAGTGTTTCTGGGCCCAGACTTCTGATCTCATTTCTCCTGCCTGGAACTGCCTCTCTGGGAAGTCACACCATTTTTCCTCCATGACACCTGCTCTGTTTGCCTCCAGCTCCCATACGGAACCCTCCAGTTCAGTCCCATGACTGAAAGACAGGGATCTGTCAGGGAAAATATCCAGCACACAGTAGGTACCCAATGGCCATGGGATCAGGCTCTGCAGTCAGATGTGGGGGTGTGAGTCCTACACAGCCAGCCCTTCACCAGCTTTGGTCTTTGGATAATAAAGTATTCAACCCTTTTGAGCGTCAGTTGCCTCCCTTGTAAAATGGGAGATAAGAGTACCTACCCCAATGGCGAGGCTATTACTAAGTGGATACATGCGAAATGCCTGGCCCAGTGCTGGGCTCTCGTGATATAATTATCACTAATGAGAACTTAAGAACAGAAAAAGAGAGACCTCAGATTTTACAAAATTGGCAGCATTCTGATCAAGAGGAGGATGAAGACCACAAAATGATTGTTTAGGCTTCTCTGTATCTTTCAACCCTCAGTGCTGTCATAAGAAGGAACAGAGTACCTCTCTGTCCACCAGGAAGAGAGAGTCTCCAGCTGCCCACCCACTGAGATTGAACACAAACAGACTGAAAGAGAATGAGAATTCCCCTCTTAGATCTAATGGAAATATGTGTGGCTTGGCACAGATTTTATTTTGGGTAAGAGATCATCAATTTGGATGAATTTCTATAAAAAGGGAACAAATGCTAGATATTAGCTTCAAAGAGCAATTAAAATAGTCTCACAATGCATTATTTGCCTTGAAGCTATTTACAAATACAACCTGAGGACAGGCAAAAATGTCCATAAATTATTGGGTTGTTTGAGCTACACAATACCAGATTATTATGTGTTCTCATACTTCCCTACAAATTGGTTGATGTTTTATTGAAGCATGGCTTCAATCAATTCAAGGTCATAACCATTAGCCCTTTTACAGGTTACACTGACATCTAAACAAACTCCTTCTGTGTTTTGAATTAGAGATCTAAAAAGGATGTGTTTAGACCATAGCATGCATTTAGAAACAGAACAGCAATACTTTAAATAAATAGCAAGGTAGATTGGGTTTGGGATCAAGGGTGCAGTCCCATACTGATTCTGACTTTTTCCTGCTCCTGGGGCCATGTCTTAAATAATTACTCTTTGTTAAGTAGTTGGAACTCTACATGTGCAAGTGTTTCAGAATAATGACCTCCTCCAAAGGTGTCCTCAAAAATTAGGTGAGGTGCACCTTTGCACAGGGTTATGTATAAATTTCACAAGAACAAACTCTTCAAAAGTCTCCTTTGTCTAACTAATGGTACAGAAAAAACTCTGTTCAGTGACTGGGGAAGGCAGTGTTCTGGTTAAGAGGAAATTATACTTACCATGTTTTGTCAATTTTCAAAGAATTAGAACACAGCAAGATCCATTTTATTTTATTTTTGATGAAAATTCATTTTTATTTTTATTTTTTTAATTCCCCAATATATTATTTTTTTTCTACTGTACAGCATGGTGAGCCAGTTACACATAGATGTATACATTCTTTTTCTCACATTATCATGCTTCATCGTAAGTGACTAGACATAGTTCCCAGTGTTACACACCAGGATCTCATTGCTAAACCAATCCAAAGGCAATAGTCTGCATCTATTAACCCCAAGCGCCCAGTCCATTTTAAAACCAGTTTTGGAGTTCCTGTTGTGGATCAGTGGGTTAGGAATCCAACTAGTATCCATGTGGATGCGGGTTCAATCCCTTGCCCTGATCAGTGTCTTAAGGATCCAGCATTGCCATGAGCTGTGGTGTAGGTCACAGATGCAGCTCGGATCCCACATTGCTATGGCTGTGGCTGTGGCAAGCAGCTGTAGCTCCAATTCAACCCCTAGCACCACAGGTGCTGCCCTAAAAAGAAAGGAAAAAAATAATTTTCTTGAGTATAATTTAATCTTTTTAATTTTTCAGAGTTCCTTAGGCTGGCCATCATGAACTCCATCTATAATGGCAAAACTCAAAAATGCCAGTTAAAAGAAATTTCTGGTTGTTTGGAAGAAATTTATAGTATCTTCCTTCTGCTTCCAAACTTTGCACAGAAATATCAAGGAAAATACAGGTAGTTGTTCTGGACTAGGAAACTTTAACACTTTTAATGTGGAAAATTTCTGACATAGTCCAATGTAGAGAATGATATAATGAAACTTCATCTTTACCCAACTTCAACAAATTTTTTTTTTTTTGGTCTTTTGTCCTTTTTTAGGGCCACACCATTTGCATAGGGAGGTTTCTAGGCTAGGGGTCTAATTGGAGCCGTTGCCACTGCCCTACGCCAGAGCCACAGCAACTCGGGATCCAAGCCGAGTCTGCAACCTACACCACAGCTCACGGCAACGCCGGATCCTTAACCCACTGAGCAAGGCCAGGGATCAAACCCACAACCTTATGGTTCTTAGTCAGATTCGTTTCTCTGCTGCGCCACGATGGGAACTCCCAAACTTCAATAATTATTAATACTTGTCTGCTGCATTTCATTTGTACCTAACCATTTCCTCCCTGATACCCTCACCATAATCATTATTAGATTATTTCTAAGTAAATCCCAGACATCATACCATTCGATCCATATATGATTCAGGATATACCTCAAAAAGATAAGAAGTCTTTAAAAATAACTAAAATATCACCACACCTTAAGTAAACTGACATTTCCTTAATATATTTTTTTTTTTTTTCTTTTTGTCTTTGTTGTTGTTGCTATTTCTTGCTCCCGCGGCATATGGAGGTTCCCAGGCTAGGGGTCGAATCGGAGCTGCAGCCACCGGCCTACGCCAGAGCCACAGCAACGCGGGATCCGAGCCGCGTCTGCAACCTACACCACAGCTCACGGCAACGCCGGATCATTAACCCACTGAGCAAGGGCAGGGACCGAACCCTCAACATCATGGTTCCTAGTCGGATTCGTTAACCACTGCGCCACAACAGGAACTCCCATTTCCTTAATATTATCAAATATATAGGTAGTGTTCAAATATCTGATTCTCTCCCTCTTTTGTTTTACCCTTAGATTTTTTTTTTTTTAAATCAGAATTGGAACAGGGTTCATATACTCCTTGGTTGATATGTCTCTTAAATGCATTTTAACCCAGGGTTCCGCCACCCTTCATCTCATTTTTTTCCCTCTTGCAATTTATTTGACCATGATACCCAATCATTTGTTCTACAGAATTTTCAGTGTTCTGAATTTTGTCGATTTATGCAAACTTTAAAATGTCCTCTGCAAACTCTGATTTTTCTGCCTTCTTCTATTTACCCCTCATAACACTGCCTCTGTTTTAAAGAAAAATTGTACCTTGTTGTCATTTCTTCACTTGGTTCCTTGAAGATCCTCCAGCCTATATTTTGCCTGGTTTTGCACAAATACTCTTCGTCTTAGCACCTGTGATTTCCCTAACATTTCTTCCTGATAGAATCTGGCCGACCTAGAGTGCCCTTTCAGTTTGGTTACTAACCCAGGTGCTTACCCAACTTTCTCCAAGATTGCAAGACATCACCAGTAAACACTGGGGCTTGATTTGATTTTAAAAGTTGTGCCACAAATTTACCTTTTTAAAAAGGGCTTTTCTATTACTGCTATGCAAAGATATGCTTACTAGAAAATTAGGTATTTGGAATTTGCTTTAAAATAATGGAGGGAGGAGAGTGGTGGTTGAGAGGTAATAAGATTGGCCATGGGTGGTAATTGTTGAAACTAGATAATGCATATGTGAGATTTCTCTATATTATTCCATCTACATTTGTATACATTTGAAATTTTCCCTAATAAGAGATAAAAATGAAATGTACTCTATAAGCTAAGGTAGGTCATGAAACATTTCATTTGGGGGACCTTTATTGTAGTACTTTTGCACAGAACAATCAAAAAAGCATGTCTAAGGAACAATGCACTTGCTTTTCTCATTCTGCAAGTCTGGGTTGCCTAAAAACAAATCAGTTTTAAAGTTAAAAAAAAACCACCATTAAATAATATGTAAATAAAATGGAGAAACTGGCTGGAGTGATTAAAAATATGACTTTTGCAGAGGTGATTGATAGATTTTGTGATTTGTGTCATCTGACTTTCTTAAGCCTCCAGGGTGGCAGAACCCATTGATGTGCCCCTGTTGTCCACCAATAGCTGACAAAAGGTTCCCTGAGGAGAAGTGAACCAAACCATGCCATCATCCCATAAGAAAAGATGCTAGAATGACTGTCACAATCACACTTAGAATCGTTCCCTGCTATTATACCGTATGAACATGCAGGTTTTATCTCCCAAGGTGAAAGTCAAAAGCAAAACTTTCCAAATACCTATCAGCTCTTAATTTCAGTTTGATTTCTCATTTTGTTCAACTATTGAAAAGATGAGAGAATTGATACCCTATGCTTACCTTAGTCATATGTACTAGAAAGTACTTCTTGAAAGGACATTTAGCTTCTGTTATAATAATAAATTTCTGTTACTTCATTCGTACTATGTATAATTAAGTACTTTAGTTAATAGTGGTTCATTTTTAACTATAATCAGCTTTGCAGTAGCAAGATTTAGTATTCTAGAAACATTTGAGTGAGCAAAAGATGAAAGGTTGAAATTTAATTGTATTTATCATAGTAAATTTAAAATAGGTAATAATATCATTGGTGGTATTTTTACTTTTATGAGTCTAAAAATATTTTACACATTCACTCAGGTTTGGCCCCAACCCTGTAAACTATATCTTTTCTTAACCTATTTAGTTACCCAACCTGCAGTTCTCCTGTCATGGACTTTTCAGGAGTTTGATTCTTTCACCTGGTGTGAGGTTATTCAATACCCAGATTCCCCAAACCCTCTGATTTGTTACTTCCTGCACAGTCACTTAAAACAATTTTTTTGATCAGAATTAAGATAAAAATGTATGCCACTTCGTAATTATTTCAATAGAACTAACGCTATACATATATATTATAGTTCTGAGTTTCTGGATGTGTCACTATTTTACATTTTGCAAACAAATTAGAAAATTAATTCAATAGCCCATGTAAATACATTTTTTTTATTCCTTTATTCTCCATCAAAATTAAGTGAGACAGGGAACTTTATCCAGTCTCTTGGGTAAGAACCTGATAGAAAATGAAAAAAGAAATGGGCATGTATGGGTGGCCGGGTCACTTTGCTGTACAGCAGAAATTGAAGGAACATTGTAAATCAACTATACTTTAATAAAAATTTTTAATAATTAAGTGAGAAAGATAACTGAGGGCAGTCCACTTTGGAATAGGGAAAGTATGGCAACAGTCAAGTGTATTTGGCTCCAAACTTCATGAGATTTAAGCCACCAAATATACCAAATACTGAGGCCAAAAGAAGGCTCAGTCACCTACCCACCTAATAATAAAGCCCAAATATTATTTTCTCACCTTAAAAATAGAAGAAATGTTTTATACTCATTCTTTGTAAGGATATAGAGTGGGGTTTTTTTTAGGTTCTACAAGATTTACTTTTCTTCTTTTTTTTTTTTTTTTTTTTTGTCTTTTGTCTTTTTAGGGCCCCACCTGTGGCATGTGGAGGTTCCCAGATACTTAACCCACTGAGCAAGGCCGGGGATCAAACCTGCATCCCCATGGATACTAGTCAGATTCGTTTCCGCTGAGCCACAATGGGAGCTCCAATTTCTACAAGGTTTACTTTGAACAAATAAACCTCAAACATAGAAGTAAAATGTCATGCAAAATGAAAGTAAGGTATTATACTTACAAATCATGTTTTTTATAAAGTGATAGTCATTAACCCAAATTCTTATATTGCTGTGCTTGTGTCTTCTTTTCCAGAGTCACTGTTATACATCCAAATACCTTTAAGATTCCTTTTAAGACTCCTTTTGTCAATAATAATAATAGCAATAATACTTAGAAATAGTCTAAGTATTTAGAAATATTCTCATGAAAATGGTATTACTATCCATATTTCCATTTTGCAGAATATCTAACCTGTACTTGTATGTTTCATTCAAAGAAAGTTCTTCTTACCTTCGAAATACATAGATACTTTGTGTTGCAGTGGTTGCTATGGCAAATTTAATATTTTAATAAACACCAGACCAGAGTAAACAAGACTTTGCAGCAGACCAAGGTAGTGCTGGAGGCATCAAGATCGTGTCAGCATTTCTGTTGTAAATATATATGTTTTCAAGGTTTCCTACATGTGAAATGTTAACTCTGTAACAAGTTAACACAAAGCAATGAGTGCTAATGCTTAAGAGGCTGAATATTTTATGGAACCCATAAAAGGAAGCTATGTCTCCTAGGGATCTGTGAATATTACACATAATAAAAGTTTGGGTACCATTCCCAGAATGTTTGCTGGTAGGCCTAGGAATTAAATTTGCCATCTAGGTTTTAGCCAAGAATATGGAATGAAATATTTAAATTTGGGATTAGTTAATATGTAATCATTATTCCTCTGAATCAAAAATAATCTCCTGCTTAAGAGAGTGCTTATAAAAATATTAAGTTTCTAGGCTACTTTATGTGGTTCAACAATTTAAAAAATCTACAACCAACAACAACAATTTATATATATAAATATATAATTATATATATATATATAAAACATATATTACTATGTCTCAAGCCTTGTTCTAAGCTCTGTACTTGTGTTATCCTACTTGCAGAAAAATAAGGAGTTCCCGTCGTGGCGCAGTGGTTAACGAATCCGACTAGGAACCATGAGGTTGTGTGTTTGATCCCTGGCTTTGCTCAGTGGGTTAACGATCTGACGTTGCCGTGAGCTGTGGTGTAGGTCGCAGACGCGGCTCGGATCCCGCATTGCTGTGGCTCTGGCGTAGGCCGGTGGCTACAGCTCTGATTGGACCCCTGGCCTGGGAACCTCCATGTGCCGCAGGAGAGGCCCAAGAAATGGCAAAAAGACAAAAAAAAAAAAAAAAAAAAAAAAAAAAGAAAAGACAAAAAAAAAAAAGAAAATGAAGACCATCTCCTTATGATTTATAGAGTTATATATTGCTAAGAGAGTAAATCTTAAAAGTTCTCATCACAAGGAAAAAATTTGTAATTAACTGTGGTAATAGATGTTAAATACACTGATTGTGGTGATGATTTTACAGTATATACAAATAGTGAATCGTTACATTGCACACCTGAAACTAATATAATGTTATATGTCTATTATAGCTCAATAAAAAAGAAAAAAATGAGACATAGAGCTATATACAGAGAGCAAAGTCAGTGCCTTCTAACCTCTTAGAATTGTTGAAAAGTTATTCACCCTCCCCCAAATCAACTCAATAATGGCATACTATCACATACCATGTGCATGTCAGTTATTCTCAAATAATTGCAGGGGTCACAACATAGAGTAAATGTGATCAGATGAGATAATGCAAAGTTTTGAAAGAAAATTGTTTCTTAAACATTTTTGGTGGAAACTCATGGGCCAAGAAGCTGTGTGAAGGCACCTGTTTCTACACGCTGAAAGTGGGCGTGTATATACACCTAAACAGTCCCTGTGGGTTGATCTAAACTTTGTGATAATAGAGACAGAAACCAAATACTTTTATTTGCTGACATTCTACAAAAAAAGTAAATAAATAAAACAAAGCCTTGCATTTTTCACTATAGCTGGAGTAAGAAGACATCTAAAAATGTTTCATCTTTTTGCCACGTTTCTACATTCTTATATTAGTGCAATAAAAAAACCCAGCTACACTGGATGTGAAAGAAATATTCAAACAATATGGCTTGTGACCAAAACATGACCAGAAAGCACTGAGTAAACTGCTAGGGGATTTTTCAACAATTCACTGAAACCTTATTTTTTTCTATTTCATATTGTAGTTCTTGCTCCTATTGATTCTTTTCCTAATTGAACATGGAAGAGATGAAAATCTTGTTTATCGAATGCTTGTCCCAGGAAAACCCATCTAGATGACTATGCTTTGGACAATGAATAATGCAGCAGGCCAGTTTTGTGGTCCTACCACCAAACAGTGGGACTGATTTAAAAAAAAAAAAAACAACTAAAATTTACCTTATAAAAATTAAACAGGGTTGTTGAGCCATGAGTCTTAGTAGTCTGGATAGGTACTAATTTTCAAGGCATCTATACTGTTATGCTAAATATACTTCAACATTATTTTGCTTAGAAGAAAGACAGAGAGTTACGTCAATTTATTTACATTGATGTGGGAAAAGCTCAATATGTCAGCAACTGGAAAACCAAGTGTTTGAAAAAGGAAGAGATGGAAGGAAAGTAGAATATCCGAGTTACATCACCAACTTTTACCAGCATTATGTTTGCTCCCATTTCTACCCATACTACCTGCGAAAAAAAGCATGTTTCCCAAAGAGCATAAGAATTTCTATACAAACACTAAAGATTTAAAAATAATGTTGTTTTTCATTTCTATAAAGCTTCCTGTTTGAAAACAACTGCATATATGTCTCCTTATTTCTAAATTTCCAAGAATAAATTGATATGGACATAAAAAAGAATTTGACATCGTGGTCTTATAGAGCTCAACTCAAATTCTTAGCAGGCTTATCCACATTACCATGAGATTAATGAGAAGTAGCAAGGTATGCATGCTTGTAAGGCCTCCCTGTATTTAAGAGATGCAAAGATGGAAGTCATGGGGCCCTGTTTGATCAAGAAGCTGCCTCAAAGAGAGACATCCATTCACGTCGCCAGCTTATCCAGACACTGATTCATAATGATTAAAAAGGTCTTGTCTTTGAGTTAACTGATTCTGATTAGACCAAAATTGTGTGGCTTGACAATTTGAGAATTAGTACAAAAAGGCCAGCCATCTTGAATCCTAGAGTGTACGTAAAATGTAATTATTTACTGAGGCATCTGGAAAAATGTGTCTCATACATTTTGGAGTCTTCATGTTTTGTCAATTTCACAGGAGAAAATAATCCAGAGGAAAGCCACCCCCTCCCCCCAAATCTACCAGCATATTGGCATGTTTAAACGAGGGCTCTGAGGACAGGTTCAGGAGTAAATATGTACCGTGTTGCTGTTCAACTTCACAGGTTGGTTAATGTTAAACAAACATGTACTGCAAACCATGTCTTATTACGAGGTTGTTTTCTGAGATTCCATGGGTCAGGGTCAAAACCTGCCATTTTCTAGCCTTTTGACTGTGCTAATCAATAGTTTAACAAATGAAATAATAGGCTAATAAACAGTGACAATACACTGCCAAAGCAAAAGGAGTAATTCTATAATCAATTTTGCTAACGTCATATTGCCCTTATAATCAAATAATAATAAAAATACTTTTTTATGTTTCTAGTGCTTAAATATCCATTATCTTGTTTAATCCTCACAGTCATAACTGTTTTTATTCGACCTGGTTTTAAAGAGAAAACGGAGTTCTAGAATACTGACATGCTTTTATCTACCTTTCGACAAGGACTTATTAAGTAGGTACCATCTTGGATTTTGACATTAAAGACAATTCTATAATTTTACACAGATAACAAGTACCTAATGTTTACTATGTGTCAGATACTCTTCTAAATGCTCTCCAAGTAGGGACATACTAGACTTAGTTAATCTTCATAACAGCCGTGTGAGGTAGGCACCATTATTATCTGCTTTTTACAGAGGAGGAAACTGAGGCGAGACAGCAAACAACTTGTGCAAAGTCAGATGGTTATTGAGTGATTTCAGAATCAGATTTAAGTCTAGGCAGTCAAGCTCCAGAATCTATACTAGAATCAGCTCTGCTGAGTAAGACACAGTGTCTGCTCCTAAGGACTTCAAAGTCTAGAAGGGCAGACCTGTAGAATACATCAGCATAGCAAGAAGGCACAATAGCAAAGCCTGCAGGATGCAAAGACAGCACAGAGGAGGGGGAGACTAACTCTACTTTGTAAAGTTTCTCAATTAGTAGATGGTAGAATGGGGATCCCATCTGAATCCTTGAACTTGGACTCCAGAGTCAGTGTGCTCTCCCTTTCATAGGGCAACTCCATATTTGGTAAAAGAATTTGGAATTACAGTGAGAAAACAACGATGCACTTATAGGAAAATAGGATATGAACCAAAGGATAAACTATGACTTTCTTTAAATAGGAAAAAACCCACTATGGTTCCTAACAGATGTAAATGTGAACATAGATACAGGTATGCTGATCTCTCTCTCTCTGTAACATATAATATATAATTTCATACCTATGTGGATACACACAGAACTCTTGTGTGTATTAACTCAACTACAAAGCTGTCCAGTTATACTAAAGCTTATGATCAGTCAGAAAAAAACAGCCAAAAGTAGAAGGAAAGCCTAAAGAAAGAGCAACACTCTTGGGCATCGTTCTGGGCATAAAATAGGTGTTCAGTGTTTACTCCCTAATTGAATGATTGCTTGATTGACTAATAGAAAACTATTAGATTGACTAATAGCAAAGAGAAAGGTGGGATGAAGGACTAAGACAATTCATTCCATTATTCACATTTTCACTTGGTGAAACTTTCGATGAGGAGAATTATTTAAATCTAAATATAACTAGAATCAAGATTTTATGTCAACATATCAGAATTGTATGTCCAATGTGCCTCTACTGGACAACCCCGTTGCTGTTTCTTTGAGTGCTCTGTAAGTGTAGCTACCGTCTATTTACATTTCTAAGTTTTATAGTCTAGACAGTGGCAAAAGGAGCTCCATGGGAAGAAAGAAATAAGTTTTGCCAGTTTGAAATGTAGACATGTTTGTAAGTGTATGTTTAGCACATAGTAGGTCCTAAATAAATGAATGCATGAATTTCATTTGCTCCTTACAATGATCTTGTTGTCATCCCGAGAATTATATACTTTTTATTAATAAGAAGACAGAGGCTCAGAGACTGTACTGAGTTACTGAGAGTTCCTCTAGTAAGTGGAGTTAGAACTTGAACCCAAATCTTCAGAATCAAGTGCAATGCTAAATGTTAGCATAACAGAGGAGGAAGACCTTATTCAGCTATTCGGATTCTTTGGGTATCAGAAGCCATCTCCTGGAGATTATAACAGTTTTAAGACAAAAAAAAAGGGAGCTCATCTCAGGCTTCCTTTGAAAAAGCTCATGTTAAAAGTCATAAGCTTCAAAGGAAATGTCATCAGCCTTTTAAACTGAAAAAAGAGCACAAGCAAAATGATTTTCATCAATCTGATTGTCTTATGCACATGTAAAAATTAGATCAAACATCATTAAAAAGCAAGTATCAGGAGTTCCCTGGTGGCTCAGTGGGTTAAGGATCTGGCATTGCCACTGCTGTGGCTCAGGTCACTGCTGTGGTGCAGGTTCGATCTCGGACTCAGGAAATTCCACGTGCTGTGACCTCAGCCAAAAAAGGACCAAGTATCAGTCTTCCAATTGTTGTTTATTATACTACAGTAGATACCATAAAAAATGAATAATTAAAAAATTAGAGCCTATAGATGCTTGAAAATTAGGACATTAATATTACTGAGTAAATTACTCATATAATTTAGTTATCATTCTTTACTTAGATGTATTTTTAAATCATTAAGAAAAGTTTAAATACGTTGAACCTTAGATTCTAACTTAAAAAATAATCTTCAAATATCTAGGAATAACTAAAGAAAGAGTCAAGATTTCTATAGTTAAATTTCAATTCCTGTAAGTCTTGTGATTACTTCCTTTTTTTTTCATTTTTAAAAGTTTTATTGAAGTATGGTTGATTTACGACGTGATCATTTCTGCTATAAACAGTTCCGTTATACATGTGCACACATCCATCCTTTTCCAGATTCTTTTCCCATATAGATTATCACAGAATATTGGGTAGAGTGCCTTGTGCTGTATAGCAGATTCCTGTTTGTGATTAGCTCCTCTTTCATATATTTTATATTATTTGAAGCAAAATACCTCATGAACCTGAATTTTTCTGTTCTTAGCCAAATTATAATACAACAATCCTGATGGTCTAAACAAAGCAGAGGCCTCCATCCACCTAAACACTCTTTCCAAGGCTGCAATGCAAGCAAGAATTTCCTCGTGCTAACCGGGTGGTTATTTATTATTGCTCGCAGTAACCTTAATTATCACAATTCCTAATGAAGCATTGGAATTTTGAACTCTATGTAGCATTGCTGGGCTGGCCTTTTTTATGAACTCACTTGAAGAGAACAGACAAGGAAAAGCCAGGGCATCCAGACCCCCTATGATCCCACCAGTGACCTGTCCAGCTGCATTTCTCAGCATCCCAGGAATACCCAGCAGCCAGCAGCTGCTTCTTGCCTCCTTGCTTTTCTCATGCTGTTCCCCGGCCTGCAGTCTTTTCCTCCCAGCCATTGCTCCTGGCCAGCTCCTGTTTGTTCTTTCAGTCGGACCCTGGCTATCACCTTCTCCAGTAAGTCTTTTCTGTCTTTTTCTTTCTTTCTGTTTTTTTGGCTGAGCCAGAAGCATATGGAAGTTCCTGGGTGGGGGAATGAACCCACTCCACTGCAGCAACTGCACCACAAGAGAACGCTTTCTCGGTCTTTTTCAAGCTGTCTTTTGGGTTTCACACTTCTGCCACCCTTCTGTTCCCACGGACATTTCACCCATGACCACATAGCATGGTGACCTCCTTTAGCAATGGATTCCCTGGACAGAAGCAGGTCTTCTTGTGAGCAGACACTGGGTCTTTTTGTTTGTCTTGCCTTAGCGCCTACTGTAAAGCCTGACAATTAGGTGTTGAATAATATTTACTGAATGAATAAATGAAGACGACTGCTTATTATGCTATAATAGAAACTGAGTCTCTTACATCATGATGAAAAAAAAATTTAAGGCTCCAGATATATTTAAAAATCTCCATTTTTCTCAACAATATTTCGAGATCTATTAGAGTACCTCTCGCTGGTGGGGAAAAAACAGTCCATCCTTCCAGAACAAACTGGATTTGTATAATTTTATCTCGACCCTAAATAACTCAAAGTGCCCATTCAGAACTGAAGATTTTTTCTTTAAAGAGGGTTGATTATTGCTAGTCAAGCACCCAAAATATTCTCACTCAAAATAGAGATTGAGCTAGTGGCTAATGTCTGAGATTGATTCACAATTGCTCCAAAACCTAAGAGAGGAAGTATTTGTTTTTGTTGTTTTTGTTTTTAATAATGTTTGTTGTTTTTCTCATAGTGAAAGTAATCCATGCTTTTTAAAGGTTAGCTGGCAAATATAGATGAGAAAAAAAAAAGATTATCAACATTTTCACTGCCTGGAAATAACATTTTATTTTTATATGTGTTCTTTCAGGCATTTTTCCTTTTGCAAATGTTTTTATATATTATGCACATTTTGGAAATAACACTTTATATTTTGATATGTGTTCTTTTAGACATTTTTTCTTTTGCAAGTGCTTTTATATACTATGTACATTTTATCTGGCTTTTTAAAGCTTATTATAATTTTCCCATACCCTTATTATTCTTTGAATTTTCTTTGAGCTCATTATTATAATTATTGCTTAAAATTCCAGAAATGCAGCTCTTTATAAAAGGACTAATGGCTCCTTGCATACAGCATGGGAATCCACTTTACCATCTCACAATTGGCTCTGAGCATAAGAAGGAACTACTGCCTTTTAATATATGGCAGGATCCTCAATTAAAATGTTTCTTTTTGCAGCTCTTAAGTAAATTCTAAAGAATTGTTTTGGATGCACAGATTAATCAGTGCCTTTAATAAAGACTTTTATTTATTCAGCATTTACACAGTACTTATCATGAACCAGGCATAGCCTAATATTAATAAGGTAAACAAGCAAAAGAGATTGTTTACAACTAATCTAGATTGGCTGTCTAGACATACTTGAATCCATCCCCAAACCTCCTAAATATACCATTTGCCCAAAAGCCCCCTCAACTGCTGTCCTGCTGAATGAGGTCAAGACATTTACTTTTTCTGAGTCAGCTTTTCTGTATTTACAGAAAGACTGGTGCTACCAACGTTACACCCAGCCCTCCAGGAAGTCTAATTCCTAACTCATGCAACCCGTAAAGTACAAAAAGTTCAGTGAATCTCGCCATGCTGGACATTGCTAATTCTTGTAGCCAAGGACAGTACATCTGTCCACAAGCAGGCTGCAAAGAGCTCTGATGGCACCAGGGGCAGGCTCTGCGGTTGCCTATAGCCCAGCAGAGAGAGAGCTCCCCAGGCAGAAACATGCCCCCTCACTCACTGAGGACACCTGACCCAGGAAACTCTGCATTCCCCGAAAAGTCCATTAGGAAATGTCAGCATCACTATGGTGTCTTGCTCTGCCCCAGTTCCTGTAAAGAACACTTTATGGCAGACACGCATTCCTTAGTTCAGTGTTCTGAAGAGGCCAGCCTGAACATACCTTTTGTTCTTAGGGGCACTGATTCTTCTACAGCATGGATTTGTGTCATCATTTTTTCGGAGAGCCCCTTCCCTTTAAAAATCCTGCTAGGGACTCTTCTGCCTCCTTTTCCCTCTATCTTCTCCCCATCTAGTCAGACAGCCCATTGGGTCCCAGCTTGCGAAACCAGTGGTTGTCCAAATTCAAGCAAGCTGATGCCAGTTTTACGGAGTCCAGTTGCTGATGAAATTATAAAATCCAAATGCATAGAAATTGTTCTGGTAGGGAGTTTGCTTTGAAAGCAAAGCAATGGGAGGGACTATGAAAGCAAGGGAAATGAATGTGCTCTGGCCCAAATAGAATGTAAATTTTGAAACCACCAATTGCTATTAGCTAGAAAGGCAGTCAGTTCAACCTGCACTATATTAGTACTGTATTCTGCATGAAGAACTTAATGGGGTGATTTGGTCATGTATGCAGTGTTGTTATAATTTAATCATTAAAATCATACATCTTCTAGCACTATTTTTTTCAAGCAGGCATTTTAAAGGATAGGTGGGAATCATTCTTTCAAGCAAGCTTTTAAAAGCTCTGATCTACCATTTAGAGTTTCAGTACATTTTTTAAGTTAGAATCACCCATAAGCCCAACAGACCTTGTTATCCTTCTTCCTCTCGGTGTATCTGCTTAGGCAGAAGCCTGGAATGAATCTATGATACCCTTTCATCATCTCCATGTGGGATTAAGAAATGAAACAGACCAGAAGGATTTGAGTTGCTTGAAAGGCAAAATGCAGAGAACAGAGTACCGTGAACAAAATGAACTGTCTTCTAATGAGGTGGTTTTTTTTTGTTTGTTTTTTATTTTTTCCTGTCAGCTGAGGCTAAAAGGAATTTTCTATTTAGGTCTGTGGCAAAGTCAGTAAGTTTGTCAACCTGCACTAAATGTGTTTACTAATTTTGCAACACAGTGACTATTCAAACATTTCCAAAATGCTCCTTTGTATAACTGTAAAGGTGGCTTGGGCTGGGCTGAAGAGAGGGGGCTACCATCAACCAAGTAATTCCCTCAGCACGCGTGCTTCTTGCTCTTCTCTTGGTCAGGGAGGTTTTTCAGAACAGAAAAGCAGGGCTGGGCAGTCTTTTCAGGCCTCCTATTTGGGAGAATCCCAAATTTAGACTTTTTGAAGGTATCATCAAGTAAGGCTATTCATAAAAGTCACTTGTATTATATGTGCGGTAGGGTGTTATTTTGTGAACTAAGAACACTGAAAATGTATTACAGTTTAGAACCTCTATTTTGGATTTTTTTTTTTAATTATAAGTATATTTGGGGCCTCAAAAAATAGAAGTGGACTAAGCTTCCATGGCTATCTGAGAGACACTGCCAAAGGGGAATTAGAAAATAATTCATCTTTATTTCTATTGTGCAATGAAGTTGGTATGTGGCCTTTTGGGGTAATACACATATATTTTAGTCCTTCTTTCTTATTCTGTAAGTTGAAGTTAATAATTTCATAACCATAAAAAGAGAGGCCTATAGCACAATAATGCTTTTCAGGAGATGCAAAAACCTAAGTGCTCAGCTCAGCTCCAGGATAATATGAGTTCTGCAACATTTCTATATAGCTTTTTCTTTTTTTCTTTTTTCTTTATACTAAGATAAGGTAAGGAATTTGAAGAGCCAAAACAAGCCATCAAAAAAGAACACAAACTCTCTTCATTACTATAAGCCTGAAACCCCAAGGCCAGAGAATAAATCCTGTGATTAAAAAAAAAAAAAGGTAATCAAAATCTTGCTTCCAACTGCAGTTGTGCTAGTGTCTTCTGTTTCTAGGAATGACTTGGTCAGATAGACATTTACCTGCAAAACTATAAAAAAGTAGTTGGCTTCATGTATGTGTTGTCTATCCTATCTTTGGAAGCACTAATATTGGTTGTTGGATGAGGACAGACCTATAATCCTGGAAATTGATCTACTTGATTAGATTTTGAGTTTACTGAATCTAAAGGCTGAAAATGATAAAAGGTAGCTTCTTGGAGAAAAAGGCATTACACAAATGTTAAAAAGAAAACGGAAGCAAGGAAAAAGGTAGGTGACCTAAAGGCAAATCAAAGTAGGAGCAAAGTAAGTCAATAGAGATACAAGGCAATACAAAATTATTAAAAATAGGTAATTTTGTTTCTTAGCCCTTGCTCTTTCTACTCATCTTCTTCCAGTTTGGCTATAACCAGACTATATTTCCAAGTATTATTTTGTCCCATGACTAAAGTTAGAAAATTGGGTATCGTCATGATAAGAACAGGAGGTTATCTTTCCCAGTGTCATTGCAAAATGTGTGATGGTCTGGCTGAGGGATTTTTTTTTTAATTGTTGACCAATTTCAACTTTATCCAGCTGGAACTTAGATAAAGTTCCACTGAGAGCATTGATGAAGCTATAAATTTGAAACAGATGAACAATACTTTCAAATACTGACAAGAAAAAATATGATTCAATTCATGGGTATGCTCTAAGTCTATTTTCAGTCAACAATTTTGTACTTTTAATTGGTAACATATTGAGATTTACATTCTAGAACCTTCTCTGTACTACTTGAAAATGATAGCCACAGATTGATGGAAGGGGTGATGAAAAGGATCTATTCTTTTTCTCAATGTAAAGAAAAAAATGAAGATTTTATTTGAAGTTTCTTAGCTCTCATAGAATGATCCCATAAAATTCATAGCATGTGTTGTATGCAAATGAAAGTGATAAATAGAAACAGTAATGCAAGAAAGAGTCAAACTACCGTTTACCATACTTTAATTCCTTTCCATCTGACTTCTCTTCTGCTATTATTCTCAGACAGGCGAGTATCACCAAAGCCAAGCCATAAGTCAACCTCCTCAGCATCCTCCCTGTCTCCATCTTCATCTCCACCCCATCATCCCACCTGAATCCCTTCCCTGCTGATTTTATGATTTCCTTCAGAAACTTTCAACATATCTTGCTCACAAAGAGTCTGAGTTCCTCAGACTTAATGTCTTTTACAGCATGGATAATTCCATTCGATTCTATTTTGCTCCAAAAAGTCTTTACTGCAGACAGCCTACTTTTAACTGTTGCTGGAATATGCTTTTAGCATGACTACATTTTTCATCCAGGATATCTCTCTTTTTCCTCTCTACCTATGGAAAATCTTACCTGGACTTTAAGGCCCTCTTCAAGGTCCATAGATGCCCCAAAGTCATCTTGGATGACCTTAGCCCCTGGGGACTTTTCATCTTTTGGAGTCCCAGGGCACGTGGTGCAGTTCTGCTGACATTAATCATGTTATAGTCTGGGAAGCCAGGGTCCCTTCAGGTGGACATATCTTACCCCCTGCAAACACCTCTCCCCAGACCAAGTCTCACATACTTGTTCTTGGTGACATTTAGATGAATTGCTTATATGAAAGATCAAAGTGTTTGTCATCTCATTGGTCAGACTTGTTTCACTATCCACTACCCACATATTTTTCATTTTATTCTTTTGTGTGTGTGTGTGTGTGTGTGTGTGTGTGTGTGTGTGTGTTTGCTATTTCTTGGGCCGCTCCCGCGGCACATGGAGGTTCCCAGGCTAGGGATTGAATTGGAGCTGTAGCCACCGGCCTACACCACAGCCACAGCAACGCGGGATCCGAGCCGCGTCTGCAACCTACACCACAGTTCAGGGCAACGCCGGATCCTTAACCCACTGAGCAAGGGCAGGGACCGAACCCTCAACCTCATGGTTCCTAATCGGATTCATTAACCACTGCGCCATGACGGGAACTCCCCATTTTACTCATTTTTTAAAAAAATCTGTACATATTCTGGTCCATTACTTCCTTATACAGCGATACTTGAATCAAAGCCTAACAGAATATAGGGCATTTGCATGTTTTAAAAATCAAAAGACAACAGATCTATTATCAAGCATATATGAAATTATATCAGAACATGAAAGTAAAATGCTTAAGTCTATATTTGAATTATGAAAGGAAAGTAACTGAATTTTGTCAAGACCAGACTGTACATTTCTTCATTAAGTTTGGCATGTCTAAAACATGTCAAATATCTAGGGAAAAAATAGGTAAACAACAAAAAAGTTCTTACGTTATTTTAATTCATCCAACTTTTGTCAAATTAGTTTTTGTATATGTATATTTGATTTTTGAGTCAGTGTTAAAGTTTTGTGATAAGAATTTTGCAGCTAGAGTAGGTTCAAAAGAAACATAAGATCCTTTATAGACATCTCTTATGTGTGCCTTTTATTTTAATCTAACATTGTAATTCACTATAATTATTTAGCGTTCTTAAAGAAGATTAAAAGTCAAAACTTAAAATTTTAAGAGAGGTAAAACTACAGGTATTTATACATTTATCTCTACCTTATTTCGTATGATGATATCATAGTATGAAATGGAATTCCACAATTAAATTGCAATTTGACTAGAATACAAAATGAATAAAGTATTTCATTTTCTAACAATTAGTACAGCTTTTTGATTTCTTAATCTTATACTCTTCTGGTAATTTTGCAGACAGAAGGAAAACTTAAATTGGAAAGATTATAAGTGATGGAAGTAGTTCAAAAAGGAGTATTCTTTAAATTTACCTGAAATGAATATTAGAGTATTTGTTATTTTTTTCCCTAGACCATAATAATTTGCATCTGATAAGGGACAAAACTACAAGATAAGTCTGAAAAGTAAAAAAGCAGCTAACTAAAAGACAAATGAAAGTAAACATACCATGTAAAAGTTCACAGACCAAATGGGCACATTTGAAAAGGAAAAGAGAAATGGATAATTGGATATTTTGTTTAATGTTTAATGTCTTGCATCAACTTAGGAATTTCTTACTCAAAGAACAATGTTTAGTCTTTTTTTTTTTTTATGTAGAAATAGGGAATTGACCCAACTGTTGCAATCTAGCATGTCTTCTGATTGGTTATAAGATAGCACATTCATGTTATAAATATTAAAAAGGCAAAGAACCGTCAATTCTGGATTGATTTTTAATCTGGTTTCCTCGCCTCACTTTCGGAATGCTCAATCTGCTTTATATATTTTGTTGACAGAATGAATTATTTGCCAACACATTTTAACTATTCCTCTAATATGTGGAAAGCCAAGAAGATTTTTTTTGAAAGGGAGAAAATGTCCGCTTAGAAATTCTTTAAAAACTTTAAACGGTGGTGTTTTGCTTACTCAGGACGCTGCCTTTGAAATGGAAGAAGTGGCTGAAAGGACTTAGGATTTCAAACCTCAAGGCACCTTGAGTAACTTGGTGCTGTTAGGAGTATCTGTTATTCTTATAACATTTCCTCTGGATAAAGTCGACAATTCAAAAGAAAATAAATAATTATTTTGCCGTTTAATTACTATTTTCTATGCATTCTGATTACAATATTTCATTAAGCAGTCCGATTCCATCTTACTGTATTATTTTTACCTTGACTTAAGTTCCTAAACCTCTTGAAAAATTAACATTTCTAGATTGATCAGTCAACCAACCTATAGAATCAAGGTAACACTCTCAGTGAGTATTTTGTTGTATAAAAGCCAAAATTCTAAAAGCAAATAGAAATTGGTGTAACTGATGTTTCATCTGAATGTACAACAGTAAACTGATTTAGCTTCCCTTTTTTTTAAAGAGCTGACGCAAGTTGGACGGAGGGAGGTGTTGGGGTGAGGTGGTGGTGGTGATTGGCTTGTCTAGTTCACTCCCACTCGTCTTTAAATCATTGTCTAGATCCCCAAAGTTTCATATAAGTCAACTTTGCTACAAGGGTCTACCATTCCAAACAATTCCGGAAAGATTACACAGGACTGGATAAACAATTAAGGTAAAGCTGTTTTTACATGAAAATGTGTAGTGTTAAAATAATACTTCCTGTCTTCTTTTTATGGTATTTATTTTCTATTAAAAATTAAAATGTTGGAAAATACTGCTTGGGTAACTTTTTTCTCATTAAAAAAAAGATAAATTTAATGTAACGTCAGGCATTGAAATGATTTACCCAGATACTGACTGCAGGGTGTTTTTTGCAGATAATTTTAGGTTTGAGCATAAAGTTAGGATAGTGGGTAACAGAAACGGGAAACATTGCAAAACCAGCAGGTAACAAATGTTTACTTATTTAAGTCTCCTGGCTAATCACTGAGTGAAGAGTTGATGTAATTTGTCTTAGGAAAAAATAGAAAGTTCAAGAAGTGTATTCTCATTTTTATAACATTAGAGATTTTCTTTATCTTGAAAACAAAACCCTCCACAAAAACTTAGTCTCTTCAAAGAAGTCACATCACATGACTGCAGCAGACACAAAGGCTCAGCATTTGGGCTGCATCATTGGCAAATGAAATACAAAAAAAAAAAAAAAGTTGTGCCTTACCCTGTCTTCTTATGTAACTTAATGAAAGAGTAATCTTACAGCTAATTTACTAGAAGAAACTGAGAGACTGAGTAGAGTATCGGCAAAGGTTTAGATTTTGAAGGACTGGAATCAACTATCTAAAATTTTGAGCTGTGCTCAAAACTGTACTCCTCAGATTTATCAGTCAGAGATGGGGGCATTCTCAATGGATTCAAGTATCCTTTATTTTGAGCTTCTTGCAGAGGGTATGGTGATTATTTTCATTAAATGCCCAAGTGATAACAAAACTGAATGTTTTATAACTCAGTGAAAAAATATTTGAACTGATGATATATATTGTATTTATGAATGACTCATTGTCTGAGAAGAGTTTTATTTTTGACAAACTAAAGAAATTTAGCTATGTTTCCTAGAGAAGATTGCCTTTTGTCTTACTGACCAAGATTTTCCAGTTGTTCAGATTTATATTTAGATAATATTTTGGGATTTTCTTGAAAGTCTTTTCTAAGAAGTATATCAGTAACATTTACGTACTGAGAAATGTAGTTTTAAGAGCTAAACTCCTGAGTTTTCTTTAACTAAATTATACAGTGTGCTTTTTGGGTTATTGAAGATATTATTTTTAATACATGAGTTACTTTACAGAAAGTGAAATAATTTATTGTCAGAAGATAGGAAGTACCTCTGGGGGTGGTCCTGTATGTATTATATAGAATGTAGATACTTTGGAACTTAGCGCAGCCACAATTTATGACAATTATTAAATATGCATTAA
The DNA here is from genome assembly GCF_054392235.1 of Sus scrofa. NCBI lineage: Eukaryota > Metazoa > Chordata > Mammalia > Artiodactyla > Suidae > Sus > Sus scrofa. The sequence continues at coordinate 84,502,646 of NC_139387.1, read as the reverse complement.
CATGGGTAGCATAAACAGTTCCCTGTGTTAATATCATATATGCTATATATTGCTGTGAGTTTCTGTAAAGAAACTACTGTTTGGGAAAAAAAGTAACTAAAATTTATGCAGGAATTTAAGGTATTTCTTAGTATTTAAGATGACTGGAGAATCTGTCTTTTTCTAAGAGCAAAGCTAGAAAATCTGTAAGAAAAATAAAATATTCAGATTTTATGAATAGTCCTTTATACTTCATCAAAAGGCTACTTTAATTCTTATATTAGCAAGCATGTAATATTCTTGGCAAAGGGAAAAGACCTCAGCATGGGTTATTTCTTTTAACATTTCTGGTTCTCCCTTGATATTCTTTCTAAGCTATGTCTAAGAAGAGGAAGGGAATGAAAATTCTAAAATATTAGCTCCAGCAATAGGAGTCAAGCAAATACAGTTCTGCTGTTATTGGCAGTTTCTTTTCTAAGATATAATCTCAGACTGAATGATAGTGAATGCTTTTATGGAAGCTAATTTCTGTGAGAAATCATGCCGTGGGCTACCAAGCCATCTGACTATCAATGTGTGACTAGAATGGCATTGTTGGGGAAATTGTTTAAGCGGATTTAATATAAAGGTATAATGGAGTGATTTCATTGTCAATGCTACGTTCGCTTACCTAAGATGTCTTTTGGATGTGGATTTAAACCAGTTCTTTGGATGCAAGATATTTTGGCTTTTAGAAGTTGCAGGACCATCTACCTCCTGTTCACTCAAACAAAGGCAAATAATTTCTGCTACCCAAACCTAGATTTCAGAGTAGATTCATCAGAACTGGGCTGGCATGAAAGACAAAACAAATAGCAATGGTGGGAAATGCTCTGACAATATAGCTCCTTTTCACTTTCACGTATCAAAGAAAATAAACGTTATAAAGATATTAGAAAGAAATGTTATACATAATGTTTAATAACTAGAATTTGGATATAGGGAATCAGCTATTTAGCAGCTATTTAGGACATTCAGGTTTTTGGGTTTTTTTTTTTTTTTTGGGCTGCAGCATGCAGTGGCTTGATGTAGAATTTAGGTCCTATACCAGGCATCAAACCCAGTCCAGCACCAGCAGTGAAAGCACCAAATCCTAACCACTAGACCACCAGGGAACTCCCTCAGAATTTTTTTTTTTTTTTTTTGTCTTTTTACCATTTCTTGGGCTGCTCCCACAGCATGTGGAGGTTCCCAGGCTAGGGGTCTAATCGGAGCTGCAGCCGCCAGCCTACGCCGCAGCCACAGCCACGACGCAGGATCCGAGCCACGTCTGCAACCTACACCACAGCTCATGGCAACGCCGGATCCTTAACCCACTGAGCAAGGCCAGGGATCGAACCCACAAACTCATGGTTCCTAGTCGGATCCATTAACCACTGAGCCATGATGGGAACTCCAGAAATCTTAATAAATGTGATAAAACCAAGTCTTCTAAATGGCAATAGTATTCCAAATACCTTTATTTCAAGTTTTGATTTTGCACCTTCATGAATGAACAAAGCAGCAAAGTAGAAGACCACTGCACTAGCATTTCCAGTCTATTTCTACAAAAATCTCCTTTTGCAGAGAAATTTAACTTCACTGGAAAGAGAGGCTAGACAGTAGAAAGTTCTGTCAAACCAACTTTCATTTTTCTTTTAGAAGAATTTTGAACATTCTTTGTGCAACAAATCTGTCCTTCCTCTTGAAAAACAGAAGGGAACATTTCTGCTTTTGAAATATTAACCTATAAAGCTATCACAAGAATGCACACTTATATCTGTAAAGGAGAACATATGAAGTTGCCTTGGTCTTAGCAGAATATGGCACCAGGCACTGTACTAGAGGATGGGAGCATGGATAGTCTACAAACCTGGCCCTATTCTTATATTCATGAAATTTTTTGCTTAGCAGAGGAACCAGTTATTTATTAATCATACAACTAAGATTGTAAGTGCAAAGTGTGCTAAGTACTGTGAGGGAGAGGAGATCATGCTCAATGGGGGAATCTAGTTTAGACGTGGGGCTTCTCTGACCCATGGAAAGATTTTCCATTCCTTTTAGTTAACTTTGGGGTACGCTTGGGTTAAGAGTGTGGGGAAGGGCATCCCAGGCAGAGGGAACGGCATGTAAAAAGTCCTGAGGTGGCAATGAGGAAGCGACAGAAGTCCAGGGTATCTGGCAAGTAAAGGGGGGATATGATTCAATATAGGACTAAAGAGCTATGTCTGGATTCAACTCTGGAGAGCCTTACAATATATTAGGAAATTTGGCTTCTTTCGGAAAGCGATGAGAAAATCATTTTAGGGCCTTTAGCAGGTAGTCGTGTGGAATAACATAATGGTCATGGAGAGAGAAGTGGATGAATCTTAAGTTAATGGTACTAGATGGATTGAGAGGACTTGGTGATAGATTGACTGTGGGTAGGGGTTTCGGGACAGAGAATGGGATCAGTAATGACAGCCAGATTCCTCTTACGAGCCACTGGGTGACTAGAGGTGCCATGTACTAAGATGGAGAGCAGCAGGAGAATCTATAGCTAGGACAATTATATTATATATTATACACATTATAGTATATTAGTATATTGCATCGTATTATTATACTTTTCAATCACAGTGTTTGGCAGAATCACTCTTTTCTGGCCTCCCCATGCAGTGATTCATTAATTAGTTCAATAAGTGGCCAAAAAAGTAAAAATGTAAATCATGTTATGATATAATAGTTTGTTCAAAAATCTGTGGTCTCTACTGAACAGAATTGATCAGGTGCAGGGATTCTGTCCTATCCATGCTTTAACTTTCATAGTTTCTAGCTCATATTTCATTCCCAATGTGTGTTGAGTAAATAAATGCCATCTTTAAAATACTTCCATATTGAAGTCTAATCCTGTAAGTAATTATGCGATTAAGTTTTAGCAATTATGCTGCAGTCTATGTGCTTCCAAGTATGTACTTTGAGCTGCAGGCAAATGATTCAGACTATCTAGTTTCTCATAATATTTTAATTCTTTTAAAACTATGCTTTTAGCTGGCGTTCCCTTAAAAATAGGTCAGTAATAGAATCTTCAGAGCTAAAGATATGAGGTGTGAAAATATGTCCCAACTTTTGCGTGAAGATGTACTTGACCTGGGCCACATCGGGATTAGAGTCCAAGTCTTAAACTATTTCTTATGTCACGGGATATTTCTTGTCTTTAACAGAGAATAAAATGCATGGTTTTTTTGTTTGTTTTGATTTGGGGTTTTTGTTTTTGTTTTTTTGCTTTTTAAGGCCGCCCTCACAGCATATGGCAGTTCCCAGGCTAGGGGTCAAATTGGAGCTACAGCTGCTGGCCTACGCCACAGGCACAGAAACGGGGGATCTGAGCTGCATCTGCAACCTACAATAGAGCTCACTGCAAGGCCAGATCCCCGACCCACTGAGCAAGGCCAGGGTTCAATCCTGCATCCTCATGGAGACTAGTTGGATTTGTTTCCTGGGCCACAAAGGGAACTTCCAAAATGCATGTGTTTTATGTATGGTAAAAATTGCATAAGATTAAGGTCTCAATTTTCTTATTTGTGACAGTGTACCTACCTTGCTTACAAGGTTTGTGAGAGTTTTGAGAACCATCAAGTCCTCTAACTGCCTCAAGTAAATTACATGCGTGTGCAGATATACATACGAAATACTCTCTATGTTTGCATGCAAATGTAGACAGCAATTAAATTCTAATGACTGGAAGAGGGGGAAGGGATTTAAATGTATTGAGGGCCTACAACAAACCAAACTTTGCCACTCATATTATTATTTAAACTCTCACAACACCGCTTTATCCTCATTTTGCATATGGGAAGACAGAAAGATGGAAGTTAGTTAATTTGGTGATAACTTACACCCAGTTTTATTTATCACCAAAGCCAGCATTTCTGTTCCCTGTCCAGGCTTTAGTTCTCTGTAGTAGAGATGGCAGCACAAATGTGGTATTGCATGGGGAATGCTTAACCTCTTTGGGCCTCCATTACCCCATCTGTAAAATAGGAATAAGAACAAAAATAGTACCTACCTCTCTTAGCATGAGAATCTCTAGTTGCATCCATGTTGCTGCAAATGGCATTATGTCATTCTTTTTTATGGCTAGGTAGTATTTCATTATGTATATGTACCACATCTTTTTAATCCACTCATTTGTTGATGGATATTTAGGTTGTTTCCGCATCTTGGCTGTTGTTAATAATACTGCTGTGAACATCTGGTTGCATGCATCTTTTTGAATTGTAGTTTTGTTTGGATATATGCCCAAGAGTGGGATTGCTGGATCATATGGTAGTTCTATGCTTAGTTTTTCTGAGGTACCTCCATACTGTTATCCATGGAGGGTGTAACAATTTACATTCCCATCAACAGTGTAGGGGTGTTCCCTTTTCTTCACAACCTCTGTAGCACTTGTTATTTGTAGACTTATTAATGCTTTTTAAAAACTTGAAAAAAAAAAAAAAGTACCGACCTCAGCAGATTGCTGTGAGGATGAAATGAGTTGCTAGATCTGAAGCCCTTGTAACAGTGTCTGGCATAGAGTCAGTACCTTAAGCATACTTGATATTCTCTCACCTTTTATAAATCCCAGGATTAGCACGGATTCGTGTGAATAAAATTACTAAGGCTCCGATGAATAAGTACAATGTGAAGCAGCCTTTAAAGTCCCCAGGACTGCTGCCGTGTATACTGCAGTAAAGATCCAGAGAGGAAGACTAAGCCAACAGTGGAGTGCAGGAGAGGGAGAGCATTCCAGGCACTGTGACCTGAGTGTGCGAGTGGCCCTTGCTGGTAGAGAACTCGAGGGGTTCCTGAAACCAAGAGGAGGCCAGAGTGGCTAAAACAGTGACATAGGGAGAGTGTGGAAGGAGTGGAACCAGAAGCAGAGCAAGGAACATGTCAAATTTTGTGGGCATGTTGAGAATTTTGGATTTAATCCCAAGAGTAAAGGGAGGACATTAAGGGTTTTACACAAATAAAGGACATGACCTAAGTTTTGTTTTTCAAAGATCATTCTGGCTGTTGTGTGGAAAATGGGGTGGGCAGGGGGAGGGTAGGCAAGAAAGGATTCAAGACATCAATTACGACAGTTGTAACTGACAATGTAAGAAATGATATGGAGTCTCCACTGTGGCGCAGTGGGTTAAGAATCCAATTGCAGCAGCTCGGGTCACTGCAGAGGTGCCAGTTCAACCCCTGGCCCAGTGCATGAGTTAAAGGATCCAGTGTTGCTGCAGCTGCAGCTCAGGTCACAGCTGTGGCTTAGTTTCCATCCCCAGCCTGGGAACTACTTCCATATGCTGCAGGCGAGGCCATGAAAGAAAGAGAGAGAGGAAAGGAGGAAGGGAGAGAGAGAGGGAGGAAGGAAGGAAGGAAAGAAAAAAAGAAAGAAAGACAAGGAAGGAAGGAGGGAGGGAATGAAGGAAGGAAGGGGGAAAAAGAGGAAGAAAGAAAGAAAGAAAGAAAGAAAGAAAGAAAGAAAGAAAGAAAGAAAGAAAGAAAGAAAGAAAGAAAAAGAAAGAAAGAAAGAAAGAAAGAAAGAAAGAAAGAAAGAAAGAAAGAAAGAAAGAAAGAGAAAAGAAAGGAAGGAAGGAAGAAAGAAAGGCAACAGTCACTTGGACGGGACTGATGGTGGAAGAAATGGAAAGAGGTAGACTAATCTGAGAAATAATTTAGTTGCTTGTAAAATCAACTAGACTTTGGAAAGGACTGGATGTCAGAAATTTAGAAAAATTGGAAGATTGTTATTTCTGACTTGAGCTGGAGAAATGGTGATAATATTCTCTGAATAGGAAACACTAGAAGAAGGGGGAAGCATCACAAGTTAGATTTTAGACACATAGAATATAGGAGTTCTCTTGTGGTGCATCAGGTTAAGGATTCTACATTGTCACTGCAGTGGCTCAGGTCACTGATGTGATGAGGGTTTAATTCCTGGCTGGGAAATTTCTGAATGCTGCAGGTGTAGCAAAAAAAAAAAAAAAAAATTTTTTTTTTGTCTTTTTGCCATTTCTTGGGCCAGGCTAGGGATCGAATCAGAGCTGTAGCTGGCCGGCCTATGCCAGAGCCATAGCAACTTGGGATCTGACCCATGTCTGCGACCTACACCACAGCTCACAGCAATGTGGAATCCCTAACCCACTGAGCGAGGCCAGGGATCAAACCTGCAACCTCATGGTTCCTAGTTGGATTCGTTAACCATTGAGCCACTATGGGAACTCCAACCTACATTGATTTTAAACTGCCTTTGAGCTTTTGAGATATGCAAGTGTATATCCATCAGATCACTGGTTACATGGAACTGGAGATCAGAGCAGAGGCCTGGGCCAAAGCTATGACTTGAGGGGCCTTTGGTTTATGAAGCCTTGGGAGTAGATTGGAACAGGGGTGCTTAGGACCTGCCCTTGAGGAATTCAAACAATGAAACCTCAAACAAAACGGTACTTTTTAAAGGAGCAAAGCCACAAAAGTTCTGTAAAAATAATAGCAGTGTCACTAACAAACAGAAGGTTTAAGAATTCCTAGAAGCCAGAAAGCAGAGAGGGCTGGAAACCCCCTGAAAGAGAAAAGGAACCAGGGTAGACCAGGTAATGGGCTTTTTCCAGAAGGAGACCAGTATCAGTTCCAAGTTAAGTCAATAGAGACAAAGAGGAGGTGTGGATCACGATCAACCAATGACCGGGTGTTCACCAAGGAACTTTGGTTTGGACTCTCGGTCTGTTTGGGTTGCCTCTTTTGCCCAAAAGATAAGGCTGTAATCTAGTCCTGATAAAGGACTCTGTAATAAATTTCAGGGCCTCCACAGCAGGCAAATAGGGATTACAAGTGGAAATGGAAGCTCCATCAAGAGGAAACTACATCATAGTGTTTTGCTTCCAGAGGAAGCTCTCTTCCAGAGCCAGCTGTGTCTGGGAGTGGGCTCCTACAGATGCTTGGCACACAGACAGGCCACATAGAGGCCCCTTACACAGGACCTACAAGTGAGCAACCTGCCAGTGGAATAAACCTGCAAGATTTCAGAGAAAACCCAGGTACTAGCTTTCTAAGTTAACCAGTATACTCTTCGTTCATAAATATGAACAGACAAGCTAGGGTCATTAAGAATGTAAGGAAAACCAGTCATATGGAAGAGAAGGGCCACATCGAACAAACAGAATAACTCCACAAGAAAATAAATACAAAATTTAGGGAACAAAAAGAGCTTTTGGAAACTTCTAATCACTAGTTGTAGAGAGGTTTGAGTAAATACTGCATCTGGAAGACAACAACAATAAAAAGATGTTATGAAAATAGAGGAAGAGAATAAACAAGTTATCAAAAGTTAAAAACATGACTGTGAGAAATAATTAGTGGATGGATTGGAAAATCAAATGAGTACAGCTTACAAGCAAACACTGTTTTTCACCCTACCCTCAGTACTTTCTTCGACAATGAAAATGTGGGGTTTTATCACACGGGCTAATTCTCCTACACTAGCTGAGGGTCCTACAGTTCAGTCAATTTTGACCCTATTTCCTGGAGTTAGCATCAGATCCCACAGGTTAAGGGCTCAGTCCCACAAGATGGCCTCAACTTCAGATGCAATGGCAGGTCCAGACCTCCTGTACTTCTGTCCAGCCAGCCGTAAATCAGATTGAATAATTTTCTGGACTCGCTCACAGAATTCCAGAACACAGTTTCCTTACTAGATTACTGGTTTATTTTGAAAGGATGCAATTCAGGAACTGCCAGATGGCAGAGATGCATGGGATTAAAGTATGAGGGAAGGGGCTCAGAGCTTTCATGCCCTCTCTTGGTGCACCACCCTATGCACTACAGTGCAGCACCTCCATGTGGCAACCAATCCAGAAGCTCTCCAAACCCCTTCGGTTAAGATTTTTTGTGTGTGTGGAGACTTCATTACCTAGGCATGACTAATTAAATCATTGGCTATTACTGATTAACATAGCCCCTACCTGCTCTCCTTTCCCAAGAGGTTAAGAGTGGGGCTGAAAGTTCCAACTCTCTAAACACTTGGTTAGTTTCCCTGGCAATCAGCCACCCACCCTTAGGGGCTTTACAAAGTCATTTCATTTATATAAACTCAGGTGTGGTTGAGAGGGTCTTGTTATGAATGACCACCACCACCACAACTAAAACCCACACCTTTATCATTTCAGAGCTATTTCAGGGATAAAATTCAAATATTGATTCATTGCATTAATTCAGGGCTCTGTGCCAGGAATGAGGATGAAGACCAAATATATCTGTTTACTGCTACATGACAATATCACACAGCTGAAGATCAAATGCGTTGTTTTGGACATAACATCGAGGAACTATCTCTGAACATTGAATAATAAGACAAAGAGATGGGAAATAAATAGCAAATATTAGCAGTATAGATCAAGAGTTCCAAAACATGATCAATAAAAGTTTCAGATGGAGAAAACCCTTTTTAAAATAGTAGAACGTTGCAGTTACAGTGGGAAAATAAAATAAAAAAAAAAATAAAATAGTAGAACGTTTTTCTGATCAGAAGAAAGATACAAGTCTAAATGAATGGGCTCTCCACATGTGAAGTAAGATGAATTTCTAAAACCTCTCACATCTAGTTACGGCCTGCAGAAACTTCAGATTGTGATAAGGAGAAAAATTCTAAAATTCTACAAAAGAAAAAAAAATCAAAGAAATGAGAATCTGACTTTTCAGTGGAAGCTAGAAGTCAGGAGACAAATTATGAAGGAAAAAGATTTTGAATCTAGAATTCAAACAATCAGAAAAATTTGAGAGCAAAGTAAAGACATTTTCCGACATGAAACAACTCAGAAATTCTGTTTACAAACATGGACATATTGTGTGGGGGAAAAAAGAATTATTCAAGGCAGTATTTTGGCACAATGCAAAATGAATTGAAGAAAGGGGATCAAATGGCATTCAAGAATCATTGGCAGCTGAATGGGACCTAGAGGATGGAGGAAGGAGCCATTCAGAAAGTAAAAGAGCATGAATAATTTGCTATCAAAGTTTCAGTAATATAGGATTATGTTTCATTTATTATGAAGGTATATATACTATTTTGAGTCTTTTAGGGCATACTATTGACACAGTCATAATGTTGTAAATACTGATTATTTGGTTTAGGGTTCAGAAAAAACCATTCGATAAGTTATGAGAGATTTAATTGATTTACAGAATAAGATGAAAATATTATGAATCTCAGCATTGGAAAGGTTTTCCTAAACCGAAACAATTAGTGTGGGGAAAGGAATTAGGAGCACAGAAAGAACTATGCTAATGTCCTTATCTTGCCTAAGTGTCAGTCTAGAGCAGATAAACCAAGGCAGGAAGGTTTTAGTGAATAGTTTAAATTTAGAATGACTTTAAATGAAGAACTAAAAACAGTAACTCATTAGGGATTGCTACTGGGAAGTGAAACTGATACTGAGTGATGCTGAGAGAAGCCTTTGTACTCAGTTGATACAAGTTTCTATTTTTTTCTTTTAACTCTATCCTTGTCTTATTTTTATTCTCTGGTGCTTTTAAGATTTCGTTTTCTTTGAGGTTAAACATGCACACTACCTCATACTAATGAATATATTCATTTTTCTTCCTCCTGCTTGAAATACTGTGTGCTTAAAAAAAAAAAAAATCCTGAGAACTATCTTTCTTAGTTCCCCCCAATTTTTTCCCATTATATCCTTTTTATGTCTCCCTTGTATCACAATTCTCTTATATTAGCATAACCTAGGGTATGTTTAAACTTCTTGTTTTCTTTTCCATGTCTCTTCTTCATCGTTTTCTTTCTTTGTGATTTAATTTGAGTGATTTCCACTGATCTGTCTTCCAGTTTCATTACTTCTTCCTTCAGTTGAGTTTTTTATATGACTATATGTTTTATTTTTAGAATAATGTTTTTTTTGGCTCTTTGTTTCAGACCAACCTGATCTTTTTTTAGGGTGTTCTAAATCTATGGATGGTCTTTCTTATTTTGAATATTTTAATTGCTTGTATTATATTAATTTTAAAGTCCATTTTAAATTACTTTGCATTCGTAGTCACTTAATCTGATGATTTCCTGTGCCTACTGCACTCCTCCCATTGAGTTTCCATGTGTGATGTGTAACTTTTGCAATTTGGGGTATGGACTCTTCTTGAGTGGAGGCACTGTGGAGGCATTCTCATGTGGCTATTTTGTATTTGTCAGGTGATTTGTGGATTCCATGAGTTCTGAAGCAATTTTTATGTTAGTGTCTCTGCTCAGGGTTCCCTTACCAAATGAGCAGGGCACATTCCAGAACCATACCTTCCATGAGTGTTTCTCCCAATATAATTATTCAATGAGAATTGAATGAGTCTAGTAGTAAAAATTTCAAAACATTAACAACATTAGTGGATTCATAGCATTTTTTTTAAACACGGTTCCAGTCCACCTCCTTTTCACTTTACAATTGAGGGAAATGAGGTCCAAAAAAGCTAAATAACTTGTGTTGAAATCCAGTGAATGAAAGGCAGAACAGAGCTTGAGTGCTGGATCACTTTCTCGTCAACTTTAATTTTATATAAATGGTGAGTGATGCTATTTCAAAGATGCACCTGTAGTTGCTTTTGTTACTATTCTTAACTTTGGCCTCAGGATCCAAGTGCCTGCAAAGTGGCTTCCTAAGCCTAATCCTACCTTTGTTGTGTGTTACCAAGCATTTTGGTGGCATTAATTCTTTCATGCCCTATTAACAAATTAAAGCAGCAATTTTCTTATGTTACTCTGGTAGAGACACTGGTAGGTTCTGCCTTCTGCCTTCACAGGTCTTCCTTTATCAAGTTTACCACTGTCACTGTTGTTTTGAAGTCATGAAATCTGCTTACGAATACCTCAGACTTCTGGAAGACTGCTGCCGTCTTTTAAGATTTATTTATTTTTCTTTCTACAGTGACTAGCAAAGCACCTGCCATACATACATATTCTATAAATACCCACTGATTTGGCAATTTAGTAATAATTTTCCTTTTTCTCTTCCATTTTCTTTTTTGTTCCTGGGTAAGGGAACTTTTTGGGACAAATTTATGTGAAGTTTGCAGGAGTTTACTTCCTTTCCATGTTTTTTTGTTTGTTTACAGAGAACATATACAAAGAGGTGATTCCTATTTATTTATCTAATTTAAAGAAAATCAGAATGATTTGTTTTGTGTTTTGTCTGCAGAACGGTGTGTTCTGAACATCACACAGCTTCAGGAAGAGCCTGAAGCTGAAGGTACAGTATATTGTTTACACTGAAGGAGCTTGTGTGTGGACAAGAAAGCGCTGACAGCTCAAATGGATCCCATGGAACTGAGCAATGTCAACATCGAACCTGATGATGAGAGCATCAGTGGAGAAAGTGTTGAAGATAGCTACACCGGGATGGGAAATTTAGAAAAGGCAGCAATGAGCAGGTATGGGGTTAAAAATGAGCAGGTTCCATGGGAAAATAAGAGAAGTCTATGGCCCTGGAAAGAATTAGATTTATTACCTATCTGAGCGATAACCATGACTTTGATGTTGAGACATTGACTCCCTGATCCTGAAATACATATTATTGTATCATTATTGCGTGTCAGTCCTTTGTGTGACTAATTTAGATTCGCAGTTACAGTGAAAATAGTAATAGAGAATAATTTAAATTATATTAGCTATCACTTCTCTTCCCTTTCAGACTTTTCAGATTCCTCTTCCTTTGCCCTTTAAATGTTGCAACATCTCCAGCATTCTGCAGGGATGCTTCTCTGGCTAAAAGTGTCCTATGAGTAACCTCATTTACAACGATCATAGCTTCACCCACTGAACATATGCCGTATCTTCAGCCTGTTAGTCGTCTCAGCTGAATTTCAGATCACTATAGCCAACTGTTTACTACACATCTCTACTGGATGACTCGTGGGTCTGAACTGCCTAATATTGAACTCCTGTAATTCCCTTCAAAGTTTCCTCCTCCTCCAGCACATTCATCTTGGCAAGAGTCATCAATGTCGTGATTCAGCAATTCTGCCAAAGGACCTTTGGTGTCAACTTTGACTCATTCCTCCCCCAAACCGCACATCCAATGTTTGACCAAGCCCAGCTGGTCTGACCTCATTAATGCTTCAAGTCCATCCACTTGTCTGTATCCATTCTATTACCATCTTACTCCAGGCGCTCATCCTCTGTCACCTGCCCCTTAGAACAGCCCTGATTTCTCTCCTCCAACTAGCCCTCTACATCCCTTTCAAAAGTAATTTTTTACAGATGCAAATTCGTTCATGTTCCCTCCCTGAGTAAAACCTTCCAGTGGTTTCCCATTAGCCTTAAGAGGAACATTAGCGAGTTCCTGTTGTGGCTCAGTGGGTTAAGAACCTGATATAATGTCCATGAGAAAGCGGGTTCAGCCTCTGGCCTGCTCAGCAGGTTAAAGATCCCATCTTGCTGCAAGCGTGCAACTCTGATTTGACCCCAGTCCAGGAACGTCCATGTGCCACAGGTATGGCCATAAAAAAAAAAAAAGATAAATATTAGACTATACATTGCTTGGCATATAAGGCCCTTCATTGTCTGGCCTTCACCCAGCTCTCCTGTCCATCTCTTGGTCTGCTCCCTGTTTGTAACCTCTTTTCTCACCTTGTTGAGCCACTCACAACTCCTCACACACAATTCATTCTGCTCTGTCTGCCTGGAATGCTTTCTTTTACTGTTACCCACTCACCTTGTCCTTTTTCTCCACTGACTGCACTCATTGTCGTTCAATGCCAGGTCTTCTATGAAGCCTTCCCCCAGTTAGAGGTGCCCAACCCTTCCTTGGTGCACCCTCTCCCTATTCACATGTTCATGATGCCACTCCAACAGGTTAATGGCACTGCATGGTGCAGAATGGCTGCATGATTGTTATTTGATAAATATATTAATTTCTCACAGAATATTATATAATACAAGTTATGCATGATTTAAGACACTCGGAAGTGAATTTTTGACCAAATCTGGGTAGGAAGTAGAGAATATTAGACCAGGACATCTTATTGCATTCAAATATCCAGGAAAGGCTGTCTGGAGAAAGCAGTGTTCTTTCCTCCAAGGAGCTGGTGCAGTTAGTGATGTTGGATAGAGGCCATGGTGATATCAACATGGCACTTTCTAGGTTGGGTGACTCTGGAAGAGCCACAGTGTGGTAGAACCCAGGGCTTTGGATCTATGGAGGAGTCTCTGGACTTTCAAGAAGATATTATCTTCTTCAAGCTTCAGAGGAAAATCTAGAGAGGCAAACCAATGCCTGCCTTGCTGAGGATTAAATGAGCGCCTTTAAGATAGACAATACTCAGTAAACTTTTGTTTTTTTATCCCCCACTTCATCCCCCTCAGCACCTGATTAAATCTGAGGGCCCTTTTGTTTCTTAGAAGGATGCATACAAATATGAGCTCCATGAGGTGGCAGAGCTGAAGGAGACATGGTCCCAAGAACAGTCCTACAGAGGCATTCAATGTGGGCCTCTGAAAGCCATCATGGAAAGAGCAAGAGTGCTTTTGTTAGCACCAGACGGTGTGTTCTAGATCTCTTACAGTGACTTAGCTTGTAACTCCTGACTCAAGTGGGTCATTATTTTGCAATTTTATGATCACTTTAAAAAGTGATTTTTCTTTTAATGTTTGGTTTGAATTGGTCTCTGAAATGTAAATGGGGGGAAGTGAAACATAATACATTCATTTGGAATTATTATACCTATGTTTTCAATATATGCTGGGTTTGGCATTAAATCATTTAAGACACTGGGGACATTTCTCATGTATTTTATACAATCTTGGCATGTTTTATGACTACAACTCATCTCACACCGAAAGAAGAACATGCAAATGCCTCAAAGAAGGTAATCTCTTTACTTTCACATTTAAAAATTTAAAAATTACTCAGGAACTAAAGGATTCTAGTTTATCGATAAAGGCAAAAAATGGAATGTTCAATGTTCCAGAGATTAAATATGGATGACACTTTTGTTTTTATAATCATCAGGCCCATTTTAGGCTTAATTTCATCTTATCATCTTAGTTTCCAACTATGAACATTACGTACCAGTTTCCACATAGAGGTATATTAACTACAGACTGTTAAAATAAAGCACAAAAGGAGTTCCTGTCGTGGCTCAGCGGAAACAGATCTGACTAACATCCATGAGGACGCAGGTTTGATCCCTGGCCTCACTCAGTGGGTTATGGATCATTGCCATGAGCTGGGGCGTAGGTCACAGACATGGCTTGGATCTGGCATTGCTGTGGCTGTGGTATAGGCCGGCAGCTGCAGCTCCGATTCAATCCCTAGCTTGGGAATCCCCATATGCCGCAGGTGCGGCCCTAAAAAAAATAAAGCACAAAAAAAAGGAGGGAGGAGTACAGACATGGAAGAAGGCAGCATCTGAGGGTATTACGTTTCCTATGAGAAATAGAAAAATGACAAGAAATGTTCCTAACCTGTACACTGGGTTCTAGAAAACCCACTTCTTGGCTTTTAGGAAAGCACATAAAACTTTGTGATTTTACCTGCTGTTGTTGTCTATTCTCAAATGGTAACCTTGTTATCCTTCTTTCCCATAAGATATTTTCAGGATTAGCTTCCATGATAAAAGATAATTTGTACAGATCTATAATAATTATTTCCCTTTTTTTATTTCTAAGGGTTATTTTAATAAAACACTCTGTAATCATTTTATCTTACTCTCTCATGCAACAAATGCTCTAACAATTGCAGTCTATCTAACCCTAAAGCACTTCTGAGGAATATGCAGAGTTCTGCAGTGGCAAAGCAGGCTAGGGATCTGGCTTTGTCACTTCTGTGGCTCAGGTTACTGCTGTGGCGCAAGTTCACTCCCTGGCCGGAGAACTTCCACATGCCATGGGCATGCCCGCCCCCCCCCCCAAGAAAAAGCATATTTGGGGATTTCCTGCAACAAAAAGAAAGCCCATGTGATATTTTATAGTGTCAAAATACTATGGTGGCAGGTGGACTCATTAGTCAAGTGTTTTGGAGATGTGACTGATCTGTATCATTAAAGCCTCTGGCATAAGCTGCAGGAGCCAACCAGTACTGTCAGAGCATATGCAGGTTCCAGCCTGTACCCAGAAGACCACAATCACAATGCTCCGGGACTAGTCACATCTTGAAGTCCTGCTTCCCTCCCACCTCTTCTACTAATTCACTGCGTATCTTTAATGTTTTTCTTAATTTCATCCATTGTCTGATAACCCAAGTACATTTTCAGAGTAATGAAAATAAACACACAAACACACACAAAACAACCAACACAACAGGGAGCTTTCTCCAGCAAGAGCTACGTGTATAAACAGGTGGAGCCAAAAAAAGAGGAAAATACTGGCTACAGGTCCCTGCCTGGGGCTGCATGCTGCTGTGGGGGACCCTAGGCTTGGCGTCTGGTGGGGTGGGCTTGCCACCTTACTCTGAAGCCATAGTCGCTTCATCTTTAGAGCAGGGATACTGAGGTTTCTCCTCCAGGACATTTGAGCACCAAGAGAGATGGGATGACAGTGTGTAGGCACTTAATAAATATTTATGACTTAATAAGATCATCTGATCATGGTGTATGCGCAGTTGAGAAAACTCAGTCACTGCTTTGTTCCCTTCCTCTGGGAGGGCTCTAAATGGCAACAACATCGGCTTTAATTATTCTCTTTTTGGCATAGTCCACGTGCGATGAAGAAATGAAGCTTAAAAAAGGTCCCAACTAAAAAAAACCATTTTTTTTTCCTTCATAACTTTGTTCCTCTCTCCCAAAGTATATTCACAAGTGGGGCTCAGCCATTGGTCTGGAAGGAAAACTAATGTGAAGGAGAAGAGAAAAAGAGTGTTAAGGGTCTTATTTTTCCTCCCCTAAATGAGTGACTTAGATGACCTGAAACAGAAATATAATTCAGAGCATTTACCTAGCTGTTTTTCCTGTCTTATTTTCTCTCATCTGTGTGGCTTCAGTCAATTTGCAAACGAAGATGCTGAAAGTCAAAAATTCCTGACAAATGGATTTTTGGGGCAAAAGAAGCTGGCCAATTATGACGATGAACATGTAAGTGACTCTGCTGGCAGGCGGTAAACAGGGCCTGAGGGTGTCTCATCGACCTGGGTCTCTGCAGGAAAACAATGTGACTGAAATTTTCCAAGCCTTGATCAGCACATTCTCTGTTTATTCAGGCCCTTACTGGAATAAGGGCTTGTTTTTCCTGTTCGCCATATGGCTGCATAAATCATTTATGAAATTTATTTGTTTTTTGGAGAAATCATTCTAACCCAAATGTAATCTGCAGCCAGACATGGTTCCCTTCTGGAGGTCACTTAACCTGTATTTTTTTCCTTTTACTGACACCCCTGCTGAAATCAAGGATCCACTGAAAAGTCAATGGCATTTTCAAATTCCACTGAAAATGACACACTTTTATTGAAGTAGAGTAATAGCTTTTATTCACGGTGATTTTATCTTTGTCTTCAACTTTGGACAGTAGTCTCCTCCAGTAAAGATAATGTGGGATAAGAATAATCCAAAAAAGTAGATTTCCCTTTGTGGCTCAGTCGGTTAAGAACCTGACATAGTGTCTGTGAGGATGTCGGCTCAATCCCTGGTCTTGCTCAGTGGGTTAAGGATCCCACCTTGACACAAGCTGCGGTGTCGGTCACAGATGCAGCTCAGGTCCGGTGTTGCTGTGGCTGTGTTGTAGGCCTGCAGGTGCAGCTCTGATTCAACCCCTAGCTCAGAAACTCCCATGTGCTGCAGATGCAGCCCTAAAAAAACAAACAAACAAACAAACAAAAAAACTCCAAAAAATGTTCATCCTTTGGCAAATATTTGCTTACAATGCGTCTCTTTTTCTTAAAGCATCCTGGAACCACCTCCTTTGGGATGTCTTCATTCAACCTGAGTAATGCCATCATGGGCAGTGGAATCCTGGGCCTGTCCTATGCCATGGCCAACACAGGGATCATACTTTTCATGTAAGCGAATGGACTTATCCACACTTGGTTCAAAGCCCATGCATACCCAGTGTTCTTTTAGTTAACAATCTGAAGTTTGATCTTTGTGAACAGGAATAATCTGAAAAAGTATTAGCATGTACACTTCCTTTTAAATTAAATAGCAGTGAGAAGGAATCAGACCAGTCTAATCATGGTACTTGTTCAACCAGCCATGCCTAACTGAGGGGCAGAAAGTTTATGCTCTAGACCACCTCAAAGTGTTGGGGCAGCCCCACTAGTCTAGAGAGACCATTTTACAAAGTAATTCGTTATAAAGTAATTTGGTGTTCAGTAGTTGAAAAGATCTTTCCCAGCAGAAAATCACATTCTTTAGGAAAAAGATCCCATTCCAAACCAGACCTGCAGAGTCCTACATGTCCTGGTCCCATCTCACACCCCATTCCCCCATATCCCATATGCCAGATACACTGGGCACAGGGGTCTTCTCTCCATCTCATGAAGGTGCCATGTTCCTTCCTACCCCAGGGCCTTTGCATGTGATCTTAGAAACTTCTTCTCCTTCTTCTAGTTAACTAGTTAACTCCTCATAGCTCAGCTCAGCTTCGCCTCAGCCCTTCCCCAACCTCCACGACTGGGACACACCACCTTATTATACACTCACCACAGTGTTCATATTTTAGTGCAGTTGTCTGATTCATTTAGTTAATGTCAGTCCCCCTTGCTAGACTATCAGCTCCAAAGGATTGAGCCCAG
Organism: Sus scrofa; assembly: GCF_054392235.1. NCBI lineage: Eukaryota > Metazoa > Chordata > Mammalia > Artiodactyla > Suidae > Sus > Sus scrofa. The sequence continues at coordinate 84,484,926 of NC_139387.1, read as the reverse complement.
CTCTGATTTTATACCACATGTCTCTATCCCCAAGGCCTAGTACAGTGCTTGGCCTAAGGATCCCAACTAAAAAAAAAAAACATTTTTGCAAAGTGGCCAGAGTTTATTCCTAAACCTGTGCACTGTATCCAAACTTGGCCAAATGCTGTGTGGTGGTGGCAGTGTCACATGGCTGACTTGGAGGATGGACACTGCATTGTCAGTGACAGACAGCCACAGGCATTTGTGCATGACGTATGGCCCGATACTTTCCAAGACACAGTTGGCAGCAGTGAAATTCTTCACGGGAATAAAGTCTAATGTTAGGCATCAGCAGGAACACACATCACAATCCCTAATGCAATGCTGGAGTGTTAAATAACTGTCTAAGAATGCAACCTTTACGTTGTAAATATATGCTGCTGGTGTTCCGAACATCAGTTGTGATTAGGTCATCACACAGCTATTTGCAGGCTAAGGGTCAGGCTAGACTATAAATATTTATATTGTGTCAGTGCTTCGATTGAATTGTTAGGTATAATTTTTAGCTGAATGGATTTTTCTGTCGATTTTATTTTTGTAAGCCATGTTTGAAATAAGGTGATTTAAAAAAATTCTCTGCATCTTAATGGCTAGAGATATGTTCATATGTATACGTGTATAGTCTTATAATGTACTACTACCTCTAAGACGGAAAGACCACCTTCTCCTTACGAATGACACACACCATTACAATTAATTAGGATGTTTTCATAGATCGCTGATGAATAGAAGCGGGAAACACGTCCCCTGATCCTAGAGCCACAGATCATGTTCACGGGTGGAGAGTGTCCCACTTTTAAAATTGAGAGCCTCATTTCAAGCCTGTAAACATTTAGCAGATTAATTTGACTGGAGCAATTAAAGCACATTAGGGAGTGTGTTTTATGTATCCAAATAGCCCAAATTGGATTCAGCAATCTCCCTTAATTCCCAGCAAGTGACATAGGATGTCATTGGTTTTACTTGTAGGAGTTTCTGCTAAAGCAGGTAGGTTTAGAATACAAGAAATGCTCATTATTTCTCCAGGGAACGAGTATGTAATCTGAATTACATAACTCTTTTAAAACAGGTAAATGCCCAAGGCATAGAGGAAAATATATGAGTAAGACAGCTCTGGAGAACATATTTCATGAAAAATGAGAGCACAATAGAGCTAGAAGAGTTATAGCATTTGTAACTCATAGTCTAGATCTACATTTGCAACATTGACTTCCCCATGTATTACCGAAGAATTTGATCAATTGTGGGGAGAACGTTTAGTGTACTCTCATCATATAGAACAGGCAAAGAATAAGATTTTTTTAGTAACAAACGCTGGAGAGGGTGTGGAGAAAAGGGAACTCTCTTACACTGTAGGTCGGAATATAAATTGGTGCAGGTACTATGGAAAACAATATGGAGGTTGCTCAAAAAACTAAAAACAGAATGATCCAGCAATCCCACACCTGACATATATCTAGACAAAACTATAATTTGAAAAGGTACATGCACTCCAATGTGCATAGCAGCACTATTTACAATAGCCAAGATATGGAAACAACCTAATGTCTATCAAAAAATGAATGGCTAAAGAAGATGTGGTAACATATACAATGGAATATTACTCAGCCATAAAAAGGACTGAAGTAATACCATTTGCAGCAACATGGATAGACCTAAAGATTATCATACTAAACGAAGTCAGTCAGAAAGAGATAGTTGAATACTGTATGATATCACTTATACATGGAATTTAAAATATGACACAGATGAACTTATCTACAAAACAGAAAAAAACTCAAAACATAGAGAATAGATTGTGGTTGCCAAGGGGGAGGGGGATGGGGAAGGGAAGAATTGAGAGTTTGGATTAGAAGGGACAAACTATTATATATAGAATGGATGAACAACAGAGTCCTACTGTATAGCACAGGGAACTATATTCAATATCCTGTGATAAGCCATAATGAAAAATAATATGAAAAATAATATATGTATATGTGTGTGTATATACACACAAACACACATATATACTGCAAGTATACCAGAAACTAATATAACTTTGTAAATCAACTATACTTCAATAAAAAGATGACATAAAATGATAAGATTAAAAATTTTTTTCAGGTAAAGCTTAGTCTTTTGCCTTAATTTATTACAGAGATGCTTCTATCTACAGTCTTATTTTGGCTCTTCACTTCTTGTTTTTAGAGAAGCACTGACCACTGTATACATAAAGACACCATACATGCCTGTGGACTTATGGAGGGTCCTGAACCACAAATGATTTTTTCTGAAAACAACAAAGGTTTTCTGCACCCTCTACCTACCTTTCTGTTTTCTCTATTATACAGGCAATTGCCTGACCCTCTGGTTCCCACCATCTAATGTGTAGGATCAGTAGTGGTGGAGCTCAGACTTTGCTTTGGCTTCTATATTTCTAGATTTTTTTTCCCTTTTGTCTTTTTAGGGCTGCACCTGCGGCATGTAGAAGTTCCCAGGCTAGGGGTCGAAGCAGAGCTACAGCTGCTGGCCTACACCACAGCCACAGCAATGCAGAATCTGAGCCGCATCTGTGACCTACACCACAGCTCATGGCAATGCTGGATCCTTAACCCACTGAGCGAGGCCAGGGATTGAACCCACGTCCTCATGGATACTAGTCAGATTCGTTAACTGCTGAACCACGATGGGAGCTCCCTATATTTCTAGATCTTAGATTCAAGTTTAGTTAGGTCAGTGAATAGCCCCTCAGTTATAAATGTTCATGGGACTGTCATGCAAATATCGTACCCATATAGCCCTATACTGTAAGTAGATACAGTATTTGCTAATTTTGCTGTACATTTAGTATCTAAGTTATAAACCAGATTCTACTATTGGGTAACACTAAAAAAAGATAATGTTAGGGACTTCAAGTGGTACACTTTGGTACAGAAAATAAAGCTAATTCCAGTTCTGTGTCATGAAAGAATGGGCATTTGTGGAGTTCTAAACAGAATTTTTCAGCTTCTCCCCAATTCACAAACTCTTAGAAAGTTAATGATTGAAAAGACCAATGTAATAATGTATCGGAATACCTAATATTATCACGTCTTATCTTTTCTAGAAACTTTATTGTCTACTCTCTCTTCCCTTCACAGAATCATGCTGCTTGCTGTGGCAATCCTGTCACTCTATTCAGTCCATCTCTTATTAAAGACCTCCAAGGAAGGAGGTAGGCCTCTCATTACACCCAAGACATTCTGTTTTGATTCTCATTAGAGGGTATTTCAGTCCATAGCCCCATGACTGTAGGAGGATGTCAGTCAGTTTTACATTTCATTTTCTTCTGACCCCAAACAACATGGTATCTCCAATGTTTTTAGTTATCTGGGAAAGTTAGACAAGTGAAAATCAACCCGTTTGAGTTCAGCTAAATAGAGAAAAGACTTTTGGTGGACGATAGACATAACTGTTCCGACTCATTGCATGAAGCCAAGATAAATGAATGAAGCCATTGCTTCTTGTTTGGAGAACATTTACCATATTTTGCGTCAGCTTTTGAGGTTTCGTATTTGGGGGTTTGTCATTTCTGTAGGGTGTTTATTTACATGGTTGAAGCACCAGGGTAGTATGACATGATAAGAATATTTTAGTCATTAAAACAATTTTTGAACAAGGTTCTTTTCATCTTTGACAATAGGATCTCTAATTTATGAAAAACTGGGTGAAAAAGCATTTGGATGGCCTGGGAAAATCGGAGCTTTTGTTTCCATTACAATGCAGAACATTGGAGGTAAGAGGATGTAGTTTTCAACAAACCATTTTAAACTTTTCAAGAATGCTCAAGACATGAGACGACTCTAGCAATAAACAGGCAAATACAGAAAAATAGTTGCTTTACAGTTTTTAAATTTACAAGTAAATTTCCCTAAATAGATTTGCTGTCCCTTATTAATGAAAAATAGCCTTATCTAAGAAATAAAATACTGTGTAAAATCCTGCCAGATGAATTCTGGAATTAAAATATAGAATGAAACCTTCCTTGATTTCAAATGCTATTATGGCTTTAATTATTACTTAAAAAAATTAAGTCATGAGTGCTTACATCTGTCATTACCCAGACAGTTGATGCGTCACATGTATGGTTGAGTTCATTTCATAAAATTGAAAAATCAGTATCTCAGGGGCATGGGGACATTTTGGAGTCCTTGAGACACAGCCTGCACAGAGCCAGCCCATTGGAGAGTGTCCCTAGAAGGTGTGCTAAGGCAAAAATCTGGCCAGGCATCAGAAGCATTCTGAAACACAGATTTCTTGGTTCTACAATTCTTATAATTCTTACCGAATGATCTTTTCCAGAGTAGAGCCTAGAAGTATATATTTTCAGTAGTGTTCCAGGTGATATGTTTGCCCACCTACTTCACTGATCTTTTCAAGCCTTTGACCCTAAGGCATCTTGACCCATACTTCAAACGTCCTAGTGGCTATGTCCTCTTGCATGACCCAGACACATAATGGCCCGTATTTCCTCACCTCCTACCCAGTCCCCAAACCTCTTATTCTATATTTCTGTTCTTTTCATCTCTCAATGAACAATACCAGCAGCATCCAGTTCCTTTTTTTGTTTGTTTGTTTTTTGTTTTTGTTTTTTGTTTTTTCCATTTTTTTTATTACTCAAATGAATTTCTCCGGAGGAGACAGTTTGGGGGGTGGGGGGATGTGCCTGGGCTGTGGGATGGAAATCCTGTGAAATCAGATTGTTATGATCATTATACAACTACAGATGTGATAAATTCATTTGAGCATCCAGTTTCTTAAGGCAGACATCTGGATGTCAGTCTAAACTCTCCCCTCTCTCCCTAACCGAGAACATCCAAATACCAGCTCTTATCCATTCTTTCTCTTATTTACCTTTCGAATCTCTCCACTCCTTCTCTTCTCACCACCGAAGTTCAGGTGATTGCTGTTTCTGCTCAGACTCTTGCAATAGCCATCTAACTGGTCCTCCTGTCCTAGGTTTCCCCTCTTCCACCTGTAATTCACCCTCCAAATTAAATTTCTCAAATTTAGATCTACTGTTGCTTCTCACATGCATAAAATCCTTCAGCCTGCCCTCATTATTTTTAAGATAAAATTTAATCTCTGTAGTCTGACATATAAGGGTCTTTATCATCATTCCTTTGCCTCCTTTTCTGATATCTTTCCTCCCAACTTCTGTATCTGTCTATGTATCTATCTACCTGTCTGTCTATCATCTGTTCCCTATGTGTCCTGTGTGATACCACAATGAACTATATTCTGTCCCCCAACTTTTACAATCCTCCAACCCTATCACACACATTCTCCAGCTCTCCACCTCCGTTTGTCACAAATGGTGCATCATTCCTCCAGGCTTTTAGGTCCTGGCTCCTCTGGGATTCCTAAGCCTTATTAAACTGTATCTGGTATGTTACTGGTTTTAAAAAGACATTTAAAAACCCTTGAGTAGAGAATAATTTTTGGAGCCTGATGCACCTGAATTTAAGTTTGTTTCTGTCACAATCTGTGACCTTTGGAAAGTCACTGTATACCTCTGAGTCCAAGTTTTTCATCTATGCAAAGTCATATTTCATCCTCAAAAAGTCATCAAAATACAGACTCAGTACATGCTTCCTTCTTCCCAGTTCTTGGATTCAATATCCATGTCTCTGGAGCCCTCCTGATTGTTATTGTTGTTTTTTTTTTTCCATTTTTTAAAATTGAATGATTTTTATTTTTTTCCATTATAGCTGGTTTATTGTGTCCTGTCAATTTTCTACTGTACAGCAAGATGACCCAGTCACACGTACATATACATTCCTTTTTCTCACATTTTCATGCTCCATCAGAAGTGACTAGATATAGTTCCCAGTGCTATATAGCAGGATCTCATTGGTTATCCATTTCAAAGGCAATAGTTTGCATCTATTAACCCCCAATTCCCAGTCCATCCCACTCCGTCCCCCTTCCCCTACCCCTTGGCAACCACCAGTCTGTTCTCCACATCCATGAGTTTCTTTTCTGTGAAAAGGTTCATTTTTGCCATATATTAGATTCCAGATATAAGTGATATCATTTGTCTTTCTCTTTCTGACTTACTTCACTTAGTATGAGAGTCTCTAGTTCCAGCCATGTTGCTGTAAATGGAATTGTTTTGTTCTTTTTTATGGCTGAGTAGTATTCCATTGTATATATATATACCATACCTTCTTAATCCAATCATTTGTTGATGGACATTTAGGTTGTTTCCATGTCTTGGCTATTGTGAATAGTGCTGCAATGAACATATGGGTGCATGTGTCTTTTTCAAGGAAAGTTTTGTCTGGATATATGCCCAAGAGTGAGATTGCTGGGTCATGTGGCAGTTCTATATTTAGTTTTCTGAGGTGCCTCCATACCTTTTTTCATAGTGGTTGTACCAATTTACATTCTCACCAACAGTGCAGGATGGTTCCCTTTTCTCCACACCCTCTCCAGCACTTGTTATTTGTGGACTTATTAATGATGGCCATTCTGGCTTGTGTGAGATGGTACCTCATAGTAGTTTTGATTTGTATTTCTGTAATAATCATGAATGTTGAACATTTGTTCATGTGCTTGTTGGCCATCTGCATATCTTCTTTGGAAAAATGTCTATCTGGGTCTTTTGCCCATTTTTCAATTGGGTTGTTAGCCTTTGTGTTGTTGAGTTGTATAAGTTGTTTGTATATTTTAGCGATTAAGCCCTTGTCAGTTGCATCATTTGAAACTATTTTCTCCCATTCTGTAAGATGTCTTTCTGTTTTTTGTTTTTTGTTTTTTTTATGGTTTCCTTTGCTGTGCAAAAGCTTGTCAGTTTGACTGACCTGAGAAAATATTTGTAAGGTTGATGTCAGAGAATGTTTTGCCTCTGTTTTATTCCAGGAGTTTGATGGCATCTTGTCTTACATTTAAGTCTTTAAGCCATTTTGAGTTTATTTTTGTGCAGGGTGTGTGGGTGTGTTCCAGTTTCATTGATTTACATGTGGCTGTCCAGTTTTCCCAGCACCACTTGCTGAAAAGACTGTCTTGTTCCCATTTTATATTCTTGCCTCCTTTATCAAAGATTAATAGGTGTCTGGGTTTATTTCCAGGTTCTCTATCTGTTTCATCGGTCTGTATGTCTGTTTTGGTACCAGTACCACACTGTCTTGATTACTGTGGCTTTGTAATATTGCCTGAGGTCTGGGAGAGTTAGGCCTCCTGCTTAGTTTTTGTTCCTCAGGATTGTTATGGCAATTCTGGGTCTTTTGTGGTTCTATATACATTTTTGAATTGTTTTTTATAGTTCTTTGAAAAATGTCATGGGTAATTTGATAGGGATTGCTTTGAATCTGTAGATTGCTTTGGGTAGTATGGCCATTTTTACAATATTAATTTCTCTGACCCAGGAGCATGGAGTATCTTTCCATTTCTTTGAATCCTCTTTAATTTCCTTGATTAATGTTTTATAGTTCTCAGCATATAAGTCTTTCATCTTCTTGGTCAGGTTTATTCCCAGGTATTCAATTTTTGGGGGTGCACTTTTAAAAGGTATTGTATTTTTGTATCCCTTTTCTAATATTTTGTTGTTGGTATACAGAAATGCAACTGATTTCTGAATGTTAATCTTATATCCTGCTATTTTTCTGAATTTGTTAATCAGTTCAAGTAGTCTTGGGGTTGAGTCCTTAGGGTTTTCTATATATAGTATCATGTCGTCTGCATACAGTGACAATTTTACCTCTTCCTTCCAAGTTGGATACCTTTTATTTCTTTTGTTTGTCTGATTGCTGTGGCTAGGACTTCCAATACTATGTTGAATAACAGTGGTGAGAGTGGGCATCCTGTCTTGTTCCAGATTTTAGTGGGAAGGCTTTCAGCTTTTCTCCATTGAGCATTATATTTGCTGTGGGTTTGTCATAAATGGCTTTTATTATGTTAAGGTATTCCATCTATACCCACTTTGATAAGAGTTTTTATCATGAATGGATGTTGGACTTTGTCAAATGCTTTTTCTGCATCTATTGAGATGATCATCTCCTGATCATTTTTAAATAGGCATTTTTATAATTATAAGATAAATATATGCTAATTGTGAAAAATAAAACATTACATAAATATATAAATAACAAAAAATGTTTATGTAAATTATCTTAGAAATAACCTCTCCAGGTTTTCCTCTATGACAAATTTAATAAATATATTGTTACTTTTAAAATTGGATCATCTCATAATACTGATGTGCAGCTTGCTTTTTTAATTTAACAATATGTCTTGAATGTTATTTGCCTAGTTCTCTTTCTAATAGCTTTTGAATTTTCCATTGTACAAATGCACCATAATTGGTTTATGAATCTCTTGATGAACAGTTTTGGATTGTTTCCAGTTTTTCACTATCACAAACAATGCTGCACTAAACAAACTTGCACAGGGATCTCGCAAGGAGGACATCCTTTTTGATTAATAAAATCACTGGAATTATCTAGGAGTTCTGGAATACAGCCATTCCTTTAATAACCTTTATCCAACCATACCTGCTCCTGATGATGGATGGTTGGTAAGCGGATAAATAAAATCCCGCCATATCATAATGGTTTGTATTTATGTCTTTCATATTTTTATATAGTAAGACTACAATCCTAGGTAGAATTTGACAGCAACACTGGAATTGTTTCATTCATTTTACTGTGGTTGGGCCATAAGAATATAAGGTTCCCATCCCCTATCAAATAAATTGCTTTCCATTTGGTTCAAATTTTCAGCCTTACCAAGATTTAAAATACCAAGCATTTCATAGGATCTCTTCATAGGTGATCTAACATACTTGTTCAGACAACTGAACTAACTGGACATACTCTTTTAACCGTGAACTCAGTAGGTTGAGTGGCAATACCATTTTTTATTATTCCAAGGGTAGCTACTATTGTGCATCTAAATAATGGAATAAACTCTAACATGGCCTCTCAGTCACACCCTCCACACACAAAACCCGCGTGGCTTTCAGGGAGTAAGATGAGATTTCATACATCATTGCTGAAAATCTCTCACTTTGGTTACTATATATGATTAGTGGTTATTGTGGCCAAAAAGAAACACTTGTATTTCTGTATTTAGCAACTCCACACTTAGAATGTTTAATTTTCTCAATGCCCTGAAAAATGAACATTTACCACGGATGTTTCAACATTAGCAGAATAATGTTGACATTACTCAGACAGGTCTGGGTCATTCTGAATTTTCAAAGACCAAACACATTAACAGAGGTGACATCACTGAAAGTCAGCGATTAATAGCTCTAAAACTGAATGCTGCCTCACTGAACCAGTTAATCAGAAATATCTCCTCTGTTTACCCTCTGTAAGATTTAGCTTTACCCAAGGCCTTTGTAAAGATTAACCAAATCATGTTTACAGAAGGTACATCAGGTATTGTAAAAATCTTTTCATTTCACAATAGAGAGGAAACACTGGCCTGAAATCAGGGATCTTATGTTTTGTATGTGGTCTGTCACTTTCAAGCTGTGTGATCTCGGACAAGGCATCTCATCTCTCAAAAATCTTTATATCCTCAGCTGCAGAATGGAGATCATAACAGGCATCTTTCTTTTTCACGTGGCTTTTCGGCTAATTACATGCAGAACTAAACAATGTGGGAAATTGTTATTACTATTATTTGAAGCTAAGGAAATATTTTTAAACTATTCATAGTTCAATTTGCAACGTAAATATCTGCTTTAAATGCCTCTTAGCAAAAAATCACCAGAAGGATGTAACACACACACTGAAACCTTACAATGCAAAACTTGTCAGTTTTTATTTTTAACTGAGTCTTTTGCCCACGTGTGAAATAGCAAATTCGTGTCATACTTCACTGAGTTCATGAACTTGGGAAAGAGATGTTGCATCAATTCCCTAGGCAAAAGTGTGTGTTCTGCATATGTATACATATATGTTTTTCCAGGGTGAGGGTTTACAGATTTTTATAGATCAGATTTTCAGAAGAGCCCATGATCATACACACATCACTTATCTAGATGCTCGAGAAATGTTGCCACTTGATATAACTTCTTATTTGGACAGAGAATATTTTTTAAAAACCTTCATTCACAAAGTTTGGAGAAGCTATCATCTCTCTCTCTCTTTTTGTCTTTGTAGGGCTGCACCTGCCGCATGTGGAAGTTCCCAGACTAGAGATCAAATTGGAGCTATAGCCTCTGGCTTATGTCATAGCCACAGCAAGGCCAGATTCAAGCCATGTCTGTGACCTATACCACAGCTCACCGCAATGCCAGATCCTTAACCCCCTGAGTGAGGCCAGGGATGGAACCCCCATCCTCATGGATGCTAGTCGGGTTTGGCACTGTTAAGCCACAAAGGAACTCCCAAGAAGCTGTCATCTTTTGTACGTTTTTGTTTTCACCAATCCAGTATGACTCCAGTTTAGAGAATCAGTGGTCTGAGACTTTCTGTGTCCCTCAGGGAGATGACAGAGGACTTGAATGGAGCCCAAATCTAGAGAAGGCTAGAGTGACATGTATTCTACCCAGCGCCACCCTGCAATTCTGCCCCCTCTCTCTGGCCCACGCTTTTTGTGACCAGACCCCGACCAGGTTATCAACACTAAAATATTCAGAAAGGCTAAGATGACTTATAACTATTGAGGGAAAAGCTTGCAAAGTGTGAAAACCTCAGGGCTGAATTTTACACAGAATCAGCATGGATACTTAGCAAAGGTCCTTAGACAGGAGCCAAAGGGCGAATGCCTGTTTCTGAGAGGGACCTGGCAGTCGTACAGAATTCAAAGTGGGTGGCTTTTGTCTCCATTGGGAGATTACTGAAAAGGATGGGCATCCCCCATGCCTGGATTTCTCACACCCTACCTGTGACGTGAGTGCCATGCACACCGCTAAGCTGTCACGTTTTCCATTTCAGCAATGTCAAGCTACCTCTTTATCATTAAATACGAACTACCTGAAGTAATCAGAGCCTTCATGGGACTTGAAGAAAATACTGGGTACGTCTTCTCTTCTCTCTCTAACATCAGGCAACTCATCCTACTTGGTCTTTTCTGATCCTGATTCTTGTCCTTCTGTTCTAGAGAATGGTACCTCAATGGCAACTACCTCGTCATTTTCGTGTCTGTTGCGATCATTCTTCCACTTTCTCTTCTTAAAAATTTAGGTAAAGTTCGTTTTCCATTTTTATTTTCATTTCATGTTCTAAGAGGTAAGCTGATTGTAGATGCCATATTCACCTTCCAGAATTTCTCTACTGACTCCTAGGTTACCTTGGTTATACCAGCGGATTTTCTCTTACCTGCATGGTGTTTTTTGTCAGTGTGGTAAGTGATTTTTGACATGATCCTTTTGGTTTAGTGGGCATGTGATGCTTTCAGTGCCTGAACTGGTGTCCTCATTTTAGTTCAAGTACATCACTAGCGTGAAATAGTTCTTGCATCACAGGCCATTTTCTTGTACTCTAATTTGGAATAAGAAAAGAACAGTCCTGAGTTTAAATATAGTTGAATTAGAATGTCAAGACCATTGCTCATAGTGTGTTCTAGGCACACTGGATGTATATTTGGACAAAAAGGAACACTTTAAGCAGGAATGGGACAATAACCCAGTGTTTAGAAGAGTGGAGGAAGAAGAAGTGAAGAGTCAGGGGAATTCCCTGGTAGCTAAGTGGGTTAAGGAACCAGCATTGTCACTGCTGGGGCTCAGGTCACTGCTGTGGCACAGGTTCAATCCTTGACCCAGGAACTTCCACATGCCACAGGTGCAACCAAAAAATAAAAAATTAAAAAGAAAGAAGTGCAGAGTCACAGGAGATAAATGAGTAGGCTATAGAATCAGCCGTATTTACATGAATCAGCCATTTTCTCTTACTCATTCTACCCATGAGGAGAGGGTAACCACAGTGAAATTCAAGAAAGAAATCTTTCTCCCCCCTCCATCCCCACTCCTTTCCAAAAGGGGGAATTTCTTCTAATATGAACGCCAACATTTTTACAGCATTTTCCCACAGAGGCAAAGGTGGGGAGCAATTTCTGAAAACCCATATTTTCACTAGTTTGAAGAAATGAACTGTATGAAATGTAGCAAGAAAATGATCATCTTTCTTATGGAAGAGTATGCATGAAATTTGGGGTACATTTACGCAAAATACCATCTTGTTGGCTCTCAGGGGCAGGCTTGCCAACCACGGTTCCCACTCTTTCCTTCGTGGAGAGGCTGGAGGGCATCTCCACCTGTCCGTTAGTCTGAAAGGGATCCTCAGCAGGGTTCCCTCAACTCTACACCGTAAACCACAAGTACGGATTTTTGTCCTACTGTTTTCCTCCAAAGGATGACGTTGTTCTTGTTGTTAATGATCGGGTCTAGGTGATTTACAAGAAATTCCAAATACCCTGCCCTCTGCCGGTTCTGGATCACAACGTTGGGAATGTGAGCTTCAACAATACCCTTCCCATGCACGTGGTCATGGTGCCCAACAACTCCGAGAGTAGCGGCGTGAACTTCATGATGGACTACACCCACCAGAAGCCTGCGGGGCTGGATGAGAACCAGGCCAAGGGCTCTCTTCACGGCAGTGGAGTAGAGTACGAAGCACACAGTGATGACAAGTGTCAGCCCAAATACTTTGTATTCAACTCCCGGGTAAGTGAGAGGCCATAGGCCTCGAAGAGCCTGGCCACATGGCCTCTGAGTTTTTATTTCACAAGCCGAGATGGCCCCGGGGTGGCCATCTGTGCTGGAATGCTAAACATGCGGTGTTGTCTTTGTCTTTCAGACGGCCTATGCAATTCCCATCCTAGCATTTGCTTTTGTATGCCACCCCGAGGTCCTTCCCATCTACAGTGAACTTAAAGAGTAAGGCAGCCATCATTTTAGCATTCTGATTTGCTTTGAAAATGTGCTCATATGTTCAACAGTGCTTTATACAGAAGCAGAGTTCACAGCTTTCTCCTCACAGAGAGTTTATGCTATAACCACTCCTCAGCCATGTGTTGTAACCACAAAGGTGTCAATCAGCCTCCTTACTGCACTATCTTATCCGCTTCCTTCTCTCCTATTCTTCCACCCTAAGGATCCCTGGGATTCAGGAGGAGGAGGAGTCAATGTCTATCAGAACTTTGGTAGGCTTGGGGAATTGGAATTTGAATGTTGTGGGAAGCAGTGACGTCACCTGAACTGGAAATGACCCACACTCATGAAGAACAAAAATTATGCTGAGGACAGCCTTGCTAAGCCACGAATGTCACTTGTCTTTACCCCCTGCCTAGAAAACATTCCATCACAGCGAGGTGCCAGCACCTGGCCTTCATTGTCTTATCTATGTAGTGGAGACACTGGCCAGACAGTCTTGTTTCTTCCAGCTGATATTCTATGATTCCTTAGTACTCTTTTCCCTTTGAGGCTTTTGACATGCACTTGGGGGTGAGTGGGTCTGAGCCCACTCTCACTACAGCAGTTTCTTCCTTTACCCTTGGCGGGGCTGTCATAATAATTTTCATCTTTACCCAGACATCAGTAACCTCAGTCTTTGTTCTCATGAAATAGCAATAACTTGCCCCATAAACTGTGGTTTACATCTTAAAAAAAAACTTTTAGAACACTTTCAAATATGCTGATGTCTGTGATTTACATGGAAAATCACATGTAGCAGTTACTCTACACTTGATTTTTGCCTCCAGATGGAGAAGGGATGGCAGTTATTCTAGAGGTTTGTTGATGGACTCTGAGCAGCCAGGTGCCTCTAGAATGGTTCCCAGAAGCTGGCCAGGTAACAGTATCAGGCTTCAGGAAGGCTGACCTCCCAGACGTAGTGCTTTGCTGATTGCAGTGGATTCTTGTCCTCAAATCCGTCTCACTGTGAAATATGAAGCCTTTCTGCATTAGAAGCCCGTTTGATTTTTGTGTTAATTACATTCATAAATACCCAACAGACAAGCATACTTAGCACAATCCTCTTCTAGGAAAACAGTCGTTTCTCAAGACTGATGAAGGCATGTTTAAGAAAATGGAAACAAATCCTCCGCAGCTCCCTAAGGCGAATTTAAATAAGCTACGTTTCTGCACTAGCGATGGGGTTTTATACGGAGCAACACAGACATACCGTTTTTAAATTATTTTTAAAATTTTAATTTGTACTTAAAGTGCTATGTTCATCCACTAAAAACAAAAACAAAACTCAGTGTTCTTTTCCTTTTCAGTCGGTCCCAGAGGAAGATGCAAACAGTGTCCAACATCTCCATCTCAGGGATGCTTGCTATGTACCTGCTTGCTGCCCTCTTTGGTTACCTAACCTTTTATGGTAGGTCACGCTCTCAAAGTCATTCTCTTTGTGCAAATCCTAGCTGGACTGATCATTAACCTGGGTAGGTACAATTCTTTTAATTACTCTCAATAAGCAGCATGACCTATGGATATACATACTCAATTTAACATACTGTATTAGCATTGTCATTTGACCTAAGAAAATGGGACCTGAACTGGGCTGCCTAACAGGTTAAAATAATTTGTGAATTCCCACTTGTTTTGTAAAAAAACCATCCCTCAAATTTAAAGATTTTTCGGAAAGGGAGAGAGGATAGTTCTTTGCCTTCACTCACTAGGTCATCTGAATGACTTTAGAGGATGAGAGTGACTCAGATCACATATTGTAAAGCTCTTTTGGTGGAATGACTAACTACCAAGCAAATGATGGGAAAGGCACAAAGTCCTTGAGGTGGGACCTGTGTCTTATTTACCAGTCAAGTCAAATCTGGAGGCTTGGGTCAAATTGTCTGGCTTCTCTCATTCTATTCTGTTACAGTGAAAGGTTTCTCAAGAAAAGAGAACCTGATCTAATTCCCATCCCATCCACCTGGGGATGTACTATCCAAAAAAAAAAAAAAAAAAAAAAAAGTGACTATAGCCATGTTAGATTATGCCTAAAACATTTCCTCTGTGGCATCTTAATAGGACACAAAAGGAGCAGAATCACTCTTTTCTTCCAGGATGTATGGCCCTACTAACATTTTGCATTTTTCTTTCTGACTGACTTGGTAAATTAAATTAATTGCAACACAAGTTGGGGAGGAGACGGAAGGGGGCACCATTTGCTTGTTTTGTTTTGTTGTTTTGTTTTTGACTAATATTTGGCTATTAACCAAGCACTGCTTTAGACTGGGCGTTAACTCTTTGCTAGTTGTGAACTAATGAAAGTCAGGTCAATGCCTTTGAAGGTATTTTTAATCCTCTTTTGTCTGATTTTGAGGGGAGTTTGATTCTCTAAGCATTTCCTTGTCATCTGTGCCTGGATGAAACGTGTTTTCCTGGAGGGCAGCATCTTAATCTTAGAGCAGTATTTACTGGGACACCCTGCAAAAATCACACTAATTCATCTTCACATTGTTACTCAATCTAATGAGTCTCCTCAGACCAATGAAAACCTGAAAAATCCCAACGTGTGTCTGTCAATGTCGTGAGGGAGTGTGGGCTTGAAAAAGTGTGAGATCACTTGCCCTATTGGGTTTCCATACTGGGTTTGGGGACGCCGTGTCAAGAGCTCCCTGGGCAAGTGGAGGTGGAGACAGGTGTAGTAACGGCTGATGAGACTTGACCTTTTCATCCCTTTCAACCGGAAGACCTCAGCCTGTCCTCTGCTTTGTGATGCTTCTGTGTAGTAGGGAGAAATGCATACCAGGCAAATGACCTAGAGAAGAGCCTTAGCAATTTTACATTAGCTCCTGCAAATGTACAAGCATCCGCACCCCTTTGTCTATTGGAACAAAGGTCACACAGCTAATAAGCTAAGAGATAAGATGAAAATAGAGGTGTCGGAGTTCCCATCGGGGCACAGAGAAATGAATCCGACTAGAAACCATGAGGTTGCAGGTTCGATCCCTGGCCTCGCTCTGTGGGTTAAGGATCCGGCATTGCCATGAGCTGTGGTGTAGGTCGCAGACGTGTCTTGGATCTGGCGTTGCTGTGGCTCTGGCGTAGGCCAGCAGCTGTAGGTCTGACTAAACCCCTAGCCTGGGAACTTCCATATGCCATGGGTGTGGTTCTAAAAAGACTAAAGACCAAAAGAAAAAAAAAAAAAAAAAAAGAAAAGAAAAGAAAATAGAGGCGTCTGGATTCCCAGGCCTGGGTTCTTTCTAGGACACTGTTCCTTCCATAAAACGTTGTCATGGGATACCGGTGCCTGTTTGGCTACACCAGTGGATTCATTTTCTTCCTCCTCATTGCAGGGGAAGTGGAAGACGAGCTGCTTCATGCTTACAGCAAAGTGTATACGTTTGACACCCCTCTCCTCATGGTACGCCTGGCAGTCCTGGTGGCGGTAACACTAACTGTGCCCATAGTCCTGTTTCCCGTAAGTACATGAAGCTTTGGTAAAAGAATCCTGCTTGACCCTAAGAATTAGTACATCTGTCCTGACTTGATATTGACCTAATTAAAATGTGACTTTGCCATTGCAATGCCCGAGAACATTATTTTTATGTGGCATTTTGGACCCACTTAAAACTGACCGTGTAATATGTAGAGAGAGTAAGTATTTTAAAGTGCTAAGTATTTTTTTAAATGTAGGGGAGAAAAAAAATCACAAAATTTATTTCTATGTATTTATTTGTTTTTTAATCTTTATTGATACTGAAATTTATTTTTAAACTCAAATTCAAAAATAGCAGATCTTGAGCTTCTACCTCGTGGATTAGTAGAAATGAGTCAAAGTTCACGTGGCTTTTTTTTTTGTTTTTGTCTTTTTGCCTTTTCTAGGGCCGCTCCTGCAGCATATGGAGGTTCCCAGGCTAGGGGTCGAATCGGAGCTGTAGCCGCCTGCCTACACCCCAGCCACAGCAACGCGGGATCCAAGCCGCGTCTGCAACCTACACCACAGCTCACGGCCATGCAGGATCCTTAACCCACTAAGCAAGGCCAGGGATCGAACCCGCAACCTCATGGTTCCTAGTCGGATTCATCAACCACTGAGCCACAACGGGAACTCCCCATGTGGCTTTTTTTAATTTTTACCAACATATAGTTAATTTACAAGGCTGTGATAATTTCTGCTGTACAACAAAGTGACCCAGTCATGCATAGACACATATCCATTCTCTCTCAGATTCTTTTCCCACATAGATTATCATAGACTACTGGGTAGAGTTCTCTGTGCTATACAGCAGGTCCCTGCTGGTCAGTCGTTCTATAAACGTCAATGTGCATATGCCAATCCCAAACCAAATCCCCAGTCCATCCCTCCCACCTCACCCCCAACCTGTCCCCATTGGTAACCATAAGTTTTTCAAAGTCTGTGAGCCTGTTTCTGTTCTACAAATAAGTTCATTTGTATCCTTTTTTTTTTTTTTTAGATTCCACATATAGGTGATATCATATGATGTTTGTCGTTCACTAACTAGCTTCACTTAGTATGATAGTTTCTAGATCCATCCACGTTCCTGCAAATGGCCTTATTTCATTCTTTTATATGACTGAGTGATGTTCCATTGTATACATGTACCACATCTTCTTCATCCATTCCTCTGTTGATGGACATTTAGGTTGCTTCCCTGTCTTGGCTATTGTGAATAGACCTGCCATGAACACTGGGGTGCATGTATCTTTACAAATTATGGTTTTCTCTGGATATATGCCCAGGAGTGGGATTGCTGTATCATATTGTAGTTCTATTTTTAGAGTTTTGAGGAACCTCTGTACTGTTTTCCATAGAGGTTGCACCAACTTACATTCCCACCAACAGTGTAGAAGTGTTCCCTTTTCTCCACACCCTCTCTAACATTTATTATTTGTAGACTTTTTGGTGATGGCTGGTGTAAGGTGGTACCTCATAGTAGTTTCAATTTGCATTTCTCTAATAATTAGTGATGTTGAGCATCTTTTCATGTGTTTTTTGGCCATCCGTTATGTCTTCTTACTTCTTAAATTTTAAAGCGCAAACTGCATCAACTTTCTAAACATAATTGCATTTTCACCACAGTTCTGAAGGTATTTCATGTCTTCCCCCTAGTTTCTTGTGCTACCTTAACATCCCAAAGTAACCTCATTTAATCTGATTCCTTGAAGGCTAATGAGGAGAGTCATGTTAAGTAAATTACATGCCAGAACCAAATTTCTTGAAAAACAACCATATTATCCATCATATGTCTCTTCTGCTGCCCCCAAGATTGACACAGACCCTCTTGCTGGACTTGTAGGAGTATGGTCCCTGCAGGACTTTTGCCATTGGCATCAGTTATTCTGGGATCTACTCAGGCTGGTCATGGAAATTGGGGCAGCACGAGTTAAAACCACCACCTATGGATAAACACAAGCCTGCACTTTCCTGCCAACTCTTCTCCTTTCATAAACACTGAATTTACCATTCATTTCACAGGAGTTGGGGGGGGGCATAAGCAACACAGTAACCAGTCCTGTCCTGTACAGAATGTTCCATACGGAGCCAAGTAGATGAGGACGACTCATATAATGACACTGTGGTCACTTTAAATGCAGCTTGTGTGCTGAAATATTTTCTGGCACATTCCTTTCTCATGAGTGCATGAAATCAGATCCTTATTACTATGGCGGCTAAGAGTTTACTTTTAAAGAATGTCTTTCCTCTCATACATCTGAAAGTATTTCAAATAACATGCACATAGCTTTCATCTAAAATCAGCGCCATTGTGGGTACAAGGCAGAAGACAGCTGTAGACAGAAAGTGTACCACAGGGTAAAATTGCCAAGCAAACAGCATTGCCAAGGAAAAAATATCTGGAGCCCTTATTTTTCATGTGTAAAATAAGATATTAATGATTACATTTGGGGACACAGTGGGCCCTCATATCATTGTCGAGTCACAGTATTTCATTAAAGAACTCTGTTGTGTGTTTCTGTACTGCTTTGTTCATAAGCCCTAAGCACAGTGCTTTCAAGTCGTGGTCTCAGGAGATTAATGGACTTGGCTGTGGTTACACAGCTAGTTGGTAAGAGTTGAACTAGTGCACTGCTCAGAGCATGACCCACTGGTGGTCATGGTAATGAGAAAACGGGAAGTGAGAGTCAGTCTTTCATTTAGTGAGGATCATTCCTGTCAACATTAACAATCCAGATCTTGGGAGTTCCCACTGTGGCTCAGTGGTAGTGAACCTGACTAGGATCCATGAGGATTCAGGCTCAAACCTTGGCCTCGCTCAGTGGGTTAAGGATCTGGTGTTGCCATGAGCTGAGGTGTAGGTTGCAGATGTGGCTCAGATCCCACATTGCTGTGGCTGGGGTGTAGACCGGTAGCTGTAGCTCTGATTCAACCCCTAGCCTGAATATGCCACCTATGTGGCCCTAAAAAGCAAAAAACAAAACAAACAAAAAAACAATACAGATCTCTCGTAGAAATGCTTCCCCGGTGAAACAGATAAGGCATGGACATAAACCCGACCATCAGGAATGGCGACACATTTCCCATTAGATGTACTTGCCATGATAGTTCAGAAACAATTCCCATCAGATGCCCATTCGAACCAAAACTGATCATTAGAACCAAATTTCAGAAAAACAACTGCTATCCTGTATTATGTACTTTCACTCCCCATTAGCAGATTTGAAACACTTTGCATGGAGTTCTGTTTCACCCTTACAGTGTTATATTGAGATGTCCTGTATATCTGTCCACTTTTTCCTCTGGGTTACAAGTCCCTGGAGGTTAGGGGTAGACACAGGGACTGGCACGGGATGAGCTCAACCAGGCGTGCACAGCTCACAGCAGGAATGCTAAGGAAAACAGTCTCCAAATGAATCTTGCCCTTTCTAGAGATGTGTAAACTGCCTTTTCTATAAAAAGCACAGACTTCTCCTGGCCGACATGTGCCGTGAACTTCAGTTTGGGTGAGGATCTTGGCTACGTGAACCTAGCCTCCAGGGTAGTGATGGATGACATAAAAGTGTGTCCAGCCCCCCTGTCCCAGTCTAGTGCCACAAGGCTACCTTCAGACACTTCTCCCCCAGAGTGATAGAAGCTGTTAGTGGTGTATATGTTTCTTACAACTGAAAGCCAAGATTTCCCACATGTTAAATGCGGAGTCTGAACAGCCTGGTTCTCCTAACATGTTTCTTTGAATGAAGAAACTCTTCATCAATACGTTTATTTCCTTTGTCTTGATATCTCCACATATGTGTAATAAACAAACAAATAAAACCTAATCTGGATTAATACCTGTAAATTTTAGGTATTTTTGTATTCTCCTTTTTCAATAAATAAGTTGATTCTTTTCCTTAGGAGCTCAAACTGTTGACAAGGGTTTTGGTTTTGCTGGTGGCAGTGGTTGGTTGGTTTTTCCTTTTATCTCTCCATTTATTATCTTTTCTCTAGCCAGGTTAGTTTTCTCCTTCTTAGAAAAGGCACAAAGTAAGGGCTTGAAGTACTTACTGAACAAATCAATAAAGTGAATTAAGACTTTAGCTTGTTCACTAGGCACCGAACTTTGTTTTCTCTTCCTTTAGTAGTAGGAAGAGGGGGGTGCCATGGGGCTGGGGTGTCTATTATGGGACTCTGTCTCCTTCCTAGGGACTAAAAATGCCATTTTGAGCTGGTGCTTCCCTTGCAGCAGAACATGCACACATAACCATGAAAACCAGACACCCCAGTAACCCCAGTGTGTTTATCAAGAACACAGACTCAAATTCCACCTACTGCACCTTAAAAAAAAAAACAAACCTCGGATTCTCTAGCTACTTCTGTTGTATTCTATTATAGTAAAACCATTCATTTCACTTACATTGCCTTCAGACTCCCTGATGTGAAGTGTATGTGGCAGACGTTATTGTGAACTGGAATAGAAGAGTGGTGCATGGGTGTTTCCTACACTCTCCTCCTACACAATCCTACAAAGTAAGGTGTGGTTCCCTTCAACAGAATTGATTTTTTTTTTTTTTTTTTTTTTTGAGTTCGGAATTAAAGCTCACACTTTCTACTCAGCCTCCACATTTCTCCTTTCACATTGGGTCCCCAAGTTAGGACACGGTGCTTCCTAACCGGCTCTTGTTCATAACCCTATCTCTGGAAACAACAGATGTTTTCTCTAGAGCTGCCTGGAACGTTTCTGACATTGTTCCGGAAGTGGAGGCTGTGGCTGTTGCTGGGGACTTCTCCATGCACAGCATCTGACCCACTTTTCCAGGTTGTTATCAGTTTGTGTCAGTAGAGAAAAGGGCACTGAGATAAGGGGAACAGCAGGCGAGGCTTTGTGGGTCATAAGCCAGAGTAGCCTCTATCCTGACACAGGGAACTAGGGCTGCTGAGGACCTTGGGAGCCCAGGTTCCCCCCTCATGGCAGCGCTTTAACATGGCATGACCAGCAAGTTTCCTTCTCCTCTGTTCTACCACCTACCACCACCAGGAGCCTCCATTCTCCTTGTGTGCCCTGTTGCCTATTTTAGGAATGCACTGGCAGCTCTATTGCCTTCAGTTCTGTTTGGGAATTTTTTTTTTTTTTAGGTATAGTTGATTTACGATATTGTGTTACTTTTCAGGTGTACAGTACTGTGATTCTGTTACACATATATTAAATATGTCTTTTCAGAGTCTTTTATTTTAGAAGTTATTACAAAGTATTGAGTATAGTTCCCTGTACTATACAGTAGGTCTTTGTGGGTTATCTATTTTTATACAGTAATGTGTCTCTGCTAATCCTGAACTCCTGGTTTATCTCTTCCCCCACCTTTTCCTTTTAGTAACCATAAGTTTGTTTTATACACCTGTGGGTCTATTTCTGTTTTCTGTATAGGGATTTATTATTCTTTATTCAAGTTTGAAGAGCAGGCTTTCACCATTTACTTCAACCATTATCCCTGTAAACTTTCTATACTATTACATCATTAAGCCAAATCTCAGTCTTTCTAGAGCCACGAGACCTTAAGAAACTGCATTTATTTCCACTCAAAGGCTCAGTGCACATAGATTTGCCTCTAACTCAGCTTTCTGAATTAGAGAGCTTATTTCTTTTTTTTTTTTTTGTCTTTTTTTAGCTATTTCTTGGGCCGCTCCCACCGCATATGGAGGTTTCCAGGCTAGGGGTCGAATCGGAGCTGTAGCCACCGGCCTACGCCAGAGCCACAGCAACGCGGGATCCGAGCCGCGTCTGCAACGTACACCACAGCTCACGGCAACGCCGGATCATTAACCCACTGAACAAGGACAGGGACCGAACCCGCAACCTCACGGTTCCTAGTCGGATTCGTTAACCACTGCGCCACGACGGGAACTCTGAGAGCTTATTTCTACAAAGGACTAAAAAGCACATACATGTGACCTCTGTCTGAGAATAACCTGTATTCTACTTGTTCATGCTAAAAATGTATCACTTTCAAACAAACATATCCTTAAGCACTACACATATATCATAGAAAGCTTATTTTAAGCTTGCTAAGTTTGGACCATATTGCATAAGCACTAATCGTAGGACATAATGGAGAATTTATAAGCTGCTGGGGAAAACAAAATCAAACCATTCATTTTCCTCAGTCTACTTTACAGGGTGAGTTTTACAATTTTCACTCATCCAATTTTCAAAATCCGTTACAAACTCACTCTTCAACTGTTTCCAGAAACTATCTGGCTTTGTCATTCTGGAAATGAAATTGCCTGTTAAACCTAAACATATGGTTTTAATTTGGGGTGGACCGGAATGAAAAGAATGTCGCGTTAGACACTGCAAGTAATTCAGCTCAAAGTTTTTGTCATTCGTACGTGAGCTTCAAAATATATTTTACATTTTCTGTCTTTTAAATGAATTCCCTTCTCTGCACAGGTAAGAGACTGCAGAAGCAAAATTTTAAAGAGAACATCAATCCCAACCTTTTTATAAATGGGAAGGCCTAGATTCACTGAAGTGCTCCCTTACTGGAAAGCCAATAAACTAACTCCACTAAGTCAAAAAATGTTTTCTAAAAGATTCCAAAGATAAGAATATTTCCAACTTTGTCAAACTGTTCAAACATAATCCGCACTCCCTCCCTCTACCCACAAGGATCTTTTTATCCAGTTACATCAGAGTAACTTGAGCGGCTGCTGCAATTGGAGCCTCTCCTGACCCTTCACCTACTTATTTCAGTGGCTGAAATAGGGCTCAGATCGGTCAAGGATTATAAAGGGAGGGAAGAGATTCATTCTATTCAGTTTAATTCAACATTTATTAGGTGCCTGCTGTTTGCAAGACACTACGGTAGAAACTCTGAGGAATGTTAAGATCTTGTTCTTTTGCTTTTTGTGCATTTATAATCTATACTTGGGAGGGAGGAAAAAGAGAAAGGAGGAAACATAAAAAGTATCATATTTTTTAAAATATTAGGAGGCAAAAATGTTAAATCAAATGTAAAGTTAAGAAATACCTAGGTTCCTAAAAATTCTGTTGACAGTCACATGCAGGTAAATTCAGTGCTTGCCTTTAATACTTAATCCAGGCTGATAAGACATGATTAGAAATCAACAAGGGTTTTACCGTGCCTCTGTATTATAGATCTTATCTGTTCTTTTACCTCTTTCTGACTGAAATTCTTTTTAAGAAAAAATTCTGAAGGCTGAGAAAGTGAACAGAAGATAGAACACCAAGGAAAAATGACACCTTTCCAGACATCACACATTAGCAGCGAACTTGCACAGCAATGTGAATGTACTTAGTGCCACTGAACTCGACACTTAAAAATGGTTACGATGGTACATTTTATGTTATTTGTACTTTACTACAATTTTAAAAATTCCAACATAAAAACCAGCTTCATGATCCCTTCTGGGAGAAGAATGAAGAACAAAGAACATGCTTTAGAGTGATGAGAATATTTAAAATAGTAAATAAAGTAAAAAACAAAGCAGTGACCTTACTTTTGAACCTTCTTGTTGCAGATTCGTACATCAGTGACCACTCTGTTATTTCCCAAAAGACCCTTCAGCTGGATAAGACATTTCCTAATTGCAGCCATAGTTATTGCACTTAATAATGTTTTGGTGATCCTTGTGCCAACTATAAAATACATCTTTGGATTCATAGGTAAGTGTCAGACAAGCTTTTACTTGGTCAACTCAAGTGGATACCTCCGTAAACAGAGGACAGGGAGCCAGTGATGGGAGGTCAAAATCTCAGTCCCTCTCAGGCTCACAGAATTCCTAGTAGCCCAGCTGGGCTCCAGCTGGTCACCTCCCCAGCCCCCACCCCGCACCTCGCCAGGTGACACTGGAAGTTATTCTTAGGATCAGAAAAAGTTAGTGCTAAAGCCTACCTTATAGGTTGTCTAGTCTAGCTGCCTCTTCTGACAGACAAAACAACTTGAGCCCCGTAGAAGCCAAGTCATAAAGCTTGGACTAGACCCAGGATCTGCAAAAAAAAAAAAAAAAAAAGAGAGGGAGGGGAGTTCCCGCTGTGGTGCCGTGGGTTAAGAATATGACTGCAGTGTCTTTGGTCCCTACAGAGGTGTCAGTTTGATCCCTGGCCAGGTAACAGTAGGATAAAAGATCTGGTGTTGCTGCAGCTGTGGTATAGGTAGCAGCTGAGGCTCAGATGTAATCCCTGGCCTGGTAACTTGCATATGCTGTGGGTTCAACCAATAAAAAAAAAAAAAAAAAAAAAAGGAATTCCTAAAGTGGCACAACAGGATCGGCAGTGTCTCTGCAGCCCCAGGATGCAGGTTTGATCCTCAGTCCAGCATCACGGGTTAAAGGATCTGGTGTTGCCATAGCTGTGGCATAGGCCACAAGTGTGGCTTGCCCAGGATCCTGGTCTGGGAACTTCATATGCCTCAGGGTGGCTGAAAAAAAAAAAAAAAGAAAAAAAGAAAAAAAGAAAAAGGAAGGTTACCTACAGGATACCCTCTTAGGTCTGAGTATCAGCTGAAAATTAAAGGATATATTTGGAGGAAGAAGAGGTTGACTTTGTAAAAGCATATGATTTCCCTTTAACTGGGTGGTCTGCTAATATATTTAATTTTCCATTCTGCTGATTTGAGGGCTGATTCACATTTTAAGTATACATAAAACTTTAAAAACTCAGGTGTAAGCATCTTGAAGTTAGAAGTGGACTGGGAGAGTGTGTGATGAGTCCAACCTCCTTTGCATGTGTTTATGACTAATTTCCTCTTAATTTGCAACATTCAGCCTTGTTGATGTTTAGTCCATGTTATGTATACTTAGCATGTAGCTATGAGATTAGGTACACTGAAATTTTATTTGTAAACACGTGTTCTTTGCACAAGCATCCATGAGCTTTTCATGCTAAGATCAAGGTAGCTTTGGATTTGCTTTCTTTCCAATGTATGCGCGTGGGTCAGACCAGCTGAGTGACACTTTCACCTGTCCCATGTCTCTCCTCAGGGGCTTCTTCTGCCACTATGCTGATTTTCATTCTTCCAGCAGCTTTTTACCTTAAACTGGTCAAGAAAGAACCCCTTAGGTCACCCCAAAAGGTCGGGGTAAGTAAGGTTTGCAATGTATCCCATCATAACTTGCTCTTTGACTTCTTAGAGTAAACCAGGAGTTCCAAAAAAATGAACTGATGCACAAGAACTAAAAATCAAAGATGGACTGGAACGCTCTGGTGGAGAGAAAGAGGGCATGGATTTTTGGAACTTGAGTGATTCTAGGATTTCTTCTCTTCAAATATTAATATCTTCTGTTGAGTCCTTCCTACCTTATCATATGCTAGAGGCGTTTGCCCACAGGCATACAGGTTTCCCAGTTTCCACCACCAAGTTATCACTGGGCTATCCAGAGGAAATCATGCAAATAGACTAATTATGAAAATATACTCCCTAGAAATAATTTAAATACTTGGGT
This sequence comes from Sus scrofa, assembly GCF_054392235.1. Taxonomy (NCBI): domain Eukaryota; kingdom Metazoa; phylum Chordata; class Mammalia; order Artiodactyla; family Suidae; genus Sus; species Sus scrofa. The sequence continues at coordinate 84,459,124 of NC_139387.1, read as the reverse complement.
CATGTTGGTTAGATGTGTAAGGCCAAAGGAAAAAAAATGTCACTTTTGTTTTCCTCTCCTTAGTCCCTTGTTGTCCCTTACTGTGGACAGAAATTCAGAACAGAACCATTTGTTTCCCAGTTAATCTCTTTAGGTACAATTTATAGTCTTTTTAACCTGAAGAGTATATATTTCTTTCCCATGATAGTCCTGCAAAAATATATGCTAGAAATAATTATTTTTCCAGTGTTAAGTCCTATCAATGATTGCTTAATAAAGTCTTGTAGTAAGGCTTGTAAAGTGCCTCTGACTGACTTACCCCAAATTTTGTCCGGAAGTCATTCTATTCTCCGGACCGTTCAGGGACTTTAGGACAGTTTGATATCAAAAGCTCCTCGTATCATCTTGCCCCCAGATTTCTACCCTATGCAGTCTATTCTCCTTGGACTTGCACAGCAGTGTGATCTTGGCAAATTACTTGTCTTTGTGACCCATTTTCAGCTTGACAAGAGGTAAAAGTGAGTAAAATTATCTCCACATCCTTTCTAGTGAAATAAAAACTTCAGCGGTTGTTTCCTCATATGTAGAATTAGGAGGTTAATCTGTGTGATAATATATAAGGCCCCTTCTAGTGTTAAAATTATGAAATATTTGTTTGTGTGTATTACATGTATGTGTGTATATATATATATATGTAATTACAAACATACACATACATTTTGGAATTTTTTTCAAAGAACATGCAACATATATTAGGCTTTTGTTTTTGTTTGCTTTATAAAATTTAATCCTATCATATGTACTACTCTTTCATAGCCTACCCCTTTTCACCTAAAAGATTATAAGCACTCTCTAAGCCATTAAATCTTTTTCTATCACTTGATTTGTAATGATTACATCATTTTGATGTACCAAATCAATTAGCCATTCTTCTATTTTGAACATCTGAATTAAATCTACTACTATGTCACCCTCTTTTCTTGGCTAGGGTTCTAAATTGATTGAACTGCTAGGCATGGACATCTGAACTATAAGAATAATACAATTCAATGTGCAAATCAGATGGCTGCCTTACGTAAACAGCCTATACAAGCCAACTGAACTAAGTAAGTGTGGTGTCTGTGTTCCCTAACAAGTTCTCTCTGGATTACAGGCTTTAATTTTCCTCGTGGTTGGCATCATCTTCATGATCGGAAGCATGGCCCTCATTATAATTGACTGGATTTACAATCCCCCAAATTCCAAGCATCACTAACCCAAGGAAAAATACTTTCATTTCCTATTGGAGATGCTTGCGAATTGTGCTCCCAAAGACATTTAAGTTATCTTGATTGGAATGTTATTTGTAGGAAATAACAGGAAGATTCCAAAGATGTTTACCAGCAAGATCACCAGGCACCTTCAGAAGAGAAAAATCATCGTTTTTGTCACGGGTGGCTCTCTATGGTTTTAAAATCTGTGGTGCACCTTTTTACCCAGGTTTTACTAGAGTGGTGTGAAATGATGTATTTTTGTTGCTGCATGAGCAGAGTAAGGGTACCTGCATGTAATGGTCATCAGATAATACCTTCTTCCTCCCTCCCCACCCCAAAGTACCAAATTCCTACACTCTCAGAATACCAAACAAAAACGCCCTGGTGGCAAAGCTATCACCATTTAATGCCCTCCCTCAATCTTGCCCCAAACACTCTGGGTCTAGTTATTAACAGAGGGAAAAGGCAAGTCTTATGAACTGTCCCTGTAAGGTTCACAAATGATCAGACACCAGGCTAGAACCTCTTACAGTCAACACTAAAGGAATATTTTGCCCATCTTGTTTGTGACATTGAATTAGCGACTACTTCATTCAGTAGATCTTTTGTAAATGTTCAAATGTCTTAATGGAACATAAAGAGGGGCTTTATTTAAATTATCAAGCCACAGCAAAAATAACGCTTATAGCGAGACCACCTGTTCTAGAAGCATTGGCTTATTAATGTTGTTCCCAGCCCTCTCCTCATCCTTTTGTCATTGAACAAGGCCCTCCCTCTCGTCTTCCAGTCTCATTCAGAATTTCTAGATTCATGTGGAGCTATACTACCCAGTATTGTTTGATACATTTTTATTTGATAAACATTCAGTGCAGGAAACTGTGATTGCTACGTGTTTATGTATATAATCTTACTCTGTCGTCATCAGAATTTTAATGTATGGTACATTTAATTTTTATTTTTTACGTGTGTCACTTTCTCTCTTCATCATCAAACATTTATATTATTGGGGGTGGGGTAGGGAATTAAGTGGATGGGCTAAAAAAATCCATTTGTATGTATCTGTCTATTGGAGATATTTTAAATTTGAGACCTAAGTTATAAATAGTTCAGTAATGCTCTTCTTCAATGTTTACAATATTATCATAATCATGTATAAGAAAATAAGTTTCCTACTTACAAATAACTATCAGTACCAAGGTTGTTATTTTAGTTTAGCATATCTAAAGTGGGATTTCGTTCATTGTAGCTTGCACAGGTGTGTGCTGACATTCGTTTACCACTCAATACAATGTTGAGTGGTTCTCTACAAAAATAAAAGTGCTAACACTACAAAGAGATGCAAACTATTATTCTTGCTCATTTTTACAACATAGTTACATGAAATAGATTTAAAAATTAGTATTCACTGCCTAGAATTTCTGGACTTTGCTCCTTTTTTTCCCTAAATCAGTAGCAAGCACATTGTTGTATATTTTATATTTTAGTATAGTCAAGTATGAAATACAAGTATAAGTATGATAATGTTAAATCACATTTCAATAGTTTTTTTCTGAATGTGCCTTAAGTAAATATATAGTTGTTTTGTGTATTATTTTCTAGAGGCATAATACTGTAAAGTGGTGCACTTTGTTATGTAAATTGAGCATTACTAGAAACTATCGTAACTGACTATTATTGAAAAAATTTGCCAAATAGCATCTTTAAGATATATTTCCATTTTCATTCATCTAAAGAGTGTATCAAAATAGAAAGTGGAAAAAAGATACCTTCTGAGTGTTAAAAAATGTTTAATCTGAATGTATTTAAATGTAAATATCAAAGATTAATCCAAAAAGTTGAAAAACTGTAAAATCTGTATATATATTGAATGCTTTATATTTGAAATGACTAACTTGAAATTATCAAATGTGTAATTATATAAATATTCAAGAGCAATACTACAGTGCCAAATAAGAAAGCAGCATTTTTTTCTCATGGTCATTTTCAGGATTAGATTTCACAGACTGCAGGGCAGACATACATATGGTATCTTGTACTGGTTAATTTAGCCCCATTTATAAACAGATGAAAATTTTATTTTCTTATTTCATTTATAAGATGGTTCAATGTATTGGGAGGCTTTTTTTTATTACAGAAAGTGTATATTGGTATATAATAAATGAACTTTTCAAATTACTGTGATGTGATTTTTTTCTACTGTTGAAGACCATGAATTATCTGTATATGGAAAAACTTTTTAATCTAAACATTGTCTTTTTTTTTCTTTTTTGGCCTCACCTGAAGTACATAGACGTTCCCAGGACATGGATCAAATTTGAGCTGTGACTGCAACCCACATGGCAGCTGTGGCAATATCAAATCCTTAACCCACTGTGCTGGGCAGGAGATTGAACCTGCACCACCACAGGAACAATGCCATATCCCTAACCCGCTGGGCCACAGCAGGAACTCCTAAATATTGTCTTTTTAATATTGATATATGTTCCATTTTTATTGTTTCTCTTGACATAAACTAACATACATCTTTCAAAAAAAACTTGCCATCTTATTTTGGCAAAATACACAGCTAATCCTCACTCATTCTTATTTTATATTATCCTAGAATGAATGTGGAATAAATGCCTCTCTTTGTGGTGAATTAGGGAGAAGTCATTTGGGATGGGAAAAGAGGGACTGGAAGAAAGGTAAGAAGAGTAAAATGAGGACATGGAAGATTTGAGAGCAAGGAGAGCAACATGAGGGGGCTAAGGATTGGGTAGAAAGTGACCAGTAGTGGGACTGACAGGTCGCATGGTAAATATATGCTTAACTTTTTAAGAAATTTTCAAGCAGTTCTCTAAAATGGTTCTGCCATTTTCACTCCCGCCAGTAAAATAGAGAGGCTCCAGTTGCTCCACATCTCTGCCAGCATTTGGCATTGTCTTTTGTACTTTATAGCCTTTCACATGGGTGTGAAATGTTAACTCATCATGACTGTGCTTTTCATTTCCATTTCCCTGATGACTAGTATTGGAAATTTTCATGTATTTAACGACCATTCTGTCTCCTTTTGTAAAGTGTCTGTGCAAATCTCTTGCTCATTTTTAAAATTAGATTGTCTTTTTATTTTGTATGTGTCAGGGTTCTTTATACATTCTGGGTACACATTCTTTGCAGATTACGAAGGTATTTTCCCACTCTATGGCATGCTTGCTCATTTTCCGAAAGGTATTCTGCAGTTCCTTTCTTACTGGCATTAAGATTAATTGGAATGGTATTGTCATAATTAATGTTCGAATTTCCAAATTGGATGGGTAAGAGTCTCCTTTTCTTTCACTCTCTCTCTCTTTTTCGTTGTTGATTTTTTTTTTTTTTGCCTTGCAGTTAGCTTTTCTAATGTATGCTAATCTAATTCTTGTTTTATCAAAGAACTTTGACCAAAAACAACTTTTTCTAAGTAACTTTAAATCTTGGTTAAGAGACCCAGAACTATCTAGATAGGCCCAGGACATCAAAAATCATTTCTGGCTACTTGTATTCAACTTTATTAGTTCTTTTTGCCATTGTTTCAAGCCTACATAGAGGAAACAAGAGAAATTAGTTCCTTTGATTCTTATTTACCACCTTGGAAGTCTGCCATTTTCTCTTTGCTCTGCATTTTTCTTCATGTGCAGAAGCAGTTAGTGTAACCTTTGCTTCTGTAGCATGCATCCTCATTACTGTCGTTTCCCAATTTTAAAAAAATGCACTAATTATTAGTGTTAAAGAAACTGATTTAAAAAAATCAATTGAGCCATTCTTCATACTGTGTACCAAAATGAAAAAAATTCAATATGAAAGCCAAAACATAAGCATTTTAGAAAACTATTTGATAGCTACTCTTTTTTACATGTGAAAGTAAAACATGTAAAAAAGAAATGATTTATGGAAGAAACCATAAAGGCAATGATGAATACAAATGACTATGCAGCAATAAAAAGTAATTCTGCACATTAAAGAATAAACAATTTAAGGAGTTTCTGTTGTGGCACAGTGGTTAATGAATCCGACGAGGAACCATGAGGTTGCGGGTTCGGTCCCTGCCCTTGCTCAGTGGGTTAAGGATCTGGCGTTGCCGTGAGCTGTGGTGTAGATCGCAGACTCGGCTCGGATCCAGCGTTGCTGTGGCTCTGGTATAGGCTGGTGGCTACAGCTCCGATTGGACCCCTATCGTGGGAGCCTCCATATGCCGTGGGAGTGGCCCAAGAAATGGCAAAAAGGAAAAAAAAAAAAAGAAAAAAAAAGAATAAACAATTTAAAATACTACCTACCAGGAGTTTCCTGGTGGTTCAGAGGCTTAAGGATTTCTTATTGTCACTGCTGTGGCATGGGTTCAATCCGTGGCATGGGTTCATTCCTGGCCTGGGAACTTCCACTTGTTGTGGGCACAGCCCCCCCCCCCAAATACCAGCTACTACAAAATACAGACCAATATATCCTTAATGTAAAAAGAGATAATTCAAATCAATAAGGGAAATACTAAGAATCTAATGGAAGAATGGGCAACAGATATGAAATCACAGGCAAGAAATGAATGGTGAACAAATATTTTTAAATGAGTATGACCTCACTGTGAACCAAAGACAGGCAGTAAAAAGACAAATAAAATTATCTTGTCTATTAGTGTAGTGAAATAAAGAAAAGATAAGATTCTGTCCTGGTGAGTGTGGGGAGTTGATCACACTCATTCTGGTGACAGAAATCTTTGTTTTGCTTACCTTATCTGGAAAGCATTCTGGCTGTACTTATAAAGATCTTCACAAATGTTTGTAAGTAGTCCAAATGGCTGCTGTTCTCTTGCACCTGAAAAGATATGACTTTTCATGGCAAATGGGACATGGCAGATATAACTCAAGTGCAGATCTTAAAACAGGGAAATTATCCTGAATAATCTAGTCCCACGAACCCGTAAAATCAGAGAACTTTCTTCAACTGAAGTCAAAAATATTCAAAGGGTAAAAGGATTTGGCCTGCCACTTTGGGCTTGAAGGTGGAGGAGACCTCATGGAAACTGTGAGAAGGAAATGAATTCTTCTAACAACTTAAGCCAATAAGATGATTCTTATCCTGAGCCTCCAAATAGGAGCCTTGGGCACCCCAAATAGGAGCTTTGGGCACCCAGGCTTTGATGTGAGGCTCGAGAGACCTGAAGCCTAGTACTCTACTGCGTCAGCCAGACTTCCGACCTACAGATTTGTGAGATAATAAATGGGTTAGGTTTTAAGTAGCTAAATTCATGAAAATTTGTTATGGCAGCAATATGAAACTATGAAATACAACATTCATGTCTTCTGACCCACTGATTTCTTTTCTAAGACTCTATTCCCAGGAAATAATCAGAGAAGTGAATTGTCTTTTACGAATTCATGTATTCTTTAAACACATAATGGACTACAAGTTTGAAATTCTCCAAATGTCTGAAATTGTGGAATGATTTAATACATTCTGGTACCTTCATAGGTTGGAATAAGATGCAGTCATTAAAAATGAAATATAGGAGTTCCCATCGGGGCATAGTGGAAATGAATCCGACTAGGAACCATGAGGTTGTGGGTTCGATCCCTGGCCTCGCCCAGTAGGTTAAGGATCTGGTGTTGCCATGTGCTGTGGTGTAGGTTACAGATGTGGCTCGGATCTTGCGTTGCTGTGGCTGTGGTGTAGGCCTGTGGCTGTAGCTCTGATTAGACCCCTAGCCTGGGCACCTCCATATGCCGCTGTTATGGCCCTAAAAAGACAAAAAATAAAAATAAATTTTAAAAAATAAAATAATAAAATAAAAAATGAAATATATATATATATAAGTAAATGATAAAAAATGAAAAAAGATAGTATAATATGAAGCGAAAAAAAACAAGAATAATTGCTTTCTTATCCAAATTTCACATATTGAAAATGGATGGAATATAGGAATAGAAGAAAAATGAAAGAAATCTAAAATGTTAAAAGCAGATATTTTTAAGTATCAAAATAATTAGCAGTGTTAGTTTTCATCTTCACATGTTTCCGTTATTTTCTAAATTTTCTACAAAGACTATATATTCCTTTTATCATGAGGGAAAACTTCACAGAAAGAAAAAATTTTTTCAGCCAATTTATATTTTATGGAAAAAGAATTAAAGCATGCTGCCAATTCCTACACATGTTTATATTTTCAGCTGAGTCTAAGGCAGAATCAAATAAATGTGCAATTCACAATTCATTGATGACTAAAGCAGAAGCTGAAAGGATGGGGCAGACCCTAGCCAGAGCTGCAGCTGGGGTGGGATGGGGATGACTTGAAGAAAATGGTTTAGCATGGCCAGTAGACCAGGATTTGAGTCCCATATCCAAGTCTGGGACAAGTCGTTTAATTTTATTGAGCTTTAGCATTGTCATTTTTGTTGGAATCATTTCTGTGTAATGCAATCCCCAAGATTATTTAGCTTGGAATCATTGGAAATGTCAGAAGGTTCTTTCTTATAACACAGTCATATCTCTAGTGCAAATGCTTGGCAATAGCTACAAATAAGTGATGGAAGAACTCTCTCCAATGGGGGACTTCCAAAGCATGATTTGCAGCTATGATTTCTGCAACTTGATCCTGAAAGTGAACAGGTAAGTCAAATGCACAGAGACTCAAAATACCTGAAGCAAAAACTGAGAACTGAAGGCGAAAGATAAATCCACAATTACAGCTGCAGGCTTCTACCTTCAGCTCTTAGAAACCAACAGAACTACTGGATAGAAAATCAGCAAAGATATAGTTCTGAACAACACAATCAACTAAAATTTCTAATTGACATACATGGAACACTCCAGTACTAGCAGCAGAATACACATACATTTTTTTTTAGCACCATGGAACATTGACCAGGATAGACCATAAAACAAACCTCAAAAATTTTAAGAGAATTGAAATAACACAGTATATGTTTTCTGACCATGATGGAATCAACTAGAAATCAATAACAGAAAGATATGGAAATCAAATAACACACTTCTACATAATCCATGAGTCAAAGAAAAAGTATCAAAGGAAATTTTAAATACATATAACTGACTAAAAATTTAAAAAGCAACATATTAAAATATGTGGGATGCATATAATGTAGTGCTGAGAGGAAAATTTATAGCACTAAAATGGTTAGAAATAAGGAAAAGTCTTAAATCAACAATTTAAGTTCCTAGTTTTAGAAACTAGGAAAAGACTGCACTGCTGGTGGGAATGTAAACTGGTACAGCCACTATGGAGAACAGTTTGGAGATACCTTAGAAATCTATACATAGAATTTCCATATGACCCCGCAATCCCACTCTTGGGCATATATCCAGACAAAACTCTACTTAAAAGAGACACATGCACCCGCATGTTCATTGCAGCACTATTCACAATAGCCAGGACGTGGAAACAACCCAAATGTCCATCAACAGATGACTGGATTCGGAAGAGGTGGTATATATACACAATGGAATACTACTCAGCCATAAAAAAGAACGACATAATGCCATTTGCAGCAACATGGATGGAACTAGAGAATCTCATCCTGAGTGAAATGAGCCAGAAAGACAAAGACAAATACCATATGATATCACTTGTAACTGGAATCTAATATCCAGCACAAATGAACATCTCCTCAGAAAAGAAAATCATAGACTTGGAGAAAAGACTTGTGGCTGCCTGATGGGAGGGGGAGGGAGTGGGAGGGATCGGGAGCTTGGGCTTATCAGACACAACTTAGAATAGATTTACAAGGAGATCCTGCTGAATAGCATTGAGAACTATGTCTAGATACTCATGTTACAACAGAACAAAGGGTGGGGGGAAAAATGTAATTGTAATGTATACATGTAAGGATAACTTGATCCCCTTGCTGTACAGTGGGAAAATGAAAAAATAAAAAAAAAATTTTAAAAAAAAGACACTGGGAAAAGAATAAAATAAAGCAGAAGGAAGAAAATTACTAAAGGTAAGAGCATATACCAGTGAAACCAAAAATGAGAAAACAATAAATAAAATCAATAAAACAAAAGCTGGTTATTTGGCAAATTCAAAATTAATAAACCTCTAGTAAGATGGACAAAAGAAAAAGAAAAAAAGAAAGCACTGTGTTTTAGTTTAATTGACAGCAATATTCCTTCTCTAGTGGTACATAAAATAATGGAGCATCTTAAAATGTAAAAACATCTTAAATTTAATAAAATATATTTTTTGTAAAAAAAAAAAAAAAGCCACGCTTTTAACATTCTGTGGTCAAAAGGATATGGGCCCCATTTTTTTCTAGAATTTCAGTTCATGGTAGTACAAAATGGTAGGGTTACTATCATGTGCCATTCTAATTCTTGAATGATAGAGCGTGTGTGTGTGTGTGTGTGTGTGTGTGTGTGTGTGTGTGTGTCTGAGTGTGTCTGTGTGTGTTGCATGTGTGTCTGTGTGTATGTTTGTGTGTGTATGGCTGTGTGTCTGTGTGGGTATTTTAGAGGTGGGATGGAAGGTTAGAGAAGGTGACCAAATAAAACATGAACTCATCACTATCTGAATTTTTCCCAAATCAGCCTAATTTTAGTCTAATTGGTTAGCTTAGTAGAGTCATAGGAAGAAAAAATTATACGCATTTTGTTAAAGGAAAATTGAGGATCCAGGAATCCAGAAGAAATAGTAAAATGGTCTCCACATTGCATTTGGCCTTTCTGGTCTCTGTAAGTCCCAGGCCTGGCTCAGGCAGCGTAGCTCCAGCAGTAAGGCTTGTAGCCAACAATCTTTACTCTTAGTTTGACATTAAGTGTAACTGTCACTAAGCATGAGCCCTGGGGGTGCAGGGAGAAAAACAGAAACCCAATTCTCCCCTGTTCATAGCTCAGCCTCCCTGGCACAGGGTCATAGAGCATTTTATCAGGGTCATTTGCAAATAAACTAGATGAGATTGATTATTTTGTGGGCAGATTCCTGGTATTGTCATCTCAAAGGAAAACTTGACTGCACTCCATAAAGCGATGGGCATATTTTTTCTATTATTGCCAGCTATTTAACTTTAAATTTGGGACAATCACCAAGTTTTACTTGGTGAGTAAAAAAAATTGTCTAAACCTGGTCTGTGGCCCAAACTTGTTTCCAGATGGGTAACCAGCATTTCTTTTAGCCTATGCTAACTCAGCAACTTAAAGAAGGCCAAAATTAGTTGCCATTTTGCAGTTATCTCTTTTCCTAAAGGCACAGGTCTTGGTCATCTGCTGACGGGTTTCTGTTAAGATGACAGTAACCCTTATCTTGTTGTGCAGGAAAATGAGAAGAAGATGGACTATTTCATCAAGTAATCACTTACCTATGAAGGATGTTCATTCCATAGATTACTTTCTAACATTTTTTTTGGCCACGCTTATGGCATTCAGAAGTTCCCAGGCCAGGGATCGAATCTATACCACAACAGTGAGAATGCTAGATCCTTCGCCCTCTGAGCCACCAGGGAACTCCTAGATCATGTTCTATTTAATAATGCTATGAAATGAAGTACCATTTAGTAGAATCTTATGTAATTATTCTTGCTGCTTGTTTAGAATAGAGTTACCTAAATGAAATTATTTTACTTCCAACTCCAACTCTCCTGATGGGAGAGTAGAAAAACTGAGAACTGAGGCTTTGGGAGCCTGAGTGCTAGTCAGAGTCCCCTGCCCGAGGATATCTGGAAAGCCCTCCTGCATCAATGCCCTACAATCAGAAACACAAATGACCTGAACCAGAGGCTGTCGGGGGACCCTCTGAGTCTATGAAGGAGCCTTCAGCTAGAGAAAAACTTATCAAGTAAAAATTGCACAACTGCTGGATTCCTGGGATACTTTCAAAATCTCCCTGAAAAACAAACTGTTCAACAGTTTGGGCAGAATCTCATGTTAAAGCAGAGGGTCAGGACTTAGCTTCCTGGTTTATACAACTCTTCACATCCCAGCCCCAGGTACCTCTCATCAGTAACATGCACACACTGCTGTGGATTGAATGTCTGTATCCCTGCTAAATGCATACGTTGAAGCTCTAACTCCCAATTTGATGGTATTTGAAAGTAAAAGTGTTGGGAGGTGGTATTCCCGTCGTGGCGCAGAGGAAATGAATCTGACTAGGATCCATGCAGTTTCGGGTTCGATCCCTGGCCTCGCTCAGTGGGTTAAGGATCCGGCATTGCCACAAACTGCAGTGTAGTTCACAGATGTGGCTCAGATCTGGTGTTGCTGTGGCTGTGGCCTAGGCCGCAGCTCCAATTGGACCCCCGGTCCCAGAACTTCCATGTGCCACAAGTGCGGCCCCAAAGAAGAGACTACAGGGTTCTGTCTCTCTGTCTCCTCTCCCTGCCACGTGAGGACACAGCAAGAGGTGGCCATCTGCGAGCCAGGAAGAAGGCTTTCACCGGATACCACATCCGCAGACACCTTGATGACGATTACGTGGAGAATATATTTATAAAGCAAGTGTTCATAATAATGAGAAGTTAAGAGGACAGGAAATCATTAAGCGAGGCCCTTCTGAAATAAAAAGTTGCTTTTCGATGAGTTTGTTCTGAGGTGTTTAAAACCTTCAACTTTACGTAATGAAAATTCTCCTGCTCCAAATGAAGTTACAGCTTACAAAATCTGTGTGTTCTGTTTTGTTTTCATGATCTTTCATCAAAGGATAGCATTAGTATTTCCTCATTTTCCTATATTAGTTCATTTGGAATTTTGATATTTTGTCACTTTTTCGTAATGCTCAGGGTGGTGTCCCTGCCGTGAAAGTGGAGGGTGCACTTAGAACAGCAGTCTGAAGCCTTAGCCTGCAACATGGAGGTTTTTTAAATTTAGCTTTTACCAAGTTAGGTGACTAGGGACTTAAAAAGGAAAACCAGGTCAAAACAATTTATTGTGCTGACGTCATCACCACGACTGCCTCCCGGGCATATTTTTAGCCTTTCACAGCACATTTGCATCCACAATACAATCTGCAAAGGAAACTCATAACTTCATGAGCTACATACAGGATTCCATAGGATTCGTTTTCCAAATATTCCTTGACTCCTGGAAGGAATTTTGTAGAAACGTGATCTACCTTCCCATCGGTATGGTTCAGTCCCTAAATGTCAGCATCAGAACACCACTGTGGAGTTCCTGCTCTGGTACAATGGGATTGGCAGTGTCTCTGGACCACTGGGAGGCAGGCTGGATTCCCAGCCTGGCACAGTGGGTTAAAGGACCTGGTGTTGCTGTAGCTGCGGCGTGGGTCACAACTGAGGCTCAGATCTGATCCCTGGCCCAGGAACCCCCAATGCCATGAGGATGCCCCCCCCCCCCGCCAAAAAAAAGACACCATTGCCTTTCCTGTGTAACAATCAGCATTCTGGCATCACGTTGTATCCACCCTGCCCCCTTGAGAATCCTCCCCAAATCAAGCTCGAAGCTGTTCTTCTTGCTCTGCAAACCTGCTATTAGAATAGGATCTGACACTGGTCGCTTATGGCGATTGCTAAATTTAAGCCAAGTGGTTCCCTCTTCCTGGAATATTTACTTATAAAGCTTCTCTCAAACTGAGATTTAAAACTCTGATGTGTTGTTGCTGTGGCTAAAAAACGCATAACCTACAATTTACCATCTTCACCACTTTTTCATCCTGCAAAATAAAAACTCAGTACCCAATGAAAACACATTGAACAACTATTTTTCCCCCTTCCCACAGCCCCTAGCAACCACCATTCTACTTTCTGTTTTTAAGAGGTCGACTAGTTTAGATACTCCATGTAAGTAGAATCATGCCATATTTGTCTTTTTGTGACTGGCTTATTTCACTTAGCATAACGTCCTCAAGGTTTGTCCACGTTGTAGCATATGACAGGATTTCCTTCAACGTGGATGTTAGAAAAATTAGAAAATGAGATATAACTAGAAATCAGTAAAATAATAGCACATAATAAGAGGTGTTTTATGGTCAACTTTTCAATCATAAAATCAGTATGGTTTGGAATGGGCAAAACTTCTTGGGGATGAGAATAATTGGAGAGCTGGTGTGCTTTAAGCTCAAAATGGATGGAGGACTTATTGTTCTCCCCTCAATGTCACATAAGAAAAAAAAAGTCCTTGGAAGCATTAGTAAACAAAAAGCTGACATTAGCAGACCAGAATATTAAGGAATTTCTATATGATGGAAATTCAGATGGACAGACTTCGATGTTGGCAAAACCTAACAGTGTGGGAATCTGCTTTCCAGGCAGTTGCCTGTAGCATTCGCCCCAGTCTAAAGTCCTAAGAATACATCTCCAGGCAATAGCGCTTACTTGTAGAGAATGCCCAGTCTGAGTCCTGGGACTGGAGAGAGAAGTAGTATGATCTTCCAGGTCACTTCTGGCTCCACTGTGGACATACAGCCTCACACTCAAACAATAAGCCTCTCTGGCCTTCAAAAGAAGCTAACCCAAAGTTCCCATTGTGGCTCAGCAGGTTAAGAACCCGACATAGGGTCCAGGAGGATGAGAGATCAATCCCTGGCCTCACTCAGTGGGTTAAGGATCTAGCATTGCCCCAAGCTGCGGTGTAGATCACAGATGCAGCTAGATCTAGTGTTGCTGTGGCTGCGGTATCATGAAAGAAAAAAGAAGAAAAAAAAAAAAGAAGCTCACCTATCACACAGACTCACTTACTACAGAGCCAGGTCCCAACACTGGAGAAAACCGAAAGAAAGCCAATAAATGGAAGAAGTAGAAGAATTATCCACAAGAGAAGCATGAGTAATGCAAGAAATGAAATAAATTCTTAAACAAGTATTTACAGAAATGTTTTCTGAGGAGTCAAGAAAAGTATATCCACTGCAAGAGAAGGGATGAGTGTGAAATTTAGGCATGAGAACCTTAAGTCATTCTTGGGAGACAAAAATCTGGTTGCTACTGCAAAAACCAGGAGAAGGTCTGAACACAGGAATGGGGAGGTCTAGAGACACACTTCGTAACCTGGAAGCTTGGGCTAAGGACTTTTCCAAGAACACAGTTCATTTTTTTTTCCAAAAAGAAAAAATAAATAAATAACTATGAGGAGTTAATCAACTTGGAGCTATATCCAGATAAATGCATATCCATATATTCTACCTAATAAAATGAGAGAACAGAGAGCATGAAGGGAGAAATAAAATCAAAGAAATAATGGAAGAAATGTCTACGTCTTAAAGAAAAACATGTATGTTCAGATCTAAAGGGTTCACCGTGTGTTTTACACAAAAACATTGAGAAATAACACATTTTGTTGATTTTCATGAATTCCAACGGTGAAGAGAAAATTCTACAAACTTTTGCAAAGAGAGAGTGTAGAAGGAAAGAAACGTTGCAGAGGAGGTTAGACTAGGATTTTGGCACCAGACTTTTGATTGGCAAGTGAAGAAGTTAGAAAAACCATGGGGAAACAGCCAAAATATTCTGGAGGAAAAACGATTTGGAAGCTTTTCCCAGATGAATTATTATTCAAGTATGAAGGCAAAATGAAGATATTTGTGAACATGCAAACAATTCAGAAATTTTGTCACCACAGAACCCTCTGAAAAATATTACCTAAAATAAAAATGTAATCGCAGAAGGGGAATGACATGGGATATAAGAAAAATAACAAGAACGGGAGAAAGAAAACGAGTAACCGGGAAAGCATATCATGAAGACAAATACGTTTTTATAGTACAGCTGCAATATGTACTCCAATTGTTGAGCACAGATTCCTAAAATAGAAAATGTAATTTAAAAATAATCTGGAACAGAATAAAAAAGAGTAGGAAGGGTATGAGGAGGGGGGAAGGGGGAGGGGAAGGGCAAGGGCAAGGAAGGGGGAGAAGGAGGAAGGGGGAGGAGGAGGAAGGGAGGTTGGGAAGGGGGAGCGGAGGAAGAGAAAGAGCAGAAGGGGAAGCAGCAGCAGCAAGGGGCTGAAGGAGAGGAGAGGGGAGATGGGAGATGAGCAAATGGTGCCAATGGTCTAGTCTTGTAGTGTTTTAAGGGAAGGCTGGAGGGCACAGAAGAGTGGGAAGCACCCCTCCCCCCCATTGCCACTGATGATTCCATCAAGCTCCCAATTCGATTAGCAGAAATCACAATTATCAGAATTCCAGGAACCCCCCTAGGACAAGAGCGGGTGATGCATATCCTGGCGTGACTTCTTCCTGACCACTGTTTGTTTACTAAAGAAGTTGTCCATAAAGTTTATCATCTAATATATGCATGAAAGTGAATGGGGCTTGTAACTGAATGGACTCTGAGACAATATGCATAAGCCAGGACTCTCCTGGAAAGTGGAGATAAATGATCATCCTGTCTATAAGGTAGTCATCTGTCAGTCACACTGGCTACATGGACAGAGCCCTGTCATGTTGGGAAAAACAGCTGGATCTGTGCTTGGCCACAAATCTTTAATGGATTTTCATCAGCATTGCTGAAGAACTGAGGTTATGATGAATGTATCTAATTCCACGTAAAGAACGGTTTGCAAACATCACGATCTGTTAGTTTTTTGTTTTCTTGTTTGTTTGTTTTTTAGGGCTGCACTTTCGGCACATGGAGGTTCCCAGGCTAGGGGTGAAAGAATTGGAGCTATAGCTGCCAGCCTATGCCACAGCCACAGCAACTTGGGATCCGAGCCACATCTGTGACCTACACCACAGATCACAGCAACGCCGGATCCCTAGCCCACTGAGCAAGGCCAAGGATCAAACCTGCATCCTCATGGATGCTAGTTGGGTTCATTAACCACTGAGCCACAAATGGAACTCTGGGATCTATTTGTTCTTGAATCAGGTTCTGCTAATGGCTGTTGCTGTAGAGCCTCCCTGTCTGCCATCCAGTTACTGCTGAAGTGATTAAATCTAACAAAGACGGTGCCAAGTTTGAGGTCTTTTGCAATCCTTGTTTAAAATGATCATTTCCTCATCTTAAAAAGCTGAGACAGGGGTTGTCAAATGCTCCTTTGAAGGGACTTAACAGATAAAATTGCAATCTTAGAGTCTGAAAGCTCTGTACCCAGTGTCCACTTGGGCTGGTCACAGAGAAGGAAAACATAAGGAAGCATGTGTAAGATGAACAGAATATCAAACAGTCTTATTAAATTCAACTGTGTTTGAAGTGCAGGAAAATAAAGCGGCTAATCTCTGTAAGGGCCCTAGGCAAGCCATTCAGGGTTCCCCACTCACAATCCTTGTCTCTGCCCCTACAAACCTAAAGGATAGTTTTACAGGCAATGCTTTCCCTGATGTGGGCGTCCCCGGACATGGACCCCAAATGCAGGCTGCTACATCCCCTTAGACTTGAGAGTGTTCATTCTCTGTCAATGTACTTCTACCTTCTTGCTGTCCTCTGGGTCCTTTGAAAATACACCCACATTAGGAGTTCCCGTTGTGACTCAGGGTTAAGAACCTGACATAGTATCCATAAGGATGTGGGTGGTTCGATCCCTGGCCTCACTCAGAGGGTTAAGGGGCTGACATTGCCAGGAACTGCAGCATAGATCACAGAAGCAGCTGGGGTCTGACATTGCTGTGGCTGCAGTGTAGGCTGGCAGTTGCAGCTCCTGTTCCACCCATAGCCCAGGAACTTCCATATATCACAGGTACAGCCCTAAAAAGAAGAAAGATGATAAGGATACGCTGAGCAACTGAGACTCTATTGATACAGCAGATGGGCAAGTGAACTGGTACTACTGCCTTGGCGAGGTGTTTGGCAGCATCTTCTAAACCTGAATATATGTATCCTGAATGACCCAGTAAATTCACTTATTGGAAGAGACCCAACAGAAAAATGTACATTTATTTATTCACAAGATGGACAAGAACACACTCATTTACAGCACTCCTCATAAAAGCTGAAAAACATCACAATGTCTATCAACAGTAGAATGGATACAAAATCACAGTGTATTCATGCAACAGAAGAACGTGGCAATGAGAATACACAAAATGCAGCTACACACAAAATCACAGGTGAATCTCACAAATGTAATGCTGAGTCTAAGAAGCTAGTCACAAAAGAATGCACAAAAAAAAAAAAAAAAAGAACGCACAAATAGGATTCAAGAATGGGCAAAACTAATCTATGGTGACAGAAGCCAGGAGAGTGGTTACATCGAGAGGGTAGGAGGACTCTGCCGGAGGGCTCCTGGTATCCTGGGAGGGTTCTGTTTTTCCAACTGGCTGCTAGTTTCAGTTTATGAAAATTTAATAAACTCTACATATGATTTTGCTCATGTCTATATTTATGTTGTTCATAAGTTTAAAATTAAATCTGTTTCCTACAAATATGTAAGAATTATTCATTTTTTATGTATTCATGAACTTTAACCAATTTCTTAGCATTATTACATTTAGTACCATGTCTTGGTATCAGTTGAAAAATTTATCTTTTTGAATAGGGTGTTGAAAAAAATGTCACGCCTAGAATTTTCCTCCAATTTACATTTAATGGTTAATAGGTTTGAAATGATTAATATTTTTCGATGATCCTGTTCTGTAAAGTTTGTCTATCTGAGAAAATCTCCCTCGACAGGGACCGAGGTACCCAATAAGCTCAGAGTAAATGCTGCTAAATCGAAGATATTCTTAATTCAGTATTTGGACATTGAAGCACGCAAAATTCTGAAGCCCAGATATTTTCTCAGTGCCTTTTTGCCTGGGCTCAGGATATATTTCTGTGATAAATATTGTTACAGAAGAGGACATATCAATTAAGTTTATGATTGTTTTAATGTTTTGCCATATTTATAGTCTGAAAAATAGTAAAGAATATGATGAGTTAACTTCAGATAAGTGTAGTCAGTTGTTGGCAATTGTCCCCTGCCCTCTTTCTCCTGATATGACATCTATTCTGGGTCTCAGGTATCACCATAGTTTCAGGGGAGGCATCTAGTCATTAGTCACCTGCCCACACTGACATTCATTACCATGGCCATTGTGTCACCTGGTTATGGCATCGCCCCTTTATGCCTCCATCTTCTAAGAGATCGCATTCTTCATGATTTTTAAACATACTGTCTTTGAGATCCTTTGACGACATCCCCTTGCAACTGAGATAACAACTTCAGGTCTGCCAGTTTGCTCTTAGCTAGTTTTTGTGCTTTTCTTAGGGTGGGGAAAAATTCTGCCTTCCCACCAACTTCTTCTGACTCCTTCCTATTGTTAAATAGGTCATGGGAAATTTGCTGGGGCTACTTCAAATGCCCCCGCCCTGCTTCCCATGCAGCCAACCCCCATTCTCAAGGGATACTGCTGCTGAGTGGGTCTTCCCAGGGTACTGGAGAGGAAACAGCACCTGTCCCCTCAGCTCAGGGCTTCCCACAGTTCGGAGAACTGTTCTTTTAGCCACCCACCCCCCATGCTGGAGCTAACCACAAAGCAGGGAAGCTGGGCACCGCACACCTGTTCAGAGATTCTCACCATCACCTTGCTCTCTGCTTCTCCTCTTAATGGCCCCTAACTCTGTCCAAGACCCCTCCCCTACAGGGAGCAGAAGGGCTGGTGAACTGCTCAGCCAGTTGCAATAGGACAGAAGTTTTACACTTAAAAACCAAGGATTTAATGCATTTATGCTTTGCTTCTGCTACGCTGATTTCGTTGGGGGACAATAAAAGCCTCCAGACCAAGAGGAGGAGGTTCCAGGGTAAACAAACAGTAAGAAGGACAAAAACCACATGGACGAATACGATCCTGCCCTATAGCCGGCAGCCATTCCTCTCCAGCACTTGTTACAGGACAGCCAAGGCTTCTTAGCTCCACACTTGGAGTAAACTTTGCCTGTGCAGATGCAAAGCCTAAAATCTCTGTGCCCAACAGCAAGGGCCTTGTTGAAAGTAAGCATTAGCTCTGGAACAAGACAGCAGAGCATGTGTAGAAAAGGACAACAGAACTGGATGATGAATAAACGAGCCACCAGCCAGTACTGGAATTTTAAAAACTTGATTCCTTAATATGGACTAGCGTTTCTCAGTGAGGGTCCTTAAACTCATTGGGGTTTTTAAGTGCATTTTCTTCTTTTTTCATTTAATCAGTTACTGTCAAAAATACAGTCATTGTACATTACATATGCTTTCAACCATAATTTCAGTTCACGGAAACAAACTCCTGATATTAGCTATTATAGAACAACAGAGTTATAAATATTAGCATTTTGTTCCTATGAGCTACTATTTACATCTTCTCACTGTTCCACATGTTCCCTACAGAAATTCTTTAAGTCTATATTTTCTTTTTGATGATCTTAAAAATTACTATAAACATAATAGTAATCATCTAGACAACTACTTTATCCTCAAATACCATCATGTAGTTTTAGTTCCTACCTCTCCAGTTGTGTCTGCAGCCATAAGGAGTTGCTTTAAGTGACTACATTTAAGTTTTAAGTTTTAACACATTAGACGCATGTTTGCCTGATGTTAGAGCAGCCGCCAGACCCTAGGTGTCCTAATATCAAAACAGAAATGCCTGTCCTTTATTCTCAGTTACACTCAAACTGAATTATTTTTATTTTATTTTATGAGTTACGAACATGGAAATTCTTTTTTAAATGCTAGTTTTCAATTAAAAATGTTCCCATAGCACTTTATATTAGTTAACAAGTGAGACGGATTTGACACTATGAAACAACTTCCTGTCACGGAGCGATATAAAGGACTATTCTTATGATTACAGGCTAGTGTAAAAAAAGAGCAGCTGAGAATTTAATGCAGAGGTAGGGCACTTCTGCTAAATGTAGACCATATGATGTCACTGTGTACCTCATGAGAGAAGTTTCTCATATTTGAGTGAAGAAAAGGGATGGGAGACTTGAGTCATTCTTTGGCACAAGAGACCTTAGGTATGGCAAACTCGGAAGGCTCAAATACCATGTTCACATTTCAAGCTGCAATGTAGCCAAGCAAAACAATTACCTATCACACTGAAATGACATCATTCATTTTGAATATTATAGGTTTTACAGCTTTGTTGATTTTTACATATAAATTAATATTGTTCTTACATCTGTATAAGAATTATAGATTATAGGGAGTTTATAACTAGTTTCTCTTTAGTTACATAGATAAGAAAAATTAAAATAAAAACATGAGTTCACATAAATAGACCTTCATGCATGCACTTGCACGCATGCACTCACGCGCGCGCACACACACACACACACACACACACACACACACACGCATGCACTCAATCCAGGTCCAATGTTCCTAACTGTGACCTCTTCCAAACATTAAAGGTGCCATTCTTTTACACAAAGTCTTCCAGAGAAGAGAAAAAGTATGAGGATTCCTAGCTCATTTTCTGAGGCCTGCAGAACTTTGACACCAACAACTGTGAAGAATATTTTAAAAAAAGAAAAGTACAAATCAATCTCTCATGCAAAGATTCAAAGTGCTCCACAAATTGAATAAAAGGAGACTTTTCACTAGATTTGTGACTCACTGACATACAGAGGAATTAGGCATTAATATTAGAATGATGCTTTGTAGCACCTACTTGTTTTTTCCTTAAGTGCATTTAGTGAGAAAACATTAATTTTTTCAAGTCAACAACATCATTTTCCTAGTGAGAGAATCATTTTTTATTGAACAAAACACCCTATTAGGCCATGATTCTGGAAGATGGAAAACAAAGAGAATGCCAACCTCTGTGAATAACAAAGGAAAAAAAGATAGAATTCTTTTGGCAGCTCAGGAAAGAGGACCTGAGGAAATTAGGCTAAAAGGAAGAGAGAAGAGAAGTTGAAGCTGTAAGAGAGAGGAAGAGGTTAGAAACTTGGTTCTATGAGACAAAGAAGTGGCCAGGGTCGCCGTCCTGGCAATGGGAATGTCCAATGGACTTTTCAAAACAGGGATGTCTGAGCATCCATGGTAAATTGCAGTGCTGTGGTATTGACTGCTGTTGTTACCCTCTAAGCCTTGGGTGAAATTCTTCTAATTGGCCTTGTGATGGAGATATTTCAGGGAAATCTAAGATAAGAGACTATGACTTAAACTCCTAACTTATCCTTTCCTCCCTTTCCCCTTTAGTAACCACCAATTTGTTTTCTGTGTGTGGGTCTGTGTCTGTTTTGTATACAAATTCATTGGGATTAACATATACACCACTACTACACATAAAAGAGATAAACAGCAAGGACTTAAATAGCACAGGAAAACATACCCACTATTTTTTAATAACCTATAAGGGAAAGAATTCAGTGAATATATATATTCAATCTGAAAAGGATCTCAATGAATATGTGTATGTAACTGAATCACTTTTCTGTACACCTGAACTAGCACAACATTGTAAACCAACTACAGTTCAATTTAAAAAATGGATTAAAGAAGAGAGACACTGTTTCTCTTGGTAGAACAAAGAATAGCCACAGGATGTGAGAAGTAAGTGGGAGTTTCATGAACAAGAGCTGCTGTAATCTGTACGAAGGCACACAAATCTGAGGGAGGGAACTCTAGATAGGCCCTTTAGCCATTTTAATTTTAATATCAAGAACAAAATGACTCTTTGAGATGATGATACTAGGATTAAATATAAATGAGAATGATATCAATATTTATTGTTTTTAATATGTACCAGTTTTTCCAAGTTCTTTAAATGTATTAATCTATTCTCTTTTTATTTTTTATTTTTTAAATGGTTGCACTCGAAGCGTATGGAAGTTCCCAAGCTGCAGCTACAACCTATGCTAGATCCTTTAACCCACTGCTCCCAGCCAGGCATCAAACCCGAGTGTCCACAGTGGCCCAAGCCACTGTAGTCTGATGCTTAACCCACTGAACCACAGTGGGAATGCCAACATATTTTATTTTTACAATAGCCATATGACTAAGTCAATTCATTCTTTCCACTTTACAGATGAGGCTGAGGTAATTTGTTGAAGATCACAACCTTTACATGGTAGAGCTGGGATTTAACCCCAGGGAGCTGATTTACATGAGCATGTGTTCTTCTCCTGCCAGATGCTACTGTCTGTTAAAAATAACACATCTGTGTTTGTTTCTCTTTTAAGGATTCAGTCATACATTAATGCAGACAGACAGATAAACCAAAAAAAAAAAAAAAAAAAAAAAACCAAAACTGAAGCAAAAAAAATTTCACCTTTCTGTTGACTTCATAGGTCCTGAATCATATTTCAACTAATATTGCCTCAGACCAAAACCTTATCTTTCACACAGACCACCTTCAGGGCTAGCCCCCCTTCCTCCAGTCCTAGCTCCCTCAAATATTTCTCTCAGTGCATTAGTTATACAGTGATTAATTTAAAATACAAATTAGGTGACTTAAGTTTCTGGCCTGGGGAGAGATTACCTGACTATCTCAGTCAAGACTTTGGTAATCAGAGGAGCTTCTGCTGTGGTACAGTGGGTTAAGAATCTGGCTGCAGCAGCAAAGGTCACTGTAGAGGTAAGGGTTTGATCCCTGGCACAGTGGGTTAAAGGATCCAGCATTGCTGCAGGTGCCCTGTGGGTTGCAGCTGTGCTCAGAATCAATTCCTGGCCTGGGAACTTCCATATGCCTCAGCCATGGATATGGCCATAAAATTAAGAAAAAAAAAAGATTGGTAATCAGAGTATGCTAAACCAAGTAGTCACTCTGCCTTCTAGAAAGTCTCCTTTTTAAAGCTTATTTCTGTGTTTATCAGTGCTACACTCTGCTCTCGGTCCTCCAACAACTGGGTAATTTATACAGATGGAAAAACCATCATACTCGGCCAGTCTGTGTTCTCCAGGCTCTGCTAAGTCCTTCACTCTTTGTGCTCCCTTTGGTCATCAGCCTCTTCATATGCAGTTACCACTGTAAACCTTGACCATCCTCACACACTCCACTCTTCTCCTTATTAGCAGATGGCATTGCCTTCTACTTTCCCCGGAAAACTGGAGCAAGCAGCTTTAAGCTGCTATAACTCCCCCATCATCATCCCCTCACACGTTCTGCTGCTCCTATAGTCTATATTTCAGGTGTAGCAACACTTCCCTCTCTGTCACCCTTTATCCCTCACCAATCCTCAAGCAATGACCCATGTTTTTCCACTACCTCCCCAAACCTGCCCAGATCTGTTATTGCCTCATCATGGGACATCCTTATCTTCTAGAAAGTAATTGCCCTAGTTTCCTCTTGGCCTCTCTGCATCTGTTTTTTTTTCTCTCCATTGGAATTTATCACTCATGCATACAGCCTTTCTGATCAATTTTCAAATCCCGTTTCCACCACACCATGCTCCCTTGAGTTCCCTGTGTTTTGATGTATAGGATAGAATGTAAGCTAAACTCCTTTTTTTGTTGTCCACCAGAATTTTATCGGTGATTATTTCATCAGATTTATGCATTTTAAAGGTACTTGTGTTTGTTAGCTCTTTGGAACCAGGACAAGATAGAGAGCCTTGGCATCTTGAAGTTTTCTGCAGTCCCTAAATGGCTGGATTCCCTTTATGGTTCTCAGCTCTTTGCTTCAGAATGAGAAAGGAAAAGGCAGCAGGAATTGAAGATGAAAGTATTTTTTTCATTCTTCTTCTTTTTTTTTCTTTCTGTTTTCTGGAACTTGGGATCCAGCAACAGTGGAATAGACAAGACCTCGGTCTCCTTGTCTAAGACCTTACTCAGCACACCACAAACACAGGCTTATTAGACACACTGAAGTAAAAACATGGCGTATGATAAAAGAAAGTTGCCCAGCGCATTATTTCCTTTTGCAGGAGCCATGTGATATTCAAGTTAAATAGCTTTTGTGGTGTTTTAATGTCTTCTGGCACCTGTGGATTAGGGTGTCTCTTTGTTCCCGAGCTGGTTCACACATGTTCCTGCAGTCACAAGCTGGGCTAGCTGCACGCTATTGGAGTTAACACCACATATTTTGGGAACTTGTCATGTCTGAAAACAGGAGCTTCCTCTTCTGGCGGCTTGGGGCACGTCCTCGCTTGTTTCAGCTCACATCTTCCTTCCCCAAAGGCTTCACAACTCAAGGAAACCGACGGCTCATTATTTCAGAACTTGGAAGGAGTGTTGCAGTTGGCAAGTGAGAGCCTGTCTTCCCCACCAAAGCTGTCTCCCTGATCCATGATTCCGTTTCACTCAATTATACAAATATTTACTAATTGACTTAGGTTCAAACGACTAGGCTGGGCACCTCAGAGAAGAGAAGGAGCATGGCACATCTTCTGCTATCAAAAGACTTATGATGGGTCATTACACAAATATCTGGACCATAAGTACATGGTAAAGCATCCTGAGAGATGGACAGAGTGCCTCATGGGAGGAACAAGGCAAAGAGAGGACACACCTAGTACCTATGGCACCAACATTCAGTGTAGCTCTACATTTTCCTAGCTGAGCAAGAAATTCATCTCAGAGTCTTTTCTTATCTATCCTACCCCAAAAAACTGGACTGAGGAGTAAACAAAACATTATATGCAAATTTCCTTGGGACAGTACCCAAAAGAGAGTCAGAACTTAGCAAATGTTAATTTCTTTGGCTTTCTCCCCACAAAGGGTGTGAGGTTTACAGGCAGAGAAGGGGCCTGGAGACAGGCATTTTAGGCAGAAGGAAGATCATGAGAGGACACAGAGGTGGTGGGAAGGACTTTGTGAAGGAAAGATGGAAGGCTCCAGTTTTACTACTTGAAAGTAAAGCCATGGATTTAGAAAGGTAAGCTGGGGCCCTACTGAAGGGGCAGCACTCTCTGGATAGGTGGGGGCGGGAGGGGGTGGTGGTGCAGTGGTGAGGCCTGGGGTTTGGAGCTATTCTCTGTATGACCCAGAGCAGACGTCTTAACTTTGTGTCTCAGTTCCTTCACCTATAAAACGGAGTTAGGTTGAATGTTTTTGCCATATTCCTTTCCTAGGAATTAAAAAGATTAAAATTTGTAAAGCAATTAGAATTGTGCCTGGTACCCAATAAGTGCCCAGTAAATGCTGGCTGGCTTCCATTAGTGGGCTGCAATATATATCATGAAGTGGCCTAGCCAGAGGCATGCTACAAATGCACAGCATTCTGGGGAAATTTTATCTGCCTTCACCAAGGTGAATGGGCCTTTCTGATCTAAGATAAGGCTCTGTCTCTTTATTTTACCTGAGATAATAAGGAGGTTTCTCAGCAACGGATAAGAACCAGTGCAAACCGTTCCTTAGAATTTCTGTTCTTTTTGTGATATCTGTAGGGCCCCCAACTCCACGAGGCTCCCAGGTTCCACCCCAGTAGAGGCCCTGCCAGCTGCAGCCTGGAACATCCAGCCAATAGCAGACATCACCCTTTCTTACATGCTGATGATTGAAGGGCCCGTCACATCATGCTGCACAGAAGATGACTAAATGGCAGGGACCAGCTTGAGCAATGCTAGTTCAGGTTTTGGGAACTAAAAGCCTCACTTTCACAAAGAAACTATGTGAGATCCTGCTTTCAGAGATTAGAGACCTGCCCAGGCAAACTCCAGCCCCTGATACATGTGTGGCTGTGCCCCAGAGGCTGAATGCATGGGGGATCCCACAAAGGGATGTTCTGGGGGCCATGAACCTCCTCCCCTCCCCAGACCTTATGCTCAGCTGCTCATGTATTTATGGGGTAACATTGTGTCCCGGGGTAAGAGCACATATCGGCTCTGAGTAAGAGAGAGGTGGTTGGGATTAAATCTTTCACTTTCAGAAAAACCAATAAATGAAAAATTCAATCCACTTGGTTTGGAGAAGAGAAACATATCCAATGCTGAAACCTGGACCTAATCTCTCAGAAAAAAGGCAAAAAATTAGGAGAGGAACCGTGTGTGTGCACGTGTGTGTGTGTGTGTGTGTGTGTGTGTGTGCATGCACTAAAACTCTACAGTGAAGTGGATGAGGGTGAATTCCATAATTTCGAACCCGGTATAAAAGTACAAGATTTACTGGGGACACTTGAAGCCCAAGAATGTTTGGAGACCCCTGTCTTCTGTACTGGACAATCATGAAAGTGGATGTATTAGTGGGAGGAACAGATGCTTTTGGGCTCAGGTGCTGAGCGGACTGAACCTAAGTGCTTGCTGATTAGAGGAGTACTGAGAAGTCTTAACTGCCCAGGGCCTGTGGGACTTCAAAGCCCCTTCCTGCGGTGGGAAAGAGACCACCAATCCAGAAGCCACCATGTCCTTGGTAAATTGGGTTCAGGTGCAGCCCCTCCCACTGGGAAAGAGGGACCATCAGTCCCAGCCTACTTTGTTAACAATCCACAGAGAGCACCTGGGCCATTCCACAAGCCTCATCCATGGAGCCTGCACACTGGAGAAGCACAGGTTTTGAGGGAGACTCTGAGCTGTGCTCTCGCTCCAGCAGCGATGGAAGGTGGAGGAGGAGGGGCCAGGGGCTGCTGGGGGCTGTCGCAGCAGCATTCAAACATTCACGTAAGCTACACTTAAGTCTCTCCGGATATTCAAGAAGGTGAAGGGTCCCAAACCACATCTTCAGAAAACAGTTAAAAATACTTTAGAATGTTTAGGCTCAAGATTAATGGTCACACAGAAGGGGAAAGCATGGACTTAACGTAATTCTAGACCTAATAGTCAGGAGCAAATTCTACCTCAACATAAAAACAAAGGAAAACAGAGTTGGAGCTACCCAGCAAGGGATGAAGTGAGAGAATGAGTTCTCTCTCGCTGGAGATATTGAAACAGAGACTAGGGGACATCTGTCAGCTGTTATGTAGGTGAGATTCATGCGTTGGGAAATGGTTGCAACAAAAGAGTAAACAAAAGAAGCTTATCTTTGACCAACACTTACCAAGGCTGTTTTTGCTCTTTCAATGACCCAGACTCTTACATTGCTTTAATTTTGCTTCATAGAGCTACAGAGAATGAAAGAGTTTTGCTTTGGTTTTTCAGGTTCTAAAAAAAACCTTAGGAATCATATAGATCAACCTCAATACTTTTGCTGACAGCGAGACTGCGGCACAACGGTTGGGTGGCTTCTAAGGTTACATAGTTAAGTGGTAAAACAGCAATAAGAACTCACAACCTGGAGTACCATTATGGTTTCCTAACTGGTTTACTTCCCTCTATATTCTCCCTAATACTGTTTATCCTACACATTCTGCACATATACCAGATCGATATTCCTAAGACACAGATCTGATTATGCCATTGCTCTATTTAAACCATTTCAAAAGCTCCCTGTGCTCTTTAAAAATATACTTGGGATTCTTTATTATGGCATTTAAGATTCGATCTTTTGGTTTTATCTCCAATTCCAACCTCTCAACCCAGTGCTTTTTACACACTTAGATGTTAAATGTGCATTGAATACAAATGGTTTGGGGAAATCCCAATTTTATTTCTTAGACTATTTCTTGCCATACTCCTCCTTTGTAGGGTTTGCTGATCATCTGGTGGTTGACCAGCATGTGATAAATCTCAGAATTTTTAAAATGTGCAGTTCTTGAAGATAATCAGCACAAGATACCAGGGACCATGTTTTGACCAATGCTGCACTAAAGAAGCTTCACATGAAAGCCTCTGAATGTGAGAGAAAAAAAAAACCCTAGTCATATCCCACTTCTAAGACTTTCTTAAGAATTCCTCCTTCTTTCACCATCAAAGATTTTAAAACATGCCTTCCAGATTCCAGCTTCTCAGAAATCCTTCTGAAGTTGTGTGAGAATATATGCCTTCGCAAGATCAACATGAGCATTTTTAGTATTTTAAAAGATCAAGAATGCACTTAAAAGCCAAATAGAAAAGATTCTTCCAGAAACACTTATGATATCTGTAATACTGGACTTTAATATGAGTGACAAAATAAAATCTATTCAATCATAAATTAATCTAAATTCCCGACAATGATAACTTTGACTCTCAATCACTTTTGCAAACTATCATTTCCATTAGTGATTGACAATCTGTATTCTCTAACTTTCATGTCAAATGAGCCAGGTCCCTACTTTTTTGAGGATGAAAAACAGAATGACTTGTGATAGACTTGTTAGTGGCAGAGTGTATGAATTAGCTTTTGCTGCCTAACCACTTACTACTCAAACTTAGTGGCTTAAAACAGCATCTATTGGATTGTCAGAGGGTGATAGACCATCACTCAGTACCTAAAACAAACAAAAACAAAAGCTGAATTTAAGAGTTACATTGATCAGGAAGAGTCCCTCCAAGCAGAGTAGACTATTAGTCTTACAAAAGACTAAGAGTTAGGGTTTTGAGGGAATCCATAATGTTCAAAGATTGGTGGATTTTCATGGTTATCATCTGTTGAATCATGGTTACTTGGGTGAGACTTTATTGATTGGTTGGCACATTCAGAAGTGTGCTAATTTGAGTGAATTTATTCCAGATTGATTGATTTACAAAAGTGAGAGGTTAATAATACTCATTGGCTAGGCTTGCAAAAACATGTTTAATGAGGGAAGTTGTAGTTGATCTATTAAATGAGTTTGAAATTGGGAAGGTGGCTATTTGTTTCCATGGCTACAGAAAAATTAGTCTTTAAAAGAGTATGTAAAGTAGGCAACACCAAAGATGTTTTCCAATGATCTCTGCCTTCTGCTATCATGACTTGTGTAATTCCCTCCCCTTGCATCTGGGCTGGATTTAGTGACTTGTTTCCAACAACAGAATGTGGTACAAGTAAAAGATATCACTTCCTGCATTAGGTTATAAAAAGACCATGGCTTCTGCACTGGGGAGAGGGGTCTTCTTTCACTTACTCCCACTCGATTTCTCATTCAGGGGAAGTAAGCTGCCATGTTGTGAGCATCTCTGCTGACAAGAAACTGGTATCTTTAGGTTTTCCCCCTAGGTGATCATATAACTTTAGTGATGCTATAACTGCACAAGGAACACTGCCTAGGAATTCAGATGCAGAGGAACCACTGTAAATTATAATCTGAGTTGTTTCTATTTTCTCAAGTTGCCATTGAAGCTCTTGATTCCTTTAGGGCCTTGTTTATCTGCTTTGTATTCTGGGTTCTTGTCCAATCATTCATTCTTACTAGCTTTTAATGAGCTATACTCATTTGACCAGGCCAGCTTCCAGTCTACCACAATGCCTTTTCCTTATGTGTTGCACTCATAGTTGCAAAGAAAATTGATTCCAAGTCCTTGCAGAGCAGAAAAACTGATCTTGAAATTCACCTTAACAAAAAGATCAAATAGACAATATTGAATCCACTTCTCCAAACTTATAAAAGTAGTTCTTTGTCTTCATGTTTGTTGCACCAAACATTTGTTCAAATTTAAAAATTGTATATGATTTATGATGAGGCTAAGTTACTAAATGTAGTTTTATGTAACTGGTTATTTTAATACTTCCTTCATAAAACTTTCTAAAGAAATATCCATTGATTATCATATAGCATAAAGAAATATGGTTTATAGGTTTTTAAAAAAAGAAGTTTGTGGTTTAGTCTATTAAAAAGCTGGCAATGATGATTGTACAACTATAAATGTAATAAAATTCATTCAGTAATTTAAAAAATTAAAAAATTAAAAGCTGGCAACAAGTTCCTTTACAGAAAAATAAACAAATTCAATTCTATTTCTATGTGGACAAATATCAGATTATACTGCTTCTGAGAACGTCTTTTTCAGAAATACAGCATATTGTAAGTGTGAGCAAGAGTACTCTATACCTTGCAAATTAGTATTTATTTTTGTCTACGGATATAGAGGGAGTCTTAAAAGTAGAAAAGGAAAAGATGCAATGATGATTAGAAATTTTAGGGTTGTTTTTAAATGTTCTTTTTAGATCCGTATTATAGTGAAATCATTCTCAAAGGATGTCCCATACTATAAAATTATTCCAGAGAAAAGAAAAATGACTGAAAGCTTATCAATATCATGAGGAAGCCATTCTCAAGCCTTTTCGCTCCTCAACTAGATTCATACCATGAGACAATTTTGTAAATATAAAAACTGATGTAAATGCTGCTGAATTGGGTCTGAGTATTAGACATAATTCTCCTGTCACTTGTTGGGTATTACAACCAAGAGTATCTTATTTACGTGTCCATCATTTGGTTGAGAATTGCTATAAAAGAGAGCAAGGAAGGAAAGGCTCCCAGGATTCAGTGTACTCCTATTATAGGTCAGACTCTTTCACATGCTACACTAATGAAATTCATGTTTTTCTACTCTATAATCCATCATTAACTATAAAAGAGCTTAGCTTTATTATGCGACATTGAGTTCAGTATGATGCAAAATATTTACCCACAGTAAGACATGTAAGTGGATGAAATACAAGTTCCATTTAGCAGCTGAGTTCTGATTTCATCCAAGGGACTCGTCTCTGATACCATCTTTATAACTTTGGTTTTCTCTTATTATTTTTACTTTTTTATTTTGAGATGATTTCAAATTTGCAGAAATATTCACCGAATATTACAAAGAACTCTTTGATAACTCATCCCCCAATTCTGCCATTTACATATATTTGTCCCGCTTGTTTTATCATTCTTTCTCTTTCTCTCTTTTTGCCTCTAAACACTTCAGAGTGTGGTTTATAAGATCATCAGGAAATTTAACATAATACAAACCTATTTTCTAATCTTTAATCCTTAATCAGATTTCTCCAATTGTCCTGATAATGTATTTTATAGCTTTTATTCTTGGTCCAGGATCTGCTCTGCATTTAGTTTCTGTATCTCCTTGGCCTCTGTTAATGTGGAATGAATCCTTAGCCTGTGTTTGTTTTTCATAGCATTCACATTTTTAGACTTTTTTTTTTTTTGAGAGGCAGGGAAGATGAAAATATTTAGTTCTCTTTAATAAATTTTTGACATTGATTGATTCTACTTGCATATTAAATGGTTTACATATATTTTTTATCATTTATTTATATATATACATAATTTTTCTACTGTACAGCATGGTATATATACATATTTTTTTCTACTGTACAGCATGGTGACCCTGTAAACATACAGGCATACATTCTTTTTTCTCACATTATGTGTTCCATCCATAATTGACTAGATGGAGTTCCCAGTGCTACACAGCAGGATCCCATTGCTAATCCATCCCGAAGGCAACATTCTGCATCTATTTACCCCAAGCTCCCATCCCTCCCAGCCTCTCCCCCTCCCACTTGGCAACCACAAGTCTATTCTCCAAGTCCATGATTTTCTTTTTTGTGGAAAGGTTCCTTTGTGCCGTATATTAGATTCCAGATATAAGTGATATCATATGGTATGGTCAATTAATCTTTGACAAAGGAGGCAAGAATATAAAATGGGAAAAAGGCAGTCTTTTCAGCAAGTATTGCTGGGAAACCTGGACAGCTGCATGCAAATCAGTGAAACTAGAACACACCCTCACACCATGCACCAAAATAAACTCAAAATGGCTTAAAGACTTAAATATAAGACAAGTGCTTTATATTTTTAAGATCTCTGATCTACAGTATAAGACAATATCAAACAAAACACATGTTCAAACACTGGTTACATTTATAAATTTATTTTAAAAGTCCAGTAGCTTTAAAGAATTGGGTTTACAAACGGCTCTGCCTAAGGCTAAATTGATTGGTGTTTCCTTTGTTGCCTGGAGACTAAACTTATTGATCTAGTTTTCATTGTTTATAACTGATGTAGAAGAGAGATAAAACTAAATGAGTGGGAATAAAAATACTACATGAACTCAAATTATCCAGATGTAAAAGTCATTTGTTACTACATACGGATTGGAAAGAAAATTTGTAGGACTAAGAAAAACAAAACAAGGCCATTCTGCCTTATTAAAATATTTTAAAGAAGCCAGTAGATGGTTCAAAATATTGAGTTAGCTTCTTGGTCTAACAGGAGGAACTCAGTATAAATATTTATCAGATGAATGAAAGAATAATGAAAACTACTAAGAGAATGAGACCAGACTAAGTGCTTTAAATAAGATAAAAAGAAATCTTGTACCTGTGGCAGACACCGTCAGTATCCCATTCCTGTGCCTTTTTTCTGGGAGGTCACTTTAGGGGACAATTTCCATGCATATTGGTAACTTCCTCTTCAAGTCCCTGTGTCTCACTGCTTAAGAGTCTTCTTTGCCTGTGTTCAGGGTGGGCCAAAAAAAAGAGGGGGGGAGTCAACACCTCCAGGAGAAAGCCCCAGCCAATGGGGAATAGGGGTTGAGTGGATAAATATTCAGCCCCCTCACTCTTGATGGGACAGCTGCAAGGTACCTTCTGCAGAGTCTCTCAGAGTCATTGGTGGGATCAGCTTCAGTCACCAACAGAGATGATTTGTTCATTAAAGCATCCTTTATTGGTTTTCCCCCAGGCCTGTTTGCGGTAGGCAGAGCTCCAAAAGAGACTTAATACATAGCCCTGGTAAGGTTTCTTTGAAAAGTGAGGCCCCTTGGGAAAGTACAGTCCCTGCTGTGGGAGGAAATGAACCTGGCTAACATGCATCAAGGGAAAGATAATATACGTGAGAACAGACCTTGAGGGTGCTGGACTAAAGGGTGGAAGAGGAGGTGAGGTAGCGGAGTGCTAACTGATAGGGGGCAGCCTCCCATGACTCCAGATCTAGCATCTAAGTAAGGTTACCTGATGTCAGTGCTAAAAACACTGCTTGGATAAGCTTACCTGTAAAATGAGGTAGAGATGCCAGAACTTCTTCAGCAGAGTCTGAGAAAACTGCCAGAAGAATCAGAGAAGGGACAGGTTAGAATGGATTTACATTAGAAGACCAGAGAACTCACCAGCTTCCTGTATCTCCTGAGAAAGCCCAAGGGTACTTCCTTCACCAAAACAATGCCCCAAAGAGGAGACTGTCACCACCGTGAAGAGGCTCAGGACTTCTGTGGGCCACAGCTGATGGTGGCCAAGGCTGGAACTATTGTACTGGACTACCTAGTGGCAATGGGCTGAGAAGATTCTGGAACATCAGAGATTGGGTGGAACAGTATAATCATCGGGGCAAGGTGGACATAATTTCTACGATGGGAAGCAAGGCCATAAAGGCAACCAAGGCCTAGATGTGCAGAGATCTATGGTGATGGCTAAAAAAAGACATGAAGTTTGACAGATGGGCAAGCAACGAGGGTGTTGCTTGACTCATGCAACCAAGAGCTCCAAAGTAGGTGAGCAGAAAGCCGACACAAGAATTCCCGCTGTGGCTCAGCAGGTTAAGAACCCGACATGGTGTCTGTGAGGGTGCAAGTTTGATCCCTGGCCTCACTCAGTGGGTTAAGGATCTGGTGTTACTATGGTTATGCCATAGGCTAGCAGCTGCAGCTCTGATTCGATCCCTAGCCTAGGAACATCCATATGCCGCAGGTGCAGCCTTAAGAAAAGAAAAAGAAATAAAGAAAGCTGATACAACCTGCAAGAAGGGAAAATTATGAACCCTTACCCAGTATGCACATCTGAGTCAGTTTTCAGGTCCAGACCCCATAGATTGAAAAAGAGAACAGTTCCCTTTGAGGAACAACTCTGCATTGCCATCATTTAAGTATATACAATAGTTATACCCCAACACTCACCCAGAGAGACCTATGGAGGGTACTACTCAGATCTTTCAAGGGCTATTGGATGTAGGAACTGAGCTTACAGTAATAATAGTGGGCAAAATACCATCATGGTCTCCCTGATAGCATGAGGCAAGTGGAGGCCAGGTGATAAATAGTGTCCCATCCCAAATCTACCTGAGAGTGAGTCCAGTGAACTGCATGTGCTCATCTTGTTCCTGGTCCCTAAATACCTGGTCCCTGAATACATAATCTATATGGATATCATGCTATACTGCTGACATTATGTGAAGACTCTTAGCAGGAAATGGTCAAATGTCTTTATGCCCTGGAAAGATAAATTCATGGCAGAGAGTGAGGGAGGGTTATTAACCCTCCAAACATTGAGGGGCTTTTTAAATCAGTGAAGTTCTGAGGTCCTGTTTAGGAAACCTCCTCCAAGGTGAAAGATAAGTTATTGTGCCTTATACCTCCTACTACTAAGAAAGGCACAGTCCTTAGGAGAACTTTTTGGAGACACCATAAACCATATTTGGAAATACAGCTCCAACTCTTTTATCAGGTGACTAGAGAGACTACCAGTTTTGAGTGGTACCTGGAGCAATCAAGGGCTCTGCAAAACATTCGGTCTGGAGCACAAGGTCTCTTGTCACTCAGGAAGACCCCTGTGGGACAGAAGTGAAATAAGAATGTTGTTGAAATTTCTGCCAAAGCCCAATGGTTAAGTCTCAGCATAGACTCATTCAGAGTTCTGGAGCAAGTCCATGCTGTCTGCAAAAGATAACTGCTCTCCATTCAAAAAGCAGCTTCAGGCATGATGCTGGGTAGACACCCCTGGTCATGAGACATCAGATAGCTCTAAACCAGAGCATTCCAATAGTGATCTGGACGTTATCAGATTCCTAGAGCCATAGATTTGGATAGGCACAGAAGAAATCAATTGTTTGATGAGAGATATATTTGGGATCAGACCAAACAGTTCCAGGGGGCATAAGCATCAAATGTAAACAGATAGCTTCCTCCCACATGTCATCTACCCAGATACAGCAGTGTTTCTCCCTCAGCCCATACCTGTGGCCTTGTTGGAGGTTCCTTGAACCCAGAGAAGATGAAGAGGGAAATACTCAAGCCTAAGTCACAGATGAAGCAGATTAGTACATATGATGTACAAGCAGAGAAAAGACTGGGGCTGCTGCATTAAAGTCTCACACACCGGTGACCTTTAAGGACAGGAAGAGCTCAGCATGTAGAGCTTTTAATGCTACATTTAGTCATTGACCTTGTGTGGAGGGAGAAATGTCCTGAGCTAAGGATAAATTCATGGGAAGTGAAAAATGACTTGGCTGGTGGGTCAGGAATCTGGAAGGAGCAAGATGAGGATACTGGAGAAAAGAAAACCTGGGGAAGAGGCATGTTAGACCATTAGGAGTAGCCACAATGGGTGCAGATTTTTTTTTTCTCATGTCAATATCTATTAAGTGCCTGCCCATCTCTGAGGAAGCACAGAACAATCTGTTGAACAGGGTGACTCACATAGTGGATATCAGCCAGCTTCTGTCCTGGGACACCCAAGTGCTTGCACAATGAGTTCATGAACAGAGTAACTATGGTGACAAGGATAATGACTATTTATAGGTCTTAACCACACAAACTTCTCATTAAAACTGATCTAGGTGCTGCTGTTGTTTAAATTCTCCCCTGGCAGCAGCAGAGACCAATGAGGAACCCCCATCAGAGAGACCAACAAGCCATGTGGAGGCAAGCTGAAGACATCAAATCCTTCCACCCTGGATGGGGCAGCAATTCTTTTTTGAGAGAGAATTTCTACAGAATACATAATCTATATGGAAATGAGTTTGCCTTTTCTGACCACAGTACCTCTACCAGCACCATTATCTGAAGACTCACTGAGTGTCTGAGGTACCAAGAAAAGATCTAATATATTATCTCCCTACATCAATTTTATGGAGAAGAGGACAAAACAATGGACATGTGTCTACTGGTTCTATAATACAGCACATTACCTGGAAGCTGCTGGCCTAACAGAACACTGACGTGGCCTCTGGCTTGCAGACAACACTTTTCTGTGTGGGGTGATAGTCATGTTTGATGATGTACTATCTATGTTGAGCCAAAGGTCGACATATGGTGCTATGTCCCTGATAGCTAGAAGACATAGGTCTAGAAATCAAGAGAAAATAACTTTTTTTTTTTTCTTAACTGTCACTTCCAGGGATCTACTATGCTTCTGGTTACTGAAACACTACACCCTCATGGATTAGAGGTTCTGATTCCTAGAAGAGTGAGATGAGATGCCTCAATCAAAGCACACAGCAAAATTCCTACTAAATTTAAAATCACACTTACCATTTGGATAATTTGGGCTCATACTGGTAGATCAGTAGGAAGAAGAAAGGAGTTGATACACGAGTAAGAGTAATTGACTCCAATCACCATGAGAGACTAAGCTTGCTGCTATAGAAAAAGGGAATGACTCTTCACTGGGCCATCTTTTAGTTTGCTATTCATAGTGACATCCATAGCAGCCATGGCCTGACATGGCCTACAAATTTGAAAAACAAAAACCAAAGGACACAGTAACCAAGGACTCAGACCCCTCGGAGATGAAGATCCAGATCACTCCATTGGGCTAGTTCCCTAGGC
The DNA here is from genome assembly GCF_054392235.1 of Sus scrofa. Classification (NCBI taxonomy): domain Eukaryota; kingdom Metazoa; phylum Chordata; class Mammalia; order Artiodactyla; family Suidae; genus Sus; species Sus scrofa. The sequence continues at coordinate 84,422,829 of NC_139387.1, read as the reverse complement.
CGGCAAAAGTTCTGGCCAAAGGTGAGCAAATACAAAATGGTGGTAGGGGAGGGTGATAATAATTATCAATTACATCCTTGGAACAAACTTCAGTTTAGAGAATCAAATGAATTTAATGTAGAACACAAGCAAATATAGATCCCCTCAGCCCACCTTAAAGTCAGAGAGGCAGCTTCTTCACTAAAGAATTTCTGTACTGGTCATTGACTTCCTGTATCAAACATCTGCATCTCCTTGCTGCAGGAGCATCTTTCTGTGACTCCAGGAATACACTCTGCCCATGCACATGATAGGCTGAAACTGCCAGGGAATTCCTGATCCCAGGAGCACTTGTCAGCTGATTAGGTATGGGAGTTGCTGGATACCCACGCTTCCTTTGGCCTTTGGTGAGATAATTATAAGGTATGTTCTACACATTGGACTTGAACCCTGGCTGACCATGGTGGGAACTCACTCAACACACCTTTTAGGCTTTCCTCTTTTATCTGTCTCACTCCTTCACTGTGCTGCCTGGTATTACCTCTTGTGCCCAAATGCTTGCCTCAGGATCAAGTTTTGGTGGAACCTAAGCTAAGATGATACCAGGATCAAATGAAATAACATAATTTGTAGAATTGGTGATTAGGATCAGAATAACTAGTACACTCTAGTTTGAAGTTTTACTGAAACTACCCTCAGATTTCAAGTGTGTTTATCTATAAAATATAAAATTAGAAGAAAAAGAACTGTCTTGGAGGTTCTGTTTGGGAGAATATGACAGACTACAAATTTAAAAAACAAAAACCAAAAATCTTTCCACAACAAAATCCTTGACAGGTTAGATAAAATATTAATAACCTCCTTTTAAATGCATAAATAAGTTCACAAGAAAATTAGAGAAATACACAGGAACCAGTAAAAGAAATCTAAAACTGAACAATAAGGAGGCAAAACTGGCCCTGGGTTGGTAAAACCTGAGAAACTGATAGGAGAAACAAATGCAAAACTTCTCTTGAAGAAGCCATTCTCAACAGTGGCCTTACAATCCTCACGGATAAAGCCTTGTCAAAAATGAGCTCACAAGCCCAACATTTTAAAACCACAAGGAAAAAAGCCATCATAAGGAAAAAGGCAGATCTTAAGAAAGTTCAGATAGTATCATTGTTTGATAAAGACTATAAAATATCTGTCTAAAAGAAATAAAACACAAATCAAAATCGAAGCATGCAAGAGTTCCTGTTGTGGTACAGCAGAAACGAATCCAACTAGCATCCATGAGGACATGGGTTTTATCCCTGGCCTTGCTCAATGGTTAAGGGATCTGGCATTGCCATGAGCTGTGGTGTAGGTTGCAGACATGGCTTGAGTCCTGTGTTGCTGTGGCTGTGCCATAGTCAGCAGTTGAAGCTCTAATTCTCCTAGCCTGGGAACTTCCATATACCACAGGTGTGGCCCCAAAAAAGACAAAAAAAAAAAAAAAATGAAAGCATGCTACAAGATTCCATAACAACGTTAGACATTTAAAATAGAACTCCTAGAAATAAAAAAAACTAGTAACAGATAAAATATTCAGAGAATGGATTAAAACAATAGACATAGCTGAAGAGACGATTAGTCAATTAGAATATAAATCTAAAGACATTTAAAAAGAAGTCATAAGAGAGATAAAAAGTTGAAAAATGCAAAAGAAAAAAATGAAACATAAAAGAGATATTCTCCAATAAAAGTTCTGAGAAGAGAGGCCAGAGGGATTGGACAAGAGGAAATATTACGAAATGTTTCCAGAATTGATAAAGAAAAAAGTCATCAGATTCAGAAGGCATCATGAATACCAAATAAAATAAATCCAAACTTAGGCCATTACATAAAATTCAAAGCAAAAGGATCAAAAAACCAATCTAAGGGGGGAAATTAGATTATTTATAAAAACAACACCAAGGAAACTGTTCAAAGCAATAGCAGAAACTAGAATAGAGAGAGATTATTTTATTTAAACACTGGAGAATATAGATATTTATACTCCACCAAATTATTAATCAAGAACAAGACATTTTGGACAAGCAAAACTGACCTTACAACAAACAGGCCATCATTTCTAAATAAAGTATTTCAGGAAAAGAGGGAATGAACAGAAAAGGTAGGAATGAAATACTAAAAAGACAGATGAGCAAAGAAACTGGTAAACATTTAGGAAAAGATAAAAACCCTGGCCATACAAAACGTGATTATAACATGATGATCTCTAGTTTATGAATATAAACAATATGAAGCTAAAACACTAGCTGATGAAAATAAGTATAATTAGATGTAAGTAATAAAATAAACTGTTCCAAGATCCATGTTATGTTCAGAATATGTAAAGAATCTCTACCAACTCAAAGAAAAATGCTACAACCCATTGAAAAATGGGTCGACTAGAAAAGACTTGAGCAGACACTTCATAAAAGTAGAGATGTAACTGGCCAGTAAATTTATGGAAATTTGTTGTATTTTATTTTCACCAGTGAAATACAAATTAAAGCCACAGTATAATACCACCAGAAAGTTAGATGCATATCAAGCATTGGTGAGGATGTGGAACACCTAGGATTTCCTACACTGTTCTAAGAATATAAATTAGTACCATCAAAATCCAAACTGCTTTGGAAACCCCTTGGCAATGCCTACAGTCGCCACACGTACTCAAATCCTATGATCCAGCAATTCTAATTCTAGGTATATATTCAACAGAAATAGACACATATGTTACCAAAAGATATGTACAAGAAGGTTCACAGAAGAACTCATCATTGACATACCAAACTGGAAATAGTCCAAGAGTGGATAGACAATCAAATGCATAAATACACTGTGGTTTTTCAGCCAGTGGAACACGATGTTAACAATCAGACTAACGTAGATCTCACAGACATATGTTGAGTGAAAAGAGACACAAAAGCCAACCTGCTGGATAATTCATTTATATAAAGTTCAAAAGTAGGTAAGATTATTCTAACCTTTTATTTTTATTTTTTGTCTTTTTAGGGCTGCACCCGCGGCATATGGAGGGTCCCAGGCTAGGGGGGCCAATCAGAGCTGTAGCCACCGACCTACATCACAGGAATAACCACCTTAGATCAGAGTCACACCACAGCTCACGGCAACATCAGATCCTTAACCCACTGAGCCAAGCCAGGGACCGAACCCGCATTCTCATGGATGCTAGTTGGGTTCGTTAACCACTGAGCCATGACAGAAACTCCTATTCTAACCTTTTAGAAGTCATGTCAGTTGTTATGCTTTGGAGAAAAGGTAAGAACTGAAAAGGAAACACAAAGAGGGCTTCTGGGATTTTGGTTATGTTCAGATTATTACTCAAGTGCTAGGTAAAACCTGGGTATTGGTTTGTGCAAATTTGCTGAGGTGTATACTTATAAATTGTAAGTTTTTCCGCTTGTGTTATATTTCAATAAAAATATACGTTAAAATTGCTTTAACAAATGCCAATGGCAAAAAAAAAAAAGGGGGGTTTCGTTTTTAACGAATACCAATGGCAAAAAAAGGGTTTTTTTGTTTTAGATTGCTGAAGTTGTAATCTAAAACTTAGTTTAGGAGTTCCCGTCGTGGCTCAGTAGTAAACGAATCCAATTGGGAACCATGAGGTTGCGGGTTCGATCCCTGGCCTCGCTCAGTGGGTTAAGGATCCAGCATTGCTGTGAGCTGTGGTGTAGGTCGCAGACACGGCTCAGATCCTGCGTTGCTGTGGCTGTGGCATAGGCTGGCGGCTACAGCTCTGATTAGACCCCAGCCTGGGAACCTCCATATGCCGTGGGCATGACCATAGAAAAGACAAAAAGCCAAAAATAAATAAATAAATATTAAAAAAATAAAAACTTAGTTTACATTAATATTTTAATTTAAATTTAGAATACTTTTTTCTTTTCCAGAACTGAGCTTGATTTTTTTGAAAGTGTAATTTTTAAAAGATATATATATATATATAAAATAATGATTTTTATTTTTTCCATTATAGCTGGTTTAGTGTCCTCTCAATTTTCTACTGTACAGAAAGGTGACCCAGTTACACATACATGTATACATTCTTTTTTCCTCACATTATCATGCTCCATCAGAAGTGACTAGATATATAGTTCCCAGTGCTATACAGCAGGATCTCATTGCTTATCCACTCCAAAGGCAATAGTTTGCATCTATTAACCCCCAATTCCCAATCTATCCCACTCTCTCCCCCTCCCCTTTGATAACCACAAGTCTATTCTCCAAGTCCATGAGTTTCTTTTCTGTGGAAAGGTTCATTTTTGCCATATATTATATTCCAGATATAAGTGATATCATAAAGTATTTGTCTTTCTCTTTCTGACTTACTTCACCTAGTATGCGAGTCTCTAGTTCCATCCATGTTGCTGCAAATGGCATTATTTTGGTTTTTTTTTAATGGCTGAGTAGTATTCCATTGAATATACCACATTAAAAGATATATTTTTTACAAGCACAAGTTTCCTAGGAATGTATCTAAAATATGAAAGCCTTTATGGAGAAAATCATAAATTTTGAGAGACCTCAAAAATGAGAATAATGGAGAGAAAAAGTAGTTTCACAAATAAGACTTAGTATCATAAAGATGTTGACTTTTCCAACATAATGTTCAGTTAATGCACAGTACTAACCTGAATTCCAAATTTGTGGAGGGGGTGGGTAGAGGACTTAAAAGCTGATTCTAAAATTTATGTGGAGAGTCAAAGAGCCAAAATGGCCAAGTCAGTTTTGAAGACCAAAGGGGAAGAGGCTTTTTATTTCAAATATTAAACTTTCTATAAAACAATAGTAATCAAGAGAGCTTGGTATTTACACAGGGTGACAAACAGGCTAGTTGGCCAATATCTAGGAAAGAGGTCTTGACACTGCATCAAAGTTTGGTCATGAGTGTGTTCTAAATTAAAATAAAAATCTCAGGGTATATATACATGGAATGTTACAATTCCTTGCTTTAATCAAATTTTTCAATTAACATTTCAAGCAAGAGGATTTCAACTATACCTGTCATCTGGCACATAAATGTTAACTGAAAACATTATATTCAGAACCTGTTTATTGAATGCCTTCTGTGCGCCAGGATTTGCAGAAGACACAGAGAATGAAAAGAAACTGGATATGACCTTTAACTCAAGGACCCATGGATGTCATATGGGTCCTTGAGTTAAGGATCATATCCAGTGATGTCAACCACCTTAAATTCTCATGATTAAGGAAAGACATGTTCTTTCCTTTCCGAATAGACTGATGCCTCAGGAAAACAAGGCACAGAGAAATTTAAAGGGCAGATAGACCCATTCCCTACACAAACTACTCTCCCCATTATATTTCTAATTTAGAAGAAAAAGCCTTGAGGCACTTTAAGGAAGATCATTCCAAACCACCACGATTCCTTTTTCTCACTAGGATACCTTTAATCACAGTGACTCCAAACTTCTTATGCCCATTCTTTCCGTAACTTCCTCTCTGAATCGCTGTCCTGGATGTTGGTTATTTTTCTAGCTGGTAATGAATCATCTTGCAGTTTATCCATCTTCCATTTTCAAAGTCCCACTCTCTTCTGAACACTTCTTCAACAACCTCCTCCTAGGATCAAAAACACCTCAAAATTATGGGAAAGGGTGAGAGGAAGAGAGAGTGCCTACAAATACAATATGTTTGAAATAAAAGTATTGGCCATTACTGATTAGTTGGCAAAAGCAAATTCATTCCTTCAGTGCCAAATAAAGATATTTTGATAAGCACTGTTGCCATTTGTTGAGCCATTTCATCCAAATTGCTTTCCACTATGTAGAAAGGTGACCTTAGGAAATGAAAGCTCTAGACACCACTTTGGTTACTTCAATCCCTTCCCATTTTTTGACATTCCCACAGTTCCACTCCCCAGAACACATGCAATGAACATATTGTTTCAGGAGTAGTTACTATGGCCACAGAGGTTACTCCAAGATAATGCTATAACTTTAGAACAAAAATGAAATGACCTAGGATTTTGAATCAGTAGACAAAATGCTATGTATAAAATAAATATATCTAAAGAGGAAAATTAACAAATTCAGAGAAATGAAATACATCAGCGCTTTTTATTATATTTGGAATTTACTTCCTATGGCTATAAACTAGATATTATCTCTTTTAATCTCTTTTAACCCTTTTTTATCCTCTTTAATGTCAAGCTATTTCTTTTATAACATTCCCTGTGTTCCCAGGCCATGCATATTCACTATTTTTATTTTATATTATTATAAGAACATTAATAGATTAGTTACTCATCAAAATAAACTCGATATATCATATTCAGCAGTATTCTCATATTTTACAATTTAATGATTCTGTCAATTAGTATTCACAAGTTTATTGAAATCCAGAGAGTCAAGCAATAATGATAATAACAAGATCATTTCCATAGTATGTTGACATTTGATTAAATACACTAAAGGAAAAAATTCTGGTTGTTGCATTAATTTAATACTTTCTGGTAAAATCAAGAAAGTGCTAGTGTCAAAACTTGAAGAATTTGTGTCAACAGCTAGGAAGAAAATCCTGGAGCCTATTACATAAAGACTCCTGTTATATAAAAGGACTATTATATAAAGAAATGCTAAATCCTCATAAACTGCTGGTGGGAATGCGAATTGATACAACCACCTTATAAAACTGTTGGCAGTATATGCTAAAAGTTAAAATATGCAGCATTTCTATTCTTAGATAAATACATACCTACACATACATACACAAGTGTACCAAGAGATGTGCACAAGACTACTGCAGCATTGTATGCCCTAGAATAATATGAACTAAACTCAATTGCCCATCAAAGGAAGAGTGAATAACAAAATGAGGTATATTCATATAATGAATGTTATACAACAATAGTAATGAACAAACCATGCTACATACAGCAAGGGTATGTATCATAACAAAGGAAGTAAGGTGTGAAGAAACACATACTGAACCATTCCATTTATAGTAATACCACAAATAGGCAAAATGAATCATTATAATAAACTAATGGCCATAACAGTGAAAGAGTAAGGATAGTGCCTGGGCTTCTTGGGTGCTTTCTTGACGGGCTAGTGGTTTAATGGATGTTTCCTCCAGAGATAATTAATTAAACTGTACATTTATGTAATATGCATTGTTTCTTCAATAATATGTGTTAAAAAAAAAGTAATGGTACATCATTAGTACTTTTGATGTGCAGAGCAGGAACTATGTGAAAAACACCAGCAACTCTTGAATATAAAGAGTGATTCAGAAGAGTTGGATCCCAAATGTGAAGTTTTAGAAATATTTTAAGCAATTTATTTTTCTTATATGTTCCTTTTTATATAAACATAATAGGGGTAAATGATAAATTCTCTATATAAAAATGCCTAAAGAGCTCTTTTAATTATCATCGATTTAAAATTTTAAGTGATTAGAAAGCACAGTGGCATAGAATAATTGGCAGGTTTTTTCCCTTAATGGTCCATATAATAATGGTGCATTTTACAATCAATGGTTTCTTAGATTAGATGAAATAGATCAAGAAGGTGATTGTTTAGGAATTAATGTATCCAGTCAGAAGGGTTTGAATGCAGAGAAATTAGGAAGTTGGAGCAAGCATAAGACATGTGTAAACAGTGGCCGTGTACCTGTGAGTTGAGCCAAAGTTAGTCAGAGAGCGTAATAGGGAAGAACAAATCTGACTCCATATTAGATCTTTCTTTTACTTTAACCTTTGTATTCTAGTGCTTTGAGTTAAGAATGTTGTCTGTAGCCTGAAATACACAGGATAGCCCATTCTCAAGGCTCTGACCTTTAAGGGTATAACACTTTCCCATTCATATGGAGATAAAAAGCTGTAGAACAGAGAATAACATTTGTCTTTTTGGAGGTTGACAGGAACATCTTGACCTGACCTACATGGGGCAGCTGTAAGAACAAAGGATTCCTACATCAAGAAGTTTGCAAAACCCTCACTTTGTCTTTAAAAATGCTCTGCTGAAATCTTATGAGTGCTGTGCAGCAGAAATTGATATAACATTGTAAATCACCTATACTTTAATAAAAAAAGAAATTAAAAAAAAAGCCTTGTGGGGAGTTCGGGGGGTGGGGAAGGATTTTGACCACTTGCCATGTGTCTCCTTGCACGACCCTGCAATAAATCTTTCTGTGCTCCAAACTTCCATGTTTTGGTTTCTTTGGCCTCACTGTGTGTCAGGAACAGGAACCTACATTCAGTAACAATAGTATAAGCCCAGCAAGTCTTCACTTCTATAGCGATTAAACAAAGCAATAGGTAAGCATAAAATCCAAGCAAAAAGAGTACAAGTTTAGAAGATAGATTGAATGAGAGCTGTACATCTGCTGGGGTTTTTTTCATTTCAAGTTAGCCAAGAGGAATTGCTCCCCTCAAGTCTACCAAAGGCTAAATATAAGTACTGGTTATGAGAAGCAACCAAATATCAGTATATTCTAAGTCCCACTTTACTTTGTTTCTAACTTATTTGTGCATCTGTGTTATCCCTCCTAATAGCTCCCAAAGGCAGGGATAGTCATCTTTCTCTTGCATCTTCTATTGCATCCAGCAAGTGCTGAAAATATAAGCAGTCAATAAATATCCACTAAGGAAACACTTCAGCACTGCAATGTCTCAATTCAAACAGGTATAATGCAAGCAGCTTTGGCCAAAGATGTTAAGAGGAACCTGAAGAGCTCTTAATTCTAATTCACCTTCATTGATCCTAAGCACCAGAATTACATCCCTATAATGCCTAGCTAAACTGGTCTTCTCAGTTTATAGTATGGCTGGCTTGAAAGTGTAGTTTTAATTCATATTTTATAGACTTTTGGTCTCAGCTACTCACGTAGGACTTCAGTCTCACAAAAATCCCTATCACCACACAAGTATTTTTTAGCATCTCCAGTAGGTGGCTCACCTATGCTTGGTAACAAATCCAGTCCTGCTGCCCTTCTCCCAGGGCATCTCAAAGCCAAGACCATGCTCAGTGGGTGTTGCCCTCTCTTCCCAGAGAGGGGATACTTATGTTTCAAGAGTGTTCTCTTGGAAAAGAGGCAGATCATCTCTGTCTCCTTTAGGGTCATGAGCTATTAAAGACCTATGCAGGCCAAGCTGCCTGTGTGCTGTCTTTGATTTTAGAAAAATCGCCCTTTCAACCTTTACTCTGTCTCCTTCTCACAATAGTATCTGGGTATCCATCCTCTGGAGGTTGGGCTTAAAGACAAATCCCAAAAAGGCACTCAGTGATGTCATGGAAATTTCCCCTCCCTATGCACGCAATAGGGACCCTGAAAAAAAAGCCTCTTTGGAACTTTTTAACAAAAACTTTCTTTGGTGTCACCAAACAAGCCACCTAAATTAGTTAAACTGATAGCCCTTCAGTATACAGCTGGATGGGGCAGCTTGATCTCAAATTAGCAGTTTCAATTTGGGTGTTTTGTTCGAACTAGAAGAATGACGGCCTTTTGCTTCTGGCAGGTTTCTTGGGTCAGGAGGGCTTAGAGTCTGAATGCCTGGTTACTCGAGCTGGCCCCCAGTTAGAGAAATGGAAGGTCATTTTTCTGGACAACAGGCAGCATTCGGACTGGGCTGCCCTTGCTGCACTTTGCTGAGTCACTTCAGAGGCAGCAGCATCCAATTGCTTAGATTTTGCTTATACCTTCTAAGTCTGTGCTTTCTGGGTAAAAGCCCACACTCATTTGGACCTGCCCCTAGTTTTTTATTCTTATAAAAAATTAGTCCTTATTCAGAGTAAAACACCCTTTGTTACTGTATCTTCTTTGCCTGACCTCTCCCAGGAGGCTCTTCAGCCCCATGGAAACTTTGATAAGCTTAGCAGGCATGTCCCAGCATGAGTAGAGTTCAGGAGTGGGCAGAGTTTATACAAAGCTATGATTCTCTCCTCGATGAGTTAAAATACCATAAAAGGGAATGCTTTGTTTATTTCGAATTGATTTCCTACCAACTATTAAATCTCAAAAGCACCCTTCTAAGATATCATTTTGTGTTAGAAATACATTAAAAATCAAAGATAGTACAAGCGTCAGAGAAGAAGGTGTTATAAAATTGTTATAAAGTTTCCTCTGATAATGTAAGGATTATTCTATGATAATATAGGTTTCTGCCTCATTTTTGGCAATGCTTATTTTTCAGTAAAGTAATATCTGCTGTGGGCAATATTTCATGATAGAGACAATGGATGAAACAGTTATTTATATGGTTTTGAAATTGCTTACACAGATGTTTATATTGTAAGTTATATATGGTTTTTGAATGGAAGCATGTAGTGACTTAGGTAAATGTGGATCCTGTGTTGAAATAATGAAAGACTTGAGAAGGATAATTGAAGCCATGTTCACAGAGTTGTATATATGAAGCCACATACATCGTCCTTATTTTTAATATTGTTTAGTGTTCTAGAATGATAGCAGATCATTTTGTGTTGTAATGGGTTAGGATATTATAGCAAATTATACAAATACATCTATCAACACCAGTAAGTTAAGAAATTAAGTAAGAATTAGGTACGGTAAGTATTCAAGAGAGGGCTGTTATGAAATTTCTCCTTAAGAGATTAGTTTGGTTGATTTTTTTTTTTTTTTCGCTTTTTCAGGGCTGTACCTGGGGCATATGGAAATTTCCAGGCTAGGGGTCAAATCAGATCTGTATCTGCCTGCCACAGCCATAGCCACAGCAACTCTGGATCCAAGCTGCATCTGCAACCCACACCACAGCTCACAGAAACTCTGGATCCTTAACCCACTGAGCGAGGCCAGGGGTTGAACCTGCATCCTCATGGATACTAGTCACGTTCGTAACCCACTGAGCCACAACAGGAACTCCTACAATTTTTTATTTTAACTTGTTTTTAAGTTGGATTTTTTGAGCCCAAGTCAAATGAGTTGACCCTCTACCCCCCTCTACTGGAACATATTGGAACTCAGCAATCTAAAAGATGATAAAAATCCCCTTGCTGGGGTGTTATAAATTACTCTGAGAACTCCAATATTCTCCTTCTGCTAATGACTGTAATTTGCCAGTGCTTTTTGTCTTGATTTTATAATTTCTTCATGACCTTTGGAAAAGCAGTGAACAATTCATCTGACTTATAGTTCTTTTTTTCATTTTTAAAATTTTTATTGTAGTTGATTTACAATATTGTGATAATATCTGCTGTACAACATAGTGATTCAGTTATACATATACACATCCATTCTTTTCCAGATTCTTTTCTCATATAGATTATCACAGAATATTGGGTAGACAAGCCTGTGCTATATAGCAGGTCCCCACTGGATAGTCATTCCACATTCCACAGTGCATATGCCAGTCCCAATCCCCAGTCCATTCTCCCCCAGCACACACGTCCCCTTTGGAAACCATAAATTTGTTTTCAAAGTCTGTGAGTCTGTTTCTGTTCTACAGTTAAGTTCATTTGTATGCTTATTTTTTTTTTTAAGATTCCACATATAAGTGATATCATATGTTTGTCTTTCACTGTCTGACTTATAATTCTTATTAAGACCACATATTGTAGAAAAGGATAAGCTTTTTGAACTCTGATTATAAAAGCGTAGACTAATAAATCACTTACTTTTTTCCGATTATCATACTTGCTCGACAAGATGCTGGGTAACAATCCCTTCATTTGTTTTAATAGACTTCACCTAAGGAACACAAATAGCTTTTTAGATGTATTTAAGTTAGCTGACCATTTTTCTTCCCCTTTCTTTCCCTCTGCCTCCCATGTCCCCATTCTTCCCTCACCCCCACCTCACCGGTCTCACTCCAAGAGCAATATCTATGCATGTTTCCAGCTAGTGACCACCATTCTCTTCTTAATCAAGGTGAGAAAACAATTTAACAATATGGCAACTAAATGTGTTAGCCAGTGAGGGAGGGAAAACTAGGGTTGCTTGGGTTTACAAATACCAACCTTCATAGCTCATTTCAGTTAACTCTGTGGAAATAATATACAGAAAAGGAAATCCAGAACTAAGACCAAGGCTCCCCATGCTTATAATCAAGCTCCCCCCTTTTAAAAAGATTTTCATTAAAATATAGTACATTTACAATGTTGTGTTAGTTTCAGATGTATAGTAAATTTATACATATATGTATATATTCTTTTTCAGATTCTTTTCCATTATAGGTTATTACAAGATATTAATTGAATATAGTTCCCTGTGCTATACAGTAGGTCCTTGTTGTTTACCTATTTTACATATAGTGGTGTGTATATACTAAACTCCTAGTATATCCCTCCTCCTCTCTTTCCCCTTCAGTTCAATCTAACCCCTTTTAATAGCCCAGGGCTTGCAACAGCCATACCAGACCTGTGGGTGAGGACTGACTCAGAGCTTTGCTGAATCACCAACTCCACTTTCAAGTCGCTTCTGGAGTTCCCCTCATGGCACAGTGGAAACAAATCCGACTAGGAACAATGAAGTTGTGGGTTGGATCCCTGGCCTCACTCAGTGGGTTAAGGATCCGGTGTTGCCGTGAGCTGTGGTGTAGGTCACAGACACTGCTCGGATCCTGCATTGCTGTGGCTCTGGCGTGTAGGCCGGTGGCTATAGCTCTGATTGGACCCCTAGCCTGGGAAGCTCCATATGCCATGGGTGTGGCCCTAAAAAGACAAGACAAAAATAATAATAATGATAATAAAATTAAGTCACTTCTGTCATTTTCTTAACCTTGTACAGCACACAGGCAGCTTCTTTTACTTCTCATGGGTCCGGGTATCAGTACAAGTCTATAGAACATGCAGTTTCAGAAACCTAAACACCATATTGCTCCTTAATCCAGCATACACGCCAGGACAGCTATTCAAATTATGCGTCCCCTAATCCCCTCTCAAATCACTGCCAAATGTTCCAGCTTTGACCAGGGGTCGTGTGTTTGGTGTCTTTATTTCCAAAAGATGTTTTTAAAGATTAAGTTATATGATATAGCATTAAATTAATAAGATTAATCTTCCTGGATGGCTTACTGGAATTAGCCCTATTACATCATAGTTCCTTTTTTTTTAAACTGGCTTTGAATTATCTAGATAAAACTCTTTACACTTTGGAGGAGCTAACTGGCTCAAAGACTTTAAATTATTTCCTATAAAATATAATTTGGATTCTAAAAAAGAGTTATGAATCCTCCATTAGTATTTAAAATGTCACAGAAAAAAGGCAATGAATAGTTTAATGCTCAGATTAAGCTTAAAGCAATCCTGGAAATTTCAAAACTTCATTACTTGCCTCTAGTTAGAATAGTAATGATTTCTAATGATTTTTATTAAAGGCCAGAATAAGAATTTTTTTAAAAAAAAAATTGGAGGCCTCATCTTTGAGAACACAGTTTTCAAGTTGCATGCCAAAAATTCAGGTCTTGTGCATGATGAAGCCTTATTGTAATTGAAGGCGTCCCCTTCTGGGCTGGGATATGGGACTGCAGTATCCCAGCAACTCCTAATGAGCAGCAAGCACCTGAAAGTCACCCACTCCTCTGAAAACCTGATTCTAAACTCTAATTCACTCAACTTAAATTCGTCCTCCATATTACAGTCAGAATTGTGTCTCTAAAATGTACATTGGCCTTGTCAGTCCCTACTTAATTCCTTCAGTGGCTACTTCTTATCCTTAAGAAAACCTACCTTGTTCACCTAAGTTCTTCCAGCACTTTGTGCTGTTCCTCATAAATAATAATGATGGATAGATGGATAGATGGACGGATGATGGATGAATGCATGAATGGGAGAATGGCTGGAGGATGGATAGAAGAATATGTAGGAGGATGCATGGATGGATGAAAAGATAGATGGGAGGATAGGTTAGAGGATGCATAGATGGATGGGAAGATGGGTAGGAGGATGCACGGATAGATGAACAGGAGGATGGATGCAGCCAGCAAATTTTCAGTACAGCAAAATCTGTACTCAACACTTCATGGAGTGTTTGGTGGTAGCAATTGTGGAACCTCTCCAAACCCCTCATTAAAATGAATATGAAGAAAGAAAAAGATGAAAATTCACAACACCATAAACTAATATTTAAAAACAATCTAGTCGTATTCAGAAAAATAAACCCAAGCTTTGCCTGCTGACAGAATTAGAATTTATCTCACAAAAAAAGCACACTTGAGACAAGCATACAAAACTTCATCAAATGAAAGCAAATGAATTAAGTGCTTAACCTAAGTTTAGGGAGAAGAATTGCAAGGAAGAAGAAAAAAATGAATTACTAAAGATAAGAGAAGATCCTAGCATAAAACCAGTAGACTAAACAAATTATATATTAACAAATCCAAGAACTGGATCTCAAAAAGACTGATAAAAAAGTTATACCTTTAACTACACTAATCTTGAAGTTCAAGCAAACTAAATTCATTTCAACATTATAATGAATAAATAAACCATGTTCTCTGCATACAACTGAATACCATACAGTAATACATCTGAAAAATCTATAGCTGTATGCACCAATACACTTGAATCTCAAAAATATAATGTTAGGCAAAGGGTTCCAGACAAAAAAAGAATATATATTATATGTTTTTATTTTTAAGAATGTCAAAAACAGGCAACACAGTCTGTGGTGTTAAGAACCAGGATAGTAGTTACCTTTGGAAAAAAATGATTACCTTTCATTGGTAAGACCTGTATGTATTGCATGGATGCATAATGGGGGGGAAGGGGTGGTTCTGGAGATGCTAGTAATATTCTGTGTTTTGAGCTAGGGGGTTGCATGAATGTATTCAACTTACTTTAATTCATCAAGTAATACACTTTATGTCCTTTCAAGATATGCATTATATTTCAATTAAAAGTTTTAAAAATTTAATCAAGAACAGGCAACTTTTAAAAGGCAATTATATTTAATCAAGAGAAGAATGTTAAAATATTAGTAATGTAAACAGCTAATATGTATTGAGTACTTACTATATGCACATATTATGCTAAGCATCATAACATATTGCCTCCCAGCAGACATTTTTTCTTTTTTTTTTTAATTGAAGGACAGATGATTTACACTGTTGTGTTAATTTCTGCTGTACACCAAAGTGATTCAGTTATACATACATATACATTCTTTTTTATATTCTTTTCCATTTTAGTTCATCTCAGAATACTGAATATAGTTTGCTGTGCTGTACAGTAGGACCTTGTTGTCCATCTATTCTATCTGTAATAGTCTGCATCTGCTAACCCCACACACCTCACAACAGACTTATGAGGCACCTATTTACTAGCACCATTCTATGAGTATGGGAAATGATTCTTAGCATAATTAAGTAACTGCTAGCTGTCACACACCCTGAAAGCCTAAATTCTCTCTTTTTTTCTATACTTTTTAAAAATTTCATGATTTTAATTTTTTCCACTACAGTTGATTTACAGTGTCCTGTCACTTTCTACTGTACAGCAAATTGACCCAGTCATTCATACATTCATATATATATGTGTATATACATGTATATATATATATAATATACATATTCTTTTTCTCACATTATCCTCCATCATGTTCCGTCACAAGTGATTGTATATAGTTCCCTGTGGCATACAGCCAGATCTCATTGCTTATCCACTCCAAATGCAATAGTTTGCATCTATTAACCCCAGACTCCCCATCCATCCCACTCCTCTCTATCCCTTGGCAACCACAAATCTGTTCTCCAAGTCCATGAATTTCTTTTTTGTGGAAAGTCTATATTCTCAAACACTATTTTACACGGCTTCAGAGTAACTCCAAGACACAAACCAGTTTATATTTATTGCATGATGCGTAAATTGTTCTGGAATAATAATTTCCAAACTTTTGAATTTCATAAGCCATGAAAACTGAGGGGAAAGTTGGGGACACCAACAGGGAATAATCACCAGCTTTCAATTTTTTCTAGCAGAAACTTTCTTCTTTATTACCACTTATCATCATCATCACAATCATTTTGTAAAAGAGAAAAATGCTAACATTGAGAGCATAGGAGGTACATAATCTCAGGATTAAGAACTATTCTTCAAATTAAATCAAGTTAGGTTTCAAATCTATTACATTTTCTTTATTTTTCTCATCACATCAGGGACTCATGGAAACTTCTATGGATCAGAGTTTGGGATACATTGTTGTCTACTGGAGTTGGCTTAGGGAAATATCCCAATATATTTTATGATGATAGTATAACCTTAACACCTAATCTGAGAAAGATAAAACAGATCAATATAACTAATAAATGTAGATGCCAACATTCTAAATGAAAAATTAAGCAGATAGAACCCATACTTATATTAAAATAATAATAAATATTTATTATTTTAGGAATTTCAGGGGACTTTTTTTTAAAGTTAAAAAAAAAAGCAGGAGTTCCCGTCGTGGCTCGGCAGAAACGAATCTGACTAGGAACCATGAGGTTGCAGGTTCAATCCCTGGTCTCGCTTAGTGGGTTAAGGATCTGGTGTTGCTGTGAGCTGTGGTGCAGATCACAGATGCGGCTCAGATCTGTTGTTGCCATGGCTATGGTGTAGGCTGGCAGTTGTAGCTCAGATTGCACTCCTAGCCTGGTAACTTCCATATGCCATAGGTGCAGCCCTAAAAAGCAAAATAAATAAATCAATGAAATCAAAATAAAGTAAAAAAAGCAATAAAAATACAAGTTATTCACTCAACACTGAAAATTCTTGCCAACACAAAAAGAAAAGCAGGGATAATGGATGCAACTAGAGATTACCACACTAAGTGAAATGAGTCAGAAAGAGAAAGACAAGTACTGTATGATATAACATCGATGTGGAATCTAAAATATGGCACAAATGACCCTATCTACAAAACAGAAACAGACTCACAGACATAGAGAACAGACTTGTGGTTGCCAAGGGGGCAGGGAGAGGAAGTGGGATGGTCGGGAAGTTTGTGATTAGAAGATGTAAACTATTCCATTTAGAATGGATAAGCAATGAGGTCCTACTGTGCAGCACAGGGAACTCTATCCAGTCTCTTGGGATGGACCATGATGGAAGATAATATAAGAAAAGGAATGTGTGTGTGTGTGTGTGTGTGTGTGTGTGTGTGTGTGTGTGTGTGAATGACTGGGTCACTTTGCTGTACAGCAGAAATTGCCAGAACATTGTAAATGAACTATTTTTTTAAATAATAAAATAAAATAATCTAAAAAAAGAAAAGTAGAGATAAATATCTCCTTTCCTTCCTTTTTTAATTCTGGGCTTGGGTGTATTCCAGAGTTTAAAAGTTTTCTTATTTTAGAAAAGTTAATTTACTATACATTATGTAATAACAGAAACTGATGCAGATTTCTATAATTAATGATATTTCTACATTAAAATATGTGACTATTAACAGAGCTGAAACATAAGGACTATAAACAGCCTCACATCCAGTTAAGCCAGATTTTAGTGCCTAACTTACAAATTTCCCATCATCAAACTAAATTGCAGGTAAGAGGTTGTGAACTGTAATTAAAGAAGAGACCAAATTATACCAGTAGATTGTCTGCCTAAAAATCCCCTAAGAATTAACTTGAAAATTACAATAGCAATTCATCAAGGAAATCCCTTATTAAAGAAACATGATTTTGCAAACACCAACAAAACTCAGAAAACTAATGGAAAAGATGGTTTTCATAAAAGAAACAAGACTTACACAGAAATTGGCTTAATAGGAGCTCCTGTCGCGGCACAGTGATTAACGAATCCGACTAAGAACCATGAGGTTGAGGGTTCTATCCCTGGCCTCACTCGGTGGGTTAAGGATCCGGCATTGTCTTGAGCTGTGGTGTAGGTCACAGATGCGGCTTGGATCCTGAATTGCTCTGGCTGTGGCATGAGCCAGCCGCTACAGCTCTGATTAGACCCCTAGCCTGGGAACCTCCATATGCCATGGGTGCTGCCCTAGAAAAGACAAAAAGAAGGACAAAAAAAAGGAAATTGGCTTAACAGACATATGTAGTAATTTTTTTGAAGCAATCTTCAAAATTTTACCAAAGAAAATGAAACAAACTGAAAATAATTATATAAATAAATCCAATTTAACTTGATGGGAAGATTTTACTTGGTAGAGTTGTTAATTCTTCCAGACTGAAGTTATTAAAATGTATAAAAATTAATGTGTAAGTAAATGTATAAAGTTAATGATATTCTACTCAACTTCTTAATAAGGAATGTTTTAGAATTTGATAAAATAATTACAAACTTTATCTAGAAAATAAACAAGAATAAATAGCTGATTTTTTTTAAGGGCAGGACTTCCATTATCTTATCATATTAATTCACTAGAATATATACCACAAAGTTATAATAATAAAAACAATGGTAATGATATTAAAATAAAACAATTTTGTTGCTCTTGATAGAGTCACTTTTGGAATGCTCCAAAATCCACAGCACATATTTGGATAAACTTGAGGATAGCTTTCATTTAGCGACTTTTGCCAAGACTATTTTGCTGTATAGACCTAAGTTACTAACTACAAGTTGTTAGTTCCTTCACCCTACAGTTTTTATCTTTCTGTAGCATAGCTTAAGTTTTATCACCATTCATCAAATTTTCTTTTTATTTTTTATCCTGAGAAAATTTTAATTTTATAGTAATTTCAGAAAATATTTGAGCTGATATCTAGACCACAAAGTGGCAAACTTGTATAATTTTGTTGCACTTTCATTCCAGACATGTACATCTACAATGTTGCTGGTAATAATGAAACATACAGAAAAGAAAATACCTCCATATACAGGGTTGGTTTTAGAAAAAATCAATTCGACCTAAGGTCATTCCCATTTGCCTATCCTGAGTAATGACTATGTTTGTCAATGATTAAACCCCAGTTATAGGTAATATTTGTTACCTATTCCCATTCTACCTTTTAAGGATTTCACTCTTGGTATAAAGTCACCATGGAGTTAACCAAAAGAACTTCATCATTCTGTGTTGCAGATTGGCAAAGCTCCATTTTCATCCTTGTTTCAAATACTGAAAATTAGAATAGCTCCCAGGGAATGGGACACTGGCAAGGCTTTGGGGGTTTCACCTCTCCTTTGAGATCCCAAGTTCTCCTATAATCAATATTTTGCTACAAGCAAGGTTAAACGCTTCAGACTGATCTGCCAGGAGGCAGAGAGCATCTCTAGACGCCTCTGTGTAGTCTGCTCACTGTGAAGATGGTCCAGCCTTCCCCACAACTTTCAGAACAATGCATAAACAAGTTCCCATTTGTGCCACAAAACGTTATCCATACAATGGAAATAAAGGACATCATGCAAAAGAAACAAAAATCTGTCTGTGAAGCAAAATGACTTTAAGGAGGGTTTGTTTCAAATGAAAATTCAAAACATCCTGACCATTTGGGGCAAGGGAGTGATCTAATGAAAGAAACTGAGTAAAGATAAATGCTGGCAAGTCCAAATAAACACTGGACTAGGACTGGATAAGGAAGATGTGTTTCATTAGCAAGAATGTGGACAAAACAGACAGCAGGGTTTGAGTCAGTGGTAACCTCAGCATGAATCAACAGCAGCTTGACCTGACACTCAGTGGCAGACACATGGTCTGACCTCACTGAAGAAACTGCTTTGAACCCTGGGTATTCCCAGTGAAAAGGGATAGAGGCCAACTCAAATGAGTGAAGAGGAAATTAAGCAGGATTTGGAAACCTGACCTCAAACTATACCATAGAGAAAAAAATCAAGTAAAAAGTAATTTAGTAGCGATGTCCAAATGGGAACATGAACAATGTCTTCTGATAACTTGGTAGGTTCCCTTCTACATGCTTCAGAGGATGAGAGGGAGACTGAAGATGACTCAGTGTAAGGAAAAAGTTCATAATTTTTGAAATAGCCCAAGAGTGGGAATGTTGCCTTGGGAATTTCATATCACTAGAGGAGCACAAGCGTAACAGGAGGCGAGGGGATCACTTGACAAGGCTTTTGCAGGAATCAACAGGGAGTTTGGAGTAAATGACCTTTAAAGTCTCTTTTGACCTGAATTCTGTGATTCTTTTACTCTAAAACAAGTATGGGAGAGCAGCCAAACAGGAGGGCACACTTGACATCTTAACTCCATTAAATTACCCAGATTAGTGGAAATTCTCCATTCACCATGGTGCAACATGGTGTGGATGGAAAGCTAGCCAATAATGAAGCCAGGCAGGGCTCAAATATTGGCTCTGCTACTTGCTGACTGAGTAGATGTGGATTAATACTTGAACCTCTAGGAGCCTCTGTTTCCTGTAAAATGGGGATAATAGCATGCAACTTGCAGGCAGTGTATGCAAGAGGTCTAACTCCAAAAAGATTCTCAGTCTATAGCAGCAGTTATTATTATCACCTGGGAGAACGTCTGAAAAACAATAGTCCAGCTATCATAATGCAATACTGAACTCAGCACAACTGGATGGACTTTACTGCCGTAAGTGAAAGAAAAATATTAAATCCAGTAAGGAGTGAAAAGAAGAAAATTATATCTCAACGTTAAGGAACTGTAGCAAATGTCTTTCTTCGCCAGTGTAGAATCCTTCAGACTTTTGCATCTTTCCAAATTGCTCGAACTCCCGCTTGTTTAAATCTCACAGAGGAGAGTGTAAAGTGATAACTTCTGGCTGGAACAAACACAGTTCAACCAGTAACGTCCGGAATCAAAGGGTGTGAGTGGGCTGAAAGCTGACAAATAGACTTATCTGAAAGAGACTTATTTCCACTCATTGAAATCCCAAGTAAGGGGTGCATGATCTCTCTGTAGAAGGCATATTTCCTTTGCCCTAAATATTATGTTTTCCAAATCATGAAGTTCTGCATGGAGAAATGCATCTAAGTTGCTATTTCTCCCTCACAGTGATAAGGGAAAGGTGTGAGCATATTTTTTTTATTACTTTGTGTTTACCAAACTCTGGATGAAAGTACCAATCATGGTAATAGTGTAAATAGAGAGATTTCCTAAAATTTTCCCGGATCTGTTCCTTTTTTCCTTAGTTTTTCTTTTTTTTTTTAATTAAAGTATAGTTTATTTACAATGTTGTGCCAATTTCTGCTGTACAGCAAAATGACCCAGGTGTGTGTGTATGTATATATATATATTCCAAAAGTTCCCTGTGCTATACAGTATAACCTCATCACCCATCCATTTTGAATGTAATAGTTTGCACCAAGATCTCTTCTTTAAGTTTAACTTCAAGTATAGAGAGCTGCATGATATAGTGGGAGCACCTAGAAGCTCTGCCTTGCAGAGACCTAGCTTCTAGTCCAAGCATGGCTTTATTTTTCAAGCACAAATACATCACTCCTCAACTCAAAATCCTCCAGGGGCTAAAAACTCAAAGCCATTGCCACACCCATCAAGCCCTATACAATGTGTCCTCTCCCCTCACTACTCTCAGATCACATTCCCTGCCACTCTTCCCTCCATCCATTCATTCTGGTCACGCTGGCCTTTGAGCATGAGTCCTCCTCAGGGCCCTGCACTTGCTATTCTATCTGCCTGGAATGCTCTTTCCCCAGATATCCACATGGTTCATTCCCTCACCTCATTCAAGACACTGTGCAAATGTCACCTTCACTGAATATTTTATCTAAAACAGCACTCTTCCTCATCACCCTTTAGCCCTCATCTTGTTTAATCATGTTTTCTTAACAATTCCCATTACCTGACTTACTACATATTTGTTTAATTTTTATTGAATATTCACCTTTCCATTAGAATATAAATTCGGAGTTCCCATTGTGGCTCAGCGAAAATGAATCCAACTAGTATCCATGAGGACTTGGGTTCGATCCCTGGCTTTGTTCAGTGGGTTAAGTATCCAGCATTGCTGTGAGCTGTGGTGTTGGTCAAAGATGCAGCTCGGATCCTACAGCTCCGATTCAACCCCTAGCCTGGGAACTTCCATATGTCCCATGTGTGGCCTTAAAAAGCAAAAATAAAGAATACAAATCCATGAAAGCATGTATCTGTTTCGCTCATTGCTGTAACCCCAGCATGTAGAATAGAACCTAGCACATGATAGGCACACAATAAACACATGGTGAATGAATGCATGAAAGAATGACTGGGCAAGACTCAATCCCACTCTCGCTCCAATCTGTAAAATGACGAAGTTGTATCAGAAAATCTTTCATTTCTCTTCATGCTCTAACACTCTATAATTCTTTAGTTCCCTAGGGCAGTGTTCTCAATCATTATATTAGAAAAAGGAAAGAGTTTCCTAGTGGCCTGTAGTTAAGGAATTGGCATTGTCACTCCTGTGGCTCAGGTTCAACCCCTGGTCTGGGAACTTCTGAATGACAAGAATGCAGCCAAAAGAAGTAGCCAGAATGACTGATAAGAATTTACCACTTAGAATGCCCTGGTGGTTCAGTGGGTTAAGAATCTGGGATTGTCACTGCTTTGGCTCGAGTCTGATTCCTGGCTCCAGAACCTCCACACACTGCAGGGATGGCCAAAAAAAAAAAGGAGGAAAGAAGAAGTTCCTGGGGAACAATGTGCTTCTGAAAGGCCAAAAGTTCTAAGTAAATATGAGATTATCATCAGCAGAACTTAAAGTATTGCTCATAGAAAAAAAAAAATCTGTTCCCATTCTGTCTGTTAAACATATTCCTCAAAAGACACCATTGTAAGTATCTGGATACCAACCTTTTGCTAGAAAGAGAATTTTTCCACTGCCTTGGTGGCAACTCTTTGACAGCCAATTCCACAATCACAAACCATCTTCATTTTGGAAGATTCCAGAGTTTGGAATGTGTCTTAGTCTGTTCAGCTGTTATAAAAAAAAATTCCATAGATTGGGTATATTATCAAGCACAGAATTTTATCTTTCACAGCTCTGGAGGCTGGAAAATCCAAGATCAAGGTGCCAGCAGATTTGGCATCTGGTGAGAGCCTGCTTCTTGGTCCCCGGACAGCCACCTTCTCACTGTGTCACATGGTGAAAGGGGCAAGGGAGCTCGCTGGGGTCTCTTCCATGAGGGCAGTCACCTCCCAAAGGCTCCACTTCCTAACACCATGGGGTCGGGGAGTTCCTATTTCAACCTGTGAATTTTGAGGGGACAGACATTCAGTCTATACAAAGTAGGGAAAACGACAACTCGTTCCTTTAATAACACAAAAGAATTCAGGACTTGGCTACTTGAAATATGTGATGCTGAATGTCCTTATATCCACAGACAGCCAGTCTGAAGGAGAGGTTCTAATAATGTTGAACCAATCAGATTGTCCTTAGTCTGCAACACCCGCATTGCGCTGGGTCATCATGGCCCCAGTTGCCCTCCATTACCAGTTCTCTTCCTTCTACAATATGTTGAATAGCTTTAAACACTGTGTTGAAGGGTCCCTCCACCCTGTGTCAGAGATGACAAAGCTGAGAATCAGAATAAGAAACTCAACCTAGAATATTTTCCCTCTTGTATAAAACTGTTAAGTCAAGGGCTTAGAACAGAACAGAACAGGAGTTCCCCTTGTGGCTCAGCGGTAACAAATCTGACTAGTATCCATGAGAATGCAGGTTCAATCCCTGGCCTCGCTCAGTGGGGTTAAGGATCCGGCATCGTTGTGAGCTGCGGTATAGGTGGAAGACATGGCTCGGATCCCATGTTGCTGTGGCTGTGGTGTAGGCAGGCAGCTGCAGCTCCAATTTGACTCTAGCCTTGGAACTTCCAAAGGCCGGGAGTGCAGCCCTTAAAAAAAAAGAAAGGAAAAAAGAAAAAAAGTACATCATAGAACATAAAATACTTCTTGAGTGGCTGGGAGGGTGGTGGAGCCAGTGTATCTGGGTTCAAAGCCAGTGCTATTTTCACTCTACCCCACGCCCTCCCAGGCCACATCAGGAGGTCAGGAAGTGCAGCAGGATAGACCTAGTCGTCTCAAGGCTCCTCACTCCCTTGCATCTGTGATTCATTTGTAGCCAAAAAATGTCTGTCTTCTTAGAGTCATGAGAAAAATAAAGTACAGTTCAAAGTAAAACAAAGAGACAAAACGGAAACATCTAGATGAAAGCTCAGGAATTCTGTTTCAAATCCTGCCTCTGAGTCTTAACCACATATCACTTGGGCTCCCTGAACCTCAGTTTTCTTGTCTGTATAACAGTGTTATTTGTCTCTTTCTTGGAGGGTTACCCAGCACACAGTAGACCCTTGGGTTTTATATTCATTATAAAATGCTCATGAAAAGACTACGATCCGTCCAATCTCTCGGCCAGTTGGCTGGGCCAGCTTATTCACTCGTGAGACCAGTCCCCGCTAGAGGATCCTGAACCAGCAAGAAACGCAGAAAGACTATAAGGAAAGGATTCTATTTCACTGTTGCGGTTAGGTGGCAGCATCAATATTTACAAGTCTGTCTCATCATTGTTGCAACAGCCACAGAAAGATCACAATCTCCTGAACTTTCTAATAAGACTGGGTTCTAGGTTTTAATCACTCCAATCCTAGATCTTTCTCAGTGCCTTTACCTCTTATGGAAACCTCTGGCAGCCTCACTGTGTAAGTTTAGCAGGAAAACACATGTAGGTTGTCGTTGCCCCCTGTTACAAGTTTTTATGTACTGATGTTACATAAATGCTTGTCCCCTGTTCCGTTCCTGACCTTAGACAAAGGATGATAAAATCTCTTAGATACCCTGGCAGACATTATCAAGAAAGGACATCAGAAATGAGAAGCTGAGGTCACCCCCTGTATATGTCCTTCACCCTCCCTCCACACTCAAGATACTATTTCTAGAACTTTCTGTTGCAGATTGCAAAAGCCTTAACAGCGAAGATGGGCTTCTGTGGTCTAACACTTAATTCAATAAAGATCCCCTTTTTAAAGGCTGATCCTGTCTAACATGTGATTTTTCACACACTCTGAGATGTTTTTGCAAGTGAAAGGGGATGTTAACGATAATAATGGCAGGCGGCAGGCACAGAACACTGAGTTTGTGATCATCTTGTGCTTAATTGTGTTTAGAAACTATCCAATTAAAATATTTACCATCTTAATATTTTACGGGGGAGGGGGGCGGAACTTCTCCTTAGAAAATTTCTTAATGTAAAAAGTGTTTGTACTTGTTCTATACAAATAAGACTGCTTGGCCCCCAGGGCCAGTTGGTGTTAGCCTCCTTAGAGGTGGATGGAATCTTTAGGTTTTCTCTCCCTTCCCCTGCCTCTGGTCTATTAGCCCTTTGAGTCCTTTCTTTAAGGAAGGTCTCTCTGGCTCCATTTCTAGTAAGGACTTCCTCCTCT
Source organism: Sus scrofa (assembly GCF_054392235.1). NCBI lineage: Eukaryota > Metazoa > Chordata > Mammalia > Artiodactyla > Suidae > Sus > Sus scrofa. The sequence continues at coordinate 84,397,603 of NC_139387.1, read as the reverse complement.
GACCCCCCTCTGGGCAAACCCTATACAACTATGCTTGTCTTCTCTCTGGAACTGCTTTGAAATGCTATGTTATTGTCATGTCAAAAAAAAAGTGTTTTGACTAATTTCCTATCCTAAACAATACTTGAAATCCATTTTTGCAAGGATGAAAATGCCAAACCAATTACTCATGTCCCCTTAAAAGTAAAATTTGGCCTTGGCTTGTTAAGAGGAATGTAGACACAGAGACAGAGACAGTCCGTCGAAGAGGTAGATCTGGCTGCTGGAGACAAGAAGCACATGCCCAGGTGACAGATGTGTGTCACACAAATGCCCGCCATCCACTGGGCAATTTCCTAAGAACAATATAGTCAGTATGTTTACTGGGAAATCCCACTGAAAAAAGGAGCATTATGAGTGCTCTTGGATAGTAGATATTAAAATTCAGACTAAATGTAGAAGTAGAAAGGACATAATGGGACAAAGTGGGGGGTGGAGAAGACCAAAGACAAAGGCCATGCTTCGTTGTTCTCTTGCTTTCTGGGCATGAAATAAACAAAAATGAGAATGTTTGTAACAAAAAAAAAATCTCCATTCTTCAAACTCCTACCTGACCACTTCAGGAGGGAGGAAATATAGACATGTGACAGAAAAGTAAAAAAAAATAAAATAAAAGCTTCATCTATTTAAAAACAAATCATGCTTAAAGGTTTTCTTAGCTGTATCTTCCCCCATTTTTCAGCCAGAGCAGCCATTTCTACTTTTGTTCTCTCTTACCCAGTTGTTCAAAATAGAAGGTTCTAACACAATTATTTAAAAAAAAAAAAAAAAAAAAAAGAATCCTCCAGGGACACTAGCTCAGATAAAAAGAGCTTCACTTAGTGGATAGCTGAGCTCTGAGCAGCTTGCAAGCAGCATTCCAGGAGTCCAGAGTTTGCAAGGCATTTTTAAAAACGGCTCTGGAGTTCCCTTAACAGCCAACCCCAATTATCCACAAATATATTTATTATATGACCTCATCAGTTGTTCCAAATAACAACTTATATACATCATGATTTTTTAAAAAAATAGCTATCAATATGGTGGGTCAAAACATCTCTCTAACCTGCACACACACTTGGGCTGCCCTGGGCCTCCCTCCCACACTCAGCTGCCCCACCCGAAGCACAAAATGTTCATGAGCAGGCTCAGTCATTATTTCTCTAGGGACCCTGAACACTGGCCTTCTGTTTGGAAGTTCAGTTCCCAAACACTTCCCCAGAACACTCAAGCCACAGTTAAACACACTTAGTTCATTTGGTCTCCATGAATACACCATACACAGCTTCTTATTTCTGGTCAAAACAAAGTTCAACAAAACATAAAAGATGGGCAAATGTTTTTCTCATAAATAAAAAGGTGTTATCCAGAAGCGCCTCTTGTTTAAAGGCACAGAGGTGGTCAAGGAAAAAAAAACAAAAAACAAAAAACAACTTTCTGAGCAGTGAGGTACAATCTTGCATCCAAGTGAGGTGAAAGGTTTAATGCCAGTGTTCAGGGCGCTAGAATCACAAACTAGCTGATTCCTCTTGGGTCCTGCCCGGCATGCAGACCTTTTGGCCAAGTTCATGTCAATTTACCTGAAGCCATTACTCAGGAAACAGGCTTCTGTTCCTCACTTAACATGTTCTTTTCAAAGCACTGGGGGTGACTCACTAAAGGAGCCTTTTTCTTGAAGTCATGAAACTTTTTGCTCACAGTGTGAAGTTTACCCTCCTAATTGCTGAATTCCTTTTTTAACGTATGGGATCTCCTCAAAGAGAAATATCGTCATTCAGCCATTTGATACAAAGGACATACCCCATTAAATTTCCTGTAAAATCTAATACATCAAGGAGGGAAGTCAAAAATCCATGACTGAGGCTTTTCCTTCTCAAGAGGTGAGGAGAGAAATTACTCGCTCTCTGGTAGTCTGTTAACTCTTGGCTTGCCAATGTCATCTCATCTTGCAGTAGATGTTTTCCAAAGAATGGCTCCAAGTGCCGTTAGGCTTGGGTTATGCCATTAAATAAACTACCATATTTAAAATTAATGTAACCTGGCGTTCCTGTTGTGGCTCATTGGGTTTAGAACCCAACATAGTGTCTGCGAGGATGCGGGTTGGATCCCTGGCCTCGCTCAGTGGGTTAGGGATCTGGTGTTGGCATAGGTCACAGATGTGTCTCAAATCTGGTGTTGCTGTGGCTATGGCGCAGGCCTGCAGCTGCAGCTCTGATTCGACCTCTGGCCTGGGAACTTCCATAGGCCCCAGGTGTGGCCCTAAAAATATATATATAAAGACATATATGAAATTTTAAAAATTAAGTAATTATTTTTTATCATAGGTATCATGTTGGAGGAAGACATGAAATTGTGTGAATCTTTCTGGCTAGCCAATGTCCACAGAATTGGGAGCTGTTTCCCTGCTCCAACTGAAATGGCTGAATATACTGGAAGGGCAAGAGGCAATGAAGGTAACTCTGGTCTAGCATTAAGGCGATAACCCAAACCACCAACCCATTCTAACCACCCCACCCCTAGAGAACTTTGCTTTAATGACTCTGAAAGGAAAAAAAAAAAAAAAAGACAATCCTGGGAGCACTCAGTGTGGCTCAGCACTAATGAATCCAACTGGTATTCATGAGGACTCGGGCTCGATCCCTGCTCTCGCTCAGTGGGTTAAGGATCTAGCATTGCTGTGAGCTCTGGTGTAGGTCACAGTTGAGGCTTGGATCCTGCGTGGCTGTGGCTGTGTCTAGGCTCCAATTCGATTCCTAGCCTGGGAACTTCCATATGCCACGGGTATGGCCCTAAAAAGACACACACACACACACACACACACACACACACACACACACAAGACAATCCTAACTGATCATATTTTGCCAGTTTTCTATTTATTCTATTCTTAAGTAATAGCTAATGGCCCTAATGGTGTCCTGGTCTGCAAGGAAATACTAAGGAAGTGCTACTGGGTGTCACTTCACATGCATTCCCATCTGCAAAGGGACAGGGTTTCTGTATGTGGGTCATAATATTAGTGACATTTCATGACAGTTGTGTCCAAAAGTCACAAAAGTCCTTCCCTGCTGAAACAAAAAAAATTAAAAAAATAAATAAATAAAACCTTCCTGGAAAAGTCTTCTTCTATCTAGTATTGGTTACCCTCCCCTCCTCTGAGAAGGAAACCATTTAAATAGGACAACTTTCCAAATCTGTTGGGAAACTCTGTTTTCACTTAAGAAAAAAAGAAATATGTGAAGATTTTTGACTGTCTCCAAGATAGAATTTCCCTTTAAGCCTCAGGGCGACATATATATTGGCGTCCACGGCAAGGGCTTTCCCAAGAGGGTTCATTCCCAGTTCTGATGAAGCGATCAGCTTTCCCTTAAAACAACCAAAAACAACCTTTTTGTCTGGAGCCGAAACCCTTCACCCCAGCACACTGTTATTGTAGTAATCTACTTCATTACAAAAACAACATTTGATCAAAATTAAGTTAGGGCGTCTGATAAGCTGGAGCCTTCACTGCTTGGTTCCATTCTTCACAGCCCAAATGTGACCCAAAGTCCTAGGAGCTTGATTTAAGATACCTGAATGGAAACACACACCCTTGCTGGTTTTATAAGCTTTCCAGCAGCACGGATCTGAGCTACCTTCACAGGGTTAAAGGAATCCTTAAAAGTTGATCTAGTCCTCTGGAGACACTGAGGCCAAGAGAGGTCAAGCAACTTGCAAGGTCACAACCGAGCAGTGCCAAGAACCAGTCTCTCCCACCTCCTAGTCCGGGACCCCTCCCCGTCCACTACCTTACCATTATTTAGGTCAGCATTCAATGAATGAACCACAGCAATACTCTCTCACCCGTTATATTCACAAATATCCCAACATTCAACAAACTTACATAAAACATATTTAGTAACTACTAGCATTCAGGGAACTATCATCTTGCAAAAAATTAATATTCAGTAAATCAATCCACCTAGTTTTTTGACATATTATATCCCTTCAATCAAAGCTCTAAATCTAGAGAAATCCAAGCATAAACCTGGAAAAAGAAATTAGCGGGTGGGCCCCATTAGACATGGCAGGAGTCAAAACAATTGTTCCAAGGGGTGGGTGACCAAGCGGCCAATCAAGACCTCCCATTGAGGGGCCAAAAAGCAGTGCAAGAATGGGGCAGAGGTGAGATATTCGGAGCCAGAGCCCCACCCCTGTGCTCAAGCTGACTGCCCAGCCTAGGAAGGGCTTACAACCATCAGAATAGCTCTGCCAAAAGCTAGCAACAAACATGATAATACCCGAGAACACTGTTGTTTTTGAATGTCTTCAAATTACTAGAAATATCTGAACAATGTCCCCTCTCCTGCCCCTACTCTCTGGCATTATATAATCCACCGTTACATAACCCCTCTGTGACATTTCAATAGCCTTTTTATATTTCACCAAAACCTATTTTTCCCCATTCTCCAAGGTGAATTATGAACGGATCTTTGGGCATATGACTCAAACTTTGAAAGCCATGTTAAGCTGAAGACGCTACCCAAGCCAACGCCTACTAGCTCTTCCCCAGTTAGACACAAGCTCATGCACCTACAGAGAGACAGACAGACAGACAGACAGACACACACACACACACAGACACACACACACACACACACACACACACTCACACACACACACACATCTCATTTCCCCAAATATATAGGACTTTACACATAACAAAGAACCACATTGGAAAAATCTGAGGAAGGTGGTTTGTGTCCATCCAGTACCGAATCCCTCAGCTGGATTAGACTGTCTGAGTGAATTCATCCATCAACAGAGTTAAAATAGGACCAGCAGGGCCAAAATATCACTGTGGTAGCTGTATTCTTCAGGGCACTTGAGTTTTCCTTCCTTCTTTCTTTCTTTCTTTTCTTTCTTTTTTTTTTTTTTTTAATGTATCTACCTATAGCGGAGAAAAAAATGCCAATTAATAAGTGTCCAAAGGAATTCCTCAATTCCAAAGCAAAACAGCTGGTTGGTGGCACTAAATGACTATCTAGCATTCTCTGACTTTTTACCACAAAACAGACAAAGCCTAGTCGCTCTTGAGGAAGGTCAGTTCTCAAAGGAAATCAACAGTTCAATCCTCTCATTTTACAGATGAGGAAACAGAGTCTGGCACAGATGGGAGTGGTCCTGGCTTGGATAGTTCTCCTTCGAATCACTCCATTTGAGACACAATCAAGAGGAAAGACAACTGGATTGAAATCTTCCTAGTAACTCTACAATTTTTTTTGGTTTTGTTTTTTTGTCTTTTTAGGGCTGCACCAGTGGCACATGGAGGTTCCCAGGCTAGGGGTCAAATTGGAGCTGTAGCCACTGGCCTACACCACAGCCACAGCAACACCAGAGCCGAGCCACATCTGCAACCTACCACAGCTCACAGCAACACCGGATCCTTAACCCACTGAGAGAGGTGAGGGATTGAACACACAACCTCATGGTTCCTAGTTGGATTCGTTTCCGCTGTGCCAAGACGGGAACTTCAATAACTCTACAGTCTTATTGGTGTTTTCCCAACTTTACTAGTGTGCATTCCATTCACTGTGAATGATTACCCTAGAAAGACATCCCTTGACCATACTACAAGGTTTGTAATATCTGCTCCTCCCAAACTCTGGATTTTAAGTGTCTCTACTGTGTGCTCTTAGTTCTCTCTGCTTTCCCTATTACAGTACTTACCCGATTATATTTTAATTACCTGTATCTAAATTCCATTAGACCCATAAGCTCCATGAGGGCAGAAACAGTCACATTCACTATTGTATCCCCAATCTAGCACTTTTCCAGTTCAACTACATTCATTTTTTCATTTAACAAACATTCACTGAAGGCCTACTATGTGTCAGGCTCTGTTCTGTGTGCTAGATACACCATGGAACAAAACAGATCAAGTCCCAGATCTCATGGAGATTATATTGTGGGAGAGACATGTAAGATGTCATTCAGTTGCCTGTGTCCCTTAACCCAGCCAGCACACCCTCTCCCAGGTGCTATGTGTGTTGGCTTGCAGCTTCTAGCTGCCCCCATTCCCAGGAGAGCCATCCTCGGCAGAGGTGCACTGCCTCAGCCAGGCAGTCACGATGTCTTCTCCTGGTCTACAGCCGATGACTGACTGATAGGGTCAAAGGACTGGCCCCTTGTCTCCAAGTGTAATTAATGGACCAAAAAATTCTTTGCCAAGATTAACCTTTCCCTGAAACAACATCTTCCTGGCTGCTTCCCCTCCTGCTCTCCTGCTTCACTTCCTCCCTCAAGGTGTTTTTCTGGAAGAGCATTCCCTCAATATGCATTTGAATTCTTTGCTCCACTTCTGCTTCTAGGAAACCCAACCTAACACAGAAGGGAAAGCAATAATCAACAATTAAACACGTGTATGCCTACCATGTCAGATAGCGATTACTGTTATGGAGGCAGGGCAAGAGGAAGGGGCATACTGGGAGAACGGAGAGTCCCATTTTGGATGAAATGGTTAGGGAAGGCTTCTCCAGTAAGAGGACCTTGGCAGTGACCTAAAAGGAGTGACAGGGTGAGAAGTGTGGAGGTCTGGGGATGAATGTTCCTGGCAGAGGGAGCTTGGCATGTTGAGGACAAGCATGTTTGTCATGGTTGCAGAACAAAGGAGGTAGGATTAGGGCAGCTGGGGAAGGATGGCAGGGGTGAGGTCATAAGTAGGTGGCTGGCTGTCGGGATTAACCAAGAGGAGTGCAACAGGGCCTTCTTCCCACTGCAAAATTGGGGAAGTACTAGAACATTGAAATAAGAGCAAGATCTGCATATGAAAACTGCTATCTCCTAAGACTAAATCTCCTGCAGAGATGCCATTGATGGGGAAATGTGTTTGTGACTGTGAGGGCAAGATTCCATACATCTTAGCAGAAGTATACAAGTAAAGGAGAATGGTAGTAGAGTTCTCTCTTTTCCTATATTTCATAAGAGTTTTCCCCCTCTTCTCTTATACATAACCCTCTTTCCACCTGTACTCTGTCCATCCTAATCTGGGATATGACTTCCTTGGTCAGTTTTGAATTATTATACATCCATAAATTAATTTCATTACGTTGGTGATACTACTGCAAAATACTACATAGCCATATTTGTGGGAAGGAACTGAATCATATACTTTTTTCTTCTTTTCTGTTCTCTTCCCCTTCCTTCATTCTCTCCCTTTCCTTTCTCTTCCATTTTCTTCTCTTCTCCTTTCTCTCTTTCTTCTTCTCTTCTATTTTTTTTTAGCACTTGGGAAAATGGTTACTCAGGAAACAAAGAGATCAGTGCCTTTTTCAGTGATGGCTCTTCCCTCTGTCTGTTACCTGAAGCTAGTCTAGACAACAGTTACCACTCAATTAGTACAAATTATTATTGACGAAAAGCAAACTTAACCTACAGAGTGAAGCTCAGAAAACATATATTAGGTACAATCTGGGGTTGCTTGTCTTATTGTCACTCCATGTTATGGGCAGACTTATTTTCTCCCTCTTTGTAGATAAGATTACTCACACCAAGAGTCAAGTGCCCCTCCCTGATTCCACAGCATATGTACAATACTTTTAATAATTAACAGTGGCCAAAAAGCCTGATGTTTTCTGTGTGCTCAGATTTGTGCCAATCAATTTACATACATATATCATCTCACTAAAATTTTACAACCCTGTGAGGTGGTAATTCCTTCCCCCTTTTTACAGAAGGGAAAGCTGAACCACTGAAATAAAGAACCTTCCCAGGATCATTCATCTAGTGAGTGGTACCTCTGGGAATGCAGCCAAGGTTAAATGAATCCAGAAGTGGAGATCTCGAATTTTACTCTACACTGCCCTCCACTAATTCACAACATTTTGCTTCTATTTCTATCTACCCACTTCCCCCCACTGCCCTGTGAACTTCCTAAGAGGAGACTATTTTAATATCAGTATCAGACTATTTAATATCAGGAGATTGATTCCAAGACCCCCATGAATATCGAAATCCACAGATGCTTGAGTCCCTTATATAACATGGCAGAGTATGGTCAGCCCTCTGAGTCTGTGGGTTCTGCATCTACGGAGATGGAGGGTCAACTATTCTTTTGTTTTTCCACCTGAACTCTATACCAAATGAGGGGTAAGGCAAAAGAGTAAGGGAGTTACAGATTTTAAAGGTATCAGCTTCATTACTGAAGAAGACTAGCCTCGAGAAGGCAATTCACTGTATAGGAACCATGGTCCTCTTGATGCCAAGCCCCAGCATTAGTCACAGTCATGGCCAGTGCAGGGAAAACCACAAGCATCCACTCTAAAATGCAGGGCTTGATTTGCAGGAACATGGATAGACCTAGACATTGTCATACTAAGTGAAGTTAAGACAAATATATGATATAATTTATAACTGGAAACTTAAAAAATGATGCAAACACACTTATTTACAAAATAAAAACAAACTCACAGATAGAAGAAACAAAAAATTTATGATTACCAAAGGGTAAAGGCGGGGGGAGGGGAGGGCATGGAGGGATAAATTAGGAGTTTGGGATTAGCAGATACACACCGTGATGTATAAAAGAGGTAAACAACAAGGACCTACTGTATGTACTGCATAGTACACGGAACTATACTCACTAGCTTGTAATAACCTTTAATGGAAAAGAATCTGAAAAAGAATATACATGTATTTATGTGTATTTATATACATATATATCTGAATCTCTTTGCTGTGCACCTGAAACTAACACAACATTGTAAATCAACTCCACTTCAATTAAAAATAAATTAAATTAAATGGACTTGGACTTGGAAGAGCAGACTGGAGTGAGTGGAGAAAGGGAGGGGGGGCCGATCCACACCTGGCTGACCAGCCCAGATCTCATTACTATGAGTGGCAAGCACCTGGAGAGTGACTAAGGTAAGTTTTTTTAGGGGAAAGAGGAACCCAGGCCAAGGAGGTTCCAGCAGCCTCTCCTACCCTCAATACATGGAACTCGATCTTCTTGAATTACTTAGGTGGGAGAGTGTTATCATAAGCTGTGCAATGTAGCACATAATTAATCAGCACTTTGAAAGTGGAGAGCCCAAATCCAGTGCAGATCTGAGGAATGCCCTCAGATTTCTTACCTCCCATATCAAGTGTACAGCTTGCTGGTACAGAAGGCCATCCCTCTTTTAAGCTCAGGTTTTTATTGAGGACTGAATTGGGCTAGATGGAAGCATCCTGGCATATCTTCTGGGTCCTGGGATTGGGGTACACGATAAGTCTCAGCTTTGGGGAGCATCAGTGAAAAGAGGAAACCCAGTGAGAGCCAGAATGTACTCCTGGCCAAGAGGCAAGTACACCTGTGACACTTCATTCAAGGTGGCGGTGGCATACCCTCTGCCACTATTGAGGGGAGCAACAGACAGAACAGAAGTGGAGAGTTCCACTGGCCACCCAGGATGCCTCACTTTCCTGGGAGACATCATTTTGTGTCCAAGTCCTCCCAAAGCAGCAGGATGTTTCTAGACCCTCAGAATCTGCTTGCTATCACCCCATCCATCCCTTTCCCCTAACCATCTCATTGACTTCATACTATCAATATTTTTACTTTGGAGAAGGGGATAAACAGAACCTAGAAGTCAGCCAGCCCAAACAAAATAGCACAGCCAGACACAAAATTTGAGTCTTCTTGGACGGATAGTCTATATTCAAAGAAAATAATCTTTTGCTCAAATTGTCTACATTGGCTCTTATCACTCCAAACATATTAAATTTTGACTTTCCGAACTGCTCTGGCTCTACTGGCCCATGGGAGCTGTTCTCTGCTGCCAGATAAGAAGTAGGGAAAGGACTTGATCTCAACAGTGAAAAGTTGACACCCTGTCACCAGGACCCCAAGTGCCATGGCCTAACCCAGCCCCATCCCTATATTTTGTTCAGAGGTCTGGGTGAAAGGACTAGCCAAAACTCTTTTATCAATCAGCTAGTAACCTCCACGGACGTTACATTAGAGATTTTATCCTACCTAAGTATATTTTATCCTAACCATGTAATTAGGGTCAAACTAAAGTCCAAACTAAAGTCCAAACCTGCCCTGTATATTAACCACCCTAATTCAGTCTAAGCCTGAGCTTGCTGGCATGGTGGTGAAGAGGTCCTGCGAATGGCTTCATCCCTGTCTGCTCTGGTCTGCTCTACACAGATAAATTCAGTGGCCAAGATTCAGAGATTTCACTGGTGGCCCCAGCTCTGGAACAAATAACCTTGTGAGGATCAGTAGAGACCAGACTAAGGATGACTCAGTAAAATCCATTGTCTATGGGACAGACATCAGAATAGGTCCAAATGACAGTGACATTTGTTTAGAAGGAGCATGGGTCTATAAAATGTTATCTCTGGAGCTAAGCTGTTCAAACAAAAAGATAAGATCTTGAAATAATGGTTAAATTGATGTAATCTATTGTGAAAGGTTCGAACCCCATCTGTGGTATCATCCAAGGCCAAGTTAAATCAGGCGTGGTGGGAATGATGCTATCTCGCCCCTGACCTGTCTAGACAAACACAACAACCTAAAAAGCCTTAGGGCTCAAGCCAGTTGTCGACCAGAGATAATCCCTAAAATCACGGGGGCAGCAGCAATGCTGTTTCTCCACTCACCTTTCAGCGAATTAATAAATGTCAGAAGGTTGTGCATGCTGCCCATGGGATTAAATTTCATATGTCTGTTAAATTCAGGTAAATAAGGCAACTGATAGTATTCTGATTTAGCTTTAAAAAAGTGAGGGCTTAAAATTATTTTCCCTGGACAAAGCACAAAATCCAGGTATTGTGATATTGAAAATGCAAAAAAAAAAAAAAGAGAGAATTGATATATGGGCAAATCCTAATTAAGGTAAGAAAAACAACCTTAGTGATAGAAAATAATTTAACATTTTTATCTCACCAAACTCCCCATATTACCTTTTTCCTTCCCATTGACTAAAGTGCTTTCCAGAGTTAGCCGGTTAACAGAATCACTCAGTTGTCAAAGTAGTAAGTCTTGCACCCATTACCCAGATTACTGATGCTGATAAACTTTGGCTTGTGATCCTTTCAATTGGTTAACTACAGAGTGGAAATCAAAATCAACAAGTGAAAAATATCAGAGAGAGTTGTCTATTTTCACCAAGAATATCTGCATAAAATTGCCCATCATTTGAAATAAAAAGCCTACTTTTAAATACTTCTTTTTTAAAAGCAAAGTGAACAATAAGAATACATTCTTATCGACCAAATATCTACGGGTTTATTTCTGGACTATCTATTTTGTTCCATTGATCTATGCATGTGTTTTTGTGCCAGTACCATACTCTTTTGATGACTATAGGTTTGTGGTATAGTCTGAAGTCAAGAAGTGAGATATCTCTGGCTTTCCTCCATTTTCTAAAGATTGCTTTGGCTATTCAGGGTCTTTTGTGGTTCCATACAAATTTTAGGATTATTTACTCTAGTTAGGTGAAAAATGTTGTGGGTATTTTAATAGAAATTGCATTAAATCAGTCAATTGCTTTGGACAGTAGGGGCATTTTAGCAATATTAATTCTTTCAATCCATAAACACACAGAGATATTTTTCCATTCATTTATATCATCTTCAATTTCCTTCATCAATGTCTTACAGTTTTTAAGGTACCGATCTTTTACCTCCTTGGCTAAATTCATTCCTAGGTATTTTAATTTTTTGATGCAATTGTAAATGGAACTGTTTTCTTGATTTTTCTTTCTAATAATTTATTGTTAGTGTATAGAAAAGCAACATATTTCCCTATACTAATCTTATATCCTGCAACTTTACTGAGTTCACTTATAATTCTAACAGTTTTCAGGTGGAGACTCTAGGGTTTTCCATATATAGTATCATGCCATCTGCAAATAGGGACAATTAATTTATGACAAAGGAAGCAAGAATATATAATGGAAAAAAGTCTCTTCAATAAGTGGTGCTAGGAAAACTGGACAGCACATGTAGCAGAATGAAACTAAAATGTTTTCTCATGCAATATATAAAAACAAATTCAAAATGGATTAAAAACCTAAATATAAGATGGGAAACCATAAAACTCCTAGGAGAAAACATAGACAGTACATTCTTTGACATAGGTCTTAGCAATATTTATTTATTTATGTGGATCCATCTCTTCAGGCTAGCAAAACAAAAGCAAAAATAAACAAATGGGACCTAATCAAACTTAAAATCTTTTGCACAGTGAAGAAAACCATCCACAAAACAAAAAGGCAACCTACCAAATGGGAGAAGACATTTGCCAATGAAATGTCTGATAAGAGATTAATATGTCAAATACACAAAGATCTCCTACAACTCAATGTCAAAAGAAACAAAAACCTGATTAAAAAGATCAGCAGAAGACTTGGATAGGCATTCTTCCAAACAAGACATAGAGATGGCCAACAGGCACATGAAAAGATGCTCTAAATCAGTAATCATCAGGATAATGCAAATCAAGACCACAAGGAGATACCATCTCACACCTACCAGACTGGCTAACATCAAAAAGAAAACAAATAACAAGTGCTGATGAGGAATGGAGAAAAGAGAACACTAGTACATGGTGAGTGGGAATATAAATTGCTATGGCCACCAGGGAAAATAGTACGCAGGTTCCTGAAAAAATATATTTTTAAAAAATACAGCTACCATATAATCTAACGATTCCACTCCTGGGTTATTTATTCAAAGAAAATGAAACACTAATTAGAAAGGATATAGGCACACCAATAGTCATAGCATTATTGACAATTGTCAAGCTATGGAAACAACTAAGTGTCCATAAACAGATGAATGGATAAAGAAGATGTGAGATATGTATAATGGATTATTACTCAACTGTAAAAAGAATTAGATTTTGCCATTTGCAACAACATGCCATGTACCTATGGACTACGCTAAGTGAAATAAGTTAGACGGAGGAAGACAAATACTCTGTTTTCCCTTGTATGTGGAACCTAAAAAATAAAACAAATGAATGAATATAATAAAACAGAAACAGACTCACAGATGTAAAGAACAAACTAGTAGTTGCCAGTTGGGGGGGGGGGTGCAAGATAAATGGAGGGAATTGAGATGTACAAACCACTATGTATAAAACAAAAAGTTACAAAGATATATTCTTCAGCATAGGGAGTATAGCAAATGTTTTACAATAGCTATAAATGGAACATAATCTATAAAAATATCAAATCACTATGTTGTACACTTAGAACTATTATTTTATTGCAAGTTATCTATATTCCAGTAAAAATTTATAATAAAAAATAAAGCAGGGAGGGAGAATTATCTCCTGCTTCCATCTCAACCCAAAGTAAAATTTAACCATCTTTTTTAATATTTACTTTTTAAAATTATAATTTTTTTATTGTTTATTTTATTTTATTTTAATGGCTGCACCTGGGGCATACAGAGGTTCCCAAGCTAGGGGCTGAATTGGAGCTGCAGCTGCAGGCCTACACCACAGTCACAACAACACTGGATACTTAACCCACTGAGTAAGGCCAGGGGTGGAACCCACATCCTCACAGACACTACTTAACCCACTATGCCACAACAGAAACTCCTAACCATCTTTCTTGACACACCGTCTACAGGTGCTTTTTGGCCTCCTAATTTCACTGGGAAATGGACCAAAGCCAGAAATGTGCTGTTCGTGTCTTGGTTATATGGATGAAAAGAGCAAGGTTTTAAGGAATTGACATCCTCTGAACCATTTCTTGTGGAAACTACCCCCCACCTATCTTTGGAATGGACAAAACCCATCCTGGAGCCCGCTTTTATGGGAAACAGAATTTCTTGAGTTACTTCTGAAGTGTCCACAGTCACATACCAAGGAGGCAAGCCTTCCCCCAAGCTCTGATTTGCAAAGACGTTTGTCACTTAAGCCTGTTCACCACAGACCACCTCACTTATAGAGAAAGAACACACACCAAACCCATTTTGGCTTCAGCGACCCTACACCCCACTTCCCCTCACTAACGTGTTACTCTTGTACTGTGTGATCAATCCCTCTCCTGCTGCCCTCTTCTTCCCAGTCACGTCCATGCCTTCCACCTCCCCTGACTCTCACTTCAAAGGATGGCAAAAAAACAGCTTTTCTAGGTTTATTTTAACCCCAGCAGATGTTAACACTAGTGGAATGAGCCAAAGCAGGCTTTTGTAAGCTACCAGTTGACACCTCCATTTCTTTGGAATGGCTGGAGGGCACAAGAGAATGAAGGAAATGAAACCATCCTGAAGCTTGGCCAAGGTGTCATTTCACACACAGTGAGTTCTGGGTTCCCTCTAAGACAGGATGTCTGTGGGAGTTATAGACAGCCTCTGGGTGGAAAAAAGAAGTGTTTTGAGACGAGTCTCATCGGCGTCGTCCTGCAATGGCTTCACAGAGAGCCAAAACGTCGCCTTCTCCGACTCCAGAACAGATGGCCCTTTCCTCAGCCACACCTGTCAACTCTCCCTGCTCCCCTCCACCCCCCAAAGCCCCACAACCACAAAAAAAATCCTCCCTCTGCTCACCCTCTGTTGCATTTTGTACTGCTTGTAATATCTTAAATATTCAATCTGCATTATGCATGTGTGACTGTTTAATCCTCCATTAAATGGTAGAAGGGCAGGAGCATTTTTTTTTTACCTCCATAACATCTAGTATTGTGCCCTGATCCAGTAGGAACTCAGTAAGTACGTGCTATGCTGAATAGAGACAAATCGCCTAGTCTGCTGCCATTCCCAGTACGTTGCTAAGAGTAATATTTATGTCTATTATTCTCAAATATTTGAAAACCTCAAAAAGAGACATTCTAATAGATCTCAGGGCAAAAAAAAAAAAAAATTATGTGAGTTGGAATTTGAGCTTGTATTTTTTTCAAAGAAAAGATTATTTAGAACAAAACCCTCATATTAAAGGATTTCCTTCCATAGATCACTGGATGTCAGCAGAAATATGTACAATGATAAGGCAATATTTAAATTATTAACAACAATTAACCATGGTGAAACAGAGTGATTTTTCTTTTTCTGCCACTGAAATATCCATGCCCTCCCTTGGAGGTGGTTATATAACAGGCCACTGAAATCCTATCTGGCCCATTTCAAAACTAAGTGTTAATGGTACAGAGGCTGCTCACCAACCCAAAGTATTATAAATTTCTCCATCTCATCCTAAGAATTGCCCAGTCATTTTCACCAGGCTTTGGTTCCAGGGGACTCATGCCAGAGTCTGGCATCGCAGACAGGCACCGCCAGCAAGCAGGCCAAGTGGCAGGACCCAGATCCTGGAAATTTGAGGTAGGGCACCACACACACACCTTCTGACCCTGGCTGGCCACAAGTATCAGTGTCAAAATAGTCTGTTTTGCACTCATTATCCAGATGAACTAGAGATGTTGACAAACTTTACTTTGTGATCCTTTAGTTAACTATGGGATGAAAAGTCAACATCCCAAATGAAAAATATCAGCATCATCTGTTTTCCTCAAAAACAAAAAGCTGTAGACAATTCACCAGCAAGAGATTCCAGTGAGGGGCAGAATCATGCAGACTGGCCCCCAGTGTCCTCACCTTTCCCACTGCCAGGGCGTCCCAGCCTCATTTCCTCCTCCCAAGAGTGAGTATGACTATGCCTTCACGTCTGCCTGGAGGTGACAAGTGATAAAGTGAAAAGGGCATGAAAAGAGATTCCAATCTCTTTCCAGCAACACTCACTGGATAAAAATGCTGCAAGAAGAATGCTTCTTAAGTTTTTTATCTTTTAAATTAAGTACTGCAAAAAAAATTAAGTAATGCATGAATATGTGCTCATTTTAGGCAACTCAAATAATACGGAATATAAAAAAAAGTGTTAGTCCTCCTTCACCCACACCAATTCCACTCGCTTCCCTAGAGAGATTCCCAGTGGAAATTTTATTGCATGTCCCTTCAGATCTTTTTCCCATGTGTGGATATAGATGCACATATATAACCATTTTATATATATATATATATATATATATATATATACGCACACACACACATATTCATAATATATGATCAAAAGGTATATGTGTGCATATTTATGTGTATATACATACACATATACACGTGCATATATATGATCAAAATATGTGTGTATACATACATATATACTCATATGATCAAAATGTATGTGTGCATATATACACATTTGTATATATTTGTATATATGCACACACATACATATGCATATATGTGATCAAAATGTATATGTGTGCATATATACACATTTGTATACATTTGTATATATACACACACATACACACATTATATATAATATGCTCAAAACCTATCTATCTACAAAATCCTTTTGTGAATACTCCTCAGGGATCTATTGGATTTACCCAACAACATACTTGGAGCTCCGTGTTTGTGAAAGTCTACACCAGTATTTATATATTCCCACAGTAAGTTCAGGTCCCTTCTCTGTAAGATGAGGATAAGGAGTCCACTTTCACAGGACTGCAGAGGGCATTGGTGAGGGGTCATTCGTAGAGCAGGGACTCATGGATTCTCACCTAGTGAACTCCATCCAAAACCTTCAGCTTTATTTGATGCTAATGTATGTATTCTGGGTCTTTGGCCCCACTAGAATGTAAATTTCTTCAGTGAGGTCTGTGTCTTTTTAGTTATGTGTCCCCAAGGGTCTAGAACAGAGCTGGCACATGGTGTGAGCACAGTAAATGCTCGCTGATTGGCTGGTTCCCTGGCTCCTCAGCCTTTCCATCTGTACTTGTCCTGCCCCAAATGCCAACTGAGCAGCTGAGTGGGAATCCCCAGCTGAGGGAGATGTGCTAGCCTACCTGGACTGTCTGTTAGAAAAGAGTATACGAGGCAGAGGCGGATGGGGCAGGCCAGGCAAACATGTGCGGAGGTCAAAGAAATGAGGATGAGCAGGGAGATGGCGTCAGAGGATGGGGGGCATGAGGGTGTTATCAAGACTGATGCCTAAAGCTGAGATTCTAGCAGATTCAGCTGATTGTTTTCTGTCTCCTGGATGGGAGGGGCCTGGGTCCCAGGCAGAAGCAGGGTCAGAAGGGACCGCCCCACCCCTCACCATCCAAAGGCAGCTCCTGTATAAGAGGGTAAAAAGGTACAGATCTCCACTGGTAAAATGCTTATGCAAACTACTATGTATAAAATAAGCAATACGCAATAAACAAAGATATATCGTACAACACAGGGAATATAGCCAATATGTTACAATAACTGTAAGTGGAGCATAACCTTTAAAAATAATGAATCCCTGAATTGTACATCTGTAACTTACATAATATTGCACATCGACTATATTTCAATTTAAAAAAAAAGAAAAAAAATAGTCATGGGAATGTAATATACAACATGGTGACAATGTGGTGACTACAGTTAACAAACTGTATTGCATATTTGCAAGTTGCTAACAGAACAGACCTTAAAAGTTCTCATCACAAAAAGAAATGTGTAACTATGTCTGGTGACACATGTTAACTACACTTACTGTGGTGATCCTTTTGCAATATACGCAATGTCAATCCTTACGTTTTACACCTGAAACTATGAGAATCTTATGTGTCAGTTATATCTCAGTTTTTTTAAAAGCAGCACTTGGCCTCAGAGGCAGCATGGGAGTTTCGAGTGGAGGGAGTCTGGAATCTTGCAGTGTTGGAGCTGGAAGGATATGGGTAATGTCTAGTCCTGTGGCTCTCAGACTTAGTAAGAATCAGAATCTCCTGGGCACTTGTTAAAATCCATCCACAGAAATTCTGAATTCAGATTCTGCAGGCTTGAGGATCTGGGCTAATCTTCTATACTGACTAAGAAAAGATCCAAGCAGGGCACACACCCTGCAAGAGATAGAGCCAGAGCATGGACACAGTGAGGGAGAGAAGAGTTGCTCGGTGGGAGGTCTGGGGCACAGCAGGATGCCAGGAATGCTTAGTCCCCTTCCCCCTCTTCAGTGGGAGGCTGGAGAGCACTCAGTGGGGCAGTGGTCCTCCATGTCTGGACCTGGGACCAGCAGCAGCAGCAGCAGCAGCAGCATTACCCTGGAACTTGTTAGAAAAACAAATTCTTGGACCCCACTCCAGATCTACTGATGACAAATTCTGGAAGCGAGAACCAGCAATCCACTTTAACAAATCCTCCAGGCAATTCCAATACTCACCAGTGTTTGAGAACCCTACAACAGGAGATAATCTGGTAACCAATTTTACATATTGCCTTTTGGAAAAGTTCGACTTGCTTCTGGATATGGTTTACCAGGTGTGCCAGAGACTCACTGGAAACCTCACTGCCAATACATTGTCAAAGTCATACTCAAGAATTTGAGAGGAGTTCCCGTCGTGGCGCAGTGGTTAACGAATCTGACTAGGAACCATGAGGTTGTGGGTTCGATCCCTGGCCTTGCTCAGTGGGTTAAGGATCCGGCGTTGCTGTGAGCTGTGGTGTAGGTTGCAGACGCGGCTCGGATCCCGCGTTGCTGTGGCTCTGGTGTAGGCCAGCGGCTGTGGCTCCAATTGGACCCCTAGCCTGGGAACCTCCATATGCCGCAGGAGCGGCCCAAGAAATAGCAAAAAAAAAAAAAAAAAAGAGTTTGAGAAATAACTCCATTTTCCTATCCAGAGTAATTAACTGATCAGTTCCAACGATTTCCAGAAATCCATTCTGTCCTGGAAATTAGCAAAGTGTCAGCTCCAGCTGAGCTGCCTCCACAGGAACTGCTGTGAGACCCAGTTGCCACCATCATCACAATAACCATCACCACCACTGTCATCATGCCAGCACTGACATATGCTTACTACATACTGGACGCTGTTCCTAGAGCTTTATAAATACTTATCCACTTAATTCATTTAATTTTAGGCACGAAAATCATAAAGCTGGTACTACATTTGTGTTCTCCCATTTTACAGATGAGAAACTGAGGCAAAGAGAGATTAAGTGATCTGTCCATAACCCCACTTCTCCTAAGGGTCAGAGTAGGGTTTTGAACGCAAGCAGATGGCCTCCTGAGCCAGAGAGGCAGCCTAAGTAGGGGTTAAGATTACTCACTCTGGAGAAGGTCACTGGATTTGAATCTAGCTCTGCCACTTATTTGTAGCAATTGTCTACTAATTGGTCTCCTAGTCTCTAGTCTCACCCCTTCCTGGAAAAAATCCTAAAATAAGTCTCTTCATATGTAAATGTACTTTTATCACCATCCTCAATATCCTTCTATTTTCTCCTCCCTTATGATAAAATCGAAGCACATGCTGCTATTCACAAAGAAGTTTCCGCTTACTCATCCTGCTTCATCTTCTGCCATTCTTCCCAGTACACTGAGCCACACCACCCCAATGCATCACCCCCGGATTAGGCCAGCCTATACTCCCTTGACTGGAATTTCCTCCCACCCAGCCCTCCACTCGGGAAATTCCTACTTTACTTTTAGTTTTGGCTAAACCACTGTTCCCTTGGGGAAGTCTTCCCTGGATCCACCCCTACTCAAACCTAAGGCATTGCTTTTGTTTCTGCTTCCACTGGCCTAATCTCCATTACAGGGGTTTGTATATTGTGTTGGAATTGCCTGCCTGTGTCTCTGGTAGCCTATGAACTCTTGAGAGCTGAAACTATCATTTTATCTTCTTGCCGTAGTCCCACTGCACATCACAGATGCAAATAAATACTGATGAAGTGAATGGATGGGGTGAATAGGGGACAGGTAAGCCCCTTACTTCAGGGAAGACAACAGACAAAGTTTAGGAATAACTAGAGAGAGAACTGAAGCAACACTGAAGTCATCATGGTTGGTATCAGACAATGATCTAAGAAGCCAGTATATAAAGGATGCAGCAATCCGAAGCACAGGGCTGGGCCGAATGTGCGTCATTTCCTGGCATGACATTATTGAAGTACCTTCAACTGACCATCCAGTCCTGGGAATCATTTAGTGAAAAATGTCTCTACCTATCCAAAGATTTCTTGGTTCTCTATATCACACAAATTTTTGAGAATTCCAATAGAATCTCTCTCCTCATGGAAAAGAGTTCTCTCGAAAGGGCTTCTCCTGGTAGAGATTCAGCTCCCAGCTGCCTGGATGAGAAGACCCACTTTGGGAATGACACTCACCAAGGCCACGTGGAGGAAGAAGGGGAGGCAATGGCTGGAGTGAAAGAAAAGATCAGAAACTGACCCAAAGATATGAAAAGCCCAGGGTTAAGATTTCAACCACCAAACATCAGAGTCTTAACAAACTAAAAGGAGACTTTTCCCATAAACCTGAATTTTCCTTTTGTTAAGAATAAAATGAAACTACCAGTGATATATCTGAAGTTTCACTATAGTGACTTGCTTAGTTTAATAGTATATCCAGTAGTGCTTACTGAAGGTTACTTGAGTTCAGTCTGTCACTGATTTTTATATACTGAGGCCATTAATATAATGTTATAACCTTATACATTCCAAAATAAATTGTCATGATACACAGGACGTCATAATATATATAATACATAGACACATAGAAAATATATGTAGGAGCTCCCTTGTGGCACAGCAGGTTAAGGATCTAGTGTTGTCACTGCAGTGGCTTTGTCACTGCTATGGCACTGGTTTGGTTTCACGTGCTGTGGGTGTGGCAAAAAAACTTTTTAAATATATGTAAATCTACCTATATATATAATATAAACATATGTGTGTGTGTTTGGTTAAACATCAAGAAAGGGTAAAATGACACATACTAAAAAAACAAACCCAATAACATACTTCTTTAATAAAAATCTTCCATATTAAAAGGTGTCCTCAGTCTCTGAAAAGATCTCTTTGTTTTGTTTGTTTTCTATGTAAGTATAGCAGATTTACTATGTTGTGTTGATTTCAGTTGTACAGCAAAGTAATTCAGTTTTATGGGTGTGTATTTTCTTTTCCCTATAAGTTATTACAAAATATTGTGTATAGTCCCCTGCACTATACAGTAGGTCTTTGTTAATTATCTATTTTGTATATAGTAGTGTTTGAAAAGATCTCTTTAAAAAGTAACAGCCAGCTCAAAATATTTCTGGAGTGAAATTCTTAGATTTTAGCTTCCAGTTATGGTTTAAAGTTTGCCAGATGATAATGGAGAAAAGCATTCCCAAGGGCCTCATCTAGGACTTTTATCCACATTTCTGGAAACTCAAAAAGAGCTAAGTAGTAACATGTAGCAAACCGTGCTTCTCATGGACGGTGAAACCCCATATCCTTACATTTTTGAAAGCACCAGTGGTCTCAAGGAACATGTTGAGTCCCTGCCCCCTGCGGTCTTCTTCAGAATGCATGGCCTCAGTCCTTCCTGGGCTTGTTCTTTGTTGGGTTAGACAGACAAGTACATACATGCAAATCCACAATTAAGTTAGGAAGGCAGCCTATCATAAGTGCCACACAATTGGTACAAATCCAAAAAATGTTTCAAGAATCTGGAGTAGGGAGAGACCAAATACTGTGTGGGGAAAATTCTGTGAAAGAGGTAAAGAAAGAGAGACCTTGAAGTAAGTACAATTTGAAAGAGAGAAGAGCATGACAGGAAGAGAATCTGTAAGGAGCAAAGGCACACAGACTCATATGCTCAGAGACTTTGCATATGCTGTTCCCTCTGCCTGGAACACTTCCCCTTTGACATATGAGTGGTTCCTCTCTCCTTTCTTCCAGTCTTTACTCAAAACCCACCTTCACTGGGGCCTCCCCTAGCTTTTATATAAACTTTCAACCCTTACCACACCCTGAAGTTGCATATCCCCTCTCCCTGCTTTAGATTTTCTCTTCAGGAATTATCACTATTACCTTATATTTTAATTTACCTTATACTGTAATTATTTATCTTGTTCATTGTTTCTTCCACCACAGTGTAAATTCCACAAAGCAGGGAAATGTGTCTGTTTTGTTTCCTACTAGATTCCCAGCACCCTAGAGCCATGTGCTTGGCACAGAGTAAGTACTCAGTAAATGTTTGTTGAATAAATAAACAAGCTGTACAGAGGAGAAAGGGGTTGATGAACAGACTATTATTAAAATATCAAATTGACAGAAATAGAAATTTTACATGAGGGAATCAGGTTCATGAATTTGGGCAGACAGTTTGGAGACACCTGGGGAGAATCTGGAATGTCCTGCCAGACTCATAAATAAAAAGGCTGCTGGGAGAGTCTGAGGGGTCATCTGGTCCACTTCCCTCATTTCTAGGCAGCCCCACCCCTAAGTCATCCCAGACAAAACAAGCTATTCAGCTTTCTATTTGCACAAGTTTCATTTCAGATTTCTCGGAGGCTGAGGCAAACATCACAGAGCTCAAGTTTACAGCCCCGTGGCTCCATTTTCAACCCCAGAGGGGGGAGATTGACATCTTTGTAGAACTGAGCTGCTGAATTCCTTCTCAATGTTTTAAATGATTGAGCCTGGATATAACTTGCATACGCTCTAATGGAAAAAACTGGAAAGGACCCGGCGGTCTAGTGGAAAATGAATTTTTTTTCTACTTCTAAAGTCGGAGAAGCAGCTCTCTGAAATCTACCAGAGCCCCTAGCTCTTTGGCACCCTCCACTGTGGTTGTGCTTCCCAGCAGAGAAGCTTCTAAGCATGGAAAGCATGGGTGACAAGCATTTATTAACTGTTTGAGTGCCATGGCCAGGGTCCTAACCTCCACCTGCATTCATTTCCAACATCTCTCACTGGTCTACACAGAAAGCCGTAAGAGGTATAAGAAGACATGAGACATGATGATATACGTCAATGTTCTCTAGGGAAGGAAACTGGACTTCCGGTTTTCTGGCACTGCGCATTGAATGCCTCTTGTGTATAGCGCATTCACAAGTGCAGGTGTCCACTTGGCAAAATAAGTCCCACCCTGCTCTCCAACAGGGAGCATATAATCTAAAAAAGAAAGGTGGAACAAGAGGAAATGACATGAGAAAGAAGTGGTAGAGAAGCAGAAACAGGGAGACATCACGTCAACCACAACCGCATAAAGCAGGCATTCAATAGCTACTTGATGAGTTGAATTATTTGCTGAAAGCTTAATTTGATTTTAAGGAACATTTACTCCAATTTAGTTGGTTTAAATGAGTCCTAATATAACTGACAATAAGCTATTGCACCAACTAGCAAAAACAAACTCCTAGCGGCATGCTCTGATGGATGAGATGAAAAAAAACCAACATTCCTAATTAACATTTGGAATTCTTGAGTGAAAGAGTTGAGAAACTGTACTAAAAACCGTTACAAGAATTTAAATACCTACAAGCAAATTACCTACTTTTTTTTGACCCCCCCTTTTTTAAATCAGGAGATAATCACTTTTTTTTTTTTTTTTTGGTCTTTTTGTCTTTTAAGGGTCGCACCTGAGGCATACGAAGGTTCCCAGGCTAGGGGTCAAATTGGAGCTGTAGCCACCGGCCTAATGTACAGCCACAGCAACTCGGGATCCAAGCCGAGTCTGCAGCCTACACCATAGCTCACAGCAATGTCTGACCCTTAACCCACTGAGCAAGGCCAGGGATGGAACCCGTGTCCTCATGGATACTAGTCGGATTCATAAACTGATGAACCAGGACAGGAACTCCCACTTTGTTTTTAATATTACTTTTTCTTGCATTTCTTACTCTCTACCCAGTATCTAATACTTGCTTTTCCAACACAAATATTACACAGCTCATACTAATTTTAGACTAGGAAAGGCATGGGTAATATTCACCAATTTGGCAAGAAAACTGAAAACAGCAGTGGAGACAAAATGGAGTGCAGTATAACAGAGTCATCGTGTGTTTGTTTTATTCGGAGCCTAGCAATGAGTATATGCTTTAGCTTTTCTGGTATTGTTTTGTCCTAATTGTCAATTAGCTCACTACTTCCACTTTGGAAATAAGGCTTGTTAATAATGTGGTGATATATTGTATCCTACAATGCTTTTTCTATTTTTTTAGGGCTGCACCCAAAACATATGGAGGTTCCCAGGTTGGAGGCCAAATCAATCAGAACAGCAGCTGCTGGCCTATGCCACAGCCTCGGCAATGCAGGATCTGAGCCACATTTGAGACCTACATTGCAGTTCACCACAACACTGGATCATTAACTCACTCAGCAGGGACGGGGATCCAACCCACATCCTCATAGATATTAGTCAGGTTCATTACCGCTGAGCTGCAATGGGAACTCCTGCATTTTCCTATTTTGAAGAAGTGACTTGTGTCTCTTTGGAATTTGAAGTACTGATTTGAAATAAAGATTTAACCCTTATTTACTTTTCTCCTCAGGTGTATTTTTATTCATCAGTTTGCCATTATACTTGCATAGTTAAAAGATACAGCTTTACTGACATCTTAATGCTTTTGAAAATTGTCCTAATTTCCTAGGATCCATAATTTCAAACTTGATTTAAGACCTCTCTGGAAGGGGAAGGGAGAAAAATGAATATTGATCAAACACCTTCTCTGTACCTTCTTTTTTGTGTGCTGGGTGTTTTATATGTCAACTCATTTCAGTGTAAGTAATATTATCCTTATTTTACCTCTGAGGAAACTGAGACTTAGTAACTAGCCCATGGTCACACTGCTAGAAATAGCAGGGCCAGAACCGCATCCAGATCTGCTGAATTCCAAGGCGTGGGCTCTTGTCCACATTGTAAGGAGACAGAATTACACAACAACTGGAGGGAGCCTCAGAGATCACTTAATCCAACAGGGTAAACCCTCCCTCCCTCTCCATCTGCTCACAACTCCACCAAACACACATTTCACAGACAAGGAGACTGAAAATCAGATAATTAATGCTTTGCCAAGACACAAGTTATGCAAGTGGTGAATGTACTCATACAAGTGATACTCGACAGCTTTACAGATGCAAAATTATTGATTTTTGGTCCTTCCAAACCCTGTCTTTTAAGTCAGTTTTATTGAGATATAATTCATATTCAGAGACTTATTTAAGTTATAAAAATCAATGATGGGCAGATGTATACACTCTTAAGAACCCCCAATAATCGAAATACAGAACATTTCCACTTGCCCCAGAAGGTTCCTCGTGCTTTGTACACTGGTCTTCCCTATACCCACAGCCCAAGGCAAAAACTGATCAGCTCTGGTCACTATTATTAGTTTCCATTTCCTAGAATGTGATGTAATTCATACCGTGTCTGAATTCTTTTCCTTGGCATGTGATTCTGAGAGTCATCCATGTTGTTCTGTGTATTTCATGTAGTTTGTTCCTTTGGATTGTTGAATAGCATTCCCTTGTATGGATCTGTTTCTCCATGACATGTTGAGGGACATTTGGGTCATTTCCAGGTCTTACAGCTATTGTGAATGAAGGTGCTGTGAACATAGGTGTGCCAGCCTTTATGTTCTCATCTTCTCACCTGTTTTTTGGTTTTCCTTTCCTTTCCTTTCCTTCCTTCTGGCCTATGGCATATGGACGTTCCCAGGCTAGGGGTCGAGTTGGAGCTGCAGCCTCTGGCCTATGCCACAGCAACCGCAACACCAGATCCGAGCCACATCTGCAACCTACACCTCAGCTCACGGCAATGCCAGATCCTTAACCTACTGAGTGAGGCCAGGGATCAAACAGGCATCCTCATGGATACTAGTCAGATTGGTTTCCACTGAGACATGACAGGAACTCCTCTTTTCTTTTCTTTTCTTTTTCCTTTCTTTTTATAACCACACCTGTAGCATATGGAAGTGTCCGGGTTAGGGGTCAAATCAGAGCTGCAGCTACAGCCTACATCAGAGCCATGGCACCATTGGATCCTTAACGCACTGAATGAGGCCAGGGATCAAACCCACATCCTCACAGACAGTATGTCGGGTTCTTAGCCCTCTGAGCCACAACGGGAACTCCTTATCTGTTTTTATTTTTCTTGAGTCACCGCAGTGGGATGACTCTACCACACACTATGTGTATGTTTAACTATTTAAGAAACTGACCGTCTTCCAAAATGGTTATACTATTTCACATTTCCACCAGCAATGTTCTGTCCCAGTGTCTTCTCATCTTTGCAAATATTTAGCCAAAATTTCCAGTCATTTCCATTTTGACCATTCTGGTACATGTATATAAGTATTCATTTGAATTTCCCTAATGACCAATGATGTTAAACATCCTTTCATGTATTATTAGACATTACAATATCTTCTTTTATAAAGGGTCTATTCAATTCATTTATTTATTTTTATAGAGTTGTTGGCTTATTGTAGAGTTTGTATTCTCTGAATATTCTGTACACAAATTCCTCATAAACTATATGTGGTGGTGGTTTTAAAAGCTAGTCTGCAAAATCTGGGCTAGCCTTCCAGTCATGTGGTGGAACTTAGTTTAACTTCGCTTGAGTGTGGGCTGGATGTAGGGGCTCTATTTGAGTCAACAGAACATGACCAAGGGGTGAACTATTACTTTGGAAAGCAGGTCATAGGAAGACAACAGCCACTGCTTCCTGCTCTCTCTTGAGCTACTCACTCTAGGAAAAGCCAGCTGCCATGTCTTGAGGACAGATTAGGCAGGCTATGGAGGGGCTCCCACGACTAGGAGCCTAGATGTGTTGGTGGAACTTCTGCAAATAGCCACATAAGTGGGCTTGGAAGTGACTTTCTCCAGCCAAGCCTTGAGATGACTGTAACCCCAGCCAACAGCTTAACTGCACCTCCCCACCAGATTCTTGGCCACAGGAAACTGATGATAAATGTTTGTCTTTATTTTAAGCTGCTAATTTTGGGGGTAATTTATTATGCAGCAATAGATAACTAACATACATGCATTGCAAAATTTTTCTCCCATTCTATGGCTTGCCTTTACACTTTTCTAAGGGTGTCTTTTAAAAAGCAAAAGCTTTTAATTTGGATAGGTCTGGTATACTATTTTTTTCTTTAATATTTTGTCACAATTAGTGTGTCTATCAAAGAACTCCACCTACCTCAAGGACATAAAGATTGTTGCCTGTATTTTCTTCTAGAATTTAGGTTTATAATCCATTTTGTATAAGGTATAAGGTAAGAATGTAGGTTCATTTTTTTTTCTTACAAATCTACAATTTATCTATCACCATTTTTGAAAATAATTTTTCCCCCAATGAATTACTGTTTTGTTAAAAAATCAACTGATCATAAATAGATGGGTCTGTTTCTGAACTCTCCTCTTTTTCATTGATCTATCTGTCTACCTTTTCACTAACACCATGCTGCCTTGATGACTATAGCTTTTTGCCTTGAAATTTGGTAGTAATGGACCTCCAACTTGTTTTTTTTTAAGATTGCTTTGGTCATTCTAGGTCCTTTGCATTTTCATACACATTTTAGAATCAGCATTTCAATTGTTGCCAATACAGGCTGCTGAGATTTTGATTGAGAATCCATTAAATTTGTGGATCAATTTAGAGAGAATTGAACTTTTAAAAATATTGGTCTTGGCTGTGTATTTTTTGCAATACCATTGAGTTTGGGAACTGTATTGGTATATTACTCATATTGGTATATTATACATTTCCTATTGTATAATTACTTGCCTTTTTCTGGATTTAGTTTTACAAAGTTTAAATTGAAGTCGCAACTCCACAACTTGGATATGCTTCTGTTTCCTAATTTATAAAGAGGAAGAGGATACTTGTCTCTGAGGATACAGCTGGAGCTCTCTAGGGAGAGAGTGGGGGACTGGAATTCAAGAATATAGTCCTATCTGGCTCTAAGAATTGGGGGCAATAACTGTTTCCATGGAATAATTTTGAAAAAGAATTATTTATAAATATATCATTAACTAGAAGATAGATTTGTTTGGTTTTGATTTCATTTTCTGGTGACTTAGAAATGAGTTACATAAGCAGCTAATACTTTCTGCAAATCTGATAAGGCGTTGTTTCATTCATTCATTCATTCATTCATTCCACAAATATTTACTGTCTACCAGGCCTGAACTGAATTAGGCACAGGGTACAGTGTGTGTTTCTTGGTATGAATAAGTGTACCTATATTTGGATATGTGTTTATCTGTATCTTTTCATAAGTTTATTTTATTTTTGTCTTCTTAGGGCCACACCCATGGCATATGGCAGTTCCCAGGCTAGGGGTCAAATCAGAGCTGCAGCTGCAGGCCTACGCCACAGCCACATCAACTCCGGATCCGAGCCACATCTTCAACCTACACCACAGCTCATGGCAATGCCCGATCCTTAACCCACTAAGTGAGGCCAGGGATCAAACCCAAGTCCTCATGGATATTAGTCAGGTTGGTTACTGCTAAGACACAAGGAAAACTCCTGTTCATAAGTTTAGATGAAAACGACTATCATTATTCTCATCCTTCTCCCTGCATCTTCTGAGCTAAAGTAGAAACTATGTATCATGGATCACTTTAACCAGTTCTCAGTTTATTTTGTCCCTAGTATTGTTGCAAAAACATGTCTCTGGCCTTTGCTCTGAAGTGTGAAGAAGAAGATGAAAACCGAGGTAAGAGGTAATGATAGAGTAATGGCCTCAAACTATCACAGAGCTGAGGCTACAAGCACCCCCACATTACAGAGGAAATACAGGAGCCAACAAGAATTTACCACATGCTTAGTAGGTTCCTGGACTTGAATATACTGGAGGTTCTTTATATCAATACTGTCACAACTAGAACTGCACTCTTGCTGGTCCTCAGTTAGGAAGTCTGAAAAGATGCAGGCAGAGAAGTTAGGAGGCTCCTGCAATGATGCCAGTAAAAATCAACTTAAGTCAAGACCAGAGGTGGCAGTGGAAATGGAAAGCAGAGGATGGATGTGGGGAATATCACAGTTTCTGGTGGATTGACACAGGGTTTGAGAGAGAAGGATGCCCAGGATATGTAGGATGTGGCCACATTCACTGTGACTTGGGAGCAGCAGGTGACAGAACTGGGGGGTGTGTGTGTGACATGATTCATGTGTCTTATTCATGTTGAATTTAAGGTGTCTTTGTGACCACAAAGTGGATGTATAAGGACATACTTGCCCCAGCGTTTGAAGGCGAGACCTGGGTTGGAAATAAAATTTTTCAGGTCACAGCTATACAGATGGGAATTCTTGCCTGAGGACAATGTGTAGAGCAAGAAGAGAACAAACAGGGCCCAGGATGGGGCCTTTAGAAATTCTAACATTTAATACACATTATAGAGGAGCAAGAACTTAATTTCAATGGCAACGAAGGAAGAAAGTTGGTTGACTTTCTCTAAAACCAATGGAGAGGGAACGCCAGAAGAAAAGTGTTTCAAAAAGGCAGGGGTTGGGATGATTTACATTGTTAATGATGCTGAAAAGCCAAGTAAAGTGAGAACTGGATTGGCAAACTATTTTATAAGAAGATACAGCTTCCAGCTAAGGAGAATCTTGGTGAGAAAGAGAAAGAGATGGAGGAATGACAGAAGGGAGGAAGGAAGGAAAGAAGGCAGAGAGGGAGGAAGGGAGGAAGGGAGGGAGAAAGGGTGGGGGAAGAAGAAAAGGAGATAATATTTAAACTAAAAAAAAAAAAAAACCCTACTAGAAGCATGATTCTTGGCACTCTCTACATAAGGATTATAGATTCCAAGTTTCGGATTCCTCTTCTCATGCTCTTCTTTGGCCAGCAAGCAACAATAACGTCTTCACCTTTTGACTGGTTAGGATTATGTCAGTGCTTTCTCTTGAGAAGAATTCTAGATGTGGGACTGTCTGGCTGAAAACAACAGCAACAACCACCATCATCACAACAAAACCCTCTTACATCCTATGTCAACAAACTCTAGAAGGAAATGCCAGGCTCAGTGAGCATCTTGGTTCCCCATAAGATGTAGTTCATAACATCTCTATAGCCTGGAGCTCCAAGCCAGGTAGCCATCAGGAACCTGACATAACCCAACAGATTCATTTCATAACCCTCTTTTAGACAACCTGAAATTAGTGATATGTGTAGAAATTTCCTAAAGCTCAGAGGTTAATAAGCTTTGAAATAGAGAGAGAAGGAGTTCCCTTCATGGCTCACCGTTAACGAACCTGACTAGGATCCATGAGGATGCAGGTTCAATCCCTGGCTTCACTCCATGGGTTAAGGATCCAGCATTGCCATGAACTGTGATGTAGGTCGCAGATGCGGCTCGGATCCCACAATGCTGTGGCTGTGGTATAAGCCAGGGGCTGTAGATCCCATTGGATCCCTAGCCTGGGAACTTCCATATGCAGTGGGTGTGGCTCTAGAAAGTGGAAAAAAAAGAAAAGAAGAGAAAAGAAAAGAAAAAGAAAGAAATAGAGAATCAGAAGTATACCCAATCAAATGAAAATTAGGCAATTACAATATACAATTTTTCCAAAGTTGCTTTTTGACACGAGTTTTTTTGGAGATTCTTAGCAGTTAGACTTTTAGACTAGAAGTCAAGGTTTTGTTAAACTAAAAAAACAAAACAAAACAAAAAAACAAAAAAAAACTTGCTTTACGATGCAAGGGAGCTATTGAACCATACTGAGTTTTAGTTTCATCTTTAACTGAAAAAATTTCTACCCTGCCTATGTCTCATTATTGGCATCATGATCAAAGCTTGCTCACAAAAGTGAAATTTAAAAACCACCAAATGATATAAAAATGCTATACCATTAACATTTCCAACTTAACATGAATGTGACTTCACTGTCCAAAGATGATTGAGACAAATCATCCACAGAACATCCTCTAAGGGTTTACAGTAGAGATTTTAAAACTTTGTTTTATTATTGGGCACTGTAATTCATATCCTATCATTTTCATGGTATTTTTAAAGGTTCTACCCTTATGCTCCCTCAATAACAAATAAATAAAACCACAAGTAAATGTCTTACTTTGGCTTTCCCCTAACCATTAAAAATAATAATAATTTGCACTTTATCCAGATGGTAAATGTAACCCCCACACACTGATTTCAATTGTCACCCTCTTCATGAGACTTCTCTGCCTTTAGCCTATGGAAAATGTCCTGCACTATGGCTTCAGAGCCACAGGGACCAGTGTGTGCCATGCTTTTGACTCTGGTTTCTATTTGTTCTGGTTATGTGGATATTCAATTGTTTCATTCAACAAACCAAAGTACCACACAAGTTCCTCAAAGAACTTAGCCCGTGCCCGCCATATATGTTTGCTAAATGCTAAAAAAAAAATAGCATGAGACAGATAGCAACAAAGACCTACTGTATGGCTCAGGGAACTATATTCATGTCTTGAACCTGTAATGGAAAAGAATCTGAAAACTGAATCACTTTGCAGTACACCTGAAGCTAACACAACATTGTAAATTCACTGTACTTTAATAATAATAAAAAAGAAAGATATAGCCTGAGACTGCGTGCAGGGGAAAGAACAAAAGGCTCAGAATTTATTTTTGTTTTTTGGGTTTGTTATTATTATTATTAAAATATAGTTGATTTACAATGTTTTGTCAAGTTCTGTTGTAGAACAACGTGACCCAGTCACACACATTTCCCTGTGCTGCACAGTAGGATCCCACTGCCCATCCATTCCAAATATAACAGTTTGCATCCAAAAAAAAAAAAAAAAACAAAAAAAAGCCCAAATGCCCATCCATCCCACTCCCTCCCCTTTCCCCTTTGGGAACCCCAAGTCTGCTCTTCTTGGCCATGATCTGTTTCTGTTCTTGTTTGTTTGTTTTTTATTTTTAGATAGGATCATCTGTTCCATATTTTAGATTTCTAGCCTACTTCCCTTAGTGTGAAAAGCAGGCTCTAGCTTAGATAGGCCACTAGCTGGTGGCACTGAGTAATTCACTGAAGGACCCTGAGCCTTCCTTATCTGTAAATGAAGAAGTTGGATTAAGTCCAGTCTTTTTCATTCTATGAAAATCAAATTTGCATCTATAGACCCCTTCCAGCAATTACCTTCAAAATCTCTCCCTGCAGAGCTCCTAACAGCTCAGGATTGTTGACCCAGAGTGTCCTTTTTGAGATTCTACAGGCAGGAAGACCACCTAAAATCCATACCACTGAACCAGTTTGGGGAGGTGACCATTACTAATCTGGGAAGTAATCACTGTAGCCTGTACCTTGATATCCTCACTCTGGACACAAAGCCACCTCTGGCACTGCCGTATCTGCCATTATAACTGCCCCAGGAACTTGGTCCTCTCTCACCATCCTCAGTGAAAAGTCCTTTTGACCTGCACCTCTGGCTGGGAGAGCAAGTAGTTGGCATTATATCATGAAAGCATTCCTTAAACACAGGAGGAGAGCCCACATAGTAGACAACAAAAAGAATGACAACTATCATAAGAAAAGAATGTATATATATGTATGACTGGGTCTCTTTGCTGTACAGCAGAAGTTGGCACAACATTGTACATCAACTCTATTTTTTTTAATAGTTTTAAAAAAAGAATGATAGGGCGTTCCCACTGTGGCTCAATGGATTACAAACCCAACTAGTACCCATGAAGTTGCGAGTATGATCCTTGGCCTCACCCACTGGGTTAAGGAACCACTGTTGCCATGAGCTGTGGTGTAGGTCACAGATGAGGCTCAGATTCCACATTGCTGTGGCTGCAACTCCAATTTGATCGCTAGCCTGGGAACTTCCATATGCTATAGGTGCAGTCCTAAAAAGAAAAAAAAAATAACAAATATCCACTCTAAGTATCTCCACTCTTATAATCTCTATTTTTCAGATCAAGAACCTCAGTCTTATCGAGGTTAACTAACTTGCAATGATCACAAAGATGGCAAATGGCCAAGTCGGTCTGTCTGATGCCAGGAACTCTCTGTTCCCCAGCAGCTTCCACTGAACGGAGACATTAGGGACAAGTTACTTTGGTCTGTAGGTTTCATTCATCTTCATCATCCTCATCATTGTCATCACCATTATCATGATATTTAAAGAGAGAATCTACAAAGTTGTGACTCAATTGGGTGCAACCTACCCACAAATCCCCAAGTCACCAGGATGTACCTGTTGATGTCAATAGAGATAGAATATTTTGATTAAAATATTTAAAAAGTAGTTCCCATAGACAGAAACAAAAATAGATTAACTCTAGTCAAGGGCAAAGTCATTGAGTCACTTTGAACTCAGGAGCCAAAGCTCAACACCAGGCCAATGTGGTCAACACCATTATCATCTCCTAAAAGCAACTACCGTTTTGCAACTAAACTCAATAACAACTTTCCCAACTACAGACTGTTTTCCCCTGTAGCTATTTCCATTGCAATTATGAAAGAGAAAAGCTTCTGGTTCTCTGACAATAATGCAGCCCGCTCAAGAGAACACTGCACACTTAAAGAGTGGGATTCATATGAAGAAAGACCAAGATTCGTCTCTTTTTGCTCCACACACATCTTCCAACTTCATTTTTCCCAGAGCATAAAGGAATTGCTATACAGTCGATTCCTGGCTGTATGTGGTAAGAGGAGAGAGAGATGGGCAGCATGGATAAATTAAGTTTATGTTTAGTCCCCAAACCACAATGTATGGTTATAAGCGTCAATATCCTCTACCATGAACCATGGACTTAGAACTGAAAAAAAAGAAACAAAATCTTTAATTGGGACTGTTCTCCCTGCCCTGGCTGCTGGTCCTCTTCAGTCAAGGAGATAATAAGCAGGTAAAAGGCCCAGCGCCAGCCCAAGGGAAATGACAGTGGCTGGAGCAATCCAGAGAAACCAGAAAGGCAGCTGTCCACTTCCACAGAAACCAAAGATCAGCAACACTCTTGTTATCCAAGCAGCAACCTTCATGTGACTGTATTTAAATATCGAGCTCTGATCAATTTCTAGAAAATTCTGAGTTCCCTAAAACCATAGGTATAATGTGCTCTGCTTCACTGAAAAAAGTGTCTGAAATATACGTAGTCAATTGCCCTTCGTCATCTGATTCTAATTGAAACACACTCTTTCCCAGCTTCCTACTCCAACCGTAATTATTCCTTGCATTGATCATAACACATCATCTAAAACCATTTAAAAGGAGCAGAGCTTCCTCCTGTGGCCAGGACTTTCCCAAAGTGTAAGCCTGCCAGCGATTACATGCCTTTGACTCCAAGTCTTTACCATTACTAATAGGGCCTTTTGGTCCTAGGAGCAGCAGTCCTTGGAGACAGAAAGCAAAAACAAAACAAAAGGAAGGGCCTCCCAGAGCAGTCATTCTCCAAATGCCTCATACTGAAAGCTCTCCACTCCTGGTGAGGAGAAGCCTACAAAGAGACTACTCAAAGGTCAGACACTGAGAGTATTCTGAGAGAAAATCTCATATACTGAATGATTAAGAATGGAGACTTAGGAGTTCCCGTCGTGGCGCAGTGGTTAACGAATCCGACTAGGAACCATGACGTTGCGGGTTCGGTCCCTGCCCTTGCTCAGTGGGTTAACGATCCGGCGTTGCCATGAGCTGTGGTGTAGGTCACAGACACGGCTTGGATCCCGCGTTGCTGTGGCTCTGGCGTAGGCTGGCGGCTACAGCTCCGATTCGACCCCTAGCCTGGGAACCTCCATATGCCGGGAGAGCGGCCCAAAGAAATAGCAAAAAGACAAAAAAAAAAGAACAAGTCTTTCATGTGCATTAAAAAAAAGAATGGAGACTTATTAAAATGTTCACTTTTACTAAAGTATAGTTGATTTACAGTGTTGTTAGTTTCCTGCATACATCAATGTGATTCAGTTATACATATATATATATTCTTCTTCATATTCTTTTCTATTATTACTTATTACTGGATATTGAATATAGTTTCCTGGGCTATACTGTAGGACCTTGTCAATTGTCTATTTTACATACAGTAGTTTGGATCTACTAATTCCCAAACTCCTCATTTATCCCTCCCCCACCTGCTTTCTCCTTTGGTAACCATAACCTTGTTTTCTCTGTGAGTCTGTTTCTGTTTTGTAAATACATTCGTGTCATATTTTAGATTAAGAATGATGTCTTTTCGGGAGTTCCCTAAAAGACACTATGGTGTGTGGTGGGATAATGATCCAGCCTGTCTCTGGAGGCATCAGTTTGATCCCCAGCCCTGCGCAATGGGTTAAGGATCAGGTGTTGCTGCAGCTATGGCATGAGGTGCAGCTCCAGCTCAGATTTGATCTCTGGCCTGGGAACTTCCATACACCACTGCGGAGGTGGCCAAAAAAAAGTTTTTTAAAGCAAACAGTAATGGTTACACTGGTAGACACTTCAATTGCCAACCACACCAACATTATTTTTTTATAATCAGTGGATTATCAAAGCAGGAGGATTATTTGTAGTGATTTTGAAATAACAGAATGCATTTTAGAAAGGCCTATTGCTCTTATTTGTAGTCTGTATTGCCTTAATTTATTTCACACATCCAAGGGCTAAAGTACTATGATCAACATAGTGAATAGGCCTACCAATGAATCAAAGAAAGAATTTCGAGGCCTGCTTTGGGTTCATCATGCTGAGAAGGAGATGAGCTAAATTCGGGAAGGTCAAAGGGGTGTTGCAATAGAGAAGGAAGAATTGCCCTAGATGCACAACCAGGTCAGGAACTTGGTCCTCTGTCTCTATTCAGGGCACTTTCCTTTCCACTGTTTAAACTTCATGCTTCAAGAACAGAAATATCTATTTGGTGAGGGGAAAAAAATGTTATGAGATATTATCATTAGCTGAAAACAACCCACGTAGACTGAGAAGTATTACATAGGATGAAGCACCTTCTTCACTGCTCATCCCCAAATATTTTTAAATTATTTTATTCAATTCACTTAAACTGAAAACAAAACCAAATTAAAAAAAAAAAAAAACAAAAAACCAGCTCACCCATTTCTCCCAACCCCACTCCCCATCTCTGGCAACCACTAATTGGTTCTTTATATCAATGAGCTTGGTTTTTTGGGGGTTTTTTAGATTCCATGTATAAGAGAGACTGTCTAATATTATATTTCTCTCTGACCTACTTCACTTAGCATAATGCCCTTGAGGTCCTTTCATGTTGTTGCAAATGGCAAGATTTCATTCTTTTTTATGGTTGAATTGTGTATCTTTATCCATTCATGCATCAATGGACACAGGTTTTTTTTTCATATCTTGGTTATTATATATAATGTTGCAATGAACATGAGTTCATGGAATTGCCTCCATGGTGCAGTGGGTTAAAGACCCAGCATTGTCTCTGCAGCAGTGTGGGTTCTATCCCCGGCCCAGTGCAGTGGGTTAAGGATACAGCATTGCCTCAGCTGTGGCATAGGTCGCAGCTGTGGCTCAGATTCAAGCCCTGGTCCGGGAATTTCCATATGCTTCAAGTGCAGCAAATAATAATAATAGTAATAACAACAACAACAAAAAAACCCATGGGGTTAATGTATCTTTTCAAGTTAGTGTTTCTTTGGATAAATAATCGTAAGTGGAATTTCTGGATCATACAGTAGTTCTATTTTTAATTTTTTTGAGGAAACCTTCATAGTATTTTCCATAGTGGCTGTACTAGTTTACATTCCTACCAATAGTACACGAAGGTTCCCTTTGCTCCACATCCTTGTCAACACTCGTTATTTGTTTATTTGAAAATAGCCACTCTAACAGGTATGAAGTAGTATCTAATTGTGGTTTGATTTTCATTTTCCTGATGGTTAATTATGTAGAAGATCTTTTCATTTACCTCTTTGCTATCTATATGTCTTCTTCAAGAAATGTGTATTCAAATCTTCTGCACTTTTTTCAATCTGATTTTTTTTGGTAACTGAGTTATATGAGTTCTTCACACATTTTGGATTATTAGTCCCTTGTCAGATATATACTTTACAATTAGTGCTTCTCATTCATTAGGTTGCCATTTTATTGAGTTGATGGTTCCCTTTGCTGTCCAGAAGCATTTTAGCTTGATGTAATCACACTTATTTATTTTTTATTTTGTTGCTTTTGCTTTTGACATCTGATTTGAAAAATTATTGCCAAGAACTATGTCAAGGAGCTTATCAACCATTTTTCTTCTAGGAGTCTTATGGTTTCAGGTTTTATGGTAAAATCTTTAATCCATTTAGAATTGATTTTTGTGTATGGTCCTGTTTTATTCTTTTGCATGTAGCTGTCCAGTTTTACCAACACTATTATTAAAGAGACTGTTCTTTCCCCATTGTGGATTCTCAGCTTCTTTGTCATAATTTAACTGACCATATACATGTGGGTTTATTTCTGGGCTCTCTATTCTGTTCCATTGATCTATGTGTCTGTTTTTATGCCAGTACTGTACTGTTTTAATTCTTATAACTCTTGTTATATAGCTTGAAATCAGAGAGCATAAAGCCTTCAGCTTTGTTCCTCTCTCTTAAAATTACTTTGGGCATTTGGGGTCTTTTACGGTTCCACACAAATTTTAGGACTTTTTGTTCTAGTTCCTTGAACAATATACAAAGGATTGTGATTAGATTTGCATTGAATTTGTATATTGCTTTGGCTAATATGGACCTTTTAACAATATTAATTCTTCCAATATATGAGCACAGTATCTTTCCATTTATTTCTGTTTTGTTCAATTTTTTAAATGTCTTTTAGTTTTCAATATACAGGTCTTTCACCCCTTCAGTTAAATTTATTCCTAGGTATTTTACTCTTCTTGATGAGATTTTTTATCACTTTCTTCTTCTGATAGTTCATTATTAGTATATATAAACACAACGGATTATATTAATCTTGTATCCTACAAGATTACTGAATTCATTTATTAGTTCTAATGGTTTTGGGCTGGAGACTTCAGGATTTTCTATATAAAGTATAACATCATCTGCAAATAGTGACAGGTTTGCTTCTCATTTATCTGGATGCCTTTTATTTCTTCCCTGCTTAACTGTTCTGGCTAGGATTTGCATAAATACTATGATGAATAAAAATGGTGGCAGTGATTCTTGCATTGTTCCCAATATTAGAGGAAAATTTTTCAGCTTTTCAAAATTGAGTATAATATTGGCTGTAGGTTTGTCATATATGGCCTTTATTATGTTGAGGTACATTCCTTCTACACCCACATTGGTTTTTTTTTTTTTTTTAAATGGATGTTGAATTTTGTCAAATGCTTGTTCTGCATCTGAAGTGGTTACATAGTTTTTATCCTTTGTTTTGTTAAGGTGGTGTATCATGTTGAATGATCTACAAATGCTGAACAATACTTGGATCCCTGGGATAAATCCCAATTGATCATGGCGTATGATCCTTTTAATGTATTCTTGTTCGTATTTTGTTAAGGATTTTTGCATGTTTGTTCAACAGGGATATTGGTCAATAATTTTCTTTTCTTGAGGCAGCCCTGTTTCATTTTAGCATCAGGGTAATGCTGGTTGTAAAATAAGTTTGAAAGCATTCCCTCCTCTTCTATTTTTTGGAAGAATTTGAGAAAGCCTGGTATTAACTCCTCTTTGAATGTTTGCTTGAATTCACTAGCAAAACCATTAGGTCCTGGACTTTTGTTTGCTGAGAGGTTTTTGATCGTTTATTCAATCTTCTTACTGGTGTGTTGAGATTTTTCTATTTCTAACTGATTTAGTATTGATAGGTTTTATGTTTATAGAAATCTACCCATTTCCTTTAGGTTGTCCGACGTGTTAGCCTATAATTGTTCATAGTCTCTTGTGATAATCTGTATTTCTGTGGTATCAGTTGTAATATCTACTTTTTCATTTCTAATTTTATTTGAGTTCTCTCTCTACTTTTCTTGGGAAGTCTAGCTTAAATTCGTCATTTGTGTTTATCTTTTCAAAGAATCAGTTATTAGTTTCACTGATCCTTTCTATTATCTTATTAGTCTCTACTTCATTTATTTCTACTCTAATCTCTATTATATCCTTCCTCCTACTAACTTTGAGTTTTGTTTATTCTTATTTTTCTAGTTCCTTGAAGTGGAAAGTGGGTTGTTTACTTAAGACTCTTCATGCTTCCTTTTTGTACTTGGGGTATATAGTTAATATACAATACTATATTAGTTTCAGGTGCATAACATAGTGATTCAAAATATTCTAGATTATACATCATTTAAAGCTATTATAAAAATTGGCTATATCCCTTGGTCTGTACCATATATCCTGATAGCCCATTTATTTTCTACATAGTAGTTTGTACCTCTTAATCTCCTACTTTTATCTTTTCCCTCCTCCTGGCCCTCTCCCAAGTGGTAACCACTAGTTTGTTCTCTATATCTGTGAGTCTGTTTCCATTCTGCTATGTTCATTCATTTGTTTTATTTTTTAGATTCCACATATGAGGGATAATATACAGTATTTGTCTTTCTCTAACTTATTTCACAAAGCATGATATCCTCCAGGTCAATCCGTGTTGTTGCAGATGACGAAATTTCATTATTTTATGGCTGAGTGGTAAAAGAATATATAAATTCTACATCTTCTTTCTCTGTTCATCTGTTAATGGACACTTAGATTATTTCCAAATCTTGGCTATTGTAAATAATGTTGATATGAACATTATGGTATACATATCTTTTCAAGTTAGTGTTTTCATTTTCTTCAAATATATACCCAGGAGTGAAATTGCTGGATCATATTGTAGTTTTATTTTTAGTTTTTTAAGGAACCTCTATATTGGTTTCCACAGTGGCAGCACCAGTTTACTTTCCTACCAAAGTGTCCAAGGGTTTCCTTTTCACCAAATCCTCACCAGTGTTTGTTATTGTGTTCTTTTTGACGATAGCTTTTCTGACAGGTATAAGGTGAAATAAGAACCATCACGCATTATTGTTGGGAATGTAATATGGTACAGCTTCTGTGGAAGGAGTCTGGCAATTCCTCAAAAAAGTTAAATGTAGAATTACCATATGACCCTGAAATTCCACTCTTAGGCCTATACCCTTGAAGAACTGAAAATAGGCACTTAAACTAAACATGTTCATGCATGTTCATAACATTCACTATAGCCAAAAAGTGAAAACAACCCAACCGTCCAACAGTGAATGAATGGATAAACAAATACAATGGAATATTATTTGGCCATAAAATGAAATGAAGTATTACTTGCTGAAAAGACTTTTTCCCATTTTACATTCTTGCCTCCTTTGTCAAAAATTAATTGACCATAGGTGTCTGGGCTTATTTCTGGGTTCTCTAATTTGTTCCATTGGTCTGTCTGTCTGTTTTGGTACCAGAACCACACTGTCTTGATAACTATGGGTTTGTAATACTGCCTGTAGTCTGGGAGAGAGATGCCTCCTGCTTGATTTTTATTCTTCAGAATTGCTTTGGCAATTCTGGGTCTTTTACGGTTCCATATAAATTTTTGGATTGTTTGTTCTAGTTCTGTGAAAAATGTCATGGGTAATTTGATAGGGATTGCATTGAATCTGTAGATTGCTTTGGGTAGTATGGCCATTTTTACAATATTAATTTTTCCAACCCAGGACCATGGAATATTTTTCCATTTCTTTACATCTTCTTTAATTTCCTTGATTAATGTTTTATAGTTCTCGGCATATAAGTCCTTTACCTCCTTGGTCAGGTGTATTCCCAGATATTTGATTTTTTAGGGGGTGCAATTTTAAAAGGTATTGTATTTCCATATTCCTTTTCTAATATTTCATTGTTAGTATACAGAAGTATTGCTGGAAAACCTGGACAGCTCTATGCAAATCAATCAAACTAGAACACACCCTCACACCATGTACCAAAATAAACTCAAAATGGCTTAAAGACAAGACACCATCAAACTCCTGGAAGAGAACATAGGCAAAACATTCTCTGACATCAACATCATGAATATCTTCTCAGGTCAGAAGCAACAGAAATAAAAGCAAAAATAAACCAATGGGAACTAATCAAACTGACAAGCTTTTGCACAGCAAAGGAAACCAGAAAGAAAAGCAAAAAGACAGCTTACAGAATGGGAGAAAATAGTTTCAAATGATACAACTGACAAGAGCTTAATCTCCAAAATATACAAACAACTTACACAACTCAATAGCAAAAAAGCCAACAACCCAATTGAAAATGAGCAAAGGACCTGGAGAGACATTTCTCCAAGGAAGATATACAGATGGTCAACAAACACTTGAAACAATGCGCACATTACTGATTATTAGAAAAATGCAAATCAAAACTACCATGAGGTACCAACTCACACCAATCACAATGGCCGTCATTAATAGGTCCACAAATAACAAATGCTGGAGGGGATGTGGAGAAAAGGGAACCCTCCTGCACTGTTGGTGGGAATGTAAGCTGGTACAACTACTATGGAAAACAGTATGGAGGTATCTCAGAAAACTATACATAGAACTAACACATGACCCATCAATCCCACTCTTGGGCATATATCTGGACAAAATTCTACTTAAAAAAGACACATGCACCCACATAGTCATTGCAGCACTATTCACAATAGCCAAGACATGGAATCAACCCAAATGTCCACTGATAGATGATTGGATTAGGAAGATGTGGTATATATACACAATGGAATACTAATCAGCCATAACAAAGAACAAAATAATGCCATCTGCAGCAATATGGATGGAACTAGAGACTCTCATCCTGAGTGAAATAAGCCAGAAAGAGAAAGACAAATACCATATGATATCACTTATATCTGGAATCTAATATACAGCACAAAGGAACCTTTTCAAAGAAAAGAAAATCATGGACTTGGAGAATAGACTTGTGGTTGCCAAGGGGGAAGGGGAGGGAGTAGGAGGGACTGGGAGCTTGGGGTAAATAGGTGCAGAATGTTGCCTTCAGGATGGATTAGCAATGGGATCCTGCTGTGTAGCACTGGGAACTCTGTCTAGTCACTTATGATGGAATACGTAATGTGGGGAAAAAATGTATACATGTATGTGTTACTGGGTCACCAGGCTGTACAGTAGAAAAAATATATTAAAAAATAAATAAATAAAAATAAAAATGAAAAAAAAAGAAATGAAGTACTGATAGAAGCAACGACTTGAGTGAACTTCAAAAACATTATGTTAAGGGAAAGAAGCCAAACAGAAATACTGTGTGATTCCTTCTGTATGAAAAATCCAGAATAGGCAAACCCAAATAGACAGAAAGCAGGTTGGTAGATAATAGGTGGAAGGAGAGGGGGATGGAAAGTGATTATCTAATGGGTATGAGGTATTATTCTCGAGTGATGAAAAAGTTTCAAAACTGGAGAGAGGTATTTGTTGCACAACACTGTGAACATACTGATGCCACTGAATTGTATACTTTCAAAGGGTTAATTGTGTGTTAAGTTCACCTCAATAAGAAAAAGTTCATGTGAAATCTACAAATTAGAGTTTCACCATTAATTGAAAAATTTGAAAGGTTAATTTTGTCAGTAGATGGAAAGAAAGAGCTGTTAAGGTCCTCACATGCAATTTCAACTATGGCAAACTTCTCCATTATGTTAAAAATTTGCTTTATGATTTGTGTCATATATGTTTGAATAAGATTTCTCACTGATAGTGGCTCTCAGGTCCTTGAAGTGATCACTATTAGAATGTCTTGATCATGTAGCCATTTCAAACTTAGTTGTAAAAAAAACATTAAGATTTCTCACTGATAGTGGCTCTCAGGTCCTTGAAGTGATCACTATTAGAATGTCTTGATCATGTAGCCATTTCAAACTTAGTCGTAGTGCAGTGGTTAATGAATCTAACTAGGAACCATGAGGTTGTGGGTTCAATCCCTGCCCTTGCTCAGTGGGTTAATGATCCGGCGTTGCCGTGAGCTGTGGTGTAGGTCGCAGACGTGGCTCAGATCCCAAGTTGCTGTGGCTCTGATGTAGGCTGGCAGCTACAGCTCCGATTCGACCCCTAGCCTGGGAATCTCCCATATGCCGCGGGAGCAGCCCAAGAAATGGCCAAAAAAAAGACACACATACAAAAAAAAAAAAAAAAACAAAACATTATGTTCATAAAAGCAATTTCAAGTTACTCTTTAAAATATTTGAAGGTATTTTTGGAAGTTTTTGACAAATTCAATACATCCTCTTTTACTTTGCATTACATTTTCTTATCACTATGATACATCATAAAACATGTTTAAGCTCTTTTTTTTTTTTAAACCAAATCCCATATAGGTAACCCTTAGTTTCTTCCAAATCTATTCATATACTATTTAAATGTTTTTCTATGTGTATTTTGATGTGAAAAATGTTAAGAAGGTTGAAGTATCTGCTCTTCAAAGTTAATCGAACACTGTATTGTACTTTTCATTGTTAAATTTTGTCTGCCCAAGCAGATCAAAATTTGCTCAAGGCTGTGATCATGCCCTCAACTGCTGGACTTTTTTGTATTTTCCATAGCAAACAGTATTTGGAAGCTCAATAAATCTTTTTCGGAGCGAACTGAATCACCAGGAAAATGTTCCACTCCTTCAGGTTGGTGCAAGCCTGGTCTTGACGTGTTTACTTTGCAACA
This sequence comes from Sus scrofa, assembly GCF_054392235.1. Lineage (NCBI taxonomy): Eukaryota > Metazoa > Chordata > Mammalia > Artiodactyla > Suidae > Sus > Sus scrofa. The sequence continues at coordinate 84,354,277 of NC_139387.1, read as the reverse complement.
AGCCTGACACCATATCCAGAAAGACACATGGTAAATATTTGGCTGTCTAGAGAATCTCGAGGGCTTTCTCACTTTTATATGCTTTCAACTGTGGATTTGCTCTTCCGTCAAGCCTCCAAAAGATCTGTGGGCCTTCAGCTAGAGCCAGATGTGCTTGTGACTATCCACTGAAGTTGTCTCACCACGTGGAATACCAACCTTGAACTACAGTCATCACATGACCTCTCAACAAACAGGAAAACATGGTTGATTCATCCATCCCTAGAAATGGAGATGGCATAGTCTATTTTGCAGGCATTTAGAAAAAGGAAAAGAAAAAAAAACAAAAAAAAATACACCTCTCTCATTTCATCACCCTCTCCTCATTAGGGGAAAAAAAAAAGTCTGGATGTTTTGATTTGCTAGCTTGTTTCTAATTGAGAAATAAATCAGAAGATCCAACTTTACCAAAAATGATGATGTTAACTGTATTTGTGTGCGACGCTGCCAGAAAACAAGCCAGGAGTTTTCCTCTCCTGCTAATAACAGAAGGTGGAGGGGGGCATCTTTGCTGAGGTGGGAGAGGGGACATACGTAAGGCTGGATTTAAATGCAGTCACATTCTCACTTATATGGTGGAATCTAAGATATGGCACAAATGAAACTATACAAAACAGAAACAAACTCAGAGACATAGAGAACACATTAGTGGTTACCAAGGGAGAGGGGGAGGGAGTGGGATGGACTGGGAGTTTGGGGTGGGTAGATGCAAACTATTCCATTTAGAATGGATAAGCAATGAGGTCCTACTGTATAGCACAGGGAACCATATCTAGTCTCTTGGGATGGACCATGATGGAAGATAGTGAGAATAAATGGGTTCTATGCCGTGCAGCAGAAATTGACACAACATTGTAAATCAACTACACTTTAATTTAAAAAAAAAAATGCAATGACCTAATTTCTTAAATTTTTTAGAATATTCTTTAAATTCTAGAGAGATACTCCAAGGCCCAATATGGTTCTGTTATTAAAAATAAATATTTAGTCTGAAGTTAAAAAATTACTTCAGTTTCTGGAGTTCCAGTTGTGGCTCAGGGGTAACAAACCTGACTAGTATCCATGAGGATGCGGATTTGATCCCTGGCCTTGCGCAGTAGGCTGAGGATCTGGTGTTGCCATCAGCAGCGGTGTAGGTCAAAGATGCAGCTTGGATCTGGCATTGCTGTAGCTGTGGTATGAGCTGGCAGCTATAGCTCTGATTCAACTCCTAGCTTGGGAACTTCCATATGGCACAGGTATGGCTCTAAAAAGAAAAAAAAAATTACTTCAGTTTCAGGTTTTTATTAAACACATTTTAAATGTTATATTTTAATTAAAAATGGCATATAGAAGAGTTCCCACTGTGGCTCAGTAGGTTAAGAACTTGACATAGCATCCATAAGGATGTGGGTTCGATCTTGGGCCTTGTTCAGTGGGTTAAGGATCTGGCATTGCCACAACCTGCAGTGTAGGTCGTAGATGTGGCTCAGATCTGATGTTGCTGTGGCTGTGACATAGGCCAGCAGCTGCAGTTCCAATTCAACCCCTAGCCTGGGAACTTCCATATGCCACAGGTGCAGCCCTAAAAAGAAAAAAAAAATTGCATATAGAGTAAAAAAAAATGTTTTTTTAATGTCGACAAATTCCTGTAAAGTCTGTCTGTACACTAATTCTAAAATAAACTGTCATGAGGTACCCTGTTTACAAGAGGCTTTTAAAAAATTCTACAGAATAAACAATAGCTCATAGAAGGAGAGAAAGGACAAGCAAGGACTGACAAAGATGACTGCTATTTTTGCTCACAGAATGAGAGAGAAAGCAGTCAGGCTACATGGGCTCAGGCTCTTCATGTGTACAGCATTTCTACCTAGGTATTCCCACAAACCTCAGAAGCACACACCTAGTTAAAGCCAGCCACATGCACTTATTTCTGGAGAGACTCCTATGCCTCAAACTGAACATACACTTTTAACATTTTTCTGTGCATGTGGTGTTGGGCCTCATTCCAGGAATGCATTCTGTCCATCATGGCTCCTTGGCCCTGAACCTATCATTGTCACCCATGCAGGGTATTTCATGTAACATTTCTGGGATTTTTTTTTTTTTTGTCTTTTTTGTTTCTTTAGGGCCACACCCACAGCATATGGAGGTTCCCAGGCTAGGGGTGGAATTGGAGCTGTAGCTGCCGGCCTATGCCACAGCCACAGCAATGCCAGATCCGAGCCATGTCTGCAACCTACACCATAGCTGGTGGCAATGCTTGATCCTTAACCCACTGATCAAGGCCAGGGATTGAACCCACGTCTTCATGGATGCTAGTTGGATTCGTTAACCCGCTGAGCCACGATGGGAACTCCTATGTATTATTATTATTATTTTTTTAAACTAGCTTATAACTAAGGCCTTAATTTAGGGAGAGGTAAGGAGACAGGCAGTGGGATAAACAGACTAATGGCACTAACTTTAGCTGACCAGGGGAAGATAGAGAAGAGATTTCAGAGACACTAAGAAGATTCATCTATTAAATCAGCTTCTTTGCTATGTACACATCCATGCTTCACCAAAAGGCAGAAGGAGGGACCAGGGAATGTGAGGAGTAATAAAAATTGTCCATTTCTTTATTATTATTATTATTATTTTTTTTTTTTTTTTTGTCTTTTTGTCTTTTGTTGTTGTTGTTGTTGCTATTTCTTGGGCTGCTCCCGCGGCATATGGAGGTTCCCAGGCTAGGGGTTGAATCGCAGCTGTAGCCACCGGCCTACGCCAGAGCCACAGCAACGCGGGATCCGAGCCGAGTCTGCAACCTACACCACAGCTCACGGCAACGCCGGATCGTTAACCCACTGAGCAAGGGCAGGGACCAAACCCGCAACCTCATGGTTCCTAGTCGGATTCATTAACCACTGTGCCACGACGGGAACTCCTTTATTATTTTCTTTTTACAGCCACACCTGCAGCACGTGGAAGTTCCCAAGGCTAGGGGTTGAATTGGAGGTGCAGCTGCCAGCCTTTGCCACAGCCACAGCAATGCCAGATCCAAGCCGCACCTGCATACTACACCACAGCTTGCAATAACACCAGATCCTTAACCCACTGAGCAAGGCCAGGGATTGAACCTACATCCTCATGGGTATTAGTCAGATTTATAACCTGCGGACCCACAACGGGAACTCCAAAATTGTCCATTTCTGAAATCCAGTCTTTTCTCCAGCAAGCATATTTCAGTCTAAGCTGTTCTCTCCTTCAAATAGGGACAGGCATAGCATACTTGAAGGGGAAAGCAATATAGAAATGATAGCCAATTAATCCACTGTGCAGATGGGGACCCTGACCCAAATATTGTCCCTTATGCCAACTCACAAAATGAGTTGATGAGAGAAATCCAGGTTTCTTGGCTCTCAATCCTGTTCCCTTTCCACCTCACCACACTTTATAATCTATGCAGAATTCCAGTCTAAAATGCATCTGATACTGGGAAACTATCTATTCCCATTAACCGCACTTTCAGGAAAGGAGGGGAAAAGCCCTTGGGCTATATAACAAATAGATTTTGTTTCTATAAACCCATCCACCAAAAACCTATTTATTTATAATCTCTACCTGCCCAACCACCATCATGGGATTACATAACTACCACCATTTTTTACCAACCTATGTTAAGATAAAATCTATATTTTATTAACCCTGAAATATACAAGATAATTTTATAACTTTGACAATATTGACAGCGACTAAGATAAGATTGATGCATTTTACATAGCATAATAACCAGGAATCCAAAAATACTCAAATCCTGTTCTACCAAACATCCCTTGTCCCTGCACGCTCCTGAGGAAGAACCTACTTCATGAATCCCATGCTACTAAGAGTCAATCATGACTCTTAAATGCCAAGGAATAGCTTTCAGTTTTATTTTATTTTATTTTTTTCAGTTTTAAATTTGGGAGAATTTAACTTAGCAGGTCAAAATATGGTACCCTATTTCCTACTACAAATGAAAGTCTGAAAACCAGCACGTTCAGACATGCCTTTGGGGAAAGAGGCTAGATCTTTACAAAAGACCTTGGCTTAACTCGCTCATCCAGAGATACAAGAGCAGAAGTAGAGGGAGTTCCCATTGTGGCTCAGTGGGTTAAGGACCTGACATTATCTCTGTGAGGACGTGGGTTTGATCCCTGGCCTTGCTCAGTGGGTTAAGAGTCTGGTGTTGCTACCAGCTGCAGCACAGCTTGGATCTGGCATTGCTGTGGCTATGGTGTAGGCTAGAGGCTGCAGCTCCAATTCAACCTTTAGCTCACGAACTTCCATATGCTGCAGGCATGGCCCTAAAAAGAAAAAAAAGAGGAAAGAAAAAAAGGAAAAATGGGATTCCTTTTCCTTAGAGTGGTGCCTGTCTTCCTTTTCCCCAACTCTCTGACTGAGAGCTCTTTGTTTACCTCCTGTGGTGGGATGTCTGCTTGTTCTTTCTTTGACAGCAGTGGTCTTTGGAGCAAGGATTCTAAAGCCAAGTCCAGCCTAATGTGAAAAATAAACATGGGGTTTCTCAAGTAACTTACACAGTTTTAATTTAAATAGCCCACTAAATCAGTCAGATTGAAAGAAGTGCGTAATGCTCAGAAGTAGGGCCATACTCGCAATAATGCCAGAATGAACTTTTCTCTGCATTTTAAAGAAAGGCCTGACTAGTATAAATTATCCCTGTGGGTTAATTCATTTATTCATTCAAAAATTTTTTTCTGGCAGTTCCCGTTGTGGCTCAGCAGTAATGAAACCGACTAGATCCATAAGGACACAGATTCGATCCCTGGCCTTGTTCAGTGGGTTAAGGATATGCATTGTCATGAGCTGTGGTGTAGGTCGCAGACACAGCTCAGATCCCACATTGCTGTGGCTGTGGTGTAGGCCAGCAGATGCAGCTCTGATTCAACCCCTAGCTTAGGAACTTCCATATACCACAGGTGAGGCACTAAGACCAAAAAAAAAAAAAAATTGTTTTCTGAGCATTTATAATATGTCAGGTACTATTACAAGTATCAAAGACATAACAGGGAACATATTCAATGAAAGTCTCTGTCTTTGTGAAATTAATATTGGCAATTCAGTATCATTGGGTCTGCTATGGGCTTAGAATGATCTTTTCAGTGCCATAGGGAAAGCAAACTATATAAACGCTACTAGGCATTGATCTTCTAGTGCCCTGAAATCTGGGTCAGCCATGGAGGTGGAATGAAAATAAAACTTACACCTATGAAGAGGCTCACTGCAATATAAGGCAAAGTAATACAAAACAGGGTTTCAGGGGAAGCAGGGGGCTATGGACCAGGCAATCAGAGTTGAAAAACACCTGAATGTACTTTGTACTTTGTAGGCACATTTGATAAATAAATCTTTCTTTGAGCAGGCAAAGTTTTTGTAAATAATTTTGTGGAATTTGAGAAGGACTAAGAAAAATGGTAGAAGCAAAATAGGGTGATCAAAATAAGGCGGGTTATTTCTATTACTGTTTATCTTATTTGCTTGCTCAAAAAAAGGATACTCTGTGATTTACTAAAATTTAGAGTAAAATAGTACTTTGTGGCCCCTGAAACTTCGGTTTAACCCTATTATTTAAACTTACATTGGCAGTTACAGATTAACATTGGACAAAACATTCAAATAACACAAAATTGTATTTTATGGAGCCAAGTATAAGTGACTTCCAAATGCAGTGGATTTACGTCCAAGTTTAAACCATAGCCAATTTGTAAAATGCCTGACACTTAAACTTACTTGATTTAATTTCTGTCTCGCTGTTTTCCAGTGATGGTTTCTCAACTACTCTATTCATGTAACTCAAAGAGCAATGATGATCTTTGTTTCTCGGCAAGAGGACAGGGCAAGAGTGGGTTGTTGTTGTTTCAGGGTTTTTTTTTTTCCCTCCATTTTCTTTTCTTTCTTTTTTTTGGGGGGGGTGGAAGGCTGAAGTCAGAACTTCATTTCTAAGATTTATTTTTTTAAAAAGACACACAAACACAGGAGGTAAATTCAGGTACTCTAATTAGACTACCTCTAATGAGGCAAGTGAACAGGGCTTGCTATTTTCTTTCTGTTTTTGTTAAAAGCCAGGTCTGAGTGATGACAATATGGTTGATTATCAACAAGTCTAGGAAGTAGAATGCTTTGAGTCCATGATGTACCTGGTTTCCCTCCCTTTCCAATACCATGAAAAACATATTGCCTTCCGATACATCAAAATATTTCTTTTAAACATTTTATGGTTGTTGGTGGTATTTTCATCTTTTATTTTTTTATTGACATATAGTTGATTTACGATATCACGTTAGCTTCAGGTATACAGCAAAGTGATTCCATTTTATTTTTTTCCATACTCTTTTCCCTTATAGATTATTGAAAATATTGAGTATACTTTCCTGTTGGTTATCTATTTTATATGTGGACTCTAAAACAAAATACACACACACAAGCACACACAAACTTATTTCCAAAACAGAAAGAGACTCTTAGACATAGAAAACAAATTTATGGTTACCAAAGGGGAAGGAGGTGGGGAGAGAAACAAAGTAGGAGGTTGGGATTAACATACTTTAAATATTTTTGAGCATGATATATTCTTTGAAGACATAATTCCTTCAGTATTGCACTCATAGTCTATTAACAGAAATAGATACACTAATAATTTAGGATCATAATCAGAAGAACACCTAGGTGTGACCTGATTTGAAACTCTCCAATTTCTAGATTTTAAGTGAAAAAACTTATACCCCAAGTAGAGTTTCTCCTAAACACTTTACGTGGTAACAAAGTCTATGACAGGTATCAACAGTGAAATATCCATACTTAAAGTAACGAATATTGGCCTAGGAATCCAGCTTTCAAATTAACAGAAAGGAAAATAGCATTCATTTTGGAGGAAATATCTCATAAACAAAGGAATACTCCCCTTTGAAAGAAAATTTCTCTTTGATAAAATATGGGTTAAATTTAATTGAGTTCAACCAGTTACCCACAGACATCATGATGATAAACAAATAGTCAAGGATCATAGTCCCCATGCAGGGTGGCTTCTAAGCACATCTGGAGGTGAGCGGGAATGCAAGCTAGGAACTGACACACTGTCCAATATGAGGCAGAACTGCTAGGGCCCCTGCAGAAAGTGAAATCTACAATGTTTGTGGCAGTGGATAGAAGGGCTTTCTTAAGCTGCAATTATATCATGACCATGACTTCAAAAGACAATGCCAGGAGTTCCCATTGTGGTACAGCGAAATGAATGTGACTAGTAACCATGATAATGCCAGTTCCATCCCTGGCCTCACTCAGTGGGTTAAGGATCCAGCATTGCCCGTGAGCTGTGGTGTAGGTCACAGATGAGGCTGGAATCCAGTGTTGCTGTGGCTGTGGCGTCGGCTGGCAGCTGTACCTCTGATTTGACCCCTAGTCTGGGAACTTCCATATGCTGTGGGTGTGGCCCTAAAAAGCAAAAAAAAAAAAAAAAAACAGAAAGAAAAAAAGACAATGCCACCACTAAAACTACATAAACTGTTATTAATTCACTCAAATACTTGAAATTTGAGAAGTAAAGGAAAGGGTGAGAGATTAAGCTACAGGGCCAGTGAATCCTGCTGTGACACTCAGCTGATTTATATATGTGAGGACACTGGATGTTCCCCAGAAGAACAATCTCCCCACTTCAAATTAGGAAAATTCTCTCATAAATGAGGAATTTTTTCTAAGAATGAACCCCTAGTCAGCTTTTAGAATCTCACCCCTATCTTAATAAACCAGTTTTAAATAGTCACGGTACATAAAACATATTCACTGACAGCCTAGTAATTCTCTAAACAATGCCACCAAATCCTCTGAACAGAACAACATCTCTCACAGGCCTCCTCATTTCTACAGACAGAATGAGAGCCCCTTGGAATGCTGACAGCTGTGACCAAAATGAAAATCATTTCTTCTAAAATTAGTGAGCTTCTATTATAGTATCTTGGGCTATTGCAGGGGTCTTGGTTTTTCTTAAACACTCCCTCAGACAGTTAATATACTGACGGTTTTGCAGACTTTGTCCCTGGCAGTACGTCTGACTCAAAGCACTGTCCATGTATACAAAAACAGCACTGTTGACAATGATTGCTAAATGCCAAGATTTGTATAAATTAAAGTGTGACAAATAACCTCTTCTACTTTGTGAACTAACAGCCTAGAAAAGTTGGAGTGGTGAAAATTAGGACTGAAAAAGTGAAAAGCAATTATTAACCTCCCACAATGCACAGAACATTATATACATATCATGCACCAAAGTGAGATTTAAAACTGGTCCAATACATTGTGTGTGATCTATTAGGAAAAATATTTAAACCAAAGAAAAACACCACAGAACATGTACAAAGCAACATCTTACTGGATGCCTCTATAAACACTATTTTACACTCTTAAGGATGATTCTCAGCCAGGGTAGATTTTTGCCCCCTCAGGGGATATTTGGCCATGTCTAGTAACATTTTCGGTTGTCAAAACCTTATGCCTAAAGGAACAAGAAAAAGAAAAACAAACAAAACCCAAAGTTAGTAGAAGAAAAGAAACCATAAAAATTAGAGCAGAAATAAAAGAAACAGAGACCAGAAGAACAATAGAAAAGATCAGTGAAACTAAGAGCTGGTCTTTTGAAAAGATGAAAAAAGTTGGTAAAACTTTCGCCAGATTCATCAAGAAAAAAAAAAGTACTGAAATCGATAAAATCAGAAATGAAAGAGAAGTTACAATCAACACTACAGAGATACAAAGGATCATAAGAGATTACCACAAATAATTATTATGCAACAATAAAGTGGATAATCTACAAGAAATGAATAAATTCCTAGAAACCTACAATCTCTCAAGGCTGAATCAGGAAGAAATAGAACATATGAACCAATTACCAGTTAATGAAACTGAACTGGTAATTTTAATAATCCCAACAAATAAAAGCCCAGGTGGGTTTCACGGGTGAATTCCACAAAACATTTAAACAGTTAACATTGTCCACTCAAACTATTCAAAGAAACCGAAGAGAAAGCAACACTTCTGAACTCACCCTTGGAGGCAGCATTGCCATGATACCAAAGCCAAAGACACCACAAAAAAAAAAAAAAAAAAAAAAAAGAAAGAAAGAAAAAGAAAGAAAGAAAGAGAAAGGAAGAAAATCATAAGTCAATATCAGTGGTAAAAGCCTCGATAAAATGTTAGCAAACCAAATTCAACAATACATTAAAAGAATCAGTATGAGAAAAAGTACATATTCTGAAACTGGCACAACATTATAAATCAACAATACTTTAATTTTAAAAAAAGGAAAAGAATCATACACCATGTTCAAGTAGAATTTATCCCAGGAATGCAAGGATGGTTCAGTACTCACAAATCAATCAATGTGATATACCGCATTAACACACTGAAGAATAAAAATCATATGATCATCTCAATAGATACAGAAAAAGCTTCTGATGAAATGCAACACTCATTTATCATAAAAAATCTTCCAATGTGGTTACAGAGGAGACATACCTCAATATAATAAAGGCTCTATGCAATAACCTACAGCTGATATCATACTCAATAGTGAAAAAAATGAAATTTTTTCCTTTAAGATCAGAAATAAAGCAAGGATGCCCACTCCCTCTAATTTTATTCAACATTGTATTGGAGGCCCTAGCCATAGCAATCAAACAAGAAAAAGAAATTAAATGAATCCAAGTCATAAAGGAAGAGGTGCAAATGTCCCATTTGAGATTACATATACTATGTATAGGAAATCCCTGATGCTACCCCAAAAAAACTATTAGAAACAATAAATGAATTCAGTAAAACTGCAGGATACAAAATTAATATACATAAATATGTTACTTTTCTATATACCAATAATGTGCTAACAGAAAGAGAATTAAGATAACTCCCATTTAAAACTGTAACAAATGGAATAAAACCTTGGAATAAATCTAACCAAAGAGGTAAATGCCTTGTACTTAGAAAACTATAAGACACTGAAGAAATAAATTGAAGATGACACACAAACAAATTAAAAGATATGTTCATGTCTGGAAGAATTTATATGGTTAAAATGACCATACTGTTCAAGGCAATCTACACATTCAATGCAATTGCTATCAAAATACCAAGGGCATTTTTCACAGCAATAGAAAATAATTATAAAATTTGTATGGCAACACAAAATATCCCAAATAGTCAAAGCAATCTTGAGAAAGAAGATTATAGCTACAAATATCATGCTCCCTGATTTCAAACTATACTACAAAGTTACAGTAGTCAAAACGGTATGTTACTGGCACAAAAACAGATGCATAGATCAATGCAAGAGGACAGAGAGCTCAGACGTAAACCCCCAGTTATATGGGCAATTAACCTATGACAAAGAAGGCAATAACATCCCATGAGGAAAAGACAACCTCTTCAATAATGCTGTTGGGAAAACTGGACAACTACTACTACATGTAAAAGATGACTACTTTCTTATACCATATATAAAATGAAACTGAAAATGTATTAAAGATGTACATGTAATACTGAAACCATAAAACTTCTAGAAGAAAACAAACAGTAAGCTCTCTGACATCAGTCTTAGCAATATTTTTTAACGTCTTCTCAAGCAAAGGAAAGAAAAACAAAAATAAATAAATGGGACAACATCAGATAAAAAGATTTTGCACAGCAAAGGAAACTATCAACAAAACAAAAAGACAACCTACTGAATGGAAAAAGATGTTTGCAAATGATATACCCAAAAAGGGATTAATATCCAAAACATACAAAGAACTTAAACAATTCAACATCAAAAAAGAAAAAACAACCCAGTTAAAAAAGGAGCAGAGGACCTGAATTAACATTTTCCAAAGAAGACATACAAGTGATTAATGGGCACATGAAAAGATGTTCAGCATTACTAATCATCAGGAAAATGCAAATTGAAACCATAATGAGACACAATCTTACACTTCTCAAATGGCTATTACCAAAAAGACAACAAATAACAAGTGCTGGCAAGGATGTGAGGAAAACGAAATTCTTATGCACTGTTGGTGGTATTATAAATTGAAGCAGCCACTACGGAAAGTAGTGTAGCAATTCCTCAAAAAATTAAAAGTAGAACTGACATATGATCCAGCAATTTCAGTTCTGGGTATTTACCTGAGGAAAACAAAAACATTAATTTGAAAAGACATATGCACATCAATGTTCATTGATTCACTGCAGAATTATTTACAATAGCCAAGATATGGAAACAACCTAGAGTCCATTGATAGATGAATGATTAAAGAAGATTTGGTGTGTGTGTGTCTGTGTATATATACATTTTGCATTTATAATTATTTATGGTATATATTTATATATAATTAATATATTATGTATAATATATAATTAACATATATGTTTATATATTTATAAATTCATATATCTTTATATGTATTGTGTGTGTACCTAATGCATATATATACACAGTGTAATGTTAGCCCGAAAAAGAATGAAATCTTGCTATTTGGGACAACATGGATGAATTGAAAGGGTATCATGCTTAGTGAAATAAGTCATACAGTGGAACACAAATACCATATGATCTCATTTATATGAGTAATCTAAAAAAGCAAACAAACAAAACGAGGCAAAATGAAAACAGATTCATAGATACAGAGATACAAGTGGTTGCTAAAGTGGAAAGGGGTAGGGTGGACAAAAGAAGTGAAGGAGATTAAAAGGTACAAACCTCCAGTTAGAAAATAAATAAGCCACTGGAGAGGTAATATACAGCATAAGGTATGTGGTCAATAATATTTTAATAGCTTTGGATGGGGACAGACAGTTCCTAGAATTTTCATGGTGCTCATCTCGTAATACATGCAAATGTCGAATCACTTTCCAGTACACCTGAAACTAACATACTATTATACATCAACTATATTTCAATTAAATATATTGAAATATTTTTTCTAGCTCTGTACAAGGCAGGGATAAAATTGAGGGCACCCCTAAAAAAAAAAAAAACCCTCAAAGTAGAGCATGTGAAGAGCAAATGGATTTTAAAGATAGAATTATCTGTCAAGGGCTGATGAATGTCAAGTTCATTAATGGAATGGAATGGTAAATTAAACTGAGTAGGACATGGCCAAAGAGCAATAGGATATGACCAAAGGGAATGCTTAAAACATAGAACATATGGGTCTACTCACCCACTGTATTTGAAATCCTCAGAATGTATTAAAACTAGTTATCTAACAGAAACACTATAAATTTTTAAGCCTCGTTTCCTTCCACCCAAAATTTAAAATATCTTTTGAATAGCTAATAAAAAAGTTCCATCGAGTGCCAGATCAATCAGTCAGCAACATTTATTTAGCTAACACTGTACAAAGAACATTATATTATGCAATAAAAGGGAATTAAAAACAGCTCCTTTGAGTTGCTTACAATCTGGGAATAAATAAATGGCAACATATGAAAACAATTTTAGGACATTTACTTTACAAAGCAACATTTTACTGAGTGCCTCTATAAACACTACTTTATTCTCTGGGGCATTTTAAAATAATATAGTTCTCTTTGTTGATGTAGAAATAGCTGAATATCATTGAAATCTATTACAATTTACTGCCCCCAAATCAGCCAGCTAAACCAATTACAAACAATTGAATGCAGGTTTATTTGGAGCACATAAGGGGAGTTAGTTAAATAGTTTACTCTTCTAAAATAATTCCTCATGTGTTATCTTTTCAGAAAAGGGAAATTTCATGGTTGGATTTCATAAAAATATCTGTGCCACCACAAAAATGTCACCAAATAGAACATCAACATTCTTTCTCACCTCTAGTCTCAGATTATATAAACAGATTCATGTATGCAGAGAGCAGTGGCACCTTTGGGAGGCAGTAGGTAGAAACCAACACCTCCATGAGGGCTGGTGGGCCAAACCACAGGCTGAAGTCTGTGTCTCCTTTTGTCCTGAGTTTAATGCCAAATATATCCTGGAAATGGAAAAACACTGTCGTTTGTGTATATTTATCTGGTATTTTTGCAGGCAAGACAAGAGTCTGAGGGTAGTTCTTAGAACTTTTGACTGAGTTCAGAAATAGTTATGAAGGCGGACAAAACAGAAAGACGCATTGATTCATGGTGTGGAAAGGTTATCTCAAGCATCTAGCTAGGCAAGATAGCTAGAAATATTAGCTCTCCGCCAAATGTGCCCAAAATGAGTTCCACGTAGGCTTAATAAACTGTTTTCTAAATGAGTAGTTAGTTGTAAATAATGGAAATCAGAATTCTGTAAATGGTCAAAATTTGACTCTTCTCTTTAAGATTTAAAAATCTTCTTTGCAGGAGTACCTGTCATGGCTTAGCAGAAATGAATCTGACTAGCATCCATGAGGACGCAGGTTCAATCTCTGGCCTTGTTCAGTGAGTTAAGGATCAGGCTTTGCCATGAGCTATGGTCAGCTCCAATTCGACCCCTAGCCTGGGAACTTCCTGAAAAAAAAAAAAAAAAAAAAGAAAGAAAATCTCTGCAACTCACAACAACACAAAACAAACAACCTGATTAAAAAATGGGCAAAGGACTTGAAAAGATATTTCCCCAAAGAAGATATATAGCTGGCCAGAAAGCACATGAAAAGATGTGCAACATTATTAATTATTAGGGAAATGCAAACCAGAATCACAATATAGCACTTCATACCCCTTAGGATGGCTATTATTAATTTATTTTTATTATTTAAAAAAATTTAAAGCAGAAAATAGCATGTGTTGGTGAGAATGTGGAGAAACTGGAACGTGTATGCATTGCTACTGGGAATGTAAAATGGTATGGTTGCTGCAGAACACAGCATAGCAGTTCTTAAAGAAATTAAACACAATAGCCAACACATGGAAACAACCCAAATGTCCATTAACAGACAACTGGATTGGGAAGATGTGGTATATATACACAATGGAATACTACTCGGCCATAAAAAAGAATGAAATAATGCCATTTGCAGCAACATGGATGGAACTAGAGACTCTCATACTGAGTGAAATAGGTCAGAAAGAGAAAGACAAATACCATATGATATCACTCATATCTGGTATCTAATATACCATACAAATGAACCTTTCCACAGAAAAGAAAATCATGGACTTGGAGAACAGACTTGTGGCTTCTCGGGGGGAGGGGGAGGGATTGGGAGCTTGAGGTTAACAGATGCAAACTATTGCTCTTGGAATGGATTTGCAATGAGATCCTGCTGTGTAGCACTGAGAACTATGTCTAGATGCTTACAACGCAGCATGACAATGGGAGAAAAAACTATGTATACGTGTATGTGTAATTGGGTCCCCATGCTCTACAGTGAGGAAAAAAAAGAGAAAGAAAGAAAGAAAGAGAGAGAGAGAGAGAAAGAAAGGTAGAAAAAGAAAGAGAGAGAGAGAAAGAAAGAAAGAAAAGAAAGAAAAGAAAAGAAAATGAAAGAAAGAAAGAAAGAAAGAAAGAAAGAAAGAAAGAAAGAAAGAAAGAAAGAAAGAAAGAAAGAAAGAGAGAAATTAATTAAACAGACTTGCCATATGGTCCAGCAATTCTACTTCTAGGTACATATCCAAAAGAATTGAAAATAAAGGCTCAAACAGATATTGGCACACCCATGATTACAGCAGCATTATTCACATTAGCCAAAAGGTGGAAGCAATCCAAATGCCCATCAACAGATAAACAGATTAAAAAAATGTGGTAAATACATATCATGAAATATCATTCAGCCTTAAAGAGGAAGGAAATTCTGTAATATGCTACATTGTGCATGAAATCTGAAGACATTATGCCTAGTGAAATAAGCCAGGTACAAAAAACCAAATGCTGTATGATTCCATTTATAAGTAGCTAGAGTAGTTAAATTCATAGAGACAGAAAGTAGAATGGTGGCTGCCAGGGGCTGGGGAAAGAGGAAATAGGGAGTTACTGATTAATGGGTACAGAGTTTCAGTTTGGGAAGATAAAGTTTTGACAATGGATGACAGCGATGTTTGTTCAACGATGTGAAAATGTTTAATACCACTGAACTTAAAAATGATTAAAACAGGTGATGGAGTTCCCATCGTGGTGCAGTGGAAACGAATCCGACTAGGAACCATGAGGTGGCAGGTTCGATCCTTGGCCTTGCTTAGTGGGTTAAGGATCCGGTGTTGCCGTGAGCTGTGGTGTAGGTCGCAGATGCGGCTCAGGTCTGGTGTTACTGTTGCTGTGGCTCTGGCGTAGGCCAGCAGCAACCGCTCCAATTAGACCCCTAGCCTGGGAACCTCCATATGCCAAGGGTGTGGTCCTAAAAAGACAAAAGACAAAAAAATAAATAGATAAAAACAGAGTTGCTTTCATGTGTGTGTATATTTCCCTACAATTAGAAAAAAGAAAAATGTCTTTGGAAGAGTTTCATGTGAGCATATATGCAAGTCACTTTATTCTGTTTATGCTCTTGCAGTAATACTGACCCAAGGTATTTTTATCATTTCCTGAGCCCCAAGAAAGAAACAGACTGTATGGGAAGCTTAGGTGGATTTGCCTTCTTTTTTGGATGCCAAATCCGTGTATTAGCTGCCATCTCTGCTTGAGGTCACACAGACATCTCAAACCCCAGGTTTGTGCACCTGAACTCCCTGACCTCTGCTATCCCCTCTTCTCCTCCCAATACAGCGTTAACGGTCTTCTCAGTCACCCAATTAAAAACCCCGGGATCAGTCCTTGATGTCTCCTCTACTCAACTGGAAACTGAAAAACTGGTGCTTCCTCACACTTACAGTTCTACCCCCACTTCTTCATATTTTCCAGTAAGGCTGTGGACTCTAAAGAGTGCCTTTGTCAGGTTTGTCTACCTCTATCCATCCTTCACCATGTCACCAAAGTGACCTTTCTAAAATGCAAAAAAAGGAGTTCCCGTCGTGGCGCAGTGGTTAACGAATCCGACTAGGAACCATGAGGTTGCGGGTTCGGTCCCTGCCCTTGCTCAGTGGGTTAACGATCCGGTATTGCCGTGAGCTGTGGTGTAGGTCGCAGATGTGGCTCGGATCCCGCGTTGCTGTGGCTCTGGCGTAGGCCGGTGGCTACAGCTCCGATTCGACCCCTAGCCTGGGAACCTCCATATGCCGCGGGAGCAGCCCAAGAAATAGCAACAACAACAACAACAACAAAAAGACAAAAAGACAAAAAATAAATAAATAAAAAATAAAATGCAAAAAAAAAAAAAAAAAAGAAAACAAATTTTGAAAAAGGGAGTTCCCTTCATGGCGCAGCAGAAACAAATCCAACTAGGAACCATGAGGTTGCAGGTTTGATCCCTGGTTGTGCTCTGTGGGTTAAGGATCCAGCATTGCCAATGAGCTGTGGTGTAGATCACAGATGCACCTCGGATTTGGTGTTGCTGTGGCTATGGCATAGACCAGCAGCTATAGCTCTGATTTGGCCCCTAGCCTGGGAACCTCCATATGCCAGAGGTGCAGCCCTAAAAAGCAAAAAAATAAAATAAAATAAAATGCAATTATGTAAGCATGCCTTCTGTGTTTGGAAAAACTAAAAGGATGGCGTTCCTTTTGTGGCTCAGCGGTTAACCTATCCAGCTATGATCCATGAGGATGCAGATTTGATCCCCGGCCTCGCTCAGTGGGTTAAGGATCCAGCATTGCCATGAGCTGTGGTATAGGTCGCAGATGTGGCTCAGATCCTGCGTTGCTGTGGCTGTGGTATAGGTTGCAGGTGTGGCTTGGATCCCACATTGCTGTGGCTGTGGTGTAGGCCAGCAGCTGTAGCTCCAATTCCCCCCTAGCCTGGGATCTTCCATATGCTGCCGGTAAGGCCCTGAAAAGCACAAAAAAAAAAAAAAAAAAAAAGACACTAAAAGGAGCATGCCTTCTGCTTCCACTACAGCAATACCTATTTCAGGAACTAGATGGAGAAAACATAAAATAAGAACTGAACTGCATGCTATACTTTTAATCAAGATTACTTAAGTCTGTGTGGCACTGTTTACAATAGCCAAGACATTGGTAATAACCTAAATGTCCACTGACAGATGAATGAATAAAGAATTATATATATATATAATATATAATATATAATAGAATAGAATATTACTCAGCTGTAAAAAGAATCAAATAATGCTATTTGTAGCAACATGGATGGACACAGAGATTATCATACTAAGAAAAATACCATATGATATCACTTACACGTGGAATCTAAAATATGATACAAATGAACTTATTCACAAAACAGAAACAGACTTGCAGACATAGAAAATAAATTTATGGTTACCAAAGAGGGAAGGTGAAGGGGGTATAAATTAGGAGTTTGGAATTAACATAAACACATTACTATATACAAAATAGATAACGACAAGGACCTACTGTATAACACAGGGAGCCATACTCAATATTTTGTAATATCTATAAAAAAAGAATCTGAAAAGAATATATATCTGAATCACTTTGCTATACACCCAAAACTAAGACAAGATTGTAAATCAACTATACTTCAATAAATAAAATTAAATTAAAAATTACTTAACTCTGCTAACAACCGTATGTACCCCTAGTGAAGTATTCATCAACTGAATCGCCTCTATCACAAACTGGTCTCATGGAAGAGTCTCCCCATATTTTTACACTCCACGTTGTCTCACTTTTATTTACATTTTTTAATTTCAGTAATTTTTAAATTTTTCAATTATATTTCTTAGATTTTTTTTTTTTAAGTAAGATGGCAACAGCTAGGCAATGGGCATATCTTGGAAAAAGAGGGGGAGCTGCATTTCTGTGGGATGTGAATAGGTGCGATGTTTCCAGTATCAACTTCCTGCTGAAATTTGAGTCTGCCGGTGTCCCAGGGAGCTGGACTGTAGGTGTTTAAAATGCAAGTGGATATGATTAAAGTCACTTATTTTATGTTACAGTATTGGAAAAAATCTAAAGTGTGATGAAATACACAACCAAATAGGAGGTTTAAAAAGAAGGGATTAAATTATCATTATCCATCTATTATTCACCACTGACTTTTGATTTAGAAAACCCTCATAGAATCATCTGCAAAACTATTAGAAACAATGAATCAAGACCCATAGCTTTCTCAGAAACCCACGAAAACCATTTATAAGGTATAGAAAAACTCCTATCTCAAGAGCCACACACACACACAAAGAATCTAAAAACCATCTTTTAAAAATAAGTGGGAAAATGAGAGATATATCATGGTTGGTTCTAGATAAAAATATTAAGGTTTAAGGCAATTATCAAAATTTGGATAGGATTTTCTTGGCAATTTGGCAAAATGTTTCTAAAATTCAGTGGAATAAATTGAATATATTTTGAACAATTTAAGGAATTTCTTATTCTCCTCGGTTTTGTTTTGTTTTGTTTTTCAGAAAATCCCAGGCAGGATTTTAAGTCCTTTGCCTCACGAATCCTTCTGGCATCATTTTCCTTCAGAATAGCAATTCATTTCCATGCCTTTCCCGTTGAGGTGCTTGAGGTCAGGGACAGTGTCATTCATAATTTCTACTACCCAACGCTAAGCCTGGCTCAGAGTGAGCACTCGATAAATTTTCGTCAAAAAAAAAAAAAAATCCTTTTAAACTGGTTAAACAAACACACCCACAGAGTGAGGGTTAACAGACCTTTGTCACCCCACAGGGTGGGCACCAGTGCCAAGCTCTAAAATTCTCTTTGCCCTACCCTCACTTCCATTGTCGTCAATGATTAAATGAATGTGTACTTCAGACACTTGCTATTTGGTAAATGGTGAGAGTTTGGGAGGAAAGAATAATAAACTGACAGACACAAGGATGCTCACATAACGCACACAGATACACAACCCTCTCTGAACAAAGGTTGGAGAATATAGAATCAGATTTGGGGGAACATACTTGGGATTTGGGAAGCCACACAGTGACGTGGTCTCCAAACTCTCAAAGTGACTTTACTTGGTCTAAATAGTTAGACTCATTTTGAAAAGAAATGTGAGACATAGTGTTTCAAATATAATGACAATCTTCTGGGTTTTATGGGGTTAATTCTGCTTGAATTAAACTCACCTAATATTTGGCTTTCATTTCTTTTTCTTTCTTTTTTTTTTTTTTTTTTTTTTTTCTTTTTACTGCTCCTGTGGCATATGGAAGTTTCTGGGCTAGAGGTCAAACGGGAGCTGCAGCTGCAGGCCTGCACTACAGCTTTCAGAAATGCCAGATCCTTAACCCACTGATCAAGGCCAGGGTTTGAACCCACATCCTCAGAGAGACAACATTGGGCCCTTAACCACTGAGCCACAATAGGAACTCCTGGCTTTCATTTCTGATTTCCATAAAATTAGTTTGACTGTGTCACTTTTTTTTAAATCGGAAATATAATTCTGTATCACTGAACAGTAGGCTCCCTGAGTCTTGGGAAAATTCAGCTTTGCCCTGAAGCTTCACAGCATGTAAGGACTTGACTAGATTCAAAGCCAGACAAGAACTTGGCTCTCAGCCTTTCCCATAACTATGAGAGTAGCATAGTTATGGCTAAGTGTAGACAAGTAGTCAAGGCACTTGTTCTGTTTGTACACTGCATTGTTTTCTGGAAGATTCTCAAATGTCAAGATATGCCATCAAGGAGTTGCACCATCAAATAGATTTTTCCTGAAGACCCTGTCAGAACATCAAGATGTGGCAATGTGAGGCATATTAGTTAAAAATGGAACATGAGAGACTTTCCAAATAAAGAAGTTAGGCAAGTTGCCTATATCATATCTTAAAATATATCTTCTTTTCTTCATCTTTCGGTCTCTCTTTTTCTCTTATCAACTTATAAACATGCCTATCTTGCAACTAATAATGCAGCAAAATACAGCGGAGGTGGGTAGATTAAAACACTAACATAAAAAATTAGGTCATCTTCATTTTAGACATATGTGAAATTTGCTCTTTTAAAAGAGAAGTTCAAGGAAAGGGTCATTGATACTTTTTCTCACTATAGCCCAGGGCCATTATTCATAAGTGATGATAAACCCAAAGAATGTGGGCATTTTCTAACATGTAGGTACCAGTCTGCAAGCCTCACACAACAACGCTACTTCCTATAAAGATTTCCACATACAAACAAATTCCCCTACGTGCCATGAGAAATGCTACAGAGAGAGGCAACCTATAATTACACTTCCAATAAATGCAAATGCACAAAATAGTTTCAAAACCATCACCACGGATTTCAGCAATGTCTTTTGGTTTACCAGACTACATAATTGACTAGCTTGGACTTGACTTAAAAAGTCAAAATAAATGTTAAATCCCTGGTATGTTTGTAGAAGAAAATGCCAACAGCATCATATGCTGCTGATAATGAGCATTATGATAGAAAGTGCAGCCCTAGAAATCAAAAATTTCCACCCCCTACTTCCACCCTTAAAAAGTTATTGTATTTTCAGACTGTATGGATATAACCCGAGTATCAGCTGGGATCTACTTTCTCCTTGGTTCAAACATCCATTCCACGGGCCACTGAAGACCAAAGTCTACTCCAAAAATTCTAGACTTTTGCGGGAAGAGGGGGAAAGGGAGGGGCTTCCTTAGCTCTGAATACTGGCTTTGGCTTACTGTGTTCATGTATGGCTTTTCCTGTTAGTGCTGACCCTATTCCACTTTAAGGAAATGAGGTCTTCCCACCATTTTCAATCCAAAAACAAAAAAGAAGTTCTCAACACGCGAGTGTTTACAACAGACTTTCCTAAAAGCTGAGGAGTCGGAATCATTTGCAATGGCAGAAACAGAAACAATTTCATTCGATATTAAGCATTCTTGTGCTTAAGAATCCTTCAGTCACCTCAACACTTGGGATTTTCACTCACGGCCTTTATGCTTGGTGGTTTCCCAGCATCACATCATCTCCCTGGCTGCTCTCCTCTCTCCCTTTCCATAAATCCTCCTCTACCCTTCCTTTCCTATGTCTCCCAGTTCCAGTTCAGCTCTCTGCACGTACAACCTCAAAAGTGGTTCTAAGACCACCTTAGAAGATTCAGACCCAATATGGTGCCCAGCAGAACAAGACATACACATACGTCTGAGTAACAGAATCCAGTTTCCTTGGAAGACAATTTGGTGTTTGCCCTCATTTATGTTATAATCATATTTGCTTGTTAAAATAATTTGGTGCAAGATTTGAAACTTTGGAGAAGCAAGATGGTTATGTCTTTGCATATCAAAATGTTCTTAGAATATAAAATTCAAATTGACCCAATACTCGAGGTAATTTTAGGGAGCCACATTTGCTCTATTTGTGTCTACATTTGCTCAGTCCTGAAAGGACCATTTTATACACAGCCAGAGGATTAAGTGTGCTTAAAATTTTTGCCCTGACTTCTGCACACAGTAAGCCATACTGTTGTAGTATTTTGAAGTATAGCCTCGAATACAACTATCTCCAAGTTGAATAGAGCCTACAAGCAAGATGGGAATTGTCTTAACCCGAGTGAATTGTAACATTTAAGAAAACAACATTTTATGCTAGCTTCCCATTGGTTTTTATGATTCTAATGCTGCTTTCCACCAAATTGTTTTTTTGGCTTGCTGTAGATTATGTAGGATTAATTTGTTAACAAATCTTGCACTTATGTACTGTTCATATTTTTCCAGGCATGCAATAAATAATGCTTAAGTAGTTGAGGGAAGAAGCTTTTATTCTCAAACATTGTTTATCTGGGGGCTTACAGATTCTAGTATCCAGTTCTCAAATAGGAAGTGACTCTAGGTCATTTCACACTTTCACACAGACAGGTTTTCTGGTGGGGTTATTATTCTAATTATATCAGTTTGGGGTGAGTTTCACTGAAAGAAAGAAAAAAAGAAAGAAAGAAAGAGAGAGAGAGAGAGGGAGGGAGGGAGGGAGGGAGGAAGGAAGGAAGGAAGACAAGAAAGAAAGAAAGAAAGAAAGAAAGAAAGAAAGAAAGAAAGAAAGAAAGAAAGAAAGAAAGGAGAGAAAGAAAGGAGAGAAAGAAAGAAGGAGAGAAAGAAAGAAAGAATCTTCACTTAAGAGTTCCCAGGTTTACCTTTTTCGTTATCTAGCCAAAACCATGTTTCTGGCTAAAGGTGTCTCTTACTCACCTTGTTTTTCATGGTTTAGAGGTGCCCTAGAGGCAGAGATGATTGCTGAAGGCTTATTCCATCCAGCCCTATGAATCATTGATCCTATGAGTCCATGCTTTGCAATTATAACATAATGGAAGACATTATTTTATGAAAGGAGAAGCTATGACTTGTCCAAAAAAGGAATCTAGATTATAATAAATATAGAAGATGAATTAGGATACAAGTTAACAAACATTTCCTTTTTTGTATGGACAGGATTTGAATGAGTCATTTTAGATGGGAAAAGGACACACTGAAAGTTTATTATTTAAAACATTTGGTTTATTCTTCATGAATAAATTATCCTAAATTATGTGGGTTTTGTTCTTAGAATATTAAGCTTTGAATAGGAGGGTTCAAAGATTTCAATATTAATTAAAATGCATTTTGACTTATTACTTTACTTAAGAAACATATACGTTTTAATTTTCCTTTTCAAATTGATATACTTCCACTTAACTAACAAAAATTTTTATTATTAGGATAATATAAATACATGTATGTAAAAGAAACTCAAATGATTTACCGACATGATGAGTAGCTACAATTGAAATTAGGATCCTTCGTGAACCAACTGACTTACAGTAATTGTGCTGTATTTTTCCATCTCAGGCAGAACATTTTGGACTGTCTTATGAATTCAGAGTCCAGGGAATTCCATTGAGATAATGTCATTGACTTTGAGTACAAATCATAAGAGGTGAATATTATAATGCGATAATGTGAAAGTTGCAAGGAGTTCTTTCTCAGACTCCATCAAAAAACCTGCTAAATCAACAGTAGAAGAAACCAAGTGTGAACCAAGAAGGCAGAACTTTAAGGCATGTTACCCTGAATAGAAAGGCTTCTAAGTAACTCTGAGAGATGTAGTGTGAGCCCTCATGCTTCACTGCTATTAAATTCGTTCTGCCCATGAGCCTCTCTCACATATCCAGCAGCCCTGCATCACTTAAGTGACCAAAGACAAAGGTCTACTTTCAGCTCAATGGTACCCACTTCGTTGTTCCTTTTGCCTCTTCTATCATCTTCGGTCAAATGATTTTCCCAGCATTCCACAAGCGTTGCAGCTTCATCAGAAATGGCCCTGCTTCTGAGAGCTGCACACTCCACTATGACTAAGAAACCAGGGCTGCCTCTTTAAAGGGCCCATGCCACAAGAAAAAAGGATCATCTGAGCCATATTATGTATGTTTACACCAGCAGGCTGCCAAAATACCTCCCTGATATTTGTCAAAAATGCGGTTGTAATTAGAGAGAGCAGAAGAAAATCAACCTCAGCCTGCTAACTGACCTGAGGCATCTAATTTATGTACATGTTCATTTTGCTAAAACATGCAAGCAAAGAGCTATTGGAGGCCATATGCCATTCGTTATGAAAAGCGCATTCCTTTAGTCTTCATAACAAAAGCCATATGGCTTTCTGAAAGTTAATTATATCATAAATATGCTGTAATAGTGGGAACCGTGGTCTAGCAATTGCTGGAAGAAATTTCAGGACCTGGCTTTCAGTCAGTTTCTCAATGGTTTCCATTCAGAACCTTGAAGTCATAAGCCCATTGTGCCTTAGTTTCCCAATATTCAAAGTGAAGATAATAATAATATGGCATCTAAATGAAAGAATAAAACTGAAATGTTTTCCTACTTATAGGTAAAATAATATAACAAGCTATAATTCAGGTCAATAAAACCATATTTTTTGAAATACTAACAAGTTAATCAAAATAATCTCTTCCTCCTTCCTGTGCTTCCCTCCCACCATTGCTGGAATAATCTTTCTGGAAAACAAATCCAATTTTCAAAACTCCTTTGTTAAATGTTACATATAAAATAGCACTGGAACTCTGGATAAATGGCTCTTTTTGGTCTGCTCTAGCCTGCTGTCCAGACTCATGTGCCAACAGTTTCTCCTGCTCTGGCACCCAGACAGACATACACATCAGGTCTCAAGATAGGCAGCCTTCACTGACATCTCTGTGTATTTCAAAGTCTGCTCCCCGTGCCAAGGATGTCCTACCTGCTCACCTCTACTGAACTCCTATGCATGCGTCAAGACCCAGACCATCAACCTCCCCTGGGTCAGGCCTTTGACTTTCTCAAGCCATTGATGGTTCCCAGCTCTGAGCTACAGTAGCACTTACTGTATACCTTCTTAAGCACTTATTACATTGTATAGTAATTATCTGTAAGCACATTTCTCTCGCCACCAAAATATGGGCTCCTGAAGGGGATGGTTAAGGCCTAGTAAATCATAGGTGCTCAATAATTACCAGTTTATTGTCCACTTTTAAAAGACAGAGGTAACCAACTGTTTGACCTCAGGGGTCAAGTCTTTGGCTAGTTTTCATGTTCATTTCAACCTTTTACCTCTCCACCAGTAACATTTTATAACAGTCAGAAAATGATCCCTAAGAACTTATGTTCCTAACTACCCATGACAGACTTTTCCACCATGCTATCCTTTTGATGCAAGGAAATGAAATGATTTTAGAAAATTGTTCAACAAGGATTAAAGCCCAGAGATTTCTGGTTAAACTTCAGCTCACAGCTAACCAGAAAATTAAATGAAACATAAGTCCTCATTCCTCAAGCATTTTAGTTAATCACAGTTTTATGGAATTTTAATCTAGCATGGAGACCGAAATGAAACAACACCAACAAGTCCAAGACAATTACATCTCCACGGATGTAACCACCCTGGGTACAGTTTTGTGTGGCATAATAGTAATAATTGTAAATTATCTAACATTAAATTCTCATCCCTGTGTTACTGAACATTATTCCAATGGCATGATTT
The DNA here is from genome assembly GCF_054392235.1 of Sus scrofa. NCBI lineage: Eukaryota > Metazoa > Chordata > Mammalia > Artiodactyla > Suidae > Sus > Sus scrofa. The sequence continues at coordinate 84,329,308 of NC_139387.1, read as the reverse complement.
GATTTTTTTAAATTTCATTTGATTTTGCTTCTGGTTTATCCTTAAAGGAGACCGAATAACCTCTCTCTTATTCCATAGGATTTGAATTTTGTAAAAAAAAAAAATTAAAATTAAAAAAAAAGGTAGGCGTCCCAAGCACCCTCTTTCGGGAACTAAATCATCTCCACATGTGCTAAGAGTAGTTAAAAAAAATAAAACAGGACCATTTAGGTCTGCGATATGTACACATAACTTAGAGCAAAACCAGAGGAATGTCTGAAAGTCAAAGAGAACAGAGGGGAAAGAGTCTGGCTTACAAATTTGTTGGGAGCTATTTTGTAGGAAACAAGTTTTAGGATCTGATTTGAGGGCAAGGCAACATGGAAATAAGAACAACAAAGACAAGAGGGAATCATTAATAGAGTTGCGCTCCAAAACTTGAATTTCCTCAAAATAGTTTCCAGATGGTTAAGACTGTCTTTCTATGTACAGTATTTTCAGGAGCTAAATAGAAAGTCATCCATTTGCATACGTGGTAATTTTTCAGCATGATGCCACTTTCATTTTAAATTGTCATTGCCAATCCTAGTCTTTTGATGTTCAAGACACCTGCCTGTGGGCTAACAGCACATACCAACTTTATCAGAATGTCAGAAACTGTCACCAGGACCTGGCCCCTCAGAGGCAGGATTCTGAATCATGGCTATGAAGCCAGTCTGTGCTTTGATGCTCACTTTCTTCCAGAAGGAGAGCTCTAGCTAACTGTCTGAAAATTCTCTCCTTTCTTCTCTCTGCATCTAGAGATGCAAAGCATGGAACTATGGCAGAGGAGAAGAAAGAACAAGAGTAGAGAAGGCAGAATTTCTTGATTTTATAAGTCCTTTTCATTTTACTAGAAACAGATCCAGACTAGGACTCAGAAGACTAGAATCAGTCCCTCCAGCCTGTCTCTTTGCTAGGCTAATGAATCTCTCCATCTCCCTCAGTTTCTGTCTGCCTTCAACTTTCTTAATAGAAATATTAAGAGTATGAATAACCCCATTAACGACACATGAATTTCTTAAGAGTCTATTATATAAACACAATGACTTCCAAAGTATCATTTTTGTTACCAAGCCATGTATCATTGGCAATTGTCCCATCATTTGACAATTACTTTTGACTCTTGTGCCTTAGACCACTTGGCCATCTGGATACACAACAAATACTTTTGAATGCCTACTATGTGTCAGGCACTGGGTGCTGGAATTTAATGGTGACCAAAACATAGTCCCTGACCTCATGGACTCTAAGGTCTAATTGGGAAAGCAAGGATTGGAGTTTCCACTGTGGCACAAGGGGATTGGTGGCATCTATGCAGCTCTAGGACACAGGCTCAATTCCCAGTCTGGTGCAGTGGGATAAAGGATCTGGCATTGCCAAAGCTGTGGTGTACGTTGCAACTGTGGCTCAAATCTGATCCCTGGCCCGGGAACTCCACATGCCACAGAATGGCCACAAAAGGGGGAAAAAAAGGGAAAGCAAGGATTGCTTAATAAGTACATACATAATTACAAACTATTACATACAGAATTACAACACATACTTATCACGATCCAGAAAACACTATATTTTAACTATCAAATGTTCCTGTTTGTTCTCTAATCTGTTTATCAATTAACTTTAATGATCAAATGGTTCTTGAAAAATATTTTCCCAACAAACGGTGTTACCTGCCGGTTCTGGCTTTCAGATAATGATCGGAATTGAGGTTTTCAGGAAGAAGGCATTCTCCATTTAATAAAACAGAAGAAATGCTGGTATAAAGTTTAAAACAATAAAATAGAAAGTTAAGACCTGAAGGATCGATCTTCCCTGGAAGCTCCTGAGTCATATTTACAGAAAAGCTATCTTTCAGTCTTTATAACATGAAGATCCTACATCCGTAGTGATAGCAGTATCCAATTCACTACATCTTACTACGTGCTAAGATACTAGTCTAAGCACTTTATAAATGTTAACTCGTTTAATCGTTGCAAGAACCCTCTGAGGCAGGTGTAGGCAGTGGTCGCGCCATTATCCCCAGTGGTCGCGCCATTATCCCCATTCTACAGATGAGGAAACCGAGGCAAGAGATTAAATAACTCAACTGCTGTCTCACAGCCAGTAAAGAGAGCCAAGATTCAAAGCCAGTCTATGCTCTTATCCACCATGGTGTAATGCCTCTCCTTCATACAGTTGGACTGCTGAAGCATGTTGAAAACTGGGCTTTTGGTTCAATAATTTAGACAGCATATTCAAAATCTATCTCTGCCCCCTCACACGTTCTGCTAGTGACTTCAGTATTCACATATAAAGAATAAATTCCACTTGGTAGCTCCTTATGAGAATCATAGTTTCAAAACAAAGCAAAATAAATTTTTCGATTCTTTTCTTTTTATTTGATTAAAGTATAGTTGATTTATAATGTTGTGCCAATTTCTGCTGTACAGCAAAGTGACCCAGGCATACACGCGTATACATTCTTTTTCTCATACTGTATTCCATCATGGTCTATCCCAAGAGACTGCACATAGTTCCCTGTGCTGTACAGTAGGACCTCATTGATTATCTATTCTAAATGTAATAGTTGCATTTATTAACCCCAAACTCCCAGTTCATCCTCTATCCACCCACCCCCTCCCCCCCAGGCATCCACAAGTCTTTTCAACAAAATTTTCAATTCTTTTCCATCAGAAACCTACTGGGATTTTAAAAAGAAGTGATTTTGTAATTATTTTTCAAAAACAAGAGGCATAATGTCTCTTGTTTTAGCATAATGTCTTCTCCCATTATTGTTGCAAAGTAAGCTACACCTGGATTTCATAGAAGTTCTACCCAGAAGGAAACAAGTCTCTTCAAATTTGATACAATATGATGGGAAAGGGTGCCAGGTGGTCTCAAGTTTAGACTCTAAGTTAAGGTGAAAAAAACAGACTGGAGCTGACCCCATTCTGTCTCCATGTAATTTTGAGACTAGAAATGTGTCTTCAGAAGATATATTGATGACTACAATCTTTTCATCTCAAATCATGCTGCTTCCCAGGCTTCATTCATGCCAGAAGATTTTTAAGAGCAGAAGAAAAAGGAAACAAAGCAAAGAAGACGTGTGCAGGCAAGTTGGTGTAGAGAATGCTATTGACTTTTTTTAGGGTGGAAAGATTCTTTGGGGAATAAAGATTAAGCAATCATCAGAAATGAGCCTCTTCATTTGACTTGAGAATTAGCACAGAGACTACTTTTTGAACTTAAAATACCAGAAGCCCACATTGAAATAAAGACTGACAACAAACACAGCTAACCATTGATTAGTTGATATGCTTACAAGACAAAAATAGGAGTCTTTAGGGGAGCCATCAAGATGTGTTGGAAAACAACAGTTTTACTACTACACAGAAAATTAAGGACACTGAAAATTGCATGTAGTTATCAAAATATGTAAACAGCTGAAACTAAAGTAAAACAAGAATTTTTAAAAGCACTTTTCTTCTCAGCAAACATTATCTGCTGGGTCCAAGAAATACATAGAGTGCAGTGATTCTTCCTCGTTTCATAAATAGGAAGAAAGAGCTTACACTAAAATGACAAGTTAAAACTTTAGGAAAAAAGAATATACCACAATATGTGGGTAAGCAGTCACTTCTTAGTGGAAATCTCCAACCTGAATCTCCTCAACTGACCATGAAAATGTTAGCTTTAAGCTTTAAGGGGAGCTTTTCTCTGGAAGGGGAGGGGTCAAGCTAAATAGTTGGTGATTGGAGTACCTACAATCTCAGGGATCCCATAAGACGTTTATGCCATGTTACACCACAGTGATCATATGCATAAATCTCTACAGGTATGTAAATGATATGAAAAGGGAATCCTCAAGGCATTTAAGTGTTTGAGGACCCCACGAAGGTTTAGAATAAGTCCCATGTGAGTTGGTATCCACAATACACCCAGTGAACAGAGAAATAATGTATTTACAGTGAAATGTGTTCAGTGCAGCACTAATCCCAATAGCCAAGATATGGAAACAACTGAAATGTTTATCAACACATGAATGGACTAAGAAGATGTGGTACACACACACAGTGGAATACTACTCAGCCATAAAAAAGACTTAAAGAACGCCATTCGCAGCAACATGGAGGCAACTAGAGATTCTCATACTAAGTGAAGTCAGAAAGAGAAAGACAAATCCCATATTATATCACTTACTTGTGGGATCTAAAATGTGGCACAAATGAAATTATCTACAGAACAGAAGCAGACTCACAGATGTAGAGAACAGACTTGTGGTTGGCAAGGGGGTGGGGGGATGGACTGGGAGTTTGGGTTTGGTAGGTGCAAACTATTCCATTTAGAACAGATAAGCAATGAGGTCCTACTGTACAGCACAGGGAAACTCTATCCAGTCTCTTGAGATTGACCATGTGTATGTCTCTTGCGACATACATATATATATATATGTAAGACTGGGTCACTTTTCTGTACAGCATAAATTGGTACAACATTGTAAATAAACTATACTTTAATAAAAAGTGTTTCAAAAAGGGGGGGATAAAGTGAACTGCTCTGTCTTGTATTCATTAGTTAGTCACCAGCAGATAGATCAAACACAGAGTAGAGCTGTAAATGTCTAGCTCTGGGGTGTGGAAAAACTGCCAGAGATTTGTAAATAAATAACCAGATAAATAAATAAATAAATAAATAAATAAGTTTATTTTTTTAATTGCTGCTATTTTAGGTCCACCTAACACAAGGGCTTTGTGAGTCTGCTTTTGTGTGACTTCAGACGCTGGTATGAGCACCCAGTTCAGGAATATGTGCTCTTGTTCTAATTATGGAAATGACTGGACTGATCAAATTACTTAACAGCATATCTTGCATGACACCAAAGAAACAATTCCAACAAAGGACTTTGATTTGATGATTGAGAATTGCCAGCCGTTTGTACAGGCCTTTGAAGAAAGGGAAAGCTGGACTGATGATAATAGCATCAACAAGAGCAGTGGAAAGTTACTTAAGCTTTAATACTGCTGTTGTGGTTGTAATTGTTTTCTCCTTCATTACTGCTGCCTAGTTTAAAAACTAGAACTCTTGAGAAAATGAGCTATATTACCTCTCCGAAACCTTCAAACAGAAATATTGATTTACGACTCTTTTTCTAGATATTGTTGTTGGAGGTCTAACTTGTATCCTATTTACTAGATTTTTAAATAAGTTCTTTCCCTACTTAAAAAGGATCGAATGAGAGGGAGGAGAGACACATGTGGCCTGATGCTGATAATCTGTCTGATTGGCCCATTCCCTACGTCCCAGATCCTGGAAATACCAACAAAAGATCTACCCCTGCTATCCCCTCATATTGGAGATGAGTGGCCTGTGGGTGTGCAGATGAAGGAAGGTACTTAGTAAAGCATTGAAGTGGGAGAACCCCTCAATTGCTCTTGAAGCAGAAAACCCTGGCACCCTGGCAAGGGAAGAGAACAAGACTTCTCCTGGGGGTGCCTGGGGGCAAGGAGTGGGGAAGTCCGTCTCCAGATGGACACTGCACACATGCTTGTTGATTCATGCCCCCAGACAATAATTACAATATGCATAATAATAAGATGTCCTACTCTGGAGTTACTTTTACTTCCAAGTAGACCACGGCTATTCAACAATCCACTGATCAATCTTCCTGGGCAATGCTGTATCATTCTTGACACGCTTCCATTCCACATCCTACCCAACACCTCTCCACACACACAAGCCCATGCCAAAAAGGTGAGAGAGCATAAGAATAACATGTCCACTTCCCAGCAGTCTACATTCAAAGATGCTGGAATCACATCGGTCGATTTATAAATAACCCTCCCAAAGGAGCAACGATGACCTTAGAGGGACACTGAGAAGGCATGACTCCAGATAGAGTTTTGTTTCTCTTTCTCTAGCTGGCCTAAGTTGTGGCAAAAAAAAAAAAAAAAAGAAAGAAAGAAAGAAAAGAAAATGACCAAATTCATGAAAAAAAATTCTATTTGCCTATAATTTATTGAGCGACTTGTGCTGAAATGCATAAAAAAATAGTGTAAGGGTTAACCCTAATTAGTTTATATTTTCCTGCCTTCCCAAGCCAGGCTTGCTTCCCTTCTCTGGTGACAGGCACTGCATTCTCTCCTGCCCTCCCCTCAAAATGTGTTCCCAAGACAGACCCAAGAGACCAATTCTTCTTTAGAGAGAATGACTAATGGGGCTTTAAGTGGCCTCCTCTTTGGAATAAAGAGCTGTGTTTTGAAAGGGCAGGGATAGGGCCCAGGTTCTCCTGGAGCCTCTGAAATCATGGCTGCCTTTCTCAAGGATTCACACACATTCTGGAGTTGGCTCAGGTGGTGACTGCCAGGAGAACGTACTAACAACTCATCATTTGTACATTACTGGCATTACTTCCACCAATATTTATTTATTGGTTGCTACAGAAGTCTATTTATTTGCTGTGAGTTCAGCATTTCAACAGGAGTTTCCTGTTGGCCTAAGGGTTAAGGATTCCATGTTGTCACTGCTGTAGCTTGGGTTTGATCTCTGGCCCAGGAACTTCTGCATGCCACAGGCACAGCCAAGAAAAATAAAATAAAATAAAGGAAATCTGCAGGAGCAATGTCCTTAACCATGAGATGTAAGCTGGGTCTATCTCCTTGGATCCTTAGTTTTCTTGCCTGTGGTTTCAGACACTAGGCCCCCTCACTCTGGGAACACTGACCTGAAGGATGCTACTCCTTAGCTACACTGGGGGAGGCAGGCGAGAACCATGATGACAGCAGGATGCTTGTAAGGGCCACCTTCCTGGCTCCTTCTATCCCCACCAGCTAACACCTCCAGAGAAGAGCAATGTTGCTTCCGAGCAAGAAAAACTCAGCCTAGAACCTGAGGGGTTGGCTTGACATGGCAACATGCTTGCGCCACACGATCAGCATCTCCTCCCTTCCTTCTCCAAACCTTCTCTTCCCATAGTTCCTCAGCACAGGAAGTATCTGTGCTTGCCACAGGGACTGATGGCATGGGCTTGGAAACCCATGGCCAGATCCCTGGGTTCAAATCCCAATTCCACCACTTAGTCCACATGACATATTGAGCAAGCTTTAATTGCTCTAAGCTTCACCTTCTGCATCCACGGAATGGATCTAACAACCGCTATGCAGATTAGAATGAGAATGAAATGGAATAATGCATGCAAAGCACTTAGCCAATATATATATATATTTTTTTGTCTTTTTGCCTTTTCTAGGGCCTCTCCCAGGGCACATGGAGGTTCCCAGGCTAGGGGTCTAATCAGAGCTGTAGCTGCCGGTCTATGCAGGAGCCACAGCAATGCGGGATCCGAGCCGTGTCTGCAACCTACACCACAGCGGGATCCTTAACCCACTGAGCAAGGCCAGGGATCGAACCCACAACATCATGGTTCCTAGTCGGATTCGTTAACCACTGAGCCATGATGGGAAGCACTTAGCAATATGCCAGGTACATAATAAGCACTCAAAACATAGTAGCTGATATTATTAATGAAACCACCATGTATGCAGTTGCTCAAATATGACAGGTCCCATTTTTCTCTTAGCCACCCTGACCTTATGTCCAATAAATTCTATCTTCTAAATATAGTTGAAGTGGAGATTCCACTTCTTCCTCCCCATCCCTGCTGTAATAACATCTTTTCTACCATTATAACCTTCTAACTTTGTACACCCATTCTCTTCCTATGCCAACCCTTCTGTGCATTTCCCAGTGGTGTGAATATTCTATAAGAGAACCGTACTCATGACACTCCACTAATTAAGATCTTTCAAGGGCTCCACGCATTACCTCCTGGATGCAATCCCAGCTCCTCAGCACACCCCCTTCAAGGCCTAGGGCTGTATTTCTCGCTCCCCGCTCACCTTACACACCTTCCTCCCAGAACAATCTCTACTTCTTAAAAGGGCCCTTGTGTCCAAGTGCCTATGAACGTGCTCTTCCTGGCACACGTTCCACTCTTCACATGACAGACTCCCCATAGCCTCTAAGACTCAGTGCCCAGCATTCTAGTCCAAGAATTCTTCCTGACTCCTCACTCACATAATACACGACTTTCTTTTCTGTTTTCTTGTCCAGCTCCTTCTGTTTAGAACAGAGCTTCTTGAAAGGAGGGACTGGGTACCTTGCCACATCCTGCATTGCAAAGGACTAACTAGGTGTTAAATCCACTCGTTCGGCACACACTTACTGAGCCCTAGGCTGGGTATTAGATGCATACTTGCGCTCTTTCATTGCACAATCCCCTATGGTTTTGCCATCCTTGGTGCCATAAGGAGTCACAAGCAGGATTTGACTACAGAAAATCTACCTCTTCAAGACTCTCACCCCAATGTCAATAGCTGCCCACTGGAAGACACAAACATGCATGTATCAACATCATCTAAATGTATTCTCACAACAACAAATGAGAAACCAAAAGTTCTGGGGATTTAATGCCTTGGCCAGCTTTTGATTGGCACGCTCAGGGGAGGCCATGTTCCATAGCGTTATAAGCTGGCTGGGGAAGTGAGACCAACCGGGGATCCAATCCCAGCCTTTCTAGGTAGAAGCTGTATGGTCTCACAAAAATTGCTTCCCCTCTTTGAGCCTCAGTTTCCCCTCCTGGAAAAGCATGGGAAATAATACTTAACCACCCACCTCACAGGATTGTGTGAAATCCAAATTAAAAACTGAATTATGGAAGTTCCCATCGTGGTTCAGTGGGTTAAGAACCCGACTAGCATCCATGAGGATGCAGGTTCAATCCCTGGCCCTATTCAGTGGATTAAGGATCCGGCGTTGCTGCAAGCTGCAGCATGGGTTGCAGATGCAGCTCGGATCCTGAGTTGCTATGGCTGTAGCATAAGCCGGCAGCTGCACCTTCGATTCACCTCCTAGCTTGGGAACTTCCATATGCCCCAGGTGCGACCCTAAACAGAAAAAAAAAAAAATCAATGTACGGCTTCAGTCTCTGAACCTAGTAAAATCCAAGGAACTCCAAATCATCTCAAAGCCCACATTCTTAATCATTCTGTGCTTTTTCCTGAGGAAGGGCTGGTGCTGATAGAAGAAAATATCTGAAGTTGCACAGAGAAGCTGAGGCCCAAATTGAGAATGCCTTTGTTTCCAGCAAGCAAGGACACCAAGAAAATTGCCTGTGTACCAACTCCATTATAGATGTTACCTAGAGAATTCTGATCTTGTCAGCCATCAAATAATAAGAGCTTGTGAAATGTGAAAGTCCTTCGAAAAATACAAACAGGCAGTATTGTTATCATCATTAATAGTCTAAGTTGGGACCCAGTGAAACTGTGACTCCAGTGAACCTGTGCTTGTCTACCATTTCTTTCCTTCTTCTACCATCATTTCTTTGAGGAGGACATATGACCAAGACTTTTTTTTTTTTTTTTTTTAAAGGTCTGCACCTGTTGCCTGTGGAAGTTACCAGGCAAGGGGTCAAAGTGGAGCTGCTGGCCTATGCCACAACCATAGCGAGGAAGGATTCGAGCCGCATGTGCAACATAATGCCTCAGCAGGCAACAACCCAGGAACCTTAATCCACTGAGCAAGGCCAGGGATCAGACCCACATTCTCCTGGATACTAGTTGCTTCCTTAACCCGTTGAGCCACAATGGGAACTCCAAGGACCGTGACTTTTTATTCTCTTGAACACCCACTATATCCAGGGTGTTGTTAGTTCTATCAGGTAGAGACTTTTGGTCCCACTTTGTAAGTGTAAGGCAACCCACTTCTAGGTGTAAATAAAATGGTTCTCACAGTTTATTGTAATCTTGAAGCTGTAGACAATCATATAATCATAAGCAATTATTAAGTTCATTCTATATGCTAGGTGCTGGGATTTTAAAGACAGATCAATTCATTTAATATAAGGCCCCAGTTGGAAATCTGAGATTTAATGGGTTCAACTCCTCGCCTCAGGTCATATGCTGTGAGTGACAGAGCAAGAAATCAAACCTATCAGAAACCAAGTTCTCTTCACGCATTCTGTTCAAAGCTCCTACCACACATGAGGCCCTGGACTATAAGGAAACAATATGAGAAGCACCCCTGTCCCATCCTCAAAGGGGCGAACCCCGTAGCTCCATCTTATATCCCATCTTGGACAAGAGAGGGATAAATAAGTGGATGAGTTCAGTGAAGTAGGCACCGAACAAAACTCTGGTGGAAAGGAGGGTAAATCATTGCCTGAGATGAACTCTAAACAAAGTAGAAGAGGAAAGTGTAGCTGGGGAATCAGAAAAGGCCCCTGGAGAAGATGCCATCAGAGGGCTGGATAACCTCATCTCAGCATCAATACACTATTCTCGTTAGAATCTCCACTCTATTTATAATTTTGACCTAAGTCCCAACACCTGTTCTGACTCCATCTCACAATCCAAGGAAAAGGATCTGGCTTGCCTTCTTCTCATTTTTGCAAAGTTGTTCCTGTCTGAGCATTTATTTTCTCATAATCTGCCTCTTACCCTTGACGTAGTGTGATGGCCACAGGAGCACTGGTCCACGTGTTTGGAGTTCACTGAATCTGAGCCACAGAAATATTCCAAATGAGGTTGGGATGGACAGCAAGCACCTCTGGCTTTAGCAGGATGTGTCTTCCTTCTGAGGAAAATGGGACTTCAAATCAGAATGTGTCTTTTGGGTTGGAACATCATAGTTTGTGATGCTCCACTATAAAAAGCATGTTTTATACCAAGACCAAGGTTTTGCCCAAAGTTTAAGCCTTTCATTGGGTATGTTTGAAAGCATCCTTGGAAAAAACGCCAACGTTCAGTCATAGTCTTGGGATTATATTTACTTTTTAGTTGGGTTTAACAAAATTTCACCCTTTTGTTAGTTCTCGTGTTGGTGGACTATTCAACTAAGTTAAAAACAACCTGAAAATGTTTAGTATGAGTATGAAAACACTTGTGCATAAACCTATATATCTCATCCAAGATGTAAACAATTGTATCCCCTTATACGATTAGGTATTTCTGGCTTTGAGAGGCTTTGAGTTGTACAGCTTTGAAAACAAACACTTGAAACTCTGCATGAGCAGATCATTGCTTGAGGTCTGCATATATTTGCAGGCTACAGTGACACAGCTTTTATGCAGTTCTGTTCTCATTTTCACAGGACCCTGGAGCTGTAGCATGTGCCCGAAGCACAACGATATGGTCAAAACTGTGCCCTGCTCCTCTGTCCTCAATCTCTCTGCATCCCCGGCCACCAATCCATCCACTTCAAGGCAGCCAGAGCTATGTCTCAATGATGCTGATCTGGTCAAGCCCTTACTCTATCAGAACCTCCCTTTCACTTACCGGATCAAGTTCAAGCTCCCTCGGGAGGATGAAGTTCTGCCACAGTGTTTCAACCTGAGCTTATCCACCTTCCCCAGCTGCTCTCACACACCTCAAGGTTTCCAGGCTGCTGGGACATCTCACCTCAGCAAGCCCTTCCTCACCTCTGTGCCCTTTGCCCGGGCTACCTCTCTGCCTACAGGTTCCATCCTCTCTGCAGTTCTCCTGGCAACATTTGTATTTGCCCTTTAAGACCAAATTCAAACATCCATGTCTCTGTGATGGCTCTCTGTCACCTCTCTTGCCATACACCTTCTCTCTGGGATCCCACCATCCTCTGGGCCTGTCCATCGTATGACATTTCACAGACTACGCTATCACTACATGTCCTGCCCCCACCCCTTACACCGAGAACCCCAGAGGGCTTGATTACTTCTTCCCCAGTCTTTTCTCCATCCTCAAAGTAGATGCCCAATAAACATCTGTTGAATAAATAAATGACCACAATAGGTGGATTTTTATCTTTGCCTTCTTCTACCCTTCCCCCATCACCAGCTGCACTTTCTCAGGCTTCCCTTCTCTTCTTCTCCCAGCCCCCACTCCCCAGACAACTCCGTCCCTCCAGCCCAAGCCACCCAGGTTTGACCCAACCATCAGCATCAACACTTGCTCTCGGGAAATGTTTTGAAAAATTCACAAGGCTGACCATGTGTCAACCTTCACTTTTTTTTTTCTTTTTAATAATTTGCCAGGTGACAAAATCTTGAGCCAAAATAATAAATCTCTAATTGTGGAATTTAATCCTGATCAGAGGCTCTTGCACACAGTCTCTGCCCCCACACTGTGGTGTTTTGTGTAGGCGTTGCCTTTTCCTGATTTTTAGAGGCAAAGGAATCTCTGCAAACTCTCAACTGTGTGATCTGGGGCCCTAGGAAGTCAGTCTGCCTCGAACAAAATGGTCCAGCCATTCTCCTAGAACTACCACATAATTATAAATCTTTCAGTATTTGAAAGATTGAAATACTTGAAGGCTCCACATTCAAAAGATAAGGAAGTCTTTGTGAAAAGATTTAAACTCAGCAGCTCTGATTTAAATACTAATTAATTATTTTATCTTTCTTATTGGGTGAACTATTTAATATGTAGGTATTTCCTAATAGGGGAAGGGAGACTAGGATCATTAAAATCTTAATAAGAGCTGAGCAGAGAAAAACCCTTCTCTAATTGTCTTTCAGCAAATAACAAATTAAAGGGCAAACGGTAAGAAAGATGAGCTCAGAAGAGTAACAAACAGAGTTGAATAAACATCCAGCTGGGTTTCCAAGGAATTCTGAAAGCTCCCTGAGTGTGTTGCGAGTCACATTTTTAAGAAGATAAAGGCTGGATGGTGAGGTTTACCATGCCTGCACATCAAAAGAGTGCATGATCTATACGGAGGTGACCCACACTCCCCAATTTCTGTACATTGGAATACCTGTGTTAAAAACAGATAAAAACAGGGGCTGCCTGCCACACCAGCCCCACGCCAGAACGGCCCCTTGGACCAAGGCCATACTGCCGAAGCGGAGAAGTCAATTAGAAATCTGCTGGCATGCAAACTATTACATTTCAAATGGATAAGTGATGAGGTCCTGCTGTACAGCACAGGAACTCTATCCAGTCTCTTGGGATAGACCATGATGGAAGACAGTATAAGAAAGGGAATGTGTATATATATATGACTGGGGCCCTTTGCTGTACTGCAAGAATTGGCACAACACTGAAAGTCAACTATACTTTAATAAAAAGAGGAAGGAAAGAAGGAAGGAAGGAAGGGAGGAAGGGAGGAAGGCAGGAAGGAAGGCAGGCAGGCAGGCAATCATCTGGCCATTGGGCAGTGAAAGCCTTCCATCTACTGAGTCAAAGTCTCTGCATTTTACCTTCCTTTTCCGAATTCACTACATGGTGACTCAACCCTGCTCAGACAGTAAAAGCAATATTCTAGATGTTCTTGTCTTCCAGACATGTAACAATATGATGCAATATTGAGGACCAGAAACCAAATGAGATCATGGGCGAGGAGAAGCATTTAAAACCCAAAATACCTCATAAATATCAGGTGGCAGTATTACTGCAATGGGGAGACACAGCGCCACTTGGCTAGTAGAGATGATGGTTAAATTGTCAAACACTAGGCCCCCATATGGATGGGCAAATCAATACAAGCCACCTCTCCCCTGCCCAATTTAACTAGGCTGTAATCCAAGAAAACAATGCTATATTTGAATATCAGAAAAAATCTATTTAAGACGTTCCATTATACTATACTGTAATTAGTAATGTATAGAATAGAATAGAATAGAATAGAATAGAATAGAATAGAATAGAATAGAATAGAATAGAATAGAATAGAATAGAATAGAATAGAATTGGCTTGGAATCAAGAAAAATGCTTCTGAGTTCCATGTCAGGCTCCCAAGAGCTTGTTTACCCACCGCTTTTAGTGAAGATTCACTTCCTAATTCCCCACTCCCTGCATCCCACACTGCCCCCAGTGGAACTAAGGTCTAGCAACAGAGATACATCTCCTGGGATCATTTAAGCATGGAAAAGGGACAAAGAGTTACTCAGTCCAACCCTCTGATGAGGTACAGTAAAAAATAAAAGAACTCAAGCATGTGGAACCTGTAGCATAATAATTAGCATATACTAAGCCCTCAATAAAAGTTACTATTCGTAGTACTAATAGTAATATCTTGGAGCTGTTTAGTGGCAGGGCTGCGACTAGAACCCAGTCTCTACTCTTGATTTTTCCCATAAGACTGGGACCTCCCACTGTGAAAAGACTAAAGAGGGAGGCTTTGAAAAATTATTTTAAAAGAGCTAATAATTTCCAAGCTATTTATTTTATTGCAAATTCCACAATTTATATGCTCAGATAGTCTGGTTTAACAATATAAACAGATAAAGTTTGATTTATTTCAGATCCCCAAATTATTTTTCCCTCTTCCTTTCACAAAGAGTCCAGGCATAAAAAGCGAATGTGGTAAAGAAAACCCCTGAATGATTACTTTCATTAAAATTATGTTTGCTTGAAAATTACACAATAAACCTTCATATCTCAGGACAGCAGCTGTTCAATTTGACAATAACCAGCATCTACAGATCTATTTTAACAAATATACTCCCACGAGGTAATCCAGGTTTTACGAAATGCTATGGTTCCTGGAAAAAAAGCTGGGAGCCATGTCCTCCTGAGCCTTATCCCAAAACAAAACAAATGAAACAAGAAAATTGCTCTTCCTTTTCCCCCAACACAACAGTAAAATATCTTCCTCCTAAAGTATTTCAGGGGATACCCAGGATAGTTCATTTTATTGTACTCTCTGTACAAATAAATTGAATTATTTGACTCTACCTGGCCACCAAAAATAGGTGTGGTCCTAGAACCTCTCAGCCTAAAGAACATGATTATGACTTGAAAGAAATCAAGCACTGGGCAATGATAACAATGATAAAATTCAGGTAACAATGATAAGAGTGATCATGATAATAAGCGGGATCGGAGTTCCCTCTGTGGCTCAGCAGTTAATGAACCCAACTAGGATCCATGGGGATGCGGGTTGGATCCCTGGCCTTGCTCAGTGGGTTAAGAATCCAGTGTTGCCCTGAGCCATGGTATAGGTCGCAGACATGGCTCAGACCCTGAGTTGCTGTGGTTGTGGTGTAGGCCGGCAGCTGTAGCTCAGATTCGACCCCTAGCCTGGGAACTTCCATATGCCACAGACACAGCCCTAAAAAAGTAAGTAAATAAATAAATAATAAATAAATAAACGAAAATAGTCAGGATCACATGGAGAGATTTTTGCGAAAAAAAAAAAAGAGTTCCATGATCAAATTAAATTTCAAAAACTCTTATTCGAACAAATTAAACCAATAAAATTAACCAAATTTCATTATTGCAGTATCCTCTAAGGCTTCAGTTTCCCCAGTGTGAATTGTTTCTCCCAGAAAGCGGAATGATATGTAGCAATTTGCAAGCATTTCTTTGCAGAGAATCAATTGGAGCTGGTATTTCATAGAACCCATTTTGGAACATTCTGATTTAGATTATAGGCAGATGCTTAAAAACACCCTCTAATATTAACGTATTGTATGAATATGTTCTTATATTAAATCCTTAGTACATATCAGTTATAAAATCTTAAAATAGATAGCTAACCATTATCTAAAGGAATTGAATTTATATTGGTGGTGATAAGAAAATTCACCACTTCTTACCAGGAAGATTACAGCTTGTTTCTCCCTGCCTACATTTAGTTTTTATTGCAGCTTTAAATTTGTTTTTTTGTTTTGTTTTGCTTTTCAGGGCCACACTCATGGCATATGGAGGTTTCCAGGCTAGGGGTCAAATTGGAGCTACAGATGCCGGCCTATGCTACAGCCACAGCAATGTGGGATCAGAGCTGAGTCTGCGACCTACGCCACAACTCAGGGCAATGCCGGATCCTTAACCCACCGAGCAAGGCCAGGGATTAAACCCGCCACCTCAGGGTTCCTAGTCAGATTCATTTCTGCTGCGCCACAGTGGAAACTCCCTATTGCAGCTTTAAATTTTACATGGAGAAAAAGAACACTTTTTCCCTTTTCCAGGTCACTAATATTCACTGCAATCAGAGTTGCCCTTGTTGAGGCAATGTAAGCATCAGTATTAAATTATGAACATATTTTTAAATTACTTGATTTTGATAAGAGTTGCATACCTAATATAAAAAATTTGGCAAAGCCAGAAATGATTTTTTTAAAAAAATAAATTACCAAAAATTTGAAAATGTAGGGATAAACTTTGATATATTTCCTTTCACAACTTTGTCTCTAATTTTTTCACATGCTGACATTTTTCTCTTGGTATTTAAAAGAATTATTCAAAAGCATTATTACCCAAGGTTACACATGGTGGATTGAAATCATGTGTTCATCCTCTCTCACCTCCCATTAAAAAGGGGAAAATTACCAAAAAAAATTGAAGAGTAAGGAAATTCGGCTTTTTCAAGATAGAAATTGCACGAAGGCATAAGAAGTGCCTTAGTAGAACAGAAAAAGCTGAAACAAGGGAATTTTGTCAAACTCAGAGAAAGTTCATTATAGAATCCTCCCCAAAGGGATTCACAGAAAGTAGAGGTGAGACGTGGAGCTGAGCACAGGAGAACCGTATTAGGAGGAAATACCCAGGGCCCACTGGGCACAGCCAAGGGACTATCCTTTCCCACCATATAGACACAGTGATTACTCTCTGGAGAAAATAATCCAGAGAACATCCTGGACATGGGATTGCCCCACCTGGCAAGTTAGGAGAGAAGCCAGAGGTGACACAAGTTACTAAAATGGGAATTTGAAAAATCTGAAAATAAAAAGATGAGATTCACACCCCTACCCCCACCCCAGAACAATAGCAGCTAAGCTGGTACAAGTAAGGCAACCAACTGGAAAGTCCTTCCATGGAGAAATAAAAACTAAACACGACCTAGATGCTTAAAAGGCCACAGGTACTAATATCTGTGGACCAATTAACAGAAAAAGGAACACTCAGCCCTATCATCCTGCAATGATGCCATATGCTTAGTTTCCAACCAACTTTGTCATGCCTCACTCTTAAATGTGAACGGAGAAATCTCCAGACATGTTTTCCCCCATGAAAAACAAATAGGTATTAAAAACGAGAGCTTAATGGAACCCAACACATTTGAGGAAAGAGGATAAATCACAAAATAAAACTGTATACATAAGACACATAAGATACATACATAAGAGAAGATATACATACATGTATACATACATAAGATATATGTATATCCTATACATGTATACATAAGATTATACTTCAGAGAAGATACAAAAACCATGAAATAATAAACAGAATATGGGGCTGGGAGGTAGAGGAGAGGAGAAAGGAAAACTCAGAACAAGAAAAACATCATCAGAAATTTTAAATTGCAACTAGAGATTCTCATACTAAGTGAAGTGAATCAGAAAGAGAAAGACAAATACCATATGATATCACGTACATGTGGAATCTAAAATATGGCACATATAAACCTATCTACAAAAGAGAAAGAGACTCACAGGCATGGAGAAAAGACTTGTGGTTACCAAGGGGATGGGGAGGGAGAAGGATGGATGGGGAGTTTGGGATTAGTAGATGCAAACTGTTACATTCAGAGTGGATAAGCAACGAGGTCCTGCTGTATAGCCCAGGGAACTATATCCAGTCTTTTGGGATAGACCATGATGGAAGGTAATAGAAGAAAAGGAATGTGTATATATACATATATATACATATGTATACACATACACACACACAGACACACACACACATCCATATATGACTGGGTCGCTTTGCTATACAGCAGAAATTGGCACAACATTAAATCAACTATAATTTTTAAAAATTGAAAATAAAAAATTTTAAATACTATAAACAAACAAAAAAAATCAATAGGAAGCTTGGAATATAATGAAGAAATTCCCCAGAGAGTAGAATAAAAAGACAAAAAAAAAAGGACAATTGAAAGAAAAACGAATGAAGAAAAATAAGCAAAGTCCGACATCTACCTAAAAGGAACGCTGGGAAGAAAATGAAAGGAAACAGGACAAGGCATGTGTGATATAAGAATAATTATATTTTTAGGTACATATAGTTTTTAAAACAGACTAGTTTTTAGAGCAGATTTAGCTTATAGCAAAACTGAGCACAAAGTAGGGAGTTTCCACATACCACCGCCACCCCCCGACACACACATCACAGTGGGACATGTGTTACACAATCAATGAACTGAAATTAACACATCATTATCACTCAGAATCCAGAGTTTACATTAGGGTTCACTCTTGGTATTGTATGTTCAATGGATTATGACAAAATAATAACCTGTATCCTCCGATATAGTTACCATACGGAGTATTATTCTATCTTCAAAAATCCTCTTTGTTTCACTAGTCATTCTTCCATCCTCCCTAGCTGATGGCAACCACTGACAGTTTTCTTATCACTCATAGTTTTCTTATCACTTCTTTCACTCAGTAATATGCATCTAAATTTCCTCCATGCTTTTCATTACCTGATAGTTCACTTCTTTTCAGTGCTGAATATTCCATTGTCTGGATATACCATAGTTTCCTTATCCATTCACCTACTTAAAGACATTTGTGGTTGTTTCCAAGTTTTGGCAATTATGTACAAAGGTACTATAAGCATTTGTGTGCAGGTTTTTGTATAAATATATGTTTTCAGCTCCTTGGGATACATACCAAGGAGTGTGAGCACTGGATCATGTGGTAAGAGTATGCTTACTTTTCTAAACAACTGCCAAACTATCTTCCAAAGTAGAGGTACCATTTTGCTTTCCCATCAGCAGCGAATGAGAGTTTCAGTTGCTCTACATCCTTGCCAGCATTTACTGTTGTCAGTGTTTTGGATTTAAGCTATTCTAACAGATGTCTATTGGTGTCTCATTGTTTTAATTTGCAGTTCTCTAAAGGAATGCGTTGAACATCTTTTATGCTTATCTGCCACCTATATACCTTCTTTGGTCAAGTTTTCTTTCATTTTTAAATCAGGTTGCTTGTTTTCTTTTTCTTTTTTTTAATTTATTTTTTATTGTTATTTCCCCCTACGCACTTTTTTTTCCCCTGAAAAACAAAAATCAAGTAGGAGCCATAACTCTTCCAGAGTTCAAGCAATATTACAAAGCCACAGTCATCAAGAATGTGTGGTAGTGGTATCAAAACAGACATACAGACCAATGGAAAAGAATAGAAAATGCAGAAATAAACCCTGATACCTATGGTCAATTAATTTTTGACAAAGGAGGCAAGAACATAAAATGGGGAAAAGACAGTTTATTCAGCAAGAATTGCTGGGAAACCTGGACAGCTGCATGCAAATCAATGAAACTAGAACACACCCTCACACCATGCACAAAAATAAACACAAAATGACTTAAAGGCTGCTTGTTTTCTTATTGTGCAGTTTTAAGAGTTCTTTGTATATTTTGGACAGCTGTCCTTTATCAGATATGTGTTTTGCAAATATTTTCTCCAAGTCTGTGGCTTGGGCTTCTCATTCTCTTAACAGTCTCTCCCAGAGCAGAAGTTTTTAATTTTTTTTTTTTTTTCTTTTTTGGCTGCCCCATGACATATGGAGTTCCTGGGCCAGAGATCAGACCTAGCAATACTGGATCCTTTAACACACAGTGCTGGGCCAGGGATCAAACCTATGTCCTTGGATACAGAGACACTGCCAATCCCATTGGTCCACAAGGAACTCCCAAAAGTTTTTAATTTTTAATGGAGTCCAGTTTATCATTTCTTTCATGGATTGTGCCTTTGGTATTATACCTGAAAAGCCATCATCTCCAACTATTTTTGCTCCATTGTATTGCCTTTGCTCCTTTGTCAAAAATCAGTTGACTATATTTATATGGGACTATTTCAGGGTTGTCTGTTTTGTACCATTGTTCTGATTGTTTATTCTTTTGTCAATGCCACACAGTTTGATTTCATTTTATAATAGTTTTATAATAAGTCTCGAAGTCAGGTACTGCCAGTCCTACAGCTTTGTGCTTCTCCAATATTCTCCACATAAATTTTAGAATCGGTTTGTTGATAAGCACAAAATAACTAGCCCGGAGTGTGACGGAGGTGTTGAATCTATAGATCAAGAGAGAAGAACTAACATCTGGACAATATTTTCTTCCTACCTATGATTGTGAACTATCTTTCCACTTATTTATTTCTTTGATTTTCTTTCATCAGAGTTTTGTAGTTTTCCTCATATATATCTTCTATATATTTTGTTAAGTTTATACATAAGTATTTCATTCTTTTGGGTGCTAATGTAAATGGTATTGTCTTTTCAATCTCAAGTTCCACTTGTTCATTGCTGGTATACAGGGAAGACATTGACTTTTGCGTACTAAACCTTTATCCTGTAACTTTTGTGCATTAACTTTGTGTTCTTTGTAACTTGCAATTCACTTATCCCAGGAGTGGTGTTGTTGATTCTTTCAGAAATTCCACTTAAATGATCATGTCATCTGAAAACAAAGCCAGTTCAATTTCTTCACTCCCTATCAGTGTACCTTTTATTCCTTTTCCTTTTCTTTGTTTCCTTGTCTTGTTGCATTAGCTAGGACTTCCAGTACAGTGTTAAAAAGCAGTGGTGAGAGGAAACATCCTTGCCTTGTTCCTGATTTAATGGAAAACTTCTAGTGGCTTACTACTAAGTATGCTATTAGTTATAAATTTTTGTAGCTGTTCTTTATCAAGTTGGGGAGATTCCTCTCTATTCAAAGTTTGCTGAGTTTTTATGATGACTGGGTGTTGGATTTTATCAAATGTTTTTTATGCATCTATTGATATGGTCATGAGATTTTTCTTCTTTAGCCAGGTGATGTGAGGGATTACACTAATTGGTTTTCCAAATGTTGAACCAGCCTTTCTTACTTGAGATAAATCCCACTTGGTCTTATTGTATAATTCCCTTTACATATTGTTGAATTTTATTTGCTAATATTTTTTGAGAATTTTAGTATGTACATTCATGAAGGATATTGGTCTGTAGTTTTCTTCTGGTGTCTTTGTCTGGGTTTGTTGCTAGAGCAATGCTGTCCTTATAAGATAAGCTAGAAAGTATCCCTCTGCTTCTATCTTCTGGAAGAGATGGTGGAGAATTTATATAATTTCCTCCTTAAATGTTTGATAGGGTTCACCAGTGAATCCATTTGGGCTGGAGGCACTCTACTTTGGAAAGCTAATGATTATTGATTCAATTTCTTTAGTAGATATACTTCTATTCATGTTGGTTTTTTTCTTGTGGGTCTTTTGACAGATTGAGTCTTTCAAGGAATTAGTCTATTTTGTCTAGGCTATCAAATTGGTAGGTATCAAGTTGTTCATAATATTCTTTTATTATTCTTTTAGGGTCCATGGGATCTGAATGTAGCCATGTCCCTTCTTTTATTTCTGATATGAGCAATTTGCATCTATTTTCCCCCTCAGTTTGCTTGTCAATTGTATTGATCATTTTAAAGAATTAGTTTTTCATTTCATGGACTTTCTTTTAATGTCTTACTTTTAATTCCATTGATTTCTGCTCTAAATTTCATTATTTATTTTCTTCTGCTTACTTTGAATTTAATTTGCTTTTTTTTTTTTTAGTTTTCTAGAAACTTAGATTATTGATTTTAGAACAGTCTTACTTTGTAATATATGTCTTCAATACTATGAACTTCCCCCCAGTCACTGCTTTCACTGCATCCCACAAATTTTGACAAACTGTATTTTCACTTATATTTATTTATCTTGAAATGTCTCCTTTGACCTACATGTTATTTGGAAGCATATTGTTTAATCTCCAAGTATTTGGGGATTTTCCAGATATCTTCCCACTGTTGGGTTCCAGTGTATTGTGATTCGAGAGCAGACACTGTATATCTTCTATTCTTTTAAATTTGTTAAAGTGTGCATTATGGCCCAGAAGTGGTCTCTCTTGGTGAATGTTCCATATGAGCTGGAGAAGAATGTGTAGTTTGCTGTTGTTGAATGGAATAGTCTATAAATGTATTCTATCCAGCTGATTAATGGTGCTGTTGAGTTCAGCAATATCCTTACTGATTTTCTGCCTGCTGGGTCTGTCCATTTCTAACAGAGGAGTGTTAAAGTCTCCAACTATGATAATGGATTCATCTATTTCTCCTTACGGTTCTATCATTTGTGCCCACATATTTTGACTCTTTAGTTAGCCACATATACACTGAGGATTGTTACATCTTCTTGGAGAATTTATCCTTTTATAGGTATAGTATCTGAAATTAACATGACAATTGTCCTAAAGCCCAACCCACAAGGGCTGCAATGTCCCTTATTATTCTTGGAGAAAAACTGTTTTCAGACATTGCTTTCTGTACCAATACCATTTGCTGGTTCATTTGCTGGTCTGCTGATCAACTGCTTTTGCTGGAAAGCTCAGTTCTTCCTGCTCCCTCTAGGCACATACAAGGACTTTGTTATTGAACCCAACATCAAAACCAAACCTCTGGTATTGCAAATTCAGATGACTCCTCCACTCAAGACCTCCTGTCTTTTCAACAAAGGGGCTGACCCTTTCTTTCAGAGCTCCCCCAGTTTTCTAAGCCACAGAGCAGCTCTTAATTTTTTTTATTTTTTTAATTATAGTTGATTACAGTGTTGCATCAATTTCTGCTGTACAGTAAAGTGATCCAGTCATATATATTATATGTGTGTGTGTGTATACATTCTATTTCTCATATGATCTTCCATCACGGTCCATCACAAGTGATTGGATATATACCTCCCTGTGCTATACAGCAGGACCTCATTGCTCATCCATTCTAAATGTAATAGTTTGCATCTACTAAGCCCAAACTCCCAGTACATCCCACCCCCTCTCCCTCCCTCTTGGCAAAGGGGCTTTCAGAGCTCCCCCAATGTCCTAAGCCACAGAGCAGCTCTCAATTTTGAATCCATCCCGGTTTTAAGTGCTTATAAACATACTAGACCAAAATAGAAAAAGGGTGGCAAATAGGTTTCTTCTCATTTCCAAAGCCAATTAATTAGTAGATCCCACCGGAGCACCATGTTGAAAGACTCCATCTAGGCTCTGAGACTCTGTCTAGGCTCACTGGGAAAGAGGGTGATGCTTAGCTAGCAATGTCTAGGACAGTGTCTCCTGTCCAGGACAGGAGAGAAGCAGCACACCTAACAGGAACATGCCGTCCCTCAAGGGATTGCTCAAGCTCTCCAACAACTGCCTCGTGATCGCTCAGGTTCATAAGGAACATGTTAGCAAAGTGAAATAAAAGGAGCCTGGGTACTCTGTGTCACCAACTTCTTTTCAACTTTCACTTTTAATCCCCAGGTAATTAATACAAATGTAATTCAAATACCCTCCTCCTCCCAGGATGACTCAAAAGGCTCTTCTACAGATGAAGGTCATTGCCACACTCCAAGAAGACACAGGCCTGACTGCACTTGACTGCAGGAATGACAACAGCCCCCTGAGTCAGCTGCAGAGCATGCTGCAAGTGAAGGAGGGTAATCAGCCCGGCACTTTAGGACGTGGTTATGACACTAAGCAGAGTGAGCTCCACAGCCCTGCCCCCTTGTATAATCAGTCTCACCAAGTTCAGCAGGAGGAAACAGAACTGGTATGAAAGGCTGACCAACCTGGCTTCTCCTCCAGGCCCTTTCACTTACTGAACGACTCATGACGTGCTCACAGGCGAGAAGAGGTGATTTTGTGAAGCTGTGGATGCTCCCCAAATTAATCTATCAATTCCAAATCAAAATCCCAACAGAGCTTTGACAAACTGACTCTAAAATAAATACAGAGCAGCAAAAGACCAATAACTGACAAAATTTTTTGAAGGAAGTCAAGATATAGGGTTGGTGTTGAGTTCCCTCAAGGCTCTGGGGGTTAAGGATCTGGTGTTGTCACTGCTATGGCTCAGGTCACTGCCATGGAGCATGTCCAGTCCCTGACCTGGGAACTTCTATTTGCAGTGGTTACAAGAAGGACATTAAGTAAACACCAAGGAAATCTATATAAACAATGAACTTCGGCTCATCAAAAAAATATATTAATAAAAAGAGAGAAAAAATGCTATAACTAGTGGGAGGAGGGGAAATAAATTTGGAATTTATAATAAATTCCAAATGGATAGAAGATCTATTGAAGAAAGTAAAACTTCAAAAATTTTAGAAGAAAACATAAGGGACTATCTTTATGATCTTGGGGAAAGGACCTCTTGTGTCTTTAAGACACAAAACCACAAACCACACAGTAAAAGATTCATAATATGATTACACTAAAATAGAAAAGTTCTAAATATAAACAGACACTATAAACGTAAAAAGGCAAACCCCAGACTGAAAGAAGACATTTACAAACCATAAAAATGACAACTGATTTCTATCTAAATAAATAAAATACTCTTATAAACCAAGGGGGGAAAATGATTTAGAAGAAAACTGAATTGAAAAAAGGACAAAGGGTATGAATAAGCAAATTTAAAAGGCAAAAAAATATATGAACTATCCATCAGGGAAATGCAAGTTAAAACCCGACCTCCTCCAGATTAGAAAAAGTTTAAAAATCTGACAGTTCTTGGAGTTCCTGCTAGGGCACAGCGGAATCACTGCTGTCTCTGGAACCTAGGACACAGGTGCTATTTATGGCCCAGAACAGTAGGTTAGGGATCCAGCATTGCAAAAAAATATATATGCTAAAATAAAACTCTGATAGTTCCAAGTGACGACAGAGATGTGGAGACATGACTCTTAGAGTCTATTGAGAAGGAACTTAAATTTGTGTAACCTCTATGGAAAGTGTAGCAAACACACAGAAGTTACACTTCTAAATATAAACTCCTGAAAGAAGTGATTTTCCAACTATGGGTCTCAACCTGTGTGAAGTCAAGTTGGTAGATTTCAAGCAACAGTTTTGGGGTTTGTTCATTTGTTTTTAGGGCCAAACCTGCAGCATATGGAGGTCCCCAGGCTAGGGGTCAAATCAGAGCTGTAGCTGCCAGCCTGCCTACGCCACAGCCACAGAAATGCGGGATCTGAGCCACATCTGTGACCTACACCACAGCTCATGGCGATGCCGGATCCTTAACCCACCAAGCGAGGCCAGGGATCAAACCTTCCTACATCCTCACGGACACTAGTCAGAGTCATTCCAACTCAGCCAGGGATCAAACCTTCCTACATCCTCATGGACACTAGTCAGAGTCATTCCCACTCAGCCACGATGGGAACTCCTCAACCAACAATTCTGTTATAAAATAAGGCAAAATAAAAAGAACAGACAATGTCACAGTGCACTGCAAATAGTAAAAGTAAGTATAATTTTGTGAAACTTTTTTTCAAGTTATATTCAGGTGGGCATGTGTTCACACATGTATGTATGGGTTTTCTGGGCACAATATACAGAATTTGCTTCTTATTGGCAATCATGGTCAAAAATGTCTGAAAGACATGGCTTAGAATAGCAGTCCTCAAATTATGGTCTGGAAACTTCTGAGGGTCCTAAGACACAGTGGATCCACATGATCAAAACAATTTTTATAATAATACTAAGTTACTATTTGCACTTTTGGCTCTCATTTTCTCACAAGTGTGCAGTGGAGTTTTCCAGAGGATATATGATGTGTAACATCACAACCAAGGAAATGCAGAAGCAGATAGGAGAATTCGGCTCCTTCTATTAAAGAGATTTACAAAAATCTAAAGCAATTCCAGGAGTTCCCACCATGGCGCAGTGGGTGAAGAATCCGACTGCAGCAGCTGTGGCTTGGATTCAGTCCCTGGCCTGGGAACTTCCACATGGTGGGTGCCACTATAAATAAATAAATAAATAAATAATAAAGCAATACCACTTCTCTCACTAACTTTTAAAATTTAGAGGTTTGGGAGTTCCCGTTGTGGCTCACTAGAAACGAATCTGACTAGCATCCATGAGGACACAGGTTCGATCCCTGGCCTCATTTAGTGGATTAAAGGATCCAGTGTTGCCGTGAGCTATGGTGTAAGTCGCAGATGTGGCTCAGATCTGGCATTGCTATGGCTGTGACGTAGATCGGTGGCTATAGTTCCAATTTGACCCCTAGTCTGGGAATCTCCATATGCCACGGGTGCAGCCCTAAAAAAGACAGAAATAAAATAACAAATATAAAATAAAATAAAATTAGAGGTTTGGAGAGAGTGAGAAGGACTGGGAGTTTGGGGTTAGTAGATGAAAACTCTGACATTTAGAATGGATAGACAATGACAATGGATAAACATGGGGAACTATACCTAATCTCTTGTGATAGACCATGATGGAAAATAATATAAGAAAGAGAATATATTACTGGGTCCATTTGCCATACAGCAGAAATTGGCACAACAGTGAAAATCAACTATATTTTAATTTTAAAAATAGCAAAAATTTAGATGTTTGGATTTAATACATGCACACTATTATATATAAAATAGATAAACAACAAGGACCTACTGTATAGTACTGGGAACTATACTCACTGTCCTGTAATAACTTACACTGGAAAAGAATCTGAAAAAGAATCCATGTGTGTGTGTTTAACTGAATCACTTTGCTGTATACTTGGAACTAACACAACACTGTAAACTTTTTATTTAATTGAAATGACTATATTTCAATTAAATAAAAAATATCGTTAAAGTTGATCAGTTTCCATTTCTAATATAAGCACTAATAGACATAATTCACACAAAGAAAGATCTTTGGGTTCCTCAACAACTTTTAGAAGTATAAAAGGGTCCCCAAATCAAAAAGTTTAAGAAATGCAAGCTCAGAAACTGTCTCCCACATGTTCCCAAAAGAACACTGATGAGAATATTCACTGGCACATGGTAACAGCAAAGGAAGGGGGAGGAAGGAAGGAAAGGAAGAAGGAAAAAAGGACAGAAGGAAAGAAAGAGAGAAAAACAGAAATAAACTAAATATCCATCAACAGGAAAATGGATAAATTAATTAATTTTGTCATAGTCATTGAAGACTATACAAACTTGAAAATGAACTAGAGCTACATCTAACTCACAAATGCAGTACTGAGAGAAAAAGCAAGTTTCAGGAGGATACATGCAAGTATGATGCCATCTATATAAAGTTTTAAAAACATGTTTTCCATGCATATATACAAATAAGAACAAACAATAAAAGCATTAAGGCCTGCAGGGGAAAACAAACACCTTATTCAAGACGGTAATTCACTGGAGCCAAGGTGATATGAGGGTAGTAGGTTGGAAGTGGAATGGGATTAGGAGGAGATTCAACAAGGGTTTTCAGCCCCATCTGTGAAGTTTTGTTTCTTAAGCTAATAGTATGTACATGGATATCATACTCTCTATATTGTGTTTCTTAACTTTTTCAAAAAGGAATTGAATTTGGGTGCTATACAACGGCACCCCCACTCCACTTTACTTATAACTTTATTTAGCTTTAAATTATCCACCTATGAAAACCAAAGACCTATAGGAGCAATGGCAAAAGGAAAAGGGAACTAGCATCTGTGTATCTACCTGTGTGTACCATCTCTTCAGTGGGTATTACTTTTTTTCTTATTTAATCTTTACAACAGAATCATGATGTACTGGTGAATGTTCAAGACATTTTCCATTGACAGATGAATGGATTAAGAAGCTGTGATACATATATACAATGGAATACTATTCAGCCATAAAAAAGAATTAAAGAATGCCATTCACAGCAACATGAATGCAACTAAAGAGTCTCATACTAAGTGAAGTAAGTCAGAAAGACAAATACCATGTGACATCACATAGATGGAATCTAAAATATGGCACAAATGAACCTATCTACAAAATAGAAAAGAACTCACACACATACATGACAGTCTTGTGGTTGCCAAGAGGGAAGGGGGAGGAAATGGGATGGACTGAGAGTTTGGGATTGGAAGATGCAAACCATTCCATTTAGAATGGATAAACAATGAGGTCCTACTGTATAGGACAGGGAACTATGTCTAGTCTCTTGGGATAGAACATGATGGAAGATAATATGAGAAAAAGAATGCATATATATATTTATGACTGGGTTACTATGCTGTACGGCAGAAACTGGCACAGCAACTATACTTTTAAAAATCAAAAAAAAAAAAAAAGAAAAGAAATTCAGCTAGCTTATCAGTACCTAAGATTAAGATATCAAGTGTCACCAGATATTGGTTGTTTTTTGAAAAGTGAGTAAAATTATTCAAATCTACAAAAAAAATCAGTTGTGTAGGATTTGCTGATATAAGAGTGATATAAGAGTGATACAAGACATCACTCTTTATGAAAACTTAAAGTCCCAAACTCTCCTCACTTACTGTATTCCTAATGGGGAGATTTCTCTGCTACGGAAACCCTCGCAGAGAAGATAGACAAATAAGTAAGATGGGGTTTTTCCCACTGGATCAGCAGGACACAGAAATGTCTCTAGAAATCTTTCTTCATATAATTTTCCCATAAAAATGTTAAATAACCCAAAGAGAAACTTCACTTTTCAGAAGTCCACATGTGAATCAGTTCCTGACCTATAATATTTGATTTACCTGTGTCCATAGGATCAGCTGTTAGTATTGCTGCTCCAGGGAGGGATAGAGCCAGGGCCAGGGGTGGGGGAGGGTGCCTGTCAGCTGTTGCTTGTGGCACTGCCCCTGTGCCTACCCAGAACTTATGGAAGAAATGTAGTCCTAGAATACTAGTCACCTGAACGTTGATGAAGACAAGTACATAGCTCCTTAGCTTTGTCAAAGATGCCCAAGAGATGCCCCTTCATCTTCCTTTTGACTCCACAGAATGTTAATTTCAAGTCTTCTGGAAAGCGGGTATCTTGGAAAGGATAGATGGATTTTTTCCCTCTTTTTCTAGGCACCATCCAACCAACCTTTATTTTTTCCCCACCAGAGGGGTCCTCAAGACCAAGTCTGTCTTTGACTCCCTCTACTCAGCCAACCCAGATGAGCTGAACTTGTCGTTTAGTGAATCTGTTCGGTCCAAATCCTTGACTGTGGCCAACCATCCTTCACCTCCTCTTCTATTCTAGCTGATTTGATTTCTTTCTTTTTCCCTTCATCAAGCTCCCAAAGCAAAGCCCATTTCCTGTATTATCATTTGCACCCACTTTATGATTTATAGAGTGGAATTCCCACTCATTCTCCTTAACCTGCCCCCTGCCACCTGTTTCAATGTGGAGAAGTGGCAGATGATAATAGGATGTCCATCTTGGCATCAGACGGACCTGGGCTCTGACTCCAGCTGGGCCACTGTACGGACTGGATAAGTTATTTTATCTCTCTGAGGTTTGGCCTCTTTGTATGTACAACAGATGCCTCAATAACTACTTTGGGAAGAAAAAATGAATGCAAAATGCCTGATACGTAATCGATGCTAAATAGAACTTACTATTATTGTTCCTTTAAGGATTACCATTTTAATCTGCCAAGGATGCTTTTCTCTGGACTGCCCCCTCACCACATTCCCGATCATCACCCTCTGCCTTCTCTGTCAGGGGCAACAGGGCAGCAGTTCACCACCCAAATTGCTGTTTCTCTTGGCCAAGGCCATTTGGTTCCCGAAGGGAGCTTTTTTCCTTCCCACACATTTGCCCCCGGGTCACATTATTTGTTAAACAGCAATTATAATTAAATGAGCCTGGGAGACTTTCACATAATCAAGGTAACAACTTTTCAGACCAAAGTGAAAATGTACACGACTGGCAGTGAGGTCTTCAGATGATAGATCTGTCCTTTCGAGGGCCAGGCCCAGTCCCAGGTATTCCCATAGCAACAGACTTTCTCCTCTCATGGTTTTGTTTTGTCTTTTTAGGGCCACACCCAGGGCATATGGAAGTTCCCAGGCTAGGGGTCAAATCAGAGCTGTAGCTGCCTGTTTATGCCACAGCCACAGCAATTCAGGATCTGAGCCACATCTGCAACCTACACTGCGGCTTGAAGCAATGCTGGATCCTTAACCCACTGAGCGAGGCCAGAGATCGAACCTGCATCCTCATGGACACTATGTCAGATTTTTAACCCACTGAGCCAAAACGGGAACTCCTCCTCTCACATTTTAACCACAGCTCCAGACCATCCCTCTGTAGGGAGAACGTGGAAAACTCCTGTCTGTCCCAGGACTTGCAAAGTTGAGGAAGCTCATCCTTACTAACCCGCTGCCCTGGCCCAGGTCTCCAGAGAACTCAGTCCCCACCCCCACTGCCCCTCCCCTGGGGGTTGGGGTAGGGGATCGAACAGCTGTGGGCTTGGGTGAGTGCTCCTCAGATCCATGCCCCCTCCTTCAACCGAACAGAGAGGAAAACTCCTGGGGCTCTAGGCCAGAGGAATTTAAAAGCCTTCTCTCTGTTGGGCAAGCCATTGCCCTGAGCTAGAAGGACCTGCCCCATCTGCTTCCCTCAGCCTCCCTGAGAAGTCACTGTCCCTCAAAAATCTGAGCCCCTCTGATTCAGCCCACTGGCCACCCCAGCCTCCTCTCCCTCCTCCCCCACCTTCCCAGTCTCATGTGCTCTTCCTTCGGCATAAAAAAACCCAGCCTCACCCTTCCCTTTTAACCTCCAGCCCTGAAGGGCACTAAGGAATTCCCTTGACCCCAGCCACTTTTGAGGAGAGGGCAAAAGTGACCACCAATTCTCAGGCTTCATCATTAAAACTCAATGAGCAGAGCCTCGAGCAGTTCTGTTGTCAACTCTCAGGTAGACTCTACTAGATATTCCTGCCCTTTGCTGGAAAACCTGTCCCACCCATTTTGGCCTGAAAGAGGCAGCTCTAACCTCCCACGTGACCCTCACTACACAGGGCCACAAGTGATTGGATCATGGATAAACTGTGGATCAAAGAGGAGCCACCTCTTGGTGGCCAGTGGCTGGCAAGTCATGTGATCGGGCTCAAAGAGATACGCTGGACCAATCAGATTTCTCTTCTAAACTGTGTGTCAAGAGACACACAAGCCTGCTGCTATCGGTGGTGGCTGGGAGGGCGCTGGGGCCACATGCAAGATGAGTAGGCAGAGGGATCTACAAAGACAGAGGAGGAGGGGGCAAAGTACAGACAGAGCAGAGCTGGGAAAGCCACATGGAAACTGAGAGCCAAGGTGAGTTATCCCACTGGAGGCTCCCAACTCCAAACTTGACTCAGTCCTTCATCTTTATGAGATTCTCCCATAAACTTTCCCTCAAGATCCCCTGACTGGAGCTAACTGGAACAAGGTTTTGTTTCTTTGCAACCAAAAGAATCTCGATGGAAACAGAGTTTCCCCAAGTAGATGCCTATGTCTAAAAACTTCTTCCAGACATGCTGCATTGTAGTTTGAGTCTCCTGTTAGTTTGCCTGTGATAATAAACATGGCTATCACTTACTGAACTTTCTTTGGTGTCAGGCAGGGTGTTAAGAGCCTTACACATATCATTTTGTTTCCTCTTGGAAATGTACAGCCTTGGATGTGCTATTATTATCCCTGTTTTTCATGTAAGAACACTGAGACTTAGGTTAAGTAAAATTGCCCAAGGCCATTCCCTTTCCAAGTGACAGACCCAGCATCAATGTCTAGTTGGTATGATTCCAAGTCTGTATTCCCAGGATGTTGTCCATCCATCCCCAGGATGTTGTCTCCACGTAATGGACGAGGCAGGAAGAACCCACATCACTACTACCTGCAGACGTGTGGTTACAAGTCTCCAGAGGCTCTCTTGGGAAGGGCCAGCATCCCAGTGCTACAAAGCAACACGGATGCTCGGGAGGAACTGAGAATTATGGAGACGGTCACAGATGCTGCTGACACTCCTGGTGTCCCATGGATGGATCCCAAAGGATTTCTGAAATATACAAGCCCCAGCCCCTGCCCCCTGCAGGTTTTCAAAAGGAAATGTGGAATGAAAAGCATGCTAGGAAAGGAGGCTCTGTCTGCAAAATTACCTACAGCACTGACGGAATTTTGAGGAACAATTTACAAATATATTGACTAAAAGATCAATTTGATTTTTTAAAAATCCTCCTCCAGTTCACTGCTTTATTAACCCTAAACATCATTTAAAATCAGCAGTCTCTAAAATAAATTCCTGGGGATAATTTTCATTGTGAGGCCTCTATTTCATTGACACGTGACCCGTGAAATCTGTTCATTTGTGTAGAAAGAGATAACAATAACTGCAGGTTGGAGTTCCTGTTGAGGCTCAGTGGGCTAAGAACCTGACATAGTGTCCATGAGGATGCAGGTTCAATCCCTGGCCTTGCTCAGTGGGTTAAGGATCTGTATTGCCATAAACTGCAGTGTAGGTCACAGATGGGGCTCCAATCTGGTGGTGTTGAAACTGTGGCATACGCCAACTGCTGCAGCTCCAATTGGACCCCTAGCCTGGGAATCTCCATATGCCATGGGTGAGACCCTAAAATAATAATAATAATAATAATAATAATAATAATAATAATAATAATAATAATGGCAGGTTGACACTTTAATGAAGTATAGATAGTAGCATAATATTTACTAAGATACTCAAGCCCCAGTTCTGATCAACCACTCTTGCTAGTTCCTCCCAAGTATATTCTAGGGTAGGAGAAATGGCATTGAATAAGGATGTTTTATTCAAAAACACATTCACTTTTCAGAGCAGTTAAATGACTGCTATTGGGGGTCAGTGCCTAAGGAGAACACTCTGAAGGCAGGAAGGCAAAGATAAAGGCAGATAGTAATTAAATGTGCCCAAGACGTTGTTGTTTTTTTAACAAGAACTGTAATTACAGGGCTCCTAAAGATGTGAAGTATATAGTTAAGGTTTCGTCAGCACTTTTATTGTAATACTTAGTGAGATTAGTCATTTCAGTTGTTCCCTCTCCATGCCAAAAATGGAAGACAGCTGTTTTGTGCTCTACGAGCTGTTTTTTAAAGGATAGTTCCCTCTGTTTGTCGTGTATTTTGCCACCAGGGAAACGAATTTTAAAGCTTTTGCACCATCAAAATGAAGTGAGTAGGAATGATTGCTTTAGCTATGATGTCTGGATAATGACCCGAAGCTTTAACGTGTAGGAAAGCCACACAGGGACAAGGCACAATATCTGGGTGCACAAATAGTCCCATTTCCATCTCTTCCTGTAAAGAAGTATTCCCATTGGCCTTGATCAGTCCCCAAACTTAGTCCCTGAGCTGGGGAGTTACTGCAGAAAGATTGAGCGACAGTGCTGTGAAGGCTGGTGACCCATGTCACAACCAGCCCATCTCCTACCAATAGAAAGCCAGCTTCTTGTCATTAGGCAGTGTCTCTTACTGAATCAAATCTAAATGCAGGGGTTGTGACTGGCTTGGATGAATTCATCTCTCAAAGCGCAATAAAACCCAAGACTGTGTTTCCAACAGTACATTAAACCTTTGGAGTCTAACATCCCCCCAAAGTTTGAAGCTTAATTAAATTTTAAACAAAGCCCAGGTTTATCATTTGTTCTTACTTCCAACTTGTCAAGTTTCTCTAAGGATGGTAAGATTTCTCTCTCTTCTATGAATGGTCTGAAGATTATCCTTCTTTTTATTCCAGAGGCATTCAGTTATGTTGTTACCCAATTCAATTGATAATCTAATCAAAATCCTAAGGTACTCCTTTGCAGAAAGGGCTAAAAAAATCCATTAATTGGCACTGCCTCTTTTTTGTTTGTTTTTACCATATGTTTCTTTGGAGTTTATGTTGTTGTCCTAAGACTCTGACTCTGAATACAGTTACACTCTAGTAAGATAAGACCTCAAGACATAAAACAATTAAGCAACCAACACAAATCACCCTACTAAAAGGTGTTGCTGGAGCAGAGAGAGATGGACAGTTTGGCTCTCCCCTTGGGAAGGACTCAGCAACCAGCTGCAAGGACCAGGGTGAGCAGACCGCCTCCAGTTGTGAGCCCCTTCAGCTTTTAGCCAAGGTCACACTCTTCTCAGGAGGCCCCCAGACATAACTGAGGAGGGCCGGAGTCCAGGACCTGGCCATGGAGTATTCCACTGCTCCGTAACTCTCCACGGGGCTGGCAGGCCCCCCCTTGATGGCCCCCATGCCCAGTCTTGCATCCCCTTCTTTTCCTCTCCCAGTGGGCGCTCCTCCATAAAGCTTGAGCAATCCTCACTGTGTCTCAGGGTCTGCTTTCCGGACATCCTCACCCCCAAGAATGTCAAAATATTAACAGAAATCAAGAAGGAGGTGGGACCAAGGCTCTGTGTGTGCCTTCAGGGAAGTGAGGGGTGTTGGAAAGGGTATTAAAGTGCCCCAGGGGAATTGTGATGATTGGTGACTTTTGGGTTCCACTGCCTGAAATGATACCTGCCCTTGGAAAGCCAAGGAGATTGGGAACCATAGAAGGAGAGACCTGGGTAGACCACTCTAGCGTAGGTCAAGGCCAAAGGGCACCCAGGAAGAAAAGAGCTGGCCCACCATCATCCCCCCACTGAGGAAAACCTTTCGGTCACGGAGAAGACGCCTATCTTGCATTCAGAAAAGGCCCGACTTGTATCCTAGATCTCTCTTTGATGACCTATGTGACACTGGACAGACGACTCCACCTCCCAGGACCTTCCTTGTTCATCGGGGATGATGGTGGCACTTACGTGGAATCCAGTAAAATAGGGCATGTGAAAGTGTTTTATTGGTAGAACACACCCATGAGAACTTAAGACATTACCCTGCCACCTCTCAAAGGCAAGCAGAAGCCCCAGAGCACCAACCCCGCTCCTTCTCCAGCCATACTGGCTAATGCTCATCCACACTGGGGGTCTCAGCTTCCCGCTTCCAGCATCGACACCCCAAATCTGAATGCTAATGCTGAAGACTGAGTGAGCAGATCCCTACCTTTTCAAGTGTGATCAGTTAGTCATTTTATTATCTTCTCCCTGGTGTATTTATAGTTCAATTTGGTGATCCTGGCACAAAATATACACTCCATAAATATTTGTTCAATTGAACTGATTTGATCCTTTATTTAGCCTATGCGTCTCTAACAGCTTTAACAGACGGATTTTCTTTATGATACTGTAACATCCTATTCTTTATGTCAGAGTGAATGATTTAGTCACTCTCTGTTAAATACCATGTTAGCTGCTCCCTTCACTAGAAGATAATGACTTGAATTCAGTGTCAACTTATCAAGGCTACATGAAAATGAACACTCAGGGACTATAGCTTATCTTTAGTGAATTTTATCCTTAAAAAGGTACTTCAAGCCCTAAGATATTTCTTTATTTCTTATCATGTCTAGTCTTAAAAATATTTGTCTTCTAGACATGATGGGGGGTGGCTGCAGATATTGCCTTTTGTCTTTTTTTGTCTTGCTCTTTCCTGTCCAGTATCCTTTCCTCCAGTTTCCTCCGATAATAACACTCCCTCTTTATAGAAAGAACCATTCTCCTTAGCTTCGGTGGAACTGCCAACCACAGGGCTCACGGTGAGCTCACCATCCAGATGGGCCACATTGTGGTACCCATCCCCTTGGGCTGGGTGACTGACACAACCCAAGCTGGGCAAATTCAAGTGATTTATGGATGGCTGCTAGAAGAATGTGAGGTCAAGATGGGGCTGGGGTAAGCTTAGAGTGATCAAAGATCAAACTCTTCCTTTGCCTCACCACATGGAGGTCTAGGTGAAGAAATGAGCTTAAATTCCAAAAAGGCAAGGCACAGAGAGGCAAGGAGAGGGAGAGACAGAAAGGGAGAGGAGGAGCAGAGGAGGATGAAGGAAGGGGACAAGAAGGAGGGGGGAGGGAAAGAGGAGGGGACAGGAGGGGGAGGGGAGGGTGGAGGAAGGAAGAAAGACGAAGGAGGGAAGGCGAGAAAGAGGAAGAAAGAGAAGTTTAGAGAGAAAGAGGTAGAGGGAGGGTTATTGAGAAGGAAGAAGAGAATGGGGGTGATACAGAGGAAAGGGAGGAGAAGAGAGGAGAAGAGATTGGAGAGAGAGAGGGGAGAGGAAAGAGTAGGAAAGAGAGGCCAGGATTACTGAGGGCAGGGAGTTCCCACTGTGGCTCAGCAGAATCCGACTAGTATCCATGAGGATGCGGGTTGGCTCCCTGGCTTGGCTCAGTGGGCTGGGGATCCAGCATTGCCATGAGCTGTGGTGTAGGAAGCAGATGAGGCTCGGATCTGTCATTGTTGTGGCTGTGGCAGAGGCCGTCAGCTACAGCTCTGATTCCACCCCTAGCCTGGGAACTTCCATAAGCCGCACTTGCAGCCCTAAAAAAAGCAAAAAGACTACTGACGGCAACTGCATAAATGTATTATAGACAAGGTGAAATGTTTCTGCATCCTCATGTTTACCTGCTAAACCCCTAAAGAACTTTGAGAAAGTTCTTTACCCTACAACATGGGCACACATCATCAGAGTCATTGTAAGATCATGACCTTGAAAACTGGAAACACTACACCAAACGGAACCACACACTGTTTTTCCTCCTTATGTAATTGAGATTCCTCAGTCAGATATGACCTCTTTGTAGCCCCTTCAGTGCCCTGGATATAGTAGATACTCAATAAATGTCTGTTAAGTTAACGTGGGATAGATGGACAGAATAGACGAACACGTTAAAATGTAGAGGCTCTCAAATTGCATAGACAAGGCTTAGCTACAGCTACGACCCCGTAGGAAAATAAGTAACACTTGTCTGTGGCTTTCTTAGCCTCCTCTTCGAGGACACTTTCATCCCTTTCCGGTGCCCGCCCTGCCCCCTACTGCATTTCCCACTCCCCGTCTAATAAAAGCGCTTTCAAAGGACAGTTCAACACTCCTGTAAAGGCCGGTGGAACTTAATGATCTGTTCCTCACAGGGCCCTTCTAAGGGCATTTTAAAAGGAGACAAAGGAAGCTTTAAAAATTTCCCCCCAAATCAATGTTTAATTCTGGAATTTCTGGCCTAAGTGAGGCAGTGCTGGAAGCATTTGAGATGATGGTACAGAAAGGCAGAGGCCTCCTGGGACTCCCTGTGGTTGTACAAGAGCTAATTCTGGGTGAGAGGGGTGCGAAGTCAGGGTTCAGATTCAGAATTCCTGAAATCCTGACCACTGGGCCCCAGAAGGAAACCCATCTGTTTGAGTCTGATTTCATTTATTTATGTTTTGCATTTTTCTTGTAGGAAAATACGTAGTTATTTTGGCCACGTTGTGCCCACTGAAATCACAGAATGTTTCCAACGCTTTTAATGTCCACCCTGAAAAGAACAAATTTATTACTATTCCACAACTCCAGAGCCTCTCAGAACGCATAAACAAAATATTTCTTATTAATAAGCTAACACACAGAGAGAAGCCGGGGGGGGGGGGTCCCAAGAGAAAATGTTCATCAGTGATTAATTTTAACCTTACCATAGAATTCTTCTAGTCCACTTCTGCCTTGATTTACTGGTGAGGAAAAAGACAGCCTTCTCTAGGAATTTCCAGGTATTTTCTGCATCAAAGACAGTGTTCACCTTGCTCGGCAACTCTGCTGGATTTCTCGTGGCTGACCGAAGCCCGGTATTGATGAGGCTGTCAAAGCCACATCTAGGTACAGTGAGGAAAAGTACCATGATTAGCGATGTCTGCCCTGGGTAGAGGAGGGAAAATTGTGGATGGCATACCACCAGTTGTTCATGCCACCTGGCATTCATTCACTCTCCTCTTGGTAACTGAACCCAGATTCCCTCTGGGAAACAACTCGTCCTTCCAAACGAGCCCATATACTCTGGGCTCAGAGTAGAACATAAGACCAGATCTAAGCTAATCAGTATTTCCCGTTCTCTAAATCATAATGACAGGTTGATGGTGGTCAAATGACCCTATGAGAGCCAATAACACTTCAGTAGGGAATGCCAAAACAATGACTCTCACTTTTTTTCTGCAGGATTTCAGCTTGGAAGGATTTTATGGTCCCTAGTAAATATCTTGCCACCATGAAAGAAGTGAAGGAAGCCAGACAAAGATGATATTGCTTATACGTGGGATCTTAACACAAATGACACAAATGAACATTGATACAAGACAAAAATAGACCCACAGATAGAAAACAAACTTAGGGCTACCAAAGGGGAAAGGATAAATTAGGAATTTGGGATTAACATATATACACGACTATATATAAAATAATCAACAAGGACATACTGTATAGCACAGAGAGCTACCCTCAATATTTTGTAACAGACTATGAGGGAAAAGAATCTGAAAGAGAATAACTGGTTCACTTTGCTGTACACCTGAAACTAACACAACATTTGCAAGTCAACCGTACTTCAATTTTAAAAAAAGGATCTGGACCTTGTCTTCAATCCATCCACCTGGACATCCTCACTCCACACTAAGGAAGCACAGGGAACTATAGCCAGTTGCTTGGGATAGAACATGATAGATGATAATATAAGAAAGGATAGAGGGAGAGAGAGCGCGTGCACACTGGGCCACTTTACTGTACAGCAGAAATTGGCACTACATTGTAAAGCAACTATACTTTCAAAAAAAAATTTTTAGGCCAAAAAAAAAAAAAAAAAAAAAAAAAAAAGACGTGATTAGACAGCACAAGAAGAAATCCTAGACCATGAGGGTGTTCTTCTATTGAAGAACTTTGATATGATCAATGAATACTTACTGAACACTTGCCACTTGCTAGGTCTTGGTCAAGGATCCGAGTCTGCAGAGATGAAGATAAAATATAATCTCATCAGGGAGTCTGCCAGGTAGCACAGGACAATAATCTACCTTAGCCACCTGACAAGCATTCCACCTATGCCAATTCTGGCCCCGTGGGAGAAGCGGTATTCCCAGGACATCAATCAAGGATCCCTGCATAGAGATGGGGGGCATGCACTAGTGATTTTTTTTTCTTTTTTTTTACTCTAAATAACTATTTGGAGCACACACAGTACTCTGTATGGAAAGAGAAATCTCTTCTTTGCCTTTGCATCACAGAAATTGGCCTTGCCAAAGGGAGGATTCCCCGTGTGAACTGAAGGTTGGCACTTGCCGTCACCCTCTACATGGATTAAATCATGAGCCACTGCAGTTGCCGACCCACAGCACCCCCTGACCGGAGCTCAGGGTGGAAATCAGGAGTGAGGCACTCTGTGCTGCGGGAAAACTGGAAGAATAGGTCTTCAGATAGTTAGACATTTTCCGGAGAAGGTTTTACGTGCCCGATTCTTGCATCTCACATCTAGAAAAACACTACAATTCATGATGATGTCTGCTCCTTGTGACTTGTAGTAACCTTCGCGAGACGAGCAGCACACTTGTACACTGCAAGCACGGCTGCAGGCACCTCCGCTCACCTTTATCACACACACTGACAGTATTTCCCCCACCTCCGGGGGGGTGGTATTTCACTGTCATTTGCGAATGCAGCCATCTCCAAGGGTGAGCCCTGAGGGCTGTGAAAACTCAGGATACTGGCCCCGATAGCTGAGATGCATATCAAAGGAATGATTTCAGTGAGCCCAGATCTCTTTTGTTCCTGCTACCTGCCCTTTGTCGCAAAAACTCCCATTTGTCCTAGCTCTCCCTGGCCTCCTACGAAAGCAGTTTCTCAGGGCTACCTGAGATGCTGTCTCCTGGGCTGAAGTCCTAATTTCACACCAAATAAAACTTAATTCTCAACTTTCAGGTTGTGCATTTTTTTTTAAGTCACCCCCTGGCAGGTTTAGGTTTGCTTCGGTCTCACCATGCCTTGTTGTCAAAGGTGCCAATATCGGAGGCTCTCCCTAAAGAGACTATGAAGACCCTATACCTTTATAGCATCGCCATGCAGGAACCCCATCAAGACCGAAAGAAACAACAGCTCTCTTTAACACTTCCCTAGATGCACGCCAGTCGACACTCCTGACTCCCTAAAATAAATCTCCACCCCACATCCTTTTCCTGATCACCAGACTCGGAACGATGACTGGACACTCTGCTTGTTATAATACGAGTATTTAAAGCACACTCTGCCATAAACAGAATTCACTCTTTCTCCCCAACCATGCCTATCCCCATCTCAGTGACCAACCCTATTGTCCACTGGGTTGTCCAAGCCAGAAGCCTGGATCTGTCCTTGCCCCCACTCTATACTCACCGCCCCCAATTTCTAATCAAATACATCCTATTTTTTAAAACTGAAACATAGTGAACTTACCATATTGTGTTAGTTTCAAGAACAAGGCAAAGTGATTCAATTATACACATACATCTGTATTTTAAAAAAAATTTCCATTATAGTTTATTACAAGATTTTGAATATAGTTCCTCATGCTACACAGTAAATCCTTGTTGATTACCTGTTTTCTATATGATAGTGTGCATCTGTTAATACGATACTCTCAGGTTCCCCTTTGGTAATCATTAAGTTTGGTTTTTTTTTTTTTTATGTCTGTGAATCTGTGTCTGTTTTGTAGATAAGGTCATTTGCACTATTTTTTAGATTCCACACTTAAGTTATATTATATGATATTTGTCTTTCTCTGTCTGACTTACTTTCACTTAGTATGATAAACTCTAGGTCCATCCATGTTGCTGCAAATGGTATTTTTCATTCTTTTTATGGCTGAGTAATATTCATATAGATATAGATAGGTAGATAGATAGATAGATAGATAGATAGATAGATACATCTTCTCTATCCATGCATTTATTGATGGACACAGGTTACTTCTATGTCTCAGCTATTGTAAACAGTGCTACTATAAACACTGAGGTGCAGGATGTATATATATGTATGTATATATACTCAAAACATTTCATGTAGAACTTGAAAACTATAATTTCTGAATTCAGTGCCTCTCATGGTGGCTGCCCAGCTACAGTAAGTCACATGCATTTTCCCTCTCGGGGCCCTGCCCATGGTGGTGGCAGGCCCCTAGAAGCCAGGTCTGTGCTGTGCCGTCCTGCACGTCTAACCCTAGTCTTTGATCCAAGATAAACACTGACTCGCATTGGCCCAATAAGACTTTTTCTCCCAAGAACTGGGAATCTGGTGTTAATCTAGTGTCCATAGAGCTGAGCCATTTTATATCACCTCTCAATTTCTGCAACACCTCACCTTCCCAAGGCCTAGCTGTTCAACTCTTCCTTGGAGCCTATGAGAATCTTCAGAACTATTTTAATAAATCTCTATTTTTTTTCAGGTTTTTTTGTTTGTTTGTTTGTTTGTTTGTTTTTTGTTGCACCCACGGCATGAGGAAATTCCTGGGCCAGGGACTGGACCCTCACCACGGCTGTAACTAGAGCCACAGCAAAGACAATGCCGGATCCTTAACTGGCTGAGCCATCAGGAAACTCGATAAATCTCTATTTTTTTCTCACATCCCTTTCTGTGACTTCTCATCAAGAGAATCTTCCTATTACAACAGCAATGTTACTGAAAACTATCAATAGTTTATTTTTCTTGTTAGTTCAATTTCTCAAAGGCTACATTCTCTATTATCAAGAACATTTTAGGGCGTTCCCATTGTGGTTCAGTGGCTTATGAACCCAACTAGTATCCATGAAGACATGGGTTCAATCCCTGGCCTCACTCAATAGGTTAAGGATCCAGCATTGCCATGAGCTACAGTGTAGACCAGGAGCTGCAGCTCAGATTTTATCCCTAGTCTGGGAATTTCCATATGCTACAGTTGTAGCCCTAAAAAGCCACAAATTTCAAAAAGAGACAACTTTATAAAACCTTTCTTGGGAGTTCCCTTGTGGCACAGCAGATTAAGGATCCTGGGTTGTTACTACAGCAGCTCTGATCACTACTGTGGTGTGGATTTGATCCCTGGCCCAAAAACTTCTGCATGCCAAAAAAGAAAAAAGGAAAAAAGAAAGCCTTTCTCAACCATCCTTACAGGAAAACATCTTATGCCCTGAAGCCTCACTTTAATGCTCTACTCAGGGCCTCTGCTGTGAGATCAAGTACAATCCTAAAAGAGGAATGGGGATAGATCTGAAAGATCTACAGGATCACCCAGGCCAGTGGAGCCATCCTATATAGAGCATCTCTGGCATATAATCTAGCCCTAAAAAAACTGAAAGATCATCATGTTCTAGCAATGACCAAGTATGAGCAAACTCAATTTTTTATTTTTGCTTTTTAGGGCCACACCTGCAGCATATGGAAGTTCCCAGGACAGGGGTCGAATTGGAGCTAGAGCTGCTGGTCTATGCCACAGCCACAGCAACACCAGATCTGAGCCGCATCTGTGACCTACACCACAGGTCATGGCAATGCTGAATTCTTAACCCACTGAGCGAGGCTAGGGATTGAACCCACATCCTCATGGATACTAGTCGGATTCATTTCCACCGCACCGCAACAGAACTACTGAATATTTATTTTAAAAACAAGGACCTCCCTAAAGAAATCTTCCCTCTATTTCTCCCTTTCTTTTTTTTTTTTTTTGGCCACGCCCACATGTGAATGTTCCCAGACCAGGGTTAGAACGTGTGCCACAGCAGTGACTGGAGTCGCTGCAGTAACAACAGCTAATCCTTACCAGCTGCACCACAAGGGAACTTGTATATCTTTTTAATAAATAATACAAATAAGATGAGATTAAGTTTTAGTAGATGTTCTGCCACAGTGTCAGACCAGAGGAATATACCTCTATCACCAGCAGCCAGCATGTGCCTGGTTTTTTTTTGAAGCCCACTTGTTGGCAGTTCTCATGCCTTCTATAGCAAAGGAACTTTTAACAATACTCCATAAGAGTAGCAATAGAGGAGTTCCCGTCGTGGCTTTGCGGAAACGAATCTGACCAGTATCCATGAAGACACAGGTTTGATCCTCGACCTCATTCAGCGGGTTAAGGATCTGGCACTGCCATGAGCTATGGTGTAGGTTGCAGACACGGCTCGGATCTGCTGTTGCTGTGGCTGTGGTGTAGGCTGGCAGCTGTAGCTCCAATTCAACCCCTAGCCTGGGAACTTCCACATGCCTCAGGTATGGCCCTAAAAAGACAAAAAGAAGAAGAAGAAGAAGATTAGCAGTAGAATGCACAGTGGCCAAAATTTCCCCCAGGCTTCATGAATGAGTGCATCTCTTTCTGCATTAAGGGTAGGAGTCCCATGGAAAGGGAATTTACCACAGTCTCCCCAAAGATGAGCCTGCTCTTTCCACTAAGACAGATCCCAAATGCCCAAAGCTTTGGAAACATTAATTACTCAGTGAAATTTAGGGAAGTGGGGGTTACCAAAGAGTTCCAGCAAATCTGAGTCCACTTCAGAGAACAGTGATCCTGGCTGCAAACCACGGTTTACATTCCATCTTCAAAGCGAGATAACACAAGAATGCCAAAAATTCAACAGAGCCTTCTCGAGTAACAATCTTGTCCTTGAGAGAGTATGGGATTCTCAGTGGTGGAATTTTCCACTCATTTATTCTTTCATTTTCCATCTCCCTTTGCCTTCAAGTGTCAGTTGGCTCCTCTCGGTCACAGCTGTACAAATCACAGGACTTTTTTTTTCCTTGGCAAACGACATATATATTATTCATCTATTGAGGGTTCTCTGAAGGAAATCCAACACAGACACAGTTGCATTTTCCAAACAGAAATATTTAAAGCTGCTTTTTCCTCACAAGAATCCAGAGAGAAGACTCTATCTATGATCTATGTAAGTACAAATTTTGTTGCCTATCAGAGCATGTAGGAATTTGGTTTTATTAAAATGTAGGCCTGCTTTTGCCCTGTTATGCATCACAGTACTTGTATATCATATGTAGCAAATTCAATGTTTTTATCAGTTTGCAAAGCCTTATGTGCCATAATAATACCAAGAACACCATGTGCTTCACCCCTCAAGCAAATATTGACTTCAAAGGACACTTTGAAGTGCTACCTCCTTGATAGAAAGCATGTAAGTCTTGCATTGCGGGATGTGTTTTGTTCTAACTGTAAATGTGGTGAGGCAGAAAATTCAAGCAGTGACTATACTTCGAGAAATTACCTTGGCCTCCAGGTTGCTGCCTGAACTAGAATGCAGGGTAAGGTCAGGGTGACCCTCATTTAGCAAGCTCTTCGGTTGCCAGAGGAAATGATCTGTGCCAAACTCAACAGGCACATGCCTCCCTATTTGACAAGCCAGTCCTGAGTCACAGAAATCCCATATGAAAGGCAGGAAG
This sequence comes from Sus scrofa, assembly GCF_054392235.1. NCBI lineage: Eukaryota > Metazoa > Chordata > Mammalia > Artiodactyla > Suidae > Sus > Sus scrofa. Next base: position 84,285,343 of record NC_139387.1, on the reverse strand, counting down.
AAAATGATGTCCCAGGAGTTCCTGCTGTGGCTCAGTGAGCCACGAACCCAACCAGTACCTGTAAGGATACTGGCCTCGCTCAGGGGGTTAAGGATCCGGCCTTGCCTTGAGCTGTGGTGTAGGTCACAGATGTGGCTCAGATCCTGGGTGGCTGTGGCTGTGGCTGGCAGCTGCAGCTCTGATTCGACCCCTAGCCTGGGAACTTCCATATGCCACAGGTATTGCCCTGAAAAGTAAAAAAAAAAAAAAGAAGAAGAAGAAAGAAAGAAAATGATGTTGGAGTCGGTAATGAGATGTGTCCCAGCCTTGTGCACTGGCCACGACCATAGGTTCCTCATATGATATAAGGATGAACCCTTTTCCAGGAGAGAGTTCACACCCTGCTCTGCAAAAGCATCATGGGACACCCTTACAGAGCAGTGGTGAGAGAGACATCCTCCTGCTTCCCTATCTGCAACCCAGCTCTCCATGACTCTAAAGCCTTGAGTAGTAACCATCAACCAGTAATGAAAAACACTGAGCAAAAAAAAAAAAAAAAAAAAAAAAAAAAAAAAGATGTGAGCTCCAAGCTCTCCGTCTGAAAATAATGGATAAGCCATGAAGTCCTTCTGTACAGCACAGGAAATTGTATTCAGGCTCTTGGGATAAAACATGATGGAAGACAGTAGGAGAAAAAGAATGTATACATACATTTGACTGGGTCACTATGCTGTACAGCAGAAATTGGCACGACTCTGTACATCAACTATACCCTCATAAAAAAATATTTACAAAAGAAGATAAAGGTTACCTTATAAAAAAGGCAGTCATGGCTCTACATGCAAAACAGAACTTTCTCAACCTCTCACAGCCATCTCATTAACCAACGTTCTCTCATCATGAGTGATCATGGTTATTTAGAGTCAGAAGCAAAATATGGGGAGCTCTGTCTGCAGGCAAGTGGAGACAAGGCATAATAAAGGAAGAGCTAGGTGTGTGAGGAAAATGATGAAGTGGGCATATTTTAGTGCTTAATTCATAAGGAAGAAAATGCAACTCAAGCAAGAATTTAACCCCTTTCTGGCTGGAATATCAACTATACATGTAAACAATTATTTCTGCATCTTTCTGCGTCCATCTGCTCTATATGGTTTGAACTTGTCTTTTGCTCCAATACTGGGGTTTAGTTCAAGTCTTGGTAAAGGCACCTCATAAAAGCCTTTCACATAAAAAAAAAGGCACAAATTTCAACATCTTTAATTGTTTTTGAAAACTCATTGATTCTAAGTGGAGGAAGTTATAATTTGTGATGATTCAGTTCCGAGTTGCACCAAAGTGTACCACTGAACTCACAGCTGGGCTTCTCAAATGAGAGACGGAAAGAATTTCTGAGACGTTATACCTCAGGGGCGGCAAGGAGGGTGGCCCTCAGTAGCTGATGTTGAGAAAGACTTTAAATTCAAATAATTCAGGCCAAGAACACACCCCAACAGCATCACCAAGTGGGAAGCCTTATCTGTTCTTCAGAGGCTTGTACACACACTTTGATGTTTATTTGGTCATGTCACCTTCCTGTTTCCCCATCTCAAGTTGCCCTCACATTCATTTTAACCTAGTCTGTCTGTATAAATTCATTGGCACAAAGGAAAGAACTGTGGGATTTTGGACTTTGTCTTCCTTCATGGAGGATTTTGTATTACGTTTGAGGGAAAGATTTGCTAAAATGGGAGTTCCCCTCGTGGCACAGTGGTTAACGAATCCGACTAGGAACCATGAGGTTGAGGGTTCGATCCCTGGCCTCACTCAGTAGGTTAAGGATCTGGCGTTGCCGTGAGCTGTGGTGAAGGTCGCAGACGCGGTTGGGATCCTGCATTGCTGTGGCTCTGGTGTAGGCTGGTGGCTATAGCTCCGATTAGACTCGTAGCCTGGGAACCTCCATATGCCGCAGGAGTGGCCCTAGAAAAGGCAAAAAGACAAAAAAAAAAAAAAAAAGATTTGCTAAAATAAATCTTTTAAAAAGTAACATAGGAGGGAGGAGAGAAAGAGTGGTTGATGTTTCTCTGTTTTTTCCTAAGTTAAAATGCTTTGAAGGTTTGTACACTTAATGCTTATATATAAATTAAAGTCAAAATGATGTGTGGCTTTTGTTTATCCCTGGACATAGGGTAAGGTGGAGCAGAAAAAGGTAGAAACAGGTATGAAAAGACAGCCTCAGTTCACAGAGCATAATAAGGTAGCAGGTAAGAGGACAGTAGTACAAGAAAAAAATCCTCAAGATCTGCTAGTTCAACCTAATGGTATAAGAGCTGAGACACTGAGCATCGGTGGGGGAGGATCTTTGCCCAAAGACAAGAATGGGACAGCTGGGATGATTATAAGAAACCATTACCCATTTTTAATAAGAAAAGCAAAAACGCAAATTTTACTTACCAGCCATTTATTAGCTCTGTCACCTGGCGCAGGTTGTTTAACTTCTCTGGGGCTCAGTTTCATCATCTGTAAATTTAAGATGTAATGGCAGCTACTTCATAGGCTGGCTGGGAAAATCACACCGGTGAATCCTTGTAAAGCACCTGGAAACAATAAGTACTGATAAGCATCAATTGTTTTCATTGTTATTATTACCACTACTATTGTGAATTCAGCCAGGCCTTTCTCAAGTAAGTGAGGTTTTGTTGGTTGATGAACTGGAAAAGTCGGCCCACTACAGATTGGCATAGGTGTCAACATTTAAAGATACACTGAGGCAGAGCCTAGCTTCAGCTTGGAGCCAAACAAAGGAGCGGGGGCATGCCTAGAGGAGTCTCACCTCCATGAGTAATGGTCACTCATATTTAAAAACACTTAGGTAGCAACTTTCAAGTGGCATTAAAAAACAAAACAAAACAAAACAAAAACCCTCCATAAATGGAACTGAAAACCCAAATTTTTCTTGAGGCCCAGTTTTGATTTTTGAAAATCTCGACCAAGCCACTAACACATCTGGCGTCAATAACAATCTTCACCTGAATTGTTATAAAGATTAAATGCATTTGATAGCAACTTATGATCTATAAATTTTACAGAGAATCATACATTCTTAAAAACACAATGTATTACAATTACAAAATGTTTCTCTTATTTTGAAATCACGGGGAAAAAAATCATTCTTGGTTTCTTCCAAGGATTTAACATTGACCATGAAGATAGCATATGTGGTCAGAATATTCACGAAAAGTGTGTTTGAAAGAAAGAATAGTGAGCTGGGAAGCATGAAGGTTTGGGTCCCAGCCCCAGTTTTCCCATGGCTGCAGCGCACAGCTCTGGGCAAGTCGCTTAGACTTCCTGGCTCCCAGTTTCCTTTCCTGCAAAACACAGAGCGAATTAGATGATCTCTCCCCCTCTAATTCTATAATTCTAAATGTCATACATATGTTTGCACGAATCCATGAGTCACTAAAACCTGGTAAATTTCAGAAAATTATTTAATAAACAAAATGTCTCATAAGCAATTCAAGAGATCTTGGATCCAACTCCCCAAATATTGCATAATCACGTTTAGGCAAAGACTTCAAACCCGAGAAGAACATCTTGGAATTGGGCCTCTTTCTACCAGCATTCGAAATTCACAGAAGACAGTCCTGTGATCACACTCTCTCTGCCGGAAGGGCTCAGAATATCTGAACGTCTCTCATTAATAGGGCGGGGGCTTAATAGACAGAAACCATTCTGGCCTCTTTTCCAAAGGAAGTGAAAGCCTAAGACTTTGTTTTATGTCTAGAACATGTTCAGCATCTCAAAATGCTCTAGTAACACTTTTAGCATTTTTCCCCCACCCTCCTCATTTCTGATTTGATCACTGTGACAACTTTGGGCGGTAGACTGAATTGTTGGGTCCATTTTACAAATGAGTATCCTGGGGACAAAGACATAAAATAACTTGCTGCCCGCTTAGAGTTGATGAGCCTCATTCTTGGATCTCCCAACTTTCCCATGAAACCAGACCTTAGGCATCACGGAGTAACCTCCTCGTTAGGGTCCACCTGTCTGCCCCCAGAAATGCCTGCCTCGGCTCCCTTCAAGAGCCAAACCTCGCCTCCAACTTACCGCCCTCCCAGTTACTTCCTGGGAGCCCAGATAGAACTGAAGTGTTTCTCTGAATGCTTGAGCCCTTTTAAAGGACATCCATGGAAAAATAAAATCTCCAAGATAGAAACAATGGATTTATTGAAGAGCAAATCAGACCCTGTCTCCCAAGTCCTGTGGTTTCTCCCCAGAAATGGTTTTCCCGTAATTCAGCGGCTGCGTTGGGAGAGCTGTCCAGAACTCTTTCATCAGAGATATTTTTTCATCCTAAGATTCTGGCCATCTCTCAGTTTATTTTTAAAAGGGGGGAAAGGATGGATCATGTCCTAGAAGGAAAGATCCTACAAGGTTTTCAACATTTTATAGCCATGGGGATAATTAGGCAGATTGGAGAATGATAGCCCCTCCGTTAACTTGACTGAGGAGGGGACCAACTCCAAATCACAAACACAGGATTCTGAACCCAAAGTATAATTTCATGTAACTCACATCCAAGCCCCTGTGGTAGAAACAAGACCGTGATCTGTTTGAAGTGCCTGCTCTGGGCTTGGTTGGCAAATGGAATCCAGCAGAGCCAGTGGGCTGGGAACAAAAGATCACACAGAGATTAGCTCCACAGGAAACATGCCTGTGTTTGCATAATATCCATGTTTCCACCTTCCTAGCGGCTTCATTGCTTTTGTCCCCCAAACAGAGTGACAGCTACTCTTTGTGGCACATAGGCTCCCCCTGCTCCTTCTGCTGGTCCTATGAGAGGGGCATTATGGCCTCCCATCTGGCTTCTGAAGCAAAATAAACCCTTTGACTCAGTTTTCACCCATGATGGAAGAGACTGGCAGCCATGCACGTCACTTCACCTAATTCAGGTCCCCCAACAGAACATACTGTGGGCTCAGTGCCATGTGAGAGCCCTCAGGCGACCAAAATCTGAGCTCGGTCAAGTGAGTGATTGCTGGGAAGGGATTGTGGGGGGCTGGCGATGGGGGAGAGGACAGGTCTTCAAATTACTGTTTAGAATCAAACCTTTTATAACCAAAGTGCACCTCATGATCAAGCACAACATAGATATCAAACTTAACGCCAGATTTCTGCATCCCACTGTGGTACTTTCAAAAAAATATTTTTTTTAGGGAAAGAAAAGAGAGGTATTTTGAAGGTTCGGAAAAGGGATGGTTCTGAAGAGGATAAGTAACAATTCGTGAGGAAAGTGGCACTGGAAATGAGTTCTGAAGGTTGACTTTAAAAAAATGGGTAAAATAGTAATAAACACAATATATATGATACACAATTTTAAATGGTGCTATTACACATTACTGCCTAAGACAGGAAGAGGAGGTCCTTTCATGTAGGAACTGCACCAAGAGCAAATACAAGAGGCCTGGAAGCACCAGACCTCTGTAGAAACTGGTAAATACTTTCACATGTGCACTCCAAACCTTTAGTGAGCACCTACTGTGTTCCAGGGATGAAGCATAGGTGATACAAGGATTCTAAGGCACAAATGTCTGCCTCCATGTATCATGCAGCCTGGACGGAGAGGCCAACACAGTTGGCTCAGATTGTATGTGTCAGGTGGAAGCAGAAGATACAGGGTATACCAGGACCAGGTTAAGAGGGTGTTTAGGAGTTCTGGTTGTGGCTCAGCAGGTTAAGAACCTGATATAGGTCTGTGAGGATGCGGGTTCCATCCCTGGCCTCGCCTAGTGGCTTAAGGATCCACCATTGCCTCAAGCTGCAGCATACATCACAGATGCGACTTAGATCCGTATTGCCATGGCTGTGCTATAGATCTCAGCTACAGCTCTGATTGGACCCCTACCTCAGGATCTTCCCTATGCTACAGGCGCAGTCATAAAAAGGAAAACAAACAAACAAACAAAAAACCTCAGCTAACGGGGCAGTACGTATTTCAATGGCAAGAGAGGATTATTCAAGATTTGGGGAGTCTTCGCCGTCGGTTAAGGATCCAGCGTTGCTGCAGCTGTGGCATAGGTCTCAGCTGCAGCTCAGATCTGATCTTTGGCCAGGGAAATTTCATGTGCCATGAGTACAGCCATTAAAAAAATTTTTTTTAATTTTTAAAAATTAAAAAAATAAAAGATTTGGGGTTGAGGAGATATGATCTGGGTTGACTATGTGATTCATTTAGAGCAAATGCATAGGATTCATTCAGAACAGAAGAAATGAGGAAGAAAAACTGGCTAGGAGACAAAGCAAAGGTTCCAGGCAAGAGATAATAGGGCTCTGAATACGGCAGCCCTAAAGAAGAGGAAAGAATTTAAAAAAAAAAAAAAAAGAGAGAGAGAGAGAGAGAGTGTGACTCAGCTAAAACAAACAGTGTAGGACATTGAATTGTTTGAAAGAAAAAGGAAATATTTGCTATGGGCCATGCTGAGTTTGGGATGCTAGCAGGATGCAGAGAGGAGGAGCTTAGCCCACAGCTGGACAGTTGGGTCTGGGGTTTTCCGCTGCTGGCCGGAAAGACATGTTTCGGCACCATCCACAAGGCAGTAGCTGATAAGGCCATGGGATTGAACAAGATAGCTGAGGTAGCAAGTAAGCAGGGGGAGGAAGAAAACATCCCTGGGGAATAGGTATGTTTATGGGGTAGAAGGAGAAAGGGAAGCCCATGAAGAAGACAGGAGAAAGGAGAAAAGGGCTGAGGGTCAAGATAAGGCAGTGCCAGGGAAAAGGAGCAGGAAGACATTCGAAGGGGGACGTATCAGGAGTCAGATGCTAAGAGAAGTGGGAGGTACAGCCAGAGCTGGGATGAGCCAGTGCACAGGGGCCAGTGGCTGCTTTTGAGAACAGAAACTTCACAGAGGTGGAGAACCGAACCGTCAGCACCCGGCAGTGAAAAGGGAGCAAGTGAACAGCAAGGAGGGAGATTTTAGACGTTGGATGGAGGGATGGAGAATGAAGATGCACATGAGGAGAAACGGACTGATGACGGGCCAGGGGGCAAGGGAACCAGGTTCGCAGACAGAGGGGATGAAGCAGCAAGAAGAGCGTGTATTGCCCGGAGGCAAGTTGGACGGAGGACAGGGTGGAGAGGGTGGTGAAAACAGAGGTTCTCTCCCTAGACCGACTGGCCCACGCCACCCACGCCGAGGGCGCAATTACCACCTCTCCCTGGGGTGACTCACACCTCTCCATCTCCTGCCCTAACCCCTTCCTGAGCTCCTGATCTATATAGAATATGATCTACTAGACAACTCCAGCTGGGTTCAGAAAGTCACCTCAAACGCAACCAGCCTGCATCAAAGGCAAGATCTTTTCCTCCAAACCATGTTGCCTCCCAGTCCCTTTTCAACATGTGGTAGATTATCCACCGAATTGCCAAAGTCACAAAGTTAAAACTTACCTCGATTGCTCTCAAACCCCTCACCACCACTAAAGGGTTTTCATTTCCCTTCCCTCAACTGCTTTGGCCCCCTTCTAAGCTCCATACTACAGCTAGAGGGATCTGTTCAAAACTCAAGTCTGAGCATGTTCACCCCTGCTTAGAGCCTCCAGCGGCTTCCTGTGGGGCAGGGCCAGAATCTGACAAGGCTCCCCAGGCCCCGCATGGCTGGGCCCTGCCCACTTCCCGGCCTCACTCTGATCTCCGCCCAGCCTGCCTACCGCAGCACCCTCTGTGCCCCACACATGCTGTTCCACCTGCTTGGCATCCCTTCCCACCATTCTCGCCACCTGCTTAACTTCCATTTCAAGCAACATGGGAGAGAGAGTCCAAATGGTTAGGACTCCAGATTTTGCAATTTTTTTCTTCTTTTTATAGCTGCACCTGCAGCATATGGAAGTTCCCAGGCCATGGGTCATATGGGAGCTGCAGCTGAGACCTACACCAAGCAACGCTGGATCCCAGCCTCATGTGCAACCTATGCCACAGCTTGTGGCAACACCAGATCCTTAATCCTTAATCCGTGAGGCCAGGGATTGAACCCTCATCCTCAGAGAGACAATGTCAGGTCTTTTACCCACTGAGCCACAATGGGAACTCCTTGCAATCAAACTGAGTTCCAATCCCCACTCTTCTGCTCACAGCTGGATGACCCTAAACAAGTTACTTACTATCTCCAAGCCTGAATTCTCTCACCTATATATTAACGGGAGTCCATAATTCACCAAAAAAAATCCTTAAAAGCACTAAGATCAGGGCCTGGCTCATAGGAACCACTTGGTAAATGTCAGCCCATTTTATTATTCTTTCCAATCTTGGATCAGTCATCCCTTCCTGGAAACACCTCCCTGAACAGGTCACTGCCCCCCATCTGCACTCCCAGTCCCCTGCACCCTCCTTCCTTGCACCCATCACAGATTTCAGCTTGCATTCGTTGTGAGATTCTTAGATCACTTCTCCGCTCTCCATCAGGTTGAAGGCTCTTTGAGACTCCACCTCTTTTACTCATGCAAAGAGCCCAGCGCCTAGCATGCCTGACACAAAGTAGACATTCAACTAATACTTACTCAGTAAGTGAATGAACAAAAGAGTAAACAGACATGGCCCCACTGTGATTGGAGTGTGTAAGGGTTGGCACATCCAGCTTGTCCTCTATGGAACAATCTAGTATTTCGTCATGTAGCCATTTCATCCTCACTTTAGGGATGGCCAGATGAGCAGTGTGCCATCTCATCTGGGAATACTGGTACATTGTTATTGGCAACATGTATATGTATTTTTCATGGAGTTCCCTTTGAGGCTCAGTAGGTTAAGAACCTGACAGTGTCCCTGAGGATGCAGATTCGATCCCTGGCCTTGCTCAGTGGGTTAAGGATCTGGCTTTGTCACAAGCTGTGGCATAGGTTGCAGACGTGACTCGGATCTGATGTTGCTGAGGCTATGGTACAGACCTACGGCTGCAGCTCCAATTGGACCCCTAGCCTGGGAACTTCTATATGCAGCAGGTGAGGCCTAACAAGACAAAAATGTATTGTTCAGAAACCATATGAGTCTGGAGTAAAACTCCTGTGTGTGCAGGCCTCCTTCACCGAGGACATCTGGTATCTACGGTTGAGGCAGATGACGATGGTGACAGCAGTGATGACCACCTCTTCATTATCAAAGCTTATAACTATTAGTATGGTGTCCCAGAACCCACTGAGCCAGTACGCGGAAAGGACCGGACAGAAGCTTCTGAAGGTCATCGTAGAGGACAGATGGGAAACGTGGAGGGAGAGATCCATCTCCCTCGCCGCCTTTAGCCCATCTTCCTGTTCTGTGTTGTAGACACAAACACAGATGTCGAACTGCATCCCTCACAGAGCTGTGACCTCTGCAGCCTTCTGACTGTGAACGGTGACTTATAGTCTCGGAAAGCAGGTCACATGCTTCTGCAGCCTGCCTTCCTCCCACATCACCTTCCCTCTCATCTCTTCTAAGGAAAACTTTTTTTTTTTTTGTCTTTTTACGGCCACACCCACGGCATATGGAGGTTCCCAGACTAGGGGGCGAATTGGAGCGGTAGCTGCCAGCCTACGCCACAGCCACAGCCACAGCAACATGGGATCCAAGGCACGGCTTTGACCTCCACCCCAGCTCATGGCAATGCCGGATCCTTAACCCACGGAGCGAGGCCAGGGATCGAACCCACGTCTTCGTGGATACTAGTCTGGTTGGTTAACCACTGAGCCATGACGGGAACTCTGGAAAACATTTAATTCTAGGGGATGTTTTCTGAATAGTTTTCTTGGTGTCTGCTACTGGGCACATACTAAGTCCATGGAAATCATATACAATCCCAGACAGATCTGAGAAAAAGCAAATGGAAATTCCCTACAACTCCCCAGAGATCACCTTTACTACAGGCAAACCCTTTGAGTCATGCCTCCCTTGGCTTCTAAGACACCCTGTTCTTTCCCTTGGGGGAACACGAGAGCTTTGGGGTGACTGAGTGAATAGGTTCTTATCATAGTTGGAATACATGCTCTCATCCACGGCCTTTACTCTTACTGAGTAAAGGTAGCAGACCACAAGGCCCTACGTGCATTCCTTGTGCTTCTCATTAAATGGAGCCGTGGTTTCAATGCCTTGAGCATAAAATCTAAGAGCTCCGTACTCGTTACAGAACAGGGCAGAAAAACTGAACTCTTCAAAACACTCACAGATTGTGATCTGTCCCTTGCTCTCCCAGGACTGTTTATCTTCAGAGCTCTGTTTAGCCCCTGGCTGACTGTAGTTGAAACAGTAAAAGTAAGATTAACCACAATATGGTAACATGAAAACCTTTCCCTTCCAGAACTTCATGAATCTTTTGGAAAAAATCCATTATTGCCTAGAAATTCTATTATAAAAGCACATTAGGGTTTCAAAATGCAAAGTGGCTGGGGAAAAAAAAAAAAAAAAGGCTTATGTAGCAGTAGAAGCAAAAACCTGATGGGAGAGTCATGCCTATGCTAAGACTGTAACTATATGAAAATTAGGTAACATATTGACAGTAACTGGAAGGAAAAATTAAAACAGCTGGTTTGTAGAATGGCAAGATTAGAGATATGTTTTCTTTCCCTTTTTTTCTTGCTTGATTTCTGTTGTTATAGTATTGTTTGTACAATACACAGTTGTCAGCTCAACATTTAGATTATGCTTAAAATATTGTGGAAAAATCATAATTTACTTGTAGTACAGACATTAAAAATTATACCTCACCTTAAAATTGAGTATGGAAAATATGAAACTATTCTACCTTATTTTTTAAAGCTATTATTTATTCTACAAAACAAAATAGGGAACGACTTCTAGTATAATTGTTGAAATTGGTGGAAATGAACTGCATTTATCGCCTGCACTACAGGTGACAGCCTCAAAAATTTTATTTTCTTCAATGCGGAATGATAGGACAGAATAATTTTTTTCTTAAATTTTCTTTCTGCTTATCCTGTAGGCCATAAAACCTCTCTAGAAAAACTACTCTATGTTTGAAGAATTCTTAGTAAGACTAGGTCAGAAAATGCTTCAGCATACATTTGCCTCGTGACTATAAATGCTCACCGCCAGATTTGAAACACTGAATTACAGGTCTACAAATTCAACTCAGAAAATAACCACACAGTCCCATTTCTTAACCTGTTTCATTCAGTGCTTCACTCACAGGGACCTAATGCCTGTCAAAAACACAATGGGCTTCAGATAAATCTCACACTGAATGAGCTTTTCCTTCTGCCCAGAAAGTTCCATTTGCTTTTTAAATAAAATGATTCCTATCCATAGAGCTGGCTGCCTTTGCCCTCTGGAATGCCATGAAGAGGTTAAGAGAGTCTGTGGCTAGGGAGTTCCCATTGTGGCTCAGTGGTAACAAACCCTAGTAGTATTCATGAGGATGCGGGTTTGATCCCTGGCCTTGCTCAGTGGGTTAAGAATCCAGCGTTGCCATGAGCTGTGGTGTAGGTCACAGACATGGCTCAGATCCCACATTGCTGTGGCTGTGGTGTAGGCCGGCAGCTGCAGCTGTGATTCGACCCCTAACCTGGGAACTTCCATGTGCCACAGATGTGGCCCTAAAAAGCAAAAAGGAAAAAAAGAGAGAGAAAGCGAGAGCCTGTGGCTAGTTTGGATTTTATCTGTCTTAGAGCTCAGGCCTCTCCTTGTGTCCCTTCCACGCAAGTCAATCCAGTAAAAAGGTATCCAGCTGAGAGGCTTCCCAGAGCTGTTGAGTCAACAAGCTCTACCAGGAGGCTTCGGAAACACCTTATTGGCCCTTGAGTGCTGCATCTCGCCCAGTGGTTAGTTAGCACGGTTCATGCTGGACTTCTAAACAGTTCAATCAGGAATCGGCCAGACTGTGTGTTCCCAATCTTCCTTTGCACATGACTGGTTATATGCGGTAAGAGTTATCAGCTGCAAAAACAAATAAGGCCAACGCAAGAAATCTGCTGACCAGAAAATAAGTGACTCAATACTGGTAAACTGATTGCCACACTAAAGTTAATGAATTTGATTCTGGGGGAAGGGGAGTCACAGAATGATTTTTGAGAAGAACAGGGAGAATGTAACTTGGGTTTAAGATGAGAATTAAATGTAGAGGCTGGATGAAAATAAACTGGAGAGGGTAGAGGCTTGCTGGAATCAAGAAACAAACAGGGAGTTCCTGTTATGGCTCAGGGAGGTTAAGAACCTGACTAGTACCCATGAGGATGCAAGTTCAATCCCTGGCCTTGCTAAAGATCTAGCGTTGCCACAAACTGCAGTATGGGTTGAAGATGCAGCTCTGATCTGGCATTGCTGTGGCTGTGCCAAAGGCTGCCAGCTGCCTTTCGACCCCTAGCCCAGAAACTTCCACATGCCACAGATAGAGCCATAAAGAGAGAAAAGAAAAAGAGAGAGAGAGAGAGGAACAAACAAGAAGTTATTAGAATTAGATGAATTGGCTCAAACCAAGGTAATGATGACAGGCATTGAAATCAGATAGATAATAGACTAAAAATGGATCAGATGATGCAACAGATCTGATGCAGATTAATGAAGACAAACATTATGTAAAGATGAAGTTAAGGAAACACTAAAGTTGCTGGCCTAGATTATTAAGTTGTAGGTGGTATCATTAACGTAACCGAGGAAACAAGAGGGAAGGTTTGGGGAATGAGACAGTGAACTCAGCCTTAGATATGAAAGTTTGTGTTGTTGTTGTTGTTGTTGTTTTCTTTTTATGGCCACACCTGCAGCATGTGAAAGTTCCCAGGCTAGAGGTCGAATCAGAGCTGCAGCTGCTGGCCTGTACCACAGCCACAGCAATGCCAGTTCTGGGCCATGCCTGTGACCTACACTGCAGTTCATGGCAACACTGGATCCTTAACCCACTGAGCAGGGCCAAGGATGGAACCCACATCCTCATGGATGCTAGTTGGGTTCCTTACTGTTGAGCCATAATGGGAACTCCCCAAATCTGACTGTTTTAAAGTGTCTGTCAGACATCCATAGGGAACACTCTTGCTGGCCGTATAGAAAAAGTACTTAACAGGACAGACTTTGAAATTAAACCCACTTAAGTTGAGTGACCTTGGGTAAGATATTGAAGCTTTTGAGCCTCTAGTTTCTTTATCTGAAAAATGAAGAAAGCAATTACATGATGGGACTGTTGTGAATATTAAAGAAGAATGGAAAGTACTTATAGTACCTGAAACAGAACTAAAAAAAAGTGCCTATCCTTGAACCCCTGCAGTGATCTCTTCCTGGTTCATTCTTTATCTCCCTCAGTTCACCTCTGCATGGCAATCAGAGAGATCTTGTTATAATAAAAATGAGAGCCCCATCACACCTCTGCTTTTAGAGGTCTCAGCATTCCTATCCTCGAACATGACACTCTTACCCTAGCCTCAGGGCCTTTGCACTTGCTGTTCCCTCTTCCTGGAGTGCTCTTCTCCAGATTTCTCAAGGTTGGCCCTTTTACATCCGTTTGCTATTAGATTACGTGCTACCATCTTAGGAAAGCCTTGTTTTTTTTTCTTTTTTGGCTGTGCCTGTGGCATGCAGACATTCCTTGGCCAAGGACTGAACCCACACCACAGCAGTGACAATGCTGGATCCTTAACCTCTAGGCCACAAGGGAACTCCTCATGGAAGGCTTCTGATGATCATTTCTTCATCCACCTCAAGCACTCTACCTATTGTTATTCCGTTTTTATTTTGTCCATAGAAAATTAGCATTTGGAATGAAAAATTCATGTACATATTTACATTTTCTGTCTGTTCTCTCCCTTCAAATGGAATGTCAATTTCTTGACGCCTTGTATATCTTATTCCCCACTATAATGCCAATGCCTGGCACATAGTAGGATCTCCATAAATAATTGCTGAACGAATGAATGAATACACATGCAAGTATATGGATTCCCTAATTAAAAATAAGATTGGAAAGTCTAAATCAAAAACATAATCCAATGAGGTTCAGTTACTCTAACCTGGATGTTTCTCTGAGGTAAGCCAATTAACCTCCCTGGCCCCCACTGTCCTTCTCATTATAAAAGAGCCAACAATTGCCACTCTCTTGCCAAAGCCAAATGTAGTAAAGAATAAATAAGATGAAATCTGGCCTTTTACAAAGAGGAAGACACTATTTAACCCGCCATAAAGATAACAGGCACAGACCAAAGCAGCAGAATCAAAACCCCCAAAGTCACATCAAGTCACCGGACTACAAATCCCCAAAATGGCCCTGAAACAATAATCAGTCAGAATTTCCGCCAAGCTGCAGCGATAGCATAAACCCCAGGATCACAATTCAGAGTGGCGGTTCCTGAAATATCATGAAAAGCAAGGCCACTCCCCAAATGGATTACTGCTCACAAAGAAAATGCAGAGTGCCTTCTGCCACAGTGTGGTCAACACCTGGTCCCAGGGTCCTGGCTTCCTCTCTCTGTGGACACCACCTATCAGTGCCCCCCGGGTGCCCAGGAGCCCCCTGCCCGAGCATTCAGCCAGCACCCTCAGAAAATCAGCTTACTCTCAGAAAATCTTTTCAAGATATACCCAACCAAACTGAAGGAAATAGCTTAGTCTGGAGCTTCCTTTTAAGCCCAGCAAATGAAAGCTGGCTTTATAAGTAGGGTATAATGACTCAGCTCAGGACAACTCTGACCTAAGCACCATCCCTCTCCAGTTACGAGCCCATTGCCAGCTGTGAAGTCTTTCTTAGAACAAGAGAATCCAGAAAGCTCATCACATTTGGAGTAGGGATTAAGAAAATGGATTTTTCTCTTTTATTACTTAGATGGCCCCAGATTATTCCTGACTTTGTCACTTACCAGTGGTGTAATGTCAGGCAAGTTATTCTAAATCCTCAGGGGCTTCAGTTTTCAATTTATAAAATGAGGATAAGAATGCCTACCTTGGTGGAGCTCCCTGTTGGCCTAGTGGGTTAAGGACCCAGCAAGGCTGGGTCACTGCTGTGGTGTAGGTTTGATCCCTGGCCCACCCAGAAACTTTCACACGCTATGGGCATGGCCAAAAAAAAAAAAAAAAAAAAAAGTCTACCTTAGTGGGCGTGGTAAAGGAGATAAAGGTAGAGTAAAACACTGAGCATGCTCAATGAATCCTAGCTATTATTACTAATCAATATTATTAATCAATAGGTGATAATTAATTGTTAATAAAATATCTGAGTTCAAGTTCTTTCCTTTTTATTCATCAGCACATATTTATGGAGTATCTACTTGATGCCCAGCATTGTGTGAGGTGCTGGAGATGCACCAACAAATCTGGGAGACTGACCCCTGTCCTCGTGCCATCCGCAGACTTGTAAATAGGCAATTACAGGGGGGCAAAGGAAGTGCTACCATGGGGAAGGCTCGGAGTGCACTGAGAACATGGGCCAGGGGGTCATGGAAATCTTCTTGGAGGAAGTGATGCTTAAGCTGTATCCCGAGGATGTCATCCAAAAGCTGGGGAGGATGGAGCAAAGTAAATCCTATGCAGAAGAAACACTCTTCACCGATGCTAAAAGAATAGATAGCACGGCACTTCTGAGTTGATGAAAATAGGTTTGAGCAAGGCATGTCAGGCTGGTAAGAAGGGTCCTAGCAAGTCTTTGTGAAAGAGTTTGTGCTTTCATTTGAGAGTCCTGGGGAACACAGTAAGATTTTAAGCCAAAGAATGGCATGGTTGCAAGTGTATTTCAGAATGACCAGTTTGGCTGCCATGTGAAGACTAGATGTAGGCAAAAAAAAAAAAAAATCAGTCTATGAATCCAGAAAATATCCCACACGGATGTGGGGAAGTGGACATATTCTAGAGGTACTGAGAAGGACAATGACAGGACTTGGCAATCAGCAGAGTGGGGGAGCGGGAGGGGAGAAAGATGGATGGCAGGCTAAGTGGTGGTACCACTCACTGAGGTAGGAAAGACAGAGGAGGCAGACCTTTTGGATGTTCTGTACAGAATAAGCTGAATTTGAAATGCCTGCAGGACCATCAGGGGGAAATATTCATCAATAAGTTGGTTAGTAAGGCTTGAACATTTTCTTATCATCACCATTATTATCACAGCTACCTTCCTTTAGTACCTATTCACTGCCACTGTGATCCAGCTTCAGAGGACTTCTCTTCCTTGGACATACCCAGCTCATTTCCACCAACAGGCTTTTGGACCTGCTGTTCTCTCCAGTGGGGATCCTCTTCCCTCATGTGGCCAAATGTAATTGAAATTGTAATTCAGACGTCAACTAAGACATGACCTCCACAGAGGGGTCGTCTCTGACCATCCAACCCAAACTCACCCCATCCTAAATAGCATCATCACTGCCCTGATAAGAGATAACTATCAGAAATGATCTTGTTCTTTTATTCATTTACTTCTTCCTTCTTTGTCACCCGCACTCTAGAATTGTTGTTCAATGCCACAGCCACTGGCCACACGTGGCTTTCTAAATTTAAATAAAATGAAATAAGATTTGAAAATTCAATCCCTCTTGGCACCAACCACATTTCAAAGGCTAAAGAGTGGCAGGTGGTTAGTGGCTACCATATTGATACATACAGATAGACTATTTCCATCAGTACAGAAAAATCTAATGAAAAGCTCAGCTCTAGAAAGAAAGTTTCATGTGGCCAATGCTTCTATATCCTCAGAGCCTAGAAGAATGTCTTATTTTGTATCAATTTTTTTGTTATATTCCACATATAAGTGTTATCATATGATATTTGTCTTTGGCCTACTTCACTTAGTATGGTCATCTCTAGGTCCATCCATGTTGCTGCACATGGCATTATTTCATTCTTTTTTATGACTGAGTTATATTCCATGGTATAAATATATCACATGTTCTTTATCTATTCATCTATCTACAGACATACAATGTTTTCTAAACTGTAAGCCATGTTTCATTTGAGGTTTGGGAAATTTAGCAGATAGTGACCAGTATGAGTTTGTGAAATAGAATAGAAAATAACAAAGCATTTCACATTAAATATAGGGAAAGTAAGAATCTCTCAAAGAAAATTTGCTTCTCTGGAGTTCCCGTCGTGGCGCAGTGGTTAACACATCTGACTAGGAACCATGAGGTTGCAGGTTCGGTCCCTGCCCTTGCTCAGTGGGTTAACAATCTGGCGTTGCCGTGAGCTGCGGTGTAGGTTGCAGACACGGTTCAGATCCTGCGTTGTTGTGGCTGTGGTGTAGGCGGGCGGCTACAGCTCTGATTCGACCCCTAGCCTGGAAACCTCCACATGCCGCAGGAGCGGCCCAAGAAATAGCAAAAAGACAAAAAAAAAAAAAAAAAAAAGAAAGAAAGAAAAGAAAATTTGCTTCTCTGTATGTATGTTCCAGGTGGCATTATAAATTATCCTTCTTGGAAGTTCTCATCATGGCTCAACGGTAACGAGCCCGACTAGTATCCATGAGGATGCAGGTTCAATCCCTGGCCTCACTCAGTGGGTAAAGGATCTGGCATTGCTGTGAGCTGTGGTGTAGGCCAGCAGCTACAACTCCAATACAACCCCTAGCCTGGGAACCTCCATATGCCATGGGTATAGCCCTAAAAAGCAAAAAAAATAATAATAATAATAATAATAAAATAAATAAAAATAAGAATAAAAAATAAACTATCCTTCTTATTGTATGTCATAGTCAAAAAATAGCTTGTACGTAGTAGCTGTAACATAATATGTGCTCAAATCATTTTTAAATTTTTTTTTTTTGTCTTTTTGCTATTTCTTGGGCCGCTTCCACGGCATATGGAGGTTCCCAGGCTAGGGGTCGAATCGGAGCTGTAGCTGCCGGCCTACGCCAGAGTCACAGCAACCCGGGATCCGAGCCGCGTCTGCAACCTACACCACAGCTCACGGCAACGCCGGATCGTTAACCCACTGAGCAAGGCCAGGGACCGAACCCGCAACCTCATGGTTCCTAGTCGGATTCGTTAACCACTGCGCCACCACGGGAACTCCATTTTTTTAAATTTTTAATCAATCATTTATAGAGTTTATCCATTTAAACTGAATCCCGATGCACACCCCCGTGAGGTGGGAATTACTATGCTTAAAGTTGAGAAGACGCAGGTTATGAAAGTTAAATGACTTGTCCAGATGACGCAACTTAAAAGGGTTGGAATGAAGTATCAAATTTGGGTCTGGCTGACTCTAAATACTGTGATCTTAACCATGGATGTGGCTGGAAGAGATGAGGTGCTTGGGGAGGACCAGAAGGGAATCTGACATTGGGAGATGAGCGAAGGAGGAAAAGCCTGGAAAACAGGAGCCTCAGGAAGGAGGCTGAGCCTGTGGGGAAGGAGAGAGTGGTCCATGCTACCAGGGAAAGAAAGTCTGGCAATTTCAGTGACGATAGCATGAGATTCTCATACTAAGTGAAGTAAGTCAGAAAGAGAAAGACAAAACCATATGATATTACTTATATGTGGAATCTAAAACATGGCACAAATGAACCTGTCTGGAGAACAGACATAGAGACCAGACCTGTGGTTGACAAGGGGGGGGGGGGGGGATGGACTAGGAGTTTGGGGTTGGTAGATGCAAACTATTCCATATACATAGATAAGCAACGAGGTCCTACTGTATAGCACAGGGAACTATATCCAATCACCACTCACTTGAGATAGAACATGATAGAAAATAATATGAGAAAATAATATTTTTTATATATATATAAAATTGGGGGAGTTCCCGTGGTGGCGCAGTGTTTAACGAATCCGACTAGGAACCATGAGGTTGCAGGTTCGACCCTGCCCTTGCTCAGTGGGTTAAAGATCCGGCGTTGCCGTGAGCTGTGGTGTAGGTCGCAGACGCGGCTCGGATCCTGCGTTGCTGTGGCTCTGGTGTAGGCCGGTGGCTACAGCTCTGATTAGACCCCTAGCCTGGGAACCTCCATATGCCGCGGGAGCGGCCCAAGAAATGGCAAAAAGACAAAAAATAAATAAAAATAAATTAATTAATTAATTTTAAAAAAAATTGGGTCACTTTGCAGAAATTGATAGAACATTGTAAATCAAGGATAATTTAATTTTTTTAAACAAAATACAGAAAAGGAAAAAAAAAAAAAAAGACAGCATCACTGAGGTTGTTAGAGACTTTTGGCAAGAGTGATTTCAGTGAAGCAATGGGTTCAGAACCTGCCACTGAAGGCTGGAGGGGAAATGGGAGGCAAATGTCGCATTTCTGCTGTGAGGGAGGAAACGAGCCAGAGGCAGAGGTACTGCTTATTTATTTACTCTCCAAAAAGGACTTTCTGAGCATGATGAAGTACTGATATGAAGGGAGAGCTTGGTATAAAGAGAGAGTTTCCCAGTAGACCAGAGGGGATGAGATCCTGGGAAGAGATGGAGAGATGGCCTTGGATAAGGGGAGGCCCATCCACTCCCTCTGGTTCAACCAGGAGGACAGAGCAGGTGAGAAAATGGGTCAGAGACAGACTAGAAGCAGGATGTTACCAGAGCTCCTCTCCATGGGTCTCTTTCCTCTGGGAAGCAGGAGAGATCGTGTGCTATGAGAAGAGAGCCAGAAAAAAAGTGTGGAAAGGGTATTTGTTTACATGTATTTTCCTGAGGTATAATTATTTACAACGCAGTGTTCACGTCTGCTGTACAGCAAAGGGATTCAGTTATACATATACACATTCTTTTTCCCATTCTCTTCCATTATGGTTTATCACAGGAGACTGGATATAATTGCCTGTGCTCTACAGTAGGATCTCGTTTATCCATCCTGCATATAACAGTTGCCATCTGCTAACCCTAAATTCCCAATCCATCCTTCCCCCACTCCCATCCCCGCCCCCCGGCAACCACAAGTTCATTTTCTATATCCCTGAGTCTGTTTCTGTTTCGTAGATAATTTCATTTGTGTCATATTTTAGATGCCACATGTAAGGGATATCATATGGTATTTGCCTTTCTCTGGAAAGGGTATTTTTTTTAAATAAACAAGGCTTTACCTACATTCACATGTGCATAAACTCTCAAAATTCTGTTCCTAATTCTCCTAAATCGGAAAACCAAAGCTTTCCCCAATCACAGTGCCCTGAAGGAGTGGAACTACAAAACACTGAAGGAAGGGTACTCCAATCCAGTGAATTGGAAGACAGAGTTGACCCGGAAAGCAGGACTGGGGGGCACATGAAATAACCCCATGGAAGCTGCAGTCTGTGAACTTTTAGTGACACCAGTGAGCAAACTTCCTGGAAATGCCAGGACAATCTCTAACAGAGCTGTTTAACACATCAGACTTAGAGTAAGAACCTGACCTTGGATGCAGTGGGTTAAGAATCTGACTGCAGCAGCTTGGGTCACTGTGGAGGTGTGGGTTTAATCGTGGTGGAGGTGTGGGTTTAATCCTGGGCCCAGGGCAGTGGGTCAAGGATCCAGCATTGCTACAACTGTGGTATAGGTTGCATCTGTGGCTTGGATTCCATCCCAGGCCCAGGAACATGGTTCCATAGGCCATGGGTGTGGCCTTAAAAAAAAAAAAAAGAACCTGACTTCAGACCTCATTCCTCCTATGAAAACTAAAAACTTAAAGAAACAAACATCCAGCAGTGAGCAGAAGAAAAATAGAATAAATGTAGCCATGGCCGGGTGGCGGGGGACTTAAATGCTCAGGTGTATAAAAATCTAAACTCCCTTTTTGCACCATCCTTTTTGCCTTACACATTCACTGCAAGTTTCCAATCCTGCACGTATAGGTGCATAAGATGATGTTAGCCTTACAAGGTCTGTTTAAAGTTAGATAGGCACAAGTTCATAAAAACTCAGTTCAGTCTACCTCCCGAGAAGGGAAAAGCCCAGTTCCCCCCTGCCATGTGTTTCTTTCCTGTCTGTCTCCCTTACTGCTCATGCTGTACACCTCACTTCGGGGGACCAAATGTGGGGGGGTTAACCCACACCAAGCAGTTCTCCAAGACACCAACTAGGCATCTTACAATTTAACTCAATTCTCACTCTATCTCCCTGGAGACAGATCCCACAGGCTAAGAGTGCAGTCCCACCAAACTGTCCCCCACTCTGGAGGGCTAGGGCCAGTCCAGATTGTTACCTGTGCTTCTGACCAATGAACCGTCAATCACAGACATCCACAACCCCCTCCTCTGGTCTGATGGCTTTGCTAGAGCCACTCACAGAACTAGGAAGACAGTTTACTTATGTCTGCCAGTTTATTTCAAAAGGATATGATAAAAGATACAGATGAACATCCGATGGAAGAGACACAGGGGCAAGTAAAGGAGACGAGCATTTCCTCTGGCCCCACTCAAGGAGACGCCGAAAATGGGCTCTGAGTAATTTCCAAGTCTGATTAAAACCCCACTCCCAAGACTGTACTTAGGCCCCTCTATGGATTGCTTGTCCTCACAGAAATCTGACACTTTATGTTCAAGACAAGGATTAACACGATTCCCAAGTAAATCTAACAGGGACATTTAACCGTAGCTACCCAAGTTGATGAATGGTTTGGAGCACTGGTACACTCTTGCAAAACACAGTTGACTGTTTATAAGACAGGGAAGCAATTTCTTTTCCTGCATTTTTTCCTCCAGCCTTTCTGAGCAGTTACATTAGAAAGTGGCTACTTCCTCTGGCAGCTGGGCTCTGTATCTCAAACCCTAGAGAAGCAATTCTCCGTGCTACAAACGCCTAGAGGTTGGCTCATTACAAAAGAGTAACTTCTCTTTCGTAAGAACGTTTGAAGAACGTACTTCAGACAATGCACTGAACACTAGTGTTAATCATTGCCAGAAAGGCAAGACTAAAACGCAGGTAGGTGGATGAACTTAAATCCAAACTTACTTTGATAAAATTTGGTACCTTGGACTCTAGGTTTTATGTGAACAATGAGGCTGTGGGCCCAGCTCCCAGCATATATGTGTCAGCCAATTTCCCTTCCCATTATAATTCTAATAGCATACTTCACTGATTTGATGTAACACCTCTTCTCTCTGTTTCCTCATCTGAAAAACTAAACGTAGACTATCTATACTAGAGTTGCAGTGAAATTCAGCTTACCGTTGCTAAAACTGTCCCAAGTAAACTCTGGTGGGACGTAGCCCTTAAAATAAATATCTTCTAAAAATTGCAGGCAAAAATAGAAAGTAGGAAATATGTAGTTTCATCAATCACAAAATTTTATAGCTAAAAAAATAACTATTCAACTATACTCACAAATACATATGCGGTAATTTTTTCCTAATTTGCTTGTACACTCCCATTCTTTTATACCATAAAACAGGAAAAAAAAAATTATCTCTGGATACTTCCTAAAGTGGATGCATTTTTTTTTCCTTCCCTGGGCGTATAGCCAATAAAGATTAAACTGGGGAGGGAACTGATATGACCTTGGACAAATATATTAACCCTTCAGGATGCCAGTTTCCTCTTCTGTAAAATGAGAAAATTAGAAAAATAAGTCCTTCTGAAACCACAGTGTGTTCTGGGAAGCACATGTCCCAACCACTGGCGTAGGGTCTATGCAACTGTATTTTTTTTGTTGTTTTTTGGGCCTCATCTGCAGCATATGGAAGATCTCAGGCTAGGGGTCCAACTGAAGCTGCAGCTGAGGTCTGTACCACAGCCACAGCAACACTGTATCCAAGCCACATCTGCAACCTACAGTGTAGCTTGCAGTAAGGTAAGGTGGAATCCTTAACCCACTGAGGAAGGAAAGGGATGGAACCCTGCATACTCAGAGAAATAGCATTGGGTTCTTAACCCACTGAGCCACAACAGGAACTCTGCATCTGTGTCTGTGGAGGGGGTTGTTTTTGTTTGTTTTTAGCAAACTCCCCAAGAGATTCGGATGCATCTCAAGTTAGAGAATCTTAAAATCCAGTGATTTGGAGTTTCTGTTGTGGCTCAGTGGGTTAAGAACCTGACATAGTGTCAGTGAGGATGCAGGTTTGATCCCTGGCAATAACTCAGTGGGTTAAGGATCTGGTGTTGCCACAAGCTGCAGTATAGTTTACAGACATGGCTCAGATGCAGTGTTGCTGTGGTTGTGGTGTAAGGCCTGCAGTTGCAGCTCTGATTCTATCCCTCACCTGAGAACTCTCATATGTCACAGATATGGCCGTAAAAATAACAATCAAATAAAATAAAAAAATCCAATGATCTTTAAAATCACTTTTGGCTCTAACAATTATTAATCTTTTTTGGAATATATTTTCTCTGTGTTTATAGATAATTTCATAAAAATGCAAAACTGCAACCATATATGTGTTTTGGAGACATTTTTTTCTCTTTTCCCTTTTTGTGTGGCTACATCTGCTGCTGCTCATCCTAGTCTACCCGCAAGGTCATCCTCCTCCCACAGGACTCTATGTGAATACTCTATCAATGATCTTAATAAAGTAAGCGGAGGCCTGGCTGATCCCTTCTTCTAGATTTGCATCCCAACCCTCAATTGTATTTTTTAATTCTAACTGAAAAGATCAATCCTGTGCCAGTTTCCTGCCTCCTCTTATTCTGTCTCCCTTGCCATGACCCAAGTAACTTTGTGTCAAAGCAGTTGCTCCTTCGAGATCACAGTTGTCTTTGCCTCTGGGTCTCCTAAGCCCAGGTTAGGTCTTAGCTGACACTTGGTATTGTTTGTTGACTGACTAAACTGGATTGGAAAAAGAGAAATTTCAATCTTTGCCCCTGATTGTTCTGTGACTCTTAGTGAGTCATTGTCTTTACTGAAGAGATAGAAATAGGAACATCGGAGATGAATGAAGCTGCAAAGGAGATGGAGAGCCAGAACCTGGAGTCTCCCAGGATCCAATCTCTCTCAATTTACATGCAAAAGAGACTCTGAAACTGGACACTGTCTACACAAAAATAAGAAGAAATAACAGTTCTCTTCAAAATAGGTAAGCTAGAGTCCTACAAAAGAGCAGACTGAAATCAAAATACTGTGTAGAATCTCACAAGAGTTTTTTTTTTTTTTTTTTTGCCTTCAGTTTCATTTGATTATATTTTGTTATATTTTTACATTTGGCAAGAAATCAGTAAACATTGTACTGATAGATGAGAATCTTCCTAAGACTGAAATTTTATGATTTGCTCATAGGACTAAAACTCCTCCTTTGGTGAATCTCTGTAAATGGGAAGTTGAGATTTGATTTGCTACCCCATGTCCCCCACCACAGATTAGTGGTCCCTCTCCATGTTTTACTGTGTCCACCCAAACCACCCTGATTTATAACCAGGCACAAGAGGGGATCTTAACATTGCCTTGCTTGTCTCAGAGGGGCCAGGAAGAACTGTGCCAAAGCCATCAAGAAAATGAACTGCACTGACTACCTTGGCAGTGCCAACTCATGTATAATAACCCTCCTGGTCAGGTCACTCTTCCGGTGCTGTTAATGTATAGTACAAATTTAATTAAGAATTCAGCCAAAGAGCCAAAGATCAAAAGAGCATGGCCGATGACACACCCTCAAATCCCTAAAAAAATTGATACAGAGACCACACATTGACCTGTTGTTGAGGACACTTCCAGTGCTGTCATGCCTGCCAGGTAGCTCTCCACAGAAAAGACTTTGGCCTTCAGGGCCATCAGGCAAACCTCCTGACACAGGCATTGCAGTAAACATCAACCACCATGGCACTATTCAGTCAGATCTTTGAACGAGCTTGGGACATTATCCAGCATGCCTCAGAACCACACCTCCATACCATGACCTTCCCACAGCGATGAGGCATGGTGACCACATCCAGGGCTGGGGTAAGAGGAGTTAGTGGAAGTGCCATGGGAAGAAGACGCACCCATACCCCCTTCTGGGGTCCTTCGGTGGCTTCCATCAAGTTCTCATTCTTGAGATCCTTCAGCTAAGACAGCCAACAAAGTTACCTCCTTTTTTTCCAGATGCACAATGAACCACAGTATTCTCAGAACCTAGTGTAAATGGGTATCACTTCCCACTCCCGTAAGAGAGCCAGAGCTGAGCAAGGAGTGCAAATCTTGGGATGTAAATATGTCTGAAATGTTTGATATGGCAGATTCATATTATTTAGACAAATTTTCCATAGAGCTGCTCAGGTAATGAAGTGTGAACTTGACTGAGACAAAGCAAGGAAGTGAAGCAGTTACTGCATGTGAGACTGAAACGTAAACAGATAGATTCTATTGTCACTGGCCTTCACATCTGGAGAAAAAAATCTAATGTACACTAATGTCCACCAACTTTTTAAAGTTCTACAAGAGACCTCAACATCTGGAACTACAAAAATATTAGGATTTGTGTTAAAATAGATATTAGCTATAATATACTATTAACATACGTTTACATACATGGTCGCTAAGCCTTCCATCAAACTACACTTCACCTAAAACTAATAGTAATAGTCTCCTTGGTTCTTTTCTTTCCCTCAGTCTCACTCCCAATCCACCATTAGCTTTAACAAAAAACATATATCCCATATTTTCCCACCTTTCCCCAGGTCCCTGATCAACATTCTAGTCTGAGCCAAAATCATCTCTCTCCTGCACCACTACAATAGCTGCCAAAATTTGTTCCTTTGCTTGCCTCCCTGCCCTCCAAGAGCAGCCAGAGAGATCATTATGTCACTCAAACCTTCCATGGCTTTCCTTTCAACTTAGCCTGGCCTTGCACAATCAAGCCCAGGTCTACAGATCCAACTCCATCGCCTTTCAGCCTCCCCTCCCTCAGTACGCTCCCGGCACTGTGGCTTTCGCTCTAACCCTTCCACCCACAAATCTCACCCTGCTCTCTTTCATCAGCTGCTGGAGGGCAGGATCTTGCCCATTTTTTGGTATCCTAGATTCAACTCAGTATCAGCACTCCCAGAAAAGCATCTGAAGTAGCCTCCCAACCTCAGACTCTTGACTACATCACTCTGATTATTTGCTCCATAGCAGTAATCATTCCTTTGACTGTCCTTAGCAAGTGAGAGCTGCCTCACCCAGGTTTAACAGGATACTTCCTGTGGTCAGTCTGTATCCACCAATGGGTCCAGGCAACAGTAGAAAGAAGAGTCCATCTCCAAAGTGAGGACATCTCTGAAAAGTCATCCCAGTCTCAAATCTCCATGAAGAGTTAGCTGAGCCCTCCCCTGAGGTGCAGCCCCATTTCCCCCCTGCCCAACCCCAGTTCCACACCCTCCGTCCACAGATAGGTGACCCCAAGAGCTCTCCCTAATAACTTCCTTCACGCTCATTGCCCCCTAGGTGGGCTTCCCAGGATTTCCTTCCCCCCGCCCCGCCCAATAACAGAATTGGTCATACTCTAAAGATATCTTGCAGGCAGAACCAAGAACATTTTCTGAGGGATGTTATATAGGATATGAGTGGAAAAAAAGGGAGGCAGTAATAACGCCAAGATTTTTATCTTAAGTAACTGGAAAACCAAGTTGCCATTTACTGTCATGGGGAAGTCTGCAGGAAGAACACATTGGGGATGGGGATGGGACTCACTATTTGATTCTGTTCCAGCCACGATGCCTACAAGGGAGTTTCAAGTAAGCACTTGAATATGTAAGACTGGAGCTCAAGGGAGAGGTCAGGGCAAAAATGGAAATGTGGGAGTGGCCAGCATGTGGAAGGTGGGTGCTTGCAACTGGATGGGAACATCTTGAGATCAAAAAAGTATATTCATTATAATATTGGTTAGCGTTACCCAAGTAGACTATGTATTTTTATTACCGTATTTTGATTTTTAAGTTTGTCATGAGATTTATTCTGTCATTAATTAGCTATTCCACCTTGAGCAAGTCATTTTCTTAACTTATGGAACTCTTGGTTTCCTTATCTTACAAGCGGAGATAAATTATACTTATAAATTCCAACTTCAAGGATTACTCTGAGGATCAAATGAGAAGATAGCTAGGAAAGTACTTAGAAGAGTTAAAACTTATCCTAATGAGACATTTTATTTCTGTTAGTTTTTTTTTTAAGAAATATAGTTTCTTTGTTATTAGGAATGAAAGTGAGACAAGAATTAAATTAAACATCCACTGAATTTCATGTGGGGGAAATAGCAAATGACTCCAAAAGAAAATTAAATAAGTTCAATAACATTAACAAAGCAAAAATAAACACATTGAAAAACACTGAAATTCATGAACAGATAAAATTCAAATTTTCAATAAGCTAAAAACCACAAAAACGTTTTGCAAATTGTTAAATACAAAAGATGAGTTTACACATTAAATGACATTGAATAAAATTTAAAAGATTTTTGAATAAAAGTGAGTATTTATCAAAAGCAAAAAACCAAGAAACATAGATGTTTCTCCTAGACATTAACTGGAATTCCTACTTGCCTAAACAAGATACCGTTATGTGCTGTCATTTTTGATCCATTTCAACTGGGAAATGCAATTTTAATTGTCTATGGAAATATCTTTTTAAAAATATTTTTGGTATTTCTTCTGTGACTCTGTGGGTTAAGAATCCAACTGCAGTGGCTTGGGTCACTGCAGAGGCTCAAGTTTGATCCCTGGCCTGGTGTAGTAGGTTAAAGGATCTGGCATTCAGCTGCAAAGTAGGTCTCAGCTGCGGCTTGGATTCAGTCCCTGGCCTGGGAACTTCCATACACCATGGGTGCAGCCATTAAAAAAAAAAAAAAAAGTTTTAATGGGAAAATCTGAAAAAAGTAACTTAAAATATTAGGCAGTCCCATTCTTCTTATTTCCCCTTTTCAATTTCAATCACTGTCTAGATGTGACTCATCCTGCTCAAGTCATTGTATCCTTGCTGGAATGAGGGCTCCATAGAGACTTTTTAAAATTGAAGTAAGGTTTTCAGATGTATAACATAGCGACTCCAGTACTTTCATAGATTATACACCATACACAGTCATTATAAAAGAATGACTATATTCCCTGTGCTGCACATTACATTCTTGTGACTTACTTTATAACTGGTAGTTTATACTTCTTAATCCCTGTTTGCCTATTACACTCCTCTCTCCATCACTTTCCCCTCTAGTAACCATTGTTTGTTCTCTATATCTGTGAGTCATGAGTCTGTTTCTATTTTGTTATATTTATTTGTTTCATTTCTCAGATTCCAGATATAAGGGAAAACATACAGCATTTGTCTTCCTCTGTATTAATTATTTTTACTAAGCATAATACCCTGTAGGTCAATCCATGTTGACACAAAAGACAAGATTTCTTTTTATGGGTTAGTAATATTCCATTGTGTTCTTTATCCATTCATCTGTTGGTGGACACTTAGATTGCTCCCATATCTCTGCTCTTGTAAATAATGCTGCAATGAGAATTGGGGTATATTTATCTTTTCAAATTAGTATTTTTATTTTCTTTGCATAAATGCCCAAGAGTAGAATTGCTGGATGTTACTGTAGTTTTATTATTAATTTTCTGAGGAATTTCCATATTGTTTCCTCCAGTGACTGTACCAATTTACATTTATACTAGCAGTGTACTAGGGTGCTCTTTTCTCCACATCCTCATCAACACTTGTTATTTGTTGCCCTTTTGATGATGGCCATTCTGATAGGTTGAGGTGATTTCTCATTGTGATTTTGATTTGCATTTCTCTAGTAATTAGCAATGCTGAACATCTTTTTCATGCCTGTTAGCCATCTGTATGTCTTCTTTAGAAAAATGTCTATTTAGGTCTTTTGCTCATTTTTTGATTGAGTCGTTTTGTGTTTTTGATACTGAATTATATGAGCTGTTTATATATGTTGGATATGAACCCCTTGTTGGTCACATTATTTGCAAATATTTTCTCCCATTCTGCAGGTTGTCTTTTTGTTTTGTTGATGGTTTCCTTTGCTATGCAAGAGCAAGTTTAATTAAGTCCTATTTTTTAATTTTTTGCTTTTGTTTCCTTTGCCTGAGGAGACAGATTAAAAAAAAAAATACTCCTAAGCCCATTATCAAAGAGCATTCTGCCTGTTTTCTTCTAGGAGTTTCATGGTTACAGGTCTTACATATGTCGTTAATCGATTTTGAGGGGGGTTTTTTGTATATGGTATAAGGAAATTTCTCTTACATGTAGCTGTCCAGTTTTCCAAGCACCACTTATTGAAGAGACTGTCTTTGCTCCATTGTATGGACTTACCTCCTTTGTCATAGATTGATTGACCATTTAAGTGTGGGTTTATTTCTTGCTCTCTGTTCTGTTCCATTGGCCTGTGTCTGTGCTTGTACCACTATAATACTATTTAGATTACTTTAGTTTTGCAGTATAGTTTGAAGTCAGGGAGCCTAATAATGCTTTCTTCTTTCTTCTTTCTCAAGACTGCTTCCACTCTTCAAGATCTTTGGCGGTTCCATCCAAATTTTGGTATTAATTTGTTCTAGTTCTGTGAAAAATGCCATGAGTATTTTGACACTGCATTGAATGTATACATTGTTTGGGATAGTATGGATAGTTTAACAATATATCTTCCAATCCATGAGCACAGTATATCTTTCCATTTACTTGTATCATCTTCAGTTTCTTTCATCAATATATTATAGTTTTCAGAGTATAGGTCTTTCACCTCCTGGGTTAAATTTATTCCTAGGTATTTTATTCTTCTTGATTAGACTATAAAGTAGATTGTTTTCTTGATTTCTTTTTTATAATAATTCATTGTTAGTGTATAGAAATGCAACATATCTCTGTACATTAATTTTGTATCCCATAACATTAATAAATTTATTAGTTCTAAGAGTTTTTGGCAGTCTTTAGGGTTTTCTATATATAGCATCATGTCATCTGCAAATCAGTGATGGTTTTACTTCTTCCATTTCAACTTGTACGTCTTCTATTTCTTTTTTTTATCTGATTGCTGTGACTCTGACTTCCAATAGTATATTAAATAGAACTGGTGAGACTGGGCATCCTTGTCTTGTTCCTGATCTTAGAGGAAAAGTTTTCAGCTTTCCACCATTGAATAAAAGATGTTTGTCATTAAAGAAAAAAAAAAACTTTGCTATGTTGGGAGGTATGTTCCCTCTATATCAACTTTGTTGAGAGTTTTTATCATGAATGGCTGTTGAATCTTTTCAAATACTTTCTCTGCATCTATTAAGATAATCATGTGATTTTTATCCTTCATTTTATTGTGGTATATGACTTTGATTTGTGGATTCCTAAATTTTCCTACTTGTTTTCCCCTTTTATCATGTTTGTATGATTTTAAAGCTGGAAATAATTTCTTAGAATTTTAATAAACTATTAATTATTAATGAATTTCTCCTGTCTCTTTGTGTATTCTTAAGAATTTCACCTAAATTTGCATCTTTTTAAAGACTTTGTAAAACATAAGACTACTGCAATGCTTTTTAAGAATACCTGTTTAAAATAATATTTTAGGTCTTGAAGTTGATTTATATTATTCTCGGTCATGTAAGGCATGACATGAAAGTGACTAATGAAGAGGAACATGTTGGTAAACAATTCATCAGGCTCATCCATGGAACTCCAGTCAAGTGACCCTCTCTGTCACCACAGAGTAACTCATTTTTCCTGGCTGGCAGCAGTCAGTTTCCATGTCTATAATATGGAGACTGTGAAGATTCAGAAAAATTGGTCCTCATAGGAGTACATACTTGAAAAACTGTTCCCAAGAGCCCAACATACAGTAGGTGTTCAATGAATGCTTAATAAGTAAATCAAATTGGTAAAAATTCCTGACCAAACTCACAGACATATGACACCTTTAGGAGATAAACTTCTAAAAATCTTAACAGCTCAAAGATGTTATTTCAGAAAGTCACACATGTGCTGAATTGTACTTTTTCACTGGATTTGAGGAGGACTGGGAAGATGGAAACTAACTCTTAGATGATCAGAGTGGAAGAAAAAGAGCCAGGACCATCTTAAGAGACATCAAACCCAATAACTACTCTCTTAAATTGAATCAAACAGTTGCGGCGGCGGCGGGGCTGCTTCAATGACTTAATTTCTTTTAATACACCAGTTAGAAACCGAGTGGACAAAGTCTGGCCTCTCCTCAGAATGATATGGATTGTTCCCATCTCGTGAACTCAGCCTGCTTTCTCCCAATGTTATTTTTAGACTGCACAGGAAACGCTCAAGACTAAGGAAGTCAGAATGTGACTGACCTTTTACCTGTAATGATACTCGCAGCACTGGCATTTGCCACCAGGGACGTGGAACACAGCTGACAGGTGCTCTTTGCCCGACAATTGAACGGCTTCTTTTCATTTGACCTGATACTTACTCTGCAGGTTTGCAGAGCCCTACAATTACTTCAGACCACATAAGGTTTAAAACAGGACATGCCACACTTTACAATCTACTCCTCTTAAAAGAAATCATAAGAAAACTACTAGGGTTTTGCTCTCCTTGACTGAGGATCCGCACAGATGAATGAAATGACAATCCAGCAAGATTATCCTCAGTAGAAGCACCTTGACCATTCTCTGTACACGGATCCGAGGCCTCCCTGTGAGAGGCGTTTCTAATGTCTGAGTAAAATGTCTAAATAATTCCAATGCCTGGTCACATAGCATAAAGCCATTTACTAACATTTCAGTAGCTAACAGGTAACAGGTAACATTGTGGCCTAATTATGCTTTGAAAGTCTTTCACACTCAGCCATTAAATAGCTATTGGAGAACTTTGGACCCAGTTCCTAGAAAATCTTGTATAATACCTGCTTCCTTCATAGCTATAAACCAACAGAGGCAACATCCTCTTCCTTTCCTCTCGTTTAATTATATGAATCAGAACCAGGCTTTTAATTCACACCAGGCAGTAAGTATCCAAAACTACCAATATTTTGTATATATTAATTGAAAACATAAATTTATTCCATCACCCTAAAATTCCCCTGACAGGGTTCTGGGGTAGCCAATCTGGGAGCTTCCTGAACGGCAAGGCCCTTCCCCAACTTAAAATCTTTCAGTGGATTCCCACTGCTCTCTAATACAAAGCTGACTCTTGAAGAAGATCTAAAAATGACTGGATCTTTACTGCTTTCTCCAGCCTTATGCCCCACCCTGTTGTCAAACCATGGTGTGTTCTCCCTTTCTGGACCATTCACTAAAGACAATTTATATTTCCATAATTTTCAGGCACCAAGATAGCTTTTGTAATAATAGGAGATGGCTACTTTATGTTATTATACGGAAAAAGCCATCTTTATCAAGATTATCAATCCCTAACCAATCAATCATCTTTTTTTCATGTTTTAAAGTGTTATTGAGTCACTTATGATGGAGCATGATAATGTGAGAAAATAGAATGTGTACATGTATGTATAGCTGGGTTACCATGCTGTACAGTAGGGGAAAAACTCATATTGGGGAAATAACAATTAAAAAAAGAAAAGAAAAGAAAAGAAAAAAATTATCAAGGAGCTGTGAGCTGAAATCTCAAATCCCAAAAGACCAAAAAAGTTGGCGTAATCTAGCCCTGAGGTAAAGGCTAGCTTGGATTTTCATAATAATTGTTAACAATGAGCCTCAAGATAAAAAATAAAAATAAAAAAATAGAATGTTATTGAAATACAGTTGATTTACAAGGTTGTGATAATTTCTCCTGTACAATGAAGTGATTCAGTTATACCCATACGCACATCCAACCAATCGATCATTTTGGTGAAAGGGACATGAATGTGACAAACAGGCAGATATTTTAAGTTACTAGATGATTTTATGATATAATGGCTACAATTTTTTGTTTTTAATATGTGGCAGGCATCTATATGTGCCTCACATATAGTAAATCTCATCTAATTCTCCCACAAGCCCTTTGAGGTAGGTAACATATGGTTTCCATTCTAGAGTTAACTGATTCCTTGGACTGGATTTGCTCGCTGAATTTCCATTCATTCTCATTGAAGAGGTTGCAGGCGTTCCTGCTGTGGTGCAGTGGGTTACGGATTCAACTGAAGTGGCTAGGGTCACTGCAGAGGTGCAGGTTCGATCCCTGGCCCAGTAGAGTGGGTTAAAATATCTGGTATTGCCACAACTGCAGTTCAGATTCAATCCCTGGCCCAGGAACTTCCATATGCCCTGGGCACGGACATTTAAAAAAACTAATAATAATAGACTGTAAATAAGCTATAATGGAAAAAAATAAAAATAATTAAATTAAAAAAAAAAAAGGAAAAGGAAGAAGTCACAAAGACAGAAAGTACATTTCCCAGATCCCCTTGCAGCTAGGATGCTGGAAACAAACTGGGTCTCCAAAGGTGTATGCTCAGAAGTAAGACATGATGCTATAGAAGGCAGAAGTGAGGCCAAAACCAGTTTCTTATCCCTTCTTGACTATTTTTTCTGGCAAGAAAGTTAAGGCTCTTTGGCCTCTTGTTCCAGGGTCCATTCTATATATACTCCTTGGTGTCCAGAGGCAAGAACAATAGGTTCTTGATCCTGGCAGAGTTTTGTTGCTGGCCTCAGTGGTAGTAATCTCCAGTGGG
This sequence comes from Sus scrofa, assembly GCF_054392235.1. Lineage (NCBI taxonomy): Eukaryota > Metazoa > Chordata > Mammalia > Artiodactyla > Suidae > Sus > Sus scrofa. Next base: position 84,252,017 of record NC_139387.1, on the reverse strand, counting down.
TCAGTTTTATAGTTTTGTGGTCATTCCTGGATGACTTTGGAACAACACAGAACCTGCTTCTTTAACATTTCTAATGCTTTTGTAAGTTTCTAATCCCCCCTTTCTGTTTAAAATACTTAAAGTGGTTTCCCTTTTCTTGCATTGAATCTGAGAGAGTGCAAAAGCCTATGTGTTTGTTATATTACAGGTTAAACTGAAACAAAGACACTTAAAAAATAGTGGGGCTCAAATAAGTCCAAAGTTTGTTTTTCTTCCATGAAACAGTCCAAAGGTGGGTGATACCACACAGGTGGGATGGATCTATCATCATCAATATGCAGCTTTTCTCGGAGTTCCCATTGTGGCTCAGTGATAATGAATCCAACTAGCATCCGTAAGGAAGTGGGTTCGATATTGGCCTTGCTCATTGGATTAAGGATCTGGCATTGCCATGAGCTATGGTATAGGCCACAGATGTGACTTGGATCCCACAATGCTATGGCTGTGTTGCAGGCCAGCAGCTGCAGCTCCGATTAGCCCCCTCGCCTGGGAACTTCCAGATGTGTAGTTAGACAGTAGGAATACAAAAATAACTAAGGTATGCAAGAGAGAATCATCTGGAATCTTTATTCAAGATTTCTATTGGAGTTCCTGTTGTGGCTCAGTAGGTTAAGAACCTGACATAGCATCTGTGAGGATGCAGGTTGGATCCCTGACTTCGCTCAGTGGGTTAAGGATCAGGTGTTGCCACAAGCTGCAGCATAGGTCACAGATGCAGCTTGGATCTAGGGTTGCCAGTGGCTGTAGCATAGGCCTGCAGCTGCAGCTCTGATTTGACCCCCAGTCCAGGAACTTCCATAAGGTGCAGGTGCAGCCATAAAAAAAAAAAAAAAAAAAAAAAGTTTCTATTATTTGAAATACTTACTTAGAAAATTCATCATTCTCTGAGAATATCATAAAACCAACATGTGTTTTAAAATGATAAATTTAGGAGAAGCACACGAAAGAAAGAGGGTTTTTTATTTTTCACTTTCCTTCCTCAATTTTGTAGTAATTGAATCAACTGGCTTAACTAAAAATTATAATTTAGTGTAAAATGAATCATTTAAGATACAAAAATCTTGGCAATAAGGACAAGTCACAACTCAGTTACACCCACACACTTTTTCTAATCAACTGCTATATTGATACCAGCTTCCATCATGAATATGAAACTGCAATATGCAAAAGACTTTTTTCCCTCCACTGAGGGTCCCCCAGTTTGGAATCCTACTTCTTCTGGATCTAAATCAACATCAGAATATTCCCCAGAAGAAGCCAGACACCAATGATATATACTATTTTATTCCATTGATACCTAAATTTAAAAAAAAAAAGAGAGAGAGAGAGAAAGCTAATCTACATTATCAGAAGTGAGGATAGGATGCATGCTGGAATGCTTCCAGTATGCTGATAAGGTTTTGTTTCTGGATCAGGGTGGTGATTACACAGGTGCCTTCAGTTCGTAAATCCCACTCAGCACTCCATACTGGAAAATTCTGGTAGCAATTTTTTATATAGTTTTGAAGGCCATAGGGAACCTTAGAGAGTGCTAAGCACTGGACCAGCCACTGTGCAGATTTCTAACAATGCACGTGCCACCTTTCCTTTCCCACCCAAACGAGACAGCTGTGATGTGAAGGAAAAAGACTGAGCTGTGTGGGTCCAAGCTAACAGTCACCACTCTGAGCCTTGGTTTTCCGAGCTACATCCGAACTCTAAGGCTCTCTGCTCTACAGTTCCCTCTGGTCAGTCATGGTTGGCACTTTGCTCTTTCCATCTAAAGCAGCGTTTTAGATGCTCTGAACAACACTCTTAGCAAACCTAGAAATATTTTTTAACATTGTTTCAGCCCGGCTGATGGCCAGTTTAGAACAAATCTCCTGTCAAGGTCTGGTGCCTGACCTGCCGAATTCCTTAAAAGACACTGGACTGGCAGGCAGTAATATATCATATGCCCGGCGAGGATACAAAATGTCCCAGATGTTGCCATGACTCTCAAGGAGCAGTTGGAGTTCACTTTAGTACTTCTAAAAATATGATGGGATAGCCCTCCCTGGATGGTTTCCTTTAGACACTAGACCATCAATTAATGGGCGAGAAACAGCTATTATAAGAGAGCTTTGAGGAAAAATGTACACTATTAAATCAGTCCTTAATGTGTGGTTTTTCCGTACTGAATCTTCATTCAGTTTTTAGCCCCAAATCCTACCCTAAACTGAACGCCAGGTTTGGGCTTAACACTGTGTATAATAGGACTGTTTTCTAAATCGGGCATCATGAGCCTGCCTCTTTGTTTACTCCTGTAATTGTAAATGCACGGAGGTGTTCCCAATAAAGCCATGTTCTCATGTATCTTTCCACCCTCCCCACTTCCACCCTCCCTCTTGCGGGCACCATGACCCTACAGAGTGCACGGGTAACATCTCTTGGAAACGGCTGTGTCCTGTATCACTTTCTAGTGTTCTATGTATCATTTGTTAAACATATTTTTAGAATCGATTCTGCCAGAGGCCAGGAGCTACAGCTATGTCCTAATGAGTTGCACATAGCCCTGTCCCCATAGAGAACTGACCGCCGAAACGGATATGGCCAGGAGCCCTGGGCTACTCGACCAGAGGGAATTAAGAGGGTCCTATGGAGGCTCATCGGAGGCCAGCAAAGGCTTTCTGGAAAAGTTCCATCCAGCCTGAGACCTGAAGGTTGGAATTCTCCAACTGAAGGAGGAGTGTGGGGGTGGGGAGAAGGTGGGGGTGGGGAGAAGGTGGGGGTGGGGAGAAGGTGGGAGTGGGGAGAAGCTGAGGGTGGGGAGGTGGGGAAAAAAAATGGGAGAAAAAGACCATCTCAGGCAGAGGAGGCCACAGAAGCCCAGCCTGAGCCTCGGGGAACCAACACAGGCTTTCAGCATGACCCAAATGCCCAGTCTGAGGGCAGGCAGTGATCATTTGCAGGTGACAGCCTTGCTATGGTACAAAGAGTGTTGGTAAGAAGTGCTCTAAGGCTCACATACTGAGCTTGACCCTGTGTGCGTGTTCCCAGATGCTGTCCCATCTCCCGAGAATGCAGCCCCAGAAACAGGAACCAGAATTCTACTCAATCCTCTGTATCTCTTATCAGCCTGTGCAGTTTGCACAACTATTTGGGGTCCCTTCAGAGGGAGGGAAGGGCTCCACTGCCTGTTGTCTGCAAGCTTGCATCTGAGAAGCCCTCCTCATGAAGGCCAGTGGGGACTGTGAACAGTCAGAGCAAACCCAGAGCCAGGGAATATCCTGAGCCTTTCACATATATTTGGAGATTTTCTCTTTTCATTCTTACAACCTCTCTGAGCCTGCCTGTTGGTTTTTTCCTGTGCTTTTTGTCCACACGATGGGATACACTATTATCCCTCTTCTACAGATGAGGAAGTTGAAGCTCAGAGAGGCTGAGTAATTTTGTCCGAAGTCACACAGCTCATGACTAAAGAGAAGCACTGGAACCCAGACAGTCCAGCTCCAGCTGGAGCTCTCAGGCGCCCCCCTCCATGGCTCTCGACTCCAGCCCCGCGATGAGCGCAGCAAGCCTTGCTTCCCTTCAGGAGCTGGGGGACGTGGATATAAACCACTACCCAGAGCACAGGGGCTTTACTAGAAATATGAGTCACCTGACTGCAACTGAAAAAACAAACTTTAAGGAGGCATAGTCCACCATATGTACACAAAACAGAACACATTCTGCCTAAGAGAAATGGCTACTTCATTTCAGTTATCTCATTGCCTTCTCATAAGCACTGTGCAAGGGAGACAGCATCTCGCCATCTGACGTAAGAGGAAACAGGCTAAGCGAAGTTGTGTAGCCAGGTCCAGGTGGTGAAGCCAAGGTTCTTTCCCTATTCGTTGCAACCCCCTTAAAGCACAGCACTGTGTCTTTGGTCCTAAAAGGTGGCATCCATTTCAGGGAGCTTCTCTTTGACACAGAGAATAAGGGGAAGTGTTTTTGTTCAGGCAGTTACCAGATCCACTTCCTAAACTCTGCAACAGGAAGCTGGTGCAAACACACCAAAACATCGTGCTCACGGCAGCCTGACTGCTTAGAGAGACCTCTAGCTCCAGACTATTCATTCCATCTGAGGCTGAGCGGGACTCCGCGGAGGGCACTGTAAGGTAGAAGGATGTCCGGTTGGAGTTCTAGATCCCACTTGGCAGCGGGAGAAGGTGTTTGAAGAGTTTGGCAAAAGTGGAAAGGGAAAAAGAGGAAAAAGTGAGGGGAAGGGGGAGGGGGTCATGGATCAGACACCACAGCACAATCAAAGCTTTGATCCTTCCATCAGGATCTTCCTTCAACAGTAAAGGTTGCCTAGCCTAGGCTGGTCAATCCAAACTTAAGCGTCTTCCTGGAAAACAAAAACACAGCTACAGGACTTCTCTTGTAGTACAGTGGGTTAAAGATCCAGCATTGTCCCTGCAGCGGCTCGGGTCACTGCTGTGGCTCTGATTCGGTCTCTGGCCAGGGAAGAACTTTCATGTGCCACAGCCATGGCCAAAAAAAAAAAAAGAAAGAAAGAAAGAAAAAAAGCTGTACAGCCAGGGTTTATAGCCAAGATTTCAGGAGAGGAAGGTCCATTTTAGCCCTGAAGTGTAAGATACATTGCTCCAAAGACTAGGGGAGGGGAGGGAATGAAAAGTATAACTTTGCTTTTAAACATGGACTTCAATTTTATAATAACAGCTTCCTTCTCCCTCCTCCAAAGCCCCCATCCTGTGAAATAATGCCGTTTGTACTAAGTCTGCCTGCCATTATAGAACCTGAAGATCAGTTTAGATCCAGTTTTGTTCTTATATTAGGTGGGGCAAGAGCAAAAAGGGGGCAAGGTATTAGACTTCCCAATGAGTAGGAAAAAGACAAGAACCATGTAGAGGAAAGTAAAAGTAAACCAGCATTTGAGTATCAAAAAGAGCAATGATTCAATAAGAATCCAACAAAGGAAGAGCTGTGTGGCTGAGTCAAAATAGTAGTGACTTGTGTGAAAAACAAAGGAAAGTGACTCTTGTCCCTTCTGGCCAAGGACTGCATGGAGCCTGGGGGCAGCCGGCTTTCCCTTGGGGCTGCTTGGAGGATTAGGTAAATATAAACCTCTTCAAATAACCCAAGAAGTGAGAAATTGAAAGCATAGCAAGCTGGAGTAGTCATCAGAGGATATATTTAGGAGAGCATATTTTGCAGGCTAGAATTACAGCGCAACAAGATGCAGTCAATTAAAAGTATTTAAGGATGAGTTGCTATGATTGGGAGGGAATTATAATCTATGACCAAGAGTCAGAAGAGACCACCATTCTTCAAAGGTCAGGCAATAATTTTAATAAATCGGCTCATTCACCATTGTCCCAACTGCCAGTTTCTACATCAAGACTACTTCAAGATTTCAACAAAAGGAAGTGGTTTACAAAAGAATCGGCAAGAACACAGAAGTGTTTAATGAAAAAAAAAAATTATTGCCCAAGGAAAAATTTGCTCTGTATGCTAATCAGGTTATACGTGTTTTACGACCTTTAAAAAGAGACACTGCTACAAAATCCCATTATATTCACTGGATTCTTTATGGCCTCGAGGCTCTTGCCATGTCCCCTTACCTTGCTGGGTCTCCTAATTACCTACTTAGGTGGAGGAGGAATTATGGTCATTTTACAGATGAGGAAACTGAGGCTCAAGAAGGTTAAATATATTGAGATGGTCATGCAGCTAGGAGTACAGGCCTGAGATATGAACCCCGTCTGAATCATGCTGTTTTCCTTGGCCCTATACACCTCAAAACATAAAATCTGACCTCAGAAACATTCATTTCAGAGAACAGAAATGACTGCAACTTTCTTGACCCACTCCATCAAATCCAGCTCCTGTAATTGCCTCGTAATTGTCATAGTTTTATTCACCTCCTTCAATGTACTTCTCACTTCTTTGCAGCTCAAAGTAGTCCCGTCATCTACAGGGGGCTTTCCTGAAGACTCTGCACACGCTGCTTCGCCCTTTCAGTCCAAAGCAATGATTACATCACTTTCTGTGTCCTGTCAGGTTCTGCTATTTAATCTTTTTTTCTATCTATGACTTACCTTACCCATAAGACTATACGCTTTGGTGGGGGGGGAGAACCATACCTGGGTCCCCTTTCGTGAGCCACCTGTCCTACCCCCCAAAATATCAGGCACTGTGCTCAACCCACAGAAGATGCTCACTAAATACAAATTGAATTCTTCCTTGATAAATTATTTCTTGGCATTATGTAATTTGGGCACTACAATAATTTGTGTGACATACTGTGGGAACGTTACCAGTTTCATAAAATATGATGTTTTCGGTTGCATGAGGTTCAAGCTGACTTTGCTTTACTCCAGGATTTTATATTAATTTAATTTGCTATTTTATCAGCTTTCTGCTCTCTCCTGGGGAGAAATGGAAATACAGTGATCATAAAATAATAATGATAATAATAGCTAATAAGTGTTTATCATGTGCCAGACATGCTAAATTTTTTGTATTTATTATTTCATTTAATCCTCATACTCACTCTCCTCAATTGACAGATGGGGAAATTGAGGCACAGAGACATGAAACAACTTGCCCAAGGTCACACTGCTAAGAGGTGGCAGATTCAAATCCCCACTGGAGGCCACATTTTAGTATTTTTTTTTTCTTGAAATATAATTATTTACAATGTTGTGTCAGTTTCTGGTGTATAGCAAAGTGATTCAGTTATACATACACACACATACTTTTTCATAGTCTTTTCTATTATAGGCTATTACAAGATATTGAATATAGCTCCCTGTTCTATGCAGTAGGACTTTCTGTTTATTTATTCCTCCCACCCTTTTCCTCCTTGGTAACCATAAGTTTGTTTTCTCTGTCTGTGAGCCTGTTTCCATCTTGTAAACAAATTCATTTGTACTACTGTTTAGATTCCATAATAAGCAATATATTATGGTATTTCTCTTTCTGACTTCACTTCATATGATCATCTCTAGCTCCATCCATGTTGCTGCAAGTTGCATTTTTTCACTCTTTTTTATGGATGAGTAATATTCCATTGCATAAATGTACCACTCTTTTTTATCCATGCCTCTGTTGATGGACATTTAGGTTGTCTCCGTGTCTTGGCCATTGTAAATAGTGCTGCTATGAACGTTGGAGTGCATGTGCTTTTTCAATTAGAGTTCTCTCTGGATATACACCCAGGAGTGGGATTGCTGGACCGCATGGTGGTTGTATTTTTAGCTTTTTAAGGAACCTCCATACTGTTCTTCATAGTGGCTCCGCCAATTTACATTCTCACCAATAGTGTAAGAGGGTTCCCTTTTCTCCGCACCCTCTCCAGCGTGAGAGACATTCTGACCAGTGCAAGGTGACACTTCATTTTACTATTGATTTGCATTTCTCTGATAGTGATGTTGAGCATCTTTTCATGTGCCTGTTGCAGAGGCCCCACCTTTTAAACTGGTCATTTGGTGCCATCACAAAAACAATTATTCTGCAGTCTTTTTTAATGTTTACTGAGATTTAGTCAATTTGTGCGATTTTTTTTTTTTCTGCTTTAATTTTTACAAAACACTTTGAGATTTGTGACACTGTTCTTCTGGGTCCAGCATTTAATAAGCTCTGTAACTTTTAAAACATTACTGAAGCTGAGGCCCTCTGCCTCAGTTTCCTCCTCTCTAAAATGAGAACGTGAATGGTTATTATACAGATTAAACTAGTTTATTCATGGAAAACGGCTGTTATTAGGGCCAGGGGCCCATGGAAGTGTTCTGTTGGTATAAACTATTATCATTGCTGCTACTGCCCAGGGCCTGCCTTCCCCGACATGGCCAAGAACTTGCGTTGTAGACACTTATTACCATGCCACAGCAGACTCAGAGGACTCTCCAGCGTTCAGTACGTGTTTTGAAACCAACTGCTTGCCAAATATAAAAGAAATATGCCTAAACAAAAACATATGCCTTTATAAAATATAAATGCACCTAGAATGATGACTGGCACATATTATTAGGTCATTGCATATTTGATGATAAATGTATAAATTTAAGGAATAAATGATCAAAAGCTCAAACAAGAAAGTGAATGACTAATAAACAAAATTATGAAGATTAAATTGATCTGGAGAACCTAGAAATAAATGACTCCACAGAGGAATAAAATGGAAACCACATTTTTTTTTACCTTCCAAGAAATGCATTTCACTTAATTCACTATATGCCACATCTCTATTAAAATACAAATAATATTTCCCAAAAACATGTAGTATGAAGTCATGTAAAAACCTAAAAAGTCCACATCCAATTATAAGAGAACCTTCGTGAGTTCTTACCCAAAACTGAGGAAGGAAGTCTAAGGTCAAGTTTATTTCAACTTCAATTTCCCACCCTTTTCAAAGAGCCAAATTATAACTCTTTCTCAAACATTTTCAAGGAAGTATTGTGATTATGAAAATGGATACTCCAAATACCTAAGCTAAATATTTGCATTCTGCCTTTTTAGTTAAACAATTGACTTTGTTCTTTAGCATTTATGTCAAAATACTTAAACATTTTAAAACATCAATAACAAGAGGATATGGTTTTTCACCAAATTGTCTAAATTTATCTGATTTTTAGCAAAAGCTTCACAAGAAGGAACCAGGCAATTAAAAAATGTGAATGCACATACACCATGGAAATAAGGGGAGAAGGTGGAGGAGGTGTTGGCCATTTATGCTTTTTTTTTTTTTTTTTTCTTTTTACAGCCACACCTGTGGCATATGGAAGTTCCCAGGCCAGGGGTCAAATGGAAGCTGCAGCTACAGGCTTACACCACAGCCACAGTAATACAGGATCCGAGCTGCATCTTTGACTTAACACCATTGGTGGCAATGCCAGATCCTTAAACCACTGAATGAGGCCAAGGATCAAATCCATAACCTCATGGAGACTAGTTGAGTTCTTAACCTGCTGAGCCACAATGGAACTCTGGTCATTTATTCCTTTAGCACACACATAAAAATTTCTTCTACTTCCCTATGTCTGTGTAGTTAAGATTTGCTAAGTATTTACGTCCGCTTACAACAATAGCCCCAATTTCCTGACTTTTCATAGGAGTGACTTCAAAGCAGTTCTTAGATTGGCATGCCTTGGTTTATTATTCATTTTCAGAGCATCCTTGGATGTAGGTAAGGGACTAGCATTTTATCTTTATCCTACACAATTAAAACTGAGAGTATGAAGGGATGATGGGGCTTGCCCCCAAAAGACAAAGACATTAACTATTATTATGAAACTTGGCTTAGTACTCAGATCTCCTTTAATACAGGAGGGTGTTTTCCCCTGAGATTATGCTTCCTTTACATATCTTTAAACTGGGAAGCCTACACCAGACAAATCCCAAGAAGATTTTTGGAGGTTGGGTTAACATGACCCAGTTCTGAGGCTGTGAAGACAGGGAAGCCAGGCTGAGAAAACTGTGCATGTTTTGTGATATTTAGTGAGCATCATGCAACCACTGCTAACAGATCAGCCAAATAAAGCTGTGTAAGAAAAGGTGAGAAATGGGAGTGCTTTTTAACAAACTTCTGCTCTGGCCCTGAGTTTTGTGTCTTTGCCTCATGCCCGCCCAACTGGAGCTCTTCCATGTGTCACTGGAGCTGCTGTCGCAGGAACCAGAAGACTAGCTTCTCCAGCAGCCAACCAGGGGTAGGTGGCTTTGTGCAAGGAGGCTGCAGAGGAGAATGTCCAGTTGTACTGAACCAGTCACACTTGTGACACGGGAACAGTACATTCTTCAAGAATGAAGCCATTCAAAGCCCTTTGCTACCAAAGTCACAAGGAGGCATTTGGATTCCCACAGTCACCTCTCTCAAACTTGACTTGAGCCGCCACAGCCAAGTCACTTTGTTTCCACTGTAGCTCACATTACGGGTGGCAGGTTCCACCTGTTTCAATATTTGGTTGATGACGAAAGTGACCCTTGAGAGCGGAGTGACATGGGCAGCTGAGCAGACTTCCAAACCAATTGTGGGAAAAACCAAGATAACCTGTACCCTATAAAAGAGATTATGAAGACAAATAAGGCCAAAAGAGGGTGCTGTGAGAAGTTTCTATGTCTAAACTCTTTCTTGGGGTTAATCAGTGTTGGGTGAGGGGTCAGTTTAAAGAGCAGAAGAAGCGGGCATAAGCTTAAGTTACAGAGGAAAGAATGAAAATCAGATACAGTAATGCTAACTCAAGAGGAGAAAGAATAGACTTTGTAGATTTCTGAAGCAGACACCTGGAAGCAAGACAGCACAACAAGTCCTTTTACTACTAGAATGCTCTACAAGGAAGTAGGCGCATCAGAGAGAGAAGGAGACACAAAATCCTTTGCCATCTTGAAATACTCCTCCTCTTTGTCCCCTCATCCTTGCCCTCCAGGCAAACCCCGCCTCTCCTCCATGCTGTGCATTAATTGCTCTATTCATGAATGTAATGCCAGGACCAGATTTCTCCCAACACAGCTTTTCACCCCACTCAACTTCTCAAAAGCCCTACCCCTTCCCAACCACCTCTCGAGAGTGGATGAAGTGATTGCTTAAGATGATTTAAGCACTGGGGAGAATTTGACCAGCTCTCCTCCATTTTAAGCTTGCCATTCCAAAGAAGTGGTAGCCAGCTCGTGCAGACACTGGGGAAAACATCAAGGTGTGGTAAGCAAGCACTGAAAGAGCACCTCAAAAGATCTGGGGTCTTATTTTGCCTTTGCCATTTGCTTTCTGTGTGGCCTTGTGTCGATAACTCAACGGCTCTCTGCCTACTTTATTTCAAAAAGCCTGCCCATATCGTCTCTGATGCATTCTAAACAACAAGGAATCAACAGATGGTCTTTCTTCCTCTTGCATCGGGTCACTCACATTAAAGGTTTCTAGAATGTGCACATTCTGATCATCAGAATCTCAGAAAAAGACAGTGAGGGGGCAAAGACAGCCCTTTACAAGTGCTTGTATGATGTAAACCACATTCGTCTCTCTCTGAAATCTCGTCTTTCCCTAAAAGAATTTACTTTATAGAAAAAGAATAATTTTGTGATTAAAGATTATTTCAATTTAGGGATTGTCAGTGAATTCAATTTTATTTTATAATATAGTCGGGGTAAATGTATATCATGTCGGAATAATCGATGATTTTCTTGATGCCTTTCTTCAACTGCTATAAGCACTGATATTTTCATGACATTAAAGGCTCTGTAGTTAAACCAGAACATTAAATGCTGTCACCATTCAGCATTTCCCTGATTGAGGAAGATGTTACAGCTGAATTTTCATTGGAGGATGTCTGTGGACTTTTTATAATCATTAAGGCTCATTACATTATTACTAGATTTTCATCTTCTATGAATCTTTAAGGATCAAAACAAAATATATGAAGAAAGGAAGGATGCATGTGTCGTTATAGCTCCTTAACAAATGGGAGAAATGGCGCAGGAAAATGGCCAAGTTTACCATAAATCACAAAAATAGGAGTTCCCTTGTGGCTCAGTGGTAACAAATCCAACTAGGATCTGTGACGATGAGGGTTCCTCCATCCCTGGCTTTGCTCAGTGGTTAAGGATCTGGCATTGCCATGAGCTGTAGTGTAAGTCGCAGACATGGCTCAGATTCTGCATTGCTGTGGCTGTGGTATAGGCCAGCAGCTGTGGCTCAGATTCGACCCCTAGCCTGGGAACTTCCATATGCTGCAGGTACAGCCCTAAAAAAAATATTTTTAAATAGGTTTCAGAGATTAAAAAGAGAGAGCAGAATTCCTGAATCCCAGGCATGGATGGATGATTCTGTCTCCCCTCTTTTACTGTGACACACGTGACCAAAAGGCTATGGCAGCCTTTTCCCCACGTCTCATAAGAGTTGGCATTGAAGAGGTCACACTGTCTGTCCCTAGCCACCTTAAGTTTTAAAGGAAGCACTCAGAGTTCCTGTCGTGGCGCAGGGGAAACAAATCCGACTAGGAACCATGAGGTTGCAGGTTCGATCCCTGGCTTCGCTCAGTGGGTTAAGGATCCAGCATTGCCATGAGCTGTGGTGTAGGTTGAAGACGCGGCTTGGATCTGACGTTGCTGTGGCTGTGGTGTAGGCTGGTGGCTACAGCTCTGATTAGACCCCTAGCCTAGGAACCTCCATATGCCGCAGGTGCGGCCCTGAAAAGACAAAAAATAAATAAATAAACAAATAAATAAAGGGAGCATTCTGAGGCCCATAGAGTTGAAGGGACTTGCCTTAAACCATACAGCTAGTAAGAGAGGCCTCCTTCCCAGACATTGCACTGCTCCATTCATGCTCCATCCCAGAGCCACTGGAACAGACTCACTCATTCAGCAAAAATGTCCTGAGAACCTGCTAGCAGGGGAAGTCCCAGACAGAAGGCCAATTCTCATCTGCTAAAAAAAAAAAAAAAAATTCCTTTCTCCCCTCAAAGGGAAAAAAAAAAGATCAAAGTCAAAATGAACAGGGTCATAGGTCAGGACAAGATTTAGAGAGGCCTGAAGTTTAGGCAGACCTGGATGCATAGCCTGACTCTACGCTTTGCTAATGTGTGACCTTGGGCTTCTGCATCCTACTCTGTAAAACTGTGAAAATTCCTCAGAAGTGGTTTGTGAGGATGAAAGGAGATGGCGCTTTTTTGTTTGTTTTTTGTTTTTTGGTATTTTTAAATAACATAGTGTCTGGACACAGTAAGAGGGTGACGAAGTGGTCCCAGGTAGCACTACCACTGACTGAGCCAGGCTGGGAAAGAAAGAATATTTTTGTTCCCTTTTCCTTCATTCTCCCCTCAGATAGCCTAAGGGTGCTCTCCTCTTGCCCCTGCCGTCTGCACCACATCAAGGCGGAGAGTTCCTTGCGTGTTACAAACGGCCTTGCAAGGCCTCACTTCCTGGGTTCTGCATGCAGGGCTTCCTAACTCTAACTCTCTCTCTCTCTCTCTTCCTCTCTCTCGCTCTCTGGCTTTTCACTAAACCACGGCTTTTAAACTCCTCCAAGTCTGTGACTCATCCACTAGTCCAAACTTGCACACATTCCTACAAGAAAGAACTCAGAACTCTGCCTATTAAATTTCCAGTTACTAATAAGACATCAGATTAGACATTCAGCTGAGAATGGCTGAAAAGCAAAACACAAGTGTATTGAGAGCTCCCCCCAATACACCCTTTATTCTTGGCCTCTGTGAGTCCTTTAATCCATAACAAACAACGCAAAGTGCTACATGAAAGGTGACAGGGGCGGGATCCCCAGTGCTCCTGGAAGAGTTGGGATAAGCGCTGGCAAACACAGAGTGAGGAGCATGGAAATGCCAAGGCAGTCAGGGCTATATAAAGACAGATGCGTCAGTGTTCAGAACAGGGAACATCTATAAGACCCAGGGGTTAGCAGAATGACGGTGGAGAGTGAAGCAAGATAGCACCTGTTTGGAAAGGCTTCAAGGAAAAGAGTTCTGAAGGGCAGTGGGGTGACAGGCGGACCTCAGAGGTGACAAGAGGGAGCAGAGCGCAGAGGGCAAGGCGATAACAGAAAGAAAAAGGGAGCAAAGAGCAAAAGTGAGGGTATTTGCAAACTTCACCAGAACACCTTGCTGCCCACGTGAGCAAAGAGAACCGGAGAGCTGAATACATCTGATTAGAAGCAGAGGTAATTGTTGCCCACTCTTCCCCCTTACAGGCTTATCTGTATGAATCAAGTCATGAATTCGCTTCCTCCTTAGCATTGATCACAAATGGGAATGCCCCAGACCCAAAGGCAAATAAATAACTTCAAAACCCTAGGAGTGAATTATTAGCCTCGCCTGGATCACTGAAAAGGAGAAACATCTAGGGGTCATGGCCAAACTTTTTTTTTCCACTACAGACCTATCTATAAATTTTAAAACATGAATTTCCATAAACGGTTTGGTTAACCTGTCTTATCACACATGACGGCAAGTTTTTAATGACTAGAAGGTTTACGTTTTTGCTGTGTGAACAACGATGTCTAATCCAGCAGCACCGTGTTGCTAGTGGAGACTTTTATAAATACTCGTTAACTAAGCTGCTCATGCTCTTGACTCAGGTCATATCCGTTTCGAGAAACCTTGATTTGATCAACCACGAAGGCCCAGGGGGCCACATGGGTGACAATTTATATAATAAAATAATATCCTCTTTAACGAGAGCATTCAAGGTGACAAGCACAATTCTAGCACCTTACTCATCATTTCCAATTCTTGATGATTAAGGAATCTCACCCTGTGATAAAGCCGATGTCCTTCCAGATGAGAAAACAGGGGCCTAGAGAAGAGAAGCAATGTTCCCAAGTTATATAATTAATAAGTCACTGAAAGGAGACCACAGTCCAGCCCTACCTAATTCCACACTGAGGTGGTGGGGGTCTCACCCAAAAATCAGACAGATTACACCAAGAAATCTCTTAAATCTATGCTTTAAATTAAAAAGAAAAAAAAAAGTAAGAAAGAATAACAACTACCTTTGCAGACCTATAAATAGTTTTTCAAATATAAAATTAAGTACCCAGTTAAATAAGCCCCAATAGTCACCACATAAATTGCAACCAGACTTCAAAGGCAACTAAGAGCCATCCCACAAGAAAGGAGGTCAGATTTCTCCAGGCTCCTCAATGCCTCCATCCCATCCACATGCCAGGAGCTCTGCTGTCTAGGTCTGACACCAGAGGATGAAAATAATTGCAGTCTGAGGTCTCACTTCATTGCTACTGGTGGCCAAAAATTGATCTTCAGGTCTAGACCATGTCATAGGAAGCAATCCACCATGTCCAGCAGACACTGGCCACTCAGAGAGATGGATCTTGAACAGCCACCACCCTGCCCCACCCGGCCCCGGCTGGGCTGGCAGGGGGAAGTGCCTGTGGGCAGAGGGGAGCTGCCAATTTCAACACCAGCCTGGCCTCCTGCAGCCCCACTGGCTCCGTGTCCCAGCCCCCGGGAGGGTGCCTGGCCCGTGTGCAGGAATAACAGCAGCCTCCACGGAGGCAGCAGCGGGGAAAGGCCAGTGTGTTCAAGTTGTTGTATCTGGATCGGTGAACAAGTCTGGGCCTTGGGAACCAAGAGGCCATGCAGGGACTGGCAGAGGCCCTTGTTGAAATGCAGCAACCTCCCCTGGGTCCCACCCTTGGGTTCTGGGGTGACGCTCACTGCTCCTACATCCTCTCCACTTCTTACCTGAACCCTGGGAAAATGACAACCACCACCCCAGGGGATCCCTGTGACCACAACACCCTGGAGATGACATTTGCAGCTCAAGTGAACCCTCCCAGCAAAGCCACCCTGGTTAAGGAAGTGTATGTAAGCGAAGGGCCTGGGGGGAGCGTGAAGCAGTGACAATGTGAGACAGGAGACTGGCCAGGAGATTCAGCTCAACCTAGACCAAACCAAAGTTATGCTGATCACAATAGGAAGAAATTAAAAATCTAGAAGAACGGCTGGGGAGGAACTGTAAAACACCTCACCCTTCTTTAAAAAGGCACAACTGTGGAATTCAAATCAATTATATTTTCCAGTGCAGAAAATGTTTATCCTACTTCAAATTTATTTGGCACTCCAATATCATTCTACAGACCTTTTTTCCAAATACCCTTTTTCTATTACTTAATTGCTAGAGGTTATTTTAATATTTATAAATCATCTTTCTGAATCTCTCCCTCTCTCCCAGTTTGAATCTCCAGAAATAATAATAACAATAATAAAGTCAAGGAGTTCCCACCATAGCTCAGTGGGTTAAGAACCTGACATAGTGTCTGTGAGGATATGCATTCAATCCCTGGCCTCGCTCAGTGGGTTAAGGATCTGGGGTTGCAGCAAGCTGCAGCGTGGATCAAAAATAAGGCTTGGATGTGGCATTGCTGTGGTTGTGGCGTAAAGGCCAGCAGCTGCAGCTCTGATTCGACCCCTAGCCTGGGAACTTCCATATGCCACAGGTGCAGCTATAGAAGGAACAACAACAACAACAATAATAATAAAGTCAAATATAAAGAAGAGGACAAGAAAAAAGGTAGAGGACCTGAAATGTCTTTGGTTCTGAATTCTGCTTTCAGAATTCCCTTCTGAAGTGTGATTTCTGACTAAACTGCTTTTATGAACACATGCCTCTCAGAGGGCGCTGGTAAGTACTGCTCTCCAGGGCTCCAGGCTCACCCTCTCCAAGCCACTATGCTACCCAAAGAGCACCCTAACTTGTAAATATCTTTATGTTCGCCTTAAAATTTTTCAGTGGCTACCCAGGACATAGAACAAAGTTCTGAACTGTTTGGGGACATCTGATTAGATCTTTGGTCACTATTTTTCACTCCCTGGAAGTGAACCACTCGGAATAGATAATAAATCCTGAGTTAAGAATCACTGGTCTAGAGCAGAGGGGGTGTATGCACCCCGGGGGTACATCTGAAGATCCACAGTTGTACAGAAAAAACAGTAATAGCTCTTTGTATTTATAAATACTTCATCTTTAACAAAACTAAAAAGAATATAAGTAGAAAGTAATTTAAATGTATACTAATATTGAATTATGAAGTAAAACCGCTGTCCTTGGCCTGTCTGTCTTTCACCTAACTCATTTGGGTTCTCTGAAGAAGAAAGGGAATTTCGCAAACAAGGTTGATGCTGCTCCCGCATTCTTCACCTTCAGTATATGGTCATGGTTTGCATGCTACAGGCTCTAAGATACCATCAACGCTTAGGCTATAAAATTAAGTCCTTCATAAAGTACATTCTTTGCAATTCTTTTAAACTGGATGGAAAGTTGTACTTGTATCAGTCTGCTAGTTATTTCATGTCCAAATACTTAAGAGAGCTGTCCAACTACAAGAGGACTTTTGCAAATAACAAGGCTCCCAAGTTGTCTGACCTTTCCTCTGACGACCAGTGGCTGCCAGGATTATGCAAATATTTTCAGAAAAATAAATATGCTTAATATGTCTCCTTGAGGTAAAGATGACATTTTAATGGTGAATAAGAAAGGAACTTCTTTTCAAAATGAACTCGCTATTTTGAAAACGGGTGCAGTATGCAGCCTCTGAAGCTCCCCTGCCCCCGCCTCATCTCTTCTTGCTGGTGTCCATGCTCTGTGTAACCCCCTCCACCTGCGTGTGGGCTGGACCTCAGGACTCACTTTTAACTAACAGAATATACCAAAGGGACCTCTGAGATTAAGTTACAAAAAGACTGTGAATTTCGTCTTTCACTTTCTCTCATGCTCTCTTTATGGAGAAGCCCACTGGCAAGGAACTGCTGTCTCTGCATTGCCAGTGAGGACGGATCTAGTCCCCCCAACAGGCACTTGAGTAAACTTGGAAGCAAACTGGCTCCCAACCCTGCCTTGAGCTGATGGAGGACTGGCCACCACATCGGCTGCAGCCCTGAGACAAAAGAACACAGCTGAGCCACTCCTGGATTCCTGAACACAGACACCGTGAGATAATAAATATCTGCTGTTTTAAGCCACTGATTTGCGGGATAATTTGTTACACAGCAATAGATAACTCATACAACTGGAGAACGTTTCCCCATCATTAATGAGTGGATGGCTGAAAATCATGAATGTGTTTCATTTCAAATGGAAGGAAAAAAAAAAAAAACTCTCACATCTGCCCATTAAAAAAATTAGAAACAGAATTTCCTAGCCTATTTTAAGATACCTCTGATAAAGACTATCAGTGGGTTTGAACCAATTGCTAAAAATTTGAAAATGCAACACTTTCCAAAGAGTTTGCAAGAATTGATTGACATCATGGAAGATGAAAAGTTATTAATTGAATTTCAAAAAAAAAAAAAACCTGAGCATAGTGCTTGATTTTGAAAAAAATAGCATCATGATTTAGTTAGTCCTGCTAAACACACACTTCTTCAGTTGAAACTCTCTTTGTGCAATATCTTGTTTCGATTAAAACTAGAAATCAAAATAAAATGAACTTAAAACCAGTCCTTTAAATTGCCCTATCACAAAGTATGAAACCAAAGTCTTCAAAAGTAAACATTTTCAAGAACATATTTAATAGTTAATATTTTGTGAAAGCAAAAAAAGATAAACCTTTAAGTACTGTCTATACAACTTTATGTATTTTGTAAAAGGTATAATATACTGGTATGATAGGACACATATATAAGAAACAAAATATCCATATAAATTATTAAATAACTACATAATTGAGGAGCACATGCTCAAGTTATTTTTACTGGTAGGTGTCTGCAATTGACACAGT
The DNA here is from genome assembly GCF_054392235.1 of Sus scrofa. Classification (NCBI taxonomy): domain Eukaryota; kingdom Metazoa; phylum Chordata; class Mammalia; order Artiodactyla; family Suidae; genus Sus; species Sus scrofa. The sequence continues at coordinate 84,233,770 of NC_139387.1, read as the reverse complement.
TTATATCCCTGACCTCAAAGTTAAGTCCAAATGCTTTCCCTTAGTTTGCCCAGCTTCCACCTATCTTTCTAGTCCTGCACTTAGAGCCACTTATAATTCTGAAGACACTCTTGAGTAAGCTGAGAAGAGAATCCCCAGCTCCACCAAAGCCTTTCTTCTAGCACCACCCCCACCCAGCCACTATGTCCACTGAAGAATTCCTACTCATATTTCAACACTCAGCTTACTTGTCAACCATTCCTTGGCATGTCCTCCTCCCCTCCCCATCCCTCCACCTCCCAAAGCTTTGTACCTTTGGAATGCCTCTATTACAGGACTTACCACACTGTGGTATATTTTAAGGACATTTTTATTTTTCATCTGTCCTTACCAAACTGAGGGCTTCCTATAAACTTTACTCAGTAGATGAATGTAGACATGAACTCATCTTTTCAGACCATTTTTCTCCATGGCTCAAAGTCTAACAAGTTAAGAAGAGACTGTCCCTTTATCTCATCCTGGCAGGGTATCTGGAAACTTCACCACCAAGATTTAAGTTAACCAATGTTTTAAACTAATCTTTTGCAAAAAAATTTTAAAGGTGATTTAAGGACCAGATCCAGTATTTTTGATCAGATTTCTTCCAATGGTATGTAAGCAGAATTTTCTACCAGACTGTCTCTGGTTAAATCAGTTGTGCAACTTGGGCATATTAAATATGCTCCTTGCACCTCAGTTTCCTCATCTGGTAAATGTGGAAAACAATTAATGCCTATAGGTGTGGCACAGAGTAAAACTTCCATAAGTGTTGGTTATTATACTGTTGACTTTGTGCAGAAATATTAAGCAAATGAGTAATAAATGCTAAATAAACTCCCAGAGTGGACCTTCCCTGTACCTCCAGGGAACACACAATGTACCCACAGGGAGATGCACATCAAGGGCAGGGCCATGCCAACTTTTATTTTCATTGTTGTAACCCCGGTGCCTGGCATATAGTAGGTACTCAATTAATGTTTGTTGATTTACTTCAAAATTCTCCATACATTCCTGCCTTGTACAGATTTGAATTCACACTGTGGTTCAGACCACCCTTTTGAAAGCATTCTCAGAGTGGCTATTGTCAGAAGCAGGATGTGGGGAAACAGTTAAAGTGGCTGATGTTGCAGGAAAAGCTGAGAAAGAGACATGGGAGGAAATAATAGTTCAATAGGGTTCAAAAGTCTATCAGCAATGTAATGGGAAATGATTCACAAATGCAGTATTTACACACAAGTACAAAATGTTCCAGTGACTTCAGAAGGTAAAAGGGTTATTTAAAAACAAACAACGACCTTGACAAATTCTAACACAGCATAAAAACTTTTTAAAATTCTATCATTTCTATTGTCAGAATTCTTTCAGTTGCAAGTGGTTATCTGGTATAAGAAAATAACTTTGTGGGCTCATAAAAATGACAAGGGTAGAGGTGTGTCTCAGGGACAAATAAACTGCCATCAGGTGGGTTCATCGATATATTTACTCTTTTATCTATACATCCATACATCCATCTCTCTGACTCCCGATCTCTCTCTTTTGATCATCTTTTATTGCAGGCAAGTTTTCTCCATTGACAGAGAAAAGAAGTGCAAAGCCACCAACAACTCCAGGTATATATCCTTCATCCTAGTTCATTAGCCAGAGGTGGGAAGTTCCTTTTTTCTTCTTCGGTTCAGTAGGGTGGGAACATATATCTGGAGAAATATCTGTCCACCACATCCACAAAGGGAAAACCACTCCAACACACAAACCAATTGCCACCCTCACATTTCCTGATAGTACTAGGGAATAAATTTTATATAATATCCTGGCACATTGTTTTCTTTTTTAAAAAACTTTTTAAAAAAGTAACATATAGTTGATTTAAAATGTGGTACCAATTTCTGCTGTACAGCAAAGTGTCCCAGTCACACACAAACACACACACATATATATATATATACATTCCTTTTATTATAGTATCTTTCTTTACGGTATAGCCCAAGAGATTGGATATAGTTCCAATCCCTATATCCAATCTCCCTGTGCTGACAGTAGGACCTCATTGCATATCCACTCTAAATGTAATAGTTTGCATCTACCACCCCCAAACTCCCCATCCATCCCCCACCCTCCCCCACCCCCTTGGCAAACACAAGTCTGCTCTCTTTGCCTATAAGTCTGTTTCTGTTTTGTAGACAGGTTCATTTGCTGGCACATCTTTTCCATTTGACATTCTGTCAGAAGCATTTTACCGGTCGCTACATAGACTTTATAACGATCACTTTTAAGGGTCTATAAATATTTAATTAAATCATTAGTCATGATGCAGTAATTTACTTAGCATGTCCTTAGTGATTAATATTTCTCCAATTTCCAGCTAGTGCTGTAATTTAAAAATACAGTAATTACTCTCTGCTTACCTATAGCAGGTGAGTTCTTTAAAAAAGTATTCTTCAAGATAATTCCCAGAAGTTGGTTTCATGAGTGAAACAGTAAGCACATTTACATAGATCTAGTTCTTAAGATACAGAACCAGATGTATGTTCAAAACGTTGAGTCTATTTTCAGCATCTTCAGTGATGGGCACAGGCCACAGCACTGCCATGTGATGCTGAGTGTACATATAAACTGTTATGAAGTCATGGTGCCTGAACGTTCTCACCAGTCCACAATCTCTTCATTAATCCTACACATTTACATCCTGACGCTCTCACCTGAGGGAACACACACAAGATGACCTAGCCCAGGATCTGGCACATAATAGGCACTAAAAGTTAGGTCCATCTGCAATAGACTCTCTTATGTTCCTCTCTCTGTTTCTAGGGACAACCACCTTTGGAAATGTGGGCTTTGATCACATGAAGTACAGAACCAAGATAAGCAACAATAAATCTGTGGGGTCACGTCTGTGCAAAACTGTACAGAAGAAGGAGGACTTTCTTTTTTATCTGCCAACTCTCTTGAGCTTCTCTTATTTGTTTTGGCAAACAATCAAATAAATCTGAAGGAATTATTCTCACAGAAGCATAACACAATTATTGTTGATCATTCTCTAAGAGTTGGGTTTTTTTTATTTTTATTTCTTTTTAGGGCCACACCCGCGGCATATGGAATTTCTCAGGCTAGTGGTCGAATCAGAGCTACAGCTGCCAGCCTACACCACAGCCACAGCCACAGCAATGCAAGATCCAAGCCGTGTCTGTGACCTACACCAGGGCTCATGGCAACACAGGATCCTTAACCCACTGAGCGAGGCCAAGGACCAAACCTGCAACCTCATGGATACTAGTCAGGCTCGCTACCACTGAGCCACAACAGGAACTTCTGTTTTTTCTTCAAAGATTAACCAAGCCCACCACTGTGCAACACTGTGGCTCAAAACACTGGATGCCTGTCAGAACGACCTGTGGAAGGTCAGGTCATTTTTTTCATAAAGACGTCTAGGCCCCATCCCCAATCCTCCCATTTAGAATACCCACGGGTAGAGCCAAAGTGGGTATTTATAACTTTTTAAATCTCTATAGGTGATTCTGACACAGACCCAGGATTTGAGAAACAAATAAATCACCCAGCAATGAGGCAGCAGTATTAACATCAGTTATGCTTAGGCCTTTTATTTAATTTGAGAGCAGACTTTCTTGGGGTTTTTTTTCTTGTACTTTTCCCCTGTCTCATGGTTCCATGTGGCAGGAATATAGCACACCACCCCAAGCCCGCATCACGCAGCACCTCCCCACCCTGCCCAACCTCTGTGGACCAGCTTTCTGCACATCCTCTTCTACCACAGGAGGCTGTGGTTCTTGGGCTGCCAGGGGCCTGTGCCTGTGGATATCCAGCCAGAGCATGGGCTAACAGATCTATGCCACGTTCTCCAGACCCACCCGCACCACTTTCTCAAACTCTGAGTTCCCAACTTGGCCAGGAAACTCCACAAATAGTTGTCTATTTATGCACCCACCTTTCTTCCTAGACCACATGCTTGTTGAGGGCAAGCTGACACATCTCCTGGATGGTTTAAAAGGCACAGAGCCTGGCACCTAACAGACATCAGATAAATGCGTGCTGAGCAGGGTGTGAGGGAGGTGAGACATCCACTCCACACCCACTCTGTGCTAAGCATGTAAGGTCTTTACATAACCTCATGCTACCTGCATCACAGCCCTAGGATGTAGGATTTAATATTCCCAATTTGCAGGCAAGAATAGAAATGATCATCAGGAGTTCCCGTCGTGGCGCAGTGGTTAACGAATCCGACTAGGAACCATGAGGTTGCGGGTTCGATCCCTGCCCTTGCTCAGTGGGTTAACAATCCGGCGTTGCCGTGAGCTGTGGTGTAGGTTGCAGACGCGGCTCGGATCCCGCGTTGCTGTGGCTCTGGCGTAGGCCGGTGGCTACAGCTCCGATTCAACCCCTAGCCTGGGAACCTCCATATGCCGCGGGAGCGGCCCAAGAAATAGCAACAACAACAACAAAAAAGACAAAAAAGACAAAAAAAAAAAAAAAAAAAAAAAAAAAAAAAAAAAAAAAAAAAAAAAAAGAAATGATCATCAAATGGAGTCCATTCTATCAGACTATTTTTAGGCAAGAACACTAAGAAGTGAAAATGTATTCCCCTTTTTCTACCTGCTACCTAATTTTCACAAGATAATGTCCTCTAAGCACACAACTGATGGTTCAGAGATCCCTTATATGACAGACATATAGTTGTCTAGAGATGTGTGTTCTCAGTTGGAAATCATAAAATTGATGAGCTCTAACCCAGACAAGGGCCCTCTCTCTTTCTAGCTTGTTCATTATCATGAGATCTTGGTATTTCAAATAAGATTATGCCATATGGGCTGGGTACTTAAGATTTCCCTAAGGGCCAAGGCTGAGTAATGTTCAGGTAATGAGCTTTAATGTCCAAGGAAAGAGACATCCTGAATCACCTTCTGAACCTGTGCCATGGATCTGCTGTAATCCTCAGGATCAGTTGTCCTAGAACCTTGCATAATTGATCTTGTGACTTGAAATCGAACCACTTTCCAGGCTTCTTCCAAAGTAGTTGCCCTCCTGAACTGTCCTCTGTTACAGCCAAACTTAGTCAAGCAGCTGAGGCAAAAGAAAATGATCATTCCTGATGCTTCCACCTTCACTGAGGTGGAAGGCGCTCTGAGCCCTCTCCACCACAAGGGCAGAGTGAACCACAGGCAAACTTTTCCCCAGATTGAAAAAAACACAGGGTGAGAATCAGAGAAAAGGGAGATCTTGCCACATACTTAGGAATTCAGATCTTCAGTTCTTCAAGAGCTCCAAGCCACTACCCTGGGGACGTGACCCAATTTATACAAGCCCTTGTGCTCACCACCAGGAAGAAAATCCATATCAGCGTGCAGTATCAGTGTGCACAGTATAGTGAAATTCACTAAGCCAGACCCCATTCATTCCAAATTTGATATTGTAAAACCTGAAAGTTGGTACCCTTTCCATTTACAGATGAGGCAACAGAAGCTTCAGAGAGGTCAAGTGACTTGCCAGAAATCACATAGCTATCAAGTAGCCCAAATGGTTTGAAGGTAGTTCTCCAGAAAGCTGAGATGTAACTTCATTCTAAGATAAAATATTTTATAAACTAAAAAATAACAGAAGATGTGTAGAGATGAAGGTAGAAAGGTACAAAGTTTTTCTACTAAAAAAAAAAAAATGATCATTAGGAGTGAGAAGGAAATAGGAGGTTAGAATGAAAAGTCCACTCTTCAATTTACTAGTTGGATAATCTTGGGAAAGTTAGTTGACTGCCGTCAACTATAAAATATTGTAAACTATAACTGTTCTTATCTATAAAATGGACCTATTCATAGGGTTATTATAAGATTTAATATTTATCTATATTACAAATAATATAGATAAACTAGCTGAAACTTAGGTGGGCAATAAATGTTACTGCTCTTCCTTGAAACAGATGTAAGTTAACCATCATTCTTATCCATTCATTAAAGAGTCTTCCCAAGGACATAACAGATTTTTGGGCCTGTTATTGTGTTGGTTATTTGCTTACCTATTTTTTTTCTGCCTACTCCCACTAAGAGGTAAGCTTAAAGAGGACAAGTCCATTTCTGTCCTGTTTCCCAATATGTCCTTAATTCCTAATACAGGGTCTGACCCCAGTAACCATTAGAAAAAAATGGCAAATAACAAGAAAGAATTAAAAACGTCATAGGGAGAAGTGAAACTGCTTTTCCTCACCATTTTTTTAAAGAAAAGATGATGTTTTTATTAATTGTTTTATCCTAAATTTGTCTTATGTAAAGAATATGATTATATATATATGTATATATATATATATATATATACACACACACACATATATCCAGCACAGTGTATACTAAAATAGTTGTAATGTAGTATACTAAGTTCTATGTTATAATAATATAATATTAGTATTGACAGGTTACATGTGTATAAACTATATTTAGATATCAAAATAAAGGATACATCAAATATGAGAAGTGGTTGCCTTTGAAGAGCAAGGTAAAGGAAAAGGCACTTGGATAGAAGCAAAGAGAAGTTCAACATTATTCTGCAAGTGTCCTATTTCTTTTATATTTAAAAATGATAGACATACATGCACCCCAGTGTTCACTGCAGCAGTATTTACAGTAGCCAAGACAAGGAAGCAACTTAAACTCCATCAACAGATGAATGGACAAAGAAGATGTGGTGCATATATACGATGGAATACTACTCAGCCATAAAAAAGAATGAAATAATGTCATTTATCACAATATATATGCGGTCCTAGAGATTATCATCTTAAGTGAAGTAAGTCTGACAGAGAATACAAAAACATGATATCACTTACATGTAGAATCTTTAAAAAATGATACAAATGAAGTTATTTATAAAACAGAAATAGACTCACAGACATAGAAAACAAATTTGTGGTTACCAAAGCAAAAGAGGGGAGGGAGGTACAAATTAGGATTTTGGGGTTAACAGATACATGCTACTATATATGAAATAGATAAACAACAAGGTCCTACTCTATAGCACAGGGAACTGTATTCAATATCTTGTAATAAACCATAATGGAAAAAAATATGAAAAAGAATAAATATATATGGTGTCCTGCTGTACACCAGGAAAAAAACCAAAAAATTTTTAAATTTAAAAATTTAAATGATAGACAAGGTAAAAGAGACCAAAAACACATTATATCAGAGGAAATAAAACTGCATGGGAAAAGGTGTTGATACGAAAGAAACAGGTAGAAACCGACTCTGCCAACCTTATGAAGTAAATAGTCCTATTCCAAGTTTACAGGTGGGAAAGCCAAGTCTCATCAATTTGTTCAAAGACAAGCAGGGAGCAGGGAGCCAGGCCAGGTAAGGAAGTGAGGGCAGGATTTGTCAAACATCAGACACTGCTCCTCCCGCCACTAGGACCTGGTGTGGTTTCCCAGAAGATAGGATTCACCATCAGCAGAATTCCCAGTGTACTGACCCTGGAGGAACATATATGCTCATCATTATTAGAGCAACGTCACTCCCCAGAGGAGTGGTATTACTGAACAGCCTTTAGGCAAAGACCGTATTTGTGAAATACCGTATTTACCCTATTATAAATAATATACTGCATTAGTCAGCTTTCACTCTAGTATGGTCATTAACAGCCCCCAAAACTCAGCGCTTTTTCCACAACAAAGATTTGCTTCGCAGTCCCGTTTCCTATGTTGCTGTGGCTCTGCGGACTGTGACCCGGCTAAGTGGCAAACTGCAAGGCTCCTTAGTGTTTGCCTGGAACTTCACTCACACAGGCGCACATTGCTTCCTCCCGCTGGGTTGGCCAAAGCAAAGGCTTCTCTCCAGGGGACCAGGAGGGCGACTGCCCCCACAGTGAGGCACTATAAATCATAGGGTTTCTGGCAGGCATGTATCAAACTATGAAAAGGTACAGCAAAGGATTGAGACCAATAACACAGTATTTCACAGATACCATGTTTTCTGCTTTTTTTTTTTGTAATCAAGAGGTAGGGTTTCTGTTTTAGTTTCCAAAAACATAACAACCCTGGCTTTTTATCATTTACCCAGATTATTTCTTTCAGAAGCTTAGGCTGCTGATGAATGTATTTAAAAATTCCCTGAGATGGACTAAGGGTTTGGGACTGGCATATGCACACTGAGGTATATGGAATGACTGGCCAATGGGGACCTGCTGTACAGCACAGAGAACTCTTCCCAGTGTCCTGTGATAATCTGTGTAGGAAAGAATCTGAGAGAGAATGGACATGTGTATACGTATGACTGGGTCATTTTGTTGTACAGCAGAAATTACCACAATCTCATCAACTACACTTCAATAAAACTTAAAATAATAAATAAATAAACAAATAAATAAATATTCCCTGAAATTCCCAGATAGTTCTCTGTCCTGTTGGGAAGGTGGGACTACAATAAATAAGAAACCTTCACTTATTTATTGAATAGAATAAGACACCCATTCTGATATCCTATGGTTCTTCCACAAATTGTTATGGCCACACCAAATGAATTCTAAACTATTCTCTTCGCTCCACAGATGTTAGTTGTACAATAACACTACTTCAAAAGAAACAAGTGGCCTAAGTGCCCAGACTGGGTTAATTTTGTTAAACAATGGCTGTGAATTTTCCCCTTGGTGTTACAGTCGAAGTGGAAGGGAATTTGATTAAGTAGCCTGTGCCTGATTTACTGCTCTGTTTTCGCCTTGTTGAAATTCTTTTTTGAACAAGTCATCCACATCTTCATTTTTGCACCGGATTCCCCACAGTATGTAGCCAGCCTACTCAGATGGAGGTTCCCTCCCCTGGAACAATTTTTCTGACCCCTTCCGTAAGGCCAGCGCTTCTCCTAGGGGCTCTCATAAGGCCCTATGATCACAGCCCATGCTACTTTATCCTGGAACTTAATAATATATCGTCTTCCCTTCTGGCCTGTGGGTTCCTTGAAAGCAGGAACAATGACTAATTCATCATGGTACTTCTGGCATCTGCTACCCAACGACTATTTGATGAATAAATGATTATCAGACATGGGATTATTTTCATAAAGCTTCCAATTTTGTGAAATTTTTCTCTCCTGCAGAAAGCCATAACTCAGTCTTGGTAGAGTATTCTTCCTATGCTCTTCGCCAGATTTTGCCAAGTGAGCTGATAGCAGCAGGGTTCCGATCTCACACACCTTCAGACAGCTGCAAGGCCCCCCACAGGGACCTGAGACACCAGCTAGAATCTCACACCCCTCAAACCTGTCCCCTAGACCTCTTTTTTTTTTTTTTCTCATACCCAGTTCAGAAAACCATATTCAGTCTTCACTGATGTCTAATACTTGAAGTCTCTGGCTACTGCCAAAAGCACAGGAACAGAGACAAATGCAAATTACCATACTCCAGGAAAAAAGAGAAATTAAAAATTTACAGAGTACATTTTCCCAATCCTGCACAGGAATTAGAGTCTATTTTCAACTAATAAGGTCATTCTTATGGACAACCAGAACTAAATACAGAAACTTCAACAAGCTGCAAAAGAACCTACATCTCTCTGCAGACTCTTATCTTTGAATAAAAATAAACTGGAACATGTGCCACTTGTGTTAAAAAAAAAAAAAAATTCTGGGCAGTTCACCAAAGCCAAACTGGGAGAAATTACTGTAATGTCAGCGTTGCTTGATGGGCATATGCGTCATGGTAGGCACACAGGCTCGGAGTCCAAACGCTCCTGAGTTGGAATCCCCACTCTGTTGTTTATTTGCTGTGACACTTGGGTTATTTACTTAAATCTCTCTGAGCCAGTTTCCTCATTTTTTTTTTTTTTTTGGCTGTGCCTACAACCTACGGAAGTTCCAGGGCCAGGGATCAAACCCACACCACAGCTGTAACCAGAGCCACAGCAGTGACAATGCCAGATCCTTAACCCACTGAGCCACCAGGGAACTCCAGTTTCCTCATTTTTAAATATAGAGAATATCAGCTCCCTTGCAATCTTGTTAAGGGGAATACTGAGAAGATATAGGTAGAGCACTTAGCACAGAGCAGGAAAAGCATAGGAAATCTCAGGAACAGCGTTCAACACTCTTCTAGCCCTTCTCATGCCCTAATTCCCAAAAAGCAAAACATCCCTCCGCCTACTTCTAACCCATTCATACTATATTCCATTCCCTTCATTCCCTCCTCCAAACTGGAGTTTCTTAATATTTCTTCCTATCTTAAAGACTTAGTTACCTAGCTTGCCATTTATTTGAACTGATCCCTATAAATCACCTTAAAAATAACCTTGGTTCTGAAATAATAAGGATATAATACAAACTCCTGATATAATGATGTTTAATCAGAATGTTATTCATAACATCAAAATATTTGGGAAAAAAACCTAAATATTCAGCAAGGGATAGTGTATCCTAGTATGGAATACTACACAACATATTTTAAAGTGATATTTTCAAAGAAGTTTTAACATGGTAAATGTTAACATTAATAAAGTAAGCTTAATTAAACAGGAACAAAAGGAACAAAATCATACATAAAGTATAAGTATATTGTAAAATTACATGTAATATATGTATTTAGGGGGATATATATGTGTGTGTGTGTGTGTGTGTGTGTGTGTGTGTGTGTGTGTTTCACGTTATATATTTTATTATAGCTAGCCTGAAAGGATGTATACCAAAATGTCAATAGTGGTTATCTTTAGATGGTGGGATTATGGATTAGTTTTTCTTTTTGTCTTTTGTCTTTTTTTTTTTTTTTTTAAGGCTGCACCCACGGCATATGGAGGTTCCCAGGCTAGGGGTCTAATCAGAACTGTAGCTGCCAGCCTACACCACAGCCGCAGCAATGCCAGACCTGAGCCGCATCTACAACCTACACTGCAGCTCATGGCAATGCCAGATCCTTAACCCACTGAGCGAGACCAGGGATTGAACCCACAACCTCTTGGTTCCTAGTCGGATTTGTTCCCACTGTACCACGACAGGAACTCCTGGATTAGTTTTTAACGTTACTTTTGTTTAATTTTCTTTTCTTTTGGTTGTTGGTTTTTTCTTTTTTAGTTTGTTGTATGATTCCAAACATATGACATTCTGAAAAAGCAAACCATGGAGGCGGTAAAAAGATCAGTGGTACCGAGGGCTGGGGGAAGTGAGGGAGGGATGAAGAGGTGGAGCACACGGACCTTTAGGACTGAAACTATTCTGCATGATACTCAATAGTGGATACATGGCACTCTGAATTTGGTAAAAAAAAAAAAAAAAAAATAGAAGAGTGAAACCTAATGTAACCTTTAGTTAATAATAATATATCAATATTGTTTCATCAGTTGTAACAAATATGCCACACCAATGCAAGATGCTAATTACAGGGAGAATGGGTGTGCATGGGGGGAGGAATGAGTGTATATGAAGTACTTTCTGTTCATTGTTTCTATAAACCTAAAACTGCTCTAAGAAGTAAAGTCTATTCAAAAGAAAATGGACTATGAAGAATACATATGCTTGATTCTCTTTTTGCAGTGTGTGTGCATGTGTGTGTCTGTGGCACATGTGTAGAAATACCCAGAAGGATGACATCAAATGTTAACAGTGATATTGGCCAGTTTTTGAATGATTATTGCTTTTTTTTTTTTTGGCTGCACTAGCAGCATGTGGAAATTCCTGGGCCAGAGACTGAACCCACGCTGCAGTAGTGACGTGAGCCACAGCAGTGACAACACCAGCTCCTTAACCCACTGCATCACAAGGGAACTCTGATTTTCACTTTTTAATTGATGTCTTTCTGTACTATCTAAATACTTTACAGTTGTTTTTATATTCTTTGTCTAAGAAAATAAATAATATTCCATTATCTGGATGTACCACAGTTGCTGTATCTACTCATCTACTGAAAGACATCTTGGCTGCTTCCATTTTTTGGCAACTGTGCATAAAGCTGCTATAAATGGGCACCTGTAGGTTTGCATGCAGATGTTAAGTTTTCAACTCCTTCGGACAGATACCTAGAAATGTGATTACCGGGTCATATGATAAGATCGTGTTTGGTACAGTGGGAAAAAAAAGAAGGAAAAAAAAAGAAGAAAAAAAAAGAAAAAGAAAAAAAAAAGATCATGTTTGGCTTCACAAGAAACTACCAAACTGTCTTCCAAAATGACTGCTGTAGTCTGCTTTTTAATTAAAAATGTATTATAGACATATTTCCATATAAATAAATAATAACTGCATAGTATTCCATACTCTGTATATACTGTAGCTTATTTAACTACTTGCCTATTAATAGGCATCAAGGTCATTTCCAATTTTTTACTACTGCAAATGATGCTGAGATAAATACTTCCATACCTACATCTTTGATCACTTGTTCAACTGTATCTGGGGGAAATTTTGAGAAAATTTATAAGGCATAAAAATATTTATTTCTGGTTAAAGGCTATCCAAATTTACTCTCCCATTAGAAGTAAATGAGAATGCTGTTTACCCTTTGTCTCTCATAATGAATCCTTCTCAACTTTACCAGGTAATAAATTGCATCTAAGTGTGTTTCAGCTTACCTTTCTTTGATCACTCAAGAGGTTAAACACCCTTTCACTTTTGTTGGCTATTTCTACCTTTTCGTGAATTGTGCTCATCATATTCTTTTTACTTTTGCTGTTAGAGTACGCACAAAATATGTCTCCTCTCTAAAATTCTTCATATATTATTTCTGCTTTCTATTTGGTCGTTTACTAGACTATGTACTATCAATTTAACGGCTCTTAAAAAGCAAGGGGAAAGAAACACTATCACATTAAATGTATATACTAATTTCAGGAAGAGTGAAAAAACAGAATGTGTGATGTGTGCTGTTTTTTTAAAAAAATTTAACTTTTGTGGGTGAGGATTTTGATTGTTTTGTCTTCAAAACATTGAAGTTTTATATGGTCAACTCCATAGACCTTCTATTTTGTTTGCTGGCTTAGTGATTGTGTTTGAACAGGCTTTCTCTAGTCAAAGAGTATAAAAATATTTACTTAAATATTCATCTAGCCATTTAATGTATGTTTATCAACATCAAAGTCTTTTATCCATGTGTAATTTTTGTCTATATAAGGTAGGATCACAACTTTTTTTTTTTTTTTTTTTCCGCATGGCTAGCAAGTTGTTCCAGCACCACTTATAAACGGTTGATCTTTCTGGCCACTTGCTCACATGCTGTCTTCAGTGATATTTGGGCCAATTCCTGGACTCAAGATTTTGTTCCTTTTTTTTTTTTTTCTGTGGTTCTTTGGCGCTAAGACCACACTGTTTTAATTACTGTGGCTTTTAATATCCCAGATAACCTCATGACTCACCTTCTGCAGGTCTTTACTCAAATACAGCCTTTTCTGTGAGATCTTCCTCAAGCACCCTATTTACAATGCTGGCTTCCCTCTACCCCAACCCCTGCCCGCAACCACCTCCATATAGTCTCTGCTTTGCTTTATTCTTCTCCTTATCACATGTTACCATCTGTTAATCGACATATTTTACTTATTCATTTGCGTACTGTCTGCATATCTAGACTAAGTTTCATGAGATGATAAGTCCATGAAAACAGGGATTTTCATTTCTTTGACTCACTTTTGTATCCCCGGTGCCTGGAACACTGCCAAGCACAGAACAGATTCCCAAAAATATTTATTGAATGAATGACAAACCGGTAGAGAAAAACATCCTACATACAACCACTCCCCACCCCGATTTTTTTTTCGAGAATTCGTTGGCTCTTTTTACACAATCTTTTGTCATGAAATATAGTGCTAAATTGACCAAGTCAAAAAGAAGATCCATGGGATTTTGAATGGGCCCATGTTGAATACACAGGTTAATTTAGGAAGAATTGACAACTTTACAGCTTTGATTATTTCCGAGGAAGATCCAGTTATTTCCCTATTTTTTCAAGCCTTCTTTTATTCCCTCAGTGTAGCAAAATGATTTTCTTTGTAAAGGCCCTATGAATTTCATATGAAGATTGTTCCCAATCATGTTGTGATGTTTTGTTATTCATTCACTTATTCAATAAATGCTTCTTGTTGTCAATCATGTGCCAGACACTGTTCTAGGAGCTGGGAATGCAGCAGTGAACAAAAAATTGTTCTCTGCCCTCATGGATGTCATGTTCTAATAAGAATGGAATTCTTTTTTCCCTTATATTTTTTAACTAGCAATATTTGGTATAAAAGAGAGCTATTGAGTTTGGGGTACTTCTTTTAACATATCTTCTTACTAAATTCTCTCATCATTTCTTTTTTTAAAGACTTTTATTTTTCCCATTATAGTTGGTTTACAGTGTTCTGTCAATTTTTTACTGTATAGCAAAGTGACCCAATCTCTCTCTCTCTCTCTCTCTCTCTCTCTCACACACACACACACACACATATTTTTCTCACATTATCCTCCATCTTTTTCCATCACAAATGACTAGATATAGTGTATTGCAATTGATTTTCTAGTTTTACCAAATAGACAATCATATCACTTGCAGATACTAAAAAAATTTGCCATCACTTTTCCAAAGATGAATATCTCTAGTCTATTTTCCCCTTTTATCTGTTGGCAAAATGAAGTTTTCCAATACAGTCCCTGTATTTATCCACAATTGGATTTCTGGAAATTAATTCCATATTTTTAGTCAAGAAGAAAAGTCACAATTTTTTAAAAATATTTAGGACTGTATAATATACCAGAAATGAATTTAGGTATCAAATTATCTGATATGATCCAAATATCTGATATGATACAATTGACAATAGTTGTATGCAACTGATGCAAGTCATTTTGAGAAAATATTAATTTTTTACTCTTTGCTGGCAGACTGTTTAGGAACCTAACTCCCTGAGTCAGCTACTGTTGAGTCTATTTTTTTAATAAAACATAAAACCATGGTTCTCCATTGAAAGTTAGAGAACATAAAATCTACTGATTTCTTTTATATTACTTTCTGTTTGCCAATTACTTGTACAAACACTGAAGTAGCTAAAGATTTAATTTGCATATCCAACCACAATAAAACAAGGATGCCTGAGTAAAGTCTTACATCACAGCTGTAAACTAAGATTTTCTGAGGAGTTACATTTGTCCTAATAATATAAGACAGGGATTAAGAGCAATTATACAACACCCATTTCTGCAACTAAAGAAATGAGGTTTGGCAGCCTGAAGAGTCTTGAGCATGCTAACGCTGTCAGTAGCAGAGCGTGGACAAAAACTTTAGTTTTCTGCTTCACATCAAATACTCTTTCCACCGTGCTCTCCCTTTCATTCGGCATTACCTGCGTCACTAGAAACACTCAAATATGTTTCTTCACTTACCTAGAAATTGTTGTGTTACCTTTGCCTATTATTTTAGGAGGAAATCATTTCTTATAAAATTCACATATGGCTTTTGATTTTGTGGCATCCTTTTCCTGGAGGTTCAAAGAATGAGCGTATGCTTGAAGAGTAAATTCTTACAACAGGTCTGTGGGGCGGGGGTGTGGGGAGCAGAAATGATGAGTCTCCTGTGATATAAATCAACATTCTAATCGTTAAAAAATAGATGCACTCATTCATAAGTGTCACAAAACACTCCAAACTGAATAGGAAGGAATATCTGAATGGAACTGATAACAGCCAAGCCTGAAGAGGAAGCACAACAGCCCATTACGAGCTATTGAAAATTTCCATAGAGAGAAAAAAAAAAATGACATACAGCAGGAAATTCCTGACCAGTAGTGTAATCTCTTACATAAAATGTGTTGGCAGATAAATGGATTTTTATGATTTTGCTTACACCCACTACTTATTGCCCCTTCAGATATGTCACCTTGTAACTGTATTTTAACTTCACTCTAACTCTGTTTAATGGAATTGGAGGTTCATCTTAATCCCCTCAAAATACTCTTGGTCCTTTGCCAAACATGGGGGAAGAGGTTAGTAACTAAAACACTGAAACTTGCTATAAGTTAGGCCTAGGAAAATATTATACTGCGATTTAATATAGTAATACCCTAATTTACCAATATCGTACATAGGAATTAGGCAGTGGAAAAAAAAACTTTTTTGGCCACGCCCACAGGACACAGAAGTTCCGGGCCAGGGATCAAGCCTGAGCCACAGCAGTGACAACACTGGGTCCCTAACCTAGGTCACCAGGGAATTCTAGCAGTGGAAATTTTAATATACTGATTAAGGCCATAGCTATAGAACTATAAACGTGGCACTGAGAGTAAAGAGCTAAAAAGTAGGTGAAGTAAGTATGTATCAAAGTCGAGGCACATGTTAAATTCTGACCTAGGTGTTTTACTTAACAGTATCTCATTTCACTTTTATAACTACACTGAAAAATGACTATTATGCTCATCCCACAGAGCAGAAGACTGAATTTCTAGAAGATACAGTTATATAATCCATGCCCTCCCACTTCCGAGGCAGACCTAGATTTCGTAATTCCTGGCTCTGCCACTTTCTGCCTGGGCAACCCTGGGCCAATGTGAGCCTTCCTTTCCTCACTTGTAAAATGAAAGTGATGGCACCCGCCTTCCCACTTCATAAGTTGGTGCGAATCAACTTAACACTGAAAGCAAAACACGTTGCCGGTTACCACTGAACACAAACAAAAGGTTAAACGAATAAGGGAAAGTGATGGGAATTGATTTCTAAATTATTTTTCTCAGACACTTTGTTTTCAATGCTTGATTACACAATACTGAGCTGTGTTTTCCAGGCAAGGTCTTTCTGGTTGAGCGTCAATGAATCATTTCCTTCATATTCAGATGAAAGATATGCCTGGGTAGGTTGGGTTCCCACCCTGCTTTATCTTAACAATCCATACATTGCAGGTAAGCAAACAATTAGGATTGTTAAGAATATCACTCCTGGGCGTCTTAGGGTTCCCTCTCTGCAGAAATTTCCAGCACAAAAGACAAGGACTGTAGGGTCACTGACCTACTGACACTGGGTCTACAATGACTAACTTCCATACCGGTAAAATGAGAAGCAAGAGGAATAATTTCGGCATTTTCCATTTACCTTGTCAAGTAAACTTGATTTTCAAAGGAAATCTCAAGCGGCTCCACAACATAAACAGATCATAAAAGCAATATTTCATTAGAGTAATTTATCGGTTCAATTTTGTTACATGTTTTTATTATAAGATTAATAAATGACACAATGAGCTTTAAGGAACACAAAAAATTTGAAATTGGAAGTTATTCGTGACAGTGATACAAATCACTCAGGATCCAAAAATTTCGTTTTGCTGTTTTCACTAAAATTGAGAGAAGTTTGATCCACAAGCAGTTGCAAATGAGAACAGTTTATGTTGGTTGGTGGCTTGGTCTTGTTTTTGTGGTTTGGATGTTTTATCCTGTGTTCATATTTAACAGCTTATATTGCTTTTCAATTAAACAGTTAGCCAGAGAGAATTTGTTTGGAAATGTGCACAGAAATAAGTTAACCTGGCCATATAAGTTAACATCATCATAATTTAATATTGTTCTGAAGGTATGTGTAGATCAAATGATTGTTTAGCTGAGGGACTCAAGAGAATCAGCTGAAAAACTATATAAACAATGAAAGACTCCAGTATGGTAAAAACCACAATATGGAAAAATCAATAGTCTTCATACACACAAACAACAACCAGAAGAGATAACAGAATCATTCTACTCACCAAAAAAAAAAAAAAAAAAAAAAAAAAAAAAGATGAAAGTTCCTCAAGAAAAACTTAATTGCTATTTTTTAAAAGACTCATACAAATGGAAAGGCATAGCATGTCCTTGCTTCAAAAGACTCAGTACCGGGGAGTTCCAGTCGTGGCCCAGTGGTTAACGAATCCGACTAGGAACCATGAGGTTTCGGGTTCGATCCCTGGCCTTGCTCAGTGGGTTAACGATCTGGCATTGCCGTGAGCTGTGGTGTAGGTTGAAGACGTGGCTCGGATCCCGCGTTGCTGTGGCTCTGGCATAGGCTGGCAGCTACAGCTCCGATTCGACCCCTAGCCTGGGAACCTCCCATATGCTGCAGGAGCGGCCCAAGAAATGGCAAAAAGACCAAAAAAAAACAAAAAAACTTCTTAAATATCAGCAGAACTTCAATGATACGAGGAGGCATAAAATCTCAAACCCTTAATATTATCCCTGGCACGTAGAGGCACTCGAGAAATATTTGTTGAATAAACATGAACCACTAGAAATATAAGCCATCTTTTGGAAGCCTAATGCCATTAAGTGGATTTTAAAACTATGGTAATTAGGATTTTTTAAAGGGTAATTAAGATCTTTTAAACTCAGTTTTGAAAAGTCAAAATCATAGGAGTTAGGATCAAAATGGTTTCAACACAAAAGCAACCAAAAAAGAAAACAAAGTCCTTATTTTCAATAAACACAGCAAAAGTACTCTAATTGTTCTCCTGTGGTCACTCGGTCAGGCAAGCACCCCAAAAGGTATTATTATAAAAAGATACATCATTCCTTGCAGTATTATAATAGTAACAGCAAAAGTCTGAAAACCATCTAAGTATCCATCAATAGAGTACAAGTTTTGAACAAATTCTGACACATTTATATAATAGAATATTACGTAGCTATTTAAAAGAATACAGTAAATCTGTAAATGCTGGTATAGAACAACAAAGATATCCTGTTAACTTTGCAGAAAGCGCAGAGCTCAACCAGGGGCAGGGGGTGCCACTCTACACGGACTCTCAAGTCAGGGAGTAAGGCTGGAATTGCAGTCCCAGGGTCCCTTGGAGACCCCTCAGAGCAATGCCAGTTCGAAGGCTCACAAACCCTCTCTTGGTAAATCCTGCACAGAGCCAGTGTTGCCTTTGGCTTTGAAAGGCATTCCTAGTTCTTCAGTTGCACATCAGATGAAGCTGGCTGTCATTTAGGGGCCATGTTTGTGATAGACAAAGTCTTAAAAACGTCTCTTGGATATCACACCTAAAGTGCAAGCAACAAAAGCAAAAATAAACAAGTGGGCCTACATCAAACTAAAAAGTTTCTGCACAGCAGAAGCAATCAGCAAAATGAAAAGACAACTTATGGAATGGGAGAAAATATTTTCAAACTATCTATCTGATAAAGGTTAATATCCAAAATATATAAAGAACCCTACAACTCAATAGTAAAAAAAAATCAAACAATCCAACTAAAAGATGGACAGAGGACTTGAAGAGACATTTTCCCTAAGAAGACATACAAATGGCTAAAAGGTACATGAAAAGGTGCAGATTACTTTTCTGTAGCTATTTACTTGTAATTCTCCCTTTGTCTCCATATTTTTAATTCCTAAGATATGTTTGTGTTTTTTAATTTTTTTTATTACGGTAGAGTTGATTTACAATGTTTTCACAAGTTCTGCTGTATAGGAAAGTGACCCAATCATATATATATATATATATATGTCTCCTTTTTCTCATATCATCTTCTATCATGTTCTATCACAAATGATTTGACATAGTTCCCTGTGCTGTACAGCAGGACCTCATTGCTTATCCATTCTAAATGGAATAGTTTGCATCTACCAACCCCAAACTCCCTGTCCATCCCACTCCTTCCTGCTCCCCCTTGGAAACCACAGATATGTTCTCCGTGTCTGTGAGTCTGTTTCTGATCTGTAGGTAGGTTCACTTGTGCCATATTTTAGATTCTACATATAAGTGATAGCATATGGATAGATCTATAATTGGTGTTAATGTTTCTGAATAACTGATACAAGTGCCCTGATTACAATAGATGTTCAGTGTTAGATATATCAAAATAAAAATAATAAACTAGATTGGGGAATATTTGGGAAAAAAAAAAAAAAAGCCAAACTCTCTTCAGCCATAAAGGAGAAGGAAATTTTGCAACAAGTGACAACATGGATGAAACGCCAGGGCTTTGTACTAAGTGAAATAAGCCAATCACAGGGGGCACGATTCTATTTCTATGAGGTATCTAAAATAGTCAACTCCACAGACTAGGATGGACGTTCCAGGGGCTGGCAAAGGGGAAGGGAGGAACTGCAAATCACCAGGTATATATAAAGTGATGCGTGATGACTAAGTTGCAGACTTAGTCTGCTGTACAATATGGTGCCTGCAGTTAACAATACTGTATTGCAGTTAACAATACTGTGAGGAGGGTAGATCTCATGTTAAGTGTTCTTAACATAGTAAAACAAAAATAAAAAGCTAGCCTCACCCTGAGCATAGGGCTGTGCACTCGCCGAGAGGGAGTCCAGCTGAAGGAACAAGGGTTGGCATGTCCATTTCCTGTTCAGTCATTGAGTGGAATGGCAGGTGAGATCACCAGCACCAATTCCTGCTTTGGTTTCCTTTGTTTTGCTGTTGTTGTTGCTGTTGTTATTAGTTTGCCAAGTATGTGTAGCTGACTTTTTCACATCAGATATACGAGGTTGACTTTTTCACTTCAGATATATGAGGTGGAATGTCACTTAGGGCACACTTCCTCTGCAAAATTCTCCCATTTGTGTAAAATGATTAAACAAAAGTAAAAATATTCACATATATACTCACCTGCACAGAGGCTATCTAGAGGGATTCTCAAGAAACTGGGAATGCAGGTTACCTTTGCCAAGAAGGATATGGAACTTGCAAAACTGAGTCAGGAAGACAATGTTCACTCTAATATTTTTTGTGTTATTTAGATGTTTTACCATGTATAGCATTGTTTTTAAAAATACTAGTGAACATTTCCACAGCAAAGAAAATCATGGACTTGGAAAATAGACTTGTGGCTGCCCAGGGGGAGAGGGAGGGAGTGGGAGGGATCAGGAGCTTGGGGTTATCAGATACAACTTGGAATGGATTTACAAGGAGATCCTGCTGAGTAGCATCTAGAACTATGTCTAGATACTTATATCGCAACAGAACAAAGGGTGGGGGAAAAAAAAGCATATACATGTAAGAGTAACTTGGTCCCCATGCTGAATAGTAGAAAAATAAAAATACTAGTTAAAATGGAGTTTAAAATTCACAAAATATCTAATGGTTTAAGAAGATTTCGTTGTAAAGTGAAGACCTATTAACCTCCTGCTAATAATGCCTTACTCCTCCTTCTCTAGCCCAATTCTTAACCTTTGGGAGCTTATAGGACCTTTAAAAGTTTGATAAAGTTAAAATCCTCCCCCGGTGGAATACAGATACATACCCATACACCCATGAAGTCCCTAAACCCTCAATTTAAAGCTGTCACACTACATCTTGCTAAAATGTTTAATCTGAATCTATTCATGAAGATATAATCAGATAAATTCTACACAGGGAATATTCTTCAATATAACCAGCCTAAATTCTTCAAAAATTCAATGTCATGGAACAATGCAAAACAAAAATATAAATCCAAAGAGACTAAGAGATGCAACAACTAAATGCAATACATGAACCTTGGTCGAATCACGAATTGGGGAAGAAAAGAAATCTATAAGACATATTTGAGACAACTAGGGAAATTTGAATGTGGATTCCATATTAGATGACATTATGGGATTATTGTTTAATGGTGTGATCATACCTATTAAAAACTGAAGGGTTAAATGTCCTGTCTGCAACTTACTTTATAGTTCAAAAAATTGCACACAGTACAAATGAGTGTAACCAAATGTTACCCATTGGTAAATCTATGTAAAGAGTATATAGGAACTCATTGTACTATTTTTCTAACTTTTCCAAGTCTGAAATTTTTCAATATAAAAAGTTCTTTTCAGTCTCTTATAATTCTAACACAGCATCACCACCAAATTTTCCCCTTTTTCCAACTTACCCATTTGGCCTTCCATCTCCACCTCTTGCCAAAATGGATTGTTGGTACTGATCAAGAAATCTAGCACTTGATTCATTTCTTCCAAAAATATTATGAAGCATAGGCAGTGTCTCAATCTGAGCCCAGGCTTCCTTTGCCTTTGTCTCTCTTGGCTAACCTAAGAGGAACTACGCTGTTATCATCTTTATAACCACAGTGTTATAAACACAATAAGGAGGCAATAAACATGAACTGAACTGAGCCTTTGGACCAGTCTGCAGAGCTTTAAACCTATTGTGTTATTTCTTAGCAAAGCAGGTAACAGATTTCATGGGAGGATAAAACAAATGCTGGAACCAAATCACTAAAATCAAATTCTACTCGTGCCTCTCCCACGAGTATAGATAGTATCTTTGTGCCACATTAGCAAAAGTATGGAAATACAAAGAATGCCTGAAGCAGAATAAAGTTAAATTTTTTTCCCACTGCCATCTGTGCATGCTGCTGGCTTTTCCCAACTTCCACCTGTTAGCTTTTTATTCTCTAATACTGTGCTGACAGCATCTTCTGGGATGATGGAGCTGCAGAGCCGGCATGGGCAACATAAGCACCATCCTACTTTAGAGTAAATAAAACTATTTCAAGCAAATTGGAAACTAAGTGACAGAAAGTGCCACAGATGGAAGACAATGGTAACAAGAGGGAAAGGCTGCATTGCTCATCGTCCCCACAGTCCGGAATGGAGTCGACTCAGAAATGCTGGCAGTGGACCTGAGGTGACTAATGCTATGTGTATACAGAAGAGGCCAAATGAATTGTATTCATCTCTGGGAATAAAAAGAAGCTCTTGCTCTCTGTTACAACAAAAATCAAATCTATCTCTTGCAACCAGTGTTTCGTGTGTGTGTGTGTGTGTGTGTGTGTGTGTGTGTCTTTTAGGGCCACACCCATGGCATATGGACGTTCTCAGGCTAGGGGTCAAATCAGAGCTGTAGCCACCCGCCTACACCACAGCCATGGCAATGACAGATCCAAGCCAACTCTGCAACCTACACCACAGTTCATGGCAACGCCGGATCCTTTAACCCACTGAGCAAGGCCAGGGATCGAACCCGAATCCTTGTAGATACTAGTTGGTTTCATTACCCCTGAGCCACAATGGGAACTCTAGGTATTTCACTTTTTAAAAATGTTTCCTCTTGAAGTTCCCTGGGGGCCTAGCAGTTAAGGATCTGGCTTTGTCACTGCTGTGACTCAGGTCACTGCAGTGGTGAGGGTTTAGTCCCTGGTCCAGCTACATGCTGTAGGTGTGGCTGAAAAAAAAAAAAATTTCGTCTAACGTTACCGATAACCCATTATGTCTCCTTCTCTCTTTTCCTATACCTTCCTTCCTTTTTAGAAATGTCTCTATAAAGGAAACACATTGGCCTCAACCATTGGCCTGGGAAATTAGAGAGCCAGATTTCCCATCTCCAGCTCCCTGCTAATCCTGGAACCCCTGACC
Source organism: Sus scrofa (assembly GCF_054392235.1). Lineage (NCBI taxonomy): Eukaryota > Metazoa > Chordata > Mammalia > Artiodactyla > Suidae > Sus > Sus scrofa. The sequence goes on along the minus strand of NC_139387.1, from coordinate 84,210,518 downwards.
TGGCTAAGGAAAAAGAGTGACACCTAAGTCGTTTCAGCCCCCACTTCTTTCTGATTTGAAATCCATTCTCTTGATGAAGCTTTAAAAATACATAAGTAAATGAAGATGTTTGTAGTTGGGTTACATAATGGCAGAGCACAATGGTCCAAGACAGGGGTTGGGAACTGGGACACATAACTGATGACATAAACCACATTGCCTGGCCTAGCCTCTATTTTATCTTTAGGTCCTTCTGCACCTTTCTACCCTCTCCCTGTTTTTCTCTCCCTTTTGACCCCTTCCACATCCCACACTGGTGTCAATTAACGACTGCCAAAGGCACCCGACTTGCTAAAATTATTTCTGTCTTTTGGAATCAAGACCAGAATTCCCTTCTCCTTTTCACTCATTTGTCATAAGAAGGTTGAGCCCAAGTCAGTCCATAGCTATCCACCATCAAGAGGCAAGTGCTACTGAGTAGTGCTCTGTCCCATGTACAAGCAAAGAGCTGTAAGCCTTGTCCTTGCCTGCAAGAAGCTTTTGCTCCAACAGAGGGAAAGCAAACATGCAAACAACTAAATCTAATGCAAGGGAGAATCACAGAGGGAAAAGCATTTATATGCCAGTGAGTGTTGTGTTCACCAAGCCCTTCCAAGAGGTTATACTGCAAAACAATTTTTTTTTTCTAAAAACACTCAAATAGACAAGAGTGTAAAACATAGATTTATTGAATATCACACAAAGTAACCTTCAACCTCAAAAAACATCTCTCCTTGAAAATTTTTGCAAGAGGTGGGGTACTGCACAGTACCCATGCTTCAGGAAACGAACTAAACAGATGGAAGACCAGAGTAACTGCTTATAATGTGACACTTCTAACTGGGGTGATTCTTAGTCAAGAACAGCTTACCATGCCTTATCCACAAGATGCTACAAATAAAGCTGCATAAATTGTCTACGTGTGCAGACAAGCAAAGCACCTGGGTCTCTACAACATAAGAGGGGAGAAATATTTGACTGGTACCTGACTGGTAGGTTATCTCTTTTCCCTTCTTTTAGTTGCCAAGAGAATTAAGCGAGTTCAGAGAAAGTGGACCTGCATGAATGACCTAAGAAACATTTTTCTAGAGTCAGGCCACCATGCCACATAGACAGGACAACACTGTTGGGAGAAGGAAGGAACACTGAAGAGAAGAGAGTGCCAATTACAAGCAGCTAGTCAAGATCCCTGAGGCCCCATCTATAAATAACTGTTTTTCCCCATGTCCCTTTCACCTCTTCCCAAAGTGAGAGTTAGATGAGTTAGATTCCTGGCCAAAGGCTAAGCCTCACTCCCATGTCCTCCTTTCCCACCAAGCAACACTTCCTAATGCAATGTGGTGCTGGGCCGTAAATCAGCAGGAGTTCAGGAGACAGGCGCCTCCTTGGGAGCTTCCTGCCTTCTGTTTCCCAGCTTTTTGTTTTTTGTTTTTGTTTTGTTGTCTTTTTGTCTTTTTTAGGGCCGTGTAGGGCCGCACCTGCGGTATATGGAGGTTCCCAAGCTAGGGGTCTAATCAGAGCTGTTGCCATCAGTCTAGGCCACAGCCACAGCAACGCAGGATCCGAGCCGAATCTGCGACCTACACCACAGCTCACGACAACGCCGGAACCTTAACCAACTGATTGAGGCCAGGGATCAAACCCTCAACCTCATGGTTCCTAGTCAGATTCATTTCCGCTGAGCCACGACGGGAACTCCAGCTTTTTGAATCTCTGAACCTGAGCTGCTCCACCTGAAAAGTGGGACAATGATGATGATGGTGATAATGAGTGACCATAAAATAGGCCCTGTGCTGAGTTCTTCACATGCATTATTCATTTAATCTTCAGAGGGAAAAAAAAAGTCAGGGCAGTATTAATTATTATAAGTACTAATAGTAATTCCTTCTTTACAGATGAAGAAATTGCAATTCTGAGAGGAGTTCATTAAGGTCTAACCTCCCTGCCTGAATTCTCAACCCTATACATGATGGTTAGAATACTTGTCTAAACAGGATACTGAAAGGGTTAACACCAGTGTGTATGCACACCAGGGAACGCTACTGTCACTATTTCTGATGCTACAGATGTTTCTGCTGCTTTTCTCTCTCCCCAGATGCTGAGAGTTCTGAGGTCTATTAACCACAAACCATCGGCCAAGGCTAAACCAAGTCTAAACCGAGGACTTAGGGACATTTTTGAGCACCAAATAACAGAACTGATGTAACGTCTAGATGCTCTCTTGTTAAAATATACCTGTTGAGGATGAATGAGAGATCAAGAGACAAGGAAATGGGATTCAGTACTAATATTTCAACTTCCTACCTAAAAGGGCCCCCCAGTGCTTATATTTTATTAGTTCAGAATGACAAAAACATAAGATGCATCCTTCTTATGTTTCACTTTGATTTTCTAACTTGAAATTATGTATCTTATGCCAACTTTCGACTGTCCAAACTGTGCTTTTGATCCATTCTTACCTTTCTTAAATTTATCTTTTTACTAAAGATAAATAGTTGATAGTTGATTTACAACGTTGTACCAATTTCTGCTGTACAGCAAAGTGACCCAGTCATTCACTACACACACACACACACACACACACACACACACACACACACACACACACATATACACATTCCTTTTCTTATATTATATTTCATCATGGTCTATCCCAAGAGATTGGCTGTAGTTCCCTGTGCTATACAGTAGGACCTCTTTGCTTATCCATTCTTACCTTTTAACTCACTTTTCATCATCATGAAATAACTATGATAAAGGTTTAAACCTGGGACATGCCAAGATGTCCATCACATTAAACACAGCAAGCATTTAGCATACACCTGGAGAATTCCCTAAGTAAAATAAAATTATTATCGCATGTCATCCCTTCCTTCCGAAGGCCAACTAATGTGCCCACATCTGTAAGGGTCATCTTCAAGTTACACATCTATTTATAATAATGTGTTCACTGTCTTCTTTCTCAGGTACATTGTCTGTGACCTTGACCGTTTCAAGACTGATAAAATAGAGCCATCAATATATGTTTATGAAGCTCTAGGCATCTTGTAAGAGAGTTCATAGTTATTACAAGCAATAAAGAGTGACCAGGACAGTTCTGTGCTATAATACTGCCTGTCAAGAGAAAAATGTCACCCTTCCTGTAAAGGACCCAGAGGCATAATTAGGAGGTAGAAGAGGGGATGATTTTGTAGGCACAGTCATGAGAAGCTCGGGTAAAAGACAGCAGCAGTGAAGAGTGCCTTCCCTACAACCTGCCTCACTGGACCCTCAGTCCCCATCCAAAGAGTCCAGGTTGGAGTTCCTGCTGTGGTTCAGCAGAAACGAATCTGACTAGTATCCATGAGGACGCAGGTTCAATCCCTGGCCTCACTCAGTGGGTTAAAGATCCAGCATTGCCATGAGCTGTGGTGTAGGTCACAGACTTGGCTTGGACCTGGCGTGGCTGTGGTGTAGGCCAGCAGCTGGAGCTCAGACTTGACCCCTAGCCTGGGAACCTCCATATGCTGTGGGTGTGGCCCTAAAAAGACAAAAACAAAAACAAAAACCCAAGAGTCCAGGTAACAGTGATGATTCCATGTCCAAAATGTGGAGCCCCACAGGATGCCCAGGTTAGCAGCGCCCCACAAGAGTACCAATCAGAGCCTCTGTGAGGAACTGTGACTTTTCCTATTAGCATCAAAATGAAAACTAATGACTCCTCCAGGGCACCTTCTAAGAACCTTAAAAGAATGTAAGCATCACAGCTCCCGAATGTCCATACCCCTAAACACAAATCCATACACCCCAGAGAGCTATAAATAAGTCCTGCCTGAAGGTCTCCTTGCTGTTCCTCCATAAAATCTGATGGGATCTCCTTCCCTTTATCCTAACCTTTATCCTCATCACTCCTCTCAGTCAGGAACAGGAGGTAGAGAAAGACTCAAATGGGGCTGCAGATGCCTTCTCAGTTAAGTGCCGCTTGAAAGTTGGTTTTCTTAGGACCAAAGAAAATGCGACCCTGTAACCTGGTTTCAAGTCTGTGTGGCACCCAGGGACCTCTCTGCAAAATGGGGGAGTTCCGTGTGACCCCGTCCATCCTTCCAGCTCAAGCATTCTACGATTCGGGGAGGCGCAGTTGTACACGAGAAGAGTCTCAGCCCCCCCTCCCCCCCCCCCCCCCCCCCGCCCCGCACAGCCTCTCTCCTGGTCCTTGGCCCCTTCTCCTCCTGGTGGGGTAGAGCTGGGCTGCTTTGAGGGGCTGGGGCTGGGAGGTAGACGTCACTCCCTCCCCTCAGGGTTAACAGTGACTTCCAAGACAGGGCAGCTTTTTCCCAAATGACTTTCCTCACTTCTGTCATCACTGTCACTCACCTGCCAGCGCCAACACCTATCCTGTCTCCTCCACGTCTCAGATGTAACTTCTCGGGGGCATCAGTTTCCACCTCGTAGGGTAGGAACAGCATCAATGGCTATTGTGAGGGCTAAATGGGTTAGTGCAGGCAAGGCGCTTACTTACAAAAGTCCCTAGAATATAGGAAGTACCAGATAACTGCTATTGTTTGTATGGTTATTACTGGCAGGGGTCATACTGAGAGTTGCATTCTGTCACCAAACGCAGGGATTCCAACACTGTTATCTTTCCCTCCCTTATATTAAGTTTAGGGTGAACTGTTCAGATCCCCACATTGAAGAGTCTGTGAACCTAGGACAAAGCCCACTGCCAGGGCTCTAGAGACTTTACTGGAAGGTTTTCATTTTCTCTTGACAGGAGGCATTGTGTATTGAAAATGTCCTTGCCACCTCGATGGTATTAATAACCACCAAATGGGGCTAGAGAGCCATAAACATGTCAGTGATTTGATTCCATGGGTTTACGTCATGATTCAAAGAGTCAAGGTCACAAACAATGGGATAAAGACAGACAGCGGCCCCAGGATACCAAGCCCACATTTTCTCCAACTTTTCTGTCATGTGTTAAAGAGTTTAGCATTTTAGGGTCCTCTTTTGTGCCTGTGTTTGATGGAGAATTCTTCCCTAAGACTATTTTGTATTTTGAGTAACGCCCCAGTTTATGGGTTGGATCAGGGTGATAACAGCAAATGGCAGAAAAATAATGGTTTAAAATTATTCCCAAGCCCAAACCTCTTCTCTCGGAATGAGTCTAGAGCTGTGGCAAGCAGACTGGCTCTTTGCTGCTTCTTCTGCCCACAGACTCTAGGAACACTCAGAGGCTATGGTTTTTAAATTACATTTTAACAAAGGTTTGAAGAAGAAAAAAAAATATGAGACCCAATCATTTAAATTCTTTTTTTTTCTTTTCTTCTTTTCTTTTCTTTTTTTTTTTTTTTGCCAATCCAATATTTGAAATCCTTGTAAGCTCTAAAATGATGATATGTTCCAATCACTGAAGGTTTTATTTTATGGGACCCTATCATTTCAACACATGTCATGAATTAATTTATCCCTGTTCATCTTAAATCTAGAGGGACATCCTGGCACCGGCCAAAGTCTATGTGGTCAGGATCACTGACGGAGACTGATTTACTTAACATAGCACACATTCTTCATGGGTAGGGGGAGGTATGTTCAGAAATAAGTGACTAAAAAAATAATCTTCTCAAAAATTAAATAAACCTTGGTGTGGGTGGAGTAGAACGATCAGAGGACAGTCTCTCTGGTAGAGATTGATCCAGAGGCAACTCTGTTCTCAACCCATCATCCCCCCAAGGGTCTAGACCCCAGCTGTGGGTGGTGAAGGAAGATGGTGTCCTCCCACTGCCTCCCCAAACCCAACATGCTGTAGAGTCGGGTCGTCACTCAAGTCCAGGTGACATAACCCATCCCATACAGTGACAGAGTCCACCCTGTACAGCATCCAAAGTGTGGCAAGGAGTTGAGGGTGGCACTCTAGATCGGTTAACTCACTCCTAGGTACTAACTATGGGAGCAGGTCTCAATCCCTCACTCTCGGGGGTCCCATGTGGCCACCGCATGGTGGATGGTGAGTAGCTCCCTCTGGCCAGTCTTCCCCACATCCTCTCCCTCTCTCCTGTGGTTCCACACTCTCTGAAGGCTCCACTCCTCTGGTCTCATTCTCTACTCCACATGGTTCAACTGTGAGGTAGGGAAGATTAAGATGTCTGTGGGTGGAGGCGGTGGGGAAGGAGCCCCTGCCCATGATCTTGCTCTCTGGGTGGGAGCACATTACACTGCAAAGGTAGCTGCACTACCTCCAGTTGGTGTAACTCTCCAACCTTCATCAGCTAGTCCTCCTTCCTAGCTTACAGTTACATTTCTTTTCTTTCTTTCTTTCTTTTCTTCCTCTTTAGCGCTGCATGTGCAGCATATGGAAGTTCTCAGACTAGGTGTCAAAGCGGAGCTACAGCTGCCTGCCTATGCCACAGCCACAACAACATGGGATCTGAGTTGCATCTGCGACCCACACCACAGCTCACAGCAAGAGCCGGATACTTAACCCACTGAGCCCTTATGGATGCTAGTCAGGTCATTACCACTGAGCCACAACAGGAACTCCTAGAGTTATATTTCATAAAGCTGCCTTCCACTAACATACCATCCGAGAAAAAGGAGCTGCCCCAACCCTCTCTATCCCACTAAGCAAATCTGTTTTATTCTTGGCACTCGGTATTAGGTAAAATTGATTTGAACTCTTTGACATGTTAATTGCCTCCCTCCCACATTCCCCCTGCCCCCACTCTACTAGAATGGAAGCTCCATAAGCATCACCTTTCTCAGCATATTTACTGCTTTATACCCAATTCCTATCAAGGTGCCTGGCACAGGGTAGTAAGTTCTGGCTCCGCCTTTCCAATTGTTGACTAGTATCAGCCAACAGGCACTTCAATTATAACTTGGAAAAAACAATTTGGGAAAGATGTTCCCAGAAAACCACCCCTTCCTCCTTTCTACCATTCGCCCCAGCTGGAGAATTCAGCCATCCCCGAATTAGCTTCTCCCTCGCCTCATTGCTCCAACTCCCACATTCCTAGGTTCTTGCACCATTTTCCTCCTTCTTCCCCTCCACCCATCCCACCCTTCCCCGCCTCGCCACATCTAACTGGCTTCCAACCTGAGCCAATTCCTCCGCCATCATCCCTCCTTCCCATGCGTAAGCCTTATCACTGCTGTGCGGTCTTTTCCTGACCACTATAGTCGGCAGCTGTCATCTCTGGGCATCACGCCGCTGTGTCCCTCAATTCACTCAGTGGTTTTTATGTCCTTTTAGGATCTCAAACTTTCTCAAGAATCTGATCAAAGTCATGGGTCCAAGAAGATGCATTTGCACTCAAATTGTGACATAAAATGCCAGAATTCTCCACTTTAAACCCCTTACTGCAACACAATTCATGATTATTTTGTTGTACCTATTTACAGAGGACACCCCTGTCTCCCTTATTAGAATGTGAGCAGTTCAAGGGCAAGTTTGTACTTTTAAAAATTTTTTTTCCTTTAATCCCTTTATGGGGAGGCCTATGCTGAATATGTACTAGGTACTAAAAAATGTTAAAAGACCTGACTGATGGGCTAGTGTAATATTTGGGTTAATTAAACACCTTCTAAATATCAGTCATGTGAGTCACACTTTCACAATTTTTACATCTGCTACAACTTGTCTTATCGTTTATTTATTTAACATTGTTTGTAAGATTTTTGCCAAAGATTCTCCCACCTCTGAAGACATGTGCCACTAATCTCTCCCAAAACATGCAAAGTCTGTTTCTTTCCTCCTTGAATCTAGACTTGTCCTGTGGCTTCCTTGTGGGTTCCAGATCCAGGCCTTAAGACACGTAGTAGCTTTTTTTTTTTTTCACTGTCTTGGGATCCATGCACAATATAAAAAAGCCCAGGCCAGGAGTTCCTGTCTTGGCTCAGTGGTTAATGAATTCGACTAGGAACCATGAGGTTTTGGGTTCGATCCCTGGCCTCACTCACTCAGTGGGTTAAGGATCCCGCGTTGCCGTGAGCTGTGGTATAGGTCTCAAACGGGGCTCAGATCCCTGTTGCTGTGGCTCTGGCATAGGCCAGTGGCTACAGCTTCGATTGGACCCCTAGCCTGGGAACCTCCATATGCCGCGGATACAACCCTAAAAAGAAAAAAAGACAAATAAAAAAGCTCAGGCCAGACTAGTGTATGATGAGAGACCACACAGAAAGAGATGGGCTCAGCCAGCTGCAGCCATTCTGGCCACTCCGGCTGGGCAGCCAGACACATGGCTGAAGCCATCCTGGTCCTTCCAGCCCCAGCCGAGCTCTCAAGCCACAGGAATGATCCTAGCAGACATCATGTGGAAAAGAAGAATTGCCCAGCTGAGCCCAGCCAATTCACAAACCCCTAATAAGGCATTCGATTGTTTTTTAAGTCTCTATGTTTTGGGAGAGTTTGTTAACACAGCAGTAGATAACCAATGAGCTGCTTTTCTTTAAATCAGCTCTTTTTATTCTAACTCTTTTGTCAAAAGATTTTTGTCCCTTCTGTAAATAGAAAACTAGTATCACTTTCCATAAGACCTAACATAATGAAAAAAAAAAAAAGAAAGCAACGTTATTCACTTATATCCAGATACTGCTGCCTACAGAAGCCTCTACATTAGTTCCAAAGGAAGATCTCCAAATATCAGAGCGGTATTAAAGATTCACCAGAAATAAACTGGAACTCTCTCCTTGGTGTAAGCTAGGCTGAAAGAAAATTTAGTGAAGGAGTTCCCTGGAGGCTCAGTGGGTAAAGGATCCAGCATTGTCACTGCTGTGGTATAGGTTCAATCCTTGGCCCCGGAACCTCCGGCCGAGGGTGTGGCCAGAAAAAGAAAATGTAGTGAAAATAACATGCTCATTCTGAAATATGATATATTTAGTGCTCTGTCACCAAAAATTACTATCATTGCTGCTATAGGTAATAAATCGTAATACAGGTAGAGTAAACATGTACCGCAAAAATTGTGAGGAAGGTGCTCAATTGACTGACATGTGGAAGATGCTATATTCCCCTAATGCCTAAATAGCGACTTCGGTAACAGTCCACATTTTTAGTGCCTTTGATACAAGAACACACTTCTAAACAGAGAGGGGTTTGAATAAAAGGTAAAACATAAAGCAATTATGTCCTAAAAATGCTTATATTCTAGTAGAGAAGACAAGGTGTGTAAACAATTATAACACATTAACCATGGAAAATGTATCTAAATGAATTCCATTGAACTAGGAAGTCCACGGACACACACTTCGAATTCCTGACCATCTGTGTGAGAGTTTACGGGTAGTTGGCTGTTTCTGGGCCCAATACCTTCTTCAGTTTCTCGAAGGAGTCCAAAGGAACACATTCCATAGCTTAGGAAACACTCGATTAGATACTGCATAAGTCACGCGCCGGGTTCAATTGCTTCTGCCTCAAGGCCTTTTCAGATTGGATACTCATTTTCTGTCTGTTAATGCTGAAATCAAAACTCTGACCTTCTCTGTCCTCCCCAGAGTTTTCCACCTTTCTCATCCGGCTATACAAACACTCTCTTAAATTCTCTGATGACCAGACTCCCTTAATCTCTACCATGAGGTAAACTCGTTGCACCTCGGGACATGTCATAGAACTTCCTGCCTTCTGTGATCAATAAACATCTGTTAAATAAAGAACACCTTCTAGAACTCCTGAAGGAAGTTCTTCCTGCTACCTAGGACTGATTCTGTTGCTCAGACTATGAACACTAGAAGGATGTTTCATCTGAAATGTGTGCCGTAATAAAATATTTGGGGGAGGAGTTCCTGCTGTGGCTCAGTGGGTTAAGAACCCGACTAGTATCCATGAGGATGAAGGTTCCATCTCTGGCCTTACTCAGTGGGTTAAGAATCCAGTGTTGCCATGAGCTGTGGTGTAGGTTACAGATGCAGCTCAGATCTGGTGTTGCTGTGGCTGTGGTGTAAGCCAGCAGCCGCAGCTCCGATTGAACCCTTAGCCTGGGAACTTTCATATGCCCCAGGTGTGGTCCTAAAAAGCAAAAATATAAAATTAAAATATTGAGGGGGAGGAATCATCAAGTTCTTCCTGCAATGTGTTCTATGTGTAGCTTCATAAACATCTGCCTGGAGGGGCATTTTCTGTATGTGCCTACTTAGGTCAGTGTTGAATATTTTAAATGGTGTGGGGACTGCGTGTTTATTGACCTACTGCATAAAGCTGTGTTGCAACATCATTCGCACCCAGGGCCTTGGGGCCTCTCCTGGGCATGAAAGCACTGCTGTTGATATTCATGTTTCCCTCACTGTTTCTTCTTTTATCCTATTCCTCCAACTAGCGATTTTGTTTCTCTCTGGAACTTAAATTCAGTGAAAAATACAGACCTCTAAAATGTTAGCACTTTCACCAGAATTTTTTTTTAACGTTTTAGCCATGTTGTGAAGGGAGTGAGCTGAAGTCTCCTCTGTTCAAAGTTCTTGAAGGTTTGACATTTAAATTTATTCTAAAATAGTTTTTGCATGAAAAACCAAGAAAGGGAGGATTGTGGTTTGTACCTTGGCATGGAATTTTATACGAGTGGGACAGAAAGAGAGCGGTGGTGTTGAAGCTGTCTGCAGGATTGGCTGGCACTGATCAGGGCAGAAGTGGCCCAGTGTCCAAACAAGCACATAATTCATATGACTAATTCTAGCTTTTGCCTAATCCTCCACCTTCACACCCCCCTTACACATGATCAACAGGTATGGAAATCTCAGCAAAGTCATCATCTCATCCTGCCAAAATGATTGGTTTCCCTCATACCCATGACCAAGCTTTTCTGCAAAGAAAGGGGACCTTTGGGGAAAGAAGTTGCAAAGGGCAGCAAATTACAGTAGGCACCCCTGCAAAGCTTTCTGTGAGGGGACAGAATTAAACATATTTGCTTCCAAGGTGTTTTCTGGGGGTGTGCTTCTGAGACATAGGAGCATCAGAGTCTGGTTCTGAAAATTTTTTTTTGGCAGCACCCACAGTAAGCAGAAGTTCCTGGGCCAGGGATTGAACCTGCGCCACATCAGTGACCACCCCAGATTCTTAACCCACTAGGCCACCAGGGAACTCCTTGAAAACATTATATATATATATGTATATATACACACACAAACGCACACACACACATACACACGCACATATATAATTGTATAGGCATATGCATATATACACATGTATACAAACACTGTAAACTTTACCATTTTTTTTCTAAATACTTTATAACCTAAACCTTAATTTTTAAGGAATGTTTAAGTATCATCTGAATATACTCCTTACTTACATGCATCTTATTCTAGTACTTGAAATGGCCTTTTCATTCATCTATATCTCTAAACCTTTAGTAACACCCCATTATAATTAGGAGTTTGAACAAATTAGCCATGACATGACACAATCCTTTACAAAGACTTAACACACGTGTCTGCTGAAATGTGTAAGAGAAAACACCTGCCATTTAGAGTGTACAGTTCACCTAATACAAAGTAGTAGGATTTGGGGACTATGCATCATAAATAGGGCAACTGCCAGAGGCAAGCTAAAGCTCTACCTCCCAGGGCCCCACAAAATGACTTCAAGGACAGCCCTTGTTATAGCAAGTTGTTTTCAGGCTAATCCCTCACACTTCTTCTCTTAAAGCTTCTTCCAAAAGTGGACAAAACAGATGTGTGGGTGTGTGTGTGTTTTCCTGCGTTGAGGTAGAAAGTTCTAGAAGTAGATGCTAGGTGCTGCCTGAGATGCCAACATAGCAGCTGAATAAAGCAGAGTACGAAGAAGAGGGTTCCACCAGAAGTCCTAGCATGGTTCCTTCCAAGTTCAAAAGTCTACTCTCCTCTGTTCAGGGGCAACTGAATTGGCACAAAAACCTGCTTCTCCCCCGATGTAAAGAGCTAAAGGAAAAAGCAGAGCATTAATTGAAAGATGGTGGAAAGATGAACAGGCAGGGAGGTGCCGTGCAAACATAGTCCCCCAGAGGCTGTGGAGACAGGGTGGGGGCTCATGGGTGCCTTGAGCCTCCACATAGTGGATGGGGCAGTGAGGTGTCCCCTATAGGCACCTGGAGGTCCCTCCATGCAGTGAAGATACACTTGTGCCTGAAAAAACTATAGGTTCACACAATCACCCCGGGGTTGGGCTCCAGTGTAGACAAGGGCAGGAGAAAGACATGGCAGCAGAGTTTCTGGACGGCTCCTCTGTCCAAGCTGATAAGGGTGTGGAAGAACCCAGACACTGTCAAAATGCCTGGGTCAGTTCTCTGCCTTGTCACTTATTTTCACATGACCTTTTGTCAGTGACTAAACTGGTCAGAGCCCAAGGTTTTTTAAACTGCAGAATGGACATAAGGGCAGTGTTTCTTTTACCAAAGCAAAGTGGTGAGGACAGCCTGGGCCAGAGAACAGCTTCTGCGCTTCTGTGCCTCTGAGGGGCGGGCAGGGCCTTGCACAAGAGCACCAGGGACACAGAACAGCAAATGGCACCTCAGTCTGTCAGAGTCCAGTGGAGCCACACTGAGAGGACATCTGTGCCTCCACACCCGTGCAGGACCCTCTGTGTCCACACCCCAGTCCCTCCTCTTCAGCCACCAGTGGCCACTTCCTGTTCCTGCTGCTTGTGCACTCGAGCCCAGCCCCTCTCACCTCCCTCAAGATGCTGCTCTGACTTAGCCACTTGCTCTTGCGTCACAGAGCGGTTACTTTCTGTGGATGCTTCCCAGCATGCAAGTGTGCTGTCATAATTTCTCCTATTTAAAAATAAAGTTAAAAACTTCCCTTGTCCCACATCCTCCTCCAGCTACTACCCCACGTCTCTTCCTTTTAAGAGTAAAATGCTTCTCAAGAGTAGCCTAGAGCCTGCCTCCTGTGCAGCTCCTCCCATTCCTTCTGGAATCCACTCCAAACAGCTCTCAGCCTCATTACCTCATCAAAAAAGTTCCCATCAAAGTCACCAATGACCTCCACGTGCTGCACCCAATGGTCAGTTCCCAGTCCCCCTCTCACCCACCCTGTCAGCCACATCTGACACACTGGATCCCTCCCTCTTTCTTAAAACACCCGATTGTCTGGCGTTCTGGGACTTCATGCTGCTCAGAACCCTAGAATGGTATCCATTCCAACCCACTGGGAAGAAAAATCAAAAACCTCAGAATGGCTTAAAGGCCTTTGAGTCCTCTGCTGGGAATTCTCTCCTTCTAGATAAACTTGGAACCCCTTCCCTCAATTCTATCAGTTCAAATATTCCTTATCAGCCTGGGGTGGCTTTCCCTGGCACCCTAGGTAAAATAGCTGCCTCCTTAATCTCCTCATTCCCTTACCAGAAATTGAATATAACAATTGCCCACACAACCTATGTTGTATAAATTACACAATTTTATGGAAGCTTACTTATTCTATATAAGCTGTTTTTGTCCACTGCCCTATCCCCAGCACCTACAATACCATCTGCCCATAGCAAGGATTCGGGTATTTATGAAGTGTTTGAGTGAAGGACTTCTAGGTCCTGGAAACCGGACAGAGGTGTGCATATCGCCAGCCTTCAATATTTAGTGAGAGAGGGACAGCTGTCAGAATAGAAGTGGACAGAGCTAGGGACATTCTGTACACTCTATTTATATTGGGCTCGATAGCTCTCTCCCTGACCAAGGGTGAGGCAGGACAAAAGCAACACGATGCCTTTGAAAAGATTCTAAAATATCGGGCGAAATGTTGCTGTCCTGTTTGGTGTCCTAAACAGAGGTGTATGAAAGCACAAGCTTCCACATCAGAGGAAGAAAATTCAAGAATGAATAGACTAAGATAAAAGGAGAAAAGAGAATGAAGCCACTGGAGTAAGAAGAAAAAAGATGAGATGCAGGAAATTCAAAATGCTGTAGCAGACAGAATCAAAGCGTTCCTTCGAAGCAATAATGACTATCACTGGACCTGCAGAAAATCAACTGTAGTGTGGATGGATTAGTTGAGGAGCAATTCTGAAATGCAGCACAAAGGCAAAAAAACACGGAAACAAGACCAAAATAAATTTTCCAATATATTACCAATGTTAGGATCATCAGCGATTTTTTTTCTTGCTTCTATATACTCTTTCCTTTTTCTAAATTTTCCATAACATGTGTCGAATCGTAATAACATTGAAGAAAGAAAAAAGAAAAAAATTAAATATATATCTTAAGTTGTTTGTTCATGGTCTTTGGTGTTGTTTGTTTGTTTTTGCTTTTGTTTTGAGAAGGCAGGAAATTATCCCCTAGCTCACTATGCCCGTGCAACCTAGTAATGCAATTCTTTCCCTCTGGCACTCAACTACCTAATTCAGAAGCGCCCGTGAAATTCATTTGAGTAGTAACCCCTATAGGATTTGGCTTTTTAAGTATGACTAGATCTCAGGAAGGTCCCAATACTTTGGGTAAGATTAAGAGCACTGGGAAATCATGAAACTGAGAAGACTTCATTTCATATTCCTCTACCTATCACGGTGATAGGTACACAACCATTTTGTTTAAATGCCTGTTAGGATGGAGAGTACCAATTCCGCTTAAACATACACATTTTGAATAAGGGATGAGAAAATGTTCTCGGGCTCCTAGGCCTATGTGAACGTTGGAGTCTGATGGAAAATCTGCCTTGCAATCCCATAGCCCTAATGCAGTGGCCTTGGCCGCTTCGGGCATGCTTCCAAAACTGCAGTTGGAGTTTAAAAACCTCAGTTGGCTCTGCTAGTATGTAGTGCTACTTCTTTCCCTCCTTCCCCAAATTTGCAAGCTCGTTTCTTCTTAAATGTTCCATAAGATGATGTATGAATGCATTTTATTTCCTCAATGGAAATGTAGAGGCTGCACAGCTGTTAGACTTGAAATCACCAGGTGGTACTTGGAAGCAGGAACTAAGATGCTGTTGCCAGGGAAACCACACACTCTTCCAACTATGGGAAGAGCTGCCATGTTTTCTATGCTCTTAGGAATATATGTTATAAAAGGATTGGCTGAGTGCCTATGAATATTTACTATTTTAAAAGAACACCCATTTCTTCATAAAGCAGTGGAATTTTCTTTTCACATGCCTGAAAAAGACTTTATCTTTTCGGGGCATTAGGGCTCAACTTTCTTTGCCAATAGAATTGTAGGGACCAAGTAATAACTCATATTTTATGTTACCCAAAATGTACGAGTGTATCTCATTTTATACATTAGATTCATTTAAAATATGCAGTTAGCGTAGTATTTACGCCACTCTGAATCCTATAAGAAAATATATTTACAGAACGTATTCATCAGTGATGAAAATCATTCTTTTCCCAGTAGAATCTTGGAGATGTAGAGGCTAATCTGAGGTCCCCAAAGTTGCACTGGACCTGCAGGGTGCTTTACAACAACACAAGGCAAGGAAAAAGCAGTCCCTTAACACCCAGAATTAACACAAATATCCATCCTTCCTTCCTCCCTTTCTTTCTTGCTTTCTTTCTTGCTTGCTTGCTTGCTTCCTTCCCTTAACTTCTATTTACTGAGCTCCTACTTCAAGTAGGACTGTGGCAGGTGCTCTGAGACTTTCTCTAGGGATTAAACCCATCAATGGAGGTACAGCGCGTATGGTAGGTTCATCTTAAACTGTAATAGATTTTGTCCAGTTGTTTTCCGGAGTGGTAGTGCCAGTGCCATTCTCCCACGAGCAGCAGGATTTCTCTTAGTTCTCCATCCTCACCAACACTTGGACTCTGATGGATGTGAAATCCTACCTTCTGACAGTTTTTGTTCTGCATTGTCCTGATCATTATGCTCTCATGATTGCTGTCCGTGTGAGGATTCTTTCCTCTGTGCGCTGCCTGAATCATGTCTCCATTTTTCTACTGGGTTGTTTTTTCCTTATTGATTTATAGGATTTATTTTTATATTCTGTGCATGAATACTTCATATGTTTAAGTCTCTTTCTTACTTCTTGCTCACTTTTTTTTTTTTTTTTTTTTTTTTTTTTTTTGCCAAGCCCATGGCATGCAGAAGTTCCTAGGCCAAGGATCAAATCCATGTAATGGCACTGACCCAAGCCACTGTAGTGACAATGCCGGATCCTTAACCCCACTGAGCCACACGAGGACTCTGTTTGTATCTTTCAATTATGGACATATCTAATTTTAACATCGTCAGGTTTATTTATCGATGTTTTCCTTTACTTTTTTTTACATTGTTTAAGAAATCCCTACCTATCCCACATTCAGAAAATAGCTTCTTTTCGATGTTTAAAAAATGTGATTTTCATATTTATGCCTTTAATTTATCTATAATTGATTTTCATGTATAGTATGATATAGGCATCTCATGTTACTTTTTTCCTGTTACAGTAAATCCATTACTGCCTAAGCCCTCAAACTTTTCCCCAATATGACCTCTCGTATATATCAAGTTTTCATATATGTCTAGATCAGTTTCTAAACTTTCCATTCTGTGCCATCATTGTACATCTCTAAGCCTTTGCCATCACTTCTACCTTGAGTACTAAAGTTTCATAATAAGCTTTCATATCTGTTAGAGCAAAATTCTGCACTTCTTTTAAAGTAAAATTCTGGGAGTTCTCATTGTGGCTCAGTGGGTTAAGAACCCAGCATAGTGACCATGGGGATACAGGTTCCATCTCTGGCCTCACTCAGTGGGTTAAGGATCCAGCATCGCTGCAAGCTGTAGCATAGGTCGCACATGCGGCATCCCATGTTGCTGTGGCTGTGGTATAGGCCTGCAGCTGCAGCTCCGATTTGACCCCTAGCCCGGGAACTTTCATATGCCACAGGTGCAGCCATAAAAAGAAAAAATAATAAATTAAAATTCTGTTCTTCAAAATTATCTTAACTACTTTTGGCTCTTTGCTCTCTTACATAAAATTCAGAACAGTCTTTTGAACTGCTACTGTCATCATGAGTATTTTATGCTACAGATTATGCAGCTGATTTTTACATACAAAGGTTAATCAGATACATACAATCTGATTCTTGGGAGCTTGACTACTAAGTTACATAAAAATTCTAAAAGGACCATATCCTCAAATCATATCAAAAGTGACTGCTATATGACTTTGATTATAAATATTGACAGATATTGAATCTTTCATGGGTAAGAGACTTTGCCATCTCACTCTGCTTCAGATGATGCAAATCAGCCACTTAACAATTTTCCCCTCCTGACGAGTGTCACTAGCTGGTAGCAGCTTCCACAGTTCCTGATGACACAGGAGGAGGTCCTACCACTGGCTTACTGGCCAGTGTGCAAGTTAAGATTGAAGAATGTCCCACCTCATCTACACTGCTCCCCGGCACCTCCAAACTGCTTGCCCCCCAGAGTCCTCAACACTAATCACACGTCTGTAACAAATTAAATTAGTCTCTGTACATCTTCAGAAACTTCAGCTTTGTCACTGCCTCCACAGCAAATGCAGGAATCTTGCAGAGTGACTGCATATCTCCACACTCCTGTCACATGTTTAGTACCTAATGACACTCAGAAATACCTCTTTAAAACTGCAGTAACTCAGAGCCACAATAGGTGTATCTGTTTTCACCAAGTACTGGCCATGAACTCTGAGCACATTTTATGTATCAAGTACGGTGGGAGGTACTTTGCATACACTGTTTCAAGGATCCCTACAGCAAGCAATCTTACAAGGTAGGTAAATATACCCCCAAACTTGCAGGTGAGGAGGCTGAAGATCAGAGAAGTTATTGCTTAAGGCAAGTGTAGTAACTAGCGGTGAATGCTAGAGTGAAGAGACAAACCCAGATCTTTTCAGATCCAAAGTCCTTGCTCCCTCCTACACCACTTTAGACTGTATCAAAACCTTCCAGTTGAAAACAATAATGGGACTGTTTGCATTTAAGGATACTTATTTTAAAATCTGTTAATAAGTATGTGACAAACAATTCAGTTATTTATTTGAAATGTATTACTAAATGCCTATAATATGCTAGTTGCTGGCTATCCTTAAAAGCAGCTCAGAATTAATCTAAGTGTCAACACACCCTGAAAAAAGTTAGAAAAAGTGAAAATGTCAAATTAGTTGGGTAATATGATAAGCAAAACAAAACAGAAATTCAAGGTTCTCTGGCTGATTGTTTTGAAAGGATATAGAGACACGAACTACTACAAATGTTGCCCAAGACTTGTTTATTGTCCTTTTGTCCAGCCTGAGTTGAAAACCCCAAGAATTTAAATCATTCCAAAGAGTCTCTAAATAAACTGGGACAAATTCACTGGCTAACGACAAATGTAGATATTGTCCAGCACATGAACTATGCTACACATAATTAAGCAAGGGAAGGATGTTTTCAAATTGTAGTACTAGTTAATCCCACGGAAAATACGAGAACAAATTTCTTTTTTTTAATCAATAAAAAGTAAGGAGACTGGTTCTCTTCCTATACACTTTGGGTAACATGATACCCGGCGCTTCAGTTTTCCAGTTTGTAAAAATGGAGAAAATCCTAGAAGCCATCTCGAAAGTTCAGGTTGATTAAATGCGATAATGCATTTGAAAAGTACTTGAGAAACTGTAATGTGATGAGTGCATGCTACTTATTATTAGACAGACGTTTGATAATAGAAACAACTGTGCCTGGAGTTATGCTTATACCAAGAGCGAGTAAAAAAGCAGAGTTCCTACTCATTTCAGAATGGAAAAAAACCTAGGGCAGGAGATGGAAGTGGAAATAATAAGTTTCTAAATGAAAAAGGAATACGAATAGAACCTAGCAGAAGTTATTTCAAGTTTATCTTAGAATGAGAGTAAACATATCTGAAACTATAAAAGTTTGAAGTGCCCTTTCCCAGCTGGCACTCTCTTTGTGGGGGACAGTAGAATATTACCTGATCCACCACATCTTCCAAAATTCAGGACTACCAAAACTGTAAGAGAAGAATCTGCAGAGGTAACGTCAAAGAGTCAAGACTTTCTGCTATGTTTGGTTGAAGTCCAGACTTTAATGGGATTTTAATCTATTGCATGTCCAATGAAAAATTTAACTGAGAATAATACTGAAAAGAAATAGTGGATGAGAAACAAGAAAGGCCAAAACCCACAAATCTTGTGAGGCCGCTCCTGACAGGATTTTATGTCAATAGACTGACTGGTTTTTAGCCAGGGCCTTTTCCAAGTACTCGGTCTTTCAGCTTGTAAATCATTGGAAATTGAATAAAACACACCATAGTAAATTGTAAGTGCATGTAGATAAAAAGAACCAATGGCATTGCAGAAATACAATTTATGGCTAAAAGGGCTTAATATTCTGGTGCCGTTCTCCTCATTTTTAGATGAGTATAAGGTCCGGGAGGACCTTAACCCTAAATTAAGTGCCTTAATAAAACCTCTGCTAGAAAACAGTCTTGGACTGTCAGCAAGATGCTTGTGGATTATCTTAAGTATTAATTCGCCATTGCCCAATGGATTCAATGACAAAAACCACTAAACCATCTTTTCCCCAACTCCAACTATTTAAGTAGACTGAGACTGAACAAAATGAACAGCACATCTCTGAAACTGAGGCAGAGGAAGTAACATTCAAAAATCTGCCTTCAGAGCCACCACCAGCAAGGTGCAGTTTGTGTACTGCCCCAAATCCTGGGTGGATGAGGCGGCAGGGGCTGAAATCCAGCTTGTATTCCACTTGTCAAGCCCTACACCCTCGGATGGGACCGTCAGCGAGGAAGAAGAGGAGCCTCCTCTAAATAAAAAGCCCATGAGTCAGAAGGGCTTCCGGGCTAGTTGTCACATAGACTAGCGGGCCCTACCTGGCTGACTCAGTAGTGAGAGCCTAAATGACTTAGGGAAAACCATGACTTTTCCATCTCCTGGGGTAAGCCTTTCACATTATCAAATTACAACTGCTTGGCAACCCAAACTCTGACTAATAGCCCATCTCCCACTGAAGGGTAGCAACTAGGGTCTTTATCTCCAGTTGGAAATAATATAAACAAATTACCATCTAGCAAGACCCTTGTCCGGAGCTTTAAGCAATGGCAGTCATACTCTGCTATATTTTCCTCACCATCTTGTCCTCTGACTTTAGCTCCAGCTGCATGGAAGCACTTAGAAGATGTTTCACAAGAGGGAATAAATCCCGAGGATCATTTTTCTTTTAACTTTAGCTAGTGATATGTTGCAAACTGCCACTTGATATTAGCATCTCCGATGTGGCAAAGACAAAATTCCAGATTTTTTTCTTTTCCTAAACGAAAACTAGCATAATTCTTCTATGTGTGCTAGCCATGGTTCTAAGTGCTTTCTTTACAGACTCATTAAATCCTCATCAGTTATTATTCATCCTTTATATTTGTGAAAACGGAAACCCACAGCTAGCAAGAAGCAAAACCAGGAATCAAGCCAGGCTGTCTGGATCCAGAGTCCACATGCTCCCTAGATTGCCTTGCTGTAGTTGCCATTCTAGTTGCAACGAAACAGTCACCTCTGAAGAATGTATCTTCCAATCCTTCCACACTATGAATAATGCCTTAGGGTAAAGTCTCTGGGAAATAAAATGCTGTGGTCCTTGAAGTCAGATATAATGCCTAACTTTTTAAAAATATTTTAAGTATCATATCAAAAGTATATTGAGATGCAATGTTCTCAACTAAAGTAAGCAAAGACCTGCTATGAAGGTTTTCTTCGTATTCAACAGAAAACATGATTTCTGCCAACAAATGAGAAGTATTTTATTTTATTTTTTTTATTTATTTTTTTTTTTGGTCTTTTTTTTTGCTATATCTGGGCCGCTCCCTCGGCATATGGAGGTTCCCAGGCTAGGGGTCCAATCGGAACTGTAGCCTCCGGCCTACGCCAGAGCCACAGCAACGAGGGATCCGAGCCTCGTCTGCGACCTACACCCCAGCTCACGGCAACACCAGATCGTTAACCCACTGAGCAAGGGCAGGGACCGAACCCGCAACCTCATGGTTCCTAGTCAGATTCGTTAACCACTGCACCACGACGGGAACTCCTTTTTTTTTTTTTTTTTGTAGAAGTATTTCAAAGCAAGATGAAATGTTCCCCTCTCTCCAGGGACAAGAGATGCAAAAATCCTATATTCTTTTTTTTTCCCCCTTTTTAGGGCCACACTTGCGGCATATGGAAATTCCCAGTCCAAGGGCTGAATTGAGCTGCAGCTGCCAGTCCACACCACTGCCATGGGAACACCGGATCCAAGCCACATCTGTGCCCTACACCACAGCTTGAGGCAACACTGGATCTTTCACCCACTGAGAGAGGCCAGGGATCAAACCCGCATCCTCACAAACACTATGTAACGTAACCCACTGAGCGACACTGGAACTCCAAAAATTCCATATTCTAAAAAATCATCTGATTTGTCAGAGATGGCATTCAGCATCTTTTCTCTTCAATTCTTTATAAATTCAGGTTACAACGTTTATAAAGAGAAAATTTTCAAATTGTGTTAAAAACCACAAGGAGGGGGGGCTTTAACCAGCATGTCTCATGACATTTCAGCATCTCAAGCATCTTGATCAGTCAAAGAAAGAAACAAGAATACTACTTATCAGACACATGTTCTCTTAACTTTTCTCAATGAAATTTCCAGGACAAAGGAACTTGGTGATCATAAACCAGTACTCAGAATGAACTTCTAATCCTGGTCAAAGATACATGTATACAAGAACGTATGTGTAAGAATATGTGTTTTATCCAGGAAGATAGTAAAAAGGCCAATGGTTGACAGGGCTTGAAATGTGGGAAAGACAGAATAGGCAAAGTACAGAGTCCTTTTGGGGCAGTGAAAATACTCTTCATATTATGATGATGGACATACATCACTATACATTTGACCAAAACTATAGAATATATGACATGATTGAACTCTAAGGGAAACTAAGAACTTTGGGTAATTACGATGTGTTAATATAGGCGCATCCTTGGTTTTTAAAAAAGTACTGTTTTTGTGAGCGATGCTGATAATGGGGGAGGCTCTGCCTGTGTGTGGCAAGGGTATGTGGGAAATATCTGTACTTCCCTCTCAATTTTGTTGTAAACTTAAACCAGTTTAAAAAAAAATAAAATCTTAAAAATTAAACAAACGAATGTTATACAGTTATAATCAGCTAACTTGAAGCATTATACTATATAATCAGCTTAATTAAAGCCAATTTAGAAACAACCTTACAAAGTAACTATAAATGACTAGTTAAATAATTGACTTCTGGTTCTCCAAAATTCACAGAGCAGATTTTAGCCTAACGGGTTAACAACGTAAGTGCTAGGTACTCGCTGAGAGCACATCTGGAATCACTTTATCTGGAACTGTTGTATAATGAGGTGCTAACATAGCCAACTATGGCTCACCCCCCACCGAAACAAGTGTGTGTGTCCTGGACCTAACCCCCTTTTCAGTAGCAAGTTCAAATTCCAGAACAGCTTGTCCAGGGATCATGTTGGCAGGAATGTGCTTGTCTTGGAAACCTGTGGACCAAAATAAGAAAAGCATCCTCAAGAAAAGCAGATCCTGCAGATATGGGGGCTGGCCAATCAGTGTTCTCAGAAATTCTCATAGATTCTTCCCTCTTTCCAATACCAAGCCCATGTTCTCTTCAGCAGTACTTGTGAAACAAATGGCAATAAGCAAGAAGTTGTAACGAGTCCTAATAAAATACCCACCATACCAAGATATTCAGGGAGAGGCAATTTTGGGAGGAGAAGGGCAATTATTCACAATGGCAATGATGAAGCATGCGAACATATCATTGATTTTATGGCTGTCAACTGACAAGTTTTCTGCTAGAAACTGATTTATCTAATGGCTGAATAATACAATTTATTAATTCCCATGACATGGCACTCTGAAGAGGAATGAGGACACAGGAGACCTGGGTCTGCCACCAGTCTTGCTGCTAACTAGCAGCACGACCAGCAGTAAGTCATTTCCTTGCCCAGCCACAGCTGCTTCCCCCCATAAAATAAGACAAGTCAAATAATCTCTAAAACCCCTTCCAATTTAGAACCTATCCTAGATTCAAAAGTCTTTTGCTGAACCTCAAATACATTTGTGTATATACATGTATATGTCTATACATATGCATGTATGTGGGTAGAGAGAGAATGAGAATCCAAACCACCTATTGAGAATTAAAGTAGGCATGAAAATCCAGAGGCTGCACTCTGTAGTTCATGCTCACCGACAATTCTTGGTTGTCATTTCCTCCTCGTGCAGAGCTCATGGGTGCTCACCGAGACAGGGCTTGAGTTCTCACCATGTATGCCCTTCAGCCTCTCTCATTTCCTTCCCTCTTCTTAACCACTGTCATTCCAAAAGTTGTATCATGTAGGACAGATCATTGCAAAACCATGAAACGATGCCAACTTCTTCCTAAACATTTTTTATTCCAAGAAATATAGCTATTTTCACTTTTTAAAATATTATGTATGTCAGCATTTAATGGGGTTTTTTTTTAATGAATTCAATGTTTTAATTTCCTGGTTTTTTTTTTTTTGTTTTTTTTTTTTCCTGTCTTTTGTTGTTGTTGCTATTTCTTGGGCCGCTCCCGCGGCATATGGAGGTTCCCAGGCTAGGGGTCGAATCGGAGCTGTAGCCACCAGCCTACGCCAGAGCCACAGCAATGCGGGATCCGAGCCGCGTCTGCAACCTACACCACAGCTCACGGCAACGCCGGATCATTAACCCACTGAGCAAGGGCAGGGACTGAACCCGCAACCTCATGGTTCCTAGTCGGATTCGTTAACCACTGCGCCACGACGGGAACTCCAATGTTTTAATTTCTAATACGGTGAATACCAACAGAATGACCCACCTGAACAAAAACTCTTTGTGGTCCTCAATAATTTCTGAAAGTGTGCGTGTGTTGTCAGGACGTGGTGGGACAGGTCAGGGGTGTGCGTGTGGAGGGTGTGGGGTGGGTCCTAAGACCAGGAAGCTTGAGAACTGCTAGTGTAGTGGTTAAGATCATAAACTCCAGAGCCAGACTGGCTGAGTTCACATCCCACTTCTCCCCCTCTTTTTTTATTTTTTATTATAGTTGACTTACAATGTTGTGCCAATTTCTGCTGTACAGCAAAGTGACCCAGTCATATATACACATATATCTTAATCTTGCCATATTAAATTCTATATACATTAAACGGTAACTCCCTATTCCTCCCTCCTCTGAGCCCCTGATGACCACCATCCTTTTTGACTCTATGAATTTGACTATTCCAGACAATTTCATATAAATGGAATCATACAGTATTTGTCTTTTTGTGACTGGCTTATTTCACTTAGCATAACATCCTTGAGATTTATCTATATATACAGCCCCTTTCTTATAGTATCTTCCATCATGGTCTTCAGGTCTTCTACTGCTTAGGATTTGTGTGATACTGGGAATAGTTGCTCAACATCTCTGTGCCTCAGTTTCCTCATCTATCAAATGGGGATAATAAGGATTAGTGCTTACCTCCCCTGGATTGCCAGGAGGCTTAAAAGAGTTGGTGCATGTGCTGTGCTTTGAACTACTGATGTTACCCATCATTCTCTTTGGTGTCCTTCCCTTCCTCTGTACCCACCTCCACTCCCCTGTTCATTCTCTCCTCTTCTCATTCTTCCTATCTCCCTCTCCCTTCCTCCCTCTCCCCCATGCTCACCTCTCTTTCCCCATTGCTATTTTTACCTGTTTGGTTTGGCTTGGTTTGGTTTGATTTACTCTGGTCTAACTACTGCTGCCTCTGCCTTAGGCCAGCAAGTAGCTGTGGCACTGCTTCTCTAAGAGCTAAAGGCTTAGCTGCCCAGGCCCCCCAGAACTGCAACCTCCATTTTCCTACACTTGTGCTGTGACAGCCAGTTGTACTCTTGAATTTGCCCTTCACAGAAGCTCCATCAGCAAAAGACTACAAGAAAATCAAAGCAAGCAACGCTAAGTTTTTTTTAAAACACGCTACGTCAGATGAATTAGGATGTAAAGTAGAAACTTTAGCCTTAGGAGTAATCAATGAAACCGAAGGAGGAAGTAGAGAGAAAATGTGAGCAATTACATTCATTCTTTAAAGGGAAAGTGATATTTACAAAAACTCTTTCCAAATTTTGAACTATTTCCTTTCACAGCCTTCCAACTCCTTTTTAAAATCTCTCTTCCACCTCCCAGAACATCCCCAGCCCTCCAGAATCTTCAGGCCACCAAGCGGCTTAAAAATTTTGATGAACCAGATTCCAATCTTGTGCGGCATGTCTGAGGGCCATTTAACCCTGGGATGAGGAGAGTTGAGTTTTACTAAGGTATATAATCATAGTCCCTTGTTTTTATATTAGCTTCCTAATCTATAAAGTACTTTTGAATAAACATTCCTTTAATTCTTGACAATCAGCATTTTATTATTCCTATTTTACAGTTTAGAAAACAGAGGCTCAGAAAAGAAAGACCACAAAACTTTGAATTGACAGAACGGAATCTGGATCACAAATGAAATCAAAGAATTGTAAGAGAGTTCCCGTTGGGGCGCAGTAGAAACAAACCCCACTAGTATCCCTGAAGATACGGGTTCGATACCTGGCCCCATTCAATGGGTCGGGGATCTGGGGCTGGTGAGCCCTGGTGTAGGTTGAAGATGTGGCTCCGATCCCGCGTTGCTATGGCTGTGGTGTAGGCTGGCAGCTGCAGCTCCAATCTGACCCCAGCCTGGGAACTACCATATGTTGCCTGCGCAGCCCTAAAACGCAAAAAAAGAAAAAAAGAATTGTAAGAACAGGGGAGTGGGAGAGAGGCAGGGCAAGGAGGGGCGGGGCCAGAGGGAGAAAGGTGGCTCTAGACTATTTTTGTCAGGGGGTTACCACTTAAGCAAATCTGCTCTACTGCGGAAATAACCTCTACTAATTCCCCAAGGTTTCACTCCGGCTTCTTTGTTGCCCCCACAACTTACACTATCCATTGTCTTAGAATTGCAGTATTTATTTTATTTTTTTATTGACTAATTTTTGTACAATGGGCACCTTGGCAATACTGTCCTAAGGAAGAGTTTAAAGAAAGTACGCCAGTATGTTTTCTATCTGGGCTGCTTCTGAATAGAGTGTTTGTAAATTGAAAACTGTCTTAGGGCATGTGTGATGTCATTAAATATATATTTGGTCAGTCCAAAACTATCTGGCATTTGGCCTTTACCAACATTACTGAGTATTTTAGCTCCTCAATCATGCGAGCTTAAAATGCACAGCCGAAGCGAATGAATGTCAAACTTGTGCAGTGACTCAAGTTGATCAGAGGATTTTTAACCAGAAAAAAGTGAAGACTCACAAAGGATTGATTGGGGTGAATATTCACCTTAAGGGACTACAAAGAGGAATCCTTTTGAACCACAGGCTCTTCTGCATATGTTTAAATGTGCATTAATTTAACCACAACCGTTAAGGAAAAAAAAATGTTTATCTATGTGAAATAGCAGACATCTGAAATAAGAATGTGATGCTCTTTGTATGTAAAAGAACTGCTATGCCATCTGAAATATTTTTTAGTAGCAGTGATATATTTAAGCTAATGAAACTATGCCCTTTAACCTATTTTTTGTAACTTGTCAGCTCTGCCCAGTAGAACTTTCCGCAATAATGGAAATCTCTGTATCAAGGCTGCCCAACAGAGTAGCCACTAGTCACATGTGGCTACTGAGCACCCAAAAGGAGGCAAAAGCTGAGTAACTTAATTTTTAATTTTATTTTAGTCAGTTTAAATTGAAATAGCCTGTGTCTACCAGCTGGCTTACATAATTATCAGGTCCCCTTCAGGGAAAAAAAAAAAAATCGTATGATTCTATCATCTTACAGACCCCAAACAGTGAGGTTAGGATTAAGGCTGCAGTTATTTATTAATTGGGTGCCAAAATAAAGTTAAAATTTTCAGAGGTTGTTTTTGTTCTTATTTAATATCAAAAAAACTATTATGTGCCAAATGGGTGCAAAAAGTGGGACAATGGGATATATACCCAAACTGAAACAAAATATATATCCCTGACTGTGTGGTTTATATCCAGTGGTAAAGACAGATAGACAGACAGACAGTTGGATAGAGAGATAGAGAGATAGAGGGAGATAGATGGTATACACACAGATAACATAGAGAGAGACAGAGAGATAGATAAGATAAAGTATGTAGGTGGAATTCAAGGAAATGTAAGAAAGGAGGAAACTGGGAGGTCTGTTTAGAGACTATGCTTCTGATGGATACATTGGTCTCACAGTTTCTGTTAAATCCCAACTCAGTACATCCTAACAAGACAAGGCTGACCAGTAAAAACCATCATTTTAACCAGTCAGTATTGCTCCAATTTTAGGACAACTGTGCTGAGTTCTGGAGACATACTATTGAGAAGGACAGAATGTCTGCCCTTCGTGAAACTTAAGAATCTCCCAGGAGGTAGTTAGGTGAACAAGCAATGAGAAAACAGTGTACCACTGCAGGCACAGATTCTGGGTGCACAGGAGCACACAGAAGAGGCTTCTAACCCAGTCTTGGAGGTCACAGAAGTGTTCAAGGACAGGGAAGAAGACTCCAGAAAGAAAATGGAGGGAAAAAAAAAAAAAAAAAAAAAACGAATATCTTCCCTTTTCTTATTTTTGCTTTCTAGGGCCACAAGCACAGCACATGGAAGTTCCCAGGCACCCGAGGCATATGGAAATTCCCAGGCTAGTGGCTGAAGTGGAGCTACACCTGCCAGCCTACAACCACAGCCAGAGCAGCACGGGATCCAAGCAGCGTCTTCCACCTACACCACAGCTCAAAGCAACGCAAGATCCTTAGCCCACTGAGCAAGGCAAGGGATCAAACTGGAATCCTCATGGATCCTAGTGGGGTTCCTTAACCACTGAGCCACGAAGGGAACTCCCTGAGTATCTTCCCTGACTCCACCCAATACTTATGTTTCTTTGGGGAAATTTCCTTTTCATTTGACATCATGTCATCGACCATGTCAAGGATGCTCACTTCTTGAGTACATTTGAATCAATATTTAGTTTTCAAACACTGATGACTGAAGAGTTTCTCCTGGAGGGCTCGCCATGTTCTCGGGGATCACGGTATACCAAGACAAACGTTTCTCCTAAGGAAAATAACTTCCCAGGTCAAACATTTCAATAACCTTGCATGTAAGAAAAATGTAACACTGCCTTGGAATGCATGGTTTCTTATTGAGAGTTTCCTTTTTAAATTGTGAGTCCTGCTCTGTCCACACTAAATTTGGACATTTCGCCAAAATAAACTTCAGGAAGCCTAAATAAGTAAAAGGAAAAAAAAAATTCCACCTAATTATAAGTTTAATATTTCAATACAACTATGCTCGCTAGTGGGTAATTTCTATAACATTGTGACCACAGCATGGCATTTACCTCCGACAGTTTGCGTTCAAATTCCATCTCTTCCACTTACAGGCTAGAAGAGGCCTTGTTATCTAACTTGACCATGCCTCAATTTCCTCATCTCTAAGGAATGAAGTAAGTTGGATAATGGGACAATAGCCCCGACTTCACACAGTTGATGAATTAAATAATCACAGGTTTGTAAACAAAATAGTGCCTGCCCCGAGTACTACATATTAGCTCTTCTTATTAACTGCAATAATCCTGTTTGTTAATTCACAAACCTATGAGAAAGTAATATACATAGTTCCGGCGGAAAGGTTCAAACTAGTGTAGAAAATAAGAGACATCCGGCAAGTCCCTCATCTATGTTTCTGCCTCAAGGTGGGAGCGAGAGAGAAGAAGGACCCAAAAGAAGCTACGAATAAACCTGAGCAGCGCAAACCCATAAGGCCGTCTTCACTTAACTTTCTAATTCAGACTAGTTTTTTTTTTTAGTTTGCTTCCAAGACTTTGATAGAATGACTTGAGGGAAAGGAAACCGCCACACTTACTAGAAAGAACCTAAAAAAAAAAAAGAAAGAGATGAAACAGTTGGAGTACTTGTGTAATAAATGTTTCTTTACAAGAGCAAAGATGGGGTGGGGTTTCTGTGTAATGTCTAGTCAATGCAGCAGCAGGATCAGAGGAAATCTTTGATGTGCCAATTCGATTTCCAAAAGTACTAACGGGGAGCCATCTGGAGCCTGCTGCACGACACATCCCACGTTCACCGAAGTCTCGAGGATTTCCTCGTGGGTCTGGGGGTTTAACCCAAGAATAATCCGTGCCTTTGGAACTCCCTGGGCACAGAGGATGGGTCAAGGCCTCACCCTTTCGTCCCTCCCTCGGTGCACGCTTTCGCAGCCACTGTTCCCCACGTTAGGAGCCACGTACACAGGCATCGACAGCTGCCAACAGGGCGGGAGAGTTTCCAAGACTGCTTCTTCCCTGCGGCACATCCCCACGCGGCCTGGCGCATCCGCAAAAACTCCGCGGGACTCGAGGCCCCCTGACGCTTTCCTCAAAGTACCCAGAGATTAGCCCTGAGATTTAGGGCTCTCTAGGTTTTCCACGTCGCAGGCAAGTGCTGGGCGCGCCCAGAGCGAGCCTGGCTGGCGCGAACTTGGCGGCTTCCCAGACGGCCGAGCTACACTGCAGGGGCGTTGGGCACCAAGAAAAAGGCCAGCGCCTCCGCACCTCTCGTCTCCTCTCCCCTCGGCTTCCCTGCCTCCTCCATCACTTCCCTCCTGTCCTCCCCCTGCCTTCCCCTGCCCAATTTCCCTCCTCGCCCTGCCACCGCCTCCCCGCCCGCGGCCCGGAAGGCGGAGCCTGGTGAGTCACCGTCACGTGGCCTCGTGTGCGCGAGGTTGGGGGTGGGGGTGCTGCGCCTCGGTGACCCGGGCTCTCCGAACCCGAGTGGAAAATTTCCGGAGACCTACTGGGGCTGCGCGCCCGAAGCCTCGCCCCGCCCCCCCCGGCCCCGCCTCCTTCCCCCCGCTGCGCGCCCCTGGCCCCCCGCCTTCCGGCCGCTTCCCGAGCCGCCAGCGCGTAGGTTTCTTTTTCCCGCGGGAGCCGCGCTGCGCACACCCCGCCCTCCGCCGCCGCCGCCGCCACCGCCGCCCCCAAGGCTGGCGCCGCCCGCGCCGCTAGCCCTTCGGCCGGCAGCCCTCGCTTCCTTCGCGCCCCCTCCTTTGGAGCGCCGAGCCGCCGCGCGGCCTTGCCCCCGACCTTGCGTGTACCCGGCTGGCATCCTGCGAGACGAGGAGCGGCGTCCTGGCGCCTCTGCCTTCGCCTCTGGGGCGCCGCTGCCCCCCTCGGCCCCGCCACCACTGATCCGCGTGACACAGGTCCCCCCACACCTCTGGGGGGGGGCATGGGAGACAAAGGGAGGGGACGGTTCTGGTGGGCGTCTTGCCTTCTGATCATTTAACGCACTGCGTCGTCGTTCACACACAGCGTGTATGCGGCCCTATTGTAATGTCCTTACTCCCACTTCACCACCAGGAAAATAAACAAGTTGTTTTCCTTATTCCATAACATTCCCACTTCGGTTTCCCAGTCACGAATAAAATGTAGTCCTGAGACAGCAACTTTGCGGAGCTTGCTGACCTCGTCCACCCAGGGTTGACTAGTGGCAACAAAATGACATTATTTCACTGAAAAGGGGTGTGTTATGCGCGTGGTTCACCTCAAGAAAGCAAGCAACATTCAACTGCTTCTTGGCAACTGGAAGGTTCTGGACTATTCTTTCGGGTGGGTGTCACTGAATGGAGAAGGTGGGTTGAAAAGTGGCATCGATGCCAGGTGTCTGACATGAGGTTACCCGGCAGTAGCTGCAGGCGTTTTAATCAGACACAAGGTGCCAAAGATTTCGACCCAAACAGTGGGAGTTTTACCTGAGTAAAGATCCCAGAACCAAACCCAGATAATAAAATGCTTTCCATCTAAGAACCAGAATTGCAGGTATGTTAATTTTAATAAATCTCTATTTCAGTATCTTAGTCCTGGGCAAAGAAAGATCCAGAAACTGACTGAAGGCCAGGAACATAAGCCCATCGTGGCCTAATAGTAATGTTTTGAGTAGAACACATCGTTCAGTCGCTGTCATTTCTCTTTGGACAAGACAAACTGCTAAGAAGCCTAAAAATAAAAGTATTTTTAAATCGCTCTATTTTGGGAAATTAGACCGGAAATTTTAACTTTTCAAAAGAATGGAGCCTAGTACACTACTCGATAAAACATATCTTTTCCTTACTAAATCTGTACACGCCTTGTTTTCCTAGGTTAATTCTTGATCCTCAGTGAAACCTGGCATGTTCTGAATTACCTGTAAGCGTGTGTGAACTCATATACATGATTTTGCTTTGGCATTTCACTTTCCAAGCCACTTACTGCTAATGAGCAAGTCAGTTTACCCAGTGAAAGAACCATGGGCAATTAAAAATCCTGCCTCTGACACTGTTTTCATTCATACACATTAGTATACACCACACTTTCCCAAATGGACAATTCCAGGATCATAGGAAAAGGCCAGTGGGTAAACACCACAAAAAAAGTCAAGCCATTCCTTCCCTCTTTATTTAGGGAGGAGATGAGATAGAGTACTGATACTCTGGGAAGCGCTACAGACCTGGCATAATTAACTATGTTTATACTAAATGTCTGCAGAGGAGTTTCCTGGTGGCCTAGTGGGTTAAGGACTTGTCATTGTCACTGCTGTGGCTCAGGTCACTGCTGTGGTGTGGGTTCAATCCCTGGCCCAGGAATTTCTGCATGTTGTGGACATGGCCAAAAATACATGAAAAAAGATAAAATGTAAGACTATTTTAAATATTTCTAATTACTTTTAAGATTGAGCTTCTGTGGGCACACTAAGTTTCTTCTGGATAAAAAAAGAGGCGTGCGGTTACAAAACATTGCACACATATAATTCATAATATAAAGTTTTTTATGCATAACTATGTTACCTAATTCTGGCCAGTAGGATCAGAGACATTCCCAGTAGTACTTCCAGGAAATATCTCTGTTAATAAAGCTGACTCACAAAATTGACAGTTCTTTCCTTTTTTGGTGGATGTGGCCCATCTGTATATGGTCCTTTAAACCACTACAGCCAACATGTGATGATGACAGGAGATACTTCCATATGCTGAAGATGTCAGAGTAAAAAGACGGTGAGCTCTCAATCTTCGAGGAGATGAAAAGGCCAAGAATTAAGTTTAGGACTACCTTATCAGTAGACTTCCTATTATACGAGATAGTAAGTGTCATTATTTAAGCCACTTCTAATTGCATGCTGTGTTTCTTGCAATGAAAAGTTTTCTGCTGCTGACAGCCTCTCTGGGGAAGCCAGCCTCCAGGAAGGTCCCAATGATCCTCACCTCCTGGTATTCACATCTTTGAATAATCCCCTCCTAAATTGAATCAGGGCTGGCTTTTGTGACTAAGAGATTATGGTGGAAATAGAAAGTGTGGCTTCCAAGTTGAATTTATAAAGGCATTGCAGTTTCTGCCTTGATCTCTCTTGGCTCACTTGCTCTGGGATAAGCCTGCTACCATGTCATGGGGACACTCAGTCGGGCTTGTGGAGAAGCCCTCTTGGAGAAGAATCAACAGGCCAGTACCAACTTGCCAGCATGTGAGTGAGTGACCTTAGAAACAGATCTTCCAAACCTAGGCAGGCCATCAGATAACTTCAAACATAGTTGTCAGATGACTGGAACCTCCTAAGAGACTCCAAACCAAAACACACAATTGAATTGCTTTCGAATTTCTGATTCATATAAACTTTGAGAGTTGCAGCCCCTGAGTTTTGGAATAAGTTGTTACACAGCAATTGCTACCTAATAGCGTATCCTTCAACATCCGAAAAACATGCCAAAGTCACCAGGGTGCTCACAAGAGTTAATATGATTGCTTGGGGCTTAAGAGCGATCTTAAAAATAAAAAACAACACTTCATTACCAAACATCACTTCACTACTAAACATAATACCAAGAATAAAATATAAAAAATGATAAGAAAGAAAAAAGAGTAGAGAGAGGAATTGGTTGAGGAACTCAGGAAAGATTGATGCTAAGAAAATTTGGAAGTCATTAAAACTGAGGGAAGAGTTTGGTTTGAAGGGAAATGGGGGGTGGGAGAGGGAGTTCACCATTTCTCCATAATGCCAATGCCCACACTTGAATTTTGAACAACACTGTCTAGACAAGAATGTCAGGCTGTGTACATCCTGACATCATATTAACTAGGTAAAATGAAGCCATTAGAAAGTAAGAAATTGGAAGCAATTCTCAGGCTTGCAGCTTACAGAAGACTGGGCTCAAGAAAACCCTATCCTGGGAGTTCCTGTCGTGGCGCAGTGGAAACGAATCCAACTAGTATCCATGAGGTAGTGGGTTTGATCCCTGGCCTTACTCAGTGGTTAACCTTAACGGATCTGGTGTTGCTGTGGCTGTGGCATAATCCGGTAGCTGTAGCTCTGATTCGAGCCCTAGCCTAGGAACTTCCATACACCGCAGGTGCAGCCTTAAAAAAGCAAAAAAAGGAGTTCCCGTCGTGGTGCAGTGGTTAACGAATCTGACTAGGAACCATGAGGTTGCGGGTTCGGTCCCTGCCCTTGCTCAGTGGGTTAACGATCCGGCGTTGCCGTGAGCTGTGGTGTAGGTTGCAGACGCGGCTTGGATCCCACGTTGCTGTGGCTCTGGCATAGGCTGGTGGCTACAGATCCGATTCGACCCCTAGCCTGGGAACCTCCATATGCCGCGAAAGCGGCCCAAGAAATGGCAAAAAAGACAAAAATAAATAAATAAATAAATAAAAATTTTAAAAATTTTAAGAAAAATGAAAAAAAGGAAAGAAAAACCTGTCCTCTCCAACCACCAAGTCATTGCAGCTGGCTTTATTATGTGCTAAGCACTGACGGTTAACGGTAAAGGTTAAGAGTCAGTGAACACTTATTGAACTCCTACATATCAGGCACTGTTCTAGGCGCTGAAATTTCAATGAGGAGCAAACCAAAAGACAATTAACATCTCAGAAAGGAGTTTGAGAGCGAAGCTGCAGGACCAGGGGAAAGATCAAAGGCAAATAAACAAATAATGCAATCATGTATTCTCATACCATGAAAAAATGCAAAAAATAAAATATGACAATGAGGAAATGGCGATTGCACACAAAGGGCAACTTTTGCTGGGACAATCAAGGAAGACTTTTTTCCCTTGGCCACACCCACAACTTGCAGCAGTTCATTGTCCAGGGATTGAATCCAGGCCACAGCAGTGAAAGTGCTGAATCCTAATAATCACTAGATCACTAGGGAACTCCTAAGACTTTGGTGTGTATGTGTTTTCTTTTAAGGAGGTGACGTTTGAACAGACATAAGTGGCAGTTCCCATTGTGGCTCAACGGTAACAAACCCAACCAGCATCCATGAGGTTTGATCCCTGGCCTCATTCAGTGGATTAAGGATCCAGCATTGTGAGCTGTGGTGAAGGTCACAGAGGAGGCTCCGAACCTGCATGGCTGTGGCTGTGGTGCAGGCGGCAGCTGCAGCTCAGGTTCGACCCCTAAGCCTGGGAACTTCCATGTGACGCAGGTGTGGCCCTAAAAGCAAATAAATAAACAGACCTAAGCGATGCCACCCAAACATATAGGCAAGAGGATTTCTAAGCATAAGAAATAGCAAGTGCCATGCCCTGAGAAGGGAATAACTTAGAGTGTTTCAGGGACAGAAGGAAAATCGCTGTGGCTGGTACACAGTGAAAAGGAAAAGAGTGGTAAGATTTGAGGTTGGGGAGGTGGGCAAGGGTACAACCAGGTAAGGAATACGAGTGAGGAATATGGATTTTGTTCTGGCTGTAGTTAGAAGCCACTGGAAGGCTTGATAATTTATCCCTTTAAGCAAGGGATTTGATTTATGTTCTGAGAAGACCTTTCTCACTGCCAGGTGGAGACTGGACAGTGAGCACCAAGAATGGAAGCCCAGAGATAAGGCAGGCTGTGGCTTCTGCAGTGATCCAGGGGAGAGGTGACAGTCACTTGGACTAGGACCAAAGCAATGGAGATGGTGAGAAATGGCAGGATCCTGAATGTATCTGGAAGCCGAGCCCTCATAACTTGCTGATGGATTGGGTATCTGAGGAAGAGGAGGACCCAAGAGGACTTGCTGGCCTGGGGCCTGAGCTCCCTCATGAATGATGCTGTTATTCTTCTAAACTGTAAAAAATTAGGAGAGGAACAGTTTTGCTAGGTTCATCAAGAGTTCTGTTTTGGCCACTAAGGAATGAGGTAGATGCCATTTAGACATATTAGATAATACATTTTCTCCTGGTCCCAGAGAAACTCTAAAGTGTTTACTTGTGCCTTTATTCATTCAACAAAAATGTACTTTTGTTTAGCAGCCTGGGGTTGTTCTAGATACTGGAGCAGTGATCAAAACAGATTAAACCCCTGCCTTCATAAAAGAGCCTATATTCTAAGGAGGGAGACCAACGGTAAACAGATAAATAAATATAATTTAGATGGTGATAGGTATTTAAATAGGTACTTAAATGTATTTAATTCATCCATATACTTTATTTTATTTTTTTATTTTTTTTGTCTTTTTGCCATTTCTTGGGCCGCTCCCACGGCATATGGAGTTTCCCAGGCTAGGGGTCTAATTGGAGCTGTAGCCACCGGCCTACGCCAGAGCCACAGCAACGTGGGATCCAAGCCGCGTCTGCGACCTACACCACAGCTCATGGCAACACCGGATCGTTAACCCACTGAGCAAGGGCAGGGACCGAACCCGCAACCTCATGGTTCCTAGTCAGATTCGTTAACCACTGCGCCACGACGGGAACTCCTCATCCCATATACTTTAAAAAAAAAATCTTATTTTACAAGTGACTGAGCCAGGTGTGATTAGCCAGATTCTACCCCAAAAAAGACACTAACATAAAATCTAGTACATAGAAAACACAAAAAGAAGTGCTACCAAAGATACTTATAAAGCACTACATTCAAACTAGGAGATCAGTTTCAAATGGGAGCATCAGATAAAGAAAAATTAATGAACGCACAGGTATTTAAGCTGGGCCTCAAAGGGAAGATAGAGTTGAGACACAAAGTAGTAGGGGAGAGGCGGTAAGAAGAATAGTCCAAGCAGTGGGAAGAGCTTGAATGGGAAAGGGTTTGTATTGAGAACACTGGCAAAAGCATAGGATGTGAGAAAGGGAATTCACTGTCAGTGGCCAAGTAACCAACAACATCGTTTAAAACACATTTGATCACTCATTGCTGTGGGTCGGGAATCCAGGCTGGGCTTAGCTGGGCCCTCTCACCACGGTATTAGCTGGGGGGGCAGGCATCTCGAGGGGTCAACCAGGCAGGATCAGCTTCCACACTTACTCAGGTGACTCTGGGCAGGCCTCCCTGGGCTGCTGCCAGAGATATTGGTTCCTTGCCCTAGGGGCACCTCTGTAGGACAGTTCACAAGATGGCAGCTGGTTTCCTCCAAGCAAATGAGTGGGTGAGCAAGAGAGAACAAGATGGAAGTCAAAGACTTTGTGTAACCTAATCTTAGAAGTAACATGCCATCACTTTTGCTGAATAGAAGCACAGGATAGATCCACCCCCCTATTTGAGGAAAGGGGGATTCCAAATGAGTATGAACAACAGGTGAGGCTCCTTGGGCTCCGTCTCAGAATTTACCCACCAGAAGGAATAGTGGGAGATTGGGGTGCAAATACACGCTAGAGTCACATCAATGAAACAATAAAAGGAATTCCCTGGTGGTCTAAGAACACAGTGGTTGTCAGTGCTGTGGTTGTCAATGATCTCTCTTGGGATAGGTTTACTCTCAGTAGCTTTCAAAATTCTTCGATACCAACCCACAGTAGGAGATAGATTTTACACCATAACTCAGAATATATACATATTTATACCTAATCAAATTTAAAGTTTTATAGGTTAGTGCTGAACATTACTATATATGGACTATAGATGACAAACGGATATTTTAAATTCTATTTTCATTCTACTGAATTAAAGAGGGGGAAAAAAAAGGCTTGTAGTAATCCACTGAATTCATCACTACCCGTTCTTGGGTCTCATTCCGCAGTTTGAAAAGCAGTGTTCTTCTAAAACATTCGCTTAGGAATGAAGCATAATCATGGTAGCACTTTTTTTTTTTTTCTGTTTTGTTTTGTTTTCATTTGGGGGGGGGGTTAAATTGTAGCACTTCTGACCAACAAGCATTTGGGTGTTTCCCAGAAATTGGATCAGGGTACTGTGTCCCCTGCATTCTGGCCCAAAGCATAAGGTCAAAAATTCAAGCACAATGGGCTTCACTTGGAAGTCACTGGAATTACCAGCTATGACTCAAATTGGCCTTTGAAAACAGGAATCAAACTGGCAATAGAAAAATCGATGTTTCAATACCTCCCCCTCTCTTTTTGTTATTTCCTGTTCAGGTTCTCATCATATGGAAATCAGAACACACAACACATACACAGACCCTCAACTTTACAGGTTTTCTTCAGCACACACTGGAAAACCGACCAAAAAAATCCATCGGACAAGGACAAGAGAAGTCGTTTTAACGTCCCACCTATAACCACCACTGACTACCCTTCATGACATGCATGAAGACGGGATTTTTAAGACCTTTTGATTTTCATCCGTAGCAATCTGATGGAAAGGAACTTCCAGGAAGTCCTCTCTAACCCACTGCTAAGATAGCTCTCCACACAGGAAGAGGTGACCGGTGTTATTTGGGAAGGTATGTGGAAGAAAGATAAAGTTTTGTTCAGTCCCAGTTGTACTTCAAGTCTCAGACTTGCCCTGCGGATCTCACAGCCTCCCTGGTAGAACAAGAACAATTCTGAGTGCAAGACAGTACAGGTTTTAAAAAGTCCTCACCACATGGTTTAGAAAAGTCCCTGCAAAGAGAGGGGTGATTACCGCGTAGGGAGACTTGCTGAGGCTCAGTGACGAAACTGCAGTGGCGGTGAGGGGAAGCCTGGCACTAAAGCAAGAAAGAGTATTGTTTAGGTGAGGCAGGTCTGACCAGTTGAAGGGGTGGGAGACAAAGGAGCGTAAAGGGGAAATCGGGTCCTCCCTTGTCAATCACGAACCCTGGTGCAGGCCCAGGGCACCCGCAGCCTCACGTGCCACGGAAATAGACAGTTGTACAGATTTCCTCAGGAAAACATTGAAAGCAGAAATTGTGATCACACCCAGCCCTGCCCAATCTCTCCCACGTCCCCAAAAGGAAGAGAGCAGTAGGTCAAATCGTTTGTTTATTCATTCATGCAACCAACAATTCTCTCTCCTAAGAGGCCTTTGTTTCCAGCCTTTCCGGCGGCACCGAGTATTCCACAGCGGAGGGGCCCCCTAGTTGCCTGGCTCAGCAAGACCACATCCACACTGGAAGGGGAGGACCAGCATTCCAACCGAGGCGAGGAGGGCTGTCCGATCGGGGTGGGGTGGTGGAATGCGTGAAATGCGTCTGCGAGAGGACCGCGGGCTTCCTACACCTCCTCGGTAGAGGCGGGACCCCCACCAGGGATCCCTTCCGAGGGGTCTGGCTTCCTGGGCAGGATCTAGCTTTGCCCTAACTAGGGTTTTCCGGGTCCCCACGAAAAGGATATCCCGAAAAGGAGCTGCCAACCGAGCTAATCAGACTAGTTTTGAAGAGTGAAAGCAGGTCTACGAGGTGAAGAAAGAACGAGAACAGAAACCTCCCATGGAGACAACATTGCTGCTTTGGCCCAACTTTGCCAGAGAAAACCCCCATGTAAATCGCAAAAATAACAGGCAGGAAAGGTTTGGGTGGGCGGGATGTGTCCCCAAAAAGCTTCGAGGAGAAAGCAGAGCCTGCTGCTGGTAACCCGGGCAGAAGGAAATGTGAAGGGAACCCTTTCTCAGAGACAACCCCTTGTCTAGGGCACCAATCGGGGCTGAAAGGAACAGAGCGAGGGAAGCACTGGGGTCTCTCCAAACTGCCCCGGAGCCTGCACAGTAGGCTTCGCCAGTGCGGGGGCGGTGGCGGGGGGTGCCAGTGGGCCGGACCGCCCGCCTCTGCCGCGGGGGAGGGGCGCGGCTGCGGCGGGGCGGGGCTTCGAGGGCCCGGGCGGGCCGGGGGCGGAGCACAGGTGGTGTTGATACACAAAGAGCAGGCACCCAGCGGCTGCGGCCCCGCCCACTGACGCGTACTCCCGGGCGGCCGC
The DNA here is from genome assembly GCF_054392235.1 of Sus scrofa. Taxonomy (NCBI): domain Eukaryota; kingdom Metazoa; phylum Chordata; class Mammalia; order Artiodactyla; family Suidae; genus Sus; species Sus scrofa. The sequence goes on along the minus strand of NC_139387.1, from coordinate 84,171,467 downwards.
TAAAACCCGCCGCTCGCCGGGCTGCTCCAGAGCCGCGCGACGCCGCCGTCCGGGAGCACTTTCCTCGCCTCACCGCCGGCAGCCCGACCACGCGTTCCCACACACTCGCGCCTTTCCTTTCAGACGGCGGACGCCGGACGATTGGGGCGGCAACGTACCATTTCCCTTTTTAAATTAAAATTCTTTTCCTGTCTGTTGTTGGGGTTTTGTTTTTGTTTTTGTTTTTTTACAATTTTTGTTTGACTGAGAAAAACTCACCGAAGGCCTTTGCGTGTTGTTTCCGGGATACAGGAGCCGAGACCTCTGAGGTAAAGCGCGCGGGGGCGTCTGTGCAAAGGGCGCGGGCCCCCGGCGGAGCGGGGGAGGGGCGTCCGGGAGGGGCCGCGGCGGGAAAGCAGCTGCGGGTGGTTTGCTTCAGCGGAGGGTGTTTTCGGTCTGCTGGCCAGTCTTCGACCCCGGCCCGCACGAGGGTCACCGCCCTCCTCCGGGCGGGGGAGGGGCGCGACGCAGGGGCCGCGTGCCCGCCCGGAGCGGAACCGCATCCTCCCGTTAGGGGGAGGGGAGCCAGCTGGGCCCGCGGCTCCGCTGCGACAAGTCTTCTGACTGATTTGAATTAATGAAAACAATTACAGCCAAGGGTCCCGGAATTCGGGGGCGGCGGAGGAGGGTTCGGGTTTTTAGTATAGCTTGGGGGCCAGGACTGGGGAAGAGCAGCCGGGAACGTTTGACAATCGGCGATCGATATTGCATCAGTTTCCTTTCCGGGCATAGGAGGGGCCAACCGGGCGAAGCGCTCGCGGGCCGAATGCCTGTGGACGGGTGTGCTCGAAGGCACGGGCGTGCGCGTGTAAACAAACCTTAGGCGCTTCTGCGAGCCCGCGAACGGACGTCCTCCCCTTCTCGGGAGAGGAGCACTCGTGTCAGCCCTTTTCGCCCGCTTTGAGTCTGTGTGCCGCAGAGGCATTTCCCCTTCTGGGGGCTCCGGGAGTGAAAGGACGGACGACGCGGCATTGCTGTTGCAAATGCCAGACACGGGGAGCTTTGCGCTTGGGCTCTGGGCTGCTTGCACATCCAGCCAATGTTTGGGTGGGATGTGTGCCCTGCGTGCATGTGCATGACCAAGGAGGCTTCGAGAAAAGCAAGAGACTCCTTCCCGTGAAAGTGGAGAGAATGGAGAGGGCGAAACTCTAAATTCCAGTGGCGAGAGGCCGCGGGGTTCAGAGGGCGCGGGCCTCCGAGGCCGCAGCGCTGCAGTGGGACCATCTTTGTTCTCCGCGGCTCCGCGGTCTGTACTTTTCCGCCCCTCCGCGCGCGCCCCCGCCCCTCGCGCTCGGCTGGTACTTTTCCACTCGCCTGGCCAGGGATGAATCAGCCGCGCTGCGCCGCCCGGCGGCGTCACGTGACCAGGGCGGGCGGGCGCTGCAGTCCTGACGCGCCGCCTCTACCTTCACAGGCAGCCGCCCGGGCCCGTGCATCGCCAAGGACAAAAGGCACCCGGCGTTACTTGCTGCTCCCGATTCCTGTCGCTCCACAGCATGAAGAAAACCGAAATGGGAAGGTTCAATATTTCTCCGGATGAGGACAGCAGCAGCTACAGTTCCAACAGCGACTTCAACTACTCCTACCCCACCAAGCAAGCTGCTCTGAAAAGGTGGGAGAAGTTGTGTGCTTTTTTAAAAAACGACTTGTATATACACTGAAGGTTCTTTACCTGGGACTCTGCTTCTGTTGCTTTAATTTACTGTAGCGTTTGGAGAGACTGTGCAATTTTTGAGATGATGGGGTTTATTGCAATGACATGATATCCTGTAAAAGTCTTCCAGTTAAAAGACTCCTAGTTAATGTGCATTTAAATAAAGATGTGTGACAGCTAAATGGGATGGGGGCTTTTGTGTTAAAGCATTCCTTTGTATCTTTCAGCCCAATTTAGGATTTTTTTCTCTTTTTTTGCAGCCATTATGCAGATGTAGATCCTGAAAACCAGAACTTTTTACTTGAATCGAATTTGGGGAAGAAGAAGTATGAAACAGACTTTGTAAGTTAAAAACAATATTTTGTATCTCTGTGGCTTTATGGACTAAAAGAATAGTTTTACTTTTAGATTTCAAATCTAACTTGCCCAAAGCTGGTTTTTCTCCTTTTAATTATTGTTATATGTTTGGTTATCGTTTCCCTCTATGTAGCATCCAGGTACTACTTCCTTTGGAATGTCAGTATTTAATCTGAGCAATGCGATTGTGGGCAGTGGAATCCTTGGGCTTTCTTATGCCATGGCTAATACTGGAATTGCTCTTTTTATGTAAGTATGTGTAAGTAGAGAGTCTGCCATGCAGGGCAGTTAATATGATACAACGTATATTTTGGCTCCAGAGACTGAATTTACAGTTGAAGTAGTTAAAAGTCATTTGCTTGAAATTTAAAATATGAGAATTCAGAAAAATCTCTTTATTCTACTATTTAGCTGCATGATACTAAAAAAGCCAATTAGAGAGGAAAAATTAGGACAACATCCAAAACTGATAATTAAACTGAAAGTGTTTAAGTCAGTGGGAATAGTTAAAATTGAAAAGTGATTGGCTATTAAAAAAGAATTGTTGATAAGTCCTGGGTAGTTAGAATTTTTGTTCTGGCAAAATCTGAAGCAAGAGGTATTAAAAAACATGGTATCTCCAAGTCAGTTGGTAAATTGACAGTCATCCCAAGGACCTGTGGCCCCTTATGTACATAAGGAACACAACTAGTTTTTTTTTTTAAATATATAGGGTGTGGTGGTATTTGCCTAACCTGGAACATGTTTGTTTTGAGACAAGTGAGTCATAATCTTCTGGACACAGAAAAGCAACCCATATGTGATTTTTTTTTTTTTAATACATATTTCTTCAGGCCTTGTGATTGCCACAGCAAAAGAGGAATATTTTAATAACTATCCGCTTTGAATTGCTTTTTTTCTTTTTTCTTACCCAGTTAGAATTAGTTATTCCTGTACTTTCCAGCATAAATACTTAGAATTTTGGAACTATGTACTTTAGAACAGTGGTTTTTAACTGTTTGGGGGTCACTGACCCTTGGAGAGAATATAGTAGAAAAGTTTGGACCTTTTCCCAGGAAAACAAAAGAAAAATGCGTGTAAAGTTGCGTACACATTTTCAGTGACGTGTGTATCGTTAACTACTAAGACTACTAGTACCGCCTCCTAGCTAAGGTGCTTTCTGTGGAAGATAGTGTGATTTACTGTCTGGATGAAAAAAACTGCTCGTACACGTAGCCTGGCATTGTCTTTTAGCTACAGGTGTATTTTAGTTAGCTAACTGGTGCCTTCTACTCAAGTTATTTTTCCCAGCAGAAAAGAAATTTGTGATGAAATTCCACACTGAAGTTAAGCATGGCTTTGAGCACTGGAAGCTAGGATTCACTCAGCTTATTACTTCATTAGCGTGAGGCTATTGGCAATCTAAGAATGAGCACCAGGAATTTACATAGAAAGGACCCTGGAGTTTCAAATTTTTCCTTGGGGTGCTTGAATGGCATTATTGTCAAGTATTTGAAACCCTTCCTAACTCTTAGTATGAAAATTGGAGGCAATTTTTAAAAGCTCCCAGTGTGATTATGGTGCAGAATTTTCATGAGATAAAATGGCACCTTTGTTTCATAAGAGAAAGCAACATTTTAATCTTACCTTTGTACTTGTGAAATTATTTATGCTTAATAGGGTCTGTGTGTTTGATGATTAGCTGTTTTAATAAAGAGTTAAATAATATCAAGAGTGCTAAAGTGGCTTTTAAAATCTATCAGTATTTTACAAAGTTTATTTAGATGTATGGAGGCAAATGGTCCAAAAGCCATGTGGCTGCCATGGTCTGGTTAAACCACACTGTAGCTAACCCTGTTAAGTAGAATCAGTCTTGAGGCTGAAAGTGACCTCAAGGATTGTGAAATCTATTCATTCCTCATTGTCCTTTCTTTGTAAAAGAAAGGACTAAATTTGTCAGCACAGTTTGAACATTTTGCTTAAGCTATGCTTGGTCCAGTTAGAGGTAAGGCTGATGATGTCATTTCCACGGCATTCTAGACCCCATAAAACTTTTGGCATGAGAATGGCAGCTCAGTGCTGCCACCTATATTTAACTAACATGCATCAGTTTCTTTGCCATGCGTACATTGTACTGTATCCACTGTGCCGGTACAGAATTTTGAAAATGTGACTGTCTTATTTGCAGAGTTTTCCATGAGTTTCCAGATTTTGATTTTTTGTTGTTGTTATTCCTTATAATAAAGAAGAAATTGATGGTTTTCTTGGCTTGCCTAGTGGAGAAAAAAGTAAAGCTGAAATGAGAGAGAGCATGTATCCTAAAGGAAAACTTAGTGACTTAGTAGAGAACCTTTGGTCCCTCGCTATTCCTTCCCCTCCCCATTCCATCCAAGTAAAAGGGCTTAGAGAGGAGACAGCGCAGGCAGTGGGACAGTTTGCCTCCTTGTTCTAGCACAGGCATTGTTTAACTTTGTGACAAAGCTGGGCCTGTCTTCCATACCATGGGGGGCAATATAGTATATCGTCATAGTAGTTATTTCTCTGATTTGTGTCCAGTTGTTTGTTAAGCCGTGCCTTGACACTTAACATGTCAGTATCTTTCCCTGTTCCTTTATAGTCCCATTGTTCTGCTTATATATAATATGGTCCAATATAAAAGGTCTCAAGACCTTTCCTGAACCTATCTCAGTCGGATTTCACATATACCTTGTAGGCTGGGTTTACTGGCAGGTGTTAAAACCATTTTACAGGTAAAAGCAACTGTTACCACGCAGAGAAGTGGCAAGTACACAGCTAAATATTATGGTGCCAGAATAAAAATATCAGTCTTATAACTCTACCACTGGGAAATTAGGCTGTCCAGTGTCTTCCAGCACCTTCTGTTCAGTGGGTGACAGTAGAGCTATTACCTGAGACCTGAGACAGTCATGTTTAGTGCCAGGTAAGAGGACTTGTTGACACCAGCCAGGAGAGTGACCACCCATTCTTGGGGACATTTGATCTAGCACAGAAAATACTAGGACAAGTTCCATATTTAATGTTTAAATAAAAACCAAAAAGAATTGTCTTTAAATATAGATGTGCTTTTTTATAACCCTGTGCCTTTTCCTTCTCTTATCAGAATTCTCTTGACAGTTGTGTCAATATTTTCCCTGTATTCTGTTCATCTCCTTTTGAAGACTGCCAATGAAGGAGGTATGGTAGCATTCTTGATATTTCTAAACAATTATGCCTATTGTGATTTTCTTCCTCTTATAAAATACTTTCTTTCACGCTTCTGGGTTCTTTAAATTACAGGGTCTTTATTATATGAACAACTGGGGCATAAGGCATTTGGATTGGTTGGAAAATTTGCAGCCTCTGGATCCATTACGATGCAGAACATTGGAGGTAAGAATTTTTAAAAGACTGCCTTGGGTAGATCCTTTTTGCTGTTTGTGTAGCAGAGAGGGGTGACACGTTATATTTTGTGTCACATGCCACATTTTGCACTTGTAATGGTATAATTTTGTTTTCCTCCAGCTATGTCAAGCTACCTCTTCATAGTGAAATATGAGTTACCTTTGGTGATCCAGGCATTAATGAACATTGAAGCTACGGATGGGTAGGTGCTAAGTAAGGTTGCTCATAAAAAACCGTCATGGTCTAAAATGATTTAGATACATTTTATCAAAGTTGGATACAAAATGATGATCAGTAAATTTTTTTTTTTTTATAAATGTTCCTATTGAATCTGACCAAGAAGTCCCCCATAAACTAATTTGATCTTTTGAGAATGAAAAGTCAAAGATAGTAGCTAGTCCTTTAACACTGGATACCAGATTTATACCCTGGATGTGAAAACAGGTTTTCTAGAACTACTTACCTTTTTTCCCTGTTTACTATCCCAAGAAGTTGTAGTTGAATAACATATACTCCAATCTAAATTAGGACTAACATTTTGAATTACATTAGTTCCTGTCTGGTTTTTGCAAATTTTAAGCCTCATCTATTTAAGATTCAGAAAGAGCAGAAAATGTGTGGCCCTGCTGTAAAAACCTTATCCTTCTATTGCAAAGTCATTCACCCCAGTGGACTAAAAGGTTTTTATCTAAAGTAAACATGAGGAGGGATAATTTACTTCCCAACTTACATGTGGCTCGTTATCTCAAAATAGAGAGGTGTGGTTATCTCTTTGACATTGGAAATTTAATAAGCTGATCTTTGAATATTAGCTTTCCTTGGGGGGTTTTGTTGCTGAAGTAGACCGAGTAGAATTGACAGGGCAATCAGAATTTGAAAATAGTTAATTTAAAACATTGCTAGAACTCTTAGGAGAGATGTACAACATTTTCTCTGAGTTCAGAAGGGATCTTTTTACTATTTTTGGAGTCACGGTGGTGCTCTCTACAACCTGGAATACGTTGTTTTGGGAGGTCAGGTTTTGTGGTTGTGTTCTTGCCTATGTATTTATCGAAGTATGAAAAAACTTCCTTGTTGAAACATTATAATAAGTACATTTGCTAATGGATGTCTGAAAGAAACTTGTTTTAAAACTCCCTTATTTCCAGCATTTAAAAAAATGGGAACTTAAGCTATGACAAAGTTGATGGATAATCTTCTGAAAATGCTTAAAGATAAGATTATTGGCTTTACAATGTCCCTTTGTTCCCTACATTAGCCTTTCAAGCCTTTAAGAAGCATTTTAAGTTATGAATCAGCTGGCAGCCTTCCCAGAGCAAACAGTGGGACAAAAGTTAGACTGTTTCGTACCCGATTTCTAACTTGAGTGAATGTTCATCTAGCAGCTAAGTTAGGAATCTATTCCTGTCTACGTGGGCTTTTTTGAAAAAGCGGTCCTCTCTCTAAACCTGTCTTTTTTTTTTAAAGTATGAAACGAGTCCTTTGAGAAGATGTGTATGTCATTCTGGGGATATTTGTGGCTGGTTGTGACCTTGTTTTTCTTTTCTTTCACTCAGATTGTGGTATCTGAATGGTGACTACTTGGTTCTGCTGGTGTCCTTGGTGCTCATTCTTCCCTTGTCACTGCTGAGGAATTTAGGTGAGCAAACCCATCTCTAGAGAGGACTGAAATGAGCCTCACCAGCTGGCTGGCTTCCTTTTAGTCAAAATGAACGAGAACTAAAGGAGACGAAAGCATTCAAAGGGCTTAAAAAAATCCTAGCAAGATAGTTAGCAATGGGCCCTGATTTTTTTTTTTTTTTTTTCCTTTTTTCTTTTTTCTTTATATAGTCATACCCACCACATATGGAAGTTCCCAGGCTAGGGGTCAAATTGCAGCTGCACTTGCCCGCCTACACCACAACCACAGCAACACCAGATCTGAGCTGCATCTGCACCTTACACCACAGATTGCAGTATTGACAGACTCCTAACCTACTGAGTGAGGCAAGGGATCAGACCGGGATCCTCAGACACCGTCTGGTTCTTCACCTGCTGAGCCACAGCAGGAATTCCAAGGACCCATATATTTTGTTGACATTTATATCATCTCTTGCTTTCTAAAAATACATAAGGATAGTTAATTGTTTTAGTTAATAAGTATTTTTAAGTAATTCTGCATCTTACTGCAGAAGTTAGAAATTTCGTTGTGTCCACACTGAAGTCTTGCAAGCAGAATTGAGTTATATTTGCCCTAATACTCTCTTTTTTTTTTTTTTTTTTTTTTTTTCCCCCTTCACACAGGATATTTGGGATACACCAGTGGCCTTTCCTTGTTGTGTATGATGTTCTTTCTAATTGTGGTAGGTATAATTTTTATTTAAAGCTAGAGATTCTTTTTCCAAGTCCTGTCACGTTATTCAGTCTAACAATTGCAAAATAATATATTTTCAGGTGATTTGCAAGAAATTTCAGATTCCTTGTCCTGTGGAAGTTGCTATAATAATTAATGAAACCATAAACAGCACCTTTACACAGCCCACAACTTTTGTACCTGATATGGCTTTTAATATGACTGAAGATGATTCTTGCCGACCACGTTATTTTATCTTAAACTCACAGGTAACTAAATACAATCTTTTGCTCAAAGAAAGATTTTTGGGAAGGAAACAGAAAATACCCACTGGAAGTTTTTTAAAAACATGCCCAAGGTAAATGGAGATGAGGTAAAGAGCTGCTTTTTAGGAACCATGATTAGCTCATTGAGGATGAGGAGAAAGCACTGGTTTGTATCTTAAAATAGGTTGAGAAATAAAGTAATCACCTGTTGTTAAAATTGACACATCCGGAAGTGAGGATATTGAACACAGTGAACAAACTAAAAGAGTGGGAGCTAATTACGCAAGAAAACATTATTTTAGGCTTTGATTTTTAAATTAATGAAAAAATATAAGTTGCAAAACTGATAACATGAGTTTGTTACATCAGGATATTAAGAACGTTTTTACGTCTTTTGCAGACTGTCTATGCTGTGCCAATTCTGACCTTTTCATTTGTCTGTCATCCTGCTATCCTTCCCATTTATGAAGAACTTAAAGGGTGAGTACTTTGCCTACTTTCATGTAAACTTATTGGAAAAACTGGTAATATATTGGATGACTTGCTATAACTATTGCTAAAATATGTGTCTGTATTTTCCTTTGAATTTGCGTAGCCGCAGCCGTAGAAGAATGATGAATGTGTCCAAGATTTCCTTTTTCGCTATGTTTCTCATGTACCTGCTTGCTGCCCTCTTTGGATACCTGACTTTTTACGGTAAATAATGTCTAGTTTACCAAAAGGACACTTAGTGAAATGAAATTGGTCCTTCTGTAACTTTAAAAACTCAAGTCTGTTTTGGTATACTTCATATTTGTGATGAGAAATTGAACTTAGAATTTCCTACAGTATATTGAATCAGTAATTTCTAGAATCCAGGTTCAATATATGCCATTAGCCGTTTAATGACATTTTTATGTGGTATCTTCATCCTGTCTCCTCTCCCATCCCCTTCAGATTATGCGCACACACACACTCACACACACATCCCCCCATACCATGGATGGGATTTAGCTATTTAGCTCCTGTTGTTTTTAATGGGGGTCATGTGGCTAAATCTCTTCTTGGTATTTAGAAAAATTTTCCTTCAATGTTATTTTAATTGCATTAACCCTAATTCCAAATTAATCTTATTAGCCTCTTAGTTTATAGTTATTTTGCGAGTAGCTAATAACTTCAGTGCAGATTTTCTAACTAATCTCTAGAGAGAACGGCACACTTGAAGCTTTTTTTGTTTTGTTTTGTTTTGTTTTTCCTTATAGACCACGTTGAGACGGAATTGCTTCACACCTACTCTTCTATCATGGGAACTGATATCCTCCTTCTCATTGTCCGTTTGGCTGTGTTAGTTGCTGTCACCTTGACAGTGCCTGTAGTTATTTTCCCGGTAAGTAATCACCTGCTCTCCTTTCAGTAGGAATGAGTTGTTAAACATGAAGATTTGTGAGATTTTCATCTTCTGGGAGAAGGGAAACAGTACTATTGCAATATCAAGTTGATAGTGGTTTTTGAAGGTGTTTTTTTGTTTTTTGTTTTATGTTTGTACATTTTTAAAACATCCTGGAGCTTTTTTTCTGTACTTTAAGGTGCAGAATGATCTTTACAGTGTTCATACGTTTCAAAAACAGCAGTAGAGGAGGGGGTGCAGTTTTAATATTTAAATAGCTGTTTGTCTAGATATATTTATTTCTTGTTGTTTGAGTTTTGGCTTTTCCACTATTTAAAGTTGCAGTATTTATTTATCCATTTCTTTTTGCAGATCCGGAGTTCCATCACTCACTTGTTGTGTGCAACAAAAGAGTTCAGCTGGTGGCGTCACAGTATCATTACTGTGTCCATTTTGGCATTTACCAATTTGCTTGTCATCTTTGTCCCAACTATAAGGGATATCTTTGGTTTTATTGGTAAGTCTTAGGAAGTATCAGAGTTGATTGAAATAGCAGGGATGTTAAGGTTTAAAAAATGAATTAACAATGATTCATTAAATCCTTAAGGAATGGTAAATGTTCTTTTACAGGTGCATCTGCAGCTGCTATGTTGATTTTCATTCTTCCATCTGCCTTCTATATCAAGTTGGTGAAGAAAGAACCTATGAAATCTGTACAAAAGATTGGGGTGAGTGAGAGATTATGATTGGAGAAAGAATAAAATCGAATGCCATAAATTCCTCAACTGATTTTAATTTAGTCTCCTAAATGTCATTTATTCTAGTTTTATTTTAAGTTTCTAGTAAATAGAATTGTGCTTCACATGTGGAAGATTAGAGGAGTGCAGGGGGGGTGAGAGATGGTTTGCCATCTAATACATAACCTTAAGTTAACTGTAAGAAAATTCTTAGATATTTTAGAGAGAAGAACAGAGTGTAGAGTATACAGATACTGACTCAACTTTCAACGTTTAAGCAGTATTTGTTGGACCACCTACTGTGTGACAGGCGCTTAAATGGGCCTAGAGTGTGTAAAAGAGGAAGAAATGGGTTTTAGTTGAGTGAGACTAACCATCTTTGAAGCAAAGCTCTGGGAGGCTATTTCTACACTTTGAAGTGGCATAACAAGTGATTTTACAGAGTATGAAGTGTTAGCTATGGATGATCCTGGTGGGGATATTTAGGGAAAAGACCGCTTTTCAGTCCTTATTCTCCACTACCATTGTAGTGTGATGAAAATACTAGAATTGTTTAGAAACCAACAACAGCCATCTTGTCTTACTCAAAATATATGGTGGCAGTAATTGAAGGGTAGGATCAGAGGACGACTTATTCATGTTTCTTAGAAAAACCTCCAGCTTGGACTTAGGCTGCATTTTTAAGATGACTTGGGTTTGATTTTGTAAGTTACATTTTTTCCTTTAAAAAAAAAATGCAGAAATCCCAGTCCAGTTGTGTTATATAAGAAATAGTTTATTCAGCAAAGAAAATTTTTTACCATTGCATTTGATAGAAAGGAGTAGAAAGGGAAAGTTGTTGGAAGGTTTCAAAGATACATATTTTGAAACATCAAAAAATACATATTTAGTGCTATATAGATAACCCCTTGATCAATCATTCAAGACAGTTTAAATATCTTAGCACTATGAAATATTATGGATACATGTTGAGTCATTTTTAAAAGCAGGCAGAAGATTTAGCGTATGTTTTGTTGTTTGCTGATCAGTTTTCTCTGTGTGCTCCTTGCAGGCTGTGCTCTTCCTGTTAAGTGGCATAGGGGTGATGACCGGAAGCATGGCCCTGATTGTGTTGGATTGGGTACACAATGCCCCAGGAGGTGGCCATTAACTGGCACCACTAAAACTCCAATAGTCCATTTGATGCCAGTGTTGAGTCAGCTCTCAACTACTATGAAATTTCACCTAATGTTTTCAGTTTCACTTCCTTTTGAAGTGTAGATTCCTCGCTGGTTCTTCTGAGTGCAGAATAAGTGAACTCTTTTTGTTTGTTTTTGTTTTGTTTTGTTTTTTTAAAAGAAACTATTCTGTATGATAGAAATGGATGTTAACAACAAAACCACGAGTCTCGGGTTAACGGAAGTGACAATTTTATTCCATTCCAGAGAATGGACGAACTCTTAACTTTTAATCAAGCCACATGTTTGGCTGTGTCATTGTTTAACTTGGATATTTTATGATTTTACTTGAATGTGCCTAATGGAACCATTCGATGTGAGAAACAATTCTTCTTAATTTACAGCAAAGTATTGAAATAACCATTGAGAAAAACACTATTATTTTTTGTACCAAAAATATTTAAAGACCTCAGAAGCACTATTTTACTTTTTAAAATCGCTTTTTTTGAACTTTATCCAAAAGCAGTTGTCAATAAATTCCGTAAAAAAATTTCATTGTTATTTAAAAACGTAATATGAAATGATTTGCCTTTTTGTAGGCATGATAAGCCAAATACTTTTTTTACCCAAAATAATTTTTAGAGAAAATGATGTAATGAAAAATTGTACCATGAATAGTAGCATAGTTTTTTCCATTCAGACTTCACCGTTAAAGGCTATTTGCTTGATTGTGGCTATACCAAATCAGATGAACTCTGTTCATCACTTTTCTCCTCTGTCCCCAAATAATTTGGTTCATTTAACTGAAATATTTATGGCTTCAATCTAGCTTCAATCTATTAGAATCAATAATGCAGTTATTTCTGTGGGAAATAAAGTAACTGATTTTGAGGTACCAAATAGTGCAATTGGGTAAAACAGGGTTTATTCAGTTGCATCTGCCTCCAGAGTTGTGTTGACAGCTCCAGGTTTTTTTGGGCCAGCCCTTTTTTTGGCATTGCTTCCAGCAGTGGAAAATGGGCATTTGATGGCTATAGGCCAAAACTTCTATCCAGAGAGTACAACTTTTCAAAATGCTCATGTGCTACTGGAAGTGTGAATTACTTGACAATGTATGGTTTAGTTGTGTTCATGTTTTGTCTACAGTAGAGGTCTTATCCACAGGTTACACCGATATTTGGTATAATAGAAGCTCTCTTCATATAGGCCACTGGGTTTCTCATGCAGTAAGCTTTTTTAAAACTCCTTTGCACTGGATTGTCATCTCATTCTTGTACAACATAGAATTACTTGTTTACATCCCACAGATAGTTAGCTAGGGAAAACAGTGCAAACCTGAGTGTAACTAGTCGGTCCGACTGCATGTTCACCCTTCCATTTCAATCCCAGTTAGAAGTGAAAAAAATTCCTCGGCTTTAAGAGCACATTTATTGTACGTCACGGTGTATGGTGAATATATTATTAAATAATGTGGTACTTTGCTCATCAGACATAATGTCTAAACTCTAATATACATAATTCCATTAGTGGTTGAGGGAAGCAAATAATGGAATCATCAATTGGTTGTCTGGCTCTAAGGTTGTTCTCTAAACATTTGTAGTTTTAGGCAAGGGCCAGAAATGTGGCAGACGTGGTTTTTGTTATGCATTCTTGTATCATATGTGACTAAATTACAGACGAGACGTCTGTAATCAAAGACCCTTGTGGAACTGGAAGACATCTTGTAGTGCGACATTGGGTGAAACCAATGGTCCATTTTTGTTTGTTTCTACGAAAAGGGAAGTGGGGACCATCTTGAAAGGCAGTGAGAAGACGGATTCTACAGCACTGCTTTCATTTAATCGGGCACTTGGCACTCCGTTTGAATCCAGAACCTCACCTCTAGTTCAGACCAAGAATTGGCACTTCAGCTAGAGTTCCTGGAAAAAAATGGCTGGTTTTGTATCTTAAAGACTTGCCAGGGAATACCAAGTAAAGAGTTGTTCTCTACAGTTTACATCCTTTTACATGGGAGCAAATACCATGCAACCCGGAAGAAATGGAAAAAAAAAAAGCTCTTACAGCCAATCAGTGTGAGGCTCCTCCCATCGCCTGACTGTTTAAGGTTCAAAATCAACTGCCAAGGGTAAATTCCATTGCATGATTTTCTTGGAACTATTGTATCTACCTGGAGGTTCCTAAGCTGAATTCCCAGCAATGAGCAGTCTTCAGTATTAAAACCACTGTCTGGTCACCTCATTTTGCATTACTGTCTTCCGTGGATGTTTCAGTTATAACTGTAATGTTATTTATAGAACAGCATTAATCCATTAAAGCTAACCTATTTTTCAATATTTATGATAATCTTATGTACATACATTGTCTGTCCATATGTATTTGTAAATAGGTTGTAAATACTGTCATGTTTGGGTCCTGGGTTCAAATGTATATATTCCTATAAGTTTCTTAACTGCATTTTGATGAATTTACATTATGTATCTATAACAATTGTCCCCAAAGTACCTGTACAGAGATTTCAATAAGCAAATTGAGAAATTGTGTAAACACTAGAAATTTAAAATACTGTTCAAATTGTATTTGCAATAAACAAACTGGTTGAACATCACTTTTTTTTTTTCATGAAAACTTGGTGCAAATTCAGATCTCGTATTTAAATTTTTAAATAAGGTCTAGATTTTCAAAATGCAGTACTTCTCAAAATGTGACCTAGTGTAATGGAATCAAATGTGATCTAGTGTAATGAAAGACCTTTGAGAACCTGGGTGTGTGAAGCTTGGTGTATATAGTGTAAATATCTCCACTGTACTGTTAAGAGACCAACAATTCCAGTATGGCTTGTTGGCAAAGAGTGCTACACCGTTTCAATGAAACATTGTATGTTTGTTTTAACTGAACTAAAATAAATACATGCTTAATCCTGAATAGCAGTGTTTTATTTAAGGTGATGATAAGACATGTCAGCTGGTATATTTTGTAAGTCTGGCCACCTAGCATTTAGAGGGTGCCATATAATGTAATAATGATGCAAGAAAAAGTGGTTGGGAAAAAGGTTCAGTTTGCTCTTAAATTCCTAAGGACGATTATGAGGAGGGATGAAAAATGCTCCAAGGCATCTGGAGGACCTGAGCGTGGCTCTGCTCTAAGTAGGCCGATGTGCATCAGAATCACCTGGGGAGCATTTGCAAAATGCCCCTTTCTGAAGACTCTGCCTGAGGACTGATTCCTTAAGTCTTGATTTTTTTTTTTTCTGGTCCTTCCAGGAAGCTGCCCAAGTGATTTCTGATGCACAGGTTAAAGAAGAAAAACTGAAATAGGCCTTGGAAGAAGTCAGAAGGGTTCAGCCTTGGTGGAGTAGTGCCAGAAAAGGAGAGGACGCACTCTGGCTGGAGGGGAATCAGCAGTTGATTTCTGATACCTGAGGGATGGATTCTAGGTATGAGTAGGTGTCTAAGGTACACAGGGTAACTCAGATATGTAGATTGGCATCCTAGTCCCTTTCAGTATTTTCCTTTATTTATTTACTTTTAGGGCCTCACCCAAGGCATATGGAGGTTCCGGGGCTAAGGGTTGAATCGGAGCTGCAGCTGCCTGCCTAGGCCACAGCCATAGCAATACCAGGTCGGAGCCACGTCTGACCTACATCATAGCTCACAGCAACTCCGGATCCTTAACCCACTAGGGAGGCCAGGGATGGAATCCGAATCCTCATGGATACTGGTCGGGTTCTTCACCCACTGGGCCACAATGAAAATTCCTCAAATCACATGTTTTCTGATTTCCCCCACAAGAGGTGTAAGCTTCATAAAAACAGACATCTGACTTTTCATTGATTTATCTCCAAAACAACAATGCCTAGCCAATCATACATACATTCTCAATATAGTTGTTGAGTAAATAAATATGCCCATCATTTCCCAGCATTACTGAAGTGAGGCTCAAGCTTTTAAGTAAAAACACAGGGGGAGTGGGAAGGGAGTGGGATGGACTGGGAGTTTGGGGTTGGTAGATGCAAACTATTACCTTTAGAATGGGTAAGAAATGTCCTCCTGTACAGCACAGGGAACTATGTCCAGTCTCTTGGGATGGACCATGATAGAAGATGATAGGAGAAAGGGAATGTGTGTATATG
This sequence comes from Sus scrofa, assembly GCF_054392235.1. NCBI lineage: Eukaryota > Metazoa > Chordata > Mammalia > Artiodactyla > Suidae > Sus > Sus scrofa. The sequence continues at coordinate 84,156,049 of NC_139387.1, read as the reverse complement.
TTTGACTGGGTTGCTTTGCTATAGAGCAGAAATTGGCACAACATTGTGTATAAACTATGCTTTATTTTTAAAATGAAAAAATATACTAAATGCTTGCAAAATAAATTCAGCTAGCACCATGAAATGAAACGCTCAGACTTAAAAGAGTTCAGTCATCTTACGAAGAGGCCTTACAGTAGGAAGTCTTTCTTGCCTAGCCTGGGATCTGCCTCCAGGGGGCAGAAGCCATCTTTAACCTCTACCACATCTTTAACCTCATGTAAGTGAGTCTGTAGCTGAGAAATCCTTTTCCACATCCTGGCTAGATTTGGTTATCTCCCACATATTGGGAGGAAAACATTCACACAGCGAGCCTGGTTGCTTATTACTTATATCAAGGGAACCATGAGTGTCCCTTGGCCAACTAACTCCTGGGAATGTCGCCTTTGGAATTGACTTTATGTTAGTGATTGCTGATTTTGTTATATATACTTGAAGCAAGGGACCATCCTAGACTGATGTTTCAAGTTGCTTTACAAATACCAAGATTTATTATGTGCCCCTGATTTCTGAGTCTGCGTTCTGGTAGCCACCGCTGGTTGCAGAGCAGAATACATCTGTGTGAACCACCCACTTCTGCCCGCAAAAAAAGTCTTGGACCTTAAAGCTTATTTGGACCTCCCTGGGCAAGACAATCCACACATGTCCCTGCATTCAGTGCTAGAAAAAGAGCATTTTTTTCCATTTTTAAAAAAGTTTTGTTGAAGTGTAGCAGATTTACAATGTTGTAATAATTTCTATTGTACAATAATGTGGTTGAGTTATACATGTACACACAGCCATTCTCTTTCAGCTTTTTTCCCACGTAGATTGTCACAGAGGATTGGGTAGCATTCTCTGCATACAGCAGGGCCCTGTTGGCCATTCTCCTGTGGCCTTGGACAAGGAAGGTCTTGGAAGCCCGTGATGGACCTATGTGGACTCACTGTTGCCTATCTTTTTCCTGTTGCTTTTGCCCTATATCCTTTGCTGTCATTAAGCTTAGCAGTGAGTATTACCGGCTATTGAGTCTTGGGGGTCCTTCTGGTGAGTTATCAAATGAAACACTTATGGTGTCTTTTTTTCTCCACACCATCACAGTTTGCAAATCTTGGCATCTCTTGCCTTCTCTGGGAAGAGTCTATTCACAATGAAAACCCCAAAGCCAGTTCTACTAGTTATTCTCTGGAGGAGTGTTGGAGGGTTCAATAGTAAAGGGACTTTTTACATTGCACATGCCACTCTGTGCAACTTCATAAAATCCCATTAGACATATTTTTCTCCCAAGTCAGCCTGGCTGTGCTGTGAACTACAGTCTGTCTGCCTGCCCTTCCTCCCCCACCATACGCAGCCTGTCCCCTATTCTCATGAGGAGCTCCGCTCTGTCCCGAAACCTGCCAATCCATCTCAGATAAACAAAAGTTTGAAGTCGTCAGGATCTACCCCTCTAAGATGGCAGTTTACGGGTCATCTCTTTTTATGTCCACTCTGCTTTTGAACATCTCACCCTTCCTCAATGACTTCTCTTAGCAGTCTTCCTAACCACATGCAGTACTTTTCCTGAAAGGAGTTCTGAGTAGTTCATCTTTGTCATCTGATTATTTTTTTAAAAAAATACCTGATGTAGAACCCAACCTGTAAAGTAGACTAAAGCAGAGCTGTGTGCTGGTCGAAACAGTCAGGGGCGAGGTCTAGAGGCGAAGAGCTCAGCCTCCCAACCCCGCTCCTCCTGCACCATCTCTCCGCAAGGCTCCACAGCATGCTGCCTGAACAGCCTGGGCTCTATGGAATGGAGTTGGAAAATGTGGCTTTACATTCTTTCGGGAGAACGAGCCTTCAAGATAACAGGAATCCTGCCAACCTGAAGCTCAGCGACTAAGTCCTCTCTTTCTCTCCCTACTGACAGGATGGTGGCCTTGGCATCCTGACTACACCTCAATCATCTTAAGCTCAGTACCACCCAAGAGCCTCAAGATGGACACTAAGGTCACACAGAGGTCAAGTCTCCTTGACGGTGCATGTGTTGCTGGGGTGATGCTTAAGTCCTCCCTCCAGGCATCTCTAAGACAGAGCCGGTGAAGAAATCCATGTGGACAAGAGACCATGTCAAATAATCCATTTCCTGCCCCCCTCAACAGTGATGTCCTCGCCAAGAAGTGCCTTCAGGGTGCTGAAGGTGTGGTCCTTCTAAGTGGGCAGGGTAAGAAACCTTTAAAACCTGTGGACCTTTGGCGCGCTCTAGTTCTGAAGGTCTATCTTTTTGAAAGGACAAGTGATCATAAACCAAGGTACTGAATCATCTGTTTCTCAGAGAGTTGGGGAATTATGCCTAGGCCCTACGTGTATTGAACTTTGAACTTCCAAATATGCTCACTGAAAATGTGGCAAAACCACACATTACTATAGTTTTAAAAATCGAGATACCTGGTCTAAATAGGTACTAAAAGGAACCAAATATCTTGATGATGCCTACGTTAGGGACACTCTTCTGGCAAGCAACAGTTTATTTTTCCTGAGGGGGGAAAAGCACCCTTTAAGTTTTGCCAAATGATGTGTTTTCTTCCAGTATCTCCAATCTATTTTAACCTATCATGGAGTCACGCTAAGTTCCAAGCCAAAACGAAGCTATGTTTCTTTTTAATTTCCTTTGTATTTCACCATTAAAGTGACTCAAAGTCTCAAGAGATGTGGAACTCATGGTTCACAACCCTTCTGCTCCGGAGAGTGGAGTTGTATTTTTAAACTGATCCCTAAAATAGCAAGACACAAAGAAGGAACTATGTGAAATATGAAAATCTCTTCTCAAAATGCATGAGAGCCTCATAAATTTGAAAACATTCTTCTCTCATAAACTGCTCCAAAAAGAAATGGCTAGTACTTACTGCCTCTGTTGGAGGCAATGAAGCAAGCAGGAGAACATTCCTTCTTGCTTGTGGGGGAGAGGCTAATGAAACAAGGACTCTTTCTTCTCAAAACACACACACACACACACACACACACACACACACACACACACACACACACACACAACATGCAAGAAGTAATAAACTTAAAAGGCAACCACAGGTGTTACTACCGGAGTTCCCCCATGACTCAGTGGATTAGGGATCTGGTGGTGTGGCTGTGGCTTGGGATGCTGCTATGGCATGGGTTTGATCCCAGGCCCAGGAACTTCCACATGCCGTGGTGCAGGAAAAGACAAAAGAAAAAAAAAAACCACCATCACAGACTTTAATGCAATATTTATTGAAGAAAAGTTAATAATCAACAATGCCAGGAATTGCTTCAGACTTCTTGTCACTATGCCACGCTGTTTACGGAAAGCTCTCCTGGTCTAGGGAAAAAGCATGACTTTGTATTTGTGCAGAGTTAGGTTCAAGATCTGATTTGCCATTGCTAGCTCTTTCATCTCTAGCAAGTTCCTTTACCTGCCTACACCTAGGTGACATCTTTCGTAATAAAATGTAAACTGCCATCCGTTAGTGCTTACCGCATGCCAGGTACCACACTGAGGGGAATCGCTCAGGTGATCCTGAGGTAGACAGGCCAAAAGTCTCACTGGAGCCATCCAGCTTCAAGTCCAGGACTTTGGGAAGATGTATAGTAGACTCTTCACTGGGGCTGATGTCCCATTATGTCTCCTTAGCTCTGGATGCGATTCTTTTTGCTCCAAGTCCTATAAACTAAAAAGATGTTATCAGCCCTCAATATATTCTTCCTGGGGATCAGAGGCAGGATAAATGCACTAAATACTCCTGGAAGTCCAGGTCTGTAGCCATTCTAAAGTCCTGCTTGGCCAACTTACCCTGGGATGGGATAAATTATTTAATTAGGCTCCAATTCTGTGCCCCATGTGGGACCCTTCGATCCACTTGCCTTCGTAGTCCTTGAATGAAACCTCAGTAAGAGTCCTCCTTTTATCATAGTTACCTTCTCAAAAGTAGAAATTAGTGAATATACTTTCCTTAGGTGTTGGGCAGTTTCTCTTGCCCACTCTCTACTCATAGAAGTTGGGGCCTAAGCAGACAATTTTTCTTTTCTAGGCTAGTGGTCCCTTAAGCATGTTCAACCTTCTGAAAATTTAGTCATAGTCTCATTTGATGCCAGTCAATTTCACAAGCCAATAGCCATACCCACAATTCTTTTCTGAGATATACTTTTTAAAATTTTCTCTTTCTTTTCTTTTTTTTTTTTCTCTTTATGGCCATACTTGTGGCATATGGAAGTTCCCGGGCTAGGGGTTGAATTGGAGCTGCAGCTGCCAGCCTACATCACAACCACTGCAATGCCAGATCTGAGCTGCATCTGCAACCTATGCTGCAGCTTGCAGCAACGCTGGACCTTAACCCACTGAGTGGGGCCAGGGATCGAACCCCATCTTCATGAAGGCTATGTTGCGTTCTTAACCCACTGAACCACAACGGGAACTCCTGAGATACACTTCTTTTTAAATTCAAGTTTATTTTGAGATAAAATTAATACATCATAAAACTGCCCCATTTAAAGCATAAGATTCAATGGTTTTTAATATCATCACAAAATTATGTAACTATTGCCAGAAATTACAGAATATTTTCATCTCAAAAAGAAACACTATTCCCTTTTTTCTCTTTTTTTCTCAATTATTCAATTTATTTGAACTAAAAATTAAAACCAAAAGCAATTCACCCATTTCTCCCCTCACTCCATGCCCACCCCCTGCCTCTGGCAACAACCAGTCTCTTCACTGTGTCCAAGAGCTATTTATTATTATATTCTACAGAAAGAGAGATCATGTGTTATTTGTCTTTCTCTGTTTGACATTTCACTTAGCATGATGCCCTTGGGCTCCATTCAGGTAGCTGCAAATGACAAGATTTCATTCTTTTTTATGGCTGAATCTTATTCCATTGTACATATACACCACAGTTGCTTTATCCTTCCATCCATCCGTGGACACTTAGATTGAGAAACTGTACTCCCATTAGCAGTCATTTCCTATAACCCCGCCTTGACTTCTCCCTCTGCAGCGCACTCTGCTCCCAGCAATAGGCAAAAATCTGCATTCTGTCTCTACCAATTTGCCTCTCCTGGACATTTCACATAAATTAGATCATATACATGGTCCTTTGCGGCTGGCTTCTTTCACTTAGCATACTTCCAAGGTTCGCCCATGTTGCAGCATGTCACTTAGTTTCTTTTTATTGGTAAATAATATTACATTGTACAGATATACTGTATTTTACTTCTCCATCAAGCAATAGACATTTGAGTTGTTTCCACACTTAGGCTATGACAAATAATGTTGTTATAAACATTTATGTACAAGTTTTTGAATGGACATATGTTTTCATTTCTCTGTAGTCATACTTCTTGAATTTTCTACCTGACTTTGTCTTATTGACTCTCTCTCAATTACAATCACTTTGGGGGCAATCTTTGGTAGGAAAGCCACACCTTTAGTTCATGCACCCTATTTTGTCCAGTTGAAAAGATACAGCATGTGCCATCTTACGCCGTTCAGATTTTAACAATAGGCCCAGTGACTGTATCTTTTTTTTATTTCTTTTTATGGTCGCACCTGCAGCATATAGAAGTTCTCGGCTAGAGGTGAAATCAGAGCTGCAGCTGCAGGCTTATGCCACAGCCATAGCAACAAGGGATCCAAGTCACATCTGTGACCTAAGTCACAGCTTGTGGCAACAACAGATCCTTAACTCACTGAGCCAGGCCAGGGATCAGACCTGCATCCTCATGGATGGGTTCTTAACCGGCTGAGGCACAGTGGGAACTCCCCAATGGCTGTATTTTGATTTGCTCATGGCTGCAGGGCTATTTCAATCGGACTTTGTTATCAGGGCATTGTTCAATACAACTTTTTACTGTTTGAGGCTCAGAAATAATTGCCTTTTGCAACCCTATGATTTCCCAAATTTGTGGACACACTCTATCCTTTTCCTGCTGGTAAACTGGCCAATTCTTTTCTGAGCTCATCAATTTCTTATACTACCTTGCCAAACACAGTCATCATCAACCAACACAGGCTATAAACATGCTACGTTCCAACCTTGTCTTCTAAGGCTACAAATCATCAGGAACTTTCTGTGCCTTACAAATTAACACCGGTGTCAGTTTTACCAAATGTTTTGCTACCGTATAATATGGATACACATCCGTTCATCCTCCAATAACAGTTTTCTGCCACCTGCTACCAACCCTTAAGCCTGTACTTCACTTTATGGGAATTTAATTAAAACAGAACTTTCTATGACATCCAGGCTAGGCTAAGTTAGGTTATGCTCTGATAATAAAACAAAACAAAATGATCCCCACCTCCCAGAATCTGAGCAACTTAATGTTAAAAATTTTAGTTCTTGCTTACACTACATTTCTAATGCAGTTTGTCAAGACAATGGGAAGGTAAAAATAGCTTGGACTGTAAAAATCTGTCCTACTCTTCATCAGACTGGAATAAAAGACATAGATCAAGCCAGCTGCAAAGTTAACAAGAAGCAATACTTCCCCCAAGGACACATCACAGCTGTAAAGTATCATAACAACCCCCTTCGAGTGACTGCTGCTTTCTTCCGCACTGAGAAACGGTTCTCTAAAATCAGACTATCAGAAATGTAAGTGATTGGATTTAAATTGTTGTTTGAAAAGATATCAGTAAGAACAGAACAACCTACCCTTGCCTGGGTGGGTGTTGGGGGGAGTTACTTTGACACAGAGAAGCAATCTGGATTTACCGCCCAGGTGCAGAGATCCAGATAAGGGGTTTCTGTACACAACATCCCACATCTATCTTAGCTTTCTTTTTTTTCCAAAGAAATGAGACCCTGGGTCTATTTTGCAGTCCAAATGGAATATTGACCATTTTACATGGCCTCGCTTTTCTTAGAGCCTTTCCAAACACTGATTTCTTTCAATCTCACTCCAGCTCTGCCCTTGCCCAGAATGCTATCTACCCTAAATTTCCCTTTGGTTGGTGAGATACCCCCCACTTTCTCTGATTTGTGGTTTCCCTCATAGCAATATAGGTCAATAAATTTGATTTTTTGGTGGTGGTTGTTCTCTTTATGGCCGCACCTGAGGCATATGGAAGTTCCGGGGCTGGGGTCAAATCAGAGCTGCAGCTGCCAGCCTACATCACAGCCACAGCAACGCTGGATCCGAGCCACATCTGTGACCTATGCCACAGCTCACGGCAACGAGGGCTCCTTAACCCACTGAGCGAGGCCAGGGATGGAATCTGCATCCTCACGGATACTCTCCAGGTTCTTAACTCGCTGAGCCACCACAGGAACTCTGGTCAATTTGATATTTGCCTAACAAGGCTTTATTTTCAATGGCTTGGGGTTGATAGTGCTATGGCAGGGCATTCAACTCATTATAAACTTTTGACATCTGTATTTTGTATAATGAAATAAATATAGGTTCTCGTCAGGCCCTGCCTTGACCATAAACTTTCTTAGCTGTCTGAAGATGTTACTCCCTTCCTAGAAAAAGGAAGCCACCTGGTGTGTATAACCCAAGCCCTGGATCACAAAAGCTATGGGGCCTAATAGCAGTAGCTAAAGTCCTAACATTTCAGGGCAACTTGGGTACTGGTCTGTCTCTTAAAATTCCATTGGAACACAGCCAGGCTGCCACTGAGCCCGTTTGTCTCTGTCCCTCTAAGACACGGATGCCCTAGGTAGAGGGAAGCCCTGCACTGTGTCCTGGGTAGCTGACATCTCGCAAAAATATGTGTAGAATGAAAGACAAGGGAAAAATTGTAAATACGCAATCCTTTCTCCACTCCCCATCCATCAATGTGGTTATCCTTAGAGAAAGAGGAAGGCGTTCGGAAGTGGGTATTGGGAGTTGCACCAAGATGACGTAGAGTTTGAAATCAGGGACATACACAGAGAAAGGGCTTGGATATCAGTCATCGTCCCAACAAGAAACACATGTGGATAAGGTTAAAGGAACTAACAAGGGAAGACAAAGAATCTGGAACAAGCAATAGTAGGGAGCCATTTACCGCCACTTGCCTGAAAAGGCAAAGGGAGGGAGATGCAGAACCCATTATAAGCCAAGAAACTCCAAGTCCATTATCAGTCACTTCTCAGACCTTCTCCTGCCCCTGTGCTGCGCAACTCCTAATAATAGCTTCTGTCTCTAAGAATTTGTCCATTCTAGACATTTCGTATAAATAGGATCCTACCGCATGCAGTCATTTGTGACTGGCTCCTTTCACTTAGCATATTGTTTTCAAAGTCCATCCATGGCGTAGTTTACCTTGGCACTTCATTGCTTTCGATGAATGAATAACATTCCATTGTATGGATTATACCACATTTTGTTCATTCACCAGCTGATGGACGTTTGAGTTTCCACTTTTTTTGGCTCTTGTGAATAATGCCGCTGTAAACATTTCTATCCAAGTTTGTGTGTGGCTGTAGGTTTTCTGTTCTTTGGAGGATATATCAGGCACTATGGTGATTCTGTGTTTAACTTTTTTTTTTTTTTTTTTTTTTTGTCTTGTCTTTTTGCTATTTCTTTGGGCCGCTCCCGCGGCACATGGAGGTTCCCAGGCTAGGGGTCTAATCGGAGCTGTAGCCACCGGCCTACACCAGAGCCACAGCAACAGAGGATCGGAGCCGCAACTGCAACCTACACCACAGCTCACGGCAACGCCAGATCGTTAACCCACTGAGCAAGCACAGGGACCGAACCCGCAACCTCATGGTTCCTAGTCGGATTCGTTAACCACTGCGCCACGACGGGAACTCCCTGTGTTTAACTTTTTGAGGAACTGCTAAACCGTTTTCCCAAGTGACAATACCATTTTACATTTTCATTAGCATGGTTCGAGTCTCTCTATATCTTTTTATTTTTTTTATTTATTTATTTATTTATTTATTTATTTATTTATTTATTTTTTTTGTCTTTTGTTGTTGTTGTTGTTGCTATTTCTTGGGCCGCTCCCGCGGCATATGGAGGTTCCCAGGCTAGGGGTTGAATCGGAGCTGTAGCCACCGGCCTACGCCAGAGCCACAGCAACACGGGATCCGAGCCGCGTCTGCAACCTACACCACAGCTCACGGCAACGCCGGATCGTTAACCCACTGAGCAAGCACAGGGACCGAACCCGCAACCTCATGGTTCCTAGTCGGATTCGTTAACCACTGCGCCATGACGGGAACTCCTCTATATCTTCAACAATGCTTTTTGTGGTCTGTGTTTGATTATTGCCATTCTCCTAGTATCTTTTGAATATATGTACTTAGGTTTCTATTATCAGATTATGGAGTAGGCTCTGGAATATGATAGGAATAGAGGTCTTGGTGGGGTAAAGGCATCAGAGAAGAGTTAGAGTCGGGGTCATTACACGTGGAACGGGACAGTTGACTTAGAAAGGTGATGAAGTTGATGACTTCCATACTTTGCTCTTCCGATGTGGGACACATGCAGGGGATGGAGCAGAGCCTAATGGTGTCTCCCATTTGGATACGCTCAGCTGTTTTTTCCTTTGTGCTCTTTTGACCACTGGAAGTTCTTCTGAAAGGTCTCATGAGATGCTCGGGGTTCTTCCAGGTGCTGGGAATGTTCTTGTGATGCTGGGGAATTCAGAGAAATCATGGAGGATGAAGTGGAAGCAGATGTGACTGTGGGAGAAATGGTAGCCTGTTTGCCCACACCACAGTGGCTCGGTTCTCAGGCCAGCCCAACTGTCTGTAGAATGCCTGGCACTAGCTTGGTCTATTCTGCTAGGCCAGGCTAATACGCTCCATCCGTATGTGGATGGCAGGTGGTTACTGAGGAGATTCAAATATTTTCCCCCAAAATTGGCATGCAAAATGGGTAATGGAGAGATTGAGTCCACGGAGAGGAAAAAGTATGCCTTGACAAGTCAAGTGGGAGTGAGAAGCAAAGTAAATAGGGTTGCTGTGGTGAACTCAGAGGTCGGACTGGTCTGGGAGAGGCACTGGTGAAAATGAAAGTCCAATGTCATGAGTCCCAAGGTATCTGAAGCAGGTTCAAGTGTCCCTACAAGGTCTGCAATGACCAAAGGTCATAGGTAGCTAGTCACGGGGTCGTATTAAGAGTCAGGCCAACAGGAGAAGCATCTGGAATTTCCCAATATGTCAGAAAGGCTTGTGGGGGGCAGCCCTGGGTTTAGATGTCTCTAGGTGGGAAGGACAGGCAGCTGTCCTCGGAAACGAAGATGCCTCTCCCTTGCACCATTGCCCTCAGGCATTGCTGGCCATGGAATTCTTTGATGGCATCAGCTGGAGAGAAAGCTGTTTGGACCCAGGAGGGAATCATTTTATTTGACTTTGTTTTTATGGCCGCACCTGTGACAAATGGAAGTTCCCAGACCAGGAATTGAATCTGAGCCACAGCTGCAACTTACAGCACAATGGCAAGGGTACCAGATCCTTAACCCCCAGTGCCAGGCTGGGGATTGAACCTGCACCTCTACAGTGACCTGAGCCACTGCAGTCAGATTCATAACCCACTGAGCCACAGCAGGAACCCATCATTTGATTTTTTAAAGGTTGCAAAGGATTGATCCTGTCCCTATCTCTCTTTTAATTGATTTTTGTTTTATTGTGGAGGCTATTTTTAGAGGAGCTGGCAGTAAGTTAGCTCATTGAATATTATATGTAATTTCTGGTATTAACTGATAATAAGGCTGACTGGTAGGCTAAGGAGATTTGTGCTGTTATTTCTAATCTGTTTTATGGATTAGAATTTATTTTGCACAATAAGAATAACTAAATTTATGATCCAATTAATCTCTGAAACTAATCACATGATGTATCTTTTTCTGTGTAGAAATTTTCCTATAGATAGTAAAGAAATGATATCTCAAGAGTTCTTGTCGTGGCTCGGCGGTTAACAAATCTGACTAGCATCCATTAGGACACAGGTTTGATCCCTGGCCTTGCTCAGTGGGTTAAGGATCTAGTGTTGCTATTGCCATGAGCTGTGGTATAGGTCGCAGACGCAGCTGAGATCCTGCATTGCTGTGGCTGTGGCGTAGGCTGGTGGCTGCAGCTCCGATTCAGCCCCTAGCCTGGGAACCTCCACATGCCACGAGTGCAGCCTAAAAGCCAAAAAAAAAAAAAAAAAAAAAAAAAAGATATCTCAGAGTTCCTGTCATGGCTCAGTGGGTTAAAAACCCTGACACAGTGTCCATGAGGATGCAGGTTTAATCCCTGCCTTGCTCAGAGGGTTAAGGATCTGGCATTGACACAAGCTACAGTGTAGGTTGCAGATACTGCTTGGATCCAGCGTTGCTGTGGCTGTGGTGTAAGCCTGCAGCTGCAGCTCCAGTTTGATTCCTAGCCCAAGAAGTTCTATTTGCTACAGGTGCAGCGGGTAAAAAGAAAAAGAAATGACCCTGAGCCTCAAAATATCAGTCGCCATACCTATAAGATAAAAAAAAAAAAAAAATGTGTAACTTAAAGCCTGGGATATTCTTTCAATCTAATTCCTTCCTTTAGCATATTGATGGCATTGTTCGTTTTAATCCTAAAAGAAGATCAAATGGAAACGACATAAAAAAAACTCACATTTGTTTTTAGAGTGGACTTTATCATCACTTGCTAGTTTCTCAGTTTCTGGAAGAATTCATTGCTGCAATGAATTGGTCTTAGAAAACAAGACTCATACATACTGGTAGAGAACAGAGGTAGAATTTAGAAGCAGCTTAGCTAGAACTTCATTAGTCATTCTCTTTAATTCTTCATGTCAAAAGCATAATGCTGTTTTGGCATCACTCTTAATAATGAGAATTCTTCACTCTCTCCAGGAAGCTTTAAACATTCCGAAAACAAACATTGCCTCAGAAGCTTCAACTGGTGACTGAATAGAGAGTGCAAACATTTCCATAATCCTCCCAGAGAGTTTGAGCAAAGTTGCTGTTAATGTTCCCTGCTTTTCCCAGAAAACTCTCATTCCTAAGGTGGCGATGTTTTCAGAAAAAGTTGGCTTTCTGTAAATAACCTTCATCTTTGGTGAAATTATGCATAGATGCGATAAAAAGAAAATTATAAAAATTCTGTTTGAACCTAGTCGGCTCTTTTCCTTTTACAGCTTTATTAAAATATAAGCCACATACTATAAATATAAGCCACATACTATAAAATTCACAGGATAAAATTCACCCTTTTAAATTATACTGCTTGGTGGGTTTCAATATTCATAGAGTTAAATATGCTAAATTTAAATATGCATATATTTATACATAAATACAAAAAAATTCTATTGCATGTATGTAACACATTTTGTTTATCTTTTTTTTTTTTTTTTTTTTTTTTTTTTTTTTTTTTTTTTTTTTTTGCTTTTTAGGGCTGCATCTGCAGCGCATGAAAGTTCCCAGGCTAGGGGTCAAATCAGAGCTGCAGCTGCCTGCTGACACCACAGCAACACTGGATCTGAGCCACAGCTACAAACTATGCCATAGCTTGCGGCAATACCAGATCCTTAACCCACTGAGTGAGGCCAGGAATTGAACCTGCATCCTCATGGATACTAATTGGGTTCATTTTCTGCTGAGCCACAGTGGGAACTCCTTGTTTATCTTTTTATCAGGGGATGGACATTGAGGTTGTGTCCATCTAGGGCTATTAGAGTAATGCTGTTTGAACGTGCACGCGCAAGTCTTTGGACATACGTTTTCAATCCCAGTCGTGTTTTAAATACACATTTGTGGACAGCGTTAAAATGTGGTTTTTTTTTTTTTATTGTGTGCTTTCTTCTGAGAAAAAGATCCCGTATACTCGCTTACACTGTCGCTTTTTTTCTTTAAGCCTAAGTGAGGAAGAGAGAAGGCAAAGGAGGTAAAAGAGAGGGTCACCCAGAGCCCCAAACACTTTTCCTGATGCCAAACAAAGGGGTATATTCACCAAGGGTATCTTCCAATCACATCTGTCTCTTTTATGTGAGAAAATATAAGTGGACAAATTAAGACTACATTCACACATAAATAAATGTGTGTGTGTGTGTGTGTGTAAAGGCTTCATCCAAAAGGTAAATAAAAGGTAATAGAGAAAGAAGACTTTCAAACATAAATATTCATATGGTTTTAAAAAGTATCACTTTTGAATATCTGATCTCCTGGTCTTTTAGGGAAATCCAATTTTGAACAACTAGATCTTGAAAGACTTTTTTATCCTTGTTCTAAGAAGCCATATGCTCATGTAGGCCTAGTTTGTGATTATAGGGTAAACTCAAGTGAAACAAAGTGTTTTTTTTCCTGCTTGCCTCTTTTCTAAATTTACTTGAAAGATCATTCTTTCTTTTATAGAATCCACTACCAATCCTCATTTTGTTGATATCATCTGATAATCAATTAAGCAATATTCTGCATGTCATTCCCATGGCAACTTGGGGGTTCTCTCTTTTACCATTAAAACTTTTTACACCTGCTGAGCCCCATTCATGATTCATTTCCACTGAGTTTCTGGACTAATGCAAGTCAGAAGATACAGTTGAGCCTCTCTCTGCACCTCCCATGAGAGTTAAACTTCTGGAACTTTCTGACATGCTTAGTTAGAAAGCTAGTCTGCCCAGATTATAAAGAATACCTCCAGGGAGCATTGCTTCCTAATTGCACATGCCAGCCTTTCAGAGGCCTTCCCCTGGCTTAGCAAAAATACTCTAACATCATCATTAGCATCTCACAAAATTATTGAAAATACACACACAAATTAACTTTAATAGTCAGTCCCGGCAGTGGTGCAGTAAAACTGCTATCAAATATTGAAAATGGCATTATAAATTGGAAAATGTTTGGAAATCTATACAGCGAAATATATCAAGAACTAAGAAAATGTTCATTGACACAGTGACACCGTTAAATTGAATATAGTCTCAGATAATCTAAAATGTAAGGAAAGTCATGTCATGCATTATTTGCAACATGGAAAAATTATAAGAAAATTAATGGTCAATGATAAAGATACTATACCACAATATTTTTGGCTGCATCCATGGCATATGGAAGTTCTCCATGCCAGGGATCGAATCTGAGCCAAACCTGTGACTCAAGCTGCTGCAGAAACAATGCTGGATCTCTAACCGGCTGCACCACAGCAGGAATTCCAATATTATAGCACATTTATCTGATGGAATCCTATATTGATATTAAAATAATTAGTATAAACCCGGGAGTTCCCGTCGTGGCGCAGTGGTTAACGAATCCGACTAGGAACCATGAGGTTGCGGGTTCGGTCCCTGCCCTTGCTCAGTGGGTTAACGATCCGGCGTTGCCGTGAGCTGTGGTGTAGGTTGCAGACGCGGCTCGGATCCTGCGTTGCTGTGGCTCTGGTGTAGGCCGGGGACTACAGCTCCGATTCGACCCCTAGCCTGGGAACCTCCATATGCCGCGGGAGCGGCCCAAAGAAATAGAAAAAAAAGACAAAAAAAAACAAACAAACAAAAAAAAAATAATTAGTATAAACCCTATGTAACAATATACGTATGATAAAATAACTACCATACACTGAATGCTATGTCCCAGGCCATAAATTAGTAATGTTGTGGCTATTACTTCATATTCGTCTCAATAATTCTGTGAAGGGGTATTACCCCATGTACGCACTGTGAACGCTCTTTTGAAGATTCTTCTTTCATTTCCTCTGCACTCTTTCAATTATCTCTCAGGGTAACTTCCCTTTTCCACTTAACAGGAGAACTCCTTAAAGAAGCTCCCATCTGACTCCAGAACATGAGTTTTTGTTTTGTTTTATTTTTTTCTTTTTATGGCCACACCCGAAGGACATGGAAGTGCCCTGGCCAGGGATTGAATCTGAGGTGCAGCTGTGGCAAGGCTGGATCCTTTAATCCACCACACCAGGCTGGGAGTAGAACTTGCACCTCCACAGTGACTGGAGCCAGGCAGTTGGATTCTTAACCCACTGTGCCACAGCAGGAACTCCCAGGGGTTGGGGTTTTTTTTTTTGCCATTACCCTAGCTGACTCCTAGCTAATATGGTGTTAAATAGAAAAGCAAAAGGAAATCAGATTACAAAATTATTATATCACTTCAATTTAAATTTTAAAGATGTCGCCTTTAGAAAAAAAATTAGAAGAGAATACACAGACCTGATGACAGTTATCTTAGGGTTATGATATTTTAGAGGGATAATACTTTTTCATCAGAATTTCTGTAATGTAACTTAATGTTCTTATACTATAAGCAAAAATACTCACAATCCCCCAACTGGAAAGAGTTTGGTTCTTGACTGATGGATCATGATCTTCTTGTCCTAAAGCATTTTTCCCCCACCCCCAGGACTAAAGCGTGCTTTATGGCCATTGTAATGTTTTCAGAATTTCTAAATATGCTAAGCAATAAAGAATTTTGCTACATTTATGAAAGTAGCAATGATTAAGTTTTAAGAGCTTAAGGACAGAAATCATGGTACTGTTATGCATCGGTCTAATGCCTTGCAGTTTTCAGTTTCACATACACTGATTCACTTGATCTTTCTGACACCTTCAACATTTCTGCAAGTTGTCCAGAAAGCCCTTTCCCTAGAGTTTCAATGTACCCACAGTCGCACTGGAGGTACTGGCTGGTCTACATGCCCCAGAAAAGGGCCGCTAGGGCCCTTGACATACGCCTCCTCCAGCCCCATCCAGGCACAGCTGGAAACACAGCTGCAGGCTACAGCTGGCCGAGTCCCTGGAGTAATCATGACCGAAAAATGCTGGACAGGAAGGCTCTTCCGAAGGTTCTTCCTTCCCACCACCCCCTCTCTCTGTCCCTCTGGGCTGATTTTCTACTTAATAAGAAGAGCAGTTCTACTCAGTGTCACTGAACAAGTGACAGCTGGCTTTGATGACGAGGGTCCTCAGTTCTTCCAAACATACCAAAAACAGGGCAACTGCTAAACTGGGGGGGTGGGGACTACTACTGCCTTGGCTAGGAAAAAAAATTGCAGAAACTGCAGCTTTCATTCAGATTTAAGGACCTAACAGGGAAAACCAGAAACATTAGATGTTGCTTTCTTTTTTACAAGCATGGGATTCTTCTGATTATAAAAGTATCACTCTGTGCAGAAAAAAAAAAAAAAACAATAAATTCAAAGAATCAAATCACCTTAAGTCCTTTCCCCAGAAATAACCAACATGAATATGTTTTTAATAAATTCCTGGGCTTTTAACAATATATGAGAAATATAAACGTGCATTTCTATACATGTTCATTTCACCATTTGAGAATCATACTGCATATACTATTTAGTTTCCTCCTTTATTTTCAGTTAACCTTACTCACATCTTCCCATTTTATTAACCGTGCTGCAAAAATATGTTTTTAACACTCTATGCATACTATCATAACTTTAGGAACCATATGCTGCAGGGTGGTTATAATATTAGCGCCATCTGACTCCTCTCTCTGTATGCTTTAACTCTGCTGAATCCTCATGGGCATTTAACACTCTCTGGCTTCAGTGAGAATTAAGCACAGGAAGAGGAAAAGCAGGCCATCTGTGCAGGAAGGTAAAACCAGTGTAAATTAAATGGGGTGTGAAAAAAAGCCACTTATGCTCTTTAAATATGTGCTACTTGAGAGAAATGCTCACCTATGTACAGAACTAATCAGTGAACACACAGGCTTCAGGTGAGTGACTGGTTCTGAGTGTTCTGCGTTCAAAAAAGCAAAAGCAATCCTATTTGTCAAAAATAATTATCTATAGCTTCAAAATGATTCCAAGAGATCTTGATCAAACCTTAAGCACTTCAAGGATGGTTAGCCCAAACCCAAACAAGCCTCCATCTCTGGCCATTTTCTTCCCTCCTCTGCTTACCACCAGCTCAGAGTTATTTTGGACTCTGTCTGTTGATCCAGGGCTGTTTGCTCATTCACTGCCATCTCTTTCTCCCTGGTGGGGGTTTGCCTTTTCTTTTCTATTTCTCTCTCCAGACCACTCTACCCTGTCTTTGCTGGAACACCCATCGTGGAATAGCCTGGTGCTGGAGAATGCCAGATTTGAATCCTGTGCATTTGCATTCTGTCTGTGGCAATTTATGCAAATACTGTTCCCCTCTGTCCTTCAGTTTTCAACCTGACAAATGGGAATAACAGTACCTACTTCAGAGGACTGTGGGGAGGTGTACATGAGCTACTTTCTGTAAAACTTTTTAAAATGTATTTATTTTTTTATTAAAGTATAGTTGCTTTACATTGTTGTTCCAGTTTCTGCTGTACAGCCAAGTGACCCAGTCATAGATAATATAAGAAATGAAATATATATATTCCTTTTATTATATTATCTTCCATTGTGGTCTGTCCCAAGTGATTGGATATAGTTCCCAGTGGAACCTCTTTGCTTATCCATTCTAAATGCAATAGTTTGAATGTAAAGCATTTTTAGACAAATGCCTGATGGAGTTCCCATTGTGGCTCAGTGGGTTAAGAACCCAACTAGTATCCATGAAGATGTGGGTTCAATCCCTGGCCTTGCTCAGTGGGTTAAGGATCCAGTGTTGCCATGAGCTGTGGTGTTGCAGACAAGGCTCAGATCCCACACTGCTACATCTGTAGTGTAGCCAGCAGCTATCGCTCCAATTCAACCCCTAGCATGGAAACTTCCATATGCCATTGGTGAGCCCCTAAAAAGTGAAAAAAATAAAAATAAAAATAAAAAACCTTTTTATTGAAGTGTAGTTGATTTACGGTTGAGAGTCTGCATTTCTAACAAGCTCCAAGGTGATGCCAGCAGTATTGGTTCTTGAGTGCCAGGGTTGAGTAGATGTTCTTAAGGAAGAAGTGGAACAGTTAATTGAATATTTTAGGAAAGTATTAACTTATAAAGGGATAGAGAAACAAGTATAATCTAGAAAAGACAAAATATTAATCTAGGAAAATAAAGACCCGAAGTCTTTTTTTTTTTTTTTTTTTTCTTTTTTTTTTTTTTTTGTCTTTTTAGGGCTGCACTCTTGGCATCTGCAAGTTTCCAGGCTAGGGGTCAAATTGGAGCCGTGGCTGCCGGCCTACACCACAGCCACAGCAACGCAGGGTCCGAGCCCTGCCTGAGACGTACAGCACAGCTCACGGCAATGCTGGATCCTTAACCTACTGAGCAAGGCCAGGGATCGAACCTGCGTTCATGGATGTTAGATTTGTTTCCGCTGAGCTACGACGGGAACTTTGAGACCCAAAGTCTTAAGGGATTTCAGGTATAAAGTGGACTGGATGCACTCTACCTCTTTTATATTAGATTTAGTCCCTTACTCTGCCCTTCCTTCTTGCCCCCCTTCACCATGGAAGATCTATTATTTGTACTGTCTCCTAACACCCTCTGGTCACTCCTGGATTCCATGTCAATTAGCACTTTTTTTTTTTTTTTGTCTTTTTAGGGCCACCCCTGTGGCATATGGAGGTTCCCAGGCTAGGGGTCGAATCGGAGCTGTAGCCGCCAGCCTATGCCACAGCCACAGCAACGCTAGATCCAAGCCATGTCTGTGACCTACACCACAGCTCATGGCAACACTAGATACTTAACCCACTGAGCGAGGCCAGGGATCAAACTGCAACCTTTTGGTTCCTAATCAGATTCATTTCCGCTGCGCCACAATGGGAACTCCCATCTGCACTTTAGAATAATGTTTAGCATTCTTCAAAGGTTAGCAGATTTTACATGTACCTGTGCCAAGTATTGAGGAAGTTGTAATGGGTTGAAGGGAGAGGAAGAGGGCAAGATCAGGGGTTAGAATTAGAGAATCTGGAGGGGTAGCCTAGCAGAGTAACGCCTTCTCCAAACAAAATCTGGGTGGTTTGACGTCAGATAGCCAAAGTAAACATGGGCCATATACTTGCAATTGTAAAGTGCAGGTCACACTGTCAACACACATATAAGGAACGATTGAGCCCTTACGCTTAGGAAAAAAAGATCAGGCAGACTGGGGCGGCACTGCCAGGTGGGATGGGGTTGGGTGGGATGGGGAATGGTGGTGGCTACGGAGAGAAAGTGTGAGAAGCTGCTCTCAAATCTCTGGAGTGCTCATCTTGGGACAGAAGGGAGGGGAGGAAAGGGCTGGTGAAGGACAGAAGGAGGACCACCTGAAAATGCAGTAAATAGCCCCAGGAGGCCAGAAGCCCCCATATCAGGGAAGTTATGGAGGACATTTGCAGTGTGTCTATGATGCTTTCAAGATCGCTCTGGCCACACATTTCGCTGACACCTGCATGGCCATGGGCACACTCAAGGCAAAAGTCTAGTCTGTTCAGAGATCTTGTCAAGGCCATCACTAAACCTATGTCTCCTTCATATTTATTTATTTATTTATTTGGGGTTGCACCCATGCCATGTGGAAATTCCCAGGCCAGGGATCAAACCTGTGCCACAGCAATGACTGGAGCCATTGCAGTGACAACACCAGAGCCTTAACCCGCTGTGCCATAAGAGAACTCCCTCTTCCTCTTTTCATTATACCCTCTGGCTCCCTTCTTTTCCCAACTAAAGTTGCGAAAGTTTCTTATGTAGGTAAAGTCAGAGAGACTGACAAGATACTGGCAATAACCTTTTCTAAACCAAGACTAGGACTCCTACTTGGACCCATCAGCTAGGAAGGGAGCCAGACAGCTGGCAGTGGTCGTGTCCTGGCAAGCCCTGCCCGGGGAACCCAGCAGCAGCAGGTGGACAGAACCACGTGTCCCTCTGCTCCACCTGCTGGGAGCTCTCTCTATGACCGACCAGAAATTAAGGAACAAAGGGAGGGCTGGAGGGGTAGAAGCAACCAAGTAGGCCTCACCCTTTCCTCCTGTGAAAAATAAGAAGCCCCCCCGACACACACCCAGGCCTCGGCCCCTCCCACCTGGACGTTTCATGCTTGAAGTTATCTGCAAATACCGTAATTAGAGCTCATACTTGAATGAAGGCTTATTGCTGAAATGCACTGAAACTGGGGACCGGGCACAAGAGAGGCCCTGGGGAAGGAAAGCAGGCTGATAAGGGGGGTGAGGGGGGGCACCAGGGTTACCCTCTGTCCTGGGCTGACTGTGCTACAGGCAGCTCATTCCTCCCCTTTTATCTTGCCCTGAGATTCTGTTACAGAAGTCCAGGCCCTTTCCCAGGGAAATTCACTGCAGGAGTAAGTGCAGTGCTGGTCTCCCTAGAGAAGGCACTGTATCAGCTTGGACTGGTAGCTGGTGTGTGTGTGTGTGTGTGTGTTTGTGCACATGTGAGTGCATTCCAGTGTGTTCCTGTGTGTCTGAAGTCTTGTGTGTGTGTCCCTTACCTCTCACCTGAGCAGCTTTGTCCACGGTGGTACCAGATGGGGGCCCCCAGATGGGGGCTATGGGGGGAGAAGAGCGTTTGGGTTAATGGAAAAAGCGATGAGTTCAATTTTGGGCATATGACACCTGAATCACAAACTTTGAGGGATTTTCCATTGTGGCACAGCAGAAGCAAATCTGGCTAGTATCCATGGGTCAACGGGTCAGGGATCTGGTGTTGCTGTGGCTGGGGCTGGCAGCTCGAGCTCCGATTAGACACCTAGCCTAGGAGTTTCCATATACCACAGGTGCAGCCTGAAAAAGCAAAAACAAAACAACAACCACACACACAAAAATTGAGTATTTTATTTTAGAAGAACATGCATACATGTGTACAGATAACGGTAGACACATAGCTCTTTCTATATGGTACTGTTCTAGAGGTGGGACATACATGAAACCTGCAGTCGTCACAAAAACACTGGAATGGGATCTGTTACCATATCCACTTTGCAGGTGAGGGAATCAAGGCATAATGTGGGGAAGTAACTCGCCCAAGGTCACTCACGTAGCCATGGTGTCTTGGGTTGTGCATGGTTAGCACCATTCATATTTTTATTTAAAAAAGTAAGTTTTGAGGAGTTCCTGCTGTGGTCCAGTGGATTAATGATTCAGTTTGTCTCTTTGGAGGTGATGGTTCAATCACCAGCCCAGCACAGAGGGTTAAGGATCTGGGGTTGCTGCACCTGTGGCGTCGGTCACAGCTGGCTCAATCCCTGGTCCAAGAATTTCCATATGCTGTGTGTATTGCCAGTACATACATACATAAGATTTGACTGGCAAAATTACTTTTCTATAAATTAATTTAGGAAAAATTGCTGTCTTCAGGCTGTTCAGGAGTATGGTATGTTTCTCAGTGTATTTGGATCTTTAGATATTTGCAAAATTTTATACTTCGAAAAATATGGGAAGAGAGCTTACGCATTTCTCATTAAGGGAATTCTTAGGTATTTTGTTTTCATTGTGTTTTATGTGTGTGTTTAAATTGAATTATAGGTGTGACAAAAGTCCACTTGTTTTGTTTTATTGACTTAATAATCTTAAATTCATCTAGAATAATAAACAATAATAAATAATAACATCTGATACATGAGGCCCACAACCAGAGAGAAGAGAAAGAATTTTCACAACTGGTGCTGGAATAATCGCTTAGTGATTTGGAACAAATCAATTTAGATTCTTAACTCTCCCTGGAGGGATTAAAGAATTAAATGGGTGGGAAAAAACTCTTAAGTCATAAGAACTAATATTCACCAGAACTAATATTCTGGTGAATATTATCTCTGTATAAAAAATAAATTTATAGCTCTAAGAAAAAAACCTCAACAACTCACTGATATAAAAATTTTTAACTTCTGAACATAAAAAGAGGCAGACAAAAAATGGGGAAAATGGGGAGTTCCTGTTGTGGCACAGTAGAAACGAACCTGATTAGCATCCACGAGGACGTGGGTTCGATCCCTGGCCTCACTCAGTGGGTTAAGGACCCGGTGTTGCCATGAGCTGTGGTGTAGGTTGCAGATGCAGCTCGGATCGAGCATTGCTGTGGCCGTGGCGTAGGCTGGCAGCTGTAGCTCTGATTTCAACTCCTAGCCTGGGAACTTCCATGTGCCACAGGTGAGTCCCTAAAAAGCAAAAAAAAGGTGGGGGGGGGGAAATGACTAAAATCGTGACTTCTAAAACCTAAAAAGCTTACACAAATAGATTTAAAAACACTAAAATATTAGAAAATGAGTAAAGCACATGTTATGCTGTTCATAGAAGAACAAAAAGTCTAATAAGCACATTTTAGAAGTTTGATAAGATTGTTAACAAAACAAATCAAATTAAATCCAGAAACTCTTTTTCACTTACTAAACTAATAAAAATGAGCAGGCGTTCCCCTCATGGCTCAGTGGAAACAAATCTGACTAGTATCCATGAGGACGCAGTTTTGATCCTGGCCTTGCTCAGTGGGTTAACGATCCAGCATTGCCATGAGCTATGGTATAGTTTGCAGATGTGGCTCTGATCTGGCACTGCTGTGGCTGTGGCGTAGGACAGCAGCTGCAGTTCTGATTGACCCCTATCCTAGGAATCTCCATATGCCACAAATTCAGCCCTTAAAAGACAAAAAAAAAAAAAAAGAGCAAAATTATAACACCCAAGAGTGGTGAAGTTGCAATGCCATAAGCACCTTCACAGACTATTAATGTTTTTATGCATACTTTAATGCATAATCTCTTTTTAGAAAGTGATTTTAAATTTGTAGCAAGTATTTTAAAACATTGCAATATTTTACCCCAGGAATTCTACTTCTAGAAATTTATCTTATGGAAATAATCAGAGATGGGAGAAAAGTATTATACATTTATATAAAAAAGTGAAAATCTGAAATTAATGACAATGATTGCAAAATCATATGATGGAATCTTTTGTAGTCTTAAAAATATGTGCTTTTGAAGACTTTTTAATGATATGGTAAAATGATCAAAATTTAATGTCACAAAAATACAAAACTGGACCTAATTCTGATTGTAAAAATGATTTGCCCATATACAAAATGAACTAAATATCAGTAGTGGTTATCTAGAGTCTATAAGCTTATGGATGATTTTTGTTTTCTTCTTTGTATTACCTGAGCTATTCTTTGGCTCTTAAATGGGAAAAAGATGAGAGCTATAGCCAAAGAAAATGTAAAGTCCAGGGACATTTCTTTCCTCCCCCCGTCCTCCGTCTTCTCTTTCTTTCTTTATTTGTAATGATGGGAGAGGGTTGAATGCTTTACAGTCAGTAGAAAAGAGGGTGAAAATACAGTAGTAAAAAAAACAAACAGAAACACAGGAGTAACTTTCCAAAGGAGAATAGAGAATCAGATAAAGAACACTGCAGGGAGTTCCCGTTGTGGCTCAGCGGTGACGGTGAAGAATCCAACTAATATCCATGAGGATGCAGATTCAATCCCTGGTCCTGCTCAGTGGGTTAAGTATCTATCTGGCTGTTGCCATTTGCCGTGGTGTAGGTCGCAGACATGGCTCGCATCCTGCGTTGCTGTGACTGTGGCATAGGCTGGCAGCTGCAGTTCTGATTCAACCCCTAGCCTGGGAACTTGCATATGCCTCACATGCAGCCCTAAAAAGCAAAGAAACCAAAACAAAGGAAAAAATCCTGCAAAATGAATTAGCCTTGAAAGCCTTTGTTGAACAAATGAATGAGTGAACGAACAAATGAATGAATAAATGAACAAATGCCATACAGTAAGACGGTTTTCTTTCATTCTGTTCCTTTTCAAAATTGAAAAGGAAAGATGAGTGTATTTCTTTTTTACTCAAAGTAAGAATATTGAATATAAAGAACTATTGAATTCATTATTAAATTGATATTACTAAGTGCTTTGTGTCTTAACTATAGGATTATGTCTAAATACTAATTGTTATAAGTGGAGCAAGGAGGAACAACAGAACAAATTAACTTGTGACTGTTTTTTTTTTAATCACAAAATTTAATTAGGCTCCATTTACAAATGTTAATTTCATACAGAGAATGAGAATGCTGGCACTTATTCAGCTAATTCTGGGAGTAAAAACCACACGTGCTATTAAGGAATGGTAATTTTTAGGTGGCTGGAGCTCTGAATTTTCCAGATAGTTTATATAAACTAGAATGTTGTTAAATTAAATATGTTACTTTTTAAGAACAGTTTTTACATTTTTACTTTTTTATTGCGGTGTAGTTGATTTATACTGTTTCAGGTGTACAGCAAAGTGATTCTGTTAGATTTATGTGTGTGTAGATATATATGTGTGTGTGTATGTATGTGTGTGTGTGTATCCTTTTTCAGATTCTTCTCCATTATAAGCTAATACATTACTTTTTCTTTTTTATGGCCATACCAGCAGGTATGTTCCCTGGAGGTTCCCTGGGCCAGGGATTGAATCCGAGTCACAGCTATAATCTGCACCACTGCTGTGGCAATGCTCGATCCTTTAACTCACTGTGCCAGGACAGGGGTCAAGCCCAGGCTGCCACAGTTGGATTCTTAGACCACTGAACCCCAGCGGGAACTCCAGTATATTACTTTTTAAACACAGGCTGAGTTTCCTTTTATTCTTTTAAAAATGTCATTCAATAGGCATTTACCCTTGATATTTTAAAATGGTAATTTATTCATCACAAGATTCTAAAAATGACTGTTCATTTGATTTGTATACATAGGTTCTGACTTTAAAAACTTAGCTAAATGTACATTTGATAAATATTTGATATATATATTTTAATATTCCTTGTCCTTTTAAGGACCTGAAGAAAAGTCAATATAAAAGCATTAGAGCTACTTAACTGTAAAGATATTCTATTTATTCATTCATACATTCATTAATTGGACAAATATTTATTGAGCTTCTGTTATGTCCGAGGTGCTTGCAACAGTTAAAAACATGCCGTCTTCCTTTATGAAGCTTGCAGGCTGGTGGGGAAGATAGACTCTGAATAAATCATTTCAGTGTTGAGAAGCATATAAACTAGCTTGGGTTTCAGAAACAGCCACCTCAAGCAAGTGACTTAAAGCTGGAGTGGAGAGAGAGGTGGCCAAGAGTGGCTAGAGTGAAATGGCTCTCATGGAAGGCTAAGGAGGGGTAATAGCAGTTTGCAGGGAGAAAATCGGGACCTCCTATTTAGATGAATAGATTGATAACGTCCCTCCCTCAGCCCATGTATATGATGCCCCCCCACCCCACGTCAATTGCAGCATCCCAAGTATCTTGAGAAGAGGGCATGGGGGTTGGGGGGTGTGTGACAGTGGTGCCTTGGTTAATTTGTCCCTTTCAGTATATTGCAATGTATTGCACTTCTCTGTGCTTAGTTGGGTAAATTTCTAAATTATATTTTCTGTTTTATCTAGTTAGACTTGTCCTCAAAAATGGACATGTAGATTTAAAAAATTCTCTAGGAGTTCCCGTCGTGGCGCAGTGGTTAAGGAATCCGACTAGGAACCATGAGGTTGCGGGTTCGGTCCCTGCCCTTGCTCAGTGGGTTAACGATCCGGCGTTGCCGTGAGCTGTGGTGTAGGTTGCAGACATGGCTCGGATCCCACGTTGCTGTGGCTCTGGTGTAGGCCGGTGGCTACAGCTCCGATTGGACCCCTAGCCTGGGAACCTCCATATGCCGCGGGAGCGGCCCAAGAAATAGCAAAAAAAAGACAACAACAAAAAATTCCTCTAAAGAAACTTCAGATGAAAAAAATCATAATACAAGCATGCGGAACTAAGAAAAGTGAAGTTGACACTCTCACGCTTAGAAAAAGCTCTTTGGTTGGGCCACATTTCAAGATAAAGCAGTGACCATCTAATCAAATTTGATAGGAAGGCCATCAAAACAAACTCAGAATTATCAAGTAGGGTCCATGGGTTCACTTCCATAATCATTAATGATGACTTTTATCTAAGTGTACCTTTGCAGAGTAGCAATGAAAAAAATAAATCTTTGTAAACTAATGAATAGAATTAAGAACTGGATGGCTTGATGTGATAAGTGCAGCTAACAGCACACTTCCTCCATTGAGTCCTCTTGTCTCTGTGAGGTTTCTTTTCTAGCCATGACAGCCCATTAAATTCAAGAGTCAAAATAAATCAGATTGGAAACCAGACTTGTGAATTGGTGTATCACAAGAGTGTTAAATCAAGATTTTAAAAATGAAGTCTATTGACTCAAATTTATCTTACCAAAATGTTAATACCTTAATAATTAGGAATATATTTTACTTATAGAAAAATATTAACAAAAAAGTGTAAAATCCTGCTATTTAATTTGACGTTCTGTGAGTGTACATAATAAATATGACAGTAATACAGACAAATTATTGACAAATATATACAAGTACCTATTATGCTGCAGAAGTGAAATCAAGATGTTTTAAATGATGAGGCACATTATCCACACCTTTTGAAGGGAACTTACCCAGGAGTGTGTTACTAGAGGCGCATGCGAATTATGCTCACAAGGAAGGAGGAAAAGAAACAGATGACAGAAATATTTCAGAGGTGGAGTGACAGGACTGGTGGTTATTCCTTTGAAAATGCTCACTGGATCACTGTCCCTCACCCTCTCCTTATTAAAACCCTCCAGCACAAAGAGGAGAGGATTCCAACAAGGCTCCTGTCTTCTGCAAAGGCTTCCCTGCTTCCCAGTCCAGAGCACGCCCCTCTCTTCCTCTAGAGAGCCACCTGGAGTCCTTTTCCTTAGAGCCCTTCGCTCATCTGGTAATTGTACATTCCCTGGTGAGATCATTTGCAGCAAGTTGGTCTCTCCAAGCTCCGTGAAAGACTAGCAGAAGGCCTGGCACTTAGGAAATGTCAGTGCAAAGGATGCATCACTTTGCTGTGAAGGGTGAAGGAGATAGCAAGATACTCCCCTACTTCTCCTGAGCAGCGGTGCCCACGGTAGTGCAGTCTCCCAAGACAGCGTCTATGGGAGAAGAGGAGGGTTGGGTTGGGGCGGGAGAAAAAGGAGGATTTCTATTCTGGACATGTGACACCTGAATCAAAACCTGTGAGTATTTTATTTTAGAAGAATCTACGTACTATTTTATTTCAAAAGTATATCTGTGTGTGTAGATAACGATAAATACATCAATAACTTTCTTATTAAAATCACCCCACTTATGGAGTTCCTGCTGTGGCTCAGTGGTAATATAAACTTGACTAGTATCCATGAGGATTCAGGTTTGATCCCTGACCCCACTCAGTGGGTCAAGGATCCAGCATGGCCATGAGGTGTGGTGTAGACCCACAGCTGCATCTCCAATTTGAACCCTAGCCTGGGAACCTCCATACACCGCAGGTGTGGCCCTAAAAAGCAAGCAAACAAACAAACAAACACCCCATAAAATGACCACTTTTGTGATTACAAAGCAGCATTAGGAAGTTCCTGTTGTGGCTCTGTACTAAGGAGCCTGACTAGTATCCATGAGGATGCAGGTGTGAGCCCTGGCCTCACTCAGTGGGTTAAGGATCCAGCGTTGTTGCCATGAGCTGTGGTGTAGGTCGCAGATGCGGCTTGGATCTGGTGTCACTGTGGCTGTGGTGTAGGCCGGCAGCCGTAGCTCAGATTTGACCCCTAGCCAGGGAACTTCCATATGCTGCAGGTACGGACCTAAAAAGAAAAGAAAAAAAGAGCATTAGATGCCTAAAATATAACTGGATAAATAGTCCTTCAAAACAAAGCACACTGAAAATTACTGGGTATTTCTTATTTTAAGAGCAGTTACTGAGAATGGAAACTTCTTTTGGTAAAGACTGTCACTCTACTCAAGTAATGAATATGGCTCTCCGTTTATAGCTTCCCCAGCAGAAATAGAAAAAATAAATAAAAGCAAATCCAACCCTTCTTCTCCAAAGCTCACTTTTCAGCAGAAAAGACAAAAACTATATTTCTGCCTAGCAAGATTATAGCATCCAAAACGCCCCATGAGACCGGACAGGTGGTGGGGGGAGGGTTGGACTGGAGCTTTGGGATTGGCATACACACACTGAGGTATATGGAACAATTGGGAACCTGCTGTATAGCACAGGGAACTCTACCCAGTGTTCTCTGATAATCTATGAGGAAAAAGAATCTGAAAGAGAATGTATGTGTGTCTCACATAACTGAATCACTTTGTCGTACAGCAGAATTGATAACGACCTAATCCAGGCCGGAGCTAGCTCAGGCTATGCATTTTGTGACTTGTAGATTTTTCTGCCTTCTGATCTTGTCTTTCATGTTCTCATTTTCTTATCTAT
This sequence comes from Sus scrofa, assembly GCF_054392235.1. Taxonomy (NCBI): domain Eukaryota; kingdom Metazoa; phylum Chordata; class Mammalia; order Artiodactyla; family Suidae; genus Sus; species Sus scrofa. The sequence continues at coordinate 84,128,011 of NC_139387.1, read as the reverse complement.
AGCCTCACTTTCCTGGATGCCTTTCATCACTTCCCTGCTATCGCTTTCTCTCGCTCTTGGATAAGGATTGTTTCTCTGGCTCTATTGCCTTTGGACACTCAAACTGATAAGAAAGTAAGACTGATCACATTGGGTCAGGACTAAAGAACAGCCAGACTTGCATTTTGTTATTCCAAGTATCTCCACGGGTTTATAGGTCTCCCCAGCCTAACCCACCTGAGTATTTAATTTGGATCTGTCATCTATAAATTTGTGTTTTCCTTGCTTTGAATGAATACTTTTAAACATGCTTTTTATCTTTACTTTCCTGGTTCCAAAAACTGTGCCATTATGTTCTGTGCTATTCATGAACAACTTTGTGTACTTTTTAAAATACATTTTATTGGTCCATAGATGATTTATAATGTGTTATTTTCAGGTGTACAACAAAGTGAATCAGCCATATCTCCATTCTTTTTCAGATTCTTTTCCCGTATAGGCTATCACAGATATTGAATAGATTTCTCCAAGCTACACACACATGTATATCCTTGTACCGATCAATTTTGTGTGTGTGCAGATTCCCAGAAGTGACACTAGTGGAATCTAAGTTTTTCCTGTTTATTGCCAAATTACTTTCCAGTAATAATTAATATTATTTATTAAATACCTCGGATACATTGTGGACTATTTTAAGTGTTTACATATATTAATACATATATTCTACATAACCATACAAGGTAGGTATTATTGTTTATTTCCATTTTAAAGATGAGGAAACTGAGGCACAGAGAAATTAAGTCAGTCACACAAGTTCACAGAGCTAGTAGGGTGTGGAGCCAGGATTAGAACCCAGAAAATTTGGCTTCAGAGCCCACATTGTTAAGCACTAAATTGCTACCTCACAAAATGTTGTATGAACTTATATCAGCACCATGAAGAAGTGTAGATGTTATACTCAATTGTGGAACACTTCCTTGTTTGAAAAAAAATTTATTTTATTCATGATTTACATGTTGTATTAATTTCTGCTGTACAGCAAAATGATTCATATGTATATACATATATATTCATATTCTTTTCCATTATGGTTTATCACAAGATACTGAATACAGCTCCCTGTGCTATACAGTAGGAACTCGTTGTTTATCTGTTATATATATAATTGCATCTGCTAATCCCAACCTCCCAGTCTCCCAACCCATCCCTTCCACACACCCCCTCCCCCTCGGCAATCACAAGTTTGTTCTCTATATCCGTGTGTCTGTTTCTGTTTCGTAGATAAGTTCATTTGTAGACACTACTTTTTAATTAGTATTTTCTTAATGTAGAGCCTAAACTTCCCTTTCTCACTTTAAAGGTAAGGTTTGGAGTTAACATGGAGGACTAGCTATTCTCTAATAAATACATTTTCTCCTTATCCCCACAGTGGGAGGAATGGTAATTGAGGAGTGGCTTAGTCTGCTGTTTCAGTATGGAGTGAGCATAACACAATACCTTGTGCCTACAAACTTGGGCTTTAGAAATTCAATGCCCTGTGCCTATTTCTGCAAAGTGTGCAAAATAGTAACAGATACCATTTCTTGTGCACTTATTATGTACTAAGCATTGTGTTGACTACTCTGGAGTCATGGAGTCATGTGGTCATCAGACGGGTATCATCTATCATCATCTCATTTGGTAACAAGTGAGGGAGATCCACTCAACTTGATCCCCATAACAATGCATCAGTGTCAGGTAAATTAGACCCCAGTTTTAACTTCTGGGATGGACACTGGCTCTGGTTCTTCAGCTTGAATGAATAAGACTGTAGTTACAATACTTAAGGAACCCTACTACCCCCCTGCTCCCCAACAGATAAAAAATAAAAGTGACCCTGCAAAGCTAACCTGGGCTGAAATAAAAAACAGTAGACATTTTTTTTTAAGAGGCCTGCTCTGGAATTAGAATTTAAATTCAGTTTAGAGTCACTTGTTTCCCTCCTGCCAGAGCCAATTACAAATCTGGTGACGTAGACTATTCATTGTGATGCTAGAAGAGGGGACAGCAGGCCCCGTCACAGTGTTACCAAGGACAGTTAAGACACGCAGCATATCTGCAGAAGGATGGCCCAGACAATTGACAACTCCTTTAGCTGCAAATTTCCTTTTTGCTGTGGCTGCTTTAACTGACTCCTATTGTCAAAATATTTTCATCTATGGAAGAGATCCAGGGAACATCAAAGTTAGTAAAAAGGGTTAATCAGGCAAAGAAGTGAGATTACTTCCATCCAAAGAATAACTAAAAATTTTAAAGACCATCTGTTGCTTTAGGGCAGACTCTATGAATAGGAATAAAATACCTATTTCAGAACAAATAACTTATTTTCTAATGAGGTAAGATTTTTTTTTTCGTAGATGGCTGTACTACTTCTGTTACAAATAGGACATGTTTGGGCGCTTATTCGGCAATAATGGCACCCACTGACCTTTCCATTTTTCATCATTGTCAAAATTCAGACTGTCTTATAACTGATTTAAAAGACAAAACCTATACATATTCACAAGACAATTTTGATGCTATTACTCAAAATTCATGCATATTAAGTCTGCTGGCATCAGACCAGATATATTCAGATATATTTGGACAGCTTGGAAAACCTAAGGAGGAAACACCTTTTCTCTGGAAGCACACAGCCATCCTATTGGGCAACTCAGATGGGGAACAGGTGCAGCCTATAAGCACAAAGCGAAGCTGGGACAGGAACAGGTGTGGCTTAACTTCAGGCTGAATCTTCTTTGGGATGTGATTGATCTTTCTTCACAAAGCTGCCTCTCCTTCCTGCAACCATCCAGAAAGGACCAATGGAACTATTAGAAAATGCCCATGTTATCATGAGGTGATTTAATTCCCCTTTTAAACTACAGCTTCACTTTCAGAGCAGATACAGAATTTTTCTTTGGTCAGTTCCATAAGGCCACCCACAGAAAAACCCGTTCAGGTGTCCTAATTACCTGAGTATCATTTTGGGAAATCTACTCAATTGCAAAGGTCCACAATAATATCAGATAGTATTAAAAATGGTCTTGGGGAGACATGGAAGCAACCTATATGTCCATCAAAAGAGGATTTGATAAAGAAGAAATGGTACATATATACAATGCAATATTACCCAGTCATAAAAATGATGAAAAATGCCATTTGCAGCAACATAGACGGACATAGAAATTATCACACTAAGTCAGAGAGAAAAAGACAAATATTATATGAGATCACTAATCTGTGGAAGCTAACAAAAACTGACACAAAAGAACTTACAAAACAACCTCAAAAGATTTAGCCTCAAAGATTTAGAAACCAAATTCATGGTTACCAAAGGGAAATGTGGGGCGGGAGGGATAACTTTGGGGTTGGGATTGACACATACACACTCCCGTATGTAAGAGATAGGTAACAAGATCTACTGCATAGCACAGGGTAATCTATTCAATACCGTGTAATAACTTATATGGGAAAACAATCTGAAAAAGAACAGATATGTATGTGTATAACCAGTTCACTTTGCTGTACCCCTGAAATGAACACAACTTTCTAAGTCAACTGTGGTCTAATAAAATTAATTTTTTTACTTTACTTTTTTGTCTTTTTTTTTTCTTTGTCTTTTCTAGGGCCGCACCTGCGGCATATGGAGGTTCCCAGGCTAGGGGTCCAATCGGAGCTGTAGCCACTGGCCTACGCCAGAGCCACAGCAACTCGGGATCCGAGCTGTGTCTGCGACCTACACCACAGCTCACAGCAATGCTAGATCACGGAGCCAGGCCAGGGATCGATCCCGTAACCTCATGGTTCCTAGTCGGGTTCATTAACCACTGCGCCACGATGGGAACCCCAAAATTTATTTTTAAAAAATGGCCCGAGGGGAGTTCCCATGTGGCTTAGCAGGTTAGGTATCCAGAGTTGTCGCTGCAGTGGACTGGGCTGCCACTGTGGTACGGGTTTGAGCCCTGGCCTGGGGAACTTCTGCATGCTCTGGGTGCAGTAAAAAGAAAAAGAAAAAAAAAAAAAAAGGCCTTGGGGCTCGCAAACCTATGACAGAGCAAACTGGCTCCCTGGGCTCTCTGGAAACAGGGCAGTGGTCCTCATATGAAGGTAGAGGGGTTGGTACCCATCCTGCCTCCTGGCCCTCCGAAGAGGGTTGTTTCAGCATAAAAGGAACATTTTAGAGCTGGCTTTGAAGTCAGCTCTGGATGCAAGACCTAGATCTGCCAATTATTGCTGAGTGGACGCGGAATAAACTCCCGAGCCTGTGAATCAGGGATTAGGACGGTCTGCACCTCTTAGGAATGATGGGAGGATTAAATGAGGGACCATCTGTAAGGTGCTTATCCTGTTGTTTGTCTCTCGGGGAAGCACACAGTGAGCAGCAGCAGCATCACTGTGACACCCCTTGCCCCCATTCGAGACCACAGCAACTGGGTTTAAGCGCCGAGCTACTGAAAGGACCTCTGAAAGAAAGTTTCCCCCACAAGTAGCCTGAAGGGTAAGTCTCACTGAAGTGATGGGGTACTTGTCCTGAACCCCACCCCCACTTTCCTCCCCATCTACAGTCCCTACAGCAGCCGGCGTCTCCACTTCAGCCTCAGTGTTGATGTCTACACTCCAGTTCCAGTTGTCAACTAACATTCAGATAAGGGGTGAAGTTCTTTCCACACTCTTTGAGGTCCGAGAGTGGCTAGTTGCAAATGGCTGTAGCATCCTGGATAAGCCTGAGCGCGGACTTTGAATTCAGACCTGAACAGGAATCACTTCTCTCACATCCTCTTTCACCACTTATTGTCTTAAGTGAACATGTCCAACACAGTCTCTTCAAACCTGCTTTCTTGTTTATACAAACAAGGTAACACTTGAGTAGCTGGAAGGATGAAATGTGATAATATTTACATATAAAGTGCTTAACGCAGTAGCTGGCAAGGACTGAAGTCCCATTCATCACCACTGAGTCCAATTGGAAAAATGCTCCTCAGCTGCAGTCTTGGGTGCACAGAAATGAACAAATAAGTTAAAACTGTCATCAAAAGAGAAGCTTGAGATCAGCTACACATGCTGTATCTGGCAGATACACATTCTGCTCAATAAGGTAAACATCTCGACAGGCTTATGGAGTGATGCTTGCCCTCTACCTACTTAGCCTATTCAGATCTCTTACCTTATTCATAATAAGAATGATCTCTTCCCTGCAAGGTGCACACTACTTAAAAATGGGTAATTTCTTTCTAAATTAACTTCCTCTAGGAAGGAAGGAGGAGAAGAACCAACTTTTTTTTGGTGACTTGTAGAATATTGGTATGATGTGGTAGCACTAACCCTCTTTTTTTTTTTTTTTTTTTTTTTTTTTTAACAAATTGGGAAACAGAACTAAGGACAAAAGCGAAGCAGGTGAGAGAAGCAGTGTCAGGCAGAATTCATCGCAGGTCTGTGGGGGCGAGGCTGTCCACCACCTTCCTCCTACTATTTGCCCTGCCTTTCAGTTTCTTGGGTTTATTCAAGAGCGGGCCTTCTGAAGGTGGTTCTCAGACATTCCCCGTTGAACTAATGAAGACCATTTAATGCCATCCGAGGCAATGAGGATTTTAGTCAGCTGTGAGGAGTGTGGTTGTTCTCTCGTTTTTCCAGCGATGATTAAAAAAACCATAGCCCCTCCATGGCACAGACTACTCGGTCTGCCCGCTTGAAATTCTCCAGGTAGGTTAATTTTTGAATGATGATTCACCTTCCCTTTCCTGTTTTGATGGAACACGGAGACGGAACCATTCCCGTCAATAAAAGGCTCGAGTTTCCACCCCGCAAATTCGCGCGGTGCTGACAGTCTAATTGGCTGGCGCGCAGGTGGGATTTCCTGTCGCCATTTTAAGGAAACACACGTCCCTACAAGGAAGTGTCCAGTCAGTGCAAAGGAGCTGTGCCTGGAACAAAGAGAGAGCAAAAGAAAGGGAAACGGGCCCAGCTGTCCCAGTCTCCTCCAACCTGCTCTCTCGCCCCACGCTGACCCCCGATTTCGAGCGCCCGGTTCCGTGAACCCAGACGCGCCGGGCCCCAGGGCCGGGATCACGTGGGGTCTCCCCGCGGGCCGAAGCCCACCTGCAGTCCAGCAAAATCACCAATCCCCCAAAGAAAGTCCCCCAGCACAGATCTCGGGGAGGGCTGGCGAGGTATCCGGAAGAGGGGAGGCGCCTCCGTCGGCGGGTTACGCACAAAGGGTGTCCAGGGGTGCTGGCGCGCCCCGGGGCTCTGGCCACTTCGCCCCCACCCCCGGCAACCCCGGTATTTTGTTGCTGTCCCGGGAGCCGACACGCCGTTCCCTCGCTGCCCGTGACTCGCGGGGCTACGCGCGGACCCACCACTCCGGCCGCCATCCTCTCCCAGCTCCCTTCCCACAATGCAACTCCCGCGCTAGCGCGTCCCCGCTCGGCCCTGGCGTATCCCAAACGCGCCCCTCGCCCCCCAAGCCACCAGCCCTCCTGGCCTCCTTCCGAACCCCCTCAGCAACCCCCATCTCCATCCCCGAGGGCTCCGGGTCTCCAGCCGCCGCCGCGACTGGGTTCTGGCTTGCTGCCCGGCCCCAGGAGGGCGTGGGGCAGGTGTCCAGGCTGCGCGCAGCCTCCGCTCCCGGTGCCACCGCCGGCGCGCCCAGCACACGCGCGTTCGCAACCCCTGCCTGCCTCTTGCGATGATGCTCAGTCTCCGCCAGCTGCGGTCGCTGCATCCTCAGCGGGCTGCGACCGGGAGGCTGCAAGGGGCGGCCGCCGGCGGGGTCACCATGTGACGGGCACCGCTCAGAGACACGCAGCTTCGGTTAAAGAGCGGGCGCGCAAGAGCAGAGGCGACGGCTCACGGGACGAGGAGGAATAGCCTGACTTTCCCCGCTAAACCATCACGAGCCATGGTTGCGCCAGGGCGACGCGCCCCCCTGTAGGAGAATGACTGCGACTCGGGACCCTCAGCGGTCGAGCGTGTGGATGTAAGTGTGAGGCTGGCGAACACTGTGTGGATGGGGATTGGTCGTGGGGGGAGCTTCTGATGCAATCGGCCCCAAAAGGAGGAGGAGAGAGCCAAGAGAGCGCAGGCTGGGGCAGCCACACCGCTCCTCCTGAAGGTCGCCGCCCTTCACCTTCCTCCCGCCACGCCACGCCGAGCCTCCCCGCCCAACTCTGGCTGACGGAGGCCACCTTTTCCCCGTCGAAGCAGCCAGACCTTGACACAAAGGACATCGCTCGCCGGGGGAAAAGCCCGGAAGGGCGGATATCTTGACGTCTCCCTTCGCCACTTTTCCCTTTATTATCCCAGGTAAGGCGATTTTCCACTCCCCGGGAGAGCTGAGGGAGTGGCGGCGGGGAGGGGAAGGGATGTTTTAGATGTGAGAGGAGACGGTAACGCAGAAGTCATCCATGCGGCGTGAAAGGAAGGAGTGCGCGGCTGTGCGGGATGCGTTGGGATTTTTGCCTTTAGGAAAAGTCCAGAACTCCGGTTCTTCTGACTGCCCGCAGCAGAGTAAGGAGGCGCCGGAGCCCGATTTCACCTTTGAGTGGGCTGTGGCTTACTTCTGGGGTCTTGTTTTCAGAGTGGCAGATTGTGGCACCAGATCTGGTTAAATTATACGAGGATCAGGGACCACGCGGGGGAGAGCGCAGCCGACATGAGGGCGAGACTGCGTACCCGAGGAGTGTATGAATGCCGGGCATTTGCGGGGAATTTCCTGTGTCTGCAGGGCCCTAAGGAGGACATGTGATGTTTCCGGGGGGTTGCGTGCGGCCGACTGGGTCTTAGGGACTGGCTGCTGGCCTGGGGAGCGGAGGCGCGGAGCGGGAGTAAACAGGAGCACGCGTGCCGGCCCTTCTCGAGCTCTGCCCGGCTCTCAGTAACCGAGAGGAGTGGGAGGATGCGGGGCGGGGAGCATTACTAAAGGATGCTGGCAGTGACTCACTGCCCTTTCCCGCCCCGAAGAGGTTCTTTCCCAAACAAAGAAGGGGAGAAAAGGAGAATTGCGGTTTTCTGAGAGCTGGGATCTGCTGGAGCTGACGAACAAAAGGCCACCGCTTGCACGGGGGCCGGGGCTCGGAGGATCCTCGTCTCCTCCATTCCCACCTCCTCTCCCAAGCCCTGCATCTCGCTCAGGTCCCTAAAGGTGGCCACAAAAGGCCTTTAACCTCGCCGCCAGCAGTGCTGGAAGGAAAACGCTCCTTCGCCCTAGTGCGCGTCCCCACCGCGGCAATCCGCTTCCCGGAGCATCGGGAGCCTCAGCATCCACTGGGACCCCCAGGTTACGGGGCTGCCTGGGCGTCGCTTCCCTGCGGAACCGCCCGGCCCAGGGCTTGGGCTGAACCGTAGACAGTGAAGAAGGCACAAGTAAGTACATATGGCGGCAAAAAGAATTTCGCGGTAAGAGCGTCACGGCGCTTCTGGTGCCGTTCACAGGCTGTCTTCGGCTTGGGAAGGTGGTGCTACAATCTAGAGTCCTTTGTGTCGCCCTCTGCGGCGCGGACCCAGTTTTCATAGCGCTGGTTCTCCGGTGAAAATCTAACTGCCACCAGGATCGTATACTATCGCAGTCGAATCCCTGGGATGTGTGTAGTAGAGGGGAAAAGACCCCAGCGAGAGGAAACGTTATGTATTTGCATTTGGGAAGGGATCTGGCATCTCTGCCGTGGGTTTAAAATTTTTTAACGTAGAGGGGAGGAGAGACTAAATCTATGGTTTGCAGACTGCAAGGCCCAGCAAGCCTGTAATTTGTCACCTTGATAGAAGAAACTGTGCAGCAACTCGTGCTTTTTCTGACGTCAGAAGGACAACGGAAATAAAACCTGAGCTAGGTGGCTGGCTGGCCTCATTGTAAAACGTCTCTGGCGGGGTGGGTATGGCTGGAATTCATGCAGAACGGCCAAAATGGGGCTCTCTCTGATCCATGGTGGGCCTCCTGGAATTTGGTTTGAACCCCAACCTCAAAATGTTTTTTTTTTTGTTTTTTTTTTTCCTCCGCAGTTCTCAGTATATCGCCTTGTAAAACTCACTTAGTTTGGCTTGAGGTATTAAACTTGAGGTTTATTCACTCCCCCCACCCCAAAGTATTCAGTAAGTGTTTCCTACTGAAGGTTTATGTGGCACCCATAGCAACTAAGATCAAGTTCCTGTTTCTGTGAGACTTCCATTCTCCTGGGGAAAACAGACAATAAATGCACCTAGAAATTAATTTTGAAGATTTGGTCCTGCAGTGAAGAAATAAAACAAGATCATGTGATGGGGTAGGATGCTTGAGATAGATGACCCTCTAGGAGGGCCTGGGGGACAGGGCATACTTGTCCTGAAACTAGGAGGCCAGGTCTTTTCCTCCCTCTGGGTGCTATGTGAGGGCAAAAACCAGTCTTAGTCACTGTTGTTCCCCTAATGCCCAGCCCAGAGTAGCTGCTTAATAAATGCCCGTTGGACTGAGATCTTGGCCAAAACATCCTGTTCACCTCTTTCTGTTACTGTTGACCACCTCTTTCTTTCTATATGTCATTATTTGTTCCCCTGCTAAGTTGAAACATCAGAGTCTTTTTCTACTCTGCTTCTCCTTCTCTCTTCTCTCCACTTTTGGCCCCTGCACAAACCTGTCTTCTCAGCTTCTCCCCACTGCCCAGGTTCAGGTCTCTGACACCTGACCTGGACAGGGCAAGTGGCAGCAGTGGGTCAGAATAGAAGAACCATGAACTAGATATGTAGGTGCCTTGAAGAAACCAGCCCTCCAGGGAGTGGATGCAAGCACAGTGCATGGCAAAGGAGGTGCGATGGGCTTCTAGTGGGTCTCCTCCACTCCAAGCTCTGCTTCCCTAATTCAGTCTTGACCCTTCCATGTGATCTATATTTTTGAAACTCATTTTAAAATGACCTTGCTTCTAAAAACCTTCAGTGTGTTTCCACTGCCTGTAATTGAAATTTTAGTCCCTGAGCCGGACACGCAGGACCCTCCACAATCTGCTCCTTACCTCTTCCCACCTCTTTCTCCCTGTTCACCCCATGCCCTCCCTGTCACTCATCTCCCTCCATAGTGATGTTGATTGCAAACTGGAAGGCCTACGGAAGTGCTATTTGTGAAGGCTTAGCCCAAATGCCACTTCTCTACCTCTTCACATAAGTGTTCACCGATCACCTTGGGAGAGTAAGGCCATATACTTTGTATCAAATGTAAATGCCAGGTCTCAACTTACCAGCCCCGGGGACCTTGGGCAAGTTGTTCAGCATCTCTGAGCCTCAGGGTTTTTTTTTTTTTTTCCCCATTCTCATTTGAATGGGAATGATGATAATGATGGTATCGATGGTATTGTACCCATCATAGTGAGTTACCCTGAAGGTTGAGTGAAGATAATGGATACGAAGTGCTTGGCACAGTGTTAGTGCTCCACACATACTGAATTAAAAGGGACTTCTGGTTTCTCATCTCTCAGAGGGGGTGGGGAAAGTTGATCAGGAAAGCTCCCTCTACTTCTACTGGTCAATGAATATTTAATCATTTTAAAACACTTTCCTGAAAATAACATCTTAATAGAAATTATCTGAATCTTTTCCGTCTCTAAGAGAATGTGTCTACGAAAGGTGAGCATATTCCAAATAACATCATAGACTTTACAGAAAGACACCTTAGAGCACTGACCCTAAATTGAGTCTCATTAAGACGTCATGACACGTATTTGTGAAAGTTGATTTCACCTTTTTCATTGGTTTCTACTCATCACCTGTGTGTTAGGGTTACTTACTAAGAGTAAAGGAATTCAGTGATAGGGAAGCACCATGGTTTGGGAAAACTGCAAGCATCCAGGTTGTAATCAAGGAACTCTGCCTCTGGTGAAGCTACAACATGTCTTTGCAAACACTTAGGTGGGTCCACTTGGGTAACTGAGTTAACTTTTTTTTTTTTTTTTTTTTTGTCCTTTTGCCATTTCTTGGGCAGCTCCCGCAGCATATGGAGGTTCCCAGGCTAGGGGTCTAATCAGAACTGTAGCTGCTGGCCTACACCAGGGCCATAGCAACGCAGGATCTGAGCTGCGTCTGTGACCTACATCGCAGCTCACGGCAACGCTGGATCGTTAACCCACTGAGCAAGGCCAGGGATCGAACCCGCAACCTCATGGTTCCTAATCGGATTCGTTAACCACTGAGCCATGACGGGAACTCCTGAGTTAACTTTTTTTTTTAATTTTTAATTTTTTTGCCGCCCCCATGGCATATGGAGTCCCAAGGCCAGGGATCAGGTCCGGGCCACAGCTGCAACTTCAGCTGCTGTTGTGGCAATGCCGGCTCCTTTAACGCGCTATGCAGAGCCGCTACCAGTCCTGTTGTGCCACAGCAGGAACTCCTCAGTTAACATTTTTATTCCTCATTTTTTTATCTATCCAATGCTAATAATAGTGTCTGAGGAGTTCTTGCTGTGGTGCAGCAGGTTTAGGGTCCTCCAGCATTGTCTCTGCTGTGGCACAGGTTCGATCCCCAGTCTGGTGCAGTGGGTGAAGGATCTATCCTTACTCTGGCATTTCTGCAGTTGTAGCTGCTACTGCAACTTGGATTTGATCCCTAGTCTGGGAACTTCCATATGCTGCATGTGCAGACAAAAAAAAAAAAAAAAAAAAAAGGGTCCGAGCTGTCTGACTCACAGAATTGTTACCATACAATGAGAACAGAGCTGAAAATATCCTTGAACAAGTTAAAAGGACTCTTCTAGGAGTCCCTGTCCCCTACGCCCCACCACCACCCTGTGGCTCAGTGGCTCAAGGATCCATCATTGCAACAGCTGTGACATAGGTCACAGCTGCAGCTTGAGTTTGATCCCCTGGCCCACGAACTTACATATGCCACAGGTACAGCCAAAAAAAAAACAAAAAACAAAAAACAAAACCACGAAAAACAAAAAACCTCTTCAAGATGATGATCAGCTAGTGTTAAACACACTGATAGATCTGTGGGTTAGGAGGTGGGTCAAGGTTAGTGATTATCAATATGGGCTTCCCATGAGACTCACTTGGGGTCTTTTAAAAGCTACAGGGTGTCCAGACTCCATTTCCGGACATTCAGATTTGGTTGGCCTGGGGTGGAGCCCAGACATGGGAATTTTTTAAAGAATGCCACCAGGGCTAATTGTCATAGGCGGTGGTTTAGATTCAAAAGCAAGTGAAACAAAAGCGGAAATGAAGACTTTCATATACTGTTCGATAAAGTCTTGGTAATGTGAAATTATGAGCTTGACTGGCTTTTCCCCCTGACTTGACTAAGCCAACCAGTTGCTGACATCCTGGAGCCACAGCCTCAGGTTACAATTCATAACCTGAATTTTCCCAGGCATGGACGCCTGTCCAGTGATGCAGCCAGCACCACATAAAGATTTAATGTGTGGATCTCAATTTCCATCTCTTAGAAGTGATGAGTAAGGCTGGAAAAGAAAGAGACAATGGAAAGGAAGGGGAAAGGGAGAGGTTAGCATCCAAGGTCTGGGAGGAGGAGGCCCCCAGTGGGAGAGAGGCAGGACAGAGCACAGAGGAAAAGTCAGGTTTGATGTATTAAACTAGTTTTGTTTACATTGCGAACTGGTGGCTGTAGAACCAAATGAAGCCTGTGGGTATATTTTGTGTGACCTCCATGTTCTCTTGAAATTATTTGGAATTAGTTGCCAACATTTAAGTGTCAGAATTTCATTTAGAACCTGGATTTCTGGCATTTCTTGAAAAAGAAAATCAAAAGATCTGTCTGATATCCTCTTAAATAGATGAGACACATGTTGTCCAGTTCCTTGTACCCAATCTGCTTTGCTCCTTTATCTTGCCTACTTGGTCTCAGGCTGCATTTGTTTTTAACCCTTAGTAGATCTTAATGTTGGCAGCACAAAAGAATCCTCTGCAGAGCATTTAAGATCCATGCTTAGATTCCATCCTAGACCAACCAAACCAGGAACTGGGCTGTGTTTTGGTGGGGGTGGGGTGGGGTGGGGAGGCAGGTTATCACTGTTTTTCTAAAGCTCCCAAGGTGATTCCTATGCGTGATTAGGGCTGAGGATTATTAGTCTAAGTCTCCTCTTCAAAAGACTTGTCCACAAGCCCATCTTCCTCCCTCTGAAAGTGATCCATAAGAACAAGTTTACAGAATCATAAATTTAGAGGATTTTAAAACTGGGAGAGATCTTTAAGAGCGCGCCATTTAATCCAGACTTCCTACTTTAAGGCAAGAGGACAGAGGTCGAGAGAAAAGAAAAAACTTGTCCAAGGACTGGAACATCATTTGGTATTCAGTCATAGTGTGCTGTATTTTATTTTCTGTTTTCAAATAAAGGCATATTTTAGATGTTTCTATTTATAAGTGATCCTCTTTACATGTACCACTTTCTGGTGCTTTAAAGTTGTCATTATTTCTGTTTTTTCCTAGAGTATTTTGTTGGGACTTAACTGTTATCAGTTAGGGCTTTTTAAAAAGAAGCTCCTGTTCATTGTTTTTAGTTCAGTAGTAATTCTTGCTCAGAGAGATTACTAGGGCAAAAACATACATGTGCAAAGAAAAAGGATTTTTCAAAGGCTGTAATATTCCAGGCTGTTTTTAAACTCAGTACATAATTATTTGAATCTGAGAATTTTCAGTTGATGAGAAAGGTTTTTGGTTCTGTAGTATTTACACTGCTCAAATACACTCATTGTTTTAATTCAGTGAAACTTCAATCTTTTTCATGTACTATATGGTCCGTCCTCCTGTATCCAGAGTTACAGGTTAACTTTATTAACTTCTAGAGTTAATTGGTCTTTTCTGTCTTTGAGAAATCAGACTAGTTTCAAAACATCTGAATATGGGTAGGTTAACTCCTGGACATCAGAGGCTGGGTGTGTTGATAACAGATTTAAAAGATCATCAGGGTGATTTAAAGCATTTAATGTAACACAGGAAAGTATAAAAGTTATAGAAGAAAACATGGGTGGGAACTTCTGGGGGGTATGAAGGAGGCTTTTTTTACTGCAGTTTCTTTTATATTTTATGAATGTTGTACTATGTATATATATTACCTAATTGAATATTAAAAAGTTAAGTAGATTTTTTTTTTTTTAAATGATCACCTGGGAACCTGAACAGAGTTGTTGTGGAGCATTAGAAGCAGGTGTTGGGATTCTGTGGATAAAATAGGATGCCGGGGGCAGTCTGTCCTAGGAGGTGAGCAGCCCCTCTCTGCCCCACGCAGAAACGGCCAGTCCTTCTCTCCCTGGTCAGCTTCCTTTAACACGAGGCTTCTCACCCTCGGCACTCCTCTAGCTGGGGGCCGCCTAACACAGTGTGGTGAAAAGCTGTCCTGTGTATTATTGTACAGTGTTTCACAGCATCCTTGATCTCTCTCCACTGGAAGCCGGCAACACCCTCTCCCTTGTGACAACCAAAAATGTCTCTAGGCATCACCGGTTGTGCCTTGAGAGCATGGGCCGAAATGGTCCCCAGTTGAGAAGCACTGCTTTCATGCAACCCTTTGTCTGGGCTTGTAGAAATCATGCCAAGCATTCTCAAAGCTTCTAGGCACAGTGACCGGGATGTTAATGATAAATATCTTCCATTTATATAGTACTTTACAGTTTTAATTTTTTTTTTCACATAATTTGCATTTGCGTGGATCCAGAGTAAAAGAAATCAGATGGCAGGAGTTCCTGCTGTGGCCCGGTGGGGTAGGTGGCGTCTCTGCAGTGCCAGGACTCAGGTTCAACTCCCGGGGCCCAGCACCGTGGGTTAAGGATCCTGCATTGCTACAGCTGCAGTGTAGGTCACAGCTGCGGCTCATATCTGAGCCCTGCCCTAGGAGCTCCTATGTGGCAGGGCGGCCAATGTAGAAAAAGAAAGAAAGAAATGAGGTGGCAGACTTCATGAAAGCTCTGAGGTAGGGCTGTACACTTTGCCTCCTTTAACTTCTCATTTTTATTTTATTCTCCTGAGAAATGGTGTTTGTGAGGATTGCTGCTACATTGTGTGTAGACACACAGTCATAGCTGGTGGGTGACCTTTTTCAGTTAGTCAGCATCGTCATCGTTAACGTAGTTGCCATCGCGTGTGCTAGGGAGCTGAGAGACCTGTGGTCCCTGTCCTCAAGTGGCTGAAAATGTCATTAGGGAAGAGGGTAATTCCATAAAGAGATCATGAAAACGTATTAGAACCCTTGCTGATAAGCCAGTGAGCAATCTTCACAAGGTGCTGTAAGAATTCGTCACAATAATCTATCATGGGTTAGTCATTGAAGAAAGACCTCGCAGAGAAAGTTGGTTTGAAATAATACTACTAATAAAAAGAGCATGCAAGCCAGCAAGCTGGGCCTTGAGAGAAATCTTGTACTTCAGTGGGCATGGGCTTGATGGGAAAGGGGGGTGGGTGGGAAGGGGGAGTATGTTCAAGGCCAAGGGGATGGTGGGAGCAAAAGCAGAAAACTCAGGAGAGCAGATCCATCGTGGGAATGGAAGGTTCCGAGGGAACCCGTGGGAGCGAAATGTAAAGGGAGAGTCAGGATCCACCTGGGCTTTGAATGTGAGGTTCCAGCGATTCAGCTGCATCCTATAGACATTAGGAATCGGAATGAACCGTTAGGACTGGCTGGGGGGCGGTGAAGAGGAATGTGCCAGACATGGATTTGCAGGAAGAATCTGCATCCGTAGATGGGAGAGGGTAGGGCTCCGCATGGGGGCTGGTGACAAGCCAAGCCTGGGACCGGGGAGCCGGAAGGAAGGAATGAGAGGAAGGAAGGGACGGTATGAAAGAATGTGGATGGGACGTGGGGACTGATTAGATACCCGGGCTCCAAGTCTGAGCGTGAGGGGAACGGACGTTATCGTGAACAGAAATAGAAAGGCTGGTGTGTGAGGTCGGGCGGCGTGTGCATTTGGGCCCGCGGCGCCGGAGGTCATGGCTGACACCCAGGTGGAGAGGGCCGCCGGGCCGCCGGGGTCCGCGGAGAACGGGGGACATCCTCTGCGCAGGAAGGAAGCTGAGAAACCGTCCCTCCCCTCCAGCCTCCTCCGTTGACAGATGAAACTTGTGCCGTGTTCAGTGATGTGATCATTATCACGGAGTATTTATGAGGGCGATCCTGTTTCAAAATGCAGAGAGATTCTCGTTTTGTAAAGTGGAAAAAAGTCCTGGGGAAAAAAGATCTGAAAGACGCCCTCACGGGGGTGAAGCCTGACCCATCAGGTTGGACACTTAAAAAGGGGAAGAATGTGGCGTGTGCGGACGGCAGCGTGGAGGGGGTGCGAGAGGAAGGGACCTGGCGGAGGAGCCTGAGAGGCAGCACTTGGAGGAGGCGGTCAGGAGCCCGGTGCGGGGTCAGGAGCCCGGTGCGGGGTCAGGAAACGGCGCCCCCTCCTGGGCAGGGAGGTGAAGGGGGGAGGCCTGAGAAAAGGCCACTTGCCTTGATTAGGAAGTGGTGGCAAGAGAAGCGCTGACAGTCACTCTCGATTTACAGAACCAGGCCAGGCACTGTTACACGTGCCTCACAGGGACCCAATCGTGGGGTCTTTTTAACGACTAGATGAGGTGGTATTACTTTATCTCCATTTCACAGATGAGGAAACTGAGGGGAAGAGAGGTTAACCTACTTGCCCAGGCTCAAGGCAGCTCCAGAATGGTGGAGCCAGAATCTGCCAGTGGAGCCTGGGTTCAGGAGGCAGGTTGTTCAGGTGGCTGGCAATAAAGACAGGAAGGGATGGTAGTCCAAGGGTCCACTCCAGAGGTGGAGCTGAGCGTGACTGACTGAGCCATCAGAAAGAAAGTGGGAGAGCAGGTCCTGGCAGAGCTGCCACTGTGAGCACTGGTTAAGCCATGAGTCTTGAGTAAAAACAGAGAAAATAGGAGTTCCCATCGTGGTGCGATGGAAATGAATCTGACTAGGAACTATGAGGTTGCGGGTGCAATGGAAATGAATCTGACTAGGAACTATGAGGTTGCGGGTTCGATCCCTGGCCTCTCTCAGTGGGTTAAGGATCCGGCGTTACGGTGAGCTGTGGTGCAGGTTGCAGACGCGGCTCGGATCTGGCGTGGCTGTGGCTGTGGCCGGCAGCTATAGCTCTGATTAGACCCCCCCTAGCCTGGAAATCTCTATATGCTGTGCCCTGGGTGCAGCCCTAAAAAGACAAAAAAAAAAAAAAAAAAAAAGAAGAGAGAAAATACCTTTTCTTCTGAGATTGCTTAGTGGCACCCAGCCTTTCACTACCAAAGGCCATTTTTATTATTCCCCACCTCCCAAGAACCCTCAGTTTCCCAAGATTGTATCAGTTTTAAGCTTTTATTTTAGTTGGAGTATAATTTATATGCAGAGCAACATCTGAATCTTAAGTATACTGTTTTGGTAAGTTTTGACTACAACTTGAATGTATTAATTCACTTCCCATTTTTGTTACTCAGAAGATACACAGTGTTGTGAGTCAGAATCTAGAATTAGCACATCAAGTTGATTCAATCTAGCCAAAAGTAGGGACAGGACATAATCTGTTTGGCCTGTTTGAGCTCATAGGTCCATGTTATTACCATCTGAAAGCCCATGATCCAAGGATCCCAAGTGTGTAAATAGACTCGGTTGGTTGCTGGAAGAGATGGCAGGAAGAACAGGACATCGTTGGCCTCACGTCTAACACGTTCTCAAAACTACTGACCAAACGATCATAACTGATTCTCAGGAACTGAGTTAGAGATGTGGTCATCTTCTTTGGAATAAAACATCCATACTGATTCATAACAGTCTTGAAATCAAGTGTACGTGACTAGATAGTAAGCATCATTAAGAAATCCTTGTTATATTTTAGGTGGTATGGTGGTTTTGTTTTTAAAAATAGGTCTTTTCGAGATACATGCTGAAATGTGCACAGATGATAGGATACTGGAATCTGCTAGAAAATAATTCTATGAGGAGCTCCTGCTGTGAGGCAGTGGGTTAAGGATCCAGGATTGTTTCTGCAGCCACTTGGGTCTCTGCTGAGACTTGGGTTCGATCCCTGGCCCAGCACAGTGGGTTAAAGATCCGGTGTTGCTGCAGCTGTAGTGAGGATTGTTGCAGCTGTGGTTCGGATTGGATCCCTGGCCTGAGAACTTCCATATGCCATTGGTGTGGCAGAAAGAAAAAAAGCAAGAAAGAGAGAGGGAGAAAGAAAGAGAAAGAAAAAGAAAAGAAAGAAGAGAAAAAAAGAGAAAAGAAAAAAATTCTATGTAATGGTGGAGGGGAAGCTTCAACTACACTATCCTGAAATGATCATTGCGAAGTTGATATATGGGGTTTCATTACTCTGTTCTGTCCACTTTGATATATGTAAAAAGTTGTCATAATAAAACGTTTTAAAGGGAAGAAAAATAAAGACTATCAGAGTTTAGCTGCATATTAATAGAGAACTTTCTCTATGTGTTAAGCAAAAGAGATTTAATACAGGGAACGAAGTTCTGTAAAACTGGTAGAAAAGAAGCAGACCAGGCTTTAGGCAAGGTGTCTAGAAATAATGAGCAGATCACCATCACACAGTTGGCCTAGGGGACGGTTCTTGTGCCTCCATCAGGAAGCTAGGGAGCCAAGAAGCTGATTTCTCCTTGCTTGAATCGCATGCCCCAAGAACACTTCACTCAAGCCAAACTGAGGTCAGGAATTCACAGCCACAGTCGTTGGCTCCAGTGCTCTCTGCTGCACCTGCTAGAATCGTACCAGCAAGATGGATGCTTGGCCCCCAGCACTTTGCTCTCTGATTGGTGGAATCTAAATCCTCTCTGGACCCCTAGCTGCAAAGGAATGTGGGAGATGTGGTTTTCACCTTTCCATGTTGAAACTGGAACTGGATTAGCAAGAAGTGGGAACAAGTAGTGAGTGGGCCAATTCATCACAAAGTATGTTAGCAGTTGAAATTGTGTTTTTGTTTATTTATCCCCAAAGTCATTTTGGGCAGTGTTTAAGTTATAGTGTATTCTTTGGTTTGGTGTTCTCTCTACAATTTTTCAATCAGCTTTTACCAAACCTCTGTAACCTCTTATTACTCAAGAACGTGTACCTTGCTCCCTCTGCTCTTAGGTTCACCTGAGTGGCTGCTCTGTGTGTGCATTAGGCCTTCATGTCTTTGCCTGTACTGTTCCCAATATAAGGAATGCCTTACCTACCCACAGTCTAAATCCTACCTATTTTAAGACATAGTTCAAGTCCTAATTCTTTGTAAAACCTTACTTTATTTCTCCAGGCACCATTTTTTCTCCTCCCTCCCTCCTTTTCTCCTTCCTTCCACCCTTCCTTCCTGAGTGTACATATGTATAAATGCATGTCCCTAAAATCTTTCTGGACTTATTCCTTGTTTTGCTGTGTAGTTTGATCTCTATCATGCCAGTGTTTTATGATATGCTGTCACTTTATGTGGGATGGTCTTGCTTGCTTCGATAGGCTCTAACTAACGTAAAAACAGACAAGTTATCTCTGTATAGCCTCTCCTTTGATACATATCACCACGAAGAGTAGAGATGTTTGTGTATCTTGCATCCATTCTATTAGTAAAATGTGTCAGTAAGCATACCAAGATCGAAATGCTTCTTGAGGGTACCTCATGAGATTGCAGGAAAGAGTCAGAAATGTTCTGTGATGAGTAAACTGTCCTTGATAACCTATTATAAACCTTAAGAGACAGTCATTGTGATTGGGTTCACATCAAGACCTTTACACCATGACCCCATTAGGTCTTTTTTGGGGACTGCCCCGCAGCAAATGGAGTTCCCGGGCCAGGGATCAGACCTGAGCCACAGTTGTGACCTGGGCTGCAGCTGGTGCAACACTGGATGCTTTAACCCACTGAGCCAGGCGGGGGATGCAACTTGCATCTTGGCGCTGCAGAGAGACCACCGATCCTGTTGCGGGACAGCAGGAACTTCTCGGTCTTTTAATTAGTTATATAGTCTGATAATTGCTTCTGTCTTTTTGTGAAACTGTTATTCTTTTGTTTCTTGAACTCCACCTGCATTTCCTGTCTCTTTGCCGTTGGCCATTGTCTCCTTCACTGAGAAGTCTCAGCTCAGGGCCCATTCCCACCTGTCAGTCTCTCGTCCACCAAGCAGTGTGATTGTCCAGCAGTCATAAGTTGGTTGTCAGTTTACCGCACCATCAATCAAGCAGTTAAGGAAGTTTTTGCAGTAGTGGTGTAGACCCGTGTTTAGAGACATAGGTCAGGATAGAAGACTGTATCTTGTCCTGAAGGTATTTCAAAAGCTCTATAATTTCCATTCTTGTAAGTGTATGCATATTTTTTATTTGTACTCATTCTTTTCATTTAACAGACATTTATTGAGTGCCTACTGTGTGCCAGGCATTGTATCTATGTGCATAGAAAATCCCTGGAAGGTCGTACTCCTATGTATATACAATGATCATCTCTGCTTGCTGAGATGACAGATGACTTTTTTCTTTTTCTTTTTTTGTCTTTTTGCCTTTTCTAGGGCTGCACCCACGGCACATGGAGATACCCAGGCTAGGGGTCCAATTGGAGCTGTAGCCGCTGGCCTACACCACAGCCACAGCAACGCCAGATCCGAGCCATGTCTGCAACCTACACCACAGCTCACAGCAACCCCGGATCCTTAACCCACTGAGCAAGGCCAGAGATCGAATCCGAGACGTCATGGTTCCTAGTCAGATTTGTTAACCATTGAGCCGTGATGGGAACTCTGACTTTTTTCTTTTTATTTGTTTTCTCCATTTTTAAACATGTCTTTTCTAATTTTTCTATGAAAACCTAATTTATTTATTTTTATTTTTTATCTTTTTTTTCCCATCCCTGCGGAATATGGAGGTTCCCAGGCCAGGGGTTGAATCAGAGCTATAGCTGCCGGCCTACACCACAGCCACAGCAACAGGAGATCTGAGCCACATCTGCAGCCTACACCACAGCTCACGGCAACACCGGATCCTTAACCCACTGAGTGAGGTCAAGGATCGAATCCGAGTCCTCATGCATCCTAGTCAGGTTCATTAACTGCTGAGTCACGACGGAAACTCCAGGATAAAGACCTAATTTATAAGGAACTAATACATATTTTAAAAACACTTCTGTTCCTCAGAATGCTTACCATGTAATAGCATATGAAAAAAAGTAGACTAAAGACAGTCTGAAGTTGCAATGTTAAATGAAAAAGTGAGAGGAGGAGAGGGAGCTAGAGAGGAAGGAAGGAAGGAAAACGAGAGGAAGAAAAGAAGGAAGGGAGCGCATCAAAATCTAACAGTGGCCCATTTTAGGAGGTGGGGTTTCTTTTACAATGTCTGTGTTGAAGATTGTGGGCAGTGGGCATATGTTAGCTTGCAAACCAGAAAAAATTTTTTTTCTTTTTCAAGAGCCAGTCCAAATGTCATTTCCTATGAAGCTGCCTCAGATCCCTGAATTTGACCTTTTCAAACTTTTAAAATCTCGTCATCACCTAGTGCACAATATATATATGAAAAATTGAATGGCCAGTATTTTCTAAGTGTGTCCTCAACCTTAGTGACAAATGTCACTAACTTTCTTAATTTTCCTCATTTTCCATTTTTTAGTTTTAAGAATGAGTTAGATTTCAGATAGGTTATTTCATAGGAATAAAAATTTATTGTTAAAAAAAAAAGAGTTCCCGTCGTGGCTCAATGGTTAATGAATCTGACTAGGAACCATGAGGTTGCGGGTTCAATCCCTGGCCTTGCTCATTGGGTTAAGGATCCAGCATTGCCATGAGCTGTGGTGTAGGTTGCAGCTCCAATTCGACCCCTAGCCTGGGAACCTCCATATGCCTCGGGAGCGGCCCAAGAAATGGCAAAAAAGACAAACAAAAAAAAGTGATTAGAATACAGACAGCACACAGACAGGGTACAGACCATATGAGGACACAGCAAGAAGACAGCTGTCTGCCAGCCAAGGAGAGAGGCCGCAGAAGAAATAAAACTTGCCAACATCTTGATCTTGGACTTCTGGCCTCTGGAACTGTGAAAAAATAAATTTCTCTTTAAGCCAAAGGCAAAAAAATGTATCCTATGTGATTAAGTTAGTACTGCCAGTTGGCTAATACTGAAAGAATTTTAGTGGCAAGAACTTCCTCTGTTCTTTTTATTCTTTTTCCTTTTTTTTGTCCATTCTTTAATAGATGATAGATTTCTTATATATTTCTGTACACACACATATATTGATACGAAAGTTTAAATGCAAACAGTAGACTCTAGATCTGTTGTTCATCGTCCTTTCCTCGCCTCAGAATTTTTTTTTTGGTCTGGTGCCCTGTTTCCTACAAGTTGGTGGAGAGAAACGGATTCCTTAACCCAGATTGGAAATGCCACCCCCCCCACCCCACCCCCATCAGCGTTGCAGCAGCCTCACTGACATGCCACTTCATACAGGCGAGAGCCGGGGGGGGGCAGGCCTCCTCGGAGTTACCCAAACCAGGGCATTTGTGCAGCTTTCAACAGAGGGGCCACGGGGTGAGAGTGGGGTTTAACCTTTTTAATGCACTTCAACTTTTGCAAAGTAGAGGCAGGCTGTGGACGTGCCGCTACGTGAAGACACTCAGCGCAGTTAGTCACGGCCCAGGCTCCTCCCTGGCTGGAAGAATCAGCCCCGACCTGCCAAGCTGGCCTTACTTAGACCAGGAGTTCAAGGAGCTTCAGTCTCCCATCCCGCCTTCCTGCTTTCCAGGAGAGGCCCTGCTCTGCAGGAAGGGTGAGGCTCCTGGACCTGAGCTATTAGACGGTATTTATCTTGCGGAAGCTGTAAAGAATCCTGGAACCAGGGAAGTTTCCTTCTAGATAGGAGACTCTGAATGAAAAGGAAAAATGGGTGGGGAAGAGAAGCAGCCTCTCTGTGGGGAGGGGAGGAAGAAAATTCTTGGAAAAGTATCATTCCAGGGTAGCTTCTAGGGGTCCTGAAAATGTTAGCCGTTAACACACTGCTACTTGGGATATTCTAGGATGCTTATTAAGTGGGCACGTTGACATTTTGACTGTTATAGGTCCCAGTCATCTTGTGGAATTCAGGATCAGACAAAATAGCAAAACATCAGCCAAAGGGGTTTACTGTTAGAGGTAAAAACAAGTCTCATTGACATTTTCTGCTTCATTCCATGGGCACCATCACCTCCCTGAGATTTTCCCAGTGAGGCTCCCATCCCTTTACAGACCTTATTTTTGAAGTTACATTTATCTCTTGAAAGGGTTCCTGGACCCATTCCCAATGTGTGTGTGTGTGTGTGTTTGGGTGTGTTTGTTTATATGGGTGTGTGTATGTATTTGTGAGTATGGGTGTGTGTAGGCTTCCAACAATTATCACCTCTATTCTGACATTTTCTACCGGGAGATAGAATGAGGTTCCACAGGTAAAGGGCTCTGTTCCACACACCAGTCACAAGTCCAGGTTGTTGCCTGTGCTCCTGAATGACTGGCTATAAAGCCTCTGATTTTCACGACCCCCTTCTTGGGCTCCATTAATTTGCCACAAAGGCTCACAGAACTCAGGAAAACCTGTACTCACTAGCTTATGAATTTATTACAGAGGATATCAGAAGATACGCAGTAGCCGCCAGGGCAAGGTCCTCTACAAAGGAGCTTCTGTCCTTGTGGCACTTGGGGTCCAGCGTGGTGGCCCGGGGAAGAGTTCTGGTCCCCAGTCGGGATGCTCTTGGAACCTCCTCCTTTTTGTGGTTCTTATGGAGGTTCTTTACATAGTTATGATTGATGAATCCATTGGTCTTTAATGATAGATTCAACCTCCAGCCCTTTCCTCTGCCTGGGAAGAAGGGAGTGAGACTGAAAAGTCTCAGCTCTAATCACAGGGTTGCTTCCACTAGCAACCAGGCCCCTTCCTTAGGTGCTTTCCAAAAATCACCCCAAAAGTCACCATTAAAATAACAGAAGAGGAGTTCCCATCTTGGCTCAGCAGATTAAGAAGCCACCTAGTATCCACGAGGTTGCAGGTTTACTCCGTGGCCTCCCTTAGTGGATTAAGTATCCATTGTTGCCGGAGTGGTGGTGTAGGTTGCAGCTGAAGCTCTGATTCAACCCCTAGCCCAGGAACTTGCATATGCCACAAGTGTGGCCATAAAAAGAAAAACAAAAAAACCATAGCAGAAGACATATATCACCCTCAATGCCTAGGAAATTCTATGCTTTTGGGGAGCTGTGAGCAAGAAATGAGAACCAAGACCAAATATACATTCTTTTATTTATTTATTTAATTTATTTAGGCTGTGCCCAAAGCATGCGAAAGTTCCCAGGGCAGGGATCAAACCCGAAACACAGCAGTGACACGAGCCTCTGCAGTGGTAAGCCCAGATCCTTAACCTGCTGAGCCACCAGGGAACTCCATTAATATATATTCTTTATAATAAACCACAGTATCACACCTCTCTTGCCACCTGCTTTTTGATTTGTGATGCTGTGTGTCTGAAACTCTTTGTTCCCCTTAAATATAATCGGTGACCCCTTGGAAATTTAAATCACAGTCATCCATGTGGGGGAAAATGTGAACTCTGCAAGTCTTTCATTTCTGTGGGGAAATATAGTTTCAGGTGGATTAACTTAAATCCTCTGGGTATGAGTTTTTAATTCCCTAATTCCCTGACATGGAGTGCTTTCATTGAAGAGATTGATTTAATCTCTTGCAGTTGATGGATAAACTGTTTGCTAAATTTCAAAACACAGATTTGTCCTTTGCTGCTTGACCTCCAGGCTGGTTGTTGATCCCTCATGATGCCATGTATTGAGGCTTTGCATTTTTATTAAACTGGGATTGCTAAATCAGAGGTGCTTTTGTGTCTCTTCAGTCTGTACCTAGCTATATGTGTGCCCTGTGGCCTGACACATTAAAGTAACTGAATTGCTTTCCTTTTAAACACACTGCTTCATAAAAGGGTGTCTGTCTAGATGACATGGCATTCCTATAAATGTGAGCATAAAGATTATGGGACATGACTCATTTTGTAGTTAAAAATGGAGATTTATGAAGGACATAAAGCTTACAGCTTCTGTAACTTGGTGTACAAAGATGGTTTTGATCACTGAGTAGCACAACATAAAAGTTGTGTTATCAGTAAATTCATTATTTGTGTATATGTAATAATTTATTTTGAATCCGGGGTGATGGTCATATGTTTAATTATTTTTCCTTGTGTTTTATTTTAGAGGTGTCAACCTTATAATTTTTGCTGCTATCCATTTGTAAATAGACTCAGAAAAGGAGACCTTGGACTAGTTTTGGCTACAGGTACTTTCTAAACATGATGCATTTCAAAAGTGGACTCGAATTAACTGAGTTGCAAAACATGACAGTGCCGGAAGATGATAACATTAGCAACGATTCCAATGATTTCACCGAAGTAGAAAATGGCCAAATAAATAGGTGAGTATTTTTCCACTAACACTTGCTATCCAATGAAAGAAATGTCTCTTAAATATTATTCTGGTTTTCAGTTATTCTCTTGAATTATTCATTACTAAAGTTATGCTCCATTTGAAGATGTAATTTGAATTTCATATGTGACATCTGTTGGGCAGAGTCTGCAATAGCAGATGAAGCAAATAGGAAAGTAATTTATTCACCCTTTCGAATCTTTCAATTGAGTCCAATAAAAATGGATAAATACCTTGGACCTCAACCAGCCTTAACTTTTCAAAAGCTCCGTGCCTGTGAACTAGGCAGACTGTTGGGATTTCACTGCATGCCATGCCTGGATGTGTACCTCGGTCCTCGGGCCTCACCCACAAGTTTATCAAGGGACGGTCAAGGTCGCATTTGCCAATGTTCCCAGGCTAAAACGACAAATATGTCATTACAAGCATCACTCGTGACATGGGTTTTAATTAATGATAACAATAATTGAGCCCAAGTGGCTCTAGAGAGAAACTTGAGAAATAGTATGTGAAACAGAGAGAAAAGAAGAGGCGTGGTGCGTGGAGGCAGAGGGGCGGGTGGGAAGAATGCTGGCCTGGGCGGCCTTGCTCTCAGCTGTGACCTCTGCAAGTCCTTCCAACCCTGGGGCCCTGTGTTTCTTACGTTACAAGAGTAGGACCAAGTAACTTTATTTAATTTTATTTTTTTAATGTTTTGGGGCATTCACTGACCTTCTGGGTTTTGTTTCTTATTTTTTAAAAAATTTATTTTATTGAAGTATAGTTAATTTGCCATGTTTTGTTACTTTCTGGTGTACAACAAAGTGATTCAGTTAAACATATGGATACAATAAATAGTTTGCACCTGCTAATCCCCAACTCCCCATCTAGCCTTCTCCCCTCCCCCTTCCTCGTTGGCAACCACAAGTCTGTTCTCTCTGTGGAGCCTGTTTCATAGATAAGTTCATTCATATCATATTTTAGATTCCACATGTAAGTGATACCATATGGTATTTGTCTTTCCCCATCTGAGTGACTTCACTTAGTGTGATAATGTCTAGGTCCATCCCCGTAGCTGCAAATTCTGACCTGGTTGTAGAGGCAGCTGATGCAGATCTCAGATCAGGAAGCTCTCCAGCTGGAGAGTTAGTGATGTGGTTTATGTGAACTGAAGCCTCCTGAAAAGCTGGGAGGAGAGACTGGAATATATGGTACTGCTTATTAGAACACCGCCCATGCTTCACTCTGAGGGGTGGGGTCAAAAGGAAGTTGGAAGGGCGCAGTAGTTAACGAATCTGATGAGGAACCATGAGGTTGCGGGTTCGATCCCTGGCCTTGCTCAGTGCGTTAAGGATCTGGCATTGCCCTGAGCTGTGGTGTAGGTTGCAGATGTGGCTCGGATCCTGTGTTGCTGTGGCTCTGGCATAGGCTGGTGGCTATATCTCCGATTAGACCCCTAGCCTGGGAACCTCCATATGTCGTGGGAGCGGCCCTAGAAAAGGCAAAAAGATAAAAAAAAAAGAAATTGGAAGGGAGGAGGATGAAAACCTTATGGCAGCTAACCAGGCGTCTTCGTAGAAATCATTTCTGAGAGTCTGCTGTGCCTTCTGATACAGTGTGTGATTCAAAGTCCAGCATAAGACAGAGCTGCCATGATTCACATACGCTGAGCCATTTTAGCCCTGCACCTCCTCCTTTTTCTCTTCCTTAAATGTTCTTAGAAGTTCTGTCTCCACCCCAAATGCTTCCTCATTACCATCCAAGTATCACTTTTTGTGTTGTGATATTTCTTGTCATTGCACTTAAGTTTGCTTCTTTCACCTTTTCTGGAAAAATAATTAATAATTATCATTTCTTGAGTGCCAGGTGTGTCTACATATTATTGCCACTTATCCTCATAACATCATGCAATGTATTCTTTTGCAAATAAGGAAAATTTTTAGATTCAGTTTACCGGTAATTTACGAAAACTGAGGCTCAGAGAAATAAAATAACTTGCTCAGGGCACCTATGAGTCTATCTGAAATCCCTGTCTTTGTCCTCTCTCCTGCTGCCTCTGATTAAAATGCTCGGGCATGAGTGAAAAGATAGTCTTTCCTATTATTAAACTCGGTTAGACTCTCCCAGGGCTGTTTTATGCTCTGTGCTTCTGGAGTGTTCTCCAGTCACTGCTGATGTCACTTGATGGTGGGTGGGATTCTGACCCCCTCACAAGTAGGACATTTGGGGCTGTTTATAACAAAGCGGCTTTCCTGTGGCGGTATAAACCTTGAGGACTTTAAAAGGAGAGTCTCATACAATGTGCAGTGTAGATTCCGAACTCAATGTTTAAAATTTTAACTTAACTAAAAAATATTGCTTGGTGGTGATTACCACTTGCAGTAGGAGAAGGCAACCCTTTTGGGCCCTGATTTGGGCCCCTGCTCGGGAGAGCTCCCTTCCCTATAGACCGAGATGAAGGTGTGGGCCGTGCAGCCAGAGGGCTGGTGCTGAGCACTTGGTTTGGCGGAATTTGGTTTCACCATTGCCAATACAGTGGGATGCTTTTCTTTCTTTCTTTCGCCTTCCCTCTTTCATTGACATGGCTTACTGTAACTTCATTCCTGGCTCTAGAACAGTGAAAATGAAAAGCACCATATTACAGCCTGAAGCCAGAAAGGTAAACAAAAATCAGAAAGTCTCTCACTGTGATTTCTGTAAAGTTACACCTAAATATTTCTCCCTCCTCTTGCAAGCTTTTCCACCTTGGTGGGGGGAAGGTAGGCATAATTACAAGAATCGAAGAGAACCATCTCCCAACACAATGAACGTCCAGGTAACAGGGCCTCTTTTTTGAAAGCCACAGAAAATCTTGAAAACAAATGTTGACCTCTGATGACCTGGCATCTTGCTGACAGTTTTGCCTGGAAACCCCTCTGCAGGATACTCTAAGAAGCATTTTTTCACTGTTGCCAAAAATAGAGTAGACATTGGGGCATTAGGACACTGGCTCTTATTCCAGTTCAGTTGTTTTATTTCATGCCCTAATTTCGGGGTTGTGGTCATAGAAATCTATACCTGGAACAGCAAAATCTTTCAAACTGTCTACTGCACCAGTCCTGCTGACTTTTTAATGTGCATATGAAATGCCCAGAAACCTTGTTAACATGCAGATTCTGATTTAGTAGGTCTGCAACTAGTCCTGAGAGTCTAATTTAGAGCAAGCTCCTAGGTGATGCCCTATGGCTGGTCCATGGACCACATTTTGAGTGGTGAGCTCTAGACATTCCTCTTGATGTGAGCTTCTTGAGGGAAGGCATCGTCTTAATCATCTTTATAGCTCTTATACCTTGAAATGATAGGACGATAGTGCCCAGTACAGGGCGAACATTACAATGTATTTGTGAAGGGGGTTCCTATTGTGGCACAGCTTGAAGGAACCTGACTAGTATCCACGAGGACACTGGTTCAGTCCCTGGCCTCGTTCAGTGGGTCAAAGATCTGGTATTGCTGTGAGTTGTGGTGTAGGTTGCAGACGTGGCTTGGATCCTGTGTTGCTGTGGCTATGGTGTAGGCTAGTGGCTGTAGCCCTGATTTGACCCCTACCCTGAGAACCTCCATATGCTTCAAGTGCAGCCCTAAAAAATAAGATAAAATAAAATAAAATGAATATTTGTTAAATAAAAGAGACACAGAGCAGTAAAGTACGTGGTTTGGGTTTAAACTTAACAGCTCTATCCATAGGTCTCATGTGATCTTGTGCTTTAAGCCTCAGTTCCATCCCTGTAAGACAGGGATAAAAATAATACCTTACCTCTTAGAATGGTTGGAGAATATTAAATTCTATATACTCTTTGTAGGTTAAGGCTCCGCTTAAGATCAGCCAGCTTAAGTTCAAATCCTGGCACAATATTTAGTTAGTAATGCAACTTTCATCAGATTACTTCATTTCTCTAAAATGGAGCTAAGAATAGGACTGACCACATGCAATTATTGTGAAAATAAATGAGAAAACCCATGTCACGTCTTTGGCACAGTGTCTGGCAATAGAAGGCCTTTTAGTGTGAAGTAAGTCTGTGATAATAAAGCATAGCTGTCTTTCTTTGGGAAGCACCTCTTTCTTCTCCACCCAAGGACTAATAATACTGTTTTAGGCTTTGGATGGTTTCCTTGTTATTGTTACCTTAAATTTGTTTAAGTATTGATAGATTATCCTAGCTGTATCCCGGCAGATATTTTCATATTTTATATGTATCTACTGTTGTCTCTTATCTCCATGTACAGTTATTCCTGTTAGGACCCAGGAAGCGTCTAATAAAATTTGAGAGTCTCTCATGAAGATTTTTCTGAATAAGCAACTCTTGTCACCACACCCAGCCCTTTTTTTTTCTTGGTCCTTG
This sequence comes from Sus scrofa, assembly GCF_054392235.1. Classification (NCBI taxonomy): domain Eukaryota; kingdom Metazoa; phylum Chordata; class Mammalia; order Artiodactyla; family Suidae; genus Sus; species Sus scrofa. Next base: position 84,098,296 of record NC_139387.1, on the reverse strand, counting down.
TATGTCTTTCAGAGTTCATGAGCTACAGTTTTTATCATTTGGGAGGACCCTTGAAATGTTAAACCATCTCTTCTTCTAATGTCTTTTCTGTATCTTGGGAAGAAGCTGCCCTAACCGTTTATGTGATTTTTTTATTTTTTTCCAGTATAGCTGATTTACAGTGTTCCCTAACTTCTTACATTCAGTTTTCACATCAGAAAATTCTTTCCTGGCTTGGATCACTCCTGTTACAATGAAAGTCTGTTTTCTTCTCTTTTCAGTAGAGTTTATCCACCAAATATGACTTTGCTGACTTCTCAGTTTTCTCTTTACATGCCCGCTGTTTCTTTAATTCTTTCATGTTTTCCAATCTCTTTGTTACATGCTTCTTTCACCCTTTTCGCCTTCCCCCTTTTTAGAATGTTAGACTTCCAGGGAAATAACTCAGAAAGGTTATTTAAGTTCAGGCACTCATCGCTTTTGTGTTATACATCCTCAAGTGAAGCACAGTAATCTAGTAAGAACCTGATTGGTAGAGATTAAAATAGGAAGATTATCTTTCCTTGTACAACCCATCCTTAACTGGATTGTTGTTGTCGATTTATTTTTGGTTTTAAATAACTGCTCTATATTGCTTGCCTCCCTTCACACTACCTCAGCATAACGCCTACATCCTTTTGAAGGCTTTGTTTATTGAAGGTCAGCACAATAGCCACCGTAGATTTTTGTTTTGTTTTGTTTTGTTTGTGTGCAGAACAATTGGCTCCTTTAAGAGTTGATTGAATTCTGCTTTATGGGTACAGACTGACCTAGTGAAAACGCTTTTTAAATAATCCTTTTATCATCCTGAGACCACACGTCAAAGGCACCACCTCCAATAGCCAATTTTTAAGTCAATAAAGAAGTCTTTGCCAGAGTTCAGTGCTTTTGAACACGCAGTTGCGTTTTTTCATTGGTGAGATAACAGAAACTTGTGATAAGCTGACCTAGTTATTTTAAGTGGACTTTTCCAGTAATAAAAAGGGATAGTTTTATTTTGCTTTAAAACAAGAAAAGTTTGCAGAAATGCAAAGAAAAGATTGAAAGGCGAAAGAGAAGAAAAAGTTTGAAACACCCTAAGGAGAATTCAGAGGCTTTCTTTGAGTATTTCGTTCTTACTAAGCTAGATTTCCCTACAGCCCAAGCTCCTCCCTAGTTCCTCAATGGACGATGCACATGGGGTTTATAGAGGTTTTCTCTGAGTTGCTGACGCCCGGGCAGGTACGTAGAAGAATGACCGAAGGGAGTGAGAGCAGGACTGCATCCCTCTGGATGCAGGATGAGCTTAGCGACACAGTCTGTGCTACAGAAAAATCATCAGTGCGTCAGAGTCAGAAAACTCAGTTTAAAAAATCAGAGTATCGGCAGAGCCATGAGGACGAGGTCTGTGAGCAGGCAGAAAGGCCTTGGCTGAGAGGAGGGGAGAGTGGATTCCCAGTGGTACTTGTTTTTCAGCTTCTCTTCGCAGAATACCCTGGTCTTACCTTGATCCTCACCTCCTCTTGGAAAGACCGTTTGGAAGAGCCCAGGGAGCTTAGGTTGAAACAGGCAAAAATCAAATTCAGCCGTACCTGGAAATTGAAGGGTGGGCAATTTGTCTTGGAAACTTTTTCAGTGAGAGAGGCAGTGAAGATTTTGGGGGAAAACCTATGAAGCCTTGCTGCAGAAAGGGGAAAGAAGAGGCAGAAGGGGGAAGCACTTGACACCGTGTATATTCCCATTCTTTTCAGGGATTACTCACTGCAGTGGCTTGTCGGTCACCTGCATTATTCTCCTCCTGCAGACGTGCTGCAGCAGAGAGCCGGCAATCTTGCAGGGCCTCCTCCTCCCCCCTCCCGTGGCAGTGTTGGAGCCGGCTGGGTGCCCCCGGGACCCCGTGGTACTCGGATCTGGTGCCACTCCTCTACCACTTCTCTGCCACCAAGTCTGGGGAGTGCTGGCAGGCTGGGAACTTAGATCTGCCATAGCAGGAGGTTTATTGGTGTTTGGTTTAGTTTATTTGAAAACGTTCAGGCTTTCCCCTTCATTTAAAAATAATGGAAATTCTCTTTGGAAAGCATTTCCCTACCACGAGGTAGGCAAGCAGGGAGGCTTCTGGATAAAGAGGTGGTAGACTTGAGTTGGTGTCTTAAAATTAACCTGATGACAGACAGTCTTTTATTTAACAGCAACACTAAATCTGAGTCAGTTTCACTTTGGAAAACCCAGCACCCTCCTTTCCTTGGGCTGCCGGTGTGAAAGGGAAGGCTGTTCTCTCTTGTCTCTCGCCAGCCAGATCTGGGAACCTCCGTTCTGTGGGAAGAGGTACAATGGTCAGGGCCAGAGCAGAGCCAAGGCCATACGGGCCTCCAAAGACATTGCTTTCATTATGTCATCTCCTGCCCAGACCCTGCAATGCTGAGTCTCAGGCCTCTGCTTCAAGTTTCCTCTGGCTAATTCCACCCAATAATGGCTTTTTTGCTTTTTTTTTTTTTTTTTTTCTTCTTCTTCTCTGGCTTCCTTATCTCATCTCAGTTTTGCATGGCCTGATGTTCCTTCTTCTGGTGTTAGCTGGTCTGGTTGCTCCAGGCTCTGGGTTTCAGAAGACCAAGGTTTTCTTCGCATCCTTTTCATCTCTGACGGTCACTGGACTGGTCCTAGGCAAAGGCAGAGGCTGCAAGAAATAAACCTCAGGTTGCGCTGCCCCTCCTAGGGGGTGGCCTCTGGGGAAGATAGCACGGATATTGCCTGGCTTTGGTTTAACATGGTGAAATAATGTTAGCCTGAAGAAGTCACGCCAGGTAGAAGCCAAACCCCTTGGATGAAAGATAAAAAAGGTAGATAAAGACAGCTGGCGTTGAGGATATATATCTTTCATTAAAAAATGGCTTACTGTGAAATATAGCTTCATTCAAAAAAGCATCAGAGGGAGTTCCCGCTGTGGATTAGGTGTGTTAAGAACCCGACTAGTGTCCATGAGGACCTGGGTTCGATCCCTGGCCTTGCTCAGTGGGTTAAGGATCCGGCATTGTCATGAGCTGTGGTGTAGGTTGCAGACGCGGCTTGGATCCTGCGGTGCTGTGGCCGTGACTTAGGCTGGCAGCTGTAGCTCCCATTCAACCTTTAGCCCAGGAACTTCCATGTGCCATGAGGGTGGCCCTAAAAAAGACAAAAGGACAAAACAGAAAAATCACCTAAAAATATAACCTGTAGTTTAAAGCTCTGTGCTTCTTTAAAATAGTCTAGTTCAAGTGGCTTTACATTTATTAGTGAAAAATACACTGATTAGTCTTTATTAAGACTAGATAAGTTTCCAGAAGAAAAACACACAAAAAAGTATCCCTGATATCTTAACTAATACATGCAGCAGAGTGCCTATGAGTGGACTTTTCTTTGACATAGCGCTTGTTTTCTTGAACTTATTTACAAGTGGAAATTTAGGCCATGAAGTTGTGATTTTCATCCTGGTTCTTAGGGCATTCTGAATTCCTCCTTCTGTATATTCGTACGTGTGACTCCACTCGGCCTGTCTGAATCTTTCCTACATATTGTTCTTATTCTCTGCCTGGAGCTGTACTGATGTTTTGCATGTGCTCTCATTTAATTCTCCCATTAACACTAACACTAGGAGTCATTCCCATTTCACAGATGAAGAAACTGAGGTAGCATGCTCTGGCCCTCGGAGCAAGTGAGGACTTGAACTCAAGTTCTGAATTCCATGCTTGCTTTACGCCGTAGCTCTGCTCCTAAGCATGCACCATATGCCCTGCCTCCCCCACCAGAATTTCGTTGTTTGAACTCCTGTGCGCTAGTGTCCCCTTTGCTATCCCACCCCCCCACATCTCCCTCGTTGCCTGGTCTAGTGACTTGCCTATAAGCAGGTGCCTGAAGGAATGTTTGATGGGGAAAGAGCTGTTTTCTTTCTCACAAGGGAGAGGGAATTCCTTTGAAACAGCTTTGTTCTCCAGGAATGTGAGCTCACAAGGAATCCTGCCTCCAGTATTCTTTTAAATGCCCGCTTTATAGTAAAGTATGCTTGACATTATCTAATTTTCCATTAGAGAAAAACCTATAGAAAAGTTAACTTGCCTTGCCTACGGTGTTTTAATTTATTCGTATTAAAATGATTTGAGATGTAGAGCTCTTTTTGATTATGGTTGTCTTTCATTTCATCTCAAGATGAGCACCTCCGGTTTGCAGTATTTTGTGCTAAGTAAAGTGAGAGATATAAAAAGGAATGAGGCAGAGGATCTGCCCTTGGAGCACTTTTAGTTTATTTGGTAAAAGAAGAATGTGTAATACAACTCATACTGGCAAAAAAACCAAATCAAAACAAAAAGAGAGTGGTAACTGATTAGGTAACTGATGGACAACTTTTCATGCGTGATGTTCTGATAAGTGATAAATCCTATAGTCGTGATGTTAAGCTTCAAAGCATTATCGTGAAATTAAATCCTTCTACATCTCTTTGCAGCAAGTTTATTTCTGATCGCGAAAGCAGAAGAAGTCTCACGAACAGCCATTTGGAAAAAAAGAAATGTGATGAGTATGTAAGTGTCCTTCTAATAAAGTTTGCTTATTTTTTAAAAATTACATAAATTGGGACAGATGTTTGTAATTCCACCAAAATTCCACTGTAGTACCAAAAGCATAGCTGTTTATTCACCAGGAGCTTCCTTGGAGTCTATGTAATTTTCTCCTGAAACCCATTAAAACAAACAAACAAACAAAAAAAACTAGACTCCGAAAGGAGTCTGTGAATTTTATTTTTCTCTTGGTTCCTGAGAGTGCCTTAAAGGCTTTGGAGTGGTGATCTTTCTTGAGGACCGTTTTGCTTAGGGTGAATGTTTGTCTCTGTTTAGATTCCAGGAACAACCTCCCTAGGCATGTCCGTTTTTAACCTAAGCAACGCCATCATGGGCAGCGGGATTCTGGGACTCGCCTTTGCGTTGGCAAACACCGGAATCCTCCTTTTTCTGTGAGTGTTGACACTGCAGTACTTTTCCATGTTGAAACTGTTTTCTGTATGTTTCTGTTCATGCACAGGAGAAATAGGAAATATCTCTAAATTGTTTTTATTTCTTTTTATGTTTTACTAACTTTGCTAAGTCCCAGGACCTACTTTTATATTGTTTGTTTGAATGCTTTTCCAAGAAGCACCTAATGGTGATAAGAAAGTAGAAGGAGAAAATCTTTGTGTTAATCAAAAATGCCAAAAGCAGCATTTGAGAAAAGGATAAAAGATTTGAAAATAGCGCTTTTTGTATTTCGAGGCCCTTGACTTGTCACTTTAAATCGCAGCTAAATGGTAAACATATTAAGAGGTATTTAATCCAGCCAGTCACCACTTTGGTATTTGAATTGCTCTGGAACATGTACTACATCCAAAGGTAATTGCCAATTTATTTGTAAGAAATATTCAAGAAGCATAGAAGTGTTGAGTGTTTTCAAAGATGAGCCGTTAGAGTGTACTTTCCCCCGAGATTTGGTGGAAAGAAAACGGGCGATTTTCTTTTGAAATAAGTTCTGCTCAAACTGTAGAGTGAGACTTTCTGCACGTGTACAGAGGGCCTCATTCAGTTGGAACGAGATGAAGACAGATCATGGGATCTATACGAAGAAAATTCCCACCCAGCCTGACTCCCCTCTCAGGCCTCAAAGGAGGTGCTTGGCCTCATGAGGTTAGAAGGCAGCTCTCGTCTTCTGGGGTCTTGCTTTTTCACCCCTGACAACACTCTTGCTCTTCACTGGGCTTGCCCAGGAGTCCTCATTGTCAGATCCAGCATTTCCCTGGGAGAGTGGTGACCGAAATGGCTACTAATCCTGCAAATTGTGTTTGTTCCTTTAGAAAGGTTTAGAAAACTGTCACGAAAGCGCATTGCTACCCATTCCATTACGCAGGCATCAGAAACACCCATCCATGCCGTGCCCATGTTGGTGCACAGCCCTGGGCATTAATGACTTACTTTTGTGTGTAAACCCACTAGAGGTGTCTTTCCTAGAATCAGAACAACTCTGTGTAGGACAGTAAATTTAATATGTTGTCTCCTTATCGTCCACTTAATTCATAAACCCACTGTAGCCTCCTCTCTTTATTGCCCTGGCTGGATCTTTCTCTGTGGACTTTCTACTTATATATAAGGTTTTAAGGTAAAAAGACAAGAGTTGGACAAAACATTTCTATGGTGATATATATATTTTTTTGTGTGTGAGACTCTGACCCTGTGAAGATACCACCAATGGAGCTGTGTAATTGCATTTGTGGTTTTCAGTGCACTGGCATGAAAAACCTGACTGCTAGACCCAGCTCCTCTTCTAAATGGTTGTGTAGTCCGGCAAGTTACATGGCTACTTTGAGCATCAATTCTCTGTCCTTTGAAGCAAGGAAAATGAACTAGAAAAATCTCAGAATTTTGCTGTTCTCCAAAACCCTATGGTTTTGTGACTATTTTCAGTCATTCCAAAGCTGGAAATGGGTTCAGTTCAGACATGTGTTTTACATTCATTTTTCTTCTTTTTAGTAATTGTCGTATGTCAAGTGGTGATACGTTAACAAAGTATAAAGAGTCAGTTCTCCCATGACGAAAACAATAGCAGCTCTTATAGCTCCCACATGTATCAGGAACTACTCTGAGTGTCTTATGCTGAATCCTGATGGGTCTGTGAGGCAGGTGCTACTCTCAGTTCCCAGTTTCCCAGAAGAGGGAACCGAGGCATGCAGAGTTAACTTATTCTAGACTCTCTCTTCGTCACCATCCTGGGAATTCCCTTTGCCTCTCTCTTCTGCGAGACCCTTTGTTCCCGGGATTCCATTTCTTCCTAGCTTTTGGTACTGCAAAAGGGTAAATAGAAATAAAATTTTTTAGGCCTTAATGCCTGAAAAGATGTTTTTATTGTACCTTCACCTTTGATTGGTAGTTTGGCTGGATATAGAACTCTATATTGCCAGTAATTCCCCTTCAGAATTTTGAAGGTGTTGCTTCATTGCTTTCTGCTTCTTTCTGTTGTGAAGTCCCAAATGCTTCTTATTCTCATCTTTTATATATAGTCAGAACTTTTGTTTTTACTTTGTCTTTTCTGGAAACTTGCCACATCTCTTTGTTTCTAATGCTCTGCAGTTTCACAATGATGTGTCTTGCTGTGTGCCTGTTGTCGTCCATTGCGGCAGGCAGCTGGGACATCTTTTCATTGAGAAATTCCTGGTCTCCAGTTCTGGGACATTTTCTTACATTGCTATGTTGATGAATTGCTGCTTCTTTCTATTTTCTCTCTTTGTGGAACCGTTGCCAGGATTTTGGACCTTCTGGACTAGCTCTCTAACTTTTTATTCTTTTCTTTTTCATTTCTATAATTTTTTTACTGTACTTTCTAGGATAGGACATCATTTTTTTCCCAATTCCTTCCTGAATGTCTTATTCTTGTTATTTTTTTTTTTATTTACAGGAGCTTTTAAACATTCTTTTGAGTGTTCCTTTTTCATATTACTTTGTTTCTGTTTATGAGTTTGTTGTTTTCTCTGAGGAGTCTAATGATAATTTTTCTTTGTTATGGAAAATGTCAAGCATCAAGTAGACTCTGAGATATTCTCATGTTCCCTTCATCTCATGACCATGCTTGTTTAGTCAGCTGCTCACCCAGACGGCCTGGAAGTAAATCCCAGCCAGCACATCATTTCATCCATAAATATTTCAGTGTATTTCTCTAATATGTAAAGACTGTAAAAACCTAACCAAAATATGTCATATGCCAAAAATTAACCACAGTTCCTTAATAGCATCGAATATCCAAACAATGTTTAAATTGTTCTGATTATCTTGTTTTTTTAAAAAAAAAAAACAATTGGATTGTTCAAATCAGTACTCAGATAAGGTCCATATAATGCAAATGGTTAATGTGTGGTTTAAGTCTCTTTCCCTCAATAGGTTCCCCCATTTTCTTCTCTTTTCTGTGCAATTTATTTGTTGAAGAAACTGGGCCATTTGCCCTATTGAGTTTCCCATAATCTGAGTTCTGCTGATTGTATCCTGTGATGTAAGTTGATTTTTGTTTACTGTGGATGCTTTCATTTTAGAGTCTTTTCTCAGATGTCAGGTGGTCCTTCTGTCTCTGTTATATTCAAGAATTGCTGGGAGGTGGTGGCAGTGAAACAAGACTAACGGGAGCCTGGTACACATGAGTGGAGCTTGTTGGAAATAGCATCACTAGAGGAGCTGTTAGTAGCCCTTTCCTTGGGGAACCAGCAGTGTCTATTTCTCCTGGGCTGTTCAGATCACCCAGAGAAGAGCTTCTAGTCACCTGCCAGTAGGGGCTGGACATTGCTGCCATCTTTCTGGGGACAAATGGGGAAGAAGGGCTGGGGCAAATATCTCTGTGTATCTGTCCACCCAAGACCAGTTTTCATTCCAGAACCCTCGCCCACAGGTTGTGCTGAGTCCCTTATCCAGAGACTCAGACTTTATACTTTGCAGAGAATATATTTTTCTGTATACTTATGTCATGTTTACCAGGATGGGAGAGGACCAGTTACCCAGCCTTGCAGAGTAGGTCTGGTCTGGCGACCCTAGCTATTTCTTGAAAGAAATTTGTCGGATCCTCATCATTTGAGCTCATCCCACCTGTTGTTCCCTCCTTCCAGTCATGCCCCTGGGCCTTTAGGGAATTCTGTGGTGTAAACAGGATTGGTCCTGGCTTTCTTCACTGCCAATTTTAGATTCAGCTTTGTTGGAATTCCCGTCATGTCTCAGCAGTTAACGAACCTGACAAGTATCCATAAGGACTCAGTTTTGATCCCTGGCCTTGTTCAGTGGGTTAAGGATCCAGCATTGCCACGAGCTGTGGTGTAGGTCACAGACTTGGCTTGGATCCCATGTTGCCTTGGCTGTGATGTAGGCTGATGGCTACAGCTCCGATTGGACCCCTAGCGTGGGAACCTCTATCTGCCACAGGTGCAGCCCTAAAAAGACCAAAAAAAAAAAAAAAAAAAAAAAATTTCAGCTTTGTTTACTTTCCAGCTTCTGAAATGTTGTTATTGTAGTCTCTCCTTGCATGTTCTTCCTGTCCTAGCAGTTTCCACCTTACATTCCTTTACTAGATTATCAGGTGGGAAGCAGGGGTACATTCTTGTATTCAAGCTAGCATTCCTGGAATTAGATTGATTTTTAATGATACTAGTTCAGGATACTTGATCTCTTCTCTCATGACTCTTCAGTTTCTGATTGCAGTAAAGGATTGGATAAATTTGATCATTGCAAGATTTCCCCAGGCTAAAACTACCATGGGTTGTTTGGTTCTTTGTAAGATGCCTGAATAGCAAGCACAGCGCACCAGGTCTGCAGGTTAAAGCTGATGAAGGTAGTTGTGTCAAGACCCTAACTCACAAGTTTTTCACAAAATGTAGAACTCTCCTGCCTCAGAACAAGGACTCACTCTGTGTTGTAAAACCAGCTGCTCCCACAGCTGCTCAAAGCCAAGAAGCAGTTGGCAGGATGAAGATCTTTCATCTGATACAGGGCCCTGTTCCAGACTCTCAGTGGCCAACCTGGAAACAGAGTCCAAGCCTGTCCAGGCTTCTTTAGAAAAGCAGCTGGGACGGCTCCTCCATGTCTCACTGAGGCTGGGTGCCGGGCTCTACACCGGGGTCCTCTGGAAACTTGCTGGGGTGATTTCTTTTTCTTGGATGACTTTGGGGCTCATTTTTTGGATCTGACTATAATGGCTGTCATTCCTCTTCAGCACACATCTGATTCAGTTCGATTCAGTGAATTCTGCCCTCTTGTGAGAATGCTGTGAGGTTTTGTGTTAGCCTAAATTTTGAGGCCCAGAGTTCCCGTCATGGCTCAGCGGTTAACGAACCCGACTAGCATCCATGAGGACGTGGGTTCGATCCCTGGCTTCACTTAGCGGGTTAAGGATCCGGCGTTGCCATGAGCCATGGTGTAGGTTGCAGTGGCTTGGATCCTGTGTTGCTGTGGCTCTGGTGTAGGCCAGCAGCTACAGCTCCGATTGGACCCCTAGCCTGGGAACTTCCATATGCCACGGGTTCGGCCCTAGAAAAGACAAAAAGACAATAAATAAATAAATACATACATAAATTCTGAGGCCCTGTAATTGCATCTGAGGTACAGGAAGTATAGTAGATTATCGATTTCGGTTTACAGTTGTTCTGAAGCTACATGTTTTCTGTTGGAGACACAATGGGCCTTTTTCCTGAGTTCCCGTTGTGGCTAACGGAACAAGCCCAGCTATTGTCCATGAGGATGCAGGTTCAATCCCTGGCCTCACTTAGTGGGTTCAGGATCTGGCACGTTGCCATGAGCTGTGGTGTAGGTCGCAGACTCGGCTCGGATCTGGCGTGGCTGTGGTTGTAGCTGTGGTGTAGGCCGGCAGCTGCAGCTCTGATTCAACCCCTAGCCTGGGAACTTCTGTAAACCTCAGGAGCGGCCCTAAAAAAACAGCAAACATGGAGCTGTTCCCTGAGGCAGTAGTTTGGGGATGGGCTGAGGCACAGGGAAGAATAAAACGTACCTGTTGAATTGAGTTTCCCTGAGAGTGAGGTCCAAGGAAAAGGCAATGGAAGCTGAAGAAATCTCCTTCCACTGTATCTTCCTCTTCTAGTGCTAATCTTTTGACATAGGTGTTCTTTCATTTGTTATTTCATATTACTGTCTCTCCCACCTCAGCCCCAAATAGGAAGATCGTGTTTTCTAAAGAGTTCTATTAAAGGCATTTTATAGAAAATTAATCTCTGAGGAACATGTCATCTTCTCACAGTGCTGGGTAAATGAGAGGTTTATTACACTATATAAATCTCATAAAGTAATAAATGCTTTATGTTTTTCCATAACTTCTTAGCAGGTATTATTTTCATTTATTATTATTTTAATAAGGTAACCTTTTAGACCATGAAAAAGGAGACTGTAATTCATGACATTTCTGGGAGTTCAAAGAGATATCATAGTTTATCGTAAATACTGAGTTCATAAACAATCTGTTTGAAATGGTAATTGTGAAACAACATTATAGTGAGTACGAAACAGTATTTAAATTTTATTTTTGTTGATTACGTAATTCCAGACTTTTTTTTTTTTTTTTTGCAATTTTCCATTTTCTATCTCATTTGGGTCGTAGTTGGGAGAATAAAAAAGATAACATGTCTAAACACACGCTCTGGGAGAGTTCCTTGTGGCACAGTGGCATTGCCACAGCCGTGGCGTAGATTGTAGCTGTGGCTTGGATTCGATTCCTGGCCCAAGGACTTCTGCATGCCATAGGTGCAGCCAATAAATAAATAAAAGCATGCTTTGAAAAGTGGAATTCAAGAAGACATTTATTAATTAGCAGCAACCCCATAGGGCTGCTGTGACAAGTTAATGAGTGTGTGTGGAGAGAGAGAGGGGTGGAGGGAGAGAGAGAGATGGAGAGAGTATTTGTTAAAGTATTAATAAGGTGGTTACTAAATAATTAAATTTATTGAAAGGCTACAATATATAACATATTATCTCATCTGATCCCCACCAACAACACTATGAAGTAAATATTAGCCCCATTTTACAGATGAGGTAACTGAGGCTTAAGAACAACTCAGGGAGTTCCCATTGTGGCTCAGCGGAAATGAGCCTGACTAGCATCCATGAGGATGCAGGTTTGATCCCTGGCCTCTATCAGTGGGTTAAGGATCTGGCACTGCTGTGAGCTGTGGTGTAGGTCACAGATGCCGCTCGGGTCTGGCATTGCTGTGGCCACGGTGTAGGTGAGCAGCTACAGCTCGGGTTTGACCCCTAACCTGGGAACCTCCATATGCCACAGCTGTGGCCCTAAAAAGACATAAAAAAAAAAAAAAAAGCCTTGGAAAGTAGGGGAGCCAGGGTTCCACGGAGGATTCCTCAACTCTAGAACCTGAGTGATCTAAAACACTATACTGCCTTTTAGTGACACCATCAGAAGCCAAACTTGCATTATTTGTGTAGTCCATGAGAGAAATTTTATTCTTATCAATAGGTACTTGCAAATGAATACTTTAGCTCTATATTATAATGAAAATAGTTCCGCAGTATCAGTGGTACCAAATTGTGTATTGGGGATGGTCAAGTTCATGGTCACAGCAAGTACAGATACACCTCAAGTATATTTTAAAACCAGTACACCTTCTGAGCTGCTTCATACAGGTCATATCTGTGTCTGACCTTGCCTCATGTGCTGTTTAAGGTTTCCCACTGCCCTTGAACTTCATTCCTTCCAGGGATTTAACTAAACTTTTTGTAACTAAGAATTCAAAAGCAAATAATAGCAAAGTTGAATAATACCAAATTCATTACTAGGGAATTGGTTAAATAACCAGAGTAGTTCCATAAAATGTAATATTAGACTGCTATTTAGAAGAGTAAAATAGGCTTATATGTATGGATATAGAAAAAAATTCCCAGGAGTATTATTGGGTAAAAACAAACTGAATATTGGATGGAAGTGAGCAGTTGGGGTGGAGGCAGTTTGTGTATATGTGCATATATTAGTGCAGACTATTTGGGGAAATTACAGGAGAAGACTGTTGAGAGCGCTGCTCCTGGAGAGTGACATGGAGTCTGGGGGTGTAGTGGGGCTGGAAAGTTCATACTCTTTAAAGTACCTTTTTTTTTTTACTATATGCTTTTGGGGGAAGAAACTAGTTGAGAAAAATGTTTTTTTAGAGAGCTTAAAACCACTGCAATAAGACTTTTCCCATTTTCTCTTATCTATAGAAACTTGAGAAAAAAAAATATTTTCAGTGTCGCTATTTAGACCGTGAGAGCTAGATTGAGCAATTAGTACAGTGCCACCTGCTCCAAACTACATTTTCACCTGCAGGTTGCCTCTGAGTCGGCAGTACCAACTTCCCTCCTTTCTGTAGGGGCTGCCTGCACGGTGCCCGTCGCCTTGGCCTTTCTGTCATTCCACTCCAACATAGTCCCTGCGCTTCTGAATCCTGACAATCCCGGAAGACCCAGGACAGGTGCCATCTCCAAAAATGTTGCTATAATCCTCCCAGGTGGGAGGACCTCCCTTCCTTCTCTTTTCAGTGTAGTCCTTATCTTTTTTTATAGCAAGTAGTGCTTCTGTTATTTAGGCATGTATTTTCCATTCTCTGTTGAGCTCTGTGCCCGACAAGGGCAGGATTGATGTCTGATTCTTCCTTGTTCCTCCCCCAACAAGATCTGGAACAGTGCTCACGTGTAGCTGATTCTCAATAAAGTTCCCCTGAAATGAATGAACCAATGTGTAAGAATTGGCATAGTCTTACAGATTTTTACAAGACCTGAGGCCAAACACTGGCTCTCATAATTTTGCAAAGATATCAGAGGGAATACACTATGAGGTTGAGTTCACCTTCAGATTTTCAGTAGGCGAGGGGATGTAATGAAAACTATCAGAAGCTCAGCGAGGGACTCACCGCCCATGGGTTACTTTCCTGGGAATGCCTCCTTCATTCAAAAATAATTAGAGGAGTTCCCGTCGTGGCGCAGTGGTTAACGAATCCGACTAGGAACCATGAGGTCGCGGGTTCGGTCCCTGCCCTTGCTCAGTGGGTTAAGGATCCGGCGTTGCTGTGAGCTGTGGTGTAGGTTGCAGACGCGGCTCGGATCCCGCGTTGCTGTGGCTCTGGCGTAGGCCGGTGGCTACAGCTCCGATTCAACCCCTAGCCTGGGAACCTCCATATGCCGCGGGAGCGGCCCAAGAAATAGCAACAACAACAACAAAAAAAAAAGACAAAAAAAAAAAAAAAAAAAAAAAAATAATTAGAGACTGTTGAGAAATACTGTATGAGGTTAGCATTGTGTTGCCAAAAGGACATTTGTGGCTAAACTGCTATTTGCAAAAAGGACAGTAATTGTCATTGTCAGTTTACAGCAATTACCTTCACTTTGTGGTGGATTGTTTGTTCCAATTGTAGGTGAATTCTTCTCTCTCTTAATATTTACCTTTGTGGACCATTTGTCATCATCCTACCATCAAAAAGATGCAACAGCGTATTGTCTGCAATTACAGTGTTTACAAACAAATCAGTAACTAGCCGTGCTGGTATGGGTAAATCTAAAAAACGAAGAGCTCTATAAACCAAGATCAGACTACCAGGTGCCTTCTCCCTTGAAATTTAGTGTTTTACAATTCAGTCTACATAGGAGGTAGACGGAAATGGAATTAGAACATCTCATTGCCCTAAGTCCTACATTATAGGTATCTGATCATTACTATCATGTCACAAAAATGGGCTTCTTGTTCTATCAGGGGCTACGATAAATCCCTTAAATAACTGTCTTAGCATAGCTCTCTGGAGTCCTCAAATCTCTTTCAGCAGATTCTGCCAATTTGGAGTGAGATTGTCGTGTACCTTTGCAATTACTCTGCATGTTCTTGAACTGTCATTGCTTTAGTACTTTACATAGATTCCAAAAAGTTCGAATTACACCCACCACGATGATAATTTTGCTCTTAGCAGTAACAAAGATGGTCTGTGTGATATTTATCAGGTCGTTCTTGGCAAATGTTACGTTGTCTTGTCTTTGCACTCTGAAAGCAGGCAGTTCCTTGCTTTCTAAGGAAAGACCAAATTGGATTTGTGATATCAACATGGGCGATGAAGAGGAAGTCAATAGGAAACGCAGCTCTTCCGATCATCCTGGGAGGTCCCTGCGTCGAGTCACACTCATCTTCCGTCTTGTCAATCCGTTACTTGTTTTCAGAATTCTTTGAGTTATAGCCACCGTTCCTTAGAAATGATTTGAAGAGAAAACTGTTGTCCCGCAGCTGGCAGCAGAAATCACTGGCATGAGTCTCTTGTTTGGGGATAATAATAATACGGGAAGGGGAGGGATGGCACATTCAGGCTTGCCAGCGTTTGGAGTACATGTAGAAAGGACAGCGGCAGGGCCATTGAACTCTTTTGAAATTCACTGGATCAAGAAGCTTTTCACAAGTGGGGAAATAGGAAAGTGGTGAGTGTTGTGCTAAAAATGAGTGCCTATTCTGTAAACAGAGTTGGCAAGGGTAGGAGGTGAGTCCCACCCACAGTTTTTTAAAAGTTGAGCAGTTCCGCCTAGTTGATGATGAGTCATCTGAGATGTGTCTGATAAGCAGTTCCAAGAAGTCGATTCTTGTGGCCTCAGAGACGTAGGAGTGCGGGGTGTATGTGTGTGTGTGTGAGCACGAATGTACAGGAATATGTATACTGAGTTCACTTAGTCCTGCCTGTGTTGAGTTACCTCTGCTGCTACCCAAGGACGATAGTGTGGCCTCCATTTAGGAGCCCTGAGTTTTTATTAGTCTGCAAGAGGCAAGTTAACTATCTCTGGTTAAACAGTACTATTCATGGCCAAGATGCGTAGAATGTCTTTTCTGTGTTCTCTTCTGGGTTCCCGAAGGTCAAGGGCCTATCTGTGCAGTAGGTCCGTATAGTCCAGAACTTTAGATTTTCAAGATTAGCTTGAACTTTTATTGCTCACAGAGTGGTAGTTGGTTTAGCAGATTGGAAAAGTGCCCTTATGTAGGCCAGTTTGTTGTGCTTTGTTCTGTGACCACAGGCTTCACCTTCCTTCAAGCACGCGGTGTCAGTGATCTACATCAGTATCAGGGATGGCAAACAACAGCCTACAGACCGAAGCCACCGCAGCCTTTGTATGGCTTGCTAGCTGAGAATCACTTTTACTTTTTAGAAAAATTTATTTTATTGAAGTACAGTTGATTTACAACATCGTGTTAATTTCTGCTGTACCGAAAGTGATCTGGTTACACACACACACACACACATTCTTTTGGATATAGCTCCCTGTGCTTTAACCAGGACCTTGTTGTCTATCCGTTGTATATGTAATTGTTCACAGCTGCTAACCTCAAACTCCTAATCCACCCCTTTCCCACCCCTCCTCTCCCTTGGCAATCACCAGTCTGTTCTCGATGTCTGTGAGTCTGTTTCATAGTAAGTTCATTTTATCATATTTTAGATTCCACATATAAGTGGTTTCATATGATATTCTCTGTCTGACTTATGCCAATCAGTATTATCGTCTCTAGGTCCATCCATGTTGCTGCAAATGGCATTATTTCATTCTTTTTTATGGCTGTGTAGTATTCCATTGTAAAGGATTGAAAAAGGAAGATAGTTCTAAGGTATCCATTGTTTCATGGAATCTTTATAACAGTTCTGTTTGTCATCCCCATTCTACAGATAAAGAAGCTAAGATTCACTGAGCCTAAGTAACTTGCCCAGGATGATAATCAATTGGCCGTAGGATAGGGGAAGGGAGCGGGGGGTGTAGTCCTCTTAACTCTCCCGTCTCTCCTTAAATGTGCATTATTACCATGGAAACAGAGTTGTGAATGGAGCCATCATTCCTACAGGAATGGAAGTCCAAAATGCCCATCAGGTACAACACATTCCTTGCCTTAGGGGTGTATGGAATTCTTCTGTCCTCAGGAGTTACATTTTTAGAGTATGATAAAGGGGACATTTTTTTTGAAGGTAAGAATCTAGATTTGAGGAGAAGGGAAGCCAGGTGTCCTCGTGGAATGGAAGAAGAGGAAGGAAGCCTAGTCTAGTGTTATAAATGGAGCACCCACAAAACCCACAGCCCTCTACCAGCGACAGTAGGCAAAAACAGGAAGTGGTGGTGGCACATGGCTTGCTTTCTTACTGGTACCAACTTCCTTATTTAAATGCAGACCTCCTCCCAACTTTATTAACTTCTTAAAGCATCAACCAAACTGATCAATTTTCTTTCTTTCTGCATACACTTCTTCCTCCTTAGAATTATAGTAGATTTTATTTGATTTGGTCCTCAACAGTGCATATTCCTTTCTCTGGACAAAACAAAATACCTAACCAACAGTGAGGCTAGTGTAAGAGAAGCTTTGCACCAAAGAAGCTAGATTTACCTACAAGAAAAGAAACAGAGTTGTACAAATAACTGATCCTCACCTATTCCTCGCCCAGCCTTTAAAAACCATCTCTTTCATTCTCCTGTTCAATTTGTAAATATTACAAATAATCACATGTTACCAGGTCCTAGCATGCTGGTCATTTGAGCCTCAGAATGTTGAAATTGAATCAGAATTTAGTGACTAAAAAGTCCACTTTGGGGACTGAGTAATTAGATGATGTTTCTGCTCCTGTCTGTAAGTATTTTGTAAGCTCCTTAAACGAAATAGGGACGATACTAATGAGATTGGGGCCTTAACAGATGCACCCCCCCACACATGCACACACACAAAGATTTGGAATAGTAATACTATCATTTGAAAAGTTACTTACATTTTGCATTTTAATGCTTTTTAACGGAGTGGATTTTATTACA
Organism: Sus scrofa; assembly: GCF_054392235.1. NCBI lineage: Eukaryota > Metazoa > Chordata > Mammalia > Artiodactyla > Suidae > Sus > Sus scrofa. Next base: position 84,080,978 of record NC_139387.1, on the reverse strand, counting down.
CTTCTAGTTGTACAACGGTCATCACAACCCAATTTTACAGCATTCCCACCCCAAACCCCTGCCCATCCCTCCCCCTGCAACCTGTCTCCTTTGGACACCATAAGTTTTGCAGAGTCTGTGAGTCAGTATCTGTTCTGCTAAGAAGTTCTCTGTATCCCTTTTTTAGATTCCACATATAAGGGACCTTTTAATAGTTTTTATTGTAAAAGTAAGATAATCATTAAAGACCATTGTGAAAATGCATAAAATAAAGTAAAAAGAGGAGTTCCCACTGTGGCGCAGTGGGTTAAGGATCCAGCATTGCCACAGCTGTGGTGTAGGTTGCAGCTGTGGCTCGGATTCAGTCCCTGGCCCAAGAACTTGCATATGCCTTGGGTACAGTCAAAGAAAGTGTATAAATAAAGTATAAAGAAATCACCCAGCATCTTGCTGTCAAAAACAAGCTCTGTTAAGATTTTGATGTGTTTTACTCGAAGTTTTTTGGTTCTCTGCTTGGGTCTTGCTTTTGACACTGTCATCAGATGTGGACATCTGATTTTGGAAGATGACAGTGCATTGTGGCTAAGGACTTTGGAGTCAGATTAGCAGGGTTTGAGAGCTCTGATGCCAGCTTTGTGATGTTGGACAAAATACTCAGCCTTGCTGTACTTCAGTTTCCTTATTGGTAAGATAGGTAGCAACAGTGCTACTCATAAGTGAAATATTGTAGAAAGTGCTCGCTGTGGGCCTGACATAGTGAATGTCCCTAAATTTCTTAGTGGTGATGATGAAGAAAGTGTTTTGTTAGTTACATTGAGTTCTCACTGAAGTAAAGAAAAGCTCTAGGAAGTGCATTTAAATGGAAAAGATAATTTTGAATTTGTCAAAATATTTAAAATTTTCACATGAATTAGAGAGTCAGAACAGCTCGTCCCTCTTTCCTCCTTTTCAGGCGTGTCTTCTCCCATCTAAGCGTTCATTAAATAAACTTGCTCTGTGTCCCCTTTCGTCTCCACTTTAAGCCTCTCCCACTGGCATCGCTTCCCAGGCTAGGAACCAGGCTGCACCACCCCCTCTGCACTTACTGTCCAAACAGCCTGCTTCCGACCACCTCCTGCTCTCCTTCCCTCCAGAGACTCCCACTGTGTCCCTCTCATCCTTGCATGTCACTGAGGACCTCTGGGCTCTGCTTCCTTCCCTGTCCCACTGAGAGGTCATGGTCCTTCACTCACACCCCTTTCTTTCCCGCCCCTGAAGTTCTCTCCGTCCTGAAGCCGAGCTCGCTCACCATGCAGACGGATGACACTTTCAATCCATCCTCATCCAGCCCTTCCTTCATCCCCGGCTGGCACTCTCCTCTCTTCAGCAGTGTTTTAAAATCTTTATTCACTTCCTAGAGATGTTTCTCATAAGTAAGAAGAGTCGGGAGTGGAATGGAGGGCGGGGAGAGTTAGGGGGGAGGTAAGAGTGTGTGAAAAACTGGAGGAGGAAAGTGCAGGGGGAGGAGACAGCCTGGAAATGTGGGCGCAAGCTGTTGGTGGGGGCAGACAGGGGAGGGAGAGGTTAGCACACAGGGCTGGAGAAAGAGGATTGGCAAGAAGACAGTATGCTTCCTACGGTTTGTCCAAGTCCGTTGTCCTGGAGGGTTCCATTTTCTTGTAAACATTCTGCCTCGACCAGCATCTACGTCCTTGAGTTGGGGAGTGAGGGGCTGTGGCTTGGTGGGAGAGGATGTTAGGTAAAAGCAGCACAGGCAATAAAAGACTGTTTTTCCCCCAGTGAGGGAGTTCTATATGCATTATTCTGATCAGGAGGGTGGTACAAATTTTATACTTCTAACCAGGTGTAGAAAAGGAAGAATTATACAAGGCAGTGAGCTTCAGGCGCCATTTGGAAGGGACAACGTGGCAGGGTGGGGAGAGGGATGTGGAATTGAAAGTAATTTAAATATATATATCCTGGCGAAGCAAGTAATCCCCTTAGGAAGTCGACCAAAGGAAGCAGGCAAGACTTGCTTTCATACCGAGAGTGATGATGCTTCAGCGGTAAACGCTTCCCTTCAGCGCCTTCTCACCCGAACAGCAGGGGAGTCTGTGTCAGGTAGTCACGCTGATCACCTGCAGACGGGGTGCCAGGTGATGCAGTGCCACTAGTCCCAGCAATCACGAGAAACAGAAACACTGAATGGATATGCCAGGGGGCCAGAGCTCCTGGCTTTCAACCCGTCAGCTCTAAGCGCAGCCCATGAACCAGCAGCGTCAGCATTCCCCGGGGGCTTGTGAGAGATGTAGGGTCTCAGGTCCCAGCTCACACTGGCTGAATTAGAATCTTTATTTTAACAAGATCCCGAGGAGATGCATACACACACGTTGAAGCTTGAGAACAGCTGCTTTAAACGCCGGCAGTGGAGCAGACAGGAGAGGCATGCTGCGAGGGTGGGTAAGGGTTCCTGCTTTTTTGAGGGGAGTGAGTCCTAGAAGAGTGGAAAGCACTCACCTGCGTGGCAGCTTGAACACCTCCGTCCGAGCTATTTCTGGGGCCACAGCAGTGACAGCTGCTTCATCTTCACCTCTTTCAGGGGCTCTGACGCTCGGCTGGAACATGTCACATGATTTCTTGTCATATAGCTGGGCTATACGACTCGTCTCCCTTAAAGTGCTGTGGGGTTAGAGTTTTTTCTTTTTTTGGAAGCATTTTATAATTTATAAAATTACGAATAATAAATTTATAAAATTATGAATAAACTAATAAAATCCTCCAATTTAGAGATAGGATTTGATGAGCTTATCCAAATTGAGTGGTAAAATCACCACCACAACCGTGATATAAAACACTTCAAAATCACCTTAAGCGGGTCGTTTCATTTATTGTCACAGCTCTCCATTTCATTCGTACCTTGAAAATGAAATTTATTATGACATAATCCACAGAATCTTTGGGTAAATTGTAGAAGAGCAAAGGACCGTAATTACTCCTTTGATTATATGCTTCAAAACAATGACATAAAGAATCTTAAATAGATGTTTAAATGTTGATTGTTCAAGGTAGGAGGCAAAATTTTCCTGCAGCAAATAGAGTAGAAATATCTAGGAATATTTAAGAAATCATGGAGTATTGCCAGAGGTCTGGAAATGGGCAAATTTCATCCCAGCTTCCAAAAGTGGTTAAAAAAAAAAAAAAAAGTAGATCCCAGGAGTAATTCTAGAGCAAATTATTAAATAGCTTATCTTTGTGCAATTACTGCAGAAAATAATTGCTCCGTGGGGGGTGAATACAGTTTTCCTAATAGTCAAGCTAAACTAACCTCATCTTTTGAGATAAGAGTGAACTAGTAGGTCACAGAACTTGCTTAGGCAGCATGTACCTTGATTTTAGCAAGATATTTGGCAGAGTCTCATATGACTTAAGAATGAGAGCCTAATCTTTGTAAATTTGCTTATTCTTGGTTAAGAGTCTGCTGCATGCTGTGTTTGGTATTTCATGTAAATAGGTAAACAGGATGGGCCATGACTGTGAGTTAAACAGTCATGGCTTGTCCTCGAGTCTGGTGATGGAGAAACATAATAAAACAATAGAGTAAAAACATTGCTCTGGCTGCTGGATGGAGGATGGATCAGAGGGGGCAAGAAAAGGGAGACAGGCAGAGACTATCATAGGTGCCCAGAAGTTAAAGATGATAGTGACTTGGGTTAGAGCAGTGGCCGTGGAGATGGGAAAAAATAAATGTATAGATTTGGGATATGTTGGGGAGGCAGAGATGATAGGACACCTGCCAGTGAATTAGATACGAGGGCTGAGAGAGTAGATGAGAGGTCAAGGGTGTCTGACTTCCAGGCGTCTGACCAGAGCAGTTGGCTGGATGAGGGGCCGTTTTCCAGATGGTCTTATTCCATTCAGTTAGAACCAGTGCCCTAGATGAAGGCAGATTCCAGACAGGAAGCTGGATGAGGTAGTTGACACATAAGTAAAAAGGATGAACAAATTTAAAGATATCTCAAGACTAGAAAGGTAAAATGGAATGAAAATTGCAGAACTTTGCACTTGGCTTTAAAAAAAAGTACACAGGGAGTTCCTGTAGTGGCTCAGTGGAAACAAAGCCAACTAGTAACCATGAGGTTGCAGGTTCGATCTCTGGCTTCGTTCAGTGGGTTAAGGACCCAGAGTTGTTGTGTGCTGTGGTGCAGGTCTCAGATGTGGCTTGGATCTTGAGTTGCTGTGGCTGTGGCCGGCAGCTGTAGCTCCAATTGGACCCCTAGCCTGGGAACTTCCATATGCCACAGGTGCAGCCCTAAAAAGCAAAAAATAAAAAAAAATTAAAAAGGAGACAGGATAAGAGTTCTTATCATGGCTCAGCGGGTTAAGAACCTGACTAGGGAGTTCCCGTCATGGTGCAGTGGTTAACGAATCCGACTAGGAACCATGAGGTTGCGGGTTCGGTCCCTGCCCTTGCTCAGTGGGTTAAGGATCCGGCGTTGCCGTGAGCTGTGGTGTAGGTTGCAGACGCGGCTCGGATCCCGCGTTGCTGTGGCTCTGGTGTAGGCTGGCAGCTAAGCTCTGATTCGATTCGACCCCTAGCCTGGGAACCTCCATATGCCGCGGGGGCAGCCCAAGAAATAGCAAAAAGACAAAAAAAAAAAAAAAAAAAAAAAGAACCTGACTAGTATCCACGAGGATGCAGGTTCGATCCTTGACCTTGCTCAGTGGGTTAATGTGGTGTAGGTTGCAGATGAGGCTTGGATCTGGTGTGATTGTGGCTGTGGCATAGGCCGGAAGCTGCAGCTCCAATTTCACCCCTAGCCTGGGAATTTCTATATGCTGCAGGGGGGGCCCTAAAAAGAAAATTTTAAAAAAAGCACACAGGATAGAATGAGGAAGATTGGCCAAATAGCAGTTCCCACTAGAAGCTCAATAAGAATGGAATGTGTGACATGCTGCCATAAAAATGAAAACCAAAATCGGTTGCCTTAAAAGAAGCCGGATGTCCGACTGAAATTAATAAGCTTACTGTGCTTTGCACTGTTTGGATCAAAACCAATGTGAGAGTATTGTGTTTTTCTTGGCACACAGCCGCTAACAGCGATGGTTGAGAAACTGAACCTCGACTGAGATGTAAACAGCCTGAATGCTCCATCGCAGGAGGAACAGCTGAAAGTACTGGCGATGTTTAAGTCAAAGAGCACCGTCTTAAAATAAGCACCATCAGATGTACTTTTAGGTGGGAGAGGGGTTAGATTTCAAGTAGATTCAAGTCGGTCCAAAGGGGAAAAGAAGGACTTAGGGTAGAAATAGCAGCAGTAGTTTCAGCTCAGCCTCAGTTCCAGTGCACAGCACTTTCCAGCAACAGGATGGGTTGCGTAAGTGTCCCCCGACAGAAGATGCCTTGCAGACCTGGATGTGTTGGCACAGAGCAGGGAGGCTTTCCCCATCCCTGGTGAAAAGCTGGGCACAGGGTAGTCTTTAAAGGTCTCTCCCCAGCCTAGGAGTCTAGAATTCTGTTTCCTGTTCTTCTTCTCGAGGGACACACGATCTCCTGGGATGGTCGTGTACTACATTTCTCGAAGTATCGCTGACACCAGGGTGCTCAAAATCCCTGACTTCATTCTTCACCAGACTAACTCTTCCACCACTGCTTCTCCAGGGCCCGTGTCCAGTTATACGTTCTAGGTCCCCTTCTCCTCAAGGCTGAACGGAATTCTGAGCTATCAGTACCTTGATAACTCAATTGCCCATTGCCAAGGTTCGGTTCCCATTGAACCATGCCTTTTGTGGCAAGCAGCTTTTGCCCTTGCTGTATTACAACTTTTGGTCAATGGTTAATGAAACGATGTGAAAGCTTACAAGAGGACTTCCTGCTGTGCCTCGGGGGGTTAAGAACCCAATGTAGTCTCCGTGAGGATGAGGGTTCAATGCCTGGCCTCGCTCAGTGGGTTAAGGATCTGGCGTTGCTGTGCACGGTGGTGTGGGTTGCAGATCACCTGGCTTGGATCCTGAATTGCTGTGGCTGTGGCATAGGCCTCAGCTGCAGCTCCAATTTGATCCCTAGCCCAGAAACTTCCATATGCCGCACGTGCAGCCAGAGGAAAAAAATAAAAAAATAAAAAGCTTACATGATGCCCAGATGAAATGAAGGAGTGACTCACTACTGTTCCCCTTCGCACAGGGATGTTTATGTTTCTCCTCCAGGAAACCAGACTATATGTACAACTACTTAATGGGTCAAATAGGGGCACAATAACAGTCAAAATAGAAGAAATGTTCAAATAAGTCCTTACGTTCTCTCGAGTCATCCCTCCTGCTCTTTCTTTGAGATGTCAGCTCCAACGGGATCCTCTTAAACCAATCTGTGGATCTGTGGTAACCAATTCGATAACCCATTGCTTCGAAGAATCTAAACAGGGAGATGCACCTTTCTAAATTTCAATCCCGTTAATGTTGGATTCTGTTAGAAGCTAAAGCAGTCTTGGAATTTTACAGACAGCATTTGCCTCTTTGTGACCTGAGAGAAAAATGGTTTTGCTTTATATTTGTTTTCAGTCGTGGAAGGGACAGTCTGTATGTTGGGAGGGATGGAGAAGAGGATCTTCAGGGATTGGCTGTCAGACTTACTGGGGTCCTTTGCTGGGGCGGGGGGGGGGGGGGTGCAGTGTGCTGTCTCTCAGACATGGGGGCAGGGGGCTCCTTGTCCTCACCGTGGGAGGTCCTCCTTCTGCTGTCGGGAAGGGGAGGAAAGACAAAAAGTGAGCTCCCTGCTAGAATCTTCCCTATCAACACCCTCCTCCCACTTGGAAAAGACAAAAGAGGTGATAACGAGTTTTATAAAGACATCCTTCACCTTTAGCCAAGGGCCACAGGCCAGCTGCGCATCATCTAGCCCAGGAGAATGGCTCAGAGGCAGCCACGTGCAAGAACATGTGGTCCTAGGGCGACTAGCTGGGGAAGAGATGTGTCCTTCGAATGCTTCTTTTGCTGCTAAATACCCAGTTCTCCCAGGCTTGGGGCCTTTGGTTAACCGTTAGGGAGATGTTGGTAATTATTCCTCCTGTGAGACATGCGGTTTTGGAAGGTCACACTCTTCACTCATTAGCCTGGGGCCCAGGGGTAAGAGGCCCTTTCCTCCCCTGCTTAGTCACGGGAGAATCAGCTCCACGGAGGACGGGGTCCTCCAGAAGAGCACCTGGCTAAGCCTGAAACTGCGTCCCTCTGTCCCCACTTGGGAAGCCCAGACTCTTCTGTGCGGCACAGAAACCCCCTGTGGCCTACCACGTGCACATGTGGAAGTTGCCACCTGGGGTTCAGCGTCAAAAGGAGTGAACTCTGAGTGAAACTTGAGGCTGGCGTCTTCCACGTAAATACCATCTTGAAAGAGGAAAGAAAAATTATACCACAGTTAGTGTCGTGCATCCTATTCTCTGGCAGACGATAGCAAATCATGTTCCATTACATGTCTCAAAACTACAGGATGATAATAAATGCTCGCTCTCAGTTTTTTGTGTCCCTCAGCCAAAATAGATAACAGGGGACTTACCCTCTTGTTCACCCTCCTGCTCAGTGATCCGAGTTAATGTATATCTGAATGTACTTTTTGGCCGTCATATCTTAACCTAAGTTCCCCTTTATTAGCTGGTCAGTTGGACCTTCACCCAAAGTTAGGTTTTCTCTTCTTGCTCCCAGCGTTTGTTTTATCTCGGCCGAACTCTATGGCCCTTTTATGTTTTCTGGCCAGACTCTGGCAGTCCACCTGCTCTGCCGTTGACTGTTCTGTACCCCCTCATTTATCTCTCATGGAGATTGCACTGCCTGGAGGAGAAACAAAATGCTGCAAGAGAGGAGAAAGCTAAGAAGCAGTCTTTCTGCCTGGGGCAAGGGAAGGCACCTGAGGAGGTGATATCTGAGCGGTGGTTCAGCAGGTGTGCAGGGTGGCGAAAGGGCCGGGAAGAGCCCCACGCAGAGAATTGCAGGAGGGGCAAGCCCCGCTCAGCAGTGCTTGCTGGAGAAATAATCACCGTAATTACTCAAACATGGACTCAGTCGCGGCAACGCATTGTTCCGGGGATGTGCTTCCTTACATCCGGAAGTGGGTGGTTTCATCTAGGGGACTGGAATTTTTTTTCTTTTTAATAAATAGGTTTTATTTTCAATTATGATACCTATTTTCAGTTGTTTTAACCAAGGAATTCAGAAACAATCTATGTCATCCCCCACATCCGTTTAACGGTGCTTCTTCCTCAAGGATGGTTGGATAATGAGCCAGGTGTACCAAAACAAAAACATGAGCTTGCCATTCAGCTAGGTCTTTTCATTCCGTTTGATTGTCAACATTTCCCCATCAGTTAAAAGAGGAACCAGGTGCCAAAAAAAAAAAAAAAATGAATTATCTCAGTGGTTCAGTATATATACATTCACAGATAGCCATAGGGTACCTAGATGAAAAGGACCCTAGACACCATTTGATTTTAGATCGTAGGTGAGGAATCTAGGGATGGCAGAAATTGAGCCAGGTGCCCAAATTCACGTGGTCACTGCCAGCCTTTCCCTTGGTGCCCCCACCCTCCATCCCCACCCCCCTTCCTCATACTTTCTCACTCAGATGTAACAGGAAAATGCACCATAGGACTACAAAAGCTTTCTTTCATAATGTTGTTTTAAGGTCGCCTCAACTGAAATGATCCCAGAGAGCTATTTAAGCTTTGAACTACGTAAACGACTGCATTCTTGGCGTTGCATTCTAATGAGCCATTCTTTAGTGGGTAGAACATTTTTACTGAGGATTTTTAAGGAAGTGTGGCTAATAGAATCCAGGATTTGGGTACTATCAATAAATCGTATTAACCATAGAACATATAAATCAGCTTTGTCCCGTCCACAGTGTAAGGTCAGAGTTTGTGTTCTTCATGGTTATCACAAGACTTATTTTCTTCGCTTTAGGGTACTTCTGACTTCAGTAACACTTCTGTCTATATATTCAATCAACCTTCTGTTGATCTGTTCAAAGGAAACAGGTAAGCCGATAGCACGTCTAATTTCATTAAGCCGGGGTGATTGATTCTCATGGTGATATTGTGAACAGAAGATACTCCCCGTGGTTAGCAACTTGATTACGAAAAGGAAAACAGTACTTTGACCTGCCCTCTGGAAGACCTACCGTGGTATTTATCTAGAGACGTAGATTCGGCAACATATAAATTAAATTGTTATGAGTAGCGAGCAAATAAGGTTGTCATTTAAAGAGTACCTTCCATACCCTCAATTATACCTGCCTTTCTGGTTTAAGATGAGTTCATTTTAAAGGCCTCAGTTTTTCCTTAGGTCTTTCTAAATTCAAAACAAGGACCCCATGTTTTTATACTGTAGCCTCCAAGGTTTTAAAAGCAAACAGAGCTTTCATTCTCTTTTGTGCCTATTCCAAGGAGAAAAATGTGACTCCGAGGCAGTGTGGGAGTGAGGGTGCTAGGAAAAGACTTCACGTTCTCTGGGCAGTGTAATACCTGAAGTGTTTATTTTCTATTCTGGGGACACTGGATTATATTTGTATTACTTTGACTTTCACATCAGCTAAATCCACATTCACCGACTGTTATTGTATACAGATGACTCCATTTAACTGGAACATTTTGTAATAAACTGAGGATCTGACCATTGTCGGGTTTAAACACCAGTCTTAGAAGAGATTCAACAAAAGTTTAATTATAGTCTGACCCATATTGCTTTCTGTGAACCTTTTGAAAATGTGAGCTGAACTGTTATGGAGAAATATAAACACATTTTTTTCATGAATGGTTTAATATTTTAGTATTATTGAGATGAGTTGGTTGAACACTTTCTAATTATGCTATAGCCAAATGACTCTTGACAGAGTTATCTGCTGTTCTCCTCTGCGAGCTACACATCTTTGAACTAAATTTTACTAAAGATCAGAATTCTGATGTAGTTATTACATGTTTCTCCGCTTGTTGTTTTATCGAGGACCCATGAGGCATTGTTGGAATATTAAGATAATTCCTTGGTAGCCCAATCAGTTCAGGTAATTACATCAAAAGGAAACTTTCTTCCTAACCATCAGGATTTTTATTTTTAAATCAAATCTTTAACAATATACACCAGAACTGAGAATAAGATCAGAGTGGGAATTTCCCCCCGGTAAAGTAGGGAGATTTTAGACATAGTTTAAAAAAAACAAAAAGGCTTATGACCTAATCATTTACCTGTAATGCTTTTGTAGCCAACCTGAAAAAGAAGAAATGGTGGTCATATCTGACATTTAAAAATGTCAAGAGGTTATTGCACAATGAGAGCCTAAACCTTGCAAAGCCAAGAAGGCTATTTATGTGATTTTGATAAAGACATAGAATAACTTGGAGAATAGTCAATAGAATGAAGACATCTTGGCTGTCTTTAATGTGGGGGAACTCTGTCATTTCTTATGTTCTCAACCATGGTTTTTAAACAGGCTGCATGGTTTATGAAAAGCTGGGAGAGCAGGTCTTCGGCACCACAGGGAAACTTGTCATCTTTGGAGCCACCTCACTGCAGAACACTGGAGGTAAAAAGATCGTGTTTGTCTGTACCTTAAAGCATGTGAACATTATTGACTTTTCTAATGCCTGTGGCTGGGTGGCCACATGAAATTTAACATAACTCACACAGTATCATTCTCATTGCTAAAACGGTGCACGAGGGAGCTCCTTGACAGCCTCAAAGGATCCATTGTTGTCACTGCTGTGGCTCCAGTCCCTACTGCACTGCTGTGGTGCGGGTTCCATCCCTGGCCTGGGAACTTCCACATGCCATGGGCGTCGCCAGAACAAATTTTTTTTTTTTTTTCCCCAAACGGGGCATTGGAAAGTAAAGCAGAGGTGGTAATCCCTTATAATCAAGGATACTGGGACAGTATCTACAGCCGTCTTGGTATCTTTGTGAAGGTCAGTCTAGGAATAGGCTGATAACCTTTCACATTGCTTGCAACATGAGCCTCTGTATCTTCTTTCTAAAAATGTTCTTTTTCCCTAGCAATGCTGAGCTACCTCTTCATAGTGAAAAATGAACTACCCTCTGCCATAAAGTTTCTAATGGGAAAGGAAGAGACATTTTCGTAAGTTACAGACCATTTTGTGTGTGTGTGTGAGAGAGAGAAAACTCAAAGGCTCTTAATTGAAATGTGGGCTAACCAAAGTTTTTGATTCAAGAAAAGTGCAGAAACAAAGTTTCCCCTTGGCTGTTTTTTCTTGGTTTGTTATTGCTGGGGGTATATAAATGAAGGCAGCAGGGAAAGCCATTTGAATCTGAGCACTTAAAAGGTAGATTCACTGGTCTTGCTGTAAATGGTAGATAATGCCTTTTCCCAAGAGCCTGAAATCTCCATCTAGTTTCTGTGAAATAGAACAGATATGGAGTATTCTTAACACAGAGGTAGAATATGCAAAATTCAGATCCGAGTCTCTTTCTCAAAGAAGGGACAGGGAGTTCCCATCGTGGCGCAGTGGTTAACGAATCCGACTGGGAACCATGAGGTTGCGGGTTCGGTCCTTGCCCTTGCTCAGTGGGTTAACTATCCGGCGTTGCCGTGAGCTGTGGTGTAGGTTGCAGACGCGGCTCGGATCCCGCGTTGCTGTGGCTCTGGCGTAGGCCGGTGGCTACAGCTCCGATTCAACCCCTAGCCTGGGAACCTCCATATGCCGCGGGAGCAGCCCAAGAAATAGCAACAATAACAACAACAACAACCAAAAAAAAAAGACAAAAAAAAAAAAAAAAAGAAGGGACAGAGCATCTTGGGAGCAGAATTGACATAAGCCATCCTCCTTAAAGATACAGCTAACCTTGGAAAATGTTGCAGCTGCATTTGGCACATCCTTATGTTTTGACTACCTCTTATTTAACAGTTCTTGTCAGTCTGAGTCTCTCTGTTTTCTTTCAAGGGCGTATCATAGAAGCCAGAATCCCTAGTGTTCTGTCATCAGGATTCAAGGTCAAATATAAGGGATTAGGGAGAAAGCCATGCCTACCTGTGATTTGTGTTTTGATGATATTAGCCAAGCAAAACAAAAAAGGAACTTTCTCTTTCAATAATTGATAAGACAAGTTGTAATCTGACAGAATGCACTGTGCATTCAGCTTTGAAACCATGTAAATCAGGGGCAAAAAAAGCAATATCCCTTCTTCTGTCACATGGGCTAAAGTATTTGGGTAAAGAGTTCCCATCGTGGCTCAGTGGTTAACGAATCCGACTAGGAACCATGAGATTGTGGGTTCAATCCCTGGCCTTGCTCAGTGGGTTAAGGATCCGGCGTTGCCGTGAGCTATGGTGTAGGTTGCAGATGCGGCTCAGATCCCGTGTTGCTGTGGCGCTGGTGGAGGCTGGTGGCTGCAGCTCCAATTCGACCCCTAGCTTGGGTTGCCAGGAAAGCAACCCAAGAAATGGCAAAAAGACAAAAAAAAAAAAAAAAAAAGTATTTGGATAAGACCTGAAAAATGATAGAAATGAATGGTTAACATCAATAATAGTTAAAAAAAAATAAGATATTGTGAAATTTTACATGTGAGGGGGAAAAAAAAGTCCATTTCTAAGAAAATTTGACCTAACTGCTTAAATGCCTTTCAGACCCTGGTATGTGGATGGCCGAGTTCTGGTGGTGGTCGTTACCTTTGGCATAATTCTTCCTCTGTGTCTCTTGAAGAACCTGGGTAAGGAAAGAGCTCACCTTTATTGTAGTCTCTCCAGTGCCCAGATGAATCAGAAACTTAACCAGGCTGTTCCTGTTGTGATTCCGTGGGTTAAGAACCTGACCAGTATCCATGAGGATGTGGGTTCCATCCCTGGCCTTGCCCAGTGGGTTAAGGGTCCAGCTTTGCCATGAGCTGTGGTGTAGGTCGCAGATGCGGCTCAGATCCCGTGTTGCTGTGGCAGTGGTGTAGGCTGGCAGCTGCAGCTCCAATTCAACCTCTAGCCTGGGAACTTCCATATGCCACAGGTATGGCCCTAAAAAGAAAAAAGAAAGAAACCCAATCAAAATGAACAACCTTGCCCTCTACTGTTACTTGCAGGGTAAAGATTAAGTGATGTATTACAGGTATTAATCAGGCTCAACTTTAATATGGGATAAAAACACTGGTCAGTATGTGACTTCCTAAGCTATCCCTTTACTCATCCATGGAGGGGAGAAGTCCTGGGACCGTCAGCAGACAGGGCTCTTTCTAGCAGCACCAAGTCCAGAAAATGAAATTCTCCTCGACATACCCTGATTATTTTAGACAAGCAGAATTTCAAACCTCATATCAAGGCAGAAGATCTTGATGTTATACCCCACTCTTAAATTATAAATCACTCTTAAATTTTCAGAGTCTACCTGGTCTCAATTATTTACTCATTGAAGGGAGAGAGAGAAGTGAAAAGTCAAAAGTGGTAGATAATCAGCAAGCCACATCCACTTGGTTTTGACATTTGTGTGTGTGCTTCTATTTGGAGACAAGGGTCTCTCATGTGACGGGAATTTCATGCCGTCTTGTCTAGTCCAAAGCCTGAAAGCCTTTGCTATCGTTTCACGCTCATTCAAGGCAGGCATTCAGAGTTCTTCCCCTAAAGATTGCTAACCATAGTTTTATTGTTTTGTTTTGTACAAGAGATACCAAGCCTCTCTAGCTGTCGTGTAAGAGCTATAAGCAGACTTTTTTGAAGCTCCTTCATTTTCCGGTTGCCGAATCCGTGTTGAGGCTTTTCTGTGCATATACACGGAGCTCATTTCAGTCTAAGGAGAGAAGGGCTCTTCTCCCCCAGGAGTGAGTACAGTGCAGCTCCCAGAGACCATTTAACTCAGCCCTTCTGGAGCGAATGATGGTCGGAGGTCTCCTACAGATTCTAAGGGGAGCAAGGAAAAGATCCTGAGGGGCTCAATTTATCCCTAGAAATCCCTTCTCTCCTCTGTGCATATGCAGTAGGTACACAGTAAGTACATAAATCAAGAACTATTGCAGGAGTCCAGGAGTAAATGGAGTTGGCCATAGGAATTCACCCGAGTGACAACAAGGGAGACCTGTGGCCAAATTCGGGAGGCTCTTGTTCCCTGGTCTCTGGGAATCTGCATTCTCTACTGTGTCAGGAAGAGCTGGGATCAAAACACATAAATACTACAAGGTTTTAATTCGAAGTCACCATTTTTGCCAAATAAGGTAGCACTATCCAATAATAAATCTTGTATTTAGATTAACATGTACAAATATTATTGAGACCCCAAACTATGCTTGAAGTAATGCATTGACAGAGATGACAGATGAAATAATGTTAATTTTTTAAACTTTTTTTGAAGGCTATCTCGGCTATACTAGTGGATTTTCCTTGAGCTGTATGGTTTTTTTCCTCATTGTGGTAAGTGCTGATTGGTTGGTTTGGTTTTGCCGTAGTACAATGCCATGCAATAATTATTTGGCTTTATTTGATGAAGTCTCTTTTGTTTCTCCTTTATTCTTAATGCTAGGTTATCTACAAGAAATTTCAAATTTCCTGCAGTGATCCAGAGCTAAATTCAACGAGTCCTAACGCAACAAATGCTGACATGTGTACACCAAAATATGTTACTTTCAATTCAAAGGTAAGTTTCCTATCCTTTAAACAGAAAAAGCATTTCTACTAAGGACAATGTGTTTCTCCTACTTGTTTTCATTAAACTTTTTTTTTTTTTAATGTATTCATTTTCAGAAGAACACAGTACCTACCTCTGCTTACAATGTCATAGTCCATTTAGGGACCTTGGAGAAACATATGAATTGTTTATTTCTTACTTCCTTTTACCCGGTTTATGTGTAGGACAACCTTAAGTATTCTTGGTGAAAACCCCTTTCTGATCATTGTCTCAGCTCTGCTGTTCCTTGTAGATCTTTACAAATAGATGAATAACATCCTTCTTATCTGGTGGTGGTGGAAAGGAATGCTTCCACCTTCCCTAGCTTGCACAGTTGAAATACAGATACCACCACAGATTGGCACTTGAGGAACCTTCATACAACATATTGAGATAATTGTCAATAGTATGGGAACAGGGGACTGTGGAACCAGTCCGGCTTGGATTTGAGTCCTCGGGTGACTTATCAACCCCGTTTGTAAAAAAAATAACAATTCTATTCTAAATCTACAGAGTTTTTAGAAGTGCCTGGTACAGTGCTAGGGCAAAATGAGAGCATGAGAAATGTTATTTTTCCCTCTTTCTCTGCTAACTTCTTTTTGCATAGAAGTTACTATGTTGGATTTGAGAGTTTTAAAAAATCGTATCTAAGAAAACTAATTTAGATCGAATCTCTCCTTTGCCCCCGTTTAACGATACAGCCAAAGTAGTGAAGTAATTTTCTTTTCAGAAAGTAATTTTCTTTTTAGGTACTATTTTTTTGAGTCTGATTGATGCACCCCATATAGAGCAAAGAGCAGTAAAACAGAAGTGGACGTTCTGGGCATGCTTTCTAGCCTGACTGGGAGAGAGTCAGGAAACAGCACTGGTCTGTCTCAGGGTTGTTGTGGGGACTCAGTGAAATAATGTAGGAAAGTCCTCTGTGACTGGCTAGGGCCATGTCAATATGGGCGATGCAGTGCCTGGAGGATGTAAATTACACTGTAGGTGAGCCCAGCTAAAATCCCTCTGTGCCAAGTGCCTAATGTCTCAAGCTGGATAAGCTGTCTTAGAAAAGCTGCTCCTATTTTAGATATCAAAGCTCTCCTAATAACCAGATAATCCAGGGATTCTGAAGGGCTGTCAAATAAAAAGACAGCTCAGAAATACTGGAGCTGTATACTTTTTTGGTAAAATTGTCTTTTGTGGAGTTCCCTGGTGGCGTAGGGATTAAGGCTCCGGCATTGTCCCTGCTGTGGCTCAGGTCATTACTGTGGCAGGGTTTGATCCGTGGCCTGGGAACTTCTGCATGCTACAGGCTTGGCCAAAAAAAAAAAAATGTCTTAATGTTTATTTATTTTTCTTTCAATTAGACCGTGTATGCGCTACCAACGATCGCATTTGCCTTTGTCTGCCACCCATCAGTCCTGCCAATTTACAGCGAGCTTAAAGAGTAAGAGATTTAATGTTTTACAAACTGAGTTATTTTACAACCCCTCATTAATAGGCAAGTACTGTATTAAAATAAATGGACTCATATAATGAACCCCCACCGATGCATTGCCTGGTTTCAACATTGACTTTCTGCCATTCTGGAGCGAAAAATAATCAGAAACCTGCAGTATGTTTTGGCCATAGATATATAACGTGGCTTACTATGTGGGCTTTTTTGGTTAATTTGGTTTTTCAAATACTATATTACTCAAGAGAGTTCAAGTATTTATGTTGCTTTATGTTACTTATGGCTATTTTGCAAGGGGATAGTAATAGCCTTCAGATTCATCTGTGAACTACCAAATGCCATTGTGTCTGATTTGCCTTTTGGGTTAGTTAGAAAAGGCTGGGAAATCAGACAGAAAGAATTTAGTGTTAAGACCACAAATTGGACCAAAAAATATTGTTGTTCATTTTAAACTATTACGATGATTATATGGGTTTTTTTTTTTGGGGGGGGGGCTACTGTAGAGAGAACTAAAGGCCTGCTTATCAGTCCTCTCATGGGTTCTCTTTTTTGTCTGTTACCAGACTTTCTACATAAAAATAGTCACGTGGCATAGTCTCTTTGTTTGAGGTAACTGGTTGATCATTTACATAGGTGTCCTGTGTGTAGCCTTATATTCCTACTTTGTATGCACTGCATCCGGCTCACCGGCAAAAATTCATCTCCACCCGTCCCCATGCAGTTGATCCCCTTCACCCATCTTGGCCTCCCCATCACCCCATCCCGCCTGGGAACCACTACTCTGTTCTCTGGATCTATATCTTTAGGTTTGGTTTGGTTTGTTCGTCTTTTTCTTTCTTATTTTTTGGTTGTTCTTTGTTTTTTATATTCATGTATGAGTGAGATCATATGGTATTTGTCTTTCCCTGTCTGACATATTTCACTAAGAATACTAACCTCAAGGTCCATCCATGTTGTTATAATTGGCAAGATTTCATCTTTCTTATAGCAGATTAGTATTCCATTGTGCGTGTGTGTGTGTGTGTGTATCACATCTTTATCCGTTCATCCACTGATGGGCCCTTAGGTTGTTTCCATATATTGGCTCTTATAAATAATGCTGCTATGAACATAGGGGTCCATATTTCTTTGGGAGTTAGTATTTTTGTATTCTTGGATAATTACTCAGAAGTGGGATAGCTGGATTGTATGGGAGTTCTGTTCTTAATATTTCAAGGAACCTCGATTCTGTTTCCCATAGTGGCTGTACCAATTTACATTCCTGTCAACAGTGTATGGGGGTTCCCCTTTCTCCATATCCTCTCTAACACTTATTATCTCTTGCCTTTTTGATAACAGCCATTCTAACAGGCGTGCGGTAATATCTCATTGTGGTTTTGATTTGTATTTCCTTAATAATTAACAATGTGGAACATCTTTTCATGTACTTGCTAGCCATCTGTTTGTCTTCTTTGGAAAAATGTCTATTAAGCGCCTCTGCGTATTTTTAAATTGGGTTTTCTTTTTTTGTTGAGTTGTATATGAGTATACTGTGTAAGTTGTATGTCTTTCTATATTTTGGATATTAACCCCTGATCAGATACATGATTTGCAAATACGTTTTCCCATTCAGTAGGTCGTCTTCATTTTGTTGATGGTTTCTTTTGCTGTGGAGAACCCTTTCGGTTGGATGTAGTCCCATTTGTTTATTTTTGCTTTTGTTGCTCTTGCCTGAGGAGGCATATCTAGAAAGATATTGCTAAAGACCGGTGTCAGAGAGCATACCACCTAGTTTTCTTCTAGAAGTTATACGGTTTCAAGTTTTACATTCCAGTCTTCAATCCATTTTAAGTTGGTTTTTGTACGTGGTGTGAGATAATGGTCTATTTCCAGAGTTTTGCATGTGGCTGTATGTACAGTTTTTCCCACACCTTTCTTTTTTTTGTTTGTTTTTTGCTATTTCTAGGGCCGCTTCTGCGGCATATGGAGGTTCCCAGGCTAGGGTCTAATCAGAGCTGTAGCAGCCAGCCTACACCAGAGCCACAGCAACACTGGATCTGAGCCGTATCTGCAACCTACACCACAGCTCACAGCAATGTCAGATCTGAGCCATGTCTGTGACCTGCACCACAGCTCATGGCAACGCTGGATCCTTGACCCACTGAGTGAGGCCAGGGATCAAACCCACAACCTCATGGTTCCTAGTCAGATTCGTTAACTACTCCTCCCACACCATTTTTGAAGAGACTGTCCTTTCTCCATTTTATGTTCTTTGCTCCTTTGATTTAATTTACAGATATGTGTGTATGTACATATATGTCCACATATCTGTGGGTTTATTTCTGGGCTCTCAAGTCTGTTCTATTGACCTATTTATCTGTTTTTCTCCCAGAACCATGCTGTTTTGATTATTTTGGCTTTGTAATATAGTTTGAAATCTATACCTCCAGCTTTGTTCTTTTTTCTCAGGATTGTGTGGGCTATTAGGGCTCTTTCATGGGAGGTTGCTGATTACTATTTCAATCTCTGTTTTAGTAATTGGTCTATTCAGATTTTCTATTTTTTCATGATTCAGTCTTGGTTGTAAGATTATGATTCTAAGTGTTTGTCTACTTCTTCTAGGTTGCCCAATTTGTTGCTGTATAACTTTCACAATATTCTCTTGTAGTCCTTTGTATTTCTGTGGTGTTTGTTGTTATTTATCCTTTTTTGTTTCTGATTTTATTTATCAGGGCCTTCTGTCTTTTTTTTCTTACTGAGTGTATCTAAAGTCTTGTTAATTTTGTTTATCTTTTCCAAGAACCAGCTCTTAATTTCATTGATCTTTTCTCTTGTCTTTTTTAGTTTCTATTTTATTTATTTCTAATCTGATCTTTATTATTTTCTTCCTTCTACTAGCCTTGGACTTTGTTCTTCTTTTTCTAGTTCCTTTAGGTGTGAGGTTAGATTGTTTGAGATTTTTCTTGTTTCTTGAAGTAGGCCTTATGTCATCGTCTTAAGTTCAGAAAAGATGTACAGTATAGCTGTCTATTTCCATTTTGAAACAAAAATAAAGATGATGTTATTTAGCATTGAATTCAACTCATGATTCTTACTCTTTCATATTTAACTGATACCTGAGTAAATATTGACATATTTACATCTACCTATGTGCACATTGGTCCTACTTTATGATCCTGTAACTAAGGTGTTTAAACATGTCTTTGGCATCTTTTAAATTTAATAATCCAGCTTTTAGTTTGTGATTTTCTCATGTGGATACTTCTCAATTTTTCTGTTTTCCATATTGCCTATTATGACATGATCCAATGTTGTGACTACTAATAGTCTACTCTTGAATTCAAGTCTTGTAGATTAATTGTTTGGGCAAACTCCCAGAGTAAACTCCCAGAGTGAACATGACCTTGGAGAGAGAGATGGAGAGAGAGCCTTTCATTATCCCTGCTGTGAGCTCGTGGGCACGCATTGCTCTGGAGACATACGGGCTTCCAGAGCTATTTGATGGGAAAACCAGAACCTAAATAGCAGCTTTAGCAGCAGAATGCCCAAGGTCAAGTTCTAGCTCTGCCCCTGATCTCTGGGGCTGGGAGAACAACGTTGGAATTTATTCTGCCTTTTTTTTTTCCTATGTGTGCTGTGTGGAGATAGTATCAAATATTAAAAAATAAATACTCTCTGTTCTTCAGATGGGAACTCGATATTCTTTTCAAAAGAATGGGGAAGAACACTCAAGGGATTGTTAGTTCCATAGCTCGCTCTCTCACAATACCCATTTGGTGTAAAAGAGGTTATTGTACCCTGGGATAATTGCTGGGGGTGATTTCAGCAGGTCAGGTTGGCCCCAGCCTGACAGAAAGTTAAGTTACATTCTTCAGTGTTAACCTTGGTGCTTACGTTCAGTAATGTGGTTTTTCACTTTTCAAATTCTTTTGTCTTTGTTTTCAGTCGGTCACAGAAAAAGATGCAGATGGTTTCAAATATCTCCTTTTTCGCCATGTTTGTTATGTACTTCTTGACTGCCATTTTTGGTTACTTGACATTCTATGGTAAGTAACTTGTGTCCGTACATAAATATAGGTAGTAGTGAGTACATCAGTAGAAATTAATATCAAAATAACTTTTAACATGATAGTGCAAAAAAGCCACGAATCGGTCCATTGATTTTTTTTTTTTTTCCATTTTTGCCTCCTCCCCCCCTCCCCAAGCATATGGAGTTTTGGGACCAGGGATTAGATCCAAGCCACAGGCCTGACCCAAGCCACAGCTTTGGCAGTGCCAGATCCTTAACCCACTGTGCCTCGTCCCAGTGCTCCCAAGATGCTGTCCATCCCCTCTGACCACAGTGGGAACTCCTGTCCATTGATTTTGCCAGTCTTTTCTTCTATTTAAAGTAAATGGCAATAGTTCCTTTACCTCTTTATGCAGACTGCACAAAAGAATAATTACTGAAGAGTTCCTGTTGTAGCTCAGCAGGTTAAGAACCAGACATGGTGTCCATGAGGATGTGGGTTTGATCCCTGGCTTTGATCAGTGGGTTAAGGATCCGTTGTTGCCAAAAGCTGCAACACAGGTCTCAAATGAAGCTTGGAGGCTGCAGCATAGACCAGCAGCTACAGCTCCTATTGGACCCCTAGCCTTGGATCTTCCATATGCTGCAGGTGCTGCTCTGAAAAGGAAAAAATAAGAGAGTAATTACAGAAACAACATACTGAATTTTTTTCTCCTAATACTGACCTTAAAAAAAATTGCATTTTGTAAGCATGCCACCTTTACTGAGGAGAGTTTAAAACTGTATCAGAGAAGGTTTTCCTAATTGCTGTTGCAAACTGGGTCAGATTCCATTAATAGAAAAGAAAGACAGAGACAGATTTTGAAAGTGAGAAAGAGTGTGCTACACTCGTGACACTCCGCGTTAATTAAAAATAAAACACCTGAGATTGTTCAGCGGAAGGTGGAGCCTTGTAATGATTTGCCGGAATGATATAGAAAGTTAAAAGAAGTGAAATCTGAAAAAGAACAAGATTTCCTTTATAATTTTTATTGATCCTGTATACATAGTTTACCTTCTTTTTCTCCTTCTTCATTCTCTTCTGTCAGTCATCCTGCAGTTTTATTTCACATCTTTCATTATCCTTATAATTTGGGACCAGATTTAAATTTAAGTACATATAGTTCATATTCTCTATTAAATAACATTTCTCGGGGGCATTTTTTTTTCATGAACACAAATGTCTCAAAATTTAAACACATTTAGGTGATTAATTGAGCCTGGAGAGAAAGGCTACGCTGATTATACAGTTGTATTGGAATCATTTTCACAAGCAATGAAGAATAGCATTGTCTAATGAATTCATAAATACAACATTTAATTCCTGCAGAAAGAGGGTTCTCCTAAGGTTCTTGCAGAGTTGCCGGGCTTGGGGTGGATAAAGAGAGGCGGGAGAGACAGAGAGCCTCCTGTTAGTTGAACAGTCTCACCGTTACCTTATTCAAGCTATGCTTTTTCTTTGTGAATCAATTTTTTTTCCCACACAGAATACCAAACCCTTTCAGCTATTTTTAAAAGGTTATGAATTTTGCATCAAGGAAATTATAACTAAGGAGATTTTTATTATGCCTGAGGCTCCTTTTTCTAAAACTTGAGACCAGTCTATGGCCCAGACTAGAGCTAGGCTTCCACACCCTGCACCTTGAGACCCCTTGTCAAAGGCGTGAGCATTTTCTGGCTCTCGGCGGCTGCCTTTTTAGCTTTGGTTGCCTTTGAAACGATACTTTCCGAAGTTCAACTTTCTGAGTTGAGAAAAATTCCAAGTATATAAGCTAAATATATACATATGCATTTATTTTTAATGAGAAAAACATACCTGGGAGAGAAGAATGATATCCTTGAGGTGGTCAAGTTTCAGGAGCACTCCTGCTGCTTGGAAGCTGAGTTATAAGAGGAGAGTTGGAAAGGGGTTCCGAGTGGCCTGCGGTCCATGCCGCCAGACCGACCCTTTGACATCGTTTGCCGAGTGGCACCAAGTAGGGGAGGGTCTAGATGAAGAAGCGCTTTGTGCTTCAACCATATGGTCTTTTTAACCCCAACTTACGCCAAGGTTTAGTTTAGTGTAACTTAAGCTTTTGCCACTCTGTGTGATTTGTACTGTACATTCCTTTTCACAAAAGGTCTGTGTGGGGCTTGTCTCACGCGGGGGATTTTTTCTTTTCAGCTTGATCAATTGTTTAATAGACATTTCAACACCCAGAACGCTACTTTCCTTGCCCTCTAGTGTATAAATTCTTTGTGGTTGAGAAAAACCGTCATTCCGAGATGTGCTTTTGCCTCGTGTTAATAGCCTCTTACTTTCCCGTCATTTTAGACAACGTGCACTCGGACCTCCTTCACAAGTACCAGAGTAAAGATGACATCCTCATCCTGACCGTGCGGCTGGCTGTCATTGTCGCTGTTATCCTCACAGTGCCGGTGTTATTCTTCACAGTGAGTAAAGGGCCTCGGTGCCATCTGAGAAAAGCCGAGGTCTCCTCTCTCCGGCTGCTTTCAGGAGCCACTTGGCAGAGCAAGCCTGCTGCAGGGAACTCCCCTGCATCATTGTGTCTGCAGCAGGGAAAGACGCCAAGACTCTTGGGAAAGAAAGTGGGATCAGTGAGTTAGGGTAGCCTTCCGATGGGACGAATCTTTTTTTTTTCCTTTTTACTCCCGCACCTGTGGCATATGGAAGGTCCTGGGCTAGGGGTCGAATCGGAGCTGCAGCTGCTGGCCTACACCACAGCCACAACAGTGCAAAATCCGAGCCTCATCTGTGACTTGTGCATCAGCTTATGGCAAGGCTGGATCCTTAACCTACTGAGGTAAGGCCAGGGATCAAACCCACATCCTCATGGAGACAACACTGGGGACTTACTCTGCTGAGCCATAACAGGAACCTGATGGGATGAGTCTTAATTCAGATTAATCTGTTCCTCTTCTTCTTCTCTTTTTTTTGGCTGCATCCAAAGCATGGGGAAGTTCTGGGGCCAGGGATCGAACCCACAGCACAGCTGAGACCCGAGCCACTGCAGTGATCCTGAACACTGGATCCTTAACCTGTGGCACCATCAAGGAACTCCATTCTGTCCCTCTCCTTCTCAGAGAAATGTAGATAGACTGTTGGCATCTCAGTCATCCATGAAAGGAGAAGGTAAAAGGACCAGAAGAGAACATTCAGTCTTAGATGAGACAAATTATCCCCCCACAAAAGAAAACTACCTATTCGTAAAGAGAAAGACTTTCCGTCTTAAGTCAAGCCCCCTGCTTCCCAAACTGTTAAGCTATCTGTAAATTCACTAGGTATGGAGCTCCCGCTGTGGTGCAGTGGGTTGGCGGTGTCTCTGGAGCCCTGGGATGCAGGTTCAATCCCCGGCCCAGCACAGCAAGTTAATGATCTGGCATTGCATAGGTCACAGCTGAAGCTCAGACCTGATCCCTGGCCCAGGAACTCCATATGCTGGGTGGCAGCTAAAAAAGAAAACTAAATAAATAAAAAGAAATTCACCAGGTTTGAAAAACATGTCCCAAGTGCCTGCACACCGATTCTGTCAGCCACTCTGTGGAGCAGTGTGACGGCCTGCTATGGGCTTTACAGAATCTGTTCTTTTCCTGCAGGTTCGTTCATCTTTATTTGAACTGGCTAAGAAGACAAAGTTCCACCTATGTCGTCATGTCTTGGTGACCTTCATTCTCTTGGTTATTATCAACTTGCTGGTGATCTTCATACCCACAATGAAGGATATTTTTGGAGTCGTAGGTATGGCTTTCAGACTTGATGCTTATTTTACAATGGCTGTGTAGGAAGCTAAAGTTTCACGATAACAACTGCAAGTTTTTTGTTTTTTTTTTCAGGAGTTACATCTGCTAATATGCTTATTTTCATTCTTCCTTCATCTCTTTATTTAAAAATCACAAGCCAGGATGGAGATAAAGGAACTCAGCGAATTTGGGTATGTCTCATGCCAGCCACTGTCATTTTTCTGATGAGTTTTTCATTGGAATATGCCAAATAAAGAGTCCATCTCCACTATCTAACACCACTTTTTAGTGACCTCGAGAGGATGTGGCAGTCCTAGTGTTTGCCCATTTGGGAAATTTCAAGGATCATATCAGAACCTTGCTCATTCCTTGGAAGTACCTTTTCACGTTTGGCTCTTACTGTGCCTTAGCTTTTGCTCTGAGGGGGGAGGCATGGCCAGTTGAGAGATTAGATGTTTGTCATCCTGTATCTCTATAGGCTGATGCCTTGTCTTTAGCAAGATTTGATGTGGAAAGGGGCTCAGAGATTTTAGGCAGTACACCGGGTTCTGTACCATTCCTGGTCATATAACTCCATCCTGCAGTCCAGGGAACACGTGCTGCCTTCTGCTGAGTAAGTGGAAAGAGTCTTTTTAGGATTTGACAGGAATGCTTTGCAGCAACAGACCTGGATTCACAAACTACCTTTCTATATTGGGATTCTTGTTCCCAGGGCTGGTGAAGTTCAAGGGCATCTTGAAGGTGGTGCACTTGGAGGCGGTGAGGGAAGGAGGGGTGAAGTGGCTGCTACCTGAGTACCTTCTAGAGCACCATTATGTTTGGCCTCGGAGCAGGCTTCCCAGCTGCCCTCCCAGGTAGTAAGCACGCCAACCCCACACGTTGCCTGAGTCAACAGACCCAGATGAGAGACAGGCACGGGCAACCATCCCTGTGTCTTTAGGAAAAGCAGTGTGGAGGCTGGTAGAGTATCTGCTTCCCCCAGCAGGATTATCCGTAAAGCCATAAATCCCCTCGTCCTTCTAAATCTGACCAGGAAGGGCTTCTCGAGGACAGAGAGGAGGGAGGAGCCAGTCTAGCAGAGCGGTGAACTAAGATTAAATCTGACAGTGGTGGAGACCTATTCTATCGCCCATGAATTCTCCGGGCCTCTCCCACCCTGGCCGCTGTTTAAAACTGGTCAGAGGATCTAGCACATAGCCTTAGACAAGGGATCCGGTCCGCCCCAATTCCACCTCTAGCCTGGGAACTTCCATGTGCTGTGGGTGTGGCATATGGGGGGAAAAAAAAGTGCTGTGAAGCTTCCCAACAGGCAGTAGAACAGATTCACTCTTGGGTGACCATGAAGTCAAAGAACAGAATGCAGAGGATGGTTGTGCATGGCTGGTTTTTCTTAGTTTCCCATCCTTGGAGAATCAGAGGCACAGGATTTTAGAAAGATTGAGCAGTGGTTGTAACAAACTCCACATACGAGGGGACACAAAGGGAGAGGGGGAGCATAGCCATTTTTTCCCAGGTGTATGTGGGCAATGTCTGCTCTGCTGCAAATAACCCTTCTTGCCTTTCTGTTGCTCCAGGCTGCCCTTTTCTTGGGTCTGGGGGTGTTGTTTTCTCTGGTCAGCATTCCGCTGGTCATCTACGACTGGGCCTGCTCATCAAGTAGTGACGAAGGCCGCTGAGACCAGCTGAGAAAAGGAAACAGTCAAATTACCGCACATCCGCAACCCCTCATCACTTCCTTGGCAAGTTTACAGAAGCAAACAGAAATTTACAAGATACAAAACAGATTAACACGTTGGTATCGAAACAGAGACCTGTTTCTAAAATGGTTCATGTCCCTCCAAGATTTGGAATCAATTTTAAGGATTGTGGACTTTGTTTTTCCAAATTTCATGCCATCATATTTTCCAGTACTTTTCACAGTCGGTTATTTTTCACTCTATGTGTTTTGTGATTTCATCGTCTCTTAGAACTTTGAAAACATGATCATCAATCATGTTTACTTATCATACATCCAGATTCTGAAATAATTTTCCTACTGATGTTCAGCTTACAATAGCTGTACCTTTTTAGAAGAGAAAAGTATCCTGAATTGTATATATTTATTTTGCTTTACAGAAAAAAAAATGGTTTCGTAAATAATTTGCCTATTTTGGTTAACATAGCACACAGGGATAATCACGTGAGAGTCACAGGGCGCGTGCCCGGCCTGGATCAGTGGCTGTTCAGTATTTGAGGCAGCCCTGATCATGTGGCGGCTGAGCCTCAGCCACCCATGGCCTCGCCGTCCCTTCATCCTGCTCCAGCAGGAGACCTTCCCTGGCGCATGTTCTCAGCAGGGAAAGGGATGGAAATGATTCTTACCTTGGGAAACATACGAAACTATACATCTGAGAGATCTAGCAGATGGAGTCTGTTTCCCTTTTGGCAGTTTGTGTCAAAGTTGCTCTCGTCTGAGTCAGCTTCTGTTGGGGAAGACCTCTGCCACTTCGGTAACGAGTTGAGAAGCAAGGGTCCTGCAAAAAGATTGTCCCAAATGCCTAAAATTCCTCTGATGCAGACCGCCTTCAGCCCTACATCTGTATTGTTGAAGGGGGAGGGGAGCAGTTTCTTAAATTACAAACCCAGCTGCTTGTACTCATGGCCACCAGCTTTTTGCACAGAGAATAATGTGTGTCTAACCAAGGGGGAGCTAGGGTAAGTAATTCCTGTTTTATATTGGGTACTTGGGGGCAGGGATCTTTAAAAGACTTGTTTTATATCTACCAATTTAGGTTATTACAAATGTAAGATTTTGTAGTTTTAAATAAGCCTCATTCCTATTTCTTCTCCATCAGCCATCCATCAGGCTTGAAAAAAGTAAAAGAACCCTCAGAGACGGTCTTTGAGGAGAAGGTGTGATTCCGCGGTACACACGGCACACGTCACCGAGTACCCTTCTTCCCCCTTCTTTGGTCCTAGACCGGGGTGGGCTGTTACTGCCCGCCTGATGTGACCCACATTGGAAGACAGGGGTGCCCCACACTCTCCCCCAGCCCCTCTCTTAAAGTGGGTGAAGGGAACTACAGAGAGACTGGAAAAGAGGAGAGTTTGGGACAAGGTGGTTTGGAAAGGATCGGGGGACAGCACCCACCACCACTAAGCTGGGCCATCACCTGTGATTGCCTTGTCCATGTGGCACCATGTGTGTGCCCCAGGAGCTGGCCACTTGAGACAGGGCTTGTGTGTTATCCACATCCTGGTTGAATGTCGCAAACATAGTTCACTGTGCCCAGATTTCTTATCCAGAGATAAGTGGCCTCTAACCACAGACTCTTGGCAGAGTTTCTAGGCCCTCAGCTCTGGGCTCGGTTCCTCCCCCACTCAGATCCTCAGTGGCCTCCCCCACTTGCCAGGAGTAACATGGAACCCTCTGCTCCTCTTTACAGTCTAGTGTCCCTTCAAAACAGCAGGCATCAGAGCACTTTGAGCCTCTTGGGGGAAAAGGAAAAGTTATTTCTTGCATTTATTGGCAGGATCATCATAGCTTTTAGTGTAATGCTCCAGAAGTACATCCACATTAGGTCAGAATTCGAGTATTTAGATATGAATATCTACCTGTATATGAATTCCTAACCCAGGAAAATCCGCAGCCATCTCTGTCCTTCTCAGCAGTGTCTTCCAGTTAGTTGAGCACAAAGAGAAGCTGAACAAAAGAAATTGGCTGGCCCGCTGAGCTTGTCTGGGGCACCAGATAATGAAATAGCCAGATAGCAGATGACCCTCTGTTAAAAAAAAAAAAAAAAAAAGCCACAGATTTAGTTTGCAAGCTATATTATGCTACTTTCTATTTTCTCTATTAATTTATAACAATTCATTTTACACTCACAAAGTCAGTGAGTTTAGAAGATTATCATTAACTCTTGGGATGTGTAGTGATATTTTTAGATCTCTGGATTTTATGTGTCAGGGCATGGAATTTTTTTTTTTTTTTTTTTTTTTTTAGGACCACACCTGCAGCATATGGAAGTTCCCATGCTAGGGGTTGAATGAGAGCTGCAGCTGCTGGCTTGGAGTTCCCATTGTGGCTCAGCGGGTTGAGAACCCAACTAGTATCCATGAGGATGTGGTTTACATCCCCTGGCCTCACTTGGTGGGTTGAGGATCCAGCGTTGTCACAAGCTGCGGTGTAGGCCACCGATGTGGCTCAGATCTGCTGTGGCTGTGGCTGTGGCATAGGTAGGCAGCTGCAGCTCTGATTCAACCCCTAGCCTGGGAACTTCCATATGTTGCAGGTACAGCCCGAAGAAAAAGAAAAAAATTATATATAGATATTTAGAGGAGGTGCATTGTTGACATCTGTGATACGACAGGTTTTCAAAATCTTCTCTGTATGTTTATCTGAGTTTATTGCTGACTGGATATAATAGATCCTTCTGTAGTTTGTCAAATATCACTGATTAGTTACATCACGGGTTCGGGAATGAGCTCTAAAAGTGTATTGCTCTTACTCTTCTTGTTCAGAATAGAGAACCTGTAGCCAAAAATATATGTACCACAGTTGTTAGGTAGAATTTAACACAGTCAAGAGCTGTAGTTTTTCTGCTAAGTGAGTAGCTTGCCAGATACTCTCCCTTAGCTCCTGGGAGCCGCATGTTTTCCTTTGGTCGAAAGGATCTCAACACTAGGGAACAGTGCCAGCTTCACCCTTGGAATAAGAAAGGTTCTCTAGTTAGAATAACACAGCATACTGTAAATCCCTAATTTCCTTCATGTTGCTTTTCAGAAATGGGGGTAGTAAGGTCTGAACAGGAAATCGAGTCTTGTTAAGCACGGGTCGTCCCCAGTTTATAAGCAGAGCCTATCGCAAAACCCTGTCCGTTGGTGGTTTGCATCCTGGAATGTAATTTTCCTTTAGAAACCAGGTTATACGTGGAGGGCAGGCCCCCCAGACCAGCTAGGAGAGCCGAACTAAACCCATAGTTGAGCTCAAATAAGATAATATAACAATATTGCTAAAGAACCTAAACACTAAATATAATGGTTTTTAGGGGGTATTTGTTCAAACTTGCCAAGACTCCATCACTCTTACTGTTTGGTGGAATCTGGATTGCTCACCCCAGACGCATACCACCTGCCGGATGGTGGGGCCAAGGTGGCCACCGATTAGAGGTGCTCAGAGTGATGGCAGCTGGGTCTCCCCCGTGTCCAAGGCCACCAGCGACCTTGTGTTAGCAGGAGGGTGAAGGATGATGAGGGGTCCTCTTGTGGGCCAAGAGTATGTCTGTCTTCTCTTCGTCTTATTTCTAAGATTTGGATAATTTTAAAAATATCTCTGGCTAGGCCACCAGGGACATCTGCTGCTACCCCTTTTTTTTTTTTTTTTTTTGCTTTGGAGTCTCGGGCCTGGCCTGCCTGCTTCTATAGGTAGGCTCTTTTGCTCCCAGAGTTCATTTTCTTCCCTCCTGCTACCAAAAAGGATGTCACTGCATAGCTTCTCCCACATGCCCATCATGGAAGCCAGAACACAGCACTTTTAATGGGTTAGTGCTAGTAAACCCTGCTTTAACTGCCCAGTCATCAAATGGGGGTGAAAAAGCTCTCTACCCACTTTTCCTTTTTTGCATTTGCAGACCCTGTTGCAAAAGGCATGTGTGGGTTATGGCCATGGGGGTTGGGGTGGACAAAGGGCTGTGGTATGGTGTCACAGCATTTCAGAGGATACCTCAGACAGCCCAGTCAAACCTCCAAGCCAGTGGTTCTCAAAGTGGGGATCCCTGGACCAGCACCATCAGCATTACCTGGGAACTTGGTAGAATGCACATTCTTGGGCCCCACCCCAGACCTAATGAAATCAGAGACTCTTGGGTGGAAGCCCAGCAAACCATGCTTTAACAAGCCCTCTTGCTGATCGTGGGGCACGTCAAGTTTGAGAACCTCTCTGAGCCAATTCATCTCTCCTTTTTCTCCCCATTGGTTCCAGAGGATGGTTCCCAGGATTCAAGGGATGAGAAGTGGGGACCAGGATTTCTCCTAGGGAGGGGAGGAAAGGGCCCCCTTCCCACTGGGAATGCTGGCCCAGGTGCACAGGTGTAAACGAGGCTGCCTGCCTGTGGGGCTGAGACCTGAGGAGATGATGGTTTTGACACCTGTGAAGAAATGAAAGTGAGGTGGTTTGGGTTTTTCCTTTTCTTTTTTGAAAGGAATTAAAAGATACATACCCTTTGTAAATGCAACCTGAGGCGATACTAAGTTCATGTCAGGAGTAAGGTTTCTAGGACGTTTGGGTTCATGGGGTGGTGATCAATCCTGTCTGCCCCTTAAAATGAAGGCTCTGCTGCAAGGGCTGCATTGCATAAGGACTGCAAACCTCCGCAAAGACTCGTGCTCAGCTCCATTTCAGCAGATCAGAATGCTACATGGCACATTTCATGCGGGTGGGGGTGGGCATGGGGAGGAGGTTGGTGAAATGATCAGATACTTGATTTTATGCCTTCCTGAAAAAGCCATCAGTTTCTCTCTGTTTATCAGTGTAAGTGGTTTGAGGCTTAGAAGGGGTGTAAACTTTAAGAATGTAATTCCTCCA
Organism: Sus scrofa; assembly: GCF_054392235.1. Taxonomy (NCBI): domain Eukaryota; kingdom Metazoa; phylum Chordata; class Mammalia; order Artiodactyla; family Suidae; genus Sus; species Sus scrofa. The sequence continues at coordinate 84,050,619 of NC_139387.1, read as the reverse complement.
TTCCAGTTCACAGTAGACTTCTCGCCACTTTCAGACTATCATTTAACAATGTTAATGAATGTTTTCCTTGGGGATGGCAGATCTGAGAAACTTTTAGCAACAGAGTATAGTTCCTCTAAAACACACAGTGAATTATTTATAATGATCCAAGGCTTTCAGGTACAAATTGGGGGTGGGGTGGCTGACAACTGAAAAATATCTCTAAATCTTAGAGAGAAAGTCCTTGAAAAAAAAACCTGTATGATTCCCAAAGCTCAGACTTTCTTCTTTAGGGTTTCCTTGAAGGAAGGGCTGTGAAACAGGGCCCATCTGTCTACAGGCTTGAATTTGCGTTTTTAAAAGGAAGAATCTATGCAGTTGAGGCTTACTGTAGGAAATAACTTCATTTGTATGTAAATATATTGTAAATAAATAGGCTGTATATTTTTGCAGTTGTTGATCCACACTGAAATAGAAGATGCTAGTATCTGCCTATTAAGAATAAATGTTTTCCTAGATATTAGTGGTTTTGTTTGGGAATTAGAAAAATTTACATTCTCTCCCAGGTAACATAGTTCTCAGTGTAAACTTGGAATCTAAAAATCTTACTTGTTTAGAGAGAGAAATGTCTGAGAAATAGTTGCATTGATCTCTTATACTGGTATTAAGATCAATTATTTAAAAGATAGTCCTCTGAGCTACAAATAATGAACATTTTAGACCCAAATTATTGCCATATAGAAATAGATACACCCCAAATAACGAGTTGTTTCTTCATAAAGCTGCTTCACTGTGAGCCCTGATACCACTACACAGTGTTCATGAAAACAGAAGTTGGGGAAGAGAATGGTTTTGTTTTTCAAAATGGAATTGCTGCATTTCCCAAACTTTGGGATCTTGAAAGGGGGAGAAAGACCTGAACATTAACTATGAGCACAAATTTGACAGAAAGAAAGAAAGAGAAAGAAAGAAAAAGAAAGAAAGAACCATCATTTTACCAAGCTTTTGAAAGTCTTGCATGGTTGCCTTTTCTTTTCAGCGTCGACGCCAACACGGACTGTCTTAAGCAATTTTTTTCCCAAAACACTTGAATCTTGACTGTTGGTACGTAATCTGCTTTCTAGACTCTGGTGTACGTTAGACTTCATCTGAGTCCAGTACATGTAGAACACCACTGTGTTATTCATGTAAAAACCTTGTAAATGAATTTCAGATGGGTGATTTATGTGAATAACAAGTCACAAAACTTTGCTATTCATGATTAATCAAATACATAGAGTTTTTTTTTTTTTCTAGGATGTGGTGTAAATAAAGACATGTAAGAAGTTCTGTTCTATAACTACACTGTTAACATAGTTTTTAAACATTAAAAATGTGAAATAAAAGTATTTATGAATTTTTGTGGTCACTCTTTTGGGGTGCAGTACTAAACATGGGGGTATTTGGGTACTTCCTATATACACTATTTGGGATTGTTGGACACCAAGAGTTCATGGAACCTTATATATACAAGTGCCCAAATTTTTAAAAATAGTTCCCATAGAGACCTACCTATAAATGATCAACAGGGGCCTGCTGTGGAAGACAGGGAAATCTATTCAGTATTCTGTGTTCATCTATATGGGAGTGTATGTATGTATATATATAAAATACTAAATCACTTTGCTGTACAGGAGAAATTAAGGCCACATTGTAAGTCAACTATACTTCAATAAAATAAAGAATTTTTTAAATAAAAAAATTTTAAAAAGAAATATCTTTCTCCATCCTTCACAATCAGAGGAGGTTGAACATAGTATTTTCTTCTTAAATTCAGATTCACCTTTAGGAATATCAATCTCTGTGCTTTGTTGTAGGACGGACACTAGTCTTCCTCGGCCCACACTGCAGCCGCCCCCAAAGAGGAAAATCCTAACGGTTTGAGGATTTTCTCAGGGAACAACTGAGGGGAAAACTCCTGCAGCTGGGTTTTTCCCTTGTTGGTCACTGGCCCCTCCCCTGTTACCTTAGGGAAATTTTATCAGACCAAGATGGCAAGATGGCTATAGTCTGACATCCAAGATCTTCTGTGGATAAGACTAGTGCACAAACAACCTGGGCCCTTCACGGTGTGTCTGTGCCTGAGGCTGCTCTTGACTGTCCTTGGGCTGCCCAAGGAGAAAGTCCATTCTGCAGGACCCCACAGTGGAAATTTGGGGCACAGGAGTTCAAGCTGTGGACTCGAACTTCATTAGCAGTACGGCTAATACTGTTATCCTTATGTGCTTCCTGTTTCTTTCTTTCTTCTTTTTAGGGCTGCACCTGCAGCAAAAGAAGTTCTGGGCTAAGGGTCGAATCAGAGCTGCAGCTGCCAGCCTACGCCACAGCCACGGCAGCACTGGATCTCAGCCACATCTGCAACCTGCACCAGAGCTTTCAGCAATGCCAGATCCTTAACCCACGGAGCGAGGCTAGGGATCGAACCCGCAACCTCATGGATGCTAGTCGGGTTCGTCAAACACTGAGCCATGATGGGAACTCCCTGTTTCCATTTCTTAATTGATGAAAACTCCAGGGACAAAGGGTGTGAGTCATTACCTAAGAGGTTGTAAAAGTGCATCCATCCAAAAGGCTTGAGAACATGAGTAGGTTTTGTTAGAACAAAAGGTCTAGCTGTGCTGTGCTTTTGATGGTTCTGCCTTCTTCCACCACCACTCTATGAGTGTCTGCCAATCCTTCTATTCTGCCCTGTTTCACATATTATTGTCTGGGTGTGTTATTCTCCCCTTCCAAAATGGAATAAACTATGGACTTAATGATTTGCTTTGCAACTCAGAAGACCTGCTTGCTCACCTTCTGCATTTATAATTAGGTCCTGTCTGTTCAGGATAGTCTGGAAGGGATTGATGAGGCCCAAATAACTGGGCCAATTTTTTGTGTACCAATGTCTTATCTTTTATTAAGTTTCAGACTAATCCACATTGGCAGGACAGTCTGTGCTTTGGTAGGGTCAGTGCCACATCAAAATAACCTGCCAAATTATCAAAACGTATTCTAAAGCAACAGCACTTAAAACATTTATACTGATGTAGAAATAAAGAGATCATAATAGAGAACACAAATAACACCAGGAAAGCAGCTTTTCAAATTAAAGGGGAAAATAAGGATTACTCAATAAATGGTGAGAAAATGACTAGCGCTTTTTTTTTTTTTTTGTCTTTTTTTAGGGCCGCACTTGCGTGATATGGAGGTTCCCAAGCTAGGGGTCAAATCAGAGCTATAGCCACCAGCCTACACACACAGCCACAGCAACGCCAGATCCAAGCCACGTCTGTGACCTACACCACAGCTCATGGCAATGCCAGATCCTTAACCCACTGAGCAAGGCCAGGGATCAAACCTGTATCCTCATGGATACTAGTCAGATTCGTTTCTGCTGAGCCACGATGGGAACTCCATGACTAACTTTTTGAATAAAGCTAGATTCCTGTATTGCCCCTTGTATCTAAAAAAGCTCAAATACATTGACAACTTTAAAACACACGGGCAAATACGTCTATTTTTTTCAAATGTAGAAATATGACTCGTATACAGTAGTCATATGTCAAAATTTTAATCTAGTTCATTTTAAAAAAATTTTATGGCCACACCCACAGCATATGGAAGTTCCCAGGACAAGGATCGAATCCAAGCCACAGCTATGGCAATGCTGGATCCTTCAACACACTGCACCAGGCAAGGGATTGAACCTGCATCTCTGCAGTGACCCGAGCTGCTGCAGTCAGATTCTTAACTCACTGTGCCATGGCAGGGATCGCAACCTAGCTCATTATTAATGAAGGACAAGTAAGATGTTTTTAAATGGTACAAAGGAGAATTTAAAGAAGAGACACATGTATGAGAAATCAGGGAGGCTGAAATGAATTTGCTCAAATGCAAATTAGATGCAAAACTGGCTGTCTCCACAGGGGGAAATCAACCACATTTCCATCAGACAGAATACATTTGCTTCTCTGATCATATCTATCTCTATTAGTTTCTTACAATTTACAGGGTTATAAAATAGCTCAAAGGCCAAAAATTTGCTAAATTCATATAGAATCAGATCACTCAGAAGGGACATTTATTACACAGATAATGCGCTCAGTAATTCTTTTTTTCCCCTTTCAAATTTTTCTAATTCTCTCCAATTTTCCTAGTAACTTCCTCCTTTTCAGCCATAAACATCTCAACGATTATTCTTGGTCATAAAAAAATGGCTGCTCTCATTAGGTGTGGCCTGATAATTTGCATAGGTGCAGCAAGTGCTACTTAACCACATAAGCTTCCTTGGGCTTGCTTCCAATTCCAGTGCCATGCAGTATTGAGTGGCTATTAGAGCACAGATTTGCACTTTAAAATGTCTCTAGGTGTTCCCTGGTGGCCTAGTGGCTAAGGATTTGGCATTACCACTGCCGTGGCTCTGGTCACTTGTGTGGTGCAGGTTCAGTCCCTGGCCTCAGAACTTCCACATGCTGAGAGCACAGCTCCCCCCACCAAATGTCTCTATTATTTGCCCCTTCCAGGCTAGGAATCAAGCCCAAGAGACTCCATCACATTTCACCTGCACTGCCAGTAATTTGGATGAATTACTCTCCGAGTTCCCCACAAATTTGCTAAGGTTCTTGGCCTTCAAGTGTCCTTTCTTACCATCTATAAGGATGGTACTATGTCAGCTTTACCAGGAAGGTTTTGTAGGCATTGGCTTTTTAAATAAAATCAACCTCTATTTCTTAGAGGTGTTTGATATAATTGATTAAATGAGCATCATCACAAGTATAAGTTTCAAGGAATTGATATACAATTTTCTTTCTAATTATATATTGTTAGAAAGGAAGCTACGCAAATAACTATACTGCTTTACAAAAGTAAAAGAACTCAGAACTTTCAAATTTGGGGATGGAGGGAAATTCCGTGAGCTTAACTTCACCTTACAAAAGCAGAGGCTCCTGAATTATTGTAGATCACAGAGAGCTTGAGAGAGAAATGGCCTCCTTACATATCCAGAAAATAGAGCATTAAAACAGCGTCAACATGACCACAGTAAAATTTCCCTCATTAGCTGATTCCATCCTTTGTAACTCTGTTCTGCTGGATGTCAGGTTAACATTCTGCTTTCATAAAAGTTGTCTGATTCTGGACTAAAAAGAGTCATCTAAATGGAATACTACTCAGCCATAAAAAAGAATGACATAATGCCATTTGCAGCAACATGGATGGAGCTAGAGAATCTCATACTGAGTGAAATGAGCCAGAAAGACAAAGACAAATACCATATGATATCACTTATAACTGGAATCTAATATCCAGCACAAATGAACATCTCCTTAGAAAAGAAAATCATGGACTTGGAGAAGAGACTTGTGGCTGCCTGATGGGAGGGGGAGGGAGTGGGAGGGATCGGGAGCTTGGGCTTATCAGACACAACTTAGAATAGATTTACAAGGAGATCCTGCTGAATAGCATTGAGAACTTTGTCTAGATACTCATGTTGCAACAGAAGAAAGGCTGGGGGAAAAATGTAATGTATACATCTAAGGATAACCTGACCCCCTTGCTGTACAGTGGGAAAATAAAAAAATAAAAAAATAAAAATAAATGCACATGTACTCCACAGATACACCTTGACAGTGATTTAAGTAATGTCATCTCAGAAGCTTGTACCCAAGAGTCTATTTTTGAAGTGTCAGTAGTTCAACATACTTGGCACAGTCTTTTCCCATGAAACTCTGGGCCTATGTGTCTTTGCCAAAGAACCAGATTTTGGCCTGTAGCTTATAGCAGGGCCTCAGGCAAGTTTCAAGAAGCAGAGAGCCTATTGGATAATAAGACTGGAAGGGTGTGGTTAATTTACTAGATAAATAATAGTAACTATTCTGTCATAGGTATCCTTCCAGATAACCTCAGAGAGCTGTGTAGTGTTTCACTGAACGGATATCCACTAATCTTTTGTGCCTATTTCAAAGCCTTTCACAGATTTCCTGTCACTGTCTGTATATCTATAGCTCATATTATATATCTTAGAGAGAGGAAGGCCTTTCCTGGTACAAAATGCAGAAGTCAAAGGAAGTAATTGATTTATAAATATTTTTAAACTCTTTATGATTTAGAAAAGTGCAAAAAAAAAATCAAAAAATCCAAATGAGAGAAAAAAACACTTGCTACACACAGCTTGCAACTGGTATGAACTGACTCTCAAATTTGAGGTCAAAATTCTTCAAAGTATTCCCTTGCTCAGGATCCCCCCCCGCTTCCTTGATACTCCTACCTCCAATTGGTCCAAGAACCCTTGAGACATTTGACTCTACATAGGCCTGTTTCCAAACTCAAGGCAAATGAGAATTTACTGGTGAATTTAATCAGTTCACAGCAGGTTTCCTTTTCATTGCAGTGCAGCTTCTGTTGCTGCCACACGGTGTCACTGTTGAACACTGGCTCAGTGCAGTTTGTGAATTTGCCTGTACTGTGCCAGTGCCCTCCCAGGTCCACAATTCTATGAGGGCTGAAGCCATGGAGAAAGGATGACTCATCCATGCTGTGCCATGGTGACTGCCACCTTGGGAGCTCAAGCAAGGAATACAGTCTGCCACAAGCTTGTTCCCAACGCATGCCCTCCAGGCTGTCTGGCTTAGGCAGGGCTCCAATTAGAGCTGCATGCTGCATCAGAATCAACCCTCTCCTTCCCCCCACCCATAGGCATTTAAACCTACTATTGATGCCATGCCAGATCTCCACTTCATATGTCCCTTGTGGTGAGTTTCCCTTTGGGGAATCTATAGGAAATTTTCTAAAAGTAGTAAAATTCAAAAGGGAAGGTATTGGGGAGGAGAATTAATACTATCTTCACGATGTCTCTGCAAATTTGCCTGACTCTTTCAATACACCAAGGGATGTTTAGCTTTAGACAGTCATTTTAACCACAAAAATGTTTTAGTTACAGCCTTCCCTTGCGGTGGTGCCTGTCTGTTTTTAAGAGGAGCTATTCCACTGACTTTTTCTTGTTTGAAAGTTACTATCTTCACAAAGAAGCATCTAGAAGCATCTTAAAGTTCTGCCTACCCAGTCCTTGGCTACATAGCATAGAGCTAATCTCCTTAACAAATCAAAAGCTTTTAAAACTCACTAAGAACAAAAATTAAAATCCTAATAGAAAAATAGGCTACAAGAATGTCAAAACAAGCTATCAGAAAAAGAAATAAATACTTGAAATGATATTCAATCTAACAATCTAACTCATAAGTAAGTAAATACAATTTGGAACATTTATATACTTTAAAAAATTTTACCTTTCGTATGAGCAGAGATCAAAGTGGTTGCTATTATATTTCTGATAAGAGTGTAAGAAACAGCCACTTTCATATGCAGCTGATGAGAGCATAAACTGTTGCAATTTATTTAGAAAGAAGTTTGGCAGTATCTACTAATATTTTAAATGCTCTTAACTTTTGTCCATCAATTCCACATCTGTGGATTTTTCTAACTTGCAAGAAGCTACTAAAAAAAATGAATAGCATACTCTCAGGTTTTCATCCTATCTCTTCATCTCAATTCCTATTCCTGTCTCTTTCTCTCTTTTTTTTTTTTAACCATTTCTGCTGTCCTTTGGGCTGTTTCTTCAACTCTTCTCTTTTCTTATTAGGTTCTTGAACAGCCCTTATGTTAACATTCCCCCCAGTAAATGCAGCCCCACCACTGTTTTCCATATTCAGTCTCCTAGTTGGCCTAGCTCCATATCACAGATAGAAATGAGAGTAATTTCTTGATTTCATGCATCAGAAAAATTTAATTGGTAGGTCCTTGTTCAACCATAGTTTGGTTCTTCATAGCTAGTTCCAAAATGGTCATGGGTAGGTCTTATATACTTTATGAATTTAGGACAGCTTTAAAAAATAATTATTCCAGAGTCTTTCTTCATGCCGATTTAATCATAATCTCTAGTGGCATAGCCAGATATATTTTTTAAATTATCCAAAGCTTAGAAATAAGACAGAGGGAAGACATAATATTGGACTGGGATGTTATTTAGTGGTGCCACTCACAGATGAGTTAATCAGCTAGAGGAATGTATTTCTGTTTGATAGGCTGTGTACTCCAGACTAAAGGTCCAGATTTTGTGAAAAATCTTTAAGCTGTAATATTACAACATACATAATTACATATTGTAATATGTGAATTTAATGTTATTATGTATTTACATATGTAATTATAATATGCAATTGCATGCCATATGAAATATATAGCATTTATATGCAGTGTGTAAATATTAAAAACTGGCATTTTAAAATAGCACGTTAAATGTTAATTTTAGATTTTTGTCTGTTAGAGATGCAGATGATTTCTGCATAGTAAAAATATAACCACAAAAGCTTTGTATTTTAGTAATCTTATTCTATCATCCCCCCCCTTTTTTTTTCTGTCTTTTTAGGGCCACTCCTGTGACATATGGAAGTTCCCAGGCTAGGGGTCAAATCAGAGCTATAGCTGCTGACCTAAGCCACAGCCACAGCAACTTAGGATTCAAGGTGTGTCTGCTAATGACACTACAGCTCATGACAACGCCGGATCCTTAACCCACTGCACGAGGCCAGGGATCAAACCCACGTCCACATGATCCTAGTTGGTTCGTTACCACTGAGCCATGATGGGAACTCCTTATGATTCCTTCTTAAATGCTAATTAACAGCCAATTCCTCAAAATGCCCTTTATACGGGTTTCGCCATCTTACTTCAGGCTGGCTATGTGGCTTATTTATTAAGAAAACTCTCAGAGATGAAATTCCTGTCTCTGTGACGATTTTTTTTTTTTTTTGGTCTTTTTGTCTTTTCAGGGCCGCACCCACGGCATATGGAGGTTCCCAGGCTAGGGGTCGAATCAGAGCTACAGCTGCCAGCCTACACCAGAGCCACAGCAACGTGGGATCCGAGCTGCGTCTTCGACCTACACCACAGCTCACTGCAATGCCAGAACCTTAACTCACTGAGCAAGGCCAGGGATCGAACCCGCAACCTCACGGTTCCTAGTCGGATTCGTTAACCACTGCGCCACGACGGGAACTCCTGTGATTTTTTTTTTATGTTGCCGAATTCACTGTCCCCCAAGCATGGATTATTTTTTATCTTTGATTCTCAGCCTTATTCACACTATGAACACTCTGGCCAAAAAATAATTTTGATACATTATTTTTGTGGGCACAATGTACCTTAGATGCAGGCAAATATTGCCAAGTCTAATTTTTAAACATATTATGCAGGTCAAATAGAACGCATCTGAGAACACAGGTCTCTGACCACTAGCTGGCAACTGGGAGCAAACAAGGTCTGTATGACTAGCTCAGCACTTGGAAATTGGGCATCAGAGGAAGTATTACACAGTGTCCCTATCTTTTGAGCAGATGGATTTTTTTTTTTTTTTTTTTTTTGTCTTTTTAGGGCTGCACCTGCAGCATATGGAGGTTCCCAGGCTAGGGGTGGAATTGGAACTATAGCCACTGGCCACAACCACAGCCACAGCAACACCAGATCCAAGCCGCATCTGCAACCTACACCACAGCTCATGGCAACGGGGGATCCTTAATCCAGTGATTTTTGCTTTTTTGTTGTTGTTGTTGTTTTTCAGATGGCTCTTCTAAGTAGTTTAGACGCAGTCTTTGCCACCTGGGGGAGCAGCTTACCTTTCACTTTTCAAACATCAGAGTTTATATTTGAGGTAAATGTGTATTTATTTTCCTGTGGAAAAGCATGATGGTTTGGAAGAGCATGAAGGAAGGTATGAAACCTATTTTTCCTCTGTAGTTTTCAAAGACCCCTTTAGCAGTCAAACTGTGTCCTTATTCCTGGATCTTTGCTCTTAGAGATTTTCAGTGGAGCTCACTCTGATCTGTATGCCTGAGGATTTAGCGTTTCCCCACTTCCTACAGCACATGACCAACAACTGACAGGTGGGACGCATAAAAGCTTTGGTCATCTTGCATCGTTTGATGCCCAGACTGGAAGTGTGCCTACTATCTGCAGAGCTCCCCTGGGTGACAGAGCAGTTTCCCTTCTGACTGTGCACAATCCCTTGCCAGGCTCCTTCCCTTCCCAGTCCAACTCCCTGACCCCCTGAGGGTTCTTCGTAGTAAATCAAGCCCCTTTGTATCAATAACTGCAACTCTACCATCGCCTCCATTCCATACATCCCACTTTTGACCACCCATCTTCACTCCATCTGTTACCTGAATGGCAACTATCTTTCACCCTCGAGTGGTAATTGTTTTGTTTTCTCACTATCCCTCAGGCCCTTAATGTCCTCTCTTCCCATTTAGTGTTTTTGTTTGTTTGTTTTTGTTTTTTTGTAGGTTTTTTTTTTTTTTTTTTTTTTTGCTTTGTATGGCTGCACTCATGACATATGGGAGTTCCCAGGCTAGTGGTCCGAATCGGAGCTACAGCTGCCAGCCTACACCAGAGCCACAGTAGTGCTGGATCCAAGCCACGTCTGCGACCTACAACACAGCTCACGGCAATGGCAACACCAGATCCTTAACCCACTAAGCAAGACCAGGCATCAGACCTGCGTCCCCATGGATACTAGTCAGGTTCGTTACTGCTGAGCCACAATGGGAATCTCAAGAGCAACCACCACAATGACTCTTGCACCCCTGCTTGACTGGCTTGCCCTTTCCCCTTCAGTGTTCTCCTCTGGCAAAAGCACAACGCTGGTCTGATGGAATATTCTTCTCTGCTCCTCCAGATCTTCTCCATCCTTCTCTACTCTGCCCTGTGCACTAGGAGCTGCCCTTGACAGAGGCTTCAGTGTGGCTTCTCTATCCTTTAGCTACCAGTTGGGTTTAGCCAATGAGAGGCACTTGCCAGGGAGTGGAGAGCAGGAGAAAGAGAGGTTAGAGGCATTAATCCTCTGCTCCCTGCCAAAAATAAACTGCAAAATGGAAAATATTTACATCAGAAGCAAACAAGTTTGGACCAATGCTGTTGATAAATCTAAATTGTTCAGAGAGAGATGAAAATAGAATTCAAATTCTTTATTCGATTTCTTTGAAATAGTGGCTCTTCCCTGCTCTGGACAAGAATTAAGCAGCTTGTCCAATGACTGGGAAAGGAGGACCTCCAACCACCTTGCTTGTCTCTGTTAAAGATGTTTCTCCCTCTAAACCCCTTTAAAGACTGGGAGAGGCAGAGCCGGCCCCAGACCCCAGGCCTTGGTGGACATTAAGGTGTTAAATCCTGTGCTGAAAATTCCTGGTGATTTAATCAATAATGGGATTTCTGGTGAAATAAAGACAGAGGATTTTGTTGAAAAAACTGAAACAAACACCTGTCAGTCTGCAGTTCAGCAGTGGCTGAGTTTCTTTAAGGCCAGATCGACAGGCGCTTTTCCTGTAGCTGTACTGCTCACAGCATTCTGATGACTATTCCACCACTTGCCCTTTAAATTTATGACTAGGAGCCACAACTGGCCCCTCCTGGCTACAGGTGATCATGTCATTTATATAAAGTTCACTCATTCTCCCACTTTCTCAACTTTTTTTACACCTTTTCTCTTCTTAAACCCCCAAACCTCACCCCCCTCTTCAATCTCAACAGAAATTTTATTTCCTACGTCACTGAGAAAATTGCAGCTTCAGGAGAGAATTTCCTCAGACCCACACCATCTCACAAACCCACCAACCAGCATCATCTGTCATAAGCTCAGCTTTTCTGCCTGTTACCATAGATGAACTGTCTGAACTCTCTACAGTGCAAGTCTCTGCACTCGTGGATGGGACCCAACGTCTCTCATCTAATCAAGGACATTGCTCTAGCAATTTTCCTTTGACTCTCCCACACTAGTGCTATTTCTCTCTATTGGATCATTATTATTAGTCATCCTTGTTTATATTTCTCCCATTTAAAAATGAGCCATAAAAACACCTCTCAACCCCTCATCAGCAGCTGCCTCTTTTCCTTTCCATTTGTGGCAAGATTCCTAGAAGGAATGGCCTATATTTACTGTCTCCAACAACTTTCCTTCTAGTCCACTTGAACCTGCTTCAATCAGTCTTTGTTGCCATTACTCCACCAAAATTGCTTTTGTCAGGTTCACCAATATTCATTACGACGGTCAAACCTGGGACCTTGACTGGTCAGTGGCTTGACCTGTCTCCCCCTCCCTAACACTCTCAAGAATACTCATACTTCATACTACCTCTCTGCTTGTTTTGTCTCAGTTTCTTTTACTATTTGTTTCTCTTCTCTTATCCTCTTTGGAGTGGCCCAGGGATCCGACTTTGAAGCTCTTCTTCATTTACATCTTGATAACCTCAAGCAGTCCCATGTCTTTAAATAAAACCTGTATGTTGATGAGTCCCGTATTTTACATCTCTCCTCAACTCCAAGCTCACATACGCAGGCGCCTGCCTACTCAGCATCTCCTCATGGATGTCTGACATTTCCAAAACAAATCTATTGATTTCCCCCTATTCTCTAGACTCACTCCGTTCACAGCCTTCCCTCCCTCAGTTGATGTCAACTCCAATCTCCTAGAAGCTCAGACAAAAAAACTGAAGTTATTCTTGACTTTCCCCACCATTACCTCTTATTTTATCCCCTCCTGTGATCCTCCTTACTCAAGCTGTTCTAGCTACCCTGGCTTCCTTACTGTTCTTTGAAAATGCAAGTCACATCTCTGCCATAAGGTCTTTGCTCTTTGTAGCTCTTCCCACAAATATCCTCTGGCTAACTCCCTCCCACCCTTTAAATCCTTACACAATTCTCACTTTCTTAATAAGGCTTACCCTGAATACTCTCTATAATACCGCAACTTACACACACACAGACACACCTGTCTCTTGCTCTACCTTGTCATTTTCTCATAGAAATTACTGCCTCAATAGTGTTTATTGTTTGCTATCTGTCCCCACTGTTGGAATAAGAGCCCCCCAAGGTCAGGGATCTTTCTATTGTGTTCACTTATGTATCCCAAATGTTTAGAACAATGCCTGGCACATAGTAGGCACTCAAATATTGAGTAGGCACTCAGTGTTGTTGAGTGAATGGAAGGTGATTTAAATATTCGATTCCACTGGTTTGAGGAAGGACTCTAAATCTGTTCACATCCTAATTTAAAAAAAAAAAAATGGGGTCAGGAACTGGGCCAGGTCAGAGTTTATAGATGGCGTCTACTTCGAAGGACCTAGATAGGGGAGTCTAGTCAAAGGAGGGGGAGGTATAGGGAAAGGACAAAAGACCAGCAGCACCCCCCCAGCCTTGGAGCAGTGTAAGGCTCAACTGAAGATCCTTCGTCAGTGCTGGTTGGAGTCTGGAGAGTTCTACGTAGTCAAGATGTGAAGAAAGTCAGAAAAGTCAAGGGTTCATTTACGGACATGACTAAAGAAAGCCTTTGCTAATGATGAAATAAGCACCTTAGAACATACATACGTAGAAGACGTTAATGAGCCAAGAAATTTATAGATGCGGTGTGTATGTAGAGTGTTGTTGTTGCTCCCTATCTTTTCCTGAATGTGGTTTATATAATCCAGAAGGAAGGAAATAATATGCAAGCCCCAGCCCCAAAATGGGTTCCAAAGAGTCTCTGGTCAGGCTTGTCGGTCCAACCTCTGGGATGCTTCACCCCCTGAAGAAATGCTATGTTAGCAGCTGCCAACATTCATCACTTCTTGTATGGCTCCATTATCTTTCCAAGTACGGTCTCTGGATTACCTGAATCAGAATAGTTGAATGTTCTCTTAAAAATGTAAATTCCTCAGTCCTCCAAAGACCTATTAAGCCATGTGGCAGGGCCAGGAATCTGCCTACTAAATAAGCTCCCTAGAGAATTCCGATGCATACTAAAGTTTGAGAACTGCTATCATAAGTGAAGGGACTTACTTTACCCTAGTTTAATTTGTCTGTACTATTTCATCTTGATTCTATGTCTCATCCTTTTAATTTCACTCTCCAAAAACATAAAAAGAAAACTTTATTCTGAAAATAATCCATATTTGAGACTGATTAAGAAATCATAGATGGGAGCTCTCGTTGTGGAGCAACAGAAAGGAATCCGACTAGTAACCATGAGGTTGAGGGTTTGATCCCTGGCTTCACTCAGTGGGTTAAGGATCTGGCGTTGCCATGAGTTGTGGTGTAGGTTGCAGATGGGGCCCGGATCCTGTGTTGCTGTGGCTGTGGCATAGGCTGGCAGCTATAGCTCTTATAGCCTGGGAACGTCCATATGCCATGAGTGTGCCCCTAAAAAGCAAAAAAAAAAAAAATAAAAATAAAGAAAAAAAATAAAGTCATAGATGAAACCTACTTGGTTCAACAATTTCTGTGACCCACTTTATTCTATTTCCCTTTCTTTTAGGTATGGGATAAGAATCACCAATCCATATTCTAACCAGGCATACAAATTACTCTTTTCTCCTGGTTAAGCATTTGCTGAACTTTTTATCGGCCTGCCCCCAATTCCAGACCAATAATTCCTTCAAATTTAAGGATTACTTCTGGAGAGAATGGACAATTTCACACCAAATAGAAAAACACAGCAGAACTTAAAGCTAAAATATGAACCTAAATATCAATTAACTCAAAACCAAATCAGAGTTCCTGCTGTGGCTCAATAGGATCGGTGGCATCTTGGGAGCCCTGGGTTGTAGGTTCAATCCCCAGCCCAGTACAGTGGGTTAAGGATCCTGCTTTGCCAAAACTGTGGTTCAGGTTGAGACTGGGGCTTGGATCTGATCCCTGGTTGGGAGTTCCATATGCCACGGGGTGGCCAAAAAATGAAAAAAAAAAAAAAAAAAAAAAAAAAAAAAGACCAAATAGTGCAAAGCAGACTATTCTATAACATCCTCCATTATTTAGAACAATGTATTCATGAACTGCAATCCTTGGCTATGCTTCCCTGTGTCTACTGACAAACATAGAAGCCAACAAATAAGAAGAGTTGACCTGGGGTTTTAAGAATTGAAATTTGAGATTTGGATCAAACCACAAGGGTATTCCAGAAAAGAGTAAGAGTCAGGGGCTTATAAAGGCAAGAGCCACGGGCCTGTTCTCTCACACAAGAAAAGAAACATTTGTCCTTAAGGGACAGGCTGTCATGAGTTATTTTAGAGTAAGGTTCTGATTTTTTTTTTTTTTTTTGTCTTTTTGCCTTTTCTAGGGCCGCTCCCGCGGCATATGGAGGTTCACAGGCTAGGGGTCGAATTGGAGCTGTAGCCGCCAGCCTACACCAGAGCCACAGCAACGCAGGATCCGAGCCGCGTCTGCAACCTACACCATAGCTCACGGCAACGCCGGATCGTTAACCCACTGAGCGAGGGCAGGGAATAATCGTGCAACCTCATGGTTCCTAGTCGGATTCGTTAACCACTGCACCACAACGGGAACTCCAGGGTCTGATATTATCTTGAGTTTCTGGAACATTGGGTAGATGTTCTGGAGGCCTGTATTAAGACAGTAAGTGGTCAAACCGTCAGATTCCATCTGTGCTGAGACATGCATAAGTCAGACTTCTTCCCTGACCTCCTGGTTCTGTTTTAGAGAGCTCTCCTGGCAATACTGACTCCATCTTGATTTTCTGTTCACACCTTGCAGACCAACCCACTGACTAAGCAGCAGCGAGGGATAGGTCATATCTAAGGAGGTTCCTCCAAAAATTATCACTAAATTTGATTTTAACAAATAATTGGATAATAGAGATATTCCAGAATATGTCTTCAAGAGAGGTGCAACAGAGGAATTTTAGGTGACAGAATCCCTATCCTTCCAACTTCTCTCTACAATAAAATGATTTCTCTTTCATGAAAGGGGCCTTCAGAGGAAGTTCATCTCTCTTATCAACGCTAAAGAGAATTCAGCAGACACTGAGATAACTCTAAACGGACCATTTTTTTGGTGTAGGATCATCTCACTTTCTAAATAATATCCTAACTACTTCTGACAATCAAGCAGATTCCAAAACCCTTTCAGAGAACAGGAAACTTTCAACACAACCTGTCTCTTCAGAACTCATTCACTTTTAGGGAAAATAGGGAAAAAAAAAAAACGAAAAAAAGAAGAAAAAAAAAAGCTCTCTAACATTTTAGAAGGGTGTGCTAAAATGTAATTTTGGAATTTCTACTTATTCTGTATTAGTTTTTTTTAGACTTCTCAAAATAGTATTGGAAAAGTGGCTATTTGTCTAATTTTCTTGATTTTGGGTGGGGTAGTGATTACTTCGTAAATTGATTGAATCGAGCTCTTTGCCACATCTCCTTCGAGAATGACAACCACCCTCAGCAATCAGACTGTCGCCACTCCGGAAAATGTCAACACCTCTCTAAAAGGACACACCGTTATCGCGAAGGGTCCCAGAGGTACTCTGAGGAGAGACTTCAACCACATCAATGTGGAACTCAGTCTCTTTGGAAAGAAAAAGAAGAGGCTCTGGGTTGACAAATGGTGGGAAAATAGAAAGGAACTGGCTACTGTCGGCACTGTCTGTAGTCATGTACAGAATGTGATCAAGGGTATTACGCCGGGCTTCTGCTACACGATGAGGTCTGTGTGTGCTCACATTCCCATCAACGTCATTATTCAGAAGAATGGTTCTCTTGTTGAAATCCGGAATTTTGGGGGGTAAAAAGTACATCCGCAGGGTTCAGATGAGGCCAGGGGTTGCTTGTTCAGTGTCTCAAAAGCCTAGAAAGATGAGTCAATTCTTGAAGGAAACAACATGGAACTTGTATGCAATTCAGCTGCTTTGATTCAGCGAGCCACAGCAGTTAAGAACAAGGATATCAGAAAAATTTTGGATGGTCATCTACGTTTCTGAAAAAGGAAAAGTTCAGCAGGCTGATGAGTAAGATCTGAGTTGTCCAGTTACGGAAACAGCAAAATGCCAGATGATTCTTCAGACTCATTTGAGATGTTTTAAGATACAATAAAAAGTCTATTGACTTAGAACTTTTTCTTAAAAATTAATTAATTAATTAATTATATCTAGACTGGAACCTTACTTACTATAGAGAGGAATCTGGAAAAGAGATTCCATCTTATATATCAAGTGGGTGAAGGGAAGCATCCATGGACAAAGGAAGCTGTCCTCTTAAGGCAGTTTCACCCACACACCAGAACTACAGCACTGCCTGCAAGCAAAGCCTTAAATCAGACTCCCACATAAGATGAGACTGAGATGGGAAACATGTCTTCCACTCCGTCCAAAAAGGCATCCAGCAGGCCCTGCCCTTTAGGGAAATGTCTTGACCTCCCTTTTGGAGAGTGGTCCTTAGGTGGATGGGGTAGAGGCAATATCCTTTCTTGCAGTGGGCAATTAGCCTGAAGAAGACTCCTCATTAGTGCCACCCATCACAGGTGAGACATCAAGAGAGGGCTGTCTATTGGAGAGACGTGGCACCCTAAGCAGAGCAGAGACACCTCTCAGTGAGCTCCACAAGCACTAATCCCACATCTGATCGGGAGTAAAGCTGGACTATGTGTGTGAGCACATGCGATACCTGATCTTCCAGGATTCCCCGCATGACCCAAGGACAAATGGCTTGTCTAGGAGAACGTATGAGGAGGTATGAACGTGGCTTTGGACTCAAACTAACTTGGTTGGAATCCTGCCTCTACCATATACAAGTGACTTTGAGTAGGTTAATCTTGCTCAGTCTCAGTTTCCTTGACCACAAAATGGGAATAATCATAGCCATCTCATAGAATGATTGTGAGGAAGAAACCGTTCAGCACATGATAAATGGCTTTGCAAGTAAGCCCAGAATCCTGGTTACCAACTGTCATGATGGTGATCTTGCTTGTGGGCCCAGAGTCCATGTTTCCCCTGAGTTTGCAGCCAAAACAGGTGAGAAAACCCTACTCAGCCAGCACAAAATCACTGTTTATACCAGACTGGAGGCCAGTATAAAAGCTCAAAGAATGTTGTAGTTCGAATCCAAATGCAACCCTCGCTCTTCTGAATCCCCAAAGGGGGTACTCAAGGTGGAGCTGTCACAGAGAGTTTGTGACTAGATCACTGTAGAAAAGCCAAGCAAACTACGTGCTCTAAAAAGGAGTTCTTTTCACAAGAGTAGCAGTTGGCAGAGACTGCTGCCCTCAAGAGTCAAAGCAGGGTGGATTCTCACCAGGGAAGTGTGCCCTTGGCACAGGCTCCTGGCAGAGGGCATAGAATGTTTTGCCATGACGTCAGAGCTGTGGGCGGCTGAGCCACGTAAGCAGGGTCAGCAGGGCCAAAGCTCATGGGTAGAAATGAATGGCAGAGGAAGTGGAAGAAGACCAGTTCCTAAGAAGGATGAAAAATCACATGTACAGTGGGACAGCTGTTTCCTCCAGTGTCTGAGATCATCGTCAGATTCAATCTTTTTTTGTAATAAAATATCACCTCTATTAATGTGCAGATTCCAGGGTGAGATAATCTGGAAAAGCACTAGATGCTGCATAAACGGTCCCTGACATAAAACTAGAAATTACGTATATGGTAATTAGTTTGCTGTACTAAAACCATGAGCCCCAACACGTCCGTCTTGTACCTCATGGCATTAGGCACTTGAGCTATTTTATTGTATTAGCTGTCTTTGGCAGCTGCCCAGTAATACCTAGAGTCAGTCCCTTGCCCCCCAGCCCCGCCTGCTACCATGAAGCCTGTTAAACAAACTTGTTGAGCAATAAGGTCAGGAACAGTGCAACCTTCCTCACCTTCAATCAACCTTTCCTTAATTGGGCAATTAATTTGCCTACGTGTGGTCCTGACAAAAGAGAAATGCCGTTTTGGTTTTCTCAAAGCATGCCATCAAGACTGCAATTCACTCATCTGAGTTCCTGCTTCTTAGTTACACACATAAGACACCAAAGAAACAGGCGCGCCTAGATGTACATATTCTTCATACTTCATCTTTCCTGTATTTTCAGCAAGCCGAGGTTTAAAACCATCAGCTTAAATGAGAACACTCTCACTCAATGGTTAAATGTTACCCTTTTATTGACCCCGAGGTCATTCAGATTTGAGACTGAAACAACAGCCGGAAATGCTCTGTGAGTGATTATATCTGCACAAATACATCTTTTATTTAAAAGAATATTTATTCAGTCATAAAAAAGAATGAAACTGTGCCATCTGCAGCCACATAGATGGACTTAGAGATTACCATAAAAGTTAGTCAGAGAAAGACAAATATCATATGAAATCACTTACATGCGGAATCTAAAAAATGATGCAGATACACCTATCTACAAAGCAGAAATGGACTCACAGACATAGAAAACAAACTTATGGTTATCAAAGAGGAGAGGGGGAGTTCCCGTTGTGGCGCAGTGGTTAACGAATCCGACTAGGAACCATGAGGTTGCGGGTTCGGTCCCTGCCCTTGCTCAGTGGGTTAACGATCCGGCGTTGCCGTGAGCTGTGGGTAGGTTGCAGACGCGGCTCGGATCCCGAGTTGCTGTGGCTCTGGCGTAGGCCGGTGGCTACAGCTCCGATTAGACCCCTAGCCTGGGAACCTCCATATGCCACGGGAGCGGCCCAAAGAAATAGCAAAAAGACAAAAAAAAAAAAAAAAAAAGAGGAGAGGAGAGAGGGATAGATTAGGAGTTTGGGATTAACAGATACATGCAACCATATATAAAACAGATAAACAACCGGGGTTTATTGTATAGCACAGGCAACTATATTCAATATCTTGTAATAACCTATAAAGGAAAAGAACCTGAAAAAGTATACTAGATACAGATATATATATAGATGTATAGATGTCTGAATCACTTCCCTGTATACCTGAAACTAACACAACACTGTACATCAACTATACGTAAATAAAAATGAAAAAAGAATATTGAATCCAAGTTAGACATTCTTGGTAAAGTGTTCTGAATAATTAACTACACAAGCATATTTAGAATGGAGAGCATTCGCTCACCTTTTTGTTGCCACATAGTAGGTTCTCTCTACATATCTGAAGTGCATTTGCAGATTGAAAATTTATAGACTATTCCATGGCCTAGGGGGCAGTGATTCTCAAATATCCATGTGTATGTTGACCCAGGATCTGATTTTCATTGGTCAGGGGAAAATAATGAGAAAATTAAGGACATTATAGTGAGTTTTCCATATATTTAAAATTATTCCATTTAAAGGGCTGAACTTTACATTTTTTTGGTCTTCTATGTGTTTTCATACTTTCTTTATTTTTACTTGTATTTGTCCATGAAATGCACATTCTGGGAACCACTGCTAGAGTGTCATAGAAATATGAGAGCCTGAAGTTGAAAACTGGCTGAGCTCACTACATTATATTGTGCAGGTCACAGAAAAGCTGACGGCTTTGGGTCAATAACAATCTGGCTGATCTAGTGGAAAAGAGCCCCAGATGGTGTTCAGTCTCTCACCCTTCCTCTGGTCCCGTTAAATCCGCTTTTTCCCCAACTCTTGACCATCACAAGCTGCCTCCATTTTAAAATATGGGAAACCTGGAACCACACTCATCCTTTATTTGAACCTAAGAAGAGCGAGTGAGTGTTGGGGAAACCATACTGGATCTTGCATCATAGAATAATCCCCAAAAGATAAAAACGGAAGGAGACAAACATTCTCACCTCTCTAAAATCAACAATGAGCACCTACATAAGAGGTGCATAAGCAGGAGGCACCATTTTGATTCAGCTAGATGATTTCACACTGGCGAAGAAAACATTTTGGCAAAGAATTATTTCAACCCAGAGGCGAAACACAGAATTCCAATTTTAGCTAGGCCATCTGTTATAACCTACATGAAAGTGCATTGGAAGTCAATCCCTCTACCAATTGCATTGTGATATTATCTATACTCATTGGACCTGTTAACATTAAGCCTCAAATTGAGCACCTGTAACTGCAGCACATCTTGCATTCCCTGAAGGAAAGAAGAGCACGAGAATCCTCGGAGGAGAAAGGTTCTGGTGGGGACTCGGGCTGGGACTACAGCCCACATGGTTTTCAAATGATTTGAAATAGTCATGGTTCTTCCCAGTTTTACATCATTGGGGGGGGGGGAAGAACCCTACAAAATCCTCCCTTTATAGGAGATATTTTCAGATTGAGATTTTAGATAACTCCAAGTTCTTTTACACAGAGGACAAGATACATATAAAACTGTCACTTTGATGAAGTCCTGGGGAAAAGTTAATACAATTTTATAATCCTATCTACTATCCCTTATCCGTTCTCCCCCAGAACCAATTATCTGCTCTAGTTAAATGGGAACCTTCACAGTGATTCTTTTGGCTAGGTTTTATACCATAAGGAAAGCAGGGTTTCTGGATATGACACACACAAAATCTTGGTGCTAGGAATTCTAAGGAACTGAAAGCAGAGATTATAAACAGAAGTCTGGGGCAAGAGCTTGTGGCAACCTTCTCTTCCTCATTCTTATGGTTTTCTAACTGATAAAAATTTCTTCTATAATTGCTCTTCAAAGAAAATTAGTTTGCCTTCTGTGTAGACATCTCATTCTTTGTGTGTGTGTGTGTGTGTGTGTGTGTCTGTCTGTCTGTCTGTCTGCCATCTCTTGGGCCGCTCTCGTGGCATATGGAGGTTCCCAGGCTAGGAGTTGAATCGGAGCTGTAGCCACCAGCCTACACCACAGCCATAGCTACGCAGGATCCGAGCCGCATCTGCGACCTGTGCCACGACGGATCTTTAACCCACTGAGCAAGGCTGGGGATCAAACCCACAACCTCATGGTTCCTAGTTGGATTCATTAACCACTGTGCCACGACGGGAACTCCTAGACATCTCATTCTAATGAAAAACTCCTTGTCTATTCCGAAGCAGAATTTTGCTTGGACTCTGAGAGCGAAGTGTGGTGTTTATTCTCTTTTTTCCCCTTAGAACTCTGCTGCTAACCAGGAGCTTGTTCTTTCATAGCCGCTTCTTCTGCGAGACCCTTGGCCTTGATGTTCCCATATACCACCAGTTTGACGCCCTCTATAAAACTCAAGATTCGATGCTCCTGGGGACCACTTCACATTGTCAGAGATCTGCCTTATTTTTGACATGTCTCAGGTAATGAATTTTCTCTGAACTCTTGGAATCTGCTTTTCTCAGGCTTCATGTGTATTTTATCCATGCCCCACAATCCCTTATTTGATAATCTAAACCTTGAGATAACCGCTTTTTCACAAGGATCCTGATGTATCACCTTAATAAATAGGTTCCTTCTTTCTGCTCAGAAATCAGGACAGGGTGGCCTTCAGTGCCGCTCAAGAGATTAAACTATGGAGCAGTGAAGTAAAAAGTACACCATATTCTTTCTAATTCTGTAATATCATGCCTTAGTCTTGGTTTTATAATCTACAGTAAGAAAACATCATCTATTTCTTCCATCTGGCTGGTAATTCCTTGGTCTTCTGCCACAATGATTTTCTATTCCTGTTTCTTTTGATTTGATGCTCACCAAATGTTTTTCATTGTGCTCTACCCTAAAATTCAATGTTATTCAACAAATACTTACTGTCTAGTGTGTGTAAAGTACTACTTTCTGGAAAAAAAAACAAAACAAAAAACCTCCATGTAGATATATCACTTCCCAACATACCTCTGACTTTTCACCACTTCACCTAGGTTCTCTTTTGAACCAGATATGCATCTCAATCTGCTCAAAGAAGAGAAGTGAATATACTTTTCTCTTCTTCTTTTTTTTTTTCTGTCTTTTTGTCTTTTGAGGGCCACACCTGCAGCATATGGAGGTTCCCAGGCTAGGGGTCTAACTGGAGCTGTAGCCGCCGGCCTACGCCAGAGCCACAGCAATGTGGGATCTGAGCCGTGTCTGCAAAGTACACCACAGCTCACGGCAGTGCTGAACCCACTGAGCAAGGCCAGGGACCGAACCCGCAACCTCATTGTTCCTAGTCGGATTCGTTTCTGCTGTGCCACGATGGGAACTCGCAACCTCATCGTTCCTAGTCGGATTCGTTTCTGCTGTGCCACGATGGGAACTCCACTTTTTTCTTTTTTTGTTAATCAGTTTTGCCTCTTAGGAAGCTCAGAAATTCTGACCAAAAAGGGATGGAATGTGTACCATCAATATGGCCACAATGCATGAGCAACTGCGTTATTTTTTTTTAATTTGGGTATAAAATTATAAGGGTTGTCTACAAAGCTTTCTTTAAATGTACTGACAAATAACACATGTCATATATTATAAATGCAATTATAAATATATACACTTAATATATAATATAAATAATACATATTTTTATTGGCACACAGTTGATTTACAGTATTGTGCCACTTTCTGCTATATAGCAAAATGACCCAGGCATACATATATAATCATTCCTTTTCTCATCTCTTCCATCATGTTCTATCCCAAGAGACTGGATATAATTCTCTGTGCTATACAATAAGATTGCAGCATCCTTTCTGTGATACTGCTGCCAAAAATGTTTTACTTGAATCTAATCATGAGGAAACATCAGATAAACCCAAACTAGGAAATACTCTAAAAACTAATTGGCCCATAATCATCAAGAGTGTCAAGGTCATGAGAGTCGAGGAAAGACTGAGGAATACTCTTCCCAATTGAAGGCCACAACTAAATGCAACACACAATCTTGAATTGGTTCCTATAGTTATAAAAAACATTATTGGGACAAGAGGTAAAGTCAGTCCTAATTTAAACTTCTAAAAGTTTCTGAGAATTAGATGGAAGTAATGTACTGGTATTAATTTCTTGATTTTGATGGATGTTTGTAGTTCTGCAGAAGAATATCCATGTTTGTAGGAATTACTTTCTTAAATATTTGTGAGTAAAGGGGCATCATGTTGGCAATTTAAGCCCAAATTGGAGGTGGTGGTGGAGTTATTTGTATTATTCTTGCAAAAAAAAAAAAAAAGTAATATCTGATGTTGAATAAGTGACTCATTAAAGAGCCACATCATTGTTAATTAATGACATCTCTTAGGGGTACAGGATGTTAATAGCCATGCAATATGTTTTTGATCCTAGCCTATGGGCATGGTGATATCAAATAATCACCACTTACCAACATGGCTGGCCCTGTTGGTAGCCTACAAAACTGTCATTCCTTCCTCCCATTCTTTCTTGCTAATAGAATCCAATTTCATTGAGATTTGGATATCTGGGTCCTTTCTACCTCCAGGAGGTGAATTTTTATTGATCTAAGCCAATCCTGGTTTAGGCATGAGCATGTGCTGTACATGGCTAAAAATACAAGATACATGAAAGCAGGTCTGCTGGGGTTGGGGTAGCGGTCCTTCAGGGAAAGATTTTCCTTACAAATAACTCAAGGAATGAAATGACTCTTCTTCTATTTAATGAGGCACACCTAGGTTATAGCAGTTGTCCTGCAACCAGGAGGAGATAAGCCTAAGTGATCTCGGAGAGACAGCAGTGAGTGATGGCTTGAAGTGAGATCTTAATTCTCTGCTCAGGAATTGAACCTGGGCAGGCCCAAGAAGCCTAGCCACTAGACAGGAGAGAGGCTGAAAGTAGAATTGCCCTGATTCTTGCTCCCTGTTGAAAGGAAGAATGTTTTAAGGAGGCGACGATTGTAAAAACAGGTATAAAGTTTATACCTGTACCTGTTTATACAGTATACCAGGTGGGAGAGCACACAGAGAAGTAGTCTGTTTATCTAAGGCAGAAGCAAAGTGGTAATACACACCCAACGGAGGCGCTCAGGTGAGGGGGTCCTCAGTGAGGAGTGTGCCAGAGAGGTGATTTAAATCACTTACATAGGACAGTTCTTCTGGGTCTTTGCTTTCCTTAGGCCAATTATCTTGTTTTGTTTCTCACACCTGACTGGACCCAGGGCCCTCTCTGATATGTGTGCACTTTGGGCAAGATGGGTTCCAGAGCAAAGTGTTCTGGGGTTATCGGGACTTAATATGGCTTGGGGTATCCTCCCTTTCTGACCCCTAGGAGTCTTTCTGTGCACGTGTAATTGGGGAGGTCTCCTTGACGCCAGGAGTGGATTGAAATGGTCATCTTATCTTTTTATTCCAGCAGAGCTCAGCTCCTGTCATTAACTTTCTCCTTGAGGTGTCACAGAGAAGCAAGGCCCAATTTACTCAGCCTAAGTCCCAGCTGTCCTCATTTTAAAATGGGCTTCTGCCAGGGACAATCTCCACACCAGAAACAACTCTCTGCCCAGACTCAGAACTGCTGCAGATCTTCTGCGAGAAACATTGGTATTTCTCTAATTTAAGTAAATACATGGTAATATTTTTCCCATTAAGTATCCACAGGTATTCAGAGAGACAAATACAGGTATTTAGGAATTATTTCAGATAGAAAGCTTTATAGAAAGAAAGGAATTTTCTTTTAAAAATAAAAATACATAAACACTTTTCTCTCCTTATGACTCTCACATCAAGGAGGCAAAATTGAAGAAAACAAATAACAACAAAGCATTATCTAAAAAGCAGTACTGTTGGGACTTATGTAATGTGTGGCTTTAACAGTCTGCTTCCTTGAATTTGAATAATATTGCCATTTTAACCACCTTAAATTTTTGTACCTTTTCTATAGGTATTTTTTTTATCTTCATTAATATAGCACTGTGGTTTGCAAAGATAAGGGCATTCTCTGCACATTTTGCTTTTCAAATATAAAGAATGATGATGCACATTTTTATGTTACTACCTGCCATAAATAAATATACCACTATCTTTTTGCTAAGCACGTTGCTGATTAATCACTATAGATTAAAATAATCCCAAATTGAAAGCAGTAGCTTTTTAAAGATTAAGAGAAATTGTATCTGTATGGCATTGTTGCTTTAACAGCTCAATTTGCAAATAAAAGAGCAATTATAATCATTTACCTCTAAAAAAGAAACAGATTTATAGAAATGTTTTCTTTCATGAAAACAGCACCACCATCTGGAATCCTATAGTTTGTGCAATGAAAAAATTAAATGACAAGGTTTTGTTTGTTTTTCTTTTAGCTGGTAGAAATTTGTCTTTTCCTAAGAGGTTTTACAGGTGAAAATAAGGCAGAAATTGCATTTCTAAATAGCTTAATAACAAAATGTGATTTCTGCCTTATTTTCACCTGTAAAACCTCTCAGGAAAAGACAAATTTCTTCCCCACCACCAAAAAGGATCGGTACCATTTGTGTCCTACCGAAATCAACTAATTTTAATGGTATCAGACTCTCACATGATTTCTTTTACAGCTAATGTTATCATGCAATTAATATTACAACAGGAATTAATTTTGTACTTCCTCCTGACTATATGTTTCCTCTGCAATAGAAAAGTATTTTTTTCTTTAAACTAATGTTAAAGAAGTTTAGTGTCCCAATTTCTTACTTTATTTTTTCAAGAATAGAGGTTAAAGGAGCATATGATGAAAAAAAAAATGGACCCAGTCCTCGAAAATTGAAAAATTTGTAAAGGAATTTTAAGCACTATGCAAATGTACAGAATTATTGTTATCATCACTACATAAATTTAAGGGACCATTAATAGTATGGCATTTATAGGTAAACACATGTGGATCAAATACATCTGTTTAATGGTTTTACTCAACACTATATAAAATTATGCAAGCTTTAAGTTCTTCAAAAATGAAAAACACTATATAATGTTGTTAAAAATTTCTGCTATTCTCATGAATGGAACAAAGCAATTGATTCAAGCGGCAAAAATCACATTCAACACTCTAAACAATCATTTTCTTGTATTGTTGTATTAGGATGTTTAATGAATGGCTTAATTGATTAAGCCTTAAAACTGAACACTCCAATGTTCCATTCATTTGCCAAAATCAGTCTCATCCTGTACTGAGCCATGTGCATCCTCTAAAATAGAGCCAAGAACAATTGTGTTTCCTGCAAAACAAAGGCAAAGATTCTCCAGCTATGTCAAATGAACACCACAGATAAACATGCTTTTATATCTATTTTTTCCCAATCTCACTCTTGCATTTCAGTTCTCTAGTCTGTGAATATGTTACCAATGAGCTCATTTGGTAACTCTTTTCTCCCTCACCACTGTCATTCTAAGGACACCTAACCTAGTGCCTAACAGTTACTGTTATATATACTGTTATACAATCCCGCTCTAAGTGTTCCATATGTAGTCATTCATTCTCATTACAACCCTATGAAGTAGGATTTTTAAAAATGAGGAAGCTGAGACCCAGAGAAGTTAAGTAAATTTGCCCAAAGTCATATAGCTAAGGAGAGGTATACCATGGATTCCAACACAGGAAAGTCTGGTTTCCAACGCCCTGATTTTAACCACTCAAATGCTGCTTCTCAACCAGTGTATGACAGCTTCAGTGGTCTTTGGCTACCACTTTACAGTTTATTAATTTTAATCCAAGTTTATCTTATTTGGAATAAATGTCAAATCAATTTGTAAACCTTTTCCATACTTATTAGTATTTTTGTCTCTGCATGTTTAAATGATTCTCTGCAAAAGTCATTCAGTATGCAGTAACTATTTGAAAGTCAATTATGTAATTTCTAAAATATTATCTAACTAAAAAATCTAAGGTTCAATGAGCATTATGACACACATATATTTAGAACAATTCCACTGCTATAATTTTATCTTAAATATTTTCTCCCACATGTCCTTAAAGAAAAATGTATGAGGATGTTCATTTCACCATTGTAAAAGCAAAAGGTTGGACATGATCTGAGTGGCCACCTATAGGGGACTGGTTAAATAAATTATGGCCCAACCTTGCTTGGGATGCTAGAAAGTCATTACAAACAATGAGCTAGATCTATGTGTGTTCAGATAGAACTACGTTTAAGATACATGAATTTTAAAAAGCTACAGATGAGATACTTAGGATATTCCTATTTATATGAAACAAAAGGTATACACACACACATATATATATATATATATATATAGAGAGAGAGAGAGAGAGAGAGAGAGAAATTTCTAGTAAATGCCTCTGGAAGGAAGTTGTAGAAACAGACACATCTCAGTGTTCAGTCTTCTGCTACATAAATGCTTACAATGTTCACATATTATTTTTAAATTAAAACAGAAACTAATGCTGGAGAAAAGAAAACTCTATATTTCTATGAGCAAAGCACTGCATCTGGAGCAAATATACTGAATTCCCTGTCCCTGCCACCAGGGAAGCTGGCATTTGTTGTGGAAGAGAGCCATGTGTGCATATAGCCTGCCTGCCAAGCAGGAACTTAAATGCTGTGAGTGCCTAGGCTGCAAGTAAAAGGAAGGAAAGCATGTTTTCACTGGAGTGACCAGAGAAGGTGTAGGGTTAAGCAGCATTAGACCTGGACCTTGAAGTATCTCACTGAGGTAGTACAGGGCCTAGGAGAGTGGATTCTGGACCTGAACTCCCTGGCTTCCAGTCTGGTTCCAGCAATGATTTGTCACTTGACCTTGGGCAAGTTATTTAGCTTTCTGGCTTCAGTTTCCTTGTTAATAAATTGGGGGTAATAGCAGTACCTGTTTCATAGTATGATGATGAGGTTTAAAAGAGTTCATATACATAAAGCACGTGGATCACTACTTGGTATACAAAGCACCATTCAAGTATTTGCCATTACTATTCAGTTAAACAGGGGAAGGGTGAATTTTTTTTTTTTTTTTTTTTTTTTTTTTTGTCTTTTTGCCTTTTGAGGGCTGCTCCCGCGGCATATGGAGGTTCCCAGGCAAGGGGTCTAATCGGAGCTGTAGCTGCCGGCCTACGCCAGAGCCACAGCAACTCGGGATCCGAGGCTCGTCTGTGACCTCGCGGCAACGCCAGATCCTTGACCCACTGAGCAAGGCCAGGGATCAAACCTGCAACCTCGGTTCCTAGTCAGATTCGTTAACCACTGAGCCACTACGGGAACTCCAAGGTGAATTATTTTCAAAAGGACGTATGATAAACAAAAATAGGGGGAAATGAAGCTGGAACTGTGTTTTATATCTTACACAAAAGTAATTGGTAGGTCAAAGATTTAAAAATTAAAAAGCAAAATGATAAGTATATAATAGAAAACCTAGGTGCATTAATTTATTACTTTAGTCATGAAAGACGCTTTTCTAAATATGAGCCCAAGAGCCAATACCTTAAAAAAATGATAGCCCGAACACATTAACAACCAAAACCTTCTTCAGCATACATGCAATACACATAAACTGCTGTAATCAAAGTTCAAAGAAAAACAATGAGGAAATATTTGACCTCAGTAATGATCAAAGAAATGCAAATTAACAATGATCAGTGCTCACCAATGCTGCAGGTAAATGGGGCACAACAGGTGATTGTCTATAGTGTTGACAAGAGCAGAAACTGAAAAAGGTTTTCTGGAAAAACATTTGGCACTATGTTTCCTAAAACTTTACCATGCACGTACCTTTTGGCCTAGCAATTCCATGATTAGGAATCTGTCCTAGGAAAGTAGTCAGACATGTGCAGAATCCAAGCTAGCAATCCCAGGACATGCTTTTATACCAGTGAAAAATGAGAAGCAACTTAAAGTGTCTGTCAATAAGAAATTGGCTCAATAACTTAGGATAAATCCAGATAAGAAATACCACAAAGTTTCAATATTTATTAATAGGGAAAATGACTGGATTTATTTTAGGGAAAAAAGCCAGGGTGCAAAGTAGTATGACTAATATGATCTTTTTTCATGAAAGATATTTTTGGACATGGGCACAGAAAAAGGCCTGAAAAAAATATTGTTAAAATATTAACTGTGTTCATTACTAGATAATAAGTTTAAAAGTGATTTTTACTTTCTTCTTTATAAGTCTCTTCACTGGATATAATTTTTTTACAATGATTAGGTATTATTTTTACAGTGATTGTTTTAAAACAATACTTTCCATTGGGGAAATTAAAAAAAAAAGTAGAAATTGAAAGGTGAGTATGACATATCTCTTCCTTACTTCTGCTGTTTAGGTCTCAGTGATATTTGTGTGTGTTTGGTGGGCAGAAGAATCAATGCAGTCTAGGGTAAAAAAAGATCTATTTTTATAACAAATTTAAATACTTGCTATGAGGGCTTAACCTCTCAAGGCTAATTTAAATATAATCATCCTAGGGATTTTTTTTTTTTCCCATAAAGGTTCAGCAGAAGAAGGTTTATAATTTCCTTAATCATCAGGTCTATTAAAGGTTGCTGACTGGAACAATGATAGTTTTGAACAGAACCATAAATAGTCTCATGACCTACACTGAACGAGGTAAGTCTTAACTTTCAAGACTTAGCCGCTCTATTCAACAAACATTTATTAAGCCTTAACTCTGTGCCAAGCACAGAGGATACTAAGTAAGTACATGAAACACAATCTCTATCCTTATAAGGTTTACTTTCTGGCAACAGGCAAGCAGACAAGTAAACAGATAAGACAATTCACTCTGACAGATGCTAAAGTGAGAGTAAGAAACACAGGGGTACAAAGAAAGTCTACCTGGGGCTCGAGTGACAAATGCTTCATGATGGGGTAACTCTTGGGCGGGGCCTGGGGGAAGATGAAAACATCTGTCTTCAGTGGGGAAGCGGTCTTGAAATTAAAGGTCTCTGAGTTCCCGTTGTGGACAGCAGAAACAAATCTGACTAGAAACCATGAGGTTGCGGGTTTGATCCCTGGCCTCGCTCAGTGGGTTAATGATCCAGTGTTGCTGTGAGCTGTGGTGTAGGTCTCAGAATTGTTTCAGATCCTGAGTTGCTGTGGCTGTGGTGTAGGCCAGCAGCAGCTGTAGCTCCACTTAGACCCCTAGCCTGGGAAACTCCATAAGCCATGGGTGCAGCAAAAAGCAGGAAAAAAAAAAAAAAAAAGAAAGAAATAAATTAAAGGTCTGGAATCCGACTCCACCAACTCCATCAATTGGGGCAAGTTACTTCAATATGTTCAGCTATAAAAATAAGATAGTAATACCTAACTCACAGGCTTGTTGTGAAGATTAAGTGAATAACACACATGAATACAAGCACCACGGAGAATACCTTAGAAAACTATACATAGAACTACCATATGACCCAGCAACTCCACTCTTGGGCATATATCTGGACAAAACTTTCCTTAAAAAAGACATATGGAGTTCCCGTCGTGGTGCAGTGGTTAACGAATCCGACTAGGAACCATGAGGTTGCGGGTTCGGTCCCTGCCCTTGCTCAGTGGGTTAACGATCCGGCGTTGCCATGAGCTGTGGTGTAGGTTGCAGACGTGGCTCGGATCCCGCGTTGCTGTGGCTCTGGCGTAGGCCGGTGGCTACAGCTCCGATTCGACCCCTAGCCTGGGAACCTCCATATGCCGCGGGAGCGGCCCAAGAAATAGCAACAACAACAACAAAAAAGACAAAAGACAAAAGACAAAAAAAAAAAAAAAAAAAAAAGACATGTGCACCCGCATGTTCACTGCAGCACTATTCACAATAGCCAAGACAGGGAAATAACCCAAATGTACATCCAAAGATGATTGGATTAGGAAGATGTGGTATACATACACAATGGAATACTACTCAGCCACAAAAACGAACAAAATAAAGCCATTTGCAGCAACAATGGATGGACCTAGAGATTTTCATACTGAGTGAAGTCAGTCAGAAAAAGACAGACAAATACCATATGGTATCACTTATATCTGGAATCTAATATATAGCACAAATGAGCCTTTCCACAGAAAAGAAAATCATGGACTTGGAGAATAGATGTGTGGTTGCCAAGGGGGAGGGGGTGGGAATGGGATGGATTGGGAGCTTGGGGTTAATAGATGCAAACTATTGCTTTTGGAATGGATTAGCAATGAAATCCTCCTGTGTAGCACTGAGAACTCTGCCTAGTCACTTATGATGGAACATGATAATGGGAGAAAAAAGAATGTGTACATGTATGTGTAACTGGGTCCCCATGCTGTACAGTAGAAAAAAAAACTGTGTTGGGGAAATAACAATAAAAAAATTTTAAAAAAGAGAATAATGCACATGAAGTGCTCAGAGTAGTGCCTAGCACAAGGCAGTGATTGGTGAGTAAGTTATCTATGATCACTATAAAAAAACTGTTACTGATGGGGTTCAGGACACCTTGGCATATTGAGAATTTCAAGCTGAAGAAGCTTGAGAAAATAGCAAGAAGGTCACTCTCAACTCAAAACAAGTCATAAAACCTTCATGTGAGAAGTGCCCTCTCTATACCTGGAGGAAAGGAGCATCTTTATCTCTGAAGGCAAAGGGACACAGAGAGGAATCCTAACAAACAGGGCTTGCTAAGTTTTCCCCAGTTTACTCAGCTCATACTCCTTGACCTGTCATATTTCTCCAGGACTGTCCACTCTTCATCAAGCCCAGCATTAAAATACTCAGGTCCAGGAGTTCCTGTTGTGGTTCAGCAGAAAACGAATCTGACTAGTAACCATGAGGACACAGGTTCAAACCCTTGCCTTGCTCAGTGGGGTAAGGATCCAGCATTGCCATGAGCTGTGGTGTAGGTCGCAGACGAGGCTCAGGTCCTGTGTTGCTGTGGCTGTGGTGCAGACCAGTGGTTACAGCTCGGATTCAACCTCTAGCCTGAGAACCTCCATATGCTGAGGGTGTGGCCCTAAAAAAAAAAAAATAAATAAAATAAAATAAAATAATGGAAAATACTCAGGTCTAACAGTTTGCTTGTTTTCTGGTCTTTGTTTCCATAATGAAGGCTCCCATGTCACATGAAATTTCTGTTAAATAATCTGTATGCTTTTCTCTTGCTAAACTGCCTTTGTCAGTTTACTTTTCAGATCCAGCCGAGGACCCTAAGAGGGCTGAAGAAAACTTTTTCCTCCCCTACATCATCATCTTTCAACTCTTCTTGAACATAATTTTCTTGCTTCCCTGGTTCTTATTTCTTCAAATGAAGCTAAAATAATTCTGTCCATAAAATTCTTAAGATTCCTATTCATATATGTGTGGAGTAGGGATCTGGAAGAGATCACAACACACTCATAACCCTAGTTTCCTCTGTAGAAGCAAGTAATTTGGAACTTGCCACAACTGAATTTTTAACATGTGCATATATTACTCTAAGAAAATAAAAATCTCTTCTGAGTTGTTTCAATAACATATTAGTATTCTAATTTGAATTGCATTCACATAGACTCTAGACTGGGTTTGTGTCCTTAAAGAAGAATCTGGGTGCTACTGAGCACTGGAAAGGAGGCCGGTGTGACTGGGATGCTTCCCAGGGGAAGAACATCTGGTCTCGGCCTTGAAGGATGAATGGGCGTTTTTCTGACCAAGGGGAGTGGTGAGGGCATTCCAGAGTTTGGGAATGGCTTCGCCTGAAGACAAAGACAAATGAATGAGCACCACATGTGAGAGCAGAGCCCCAGGTGCTGGGAATGGGGGTAGAGGGTGAACAATGGCGAGAAGCCAGGGGTGAATCCTGGGATTAAGACAGTATGTGATGGGGTGAAAAAAAATATGCTGTGTTTTTCTCACCAAGGGAATTTCAGGATAGACAGAAAGAAAGGCAGAACCAGGAGAGCCTTTACAAAGCTATACTGTCATCTCTGTGAAGACAAGGACCATACTGGTTCCATTCAGCACTTTACCCCCAGTTTCTAGGACAGTGCACGCAGAGGCCCTAACAAGTGTTTGCTCAATAAATGAATGAATGAGTGGAAGGCACACCCAAAACAACAGTAAATATTTTGAGTAGGAAATGGAAAGCAAATGATCATTGTGAGTTTAAGAAAAAAAATTTTTTTTTTCTTTTTCTCCACCTGCAGTATATAGAAGTTCCTGGGCCAGGGATCAAACCCGTGCCACATCAGTGACCATGCCAGATCCTTAACCCTCTGTGCCATAGGGAACTCCAAAAAATTAACAATAATATGATAAATAGAAAAAAAATCACAGAGCAATCTGTTGCAATACTAATGATAACTATGTGATGAATATATACTGAATCAAAGAATGCATTTGATGTGGGTTCTCCCAGACAGAGCATTAGGAAAACCACTTTTTGGAGGGAGACACTCTTTCCACCAAGTTCGTAATTGAAAACTAAAACCTGAAGATGAGGTATGAATATGGTGTAACCAGAATAATTGACATGGGGTGGGAAAATGAAATTGAGGTCAAAGATGCAAAACTGACTAGATGTCTGTGGAACAGCTACTTATGGCCAGGATGGAGGTAATGGGTAAATCAATGACATGAAGAGGGTGTTTAGTTTGGTGGAAGAAGCTCTGGCGTGGAGTCAGGACACTTGGGCTCCAGCCCCAGCTCTCATGCTCATTCACCAGCCCCTGTTCCCAGCGCCTCCATCTGTCAATGATCCCTAAGTTTCCAGCCAGCTCGGATGTTCTGTGATTCTAAATCACAAAGAGAAAAGAAAGTTTTGCAGGCTGGCAGTTCAAGGCTGGAACATGATCCTTTGGCTCTTGCGGTCATTTTAGGAAAGAACCATCCATTTGGTCAACAAATATTTCTCTGTCTCATAAGGCAGCATGCACTGTCCAATGATAGAAAATTAATGCAGCATAACTCTCACTCTCAAGAAGCTTACTGTGGAATAGAGGAAAATAAATACGTAGAAATAAAATCCAAGGCAGAGTGTGGCAAACACCATGTAAGAAATAGAAAATG
This sequence comes from Sus scrofa, assembly GCF_054392235.1. Lineage (NCBI taxonomy): Eukaryota > Metazoa > Chordata > Mammalia > Artiodactyla > Suidae > Sus > Sus scrofa. The sequence continues at coordinate 84,016,093 of NC_139387.1, read as the reverse complement.
TCATGAGTATCTAAGAACAGTTGGAAGGGGCTTCTGAGCCAGTGCAGAGCACACTATGGAGGTGAGGGCGCTGCAGAAATAAGGGCTGTTGGAGCTGGTCCTGCCATCCTCTATGCAGCCATGTGCCCACACAGTGTGCAGACAGCACTGAACTGTGGAGCTGGGTTTATTCCCAGAGCTACAGTTGCCTTCAGTAGAGATAGTTTCCAATCAACAAACAGGTGAACTCCAGAAATTAGGGGCTGGGTATTTAAAACCCACGCATCACTCCTTATTGGTGATGAGGTCCTCAGACCAGCCAATAAAGGCCAACTTAAGCTGTAGTAACTGAGATATAGTTACTGAGACTATTTTGACACCATTTAACCCCTTACATTCAATATTGTACAAAATGCAATTCTGAATTTCTAAAACGACGTAATTTCAGAAGACAACACATTTCTCCAAAAGCAGCTCCTAAGGAAATTGTTTCACTTATATATGGCTGGGTGACAAAGTACCCCCTGCCCCACCACCACCACCACCAATGATGGCTCAAAACAACACCCATTTTGTTAATATCATGATTTTGTGGGTTTGAACAGTTTTGAAGGAGAAACGTTCTCCACTTACAGAGTTCCTACTCAAAAACTTTTCATTGAAAATGAGATGTTTCAATTATATCTCAGTTATACCTCATCATACTTGAGAAGCGAGGGAAGAGCAATATTTTGCAAGGCTTTTGGGTGATTCATCTGTTTCTTGCGGTATTCATGGAGGTCACTCAGTGGTTAGCTGGCAGATGGTGGATTTGGAGGATACAAGATGGTTCATTCACATGTCTGGCACCTTGGCAGGGGTGCCTGGGAAGCTGGCCTCAGCTGGGACTGTGCACCAGAACACCTTTGTGTTGCCTCCCCAGCATGGCGGTCACGGGTAGCGGACTTCTTACATGGCAGCTCCGGCCTCCAAGAGGCACAAGAGGCCTTGGCCTAAGAAGTCACACAATACCATTTAGACACATTTATACCCTATTCGATTGGTTGAGGAGTCACATATCTCCCCAGGTTCAGGGAAGAGAATGTAGATACTGCCTCTTAATGGGACGTGGGTCAAATAATTCAAAGTCTTGTTTTTATTTATTTATTTATTTATTTATTTATTTTTTTATTTTTTTGTCTTTTTGCTATTTCTTGGGCCGCTCCCGCGGCATATGGAGTTTCCCAGGCTAGGGGTCTAATCGGAGCTGTAGCCACCAGCCTACGCCAGAGCCACAGCAACGCGGGATCCGAGCCGCGTCTGCGGACCTACACCACAGCTCACAGCAACGCCGGATCGTCAACCCACTGAGCAAGGGCAGGGACCGAACCCACAACCTCATGGTCCCTAGTCGGATTCGTTAACCACTGCGCCACGACGGGAACTCCAAGCCTTGTTTTTAAAATTGCCAAAGAGATGGAATTTATGGGAGGATAGAAGCACCTATACCAAAGCACAAGAACAGGACTGGGAAAGAAAGCTAACAAAACAGATTTGATTCAGGCTTAAGAGTTCTTCCCAATTTGGGAATAGGAATTTCATCAATATTCATATTGGATCTTGATTGTGCCAAGCCCCCACCCAGTTCATAAAGAACTCCCTTGTGCGGTCGTTTGGGAGCCCAAAGGAGTTTCCCAGGAGGGTCTTGCACATGCTTAAGAATCGGTCTGGGTCACCATCTGCACTGGTCTCAATGACACCATTTCATGCAACATTTTTGAGGGACCTTAGAAAATGTTCCAAGGTGCAAAACTACTTAGAGACATACCACAGGAAAGGTACACTGTGGTGTATTGCTACATCTGTTGGCTATTGGCCATCCAAGCCACGGAGCACCGATGGCCTCAGTCACTCCAAGCTGTGCACGGTCTCTACTGAGATGCGACTACTGCTCGTGGCATTGACTACCGAGGCTAGCCATCTTCATCATGCTCTGACATCTGTGCAACCTCTTGCACAGTGAAGAGGATGTGCTTTATTCTCTGTTGTCAATTACTTGGAGAGTCCCACCATAGAGGACTGCTTGAACTTCAAAACAAGAAGAATTTTAATTCACACACAGAGATCCAGGATGCTGGAAAAGCCAGAAGGAGCTCAGAGGCCAAGGCTACAGCCTATATGAAGCAACAACTTCCCTCCAGCCCCTACTCAGTCCTTTTGCTAAGTTTGATTCGGCCTACCAGGGTTCGCCTTCTTGCCATATGGCTTCTAACCTGTCCCCTACACACTTCAAATGTGGCACACAATCCCACATCAAATATGCTTGATTATGTCTACACTAGATTTTAAACAGTTTCAAGTTCTCCTCCACTCTTATGTGTGGAGAGAGCAGGTTCTTAAGGGAAAGAAATGTTGCTTTGGTTCACATTTTAGCAGCCAAGCCTCAATTTCAGCCCAGCAAGGATGGCTACTCTGCCTGGAATGATCGCTTTTACAGGTCAATAGTATAACTCCTCCTTTATTTGTCCGTCTTCATCTCTGGACTGTGAGCTGCAATAAGGGAGGAGACTAAGCCAACAGTCACCACGTTATACCCCAGACTCAGCATGGTCCTGAGCACATAGCAGGTTCCACAAAACATCTGTTGAAAACTGACAAAGGAGAATTCAAAATGATGCCGTGGGTCTACAAAGTAACAAAAGAGCCTCAATCCTTTAAATAACTGTCAACAACCTTTCTATAATACTAATAATCATTTAAGAATTTCTTCATAAAATGACAATACGTCTTATTCAATAAGCACATGATAAAAGATGGCAATGTCAGCTGGAACCCCAAAAACAATCTCGCCAAAATGTAGGGTTTCAATACTCTGTTCATCTTTGTATCATCTGTGAGATGTCACTGTTTGATGCATATAATTGAAGCTCTTCCCACAAATGATTTTTTAAAACTTTAAGTGTAGAAGACAGAGGGCCCAAGGAATATTAAGTTTTAAAAAAGAGGTGTTCGAGGTCTCTGGAGGGGAGGGTGTGAAGGAGGCATCTATGATTTATTACTATAAATGAAGGACATGCACATTTTTGTTTGTTTGGTTTTTGTTTTTTAGGGCAGCACCCACAACATTTGGAAGTTCCCAGGCTAAGGGTTGAATCAGAGCTACAGCTGCCAGCCACGGCCACAGCCATAGCAACACCAGATCCCCGACCCACTGAGCAAGGCCAGGGGTCGAACCCGCATCCTCATGGATACTAGCGTTTCCACTGCGCCACAATGGGAACTCCCAATGACTTGCAAATTTAATGCAAGTTTTATGCAAACCAGAGTCCAGTATTCCCAATAAACAGCCGATATTCCCAGTAAGCAGTAATTCCTTTCTATAACAGGACCGGTGTAGCAAAACAACCACAGTAGTAATATTAATCTCTGCCAAAATTATAATCACTATGATACTTTCTCAATGGGACGAGGAGAATGTGACAGTCCGTAAAATGAAGTTCATCAAACAAACAAAAGACAGAATGCATTGATGATGGTTAGCCATGTGAGGGCTTGAGTTTGCAAACAGGACTGGCAGTTCACACTAGCACTGAGGTGCCCTGGTACTGTTCATTTGGGGCCACACCCCACAGGACAACAAGCTCCCTCACAATGCTGTGCCAGTGTTTCCTCACTCAGGCATAGAGACAGAGTATAGCAATGACTGTCCCTCCCTTTCCGCTGGGCTTGCCAACGGTAGGGTCACTTGGAACCAGTTCTGGGACCCTGTGGCACTGAGAAGAGACCACCTCATTTCCTGTGGATGAGAAAGTAGTCTGCAGATGTCCAGAGGCAAGTCACTACCAACCTATGTTGGATTTTGACAGGACCTAGAGATTCCCAAAGTCAGCTTTTCAAAGAGTGCGTGCTACTTAGATTAGATAACAGCCATTCTTTGAGGGACGTATTTGTTAGACGAGTCCAAAATACAGATCTTTCATTTAGTATCTGACATGACTGGACCTGAAGAAAAAGCCAGGAGGTACACAAATACCTAGAAAGGTCTTAGCCCCCACCCCCAAAGAAAATACAATGCTCAGAACAATGTAATCATACTTACAATTATTAAAAAAAACTGGAATCTAAAATATGGCACAAACATTCCTATCTACAAGATCAAAAGAGATTATGGACATGGAGTGCAGACTTGTGGTTGCCGGGGGGATGAGGGAGGAAGTGGGATGGATGGGAGTTTGGAGTTAGTAGATGCAAACTATTCCATTTAGAATGGATAAGCAATGAGGTCCTACTGTACAGCACAGGGAACTATATCCAATCTCTTAGGGTAGAACATGATGGAAGACAGTATGAGAAAAAGAATGGATATATGTATGACTGGGTCACTATGCTGTATGGCAGAAATTGACACAATGCTGTAAATCAACTACACTCTAATTAAAAAAAAAAGATTCCATAAAAATATGATAATATATTGATATAATATAACCTTATACGTCACATCATTAATATGGAATTAATTTAATTTGATGGTATGTTATTGATAAATAGTAGTAACATATGCATAATAAATCCTTTTTATGCCAAAAATAAATAAATACATGAATATAAGAATTCTGAAAAAAATTTGGATTTTTTTTAAACATTTCCACATGAAACTGGAAATAGAGACAACATTTTATTAGGTTGTGATTTGACACAGCAAGAGAGGTTGTCTACTCTGCAAGGCAGCTGGGTTAACAACCTGGACAGAACTGACGTCAATTCTCTTAAGCTGGCTCGTCAATTCAGCTCAACAGGTCATTTAAATAAATGCTTGGTCTATTTATCTCTTTTTCAAGGAATTAACTGGTTGCTTGATGACATGCTCAAAGGGGTTTGCTATTTTAACATTGGTAGGTATAAGCTCTTATTAATAGCTTTTTAAAAAGGAGAAAGAGGAATAAAAACTGCTAGCATATATTTTAGGTACCTCAAACACACCACCACAGCCACCACCACTTCCTGTAAATTTTGAAAACTTCCTCACCCTTTCATCTCAACTGTTCAGTTCAGCAGCATTACAGAACAATAGGTCTGGTGCTATAGGATCAGTGTCTCATTTTAGAAAATGGTAAGAAGGGGTGTTAAAGTATATTGTAGGGCAAACCATTCTCTTCCACAATCAAGTTCCTATCTTGGCCCATAAAGTCGAAGCTTCCTCCCTCCCTCCCTTTGCTGTCAGCATCCTTGACCAAGGGAAGAGAAGTGATCTACCCAATTAGTATGACTGGGACGCTTAGGAAGTAGGAAATGAGTGTGCAGGGCACAGCCTCTGCCTCTTTGTCTTATTCTCTTGGTCCCTCTGTCACTCACTATGGACTGACCTTAAGACAAACACATTTTCTGCTCTGAAATGCAAGAAGTGACTTCTACCCCTTGGGGAGAGATTCACAGCCTGTGATGATCCAGCCCTGACAGCAACTGGGAGGGTAAACTCAGTTCAGGGACAAAGAATTAGGAAGCCCACTTGGCCACAGAGCTATGCTGTGACCTCTAATCAGGTGTGTTTGTAATTAAGTTGAGATATTGATCTTTTATCCTTCCCTTCCAAACTTCCAAACTCAGGAGGGAAGGAAAGGGATGTTACTTATTGCTCCTTCCCAAAAAGTCAATACATTTAAATTCTAATTGTGTGTTATAGTTAATATTTTGATTTTTCATCTGACTTTCTAATTATGGCACCAGATTAATGCTGAAGCAGGAATGAAAGAGCCTGGTATACCTATCTATAAATATTGATGTTTTGGTAGACATTCACCAACCAGCTTTCTGGGAAGAAAAAGTTGATCATCTCTGTGATATGAAATTTCAAACCGCTCATGGTGATGACATCACTGCCTCAATGTCACAAGCTGGAATTTACCAGCTGCAGCACACCACAATCTATAAAGAATGCTGAACTTCTGTTATTTCCTGAGAATTAAACTCCAAGGATTCTTGTGCCAATTTTATAAACAAACTACCACTTTATTAGCTCTTGAAACTAATAAGTGACTGCAATCCTTATTATCCAGCTGCCTGTTAAAGAAGAATCACCTACTGCAACATGCAGTTCAGATAAGATGCCATTAGTTGAATCATCCTTCTTTTCTTTTCTCCTCCTCTCTTCTTTCCTCTACCAAACAGACTGTTTGGCTGTCAGGAGCAGCAGCGGAAACACCCTGTGAAGGACTGTTCACAGCCTTTTGAGAGATGTGGATGACCATGTTGGCTAAAATGGAAAGTTAAGACACATTAAGGGGCACTAATACTTGTGGAATCCCCTAGCTAGGACCTCCTGAAGTTTGGAAGGCGTATAATGCATTGGAAAGAATGGACTTACAAGTGACAGAGAGTTGGATGTGAATATTTACTGATGTTTACTGGCTCTGCCACCCTGGAAAGTGAGTAGCAGCAGGCCTGTAATACATTCTCTCTCTTAATTGAGGAAATGTGCCTGGGAAAGCAAGGAAGATAATCCGGTTAATTTCCTTGCAATTACGTAGTGACAGACCCTCAGGCAAACACACTAACACTGCCTGTAATCCTTATCTATGGAATGCTTTGGGCAGGATGAACCTGATCTCTCTAGGATTGATTACCATGGTAATCAAATCTGAAATTTATGAATATATGGAATTTTGTTTCCTAATATCATCACATAATCTATGTAACTATCGGAGGATAAAATGGAGATATTTCATGAAAGGAACAGCTCTCTTCTGCATACACCACTGCACATGAGAGACACTTTCTATTATTCAAGGAGACAACTAGTCTCAGTGTAGCAAGAAATGACCTAAGAGCTGTGTTTGTGGGTCCCAGTCTTCTCCTTGCTTTATCTATGCCTTGAAGTTTTTCGTATCTATTGACCTAAAACAAACAGACCACCAGTTATTTCTCCAGCAAAGATGGGTTTACTTGGGATCAGCAGAGAATTGCAAATCTGAGTCTGCATCCATGGTGAGCTACATGCAAGTCCCAACATGTAAAGAGAAAGAGACTGCTTTTATAGAGGGGGGAAATGAAGTTGGGAGGGCTATAGTAAACAAAGAGTCCATGACTTTTCATTGGCCTGGTCTTTGCCAGGAAAGAAAAGGAGTCTTCTTCTCGTCAGGCTCTGCTGTCATTGCAGGGCATGAGACTTCTCCCTTTTGGTCTCCCATCTCTATTTATTTAAGCTTTCTCTTTATTAATTTTTTAAAAATAATTTTCCAGGAGTTCCCGTCATGGCGCAGTGGTTAACGAATCTGACTAGGAACCATGAGGTCGCGGGTTCGGTCCCTGCCCTTGCTCAGTGGGTTAACGATCCGGCGTTGCCGTGAGCTGTGGTGTAGGTTGCAGACGCGGCTCGGATCCCGCGTTGCTGTGGCTCTGGCGTAGGCCGGTGGCTACAGCTCCGATTAGACCCCTAGCCTGGGAACCTCCATATGCCGCGGGAGCGGCCCAAGAAATAGCAACAACAACAACAACAACAAAAAGACAAAAGACAAAAAAAAAAAAATAATTTTCCACTTTTGATCAAGATCGTTCTCTGAAAGCATCACCGATCAAGAGTTGGTTTTACCAGTTTCGGCAGCTTTTTGTCCCTCAATACCAGGAAGACCCTTTCCTGGGTGTGGTGTCTCATGTTGGAGAGAAAATGCAGATTGGAAACCTATTGAGGACGCATGTGAGTAACGATGAGAGGTAGGGAGGAGAACTCTCAGTCACCTTTAATCTACAGTTCATATGTTGTCAAGATCATAGACATGGGAGATCATCTGAAGTGTTATGTCATCATCAGAGGTTTGTTGACAAAATAATAAAGCGGAATCTTCACAGTGCACTTCTAGGAGATGAAGCCCTTTCATGTTACACCTTTTAATCTGGATACTTTGTCTTTCAGAAAAGACACCTTCAGAAAGAACCTCTTCGTCCTTGCTGAAAAGGCCCTTATCAGGTATGGCTAACCAGCCACAGGGCCACCAAATTCCAGGGAATAGACTCTTGGATTCACGCAGCATATCTAAAGACAGCACCAAACCCTGGCTGAAACTTGCACATCTGGTGACACGAAAGTACAGATTTCCCAGAATTGAAGCAGATGACATCCATGAGATAGCTTTTTCAAGATGTCCAGACCAGGCCTATCAGAAATTTGTCAACAAACCACAAGTCAATCAGAGTAAAGAGGTTACTTCCTTTGAGAATGGATGTTAGTAACATGCGAGGGTCAGGAACAGCAGGGTGTTGTGGGGTAACACTGTTGTTTACTGCTCAGAGGCCCTGGCAAACCTCCACTCTCAGCCCTTAGGTTTTCTCGCTGGTAACATGAGAGTGTTGCAGGTGCTAGAAAAAGGGATAATCAGGCCTTGGGCCCTGCAGTCTTCTATTATGGGCATTATGCCTTGAAGGTCTTCTTTACTTACAGAATATTGATTAACTCTCAGAAGAGGTCTTGAGGAATCTTAATCTTGATGGGAGTTGCGCTGTGAATTTCGTCAATATCAGGGGAAGATTTTGCCCATAAGGAGGATGGTAGCTGATTTAATAGGGACAAATGATCAGTGTTTCTAGAATCAGCTCTAGTACCATCAGAGATGGAACAAACAAAAGATGTCAAAGGGCCATTTCATGCTTCTAGATGACTGCTTTGGTGACTAGTATCAATTTTTAGAATTACTTATCCCTCTTGGGGGAAAAGAAATTCTGGCATATTTCTCTAAAAAGTCTTGGCCTAATAAATGGGTAGAGGCAAAGAAACTAAGGAGAAAAAGGTATGTATCTCTCAAAGGTCCTAAACAAAAAAGAAGATAATATGAGAAAAAGAATATATATACATATATATATATATACATATATATACATAGCTAGGTTACGTTAAACTTTAAAAAAAATCGAAGAAATTTTGGAGTTCCCGTCATGGCTCAGCAGTTAGCAAACCCAACCACCATCCATGAGGACACGGGTTTGATCCCTGGCCTTGCTCAGTGGGTTAAGGATCCAGCATTGCTGTGGCTGTGGTGTAGGCCAGCAGCTATGGCTCTGATTAGACCCCTAGTCTGGGAACCTCCATATGCCACAGGTGTAGCCTTAAAAAGACAAAAGATCAGAAAAAAATTTAAAGAAATTTTAAAAATTAAAAAAAATTAAAGACATTGATAGGCAGGAGGGAACCAGAACAAGGAAGTTATACCAGGCAAAAGGAGGGTTGTTTATTGCGAAGTTACTTTCCTTTAAGGAATGGCAGGGGTCTTTTGGGCAGTTACTTAACCAATGCTGATCGGGCGATTCCGGATTGACTGGTTTAAGGTTCTGTTTCTGGGAAAGCCAAAATTGTAAGTAAGTTAAATCTCAGCTTGGTGACATAGGGCTTAGCATAAGAACTCCATTTGGGGCCCTATGTCTTTTTTTTTTTTAACAATGTCGACAACTTTGGATTCCCTTCTGAGCTCCAGATCTAAACATCAACCATGTTCCAATCTCTACTTGAGGATAGAGCCACTAACATGCTTGACTTAACATGGCAACACCAAGCTTTCCATCTCTACCTGCCATTTTCTCCTGTCTGTTCCCACCCCGAAATTCTACATCCTAGCAAATGGTCCCACAAACCACCCGGTCATACACACCAGTCACTCATATGGATCATCCGAAACACACCTGCCTCTCTCTCCCCCGCCCTCCCCCTGTACCTAATTAATCACTGCATCCTGTTGAACTCATTCGCAAATGTTCCTGCTTCTCTGCATCACCAGGGCTATAATCCTAGTTTAAGTCACCATAATCAAATTACATTACTATCCTCCTTAAAGCCCCTCAATACTGTCCATTATGCTAATGATGAAGTCCCACCACAGATCAATTACACCATAATCTCAGGAAACTGCACTCAGGCCTTGATTTTTTTTTTTTTTTAATTCTCCCTGGATGGTTCTAATATGCAGCCATCATTGAGAAGTATTGGCTATCTTGGTGAGAGCTGCTGAAGTTCAAGTTAAATTCCCATCACTGGTGGAAGGCCATTGGTGGCCCAAGCACTAGCACTCTCACTGGTTGGCAGGGCTAAAGTCCTGTGGGAGTTAGTGAAAGAGAGAATGAAAGTAAGGAAGTATTGACCAAATACGGAGGGAATTCTTTCTGGAGACTTCCCTAAGAAGCATATCAGAGCTACTGAATGGTAACTAGAGGTGGATTTGGTTTTTTCACCTTTGGCTACTTACAAAAGGTGTAGGACTTGTACTGATTCATCCATGAGATAAATTTTTTCATGATATATAAGATTCTGGCAAAGTCAAACTTCCCAAGAGAAGGGGTGCAGTGCAGTGGCTCTCCAATCCCTTCTGGCTCTCGACCTTCTATGCGCTTTTGGACAAATTATTTAAATTATCTGACCCTCAGCCTTTTCCCCTTAGAAACAGTGACAACCACACTTAATCCGCAGAAGGTTGTTGCAAAATTTAATTAAATAATATCTGTACAGAATATTGTTAAGACTATGTACACAGCAACTTCCAAGTTCTCCCCTAGTCCTCTAGCGCCCTCAAGTGGTTTCTTAGAAGGCCTAGCACCACACTAGCACATCCATCATACTGCCCTCAAAGGCAGCTCAATGTATTTCAGTCATTTCCTGAGCCTGGCCCCTACCCTCGTTCAAAATCTTTTGTCCATCCCTTTACTCTCCAATCTTAAAGCTGGACATACTTGAGCTAGACAAACTTATGCCAAAAAATGAGATACATCAGCATCTCAGAAAACATAAGTTCATTGCAAATGGGATATTCCAAATCTTAGTGTAAGTGTGGACTAACATGTAAATTTCAAACACCAAGGGCAGAAAGGGATGGTTATTAAACAGAGACAACTGTTCAGCATCCCCAAAATTATACCATGCAGTGGCATCCCAAGCTCCTAGCTTACCTCACATTTCTTGTCTCAATATCTTCTTCATTTAACACAGTTCCACCAGGGTTGTTCTTTCTGTGACCTGGCTCCAAACACACTGCATCACTGCTTGGCTCAAAATCATTTAGAGGCTCTCTTCCTGTTCTCATCCTACCTTCCTTCAGGTGGCAGAACACCCTCTGCCAGTGCCCTCAGCCACACCACTGGGGTGGAGAGTCCGTAGAGCCTAAGAAAGTAATATTTTCTCTCACTTTTTCTAAACCTATACAGAGATTACAGAAGAATTCTCTCTCTGTTGAAGCTCCAAAAGCAGAGAAAGATATTTATTTTGTGTGTATGTGCAGGATGGCAGGGGGAGACTGGGGCAATCTTTCTCCCTTCTATCTCTCAATTAAAAATTTTAATGAGAAAATCATAGTTTCACATGCAGTTTAAGAAATAATATAGACAGATCCCTGGCTGGACAGTTTCCACAATGGTGACACTTTGCAAAACTATAAAATAATATCCCAACTGGTATACTGACATTGATGCCATCCACATTTCTTATTTGGATGAGATCTCCCCAGTTTTATTTGTAATTATTTGTGTGTAAGTTTTACACACTCGCCTATATGAGTCTGTATATCCAGCATCACAGTCGAGAGAGTAAATAGTTCCAACATCACAAGGATCCCTCATGTTGTGCTTTTAAACCACATCTACCTCCCTCCCCTCAGCTGCAATCTCTATGACCTTGCAGTCATCAGTCTGGTCTTCATTTGTAAATATTTGCTTTCATAAATGGATAGCATAGCATGTAACCTTTTTTTAGATTGGCTTTTTTGGCTCAGCATTATTCCCTAAAGATTCATCCAAGTTGTTGCACGTATCAAAAGTTCAATCCTTTTTATTGCTTGGTAGTATTCCATGGCATGTATGTGCCCACAATTTGTTTAACCAGACACCTGTTAGAGGACATCTGAGTTGATTTCAATTTTTAGCTATTACAAGGAAAATTGCTATGAACATGGAAGTTCCCTTGTGCTGCAGTAGGTTAAAGATTCAGCGTTGCTGCTGCAGCTGTGGTATAGGCCACAATTGTGGTGTGGGTTCCATCCCTGGCCTGGGAACTTCCACATGCTGTGGGTGCGGCCAAAAGAACTGCTATGAACATTTGTGTACACGTTTCTGTGTGAACGTAAGTTTTCGTTTTTCTAGGGTAAATGCCCAAGAGTGTGATTGCTAGGCTGAATGGTAACTGCATGTCTACTTTTAAAAAGAAACTTCCAAACCGTTCTCCAGAGAAACTGCATTGTTGGCTTTCCTACCATCAATGTATGTGTGATACGCAGTTTTACTTTTTTTTTTTGTCTTTTTGCTATTTCTTGGGCCGCTCCCACGGCATATGGAGGTTCCCAGGCTAGGGGTCAAATTGGAGCTGTAGCCACCGGCCTACGCCAGAGCCACAGCAACGCAGGATCCGAGCCGCGTCTGCAACCTACACCACAGCTCACAGCAACGCCGGATCGTTAACCCACTGAGCAAGGGCAGGGATCGAACCCGAAACCTCATGGTTCCTAGTCGGATTCGTTAACCACTGCGCCATGACGGGAACTCCCCGCAGTTTTACTTTTAGATTTCCCTTTAGCCCTTATTTAGCTAAGATATGCAATCAAAAGGTAAGATCACTATTTAATGGCCTGCATGCATGAAGGTTCCTAATCAAACTCCAAAAGCAAGAGGATGAACAAAAGAAAACTGCTGCTCTTCTGGAGAGCAATAATAACAGCTGACATTTCTTGTTTTCTGTATGCCAGGCACTGTGCTAAAGGCTTCCCATGTACAAATCCATTTATTAGTTGCAACAGCTATATGAGTAGGTTCTATATCATCCTCAGTTTGGAAGCCGAGGCTTGGAAATAGAAGAACTTGGTCATGGTTACACAGCCAGTTGAGTGGCAGAGCTAGGTTTTGAACCTAGGGAACTGTGCTCTCAACTCCCACATTATACCACCTCCAATAATGAAAGAAACATCTTTGTGTTCCCAGAAGCAACTGTGCAGGTTACGTTGTAGTTAAGACAGTGTTTTTCTTTCTAAACATAAATACAGATTTTTACCATCTCTGGGAATTAAAGTATATCCTTAGGGGGTGTGTGGGTGTGGGTGTGATTCAATAGGTATGTATTGAGTTTCTCTCAAAGGCTGCACAAAGCCCCAGCCAATGTCTAGTCCCATCCTCTCTCTGCTTTGTATACCTCAGGCAACAGAATATAGCACCCCAATTCTCATCTGCAACTTAGAGGGGACGACTTAGGTTGCATGGGAAGGGATCAAGAAGAATTTACCCATAATATCTCAAAATAAGTAGAAAGTCTTGGCAAATGTTTTCCCTACTAAGCATGAGCAAGAGGAAAATAAGTGGTACAAGGCTGACACAAATAAACTTGAGCAAATAATAATAATAATAATAATAATAATAATAAGAGGGCAGAATAGGACAAGCATATAAAAGACAGGTGAAGGACTCAGTCTAAAAGAAGATATGACTTAAAAATCAGGAAAAAAAATTTCCTGCCAGGGTTTACACTATAAAAAAATGTAATAAGATCCTAAAGACAAAATGATAAAACAACAGAAGTGAAAAGGGAAACAGCTGAGACTATGAGGACAAAACGACACCATGAGAAAACTAATAAATGAGAAAGATCAAAGATCAAATAGGCTGAAAATGGAACTGCAATACTGACAGAGAAGGAAAGCTTAGAATAGTCACTGCACATTCTGGGGAAAAAAGGATAAAGGATGTCGCAATTAAGAGAGGAAATAACGATGAGAAAGAGAGATAGCGATGCTCTTACATGAGGATAATTGGTGTCTCCGGAGAACCAGAAAAATGAACCAGAAAAAAAAAGTATTTTAAAAAGAAAATTTCCCTACAATTAACCAAGAAGTCATTCTGGGTATGAAATAAACAGTCTGTATTCCAGGAAAAACTGACAGAATAATTAAAACATCACAACTCCTTGTAAATCAACTATACTTCAATAAAACTTTTTTTAAAAAAATAATTGAAACAGATGCAGAGTCTGGCTAAGTTAACTACCTTTGGGGAGTAAAAGGAAGAGAGAGAGGAACTGGGGTAGAAAAAACAAGTCACCTACATGGGAGAACAAAGTTGGGCTGGCTTAGACTCCACAGCAATCAATGCCAGAAGAGAACGGGGATTTATCTATAAAGTTCTGAGGGGAACAAAGTGTAAGAATATCCAGTCAGTCTTGTTGTTTGAGAATAAAGGCAAATATACACATCTTCAAACATGAAAAGCCTTAACAGACATTGCCCTTCTTGGGAAAAACTACCAGAGATGAAATCCAGCCGTACAAGAAGGGAGTGGACACACCAGGGAAAAGGCCTGGTGTTATACTTGGTACTAAAAGGAGGCAGTGTGTGTAGTGGGTAGTTCAAAAGTCAGACCACTTGGGGAGCTCCCTGGTGGCTCGGTGGATTAAGGACCTGGCCTTATCACTGCTTTGGGGAGGTTGGATCCCTGGCCTGGAAACTTCCAAATGCTACAGGCGTAGCCAGAAAAAGAAAAAAAGGAGTTAAATCACTTGAGTTTGAATCTTGGCTCTGTCAACTCTCACTGTTGTCCTCAGATAAATTACTTAACCTGCTTCAGTTCCCTTGCTCGTAAGATGAGGCTGACACTGTTGTGGTCGGTATCAAATGAAATAATTCACGTAAGGTTCTCAGCATAGTACCCAGCATTAGATACTACTACAAAAATAAGGCCTATTATTATAAAAACATAATAGCTCCAGAATTTTAGGGCTTTTAATAATCCTTTTGTTACTTAATCCTAGAAATTAATATCTCTGTGAGAAATTTTTTAAACACTGAATTCTCCGGAATGGGGGGCAAGAAACTGATAGCATGGTCACCTCTGGGGAAGGACAGTTGGTAGACAGGAGACAGTGGGGGCAGGGGAGAGTTTTCACTGGCTTTTCACCAACATGTAGCTTTTTGAAATCCGTACCCTGCAAATATATAAACTATTTTTTAAAGCAACTAGAATTAAAGAAATATTTACCTAGGGTTCCATAATTCCTTCATATTTAATCATAACTTTCTTCTTTTTGAGTTCAAGTAGAACTAAATTTAATACTTCAATGTAAAATTAGCATGCACAGTATGGTTCCATTTTTACAAAATTATTCTGAGCCAGCGAAGCCTCCATCTGTATATATGCAAAGGAAGAGGCCTGAAGTGATACCTAATGTTAACAATGATTAATTTCTAGGTGATGAAATTTGGGACGTTTTTTCCTTATTCATAGTTTTTCAGAATTGCTTGAATTTTTAATTTGGTATACATCATTTTCAAAAAGGTCGTTCTAAATAAAGAAAGAAAACTTTTCACCAATTGTGACCTTGGAGAGTTCCCGTTGGGGTGCAGCGGAAACAAATCCGACTAGTATCCATGAGGGTGCAGGTTTGATCTCTGGCCTCACTCAGTGGGTTAAGACTCTGGTGTTGCCGTGAGCTGTGGTATAGGTCACAGACAGGGCTTAAGTCCTGCACTGCTGTGGCTGTGGTGAAGGCCGGGAGCCATAGCTCCGATTGGACCCTAGCCTGGGAACTTCCATATGCCGCAGGTGCAGCCCTAAAAAGAACAAAATTGTGATGCTGGTTGACAAGAACAAGGGGTCTGTCTATACCGCATAAGGGACTGGGCTATAAATACTAATGGCCATGCTGGTGGGTCCCCCTAATGGTCCAGGCGTATGAGTCTCTGCCCCAACTCTATTTAGCCAACACGCTGCCAGGGCGTCATGCTGTGTGCCTTGCTGGTTGTTTAAGTGGAAGGTTGATGCCTAAACTACCCTCCAGCCAAACTGGACCACCTATCATTTCCCACCATGCCTTTGTTCCTGGTGCTCTAGTCACCTAGAGGGCCACCTCCCTGACCCCTCAATCAAAAGGCTTCTCCAAAGCCACAGCACAAACCACGACTTCTATGTACCTTTCCCTGACTTGGAAACCTGATTTTCCCCTCTGAAGCCCCAAAGCACATTTTAACAATTTGTGACAATTTATTCATTTAATGAATGCTTATTGTATACACCAGGTGCCTTGTAATATATTTGTTTGTATATGTCTTATCCTCTGTCTTAGAATTATTACCTGAGGGCAGGAAGTATGTCCTATTCATTTGGTACTTCTATAGTACCCAACATAACACCCTTAGAAGGTCAAAACCTCTTTGTTGGATAATTAAATGAAGGGGTACTGTGGGATAACAGAAAAAATATATACTGGTCTCTGCCCCACGTTCCTGGCACAGGGCTCCTAAAATCCTTGTAAATTCCCTAATGATAAAAGCACTGGGAGCATCTTTTGTTCTAATGCAGCGATGCTGGGTGGGCTCCTGGCTGCCTCCTGGTTGGGGCTGGTCACCAGAAAGACTAATCCATGATCAGAAGCATGAAATTTTCAGCCCCAATGCCCAACCCTCAGGAAGGGAAGAGAGGCTGAAAACAGAGTTAATAATCAATTATGCCTATGTGAAGAAGCCTCCATAACGTCCCCAGAGGGGGGACTTCGGAGAGCTTCTAGTTCAGCAAACACATTTTCACCTGGGGGGTGATGCACCCTAACTCCATGGAGACAGAGCTCCCAGACCTCATCCTATGTACCTCTGCATCTGGAACTGGTAAATGTTAAGCGTCCCCCTGGGATCTGTGAGCCACTCTAGCAAGGTAAATGAACCCGAGTAGGGGGTCCTGGGAACCCCCAATTTGTAGTCAAGTCAGGCAGAAGTTGTGGGTAACCTGGGGACCTCCCACTTACAACTGGCATCTGCAGTGGGCTGGGAGCAGTCTGTAGGACTGAGCCCTTAACCTGCGAGATCCGACATTATCTCCAGGTAAATGGTGTTAGAATTGAATTAAACTGTAGGACACCCAGCTGGTGGCACAGAAAATTGCTTTGTGTGGGGAACCCCACCAACATATATACACACAAACACGGTGACCAGAAGTGTCAGAAGTGAAGTGTGCTCTGTGTAAATAGTAAAGGAAATAACACAGTCTTTCCTAACACAAGCACTCAACAAGTGTTTGCTGAACTGAACCAATTACTTTGTCCTTAACATATTTTTTGATACGCTAAAGACTTTTAAAAGGCTTTCAAAGCCAAGTGGTTTACATGCCTTCAGAATTATTTTGAGTTTTTCTAAAGGGCAAATATACCACCTTCCGCTAAAAATATTGGCATGGATCAAAATCCTTGGGAAGGGATAAGGTCCAAATAGCTAAATAATAGGTGGGTGATTTTTATTCCCACCCTGAGGAGAGACAACCATCCTAATGAGGGACACAGGGAAGACAGTTTCACCCCGGTGCCCCTAATGTCCAACATCGCTCAGAGAGGACTTTCCAGAATGGGTTCACATCACTCAGGGTACTCATCTCTTAAGTGGATTCTTGAGTCACAAAGAGCTACATTTCTCAAAACCTAAATAAAGCTAATTTGGCACATACAATGGTGTGCCAGTGATAACGTGAATACAATTTGAAACAAAGGCATGGAGTTTCCTTGCAGCTCAGCAGGTTAAGATCTGGCATTGTCACTGCTATGGTTTGGGTTGCTGCTGTGATATGGCTTCGATCCCTCGCTGAGAATTTCCACATGCAGCAATAAAATAAAACAAAACAAAATAAAAGAAAATAAAAGGCATTACAAATACAAAATAATATATAGAATTAAGGGAATACTTAGTTATATAATTATTTATGGAAACGATCTGCCTTTTTTTTGCTGTTTTTTTTTTTTTTGTCTTTTTGCTATTTCTTTGGGCCGCTCCCACGGCATATGGAAGTTCCCAGGCTAGGGGTCGAATCAGAGCTGTAGCCACTGGCCTACACCAGAGCCACAGCAACGCGGGATCCGAGCCGCATCTGCAACCTACACCACAGCTCACGGCAACGTCAGTTCCTTAACCCACTGAGCAAGGGCAGGGACCGAACCCACAACCTCATGGTTCCTAGTCGGATTCGTTAGCCACTGCGCCACGACGGGAACTCCACGATCTGCCTTTGTTGTAGGCAAGGCCCTTTCTAAAATAGGGCTTGGTGAAAACACTTTTTCCCCCTTTTCTCCCTCAACAGGGAGCAAAAACTGATGTGCTGCCACCTACTGACAACTGAATGAAAGTGTCACTCAGGACACATTAAAAGTGTTTAACCTTTTAAACTGTCAACCCCAAACTTCAAAAGAGGTGTTTATATTATATTATTTTATGCATAGTAATGGACACTTCAAGACTCTTAACTTTAAGGGGGACAATAATCTGCAAATTGGTGTAAGTGAAAAAGAAAAGCAATGGACAAGTGTGAATGACCCAGATTAGAAAGATTAGCTGCATGCTTCCTCCGCAGTGATAGTTGAGTCATTCATTAACAAGAAAAAAGAACAAGGAAACATAAGCAATTCTAAAGTAAGATACACTGGTGGTCCAATCAGTCCAATGTTAGGCTACCGAGGAATTTTGTGCAGGATATGGTCACTGGTGAGGATAAGGTGCTACCACTCACAGGAGAGGGAGCTGTTCTCAAACAATCCTATCTCCCCCTCAAAGACCCCTTACTCATCTTTGGAATGAACCTAAGCCCTCCTTGAAAACTTGTTTCCAGCTGGGCCACTCTTTGCGTGAGCAAAATTTCCCACTCAGCGCACAATGAATAATATAAACAGAGGAGAGCAAGAATCTGAACTTTTTATTCACCAATAGATTGCTGGCTCCATGTGCAGCCCCCACCGCATGGTAGGTACTTTATCAACATTAGCTGAATGAATACATAAGTAGAACCTCTTCCTGTTTCTCTTCGGTTTTCTGTTTGAGCTTCAAGGAGTACATCAGAATCTACAGGATAACTGGTTTATATTTTGCTTTGATGATTTGGATATTTCTGGTAACAATTAGCGTGGGTCCGAATCACTAAGATAACTCCTCAGTCTTCTACTTTGGTCAATATTATTTGTCCGCTAAGTTTTAAGTAAACTGTAAACTGAAGTGTAAAACCTGGTTCCCTGCTAAAGTTTAACTCTCAGTGTGTCACCCAGGGGCAGAATCCAAGAAGAAAGCTGAAGAGCCTATAGTTATTTAGGATGATCAGAAAATGTTTTGAAAACAATTAGTGTAGGCTTCCTGATTAAAAAAAAAAAAAAAAAGATTTCGTTTGGGGAGGCACCTTCCCTTTTCTGGGCTACTAAAACTAGACTCAGGTAGCTAAAACCAGGGAAGGGCCAAGCAATTTTACAAGAAACTCATCACCCTGCACCCCAGCAGTGATCTAAAGCACTTCAGTGACAACACCAGATCCTTAACCCATGAGCTACAAGAGAACTCCCCATAGAGTCATTTTGAGGATAAAAGGAAAGAATCCATGTGCTGCCGTCAGTGCCTGGAATATAGAGAATGTTCAATAAACAATACCTATTATATTTGGTGCGTTTGTAACTCGATTTACTAAACAATGGAAAGTAATCAAAGATTTCTGATCAGTATAACTATATCTGAAACTGAAACTCTAGAGTAATTAATTTACCAGTAAGACTTAGGATAAATTAAAGGAAGTTGAAAAAGCTGTATTTAAGAATACCATGTAGAGAAATTTTGCAACTGTTCAGAGGAGAAGAAATGAGAATCAGAATTATAGGTAAAGTGATAAAAGATAGAAGGGGGAGAAGCAAAAAAGAAGAGACAGTTTTTGAAAAACTTTAAGAGAAATGATAGGACTGAGTGTGAAGTGAAAGGGATGGGGAGGAGTCAAAGACAACTCCAAGCCTTTGAACCTGGGTACCAGAAAAGCCTTGGTGAGAAAAATAAATGCGAGAAGAAAGTGGTTCAGGGGGAAGCTACCCAGGTGGAGATACCAACAGACAGTCAAAAAACTTAGAATGCAGACCTCAGCAGAGAAATCACATTAGATTAGGTATCTTCGATTTGGAGGTGAAAGTGAAGACTTGGTGGAGATGACATCAGTGAAGGTTGCCAAGGTCAAACCATTTGGCTCAAAAATTCTTAGTTCTTTCCACCTGTGGCTATTACGTAAGTTCATACCCATCAGCGGAAAAAGAAAGGGTCTTAAATATGTTCAAATGTGAGATTCGACATCTGAATTTTCCATCTCACTGGTCACCTATCATTTTAGGAATCAGCTTCCTCATCTGGAAAATGAAACATATGCTAATACTTTCCTCACAGTTATTCTAAGCATCAATGAAGTCCTGGTGTCTTTCTGGAGAGCGCAATATAATCACAGGCAGATACAAGATGAAAGTTCCCTTCCAGAAGCTCCCCAATGCCCTGGGCTTTTTCCTGCGTACTCCTGTGCCCATGATCTCTTTCTGCTTCACCAGTAAATACTTGTACTCATCTCATTCCAACCTTCCAACACTTGGTCAAATTCTTTAAGCTGCTAAACCAACCTCTTCCCACTCCAACCCCCCTGACCCTGCACCTCCTCTGCCTCTCAGCTTCCACTCCCACCCACTGTAAAATGTTATTCCTTTAGCTCTCTTATCCTTTTCTTTTTCATATCCTTTATTCATTTTTACTTCACAATAAAAATTCTCATCCCAGAATCGTATCTAATCTTAGCTTAATCAGCCCTATAATTACTTACTTGCCTGTCTGTTGACCCTCACCCCAAAACAAAATTAGCATTCCCTACAACATGATACTCAACACACACACACACACACTCACATACATGTACATGTAACAAAGTTATTCTGTCCAAAGAAAAAAAGAGCTATTGATCTCAGAACAGATTTTCTAGACTTTTTGGCCATGGGTGGAGGAGATCCCAGTGTGAGTCAATTGGTCCATTCTCCCTCTTTCTCAACTTTTTTTTTCTTTTTTGGCCACCCCTGGGCATCTGGAGTGTCCAGGCCAGGGATCAGATCCCAGCCACAGGTGCAACCTACACCACAGCTGCAGCAACACCAGTGCCAGGTGAGGATCAAACCTGTGTCCTTGGCGCTGCAGAGACGCACAGATCCTGCTGTGCCATGGTGGGAATTCCACACCCTTCCTCATCTGATAGTATAAATTCTAAGCAAACAGTTTCCTAATCTCCTTAATTTCACCTTGAGTGGGTCATAAGACCTCCATAAATGATATTATTTCTGCTTACAAGACAGCTCAACAAGGCATCCTCAAATTTACTGTAAGTTGCTGCAGACTTGGGGTGTCTTTTGGTTTCGAGGAAAGCCAGAATGCTTCTTTCTGTACTCTCTGAGTATGATGACCTGTAATTACAAAATCTTCTGCAGCCTGTATTTTGGTTTCCCTGACCATTCATTAGTCTGACAAATGTCTGTTATCACCTGAAGTATTTACATTCCAAACCTAAAAAACAGTCTTCTATTCAGTATCTCTTTGTCTTCTGGAAGGCATCTGGGTTAATGGGTTTTCTGAACAAAAAGCTCATGTTACAGTATATCTAGTGCAGTGGTGCCCTGGATTCTCACTCCAAGCTTCAATGCCAGTAACCAAGTGCAGTGTTGATATGTATACATATCTTGCATCATATTATAATCAATAGCCTGTGTTATTAGGTACCTATACAGGCTCTGTACTACTTTACATGATATGGAAGATTCAAAGGTAGAAATAAGAGTGCATCTGTTTTGAACATGACTTTATACCTAGCTCCTAAAGGGACAGGCACATAAAAGACAAACATATTAATTGAACAAGTGAATAGGAGCTCTGAGAAAACTAACACATGAGAAGCTATAGAGAATGACACACGTTCATTCACAGTTAAGAGCTCCCTTAGGTGGTGGTGCAGCTCTAAGGGATAGAGGAATTCAGAGAAGAGAGAAATTAATATGGACTGAAGTCACTAGGGTGAAGGACGCACACAGCCTTTCAGGTTAAGCACTCCTGGCACTGGAGAGATGGCCAGCATTTCAGGTGGAAGAGCAAGATTCTAAGCGAGGCCCCAAAAAGAAAGCACGGAATCAGTGAAGAAATTGGAGACACGGAGCAAAGTCAAAAATACATTAGATAAGGAGTTCCTCCATGGCTCAGCGAGTTGAGGACTTGGCTTTGTCACTACTGTGGCTTTGGTCATTGCTGTGGTAAGGGTTCAGTCATTGGCCTTGGAAATTCTACGTGCTGCCAGCATGATGTAGGCATGACCAAAAAGGAAAAAAAGAATAGGCTAGGTAATAAGTGGGAGCAGATAGTAAAAGACAGAGGAATTGTCAGTGGATCGAGGGCCAAAGGCTGGCTTTTAGTTTCTTGCTTAGAATTCAGAAACTTGTTTTCATATGAAAAAGGCTACAAATTATTATCTAAACCCATGAATAGCCCTAACATACACACTCCTCTGTTCATGAGATGACTAGATAGATAGATTCATAATGAGTTATCACGCTTATCTGTTCTTTTCTTGGAGAATTTTAGTTTTTAATAAACCTCTTAGAAGAATATTGGAGTAAATTCACTAGGGCCAAGGAACAACTCGTCAATCCTTTTAGTCAATTCCCTTTCCTACAGTGACCATTTCAAGCCTTCATCAGAAAATAATCAAACACAAGAAGAAGCAACTGTCCATTACTGAGGGCCAAAAGACATAAAAACTAAGTTGGGGAGTTCCCGTCATGATTCAGTGGTTAATGAATCCGACTAGGAACCATGAGGTTGTGGGTTTGATCCCTGGCATTGCCCAGTGGGTTAAGGATCCGGTGGCTACAGCTCCAATTAGACCCCTAGCATGGGAACCTCCATATGCTGAGGGAATGGTCCTAGAAAAGGTAAAAAGACAAACAAACAAACAAACAAAAAAACTAAGTTGGGCCGCATGCCCAAGGAATTGAGATAAAAAAAAAACAAACAGAAAATGACTATAAAACCAGTAAGTTTAAAAGTAGTAAAATCAAAATGTTATTGAAATACTATAAAACTAAGATCCTAAAAGGAAAAAAATGGAGACTTTTATAAAGCACTAACTTCTAGAAATAAAAATACATGGTCCCTTTCTTAGGTCTGTATGCCAAAGCAAAAGAAATAAAAGGAAAAATAAACAAATAGGACCTAATCAAATTTATAAGCTTTTGCCCAAAAAAGGAAACCATAAACAAAATGAAAAGAAAATGTACAGCATGGGAGAATATATTTGCAAAGGACGTGACTGACAAGGGCTTAATTTCCAAAATATGCAAAGAACTTATACAATTCAATAAAGAAAAAACAAACAACCCAATCAAAAAATGGGCTGAAGACCTAAATAGAAATTTCTCCAAAGAAGACATACAGATGGCTAATATGAAAAGATATTCAACACTGCTAGTTATTAGGAGTTCCCACTGTGGCTCAGCAGAAACAAACCTGACTAGTATTCACAAGGATGCGGGTTTGAACCCTGGTCTTGCTCAGTGGGTTAAGGATTCAGCACTGCCATGAGCTGTGGTGTAGGTCACAGGCGTGGCTCAGATCTGGCATTGCTGTGGCTGTGGTGTGGCCCGGCAGCTGTAGCTCCAATTTGACACCTAGCCTTCCACATGCCATACCTGCAGCCCTAAAAACAAAAAAGAAAAAAAAATTGCTAGTTACTAGAAAAATGTAAATCAGACTACAATGAGATATCACCTCACACAGGTCAGGGTGGCCATCATCAAAAATTCTATAAATAACAAATGCTGAGAGGGTGTGGAGAAAAAGGAACCTTCCTTCACTGTTGGCGGGAATGTAAATTGCTGCAGCTACTATGGAAAACAGTATGGAGGTTCCTTAAAAAACTAAAAATAGAGTTGACTTATGATCCAATAATCTCACTCCTGGGTATATTTCCAGAGAAAATTCTAATTTGAAAAGATACATACACCCAATGTTCATTATAACACTATTTACAATAGCCAAGATATGGAAGCAAGCTACACATCCATCAAGAGATGAGTGGATAAACATGTGGTATGTATATACACAATGGAATATTACTCAACCATAATAAATAATGAAATAATACCACTTGCAGCAATATGGATGGAACTAGAGATTATCATACTAGTAAAGTAATTTAGAAAGAGAAAGACAAATACCACATGATATCACTTATACACAGATCTAAAATATGACACAAATGAACTTATTCCTGAATTAGAAACAGATTCACAGACATAGAAAACAAACATGATTACCAAAGAGGGATGGGGGGGGAGGGTAAATTAAGAGTTTGGGATTAGCAGATACAAACTACTATAAAATAGATCAACCACAAGGTCCTACGGTATAACACAGGGAACTATTTCAATATCCAGTAATAAACCATAATAGAAGAGAATATGAACAAGAATAAATACATATATAACTATACGTATATATAACATATATATAACTGAATCACTTTATTGCACACTAGAAACTGACACAACATTGTAAATCAACTACGGTGAATAAATAAATAGTCCTTGAGAACTAGAACAATATGACAAAGTTAACACAGGCACTTAGGTCTACCAAAACCCCACCAAAATTAGAGTGAAGAAATAAAAAGTACAAGAAACAAATCAGTGGGCCAAAACTGAATGAGTTAAAACATTGCTATTAGCTGTCTTGACAAAATTAAATGAATTAATGAAGCCTCTAAATGAATGTTGGATTTCCTTTCTCTTGGCAACTATAGCTTTGATTTTGATTTTTTTTCCCCCTTTCTTCCTTCCCTCCCTCTTTCTCTCTCTTTATTTTCTCTCTCTTTCTCCCTTCCTTCCTTCTTTTTCTTTCTTTCTTTTTCTCTTCTGTAGCCTCAGTTGTGTTGTTAAGAAAGAAAAGTATTGATTCTTGGTGAAGTTTGAGTAATTCCAGTAGGGAAGCAGCCGGAGCTCCAATCAACATTAATTTCTTTCACACGTTTCTTTCAGAACTGGCATTGCTACCTCTCCAACGCCTATCTAGCCCAGATCTTAAGAACTATCTTAGATTCTTTCCTTTCTCCTTTAAAATATAGTGATGCTAATTATTTGGAGATTCTGTATTTGCAAATTCACATACTTGCTAAAATTTATGTACAACCCACTGTTAATACTCATGGCACTTTTGTGGTCATTTGCGAACATGGGCTGAGCAGCAAAACCTTGAGTTGCGCCATGTGCATGTTCCCAGCTGAGGTCAAGCAAGGTGACACTCTGCCTTCTTGTTTTGGCTCTCATGCTGTAAAAAAAGTGTCCTTTCTGCAATCTATTTAGTGCCTTGTTTTTCTCATTTTTTGCTGGTGATTTCACTGTTTAAAATGGCCTCCAAGCATAGCAAAAAGTGCTGTCTTGTGCCCCAGCACAAGAAAGCTATTATGTGCCTTTCAAAGAAAGAAAGTGTCAGATAACCTTTGTTCAGGCATGAGCTATAGTGCTGTAGGCCGTGAGTTCAATGTTAATGAATCAACAATATATATTAAACAAGGTATCTGTAAATAGAAACACACACAAAACAAGATTGAGTATTGATCAGCTGATGAAAAGGTTGTGACCTGAGGCTTGCAGGAACTCAATCCTTTATTCCCCCTAGGATCAATGGTTCAGTATTCACTCATTCATTGGTCATGGGGACTTTACAGAACATAACTGCTATAAATAATGAGAAGTGACTAATTTATTATCAAGTCTCAAAGGACTATTTGATGGGGTGATTATAAAAGGCTGAGCTTTCTGGAGACTTGGAGCTATTAAAATTTGAATATCAACCCAGTAGGAAAACACCTGACACTGCACTCATGAGACAGTCTAGCCAGCATCACAGTTCTTACCCACCAGACATCACACAGACAGGGAACAAGTCTGTTATATTCACAGTTATGCTCCCAGAATCTATCACAAAATCTGACACAGTAAATGCTCAATAAATATCTGATTGAGTCATTCGCTCATTCACTCATTCAATATTTATTGAGCCTCTACTACATGCCAGACTTTATGTCAGACAATGGATATATACAGCAGTAATAAAACAGACACCCTCAGAGTTCCTGCTGTGGTACAGTGGCTTGGATTGCTGTGGAGGCACGGGTTTGATCCCTGGCCTAGCACAGAGGATTAAAGGATCCATGAGGTTGCAGCTGTGGCATAGGTCAATCCCTGGCCCAGGAACTTTTTTTGTGGCAGGCGTGGCCATTAAAAAAAAAAAAAAAAAAGGCATCCTTCCTGTCTTACATTCCAGTGGGAGAAGACAGATAATAAACGAGTGAGAAACATAGTATATTATGTAATCATATGAAACATTTAAAACAAGATCAGAAGAGAAATTATGGGACTTGAAGAGGGTTGCTATTTTATATAACTTGATCAGAGGTTTTGGGAGTTCCCTGATGGCTCAGCGGGTTAAGGATCAGGCATTGTCACTGCTGTGGCTTGAGTTGCTGCTGTGGCATGGGTTTGGTCCCTGGCCCAGGAACTTCCACATGCTGCAGGTGTGGCTAAAAAGAAAATAAAAGTTCTTCTCTTCTCTGAGAAGAAAAATCTTGCTAAGAAACCTGAAGGGCATATATCTGGACAAAACTTTCCTTGAAAAAGACACATGCACCCGCATGTTCATTGCAGCACTATTCACAATAGCCAAGACATGGACATAACCC
The DNA here is from genome assembly GCF_054392235.1 of Sus scrofa. Taxonomy (NCBI): domain Eukaryota; kingdom Metazoa; phylum Chordata; class Mammalia; order Artiodactyla; family Suidae; genus Sus; species Sus scrofa. Next base: position 83,989,609 of record NC_139387.1, on the reverse strand, counting down.
AAATGTCCATCCAAAGATGACTGGATCAGGAAGATGTGGTATATATACACAATGGAATACTCCTCAGCCATAACAAAGAACAAAATAACGCCATTTGCAGCAACATGGATGGACCTAGAGACTTTCATACTGAGTGAAGTCAGTCAGAAAGAGAAAGACAAATACCATATGATATCACCTATATCTGGAATCTAATATATGGCACAAATGAACCTTTCCACAGAAAAGAAAATCATGGACTTGGCGAATAGATGTGTGGTTGACAAGGGGGAAGGGGAGGGAGTGGGATGGATGGGGCGCTTAGGGTTAATAGATGCAGACTATTACCTTTGGAGTGGATTAGCAATGAGATCCAGCTGTGTAGCACTGGGAACTATGTCTGGTCATGATGGAGCATGATAATGGGAGAAAAAAGAATGTATACATACATGTGTAACTGGGTCACCATGCTGTACAGTAGAAAATTGACAGAACACTGCAAACCAGCTATAATGGAAAAAAATAAAAAGAATGAAACCTGAAGGAAGTAGGGGGTGGTCCACGTGGAGACTCGGGATGACAGCTTGAGGCAGGACAGAACCTGGCATGATGGCGGAACAGCAAAGAGTTCTAGTTCCACAGTTCCTTTTAAAAGAAAGAAAACATGCCTTTCAGAAGATGAAGGGAAAGTATATGCCTGGTTCTACAGAGACACCAAACATTCCCACTTATAGTCTTTTGGTGTGAAAGTCAAACAGTAATATTAAATTAAAAATAACACTTATCATCAAGTAGAATTATCCAGCCTTTGAGATGAGAGTACATAAAGTGAGAGAGAGGATTTGGTGATATGAAAAGAAGGTAAAAATAGTCTCCTCTTTCTCATATTAAAGCCTGTGCAAAACACAGAATAGAATCCCTGGAGGATATTAGTTATTTATGAAAGCCAAAGATAGGCTTTTAACCTATGACACTTGAGTTCTGAGCAAGAGGCTGTAACTGCCATTTTTCCCCATAACCTTGTTTCCCAGGAAAGCAAAAGTCAAAAAGAAAGACTACAAAAAAAAACACAAAAAACCAAAAAACCAAAAAACAGGAAGCAGTTACAAGGGAACCTTCTATAATGTTTCAGATTTATTAAACATACACTTCTTTTAAAAAGCAGAGCAGAGATTCCTATAGCCAATGTTATATACTGTTTTACCATTTCTTATGTTATAGTGATCAATCAAATACATGACTGAGTAAATATAAACCTGGCCGTTGGAGACTAAAAGGTCATATTTCAAAGTTATTCATCTTTGTAATAAATAAATAAATAAGATTTCATTTATTTTTATGAATAACACTATCATCAAAAATTTATAAGTTTGGAGTTCCCTGGTGGCTTAGTGGTTAAACTCTGTATTGTTACTTCTGTGGCTCTGGTTCAATCCCTGGCCCAGGAACTTCTGCATACCTTGGGCACGGCCAAAAAAAAAAAAAATTTAAGTCAGATGAAGAGTTCCCACTGTGGCTCAACGGGTTAAGTACCCAGCATAGTCTCTGTGGGTAAAAGGATGCAGATTTGATTCCTGGCCTTGCTCAGTGGGTTAAAGATCTGTTGTTACCACAACCTGTGGCATAAGTCCCCACAGATGTGGCTTGGATCCAGAATGGCTGTGGCTGTGGTATAGGCCCCAGCTGAAGCTCCAATTCGACCCCTAGCCTGGGAACTTCCATATGCCACAGATGTGGCCAAAAAAAAAAAAAAAAAGACACAAATTGTTAACAACAAAATCTTCGTTGAAATACAGAACAGATAGGCCATAGTATAATGGTGTACCTATAATCTAAACACTGATAAAACAGCCCACACTTAATTGTGTTCCCTGGGCCTTCACACATCTTGAAAGGATCCAGCAGAGGCCTCCATTTCTGGTGCATGAGGGAAGGAAAACAGTAGCCAAAGGACATTATGTTTTTGGAGAGACTGCCATCAGTCCCTGGCAAGGGTCATCCATTAAAGCCCATTACTTCTGCATGTGAATAGACAAATAAAGTCGCAAACACTGAATTACAGCTTCATAGAAATTGTGCTTTCATAATTAGTAAATGAAACTGAATTTTAAGCCTAGAGTCAGTAGTTAAAAGAATTCAGATCCACATACCATAAAAATCTACCCAGCAATTTCACTCAAAGCTTTAGGGAGAACTACATTCACTAGACGGATTGGCCAAAGGAAATCCATTAACACACCAAAATATTTTCACTTGATTGTCACTCTAAAAACACTGTTTATTTACTTGGAAAAAGTTTCAGAGACTTAAGTAGCTGAGACATGTGCCATTTTATGGAAATAACACTGAGCTAAGACAGACATTAATTCTGACTCCAAATGCAAATATTATGGGAAAGAGAGTCGGGCCATTTGTGTATTGCTTTGGCTTCTTCCTCCCTCTTGCTCTGCCAGAATTCTCTTCTATCATGTTTGCCTTCAGGGTTCAAGGCAGCAGCATCTCTGTGGTGTGGCCTGTGCACATGAGTAACAGGCGGTTTGCCATTTGCTAAATTATTTATGAGCTCAGCTGCTGTTTGGATTTTTTATGGAATAATTTTTTAAAATAAATATTTTATAAGTAGCCAGAGGCTATTGGTATTTGATGCATTTCAGAAAATTAAGGAATAAATTTACATTGCAATGTAAAAAGACAAAAGGATCACCATATCTTTGTTGATAGAACACTCACACTATAAATACAGTGGATGGATTTAGACATTGTTTTAATAGCTTAGCAAACCATATTTTCAAGTTTAGAAAAATTCTCCTTTAATAGAGGAATAAAAATGATAGCACTTCAATTTCCTCTTTGATACTCAATACTAAGTAGGATTTTGATGTTCTTGGTGCTTTCAGAATTAGATGTACATTCTAGGCTTTATTCTGCATCTCCAATTTCCTAGTTTGCATCGCTTTAAAGCCATTGCTCTAGTAGTGATTTTTATCACTAATAAATTGCCTACTATTTCCCAAATCTCCTATATTTAATCTAAAATGGCAGTTTGGATTCCTTTTTAAACATGAATTTTGTGCTTATAAACTATGGTGAGAAAAATACAAAAGAGGAAGACCCAGAGGTTAAATGCCTTTAGAAAATCACTGAAAAAAGACAGAAGTCCAATAAAACACTGTGATCTCAAGCCTGTATATCTGGAAGAATGCTGGTCTAGTAGCAGAAATTGAGACCTCAGGAGAGGATTTCATTTGTGGGAGAGACAAGTTTACTCTTAGGCATGTTGACAATTATTTAAGATGCTGACAGAGTGCTCAGGTTATATCCAACAAGTATCTGATAATGTGGGGCCAAGAACTTTGAACTGTGCCATAAATGAATGAATGAATAGAGCAATCAGAACAAGTAAATACTATATTATCAACAAATAATGTTGTCATGAATACTGCCTTCTTTTGCCTCTATTGTTAATACCAGCATCACTTTGTTTTTTGGTTTCGGTTTTTTTTTCTTTTTTTTTTTTAATGTCTTTTTGTCTTTTTGCCATTTTCTTGGGCCACTCCCATGGCATATGGAGGTTCCCAGGCTAGGGGTCGAATTGGAGCTGTAGCCACCAGCCTACGCCAAAGCCACAGCAACATGGGATCTGAACCGCATCTGCGACCTACACCACAGCTCATGGCAACGCTGGATCCTTAACCCACTGGGCAAGGCCAGGGATCGAACCCGCAACCTCATGGTTCCTAGTTGGATTTGTTAACCACTGAGCCACGACGGGAACTCCAAGTTTTTTTTATTTTTTTATCACAGTTTATTTACAGTGTTCTGTCAAGTCTGCTGTACAGCAAAGTGACCCGCCATATATATATATGTGTATATATATATATACATATATATATATATACACACACATAACACACACACACACACATATATATATACACATATACACACATTCTTTTTCTCACATTATCCTCCATCATGTTCTATTACAAGTGACTAGATATAGTCCCCTGTGTTATATAGCAGGAACCAGCATCACTTTGTATATTACAAATACTTTATCTCACCTTGAAAATTAGCTAATAAACTTAATATTCATTTTTACTCTGCAGAGTTGAGCATGTACAAATCTTTCACTACAAATTATAATGAATCCAAGATATGATTAAGCAAATGCCTTGCATTGCATAACATAGCATCTCTCATAATGTGATGTATGTTCAGCTTGTATGAAACTTTAAGCAAAACAGCCAGTATTTAACCTTTAAGCTGATTGCCAAAAGGCTATTTTCTTCATGTGGATTTCTTCATATAGATTTTAGTCAGTTATCCAAAAAAGTGTTACCTTGATGTTGATACAAAATATGGGTACATAATGCTTTGCATTTAGATGATTTCATTCAAGGAACAAAAATATCTTATAAATGTCCATTATTTCCCTGGCCACTTTTTATATTAAGAATTGAGCTCTTTGGAGTTCCCATCGTGGCTCAGCAGTTAGCAAATCCGACTGGCATCCATGGGGACTTGGATTTGATCCCTGGCCTTGCTCAGTGGGTTGAGGATCTGGCATTGCCCTGTGAGCTGTGGTGTAGGTCACAGAGGTGGCTCGGATACTGTGTTGTTGTGGTTGTGGCATAGGCCAGCAGCTGTGGCTCCAATCTGACTCCTAGCCTGGGAACCTCCATATGCTGTAGGTGCAGCCCTAAGAAGACAAAAGACAAAATAAATAAATAAATAAATAAATTGCGCTTCAGGATTGAAGATTTTTACAGAAATTAATTTTGCAGTTTTTCATGGTAAATTGCCTTGCTTCTTTAGCCTGTATCTTCTTCCTCTGTTCTCTTATTCCAAAACCCCCGGCCTTAGCTTTTTAGACCCCAATTCAACAAAGGCCAGAGACTAGGTCAGGGTCTCAGTACAATAATAGAGTCCCTTCTGACTGGTTTAAATAGGAAATGAATTTATTAGAGGAGGAGTAAAAGGGCTGAAGAAATAGATTTGAGGCTACACTTCTAAGAACAGTGCACATAACCATCCCAAAGAATAGGTCCTATGAAAAACCACCACCGCTGTTGCTGTTGCCACCAGGCACTAGAAACCAGGAACTCAACTTCACTTCAAGGTTGCAACTTTAGTATCAAAAACTCACCCCTGCAACTGCTGCTGCTACCACACTGGCAAAATGGAAGTGCCACACAGAAGCCACTCCCTCTTATTGCTCATTTCCAAGCTGAAGTCTCCTGTGGAGTCATCTAACTGGTGGAGAATAGGACATAACACCTGCATCCCAGGTACAAGGGAAGCTATAGTTTATGTTCTGACGTCTATGTTTCTTGAGTCTCCTTTTTTGTTAATGACTCAATGAATTTTATTACATTTATAGCTGTACAACAATCATCACAACCAAATCCCTGAGTCTCCTTTGTTGCTTATGAAAACCCAGGATTCAGGGTCCTGGTGGCAACCACTGAGATTCCATGATAACCCCCGAATGACAGCTTCCCCTGTCCTAAGGGTCCAAGTTCTCAGAAATGAGCTTCTGCTTTGGTGTCCTATTCTTGCTCTCTTGTTTCTCTAGAGATTGGAGTCCAGACCTTTCGAAAAGCCTAGTGCCTGGGGTTCTGCTAACTTACCTTGCCCTGGCCAGTTTCCTTCCTATCGCCCTGAGATGCCTCGGAACCCTACGACACAAGGTAAGTGCACAATAAATGCTGAAAAAAGAAGATATTTCCTCCACTGAAAAGACCTCCTAGATGACAGCTACATCTTCCCAATTCCTTCTTACTGGGCTTGGTCAGCTATCAGAATCCTGATATCCGTCATCTAGAACCACTAAACTGCTATGTCATTCATACAATACACCTCTCCACCTGCCATCTTCCACCATTAACTTTTCTGTCCCCTCAATCAATGGAGATCTGCCTGTGCCAACACCATGTGACATGACTTTAGACAAATGATTTCATCCCAGACCTTGCGTTTCCTCCCTGCAAGGGTAGTCATGTAGATTATGTGCATAGTTCTTCTAACTTTTATGATTGCACACAGTGTCGCTATGGAATATTATTATAAAATAGGATATGCATCTTTTCTTTCTCCTTTAATACAGTATGAGGATCTATAATAGCCAAACAATACCATATTTTTTAAACTGACATACTACACTTCCCAACAAAGAGATGAGGCCAACTGCAAAGAACACTGTAGCTGTAGCTAGAAGATCTTAGCACAAGCCCTGACATCTCTACTTACCAGCTGTGTGTCACTGAGCAAGTTATTTAAAATTTCTGAGTTACCGTCTATGTGAAATAAGGACACTAAGCCAGTGATATTGTGATTTATAATATATGTATATGTACGTACACACACACACACACACACACACACACACACACACTTTGGTCTTTGTTGTGGTTCTTGGCTCATAGCTTCCAAAAGCCTCTGGAATTTTCTAAACAATAAGAGCAACGGGAGCATCTTTTGTTATAATATTTGATCTCTTGCCCTCAGTTGATGAAAACACTTCAGAGCCCTAAAGGTAAAAATATCTGTCTTGTTAATGAGGTGACTTTGGGAAATCCCCTAAAGATGGGGGTGTTGGTTGTCAGGGAAAAGAACCATGAATAAAATGTTGGAAGTCTCAGTCCCATTCCCTGAGTTCTGGGGAGGGGAGAGGGGCTGGAGGTTGAATCAATTAGCAATGGCCAGTGATTTAATCAGTCATGCCTTATGTAACAGAGCCTCCATAAAAACCCAAAAGGAAGGCATGTGGAGAGCTTCCAGGTTGGTGGGCCAGAACATTTCCACCTGCCACTGTGGCTGGCAAGCCCCAAACTCCAGGGAGAAAGAAGCTCCTCTGTCCAGGACCTCACCCTGTTTCTCTTTATCCAGCTATTGAATTTTAAATATCCTTCATAATAAACCAGTGATCAAATGGGTAAACTGGTTTCCTGAGTTCTGTGAGTTGCTCTAACAAATTAATTGAACCCAAGGAGGAAGTGGTGGAGATCTCTGCTTGATAGCCAGTCAGAAGCACCAATCTGGATTTGTGATTGTGATATGGAGTGCAGCCTCGTGGGACTGAGACCCGTGGAATCTGATGCTGTCTCCAGATAGATATTGTCAAAATTGACTTGAATTGTAGGATACCCAGTCGTGTCTAAGAACTGCTTGGTGGTGGGAGGGGAAAAACGAACCACAATGGAATTGGGTGCAAAATTGTCAAGCCCCACGTATCTTGGCTGGTTATTGAGAGGCTGAAACAAAACCACTTATGTAAAAATGCTCTACAAACATGAAAAGCATAAAGCAAATATAAGCTGCTAGTATTAATGTTGATGTCAAGAGTCTGCGGTCATTCCTATTTCTAAAAGTGCCCCCAAATAGGAAATTAGGTAGAAATTGGCTTCCAGAATAAAGCTTCTCCTCTTTTCAGTTCACATACACAATCTCTGTAAAAGAAACAGGCAACATCTACATTGTGAACTTCTTCGTGGAAGTTGGGTTAGAGAACGGTCACAAAAGAGCAAGTGGGTCCATAGGAATCATGCCATGGTTGCCATGCACCTGTAGATACGTGTCAGGAGATGAAAGCATATCTAAGTTGGTAACAGAATTTTCACTGAATTCTCTTAATTAGCTCACACTGGGGGCGGGGGCTCGGGGGAATATAATCCACTCTCCCCATTTCCAGAGGCTTCCAATGTGTCAGGAGTCTATCTATTTTTATTACATGAACTGCCTTACAATAAGCACAGTGTGAAGCATCAATGCTTTATAAAGACTGCATTAATGTACCAACTTGTTTAGAAGCCAAGAAGAGAATAAGAGCACAGCCTAGAGAGAATTTAATGGGCCCAGCTTGAACTTTTTCCCAGCCAACATCATTGAACACCTGTTAACAATCATGAAGAAGTTACAGAGAATATTGAGCGTCTAAGTACACTGCACTAAATTCTATACTCCAGCAGTGCTGATTTATTTTTCTCCTGTGGTTCCCATGGCTAAATTTTCTCACCAAAGAGTTATCCTTGAAAAACCCATATCTCTCCCTGCAAGACTTTCAGAAACTTTTAGGATGGGCTAAAACTGAAAAGTAACCAGGCTCAATAAATTGGGCTATGAGGTGAGGAAAATTTAATTATGTAATTAAAAAAACAGCTTTTGCTTGGAGATAGACACTATAAACAAAACAAAAATAAAATCACAAATTTGGGGAAAATCATTGCAGCATATATCACAGAAAAAAATGCTAATGATCTTATTATGTAAAGAACTTCTAAAAATGGAGAACAAAAGCTTAGTTAACCCTAGAGAAAAATGGGCTAGACCCTAGAAAAAATGCAAATGTTTTTCAACCGTTAAGAAAAATGCAAATGAAAACCCCACTGAAATACAAATTTGTAAACATCCGAAAGTATAACAAGGTAGTCTGTTGGAAAGGCCTAAGGAAAAACACACATGGAAATATATAGCAAAATTATATATAAATTTATCCTTTACCTAAGATTCCTACATCTAGGAATCTGTCTCAAAGTTAACACTAGCAACATTATGAACAGATACATGCACAAGAAATTCGTTATGAAATTATTTGAAATAAAAAAGCAACCCCAATGTCCATCAAGAGAGGGTTGATTGAATCAATCTCCTAGAAGAGGACTACAGACTTGCTATAGTCAAGCAAGTCTCCAATTCCAGGTGTATCAGCATCACTTGGAGATCTTAACAACACAGAAATTGCTGGGCCCCTCCCCAGAGTTTCTGATTCAGTATGTCTGAGGTGGAGTCTGAGAATGTGCATTTTTACCAAGTCTAGGTGATGGCTGGTGATGTTACTGGCCCAGGTGTCATACTTTGAGAACCACTGCTTAGTATGCCCACACAAAGAGATACTTGGCAGCTGTAAAAGGGAAGAAGAGTATCTCTGTATTTCACTATGGAGCCATCTTTGGGTTACACTTTTTAGTGAAAATAAACAAAATAGAAAAATGTGTACATTGTATACTACTTCTTTCCTAAGAAAGGAGGCACACAAATATTGCCTATTTTTAAAGGGATAGACCATAACAATTTTTTTATGGCCACACCCATGGCATATGGAAGTTCCTGAGTCAGGGATCAAATTTAAGCTGCAGCTGTGACCTACACCACAGCTGTAGCAATGCCAGATACCTAACCCACTGCACTGGGCTGGGGATTGAACTCACCTCACCACAGAGACAATGCTGGATCCTTAACCCATGGTGCCACAGTGGGAACTCCAAAAATTTTTTAAGTAGTTATATCTACAGGAAAAAGAATAGGGTGAAGTTAGACTTCTTGGTATAAATCTTGTTTTATAGATTTGACCTTGGAAGACTGTAAATCTTTTAATTATAAAGCAAAATAAAATTTTAATAAAAATCCCTAAAAATAAAAAAATGATATGAAACAAATGGACTTAAATGCCTATCCAGTTGGTGAAAGAACTATACTGAAAGAAATAATTCCAAATGACTTCAAAACACAGTCATTTGATGTACAGACCTAGTGGAATATGCCTGACAAAGAGAAGTGTAAAAAATAAAATATAATAAAATTTCACTCTTTTCAGTAATCATATTGTTGGTGATAGTGTTGGCATTGTCATCCAGAGACCACTGTGTATAACAAAGTTAATAATTATGAGATATTTTTAATTCTGTCATTCTTGGTGTCATTGATAAATGGGAGCCTGGGCATGGGAGAAAGGAGACACATATAAGATAGATTAGTTTATCTATGAATATTGAAATCTTGAATTTGGATTAAAGTATTGGTATCGACTCATAGCTTGTTTTATCTTTTTTAAAAAAACAACACAAAATAAAACACTTCTTAGCTCCTTCTCTAAAAAGGCTACCAGGTTGTGGTCTCTAAATAACATCTTCCACTAAAAGAAAAGATGGCTGATTCCAGGTATATTTCCAGTCAGGAAATGTACAAGATCTCAAGGACACTCTCAAAAACAACTGGGGTTGTGTGAAAAAGATTCAGAAGCCAATTTAAAGAGACTCCCACTAGCCAAAGATAAGACACCTTAAAGTTCAAGAGAACAACAACTGCAATGAAATGAATGACGTCAAATGTGTCTAAATCCGTGAGTTCATAATAACACTTAAAAAGAAATAAAGGAAGGGCTGAAATCAGTCACTAATAGGCATGCCAGTGGACCAAATTGTTATTTTAAAAAACTGTTAAATAAAGGAGAAGGGTCCAAACACTTATCCTGCCTTTACTGTACCAACTGTACTAGTGGGTTCCCAAGTTGAAGATGGAGGAAGATCTCTATTTATAGAAGTATTCTGTAACAAAACAGAACTAGAACATTACCAATCTGCAAGCCCTAATGAAATAATGGATTTGGCAGTAATCATCAACAGGTGACAGCAACACCAAACTAGAGAAAACAAAATATTATGTGATGCCTAATAAAATAGCACACCATCTTATAAAGTAGTCTGGGACATAAAAGCAAAAATAAACCAATGGGACCTAATCAAACTGACAAGCTTTTGCACAGCAAAGGAAACCAAAAAGAAAACCAAAAGACAACTTACAGAATGGGAGAAAATAGTTTCAAATGATGCAACTGACAAGGGCCTAATCTAAAATATACAAACAACTTACACAACTCAACAGCAAAAAAGCCAACAACCCAACTGAAAGATGGGCAAAGGACCTGAATAGACATTTCTCCAAGGAAGATATATATACAGATGGCCAACAAACACTTGAAACAATGCTCAACATCACTGATTATTAGAGAAATGCAAATCAAATCTACCATGAGATACCACCTCACACCAGTCAGAATGGCCATGATTCATAAGTCCACAAATAACAAATGCTGGAGGGGGTGTGGAGAAAAGGGAACCCTCCTGCATTGCTGGTGGGAATGTAAGCTGGTACAACTACTATGGAGAACAGTATGGAAGTACCTTAGAAAAATCATACATAGAACTAACATATGACCCAGCAGTCTCACTCGTGGGCACATATCTGGACAAAACTCTACTTAAAAAAGACACATGCGCCCGCATGTTCATTGCAGCACTATTCACAATAGCCAAGACATGGACATAACCCAAATGTTCATCCAAAGATGATTGGATCAGGAAGATGTGGTATATATACACAATGGAATACTCCTCAGCCATAACAAAGAACAAAATAATGCCATTTGCAGCAACATGGATGGACCTAGAGACTTTCATACTGAGTGAAGTCAGTCAGAAAGAGAAAGACAAATACCATATGATATCACCTATATCTGGAATCTAATATACGGCACAAATGAACCTTTCCATAGAAAAGAAAATCATGGACTTGGCGAAGAGATGTGTGGTTGCCAAGTGGGAGGGAGAGGGAGTGGGAGGGATTGGGAGTTTGGGGTAAATAGATACAGAATGTTGCCTTCGGGATGGATTAGCAATGGGATCCTGCTGTGTAGTGCTGGGAACTCTGTCTAATCAATTATGATAGAGCATGATAATGGGAGAAAAAAGAATGTATACATGTATGTGTAACTGGGTCACCATGCTGTACAGTAGAAAAAAAAATATATATATATAAATAAATGATAAAAAAATAAAGTAGTCTGGACAAAAAAATGAACCTGAGTCTGATTAAAACTCTGGATCCAACAACAGATTTACAGGCAACTGAAAGGACAAAGGAACATGTATAACAACACTATAGGAATAGAATCAGCCAAACCTGCACCATAGGGAAGTACCAGAGAAACAAACAGGGTTCTTCAAAAATTTGAAAGGTTAAAAAGAAAGAAGGCAGAGGTGGAATCTCAAGACATATTTCCCAATTACAATGAGGGACCCTTATTTGAATTTTAATCCAAATAAATTTTTTTTGAAAAAGAGAGAGATAATTAGAAATTTGATCCCTGACTGGCAAATTTCTCATTAAAGAATTATTACTAATTTTTATGTAGTAGTATGGTAATGTTTAACTAAAAAGCATCATTTTCTTTTCCAGCTGAAATATTTATAAATAAAATAATATTGGCTGAAATTTGTTTCACAATAATTTGGAAGGGAAAAGTGAGAAAGGTAGTGGTATGCTGGTAAACATTTAAAAACCAGTCTGGAGGCGGAGTTGAGAGAGGCCTGATGTGTAGCTTTTGTATCATCTGCTAACTGCCATGGTGTAAATACTCACACTGTGGCTGACTGCAACCTCAAGAAGGTGAAGCTGTGAAGGGATGCTCACAGCTCACTTTCTGAGAGGTCTGAGCTGGTCCCAGCATAACACCAGAGTGTAGAGGTTTCAAGGTTGGCCAAGAGTTGTTAAGTTCTTTACTTCAGTGGTGGAGTCAAGCACCTTCAAAACCTTATACCATACATTTGTAGTTGTCCACAAATAAAACATTTTAAATGAAAGTAAATTCATTTACTTCCCTCAGAAAATATGCAAAACAGATCATATTAGATATCTAAGTCATTCTCAATCAACAACTGAGTTAAGAATTCTTGCTTGCTCTTGCTTTTCCTAAATTACAAGGCTGAGAGTGAAATAATATTTTTAATGTATGTGTGTAGGTATGTAGCATATGTGTGTGTGTGTCTACAAATGTATCTCCAATTCTCCATGTGACTTGAATAAGCTGGCCTTAGAATGTACCTGATTTAGGCAATGATGATTATAGACTACCTTTCTCAGGCATTTTGCCACAAACTACAAAGAAAATAGATACAAAGTTTCCCAGACAAAAATAACATCAGGACTATCTCTTTATGATATTCTCCCAATTAAAATAATGCAGAAAATGTATAAAAGTAGAGGCTCCTATTATATTTGGGACACACTAAATGACACATAGCTTTATGAGGAAGTAAACTGTTCTTTTTTTCGCAAATTCCAAGAATACTTCTCAAAAAACTCCATGATGTTTTATATTAAATTTAGCAGCCTGAAACCTAGACTTTTTCTTTCTTTCTTTCTTTCTTTCTTTCTTTCTTTTTCTTTCTTTCTTTCTTTCTCTTTCTTTCTTTCTTTCTTTCTTTCTTTCTTTCTTTCTTTCTTTCTTTCTTTCTTTCTTTCTTTCCTTCCTTCCTTCCTTCCTTCCTTCCTTCCTTCCTTCCTTCCTTCCTTCCTTCTCTTTCTTTCTTTCTCTCTCTCTCTCTCTCTCTGTCCCTCTCTCTTTCTTTCTTTCTTTTTCTTTTATATGGCTGCACCTGCAACATATGGAGGTTCCCAGGCCAGGGACTGAAACTGAGCCGCAGCTATGACCCAAGCTGCGGCTGCAGCAATGTCAGATCCTTTAACCCACTGGGCCAGGCTGGGGATGGAACCTGCAGGTCCACAGTGACCCAAGCCACTGTAGTCAGATTCTTAACCCACTGTGCCACAGCAAAAACTCTGAAACCTAGACTTTTACTCACAAATATAGTAATGATGACATTTATTTAACATTTACCATATGCCCGAAAACTGCTGTAGGCATTTTAACAAGATAATTAATTAAACATTTCAAAACCACTATGCAGCAGGTGCTATTATTATCCCATACAGATTAGGAAAGAGAGAGACAGAGAGATTAAGGTTACACTGCTAATTACAAGCAGAGCCAGGATTTCAACCCAAGTAGCTTGGATCCAGCCCTCAACGAGAGAGTGGCCTCATTTATATCATCATTCACCAAGTGGCCACTTGCGGCAGAGTGGAAAACCTGGAGCAGAGGATGAGTTCAGCCTCAAAATGGCTGTGTCATTATTAAATTACTAAATCACTGTGAGTTTCAAGTTCTTGTCCATAAAATGCAGATCTCAATCTAGAAAAAAAGTACAAATGAATTTATTTACAAAACAGAAACAGACTCACGGGCATAGAAAACAAACAGGGTTACCAAAGGGAAGGGGGGAAAGGGATAAATTGGGGGTGTGGGATTAATAAATGCTCACTACCATGTATAAAATAGAAAAACAACAAGGACTTACTATGTAGGATAGGAAACTACATTCAATATCTTGTAATAAATGATAATGGAAAAGAATCAGAAAAAAGAATACAGATATATACATCTATATGTGTAACTGAATCACTTTGCGGTACATCTGAAACCAATGCAATATTGTAAATCAATTATACTTCAATAAAAATAAACAAATACAGCTCTCTAAGGTCTTTTCCAAGTCAAAAACTCTAATCAATAACAATTTTGATAAGTGATATTATTAGTACACATTTAGTCAGTTTCCAAGATTTAAGCCTATTTTCCCAACTTTGTCTATAATGAAATATGTCTAAGGTTTATAGAAACAGATACCTCAGAGGGCTCTTTTGCAATCTAGACGCTGCATTTGTTGAATTTTATTTTCCTACTATTCCCCACCCCCACCAAATATTCCTATACTTGATCTCAATCCAGTACCTCTAAAACTTATTATTATTTTTTTTTTTTTGTCTTTTGTCTTTGTTGTTGTTGTTGTTGTTGTTGCTATTTCTTGGGCCGCTCCCGCGGCATATGGAGGTTCCCAGGCTAGGGGTCCAATCGGAGCTGTAGCCGCCGGCCTACGCCAGAGCCACAGCAACGCGGGATCCGAGCCGCGTCTGCAACCTACACCACAGCTCACGGCAGCGCCGGATCCTTAACCCACTGAGCAAGGGCAGGGACCGAACCCGCAACCTCATGGTTCCTAGTCGGATTCGTTAACCACTGCGCCACGACGGGAACTCCCTAAAACTTATTTTTAAAATTGTTACCCAAGCAGGAAGAAAGCATTGCCTTTTGGAAAGCTGAATCCAGTTTTCTCAATTAACTTCTACAGAGCCATTGTTATAAGTTATAATGTTATCAAATCCATTTAATATTTTAACTTCTAGTTCTGAGTTTTCCCAATTTTACAAAGCACATATATAGGTATCAGCTTGAACTCTTTTGAACGAGAGAGTTAGGATACAAAGAGAAACTGTCATCATGAGTTTACTTCAAATGTCCTGCTTGCCATTATCTAATTGCCTTTTGGGCATCACCAGATATTCCTAATAAACCCTGCGTATCAGAATACTTTACACCACATAATTTAGATTGAATTTTATAACCTAGACGGCAGCTTTTTATTATCTGCTGCAATTTTAAACTTCTCTGGGTCTCTATTCCCATTGTTCTTTTTTCTTTATATTCAAATACTTTCATGAAATGGACCTAGTGCCACATATTACATTGCTACTCCATCACTCACTCTATTAATCAAGATATTAAACATGTAGAGAGCAATCCCACTCAAATCCTGTTGAGTTTCACATATTGTTATTACCATGGCCTCTTTATCTATAGATACTTAGCCAGTTTTCATTGGGTCATTCCATTTTGTGATTGCTCGTGTTTAAGTCTAAGCTGAATTATTTAAAAGTCCATGAGGAATTGGCAAATGATTTGATAATGTCCAAATATAACTGTCATCCCATAAAGGGATGATTTTATAATTCTATCAAAACCGCAACTGGTTTTGTCAGAAGTGATTTGTTTTATAGAACCCATAGCTTACTCCAAATTATAGTTCCCTTGGCCTTTAGATATTTGCATTTTCTTTTAATGTTTCTGCCATTATGTAATGGCACTGAGGTAGATTAAACAAATTTATTGCTGTCCTGCATATTTAAATATGATGGTACACCGTTCTATGTGTAAGAATAGCTGAGAGACTGAAGGTGATCTGTAGGGTATGTCCAGCTGTGACACCCAGAGGGTATTTGTCGAATATTCTCTTTGTGTGTTTGGTTTGGCTTTGAAGGTTGCATGGAATGTATGCTGGACCTGAGCCATCCAAGTCTCCAATTATAGCATCTCATCCTAAACTGCCTGCTACTATCAATTCCTGGCAGTAATCTCCCAGGCTTGATTACTCACACTAGTATTTTTCCTGGGCTACTTGCTTTCTGATTTCTGGGGCATCTTGTTGTCAATTATTACTGCTGTTGTTACCATTTCATTGTCATTACACTCCCTATCATCTAGCAACATATCCTGAACTTTGTATATGCTGGATTCATACATACCACAGAGAAGGCTCATTTTCTGCTCTCAAAAGAAGATGAAATGGCTCTATAGCTTTATCTTATCACTAACCTTGTTTTACCAATAACTACCCTTTATTACAATGTGCTGGATGCCATGTTAAGCAATTTATAAGCATTCTTCTATTTAATCCTCAAGGTAGAAGATTTTATCTGCATTTAACAGATGATAAATTGAAATTCAGTGAAGGCAGGTAATTTGTTCATACAGAAATGCATTGATGGAGCTGCCCTTAATTCTTTTGGGTGAAGGATTTCTGGCCACAAGAGGACTGAAGGGGGCTGGGACCTATGTCACATTTACAGAATGTAGATTGGAGGCTCAGGGAGGAGAGAGTAAACACAGGCTCCTGAGTGGACTGATGGAAAGACAGCAAGGAGGGAACAGGAAGGAGGAGCATTGTTACAGAGGTCTACATTTTATTAACACAAAATAACCCTCCTTGGTTTTATTTAATACTTTTCACCTTGAGTTCTAATTCATCCTGTTTTAATGGAACAGTTATACTGAATGAACTGAAATTAATAAGACACAGTTTTAAAACAAATGTATCCTTCCCCATCACTCCTTACTAAACCTGTTCCATTAAACCTGCTCTTGGATGAAATCTCAGACAAGTCCCATGGTTCTTTGGGTCACCCTTAAATAACATACAAACTGTCTTTTTGTTTTGACATATAGAGGACCAATCCAGTGTGATAACAAGAATTGCAAGCTTCATTTTACCCAGTTTTTCCTTTATGCCTACTTGGGTCTGCTCCAGTCATGGAAGTCTGCAACAGGGCAGATGGATATGGTCCACTCCTCTCTCCTTTGCTCACCTCCTTCCTCCAGGGCTGAGAGGTATATTATCTACTAATACTATTTGATCTGGATGTTCCCAGGTGACTCCTTCTCTTGAGGGGCAATTTTGTGGGTTTCTCAGTGACTCCCCCAGTGGAAACATCCCATTGTTGATCCCCGGGATACCAGCTGGCTGCTTTCTACTCCTCCCTCAGCCCTGAGCTCCAATGGATCACCATTGAATTGGGTGTCCTCTCAGCACTCCTTTGGGGGAAAATCCCTCTTCTAGACTTCAGGCCAGCTCATCCCTCCCACTCCACCCCATGTGGTTCATTTTTGGTCCACAGGAAACATGCATGTTACCCTAGCTGTCATGCCACCATCAACAACCACAGCTCGCTTCCTAAGCAGCCCCGCCTCTCTCTCCTTTGCTTCTTCAAGCCAATCTAGCCACAGCTTCTGACACAGTCCACATGCTCCCCTAATTCCAGAGACCCCCATCAAGCCCTCTAAATGAAGCCCTCCTTCACGTGACACGAGGTGAAGAGGCATCACACCCTCCCCTTTCCCCATGATAGTGGAAGAAGCACATAGTATCAAACAACTCTCTCCAAAGTACATCTTTCACACCTCTACTTTTGTGGAGACTGGGGAAACAGTCTTAGGATTTCTTAGCAGGTCCTCTTTGGGGAGTCTGGTTCTTTCCTTGGTACCCACTGTACTATTTTTAGCTTTTGGACTCTCAACCAAAACTGAGACACAGAAGCCACTCCAACATTCTCTTAACATTTATATTGTTGCTTTTGCCTTCTCTCTGTAAGTATTTGCTAGTGTTATCTTTTTCCATCCTTTTATTTTCAACTTTCCTGTGTTATTTTGGTCTATTATAGTCAATTGATTTTTTTAAACCTGATACATAAGTCTCTGTATTTTAATTAGGTACATTTAACTCATTCACTGGATGTAGAATTTATTTCTGCCATCTTATGTTTTCTGTTTTATTGGTTGTTTCTTTCCCACATTCCCCCCCCCCCCTTTTTTTTGGCTTTGGATAAGTTGAGTTTTCTTCATTTTTTTTCTCAAATGATTTGAAAATGATAGTTTATTTCTCTTTTAATGGTTTCTCTTATTAACATACATAATAAAAAAATTTTTCTAACAATTTCTAGCACTAATCAGAATCTTCACCCCCTAAGTAAGAATCATAACAGGATTCTACTGCCCTCTGTGCTTGACCAATTCTCCCTCCCATCACCCATGTTGATGTAAATCTCCTTGGATTTTAATTACAGACTGTCATTAATTTTTTACAACCAATACCAGCTTCTTGCCTATCATGCCAATTTTATACCATTGTTTTACCAAAAAGACTTTTGATTAAATGACCATCTTCCTTGAATTCCACATACTGCTCTGCATACTTTTCTTTAAAGAATTTCTATAAACAAATTGGGACCATTATTACTGGGAGAGGCAGCAAGCAAAGTGGGCAATACCTCTGAGGCTAGGCCTCCATCCTTGGCTTTGATCTCCACAGCACCCTTGGAGGGAGCATTTTTTATCTCCTCTTGTCTCCTCCCCTGCTACGATCTGAACACAGTCCTGACCACTCTTTATCCGAGCCCCTAAATCTCTAACCAATTCTTACTCTTTATTTCACTTATGAGCACTTTAAAAAACAAAACAAAACAAAAACATCTTTAATGACTTCAACAGAGGATCCACAAAGGGAGGGAGTTTACCTGTTTCACTGGAACAATGAAGCGATTCCTGGGCTGTTTTCATGAGATGCCAGCCTCAAACGCTATCCTCAAACTAGGAAGTCAGTTGGTCTATTGTACCGAGGCCCTGGATTTTTTGAGCTCCTCCTTGTCCGCCTCCGTGTAGTCAGGCAGAGCAATATCCTTAAGTTCTATTGCCTTTGCTGCTGATCTACCTAATGATTCTCCAGGCCAATATGAATAAATGACTCTTCAAGCTCCCCAACCTCAGGCTCTGGCACCCTCTAGTGGCCATCGACACACTTCAATGTCAGCCCTGAGGTCTACACTCTTGCCTCCCAGCTGTTCTCCTCAAAGGCATCACCTTCCAGTAGAAGCCATTCAGCTGCAGGAACAAGGATAGGAATTGAAAAGGAGAACTCGGCCCAGTCTGCTACCATCACCTCCAACCTTGTCCCCCCTCCTGCTGCCACTCTTCCAGGAGAAATTCACAGACAGTTTGGAACACTCTAACGAATCTCTCTATTTTAGGCGTGCTTATCTGTGGTTTTCAGGCAAGCACTAGGGTTGACTTCCAGTTCTCAAACTTGAGAGGGTATCTGAGGGTCAGCAGTGCCTCTCTTTGGTCATGCACAGCCAGAAAAGTCCGCTAGCTTCTTAGGAGGATTAAGCTTCAGGTTCAGCGTCCCTACCTTGTGATGTCACCACTAACACTATCTGCAGACTTTGCCAGGAATCTGTCAGCAAACTGCCCAAAGGAGAAGCGCTTCACCTAAAAGCTGAAAGGGAACAATTCAGTCACGAGGTTCTAATTCTTAGAAGACCGCAGTGGGACTGGATGACAGGAGGTAATACATATTGCCAGTAGCTTGTGTGTGCCCTCCTTCCACGGGACCCACTCTAACCCTTACCCAGAGGTCCAGAGACACACAGTGTGATATTCCACCTTCTCATGGCAGGGTGGTCAGTGAGGGTGGGGGACATCTTCTCAGTAGGCAGTAAGAGACTTAGAGATGTTGGGCACCTCATGTGACACAAACTACACCACTACAGAAGAACCCTAACAATGGGTGACAAAGGACACCTTCATGGAGAGAGGAAGTGCTGGTTTTGCCACCTCTAGTCCTTGGCCTTGCTTGACTCAAAGCCCATGATCAGTGATCTCCTAGGACAGGGGCTGGTGAAGAATGGCTAATGGGATCCAGTCTTCTACCTGTTCCTATATGACCCATAGGCAAATAATTCTTTTTACACTTAAATGGCTGGGAGAAAAGTCAGAAGAAGAATAACATTTCATGACATACAAAAATTATACAAAATTAAAACTTTCATGGAGTTCCTGTTGTGGCACAGGTGGTTAATGAATCCGACTAAGAACCATGAAGATGCGGGTTCGATCCCTGGCCTTGCTCAGTGGGTTAACGATCTGGCATTGTCGTGAGCTGTGGTGTGGGTTACAGACACGTCTCGAATCCCACGTTGCTGTGGCTCTGGTGTAGGCTGGTGGCTACAGCTCCGATTCGACCCCTAGCCTGGGAGCCTCCATGTGCCACGGGGGCGGCCCAAGAAATGGCAAAAAGACAAAAAACAAAAAACAAAAACTTTCATGTCCATTAATAAGGTCTGATTGGCACATGGTCATACTAAGTCCTTTATACATTGCCTATGGCTGCTTTCATGTCATAATGGCAGCATTGAATAGTTGCAACAAATACCATATGGCCCACTAAGCTGAAAATATTTACTATTTAGCTCTTTACAGTAAGTTTGCTAACAGTGTTGGTGGTATAGTGGTGAGCATAGCTGCCTTCCAGAAAAAGTGTGCTGACTTATCTCCTAGAAGATCCATGTCTTCTAGTTCATTGTAGACTTCAGGTACTCGATTAGATAGGGTAAAAAATGTTACTGGTCGCAACACAACAATGGGAGGAAAAAGTACGTGTAACTTGGTCCCCATGCTGTACAGTGGAAAAAATAAATAAGTAAATAAATAAATGTTACTGGAGTCTTGCAGAGAAAGATTGCAAATGTATATTATGAAGGCCCTAATTGAAGACTTTGGCTTTAATCCAGTGGGCCATAGGAAGTCTTTAAAGTTAGTGCCAGGATCAAAGCAGTATATTTTAGGATACTTAACACAGCATTAGTGGGTAGGAAGGATTGACTGAGAGGAGAAATCTGAGGTAGGAGACGAGTAGTGATGAGGAATAAAAACTGAGGGCTTGAAGTAAAAGAGTCCAGGAAGAGGAAGAAGTGACTACTCATGGCATGCTGGTGACTATGGCAAAAAGCAGCAGACAGGCTACGATTGAAGAGGCAAAGACAAAGAGGCTGAGGCCATCAGTAGAATACAGTAAAGAGATACCAAGAGCCCACAGGACCTCAGGACATTCCTGAAGGTAATCTGGTTTTGCCAACGGCTATCATTCTCAACCAGATAATCCTGAAGGTAGATTTACATTGGCTTTCCACTAGCATCTTTAAAATACAACATAGCACCTGACAGATTAGAGAAGAACAAAGAGATCGACAAAGGAAGTAAGCACTTTGAGATTGATGGACATTGTTACATAAATTCATAGGGTAGAAATGGCTGGAGAACTGTGAAAGCTAAGCAGTCTTTTCCAAATCCCCCTAAAGTAACAACTTCTGCCCAGACACCTCAAGGGTCCTTGCCATACATCTTCATTAGACTGAAATTAACTCGTATGATCAGAGTAATTAAGGAGAGGAAATCATCATAATTTATAAAGAAAAGTAGGCCATATAATTGTTCCTACAAAATTAAATCAGAAGACAAGCTATTATTTCAGCCCTGAAAATTTCCATGAGAAAAATCTATTTACTACAGGAAAGGAAAATGATGAAATCACTATTTTACAAGAAAGCACATTGCAATATGAAAATAATTTTATCTTATTGCTTGAACTTATACATAGTACTATTTACACCATTCAGAACTCATCCTTAGTTTGTAAATGTACTAGAACATATACAGTCCAAATTAAACTTTGATTTTAAGATTTCAGTGATATGAACTATAGTGGAAAGAACAGTTGATTTTTATCTTTTACATTTCCATTTTTAGGGTGGAGAAATTTCATCTACGAGAATGACTTAGCAGCATAGTTTATTATAATAAACATAGATGGGATTTTTAAAATAACAATTCATTGTTGTAAGCACACATTTGAGAGTATGTCTCTAAAAAAAATTTTTTTTTGTCTTTCTGTCCTTTTTAGGGCCACACCCGCAGCATATGGAGGTTCCCAGGCTAGGGGTCTAATCGGAGCTACAGCTGCCGGCCTATGCCAGAGCCATAGCAACACTAGATCCAAGCCACGTCTGTGACCTACACCACAGCCCACGGCAACGCCAGATCCTTAACCCACTGAGTGAGGCCAAGGATTGCATCCGCAACCTCATGGTTCCTAGTCAGCTTCATTTCCACTGTGCCATGACAGGAACGTCTCTAAAATTTTTTATATGTTTAATTTTCTATCATCGATCTCAAATTTCCTACTACTCTTAGTTCATCAACTTAGAATTATAGAACTTACTAGCTCAAAATATTTTTTTGAAATAATGTTATATCTAAGTGTCTATAAGGTGGGACGTCTTTCTGAGATTTTTAGCCACAAAAAGCCAATGATGTCTATAGCATGTCCAAAGCTATACAAGAAGCAGTGACCAGAATCAGAGTAAGACTTTCAGAGAATGTATACTACACAAATGTGAAATGCTCCAAATGACTTTTAAAAATCATGATTTCAAAAGCAACTCAACATAAAAACATAAACACTTTAAATCTGTATACAGAAATACCACATTGAAAGAGGTAAAGGTGAGAAATTTAAAAATAGGAAAGCTATATGAATAAAAAACAACAAAAAAAGAGAGATCATTGGCCCATTCTCTCTGTCCTCGCCTTTTTCCAGATGATTCACATCAATTCTTCTTCCTCATAAAAGACTATCAGTGAAGCCCCTGTTTTCTGGCTCTAGTTGGGTATTGCTTAAAATGTAATATTTTCTGTGGGTGTGACCAAGATGGAACAGGAAAACCTGGAGCTCAACTCCTCCCACAGGTGAACTAAAATTGTACCATTTACAGAGCAACTACCTAGGTGAACAACTTGAAGACTAGTAGAAAAATATTTTCACATCTAAAGATATGAAGAAGAAATCAGAATCGAATGGGTAGAAAGGTTAGAAACACAGTATAGTCAAGACACATATGCCTGGGTAGGTGACCCACAAACGGTAGGATAGTCACAACCACAGAGATTCTCCCCAAGGAATGAGGGGTCTGAGACCCACATTGGGCTTCTCAGCCTGGAATTCCCTCAACAGGAAGATAAGCCCCCAGAACATGTGGCTTTGAATGCCAGCAGAGCTTGTGTACAGGATAGCCAGACAGCTGAAGGAAAGAGAGACTCTTGTCTTAAAGAGTACACGCTAAATATTATACACTCCAAGCCCCAGTGCAGAAGCAGGAATTTGAAAAGAGCCTGGGTTAGACCCAACTGCTGATCTTAGAGAGCCTCCCAAAAAACAAGATTGAATCAGCCACAAGAAATAAAAAAATATGATCAGCCCAATCGCCAGTAATGAAATTGAATCAGTAATTAAAAAAAAAAAAACTCCCAATAAGCAAAATCCAGGACCAGATGGTTTCATAGGTGAGTTCTACCAAACATTTCAAGATTTAACACCCTTCACAAACTTTTCCAAAAAGTTGGAGAGAAAGGAATGTTTCTTAACTCATTCTACAGAACCAAAACCAATGATGCCACAGAAAGAGAAAATTACAGGCCAATATCACTGATGACCATAGATGCAAAAATCCTCAACAAAATGTCCAAATTCAACAATGCAGTAAAGGATCGTATTCCATGTTCAAGTGGGATTTATCATAGGGATCTAAGGGATGGTTCAATATCCGCAAATCACTCAATGTGATACATCTCATTAACAAACTGAAGAATAAAAATCATATGATCATCTAAACAGATGCAGAAGAAGCTTTTGACAAAATTCAACATCGATTTATGATTAAAAAAAAACTCTCAACAAAGTTGTATAGAAGGAACATAACATAATAAAGGCGATATATATGACAAACCTATGTCCAACATCATACTCAATGATGAAAAACTGAAAATATTTTCTCTATCACAAACAATACGAAGATGCCTACTTCTACCATTTTTATTCAGCATAGTATTGCAAGTTTAGCTACAGCAATCAGACAAGAAAAATAAATAAAAGTAATCCAAATCAGGAAAGTAAAACTGTCACTGCTTTCATATGACATGATACTAAATAATATATACATTTATATACATAGTAATACATAATAATGATATATTTATTTTATAAATGAAATTCTAAAGATATCACCAAAAAACTGTTAGAACTAGTCAATGAATTCAGTAAAGTCGCAGGATACAAAATTAATATATAGAAATCTGTTGTGAATCTAAACATTATCAATGAACTATCAAAAAGAGAAATTAAGAAAATAATCCCATCTACAATTTCAAAAAAAAGAATGAAACACCTATAAATAGGATTTACCAAGGAGATGAATGGTTTATACTTGGAAAACTATAAGAATTGATAAAAGGAATTGAAGGCTACACAAAACAAATGCAAAGATACACCATGCTCATGGATTGGAAGAATTAATATTGTTAAATGACCACACTCCCCAACGCAAGCTATAGCTTCATGTAATCTCAATTAAAATGGCACTTTTCACAGAACTAGAACAATTAATTCTAAAATTTATATGGAAACACAAAAGATCCCAAATAGCCAAAATAATCTTGAGAATGAGGAACAAAGCTGGAAGTATCATGCTCTGTGATTTCAAAATATACTACAAAGGTACAGTAATCAAAACAGTATGATACTGGAACAAAAATGGATACATAGATCAATGGAAAAGAATAGATAGCTCAGAAATAAACCCAAGCTTATATGGTCAGTTACTCTATGACAAAGGAGGTAAAAATATACAATGGAGAAAAGACACCTCTTCAACAAATGGTGTTCGTGTTAGGAAAAGTGGACAGCTATGTGCAAAAGAATCAAAATGGACTGCTTTCTCACACCATCTACAAAAGTAAACTCAAAATGGATTAAACCTATTTGCCATTTCTGCCCTAAAATATACCCATGAAGTCAGGTTTAACAGTTACAATCTGGGAAACTCTGGGAAGGTTACTTCTCTATTTCAGAATCCTAACTTCTAAAATGATAACAATATAATAGGTTTTAATTCAAATTTCAAATTATGAACATAAAAAGCTACCAAAGACTACTGGGTATTGTCAAAAGGACTTATATTCCCACTTGAAAAGGCTGGCTAAACAATTTAAGCATCAGAAACAATAATGACTACTATCACTGAAACACACAAAATGTACTAAAATTCACGAGTTCATGAATTTTTTAATTTTAAAAAAGTTTGACATTTCTGAAGACTCAAGTTCATTATTCTGAAAACTAGTGAATAAAGGGGGGAAAAATCAAACATTTTTCTTGTTTTTCCAGTATAAACTATCTGGTTAAGATATGCAAATATCTGACCAAAGCATTCCAGGCAAATGTAAAGACCCTGAAA
This sequence comes from Sus scrofa, assembly GCF_054392235.1. Lineage (NCBI taxonomy): Eukaryota > Metazoa > Chordata > Mammalia > Artiodactyla > Suidae > Sus > Sus scrofa. The sequence goes on along the minus strand of NC_139387.1, from coordinate 83,964,439 downwards.
AAGCACATGCCTGCCCTATTAAAAACAAAAACAACAAAAACAACAACAACAAAAAACAGCAGAGACGCTATGTATACGGACTTCAGTACAGAAGAGGGAGACTATTGTGAAATGAGATCAGAAGTGGAAATGGGGTGAGAGTTGGTGTGTAGAGTTTTCTAGGTTATTGTAAAAGTTTTGGCTTTTACTTTGAGGTAAACAGGGAGCCACTGCAGGGTTTCGAAGAAAGAAGTATACGATTTCACTTTTGGTTTCATGGCGTCATTCTGATTGCTGTGTTGAGACTATGCCGACAGGGGAACAAGAGTAAACTCTGGGGGACCAATGAGGAGGTTATTATAATAATCATGTGTGAGATGATGGTGGCTTGAATCAAGATGGTAGCAGGGAAGATGAGAAACAGTTGAATTCAAAATGATATCTTGAAGTTAAACCTGGCAGGAATAGCTGCTGGTCTGGATGTAGAGAATGTAGAAAGAAGAAAGACAAGGACCACTGCAGAGCTTTAGTTCTGAGTAAATGGAAGAAGTATGATGTGCCTTAAATGGAGACGGTAAAGACCACAGGAGGAGTAGGTTTGGACAGAAGGTGGGGTGAGGAAGAACAGGAGCTCAATTTGGATATGTTAAGTTTGTGAAGCTTACTATATATATGCCCAAGTGAAATGACAAAGGGACACCTGGGTTTAGTGGGTCTAGAGTTCAGGAGAGATGCTTGGGCTGGAGATATATATCAAGACATTGTTTTCAAAAGGGGGGGGGGGCGGGGGAGTGTCAGATTCCCTGGTGGCCTAGTGGTTAAGGATCCAGCATTGTCACTGCTGTGGCTCATGTTCTATCCCTGGCCCGGGAACTTCCACACGCCATGTGTGTGGCACAAAAAAAAAAAAAAAAAAAAAAAGTGTGTCAGTTGTGTCAAATCTTGCTGATAGGTTAAGAAAGTGAGGAAGAATCGATCATTGGATTAAGCAAGTTGGTGGCCACAGATGACCTAGATAAAAGCAGCTTCACTCACATGGTGAAGGCAAGAGTGTGACTGGAAAGAGTTCAAGAGGAAACAGGAGGAGAGAAACTGGTGACAGTCGATGATATTTCTTTTACAGAGTTTTCTGAAAAGAGAAGGAAAGAAATGAAACAGTAGCTGGCGGGAAGGTGGGCTCCAAACAGGGTTGTTTGTTTGGTTAGTTCCTTGGTTTGGTTTAGTTTGGTTTTAAGATTAGAGAAATGATAGCATGCTTGTACCTTCATGAGAAAGATACAATAGAGAAGGAAAAATTATCAGTGCAGAAGAGGAAAGTGATGTCACTGAGCAGGTGACACTGGTTGGGAAAAGTTGGCTTTGCCAGAAACACAGTTTAGCCACGGTTCTGGGGAGGACATGTATCTGGCACAGATGCAGGTAAGAACCTAGATGGAGTGCTGCCATTTGCTAAGGTGTCTGGATGCATAAAAGGAAGAACCTAAAACTTAGAGATGCCTTCCAGAACCTCAAGCAACTATAAATTTCCCCAAAGCAGTACCATTGTTCTTAAAAGCCCCTCTTCCCTAAAGCCAGAAATCTGCTCTCAGCTTTAGGTGCTCTCTGGCCCTGGCATCTACAGGGTCAAGGATACGCGGCCCCCTGGAGCCTGTGCTCACCCTCCAGGTACCTGAGATTCAGGAACTCTTGTCACCTAAACAGGTCATCTTTCAGGGTCTGTATAGGCCCTTTTCCCTTGGCTTCCTGCTGAGAGGAGAGCTGACTCTCCCACTCACCTCCTCTTCCTCAAGGTGTGCACTCTTAGTCTAGGGGATGGCCACTGGCTGACTGCAGGGCTGTATGCAGAAAAGGAGCTTTGGCAGGTGAGCTGGGGGTCTACACACATATGTGCCATCCCCTCAGGTTGCAGAGCAGAGCACTTTGCACAAGTACAGTCTACAGAAAGGAAGAGCTGGTCATTCCTGATCAGGAAGATGGTAAAATCTAGCAGTTTTAGCCATCCATGAGAACAGAGTGTGCTATTCTGTAGAAACCCAATACTATAACAAAGAATGACAGTGAAGCAGAGAGAACATGTTATTTCTAATAACTAAGTCCAAGCCATGTGACTTACGTTTCCCACTGAAATGCAGTAGGATGAAGGAGGAAGGTCCTGGGAGACTTTGCTGCAAGGCCTATCAATCTTGGAAAGTCAGAAACTGAGATGAAAAATTCCCTCAGGGGAAAGGAAAGATCAGAAATAGAGAAAGGATACTGGCAAAAACAATCTAGGGATAGGGTTGCCAGATAAAATATAGTATGCAATATTCATGATAGTCTTATACTAAGAAATTACTTGTTTATCTGAGATACAAGTCTAACTGGGCACCCTGTATTTTTATTAGCTGCATGTATCAATCCTACCTCGGAGAGGTAGTACTGCTCTGGCTCATCCATCTGCGTCTTACCCTACTTCTCCCACCATCACTCCCATATTATTCAGCAAACATGAGTAATAAAAAGGCAGACAGGAAGAAGTGAAGGAAGGGGAGAGAGAGAAAGAAGAGAGAGGGAAGAGAAGGAGAGAAGAAAGCAAAGAGAGAGACAGAAAAAGAAACAAAGGAAGATAGAGGCATGTATCTAAAACAAACAAACAAATCCAGGGAAACAGATTTTTTTAAGGTTAAAGAAATGGTTTCAAAGAAATTACAAACATGACCTTAAATTAAAAAGAGCTGAGAAAATAAATAAAATAATTCAAAGAAGACCTTACAGCCAATAGAAGAAGACTAAAAAAGTGAGCCAAGAAAAAGTAGGAAAGAAATGAAAGAAAAATGAAAAAGTCACAGAGATAAAAAGCCACATTAGAAGCAATGAAAACAGAATAAACAAAATTTAAACACAATTCTGGGGGATAGTATGCATGAGGAAATAAAATAAAATAGAACAAACTACAGGGATAGTTCTTGTGAACATGTTGTAAATGGTAGACACAGCAGATACACAATAGCTATTATTTGTGTACCTGAAGAAGAAAGCAAAACAAATGGAACCTTTTTAAAATCTGGTAACAATAGTAAATGTAATAATAGCTACTATTTATTTGAGCACTTGCTATGTGCTAGGCACTGTTCTAAGAGCTCTGATGATTACTCATTTAATCCTCATAACAATCCTGCTAGATGAGGAAATTGAAGCAGAGAGAAATTAGGTAACTTCCTTAAAGTCACACAGTAGTGGTAGAGCTAGGATTTAAAACTGGGCAGCTTGATTTAATCACCTTTATTCTTAAATACTCACGGCATTTCTAAAATCAGGAAAGGCTTAAAACTGCAGTTCTAAATTGACAGAACATTGTAAACCAGCTATAATGGAAAAAATAAAAATCATTAAAAAAAAACCAACAACCCTGCAGTTCTAGAAAGCATATCTTGTCCCAGGAAGAACTGATTCAATGTAGGTAACCCCGGTTCTTGGGGTAAAGACTAAAATTTAAGGATAAAGAATGATTGGAGAGTTCCCGTCGTGGCACAGCAAAAACAATCCGACTAGGAACCATGAGGTTATGGGTTCAATCCCTGGCCTCGATCAGTGGGTTAAGGATATGGCTTTGCCATGAGCTGTGGTATAGGTTGCAGACGTGGCTCAGATCCCATGTTGCTGTGGCTGTGGTGTAGGCCAGCAGCTGCAGGTCCAATCTGACCCCTGGTCTGAGAAACTCCATATGCCATAGGTGCAGCTCTTAAAAAAAAAATAATAAATAAGAATGATTGGAACTGGAGTTCCCCAGTAACTCATTGGGTTAAGGATCCGATGTTGTCACTGCCATGTTTCAGGTCTCTGCTGTGGTATGGGTTCGATCCCTGGCCTGGGAACTTCTACATGCCATGGGTGCAGCCAAAAAAAAAAAAAAAAAAAAAAAAAAAAAAAGAATGATGGGCGCTTTCAAGTGGAAAATGCAGATCATAGACCAGGAAAAAAAAAATGAGACTTCGCCATAACCAAACTTGATGCTATATGGTAGTGCTGCAGTTTGTAAGGTCTGAAAGACAGGAAGTGGAATTATGAAAAGCTTATAACAAGCTGAGTTGTTCTGAAAGTATAAAACTAATGAGAAATATTTTCAATATGAGATTCCAGGAAATTCAGTATCATTCTCCTGCTTTAGACCCTTCAAGACTGGGGGGTAAAATCCAAACTCTGTGGTCTGCCTTTATGAATTCCTTCACAGTTTCTCTTCTACCTACCTTTTCAATCTTATCTGGAGCCATTTGTTCCAAAGCCTTTGTTGTACTAAGCATCATGCTCATGCTTCTAAACCTTCCTTCATTGTTTTCAATTCAGCACCTATGATGTTGCAGGCCCTGTGCTAGGCTCTGGATCATAGCAATCGTGTAACTGAGCAGGACCCTATGGGGCCGTCCTGGGACAGACCCCTCCCCCCATGTCCTCTTGTTTGTAGAAAAGCTGTAGTCTCCCAGGCCTCTCCGGAGTCACCAAAGCCTGGCTCAAGAAATAGTGATTGAAAGGATATGAACATGTAGTGACAAAAACAACAGCGGGGCCAGGAGAACTAGTAACACTTCAAACGGTAAATCAGCTATATGACAGCCATGGAATCTTTAGTTCCTCCCTGAAATATCTAGATAACAGTATCTGATGCACATTTCCTGAGATGTTTTGCAGGTACTAAAATCCCCACCAAAGAGAAGTTAACCACTTGAGGACCATGAGCACGTAGCATCCAGACCTACCAGAGTCTGAGGATTGATAAAGTTAACCCTGGTGACACCACCCTATTACTTCACAGTCAACAAGAGGATTGTGCATGAGTGGTCACACACCCTGAGACTCCCCTCCTCCAGCTGGCCTTTATAAGCTCTTCCCTGAAACACATCAGGGAGTTCAGGTCTTTTGAGCATGAGTCATGTGTTCCCCTTGCATGGCCCTTGCAATGCATCTTTCCCTGCTCCAAACTCTGATGTTTTGGTTTGCTTGGCTTCACTGTGCGTCAGACACATGAACCTGGGTTCGACAACAATCCTGTCCTTTAGGCAGCTTATAAACTAGTGGAGGAAGTCAGATTAAGCTAGTCATTACAAGTAGGATGCATGCCACAAATGGAGAAGTACAGTTTGCTGTCTAGGATGCCAGGGAAGGCCTTCCTGAAAAATTGGCATTACTGTTGAAGGATAAAGCAGAATTAACTGGGCCAACGGGGTCAAGACTGCATTTGGGACTTGAAGAGAATTGCAAGCAGAAGGAAAAGACCCAGAGCTAAGAGAGGGTAGTGTATCTATAAGGAATTTTAAAAAAAGTTCAGTATGGCTAGAATGTAGTAATTAAGGGAAGAGTGGTATGAGATGTGGCTACAGAAAGCAAAGGAAAGCAGACCAGCTATACCTACAAGTCATGTGAACGTCTTTGTGTGGGAGCCTATGGTCACAGCTGTTTCCTGTTTGTCTTCAGTAAGAGTTATTAATAACAAAGTCTATAGTGACTGCAGAGGGCAGTGCTCTAGGTCCAGGGCACCCCACCACTGTGGTCTCCTCTGACTTGGTGAGCACAGGCTCACGGGTGCTACAGATGCCTAGGTTCACAAAGAGACAGCTGGAAGACCTGCATCACCTGCTAAGGCATCCTTATGTGCTAAGTTCTCTTTTTGAAAAATAAACTTTTCATTTTAGAAGACTTTAAACTTAGAGAACGGTTGCAAAAATAAAACAAGAATTACCACATACCTCCCACACAATTTCCCCTTTTGTTAATATCTTATGTTAGTGTGGTACAACTAATTTTGTCACAACTAATAAACCCATATTGATACACTATTACTAACTAAAGTCCATATTTTATCTTGAGTTCCTTAGTTTTTACCTAATGTCCCTTTTTTTGTGTGCCAGCATCCTATCCAGGATATTACACTACATTTAGGCACCATATGTTTTTAGGCTCCTCTGAACAGTGAGAGTTTCTCACTTTTCTTGCTTCAGAGTTGCAAGGAGTATTGGTCAGGTATTTTGTAGAACGTCCCTCGATTTGGGGTTTGTCTGATGTTTTTCTTATGATTGGACTGGGTTTATGCATTTTGGAGAGAAATATTTCAGAGATAAGGGACCATTCTCAACACATCATCTCAAGGCTACCTACCATCAGCATGTTAGTGTTGATCATGATCCTGCAGTATTTTGCAGTTCTAGAAAGTAAGGCAATGCCCAAAGAAATAAAAACCACAACACGGTATGTTAATGAGACACAGGAGCCAAATGGAAGAGCTCCCAATGGCCTAAACTGGAATGGTTTTAGCCACAAAACAAAAGAGTAGCATTGGATTATAACCCAAATTAATAAATATAGTATCTATGAATCCATACTCATATAAAGAAGTGATTAAATAGGAATTCCCGTTGTGGCTCAGCAGAAACAAATCTGACTAGTACCACGAGGACTCAGGTTTGATCCCTCCCCTCGCTCAGTGGGTTAAGGATCTGGCATTGCCATGAGCTGTGGGGTAGGTCACAGATGCGGTGCAGATCTGGCGTGGCTGTGGCTGTGGTATGGGCCAGCAGCTACAGCTCCAATTAGACCCCTAGCCTGGGAACCTCCATATGCCAAGGATGTGGCCCTAAAAAGACGAAGATGAAGAAGAGGAAGAAATGATTGAATACTTGAGTAAATAAGATCATTACAAATTTCCTATGCAGGAGCATTCCAAATTATTTAAACACTTTCTGTCAAGGAAGTGGAACATATCTTCCCACCCCTTAAGTATGGGCTCTGTGTAGTGACTTTCTAGCAAAGAATACCGTATGGAAAGGAGGAAAAAAAGAGTAACTTTCCAGTGGAGAAACCTGACAAATACTACCTTAGCCAGGTGATCGAGGTCAATACCAACATGCTGATGGTAGACAGCCTTGATATGAGGTGTTGAGAATGGTCCTTTACCTCTGAAGTATTTCTCTCCAAAATAATAACATGAGAAATATTTTTTTCTTAGCAACATGCATTTATGAGTCATACGTTTTTGCATGGTTGACAGCTCATGCCTTTTTATTGCTGAATAGTATTTCATTGTACCATACTTTGTTTATGCATTCAAGTATTGAAGGACATTGATTGCTCCCAGGTTTTTTGGCAATTTTTTTTTTTTCGGTCTTTTTGTCTTTTCTAGGGCCACACCAGTGGCATATGGAAGTTCCCAGGCTAGGGGCTGAATTGGAGCTGTAGCCGCCGGCCTACGTCACAGCCACAGCCACGCCTGATCCAAGCCACATCCGTGACCTACACCACACCCCATGGCAATCTGGATCCTTAACCCACTGAGCAAGGCCAGGGATTGAACCCGCAACCTCATCGTTCCTAGTCTGATTCGTTAACCACTGAGCCAAGACGGGAACTTCTGTTTTGGCAATTGTGACTAAATCTTCTATCAATATTTGCATTTTTTGTAAATAATTTTTAAATTAATTTGGTAAATACTTAGGGACATGATGGCTGAATCATATGGTAAGGCTATGTTTAACTTGCTAACCCTAATCTTTACAATTTCCTTCTGCTTCCTTCGGGTTTCAGGTTTTCTTCTTATTCTGACTCCTTCATGGGAGAGGCTAGGTTATTAATTTGAGACTGTCCTTCTTTTTAAATATGGTTTTTCACAGCTATAAATGTTCCTTTTAATACTGCTTTTGCTGTATCCCATAAATTCTTATGTTGTGGTTTGTTTTCCCAGATTTATCGAGGTATAATTGATGAGTTACATTAAGTTTTTTGTTTCGTTTTGTTTTGTTTTTTGCTTTTTAAGGCCGCAACCTGCAGCATATGGAAGTTCCCAGGCTAGGGGTCGAAATGGAGCTACAGCTGCCGGCTTACGCCATAGCCACCGCAATGCAGGATCCAAGCCATGTCTGCAACCTGCACCACAGCTCATGGCAATGCTGGATCCCCGACCTGCTAAGCTAGGTCAGTGATTGAACCAGACTACTCACGGATGCTAGTCAGATTCGTTTCTGCTGCACCAGCATGGGAACTCCCACGTTGTGTTAAGTGTAAGACAAGTTTATGATTTGATACACATATATTGAAAAATCGTTACCATCATGGTGTTAGCTAACACCTCCATCACATCACATAACTACAATTTCTTTTCTATGGTGAAAACATTTAGGATTCACTCTCCTAGCAAGTTTTGGAGTATATAATATAGTGTTATTAACTATAATCACCATGCTGTATATTAGATCCTCAGAACTTAATCATCTTTTAACTGGAAATTTGTACACTTTGGCCAACATGTCCCCATTTCTCCCATCCTCAGCCTGTAGCAACTGTTGTGTTTTCATTAATATTTGTTTCAAGATACTTAATTTTATGTATTTATTTTTTTCTTTTTAGGGCCACACCTGTGGCATATGGAAGTTCCCAGGCTAGGGGTAGAATTGGAGCTGCAGCTGCAGGCCTATACCACAGCCACACTGGATCCAAGCCACATCTTCAATCTACAACACAGCTTGCAGCAATGCTGGATCCTTAACCCACTGAGCAAGTCCTGGGATTGAACCCACATCCTCATGGACACTATGTTGGGTTCTTAACCCACTGAGCCACAATAGGAAGTCCCTATTTAAAGATATTTAAGTTTAATTTGCTTTACTTTGTTTTTATTTTAATTTGGTTCAAAATATTGTCTAATTCCTCTTGCTATTTCTTCTTTGACCACTGGTTAAAACTGTGTTGTTTAATTTCCACATATTTGTGAATTATCCAGACTGCCTTCTGTTATTTATATCTACTTTCATTCCATCATGCTTGGAGAAGATACTCTGAGTGATTTCTATTACTTTAAATTTGTTGAGACTTGTTTTGTGGCATAACATGATCTATCCTGTAGAATGTCCCATGAGCACTTGAGGTGTATTTGTCTGTTGTTGGGTGGAGTGTTTTGTATTTGTTAGGTATAATTATTTTATAGTGTTCTTCATGTCATCTGTTTGCTTCTCAATATTCTGTCTAGTTGTTCGCTATTGAAAGTAGGGTGGTGAAGTCTCAAGCTACTGTTATTGAACTGTTTCACTCTTCAGTTCTGTCTGTTTTGCTTCCTATATCTGGGGGCTCTGTTGTTAGTGCATATATATTCATAATTATTACATCTTCTTGATGGAGTCACCCTTTTATCAATATATAATATCTTTTTTATTTTGAAACAGTTTTTGAGTTAAAGTCTGTTTGTTCTGACATTAGTATAGCCATGCCAGCTCTCTTTTATTATTTGCATGGCATAACATATTCCATCCTTTCATTTTTCAGTATATTTGTGTTTTAGGTAACTAGTAGTCTTTCATAGTTGCATCCTCTTAAAATTCATTCTACAATCTCTGTTTCTTAATTAGAGAGTTTAATCCACTATCATTTAATATGATTACTGATGGTGGAGGAATTACTGCTGCCATTTTTCTATATACCATATCCTTCGGTTTCTCAAATCCTCTATTACACCTTTTCTTATATTTCATAGATATTTTCTGGTGTACCATTTCGATTCCCTTCTTGTTTCTTTAACTGTATACTTTTTAGTTGTTTTCTTAATGATCATCAGTAACATCTTAATTTATAAGAACTTAGTTCAAATCCAACTTAGTTTCAGTAGTGCACAAAAACATAGTGTCTATATGGCTCCATCCTCTTTATGCTGTTATTGTCACAAATTACATCTTTATACATTGAGTGCCGATTAATATATATTTATAATTATTGTTTTACGCATTTGTCTTTTAGATAATGTAGGAAAAAAGAGTTACAAACTCAAAATACATTAATGCTAACTTTATATTGATCTATGCGGTTATCTTTATTTCTTCAAATGAACTTAAATTATCATTAAATGTAGACTGGTAGGGCTACCATTACAAAATATCATAGATAGGGTGGCTTGAACAACAGAAATTAATTTTTCTCACAGTTCTGGAAGCTGGAAGTCCCAGATCAAAGTTATCAGGCAGTATTGATTTCTGATGAGGCCTCTCTCCTCAGCTTGCAGATGGCACTTTCTTGCTATGTACTTGTATGGTCTTTCCTCTGTGCCCAAGAAAGAGAAATCTGTGGCCTCTCTATCAGATCAGGGCCCTGCTCTTACAACTTTATTTATCTTTACACTAAAGTTAAGCTTTCTTTTTCTTTATTAAAGGATGTTCTGCTTGTTGTAAGCTTAAGTTTAGATTCCACAATCCCCCAGAAAAGTTTATTCTGACAGTTTTTGCCAACTTATTCATTGCTCGTGTGGAGGGATGGACTTTTTGAGTTCTCTACTTTGTCATTTACTGGTAGTTCTCTTTCACCCATTTTAAAACTCATACTGTTGAATTTTATGAGTTATTTGTATATTCAGAATACATCTATACTATTTGATATGGAATTTGCAAATATTTTCTTCCATAAAATGACTTGTCTTTTCATTTTTTTTTCCCACTGTACAGCAAGGGGATCAAGTTATCCTTACATGCATACATTATATTTACATTTTTTTCCCCACCCTTTGTTCTGTTGCAACATGAGTATCTAGACATAGTTCTCAATGCTACTCAGCAGGATCTCCTTATAAATCTATTCTAAGTTGTGTCTGATAAGCCCAAGCTCCCAATCCCTCCCACTTCCTCCCCTTCCCATCAGGCAGCCACAAGTCTCTTCTCCAAGTCCATGATTTTCTTTCTGAGATGTTCATTTGTGCTGGATATCAGATTCCAGTTATAAGTGATATCATATGGTATTTGTCTTTGTCTTTCTGGCTCATTTCACTCAGTATGATTTTCATTATTTTAACAGTGTATTTTGCAGAGAAAAAAAAAACTGAATTCTAATAAGTCCAACGTCCATTTCTTTTCTTTCATGGATCATGCTTTGGGTGTCATATCGAAAACCTCATCACCAAATGCAAAATCATATATATTGCCTCATATGTTTTCTTCCACAAGCTTTACAGTTTTGCATTTTACATTTAGGTCTGTGATCTTCTTTGAGTTAATTTTTGTGCAGGGTGTAAGATCTGTGTCCACACTCATTTTTCTTTTCTTTTTTTTTTTTTTTTTTTGTCTTTTTGCTATTTCTTGGGCCGCTCCCGCGGCATATGGAGGTTCCCAGGCTAGGGGTCGAATCGGAGCTGTAGCCACCGGCCTACGCCAGAGCCACAGCAACGCGGGATCAGAGCCGCGTCTGCAACCTACCCACAGCTCATGGCAACGCCGGATCGTTAACCCACTGAGCAAGGCCAGGGATCAAACCCGCAACCTCATGGTTCCTAGTCGGATTCGTTAACCACTACGCCACGACAGGAACTCCCACACTCATTTTTTTTTTTTTTTTGCATATGGATGTCCAATTGTTCTAGTAATATTTGTTGAAAAGATTCTTTTTTTCTTCATTGAACTACCTTTATACCTTTGTCAAAAATCAGTTGACTATAGCTGTGTCACTTTATCTCTGGGTTCTATAGTCTGTTTCATTGATTTATGTATTTATTATTTTGTCAATATTATGCTACTTGATTACTGAGGCTTTATAGTAAGTTTTGAAACTTGGTAGTGTGAGTCCTCGAATTTTACTCTTCTTTTTCAGTTTTGAGTTGACTATTCTATGTTTGGATCTGTATTTTTGACTTTGTCTTTTTCAGACACACCATAACTGAACAATTGCTAAGCATAGTGAGCTTTACAGTATGTAATATTAGGTAAATGTGTTTGAGAAAGTGGAATAGAGGTGTTCCAGAGGTCCCTTGCTAAGGAATCATGAAAAACACAGGAAGATTTGTTGAAAAAAACATAAGGAAGTGCAGAAAATTTATGAGGTTTGATAGCCTAAGCCACTGTGGAAAATGTGGAGTTGTTAACATTGTCATCCTACATGACACATTTCATCCATAATTACCAGTCAAAAGATCTAGTTGGGTCAATGTTCGAAATTGTGAATCTACTCACTAGAACCAAAACCTCTTCCAACATTATGATTATGACAAAGATCTCATTTTACTAGAATTAACATACACAATCTTTCAAGTAAGCCTATCCTTCAAAAATAGAATAACCAAAAATGTTGGGATTTTGATAAAAAATAATGTTTGTGACAAAAACAACTAAGAGATAAGATAGTTGTCACATTCTATACTAGTTTTTTTTCAGTGAAGAAATTTTAACTTGTTGCTAAGATGAACAAGTGCCCTATACCTATTCCTGACGTGTCTGGAAAAATTGAGTAAATCAGGGAAAAGGAATCATGACAGAAGATGCCTCTAAATATTTTAAGAGTTTCTTCAGCTTAAGGGGCAATTCAAAGCTGTCACATATTTAATGTTCCTGCTTCCAAATTAGTTTAAGTAATCAGAATGATGGATTTTCAAACAAGCCAGAAAGCTCAGGGAATTTTATTTTTATCACCATTTAAAAAGAAACAATGTTCATTTCTTCCTTTGAGTAATATAAATTTTAGTGTCTTCTTTCTTGAACTAAGTGTTTCAGAATCCTCAGGAAATGTTAAGTGTTAGAACTAAAACAATATGACATTAAAATAATCTGTGGGGGAGTTCCCATGGTGGTGCAGCAGAAAAGAATCCGACTAGGAAGCATGAGGTTGTGGGTTCGATCCCTGGCCTCGCTCAGTGGGTTAAAGATCTGGTGTTGTGGTGTAGGTCACAGACGCAGCTCGGATCTGGCGTTGGCTGGCAGCAACAGCTCCGATTAGACCCCTAACCTGGGAATTTCCATGTGCCATGGCTGCAGCCCTAAAAGGTCAGAAGACATAAATAAAATAAAATAAAATAATCAGTGGGGATCCCACTTAAAATAACTTGATCTCTATTTAAGGAAAACCATCTATCCAGTATCTTCCTCAGGAGACAATATGGCAAAGTAGCATTTTATAGTCAATTATCTAACATCTCATTTCCTTGTTCCTCCAAAACACATGAACTCTTTCTTATAGGTTCTATAATTGGAACTTTTTTCTGTTGGATGCTATTAAAATTTCCTTTGTGTGTTCTAATTTGGAAGTAACAGTGTTAGTGCTGGTGGCCTCTAAATTAGGATGGCATTTATTTTCAAATGCGTTTGGGAGAGGATTCAATTTCTTTAAAAGAAATTAGGATGAGTCCTTTCTTTAGTACAGACTAATACAAAACTCATTTTGAAAGTAGCATGTAGCATGACATGGGTAATAAATACTAGCTTGCTTTTACCTTTTTGATACAATTGTAAGCCAACAGGAGTTTTACTTTATCCCCTAATCAGCTAAGCATATGTCATTTTAGCAGAGGTTCTTTTACTTATTTACCTCATTCATTCACTGATAACGACTTTAGGCTAAGAAAAAAAAAATCTGCTGCTTCTTACTAATAGTAACAAGGGTAGAAAGGATTTATATATCAAGATATTTAGTAGATATTAATACAATGTAGGCAAATTTCACTTGGGCAATACAATTATGTCACATATTTATCAAGGCCTAAATTTTACTTCCTAGTTACTGCCTAGTGATGATGTAGAGTCTTCTGTTTGCTTGCAAAGTACCCCAAGTGTTCCTAGGATATCTCTCATATTAAATGTCTATCATATTTATTCTATTAAATTCCAACAACAACTACAAAAAACCATGCTCTCCTACTGTTCTATCTAACAAAGCAATTCTTTGCTGATGACTACTGCTGCCCTATCGAGCACTGGTGGGAACTTAATACCATCACATGCTGTTCCTCTGCATTTCACAGTCCCTCCTACAGCTCTGCCAGGTGCAGAGTTTTCCAGAGACAACCACACGTAGCTCTCAAGGGGCCCAAGTTACACGGCGGCCCATAGCAGGGAGGGTGAGATGGCTCCCTCTGATTTTTCTAACTTACTCTGAATGCAGTGCCAAAGATGTTTGGGATCCAGAGGGTTAAAGATTTTAGTGAAACAGCTCTTTGAGTTTTTACTTAAAGCCATTTAGTTTTCTCTTCCTGGGGCCCAGAAATGTGTCCAGGGTCTTAGACTCAAGGCAGATTGAATAATAACCACTGAGCTATATTCAAAATCCTTATTATTCTGCCAGCAGAAAACATGACTGTATCTCAAGCTGAGAATCTCTATGGTCAATTAGAGGGAAGCATTGACAAACTGTTTTTTCTTACTAAATATACAGAGGAATTATATATATATATATATACATATATTTTTTTTTTCTTCTTTTTAGGGCCGCACCTGTGGCACATGGAAGTTCCCAGGTTAGGGGTTGATTCAGAGCTGCAGCTGCTGGCCAATGCCACAGCCACAGCAATGCTGAGCCATAATGGAAACTCCATACAGAGGAATAATATTTAAATTGAATATTGATAATGTTTGAATTGAAGTTTACAGAAGGATAATATTTGAATTTTAAACTATTGTATTTTTTATTCAACAGTTCTTTGTTACTCCTTCCATTTCTTTCTATCATTAAAATGATATCACAGAACTTCCAGTTTCCAGTCCAACATATAAGGAGCTTGGAAGTTGCCACTCCATCCTGACAATAAGTAAAAAGCTGAACAAAAGGAAAAATCAAAAACTCTTTGTCCATCTGTCAGAGAAGTGAGGTCATGGGGCAAACCACTGTTCCCCAAATTAGAGAGACATACAGACCAATACAAAGAATCACAACTTAGGAGAGCAGAAACCCACAAGCCGAAACCTCAGGCCAGGGTAGGAACACCAAAATTGTCAGTGTTGAATTTCTGGAAGCTCAGTGTGGACAATTCTGATAGTTAAAACCTCCAGGGAGATCCAGGCACAGAAACGGTCCTGATACTTCTAGGGTTTTTAACTCTAGTAGGAGACCTACCAGGTTCTCATAGTGACTTTGGGGGAAATACCTTTATGCTTCCAGCAGGGGGAGAGGAATGGGAACCATTGTGAAAAAGCCAGAGCATCCTATTCTTAAAAAGGCCTACCCTCAAGAGAAATTATTTTGGCAGGGCATAAACTATTGGAGTTTTATCAGAGTCTAACACCTCTGGGGGTAGGTAAATACTCAAATTCATCCCACTTGAGCCATAAGGCCCTACCTAGGAGGAGGTCGGAGGGCTGAGAAGAGTGTATGAAGTTCACGGTTCAGAGGCATAGGCTCACCTAAGACTGAGACCTAATCATTAGGACAAAAGAATACTTCCCTTCTCCCCATAACTTACTGCCACATTACTAAAGTCCTGTTTTTTGTTTGTTTTTTTGTTTTCTTTTTATGGCCACATTTGTAGTATATGGAAGTTCCTGGGCCAGGGGCTGAATGGGAGCTGCAGCTGCTGGGCTATGCCACAACCACAGCAACACCAGATCTGAGCCACATCTGTGACCTATGCAGCAGCTTGCAGCAATGCTGGATTCTTAACCCACTTAACCCACTGAATGAGACCAGGGATCAAACCTGTATCCTAAGAGAGATAATGGTAGTTCTCAACATGCTGAGTCACAGCAGGAACTCCACTGAAGTCTTTTTTTTTTCTTCTTCTTTAGGGCTGCACCTGTAGCATATGGAGGTTCCCAGGCTAGGGTTGAATAGGAGCTACGGCTGTTGGCCTACACCACAGCCACAGCAACACAGGATCTGAGCCACATCTGCAACCTATACCACAGCTCACAGCAATGCCAGATCCCCAACCCACTAAGCGAGGCCAGGGATTAAACCCAAATCCTCTTGGATACTATTCAGATTCGTTTCCACTGCACCACAATGGGAACTCCTAAAGTCCTATTTAAAACAGTTACTTTCACCCAGCATGTCTTAGTCCATTTGGGCTGCTATAACAAATACACCATTGACTGGCTGGCTTACAAACAACAGAAGCTATTTCTCAGAGTTTTTGGAGGCTAGAAAGTCCAAGATCAAGGTGCCAGCAGATTCAGTATCTGGTAAGAGCCCACTTCCTGGTTCACAGAAAACTCTCTTCTGGCTGTGTCCTCACATGGCAAAAGGGTCAAGAGAGCTCCCCAGGATCTCTTTTATAAAAGCACTAGTCCTATTTGTGAGGGGCTTTACCCTCATGATCTAATCACCCTCAAAGGCCCTGCCTCCAAATACCACCACACTGGTTTCAACATTTTGGGGGTGGATATTGAATTTGGTGAATACACACATTCATTCTATAGCACAGACTGAATCGTGGATGGCTAGCACACCAAAAAATTACAAGTTATTCTAAAAGGTAAAAGACAGTTTGAAAGACAGAGCAAGCATCAGAACCAGACTCAGATGTGGCGAGGATATTGGAATTATCTGTCCAGGAATTTAAAACAACTGTAATTAATGCGATAAAGGCTCTAGTACAAAGTAGACAACATGCAAGAACAGATGGGCAATGTAAGCAGAGAGACAGATGAAAATTCTAGGAAAGAATCAAAAAGAAATGCTAGGGGTCAAAAACAGGGGAACAGAAATAAAGATACAACTGAGGGAAGAACACCTGAGCTTGAGGATATCGCAGTAGAAACTTTCAAAACTGAAATGCAAAGAGAAAACAAAAACAGGAAAAAAACACAACAGAATATCAAGAACTAAGGGACAACTATAATCAATTCTTGAACAACACAGGGATTAGGGGTGCTGACAGCTTTGTGAAGTTGATTATCTGCATATAATTTTAGAGTTGGGAGTTCCCGTCGTGGCGCAGTGGTTAACGAATCCGACTAGGAACCATGAGGTTGCGAGTTTGATCCCTGCCCTTGCTCAGTGGGTTAACGATCCAGCGTTGCCGTGAGCTGTGGTGTAGGTTGCAGACACAGCTCAGATCCCGCGTTGCTGTGGCTCTGGCGTATACCGGTGGCTACAGCTCCAAATGGACCCCTAGCCTGGGAACCTCCATATGCCGCGGGAGCGGCCCAAGAAATAGCAAAAAGACAAAAATAAAATAAAATAAAATAAAAAATAAAAAGGGACTCTTCTTTAAAAAAAAAAAATTTAGAGTCAGCCCTCCTTAACTGTGGATTCAACCAACCACAAATGGTGTAGTACTGTAGCACATATTTATTGAAAAAAAAATCCAGCATATAAATAGACGTAACATGGTTCAAACCTGTGTTAAGGGCCAATTGTAATGTAAAATAATAAAAATCACATATATATGGGTCTCTGGCCCTAGTTCTTGGCAGCAAGCTCCCAAAACCCATGTAACGTCCTAAGTGATAAGAGTATTAAAAACATTTTTTTTTTAATATTTGGTCTTTGACCCCAGTCACTGACACTGAGCCCTTAAATCCCATGGGATTCCTGGGTAATAGGTATGTCCTTTGTTCTAATGAAAGGACTCTTAGGGGGCTTTGGGATAGCTTCAGAATGGGAACTGGTCCCCAGAAACACCAAGTCATGATTAGAAGTTGCAAATTTCCACCCCAGCCCCAGCCTCTGGGAAGCGGAGAGGGCCTGAGTTCATGATTGATCATGACTGTATGACAGAGCCGCCACAAAAATCCCCAAATGGCTGGGTTCAGAGAGCTTCTGGGTTGGTGAACACCTCCATGTCCCAGGAGGGCTGTGCACCTCAGTTCCAGGGAGAGAGAGGTTCCTGCACTCGGGACCCTTTAGGACCTCACCCTATGTGTGTCTTTATCTGGCTGTTCATCTGCAGCCTTGCTCGTGTCCTTTCTCACATCCTTTACGTAAGCGATTTTTTCCCCGAGCTCAGTGAACTGTTCTAGCAAATGACCAAACCCTAAGGGGGAGATCACGGGAACCTCCAACTTATAGGAGTAAAGTGAAGTGTGGTGGTGAGAGTGTGAGAGTCAAGGAAAACCAGGGAATGTTATTTCCGCGACAACTGCCAAAGTGCAGCATTTATGTGGTGGGAATTCAGGAAAGGAAGGAAGGGACGGAGGGAGGAAGGAGCAAGGGGAGAGCGAGGAAGGGAAGGAGGAAGAGGAACAAAAAGGGAGAAAGAGGAAAGATAAGGAAGGGGAAAAGGGAAAAGAAGAAATATTTGAAGGAAAAACTATGGAGAAATTTCCCCCAATTAATATCAGATACCAAACCACAGACCTAGGGACCTTAGAGAATACTAAGCAGGTCATGCAAACAAATCAACAAACAAAAATAACAGAAACACACTACTTATACCTAGGCATACTGTATTCAAACGGTGGAAAATCAAAGATAAAAAAAAAAACCTTGGCGTTCCCCTCGTGGCGCAGCAGAAACGAATCCGACTAGGAATCGACTAGGAATCATGAGGCTGAGGGTTTGATCCCTGGCCTTGCTCAGTGGGTTAAAGGATTTGGCATTGCCTTGAGCTGGGGTATAGATCACAGACGCAGTTTGGATCTGGTGTTGCCGTGGCTGTGTCTGCAGCCAGCTCTTGTAGCACTGACAGGACTCCTAGCCTGGGAATTTTCATATGCCCTGGGTGTGGCCCTAAAAAAAATCTTGATTATATTTAAAGTGGCTAAGCAACAATGCCCTACACTGTATGGCAAAGGGAACTATATCCAATCTCTTGTGATAGAACATATTGGAAGATAATATGAGAAAAATAATGTGTATATATGTAGATATATGACTGGGTCACCTAGCTATACAGTAGAAATTGGCACAACATTGTAAATCAATTACACTTAAATAAAAAAAATAATAACTAAAAAAAACAAAAAAGAAAAAAAAACTTGAAAAAGAGCCAGAGGGGGCCAAAAAAAAATACAAACAAACAAAAAAACAAACAAAAAAACACCTTATTATAAAGAAGCAAAGGTAAGAATTACAGCCAACTTCTCAGAAATCATGCAGGAAGACAGTGGGGAGTTTTCCCAAAGGAAAAAAAAAAAAAAGCAAAATGACTGAAGAAGACATTTCTCACTTGTACCTCCCCCCACCAGCAATTTGCTTTTCACCTACCAAAAAAGTGTTCATGGGACCTGTGGGATCCAGCACCACACTCCAAGGGATCCAGGAGGAGTCTCGGCCACCCATGTGTTGAATAATAGGCATATGGACCTCAGTCCTGGCTGTGGACCCTGTAGTGACCCTATAAGCCAGCTCCAGTCCCCAGGAGTCTAGCAGAGAAGTTCCAGGACACTGTTGGAGCAAATAAAAAAAAAAAAAAAGTTTGTACACATTAAACAGAGTATGAAGAACTTTTTGATTTTATTCATGCCACCCCTTCTCCAAAGTGGCACAGCTCAATGTTGAGAGAAAACTCAGCCCATGTTTCCTTCTGCAGGGGAAATTTATGAATGTGGAGGTTCCTGTTGTGGCTCAGCAGTAATGAATCCAACTAGTATCCATGAGGATGCAAGTTTGATCCCTGGCCTCGCTCAGTGGGTTAAGGATCTGGTGTTGCTGGGAGCTGTGGTGTAGGTCACAGACACGGCTCGAATCGCAAGTTGCTGTGGCTGTGGTAAAGGCTGGCAGCTACAGCTCCAATTCAACCCCTAGCCTAGGAACTTCCATATGCTGCAGTGCGGCCCTAAAAAAACCACAACTATATGAATGAGTTCCCAGAGTCCTCTGCCATGCCCAGGTGTGAGTCTTTGGGAAGGTAACTTGCTTCCTCACCCTGGGCAAAGCTCTTGATTGAGAACCAGAGAAACATCAAGGAAGCTTTGGGGCTTTGAAGGGTAGATGGGTCTTGAGGCAGCAAGTTGGATAGAGAAATCCTCCATAGAGATGAATGATGTTAGTCTTGGCATGTCTGACCAGGAGGGCCTGAGGTCCCCTCACCCCTCCCAACTCTATGAGGAGCACATATGAAAATTCCCTGAGACTCTGAGGGCGGAGAGAGGCTCTAGATCATGTCAAGTGGGTGGATTCTTCCCCTGACAAGTAAGAAGAGCCACAGACATTAGCAGATGCAATACAAACAGAGGCTCATGCCCCAGAACTACAAGGAACAAGGTACACTGAATCCTTATCATGAATCTGTGGAGACCAAAGATCATGGATGAATTCCCTGTTTGTCTACCACGGCTTGACTCCTAAGAGAGAGGTAGAAACTGAATTAACCAGGTTTGAATTTCAACCTGGCAAATGGCAGCAAAGCACTTACTTTAACTAAGTTGATCTGGAAGTGACCAGATTAAGTTTTTGGAATCAGTTAGAAAGGGGCCTTGGGACAGAAAGTGAATTCAATTATATAAAAATAAAATTAGGAGTTCCCCTTGTGGCTCAGTGGGTTATGGACACAACATTGTCTCTGTGAGGATGCGGGTTAGATCCCTAGCCTCCCTCAGTGGGTTAAGGATCCGGTGTTGCCACAAGCTGTCGCAGATGCTGTCACAGTTGTTGTGGCTGTGGTGTAGGCCTAAGATGCAGCTCTGATTTGACCCCTAGCCTGGGGTCATTTGACTTCCATATGCCGCAGGTACAACTGTAAAAATAAACAAATAATAACTACTAAATTTATAATTTTGTGGTCTAAGTTTCTGAGTACAAATATTCACACCCACTTTCTGGATGACTCTCCTCTGTAATCACATCCTGACGCTACAGAGGGCATCGTAACTATTGTCTGAGTCCACTCATCAGTACAGGGAGTAGGGGAAGGAGGCTTCTTTGCATAGGGCTGTCTCTTTGTGCATAATATTCTGTAACCAGAATGCATTTGGGGAGAATAAGCACAAACTACCCAGACAGAATCAGTACCTACCTGTCTTCCTTTTTTGTGAGATTTAACTCATATAAAACTAAAGCTTATTTAAGCCTCCCATGTACTGGAAAATACTTTTTTCCTCCTCAATCTTCCTAAAAACAGAGTACATCTCAGTACTTGCACCAAACATATCTATAGTGGAAGAGGGGTAAGTGCCCACCGCAACCCCTCTCAGGTGTGCCAACTTGCACTGCAGAGGCTGGGAAACTAAAACTACACTTTCTGGTGTCCCTTACATGGAAGGCTCCAAAAACGGCTTGGGTCCTTCCAGCGGACAGAGCTGCATAAGATTTAAGAGGAGGAAGTGAGCAATGTGAGATAACAGTCACACATGAGGAAGTTAATTCTTCCTGCAAAACATGAATGCAAAGTTACTGGTTCTTCTGGGGAAATTCTGGAGGAGGTGCTAGTGTCTGGTCCTAGCATAATAAGTGACAATAAGGGTGAGGTGGTGGCAGTGGACTTTTTGCTAGGACAGTTCAGTTGTGTGGTTGGATGTTTCTCCTGGCTGCTATTATTGCTGGCTGTGCCACAATCCACATCTAGTTTTCTGGCCCTCTCATAGATTTTACAAACTGCCATTAACATCTAATAAATCTCTTCGTACTTAAACTTGTTAGAGTAGATTCTGCTATCTGCAGTGAAAATCCTTGATCCTTTACATTAGCCCAGTGTTTAGCGTGTAAAGCGATCTTGATGAAACACTACCAAGGTTTAAATTACATTAACTGGAAAAGAGCTAAAGCTTTGTAAGATAAAAGGAAAAAATAATTAAATGAGTTATAGAGATCTCGACTGATGGCAGATTTAGCATAATTTATTCTTTCAGCTATTCAAGTGACAACATGACTACATAGGCATAAGATAAACTTACTATTTGCTGCTAAATATTCTGTAAGTGGTCATAAAGTCATCTGCATTAAAAAAAAAAAACCCAGTCCTCCTATTTGATCATGGAACTACTCCCAGTTGACTTTAATGACCCACCATACAAGGAAAAGAGATCAGTTACACAAAGCTTTCATGTGTTGCTATAAAAAGTGCTTCATCAGTTGCTTTAATAATGGAAAATTCTCTTCTGTGTTCTTTTCTGATTGTTTATAATGTTCTCAGGAAGTTCTCTTTGCATGTAGAAGACACTAAGCAATTTCCAACAGTAGTGGCTCTAATCCTCGGAAGAAAGAGACAACAGTCTTCTTTTAATCTAGAAGGACCCTAGAACCAGTACTGAGGCTGCTATTTCTTTCTCTCTGCTAGTCCAGCCTGGAGCTGGGGGTCTGAAGTGGCAACAAAGGACAGGAACTATCACTTTTACCTTCAAGACACTGTCTTCTCATATTTGGTATGATTAGTAAAAATCTAAACTTTTGAAGTTATTATAAATTTGTTAGATATGTACATGTTAACCTAGAAATTTGTTCAAGACATATTCAGAAAAGAAAGCTGCAGAGCAATGGATATGGTTTTATTCCATTTTTTAAAAAGAAAAATCCTTTATATTTTAATATAACTGTGTGAGCAGTCTGGAGCTCTGGTTAAGGAGGGAAATAGGTTGTATTCTTATTGATAGATACCTCCAGTGGGTGGGACTTGACAAGGAACAACTAGACAAAATATCAGTCAGAACATGGATGACCTGAAGAACACAATCCACTATCTTAACCAAATTGATATCTACAAAATAGTACACCCAATAACTGTAGAAGAGATGTTCTTTTCAAGTGTATGTGGTACTTTTTATCAAGGCATACAAATATACTTGGCCGTAAAAGAAGTCTCAATAAATGCAAAATGACTAACATCATATGAATTATGTTCTTTGAACAGAGTGAAATTAAACTTGGAATCAATAATAAGATATACATTTTTAAGAAAACCCCAAATATTTGAAAATTAAATAACATTATTTCAAAATAATGGGTTAAAGGGAAATGACAAAGGAAATCAGAAAATATTTAGAACTGAGTAGAAATGAAAACAAAATACATCTAAATTTCTAAGATGCAGCTAAAGCAGTGCTTAGAGTGAAGTTTATACCTTTAAATGTTTCTGTTAGAGAATTCTAAAAACAATGATCTAAGGTTTCATCTTAAAAACTTTTCTAAAAAATGAGCAAACTTAAACTAAAGTAGAAAGAAGGAAATAATATGATAAGAGTGGAAATCAACAAAATACAAAACAAATAACAGGGAAAATTCAGAGGCAAATACTGTTTCTTTGAAAAGATTAGCTAAAGCCATTACCCCCTAGCTAGACTGATCAAGATAACGTGAGAGCACAAATGACTAATATCAGACATAAAAGAGGGGTCCTCCAGTACACACTTTACAGATGTCAAAAGGGAAAATAAGGGAGTTCCTCTCGTGACTCAGAGGTAACAAACCCAATTAGGATTCATGAGGATATGGGTTTGATCCCTGGCCTTGCTCAGGGAATCTGGCGTTGCCACGAGCTGTGCTCCAGTTCAAGCCCTAGCCTGAGAACTTCTGTATGCTGTGGATGTGGCCCTAAAAAGACCAGAAAAAAAGGAAAATAAAAAAATATTTTTAACATTATGCCACATTTTCAACAACTTAGATGAAATGGACAGATTCCTTGAGAAAGCCAACTTATGAAATTTGGTATGACAAAGAAATTATATCTGGTATCTAAAAACCTCCTTCAAAGAAAATGTCAGGGTCATGTGGATTCAATGGTGAACTCTGTAAAATATTTAAGGAAGAAATAATACTGTTATACAAACCTTTAAGAAATTAGAAAATAAAGGAACACTTCTCAATTCATTTTGTGAGGCCTGCATTTCCAAACACAAAATCTGAAAAAGATCGTATTAAATAAAATAGAAGCTTCCATCTTAAAGTAGTGGAAAACAAAAATTTCTGTAAACAAATACCCATTTCCTAATGTATGTAGACTCACACCTAAGTGCCTATAGCTCACACTTTTCTATCTAGATTGTCTTATTAGACACAGCTGTATGAAGGTACACTGAAAACTCAGACATTTAATTAAATTAACACTTTTTTAAGCTTCTTTATTTATTAAACCTTTCACAAAGCTTTATTTCTATTTTAATAATCTGTTTTTATACAGCCTCAAATCCTTTTTCAAGTGTGTGAAATATAAACAACAAAGACATAATTGAAATATTCTAGTAGCTGGAAAGAAAAACAATAATTAAATTGTGAAACATCCTCATAGGAATACTGTAGTAACTCAATTTATGTCAATCAAATGGCAATAGCAGAAATTTTGTTATATAATAATAACAAAAA
The DNA here is from genome assembly GCF_054392235.1 of Sus scrofa. Classification (NCBI taxonomy): domain Eukaryota; kingdom Metazoa; phylum Chordata; class Mammalia; order Artiodactyla; family Suidae; genus Sus; species Sus scrofa. The sequence goes on along the minus strand of NC_139387.1, from coordinate 83,940,589 downwards.
TAAAAACATAAAATATATAAACACTTGAACTGTATGTGCTATGTGTTCTATATGAAGAAATACTGACATAAAACATGTATAAGGGAAAAAATTACTCTATGAGTAGGATGATAGCTGCTAATTTTTCCTGCTCTGTATTTTAGAGTTGTTTTAGCATCATTGAATGTTCATTGTAATTACTGGAAGGGAAAAATTAAGAACAAATTTACTTGTATTTATTGAAAAAAGCAGGTGTTTTCTAAAGAGGCAAGTTCTGAATATATTTCCTGGATGTTAGAGCTTAATCAAAGTAAAGACTAAAAAGTTTTTTATTGTTACAGAAAGCATCAAGAATAAATTAGTTTGAAATTAATTTCACCTAAGAAAAGATTCCATTTGGAAAATAAGCAATTATTGCTTATTTGTGTGTGTGTGTGTGGGTGTGTATACATATGTGTGTATATATATATATATATATATCTCCACACACACACACATATATATACACACACTTATTTTTTCTTTTTTTAGGGCTGCACCTGAGGCATATGGAAGTTCCCAGGCTAGGGGTCGAATTGGAGCTGCCAGCCTACTCCACAGCCTAGCAATGCCAGACCCAAGCAGCATCTGCAACCTACACCACAGCTCACAGCAGCACTGGATCCTTAGCCCACAAAGTGAGACCAGGGATCGAACCCACATTCTCATGGATACTAGTCAGGTTTGTAACTGCTAAGCCACAACATGAACTCTGCTTATTTTTATATTAATAGATCTTTCTGAGAGTAACTTCATCTCACAGATGTTTGTAATATTATTTAAAAACGGATCTATACTAGAAAGCAGAAATCAGGGAAACTCATTTGTAAATTCAGAAGAAATGCAGATCTATATATCCGTTAAATGTTAATATTCTGCTGGTTTGAGAGGTATGCAAATACACTTGTTAAAAATAAGATATAAGAACTCCTCACATATTCTGAAAGACAGTAAAAAATTAACAATAATTTGTGTAGCTGGCAAAAGTATTGCTTGTTAGCTGAATGTGAGGGTATAAATAACCTTTACATGTCAAATACCATTTTAGGAGAGAATGTGGTAGCTTTTTTGAATACTTCTGTCTTCTCTTGGGTCTAATGATTATAGGGCAGCTCCAGGGTAATGGAATGGCTGGTTTATTAAACTGATGCAAATTTCCCCATGTTTTAATAAAGGAATTTCTCAAGGGTGAGTACACATTTGTCTAATAAATCCCATTGTGTCTTTTGGATTCTCAGTGCTTGAGAGAGTACTTTCTTCCTATTCCTAAGAGTTCCTAGAAAATAGCCAGCATTTTTAAAGGGTCAAAAATCTCACTTAACATTAAATAACATTTTTTAATTAAACAAAGTACCGCTATTTAGGACTGCTTTGAGTAGGGCTGCCATCTTTTCTCTAGTCTGTTTCTACCTTAAATTAGTTGTATGAACATGACTAAGTCATTTTATTAATCTGGGCATGAGTTTCTGAATTTATAATGAATTACAGATGGAGAAGAAAAAGACAGGTAAACACTTATATAATCTTCGTACCAGAGGTAGTGGGAGAAGTTTTATTAAGCATGGAACGAAATCTGAAAGTCACAAAGGAAAAGCTTGAAAGATTTTTACCAAAACCAATTACTGCTTGGTAAAACAAATAAAACTTCGGTATAAACAATGCCAAATGGCCAATAACAACCTGGGGAAATTATTTGCAATAATTTTTTGCAAATGGTCGTATACTAATATTCCCTGTATACAGAGCTTGAAGAAATTTATAAAATACAAGAAAAAGACAAAATATTCCAAAAAGAAAAATAAGTAAGATAACGGGTAATTTCCAAAAGAAGAAATGCTATTCTCCAGTTTTTAAAAAAATTGAATTTAACAAATGCAGATTCTTATAAGTGTGTTATCTTTTACTTGTCAGATTGATTATGACAAATCAACACAGAACATCTAGTGTGGCGGAATAAAAAAGATAACTCGTTTGTTTTAGGGCAAGAGCTGCCTTATTTGTGAAAATATCTTGGTAACTTATTTGGGATTGGCAAAGGAAAAAGAATTAGATAAGTTACTCAGGAAATAAACAGGGGAGTTCCTGTTGTGGTTCAGCAGGTTAAGAACTAATATCTGACTAGTGTCCATGAGGATGTGGGTTTGATCCCTGGCCTCGCTCAGTGGATTAAGGATCTAGTGTTGCTGTGAGCTGTGGCGTAGTTTGCAGACATGGCTCAGATCCTGTGTTGCTCTGGCTGTGGCAGAGGCCAGCAGCTGCAACTCACATTTGACTCCTAGCCTGGGAACTTCCATATGCCACAGGTGCAACCCTAAAAAATAAAAAAAAAAAAAAGGAAAGAAAGAAAAGAAATAAACAGGGATTTGGGGATGAGATGAAAAGAAGAAAAAATAAAGAAAACAGAGTAACACTCCTTATGGAAGCCTGAAGCTTGTGTTGGGAGAAATGACCAAGGATCTTTTTTTTTTTTTTTTTTTTTTTAAGGTAAGTCAAATATTCCATTTTATATTATTTCCTGTGTGGTTCTTTGATGAATCTCTGACATCATCTCCTGAATTAGTAGTAGAATTCAAGCAACATTAATGCTTTGCTTTTATCTGAGAAGGCTACTAGCTGCCATAAATAAAAGTGGACTCTGGCTGAGTTAAGCAAAATGAGATTTATTAAAAGGATGTTGGACAGCTCATCGTGGTACTAGGAGGGCTAGAGAACTAGGCCTGGGACTAAGCAGCTGGGAAACATCATGCCTCAAGCCTGTTTCTGGCAGAGAAACACTTATTGGGTGTGTGGAGGAGAAGTTTTATCTCACGTTTAGTGTCATCAGATCCCAAATTCTAAACAAACTAAAGTGTATGTGATTGATCATGTGCCCCTGTCCTAGCATCAAGGGAGGTTGCAGAAGTGAACTGTTTTAATTCTTATAGTGAGAAAGAGACTCTTCTCCTTACCATGACTCACAAGAAGCTCAGATTTCAAGTACCAGGTAAATGAGAAATGATCACTACAGTGATATTTGGAGGAAAATCAAGGAGAAGTAGCCATACCCTATATTTGGGCTAATAGCTAGACACTGATGAAGAATCAACTGCAAAATATATAGGTGAACTAACAAACCTAATCCAGCTACACGTAAAAAAAATCACAGACCATAACCAGATGAGATTTATCCCAGAAATATAAAGTAGTTAATATCAGAACAATTGATTAATGTAATACGCCATAATCACAAGAACAAAGACAAAAATGGCATTATTGCCTCAAAAGATGCCCAAAGAAAAGATCCAACACCCCTTCGTGATTAAAAACTAAGACTAGAAAGAAACTTCCTCAACTTGATGAAGGACTTCTATGAAACTCCACAGTTAACAGCACACTTGATGATGGAAGACAATGCTTTCCCCCTAAGATTAAGAAAAAGAAAGGATGTCTCTTCTCATCACTTTTATTCAATGTTGTTCTAGAGATTCAAGCAAGGGCAACTAGGCAAGAAGAAATAAAAGGTATCCAGATTGGAAAGGGAGAAGTAAAACTTTCCATTTGCAGATGACATAATCTTGTATACAGAAAAATCCTAAGGAACCAACTAAGAAACTGCTAGAACTAGCAAATGTTTTAAGCTAGGTTGCAGGATATAAGATCAATACACAAAAAATTATATTTCCATATACTTGCAATGAACAACTTGAAATGAAATGAAGAAAACAATTCCATTTGCAATAGCATCAAAAAGAATAAAACAGAAATAAATTTAACCAAAAACCCCACAATACTTATACATTGGAAGATACAAAACATTATTGAAAGAAATGAAAGACCTAAATAAATGGAAAAGTGTCCCATGTGTTAGATCAGAAGACTTAATATTAAGATGGCAACACTCCCCAAATTGATCTACAGATTCAACCTGGTCACTAATCAAAATTCCATCTTCCTTTTTTTTTTTTTTTTTGCAGAAACTGACAAGCTGATTTTAAAATTCATAAGAAAATTCAAGGGATTCAGAATGGCTAAAACAATCTTGAAAAAAGAAGAACAAAGTTGAAGGACCCATACTTCCTAATTTCTAAACTTACTACAAAGCTAAAGTAATCAAGATGTAAGGTCACCTGGCACAAGAGTAGACATATAGATCAATGGACTAGAAAGAGAGTCTAAAAATAAACCTTCATCTTTATAGTCAATTGATTTTTGAAAAGGATGCATGACAATTTAAGGGGGAAAGGAAGTCTTTTCAGCAAGTGACATTGGAACAAATGGATATCCACATGCAAAAGCTTAAACTGCATAAGCACAAAATTTATGTCATTCCTCATCCCTCAAAAAATAATGGATCAAAGACTTAAATGTATGAGCTAAAACTATAAACTCTTGGAGGAAAACATAGGCATAAATCTTTGTGGCGTTGCCATCAGGCAACTGTTTCTTAGATATGACACCAAAGCACAAGCAACAGAAGAAAAAAATAGATGAACTGGACACCAGGACAATTAAAAACATCTGTGCTTCAAAGGACACTATCAAAAGAGTGAATCCATAGAATGAGAAAACATTTGCAATGCATGTATCTGATATGGGACTTATATCTAGAATATGTAAAAAATGACAACTAAAGGACAACTAGCGCAATTAAAAATGGGTAAATGATCTGAATAGACACTTAGAAAGGTACAGCTGCTTGGGAAAGAGTTTGACAGTTCCTCAAAAGGTTAAACATAGTTACCATATGACCCAGAAATTTTACTTCTAGGTATGAACACAAGGGAAATAAAAACATGCTACATAAAAACCTGTATATGAATATTCCTAACAGTCATTCATATTAGTCAAAAAGTGGATACAACCAAAGGGCTATCAACTGATGAATAGATAAATAAAACCTGGTATATCCATACAACGAAATATCATTCATCAATAAAAAGACATGAACAAATAATACTTCTTAAAAAAATGAAGTACTCCTACATGCTACAAGAATAAATTTTGAAAACATTATGCTAAGTGATAGAAGCCAATCATGAAAACTTACATATTTTATGATTCCATTTATAGGAAAGGTCCAGAATAGCCAAATTCATAGCCAGAAGGCTTGCCTAAGGCTGGAGGATTGGGGTGGGGGATGAGGAATGACTGCCAGCGGGTATGGAAGTGGCAGAGGAGGGTGATGAAAACAATGTTCTAAAATCGACAGTGGTGACAGCTGCGTGTCTCTGTGGCTGTATCCCCAAACCACTGTACTGCACTCTTTAAATGGGTGAATGGTATGGTGTAGGGAGTATATCTCAATACAGACGTTATTTAAAAAAAAAAAGAAAGAGAAAGATAAATCAATTGAAATCAGAAATTAAACCCAGAAGTGACCAGGAATAAAGTACATTCCTGGAACTTTCAGAATACAGATGGTGGAGGTGGGACTCTAGATTTATTGCAGAACATAAAATACAAGTTTAAAAAAAATTTTATCTACCTCTTATCGGAAGAGCTACACCCACAGACATTAGGATCACCACTATTGTTGGTGAGCATATGGAACTGACACTCCCATGCCCTATTGGTTTATGGCTAAATTGGTGCAGTGTGTCTAAATTTCAAACATTCATACTCTTTAATGAAGCAAATCCACTCCAAAGGATGACTACATAAAGATGTTTGTCAAAGTTTTTGTAATACTGAAAACTAGAAATACTCCATGTCCATCTACAAGTAAAGCTTCTCAACCTTAGCCAACTCAGTCCTCCTCCTTGAAATAAATATTTTATAACACTCCCTTTAAATCCTGAAATGAAAGCCATAGACTTCTACAACAAAATATACCTAAAAATATTATAAAAGAGAAATAAAAGGAAAGTAATTTGTAATAAAGTAATAGGTATTTCAATTTGTAAATACTCTAGACACAAAACATACTCTAGAGGGCAGTACCACCCAGTTAACTCATTACAGCAAACTGGTTAAATAATTCAAGTTAGAGCCAAACACATGAATGATGTAGATCCAGATTCACTGACAAAGTGTCGAATCAGAAATCAGATTGTACAATTTGTTATTGGCACAGGAATAGACAATAGATAAACCAAGGAACAGAACAGAGTCCAAGAGTAAATTCAAATGTATTCAGAAATTTTTTTTTTTTTTTTTTTTTTTTTTGGTCTTTTCCAGGGCCACACCTGTGGCATATGGAGGTTCCCAGGCTAGGGGTCTAATCAGGGCTATAGCCGCCAGCCTAAGCCAGAGCCACATCAACGCCAGATCCGAGCCATGTCTGCAACCCACACCCTCATGGTCCTTAGTCGGATTCGTTAACCACAGAGCCACAAAGGGAACTCCAAATTTTTTCTTTTTTTTTTTTTTAGGGCCGCCCCCGTGGCATATGGAGGGTGGAATAGGAGCTACAACTGCCAACCTACGCCACAGCCACAGCAAAGCCAGATCCAAGTTGAGTCTGCGACCTACACCACAGCTCATAGCAAGGCTGGATCCTTAATCCACTGAGCGAGGCTAGGGATCGAACCTGTAGCCTCCTTGGAAAATTATTATATGCTAAATGAGATAGTTAAAATCAGTGTGGAAAAGATGGATTGTTCAATTGTTCAATAAATGCTGTTGATAATGGAAAAGAATATGAAAAAGAATGCATGTACATATGTATAAATCATTTTGCTGAACAGTAGAAATTAACACGTTATAATTCAACTATACCTTCATAAAATAAATTAAAAAAAAATTAAAACATCAAGTTGTAAAATAGCAATTACATAGGTAATGTTCTTTACGTGACTACACACAAAAAGGTCTAAAAAGAGGCTCAACCAGGATGTTGATGAGTTGACAGGAATTATCCCCAATGATATTTGTAAGGATTTTTTTTTCTTTATGCATTTGTATATTTGAAATTCTCATCTGTGTAAAAATTTAAGTTTATGGCAGGCTCCAATGGGAGAATCAAAACACAGATCCCTAGGGTTCTAGAAGAGGGCAGGTCATTTGCAGTGGACATTTATATACTTTTTTGTAAGACAGCTCCTGGCTTTGCCCAGACAAGCTGCCGAAGGTGGCAGAGGGGCCTTTGAATATTGAGGTCACCTTCTCATCTCCAGGCAATCACTATGGTCAAGTAGTTACTGCCAGACATGGGGGTGGTAGTTATGCACTGTGAGGGCATCCACATTTCTAGTAATTTCTATAGAAGCAAGTTAGTTGCAGTCCATGCTCTTTCACAAACACATAAATACCAACTTTCCCCGAGGCGCCTACTACATCCAGGCCTCTTGCTGCTTCTGTCGGCAGAACTATGCAAAGTGCTTTGCCACTCAAGCTAAGTGAGGCCCGGCCCTGGGCTGCTTAAAGGTATCTCATGGGACACAGACCTTGGCCCCTCAAAGCAGAAGAAGGAAGAATGGATGACAGTATGTTACATCCCCCAAGGCTGTGCATCTGAGGCCCATTCAGAAGTTTGCTGACCTGGGGTACCAAGCTCACACGTTTGCCTGAAAGTACAGGTGCTGACAGCCCTCCTGGGAGAAAAGGAAGGAAAAGGCCAAGATTAGGAAGACGTTACAGTCCATGAGGCCATGGAAACAAGCTGAGAAGAATGTGGAGGAGACAACCGACAAATACAGAGAGATCCTCAATGGATTCCTCGTCTGAGTCCCACACAGACTTTTTTTGTTTTCTCATACTTAGCCTGGTCTTCTCTTTTTCCATTGCAGCCCTGAGATGTGGGAGACCTAAAAGCAGCAGTCTCAGTATCTAAATGTCCCAGGAAATCACTTAGGAGTGACCCTGAAAAACAGCAGTGAGATAAGTACCTCTAAGTGGGCAGAATTTTTGACTTGTGTCTCTGGTGTGAAAAGTACAGACACTGGCAAAAGGCTTGTCTGCTTGGTCAGAATCTGGAGCGATAAAGATGGGGAGTGGGGATAAAGAGGTCCGAGAAAAGAGGCAGGTGGAGGAATCTCTATAATAAAGTCGACATGAAATGTGAAGCTCTTTGTTTCACATGTTAATGCCCAACAGAAAGCATCACAGAAAAGGCACTGAACAAACCTCAAGAAACAATGACTTGTTCAGATGACATCAGCCAGGCTCTGCCTTTGGCCAGTGTTAGTCCAACAGGCATGTGATAAGAAAGGGGATAGGAATGGAGGTTATACATGAGCTCGTCTACATGTGCTCCCACTCACCAAGGCTTATCTCTGTACCGCCACTGTCAAATATCCAACCTGCCAACCACATAGACAAATGCTTGGCTCCCAATATGGCACTCCCTTTAGAAAACCTACCAGCTAGTTGGTGGCAAGTTGGAACCATTCCCTCCTGGAAGTAGTATCAATCTCTCTTGGCTGGAATTTAAACATATTCCAACTTAGACCTCCTGCCTGAAGGGTCTTAGCCAGTACCACTGAGGATTTAAAGTGTTTGATCTATTGACCTGGGCATTGGTGCAGCAGCGGGCACATGATCAGGGGCTCCACTGATCATTTCACATGCTACACCACCTAGATAAACTGCTAGACTGACAGAGCATTGGAAGACCTGTTGAAGTTTCAGCTGAGGAGCTAGCCTGCACAGAATACAAGGGGCACCACTTTCCAGAACTCAAGGTATACTCTAAATGGATATTATATGGTACAGGGTCCCTAATAGGGAAAATACATGGGTCTATTAGGTGAAAGGTAAAAGTGGAAGTCCCTCTGAATACTGATTCCCAGCGATTCATTTAGGGAATGTTTAACCTTCTTTCCCGAGAAGTTAAGAGATTTTGGCCTCCAAAGGGGAAATGCTTCCAACAGGGGACACAGGAAGAGTCCCACTAAATTCTAGCTTCTGGCTGGTCACTTCAGGTTCTTCATTCCAAGAAACCAGCAGGCAAGGATAATTGACCTTGATCTTTCTTAGGCAGCTGTTAGGCAACTGGGATAAGAAAGAGCAGGTTTGATACTTAGGTAATCCATCTTTGTCTTGGTTTTCACTTGCTTAATTTAGATAGTACATGGACAGGTGCAGCAGCCACACCTAGAAAAGGACCTGGTGATGAAGGTCTTAGGCTCCTTAGTGGAGCCTTAGTCCGTCACTGGACTAAGTAAGCTACCTAGAGCAGCAGAGAGCGAGGGGAGGTAGCAGTGGAAGATGATCAGCTTCAATTAGGGCCCCAAGAGCAGCTTCAAGGGCGGGGGTTAATACCACCAACTCTTTCCCAGGAAGTTTCTCAGGAGTAGAGACTCGACGGAATTTCTGAAGAGCTGTTTCTAGAACTTACTGTATGTAAATGGGTGGACAGCTATGAATATCCTGTGTAGAACTCTCTCCACCCAGGAATGAAGCAGTCATTCCAACAGCTGCTAGGAGTGTTGGAGGCTGATAGCCTTCATCTGAACCCGTCTCTAGAACCCACCCTTGGCTCAAGAGAGCCACCTTACCTTTCTGGGTTAAGCCGAGATGACTGGTCCTTGTGGTAGTACAAAGTGTTCAGAGCTCCCTATAGGAATGGCTGAGGCCTTTGTTAGACTACATCACAGTTCAACTTCTTCCTCGGCCCAATCCTGCTTCCTTTACTCTTTTAACTGGTGGAATCCAAAGGCACCCCTCGGTGAAATTTCTGCACCCTAATTTTCATCTCTAAGTATATTTCCTAAGGTACTCGATTTATGGTAGGTTCCCTTCCCTGTGCATCTAATAACTGTTAGGACATTTACAATGTAAGTTTTAAAATAAGTCAAAATAACAAAGGAGATTTATTGGCTCCCACAACTGGGTAGGTTTCTGGATTACTGTGATTTGGTGGCTTAATGATGTCAAGGACCCAGTTTTGCTCCACTTCTTTGCTCGGCCTTTCACAGAAGCAGCATTAATCTAAAGCTGGCTTTGCTCACAAGTAGCTGCAGTAATTCCAGGGTTTATATTCTTAGCTCTCCCCATCTGAATGGAAAGAGAGTAGCCTTTTACTAGCTTTTATTTGAAGAACAAGGAAAAATCTTTCAGTCACCAGCTCTTCAAGGTCCTCTGATACAAACTGGCCAAAGTCTGGATTTCATAAACTATCCACTGTGACAAGAGGTATGGGATTACCCCGAATGGCTTAAATAACCAGAGTTCATTGCTGGAATGAACTTAATCCTTGCCTTCCACAACCACATGGGTGCTACTCAAGAGGGAGGGATGGGAGAGACGTTATGGAGACAAACTATATTGGTTTGCTAGGGGTGTCATAACAAAGTACAACAGACTGGGTGCTTAAACAAGAGAAATCCATTTCCTCACAGTTCTGGAGGCTAGAAGTCTTAGATGAAGGTCTTAGCAGGATTATGTCTTCTGAGGTCTCTCTCCTTGCTTGTAGATGGTCATCTTCCAGCTTCCCTTGGGCTTCCCTCTGTGTACACACATCTTGTTATATGGACACCAGTCATCTTGGATGAGGGCCTACCTACCCTAAAGATCCTATTCAAACACAATCACCTCTTTAAAGGCCTACTCTCCAAATATTACATTCTGAGGTATGGGGGTTAGGACTTAAACATAAGAATTTTGGGGGGAACACAATTCAGCTCATAACACAAATTCAACATCTAGCATCAATTACACATTGAAATTATGTTCCTCTGCTTGACTGGTGCACTAAATTGTAGGTTCTTTAAGGGTAAGGACAATATCTTATTTATTTTTATATCACTAGTGCCTAGCATTGATCCTGCTACACACTGGGCAGTCAGTATAAGATAATAACTGCTTGCTGAGGACTGTAAAGAATTTGGGAGTTCACACTGTAGCTCAGTGGGTTAAGAACCTGACTAGTACCCATGAGGATGTAGGTTCAATCCCTGGCCTTGCTCAGTGGGCTAAGGATTCAGTGTTGCCTCAAGCTGCTGCAGAGGTCACAGATGTGGTGCTGATCCTGTACTGCTGTGGCTGTGGCCAGCAGCTGTAGCTCCTATTCGGCCCCTAGCCTGGGAACTTCCATATGCCACAGGTGTGGCCGTAAACAAAAGAAAAAAAAAAAAAAGAAAAAAAGGAAGAATTCATTGTATTTGGCATGTACAACTTTTTCCAGGAGCAGTTGCAATGGACTGGTGGTGACATGAGCCTAATGTCAGTGGATTTAAGAGTGAAAGGTCAGATTTGACAATATAAAAATTAAAACCTTCTTATGAAAAGAAAAGCCACCAGGAGCAAAGTCAAAAGAGGAATATAAAAAATATATATATGGAACATCAAGAGTTACGAGCTCTAAGATAAAATGGATCCTAAAAAAGATCGAAAAAGATGACAAACAATATAAAAACATACAAAGGCTATGAACACCCCAAAAATATATGAAAAGAAGTCCAAGTCCATCGGTAGTCAGGGAAACACCAATTAAAATAACAGTGAGATAGGTTTTAAGGCATATTATACTGACAAAAATTTAAGATTCATATGTGAGTCCTGGCAAGAAACAGAGAAAGACATTCTTCTACCTTTGAGTGGAGAGTAAACTGTCATAATTGTAGAGATAATCTGGCAGTGTGCCAACTCAAAACATTTTTGGTCATAAGTAACAAAAACCTAACAAACCCCTACTCCAAAAATTATTTTACAATCACATAACTGAAAATCTAGTTGTAGATGGATCAAATCTACCTAAATATAATCAGTAAAATCTAGTTTCTGTGTCTTAGTTCTGCCTTCCTGTGAGTAGTAGTCATTTTCAGTAAAGGTCTCTCTTTATGAAGAGAGATTTACATTCTTACAGCAACAAGTCCAGCAGAGAAAAGTCCTTGATCTCATTCTTGTTGGCCAGAATTGAGTCATGTGCCCATCCTGCAACTATAGAACATTCTAATTAGTGGGATATCATACCATCAAATAGAAGCCAGTGGAGGAGTCAATACCTGTTGGTAATCCCACAGATTAAGAGAGAAGGGGAAATAATTCATTTAAAGAAAACTGAGGTATTGTTATGAGAAAAAGGAGATGGATGCTGGGTGGCAAACCACACCAAACCAAACCAAAACAATATATAACCTCTATAGGCATTATTAAAATAAAAAAAACACATATCTTTTGCTTTGGTAATCTCATTTTAAGGATTTGATTCCCTAGAAAAGTCATACAGTATTAATAAGATACATGTAAAGCATAACTATTTCGGCATTGTTTATAGTGGCACAAACCCTGAACAAATTTGCATTATTAATAAAAGAATGGCTTAAAAATGTAGTACATTAATATTATACTACTATTATACTAATAATATTGTGCAGCTCATTAAAAAAGAGCTAGATAAGAGTATTTATGATACACAAGTTAAAAAAAGGAAGTTGCAGAAAAATATATATGGTATGTTTCATTATTTGTGTGAATAAAAATCAAAACTTCTAATTTTAATGTATGCGCTTCAATAACCATTGGAGAAAGTATGGAGCAAAACATCAATCTTTTAACACTGGTTTTATCTAGGATTGGGATAGAGAAAAACTATCTTTTATCTTTATATGCTTCTGAATATACTTTGTATACTTCTGTGCTGTTTGAGTTGTTAAAATGAATGCTCATTAGCTCTTAAAAAGTGAATAGAAAGTGAAATGAGGAAGTGTCTTAAAATGTAAAGTATTTTTAGATTTGGAGAGAAGAGATAAATTCATCTATGTTGAAGGAGAGAGAGAAAATGTTGAAGACAGAGTAACCCATGGAGAGAGCCCCGGCAGCAGAGTCCTAAATGTATCAGGGCTGATGGCTTCACTGTTCCACAGGGAAATGCAAAAACCAACCAACCAACCAAAACAGAGTTGTTCCTAAAAATTTAGGGGTTTTTTGGTGTTGCAAATACATTTCTTTTTGGACATAAGAGATGGGAGGACTTTAAAAATGTATACTGTTATTTGTCAGGATTAAAAAGTTAGCCACCCTAGGTTAGTTCCCAAACGGTTAGAAATGTTAATGGTATGGAAATCCCAAAGTCTGGAAAACAAACAAACAAACAAATCTACAGCCTCAGTAGAAACATAAGCCTTCATTGATAGAAGGGATAGTTTTTCCTCTGTGATGGGGGGAACAAGTTAGTGTGGGTAGAGACAGTGATAGACTTTGTAGGTATAGGGAAAGAAGGTGAGGAAGATTATTTCCTAAGAAGACTGTGATAAGATCTTCTGCTGGGTTGGGGGTTGAGGGGCTCAGAGAGAGTGACTGTAGGGTGAGCCTTGAAAGGAGTGGTAAAAATGGGGAGGAGGTGCTATGGGGAACAGGAGACTAACTTGAGAGAATCTGGAGTCTTCAAATTTGAAATGCTATCTGACTATATTTTGGTCAGATTTACTCTTTCTGAAATTGCTCTTGGTCCTTGTATTCCCCTCCCTCCTTTGACAATCCCCAGCCCCCACTAGGCACTTCGCTTTCAGTCCTTTTATGACATTTATATTCTTCCTTAGTTTTTGTATTTGTGTTATCTGTACCCATTAAACTGTCTCTGACACATTGTTCATTTATCTATGACCGCCTCACAGCACCTCCCAGACAGTGGACACCAAACTGATTGTTTGCTGAAATAAATTTAATTCCACACAGAAAACAATTGGACAATAATCAGTTTCGTTGATTCAAACCTTCACAGTTGTAAAAACCACTGGCCTTAAAACAAACCAAGCAACCAAAAAACTCCTACAAATTAACTTGGCAGGCATTTTTCATTTTTCTTACAAAAATACTGCGTATTTGGTCATAGTTTGCTTATAAAAATCCTAAACTGTACACCCTTTGAATTTATACACTTCTGCTATGAAAATGCCACAGAGGTTATTAAATGAAAAACTTCCACTGTAATAGGCATGGAAACTGAGATCAGAAAAATTGGGCCATTTGTTCAAACTGCAAAGGTCTTAAGTGACAGTCTGTGTTAGGACCCTGTTTCCCACTTAACCAAGTGTCTTTATGCCATAACTATCCCTCTTAACTTTTACTTTGTATTATATTCAAATAGTTAAATTAATAATAGCAGTTATGCCTGATAAATCTCTGTCAAAATCAACACACTGATTACCTTTCATTTCTAAGTATGCGAATACAGGTTTCTGTTGCTGCCTGACAGGTTAGATATTTTAAGTTCTGGGTAAGTGCAACACACCAATTGGACATTTAGTTACAGGAAGTTTTATGATGCATATCATTTGCTTTTTTTTAAAAATGGCTACACCTGTTGCACATGGAAGTTCCCGGGCCAGCAACTGAATCCAAGCAGCAGCTGTGACCTAACCACTGAAACAGCAACAATGGATCCTTAACTCACTGCACCAGGCTGGGGATTGAACCCATGCTGCCACAGAGACAATGCCAGATCCTTAACCTGCTGTGCCACAGTAGGAACTCCCTTTGTTTTTTTTGTTTTTTTTTTTGTCTTTTTTTGTCTTTTTGTCTTTTTGTTGTTGCTGTTGTTGCTATTTCTTGGGCATATGGAGGTTCCCAGGCTAGGGGTTGAATCGGAGCTGTAGCCACTGGCCTACGCCAGAGCCACAGCAACGCGGGATCCGAGCCGCGTCTGCAACCTACACCACAGCTCACGGCAACGCCAGATCCTTAACCCACTGAGCAAGGGCAGGGACCGAACCCGCAACCTCATGGTTCCTAGTCGGATTCGTTAACCACTGCGCCACGACGGGAACTCCTGTTTTTTTTTTAATCATTATAATAAAATCTAAAATCTTGACAGTGATGGTTGTTACATCAATCTGTACTTTTTTTTTTTTTTTTTTTTTTTTTTGGTCTTTTTTTAGGCCTATACCCATGGCATATGGAGATTCCCAGGCTAGGGGTCTCATTGGAGCTGTGGCTGCAGGCCTATGCCACAGCTACAGCAACATCAGATCCCTGCTGCGAATGTGACCTGCACCACAACTCACAGCAATGCTGGCTCCTTGACCCGCTGAACAAGGCCAGGGATCGAACCTGCAACCTCATTGTTCCTAGTTGGATTTGTTTCCGCTGCACCACAATGGGAACTCCATCAATCTTTACTTCTGCATTTTACAGTTCATCTTCAGTTTATTTAAAACTCAGTATCTTTTTATTAGATTGTAAATAAAAAATATTGAAATAACAGAGAATAATAAATCTTCATCATGTAAATATTATTAGAATGCTGCATATACAGACATATACATGGTCTTTTCCCTGGGGAGCCAAAAGATGATCTATTACAAATCACCACTCTCTTTTCTACTCACACATAAAGCTAGAAACCACCAGCATATTGGTACTATGAGTGTTTTTTTCTTTCTTTCTGTCTTTTCTAGGGCCGCTTCCCAAGGCATATGGAGGTTCCCAGGCTAGGGGTCGAATCAGAGCTGTAGCCACCAGCCTACGCCAGAACCACAGCAACTCAGGATCCAAGCTGCATCTGCAACCTATACCACAGCTCACGGCAACACCGGATCGTTAACCCACTGAGCAAGGGCAGGGATTGAACCTGAAACCTCATGGTTCCCAGTCAGATTCGTTAACCACTGCGCCATGACGGGAACTCCTGAGTGTTTTTTTCTTAAAACATGCTTCCCTAACACCTAGGAGTTCCTGTCGTGGCTCAGCAGTTAACAAACCCGAATAGCATCCATAAGGACAAGGGTTCAATCCCTGGTCTCAGTCAGTGGGTTAAGGATCCAGGGTTGCCATGACCTGTGGTGTAGGTTGCAGACGCATCTCAGACTCATTGTTGCTGTGGCTCTGGCACAGGCCAGCAGCTACAGCTCTGACTGAACCCCTAGCCTGGGAACCTCCATATGCTGTGGGTGCCCCCCCCCAAAAAAAGACATATACCTAGGAGGCCAAGTGTAAGAAAGTGAAAATTTTATCTTCTGCTGGTGAATAAATATATCAAAAGATTTGTGTTGTTCAGTTTTGCTGAAATGGTATACTATTATTGTTAATTAAAAATTATAGTTTGGAGTTCCTGTTGTGGCTCAGCAAGTTAAGAACCCAACTAGCATCCATGAGGATGCAGGTTCGATCCCTGGCTTCACTCAGAGGGTTAAAGATTCAGCATTGGCAGGAGCTAAGGTGTAGGTCACAGACATGGCTTCGATTCCACATTGCTGTGGCTGTGGTGTAGGCTAGCAGCTGTAGCTCTGATTCGACCCCTAGCCTGGGAACTTCCATATGTCTCAGGTATGGTCCTAAAAAGACCAAAAAAAAAAAAAATTATAGTTTTTAAAATTAAAAAAAATTTTTTTTAAATTTTTTGTCTTTTTTTGCCTTTTCTACGGCTGCTTCCTGTGGCATATGGAGGTTCCCAGCTAGGGGTCTAATTGGAGCTGTAGCCCCTGGCCTACACCAGAGCTGCAGCAACGAGGGATCTGAGCCAAGTCTGCAACCTACACCACAGCTCACGGCAACGCCAGATCCTTAACCCACTGAGCAAGGGCAGGGATTGAACCCGCAACCTCCTGGTTCCTAGTCGGATTTGTTAACCACTGCACCACGACAGGAACTCCATTTACAGTTTTTTTTATTTGGCAAACGTTATCATTTGACCTTTGATTAATTTTTAAGAGAGAACATTTTCCCCAAAAACAAGTATGTAAAGATATTCGTACATAAATTTTTACATAAAAGAATGGCACACTAGAAGTCTCTATCTGGAGTTATACTCCAAGAAGTTGGATTTTCTAGGGTGAGGATATATATATATATATATATATATATATGTAATTATACCACAAAGCTTGGTGACATTCTCATTGTATTCAGTTGAATGTCTCCTAACAATGCTTGTTGATCTGGTTATATCATATAATTTCTTAAGCAAAGTTTTCTTAAGTCATTCTTTATCATATTCTTTATAATGTACTGCTATAAACTTCTCTAGATTATCATTCTTTCAAATACCCAAACACGGTAAAGCCCATTTAAATTCCCAAAGCTTATATCAAAAACTATACATTGTAAAACCTCACTTTGAAAATAGAGACAACATTGCAACAACATTGCAAATCAACTACATGCCAATAAAATTTTAAAAATAATAAACTTACAAAAAGAGAGACAAGCCTGCCATTCATACACTCCTTCAGCAACTATTTACCAAGTCCTTAATTGAGTAACAGGCACTGTGCCAGGAGCTGTTATTAAGAAGGTATTAAGACATTGTCCCAGTGCTCACAGTGTGAGACTGACCCTCAACAGACCAAACACGAGGCACAAGATGGGGGAGCCAGAGAAGTGAGGAAGGGTCATGGCAACCAGCTACCTCGGAGGAGAGAGGCAGAGGGGTGCCCAGTCGGCAGGGTCCCGAGAAAGTGAGGAGGAAAAAGTCATCCTGGGCAATGAGGACATAAAGGAAGGGGGCAGACGACACGAAAAAGTGTGAGTGGCAAGGCTGGCTACAGCTGAAACTTGGGTGAGCCAAGTAGGTGGGGCGGCCCGGGAAGAGCTCCAGCACACGGTGCGGGGGTTGGGGGGTGATGGCAGGACAGTGGCGTGGACGGGGTGGGGGGGGCTGCCAGGACCTGCTGGTAGAAGAGGGGTGGACACTGAGGGCAGGAAGAGCAGTCAGGAGCCGTGAGGAAACTGTCCGGGAGAAACTATGCGGGTAAAGAGTGACTTTAAAAAAGTCTGAAAGGTATTTTGGAGGTAAAACAAAAGATTTGACGACCGGAGGGAGAAGGAGTGGCACACACGTTCCGTTAGGCGGACTCGGACACTTGCTGGAGTGAATCATTACCTGTCACTATCAACCAACGAGTGGATCATCAAGTTTAATTTTTTGTTGTGGGAATTAAGACACGGGGCTATGCCTAAGTTTGATGAGTCACGTGGGAAACTTCTCCCCTAGGCCTGTTTAAAAAGCCCACCTGGAGGGAAGAGGTGGGCTAACGAGTTCTGGCCACTTCAGCCTCCCCGCAAGATGCGGTTCAGGTGGGCAATGCTGCTGGGTGAACACTCAACCCAAAGCCAAACAACAAACACTCTTCATATCAGATTACCATAAAGAGAGGATAGCAAATGCCGCGCAAACCCCCGCACGTCCAGGTCCCCAAGAGCCTACTTCATTGTGTTTCAAACAGCTTACCCGGTACCGCTGCCAAAGCAGAGCCAGCAGCGGCGCTCCACGCACGGCGCATGCGCAGGGCCCGCGGCGTGGGGGGAGAGCCGGGCACTGAGAATGTTTCCCAGAAGCCACTAGCCGCTGTTTTCCCTCCCGCTCGCAGGCCACGGGACGTGACTCCGCCCGTCACGTTCCTCTGTCGCAAAGGGTGGTTTGCCAGCGCCCCCCTGCGGTCCGGTTGATTGCTGCGACCTTGCTCGCAGGGCTAGAGCGAGCAAATGAGTTGGGAAAGCGCCGACCGTCCTGCTGCCGCTGCCGCCGCCGCCGCCGCCGCCGTCGCCACCGTAGCGCGTCGACCAGTGGAGGCGCCGCTGAGCTGAGAGGAGCAGAGCGGGAGGGAGGGGGAAGGGGACGCGCGGAACGGGGAGGGAGGAGGCCCGGCGAGGAGCGGGGGAGGGGGAGCAGCGGTGGCGCAAGACGCGCGGAGCAGCGCAGCCCGGGTCCGCTCCCTGCTTCGCCGCCGCCACCCGCCCCAGCCAGCAGAGCCGGCGCCCCAGCGGCCCCCGGAACACCTGAAAGCGGACGAAGGAGTCCATGTTGGGGAACTTGGCGGCGGCGTGACGGGGACCTAGGGACCTGCATTGGGGCCGCCGCCGGAATCCCCGCGCCTCGACCTCGGCCTGAGGTAAACACCGGCCGACCCCAGGGGTGGACTGGCGCGGGCCGCTCTCGGGCGGGGTGGGGGTTACGCGCCGGCGCAGGGCGGGGGAGCGGGCCCGGGGCGACGCGGGAGGGCGCACAAAGTTTCGGAATCCCGCGCGGCCCAGGCGGCGTCCTGCGCTCGGAGGAAAGTTGGAGCTGCCTCTGGAGGCGGGGGAGGTTGCGGCGGGCAAGGCCCCCCTTGCCTCTCGCCACCCGGCGAGGGAGGCCGCGCTTGGGCCGCCGCCGCCTCGCTGTCGGTACCCCGTCCCATTTCCTTCTTGTGGCCTACCCGCCTCCCGTCGGCGGAACCAGTCCCCGCCCGGGGGTCCTGGGGGAATGGGTTGAGGTTAGAGGCTCGGCGACGGAGTCGCCACACGGACACCCCCCTCCCCGCGGTGGAAACGTGTCCTGCTGGGCTTCCGGGCGCTCCCCGACCCCCGCGCCCGCTTGACTTGCGAGACTTTGCTTTTGTCGGTAGCGTCCAAGCTCGCTTGTGAAACCAAACTTTACTGCGCCGTGACCTCTCGGAGTGCGCGACCAGGGCAGAGCCCGCACTTGTGAGCACCCGCGTCACCCCGTGCCCTGAATTTCAAACTCTTCTTCCACCCCCAATTTCTAAACCAGTTTCCTGGGCTGACAACAAAAGGGCCAGGAGATCTAAACTTAGCTCCATCAGGCGTCCCTCCTCAGATACAAGGAATTTTGAATCTTTAAAGACGCTGCTTACAAATGGATGTCTGTCTTGCCCCCCCCCCCCCAACCCCCCGTATTTTGAAAAATTGTGTTAAAGTAAGCGCCTGATTTGGAGTAGTTGATTAAAGCATTCAGATTCAAATGTGGAATTTTAAAATATCCTCAAAGTGTTTCTGTGCCGTATTACGTATAGTGCCTACGAGTTGAGCTTTTTTCATTCATTTTGGCTTTCATTTTGACATCTTTATCATACTATCTGTGAGCTAAGATTTTTTAGGCCAAACTGACCAAAAAGTTTTTAATATAATGCTTTGGCTAGTACAGGCTGTTCTTAAATTTTTGCAGTTTTGGAAATTAACTGAATATTGGAAAAAGCGTATTTAAAAGGTGTTTCTTCATTTTAAAAGAAAAGCTAATTCATGCATATTACTACTTAACCTCAGTCGCAGGATTTTGAAACACATTCTTAAAATAACTGCTAGTTTTTGTGTTTTGTTGGCATTAAAATTTTGATACATAATCAAGTGTCTTTCCAGACCATTGCTTTCTCTTTCCTGTTCGGCAGTTGGCTTAATCTTTTTTTTTTTTTTTTTTTTTTTTTTTTTGCTGTTGGCTGAGAGCTGAAATTAAAAGTTTATGGGACTTTCGTTTTTCTTGTTTTAACTTACTGTCCATAAGAATTGAAATTTTTAAATTGTTTCTGGATTTCTTTTTGCATGATACTATTTTATCAAAGATAATTGGAATTTATGTTTTGTTTATGCAATGTGAAGGATTTATTTAATATTAGCCCTGCTTATTGTAACTGCACTTTTTTGCTATAATGTATTTTGGTCTTACAAGTATATAGTTTTACATTCAGATAGTGACCTTTTGTTGCCTGAGAATTTGAGTACATCTTCACATTTTGGCCGTGTAAGATTTGGATGTCTGCTTACTCCAAGGGTACTCATGTACTGTTCTGTAAAGACATTCTTCAGTATGTTAAGGGGGAAGAAATCTGTGAAAGAAAATGGAAATTGTTCCTAAATATGCTGCCTGAAACATGTGTCATGGAGAAATTTTTAAGGGGAATTTTTTTGTATGCCTTTAGGTGGTGGTAATGGGGGTCCAGGAGATTGAAACTCTTTAGGGGTCACTCAGCTTCCCCATAATCCTTTGGATACTAACCAATACTTAGGCAGTTTTCTTTAAAGTTGTGCTGTTAATCAGCAGAGATGGGATGAATCAGGGCTGTTACATGATGATGTTGATTTGTCATCAGTAGCATCTTAATAAGAGAATTCAGTATTACACTACTTCTCTACCTAATACTGAAACCTTTTTTTAGGTACATCAGTGAAAAATAGTCATAAAACCTAACTGGAGTGGCTGGCGTAAAGGTGATAGTCAGTGTTTGAATGATTTTCGTTGTAACTTCCTTTTAGTAAACTCTACCATTATTTACTCTTGTCTTTAAGTGAAATTGGATCTTGATTTACCTTGCCAAATGAAATAAAAATTTTTAATTATATTCTTAGTCCCAAAGAATAAATTAATAGCTTTGCACCTTATTTTACATCTGAATGGTGATAAATGTTAGTAGCACTAAGTACAGCCCAGTGTTTAAATATCTTGAATCATTTTATTGCTCTTCCCAAAACTCATCTTTGCATTGTTGCGGTCCTTGTGTTTCTTTTTTCTTTTCTTTTTTTAAGTTGTGGCTTTGTAATTCCTAATACTTAATTACATAAAAGTTCGATATAAGATGTAAAAACAACACTCATCTATCACTTGCAAAATAGCATCCCAAAAAGTCTCACTATGACCTTTGTTCACCTATAGTCTTTAATACTCAATAGCCAGAGTGATCCTGATAAAATAAATCAGATCAGGTCACTTCTCTTCTCAAATGGCTTCCCTTCTCAGTCATAGTAAAATCCATAGTCCTTATTATGGTCTACCAGGCTCTCTAACTTCATTACCTCACTCTTTCTCTAGCCACAATTCTGCTCTGCTGTTGAGGTTTTCTTTGACTCTTCTGTGTAAGACAGCACGCCTTCCTCTTATATTTCTTAGCTCTTTTTTAGCCAGATTTTTCTCCACTGCACTTATTTTCCAAGATACTGTGTAATTTACTATTTTATTTTTTTCTTCAGTTTAATACAAGTTCTGTGAAAATGGAATTTGTCATTTTGGGTCACTGTTTGGTCCCTAAACAGTAAACAATGTCTGACACATTGTAGGTGCTTAAATAGTTCATGAATTAACATGTTTTCAGCTAGAAACATTAAAGCATTAAAAAAAGTAATTGTGGTTTGAAACGTTATACAAGTCTCATTCTTTTGCATAAATTGCTAAGTTACTTATATCCATGCACTATGATCAGTTCAGTTTAAGGGAGCATATGACAGAATGTGACCCTGAAACTGAATTGCCAATATAGAAGGAACTAAGATGCTTAACCAACTGTAGAGTGGTATAACTTACTGTTAGAAATGTTGTCATTACAAGTCAGATTAGTCTTATTTTTAGTAGTTTCAAAAGGCAGAACTAATATTGTGGTGATGACTGTGGAAAAGGAGGAGAGACAACAAGAGTGGATGTGGGAAAATTAGTTAAGGCTTTTGCAGTAGCAGTCCAGAATAGACGAGGATAGCTTGAAATAGGCTGAGAATTGTGGAGATGGACAAAAGTGAATGACGTTTGTGATCATTAGGCCTCAGTTGATGGACAGAAGGTAAAGGAGAGAGAAATTTCCTGTGTCCTGAGTTCTACAGCTGAGTTCATGGTGATACCAAATAAAGATCAAATCACTTTTGAGTCTAACGTGGTGGGTTTGAAGTACCTTTGGAGCTTTCAAGTGGAAATTTCTGTAGGCAATTAGATATTTCATTCTAAAATTTAGAAGAGAACTGTTGGCTGGAAATAGAAAATTAGAGTCTTTTATATAGGTTGTTGAAACTATGGGGAGGGGACTCTAACTTGGAAAAAAAGTTTCTAAAATCAATCACAGTGGCCTCTAAAAGAAAAAAGAAAAAAGCTTGTTGGAGGAATGTGAGCTCCTAAAGAATACTGTGAAGGTCTGAGAAGTAGGAGCTGAGCGTGGTATTATAGAAGCCAAAGGAAGAAAGTAGTTCAAGTGGATGGATAGTCAGTAGGGTCAAGTGTTGATGACAGTTTAATAAGGTTAGAGCTAAAAGATTTTTCTTTGAATTTAACAACATGGAGCTTTTGAACAAACACTGATGCTCTTGTAATTGCTTAACTAGTTCTAAAAGTACAGAGGTCAGAGTAAGACATTACCTACTCACATTACAGAAGAGATCTAATGTTTATCGGATATTTATTATGTGCCACATATGCTGTTCTAGACATTTTGCATGGATTTTCATTTGATCTTTTCAGCAGCCTTGCAGTTTAAGTGTATCAGTCCATTTTACAGAAAGGAGTCGGAGGCTCTGGAGAAGTTAAGCAGTCAAATGACTTGCTAAGTGTCAGAGCACTTGCTGAGGATCCATATCCAAGTCCATCTGACTCTTTGGCCTTTAGTTGGTCATTTGTAGCCTCCCAAAGTGCATCAGTATTGTCTAGTAGTAGACCTTCCTGTGGTGAGGGAAGTGATCTGTATCTCTGTTGCTCAATACAGTAGCTGATAGTAACTGTAGTAGATGGTGGCTGTTGATGCAGCCAAGGAACAGAATGGTTACTGTATTGGACAGTGCAGATATAGATCAAAAGAATCCTAAAATAATAAAGCGGAGACTTTTATGATGAGAAGAGATGGAAACATATTCTTCATTTGAAAGGAGGACTGTTTTGCTTATATTCTGGTTTTAGATGCTATAAATGAATATTGTAGGTAATCTTTTTCTTTTTTATTAACAATCTCAAATTTTGAGAAAAGTTCCTGCAAAGAACTCGCCCCACCCCCAAACCATTTGAGAGTTAAGTTGCCAGATGCATTCTCATCACCCCAAAGGAGGACAAGGAGTTTCTGTTACATAAAGGATCTTAAAGATAGGAAATTAACATTGCTGTATCATTACTATCTAACCCTCAAACCTCCTCCAGGTTTTACCAGTTTTCAGTTATTTCCTTTGTAACAAAATGATCCACTTCAGAATTCTGTGTTGCACTTATTTAATTGTAATGTCTTTCTACACTTCAACCTAGAGCAGTTCTTCAGTCTTTTATTGATTTTCATGACGGTGACACTAAAAAGACTACAGATTTGTTTTGTAAAATGTCTCACAATTTGGATCTGCCTGATATTTCCTCATGATTGGATTCAAATTGTACATTTTTGGTAGGAGTAACACAGTGATGATGCTATGTTCTCATTGCATCCTATCAGATGGCATACAGTTTCTCTTTGTTCCATTACTGGTTATATGCACTTTGATCAATTAATTGAGGTTGAGGTCTCCCAAGCTTCTTCACTGTAAAGTTTTTTTTCCCCTTCTTAGTACTTTGTAGGGAAGTAATCTGAGACTACATTTAACCCAAGATTGATTCCTTGATAAGGAATTGATAATCTTGTAATTTATTAATTTTCAAATTGTCCCAGCTTTGGCCAATGAGAGCCCCTCCAAAGGCATTTTCTTTGAGCACTTCCTTACTTTTTGACACAAGAAAATGTTCCAGGCTCACCTTAAACGTCCCTTGCTACAGCCCTGGAATCAACCTTTTCTTCAAAGAGTGGTTTCTTTTAGTGGAGAAAGATATTTAGGAACCAATATTTGAACACTGTATTTATATCTGTATAAAGAAAGCCATGGGTTTTCTCCAATTTCAACACACAATGTTTTAGTTTTCTCCTTTTCAAAAGGAGTAGCAGAGCTCCCATTATCTTTAGTGTGTTTACTTATATGATCAATCCCCAGTATGTAGCCAATTTCCCATTGCCACTTCTGCTCCCTCCCTCTTCTTGAGTTAACATTTTCACTCTGCTTTGGCTCTGACACCATGTGCATCCTCACTCCACGCTTCTCATAAATCTTATATGGAAAATCTTGCCACTCTGCTTGAGTTCTAGTACCTCACTCTGGGCTCCTGCACCATCCCTTACCTTGACCACGGACTCGGGCTTCAGCGCATCCAGACAGAATAGCATAACATGTTGCTTGTTTTTACAAAAGGTTATTACACTGAAAGTTGTAATGAGAATTAGTGATCAAATATGTTCTCAAATTTTTATTTAAACCCTCTTGAGATTCTCACATCTCTATTAGTGAAGACTAATATTCCTCATTTTTCCTTCATTCTAGAGTTCTCAGATGTACTTTTAAGAGAGTCTTTTTAATGTAATTTTACTTTTTTAACATTTAGCTTGTTTTTATTGAAGGTGTTTTTATTTCCTGTTACTCTTTAGACTCTTTTTTTTTTTTTTTTTCTTCCCCCATGCCTCATAGCATGCAGAAGTTCCCAGTCAGGGGTTGAACCTGCTCCACAGAATCAGTTCTATATATAATATGTATATATAAATTTTTTTTTTTTTTTTTTTTTTTTGGTGTGTAGGCTTTGGAGTCAGTCAAACCTGGCTTTGAATGCTGATTGTCCCATATACTAATTGTCACCTTTTCTAGGTGACTTAATCAGTGTCCCAGTTTTCTCACCTATTTTAAGGTAACATTTACCTAAGTCCATTGGCAATGGCAGCTAACTCCATCTCTGCCTTTCGTATACCCTTAAGTTAGCTCTGTTTAGTGAATAATTTTCAGGCCTTTTTAGCAGTGTTCTAATATTCAATTTCAGTGTTGTTTTAATTTTTAGGATGTACTGTGGTATTGTATTTTGATGATTAAATGTGCAAAGGTGTGTCAGTGTTTAGTTTGTTGCTTGATATAAAGTAGACATTCTCGGAGTCCTCTTGGGACACAGCAGGTTAAGGATCCAGCATTGTTACAACAACATCCCAGGTTCAGTCCCCTGGCCTTGGAACTCCACATTTCCATGGGTGCGTCCAAAAAAAAAAAAAAAAATTGATATTTTCTCTGCCTCTAGTCCTACACTCCAGGTTTGTTGATATCTACGTGTCTGTTAGGTCTGAGAATGAAACATGGCCTTTGCTCTTGGGGAGTTTAGTCCTTATCAAGCCTTCTTTTTTGCTCCCCAGTGTTGTTTCTGTTTTTTTCTAACTAGTGTTCCATACCTTCCTCCCTTTCTGTTACTGCATTATCTTCAAAACCTTCAATTTAAAAATCTCAGAAACTATTCTCAAAGTAGATAAATGAGAGATAGCTGAGCTTACCCTCAGTGATTTTCTACTTTTTACAAAATACAGTTTAAATCCTACCTTGGATTTTAAGTTCCCTTACATTCTGGCCCATAATTATGTCTTTGCCCTTATCTCCTACTGCTATCCTAAATCAATTCTTTCTGACTAAATTAGTCCTGGAAAGTCATGTTTGGCCCTTAGCATATATCGTATGCTATTTTGTTGTTCATCTTTTGTATCATATTTTTCCACCTCTACTTTTTGCACTAGGAAGGGGTATAGTATCTTAATATGTCTTTGAAATTCAATGCCAGGCCCAGTACCCTAACTGCTTAAAGTAAACAAAAATGGAAATATAAACATTAAAGACAGCAGCCACAGCAACACTGCTTTGAGAATTCTCTGGGATCAGTGAAAGCTTACAATTGATATATGATTTGTTAATGTAAATATAACACTATTTTGTAATGCTTGGATGGTCTGTCAAGAAAATTATTTCTCGGAGCTCCCATTGTGGTGCGGTGAAATGAATCCGACTAGTATCCATGAGGATTTGGGTTCGATGCCTGGCCTTACTCAGTGGGTCAGGGATCTGGTGTTGCCATGAGCTGTGGTGTAGGTCACAGACTCAGCTCAGATCTGGCCTTGCAGTAGCTATAACGTACATAGGCCAGTGGTTACAACTCCGATTCAGCCCCTAGCCTGGGAACCTCCATGTTCTGTGGGTGTGGCCCGAAAAAGACAAAAAAAGAGTATTTGCTTTTACTTGTTGAAACATTTTTATACCTGCTTTAAATCTTTGTGAGACAATTCACCCAGTGTAACATTATCTGTCTTCTTGGTTTTATTTTCTGTTGGTTGTCTTTTTCCCCTGTGTTCATTTGAGATTTTCCTAGTTCACTAGTTATTTTAACTATTTTCCTAGTTATTTTAGATTGTGTTTTGGACATTTTGAGCAACTTGCTGTCTCAAGCTCTTTCTTCTCTGTTATATCCATGCTATTTTTTAGATCCTTGGGACAGCACTCCACCCCCTTTCCTTTTTGGCCCTTTCGCCAGAAAGCGCAGTCTTTGGCTAGAAAAGCTCAGTCTGCACTGTGGTGTGTAATTTCCACAATTGCATCTGGAACCAGATGACAGGAAGACAGGAGAAAAAACAAGATTAGCCTAGAGTTTCTTCAGTCAGTGAGGGTGATACCTGTCCCTTAGACTTTAGGCTTCTATTGGCCCTGGCACTGCCTCTGTTGCAGCCATCACCACCACAAGATTGATTGGGAACTGGGGCGTGGGGAATGAAGAGAGAAAGAAAAAGAGCTATGTCTTACTCTTGAGTATTAGAATACTGCTTTCCTACTGCTTGGGCAGAGCTAGAGGGCTTTTTATAGATCTCTCTCTTTTTGTTACAAGTGGTTACTTAGTAGGTTTCAGGCTACATTAAGCTCAGGCTGGGGGCAAAACTGGATGGGAAAAAAATTACAAATTCACTACCAGTTTGATAATATATCAGATTCTGGGCTCCAGTCCACTTGTTATTATTTACCTTATAACTTTCAGTTAGCTGCTTCATTTATTCTGTCTAGGTTTTATAGTTTCATTCAGTGCTATTAACAAGGTAGAATATGCTTATTCTATTTTGTGCAGAACATAAACTCTCATTATCTATTTTGAAAAGTAATAATAACTTGAATCTCCTTATTTTAATGGTTAAATATGGTCTATCATTTTTTTCAATTTATGTGATCTTACCATGTATAACAGTACAAATTCTGTTGAGATGCTATATTAAATGAAGAAGGAAAAACAAACATTCATTTTCTGTTTTAGATTAGCTCATAATTTTCATGAATTCTAATATTCCAAAATTAATTTGAAAAACTGTTTTCCTATTTTCAATTTAATCTGTTTTCTGCCTGAGAATTTCTGGCTTGCTTTTCATTTTGGAAATGTTTTAATTTTATTCATTTTAACCTTTTAAAAATGATTTGTTTTAATAATTGGTCATCATAGAGCATAGTATGAGGTGACATGCTTCATATTAGTGGACTCTGTTGTCACTCACTTGCTGTTGCAGACACTGCAAGAATTTTAGTCATTCTGACGTGTGTCTTCACTTCACTTCCTTTATTGATATGTGAAACTGATTTCATTATAAGGTCTTTAAGTGTGGATTTCTTCAGCTTCTTTATTTTCAGTAAAAGAAAGTTGTTTCTGGTAAACAAAAAGATTATTTGTTCATCAATGAATGCTGCTTTGAAAACAAACCTTTTCCTAGATAGGTCCAGAACAAAGGAAATGAATATGAAAAGATTCCTTGAAATTGTTGTTGTTGATCAGCTGCTGACAAGCAACCAAATCACTGATAATGCCGTAGAAAAAGAACTAGGAAGTATTTTCAGGTACTGATGTGCAATACTGAATGCAGAGCTTGTATCTTAGCCTGTTTGGGCTGCTGCAACAAAATACCAAAAGTGGTGGCTTATAAAAAACAAATTTATTTCTCAGAGTTCTAGAGGCTAGAAGTCGAAGATTAGGGTGCCAGCCTGGTTGGGTGAGGGCCCTCTTCCAGGTCTCAGATTTCCTTGAATCCTCATGTGGTAGAGGGGTTAGGGATATTTCTGGAGCTACTTTTATTAGGCATTAATCTCTCTCACGGAGGTTCTACTCTCTATAAGCACATTCCAAAGGTTCCACCTACTGATAATACCATCACCTTTAGGGGTTTGGATTTCAACATGAATTTTTGGGGAAAATAAATATTCAGACCATAGCAGCATGTGTAAATGAGTCCAATAAAACAAAAATTGATTGAAAGTCTTCTGAGTTTTAGATCCATTTCAGTTTTACTGTTGTTTGGTATTTATAAAGTTGAGGTGAAATTAAAACTGTTGGCAGAAATGAAAATTTTGTTGCTGTTTTTGTAAAAAAGATATCCTATGTTGTTGATTCTCCATTGACTTACTTTCTGATTAAGAATTTTACTTTTTTTTTTTTCTTTTTAGGGCCGCATCCGTGGCATGTGGAAGTTCCCAGGCTAGGGGTCAAATTGGAGCTGCAACTGCTGGCCTACGCCACAGCCAATCGGGATCCAAGCCATGTCTGAAACCAGTAGCACAGCTCATGACAACGCTGGATCCTTAACCCACTGAGCAACGACAGGGATCGAACCCACATCCTCATGGATACTAGTTGGGTTCGTTAACGCTGAGCCATGATGTGAACTCCAAGAAGTTTACTTTTAACTTAAAAATCAAATGCTGAAAAAATATGTCAGTATTGTGATCATAAATAGAAATTGGTTTGTTGAAAGGACAAAGACTTTGTTTATTAAAGACCTGTAGTTGTTTTTTAAAAATTTTTTATTATAGTTGATTTACAATATTTTGTGAATTTCTGCTATACAGCAAAGTGACCTAGTTATACATGCACATACACACACATTCTTTTTTTCACGTTATCCGCCATCATGTTCCATCACAAGTGATTAGATATAGTTCCCTGTGTTGTACAGCAGGATCTCATTGCTTTTCCACTCCAAATGCATTTGTTTGCATCTGCTGACCCCAAACTCCCAGTCCATCCCATTCCCTCCCCTGTGACAACCACAAGCCTGTTCTCTGAGTCCATGAGTTTGTTTCTTTTCTGTAAATAGGTTCATTTGTGCTGTATATTAGATTCCAAATGTAAATGATATCATAAATTATTTCTCTTTCTCTTACTTACTTCATTTAGTATGGGAGTCTCTAGTTCCATCCATGTTGCTGTAAATGGCATTATTTTGTTCTTTTTTGTGGCTGAGTAGTATTCCATTATGTGTATGAACCACATCTTCCTAATCCATTCATCTTTCTGTGGACATTTGGGTTGTTTCCATGTCTTGGCTACTGTGAATAGTGTTGCAGTGAAGAAAGGGGTGCGTATATCTTTTTCAATGAAAGTTTTGTCCAGATATATGCCCAAGAGTGGGATTGGTGGATCATATGGTAGCTCTTTAATTAGTTTTCTGAGTACCTACATACTGTTTTCCGTAGTGGTTGTACCAATTTACATTCCCACCAGCAGTGTAGGAGGGTTCCCTTTTCTCCACACCCTCTCTAGCATTTCTTATTTGTAGACTTGCTAATGATGGCCCTTCTGACTAGTGTGAGGTGGTACCACATTGTAGTTTTGATTTACATTTCTCTGATAATTAGTGATGTTGAGCATTTTTTCATGTGCTGCTGGCCATCTGTCTGTTTTTTTTGGAGAAAGCCTCTTTAGGTCTTCTGCCCATTTTTAAATTGGGTTGTTTGGGGGGTTTTTTTGGTTTTTTGTTTTTGTTTTTATTTTGCTGTGGAGTTCTATCAGTTGATAGTGTATGTTTTAGAGATTGAGCCTTTGTTGGTTGCAGTGTTTGAAGCTGTTTTCTCCCATTCCTTAGGTTGTCTTTTTTTTTTTTTTTTTTTTTTTTTAATAGTTTCCTTCGATGTGGAAAAGCTTTAAGTTTGATTAGGTCCCATTGATTTATATTTTGTTTTTATTTCTATTGCTTTGTGAGACTAACCTAAGAAAACATTTGTATGGTTTATGTCAGAGAATGTTTTGCCTCTGTTCTCTTCTAGGAGTTTGGTGGTGTCTTGTTGGTGTCTTGTCTTAATTTTAGTTTACTTTTGTGCATGGCGTGAGGGTGTGTTCTAGTTTCATTGATTTACATGCGGCTGTCCAGTTTTCCCAGTACCACTTGCTGAGAAGACTGTCTTTTCCCCATTTCATATTCTTTCCTCCTTTGTTGAATATTA
This sequence comes from Sus scrofa, assembly GCF_054392235.1. Lineage (NCBI taxonomy): Eukaryota > Metazoa > Chordata > Mammalia > Artiodactyla > Suidae > Sus > Sus scrofa. Next base: position 83,910,199 of record NC_139387.1, on the reverse strand, counting down.
ATTGAGCGTAGGTGTCTGAGTTTATTTCTGGGTTCTCTGTTCTTTCCCATTGGTCTGTATGTCTGTTTTTGAACCAGTATCACATGTCTTGATTACTGTAGCTTTGTAATACTGTCTGAAGTCTGGGAGAGTTATGCCTCGTGCTTGTTTTTTTTTTTTTTTCCTCAGGATCATTTTGGCAATTCTGGGTCTTTATGGTTCCATATAAATTTTTGGATTGTTTGTTCTAGTTCTGTGAAAAATGTCACGGGTAATTTGATAGGGTAATTTTGCATTGAATCTGTAGATTGCTTTGGGTAGTATGGCCATTTTAACAATATTAATTCTTCCAATCTAGGATCAGGGACTACCTTTACATTTGTTTGAATCCTCTTTAATATCCTAGATTAATGTTTTACAATTCTCAGCATATAAGTCCTTCACCTTAGTCAGGTACACTCCTAGGCATTTAATTTTTTGGGTGCGATTTTAAAAGATACTGTATTTGTATGTTCCTTTTCTAATATTTCATCCAGTATACAGAAATGCAACCGATTTCTGAATGTTAATGTTGTATCCTGCTACTTTGCTGAATTCGTTGATCAGTTTGGGTAGTTTTTATGTGGAGTTCTTAGGGTTATCTATATATAGTATCATGTCTTCTGCATAGGGTGACAGTTTTACCTCTTTTCTAATTTGGATATTTGTTTGTCTGATTGCTGTGGTTAGGACTCCCAATACTATTATGTTGAATAAAAGTGGTGAGGGTGGGGCATCCCTGTCTCATTCCAGATTTTAGGGGGAAGGCTTTTAGATTTTCTCCATTGAGTATTATATTGTAGTTATTTTTTAAATTCATGATATTTGGTTTTAGTTAATGTGATATTATAATTGTATGAAAAATGTACTATTTTATGAAATTTGAAAAAAAAAAAAAGAGAAAAGATTCTTCCCTCCACCTCTCCATTCAAACATTAGTCTGAAAAGCTTTTTCTGGAGATAAACCTTTATTGTGTGGGGTCAGGCACAGTGTATTTTTCATGTTTGCCTAATGGTCAATAAAGGAAATATAAAATGGCCAGAAAATCAACTTACCTGTGTTCTCTTACTTGTGAATATCCTTCCTTTGTTTTGAAAGTTAAAATCCTCACTATTATGTTAAAATTGACACTTCCATTTCTGAGCCCTTTAAAGATGTAAATGTTATAATGGTACAGAACAGTTGGGAGAGGGGTAAAATATTTTTAAAATCTACTTGGTCTTAGTTGGGAATCCTTTTTTACAAAGGCTTATGTTGGAAGAATTCGGTGCTCATTGTGTCCTTCTATAGTACCTTCTGCTTACATCTATTATAGCACCTGCTATACTCTGTTGTTATTGTTGATTTTTATTTTTGTTTCTGTCAGATGTGTTAGTGCTTAAGGCTTAGTGGTGCATAGAAAATAGAGAGCACTGACTAAATATTTGTTAACTTATGAACTAACAGGCTTTAGAAATGTGGGGAGTATGGTGTAGGGCTTGTTGAAAAAAAAAAGTGGTTACTGGCTAAGGATACTTAAGAACTGTAGATCAGGAAGAAATTTAAATATTAGTAGTTGAATTTATGGGCTGTTTAAATATCTTTTTCTTAATTGCCTTCTTAGACGATAAGACCTAGTCTATGTGTTGGGGTAGGTTTCTTTTTCTAATTCGTCATTGCTTCGTTTTCACTTTTTTTCCCTCCATATGCTGAAATGTGATTTTTTGAGCTTCTCCTTCACTGAACAAAATGTTTTCATTATTGTTTGCTTCCAGTACCTATGTATGTCTTCATATTTGCAGGCATATAGTCACTCTATCAAAGTATCTTACATTCTAAATAAATTATACTCATATCTGGGGGCCCTCTATAATAAGTACTAATTTACACTTTCCTATTCTCATTTCTTCTAAACCCAAGTTAAGTAAGGGAGCATCTGGGTGAAAGTACAGTAAAATAGGACTAATTTTCATAATTCCCTCTCCAGAATAGTTTGATGGAAAACCCACCTGAAGAATCTTAGGTAAGAATGGTAAGAAGCCTAGGAAATACTTGTAAATTTACTAAAAATATTTAAGTGACACTCTTAGGTACCACCTAGAAAATTGTGATTGTAGCTTCACTTAAACATGACCTCTTCTTTTTTGCTGGAGTTAAAATATGTTAATAGCATTTAGTGTTTTATCTCCTTTAACTATATAAAGTAGGAAACAGGATACAAAAATCCTGGGGCTATTTACTTTGTGAATCCTAGATTTTGTGTCTTGCTTCAATATTTTTATTTCTAGATAAAAAGGAATCTTGATAAATAGTGTAAAATAAAGAACTTATCTATTTTGTATAAAATCTGTTTGAAGAATTTAATTTGACAATTTAAATTTTGTAAACTTTTTACTCATACCTTTCTATATGTGGATATTCTTTGAAATACAGGAGAGTTTAAAACTTGTTTAATAATGAAAATCTGTTCTTAATGATAGTCATACAAATTTATCAATCTTTTTTTAAATTTTTTCAGCTTTTTAGGGTCACACCTGTGGCATAGGGAGTTTCCCAGGATAGGGGTCGAATCAGAGGTGTAAGTCGCTGGCCTCTGAACCATATGCCAGCAACAACCAAATCTTAGTCACATTTATGACCTACACCACAGCTCACAGCAGTGCCGGATCCTTAACCCACTGAGAGAGGCCAGGGCTTGAACCCGCATTCTCATGGATACTAGTCAGATTCATTTCTGCTGAACAGTGGGAGCTCCTCCTGGATTTATCAATCTTAATCATATGATACACCTAAAATGTCTTTGAGGTTGGGAGAATTCGTGTGTTTGTGCATATGTGCTAGTTGTTGAGTACTTCTGTTGTGCTAGTCTGGGTGCTGAACACCCTAAATGGATTATGTGATCATGTAATTTAATCTTCATGATGACTGAAATGGTTACTACTTTATCTCCATTTTGTACATGAAGAGCAGGCATAAAGAAGTTGTCACACTACTAGCAAGTGGCAGACTAGGTGATATTTGAATCCAGCAGTCTTTTTCTAAAACCTGTGCTAAAGGGACATTCCTATCTACTGAAGAGTACTGTGCTGTCAAGTACTACTTAAATTTAATCAAAACTTAAATAAAAGTTAAGTTCCTCACTCGCCCTAGCCATATTTCAAGTGCTTTGATAGCGCATGGGTAACACTGTTAACTGAACTATCTCATACAATACTGTTACTTGAATGTACTGTAATGGCTGGTTTGAGACTCTGATGTATTCCTAGATTTGTATAGGAAAATGAATTTTTGGCTTCCTGAAAACTGATTTGTACCAATGCTTTTTTTTTACTCCAAATTTGAAGTTGATGGCTTTTATGATACATAAAATTTCTAGATTAGGTCATTCTTCCCAAACTGCTTTATGAATATATTTAGAATAGAATTTCTGACACATAACAGAAGCAAAATGTAATGAAATAGAATAGGGCAACCTGAAAGATGAGGGATATTTTTAAGATAAGGATAAGAGATTTAAAAAGATATTTTGGAAAGGTAGAAACTCTAGCCTGGGAAGAGATATTAAGGATTGAAATTTATAAATTAAAATCATCTGAAAAGTAAACGGTTTACCTAAAATTTTAGATGAATGTACATTTTTTGAAAATTGGGATAAACCGAAATTAAAAGAAATTTTGGTTTGTCTTATAGATAATTAAAGAATTTATTAGTAGAACTAATAAATGATCTAGGTGGAATATGACATGATTATAGAATCATAAATATTAATATTGTGAAATTGGGTTATATCTAACTTTTTGGATAACTGCAAGGAAGGATAGTCCAGCCCACTTATAGCTTATCTTAGGTCTTTTGTTGACCACAAATTACTCACTAGAACCATGAGTCTGTATTGTATCCCTGTATTTATGTTACTGGAAGTTCATAGCAAAACTAGTATTAAAAACCCTGGAGTTTTAGATTAAAAACTGGAGTCCAGGCAGATAGAACATGAACAAGTTGTGATAAGTTGTTGAACTGAAACTCGTGAGTTTTATCTAGTGAAGTGCTAAATAACATCCCATCACTTTGAATGAATGATTTGGTAACGTGGCATAATTGTTTTTAGGTATGGAAACAGTGAATAAAACATGGTATGTTCAAGAAGAAACACACAACTTCTAAAACTTGGAACACTTAAACAGTTTTTAAAGCAGATTTCTAGCATGTAAAAAAAGGCAGTCTGTAACTTGATAGAGGTCTCTCAATTGCTCAGTGATGAACTGTTACAGATCATTGCATGAGTTAAAGACAATATTGTAAAGTATTAATTATAAATTTTATTACATGTAAATATATAAATATAAGCTTAATATTCTTAGGGAAGAAATGGGAAAATAGCATAGGTTAGACTCCCCAGTAGAGTATAAATTATTTAGCTATATAAAAGGATAGTGTATTACATTTTCTGAACACTTCCTAGGTTTCTAAAATACTGTGTTAATTTTCTTTCCTTTTTTTTTTTTTGTCCTTTTGGGGCCGCACCTGTGGATGTGGAGGTTCCCAGGCTAGGGTCTAATCAGAGCTGTAGCCGCGAGCCTGAACCACAGCCACAGCAATGCCAGATCTGATCCGCAACCTCTACCATAGCTCAAGGCAACGCTGGGATCCTTAATCTGCTGAGCAAGGCCAGGGATTGAACCCATAACCTCATGGTTCTTAGATTTGTTTCCACTATGCCACGACGGGAACTCTGAAATACTGTGTTAATTTTCAAGTTGACATTTTATTACATTGAGTTAAACTTAAATATTTCTTAATTTTCAGATAATTTAGGATAAAATGGGGAGATGGTATGAATTTGCCCAAATAAAGAATTACACTCAATTATCATACAGGAGTATACTGTGACTCTAAAATCAGCTAGGTTTGGAAGTTTCTAGAGCAGTGTTTCTTAGGCTTTACTGTACAGAAGTTCTTTGTCAAGTGCAGATTCTTATCGGCTAGTCTAGAATGGTGTCTGAGGTATCTTGAATTTGTAGCAAGTTCCAAAATCATATTGATACTGTCCTTCTGAGTAAATATCAAGTAGAATAGTAATCTGTGACTATCTGAATATTTTAAGGTAACCTCCTATCTCAGCAATTCCATCATTCTGGTTGCTGAAGTCAAAGTATTGTGGAATTATCTTGGACTCTTGCTCTCTAACACATACTCCACCCTCTGTCTGTCAGCAAATCCTTATGGCTGTATTTTGAAAACATTGCTGGAATCTGAGCACTTTTCATCACCTTTGCTACTGCTCTAGTACAAGCCACTGTCATCTCCCCCTCTAGGTTATGGCAGTAGTATCCTTGCTGGCCTCTGCTTTTCCCTTTGCCTTCTTTCTCTTCTGCTTAAAAGCCCTTACTGGCACTCTTTAAGCCAATGTATTTAACTTAGTCTGTAAGGTGTTATATGACCTAAAGAATGGCACCAGAACTAAAACAAATGTTGCAAATATAGGCTGAAGGGGAAAAGGTTTTTTCTGTTGTCCTTGACATTCTACTTTTATTAAGGCAGACTGAAATTGAATTAACCTTTTGAAAGTAACTCTAATCCTGACTCAAATTTCAAATTTTTAACCTACTAAAACCTTTGAGTTATTCTTATATGTGTTAGTTTCTTACTTTCTACTTGGGTTTTGAACAAAAGTATGCGCCTTTGCATTTCTCCTATTTGACCTAATAGAGAATTTTCCTAGGCAATACGTATGTTTAATGTAGATACTAGCATTTGTACATTTTTTTTTAACAAACTAAAAGAAAAATTACTTCTTATATACATGGGAGATGCAACACAACTGATGAAATTGGGGATTTCTTATGCCTAGATGTTCCAAAATATATTTGAATAGTTCATTGCAATTACTTGTCTTGCATCAGTTCAAGAAAGAATTCTGAGTTGACTTAAAAAATAATTTTACCTCATAAATTTGTTCCCCTTGCCTAACAAATTCCTTTCCTTTCCTCTTTTTCTTATCTTGCTTCTTGTAATCACCATTTTCCTAGTCCTCTAGACCAGAATGATCTTTTACTCCTTCCCAGTGTTTATTCAGTCACCAAATCTCAGAAATTCTTCAGCTCTTTTGATTTCTTGCTTTTTCTCCACAACCAGTTCACTCTAGCTATTCAAGTGTCTGCCTCTAATCTCTCCCCACTGTAATCCCATTCTGTGCTTTGCAGGCAGATCATTCTTTTAAAAGATTCATTTACATTACTTAACTGCACCTCAGTCTTCTTCAGAGCAGTCATAAGACTGAATCTATCTAAACCTCTCCGTCAGTCATTAGAGAGCCTTCCTTCTGTAATCAAGCCCTGCTTGATTTATATTGTTCTTATTGCCCTTGTTACCTTCACTGTAATCTTTCAGATACATGTCTTGGTTTATATGCCTATCCCTCCTTACTGTATATACACAGTTGCGCTTTCACCCACTTTCTTTCACTTGTCAGACTGGCCTAGCTAAATGCCATTTTATTCCTTTATACTGTATTGCTCCTCAATTGCGTTAAGCTCCTTAAGCACACATAACCTATCAACTTCAATGAAAACTGTAGTCCAAACTGATCTTTTCTGTAAGTGCCAATTGTATTTATGTCTGTAGCAAAAAATTTATCATTAGTCTTTCTTACTTAATATGTCTTCTCCTTTCAGTAAGACTATGTGCTTGGTGGCAAGGAGTATAAAAGTGTATTGGTTTATTCAAAAAACTTACTGGCTTGGCTTGTATTGTGTTCTTTCATGTGTAAAATAATTTCTTACAGTTTGGTTTTTTAAAAAATATATTTATATTATTGAGACAAGGCAAACATAAAAAATTCTCTGTTATAATTCATCCTATAGGAATCCCTTTTTCAAGGAGAAATGAAGAAGAAAACTCTCTATACCCTAAATGTGGGCGATCAGGAGTATGAAGACATGGAAGGTAACTTACTTTTTATAAAGTTTGTGTGTGGAAAGCAGCACTTAGTGTTTCCAAATTGTTCATGTGTATTACATTTTAAAATAATACTGGGAGCTTTTTGTACTTATATTTTTTGTTCTTAAACTGAAATAAGCTGCCTAAATAAGAAGTACACTCTTTTTTTAACCTGTTCTCCTTCATGATAAGATTGATGTCTTATCTTCCATGTCAAGTTTTTTAGTTTGTTGAGCACTCTTAAATTTTTTGCTCCTTACTGATTTAAGAATGACATTTTTTGTTATTTTCCTTTTTTTTGTCTGTTCCTTTTCTTATTCCTAAAAAAAATCTTAAGGAAAGCTCCTTTAGTGAAAGTCTCTTGGTGGTAAACTCAAGTTTTTGTATTTATTTTATCCTATTCAGAGCTACTCAAAGATATGTAAATCTGGATTGATCATTTTTTTTGGGCTTTTAGCACTTTGAAGATATTATTAGCCATTTTCTGGTTGTCTTACTGGCTCTCAGGAAATGTCTTTTCAGCCTCATTGTCATTCTGTTGTAAATGATCTGTCTTTTCCCTCTTTTTTCCTTTAAAATCTTATTTTTATCTTTGATGTAAAGTTTTGCTACATCGTTTCTACGCATTGATTATTTTCATTTATCCTCTTTATCATGCCTTGTGTGTCCTTTATCTGTTGGATTATGTTTTATATTTGTTTTTGTTTATCATTTCCCAGACATTATTGCTTTAACTACTGCCTCCCCTTTATTCTCCTCTTCTGGGCTTCAATTAATATGTTAGATTTTGTTCTGACCTCACTTCCCAACCTCTCTTTCACAGATTTCATCTCCTTGTTTTTTACAGTCTAGATAGTTACTTCAAATCTTTCTTCCAGTTCAAAAGTAGTCTTTACTTTTGGGTCTGATCTGCTGCTAGTTATTCTACATAGTATTTGAAAGTTCAGATATTTGAAGCCAGTGGGCATCTAAATAAAGGTATAATACATAAATATGTAGATATATAAATATATCTAAAAACATTCTTGTTTCTGCTGATGCTTACTCAAAAGGTAATGTTTGATTATGAGCTCATATTTGATCCCTGTAATCTGTGTAATCCTTAGGACCTAAATTAGGGATGCTTTCCTCCAGAGGATTTGTATGTGTTTTTTTCTGAATCCATGCTGGGGCCACTAAATTTAGCTCCATTTGAAGGTCTTGGCTTAATATTGGAATGTCTCAGGATCAGTTCCCCTACCTGGGTTGGTCCTAAGGGTTAGGACAAGATCTGAACATTAGTATGGACTTGTGCTCCCAAGACCATCTCAGCTTTTCCATTTGCTTGGTGTATACTGTTCATATTTCAGCTGACTATTTCTTTATTTTTGTTTTATTTTGAATCCTGGAGTTTCTTTTACTCTTGAGCCAGCAATGCATACTTTTTTGTGTGTTGGGTGCATTTGTTGCTGGTAGGTATTTAAATTAGTACAAATCCTAAGGGGTATAACTTGACAGTGTCTGTTCAGATTACAAATGTACATACATGTTGATCTAGCATTCCATTTTTAAGAATTTATCCTGTAGATATTCTGTTAATTGTTTCTCCGCCTTTTGGCCAAGATCAAGTGTAGATATACTGTTAAAAATGTGAAATGAAAGGATTTTCACTGAAGTGATGTTCGTAATAGCCAGATGTTGAAAACATGTGAATGTCCTACCTGTAGATTAAAACAACAACAAAAATGCAGATTAGTGTGTATGGTGTTTTAACATTTGTGTGAATAAAAAAGTTTGAAAGACTGTATATTGGGATTTGCTTATCTATATATTCCATCTTGTTGTCTTTGGAAGAACACAGAGCAAACTTAAAGTTTGTTACTTGTTGCATTGGGAGGAACTGGATGGATGGGGGTAGATTTGAGTGGGAGATTTGTCATTATAACCTTTTTTACTTTAAAGTATTTGAACCATGTGACTATTACTTATTTTAAAATTACATTCATGAAAAATTCTTTTCATTCCTCCATTAAAATGTAAATTAGTAAATGTTGGAGGTCTTGTGTTCAAGGTGTATCTAATATTTAATTACTTTGTAGTAGGAGGGCCCTTTTAGAGTATTTAGTCCAGGATGCTGCCACAAATAAAAATCATTTGATCTGGAGAAATTGAAAGTATATATGGCTGCTTAACTTTATAGGTGAAGAAAACAAAGATAATACTGCAACCACTGGCCTGTTGTACAGTGAAGCTGACAGATGTCCAATATGTCTCAGTTGCCTATTAGAGAAGGAAATTGGTTTTCCAGAAAGCTGTAATCATGTCTTCTGCTTGACCTGTATTCTTAAATGGGCAGAGGTGAGTCTGAGAACAAGTATTAAATATTATTGTATTTTAGTTCCCTAGTATGATTTCATTCCACCTAGTTTAAAGAGTTGATACTGCTTTTCATAAATTATTTCGTAGTAATATGTCTTCCTCCACACAGGACAAATGTCCCTGTATTGCTCAAATTTTGTCAGTATATTGCCTTCTGAATTCTTTATATTCAGCTTTCTGTTCTTTTATAAATTAAAAAAAAAATTTTAATGCGTACCTTTAAAAAAAAAAACCCTGGAGTTCCCGTCGTGGCGCAGTGGTTAACGAATCCGACTAGGAACCATGAGGTTGCGGGTTCGGTCCCTGCCCTTGCTCAGTGGGTTAATGATCCGGCGTTGCCGTGAGCTGTGGTGTAGGTTGCAGACGCGGCTCGGATCCTGTGTTGCTGTGGCTCTGGCGTAGGCCGGTGGCTACAGCTCCGATTCAACCCCTAGCCTGGGAACCTCCATATGCCGCGGGAGCGGCCCAAGAAATAGCAACAACAACAACAAAAGACAAAAAGACAAAAGACAAAAAAAAAAAAAAACAAAAAACAAAAAACCTTAATAACCTTATGGGAATAGCAGATTAAGCATTTTTTTCTGATAAGAATACAGTAATTCATTTTCAGTATACTCAATGCTCTTGGGATAATAGCTATTTAATACTAATAATACCACCTTTCTCTGCTTTTTGTTTTATATTTTTCAGAGAATTTTTACATAGATTACTAAATTTTTTCTTTATATCAGTCTTGTCGGATTTTGCAGAGCATATGTAATAGTGTCCTTCCATTTTACAAATAAGGAAACATGGATTTTGTGTTCCATAACTTGGTCAAGGTCTCATAGCTTAAGAGGCAGAAGTAAATTTGTAACTGCATTTTCTAATTCCTGTTTTTGACTTACTAATTTCAAAGTTAGATATATCATTGAGGTTCCTCCTAGATAGTAAACGATTAAGAAATAGGGAAATTTCAAACTTTTTAATATATTATGTTGGTTCAATTTGGGTCAAATAGACCATGGTACTATATATTGAATATTAATATGAGCTCCATTGTTATGAATTATTAAATAAAAATTTGTCATTGATCATGCTATGTTCTGAGTTAGTAAATTGGCAGTGTGTAAAAATTAGTAAAGGAGATAAATCTTTTTTTTTTTTTTTTTTTTTTTTTTTTGTCTGTTTTTAGGGCTGCACCTGCAGCATATGGAGGTTCCCAGGCTAGGGGTCTAATTGGAACTGCAGCTGCCTACCTATGCCAAAGCCACAGCAACGTGGGATCCAAGCCTCATCTTTGACTCACACCATAGCTCATGGCAATGCCAGATCCTTAACTTACTGAGTGAGGCCAGGGATTGAACCTGCATCTTCATGGATACTAGTCGGGTTTGTTACCACCGAGCCCCAACAGGAACTCCTAATGATATAAATCTTAAAAAAAAAAAAAAAAAAGTATGTATGTATATATATGGTCTTTTTAAGGCCACACCCGTGGCACATGGAGGTTCCCAGGCTAGGGGTTGAATTGGAGCTGCAGCTGCTGGCTTATGCCACAGCAACACCAGATCCAAGCCATGTCTACAGCCTACACTACAGCAATGCCAGATCCTAACTCACTGAGCGAGGCCAGGGATTGAACCTGTATCCCCATAGATACTGTCAGTTCATTTCCCCTAAGCCACGAAGGGAACTCCTTAAAAATATTATTATTATTTTTTTTTGTCTTTTTGCCATTTCTAGGGCCGCTCCCGTGACGTATGAAGGTTCCCAGGCTAAGGGTCGAATCGGAGCTGTAGCCTCCGGCCTACGCCAGAGCCACAGCAACGCGGGATCTGAACCATGTCTGTGACCTACACCACAGCTCACGGCAACGCCGGATCGTTAACCCACTGAGCAAGGGCAGGGACCGAACCTGCAACCTCATGGTTCCTAGTTGGATTAGTTAACCATTGCGCCACAACGGGAACTTCCTTAAAAATATTTTTAACACAAGTGGCATTCAAATTGTTTGATATCCTTAAGCACACTGGAAATGAATCTCTTATTACATAATTGGGGTTTGAAAAGCTCTGTATTTTACTTACATTTCATTAATAGTGTAGAAAGGAGAACATAGCTTTATACTGACTCTATGGCCAAGTTCCGGGAGGAGAAAAAAAAGATTTGTTATACCATTTTAATTCATAATAGTATACTTGGAAATAGTTCTAATTTGATTAAAGTCTGAATTGGTCTTTGGCAAGCAAGGACTAAGGATAGGTGAAAATGTATTTTGGGAAAAAAGTGTTTTGAGTTTAATTATTTAATATAATTTGAAATCTCTGTGTTTGCAGGAGCATTGACTAATGAAATAAGAATGCATATTTTTCTCTGCCATCCAACTAATGATTTCATCTGTGTTGCATTTAGTGCACCATGGTTTGCTTTGTGATTAAATATCTTCAAAATAGAGGAGATTTTGCTTCCAATAGAGAAGCAGTATTACTGCATGGGTTGAAGGCTTCAGTTCAGTGCTTCTCATAAGATTGTGTTTAGTGACTATGTATTTGTGAGTTTCAATAACCGTAGTTTTGAGTATGTGCTTTTTTCTGTATGAGGAGAATAAAATAGGCTTGATTCTCTATTTTTCATTACGTCCTGCATGCATCTTTGATATAACCACCAGCTTTATCGTGGTGTACAAGTTCAGATTTCTTTAGAGTATGTATCTAGAAGTGGTACTGCTGGGTTATAGACTATGTACCTAACATATTCAACACAACTAGACAGTGTTAAACTTGTCTATGTTTTTAACTCTTGTTGAATATTTTTAGGTTGAGAATACTTGATAATATATATGCGGTCAACACTTTTCTTACATAATTATTTTCCTTTTGTATTACTCCTTTGTATATAAACATTTTGTTGAAGCCAAATTGCTTTTAAAAGAAAGTACTTATCTGCTATAAGACCTTATATTGTGATGGACAGTGGGGGAGTTGTGGTATTGTTTAAACAAAAGTAGTTAACCTTGAAAGCAGAGAACAAATGGAATATTCTGCATTATTTCATTGTTCCTAGTGGGGATAGCAGATATGAGTTAAATAAACCATTAAGTTGAGCAGTAACAAGAGCACAGTCTACTTATAAATTGTTCATTGTTAATAATAAATGAGTACTGGTTAACAAAATTACTTAGGCTTTGCACTAAATTTTCAGTTTGAATCTTTTATTTGTATGGTAAAAGTTAAATATGTCTTGGAAGTATATAAGTGCTTTGACAAATAGAAACAGATTTCATATTCATTAATGTTTTTATTCATGACCATTGGTTATTAAGATCTCTCCTTCTCATTTTCCTCATCATCCTCTGTTTTTAAAAAGAGTCATGTTCATTTACTTTGGATTTCAGGATTAGGAATAAGCATCGATATTCAGACTCTGCTAAGGCTTTCTTAAATATTCTTTCATTGAAATCACTGTGTTAATGTTTATTTAATATTCAAGGCAAGGATCCTGAACTCTTAATTTATTTCTAAACACTTCAAGGGGTAGCCTGAAATTAAAGTAATTTAAAAAAAATTGATCCATGGTTTAAAATTTTACTGATGTTCACTTCTAGTAGGAAGTCAGAAATAAAAATTGAGATTTAGGAGTTCCCGTCGTGGCTCAGCAGAAATGAATCTGACTAGTATCCATGAGGACACAGATTCGATTCTTGGCCTTGATCAGTGGGTTAAGGATCTGGTGTTGCCAGGAGCTATGGTGTAAGTCTCAGACACGCCTCTGAAACCCAATGCTGTGGCTGTGGTATAGGCCATCAGCTACAGCTCTGATTTGACCCCTAGCCTAGGAACCTCCATATGCCACAGGCATGGCCTAAAAAGACCCCCAAAAAGAGAGATTTAGAGTGGTTGGAAACCTACATAGTAGGCAAAAAGGATAAAATTATTCAAGTCCACTTTCCTAGTCTTGTATCTTTCAGAAATTTAGCTGAGCTGAGATTTGTACTCAGAGTTCTCTAAAATAGGATTCAAAATAGATATCAAGAACCAAGAAGAGTGACTCATTTATTTACTTTCACCTTAATATTTTAGGCATTGAAGAAGTTCTCCTTTAGAAACAAGTATATTTATTTTAGACACACTCCTGAAAATTTTCATCTTCTTAAAATATCTGTTTCCAAAGTCATAATTAGTTTCAATCTCTCAAATTTTGGTTCTGTGGTTATTTAAAACAAAAGCTATGTAAGGACTTTAAAGTGATTAAGTAACTGAATTTAGTCTCTAGATATTTTGTAGGATCTACCAAGGGAAGAAAGATCCAGGATAATGGAAACTAGTGGTTTTCATGGCCCATAGACTAATTGCCTCCCATTAGGGAAACTAGTACAAATTAAAATTAAACTTGTCCACTCTATGTTTAGTTTCAAGGAGCTCACAGATGGTAAGCCTGTTGGTTTATAAAACAAAAATGATGATGTAGAAGTAGAATATCGATCTAAACAAAGACACTTAAGGAAAGCTGAAGTTCTTACTAATTTAAAACATCAGTATTAGAACTGAGAATCTGAAATTAGAGGTCTTTGACCTGATAAAATGTGTATAGGACCAATATACAAAAGTTTATCAGTCACTCAGAAAATTATTTATTTTAGCTATACTGTGAGCAGAAATGCAGACTAATCATATTGAGGGCATTTAGTTTAAACATAAAGTTTTTTTTTTTTTTTTTTTTTTTTGTCTTTTTGTCTTTTGTTGTTGTTGTTGTTGCTATTTCTTGGGCTGCTCCCGCGGCATATGGAGGTTCCCAGGCTAGGGGTTGAATCGGAGCTGTAGCCACCGGCCTACGCCAGAGCCACAGCAACGCAGGATCCGAGCCGCGTCTGCAACCTACACCACAGCTCACGGCAACGCCGGATCGTTAACCCACTGAGCAAGGGCAGGGACGGAACCCGCAACCTCATGGTTCCTAGTCGGATTCGTTAACCACTGCGCCACGATGGGAACTCCAGTTTAAACATAAAGTTTAATCTTGATTGTCTGAATTGGCACATTTGAAAGTAGATATTTAAGTGAAGACTAGAGAAGTTTGACATACGGCCATAGTATTGACAGCCGATTATAATTATGATCCACAGTAGAAAAATCTACACACACACACATTCAGAACATAAGATCGATGATTTGATAGGTTGCAAGAAGTGGTTTTGACTCTTTAAAGTTTGAGGACTTAGGAACATTTCATGTTTAAAGTAAGAGTTTTTATTGTATTTAAAGGGACATGCAGTATATGTGATTAGCAGGTTCTTGATATCCACTGGGGTTCTTTTTTACGTAATGTAAATATTTCCCTTATCTTATGTAATTTTTTTATTGCAGTTAACTTTCCTAGTATAAGCACATTACCCTCCTTCGACTTATTTCTCTCAGTCCTCCATTTTATATCCAATACTGACAGCTTCAGTTTGAGAAAGTAAGGTTAATGAAATCAGAATAGGACAGTTGGCAGAGGTGTATTTTCTCCCATGAGAGTAGAAATGGAGAGAGTGTTACTGTGGTGATTTACAGTTCTCGAAGTCTGACAGCAGTGTTCAGTGCAGGCAGGTGAGGAGTATATTTTTGAACTAATAATACATACTAAAAAATACAATCAAAATATGACTTTAGTTGACTTACATCTTGACTATAGATGTGTTTAATGTACAGCTGTTCCTTTATGCAGTGAGTAGAAATTTATATATCATTCTGGTGATTAGATTACTGTTCAGTAGCATAATCCAGTGAAGTTTTATTGCCTGGATCTTCCCAACAGTTTTACCTAACACTTTAATTTTTCTTTATTCCTGAATGAAACCAAACCTCTCTCTTATATAGTTCTCTGTGAATAATAATTTAAACGTATCTGTGGAGCACTGCTCTTAGTCCTTATCTTTATAAAGCATTGTCAAATTCATTCATTTAATTATTACAGCTTGTGCAATAGGTGATTTAGGGCTGTGTGTCTTCATCCTTAAAGTGGGTTAGAGAGGTTACTATTTCTTGAATTTGTAACTAATTATTGCAAATCCTCAGTTGTTTTATTACCTTTAGTAGCACAAAGGATATTTTTAAATTGTGAGTGTTTTATTACCTAAAGCATATGTGTAGTAGATTTTTATTTAATACTCTGTTTTTACCAGTTGGGCAAATGAATGTGTATTTGTGTGTAGCCTCATTTTAAATGTCAGAATTTGTAAAATGATTTACACAGATAGTTTATGGGATTTTCCATTTTTATGCTGGAAAAAGAAAGTCATAACTATTAAATGTCAGAAGAAAAGACAGAAAAAAGAAAGAGTAAAAGTAATTCTACCCAATTGTTGTATCTTTAAGAACATGAAAGCGTTCCTTTTGATAGATAAAATGCTTTCTTGCTGTTAATTTTTATCACTGACAGCCATTTGTCCTATAGGATACATTTTTGAAAGCTGTTGTAAAGAACTATAGTTTCACTAATATGGGTCGACAAGGACTGCCTTGAAAGAACTGGTTAAATGTGATAGAATATATATAGGCCGACCACAGGTGAGCACTTTCTTTAGAGATCCAGGCTAGGTATCTTGGGACCATCAATGAGAAAAGATAGGTCCTGGTGAGTAGCTTTAGAATAAGCATCAACCTCTAATGATATGCATTCCTAAATCATCTTTATTTGATTTTGAACTGCAGTTTTATATAATGTGTTTTGTTTATTAGTAAGAGAGATAAATGTTCTAAAGTTTCCCATGATCAGACAAACCTACCTAAAGCATAGATACTGAGATTAGTCTTTAAGCACTTACCTTTAACACTTGCTTCTCTCTCTCTAGGAGGGCTTTCGGTAGGCAGCCTTTGTGATTGAGGATAGAGCAGCAGCAGAAAGCAAGAAATATTAGAAATCAAGAATCCTGAATTCCCAAATAAGGAAGGTTTCCTGTTCTTACATTTAAATGTGGGTTTGTCAGAGCTGGGAGTTTACAACGCTTCAGAATACTAGGGTATGTTTTACTGAAATCATTAGGAAGATTATTTTTTTCTATCAAAATTGCCTCCTTAACTTATAACCTTAGTACAGAGCATCACAGTAAAATGTATGCTCTGTTTTTAAATACACAGTACATTGTTAAGTAGTAATCAAATTCTGTTAATTTTGGAGCTGTATCACAAAGTTGAATGATGATATTGGATTACTTTGACTATGAAACTATTTAGGTACTTTAAAAATTATTGAAATAGAACTCATTGTTGATTTAAAATAGGTGAATACTTGAGGCTATTTTTGTTGTCTATAAGGACTCAAAATTGTGAATAACCAAAGGGTATTTGTTATTTATTTGTTTGTTTTTGTATACAAGGAAAACAAAATTCTGGGATAATTTTCTTCAAAACTAAAAGTACATTTTTAAGCAGAATTAAGTATATTAGTTAGATATTTTCAACATTAAGTTTTAAATATGAATTTTTAAAACCACACAACTTAAAAACTAAATTATTTTTAGTGACACAAACTCTGGAAACTAAGATTAAAATTTCTTTGATATTTTCTAAATAATACCTGCTGGATTATAAGGGTGAAGAATCCTTAGGGATGCTTTAAAGTTAGGTCATTTTCTAAAACTTATTTGTTAACCTTTTCTATTAAAGCTGTTTGATCATCATGTGATGTGTAACTGTATACTTGAGTACCTTTTAATGATGGTGGTCTTTGAACCTTGGCATGTGGTAATGTAAAGTAGCCATATGTTTTTCTTACAGTGCACAGTAACAAAAAATTAAAGATCTGCTTAATTTTTGAAATCTGTTTTGATTTCTTTTTTATTAAATTCTTCTTTAGCCACTATTAATTTATTGATTTATGCTGCGAAGACTTAGGATAACTTTTCCCTTTGAAATGCTTTGCTAAACTGTTTTAAGGTCTGAAATGGATATCATCATTTCTCAGTAGCCATAGCAAAGATATTTTGTTTACTATAGGTAGCTTATTTTCTGACCTGTGCTTTTTTTTTAACTGGGGTGGATATCTTGGTTTCAAGCAGTTTTTCTAATGGCTAAGCCTGAGCCAAAAAAATTCTTTTGACGTATTTTCTAGTGTTAACTAGATTGATTATCTTTAGGAAATATAATATATATATAGCTTATCATAATATATAGTAGTATATTTTTCTGGCTACTGCTTTTTTTTTTGTTTTCTCTTTCTTTTTTGTTTTTGAAGTAGCCGTGGACTCCTTTCCTCAAATGAAACCTTAGATAAATCCATGACAGTTATGCATAAGGGGAAAAAAAAACCCCACAAGAGCTTACTCAGAAGCCTATTGTCTGAAACAGATCAAAATGGAATGATCCAGGTTAAAACTCTGTCAGTTTGAACATGGTAAAGAGTGCCATTTGGCTGGTGTCAACAGAGGAAATTTAACAAAGAAAATGAGATTGTATAATTTCGGAGTTCTTGCAAGATTTGATGCATCTGATACAGAATAAACTTGTTTAACATAGTGGCTTTCTTTGGATTTAGTAGGTGTTACAACCTGAAATAGATATAATAAAATGAAATACTTTAATTTCCATAAAAATCATTGAGAATTCATGTCTCATATATATAAACATCAAATTGTGAGTTATCTTTTTATTAGTGAACTAGGCTTTGTTTAATTGTTAGTGCAGATGTTTAGAAGATTTTACACAGTACTTAGTCTATGCCATTAATTTCTGTAAAAACCCCAGAGATGATGATTATCTCCATTTTCACAAATGAGGTAACTGAGACGAGGAAAGGCTCTGTAATTTGCTCAAGGTTATACACAAGGACGAGATAGGGAAATAGTAAATCCAGAGTCTGACACATCTGTATCATAGTTTTTTTTTAAAAAAAATTGAAGGAAACAAATTTTATTATCTTTTTAATGAATGTTTAGATTTACCTTCAAAATAGAAATGAAAATATTTTGAAATTTTAGTAAAAATAGGTACTTGAAAGTTTCTACTTTCTAGTATTCTTTTGAATTACAAATGTATTTATATAACCTCTAGTCTAAGAAATTTCATGCAGTAAATGCTAATATGAACAACAGTCACACAATTATAATGTTGAGTTCTTTGAACTAGAATTGCTGTTTGCATTGCATTACTAAAAAGATGTGGACAGCTTTGCTGCTACTTGTATCAAAGCTTCTTAAGGTCAGGTTTTCTGTAGGGAAAGTAATAGCATCCTAAATCCGTAGTGTTTAGACGTAAGCTGAGCTGGCTTCTACCAGCCTGAACTGATATAATATAATACGGTCACATTTCATAATTCAGATATGATGTAAAGCATTTTATCAAGGCCTACCTACTTAGGAAAAGAAAAATCGCTTTTTAGCAGAGTAATAAAAAAGTAACTCTGTAGTTCAGCTGACCCCGAAGTGACTCTTAAGCTTTGTGAAAATAGATGATCAAGGGCCACCACACACAGTCTTTTCTACTGTACTTATATAAGCATATTTTGATATGTGCCAGCGTCCAGAAAGGAAAAAAATCACATTTTTCCACTAAGATAATTTATCAAAATTCTATTACTATCTTGTCTTTTAGGCTATTGCTATTAAATTGTTAGAATCCTGTTTTATAACCATATATATATTCAAATATCAACTTTTGGTATTTTCTTCATAGGCTACAGAATCTCCCCTCCTATCTTAGTAAACAACATACCTATCTTAAATTATTTAAATAATATAAACCAATTCCTATACAAACATTTAATAGTATCATCAGAGAAACTTTTTTTTTAATTGACCGTGCCTACAGCATGTGGAAGTTCCTGGTCTAGGGATTGAAACTGCACCACAGCAGCAACCCGAGCCACTGCGGTGACACCGCCAGATCCTTAGCCTGCTGTACCACAAGGGAGCTCCAGAAACTCTTAATTATAGTTGATGCACATTTGATTTGAAAGTACAAGAAATATATTTATGTCAAAATTAAGTTGATTTGCAGCATGATCAAAGGACAGTTTTTCTTAAATCTATACAGAAAGTCTACAATTTAGCTTGAAAAAGACCAGCAGCCTAATAAAGGAATTAGGCAAAAGGCATAAGTAGACAGTTTAAAGAAAAGCAACTTTGAAGAGTCCTTAAATATGAAAATATTTTTAACCTTAGTCATATAAAAGGAAATGTAAATTAAAACTTATGACATACCATGGTATTAAGAATGAAGCAGCTCTGCAATAGTAATATGATACATAAGAGAAAAACAAGATTCAGTTTAGCATCTGAGTTAATTATACTGTATAAGGCGTGTGTGTGTGTGTGTGTGTGTGTGTGTATGTGTATATATGTATATGTATAAGCATTGGCTGTCTCCAAAAGGATATGTTAAGAAACTGCTTCTGGAGAGGTCACCTATGTGGCTAAGGGAGGAGTGGAGAAATCCTTCATATCTAAAATTTTTCTATTGCTGATATAACTGCCTATTCCAAATTATTTTGGGGGAAAATACTGGCATATAATATTAAATCTATAAGGGACCTGTCCAAGCCATTCCTTCAGCTTATTTAGAGACTCACAGAGCTGATAGCTGCAGCCCAGCTTTCCTTTCATTATACTGGGCAGCAGTTCTCAACTTGGCAGCAGGTCTTACTAGGTATTGTTTTGATAACAAAGATCTTTTTTCTTGTTCATCACTGTATTCTGCTTAATTTAGCTCTCAGTAGGTGCTTTGTCAGTGTTTGAATTTTTTTAAGTTAAGGTATTTATTGCTCTGTTGTATGATAAAGGTGGAAAGTATTTCGTCTTTACCTTTGAAAGAAGAAAAAAATATTTTTCTGTTGTTTCTTGTTTCGATGAAAAACAAAAATGCATTTGTTTAATTTTGATCTATTTTAAAGAGACATTTGTAAAGTTATAATTTGTTAATCATTTTTCAGACACTGGCTTCATGTCCTATTGACCGGAAACCTTTTCAGGCAGTGTTTAAATTCAGTGCATTGGAAGGTTGTGTTAAGGTAAGACTTAGATTTTCTTTTGCAGAATGAACTGTATAAACTTAATTAAGATGATTTTGCTTTAGTAGACTTTGAACTTGAATATGTTTGTGAATTATTCATCTTTAGGTTTAATGTGTTTAATTTCCATTGGTAAAAATGTTTGGATGGAATATTAGATTCAAAGACAAACCCCACAAAAACTTAAGTCCAAAATACCTGAAAATTATGTTTTCATGAAAAACTTAAAATGTTGAGAAGATTAAACAAAAGGAATTAATTATAAAATGGCGTTTTTGTGCTTAAATGCTGGTGCTTGAAGGAAAGTCAGTTTAATTGAAGAAGAGGAAGGGGGTTTATGGAGATCTTCAGAGGGACTTCTCATAGTTTTAAGGTTGGCATGAGCAGATGATTTTTAAGTTCGATTTTATGGTAATGCTTAATCCTAATCACATCCTTGAGATGAGCATACCACACTGATGTTACTTATGATTATAAACCATGGTTATGATTTGTATTCACATTTATCTTTGAAAGAAGAAAAAAGAAATAGGAACATATTCCTGAGTTAATGAATAAAAAGTGAAAAGAAGAAAAGCATAAGTAGTTAAGTAAAATGTATGAGAAGGAGATTTCTTGAGGTATCACTAACAAGTCAGGAGTGATATACAACTGAAAACGAGAGTACTCAAATATATACATACATGATGTACCATTGATGGGGAAGACAGAGTAGCACCAGCAGCCTGGTTGCTGTCTTTGTGAGTAGGAAGAAGCATAAAAGTTACATACAACTATTCAAGCATTAGATGTTCTTAAGTGTTTATAATTTGTTTTGATATGTTCTTTCCAGAGAGTCTCAGTGACATAAGGTTGAAATAAGACTGCAATTCAAATGAAATGCCATGTGTAAAAGATTTTGCATGTTGTAATTGCCTAACTCTGGGCATCTATGCAATATTAGTATATATCTTGGAGAAAGATAAAACATTATTATATGTGTATGATATTATAATCAAAATTAAAGCATGATTTCTCTGAAAGACCTGTTCTCTATTTTTTCAGACTATATTATGTTACTAAAGATCATTAGCATGAACTGGCTTCCAAGGATATTTTCCTATAAAATTGAGTTTTGTTGTGTCATGTGAATTTTGTTCTGTTGACTGGAGTAAAAATTTGTTTCATTTATTAGAGTTTGTTCTTAAAGTTTGGCCAGTGTTAATCTAATTTTGTCAAATGTAAAAGGTATTTCTTATCATATGTGGTATTATCCACTTACTCTTCATATCTTCCTTTGCCCTTTTACTTCTTTTGAATCTTTGTTATCCTTTTCCCTTTACAGTTAAATTTAAATGAGACATCTATAGTTACTTGTATTTTCAACCACTTGTTGGACATCTCCATCTAGAATACCAAAGGAATCTAAACATTAACAAACCAGAAACTCATCTCATTTCCTGCAACCTCCCCAACCCCATTTGTATGGTACCACAGTCCCAGTCAGCCAGATCAGAAACGTCTGGGGGTTCCATTTTTTCTCTCTCCCTTATCTTTGTCTGTTTGTTCTTCTGCACAGTGTCTTAAATTTGTTCCTCCATACCTCTGCTGTTCCTTCTTTGTAGGCTCTCATGCTGTTATCTAGACCTTCTCTGCCAGTACCACTCTATAATATAAATATTTTAATAGTTATATTAAAAGAGCAAAAAGAAACAGTTAAGATGAATTTTTGTTTCATTTAATCCAACATATCTAGTGTATTATTTCACCATGTAATATTTTAGAAGAATTATTAAGGGATTTTAACTCTTATTGTTGATTTCATTGAAGTCCAGTGTATATTTTATTTACTAGTACATCTCAGTTTAAAGAAGCCACATTTCACATGTTTAATAATATGTGGCTAGTGACTGTTGTGTCATGCAGTGTAGATCTACACTGCTATAAAAACTTTCCTCTGGTTTCCTGGCTTTTAGAGTCTCTTCTTAACTGGTTCAACCTTCATATCACTGCCAAAGGAAACATATTTGATCATTTCATTCATTTGCTTTTAAAACTCCCATTTATTTTCTGGTTCCTATAGAACTGTTTTCTTATTCAAGGCCCTTTACACTCTGGTCCTTATATATTATATCACCTCTATATCCTGCTTATTTTTTCTTCCCAATCTACATTGGCTTCTCACTGTTTCTTGCAACTGTGTGTTCCCTCCATTTAGAATAGTTTTTCCTTGGATAAATTCTTACTTATTCTTTTAAGACCAACTCATAAATCATCTACTGATTAAAGTCTTCTTTGATATCCTCAGATAAAGTTAATCTCTTAGTTCTATGCATATACAAAGATCTGTGCTTCTGTTTCTCTTATGAACACTTAAGCTATTTACGTGCCACTCTCTTAACTGTTTTGTTTCTCCAGAGCTTAGTACACATACTATGTTTATAGCTTTAGCATGCTTGAATTAATAAGCATATGTATTTGGGCTACACTTTCATTCAGACAATTTTGTTTCTTTAATTTTTTGTCCTTTCAACGGAGAACGTATAGATTATCATTTGTGATGCCGGATTATCACTCTAAATAGGTGATTTTGCTTTTCTCGCAGGTTCAAGTAAAAAGACAGTTGAGAGAAACAAAAGACAAGAAAAATGAGAGCTCTTTTAAGAAACAGCTGTCCTATCAGGAAAATTCTAAAAGCTGTGTGAGGTTAGTGATGAACTTAAGAAATGAAACCCAACTGTGTAGAATCAGAAGATAGCTAGTTAAAATAAAAACAAAGCCTCCTTAAAAAATAATTTGAAGCTTAAATATATTTACTTACTTTAAAGCACACATTTAATCATTTTAAGGAAGGATCAGATGAAATCTGAGAATATAAATTGACCTCTGTCTTTGATGAATTAGTTTTTTTTTTTTTTTAGTTTTTTTCCTAATTTGTTCTAGATATTTTTGTAAAATAAAAATGTTACAGCAATGTAAACTTTCTGTAAAATTTTCTGAATGCTTACTCAGTTTTATATGTATCATAAGCCAATAAGGATAAGCATTGGTGTAGAGCCTACATTTTGAGTAACTGCCCTAGTATTTATGGACAAAAGGTAGAAAGTAGCCATTGATGCAGCATACCATTCTTCATGAGACAGTTGTAATTGGAATTACTCATTATCTTTTTCATTTTTCTTCTGTTAATATAATAAGACACTTGCTACCTATTTTAACAAATGTTTGTTAAAATTTTTAATCATGTTTGGATTTGTTTCTTTAACTGCTCTTCTTAAAACATAATTGTCCAGAAATACTTAGTACTCAAGTATAACAGGTACTAACATTTTTAGAAATAACTGATTATTATACATTTAAAATTTAATCCCTTTTGATCTGAAATATATTTTAGAGCTGTCTGAAAATTGTATTCTTTTTTTTTTTTTTTTTTACTTTAGGGTCGCACCCACGGCATATTAAAGTTCCCAGGATAGGGGTCGAATCAGAGCTGCAGCTGCCAGCCTTTGCCACAGCCACAGCAGCCAGATCCGAGCCATGTTGGCAATCTACACTGCAGCTCTGGATCCTTATTAACCCATTGAGTGGGGCCGGGGATTGAACCCACGTCCTCATGGATATTAGTTGGGTTTGTTACCAGTGAGCAACAACAGAAACTCCCAAAAGTTGTATTCTTAAGTCGGTACATTGTCAAAATGTGTGACTGGGTCACTTTGCTGTATGGTAGAAATTGACAGAACACTGTAAATAAAGTATAATGGAAAAAATAAAAATCATAACATGATTTTTGAGTACATTTATGATTCTTGAGTACATTTCTTCAGAATACTAAATATCTTAATAAATTATTTAGTTACCAAAACAGTTGACAGTATTCCTTGAGGTTTATCAAATCATGCCACTAATTTATAACACATAAGGGATTCCTGGAACATTCAGTTCAAGAGCCCACCTATAACCCTATGTTAAAAACTGCAATAGAACAAATTTTTTTTTTTTTTTTTTGGTTGCACCTGCTGTGTGAAGTTCCAAGGCCAGGGATTGAACCCGCCACGCTGCTATTTTGACCTGTGCCACAGCTGCAGCAACACCAGATACTTAACCTGCTGTGCCACATGGAAACTTCCTAGAAGAGCAAATTTTAATTATGGTTTCTTTTTCTTTTAATTATATCTGAGTCACCTTTGATTCTTGCATTTATATTTGCACTTTTTTCCCAGGCATAATGAAGAAATACCTTTTGCTAGCTTCATTCTTTTTTCAGCTCCTATTCCTGGCTGTGACAATGTCCTAGAAAGGCATTTTTCCACAGTTACCAGTTCTCTTGGCTCTTGCTGAGAGGGCGGTGGTCATCATTGTATGACCTGTAACAGGGTCATACAGTGAGTGGGTCTAACAGAACTAAGGTAGACTACATACTTAACTTTTTTTCTAAAGGATTTGTGGTAGGGTGTTGGTATAGGGAAATAACAGATGCAAAATAATAATTTGCTTTTGCCTACCAAATCAGACCCTTAATAATTTCTCACAAGGTGGAAAATTTGTTAGGTATTTACTGTACATTCTTTTTAGAGTCCTTTGAATGTTTTTAGTTTTCCTTCCATTCAGTCTTATATTTATGAGGCATATGCCTCATTTCTCCAGCACTTAGAAAATATCCATTCAGTGTTGCCTCCCTTCTAAAGCCATAAAACTCTTCTTTTTCTCATATTTTCCACCAGTTCCAAGGAAAGGGATTGCAATGGTGTTCTCCTTCTTGGTAGTGAATCTCCATTGCACTCACTGGAGTAGAGTGTTAATTAACTAAGTGGCGAGTCCAACTCATCATGCTTTTGTTGCTAAAGTTTAAAACTCAGTGCATAATAGCTTTCATTTTGGTGTGCAGTGGATTGAAAAATAAATGAGCAAAGTGACAATTTTCTCTTATTTCATCTTTATTGATGTTTACAGAAAAAATGTCATAAGAGAAGATCTATTAAGTACAAAACTTTATGACTTGAAGATGATATACAGTAAGTGACTTTTTACTTGTCTGTTCTATCTTTTTTGTTTCTTACTTTAATGCTTGTGCCAGAGTTCTTATTAGTGATATTTTGGCTTGGGAAATGGTCATACACAGAACTCTGTTGAACTCTCAACATTGTAGTCAGTTCTGTGTAAACTGCTTTCACGGGGTCATTTATACTGTTCCCTGCCTTTTCATTTTTATGCTCAACTTGAAGGATGGGAAGAGTGAATGAGTGTGAGAGAGCATGTATGTGTGTGTTGGGAACGAAAAGGAGAAAAAGGTGTTTTCCAGTTACTTGGTGGTTAGCAACCTACATTGTGGTCTTACTCCACTCATTAGTGCAGAAGTCCTTAGGAGAAATGAGATAAAATACCTCAGGGGTTAATAACTGTAAGCAGTAACAAGGGAAGTCTGTGACATTAGAAGTTAATTCATAGTTCCCAGAGGAAGTTGTGGTTTGGCTTCTAGCCACACTTTTAATTTGAAACTTCATTTGGAAATAAAACATCTCTTACATATTTATCTATATGGGCAGTTAAGTATGCCTGACTTTTGTGGTAGTGTATGGATTCTCTAATATAGGAAAGTTTTGAAGCAGGGCCTGAGAAAAATGGCACTGCAGTGCTTTGTGACTCCCCTTTGGGGCTTGTGCTGTTTATTCTAGTTCCAAAGAACAATTTACTGTGAGCTGTTTCTAAGCCGGGAGAGGTGAGCATTAGGTTACAATGAATTTCTATTTATAGATAGAATTCATTGTTCTTAAAGACCAGTGATAATCAAGTTCATTTTTTATACATTTAAATACCAAGTTTGGTTTTTGTTTTTTGATTCAATTAAGATGATCTCTCAAGATTATAGGTAACTCCAGATTTACAGATAAATAAATGTCTGTCTTTGATAATTTACCATTAAAGTGAAATTCTGGAGTTTTCTTGTGGCACAACAGGTTATGGATCCGGCATTGTCACTGTGTGGCTCAGGTTGTTTCTGTGACACAGATTTGATCCTGGCGCAGGAACTTCCACAAGCTGCAGGCATGGCCAAAATAAATAAATAAATAAAGTGGAATTCCACAAAAGGACTTTAATGGTTAGATAAGCACTTTTCTTTTGTTAAAGAACTTTAAATATCAAAACTTCTTTGTTTTTCTGTGGCATTGCTATAGGTTAACATCTTTTTTTTATGGATAGCCTTTGTTTGGTAACTCTAGGACCTGATATAAAATTTATTGCTAAGGATGATTAAACAGTGTTACAGATTTTCTGTAGATAATTTGGTTCACTCTCACTATGATAATCTTAGTTTTCAGACTGCTGTAATTTTCTTTAAGTATATACCGCCTACCTGGACTTACTTTTATTTAAAAAAAGTTTTAATTTTATTCTTTGCCCATGTCTGTGGCATGCGGAAGTTCCTGGGCCAGAGATCAAACCTGCACCATAGCAGTGACCTGAGCTGCTGCAGTGACAGCACCAGATCCTTAACCCCCTGTGTCACAGCAGAACCTGGGCTTATTTTGGGGAAGAGAAATATAGGCCTATCTTCAACCTATAGTGCTTTAGTATAGTGAAGGCCATTTATAAGAATCTGTGATTCATTTGGATTGAGAATTTGTTTTACTATTTAGAACATGAAATGATAAACAAGTTTTAGTGGACATCTTAAGCCAGTTTAATATTGAATAGCTATTCAGTTTTTTCCTTCCAATTTATTGAGATATAATTGACATACTAGGCAGTGTATAAGTTTAAAGTATATAGCTTAATGATTTGACTTATATACATCATGAAATGATTACTGCAGTGAATTTAGTGGACATCATCTTGTGTAGATACAATATTAAGTAAATAGAAAAAAAAATTTTTATTTTGATGAGAACCCTTAAGATTTACTCCCTTAACAGTTTTCATATATGATGTACAGCAGTGTTAATTTTCAAGTTGTATAGTATATCAGTAGTACTTACTCACCTTACAGCTCAAAGTGTGTATCTTTTGGCTGCCTTTATCCATTTGCCCTCCCTTTGTCTCTGAGAACCCCAAGTCTGATCTCCTTTTCTCTGATTTTTTTTTTTCAAATATAATTGACCTGCAACAGTATGTTAGTTATTGTCACACAAATTGTGATTCGATATTTCTGTACATTTCAAAATAATCACCACAGAAAGTCTATAGTTACCATATATCACCATACAAAGATAATACATAATTATTGACTATATTCCTCACACTGTACATTTCATACCTGTGACTCTTGTATTTTGCAACTGGAAGTTTGTACCTCTTAATCTCCCTTACCTATTTGTCTCTTCCCCTTAGCCATGTCCCCTCTTCCAATCAGTATGTTCTCTGTATCTGTGACTCTTTTGTTTAGCTATGCTTGTTTATTTGTTTAGTTTTTTAGATTCCACGTGTAAGTGAAATTGTATAGTATTTGTATTTCTTTGACTTATTTCACTTAGCACAATTCCTTGAAGGTCCATTCATGTCACAAATGGCAAGATTTTGTTGTTTTTTATGGCTAAGTAATATTCCTCTGTGTGTGTGTGTGTGTGTGTGTGTGTGTGTGTGTGTGATCTTTATGCATTCATCTTTTGATTCACTTAGGTTGCTTCCATATCTTAGTTATTATAAATAATGCCAGAGTGTACTGTGAACGTGGAGTGCGTATGTCTTTTTGAATGAGTGTTTTTATTTTCTCCAGATAAACACCCAAGAATGGAATTATTCGACTGAGCGGTAGTTCTATTTTTAATTTTTTGAGACTCTCCATCCTGTTTTCCATAGTGGCTGCATCAGTTTATATTCCCACCAGTAGTGCACAAAGGTTCCTTTTTCTCCACATCATTGCCAACACTTATTTGTTATTATCAAAAGATAGTAACTGTTCTGATGGATGTGAGATGATAGCTTTTCCCTGACATTTAGTGATGTTGAGCTTATCTTTTCTGGTGCCTGTTGACCCTCTGTAGGTCTTCTTTGGGAAAACGTCTGTTCAGCATTTGCTAATTTTTTAATCAAGTTGTTTATTTTGATAATAAGTTCTGTGAGTTCTTAATCCCTTATTTGATAAATTGTTTGCAAATATCTTCTCCCATGCAGTAGATGACCTTTTTATTTTGTTGATACTTTGGTGTCCACAGCTTTTTAGTTTGATATTCCATTTGATTATTTTTTAATTCCCTTGTCTAAGAAAATATATCCCAAAAAATATTACTAAGACCAGTTTGCCTATGTTTTCTTGTAGAAATTTCGTTTTCAGGTCTTACATTTAAGTCTTTAATCCATTTTGAATTTATTTTTGTGCATGATGTGGGAGAGCTGTCCATTTTGATCCCTTTGCATATAGCTATTTGGTTGTCCCATTACCACTTATTAAAGAGACTGTCTTTTCCCCATTGTATGTTCTTGCCTTCTTTGTTGTAAATTAATTAATTGCCCATAAGTGTAGATTTATTTCTGAGTTCTCTATTCTGTTCCATTGATCAGTGTATCTGTTTTGTGCCAGTACCATACTATTTAGATAACTGTAGCTTTGTAGTGTACTTTGAGATCAGGGAGTGTGATACCACCAGCTTTGTTCTTCTTTCTCAAGATCGTTTTGGCTACTCAGGATCTTTTCTGTTTCCATACAAATTTTAGAATTATTTGCTCTAGTTTTGTGAAAAATGCCACTGGTATTTCTGTAGAAATTGCATTGAATCTATAGATTACCATGGATAATATTTTAACAGTATTCTTCTAATCCAAGAATGTCTTTCTGTCTGTTTATGTTGTCTTCAGTTTCTTTCATCAGTGTCTTAGTTTTTCAAGTACAGATCTTTTACCTGCTTAGATTTATTCCTAGATATTTTATTCTTTTTGGTACAGTTTTGAATGGGACTGTTTTCTTAATTTATCTTCCTGATAGTTTGTTGTTAGAGTAGAGAAATATAACAGATTTCTGTATATTAATTTTGTATCCTGTAACTTTACCAAATTTATTGATGAATTCCAGTAGTTCTTTTTGGTGGCATCTTTAGGATTTTCTGTGTATAGTAGAATCTTGTCATCTATAGTGATAGTTTTATTTTTTCTTTCCAATTTCGATTGCTTTTATTTCTTGTCTGATTGCTGTGGCTAGGATTTCCAGAACTATGTTGAAAAAGGCAGTGAGAGTATCATCCTTGTCTTGTGTCTGATCTTCTGTTGAGTATGACATTAGCTGTAGGTTTGTCATATATGGCCTTTATTATGTTCCCTCTATATCCACTTTGTTGAGTTATTATCATAAAGGGATGTTGAATTTTGTTGAAAGCCTTCCTGCATCTGTTAATGTTATCATACAATTTTTCTTCTTCAGTTTGTTAATGAATAGCACGTTGATTGATTTGTGGACATTGAACCATTCTTTCATCCCTGAGATAACTCCCACTTAATGATGGTGTATGATCCTTTTAATCTACTATCGAAATTGGTTTGCTAATATCTTAATTGAAAACTTTTGGATGTGTGTTCATCAGTTACACTGGCTTGTAGTTTTCTTTTTTGTGATATCTTAGTCTTTTTTAGTCTTAGAGTTGCTGGCCATGTAGAATGAATTTGGAAGCATTACTTCCTCTGCAGATTTTTAAAATAGTTTGAGAAGGATAGGCTTTAACTCTTCTCTCAGTGTTTGGTAGAGTTCACCTTTGAAACTATCTGGTCCTGGACTTTTTTTGTGGGAGTTTAAAAATTTTGAACACTTAATTTTAAATTATAATTTTTTTTAAAAAATGTATTTCCTGCCAGAAGGTTAACATTGTCCAAGGCCTGTAACCTAATGCCATGTCTACTTATGTTAGGATGTCTGAAGTCATTTGTTTGGTTTAGGACAGGCAGAAATATTGCTAATACTTTGTGAGTACGTAGAAGAAGAGTACTAATAATACTTTTATAATTATGAGCCTCTGTACATACCTATATATATATATACCTATGTAATGTCTTAACAAGTCTGGATTGAGTTGAGGGGTACTGAGTACTTATTGATTACCCATTTAGTTTTTTTCTATGATGTTACTTTTTACCTGAGGAATTTAATACATCCAGTTTGGCCAGCTTTTTTTCCTGCACTGAGATAGATTATGTACTTCATGAAATAACTCATATTTAAGTTTTACGTAAACTTTAATGAAAATTACTCAGATGTAAAATCTACATCCAAACTTGGAATATACTCAGTATGAGATTTTCACATTAGGAGAGTATAAAAGGGAAGTGAGATGCACTCATTCATTCAACAAACTTAGGCTCTTACAGGTGTAGTAGTGCGTAAAACATTATCTTTTGTGGACATGAGAAAGAGAAATGTATAATTTTTAAAAGTTAATTATACAGTATGACAGGTGTTGAGAAGTGCTTTAAAGAATAAAGTAGGGATAAAGGGTTATGACATCCTGGAGGTGATTATCTTATAAGGCATTAGGGGAAGCCTCACAGCTAAGATTATATTTGAACTGCAATCTAGAAGTAGGGGCTCAAGCCATAACGGTATCTTTGAGGAGAGTGTTCCAGGAAAGGGAACTGCAAATGAAAAAGCCCTAAGACAGGAGCATTCACTGTGTGTTCAAGGAATAAGATGGAGATCAGTATGACTAGCACAGTTGAGTTAGGTAAGGGGTGGAGGAAGAGTAAGACATTGGTCAGGAGATCATTTATGGCTTGTGTAAGATGAGACACATTTTCATGGATAGTATGGACTGACATGATATTAAAGGATCATTTGACTATTAAGGTTAGAATAGTTCATAGGAGGGCAATATTCTCATAGGAGGACTGAGAGTCTAGTTTGGTGGCTGTTTTCTAGGCCACTGATTATAGTGGCTTGGGCCAAGAAGATATTAGGGGAAGTAGTGAGAAGTGTCTCACTTCTATAAATGATGTATTTTAAAGGTGAAATTAACAGGATTTGCTGATGATTTGGATGTGGGGTAAAGAAAGAAGTCAAGAATGACTCTAAGGTCTTGGCCTGAGTAACTTTTAAAGTGATGCTGCCAGTTACTGAGATGGGGAAGGCTGATAGAATATTTGGGACATTATAATAAAGGATTCTCTTTTGGACTGTATGTCTTATGTAGATTATATATATCTTATATAGATGCCTACTCTACAACCAAGTTGAGATGCTCTAAAAAAAAAAAAAAAAAAAATGGGAGTTCCCATCGTGGCGCAATGGTTAACGAATCCAACTAGGAACCATGAGGTTGCGGGTTTGGTCCCTGCCCTTGCTCGGTGGGTTAACGATCCGGCGTTGCTGTGAGCTGCAGTGTAGGTTGCAGACGCGGCTCGGATCCCGCGTTGCTGTGGCTGTGGCGTAGGCAGGTGGCTACAGCTCCGATTAGACCCCCAGCCTGGGAACCTCCATATGCCATGGGAGTGGCCCAAGAAATAGCAAAAAGACAAAAAAAAAAAAAAAAAAAAAAAAAAAAAAGGATGTTTACGTGTCATGCAAATAAGATCTTTTCCTCTGTGGATTGTCTTAGTGGTAATTGGTTCATGTTGATAGATGAATTTATGCTTAGCTCCTCAGTTAAATAGATGGTTTCTTCCAGTTGTCGTTTCTTTCCTCACTCCTGACTTCAGGCAAAAATATTAAAGACCATGATCAGAAATAAGACTGGAGAGGAAGATTGAGGTTGTCATAGTTGAGCAATAAAGCAGAAATGTCTGCATATTATAAAAGAGTAATGTTATATGAGTTGATAACATAATAAAAGTTCTTTTTTCCACTGGATTACAAAGTGGTGAAACTATTTTAGGAAAACTAATTCAGTAAAAGGTATTCCAAAAAGTTAGGAAGCCAAGTATCTGCTCGAAAAATTCTAGAGCTATCTCTGTCTTCTCAGATTGTGTTTCGTTTTGTCTTTATGACTCTTTTAGCATACGCCTTATTTGATCATTTCTGAGAACCTATTTCTTCACATTCTAACATCTCTGAAATGGGAGTTTGTCTTACCGTTTGTCCTGTATGATCACTCTTGACCAAGCAGCATACTGTCTCTCACTGTATCAGCATACAAAGCGCTATCATTAAATTTGGAGGATAGCAGAAACTTAGCAGAAAATCTATAGGTTTTCTTAGAATTTTAGAATTTCTTAGAATTTCTAGAATTCTCTTAATCCCTAGACCCCCTAATTGAGAGTGAACTAGGGGAGATTCATCAGATATGTGTGCCAGCACTTTCAAGAAAGTTGTAAGTTGGCTAATTCCTCATACTTAATTGCAAAGCCAGTGTATGAAGCCGTTAGCAATGGTTTAGTTCTTTTATAGACTTCCTGAAGAAATGCCACTGTTCTTTTTTTCTTTTTTACAGTTTTATTGAGATATAATTGACATATAGCACTGTACACGCATAAAGTATACAGCATGAAATGATTATCACAAAAGTTTAGTGAACAGCCATCATCTTACATAGATACAACATTTAAAGAAATAGAAAAAAATGTTTTTCCTTGTGATGAGAATTAGGAATTTCTCCCTTAACAACTTTCACATATAAGGTATCACAGAGTTAATTATATTTGTCATGTTGTACGTTACATCTCCCATACTAATTTATCATATAGCTGGGAGCTTGCACCTTTTGGCTGTCTTTATCCAATTCCCCCCTTCTCCCACTCTGCGCCTATGGTAACCACAAATCTGATCCCTTTTTCTATGACTTTGTTTGTTTTGAAGTGTAATTGAACTCTACAACACTATATTCGTTTTCCTGGTACACAACATAATGATTTAATAGTTCTGTACATTTCAAAATGATTATCATGGTAAGTCCACTTACCACCTGTCGCCATACAAAGTTATTACATAATTATTGACTATATTTCCCACAGATAATCACTGTTCTTGATAGCACAGAGAATGATGTCATGTGAAAGTGGTCATCAACAAACTTGAGTTGAAAAATAATTAGAAAAAGTTGGATTTAACATGTAAAGAAGTTTTACAGATACCTTAACCAATTTATTATGCCTATATATTCATTTTTATTTATTAGTCAATTAAAATAAAACTGCGCTTAGATCTGTATTAATTTCCTAGAACTGCTGTAAAAAATTGATCAGAAACTTGGTGCCTTGGAGTTCCTGGTGTGGCGCAGCGGATATAATCTGACTAGGAACCATGAGGTTGCAGGTTTGATCCCTGGCCTCGCTCAGTGGGTTAAGGATCTGGTGTTGCTGTGATCTGTGGTGTAGGTTGCAGACACGGCTTGGAACCCATGTTGCTGTGGTTGTGGTGTTGGCCGACAGCTGTAGCTCTGATTAGACCCCTAGCCTGGGAACCTCCATGTGCTGTGGGTGCGGCCCTAAAAAGCAAAAAAAGAAAAAGAAAACCAGAAACTTGGTGCCTTAAAACAATAAAAACTTATTTCCTCACTGTTGTGGAGGTTAGAAGTCTGAAGTCACAGTGTTGGCAGACCCATGCTTCCTCTGAATGTCTAGGGAAGATTCCTTCCTTGCCTCTTTCCCTAATTTGTGGTGGTGGCTCCTGGCAGTCCTTGGCATTCTTTGGCTTGTAGCTGCATCACTGAAATTCTCTTCATATGGCCTTCTACACTTTGTCTCCCTCTGTATCATTTTTTTGTCTGCTAAGGATACCCTCATTGGATTTAGTGGACACCCTAATCCAGTGCTGATCTTATGTCAGTCTTACTTTAATTGTATATGCCAAAACCTTGTTTCCAAAAGTCATATTCTTAGATTCCAAGTGGACATAAATTTTTTTGCGGGGGGTTGATGGGACACTTCAACCTACGACAGGGTTAAAAAGAGCTCTTTTAGTAATTATGAAATAAAACTTCTAGTTGACAAGGAAACACTGTAACGCAGCTTTGGATTGTGTTTTCTAAATAACATTTCCCAATTAAAAAAACAGGGATCCTTGAAATAAATGACTGTTTCCAGGTTTGAGGTAGTAAATAAATAAGATATGCCTGGAACTTTTTTTTTTTTTTCCTTCCTAATAATAGAAAGCAAGGAAACTTCGAAAGACTGCTAGGATTGAAACAAAAAAATCTCAATAATCAACTTGATTGTGCTTCCTCTAGCCAGAAATGGAACAATTTGAGCATCAAGAAGGATAATAACTTCAATAACTGTCAAGAAGGACAGTTATGGAAACCTGTCAGATACGTTTAAATTTATGAGTTCATTATGCTACCTTATAAGTAAACAAACAAATTGGTGTGTTTGGGAGGATGCTAAGAAGTTAACTCATTTTGAAAATCAATATATGGAAGTTCCTGTTGTGGTTCAGCAGGTAAAGAACCCGACATAGTGTCTATTAGGATGTGGGTTCTATCCCTGGCCTTGCTATGTGGGTTAAGGATCCCAGGGTGGCTCTGGCTATGGTGTAGGCTGGCAGCTGCAGGTCCAATATGACCCGTAGCTTGGGAACTTCCATATACTGCATGTGTGACCATAAAAAGGAAAGTGAAAGAAAGAAAATCAATATATGAAGGGAAAGATACAATCTACCTTGCCTTTCATGTGTAAACTATACATCAAGGTAATCGAACAAGTAATAAAGGAAAGTTTATTTTTATAGAAGTATTTCACCAAATAATTGCAGATGAATAATGGCATTTGAATATCAGCATTTTGTAAATGCTCATGAATGAATGGGTCTAGGCATTGAACAACAGTGGCTGTTAGCATCACAAGAGACAGCCAAATATTAAACACCTCCTGTGGAAATAAGTAACAAATATGCAGTTGTGTGACCAAAAAAAACCCACACAAACCCAAAAAACAAAAACCTGCATCCGGAGTTTCCACCGTGGCTCAGCGGTCAGTGAACCTAATTAGGAACCATGAGGTTGCGGGTTCAATCCCTGGCCTTGCTCAGTGGGTTAAGGATTCGGCGTTGCTGTGAGCTGTGGTGTAGGTCACAGACACGGCTTGGATCTGGCATTGCTATGGCTGTGTTGTAGGCCGGCAGGTACAGCTCCAATTCGGTCCCTAGCCTGGGAACCTCCATATGCCATGGGTGTGGCCCTAAAAATTAAAAAACAAAACAAAACACCTGCATCCGATTAATAAGTCTTACTACTAATTTATAAGATATACAGAGATAGAAACACATAAGTTAGGTGACAACAAGGAGATGCAATCAGCAAAATGTAGTTCATGGACAAATGACCTGGTTTCTTCTGTCAAAAAATTCCAAGGAGATTAAAAGTAGGAGAAGTAGACTAAAAGAGACAAGAGAAACATTCACCTAATCACATTTGGATTATTTTGATCCTTATTCTAATGTGTAAAAAAGAAAGGAAGATGTATCTATTACTTTATGGACAGTTGGGGAAAAATGAACATTAGGTGCTTAGTATTGAGTTATTGCGGGTTTTTTGTTCATTTACTTGTGAGAATGGTATTAAGAACATTTTTTCCCCAAAGAGCACTTTTAGAGTTAGTCATATACGTATTAAAGTGATATGACGTCTGGAATTTGTCTCAAAGTGACCTTGAAGGTAGTAGATAAAGTAACAGTATATGTGAATTAATAATTGTGGAGGCTGGGATATGGGTATAACAGAGTTTCAGAATTATGCTAGTCACTCTATTTTGTATTTGTTTGAAATTTTCAGTAATTAAAAAAATGTGTCATGAGAATTTGCTCATTTTCCCTTCATAGTGGTACATAAAATAATTCAAGTTCTTACAGTAAACTTCAGAAAAATAAAATATATTAGCTTGTTTTGTGTTTTTTTCCTAGGTAAGATTTTAAGTTTCTTGTGGGTAGTGATTTTGTTTTCTATATTGCATTTCCTAGGATATCATACAGAATGATAATGGTAGTTAAGTACTTAGTATTTGATTGCCTTTGGCTAAAACCACCTGATAATGAAAGGAAACTGATATAGGAAACAGACTTCAAAAAGCTTAAGTAATAAAAACATGCATAAAAATAAAAACTACTTTCAGGAAAGAAGTTTTCTCTAGTGAAGGCAAAGAGGCTGAAACAAAGAGATTAATATAAAAGTAAAATAGGTAACTGTTAATAGTTAAATCTGCTCTGTAAGTGTCCTTGTTTGTACTTTATGGAATGTTCAGAATTGTTCATAATTATAAACTTTAAAAGAGTTTTAAAAAGCTAAGTATCTTGGTCAAGATTACACAGTTGGAACAGACAGAATTTGATTGAATCCTCTGACTCATATCTCATCCTACCACAGACTAATGGTAAAGTATCATGTTGTTAATGTTACCTTAAGTCTCTCACTTTAGGGTTGTCTACAGCCTTTATAACTCAAATTTTTGCTTTATTCTAATGGGTCAATATAAATAGTGAGTGCCCGTTCCCTACTTAATAGACCAGTTAACCTTGATTATTTTGTGTTTCCTTTCAGAAATGTAATAGATAACATTTTTTCCCCCTTTCAGGCTAAAGTTTATAAACCATAGCTATAGGAATAGAATAACTAATAATTTTAACCTTTATTTTTCATGTTCATTATGAGATTTCTTAGATAATAATTATTAGCAAACTGCATTGTAAGATTAAGAGAATCTGGAGTTCCCTCTGTGACACAGTGAGTTAAGAATCCGACTGCAGTGGCTCTTTGATCCCCAGCCTGACACAGTGGGTTAAAGGATCTGTCATTGCCACAGCTGCAATGTGTGGCATAGTTCACAGCTGTGGCTGACCTGGCATAGGTCGAAGCTGTGGCTCAGATTCAGTCCCTGGCCTGGGAACTTTCATAAGCCATGGGTTAGCCATTTAAAAAAAAAAGGATTAAGAGAATGTATAAATGTTACTGTGATTGGCTCAAACTTTAGAGGCAGTAACGAACCTATCATGCAAGAAAGAAGCAACCTTGAACCCTTAGATGTAGGCCCTTAATGACTGAGCAAGGAACTAAGAGACACAAATTAGAGTTAGTGGGAAATTGTGCAGATAAAGAACATTTTTATCTGTTTACCCAGTTATACTGAGCAGGAACCATAGTGTCCAAAGGGTTGTATAAATTTCTTTTTATGAAAGAACTTGAAGGAGTTCCTATTGAGGCTTAGAGGTAATGAACCTAGCTAATATCCATGAGGACGCGGGTTCGGTCCTTGGCCTCACTCTGTGTGTTCAAAGGGATCTAGTGTGGCCGTGAGCTGTGGTATAGGTCGAAGACGTGACTCGGATCCCATGTTGCTGTGGCTGTGGTGTAGGCCAGGGCTACAGCTTGAATTTGACCCCTAGCCTGGGAACTTCCATATGCTGCAGGTACGGCCCTAAAAAGACCCCCATTAAAAAAAAGAGCTTGAGAAAATATTGTCTGTCTCCTTAATGAATGCTAATTGCATTCTTTAATTATTTCAAGTTTTTCAAAGTGGGAAGGGATGGTTCTTTGAACATTTCCTGTGTGACTTTCTACCCGAAGTTACTATTTTTATATTATATTGTACTCAAAATAATGAATAGAGTGATGAAATTATGAAATTGTTTTATCTGGATTAGAAATTATTAGTGAAACATTTGTTAAAACTCTAACAGGTTATGGACAATATTGGAAGTTGGGCCACTTGGGTTTTGTAATGGTTTTTTTTTGGGGGGGGGTCTTTTTAGGGCTACACCTGTGGCGTATGGAGATTCTCAGGCTAGGGGTCGAATTCGAGGTGTAGCTGCCAGCCTACACCACAGCCATAGCAATGGCCAGATGGCCAGATCCGTGCTGCATCTGTGACCTACACCACAGCTCATTGCAACTCCAGATCCTTAACCCACTTAGCAAAGCCAGGGATCAAACCTGTGTCCTCATGGATTGGTTTCCACTGAGCCAGGTCGGGAACTCCTGTACTGGTTTTTCATCTGTGATTCTAGTAATATTATATAAACTGTTTAATTTACTTTCTTTAATGAAGGTAATATTGTCTTACTTGGAGGTATTGTGAAAGATTGGACAGTGTACCTTTTGGCAAATTTGTTAAGAAACTATCACTTTCACTCTTTAGTCATACCGGATAACTGAGTTGTCATACTCTTTAAATTTTAACCTCCTTTATGTACTTTGTCCTTCGAATGAACATTAATCTTTGGTTTAGGCTAATAGTTTATAATTGATGTAGTTTATAAAAAGTATCTTTTTTTCAGGCATTTCTTAATTCCTTAAGTACATGCTAGATCTGTTTAATTATGGCTTTATTAATTTGGGATCAATTAAACTTTAACTGGGTGCCTGCCAAGTCCTGGGCTCAAACTTAGAGGCTTTGTTATATTGTTTGTATTGTAAAAAATGATGTCATGAGACATCTTTTGAGATATGCTGGATTATTAAAAATAAGCTTCCTGTTAAGCATAACAGATTGAGCACCTGTTTAATTCTCTAATCCCTCCCAGAATCCTATGGAAATGACAATAAAGGAATGTAAAGAAAAATAAAAATTTAAAGCCACAAAGTCAAGAGAACTGGAGAGAAGGGACAGCAGATGAGATGTCTACAAAATAGAAGTTTGAAAATGGTGGTTTGAGGCAAATGGTTAACTGTCTTAGCAGAAAGCTGAAACCTAAACCTTTCTTGGAACTGCCAATATAATAGAGAGCAATACAGAGCCAAAAGAAAGGGGCCTGATAGAACAAACCTAATACTGGGAAATAGGGAACAACTTAGAAATTAATATCCTCAGAAATTGGAGAAGGGATAGTTTATCAATGAGACAAGAAAGGACTAAAAAAGAAACTTTTGGAAATTAAGGATTATATAGCAAAAATTTTAAAAATTGAATTGGAATAGAACATGACTGAGAAATCTCAGCAAGTTGAACAGAAGTCAAAGAGATGATAGATTTAGTCCATGAGGTTCAGTACTGAATACTAAAATTCCAGATGGGAAGAATAAAACAGAAGGCATAAAGTTATCAAGAAAATTACGACAAAAGAAAATTTCCCAGAATGGTAGAGTATGAGTTTCCAGATAAAGAAATTAACCTAATGCCTAGTATATGAGGAAAGAACTCCACTTAGGGGCTTCATAAAATTCTAGAACTCTGTAGAAAACAAGATTTGAAGAGCTTCTAGAGAGAGAAAATAGATCATGTATAAAAGAATGTTATCAGCCACAAAAGATGGAGTTAGGGGAGCACCTCCTTGAAAATTTTGGGTAAATTAACTACTAACCTAGAAAATTCTGTACCCACCAAACCAACAGTCAAGTGTTAAGAGAGAATAGACTTTTGCAAATGCATTAAGAGCTCAAAAATTCATTCTTTTCTCTTAATTATACTGGAGGATATATAAGCTTCACTTAATGAGAAAGTAAAGAAACAATGTGAAATTCAGAAAATGAGTTGCAACACAGGAAGAAGATAAAGGAGATAGATTATCAAGATGTTAGAGGACAGTCCCAGAATGATGGTTGAACTGTAGCTTTTAGAGTTACCAGTTCAGGTTGGAACAAGTCAAAGAAAAAATATTTGGAAGAAAGTGGGAAGCAGACTTGAGGGGTGAGTTGACATATTTGAGTGTATTAAGAAGTTGTTTAGCTAAAGAAATGATAATATAAGAAAGAAAAAAAAAGCAAAGCAGTTATTAACCCTAAGAAAAGCAAGAAGTTGTACAAGAAAAGTAATCATAATTCAGTACACTGTTCAGCTGAGAATAATGTTTATATAGTTATAATAATGTAGTAATCCTTAGATCAAATTCTGATATGTCAAAAATGACATTAGGGTAGAGGAGCAGAAGTCTTTATCTTTAGTAAAAAAAAAAAAAAATTGGAAAATATCTGAAACCAGAGTTCCCATCGTGGCTCAGTGGAAGTGAATCTGACTAGTATGCATGAGGATGCAAGTTCGATACCTGACTTCGCTCAGTGGGTTAAGATCTGGTGATGCTGTGAGCTGTACTGGTGTAGGTCGCAGATGCTGCTCAGATCCCATGTTGCTATGGCTGTGGTATAGGCTAGCGGCTGCCGCTCTGATTCGACCATTAGCCTGGAAACTTCCATATGCTGCTGGTGTGGCCCTAAAAAAAGAAAAAAAATCTGAAACCAAAAAAATCTGGTAGTGTAACATAAACATATTATTTAGAAAGCAAATGGTAATATTAGAAGAAATAGGTAAAGGGTTTGGTGAATGCTCTGGTGGAGCTGAAATCAAGAGTGGGAATTTCTATAGTTTCTCTTTTTAAGACTAGAAGTGCTGTTTGACTTCTTTAAGTGTCTACATGCATTAGTTTGAAAAAAATTAAATGAAAAGACACAATCACTGCTGTCTAAAGGATAGAATAGTATGAGTGAACTTGTGAAATGGTCTCCAGGAAACCACAAATTTAGACAAATCTTCACTGAAGTTGCTCAGTAATTACCTGAGAATTACCCAGAAATATGTGAAATAACTTTTGGACTAGGTTTTTCCTACTTAGTATTGGCCAGAAAACTAACAGTTTTCCCATAGAGAGCATTTCTTCTAGTGGTGGCTCCTGACATAAGCTTCCAGGTGAAGGAACACAGTAAACAATATGTACTCATTTAGTATTGATTGAATGAAAACAACTCAGCAACCTTTAGGGCACTAAAAACACCATGTAGCTGCAACACAGCAATTCTCTGACTAGTTGAAGGAAATAGTTATTTCTGAGAATGTGGCTGGGTAACTGTCACACATTTTTATTCCTGGCTTCTTTAAGCACTTCAGAAAATCATCTTCATCTTTTAAGTACACATCAAAGGGTAAGAAAATAAATACTTGGATCTCAGCCAGCAACTTTCTCCCCAACCTGAAATTACATTTGTTAACAGTAGTTCTGAGTGGGACATGTGTGAAGGGTGGACAATAGCATGAAACCAAACAGCTGTTGTATAGTAATTTAAAAGAAAATTAGTATGCCACTAAGTAGAAAGGTGCTTACCACCTGGACTGACAGAAGAAAAACCCTAAATACTTAAGGTCTTGCAGGAAACAGGCCTCTCAGTCAGATTGATTGATTTTGAGCAAAGTTAGTAAGGGCCTTTGTGAGATGAGGAAGGCTCCAGTTTGAAAGACCAGTTGTCATTTGTACTTAGACTTTCTCCAAAGTTCTGAGGCGAGAACAATGACAGTACCAGCAGCAGTTTATTGCAGACATCAAGTGTATTGATAGGTAGAGATGACCTATAACATAGGCTGGATAGTAAAGAAAAAACTCAGGACGGTAACCTATAAAGATGTTAATACAGTTTTTGTGCTTAGCAGAAACTGTTTGTCTTTATCTTTCTTAACCTGGAAGTACACAAATTTTCAGATGAGACAAGTAAAACCAAAAAATAAGTCATAAGCAGTACAGTCCAAAATATTGGTGTAACAGAGAGCTGTTGTAATTAACACTTCTACTTTTCCAAATTCTGTAAAGTTTCAAGACGAAGGGAAGGGTACTTAAGTGAAGCTGGTAGTTAAATGGTAACTTAGAGTTGACAAGGGCTGGTGGCCCCAGATTCCCTGGTCAGCTCCTTAGCCACTTGAGGTAAGTTAACAGTATCTGTTGTTCATTACAGTGGGAGCTGGAAAGGACATATTTAGTACATGACTGATATTAAGTAATTTGACTTCTTTTATACACACATACACACGAACATGCACACGCACACACACACTCTTAAGCCATCTTTGTTACAAGATGGTTTAAGTTTGCACTGAGTGCCAGAAAATACTGACTAGAGTTTTGATACATAGTGTCTGAGCATAACAGTTTTATTTGCTGGACTAGTTTTCTGTATTGTGGCCTCTTATAATTTCCTTGTATCTTGGCTTAACAAGAAAAAATTAACATTTGGATCAATACAAATTCAAGTACTATTATTTTAAATGCAGTTTTTCTGCATATTTTAACTTTGTCTTGTCAATATGCCAATATCAATACTGGTTTACAACCTTTTAAAATAAAAGTTAAGACAAAATCTTTTTGTGTCTTTGTACAGGAAACTCTAAATACAGTGAAATGGGAGGAAAGAAAAATGCAATAATAAAGACAAATAAGGTTTGTTGAAGTAAAGAAAAATATTTTTGTTAGATAAATAACAGTGAATGGTTATTTAGTACCTAACTCTAGTGCCACAAATATATCAAAATATTTAAGTAGAACTATTACCTACTTCTTACGGAGAGTTTTTGTTCACTG
Organism: Sus scrofa; assembly: GCF_054392235.1. NCBI lineage: Eukaryota > Metazoa > Chordata > Mammalia > Artiodactyla > Suidae > Sus > Sus scrofa. The sequence continues at coordinate 83,867,849 of NC_139387.1, read as the reverse complement.
TTTCACTAACCTCTTTTTACTCTTCTAGCCTCGAAGATCAAATCAGTGTACAAATCATTGCTTCAGAAATTTTTTCTCCAATATCTTTTCTTCTAGTAGTCACACTGGAGAATCTTCTTTTACCTGTACAGCATACTGGTTAGTATTTTCCACTTTTAATTTATGCTATTTATGTTTGATGTTTTAATTAACTTTTGGTAGAAATTTAAAACTGATTCAACATTATGAAAACCCACCTTGGTTTTTATTTTTGTTTCTTTTGGCAAATAAACCTGTTATTTTGTGACTCTTTATTATGCAGTGATTGCCTATGCTAGTAGCCTTCATTTCCATTAGTAATAAATTAAGTTGTTCTACACAAGCTTTTTATGTGACAGAGAAGTTGGCCAGTTGTTAAATTATGGGGGTAATACCTAATAAAGCAGAATCCTTTCAGAGGCGATCCAGTCACCTTTGAATCCATAGTGACTGGCGTGTAGATACTAAGTGGATATTTGAAGATTAAGTTGGGATTTTAGTATCACATGGAGTTGGCTGAATGAACAAAACATATTAAGACTATGGTTTAATTTTAGAGGTTGGCAAGGTACCAAAGAAACTAGTTACATCTGAGTAGCCTTTTGAAAAAGCTGTTCTATACCCATTTTTGGTTACAAAAATAACCATGCTTTCTTTTATTTTCTTCTGTTGTCTTATGCTTAGTTTCAGATGGCAAACTATTGCACCTAGAGTTTCGGCTGGAACTGCTTCCTGCAGCTTTGATTCATGGGATAGAAATAGTGTTGCATTTTTCTCTCAATAATAAGGATGTTAGTCTGAATTGACTTTTTAAAAATTCTGTCGTTTAAGATAGAAATGTAAGCGTTACTTTTATGAATAAGATAAATATAATTTTGGTTTGTAATATAAAAATTTCAGTTACTTTAGGAATGAATTCATTTTGAATGTGTTTAAATAGAAAAAGACTTTTTTTTTTTTAATGGAATTTATAATGTTAGTTTTGAAAACGTCCTGCTATTCATGATATAACCCAGTTGTTACTCCAGACTTTTGGAATTCTGATGAGGGTCTAAAATTTATCTTTTAGTGCAGAATTTATAGAAGGCAGTGAAATCAGTGCATTGATTAGGCAGAAGAGACAGGAACTGGAATTGTCGTGGTTTCCTGATACATTACCTGGAGCTGGAAGGTAAAAAAAAAAAAAATGTTTATTAAAGTGTTTATGTTCTAACATGCATATAAGATATTATTAATAGTTAAGTACAGAGGTGTCTTATTCTATAGTTAAGTTTCTAAGAAAGATTTGTCTAAAATAAACTTTGGAGTTTCAGATGCCAAATGAAAAGCCCCTATTTAAGGAACCACTTGAAAAGTAAAGAATCTTTTATTTATTTAATAAAAGTAGATATTTGATTCATTTGAAAGGGAGCGTACCTAAATGGTTTATTATTAGTAATATCATTCAGATCTTTCATCCTTCCTCTATTTTTCCCTTCATTCCAAATCTTCCCTCTCTGCTATTAGCTGAAGCACTGCTTTTATCATGACACTTCCTGTCTCCAAAATGTTTTTCTCAGCTGTTTGATCAAGTCCCTACTCTGCCCTGACATTCATGACTTTCTATAATCTAGTCCTTTCTTAAAGTCCTGAGTCTATTAGCACATTCCTAGGTATTTGATATTTACCTAAATCAAGCCACCATGTAAAGAGCAAGTTCCTTGCCAGTTTTATATTCATTCCTATGACATGTGGTAAGTTTTATATGTCACTGTAATATAATTCTGCACAAGGCCTTCATCCTCTAGGAATGACAGTGGAACATACATAAGTAAAATGAGAAAATCCAGATATGGGTGTTACCACTGTGGTGTAATGGGTTAATGATCCAGTTTGTTTCTGTGGAGGCACCATGGGTTAAGGATCTGGCATTGCTGCAGCTGTGACCTAGGTTGAAGCTCCAGCTTGGATTTACCCTCTGGCTTGGGAACTTCCATATGCCATGGGTGCAGCTATTTAAAAAAAAAAAAAAAAAAAAGAAAAAAGAATCCAGATATGTATAATGTGAAACCTAACTTTTTCTTGGTGTTACATATTTTTGTTCATGTCCAAGTTACACATTGGGTTTGTCTTGTTTTTTTTTTTGCTTTTTAAGGCCGCACCCATGGCACCTGGAAGTTCCCAGACTAGGGGTCAAATTGGAGCTGCAGCCGCTGGCCCATGCTATAGCTACAGCAACGTGGGATCTGAGCCTTGTCTGCGACCTACATCACAGCTCATGGCAACATTGGATCCTTAACCCACTGGAGGAGACCAGGGATTGAACCTTCATCCTCATGGATACTAGTCAGGTTCATTTCCACTGAGCCACAATGGGAACGCCTACACATAGTTTTTCAAGCTTTTTTTCTCTTACTCCAGAATCTCACCTTAGACTGGATGAGATAGTCTTTTATTAGGAGACCTGAACTGAACAAATACGAATTAAGAGAAAGAAGTAGTGAGTGTGAATGCAGAAACTCTGTGGTTGTAGCAGGTCCATAGGGACACTGGAAACTTTGAAAAGCCATCATCCTCAGATTGAGGCATAATGTTTTTGGATCTGATATATACTATAAAGCCTAGAGAAATCTAACAAAAATATGATAATAACCATCTGGGATATACTTCAAAATTCAGATGATATAGTTTTACTTTCAATTTTTTTTTTTTTTTTTTTTGTCTTTTTGCCCTTTCTAGGGCCGCTCCCGCAGCATATGGAGGTCCCAGGCTAGGGGTCCAATAGGAGCTGTAGCCACTGGCCTACACCAGAGCCACAGCAACGCGGCGGGATCAGAGCCGCATCTGCAACCTACACCACAGCTCATGGCAATGCCAGATCGTTAACCCACTGAGTGAGGCCAGGGATGGATCCCACAACCTCATGGTTCCTAGTCGGATTCGTTAACCACTGCGCCATGACAGGAACTCCAAGTTTTTATTTATTTATTCTCCTTTCACCTAGCTAATTTCTTTAAAACCCTTATTTGACTTAACGTGACTAAATTACCTCTTTGGTTGTCTGGACATGGAGGGGAAGGTACAGGGAGCAGGAAGGTGCTTTCTGGAATGGTGGAGATGTTCCATATCTTATTGGGGGTGGTTGTTATGTAGGTAAATTGGCCAAAAGTCATCACGCTGTGCGCTTAAAATCAGTACCTTTCATCTGTGTATTTTATTTACATGCATTTTGTTAACAAGTTGTTTTTAGAATGGTGAAAAAAAATAAAAGCTAAAAAAATTCTTGAGAGAATATTGTGTTAACTTATTTCAGCAAGAAACAGGTAATACGTATTAACTTGTCCTTGATCTCCCTTTGCTATTAATTAATCAAAAAACATGCTTTTAAAAGGTTTTTTATTTTGTTTTATTTTTTGTTTTTGCAGCCAATTGATAGCCACCTTTGAACAATGAATAACCTTGAATTTCCTTTTTGGAAAAAAAAAATGTATTGGCTCTTTGGAAAAAAATAATTTAAGTACCCTGTATTTTAATATGGCCGATCTGATTTGGCAAATTAATCCTTTTAAATTGCTGGTTTAGGAGTTTCCATCATGGCTCAGTGGAAACAAATCTGACTAGTATCCACAAGGATGCAGGTTTGATCCCTGACCTCGCTCAGTGGGTTAAGGATCCAGTGTTGCCGTGAGCTGTACTGGTGTGGGTCACAGATGCCGCTTGGATCACCTGTTGCTGTGTCTGTGGTGTAGGCTGGCAGCCACAGCTCTGATTCGACCCCTAGCCTGGGAACCTCCACATACTCTGGGTGCAGCCCTAAAAAGACAAAAAATAAATAAATAAACTGCTGGCTTAATTTTTTAAACCATTTAAGCAAAATTGTATTTTGTTTTGAATTTTCAGAATTGGTTTTATACCCTGGAATATTGAAACAGAAGTCCTTCCTCTCATCTCTTCTGTGTTGCCAAGAACTATTTTTCCATCAAGTACCATATCTTTAGAAAATTTTGGTAAAGTTTTTGAAATTTTTTCTAGATTTAAAACACATATGTATTTCAATCTTAAAAGAAGTGTGTGTTGATGACTTAGAAAAGCTGTAAAATGTAGATAGCAAGTCCTAGATATTTCTGTAAATATTTATACAATTTGACTTTAAAATAGTTCCAACTAGGAAGTCCCTTTTATTTTAAGAAATACAACTTCATTTCTTTGAGAAACTGATTAGAGGTGTCCTTTCTGCTTAGGACTTCAGTGTCCAAAGCATAGAACTTTAAAAGTAATATCACCTATTAATTATGAACAAATCGTTTGAATCTTTACTATTTGTAGATAGCATTTTGTCTCTTGCTTTTACCTGGGTAATAACAATTCATAAATCACATGGCCATTATCAGACCAAGCATATTTTCCTTTGTTTTTTCCCCCTATAAAATTGTCCACATGGATTCAAATCTTGTGATAATTCATTTCAGTGGTATTAAAAAAAATTATATTACTCAGATGTTAGTAGCTATGCATTTATTTATAATTTGATTCACAAGTATATGTCGTTTGATTCTGTTATAGATGTTTATTTTGTGCTAAAATAAGTTGAAGCCAAATTGTTATCATTTGCTGAAACATATACTTTTTACTTTTTACAAAACATATATTATTAGGTACTTCTTGCAAAGGGTATGCATTAGCACATACTCAAGAAGGAGAAGAGAAGAAGCAAACTTCTGGTACCTCAAACACCAGAGGGTCAAGACGAAAACCTGCAGCAACAACTCCTACAAGGAGATCTACACGTAACACGAGAGCTGAACCAGTCAGTCAGTCTCAGAGATCCCCAATATCAAATAATTCTGGGTGTGATGCTCCAGATAACAATAATCCATCTGTGAGTGTTTCCTCTTCAGCTGAGTCAGAAAAGCAAACGAGGCAGGCTCCAAAACGGAAGTCTTTAAGAAGAGGAAGAAAACCACCTTTACTGAAAAAGAAACTTCGGAGTTCTGTACCTCCCCATGAAAAATCATCTTCCAGTGATTCAGTAGATGAAGAAATGGCAGAATCTGACATACCACCTGTGTTAGAGAAAGAAAACCAATCAGAGGTAGAAAGTAGTGACACTGTGCAGGTAAATAGAGAAAATGAGCCTGCTAATGGCTTGAGAAGTTGTAGTGGGTTAATAGAAGAAAATGAGGAACGTACTGAGACCAGTGATACAGAGGAAAGAGTGGAATCTTCATATTCTGGATCTGGTGCCCAAGATCCTCCTGTGCTAGTTGGAGAGGAGGAAGAAATTAAAAAAGTTAAGAATACAGGTATAGAGGCTAATGTTTTATGTCTGGAAAGTGAGATTTCTGAAAATATTTCTGAAAAAGGAGGTGATCCGTTGGAAAATCAAGACCAAATAGCTGGACCTACAGATTCAGAGGTAAGAGCAGATACATTTACAGATCATCCTCCAGATGGTTTTCTTCCATGTTCAGGGTCTGAAATTGAAGTACACCAATCAGTATCAAGCCTAGGTGACTTACCTGTGAATGCAGAGTCAGTGGCTAATGAAGAAAAAGTTATGGAGAGTCCTGTAGTGGAAATGATTGATCATAAAGATTCTACAATAAAAACAGAGCAGTTTGGTGACAGCCCAAAATTAGAATCTTCTGAGGGTGGAATTACACAAACATTGGACAGAAAATCTATTAAGAGCTCAGAGGTTGGGCATGTTGAAAATGAAAATGTAGAAATAATTGCAACATGTAATACTTCAGGGAATGAAAATTTCAATAGTATTCAAGACTCTGAAAATAATTCATTAAAAAATAATCTTAACACCCAATTGGACAAATCTTTAGAAGAAAAGACTGAATCTCTGGTCGAACATTCCAAAACAACAGAATTGCCTAAAACACACATTGAACAGATTGAGAAGCATTTTAGTGAGGACAATAATGAAATGATACCTATGGAATGTGAGTCATTTTGCAGTGACCAGAATGAATCTGAAATTGAACCATCTGTTAATGCTGATGCTAAACAATTGAATGAAAATTCTGTGGAACACAGTTTCCAAAAGAATATGTCATCTTCTGATCCTGTAAAAGAAAAAGTTGAATCTGTATCTCAGCCATCTGAAAGTCCAATAGATACGATAGAAAAAGCCAAAAAGCCTCGTACACGAAGATCTAGATTTCATTCTCCATCTACAACTTGGTCTCCCAACAAAGACACTGCGCGAGAAAAGAAGCGGTCTCAGTCTCCATCTCCCAGAAGAGAAACTGGAAAAGAAAGCAGGAAGTCTCAGTCACCATCTCCCAAGAAAGAATCTGCAAGAGGACGGAAATCATCTCGTTCTCAGTCCCCAAAAAAGGATAGTGGAAGAGAAAGGAGACCATCTCAGTCTCGATCTCCAAAAAGAGATGGCGCTAAGGAAGGCAAAAGATCTGAATCACTCTCCCCCAAAAGAGATACTTCTAGGGAGAACAGAAGATCTCAGCCAAGAGTGAAAGGTTCCTCCCCAAGAGAAAAATCCAGGTCCCAGAGCGGGGAAAGAGAAAGTGATAGAGATGGGCCGAGGAGAGATCGGGATAGAGAAAGGAGAACCAGAAGATGGTCTCGGTCCAGATCTCGTTCTAGATCACCGTCAAGATCTAGAACAAAAAGTAAGAGTTCATCATTTGGTAGAAATGACAGAGACAGTTACTCTCCTCGATGGAAGGAAAGATGGGCAAATGATGGTTGGAGATGTCCACGAGGAAATGAGCGATACAGGAAGAATGACCCAGAGAAACAGAGTGAAAATACAAGGAAAGAAAAAAATGACATTTGTCCAGATGCTAGTGATTCAAATTCTGCTGACAAACATAGAAATGACTGTCCCAACTGGGTAACAGAAAAAATAAATTCTGGGCCTGATCCAAGAACCAGAAATCCAGAAAAGTTGAAAGATTCTCATTGGGAAGAAAAGAGAAATGAAAATTCAGGGAATTCTTGGAATAAAAACTTTGGTTCAGGCTGGAGGTCTAACCGTGGTAGAGGTAACCGTGGCAGAGGCACTTACAGAGGTGGTTTTGCCTATACAGATCAAAATGAAAATAGGTGGCAAAACCGAAAACCCCTCTCAGGGAATTCAAATAGTTCAGGGAATGAGACTTTGAAGTTTGTGGAACAGCAGCCCTATAAACGGAAGAGTGAGCAAGAGTTCTCATTTGATACACCGGCAGATAGGTCGGGATGGACATCTGCATCGAGTTGGGCTGTGAGAAAGACTCTACCAGCAGATGTACAAAACTATTATTCACGTCGAGGGAGGAATTCTTCAGGTCCACAGTCTGGATGGACGAGACAAGAAGAGGAAACAACTGAACAGGGTAACATTATGTTTATTAATTAACACTGTTTTATTCAAAGAAAGATTATAAATTTAATACTTTATTTGTATAAATTGAAATGACCCTTTTTATAGTTATATACTTCAATATTTATTTTCTTTTTTTTTTTCACTCCAGCCCTGCCCCAAACCTTGCCAAACACCTAAATGTGTTAAAGTAAATTTCCTACAGTAGAAGAATTTGGGTTCTTCATAGGCAGGATTTAAATTCTATTTCATTTATATTAGATGTGTGTACTTGAGGCTTTTTGATCATTGCTTGCCTTTAAAGAATTCTGCTAAAAAAAGATTTATCTTTCCTTGACTTCTCTTAAGAACATGTAAGAAAAAAGCTGTTGAAGATTTAAAAAGTGATTAACCTTCTAATTTAGTAATCTACTTAAATTTTATGTGATTATTTCTTTAACTAGTAAGTTTTCTTGAGCTACCAATTCTTTTTGATGCTTTTCTAGTGTTGACTGATGTTAGAATGTGAAGTTACTCTTAAAAATAATTTTAGTTGAATGTTTTCTTCTAGTTAGACAGTCAGCCCACATTATTTAGAAGTGACAGGATTAAACTGAATAACTGGGTATTGGTTTAGGTGTTCTGAATATTTAATTGCTAATTAATTTTACTGGAACCAGTGGTTCTTTGGTTCTCCATCAAAAGAAATTTGTAACATGACTTTTTTCATAAGCTTTTTTTCTTTTGATAGATTCTAACCTAAAAGACCAAACAAACCAACAAGGCGATGGTTCTCAGCTACCTATAAATATGATGCAACCACAAATGAATGTAATGCCGCAACAAATGAATGCGCAACACCAGCCTATGAATATCTTCCCATACCCAGTTGGTGTTCATGCTCCTTTGATGAACATCCAGCGTAATCCATTTAATATTCATCCTCAGCTGCCCTTGCATCTGCACACAGGAGTGCCTCTCATGCAAGTAGCTGCTCCTACCAGTGTAACTCAGGGACTACCACCACCCCCACCCCCACCCCCACCATCCCAGCAAGTCGGCTACATTGCTTCACAGCCAGATGGAAAGCAATTGCAGGTATGTTTTTAGCAACTTAACTTTAATCAACATAGTCATTGTAAACATTTAGTTATTAGGGACAGATGTTGAAGAAAGGGCTGCCTGGCAGCTCCACACAATGGCTTACTTGATAGGTATATGGTATACCGTCATAACACCTCTTTCACTGTCCTTTCCCCAAACCTCCCACCCCCAAATAAGAAAAAGAAGTGAATGCATGTTATCATATGTAAGCTATATTATGCTATTACTGATACTCAGACAGGTTTTTTGGTCAAATTAAGAGGGCCAAATTATGAACCAAACCAGAATCAAGTGGTGGACAGTTAAAATTTTTTCCCTAATTTTTTGGACTTTTTAGGTGTTGGGAACTTGTTATTAAGTACTGTGATAGGAGTGCCCATTGTAGCTCAGTGGTAATGAACCCAACCAGTATCCATGAAGATGATGTTTGATCCCTGGCCTTGCTCAGTGGGTTAAGGATGCAGCATTTCTGTGACCTGCAGTGTAGGTCACAGAAGTCCAATTTGACCCCCTAGTTCAGGAACTTCATATGCTGCGGGTGTGGCCCTTAAGAAAAACCAGAGATAAAGCTCGTACTATCTTGTTTGGACAGACACCACATAAAGTTCATTGTCCATTACCATCAGTGTTTCATTTTCACAAATTTACCATGCTAAAAAATGAAAGAGTGCCTCTGAGGCATATAGAAAATTGGAATAATAATTTGTAAACATTGTGTTGCTTATGGTTTCGTGTCTGCAGCTTAGAATTTCTAGAATCCTGGCAGCAAGATATGTTCGAAAGAACAGGGAAGTGGTACTTTGGGACCTTATATCTTTTTCTACTGTCAGCTCACTGCAAGCCATCTGATTTCACTGTCTTATTTTCTTCCATCTTTAAAGTGAGGGTACTTAATTTAAAGAGCCTTGTAGAAAGTTACTATTGTTAATACTGCTCTTCTTGTTGGTTTTAGTGTTACTGTCAGAACATTACAGTACCTATATATGATTTAGACGTCATCATGGCATATTTGAATAGGGTTCTTTTTCAGAATGTTACTCGTTTTTCTTCAGAGTCCTTTAGATATGACCTGAAATATGCATTTCTCTTAAGTATTTATGTATTAAAATCGCTTTTTAAAAAAATGTTATTTCTAATAGGTGACTAAATGACTTCTGTTGAGTGCAAGTAATTCATTAACTGATGATAACTCTTTAAAACAGGGTATTCCTAGTGCTTCTCATGTAAGTAATAACATGAGTACGCCAGTCTTGCCTGCTCTGACAGCAGCCCCAGGAAATACGGGAACAGTTCAGGGACCAAGTTCTGGTAATACTTCGTCATCAAGTCACAGCAAAGCTTCTAATGCTGCTGTAAAATTGGCAGAAAGCAAAGTAAGTGTTACAGTGGAAGCCAGCGCAGATAGCTCGAAGACAGACAAGGCAAGTTCAAAGTTGAGAGCAAACTATATAATTCTGTATATGATAAAGATAAAAAAAAAAATAACAGCTTTCTATTGTACAGGTGGTGAAGGGGATTTAATAATTATTTGAAGGGTGTTCCTGTTGTGGCTCAGTGGAAACAAATCCAACTAGGAGCCATGAGGTTGCGGGTTCGATCCCTGGCCTCGCTCAGTGGGTTAAGGATCAGGCATTGCCATGAGCTGTGGTGTAGGCCGGCAGCTGTAGCTCTGATTCGACTCCTAGCCTGGGAACCTCTGTATGCCATGGGTGGGGCCCTTAAAAAAAAAAAGGTTTGATATGTGTTAAGAAATAACTACTTTGTTTTTACGATGCTAATATTTGAACTGTTCTTTGCAGTAATGTAAAATGTGTTAGTGTTTCCAGTTTTATATTTTTAAAGATTTTTTGAAAGTATGTAATTAGGCAAATAATAATTATACATTTTCCTCTTACCAGAAATTGCAAATTCAAGAAAGAGCAGCACAGGAGGTAAAATTGGCCATTAAGCCATTTTATCAAAATAAAGATATCACCAAGGAAGAATATAAAGAGATTGTACGCAAAGCGGTAGATAAAGTAAGTTATAGTTTTAGTGGTGTTATATATATATATTATTTTGAACCATCTCTATTTTAATAAAGGAATACTTAATTAAATCTAGTTGAAATAGTAAGAGATAGCTGCTTCTAATTCTTGTCTCCTTTTACCTTTTGAGTAAGCTCATATGAGATATGAAACATGTAAAAAAAAAGAGGTCATCTCTTTAGGGGTAGTTTTTCACAAAGCTTTCCATTTTGCTTTTATCCCTTTAATTATGAAAAAAAAATCCCCATCCCTCTTTTTTTTTTTTTTTTTATAGGTTTGTCATAGTAAAAGTGGAGAAGTAAATTCTACTAAAGTAGCAAATCTGGTTAAAGCCTATGTAGACAAATACAAATATTCACGGAAGGGAAGCCAAAAGAAAACTCTGGAAGAAACTGTTTCTACTGATAAAAACATAGGCTGAAATGGGGCGCTCTATAAAGGACACTGTCAAGATATCTGCAAAGTGCAATTTCAACATGTACCCTTAACTGAAAATCATAGAGAACTGTGATTGAAATTTGGTTTTGATAAAATTATTTTTTTTAATGTAGGAAATAATGTTTTGTTCTAAATAAAGATAGTTCTACACAACAGCTTCTATATCCCCCCCCAATAAAAACAAATTCAGAGATAAGTAAAGGGGTTAAAGGAATGTGCATTTTTACTCAGACTGTGTTATATTGTGGATACTGGAAGATGTACAGCTTTTTGATTTGAACAACGAAGTGCATAAATTAGAAACTTCCAAGTGCACTGGTTTTGGAAGAGATATATATATATAAAATACATTTATTCTGTCAGGCTAAAAATAAAGTATGATCTTTATGATTCTTCTCTCTAATTATAGAAAGATAAATAATGTATTACCATGAAAAAGATTTCTAAGAACATAGCAGTTGCAGGGTTCCTAATGTGTATTTTGAAGCACACATCTGAATAAATTGCTTAGATAGAAAACAAATTATCACATGAGTAAAATTCAGTGTTCAAATTTTTAGAACACTGTTCACCTATTGTATCACCAAATAAAGGTTATGCTGCTTGTTTTTCTTTTGTGCCTTTTTTTCCCCAATTGAGATGAAGCAATCTGATTAGCTAAGTTTACAACTCTAACAGTCCAAGCTCTGTTGAATTTAGAAGACCTGTTTGGAAAAAGTGTAAAAATTATGTTCTTCCGTATCTTCTCATCTAGTGGTAAATCGTTTGTGCCAGTTGGAGAATTGTTATTAAGTAGTGACCTTGGGATTAAGGTAGGATGGGGACACTCCAGCGGCTTTCAGGTTGTTGCTCACTGTCTAATCACTAATGAAATTCTTTTCACACTTGAGAAATCTCTAAATGCTTTACAGTGGATATAGTGGCAATTTGATGTTGCAAAATCCTAGATATTAAAACTTGTGTTTTGGAAAAAGTGAGGAATTAATAATGGAGTCTTGGTTAGGCTTTCAGGGACTAGAGATTTGGTTGTTTTGTTTTTTTTTTAAAGTACTAGAATATGTTAATTTTTATTAAAGGTAAGTTTCAAATGTTATAGCCTTATTATTTTAATTGGCATCATGGATGAAAAAAATGGGTTATCTCCATGATAAATTATATTTCATTCCAGTAATAATTTTCAACACATACCGAATAACTGGAGATTTATTCAGATAAAGGTATTAATGGCTCCAAGGTAGATATATGCCTCAGACTAACCCTTAAACTAGCTAAATAGTGAGTCAACTCTGTAGGACTGTGCTTTTCTGAACTAAAGATGATCTGTTTCTCAGTTTTATGTGTATAATACTTTGCTGGTGCTAGAATTGATAGAATTTCAAAATGTTGGCCCCAATAATGATTGTGTTAGTTCATAATCTTTATTAGGTTATGAGTATAATTCCAAAAAGTATTAGCAATATTTCCAAGCAGTTTTTGATCTTTATTCTGTGTTTCTGGGCATTTGTAATATGGTATTCTACTGATTTATATATATTTTTAATTAAAGTTTGTGTTTAGATTATGATGGGGAAAGAATTTTGGAAGTATATTTCTTCTTATAAAAAATACTAAGACAAGTGTTTTGAATATCAACACACACCTCCTCATTTATTTCAGTTGAACTCTAGAAACAATTGTGTGAACTTTTATTTGATTTTGGGTTAAAGCTGGTTCACACTTAAAACTTATTTTGTAGCACATTGCGTAAATTGATTAAACACACCATACAATATTTTTCGTACATTTTTTTCAGTGACATTTTGGAGTTGGGTAACAGTTTAAAATTTACTTTATACCATTTAGCTTGTGCAAACATGTTTAAAGCTTTTGAAGAAAAACTAGGTGATGTGGTCAAGAGTAAAAGTCTCACATTTTTGGTAGGAGTGTCATGAATTAATTCTACCTTTCTTAAATAACAAGTATGTACTTCATATCTGGTTGGGGTACTGGTTCAACTGCATTTTAAATAGCTAATGAAGAATGTTACTGGACTGGAATCAAACTTAGAGAACTTTGAAATATTTAAAATGTATTAGAAAGTGCATGCTCTGTGTTAAAAAAATACATTGCTTTTTAACATTTGCCATTCTTGCTTTTTTTCAAAAATTTACATTAATTTTGCATGTGCACAGACTTAATCAAAAAACATTTTGTGGGGTTACAGATTTCTCTTATTTGTTATTTATGAAGATTCAGTATTAACTTGACCTTTTGAAACCTTAGTCCCTTTACCTTGTCCCATTGACTGATGTTTTTAGGCTATAGTGATGCCTAGAATTTTGAGACTAAAATTAGTTACTTTTTATTTTAACATTCCAAAAATTCTGTGGTTTTCTGGTTTTTACCACATTTTTTCCATTATGTTCCTTTAAATGGCCACAGTATGTATTAGATGAATGTTCTATCCAAAAGATGTAGCTTTGGAAGCACAGTGGTTGCCCAAGGTCCATTGTAGTATGAGGATGGAGTGCTATCTACTGAAATAATACTCATACAGATATGTAGTATGTAATATTTTCTAATAAATTCTTTTGATAAACAGAGTGTAGTGTCTTTAACATTTTATTATTAAGATTCCTGGGAAATGGTGACTTTATTATTCCTCTTTATAAATCTTTTCAACATGTGTTACAGTATTTCTTGGATTTGTACCAAAGTAGCTAGCCTCATAGGTTAATGTTCCGGTTGTAATCAAGCTTAGTGTCAACTATAGGCGTATATTTTAATAGTGTTTTTTCCTAGTTACATAATCATTGTAGGAAATTAGAATAACTTAATAAGAAAAAATGTGTAAGCGAGGGAAGAACCCCCCCAAAAAAAAAAACGGAGAAAAATGGCTTGTAATCTTAACCATTTAAAGGTAACAATAACACTGATTATACTGTACATAACTATGTTAGAATTTTTCCGCATAATAATGTATTGAGAAGTTTGTATTTATTTTTTATTGCTTGTGGAAATGCCAGATCCTTTGACCACTAAGTGAGGTCAGGGATCAAACCTGCATCCTCACAGGGAAAATGTGGGGTCATTAGCCCACTGAGCTACGTTGATAACTCCTGCAGCATGATTTTTAATACCCATGTAATATTCTGTTCACAGGTATACTATTACCTAAAGTAATCCTCCACTGTTGGATTTTTTAAAATAAGTGAAATGTAAATTGTACTAATATAAGTGATTGATACATCTTTATATATAAATTGTTCCCATTTCAGATTGTTCTCTGGAGATTGATTCCTAGAAGAAGAACTAAATCAGTTTTTATTTCCCCGTAAGTTTTTAAAAGATGTAATTTTATACACCCATTTCAAGTATTTTTTTTAACGTTTATTTTTTATTGGAGTATAGTCCATTTGCAGTGTTGTGTCAGGTGTATAGCAAAGTGATTCACTTACACATATATCCATTCTCTTTCATATTTTTTCCCACGTAGGTTACTATGGAATATTGAGTAGAGTTCCCTGTGTTATACAGTAGGTCGTTGTGATGAACTGTTTCATGTAGTAGTCTGTATATGTTAATCCCAAATCCCAGTTTATCCCCCTCCCTTTCTCTTTGGTAACCATGCATTTGTTTTTAAGTCTGTTAGTCTGTTTTTGTTTTGTAAATTCGTTCATTTGTATAATTTTTTTAGATTCTGCATATGTGATGACTTAACAGAATTCCTGTCGTGGCACAGCAGAAACAATCCGACTAGGAACCATGAGGTTGCTGAGTTCGCTCCCTGGCCTTGCTCAGTGGGTTAAGGATCTGGCGTTGCCGTGAGCTGTGGTGTAGGTCACAGACTCAGCTTGATCCTGTGTTGCCGTGGCTGTGGCTGTGGCATAGGCTGGCAGTTGTAGCTCTGATTTGATCCCTAGCCTGGGAACCTACATATGCTGTGGGGCGGGTGGGGACCTAAAAAGAAAAAAAAAAAAGTGATGACTTAATGATAAATGAAAGACAAATTCTTTGTCTGACCAGTACCATAGTATGATAATCTCTAGGTTTAGCTATATTGCTGCAAATGGCATTATTTCATTCTGTTTTATGGCTGAGTAATATTCCGTTGTATAAATGTACATCTTTTTTTATCCATCCTCTGTTGATGGACATTTAAGTTGCTTCCATGCCCTGGCTATTGTAAATAGTGCTGCAGTGAACATTGGGGTCCATGTTTCTTTTTGAATTATGGCTTTCTCTAGATAGATGCCCGAATGGGATTGCTGGGTCATATGGTATTTCTACTTTCAGTTTTTTGAGGAGCCTCCTTACTGTTTTCCATAGTGGTTTTACCAATTTACATTAACATCAACAGTGTAGGAGGGTTCCTTTCCTCCACACACTCTAGCATTTATCGTTTCTTTTTGTTTTTACTTTCATCACTCTATGAGGTGGATCCAAAAAGATGTTGCTGTTATTTATGTCAAAGATTGTTCTGCTTGTTTTCTGCGTTTTATAGTATCCAGTCTTCCATTTAGATTTTTAATCCATTTTATTTTTGAGTATGGTGTTAGAGAATGTTCAAATTTCATTCTTTTACATAGAGCTAGAGCTATCTAGTTTTCCCAGCAGTGCTTATTGAAGAGACTCTCTATTCTCCATTGTGTATTCTTTTTTTTTTTTTTTTTTTTTAGGGCCATGCTTGTGGCATATGTAAATTTTCAGGCCAGGGGTTGAATCAGAGCTGCAGTTGCCAGTCTACACTACAGCCATAGCAACATGGGATCCAAGCCATGTCTGCAACCTACACAGCAGCTCACAGCAATATCAGATCCTTAACCCACTGAATACAGCCAGGAATCAAACCTGCATCCTCATGGATCCTAGTCAGGTTTGTTAACTGCTTAGCCACAACTGGATCTCTTCCATTGTGTATTCTTGCCTCCTTTTTTTTAGATTTGTTGACCATAGTTGCATGGATTTATTTCTGGGCTTTGTATCCTGTTCCACTGATGTATATTTCTGTTTTGGTGCCAGTTCATGCTGTTTTGATGACTCTAGCTTTGTAGTATTGTCTAAAGTCAGGAAGCTTGATACCTCCATTTTTGTTTTTCTTTTTCAATATTGCTTTGGCTATTTATGGTCTCTTGTGTTTCCATACAATATTCTGTTCTAGTTCTGTGAAAAATGTCTTTGGTGATTTGATAGGGATTGCATTGAATTCTAGAATGTCTGGGTAGTAGAATCATTTTGACAATATTGATTCTTCCAGTCCAAGAACATGGTATATCTTTCTAGCTGTTTGTGTTGTCTTTGATTTCTTTCATCAGCATCTTATAGTTTTGGAAGTACATGTATTTTGTCTCCTCATGTAAATGTATTCCTAGATGTTTTATTCTTTTTGATGCAGTATTAAATGGGATTGTTTCTGTATTTCTCCCCAGATCTTTCATTTTTAAATACAAAAATGCAAGAGATTTATGTGTATTAATTTTGTATCCTGCAACTTTACTCAATTCATTGATGAGCTCTAGGAGTTCTCTGATAGCATTTTTAGGATTTTCTATGTATACTAACTATCATGTCATGTGCAAACGGTGACTGTTTTACGTTTCCAAGCTGGATTCATTTTATTTTTCTTCTCAGGTTGCCATGGCTAGGACTTTCAAAACTATGTTAAATAAAAGTGGTGAGAGTTGGCATACTTTTCGTGTTCCTGACCTTAGAGGATATGCTTTCAGCTTTTCACAGTTGAGTATGATGTTAGCTATGGTTTTGTCATATATGGCCTTCATTATGTTGAGGGAAGTTACCTCTGTGCCCACTTTATAGATAGTTTTTTTTAATCATAATGGGTGTTGAATTTTAGCAAAGTGTTTTCTGTATCTATTGAGATAACCATACGGTTTGTATTCTTCAGTTTTTAAATGTGGTGTATCATTGATTTGTGGATGTTGAAAAAGCCTTACATGGGATAAAATCCTACTTTATTGCAATGTTTGATCCTTTTGATGTATTTTTGGATTCAGTTTGCTAATATTTTGTTGAGAATTTTTGTATCTATGTTCATCAGTAATCTTAACCTGTAGTTTTCTTTTTTGTGTGGCATCTTTGTCTGGTTTTGCTATCAAGGTGATTGATGGTGGCCTCATAGAATGAGTTTGGGAGTTTCCTTCCTTTGCAATTTTTGTAATAGTTTCAGAAGGATGGGTGTTAACTCCTCTGTAAATATTTGATAGACTTCATCTGTGAAGCCATCTGGTCCTGGACCTTTGTTTTTTGGAAGTTTTTAAATCAGTTACAATTTCAGTACTTGTAACTGGTCTGTTCATATTTTCTTTTTCTTTCTGATTCAGTCTTAGAAGGTTGTACCTTTCAAATAATTTGTCCATTTTTTTTTCTAGATTGTCCATTTTATTGGCACATAGTTGCTTGCAATTGTCTCTTAGGATCCTTAGTATTTCTGTGGTGTCTCTTGTAACTTCTTTTTCATTTCTAATTTTATTGATTTGAGCTCTCCCTTTTGTTCTTGATGAGTCTGGTTAAAGGTTTATCTGTTTAACTTTTCAGGAACCAGCTTTTAGTTTCATTGGTCTTTTCAGTTGTTTTCTTTGTCTCCATTTATTTCTGCTCTGATCATTATAATTTATTTCCTTCCACAAACTGGGTTTTGTTTGTTCTTTTTCTAGTTGCTTTAGGTGTAAGTTCAGATTGTTTGAGATTTTTCTTCTTTCCTGAGGTAAGATTTGCTTTTGCTGAGCCCCTTAGGCTTTGTATCATTGTGTTTTTATTGTTATTTGTCTCTAGGTAGTTTTTTATTTTCTTTTTGATTTCTTCAGTGATTCTTTGGCTGTTAAGTAACATATTGTTCAGCCTCCATGTAGTTACGTTTTTTAAGGATTTTTTTTTTTTTTTTTTTTGTAGTTACTTTCTAATCTCATAGGGTTGTGTTTAGAAAAGATGCTTGGTGTGATTTCAGTTTTCTTAAATTTTCTGAGGCTTGGTTTGTTGCCCAGCATGTTACCTACCCTAGAAAAGGTTTCCTGTGCACTTGGGAAGAATAAATATTCTGCTACTTTTGTATGGAATGTTCTATAAATATCAATTCTGTCTGCTCTGATATGTCATTTAGAAACTGTGTCCTTGTTGATTTCCTGTCTGGATGATCTCTTCATTGATGTAAGTGGTGTGTTACTTACGTCAATTAAGTCCCCCACTGTTACTGTGTTGCTGTTGATTTCTTCTTTTATGGTTGTTAGCATTTGCCTTATATATTGTAATGCTCTTGTGTGCACATATAATTACAATTGTTAAATCTTCTTGGATTGATTCCTTGATCATTATGTAGTATTCTTTGTCTATTGTTGCAATGTTTTGTCTGTTGCATTTTTCTGCAGGGTGCCCCACAGCATATGGAGCTCCTGGCCAGGGATCAGATCAGAGCTGCAGTCATGCCCTAAGGTGCAGCTGCGGCAACACCAGATCCCCAACACGTGCTGCACCTGGGATCGAACCCACATCCCAGTGCTCCCGAGATGCTGCTGAACTGCACCACTGGGGAAGCTTCATAGCAGTGTTTATTTTGTAGTCTGTTTGTTCTGATATGAGTATGCTACTCCAGCTTTCTTTTGATTTCCATTTGCATGGAATACCTTTTTCCATGCCCTCATTTTCAGTCTGTATGTGTCCCCATCTCTGAAGTGGGTTATAGACAGGATTTATATGTGTCTTGTTTTTGTATCCATTCAGCCAGTCTTTTAGTTGAAGCATTTAATGCATTTATATATTTAAGATAATTTTCCTTATGAACTTTCTTATTGCCATTTTGTTCATTGTTCTGGATTAGTTTTTATAGGTCCTTTTTTCTTCCCTTCTGCCTTTGTTCTCATAATTTAATAATGACTATCTTTAGTGTTGTGTTTGGATTGGTTTTTCTTTTTTGTGTATATATCTCTTGTAGAATTTAGGTTTCCAGTTACCATAAGGTGTTATATATATGATTAAGTTGCTAGTCTGTTAATTTCAAGAGCATTTCCAGTATCTTGCATTTGTACCCTTTTCCCATTATTGCTGGTTTTGACACCATATTTCTGTTTGGGTGATTTCCTACCTTTACTGTATTTTTGCCTTTGCCAGTGAGCTTTCCCTTTTGTAATTTTATTGTTTCTAATTGTGGCCCTTTCTTTTCCGCTTAGAGAAGTCCCTTTAGCATTTTTGGTAAAGCTACTTTAGTAGTGCTGAATTCTCTTGGCTTTTGATTGTTATGCTTTTGATTTCTCTATTGAATCTTAATGAGAGCCCTGCTGTGTAGAGTATTCTTGGTTGTAGGTTTCTTCCTTTTCCTCACTTAACTATATCGTTGCCCCTCCCTTCTGGCCTGATGAGTTTCTGCTGAAAAGTCAGCTGATAACCTTATGGGAATTCCCTTGTATGTCATCCCTTGTATGCAAAAACCCGTTGCATTTTCCTGGAGGCTTTTAATGTTTTTTGTTTGTATTTAATTATTGTCAGTTTGATTAGTATGTGTCTTGTCATGTTCCTCTTTAGGTTTATACTGACTAGGACTCTGCACTTCCTGAACTTAAGTCAGCATTTCCGTTCCCAAGTTTGGAACGTTTTTGGCTTTTATCTCTGCAAATTTCTTATGCCCTTTCTCTCCCTCTCTCTCCTTCTGGAACCTCTATAATGCAAATGTTTGTGCATTTATTGTTGTCCCAGAGGTGTCTTAGACTATCCTCATTTCTTTTTATTCTTTTTCTTTATTCTCTTTCTCCCACCAGTGATTTCCACTAACCTGTCTTCCATCTCACTTATTTGTTCTTCTGCCTCATTTATTTTGCTATTGATTCCTTGTATATTTTTCAGTTATTGTATTGTCATCTTTGTTCTTTAATTCTTGTAGCTCTTTGTTAAATGTTTCTTGTAATTTCTGATTCTGTGCCTCAATTTTTTTTTTTTTTTTTCTGAGATCTTGGATCATCTTTACCATTATTGCTCTGTATTCTTTTTTAGGTAAATTGCCTATCTCCACATAACTTAGTTCTTGTTTTTTTTCTTGTTCCTTTAGAACATATCTTTGCTGTCTCAGTTTGTCTAACTTCCTCTGTGGTCTCCATTTTCAGGCTGCAGGATTGTTAATTCCTTTTGCTTCCTGTGTGCCCACTGGTAGCACAAGATGGTCTCGGTGCTTGTTTAGGCTTTGTGGTAGGAAGGACTGGTACCTACCTGACAACTAATGGGTGAAGCTGATCTTGTCTCTCTGGGCAGGGCTATGTCAAAGTGTGTGTTTCAAGGCAGCTGTGAGCTTAGGATAACTTTAGGAAGACTGCTGATGGGTGAGTCTATTTTCCCACCCTGTATTGAAGCATCCTAGCACTGGAGTCTGCATGCTGTTGGGTCGGGGCACAGTGTATGCTTCATGCCAATGACTATTCCCAGGGGATCTGCTTTCCAGTGTCCTTGACCCCACAGTGAGCCACAGCCAACTCCTGCCTTCCAAAGAGACCCTCAGGAACCCCAGGTAGGTCTTGCCTTGGGCTCCTATGGTGTTACTGCTTTGCCTTGCATCCCTGTGCATGAGAGACCTTGTGTGCACCCTTCAACACTGGAGTCTCTTGTTTTCCCCCAGTCCCGTATAGCTCTTGCAGTCAAATCCCACTGGCCTCCGAAGCCAAATGCTCTTTGGACACCTCCCAAAGCCAGACCCTCCAGGCTGGGAAGCCTGACAATGGATTCTGAACTCTCCTGTGGGAGAATCTCCACTATATAGTTATTTTCCAGTTTGTGTGTTGCCTACATGGCAGGCATGGGATTTGATTATATCACGAAAACTTCCCTCATACTGTCTCATGGCTTCTTCTTTGAGTATAGAATATCTTTTTTTGGTAGTTTCCACTCGTTTTTGTTGATGGTTATTTAGTAGTTGTGATTTTTTTTTTTTTTTCCCATGAGAGGGGTTCCACTCTGCCATCTTGTTTTCTTCTGTGAAGTATAATTTTCATATATTCAATCATATTTTTTGTAAAACTGGTATTTTCCTAAGCTGATTTTTCTATGCTGAGACTACCATCAGAAAGTTATGTTTTCCTCAAAATTCTCAAGGCCTTTACAAGAATGCTTATTAAGGATCTGAAAATTGATATTTCACATCTTTTCCCCCAGCACATGAATTATATTCTGTAAACTGTTCTACATCTCTACTCCCCTTGATAAATTGGTGATGTATTCTAATGTCCATGTTCTATTTATAATGGTTGTATGTTCTTCTGTTGATGGACATTTAAGTTTTGTGCAAGTTCTGGCTATTAGAAAAAATGTTTTAATGGCCACCGCTCCCCCCTCCTCCCCAGTGTGACTTAACTCTATGGATCTCTTTTTGCATACAAAGTTACATTAAATTTCAGGATAGACATGTTTTTAATTTGGATCAGTGTTGCCAAATTGCTCTCTGAAGGGAATACTAATTTAGTCTGAGCTTATACTTTATTTCCACTTTTGATACTGTGACTGAGCATGTAAGATTGTCTTGTTTTTAGGGTCCTAGTAGACATTCATCAAACAATGCAACCTACTGTGTGTCAGGAATTCTTGAAGTGTTCACAAAATATTACCAGGTTTAATCACTGCATAGTTTTCTGAAAGTATAGTAATAGCATATTAAGTTCGATGTGCCAGGTGCTCTGTCAGACATATTATGTGTTATTTTATTTGAGCTGTAAAACTAATTTTAATAGTTATCTTTTGTTCTACTGATAAGAAAATTGAGACACATAAAGTATTAACTAAGTTACCTTGGTACACAGCTACTTGGTGATAGGACCAGGATTCAGACCTAGGATTGGAAGATGCTAAAGAAAAACCCATGAGTCTGGGGAGGAGGGGATAACCATGCATCACATAAAATGGTCTGTTTGGAACCAGAAATATAGAGCTACAAACGTTCAAGAGAGTGGAGTTATTGTGCATAGCATAAAGATGTTCTTTGTGTCTTAGACTGTGGCAGCTTTGATCTCCCTTTTCCACTAAGTTATTTTTCTAACCATGCCAATTTCCAGAGCACAACTCAGAAAGTTGCTTGTTCCCAGGCAACAGCCCTGTGAGAGTGAAATCTTTTGACAAGGTCAGCCTGAAAATGAGGCTAGTGTTATCTTTTCTGGGCAGTTGAACTGTGAACAGGCCATAATATCTGATAATTCAAGTCAGTAAACCCTCTTCAAAGCAAAGGCTAAACATTTGCCTCTTGAGTTTAGGGAAGCAATAATGTATAGTCCATGGATTCTGAAAACTTCTCAACCAAATATGGTTTAGACATGTGGTTTGAGTTCCACAGTGCACTTTGTGGAACTCATTAGCTTCTCGTTACTTGGTGGCCAAGCCATTTATCTGATTAGCAACATCTAAATCACTTTGCTCCTCCCTGGACTTCCGTATGTATATTTCTGTGCTTTTTTTTTTTTTTTTTTTGTATGTGGAAAATGTTTATAGATTTGATTACTTACTGTTTAACCCCTGCACTAGTTAATCTATAACCTCTTTTCTTCCTTACAACTATAAAGTCTGCCAAACATCTACAGGCTCTTAAAGTCTCTAATTAAGGCAATTTTCTTTCTCCACAAAGCCCTTCCCACTTTGCCTTCCCCCTGCCCATGGATCAAATGAAGACTGTCACATGACTGCACTCTCCAAACACTTTATGGTTTTCTTATGGCCCTTGTTTTACCTTTTCTCTTTTATTACTATTTAGGCAAAATGATATATTAGGAAAGTGCTAAGGGCCCCACATGGTTAGTCCTGTAGCTGTGCACCTGCTTCCTAGCAGCTTGTTTTGGTGATAACGTGCTTCTTTGGTGTTTAGTGCTTTCATCACAGTGATTGAGGTCAGCACAGAAGTCATTTATCCAAAACACTCTCATTTTAAAAATCGTTTTTATTGTCATTTTATGGTTAAAAAAACATACATGGCATGACTATAAAGTAATGAGACGAGTTTCCATGTCTGGCT